>NC_132994.1:937651-10937651 GCF_048564905.1 Vicugna pacos | reverse complement strand
TATTAACCTCTTAACAAATATGTCATTTGCAAATATTTCTCTGATTCAAAAGTTTAATCTTAATAATGGTTTTCTTCACTGTGCAGAAGCTTTTTAGTTTGATGTAGTGCCATTTGTTTATTTTTGCCTTTGTTTCCCTTACCTTTGGATCTAGACCCACAAAAACATTGCTAAGACCAATGTAAATAAGTTACTGCCTATGTTTTCTTCTAGGAATTTTATAATTTCTGGTCTTACAATCAAGTTTTAATCCATTATTTGTGTATGTATAAGACAGTGATCTAGTTTCATTCTCTTGCACACGGCTGTCCAGTTTTCCAAACCCCATTTATTGACAAGATTGTCTTTTCTTCACTGTATTTTTTTTTTTGCTTTTTTATCATAAATTAATTTTCCATATGTAGGTGGGTTTATTTCTGGGCTATTTCCATTCCATTGAATTGTGTGTCTGTTTTTGCACCACGCTGCATTTATTATTACTGTAGTTTTGTATTACAGTTTGAAAATCAGGGAGTGTATTATCTTCAGCTTTGTTCTTTTTTCTCAAGATTGTTTTGGCTATTCAGGATGTTTTGTGGTTCCACATGAATTTTAGGAGCATTTGTTCTAGTTTTGTGAAATATGCCATTGGGCTTTTGATAGAGATTGCACTGCATCTATAGATTGCTTTGGGTAGTATGGACAATATTTAAAAAAATATTAATTCTTCTAATCCAAGATCTACTTGCATCTTCTTCAATTTCTTTCATTAGTGTCTTAACGTCAGTACACAGGTATTTCACCTCCTTGGTTAAATTTATTCCTAGGTATTTTACTATTTTTGATGCCATTATAAGAGATTTTCTTGATTTCTTTTTCTGATAGTTCATGTTTAGTGCATAGAAACACCATTATATTTCTCTATATTGATTTTGTATCCTGTGACTTTTATGAATTCATTAGTTCTAAAAGTTTTTTGTAGAGTCTTTAGGGTTTTCTATATGTAGTATCATGTCACTTACAAATAGTGACAGTTTTACTTCTTCCTTTCTGATCTGGATGCCATTTCTTTCTTTTTCTTGCATTATTACTGTGGCTAAGACTTCCAAAAACTATGTTGAATAAAAGTGATGAGAGTGGGCATCCTTGTCTTGTTTCTGATCTTAGAGGAAACACTTCCAGCTTTTCACTACTGAGTATGAAGTTAGCTGTGGGTTTTTTATATGGGCCTTTATTGTGTTGAGGTACATTCCCTCTATACCCACTTTGCTGAGAGTTTTATGATAAATGGATGTTGAATTTTGTCATATGCTTTTACTGCATCCATTAAGATGATCTGTATTCTTCATTTTGTTAATTTGATGGATCACAATGATTGCTCTGCAGATGTTGAACCATCCTTGCATCCCTGGAGTAAATTTTACTTGATCATGGTGTATGAGCCTTTTAATGTATTGTTGGATTCAGTCTGCTAATATTTTGTTGAGGATTTTTGCATCAGTGTTCGTTGGGGATACTGGCCTGATACTGATCTAAGTAGTTACAAGAATACAAATAAATTTTCCAAAAATTTCCCCTCATATTTCATACTCTAATGACCTCATATAGTACTGTTTGATTAGGTGCCCCTTGCTGTTTAAAACCCTTTCACTTCACTTGAATGTCTCTTCTTCCAGCTCAAAATCTTTCATTTAGAAGAAAACATGACATAGGCAGTCCAAAATATTTATAACCAACTGAAGTGTTAGGAATGGAGAGATGTAACCAGCAGATCAAGACTACACTCAAAAAGATCTACCCTTCCTTTTCTGATTAAAACTGAGGTGTAAAAGCAGCAGCAAAAAGCTCCCAATGTGGAAATCAAATTAGCTATGTGTTTCTACATATTTGATCTAAGCCATCACTCAAAATATCTAATGAGTCAGACAGAAGTCATTAGAAAGAAAAATTTTTAACTTCAATTTGCAATGATTCCGCATAAATTTTTTTTTAAAAAACTAGTACATTTTGTCTAGAGTGTGTTCTGGTAAAAGCTACACCTAGGAGTTTCCTCCAGAAGAAAGAGTTCTGTGATTGCAAAATTTCAGAAACAGTATGTACCGTAACTCTCCTCTTAGAGAGTCCTAATTCATATTGAAATTTTGAAAGTTTCAATAAATCACTCAGTTTAACACAGCATTCTGAACAAAGAATGCTTTTTTATTTATTCATGGAGAATTAATATTCTGCAGAACATATTACTTATGTTAATAAATGACAATAAATGTCCAACAGGCTTTTAAAAGACAGTAATGGAGCCATAGGGAAAAAATGGCTATTTTCAAGTGTTAAAAACAAAATGGGATTAATATTGTCTGATATCAGTAAATGTATTCCAAAAAATTTGAGAAATCATTTTCATGGTCTGAAATGAAACTTCATCTAAAATCTACTTGATTTTCTAAGTGTACAATCTGGTATTTTCTAGTCCAGAGCTAAAGGACCACTTCATTAAGATGAACAACTTAGAAAGGAACATTTCTATCCATTTTCCTGAAATTACTTTTTTTTTTGAAGAAAAATCCATTTGTAAGCTTTCAAGCATTTTCCTTGTGTTTCAGAAAGACATTTACATTCCTCCGAAGCCAGCCTGTTTCTGAAGTGTGCAGGAGGAGACGGGTGGTGTCTCCTCTCACAAGCAGTGTCACTTGGAAGGTCAAGAACACTTTGCTAAGTTCTTTGCAGATTCTTTCAGAGTAAGCCAAAAGAGTGGCATTCTTTTCTTTTTGTTCATACTTTTATGTTTAACATAAGTCCCTGGGAAAGGTGAAATGTCTCTCTTATTAATTTTCCCCCCGAAGTTATAATTGTTAAAATACAGCCTTTATGAAAAATAGTGTAAGTACAAAGTGGTATAAGTAATTTTAAAAATACCCACAATAATGCCACCAAGAGAGACAAGCAGTTCTTGCCATGATAGTCATTTATACTCTAGCAAAGTAGAAAGACATTAAATAAGTAATTGTTTAAACAATTTATCATCCTCATTGTGTTAAGTGTTAAGGATGGAAAAAAGTAGTTCTCTGAAAGCAGAAAGACCTCCACTTATTCCCACAATATTTATGTCTGTTTGTTGTCCTGCTTCTCAGTAGCTTTTCTGCTTTTCATCAATAATGAAATCTATGTTATTCTAAAGCACAGCTGCCCAACCAGAATAGCTTGTTCTGGGAGAGCTTAAGTACATCGAGCAGGGTCTATTCTCTGTGCTCTGTTTGCACTACACATTTCAGGGACCAAATATGGATTTGGGGGGCTTGAAGGTGAAGCCTCAAAAACTCAGGAAAGGGCATTCCTTAAAACAGACCCTGCAGGCCCCTGCCCTCAGGTACTTCCACCCATCACTCCTAGCACGGCACGTTCCCATTGTGCAGGTGGAGCTGAAGACAACTTGTAAAGCAGCGGCATGCATCCAGGCTGCAGATGGCACAGAGGTCCCTGGTGTTAGGGCACCCCTGTCCCTTCAGCCACATGTGGAGCATGCTGCTGCGCGGACAGAGGCGTTTCCCACCCTCTACGTGAGAAAAGTATGCTGTTTACCACAGGATGGCTGTGAAATCAAAGACGTAGTTTTGTATGTGCTAAATTCAGCCTTTTGCACAGTCTCAGAGAATACCTAAAAGCTGGATTTAAAGGGGGAATGAAACACATGATTTATTTCCGGTTTGGCTAAATCTAAGCCTTGTGGTTGGGTGATTTAACCGCCACTGATGTGCGTGGTGTTTTCCATATATAAGACAAGAGAATTCCAACGTGGACTTTTCATGTCATCATTTTCTGATTCTAAATGTTTGACTCAGTTTTAGAGACACAAAACCAGTCAGCTGGCACTGAAACTTTAAAAACTTTTATAGCCTATAAATACAAAACAGCATTACAATTTGTTTAATATATTTATTTAACATAAGAGAATACTACATTTAAAAAATTTGCATTCAAATGAAATAAAATGTTTGTGTGCATTCGTTTGCTTATTTTGGTTTGTTTTGCCAGGTTACGCACATTTAGACAGACATTATAGTCTTGTCATGACAAAGGAATATCCAGTCTCCTGATCAGTTCTAGTCTCAGCATCACTGAATAGATCTGGATTGTGACTGTTTTTAAATGCTGACAGATGTACACCAGATATTTAGGTCTCTGACTGTGGGATCTTCATGAGAGTTCAAATGCTTTCCACCTTAAGTGTCTATGTTACCACATCATACACGTGGTTACACAGAAACCTGCAGTATAACTTAACTTTTGGGAAGCCCAGACCCTTGTTGTATTGGGTTGAACCATATTAAATGTTCCGTATTTGACAGTTGTGATCTACAGAAACAGCAATTTCACATGGCTCAGTGTAACACTGTATGTATTGCTGTACCAGTGAATAAAATTTACTTTAATGGTTTATTTGATTAAAAAACAAAGTGAAATAGAATCAAAAAACCTCTGAACCAATATCTGTAAGACATTTTAAGTTAAAACATCCACTGTAAAGTGGCTATTTATGATTTAGCTGGCTAATGCTCAACAATGAATTTGCATGAAACTAACTTTTAAAAAGGTTGCTATCTAAAGATTTCACCGTGTCTCTTAACAATGGATTATTATGTTTATCTTTTCTGAAGATTTATATGCTCATCTTCTACCTATTAATTGTATTTTTTGGCTAAAAATCTATTTCAAATCATTTACAGTATTCATCAGGGAAAGTCCTATGATGATTATTTGTTGTTGAATGTTTTAAGTTTGGAATATTGACAACCAATGGTACTTAATTTACCAATTAATTCATTTTTATTTTTTCAGCTACAAGTAGTTGGACTAGCAAATCGGGGGTTATTTATCTATTCTAGAATTGTGTGTGTGTGTGTGTGTGTGTGTGTGTGTGTGTGTGTTGGAGAGAGAGAGAGAAGGAGAGAGAGAGAGATCCAAATGCAAGCTCACGCAGAAGCCCATGGGGGTGAGTCCCTCCCCAGTGGCACGACAGTGCTGCCCTGACGAGCCCTCAGGGACTCCTGCAAATCAGTCTTTCAAAAATGCTCACTGCAAAGGAATTATTTAATTGTTTGATGCATTTGATTGCTAATTTGCTACATTACATTTTAATTATTAAACACTGAGCAGCGTTAAATGCTCTCTTACCACTTACTTCCATCAGGTTCACTGTATTATGACTTCATCACCTCTAATGCACCATGAAAAGCAGCAATGCAGTTTTCAGAGAAGTCATACCGTGTCTTGTCTTTTCCAAGTAATCTTCTGATTCTCACTTAATTAAATCTTTTTTTTAACTTGTGTTCCAGTAAGAATAAAAGATACTTGGGGAGGAGGGAGAACCATTCTCACATTATCCAGTGAGCTTTCCAACATACGTGGTTGACTACTTGGTTTCTGGAGCACAGTGTTTTAACCTCTTCAAATCAAAACCGACAGGGGACAGACTGAGTCAAATGCTTCCCTCAGTCACAGCAACTGATGTTTTCAAAACAGTCATTTTCAAATGGCTAGATTTCACATTTCTGCTAATCAATATTTAAGATGCTTACTCAAGTCGGAACTACGAGCCAGCTACTTGAGTATGTATGTGAATAAAAAGTTTGGCAAATCTAAGTGCGTGAAGAAACCTTCCGTTAGCCATCAACTGGCTGACACAGGGAAAACGGCGTAATTTCTCTTCCTTTTGAATACTGACATTTCACCTGTCAGAAGATTATCGTCTGAAATATCTGGCCATGGAAATCTGGGCAATGTCATCTGTTAACGGGCTCTTATCAACACAGCTTGGAAGGATTATAAGAGGCTTAGAAGGAAATAGGTGTGTGTGTGTATATACATGTATATATATTATATCTGTGTATATATCTTCTGTTTGTAGCTAGTAACACTGAGTTAAGTGTGATTATATTATATATAATTATATATATATATTATATAATAATATAATAAAATAAATTCAAAGTAGGTACTTCTAGGATTTCTATCAGTATGTACTTTAAAATTCCATTTTTTTCTTAAATACTCCACATTCTACTTTTAGCCTTAAATCTGTGGCTGCTTCATAAGGAGTGTCCACTCTACAAAAGATTAATAGAGACCTTGTACTAATAATGGGCATGACCCTAACACTTGATAATTTCACTGTGCATTTTCTTTTACTTTTCTTTCTCTTCCTTCTTTCTCTCCTTTCCTTCCATCTATTTCGTGCTTTTCCTATTTCTCTTTCGAATTTGAGAGGCATTTCCTGAGACATTTTGTCATTGAAGTTGCAATGTTATTCTGTCTCATATTTTGCTAAGATATGATGTTATATTTTTAATGGCTTTAACTGATCAATAAATGGATTGCCTTGGCAGCAACACTGGGCGGTTGCTATTATTGGACAATGAATGAGGAGATGCGATATTTAAGAGAAGGTAGAGGAAATTAATATTTACTGAATACCATTTGTGGTTCAGGCACTATGCAAGGGACTTGACATATGAATTATTTAAAATTTTTTTAATTGAAGTGCAGTCAGTTACAATGTGTCAATTTCTGGTGTACAGCACAATGTCCCAGACATGCATATATACATACATATATTTATTTTCATATTCTTTGTCATCAAAGGTTATTACATGATTTTGAATATAGTTCTCTGTGCTATACAGAAGAAACATGTTTAATCTATTTTTATATATAGTGGTTAACATTTGCAAATCTCAAACTCCCAAATCTATCCCTTCCCATCCCCTTTTCCTCAGCCATAAAAAAATAATAAAATAATGCCATTTGCAACAACATGGATGGACCTAGAGATTGTCATTCTAAGTGAAGTGAGCCAGAAAGAGAAAGAAAAATACCATATGAGATCACACATATGTGGAATCTTAAAAAAAAAAGAAAGAAAGAAAAAAAGGACACTATGAACTTATCTACAAAACAGAAACAGACTCGCAGCCATAGCAAACAATCTTACGGTTATTATTTAAACCACAGTGGGTTAGGGAGTAGCATTATCATTGCTATTTCATAGATCAAGAAGCAGGGAAGCTGACCTGGGTCATGATGTAGCTGTGATTCTCCCCAGGTCTCCATGGCTCTGAAGCCCGTGTTCTTTCATATCCTAAACTCATCTCTGGTGCTGTGACCTTGGAGAAGTCAGTTACGTGTTGATTTATATCATCACATCCAGAAAAAGGATTTGAAATAGATAAATTACCTAACCCCTCTGGATTAGTTTCTTGGTCAAAAAATAAGGATTTCAATTCAATAATCCCTTGAATCCTGTGGTTTCATAACTTCCATGTGGACGAGTGCTCCCCAAAGTGCCCAGATTAAGTGATATATGCACCTCTTATGGTGTGTGGTGTTTGATATGCATTATACCATGAAATAGGTATTTCAACACGTCTCAGTTCTTTGCACAATCTTAAGATCTGTGAATTCTGCCACAAACGGTATTAAGGTATTTATCTAGGATAAAATGATATGGATCAGTATTAATTCAGTGCTTTTTGTTAAAAATAGAAATCCCTTTCCTTGATTCAGAATTTCTGGCCTTTTGAAGCCCTAAAAATCACTGGCAATGGCTAAAACTACTCTCTCTCCAGCTTGCAGACACTTTTCAAGGCTTGTTTCACAACATCAGAGACTTACATGATGGCTTGAAGGGTCCTGGATCTTTTACAGTCATGTGAAACACAGCAAAAAAATTAAGCTAGTGTGAAACTATACTTTGATCACAAATCCTTTACACTATCACACCGTCATTGATACAAGGAGTCATTCACTTACATAACATTTCCTAACTGCTTGCTCTAGGCCACATAAAATTCAGGACCTTTATACAGTCATGAACCAAGAAGATGGAGAACGTGCCTTGTAGGAGTTTACCGCCTAATAAAGGAGGAAGGAAGCACACCAGCAAGCATACATACACACACACAGAGCTGAGCACCAAGAAGGAAGCACTGGAATGCTGCGGGAGAGCCGCTCCGGAGGCGGGGAGCAGCCCGTGGGCAAGACAGGGTGTCCGTGGAGTGTGGGGGAGCCGCCTTGCCACAGGGAAGTGGGCAGAGCCCTCGGTAATGTGAACTGGGCTGGCGGACTGGGTCCATGTACACACCTGGGCAAGCTGACCCCATCCTTTAGCCATGACCCTTCGGTTTTTACAATAAGCACACTGAACACAGGCAAGACCTTCGACCTCCCTGCCTTCTTCAGGGCTCACCAAAGGACAATCCTGCCTTCCTACACAGTCACTTCTCTTGAAAGTGACTTTTTACGTTATGTTGTAACATCTGTATCTAACTCTACAAAATTAAATTGAATTTACAATGAACGTATTCTCCAACATGATTATAATTTCTTAGTTTTTTATTTTATTTTTTTGGCTGGGGAGGTAATTAGGTTTACTTGTTTATTTATGTTTAGAGGAGGTACTGGGGATTGAACCCAGAACTTCATGCATGCTAAGCATGTGCTCTACTGCTTGAGCTATACCCTCCCCACTCTTGTTTCTTTTTTTTTTTTCTAATGGACTTATGGTTCTTTCTTTTCTTCTTCTTCTTCTTTTTTTTTTTTTTAATAGGACAAAAGAGCACTGGATGTCAGAAGCTTCCAGTCCTAGTCCTGGCCTTGTCACTTGCTCTTCATTTGTAAAAAGAAGGATTGGCCATGAGGTAAGTCCTGCAAGCCATCTCCAGCTGTAAAATTCTATGATCATCAAAAACAAGGTAAGGATCTGTCTGAATCCAGCTCATGGTGCTAAGTCTACAAATATGAAAATATGCGTAGGATGGTATTATTATTACTATAGAAGTCTTCTTTAAATATAAGTCACAGGCATTTGCCAAAAAGTGCTAAATCACCTATGAAATCTCCCTCAAATGAAACCTGCAGTTTGAAACCTAATCTAAAACAATGGTATTGCAGTAGTTAATTTAAAAGAACAAGTTTCATTAATTTATTATCGGAAAGCAATATGACAACTAGATATTCATCACAAATTCAAGACACAAACTTCTTTCAGAAACTACACTTCTCTGCTGTCAAAAAGGAATTTTGAATAATGCAACTCCCTGAATGAAAACCAGCATATCTTCACTCAGAGTGTCATTTTAGTTTTGCTGGCTTTGTAACATTCATGTTTGTAAACAGTCTGAATGGCATGTTATTATCTATTTTCCCCTAAAACTCTCCCTAAACCTCTCTGTTAATGCCTAAAAAAAAGAGTCACTCTAAAATTAAAGGAAGTCAAATTAAAGCTGTATCCGTTTAACTTTAGTTTGGGCATATTGCCCTGTGAAGTAAAGTGATTTTCAGCAGCACTGCATAACCCACTCTACACTTAATGGATAGTTCTTTTGTTCATTCTCCTTGGCACTCAAAATGTGGATTTAACACACATCTTTAAAATGATTACACTTGAAGGGAACCAGTTTACCCACGTTCTTCCTGTCTCTCCTCATCCCATCTGTTCTGCCTGACATCAGGTACAGACTGTGGCCCTTGCCCTGTTTCCTCTCTGGTGGATGATGGACTGTCCTCAGAAGCCACCCCGTAAAGCAGTGCCATGCTGTGCCCAGCCTGGCCTCCAGAACCCTGACGAGACAGGAGTGGTGGGGAGTGGGTGGGCGCTCCATTCATCCCCATTCCTCCCGATTCAACAGGTACCCACGACGTACCCACATCCAGCCATCCAATCAGCCATTCATGGGCTCACCCAATATCTATCCCACGCACTCTGCAGCCTCGAGGCCCTGTGCTTGCTGCCCCCCTCCCTGATACTCTCTCCACCAAATATGCACAGAGTCCATTCTCTTACTTCACCCAGGCTAGTGATCAGACGTCACCTCTGCAGAGAGGTCCACCCTACCTACCTAAGGACATGGCCTCATTATGCTCCATCTCCTCACTGCAACTTATTTTTCTTCATAGTATTTATTACATGACATTATTTATATGCATCTTGCTTGTTTTTCTGGCTCTGTCCACATGTCAGGACGACAGGGCCAGGAATTACCTTGTTTTGCTCACTGCAGTATTCCCACCATGTAAGCCACTCTCCAGCACAGAGCTCCCATTCAGTGTATACAGCTGATGAGTAACTTTTCTGAGGACCAGCTCTGCATAAGGCACGGGGCAAGGCCAACTGGGAAATGCATCCAAGAGGAATACAGCACAGCAGACCCCAAACAAGGACACAGGGGCTGCTCTTCAGTTCCCAATCCCCTCTTTTCCACACCAGGGGCCATGCTGTGCTTCATGTGGGCATGGCCGGTTGAGATCTTGGGATGACCACAGAATCAGGGCAAATGTGAAAACCTACTGCACATAGACTAGATGTTTAGACAGTCTTAGATTCATTCTCTGGCGAGTGCTCAATAGATTTGTCTGCCTTTTGACTTAAAAGACAGCAGACGAGAAGTTTAGAGGTGGGCTCCTATCTTCCTTTCTCATTATCTTCAACATTATACTATTCTCACTTCCAAACAGAAATGACACAATAGTTCTTTTGCAGAAATGAGGGGGCATCAAGGGGAGAGTTTATTGCACAGTGCTCTAAATTGTCTTTAACAGCTTGTCTGTTTAATTTTGCAAAGTAAAAAATATATTCTAGATATATTACTATATGTGTGTGTGTATGTATGTATGTGTGTACGTGTGTGTGTGTGTGTGTGTGTGTGTGTATCTTTGCATGGAAGATTTTACTTACATATATGTTACTGTTGGTGTCTAATGGCTTAACATACCCAAGTTTTCCCTTTCCTTCTAAGTGTATGTACTGCTGGTCCATTCAGAGAGGCCCTGCAGTCTGCCAAAAGCACATAACATCAGTGTCTGAATACATATACTGCTACTAGGGAAAGCAAGTCAAACTAATGCATGTTCTGTATCCTGAGTTCTCTTATATAATCTAAAAAAAATCAAAACTACCATATTTACTTGCATAGTTCATAAAATCAGTGTAAGATCTGTAATCAGAAAAATTCTGCTTCTACTCATCAATTGATTATCTTTCCCATTATTAGCAGTTTTACTTTTAATTTTTTCCTGCACATGTACCTAGGCTTCTGAGACTCACTGACGATGAAACACGTCCTAGAGTGGTGCTTCCCAAACAGTGATTAAGAGATGCTTCATCCCAAGAAAATAAAAAGATTTCATGGTCAGTAAGTTTGGTAATACTCAGAGTAAAGGCTCTGATAAGTGGTGCAGCACATACATATGAATAAATGGATTTAAACCAATGCTCCTTATACTTTTATGTTGAATGCTATATTCATGGAAACACATGAGCTAGTGAGTTGATGATCTGTGTGGTACTGATCTGGGAAAGATGCTAGTTTTAAACCTTCTGGACCATATTCTTTTTCCTGTCATCATTCCCCTCCTTTCCTTCTCCCAAGTCTTTGCACCTGCCATGACACTACCCACCACTCAGAGGCCAGTCAAATATTCTCCTGGAGGACTGCCCCGGTCCTTCCTCCATCTTCCCTGCCCTTCCCTCCAATAATTATTTTCCCCACATCTACTGTGTAGCAGGCTCTGTGCTGGGCTCCCAGGGTGTAAGACTAATGGACGGAATAACTACCCTTGAGGTGTTTTAGGGATGTCGAAGAAAATCAAACCCAAGCTAAGCTGATAACAAGGTTGAACCAGGAAGAATTAGGCAAGTGATCCAGATAAAAGGAGGTATAGGAGTAACTGCGGGAGGGTTATTTGATATACATGACACACTTTGTGCAAACACAGCTTGATCTGTAGGAATCTGCAGGTTTCACTGCACTCTCTAGAACACAGAGAGAAAGGAGGGAGGTGGGTTGCAAAGGAGAATGCTGGAGGGGTAAGCAGTAGTGCGATTGCAGAGCGCTGTGCATGTCAGGCACACTGAGTCTATCCTCTAAGCCAGAGGCTCTCAGTCTAGGCTGCACTTTTACATTACCTGGAGCTTTTACAAACTGCCTGTTCATACACCTGGCATCAATTCCAGGGGCATCAAAAGGAGAGCTATTGCACAGTGCTGCAGACTGTGTCTTTAACAGCTTGTTCGTTTAATTTGCAAAGTGAAAAATATGGTCATTTATATATCTATATATGTGTGTGTATGTGTGAATATATATATATATATATATATATATATATGTATCTTGGCATGGAAGATTTTACCTACATGTATATTATTGTCCGTGTATAATGGCTTAACATATCCAAGTTTTTCCTTTCTTTTTAAGTGTGTGCACTGCTGATCTGTTCAGAGAGGCCCTGCCATCTGATTGCCAAAAGCACATAACATCAGTGTGTGGAGTAGGGCCTGTTTGTTTGTTTTTGTTTTTAAACTTCACAGGTGATTCAATATGCAGCCAGAGTTGAAACCACTGTTGGATGCCTTGGAAAATCTGAAAGACACTGAAAGATTCTGAAAAATGGGAAACATGATCAGATTTATATTTTAGAAATATTACTTTAAAGGAAGACAAAAGACATCTATGCTGACAGAATGATGTTTAACCCTGAGAATCCCTGGCACTTAGAAGCTATCCAAGAAACGTTTGGTGAAAGAATAACTAGGAACCCAGCAAAACATTTGTGATGGACATTGGTGCCCCTGCTTCCCAGGCTGGCCCAGGGTCGGGGGGCAGCAGCAGGAACACAGCTCACTAACGAGGGAAGAGAGCAGGAGAGTTATCGCAGTTCTGACCCCTTCAGTCAGAACCTTTCTCTTGGGCAGCCTGGTACAGAGGTCAGGAACACGAGGTTGGAATTCAGCAGACCTGGTTTCTAATTCCTATCTGATGCATATAAACTGTTTCTTTTTAGGTAAGTTATTTATTCTCTTTAAGCCTCAGCTTTAATATCCATAAAATGGGGGTGATGATGAGAATCATTTAATCTAGTGCCTGGTACAAAATGAAAATTCAATAAGTGTTCATGGAAAAAACCTTACAACAGACACGCACTTCCTGGGGATTAGTCAAGGAGTTTCTCCCCTTTCTCTCCTATGTGTGGCCTCCAAACATGTCAACTATAAAGAGAAGTTTCACCTACGGAGTACAGCTGTTACCACATCCTGAAACATCTTGGGATGCCATTATGGCAACATGAGAACAGCTGCATGGCTCATAACTGCCCCCAAAATGCACTTCTAGGGGAACAGTGGATGAGGAATATGCTTATCCAAGTTGCATGATGATGAAGAATTGTGGAAGGCGTGGCAAGGTCAGGCCAGTAGATGGTGGGACAGGCTGTAGCACCGAGTTATCAAAGGGTCTGAACCAAAGAAAGCTACAGGGAATGTGAATATTATAAGCTTTTGTGGCTGTTTTAATAATTATAAAATGCCAGCCTTATAGAAAATATAGTACTTATTTAATTGTCTACCAAATAGTCACAAGAGATGACCATATATATTACATATGATTCAATATATTAAGTCCACATGAGAAGAAGTACATAGGCCACATGATCTAATCAGAATGCAAAAGAAATAATCATTAGAACGCTGTGTACAGGAGGCACTGAAAAATACTTTTTGATTTGGGTTAAATTCTAATACACACATACCATGAGCCAAATCTAAACTTGTCTCTAAACTGAGGCTCTTCACAGCAGTTTATTTTCAAAAAGTAGAAAGCAGTCTGCCCATTTTTTCTGAATCAAAATATGTCTTAAAGGCTTTCTTCCTATGTTTTACAGCAGGTGTATTTTAAGTCATAAACTTGTCCAAGGATGATTATAGCACCACTTGAAGAAAGATACAAGATTTAAATAAGATTTAATTTATGCATTTTTATTTTCAAAGATTCTTTTGAGCACTTGTCCCATCAACCTCCAAAGTTTTCTCATGCAGGGCAGCCGAGGTTCAACCTTCGAACAGAGGAATAGCTTAACTGTTAGAGCAAAGCAACTGGGCTCAAAAGGCATTTTAAATTCTGCAGAAAAGAAAAAAACAGTATAATATTCAAGTTAAAGGAGAGAAGTGGATGAAAACACTAAGAATGGAATTTTATTACATATTTGAATCCCTAATCTGGTGAACTTGTTTCTGGAACTTAAGTGATCAGTTACTTAAAAAAAAAAATTCTATCATAGGCCCATTTACAAACAAGAAAGTTAGGTTACATTTGAATTGGGATGTATGTCTAGGCCATTAAAGGACTAACCAGATCACACACAGTAATAGTGAAAGTTCACTGTTTTAGAAGCTGTCAGCGTTTTCTCCTTTGTCAAATCTCTGCTTTTAATCCCTGTAGATGCTTTTTAAATAAACTAGTCCTTTAAAGGCTAAATAAAATTGAATATATAATATAGCAATTTCCTCAGTTGCTTAGCCTTTTTGCACATATTTCAGATGAAAATGAAAATAAAACTACTACTAGTTTTCACCAAAACCTGCCTCTGCTTTTATATTTTACTATTAGATGTGCTCACTGATAAAGGGTTTAAAATCATTCCACCAAATGGGATGACTGTTGATGAAAATACTGCTTCAAATGTTAATGTAATAGGGTGTAAAACTGCAATTTCACCCCAGAGTGTCAGATTCTTGAAGTAAACATACACTGTCTGGGACCCAGGATTTCCTGTATGCCACAGAGACCTGCACGGGGCTGCCACTCCGGCAGCGGAAGCAGCCCCGTGTCCCTCGTCTGCCTGAGGATGCGCCTAAAGCTCTCTGATCACCAAGACTGCAGAGCAGAGGACTTTCTTCATAAACTTCTTTGGTGTTACCATTTTTCCCTGTTTCCATTCTTTGAAAACCTAAGCACTTTCAAGAAACCATACAAAACAGAAGGGAATACCTACATGCAAAGCCATAAACCACAGGTTATATTTAAAATTGTAATCTCCAAGGAAAGCACTAGCAAAACTATCCAGTGTGACTTTTTGCAGAGTGAACAGGAACGCAGCTCTGATTCAGTCACTCCGCACTTCTCTGCACCCAGGCACCCTGCTGCGCCATCAGCACCCTTGGCTGATCCGAAACGTCTTCCTTAAGTCCCACCCCCCACTCCTTGTCATCTCAGATCCTTTCTCTTCTGTGAGGCTGTCGGGGGAGTACCCGGCCACCACACTTTTCTTTCTTCTTAAATCCTTTTGGATTTTCTCTCTACATTAAAATATTAACACGCTCTCTCTCTCTCTTTATAAATCTAGCTCTATTAAATAATATACAGACCTATTCCTTTGACAATATTTTATGTATGTGTTCATTCAAAATACTTATTGATGACCTACTTTGGTTTGGATGCTGAAGCAAGCATTTCCCTTCAAAATTAAACTTTCAGCATCCCATGAGCCTTACCTCCCAGAACATTCAGTACCACACTTGCTTCACTCTCAGAGCTCAGTAAATATTCAATTAAAAATAATGGACAACAACATAGTTGTGAAAGAAGCCGCAGTTCATATGCAAAATAACGTGATTAACAAATGAGCACAGAAGTACCACAGCATTCTAATTAGCACTGCAAATTGCACTTACAGATAGGGGTACTGATGCTGGTCCCTGACAGGATTTTTGGCTTTACAAAGGTGCAGAATTGATATGCATTCGGTAGGAACCATACATTGAATTTGAACTTCGATCTTTTCCGAGCGAGTGACATGCGGTACCACATCTCATGATTTGCACAGCGGCTGCCAGTTGGCCACACAATCACAAGGGTCACGAACAACACACTTAACACCATTCTGTGTCCATATAACCTTTCCGGTTTTTACTTTCAGCACAGGATTCAATACATTGCATGAGCTACTCAGTGCCATAGTATAAGCAGGCTTTGTGCTGGATGATTCTGCCCAACCACAGGCTAACGTTACCGTGCTAAGGTGGGCCTGGCTAAGCTGAGATGTCCCGTAGGTTAGGTGTATTAAATGCATTGTCAACATACAATGTTTTCAACTTATGATGGGTTTATCAGGACCATCCCATCGTAAGTCAAGGAAAGTCAGCGACCTCATAGAAACCTGGCTCTGAACTTAACTGTGGCACTCCAGAGTTTCCCTGAGAGAGGAGCTTAAAGGGTGGCAATCCAGATGGGAAGGGGGTGGGACAGTATAGCAGATCTGTGTGTGCTGGGTCCCAACCACCAAGCTCACCTTCCAGAGAGCCTGGCAGGGCTGAGCCCAACGCCCACTGCAGGCACTTTCATAATGCACCTCATCCCACCCTTTCTTCTCTACTTTTCATCCAAAGATTTTTCATTCTTTCATTCATTTATTGAAAGAATAGGTACCCAGCACTCAGGCAGGCAATGATCAGGGTCAGGGGCCTATAAGGCCCCTTTCCTTCCACTTTACTGTCATGGAATGACTCCTAAGCCCACTAAATAAACCATCTAAGCCCCCCTCCATGAATAATTTCTTGGCTTAGTCAACTGCAATAAACTTCACATCTTCTCTGTAACTGACAGCTAGAAGTGAGTGCCCGACTCTAAAATCTAAAACTCTAAACTTCCACAGGCAGAATACAGCTTCCCTTCTTTTTGTTTCTTTCTTTTATTCACCGGTCTTGACACTTGGCACCCAGGCCATCCAGAACACCCCTCTTCATCACTGTACCTTTCAGTTGCTTGTTTTTCCCTCTCAGTTTTATTGTGATATAATTGACTTACAACTTTGTATTAGGTTTAAGGTGCTTTGCTTAATGATTTGATACATATTTTTATTGTGAAATGATTATCACAGTAAGTTTAGTTAAAATCCATCACCTCACATAATTACAAAGCTTTTTTTTCCTTATGACAGTCTACTCTCCTAGCAATCTTCAAATATACAACAGAGTACTGACAGCTATAGTCACCATTGTGTGCACTGCATCCTACAACTTCTTTATCTTGTAACTGGAAGTTTGCCCCTTTTGACCACCTCACCCACTCCCCAGCCCCCAGGAGATAATATAGTATTCGTCCTTCTCTGTCTGACTTACTTCACTTAGTATAATGCCCTCAAGGTGCCATGCTGTCAAAAATGGCAAGATTTCATTCTCTTTAATGGCTGAATAATATTCCATTGTGTGTGTGTTGTATGTATTTGTACACTGTATCTATGTCTATATCCTGTTTTCTTTATCCATTCATCCATGGATGGATATCTGGTGCCACATCTTGGCTACTGTGAATAAAGCAACAATAAACATGGGAGTGCACATATCTCTTCAAGATCCTGGTATCATTTTCTTTGGATATATTTCAGGAGTGGAATTGCTGGATCATATGGTAGTTCTATTTTTATTTTTTTGAGGAACTTCCATAATGTTTTCTAGTAGCTATACCAATTTACATTCCCATCAATAGCACACATTTCCTCCACATCTTTGCCAGCATTTGCTATGTCCTATCATTTGGATAGGTCCTTCTAACAGGTGGGAGGTGATGTTTCATCGTGGGGTTTATTTTTGCATTTCTGTAATGATTAGTGATGCTGAGCACCTTTTCATGCTCCCATTGGCCACTCTGTATGTCTTCTTTAGAAAAACGTCTATTCAGATCCTCTGTCCATTTTTTAAATTAAATTTTTTTTTGTTACTGAGTTGCATGAGTTCTGTATGTATTCTGGGTATTAACCTTTTATCAGATATATGATTTGCAAACATTTTCTCCCATTCCATAGACTGCCTTTCCGCTTTGCTGGTGTTCCTTTGCTGTGCAGGAGCTTTTTAGTTTGATATGGTCCCAGCTTATTTTCAATTTTGTTGTCTCTGCTTTTGGTGTAAAATCCATTTCTGTTTCTTCAATAAGGACTGTTTAAAGTACTAAATATGTACCTTCTCAGAAAAATACAGAGAGCCACAGATCAGTCTTTTTCCTGAAATTATTCTTTTCAGGCACTCAAAGATTTCCGCATAAAGTGAACACGATGAGGAGACACAGATTCCAATATTCTTTTCTTTCCTTTTTTCCTTTTTAATTCTGAGTGATTCACAGCTTAGAAAACAGGTGGTGTGAGTTTCAGGGTCATGAGAGTTGCTGATGATGGGTTGCTTCTTTTGTATTTAAAGTGAAAATTTAATTTTTTTTTAACTTTTTTTGTTGGGGGGAAGTAATTAGGTTTATTTATTTATGTTTAGAGGAGGTACTGGGGATTGAATAAGAATTGAAAAATTCTTATTTGATCAACCTATTTATTTTTTCACAGGTGTGTTACAGAAATAGAACATGGATATGATGTTTTTGCTAGCTTCGTATATTAAAAAAAGGACACGTAAACGATATTGGATTCTAATTAGTTCCAATAAAATGTGTTAATGTCTATCATGGGAAGATAGGTGTGGTAAGGATTTGGGTGCTTCTGTCATGGTGATTAGAGAAGACGTCCAAGAAGACATTAGATTTCCATTGGATCAGAAAATTGTTCACAGCAAATATGATTTAACTTGCCACAGGGGACAGAACAATCAGGAAAAGTTATATTGTGGAAATACATTTGGATTTTCTCATGACACTGAAGTGACCCTGGTGACTTCTTTTCAGTATGGATAGACCTCAATCTGACAGCCATTAAAACTGCAGCAATCTATTTTCACGCTTATGGGAAAAATGTAAGAATTAATCAAATTTAATTGACGTTTTATTGCTAGCATAACCAAACACAGAGGGAAATAATTGGCTTTATTTTCTGCACTTACTCAAAACTTCTGTTGAATTAGTTACAATGTAAGGCACAGAACTGTGACAGCCACTGTACACCTGGTTCCTCCACAACTTTTTGTTCCTGGGTAAAATGACCCCATATACCACTTCAAAGCTTGGAGAGAGCACCACTGATTCTTTTATTTAAGCACATTTTAAATTTTTTATTAACTCTCAAAAAATAAATAAATAAGGAAACGTTCTCTCGCTCCTTTCAACTCCTTGTAAGGGCACAAAACTTTAAGGTGATAGAAATTCTTGTTAAAAATGACTTCCCCAAGAGTCCTCCAGTTTCTCACTAAAGAATCTGTGAGGGCAAAAGAAACTCTAAGCAAGAGGCTGACTGAGTTGAACAGAGAAACAGAGTCCAACTCCCCCCCACCCCTCAATTCTCCTGTACTTGCCAAACAACAGGTTGGGGGGTCAGAGGGCACTGGTGCCATGTAAATGGCAAGATGTTCTGAAAGCTTAGCATTCTGGTCTCACTGTGTCTGGCATTTCATCCGAGCTCTGCAGTCAAAGATACAGAAATCGATGTTGGGTCAACAAAAAGCACAGAACACAGATGCCACAATCTGCTGTCCGAACAGGAGTGGAATGAAGGTTCCTGCCGTCACCTGAGTGCACTGACCAGGGACAAATGACACGGGCATTTGTGGGAAAATCCCATTCAGATCCAATGATAATTTTCTCATTGGAAGATAAGGAAAAAGGAAAAAGACAATTAAAAAAAAAATACAGATCCCGTGAAAAACACGGAGGTGATGCAAGGAAAGGAATAGTGTCTTAAATACAAGGAGGAAGAGCACGGCGGAAAAGACTTACAAAGGAGACCAGGGTGAACAGAGGGCAGATGTGACAAGCTCAGTGGCACAGAAGGATGCACACCCATTATGAAAAGGTGAAAGCCAGTAAGAGATTAAAAGCCAAGCATATTTAATTGTGAACGGCATATAAAAGTAAAATAAAAATGGAATGTCACGAAAGAGAAACATTTGTAAGAGAACTAAAACTCCGAAAGGAAAATTGAAATCTACACTGAAGATAATAAACAAGAAGCAATATTACAGAAAATCAAATAAATGATGAAGGAAGATCTTGAGAAGTTCTATTTGACATATAATAGGTGAGGCCAGAGAGATTAAAATAATAAGAAAATATGATAAATATCAACAATGTCAGCTATAAACTACAATGACTGGTCTTTTGAAGATGCAATTTTTAGAAATGCTTCCTCAAAAAATTTCTCAATCAAAATCTATAGTTTAATTTTTGAAGTTGGAAAAAAGTTATGCTCAAGGCCATTTAGAAGTACGAACAGGAAGAACACCTAAGAAGCAGTAGTTATAACAATTAAGTATTAAAATATCTAATGAAGCTAAAGTAACTCAAATTAGCATGGTAGCAGTGTAGGAACTTAACAGGTTAGATTAATAAACAAACTGTACATGTGAAAACTAAATACACTAAATAAAGCATCACAAACCAAAGGAAAGGAGTTAGAGCCACTCAACAAATAACTGGGAAATTGAATTTTTCTCCACTTCATAGCCTCACTTCACTCCATGCACTGATACATTTTCCAAATATATTAAGTAAATGTAAAAACTAAGATATACAATGAATCAATTTCCAGCAATATGATGAACCAAATGACCAAATTAACCCTCATACTACACAATACCTAAAAATATTTAAACACATCCCCCTCACAGACTCATACAAACACACAAACCTAGAATTCACAAGAGGAGGAGAGGGGCTGAACTGTCTGGAAAGTACGGATCATCTTTGGGAGTCAGAAATAATAAGAAAGACTGAACACAAAGAGAGGCTGTGTCTGCCAGTATGGAAACTGTGGTTTTGGGCATTCCGCCAGCTCCCTGCTGACCAGCATCTTGGGTTTTACCTGGATACGCTGACACCTATACAAGGTGGGGTTTTGGAACTGAGGCACCCACTAAAGCTGAAGCCATCAAAAGTCACCCTAAGTAGGTAAACTCGGGGGAAAAATACAAAAAAACAAAAACAAAAGCAAGAGTGAATTTGACAAGAAATAAAGGAAAAGAATTTCTGAAAATTTGGAGTAGTAAACCTACCCTTACACAGGCTGGAGATGAGGTTCACATCTATTTTAAAATGTATGTAAGACTGTCCTATTCCTTGAAAGTTAAGCAGTCCTAAAGAAAGGTCCTAAAGCCTATGTGTTACTTTGTGCAAGAGTCGAGGAAAGGGTGTGGAGATACTGGTCTCCCTTTCATCTTTTATTATCCACACAATATAAATATATGCTTGGGCTGTATTAAATCCATGTAATATCAATGTACATAATAAAATATAAAACCATTGCCTTCAACTTCTTTCCTCCACATGTGGCAAGGAGTGGGGATGGATTCAGGCATGGTGGCTGTTATAAATATAGTAATAAATATACTCTGATACATGTATCAAAAACATTTACCAAATTACTGATTTGTGTGTATTCTTTAATGTTTCATATTTACTCATTCTTTAACATGAAAATTTCAATTTACAATACAAACTTACGAATTCATAAGAAAAATTTAGAGAGCTGAGAAAAGTGTAATCAATGCACAGAGAAACAACTACGCTAGAACTTCAAGATGGAGGAAATCAACCCTAGTGCATTTGTGCATTGCTAGAAGGCTTCTGTTAGTTTCAAGGCTTTGAAATATGTTTTACTGGGACATTTCAATGTAGACAGAGAGCCTTTGTTTGCAGGTGTAAAAATAATCAGAAATTAGAAATTTAAATTTTAAGATACGCTTTGTGATCACGAACTCTACTCTGAAAGAATTATTTCTATCACAATTCAAAAAGCTATGAATTATGATTGTGTCAGGAAAAGGACAAACACCAACAGATTCACGAGCCATTCTAACAAGCAGCAGTAATGTCGCTATGCTTTGTGTGGGCATCTGCTCTGTATAAACCCTGAGATGCTCTCCAAACTAAAGTGGTGAAATGGCCAGAAAAGTGGAGTGATCATGATACAATCTGTTTGAAGATACCCATAAGCCACATGTTAGACTGGCTGCCACTCTAAGTCTTTGGTTCAACTGCCTGAGGACAAAAAAAAAAACATACTTATCACCAAAAAGCAACTGCATCTGACTTACAACTAGGCTCAGGAATTTTCCAAAGCCGCTAAACTAATTAATGATGAAGCTCGGACAGAACCCAGGACTTCCAAGTGGTATTCTGTCCTCTTTCCCCACCTTTTACCAATTCTATTACACCTCTGTCTTCATCCATGATCAAATCATGAGTAAATTAAATGATTACTTAAAAATGTCAGCTCATCATTTTCATATTTTGAGTTGCACTGTCACAGCCTATTCTGAAATTAGATCATAGAGGCCATTTTAATACTCACAGGTATATGGTAATGTATGGCCTTTACTGATCTTTACCCTTCATCCTGGTCTTTACCCTTCTGTTGCCAACCACGTCCTCTAGCACGAACTAGACAGAGATTCAAATGGTTATTCTGGACTACTTGTTCTTTAATAGATTTTTTTTAAGTCTGCCTATGTCTTTATAGCTTTTTATTTTTTTTCCTCAACAGGCCTATCTATGGCTTTGAATTGAAACAGAAAAAAGGGTCATTAAAATTACCAAATTTTTAATGAGAATATTATGGCAATAGAGAAGATTTTGCAAAATAAGGCAACTTATGTAGATCTAAAGAAATTTTACTTCTAGACAAAAATAAAAGAAACCATTCAGTTATGTATCGAGTGTTAACTTCTCAGTTAAATCATCTAAATGGAAGCCATTCTCCACAAATACTGATGGTGTTTTATTTTAAATACTCACAACTTGCATGCCATTCAACCATAAAGCATTTATTTGAAGTAACCACAGTGTCCAAAATTTTGACAGTTTCTAAAAGGCTAAGTAATTGTTATATTTTATTGACACCTCATCACCCCACAAATTTATGACAGTCAAATCTGTGAAATCAACCTTGGAAATTAAAAAAAAAAAGATACCTATGTCTCTCCAAGACAATCAGGATTTGTTTGTTCCTCCCATCTACCCCACCCACCCATCCTCTCTTGCTCTCATCTCTCACTTCCTTTTGCCTGAGAGACTGGGTTTCTCTCCATTTCACACATTCATGCTACTGGTGCACAGTTATGTGACCGACCACACTCTCCAGCTCATTAAGGTTCTGTTCCCAGTCTGCTTGCCAGAAAGGGATGTTTCTGTCCAAGCTTTTCTTCTCTCAAACACCGTCTGAAAATATAGTCTTTTTCTTCCTCTCTTTCTCCCCACTCCTCCTCTTCTCACTGTAATGCAATCTATGGGTTGAAGAAAATGAGTTGTTTCT
The DNA here is from genome assembly GCF_048564905.1 of Vicugna pacos. NCBI lineage: Eukaryota > Metazoa > Chordata > Mammalia > Artiodactyla > Camelidae > Vicugna > Vicugna pacos. Next base: position 10,914,671 of record NC_132994.1, on the reverse strand, counting down.
CCTGTACAGTCTGGATTTTACCAATGGCATGCTCATGGTTAATTTAGCACGTTCCTCTGTGTTGTCTGTAAGTCTGTAGTTCATGCTAGGGTCTTCAAAGTTTGATTTGTTGACAAGACAGACTGCTGCAGAGGTCACACGGCATTTTAACCAGGCATCTGATTCGAAAGCTCATGCTCTTAGCCAAAATGATTTACCATAGCCTTTGCGATGTCTCTAAAAAGCCTCTGTGTGGTGAATGCCCCAGCTAACTTTCATCTTTGTTGCCAATTGAGCTCACAGATAAAAATTTTGCTTAATAAGAAGTAGCTTCAAAAAGGCATTCAATGATGTGGAAATGTTTATGCCAATAGCATATTTGGAGGAATTTTAAGCTTTGTTTCATCCTTACCTAATATTTAATTATTTGCATCAAAAACCCTGGTAAAGGAAAAACAACGCTAATCTGAAACAGAACTCGCTATCAGGGATTCCTCCTAAGTTCTTGTTATGAAACAACCCAAAATAAACGGAAAAGCCATGCTGAGGAGCCCCAGTCTCCACACTGTCCACTTGAGCATAGTTGGATGCAAACACTCTTCTCCCAGATGGATTGACGGCTGATGGCACCAGGCTTCCCAGATCTTGGATATGATAAAAAATATGCATATTTTGAGAAAATAATATGGTTTCTCTCTCAACTGAAATAGGTCAGCTGTTTCTTGCTCAGAGCTATGATTATTTTTCTCTTTATCTTAGTGAAAAATGCTTATTTTGTTGCTACATTTTGCACTGATACAGAAAATTAGTTTGCTTTGGAGAAAATATATACAAACTCGATTCAGATTCAGAAACTTTAATTTGCATGATCCATTTTTCTAAATGAGTTGCTTAGTTTTTATTTTATTTAACAAGTTAAACAAATGAAGAGTAAAAATGCTTCCTAATGAAGGCAGCCGAGTTGTTTAGTTTTCTTCTGCTAATATGCTTGACTTCCAATTTAAAAAAATCTATTTTATGTAGAAATTTCATTTACTTTGTAAACTTTAGGTTTCTAAAGTATTTAGTGTGAGTATGCAGATAATACTCAAAATTCAGATTTCACCCCATCCTTTTCAATATTCCAAAAGCATTGCCATTTTTAATAGCTTGGCTACTGTACCCTAAAACATGCTGACTAGATAGTGGCATGAACTGTATCTAAGTAGAAAAACATTTCTGTAAAAAAGCCATTAAAAACTGAGGTTTCATTTTAAATCAATATAGTTTTGATACCCAAGGACATTTTTCCTTTTAGAATATATGTTACATTTTTAATTCTGAATTTTTTTCAACATAAAAAATATCCCAAAATGCAAAAAGCACAGCTCTTGGGTATACATACCATATATTTTCAACACTCATTAATATTTTCCTCATATTTACTTGAGATTCTGCACTTTTAAGAGAAACTTTTAAAAAGTCTAGATATACTGGTGGAGTATTTCTTCTGTGTGTGAAAACCGTTTTGTATATATAATTTTCAAAACTGGTATATTTGGGTATCTCTCCTCTTTGGATACTTCCTTCTTCCCTATAAATCAACATAATGCTTTCAAAATTTATCACTGTTAATACATGGAGACCGAATTTATTTATTTTAACTGCAGAAAATTCATTTTTTGATATCCCACATCCAACCATCTTTTTTAAATGGGCACTGTTATTTCCAAGTTTTAGCTGCTGCAAAAATGCTAACGTGCACATCTCTGTACAGGCATCCTTCGTACAGTGGACCTGTGACAGCTTAGAGGATACACATTTTTAACTTTAGCCGGTGATGACTTCCATCTCCCCACACAATCACTAACACCTGCTACTGATGCCAAGTCAATTTTTTTTTAAGTTTATGTCAATATAATCAGTATGATACATCTCGTTGTCTTCTAGACTTGCCTTTCCTGGCACTGCTGGGGCTGAGCACCATTCATGTTAATTTTCCTTCCGTGTTTCCTCTTCTGTTAAACTGCCTTTTCCTGTTGTTAGCTCACTTTTCTACTGGATTGTTTATCTCTTTTTCTTATTGGTGTATGGTTCATTTAGTCTTCACCTTTTATTGGTTATAAATTATACAGATTTTTTGGGGGGATACTATAATCCTCTTTACCATGTCGACAACTCAAATACAGCTTTATAAGGAAATTTTCTTTCTGACTTAGTTCCAGAAACAATTCTCCTAGCACATGCAGGACTCAGGAACTTGACAGCCAGTTGGGAGGAGACAGTGAATCTGCTGCTACTCCCTGGGGATTGTCCCCCGGGGTGGGGTGGGGGGGTGGGAAACAAAGAAAGCTGATAACTAGTCTGATCATCTTCAGTGGACCTCCTGGTATTTGCTATTAAGAGGAGATTGTATCTATTAAACGTCCTTAGTGGGAGGTTCCTAACAAAAGAATTACGCATCTAAATGGACCAGAATCTGTGAGACACAGCTCCTTGATTGTCGGTCATATAGGCTGTAAAGTTCTCTGGGTTATAAAATGGAGATGTTTAACGCCTTAAGAGCTCTCTCTGTGTGAGAAACCCCACAAAATCTCCCTTGGAGACCTCATCTATTATTTAAGGACAGGCAAATCTCAGAACAAGGGCCTCGAGAACCACACAGGAAGTCCCACGTCTCTGTCTACTTCATCTGTACCCTCTGTCTGTCTGTCTCTTTGAAATTATTAGTAAAGGTGATATTGAATGAGGCCTCTCTGATTCATAGGATTCAGTCTGACAATCCAGTGGTGGATTTGCTCACAAGTGTCATCAGCGATTTTGCCAGGGTAAGCCTGAACACTCACTGAACCTCGACCGTCTCCTTTCTGCCTTGCTTCTGGACTCTCTCTTTCTGCCTATCTGATTTTACTTGACGCATCATAGAAACTGTCTTTCTATTGATTTCCATTTCTTCAAAAAATACTGTCTTTGCCACCTTCCTACTTATCTTCACCTCAAGGCAACTGGCTGGTTATGGGGCCCGGACTGGAGCCAGGACTGGAGTTAGGATTCTTTAACACGCATATACAGTATAACCAAAACATTCATGCCGCTTTTTTCACATCACCTTTCCACATTCGCAAGACAGTCTACTTTTCTTATAATTTAAAAATAAGATACACTGATAAGCCAGCATTCAGTAGTATAAAAATTTTAGTAATGCCTGCTCCGAAGGATGGTTCTGTGAAAATCATATGCCATCTGGCTATCTAGAGAAACCTATAAACTTATTCATAAAATTCTAATAAACAAAACAAGAAACTTACTAAAAACATGTCTATTGGCTTTTATAGAGATATGCATCCCATGGATGCTCGGTAACTGTTTACTAGCTGGCTTTTCCTAGATGGCTGCTGCTTGAGTTCTGTATAAAAAGAGGAAGAAAAGCCATTCAAAGGAGTTACAAAATTTTCCAAAACAAAGTCCTAGGGGTGTAACAAGTGAGAAATTAATATTGATGTCTTGATTTTGTTCTCAGTTTTGAACAGCCAGACAATACAGGCCCTTAGAAAATCAATGTGTCAGCAGTTTAGAGCATCCCATGGGGGCCACTTTTTCAGGTATTTTAACAACAAACAGAAAACCAAGGTGATTTTGTCCCAAGATGGTAAATATACAATAATCATGATGAGGAAAAATTCTGTCACTCCAAAATGAATGACAGATACAAACTCTTAATTTTAATCAAATGATAAAGAAAAGACTCCAAATAGGAGAATACAAAATCTATAATTTGTCAAGATACGAGGAGAAGTTTATCCTCAACAGCATGTAAACAACTTTTTCAAGACAGAAGAAAAGTGCATTCAAACAAACACAGCTATAGAAAAGGATAACAAAATAAGAGGATGTAAAGCTACTTTCTCATAAATCAGGCTCACAGTAGATTGTAGATAAAGAATATATTAAGACTGACACAGACATATTATGTGCTATAATTTTACCTCTATAAAAATAAGTGAGACAATAGACATGTCAGATGCAGAAAACAAAGTAAAAACAGTATCAGTGAAATACAAACAATTAAGGTGGTCGGTCAGTGGTTTATTTATTTTATAACTAGAGATTTAATTCCATTCACCCATTTCTCACCTGTCCTGGCAACCACTCATGTGTTCTCTGTATCTGTGAGTCTATTTTTGTCTTGTATTGTTTTCATTGTTTGTTTATTTGTTTTTAGATTCCATATATAAGTGAGATCATATGGCATTTGTCTTTGTCTGATTTCTTTCACTTAGCATAATACCCTCTATATCCTTCCATGTTGTTAGTAAATGGTAAGATTTCTTTTTGATAGCCAAGTGATAGTCCATGGTAACAGCTATCTATTTTAAACAAAAACATATATGAAAAGCCTTGGAGAAGTATGAAATGTTTAGAATAGTGTTTGATACATAATAAGGCTCAATAAATATTTATGATAATAATTATTATTGAATTTCCCACTAATTTTTATAAAATAGGATATCTCCTACATCTAATATACAAATACATTAGAAATTGAATCAGATTCTTATATAGTACATTATATATTTATAGTTTTTGACTTAATGACTACTTAGAAGACTTTCCACCATTAAAAACTAAAGCTGTTTTTCATAGCTCCTGGTGACCTCTTAGTATTCTTTAGATAACAACAAAGTAATAGAGTGTTTAAAGTGAGCTAAAGAACTGCGTATAAAAGCATTCAGAAAAGTATATTATGTTTATTTTGGATTCAGAAAAAAATGGTAACCTTCAAAAAAATGTATTTTAATTGAGGTATAGTTTATGCACGGCGAAATGCCCAGGACTTCAGTGCACGTTCTGATGAGTTGTGACAGTTGCATACGCCCTTGCAACCACACTCCAATCCTTCCTGCCCCTTTTCAGTTAAGTCCAGGCTCACATCGAATCAACCACTATGTAAATATCTTTCACCACATGTTAATTTTGCCTGTTTCAGAACTTATTAGACATTTAATCAAACCACGTATGTTCTTTTGAGTCTGGCTTATTTTTCTTAGCCCAGTTTTTTAGGTTCCTCCATGCTGTTGTGTGTATCATGGTCTTAATGCATTTTGAGGTTGAATGGTATTCTACTAAATATGTTTAAGATAACTTACTTATTGATTCTTCTGTCAGTGGAAATATGAGTTGTTTTTGGACTGATACGCTTAAAATTAAAAATATTATGAACATTTATGGGCAACTGTTTATGTCAACGTAGCTGTTGAATTGCTTAGCCAAACGGAAAGAGTGTAATTAACTATCTGAGGAACTGTCAGCCTGTTTTACATTTTCCTAGCAGTTTACGAGTTCCCACAATCCCACCAAAATTTAGCATTGTTAGCTTTTTAAATTTTAGCTACTCTTGTCATTGTCCAGTGCATTTCTCTGATGACTAATCAAATTGCACATTATTCATGTATTTGCTGCTCATTAATACATCTTCATTCACGTATTTAAATCTTCCACTCATTTTATATTGAGTTGTTGATTCTTTCGTTCCCAACTGAATTACCTTAAGACATGTCTAAAATCAATTGGCCATATGCGTGTGATCTATTTCAGAATTGTCAACTTTCTAGCTTTTTGGTAAACTGTCCAGGATTTTCTGTTTCTCAACATGCTGACTCTAAAGATAGTTTCACTTCCTCCTTTCTCAAAGCGCAGCAGCCTTATTGCAACGGCTAGTATGTCTCGTGCAATGATAACCAGAAATGATGGAAGACGACATCCCTCCCTTATTTCTCATCTTCAGGGAAAAGCATTCAGTCTTTCACCAGTGGGTATAACTATAGGTTTTCCACAGAAAAAAGAACATCATGCTGAGAAAGCTTCCTTCTATTCTTACATTTGTACTTTAAAAAATCATAAATGGGTTGTGAATTTTGGCAAATGACTTTTCTGCATATACTCAGATCATATGGGTTTTCTGTTAATATTATAAATTATATTGATTGTATTATGAATGTAAAAACAACATTGAATTCCTGGGGTAAATCCCACTTGATCATCATGTATTATTCTTTTTATATGTTGCTGGATTCTATTTACTAATAGACAGTAGAGATTTCACTTCTGTGGTCATGAGAGATATTCTGAGTTTGTTTTTGTTTTTGTTTTTGTTTTCTTTTCTTATAATGTCTCTCTGGTTTTGATCCGGAAGTAATGATGGTCTCATGAAATGAGTTAGAAATGTTCCCTACCCCTCCATCCTCTAGAGAGTTTGTGTAAGAGTGTTATTATTTCTTCCTTAAATGTGTGACAGAATTCATTTGCCCTTGGATGGTCTTTACAGAAAGGCTTATAATTTTAAATACAATAGATTTAATCAGCATAGGGTAATTTAGGTTTTCTATATCTTCTGGAGTCAGTTTTGATAATTTTCACCTTTCAAGGAATGTGTGTGTTTAATCTAAATTGTTGAGATTTGCAAAAATTGTTTTCATATTTACCCTATTATGTTTTTAATAGCTTTTTATTTTTATGCTAAAATTTCCTATTTTTTCCTTATTATTCATGTTTTCTTTTTTATTGAATGAAAGATTCATTCAATTCTTTAGTGCTTTACAATTTTCTTTTTTTTTTTTTTTTAAATATGGAACGCTTCACGAATTTGAGTGTCATCCTTGCACAGGGGCCATGCTAATCTTCTCTGTATCGTTCCAATTTTAGTATATGTGCTGCTGAAGTGAGCACAGTGCTTTACAATTTTCAAAATTTTTTTTAAGTTTAACATTTTTTATTGAGTTATAGTCATTTTACAATGTTGTGTCAAATTCCAGTGTAGAGCACAATTTTTCAGTTATACATGAACATACATACATTCATTGTCACATTCTCTTTCGCTGTGAGCCACCACAAGATCCTGCATATATTTCCCTGTGCTACACAGTACAATCTTGTTTATCTATTCTACATTTTGAAATCCCAGTCTGTCCCTTCCCACTCTCTGTCCCCCTGGCAACCACAAGTTTGTATTCTATGTCTATGAGTCTGTTTCTGTTTTGTATTTATGGTTTTTGTTTTTTTTTAGATTCTGCATATGAGCGACCTCATATGGTATTTTTCTTTCTCTTTCTGGCTTACTTCACTTAGGAAGACATTCTCCAGGAACATCCATGTTGCTGCAAATGGCATTATGTTGTCAGTTTTTATGGCTGAATAGTATTCCATTGTATAAATATACCACATCTTCTCATGATTTCATAATCCCATAATAACCCCTTATTTTTCCATATCCTCCATTGCAACCTCCCTCCTCTCTCCCCACTGGTAAGCACTAGTTTGTTCTCTGAGTCTGCTTCTTTTTTGTTTTATTCACTAGTTTGTTGTATTTTTTAGATTCCACACATAAGTGATATCAGTGCAGTGTTTGTCTTTCTCTGTCTGCCAAATTTCACTTAGCATAGTGTTCTCCAAGTCCACGTCGCTGCAAATGGCAAAATTTCGTTCTTTTTTATGGCTGACTAGTATTCCATTGTATCTATATACTATATCTTCTTTATTTGCTCATCTGTTTATGAGCACTTAGGTTGCATCCATACTCTAGCAATTATAAACCGTGCTGTTATGAACACTAGGGAGCATGTATCTTTTTCAATTCATGTTTTTCAAATACATATCCAGGAGTGGATTTGCTGGTTCATACAGTAGCTCTATTTTTAATTTCTGGGGAAACCTCCATACTGATTTCCAAAGTGGCTGCACCTATTTACATTCCCACCAACAGTATATGAGGGGTCCCTTTTCTCCACACCTTTGCAACATTTGTTATGTGTTCTTCTTGATGATAGCCATTCTGATAGGTGTGAGTTGTTACCTCACTGTGATTTTGATTTGCATTTCCTTGATGATTAGCAATGTTGAGCATCTTTTCATGTGCCTGTTGGCCGCTTGCGTTTCCTCTTTGGAAAAATGTCTGTTCAGTACTGCCCATTTTTTAATCTTTTTTTTTTTATGTTGAGTTGTCTGAGCTGTTTATAATGTTGGATATTAACCCTTTATCAGTCATTATTTTTTCTTATGGTTATGGGATATACATTCTTTCTTCTTCATATATTGTAATTTCTGAATGGACGCTAGACATTAATGATACCATGTTGTTGAGTTTCTGTATTACACTGTTCCAGCAGGTGGCCAATAGAACTGTGAATCAGCAAGTTCATTTCAAGCTCTGTTAGAATCTGTCTAGCAAAGTCTTAACCCTAGGACTATAAAGTACATACTGCTAAGGGTCATTTTAGGGTCTCTACTGATTTCTTATTAAATAAGGTCTTGCCATTGTAGCTGGATAGAATTTGGATCACCCCAAGCACTGAGTTCTGGCCACTCATTTAGCTCACAACTTCTTTGTAGTATTTCTTTCCGGAGTAGTTTTTCTTTGCTTGGCCTTGGGAAGCGTCCTACCTACGCATGTGCAGTTTAGCATTCAACAAATAATCAAGAAAACCTCTGTGCAAATTTCTTGAGCTCTTCCTTTTCAGAGTTTTCTTCTTTCCGGACACTCATCCAGAAATTCTCTCCTTCCATACTCTGGAACGCCAGCCTCTGCGCCTTCAGTACAGTGAGACCGCTGGGCCCTGGTTGGGCTCCCCCTGTGTCTCAGTCCAGAAAGGCCTTCAGGCCAAAAGTTAAGGCCATCATGGGGCTCACAGAGTTTGCTTCCCTTGCCTCAGGAATCCCAATTTTGTACTGCCTATTGTCTAAAATTCACTAATTTATACATATGTCCAGACTTTTTGCTCTTTACATTGGGAAGGCTACTCTGTGAACAATAAATTTGTATGACTTTTTAAATTCTTTTTCATAAGTTCCAAGAAATTGCATTTTTTAAAGAATAATCAGACATTTTATTATGCCTTTTCCAAAAAATCTTCGTAATATGCAAGTCTGAGATGTAAATCACCAGTTAAGAGTTGAATGCAGTTAATGCAATAAAATCAACTTCTTAAATGAATCTCCATGAATCAGTTTCAGAAAATGGTTAATGTTAAGTTTTGTATCAGAGGTCAAAATGCATAGGGCAATGATCTATATGTACAACAATAAGACTAGTAAAGTGTGAATATCATAAGATGCCACTGAGTCACTAAAAATTACATTTTCTTAGAAAATTAAAATCATTTGAAAAGTGCTCATGATCTAGTTACCTGAGAAAGCAGAAGATAAAACTATGCACTGTTTGACAAATATTTTGGGAGCAAAATACTCTAAGAGACATAAAAAAAACTGGAAAGTCATAAAATGTGTAGTATGACTTTCATATTTATATTTTATTTATAGATTTTCTGCATAATCCATATTATATATAATAAATATATTACTGTTTATATCTAATAAAATTCTTAAACCATTTAAGCCTGACATTTATAACAGTCATCTAACATCTAATAGTAAAATAAAGCTTTTGTTCTCTCCTTGTTCGTACATCAGCCTCTCCCATTCCACAGTACTTTCCCCCTGCTCTCTTTCTGATTATGATTTCATGATTGCCATACAGTGATTTCCCCCAAATTTTTATGTATGCCCCTCTCCTTTCCCTCAAGTTTTAATTTCATATTCCCATCTGCCTATTTTTAGATTACTTCAGTATTCGGTATAGTCCTGAAATCAGTATATCCAAACTCAACTTATTCTGTTAATAAACAGAATAAGCATTGCTTCCTAGTTACCTAATTCTTCTCAGAGATATCATTTTTCCTATCTCTTAGTTTTACAGTATTAATTTTTCCACTGATTCTCTTCTCTCCTTCACATTAAATCTTTCCTTGAGTCCTTTGGATAACACCTCTTATATACAAGTGGTTATTTCTATTGCTGCTTGTCGAGGATTTATTGCATTGAGAGCCCCAAATATATGTCTTCCCTGCATTCATGCCCTTTGCCCTGTGTTCCCTTCTTCTCTGTGTCTCTTACTACCATGAATCTCTGAGCCTTATATGTGATGAAACTGTGGACTGGCTACATCATAGTCACCCTTTTAGAATAAAAAAGCTGAAAAAGCATAAAATTTCATTTTCTATACTTTTTTGCTGCTAGGGTTCTGAATGTGTAGTTGATTTAGAAATGAATGCACTCATAAAAACTTTGTAGTTGAAACTGAACCACAGTGAGACAGGTACAGCGCAGGGTTTAAATCTGGTTGCTGTACTTTGTGGCAGGACTGTTTTCTGGACTCTGTGACTGTAGTAGCTCCTTGAGTCAGCAGGCAGGTTCCGGTCATGATGACAAAGGCAGCAGTTCCTCTAGAGGCAAATTCTGCTGTGTGGTTATGGGAGTCACTCATGAAAGTAGGGCCTGGAGTCTCTTCTCAGACAATTCTATAGCTATTCATGCATTCTTTTCTGCTTAAACTGGCTGGGGTGAATTCAGTTATCTACTGTTAATAATGCCAACTAGTGGTTTCCTTGTCTTTAAACAACAATACTAATATCTTGAAAGATTATTAAAAGGATTGAGTGGGACAATTCATGTAAAGCACGTTAACATATGCTACCTGCCAAAAATTAGTTTGTTGTTTGTTATTGTTATTGTAAAGTGGCTTAATGATCAGAACGTCTGGGTTTGAATTATGGCTTTTAACACATGTTCTGTCTACAATCTTGGTGAAATTGCTTAACTGCTCCAAGATTTGATTTCTTTACCTACAAACTAGGCCAAAAAGTATAACTACTTCATAGATTTTTTTGGTGAAAATTAAATAAAAATTTCTTTTCTGCAATTCGCTCTTCTCCACAAAAATCTAATTCCATCAAACTCACCTCTCACATTGCTTCCTGTTTTTAATGCCATGATCTCACCTTGTTCCCTCGGAGTGCTGGGCATGCATTTTAAAAATAACACCCAGTGCCTCTACATTATATATCCTCTGTTTTTCAATTCAAATCCATTTTTCAAGTTGTTCCTATTAAAAATAACAGCCAGTCCCTGTACATTATGTATTCTTTGTTTTTTTCAACTTGAATCCATTTTTTAAGTTGTTCCTTTTCCATGAAGTCTTCTCAGGGCCTTCCAACATAACTTGATCAATTCCTTGATCTCAGAGATGCTACAAACAGCACCATGCATTTTAACACTTCACTGCTTTCAATTAGTAAATGTACCTTACTTCTTTCCCAAATGGATTTTCAGCTCCTTGAGATCAGTAACACTTCCTTTTTAAAAATATATCTAACAGAGTTCTTAGAAGGGTTCACTATTCAGTAGTCACTTGAAAAACTGCTGACTGGATGACTTACCACGTCACTGAATTCAATTAGATTATATAATATTTTGGACTATGTCATTAAATGTTCAGAACTTTGGTGTAAGAACTTGGTTAAAAGCTATTTAATACTATATACATGTATTTTTTCCTCTTTAACAAAACATTTCTGTCTTTGATTTCCTTTAATTGTGCTTAATTTACCACAGCAGCAATAATAACATTAAATGAGTTGACAAAGTGAACACATAACATACCAGTGTCAATATTAAAACATGAGCATGACTTCTGTTCCTTAGACATACTTGTCAGCAGCGATATAAGACTTTGCACAGAAAAAATGGCTTAGAGCGTTCTTTTCAACCTAGGCTGCACGCTGGAATCACCTGAAGAGCTTTAACAAGAAATACCAATACCTGTGTCATAACCCCAGAGACTGCTCTTTGATGGTACTGGATATGATCTGGCAACGGGACATTTAAAGTTAGCTGGGTGATTCTCGGGGGCAATCAGGACTAAGGAGCACTGGTCAGATGCTCTTCTGCATTTAGCATCCTCTCCCATTCACTTTCCTCTCACTGTTTTGCTTTAGGAACATACTGCCTGCTTGGAGAGGTTTAAGGCCATTCATTCCTTTGGCATTCCTTTGCCGTCACCAGTGACACCTTTGGCATATATATACCAGTAAGGATGATAAAATGGCATTATTTTGAAAACTATTTTCTGACAATATCTTTCTGTAATTTCAGCAGGCAGAAACAGTATTCCCATACATTAGAAATAAGGTAATGGCTAAAATATCAGCCTGGCAAGAGCAGAGGGGAGGAGAAAGGGAAGGAAAAGCCTACAGCTGTACCAACTATAAATCAAAGTTACAGTTTCAAGTTGTGTGTACCTGACTGATGGAGCCCAGATCGTCAGTGAAGCTGTTTACTTCTGACAGAAGCAGAGATATTATAGATTTTCTCAACAAGCTGCATCTTCCCAGGGTTACCAGACTCTGAGAGACGTAATGCTGCACCTGAAACTGAAGATCAAAATGAGTAGGTTTCAACTTTCTATCAAGTCAGGTCAAAATCTATTTAATGGGCATTTCCTAAGATTTACTACTGAGCCCCACGCTGCGGGGAATACAGAAAGTGTCAGCATGATTCTGGGTCAGTCTCAAGCAAAGTTGTGAAACAGACAGACTGTAATAATATAAGCAATGACATTTTACAGCAGTTAATATTTTGAAATGTGTGACAAGGTGCTAAAATGGAAGCTTTAGCTGAAGGACCAAAAGATAGTATTGTGTAGGTAACAGACTACATACAGAATGAATAAAGGAGATGAGAAAACAAGATTCTCAAGCCCTTACCCACTAAATACAGATATGGGGATAGAGAGAGATAAAAAGGGTAACAGGGAGAAGTTTGAAGATGCCTTTGGGGAGAGCTACTGGTGTGCCCCGCGTCCCACCTCTACTCTGGTGGCACTTCTCTATTCTCCACAAGTCAAAAGAGAGATGCTGTAGCATGAGGGGAAAAAAGTGCAGACCTCGGAATTTTCATGGAGAGGCAGCAAAACTACCCATCATGAAATAAATTTAAAAAGACAGTGGGAGACAATAAACTATATCCCATATAGTTATTAGGAGAAAGGCCATTTGATTATTAATCACATTAAGATGGGCATGGCTCATATCTGGAATTTCATTAAATTCCATTAAATTCATTAAATTTCATTAAAAGTGAATCAATGACAATAAGGAAGTGAATAGATTATTGATGTCAAAAGAAATTTCTGTTATAAATCTGGACATGCATAACTAGCTGCTAATAACCATTTTCTAAGTCAACTTATCAATTTAAAACTAAGACCACATCAATTTATTGTCACAGAAAATCATAGTTATTTATCACTGTTACTTCTTAATAATGTAATTGGCTGACACACACTTTTCATAACTCTCCAGTACCACTTACTAAATTTCAGATTTTTTACAACATTTTTGTTTGTACCTGAAAGAAAGAGTTCTCTTATCTAAGCTCTGAAAAACTACTGTTGAGTATTCTGTTTCACTGGCGGTTTAGTTGTTTACTTACCTTTTTCAATACTTAATTCTGTAGCGGATAACTTAAAGAGGAAAAAAAATACAATAAAAGGGACTTTAGAAAGTAGGAATGAAATGAAGCTAGTGAAGAGGTTAGCTTGCAGACTCGAGCCCAGGGGTGCTCAAGCCAAATTCCAGCTCCACTGCTTATTAACTTCTACTAATAACTTACCCTTTCATGTCTCGGCTTACACATCTGCAAAACAGTGAGTGTGACAGCTCCCACCACACAGAGCTGTTGTGCGTATTAAGTGAACAGCAAAAATGCTGAACCCAGTGCCAGGGACCTAGTAAGCGCTCAGTGAGTGTTAAATGTTACAATGTAGGATACTAATATAAAAGCACTGAAGGTTATATGTTTCATCCATTGACCCTTGAGAAGTTAAGTGCTAGAAATAAGATCTATTTGTCTAGAGTTAATGCAGTCCTTTTAGAGGGCATTATGAGAAGAAAAGTTCATCACAAAGAGCTCTCCCATAAAATAGCCATAAACCATGACTGTCTCTCCAGGATGACTGAAGTTCACGTGAAAGCAAAGACGAAGTACATAGCCATTAAGCTGACTTTAAAATTCTGTGACTATGATTAGAAAAATGGCCTCTGCTATTCCTTACATTGTAATTGACTCTTGCCCTTTTGTAAATGCAGTGGGGCTTTTTGAGAGAGGCTGACGTGGAGGCCAGGACTTACATTACACGTGACGCAACTGCGGTGGAAACCACGGAAGGGCTTGCTCGACACCGGTACCCTCATTTTTTGCTCTGGCACATCTTCCGTATTTCAGAGACTGGGGAGCTAGAAAGAAATTTCCCCAGATGCCTCTGCAGCTAGGATTTTGAATATGAGCTAAATTCTGCCAACGAGAGCACTCTTTTGAGAAAGTGATTTGGAAGGGCACTACGGGAGAGAAGCCGGGCACGGGGCCCGCGTACACTGGGGCGATTGCGGCGGAGGGGGCGTGGTCCTGGCTTATCCGGCCGGTGGTCCTGAGGCTTCCTACGTTTTCAAGTTCTTAATCCTAGTAGAAGCAGCAGGATGTTATCTTGGTGACCCACTGGTTTAGAAAGTAATTCCTGTAAACTTAGTCTTCCCAAAGGTGTATGGATCTATATATTCACCGGGAGGGTTCACAGACCTCAGTGCTACATTAAAGTCTTGAAATACTCAGGGGTGGAAATTCTTACCACATGCCCAATATATCTGCCTACTTGACCTGTGTGGAAAGTAAAAGGATCTTGGAGAATGGTAGTGAATTATTGTAAAATTAATCAGTGGTGCTTCTAATTACACAGTGCTATTATTCCAGATGTAGTTCCTTGCCTCTGTCACTTGCTAGGCAGGTCTTGATCTGGGAGACAGCAGGATACTTTTCCTGTCCTATTTAAGGCTATGTCAACTGACATAGCCATCATTACTCCATGTGATTCTGATCACTGAAACATTTCACAGGACATCATTGCTGGTAAACTGTACTGAAGATACCACGTTGATATGGCAGAGATTTTGAAGGCCCTGGTACAGTACATGCATTCCAGAGAATGAATCCCAGAATTCAGGTGCCTGATATAAACGGGAAGTTTCTGGATCTGATACATGTTGGAATACTGCCCACCGCTTAAAGTGAAGAACATGTTGTGTTAGTATGTGTTTCCTATCACTAATAAAAAGATACATTTGATGGGCCTTTGTGGATACTGAAGGTAACATATACCCATTTAACTTTTCACTTGGATGCACATACTGAGAAATCATAAGGCTGTGAACTTTGAGAAGGGCCCAGAGTAGCATATAAAAAGTCTCTAACTGGTCTAAGTTGGGGAACAAGAAACTCTGCCATGTGGCCCCTGTGACCAGTAAAAGTCAACATTCCTGGAGCTAATCGGTACACTCTGTGAGGCCTGTAGCTGGCTCTATGGAGATAATCACAAAGGAGAGTGCTTGGGTTTGGGGAGAAAGTCATTCTTTTATTTATAAGTAAATATTATTCTTTATAGGAAAAAAAGAAAACTCTTTGCTTATGCTATTTGGCCACAGTAGAGACTGAGTGACTGCCTGATTGTGGGACACCAAGCCCAGAGCCGCTCATCTGAACTGAGTGTTACCTAAAGTCAGGTATACAAGCAATATCCATCATTAAGTAGTTGCCCTGTATTAAAAAACTGGGATCAAGCAGGAACTAAATGCAGAAGTAAATTTTCCTTGAGTAGTTAGTTCCAACTAGAATACTGCTTCTTATAAGGATGAGTAATAGGAAACTTATGTTCTAAACCAGTGACCCATATGTGATGCTCTTTCTCCCAGAGCTGGAATGCATAGGTTCAGAAGCCAAGGTATGAAAGTAAGATCAGGAACTCTCAATATTACACCTAATGATTTCTTGGCAAAGTGTTCTTCCCATCCTTGTGACACTGGATTCTAGTTTAGAGGTCTACGTAACCACGTGAAAACGGTTTCTTATCAAGGGACCCAACAATGGTTTCATGAACTGGAAGCAGAGATTTCCAGCTGGCTGTACGGATTTCCTCATGCCATTATACCAATGACAAAAAGGGGTTCCTGTGCTGGCTGGCACAACTGATCTCAGTGACGGAGGAAAGCGAGGATTTACAGCACAGAGATGGCAGGGAAGACTACCTCTGGAAGCCCGGGACGCCCTGTATTACTGACACGTCCAAGTGGTAGAAGTAAACACAGTCTCATGAGGCAAGACGAACAGAAGGTCAGATCTTTCAGGAATGAAACTCTGAGTAAATCAACTAAGTGAGGTTCTGGCTGAGGACAAAGAGAGAATGTGATTGACATTGGAGGAAGAAAGTCAGTACAAATTATGGACTTACAACCAGCTGTAGAACTGAAGGTCATGATGGGTTATTTTTTCTTTGTGTGTGTGTATGTGTGTGTGTGAGTTATTTTGGCAGTGGTGTACTTTATAGCTTAGTCCATGAATTACAAGGTATCAAACTAGAATTGTGACTGGACTAGTAGGGGCATGATTATCACATGATCACATGAAATCATATCACATGAAATAATCAAGACTTCAAATTCTTCCTTTTGAGGAGAGGTCCATGGATGTTTGTTTCTGCAGAGCACTGGTACATTATGTTTTCAGAGCACACTGTTGTTTCTATTGAAATCTGGGGAAAGTTTGATTATGGGCAAAAGGGCACATACGCATATTGAATTATCAGAGGATAGGCTGGAATATCCATTTGAACATTCCTCATGCTTCTAGTGCTAAAGAGGCTAAAACTCTATTTCTAAAACTCTCTTTTTCAAAGAGAGGGTTCTGGATATAGTTTAAATTTTTGTAATTGGTTGATCTTGTGTAAGACAGAGCCAGAAGTACTCGGGTGAAAGGCAGATTGCAGGGCATTCCTTCTGAATGATAATACAGTTCGCAGCAGACACAGCAGGATTCTGGAACAGCTATGGCAGAAGTCCTCCTGATTTAGGAGGTTCCTGAAGATGACGGAAGTGCCATCGTTCTGGGACTGGCAGCTTTGGAGACTTCCGTCTCTGTGCTGCCTGGGTCATGGCAGAAGCAGCAGCAACCCGGATTCTGTGGTGTGGCTTATCAAATGGGATTTTAAGACAAATACTAGAACTGTGCTTAATGCTAGCACTCACCAAAGAGATACAAATTACCAGTAGAGAAACAGAAAATATTAAAAAAAAATAAAGATTGAAAAGTATGTGAAATAAAAATTCAAGATGGATGAGCTCAGGAATAGGACGAAGGTGACTAAGGAAAGAGTCTATATACTTGAATATAGGTCAACAGAACCTATGCCATCTAAGGAATGAAGAGAATCTCAGGAACATGTGGGACAATATTCACAGGTCATAAGTGTGACTGGGATCTAGAAGGAGAAATGGGACAGAACAGGAAGAAAATGTTTAAAGAAATAATGGCTGAAAACTCCCTGAATTTGGTGAAAGGCTGAATGTACACATTCAAGAATTGCATTGAACCCCAAGCAATAAATATGAAAAAAAAAGCCTAGGCATTATCAGAGACAAATTCTGAAACCATGGATTAAGAGACAGACCTGAGAGTAGTCACAGAAGAATGACACATTATATACAGGGAACATAATTCATGTAACTCTGAACATCCCATCAGAAACTATGGTGGGTAGAAGAGACCAGATTAATATCATTAAAATGCTAACAGGTAAAGAAACATCAACCCATCATTCTATATCTAAGAAACATTCTTCAAGAATGAAGGTAAAACATATTTTCAGATAAAGAATATAATTAAGAAAACGCATAACCAACAGGGTCGTAGTGTAAGAATTGCTAAGAGAAATGATTTTTATGCTTAGTAGAAATGATACTAGTGGAAAATTTGAATCTGAAGAACTGAAGGGCATCAAAAATGGTAACTGTTTGGATAAATATAAAAGATTATTTTCCCCTTAATTTCTTCAAAATACAAGTAAAATATATATGTAATATTGTCTTGTATGTGGATGTGGTCCTGATGTGAACAGCAAGACTGCAGTTTTGAGAAGGCAGTAAGAAACTGGGAAGGCTGACAATGAGGGAAGCAAGCAGATGAAAGTAAGACAGGCACTCAGTTCCCACAGCTGCCAGACAGGGACATGGCACGAAATACGCTTACTGGGACCAGAATGTGAGGACAGTGCTCTAGAAGCGCTACTAATCTGAGACGAAACCATCCATACATCCTTGAATCCCTGCCATGGAGCAGGTGGGAGCCCAGAGGAAGAGTTAAGCACACGGGTAAGGGTCAGCTGGCTGCTCGGAAAATAGGTGGGAGGGGCAAAGTCACATTGTGTGACAACACTAAGATGTCTCGTGTATCATGGAGCTTCAACATGAAGCAAGAGGTTTAAAACATCAAAAGGCAAGCGAACAGTTGATTAGGTTTAGGGCAAGGAGGACAAAGATGGGGGCCGTCTCATTATGTAAACATGGTGCTTAGAGCTCACACATAACGAAGAAAGAATTATGCATTTACTTTTCATTTCTCCCATTCAAAGGGATGCTCTTCAATTTGGAGATAATAAAAAATATTATAAATAAAAGGTAACGTAAACCAGAATTAGAAGTACAGATTCAATGAAAATCCTTTACACTACTTGTGCTGGACTCAAAGTGTAAAGGATTTTATCCTAAAGTACACAAGGTACTTGTAGATGTGACTGATAATATATTCATGACAACTGTGGAGAAATCACAAAAGGCACTAAAGGAATGGAAGTGGGCAAGTGATACATGGATTTTAGAGAATGTGAAAATAGATGTCTCAGTTCACAGAATAATATGTATGGATACTGAGACATTCTAGGACATTACCATGCAGAAAACTTTTGATAACTAAAGCATAAGATGCATATGATAAGAAGCATACAGAGTCCATTAGGAAAAGGTATCAATTAACAAAGAATGTCTGACCTTAATTCCTGTCCTATTATGATAGAGTTGCTATACTCAGTCAAAAGAAGTCCCAGACATAGAATACATGATTTCAACAAAGGCTCTGAGCAAGCCTTTAGGATTTCTTGCGCATACAACAGGGGCCCCGTGAGTTTCAGGCTGGGTGAATGAACTGCACATAAAGAGTGTGGATTATAACTGGAGAGGCTCCCCTAACATCACCCCACGGAATTCAGGCCTTTGGTCATGCTTTTAATGAATAATTTAAACAAAATCCTGCAAATCAAAATTTAAATTATGCAGTAGTGGGAGAGACAGTGCTGTGGTAGCAAAAACCAAGACTCAAATGCACTCTTTAGGCTGTAATAACTGGTCCCAAATAAGTGAAGTGAAATGGAGATATATGAAAAGTTACGTCTACTTAAAGTCCTATAACCTGTTGAAAACAAGAATTATAACCATAGGAACTTAAAATATCTTTTTCTAATCTGTTAAACACTTAACCAGGTAGAAGCTAAGGACAATTAATGTCCAGAAGAATCCAAAAGCCCCCAAAAGGCTGTTACCAGTGGCACCTTCGTAAAGGTCCTCATATTTCCAGAAGATGTCTCCTGTGGGCTTGGACACATGGGACAGGCAGTGATTTCTGTTAGACTTTGTCATTTTCAGAAATGACTTGTTCAAACGAATGTGACTGAGAATCTGGAAAGCTCCAGGGCCCTACCCAATAAACTTTAAAACAGCCATCTGCCTATATGCAGAGTGGATCTTGCTTATTTATGACCAACTTCTCAAAGGCGGTAGATTAACCAAACGAAATTTCATTTCCTTATCATTGGGGACTGTGTGACATTTGAAAGGAAGTCAAAAGTAAATAATAATAAAACATGGCATTTTATATGCTCAAAAGGATGTAGGGGGCTGTAGAAACCATGTGCCTTCTCATTTAATCAAAGGTTTTGTATCCTTGAGTCACTGACTTCTGTTTAAAGATGTACATGCATCTGCTATTAAGAGATATAGCAAATCACACTTCACAAAAGAATAAGAGAAAACAAGTGAATGCTAGCAAGTTTACAACTATAATTCTGTGAAACAAATTTAAAGAAAACAGTTTGAGATCAAAGGTATGTAATTACCACTGAGTAACTGGACAAGTGGTAGAGATTGGTTATGTGGAAGGACTGTCTTGGGTGTGCATTAGAAAGCTGAACCATGCCTTCTATTTCTATGATATCTAGCCGGATAATTCTGCTAATGAAGGAAACTAAGTTAAACCAACTAAAAATGTCTACAGAATTATGCTGGTTCCTTCCGCCTAGGAATTTAGGCAGAAGAGCTGGGATACTCCATCTAGCATCCCATCAACACTGATAACGGATTCTCCATTTTTGAAAGTATTTGAAAAAGGAAGCAACTGAGACTCAGAAATGTTATGGTGACACGGTGAGTGGCAGAGTCTAGTGCTAGATTCAGATTTTTGTTTTTCTAATTTGAATGCCTATTATCTCTGCTGCCAGTAAAGTAAAACAGGATAACGTGGCAACAGAATAGCAGAAAATAATATCAGTAAAAATACACTACAATTTATTAAGCTTTTATGTTGCATTATGTACAATGCTCAGTGATTATATATCATTTAATCCTCCAAACGACCCTGTGAGGAGGTATAACCTCAATCTAAATAATAGGGACACAGTCTAGAGAGAATAAGTAATTTGTTCAAAGTTAGATCAAATAAACAACAGAATTAGAATCCGCTGGTGCTGTAAACCTTTGTATACCTGCAGGTCTTACATCCCAGTCTCTCATGCAGGCATAACAAATCTGAAAGCCCCCAGAGCTTTCGTGGAAAATGTCCAACCACTTGCCATATTTTGATAAGGGTGTTATTACCACACTGAATTCAGGCCACAATTGCTGGAGTGTGCATTATCAATGTCTGTTAGTTGAGCAGCACCGGAAGCAAGCTGAGCCATAAGGGAAAAGACACTCATGCACAGGGACAAATGGGACGATGCACTAATAGGAGTACCCTATTTGCTGAAGCATCTAACGTTATACTTTGCTGCCCCTCTTATTTTCCTCTTATTCTGTAGTTAATATGTATTAATTGTATAAAGCAAGAAAACCAAAGTCTATTTAGGAAAGGAAAGAAATATTCTAGGGGATGTTACTTTAGGGAAGCTGGGGAAATAAACAGGAATGAAAATCCTCTTTCCATAAATGCTATAAGCATACCTATAAAACTTTTGAAATAACCAAAGTATTCAGTACTATAAACCAACACTAGTAATATAAATCTGGATTATCAGAATGGAAGTGACCATTCCATTCTAAGTAGGCAAGCAACTTAGAGGCAGAAACGCACAGAGAATTGAGACCTGGGACTAACCAAGGCTTTACTGAAACCAGCGTGAGCGGCCCTGCTGCTCCCCTGGCTCCCAAGGACCTGAGCAGTGCCAGTCTGTGCTGTGGGACAGACGCTGTCCTACGAAGATCTTAAAACTTCAGTGCAACAAGAGTGAAGGTAAGCAATCCAAACTCAATGGAAAATAAATCACAGAAAACAATTTTCAAAGGCTCTCACTCATATGAAAACACAAATACTATAAAAGTAAATATGTTACATCCGTTAGAGTAAAAGTTACTGCTGAAATTAATTACATAAAATGACATTTTTAAAAATAATTGGATGTGTTTAGATTCCCTATGAGGTAGAAGATTATTTATGAAAGTGCTATGATTCTAAAGAATAGGACACAACAAAATTAAAGCTATAATAATTAAAAGTAAATGGTACTGTAGAGCACAGGGAACTATATTCGATATTTTGAAGTAACCTATAATGAAAAAGAATATGAAAAGGAATATATGAATGTGTATGTATGACTGAAACATTATGCTGTACACCAGAAATTGACACAACTTTGTAAACTGACTATCCTTCAATTAAAAAAAAGTAAATGGTTATACATTCGCTCACTCTTTATAGCAAATATTGACTAAGTGTAGTCCACATGACTGCCAGGGACTGAAGTAGTCCCCATTATCTCCTAAAATTCAATGAGGAATAAAATAGGATTACTTTCACTTCAGTAGTTACTTCTGCTTAGAGTGGGCAAGATAATTTAAAAAGCCTTCAAAATGCAATCTGGTTTGATCCTGACATGAAAGGAGACTTTTCAGAAATTTTTAAATATGACTCATCTGTACAAATTTGGAGAGAACATATCAGTGGTGCATTTACATCATTAAAGAGGGTAAAGAACATTTAAGGAACTGAGTAATGGCTTTAAGGACAGAATACTGTAATAAGACTGCTAAGTGAGAAACAAAACTGATTAATATCTAACAGGATAAACCCCTATCATAACCTCCAGGCTAACTTTTTTCTTTTTTTAAAGGTCTGAGAGATTCTATGCGTTTATGCATGGACAGAGATGGCTGTGCCCACTAAGGCTTATCTTTTCCACTGTATAGAAATCCTTTACACCTATACCAGAGGGGAATCTATGGGTCAGTATGGAGCTTTACACAGTCAGGGTTCTGACAAAGCAGATTCCCTGACATTTCACTAACATTAGACGAGGCTCTGGTATGTCACCGACAGGATGATCAACCAATCTTCACCTTATTTCTAGGCTCTGGATAATGTATCTTAACACTAGATAAAGCAATCAATTTTAATGCATTGTTGAATTCTTAAGAAAGAGAGATCCTCAGAGGTCAAAAGAAAAAGAGGAAATAAAGAAAAATACAATAAAATCAGACGATTAACTCTCAGAAATGGATAAGCTGGGGTTGCCTTGTCAGCACAGAATTCTTAACTAAGTCCTCCAAAGTGAAGGAGAGGCTAAGATTCCCTAGGTTAAACCTAAAGAGCTAAGAATACTAATGGAAGGTGGCCTGGGAAACTTCTACTAGCAAAAGAAACTTCCAAATTAGTAATAGTAACATCAGTGGTAGAACTAGTATCAGTCACCTCTAAGACTGCAAAGCCAGCTAGGTCTACATGGGTCTGGAATTCAAATTCATGCTACCAAGTATTCCAGGAACCCCAAGCTGAGAAAGTAAGCTAATTTCTCCTGGCAACTAGAAGATACCAATTTAAAACCACCTTTTTCAGCTTTATTGATATACAATTGATATATAACATTAAGTTTCCTATGTACAATTTGATGCACTTAAATACTGTGAAAATGATTACCACAGTAGGGTTAGTTAATACCTCCATCACCTCACCTAGTTACCATTTCCCTTTTTGTGGCTGAGAACATTTAAAATCTGCTCTTTTAGCACCTTTCCAGTATATAATACAATATGGTTAACTATAACCACCATGCTGTACATTAGACCCCTAGAACTTTTCATCTTATAACTGGAAGTTTATACCCTTTGACCAACATCTCCCCATTTCTCCCACCCTTAGTAAACACCATTCTACTCTGTTTCTATAAGTTTGGCTTTTTTTTTTAGAATCCACTTATAAGTGATATCATACAGCATTTGTCTTTCTCTGACTTATTTCACTTCACATAATGCCCTCGAGGTCTGTCCATGTTGTCACAAATGGAAGGATTTCTTTCTCATGACTGAGTAATATTCCACTGAGTGTATATACACCACATCATCTTTACCCATAGACTGACACTTAATGTTGTTTCCTTCTGTATCTTGGCCATTGTGAACAATGCTGCAATGAACACAGGAATACAGATATCTCTTTGAGGCCCTGATGAATGAATTCCTTTGGATATATACCCAGAAATGAATTCCTTTGGATATATACCCAGAAGTAGAATTGCTGGATCATATCATGGTTCTGTTTTTCATTTTTTGAGGGATCTCCATACTATTTTCCATACTAGCTACACAGTTTACATTCTCACCAACAGTGCAATAGGGTTTCCTTTTCTCTACATCCTTGCCAACACTTATCTCTTGTCTTTTTTATGACAGCTGTTCTAACAGGTGTGAGATGATATCTCCTTGTGGTTTTGTTTTGCACTTCTCTGATGATTTGTGATATTGAGCATTTCTTCATGTGCCTGTTGGCACTGTATATGCCTTCTTGGGAAAAATATTCCAGTCCTCTGCCCATTTTTTAAATCAGATTTTTTTTTTCTTTTGCTATTGAGTTATCTGAGTTCTTTATTTTCTCCCATTCTATAGGTTGCCTTTTCATTTTGTTGATTGTTTCTTTTGTTGTGCAGAAGCTTTGTAGCTGGATGTAGTCTCACTTGTTGAATTTGCTTTTGTTGCTTGTGCTTTGGTGTCATATCCAAAAGTTCATTGCCAAGACCAGTGTCAAGGAACTGCTTCTTCCCTGATTTCTCCTAGAGTTTTACAGTATTAGGTCTTATGTTTAAGTCTTTAATCCATTTCAAATTAATTTCTGTGAGTGGTATAAGATAGGATGAGGGGTCTGACTTCATTTTTCTGCATGTGGTTATCCAGTTTTCCCAACAGAATTTGTTGAACAGGCTATTCTTTTCCCACTGAGAGTTCTTGGCTCCCTGTCAAATACCAGCTGACCATATATGCTGGGGTTTCTTTCAACTCTTTATTCTGTTCCTTTGGTCTATGTGTCTATTTTTTACTGTCAGTACCATATTGTTTTAATTACTTTAGCTTTGTAGTATGGCTTGGATGTGTGTGATGCATCCAGTTTTGTCTTCTTTCTCAGGATTGTTCTGGCAATATGGCGTCTTTTGCAGTTTCACATGAATTTTAGGGTTGTATTTTCTATTCTTGTGAAAAAGATGCCATTTTAATTTTAATAGGGTTACCATTCAATCTATAGATGATTTTGGGTAGTATGGACATTTTAACAATATTATTTTATTTTTTCTGATCCATGCATATGGAATATTTTGCTTTTATTTGTATATTCGATTTCTTTCATCAGTGTCTTGTAGTTTTCAGTGTAGAGATCTTTCACTTCCTTGGTTATATTTATTCCAAAGTATTTTATTGTTTTTGATGCTGTTGTGCACAGGACCGTTTGCTTCATTTCTTTTTCAGATATCTCATAGTTACTGTACAGGAATACAAAGATTTCTGTATGTTTATGTTTTAGCCTGTAAAGTCATTGAATTTACTGATTAGTTCTAACAGTGTTTTGGCAGAGTCTGTGAGATATTTTTTCATGTATAAGACTGTATCATTTGCAAATGGAGAAAATTTACTTTTTCTTTTCTGATTTGGATGACTCAGTGTTTTGGCAGAGTCTGTGAGATATTTTTTCATGTATAAGACTGTATCATTTGCAAATGGAGAAAATTTACTTTTTCTTTTCTGATTTGGATGACTTTTATTTCTTTTTCTTATCGAATTGCTCTGGCTAGGACTTCCAGTACTATGTTGAATAAGAGTAGTGAGAGTTTCACCCTTGTCCTGCTCTTAATTTTAGAGGAAAAGTTTTTAACTTTTCACCATTGACTATGATGTTAGCTACGGGCTTGTCATATATGACCTTTATTATACTAGGTATGTTCCTCTATACTTACTTTGTTGGGAGCTTTTATCATGAAAGCATGTATTCTCTCAAATGCTTTTTCTGCATCAATTGAAATTACCATATTATTTTTAATTTTTGTTCTATTAATGTGGCATATCACATTTATTGATCTGCATACGCATCCCAAGGATAAATCCCACTGGGTCATGGCATATGGTCCTTTTAATATGCTATTGAATGTGGTTTGGTGTATTTTGTTGAGAAATTTTACATATAAAATTATCAGGTATA
This sequence comes from Vicugna pacos, assembly GCF_048564905.1. NCBI lineage: Eukaryota > Metazoa > Chordata > Mammalia > Artiodactyla > Camelidae > Vicugna > Vicugna pacos. The sequence goes on along the minus strand of NC_132994.1, from coordinate 10,889,222 downwards.
TGGGCCTGTAGTTTTCTTGTGATGCCTTTATCTGGTTGTAGTATTAGTGTAATGCTGTCCTCGTATAATAAGCTTGAAGTGTTCCATCCTCTTTGATTATGTGGTAGACTTTGAGACAGACTGGCATTAATTCCTCCTTAAATGTTTCATTGAATTTACCACAGAAACCATTACAAAACCACTCTTGAGGAAAACACCCCCAGTTTAGTCCTTCAAAATATCCACAGATTAAATTTAGACAAACACAGGCTAATAATAAAAACTGACCAAATAAACTTGAAAATAAACTATCATCCATTAAACAGTAATAACAAGTAACAAATTTGGATCTCTGAAGACTTCATACAGTAATTAGACTTATCAAATATAGGCTATAAAATAACTATGAATGAATGATGATATTTGAAAAAAGCAAAAGTCATTAGATCAAAGAAATTAAATATTAAAATTAAAAACTCAGTGAATGAGAGAAATAGCAGATTAGTCACAGGTGAAAGAAAAGTTATTAAGCTGAAAATGAATATGAATAAATCATCCAGAATACAGAAAAGAGAAAGGATATTTAATATATGAATAGAGGGTAAGAGACATAGGGAATAGAATGAGAAGATACATGTTCACATAGAGTTTTGCTCTTTTTTTAAAGAGAGAAATCTGGAGAAGAATCAATATAGGAAAATATAAAGGAAGAAAGTTTTGAGGCATAAAGAACAACAAGAATTCATAAATAAGGGAAGCATAATGTATACTAACAGAAAAGAACAATTAGACGGACAACATAATTCCTCAATAGCAAGAATTAAAGCTGTAACTCTTCAGTGTATTGTCTTCAAAATACTTAGAAAAATATATGTTAATCTATAATTGTGTACCTAACAGAACTATTCAAGAACAAAGAGAAAATAAGACATTTTTAATGAATAAAACGTGAATTAGTTCAAGACTTATAGAACTGTACTGAAGGGACCTCTGAAGGTTGGATTTAAAGGAAAAATAAATTGTTCCATGAGTTTCTTTCTGCTTGGTACTCTAAAGAGGTCTGTTTCCCTTTTCTTACATCAATTTAAAAAATTTTTTGGACCTATTTTTATATTTCATTTTAACCTGCATTGGAAGAAATCTTATCCAGATATTGACATTTATTGGATGTTAGTAAAACTACAGAGTGCATAGTGAGGAAAGGGAAAATAAATAAGATTTAGGCTTTTAGAAAGCTCATGTAAAAAGCAAACTCAATCTCAGTACATGGAATAAATTAAGAAAATAAAATAAGAAAAGCAGGTACATATAAAGATTAGATACTGTGAAAGGCAGATATTATTGAAGAAGAAAATAGAACAAAAGAATCAGATTGAATCCTCAAAGCTCAAAGTAAAGAAAGCTTCCTAGAACCAACAAAAGATCAGATACAAAAAACAGAAGTTCTTTTGGTTCTAAACAAAATCGGTACACAGAAACCAACACCAAGATATATCTAGGAAATAGTAAATCCTAGTTAAAAAGCAAGATTCTTACTATTTCCTAAGGCAGTTGGATCTCTTTAACAGAATAAAGTCACCAAATTCCAGTCCTAGAGCATCACTTAAAAATACTTCCCACATAATAGGTTAATATACTTATTGGGGGAAGAAAAAGGCAAAGTTAAGAAAACTTTGGGTGAAAAGACCTTGGGGTGATCAGTGGTTAATCATAATAACTACATCACATTGAATTAAAAGTAGATTATGGGATTAATTTTTTTAATCCTAGAAATAATGCCAGAAAATAATACTAATATCCATTAGCATTCTGGTCGGGTAATGATTTTTCTAGGTTTTGAGCAGTAAAATGATTAAGAGAAAGAATCACCTATATAAGAAGTTTGGACTGTTTATATAATACAACATTAAGTAAACTAAAAATTAAAATGTTGTACCATAACATTAAATAAACTAAAAGTGAAAAAAACATAATGAGAAAAAAAAATTAAATTTGACAAAAAAGAGTTAATGGTGTTAGTCAAAAAATACTTAACTATTTAATTGGTTTAAACCAGTTAAAACATTATTGAGAATCCAGCAGATTAATAGCAAAACATATTAACAGATAAGTCATACAGAAGTAAATAGAAATAGTAAATATTTAATAGTAAATATATATGAAAAGTATTCTACACCTCAAAATAACCAAATTAAAATTAAAATGAAGTATCACCTTATACTCATTAAACTGGAACACAATATAAATAATGTGATCGAATGAAAATACTGTATATTTACATTGAAATTATATTATTTAAACTGCTAAATATTCAACAATGTGGGAACAGGTAAGATTAGATTGTATCCACTAAAAATCATAAATATTACAATTATGTGATAACATAGAATACTTACAATGCACAGTGAAGTATAAAAATATTGGTATAAAAAAAAGTGATGCAGCAACATGGATGGCCCTGGAGAATGTTATTCTAAGTCAAGTAAGACAGAGAGAAAGAAAAATACCATATGATATCACTCACATTTGGAATCTTAAAAAAAAAAAAGAAAGAAATGAACTTATTTATAAAACAGAAACAGTCTTACAGACATAGAAAACAAACTTATGGTTACTGGGGGGAAAAGGGTGAGAAGGGATAAATTGGGAGTTAAAGATTTGCAGATACTGACTGGTATATATAAAATAGATAAACAAGTTTATACTGTACAGCACAGGGAACTATACTGGATATCTTGCAGCATCTCATGGTGAAAAAGAATATGGAAATGAATATATGTATGTTCATGTATGACTGAAGTATTGTGCTGTACACCAGAAATGGACACAACATTGTAAACTGACTATACTTCAATAAAAAAATAAAAACTGTTAAAAAAATAGTGACAGTTTTAAAAATAAAATTTACAAATATGTGTATATTTACAATGACCAGGTAGGAAACTTTAAATTTCTGGAGAAGAGTTTTGAAAATTAATCCAATGTAGTTTGAGAGTTGTACTGATGTTAATATTTCTGTTTAAAAAGCTCAATAAAACACGAATTTAAGAAATCAATTAGATTAATATAAATGTGACTCATACAACTGTCTAATGAGATACATATATTTTTTACCTATGAAAAGATATGCAACATAAGGCTCCTATTTTGAAAGATCCTTGGATGCTTTCCAGATCTGACATAAATGAAAATTAGAATAATTTTTTTCAGGGAAGTTGATTACAAATATTAGTTTCAAATGGAAACTTAAGGCAGTAAACATACAAAACACCAAAACAAAATGAAGACCTTGAAGCACCAGCTCTGCAGCAAAGTAAATTTTCCAGACTAATGGACAGAAGGCAGCAGTCACTTTTTAAAAAGGGAAATAAACAAGCTCCAATTTAATAAAACTTTGAAAAAGCCTTGTTCGGTTGGCTTCAATGACTTAGTGATGAGCAGGTTCTTACACACCGGTAAGCTCTCTGCAGCCCACCAGCAACGCGGTCCAAGCCATCATCAAGACGACAAGGACAGCGAGCAGACGGCACGCAGGTGCGGGGGGGAGCGGCGGGGCCGCTGCCCAAGGCAGCCCGGCGAGCATGGTCAGACGGGGTGCGTGAGATCTCTCTCCCCGCGCTCCCTGAGACCTCGGCCCTAAGAGCCAGTCTGCCTGCATTATTTTGGCCGATTTTAGGGAGAAGAATAGAAAAAGAAAGTGAAACAGTAAACTTGTTTTTGAAGAATCAAACATTTTTCAGAGTAGTGAGATTAGAGACATGAGAACAGGCTGCAGAGAGCCCATGAAGGCTAAGTTAATGACTGCTTTGTACGTGGCACACGGCAGCCGTCCTTCAAGACCGCGCAGGTTTACGGGGAACCGGGAGAGCGCAGGCAAAGTACAGAGAGCCCGACTGGCCATCAGTGACGACCAGCGCTCAGGTCTGCAGAGGTCTAAACAGAGAGGCAGCTCCGATGAGGACTCAGTGCCAGGCAGCCAAGGTCACCCTGAACATAAGAAATGAAATCTGGAAATCCCAAGCTCAAGGGTGCTCCTCGCCATGCAGGGAACTTTACGTTTCTCTTCTCACAAAGGGCGACATCTTTCAGAAGGATGCCGGGAACTGTCTAGAAGAACAGCTTACGGCAGCAGAGTCTTCTCTGAACTGAACCCACAGGGTGGGGGAAGTGTTGCCTTATTGCTTATACAAATCTCTCTTTCAGTACCTGAGTTATATCAAGGATAACGTACATATAATAAGAATAAAACTGTGTTACAGATAAAATATTGAAAAGCAGAAATATTTTAATAAACACACACACATACACACACACAAACCATTGTCATCCAGCAACAAGTACAGGATAAATTACAACTTCATTCAACAACATGATTGGATCCTACAGATGTAACACTGAGCAAAGCAAAAGCAAGACACTAAAGAATATTTATGGTATTTTATTCACAAAAAGTTCAAAACCAAAGTTAAACCATATTCTTTAGAAACACAAGCATAGGTGATATAACTGCTTCAAAAAAGGAAGTTTCTGGTGTAAAGGTCAGAAAGGTGTTTATGTCCAGAGAGAGAGAGGGAGGGGTGTTGGTCACACTTTGTATCTTGGCCTGGGGTGGTGGTTACATGGATATTCATTTTCTAATCAATTGTTAAAATGAGAATGTTGGGGTGTGTGTGTAACAAAGCACTTTTCTATATATAAGCTATATTCTGCAAGGAAGAGGCCTAAAAATCAATAATGCAGCCCTCATACTCTTGCAAACACAAGAGACCATGACAGAAGCTGAACCCAGGAACGTGCGGGTCAGCATAAGGACCATCCACTGAGAAGCCAGGTGGAAGATGCAGGCCTTAGCACATCCAACAGTGAGTTTTCTCATGAGGTGAGACTGAGCACTGTTCTAACGAGGAGAATAAAAATAGGAGTCCTGTCTAAGAGTAGATTCAAGTAGAAAACCATACAGGAAAAACAGGTACAGATGTGAAGTTTAGGCGCACACTCTTACGGATACTTGGACAGATCCTGCCCACGGTTTGAAGCTAGAATTTTGGCAGACTTTGTGTTGTTTCACCCAGACACTCCATCGCCCATCCCCACCCCATGGGAAAGGCAGCAACTAGGAATTTGTTTACAGATGGCTCACAGTCAACTCTTTCCAAGAGTCCACCAATCTTTTCATCAGTGCACGCTGTATGTGGTCCCTTGTTCCTCTATAGGTGAGAAAACTAAAGGAAAATTGATAGTGGTTATAGGAAGAGGAAGTGATGTTGGCTTCTGCAGAGTACTGATAACTTTTTTCATGTATCAAGGATGCAGCAAAGTCCGAGTCTGGGGTCGGGGCTTCCCCAGTGTCCAGAGGTAACCAGCAGAGACAGTCTGGGAGGCTGTGTCAGCAGAGGGGCATGGAAATACCTGAGATGACTTCCTCTGACTCCTGGGGCTTGATTTGATTTTGTTTCTCCTCATCTGGATCTTCAATTTAATTTGATCTGTGGGCTGATTTCTACTGAGTGAGGCAGATTTATTGTCCATCAGAGGCCAAAACTAATCTCCACATGTGTCCTCACTACGTACAGCATGGAGCGCTGTGGGGTGTCTCCATAACACCTTTTATATCACTTCTGTTCAACACTTGAAGTATGGAGCTAATATTTTATGACCAAGACATTTTTACTAACAGCAAGTGTTACTGCTGCTTTTTTTTATTGACATTTGAGACTAAGCAGTTCTCTTTTTCTTATTTGTAAAAGTTCGCTTTGTTTTGCCCCTGATTTCTACTTTTCTAGAGTAATAACTCATCCCTTACTCCTTTTCAGTCTTAAAATTTCTGTAAGCTATCGTGCTGTCTTCATCTGGATGGCTTCAGTTTTATTCTTCCCTCCTCACTCCTATGTAGCAATGTGTGGTTTCACTCTCCGTTCTGTAGGCACATACCTGTAAGTACAATATGACCTCCTAAACAATATAAAAGTAGCTGAATTAATAGATATTTTAAATTATTATGAATAATAGTAAATATTGAAACACTCAACTGGCAACTTTTGAGTCTAAAATTTATTATTTTGAAGTTGAATGACCCATATTCAATTCAATCCAATCAAATGTGGGTCTATTATTAAGAACATGAAATCAAAGCTTCAGATCAAATAAAAGCCAAAGATGGATTGTCAACATAAGTAACTAAGGAAACATTTAAACAGTTTACTCCCTAAATGATTCTCTGAGTTGTAAACATATTGCAACTGTGAACACCACTGTTTGGAATACTCTATCAATTCCAACTTGTTCTAATGAAACTCTCACCATCATCTGAATGCCACCATCATCATATTTATCTTTTAAAGGCTTTCTGTGCTTACCCCTTCAGGCTATAATTCATATCACAGTTCTTTTTCACACAAATCAAGGACTCCACTTATGACCTGGCTAGAGACTACAGAGAATGAAAAAATAGACATTAACACTGTTATTCAATGTAAACGCCCAGGCACCATTATACTCCGTGCATTATTATAGATCTTCCTTGACTTTCAGTGGGGTTACATCCTGATAAACCCGCTGTAGTTGAAAATATCATTAAGTTGAAAATGCTTTTAATACACCTAAACTACTGAACATCATAGCTTATCCTAGCCTACCTTAAATGTGTGCAGAACACCTACATTAGCTTATGGTTGGGCAAAATCACCTAACACAAAGTCTGTTTTACAATAAAGTGTTGGATATCTCATATGACATTGAATTCTATACTGAAAATGAAACAGGGTGGTTACATGGGTACAGAATGGTTGTACACCTATGGGTGGTTTACCCTCATGATCGCTGCTGCCACCCAGCATCATGAGAAAGTACTGTACCTCATATCACTAGCTCAGGGAAAGAGCAAAATTCAAAACTCAAAGTGTGGTTTCTGCCAAACGCATAATGCTTTCGCATCACTGTAAAGTGGAAAAATTGTTCAAGATGAATCATTGTAAACAAGGGCTGTCTACATGTGAATGTAAAAGAATGTCATGGTAATTATGTCCTTGGAATATTTTAGTCATTAGGACCCAAACTTCTTTGAAACAGACAGAAGTAGAACTTTGTGGCAGAGGCTGCCTGCCTGCTTTACCAGATCCCTTTCGTCTTCCTCCAACCCCAGTGTTAGATCACATCTGCCAGGGTCCCTTGCAGCTGGGGATGACCTGCGACTGAGTTCTGGCCAGTGACTGAAGATGGTATGCACAGAACTTCCAGTTCTGGCCTACCCTCCACCCCGTCTCTCCATCTGTCTTCTGGCTGGATGCACAGAATCCAGCAGAGGACCCAGGAACTTCTGGGATCATGAAACCACAACAACAAAGAAAGCTGGGCTCCTGAACAGCCACTTGTAAAGCTGCTCAAACACACCTGCTTAAAATGTAGACTCAAGGAGACTCTCATTCCACTAAACCACTGAGATTTGGGGGTTATTAAAGCAGTCAACCTGTCCTAACATGAATCCCATCACATTTTCCCCACTCTGTTACAAAGAACTCTACTAGATTCCTAATTTTTTAGTTTTAACTTACAGAGGATTGCATTCTAATTTTAATTACATAACTCCAAATAGATGAACTTCTAAAATAACTGTCTTCTTAGTTTTTTGCAGCTTTCCATGAAAAATAATAGGTAACACAAGTGAAGACTGGTAATCCTACAGGTGCTCAAATATCTAACTGCTGACAAGGCTCTGCATCAAACTGGATGGCTGAAGTGCCCTAAATGACCTTCTCTTTTAAAACTGTCCACTGTTTTGAATGGTACTAGCTTTTGCCATAAAACCAGCAGCTGGACAAAGGTAACTAATCCAGACACTAACCCATCACATGTGTTTGGATTTATATACACCTGCCAGATCAATGTACAAGATTTGTATTCAACTACTACTACCACTCAAAATTAAATGTTCAGCAAAGACTTAACTGCAAAAAGATCTTAGAAATCAGGTACACACATCAAATAGTTACTGTGAATGTCCAAAATTAGCCCCCCCAAAAGATAATTTTTTGTATCTTTGCTTGGATATATAAACATTATTTTCAAATTAGTATGTAGGCATTTTTAAAACATTTTTATTGACTTATAATAATTTTACAATGTGGTGTCAAATTCCAGTGTAGAGCACAATTTTTCAGTTATACATGAACATATGTATATTCATTGTCACATTTTTTTCTCTGTGAGCTACCATAAGATTTTGTATATATTTCCCTGTGCTATATATACAGTATAATCTTGTTTATCTATACTACATTTTGAAATCCCAGTCTGTCCCTTCTAACCCCCTAACCCCTTGGCAACCACAAGTTTGTATTCTATGTCTATGAGTCTGTTTCTGTTTTGTATTTATGTTTTGATTGGGTTTTTTTTGTAGATTCCACATATGAGCAATCTCATATGGTATTTTTCTTTATCTTTCTGGCTTATTTCACTTAGAATGACATTTTTGAGGTATATCCATGTTGCTGCAAATGGCGTTATGTTGCCATTTTTATGGCTGAATAGTATTGCATTATATAAATATACCACATCTTCTTTATCCAGTCATTTGTTGATGGACATTTAGGATGTTTCCATGTCTTGGCTATTGTAAATAGTGCTGCTATGAACATTGGGGTGCAGGTGTCTTTTTGAAGTAGGGTTCCTCCTGGATATATGCCCAAGAGTGGGATTCCTGGGTCATAGGGTAAGTCTATTTCTAGTCTTTTGAGGAATCTCCATACTGTTTTCCATAGTGGCTGAAGCAAACTGCATTCCCACCAGCAGTGTAGGAGGGTTCCCCTTTCTCCACAGCCTCTCCAGCATTTGTCATTTGTGAACTTTTGAATGATGGCCATTCTGACTGGTGTGAGGTGATACCTCATTGTAGTTTTAATGTGCATTTCTCCAATAATTAGTGATACTGACCATTTTTTCATGTGCCTATTGATCATTTATATGTCTTCCTTGGAGAGTTGCTTGTTTAGGTCTTCTGCCCACTTTTGGATTGGGTTGTTTTTTTTTTTTTCTTATTAAGTCATATGAGCTGCTTATATATTCTGGAGATCAAGCCTTTGTCGGTTTCATTTGCAAAAATTTTCTCCCATTCTGTAGGTTGTCTTTTTGTTTTACTTATAGGTCCCATTTGTTTATTAGCTGCTTTCATTAGGTCTCATTTGTTTATTCATGCTTTTATTTCTATTGCTTGGGTAGACTGCCCTAGGAGAGCATTTTTGAGATGTATGTCAGATAATGTTTTCCCTATATTTTCCTCTATGAGGTTTATTGTATCTTGTCTTATGTTTAAGACTTTGATCCATTCTGAATTGATTTTTGTGTATGGTGTAAGGGAGTGTTCTAGCTTCACTGATTTACATGCTGCTGTTCAGTTTTCCTAACACCATTTGCTGAAGAGACTGTCATTATTCCACTGTATATTCTTGCCTCCTTTGTCGAAGATGAGTTGACCAAAAGTTTGTGGGTTCATTTCTGGGCTCTCTATTCTGTTCCATTGGTCTATATGTCTGTTTTTGTACCAATACCATGCTGTCTTGATGACTGTAGCTCTATAGTATTGCCTGAAGTCTGGGAGAGTTATTCCTCCAGCCTCTTTCTTTCTCTTCAGTAATGCTTTGGCAATTCTAGGTCTTTGATGGTTCCATATAAATTTTATTATGATTTGTTTTAGTTCTGTGAAATAAGTCCTGGGTAATTTGATAGGGATTGATAAATCTGAAGATTGCCTCGGGCAGTGTGACCATTTTAACAATATTGATTCTTCCAATCCAGGAGCATGGGATATCTTTCCATTTTTTAAAGTCATCTTTAATTTCCTTCATCAATGGTTTATAGTTTTCTGTGTATAAGTCTTTCACCTCCTTGGTTAAGATTTCTTTCCTAGGTATTTTATTACTTTGGATGTTATTTTAAAGGGGATTGTTTCTTTACTTTCTTTTTCTGTTGATTAATCATCAGTGTAAAGAAAGGCAACTGATTTTTGAATGTTAATTTTGTAACCTTGCTGAATTCTTTGATCAGCTCTAGTAGTTTTTGTGTGGACCTTTTAGGGTTTTCTATATATAGTAACATGTCATTGGCATATAGTGGCACTTTTACCTTTACTTTTCCAATTTGGATCCCTTTTATTTCTCTCTCTTGCCTGATTGCTGTGGCTAGGACTTCCAGGACTATGTTGAATAGGAGTGGTGATAGTGGGCATCCTTTTCTTGTCGCAGATTTTAGGGGGAAGCTTTTGAGTTTTTCACCGTTGAGAACTATGCTGGCTGTAGGTTTGTCATCTATAGCTTTTATTATGTTGAGATATGTTCCCTCTATACTCACTTTGGTGAGAGTTTTTATCATAAATGGGTGTTGAATTTTATCAAATGCTTCTTCTGCATCTATTGAGAAGATCATGTGGCTTTTGTCCTTTCTCTTGTTGATGTGATGTATAACATTGATTGATTTGTGTATGTTGAACCACCCTTGTGTCCCCGGGATGAACCCCATTTGGTCATGATGTATAATCTTTTTTATGTGTTGTTGGATTCTATTTGCTAATATTTTGGTGAGGAATTTTGCATCTATGTTCATCAGTCATATTGGTCTGTAATTCTCTTTTTTGGTAGTGTCTTTGCCTGGTTTTGGTATCAGGGTGATGGTGGCTTCATAGAATGAGTTTGGGAGCATTCCCTCCTTTTCAGTCTTCTGGAAGAGTTTGAGAAGGACTGGTATGAGTTCTTCTTTGTATGTTTGGTAGAATTCCCCGGTGAAGCCTTCCGGTCCTGGACTTTTATTTGTCGGGAGGTTTTTTATTGCTAATTCAATTTCATTGCTAGTGATAGGTTTGTTCAAGTGGTCAGTTTCTTCTTGATTCAGTCTTGGTGGACTGCATGTTTCCAGAAACCTGTCCATCTCCTCTAGGTTACCCATTTTGGTTCCATATAGTTTTTCATAATATTCTCATGTGATATTCTGTATTTCTATGTTATTTGTTGTAATTTCTCCATTTTCCTTTCTTATTTTGCTAATTTGTGCTCTTTCTTCTTCTTTGTGAGTTTGACCAGAGGTTTGTTGATTTTATTTACTTTTCCAAAAAAACAGCTTTTGGTTTGATTGATTTTTTTCAATTTTTTAATCTCTATTTTATTTATTCCCTCCCTGATCTTTATTCTTTCTTTCCTTCTGCTGACTTTTGGGGTTTTTTGCTCTTCATTTTCTAATTCTTTCAGCTGGTGGTCTAGATTGTTTATTTGAGATTGTTCTTCTTTTTTGAGGAAGGCCTGTAACACTATAAACTTCCCTCTTAGCACTGCCTTTGCTGCATCCCACAAATTTTGTGTGGTTGTGTTTTCATTTTCATTTGTCTCAAGGTACTTTTTAATTTCAACTTTGATTTCATCACTGACCCATTGGTTGTTTAATAGTATGTTGTTTAATCTCCATGCTTTCTTTTTTTTCTCCTTTGTTTCTCTGTAGTTGATTTCTAGTTTCATGGTATTGTGGTCAGTAAAGATACTTGAGATTATTTCTATCTTCTTAAAATTGTTGAGGCTTCTTTTGTGCCCAAGTACATGATCAATCCTAGAAAATGTTCCACGTGCACTTGAAAAGAATGTATATCCTATTTTGGGGTGGTGTAATGCTCTGAAAATATCCACCAAGTCTCATTTTTCTATTGTATCATTTAATTTCTCTGTTGCCTTATTTATTTTCTGTCTGGAAGATCTGTCTAGTGATGTTAATGCAGTGTTAAAATCTCTGACAATGATTGTATTCCCATCAACATCCCCCTTTATCTCTGTTAGTAATTGTTTTATGTACTTAGGTGCTTCTATATTGGGTGCATATATATTGATGAGTGTAATATACTCATCTTGTATTTCTCCTTTAATCATTATAAAATGCACAGACTGTTTTCTTAACTACATGCCAAACTACCAAAAACACGTGTATGCTTAAACAAATCTGTTTTCTAACACAGGAGATGCATCTATAAACAATGGAATGTCTCTGATATGTATTTATACAGCTTTAATCAACTGTTAAAAGAAAATTAGTGTATAACTGAGCTTTAATTAAATACTCTTGAATATCCAGTCATGCCATCAATTTTGATGTAAGGAGTTCTGATTTTAAGTAAATAGATGTTTCCCCTTCTTTTCCTGCTCACAGCAGGAGATCTAATCAAGAAGATATATTCAAATGCATTAACTTGGAGACATATCATAGGTTGTTATGATATGAAAGGAAACCGCTTATAATATACAAAATACAAAATACAAGTAAGGATAGATTCCACTGCTTATGTACTAGAAAAAATGTATTTCATTTCTGGATATTTCCTTCTATTATTTTGTGTCCTCTTTACGTATTGACCTTTGATTATTAAGAATTCAGGGTGCCTATGACTTGTATTTTTCCTTTAATGGTAGTAAGGCTCCATTAATGGGGCCAAATACTAAAAAGATCCCCAAAGTCTGAGATTTAATTCTTTTTCACATTATCAAAATAATAGCCTAGAAACTTCGTATAAACTTTAGATTAACAATGATGTTAAAACAAGTGCTTGAGAAACATATTGACCAACTTGCCTTTACCTTTTATTCTCTGGCAGCAAGCAAATGCCTTCTCTACCTCCTGTCAAGCTCATGAACAGTTTTACTTCTACAGTCATACTCTTCCACGATGCCTTCTCTGGCAGCAGCTGGCCCAGAGATCAGTGCTAGTCACGGTGAACTGGGACATATTGCTTCTATTCCCTTCTTTCCAGAACATTTACTGTTCTGAGGTCAGAGCAAGGCTGCCAGAGTCCCCAGCAGGTGGCCTGGAGGAAGATTTGGAGATCCATTCAAGTGTTAACTACTGAGTTTTGCTGCTTGGCACAAAAAAACGCTAGACCATCTGCTAGGTACACGTCCACACTCATTAGAACTGTCTTATCATGTCTCCTCTCACCTGGGAAGATGTGGTGGACATTAATGAGCGTCCACGTCTGATGGTGGGCGACATATACAGGCTGGCCTTGCTCGGCACGCAGTGATACAGCTCACCTGAACTTGCATTCATTTAAGCATGCCCATCAACATGGGCCTCACACTTGGCAAGTGTTACATTCTAATGTTTCCAATTGCAATTGCATATGCTATCAGGGGCTTCTTTTCTTTCTTCCTTCCTTTCTTTTTCTTTTCTTTTCTCTCTCTCTTTTTTTTTCCAGCACAGACTGTAAAGGAAGCTGAAAATCTCATTGTGTCATACAATTAGAACTGCCAAACTTAACAAATTAATAAAGAAAATCCAGTTAATTTGAATTTCAGATAAACAATGAGTACTATTTTAGTATATGTATGTCCAAAGAACTGTATTTCATTTGGTAATTCTGCATGCAATATGATTATTTGAATTTGATAAAAGATATTTAAGCCCTCCCGGTTAGTAGGTCAGCTTGATTTAACAGAAAGACTAGTGGAAGGTACATCAACCTTCCTGGAAGGGCCTCTCAGCCTCACTTCACACTGTTCCATATCCCCAAGTCTCTATGAGCTCCAGTATCCAGCATAAAAGAGGGTCAATGATAATTTTCCTGTCAGTCTTACTAGATGAATAGAGGTGAAAGAATTCTAAAACTTGAATATAAGGAAATCTTATCTGTGAGTTGTCATTAATCAGTATGTTTTTTAATAAAGTTGACATGTTATCTTTTCAAAGAGAAAGAAATCACAACTTGTCTGTTTGAAAATACAACTATTATATGTACCTCAAACTTCTCCGTTCTGTTTCTGCCTAAACCATACCACTAAACTACCACTGCAAAGGACACAAAGGCCTCCTGAGATAAGCTAAGTAAGTCCCAACCTTGTAGTTTCCACTATTTATCTCTGTTCATTCAGTTCACTACAACTTATTACAATCTGTAAAGTTGTTTTAGAAGTGTTTATCCACCAGCACTTAGCTCACTGCCTGGCACACTGTAGATGCTCAACAAATATGCTGAGTAAGTAAATAAACAAAGGTCTATTACTGACCTTCGTCTAGCTGGTCCTCTGCAGTAGACACTACGATGAACCACCCAGATCCTCATCCAGTGAAACAGCTGTGCCCCAGCTGTTAGGAATGCTGTTGGCAGACAGCCTTCAACTGCCAGCCCCTTCAGACATTGCCTCAGCTGCAGGGAGCCATCTCATCCAAAGTATCACCCCTTCTTAGGGTGGCCCATCATAGGCTATTAAAAGATACTGAATACAATTCCTGTGCTACACAGTAAATCCTTGTTGCTTATCTACTTTATATATATAGTAGTTTGTATCTGTTAATCCCATATTCTAATTTGGCCCTTTCCTCTCCCTCTCACCTTTGGAAACCATAAGTTTGTTTTCTATGTCTGTGAGTGTGTTTTTGTTTTGTATATAAATTCATTTGTATTATTTTTAAAATTCCACATATAAATGATATTATAGAGTATTTTTCTTTGCTTTACTTCACTAAGCATAATATTCTCTAGGTCTATCAATGTTGATGTAAATGGCAATATTTCATTCTTTTTTTATGGCTGAGGAATATTATACATGGCATATACACACACACACACACACACACATACATACATACATATATAGGATACATCATCTTAAGCCAATCCTCTGTTGATGGGCACTTGGGTTGCTTCCATGTCTTGACCATTGTAAATAGTGCTGCTATGAAAACTCAGGTGCATTGCCTTTAAAATTAAGAGTGTTGTTTGTTTTGGGGTATATATCCAGGAGTGGAATTGCTGGAACATATGACAGCTCTATTTTCAGTTATTTTTTAAGGAAACGCCATACCCATACTGTTTTCCATAGTGGCTACACAAATTTACACTCCCATCAACAGTGTATGAGGGGGTTCCTTTTTCCTCACATTCTCTCTGGCATTTATTATTTGTAGACTTTTGATGACAGTCATTCTGACAGGTGTGAGGTGATACTCACTGTGGTTCTGATTTGCATTTCTGTAATAATTAGTGATGTTGAGCCTCTTTCCATGTGCTTGTCAGCCAACTGTGAGTCTTCTCTGTAAAAAAAATCTATTTAGGTCTACTGCCCATTTTTTAATTGGGGTCTTTGTTTTTTGTTGTTGAGTTGTATGAGCTGTTTATATGTTTTGGAAATCAATCCCTTGTTAGTTGCATCATTTGCAAATGTTTTCTTCCATTCCATAGGCTGTATTTTCATTTTGTTGAAGGTTTCCTTTGGTGTGCAAAATCATTTTGGTCCCTTTGGTAATTCTTGAATTGCAAGACTGCTAATAACACATTATCTCCATTTTGCTTTGTCTGGAAATATCTTTATTTTACTCTCATTTTAAAAATTATGTATCACTTGGATATAAAATTTTGGTTGTCAGTATCCTTTTTCTTTTACCACTCTGATTATGTCATTCTAGTGCTTTCTTGCCTCTTGTTTTCCATGAGAAACCAGGTGTTCATCGTATCATGTGTCTATCTTCTCTTGCTGCTTTAAATACGTTTCTCTTTGACTTCGCTGTCAACAGGTTGACTATATTGTGTCTAAATGTGTTTCTCTCTGTATTTATCCTATTTGAGGTTTGCTGACCTTATTCAATGTATAAGTTAATGTTTTTTCATCAAATTTAAACTTGTTTTCTGTAGGAAGCCTCCATTACCAGAAACAAGAAATGACTCCCAAAATTTTGACTGGAATCATTCATGAATTGACTAATCTAGTTCACTGAACATAAATTTTCACCAAATATATAAGTAAAATATTCTTTCCAATTAACCTATATATATACATATATACACACACACACACATATATATAGATCAATTGGAAAGAGTATTTTTGTGAATATGGTATAGCTGTCTTTTAATTATATTATATTCCTTTTTAATGTTCTTAATTTTTTCCACAGAGATATTACATATCTCTTCTAGATTTCCTCCTGTATGTTTTCTGTTGTTATTGTAACTGGATATTTCCTATCCAGTTTTCTAACTGGTTATTACCAGGATAAAAAGCTTTGAATAATGACTTTACATCTAAGTACATTGTTAAATCTGACTTTACATCTAAATACCTTGCTAAATTCTATTATTTCTAATCTGTAGATTCTCTTGGATTTACTACATAGATTAACTACATATTAACTACATAGATTAACTACATATTAACTACAAATAGGGACAGATTTACCTCTTCCATTCTAATGTTTAATACATATTTACTTTTCTTGTTCTATCACACTACCTAGCACCTCTAGTAAAATGCTGTATAGATGCTGTGCTACCTGGCATCCCTATACTATTTGTTATTTTGAAACAGGAATGTTTGAAATTTAGTATCCAATGTCTCTACCTGTAGCAATGTTAGAGTGTTTATTAATACAGCTGGATTATTAACATAGCCTCTAAAGAAAGACAGTGATAATTTATTCAACACATACTATTCTGTATATTCTACAATCAAGGTGACAATTATTACAATTTTCTCTTAATGACAGTTTGTCAGTAATTAAGTAATTCATGCATGAACTCACTGTCAGCCGTCACCACATCAGTCACTCAAAATTTGGTTAATTAATATATTCCTTATAAAATACTCTTCATTCCACTGTTTCTCCCTATAGTGAATTCTGCTCCACCCCACCCTCAGTTTCAACTTAAAAAAGAACAAGGAAACAATTTAACCAGATAATTCATTCCCATTTCATTTGTGGATATTTGAAGAGACATTTCAGTTTGCTAAGTCAGAGATGTCAAAACAGAAACAGGACAAAATACTGGTTGTGCATCAGATGTTTTAGGGACACTCATTCAAAACTAAATATGCCACAAGTACTAGATTCTAAGACTGTAAATTTGATGGGAACTATGTGGGTGAATCTGATGTCGAGTGAGAACTGCGGATCTTCCGAGCAAACCAACAGAGCTGATGATGACTGACACCAACCACAGCAGGAAGAATGGCAGCTCCTTGCTCAGTTTCCTGCTTTCTATCTAACTGCTTATTTCTCCACATTTTCCAAAATCCATTTCCTCCAACCTACACTCGCTAGGTTATTCTTACCCTAGGACCAAAGGCCTTCCTTATAAAGAAAAGTAAACTGAAAGCTCTACTCACTTCTCCCACCCCAAAAATACAATGCTAGTAATTTCTCCCACATTCTCACGAAAATAAACTAGTAAATGTCCAGTGGCACATGCACACATAATCACCCATATATGTGTTGCTTTTGCTTGTTCATTCTAGCTGACTCCTTCACAGAATCATGTACCAGAGTCAGATAAGAATGAAAAAATTGTGAAATTGGAGCAATTTCTATTCTGTGTGCTACCATTTTCCTTCTCAATGGCCTCTTATTCTACATCCTAGGCCTTCCCTGAATCCCAAGAGTTTATTACAAATATGATACCTCTGGATACCAACTCAGGCCCATTACCCCCAAGCTATGATCTGCGGTTGTGAAGAGCTTTAAAACAAATCCTCACAAGGATTTTAATAATGGATTGGCTTTTATGTGTCATCTCTCACTCCAGAGAGAGCTGCATTCAATAATAAAATAACAGAGTGTGTAGAAAGCTTCAAAAATGTACAAAGTGCCTCCACAAACATCATTTTATCTTTCCCTAATCCATTTTCAAATGATAAAAATGCAATGGCACAGAGGTTACGTGACTCGCTAGTAAAACTCTCTCACTTCCCACTGCGAATCCCTAGTGATTTCCTGTATTCTATATCAGCTTAACCCAAATGCTTATCTGATGGCGGAATTTCAGGACCAGTGTGTTATTCATAAAGGGAGCTGGAATAGGAGGAAAAATCATGGACAATTTCTAGTAAGCCTCAATCCTGAGTCAGCTATGTGCCTTGCCACTGATTTCTTGACAACTCTGAACAATCAGCTCATTAGAAGTAAGAGGAAGAAGTAGGTTTTGTAAGAGTTGCCTAGGATGACAACTGAAGAGGACCAAGATGGTTGGTTGCATTTCCTCTTCTATTTATCATGGAATATAGAAGGAGAATTAATGCAAGTAAATACGGTACTCTGAAAAACAACCTAGGGCAAGTCAATTTAATTTGACATTTACATTTAACAATGCTCAGCATCCAGTCATTTGCTGTTACTTACCGACTGCAAATTTTAAAAGAGCTTCTTAATAACCCTTGTGATTGAATTGTTGTTCTGCCAGCTTTAATTAACACTCTTGTACCTAAGAATGTATAGTATTTCTTTAATATTAATTCCCTTGGTATTTAATTAATTCATAGAGAATGAAGTTTCATGTTCATAGATTTGAAATGCATCATTTACAGACATACACTAATCTACTTTTATACAGCATTTGTCCATGAACAGAAAATCTCTCCTGGTTGCTAAGTCAGGTTATGTCAACCCAATGGCTGCCCAAAACAGCCAGCATGCAATGGCTTGCAGTGCCTGCTCAGTCAGTAACAGCTTTAAACTAGCTGACAACAAACACCACACTGAGAGATCAGACTTCATTTCAGCATCTGAAAACTTCTGGACTCACAACAAATCATCTAAAAAAAGGATCTGCTCAGTTACTAAAAGGTGTGTGTGTGCAAGCACACTCATGCAGTTTGTCTTCTAAATAGCCTGCCCCATGAGCTCAGTGGTTCTCCATCTTACTGAGCATTAGAATCGTCTGTGAAACTTTCAAAAACATCAGATGCCAAAAGATGCCATTTCAGTGGATCTGGCATGGGATTCAGGCAGCAGTATTTTTTTAAAAAACAGGTTAAGGACCATTGCTAATAGCAGAAATTACTTATAGATGAATTCTACACTCAAGTTCTGTCCACCTTGATTTCTCTCACTTCAGTTGTTTAAGATTAGTTTGCTATAAGAAGCAAGTTTCAGTACTGCTTTCTAGGAAACTCCTCTCCTGGCAAAAGAATGAAACTAAGCATTAGTAAACATCTTTATAAGGAACTATGTATAAACCTTGGTTTAAATGTATCATGTATTAGTGTTTGTGTTCTGATTTTATTTTATATTTGACTTTGCTCTGAAGCAATGAAAACAAGATCAGACTGGCATTAACTTCCTAGCACTGTCCTTAATTTTTTGTTCTTTCTGAAGAAAAACTGCTTATCATAAAATAAAAGAAATATTCATGAAAATGGCTAAAATAAAAGAAGAAAGCATCTTACTTTGGACAAAAAAAGGATGTTGCATTTCAGAATAACTCTCTTCCACAAATTCAAGGTAAAACTCCTAGTGAAGGAAATTAAGAGACTTTTCTAAGCCTATTCTGGTTTCAATTATTCGCAAAGCCAAGAATGGAGTACATATTATTGTCATATTTCCTGTACACTCTAGCATCTGAAATTATTATAGTCATGTTGAGAGATCAGCTTCATCAGAGTTTTTTCATGGTTTTTATTAAGACTAACTGAAAAAAAAGAACACATTTAAAAAGTAAAACAAGCTATTTATCATGAAGGAAGGTGTGTTTTTTAAAATTATTTTACCATTTGCCCCTCTTATACCTTCAGGTGTATACCTATCACAGACTAAGTATATATTACTATATATATATATATGCACCCTGTACCCCAAATTCATCCAACTAACTCCTCCTCTTAGATGAGCCTAAATTCACTGTGCTCTGTGATTGCTAGATCGGTTGAAGGAAAGACTCTCTTCCAGACAGTGATCCCTGGAATGTACAGGAAAGCTCGGTCTTCTGTTTCCCAGACAGATGCATTCCCACGGTTTCCCTTGAAAGTGCAGAGGGCCAAGCAGAGCTGCAATGGACAGCCACACAAGGAGTGGAGGAAAACAACAGATTTACAAAGAAATATAACGACTCCTTCTGAATGTCAGGTAAATGCCCTGAGGAGAAACACAGGCAGCTGAGATGAAGGCTTCCTACCACGTGTGCTGTATTTGCCCCACCACAGACTGCGATGAATCTGAAGTCGCCAGGCCTTTGACTAAAAATAGTAAGCAATTTTATGCATGTTCAGTGAATTATTCATTCAAAACTCATAATTAACATTACTTTTATGTGCAAAGCACGTATGAGCAACGGCCGTGTTTCCAGTTCAGCACAGCTACATACAGCAACCCTTCTATTTATATACAGGATGATAAGCAGGCTAAAACTGTCAAGTTAGGGAAGTGGCCCCAACCCTCCTTTTTTCCAATTTCAGTGGCACCCTGCCCCTTTCCCCTTGAAGTCAGCCTGGGACATCTCTCTCTTCTAGACTCTTCCTTTATCAAAACAAAAAGATTCAGTACCATTTGGCCCATACCTCAACCACTGTGCTGTAAACTTTCCATCTTTCTATTTTGTGGTATAGGAGTGTTTGCCTCCTATGAAAAGAATTGCAGACAAAACTCAATTGATGAAAATTTATCAAACTGGGTATTCTGAGTATGTGCAGTTTATTTTATAACTCAATAAAGTGCTTTAAAAACTGGAGTAGATGAAGATACTTTTCTGAGATGGAAATCCTTTTCCTTATGTCTAAAATCACACGTCTTGGGCTGATACTAAAGATTCATCCACTTTCATGGTTTTGGGTACCCAGGCAAAAAGGGGCTCAGACTCTCTCCTCTTCTCTCATCCTTCCCTGAACCCTAACTAACCATTCCCTGAGGGAATTCTAAATGCCAGAGTCCAGACTATATTCATAACACTCCCCCAACCCCATTCTGTCTCCTCCTCAGGCCGCACACACAGCAAGCACACAATCCATGCCCGTGGCTCTAAAACCCTCCAGTAACCAGGCCAGAGAGGAGGTGATTATTTTCCTCAAACTCTTCTCTGGCTGGGGTATGGGGAAGAAGGAGATTCCCTGAGCTTAGAGGACAGACATCACACTGGTAAAGCACAGAGTGCTGGGTTCCTAGGACCTGGGAGTAAGTAAACCATTGCTTTGGGAAGGCAGCAACTGTCTCATTTAAGAACAGAGCCTCCGGAGTAGGACTGCCTAGCTGTACTCGTGGGAAAGCTCCCTCACCTCTGTATGCCTCAATTTCTCCATCTGTAAAATAAGGATAATAAAAATACCTTCCCTGCGTTGTTACAAGGATTAAGCGAAATGATCTATGCCAAGCACTTAGCAAAAGTTCAATAAATATGGCCTTAATTACTGGGGGGTTAGAATCAAAATTTATTTTCTTAATTCGGTACTTCTCAAACTTTAATATGTATATGAATTACCTGGAGCCCTTGTTAAAAGGCAGAATCAGATTCTGTAGATCTGAGATGGGGTTTGAGAGTCTGCATTTCAAACAAGCTCCTGGATAATGTCAACATGGCTGGTCCCTGGACTGCATTTTGAGGAAGAAGGTTTTACTATATCGAGCAGCAAGCATTCATGTGCTGTAGGGAAGACTAAGACACAGGATTTGGGAAATCTAACTGCACTGAAGTGAACAGATCATAGGCATTAGAAAAACAACACAGAAAAGGGAAGGAAATGTCTGCTCAGCTCTGTAAGAACAATCCTGAATTATCACATGACACAATATCGGTATATATTTTACCATCACATTAAGTTCACCATGGTTTACCTTAAGAACACATTCTAGGGGGAAGGGTACAGCTCAAGTGGCAGAGTGCATGCTTAGCGTGCACAAGGCCCTGGCTTCAATCCTCGGTACCTCCACCAAATAGAAATAAATGGATAAGCCTAATTACCACCCTCTCATAAAAAATAAAGAGTGCATTCTACATATAAATATTAATCTTCCTAAGGCATATTTGAACCCATCTGGGGATTCTGGCATGATCATCCTGACATATACTTTTACCAGAAGGAACATTAGCTACTTATTCATTAATTCAATTACTCAATTCAATATGACTATGTCAGAGTTATAATTATTTAATTCAATTAGGCTAGAATCTGCTAGGGACTGTGCTTGGCCCTTAACTTAGTTTTAAGCATGAGGCAACAGAAAGGTTATGATATCAAGACGAAATAAACAACAAACCACAAACTACAAGTACTCTACAGAAGCAGATGATCAGATTAACACCTACATGACTTGAGAAACCACTGGAGGGTCAAAGAAAGTACCGTGTTCCCACCGCTGCTTGTGGCCAGTGTGCCAAGTCTGCATCCATCCTTATAAGAACCTGCTCTTTCTTAGGTTGACCCGAAGCTGTCTCCACTCCTTGCAACCTCCCGAGAATGCCTAGTATTTTCCGGGACACATCCCTATAAGGTGACTACTACCTAAAATTCTGACTCCCAGACCTTCCCAAATAATTTCAGGTAGTATGGTGTCGTCTCAAAATAGTCCCAGGTGTTTCTTCATCAGGATATAACACTTTTCGTTTGAAAGTATGAAGAACTCCTCGTATGAAGATGAACAACTATAGCCATCACAATGCCATGCTCTTCTGTTGTCTATTGCTAAGAGTTTCTGAACAAAAGTGCAGAACTAAAGAATTAAAGTGAAGAACTAAGGAAAATGAAAATAGCATTTGACAGAGAGAACTGGGAGATGGAACTCCAGGAAAGTGGCAAATGATAAACAACAATAGACGGTCGTGGTACATGCTATCACATGTCTCCATTAACACGAGACATGGAAAAGACAATCAAAAGGCTCCTGTGTCTTAAGTAAGCCCACCAAAAATGAAATCCAAATATGTTAACAAAATATTTTAAAGGGATACATAATTTTAAGTTAGTATTTTGGATTACCTAGACCATGTTTCCCAGTGTTAACTCAAAAAGGAAGCTGGTTACATGCAAGTAACAATATGACTGCCAGCACATTAAGGTCTGAGAGCATCTTCAGTAAGCGTGTGACCAGAGGGCTAAGTTACCAAGTACCCCAGGTACGAACAAGCAACCTGAAGGGCTCATGACGGAGGCCTTTCAGCTCATCTTCTGAGAGCTCTGTGTATCATGCAGCAGCAAGATGGACTATTCCCTCTTTTTGAAAGACCCTCTTCTCTTCACTTCCAAGACAATCCCTGCTGACTTTTCCCCTCCCTCTCAGTCCTCTAGTTCTTGATCTCCTTTGCAAGCTCCTTCCTTGCTACCAGACCACTAAATGCCCAGGGCTCCTGACAGTTCACGCTAGGCCCTCCTCTCTTCCTGCCTGTGATCTGTCTTCCCACAGCTTTAAAACCTCTGCGTGCAAAGACTCAATTATCTCCAGGCCGGGTCGCCTTTTTGAGGTCCAGGCTGACAAAGCCAAGTGCCTTGCCGCGCACACCATCTCGGAGTCGGTATAAACCCGTACGTCTGAAAGGGCCTTGGTCTCCCCCTGCCCAGCCTCAGCCTGCTCCTCCTCCTGTCACCCCTGAATCTGTAACGGCACCTCTGGTCACCCAGTTGTTGATGAACAGAAACCTAGGAATACTGCTGGATGCCTACTTCTCCCCAACCCCCCACAGTAAATCTATACCAAATCCTGTAGGTTCTTCCTCTAACAAACATACCTATTTTCCCCCCGTTTCTGTTTTTATTCAAGTTTTCCAGGCATAAACTATCAGACAGTTGTACAGCACTCATCCCAAAGACAGTGGGACTCTGCCCCTTCTACCGTCATTCGCACTGGAAACTCTTTTAGCAGACTCTTTTGGTATTTACCTGCTTTATTGTAATAACATACTTTTTAAAAAGTACCAATTTCCCACTATGGATGTAACTGTCTTTTCTTTGCCCTGCACTCATCCCCCATGCTCCTCCTCCTCTCTCCCTCTCTCTCTCATACACACACACACACATCTACCCATATACACACTTTTCACTCATGATTTTCTATAGCTATTTACTTTTATAATAATGTTTATACTATTGTAACATAAATACTATGCACAGCCAGGCCATGTAGATTTCTATATATTTTTCTTTTTCTGCACATTTTCCTGTAATTAATAATTGTCTGGTTTTATTCATTGGTTAATTTTTTATGCAGTTAATAAAAATCCACCTCCAAATTCTTCTTCAGTTGTTTTAATCTGCTCTGAAGATGTTCCTACATGCTGTGTGTTCTGTCAATTTCACTTTGTTAAAGATCTGGACCCTCTGCACTGATTCCAATGCACAAGGTTGCTCTCCAGGCCTGGTGCATGGCTGTCATCCTGAAAGGTCCTTCAGCATCATCTTCTATCATATGTCATTCTTCAGTTTCCTGTATTTCATGCCTTTTATTCTTGGTTTACGAGCTCATTTTGTGAAAGAATACCATCCAATAGTGTCTTGAGAAGGAGTACATGGAAAGCATAACTTGAGACCTCATATACCTGAAAATATCTTCATTTACTCTTATACTTGATTGGTAGTTTGATCAGGTACCAAATTCTGAGTTGGAAATAGATTTCCTAAAAATATTTGGGAAGACTTCATTGTCTTCAGTTCTTTCACTGTTTTGCTTTTGAAAAATCTGAAATATGTATATACATGATATTTGGCCTATAAACTGTAATTTTTTCCTCCTCTCTCTAGCAGCAGATCTTTTATTTGAATCAGTGCTCTGAAATTTCACAGTGATGGCCTTACTATAATCTATTTTCATCCAGGTACAGGGTACTTTGTAGTCTTTCAATGTAGAAATACAGGTTTTTCATTTTTCAGAAATCTTTAAAATTGTGTCTTCAATGATTTCCTCTTATTTTCTCTTATTCCAGGAACATATGACCCTATATTGTAACACAGAGCAGTACTTTCTTCCTTTTTTGCTCTCTATAAACATAAACCTTTGTCCAGAATAAAATGCAGCAACTTATCCATGCAAACTATAAATATTCTTCTTGTAAAACTGAAAGAAATATTGCTAAGGCCCTGATATCCAATGAATGTTTTTTAATCTATAAACATAAGTCAGTTTACTTCTTTTGCATTCAGGACAAAAATGCACGAATAATTTTAAAAATTAATGATGGAAATAAGATACAGTAGGAAGAGGGGAAGAATGTGTCATCATATATATATATGTAAGTTTGAGTCCTAAGTCTTCTGTGATTGGTTAATTAAATTACGTAACTTCAGTGAGTTCTTTAACCTGCCTATCTTCAATTTTTTCATCTATAAACTGAAGATACTAATCACCACCACAACACAGAGTTGTTGCCAGAACAGGTAGTAAATTCCAGGTGAAAGCGCTTCACAAGCTGAGAAGCACAGTATGAAGGGAGACTGCTGTTAATCGTCTAAGGAAGAAAAATTGGAGGGGAAACTACACTTTGAAAGTAAGCCGAAACAAGTTCTGTTCTGTCTATTCCCCTTTCCTTGCAGGAGCCCCACAAGTTAAACACTGCTTTGAAAACCCGAGGAGTGTCTGGTTTATGCCCTGGTGCAGTGATCAAACAAGTATTAAGATTTTAGTTTATGATACATCTTGCTTCAGTAAACTTATTAAATTAAAGCACAAGGGCAGGAACATTAGTCCAGATTGTTTTTAACACTGCACAAGAATGAAATGAGGCTTGAAGCCTTAACCTTAGATCCCACTTCTGTTTCCCCAGGAGCATCCTAAAACAAAGCAGACTGTGGGCAGCCTTACAAGTCCTTGAGGCAAACTTTAAGTAACTGATGAACACCTAGGACAAAAACAGAAACAGCAGAGGGTAAGGCTTTTTGGAAAGTCAGCAAAGGAGTAAAAGCCTATGTCATTACTAAAATGATGTATCTCACGGCAAAAAAAACCAAAACAAAACCAAAAAGCTATAACAAATGCTGCCACTTGGATAGAATTATATTAAAAAGTTAATGTTTTACTGGTTGGTATCATCATGGCATGAATGAGCTTTAACATACAACTAAGAAATACACATTGGTGAGAAAAGACAACTGACTTTGTGAACGACAGCTTCAGATTTATCCATAAAATGCCTGACAGCCACACCCTTAGTGATCCAAGCAGAAACGACAGTCTGGGGAGAATCAATAGCAACAGAATCCCACATCAGCAACGTAGCCCAGCACAGCTCCACCGGAAGGGACTGGTGCAAAGAGACACTGAAACCATGACACTCAAGTAGTTAATTTACAGTGGATTTCCTATAATTAAGATAGAAAGAAAAAAATCCATGATGCCCGCTAATTAGCTGACTGGTCAGCGGGAAGCTGTGGAAGGACAGTTGTGACCTCACGAGATGCTCTCCAGCCCGTGGTACGTGGAGGCACTGCAGGAGCATCCTTACATGGCAGCAAGACAGAGCTGCTGGAGGGAAGGCTTCATCCCCAAAACACATGATCAAAAGACAGTAGATGATACTTAAGTGTATGCGGGCATGTGAAGTATAACTTGTCATTTCTTTTCACTGTCTTATTTTCAATTAAAAAAACATTGTATTTTGCTCATAAAATGAGCTCAGTATTATACCAGAAATAGTGGAGAAAATAGGATACAGCCCCCTCCTCAGGGAAGTATGTGATACCAGATATTATGCTAACCACTTCGCTTGCTTCTACTCATTGAAAATTCCCAACAGCCCTGTGAGGGAATCATATTTACTGTTTCCATTTTATAGACGTGGAACTTGAAGTAATCTTGTCAAAGATCACCGCTAGTAAATAAGTTTGGGAATGCTAACTTAAGCTATTAATCTCTGCAATAAAAACACTTGAAAGGTTCAATAAAATACTTTAAAAATATGAACCATGCTAGATAAACTGAAATAAGACAGCATATGGCAAACTGAAAAGTGAATTATGTGGATAATAATTGCTACAGAATTTCAGAAGAGGAGTCCATTTCAGGATCAAATTGATAAGGAAGAAATTATGAATGAAGGGAGATTTGAGCCATGCTTTGAAAAGCAGGTAGAATTTGGATGAGAAGGTATTTACTTAGGCAGGGTGTGCAAATCAGTCTCAAGGCTTTCCCAGATATTGTTTACTTTTGGGGATCACATTATCCTTTCAGAAACACATGGAAGCTAGGGAGCACCTTCCTAGAAAAAGAGCACATGCTCCTACACATGAAACTGCACATGCAATTTTAAATTATACGCCGTAAGACTTCCGGCCTGCAGAAGAAACTCAAATATTTAACAGAATATACAAGAACTTTCATTATCTGGACCTCTCCATCACATTAGGTACAGGTCTTGCTAAGCTCCTCTCCTTCCCAACCACACTCCCCAGTTATGGCAGTTCCAGGGCCCTGCAAGCTTCCTCCTGCCTCAGCGCCTCTGCTCAAGCAGCCGGTGCACCTCCCCTAGGATATCTGTCAGGTGGCCCGCTTAGACCTTGCCCGTATTTCCAGATTAGCTCAAGGCACTGGAAAGCCTCAAATACAAAAGACAGTGATCAGCTGAGATGCAGACATCAAGACCAGAAGAAAAGAGAGGCAAAAAAATATAAACATTTTAGACTCATAGACATAGAATACAAACTTGTGGTTGCCGGGGGGGGGGTGGGAAAGGACAGACTGGGATTTCAAAATTTATAGATACTGACAGGCATATGTAGAATAGATAAACAAGATTATACTGTATAGCACAGGGAAATATATACAAGATCTTGAGGTAGCTCACAGTGAAAAAGAATGCGACAATGAATATACGTATGTTCATGTATAACTGAAAAATTGTGCTCTACACTGGAATTTGACACAACATTGTAAGCTGACTATAACTCAATAAAAAGAAAGAAAATATAAACATTTTATATATTGTATATAGACAAGAACTGGGAGCTATAAAGGAACAATCAAAAGACTAAGAATTCATAGAAACTAAAAAATATTTCAGCAGAAATAAAAATTCAATACAATGGCTAGAAGAAAAAGTTGAGGAAATTTCTCAAGAAAAAACAAAAGTAAAAAGAATAAACAGTACAAGAAGAAAAAAAGACAAGAAATCTAGAGAATCAGACCAAGAACTATTCTAGAAAAAGGGTACAGAAAAGATAAAAGGCAGAGATGTATGAAAAAAGTTTTTCAAAAACTTCTAGAACTGAAAGATGAAACCCCAAGTTGAAAGACTCAACCAGGGCTTAGAAAAGAAATTTTGAAAGACCCACATCGAGGTACAGCATCCTGGAGTTATAAACAAAGGGGACAAGAGAGATCTCAGGTGCTTCTGTGTGTGTGCAGGGGTGGAGAATAGATCACATTCAAGGAATTAAACTCAGAATTACATTGGAAATCTCATTAGCAACACTGAAGTCCAGAAGTTAGTGGGAAAATGTTTTAACTTCTATAGAAAAATGATTTCCAACCAGAAAAACCTAGCCTAATCCAGTAATGAAGTTTTAAGTTGGAATAAAATATTTTAAGTAAACAAATATTTTTAAAGTTTGCATCCCAGGAATCCATTCTAAGTAAGCTCATAAAGCATGTGCATCACCTAAATGAAGTTTTAAACCAAGGAAAGGCATAAGTGAGATCTAGGAACTCCGAGATACAGCACAGGAAACCAGCAAAGGGAACTCCCAGGGTGGTGATTATAAGAAGTCCCTGGAGTAAACTGAGCAGAGACACAGGAAGCCTCGGCCCAGATTAGAACAGGAAGACTCCAGAAGGTGTGTCTTCAAAAAAATAAAATAAAAGATGAAACTGATAAATGACTCAATTTGTGTGGCCATACTGAAAGGACACTTACAACCCTGTCAAAGTGTCTGAAAGAAGCATCAATTACAGGTATGTAGGAAAAAAATAAAATGGAAAAAAAATTCTAAGAAATTATTTTTAGAAAAAAGAAACTAGCTGTACAAAGAGGAAATGAGATCACTGTATATTAATGTCTCCATGATAAAAACAATTACATGTTTATAGTATTTATATAAATGTATTAAATAATAAAATGATATTAAAATATAATATGTATAATAATAAAAATATGTGATACTGATTTAACTAAAAATTATGATAAAACTATGACTGGAGAGTACATGGAAGAGGACAGCCACATAAGACATACATTTTTGTCTTCTATGATACAAAGTGAACAGATAAAAAGAAAATGACCTGAGAAATAGCAGTGTAAGCCTTTTATTTATAAACACGGGTGAAGTGGGGGCAGAAGAGCAGGAAAGACCTGGCAGTGGTGGTCTCGGGTGGGGCTGAGGGCTGGGTGGCTGCAGCAGGGCTAGTTCTTTGTCATAATAATATGGAATTGAAGGTATTTTAAAATACACTCACAGGCTTCCACTTCTGGGAAGAGGACCTGTGTATCCCTCCTCCTCTCACTAAGTACTGCTAAAGCCGCTGGGCATCACGTTTAAAACAAACCTAAGACTGACAGGTAGACAGGCTAAGGGCCTGAGAACCAAAGGAAGGACCAGGTGGTGAGTTCCCAGGTTTTCTTTTTGCTTTGTATGTCCCAGATTTGGAGCAAAAGAGAAGCCAACAACCCAGAAACGCCAATGGCACAGACAGAAACACAGATAGCAACAATGACAAAAGCCTGCTCTCTCCAGTCAAAGGCCCAAAAGGGGCCTCCTAGCAAGAAGGAAAGCTTTCAGAGAGAACCTCCCAATCGCTACCAAACACCACAGGAAAACACCACGTCCCACCAGGGGAGCCAAGGCCACGTGAGGAGCCTTGACTCCCACCCTCACCGGCCACAATGAGATGCCCACCCCACCACCAGGCACCGCAGTCAGCACGGCCTGGCATGTGGCCCAGAGACTCCAGACCTAGTGGAGGACAAGAGCCAGTCAGGAGCTACTACTGCACAGTGTGATGGGCAAGGTGGTGAATTCCCGGGAATGCTCCTCAATCAGTCCAAGGAAGACAGTGCAAGGTAGGCAGGGGAGGAGGGAAGGCTTCCATCCTTGAGCTCAATGTGTGAGGGTGGGTACAACTGCCAGGACAGAAGAAGGGACTGACAGGTGCAGGGGCACAGAGGGGAAGAACAGAACAGGAAGTACTAGGGAAACCACAGGTGACTCCATCTGACCCGCGGGAAGAGTCTTTAGGATGGAATGGAGAAAGGTCACACGAAGAGACTGACGGGCCTGTAAAGAGCCTCGCGGGCTGCGGTGAAGAGTGTGCGCTTGCTCACAAACCCACACGGAGCCACGAGGGATTTTCAGCTTCTGTTAAAGGTCACTGACAGTGGTAAGGTGGGTGCATCCGAGAAGGCTCAGGCGAGGCAGGGATCTGAGGCGAGGCTCCTGCAGGAGTTCAGACAGGAAGGGATGAGCACAAGGACCACAAGAGCAGGGGACAGGACTGTGTAAGTGACAGCTGTATATATCCTATAATCTGGGTCCTCCCAGAATCTGAGGACTGAGGGAGAGAGAAGGAAGAGGGAGCGCACTGGCACGCTCAATCCTAACATGCGAGGCTAGTGTCCACAGCACCACTATCCAGCTGTGCGGCCTCAGGCAGTTCTCTCCCAGCCTCATCTTTCTTATCCATCAGATGGAAATAAGGATGGCAACCAGGCCTATCTCATGGAGTTACTGGATAAATATGTAATAAGATAATAGATGCAGAAACACTATGAAAATGGTAAACACAGTGCATTAAGTCCTGTTGCTGCTGTACCAAACTGCTACAAACCGTGGCTTGAAACACACGTTGATTCAGTTACAGTTCTGCAGGTCAGAACTCTGAAGGGGCCTCACGGGCCAAAGTGAAGGTGCTGGCAGGCCTGCGTTCCCTGTGGAGGCCATGTCCTTGTCTTTTCCAACCTGCATTTCTTGGCTTACGGCTCCCTCCTCCATCTCTAAAGTGAGCAACATAGCATCTTCAAAATTCTGTCTGATTTGGACACTGACTCTTTTGTCTCTCTCTTTTACTTACAAGGACCCTGTGAGTACTGGCCCCATGTGGGTAATCCAGAATCATCTTATGGAAAGGTCAGCTGATTAGCAACCTTAACTCCCGGCCCACTCACTAACATAGTTCCAGGGATTAAGATGTGGACATCTCTAGGGGACCATTATTCTGCTTATCATACATATAAAAGATTCGAATTTAATGTCTACTTGGGAGTCAATTTTTTTTTCAATTTCACAATTAATATGCCCAAGAATTGTTTTATGGTTTAAACAAATAAGAAATGTGAAGAATATGTTTTCTAAGTAACTCACTATGTCTCTAAGATTTAGCAATATATGCTAAATATCTAAGAAGCTCAATAATAACTACAAGTTTTATACTTAATATAATCATCCCCATCTCTTTAATAAGTGAAAATTGAAGACAAAGATGTTGTTGCAAAATCTAAATAGAACCGTAAGCCATCTGGTATTAAACTTCCATGTTAATATCCTGGCTTGCAAAGAAATAAGTGGCCATACAAAGCTAGGATTAGCTCGTGATGTTCCTAGTCACAGAAATAAACATATATTGAGGTCTGGAAATATAGGAAAGGTCAGGCTGTCAGTCAAACAAAGGGCATGAAATAACTCAAAGGTAGAGCCTCCTGACCCCAAGCAAGTACACAGGGGAGTGAGGAAGGTACCATACTAGGGCCTGCAGGTAGAGGACAGCTCAACCCAAAATAAGCCAAGATTGCTTTCCAGGACCCCGCAGGTAGCCCCAGTGAAGATCCTTGTAAACCATCTGATTTCAAGACACGTGTCTTCCATATCTGTCAAATGTCACTGTAGATTATACATTCTAGTCCTATCAATGATTAACCTAAAAATTATAGTACAGACCAGGACTAAGGTAACAATTCCTAAAAAAGAATTGTTATTAAATAAATATAATATAAAGTTATTTTAAAAGCACAAAAATAAATAGAATTTATCTGAACCTGAAAAATTACAAATCATATATTTTCCCCTAAACTTATTAATGATTTCAACCAGGCTAAAATCAGGGAATCATTCAAAACAATTTCCAGGGCATCTCATTTCAATCTCTAATCTATTTCATATATTTATATATATGTATATAATATGCATATATACGTGTGTGTGTGTGTATATACACACACATATATATACAGCCCTGATGTAATTGATATTCACCATGATGACCTCAAGATTTTGAAAGTTACAAAGTTCTTATTGATCATTAAAGAAAAACTAAGTTATGGTCAGAATAATTTTATTAGTGAATGTGTTGAGAACATGCTGTCAAAGATTTATATTTTATTTAAAACCTGGCTGTATATAAATTATAAATACATGAAATCCCTGGGCCAGTATATTAAAGTACTCATACCACATCCTTTCCTATCACATTGGACAAACATAAGTACACTTTAGTAAAATCAATAGCAGGGCTCATGTTTTTGAGCAATAGAATTTAACATTTTCAATCTACGGAAACAAGTTTTTCCAAAGAAGTATATTTTTTCCTAACCTATGGTATTTTGTTTTAATCAAGAATAGTATCAATAAAACATACAGCAATAAGAGTTCGCCTGTATTTCATATCAGAATATATTCTTCCTTGAGATTTTATTACTCAAGGAAAGCTAAAACAGACAGGGAAGCATTTATAAAGAGTTAGTCAATTTTTCTAATAATGAAGCCTTGTGAACATATCTGGCAGAAGATGATGATGGTAATAATGATGATGTTGGCAGTGATAACAAAAGTTTGAGTGATTTAGTCTAAGATGCTTTTGCTGGGGAGGAGAAAAATCCCCAGAGATAATGTCATTAAAACTTATTTATGAACCACCATCCTAATTGTGAATGCAGTGAGCAATTTTATGATTCTGCTTTCCCCAAATGACAATTTCCTCTCCAAGAACAGTAGAGGTAACTGTAAGTAGAGCATAGCTCAACCCAAGTGAAGACACAGGACTAAGATAACAATTAGATTTTGGCCAAATCACAAAGCCATCCATCCACTCATTCTTCCACTGAGACCAACTAGTCAGCAAGGGCTTGTACCATGACAAATAGTATGAAAACACCCTTCAGACCCATCTGCGCCATCACAGTTCCCAAGGCTACCTATGGAGGCCAGTCCTTCAGTGAGAGAAAGATTAGACTGAAAAAAAATTTACATCAACTGGTAACCGGTAAGGAATACAAATGCCAGTATCCAGAAGGCTCCAAGTCACATAAAACCTGTTTAAAGTAGTTTTAAAAAAAGAAATCAAAAGTATGCAAAAATAGGTTAAGGAATATTAAGCACTTGAAATATTTACTGATGTTTAAGAAAAAAATTCTATATCTCAGATATATATCATGAAAAATCTGATATTTAACTCCTGATGGACATATTCGATAGGAAAAAATTTCAGTTTCCTGGACAGAAAATTCAGTATCTTTCAAAATGCCAAAAGCTTAATCGTAAAGTTCTCCATAATATTGACCAAATCATACCTTAATGGAAAAGGAAAAACCAGATGCACATGCAACAAATTAGCTTATTCGTTCAATTTTGTCAGAGTTTTGAAAATTCAGGTATTGCGTAACTGTCCAAAAACTCTGAGCATTAGATTATAACACTGAGGCCAACACTGGACACTGAGGTATCAAAAGAAACAAGGTCCAACAACCTTTTTCTTACAGTGAATTACAGTACATAAGTTAGATGGACTTTTTAGTCACCTCTGTGATAATTTTAGTAGTCAATTAAAAAGGATTAAAATGCAGAGGCATTTGGAGTTTTCCAAACAAAGGATCAGACAGTGAGGAAGGCAGAAATACAAAACAGAAACTCTCCACTATGTCTCAAGAGCCAAATAACAAACCAACTTCAGGTCACCTCAAAGTCACTGGTAAGAAAAGAATCCCTGAGTCAACCTTTCTAAGCCATGTTAAATAAATGAGAAGAAAAAACTTAATACAGCTGTACCTTATGTGCTCCTCAGACAATTTATTCAATTAACCCTGCAGAGGAAATCTGCAGAAGGTCCATGGGGTATCATGCCACTTACAAGGGAAATTCCAAAAGAAGAGCAAAATATTCGTTGACCTCCAGCATCTTCTAGTCAATGCCAGAGAAAGAACAAACTCAGTACAGAATAGGTTAAATTCCACCGGGAGGAATTTAGCACTCACAGGCATTATAGATTGGAAAACTGTTCAGTGTTCATGGTTTTTTGAAAAGTATTGAGACTTTTTAAGCAATAGGAAGTAAATGCAGACAGGGATTCTTCAAGAGAAGAATCCAAGGATGCCAATAAAAAGCAGGAAAGTAATTCTAAGTGGAGAAGCATAAGCCTTCAGGCATCCACTAGAGAACAGAGCTGTGGTGTGGCAATCAGAGGCCAGATCTGGGGCCACGGGGACAGGTCGGAGCTGCAGATGGCTACAAAAGGGGATCCAACTGGAGACTCGGAGCCACAAGGCTAGGGGCCTACAACAGACATCACCCAGGGGGCACGTTCACCAAAATTACGGACAGATTATTTCATTCAGAGAAGAGATGTATTATTACTCACCCGATTTATATGGCTGGTCCTTAAAATAACCTGCAGCAGGGTCTTCTCAAATTCTTCCAACTTCTTGGAACACTTTTTAAGAATATGATTAGATAAGTTACCATCACTGATCAGTCTAGCTAAAGTATCAACAGCTTCTGTCCAAAACCTTGAAAAAGGAAGTTTGGGTTCTCGGTAAAAAGTGATCAGGCCATCCAACAACTGAAAAACAGAATCGGACACTGTGGAAGAGTCGTTTTCAAGGTGGCTGAAGCCGGTTTTCAGACTCCCCGAGTCCGTCAAGTTCTTCAGGGCAAGCAGATGCTGCAAGAATCGCATGTGAGAAGACAGGGGGTTTTCCGGAGCAGCAGGATGGCTTTTCCCAATGGGCAGCGGTGGGAAGGGGGTGGGGGTGCAGCTCTCCACAGAATGCCAGGGCATCTCTGAAAGGTCGCTTCTCTGCTCACAGGATAAATCACACCCAGAATCTTCCAGCGGAGCTGATGTGTTCTCAGAACTTCTAGGTTCCTGAGCCTGCAACACGGAAGACGGGTCTCCTGAAATACAAAGGAATAGAAGCAGCATTATCTTTCTGTAGCTAAAATTTCTTCATATAAAAACTGGATACTGATTTTTCTAACTTAAAACACTTAATGAAGCATGAAATGCATATGAAACAGTAAGAAGCAGTAGTGTGAAAACTGAACAGAGGAGAAACCATGAATACAACCGCTTAGACTGACTGTAGACAAGGCCTTAACTTTGCTGGTAGAAAGCACAGGGCATCCACCATATATCGGCAGGTCACTGTCTCTCATTCAAGGCCACTCCTGAAGGGTACAGAGGAGAGACCACAAAACCTGAAGGAGGTCACCATCTGGTACAGATTTCAACAGGTAACTACAAAACAATATGGTGTTATCTAAGACGGAGATCTGCTCAGGGCACTAGGGAAATAAAAGGACCACTGGCCAGCCCAGCCTGCTTAGAGCAGTGCATCCTGGAAGAGGTGATGGTAGAACAGATTTATAAAGCATAAGGAGGCATTCCAAGTTAACGTTAGGGGAATGGAGGAAGAAGACAAGAGAATTCCATACACCAAATGCATGAGCACAGAAGCACAGAGTCAGAAAGGAAACAAAAGCACTGTAAAAATAAGGACCCAAAGCAGTTCTATGCTTCTTTTACAGAAAATGTAAGGTAAAACATTAAGCTGGAGAAATATGTAGAGGGCAGGTCATAAAGGATCTTAAAAGAGGTATTAAGGGTCTCAGAATTAATAGGTAGAATGAAAGTGAGTGCAGTTTGGACAACTATGAGCAGACCCATACACATACCCAATACCCAAAAATAAATACATAAACGATTTACATACGTATGTGTATTTATTTGTAATTACTCGAGTATATCTATCTATATCTACAGATATATACGTGTCTGTGTTTCTATATATATAAAACATATATATGTCATAGATCCTTGAAATTATATAACCACCAGACTCCTCTGACATTAGCTGAGACATGCTGAAGTTAAGGTTACCTTAGTAACTTAGGTCATTCTTTGACAGAGATGCCATCATAAACACATAAAAGGTTGTCGTTGTTTGTAAAACGATTATCATACACATAAAATTGAAAAATTCTCATTGAACTTTCTAAAGCACAAGCATATTTCTATGAAACCACATTTGAGAAACACTGGTATCGGCAATGGAAGCAGGAAGGGGACGGTAAGTGACGTGATGCAGGACAGTGAAAGGGTCGTAGTGAAAGGGTCGTACTTTCACTCCACAGAGCTCTCTGCTGGCCCTACGAAGGGCCCACTGGAGGAGGACACAGTGAGATGTGGAGAGATCAGTCCAAAGTCACCTCTGTCGGCCCTCATAATCATGTGCTGAGAGAAGGGAACCAGGCAATTGCAGCGGAAGACTGGAAAGCAAGGGACTGACGGGGGGAAAAACAATATAAAGGGAAGCCAGCTGACTGCGTGGGTGCAGGCCACAGAGTAGAAGCAGGAATAAATGCAGCCCATGGTTCTGCGCCTAGGTGGCTGGGCAGATGACGGTGCTACCAAGGGATCAGTGAAATTACAGACAGAAAAGTGGTGTAGGAGAAACAAGGAGAAGTCAGTCTTGGTCACATAAACTTTGAAGCCACCGGAGGAAATCTAGGTGAAGATACTCACTTGGAGACTGGCCATGTGAGCCAAAGGATGGGGAAAAGGTCTAGACTGAAAACACACTTTAGCAGTCCTTGGTGTGCGGGTGGTACCTGGAAGAATGCATCACTCAGGATCACCTGGGGAGAGGATGGACAGTGACCAGAGCAGAGGACCAAAGAGGGGCTCTGAGGAGTAT
Organism: Vicugna pacos; assembly: GCF_048564905.1. Lineage (NCBI taxonomy): Eukaryota > Metazoa > Chordata > Mammalia > Artiodactyla > Camelidae > Vicugna > Vicugna pacos. The sequence continues at coordinate 10,852,651 of NC_132994.1, read as the reverse complement.
CCATCTGAGGTTTGCACAGAGAGAGGACAATCATCAAGGAGACAGAGAAGGCACAGCTGAAAGGGCGCAAGAAAAGCAGCAACGACTGTGTCACGCAAGTCAAGGAAATGGTTTCAAGGAGACTCACGTGCAGGAGGGACGTCCAGTAAAACAAAGAGCCGAAAAAATATGCTGGAATGACCACCTAGAAAGTCATCCATGATCTTGTCCAGAGCAGCTGTGGTCAGTTAGGGCGGTGGACAGAGGCCAGAGCACCGTGGGCGGGAGAGCGAACAGGCAGGTAACAGAGAAAGTGAAGAATGGCCGCCACTCCTGCGGGCCTGGGTCAGGAGCGCTCAGCACGGAGAATAACCACGGGCAAACTTGGCACGACAAACTGGGAGAACCCTGAGCAATTACAGACCATGGAGAGAAAAACTAGAGAAACAAAAGCTGGAAACAGCAGAGAAAATAAAAAGGGCAGGTGAGGCACAGCTCTGAGAAGGCAAGAGGGACCAAGTCGAGGACTCCAGGGGATGGGCTGTGCTTACTGATCTAGATGTAATGTTTTCCTCCGTGGCCGAAGGAAATAGGGGGAGAATGCACAGGGAGGGATGTTAAAAGTATGCCCAGCACATAAAAAGTTAAAGAAGATCTCATCCAACAGTCGTATTTTTTTTAAAGTTGGAGACTGGGGCAGGGGGTCCAGGGGACTAGTTGAACAGGGCATCAGAACAATGGTGATGTGTATCTGTTAATCCCAAACTCCTTACTATGTATAAAATAGATAAACAGTAAGAGCCTACTGTACAGCACAGGGAACTATATTAAATTTCTTGTAATGAGCTGTAGTGGAAAAGAATCTGTGCGTATATAAATCTATATATACACACATATAACTGAATCGCTTTGTTGTACACCTGAAACTAACATTATAAATCGACTACACTTTAATAAAAAATAAGACTTAAAAAAAGAGCAATGGTACAAGCAGCATCTTCTCCCCTCCCCACCATACACTTGAAACTATCTAATTTATTGCCCCTTTTTCCTTCAGTAAAATGAGAGGCTGAGGAGGCAGAGCCAGAGGGCTGACTTTAATTTAGAGTGCATTCACTTAACAAGCGTCTACTGTCACCACTATAAAAGTGGAAATACATGCTTGCTAACCATCACTACAACATCTGTACTCCAAGGTCAGGAGGGAACGCAGTAGCTTCACCCACGTGGTGGCACCCAGAACAGTGAACGCTCAGCAACATGTTTAACTGCATGTGGCTATTTCTGCATTAGAACAGGCAGACAGCATGTTCATTTAAGCCAACACACACTTTCTTTTCCTTACAAGCAAAGATAAACATTTAAAATAACTTCTCAAGACATCCACCTCAGTCTTCACGAAAAGTAAAGCAGGGAGACTGGACTACTGTCGTTATTCAGGTAGCTTATAGATTTCTTTCATGGAATTTAAAATGGTTCTCCACTCTGAAAGTGAACATAAACTTAAATATTTCATTAACCTACTCAATTTTCCATCAAAGGAACCTGAACTTCACAGGTGGTGATTTCAGGGATGACTCGTAAAATGAATTCTCCCGACAACTAAACTGGGAAGCAACAGCTGCTTTCTCGTTTCTGCTTCTCACTCCCTCCTCACTGGTGTGCCTTTTGGCAAGTCATAACCGTGCCATCTCATCTCCAGGTGCTAACAGATGCAAACTTGAGTGGTTCTAGCCAGGCATGCGCTCTGCTGACACGAAGGTACTCCGACTGCCACTCCTCCCGGCTGGTTTTGTTTCCGTGCTCTCAGAAAAGGGTGACGAGGGCGTGTGTTGAGGATGCCAAAGTGGAAAGCCACACAGAGGGACAGCTCCTCTCAGCGCCCTCCAGGAACGCGTGGCGCCACAGGAGAGGACCACACTCAGGTTTTATACGACATGGCTCTCAGTCTTAAAGTCCCACTATCAAACGGAAGTGAAGAATCTCATATTCACACTTCATTTTACAAAGTAGTTTATGGGAAAATTCAATTGGTGTTCACAGCAACCCTGGAAGATACTGATCTCCAGTTCCAATCACCCTCTCTAACCACTGCAGAGAAGCCGGTGTGCTCCCATACCAGCTCGTGCACATTTCCCTCGTAGCACTCATCAATTTCTACGTTACCCACTCATCTATGAGCTCCTGAATGGCAGAAGTCCTGTCTCTTGTTATCTCTGTGGTCCTCCCGCTGAATAATACTCTCGTCTGCAGAAGACACCTTATAAGGGGAAATGCTTAGTGACAACTTCCCACTGGCTGTGACAGATCTTCTCTTATCCTTTAATATTCATAGTGAGCCAGGACCAGCTCCTCAGCAACTCACAACCCACCACATAGGAAGAGAAGAGGGATCGGACAGGACAGAAAGGCAGATGGAGAGAATATGGTTATTGCAATATCAACTTACAACGTCTTAGAACACTCGTCAACAAGAAGCCAACAATATACTTTTTATAGCAGCTACTACCTCTTGTAACCAATAACCAATCTATTTCCTATTCTGTTTGTCCTCTATGATGAAATTTTGAAGAATACAAACAGCATTGGCACTGGAAATCACCCACTGCCTAATAAAATACACAATAGTGGGCAAATGTTACTGTTGTATATACGCTTATAAAATGGAAAAGAGAAACAGGGAAAAAATGCTTTTGTAGAGAGAATTTCAGTGATACTGAATATCAACAGGTTATAATGGCTGTAATAGTCATAAATAAGATAAGTATTCATAAAAACAAGAGTTTTAAAAATCCACCCTTATTTGGGTAACAGAATGTGACAATAGAAAATACCTGTCTCTTTAAATGAATCTTACATAATCACAACAGATTCCACTCAGTGGCTTGGATGACTTTTCTCAACATAAATTTCAAAGCATGGCTAACACAGCATCACACCCCAAAGGAGAGGAGAGAAAATGAAGCCATGCAACTGCAACCGTCTGTAATTCCTGTTTTTCCAGGAGGGATTAAGGTAAAGCAGAAGTCAAATGATGCTTCTTTCTTAATTTCTTATTGGGCTGAAGGGACTCAGGACTAATTTTCCAGCAAGTCACTGGATATGATCTAAGTAACATGTTTGTTATTATATTTAAAAGAGATAATACGCTACACACATATACAAGCTGACGAAGCTGAGTCCAGTACTTGTGAAATGTTAAATACATTATTATTAGTAAGTGATTATAGACATCAAGAATCTAAATAATGCTAAATTGCAAAATCATACAAAAGCACATGAAATAAGGTATCAATTAAAACTACAGATTCTGTCTAAAATTTTCTATAGTCCCTCCCTTACACTGGATCCCACAGACCCTCTATTCCATTTTGCTGAGCCGTAACTCTTCCTTTTTATTTCAGCTGTTAATTTCCATTTTTACTCCACTGACCGTTTCAGAGTGGATCGCATGTGTACCTGACAAAATAGAGCCAACGACTGCCTGCCACTCATCCTGCCCTAGAAATGCCCACCCCTGAATATTAAATACACTTTCTGCTGCCCTCCAAAATACTCACATCCACGTTAATTCTTCATGCCTTTTCTCATCCATTTCTACAGTTCCTACCTCATTCATAAAATCAGAACTAACTGCTTAAAATGCATGTTTTTGCATGTCTTGCAAGCCCCATGAACTTTGTTTATAAACCTGAACAAGTCGTCTTCATGCACTGCACATACAAACATACAAGTCACATCTGTGCTACGTACTTCCTACTCAGCTGACCGCAGGATGACCCCTCCAGGCCCAGGAGAGGGGCTGTCCTCACTCCCTTCTCTTCTATCCTCTGCATACAGGGAAGGGCTATGTTATACTGATTCTACCTTCTGCACATGTGTTAGGGCCACCAGAGGAACTGAACCAATAGGATATGTAGAGACAAAGAAATAAATTTATTATGAAGAGCTGGCACATGCGATTGTGGACACAGAGCATTTCCAAGGTCTGCAGTCAGCAAGCTGGAGACCCAGGGGAGCCAATGGTGTAGTTCCAGGCCAGCTACACAGGCCTGCGAACCAGGAGAGCTGATGGTGTGAGTTCCCGTCTGAAACTGAGCAGGCTCCGCACCCAAGAAGAGCCAGTGTTTCAGTTCAAGTCCAAAGGCAGGAAAATACTGACATCCCAGCTCAAAAGCAGTCAGGCAGAAGGAATTCTCTCTCACCCAGCCTTTCTGTTCTACTCAGGAGGTCAACAGACTGGATGAAGCCCAACAGCTTCAGGAAGGGCAACCTGCTTAACTCAGTCTAATGACTCAAATGTTAATCTCACCCCAAAACACCTTCACAGACACCCCAAACAATGTTTCGACCAAATATCTAGGCACCCAGTGGTCCAGCCAAGGTGACGCGTAAAATGAACCATCACAAGCTGTGTCTGAATCTGTCCTTCCTTCCCACCAGTGAGTTCACACCATCACCATCTCGTGCCCTGATTAATGCCACACCCTCGCCTAACTGATCTACCTGCGTCTAGTTCTGCCCTCTTCTAGGCCACACTCTGAACCAGCCCTCCTGAGAATCACCCCCTAAAACACCAGTTTGATCATAGGATTCTCACCCTTAATACCTTCCAAAGGCTTCCCTTACCTTTCAAGACAGAGTCCTCTTAAGTTCCTCAGCCTGGCCCACAAAACAATGCTGCTGAACACTTTTCCAGCCTCACTTCCATCCTCACTCCTATTTGCATGCAAGCAATATTAAACTACATATGGTTTACCAAAACCCACCATGCTATTCACATAACTGTGCATTTGCACAAGTTGTCCCCACTGTCTGGTGTGTTCTGGTGGTTATCTCTGATAACCCTGCTTCAAAATCCTCTGTGAAACCTTCTCTGCTGGCCCCAGGCAGAGGAAATCACACCGGTCGGGGCTATCTTGAACATCCTTCTATTACTGCACTCATTAACCTGTTTTGAATGTATCAGTGACTCACTAATGGAAAGGAGAGTGACTCACTACCCTCTTGAGGGTAGACAGAGTTCACTGTTCTGGGTACTCCTGCTGACTGATGCCTGCCCTCCCATGCAGACAGTGGTCTGAATACTTGCTGAATATGTATATTAAGAGAAAGTGGAATCAAATAGCATCTCTTCAAATGCACCAAAATGTCATCGCAGGTATGTATAGTTTTTCCTTACCATGATTTTTTAGTATTAATGACAACCACTCACTTGTTCTGATGCACTGAACAATTTAAAAATAATATTTGCACCACCTGGTGGTCAAACTGGAAATGCTACGTTGAAATACTTCACAATTCATCTTTTAATAGAGTTTTCACTTTAAAGCAATTGTTTGACTTGTACCTCTGGAAGGATATATTTTAACATATTGCAAAGCATGTTTGAAAAACTGATCAAGAGAAGGCTGGAACTTTGTTTAATACCACTCTAGAAGCTTGCATCACAATTCTAACTTTGGATACACTGACAGAATAGTAACACCAAAGGTATGAAATGATAAGCTAATGAAATAACTGTCCTAGCTAAATTGTCTTCACTGCATGAGATTCACAAAACAAAACAGTGTATTTGTGTGTAAAATTGGCTCAGGCCTATTTGACAGTATGATTTCCCTGCCATCAGGTGTTCAAACTGTGGACTTTCCTGGTTATCCCCGTCTCTCTCTCCAAAGCCACCCTCTAGTTTCCAGTATAAACCATCCTCATAGTTGAGCCTTGAGCGTTCTCCCCCAATTCTAACTTCCTGGACAGCCCCACCTTTCCTACGGCCTCAAAGAACTCTTCTAGGTAGGTGATTCTCAAATCTCGATCTCCAATCCTACTACCTCTCCCAAGCTCAAGTCCCCTGGTACCTCAATGTGGCTTGATCTCAGCACATCAAATCACACATGTCCAGAATAAATCATCACCTTCACTTATACCTGGTCCCATTTCCAAATAATAGTGCTACCACTCTCCATTCTCCAATGTTTGAACCCTAAGAGTCAACTCTGACTTCTTCCTTGACACCCCCCCCCTTTGTAATGCACCGACAAATGACACTCCCGCTGCCTCACCCTTCCGTTCCCTGGAATCAGTAAGTCTGTTTCCTTGTAGGGCTTTTGTAGTAAACGTTCCCTCTGCCGGGGCTGCTCTCCCCACAACCTAACCCCGATTTTCTCAAGGCTGGTTCCTCGTTATCATGCAGGCGTCTGTTTAAGTGTCACTTCTTCAGAGAGGCCTTCCCTGACACCCAATCTAAACAAGTCACCAGATCAATCTGTCACATTTTCCTGTTTGAATTCTCTAAACCTCACTGGTCACTGCCCGATCATTTCCTGCTGGTCAAATCCACCTCACCCACAAGAATGCGGACTCTCTGACAGTCTTGGGCTGCCTGGTACACTGCCACATCCCAGAGCCTAGAATATTGCGTAAGAGCTCAAATAAATACTACACAGTAAATAAAACCCTTTTTCATATTGCCTCTTTATTTCTATGCCAAAAAAGTACATGTAAGGCCTGGGCTGTGGCCGTGATGTTCTTGTCTCCAATCTCCTCCCTCCTCAAACAACTCTAAACACGGCTGCCCAATTACTCTGCCTGAAGAATACCATCCCTCAGATCACCTAGAGGAACCGCTTTCAGAAAATACACTCCTTGACACATGCAGAGCACACACCAATAAATGTCAGCTTCCCTTCTGCTTGCCTGCCACAAAGTCTCCAACAGCCCCTTACTGCCTACGGAATAAAGTATGTTTTCCGCTGGCTGTCACGCCTCTTCTTAATAGGCTCCAACCTAGTTTTTCATCTTTTTTTCCGGAATGCCTCTTCCTGCTCTGTGTGCCACAGTCAAATTAAACCATTTGCCAGTAGATTCCCGTGTCCCTAATTTACACTGTTCCTTCTGGCCTGAAATATTCTAGTATCATAGCGTTCTAAATCTACCCGTCCTTCTGGGTCAGCAACTCCCTCCAACAGGACTTTTAAAAGCCCTGCTCTCTAAGGCAAAATGATCACTTTCTCTCCCCTCTGAACACGAGTATCTTTCTCCGGACCGCACAGTCTCACTGGGTGCAGTAAGTGACATGATTTTGCTCCCAGTAGACAGTGCGATTCTCCGGGCAGGGCTCAGATCTTATCACTCTGTCATCTTCACGTTGTTTGCACCTGACAGCTGATGAATAAAAGAGGCTGAATAATGAACAAAAGAATTTCTCTGACGGAAAAGAGTTACTAGAACAAAATGACGATCTGATAAAAGTAGTTTCTCTTTGGACTGTCATTTAAAGGGCAAAGATGTGCAACACAGGTAAAATGCAGAGTACTAATTCCATTTCCTAACAAACAGGAAGCGTGAGGTTGAGAGGTGGTGGACACTTACACTGACGCCAATATCACAGCCTTACGGAATAACATCAAACCATGAAATACAACCCACCATCAAGTGAACCAGTGAAATCACCGGCATAACTTCCACTCGTCAGGACGTAGGTGCTATGAATATCATGAGGAACTGGTACCAAGGATAAAATCCTGAAGTCGGCCATACACCACATTCACTGGCCTTCCAGTCATGCCAATGCCAAGCCACGCAGCTCTCTACACTCTTGTCCCTGTTACATTGAGACCCTACAGACCTCCAGTCTCTCCCCGGCCAAGCTTCCAAGGGCATCTGCCACCTGCTCACACATACCCTGCTGAGGTGGCACCTTGAAGCTGGCTCAGTCCCCGAGCCTCCCCGCTAGACCACGGAGGCTGACGTTCACTTCCAGCAGATGCATGCACTCACGCTGTCAGGAAGCAGAAGCACCGAGATCTCATACAAGATCCACGTTTCCCCAACCTACATTACCACAAAAGGAGCATACTAAATGCACGTATTCCTAGGCACAAGTGATCGGTGTTTTCCTCGGGAGAGCTCCAGGAACCTGTGTTTTACATAAACACCCCGGAGGTGTCCCAGAACTGAGCAAGTCTCAGAAGCATGGCTTTGTTCTACTCTCAAATCATGCACTCAGCCTGCTTCAGGAGACTGCTGGGCTCAACGTCTCCCAGGTAGAACAGCTTCTACTGCAGGATCTTACAGCGGTGCTTTCCAGCCCTGCCCGCACCACACCGCGTGCTGAGTAGGTCAGGCTCTCCAGGGGTGGGGACCAGATGTCAGTATTTGCAAAAGCTCCCCAGGTGATCCCAGGGTGAGAACCACTCTCCTGGGCTGACGTATGTTTGTCCTGCTCTCTCTGGATAGGAGGGGAAGCGGGCTGTGCCCCACTCATGCCGTCTCCACCCCCGCCTTCCAACCTCCCAGGAACGTCTTTCTACTTCCTCTCTCCATGTTCATGTTGAATTCACATTTAACCTTTCACAGTTCAGCTAGAATTCCACTCCCTTTTCAGGGTCCACCTCTGCCACTTTATTTTCTGTTTTGCAAAGGCAGAGTCTTGTATATTCTGGCTGTCTGCTTCCTGTCTTACCCTAAGCCAGTGTCACTTCCCTGAGGGACCACAGCCAAGGACTCCTACCCAGCAGCCCCACCCCTCCTCCCATCTACATCCTCCATACGCAGCCAGAGCAAGAGGCGTCAAACTCCTGCTCAGTGCTCACCAAAGGATCCCCACTGTGCTTAAAATCCGACCCACTGGAACAAGCCAACGTCATCTGCGCCCCTGCCATCCACTCCTCACTCAGTCTGCTCCACAGCCAAACCATCGATTTCCTGCTCACTCAACACGCAAACCAGTTCCTGGCTCCGGGCACTGGGATGACCGGGCTTCCTCAGGAGCCAACTCAAACACCTCCTTCTCACGAGGGCTCCCTGACACCCTGACAGCCCCCGGGTCGGCAGCCCTGCCACTCCCCAGGCACTCCACCACTTCAACCTGGTTTAGCTTCTGCACAGCTTTGAACATTCTCAGAATTGCTCTTGCTCGTTGGTTTGTTATCGTCTGTCTCCCACACAGGAATACAGATTCTACATCCTCTGTTGTTTTCATCACTACCCTAGGAATCAGAGATTTTGTCGAACCAGAAATGTATCAACTAATCAAGAAATGAATAAACATGAGTAAATATAACCTAAAACAAGTCTATATACATCAAGTGTAGTACCTTGACATGTGACTATGTCAGGAGCCCTTGCCCCGCCAATCAGACCATAAACTCATAATGGGCAGCAAGTAAACATCTTCTCCTCTTCCAGCCTTGAAAGTCAAGACAGTACTGAGAGAATATCATATGTTTATATCATATGGATATTGTATATTGATTATTTTGGCTATTTTATTGTATTCCAAAAGATGTGTTTTTTTAACCAACTTGAAGATACCAGTAATCCTCCGACCCCTCAACATCCACCTAAATTGTATGTTTACTACATCACACCTGAACGATCACACAAGAAGTCTCTAACTTTAACTCATCTTCCATTTTGTCTTCACCTTTAATTCCACTCCCTAAATTGCATCCCCCTTACTAGGTACTGAGCAACTCGTGAATCTGCAACTGCAGGCTTTGCCTGGATGTGGCCCTCGATCTGCCTGATACAGAGCCAAGCACATTCCCGTCTAACTGCCACACACCTGCTCAGATCCCACAGACTGAGACCTCAGTCAGGGAACTGCTGCAGGGATGCTCTGAGTCCGAGCTGCATCTCTGGGGTAAGGCCTTCCTTGGATGAGGACATCCCCGAAAGCCTGCCTGAGATAGGCTCCGAGCGATCGGTTCTGGTTTCAAGATTTGATTGTATTTATTATTTTCCAACTGACATAACAAAACCAGAAATCTACACTTTGTTAAGAAGCTATCGAAAACTAATTTGCAAAACTATAATCAGTTTTTTTCCCCTAAAACCTTACTGACCATCACAGATACTAAGGATGTCACTCTCTATGAAATGGGGAAAAGACCCACAAAGTTCAGGCTTTCACAGTTATTTTTCCAGGATCACTTAAAATACAATTTAATGTAATTGCCCACAGTGGGCAATGTATCTTCCAATGCCCCCCACTTATTTATTTCAGAATCAGTAACAGTTCATTCTGTTCCCAGGGAACTGCTAAACATATATCTTCAAATAACTCTGGCTTCTCCAAGGAAATATCTCATCGTCCTGGGATACACAAAACATTCATGAGATTCCCCTTTAATCCTCAGTCCTGATGACTAAAGATAATGTTCCTCCCAAGCGCAGAAGATTACAATACAAGCCATAAAACCCAGCAGTCATCCCACTAGTGCCTTTCAGAGCCTTGATGTCCTTACCTATTGCACCTCCAGGTTCTGGGAGTCCCCATGAACTTTGTTGACTCAGGTCAGGGGACTCTGCTCCAAGACCCTCACTGACCCTGCAGGGCTCGGACATTCCCACTTACACCTTGTCTCCCTCTCACACAGAGAAGTCACTCCCCCAGGAGTCTGACAATGGATCTTGCAGGGACCAAAAAGACATTTTAAAATGTTGGTTCATTAAGTACAGGTGCCCTTTTTCTCCCAAAATGCAAAATATTTTTGACCTCATAATCAACTAGATCAATAAACAGCATATATGTGCATCACTGTTATCACTGTTAAATAAAATATTCTTTCTTCAAACTACCAAATTTCAAAATTCTGAATCCCCTTTGAGTATTCTTTTTCTTCTCTCCCTACAGCCAGTTATCTGATAAGCTGCATTATTTCCCTTTGTCTCGAAATGCACTCCTTTGAAACTTTTCATTCCTCCTGCCAGCATCCCAGTCCATGCTCCTCATTTGGTGCTTAGAACACCACCATGTTCTCTGACCAGGCTTTCCTGCCTTCAGCTTCTTGCCCTCTCCTGCCATCAACACCCTGCCGCAGGATTAACACCAGTCCTAGTACATAACCTTCCCATGACTCCTCATTTTTGGAACATAAGGCCCAAACTTCATAAGCAGTCAGACCTTTTGGCCCTGGACACACCGCACCTCAACCTCAGGACTCTCTGCCCTTCCCGGGCTGAGTACCCCTGTTTACTGAAGTTTACATGCCCTTCAAGGCTCACTCACGTGCCACCTCTTCCCTTAAGTGTTTCTTAATCACATTCCCACAGTTACCTTTCCACTAATATTCATGAAGCTCACTGTCCACTGCATGTGGATGGGCCTTCCATGTATATGCCACTTCTCACAGCAAAGTTGCTTCTGAATAAAGGACCTCCTGGTCACGTGAATAAATGGACAGTCATCATTTTCACCTTGCCTGACCTCTCCTCTCACATATTTCCTAATTCTCAAATTACCATCTTCACTTGGTTTATGTGACACTAACTTGGGATTTTCCCCTAATTAAACTTTTTTCTCTCTTCCTCTTGCCAACTGCTATGGTTTCAATGTTCATGTCACCTTCAAAATTCATATGTTAGACTCCTAACCCTCAGGGTAATGACACTAAGAGTTGGAATTTTGGGAGGTGATCAAGTCATAAGGGTGCATCCCTCCTGAATGAGATCAGTGCCCTTACAAAGAGGCCCCAGAGAGCTCCCTTGCCCCTTCCACCAGCTGAGGACACAACGAGAAGGTTCCATCCATGAACCAGGAAGCAAGCCCTCACCAGACACCAGATCTGCTGGTGCCCTGATCTTGGACTTTCGAGCCTCCAGACTGGTGAGAAATAAATGCCAGCTATTCATGAGCCGCCCAGTCTATGGGACTTTTGCTACAGCAGCCTGAAAAGACTAAGACACCAACTTCTACTCTCACCATTGCTTTTCATCCCAACTGACACGAGCCTTGTGCAAGCTGCTCCCCTCTCTTACCTAGTTCCCCGCAGTGCCGCTCAGTGGGCCTCTGCACACCCAGGCTCAGCCCTCTCCAAACTCTCAGGCTGAAGTCCAATGATCTGTCTTCTCAATCCCAATCGTACTGTGTCAGCCACCTGCTGAAAATACCTCAATAATGGTTTTCCACGTATCCAACGGTCTCTCTCAAATGGGAGCCAAATATTGAATTTTTTTCAGATTAGAACTTCTTATAACCATACGGAGACAGGGTAGAGAATGAAAATCCAGTTCCATGAATGCACTCCTCTGAAATGGGCTCCCACTGAGCTTGTCTTCTGTCTTGGGCAGTAAACTCCAAACACCAGTCTTCCCACCGTATCCTAAGCATTGGCACAGTGCCAGGCACAAGGTGGGTGCTCAGAGGTCCCTGCTAAATGAATGTTCTAACAGCATCACAAGTAAAGTCTTATGAAAGCTCAGAGGTTATTGTGGAATGATTATTTCATTGTGGAATCACATAAATGACTCTTCTCTTTAAACTCACAAGACTATCTGAAAATATTGGTAGTACCCCTAGACTGACAGACAATCCAGAAATAGAAAAATACTGTAATTGGCCAATTTTGAATCTAGGAGTTAGATGCCTTTCATTTCACCATGGAATAAAACATTTGACAGATGACATAATAGCTCATCATGTGCCTTAAATATGTGAACTAATTATAGGCTTATTATGAAGAGCAAGACCCATTCACATGCCACAGTCTGGGGACGTATGCATCTCCAGAGCTAACATTCTCTTGTTAAGTGCAATCTATCAGCCAGTAAAGCCTCAAATGACAACTCTGTAAGAACATACAGATATGGCCGAAAGTCATGTACTTAATTTTGTAGAGTCTGGTCTCTAGCATAAAGAGACAAAGTAAAAATATTCTTAATTCTGCAAAAAAGAGGCATAACCAGAGAGAGCTCAGTCAACTATTACATTGTCAATTATGATTAAAACATATTCCTCTGGGCAGTAAAAGGAAGAGCTCAAAGTCAGCTTTCTGCAGACACCTTCCTGCGAACCAAGCAAACTCATTTCCACTGATTTCCACTATTGTGATACTCCTGAAAAGAAAGTCCATTCTTAGGGGGTCCTGTTTTCACAGTTTGCAAGGCTGAGTTATGAAGCAGTACTGCGTAGCGCTAGTATTACAGTTCATTCATCCATCACTCATTGTAAAAACCCAGTAGTCTAGGAAATTAAATAAACTTGACCAAAAGAGCAGCATAATCTCTTACCATTAAAAATGAAATTACCACACGTTCTGCAGGAAGAAAATCATCCAAACTAAGTACAGCCTGCCTTGCCAGATTAGATGATTTCACAGAGCTTATGCTGCATTCGATTTAATTCATCACACACATGTTGGATGGCACAATGTGAAGACACCAGAAGAAGGGGTCAGATGGTAGATCAGGCATGACTTCCTACTGTCAGAGAACAAGAAAAGGCAGGCCAACAACAAGCTCTGCTCCGAGGCGAAAGTGCATCAGTGTCGAGCTGATACAGGTGACGCTGCAGGAACCTGAAGGGATCAGTTCAGACTAGGGAAAAGCCAGGAAGACTTCAGGTGGTGTGAGTGTCAAAGGATCACAGAGCTTTCACCAGGAGTCTTTCCTGCAAGGAAGGAGCATGAACAAGGGCCCAGAGGCAGGTGCTTGTGTAGTGGCTCAGAGAAAGGGGGCTGGAGCGGAAGGAACAAAGAGCAGCCAGAGAACAGTGTCTGGGCCTGCAGAGCAATTCGATGTTTACGTGGGAAAGGACTTGAATGCAATCTGTTCTGAGACAATGGAAAACCGTCACTGCTTAAAAACTGACCTTAACTGTGTCTTAGGAAAAACTGCAGAGGCAAAAAGCATGGCAGATGACCTATAGGGGCCTTCTGAAATATTCAAGGAGACATATAGAGTTTTAGAAGAGAGAAAAATCCCAGAGCTCACTGTGGAAGGAGAGTAACACTGAAAACTCTATGAGTGAGAAATCAGAAGGAAAGAACAGAACTCAGATTAGACCTTCTTATGACAATACAGAGACAGGGTAGAGAATGAAAACCCAGTTCCATTAATGTAACTCCCAAAATACTTAAACAGGATAATGGCTCAATTCCTACAGAGTTTTCTGAGCAGTGTACTCCTCAAAGAATCAGGCCGCCAGGCCTACAGCACAGCGGGGTTCTTCTACCATCGCCCCTGGACTGAGCTGAGCACAGGGCAATGATGCCAATCATTCAGCTTTTCTACTGGAAGCACAACTCATACACACCCAAAAAGCTCTGTTCTTTCCTCTCCCACTGGAATAATCTGCTAAAACAGCTAGATCCAGGTTTTTGCAAGACAGAATTAAACAATAAAATTTTCAAGTGAAAAAAAAAAGAGGAAAAAAGACCCTAAAATCCCCAAAACTGAAGTTCTGTTGTTAAGGCGTCAACGACAAGGCCCATCAGACTGTCAAGGCCGAGGAAGAAACCTAGTATTTATTTTCTGTCGATGTGTCAGGAAGCTCAGGGCCGACCATTTCCCATTAAACCTCACCACTGCCCATCACTCTCCTCCTCCTCCTCCTCAGCCTCATTTTACAGAGGCGGTAAGTGGCTCTCAGAGGAGGCAAGTGACTTGGCTAAAGGAACTCAGCCAATGTTGGTAGAGCTGAGATTCAGCCCAGACTCATCTAACTCCAAAATCCATGCTTTTTCCAACAAGCTCTTTACCTGTCGAATTGTCCTCAGCATCTGTTCCCCTCCATCAGTACCACCCCCTCTCCCTTTTTGTTGGTTCTCTCTTCATTCATTTATGCATGTTCACTCTTAAGTTAATCACTGACCACCTACTGGGTGCTGGACTGTGATGAGGACCACTGGTTAGTGTTTTCAGGTATTTTATTTTAAGCCTGGTGCTCTAAGCATTGCCTTTTCCTTATTCAAACATGTCAGACTGGATGTTAAAATCACATCACTTCCACTTACTTACAAGATGACTCCTGGTAAACATAAAATCCATGAAACTCAAGCCATAGAAGCTCAGTGTCTACTAGCTTCTGGCAAATATTGAAGATTTTAGTTAGTTGAGGAAAAAAGCATTTACTTCAGAACAATCTAAAAGATAATATCCTAATTATTTAAGTAAATTTAGTAGCTGAGAATTCTCGGTAAAGTTATTACACAGCATTAAAATCGGAAGCTATAAATTAAGATTATGCTGCCACAGTGTCTTTAGGGTAATTTTAACTAAAGCATTATGTAGTTGTGTGCATGCATGTAGTAAGTACCCACTTAATTATTCACTTATAAATCACGCACAGAAAACATCTCTGCATTGGCTGCTATACGGTTTCTCAGAAATATGACACAGTATTGCTGGTAAGATTCCACCTGCAAATGTTAAGTCAGAGGAAGGAGTGATACTTGATTCTTTCCAAAGAGGTATCTTAACTCATCATGGGGTGCTGAGTATTACTGCTAATTCAAGGACCCTGAACAGTACAGCAATTACAGCAATAACCTAAGAAGACAGGTTTTAAAAGCAATACCACAATTGCTCAATAAGCTATAGGCACAGTAAACAATCATACTGAAAGGAAGAGCAGAAATGTACGTATTCCCTAATTTTAAAAATATGCATTGCTTTTAAAAGCTGGAAGAAGCTGTCTACTACTATTCTTTACCCTTACAGAATGAAAAAAGAAGAGGTTGGAAGACGCCATTTCATTCTAAAGCTGCTCATATTCACACAAAAGAACTGGAGATCCCTACCAAGGGCCCAAGTCCAACCCCGGTCGGGCCACCAGCACATCCAAACATGCACACTGACGACTGGACAGCCCTTCCCCCGGCTGCCCACACACCCACCAGCCCCTCCCACCGGCGTCACCCATGCTCCCAGATCTCATAATTAGAGCACGTTAGTGGGGGCTAAACCTACAGTCAGATCCCTCCTCCAAAGTGTGTCTTACTCCTTTTAATAAATAACTGCCCCGTTCTGCAGAGAACACTCCAATAAAGTAAGGGGAGTAGAATGAGGCAGGATTCATAATGAAAACTGGTAATAACAGCATTTGAGTTAACACAGAAAATAAAAGTTGACCTTAAACCAGTGTTTCTCAACCTTGGCTGTACTTCACAATAACCTAGGGATTGTGAAAAACACTGATGCCTCAGTCCAACCCCCAAAGATTCTGACGAAATCAGTCTGGGGTCCAGCCCAGGCATCAGGACTTTTAAGGTGAATCAAATGCAGAGGTAGAACTTAAGCCACTGCCTGGAACTCTAGCCTTAGATCTACCAACACTAAAGATGCAAAGGCTTTCAGAAAGTCATTTTAAAAAATAAAAATAAATGTTAAAATTTTACGTTGCACGTCTGATTAATAGTACTTTGTTTTTTCACACAGAGCTGTGGGTACAGAAGGCTTAGATTCATATGTGACTGGCTGTTAAAAAGGTAAGTGAGCAGCTAAGCTTGTCATCACTGTGTCCACCGTCACAGATGCCTGTGCAGGGACAAAGCACTTCTTTAAAGAGAAGTTTCAGAGGGGCTGCAACAGTGCAGACCACCGAGGCACACAGCTCAGAGGCCAGCCTCTCCTGCGGCATCGCTCACCCCATCACACACAGAGCTGTGCAGCCGCACACGGCAGCCCACCAGTGGGGACCTGGCCTACTTCGGACTGACTCCTGCTTGGAAATTGCAGGTATGATGAGACGCCTTGTGGTTCACAGGAGAAAAAGTAATCGGACAGGGATAAATACTTCATAAAATACACAGGTAGAAATACATGTGGAGTTATTAAGGGCACAATTATTAACAAAATAAGGTATTAAATATGAAAACCACCATCTAATTTGTATGACCTGGGTTAAAGGATAAGGTTATTCTATCAAAAAGATATTATTTTAGAGAAAAAAATGGACAAATTATACTAAATTTCAGGGGAAAAGGTATCTGTTATTAGAACAACAAGGGAGGGAAGATGGCTAAATTCTGCATATTTTGTTTTACTGGTAAGTTTAAAAAATTACAAATACAATTAAAAGTATGACAAAGGATCAGAGGTATTATTCAAATTTTTACCAGTTTCTTTTTCACCAAGTGGTTATTTGTCAAATTGATATAAAATGGTAACATTTGTATGTATTGCATTACATCTTACATAGGAAAAAACCACACCTTAGCCTGAAAATTATTTCTGGTACAAATATTTACAAGCCTAATAATCACTGGCAATAACTTAAAAATCAAGCCAAGAAACATCTTTGAAAAGCTACTGTGTGTAAGATGACACTGAATCAAGCACCAGGGGAGGACAGAAAAGCAACTCAGGCTTTGTTCTGCATGTGACTTACTAATTAAAAGAGTAATGTGGAAAAAAAAGTAAAGAGGAACACTTAGAGCTAGGCTTTGAAAGCATAAGAACCAGCTTTCTGGAAGCAATCTTTTTCCTGTTTATTTCAAAGCATAAAACTTGGCAGACATAGTCTGAATGAATTAAAAACATGTAGGCAGTATTTCTCTCGGACTCAGAGAAATGAGAGAGACCGAAAGCAAGACAAATCATCGCACACTATGGAATGACTGGTGACGTGAACGGGCTCGCCCGTGGCTGACAGCAGCTCCCAGCCTCGCTGTCTCCTTCAGAGCACACACCCCCCCCCCCAGAGGAGGCAGCCCCTGTGGGGTTAACTTTTACACTAACTCTAAAAAAGATTAACAAGCAAGTTAATTTTTTAAAAAATCACATATATGATGTCCCTAAAACAGGAGATTGAACTGAGGAGCCCGCCATTACCTGCAGAATAAGGAAAGTGTGGCAATGTCCTTCCTTGTGACTGTGCGCTTTGTCTCCACAGTCCAGTTAGGAATTCATGCGCGTTCATTTTACACCCAGGTGAGCTAGTTTTGCTCTCAGAGTCACTCAGAATACAATGCAGGCATGTGTGTTTACAGCTGGACATGTGTG
Source organism: Vicugna pacos (assembly GCF_048564905.1). Classification (NCBI taxonomy): domain Eukaryota; kingdom Metazoa; phylum Chordata; class Mammalia; order Artiodactyla; family Camelidae; genus Vicugna; species Vicugna pacos. The sequence goes on along the minus strand of NC_132994.1, from coordinate 10,834,945 downwards.
ATATGAGATATTTACGACCGTGTGTTGTCTTGTGGCCTGCATCACGCTAGCATTCATTAACAGCAGTGTATTTCCTTTTACCTATGTTACATTATACACTTTTTAAAGAATTGGTGTAATCATATAATCAGAACTTAAGATTTTCTACTAGTTTCTAGTTTCTAGTATATTGCACTCCATACTCAATGTTCTCCCCTGCAAGGTATCTTTAAAATGACTTGAAATAGGTATAAGAAATGCTTTCCCCTATAAAAAAGGACGCAGTCTTATACAACTGCATGTCTTAAATACCAGAAAATAATGGCATATATTCGGAATCCTCTATGATTGTACACAGGGTGCTTATCAGCAAGAGACAAGAGACGCAGGATGGAGGGAGGAGGAGAGGAGGGAACAGAGTTCTCCCAGGACAAGAATCTACAGTACACACTAGTTGCATCATTCTATCACGTGCGTGGACATACGTCACTGAACAGCATGGAACGCTGCCAAGCATGGGTGTCAGAGTCACGTTAATGCTGCTGTCTTACTTGTTCATTTTCTCTAAGGTGTGCTGCCTGCCTCAGCTCAGTCAGGCTCTGAAGGAACACTCTCTCAATTCTTTGGTGACTGAGGGCCAAATATTATCAGTTGGTATTAAGGAATCTTTCAGATGCTTGCCGACAAATCCCTCTTGATTTACGACATTTGCAAGGTTTGTACAGCAGAAGGATAGGTTTCTACTGACCCCTTTCCTGGAAAGGTCGTGTTATGCTCCCTGCACATGTATTTCAGGTTTACGTGTTTAAATCTGTGGTTCTCTAACTTCAAGTTTTCATCAGGAGGCTGGTTAAGCCAAAGGTTGCTGGTTCTACTCCCAGGGCTTCTGATTCAGTTAAGGGGTGGGGTCTGAAAATCTGCCAAGTTCCCACCTGATGCTGACGTAGCTGGTCTGGGGACCACAGTTTGAGCAGCTCTGGTTTAAGAAAACACTTCCAAGTACTAGGAAGTCATTGTTCAAGAAGTCTACAGGAATCCCACTCCTTAGGCAAGCTAGTTAACTGGCTTTCCCCATTCCTTTATCTGTACAACCAAGCAAGAGGAAGGGATGACCGAGACCAGGGCTGAAACAGCAGGGAAGAAATGCAAGAATGAAGATCCAAAGGCAGTTTGACAAAAGAAACAACAGAAATGGAAGGCAGACTTAGGAGAAAGGGACACTGGGTGGGGAGGGAGAGCTTGAGAGCAGAGCTCCTTGCAGAGTTGACAGGAATGAACTCACAGAAACTCCGATAAAGAAGCACCTACTCCTCCCCCAGAAGAGTTTCAGGAGAGAGGGTGGCTCTTTCTTGAGGCCCAGGGCCAGTCTCACCATTTGCCCTCTGTGTTTCTTCTAGGTTGAGGCCCCAAGATGTTGTTGAAGAATAGGTTCTTGCCTCGCAAGAGCAAAGCATAGTAAAGTGAAAGCAAGTTCGTTTAGAGAGATGCACACTCCGTAGACAGAGGGCGGTCCATCTCACTCAGAAGGGAAAACGGCCTAGGAGATGCACACCCCACAGACAGAATGTGGGCATCTCAGAAAGGTGAGAGGGAGAGACGGAGGGGTGTGGGTGTTTCGCTGAAAGTAAAAGCAGATACACACACCAAAGAGCGTGGGCTGTCTCAAAGGGCAAGAGAGAGAGCAACCACGAGGTGAGGAGTTGCTAGGTTTTACGGGCTTGGTAATTCTATATGCTAATGAATAGGAGGATTATTCCATCTATGTTGGAGAAGGGGCGGGGATTCCCAGGAATCACATCCCCACCCACTTTTTTCCCTTTTAAGGTCAGCATAGGAACTGTCATGGCACCTGTGGGTGCACCATGAGGCTCAAGGTCTTCTGGAAGTTGAATCTTCTGTATCTTGGTTCTAATCAGTCTGTCCTGTCCTCAGTTACTGTGTCATTCCCTCAGTGGTTGTGCCCTTCCCTCCTGCTTCAAAACCACCCATGATGCCTTCATTATCCTCTTCCTTTCCTATCCTCCATGTTCCTCTCTCTGCTGATTCCTTCCCACTAAAGGGCCAGTATGCTGATGTCTTTTCCATTTTATCAACAAAAAAACTTTCCCTCCACCTTGCACCCTCCCAAAGGACCAACCTATCATCTCTCCTTCTTTCGCAGACAAACTCCTCCCATAAGGGTCCCCAGTTCCTGCCCCTCACATTGTGGTCTTCAGAGCAGCCTCACTGACATCACCTAAGAGCTTTCCAGAAATGCAGAATCTCAAGCTTACTCCCATGAACTCTAGTCATCTGAGCGTCCTGCTTTGATAATGGAATTGATGTTATTCCATTAATTTTCCCAATCTAAACTATGGTCCACAGCTTTCTACCTGGGTTCTCCTCACTGTAGATTGAACTTATCTAAAAAGATAAATTTCAAGATGTTTAGGATCCAAATATTAAATCCAGAATCCATTCAAGGTACCTTCAGATTTCTAACAGAATCTTAAAATGTGAAAGCTCACACTGGGGCATTTATAAAACACAAACAAAATCTGCAAAAAACAAATATAATACTAAATGTAAGAACCAGATCAAAATTTACTACAGGTTAAACTGTTCAAAAAGCATGACAATGAGCAAAGACCTAGGATGCACAAGTACTTGGAGCATTTGTGGCTTCTGCTGCACAGAGCAAGTCAGCACTGTCCCTCCTCACTTACTGTCTTCTGATTCCACGACTGTATGCTTGCGTGGCTCCCAGAAAGGAGCAGCCCTGATACTCATCCTAGCTGAGTGGGTCCCTGTCCCTAGGATGCTGGGTCTTGCTCTTCGATCCTTTTTCCAAAGCTACAGGGGTCTGGCAGATCTCCAGAAACCACAGATCAGCAAGGCCATTTTGTTCCAGGTAGTAACACTTACATCAACCTTGTCTAAACTTCTTCACTCAGTAAATATCACCAAGCAGCCCCTCCACGCGGGCACTGTGCTAGCCCTAGGAATACAGCAGGGATGAGAAAAGATGCACTCCTTGCAAGCGTGGAGGGTAGGTCCTAGGGGAAGACGGGCTGTGTCAACTTGTAATTCAGCTCACAAATGCTGTGAACAATACAGAATGTTATGGGGACCCCCAGCAGGAGAATCGAATCTAGTCTAGGGAGGTAGTCAGTGAAGGCAGAGGGACTTTAAAACTACACGAGAACAGAATAGTGTACAAGTTGACCAAAAGGAGAGGGAGGACACATCCTCCAGACAGAAACAACACGAGGAACGTCCTGGAGCTGAGAGAGAACACGGTGGATTCAAGGAAGTGAAAGCAGCTCCGTGTGAGGCAATAGAGAACGTGGAGGACGCAGTGCTGAGAGGCTGGGCTGCAGAGAGAAGCAAGTACCACTTTGTGGAGAGGCTTGTAGCCCATTTTAAGGATCGGGGGCTTCATTCTGGAGTAAATAAGAAGACCTGAGACAGGGCTCTAACACAGATGTGAACACAGCAAGGCTACAACTACCGACGTGGAGTCTAGCTGGTATTTTGCAGACAAAGGAGCGGTACTAGAATGCACAGGAGGGGAGGGAATCCCGAGATACCCAGGAAGTAGAGACAGCCCAGCCAGGGCATCACTTGGACATGCCAGACACCTTCCGAAAGCCCAGCTCAGGCACACAAGGCGGTAGCACCACGCAGAGAGACTGAGCCTGGCACGAGGAAGAGACGGGGGAGGACTGAAGGCTTCCATCTGGCAGGCTCCACACTGCGAGTGCTCAGCTGCCCTGGCCGTGCCCAGCCTCTGAAGCTCCAGGCTTCCTTCAGGCCTGGACCCTGTTCCAGAACTTGTTTGTCCTTCTTACTCCCTGCCTCCGCCACCAGGGTCAGCTCCTGCGATGGTAAGCGATGTGTTTACATTTCAGTCTTGTCACCATTAAAGCCATTCCATATTCTGAGCTTTTTCAGCCTCAACTTAAATTTCTTTGTATATTGATGGTCTCAAATATCAAAAGTTTAACTCAATTTTTATGCATAACGAGTAAAACATTTTCTAATGTTCAATTACAAATTTACTCTATGTTATTTTACAGACTTTCATTAGAGTCCATATTAAATTAGTGGCACATTCCTGATGCCTATGTACATTATGCAGGCATGTTTTAAATGAACTGCAATTTTAGGCAAATTTCCATTATTATTACATTTGACAATTTATATGATTGGGGCTTATGTGAAGAAGGAAACACTTAGGCATTCATTTTCTATGCTCTTTCAGCATTTGTAAAACAGCGAAGGCCCCAACATGTACATGCTGAGCTCCCCCACTGTGTCTGTAAGTCTTTTATATGTAATGTCTCCTCTTTGTGGCCTAGAACAGGATGAGAAGAAGAAAGGGATGGGACAGAGGCCAAGGAGGCCAGGACCAAAAAAGTGGCAGCAGGAGCGGAGACGAGCCCCACGCGGGTGTGGAGGGTGCACAAAGGCGGCCACTTCGACACCCCATCACCAGTCTGGCTGCAAACCTTCTCCTGAATGTTCCACATTTCTACAGGAAATGAGAAGCAGGGCCTGGGGTGGGCAGGGAGCGGGGAGGGTCCACTCCTCAGGGTACAGAGCAGCAAAGGGGAGCAGTAGGGGAGGGCGGACAATCCTGGGCAAGGTCAGCTGGAAGGACAGGGAAGCTGGGAAGCCTGCTGGCTGGGTCGGCCGTTTCTCAGGACCCCTAACTGGGATGAGCTAAGGTCCGCTTACACTGATGGTGCATTCTGCATGCCACCACTCCCCAGGCCCAAGCACGTGACAACCTGAGCCCTGGATTCAAGACACATGTACTAAATAAACAAACTGATGAATTAATTTGGTTTGATTTTCTCTTACTTTCTTTTCACTTTAGCCAGTTGCTCATCTAGTAGCCTACGTATCATTTATGAAGATACTGAACACTTAAATTGTAGGGGAAAAAGCATATACCTGACAGGGCATCTGCCTCCATCCCTCCTATGAATGCCCAAGTGCCGTGTGTGAGTATCGCAGCAACTGTCCAGACTCCCCTGCCTGCCCCACGCTCTCACACACACACACACACACATTCACACTCACATCTCAACTGCTCACTGAAGTCCTTTGTCATTTTTCCCCCTCCAAGGCCCTGTGCCTGTCATCACATCTCCTTCAAACCCTAGTCACTATTTAAGAACAGTCAGTAATGTCTTCCTGGCCAGTCTCTATGCTCTGGGTCTCTCTCACTTACCTACTCAAAGCCCCACTAAATCCTCACCAACATTATAAGGTTATCATTTAACAGTCCTGGATAAAAGAACATAGTTTTTTTTTTTTCTCTCTCTCTAATTTTTCTCCCTATAGATTATTGGGGAAACACCAGCTCTCCAATATATTCATTATCCCCACTGCTTCCCCACTCTTGAAATTAGGATGTGCTCAGATACAAGAAAGAGACTATATGGATAACAATGGCTTAAACCATCGTTTATCTTCTTTAAAATTCCTAATAAAGTAGTCCCAGAGTTGCTTTGGCTGTTCAGCAATGTCAAGAAGGACCAAGACTCTTCTCATCCTCCTACTTCATCATCCTTATCATGTTGAAATTAATTTTTCAATATCACCTCATGGTTGTAAAATGGCTCCCAGAGTTCCAGACATCACATCTTCACGTGGCAGTGCCCATACAGGAAACATGTGGTTGAGGTAAAAAAAAATTAAATTGCTGTCTTTCATGGGCTCAACCTCTTTATACAAGAGGTGAATTTTTATCAAAAGCACAGAAGATACCTTTTTAGCTTTCATTGGTCCCTGTCCAACCTTAGAACAATATTGGTAAAACAAGCCCTAGCCTTTCATGGATTAACTCAGTGCACACGGATGCATGTCTGCCAAAACAAAACTGGAGTGCTTCAGAGTAAGGAAGAAGGAAGCCGGCTGTGGAGCAGGCAACTAACTTGTCTGCTGCACATCACCAAGAAGGTTTTGAGAAATGTGACACTGGACATCTGGGTTTCTTTGATCTATCCTCTCTCCATCCCTCCCTCCCTTCCTTTCTTTCTCCCTTCCTCTACCATGGAGCATTTAAGCAAAATAAAAATGTGGCATAGTTCTAAGAGCAAGTTCTATTTACCCCTTCTCTGTATAGTCTAGTTCCTTAATAAACACAATAAAGAAAGATATTTCTCTTTAAGAAACTGTAGAAATATAAACCAGAATAAAGAAATAGCTGAGTTCCTGAAGTGCTGTACAAACCGCATCATACTTCCTTATCTACTTTGCTATTTCAGCTCTGCTTCATTTAATTCTGGGACGCTCAGTTGCTTCAATGGATAGTCAATGCTGTAAATTAAGTTCCCCAGCCTCTCAATCCATCAGGAAGCATTCTGCTCACCATTTATTCAGGGCCTGCTGTCTCTGAACACTGGAGAACAGTTGCATGTGTAAAGAAACCCTGAAAATTCCAGAAAGAAATATTTCATAATGGAAGTACCTCTATAAAATGGTTTGATTTTTCAGGGATGGAGTTTTCTTAGAGCGAGGCATGTCAGTCTTTCAAACCGTACACCGTTAAATGCCAACTATGTTCCTCCTTTATGTTCCTATCAATCTAATACCCCCCACCTCAGGTTTTTTTCCTTTCCCTTTTAATAGTGACTCTATTTATCTGAATCTATCCATTTATTCCTCATTTTTCAAGTTTAAATTAACAGATGGAGACACAGATTACTTCCAAACATCTGCACTGAAATGCTTTACCTGCAACTCCCGCTGTGAGTAAAAGAGGTTTTAATTATACGATATTTGAAAATCTCTCTCGCAGGCACTGTAAGTGGAAGTTTTCAGCGTAAGAACTGGGTATCACCAAGGCTCTCACTGTTAGGTACACTCACGTCCCAAACAAATCATACATCCCCCTGTGTCAGTGTTGTAAATAGACCCTTGATGTAAACGATAGTTTGGATATCATGGATGTCTGTGATATTCACAGTTCGTGGGCCATTACATGGGTCGTACGACAGCCAAAAAACTAATAAAAACTGATGATGCTTGTTATTCGCAGGTATTCTCAAAGAGGCCATTACCTAGAAAGACTCTAGAGAGACGAAAGCATGGCCATAAAGCGTATGACTCTACTTCTGCTCACACAATAATGAGATTTTGGTCGCATCTGGGTATTAGGTTAGCGAGTTTTCCTGATAATCCCCCAAACTGAAGTTAGCGAGTACCTATTACCCGCAGCAGCCGTGGCTGCACCGCGCCTGTGCATCCTACCTTTCTTTCCAGACGCTCCTTCTTTTCCTCTGCCCAGCCCTGGATGCTGGAATCCGCAGCCTCCCAGTCCAAGTGCCATCCTCCATGGGAGCCTCGTCTAAAGGGTAACTTCACTATCACCTAAATACAATGAATCCTTCCTCTGGGTCTACATTTCCAGCCTGCTCATCTCCTTTGGGTTTTAGGGCCATGCCCCTGCCTTCCTTCTAGGTAATACCTATATATTCAAGGATTAGCCTAGACTCAGACAGACCTGGACTTAACCTTTTACCCTGTAAGCATATTTCTATGGTCATTATCTGGATTAGAAGCATCGTAATGAATTTAATAAGCTAGGACTAGAAACTTCAATTACCCTACATGCCTCCAGCTCCCTTAACCACCCTCTGAAGGCATTCACAAACACCTGAAGTGTCCACTCTGCAATCATTCATTTTAGTTCTCCCCATCACAGGTCTAGTTCAACTCATCACTCTTAATATGGGCTTGGCAAACACTTTCAGAACCTGTCTCCTTGCTTCTGATCATGACTATAGCCAAAACATCCTCTAGGCTCCACTTCACTTGACAAATATTTACTGAGCATTTCAGTGAGTCATGCTCTGGGATGGGCATTCAGTAAAGAGTGCTGAGCAAATTGAAGACCCCCTCCTTAACAAACCCAGACTCCAGCTCAGGAGAGAAGGCTGCAGTCAAGTAAGCAAATAAATAACCCATGGCGGGTATCTGGGTAAAGAATAACTGTGGGGGGGGCACTATGCATTTAGCGTGGTCACTGAGCAGGTGTCATTGAGAATGTTAGACCTCCAGGAAGGGAAGAGGCCAGCGACAGAGTCGAGGAGAAAAGCACAGCAAAGATTCGAGGCAAGAAGATGCTCCAGAGTCCATGGTGACCAGACCACGTGGGAGCGTGTCTGCATCCAGGTGAGTAGAAGTGAAATCACCAAAGCCACAATCACAGGTCTGAACCCAGTGTGAGGCATTAAGGAAAGTCAGGGAAAGGTTTGAGGCAGAGGAGTAACATGATCTGATTTACATTTTTAACAAATCACCAGAATTATGTTTCACAAGGAGAGTCAGTGCTCCGAGTCAAAAAGGTTGACAGCTCCTGATGAATAAGGTGCCCACGTGCTCCAGTTTGTCCAAGTGCATCCTGGTTTTCCCCGCTGTCCTCGTGTAATTATTACAGTCCCCCTTTCACTCTCTTGAAGGGTCCTATGGAGATCACACATGGTCTGGCCAACTTACTGACAGAATATTCCTTAGGCTGACGTTCAAAGCCCTTCTGAACCTGGTCCCGACTCCCCTCTCTTCCTCTCTCCCCCACCAGACCTCTACCTAATGGTGTTCTGGTCTGAGATGTGCTGCTGGCAGCAAAGAATGGGACACGTATCCTCACTGCTGTTCCCTGGCTGGCGCTCCTGCCCCTTGCTGCACACTCTGACCATCTCACTAGTGGACAGACCCCTGAGGGCCAGACCTGAAAAGCCTTTCCAGAAATTGGGCAGAATGAATCCTCCTGTGCACTCTGTCACTATCTCTATTACCAAGTTTATCACAACTGGGTTAACTGTGTGTAGGTCTGCTTTCCCTGTTAGAATGGTAGGTACTTCATGGTAAGGACAGCATCTCCTTCTTTGTATTTTTGGGTCCTCACCACCCACTGCATGCCTGGTTGACAGCTGGTACTTGACTGTGAGATGAATTATTTCATATAAAGACAATGTAAACTACAGAGTAAAAGAATAAGGTCAAACAATGTGATTTTAAAATTAATTTCTTCAGTAAGCTTAAGAATCTCTGCCTTCATATCTTGACAAGTTTCATACTCCAAGTTCACCCTCATGTCTAATACAGCCCCATACATCAGAAAGTGACAATCAGCTTCTAGTGAATAACTAGAAGTGAAAAATCTTTACAGGGCAAGAAGAAGTAGTGGAATTTTAGGAAATGAAACCATCTGGTGTTTTTGTAATAAATTTCTAAATAACTGCGAAGACTGAAATATTACCAACAGGCAATTTCATGTACTCACCACTCTCAAATGATCCTGAACAGATCCTGCTCAGAAGAAGTTTTTGACGTAACTGCAGAACTTCAGCTTCCAAGGCTTCAACTTTTGATCTCCACTTCGATTCCTGCCCAGACACCATCCTCGCAAGATGCTCTGTGTATTCTCTGCTGCTTTTGTCTGCTGGTTTTGAGCGGATAATTGCCAAGGCCAGAGCCAGCTTTGCAGTCCTCAGATACCATGCTTGACTGTGATCATCCATCCTGGCTTGTGCCCCTAGTGTTTAGTAAGAAAACAAGTTACAGGAGTCCCTTTTAACTTCTGCAGTGCATTTCATTTGCTCGAAATTGATTTTGCAGTGAGTATCACTAATTAATAAGTTTACAACACAACAGGAAGCCAAGTAACAGAACAATTTCTCAGGAACTGAAAACAGCAGAAAAAAATATGCAGAAGAAAAATGCATACCTATGCACATGAAGTGTATTAAGAGTCAAAACAGCAGATTTGGATAATGTGACAGATTCTTGGAATGCAAAAAACACACATTAATTCATTTAGTAGCTTCTAACCAGAGACACACATCAGACTCTGAGAGAGGTTTTAAATATATATATATATATATGTGTGTGTGTGTCTCTGTGTCTGTGTGTGTATGTGTATATATATACATATGTATATATATATGGTCTCATCCCTCCAAAATTCTGATTCAGCAAATCTGGGGGAGAACTGAGGCTTTTATATCTTGTCCAAAGTTTACTGTGTAATCAGAATCACTAAATAAAACTGTTTAAATGTCAGTCCCTCTCCTCCTCAAATCCATTCTGCTACCTCTAGGAGCCCCTGCTCCCCAACCCTGCATTTCTCAGTGCACCCTGACCCACTCTTCCTGCCTCTAATCAGGCCCCTCCAATCTATACATAGAACAATCTTTCAAATATTTGCATCATCTAAGTTGTGACTCTGCTCTAAATCTGCACCTCCAAAGATTTCCACTTGCCACAGTCAGCATACTTTTCCAAACCAACACTGCACCGCAGTCTGAGTGCATGAGTGTTTTTATGAGGACAGCACGACTGACCATCACGTTCACTGGTTTAACGTCACTCCCTCTACTGAAGTACAAGCTGCTGTGGGCCTCCACCAGGCTTTACTGAATTTGAGGGCTCTGCACATACCACGTGTACGTAAACATTTTTAACGAATGGTTAAAAGCGCAATGGTCCAGAAAATTCAGATGTGGTTGCTAAATCTATCCTACTAACATAATTTCAAATTCCACATCTCAAACTTTACTTCCTTCCATTGCTCATGGTTATTCTTCCACGATGGTTGGATCACACTCATACAAATAGATGGACACAGCCCAGGGTCACTCCCATCCTATCTCTGCTGTTGCATTTTCCCGTCATGATGTCCTGACGCTCTTACAGCCCCAGGGCCCTGGCTGGACACCTTTCAGAGGACAGCGCATATACTACCATAAAAAATCTTATCAGATGTATTCCCACCTTCTGCGATGAATACCTATCTGATATCCTATCATTTTTCACTGAAAATATGCAGTCTAACACGTAGCCGAATGCTATTTTATTATAACCAGTGATGAACACAAAAATATGTGTACAATATGTCATTGCAGGATCATTTATAATATTGAAAACTGGGACCAAAACCCAAATAGTTAAGTAAATAATGGTATGACTGTACAAATGATTATTACTTATCCATTAAATCTTGGATTTTCAGAGTTTATTTTATTAACATAGGGAAGTGTTAATGATATACTGAGGGAAAAAAACAGTGAGTTCATGATATGTGTACAAGAGGATCCCAATTATGTAAAAAACAGAAGATACAAAAATGTTGATAGGACTTCTTTCTACTGTAGAATTATGGATTTTTCATATCTATATTTCCCCAAATTTTCCTTATTTTCTACAGTGACTATGTATCAAATTATAATCAGAAAAAAACTATAAAAAATTGATTTCTAACAGCAAAGTACAGCTGCCATTTTTTTTAACCTTTCCCAGCTGTGGAATACACCAAGGACTAGACACCAATAAGATGGACAAACTAATTAGAGTTATAGCTCCACTTATTTTAGCTTCTGCAGCAACCATTTCACTTGGCTGGTTCACCGTCCATCTGCTGTGTCAGTGATGGGGAGCAGCAGCCTCTGCTTCTCAGTGCTTCAGAAAAGCATCTTGTGTGCAGAGAGCAGAGAGACATGGATGACCCTCCTTAAAGAAGGTTCACACTTACCTACAACAGTACTGACCAAAGACAGCAAAAGTAATAGAATAATAATCAGTAACTTATTGAGAGCGTTTCACTTAGAAAGGAATCTGACATTCAATCATCAATGGTGGAAATCTTGGTTAAAAAAAAAGAGGAGAAGTTTATTAACATAAGAGGAGAAGTTCTTTGGATAATAAAAGCACAGCAAACTCCCTGCCTTTTCACAGAGATATTTAAGATTTAAGCAAGCTGATTAATTAAATGTTCTGATTTTTAAATAAAGTAAGGTAAAAATAATTCTATTTATACTAAAATTTCATGGAGAAAAAGATAAGCTTCCTAGATATATTCTCTGTTCAACTGAGAAAAAACAGGTAATAACTTTTAGAAAAGCTTTTGTAAATTCAATTTATGCTCAATAATTATAGTAAATGATTAAAATGAACATTTAATGTTCCCAAAGAAGATATTTAGTGTCTCTGAATTCTTAATAATTTAAAATATAAAATGTTAACAGTCTTTTTAGAATAGCCCATTTGATCAAGTGGGCTTTCTTTCTCTTGCATTTGGAAACAGACCTTACCATGGTAAAGTCCCGCCCAGGGCTCTGGTGAAATCTAGTCACATCCCCTATGACCTCTGGCTTCCTTCAAGCATCCCTGCAGAAACAGCTACTCAGCAAACAGTATTTTAGCAATTTTTACCTACCCTACTTCTGCTACCCTCATTTTCCCCTCCCGAACTTAAATTTGTTATCAACTAACCAATTCTCCAAACTGTCAAAACTGTTTTGAACTACAATCCGGAATTCTGCAGCTGGTTCATCTCCAAGATCGCTGGTGAAAAGTCTATGAAGTAAAGACTGCCTGATCACCCATTTATAAGAGTAACGGAGGTTTAAATTCAACACCTTTCAGGAGAATATTTTACTAGTACATATCAAACACCTTCAAAATATTTCTCCCTCTTTGGTCAAGCAATACAAGTTCTAAGATTTTACCGTAAACAAATGACCAGAACTACAATAAAACTTTATGACAACAGGTGATCTTGTAGGATTATTTATAACTACAAAAAAAAAAAAAAAAACAACACCCCCCAAAAAAACCTGTCACCAGCTTGAACATCTAACAATATAAATTCATTAATCAAATTGTCAGAGATTATAAAACTGAATTGAAAATGTTTTGAACATACTTAAAATTATGGGAAAATATCCCCCACATGATGTTAACTACAGATTAAAATATTTAACAGTAAAGGCAGTAAAATAAAAAAAAAAAGTCCATTGATAGAGATTAATGTACCGATAGATTTAGAGAAAGACAGGGGGAGGGAAAGAAGAGAAAAAGGGAAACAGGAGGGAGAAAGACAGAATTATTCACCAAAATACAAACAACACACTGACTATCAGTTGAGGAAGTCTGATTTAATTTTCTTGTTCATACTTTTTCTATAGTTTCCAAGTTGTCCACAATGAACATTATAAAATATACTATAAAAAGTAGAAAAAAGTCTTACTCCTACAAAAATATTCCCTATTCTACATTTTTCAATGTACGAATTACAGGAAAAATAAAATCGGGTTTTCCGGGAAGCCTCAGAACTCTGCACCAAGCACTGCATGACTGAGATGAGCAGTTGCAGACACCGGATCCCCGCCTCCACTCTGAACCACCCTCAGGGGTGAAACACACCATCAATTCAACAACAGCTTAGGGGAGGAGGAAGACCAGAATGAAGTAACGGCACCTTAAACATGCTCAAAAATGTTTCAGTGTCAAAGTGCTTTCAGAATTGAAGAAATGGAGTCAGAATTGAGTCAATGAAATGAGAATTCTGCTTCCTTGGTTTTCTAATTTCACTTCCTGATCAGCCTTCCTCAAATTCTACTAATGAAACCAAGTCCCTGTAAAACCAAATTCCTTTACTGAGTTTAATTTTTTTTTAATTGAAGCATAGTCAGTTATAATGTGTCAATTTCTGGTGTACAGCCATGTCCCAGTCATGCATATATATAAACACATATTCATTTTCATATTCTTTTTCATTACTGAGTTTATAATTAATTTTGCTATCTAAACCTCTTGTCCCCTCTGACCTCAATCTCGAGCTAACTAAACACTAATCAACCAGAGTCAGATAACTAAGATCGCTGTTGTTGAGAACATCGTTAATGTACTAAAACTGCTATGAAAGGTATCATCACTAGCATACAAACTCAGGTTGTTTCTCCTAACAGGCCGCTAAACCACGGACCACCTGGCTGGAGAATCATAAACCAGAAACATCCTGACCCTCAAAATTATAACTAGAGAATCATAAATCAGAGACATTCTGATTCCTGAAAGTATGATTAAGAAATGTCACAAGAGGATGATTAATCCCAGCCTCTTTGTTCTTCCCCCTTAAAAATTCCCTAACTCGAAGACCAAGTGGGACTGGATCTGAGGCTTGTCTCCCATTCCCATTGTTGGTGCCCTGCAATAAAAACTTTACTTTTCTTCATGACAACGTGGTGTCAGTAGGTTGGCTTTGCTGCACATTGAGTGAGTGGACCCAAGTTTGGTTCGGTAACATGAAGCCTGTGGACTTCAGATCTTTCCATGTCCACTAGTAGACACATGCCCCTTCATCAGATGTGTCTGGTGTTTCTTCTAATTCAAAGGACACAGTGGATTTTGGAAGAGGTGGGGAGAGGCAGAAAAACTTAGTATGACTAAGCAGCAAGATACTAGCTACTGTATCCCAATGGCACGATCGCTGGCTCATAGTAAGCACTCTACTAAGTATGTGAACAAGTAAATGAGCGAGTGAATATATTAGTGCAGATCGGGCAGTCACAGAGGGCTGCTTGGCCAGCTCTTATCCCTGGCTCTTGTCAGTAAGTCATCATCAATTACATTGGAGGAAGAATGGATTAAGAGGGGAATTTAATTAGTTAACCTGAAGGTCACATCTGTCTCTCTTCACTTTATGAAGCATCCTTTCTCTACTACCTTCAACGAGTCGACTCTCTCTAAACTTATGCCTTTCTACTGTATACACTTTGTCTTTTCCCACAATAATTATTTAGTAAAGAAAGTAGAAGATAAAATCTAGCTTATACCCAGGTTTAGGTGAGAGGGTAAGCTATAAGGAAGAAAACCAGATTTTATCTCATGCGAACCCTACAATAAATACCTGCCTTCTCAGTTAAGTAGGAAACTGAAGAACATTGGGTGAACATTCCCTAAACAACTAAGCTGAGTAAATTAAGATAATGCAGGAGGGAGCTCCCAAGGAACATAATGGAATATGCATTTATCAGATACCAGTCTAGGGACAGCAAGGCTCTGGCCAGGCCAGAATGGTAAGACGTCACAAGACTACTTAGATAATTTCAGTAAAGTTTGGACAAGATCTAACATGCAATTTTTAGATTAGATCCAGCTGACAAATCCCCTAATTATTATTATAGTTTCAGCATATATTGTACTGTAAAGTGTTCATCAAATTAACAACATGTGAAATTTTACATAAAAGAATCAGGAGTTATTCAATATTTCAAATTCCTCCACTTTAATTATTAAAGGGGCCTTTAAAAGCCTTCCCAGCAAAGAGTCTGGGCATAACAAGAGGCTTTTAAGAAAATAAAAGGATATTTTTTTTCCTTTCTATTTCATTTCCATAACAGGCCAATGACCTATAACTTTCCTCTTATTCAAAAAGTTAACTAAGCATAGATTTTAACTGTCTACAGAGGCTCCATACACAGTTTTCTTCTCATGCAACTCCCAATTCTTACCTTTGGTTTCCACAATGCCTCTTTTTTTTCCATCGGAAAGATTTTCTCTGGATTCTGGCAAGGAATACTGCAGAATTTCACATGGGAAAAGTGCATCACACACATTTTGTACATCAGCAAAAAATACACTGAGAAACGCAGAGTCACATTTATACAGCACAGTCAGTAATCACCTTCACTATGTAAATTCATAGAAGGAAAAGGGACCTGATATTAATATGTAATTAACAAAATAAATTGGAAGAATTATAAAGGAAAAGGAGACCTCTATTTTAAATGAAAACCTAAGTAGAAAGTAAAAGAACTTTCTATT
This sequence comes from Vicugna pacos, assembly GCF_048564905.1. NCBI lineage: Eukaryota > Metazoa > Chordata > Mammalia > Artiodactyla > Camelidae > Vicugna > Vicugna pacos. Next base: position 10,819,366 of record NC_132994.1, on the reverse strand, counting down.
TAGCCAAGAAAAGATTTACTTATGAAATGAAGCCCTTTGAAAAGCCATGAAGCACTGTCAGGCGCTCTTCAAAATTTGTGGAGTCTCCTCGGTGAGACTGATAAGAGTGAGACAGCTGAGAAGCAGGGTGCTTCTTCAAAGTTAAAAACAAGCCTTACAGAAAATATTTCTGTGTGGCTGCTTGTGCTTCCTTGAGTTCATATCTCAAGTGTACACAGGAGCAAACTCTAAGATGGTGTGATGTAACAGTAGTTGGAAAACACATCTTATTTCCTAGTGTGCAAAAATATAAAAATTTCCTAATGTGAGAAAATATTAAAACATTTATAGAAAAAAATTTTATAAAGAAAAAAATGTTTAAATTAAACGGCCTATATTTCCACCTTAGAAAATTAGAAAAAGAACAATAGCAAATTAAAACCACAGGAAGTAGAAGGAAGGATATCTTAAAGATACAATCAGAATGCAGTTAAAAAGAAAACAAAGCCTTATATTTAAGGCTTAAAGACTTAAATATAAGACAAGACACTATAAACCTCCTAGAAGAAAACATAGGCAAAACATTCTCTGACATAAATCTTAGCGATGTTCTCCTAGGGCAGTCTACCCAGGCAACAGAAATAAAAGCAAAAATAAACAAGTGGGACCTAATGAAACTTACAAGCTTTTGCACAGGAAAGGAAACCATGAGGAAAACAAAATGACAACCTACAGAATGGGAGAAAATTTCTGCAAATAACGTGACTAACAAAGTTTTAATTTCCAGAATATATAAACAGCTCAAACAACTTAATAGCAAAAAATAAACAACCCAATCCAAAAATGGGCAGAAGACCTAAACAAGCAATTCTCTAATGAAGACATACAAGTGGCTAACAGGCACATGAAAAAATGCTCAGTATCACTAAGTATCAGAGAAATGCAAATCAAAACTACAATGAGGTATCACCTCACACCTGTCAGAATGGCCACGATTAAAAAGTCCACAAACAATAAAAGATGGAGAGGGTGTGGAGAAAAAGGAAACTTCCTTCACTGCTGGTGGGAATGTAGTTTGGTGCAGCCATTACGGAAAACAGTATGGAGACTCCTCAAAAACTAAAAGTAGACTTAACGTATGATACAGCAATCTCACTCCTGGGCATGTACTGAGGGAACTCTAATTCAAAAAGACACCTGTACTCCAATGCTCATAACAACACTATATACAATAGCCAAGACATGGAAGCAACCTAAATGTCCATCAACAGATGACTCAATAAAGAAGTCGTGGTATATTTATACAATGGAAAACTACTCAGCCATAAAAAGAATAAAATAATGCCATTTGCAACAACATGGATGGACATGGAGATTGTCATTCTAAGTAAAGTAAACCAGAAAGAGAAAAATACCATATGAGATTACTTATATTTAGAATCTTAAAAAAAGGAATGAACTTATTTACAAAATAGACTCATAGACATAGAAAACAAATTTATGGTTACCCAGGGGGAAGGGGCTGGGAAGAGATAAATTGGGAGTTCGAGAATTGCAGGTACTAACTACTATATATAAAATGAATAAACAAGTTTATACTGTATAGCACAGGGAACTATAATCAATGTCTTGTGCTAACCTATAATGAAAAAGAATATGAAAATGAATACATGTATGTTCATGTATGACTGAACTATTATGCTGTGCACCAGAAATTGACACAACATTGTAAACTAACTATACTTCAATTTAAAAAAAATATAGTGGTGGAGAAAGGCCTCAGTTAGCAGATGACTGATTGAACAAAGATGCAAAGGGGGATGAGGGAGCAAGTTGTGCTGATACAGAGAGCAGAGAGCACGAGGGAGAAGGCTGAGGGAGGGCAGCGGACAGGCCTGAGGTGGGGCTGGGCTGCACAGGGCACTCTCCCGGCCCCATCTTACTAGATCCCCAGAATCACACTGCTTATTAGGATAGTTATCATGCCCGTGGCACAGCTCAGTGTCCGAGGCGCAGCTGTGTCATTGTCTGCCCAAGGTCGCAGAATAAGCAGCAGTGCTGACACTCTAACCTAGGTGTTACAGCTCAGTCCAGAAGTTTTCCCACTGCTCCAACCGCCACATTGCTGCGCCCAATTCTGTGCACTGCAACTTGTCAGAAATGACTGATTAAACTACAAAATCAGAAAGGTAAGGGGAGGGCACATGGAAATGCTGAAGAAGGCAGACTCGGGCAGCACAGCATCTGAAGGGCTGCCAGACTGGAGAGGAGAGAGAGGCGGTCCATATGCCTAGGCCCAATACACGGAAATTTCCGATACATAGATGAATAAGCTAGCTAGTGACAGGAGCTGTCGGACAATGGAACGGGCTGTCCTGTGAAGTTATGAAACTCAAGCAGAGGAGTTACTCAAGCAGAGACTGAACGGCCATCTGCCTGACACGAAGACAGATTTTAGCGCTGATGTGAAGGCCACGTGGGTTGACCGATGTCTCTTCCAATTCCGAGTCCGTGATGACACGAGGACCCGGCAGTGCAGTGAGGCAGTCAGAAGGTCTGGCTGTCAAGTCAGAAAGCTTGGTTAAAACCCAGTCTCCACCACTTATAAGCTTTGCACACTTAACCTCTGTAAGCCTCGGGTTTGCTCATCTGAAAAAAGAGGCAAATAATAGAAGCTACCACATAGCAGTTGTTGTGAGAATTAAATGAGATAATCCACATAAAGGACTTAACACAGGGCCTGGCACACAGTCAAAAGTTAGTAAAGTTTGCTTCTACAGATGTGTATTAAGGAGCATGTTTATAAAATATAACTATAACTAACTATAACTATAACTGTAACTGTAACTATATATATATATATATATATATATATATATATATATATATATATATAAAATGTGTGCAAATTGGTTTTTCTATCTCTGGTTTCACTCTTACACTCAGTGGCAAGAAGAATTCACTGTCCAAAGCTGAGTTGTTACAGCACAGCAAATGACAATATGATGTTACTAACCCTAATAGTTACCATAAACACTTAGACAATCAGCTTCTTAGCTTCATCATTTCATAGCACACCTCTGTTAATTACCAGAAAATGTGCAGAAATGTTCATCTTTTAAATATTTGAGGTGCCAATTTAAAACTTATGAAAGGAAACATCAACATTTTCTTAACTGAAACAACTATTCAAAATGCACTCTTGCAGCATAAGAAAGAATATCTAACAACCTGCACCTGTATTTAATGTGCACCCATATACAAATACTCAAGTGTACATGTGTCTATATGCACCCAGACACACACACACTCTTACACATGCTTTCTGTTTCAAAATTATAAACTAGAAAGCCCACGATCACTTTTAAATTACTTCTTAATAAGCAAAAGAATTCCATATATTTTTTTATCAGGGTCAAGTATTTTATGCATATTATTATGCACGTCTGTATTAATAGAAAATGGAGAAATAACCATAGAATTTTGCATTCATATGCTAGAATCTGGAGATGCTTCTAGATGGTGGAGAGTGCGTTACAATTTGCCATCACTCCTTTGTCATTATGGATAAACTTACAGTGGTTATTCACTAAGAAAACATTCAACAATGGACCTGATTGATAAAAGGAAGCCTCCACTGCAGAAAAAACTCAGGGATGTCACTATATTTTATTTCTGCAGTAGGCTGTTCAATGCTTTTCAAAAGTCATAGAAGAAAAAGAATACTTTCTATAATAGTATTTAAATGATACAACTGTGTATGTATGGATTTATATCCATCATCATACTGATCCTCCCAGTAACCCTGTGACACATGGGTCATGATACAAACCTGGGCTCAGGGACTAACTTGCTCAAAGCTACACATTAAGAAATGAAGATACAATTTGACTTTAAAACCTTTCATCTTTCTGTCCTGTCTGCCACACGGGCACATAAAATTAGCATATTTTGGCACAGATAACCTATTTTAATAGATTTCAAGTATGAGTAAAATGTATTTAGCTCAAAAACTCTATTGAATATATGTCATGGACTCTTTAAGAGCTTGGTGTCTGAGGGGATAATCCAACGACAGCATCCCAGGAATCCAATCCGGTCTCCATGGACATCACAGGACTGAAAACCTGATTACCTAACCACTCATTGTTAGAAAGTCCTTCCAGACACTCTATAATTTTTGTTATATTAATCCCAGGTCCACCCTTGAAAGCAAAACAATATAAAATTCACTTTCCAGTATCACCCCCCAAGGATCTGAAGTGAGCAATCACGCTCTCCCCCTGTAAAACCCCCAAACCCATTCCCCAAACCTATTTCTCATAATATCATAATATTCTTTCCAGCAGCCACTTCTGGTTATTCTCTGATTTGTCAAAAAAATTTCTCTTCAGTGACACCCAGCACTAAACCTCCAATTCTGTGATGAACACAATCAGTTACAACCCTGAACCTTTCTCTTGATGTCACTCAAGATGATAGTAAATGGTTGAACCCTCAGGTCTCAGTGATGGCTCAGATAGACGTTAACGGAAAAACAATTAAAATCTTTTTTTCCCCAAAACAGCTTTGAAGCCAGACCTCTAGTCCCACAACTGATTCTGCTGAGAATCAAAAATACTGCTGCACCCTGGCTTTACTTCTCTCCAACACCCATTGGCAATCTTGCCACAGAGGACTCTGTGTGACTTTAGACAGGCTACTCAACCTCTCTGTGCCTCAGTCTGCTCATCTGTAAAACAGGAATCAAAAAAAGGACTCAACTGATAAAGTTACTGAGGGGATGAAATTCTTTGAGGCCTGTAACCCCGCTGAACTCTATAAGCACCGAGTAAATGCTCAGTGCAGTGCTTGGTCCACTTGAGACTAGTGTGGTCATGAGTCAATCCCGGGCCCACTGTCTCCAAAGCCTGTGCCTCTACCTGGCATAAATCTAGTCAGAACAGCGAAAGGGATGTGTGGGCTGATGTGAACAGGAGGAGGAAGGGCCTCAGGAGGGAGTCTGGAAGATATGAAGGATGAGGAGGACTCAGAGAGGCAAAGAGGGGGCAAAAGAGCCTTCTAGATGGAGTGGACAGGACCAGCAGACAGCAGGTGATGCCTATCTTTTTGTGGGAGAGTGCATGGACCTCCCTGGCTACAGAATAAGGTATTTTCAGGAAGGAAGGGACATAACACACCATGGGGGAGCTAGGATCTTGCAGGTCAGCCAGAGGAGTTTGAACGTATTGCAGTGGCTGGAAACCGGCACAGTCTTCTGAGTAGGTGAGGGCAGTGGTCCCAGTGGTGGTTTAGAAACAGGAGGGTGTTGCTATGCAGGAAGGAGCCGGGGGCTGTTGACAGCATCGGGGGAAGAAGGGCTGGAAGGAGAGCGTGACCAGGACACTGAGGGCCTGCACCCCCAGAACACAAGACACCCTGAAACTGTGTGGGAACTGGCAGGGCTGCTGCCAGACTGGACAGAGGGAGAGAAAGCGAGGGGACACTTGAATATGATTCCAATATTAGGCTGGTGACGTGATGGACCTCAGCTAGAAACTCATCCTAAAATTACTGGAAAGTACAAATGCACAAAATAACACTGATAAAATATTTACTCAGACTACTGGAACTATTCTTGGAAGTTGCTGCCTTAATTCTTCACTGAACCTTAGTTTTTTTATCAATGACTGATGAAAAGGCGGTAAGCACGTTAATAATTAAAGAAGCCGGCTTCCTGCCAACGAATTTGAATCAGTGCCTTTCTCAGAGATCTTATGCAGCAGTCATATTTTTGGAATACACTGGGAAATTGGGAATTTGTCTATTATTTATCACCAAAGATTTTTACATCAGCAGTCTAGTATGAAATGCACCTCCGGGGTCTTTGGGCCGAAACACTGCTTCATTTGCCATCTGCAATGATGCTGTAGTTACTGCCTGCATACATGCAGCACTCAAAGCACCACAATTCTGGTTTGGGGAAACTGATTTTGATGAAGAGAGTTTATTGGTAATATATGAATTTTAAAAATCTATTCATTTTATTCACTATACAGATGAACTAGTGCTTAGTAATTATCAAATAAATAGATGAATGATGGATGGTGGATTTTTTAAATTAAAAAATAAGACAGTCTTTAAGAGTGGATGCTTTAAGAGCCATATTCATTAGAAAATAATTTTTAAGAAAGCAGCAACTTCTTGAGAACTACATAAGCGTGTTGTGCACCCATAAAAAGGCAGGTTGTCATGAGAAATTTACATTGGGCCCACAAACGTTCGACACCATTTATTGGTTGTGGCAGGCACTGGAGGTAAGGATGACCCTTCCCTCAGAAGCTTTTCTTCTACTGGGGGAAACCGACAAATAGGAAAATAAAGCACCAACGAATGCATGAATCACAGAACTTTAGATAAAGTACACTAACAGTTCAGAAGAAAAAGAAAGTAGCTTTCTCGTACCACTGTCCCAAGAGATAACAAAGAAATAAATGCATCATAAACACTCAGCTATTATAAACTCATTTAGGGGGGATTTGTAAAGAATCGTAAGTATGTTTTGTTTTGTTTTTTAATCTCAGAGAAGACAGATATTCATGAAAACAGAAGGAAGGCATGGGGACAGGAGCAATTAGCAAGCACCTCTGAAACAGATTTCCTAGCCATTATCAAAGATTAAGAAAGTCACAGCTCTCTCTCTGACATTCCAAATTACTTTCTAATGGGTTGTTTTCATTCTTCTATTCATCTAGATTAAACTAAAGCACACATTAAATACAAGAGGATTTATTTTGCGGGGTTCTGCCATGGTGAAAGCAATCTAATCAAAACCAAAATGGGAAATGAGCTCACTGTATGAATCAGAAGGACGAATTAAAGTTGACAGATATTTTGGAGGCCTGTTCAAATATAAATTGGACTTTCATTATAAAAATTGACTTAAATGAATGATATACATAAAATCTACTTCAGAACATTTCCTTAAAGTCATCTTGATTATCAACCCCAAAATATATTGCACTTCAATATATTTTGTTATATTTCCAAAATCCAAGAGGTAGAATAATGAACATACACACAGTAAATGTCCAGAAAATAAAAGGAACAAAACACTAAAAAATCTGTGAGTTTGCAGACAGCTACTGTTCAGATTTGAAACTTCAAAAGAAATTCCAGTGAAATACTTTATATAGTGTCCCCTAAAGTAATTAAACAATAATTCATGTACTTTCGATATTTGATGAAAAGCAGAAGAAAATAGAATAGTAGGCAGAGCCCTCTAAAGATCTGGAATTTATAAACTACTTCACTCCCTTGAGAGACAGTCCATAAGAAAAGATAAATTCAACAACAGGGAAAAAAATTAAGCCTTCATCAAAGACAACTATCCAAACAACACAAGATGCTTGGCTCAGCAAAGGTGGGTTGTGAAGAGTGAGGAGTGGGACGGTATCTGTTCCCCTGACGTTTCTAAGCAAGGAACGTGGACGTGCAGACCTTCCCATGTTCAGTGGCGGAGTGAGCCTTCCAGGTGACATTATCATGCTCCTGCTCTCTCAGCATGACCAGACAACATACGGGAAAAGAGATTCTGTTCCCAACACCCCCGTTTTCAACAGACAGAGCTGGCAAAGGAAGTCAAACACCAGCTGTCTGCAGAACAGATGAAGGACCTGTAAACTGGGCTCATTCCATGAAATCCCAAGGAACGGGATGAGGACAGCGGGCAGAAGTGATGTGCACACATTCTACCTGCCAGATGTGTCTACAGAGATGTGTGAGAGAGCTCTGGGAGCAGTGAGTTCCCTGCTGCAGAAGGTGTTCAAGTTCAGAGAGTGAGTTTCCTACTGCAAAAGGTGTTCAAGTTCAGAGGGATGGGGCAGAACGCACCCAAGCTCTGAACAGAAAAGTAAAATGGATCATGTTCTAGGCCAACTTTCACCCTGAGAGCTTGTGATTATAAGAAACAGAAGCCACAGTCACTGACTTTGGGGGATTTAAAAGTCATTCAGTGACAGTGACACACAATAGATGTCTTTGAAAAAGTGTTAAGGATACTATATTCATCAGGGTCCAGGTAGAAAGCTAATGGTACCAGAACATGGGTAATGTGAGGAGAGTCTAATAAAGAGGCTATTTCTGAAGGTGTGGGGCAACACCCCAGCCAAGGGCCACAGTAACAGCAGTGGGGCAGGGCATCCTTCACTTCCCTGCGGCCGAATGGGATGAGAGGAGGCAGCAGGTGCCTGAACTGGGAGAAAGAGCACGGGGAGGAGAGGATCACCTGAGAGAGGGAGCAGGGACCCGTGTGAAGCTGCAGGGTGGAGGGGTTGGGAGATCTGAAAGGCCGAAAGGAAGACACCGAGCACAAACCGCAGCTCCGCCACAGAGCACAGGGCAGCCTGAAAGCCCCAGACTGGGGAAGAGGTTGCATTGTCTTCTCTCTCAGGTCCCTTCCAGGGAGTGTACTGTGCATGTTCACTGGTGGAGGGCCACAGATCTATGTTCTTTATTCTTCTTTTAGAGCAAATGCTGGCTCTTTTTCATTCTTCAGGCATCCCCTGCATTTGTTCTCAGAACCAAGCACTCAACTGCCATATACCCAAAATGGCAATGTCATGGAATATACATTATAGGACCTGAAAATCTGAAGATAGAACCATCGAGCTATCTTAGTCAGGTAATTTTCCATCTGATATCCTTGCTACTCATTCCTTTATTCAACAGATATGTTTAATTATCTCTTACCTGTCAGGGGCTGTGCTAGACCTGGGGACACAACAGTCAACAAGATAAGTCCATCTCTGCCTTCATAGAGCGTCCAGCTGACTATCGATCATTCCAATCTCCAACACCCTCTGCCCAGTAAAGGAACCTCAGAAGTGCTATGGATCAGACGTTGGCAAACTATGGCCCATGGGCCAAATCTGGGTTAATTTGTTAGAGCAGGCAGGTAGTTAGATATGAGCAGAGAAAGGAGGACAGAGGCCAAATGGCAGAAATGGACAAAAAGCAAGAACACAAACCAAATGCAGGAAACCATGCATCATGTAAAGGAGTCCCTGGGCAGAGAAACAAAAGCAGGAATCTTTGGGCTAAAAGGAGTCACACATTTTGGGGTGACAAGTGGCCTGAAGACAGACAAAGAAAGGTACAAGAAGGCAGGAATCTCCAGTGTCCGAATGTAATCTTTTGCTCATTATGCCCTCATTTCAATAAAATCAGCCTTGTAGATTAGAAGTACGCATCATGCACCAACACCATGACACTTCTCATCCAGACTAAATAAGGACAAAAAAATCTCTCCTTTCTTCGGGAAGGTGGAGCTGGGATGAAAATCAGGGAATATAACCCCAAACCTTTCCCTCTCCAATAGTCCGCCCATTCATTTCTACACTCTATGTAACCAACTTGCGGAAGAAACTCAGGGCAGCTGCTCACCCGAGCCTGCCCGCTCTCCCCTTGAGAGTGTACTGTCCATCCCTTAATAAATCCTCACTTCACTTTCTTGACCTTCATGTATCATCTCTAAATTCTGTCTGCAATGAGACAAGAACCTGGTCACCAGCAACATCTTGACCATGTTTTATCGAAACAGCTGTGTCTATTAGCCTATGTATAATCTACTGTTGCGTTAGTGCTGCAACTTCAGAGTTGAATGGTTGCTACAGAAGGACTATGACCTGCAAAGCCTGAGGTATTACTAATTAGTCTTATACAGAAAAAGTTTGCCAGCACTTCCTCTAAACAAAACCGAATGCTTTAAGGCTAAATACATTAAAGGACAAATGCTGTCAACTCATAAAACATCCCTGGCTGCCCTACTTACAACTCAAGACATGTGGGGGGTTGGCTTCCTGCAGGGTTGCATTTCTACTTTGAAAAGTTTTGCTTTTGTTTTTGATTTTTCTTATTCCGTTGTCAAGGCAGACAACAAAGAAGTATCACGTGGCTAATGTCTTCTATTAACAGCCAACGCTCTTCAGATGATGTTCACATTGTCTTATATCAAGTCCTTTGACTAATCAGAGTTCTTCCACACCATGGAAGGCTCTTTTTCACAAAGATCCTTTTCCCTGAATCACACCAAACAAATTTTGACAGGGGTAATTTTAGGCTATCTTTTAAATTGAACAATAAAATTGATTGTAAAAGCACTTAGCCAACATTCAAGTGCTATATAAATGCAAAATCATAGCAGCAATAATACCTTCAATTCCCTGCGGATAGAAACACGAGTGGATGCTTATTCCCCAATCACCTGACCCAGGGAGCATTAAAATTTTAAATGAAAGAAAAAAAAAACTAGCTTTCATTGGCTATTACAAAAATTCCTAACAAGAAGTGACAGGACTGTGCTAGCTGCTTCCTCCCAAGGTTGTTAAGTGGCTAAGTCAGTGGGGCTGTGGCTGTCCATCAATCTGCCATTCCCCAAACCCTTTTCATTCCCTAATGGGAATCAATGTAGCATGAATAAAATTAAGCGGCCATTTAGTTCATATTCAGTCACTATAATGAAACAATAGCTAGCTTGAGAAAGATCCTTGCCAAGTCTTGGTTCCTGAAAGTTTCTCCATCCCACTAGCCCACTGATAATATATATTTCTAGTGCTCAAGAGAAGGGAGACGGAACCCAACAGTGAACAGAGAATCAGGGATGAGATGGTAACAGAAGGCAGCATGGGAAAGGGCTGGCTGATTTGGTAAGAAGAGAGGTTTCTGTTAGGTACCAGCTTAAACACTCTATCCTTGAAAATGCCTTCCTTGATACAGAAACCCTTAGACCGGGTCAGTTCCCTCTAATACATATGCTCTTGACAAATTCCATTCCCTTGTTGCACACTGGGCTATCACAACTGCAGCTGGAAAATTGCTTATTTAATCGGCCGTTTGACGTCAGTGGCCCTCATTGGAAAGTGAGTTCCACTGACCTCGTGACCCGTCTGTGCAGAGTAGAAATCACTACCGCAAACACATGATGAGCACTGAAAAAAAATATTAGCTAACTGACCTGGGAGATGAATGGACAGGTAAACAAGCTGCATCCCAGACACTCTGCTAGCATGAAGAAAGCTCTGGTCATACTGCGATATGCTCCCCAAAAGTCACAGCCATGTCCCCCTGTCCTTGTAGACTATGAGCTAGGTTCTAAGACGCACTAATTGCATCCTCACTCCTCCTGTCTTCACCACCAACCATCTCCTCTCTGCTCTTTCAACTTCTTCCACACTGATGTCTGTATCTCAATGTATATTCATGCTCTGGATGCTCCCTGTTATGAAAAACAAAAAACAAAAAACTATCCAGTCACCTCCACCCCACCTAGCTATACTTATTAACATTGAAAATGGTATTACAATCGCCAAATCTTACGTCTCCTTGCAAATTCTCATTCTACTTCTCTGCAGCACCTGCCCCTGATGACTACTCTTCTAGCCTTAAAACGCCTAGTTCTCTGACTTTAGTGGCACCACTTCCCTGGTTATCCTTCTATACCATGCCTTGTCAATCCTATAGCCTAATATATCTAGAAATGCGTCTACTTTTCCCTCAGATCATGCACATCTCTTGTGTTTATGCCTGCATCAGCCTTCTGATGGAGCTCTCAGCTCACTCCAATCCATTCTTCACAGTCAAGTCATCTGTTCACCTCAATAATGCTCCAAAGTAATTTAACTTACTGACTCTATTAAATTGTGACTCTGATCCTTAGCTTTAAGTGCCCTTGGGCAGCAGAGTTTAAGTACATATGACATACACATGCCCCAAGAAAGAGCTAAAGTATTCTGTCTGATCCTCACCACAATATACAGTGGACTCTGACATCTTTACATCTGCTAAAACCTATTTAAGGTAACATTTTCTAAACCCTGACAAAGCCTCCAAAATACCAGTTTTGGAAAGCTGGTTCCATATACTGGTAGCCCCACCATTACTCACAAAAAAGAAGAAAAACCTTACTCAGAGTCATCCATTCTCAAAATTTACCTCTGAATTTGGTCATTTGTGACCCATTTCCCTTCCCTGAAAGTCATCCAGATTATGCATGTGCCAAATTATGCACTTTCTTTGTTGCACTTGATCTAAAACCCTTCAAAGGCAGTTAAGTCTTCCCAAATAAAAACATATGGAATAACAGATAACAACACACACATCTCTGCCAAGTGACTGAGTCTCACTGCAGCCCCATGATACACAGTGGATCTCTGGATTTTAAGAAGAAAAAAGACAATGCAAACCATCCCAAGAAAGTGATCAATGTATGTGTAATTAGACACAAATATTGTTTTTGAAAAATATATCCTGCTTTTGAACAGAGTCCATGTTACTATGGGTTTTTCCTACATTATGAGCATTTTATGCATATTAAACAACAGTACGTCTTTCTAATCTATGGATCCTGATGGAATTCAAATCCCAAAAGTGTTTCTGCACTTCCAAACTATGAAGCTATTCAAAGCCTTTCATAATTCAGTCCAAACCACTTATCCCATCTTATTTCCTGCCACTTTAGACATTCCAGTCTAAAAACACTAAAACACTGCTTTCTCCGTGCATGCCTGGTTTCTTGCTTTCACGCTTACTGTCCCTGTCATCTGTAATGTATTCCCCACTTTGCCCCAATTTCCCACTTATCTGTGGGGTAAGTGGCATAGAAAGTGCTTCTTCTGCTTCCAAAAGGTGCCACCTCCTCCAGGAAGCTTCTCTGCCCCACAGCATTTTATCTGATCCTCCTACCGCAATTCCACCCTTTTCCTGAACGTTTCCTGTGGATCTCAACGCCCATCTACAGCACAAGCCTGAGAGGTCCTTGGGTGAGGACACTAAAGGTGTCCCATCATCGGCACCCACGGCACTTCACACAGCTCCTCCTATACAACGAGGGCTCAACAAAAGATCTGGTCAACAAATGGATTGACCAACCGGGCCAAAGGCCTCAAACCACAGGCCTCTCCTTCTCCGGGAAGCCTCGGGAACCATTTTGGCGGACAAGCCAGGCTGGAACATGCCTGGAAGCTGGCACACACCCGAGAAAACGAGACTCGTGGGCCGATGCCTCGGTCGAACTCCAGAAGCTCCAGCGCGGATGCGATCGGCTTACTCAGGGAGAGGTGAACGCCCACAGGGCGCCCAGCTCCACGCGGCGTCCCCAGTGGCGCGAACTCGGTGGGAACCCCGGCCACGCGCGGGGCAGGCGCGGTCCCCCGGCGCGGTGGGGGAGGGGAGGGCGCGGGAAGGGGTGCGGGGCGCCCCCCACCTACCTTCTGGGCTGCCCTGGACGAGGCAGGGCGCCCCCGGCGGGGAGCCGGTGCCGGCGGGGAAGGGAGCGCGGGGGCGGGAGCGCTGGGCCATCCCCGAGCCGCAGGGCCCGCCCGAGAGAGAACGCGCCCGGCGCCGGCCTTCCGCCCGCGGGGAGGCGCGTGCGGAGGGGGCCCGCGGCCGCGCGCCCCACAAGGCCCCGCGGCGCTCGGCCGTCGGCGCGGGGCCCCGAGAGCGCCGCCCGCCGCGGGTGGGAGCCGCGCCCGCCGAGGGGCCGCCCGCGCCCCGAGCTCCTGAGGACGGCGCCCCCTCGACTTGGGCTGGAAGGCAATGTCGAGGCCTTGAAGAGCGAGAAGGAAAAAAACCTTGAGGAGAGTTCTGGAAAGAGATGCCCTGGTTCTGCAGGGGGAGGGGGGAACTTCGAGGACTGAGGAAAAGATGAGTTCTAAAACGGCTTTTCTTTTCCCAGAAATGAAAGCAAACGTGTAATTCTTACAAGAAATTATGATTATTAAAGTGATTTTGCTCACTTTTTACCTTTCACATCGTATTTTTAATCCATATATTTTTTTTTTCTTGCCTGACATAGTTCTAAAATTCTTTCATGGTTTAGAATCCCAGCTGGATTCTAAGCGTCCTGAGGACAGATTCTCTGCAGGCTTCTTTAGTGTTTTTACTCACAGTGCTTGGTGGCTATTGGGTGGAAGTCTCAACGTATATTTATTGAATAAAATATCGAGCATTTTGACACGGAGATCTGTTTGGCTTATTTTCCTAAATGGGTAAACCTTCTTGATTAAGATATCCCCTTGCATCCTGTCAGTTATTGTAAATTTCTTTAAAATGTTAAGCATCATTTCTTTAGCCATCTGCCCGTTAAAGAGAATCAATGATTTTAAGCCTATTACAATTTGTTGAATATATCATTTTCATTAATCCTGAAGAGATAAATTTCAGGTAGTCCCAGACTGAATTATCTTGAATTCCAAATTAATGAACACTAGATTAATGGTTCACTGCACTTTCTGTTCTTTTTGAGAAATGTAAAATCCAATCACAGAGATAATCTAGGATCAAACGGGAATGTCACAAAGCTGTCAGTATTGCTGCGTGTGTGAAATGCATTTCAATCCCACTCATTCATTCATTATGCAAATTGGATTGAACTCCTATTATGTGCCAGGCACTAAGTGAGGCATGATCATTACCCTTTACAACTGCACAGTCTGGTAATTAAAACAAATGGATAAACAAACTATCAAAATATAGTGCAAGCACTGAAATCCTATTGGAAAACTATGGAGTCAGTTTTAAAATCTTATCTTTTCTCGTCAAACCTCAGTAAATATCTACTAACGTGAATGGTATTTGCAGCTGTCTTTGAGCTCGTGAAGATAGAGTGGTTATGGATTTTATAAAACTATATAATGGAAAATAACTTTCACAAAAATTATACAAGTTTTCATACTAGTTTTTATATTACTCATCCCTAGAGGGAATATGTAATAAGTAATCAATAAATGTCTGGTGAATAAAGAAGTTAATGGATTCCCAGTATCTTAAAATATTTAATTTGCACCTTTTAGAAACTACCTTTCTAAATATATTGTGATCTGGCTGGGTATACCAGGATCCTAACAACTTTTCTAAAGGAATTTATAAAGCCCAAAGGAAGGTGAAAATGTGACAAGATGCACCTAAGGTCTCTTAGCTCTTCTTCTTGTTAATTGCATTTAACTGCAGAATGTTTGATGGGGGCTTCTGTAGACAAGAGTAGAACATCTTAGAAAAACCATGCTTCTCTCATGTACTATTTCAAGACAGAAAATTCATTGATTTCCAAATCTAAATATAGAAGAGGAAATTGTTAATGGTACCTAAACATTTTCAGGGTCCAGATGAAAACACAAAGGAAAAGTGGTTTACCTCTATGTAAAATATAAAACCTTAGATGGAGAAGAATACTGAGTTATTCTCAGCCAGTTTAATATAAATCTAAAATTAGTAAAAAAAAAATTCAAAATAAGTGCAAAATGTAATCAAGAAACAATGTTAATTTTTTAATGGCTATTTTAACCATAAACAGCAGACAACAGAATAGCTGATAAAATGTCATATAAGAATGTAAATTATATTTTTAAAAGTGTATTGTTAAGAATGTCATTTGTCTTAAAAAAAGATTTGCATTACTTTAAAATATAAACTTGCGGAAATGGTAGTAAACTGTTCTATCAAGAAACAGAAACTTCATCAATAATTTCTAGACTGACACCCACAGGAGAAAATCATTACATAGGAGAAAATGGGTCCAATTCAGTAGTTCAAGAAACATTTATTACGTTAGGTACTAAATACAAATAAAAGAAAATCCTTGCCCTCCATGATCTCACCAGGTAGTAAGGGAATCAGATTTTACATTCAAGATAATAATAACTAACAAACACTGAGCACATTCACCATGCCAGGTAATCATGAATTGGCTGATTTAATTAATCCTTACAGAACTTTTAGAGTCCAGTACTGTTTTCCAGCCTTATTTTACAAGAAGGAAACTAAAATTTAGATTGGTCAACTCATCCAAGGACTTTCAGTTAGTAGGTGGTGGATCTAGGACTCCCACCCACTCCGTCTTACCCCAAACTTAATCCCTTCACTCTGGCAGATCCAGGACCCAGCTAGGTCTCTCTTTAGCTGCTGCCCTTTAATTCCAGTCCCTATACAGAGTGTTTCATCCACTAGCATCTTAACATTCTCAGTGGTATCTAGGACAGCTCACTCTGTAATGACTTTAACTGTTCATCAGACTTTTTGGACCTAGATCTCTTGGCTAGACTTCTACCTGATAACTTTCACACCTGCTCTAATTTCATATCCATACTTGTCATCACTCACTATTCCATTGCCCATATTTCTTCCAATTGATCAAACAGCCTAAAGTAATTTCCAGCAGGTTATGATCTCATAGTTATTAGAATTAACATTATTCCACAGAATCCTACATACCACTATTTTTAATAATTAAATTACTGTTAACACAAAATTCGTAATTTATACTACCATTTATTTATTTATTAGTATAGTCTAGATAGTATCTGTATCTTTTCACCAACCTTTGTCAATATAGTTGGTATCTTTGCTATAAGAAGAGTAAAATTCATAAAAGTTTCCAACTGTTTAAGATCATTAAATTACTTGGAATACGTGAAAAATAAGAATGTGTGTTTTTAAACCATTTAAATTTGAATCTCAAAGTTTGGGATTCTAGGAAAATGGAAAGACTGAGAATATGGCTAAGGGAAGGAACCTTTTGTAACTATGAATGACATCGCTTTTTAATATAACTAAAATTCTATACTGTAAAAATAAGTAATCCTCAAATTAAGGTATGCTACTTTACCTAAATATTTGTATTTGGGAAGAATTTTAAAGCTATTCTTTTTAGGAAATTCATATTTTGAATTTACAGAGAATCTTAGGTTTAAAAAGGAAAAGCAAAAAAACAAATTGTAAATCTAATTGTAAATAATTCTTTTTCATGTGAATATTGTTTCCTAATTTATGTGATTGTACACTCAGTTTTTAGCATTTTTTATTTTCTTAGAGCAACACGTTAGTGATTTTTTTGTGTGTGCTGCTTTTAGAGGAAAAATTCCAGTTTACCATTTGAACTAATGGAAAGATATACAAAACAAATTAGACTAATCCAGTAGAGTTATAAACATCACAGAAGGCATTTTACATCTGTTAGAAAAGAAAGATAGTGTATTAAAATATCAAGTAAAAAGAAGCTTGGGCTAATCTTGGAAATCACTTAGATATGTTAACAATTTGGGAAAGGGACTTTAGAGACGCTATATATAGAAAGCTTTCTATGGAGATGAGAGAGAGCTTGCCAAAGTGCAGACTGCCCGTTACTATGGATTCTAGACTTTCTGAAACTGTAGATAACAAACACTAACAAAAAAAGTGAAGGCAAAATAGATGCTATGAAAAAGATGTACTGGCCTTTTAAAGCATTGATTTTATATGAAAGAAATATAGGAATTCGGCAGCAATATCAAGAAACATTCAAAATTGAATGCTGGTAAGATCAACCCTTTCAAACCCAAACAAAATTAATGTAATAATGGGAAAAATTTTAAGTGACAATATTTCGGTCTTAGTAACAGAAATATTAATGTGTGTAAAACAGTCTGATAGAATATTATGTTAAAGAAAGGAACATTAAGATTGTTTGAAAAAGAAATCATATTCAAGGAAGGAAAAAAGCAGACCAGTAGCAAATCTGCTAGCGGAAGAGTGTGGGTCTGACTGTAGAGATGCTGTGGTACAAAATGAAAATTGCCTAAAGATTCAGAAAGATGGGTATTAAAAACACTAAGGAATAGAATAGAGCCCATCTCTTTTATTGTTTAATCTAGCAACACATCTGTTTTATCCTTAATTGGGATGGACTTGCCTTTTTAAATTTTTTTTACATTGGTAGGAGGCGTAGAGTGTAGTGATTACGGGCATGGCTCGAAACTAAGACTGAGAGGTTTCAGTTCCTAGTTTTGCCTCTTGGTAGCAGGTGACCCAGGGTAAATTACTTGACTTTTAAGATTTTAATTTCTCAACCTGTAAAATGGAGATGGTGACAATTGCATGCATATTAAATGATATAATTCATACCTAGCAGTTCATACAGTGTCTAGTACACACCAAGTTTTGAACAAATATCAGATATTATTATTACTGGAATTCCTACCTCCCTTGCATAAGTGATTTTGTTACCAAGCCTAAACTCATTCTGCTCGCCACATGACAGGCCAATAAATTTGGAGATGAGAGGTTGGAGCAAGGAATAATGACCTATTCTGAAAGCCAGCAGACCAAGAAGATGGCAGGCTAATGTCCTAGAGAACCATCTTCCCGAAGTCAGCGTTCAGGTTCTTTTTATACTAAAAAGGGAAAAGAGTGTGGTTGCAAACATGTTGGTATCAGAATCTTTTGTTCTTATAGCTGTCCAGGCAGGTCAGGTCATGGTGTTCCTATAAACCTCCAATACGACAAAGTGTTACACTCTTAAAGATCAGAGACTTGAGAATGAGCTCTCCTGTATATTTTAGGCTATAGGCAACATTCTTTTTCAAAAGGTGCAGAACCAGCATGACTAAGCACAGGAAACTGAACACAGAGTTACAGCCAAAGGAACAGATCTAATATGGAGTCAGATTTGTTCTTCCCTATTACAATTTTTTTAGCAACTCCAAACATGAAAGTAAATGGATTACTACAGTTCATGTTACTGTTTCTTTGCCCATCAACAAAGGAGTTTAGCACCTACTATTCAAAAGAAAACCCTCACTTCCTTTTATCCTCAGTAATGAGAATTCATAAGTAAATCTGGATCTCCTAAAGGAACAGAGCTTTTCCAGTAAACTTTTCCCAGTCACTTTGTTATGTATTGAGCCTCCAAAAATCCCATAGACAAAACCACTATTTTTGAGCACATCTTTTAAAATATGGTTTATTATACACAGGTACTTAGAAATTGAAAAGATATCAAAACCACCCAAAATAACCTTCTTACTTCATAGTGTCCTCAAAATGTAAATTTTAAAGATCTGTGTTAAGATGATCTAAAATCCAGTTTTTATTCAGAGGTTTAACCAACCATGTCAATTTCTTTATACAACATGCAGCCCAAAAGAAGAGAAAGAAAAGAATCTACCCAGTTACAATGTGTGACAGACAAATTTTGTATGTTATTTTCTGCTTCAACTTTTCTTTGTTAGATATTTATTTGGGTACAAAGCCCAACCGAGGCTGTTTAAGCTGCAAATCTGAAATACAAACACAGTAACAAGTCACAACAACAGCTATCATTTATTGATGCCTCACTCTTTGCTAAGGACTTTGCATGCCTCTTCTCACGTAAAGCACACAGGAACTCTGGGAGATAAGTATTCCCATTTTATTTTCCCTCCCTTAGCAAATCACAGACAGTGAGTAATGTTCCCACAGTCATCCAAGCATCTTAAGTGGCAAAACCAAAGCTCCCACCCACTTCAAACACTCCTTTACTCCTCTGAGTAGTCACTTTCAAGCCTCAGATTTGTTTCTTCCAACCAAAGTAAATGTCCCTCCAGCTCCCCCCGACACATACCAACACACACACTCACACACATTCACATCCACTGAGATTTTTTTGACTTCTGTCTGTGTCCGAAGACTTAATGCAGACCAGATTTTCTCATGATCCACCTTAAGGACCAGCTGAAACATAGCTGTATCTCCTGACGAACTATGAGACTGACTAGACCTTAAAACAATATCCCTGTATATTCTACTAGTTCGCTAGCAAATGATCTTATATAAATGGTTATTCATTGGATTCTAATGGCATTGCCTTCTTACAGCAGAAGAAATTTGCATCACAAATGATGACAGACGTTTTCTTTTTCACTTACATTATACAAAGCAATAAACATATGTTGTTCCTATTGCTAACTTGGAACCAAGAACATGCAGTTTTTACTTTCAGTGCTGATAGGTCTGTGATAGCCTGAAAAAGACAGTGGATTTAGAGTCAGAGCACCTGGGATTTAATCTGTATTCTGTCATTTATTGTATCATGACCCTGGGAAAATCTCTTTGCCTCTCTGTAAAATAAAGGATTTGGGCAAGATAACCTCAGAAATTCCTCTCGGCCCTGAAATTGTATTTGTGCCCAGACCATATTACTAATTTTCAATTTGCTTCAAATTCTGAAATTGTCACTTTATCCTTCTGTATAACCTCTAAATTTCCCACTATTTTCCTAGGAAAAAAAGTATTTCTGTACTCCTTGCTTAAAAAAATAAGTCACATATGAATGCTTTTATTAAGAAAAAAAATTTTGATAACTGCATAATGCTGATTTTGTATAGAATTTAAGTGTATTCAATTTGTTACTAATCTTCAAGGGTTTGGTATATCACGTACAAGAATCAGGCTGCCTTTGCTGCTCCTGGAACATATAACATGAATCAACTGTGCCATGGGGCCTTGGAGAGATTGAAAACCCTGTATTCATGTCTTGGTGGCCCATGCTGGAATATTGATGGGACACCTGTGAGATGTCCTGCAAAATCCTGGGCGAACAATGAAGAAATTGACATTAAGGAGCTCACAGTCTCTCGGGGAACACAGACAGTTAACAAGCATCCTAGTGCCTCCTGTGTTTTAGTGATGGCCAACACTGGAAGCTGTGGGAAATACGGGAATGGACATCAGTTAAGGGAAGGAAGTTAAGAGTAGATTTTTAGAAGAGGTCATGTCAAAGGTGAATTCCAGTAAGACAAGTAAAGTTATACTGAGGGAGGATAAACAATGTTTCGCGAAAAAGTGCCCAGTCCCAGATCCTAGGCCTAATGGGGTCTGGTGTACCTGGATGTGTATCAAAGTACATCTATGGGTAATTTTTAATTGCTAGTCTATTTGAAACTAACAAAACACTTGCCATTTCATATCCCTACTATTATCAAAATAAACAGAGCTGTGCTGGTGGATTAATAACACCTAAATGTTCATTTGCTTACTTACTACTTAACTCCCTGCTGGAAAAAACTATCTCCAATTGTTTGTTGTGAAAATATCTTTGGCCCTTTGTACGCTCTTCAGAAATTATAATATTCTTATTTATTCTAATTCTTACCTGTCCTTTCAAGTTGTACTCCTTAAGCTGAAAATCAGAAGCTTTTGTTCACAAAGGATATTTAATTTTAAGATTAAAACTGAAGGTCAGATACTCTATCTTGAGATAACTGTGTAACCAAGCAGGACCCTGTGGGGCCTTCCAGGGTCAGACCCCCTCCCCCATATCCTCTGCTGTGGCTCCTCTCTGAGGTACCTAGATAATAGTATCTCATGCATATTTCCTGAGTTTTTCAGATGCTTAAAAACCACCACCAAAGGGAAGAAGTTAATTACTTGATGATCGAGAACATATGGCTCCCAGACCTTCTAGGTGTTGACCTAGGTGATGGAGTTGACCACCCTGTTACCTCTACATTAACCGATCAGAGAATTGTGCCTGAGCTGATCATGTACCTTGTGACCCCCCCTCCCTTACCTGGCCTTTATATGCTTTGCTGAAACCCTTCTGGGAGTTCGAGATTTTCTTGGGCATGAGCCACCCTGTCCTCCTTGCTCAGCCCTGAAATAAACCTTTCTTTGCTCCAAACTTTGATGTCTCAGTTTGTTTGGCTTCATGGTGCGGCAGGCACACGAACTTGCATTCAGTAACAACTAAAGTTCTTTGTCCTCAACGATTTCACTGTTTGATTATCTTTTAGAAATGCTACCCTATTGAGGACTGCTTTTTATACTATCTAATGCCTCATCCAAATGAACAAATTTTAAAAGCCCAGCTGGAGGTGAGTGTTTGCCTTTATGGTAAACTCATCAGAAGCTTATTGTCTTCATCCTTTCTTGCTTTTGCTTTTAAATCCCTCCTCAAGGAACTCTTCTCCTTTTGTTTGTTTCTTGATTTGATAGGGCATATTAATGGGCCAGCTGCAGCAACACTCTATACATGTATTTGGAAGAGCTGAAACTTCATTTAGAAATTGATCTGTTCTAACACTTCTTAGAGTTGCCGTGTCTTTGTGTGTTATTAAAAGAAGCCTCAGCCATCCACAAAGGTCTCTTCCACCTCTGAGCGACATGGGGCACCAGCCTTGGCTGTGATCCCCGTTGTACAGCTTTACTCCAGCATGTCTAAAGATGAGAGGAATAAAAAACAGAAAAATGTTCATTAAAATCTTTATGTGTGTATCTTAGAATTAAGGAGGAAAAATATTCTGGAAACTACTTTTAAAATCAAATCTGTGCACATATTAATATGTCAATGTGTTGCTCTAAAAAAGGAAGCCTGTCTTTTAAAAACATTTGAAATATTTTGAAATATTTTGCTGAAGCAAAATGGATTCCTGATATAAAGTAATAAAGTCACTCTGGGTTTTTAATAAAAAAAATAAAAAAGAAATAGCAGTGGAGGTTGAAGAGGTTGGTAAAAGAAAGTTAAGATATTAGCAAATCCTTTATTCTTTTGTTAATTATACTAATTCTTGTCCAAATGTATTCAGAATATGAGAAATAAGAGAACAGTAAAGGAAGTATGGAAATCCCTTCTTGAAATTCAATCCTGCTTTAAGCTTGAGGCACATCTATTTTCTTTCCAATTAAGTGTTCATTCCTTTTAATGAGTCAGGACTTTCAAAGGTACTGGAGCCTTTCAGCACTGTGGTTAAAAGTGCAAATTCTACAACCAGACAACTGCAACTCAAAGGCCAGCTTTGCCACTTACTGGCTGTGTCACTTTAAAAAATTTGCTTAACTTTTCCAACTCTCAGTTTTCATAAGTATAAAATGAAGATGAGAATAGGTGTATCGTGAAAGTTAAAAAATTAGTAATTCACTCGAAGCACATAGCAAAGACTCTGGCACACAGAAAATATCCAACATGTTAACAATTATTAGCAGATAAATAAGACATATTAGTTTCCTTACTAAGCTCAAGACCAGCTACAGAATGATCGTGGTGCTTGTCCATTAGAGCCATCGGTGGCATGTGAGCATGTGTCAGGGTAAACATACATGAACCAGAGACGGTAAGTAAATATCATCCTGATTTTTAGACCATCTATGATATCCAACTATTTTATTTTCTGGGCAATACATTTAATTGTGATTTTTGTTTACTATGTCCACAAGCCCAATTTATTTTAGAAATTTGGATTTGAAGTATCATTTTTAAGTTTAGAACAGAACCACAGAAGAGAAATTTGGTACCAATGTTCTGTACTTCAAAAATTATGGCCAGAGGCATATTATAACTACGAGCAGAAAAATGACTGTAATAATAATTCATAACTCAACACATTAAGGTTTTGTATCACCTAAATAGCTAATGAATTCACGGAATCAGTCTAAAAGTACAAATATTGCTAAATATGAAATATGATTAAATAATGAGTCATTTTTAATATCAAATTGATATGCTATAATTCTTTCATTTGTAAATTAAGACAAACTATAAAGAGTCAAAGAAAAATGTTTCCATTAAAGTGTAAAGAGAGAAGGAAAATAAATGTCTGTTTTAGGTGGAGTCGTGCACATTATAAGTGGTTAGTAAATATTTGCTGAATTGAACCAAAATACACAAAGTAAGGTTCGGAATAACTAGAGTAGATTGAAGAACAAAGTAAAGAATAAAGATAGTGTCCTGTTTAAGGGCAAGAGGCCAGTGTGGAGAATAATAGTTCAGTGGTAGAGCACATGCTTAGTGTGAACAAGATCCTTGGTTCAATCCCCAGTCCCTCTGTTTAAAAAAAAATGGTGAAAGGCTGTTTGGGGAAGTTTTAAAACTGGATCCATAACCCCGGTCCTGTGGAGAACATTGAATTTCTGATTAAATTTCCAATTTTGCAAAGAAAGCCAGCTGCATTCAGCATGCATTATGTTAACTTTTAAACTTTTAGTCATGAGTTTTCACCACTCCAGGTTTCCATATTGCCTCCTCCATAAAAGGGTGTGACCGCATTCTTCTGTGCTGCTGTAAGCCCCCTGAATCAGGGGCACCTGATGGCGCTTGTCAACAAGCACATCCCAGGGTCCATATCAGGCCTCCTGAGTCGAAATCTCAGCCTGGGCTTGGGCAGCTGCAGTTTAAGATGTTCCCCCTTGTGGTGCCTTTGGCAGACTAACCTCTGAGAGCCGCTGATCCTCAGAGTGTCCATTAATGAAGGAGTAGAGGGAACCCCCAGGAGCATCAAAGAGTAAAGCTAAGGCATCCTTTCCCCTTGGGACAGAATTCAGAGACCTAATGTTTTGCTAAAAATTAAAAAAATAAAAATAAAATAATAAGAATACCTAGATAGATGGAAGTAAAAATAAATGATATTACATAATAAACTGTTACTGCCTCTAGCATCAAGTAAAAATTGTGAAAAATAATATTTTCTCAGGTGATTAGTGTATTACAGGCTTGGAAGTTTATGATTATTCCTTAGAATTTAGGCCTCTCATCACCATACATCCATGACTTTGCTACTGTGTCTATATTTTTGGTTTTCAAATCCATACATAGCACATGCTCTATGGTCCATCATTGTTATCAGTTAAAAATTCTAACATGTTTAATAATCAAGCAGCAGATTCCGAGTTTCCATTCCCAACATATGTTCCTACTGGTTTATCAAAAGAAGGAATAATGGAAAATGCCCTTTCTTCACACAGTATTCTGTCTTCAAAATAAGAATGTGAGCAGAAGAATGCACCTCTGTTTGAATCAATTCTATTTGGCTACTTGGCTGCCTTATTACAGTTAAAGTGAAAAGACTCACACAAAATTATTCATTACATGTAGAAAAGAAGTCCAAAGATGCAAGGGAAAAATAATTCAGAAAGTATTAATCTCAGAATTCATTTTCTAGCAGAAATAAAAAAAAACTGCTGAGATAACTTAATGCTCCTGAATTTTCAATAATAAATGCTTTGGATAATAATTTTATCTGATTTTTTTTCTTTTCAGTATAGAATATACCATTACCACTGGCTCAGCTCCTGGAAAAATAAAGGAGAGTCATCTTTGCTCAATACAGCAAAGACCCTGAGATATTTACAAAAACGCTACGCACGCTGTAGGAGTCTAACTACTTTTGAGCAGTACCATAGAAGGAGAAATTTGAAAGTAAAAAGAAAAACAATAACATTTTGAATTAGGTTCAATGGTTTTTCTGCTGGCAAGCACATATTCCTGATTCCTTATAACAGAAATTTATTTGATTTTTCAAAACTCCAGTGCCTAAGTCTATAATCTTTTTACCAAAGACCTGCTTGGATACAGTGTTCCTTTTTAAAAAATCTTTCTTGGGGGAGGTTAATTATTTTTATTTACTTATTATTTGTTTATTTTTTTTTAATGGAGGGACTGGAGATTGAACCCAGGACCTCATGTGTGCTAAGCATGTGCTCTACCACTGAGCTATACCCACTTACCCCATGGTGTTCTAATAGGTACCTAAATTGGAGTCTGAAAAACAGATTTTTTTTTCCTTTTTTCTTCCCCCTTTCTTTCATTTTTTTTCTTTTCTTTTCCTTTCTTTTCTTTTTTTCCTGCTAGTTCTATTATCTTGCAAATCATTTGTCTCTTTTGATCCTCATTTTGTAACTGTCTTTATTCACTGATTCAACAAATAGTTATAAGCTTAATATTTGGCACTATGTTAACTATAGTAGGTAAGGGGGGAAAAAAGATTCATTCCTTCAAAGAGTTGATCCCTTAATACCCCCAAACCTTCCAGACATTGCTTTAGAGAAGTCAGATTGAGCCAATCAAGTTCAAGGCTCAGGATATCATATTCTAGTCCATGCTGGTCTTACGCAGAATGCTAATGTGATGCATAACTGCCCTGTATTTTCATAACCCATGACCATGCATTGAAATTCATTGCTTATCCACGTACCACTCTTATTTTGTGCATGGAAAATGTCTCTCAAAAGTAGTCAGTCCTCACTTACAGCCTGTGAGTTACCAGCAAATTAGCAAACTGCAACCCAATGTGTATTTCTTCGGAGTTTTGATGTGGAATTAATATATTGAAGTTTATAGCCACCTATAGCACATGACTATAAATACTTTGTATTTATGTTAGCAGTCTGTCACTTTAGCTTATTTTCCATCGACAAAAATACTGCTATTTCAAAATCTATGATAGTAGCCATTGAAGGTTGGTTGTAGGAATTTAGGCCTTTAACCAAATTTTGGAAGCGATTATGCTTGAGTGATGAAGGCTGGGTACAGATGCCTTGCCTCAGCAGGTTGCTGCTGATGCTTCTTTGTGGACTCTCTAAATGGGCCTGAACAACCTGGAAGGTCTACCTGATCTTTATCAAAAATCAGAAATGCTGGAGAAGTGATTCTGTAAACAGGTCCACCGACTCAAAGTAAAGGCCACTGTGACTGGGAGATGCAGCAGAGTCAGGAACCAGAGGAAGCTATAAAAAAAGAGAGCAGCTCAGAAATAAGCTGGACCAGCATCCATACATCTAAGTCTTGTCCTGAATGGACATTAGGTGGAGGTATTGGGTTGACTTAAAGGTAAAGCACTAGCGTGAATAGTTTTGGTTCACAGCTTAGAACAAGAGAGTAAATACTGATCCTGTTCATGATATCAATAATAAAGGGTATAGTCTTATAAAAATTATACCTTCATTTACACTCACAAAGTGTAAACAATTATTATCAGTCTTTTAAATGGTTCAACAATACCCTGTTTTCTAGGCATTACCCAGGATAATCCATCTTATTTATCCATGCCTCCGATATTTTGAGGTGAAACTATTCTGAAAAGCTAATAAGCTCTGAAAGTACAAACCTTCAATCTAATAGACAATGACAGAATTTTTACTTTTCTCTGCCTACGTTCTGAGGAACCTATGTTACTTACAGAAATATAATACATTGAAGATCTACAGATTTTAAGCACTTCATATTTTCTAAT
The DNA here is from genome assembly GCF_048564905.1 of Vicugna pacos. Classification (NCBI taxonomy): domain Eukaryota; kingdom Metazoa; phylum Chordata; class Mammalia; order Artiodactyla; family Camelidae; genus Vicugna; species Vicugna pacos. The sequence continues at coordinate 10,792,616 of NC_132994.1, read as the reverse complement.
TTCTAATTTTTATTTTTATATTAAAGAAAGAATTACTCTCCCATCCTCTAGTATAAAGACCAATACCCAGGTATTTTAAAATTAAGGAATGTTTATTCTTTGAGGATAATGTCCGTTTCTCTATATCTTACTGATAAAAGCATAAATGCAGAACTTCATGCACTAAAATAATAACAATAATTTTCTTTTGCCAAATGTGCCCCATTCCTCATCTATTCATTTTTCTGTCCATTAACAACTGTAGCAATGAAGTTTTCTCATGTATAAGAATGAGGAGAAACCAGCCCTCACACCCTTCTTACCCAGTCCCATGAATATCTCTCAGAAACATAGAGTGTGTTAGGCTTAGAATATTTTTAGTAAAATGATACATACTTATGTTACTGCATTCCTGACTTTTTTTCCTAAGCACTTCAGTGTGACTCCCAAGACTCACAAGGCTAGCTCAAGGAGACAAGCTGCACTGGCCTCCAACATCTCCAAACTTAATGGTAACCCAGGTATCTGTGGGCTCACTTTCGACTTGGACTGTCCTTAACCACTGCACCTCCAGCCTATGGTGTGTCTGTTCCTCCCAAGTTCTATAACTTACTAAATTTGCGTAGTTAAGATGTGTTCATTTGGAAACAGCAGAAACCACAATTCAAACTGGCTTAAATAATAGAAGCAAATGTATAATTTGCATAACAGGATGTTCATAACTAGAGTGGGTTTCAGAATTGTTTGATTTAGCAGCTGAACAATGTCTTTAGAGAACCAGATTCTTTCCATCTCTCCATTCTCCCCTCCCTAGTTTCAGCTTCAACCAGAGTTTGTGGTTATAGGACTGCTGTCAGAAACAATCAGGACTACATAGTTTCTTATTCAAGATCAGTGAGGGAGAAGTTGACGTCCTTCCATTTAAGAATAGGAAGAACTTTCCCAGATGCCTCCAGAAACCTGTACTTGCATCCGTACTTAGCACTATGTGTAGATTCTTCATTTAATTTTCACAACAATCTTATTAAATAGGTACCATTCCTATTCTCATTTTGCAAATGCAGGTGCTGAGGGCAGAGAGGTTAAGTCCCTTGTTACAGATCATCCAGCCGGTAGTGAAGCAGGGGCAGTCTCTTTACCGAAAGCATGGCAAGTGGAGATGGGTTCTTGCGTACAGACTGAAACTAAAGTAATGCACTTTCTCTGGGAATTAGTGTCATAAGATTAGGTACAGCAGTAGTACTAGGACCATTGCTTACTACATTATAGATGAAATAAGGGTTTTGGGGTCCACCCTAGGATTCTGAGGATTCTTTCCAAAAAACCATTTCTATGTGGAAGCACATTCTTATGTTCAAAAAGACTGACTAATAAACAAAAATTTAGAATATGCAACTTAGTCAACAGTTTAAGAGAGCCTGCCTCATAATTGAGTGCTAGGCCAAAGATAACACTGATTAAAGTGTGATGTCAGAGACTTAAAATTGAGACAAGAGGGAAGAGGACAGGGCATAACTGTTAAAAGAATGACATACCTGCTGAGGATACAGCATTAACTGGTTTGTACCAACTGCGCCCAAGATGGCAGAAGATTTGACTTCCAGTAGACCTTGAGCCTCATTATAGGCTCATTGTAATACATTAGCAGCTATCTATTCACCCACAGGTGCCATGACGGTTCCCAGGCTGATGACAAAAGGCCAAAAACTGGGCAGGGGACAAATTCCAAGAAATCCTCACCTCTTCCCCAAAATGGAATAATCCTCCCACTTGTTAGCATATGAAATTACCCAGCCCATAAAAACTAACCACCTTATGGACCCTAGGGCCACTCTCACCTTCTGAGATGAGCTCGTGTCCTGAGAACCCTCTCCCTTCTGAGAAGGACTGGGTTCTGTTTATGGAACGTGTAACTCTCTAAATAAACTTGCTTTCACTGTTTTCTCACTCTTGGATTCTTTCCTGCTCAAGACAAGAACCTACCCTCTGGTAACAAAACCAAACATTAAGTTAAAAACATTCCAATTTCCTTAAACCCAAAGAAAACACTCAGACTTCAGGAAATTACCTGGACTATTACTGGTGGCATTCTGATGAATTATTGGTTATTTAGTGACAAAAATCAGTGGGGAAAAGTCATCAAGTTTCTTAATTTCGAATATGCCTCCATAGAGTTGAAATACATTTCTAGGCTTAAAGTAGAGCCACTCCTGTTGAGGCGTCACATCAGCCCACTGACACTCAGATAACTTCTGAGTCGCTGTAAAGGCTCTGCTTGACCAGAAACACAAGGTATACATTGAGCCCCTCCTCAAACGCCAAGCTAACTCTGAGGTCTATGCATATTTCCTTGTTCCACTTCATCCCAAACAAGGTTGACTATGTCGCCCCAGACTATCAGATACTTTGTTTGTCTCTTCCTTTTTCTTTATTGTTGATCCCATAAAAGCTTCTTGCCTTCTGCCCCATTTAGCAGTTCTAAAAAAAAAGACTGTCCATTTCATGAAGTGTTAAATAAAGTCTCTTTGTATCACCTACATTATCTTCATTTTTTTTTTAGCAGTAGGAATAAATAAGTAGGCACAAAGGGTGTAAAGGGGTGAATATGAGTAAAAAACAAAACCAACAAAGCAACTAACTAGAAAAAAATGAATAGTGGGAACGCAGTTAAAGACAACTTAAGAATGAAAAAAATGCACTAGTTATACAATCTGAAAGACTGGCTGAGGGAATGAATTAAATGATGACATTAATGGGAAAAAATATTTTTACAGAGATATTTTATCCACCCTGAAGATTGAGAGCATGTATGGCATCAAGGAGAAATTTACAAGAACCAAAATGGTGACATTAAAATATGTGTGAAGTTTTCCCAGCAACAGCTTCATGGAGACAGGGATGAATCTCAGAAGTTTCCTGAAGGGAAAAGTCAATTTAGCCAAGTGAGATGAAAGTAAAATGATCAAAGATTGCCCCTGATTTGCTTGCTCAAAGGCAGTAACAATAATGGGTGGGAAAGATGAGAAGAGAAACTGAAACTCTTTTTTTTTTTCCTTTTTTTCATTATGGACAGTCAGAAATACAACCTTGTTCCTGACAGCTGAAAGAAGTCAAATCTATAAGGGTAGAATTAATGTGGGCCGTGTATAACTGTGATTAAAGCAAATCAAATGATAGAAAATTATAAGCTTCAGTTTAAAAGATTTGGTTAAAAAATACCAGTTTAGAAGATCAGCTGTCATGATATTGGCATCCAGATTAAATAATGGAAAGAATAGTAAAGAAGAATAAAATAGGAGAAATTAAAGACAAAAAAAAAAAAAAAACAAATGTTGTAGGAAAGAGCTTTAAAATTGTGTCACAATTGAAGTCAGAATATTCTAAATCAAAAGAGTTGGGATTATTGTTTATTAAACTTGTTACTAATGATCTTTTTATTATAACAACACAACAGCTAAGGAAAGTAGCAGATTTAAACGTTTCTATCAGTATAATAATGGTCATTAAAAGAAAATAACTTCTTTCTTATCTGATAAAATTTCCTTTGAAAACAAAAAGACGTACTTGTTTATTTCCCAGTATAATAGACTCTTTTTATGTTCATGTCAATAAAACCATGTAAGTTATCAAAGTTTTTTGCATGGGGTATTTCTTAATTTCTGGATTCCAGTTTATGTTAAATCTTGTCATCTTAAATAAAATTTCCAAAGATCAGATAAATGTTCTATTATTTCAGATTGAAAGCCAACAACTAAATTGTTAAAAAATATTTTTACAGAAGACTAGAAAGTTAGTTCTGGGGTGTTTTATGAATTCAGCCCTTTTTAGTCAACTTTATTAGATTGATGGGGAAAGAAACACTCTGGCACCCCCTGGCAATGATTATGGATTTGATATGCTATATTTGTTGAATATTCCAATATTCCACACAAGTTATTAACAGCAGCCCAGAATGCAATATATCCCTGAAGTACTGCTTCAGTGATTTTTTCACATAAAAATTTTATGAACTTCAAAGTAAAACTGATATGTTATTGGCACTTTCTTTCCTCTAATGTAAGAATTTGGGGGGGGGGAATCAGAAAACACAATTTAGAATGTAGTATTACAGTAAATAACATTTACAAGAACTGGCAATCCTAAATATACAAATTATGATAATCAGTTACTTGTTTATAGTGGTAATAATGACAACTTTAAAAACAAGTCTATACTTTCACGTTTTTTCTATCTGCCTTCCATAAATCATTATTGTATTTGTTTTACACATAGGAAACTAAAGTGTCAAGTGATTTGTTCAAGGTCATTCATGCATCTTCAACTTGAATAACTTACTGTGTTTGAAGTGATCACTCAGGAATTATAATTGAAAACATTCTTCAATGGATATGAAAGTCCATAGTTTAATAGTTTGTACACACATATCCACTGTTCCTCCTATATGAATAATTTAGTCATCTCAGCTGGGGAGCTGACTCTGGTACTGGTAGCAAAAGAAGTGAGAGCCAGTCTCAACTGTAATTTTAATGGCATGCTTTTGAAAAGTTCCATGTGTAATTGTATTTCCTAAGTTAATGGAAGTTGACAATATTTCATTAGTTAGTACCTGTCAAATCCATAGGATTCTGTCTTGCCATTCTGAGATGAGATGGGGGAGTATCTTAGCTCTTTGTTCAGAAATTCTTCTTTAATCAGAGCTAATGGTTAACATTGATTCTTGGAAAATATTAGGACATGCACATTAACTTTGTTTCTCAAAATAATAGTAATTTTTTTTCATATTTTTGCATTTCACTTTTAATGTTAAAATAAAGGAACTTATTTACACAATAGAAACAGACTCACAGACACAGAGAACAAACTTACAGTTACTGGGGGGAAAGTGGGTGGAAAGGGATAAATTGGGAGTTTGAGATTTGCAGATACATAAAATATAAACAAGTTTATATTGTATAGCACAGGGGACTATATTCAATCTCTTATTAGTAACCTATAATGATAAAGAATATGAAAAGGAATATATGCACATATACATATGACTAAAACAGTATGCTGTACACCAGAAATTGACATAACATTGTAAACTGACTAGACTTCAATAAAAAATATACACTTGTCATTCAACATGTTGGTATTATTGATACAGTAATTTCATGTCTTAAAGAAATAATCATATATGTGGGCACTGAAATGTCTATGTATGCTCATCATAGCATGTTCAACAATGTGAAAAATCCTAAGTGTGTCACAACAGAGAGTGGTTAAATACATTCCTAGAGCCATGAGCCATAGAACATTATTGCACTATTAAAAATGATTTTAAAATCTTTTTGTGATATGGAAAAATCTTAAACTGCATTGTTGCAAATGAAAACCAGGGCTCTAAAGGGAATATACAACAGGACCTAAGCCACTGTAAAAATTATATGCATAAATTAAATACTAGGAACACTCCAATGTTAATAGAAGTTTTTTTTCAGTGTGGTAAGAATAGTGAATAATCATCACTTTCTTCTCTGTACTTATCTGGATTTCTGAATTGCATTGAATGCGTATGCATTTCATTTGTAATCAGAAGCATGATACATTTAAAAAATGACTATTGTTCTTGATATAAACTTGTAAAAAGTAAATCAGATTTTTTGTCACTATTCATATTCAGAACTAGTCACTTCTGTGACTATACATAATTTTAATTCCTTCTGAATGCAGAAAATAGGAAGCAACATCAAAGAAAGCCATAATCATTGTTATTTTCAATAAGATCATTTCATAGCTTAATGCTTCTTGAGCACTTTCAGAAAGCATGGATCTTCCTAAAGTCTGTGAAACATGTCACGAATGATGTATAAAAGGAAAAATGTGTTTAGTATTGAGAGAATACAGAGTTCATGCTTTCCTGCTGGAGGTACATACATAGTTTACTTTGCAGTATAAGTTTTATTTCAAGGATAGAAGGTAGGAATTTTCTATTTTAAAATTCACATAAAGTATAAGAGTGTTTGAAGTTTTTGGAAGAAAGTCAATGACTAGAAAAAATGATACAAGATTGTATTCAAATAACTGAGTAAAAACTTTTATTGCTCCCTGCAAAGAGAAATATTAGATTAATGCGGATGCCTTGTGAATGTCAACTTGACATTCGTCCATCGCTGTATTAGTTTCTTAATGTTGCCAAACAAATTACCACATGCTTTGTGACTTAAAGCAACAGAAATGTCTTGAAAATTGAAATCTAGCTGTCTTCAGGGCCATGCTCCTTCTTAAGGCTCTGGAGAAGAAGTCCACCTTGCTTTTCCCTAGTTTTTGGTGGCTGCCAGAAATCCTTAGAGCAATCCTTTGAGCTCCCTGGCTTACAGCTTTATCATTCTAATTTCCGCTTCTTTTTTATTCACATGGCTGCCTTCCCTCTGTATCAGTCTGTGTTGAAAATTTCCCCTTCTAATGTACCCACTGTAATCCAGCACGACCTCATCTTAACTTGATTACATCTGCAAAGACTCTATTGCTAAATAAGGTCACATTCATGGGTACTGGGAATTACGACCTCAACCTATCTTTCCTGGGACACAAATCAAAACAGTACTCCCTCTCTCTTTTCTGTCCTTCTGTTCTTGTCTGTGTCCTTTCCCTTCATTTTTTCTTCCTTCTTTCCAGCCTGCCTGCCTTCCTTCCTTCCTTCCCTCCTTCCTTCTTTCCTTCCCTCCTTTCTCCCTTCTTTACTTCCACCCTTCCTTCCACAAATGAAACACTTTCTTCTCTTGTTGTCCTTGAACCTACAACCTCCCAGATGTTTTTATACCTCACTGACTGCTTGCTCTCAGTCTCCTTGCTGGAGTCTCCTTTACTGGTCAGCCCTCAAAATTTGCTGGGCCCAGCACTTGATTCAGAGCTTCTGTGTCTTTAGAATCCTTAGATTTTCTCCTTGATCTCTTATCTCATTTCTAGGCTGTAAATGCCACCTACAAAACCTTGTATTTTAAAATTGCTTGGGGCTGGCTATCAGACAATCCAACTATGCACTGCTATGCACTCACGCCCTGGATAATGTTATTAATATCAGGCTTTCAAACATTACTTAGCAGCAAAAAATTCTCATACTTTTCCATCTCTGTTCTGTTTTCTGAACGACAACTTGTTTTCCACCTGCCTACCGAGCATCACCATTTGGTGTCTCACAGGCTTCTCAAAATTAGCAAGCTCAAAATTAGCAAGCTCAAAATTCATTATAAAGGGCTCTACCTCCCCTTCCTAAGAGGTTTTCTCCTTTAATGTTTTCCATCTCAGGTATGGTTTCCACTCAGTTGCTGGTTGACCTCACTTAGTTCAGACTTTAACCCTGTTTCTCCTGGTTTGCTTCTAAGTCTTAGTAGAGAAGAAGACACCCCAAGGAGCCTAAAAACAGGGACCAGGAGAGTGGAGAGTTATGGGAGCAAAGGGAAGGGTGTCTTAAGAAGAGATTCATCAGCTGTTTTAAATGGTGCAACATTTCTTACAATGAAAAATTTAAAAAAAAACTTCCTTTAAATGGAACAATGGTTGAAGTCAGCGTTGACTTTAGAGGGTGGGTTTTTAATGGAGATGCTGTGACAAAAAGGGTCGAGGCATAAATGGAGCACAAGGAAGTAGAAAAGGGATGACACCTCAGGTCAGCTCTTTGGATGAACTTGGCAGTGAAGGCAAGTTGAAAGCTACGGTGGTGGCTTGATAGGAGGTTTGGGTTGCAGACATAACTTGGTTGTTTATTTGTTTCTATTGTTTTTAATTCAAAAGAAAGTATATTTGAATGTTGATAGGTCGGCCTCGTAGAGCCATCAGAGGTTGATATAAAGGAGGCAGGATACTTGCTGGAGTGAAAAGCCTAAGATTGCAGATTGGGGTGGAATCCAAAAATGTTATGATAGATTTGTCCCCTGGTCAAAAGACTTGCACCTCTGAGATTGAAATAGAAGACTTCTTCTCCTGCAATGGGTGCAGGTTCAGATAAATTTATGGACTAAGTGATTGGAAGATGAGAGGCTGTCTGATGTCTCCTTTTTCTGTTGGTCAGTGTGAGGGAAGGTGATCTGGTGAAAGTGATTGATAAGGGATGGGGCGTCATGTTTATGGGGAGTGAAGAAGATGAGAAATCATTTCCTGAGAGATTGGAAAAGTAAGCTGATTAGAGAAGCCTGGAAGGGTATCTGGCAGTGCTGGGGCCAAACTGCAACTGGTAATCATACGTTCATAGTGATATCAACGTGCCTGTTTTTAAACCTATTGCTGTGATTTAGACTGCTAATATACTGTGTAGGTGTTTTAAGGAAGTTGGAGAGGTGGTACGATACCCTTGAAAATAGGTATACTTTTGCCATATGGGCAGAGATGCCAGATGAGCTGGACCAAGATGCCATCTTTGGGCAGCAATGACCTGTGCATGACCAGTGCAGCTCTCCACCTCCCTCCTTTTCAGTTTTTCTAGCTTGTTCTCCCCCTTTCAAATGACAAATTTTTTTCCCTTAGACTTACTTTGGCTTGGGACCCATGTTGTAATACCAAGTGGCTTTGCCTGTTTCTACTTTATTCCCCTAGTGGGGATTCATAATTAACTCTCGCATGGCAATCTTAATTTTCCTCTTGGAATATAGATTACCAAATCAGGTCAATCATGTCCATACTTTAACAAAATCAGTTTATGATTCAGATGATTCATTACCACAATCAAGAAATGTCAGTGTTGCCACTATGGAAAACAGTATAGAGATTCCTTAAAAAACTGAAAGTAAACTCACCCTATGATCCAGCAATTCTACCCATGAGCATATATCCAGAGAAAACTCTGATTCAAAAAAACACATGCTCCCCAGCGTTCATAGCAGCACTACAATAGCAAAGACATGGAAGCAACCTCAAAGTTCATCAACAGATGACTGGATAAAGAAGATGTGGTATGTTTATATACAGTGGAATAGTACTCAGCCATAAAAAGAACGAAATAATGCCATTTGCAGCAACATGGATGGACCTGGAGATTGTTATACTAAATGAATTAAGCCAGAAAGAGAAAGAAAAATACCATATGATATTACTTATACATGGAATCTAAAAAAAGGGGACACAAATGAACTTGTTTACAAACGGAGGCAGACTCACACACATAGAAAACAAACTTACGGTTATCATGGGAAAAAAAGTAGGGTGGGAAGGGATTAATTATTGGAAGTTTAGGATTTTCAGATACTAATTACTATATATAAACTAGATAAACAACAAGGTCCTACTGTAGAGCACAAGGAACTATATTTAATACCTTGTAATGGCCTGTAATGAAAAAGAATATGAAAAGTAATATATACATATGTGTGTGTATAACTGAATTACTATGCTATATACCAGAACTGAACACAACATTGTAAATTGACTATACTTCAATAAAAAAGAGAAAAAAAGGAATGTCTTAATTTCTTGTTTTCTCCTAATTTTATGACAATTCATTATTCTTAGTTGTGACCAATTAATGAGAAGAAAGGTAATAAAAATAATCTTAAAATTTACAAAGGATGTATGAAGTTAAAAGGATGTATTAAGTTAAATTGTTTTCCTTAACCTGTATCAGGAACTTCTAGAGAAAAACTTATGAATAACTTACTGTTAATTAGCTCAGTTTTTAAAAAGTAAATGTACAGTACTTTCAACTGTGAAACAAATCACATCCTGTTAATTAGCCTGGTTTACATAAAGTAAACACACAGTACTTTTGACTGTAGCTGTAACAGTTTAAAAATGAAGTGTGACTATATAGCATTTCATCCTTCACGTTTTCCATGCTGCAGGACCAACATGCTGAGTAAAGAAATCCTGAATCCTTTGCTCCCAGTTTCTCAAACTGGTTCCACCCAAAAGATTTTCAAAACTCCACTTTCAAAAATTGAGTGGTCATGGGAACACATTAAAAGAAAAATCACTAATCTGATTAGAAACACATATTCCTGAACATCTTTTGCAGAAACCTAAAGAATATTTCTATTTCTTTTAGTCTCGTAATCCTTCTCTGTTCCTTAAATCTATCCAGATTTTCTTATGCTTCAATTATTTCTTTCCTGGGTACATGCTAAAAGCCTGCTAAGCAGAAATTATCTTTTAAATACTCCCCTTCTAGAGGCAACTAAGGGAGTTAATTTCTGATCTTTAATAAGGCCTTTGCCACAAGTCAGACCAGAACTAGTCAATGTTGGGGTCTCATGTCCACCAGTCATGTCAGTGTCAAGTGTTTGCACTCTGCTACCTTAAAGACAACAATAAAATTAGAACAGTAATGATGATAATGCTACTTTTCACTGAACACCTGTGAATCAAAAACTCTCCTTGACACTGGTTCATTTAATTCTATTTAATTCTCAAAGCAAAACTTTCTGGGATTCAATGTCAGGTTAGCTCTGGTTGTGTGACTCCCAGAGACTTCTGAGTAACTGCTCATCATTCTAGTTCCATACCTGGGAGTTCTTGAATCTGCTTGGACCAGGCTCCACTAGCCTGGGGAGGCTGGTAATAAGTGATGAGAAGTCCATTCAAGCCTGGCTATATATCAGGCATACAATAATTCTGGGATCACTACAGGGCAACAGGCTCAGGTAAAAAGATTTTTAGCATGTTTTATGACAAAGCTGTTTTGTAAGATGACCCCAGTCTTATATATGTAAGGCCACATCTGTAAGAAAACACTAAACACACATACCTCCTGGAGTTCTGATGTTACTTCGTAATACCTCCATGTATTATCGACCCCGTATATTTGTCCTGCCCCAGTTCTGCCAGCATCACATTGTCTCCTATCTTACCTCCAGGGTGAAACATCTCCCTCTGCCTTGGATGTTTATCTGCCATGTATCTTCACCATATGACTTCTTCTGTACCCTTTAGATGAGAAAATTCTATTTGATGTGGCCGAGTGTTTTCCCTAATTAGATCTTTCCATTGATCTGAGCCTACTGTTAGCACATGTATATAGAATGCTTACACAGCATTACTATGCTGATTCAACAGCTACTGTTTGTTTCTGCATCTTCAGTTTCCCAATCATCAGCTCATGAGCCAGCCTTTTGAGACTCGGAGAGGCCAGAGAGGCTAAAGCAAAAGTCTTTTAACTTCAAAGGACAGGGACACAGGGCTCGTATGCCGTTGCAATCTCCCCTTTTGTCTGATATTTCTCAATCTTAAGGGGAACAGGTACAGAACAATAAAGGGAATACAATTTTGGATAGAGAGATTAATCGTAAACTTGGCAGAGAAACTTGGGTTTAGAAGAACTCCTTTTCAAAAGCAGTGTTAATCAGCTCCGAAATGAGGAGAATTGGTGTGAGGTTCCCACAGGAACTAACTTCCGTTCCACACAGTAAAAATGGACTTAAAACATGGTTTTCACTTTTCCCAATAATTACCAAAGACTTCAGTAGTGGAAATGGATGTTAGCTAAAATATTTGGGCTTCCTGCAAACTCGCACTTCCAGATGATGTGGATGATGGCTTCCAGTTTTATGGTCTGGAGACTATTTCTGTAGTTTTCTTGTACAATTTAGGTATAATTTAAGCAAGCTTCGTCTCTATGCCTCCTATAATGTGATGAGAAGAAAGTCTGAATTTATCAGCAACTACTAATTGTCAGGTTCTGTTTTACACTTTTGCACATGTAATCCAAAAGAACAGGCATCTGCTAGAAGAGTCAAACAGAGTCATGTAGGAAGTAAACATATTCAGTTGGTTCTGTAATTAAGGCTTAAGGCCATGCAGTGTGTCCTGCAGGCTGACTTAATGGACTTGACAAACACATTATCTTTACGCTACTTGCAGCCACATGCCAGCCTGTCTGAAACGTTCATGTACTGTTTAAAAAATTTTTTTTCCTGAAATTGAAGTCCACTGCTCTACTCTATGTCTACATGTGTGTCTCTGTAGCTCTTTTTCATACCTACCAAGTGCTCTAATTTGGTAGAGAATATCCCAATGGGAAGAGAACGGACAGTTCTATCAGGGCCAAACGCTCAGCTTCCCAGATCATGGAAATTTTCTACTATAGATGGCCTTGGAAGCCTAGACAAGCCATAAAAGGAAAATAATATTGCATTTTTCTTTACATACTATCAGTGCCCCATTTCATTTTGGAATATGTGTGGAGAGCAACTAGAAATATTTTACAATTAGAATTAATTTAATTTAATTTTATAGTTAACTTTTAACAGCATTTTCATGGTACTTTGGAAGCAAAATCAAATATTTGTATTCTATCTGGTTTACATATGAACTTTTATGACAGGCTTTTTACAGAGGATAATTATTTTTGTAATTGACAAAGTTCTATGAGTCTAAAAATTTTTAATGGTTACTCAGATACATATCAAATTTGAATATAAGATCATTTAAAATTGAAAACTCTTATTTTATATATGCATTTTTAATTAAAGTACAATCAGTTACAATGTGTCAATTTCTGGCATACAGCATGATGTCCTAGTCATGCATATATATACATATATTCATTTTCACATTCTTTTTCATTAAAGGTTATTACAAGATATTGAATATAGTTTCCTGTGCTATACAGAAGAAACTTTTTAAAATCTATTTTTGTATATAGTGGCTAACATTTGCACACCTCAAACTCCCAAATGTATCCCTTCCTACTCCCTTCCCCCCCGTAACCATAAGATTGTTTACTACCTTATTTCATATATGCATATTTAACAAGGGAGAAGCTAAGTTATTACCTTAAGTAAATACTTCTAGTTGATAGTGAATTTTTAAAAGGAAGAAGAAAGTAGCTGACACAATAAAGAGTCTGTTTATATACGATCAAAGTATTTAGTCTGACTCTACCAGCTATATGACTTAGGCAAACCACTTAGCTTCTAAGGACCTCATTTTCCCATGAGAGACTTGGCTCACATCATCTGTGTGGATCTCTGGAACTCTAAAATTCTAATATACTAAAGATGAGAATGGCTGATTTAATCCACCTCTAGACAGAAAAGTATTTAAGTAGTTCTCATCAGATAAAGATAGTGTATCATGTTTAAAAACAAAAACAAAGCGCATGAAATGAGGGAAGTTTCTCCTGAACTTCTGGTACCTTCCATCATCTTGAAGTTGCTCCCTGCATGAGGGAACAACTATGGAGCTAGTAGCTTGTAGACAGATTTCATTCTTGGAACACTTCCCCTCCTGCCGGTATCCAAAAATTTAACCTATATGATTTATGGGTATAGTTTGAGTTCAACTCAGATGCAGCTGAATGGAGAAATAATGGCATTCTTCATCTTTCAGAGTTTCAGCCAAGGTTTTGTTTTTTGTTTTTTTTTTACTTTTTTTTGTAGTCCTGAACCATATGCAAAATTCAAGAGACTGCCCCCTTTCAAATGGATTGACCAAGCTTAGCCTGACAATCCCTAGGACTTCCCTGGAACAAAGTGACCTCTTCTGTGTTCCCACATAAGATGATGCCTCATTTCTCCAACATCTCCATGAGATCATGTAAGGCAAAACCATAGCACAACTAATAAAGGCCATTCATGTGATTCATCATTGTTGGTGCCAATTTATCTCCAAATGGATAAAATATGTGAGAGAAAGGCTGAGATGAGAAGGAGAACGGCTATCATTTACTCATATTCTGGCCTCTGATTCTGTTGCATTTCCTTCTATGGAAGGCTAATGTCAAATGATAATTTATTCATAAGAACCTCACAGGACTAAAGACTTTACAGAGTAACAGTGGGTATCAGTAACATTTCTAGACTTTACCACATTCTGCTACAAAGCAAGTGTTACGAAAAGTTGCTACGTGGTTGGTCGATTTAATTAAGACTGATTCTATACCTTCTATTCAATTTCTCCAGGGCTAACTTACATATTAAATTTTATTTCTAAGCAAGAAAAAAACTCACAAAATTTATGTGTTTTATATTTTAGTAATTAATACATTTTGGAACCTGTTTAAGGCAAATTCAATACATTGTAAATGGTTTTGTGGCTCTTGTTTTAGATAATGCAAGAGGCAAAGTGTGATATTTAGCTTTCTATTCCTGTGCTGTTTGAAAACAACAATTTTTGTGAAGACTGGTCAGGGGAACAAAGTTTGCAATTTGATTTTCAAAAATTGTGTCACTCATGCAAAATTTGCCTTTCAGTTGCTGTCATTTAATGTTTTTTGATTATCATATTGATAGGAAAATAATCAGAATGCTATCCATAATCTACGATTGTCACAAACTTTAAAAATCAGGTAAGATTAATGATGCAAAGTGACAGACATTTCAAGAAGTTCTGAGTATACTTTGTGAAGTGATTACCACAAGCAGGTTAAGTAACGCATCCATCACCACACATGGTTACCATTTCCCTCCCACCCCCCATTTCTTTGGTTGGCATTAGCCCTCTCCCAGGATAAGCCCTAATTACCTCATGCTTGGCTCTTAACAGAAACTTTCCCAACTGGTCCCCTGGCCTCCAGTATCGACTCGACTCTCCTGTTTCTTTCTGTAGATTGTTGTCAGATCAGTTTTCTCTCTGACTGCTCTCCATACATCACTTCCTACTCGAAACTTGGTGTTGGTTCTCCCTTGGAACCTGATTAGATACTGACATGACAACTCATTTGATATAATGATATATTTTTCATGAACTTTTAGATGGTGATAGCTGGTATGTCTTCTTTCCCTGTTAAATATTAAGCTCTTTCAAGAGGAAGTGTAGAATTATATCTCCCACGATTTCAGGCTAATCGAATTAGTGAATTTTGACATGTCAGCTGAATGAATGGAGGTAAAACAGTCGATTCAAAATTTTAAATTACCGTAGCATGCATAAAAAAAGGACTCCAAGAATGCACAGTAAAATGTTTGCTGTATTTTTCCCAAGGGGCGGAACTGATTTATTCATTATTCAACACGTGTCTGTGGAGTGCTTACTCTGTTGCAGGCACTGTTCTAGGTTCTAGGCAGACAGACGTGAGCAAACTCTACTAAGTCTCTATGCTCACACAACTTACATTAAGGTAAATGGAGACGTCAAAAAGAAGACAAAAGGAGGGGAGAAACAAGAAAGAAAAGATAAGATAGAGTAAGTACTATGGTGAGAATTTGGAACAGTACAGTATAATAAAGTGTGGCTTCTTAAGTGCTCGTGCCTGCGTAGGCAGGAAAGCCTTTTCTGAGCAGGTGTCATTTGAGATGAATTGTGATAAGCCATGCAAATTTTTTTTTTTAAGAATATTGCAGGCAACAGAACCAACTGTGAAGAAGGCTCCATGGGTACTGAGCTTGACCTATTCAAGAAAATAAAAGGAGGCAGCACTGATGAGCTCTGATAAAGTGAGAAGGTAGGCACCTACCAGCTAGATGGTTTTGAAACCCAGAATAATACGTTTAGATTTTCATTTCAAAAGTAATGGTTACTTTCAAGAAAGGTGTGTGACTGATGGGATGAGACTATTGTTTTTAAAAGATTCCTCTGGCTTTCATGAGGCAGACTATGGGGAGGGGGGAGGGAGATGGCTGCAATGCTCCAGAGAACAGATGGTGGAGACTTGGATCACGATGATGGTCCTGGAGGAAGAGCAGGATGGAGATTTTAAGCCGATGTTTTGGAGATTGACATGACAGGATTGGGTTAGAGATTAGACATGAGTCTGTGAAAAGAGAGTAATTGAAGATAAATCCTAGGGATCAGGCTTGAGCTGGAATGGAGGGGTAAGGATGGCTTGTATCACTTTACGAGATGGAGAAAATTAAGGCAGAGTAGGTTGAGGGTGGGGAGGGAAATCAGTGTCTCTGTTTGGCCCATTAACTTTGTGATACCGATTAAGCAACCAATTAGAGACATATTATAGACCCTCGTGTTTGAGTCTGGAGTCCCGAGAAGTTTGGGAGATCTCAGCGCTGGAGACAAGTATTTTGGAGTTGTTGATGTGTAGATTCTACTTATAGCCATGGAACTACATGAGATCACCTTGGAAGATTATAAAGAAAAAAAAAAAGGAAGCAGAGGAAGGGGGATTTAATTAAAAACCTAGGAGAACAGCAAAGAAGCCTCTCAGGCAAATAAGAGAACAGCCAAGAGAGCACAACGTCACGAAAGTTGAAAGAACGTATCTCCAAAAGAAGAAATATTTAGTGATGATTTTAATTTCCTTTTGCTTTTCTGTATTTCTCAAATTTTCTTCTATTGATATGATGAATATTCAGAGCGTCTCCTTAACATTTATTTCTGTAAAGTAGCTGTGTGGTTTGGATGGGATTGACCCTACCTCCGATTTCCAGAGTGTGCCAGGATTGGTCAATGCCACTGCTTCTCAATGCAGATGCTGCTGGGATTTTGAACAGTGTAATCCATCATTGTATAGCACTATTCAGAAATTGCAGGATGTTTAGCTTCCTGATCCTACAAAATGCCAATAACAACCTCTGTTACTTTGACAAACAAAACGAACATCTTTATAAATATATAAATTGTATGGATTCTTATGGTGAATGAGCCTATCTGTATACGGAGATGCACTGGAATGTTAAATGCGTTTATATAACTTATGACTTCGCTCATTTATTCATCATGCACTTATTGAGAGCCTGTCATGTCTCAGCCATAACAATCAGTACTGGAATACAAAGATGCTTAAGACACATTATCCCAGGGAGCTTGCAGTTATGGGGAAAACACACAGAAATCAATAATAACAATAAAATGTGATTAATGCAACATTGGTATTATATACCCATTATGGTGATGGTGGAAAGAAAAATAGTGATCAATGTTATCTGAATGTCTTAAAGAAATAGTCACTAAGAGATGTTTATGTTGAGTCTAGGTTCGTGAGTACCATATTTCAAAACTGGGAATGAGAAGTGTACAGGAAAGAGATAACAGAGCAAGACTTCGTCTGCTAACCTTATAAAGTCCTTCTTAAAAATGTGGCCCTTGGCTGCTGTCTGGGAAGATTTCCGGAGTGTTCCCACCATCCCCTGGTAAGAAGCTCACTAGGCCTAAACGTTTATACTTACATACCATACTGCTTTTGCTGAACACTTGGTTTCCTTCTGGGAGTCTAGAGATTTGATACATGCTAAGGCGCTAGGCACGGGGTGCAATGTAACCAGTCCCCATTAAAAAATCCTGGCTCTGAGATTCTAATGAGCTTCCCTAATAAACAATATTTTACAGGTATTGTCACAACTTGCTGCTGGAGGAATTAAGTGCATCCTATGTGACTCCGCTGGGAGAGGACTCTTGGAGACTTGAACCTGGTTTCCTCCAGACATCACTCCATGAACCTTTCTCTTTTCTGATAGTATTATGTCCTTGAGCTGTAATAAATCACAACTGTGAGGATAACTACATGCTGAGTTCTGTGACTCCTCCTCACAAATCGACCTAGGGGTGGTCTTCGAGACACAGGACATGACAAGATAGATTTGGGGAGGTCCTCTTTGGCAGAGGGAATAGCAGTGGGTCAGAGACTAGGAGACTTAGAAAGAAATAATGTATGTTTTAGGAATTGCACCGCATTTTGAATATTTCTTCTAAGATGGGGAGGAACATTGCACAAGAGGCCAGAGATGACCTTAAATATTACCTAGATATTTGATTATTTATCTTTTTAAGGGCTTTGACTAGTCTAATTCTCATTTGACCTTGCCTTCTAAAAATCTTGGTACTTCTCACTGGAAGTGAAAACAGAGAGGTAGTAATAGTCCAACTTGACTAGTTATGGACACAACTCAAATATCATTGCTTTTATGAAATATTTTTTGATTCTCACCAGAGAAAAAGGAAGTCCGTGCATAGTCTTATTTTTCAAACAACTTATTATAAAATAAGAAGGATTGTGCCTCATTTGTTTGTTTGTTTGTTTTAATTTTGGGGGAGTAATTAGGTTTATTTGCTTATTTGTTTGCTTATTTTTAGAGAAGGTACTAGGGATTGAACCCAGAACCTTGTGCATGCTAGGCATTTGCTCTACTGCTTGAGCTATACCCTGCCCCCTCTCGTTTGTTCTATTTATCCTCAATGCAGTGCCAAGGTTAGCATTTTGTCGATAGAAGACATTTAATGAACATTATGATTCTTTATGAGATTATGAGTTTCCTACAAGATGAGACTATGTCTTATCCATCTTTATATCTCTAGAATCCAGTGCAACGTCTGGTTTATAGTATCCATTCTTTCATTCCCAGGATATTTGTTGAGAACCTGTGATTGGCACACATAATTCTAGGTGCCTATAATTAAATAGCAAGCAAGGTTAACAGGGCTAACAGGTCACATGAGAGCTGAATAAATGTTTTTTGCATGCAGTTGTATTCGTTTGCTCTTATGTGAGTCAGTCAGAACACTGTCTCCCCACAAGCCAGGCGCTGTGAAAGCTGTCCCTGTCTTTATCCTATACTTTACTTGCTGTATCCCCTTATCTGTGCACAGTGATTCTGGTTTTGAAACTAGAATAACCACAGCTGATCTTGTCATTCAGAGTTTTTTAGAAACGGTATAAACTCCTGGTCTAAAACAATTCTAACCAAAGACACAAGTTCACTGACCAAGATGGACTATGACAATTATAAACTGTGATGTGTGACTTAAACTGTATGTTTCAACAAGGGTAGGGATGTTATTTGTTTTGTTGACTTTCATATTCTCAGAGTTTAGAATAGTGACTGGCATACACTAACTGCTCAATAAAAATTTTGTTGACCAATATAGTAGAATATAGAATCTCATGTTTGTATCCAAGGAAATTTTTAACAGGGAAATATTACTTAAAATGTTTTTTTCTGGAAATAATATTGTCACAGGAGCCCAAACATACAATACAGAATGTAAAAGAAGCTGTAAACAAACAAGCAAAACAATTCCCCAAACTCAAGGGATTCTATAACTTAAAAAAAAATTCCAGAGCTGGAAGGCAGACAACTTGGGCTCTGAGTGCTTTGTCATTAACTGGCAATACTATGACCTTTACCTGGTCATTTTAAACTTTATGAACCTCGGTTTTCTCTTCTGTGAACTAGAAGTGTTAAAAGAGGTTTCTAAACTCTCTTCCATTGTATTATTATCTATGTGATTGTTTAAAAGGGATGGTATCTGATTCGAGGTATGTAAAACCTAATTTGACTAGTTTTTAGACTAATTCCATCAGTTGTTGATCATTGTCTCATATTTTAAATTTATTAATGTCTCAGACTGGGATGACAATGGTGGGTGGCCAAGAACTAGTACAAACAATGGTATCAACTTACGGGAAAAACTGTTTCCACCAGATGAGGCTTTATCAGAAAATAAAATAAAAAGCTCTGGGATGGGGACATAGGGAAAACGACAGGATGAGGCATGTTTATCTCCGTCTTCTATGGTGTATCTGAATTTAGGTTGTGAACAGCAGGAGGAAGGTTAGGTTGACATAGACTGATCTAGGAAGACTTACTGTTTTCTCTGAAAAAATTATCATAGAATTTCACACTTCTAATTGATATTAAATGTATTATCTATAGTTTAATAGCAATATGTCAGATCTATTACTTATATTTA
Source organism: Vicugna pacos (assembly GCF_048564905.1). NCBI lineage: Eukaryota > Metazoa > Chordata > Mammalia > Artiodactyla > Camelidae > Vicugna > Vicugna pacos. The sequence continues at coordinate 10,773,089 of NC_132994.1, read as the reverse complement.
ATACATAATAGTTTCCAGTAAATTTGCACACATTGGTAAAACAATATATTCGATGCAATTAAATGAATACAAGAGATATTTAGTTTCTTTCTGTGCCAAGTCCTCTTGAGAATTAACATTTTTGTAAAGCACTATAACACATAGCTCACTTATTGAAGATTGTCAAAGCTGCTACTGATAGTTACCCAAATATGCAACTGCCCAGGACTTTCTTTTGGGAATGAGAATTCTTGGACAAACACAAATATTTACCATGGAGTCTGAAATAGGCAAACAAGTAGCTTGAAAAGTAAGTAGTCTTTTCACACATTTTTTTCCTCTCATCAGGAGTTGGTGTCACTGATGTCTGGCTTTTTCCAGGATTTGTGACATTGAAATTTTCTTAAGAAATGTTAAAAATAGACAAATATTTAATCTGCCTTTTTATCATATAATGCCTATAATGTAGCATTAGGCAATTTGTTCTATCTGCTCATAGTTATTTGTCTGAATGTAAGATTTTAAAGAAACTGATTCTGTAAATATATAAGAATATCATTAAAATTTATGTTTCAGTTAATTAATATTAGACCAAAATTAATATTATACTTGGTCTAATTGATGAAAAATTGATGACTGTAAAAGTATGACCTCAAAAACTTTATAGAATTTACTTCTTGAGAAAAACTTGTGATTTGTAAGTAATAACTACAGTGAAACTAATTTTAAAATATAATTTTAATATTCAATATTCTGTTATAACCTTTAATGAATAATATGAAAACAAAAATGCAATTTTAAATTAATTTTAACGTTAGTGTATCATTCATGAAGCTATCTGTGGTTAATTTTCCCAACATTATATCTGAACCTAGTCACCTTTATCTAAATGCTTGATTTTGATATAATTTCAAAATACTTATTGCATGTTGATTTCTTTAGACATCTCACTGATTATTGACTCATGTCATTTTCAAGAAAATGATAGAAAATTATGTTATCAAAATTTATATTTTATATTTTTCCATTCAAATTTTTCATCTATTGTATCTTGCCACAAAATTACCTCATTTAATAACAATATTCTCTTTTCTGTTTATGTAGTTTCTCAAAGAATTCATCCAATCCCAAGTCTTCACTCTCACCTCTAAGCTAGTTATCACCAAATCCACTCAGTTATTAACTAACAATCAAAAGGTATTTACTAGGTGTCTTCTGACCTGTTAGGCACTGTGCTAAGTACAGTTGTGGAAATCTCTCCCCTCCCAGACTTTCTTTCCTCTTGTTTTTTCATTCATTCTTTTATTCTTCAAATATTTAAGGGACCACTATCATGTGCCAGGGAAAGTATTAAGTGGAGGAATGACAATTTCTTGGATAGGAGAGACATGTAAACTGATGATTTCAGCTTCTTGAAGTAAGTGCTATTGTGCTAAAGGTTTTTACACAGGAAACTGAATTATTTAGTGTCTTGCCTAGGATATCAAACTCAGGTCAGTTGTCTTGGTTTGAGTATCCCTAGAAGTTGACCCTGGGATGAAGATTCAAGAGCAGATAGTTTACTTGGTACATTGGTAGATGAGCAGGAAGTTAAGACAAGGCAGAGAAGGAAGCCAACATAAAATGTGAGATCAAACCATATACAATTATAGGCAGCTGGGACTCCATCCCTCAAGAGAACTATGAGAAAAATCATGATACACAACTCAGAGTTACCTCCCTCCCTCTGCTCCAGGGTGAGGAACCTGGTTTTTATCCATCAACCCCCTACTTATCATTGTCTGCTTCTGGGGATCCCGACTTCTTGTCACTTCCTGCGTTCCTTATGCATGATTGAATGTGCTCCGGTGGATAAAGAAAACCTTTAGACCAGTAAGTGCAGATATTTATGTTAAGGCAGCCTTCCCTGTGTATAGATGAATGTTGCAGGCGTAGACACAGGGTAGCCACGCCATCTGCTAGATCGTTCAACAGAAGGAATTTAACACAGGAAATTAAACAGGAATTTGTCAGAATTGCTAAAAGAACAAACAGGGAAAGGTGAGGTGATATCAAGTTTGGCAACTACAGGGAGACACTTTGACCCTTTAGGACTAGAGGAACAAAGGGAAGCATGTCTGAGCCCTGGAGCCAGGGCTGTGCAGAACAAGTTTGAACCACTGAGGAAATACAGCAACTGCTGGAAATGTTGACTGAAGAACAGTAAGAGAAAACTACACCCTGGTGTTATCCATCCCCCTGTTCTCCAGCCAACACCTTCCATTGGTCAAACTCACCTAAGAAGACTTAGTCAAAGGAGCCTGTGTGGCTTACGGGATCAGGTCCTCATAATACACAGCAGAAGAGAGAAGGGCAAGGGACAGACCTCAGAGCCAACAGGCAATAACCAGTAGTTTTCTTTAGGATGTTGCCTAAGCAGAGTCTGCAGGATTTCCCCCCTCCTAACTCTATTTTGCGCTGTTTGCAGCCAAATCATCTCTACTGAGTTCAGGATAGTAGTCTCTTTCTTAATCCCCAAAACAGTGGGATGCTTAGGTTGTTTTCCTGGTCTACAACCTTCCCTTCTACACTTTAACTGTCTTTCAAAGTCCAGGTTATGTTCTTTCCCAGATATTCCAGCTAGCAGTGATGTCTGAGGTGTGTGTGTGTGTGTGTGTGTGTCACACTATTCCATGCTACTGACATTGGTTCCTGTTTAATGAGTGTTTTGTTTGCCTTCCTCACCTTCCTGGAGGGTAGAGACCTGTATTAGTTAAGATTCTGTTATTCTGTTTGATAGTGAGACAGGAGGGAAGGGGTCAGGGCACAACCATGGAAGGAATGATACAGCCATTGAGGACAAGACAAACTGATTAGAACAAAGATGGCAGGAGACCTTGAGCCTCATGGCACACCCATAGGTGCCATGACAGTTCCCAGGCTGATCATAAAAGGCCAAAAAGTGGGCAGGGGCCCGTTTCCTGAAAATCCCCACCTCTTCCTCAAAATAGTTGGAATAATCCTCCTACTCTTTAGCACATAAAATTTACCAAGCCCATAAAACCTAACCACCCTGCCCCTCCTGATCTCTCTCTCTTGCCTTCTGAGGTGGCCCACATTCTGCCTATGGAGTGTGTATCTGCTTTTACTTTAAACTAACACCACATACCTCACGGCCTCTCTCCCTCTGGCTTTTTGAGATGGCCCGCACTCTGTCTATGGAATGTGTATCTCCTAAGCTGCTTTCTCTTCTGAGTGAGACAGACTGCATCCTGTCTATGGAGTGTGCGTCTCTCTAAATAAACTTGCTTTCAGTTTATTGTGCCTTGTTCTTGAATTCTCTCCTGCACGACACAAGAACCTATATTCTCTAGTAACAATAAAAAAGCAATAGTAAGATCATTTTCTCTCTCATGTAAACGTGGGTCATCTAGGCTGATAGGACAGTTTCTCTTTTGTCAGGGATCTGCAACACTCATCCTAAGTATATTGCTTTCACTGTGTGATCTGAGTTCGCTGCCGGGAATCTAACCACTGTGCCTATGTGCTAGTTAGTGGGACGGAGGCTATGGGGAAGAGAAGGCCATTACACATCATATCCATGTGGAGCCACATAGTTACGTGGTCACCCCTGGATGCCACAGAATCTGGAACATTGCTTATTCCTAGTGGTGTGATACATATTTGGCTGGGTCCTTTAAGAAGAAAACACTGGGATGGAATTAGATGTGCACAAGCTTTACTAAGGGGAATGAGCATGAAGGCTCAAGGACTGAGCGAGAAGAAGGCAGGGAAACTTTCTGTCACGACTGATGTAGGCCTGACATCTGTGAAAGGGAAGACATTGAATAGAAAGGACTTCCTACCGCAGTACAGCTCTGAGAAAGCGCAGCCAGGCCTATAGGAAGCCCCAAACCAAGATTTCCCATTAATGAAGTGCTGCGTTGGGCAGGAATCACTCAGCTTCAATGAGCCTGTGGCGCTCAGTCCTCCCTGCTGGTCGTCTCTGCAGGGAGACGTGAGGACACATCTCCAGGCTGTCACACTAGGTGACGGTGGGCCCCTGGCTTCTATTATTCGAGAACCTTCACAGGACCCTTCCTCAGACTTTTCTCCAGTTAGCCTCTGATACAACATTACACACATGAGGCTGGCATGTCACATAAACGTGCCTGCAGTGATTTGCTCACCTTAAATGTCAGTCCATAGATGCCAGCTTTTAACTCATGATCTGAGCAAAACCACACAGACACTAACAAAAACTTTTAGAAGGAACAAGGTTATGAGGTTCAACGTTTCTTTGAAAACTAAGAAACATTTTCTAAGAGGAGATTTTGTCATCTGTTTGGTGGAAACTGTTAAAGAGGAAAAGGCAGACAGGGAGTATCCGCTGATGTGGGTTCATGGAACTCAGGACTAAGGGAGTGAACACGAATACTTTTAAAGATGAAATCCAGCTCAACTTCTCCTAGTAGGAAACAGATGAGGAGAACCAGGCACAGGGAATCATCGACTTAGATTCACCCTGGGCACTGAGGTGTGATCAGGCCCAGGTCCAGGACTCCTGACTCCCAGTGTAGCCTGTGTTCTGCTCAGACTCCTACTTCTTCTAAATGGGGCACCTTTCTTTTTTTTTTTTTTTTTTTTTTTGAATAGGGCTTTATGACCAAACTTTGCTGACTAATAAATTCCATCTGGAGGTCATATCCTACAAAAGGAATGGAAAAGAAACAAAGTGATTTGGGATTTGAAAGATCAGGCCAAAGGGGCTATTTTACTGGAAAATGAGAGGCCTTGTTATACCCATTAAGCATAATAACTGGGGATTGATAGTTGGAATGCCTTCTGCTCTGGTTAGCTGTAAAATGTCTATCCATTCACTGTTTACCTGAGGAGGTGCTTTTGGAGAAATGCTAGGCTTTCATAGTCCTTGGAACAAATCACACATAATGAGTTTCTGTAAATGGTCTGATGCCTCACACTGGCACATCTGCACAGCCCAGGTCTGGAGGACCACTCTCTTGGGTATAAAGATGCAAATAGCTTCATCTTCTCAAAGTCATCCGCCTGAGGTGTAAGAGGATGGCTGCGTGAATCATGAGGAATAGGAGTTTGCTACTCCTTCCCCCATTATGGTTAAGCAGAAAATAAACTGCGAGGCTAAACGCTCGCCCCAGGATTACTTACATCTTCATTTCCTTACCTCTGAGAATTCAGGAGAATTTTCAACAAGTTTACAGCCTCATAAGACATTAATACAGCCCTTGGTTGCAATAATGTTCTGCCAAGTGCCGCGCTCGGAGAACTGCGCCGTGTGGGCTAATAGAGCGTTAAATCTCTCTCATCCCGCCAGCACCCCCAGACCAAGGCCATTTCGGGGGGGGGGCTGTTTGAAGAGGCTGCTGATTCTCAGTATCCATAACAAGGAGTCAAGGGTGAGGGCTGAGTTCAATACTGAACCTGCATCTTGTTTTGCAACAGAAGCCTACAGCTTTCTGTTCTGTTTTGGACCCTCCTGTCTGGTAATCAGAGGAGGATCCCTAACCAAGAGAAGGTAACTGGTCCAATTAGGTAACGACCAGTGCATTAAGCAAACTCCAGCAACCAGATAAAAACCAGTTGGATCAGGATTGTGCTAGTTGTCCTGTCTTTTCTGCTGTTTTCCAATCGCACTTAGGAAAAAGTGCCACCGTTTATCAGATAGAAAGAGTTTAGCTGCAAGTAACAGAACATTCAGATGGAGCGGCTCAGGCAGTTAAGACCATTAATATCTTACATAGTAAGAAGTCCGGAAATGGGTGGTTCCGGGGTTTGTTTAGGGCTTCAATGACATCATCAAGGCTTCAGGATCTTTCTGTTTCTGCAATACTGTGTTAATGGCCGTTATTGCTGGTTAAAGACCATGTCAATCAGTTAAATTTGAATTTAAACAAACAAAACCCTCAGATTCCCAGTGGATTAAATGCCAGTTTATAACTTTGTGAACAATAATGATACTAATACTTTTATGACCTTAGCCTAGAGAAAGAAAAAACCCTTTAAGGAGTCAAACACATTTCTGAAATTAGTAAACATATTAATATGACTTACATTAAAATTACATTTTAATTTAATTTAATACATTAAAATTAAAATATTTTCTAGTCATATCTTACAGTAACCTACAGTGGAAAAAATCTAAAAATGCATGTATATGTATATATATATATAGTTTTTTATATATATATATAGTTTTATATCTATATATGTATATATAAAACTGAATCACTTTGCTGTACACCTGAAACTAACTAAAACTAATATTGTAAATCAACTATACTTCAATAAAAAATAACATATTCTATTACTAAAATTATTGTAAAGCTATTAAGACACAAACTAAAAGACAGTAATACAAATAGCTAACAAAGGAATAAATTCAGATATGGATAACTTCAGTATAATGACTGTGAATTAATAAGAAAAATGCAAACGTTACAATAGAAAATGAGAAAAAGATATAATCAAGCATTTTATTGCAGAGGCAAAAAAATGATCCTTAATTTTATAAAAAGGTGTTCAACTTATTTAGTAATTAAAATTATAGCTGATATATAGTCTTAATCCTTGGCTCCTTCCCCCATCCTGAAATTTATATGTTGAAGCCCTAACCCCTAATGTAATGGTATTTGGAAAGGAAAGCTTTGGGAGGTAATTAAGGTTACATTAGTTTATGAGGGTGGGGCCCTTATGATGGAGTGAGTGGCCTTATGAGAAGAGAAAGAGACAGAGAGAGAGATTCTCTCTCTTGCAGTGTGAATCCACAGTGAGAAGCTGATCATCTATAAACCAAGGAGAGCTCCCACCAGAACCTGACCATGCTAGTACTCTAATCTCCAGACTTTAGGACTGTGAGAAAATAAATTTCTATTTTAAACCTCCTAGGATATGGTAATTTTTTACAGCAGCCCAAGCTGGCTAAGGCAAAAAGCATACATCAGATTGGCAGCTATGAGAAACTCAGATTATATCATGTGTGTGCTAGCCACTTTGTGGATTAAAAGAACTCTCATCCACTGATAGTAGGGGCATAAATTAGAACAGCCACTTTGGAAAACAGTGTGCTACTTCCTAGAAAATTTGAACATGCAAATATCCTACATTTTATTCCTAGAAATCTACCCCAGGAAAGTGCTTCCAAATGTGCAACAGGAGATAAGTCCACAAATGTACAAAGCAGCATTGTCCACAATGGCCAAAAACTAGAAGGAGCCTGAATTTGTCATTAAGAGCAAAATTGATAACTATGTTGTGATACATTTGTACACAAGATCACCACACTGCAGTGAAAATTAACTATAACTTATGAGTCAACAGGACTCATGTCAGAAAGATAATACGAAATGGAAGAATTCTTACAAAATGATTCATTTATACAAAGTTAAAAAAACATGGAAAGTAAAATTTTACTTTAAGCAGAATTACCTAGGTAAAATTTATACACAGTAGACCATATTTTTAAGGTGTAAAATCTGATAGGTTTTACCATATGCATACATCTGTGACATCATCACAATGAAGACAGCGACGTATGCATCACTCTCCAAAGTTTCCTTCTATTTTGTCATTCCTCCTGTTCATCTCCTTCTGTGCCACGTGCCCCCATGACCAAGTCACCACAGATCTCCTTTTTATTGCTATGTACTAGTTTGCCTTTTCATATAAATGGAATCATGCAGTATGACTATGTTTTGGTCTGTCACTCAGAATAATTATTTTGAGATCATCCATGTTATTTATTCCTTTATTGCTGACCAGTATTCCACTATAAGGATACACTATAATTTATTTTATCCATTTACCTGTCGGTGGACATTTTGACTGTTTCCAGGTTTTGGTCACTGTGAATAAAGGAGTTGAACATTCTTGTACCAGTCTTTGTAAGCATATGTATTTCCATTTATCTTCAAGCGAAATGGCTGAGGCTATGCTAAGTGTGTGCTTCACTATATAAGAAACTGCGAAATTGTTTTCCAAAAAGATTGTACCATTTTATGTTACTACCAGGAGAATATGAGCATTCTAGTTTTTCCACATCCTGCCCCAAATTTAAGAAACACAAAAGTATACATTTTTCCTTGTGATGAGAACTCTTAGGATTTACTCTCTTAATAACTTTCATATATAACATAAAGCAGTGTTAATTATATTTATCTTGTTGTACATTACATCCTTTGTACTTATTTATCTTATAAATGGGAGTTTGTATATTTTGACCATCTTCATCTGATTCTCCCTCCAACCCCCCCATCTCATATAACCACAAATATGATCTCTTTTCCTACAAGTATGTTTGTTTGTTTTTGAAGTATACTTGACCTACAGCACTATGTTAGTTCCTGCTATACAACATTTGTATTTTTAAATCTCCCTCACCTATTTCTCTTCTCCCTCTCATCTTCCTCCCTTCTGGCAACTACCTGTTTGTTCTCTGCATCTATGACTGTTTCTGTTTTGTTACATTTATTTGTTTCCTTTTTTAAATCCCACATGTGAGCAAAAATCATACAGTATTTATCTTTCTCTGTCTGATTTATTTCAGTTAACATAATACCCTCTAGGTCCATTCATGCTGCTGGAAATGGCAAGATTTCATCCTTTTTATGGCTACTATTTCATTGCATATACAATTTTTGGTGAAATATGTTTGAATTTTTTGCTCATTTTATGCTGGTTTTTTTCTCTTACTGTTGAGTTATAAGTGTTCTTTACATACTCTGGATACAAGCTCTTTATCAAATACAAGCTTTGCAAATATTTATTCCTAATCTGTGGGCTATCTTTTCATTCATCTGACAGTGTCTTTCAAGGAGCAGAAGGTTTTAATTTTGATAAAGCCCAATTTATCAATTTATCCTTTTATAGATTATGCTGTTCATATTATATATAAGAAAATATTGTTTAATCCCAGTTCACAAAGATTTTCTTTTATGTTTTCTTCTGGAAGTTTTATAGTTTTAAGTTTTACATTGTCTATAATTCATTTTGGATTTTTTGAAATATGATATGAGGTACAGATCTAATTTCATGTTTCTTTTGGCATCTGGACATCCAGTTGTCCCAGCACCATTTGTTGAAAAGACTTCTCTTTCTCCACTAAATTGCCTTTACAACTTTAGTTTTTCCCTACTTGTGTGGATTTATTTCAGGGTTTTCTATTCTTAAGCAATACATTTTAAAACAATAGATAGATAAGTGGTTGAACTATAAATAAAATAAAGAGAATGATTAACACAGAGTTCAGGGTCATGATTACCCTCAGGTGTGTTGATAGAGCAGGCAAGTAAGAGATCAAGGAAAAGCCTCTGAGACACAAAATGTTGTATTCCTTAAGTTGGGTGGTAAGCAGAAGGCTGTTTATTGTTAGTCTTAAACCTGACTTATACGTTATAGAATATCTATTTTATAAACTCTATAAACTCTGTACTTCATAATAAAAAAGTGACCCCAAGTTGACTTTCCCATAGGTTCCATTAGTCAAAACATGGCTCACCCTAAACCTATTATTGCCAAAAGGATATGGAATTATTATGTGTGGCAAGATGACCAAAGCCATTATGCTTATTGTTAAGCTATTTCTCTTGGCCTCAAAAGCACCCTTCTATACTCTGCTTTGTGGTGCTGGGGCTATGACTCTGCAAACATTTCTGCTTTGCCTGCTCCTTCCTTGTTAGGCTGACGGTAGAGGACACTGGAGGGAGACTAGACAGCAGGAGAAGAGAAAGGGGATATGAAGCTTACTCTTATGTGTCCTTCTCTGTCAGCATCTCCAGACAATGGTTCTTTCCTGTTTTAGACTCTTCCCCTGACACTTCTAGCACAGCCTCAGAGCTGCCAGTCCCCAGGCAGGGCCGTCTCTGATATCTGAGTGCAGCTGTCCTCCCTTCATCTAGATTCTGATAACCTAAACTCTTCCCTTTGTTCCCCCAAGATCTGTGGATGGAGGCTGCTTCCTGCTTTCTCTTGTTACCTCCCTGCTCCTTTGTTGCTTGTAAGTCTTTCAATACCTTCCAATTAATCAACTCTCTATATCAAATGCACTCTCTTAAAATAGCTGTCAGTGTGTCATTCACATTAGTTTTATCTTTCTGGAAGATATGGTAGGCTCAATGAGGAAAACATACATGAAGGCTACCGCACAACCTTTTCTATCTTTTTAAAAATCAGGTGGTTTGTTACTTGATTTTTTTTTATTATTGTTGTTACCAGTTGATTGTTACCAATAAGAGCAAGTCTTAGTTTACATTCTGCTACACACTCCAACTCCCTTGTTGGCCAGCAGGAATGGAAGTGTCACCAATTTTGTAACTCAATGAAGTCCCAGTTCCTATCCTTTTAAGTGCTTAACAAAAACATTCTGTAAGACAGATTTCATGGAGGCAGACCCAACATACTGTAATGGCAGTGTTCGGTTAACCTTCTGGTCAGATCGGGTGAGAGGATTCTCCAGGAGCGCTTTAACATCTCCTGAAGGACTAAGCTTTAGTTCTAAGAACTATGGGCTACTGGGCTCTCTAGATTCATACACCATTTCCATGCCATGTTGAAAAGGCCATTCTCCACACCTTGAACAACACATTTCACAAATGAAAGAATATTTTTACCAGGCCCTCTGGTGCTTTTTAGAGATAGCAGTAGTGGAAGTAGTTCCAGCAGGTTCTCTGAAATGTGGGCACCTGATTAAAGTCTCTTAAATTCTAACTATCCATACTTGGATTAGGGTATTTCAAATGATAACTAATTGCCCCTGGAGTGTATACAAATAGTACATATGTTACTGAACAAAAGTTTTGTGTGCTTGATGTACCCTGAGGCCAAACAAACCAAAGCATCAGAGTTTGAAGCAGAGAAAGATTTATTGCAGAGCTGAGCAAGGAGAATGGGATGGCTCATGCCCAAGAAAACCACAAATTCCCCAAAGGGTTTCAGCAAAGCATATTTAAAGGCCAGGTAAGGGGAGGGGGGGTCACAAGGTACATGATCAGCTCATGCACAATTCTCTGATTGGTTGATGTTGAGGTAATAGGATGGTCAACACTGTCAATTCCCAGGCCCCAGAAGGTCTAGAGCCATGTGCTCTCCATCATCAAGTAGTTAACTTCTTCCCTTTGGTGGTGGTTTATAGCATCTGAAAAACTCAAGAAATATACATGAAATACTACTATCTGGGTACTTCAGAGAGGAGCCACAGCAGAGGATATAGGGGAGGGGTCTGTCCCCAGAAGGCCCCACAGCGTTCTGCTTGGTTACACATACTTCTGCTCACATATACACAGTGTGTGTGTATCTGTTTGTGTGAGTGTGTGCGTGTATGTGTGTATTCCTTGAAAATGAAGCATTACATTATAAATTATGGTCAGTATAACACCACGCATGGTTCATATCCTGACACTGGAAGAAGAAATTTCTTTCCCTGAGCACATTGTCTCTCCTTCCCTAAATAATTCTGGGGCTCTATTACCAAGACCAATGATATCTGCCTCAAACCTAACTATGTTAACTATATTTATAAATATTTTATGTTAGGCTTATAAAGTTTAACTTTATTGAATTACACAAAGAAGATTAAAATTTTATTTGTGACTCTTGTGTTTATGTAAAGGTTTCCATATTTCCCCCAAGATAGTTCTGCTTTATTTCTGCTGTCTTAGTGCATTATTGTTAACAACTTCTTTTAGTCTCACTAGTGATCAGGTTTGGACAATATAATATTTGATAATTCTAACAAATAGAGTAATAAAATGAGTCATCTCTATTTTTATTGTCAACATACTGAATTAGTTGGGTAAACACATACAACACCCTATGGTCTTCTAAAAATGTTCTCTGTTAAGGCTGAGTTTCAGTACTTCATTAGGTTTTGCTACCCTGACTTTTTAACCCTCTACATGTATGTATGAGTTGCATGTATGAATTTAAAGTATTTTTTTCTCTGTATATTGGGAAAGTGGGCTATGTAATTAAAATGAACAATTAAACTTTGTTGAGAAAAATCTGTTCTATGTTTTCTAATAAATGAAATATCAATGTGTTCTTAAGATGAGAGTTTTCAACAAAGAAATGTAGATTGCTTAGGATTTAGAGCAACTTACTGCATCTGTATTAATTATACAAAATAAAAAAATCATCTTTACCCAGAAATTTGAAACTCTGCTGTAGTGTTAGTGAAAACATTGGTACACAGCTAAAACCTCTGGCTTTTGAGTTTGATCAAAGCCTTTGAAAGGAATACAAAATAAAGTGTAAAGAACCAGAGAATTGCTCAAAACGTCAAACAGTAGGAAAGAAGATGTTTATGTGCAAAAGGCACCTGGAAACTAAAGTAATTAGTCTTGAGTTAACAGCTGAGCAAAAACCCAAAACTGAACCTGAGACAAGATGACTGCACCTGATTTCTGTGAAAGGAATCATACTCATAAAAAGGTTTTAACATAAATTTTTTTCTCCAACATTTACATATGAAGGAAAATAGAAATCTTTGTGGTGCTGTATTAGCTTGGAGATGTAGAGCTCTTGAATTTCTTAAAAGTACTTAAGCAAAAACTTGTTGTCAAAGCTCTAAAGAAGATTTGGAAATAACCCCTAGAGATGAAGTTACAGGTTCCTGGGATTTAATGGAAAAACATAACTCCTCAGTCCAGACTTGTTAAGATAATGGGTCTGGGAACGTTAAGTGTAACACAGTTTTCAGTCCTTACTTTCTGTTCTTTCCTGCTTAGGGCAGACTGACAATAATCTACAATCCTTTTCCTTTTATCATATTTATAGAGGTAACGGGCCATCATGCTTACCTCTTCCAATCAGGCCAGGTGTGAGGACGGTAGACCTTTCGCTAATTTTCAGCTCTGAGCCAGAGAAGTTCATTGATGACAAAAGGTTTTGATTTCCCTTATTCACTGTAGAAGTAATTACTGTAAAATAACCCTTATAATTGAAATTTAAAGAGATTTACTTTGTCTAGCCTTAGGAAGATAAAGTTTAGAGAAGTGATTTAGTTTCATTCTGAAGTCTATTCAATGCCAGTGGGTTTTGATTCTATTAAAGGTCAGGGCAAAAGGTATAGAGCAAAAAAATTAGTAAGATTAATGTAGGGTGGGTGTTAGAAGCTTTTGGATTTTGACTTGAGAATAATTAGAATGTATTTGCCAGATGTTTGCTGTTCTGAAACTATTTAAGGAAAGGGTATCTAATAATTGTTTTCCTGGGAAGACTGAAGTGCAATCTTTGCCAGGAAGAGTAAACAGTGGTTAAATAAGTTATGCTATTTTTCTGAAGTGGAATATGTTCTGCATCTCTCTATCTTTAGTCTGTCTGTCTGTCTATCTATCTATCTACCTACCTATCATTTATAGTTTTTTTTTATAATTATCAATGTACTTTGTAAGTCTAAATGTGTAAAACTTACCTAGCAATCAGTAAGACCACCTCTGAGGAATCTAATCCTTCAAATGGTGTATTTGAAGTTTTATACTAGCCTGAACATTATATGCTAGCTATATGAGGGTGTGAGTGAATGTATGTATATGTGTGTTTTGAAAGCATCATATCCAGGAAATACTGTTTCATCTACCTAAGTAGCTACAAAAACCAACAACAAGCCCTTAATTACACTGGTGAAGGAACTTGAAGGGGTCCGGGGAGCATAAGGAAGATACGGAAATTATTGTTTCAAACTTGAATCGCTACTTTCTCTATTTGGTGAGTTCCTCAGTGGTCAGATTTTAACCTGGAAGTTGATAATGACTTGTTCCTCAACAAGTTTAAATCATGACTGTTTGGCAGAAACTAATAAAAGATCTTAAATGCCATTATAAGGATGTTTAATGTGGCCATTAAAAACCTCAGCTCCCTTAGTGGCTGGCTCTGGCAGATAGTCTGTCCAAGTATTAAAAGTAGGCAAATTTATTTAGTTTTGCCTGTTGAATCTCATATTTAACTTTCCATTTCATTGTTGACATTTTATCTTCAGTAGTAAGCACAAAAACATTTTCAAGCCCTTGCATCATCAAATTCAGTTTAGTTCTTATGTTAAAGTACCAGCCATATGCTAGCTACTATGGCCGTGTAATTGTCCAAAGATAACTAGCTATTGGAGTTTATTTATCAAGGGAAAAAAAGGAGAGAATTTTTTGTTTTGTTTTATTTTGTTTTGTTTGTTTCGTTTTGCTTCATAGCCTTAGCTGCATCTTGCTTTGGTATAGCCAATGAATGATGTTATTAAAAAGCAAATTCTAAACATGCCTATGTAATGAAGACTTCACCCCAAAAAGACAGAGTTCTGAGAGCTTCCAGGCTGGTGAACACGGGGAGGTGCTGGGAAAGTGGGTGCCTGAGGAGGGCATGGAAGTTCCAGACCCCCTCCCACATCCCTTGACCTATGGATCTCTTCCATTTGGCTGTTCCTGAATTATATCTTTTTATAATAAATCAGTAATCTAGTGAGTAAATGGGTTTCCCTGAGTTCTCTGGGCTGTTCTAGAAAATTAATTGAACCCAAGGAAGGGATCATGGAAACTGTAGGATTCAAGGACAAGTAAGAGGTCCCATTGAGAGTCAAAGGGGCTCCATTCACAGGATGTCTGCCTCTGTCCTAATTCCTCATGTCAGGAAGGCATTAAACACACACACACACAGACACACACACACACACATACACAGAACATTCCTCTCCCAGTATGTAATTATTTTAGCCTAATAACAACCCTGAGTTGTGACCTAACAAACACCCTCCAAAATTTTTTTCTCAAGCATTCTAGATCACCTACCTCTTCCTAAAGACAAGATAATGATCAACTAACATCTGGAAGCCTTCAACACGACCCCCTTCTTTAAAGCAAGTAGATGGTCAGGCCCTTCCTTATGAAAGACTCTAAGAATCTGCCCTCGGTGCGCACAGACACCGCTCATCTGTCTGTCTGCTGGATAAAATCCTTCCTTGCCTCTTCCCAGCTTCTGGTGGTGAGACAGGAGGGAAGGGTGCAGGGCACAACCATTGAAGGAGTGACACAGCAACTGAAGACAGAACAAACTGTTTAGAACCAAGATGGTGGAAGATTCGACTTCCAGTAGATGTTGAGCCTCATGGTGCAGCCACAGGTGCCATGATAGTTCCATGACCTGAAAACATCAAAAAGTAGGTGGGTAGGGAGTTTCCTGGAAATCCTGGCCCTTCCCTCAAAGTAGTCAGAATAATCCTCCTACTAATTAGCACATAGAATTACCAAGCGCATAGAAACTAACAACTCTGCACCTCATGGTCGCTCTCTCTCGCCTTCTGAGATGGCCCACATTCTGTCTACGGAGTGTGTATCTCTCTTAACAAACTTGCATTCACTTTTCTATGCGTTGTTCTTGAATTCTTTCCTGTGAGAGGCAAGAACCTCTTCTCCAGCAACAGTGGCATCTGGCCATCCTTGTTCCTCGGCTCTTAGCTTCATCACTTCTGTCTCTGCCTCTATCTGTCATTACTTGCCTAGCTCCCTGCATGTGTCTGCCTCTTTGCAAAGCAATCTTCTCCCGTGTCTTCACATCGTCTCTTAGAAGGACGCCAATCATTTTTAATTAAAGGCGTACCCTATTCCAGTACGATCTCATCTTATCTAATTTTATCTGGAACAACCCCATTCCTAAAGAAGGTCACACTATGAGGTACTTCAACATATCTTTTGGAGGATACAACTCAACCCCTAACAGGCAAAAATGTGGGGTTCGAGGACAAGTAAGAGGGCCCACAGAGAGCCAAAGGGGCTCCAGTCACAAGTTGCCTGCCTGCTCCTTAATCCCTCACGTCAGGAAAACGTAATCCAGAAAAGGCAAAGAACATTCCTTTCCCAACATGTAATTCCTTTAGCAACTAATAACCCTGAGTTATGACCTAACAAACCCCTTCCAAAATAATTCCCCAAGTGTACCAGACTGTCTACCTCCTCCTAGAGATAAACTGAATCTTCCCCAGGTGTAATGAACTTATGTCCTAAGAAAATGATCAGTCAACATCTCGAAAGCTTCAACATGACCCCCTTCCTTAAAGTAAGTAGGTGCTCAGGCCCTTTCTTATAAAAAACTCTAAGAATCTGCCCTCGGTGCACACAGACATCGCTCATTCTGCCCGCTGTTGCCTGTAGCAATGTATCTAATAAACTTTTCTTTCACTTTTCCTGGTTTCTGGTCAATTCTTTTACCGCCCACAGTACCAACCTGCCTTGTTGCACAACAGTGTGTGTTTTGCTGGGGAGCCTGGCTCTAAACCTGGATGGGAAGGATATTGCTGACTGTCTCAGGTATTGGCTGCTTAGCTGAACCCTTGGGTTTGATTCTGAGCTCTGTGAGGAGACAGCCTGTAAGCAGACATGGGAGGAGAGATTCACACGAAGACGTGTAACCGAGCAGGAACCTTTGGGACAGACCTCCTCCCCCATATCCTCTGCTGTAGCTCCTCTCTGAAGTACTTAGATAAGTATCTGGTATACACTTCCTGAATTGTTTTACAGAAGCTAAAACCACCAACAATAGAAGACATTAAATATTTGATGACCTTCTGGTACCTAAGGATTGATAATGTTACCTCCTGTGATGTGTCCTGTTATTTCACCATCCCGCAGTCAGAGAATTGTGCAAGAGCTGATCACATATCTGAGACTCCCCTCCCTTGCCTGGCCTTTAAAAATGCTTTCCTGAAACCGTGGGGGAGTTTGGGTTGTGGATAAAAAATATCGCCAGCCATATGAGTAAACAAAGGATGCTGCGGCCATCAGATCATCAGCTGCTACCGAGAGTGAGCGGAGGGAACTCAGGATGCAGACAAGCAGGCAGCCCAGCCTCTGGTGCCTCCTCTCTGCTTCCTCAGTGGTGCCCCTGGGGAAACTCAGGATGTGGAAGAACAGGATACTGGCCCTAGATAGCTAGATGCCTATTGAAGGAATGATTTCAATGAGCCCAGACCTTTGCACCTTCCAATACATAGAAAAGCACTAAATTTCTTAACTTGAGATAGTTGGCTTTCTTTAATTAACAGTAATCTTTTAATATTCTGACTACCTTTGTTGTTGGAAAAACTCCTATCTATCCTGGCCTGCTCCCTTGCCTCTCTGGAACAGTCTCTTAGAGTGATCTGAGAGGCTGCCTCCTGAGTTCAAGTCCTCAGAGAGTCTGCAGAATAAAACATAACTCAACTTTTAGGTCGTGCATTTTTTTAGTTGACAGGGCGTTTTGCTCACGAGCCGCCCTGGACTCCTTGCTTAATGCCCTGCAATAAACACTGCACCCTCCTTCACCACAACCCAGTGGCAGTAGGCTGGCTTCACTGGGACTGGGTGAGCAGACCCAAGTCTGGCTGAGTAATAGCTGTGTATCTGTGAGACATGGGGTGGACCTGGAGTCTGGGGAAACACAAGTGGCTTGGGATCTCAGGACACAGTGCCAAAGAGAAGAGAACTGGACAGAGAGAAAAACCCAGAAATCTGCAGATGGCCCCTTTGACTATTCAGCTGAATACTGATCAGCTCATCTGTATGAGGAAAGTCTCTAAGGCTAGAGAAAGAACCACCCGGAGTGATGACAGATAACAGGACATTACAAGGAATGTTAAAGGTCGTCCTTTAGGTACAAGGAAAATGATGACACATGGAGATACAGATCTGCACAAAGGAATAAAGAGCTCTGAAAATGGGTAATTCCATGGGTAAGTTACATTAAGTTTTAAAAATTGTTGTTCACATCTCTTTAAAAGATAATTGCTTAAACAAAAGTAATCACAAGGTGTGGAGTTTTCTGCTGTAGAAGTTATTCATTAAGGACACTTTGCTTTTAAGTGGACAGACCTGGGAAACTAGAGAAGTTATGGATGATAAAAAGTAGATAACTCTGTTATATATAGACGTTAATATTTGCAAATCTCAAACTCCCACTTTACACTTTCCCATCCCCTTTCCTCCCCCGGTAACCATAACGTGTTTACTATCTCTGTGAGCCTGTTTCTGTTTTGTAGAAAAGTTCATTATGCTGTACACCAGAAATAGACACACTGTAACTGACTGTACTTCAAAAATCAAAAACAAAAATAAAAACAAATTCTTAACTTAAGAGGTGTCAGTGGATGTTCAGCCACAAACTCTGGTAGCAGATTATCTTTATTCTAAGAGGGGCTATTAGCTGGCCAAAAGTTTGCCCCAACAGAATAGAATCGTGGCTCCTGTCAAAGGCTTCAGAGTCTTCCATTTCAACCTTGACACATACCCTTAGAGAACTTTTAAACTCCTTTCCCTGGGTAGCTTTGGGAAATTGAGAATACTTCACCAATGTAAAGTAGCTTTTAGTTGTTCTCTCATAAGAGATCCTGTGGAAAGATGCTTGTGAAAAACATTTTCTGGGTGCCCTTATGTTGAACTCCATGGCAAGACTTACGAACACTTATTCCAAAAAATACACATTCGATGGAGACATACGGTCTCAGAAAAGAACAGATAAGAAATCAGGGAAATGGAATTTCAAACCTATTTAAATTCTGACAACCAACAGGATAATGTTGCCAAGTTCTTCATCCAAACAGATGTTTATTTTATGAAATCAATAACTGTTTAAAAATCATTAAAAAAAAAAAGAGGGGGAAGGAAGAGGAGGAGGAGAAAGAAGCCCAAAGCACAACAAAATCATGAAGCCCTGAAAGTCATAAGAGAGTTTTTGTAATAGAAACCCCTGTAGTATTGTCCTAATCTCAGATTCAATTTACAAGGTTGCCTTTCAGTTAGAAGCTTTTTACTACGGCGGCCCACTCTTTATGAGGCTGACTTTCAACTGGAAGCCTATGACGACTCCAACTATTTCTGTTTCTTTGCTCATTTCTTGATTCTGCCTGGGAGCACAGAGGACCACTTCATAGCAGTCCTATAAGAAAATCAGTTTTAGAAATGCTCACTATTTATTTCTGAGATGAATCTGGAGTTTATCAGTGTCTGGCCTTGAGGTCACTGGAGCAGTGCTGTATTGCGGGAGTGTGAATTGAAGCAGGAATGTGGCTGTAGATGATGCCGGGCAGGTAAGTGAGAGTCAGAGCACAAGAGCATTTGGACCCTTGATTCTCTGGGTTGGCAGCTCCCTCTGGCACTGGCATCCATGTGTCAGTCGGCCTAAGTGTACTGCATCTTTCTGAAGCATCACTTCTACTCAGAATCTGGTGGGGTGAAGTGTTAGTCGTATTAAGTTTCAAAGGTTAATATTCTAGCAAATATGGTTATGTTACAGTGTATGATATTTACAATATTTATGGTAACGTTAGCATTTAAGTGCAGAGGACTCTGGTAGCCTGCTGTAAAGCTCTGCTGTAAAGCTCTGCTGTGGTGACCTCGTTTCTTTGCTTTTTACAGCACTTTTGAGAGAGATTGTTGGGAAGTGGGAGGTAGGTAACAGCGTCTGGATTGAAGAAAAAGGGTCTAAGTTTGTTTCTTTACTATAAAATGAGGATACTTCTTGCTGTCCTGCTTAGCTTTTAAGAGCATCTTCAGGTTGGAAGGTTTTAGCTGTGAGGAAGTGAGAGAAAAGCCCAGACGGAGGTGCTGGGAAATGAACCCAGGGCCGTGTGCATGCTAAGCACATGCTCTACCACTGAGCCACACCCCGTGTCCCTAAGAGACTTCTGGCAGCATCTTGTCAGCAGTAACAGGAATCCTGTTAAGGGTGAGGGGGAAGAAGCAGTGGGGATAAAATCAGAAGAAGAAGAAAAATACTCTGAAGGGTGAGGAACAATCCTCAGATTCAGGAAAAAGCTCACGTGCTTTTCTGTTAGATTTCTCCAATTGTCACCTAGTAATTAACTGGATGCCTCTCTTACCCTAGGCTTCTGGGAGGCCAGAATCCTACCCAGGTGTTCCTGGCTACTCTTGAGTGTAAATGTTAATTCTGTCTTGAATATCTTCCTTTTGATTTTTAGAACTTCTCCTTCAACTACCTCTTGCCTCTCTAAGAGACAGCAGTTTCCAATTTCATCCAGTATTGCTGAACTTGACCTACAACGCTAACCTTGGGGCAGAAAAAAAAATGTCCTCTCTAAATCATTTCCTGAAAATACTCCCCAACTGCAGACTTGTCAAGTCTTTGCTTCTATGACGGTCTTCAAATTTATAAAGGCAAACTCTCTTTTAAAAAGAACCCCGTGAACAGAATATGTCATTATAATTTTCAGGAGCAAATGAGAGTCAGAGACTACAAAATGATGGTTTTAAGCTAAAAAGATTTCAAAAGTTCATTTGCAACTTAATAATTTAATCACCTTCCAAGACTTAAAATTTAATGTCTTTGGTGCATGAGACCTATTGCAGCTTAAGCCCTGCCCACCGCTCTAGGCTCATCTCCTGCCTCGCTGACCATTCTATTTTCTCTTAAGCCCAGACCTGCTTCTGAAACAGGCCACAACAGGCCACAACCTGGCTTCATGCGTTTGCATAGTTTGATCATTTTCTTCCCCAGATCATGTTATTAACAAATTCCTATTCAACCATGAGGTCAGGGGTTGTTTTTGATATGAAGCATTTTCTGCCCCACACTCCTTTCCTCAGGCACAGTGAGACCCTCTTTTCACTCTTGGGTAGAATATGTTCATTATATCATGCTATATTACTTTTTATAACTACTTTATTACTGAGATATTTAATTTAATACAATAAAATCCTCAGATCTTAGATGCAGAGTTCAATGAATCTTGATGACAAACGTATTTACTTGCTTAACTACAACTTGTATCACGATTTAAAACGTGTCTATTTATCCCCCAACGTCCCCTTTTTCCAGGCAATCCTTCCTCCCCTACACCTGGAGAGAAATATTTTTCTGATTTCAGTCACCATACCATGATTTTGCCTTTTCTAAAACTTCATAGATGTGGAATCATCAGAACAGGGACTCCAAGCCTGACTTGCCAGTATTTTAAAGATTCTTACCCTTTGTTGTGTTTAGCAGTAGTTCATTTCTTTTTTTAATTACTTAGAAATGTTCCAGTGAATACATGGACCATAATCTGTTTGTCTGTTCACCACTTGTGAGTATTTGAGGTGACTTTATAGAGTTTGGATACCATATAAATGCTGCTATGAGCATCCTTGTACAGGAATTTTTGTGGACACATCTTTTCATTGGTACTGAGTAAATAAATGACTAGTAGTGGACTTGTAGAGTTAAAGGGCAGGTGTATATTGAATTTTATAAAGAAGGCCCAATAGTTTCCCAAACCATTTTACACTCCTGCTCAGCAGTGTGTGAGAGGTCTGCTTACTCCACATCCTTGGCAACACTTAAACTTGTCATTTGTAGACATATTTAAAAATTGCACATACTTAAGGTGTAAATTTGATGTTTTGACATATGTATTCTGTGAAATTATCACCATAGTCAAGATCATGAACAAATCCCTCATCCCCCAAAGTTTTCCTTGTGCCCTTTCCTACCCTGCCCCTCTCTTTCCCCTCCCCGACCCTTGAAATCATTGTTCTGCATCCTGTCACTAAGCATTAGTTTGCATTTTATAGGACTTTGTGTAATAGAATCATTCAGCAAGTACTGTTTTTTGTCTGGCTTTTTTCACTCAACATAATTATTTTGACATTAGTCTGTATGGTTTCTTGTACCAGTATTTTCTTCCTTTTTCCTTTAAAAAACTTTTTTTCCTCTTCTCTTTTTTTAATGGAGGTATGGGGGATTGAACCCAGGACCTCGTGCATGCTAAGCATGTGCTCTACCATTGAGCTTTTTCCCCACTTCCTTTTTCTTGAGAAGTATTCTATTGTATATACTATACATACATAACATTTTTGTGTGTCCACTTACTTACTGTTACACATTATGATTGTTTCCAATTACTAGCTCTTATAAATGAAGCTAGAATGAGCATTCACCTGTAACTCTTTCTATAGACAAACACTTGATTTTCTTTTGTATAAACATGTAGAAGTGGATGGCTGAGTCATACGATATTTTATATCTACATTTTTTAACAATATTTCCCTACATTCCAAGGCAATTGCCCCATTTTTGCATTCCCACCAGCAACTTCTTCAAAAATCAATTGACCACATGTGGTTTGAGTCTAGTTCTGGAAACTCTGTTACATTCCACTGGTCTATTTGCCTATCTTTAGGCTGATACCACACTTTCCTAATTACTCTAGTTTTAAACCTCAAATTCGTGTAGTTCAAGTCCCTCAACTTTGTTCTTCTTTATGATTGTTTTGGCTACTGAAGGTCCTCTTCATTTCTACGTGAATTTTACAGCTGTCTTGCCAACGTCTACAAGAAGCCTGCTTATATTTTAACTGAGATTAAGTTGAATCTATTCCTCAATCTGGGAACAACTGACATCTGAATGACTTCGAGCCTTTCCACTGCAAACACAATGTGTGTGTCCACGTGTGTGTGTGTTTGTGTGTATTCACTTATGTAGGTCTTTACATTTGTCTCAGCAATATTTTGTAGTTCTAAGTATAAAGTTCTCACACATCTCTGGTCATATTTCCCCCTAAGTTTTTCATATTTTTGATGCTATTGTAAACGGTACCTTTCTTTAGTTTCAATTTCCAATTATTTGTTTTTAGTGTATAAATATGCAATCTTTTTCATTTTGAGTAGACTTTATTTTCTAGAGCAGTTCTAAGTTTACAGGAAAATTGAGCAGAAAGTACAGAGAGTTCCCACATACTCGCTGTCTCAAACATGAAGCCTTCACACCATCAACATCTCACACCAGAGTGGTTCATTTGCTATAATCAATGAACCTGTGTTGATACATTATTATTATCCAAAGTTCATAATTTACATTACTGTTCAATCTTGGTGTTGCACATTCTATGGGTTTTAGCAAATGTATAGTAAAATATATCTACCATTACAGTATCATACAGAATATTTTCACTGCACCAAAAAAATCCTCTGTGCTCTGTCATCACTACTCCCCGACTAATCCTGGAAATCACCAACCTTTTTACTGTTTGCATTGTTCTGCCTTTTCTAGAATGTCATATAGTTGAAGTCATGCAGTATATAACCTTTTCAGATTTGTTTCTTTCACTTAATAATATGCATTTAAAGTTCCTCCATGTCTTTTCACGGCTTGATAGCTCATTTCTTATTAGCGCTGAAAAATATTCCATTGTCTGCTTGTATCACAGTTTATCTACCAGTTTGTCTACTGAAGGACACCTTGATTGCTTCCAATTTTGGACAATTATGAATAAAACTACTTATAAACACCAATGTGCAAGTTTTTTGTGTAGATGTTATGGTTTCAACTCATTTGGCTAAATATTAAAGATTGTGATTGCTTCATCATATGGTAAGAATATGTTTAGTTCCTTAAGAAACTGTCAAATTGTTTCCCAAGTGGCTGCACTATTTTGGATTCTGATCAGTAATGAATGAGAGTTCCTGTTACCCCACATCCCCACCGGCATTTGATGCTGTCAGTGTTCTGGATTTTGGACATCCTAATAGGTGTGTAGCCGTAACTGGTTGTCTTAATTTGCATGCCCCAATGACATGATATACAGCATCATTCACGTAATTGCTTACCATTTGTATGTCTTCTTTGGTGAAGTGTAAGTTCAGTTCTTTTGACCATTTTAAAATCAGATTGTGTTCTTAGAGTTGAGTTTGGAGAATTCTTATATTTTAGATAACAGTCTTTTATCAGATGTGTCTTTTGCAAACATTTTCTCCTAGTCTATAATTTTTTCTTCTCATTCTCTTGATGTAACTGATTTTTTAACTTTGTATTTTTTAATAGGTAATTGATCTTATATCCTTAAATCTTAATATTTGAGGTTTTGGGAATGTCTCTAGGAATTTCCATTATATTGTCTGCAAACAAAGATAGATTTACTGCATATCTTTTTCTTTCTTTCCTCCCTTCCTCCCTTCTGTTCTTCCCTTTTCCTTCTTTTTCTTTCTTTCTTTCTTTCTTTCTTTCTTTCTTTCTTTCTTTCTTTCTTTCTTTCTTCTTTCTTTCTTTCTTTCTTTCTTTCTTTCTTTCTTTCTTTCTTCCTTCTTTCTTTCTTTCTTTCTTTCTTTCTTTCTTCTTTCTTTCTTTCTTTCTTTCTTTCTTTCTTTCTTTCTTTCTTTCTTTCTTTCTTTCTTTCTTTCTTTCTTCTCTTTCTTTCTTCCTTCTCTCTTTCTTTCTTTCTTTCTTTCTTTCTTTCTTTCTTTCTTTCTTTCTTTCTTTCTTTCCTTCTTTCCCCTCTTTCCTTCCTTCCTTCCTTTCTCTCTCTCTCTCTCTCTCTCTTTCTTTTTTGGCTACAAACCCCATACAATTTTTAATAGGATTATTATAATGAGAGCAGACATTCTTGGCTTGTTCCTAATCTTAGGTGGAAAATAGTGAATTTTCTACATTAAGTATGGTATTGTCTATTGGTTTCTGGTAGATACCCTTTATCAACTTAAGAGAGCTCCCTTTTATTCCCAGTTAAGTTTTTATGGGTGAATATTGAATATTGTCCTTGTCCATAGCATATATTGTTTTACTTAGTCTTGTTTTTCTTTCTTTTATTTTTTTTTCCCACACAGTAGCAGGGATATAGTACAAGGCAGGGTTTGTACTTAGAAAGGAAAAGTTTAATTTTGTGAAAGAGAAATTCAGGAACTTTTGAGACTTCAGTCACTATTGTCTCCTGTTGGTATGTGAGCCTGAAAAAGAAACTGGATAATATATAGGGTACCATGTGAGACACATTTTCTGTGTCTCTGTCAGAATAGTGAACTATAAAGTAAATGATATTGAGGTGAATTCAGTACAGTCTTCAATTAACTGTTTCCGAAGAGAAAGTTTTTTTTTTCTTTTTAAATTGAAGTATAGTCAGTTACAATGTTGTGTCAATTTCTGGTGCACAGCATAATGTTTCAGTCATACGTGTACATTTGTATATTCCTTTTAACATTCTTTTTCATTATAGGTTACTACAAGATATTGAATATAGTTCCCTGCACTATACAGAAGAAATGTGTATTTTTATCTATTTTATATATAGTAGTTAGTATTTGCAAATCCTGAACTCCCAATGTATACCTTCCTACCTCCTTCCTGCCTCCCGGTAATCATAGTTTGTTTACTATGTCTGTGAGTCTCTTTCTGTTTTAGAATAAATTCATTAGTATCTTCTTTTGTCTTTCTTTCTTTTTTTTAGATTCTATATATGAGTGATGTCATATGGTAGTTTTCCTTTCTCTTTCCAAAGGGAAAGAGTTAAAAGAAAAAAAATAGTCAAAGAAATCAAAAGAGCAAAAGAAGCTTCTTCTAGAAAACACCTCTGAATATGTTACTTTAATCAGTTACTGAAAAAGAGCAACCTGTGTGCCAACAAAGATTTAATACAGAATACAGCCACAAACACTGCCTGCTGTCGAAGCAATTGTGCCTTCCAATACATGATTTTCAGAGAACCTCACTTTCTGCCTCCTCTAAAAGACAGCAGACAAGAGCAAAAGGTCATGCTCTCCTTTCGAAGCAATATCTGCTCACTTACTACAATAGGAAGGAATTATTAAAATAAATTTATCTCACAAAGAAGTACGACAACCCAGTTTAATTAAATATTTACATGTAAACATTTCCCCCTCTTTCTTTTAAAGACAACTTTTAGAGAGCAGACAGAGAAAAGGAACCTAATTTTTCAATTTCTTATGAATAATCTAGCTTTTTTGTTCAATGTATTTTAACGAAGATTTGTTGAGTACACGTTAGCCACCTCTGTGACTACAAAGATAGATAAAACACCATTCCTGATCTTGAACTAAATGCCACACAAGATAGAGTACAAGCCGTATTACTTAAAGTGCCATAAGAAATATACTTACAAAATTCTATGTGCATGTTAGGGACAAAGAGCTCAACGCCAGTTAAAACACCAGAGCCAGCTTCTTTCAGGGTGTAGCACTTGGGATAAAACTCGATGGGCTATTAATTTCGGTTCATGGGAAGAGGAAAGAAAGAACCAAGTTACAAAAGCAAGAAGATGGTGCATACATTTCGAAAACAGCAAGTGAACTGGTTCCACGAAGAAGCAGGAGCCCAAGTTACATGGGACTTTCATTCTTACCAACAAAACTTCAGAACTGCTCTTAGCATGATGTCCCAGCCCCCAAACAGATCCAACTCCTCCACACATCAACTGAAACATGACGTTAAGTGAAGATGTAAAAGGGGAGGTGAGGAAGAGGGTTCCCATCACACAAGTCAGAGAATTAATAAAATTCCCCAGCAGCCAATTCTGGGTTTCCCACCACAGTCCACCTCCACCAGTTGCTGCCACCCAATCTCTCCCACACTCTGCGTCACCTCACGTCGCTCCTTCAGGATCTGGTTCCCTGCAAACCAGTTTCTTCATTGTTCTGGGCCCTTGGTGGCTTGTTTTTCTGCTTGAATTTCTTGCAACTGAGCTAAACCTGTGGCTCCCACTGTGCTCAGAGCTGGCATGACCATTGCAAGAGAGTAGAGCACAGAGAATTTATTTACTGGATCCGGGGATGGGTCAGCTTTATTTTATGTGTTGATTTGCTTCTTTGAATAATCAGCCCTACAGAAGATGGCCAAATTTTTTCCTCCTCTGTTCATCCTATCACTGTGGCTGTAGGGCACGTGGCAGCCTTCAGGAGGTGAGTATTCCAGTGAAATATGTATGGCATCCAAATGTGTCTAATGATTTGGTGCAAACTTGGATAAATTGTATTATATTGTGTAATGGCTTTCATGCAAACATCAGGATATGTTATGTCCTGCATTGGAAGAAGTGTGTATTTCTCAGTGTCAGGGTCATTATAGATTCTGAGGGTCTTTGATAGCATGCCACTGGCCTCCAGTGTTATTAACAAAGGCCACAACGTGATGGGCTAACATTTGTTTAGAATATTCAACCATTACTAAGTATCACTTCCTTTCCTTCCAGCAATTTTTTCCAAACTAAAGCATCAAATGTCACAATATTGATGTGACATTATCAAGTTTCATCATGATTGACCTGATGTCACACTGTTTTGTAATACAACTGCTTGCTGTCAATCAAAGTCACTTGCAGAAGCCCATTATAAACACAGGGAGCAATTTGTGCCAGCAAAGAACCATCTGGTACACTCTTCACTTTGAATTTGAGCCTTGTCATTATTTAAGCATCATTAATGTCTAAAGGTAAATTTTGGCTATATTAAAGCCTCTGCCTGATCCTTGAAGTGTTCAGCATTTTGATAGTTCTCTGAGATAGGTAAAAATATTTGGAACTTTTCTTTGTGTGAAATTTTTTTTAATATGGGAGTTTTAACTAAGTTGGTGACCCCTGCCAGGAGGGTAAGAACTCAGGGTACATCCATGATGCTTCCCTGGAAAATGGGAAGCATTTCTTGATGAGGATGAGAGAGAGACAGAAAGAGACAGACAGAGATAGAGAGAAGCAGAGAGACAAAAAAGAGGGAGAGAGGGAGAGATTGAGAAACAGAGTCAGATACAGAGAGATCTTTTGGTTAAGCTACACATAAAGGAAAAAAAGAAACCCAGAAAAAGTGAGGCAAGGACTGCTGCTGATGCTCTGAACAGCAAGGAGTGGTGTTTCACTAGGAGCGCTTGGCAGCAATCTAGCTTCTGAAAAATGATCCCGTCTTGCTGTGAATTCTCTTCTCTGAGCTCCTAAACACTGCCATTTCTGCTGCTGCGACTTTGTTTAAAAGTGACCTTAATGTGTTTGAATCTCTGCAGTCAGTTCCCTGGGTTTTTGAAGAGAAAGGAAAGAGAGCAGTGGGTCCAGTTTAGGGTGAATGTGGTAGAAGATGGGGTGTCCACTGACTGTAGCTTTCTCCCCACCCCCTCACTAGACAAGAGGTAGTGCTTTGTCAGGATGGTTTGGTTGTAGGAGAAACCTCTAGCCAGGAAAGACTTCCCTTTTTCTCTCTTTGTTGCTCTTCAGCCTCTCGGCCATGTTCCCTGATTGAAATTCCGTTTCCATGCATATAGACCCCCGATTTTTCTTTCTCCTAACCATAACTTCTCACACCCTAAAGAAAGATTGGTCTTGTGTTTGCTTTGCTTTCACTCTTTTTTGAAATCTCGCCAACCTCATGACTTCAGTAAATACCCCTCTGCAGACACCTAAAAGCTTTTGCTTAGTCCTTCAGCATGCTCCTTTATGCAGAAAGACATGGTCACAACTTCTAATTCCCTGGTTCTCATTGTGTAAAATATGCTCTGAAAAAAAAAAGGGGGGGGCATACTAATAGTTATATAATGACCAATCAAAATAACAAATTTCAATTTTAACTGCTTGGTCCATAGCGATTTTAGACTCTCTTCCTTTCAAATTACTTATTCCTCCTGATAGATAAGATTTTAGTACTTAGAGTCCTCTTCCAATCTAACATGGTGTCCTAAAAGCTAGGGATGAAAAATATTCAAGCCATTCCTACAATGAATGCATGTTAGCCCTTATTTCAACATTTTAAATGTATATTGGGTAAATGTGACCCTTCAAATTAATTTTCCAGCTTTTTTTTTTACATACAAAGCTTTACTAAATGTTTTATAATCCCTCACTCAAAATTTTATCAGAGGTTTGTGTGACAAGTCTGATAAAACATTGTAACATATAATTTTATATGTTATATATGTAATACGTTATACATAGAACAAATGCCATTGTTTGTATCTTGCCCATCTCCTCTCATTTTATAGCTAGAAAAACAGCACAACACAAATTGAAACTCACACAAGTCAAAAAGTTTGCCCAAATTTACACAACCAGTAATGATGACCACAGGACAAGAATCCCAGGAATCTAAGTGCCCAATATTTGTTTGATTATACAGTACACACTTTTCTGAGTGTTTTCCTAAAGATTTTCTCAGTATCTAAGTCTTCCCTCTGTTCATCTGATTCTAATGTTCTCAACTACTTTCCAACAGTTCTTTGAAGGAGAAATGGTAGATTTGAAAAGAAGAGGGAAAATGAGAAGCCTGAAAAAATTTCTCCCCGGATTAAAATGTTCTGTAAGGTCTATTCTCTTGTGTGCCATCTCTAGCAGCTTCTTCTATAAATATGGCTACATTTGAGCCCATTATGCTACCTTGAAAAAACAGATTAAAAAAAAAGTTTCTGCTGTATAACACAGGGAACTATGTTCAATACTTTGTAATAGCCTTTAATAAAAAAATTATGAAAACAAATATATATCAAAATATGCATGACTGGAACATTGTGCTGTACACCAGAAATTGACACATTGTAACTGATGGCACTTCAATTAAAAAAAAACAATGTTTCTTAATATTTAGAAAAGATTAAAAATAATAAAAATGTCTTTCTATTTACCACCTGGTTTTATATTTGTATGATTTGTCACATTTTTAACCTTCAAAGCCACTGATTCTCTTTTCATCAGCATGTGATTAAGGTCATTCTGCAACTAATTTACTTAACACAAAAATGTGCTGTCTGGATATTTTTAATGTTAAAGCCTGCATGCTTTCAATATATATATATATATATATTTAAGTTTGTTGCTTAATTTTTTTTCTTCCCAAGTGCTCTGCTGCTTTAAAATCATTACAGTCATTTTTCTTATTCAATTTTTATCTTTTCTCTCTCCTTACTGCAGTCATCATTAATCATGCCTTCCTCATTGTATATTAACTGGCCTACTTTCCTTTAAGGCACTTCTTTCATTTTTTTATTTCATTTTGTTTTATTTTTGGGTCATTTCTTTGAGAAGCTCCTGACACAGTTCCATCCACACATCTAATACCACAACCAGCCTCACAGGCTTTAAGCGGCAAAGTATCCCAGCTGGCCTAGGATGTGTTCTTCCTTTCTTCTACATTTCAAACACTTGTTTTTCTTTTTTTTAAAATGATAAATATTATGTCTTTTTTCATGTTTACTTAGTAGAAAAAGCGGAAGGACTGAAAACAGTCCTTCAGAGTTCTTCTAGTTCAGGCTTGATTTACAGGCAGTGCTGTTTCTACACTAAGGGGATTTTAAAAGCTCACATCCTGTCTGACTCCTGTCCTGTTGGGAGAGCTGCGCCTCCCAGAGGTGATGTCTACCTGGAGAAGTGCAGCCCAATGCACTTCCTCTCTCTGTCCCAGCCCTTCCTCACTCTATCACCAAGCAATGACTCCCAACTCTTGTCCACGGATACCCAGCTGGGCTCCCAAGGGCAGCCCAGCCCTTGACTGGGCTCAGTCCATTCTCACACTGCAGATAAATGACCTTATCATGCTTGTGTGAGCAGACTTCTTCTTCATGTGAGGTCCTGGCTCCTTGGTTTGGAGAATCTCAGGATAATTATGGAGAAGAAGTGCATTTACAACATCCCTCTCCATCAGCTTTACCAATAGGTATAGAGGTTGCTGTACCGGGTTGTTCTCCCGCGTACCCATAGAAGAGGATTATCATCCTCCTCTCTCTCTCACCTTGATATCATTGCAGATGATGGTTCTTAGCTTAGGTGATGTTATTTCTTTTCTTTTAGATTCCAAAGGATGCTTAATTAGATTAATGAATGACTGCCCCGTTCTTTCCCTGGAATGTTGTAATAGGAACTAGTGGTCCTATAAGATCTACATGCTTCCACCTGGTAGGATATTAAGGAAAACAAGAGCTTATGCATGTCATAATAATTTGCTATTATCTTAAAAGGCTAAGGGATTTGTTGCGGTTCATCACCATTTCATAGGTAACCTGTTGATAGATATTATTGCCTTTGACACTCTTGTCTGAAGCATTTGCTTTCCTTTTCAAATGACGCTTCAAGTTCTTATCACTTGAGATTGCTCAAGACCCAGTTCATGTCTTATAATTTACCTTAGCGTGGACATCTGCTAAACTACATCCTAGTCCTTTCACTTCTCCCTAGTTCCATCTTACAACTTCTCACTTAGGACTTAACTTGACCGAGAAGATTTCTCAGTGCTGAAGCTTGTGGTGAAATCATTTAAAACTCTACACCAAGTTGCAGTACAAGAACATTCTGCTCTGCTCTTAGAGATGTGTTCCCTTTCCTTCAGGCAGTTGGTGTTTGAATCCATTGTTAGCAAGTTGATAGACAAGCAATGTTCTGGTTGTATAAAATCAGACAACAGTTATTGTTTGAAAAGGAAATGTATTTAATAGCACTGCCTATAAATCAAAAGCCTTGGTGGGGCGAAAAAAGAACTAAATGGAAAAGAAAGCTTTTTCTTATTGGGAAAAAATATGTGCTAGGGAGCATGGTGAACTCGACGGGAACTCTCTCTTAGTGCTGATTCTCTAGTAGATGGCTTGTTTATTCTCTTTCTGCGCTTAAGGGAGAAGAAATGAGTCCTCAAGGCTGTGATGAAGTGAGAGAAAAAAGAAACTAAAGTCACTCAGTGAGTTAAAACATTTAAAGTCCTTACTGTATTCTAGTGAGCTGCATGGTTTGTTCCTTTACCCTTGGCAGATGGGCAACATTTAATGGAGGGTTTTAATGCTGAGCACAATCGAAGATCAAAGGCACACTAATGGGAGTAGATTTTTAATTCAATTTACACCAAGTATATTAAGGAATAAAGGAATATTCTAATCAGTATATGTGTATAATAATATTTTTAAAAAACTGATCACTAAAAAGTTAGATATCAGTAAGAAAAGGGCAGGTTGTATTAAAAAGTTTTTTAAAAATGAAGTTTGCTTGTGAAGTCTTTTTCACTCGAATCGCTGTCAGGGTGTTTAGTGATTTTGATTTGAAATGTGGCAGGTAAAAAATATCTAGTTTTCTTAGTAATACATGAATTGTTTTACTGTAACATAATATCACCACTTGAGAACAGAGCGCCTCTGTGGTCAGATCAGTGGTGATTTTTGCCACTGAGGAGTGAAGAAATTATTTTCTGAAAGCTGAAATCATAAAGTTTAGGATTACTGACATTTTTGCACACTTTAAGCTCTCTGTCTTTCTCATTCAGTAGCGGGCAACTGGACCATCGACAACAACCCCCTTTTCCTGATTTACATTAAAAATGGACAAAATTCTCACCATGAACATTATATGGGTTGAGTTGATTTCAGTCAGCTAGTCATTATCTAGATCAGTGCTTTCCAGTCTTTTCCCACAACTTGTGTGGCATCACGGGGTATGACAGTGTCACGACTAGAGGTCAATTTCAGAGCGTCTCCAGTCCCTGCAACCAACCTTGGACACCCCAAGGGTTAGGCGCTCAGTGTATTATCACCTATGTTGTAATTTTTTCAAGAACAAGAATATCGAATAGCTCTTGCCTACAAGTTTGCCTTAAAGTTAATTAATCCATAAGAACAGGAGGATGTAATTACTTTATGATTATTAATTTTACATATTTATCATGCCTTTTAAGTGTTACTGCGCAGTGTAGTGGGATAATAGATTTTGTGTCAGAGAACTGTGTTGGAGTCTCAACTTTATCCCTTTGGCTTCAATGAGGATGGCTGGCCAAGCATACATTCTATACCTCCACCTACTTCAATAGCTGGAAATTGCAGAAAAAGGTATTACAAATATCTATAAGCATGCTGCAAGACAAAATATGAAAGGACTTCTTGACAAAAAGAAAATAAATGGGATCGATAGATGGGAAAGCAAGTTTAAATTTAAACTCCCCAAAGACACATATGATGCAGGGAGCAGGTTATCTCTGAGTTTATTTCGAAGTCTGAAATAATAGAAATAATGAGTCCAAGGAAGTCAGGGGCAAATACTGAGAGATTAAATACAAAGGAGCAAGCAGGCTTTGATTCTTCCATGCTTGGCTTTCCATTTTCTTAGCTGTGTCCCTAAAAGAACAAAAATCTTTAACTTTGATAAATTGCATTCTATCAATTTTAGTATGTTTCATGATTTTTTCCTATTTAAGAAATCCTGCCTAACCCAATGTCACAAAGATTCTTCTCTTTTGTTTTCTTCTAGAAGTTTAATAATTTTAACTCTTGCAATGAGGTCCATGATCTCTTTTTACTTAATTTTTGTGCATGGTTTGAGTTTATGTGCAAGGTTAACTTTTTCATGTATATAAAATCTCCAGCTTTTCAAGCATGCTACTTGAAAAGATTATCCTTTTCCCATTGAATTCCCTGGGCATCTTCACCAAAATCAGGTGATTGTCGTAAGTCTGTGTCTATTTCTTGGCTCTCTACTCCATTCCATTGATCTAAATGTCCATGATTATTCCAAGAGCATACCATCTTGATTAGTGCACCTATGTAGTTTGTCTTGAAGTCTTCCAATCTTTTTTTTTTTTTTCTAATGGTTTGGTTATTCTAGCCCCCTTGCCTTTCTATACGAATTTTAGAATTAGCTTGACAATTTCTTCAAAAAAGCCTACTGGGATTTCCATTGAGATTGAGATTGAATTGAATCTATAGCTGAATTTGAAAAGAAAGGCCATTTTAACCATAGTGAGTCTTCATTGATTGTATTTGCTATCTTCCATATTACTACAGGTGATAACTTTTGCCAAAGTTTCTGGCACTACATAAACTTATCTATAGCAGCCTGTTTATTGTGTCTCTAGCCTCTGCCAACAGCTCTCTTGCTAATGCCATGTTTGAGCTTTCTGCTGTGTCAGCACTCCACTCTGTGCACCAAATTTTGTCAGTTTTCTCTTTCTGAATAGCAAACCACCCTAAAATCTAGTGGCTTAAAACAGCAACCATTTATTTACTCACATTTCCTTGGGTCATTACTTTAGGCTGTGCTCAACTTGGTGGTTCTGTTTCTCTCAGCTGGAGTTACTTAAGCAATTGGTTATCTAGACACTCAACAGGGCACTGTATAGTCCAAGATGGCCCTAGTCCTATGCTTGGCCATGCTGGGCCACTGCATGCACTCATTCCTGTGAAGGTTAGACTGGGCTTTTCATGTGATACCAGCAGCATTCTAAAAGAGAGAGAGCAGAAGCCACAATGCTCTTATGGCGGAGGCTCAGAACTTCTAGACTGGGTCTTCTTCCACATTCTATCTGTCAAAGCAAGACACAGCCCCACCCAAATCCCAGAGGTGGGGAAATAGACTCTACCTGTTAATTGGAGGACTAACAAAGCCACACTGAAGGGAAGTTTGGTGCTGGAATGGGAAGAGTAATGTTGCAGTGACCTGTGCATCAACAATCTACTAGAGATGCTTGATAAACATTTTTTGGGTATAAAGGAATTAAGCTACCACTTATGTATCTAAAATATAAATTAAACTATCTAGCCAGTAAAAAAAATCATTTTATCAAAACTAATAATGAAAAAGATCTCAACCACTAGACTGGTAGTTTTTTTTTTTGTCAATAAACATATACTTCCATTTATACATTATGTGTGGCTTCTGAATAGCATATGAGCTCCTTTAAACTTAAAAAGTTCTTTCTGTAACAGAACATTTTCAAACTTTCTAGAATGGAATATTATCTTAAATTCTATTATACATATTTTTCAAGAATATCATTGTGCACAATGTGATGAATAGGCTTTAAAATAACAGAAATAACATGTCTTCAGTGGAAAAAATGTAAAGAGTATACTTTATTCAGAAAAAAAGATTGCAAACAGAATTTATACACCTCAGTTAAAGTAGTTATAAATGTATCAATTTTCATTATTTAGAAAAATCTAATGTCTACAGGATTGAAAATGCAATAACTGAATAAATGTTTTTAATAAGCAGTTAAAAAATGGAATATTTCCATCAAGAACAGGGCCTCTGTTGTAATTCGTCATTATTATTATGTACATTACTCAGTAGGAAATATATTTTATGTTCTGTAATAAAAAGTTCTAGCTCTTCTGTCATTCTTTTTCATCTTTTATTGCATACCTTTCACAGCCATCCATTGACCGAGGAATGAAAAGATAGCATTTTTTCTTGACTTATTACACTACTTGTAACGCAAGTTATTTTCCTGAATGATTTTTAGTGTTGGATTTTTAATTTAGTTCTTTGAGAGCCTAACCATCTTGGGTTCAGTGGAAGGTGCATGGATGTTGGTAAGAAAATTCATATTCTCAAATAATTCACAGTTTTGGTCAAAAGAATGTCAACATTTTCTATGCATTAATAATTGAGTTGATATCAGTTTCACTTTGCTTATTACATTTCTTTAACATTTATAAAAGCTCTATTTTTATCAGGCTAATTCTACTATTAATTTTTTAAAAGATAAATGGCATACTATCTGTGAATTACAACTCTATCTTTTAATGAATACACCTACAGTTTAATCATAAACTATTTATTTTGTCTTAATTACTTCCTGCATCTTTATCATTTGAATGTAAAAGTTTAAGCTCCAAAATTCTCTCATTAATAAGAACAAATATAAAAATATTTTTGATAAAGCTGGGAGAGTCAACACATCTTGTCAAAATTTTTGAATTACAGAGTTCATTTCATCAACTTTAGGCTCAGATTTCTATGGTACTACCAAATAATAGTAACTATTATAAACAAACTCCACAATATTTTAATAGGTGTCATGCATCATAAAATTCCTTGAAAACAGTCTAAAATATAATTTCAGTAATACATATCCAAAGTCTAGTGTGGATGAAATTCAATTCATGAAAGATTATAGCCAAGTGGATCCGTTGAAGTGATGCAGTAGTTTGCACGATTGTATGAAAAAAAAAAAAAGGACATTATTTTAAATTAATTCAGACCAAAATGAATGACCAGAATTTCTACTTAAGCTTCCAAATTTAGCACGCATCTGTACCATTTTAGCCCCTCTACCTTAATTGTTCTTGTTCACACACTTATTTGTCTGATACAGAGCCAAAGCAACTTGGGCATATTTTTAGTATCATGGGATGATTTAATTCATGCTTCTTTGAAGGTTCAAGGAAATTTGTGGGTAGTTGCTTGTCAAGC
Source organism: Vicugna pacos (assembly GCF_048564905.1). NCBI lineage: Eukaryota > Metazoa > Chordata > Mammalia > Artiodactyla > Camelidae > Vicugna > Vicugna pacos. The sequence continues at coordinate 10,737,232 of NC_132994.1, read as the reverse complement.
TATATTCCCTTGATATAACACTCTTTTTGCTTCTACCCTCTTGACCTGCAATCTTTGGCTGAGGACACTGGCTTCCTATTTAAAGGGATGGTTTCTTTATTCAGACTCCTGATTAATTTATATATTGTTTTGCTCAGATGTTTTTTCAGAGTCTCACATGACCTAATCTCCTTACTACCAAATCATGAAAATATTCCCAACCCACTGAAAGGAGCAGTATGTGAGCTCCTGACTGTCAAACCTAGTATGTATGCACATTCATATATAGAGGTTGATATCTGTAATCTCGCTGAATACTTGACTCATAACAGATACTCAATAAAACTTACAGTCCATCAATATAATCTGCCCTATTAAGTTATTATAGGAAGCTTCACATGGCATATATCTGGTATCAGAAGTGCAGAGGTGATTTCATGGCTCCTAGGAACATTCTAGAACTTTGATAACTCTTCAGTAACTGCTCTGTTAAACTTGTCTGGCATTACCTTAAGCTGGGGTGGCAAATTCACGGTGTGGGAGCAGTCATTGCCCCTCCCGTCCCACAACAGTCATAACTAACCAATCATGGCACTGTTTCTGATGGAGCCCAGAAATCACCATGGACTTCTGTAAAAATACAGTGTTCCAGAAGCCACTATGCATCGATTGGAGTCTGTGTGAAATTTGAAACCTGTTTGTCATTCTTGACCTAGTTTAGAAGATTAAATGTTTTTGCAGTCTCGACACAGCATAGAACTTTGTGCCTAACGACTTATAATAACTAGTTATTGATGGATGTTTTTGAAAATATTATAAATATGGATTGTGAATATTATTCTATTACTCTGATAATGTGAAAGATGAGTCTTTGAGGGGAAAAACTTCCTGCCTAGTGAAACATGGTAGTAAGAAATAAAGGAGAATTTTTATTTTTACCTATGTATTTGCACCATTGTAAGATGTATATCTTTTGATAATTTGAAAAATGTGCTTTATCTTGCTCATATGTTGGATTGTAAAAAATATATGCTGTCTTTGTGGTATCTAGCAGATGTACCCAAATCCTCACCCTGCTGCAAACTGTGTGACTAACTGCAAGTTGTCTCCTTCAATTAATTAGCTGGAAGCTGATGATGGGAGTTGTCTTGCCTCCAGTGAGGCAACCTTTCAGGATAAAATTCTGGCAGATGTTACCATGGTTAACAGCAGACTTGTTTTTCTGCTTCTATTTACCAATCACGAGGAATATTTGGATTCATTACAGTTGAGTTTCTACATAAGAAGCAACTAAGTTTTAAAGTGACACTGACTTCAAGCAGGACTATGTGACTAGGTTGTTGTGCTTTCTCCAAAAAGCTGGTCATGTAAGTGCCTTGGATGTCAATGCTTTGATGCACTAGGCAGGCCATTATGCTTCTGGAACACTATCTGTCTATTTCTCTCAATTTAAAACCCAGAATATTATTTTTCAAATTGTATAGACAGCTGGCTGGTCACCTCATAAATTAACCCAATTTCACATAAGAAATAACTGTAAAGATGAATTCACCAGATACAGCTATCAGCCAGATGTTCTCCATGCAAGAAAATGAAGGAGGGTTGATAGCACAGATCATGAATGGAGCAATAGGTGGAAACAAAATGAAAGAAATACACACATACCCCATTGGTGGTTATGAGGAAGAGACTATGGTTACACATTGGTTTATTCGGTCACACCTAGGACAGCACAGTGGAGGTTTCAGCAGACAACCTCAGCATGAGTACTGGGTGATACTTGTAAGAATCCAGATAGAGACCAACATTTCTTTGTTTTGGGTATTAGAAAGCGGCATTGGAAGTAAAAGAGCTAGCCTTAAATAGAAGGCAGAGACATTTTATATGGCTTAGGAGTATATAGTCTCCTTGACTGTCCAGTTCTCCTAACCTGCAGTGAAGAGACAGCCACCTGGGGAAAAAAAAATTAATTTTAGCATATGGGGACAAGGCGGTATTACAACTTCTATGTCTTCAGTTTAATCATAAAACCTACCTGGTAAAATCATTCACTATTGAGATAGTTAATATGTTGGCATAGGTTGTTAGTTCAGATTTTTTTTTTGTCTCCTTCATGGGTGATTAATTTGTTAATTAAGAAAATGGTCATAGTGGGGAGGGTGTAACTCGGTGGTAGAAGACGCTTTTAGCATACATGAGGTCCTGGGCTCAATCCCCATTAAAAACAAACAAACAAACAAACAGTCAGAGAGGACAGATAACAATTTACTCATTCTGAAGTGTGGTTTGGAGGTTTTAATAACTGGTAATTGTGATATAGTGCAAACTAGAATATATTTAACACCACAGCTTGCTTAGTTCACTGCAGAGAGTTTACTCTCTCAAGGTAAACTTTATACATTTTTTAACATATTTTTCTCACAGAAGTTCATGCATATATCCTGGTTAGTATTTTTTTCTTATTTTATGTTTCTCTCTGTCTTTTTTTTTTTTTAACTTAATTAATTGTGTTGCTGTCACATCATATTCAATATGCCCCAAAGTGAACGTACTTTCCAATTTGAACCATGTTTCTTTCTACCTTCTCTCTTTCTGTCAATGGTACAAACATTTCTCCATTTATCTAAGTTTGAAATTTTGTGATTTTCTTCCACTGGTTGTTACCCACTGTCTCTCACTCTACCCCGAGCTCTCTTGTCTAAGTTTGAAAGCTTTCTCATTCTCTCATGTATCTGTTACTATCTGGCATAATACCTGTCTCTCCCAATTAGATTATAAAATCTTTGGGTACCAGGACTTTGTCTGGGTCACGTATCTCTGTATTCCAAGGACAAGAACAGCGTCCGGCATACAAATATTCATCTTTCAGTAAATATGTGCTGAAGGAATGAATGAAAAGTGGGTCTGATGTTGGCGGTTAGACCTAAATCTGAATTCTATTCTCTTGCATTCACTGCCTGTAAAATGCGGTAGCCCCACCTCACCATCCGCCACCACCAGCCAAATCCACGATTCCTCGTTCCAAGGTTTCAGTTACTCCTGGTCAACTGCAGTCCGAAAGTAAAATGGAAAATTCCAGAAATAAACAATTCACACTTTTTTTATTTTATTTTAAGAGAGTCTTCCTTTAAAGTTCCTTAAAAGAAAAAAGTGTGCAAAGACACACCCTGGGAGTTTCATCGACCGAGGAAGGTCGACTCATCATAGCAGAGGAGACTAGAAGTAGATACCGCATCCAGACATACTTTGTCACAAACTAACGTATCTCCCATCTCTTCTTGAAAGGGCTCATTCATCTTCCCCAGAAATCATTTACTCTTCCCTAAATGGCCCATATACTCCCTCCCCTTTCCCTGTTAGGTTGGTGTTTAATCCTGAATTCGAAAACCACCTTTTGAGTGACTCATTTTTCTGGGTATCTCCGACGTATCCATGTTAATCAACTTCTGTTTGCTTTGCTCTTGTTATCCTGTATCTTGTTACGGGAGTCTCATCCAGGAGCTCAGACGGGTGTGGGGAACATTGTTCTCCCTTCCCTACAGCCATACCCCTGGCCTTCAACTACTGGTGCCATCAGCAGGACCCACCTTCTTCGATGTGGAAAACAAAAATGTCTTTAGACATCACCAAATGTCCCCTGCAGGGCAAAATGATCCATCTTGAAAAGCATTGCTCTAGGGGGATCCACTTTTACCCTCTTCTTATACCCCTGACTGGCTCCAAAGTTTAGAAACATTTGCCCTCCTGGATATATCGACAAAATAACTCTGACCAGAGGAACAGAGCATACTGAAACCCTGCCTCTTTGGAGCATTTTGTGTGTGGGTTCTTGACAACTCTCAGCCAAAGCTCTCAGCAGAACACTCCATTCAAACCTCTGCACTAAGACACTTGACCAAACCTTAACATGGCTTCTCATAGCCAAAGGATGCACCCCTGGGACCACCCAGCCAGCCTTCTTTTGAGTGTTGGTCTCAGAAGATGCAGGACTGTCAAAAAAATGGATTGTTCCAGCTAACACCTGAGCTGGGCCCCTGTTCTCCTTTCCTTAGAGCATGTATTCAAAGTGCTTACAACTGTCAATCTTTTTTTCTGTATATGTAGCTCCTACCATTTAGGAATGTCTTTCAAGAACCCAAAAGCCCATTTCTTTGAAGTGTAGTCATCCAGAAGGAGAGGGCTTCTGTCTCCCAGTGTCCTGGGGGAGACTGCGTCCTAACTTCGAGAGTCCTCAGCTAAAATACACAGCCAGCTCAACTGCCATTTACACTGACCAACTCTGGGCAGTTTTTGTGTTCCTTGGCTCTGCTGAAGCTTGTGTCATGGAATTAAAAAAAAAAAAAAGGACACATGAATTTATTTACAAAACAGAAACAGACTCACAGACATAGAAAACAAACTTACGGTTACCAGTGAAGGGGATGGGAAGGGATAAATTGGGAGTTTGAGATTTGCAGATACTAACTACTGTATATAAAATATACACACAACAAGGTCCTACTGTAGAGCACAGGGAATTATATTCAATACCTTGTAGTCACCTATAATGAAGAAGAATATGAAAAGGAATATTTGTATGTATATGTATGATGGAAACATTACACAGAAATTGACACAACATTGCAACTGACTATATGTCAATAATAATAAATTTAAAAGCTTGTGTCATTTCCTCTCCCTACTTCCTCATTCTCCTGTAAAATGCCAATCACCTCTGAGCAAATCCAAGTTGAGTTTAGTTCAAGCCAGATCCTCTTTCCGATTGTGACAGTATATTACTGATTAAAATCTGTCCTTTGTACTTTGGTGTTGGCTTTGTTTACCTTGGACACCACACTGTCCAAGAGGACAGGGCTTCCCTCTCTACTCTTTCTCATTTGAGCTATGGAGCAGTCGGGGAGGGAGGAGGCGGAATCCTGGGGGAAAGTGCTCAGAAGTACACCTGCCTGCTGGTCACAGCTTCATGTTCAACCACATTTGATAGAGTTAGTTCTTCATTGTGGTGAATCTGTCTTTTATGTGGTTTCAAATTCAGGAAAGAAGTAAGATTAATTATCCCCCACCAGCCCCAACAAAAACTAGAAAATCTTACACAAATGTCTATTTATGTCAGCACTGATTTATTTTACCTAAACTTTACTTGGTGCTAACAGTGTGTATGCCTCAATGCATTGCAAACATCTCAAGAGCATTTAATTGTTCAAAAGATTAAGCTGAGTCTGTAATATTTTGAACTCAGTGAATAACTTTCTCTGGTAGGAAGTTTAAATCATGCAACAGCCTAATGGGAAAAACGATGGAAGAGATTTGGGGGCATGTAAAAGCTGTTATGTCTCCTCAATCCTTCCCATACTGTTGCATCTGCTTTATTGAATCTGATCTTGTATCTGGGTAAGAAATGCTATTTCCAAGGGACTCATTTGCTTTTAAGAGGAAGTAAAATTTTTATCAGGCTAAAACTTTTGCCAAAAGATTTGGGTAATAAGGATCATTATTTGGGGGCATAGTCGCTATTATTCTGTTTTGTTTTTTCTTTCATAGTGTATAATCAACAGAAATTATATTAAAATAGAACCATCTGAACATCAGATAATATATCTAAACCAGGGTAATTATGAAGACTTTGTGTATTAATGTAATTGTCTACGAATTTGCAGGCAACATAGATACTAGCAAAAACAAACAAAAAAATTGCTTCAAAGGTGCCACCAACTGTTTTGATTGTAAATTACAATTTAGAGACTTTATCATGTATTAAAATATGTCATTAAATATTACCACATCTTTCACTGCTTTTATGTATTGTTGTTCTTGGAAACCAATTTCAACCATCTGCTCCTGGTTTCTAGTAAATTTCCAAGCTTAACAGAATGAAACTCATGTTTCATTTTATTATAAATTTTTTCCTCAGTGATGTCCCGCAAGTTACATGATGCCTATTTAAGAGTTCCACATTTTGGAATAGATATTTAGGGAACACTTGACATCATTCCTTAAGGAAATTATTAACCAGGAAAAAAAGAAACAGATATATGAGTCACAAAAATACAGATATGGAATTAAATGGAATAGGAAGGATTATATTTTAAGTTTGGTAATAACTAAAATTCGTCAATAAAATGCTTTTGCAAAATGTGAATTTTGACCTGCAATTTAGAAGCAAGAAAAGATGCATACATGTGTTTTATCCTGAGCCCACCAGTGGATGAGTTTGAGGGTAGCCTTCAGAAGGATGTATTTAAGCTGGAGGGCAACAAGTAGACTTGGGAGGACAGGAGTTGCAGAAATGGGGAAATGACATGGAAAATGACATCAGCTGGAGGAAAGAATTCTATGGGTTTAGAATGCTAGGTCTGCCAAGAGAGAAATAAAGACTGGATGTGAACTGTTTTCATGTCCAAAAAGGACTTTCTAATAGGTACCAGGAAACTTTCTGATGAATACAAGATTATAAACTAAGGCTAATAAAATCATTATTTCTTTCAAACAATGCTGCCAAAACAATTCTCTGCTATGTTAACTACTGTACTAAACTGACAAAAATCAATTAAATTAAAAAACAATTTTAAAGAGGAGTCAATTAGGTTTATTTTTATTCATTTATTTTTAACAAAGGTACTGGGGGCTGAACCCAGGACCTTGTGCATGCTAAGCACACTTTCTACCACTAAGCTATACCCCCCCCAAAAATCAATTTTTAAATCTAATCTCTGTGAAGCAAAAATATATTTCATAATTAAAGAACTGAACTCTATGACACCAGAAGCAGGTTTAAATATCTAACTTGTTGACCAAGTGCATAGAAAGATTGATAATCTTATCTAAAGTGAGATGTTTTGAGTCATTTGTTTGATTCAGTAAATCATTGCTATGAAGACAGTGCATTTTACTTTTGACACAAACTTTTTATTTCTCAGGCATGTTAGTATCTTGATAAGCTCATTCAGTAACAAGGATTTAATATATATAGTAGTAGAGCTGCTTTAGAGCTAACCTCTGCAAGCAGTAAATCCAAAACTTAAATTTTGCTTACTCTGGTTACATCAACTGCTGAATGTATCAGTGTAAGTTCAAAGGATTCTAGGATTAATTTTTAATTATTTTACATTATTTGCTTATTGTTTTGTACACTTGAAACTAATATAATGCTGTATCTCAAGTTTGCCTCAATGAAAAAAAAATAAATGAAATCAAACAATAAAAATTGTCTTATAGAGAAATAATACATAACATTCAAAATAAATGATAAAGCTTCTTAACTGCACGGTTACTGATCTTTTAATAAAAATGTGGATTACAAGCACATCTGATGTAAATAAATTAAAATTTCATTTGTCCAAAACTTTGTATATTCATTAATATACAAAGATTTATTAATAAGATTTGTTCAAAACACTACTGTTGGTTTAATAAACATTAAAGAGAAAAACAAACAACACACCCACAGATCTGTTTAGATATTTACAAGATCATTTAATTGAAACAGTTGCATAATTCTTTACTTAATTTTGCTTATGGCCATATCTGTTTTTCATTTTTATAATGAAGTATTTCACATTGAAATATAGTTTCTGGTTATTCTCCATTTGGTGGGCACTAGTTAAACAAGTTGGATGCTTAAAAATGTTAAACTGAGCTAAATTTAAGTGAGTTGACTAGATAAAATTCTGATGTGGGAGTTATTAGGACATTTCAAACTAACCCAAATTTTCTCTATTACAAATATCTCAGTGAAATATAAAAAGACTTATTGAATGCTTGATTATGTTACAGATGAAAATAAAATAGAGCATTGTAAAATCCACCTAATGGTCTTAAAGGGTAAAATATTTTATCATTATATACACTTTTAACTATGGCTAGTAACTAATTAATCTAATGCATTTTTTTGTTTGTTTTGAGTGTGTGGTGAAGGAAAGTACAGCATTTATTGCAAGGCACCCAGCAAGGAGAACAGGATGCTAATTCCTAGAAGACCCTAACTTCCTGATGGCTTTTGGGGAAAGATTTTTTAACTTTTAAAATTTTTATTGAGATATAGTTGATGTACAATTTTATATAAGTTTTAGGTACAACATAGTGATTCACATAGTGAGGTACAATATCATGTAAGTTTCAGATGTGTATCATAGTGACTCCACCTATAGTTATTATAAAATATTGGCTATATTTTCTGTGTTGTGCAGTACATCCTCATAGCTTATTTATTTTATATGCAGTAGTTGGAAACTTTTAATCTCCTACCCCTAGCTTGCCTCTCCCTCTTGCCCTCTCCCTATGGCTAACCACTAGTTTGTTCTCTACATCTAATAGAGGTTTTTTGTTTTGTTTTGTTTTGTTTTAAATAATAGCTTCTTTGAATCTCTAAATATTAAAATTTGCTTGTGGACTAAGGAGTTACTAAATTAGATATAACTCAAAATCCCACTGAAGACAAATTATCTGATAGAACTACATTTGAAGCATCTATGTTTGAGGAAAAAGATACAGGTCACTCTGAAATATTTGTGTAGAAGGGTAAAAAGGTGAGTGAAGACCATGGAAAGATTCTATTTTATATTTGATAGAGAAGAAGTGATACAATACTAAGTGATACAAAGAAGGCAAAGAACTGGCTAGATTTTGAAATAAAGCAGTTTTTAAAAGATTTAACAACAATAAAAGCAGCTTGGAAATGGAGGTAAACTCAGTTGTTTGCAGTTAGGAACAGCCCCCAAGAAGGAAAGAGCATATTCTCTAAACACATACAATTAGTATAAAAAGTCATTACATAGAGATTTTTCAGGAGTAGGGGAGGTTATACTGGTTTGTAGTTTTGTATATAAAGAACCAGATGCAAATTTTGAATTAGATTAATGTTCCTGATTTTTATCAGAAAATAACAATTATAATTTTAGCAGTTCTATACTAGATATGCAGTATATAATATAATATATAATATATCTCTTTATCTAAAATTCATGATTGTCTATGAAAACCTGATTTTACAAAGTAATTTTGACATCTTCAAAGATTTTGGAGATATTACCTTCAGGCCTTAGGAAAATTAAAATAGTGTACTCTGAAAATGATGCATTTTTTTCCTTGATTTTGTGAAGTACATCAAAAACCCTAACAGTCGTCAGTTTGTGTCCTTTAATGCTGTCTCTTGAAATGTACCAGATGAAGATGCCTGTTTTAAAAAAGGGAAAAAAATCTTTTATAGCACTGTAATTATGCTACTAAGCTTTTTGCTAAGTGTAATAGTCTAGCTTAGAGAAGCATGAGAAAAAAATGCAATTAAGTAGATGTAATTGCAGTCTAGATTTAAGAAGTCCTTGCTTTCAGTGTTTTTCACTTAAATTACAAATTCCAGGGAGCCATAACAACTGGGAGCTTTCCGTTTTTTAAACTGAATTCAAAGAATGATTAAATATTAGATCTAGCAGAGCCACTACCACCCAAGTCTCAAATATTCAAGCTGTATATGGAAAAAGGAAATAAAAAAATAAATCATGGGTGTGACATGCTGCACAGTTACTGATGCTTCTTCTCTCTGATTAGAAGACTTACTGTCCTCTTTAGATGGAACTATTCTGTGTAGCATCCTTTATACCAAATCCTATTTCATCTAAAAAATTAATTAAATCTCATTTCTGAATACCTAAAATTCCCATTGTCTATAGTACTCTTAGTCCATTTAACTTTAGATACAAAGGCCCTCCTCTCCTCCATGATGGAGGGAAGCTGGAATATATTTAAGTAGTAGAGATAAAATCTGAGCTGCAAGGGTACATTCGTGAAAATTACACTGGCTTTACGTTCTGGATGCTCACCTGAGGGGCTGCTGGGGTCCAAGGTTTGGTGTCACAGTTCTGGCTGTGACCCAACTCTTTCCTTAGCTACCTGAGAGGTGTCTTTTCTCTGTTTGGATGTAAACATTTTGAATCATTAAATACTGAGCTGTGTCCAAAGATACATCTGTTGCCTGTAAGAGAAAAAAATTAAATTTGGTTGGCATCAGAATAAAATGCATATATACACACACATATAGTCGTGACATTTATCTTTGGCTTTAAAAGTCTTTGGGTATTAAAAGAAGCTAAATTTGTTCCAACCTCTAATAATTGATTCAAGTTAGCTTCCATTTCAACAGGGCTGGGTTTTTGGTGCTTTCGTTTTGTGATTGAGTCACAGATACCATTGTTGTCATTCTTGCCTCGTGAAGTTCCTCTCATTTAAAACACTCTCCGTTCTTTTTGCTTTTAAGTTTTCAAAGAACACCTTGAACCCCACTTCTTCCATGAGACCCTCTCTGAATACATTAGCCCCCTTTGGTTTCTCTTCCCTCCCAGATTTTGTGGCGTGCACCATGACATTTGGCTTTGGGTCACTTTGACAAATCATATTTTAGCTGGTGGGTTTTAATGAACTGACTGTGCTCTCTCCCATGATTCTGGGCATCTTCTCAGTAGTGCTCTAGAGATACAGTTGGTCAAGCGATGGAAGTGCAAGGGCGGATGGCGTCCCCTCATTCACAGCCACACTGACACCCAAGAACCATTATCACCTCAGTGTTCCATGAAGATCAAAGAGCTAAGTGTCCAATTCTCAGGCACACCACACCGAAGAGACTACCTTCACATCTCCAGAAAACAGAAGCACCAGCATTCTATGGGTTTAACTAATTTTAGGTATAATTTATCTAAATATTTAAACTTTTGAAATAAATCAACAAAAATATTTTTTTAAATGTCAATCAGTGCTAAAGAAGTTGTTTCTCCTTTGATTCTTATTTTCATCACTTAAGCTCCAATTTTAAAACTGTATTTAGCATGTTTTCATTAAGTTTGAAGTTATCACTTTTTCCCTTTTGGTCAATAAATAGTCAAAAGAAAACATCAGAAAAAATTATAAAACTCTCGCCATTGATGGAACACTTTTTTTTTAAGAATTGTTGTTTGATTAGTTATTAAATAATGATTGCACCCTTCCTAAGAGTCCACACTTCCTACTCTACCAGAAATTCTGGGATTTTTGACACACATTTATTTGTAGAGAAACAAGTTGTGTTTATTTTGGGAACATGTGTGCATATATTTATTTTTCTAAGATAGAGTTTGATAGATGAATTGGACTTCGGACTTGGGGAGCAGTGACTTGGAATCTATTACCTACTGTTTACAACTGAACAAACTTCCCTTTATTTTTACAAATCACTAGTAAGTTGCTAAACTTTCAGATTTTGTTTCTCTTATTCTATTTAACAGGGAAGATTAGAACCTGGTTTTCTTTTTATAGTGGGGATAACAGTTTTGATTCTTTAGCTTGGGAATCGTGGTGAACAGGACAGGGTGCAAACACTGTCACTGCACAAGGACAAGGACAGAAATCAGGTTTTAATACTCACTATCCATAATCCTGGGATTAAAAGTTTAAACTATGACACAAAAGAAAGCACACAGTCTCATTAGCACAGAGGTAAGAAAGCTGGGTGGTAGAGACTTACCCTGAAATTGGAGATGTTGGTATTTCTACGTTCGGTGATGGACCATTGGCTGGTGTTCAATACAGAGGAAGACCTTTGGTCTTATTTTTCTGTGAATCAGCTAAAAGGAAACTTTACAATATAAAGACAAAATGGGGTTCAGGTCTGCATTGTTGTCCCATTGTAGACTCTTCCTCCTAACACTCTCACCCATGACCATAGTTTCAAATGGAATTCCACTTGCAGAGTTCTCATTCGTTTACATTTCCAGCCTAGACTTCTTCTCTTAGTATCCACCCGTTACATTGGCTCTGCCACTTAATACATATCTTCCTGAATGTCTCAAAGGCATCTCAGACTCAACATGTCAGTATCAACTTAGGATCTTAACCCAGATCTTCCTCTAGCGCTCTCTCACTTAGTAAATGGCACTATCCAGTTGCATAAGTCAGAAACCCAAGGGTTACCTCTCCTTCAACCCAATATCCACCTTTTTCATCAAATTCTGCCAATTTTTATCCAATAAATATCCTATGAACTCATAGCCTTACCTCTATTTCATCCTTATCACTCTAGCCCAAACTACAATCATCTACAAATCTGAAATTATTTATAATATCCTATGTGGTCTTTTTGCCTCCAGTTTGGTATCTCTCCAACACTTCAACTACAGAGCACTCAGTGTAATCTATTTTGTTATGGAAAATGTGATCATGTCACCATCCATATTTAAAAATCATTTGTAGCATGATAATATTTTTATATCTTGCATGCTGCTCCTTGGTTTTTGACCTTTTGGGTCATTTGGGACATTTATACCTTCATGTCTCCAGACTGGATGCACAGGTAATGATGGCATGAGTGAGTTAAGAATTCTCTGGATGCAGATGACAAGAGCGTACCTCTATAAAATAGATGCAACCCTCAGGATGGGTTATAAAAAAAAAAAAGCCTTATATCGACTGAGGAACATTAAATGGATACAATTTACAGTGAATTGACAGTGATTAAGTATTTACCATCTGGAGGATCGAGATCAAGATGGTGGAGTAGGAGGAAGCAGAACTCACCTCCTCCCATGAGCACATCAAAAATACATCTACGTATGGAGCAATTCTCACTGAAAACTAGCTGGAAATTAGCAGAAAGACTCCTGCACAACCAAGGCTGTAAGAAAAATCCACAAGGAACTGGGTAAGAAGGGAAGAGAACTATGTGTTTACCAGCTGGTGGAATGGGGTTTAAAATAGAAATTAAGTTTGGTAGGGGGGAATTCTGTGTAAATAATTCAATTTCATTAACTCAACATGTTTTATCTCATCCATTAAATTCCTCCCCTACTTCTGGGAGTCCATCTGAAAAAAAGGAAAAAAAAAAAAAGAAATTAAGGGGAAATACTGAAAACTATGGAAATACATGTTTCTTCACAACTTGGTTTCTCACCTGAAATTCATATCTGCTCTACTTTTTTGCTTCCCATTGCTCTTAGGAAGAAGAGGAAATTCCTAAACACGGCCAATGAAGCCCTTCCTAGATCTGGACTTTCCTTCTGCCTCCTCCTCTACCACCATCCCCATTACTTCTCTGCTCCAAACACACTGAGATCCTTTTAGTTAAACACCCTGAACCAGCTTTCACCATTGTAGGACGTATGCATTTGTTTCCTCTGCCCTAAGTTAACCCATATCTTTTTGACCTATCTTGGCTAAAGCCACCATTCCCCAGAGATCCTCTTCTGTCTTCTTTAATCAGATCAAATCCCCTTATGATAACAGAGAATAGTTCTTAGGGTATCATGTACCTCTCTTTGGCAGCAGTGTTTACAGTTGCTGTTTGACACTCTGTTCACTGAAATTTTGGAATAATATCTGTCTTCCTCAAAGATTCAAACTCCATGCGTGCATGGATCATGTCATGTGCTGCCGGCACTTCATTCCTGAGGGAAGATAGGACCACAAATGTCTGTGAATTCTTTTGGCAAGTTTTCCAGGGAGAATATGAGTGGGTTTGAGATCTATTATAGCATTTGTGGAACAAGGCATTGTACTTTCGCCTATAGGCTTTCCAGGTGAGTTTTATGTGAATTTAAAGTTAGACTACTGAATGTAGAGTGCTTTAAGCTTGTCCAAAACCCTCAACAAAAATAGGCATACTTAAGGAACTGTCCTTAGAAGATAGAATAAAATGACTTGTTAATATTCAATGGATAATGATGTTTCCAGTGCCTTTGTTATGAAATATTTTAAAATATTAAGCATAAACTAGAAATAAAGGATAAGTAAGAAGTCAGCAATGGACATCAGTGATGAGAAGAAGGGAGATGATTATGGGAAAAATGGACAAGGGCAATGACACTAACGCATGACTAATTAGTACATGGCCTCTAATTAGCAGGACGTTGTGACACTTAAGAATTTCTAAATTTAATTTAAGCTCAAATTTCTAAAAATGCTCTGGTAATTTGGAGCAAGATTGCTGAAGAAAAACCCAGTAGAGCAGAAAGTACGACATTTCTGTGATCTAATTTCTTTTGATGAGGATGCTCTGAATGACAGTCCTAGTGCCATGGAATTCCCCAACCCCCCAAAATGGGACCAGAAGCTCCAGGTTTATTTAAAAGACAGATGAAGAGATTGTCTTCAGTCAGAAACAACAGACTAGGGGGATACAGCCCCCAGCAGGGAAGCAGCTGAGACCCGCAGAGGCTCAATTTGACCTCATTTATCATCCACTGGTGAGGCTCCAGAGGGACGAATTCACCACCAATTCCTTCCTGAGGGTCCATTGTGCTTCTTTGCAAGAGTGGCTCTTACAGGAGTCCAGCAGGCATCTGGGGCAATATGAATCCTCTGCCAAAATTTATTTCCATTCTCTTCAGCCAATCCCTCCTTTTAGAAGTCCTATTGTTTAGGAAGTAATTGAGGTCTTGGGGCTCAACACAACCAATCTTTCAGTCACTGATGTCATTAAAATACTCTCCTAATAGCTCCGAAGCACTTGAATTAAAAGCCCCAGGCCTTTTAACACACGCGGAGTATTGCAAATACTACAATTTAGCTTGTATTAGGACCGTTTCTTGGTCTGGAGACCATCTAGGACTCTTCCTGCCTCCTTTTTCTTTTATTGCCCCAAATTTCAGCCTCTTTGTAGAGGTCAGTATTTCAGCCCATTGTCAACGAACACTTCTGGGTTGAGTCCCAGCCTGACGGACACTGAGGAAAGGCAGCCTCAGCTAGAGTGTGATCTAAGAAAATAATCGAAGACTCTCTTATCCCTTTTGGGCCTTCCGAGACATTGACTCCCTTTTCTTGGTCAGAAACCACAGCTTTGCAGACAGGAAGCTAAAGGATGTGTGTGGGGAAGCCGTGGCCCCATGTGGAGCTTTGAAAACCACTTCTGCTTTCTGCTAAGTGGCCTCATGCCCACATTTCTGCATCTCGCTGTTATCATTGGTTTCCCTTTCTTAGCTTCCCTGTTTCTTACTGCCTCATTCCTCCATTTAACTTATCCCAGATCTGTAACAGCAAAGAAAGATTAGAAATATAAAATGCGAATGGTAAGAGCTGGAAAGGTCGAAGGCGTTATCAAGGACACGGGATTAAGGGAAGTGTGCTGTTGCACCACTGCCGTGTTCTGGCACTGGCAGGGCTTCTTCACTTTTAAAAAGCACTTGAGTAGATCTCATCATGTTAAACTTTCAGACCAGCTCTAAAAGCCTGTAGCCCGCTAGGAATTGCATTTTACTTACACTTCGCATTTTATGCCTCCCGTAGCTGTCTTACTGCTTTACTCCTTGCATGTTCGCAGATACATCACAGTATAGCAAATGCCAGAGTAGTTCTCAAGTTATGTGAATGAACGGGTCGTTTGTGAAAGAAGGTCATAAGCTCGTGATTATCTCCCCAGAGCCTGTGGTCCAGACTGGCGCATGGTTACTATCCATAAATACACGATGACTTTCGCCCTAGCACTAAGCGAGGGATGTTTGCAGAAACTCACACGAGTTAGAACATAGTGTGAACCAAATTCTCCACTGAGCGCAGGCTGCGGAAGGTAGTTTGAGAGGTTTCTTGATGATTTTGATGAGTCTGAGAAGACATCTGTGAGGCAGCTACACATTTTTCAACATTTTCAGCCTCTCGGGACCCAGCGACATGTTGAATCTGCTCTTGAAGGCGGTCCAAAGGCTTTGGCCATTCGTCTTAGCCCCTCCACCCGTCCACTTTGATTGACAGACGTGCCCTTGTTCTGCTCATCCCCAAGGCACGGTGAGCATCCCTTTCACGGTATGAAGCTGTTCAGGCACAGATGTAGTGCAGCGATATAAGCCTTCTGGACATGTTTCCTCTATGGAAAATGCTGAAACATATCTCCGTGCCCTGAGTTTTCTTGGTCTGCTTTATAGAACTAGGAAGACCATAAACGTCTGAAGGGCAATACTTCAACTATTCCTCTTCCGCACACATGAATGCTTACTTTCCTTTAAGCCATGATTTACATCATTTTTGTTGAAATAGTCATTTTCTATTTGTTAACTCCCTGCCTCTAGACCATGTGCCTTGTAGTTTGTGTATGCAGTGCTTAGAAGAGTCCCTGGAACATCAGTACCCAAGAGCTACTTGTACACTTTTGGACTGAATTGGACTGAATTGAAGGATTGGTGGTGTTATAGACAGGGCTGGTGAGGGTGGGGAGCGTAGTAGATTGGGACATGATAATTCTAATGACCGTAGAGGACATCCCAGTGAAAGGTCTTAGTAGGCAGCTCTTGATATGAGACTAGAGCTTGAAAGGTCCTTGTCATTCATCATCTCATAGCCACACGGAAGCGCAGAAAACCACTCAGCGGCGGGGGAGGATGTGGGCTGGCTGGCTCTTTTCAGGTGCCTGCAAGAGACCACAAGCCTGGCTATAGAAACAATTTCCAGAGTCTACAGTTAGCACTGCAATTGAAAAGGTGTAGAAGGAAGGAGAATTTTCCAGTGACATGCAGGGTTTGAGCTGTTTTCCTTGTGAAAGCAATAATTAATTATATCTGCAATAAATGTAAGCTCACTTCCTGGTTCGAAGTGTAGGTGAAAGGACTCGAGGAAACCAGGAAGAAAAATATTGAGCAGGGAGAAGGACATTAAGCTCCACATCAAGAGTTTGGCAGGGAAATTCTGCATCAGAATTTTAGCAATGCAGTTGACGAGATCTCTCGTGAGCTAAAAAAAAAAAAATTGAGAAGTACCAATTATAATATCACAATTTCTTTGATTCTTAGTAGAATGACTGCTCCAAAAAGCACTGATGTCAAAGAGTGGTCTTTAGTAACTTTCCGCAGAGCTCTGTTCTCAGCTATCCTGCTTTTAATGACGTCCATCCGGAACTCAAATGAAGTTGAAGAATGCTTAACCCACTCCTAAGTGACACTAACCTTGGCAGCAGAGATAACAATATATGACCCAATTAAAACTCAAAATTTCCAAATCTTAATAGAGAAGAAGGAAAAGTTAAATTAAGAAGAAAACCAAACCTTATTCCCTTTTCACATTAACTGAAATCTTTAAAAAAAATTTTGTTTTATATTTATTTCTTGTCATTTGAATATAAGCAGTCCTTTTTTTTTTTGCTGTATTTTTTTTTTGAATGTTTTACTTTATGTAAGTTTTTGGATCCCCATAAGCTTTGGTTCCTCAAGCACCTGTGTCTGTCCTGGACAGCTTACTCCTAAACTCCTTGTTAAAAGAGAAAAAAAAAGGTCTTTTATCAAACTGCTGTGGTTAGCTTTTATGTCATATGTGCTGAATATGATTCCTAATTGAGAGATAAGTTCTGGGTCATTTAATCTTTACAGCCACCCAAAGAGCTGGATTTTGTTACAAATCTCATTTTGAAGCTAAGAAAATTAAAGTTTAGAGGTTAAGCATGTAAGTTGCCTTAAGTCATACAGAAAGTAAATGGAAAAACCTGCATTTGAACTCAGCTCTGCTTATTTGCCGCTCATGCTCATTGGTCACCACCAGGGAGTGGTATCTGCAGGGCGGGCAGGAGCCCCAGCTGTGGAATCAGGACAGCCAGCTCCACCACAGACTAGCTGTGTGGCCTGTTTCCTCTCCTCAGTGCAGCCACTCAACATGCAGCTGCTGAAAACGCCTTGCTCACTTAGTCATTTAATGAGCATCCACTGCATATTTGGCACCAAGCTAGGCGACTGGGAGATAGTGGCAAACAGAACATTAATGTTTTTCTTTTCTGCCTTCATAGAACTTAGATCCACAGGAAAGTGACCAGTAACCCAAACATATCAGATAACGGCAAGCAGCATGGGGAACATGGGGGAAAGGTGCGAGAGTGTTTCAAGCAGTACAGGTGTGATTTCCACTTTAAAAGATCATAGTCAGGAAGCTCATCCCCAGGAAAGAGACATTTGAGCAAAGACCTGCTAGGGATGGGGGCGTGAGCCAGGCAGATGTCTGAGGGAAGTATTCTCCAAGCAGAGGTCGTAGGTAGTGCAAAGCCTTGAGGCAGGTGTGTCCTGGAAGGAGCAAGGTAATGTGGTTGCAAGGCTGCAGGGAAGGAAAGAGAAACTGGGGACGCGGCAAAGACATGATGAGGGATCTTATCAGTCTTGCAGACCATTTTCACAACTTAATTTGACTGAGTGAGGACACTGGAGTGCTTTGAGCAGAGAAGCAATCTATCTCAGATATCTAAAAGGAAAACAGGCTACTCTGTTGGAATAAACCATAGGGTTAGCAAAGGTAGAAAAAAGGTACAAAGTTAAGAGGTCGTTGTAATCATCTAGTTGAGAGAAGGTCGTGGCATGGCCCAGCATGGTGGTGGCAACAGCAGTGAAAGTGGTCAAATTCTGCATACATTTCCAAGGTAGCCTGAACAGGATACCCTGTTATATTGAATGAGGGATAGGAGAGAAAGAATGCAGTCAGTGATGGCTCCAAGGTTTCTGGGCTGAAGCATCTAAAAGAATGAGTTACCGTCAACTGAGATGGGGAAGGCTAGCATCAGGGGGCATCACAGGCTCAGCTTTGGACAAACTATGGTTGAGATGCTCACTAGGTATTGATGGAAAAACATCAAGTGAGTGTTGGATATCGGAGTCTGGAGTTCACAGTCTGTGCTGCAGGTACAAAACGTTTGGGAATCCTCAGGGTAATGGATGGTGTTTGCAGATGGGAGAGTAGCTGAAATCACCAAGAGAGTGAATGAACACAGAAATGAGAGGCTGCTCAAGGGCTGAGCCCAGGGACACACCAATACTTCAAGTTGGAAAAATGTGAAAGAACGAGCTAAGGATACTGAGAAAAAAGACAGTCCTTAGGGGTAGAACCAGAGATTGTGGCGTTTTGGAACCCAGTAAGCTGAGTGTTTCCAGGAGGAAGGAATCAGTGTTATGATTTTTTTTTTTTTTGAGAGAGAGAAAAGAAACATGTAGAACATGGAAGCTTTATGTCAATTTCTTGACTGGGACAAGAAAGATAGTGAGAACTGACTAAAGGATCTCGGCAACTAGGCGACATTAGTGACTTGACAAGAGCAGTTTTGGTGGCCTGGTAGAGGTGAAAGCTTTTGTAAAATGTGCCGCCCCTTCCCTCCACCCCTTAAAGAAAAAGAGAGAGAGAGCACCAAGGGATTGCAATCAACAAATGCACAGAAATAATCTGCTAGGAATTTGATATCAGGGGAAGCTGAGACATAAAGCAGTAGCTAGAGGGATCTGTGGTCAAAAGAGTTTCTTTTGCTTGTTTTGTTTTTTTCTTGCATTTTTATTTTTATTTTATTTATTTTTATTGAAATACAGTCAGTTGACAATGTTGTGTCAATTTCTAGTGTACCGCATGATGTTTCAGTCACACATAAACACACACACACACACATACCTTTTGCTTGTTTTTAAATGAGAGAAATTACAGAGTATCTGTATGCTGCTGAGAATGAGTCAGAAGTGGAGGGAAAATTTAAGATTCAGTTCCAGGGTTTCACTCTGATCATGTATCTAAAGCACTAACACAACTTCTAGAATACTCCATGGATACCAAGCATTATTTCTTTTATTGCCTTCCCCTAAACTATCATAGCATAATTGTTCATTGTTTATGGTCTTGTGTGGAAACCATCTTTACAGATTCCCTTACATTTTATTTATTATAGACAATTTATTTTTATTCCGTGTCCTTAAAATTGCTTATAAAAGAGGGAGGGTATAGCTCAGCAGTACAGTGTGTGCTTGGCATGCAGGAGGTCCTGGGTTCCATCCCCTGGACCCCTGATAGATAAATAAATAACTAAAAAACTAATACCTACCCCCCCAAATAAAAAAATAAAAAGAAAAATAATCATATAAAAAACAGTAAGTTATTGAAAAATACCTTTTCTGTTACTTAATTTTCTTTGCATTTTTTTCATTTAGAGCAATCCCTGCCACAAAATATAATAATTCCCACTCCCCACCCCAATCATTCATAATATATATGTCTGCAGGTGAATTATTTCAGATTGATGAATCTCATCATTTTGAGTATCTGATGGTCACCTTGAAACTTTGTCAGCCGCAAGCCTGGGACATCCAAAATTTGACCCAAGTGCTCTCTGTGAGCTGAGATGACACAGGGGGCCAAGGAGCTACAGATTATTGGGGTGCTGTGCTAACACCACTTGTTATAGAGTGGAACATTTTAGACTGGGACTTATGTAAAACAGGTTCATTTTGTACTGCAAGAAAGATGTGTTAATTATTATAATAACAAATGTACTTTCTTATTTGGAAACTTCACCTGAAATCATTTCACTGTCTGTGTCTTAGAAGATGGAACTTATTGTGAATCTAACTCTCTTTGTCTGGGCTGAGAATGCAGCAGCGTTGGGTAGTCTCAGGGTAATAAAAACCAGGGCAGAGCTAGTATTTCCAGGTTCGTGTCTGATTTAGTCATTCATTGCTGCATGACAAAATTTTCCTCAACACGTTGTAGCTTAAAAAAAAAACAATAAATATTCATTGCCCCACACAGATTGTGTGGGTCAGAACCCAGTAGTTCTGCCTTGGGTCCCTCCAGAAGCAGCAGTGTCTGAAGGCTTGATGGGCCTGGAGGGTTGATTCCCAGGCTGGTTCCCTCCTCTTCCCGGCTCGTTAGTTCTGGTTATTGGCCAGAGGCCTCAGTTTCTTGCGGCAAGCTTTAACTACAGGGTTGCATGAACATCCTCACCATATGACAAGTGACAGGCTACAGGACATGCAGTCTAAGAGAACAAGCCTCAGAAGTCGCAATCTGCCATTTCTATTAGTCAAGCCGATCAGCCTACCCAGTTAGGGAGGGAAGCATTAAATACCAGGACGCAAAATTCTTAGAGGTTGGCTACCATATTGTTGCACCTTAGAGGGCTGTAAGGACAATGGCGGTTCAAATCAGTTGAATAGTTTTGTCATGGTTGACGTTTCTATCCTCATGTATATTCTATCTGCTGCTATTTTTATTATGACAATGCCCAGAAATTAGCATGCCCTTATGATCATCAGTTTTTTTGTATATTCAAGCAGTGTGTATATAGATGTTGGAAGTGTCAAGCAAAAGTATATGTATTACGTGTCTTCTACAGAAAAAATAACAAATGATGTAGAGAGAGTGATGCACATGGATTTAAGTCTTTGCTTTACAGATCGTTAGCTGTGTTGATTTAGGGCAAGCAGTTCTCACATTTAAAGCAAGAATGATAATGATAATGGTGATAATAAAAAATCAACCCCATAGGGTTTTCTTCTTTAATTCTTTCTTTTTTTTTTTATTGAAGTATAGTCAGTTTACAATGTTGTGTCACTTTTTGGTGTACAGCATAATAGTTCAGCCATACATACACATACATATATTTGTTTTCATATTCTTTTTGATTATAGGTTACTACAAGATATTGACTATAGTTCCCTGTGCCTAAACAGTATAAACTTATTATCTATCTTGTATATAGTAGTTAGTATCTGCAAATCTCAAACTCCCACCCTTCCCACCCCCTTTAACCAACCCCCTAGTAACCATAAATTTGTTTTCTATGTCTGTGAGTCAGTTTCTCTTTTGCAAATAAGTTGATGTGTGTCATTTTTAAAATGCCACCTGTAAGTGATATCATATGTCAACTACCTAGTATTACCAAGAGAATTAAATGTATGTGTATGTAAGAAAGCACCATAAAGCCTTGAAGTGTTGCGAATATTGCCAAATCAGAGCGCGTTCTGATAAGAGCTGCTTTGTATCCATTCCCTTGGCCCAAGCCGGGTTTTAGCTGCATGAACAAAAATGGCAAGCTATTGCTATTCCTGCTACTGCTGCTGCAACCACGACTACTATTACTACAAATAAAACATTTTAAAAAAAGAAAAAAAAAAGAAATCTATCAGAAGGAGCAGAGGGTAGGAGTGGAGCAAAGGAAAGAATCCACCCAGGACATGGGAAATAGTGGGCTACAGTGTCTGCAGAGAATATAAAAACAGAAATAACCCAGACGTAAAGTCAACATGTTTTCTGAGACTACTACACACCAGCAGTTCTCAGTAATCAATGGTAAAGTGCTCTTTCCTGCAGAGATCGACCTGCCACCCGCTTCCCCTTCCTGTGCTTCTGGTTGCTGACGTTACTTTTTGAAGTCAGTCATAGTCTGTATGTTGGGTGTGTCCTATTGGTCGTTTGAGCATTTGAATATGGGATGGGCTGGGAGGGGATGGGCATGCAGCTGTGTCAGGTCTCAGTTTCAATAAATAGGGCGTAAAAAAGATTGACTTTGTGCAATAGATTATCACTCTTTATATTAAGCATGCTAGAGGTTTTTTGTGCAGTTCCAAACACAGCAGCTTTGTGAGAGAGGAAGTACATTCCTGGGTGTCACTCAGATCCTAAATATTCCTTTAAAGTTTTTAGATACTTCAGCATTTTGGGAAATAATGTTCAGGTCAATGTATTTATATGCAAGGGTGTAACTGACTTGTCCCAGAAGCAAAGCTGTAGTCAGTAAGAGGGGATCTCAGAGCTCTTATATGGGGTACGGAGTTTCAGTGTCCATTATCAATTTTTCATCCAAATAAAATTAGCTGTAGTGTTATATACATTCTATTGTCTTCTCTTTCTAGTTGAGGCTGATTCATTATGTTCTTGAGAAGAATCAATAGCTTTACTTAGCTTTTTCCACGTAGCATTCTTTCTTGGATATTTAGTGGTTTCAAATGGACTCCCATGTACAGCTTTTCAACAGCCACTCTTTCATACAAATGAAAGCATTGAAGTGTTTGGCAATTTGTTCTGGAATGTAATTAATCATTGACCTCAGCATATGTCTCCCAGGAAAGTATGGTGTTACTAACCTGTGCTTTTTTCTCCTCTCCGCCAAGGAAATAACAAAGAACATATATGATCTGATTATATAAAGTGTTTTTTTATGACTCTTTCTGTCAAAGAAGTCGAGAGTAAGTCTGCTTGATTTTTCCTCCACTCTAGTCTATGTTGAAAATGTCATTGCCAATAAATTAAAGTGTATTTACTATAACGTATTTCAAGCTCACAATTCATGTGCCTTTTTCCAAACATGAATGATTTTTTTTTCTTTGCCTAGGCCTATTAGTCTTAAATAATTTACTTGTTGTTGAAGTCCCCTATTTTCTTTAGGAGAATTTTTTTTAATATATTACTAGACCAAATATGTAATTGATTTACTGAATTTGTGGTTATATATGCCATCTAAGAGAATTAGCCCCATTACCCATCAAGATAATCTTTTGCTTAATGAAATATTTAAAAATAAAGAGACTCTAAAATTCATTTTAATAGGAGAAAACATTATTCACTACAGTAATTCTCACAGCTATGTGCATTGGTTGGCATTGGACAGGTGGGAAGGATAAGGCCTAGTGAGGTCCACAGAGTGAGTGTGAAGGAAAAGCCAGGCTGGCCTTACAAGCTAACTCACAAATCTAAGTGTATCAAGTGTCGGATTACTGATCTGAGTTCTGCTGGGCTAACTCGTAAATCTAAGTTAATTAGTGTTGGTTTGCTGATTCCCTGTTCATGTTTTTTTTGCTAGCCCGCTGGATTTTCAGAGACATATCTGGCCTTGAAATGTTGGTTTGCTGCCTCCCTGCCTCTACTTTTGTGATAATGATGCTGCTAAAGCTGTTTCTTGCCTATTGGCCAAACACCCCAAGCTTGTAATTACCCTATAAAACCTCATGTGCACGTCTTGGAGGTGCTCAGAGCTTCAGAGCAGAAGCCCCTCTGAGCCCGCTGGCATAATATATATGAGTACTCCAACCCTCCGAGTGGTGCTTGTTTCTTGGCTGGCCTGTCATTTCCGTAACATGAGAAGGGTTATTCTTACAGGTTAATGGAAAACAATTTGGAGGGATAAACTTTGGAGTATATCAGAATACATGTTAAGATAAACAATGAACTGATTAAACTGTGATTGAAATCTATCATTGGGATGCAGAGAGAGCTAAGAAAAAGCATTTCACCGGAGGATGGAAGATGTAAATATTTATTGAGATTATCAAGTTCTGCTTTCAAACTTGTTGAATGTTGGTTGTGGGAGCCCTATTTGGAGGCCAAACCTCACACCATGTAAATAGTTGTCCACTCTCAGCCAGAGGACCAGAGTTTCCAGTGGTAGGCACAGGCATAAGTTTCTAGGCACAGATTAGAATGAAATTCTTTAAGATCAGAAATGAACTTTTTAAAAAACAGAGACAGAGACTCACAGACATTGAAAACAAACTTATGGTTACTAGGGGGTTAAAGGATAACTCGGCAGTACGGGATTTGTAGATACTAACTACTATATATAAAATAGATAAATAACAAGAAATAAAAAAAAAGAATAAAATCCTTTTAGGGCTGTGTAAAGAGAAGAACATCTCTGTGTTTCTTCTCTACTCTCACGCTATGCTAAAAGTGCTATTTCACGTCTGTCACCGAATGTGTGAGGTTTTTCCTACACCAAGCAAAGCTGTGTGTCCCACCTGGTGTCCCACAAATTTAACCCAATTCCTCGAGTTCCCACATAATCACCTGGAGATAGCCTCACATCCCCCAGGTGAAGCGTTCTGTCCCGCCAGACTGCTCTGCTCCACTCGGATACCAATCACAAGTCCAGGGTATTATCTATGCTTTCAACCAAAAGGCTGTGAAGGTTCCCATGACTCCCTCTTTGGATTTAATTTGTTGAGCAGCTCACAGAGCTCAAATTAAAAAAAAAATTATTTACTAGATAACTGGTTTAGTATAAAAGGATATAACTCAGAAACAGTCAGGTGGAAGAGATGCATAGGGCAACCTCTTGGAACCCCTCCTTTTTTGGAGGCTTTGTTACTTAGACATGATTGATCACATCATTGGCCTGTGAAGGAGTCAACCTCCCCCCTTCTCCCCACCACCCAGCCCCACACTCCCCTCGCCCCTCCCTGGAGGTGGAGTGGGGTGGATCTGAAAGTTCCAACCCTCTAATCACAGAGCTGGTTCTCATCCTTGGTGACTTTCCTATTGTCACTTCATTAACATGCTCAAGTGTGGCTGAAAGATGTTGCTATGAATAACAAAGATATTTTTATGGCTCTTACTGTCTAGAAAATTCTGAGGGTTTTCAGAGCTCTGTACCAGAAACCATATACATTTGTATATGTATTATTATAAATCACAGCATTACATTTTCACTGTCATGGATGGCTGTTCCCCTGCCGGGTGGTTCCTGGGCCCAACTTGGTGCAGACATAGAATTCCACCGTGGGAAATGGCAACTGCTTGCTTAGAGCCACATATGGACACCCACGTGACCCTCTGCAGGTCCCTCATAGTAAAGAGCTGGCCCTCACCTCCAGGACACTAGCCCTTTGCTTGGCACTCTTGCCCACTTACCATGGGTGTGGCTCCAGTATTCTTTTCAAAGCAGAAAATTAGGAGGCTAATGTGTGAGAATTACCATAAAGCTTATTTATCATCCCTCAAAAAGGTGATCTTCAGTCTCCATTTTATCTCCAGTATTTCTAGCTTCCTGCACCATGGTGCCAGGGCTGACCAAGGGGCCTATTTTTTTTTTCTGGTGAACCAAACAGGGTCCCAAGAAACAGACTGGGTGACAACCGTCAGCATGGGGTAGTTGACACCATGCTCCCCCATCTCAGATGTCAACTACTGTGTTTCTCAGTCCTCTAGCTCAAAGCTTTCCCCTCTTTTACAAGCATGTACGCCAGCAGTCGCTCTGATACAGACTTTGTTTACCTGTCTCCTCTTACATGCCAGGGTAGGTTCATTGGTTTATTTATGTGTTGTGTGTTTCTTTTATATTTCATCTTTCAACAGAGAACTTCTGGGCACTGTAACTTGAGGAATAATACAAGATAATTTTTAAAGCACAGAATCAAAATGTTTATCAGAACTGCAGTGATATTTTAGTGATTTATTTGGGGTCTGTTAGCATAAAAAAAAATGGAGCATTTACCCCACCCCTCAAGAATCAAAGGCTTGGAAACAAGGTGACTTCTGTTGAAAATCCTCTCCAATTTCTGTAGTGATTGTGAATGAAAAATACTGCAAACCCTATCAGTAAACAAAGAGTGTGGAAGTCATCAAGTCATCAGCGGCTGCCGCCACCCCTCAGTGAGGACAAGCCTGCAGCCCAGCCTCTGCAGCCACTCACAATGGTGCACCCTGAGGGGACCAGAATAAGAAAGGACAGGATACTGGCCCTAGATAGCTAGGTGCTTGTCAAAGGAATGAATTCAGTGAGCCCGATGTTTGCTTCCTCCCATACATAGAAAAGCACTGAATTCTTTAACTTGAGATGCCTGGTTTTCTTTAGATAACAAGTAATATTTTCTTGTGCCAACTACCTGGTCTTTGTTGTAAAGCTCCTGTATATCCTAGCTCCTCCCCTACCTCTTTGGAGCAGTTCCTCAGAGCCATCTGAGAGATTATCATCGCGGCTTGAGTCCTCCCACAAAATAAAACATAACTCAACTTTTAGGCTGCACATTTATTTCAGTCGACAAAATCAATAGGGAAAATTTCATATATTTTTTTCGGTTCATTAAAACTTATTTACTTTGTCTTTTCAGGGAAATTTTCATTCTTTCATTTCATCTGTTCTTTTTGTTGTTGTTACCTAGCACGTTCATTTATTGAGAACCTAGGATATGTGTTCATTACTCACTTCCTCTGTGAAGTGAGGGATACCGTGGTGACTGAGTCTGTCTCTGTATTCCAGAGACACACAGTGAGAGGTACAATCTCATGATGAAGTCAAACATAAAAATCAGTGCATATGCAGGAAAATTCTACAGTAGGGACTCAAAAACTGCGTGGGCTGAACTGGGGAGGGAGAGGGTAGTTTACTGCAATTTAGAGACTCTCATGGAGGAGACGAGGCTGGTGTTCCCTGGCCGGGCTTTAAGGGCTCTCAGAGGGCTTTTTAAGCGGAGGGCAGGGCATAAACAAGCCAAGGGGAAGTGGTTTTTAAGCGGTAGGTGGTTAACAAAACCAACTTTGCACTGGACTCTGTTTCCTCTAGGAGTGAAGGAAAACCCCAGGTCTGAAAGATTAGAAAAGCAGGACCAGGATCGGGCAGTGGACAAATCCAGCAGGCAGGCTGAAGAGGGCTGAGCGCTTCACTCTAAGTGATGAAGAATTTTATTTGAGTTTGTTTGTTTTCATTTTGGTTTTTGAGCAGCTACAAAAATCTGATGAAAGTCCTCTTAGGGATATTACTCTAATTCTGAAATTATATCAAATGAAGGCGTTATACATTCAGTTTTCTGGCTAAGGGGGGCTTCTTCTGGGCAATAGAAAGTAACCAAGTTTCCTATAGTTTAATAAGTGGTTTTACTAATTGCTAACCTGGAGAATGGGAACTTCATAAAACTGAATGCTCGTTTGTGAAGCATACTACTTTTCTCTCTCCCTCCCCCTACCCCATACTGTGTCTGACACACACACACACACACACACACACACAAACACACACCCCATGGTAGGCAGAATAATGGCTCCCAAATGGTCACATCCGAAAACCTAAGAATATGTTACCGTACAGGACAAAAGGGACTTAGCAGACGTAATTACATTAAAAGTCTTGAGGATTATCCAGGTGGTCCTGGTGTAATCACTGAGATGCTTAAATATTGGAACAACCAGGCAACAGGTAAGAGAGAGTTTTGAGGAAGATATACTGATGCCTTTGAGGCTGGAGAAAGGAGTCATGAGCCAAGGAGTGAAGACAGCCTCTAGAAACACGTTCTCTAAAGCCTTCAGAAGCAATGAAACCCTGCACAACTGGATTTTAGTCTATGAGATCCAGTTTGGACTTCTGACCTCCAAAACTATAAAAGGATAAATGTGTATTGTTTTAAGCCACTAAGTTATGGTCATTTATTAGAGCAATACCAGGAAACTAACATAAGTACTAATTTTATCGTTAAATACTCACATGAGCAAAACTCTATGTCCTATGAGTCAGTCTAATTTCTAGTGGGGAGGGCATAGCTCAGTGGTAGAGCCCATTTTTAGCATGCATGAGGTCCTGGGTTCAATCCCCAGAACCTCCATTAAAACAGACAAACAAACAAACTTAATTACCCCCCCAAATTTTTTTTAAAAAATCAGTCTAACTTCTGATTCAAAGCTCCTATTCAATCTGATAAAGAAAACATAATCTGGTTATTTTTGTGGAAGGTTAGGCAAATCTAGTAACTTTCATATCTGTAAGTTGATTCTTCTGCCTTTGCAAGCAGACTTTGCTGACTTAAGATGACGGAGGCCTTTAACAAAAGCCACTAAGCATCGGGGAAGAGGATGTGGGTGTCCTTATCTCTACTGAAGCTGACAGAGATACAGAATCATCACTTGGGGGAATTTAAATGATTTTGCTCTTCAGCTTCTAATCCTGCTGTGTCCACAGAGGTGTCAGTTATTTTGTCTGTCCTTGGGACATTGTGCCCAAAGGTGGCTGAAGTTGCTCTGAATTGTCCTCATTTTGACCACTGAGCAATACTGGTGGTGCTGGCAGCCCTTCTCCTGCCCACCAATCTTGTCAAAGGCATAGAAGAATGTGCATTTGTTCTCTTGTTCCTTCACGTAGTCTGTGGGTGCAGCGGGGCTCTCCATGAGCATTCTCTCTAGTCCTCACCCTGTGATCTGTCTCTGTTCTAGGTCAGTATGGTGAAGGGCACATCAACAGATCTGGGGCCAGACCAGATCACAGAGGACAGGAGGAGGCTTCAAACCTATTTAAGAATCTTTCTGTTATTATTTTTCATCTTCTCTGAGACAGGGGGCTGGCCAGGCAAGGAGACAGACCAACTTCCAATCTTTCTCTCCAATTCTCCTCTCAATCTCTGGCTCACAACGTCTTTATCTAACATGGGAGATGGTAGTGCTAGGGAAGAACCAAGGAAAAAAAGCTGTCCTATTCATGGCAGCAATATATACAATAGCCATGACATGAGAACAACTTAAATGTCCCTTGACAGATGATAGTATAAAGAAGTGGTAGTATATTTATACAATGGAATGCTACTCAGCCATAAAAAAGAATAAAATAACGCCATTTGCAGCAACATGGATAGACCTGGAGATCATCATTCTAAGTAAAGTAAGCCAGAAAGAGAAGGGAAAATACCACATAATATCACTTATATGTGGAATCTAAAAAAAGAAAAGAAAAACAAACTTATTTACAAAACAGAAACAGACTCATAGGCATATAAAACAAACTTATGGCTACCGGGGGGGGAAAGGGTGGGAAGGGATAAATTGGGAGTTCAAGATTCACAGATATTAATATATATATAAACTAGATAAACAACAAGTTCATACTGTAATAGCACAAGGAACTATATTCAATAACTTGTAGTAACCTATGGTGAAAAAAATATGAAAATGAATATATGTATGTTCCTGTATGACTGAAGCATTGTATTGTACACCAGCAATTGACACAGCATTGTAAACTGACTACACTTCAATTAAAAAAAAGTATATATATATACATACAGATGTATACATATACACACACAAAAAAGGAATGAACAGTCCTGTGATTTGCTTCGCCTTTGCCTGATGGTTGCAAGATGGCTACAGCAGCTCGTAGGATCAAGCCTTCTATGACCAATTCATAGTCAGGAAGCATGAGCTGGCACAGGGCAGAGAGTTTCTCCTCATATACTTCCCTAAAAATAAAAAAATCTGTCCTGCCAAACTGCATCTACTTTCAAATCTTTTTCAGTCTTATTAACTTAGACCTTGCCTTTTGAACTAAAAAGCTAAGAATTGGTGTTAACTAATTCTGGAATTAATAGAAGTTCCAAGGCTCAAATGACAAAGGGTGATTCCAGGGCCAAGGGTGGGGGCAGGGAAGAAGTTGTTCTCCATTGGAAAAAAGGAGAATGTTTTATATAATAATTTTGCCACAGGTAGAGAAAGAAACTGAGGCTCAGAGACATTAATACATTTGAATTTGTAGTGTTAAGACTCAAACTCCTATGTCTCTAAATTCAATCCCCGGGTTGTTTAGATCTCATGTTGTGTCCTCCATAAATTGTTACACACCATCTGGCCTGTCTCTTCATCTCTAAGGTGAAAAACTTGGACTGGACGAATTCTACGGTTCACTACAGCTTGAAATGTGTTTCTTAGGTTGAAAAAAATTCAGCCCTCCCTATAAGAGAGAAAGGATATGTGTGCTCTTGCCTCCAGATGAGATTATAAACCTTCTCCTAAGTGCGGATCCTGCACTAGATTGCAGAGATCTAAGTATGGGTTGGACCAAGGTGAATTCTAGGTTTGAAAAATCAGTGACAATAGGTTTGAAAAATCAGTGACAATCTGAATGATTTTATGCTCATATAGGTGACATTTATGATTTTTTTTCTATTTATACTTAACAATATAGAGACTGGTGACTCACTCCAGCAACTATTTTTTAACCAACTTAATAAATTAAATGAGAGTCACTTTAATTCTTCTTCTTCTTGATGCAACTTAATTACCGTTTAGCTTCATTTTATTTATGGCAAACTGTGCATTATAGTCCTCTTAATATTGGCATTAACTTTGATTTGTCCCAGTTGATTATTTCCCCAAGAGCGTGATCTGCAGATTTCCTTCCAGTATCTAACACTGCAGCTCAAGTTGTTTTTGGTCCTCCATCTTAACTGCGCGATTTATACCTGGCCACATACTGACAGTTTGAGTTAGTTCCAGGCAATGAAATGTGGAAACTCTGATTTACTAGGTAGACCTGGCCCTGCTTCCAAAGAAGCCCTGCTTCAAATTTCTTCCCACTTGATTCTGAAGCTTGAACTGCAGAAGTATTTATCAAAGAGATTAGAAATGGCTTAGGTGCATTCCCTGGAGGGGCCGTCCTTTGGAAGATTCTGCCTGCATGTTATGACAACCAGCAGGTGGAATAGGATATTTACTCTAGAGTAGCTCATTCATCCTTCTACTGGGGAAAAACACAACTAATAACAAATAGGGATTTTTTTTTTAAAGATGATTTTTCTTCATTCTTTTCTGTTACACTTTAGGGACTTACTGAAAGTCCCTTATTAAGATTTGATCAATTAATTAAATGACAGAAATCCCTGCTTGAACCTGTAATGGCTAAATGTTGTACCTAAATCAGAGAAGTCTACCTTGTAAGTTGAATTGATTTATATGCAGAGAAACTTATGCTTGAGTTAAGGAATAAACCAACACTTGTTCAAGCCCGTTCATTTTTAGTAAAGGGAAAACAGATGAAACTCAAAATATTGGGTGACCACGATAACCAAATCTTGCTTTGGGACAAAAATGAAAACAGAGTTAGTGAAGAAATCTGAATTCAAGGGATAAGTGCTCTAACATTGTAAAATGGGGGTCTGTTTTTAGGTGGAAGTGATGAAGATAATGTTAGAAAGCAAACAATAAAAGGTATGAAGAAGTCAGAGACAGACAAATACTGTATGACTTCACTTATATGTGGAATGCAGAATATGACACAAATGAACTTATTTACAAGTCAGAAACAGACTCACAGACATAAAAAACAAACTTATAGTTACCAAAGAGGAAAGAGGATGAGGGAGCGATAAATTAGGAGTCTGGGGTCAGCAGATACAAACTACTATATGTAAAATAGATAAACAACAAAGTCCTACTGTATAACACAGGGAACTCTATTCAATATCTTGAAATAAACCATAATGGAAAAGAATATGAAAAAGAATGTACCTATATATGCATGTATAACTGAATCACTTTGCTGTACACCAGAAACTGACACATTGTAAACTGGCTGTACTTCAATAAAAAAATAAAATAAAATAAAGAGACAAGATAGCAAGTATTTTAGGACAGCAACGGATATTGTGGAAATAAGAAAGAAAAAAATTACATTTCAAAATGAGGTGGAGCAGCATCAGAAAGCTAAGTATTGAATGAAGTCTGAAGACTGATGAAATGTAAAGAATGTATGTTGCCTTAGCGCTGGACCTTACAAAATAGTTCACCTGATATTAAGCTCTGAAAGATCTGCCTCAGGCATCTTAACTCTCCAAGCATCGGCAGGGTTCACACGTTGATATATTCAACATAAAGCTTCCTTGTAGAGAAAAGAGAAAAAGTCGTGTTTACTAAGTGCATGGACCTGTTTGGAGACGTCAAGTGACTTGGTCGTACACCCAAATCTGTCAACATTAACACGCCCCAGAACCTTGAAATTGACGTCAGGTCTCCCAGGAGGGAATTCAAAAGCAGAGAAAAAGGTCTTCTCTATCAATGGGCACCCTATGAGGAGACATTCTCCAATCTTACTGTATAGATAAGCAAAACTCTCTAAAGATCCAATTGATAACTAGATTAAGGTTTGCAGTCCTTACATTCTCCTGGCAACTCCTCAGCTCTGTGGCTTTAGCACAAAAGCAGCTGTACATGATCTGTAAATAAAAGGGCATGATTGTGTTCCCCAAAAAACTTCTCTAGAGAACAAGCAGCAGGCTGGGTTTGACTTGTGGGTCACATTTTGTCAACTAATATAGTCCACTGATAGATGGGATAATGACTTTGAGGACCTTAATGAGTTTTCCCATTGGCATGTCCCTTCTCAAGCAGAGGAGGTAAAGAGAAATAACAGTGATTGAAAAGGAAGGAATTTAAAGGAGAATAATTAAGTAGTGGTGATCCCAAGCCTTATAATAAGCTAGCAATTAAGCAGAAAACAGACTCCTAGTCTTTAAAACATACTGTCTCACAGGCTTCCTTCTCCTTAAGAGTGAGATCTGGGAAATGCATATACATACTCTTGTGCATAAACCAGGGCATCTGAAGAACTTCAACAACAACAACAAAAACCCTTTGTAAAAACGTGCCTCCCCCAGTGAGTAGAGTGATTTTTCTTGGACTATTCACCTTAATATAAAAATCCTTCTGATCAAAAAGACAGAGTAATTCCTGAGAAAGCCAAGTGATCAAAGATGGCCAGGGCAGCCCCGTGCACAGGAGATGCTATCCATCCTCACTAACTCAGTGGAAGGGAAGATTGAGGCAGTATCTGTGAGTCTGAGCCAAATAAATGGACTTGAAGGGACCACAAATCTTGTGATGAGAGAAGTCGAAAATGTTAACTTCACACATTATTGGAAAGTGGCACATAAAACATCGTCCTAATGAAAATGAATACCTTATCATTGAAAAGATAAAAAACTAGAAAAGACCAAGGCTCATTTCATATTCAGAGAGGCAGTGGAGGGTAAAAAGAGAAAAATCATAACTAGAAAGGATGCCAAGACCCTAGTCTTCCAGGCATCTGAACACAGGTCCTGTTACACAGAGACATAGGGGCCAGTCCAA
The DNA here is from genome assembly GCF_048564905.1 of Vicugna pacos. Taxonomy (NCBI): domain Eukaryota; kingdom Metazoa; phylum Chordata; class Mammalia; order Artiodactyla; family Camelidae; genus Vicugna; species Vicugna pacos. The sequence goes on along the minus strand of NC_132994.1, from coordinate 10,703,929 downwards.
AGGGACAAAGCAAAGGAAACCACTCTGATAAGTATGTTCTAAATGCCAGGAACTTATTAAGTGTTTTAAACATGTTGCTGCCTTTGATGTTTTCAGTAATCCTTGGAAATAATAGGTATTATTGTCATCCCTTTACTGACAAGGGAAAAGGATCAGAGATGCTAAGTAATTGTCTAAGGTCACTCTGGGGGCCACAAGGTTTGGATCCTGGTCCTTATCTGTTTAGAGCTTTTCCAAGAGGACATGCTGAGGAAAGAGACAAACGCTGCATCTCAAACCCTGTGTAAATCCACATTGAAGCTAAACAGAAAGGTTTATAGAGGTTGAACATAGTTAATGAAAGCGTTCATTTACTAGTTCAGCAAAAAGAGAAATTTTATATTGTCAGAAATATTATTTACTACTAAAAATTAGTACGTGGTATTAAGATAGTTTTTGGAATATGATGACGATATTAGCAGTATCTTCAGCTGTGTCAGAAATAGAAGACGATCTTCATAGACAACCCAGCAGGAAGAAATGTGTCCACATTTGCAAAACAATTATTCAAAAAATCCTATTGAAAACAGTGGGCAGCTTTTGAAAAAAATTAAAAATGCTCTTCTCTATTATTTAAAAAATGCTTCAAGGCATTTTATTAGTTTCTGTATAGTTTTGTGCCATATTGATAGAAAATTAAGGAAAAACATTTTTCTTCAGTATCTAGGGAAGTGATCTTGTGTTTTTTATTTCCATATATTGTATCTTCTGATATGTTTGGTGGTAGAGGTGATGGACTGAGATGTAGCTATATATTTCCTTTTGCTATTAACACATTTTAGTTCATAGCTTGAAGTTCATACTAAGAAAAAAACGTACAACATAATTCTCCTCCTAATTAGTGTAATGCACTTTTCATAGATCATCCCATTAAGTCTCAGCCCACTTCTAGGGGATGAATGATGGTACAGATTCTAATAGTCAGCTCTCATTACTCAAGAGGTTTAATTTCCAGTCTGTGAGATGAAAAGAAACCGAATTAAATGTTCCAACTTAGTTAGTTCCAATTCTTAGTTACCATTCCACTCTGTGCTCGGCTTACATGTCCCTGTACATCTTGGACAAGCAAAATCACTACTTCAAACTTGTAGTATTAATATTTTTACAGTATAACTTTTAAAATAATATAAGCAATAATAAGTAGTAATATAAGCAATTTCATTTCCTACTTGCAAAATATTACATAGTGGAATTAGGTGCTTCGACCCTGATGATCATTTTCATATAGTCTACACCTAAGGTTATTCCAACTCTGCTTGGAAATTGAAGGCTGACCACTTTGCAGAGAGCCAGAGGGGAAAGGCAGGCACAGATGAGTCTAGTGAGATTTTCAAAGTCTGTTTAAAAATCAAGAACTGAACTAGAGTCTTCTGACTGCTTGTTGGTTTCTCTAAAGTCTTGTTCAATTATTGACTCTAGATTTAGACATCTGTGGCAACAGAGCAGTTAAGAGAATGGCTAAATGTTTCTAAAAACAAAAATACAGGGATCTGTAGGCTGTGCAAAGTCAGTCTAGGGTCCTGCATCGTCTGTTGGACTTCCAGATGCATGTGCGCCTCTGACCTTTGGATTGCATCCTATGTCCCTGAGAATGTTAGGAGAATATGTTTGGCAGTCCACAGTGGTTCTGTTGAGACCTCGGTGGTGAACGTACAAAGTGAAGCAAAAAGAACCAGGTGGTGCAATGGTGATGGAAGGGGTGCGGCGGCAGTACCTGGGCTGTCCGGCCACCTGTACAGACGCAGGAGAAGGTAATGGCCTAGCCTCTATATTTGGTCCAGCTCTGTAATCATGCCAAATTATTATTATTTTATTTAATCACATCAGTCACCAGCGTCACTAAGCCAACATCTTCTAAGGAATTTCCTCCACCTAAAGAGATTTGCTAGAGAACATTTGCTGAGGGATCAAAGGAAAAATTAAGCAACATTTTTATAATTGCTCCCCAAGGACAACTGGACAATGCTTGCACCCTCCCACCCTCCCTCCACATGCTGTTCCATCCCATTCAGGACCAGCCCTTACAGATGACTTATGTGACGACATCGCTAGCAAGCTAACATGGACTCACAGCACAAAGAGCCAATAACTCCCTATTCCCTTCAGAGTACCCTGTTTTCAATGAAGAGGGAGAAGTTCAGTTCTATAAGAGCTGATTTGTCTGGAGAACAAAGATTTGTGGCAGCAAATAAGTGTGGTGGGAGCTGTTGTGGAGGCAGGAGGGTCCTTGATCAAGGGATGTCTGGGCAGCAGCAGCCTGCAGAATTAGGAGGTTCATGGATCCAAATCCTGAGGCAAAACTGCAAAGTAAAGGTCAAGGCTGGAGGAGCCCATGATTGGGTTAACAAATTGTGTAACAGATCCCAGCCGCTTATCTCCTTAAAGAAGATGTGCTTAGTAACTGCCTTGAGGTTTTAGCAATGACCCAGGCCCACGGCTATAAACGCTGGGCATGCCTGCTCTTAGTCTTCTATCCCCAGTACAGCCTTGGGCTGGAATGGTAAACAAGTTATAAAAAGCTGCAGACTCAGAGGTGAGAAGGCTGGTTAGCCAACGACGGGACAGAGCCCCAGAGGGGGGCAACCTAAGACAGGCACAGCCTCCTGAGTCCAAGAAGATTATTGTTAAGGCAGCTGTTTCTCATACCTTCCACCCTGATAAGCTGTAAGCCTTGCTGGTGCCAACACGAACATGATTTACCAAAACATAAAGGGTCTTCTGACCTTGAGCCAGACACTGCCTGTTAACCATCTCCCTTATCATTCTTCTTTGCTGTATAAGACTACGTAACTTAATAAAGCTTTAGAGTAGCCATCAGCTCTCTCCGCATATGGTGTGTATATGTATATGGTTTCGTGACATCAACAGGACTGTCTTCTCTGTATTAACTCATTTAATCCTCACAACAAGACCATGAGATAAGTTCTATTTTATTATTCATTTCACAAATACAAACCAGACAGATCAACTTTCAAAACAGTGACGCTATTGTATGATCAGGCCACCCGAGAAGGCTATTCTCACTGTCTTTTTTTTTTTTAATTTTTTTTTTGAAGTGTAGTTGATTTACAATGTTAGTTTCAGGTGTACAGCAAAATGATTCAGTTTTACAAATACATACATCTATATACATTTATCTTTTCAGATTCTTTTCCATTATGTGTTATTGCAAGATACTGAATATAGTTCCCTGTGCTGTACAGTAGGTCCTTGTTGTTTATCTATTTTATATATAGTAATGGAAGGCTGTTTATTCTCTTGCTCTCTTTGCACTGCTTGACCAGTCTCAGTTCACCTACTCACATGACTGACCTTTCTTCTTAATAATAGAGCCTAATCAGCAAATGCCTACGTACTTGCCCTCGCCCCAGCTAGTGAGTGTTCTAATCTTTAGATCAGAACATCTCCACCAAGATAGCTTATCAAAGGGGTAGTGTGGGGTGTGTTCCTCTGCTGGCTTCCCTGGTAACTGATGGGCCAACCTGACATCAGTCTCTCCTATAACTGGTAAACCTTCCTCTCCCCACTGGCAAGATTGCTGCCCATTGTCTGTTGCACACCATGGGGTGTTGTTCCAGGACCTTGTTTCAGACGTGTAAGCTCCTCTGTCCATTAAACCATTGATTTCTCTGTCACTGACTCTATGCTCTCTCTTCAGTCTGGAGGCTGGGCAGCTAAAGGATTTACAGGGTACAGCCCAACACCTATACATAACAAACTTAACATCTAGGCATTCTGATAAGATTTTAAACTTCTTAAGGAAATTTCGTTTCTAGTTTTTCAGGTCCTCATGGATGATCCATGACAAGTTAGCTTCTCCCCAGAATTTTGATTTCTGCAAGTCCCTTCTTAGAACCAAGAGATTTGGGCAAAATCAGTTCTGAAGAACAGCTGCCATTGTCAGTGTTGATTAGGAATTATTATCCTGAAGTCTGTGGACCATAGATTAACTTTATTATCCTGAAATCATAGACCATAGACTAACTTTCAAATTCTCAAAATTTTCTGTTTGAGAAGAAGCACATTTTTCTAAGGAGAGGGTTCACAGTTTTTACCAGACTCTCGAAGAGATGGATCATCTCCCCAAGAGTCAAGAACCACTGGGCTGAAACTCCTTTCATTTCTAACTCTAGAATTGCTAAAGTGATGCTCTTGGGGAACAAGAGGTAAAAAGCTCTGTGTGTGTTTGTATACACGTACGTGGATATATTAAGACAGGATGGAAGGGGGCAGGGCACAGCCACTCAAGAAATGACAGTAATTTAATAACACCAAAATGGTGGAAGATTCAACTCCCAGCTGGCCATGAGGACTAAGTTGGTGGGAGATTTGACTTCTAATAGAACTTGAGTTTCATTATATGCTCACTGTAGCAGCGTGATAAATAACATGCCTGCAGGCACCATGATAGCCCCAAGACAAAAGGCCAAAGAATGGACAGCGGACAAATTCCTGGGAATCCCAGCCCCTACCCCAGGGTAGTTGGAATGGTCCCACCTGTAGGCATGTGAAGCTACCAAGCCCATAAAAACTGGCAATACCACGCCTAGTGGCCCCTTTTTTTCAGTCCCTCCTCTTTGGAGATGGCCTGCACTCTGTCTGTGGAGTGTGTACCTACTTTTACTTTAACCTGAGCACCCAATTACCACATCTCTTTCCTTGCATTTCTCTTGCCTTGCATTCTATACAGTATGTATCTCTCTAAGTAAATCTACCTTCACTCAGCTGTGGTTCGCACTTGAGTTCCTTCCTGCACGAAGCCAAGGATGCCCACCTGGCGGGGCACATCCCAGGGGCTCAGCTGAGACCTGGCATGGCCCTCCTCATGCCCCATATCCGTTTTCCTGCATCAACGTGAGCACAGACAGAGTGTTACAAAACCCCTCACAGATGAATCCTTGCTCCTTCCACTTGGTCGTGCCATACTCCAGTTACACCAATTGTGGTTCCCAGAATGCCCCATGTTTTCTTTTGTTCAGGGTCTTGGTACATGCTGTCCACACAGCGTAAAACACTCTTTCCTCTTGTCCACATTGTCTTATCCCTTTCTTTATCCTAAACTCACTAGTCCTAATAGTTTGGAGGTTACTTCTTCCTGAAAGCCTTTTCTCATCCAATCCATATGGGAGTCAGCACCCTTCAAGTGTGTTTTCATATCACCTTTACTACTTATTCCTTCAAGGATCCATTCATTTATTGAACAAGCATTCATTCAACTTTGCCATGTAGTCTATGTTAAACATGAGCACTAAGAAATATTCTGGGACTTGGGGACTGTGGGAAATATGTTCTCCCAAAGTCACATCTACTTAGAACCTCACAATGTGACCTTATTTGGAAATAGTGTCATTGCAGATATAATTAGTTAGGATGAGGTCTTACAGGTTAGGGTGGGTCTTAAATTCCATGACTGGTTTCTTTAGAAGAGGAGAGAACACACAGTTATAATCAGGGGAGAAGTCCATGTGAGTGAGAGGCAGATGTTGGAGTTACACTGCTCCAAGGAACATGTGGGGCCACCTGAAACTGAAAGACTCAAAGGAGGACTCTTCCCTTGAGCCTTCAGAGGGAGCATGGCACTTTGACATCTCAATTTCAGAGTTTTGACCTCAAAAACTGTAAGAGAAAATATTGCTGGTTTTTAAAGCTACTTACTTAGAGGTAAATTGTCACAGCAGCCCAGGCGAAGTAAGTCAGGGCTATGACAGTGAATGAGATACACAGTTTCTAGCTCCAGACAGTTACGCCCAGGTGTGCAAGTGCTTATCCAGGTGTGCACTGCAGTCGTCTGCCTTGCCCAGTACCACGCCAGATCATGGAGGGCAAGTTGCCTGACTCATCAGTGTATCCTTGACCTGATTGTTGTATATATAAAAAGACACTGGGAAAAAAAACAAAAACAAAACAAACTTGCTGGATGAAAGAATTTGGAAATTATAACAAGGAGACACAAATGACTTTGTGAGCACTATCGCTTGTGTAGTAAGTGTGGGGCCCACTGATGTCCTTCCAAGCTCAGTGACCCTCATCCCTGGGCTCTCAACTGTCTGCCTGTGGTCCCTCAACAGACAAAGTCCATTCTTTGCTTGGCTTGTTTGCCCTGACAAACTAATAGCCCTGGGTTTTGCCTAACCTCACAACGGCTCAGGGTGGCTTGTTTCAGCTCATCTTATCAGAGCCATAAACCCCACCGCCCTTCACAGACCCTAAATCTCTTAGCTCACCCACAACCTATCAGAGACTTGTGCACAAGCAGATCAGGCACCTTGTGACCCAACCTTATAAAAGACCCCAACACCTGGCCCCCAGTGCTCACACAGGCCCCTCTTGTGTGTGGCCCACTGTTGTCTATGGCAGGAAGACCCAATAAACTCCTGTACTGTTCTTCTCCTCCATCTTTGGTAAATTATTTTACCCACCCATGTCACCATGTCCCATAACAAGAATGTAATATTAAGAAATCAAAGGGGAAAGGGTGGGGAGGGATAAACTGGGGGTTGGGAATTAACAGACACACTTTACTATATATAAAATAGATAAACAACAAGGACCTATTGTACAACACAGGGAACTATAATCAATATCTCGTACTAACATATAATGGAAAAGAATCTGAAAAGAAAAAAATATATACGTATGTAAATGTACAATTGAATCACTTTGCTGTACACCTGAAACTAACATTGTAAATCAACTACACTTCAATAAAAAAATTTTAAAAAAAAGATCAAATGGTCACTGGAGTTCATTCTTTGGAAAAGTGGAAGAGGGAAAGGAAAAAGAAAAAGAAAGTGACCTCCAGAGAAATGAAAGAATTAATTGTTAAAATGTGACCTCAAATTGAAGGAAATGAAGATAAACTAGCCTCTAAAAGAAACCCTGACACTTAGGTTAGTGTTCAGCAGTGAGTAAGACAATTATCTGTGAGCACCAGAGATTTCCTGGAGGTGAGGAAACTCAACAGTCTGGGGTGTCCACAGCCTTGGTGAGATGAGGAAGTTTAATTGCTATCATTACTGAAGTTATTTTGTTGAGCATCGAGTATAATTAACAAATATTTCTGTTTAGTTGATTATCAAAGTAGACAGTTTTCTTTAATCAAATATTAGCCTTAACAAAAAGTTGCCACTATCATTCTAATTTATGAATATTGAAATTCGTCACTTTGCATGTAGATCAGGGAACATTAACAATGCAAGAGACATTACTGGTAATTTGGTGGAGACAGCTCTTTTCACAGATAAGGAAAGTAACACCCAGCAATGCTACTGACTTCTCAACATCATTCATGAAGGTTTCCACTTTATTATGGATGCATAAAATTCATGCTACAGGGACATATGTGTCAGTATCAGTATAGATATTATCGCAGGGATTTGAAAACCCTTGGTGAATGGGGATCGGAGTTGGCATCATTCCTAGGTTAGCTGCATCTTGGTGTTGAGCTGATTCTGAAGCAGAAGCGTTTCTTCTTTAGTGCACATTTTTAGTCAAGTGAAATGAAACAGATTATAAATATGATGGAATGGGGAAGTGGTAGGGCTTGAGTTTTTCTTTCTTCTTAATCTCAGTCCAGTGAGTCAAGGCAGAGAAAAAAAGAATTCAAGAAGGTAGGAGTAAAACTCTCCTTATAAATCAGTATGGGATTCTGCTTCTTTCTAGATGCAATCTGAATGATGAGAAAACACATTTGTAGGGGGAGCATTGAAAACTCTGCAAAAGGCTATGTAGAAAGAGTGAAAATGAAACACAAACTGCAGTAAAGGAATAAAGCATCTGGGAGTTGGTTACTAATTACATGTGAAAGTTTCTTGAAAATCTGATTATGAACTGAAGTTTTCACTTCTGATTCAAGTTTTTCTTGTAATAGCTCAGCTGAATTCCGAATAACTATATCCACCCCAATTTGCATAGTGGATGGTTTTAAAAATCAAAGCCACACAGAGTGGACCTAAAACTATTTTTAAAAGGCCAGCTTATAATTTTATTCATATTTTAACAAGATCAAGAACAGCTTTTAAGTCCAATATTAAAAAAATGAGAAAGAAAATTACAATCATTTTAATTCTAAACTTTTTTAAAATTTCAGTTAAGGCTTTTAATAAAGAAGGCAGTGTGGTATGAATAATGGTGGAAAAAATAGGGCAGGTTAAAAAGTTCTCTGTATAAACTAAGCAGTTTCTCTTGTAGAGAAATTTTTCTCCCCAGAGAGCATGAGCATACATATTTCTAAGAAAAGCCGAAGGAAAAAATATTTGCACATTGTGCTTGGCATATAATAGTGATGAATTTCTATTACACTGCCATCAAGAAAAAGAACATGACCGAGAAACTCTTTAACTTTGGCCATCATTTTCTGCTCTATAACTTTTAACCTGATATTTCTTTTTAACTGATGCCTGCTTTTTTTTTTCCCTCTTGAAGAATTGATAACACATGAAATATTTGTTTTATTTTAGCCAAAGGATCTGATAATGTACTTGTTTTTCCTTTTTGGGTCAAAAGAGTATATTTTTGTATGCATTTTGTGTAAAACATGTCATATATTTAGTGTACAAAGTAAACTTTTGTTATTTTGCTGACTCTGAGTATGTCAAAGCTTTCTAGTGAACACTGTTACATGAAGCACAGGCAAGGATAGGGTTCTACAGATCACTGGTCAGGAGTCTCCTTAAAACCAAGAGGCTAGCATTAGGGGGAGATTTTTTAAATGCCAACATGGCTTTATACTTTAATAAAGCTATTTAATATTCCCCCATAGCAGATAGCTCATATATTTACTGGAAATCAAAAGAGTTAACAACAGAGTGTTATTAAAACAACATCTTTTAGCCAAAAGGTGAGCTATTCAATCTTGCTGAAAGTCAATCCTCCTGATCACTTGAAATTGAAAACTCTTCTAATACAAAGTGACAGAATGTGCCAGTTTCAGAAGAGTAAAATTATTGCCATCATAAAGGACAGCTGTCACACCAAGCCAAAGTTAGAGAAATAACCCACGGATAATTTTTCAAAGGTGATTCTGACCTGAACGTCTGGAATGGAAAACACATTTTCAGAAAAGGAAGCATGAAACACTTACGCGTGTGTTCATTTTGAACGCTATTTTAAAAAAAGACAAACTTCATATATCGGTTTAGATGTGCCACAAAGAAATAATCTCTTATGTTTTACGTCAGCATTTTCAGTTACTTGTTCTGCATAAGATCTCAAAAGTAAAGAATTCTTAAGTATTTATTCAAAACTACTTGATCATTTTTTAGTGAACTCAATCCTAGGCAAAGTTTTGAATATTAAAGTAGGAAGAACTTGGTATTTGCAGTGTTTTTTGTTTTTCCTAGTCCTAAAAAGAGAATCCCAGCTGATGGCATTCTTTGACTAGTTTCTAGAGAAGGCTGAAATTTCCTGACCCTGTTGCACTGTCTTTAGCACAAGTTTCCAAGGTTACAGTTCATGTAGATTTCCAGGTAGAGAGTAATTAACACAACTGACAATCCTGGCATCTCTTATAGAAAAAAACTGATAATAGCAAACAAGATGAAAACTTGCAATTAGGACAGTTGTCATACACTTTTTATCACACAATTTGGAGAGGACATCATGAATTCCCTCAGTCTGGGACCAGATCTTTTACATCTGCTGCTGTGTGAGGGTCTGTAATAAATATTTGTTTAATCAAAAACAAGGAGAATATATCTTCTGAGATAAGCTTTCAACTTTCTCCAAAGTGAAAGAATTGCACAAAGTGTATTATTTTGATAACTGTAGGGAAACAAATTCTCATAATATTTAAATATGCATTTTTTTATTCAAAGGAGGAAAATTCTAGGTAATGTTAAAGTACATATTTCCCTATATGATTACACTAAACATGTACATTCAAAAGTTAATTATCTTGTTTATTATTGTTTATTTGTTAGTCATAATAACAATTATTACTTAGCAATTTAGCTGAACATATACATTTCAAAATATGCTGAATTCTATGGCTCTAATGACTCATTGCTCAGAAAATATTTAGAGCCTAAAGAAACATACGTAAGTAGTTGTCTCTTAGAAGAGAATTGTGAGGAGAGTTAGCATTATCACTAACACATTTAAAATAGGATAACCAGGGCATTTTGCAACTGGACTATAATCATATTGTCCTTACTAAGGGTCAAGATTATAGCCTAAGTAAGCTGGGAACTGCGTTTGGCAGCTACTTCAGAGTCCAGAAATAGCAGTGACCTACTAAAGTGGAAGAAGTCTGGAGGTAGGCAGTTCAGGGCTGAAAGGGCAGTTTCATCAAGTCACCTGGAACTTAGGCTCTTTCCTTCTCTCTTTTTCAGCATCAGTAGTAGCATGAGGCGTCCCTGCTCAAGGCTCCTTCATTGTTAAGATGGTGGCAGGAGCCTCCATCTCAATCACAAAGCAGGATTTCCCAGAAGCCCCACCCAAGAACTTCTGCTTTTATGTTACTCTGTTTCCCTACAAAAGAGATGAGAAAAATGTGCTTTTTCATCTGAGCACATCAACCAAGTTTCCTCTCATGAAAGAAAAAGGGAAAATAGATACATACATGCAATCAGCAGACAGTACCCAAAAAATTAAATCTCCCAGAGTCCAAATGTCTTGATTTTCTCTGTTTTATTTTTCAGCATCATTCTACTTTCTCTCTTCAAGGTAATAAATGGATATCAATACAAAGCGAATCAAGCTGCGAAGTTCAATATAAACCAGAAAATGAGCTTTATGATATATTTAAGTACACCCAAATACACTTCAATAAACTATGAAAATATTTCAGACCTATGGGAAACATTAAAAAGAGTACTCAAAAAGTGTCAAAGGAAATTTGTAATGATAGATGAGAAATATTAAATTTTGAGTCACCTTCCTAAAGGTCTTCAGAGCAGCAATTATAAATTTTACGCCCCTGGCTCCATTTTGGAATAGCTATTGTTGATTAAGGATACAGATATTGACTGAATTTCCTACTATGATCCTAGCATCCTACTTGGCACTAAATTCATGTTGTAAAAGTAAATTATCATGACCCCTGTCCTCACAAAGCCAGAGAGCATTAGCATTTCTGCTTTATTTTGTTAGTAAATATTAACATTTAACTATTAAACAAAGTTTTGCTGATGTTTAAACTACTTTATAAAAACAGTAAAATTGTCACGAACATTTTAAGTGTGCCCTGGAGGAAAAGGCTTTATATAAAAATGATTTTTTTTTCAGATTTGAGACAGAATGGATATATTTTTATTGAGATATTGAGATATGACATTCAAATACAGATAAAACATTGTTATGACTTTAAATATAGCGTTTAGAAAATTAGAAATTCAGAAGAAACTGATGTTTTATTTCTGAGAAGCAGTCACCTTCATTATGAGATAGAAAACATTTTTTTTTCAAATTTGTAGTCAATAGGAAAACATAGTTACAATGAAATTTTGTAGCATTTAAATCAGTTCACTCTTTCTGGAGACATTTTCTAGGCTGCAAATTTTCTATAGTTATAGTAGATCGACAATAGGCTTCAGTTACTAAATATAATTTTTAAAGGAATCACAAAGCAATAGATGTACAGCAAAATGGAATATGTAAACACCAACTATAATGTGCAGGCCAGACTTATAATTAGCAGACCAATATTGTCATGAAAGTAGTTAAACATATTGAATTTAATGTTATTTACTAAGTCTAAAAAGAATATTATTCTTCCACATTTGAACATCTCTTACATGGGCTGTATTGCACAATTACTGGCGGAAATTGTGATGTGGTAGTCACTTCTTGCAGGTTTTTATACATCTTGAGAAACAGCTGGCAGAATATTGCCTTGGGAAAAAAAGCACAGATTAACAGTGGGGTACGCCCATAAAAATGCTCTGGGATATGTGGGGAAATGTGAAAACTGATGCCTATGTTGAAAAGTGATTCAGAAGACTGAGATTCGTAATGTGAAGAAATTTCATAAATATGCCTTAACCAATTAATTTGTTTTTTCTGCAGGTATGAAAGTGACATATAACTTAAAAATCTGTATTTCCATTATCTAAAGAGCTCTTTCAATGGGATAAACACAATTCTAAATACTGAGAAAGAATTGTGAATTTAATTGGTGTCTTTTTTTTTCCCAGTGGTACTTAAAAGAACGATTTTTTTTTACCATTGGTGATGACTTCTTAGATTAAATGAAATATAGCATACGTCCACATTGGTTGGTAGATTTCATCTGAGCCCACTCAGTGGGGTCCTCTTTCCCACCCTAGCCACTCATACTCTTCCCCCAGGATGCCCTGAGAACTTTCCATGGTGGAGCAATGGGTCTCCAAAACCCTGCTCTAGAATGATTGCCTGTTCTGAAGCCATTAGTTGAAGCCATTTCCTCCTGTGCATGAACCTGAGACTTTTGACAAGGAACATTAAAATGTCTAACGTCCATGATGTTTGAAAACCAATAGATGGGGCTACAGAATCATAGCTTTCCACAAAGCAACCTATGAAATGGTTTCAGCTGCGTCAAGGAGTGTGCACAGGACAGTGATTCCTCAGCCCTCAGGTGGCCATGTGGCACCAGAGATTCCAAAGCACTTTTAAGAACTGAAACTAGATAAAAAAAAAAAAAAAAACAAACAAACAAGTAAAAACAACCAACAAAAAACACTTTGTTCTCCCGCAAATATTTAAAATAAAGAGAAAATTCATTTAGGTAGTCTTTTGTAAACTCAATATCTTGAACTTAATATAAGCCTAATGAACGATCACTTCAAAAATAAGTTTGCATAATGGATTTGAGGTACTCAGGAATTCTTCATCTTTAAGTCCTTATTCAGTGAAACAAAAACTTTAATATACACATTTGCATACAAAGGCAAATACAATAATAACAATAATAAAAACACTCTGAAGAAACATCCAGGAAAATAATGTCCTTCTATTGGAACACTGAGAGACCAAGACATGATGAAAAAATAATTTAATAAGAGTAGGAAACTGAGTATAGAACACAAATTTGATAGGAAAGTAAAATGTTCCAATAAGAGAAATCATCACTTTAATCTAGAATTTCCCATTCAAGATTGAGAAAAGGAACATTTCAGAGGGACTGATCCAAATGAGTAATCTTTACTGTGAACTGATCAAAAAGAAGACTTTAGCTGTTTTCATAACCTTTGTGTCATAAATCAGGCTTTATAAATCCATGGAAGGAACTTGGGGAAGTATGAAGAGCTGATAGAACCCAGCTTTATATCCAAACTTGATAAGGGGAGCAGATTTAGATTTGGGCAAATCCATGAAGCAAATCATGACTATAAGGAACTTGGCATTAAAGAAAATATGACTTACCCTTTCCTATGAATACTGTGTTTTCCCTAAGCACATGGAGTCATCGCATAGAAGACGAAAAATGTGTCCTAGTTCATTTTTTGGAGCCAAATTGATTTTAAATATATGTAAATTGAGATATTCACATAATAACAAAAAATATAGTGTAAAGAAATTGTTACCTGCTGGATGGTGTGGCCATAGGACCACTGCCTTTTATCACAGAAAAGATACCAGGCACACCATCATTTTAGTATCTCTGTCAACAGCAAACCCTCACTAGCAAATATGGTCAAATTTTAAAATCTGACCTTTAGATCCACAGTAGGGTGTAATTAGCATGCAATGGCATGTGCAAATAAAAGAAAATATTTAATTATGCTGGACAATTAAATAATTGCAAATCTGCAGAACGAAACCCTGTACTGGCAATCAGATTCTCAGTTAAACCTGGAAATATAATTTTCAGGAAAAAAAAAACATGGAAAAGCTTTTATGATCATTATGATCCTCCAACCAATTTTTTCTCCCGTTCATTACTTCATGTACCCACAGTATATTTCAGTCTAGGGAAAGGCTGCTGTAAAACCATGCTCCATCTCTATTTCCTTTCCACTGGGAAAGGCCATCTGGGGTCTGCAGAGGAGAAACAGAGAAAGGCAACACTGCCTTATTCATTGAACATTTACTAGGAGTCTAATTAAGTCAAAGCATTTATATTATGTCTAAATTATTGTTGGCGTAGCTGATGTACTTTTGTGTTTTATAAGCAATAGCAATGGATACTTTATTTTGATGTTAGAATATGAGATCCTAAGGACTGAATACTTTCTGCAACCAGCTCTACATAAATCCTTTTAATTTATTTCACTATATTCATAGTATCAATCTCTGGATGTATGTATGTATGTATGATCTATCTCTTCCTTCTAATAGTGTATAGTATTGTATCATACATCACATGAACAGCCTTGTATATAAATCTTTGACAAAATCTGGAGAGTCGCTAAAGAATAAGTTCCTTAAAAAAAAACCCCTTCCTCTTATTTGCATTTATTAAAAAAACATTGAATTTAGTTCTGAATGGTTCATACTTTTGCATGGTTCAAAAATCGTAACTACACAAAACCTATTCATTAAGAAGTCTCATGGATATCCCTGATCTATCATCTTAAATCTTTCAGCCCTCTCATAGGTAAAAACTTAAGAATTTTTTTGAAATAATTTCAGAAATATAGAAGGGTTGCAAAAGTAGTACATTGAATTCCTGTATCCCCTCACCCAGCTTCTCTCTATGTTAACATCTAACATGATCATGGAAATTTACCAAAACTGAGTAATTAACTGGGAAATCACGTGGTATGTCTCCTTTGGGTCCTACACTCTATGACAGTTATTTCAAAGTCCTGTCCAGCTAATTCTAATATCTGGATTGTGTATGGATTTACTTTCACTGTCTTGGTTTTTTAGTTGTTACTATTATTGGTCACATTTCTATTACCACTATGCATGTATCATTTTAAAATTGTTATCAGATATTGTATGAAAGGGACTCTAGAGGCTCCAAATGATATTATTTTGACCAGAGAGCATTCACCCTTTCCTAAGTTAGGCAGAATGCATGTAAAACTGACTACATCAAACAGTCAGGCATCAAATTGAGTCCAGGCTATTTGCAACCAGACTTACTCCATCTGAGACTCATCCTGTTCTCTGGGCCTTTTGACTGAGAGACAGGAGAGCTCTGTGTCTTCAGCATCCTCAGTCTCGGTTTAATGCAGGTTCCTTCTCCCTAGAGGAGTGTTTCTTCCAAGCTCTCCAAAACCGGCCTGTTCAATTTGTTAGAGTTTTCCTACCCACTTCCTGGGCCTCCTCCTCTTTTGCTGTAATCATAGCACATGTCCACCGAGAAAACTGGCCATGCATTTGGGGACTTCTAGATCAAACCTGTCTCACTGGCGTCAGTGACTAAAAAGCTTTGATTCTCTTTCTCTTTTCTTCTGCCCGGACCAAGTGTAATGCATAGTCTGTGTCCAGAACCAGCAAATACCTCAAGGAAATAGGCGGCAATTGTCAGCTCATCTAGGAAACTTTTTTCCTTCCCTGGGATTTTAATTTGTCTAATTCTTGCTGTCACAGCTTTTCAGCCTTTCTAAATTTTATAGCTTTTCTAGTCATTGCTTTCAGAATGTGGACCTATCATGGTCTCCTATGTTTTACTCAGAAGCAGAACCCATTTCTTAGAATTTTGGAACTTGAAACAGAGTCAGATTGGTTTCTGCACTAAATGGAATCCTCAAAAGATATTATTGACTGCATTTCCAGCAATGTGGAGAAAGCCTGTCTACAGTGAAATGAGTGAAAACAGTCAACACACAGACAACAACCAATAGGGAAAGGAGAGTCCTGATGGTGTCCAGAGTGCAGATCATTCCTAAGGCTCAGCTCCGTTCCTTCCTGGTCCACGGCGGCTGATGGCTCAATTCCTCTTTTGATTTTTAGGGACCCAACTCTCTTTGAAATAAATTCCCTCTATTGTTTTTAGGAATGATTAAACTGGTTTTCCATCACTTGCAATAAATGTCTGAATTAATACTATACTTCGTACTATTAAATGTGCTAACCCAAATAATAATGTTATTATTGTCATTCTTTTAGGTTTCCATTTTTTTTGAAGTTTACCTTAGGTTCCCCTGACTATTTTGTGATAATGCTAACAGCTGTGACATCTTACTGCATCCAATATGCTTACCTGACAGAGTTTCTCATCCATTTCTAATGTGATGCTTCTAATCTTCAGGGGCCTTGGAAATCACGTAGCCAAACATGACAGAAGTGTATGTAAAGTAAGAAGAAGTGAGATCTGAATGGGGCTTGAGATGATCTCTTTCATGTGCAAAGGGAAAAGGAATCTGAATTTATTTTGTTTACATCCATGGTTTTGGCAAATTCTTAGTAGATGAACTTCTGATTTCTGGTTGATAAGATGTCCCTTAAAGAACTTTCCTTGAACAATATTCTCACCAGGCCTCTTTTTCTTTGGTAAGAGAAAAAGTGAATTATGTTCAACAAACAAGAGAAAAAGAAAAGCAATTCAAAAAAAAATTTTTTTTGGTTATTTTTCTGACTAATATTTATCTTAGCATGGTGAGAAATGGAGAGCAGGGAATGTCACTGTATTTAACACAGTCCTTCCAAATAATTTTTAAAAGCTTAAATTGATTTTGTTTTTTATTTAATGTATATGTGTATACGGCAGGCTTTGGGGGAAGTGGTAAGGATGAGGAGACAGGGAAGAAGAATAAAGAGGAGGAGGAAGAAAAGGTAGACAAGACAGAAAAAAATTATAATAAAATAAAGCATGCTCGCCCTGAAGGTAACTAAATGGAACCGGGAAAGCTAGTCAGGAAGCTTCTAAACCGGGCTTAGCCTGGTTTCTGTTCGGGCTGTGGGGTCCAGAACATGTGGTACTCGATCACCTACCAGCACCACTTTGGGAGTGATGAGTAGCTGGCTAAACATAATTATGGTGCACAATTCTCTACCTGATTTTTACCACCACCACCACCACCCTTAGAAAAATTCTGTAAGCATGTAACCGAAGATTATTCTGGAGATTTAACTAGCTGTGTACACTGATGCCACCTCGCAGGTGGGATGAAATAAAGGCACATGCAGGATGGTTTAAAGGGTTGTCAGGGCTGAGTTGTGTGGCTGAGTCTGTGTAGATTATTGGGAAAGAGGTAGTCCTTGAAATTAGACTGGGATTTAAAGACTAGTTTTATCACTAGCTGTCTGGCATTGGCAGAATTTCTAAAAATTCTCTAATTCTTAGTTGTTTTTTATATATAGGAGTTAATATCTGCAAATCCAAAATTCTCCACTTACCTCTCCACCCTCCCCTTTTCCTCCTGGTAACCATAACTTTGTTTTCTATGTCTGTGAGTCTGTTTCTGTTTTGTGCCATTTTTCACAAATAAGCTTATTTGTGTCTTTTTTTTTTAAGATTCCACATATAAGTGATACCATGTGGTATTTTTCTTTCTCTTTCTCGCTTACTTCACTTAGTTTGATAATCTCCGTGTCCATCCATGTTGCTGCAAATCGTATTATTTTTCTTTTTATGGCTGAGTAGTATTCCATGATACATATATATCACAACTTCCTTATCCAATTACCTGTCAATAGACATTTAGGTTGCTTCCATGTCTTGGCTATTGTAAATGGTGCTGCTATGAACATTGGGGTGCATGTGTCTTTTCAAATTAGTGTTTCCTCTGGATATACACCCAAGACTCGAATTGCTGGATCATAGGGTAAGTCTATTCTCAGTGTTTTAAGGAATCTCTATACTGTCCTCCATAGTGGCTGCACTAGTTTACATTCCCACCAGCAGTGTAGGAGGGTTCCCTTTTCTCCACAGCCTCTTCAGCATTTATCATTTGTGGACTTTTTAATGATGGCCATTCTGACTGGTATGATTTCTTATTATTATTAAAACACATTGTCCCCCCAAAATTCAATGTCCTTCTCCCCCAATGCAACCTCACTTACATTACTTTAAGCTTTAGGTTAGAAATTTTCTTCTAAGACCTAGGTCTTCAGCCAGGTAATATGTGATTGAGATCTAAGTGGGGAGCTGGTTCTTCTAGTTGAAACTGGGTTAGTTCTGAACCAGCAGTAATATATCTGTTGTGGGTATCTGTCCAACTTAGCAAAGAGTCTGTTACGATAGACACATGGATTAGAACGTGTCTAAATTATGCGTGTATGTGTGTGTGTGCTCTAAGTTTATTTAGTCTGCATTCATCTTTACATATGGATGCAGCTTACACAGTATTTGTGTTCATACATAAAACAAATAGCAGAGTTACTAATTCTCAAGGATTAATTTATGCCAGCTTAGCACTTAGAGACTAAAGCATCCAAAGGCTTAAAAATTCCTTATCAAGCACAAAACATATAAATACCAAGACACAGATACCAAGGCAAAGGCCCAATGTTGGGTCAGGAATATGGAGAGGGATCTGAACCCAAGAAAGTCTGGTAACCCCTAGAAGTTGTCTGCAAAAATTGTGTGTATACATCCATATATATGGACGTGTATAAATATATATATATATATATATGGATTATATGTTCATTTATCTGAACATTTCCATAATTTTAAGCAAGATACAAGTATGACTTGTACTTTCATGACTACCAGTATTCTGGAGGAAATGTAAGAGGATCCTGGAAATGCACTATCACCACGAATGGGTATGTTGTACAGAGCTCCTGGTCTTCTGCTGCTCATTTCCTGGGTGGGAGGTTTTTTGTTTTGTTTTGTTTTGTTTTCCAGTCCAAACAAGCAAACCAAAAACAGTGGCCATAGATTGAGGAAGCAGGATTTGCAAGATTAAGTAGCTTGCCAGGTCCTCACATTTTGTGGTTAGGGACCACTTGTAGATGTTTCAAGTGGTGGAGTTGGAGGGTGAGAAGTTGCATTTTCCTTTCTTGAAGGAGCAAAGTGACTAGAGCGTTGAGTGGTCCAGCTCTCTCATTTCTGCAGCTCAAAGATAAATTCACAAGTACTTTCTTTGCGCCTGTGCCCTGGAGTTGAGTGACTTTCTGGGAAACGCTGGGAAGACTAGGGATGTTGCAAGCACGACTCAAGCGCCCCAGACCAGAGGTCTGGCTGGTTTCCAGCCAAGACAGAACTGAGCTGCAGCAAGTTCTGCGGGATCTCGGTTGCAGCTGCGCGGGGTGGAGGGGCTTCTCTCCACAGCGTTAGGTCTACTTAGTGCTGCGCTGCAAACCTGAAGGACTGCGCCTCGCGTTTCGCTGCAATAGCACCAATTCCTTGCAGCAGAAGCAACGTCTCTCTTGAGGGGCGATTCTTCTCTGGTCCCTCCGCATCTCGCAGCTCACCAGAGTGTCAGGCTTGGTGTGTGATCACCGGCTCCGCCGCTGCTCAGCGTTACCCTCCACGACCTCAGCTTCTGTTGAAAGTCGATCCGGGTGGAGCTGACAAGTGGGGGACGTTAACTGTCTGTTTTAGTGCCTGGTGGCGGAGCAGAAGCTCAATTCCACTCAACTAACCTCTGCTACGCCCTGGTACCTGATCTGCATTCTCTTCATGCCCCTCTTGCTGAGTGTGTCTGCAAAATATCCCCGCAAACTTGAAGGGAATTTAACTAGCATGTCTGGGGACTGCGGAGCGGCCATGGGCACTTCCTCCGCAGGGGCGACCGAGGCAGAGGTGACTTTAAAGATTCCTTGGTCTCTGGAGTGTTTCACAAACATGTGCCCAGGTGCAAATATCTATATTTTATATGCTTGAAAGTGCAAAGAAAAAAAAAGAGAGAGTGAAATGAGGGAGGCAAGTTAAGGAAACGAGGTTCTTCACTCAACTCTGCCCAATACAATTTCATCTGTATGATAGCTGGGTTTGTTCACGCTGTGGTTAACCAAAAGGGGAAAAAAATCAAACTCCGCCCAGGGGTGGCAGATCCCACCCAGGATCCGGGACTCCGAGAAGCAGCGAAAGCGTGGCTGGAGAAAGCCACAGGTCCCCCACATCGCTAAAGCCAAATCCAACCAGAGGAGGAGCAATTACATTGAAAAAGGAAAGGCTGCTTGCAGCTGCTCTTTGCTTCCTCCTCTTTGTCTTCCTCCTCGCATCCTTTCAACAGATCTCTCAAACCTTGTCCGGCTCCCGTAAGGTAGCAGGAAAATAGTTTCTTGGCACCGCCCCCTTGCCCCGCCGCCCCTCCCTCAACCACTCACACTTGCTCCATCCTGACCAACGCCCCCACCTAGTGGTTTAGACTCGTCTGTTTGCTTTCCTTTGCTGCGATTACTAAGAGAGCGTTGCAGTTTGCAAAATAATTACAACTCGTTGGGGTCTGTTGTGGGTGGGTGGCGTGGAAAGGTGGGCAGGACCATTAAAATGCTGTGCAAACGAGGCTTAAGGTTACCCGAGCAGCGCTGGGCGCTGGAGATGGGAGGAGAGGAAAGAGAAGATTGCGCCTTATACCCAGCTTGCCTGCTGCAGTCCAGACCTCAGCCAGAGGACATCTGTGGAGAGTTAACACCTGGTTAAGAAGTACCTTCACTCCAAACATATGAATATGTTTTATTTTCTTCATAGTACTTAACGCTGTATGAAATTATGTTAATTCTTCACTTGTTCACGTGGCTATTTCCTGTCTGCTACTTCTGCTTGAAAACTGTGTGTGGATCTACCTCACTGGCCTTTATACACCAGGTGCCTAGAAGAATGCCCGGCTTAGAGCAGGCACTCGATTTTTACCCATCTGGCTGGCTTAGAGACGGCGGGAATTAAGGGAACTTGGAGTAGGGTTCTGTCACCTAGGGTAAAAACTCTTCTTTCAAGGGATCTCAGTGACTCTTCTAAACTGAATGGATGGCCCAGATAATCTCCGGCTGCAAAATGAATAGTTCTCTTTAGAACATGCTTACACTTATCAGGATAAGTTCAATTGTAAGGTCGTTTTTACTGAATGCATTCTAGCTGCCAAACACTGAGCTAGGCGCTTGTAGCTGGCAGTTACCATAGCTTCTCTCTCATGGCTGAAAATACAGTGTCCCTTCCCCGTGCTTCTCTTTAAATGTTCTCCTATTTGTACTTCTATTCTGCATATGTTTCTGTTAAGGTTGGAGGAGGAACTGGGTACAGAGCACCTGCTCCGGGGCCGTGGGACCTAGGTTCTGTTGTTGCTTGGCGCCACATATGGTTGATACCACTAACCGAATGGATTGGTTGAAGACCAAAGAGACGCGTGGATGGCGCTGATGGTTGGGATCCCAGACCCCGGGTTCCCCTCCACCCCGCTATTAAATTCTGATGACCTGCTTTCCAGGTGGGCTGTGGGAGGGAGCCGTGCTCACTGCGAACTGTTTTCCAGAGGCACTGAACTGCGGTGCGGCTGGAGAGGGAGGATGGAGCGGACGGTTTGATTTCACAAACAGTGTGCTTCTGTTTGTGATACTTTTACATATTTGCAGACAGTTTTCTTTTCTTTTTTTCTTTTCTGTTGACTCACAGTCAAAGGGGAGGGATTAAATAGAAAGCTCAGATTCCTAAAAACAGATATGAAAAATTAGTTTGTATGGTACCAAGAATTAAGTATGACTTGAAGCCCGAAGTATAAAATGCGATATTGGCCATTTCCTTCTAAGGCGATATTACTGGCGCCTCCTTTTAACTTGGGTGTGGCCTGCAGGGCTGGATAAAACTCCACAGCGTGGAGGTCAGAGACTCCGGCTGGTTCCACCGAACTCTGGCCTGGCCTGCTGGGGGCAGGAGGGGGCCTGGGTAGGAGCCCATACGGACCTAATAATGACTCTAGTGGGGCTGTGCCTGGGCCCGCAGCTGAGGGAGGGGCGTGCAGCAAGCTCGGAAGAAGACTGAGGCAAGGACAGGACGCCCTCATCCTCATTCCGGCCAGAACTGCGGCGCCAGGGTGTTAAGACTGGGAGACGGGCCAGGGGATAGGAAGTGGGAAAGGGGCGATAGGACCCGGCGGGAGCTTCCTTGGCGGGGAAGGGAATCGGGCGGGAGGATAGGAGGGAGGGAGAGAGAGAGAGGAAAAGCGAAGGTGATGGGGAGCGGGCGTCCGCACTCGCCGTGCGGCACGAGTTGCACGGCTCAGGCAGACCGGACCTGGGCTCTATAAAAGGAGCCCATGCGCCCTGCCACTCACACGCTCCTCCCGGACTGGCGTCCGCCGCGTCCCTCCAGCTCCCCCAGACACCTGCCCCTACCCTGCGAGCCGCGCCAGGTCCCCCAGACCCGTGCGCCCGGCGGCTTGGCTGCGAGCGGTGCCCGTGGGACCGAGGTGGCGGCGGCGCGGTGCGAGCAGCCGCAGCCCCAGTCTCCGAGCCCCTCCTCTTGCGGCCCCAGCTCCGCGGGGCAGCACGCCGGAGTGGCCAGCGCCTGAAAAGAAGGGAGGGCAGAGCTCCGGCGGGAGGGGCGGCGCGGCGCGGCGCGGCTCCCAGATTTCACCCCACCCAGCTCTGGCGGCCTCTGCCGCCGCAGGAAACTAACCCCAGCCTGGGGAGGAGGGCGGGAATGCAAGACCGGGACTTCTCGCTGGCCTGCAAGCTTTGGTCTCGACAGCTAGGAAACTCCTGCGGGCCGAGTCTGCAGATCCAGGAGCGCCCGGGTTAGGAGACGCTTAGCCCCGAGCACTTGGGGTAAGAGATCCCACCTGGTGGACGCTCCCTCCTCAGACAAAACAACGCCCTTCTTCACTAGACGTCCAGGTGGGAGCTGGAGCTAAGCGGAGCTCTGTGGACCAGTTTTTAGTAAACCCAGGGCTGAGACGGGGCATAGAGAGGAGCAGCCAGAGATGCGGCGGTAGCGCCGGGCGCATTGGAAGTGCTGGGGACGCGCCCGCCAGCCTTGGCTGCCGCGCCCTTGACCTCTAGTTTCGGCTGGGAACCTGGGTGGAGATGTAATTGAGGAACTCACGGAACTGACTAGCCACCGTGGGCGGGGGAGGCAAGACTGTGATCCCCTCCACGGTCTTTTCGTCCTCTTCCTCCTCCGCTCCATGCCTGAGAGCTGCACTCCGGAGCCGGGGCGAGGAGAGACATGGTGGAAACAGGCGCTCCGTGCGCCCCGCCGCTGTCGGCGAGCTCCCAGGCTGGGCTTCCTCAAGCCAACCTCTCCGCTGCTCCCTCCCACAACTGCAGCGCCGAGGGCTACATTTACCAGGACTCCATCGCCCTGCCCTGGAAAGTAGTACTGGTCATGCTGCTTGCACTCATCACCTTGGCCACCACGCTCTCCAACGCGTTTGTGATCGCTACCGTGTACCGGACGCGGAAGCTACACACCCCTGCCAACTACCTGATCGCCTCCCTGGCGGTCACCGATCTGCTCGTATCCATCCTGGTGATGCCCATCAGCACCATGTACACAGTCATGGGCCGCTGGACTCTGGGCCAGGTGGTCTGCGACTTCTGGCAGTCGTCGGACATCACCTGTTGCACAGCTTCCATCTTGCACCTCTGCGTCATCGCACTGGACCGCTACTGGGCCATCACGGACGCCGTGGAGTACTCAGCTAAAAGGACTCCCAAGAGGGCGGCGGTCATGATCGCTCTGGTGTGGGTCTTCTCCATCTCCATCTCGCTGCCGCCCTTCTTCTGGCGTCAGGCCAAAGCCGAGGAGGAGGTGTCGGACTGCGTGGTGAACACCGACCACATCCTCTACACTGTCTACTCCACGGTGGGCGCTTTCTACTTCCCCACCCTGCTCCTCATCGCCCTCTATGGCCGCATCTATGTGGAAGCCCGCTCTCGAATTTTGAAACAGACCCCCAACAGCACCGGCAAGCGTCTGACCCGAGCCCAGCTGATAACCGACTCCCCCGGGTCCACGTCTTCGGTCACCTCCACTAACTCGCGGGCTCCAGACGTACCCAGCGAATCCGGGTCTCCTGTGTACGTGAACCAAGTCAAAGTGCGAGTCTCCGACGCCCTTTTGGAGAAGAAAAAACTCATGGCCGCTAGAGAGCGCAAAGCCACCAAGACCCTGGGGATCATTTTGGGAGCGTTTATTGTGTGTTGGCTGCCCTTCTTCATCATCTCCCTGGTGATGCCTATCTGCAAGGACGCCTGCTGGTTCCACCTGGCCATCTTTGACTTCTTCACGTGGCTGGGCTATCTCAACTCCCTCATCAACCCCATCATCTATACCATGTACAACGAGGACTTCAAACAAGCGTTCCATAAACTGATACGCTTTAAGTGCACAAGCTGACTGGTCAATTGCAGTGCGGTCGCCTAAGCGGCCTTTGGGGAATCATGTTGTATCTAGTTACACAGGTAGGTCGACTCTTCTTTCACTGTTACTAGGTCGGAGTGAAGCTTTCTCTTCTGAGCAAGGGCATTGGATCCTGAGAAGCCAGGACAGCCCTGAGAGAGAACCCCTAAAAAACTGTTCAAACGAAGGATAGAGCTTCCAGGCTCTGGAGGAGGCTCACTTCCTCCCCTCGAACCCCAGGTTCAGCACTGACCCCGAGGCAGCCAATCGCAAGGAGAAGTTGCGACTTTTAAAAAATTGATGATGGAACAGGGATGCCTGCCCTGCCTTGGTATCAGGGATGATGCCCTCTAGAATCAGAGGTACTTACTTGTAGTTGCTGTTTGAAGCCTGTCTGAGACAGATCCACATGCAGCCTGGCAGTGCTTGAACTAGACATTAATGCCCTGTGTTATGGGGAGAACTTTGTGTTACAGCTTCATCTAATAATAGTTCCTTTGGCATCCTTCAGTCTTCATTCAGTTTTTGTTTATCTGAACTTGGGTGGAGAAACTTGTGGATTTGGTGCTTCAAACCCTATGGGTGGCTTGAATGGCACAGAGAAACCTTGACGAGTTAACAGCAAAGTTCTGATGTTAAGATCTCTATTTTTATTATAATTGAAATTCTATAGGGTGGGTGGGTGGAAAGGGAGGTGGGGAGCATTCAGCTGAACACCACACCTCTGATTGTTTTCTGCAGATTTATCGTTTTTAAATTCTTATTCAGTGACTGTCAAACCACATTCCTAATAACTCAAACAAAACATTATGTGTGCTAGTGCCAAAGTCTGCAGATTGCTTTATTTTTCCTCCAAATTTCATGTACCTGTCATTTTACACATTTAAATCCCCATACATGGAGGATATGATGGGTGACTCAGCCCAAGCTGCTGCTATATTTCTTATTAATGCCACTGATTACACTGATGAGTATTAGATATATAAGCTCTTTTGCAAGAAAAGTATCTTTAATCCTAATCCGCTTCAGTGAGATATAAAGGAGACATGAGCTAGGAATGGTTCTTGTACAATTAAGGAATGGGTGGCAATAGGAGGATGTATATTTTGACTTGTAAAAAATCTTAAATGCATGAGACTTTTTTCTAATAGTCATTTGCACTCTCCTTACCATCTGTAATTCCTTTGTGTGCTAACATATCAGGTAACCAAGACAACTAGCTCCTTTCTCCAAAAATCTTCAAAATGTAGTTAAAACCCCTAAAAACTACATTAAAGATAAAAACTTGTTTCTTTTCCCTTGCTATTGAAGTTTGAGTAGGAACAAAAATACTAGAAAATAACCTGCAAGGATTTTAGAAAAGCTTAGAGAAGCTAAAATTGAGCCTGCTCCTTGAAACGCGTGGACTCAAACCTCAGACTTACTAGGCAACCAGGAAACTAACCAGCTTTTGAACCTTGGAAATTTGGCACTGACCTGACACCTCAATGAATATAATATCAATAATCTTTTAAATTTGTCTTTTTTCAAATTTCAATAATACTTAGTTGTTATTTCAAATTCACTCTGACTCCCCAATACAGGACAAGATTACACACTAAAAGATGAAAAATGCATTCTCTAAATAAAATGGGGGTAGTCCTGAAGGCTCATGTGCACAGAAAATGAATGTGTTTGTGGAACATTTTTTATGCCAAAGAAGATTCACACTCCCTCTTTAGAGAGCTTTCTGCAGTTGGTACCTTTTGTCTGCAGAAGCAAGTTGTTTTTGTAAAATGGATTCACTCTCTGCTTGAAGCTCCCCAGTCCAGACTGTCAGACAGTAGATGCATTGAGCTGAAGTGCACTGCTTCCCTGCTGTGCGGACCTTTTCTCTGGCATGATGACGCTTGGAAATACACTATTCAAAGTTTCACACGTAAACTAAGTAAAAACGAGACTGGTGATCAACACTGACACCTGTCACTGGAGTAAGATAACATTTTAAGCATTAGACAATCCTGTTCTTTCTGCTGTATCCCCACGTCTCTTTGTTTTTTTGTGACATTTCTCCTATGGAGAATTCTAGCTTACTATGGAGAGAACTGTGCATAAAGCACGGTATTTGTTTTTATGTTATTAATATGTTTGTCATTTGTTTACATAGCTGTGTTTTCTTGAGCCTGAAAAGCAGTTAAGCAAACTTCTAGGAGCCTGAGGGGGAAAAATTAATTAAAACCAATAGCCACTTACAGATGATTTCTTTATAGGGCACGTGCAATGAATAGTGTCCTTATAGCAACAAAAAGAGGTCAATTTAGTCAAATGGGTCGTTTGCCACTTATAGATCACCTACCTGAATTTTTGCTTGACTATTTGGCTGAATTGACTGAATCTGGGGCATACTGTGTGAAGTAGAAGCTTGCAAACCCTTGTAGTTATAAGAGATCTAGAATCCTCATCCAGCATTGCACATGATTATGCAAAGTGTTTTCTTCATCCCAGGGCTATGTAGCTGAGACTGTTAAGCTCCTTTGCAGTTACTGCTGCCTATAACTTTGTCTGTTTCATGAACTAGACATCTGGCTTTTTTGCAGAACATTATATGGGAGATGGAAATATTTAACTTATGTAGAAATGAAAATATATTTTCATTGGCTGTGGTAACAAATAACATTTTCCACATTGCTTAATTGCACAAATTTTCACAGAAATATATGAATGTATGCTCATCCCAAAATACTGATTGTCTTGTGTTTCTAGGAATTTTAGAGTTTCCTTTAAAAAAAAAAAAGGACACTGCATCTATGAATAAATTGTTATTGAGTTCAACAAATTTCCTACAGAACAATGTTCTTCACTTTTCCTCTCTGTTATCTTGGTTTTCTCTTCTTTAACCAGGAAACCCTGAGTGGACTGTAATTCACTCAAGCAGCAAGATCTCAGATTATGTGTATATGATGGCATTGCTGTGACTGAAAATTGCATTTGGTTTTCCACCTTTCAAAACAATGTGTAACTGAAAATGAAATTTAGGAAAATAATGACATAAAAGTCCTTTTTCTGTGTTCTAAAAAGCACTGAGTAGTAATTCTACTATTATGGAAAGATTGACTCATTGGATTCTGGGTTGCGTTTAGGAGTTTGAGCCTTCAAGAGAGAACAACTGATAAATGATACTGCCATGTACTGCCACAGTTTGGGGGTTTTAGTTTATATATGTAGGAAGAATTTAGAATGAACTAGTATGGAGAGTATAACTCAGGGGTAAAGCACATGCTTAGGTCCTGTGTTCAATCCTCAGTACCTCCCTGGAAAAATAAAATAAAATTTTAAAAAAGAATTAGACACACTCTGCAAAGAGAGGGTAAGTCAGTTCCACTATTACAAGAGTTTTCCAGATCAGCATTCTTAGAGGGAGTGTTTGGTCCCTGGGCAGGGTCGTGAGATTCCAAGGCACTAGATGGTGCTTGACATATAGAAAAAGAAAAAGGAGGAGGTGACTTAGAAGCATGCTTGGGGGAGACCTAAGAGGAAGAGACTGACCTATCTGATCACTGGAGAGGTAGACAGAAAAATGGCTTTTGGAATCAGGAAGTCCTAGGTTTGAACTGCAAACAGAACATGTTATCACTGTGTGGTCCTTCTCACATGCAGCCTACTTGCAATTTGTTGCAAAGGCTTGAAACCCATACATGTAAAGCACTTATCAGGATACCTGACACTTTTTGTCTCTTGCAGATGGTACCTCCTCTCCAGCTATTATTTCACCATTGCCTTCTGTGTGGAGGCAGGGCACCTGTAGCAGAGAGACACAGGGCTATCTGAGAGAGGCTGGACCAGGGAAGACCAAACTAGCCAGAATGGGAGAAACATGGCTAAACTGGAAGCGACTGAGGCTTGGAGCCTCTCACCTTTCCCCCCTAGGCTGGGGACACATAGCTGAGAGGCCAAAAGAGAACAGGAGAGATGGTTTGCAGTGGCTCTAGTGGCCAAGAGGAAATTGCCAAATATTTCATTTCCTGTAGCATCCTCTCATTTTTCTCTCCCTTGTCTAGAGATGTCCAGCTGTCTTCCCAGAGTCCAAATTTCTTCACCACATCAATATCTTTCCTCAGTGTCTCATTTTCTACTTCTTTGTTTTTTTCTTACCTGTGCACAGCCATAATAACCAACGATAATGTGTTAACTCTAAAATGGTTCTTTAGCTGTGGAGGGCTGATTACGTAACCCAGGGTTGTTATATTATGTCAAAGGAGGTGGCTGATCTAAATGAAAGGGAGTAAGCTTCCAAGGTGAGGCCCTTAGTCGAGTTTTCAGACAGGAAGAGGCTGGTAGGAGAAAGTTGTGTAAAGTGAAGCTTCTGCACCTTTTCTCAAAGCCAGTCCTGGAACTGTCCACCAGGGGGCAGAGCGCCCCTGAGTTGTGCAAAGGGCGCGATGCTCACCACGTGCAATCTCTGACTCCTGGACACTGCAAACGGCATTAACTTCTCCAGGCTCAGTGAAAACGAAGATTCGTGCACCAAGGGAGAAGGAGTTTATCATTTATTTAAAATAGTAGCTTTTTCGGGGAAGGTAGCTCAGTGGTAGAATGCAGTGCTTAGCATGCACAAAGTCCTAGGTTCAATCCCTAGTACCTCCATTAGAAGTAATAATAATTAATTAATTAATTAACCTAATTACCCCCCCCAAATTAAAAAAAAATAAACTAGCAGCTTTTTCAGAACTGCAAATTCAGGCAGCGGATTCCTAAAATTAAAGTTTCTCTTCATATTTGCAAACTTAGTTATTTTCTTATACATCTCTTGTCCTGGAATAAAATCTTAGTATTTTAAAACATTGTGACCTTCGATTAATGCAGCACTGGGTACAGTCAGAGATGAGAATACAAGAACTTTATATTCAAAACAAAGGGAGCTAGTTATTAAACCTACTTTTCACCATTATGATTTTTCCCATCACTGTGTTTTTCTTTTCAAAATTTCATTGCCTTGAAGTTAATATATCCATGGTTCAGAGGTAGAACGCTGCCATTTACCATTTAAAGTGAGTTTTTTTTTTTTCACAGAAGTAAGCTGTACTGATATGTCAGTTTTTCCCAGAAGGCAGGCTTTCAAATCTGTGTAATTTAGCATTTACTTTAAAAAAAAATCATATACAAATGTGAGTACAATCTTATGTATCATAAAAATAAATTTCTGTGTCAGAAAATGGATCACATATAATGAGAGAACAAATGAGGTTATATCTTTGTCCTCTCCTGAACTGTTACTACATAGCCTTTCGCTGTTCCCAGTGGGGAGTATTCTCTGTGCCATTTCACACGGCTGTCAGTTCAGTCCGACTTTCAAAGTCAGCATCCACATCCTACTGTTATCCTAGGATTTGCAGTGCTCTCTGAGAGAGAGCCAGTCCCTGGAGGTGGGTCAGCCGACCAAGAGATTGTCTTAACACCATTCTGAGCACAGCTTGTAAAAGAAAATGCCCATTTCTTCTGACTTATTTGCACATATTTCAAAAGGCAGGAGGAAATCATTTCACAACTGCAACCTGGAAATCTATATAACAAGAATGGTCTTATAATATTTCCGGTTCTACAGTGAACAGATGGTGATATAAGGAGCCATTTATGGCAAATGCTTAAAAGAATCTACACGTGGCTTGTTTCAGGGATGCACGAAGGCATGACTCACATCCTTCCAGACTCTGTGGGAACATTCCACACACTGGCCTCCGGCTGGTCATCCCATGTTGAGATAACAAATTGAGATCTCAGGATGTCTCTTGCTCACAAGTGTGGTTACGAAACGGTAGTGACAGAATAGTCGACAGAGGGTAAGTTACTTGGTCCAGAGGCTGTGCCCAGGGCACTTTCGTAAACACACTGGGGCTGTCTCTTCTAAACCCATGTGCTAATCCAGTTCGGGATTGTGTGTGTAGACCTACAGCTCCCCCCGTGAATGGTTCATTGATTAACATCAGTGGGTTCAATACTGGGCTAATCTGTTTATGTGGAAAGCAGTTTGTATGGTTATTCATCTTTCTCCCCCAATCTTGCCCAGCCTTAAGGTCCTAGGGTCTACTCTCACCTCCCCTGACCCCCAGAGACTTTCCCACAGAGTGTAGCATGTTAGGGTAATCACACATGGGAAATTTGGAGTCAGCTGTCTTGAGACCCCCAACACATTGGTCAATTTAAAGTGCAAAAACATGTCTTTGAAGTCAGAAAGATGAGTTTAAAGCCATGTTTTGCAGCCACGAGCAAGTTCCTCTGTAAATGTACTCATACACACCTTTATGTTTCCAGATAAAAGCAAAATGAGATAATGCTATTGTTTGTACCCTTGGCTGTACATTTAATTTATCAGGGGCACTTTATTTTTTTATTTTCTATTTTTAATTTTTTTTAGAAAAGTGCACCACATGCAGAGTGGAAGCCCAGGGGGGTTATTTCATGGTTCCTTTTTATTTTTAATTTTATTTTATTGAGTTATAGTCAGTTTACAAGGAGCACTTTAAAAAGACCTTTACTCAGGCCCTGTCTCAGACTAATTCTGTTATCTGGAGTAGGGCCTGATAATCTTATTTAAAAAATTCTGTTTGGGTAATTCTAATGTGTGGCCAGGGTGAGAGCCACTGAGAATATGTATAAAAAGGTCTTAGAACAATGCTTGACATGGGTATGAAGGGGGGCCCCTGAATGATACGGAAAGTCAAGTGGATTTGGTTTTTACAGTTGTGTGTCTTAAAATTTAATGGGCATGTGAATCATATGGGGGACATGGTTAAAATGCAGATTCGGACTCAGTCTCTGGTGGGGCCTGAGATGTAGCACTTCTGACAGGCTCTCAGGGAACACCAATGATGCTCGTCCATGGACCACACTTTGAGTATAACAGCTTGATTATAATGTATCTGTCATTTCCTAAGGATCTTAAAAAAACAACAAAAAAAAAACTTAAAAAACAGCAATGTAAAACTTACAGATGAGAAAATGTGCTTTAGAATGTCCAGTACGTTGTGTTTTCCTGACTTGTTTACACAGTATTCATGTCTCAGTTTCACCAGTTGTTACATGTTTCCCCTTACACGCTTCCTCCCAGATGCACTCATCCTCCGGCTACCCTAAAACAAACAGCACAGCGTACTTCTGGATCTGACTCAGCAAAGCATGACCCTTCGAGTCAGCCCTGTTTTTATATCACTTTCAAATGACGGCTTTGTCTTTTGTAAAAAAAAAAAATAATTAAAAAGCGAAAACAAATGATAAAACAACCAATAAGACAAAGAAATAACAATTGTGAGCATATGGCAAATGGCACAATTTCCTTGTAATCTATTTCACTTAGTAAGCCCACTTGGATTCCTTCTGTTAACACACACACACACACACACACACACACACTTGCTTATTATATAGAATTCATCTTTTGTAAGCACAAGTGACCGTTCAATCAAAGGTGAAAGCGGTGTGCTTTTTATTATATTTTGTTCTTGTATTTTAGAAACTTATTATCCTAGAGCAGTGATCCATCAGCCTTTAGATTTCAGGGAAAGCCCTTCCCATTTTTTCATTCTCAAAATATTTCATGAGTTTTTTTTCAGTGACAGTAATTTAAAATATTTATGAGAGATGTTTGTCAATTTCTTGGCACCCACCGCTCAAGCTGGAGACACTGTTGAGTCTCCTAAGACAAGGCTGGGAATGAGAATGAAAGGAGCCTCCTTCGGCGATCTTGTCTTTCAGTTTTTCACTTGAGTGTTTAAAGTGACATGAATAGTGTCAGTATCCAACTAGGTTTTATTCTACATCACAAAACATAGTTCAAAGTCTTTCATCTCCTCCGTGTGCCGTCGCGGTGTTTAGAATGAGAGTCCGGCAAAAACACATCGCTGGGAGTTTAACTGCTTCACGTTAACAGGAGCAGAGATAGGGGAGGGAAGTGGCAATTTCTGAGCCCTTACTCTGGGCCGCAGGCTTTAATTAACGGCCCTCCTGCATTTGTCCTCATGACACCATAGGGAAGTAGGTATTACTGGTTTTTTTTTTCCATGTTATCATCATCACCATCATTCTCAGGAGCAAGGTATTACAACAATTTCAGCCCGTTCTGTGATTTGGAGAACTATGGTAACAGCCCCAGTTGAATACTTTGTATTCAGATTCGGAAAGGAGCCTGCACTGTCAGGTGTGCGTTGCTCAGTCCTTGAGAGCATTTTCTAAATGCTAATCGGAGACATTAAAGTAGGACAGAACTTTAAGGGTTTATTTGTAGGTACAGTATTGTGTCTGGGGCCGCAGAATCCCTTCTTGGTCTGCTTCCCTAGTCCTGCCTCTCCCTGTGTGCAACCTTGTCCGACCGGGACCACACCATGCCCACTAACCTCTCCCGAGGGAGTTGGTGTGCATAAAAACGTCTGTTTCAACTGCTGGATTTGGGAGAATTAAATATAAATGCTGCGGCTGCGATGAGCAATGCATGGCAGGAGGTGCTTCCCTTTTATGGGAAGTTACTGAACGATATATGTGTCAAAACTTTGGATACTTGGGACGTATGCCTATTTTCACATGGAGTCAAATTTCTGGGCGAAAAGTAAATTCAGGCAAAGGAACAGGTGTTTTCAAGTAGTAGGGTTGGTTTAGCATTATATAGATAAAACTTCTAAATTAATGCTATTCTTTCTGTTTCACAGCTGTGTGTGTTATTAGCAGAGCCCCTCTCTGCCAAGAGCTTTCCATTATTTTCCTCTTTACCTCCCCCCAGATTCTAAACCGCTACCACAAACAACAAAACCAGTAAGTCCTGAAGGCAGAAACTTATCAGTATTCACAAAAACTGACTTGAAACCAAAAAACGTTTAGACTAGATATAAAAGACAGCTTTGCTCTCATCAAGAAGCAAACATTACAACAGTGAGTGTGCAAGGCTGTGGAATCGCCTCTGTTTTGGACAAAAAAGATATATATATATATGAGAAATTTCTCAAAATACTTTTGCCCAGTGCCTTTGACTGTTACCACCCATTGTTAGTTAAAACAACAACAACAAAAAATATGACATAGAAACTGGTAAATTTGGAATTAGAATCCAGACTAGGCTGACCTTGGTTCAAATTCTGTATGTACCTGTTGCCAGTTGCCAGCCATCAGCATCGTGTCCCAAGTTGCCACATTAATCTCACTGAGCATTCATTTCTTCAGGTGTTAATGTGAGGGAAATGATGTCTTATTCACAGATTCGTTCTGAGGACTAAACAAGCTGCTGTGTGGCAGTGCTTAGTCCAGAAAGTGCCTGAAACGTGAGAGTCGTTTCCTGGATTCCCTCTGTTCAGACATAATGAGTCAGGTATCTAGCCAGAGACTATTTCGGGTCAGAAAAATTGTTTAAACTTCTGTTTTTTCTTTTTATTACTATGCAATGTGGAACAAACCTCTGCAAACTTCAGTTTTCCTTTATCTAAAATGGGGTTAATATGTCTTTCTTGAAAAGAGTTTTAGAGGATTACATTTTGCATGATAAGCATAGACGTCTGAGGGGTTCTTGGAGCAATGCGATTGCTCAGTTGAACTTAGTGTTCTAATCTGCCAGCTTCCTTTTCTGTCTTTAGGAACTGGGATTTGATATCATATGCTATGCTTCCATGTTGATAAAGTCTCTTTTATTGTTGAAAGTGAGATCTGTACAAATTTGTGATTTGGAACCAGTTTTACTGATACTATCTGGAAATCAATTATATGCTGGAATTCAAGAGACACTAGAAAAATTACATTGCTTCTTGCCTGATGTTTATTCATTAAGGATTCATTTCCTTTAATTATTTTAAAATATAGATACCTCTTGAAGATTTATCACATTCCATTAGCCATCAGTCATTTACACCTTAGTGTAAGTTAGTTTCTGAGTGCTGTCAATTATTGGTGCCCAGGGCATTAAAATATTGTGACTTTTGAATACTGGGGGATAAGAAAGGACTAATTTTGAGCTATAATTCAAATATTTCCGGATAGAAAAAATGAGTAGCCTGTCACAGGCAGTCATGTCAGGGTCCCAGAGAAAGAGTGAAATTTAAGAGATTATTGAAGACAAAACTTACCCTTTTATAGTTTATTTAGTTAACAGTATGCTTGCATTTTATACGATGTATTTCTATGAGAATTTTGATTGTTTTAGATACCATGCACATTCAAGTTTGCTGGAAAGTAAATTATTTAGGATGGTAAATATGTCACGGTACTCAGCTGAGGAAATAGAACCAAGCACATAGAAGCTGTCTTGCTGTGCTTCTTACTGCTCACCGTGGGTTTTGCCGTATTAAAGGTGGATGGCCAGTGTGTGTTTCTTAGAGGAAAGACTCTGGCAGACCCAGGGCAGGGTGCTTGCCTGGCCTCATGTAAACACAGCCCCAAGTACCACAGGTATACAGGAGTGATTTGTCCACAGTAACCCAAACCACTGTCCAGGAGCAATGAAATAATTTTAAAGGTCACTTAATCGGTATTTAATCAAGTCTGTTTTCATTTTTGACTGCTTGTGTTACTCGGGGGTGTTCATAGAACACAGATATTTGCTATAGCAACTGCTGCAGGCTCACACCTCAGGGCAGATGGGCTGGCCAGATTATTTTCATTCACAAAGGCGATCCCTCCCCTGCCTTTATGAATTGATGTCTATGGCCTATTTTAGATCAAAAGAAGGAACTAAAACGAGACACGTAGGAGGGGCAGAGACAAGGTATAATGAAGACTCATGCCCCCAGGGAGAGGAGCCTGAAACAAGGGTATCATCACAAATGTAGAGGCTCTCCCCAAGCCAGGGGGGCGAGCCCCACATCAGGCCCTCAGCCCGGGGGTCCTGCACCAGGAAGACAAAATCCCCAGAACATTCAGCTTTGAAGGCCAGTAGGCCTTTCATATGGGAGATCCAGAGGGCTGTAGGAAGCAGAGTCTTCTTAATTCTTAAGAGGAGATACTCTTAATGGGCACTTGCAAAATTTCACATGCTCTGAGTTCTCGAGCAGAGGCAGTAATTTGAAAGAAGCCTGGGTCAGACACATTTGTTGATCTTGGAGAGCCTCCTGGAGAAACAGGAGGCCAGTGGGACTCCCCAGGGGGACACAGAAGCAGGCAGCAGCAATTTTAGGGTGCTCATTCCACCATGAGAACACTCCATTTTAGTGTCTTCCCTCTAGTCTTTTAGTGCCAGGGGATTACCTGCCTACCAATAGGCCAGCACCAGTCCTGGGACCCCTGGGCCAGACAGCCAGCCATGCTGGGACCTGGACACACCCACCGGTAGGCTGGCACCAGACTCAGGACTCAATCTCCTCCCAGCCAGCTGCTCCAGGATCCGGCCCTGCCTTCCAGTGGGCTGACAACAAGCCCCCCAAACCCTGGCACTGTACCAGGCAGGCCAGGACCTGGCCCCACCTACCAGTAGGCCAGAAGCCAACCAGCCAAGGGCCAGCCCCACCTACCAGTACATGTACAGTAGTTGACGCCACCACTGTAGGCAGATGCCTGCAGCCCACACAGGGGGCACCTTTGCAGCATATGCCTCTAGTGATCGGAGGGAAGTAAGTGGCTGGGCCCCACAGCACAGCCCCTGCATAAGACCACTTAGCCAAGGTTAGAGAATGTAATCTACACAGCAAATACATAGAACTAAACACAGAGGATTATGCAAAATGAGGTGACAGGTATATATTCCAAATGAAAGAATAAGACATAACCCCAGAAGAAGAACAAAGAAAAGCGGAGATAAGCAATCTACCCAATAAAGAGTTTAGGGCGGTGGTCATAAAGAGGCTTAGTGACCTTAAGGAAGAACGGATGACACAGTGAGAAGTTTAACAGACTTAGAAACTATAAAGAAGAACCAAACGGAGCTGAAGGATACATTAACTAAAATTAAAAATACACTAGAACAAATCAACAGATTATTAGATGATACAGAGGAAGTGATCAGTGAACTGGAAGACAGAGTAGTGGAAATCACCCAAGCTGGAAAAAAAAATTTTAAAACAATAAAGATAGTTTAAGAGACTTTGGGGACAACATCAAGCATAATAACACTCACATTCTCAGGGTCGCAGTAGGAGAAAAGAGAGAGAAAGAGGTGGAGAATTCATTTGAAGAAATAATAACTGAAAACATCTCTAGCTTGAGAAATGAAACAGACATCCAGGTCTGGGAAGCACAGAGAGTCCCATGCAGGAGGAACCCCAAGAGTTCACACCAAGACACATTATAATTAAAATGGAAAAAAATCAAAGATCAAGAGAGAACATTAAAAGCAACAAGAGAAAAGCACTAGTTATGCACAAGGGAACTCCCATAAGACAATCAGCTGACTTTTAAGAAGAAATTCTGCACGCTGGTATGAAGTGCCACAAAATATTCAAAGTGATGAAAGGAAAGAGCCTACGAGCGAGAATATTCCATCCAGCAAGGCTATCATTCAGATGTGAAGGAGAGATAAATAGCTTTACAGACAAGCTAAAGCTACAGAGTTCAGCACCACTAAGCTGGCTTTACAAGAAACGTTAAAAGAGCTTCCCTAAGCTGGAAAGACCACAACTAGAAACATAAAAATCACAAAAACATCTCATTGGTAAAGGTCAACACACAGTAAAGGTGGTAGATCAACCACTCAGGAAGCTCGTGGGAAGGTTATATGACAAAATAGTGAAATCGCCTATAGCCACAATAAATAAAGAGATACACACACAAAAAGTCTAAAATATGATGTCTAAAACATTAAACATGGGGAGAGTAAAAACGAAGGGTAGTTAGAATGTTTTTGAACTTAAGAGATCATCAGCTTAAAATAATCACGTATATATAGATTGTTATATGTAAACCTCATGGTAACCACCAACCACAACTATATGATAGATACACAGACAAGAAGAGGAAAGGAGCCCAAATACAACCCTAAAGGCAGCCATCAACTCACAAGGGAGGAAAGCAAAAGAAGGAAGGGACACAAAAGAGCCATAAAATCCGTTTGTGATAAAAACTCAAAAAAGTGGACATAGAACATACGTCAACATAATAAAGGCCACACATGACAAGAGCCAAATGCCTCTCAGGGAGCACCGAAAAGCAAAGCTAAATGGACAACCGCATCTTCTACGCTTTCTGCACAATTGCAGTTTCACTGTCATTCAATGATTTAAATACTAATTTCCATACACTGGTCCCTCACAGGATCAGATTGTCTTTCTAGAAATGCTTACTGTACTTTTGCACAGGGTAGTGAAGGAGGACTTTTCTGAAGGGATGAGGTTCTGATGAACTAAACGGTCATCTGTACATATGATCATCTGTATGTATTTACATGTTTGCAAAGGATCATTTGTGTCTATGCTGATCTGGATGTATGTCTGTATAGGGGAAACCTAAAGCAGTCCGGAGAGGTGGGAGGGCAGTACCCCCAGAAGGAAGGCATTGTCCTGGCTCTTGGCTGTTCTGTGCCCCTTTTGGAGTCCCAGACATTCGATGGGAATTGTGGTGAGGAAGAGCCTGGTGGGCATCCTGGTGGCACTCATACAGGTGGGGGGTTCATAGGGTTCAGAGTAGAGACAGTGAAACCCTATGAGTGCAAGACTTCACTCTGGTTCAAAAGATGGTGCTTTCTGATTTCCTGTTCTATGTAATAACACCCTTACATCCTTTCAGATCTGGGTAACAAACATCACTCTCCCAAGTGTCTTCCTTTACTCATTCGCAAAGTAACTTAAGCAATGTTTCCATTAGAATACGAAGAAGGCTTTTGTGTTAGGCACATTTATGTCAACAAAGGCCAAGCTTCCATGGAAGATTACAATAATTTTTTTCAAGTAACTTAGGCATTCCTACAGCAACAGTAACAACAAAAACAACGTCAGGCTTTGGTGGCCTGAATAATTAATTCAGATTTGTGGTTTGCGTTGATTGCATTCACTGAGTGAGTGAATATTTCTCTCCTTCTTGCTCTCAGGGACCCACAATACAGTCTGTGAACAAATGGTAAAATAATGGGAGATGTTTCTTTATTGTGTAATCCAATAGCCCAGCATTGGAGCTGCTTATTAGGTGATTGGAAGATGCAATGACAAGGAAAATTACAATTGTCTTGAGCTGACTGGCACAAAAAATGGAATTAATTACTGTTGGCTCTCAATTATACAGAAGGATGAAGATGCCACGCAAGCATCAAACTGAAGACTTTTTAGGGACAAACAATAGACAAGGGGAGAAAGAGAAAGATGGTGACAGAAGATTGTGTTTATTGTGACAAGCTTTATCACTCCAGTATCAAGTTCATTTCTTGGGGCTGAGCAGAGAAGGAGAAGCAAGTACAGAGGCAAGAACCAATCGGAAGAGCAGTTATGGGAGCAGCAATATTTCCGATCATTTATCATTGACATTCCCAAATGAGTGTTTGAGAATTAAATTATCTTGTCATTTCCCTAAGGATGGAAGTCATGAGTAATGGAAAAAGAAGCCGAACTCACACCCTCTTCTCTGTAAAAATCAACAAGCTATCTAAGCAAGGGAAGTTCATATCACGGTTGGTTCTAATTAAATACAGGATTGCTTCATTATTCCTTACGCTCCCTGTCACATCTACTGGTTCTCACTGAAAACATCTGATGAGAATGCCGGCTAGAGTCTCTGGTTTTGAATATTGCTCTGTGTAAATAATAGGTGTACCATTTCTCCTACACGGGTACTCTGATAAAGAATTTTATTTGAAGCAGGATGTATAGCTCAAGAGGTATAACATATACAAGGTCCTGGGTTCAATCCCCAGTATATCCTCTAAAAATAAATAAATAAACCTAATTACCTCCCCAACAAAAATTTTTAAAAATTAAAAAAAAGTAAAAAGATTAAAAAAAAAGAAAAAATCCACTTAAAAATTACTGTAAAAATATAATTTTATTTGAAAAACAATAAGTTTATTTTTGTACCAAGGCATTTTTTTCCCTTTTGGAATTATGGATATATAAAAATTCTGAATCCTCCATTCCAAGACAGGGGGCAGTACTTACTCAGCACTTAGGGAGGTGCTATCCTGCTGGTTTTATATGCATCATCTCATTAAATCCTCTCAAGAACGTTTAGATGGTATTGCCATATTCATTGACAGTCCCATCTCCAGCTGGACTTCCTGGTGTACCTGATGCCCAGACATACTGAATGTCCTGGTCCTTGGAAGACACGTGCTGTGCCCCAGCTCCATATATATGTGCTGCTCCCTCTATCACTGATAAACCTGAGAATGTCTACTCATCTTCCAAGATGCAACTCAAACTGCGGTTCTTCTGCATGGGCTCCTAGGCGGAACTGGCTACTGATTCCCTTTGCTCCATCACAACTTACAAAAGCCTCTCATTCCATTACATTGTATTTTTACTTCTATGTCTGTATCTTTAAGTGGATTTAACTCTTTTAAGGAAATAGATTATTATTTATTCATCTTTTTAACTACACAGCCTTAGCATAGGTTCCAAACTATAAAAGATATT
Source organism: Vicugna pacos (assembly GCF_048564905.1). NCBI lineage: Eukaryota > Metazoa > Chordata > Mammalia > Artiodactyla > Camelidae > Vicugna > Vicugna pacos. The sequence goes on along the minus strand of NC_132994.1, from coordinate 10,664,290 downwards.
CTATAATTGTTCACTGAATTCTTAAATGGTTGCAGTTCACTTCATAGATTTATTAATGTCTTTGCCTTATCATCTAGGGTTATTCTGAAAAGTGACAGTTTTTTTGTTTCTTACCATTCCTGATTATAAATACGCCTAAATATGTTTGTGTTTCTGAAAAAAAAAGGCTTTTACTTGTGCACATGAAGGAGGAATTATATAACAAACTAATAAAAAAAAGCATATGTTCTTTTTTTTTTTTAACACCTTTTTGTGATATGATTCCCATACAGTAAACTACTGCATGTCCTTTTTGGTTGTTGTTGTTGTTTACATATTTTTTTTTATTGAAGTATAGTCAGTTTACAGTGTGTCAATTTCTGGGGTACAGCATAATGTTTCAGTCATACATGAATATATATATATATTCATTTTAATATTCTTTTTCACCATAAGTTACTACAAGATGCTGAATATAGTTCCCTGTGCTATACAGTATGAACTTGTTTATCTATATTACGTATATTAGTATCTGCAAATCTCGAACTCCCAATTTATCCCTTCCCACCCCTTCCATCTCTGGTAACCATAAGTTTGCTTTCTATGTCTGTGAGTCCATTTCTGTTTTGTAAATAAGTTTGTTTGTCTTTTTTTTTTAGATTCCACATGTAAGTGATATCATATGGTATTTTTCTTTCTCTTTCTGGCTTACTTCACGTAGAATGACAATTTCCAGATCCATCCATATTGTTGAAAATAGCATTATTTTATTCTTTTTATGGCTGAGTAGTATTCCATTGTATAAATATACCACAGCTTCTTTATCCAGTCATTTGTTGATGGACATTTAGGTTGTTTCCATGCCTTGGCTATTGTAAATAGTGCTGCTATGAACATTGGGGTGCATGTATCTTTTAGAATTAAGGTTCCCTCTGGATATATCCCCAGGAGTGGAATGCAAATCAAAACTACAGTGAGGTATCACCTCACATCAGTCAGAATGGCCATCATTCAAAAGTCAACAAACAATAAATGCCGGAGAGATTGTGGAGAAAAGGGAACCCTCCTACACTGCTGGTGGGAATGTAGTTTGGTGCAGCCATTATGGAAAACACTATGGAGATTCCTCAAAAGACTAAAACTAGACTTACCGTATGATCCAGCAATCCCACATGGTCTTTTTAAGTGGACCACTTACTCTTCACCTTGTCCCATTTCCACCAAGACTTGGTGGACATTTCCAGATTTAAAGTACCTCACAATACCAAAATGAGAAGCTATGTGATATGGCAGAAAAAACATAGAATTTAGAACTCAGAGATGTGGGTTTGAGTCACAAACTTTTCCCCTGATTAAACTGGTATTGGGGGAACTCAATTATTTTTAGCATCATTTGCTTACTGAATCATTGTGAAGTTTAAGTAGAAAGATGTACTGAGTCATTGCTTTTCCAGATACTGGACACACAGAATGGATCAAACTGTCCAATTCCTGAGGGGGACTGAGACAAATAACCAAGTAAATATAAAACAGGCAGTGGTGATAAGTGTGAACGAAAAGCGTGAGTGGTACACAGAGATGTGCTCTTTAAGTTAAGAGTGCCAGGACCTCTCTAAAAAGGGGGCATTGGAGGAGAAACTACAGGGGAGTGAGGGCATGGGCCAGACGGGGATGGAGGAAGAGCGCCCCGGCCAGAGGGGTCAGCCATTCTCATTTTTTGAACACTTGTTTGGACAGTTCTGAAACTTGGAAGACCTGTTAGTAATGACAATGGTCTCAGTGGAAGCAAAGTGTGTACAAAAAGAAACATGTCACCCTTCCTGCAGATTCTCTGGCCTCACTGCATTGCTGTCACTGAAATTCAAGACATTTGACTTTCCCCAGTAATGCTAGATTGTCCAACTGCTAACACATTTGTGTGTTCCCATGTGTACTTAAAAAATCATTAATTTAGAGCTCTTAAATTTACTTTCATAGTTTCTTAAACTCTGTGCCTTTCTTGTATAAATATTGGCTAAACTGATCCCTGCTTTGTAAATATATTGGAAGAAGCAATGAGAAAAGTAAATGTCTAGACAGCTAATATTAAAATTAGCTTTGATACAGAAAGTTTAGATACATAGAGAAATTGCCCTTTAACTTAGAATGTTTCAGTTTTGAATGTGAATAACCTCATAGTATCTTGAATATTTTATTGGCTCAAGTTACCAACTTTCACTTTTCTCTATTGTAGCAGATAAATAAAAAAGCAGAGATTTCCATCACAGCACCATGATGCACATTGACATTTATTGATTTCCATTAGTATCTGAGGCGGCTGGCATTTTACTTTTATGTGTTGCGTTAATAAATTGTGCTTAGATGTTGCCTGTGCATTTTTTAATTGAAGCCCCCTCATTTGCTCTTGACTGTTTCCAAAAATTCTTTTGAGTTTTGAAATTTACATTTCTCTTGTTCTTTGTTGTCTTTTTTGGTAAATGTACAAATAGTACCACACAGCCTATTTCCCAAGGAACAAGAAAGCACAGAAAGGCATATTCTATTTAAATTTGTGGAGGTTATTTAAAGGATCTCTTTGTTTTTTTCTGTTTCTAAAGTCCAAAAGAACAATGCTTTCCATATACTGAAACCACAGGAATGCAAATCAAAAAGAGATTTATTTTGGCACCTGGGTATAACTGATGTGTACTCATGCAATATTTTGAGTGTCATTTTCAAGACCAGCATTGACCAGTGGTCAAGTTTCCTTAAATCCACAGAAAATAAGAGAAATAACAATGATGAAGTAAGATTTTCATAAAGTAGCAGTAATTAAATTTGAATACCTGCCCTATACCCAAATTTATGTCATTTAAATTTTTTAGTATTAAGTGTCCTTTTATTAGTGATGGAGATAGTTCATAGTCATTACAATTACAATAATAAAATTATTACAATTTTATGCCTAGAATAATAATGATTTCTTAAAAATAAGAAATAGAGTAACATGATTCAAAATGTCAGGAAAAAAAAAGATATGCCTTTCTACATCTGTCTCTTATTTGCTCTGGTTCCTCTTACCTATAAATATTTAGGTAACTCTGTCGTTAGTATACTTTTGGAGTTCTTTTGTGCATACAAAAGCAAAAACAAATATATGTTTTCCCTCCCTCCCCTTTTATCCACAAAACAACAGCATATTATACACATAGTTCACACATTGCCATTTTTGAAAACTTTTAATTTGATAAATATATAAATATATATAAAATATATTTTATATTTATATAAAAATCATAATATATAAATAATTATTAATGCACTGAAGGTAGAAAAACAATGTATAGGAGGGTCCCTTGTACCATTCTCCCTGTTTCCCCAGGGATGACATATTGCTTAGCTATAACACAATGCCAAAACCAGGAAACTGACTTTGGCACAATCTACACAGCATATTTAGATTCATCAATTTATTGTACTTGTGTAAAATTCATGAAATCTGGCAGTCATTAATCTGTTCTCCATATCTAAAATTTCATTTTGAAAATGTTATCTGTATGGAAATTTACATATATACTCTTTGATCTAAGCTTTTTCACTCAGCTTTATCCCCTTCAGATCCATCCAAGTCACTGCATGCATCAATAATTCCTTTAGACTGCTGCATAGTATTCCACCATAAAAAAAATGACCTGTGGTTTGTTTAACCACTTTTCTATTAAAGGACAAACATTTCATGTTTTTACCCATTTTCCTATTGGTTTATGGGTGGGTTTTTTTGCAATTTATAGAAATCTCATTATATATTAGGGAGGTTAACCCTTTGTGCCAGGAGTTGTCAACATTTCTCCTGTTGTGTCATTTGTATTTTGACTTTGATTATGCTGTTTTTGGCATGCTAGAACAATGTCACAGTGAATAGTTTTGTACTTAGAGCATTTCATATATGTGTACCACATCTGTAGGATAAATTCGCAACAATGTTCTGAAGACATAGCCTTCATAATATGTTGTTTTTCCTCTAAATTAATCTGTAATTAAATATAATGTCAATAAATTCCCCAACAGGCATCTTTTTTTTAACTGGACAAGCTGATGTTAATATGAGAAAATAAACAAAATGAAATAGCTTGCCAATTTCTCCAAAATATAAATAGTCGGAGAAGGCTAGTTCTAGCAGATATGAAAACATAGCAAAAGTCTTATATAATTATGTTAAGATGATGCTGACAAGTGAATAAAAAAAGCAGTGCAACGAAATAGGAAGTTCAATAATAGAGACAACTACATGTAGATGTTCGGTATATGATATAGCTTGAATCTTAAATCAGGAAAGAGAAAATGGGGTCAGCTACATGAAGATATCATTTTTTACTTATCAGCCTAGTAAACTTCAAAAGTTATATAGCTCTGTAAGGCCGTGGGAAGCTAGGTCCTCATACATTGCTGGTAGGTGTCCAGGTGGCTGCAGCATCTGTGAAAGACGACTTGGCAATATGTTTTCTTTTTTTTTTCGCTTGGCAATGCGTATTTCTGATCTTTGACAAGGGTTTTGTTTTTGTTCTAGTGATTATCTTTGTAAGTTTACATAATCGTCCTCACCTTCTATTGTTCTTTGTACACAAATCTATTAGTTTGCTACTCCGTACTATGATACAGCTTGCATGTCTTGTTTTCCCTCTTTCCTCACCCCTTCCTCTATAACCCAATGTTACTATATTTTTGAGTGTCTGTCTTTGTCCCTCTGTCATAGTTTCTCCTTGACCTCCCACTATGTGCTCTCCACCCCATCCCACCTTGACCTCTATCAGACCAACAGGTCCCCTGCCACCTGGTTCCCAGTAAGGTGCAGCAGGAGACCCAAAGGAGGGTGGAGACCTCTTGAGGGGTTGCCTCAGGCTTTTGCACTCATCAATTTTTCAAAGTAGCCTTTATAGAACTTTCTTCTTCAGGTTCTAATAATAGCTCCTTATCCTCATAGTTTGGGTCCTAGGGTGGTAACAGCTCTGTTGAGAATATCTCCACAGTGCCCACACCTGTGAAAATATTTTCTTTATTAAGCCCTTGTTGAAAGATCCTAATTTAAGTGTGCATTTTGTTTCCTGCTAGGTCCCTGAATAATTCAATGACTATGTATGTGCATTTAGGTCCACTGTATCTTTTCTGCAATTCTGACATATAAAAAGTTCTAAAAAGTAAACTTTTTTTTTTAGTAAGTTAGTCACAAAATGGACTTGTTGGCAAAACCTGAGCAAAACTCTTTGGTCTCCTTTTCTCTGACTTAGTATGAATATTCATGTCTCATTGCAGACATAATTTTAAAGCTTGTTTTAGCTGTCCTTTTACTATGGAGAATTATGAATATACACAAAAGTCAAAGAGTGTAATAAACCCACATGCGTCTATTAGCCAGTCTTGACAACTATGTATTCATAAGCAATCTGGGCCCATTTGTGCCACCACTCACTGTTTCCCAGGGCCCAGTCAGGAGACAGAAGCCACACAGTGATTTAAACAGGAGAATTGTAGTATAAAGAATTATTTCCTATGACAAGACATTGAAATCACAAGGGATTGGATACTAAGAAGTAAACATTTTGTAGTGTTAAAGGGAAGGGACAAACTGCAGAATTTAAGATTTTACATTCTAAAGACTACTTTTTTTGTTGTCACAGAGATGACAAACATGATCCTATAACTATGGCCCTGGCCAAACCATGCAATTTTTATGCAGGTCCCCCGTTTTTCCCCTGAACTAATTAGCGTGACAAAGGGCTTCTGTCAACAGTTCTGCTAACCCCAGTTCTTACATATGTTGTAACCAGGCAGTGTGCTACTTCAGGGAGAGCCTCTCACCTACAGGAAGTGAGTTGTTCCCAGTATTTTCTGAGTTTTATTGGTACTTCTTCCTCATGTCTTTCCATTCTTCTTTTCACTTTCTGCTTAACGTCAGCAGTTATACGTAATTTGGCATCTGCAGATTATATGAGAAGATATTTATCTCTTTTGGAGAAAATGAAATTTGAGCTTCTTGTGTTTTTTCCTCCCTGCTGCTTTTCTGTAATTTTTCAGCATCAACAAGGAAGAAAATTGCTTATTTGATGTTTGACTCAGTAAAGGGAAAGTCTGGCAATCTTATATCGCTGCTTCTCTCTCTTTTTTTTTTAAACTTGAGTGGTAGAAATGTGAAGGCTGGGAACCAGTGGTATTGTGAACAAACACAAATTTTGGAGATGCAGAAATATGAATTACAATCCTGTTTTACTACTGACTGTGCAACTTACTGTTGAGCAATTTATTATTACTGAGCCACAGTTTCCTCAGATATAAAATATGGGGCAAAATAACCATTTTACAGGGTTGCCAAGGTTACGTGAGGAAAGCTATGCCCACTGTTTGCCCTCGCAGATGTTCAAAATTTATTAGTGTTCCCCTGCTGCCAAGGTCCCTACAGAACTTTTTACCATGTGCTTAAGTAATATAAAAAAATTCCCCCTTTTTTTTTTCACTAAGTTCCTCTAAGTAATACATTTTAATCTCCTCGGCTCTGCCCCTTGGTACAGAGGAAGAGTAATCATGCAATACATGATCACTGTGTAAATTGGTATAGTCTTTGAAGACGGAGACAGTCTGATTTTTAAGGGAAATATAGGCAGAAACCAGATAGTCAAAAATCGCTTCAAAATGCAAATAAATAATTAAAAAAAAATAAACAGATTGTCTCTGTGCCTTTCAAAAACATTGTTGGGGCTGGATTGTCTTCACCCAAGAGTTCTATAAACATCATGAGATTAGGTAAAAAAAAATCACTACCATCTTCCCTTCTTTTATTCATGAAAAATACAAATCATCTTCACAGATTACTGAGAAAAGTTTTTGCTGCTTCTAGGTGACTATAATTTTACCTGTTGTGTTATGTGGTGTTCAGGAGCTCCTGAGAACGTACAGTATGATATGCAGATTTTTCTGATAGTTTCTTGTATGAAACTGTAGTTTTCATATTTTAAGGGAGAAATGGAAGGAAATGAATGAGACAAGAAACAAGAATGCTTAAAGGAAGGATGGTTGAGAATAAGGTCAGCAGTTTCCTGGAAGCTGGTGCAGAATCTATTTCTGTCTCATTTCCCTTTTCAGTACACACGTATATGCACAGTCAATACTGGAGACCAACACAGCTGCAAGGAAGGGCAATAGAGGAATATTTTTCCCACTTTGAAAATATTAAATACTAAATTCATATTTATAATATATGAGTTATATAGATATTGCACTTCTGGATTTCCTTGTGCTCTGAATACATACATCGTCTACTGGTAATCCAGTGCAGGGTGAGGCGAACATTATTGTTTGCTTTTAGGATACAAGAGTGTCTTCTACATAAGTCCTATTTATATTTTAATTATAAAAGGGCATTTGAAAGATAATTTGGTTTTCTGAGGGAACTCTGGCTAGTTTCTCATAAATAAGTGGAAAAAAAAGCTACAAAACTTAATTAACTTCAGAGAACAACTTTCTTTTATATTAAATGCTGTATATTCTCACTTTGCAATGACTTAAAAAATTCACACACCAGCATTTCTATTTGAAATTAAAATACATCTCTACTCAGAAACCATAAATAAATATCAAAATTCAAAAACATGAGAGTCTTCATTTTTACAGAGATTACGTGGATAGATTTGAGCTATGAATCATTATGACAATGATGTTTGGTATTTGTAAGAGTATATGTTCTAAGGTGTTTTATGAAAATATTATTTTTCTTCTTTAATCATCTCATTTATCATGTAAAAAGAAAACATGGTAATTTAAATGGCTTAGACATAAAGACTCATCAAATGATAATTCCAGAAAAGGAATTTTGAAAATAATTCTAATTCAAAATGGAGTTTAGTAGTTTAGAAATATAAGTTAAATTCAATTTATGTGTTTATTTTTGAAAATTAATGTTTAAAGTCTAGTGATAAATTCTACATTGTAAATCTTTAACGTATCCTTTGCTTTTCTGAAAGAAGTCACTTGGAGTTTTTTTGGAACAACATTGGTTATTCAAATAGAAAATTTTATCCCAACTCTTATGTTAAATTATTTTAAGCTTTAACTGTTGAATGTGCATGCTAGAGATGTGACTGCAATAGTATAGACACTGACTTCCTGCTCTAACTTGTAAAACCTTGGTTTCAAAGAAATAGCAATTTAGATCTTGAAGAAACATCATGGATCATTGAGTCCCACCCTGTCCTCACTCATACGGAAACCAAGGTCCCAAGAGAATAAGTGATTTGCCCTGAATCTTCTAGCTGTTAGTACTGTGGTTTCTCTATGGGAGAACTCATAACAAAACCTTGGAATAATAGAACTGGTAGAGTTTTTATCACCGATCCACTCTCTCATTATTGCTAAGCCAAGTGGGAAGGAAGCTGATGAGCTGGCATAATTTTATTTCAACCCCTTGGTCTTCTCAAGGCAAATTTTGACCTGTTTTTACAGTTCTTACTTTGCATGAAAAGAGAGGAGGAATTATTTTTATTTTTGAAATGCCATTTATTTTACCCAGAAGAAAGTTTTGCTTTGTGTATATTCTAAAATTAGAATTCTTTGTCCTTTTCTTCTGCAGTATTTCTCAAACTTTTGAAGCTTTCTGTGTTATGTTGTATTTCACCTTAGGGACCTGTTGCCTCTTGCTAACATCTGAATACCAGCTGATCATATACAATGTGCTTTCACAGTCATCTCACTTGATATGCAAAACAACCCTGTGAAGTAGACACTACTGTACTGTAGAGACACCTGACTTACCTGGTTTTCCAGTTAATAGAACTTTTTTACAAATCTTGTGGACTTCAGACCTTACACTCAGTTCCAACACACTGTGCAGACTCTTGGAGGAAAATCCCTGTGAAACTTAATGCCAAAGAAACCACCAGTGGTTTCTCGGCTGGAGACAAGAAAGGGAGGAACAGGACAAAAGGGACAATAGCTGTTAGATTTGTTTAGGGAATTAAGAACCCATTTCTTAATTGACAAATTTATATAAAAATTAGAAAAATATGGAAGGCTGCTAAGGTAATTTGAAGCCACTCAAAGCCTTTGAACGGGAAAAAAAAACAGTGTTCATTGAATGCTTTTCATGTGTTGGTCTCTGTAAAAAGTGCTTGTAAATAATAAATGCATTGAAGATCTACTGCATTCTCTGAAGATACAATGGTTTTGGACTGTTGAGGGTAGATAACAGGGAGGCCATAGTGTTGAATATAGTAAAAGTCATTGATGCAGGTTGAAAAATCTGAAGCTAGGAGTTTAAGAGGTTCTTCAGGAATACAACTGTGAATAAAACAAAAACAAAATTTAAATACCATCTTCAGTGGCACCACCACCCATAACCACCACCACCACCAACTGCAATAAGAACACAACATGCTTATCACATGCATAAATCACTGGAGAATTTAGGAGAGTGTCTTGGAGTTTGGAGAATGAATTAGATTAAGAAGACAGTGGATTGAAGGAGATAAAACAGCAGAGTAGGAGAATGCAAAGCTCACCTCTTCACCAAGAATCCATGAAAAAATCATCTACATGTGGAGCAATTCTTACTGAAAACTAACTGGAGATGGGCAGAGGGACACTTACACAACCAAAGCTGTAAGAAACAGCCACGTGGAATTCCGCAGGCAAGGAAGAGACCGCAGTCAGGTTGGGACCTGTGTCCCTGGGAGGAGACACAGAAGAGGAGGGGGATTATGTGAGCTCGGAGATCCTCCCTGGGGAGTGAGTGGTGTGGAACACATATTGGGAGATATAGGCCTGGGGTCTGACACTGAGAGGACTGGTCCCCTTGGCTGGTTTGAAAACCAGTGGGATTGACAGCGAGGATGTAAGAAACCTGGATTCCACCCATGAAGCGTACATGCATATTTGCTCCAGAGATGGAGTGGAGGAAGCATATTGAAACTGCCTGGACTCTCATCAGTTTCCCTTGACTACCCCAACACAAGCCTTCGCCTGAGGGAGCACCTGCTCCAGTCCCTCTTGCATTGCAGTGCAGCTCCACACTAGTGCAAGGACTGCCAAGGCTGAGAAGAGCATGTGGTTGTGAGGGACGGAGCTGCTCAAACCTGGTGTGGCAACTGAATGCGGGGAGGGCGGCCATCACTGATGCTTATGAAGGAAATAGACTGGGAGTGATCTGGGACTCTGACTGGTGCCAGGACTGCCACAGCCTGCACCCTGACCAATGCTAAGCTCCTGTTCAAAGCACTCTTGCTCCAGTACTGCTGGCCTCTGGGGCGAGGGTGCCGGTGCTTGAACAGGGGAAAGCACGTACCTAGAAGGAACAGAGTCAGCTCAGACCTGACCCTTAGGGATTCTGTTCCAGAAACTTGGGACCCAACCCTGCCCCTGATATTGTGGTGTTGACCACTGAATAGAGAAGCTTGGGCACACACCTGGCTCTGGCTCTAACCCCTCCATCTCCACCCCCACCTCCCACCAAGGAGATAGCTGCCAGCACTATAACCATAACTCATGCTTACATCAGATCTAGCTCTCTTACCAAAGCCACTGGGCACACACAGAGTATATAGGGATGCTCCCACACAGGAACACCACTTCAAGACCAGAATAGGTAACTGTTTCACCTAATTTCATACAGAGAAAGTTAAACAAAATGACAAGATACAAGAATTTGTTTTAAATGAAAGAACGAGAAAAAACTCTTGAAAAAACAACTAATGAAATAAAAATAAGTAATTTACCAGATAAAGAGTCCAAAACATTAGTAATAAGAATGCTAACTGAATTAAGGGAAAGGATAGATGAACACAGTGAGAATTTTAACAAGGAAATAGAAAATATAAAAGATAAGCAGTCAGAACTGAAGAGTTCTCTAATTGAAATGAAAACAAATGGGAATGAATTAATAGCAGATTAGATGTTACAAGAAAACACATAAATGATCTGGAAGATAGGATAATGGAAATTACCCAATCAGAGCAGCAAAAATAAAAACAAATTAAAAACATAAAATCAGTTTAAGGGAACTCTGGGAAACATAAAGTATATCAACATTTGCAGTATAGGGGTTCCAGAAGGAGAAGAGAGAGAGATGGAAAATGTATTTGATGAAATTATGGCTGAAAACTTCCCAAACCTGCAGACTAAAACATATATCTAGGTAAAGGAAGCATAGAGAATCCCTAAAAAGATGAACCAAACAAACTGACAACAAGACATATAATTAAAATGGCAAAAGTTATAGATAAAAGAGAATTCTAAAGGCAGTAAGAGAAAAACAGAGAGTCATATTCAAAGGGAACCCCATAAAGTTATCAGCTGATTTTTCTGCAGAAACTTTGCTGATCAGAAGGGAGTGCCATTATATAATTAAAGTGATGAAAAGGAAAAATCTGCATCCTAGGATACTCTACTCACCAAAATTATCATTTAGAATTGAAAAAGAGACAAAGAATTTCTCAGACAAGCAAAAGCTAAAAGAGTTCATCAATACTAAACATATCATAAAAAAAAGCTAAAGGCTCTTCTCTAAATGGAAAAGAAAAAGCTATAATGAGCAGTAAGAATCCATAGGGAAGGAAAAATCCTTCTGGGGAAGACAACTATATACTTATAAAGGGTGAGAAACAAACAAATAAGTTAGTAGTAAGATTAAAAGCTAAAAATTGTAAAATGAATTATAACTACAATAAATAATGAAGGGGTAAACATGAAGGTGCAAAATATGATGTCAAAAGCAAAATGTGGGAGACAGGAGTAAAAATGTAGATCTTGTCAATGTGCTTGAAGTTAAATGATCACCAGTTTAAAACAAGTAGATATGGTTATCAGTCAACATATATGAACTTCATAGTAACTACAAATCAAAAATCAACAATAGGTACAGAAGACCTGGAGAGGAAGGAACATAAGCATACCACTAAATAAAAATCTTCAAACCACAAGGGAAGAAACTAAAAGAAGAATTAAAGAACAAAGAAGAACTAGGAAAACAACCAGAAAACAAGTAAGAAAATGGTAATAAGTACAAACCTATAATCACTTCAAATGTGACTTTAAATTTCAATGGACTATATGCTTGAACCGAAAGACATTCGGTGACTGATTGGATTTAAAAAAACACAAAATCCATCTATATGCTTCTTACAAGATACTCACTTAGGACACATATTGACTGAAAGTGGGAAGAAGGGAAAAGAAATTCTATGAAAATAGAAATGACGAGAAGGATCAGCTCCTTGTGTGTACTCCTGAGGGTGGCAGTGGGAGTGAGCTCAGGCAGACAGGGAATGCGTGCAGAGAACATGCCAAAGTCTGTAGGCAAAGGAGAAACTTGCCCACAATCTTGAGTTGAAATGCCACCTTTGGGAAAACAAAATAGAAGTTTCCAGCAGCCAACCTGGTGCATTATAAGGTCAACAGAAAACATACATGCTTAAAATTTATGCCACAAGAGGGAGCAAGAAGCATGGAGCAGGTATATCCATACAAGGCTGAAGAAGAGAGCCACAAAATATAAAGCAGAACTACTGAAAAGTAACTCTCTTACCTGAAGACAGCTGGTAAGGATTAGAGTAACTGCTACTTCAAAGGTGAAAATGTCAGTACAAAACTCCAAGGAATGTGAAAAATCAGGGAAATAGGACATCACCAAAAGATTACAATAATCCTCCAAGTAACCAAACCAAATGACATGGATATCTGTAATTTATCCAACAAAAAATTAAAAATAGATATTTTGAGGAAACCTGTGTATCTATAAGAAAACTCAGTTATCTACAAGAAAGACAGTTCAGCAAAATCAGGAAAACAATATAAGAAGAAAATAAGAAATTTGATAAGGAGATAGAAATAATAGTAAGTCACCAAACAGAAATTCTGGAGTTGAAGAATTCAATGAATGAAATAAAGAATACAACAGAGAGCATCAGCAGCAGAACAGCCAGGTGGCAGAAAGAATCAGTGAGTTAGAGAATAGGAAATTTGAAATAATTCAGTCAGGGGAGAACAAAGACAAAAAGTACAACAAAAGAACTAATATCAGAATCATTGGGATTCCAGAAGTAGAAGAGAAGGTGAAGAAAGTTTATTTAAAGAAATGATGAATGAAACCTTCCTAAACCTCAGGAGAGATTTGGACAACCAAGTTCATGAAAGTAATGGATTATCTCATTATTTCAAAACAAAATGATCGCTAAGACACATTATAATGAAAGTGTCAAAATTTGATGACACAAAATTCTAAAACAGCAGAACAACATTTTGTAAGCTACAAAGGAAATTTCACTGGTTTATCAGAAGATTTCTTAGCAAAAACCTTACTGGTTGGGAGAGGTTCATTACCACTAGAACTGTCTTATGAGAAATTCTAAAACAAGTTCTTTAAACTGACCAAAAAAAGATAGTAATTTGTAACATTAAAACATATGAAAGTATAATACACTGGATTATACAGAAAACTCTAATCTGTAATAGGATGCCATGTTAACCTCTTAACCATAGTATAAAGATGAAAGGTAAAGACTATTAAAATTAACTACAGCTGCTATAATTTGCTAATAAATACACAATATAAAAGAGTTAAACTGTGTCATTAAAAGCATAAAAGAGGTTGTAATAGGGCCATGTTTTTGTATGTGATCAAAGTTGAGTTTCTGTAAGCAAAAAATAGACTGTTATATCTAAAAAAAGTTTTATGTATGCCCTGTGGTAACCATAAGACAAAAACCTATGAAAGATTCACAAAGGATAGAAGAGAATCAGAGCATATTACAACAGAAAATCACCATTCCATATGTGGGCAACAAAAGACAGGAAAAAGGGAAAAATATGTCTATAAAACAACCAAAAGGCAATTTGTAAGATTACATTTATTAAGTTCTTACATATAAATAGTTACTTGAAATATAAATGAATTAAATTCTTCAATCAAAAGGCACAGAGTGGCTGGATTAAATAAGAAAAACAAGACTCAAATATATGCTACTTACAAGAGACTCACTCCAGCTTTAAGGTCATACATAAGCTCAAAGTGAAATGAGGAAAGATTTACTCCATGCAATTGGAAACTAAAAAAAGTGGAATAACTATACTTACAGTAAACAAGGTAGATTTTAAGCTGAAAAAATTAACAAGTGACAAGAGGTCATTATATAATGATAAAGGGATCAAATCATTAAGAAGATACAACAACTGTGAACACATATGCACCTAACGTATATTAAGCAAATACTAACAGATCTGAAAGGAGATAAAGGAAAAAATACAAGAATAGTAGGGAGCTTCAGTATCTCACTTAGAAGCAATGGATAGATAATCCTGACAGAAAAACAAGGAACATTCAATTTGAACCATACTTTAGACATTTCATCCAATAGCAGCAGAGTACATATCTTCTCAAGTCCACAGAGAACATTCTCCGTGATAGATCATATTATAGCCCACAAAACAAGTCTCAGTAAATTTAATGATTAAAATCACACTAAGTATTCTTTCTGACCACAATGGTTTGAAACTAGAAATCAACAAAAGAAAAGCTGGAAAACTTACAAACACATGGGAATTAAACAGCATGCTCCTGAACAACCAGTCAAAGAAGAAATAAAAAAGGAAATAAAAAATATCTGAAAGTAAATGAAGATAAACACACAATATACCAAAACCTATGGGATTCTGCTAAAGTAGTTCTTAAATGGAAGTTTAAAAGTGATAAAGGCATATATTAAGACAATAGAAAGATCTTACATAAAGAACCCCAATTTACAATTCAAGGAACTAGAAAAAAGAAGAAGTAGAAATGCAAATTGGTTTAATCATTTTGGAAAACAATATGGATCTTCCTAAAACAATTAAGAATAGAATTACCATATGTTCTAGCATTTCCACTTCTGACTCTATATCCAAAGGAAGTGAAAATAGAATATCGAAAAGATATCTGCACATCCATGTTTATTGCAGCATTATTCACAATAGCCAAAACATAGAATCATAGAAACAACAATTGCCCGTTAATGGGTGAATGGATAAAGAAGATTGTGTTTATATATACAATGGAATATTATTTAGTCATGAGAAAGGAAGGAGTCCTACCATTTGTGACATGGATGGATCCTGAGGGCATCCTCAAGGGATTAATTAATTTGAAACTAATCAGACAAATACTGTGTGATACCACAAATATATGGAAATGAAAAAAGCTGAAATAATAGAAACAGAGACTAGAATAGTGGTTACTAGGAGCTAGGGATGGGGGAATTGGAGAGATGTTGGTCAAAATGTACCAATTTGCATTTAAAAGATGTGTAAGTTTGGGGATCTAATGCATAGCATTGTGATTATAGTTAACTATACTGTATTATATAATTAAATGCTTCTAAGAGAATAGTCATTAAGTTTTCTCACTACAAAAAATAAATAATAATTATGCAATGTGATGGAGGTGTTAGTTAATGCTATTGTGGTAATTATATTTCAATACATAAATTTATCAAGTCAATAATCTGTACACCTTAAACTTACATAATGGTATATGTCTATTATATCTCAATAAAAACAAACAAAAAAACAAAAACAATTCACTTACAATATTTATCTAACTTGGGCTCATTTGAACAGCATGATATTTTGAGATTCATTAGCATTTTCTCTTTAGGCTTCACTAAACACAGCATCCCATTAGTTCAAATATGTATGGGTGTATGTATGTATGAATGCTTTGTTTGTTATTTTACATTTAAAAGGGAACTATGTCAAGAGTGAGGTGATATATGACATCTAAACAAATGGTACACACTTGAAAACAACTTTTATTTTACTTACCTGGGTAGTTCAAACAAAAGGAGTCTATGTACTTTAATCAAGAGGATGGCATCATCAGGTTTGCAAACCCTATGAAAAAAATCTAAGAATAATAATCGTATTGATTGACAATTTTGCAAGCATAATAATAAATTATATTTATTGTGTTTTCATTTTGTGGAGATAATAGTGCAAATGGAAATCATGGCAAACTTGAGAACCTTTGCTACAGTACAGCTCCAGCTTTACACTGATGGTTGCCATTTGGGTTGGTGGGCCTAATATTACTATATATTTCACATTTTTTAATAAAAGCTGGAACTTGAAATTGGATTGTGAAATCTGTTTTTGTACATTGAGAAATAATTCTAAATCTGAGAAGGAAAACATTCTTTGAGCCAAATACTGTACTGTCTACCAAACAAAGCATGTCAGCCCATTTGCAAAATTTATAAAAATTGTCATGACTCTGGCTTCTAACTTATTCCTTTAACTCACTGTAATCCCTATCCTTAAATAACACCTGCCTTTAGGATATGACTCAAAAGTTAATAATACCAGGCAAACACTTATGAAATAGTTATTAGTGCCAGGCCCCTATGCAAAGTGCTAAGTTTCTTATTCCATTTAATCTTCACAACTACACAACTATCATTGACCTTGCTTCAGTGAGGAAATTGAAGGCTGGAGTTAAGTAATATGCCCAGGTTTACCAGATTAGAAAAAGGAAGCTGAGTAAAGCATCCAACACAGTGAGGACACTCCGCAGCAATAATCCTTATGAATTGCACCTGAGTAGTCCTGGTCACTGGGATACTGTGTCTTTTCCCCAAATTGCCTAGGTGGTTAGTACTAGATAATAATACCATGTTTCTTCCCCTCCAAACTAGGTCTTTGTCATCAAGCAAGATTGACTTGAGTTTGAAAGTTTCTTATCTCTGAATTCAGTTATTTTAGTGAATTCTATAAAAAGCAATAAAGCATTCTTTTTTGTCTACCTCCATCTTTACATAATCAATTTGTCAGCAGTGCATGAAGCAATTTTCTTAAGAAAGTGGCTGGAAGAAATTCTGCAGTCACATGCTTCTCAGGAGAACTTTTCTTTTAAAAGAGTTTCATGAGCATATATTGTTTTTCTCATGTATCTCTTAAATCTTCTGCTTATACCAAATAGGAATATTTTCTTCTTATGCTTCAAGGACTTTGAAGAGGAAAATATTGGCTTACACACGTATTTCCCCAAATATTTCACAAATCTGAGAGAATGTTTTTCTAGGGCTTTATAAAGTTATATAACTTCTTTACCAGAGAGTGATTAGCCAAAGTTTCAGAGTCTCTCAGTAATAAAATGTCAAAAATCATGATTTTTTAAAAGTTAAATGCCACCTACTTCAGTCTTTTTCTCTTGAAAGTTTCCCTCTTAAAAATATTAAGAGAAAACTTCTAAAGCTACTTATCTCCACAATTATCTCTTCATATTGTGCACCTTGAGACATGATTTAACATTTCTTTATCATAAAGGCTTAAGCAGTAATGTTCACTCAGAGGCTCTGGACTTTGAACTTGCTTGTTCCAGAGTCCATATGTGGAAATTAGATTCAATGGTGTGAAACTGGAACTCTATGCAACATGATCACACAATTCATGAGTGTGAGATTTTGCATTACTCACTTTACTGGTGTTTGTACAGCATTTATTGTTGCCCTGTGTGGTGCCAGGTATTGGGTAGTGAATGTTACAGACTTACATTTTTTCTTGCTATTATAATTGTTAATACTTCAGGTTATATTGCTATTCATAATTACAAGTATACTTACATTTCACAAAACACCTGATTTTTAAAGTAAAGGCAAGTACTTTTTGGCTGTAAAACATAAGCCATATAAAAATGGAGTTGTCTTTTCTTTTATAATTTGTGACATAAATTTTCCTTTAAGAATTGTCTGAAGAGACATACATTCTGTTTGGCACATTTAGCTAGTATTACCATTTTTATATTTTTAAAAATGAGCTGTCTTTGTAGAAACAACCATGCTTTTTTGAATGTTTTTGTGCCTAAAACATAATATCGAAGAGAATTATACCTTTCTAAATAGAAACAGGCCATAGTTGTCAGGAAATATGTACCAGAACCTTAGTTATCAGTAAGTCTTGGATTAAAAACATGGCCCCATTTAAAGATGAAACTTATCAGTTGAGTTATTTGGAACAGTGTTTTAGGAAATCCAGGCAATAGATTTGAATCTTGGGTGACTCAATATTTTTAAATTGAAAAGTTACAGATTTTAGTCCTAATTTGGACCAAATATGATTTATCATTGGCAAATAGAATTAAATAAAATCATACAGTTGGATTGGCAAAAACATACCAGTAATTTTTCCTTAAACTCATAGAGTTATAGAAAAAAATTGGAATGGCCTTTAGATGCCATCTAACTTAATATCTCAGTCCTTAAGGAATCTCTTAACACCCTTGGCTAATGCTCACCCAGGTCCTTATTAACTCTTCTATAATGGAGTGGTCATTTTTCAAAGGAAGTATGTCCAATAATTGAGATGATATAGCCTTTAAGAACTCTTCCTGGTTTTGAACCCTACAGTGTTTCTCTACCATGTTATTGTAAATGCATCTCTTCTAGTACTTTCCCCCTCATTTATATTACTTCCTTTCAAATATTTAAAGACAATTAGACCTCAATCACCAGTGGAAAGGCAGCAGTCCCAGGACCTCTGGCTTCCCTGCCCCAATATAGAAGAAACATACTTCAGCATAATAAAAGTCATATATGATGAGCCCACAGCTAACATTTTTCTCAATGGTGAAATGCTGAAAGCCATTCCTCTAAGATTAAGAAAAAGACAAGGATGCTCACTCTTGCCACTTTTTTTCAACCTAGTATTGGAAGTCCTAGCCACAGAAATCAGACAAGAAAAGGCAATGAAACTAATTCAGATTGGAAAGGAAGAATTAAAACTGTCATCATTTGCAAATGATATGATACTATGCACAGAATATTCTAAAGTTGCCACCAAAAAAACCACTAGGGCTCATCAATTAATTTGGAAGAGTTGCAGGATATAAAATTAATACACAGAAATCTGTTGCATTTCTATACACTAACAACACATTATTGGAAATAGAAATTAAGAAAACAATTGCATTTACAATTGCATGAAAAATAATAATATACATAGGAACAAATTCAACTAAGGAGGTAAAAGACCTGTACTTGGAAAACTAAGGTACCAATGACAGAAATTGAGGATGACACAAACAAATAGGAATAGATACGTGTTCATGAATTGGAAGAATTACTATTGTTAAAACAAACATACTACTCATGGCAATCTACAGATTCAGTGCAATCCCTATCAAAATACCAGTGACATTTTTCACAGAACTAGAACAAATAATTCTAAAATTTGTACAGAAACACAAAAGACCCCAATTACCCAAAACAATTTGGAGAAAGATGAACAAAGCTTGAGGCACCATGTGCTCTGATTTTAAACAATACTTCAAAGCTACAATAATTAAAACAGTATGGTGCTGGCACAAAAACAAACATATAGATCAACAGAACATATTAAAGAGATCAGGAATGAACCAACATTTATATGGTCAATTAATCTATGGTAAATAATTCAAGAGTATAATGGGGACAAAACAGCCTCTTCTATAATTGGTACTGGGAAAACTGGACAGATACATGTGAAAGAATCAAACTAGACTGCTCTCTCATACCCTACAGAAAAATAAATTCAAAATGAATTGAAGATTTAAATGTAAGATATGAAACCATAAAAACCCTAGAAGAAAACATAGGCAGTACTACCGCTGAAGTTGGTCTTAGTAATATACTTTTGGGATATGTCTCCTCAGGAAACAGAAACAGAAACAAAAACAAATGAATCGGAATACATAAAACTAAAAAGCTTTTGCACAGTGAAGGAAACTATCAGCAAAACAACAAGGCCACCTACTGAACGGGGGAAGCTATTTGCAAAAAGTATATCTGACAACAGGTTAGTATCCAAAATATACAAAGAACTCATACAACTCAACATCAAAAAAGTAAACCATCCAATTTAAAGATGGGTAGATGATCAGGATAGATATTTTTCCAAAAAGACATACAGATGGCCAGTAGGCATGTGAAAAGATGCTCAGCATCACTAGTCATCATGTAAATGCAAATCAAAACTGCAGTGAAATATCACCTCACACCTGTAAGAATGGCTATCATCAAATATTTGCTATTTGTTATTTTTATCAAAAAATAAATAACAAGTGTCATTGAGGATGTGGAGAAAAGGGAACCCTCACACACTTTGGTAGGATGTAAGTTGATGCAGTTACTGTGGAATCAGTATGAAGATTTCTCAAAAAATTAAAAATTGACCAACCATATGGTCCAGCAATTCCACTCCTGGATATTTATCCCAAGAAAACAAAGACACTATTAGAAAAGTAATATGTACCCCTATGTTTATTGCAACATTATTTACAATAATCAGTAAATGGAAGCAACACAAATGCCTATCAATATACAAATTGATAAATAAAAATCAAATCTAGAGAACCCACCACCAAAGGTTCCTCAAAAGTCCCTAGCCAGTCTGCCTTCTCTTCACCTTTAAGAATCTTTCTTGTGTTTGTCTTATATATAATGTCCAAGATCTTTAGCAATACTTAGTAATGGAGTTGGGCAAAATACACATACTCCATCTTCTCAGAAGGAGAAATCTTGGTGGTAGTTTCCTACACAATATCTATTTTCTCCTTCTTACTAGCATAACCTAATTTTTGTTTGGGAAGAGTTAAAAATATTCACCCGCCCTATACTCCCTTGCCTTTAAGGGTGGCCATGTGATCATGTTTTGGTCCATAATAAAACAGCTGAAGTCTACTGGATAGGATTTCTGAAAGAGCTATTTTTTCTAGTAGAAATGGACAGATGGAGGGGCACGTTTCATTTTTCCTTCACCTTTCTCCCCTTCTTTCCGACTAAAATGGAGACATGATACCTGAAGTTAGAATAGCCATCTTATGCCCAAGAGAACAAAAGCTACCCATTATGGTTGAAAAGATAGAAGCTAAAATGAGCCTGGATTCTTCACCAACTCCTTGAGCAGATGCATCAACTTTAAGTTTCCTACTCAAGGAGTATTTGTTATGGAAAAAATTAAGCTATGCCAGTCGACTTTCTGTTATGCTCACTAAACACAGTCCTAACAGTTATCCGTTCTGTTCTCTTCTACCCAATTTTGAATCAAGCTATATTTTACTTCACCTTCAAAATTCTGCTCAAGGCCACTTCTGCTAGGATGACTTCCATGTTCTTACCCTGAAACAGATACCCTGCTCAGTTGTACAATCACCAAATACCACTCTCCTTCATGCTTCATCCAAATGTATTGATTTTTAAAAAATTTATGATGTTTCCATTTTCACTGGACAACTTCTTGAGAGCAGGAGTTATGCTTGACTAATATTTATTAACTACTCAATAAGTGATTGTCAAAAAGGCAGATTAATAAAGTGTTCCAGGTAACATTTGTGTCATTACAACTTGTTGTTGATATTTGCAATTATCTTCTGAGTAACTAGCTTCATAGAGCATGACTGTGTTGGCATATTTCACTTTTCTCAACACTTCTGGAAATACCTAAGGCACTGGACAGGAATTGTTGCCAGAGTTACATTAAGTACATTTAATTAAAGTAAAACAACATTAACTCACCTGTTCTTTGTGAAGTTGGCAAGCCCACTTCCTCTACGATGCCAATTTTTGGATATATATTTTTATCTGAAACCTAGTTTACAGAACCTAAGAATGTGGGGGAGCTTCCTGTACAGATTTTCTCCATGTTCTGCCTCCCTAATGTTATTGTGTAATAAATGGAATTGTTCTTCTGGGATCCATCTTGGAATCACCATGTGCTTGCTGCTTGGTTGCCTTGTGTGATGCTAAGATGCTTTTCTGACCACTCCAAATTCACACTGATTTTGCGGAGAAGGAGTGAGCTACTTTTCCTTTTTGCTGAAGTCATCACCTTTTCTTTCCACTACTGAAGTCTACTTTTCATGTCTCTCCTTTCTTAACTCCTGGCTGAGTTTGAGAAGATAAAGTGAATCCAAAGGAAACCTCAAATCTGCCAGCTCTCTGAAGGCAGAACCAATAACTTTCAGTACCAGTCTCTTGGAATATCCTGAAGCCAGGGGGAGAGGTATGGGAGTGCTCTGAATTGGAGCATGGGAGGGCTGAAGGAAAGGTCAATCAGCTAATGTTGGCTTCCTATTTTCTGGATTTTCCCATGTGGATTCTTTTGTTGTTTGCATTTCTTTTAAGAGGCATGGTATACATTCTAATACACTGAAGAACTCTCTAGAGTAAATATGGATTCACACACTTTTTTCAACAAAGTAGAAGTAAAATTATAAATGCATAATTAGTACGTATACATATATATCCAAGTATATTTCCTACCTAAAATTATATAAAAAATGAGGAAATTGCCTTTCACAATGACAGTGGTGGATATACAGTGTTGTATTTGAAATTTTAAAAATGTCAGAAAACAAACACAATACCTTGACTATCAAAATGAGACTTGATCTAGAAATTCCAAAGTCAAAATATATCCAGGAAAAAGCATGTTGTGATGAGAAATGCACTATACTAATGTTAGAATATTGGTTCTAAGAAAAACATAGTTCCATGTATTTAATTAACTTATGAACTTCAGCTTCTTAATCTATAAAATAGAATGAATATTAAATATTAATAATTAATACAAATATTTATGAACATTTATTCTGTCTTCATTATAGAGTTATTGAAGAATAACTAGTATCAAATAAGTTAAAATGCTCTAATACTTCCAAAGTGCTACAAATCTAAGTTTTCCTTAATAGAATTAATAAAAATATATACAGACCATAAATAAACACTAGAAAAACTAGAAATCAAGAAGTTTCAATTTGTTAGGTTGCTGGTGAGGGTAAACTAAAGTTCTACATGTTAGAAGTTTAGCTTTCTGTGTTTATTTAACAAAACATTGCAACTGTTTTTTGTAAAAGAATACTTCAAATTCAATTATGATGCAACAAACAGCTGTAGGAGATGCTTCAGTGGTTAAAAAGTCTAAAATATAAGCACATTATTAAAATAAATCAAATAGTAACAGAAGGCTAATAACAAGAAAGACCTGTTCCCATTCTGGTCTCATTCCTCACGCAGAGTTTTGACTGAGCTATTTCATCTGATATTTTTCTAAATAATATGCTTCTAAGAACATTTCTTGGTTGATGATTTTTAGATTCCACCTTTTGACTTTCTATAATAAAGATTGATTTAGCTCTTTCGAATCTCCTCACCACTCCCTCATTTTCCCCAACTTTATCCTTCCAAACACTGAAATAATAATAATCATTGCTTTCATCATTATATGATGAATATAATAAAAATAATAATCATTGCTTTCATCATTATATTTATGCAAATACAGCTCCTCCAGAGTCGAAGTAATGCACCACATGTGATTTTTGTATTGTATAATTGCCCTACATTTTTCAGGCCTAATTTGCTGTCTCAATGTCTTTAATTTATATCTTTCTCTTTGTAGCTCTCCATTAGCTTTTTTTTTTTTCTGCAACTCTTTTTATTTGAAAGAGTAGGTGACTCTGAAAGGAGTCTTTGATTTCTCAGGTGCTGCTTCAAGACAAGAGCTAACCTATTTCTAGCAGTTCCAAACCCATCACCTTGAGATCTCCCTTCATTGGCTTATTGATTTGATTTCATATTTCCTGAATTTCATCTTTTCCTTTCTTCAGTTATTCATGAATTTGCTGAAAAACGTTTATCAGGACCTCTCAAAACAGGTGTCATCAGAGGTGTGTGTTCAGAACCCTGGCAGACATGAAAATTCCTTGAAATTCTTCTAGCCTGACGATGAGAGTTTGTCTGGGTGGAGTTTTAGGTTGAAAAACATTTTCCCTCAGAATTTTAAAGTACTTACTCCAGTGTCTTTTAACATTTGGTGTTGGTTGTGAGAAATATGAGTTTTGTTTCTTTATTCATAACTTGTTTCTTTTATATCTTTGGAGATTTTAGGATTTTCTTTCTATGTCCTATACTAAAATCTTATAATGATGTGCTCTGGTGTGGATCCCTTTTCACTCTTTTGCTGGGTACTGTAGGACCTTTCTATTAGAAATGTATATTCTTTATTTCAGGAAAATCCTCTGGATTTCTTTCTTTAACCGTCTCGTCCTCTGAATTTTTTCTGTTCCCTATAGAACTTCAATCTGTTCAATGTTGAATTTTCTAGGTACTTCCCCTAAGTCTCTTCATTTTTGCTCATGGTTTTGTTTTCTCTTTCTTTTTCTCATCTCTGTTTCTGTTTCTTTCTCTGCACATTTTATTTATCATTATCTTTAAAAATTTCTATTGCAATTTTTTCAGCAATTATATTTTATGTTATAAATAATTATTTTCTGTTTTCTGATTTTTTTTCCTGAAGTGTGGTAGACAGATTTCTAAGATGGTCTCCAAGATTCTTGGCCTCTCATGGCTCTTGAGTGTGGGGAAACCTATAAATATGATGGTATATTGTTCCCTGGATTATATAATGTTATGGGAAAGAAAGGATGTTGTACATGTAATTAAAATCACCAATCAGTAGACTATGAGGTAACTGAAAGGGAGACGGTAGTAGGTGGGCTTGAGATACTTAGATGAGTTTTTCACAAGGGTGCTCAAAGGATAATGATAGAGGATGTCAGAGAGCTGTACTCCTGCTGTCTTGTAGGCAAGTAACATTCATGTTTTTGGAGGCCAACCTGGCAAGGAACTGTTGGGTGGTCTCGAAAATGAGAGTAGTTCTGGTCTCTGGTTAGCAAAAAATGGAATCTCAGTCCTGTAACCTAAAAAGGAAGTGAACTCTTTCACCAAAGAGTTGGTTTGGAAGAGGAATTTGAGCCTCAAATGATGCTGACTGCAGCCTTTGAGATCCTGAGCAGAGATGCTGTGAAATAATAAATGTGTGTGTGTGTGTGTGTGTGTGTGTGTGTGTTTAAGCCACAGGTTTGTGGTAATTTATTACACAGCAATAGAAAACTAACACACATAGCAACTTGCTCTTATTTTGTGGATGGGATATCATTATCACTCCCCCCTGAGGACACTAATCACAGTTTTCTTTTGTTCCCTCCATTGCTTTTACTTGTTCTTTTATTATTTTAGACTTTTTCTTGAGTTAAAAGCTGTCCTCAGATAGTGGTTACTCTTAGTGTTCCTTATGTTTAAAAGTGAGATGCTAAGTAGAGGATCAGGCACTTGAGTGAAGCCATGTGACAAACAAGATTCCATTTGCACAGACAAGATCAGATACATGGAGACCTTTTCTCTGTTCTTATTTGATTACTCCAATAGAGAAATATTTGATATTCTACCTAAGTCCTTAATTCCTGGCTGTTAGAATTCAGCTTGTGTGATGGGTAAGGAAGTCAGTGTTTGATAAATTTATAGGCTGACTGTCAATTAATTCCTATTTTCAGTCCTAAGCCCCTTTCTAACATGACTATCTGCAGCTTAAATAATCCAGAGAAAATGCCTCAGATTCATTTTACCTAGGGGGTAAATGTTTGGATGTCACTGTTCTGTGTCTCTGTATGGTCATGTTAAGTGTTGACTTGCGACAAACCTCCTTTGCAATGTGAGGTTTCAAAGCTGTGAGTGGTTGCCCTCTGAGAACTTCTCAGGTCTGAACCATATGTCTGTTCTTTTCAACTTCAGTTGATGAACAATTACCATTTTCTTTCTTTTTAAAAAAATTATTATTATTATTTTAAATTTTAAACTTTTCATTTTTTTTCCTTTTTCAGGGTAACTAGGTTTATTTATTTATTCATTTTTAGAGGAGGTACTGGGGATTGAACCCAGGACCTTGTGCATGTTAAGCATGCCCTCTACCACTCCCCCCACAGTTACCATTTTCAAAGATGGAAATTAAGAAAAACCATGCTATTTGATACAGCTTACTGTGCTGCAGAACTTTACTAAGATTATTTTTATGCATATGAATGTATAAACTAGTGTTTACATTACAGAAGCATTTGAATTGTGAAGGAGGAAAGATACAGCTTTTTTTTATGGTTTGGAATATAGATTTGATAAGTATTATTTTTTAATACAGTCATCGTTTGGAGGGTAGTCGCAAAAATAATGGCTGACATTGGAGAGAATCAGTTGTCACAACTCCTCTCCCCTTCAGCTGTTGTCCAACTGAAGGTCCCCTTAGGGCAGCAGCCAATGACTGTCACCAACTATTTCAATTGTTCCACTGCTCACCACTCCCCTCCCAGCCCAAATGGCAGCATTTCTGATGTAGTAGAAGTGACACCGCTGTGCTTACGGAAACCCTCCTAGCAAGCCAGATAAACACCTCCCCGTGGGCAGCTGAGCCTCCTCAGCTCCCAGGTAGGGCTCGGGGTTGCTTAGCTATTAAGGAAACATTACGCACTGCTTCTGCCTTCTAGGTGAGGCAGAGGGAGAACACAAAACAATTAAAGTCATGAAACTGTGCTGATTATTTGGAGAGAAGCCATAGCTCTGTTACAAAATGATAAATCATAAGTAGAATATATTCATGGGAGCTATTTTAAGAAAGTTGTCAAATCAGAGATGTGAGAGACTTCTCATGCCCTTTGCCCCAAGTTCTAATAACATCTAATGTGATATAAGCATATGCAAATAAGCACACATAGGCTAAACTATTAGTAGAGTTATACAAATAAATTGCTAGAGTTATAAAAATGCGTAATGAGGTTTTACAGAGGAAAGATTCCACGAAAAAGAGTGGAACTGGAGCAGAGTTTAATTATGTGTACTAAGTTAAAAATATGTGTATTACTGCCATAGTCCTTGTGTGTGAAGATAAGATCTATGACCTCATAACAGCAAACCAATAGGAGGATTTGGATTTATATTAACAATTCTGGAGGATAAGGAAAAAAAAACTGACAACGATTGTTTCAAAATTGACACATAACTCGTTTTTATTTGCAAGGAGCTTTTAGATTTTGAGGAACTATTCATCAAAATATTTGAAATGCTCATTTATTTCAGCTATGTTTCTGGATTCTTAAAATAGGGTACAGCATTCATATTATTATTATTTTGTAGTGAAAAAGAAAGCAATTATTATTAATACTAGTAATAAAAATAGTTGTAAGTGCAGGAAATAAGATCAGTAAAAACAGCAAAAGTAATCATTACATTTTATTTATTCATTTGACTTATTAATCTGTCCCTATTGCAACAGCTTGTAGACATATATATAATATAAAAGTAAACAACCCTGATTATAATTATAGATTAAAATAGAAGTGCAATGAGGACACAGTAAACACAAGAAGACAAAAAAATATACTAAATGACCAAAGTTACTAAGAAAATCAGATTGGTTTGTGGCTGATGATATATAATTTTAAAAGCATATTACGTAAGCTTTTACTTTTTCCAAGGAAGAAAAAAATCTAACCTCTTTCTCCCTATACAGGTGATTTTGTATTTTCCTTTTAAAAATATGCTCAGTGGTATTCTGATAGGTTATTTTGAACATATAAACAGAATGTGGTAATGCCATGTATTTTTTTTCCTGTGCTGATAATAACACTACTGAAAACAAAAAAAAAAGTAAAGCAGAAGACGTAATCACTAAATTGGTTTTTTAAGTTAAAAGATGAAAAAGCTATTCTTTAAAATAAAATATTCACCTAGGTGAAGTAAATTATCTCTTCCATGCAGCTTTAAGTATGTTTATTCTTCTCTCAGTGCCCTGATTAACAATATTCAGACACCTCAAAAGAGCAAATTAATTTCATATGGGATGACACCTTATTTCAGAACAAGACAGTTGTACTTGTGTGGTTTAAACTCTTTGCATGGCTTGGACAACTTTGCCAGCCACCTGACAAACCTTAAATTAATGACAACAATAGATTGTTTTACATCTTGCCTTTGTTTTTCTTCTTTCTTTCTTTTTCTTTAATCCCTTACTGGTACTGATTCTCTAAAGAGCGAGACACTTTAAATAGATTTATCGTTGACACTAAAAAATTTAAAAATTTTCTATAGAGTCAAATGTGCTTACATCTAACTTTTTGCTTTTCTTCATTTTATAAATGTTCTCATCATACAGAACACAGCACTGGAACATATAGAATCATGAAAAAGAATTGTAACAAAATTCCCTTTACATGGAATTTTTCTTCTAGGATATGATCCTTTATGTCAAAATAAATAACACCTCTTAAAAAAAAACAAATAATAACTTCCTCAACAATCATTAAGGTTTTGGAAAGCAAGTCAAATGAATAGCTTTTTAAGCTACCTGTCCAAGAAATCAATACATCTGTCTCTGTGTATCTTCCATTAGAGATCAGCATGTTATTTTTGTATGTAAAACAAATTTTGCATAAATGATGTGGGAATTTACAAAGCATGTGAATTGTGACTTGTTAGAAGTTAGTTTGCTCATATATTACTGGCTTATTAGATTTTAATTTTATCTTAAAGTATTTACTATATTCGGAGCTAATAGAACTGTTTACTTAAATATAGTTGCTGTCTTATATTCGATAACTTGGAGTTTTTACAAAGTCAGACTTGGCAACAGCTCCATTATTCCAAATCGATGTTTTTTAAAATAATTTCACTCACTTATTAATCCTAAAGTAGATATTGGGCTCTTGGTGTTTATCAGACCCTGTGGATATGTGCCAAGTGCATCACAGTCCTTTCCCTCAGAGGAATTCTCATGTGGTTTTCGGAGATGCAGCTAAACAGCAATGTGATAAGTGCAATTATGATGTGGCATGCAAAGTCCAGTAAGGACAGAGGCTGGAAGGTCAGGACTGTAACTGTAACAAGCAGCAACTTCTCTGTTGAAATGTAAAGGCTGGCTGCTTTTCTGGGTAAACAATGGTAAGAAGGACATTCTTTTCAAAGAAGTCATATGCCAAGGCATCAGTGAATCAAAATAGAATTTTAAAGAAACCTACAGAAAGTGATTAAAATCACTGATGGAATCAGCAATTCAGCATAGATAAAATACTGCTGAATGCTTGGTTAACCCAGAACCTAAGGGTTGAATGGAGATGGGGTTGAGATCAGAGTTTGATAGAATTAATGATGGAAGGCTTCTAAAGGTGGGCTTTCCCATAGACCAAAAGGATATTAGAACTAATGGTGAATTTGAAATAGTTCACAATTTCAGTGAAAGATCAAAATGGCCACAGAAGGAGACTAGGATGTCTCAGGTACATAGAATACCAATCCGGGAAGTGGGAAACTGCTCTAAATTTAAAACCAAAACATTAACAGAGGTGAAATGATGGACAGGAGGTCTCCACTTAAGGAAATGGGGTTCCCAGAAGGAGAACAGCAGCCTCCGACATACTGGTTGACTGAAAATGAATCTAGCATCCTTTTGTTTTGGGAACTCGATCCTTAATTAAAGATGAATTCATCAGTGGCGTGTATTTGGTTTGTATATGTCTGTGCTGTGAGGAAGCGCTGGCATTTGGCATAAGTCAGCTCAGCAGAGGCAATACTCTGCAGGGCAACAAAGCTCTGTTTATGACGTGAATTACTGTGGCAGGAACGTGTGGGAAGGACTAGGTGGAGAACTTACTAGGCAACTCAGTTCTATTCCCAGCTTTTCCAGGTGACCTTGGGAAGGTCTGCTACCCGCTGCAGGCCTGAGTTTCTTCTCTCTTACACGTGGAAAATTTTGTTCCTAGATTATGGAAAATGACCAAAACTCAAGTCCTTTGTAGAAATCATCCCAGGGTAATGGAGGAGCTGAGAGGGCTCTGAAGTCTTTATTCTTAATTTTCACATAAAGTACATCACTTAATCAAGACAGGATTTAAAAAGTATATTGACATAAAACTAATTTTATTGGATTGTAATTTTTATTTCATGATTTAATATTCTGATATTTTATATGTAGCATTTTCTGGTCCCCAAAAAGGGACCTATATAGTTTACTGTAGTGGCAAAAATTCCATCTCTATACCTAGAATCTCTAGGGTTCAAATCTCAGCTCCACTACTTGATCTTGGACAGGTTGCTTAACCTCTTTCCACTTGTTTTCTCATCTGTAAAATGGGAATAACAATAATAATAATACCTATTTCACAGGATTGTTTTGGAGGGGGAATGTCAATGAATGTAAGGTTCAGAGAACATTCCCTGTCACATGGTAAAAACAAGTGATTTATATTCAAGAATTTACCTAACCTATTAGAGTCTCTATTTCATCATCTGGAAGAATAGATTACATCTCCTAGGTTATTAAAAGAGTCAAATAAAAAATCTAAGAGGAATCAATCAGCAACATCCAAAGTGAGGGGCTGTATTTGCCTTCTTCTGTAGCTACTTCCAAATATTGATGCATTAGCAGACGGAGTGGTACAGCACACTGTCCCAGTAACCAGGGATGCCCTCACTCAGTGCACTTTCATCCTACTGACACATTGCTTTGTTAAAGGTAGTCTGGAAATCTCCTTTTACAGATATACCTGAGAGTAGCTGTCTAAATCAACCTCTAAGTTAAAAAAAAAAAATGTTTTCTCTCCCTTTAGAGTCTTTTAGAAAGTCAGTCTATATAAGGAAACCAGATAACTTTATTTAGATTTTTTTTATCAAACTTCAATGTTCAGTTTTAGTGTGGCATGCATAAGAAGAGGTACTTGAGAGTAAAGGCTTTCTTGGTTTCCATTCCTGACTACCACTTATTATGTAGTGATGAGCAAGTCACCTATGTTTCAGTTTCTACATTTGTAAAAGGGGGTACTGAAAATATCTCAACCTGTTGAATTGCTGTTTCAACAGACTCATGTATAAAAGATTTACAAGTATAAATGGTACATACTAGACCTTGGTAAGTATTAGCCACTGTGGTAATTATTATTCTTAGTATTTAGTTGTAGAGTAGATTCCAGCAATCGAGTAAACTGATGTTTGTGCAATGTGATGTTGTGCATAAAAAGATTACAAAACAAAATAAATTTAAACCAAATAAAAAGATGTCAGCAAATATAGTGGAATGAGGGCCTCTGAATATTCTCTCCTCCATAAAATAAGAACAATGCAAATATTGTCAGAATTTTTTTCCAGAACTCTAGAAATTAACCAAAGATTTGACAGAATCTGTAAAAACAGCCGAATTTCAGTAAAAGAAGTAAGTGTTGTGGCATTTTAACTTTCCCTGTTCTTTTACCCTCTTGCCAAGCCTGGTGGTAGCTTTAAAAATCAATAGCCCATAATCATGGTGAAAACCAGGAGCCTGGCAGTATTTGAAAGTGCACAATGGGGCTGGAGCTCCTCCAGAGACCCATTCTCAGAGAATTGTCATTGTTCTGTCTGATGGTTCCTGCTGGCAGAGCTGTTTTTAACCGATCACCTAGTGAAAATAGCCTTTTCTCTGGGGGCATCCAAAAACAATCAGAGGCAATTGTTAAATATTCTGATTGCCTAAGATGGTGGTTAAAAGTTGGAGCAACAGCAAAATAGGCTAACCAAAACACTTAGGGAAATCTGGAGAATGAGCTATCCATAATGCTGACGTATTCCTGGGACTCTAGAGAGCTCCATGCATGCATAGGGTTGTTTGCATGCCCAGGGCTGTGACTATGTTAAGGAAAAAACTGAGAAGGACCTACACACTGTCTTAGTTTGGTTGGGCTGTTATAACAAAAATATCATAAACTGAATGGCTTATAAACAATAAACATTTATTTCTCACAGTTCTGGAAGCTGGGAAGTCCAAGATCATGGCATCAGATTTTTTTTCTGACGAAGGCTTTCTTCCTCATAGACGATACCTTCTTGCTGTGTCCTCATATGGTGGAAGAGGAGGGGATTTCTCTCAGGCTTCTTTTATGAGGACACTAATCCCATTCACAAGGGCTCTATCCTTATGACCTAATCACCACATAAAAGCCCCGCATCCTAATAACATCATTTTGGAAGTTAGGACTTCAACATGTGAATTTAAGGGGTAGACAAAAATTTAGACCATAGCAGCAAACCTTGAAGCTCTTTGTAAGCAGGAAGTAAAGGTAAAGATAGGATTGTAAATCACCTGGATGAGTGTTGAATTCATCTTAGCACCAAATACACTCACAGCTCCTTAGAAAAGATTGTGAAACTTAGTATTTCCATGCATTTAAGGAAATTTCTGTTCAATCAGTAGCTGACTACTAAGATAACTGAGCAGAAATTTGAATGACATGACAAAGAAGACCTATTTACAGATTAATTCAGAAAAGTCAATAGCAAACAATCACAACAAACAGCCACAACAGCAAAGATAAGGGACAGGGGAGAATCTGATCTCCTAAATTGTCACATTATGTTATTTAAAACGCCCAGGTTTCAACAAAAGCTATGAGATACACAAAGAAATATAAAACTACGGCCCATACACTAGAAAAATTTAATAGAATGGTCCCCATGGAAGCACAATGTTGAATTTACTGGATAAAAACTTTAAATCAGCTATTTTAAAAATGCTTAAATAACTAAAGGAAAACATGACTAAAGAATCAATGAGAAGTCTGAGAATGATGTCTCACTTACTAGAGAAGGTCAGTAAAGAGGCAGAAGGTATTAAAAAGCAAAAAGAATCAAATAGAAAGTCTGGAGCTGAAAAGTGCAATAACTGAAATAAAAAATTCACCAGAGAGGCTTAACAGCAGATTTCAGCAAGCAGAAGAAACAATCAGCAAGCTTGAAGGTAAACCTATTGCGATTATCCAGTCTTAGGAACAGAAAAGCAAAAGAATGAAGTAAAATAAACAGAGCCTCAAAGACCTGTGGAACACCATCAAGCACATTAACATACATATAATGACCTTCTCAGATGTAGAGAAGCTAGAGAAAGGAGCAGAAAGAACATTTGGAGGAACTGTGGGTAAAAAAAAATTCTCAAATTCAATGAAAAACATTCATTGACATACCCAAGAAGTCAAAGAGACCTATCCTTAAACACATCGTAATCAAACTGTCAAAAATCAAAGATTAAGAGGGAATGTTGAGAGTATCACGAGAGAAGCAACTCATCAGGTGCAATACTCAGTTTTTCATCAGAAATAATGGAAGCCAGAGGAGCTATGAGAATATATTCAAAGTGCTGAAACAAAAATCTTAAACAATAATTCTATCTCCAGCAAAGTCATCTTTCAAAATAAAGAAGAAATTAAGACATTCATAGAAAAACCATACTGAGAGCATTCATTGCTAGCAGATATTCCCTGTAAAAAAATCACAAAGGGAATCCTTCAGCATCAAATGAAAAGATACTAGATAGTATCTCAAATCCAAATTATAAAATAAAGAGCACTAGTAATGGTAACTACATATAAAAAAAAGTGTAAATGTATTTTTGTTTAGGAGTTTTCTTTCATAACTAATTTAAAATACAACTGCAGAAAGCAGTAATTATAAACCTGTGTTGCTAGTAATATAATATATAAAATAATTTGTAGAAAGAAGCACAAAGGGGTAGAAAATAGATTGTCTAGAAACAAAGTTTTTGTGTAATAGTGCAATCAAGTTGGTATTGATCTAAACTAGATTTTTATAAATTAAAACATTAATTTTAATTTCCAGGCCAATCACTAAGAAAATAACTACAAAATATATAGTAAAAGAAACAACAAGGAAATAAAATTGTGCACTAGAAAATACTTACCTAACCCCAAAGAAGGTGGTATTGGAGAGATAGAAGAACAAGAGAGAAAGAAATAACAAAACATCAAGCATAAATCCTATCTCATTAGTAATTACATTAAGTGTAAATGGATTAAGAATTCCAACTAAAAGAAAGAAATTGGCATAATAGGTTTTAAGAAAAATGGTCCAACTTTATGCTGTGTACAAGAGACATATTTTAGATTCAAAGACACAAATATGTTTAGAAAAGAATGAAAAAAGATATACTTTGTATTTGCAAAGTAAAATAAAAAGGAGCTGGAGTGGCTATACTAATAGGAGACAAATTATACTCTAAGACAAAAATTGTTACTAGAGACAAAGAGGGACATTTTGTAATGGTGAAATGAGTCAAGTCATCAAGAAGGAAAACAACTAAAACGTACATGCACTTAACATCAGAGCCCAAGGTAAATGAAGCAAAACTGACAGAACTAAAGAGGGAAATAGACCATTTAACAATAATAAATGGAGACTCCAATACCCTGTTTTCAATATGGGATAACCATTAGACAAAAGATTCATAAAGAAATAGAAGGCTTGAACACTACTGTATGTGAACTAGACCTAGCAGGGATGTATGGCGCATTCTATCCAACAGCAGAAGAATACACATTCTTATCAAGTGCACGTGGAACGTTCTCCAGAATAGACCATCTCTGAATAAATGTAAAAGGGTTGAAGTAATACAAAGTATGTTCTCTGACCATAATGGCATGCAATTGGAATTCAATAATAGAAGGAAATTTAGGAAATTCATAAATATGTGGAGATTAAACAGCACACTCCTAAGTAATCAATGGATCAAGGAAGAAATCACAAGGGAAATTTAAAAATATTTTGAGATAAATGTAAACACAACATACTGAAATTTGTGAAATTCAGATAAAATAGTGCTTATAGGGAAATTCGTATCTATGAATGCTTAAATTAAAAAAAAAAAAGATGTCAATTCAACAACCTTCTACCATCAGACTTTAGAAAAATAGGAGAAAACTGAGACCAAAACATAAAGAAAGAAGGAAAAGTGAAGACTAGAGTGGGAATAAATAAAATAGGGAAACAATAGAGAAAAATCAATGAAACCACAAGTTGGTTCTTTGAAAGAAAGATCAATAAAACTGACAAACTTCTAGCTAGAATGACCAAGAATAAAAGAAAGGATTCAAGTTAGTGAAATCAGGAATCAGAGATAAAATGTTACTACTGACCTTACAGAAATTAATATTTTTAAAAATTACAAAAGGAATACTAGAACAATTGTATGCTACACTATTAGACAACCCAAAGGAAAGAGACAAATTCCTAGAAAGACACTCAAAGTACTGAAACTGACTGTAGGAGAAACTGAATCCTGATGAAATAAATTTAAAAAATTGAAAGAAAATAAAAGAAAAAAGGAAGAATGCAAGAAAGAGGAAGGGACACCAAAAATCTGGCCTTACTTTACGTTCATTTGCTTCCTTTCCTAAATGTGAGTCCAATTTTTTTAAAGAAGTTGTCTTTGTTAAAGGAGTATTCTGTTCGGATCCAGCTCATGTTTGAGATAAAATGTCTGCCTGTATTGCTGGCCTGCTCAGTAGTGATAACTACTCAAAGCGTGTGTATTGTTTTCCTCATTTTGTTATCCTGCTAACAAGAAAGAAGAAAACATGCCCATATTTATGACTGGGAAAAGAATATCACCCTCATACTGCAGTCTTTCATTTTAGGTGGTCTATCCTTAAAATGTCATATCCAAAATGTCAACAGTGAGCTCTTATTTTCAGTTTTTATAGTGGTTTACAGGTAAATGAAAACTGATAAGATGTCATCACGTAGCCGTTCCTCATAGCAGCAGGTGTGACTTTTATTGTGACATAAACTGGACATGTACTTCTGATGTAAAAATGCTTTATATTTTACATTTGGCTCCCCACAGCATATTTGAAATTAATTCAAGAGCCTGTGAATCTCTATGTAGCACTAATGAGAATACAATCATTTTATTCACTTTTCCTAAGGCCCCAAGTATGGGACAGTAAATACGGTATCTGGACTGGATGTTTGCTGTTGATAAATAATGGTTTTTAAGTAATACAACATTATTTTCAGTGCGCTTTCAAAGACTATACCATCATTTCAGTTTCTAAATTCTGAGTAGCAACAATGATGAGAGATACTCACTTGAATATCAATTCAGAAAAGCAGATAATTATCCTCCAGGAGAAGTTGTGGGTGTTTTTATGTCCTAAGCTTTGTGTTTCTCTGCCCCTTTAGTTGACTGTAATTGCCACTTTAGTGCTTGGCCAGAAAGCTGTTATATCAATCAATCGAACAAATAAATGGGCAGATTAATTAAATTTTTTTGTTGAAAACAATTTAAAAAATTATAGCAAAGCAATTTTGATTTTCAACAGTCCTACTCACCATCTGCATTGAGCAGAACTCTCGACACCAGTCTGGGTTGCCAAGCAGTAAATATCCCTGCCGTGACTCCAGGGTCCCTGGGATCATTCCATTATTTTGTCACTCCAGCATGTCACACAGCTCACTGTGGGCCTCCCATTCCTCCACAGTCAGAAATGTAGACCTGCTGCTCCTGCAGGAGAAAGGGAATAGGTAGAATGGTGGGACAGAGAGATGATCCAAAGGTTGGGAGAGTAAGGCTACAGAAACCTCAGAATTTGGGGGATGCTCCTTTCAAAGGAGAGAGAAGTCATTAGAAGCTCGGTACTTCTATTATCTTAAAAATGCAGGTAATTCTCACACCCAGCGGAAACACATCACCTCCTGGGACACTACTTATCCTAACCTTGCATCTTAGTCACACTTCTCAGATAAAAGATGGTATGATTTGTGAACTCTTTCTACTGCATTGTCTGTTTATCAAAGGGTAATCCTGATCCTTTCATCATCAGATATAGTCAAGTCCTGACTTCAGTGAAGATGGGAAAGACCCTGGACAGTCTTGTGCTTAATTAAAGGTTTTTGACAGGAAAGGCTGACTACTTGAAGAAGCTGCTATTAGAATGATGTGTGATTACTTATTCAAGAACAATTTCTTTTGTTTTTTTTTTCTTCATATTAGTGATAGATTCTGTGAAAATGCTTCTCTCACTGACTGTATCTTGTATACAGATAGCTACAATTATCTGTGTCTGCGTTTTTGATCTGTGAAAAGGAGAATCTATCCTTTCACATCGTCTTAATGAGGTTTTTGAAAATAAGTCAGACTTCTGAGCTATAGGAATAAGAAATAAAGTATATGTGAAACATGTACATTTTTCTAAGCCATTCACCAAGATCCTGAGTATCTTTTTCAAATTAGTAACTGAGTTCTTCGGAAGAGTTCGTTTGTAATACATAGCATAGATGGGCCTTGAAGAGATGGACTTAACCATATTAGATAGAATTAAGATGAAAAGGAATATGATTTCCCCCGAATCCTTGACCTTGCCTTCTGAGGTTAGTTTTCTAATATGTAAAATAGTAGGGTTAATGTAGACCATCTCAAAAGTCACATTCAACTTAAGAAATTTCTCATCTTTAGTACAGGAACTGAAGCAAATGAGTTAAAGTAGTTTTATCCACTCTGGTAAATTCAGTCAAACCAAAGATAAAAAATCTGCTCCATGACTGTTTGACTACCTCTATGCTTTAATTGGGCAACAAATAATCTAAAGGCATTTTATTTATTCAGACATTCATAGTACTCTGTGTATAAACAGAGAATTGTAGTGCATCCATGAAGGGAAAATCACCAAGAGTGAAGTGATCTCCTCAAGATCACACAGCCAGAAAAAGTGTAAACCTGAGATTCAGACCTGCTCCTTCTGAAAGCCAGGCCGGAGGTTTTCACAGTGTAACACCGTACATTTTACGAGTAAATATGTTCCGGTAACCTTATTTTTCGGCCAAAGTGACTGAGCCCTAGAGTTATAAAATGACTCACCCCAAGGATGACTCCAGAAGGAAGGCTAGAACCCACCTTTCCTGGCCTCCATTCTGGTTCTCCTTCTGCTGACAACATCCAGATTTACAGCTAATTTTCATTCTTACACTGAACATTCCATCTTGAAGGATAATCATTATGGGGAAGGAGAAGTGAAAACACTGGAATTTAACAATACTTTTGAACTAAAAAATTAGACAATTTTTTGAATTATTCAACCTTGAGTTCTTCGTGGTCAATGATTTTTTTTCTTCCTCTTAAAAGGTAACCCAAATGTCTACTGGCTTGCAGTTTCTCATTACAAGGCAGGACCTCAGCCTTACCGTCCCTGAGCCACTTTATGATGCCCTGAAAGGGCTAGAATTTCTGTATGCAAGGCCACTGTGTCAGCTAGAGTCACGGTAGATGATAATTTATTGAGCAGTTATTATGTGTGAGGCATTATGCTCAGCTTAGTTTAGGTTACTTAATTGTATCGTCACAACCACCACATACCATGGGTATTATCTGACAGGTGAGAAGTCTGACGCACAATGGGGTCCCCGATTTCATAGCCATTAAGTGGCAAAGCCAAGTTTTGAACCCAGGTAGGCTGCCCTCTTACTGATGAAACGCCACAGCAAAGACGCTCTCCTACAGTTCATGTGCTGCATATTCCTATTTGTGGCAAAAGGAGTTGCTTGAAACAGCCTTGACTCTCCCTTTGGGGGGCTGCAGACTACAAGTGCTCGTCAGGTTTCCAGTTCTCAGACAAACCTGGGTTATGTTCCATGACTGAGGGGGCTCCTCTCCAGCTCATGCTGTATTTCGGGACATAAACCCTAAAAATAGCTGAGCATATATATAGTTTCACAAACTGAAAGTTTCAACACACTCTCACCCCTCATTCCTTGCTCACAGGACATCAAACACTGTCCAAGAAGCCATAGGAGGATCCGAAGCTCCACTCCCCTCTTCTTCTCTCTCTTTGTAGCCCCTCCTCCACAAGACCTTCCTCCCTCTCTTTTCCAAAAACAAAAACTCTTGTACATATCATTGTGTGTGTGTCTCCACACACTCAGCTTCTATAGCCAACTTAGTATCATTTACAAAAATAATATTAAATTTCATGATTAATTCAATTACCAGTGAACAATTGTAATAATGAAATTCTCCTCAACGATTTGTTTCTTTGTTATGGCCAAAAGCATATATGTGCCTTGAAGAAGCTGCAGATATGCATGAAGAAGACAGGAAAGTCACTAAGACCAGTACCAACTTAGAAGTAACTGTTCTTAACTCATCAACGTTCACAAATCCAGAATCATACTGTGGCTAGTGATCTGTAACTTGTATTTTTCATTCTTTTTTTTTCCATTTGCATTTCAGTTTGAGAACTTTCTATTGCACTGTCTTCAAGTTCACTGATTCTTTCCTCAACCATCAAATTTACTGATGAGCCCATTGAGAGCTTTCTTCACTCCTGTTACTGTGTTTTGATTTCTAGTATTTCCTTTTGACTTAGAGTTTGTACCTCTACTTAAATTATTCATCAGGTTTTTTTTTTATATTTTCTACTTTATCCTTAGAGTGTCAGTTATTTTAAATTCTTTGATTATTCCAACATCTGCATTGTATCTGAGTCTAGTTCTGATGATTGTATTTCCTCTTCAAAGCGTTTTTTCTTGCCTTTTGGCATGAGTTGTAATTATTTTGTTGAATGAGGGACCTATTGTTTAGGGTAACAGAAACTGGGGTAATAGGCATTTAGTGTGAGAACTGATGTTGATCTGCTAAGAGTTGGGCGACTGTTTAATATTTGATGCAGCTATAGGTATAATTGGCTTAAAATTACTCAGCTGTCTTTGCTTTTGTTTCCTTTCTTGACTTTTGGCCTCCCTAAGTACTCCTGCTCAGAAAATCTATGTCTTGTAACCTCTTGGGTTGTAACACAATATTATATTGGAACCCTGTTAATATGGTGGTAGGGTAGGTAGAAGAGACAGTGTTCTATAGGATTTGGTGGGCCTATGTCTTGGGACTGTGACCTTCACAAGTCTAGTGATGTAGATTTTGCCTCCTCTCCTTGCTCCTTTCCCTGGCTATAATGTTCTAAGTCTATCTCCTTGAAGCCCTGATCACTGTTGACTATTCTTTGGTTCCCCTCTTAGGTGAGATAGGGAGTCTTTAGGCACTGGAATGAAGGGGGATTCCCTCTTCTTGGTGGGACAGAGTTTCAGAACTGAGCTCTGGCAAAGTCCTTTAGTCTGCAGAGTGAACCTTCATTATGGAAAAGATTTTTGGCCCGTTTCACAATGGTTATTTTCCCCTCTTCCTATGTCAGAGCCAAGAGAGGATCTTATCATAGTCTAAATGAGGACCTGGTGGAGTTCCTTGAGGAAAAGTCACAAAAGTATGGTGAGGTCCCCTATGACTATGGCCCTTGGAGTTTCTCAGTATCAAGCTAATCAACATTTAACCTCTAGAAACTCATTAAAATTACCATTTAAGTGTTCCAATCAGTTTATGATTCTTGAAGAGTCTCTTTCAGATCTCCATTCCTGTATCCCTCTAGATGCACCCAAATCTCCAAATTTAAGTTGCCAGTGTGACTTGTGACCTCAGTTCCCTGATAAGTACAAGCAAAGAGACTGATTTTCAGTTTGTTTAGCATTTTCTTATTGTAAGGAGAGGAGTAGTAACTTCCAAGTTCTTTTTATTTGGAGCTCTATAATGTGTATTTTTTACTTAAATATATCTTGAAGATTTTCATATCACCACATAATCTACAGCAACGTATTGACTGACTATGTGTCATAGTATTGTATGAATTTATATTGTTCATTAAACCATTCAATTCTCTTTGGGCACTTTTCACTATTATAAATAGAACCATAATGAACATCTTTGAGGCTAACTAAATGGGTTCACATTGATTATTTCAAGATAACTTGCTATAGGTAAGATTTATAGGTCAAAGCCTATATTTTAAGTCTATTTTAAAGTATTGCCAAGTTGCTCTTAAGTTTGCTTATAACAGGTTATAATCTTTCTAGTCATCAAGAGATGCTGATTTCTTACATCCTTACCAGCACTGGATAGAGTGGTTTTTACTTATCCACTTTCATGTTTTATGCTCCCATATCAATTTACATCTCCTGATTGTTACGGAGCTTGGGTATTTTAATATATTTTCTTCAATGTTTTGTTTGAAATCTCCTGATTTAATTACCCGCTTCTATAAGTCAAAGTTTTTGACTTCAGAATTTAAATATCTATTCTTATTAAAATTTATCAATACTTTTCTTTTCAAGTTCGTTTGACTTATTTTGCTTTTAATATCAAAACATGTCATTTGAGTTATGATGTTACAACAGAACACAATAAAAAATGAACAGAGTTTCAGAATATTTTGCCATGGGTTATGAAGGGCGCCTATCTTAGACCTGCAAAGATTATACCGTAGAGTCAGCTGACTCTTGGATGAGAATAGATCTCCCTATCCTGAACCTGAAATTATTCCTGTTTTCTCATTATGTACACATAATGCATAAGCCATTGTATTTCTTGTACAGTAGATAGCATGCCTTTTATTACAAGGCCTCCTCTTCTTTTCAATTTTGAAAAGATGTGCTTTCTAGTAAATATCTGCATTGTTCACCGTGAGTCCAAAGTACTGGACTTTATACTAGTGTAGTAATAATACTGACTTAAACAAGGACGATAAGGTAAAATGTGGTAAAAAGCAAATCAGTTTGGTGGTGGG
Source organism: Vicugna pacos (assembly GCF_048564905.1). NCBI lineage: Eukaryota > Metazoa > Chordata > Mammalia > Artiodactyla > Camelidae > Vicugna > Vicugna pacos. The sequence goes on along the minus strand of NC_132994.1, from coordinate 10,623,051 downwards.
GATTAAACATCCATGTCATGCTTCTAGTATTTTGTGAAATGAAGTTTTAAGTATCCCAATAGCTTAAAATAGATTAGCTACAATAGTATATATTGATAACAGCCTGGGGAAGGGCAAAGTATTTTGTATTACGTCTGGCAATAACCGATAAAAAGGGAAATTTATTTTATTTTATTTTATTTTATTTTATTTTATTTTATTTTATTTTATTTTATTTTATTTTATTTTTATTTCATTACTCACATTAGGCATTTTATTCTATATATTAGATTTTACTTATCAAATGAGAAACTGAATGAAAGAAACATTTTCAGATGATGAATTTCCAAACAGAGGCAGAAGTTTGCATCTTTGGTGAGTATGAAATGGGCTTTTGTGCACTTTGGAGTAGACTGCACTGCTTGGGGATGAACCTAGAAATTAAAGCCACTGGTTTGATCAAAGTGCTTAATGCCTTTTAGAATGAATGTAGTAAAATACATTAAATCTAAGAGATAGCTTTTATTCTACAAATTATGGCTTAGTTAATACTTAGTTATTAGTCTGAATGGTCAAGCTATTCTGAGTAATATTCAAGTGAAGTTTAAATGGATATGTTTGCAGTATAAAGTAAAAAGATTTACATGCATCTAAGATGATTTCCTTTAGGTAAATTCCAATATTTGTAATTTATGGATCAAAAAGTATGCAAATTCCTACCTCATAACCCACTTTCCCACTAGATGATGAATATTTTGAGGGCAGAACTCTGTGTTAATCGTGTGTAAACCTCATTGCCTATCTTACAGATGAGGGAACAGTGTCAGAGAGTTTAAGTCATTTCTCAACTAATGTTTATTAAATTTATTAATTAAAAAAATCTTGGAAAGATTGAATGGAAGAAATAAATGAACTTTCAAAACAAGCCATAGCTTAAGTTGTATAAAGTATTTATAAATAGTTGTTCCATTTTCTTCAGTTCTTATTCTTATAGTGAAATTACTGATAAATTATTTTTGTCTTCTTGAACTAACTGTAGTTCTGATGCAAAAGTGTTATGAATCTTGCTAAAATTAATTATAATATGCTACTAAAATAAGTATACCTACACACAGATCTTCTTAAAGAAACACACACACCCAAATGCCCACCTGGGATTCCACTTTCAAGGGTCATCTCAAATCGCATTTTTAAAAGAATGGAACATTTACAAATTAATCATTGGATGTTTTAACATGCCATTCATTTAGTCAACATTTATTGAGAATATTTTATGTGCAATATTTTATAATATATGTTATAAGAACCACAAAATAGTAGAAAGCTTGGTATCTTCCCTCAAATTACTGTGCAATTAGATTAGTAATACAAAAAGTTGAAATAACTGATGACTTGTTAGAGCTCTAAGTATTAATAAATGCAAACAGAAATATTTCCAATTAAACTCAAATATGTTGACCAGGCGTTGACTGGAGGAACAAAGTTAGTCAGAAAGAGTCATGAATGGAAGAATGCTTGGAAATGATAAATTGGCACCTGAGCTGGAGAAGAAATGAGAGTTATGAATTGGTAAAGATGTGGGGAGCAGACATTTTAATTGAAGCATCGTTGTATTTAAAAATAGAAAGGTTGTTGGAAGGAGACCGATTTTGTAGGAAGCAGAAAGGATATTCACTTGATTAGGTGAGAATGAGGTATAAAGAATGAGAGGACAGTTGACTGAGCAGCTACAATGGTGATCCAATGAGGGCTGAGCCTGGGGGATACCCCCATCAGCATCAACAGAGAACACGAGGATGTTGGCATGGTGGTGGGAAGGGAAACACATTTCTAGCTGATGTGAATTGGAGGAGAGAGGAAGAAAGAGATGGAAAGAGATGATCTGAGAATCATTTTCTAGGAAAAGAATCAGACAGCCTTATATGGAGATAAGAAAGATATTTTGAGACTGCTGATTCTGGATAATTCAGTGTGTATGTGTATGAATGTGTACACAATGTTTGTGTATCTGTTCCTGGAAGAAATAAAAATAATAGCATTCAATCAATGATTTGAGCACTGAATGGTCTTTTGAGCTTAAAAACTCAAATCATAAAAAATATCATTCTGCTAACTTTACCCTGCAAACTTCATTTAAGCATATGATATGGCTTGAATAATTAACTCTATCTATAGATAAAAAAGGTTTTTATATAACTGGTATAACTTTGCTTGATGCAATGGAAAATATTATTTAATTCAGAACCAAGAGCCTGTCATTCATTTTTCCCTGCATACGCACAGAGTTCATCTGAGTTCTGAAGTTATTTGGAAGTCTATATACTTGAAAGATAAATGAAAAAAATTTTGAGAAAGTACTCTATGGAGGCAATGAGGCAAAACTGCAAGTTTCAGGTTTCCAAACAATGGGGAAACCACATTTTAAAAGAATATGCTAAGTAAATCCCCTGTACATTCACAGCAGCCCTAGTGGAGAATTCATCTAAAAATGCATCTTCCAGAAATGTCATGGTAACATTCAGAGATATAAAATGACCAAATGAATACTTTTTAAATCTTTAAAAATTTTTAACATCTAAATCATCCCATACAACTTGTTCCTCATCATCAAGATATTGAACCTCAAACATACTAATTTATTAAAAAAAATTATTTCTCAGTTTTTTTAAACTTGCCTTAAGAAGTACAATATTTTCTGTTTAAGAAAACAGTACAATGGAGTGTTGGAGTCCAGGGCATGCCACTCCAAAATACACTTTAACTGCGGATTGATTATTTTGAATTTAAGTTATTTATGAAAGAATCAGTGCAAGAGGGACAATCTGACCCTCCTGTCTGTCTCTCTGAAAGCAGAATATAAATCTCTCATATGAAAGGTGCCCTCTCACCTTTTTAAGACACCCTTATCACCAGAGATGGTGAATTTGGGTTGAGAAACCTGTTTAAATAAACCTTGCTACTTTACTTCTTTAATTTACTATCGCAAATGCAAACAGCTTGGAGTCTTCACTAATTAAGCACCCAAGACCAAATTTCTTTGTGCTGTTAATTCCTCACAAATTTATTGTTTTTTTGTCTAAAAAGTATAAAATCTGCCTGCTGTGGCCAATTCTTGGCCCCATTTCTATAAGACCTCCATGTCACCAATGAAATTAGTTTCTTTCTCTCCTGTTAAAGTGTCTTGTGTTCATTGTATTATTAGTCCAGCCACAAGAACTCAAGAGGGGTAAAAGGGTAAGTCTCCCGCTCCCTGACAAGACTTATTTCTAACTGTTTATTGAAAGTAAGAGAAAAGGCTATGGAGTTCTTTAATTGGCTGTGAGTGAGGCCTTGGCCTTGAGCATGAGGATAATAGACAAAGATAATCATCGGAGGAAGTGGTAACAAAGATGAGAATGCAAATGACTTGAAGTTTCAGTAACACATGCCACAGCCGATGCGCTCCCTCCTGCTAAACTGAGGGCAACCTTGGCAGCGCCATCTCAGCTCCAGCCGGCCACCTCCCGCACAGCTGTGTAGGTAACTTCCTCACACGTGCATTTTACTTTTACATCGTCAGTGCTGACAGTGGTACTGGAGTACAGTCACTTTTTTCTTTTAAATGTGTGATATTCTCTGGGATTTCTGCTTGAGTCTGGGGCCTCAATATGGAGGTCAAGTCATGCATAAAACTGAACAATTCTTGCCAGAATGCTAGCTGTCCTTCTCCTCCAGAGAACACTACTCTGGGTCAAAGGAAAAGCAAACTATACTGTCATATTATGATTTTATTTTACAGAGACAAAGTCAATAACTGAGAGAAGCACAGACTTTATACTGAGGTTGTCTAAAAAAGATAACAGAGTTAAAAAAAATGTTGACAAGATTGAAATAATAGTGATGAAATTGACTCCCTTAAATAAGAGAACAAACTTCATTTCAAATGTCAATGGAAAAAATGAGAAAAAAATGTTATTTCTACTATACATGGTAAGATTATCAGTTGGAAAATGTTAGTGAGTAGTTGAGGTGAGTATTCAATAAAATGACTGGAGAAAACGTGAAGAGTCAATCAATCCTCAATATTCACGGATTTGGTATTTGTAAATTCATCTATTCAATAAGATATTTCTGTAATCCCTAATCAGTAAACGCCATGTTTCTATGATCATTTGTGCATATGCACAGAGTGGCAAAAAATTTGAGTCATACAACATGCACATTCTCAGGTGAGGTTCAATAAGCTGATACTCTATCTTTTTGTTTCAGTTCTCAGTTGTAAATGTGCCCTTCTTGTTATCCATTTAGTGCCATTTTTTTTAATTCTTATGCTTTTCTTTGTTTGACCGTGAGTTCACAGTTTACAATGGTTCTGAAGCGTAATGCAGAAATGTTGTCTACTGTTCCTGAGTGCAAGAAGGCTGTGAAGTGCCTTATGGAGGAAATACATATGTTAAATACGATTTATTCAGGTATAGGTTATATTGCTGTTAGGTATGAATCCAATATTAATGAATCAATAATACATATTAAATAAAGTATCTTTAAACAGAGACATATAAAACAAGGTTATGTATTGATCGGTTGATAGAAGTGTTGTGATCAGAGACTTTCAGGAAACTTACCCTGTATTTCCCCTGGGAGCAATAATTTAGTATTTGCTAACTCAGTGTTTGTGATGAATTTATAGAATATAACTACTGTGAGAAATGAGAGTTATCTGTATACAAAAATACCCAGCGATCTTATTAAATAGCATGTTTCAAAGTATAATATAAAAATATTCAACTAAAGATTGCAATAAAACTACACTAAATTTAGTAATGAACTTAACCCACTTTGGTAGTATGCTGTTCTTTGTTATTTTTTTTTCCTTTAGAATTTAAATTGCCTGGGGACAGATAATATCAGATTCTTTTCCATAACCCCAGCTCCAGAATAGTGTTTGGCACATATAAGGAAACTAATAAGTAATTAGAATTATTGCTTTTCCTTTTAGAATCTTCCTGCTTTTATTTTATTTCTTTTTCATACTAACTTCATAACTACTGAAAAACTAACCGATAAGATTTAAAAACTGCACCAGAAAAGACAAATTAATGGTAACCATGGGGTCAAATTTGTAAGAGCAATGAAAAAAAATGTAATGAGAAATATAGATCAAATTAATACACACATGTTTTATAAATTAAAACACAGAATAAAAATTAATAGACAAGGAATATTTTACAAAACAATAAGTACAAATTTATGTGACTAAAAAGAGGCTAAATTTATTAATCCATATAAAGCTCATATGAATAAATGAGAAAAATACAATCTCAATAAACAAGTGGGAAAAACAAGTGGACTATTTACACAAAGGGAAATTTAAATAGATAAAACTAGAAAATTTCAACTGTACTTATAAATGGAAAACTGAAATCCAAACATCTCAACATAATAAAGACTGAATTATTATTATTTGGTCTTGCTTGGCTATTTTCCTTTGTGTCTGAATTTTCTCACTTCTCTGATTAAATTTGTTCTTTGGAACTCAGGCGAGGACTAGGAAGACAAAGCTTTTCCACAAATAAAAGGCAGGTGAAAGACATGGGGGGTACTTTCCAGGGAACACTCTGTAGGTCCGGATCAGTTACCTATGTATTTTGCAGTCCACTAATAATTTGATATAGAAATCAATGTTATGGAAAAAGTTTTCTATTATGAAATAATTTTGAGAAACTCAGGATTAATTGCACATACACACAAAAGTTTTCTTCTCTGAAATTCTTCTCAAAGTCCTTTATATACCATGCATGCTTTTTCCTTAACAAAATCAGTAGTATAAATATCAATAAAGTTACATTCTGAAAGGAAATGAGATTGCTCACACACACACACACACACACACACAAAAACCCTCAAAACTTAAAGTTGTAATTATTATGGTTTAGGCAGCTTTTTACAGTTTATGAAGTATTTTCTCACAAATAGCTTTACTTTTATAATAAACTTTAAAAATAAGAATTTTTCACTTAGACTCTCTGGATTGAAATTTCTGCCCAGAGATCTGTGTACATTTTGTTGACCTGAAACAAATAGACTGCCAGATATTTTTCCAACAAAGATGGGTTTATTCAGGATTATTAGAAAATTGCAGTTTGAGTTATGAAACCATCATGAGATTCTTGCACGTCCGCAAAGGGCAAAGGGAAGGGAACATTTTTACAATGGGGAAAAGAAAGTGGGAAGTCGACAGGAAACAAAGAGTCCATGACTTTTCATTGGCTGTGTCCTTGCCTGGAAAGAAGAGGAGTCTTTCTTCTTCCTTTTGGGCTTTTCCATACTTGCAGGGTGTAAGAGATGCCCTTTCTGGGCCCCTAAATCTATTTAATTGAGGTCTTCCGTTTATCAATTTTTTTTACAGTTTAACCCATTACTTTGTCTTTTTAAAACCAAATTTCCTTACCTGTAAATTAGAAATAATAATAGTAACCCATATCTTTTTTTTTTTGTAGTGTTTTGATGATCAAATGAAGACTAAAGCTTTTAGAAGGGAGTAAATAATCTATAATTAGTAGCAATTATTATTAACTGGGGACATGATAAATGGAAAATGAATGAGGAAATAGCTAGCTCTTGATTTGATATTGGCTTATTGGATATTATAAGATAGAGAGACAATTTTAAAATCCTTTCCCTATAATGTGGGTTATTTTAAAACATCCAATCTAGGTCTGAGAGTGGCAGACATGCATGATAGAAGGAATATGTTTAGCAATATTTTTCAAAAGCTTGACAAAGTGACTTAAAAGAATTCAATGATTCCTTCAATCACTTATTCAATCAAAAATATATTGATACTCTATACTAAAACCTGCCTTCTGGTAAGAATATAAAGGATAAAGTAGCATAAAAATTTTCTTGTCTTGATGGAACTTACAATCCAGTGAGACAAAATTAACTAAGGAGGGGCATAGCCATATTAGGATACATGGGAGAAAAGTAATAGACAGGGTTTTATGATGGAGAGTAGGATGGGGCCTGCTTAAGTAAAGACTATTGTGAAGGTCTCGCTGAGGAGGGTGCTTTGGATGAAGTCTGATGGATATGTAGGAACTAGCAAATGCGAGTAGAGAAAGGATGTTCAATAGAAGACCCTGGACAAGGGCCTCAGGTAAGGGATGGCTTGATCTCTTTAGGGGTTGGTGGCCCACCTGGGAGACTAGAGCATCGTGAACCAACTGAGGAGTGACATCAGATGCAGTCAAGAGACAAGCTGAGCCACATCATACAGTGTCTTATGGGCCAAGTAAGGATTTTTAAAACTGAAATGAATCCCAGAATTAATCTAGTTCAAGTTGCATTCAAACAAAGAGGACAAGATTCAATGCCACCACTGATGAATGACAAATGGGAGTCTTGAAAATATAAAGATAAAAGTCATGGTCATATTGTGATTTATTTGAAAAAGAAAAAAATGATTTTTAATTGGTAGAAAATTGATTATGCTACCGATGAATTTTAAAACAATACATTCCTACCAAGTCAGTTAATTGGTGGAGTTATAGGAGCAAATGATGGAAAGTATTAATAAAAGGCAGGGTCTTAGTTGTGCATTGCTCATAACCATGACTACCATCTCACCAGAGTGTAAGGAAGTTCTCTTGATGGAGATCGTCATTGCCATTGTGTGATGTAGCTGAGACGGAGAGCAGATTTCCTCTTCTGTGGAAATAATGCTCTTTTTCATTTTCATGGAATTTTATTTGTTTAATTTTTTCCTCAAACATATTACTTCAATTTCAAAGTACAATTTACTGAGATGCTTAAAAACAATGATCTAGATAAGCCTGTACATAATGAAGTAGAGAAAGTTATAAATGTTAAAACAATTTTCTTCTGGTTACCAGGAAGGATTCCTTTGGGAAAAACAAAAAGCAAACAAACAAAGCTCTTTTACTATTTCTTCCAAGAAGTCAAGAGTTGTCTGTTATTCAAGGTCAGTATCATCACAAATCCTTCTAAGGGGCTAATACAATAATGACTGATCTCTATACCCCGCTGTAGGCCAGAGAATGGTCTACATTCAAAGCATAAGATGCCTCCACTCCTAGATGACTGCTAAGGCACTACATTTCTCTCTTAATATATAACTTATTCTCTGTGCTCCAGAACACATAGGTTGCTGTCTTCTCTTCAAACCCAAGTACTTGTCATTTAACAAGAGGAGATTATTTAACAAAAGTTTTAAACAGGTAAAAGGAAATCTGTGTGTCAGATAATAATAATGCCCCAGCCTAGAAGCCATCGAGCTCATTCCCAGCCCCTCCTATTCTCTCTCTTCTACATAGCCATTTTGCCCCCGGGGACATCTGGTGATGTTTGGAGGCATTTTTGATTGTCACAAATGGGGAAGGAGGGATACGCTACTGGTCTCTGATGGGTAGAGGCCAAGTTGGTGCTAAACTTCCTATAATGCATGAGACAGCCTCCTCACAGCAAAGAACTATTTGGCCCAAAATGTCAATAACACTTGAGTCTAATGACAGAGTAGTCAGATCATTTTTAAGGTTACTATCAAAGGGTCTGATCTAGTGACATCAGCCTTAAATGTCAATGGCTAGAATTTGAGTCCAGTGATTTTTGCTCCATAAACTGATGCATGTGGATGTATTAGGCCTTTATGTGTGTGCTGTTCTTTTGTTTGCATTAGTTGGTGGACTGAGATTCATTACATTCTATGTGAAGACACATTCTGATTATCCAAAAGATTCAACATTTTCCCAACCTCAGAGTAGTAGTTTGAAACCCTAGTCTGACATGATTGTGCATTACCCTGCGGTTTTATAAATGAATGTGGGGAGATTATCTGGTTTTCCTCCCACTTCCCAGCTACTCCTCTTCCACATCAACCAGCCACCTCCAGCTCTGACTCCTTTCAGAAAGTGGTCTGGTTTTTTGGGTGCTCTGTGGATGTCCTGGGGAAAGAAACAGAATCATTTATTTAGTGAATCAGTAACCAATCTGAGAGCACTTATTGGATAAAGCAATAAAGTGAAAAAAAAGGTCTCTTTTTGTCTATTAATATAATAAACTAATAAAACAATCTGATGACGACTTGGAGAGTACCAGACACTTGGTTAGGTAAATGTGTGTCGAATTGACTGGATCAACTGGATGCTGGGCATCGTGAAGAACAGTGATGGAGCAGAAATAAAACCCAGTTGTTAGCTCATAAAGATGAATATTCTCACTCTGTTTTTATTTATAGATGCTTCAGATGCATCTGGTTGTTTTAAAAATAGTATACAAAGCTAAGACATAGTTAAAACATGTGGAAACCATCCTGATAAAAGTGTGAAGTCATTACAAAAGAATCTATGAATAATTATAAGGATTTTTGTTTGTTTGTTTGTTTGTTTGTTTGTTTTTGCTATGAGAAGATTGATAGGAGGACTAGGCTGTGCAATTAAATTGACATGTTTCACCAGGAGATGTCACAAGTTATTTTTACCTTTTTTGATTTATCATGTCCCCCGACTCTCCAGAGAGAGAGAGAAAGGAGAGAACATGTGTCTTGTGAGTTTAAAAATAACGGACATGAGAAAAAATTTCTAATTTTATTTTTCCTTTTTAGTAGTTATGGTTAATAAATATTTTCTGAAAATAAAATAATAGATTTCTGTTAACAACGGTGTTTTATAGCTTGTCATACAGCCATGTATGTTTGCAAGAGTTCTAAACCAATGGTGCCATGCTAAGTTTTGTGCCTCTTTAAGAAATGACATTGAAACTATGAGTTGATATTAATAGTCTTTGATGTGTCACCTGTAAAAAAATTATGTATTTAATGGCATCTTAATTGCTCTATAGCTCTCTCCATTACATTACCACAGAAACAGTCTTAGAGAAGTGATTTTCAAAAGATGCTTATGGCCCCCGAGGAGATTCATGCCTATGTATCGGAATCCCAGCAGGGAATTTGCATTACCCTGGTGTTTCGAGATAGCTATGACTTTTCTGAGATATCCTACAATCTTATCATTATACAGTTCACTACCTTTGTAAAGATAAATTTTCAATGGGCCAAGGAAATTTAACATGTATTTTAATAAGCTCTGTGCCTTTATCATACCTGTATATTTGGTTGAACAACATATTGAATTCTAGAAAATATCTCTTAAAGAGATAGCAAAGATGTTCCCCAGGGAGAAAATACAAAGCAATGGAATAAGAAAAAACACACGTATGAAAGGTTAGTTACTTGTTTTGCTGAAAAATAAGTTCCCAGGTCATAAAAATGTTGTGTGGGATATTATGATGTTTGATATGAAATTGAATAAAACTCACAGATGGTATACTGTCAGAAGACTGGCAAGCTGAGAAAAAAATATCCAAATCCATTTGAAGTGTCTGTTCCAGTGAGGACAAATTACTACTTCATTTATGAAAAAAAAAATGTGTCTAGTATAATTAATCTTCCACTAGCCGGCTGACGTATGCCCTTAGGGTTTGTTACTTATCAGAGGATCAAGGTCAGACACAGCCACTGGCAAACTGAACATTTAGCCCTATCAGTAGCCAGGTGAGTCTTGGAAAGGGCAAAATCCATGTCATTGAGCCCCTGCATAACATCTGTTCCTGCCAACATGCACTCCTTGCTAATAAGCTTAATGAACAATCACTGAGTTGGCTGCATGATGAGGCAGATTAATATCCACAGGGCAGATCGCCACACCCACTTGATTATGAGGGCCTTATCTGCAGTGGGGACATTTTTCAGTAAACACACTGGATAAAATTATTCTTAAATTTAAGGCCCACACTACACAACCTGTTCCCAAACATCCTTGTCTCAGATCCTCTAATCTTGTTCATTCTACGTTATTGATTGGCTCTGTACTTCCATTATCCAGGAACTAGTAGCCATTATCCAGGAATCAATGAATCACATGAATAACTGTTGAAATTTCTATGTATCAGGAATATTTCCTAACTTCAATGCCCTTCAGGGTCATGTGAGTAGGACTGTTTTTTAAAAAATCCTACTTCTATCCAGTGTCAATGTATACTGCTGAGAAATATGGGAAAAGGCTCAAAATATTTTCTTCTGAATCATCTGGTGATAGAGAACTCCATGAGATTAAGCTGAGGGTTGAGGTAGGTATGGCAGTGGGAGTACAGGCCAACATTTACAGGAGACACTTGTTGATGGAACTCACTTGTGTATATACCTAGGGTCAGTCTCATATACACAAAGTCCCCCTGGTATGCTGCTGTTGACCCCAAATTTTATAGCTTGATCAGATAATACTCAGTTCATGGAAGGCAGTTCAGGCTCATGGTTATCTTTACTCCTAGAGTTTGGCATTCCATTTTGATTGGCGCTCAGAAGCAACGCAAAGGCTGCCTCTCAAGAGGAACTTATTTCCTTTCAAACTTTAGAGACATCTGCTATAAATTTCCTACTGAGGTTTGTAAGAGTCATTATTCAGCATCACAATCTGCCAGAGATATTTCAGGAACATTTCGTCTGTGGTTTAGTCATACCAGTCATATCAGAGAGACTTCTTTTATTCAGGACCCAGTCAAAACTGCCAGCCTCTGGGTCATTCAGTCCTTGGGTTGCAAGAGCGCATCCAAGTGTATTTTTTGCTATTGTGAAAATCCAAAGAGTTTCACCAAATATTATGTCTCTTATTTTGCCTTGGAGTGCACAAGGGGAATGCTTTCTGGAATGTATATCTAAAACTTTAATTAAATCACTTCACATTGTCTCAGTCCACCTATTGCTCCTGATACTGCTCTGGTAACCAGTTGCAGCAAACACTCCCTTGACTCAGCTGCATGGCACAGACCTTGCTTCTTGACCCCGGGCTCTTCTGATGTGTAGGTTTGGGAAACCTGCAGAACCTCACTCGGCATTTATGCATGTGCAGTCAGAAAGTGCAGAGGAATTAATACCCTTCAGACAGCCTATAACTAGTTAGGGCTGGACAATGTTGGGTATATGCTCAAGCAGACATATTTGAGGCATACTTTATACAGCTCCACAGGAAGTCCATCGTTACTATGTATTTCTTACTTCCTGTCTGGGGGCAACTGTCATGATGCGGCATGAGGCTCCATGGAAATCCATTCAAGTTTCATGCATTCACGGTTTAGAATTCAAACTGTGACCAATGTCAGATGGAGCTGATGAATAAATCAATCATTCTCTTGCCTTCCCTTAAGTGGACAGTTTGGAAGTGCATTCTCTGTCATTCAGTATGTTCATGTATGACTGAAGCATTATGCTGCACACCAGAAACTGACACAACATTGTAAACTGACTATACTTCAATGATACGTAGTAAAGAAAATACTTGACATTTTCTTTTGCCACCTTCTTTTTCTTGCCTAAATGTGGATGCTGTGCCCAGAAGTACAGCATTATATATATATATGGTCCAGGTGGAATTGACAAGACTCAATAAATTGGTCCTCCCTCTTTTCGTGTTTTACTCTCCCCATCCCCTCACTTCTGCTTCTTGGGATCACTTTCCAAATAAACTACTTGCATGTATCTGGCCCTGCTTTTTAGAGAGCACAGGCTAATCTAAAGGGGATCTCCTGACATATCTTGGGGTCCTAGGCCATTAGCTTTAATTAAGTGGCAAGTGCCATTATCCCCTGCTTTCCAACATGTGTCTTAGAAAGACATCTTGAGTTCTGTTTTCTGTTTCATCATGTTATCTGAACAAAGTGTTATCACTTAAGGAGGTCCAGGATGTCTTGGACGTGGTGAGATAATTAAGGTTCCTGTAGACTAAATTGTGGCTCAGTTATGATGAGCTGGTGGACCCCTGCTGTGGGATGCTGAATTTGTGCAGCTGTCCATGTGAAAGCAAATAACTTTTGAGGTTTCCTGATAATGGAGATAGAATTGGAAAAAAAAAAAAAGTCAGATTGATAAATACCACCCAGGAATTTGGAGCTGGGGTGATTTGCTCCAGGAAAGAGTCTCCATCTGGGAGAGCAGCTGCAATTACATTCACCACCTGATTAAACTTATGCTAATCAAATATCATTTCCAAGAGTCTTCTGTTTCCACAGAACAGTCAGGTTAAATGGTGGTATGTTAGGAATCATCGCTCTTGCTTTTTTCAGTCTTTGGTGATGATTCCCCCAGAGACATGGTATTGTTTTGGGTTCATTAGTTTGGTAAGGATTGGGAGCTCAAGAGGCTTTTCTTAGCTACCTCTACCATAATAGGTTTCACTGCATTAGTGAATGCTATTTCCTAAGTTTATCTGTTTATTCTGCAATCTCATAAACTAAGGTTATCACAAGATAGGCATAGAATCCCATCGGGTCCCAAATGAGATGGAATTTGATCAAACTCCATTATCCACCTGAGGTATGAAGATTTGCTGCCTGAATACCCTTCAAATCTGCTTCAGCCCTGCTGTTTTCTGCTAGAAACTGGCCATATTGTACTGAAATCTCAAGCCTTTCTACAGCTGTGACTATGTGACACAGTTTGGGCTAATGTGAATCAGAAGTCCTGGAGAGGACTTTACTTCCTGAATAAACCTGGGAAAGTCTCATAAAGAAAATAGTTGACATTTTCTTTTGCCACCTTGTTTTTCTTGCCTAAATGTGGATGCTGTCCCAGAAGTACAGCATTCTGATCTACTACCTTCTAAACATCTTATTATTTTGGGAAAAAATGAGTTTGGTAGATGTTTCTTATACTCATAATTCACATAGCTGAATAGGTGGACCACACAACTCATGAGGCTCCACTCTGAGCAGTAACCATAGAGACTAAGCATCTTGGAATAACACAGGAATTCCCTTTTTCCCATTTCATAGTTACCCCACTGTCAGGAAAGAAGTCACATTGAAAAAGGCTAGGAGAAAAACTCACCATATAGTCCAGGATATTATTGCAAGTCTTCCTTCTCTTACTATTGCAAGTCTTCTTTCCCATACTAAATTCAAGGGACCCTCAGTCTTGAACTGATTCAGATCTGGGATTAGGCAAGAGGCTGTGACTCTGTTGTTATGGTATTGATGCTACATCATTGTCATCAGACTTAGAATATATTTGCTTATACAGAGTACATAGACCTTAGCTGACTTTGCATCCAATTGGACCTGTGAATATTTCATGTTTAATAATGACTTCAATAATCTCTGTAGATGGTACCATTCTAATCACCACTCTACTCTGCTGTGTATTACAGTAAGCACACCCAGTACTGTCAGGGAGTACAGCTTGGCCTCTGCCAGTCCAGGGTTTTTTCATTACCTTTGCAATTAAAAAGCCCATTTTAATATTAGCAATTCTGTCAATATTCCTGTCATGCAACACAGCAGCCACTACAATACTTTTCAAAGATTTAGAACTCTTCCAGATCCAATGTGGTTTTTTTTAGTATTATGGCAAAAAGATGTCTTCTGGATTATAACTGGTACCAATTTGGATATAAATCAGTATTCTTCATTTCCAAATCACAGTAAATTTTACATAATATATTTACATAACTTATTTTCTTCATAAACTTTTGGATTCCTTTATCTCTGGTATAAAAAGGAATTTCTTGCATCTCAAACTTCTTTACTCTAGTACACTGTGAAGTACATATTTCAGTAAAGCAATAGAGGAGGTTAAAACTATGTCTATCTACCTCAATGAGCATACTGAATCCAAAATTTCTGGTAAATATGTCAATCTCAGTAAATTCAGTCAGGTATAAAATGTTTTTCTCTATTTAGCACACTTGGAACCCATTCTCACACATTTTCTCCAAGTTCTGATACAGATTAGCAACATATTGAATTTTGCTTTGTGCATAAAACTTTACATCTCAGAGTCTATGAGCAAGGATAACTTGGAAAGGGGCATGGAGAATATTGGATTGCTTTTGTGTAGCAGAAATTGTTCACTGCATACTACCAACTGATATTCATTCTCCCCCTCAACATTAATCTAAGAACCCACTTTTCAGATGAACATCTGTGTGCCCTAAGTGAAACAGTGTCTTTCCCAACCCCCTTTGCACCTCGGCTTATCATAAAATCAAGTCCTGCCAATGAGAGACATAAAGAAGTTGCAAGTCTTTCCTTCGTGAGGGGTTCACTCTACCTCATCCTCTTCTCTTGATGACAGGAATTAGGTAGGACAATATGACAGTAACTAAAGATGGGGAATAAAAAGATGGTTGGAGCCAGGGATGCTTGTGACCATAAAGGACCCATTCCAGGTCCCAGATTACCTGTTCTATTAGGTTCTAAACTGCTGCTAATATCTTTTCTTGATAATACAGGTAGACTTAATCCTGTTTCACTTTTTCAAGTAAATGTTTTGGTAGGGTTGTTCCTGTGTCTTCAGGCAGACTGGGAAAACCACATTTGCCAGGAGGCCAGGGGATGGTTCTGCTGGCAAAGGAGGCTTAGACTGGAGAATGCTTATTACTCAAAGTTAGTGCTTTTCAATAAGAGTGCTAAGGACATTTAAGTGAGAATTTTTCTTCGTGCAGGATTTTCCCACATTTTTAGGGCACTTAAAATCACTTAAAATTACTCATACCCAAGTGATAAATGCCAGAAGCATCCCCAAGTAAAAGCACATCCACATGCTTATGGAAGCCCTCTGGGTCAGGCTGTACTTCCACTTGAGATCTACTCCTTTAAACCGTGCATATCTTTTCTGACTCTAATTCTTGGTGCCCTGTTCATTTTTAACATTAGATAAGAGATTTGGCAAAGGTGGCAATTCAACTGATGTAAACTGTCAAGCCACAGGATTGTATGTTAAGTTTTGTTTTTTGCACTTTCAGCCCTGTGGCCGCAAGTGATAAGAAATTTGTTTAGCACAGTCATAGAGAATCCCTGATTTTCTGAATCTCCCTGAATTTTAAAAAATTAGAACCTTCTGAGTTTCCCATTTTATTTCTGGAGCATTCCAGTACAATTAGAGGCTGTAGGTCCATCTCACAGTCCTCATACTCATCATGTTGTTTTATAGAAATGGGTGCCAAGTCTTTCAAATTCTTGTCATCAATGGGCACTTAATACCAGGTGACGGCAGGTGATAATAAATGAGTAATCTATTGGGGCAGAGAATGTCTACAGTTTAGAGTATGTTGTAATCTGGGGACAGGACTCCAAAGCTCCACCATCACTATCCTTGAAAATAGATTCCATTGGGTGCCCACTTCAGTTGACTCCTTCTGAGCTGTGGTCTCACCTATGGGTGTGTCTGATAAAATAATTTTTACATTATGACCATATTTTTTTCCAGAATAGTTGCATCCTTCTTTCAAGCTTGTGCTTGGGGTAGATCACTACCATTTAACGTCTTCATAATCGTTGTTAGCTAGATAGTGGTAGTGCTTACTTTCATTTCTTAGCTAATATACCATCATTCTTTTCATACTGTGACTACTTGAAGGAATAATTTTAGTTTTTTAAGATAACAAATTTCCAAGTTTACTATATTATTTACATTCTTTATATCCTCACTGTGTGTATATAATGCAAAGTTGAGGTATTGTTAAATCTCTCACAAAATTGTTTCTGTCAATATCTCATTTGCTTTCTTAGAGTTCTTACTGTACATAATTTGAATCATTTTTATTTGGTATGTAATCATCCTTAAATATCATATGATAAATTCTACCTTTTCATAGCATCCAAGCACTCTTAAAATCCATTAAACTATTGAATTTAGTTTCTCTTGAATTCTACTTTGTCTAAAATAATTTTCCTATTTCTGCTTTCTTTATGTTGATATGTGTTTGATAAATCTCTGCCCATCATTTTATTTTTGACACTTATTTTTTATTTTATTGTAGTTGTGTCTATTATAAGCAAGAAAGGTTGGAAATGGAACTTTGTTTATTAAAACTCTCTCACCTTAGTTTTATATTTTTAGTCTTACCTACATTATTTTGGCAATTAAATTACTTTTATTTATTTCATTATGTAGAACAAAAAAAAATCAGTGGAATCTTATTTCCTAATCCCTTCTTTCAGTTTTTGATAGTATATAATATAATCTGCTTTTTAAAAAATCCTAAATTGCCCACTATAGTCATCATTTTTACGTTGCATATTTTACAGCGGGCAAGTATTATTTTATCTTTTTAGGCACCGCTCACTTCTTAAAGAGCAGCTTCTTATTTGGGGCAATTGCTTCTTTTTGCATTCCAAACATGTCTTTCCAATGGGAATGCCATTTATAGTGTTTTGTCTAGGTAGTTAGAGTTGATTTGTAGAGCAGTTGGCCCCTGACCAAAGCTAGGTTAACCTGAGCCCTTCCTTGGAAATTTTTGGACCAGAACTGTGCCAAAAGATAATATTAAATGATCTTTTACATTTAGCATATAAAATGTACTCTGTGAGTTATGAATTGTGGGAAGTGCCAAGGTCTGGGTTTCCAGACCTTCAGGAAGGTGCCAGTTTCAGGGGAGAAATATGACAAACAAAGAGAAGCAGAGGCAGAGATGAAAAATTGATCTTGTTGCTGTTTGGACCTCCAGCTCCTGAGGTCCCTGAGCTCCAGCCATAGCTCTGACTGCAGTTGTGTTGGCCCTGCAGTCAGGTCTCTAGACTGAGCAGGGAAAGAGGGCTTCTGATCAGGGGCAGCAGAGGTTGAGCAGCCTTTTAAATTGTCAAAAAAACCCAACCCACCCCCAAAAAAGATATAACCTCAAGAATAACCTGTTGATTGAACCCTTATTTCCCAGACCCACTAACAGGCAGGTGACAATTAAAAAGACATATTCTACTTTCTGTTAAAAAGCTCACATTTCTAACAACATGGGGCACTTTGTCCAAAAGTGGGCTTTTCAATCTGTTCCATTGGCTTTTAGAAAATTTTTTTTAATGTTTTTGAGAAATTTTTTTAGAGAATTATTATTGTTTTTTTTCTTTGTCTTCTACTTTTTCTAGTTACATAATCTGTATTAAAAGTAAATTGAGAGAGGATGTTTTAAATCAGACACTATCACATGCTTATCACTGAGGAAATAACCTTGTTTATTTTTCATTCATATATTCGCTTTAGCCCACGGTCCTCTTACCCCATTCTCCATGTATTTAGGCAAAGGGTACACAGTGAATTGCTTCTCTGTGTATTGCACTGTGTAAAGAATCATTCTAGAGAAATTTTATCATTTTACTGCTTAAAAAGATGATGGATTGAAGACATTTAATTAGGATCGATTTGAAAACATACTAAGGAAATTGATTAGGTGAACAGAATTTTCATCATCCCTTAATGGCACTGAAAACATTTCTGAAAATAAGGAAGAGCAGCTCTGACCTTAAAGAAATTCTACTAGAAACGCCAGGTACTTTTATTTGAAATGCAAACTTTGCCAAAATTGATCTGTTGTTGTTCATCACCATTTGACGTAAATGATGCAGTTTCACAAAGTGCAAAGTTTAATGTGTCATTTAAATTCAGAAAAATATGCCATGTTGTAAAACACTTGAAACACTGATTAAAATAGATCTGAGTTTTATTATTAACTGCTTGTATAATAGTCATAGCTCATTAAGGGAAGAAAAAGAATAAAGAAAAGTAACATCTATTATATCGTAGTGTGGTAAATGAGGGGTACAAGCTCTCAGAAGAAGTCACAAGTAAGTTATTTGGGCAACTTTGATGATTAATTTCCAGAACGATGTAGGTCTTGAACACTTCTCTAAGTCCAGTATCTTAGTAAAATATTACAGAAAATTCATATCTGCATAATTTTTGCATATTTTTTCTGTGATTTTGAAAAGCAAAGGTACAAGTTAGAAGAAAGTTAATTTATAAGGCCATAATGATTAGGATCTACTTGGCAATATCATTTCTTTTACTATTTTGGCTTTCTAAGCCAAGTGTCCTTAATTTGTGTGAAATAATTTAAGAGGTCCTTGAATTTGGAAGGAAAGAAATGCATCCTTATTTTTACTACTATTTAATTGAAATTTAGAGTTCTTCCTTTATTATCTAGGCAACATATTTCAATAATATTAGTAGTATCTATGATTTTTGTTACTAACAGAAATTATAAGTATTTTTATGACATAAAACTCAAAATACTGTTACACTTATAACTACTTCAAAGTTATAGTAAACTACCGTGTCTTGCAATTTAATGCATTAATAAAGCAGCATATATATTGTTATACCACAAATTCATCTCCTAATGTTTTAATGCCTCCATCTCAAAGTAATACATTTTACTTATAATTCTATGCATTTAATGCATTTAAAAACCTTATAAGAAGTGGTCCATTGGCAACAGCAGAATGTTAAGAATTTTTGTTGCAAACTCACAAAAAGTGAAAAAGTAAGGAAAAGAAAAAGAGCATGTAATTTTTCCAGAACTTTTCCCTTTGCTTTCAATATTTCATTAAAAAAATAAGGTTTTGAAAGGAATAATAACGTTTAAGGGGAACTATATTTCTTGTTTTGCCTGGGATAGTCCTGGTTTTCCTAGGGTAATTATTAAAGCATTTCTTTTCGCTCCCAAAAGTGTCTTGGGTTGATAATAAATGATACAAATATGCTATATATTATGTACTGAAACTCACAAGAGAGAAGGCTTGACATTGATTTACTTTAGAGGATTAATAAATGGAATGTCTGTTTTTCCTTAATTTTTTTCTCTTGACCAGGTTCTTCCATTTTTTATATGCAAAAAGACAGCCAATAATAAAATGTATTACCTTTGACATTCAAAATAATGGAAAACAAAGGCAGAATCTCAGTAAATTTCTGTTTTAATTAAAAGCTGTCTAATGTAGACAAGGGAAATTTATTGATTTATTCTGTTCTGCCTCCATCTCTGGTTTAAAATAATCCACACAACCATAATCTAAAATCTAGAAAAATCATGGAATAGGGAAGGATATAGCTCAGTGGTAGAGCACATGCTTAGCATAATGAGGTCCTGGGTTCAATCCCCAGTACCTCCACCATAAATAAATAAAAACCTAATTAACTCCCCTCCCCCCAAACATAAATAAATAATACAGTAATCATAAAAGGTTCTGCAGATAGGATATGGCCTATTATTCACATTAGGGTATTATTCAGACATCTGAGAAGCAGGCAGGTGCTACTGACTTTGTAGCATAGATTTCACTTTTAAAAAAAGTGAAAAGCAAGTCCTAAGATACATATGAAAATATAAATACTGCATATAGAGGAATAAAAGTTTTAGTGTAAATGTACAGAATAAGATAGCAAGAGTTCATAATATAAGATTTCTCAGATCTTTTTAAAAAATAGATTGCAATAAAATCATTTTATAATCTATGACCATTTATCATGATAATGGATTATCAGCAAATTTCCATGGAAAGCAGAATAAACAATTTGTGCAACAATGATTAACATTTCATTGCCAAGAAAAAACATACAAGGGCAGAAATTGGTGCTGACGCTAGTAAGTGGGACATCTCAGTGTGCTTTTTTTGCTTACCATTAGATTGTCCTGCCCTAATGCAAATGGGAAGAGTATTTAGATGTGCAATCAATCTATTGACTGGCTTGCATTCAGGAAGTGAATATTCACCTTTGACAAGTTAATCATAGAAACCTGTCCCCACATTCTTCTGTTGCCTTACAATATATATTTTTTGGCTTTAATCAGAAACGTATCATTCTTGTTTTGCTCTTGCCTTCTTTCTTATGCAGATATCTGCCAGCAAAGATGTTTTCTCTCCAGCCTTATCCCCCGCATCCATTTATGGAAATATCTAAAACTTCGAAGTAAAAATCTACATACCATGTTGCTTTAAAATTGGGATAATGCTCTTCCAAAGTGAAATTTCCTCTGTGAATGACTTTAAACAATTCTGGAAAAGGAAAAAACATTATGTTATGAAGTGTATTGAAAAAGTAGAGTTCTCTTTCCAAAATAAATTGTCTTAAAAAATAAAGCAAAAATGTATGTTAAGAAATCAAACGCTGCCACGGCAAGGTGTAAGAAAATATTCTATAAAGTATGATCTAGGATATTTTGATGAAATATTGAAGAAGATAGACATATGCCTTTGAGTGACACTAGTGGTAAAGTATTTCATATTCAAATAATTAAATCCTTGAGAAACAAGAGAAGACAAATTAGGGCACATCACCAGTAGAATAAATTTAAAATACACACACAAACACACGCACACACGTGCGCACACAAATTTGCCTCAGAATATTTGTACATTTCACTACTGCATCCCTGGAATTGAGCATCCATCCCCAGAGCATTAGTATATCAAGGTTTCTTTTCCTTAAGTTATATTTTCTCGGGCACTCAGATGAAGGCATTATGTCTCTACAGTTGTCACAAGGCCATCACTAGTGTTTATGCTTTCTGTCTTTATGAATCATTCACTATTTCATTTGCTGTCAGCCAAGATTGCAGGCAATTAAGGCTGTTTTCATGATGTGGTAGCCCAGCTATTTCTGAGACATGGAATTAATTGGTGGTCCTACGTTTATGATGTGTCTGTAGTCTTTCTGAAGTTTCTAGAGTCTTCCAATAAGTTTTACTACCAGATTAGGAGGCACCCTAGGGAAGACTCTGAGTTATAAATATACTACAGTCTTACTCCCAGCAAACCTGTTTTCTCTTGATAATTACAAGCCACAACACCCTAGTTTGAGGGGAGAGGATATAGCTCAAGTGGTAGAGTGTGTGCTTAGCATACACAAGGTCCTGGGTTCAATCTCCAGT
Source organism: Vicugna pacos (assembly GCF_048564905.1). Lineage (NCBI taxonomy): Eukaryota > Metazoa > Chordata > Mammalia > Artiodactyla > Camelidae > Vicugna > Vicugna pacos. Next base: position 10,601,383 of record NC_132994.1, on the reverse strand, counting down.
ACCTCTTTCAAAAATAAAGAAAAATAAATATAATTACTTCCCTCCACCTCCAAAAAAAAAAAACTAAAAAAAAAAAATCACCCTTCATAAAAACACTCTAGTTTGTATCTTTGTCCTACAACTGGAAGAGCTTGAACTAGACAAATGGAACCAACAGCCTCCAAACTCTTGACCATTCTAGAGTTCCCTGATGGAAAAACTTATCCGGGTGTTCTAGAACATACTGGTAGAGCTCTAGAACAAGAGAGCAGGGCACAGAGTCATAAGTGGGAAACATTAACTTGTGAGGGATTCACTGTTTATGGGAGTGAGTGGTGTAACACATACTTCTGTTCACTTCTACTGTTTCCAGTATTTCTTGTCTTGTTCCGAATACACACTTCACATTGGACAGCATCTTAATTTTATAAGATGTTTTCTGTCTTATTTCCATTCAGACAATTTCAACTCTCTGTAAGATCAACTGTTTTGGGGTGATAAGGTATATGGTAGGGCAGTAAATTCTATGAATGTTAGGCTACTGCCTTAATTTATCTGCATGAAATTAGTCCTTTGATCAGAAACAATGCTGTGAATAAGGCATTCAATAAGTCCAGAGATGGGGTTGATGGAAGAAATGTTAGAAATGGAAGGAAAATCCAAATCCAGAGTAAACATTTAGTAGAGTTAGGAAAAATTATTATTCCTTTCATGATGGAAGAGATCTAATGGTTCAATCCACCATCCAATAATTTGCTAGATCCCTAGGGAGTAACAACTTTCATTTTGATCTCTTTCACTGGTGCTGAAAAATTGAATACTCAGCAGAGGCTGGAGCCAGCGAGCCATGGAGTGGGGAAGCATTTGTTGTTATGTAGCTTCCAACTCTGCCCTCAAGGTCATGGCATCCTTTGACCAAGCAATAAAGAGGCTTGGGAAAGAGGCTGACTGAAAACTTCCAGCATGTTGAGAGTCCCTACCACGCTGGGAGTCTTTTAGTGAACATTCACATGGTGCATAATATTCTCAGATTCTGAATCCACTCCAAAAGTTCCATCCACATACTTTTTTTCTAAAACATCCTAGAAACCAACTCCAACATGCCAGCTTTTTTAAGTTCTTCTCTGCCCAATTACTCATTACCTACTCATGTAGATCCTTGTCTTTACCTTTTCCAGGCTTCTCTTTTGCCAAAAAAAAAAAAAAATGGCATGCTATAAAACTCAACTTGTGAGTAAGGCTGAAATGCCACAACTCTCTCTTCTACTCCTATTTTACTGAAAAAGTTCTTCAGGAAATCATTTGGCCCTTATTTATAGCATGTTCCTCTTTCTGCAGCTATGGATTGTGGGGGCGGGGGGAGGAGTTTGGCAAGGTGATATTGAAAAATCTTTACACGCTTGGAATAAATTCCACTTGATCATGATGTAGGACCCTTTTACTATATTATCAGAGTTGGTTTGATAGTATTTTGTTGAGGACTTTTGCGTTTATGTGTATGAGTGAGATTGGCCTGTAATTTTCTCTTTTTGTGATATCTTTAACTGGTTTTGGTCTCAGGGTGATGGTGACTTCATAGAATATATTCAAAAGTGTTCCTTCCTCTGTAATTTTTTGTAATAGTTCCAGAGGGATAGATGCTAACTATCCTCAACTGTTCAGTAGAATTTACCTGTAAAGCCATCTGGTCCTGGACTTTTGTTTATTGGGAGTTTTTAAATTACTGATTCAATTTCAGTACAGGTAGTTGGTCTGTTAATATTTTCTACTTCTTTCTGGTTCAGTCTTGGGAGATTGTACCTTTCTAAGAAGTTGTCCATTCCTTCTAGGTTGTCCATTTTATTGGCCTATAGTTGCTCTCAGTAGCCTCTTATGACCCTTGTATTTCTGTGGTGTCAGTTGTAAGTTCTCTTTTTTCATTTCTGATTTTATTAATTTGGGCCCTAATCCTTCTTTTTCTTGATGAATCTGGTTAAAGTTTTATGAATTTTGTTTATCTCTTAGCTTTTAGTTTCATTGATCTTTTCTATTTTTTTTCTTTATTGGTCTTTATTTCATTTATTTCTGCTCTGATTTTTATGATTTCTTTCCTTCTAACTTTGGGTTTTGCTTGTACTTCTTTCTCTAATTGCTTTAGGTGTAAAATTAGGTTGCTAATTTCAGCTTTTTCTTATTTCCTGAGGTAAACTTGTATCACGACACAAACAGATGGATAGATAACTGTGTTCTTGAACTGGAAGAATCAATATTGTTAAAATGACCATACTGTCCAAGGCAATCTACAGATTCAGTGTGATTCCTTTCAAATTACAATGACATTTTTCACAGAAATAGAACAAAAAAATTATAATTTGTATGGAAACACAGAAGACCCCAAAATCCAAAACAATCCTGAGAAAAAAGAACAGAGCTGGAGGAATATGCTCCTTGACTTCAGACTATGCTATGAAACTATAGTAATCAAAACAGCATGGAACTGACACACAAACAGTCATATAGATCAATGGAGAGAAATCTCAGAAATAATCCACACACTTATGGTGCATTAATCTATGGCAAAGGAAGAAAGAATATACAATGGAGAAAAGACAGACTCCTCAATATATGGGGATGGAAAAACTAGGCAGCTACATGTAAAAGAATGAAATTAGAGCATTCTTTAATACCACATACAAAAATAAACTCAAAATGGATTAGAGACCTAAATGTAAGACCAGATACTATAAAACTACTACAGGAAAACATAGGCAGAACACTCTTTGCAGCAATATTTTTGGGGACCCATCTCTTAGAGTAATGAGAATAAAAACAAAAATAAACAAATGGGATCTAATTAAACTTAGAAGTTTTTGCACAGCAAAGGAAGCTATAAACAAAAGGAAAAGACAACCTACAGACTGGAAGAAAATATTTGCAAGTGATGCTACTGACAAGGGACTCATTTCCAAAATATACAAACAGTTCACACAGCTTAACTTCAAACGAACAGATGACCCAATCAAAAACTGAGTGGAAGACCTAAAGAGACATTCTTTTCCAAAGAAGACATCCAGATGGCCAATAGGCACATGAAAAGGTGCTCAATATTGCTAATTATTAGAGAAATGTACATCAAAACTACAACAAGATATCACTTCACACCAGTCAGAATGACCATCATTAAAAAGTCTGCAAATGATAAATGCTGGAGAGAGTGTGGAGAAAAAGGAACCCTCCTACTCTTTTGGTGAGAAAGTAAATTGGTGCAGCCACTATGGAGAACAGTATAGAGATTCCTTAAAAAACTAAAAATAAACTTACCATATGATCCAGCAATCCCACTTCTTGGTATATATCCAGAGGAAACTCTAATTTGAAAAAATACATGCACTCCAATGTTAATAGCAGGACCATTTACGATAGCTAAGACATGGAAGCAGCTTAAATGTCCATCAACAGATGAATAGATAAATAACATATGGTATATATACAGTGGAATATTACTCAACCATAAAAAGAATGAAATAATGTCAACCGCAGCAACATGGATGGCCTTAGAGAGTGCCATATTAAGTCAATTTTAAGTCAGACAGAAAAAGACAAATATCATATGGTATCACTTAAATGTGGAATCTAAAAAAATGATATTAATGAATTTATTTACAAAACAAAAATAGACTCACAGACATAGAAAACAAATTATGGTTACCAAAGGGATAAATTAGGAGTTTGGGATTAACATATACACATTACCATATATAAAATAAATAAATAAGGACCTACTGTATAGCACAGGGAACTATATTCAATATCTTAAAATAACCTATAATGGAAAAGAATCTGAAAAAGAATATATATATATATATATATATATATATATATATATATATATAACTGAATCACTTTGCTGTACACCTGAAACTAACAGAACATTGTAAATTAACTATATTTCAATTTAAAATTGTTAAAATATAAAAACAATAAAAGAAAAGAAAAATTCAGAATTAAAAATGGTAAGAAGTGAAAACAAAGGAACAAATGGAAATTCTAGAACAGAAAATATCTTATCTGAAATAAATATCTGTATGGGCCTAATGGCAGATTGGAGACGATAAAAAAAAAGCCAATAAACTTAAAGGGATATGAACAAAGATAGCTAATGCAGAGACAGAAAAGAATTTAAAATATTCAGAGTCCTGGGAGACAATTTCAGAAATTTTAAACATATAAAACTAGAGCCCCCAAATTAAATGAGAGAGAATGCATGAGTGAAAAAAGTAGTTGAAATAGTAATTTGTCCCAAACTTTTAAGTTTGGTGCAAAACATACCTGTAAGTTCAAGAAGCTCAGCTAAACTAAAGAATATCATAGTCAAGCTGCTGAAACAAAAGGTGAAAAATAATACTGAGAGTGATGAAAATTAGGCAAAAGATCTGAACAGACATAACACAGAAGATGATATATAAGTAGAAAAATAAGCATATGAAAAGATGCTTAACATCATATGTTATTAGGGAATTATAAATTAAAACAACAACGCACTGCACCCCTAGTAAAAAGGCTAAAACCCAAAACACTAATAACACTAAATGCTGGTGAGGATGCAGAGCAACAGAAATTTTAACTCTCTGGTGGGAATGCAAAATGGTACAGCCATTTTGGAAGATAATTTGATGGTTTCTTACTAAACTAAACATACGTTTACTATATGATCCTGTAATCATGCTCCTTGGTATTTACCCAGATGCACTGAAAACTTTAGTCTACAGAAAAACCTGCACACAAATGGTTATATCAACTCTATTCATAATGGCCAAATCATAGAAGCACGCAAGCTGTCTCTCAGTAGTGAACAGATAAATAGACCCAATGGACTATTTTTCAGTGATAAAAAGAAATGAGCCATCAAGTTAGAAAAAGACATGGAAGAATCCCAAATATATATTGCTAATGAAAGAAACGAGTCTGGAAAAGCTACATATTGTATGATTCCAACTAAATGACATTCTAGAAAAGGCAAAATTGAGGATACAGTTAAAAAAAATCAGCGGTTGATCGAGTTTCAGGTAGAGGGAGGGAGTTATGAATAGATGTTGGACAGGATATTTTTAGGACAGTAAAGCTACTCTATATGGTACTGTAATAGTGGGTACTTTTATGTTTGTCAAAAGTCATCAAATATACAGCACAAAGACAGCTCTAATGTAATGAGAATTTGATCAGAATTACACTTAACTTAGAGAATATTTTGGCGATAAGGACCTAGTCATGATTACAAGAATTTTTCAAAGCTTCATTTTTTTTAAAGTACCAAACAGGAATGTTGTTGAATGACATGTGTCATGTTTATGAAATTCTTAAGATAGTTTTATTAATAGTGGTAATACTAGTCATACTTTGATAAATTAATGTTACTAATATTTTTTCTAAATATTCTTGAAAGCATTTATCATGTTCTATTCTCTTTCTTCACTCTTATTAAAATGTATGATTAAATAATTCTAGAAAGGTTTTTCTAGTTTTTATTACTTGGCTTTACTTTAAATTCAATTCATGTTAATTTATTGAGATGATTAGACATTTCCTTATAAAGTTAAATAAAGGGAAATACATTTCATTAGTGAAGGCAAGACAATTTGAATTTTGATCCCCAAATTAACTATTAACCAAATTGTCCCAACTTTGCATTTTATTTAGCCTCAACTTGTTTCAGTCCAAGGAGCTGTAGTTTTGGAGCTTAACTTCAATTTTCTCACATTTGTATACCAGCAATTTTGAAGTGAAATAGCATATCATATGGCAACACATTTTTATCTTAACATGCCCATGATACTCTTGCACATTTCAGAAATGTAATTAAAATAATAAAATGAAACCCATTGCTTAACTATGCAGCAATGAGTTGAAATATAGTTACATATAATAGAAAGTTTTATGCTAAACAAATGAAAAGGAAGTTAATATATCTCATTCATATTCTCTCTAGCTATTATTCTACAATGTCAGTTGATTACTGTAGAGGTGGGTGGGTGTTCTGCCAAATTTCCCACTGTACTTTGGCATTGCCCCCTACCCTGTTCATTTTGTAGATCTGTTTCAAAAAGGAGTGCAGATTTTAGAATCTTTAATGAAATTTGACTCTTTGTTTTGATCCTCTTTTTACAGAGAAGATTTAAGAGCCCTGAGGGCCTGTTAAATAATAATAAGGTACAATTAGATGGATTCTGATTAACTGGATAACACCATTTGTTCTGAGCAGAAAGGAAAGGTGGATAAAATATGAAAAATTAAAGCACTGCCATTAGTTCTTTCAAAATGGAAATGATTTACTTTTATTCATATTTAGTTTCCTTTAAGATAATGAAATAGTTACTGGAGCTGGGATAGTGTATACAATATGATCGACTTCAATTAGAAGTGGGTACCTCTTTTACATTCATTGTTTGCTGTTGGATGGAGAGGAATTGTGGGCCCTCATTAAAAAAATATAAAAAGAAAGGAAAAAAAAAGAAAAAGTGAAACAAGACCTTGAACTAGCTCTTTCTAGAGCTCCTTTTGATTTTCGTTTTTGTATTTTAGTGTTGGCATATGTATTTCCCAAGTGGATATTCATCTAAAGGATGACTATGTCTAATCCTTAGCCAAGAATCATATTTACATATTACCTATATTTCCAGAGAAGAAGGATTTACATTCTGTCTCCTTAATCTCTTCCAATGCTTTGTACACTTCACCAACTGTCTAACAAGCTGGGCCATGTAACAAACACTTGGTCCATCAAACAAGCTCTCATCAAACCTCAGTCTCAACGCACATTCCTTTATGAAGATGATTATGCCCCCAAAATGCCAAATCTTCAGAAAACACCACTCATAATAGCTAATAAATTGATAAAAGAGAGAAAAAAAAAGAGTAGAGTTGGTGTTGAAGTGATGGCAATGCTGTTTTTCTCCCATGTTCTCATTTATTCGCTGCCAGAAGGTTTACGTGCTGTTGTGCCGTCCCAGGCATGCCATCTGTTCCTTTTATCAGGGCCAGTAAGCTTGGGTGACGAGAGGGTGCTACATTCTTGATTTCTGAAGAGACTAGTTAGCTACACACAGAGAGGCACTCTGTTTTTTGGCTACTTCCTGCACTCTCAAATCATATAAACTCTCCTGCAAATATGAGCAATGTGTTACATGAGAGATTAGATAAAAGAGTATGAGGCCAGTGGAAATCTCATATAATCACATTGCTTTAGCTGTTAAAGGCATGGTCTTTAATCCAACACACTGGACTGAAATTTTGGCTCATCTATTTATAAGCTCCATGACTTTGAGCAAGCTAATAACATACCTGAAGCTGTAGTATCCTCATCTGTGAATCTTAGAGATGACAAATATATTCTATCTATTATGTTTGTTTATGAAGCAATGTATGCAAAACTGTTATCAAAGTGCCTGGCTTATTACAAGCTGTAGATCTTCATTAGCTATTATTTTTATGTGCGTTATTAAATATAATAGCAATTTTAATCTTTTATTAATGACTTCTCTTATACTTCAAAATAGAATTGAAACATGAAAATATATTGTACTTTATTGTGGCTTGAAGTAAAGACGAGTGATAGTATATCCTTAGGATCATATAATGCTGTCCATAACTGATTTGGATATAATACCTAGTTCTCTGACATGATCTAAATTTTTTCCCCCAGCCTAAGATACTTAAACAGAATTGGTTTTGAAAGACATGTCGATTTATGCAGTGTGTACACTTTATTTCGTGTATTTTAGTTGAAATAAAATAGCCATCATTATTTGGTTTCAGAATAAGCCTAGTTTCAAACTATGGCAACAACTGGCACCATTGGAGAAAATTTCAGAGAACACATGGAGGACGGTGTTGTGACAGTTCTGAAAATCATTGGGAAAGGATACAATTTTAATGAACGATTTTTGGCTAAAGAACATCACTTGTCTTTTATTCAAATAAATGCTACAAGTCAATGTGCACATACATAAACAAAATGAATGACCAATTTTGAGAAATTTTAGCTGAAGTCAATTACCAGGACTTAGCCAACAGAAATCTGCCAAGGGTAGACTCCACTACCCCTTCCTCAGTAAAAGAGGGTGTCCCTTTTCCAGATAATCATTTTATTTTTGTAAATTGCATTTCTTTTCCAGACATGTTTCTAGATATTTTATTATCTTTTAAATTTTTTTCCCCTAGACATTGTAAGAATTTCCCCACAAGGAGTCCCCAGACTATGTCCTATACCAAGATGTACCTTATAAAGTTAGCAACGCCTCACAAAATGCTTACTGTGTTCACATGATCATTTTTGCAAATGCAGTATTTTCGATTACTCTTGGTCAACATCTCATAGTTACTGCAATCCAGGTATACTTAGTTAAGGGATACAAATTTTGTAATATAAAAATTTTTGCAGATACTTTACTTAGTTTATAATCTTTTCATTTGGCTCAGTTATATTTTCTGGTACTACCCACTCTTCCTTCACATCTTTCCAGTATTATTAGCTATTCATATCAGTAGATTGTAATATCAAATGATAGATTATGTAAGATTTTCTTTAGTATATAATGTGTTCCAAATGCTGCAGCAGCCAACTGAGGCCCAAAGCACAACATGAATATTATAGACATTTCCACTAAGGATCGAGGATTTCACAGTACAGTGGTGGAGACAGAGACAAACAATTGATCAGAATTAGCATGATGAGGAATATGCTAAGATGGTGGTCGAAGGACATGATGGGCTGCATTTAATTGTGGTTAGTATTCCAATCCCCAAACCCAAGGGTCAGTCTGAGCTTGTAATAAATGATAGCATCCAAGGTGTCCATCAGAAGGCAATAGGCAGCACTCTAGGAGGCAGGAAATCCTGTTCATGAGGCTTTGCCTTATTTCTGTTCCTCAAGCCTATCAAGTTCATTCCTCCTTTAGGTCTCTAGCTGATACTCTTGCCTCTGCTTGGAATCATCTTGCATGAGGGTTTTATCATGGCCAATTCCTTCCTGCCATTCAGATCTGAGTTCAAATGTCACTTTTCAGATAGGACTTCCCCAATCTTTTTTGAGTTACCCCATTTATTTTCTTTACAGTATTTCTCAATCTGGATCATTTATTTGTTTTCTTATTGATCATCTTTCTGCCCACCCTCACTTACCCCTCCCATTGTGATGCAAATGTTGCGAGGGTAAAGATCTTGCCTAATTCCCTGCTCTGTCACCAGCAGTGAGGTGCAATACTGTCAGTAACTGAGTGTCCAATGGATGAATGCATGAATGACAATGAGTGAATAAAAGCATTGGGGATCTTTATTTTAGGGTAGCCCTTCATCCACTGAAAGGATTTAAGAGTAATCGTTGTATAAAGAACTTGCAATGAGGCTGACTTTTGATGAATTGCCATGAATTGTATAGAATGTCTCTAATTCTTCCTTTTGGAACTGTTAGAGTGTGGTGAGGGCTTGAACCTGCAGGAAAGGATTAAATGATTCTTCAAGGAGCACAGGAGCAGAAAGAAGAAAAAAATAAGTACATCGTTTTACCTGTCCCTTATGAAAAGGTAAAAATCTTTTGGCAAAAGCCTCATTGACATCTGAGTTAGCTACAAATTAGCTTTCCAAAATTAGTATAATTATAGTTGACCTATTAGATAGAAGTAATTGGTTGTTTCAATTAACTGGCTCACTGCCTTTGCTTCTGTACCCACCCACCCCCCAGCCCAATGAGAGTATTCTGCCACAAACATCATGTTTTAATAGAATTAAAATCTGGAGAGTAAGAGATGTGAACATAATCTCTTTATGACCCTTCACACAGATTGGGTTAAGGTCCTGGGTCCTTGCAATGCCAGTTTATTATAAACCGAGACAAGTTTATTCTGGAGATAATGCCCACTAGTCTGCTTTTAAAGAGACAATGATAGACAATATCATGGTATTATAGAGTTTATTCCAGAATTTCAAGAAGGTCTAATATTAAAAGTTTCAGCTAAAAGTTAAGTTTACATATACAAAAAAATTAAACTTTAGTAAGCTAGGAACACAAAGTAAACATCTCACTCTGCTAAAAAGTAAAACCAAAAAAAAAAAACTACACGAAGCCACATATGTGATGGTCAAAATAGAAGTATTCTCACCAAAGTCTGCAAGAATGAGACAAGGGTGCCTACTGTCTTTGCTGTTAGTTACTAGAGCAATGACTATGCAAAGAGATTTTTTTTTAAAAAGACTGTAAAAATTTGAAGGGACTATTATTCTCTACTTACATAATCTAAGCAAATCAATTAAAAATCTAAGCTCGTAAGAAAATCTGTTAAGGTGACCAAGTAAAGATCAACACATAAATAAGTAGAACTTTTCTGCTTAAATATATGCCAGAATTCATACAGAAATGAAAGAAAATAATCTCATTTACTATTGCAATAAAACCAGTTAAACTCATGGGAATGATCCTAAGAAATGTTCCTTCAGATAAAAAGCATAAAACTTTTCTAAGTGATGTATCCAAATCAATGAATCAATCCTTAATGACTAGATTTAATATTAATGTCAAATTTATGAAGTTAATATAATTTTTATTAGGATCCAAGAAAGATTTTTATAAAATTTGACTAACTTTCAAATCAATTTGGAGGGAAAAATTCTAAAATAATTTCAATATTTTAAAAAACCAAAAAACAAAAACAGGAAAAATCTACCTACTATATAGCGCAGGGAACTATATTCAATTTCTTATAATAACATAAATGGAAAAGAATCTGAAAAGAAAAAATATATATGTATGTATATGTATAACTGAATCATTTTGCTGTACACCTGAAACTAAGATTGTAAATCAACTACACTTCAATAAAAAATTTTAAAAAAAGAATAATCTGTAGAGATATTTATTACCATATATGTAAACATACTTAAAAGCCATAGTAATTTTTAAAAGATTGCAATAGCACATGAAGACAAGTAAAAACCATAACTTTAAATAATGTTCAGAAAGAGATATTCATATCTAACATTTAATTTATGAACTAAGGGGCATTGTAAATTATGCTTGTAAGATGGATCAAAGAAAATAAATGATTTAATAAATAATATTGTGAAAGTTGGTTATCATCGGGGGGAAAAAAAACCAGATTAAATCTCTACCTCCCACCCTTCCAAAACATATTTCTAGATAAATTAAGACCCAAATATAAAACTCATGCAAAACAAAAGAAAACAAAATTAAAGAAAATATAACAGACTTTAAAAATCATCTAAATGAGAAATTCCTTTTTGAGTAAGACACATAAACTTGAAGCCAGAAAGGAGTAAACTACTAGATCAGATGGCATGCAAATCAAACACTTGAATGCAATAGGACACCACATGCAAAGTGAAAAGACAAATAACAGACTAGAAGAACATATGTGCAATGCATTTAACTGAAAAAGGTTTCTGTGCAGAGTACACAAGAACTATGAAAAGAAAAGCAGACCAACTGAAAAATCTGGAAAAGCTATCATTCACCATTCACAAAAGTTACGTGATGGAAAACGAGCTTATCCAGTGAGCTAATCTTAATAGTATTGGAGAAAAAAAGTGAGATCATATTTTAGATTTTACCAGTCTATAAGCTTGGTGAACATCTTAAATTTTGAAAATGTCAAGTTTTGTTAAGAAAACAGAAACAGGGACAGAAAAGCATACTACTAGCAAGAGTGAAAATTAATCATATTATTTTGAAAGGTAATTTGCAGTCTATATGAAAAAAATATACAACACATAGAGTTAATCCCACAATAAATATCCATGCATCTGCAGAAACATATGTTAAAATATATTCATTCCACTGCCTCATGTGTAGGGGAAAAAGTGAATATAATCAAACCTCCATCAATATCCAAAAGGAAATCTACTTCAGGATGACACCTGCACCCAATGTTCATAGCAGCACTATTTACGATAGCCAAAACATGGAAACAGCCTAAATGTCCATCAACAGGTGACTGGATAAAGAAGAGGTGGTATATTTATACAATGGAATACTACTCAGCCATAAAAACCGACAACATAATGCCATTTGCAGCAACATGGATGCTCCTAGAGAATGTCATTCTAAGTGAAGTAAGCCAGAAAGAGAAAGAAAAATACCATATGAGATCGCTCATATGTGGAATCTAAAAAACAAAAACAAACAAACAAACAAAAACAAAGCGTAAATACAGGACAGAAATAGACTCATGGACAGAGAATACAGACTTGTGGTTACCGGGGGGGGGGGGGGGGGGGCGGGGTAGAGGGTGGGAAGGGATAGACTGGGATTTCAAAATTGTAGAATAGATAAACAAGATTACACTGTATAGCACAGGGAAATATACACAAAATGTTATGATAAAGCACAGAGAAAAAAATGTGACAATGAGTGTGTATATGTCCATGAATGACTGAAAAATTGTGCTGAACACTGGAATTTGACACAACACTGTAAAATGATTATGAATCAATAAAAAATGTAAAAAAAAAAAAGAAATTACTGGTCTACAAAAAAAAATCCAAATGGTAAAATATATTTAGAAATTTTTAATCTGATTTTTACTGCAGTATTCCAGTCCAGCTCTTGGTGGTAAAACTCACAATGTTGTGGAATTCTCCTATGACTGGCCTCTTCTACAGTTTTTAAATCACAGAGTTGTCCTCAGCTGGCCTCCATCAGCTTGTTGATTACAGTTGACATTTTCCTACGGCGGCACTAGTTCCTGAGGCAGTTCCTGTTTTGACTCTCTGCTCCAGTGAGACTCTACTCCCTGTATTCATCTGTCTAGCTCTCTAATCTTAGGGCAACAGTTTGCCCTGTGTCTTCCCTCCTCTGTGGATCCAAGAAGAAGGATTCGTTTATTGGTTTGTTCAGCTTCTCACTTTTTGCTAGGACAGAGTGGCAACGTTCAAGCTTACATGCAAAACTGGAAAATAGAGCTCTTTCCATGCTACATTTTAAGAGTAATATCAATGCTCATCATAGATATATTTCTGAGTTTGTTCACTATTTTAACATAGTATACATATAAAGGGATTTCTAGAGAACTTGGGCACCTCATCACATTGTTTTTTAAATAACGAAATCTATGACTTTCCAACATGCAAAGAAGACCTTGATGATCAAGATTGAAATCCATATTAAAAGCATACTTTAAGAGTAAAGGGAATATTCTTGCCAATTAACTTGCAACATAGGTGTCAGTTATTTGTTTTACAGTGTTGGGTATAACAAAGATAGATATGTGATCCTATTTTCAGAATCAGGAAGAATACAATTTTTTAAAAAACTAACTCTGCATATGAGAAAACATATTGTCCATTTAAATACACTCTCAGTGATGGATGCTGAAAGTTCCAAGGCAGCCTCTTGATGGTTCTTTAAGTCATTTGTAAAACTTTCAATTTCACGCTACATAAAAGCATCCAAAAATGGCAGAAACAGTTGTATCAAAATTCATAAAAATATTGGTGGGATGATTTTCTGAAAGATTTAATGAGTGACTGAATCCTGCCTTATCTTTAATTTGCATTAACTATGGATTTGCTACACAGGTGGAACAACTGGTAACTTCTGTTTCAAGTTCGATTTAACCATCGAATAGTTTACAAATGGATGTCTTTTGTGCAATTCACAAGCTATTATGCAAATCATAAAGCTTGGAATATGTTTTAGAAACAGTTTTTAAATATTCTCATTAGACTGAAGTTTCTCTTACTGAAAGGCTAATAGTCTAACTGTTACACAAAAGCTTATGCTCTATCATTCAAGAATCATTTATCAAGCACCTTCTGTGGGTTTGGCATTGGATTAAAGAATGTAGATAAAGTCTTTAGCAACGTAAATCCATTTCCTGCTCTTACAGAATATATTGCCTTTTGTGTAGCAATCATTGACAATAAAAGGCATGTAGTTTGCCTAAAAAGCTAAATGCACCATTCAAAGTAATAATTCTAGAAAAAGACTAAAGGATTCCTTTAGGGATTGTATGATTTCTAAAAGGTCAAGGAAAAGGTGGTAGGTGATACTAGCTGGTGCATTTGAATAGTTTCACTTTGTTTACGAAGATCCAAGAGAAGAAAAGAAAAATTAGAGTGACCACTAAGGGTCAGTGACCATCTGAAAAATGTTAGAGAAAGTATTACCTCCACGTAAGCTTTGCTAAGCATCTAATGAGGGTAAGTAATAAGCCCTGATCAAATGATTCCAACCGAATGAAATCCCTTCTATAAATGTTAGAATAAAATGCTTCTGCAAAGGTACATATACATCTCAATGTTATATTTACTAACCTTGTTGCTTGCTAAAAACACATTAATAGGAATTTGTCCATGTAAATGTTCCAATTTGATTTCTGTTGTCATTAGGAATGCAGATGGTGTGGGGTCTGACAGCCCAAATCTTTCTTCTTTCTGTTTTGACTGGAAATAATAAATGAATCCTTAATTAGCATGCAAGGAAATATGTTTTAGTCTGTAATACAACTGCATTATGTTTACTAGGTTAATTATATTATTACCAAGGAAATCATAAGCTTTGTGTAAAAAATCTATTCAAAGTGAATCAGTGAGTGAAATAAGGTAGAGAAAAGAGAATGTGGATTTATACTGGAATAGTATTTGGGCTCAGTATGTACTAAAATGAAAAAGAATATGAAAAGAAATATATATAATATGTATAACTGAATCAGTATGCTGTACACCAGAAATTAACACAACATTGTAAGCCGACTACGCTTCAATAAGAAAAAAGATGTTCCAGTCTTATCTTGTATATTTCTTGCCCCAAATAGGGAAATAGTCATTTCTACAAGGAGATCCAGTTTCTTCCAATAGAAAATAATATTAAACACTGTAATCTTGGTGAAATCCCATTTCACTTTTAATTTCTCATATTAATCTAAACAAATAAAATTAGTAATTAATTTTAAAATTAGTAATCAGTGCTAATTACTAATTATTAAAATTAATAATTAATGCTAAGAAAATCCCACCATACATTTCCCAGCCTAAATAGATATTGCTCACATATTTTGGTCACTGGTGGGATTTGAAAGAAGGTATATAATTGTTCAATATTCACTTTTCCTCCATGAACTGTAATTAAAAATTGATTATAAGTTTGATTTACATAATGACTTTTAATTGTCTAACACAAACTCATTTGATCACTTAATATCTACCTAAAAAACCCAGAAAGGGTAAATTATATTGAAAAGTTGGCACTTAGATTTACATTACAATATTAATGATATGGCTAGACTAAAAGCTTTCTCTCCTCATATTTTCTTTCAGATTTAAATCTGTAAGTGTTTCAACAGTCCTATAAGGATTATTTGAAATTTCTAAATATCTAGGATAAAAAAGAAGAAAAATGGGATCTGGAAATTTCCACATTTTGAACCCTGAATATTTGGTTTAGATTTTCCACGTGATCAAACTACTCAGGTAACTTATAAATTCCATTTTACTTTTGCTAGGTTAGGGAAGATGTACATTTCAGTGATTTACCATTTTGACAAATACTTTTTCAAAACTGACCATTTTCAACCTCTTTCAAATGAAATATTGCTCATAATCCCCATATTGCTAAGGTATAAAAATAAAACATGCCCAATTGCTTTGTGTAAAGCAGAGGTGGGCGGGGGAAGATGCTGAAAGTGACCTCTAGATGTAGTTTCAAATGAATTAATTTTTATCAGTTTTTCTCAAAGTGTGCTGTGCAGACCTGCAGCGTGGGCCTCACACTCTCCACCACTCTGTACCCGCTGAGCTAGAACCCAAGCATTGGCGCCCACAGTCTGTTTTAACAAATCCTAATGCATGCTGAAGTTTGAGAACTACTAATGTGTAACGTAACCAAGCAGACCCTGTGGGGCTTTCCAGGGTCAGAGACCTCCCCTATATCTTCTGCTGTAGCTCCCCTCTGAAGCACCCAGATAACAGTATCTCATGCATATTTCCTGACATTTTCAGATGCTAAAAACCACCACCAAAGGGAAGAAATTAGCTACTTGATAATCAAGAGTATGTGGCCCCCAGAGCTTCTGGTGGTCCCTGCAATGAACTTTTCTGTTCTCCAAAGTCTGATGTTTTAGTTTGTTTGGCCTCAATGTGTCGGGCACACAAACTTGCCTTTGGAAACAATAACACTCCATGCTTTTAAAAGGGCTCTTTTCTATATCTACGCTTCATATCTCTATAATACCCCTGGAGGTCTTTTCTAAACCTGCTTTCTAGTTGAGAAACCTGAGAGACCTAAGCAAAGTTATAACCAACATTCTGGTCTTCTCACCTTTGAACTGGCCACACTACCATACCATGTGGCCATATGATAAGTCTCCTCTGTCATGGAAATTCTGTATTTCAAATGCTGGGACATAGGTTAAAGTGATGCTTGGCAATTAATGCAATGAGAACAAGAACTCCTTCTCCTGTGAAACAGTTACCAAGTCCAAACTCTGCTCACTGCACGATAAGCCAATAAATCTGGAGATAGGTGTTGGGGCAAGGAATAATGACTTTATTCAGAAAGCCAGCAGACCAAAAAGATAGCAGACTAATGTCCTAGAGAACCATCTTACTCAAGTAAGAATTCAAGGTCCTTCTGTATTAAAAAGGGGAGAGGGTGTGGTTGGTTGGTGCAGACTTCTTGGTGTCAGAACCCTTTGTCCTTGTAGCTGTTGAAGTGGGTCAGATCATGATGTTCCTGTAAATTTCCAGCAAGACAAATGTTAGCCTCTGTTCTGCAACTTTTTATCTCTATATGAATAGAAAAGTGTTATATCTCTAAAGTCAGAGCCTTGAAAATGGGCTATCCTGTATATTTCAGGCTACAGGCAACATTCTTTTACAAAAGATGCAGAACCAGTGTGACTAAGCACAGGAAACAGCACAGGGTTAGAGCTAAAGGAACAGATCTAATAATGGAGTTGTTAGAGCAGGCAGATAGCTAGATGTGAGCAGAGAAAGGGGGAGACAAGCCAAGTGGCAGGAATTGGACAAAAAAGGCGGGACATGAGGCCAAATACAGGAAACCATACATCATGTAAACAACAGGGGTCCCTGGGCAGAGAAGGAAAAGCTGGAACCTCTGGGCTAATAGGAAATCACACACTTTGGGGTGACAAGTAGCCTGGAGGCCAAAAAAGGTGGGAAAAAGCAAGAATCTCCAGTGTCTAAATGTAACCTTTGGCTCATTATGCCCTCATTACAATAAAATCAGCCTTGCAGATTAGAAGTACCCCTCATGCACTAACATGACACTTCCCATCCAGACTAAATTAGGATAAAAATCCCTCTGCCCTTTGGGAAGGTGGAGCGGGATGATAATCAGGAACATGACCCTAAATCCTTCCCTCCCCAATGAATATTCTGCTCATTCACTTTTACACTCTGTGTAACCAACTTGCCAAAGAATCTCAGGGCAGCTGCTCACCTGAGCCTGCCCGCTCTCCTCTTGAGAGTGCACCATCCATCCCTTAATAAATCCCCACTTTACTTTCTTAACCTTAGCAGTCTTTTCTCTGATTTCTTTCTGCAATAAGAGAAGAACCTAATCACTGGCAACACAGTCAGATTTGTTCTTTCCTATTACAAAACTTCTTATAAGACAGGAGTACTCTGACCACAGAAGTGACACTTGTGGGGCTGTAGGAACCTCATGTGAAATCAAGGTCTGGGCTCTCCAGCTAAGGACAGCAGTGTGCTGGGTTCATGAATGAATATAGCTACCATAAGCCTCTTCCCCCTTTTCAAGTAATCACCTGTTCAGGGAATTGGTCACAGTGTCAGATGCTTCTATGTTCAGTGACTTTCATTCTTGAGGTGCCCTGGACTATAAGAAACACTTCAGTTGCTCCTTGTAAGACATGCAAGAGCCTGAGTTTAAAGATAAGAGTGTATTTCCTCCTCCCAGGAGACAAACTGCTTGACTGTTCAGTTCTCCTGAGCAGCTGGAGGAGCAGCGGCCATAACAGGCAGCTGAGCCTGAAGGGAATCTTGTGCGGTGAGAGGGAGACTTGGTACCCAAGGAAATGAAAAAAAATATCAGAACAGTTATTATCTTACTTACAATAGAAGTTCTGCATGGCAGATAGCAGCATTCAAAGTTTTTTTTTTCTTTTTTTAATTTATCTTTCATTACATCTTCCGAACAAAAACCAAGGTGTAGACAACTGAGGCTTGTTCTAATAACAAAATTGTTGCCCAAAATGAAATTCTTGACATACCAATCATTCTCTGTAGCCAAATCATTATTTTTTTCACATAAAACATGTTTGGAGAACACTTTAATGAATTTTTGCTCTTAGTCATCCACTTTATTTTCTTTGCTAAGAGGTCCTTCAGTATCCACAAAAGAACAAGGCTCTCCTGAGGGGTATATTTCTTGGAATATTATTAGCAAAAGTCCTTCCTAGGGAGTTAAGGAGGAAAAAAAAAAAGCTGACAATGATTGGAAACAAACATGACTCTTTCTCTGCAATTAAAAGGAGTGAATAAGAAATTTTGTGATTGCTGTTTTTGATACTGTAGCTGCAGTTTTGATTTAAAGTGTTCTAAGGGTACGACCTAATAGATCTCAGAAAGGCCAAACACTGACTTAACCATTAATTGATGGAGAAAGGCCACTGAGGGGTTCAGGGGCCATGGTCCTTGAGTTCGAGGTGGCTGCCAAGAGACACATGTCCGGGGAGGAGGGAGTGGCTCTGGGCTTAGTCCAGATAAATCAGGGCTGCGCGTGTGCTGTAATTTCCCCTGAGCAAGGCACTCTCCCCACCTCGTCCTGAACCTCACTAACCTAATGCCTGAACCTCTCATCCCATAGTTAGAAGTAATAATTCAACATGAGCTACCCTTGAGGAGAGTATCACTTTGCTTATTTTTAACATTTAGATCAATATCAACTTCTTCCCTGAGAGCAGATTTTGGAAACTAAGTGGAGACTCAGACCAAGGGCAGTGCTGGTAGAGAAAGAACATTTCCACTAAAGGAAAGGCTCTGAGGTCAAGGCCACACCTGCCCTGCCCGCTCACCGCTGAGCTCCGCGGGTCCAGCACAATACCTGCAGCAGCTCGTTTGTTGTTTGAATGAAGGCATGTGTGGAGGATGAAGGCTAAGAAGTGTCGCTGAGTTTGAAAGGCAGCTTCAGCTACTCCAAACAAACTTTGTATTACAAGTACGTGGAATTGGAACTGCTGTTTAACTTTGTAGCTGCCAGGCATTTGCTCCCCCACTGGGTTCTTAAAAGTACTATAGAAATATTGCTAGAAAAGCCATCAGATGTACTGAAGCTGGGATTCTCAAACTATCTGTGGTGAAGGACCAGTTTTGTTTTGTTTTGTTTTGGTTTTTTATATTTAGTAGCAGGCCAATGCTTTAGTGAAATGTAATGCAAATGAATTAATAGAATAAGTAAAATGGAAAAAGAGGACATATAAAAAGCAAAGCCATTTGGTATAGCAGGCAGATAGCTAGATATGAGCAGAGAAAGGGGAATGCAGGTCAAATGGCAGGAATTGGACAAAAAAGGAGGGGCACGTACCAAACGCAGGAAACTATACAGGGTCCTTGGGCTGAGAAAGAAAAGCAGGAACCTCTGGACAGATAGGAAATCACTCATTTTAGGATGACAAGTGCCCTGGAGGCCAACAAAGAAAGATGGGAAAGACAGTAATATCTAGAGTCCAAATGTACCCTTTTGCTAAATTTATTACAATAAATCAGCTAATTTTATTATAATAAAATTACTCTTGCAGATTAGTCTTGCCATGACACTTCTGATCCAGGCTAAATAAGGACAAAAATCCCTCCTCTCTTTTGGAAGGTGGAGCTAAGATGAAAATCCCAGGGAATAGACCCCAAACCTTTCCCTCCCCAATGAATATTCCGCCCATTCATTTTTACATCCTATGTAACCAACTTGCTGAAGAAACACAGGGCAGCTGCTCACCTGAGCCTGCCCGCTCTCCCTTTGAGATTGTAAGATCCATCCCTTAATAAATCCTCACTTTACTTTCTTAACCTCTGCATCTCATCTCTGAATTCTTTCTGTGAGGAGACAAGAACCTAATCACCCACAACAATTTGAAGAATTATTATTACCAAGTCCAAGCAAATACTACTGTCCACACAACAGGCCAGTAAATTGAGAGACAAAGTGTTGGGATAAGGAATAGTAACTTTATTCAGAAAGCCAGCAGACGGAGAGGATAGAGAACTATGTCCCAAAGAGCCATCTTTTCCTATTTAGAAGTCAAGCTTCTTTTATACTAAAGAGGAAAGGGGTGTGCCAGTTGCTGCCAACTTCTTGGTGTCAGCCAGAACCCCCTTTTGTTCCTGCCGCTGCCCAGGTAGGTCTGGTCACAATGTTCTTGTAAAGCTCCAAGACAAATGTTATTTTCTGCTCTACAACCTTTTATGTCTATATGAATGAAAAGTGTTACACCTTTAAAGGTCAAGTTTGGGAGGCAGAGCTTTGATAAAGGGCTATTATGTATATTTCAGGCTGTGGGCAACATTGCTTTAGAAAAGCGCAGAGCCAGCATGACTACGCACAGGCAACACAACACAAAGGTTACAGCCCCCATGTGGAGTCGGTTTGTTCTCTGTTACAGTATGAGTTTCCACAACCTAAAACTACTCTGTAAGATGACTGCAAAAGTGGCTCTAAGCATCTCCTGCAGTTCCATACTTCCTCTGCTGCAGCCGGGTGACAGAAGCTTCCTAGAAGACACGGCTGCACACCACACATTGAGTTGTGCTGCCCTAACACTCGGTCTCAGTATCCATTATTTGAAGAGTGAGAGTGGAATGATTTGGGCACTTTTTAGAGATGAGCTTTTCCAGTGAAGACTTCAGAGCCAGAAGTGATTTAATGTGTCACAGCTCTGAATGCCAAGACCGCCTTCTGAAGTACAGATATAAAGAATTAAAGAAGCAATCATCTTTCAACACAATTACTTGCTGTAAAATCATGTCCAGTAAACTTCAGACAAAACTGATTAGAAACAAAGGCAATTACTTTGCTCTTCTACCACTTGCTGAGTTCCTCCAAGGACAATGTCTGTGGTCAGAGTGAGGAGGAGTACAGGTCAACCAAGGGCTTGCTAACTAGATAGACACTTTATTTACTTCCCTTAGACTGTAGGTCCTACAAAGCAAAATGCATTGATTTTTCTTAATCAGACTTGCCAGGAGTTTTATCATTATAGATTTTTCAACCCACTAAAAATTATTGGGGGGTGGGTGAACTATCTTGCTTTTATTTATTTACATTTTAATTCCTAATTGTAAATCATAATTATTTCCTTACTGTGATTGTATGGATATAATTTATTGCTGATTATCAGTCTAATTCCTAGATTTGAAAACCTTGTTCATTAAGTGCATTTAGTATTTAAGTTTTTCCATACATAACTTTGTTACACTCAAGAGTTTTGATATATTTTACTTTTGTTTCATTTCAGGCCTTCATATTTTAAAATTTCTTTCTGCTATCCACTTTAGGTCATAAATTATTTAAAATTGAAATTGTTAGCTTCCACATATTATATTTTAGTCAACATTTTGTTTTGAGTTCTTACTTCACTGAATTGTAGTCAGTGAACAGAGAGTCTATAATATTGATTTTCAAAAAAAAGTAAAGATTTTCTTTGTGATCTAAGAGATGTATAGTGCATATTTCATAGCATATTTCTTTCTTTTTTTATCAATGTATGTTTTAATTTCTGTTGATAGCTTTTCCTTTGAATTTTATTTTGCAAGTAACTTTTGGTTAGTATTTGGGCAATATAATTAATTCCACTCCTTTTTTTATCAGCTCGATAGCTTTTCATTTTAGTTGCATTACTTATAATCTAAATTTACATTTAAAAATATAATCTGAGAATCTTCTGGTAACAGATATGGTACTTTACATAATATATACTTTTTGGTAAAACATTAACTCATTTTATACATTTCACATCCTCTTGAACAAGACAAAAGGGAAATTTTACTTAGTATCAGCAGGGTGACACCTGGGAACCAGATTAGAAGTGATCTTGCTTCTTCTGAAACAGGATAAAATAAAGGGGAAGAGGAAAAAGAATAGGGAAAAGGGAGAAGAAAATTCTGGAGAGTATGAACAATCTGAAATGGCTTTGCAGTTAGGAGTGAGAAACGGAGGTCTGTGACAGCTGCCTAGATCGCTCTGCATATAATTGGTAGGAAGTAAATGCATGATAGCCATTCCATTAAGGAATTCTGTATTTAATTGTCTTATTAGACATTGTTTGTAATCACACATCTTCACATATCAAAGGTAAACATTCCTTAGTACCATAATCGGAAGACTGACTCTGCTATACTAAAGACAATTCTTTTAAGGAGTAACTGTAAGAAACAAAGGGAAACATTTGATGTCCCTAAAACATAGTCTTTGGGGACAAGACACTCCCAGTCCCTAAACTGATGGCAGAGGAGGGAAAATACTTGGCAAGGATGGTGGGGAGTTTCTTTAAGTGTGGCTACAGACCTCCTGAATCAAAGAAAGCATGCTCACTGGATTCAGGCAAGTCAGAATCCTTTGGGAATCTGAACACAATTAAGGAGAAATGCTGAAAATACCTCACTTCATACTCTCTGTTTCATTTTCCTAATGCCGCTTCGAATGGAGACAACAACATCTGAGTAACTTTCTGTTTCACAGCAGTGGTCTGAAGAATTGTCTACTTTTGCTGGAAAATCAGATATCCTTTCCATTTTTCCTTTATTTCTTAGAGACAGGAAGAAGAGAAAGATAGATATCAGGGACAACAGAAACTGGTGTTTTTTGTTCGTTTTTAGGGAAAGAAGAGTATGTTGGAAGCAAGATGAAGAACCAAGAAAATACGTTTCCTTTGGAGGGGGAAATTTTGGTGATGGTGTCAAGTGTCTGTAATTGACCATGTCCAACTTCTCCTTGCTCTGACTTTTGTCACTGGTTTTTCTCCATTCTAGGTTTCCTGACGGACTATGAAATAGGAGTAGTCTGAATTTTTTGTTCGTTTTTAAAATCTTGAGTCCTTTTTGTGCTGCCCTTTGCACTTCAGGGATGCTGGTAAACTGAGGATCCAAATGCTGAATATCTTCGTGGAAAGGAGTGTTTCCAAGGATTCATATTCTTTCATTCCTTGAGCCTACTAGTGTAGACTACTAAAAGGCTAACGTGGCTATCCAGAGATGTTAATAGGAAGATGTGCCTTTTTATTTGGTTAAGTGAGAATATGTTAAGAAATTGGTTTTCTTCTGTGACAATCATAATGTATAGATTGGGGACTTTTCTTCAGTTTTTAATCAAATTGAGTGACAAGGTGAGTAGATGACAGGAAAAAAAATACAAATGATGTATTTCAAGTTTCACATAAGAATTAAGAAAAGTATTTAGATCACAGTCACATTCAGTACATCTAAGCTGCTAAGTATTCCATAATGATAACATTATTTGTTCTGTCTTCTCACAGGGAAAACAGACACAAACAAAGATTTAAAAGAGATCTGTCATGAGTCCAAAATAGTTTAAGATATTTTGTTAGTCATGTGTGTTTTCAAACATTTTATCATCGTACCATTTGTCAAATAAAATCTCCTGTAAAATGTAATTAATGAAAAGTTGTAAGTGAAATTTTATTTGTATTCACTTATTTTCTAAGTTCAATTTCAGGAGAGTTATTTCTTTTAGGTAAATTGTGGGTCACTAAGAATGATTTAATGAATCCAGGCATTTAAAAAACCCACGATTATGGGTTATAGTTTCAGGATTTTAGTCCCAGAATGTAGTTACATTCTACATTTTCAAAGGGAGTGTAAATAACATTAGGAAAATACTGATTTACCCAGTTTTTTTAATGGAAAAAAATAAAATAGGATACCTTACAATCTCAGGGTATTATTTACACAAAGTGACCTAGAATCAAAATTTTCTTTCAAAATTGAATCACACATTGACAAAGAGGCAAAGGCGACAAAATCAGTAACTTTCCCCCTGTCATCACTATTCTGTTACTGGGCTCATTTATTGAATTTCCTATTTCAGCTACTGTATTTTCATCTCTAAAACTTACAATTAGTTCTTTTTAGAGTTTTGTCTGCTGAGAACTGCTGTCTCTTCAATTCATTTTGGGTGCATATGGTGTTTATTCTTTGATCATGGTGCTTTGTTGTAAGAGCTGCTTCTAGTGTTTCAATAGTTTAAATATTTTATTCCACTTTCTTCTTGCTTGAATAGTTTTTGAGGACAAGCTGACTGTAATCTTATGTTTATTCCTCCATAAACAAGTATTTTTTTTTCTGGCTGCTTTCAGGAATTTTTCTTTATCTTTGAATTTCTGTCGTTTGAAGATGGCATGTCTAGGTGTGGTTTTTTGGCATTTGTCTTGGTGTTCTCTGAGCTCTCTGGAACTTCGGTTTGGTGTCTGACATTAATTTGAGAAAATTCTATTTCTTCTGTTTGTTTCTTTCTTCTCCTTCTGATGTTCCCATCACATGTAAGTTACACCTTTATAGTTGTTCCACGGTCCTAGGATATTCTGTTCTGTTCTTTGTTGGTGTTGTTTTCAGTTTCTGTTCTCTTGGCTGTTTGATTTTTGAGAATCCTATTAGTATATCTTGTAGCTCAGAGATTTTTTTCCCTCAGTTGTGTCCAATCTACAAATATGCCCAGCAAAGACATTCCTCATTTCTGTGACAGTGTTTTTTATCTCAAGCATAATCGGGGATTCTTTCTTAGGATTTCCATCTCTCTGCCTACATTACCTATCAATTCTTGCATGTTGTCTATTTTATCCATTAAAGACCTTAGCATATTGCTTGTAGTTGTTTAAAATTCCTGGTCTGATCCGTGCATGCAGACAGCCATGCCATGTCTAGCTCTGATGCTTGCTCTCTCTCTTCAAGCTGTATTTTTGCCTTTTGGCGTGCTTTGTAATTTTTTCTTGATAATTAGACACGATGCACTGGGTAAAAGAAACTGCTGTTAACAGGCTTTTAGTGATGTGGTGATGAGGTGTGGGGGAGGGGAAGTGTTCTACAGTCAGTCCTATGACTAGTGCCAGCCTTTCAGAGAGTCTGTGCCTTTTCAAGAGTGCCTCTCAGCTCCCTCTACACTCCCGGGAGACAGGACAGGAAGCCTAGAGTAAGCTGGAGTTGGTGATTGCCCTTCTGTCCTCCCAGGTCAGTTTGACTCGGATGATACCTGCAGGTTAGGCTCTGGTTAGCTGCTTTCCCCTGAGCGTAGGCTTTGTTAAGAAGAACAGAGTGTTCTAGTATATTTCAAAAGAATTCTTTTCCCCCTCTGCCTGCCAGAAGCCCAAGGGGATTTTTCTACAGCATTTACTGTGGGAATCTGGTTGAGTTCCTGGACATGAATCTGACGGGATGGCATGGGCCCATCTATGGCTAGATGGTACTGGCACATTTTAACTCCCAGAGTTGTCCACACTGAGCCTCCGTCAATTCAGCAATTACAGTTTAGTTTTTCCTACCCCAGCACTGATTCCTGCGGAGATTCTCCCTTGAGAGGCTCTGCTGCCTTAAGCTGTGATCACCTGTATTTGCCTGTCTGACTCTCCAATCTTGGAGGCAGTACTTTGCCCTCTGTTCCTCTCTCTTTTGGGAATCCAAAAAGAGTTGTTGATTTTCAGTCTGTTCAACGTTTTGCTGGTTGTTAGGATGGACTGGAAACCTCCTTATGTGAGGTGTAAAGTCTTTGTGTGATCATTCCTACGCGTGCGTCTTCTCAAGGTTGTTGCGTACTGACTGTCTTTTCCTTTGGGAGGTGATCGTGTTCATAGGTCATATTCCCCTGGTCTTTTTATGACAAGTAGTTTTGGATTACTTAGACTGGACATGTGGCCTCACTTGTCATGATACTCAGAATCCTGTGAGATCGCTCTGGAGGACGTTGACTTACTGCTGACGCTGCTGGGGCTGTGGTCTCACTAAGCAATGACCTGCTTAGGTTCAGCTGCAAGTTCCTTCTTGCCTTCTGCCAGCAGTGATTCCTTTGTCCCTTAAGGTTTTAAAGCATTTGCTATGCTGCTTGGGTCTGATGCATCTACAGCCAGTCATGGCAGTGGTCCTCGAAGTCTCTTCTGTGCTTCTGCGGGCCTTTTCCACACGTGCCCAGACTGAGGGTGAGTCCAGGACTTGTTTTACCTGAAAATTGGGTTTGCCTCTTGGCAGATTTTAAACCAGAAGACACAATCAAGCAAAAGAATGGGAGAAAAAAAGATTTATTATTTGTAACAAGTAAGAAGAACACAGAGTGGAGAGGGGAGATGTCTTTCCCAAAGCAGTGTCTCCTCAAGCAACAAAACTGGAAAGTTTTAAGGTAAGGGTGCATCCATATTTATGAAGGGACTTGGGTGGTGAATGCATATTCATGGAGGGCCTTGAGCAAAGGAGAAGTCAGCATAGAATTGGGGCAAAGATTGACAGAGTAGATGATTGGAGTCAGGAGGGTCAGCAAAGGTCAGCATCATCAATCCTTAGGTTGCTTAGGGGGCTTTGGATCCTGCAAAATAGCCAAAGAAAGTGCTTCAGGCTAATTTTTACTTTCAAAGCAGAAGTGGGAGTCTTTACAACTGATTTATTATTTCCAATATAGTTATGTCCCTGGCCCAGTCAAGGGCAAACATTGTGGCCAGGCTGAGATCACAAAATGGCTTAGACCCAAAATAACGTCTCTTTTGTCAAGGAAGTTGTATGGTTCTTTTCCTCTGGGGACCCCCTAACTGATCCACCTACACTTGTGGGAACCCTTCCCTGGTTCTATCCTCGCCAGTACTTCACCTACAAGTTCTGGCTACCAACGGCCCTCTTTCCCATTTCCTCTGGCTCGAAAGTTAGGCTTCTTTCATAATTTTAGCCTCCTGGGCTGTTGTTACATTTGATTGACTGGGGATCACCTTCAGGGAAAGCTGAGAAAAAATAAGGAAGAAATAATGGATATTTCACACCATATGCACTTTGGCAACAATGACCCCTTTCCTGTGTTCATCTGGCCAGAGATACAGGCTTGACTTTGGGATTTTGTATACCCATGACTCTACCTCCAGTACTGCTGCAGCCGTACATTCCTGCAATGTTTGACGTTGCAGCAGGTCTAGAGAAGAAAAAAAAAAAAAGAAAGAAAGAAAAGAAAAGGAATTCACGCTTGTCCACTGAAAAAAAAAGTGCACAACCTGAATGTTGAAAGGTATGTTTTATTCAATGATCTTACTGCGCGCTGTAGCCCAGGGATCAGCCTCTCAGAGAGCTCTGAGGAACTGCTCCAAAGGGGTAAGGGAGGAGCGAGGAGATAGAGGAGTTACTGCAAAAAAGAGAGCATGTAGTTGAGCATCTAAAGATCACTGCTAATCACAAAAAGACAGACATGTCAAGTTAAAGATTCTAGTGCTTTTCTTTGAGAAGATACAAGAGTCTGAGCTTGTGAAATCACCCTTTGATGTGCGTCTTAACTATCTATAGCCAATCTCCTGCTTTTCTCTGTCCTGAGTTTCCCTCAGGTGCCCCCTTGGAGTTGGCTGCAGTGGCTGATGGCTTAATGGACACATCTGTTGTTTATTGAAATGGCAGTTGACATTTTTTATCCATACTCTGAATTCCCCAATTTTTCTGGCCCTGTGGCAAGACAGAGGCAGTTTCTCCTAAAGTTTTGGCTGTCTGTATCCAGTGCACAGTTCTGCAGCTATAGCTACTAGTTCTTCCTTGGGTCAAGGCTGGGAAATAAAAAAGAGAAAAAAATAAAGGTAACTCAGGAATGGTACTTAACCACTGTATGCTTTGATTTAGTTCCTGTACGGTTCCTAGTCTGTAACTCTGTTTGCTCCTGTTTTATTATCTCAGTTCCCTGACATTCGTGTCAGACTTGCTTCTGATTTCTGTGACTTGTCTTTTGAGTCCTCATCCAGGAGTTTCCCTGGATTCATCCCACTTCTCAATTTTTTTTCACCGTGTCATGCGTTCACTTTAGATGCCTGGGACACCTGGTCTCGGCTGATCCAACAGGCAGAGAATGAGAGCAAGTGAGGGCAAGAGAGTATTTCTACTTTGAGGCCATGGAGGGGCTTGTCAGAGCTTTCTTAATGAGAGCACAGGGTTCCAATACAGGAAGTCGTTGGTTTAACAAATTTTTATTGAAAGAGGACTTTGGCTCCAATAGTGTACATGCTCCGTTCGTGGAGATCTGGCCAGTCACTGGATTGATTAAACAGGTGAAATCCTGATGTGCAGGAACCACCACGGAAAAGCAGGCAGGCTTATCCTGGATTCCCTTACTGGCTCCTTCCCAGCCCTGTTGAGTGATCTTGGGCAGGTTTCCTTAGAAATCTTAACTAATCTCAGCCCTTACATTTCCTCATCTGTAAAATGGGAAATAATAATCACGTTTCCTTCTTAGTTATTCTAAAGATGAAATGAATCAGCGCATGCAGGATAGACCATACAGCCTGCCAGATGTGTTACTTACTATTACTGATAAGGAGATAATTAATATTTTTAACAGTGTTAACTTGTTAACGACCCCTTCCTTTTCAGAATTTCTGTGGAAAGGATCATGGCAACCTATAGGCTTAATTTTTTAATTTTTTAATTTTTTAATTTTATTTTTTTAATTCATTTATTTTTAAATTTTCCTCCTCTTGTTTTTATTATTTACATATTTATTTTAATTGAAGTATGGTCAGTTTACAATGTTGTGTCAATTTCTGGTGTATAGCATAATGCTTCAGTCATACATGAACATACGTACATGACCCCTCCGAGTCTGAAGGAAATGGTGGGATGATGACACCCGTGCCAGGGACGTGTGGGCGGAGAACAGTGGGCTCACTATGAGGCCCCGGGAAGAGGCACCCATCTGTCATGCCTACTCGGCTTCTCTGAGCACAGCCTTCTCACAGCTGAGCCACTGCCCCCAAGCTCGGCTATCAAGGCTGTCAGGTGCCCTAGTGCATGATACAGAGGCAAGTCTTGACTCTCTTCCAATCCAGTGGAAGTCAAGACATGGATTGGGTGAGCAAAGTTCAAAGCTGGAGCTAAACCTCTCAGCGACAGGAACGATGCTCCTCCCTGGTGGGGGCTGACACTCTGGAGACACCCACACACAGAGTGGTGGCTTGCTGTCAGTGCCCGGTCTAGCGCTATGCCTGTTCCATACCCGTTCTGCCAGTGGGGTGGGGGTCCGTTCACCCTAGGACATATTTTACAGCCATTAAAATGTTTGTGAAAAAATATATAATAACAAGAGAACATCATGTTATAAAGCCAAGTGAAAGAAAACATGAAATTTGTTTTACAATATTCTTTCTTTTTCCCCCACTCCATCTAGAACTGTGCCCCACCGCTAAGTGCCTACTTCAGCACAATACAGTTAAGTGTATTTGAAGACACATATCGCCTTTTTCTAACGCATTTGTTTACAACTGCATTTTGAATTAAAAATGAGCTTTTTAGTGTAAAGTCTTACTCATTTTTCTAACCCAGCCCCTAATATAATGCCTAACACATAGCACTTATCCAATAAAAGTTCACTGAATGAGTGAATCAATGAAAATCTTTGCCACTAGACTCATTTAAAAATTAAGGTCCATTTTCCATTTCTGGAATATTTGGACCACTATTTTTAGAGAAATGGATTTAACTTATTTAGTTTCTTTTTAGCCTTCAGTGGTCAGCTGGTTTGTTTCTCTGACCCCGTATACATTAGGCTAAATAATGTCTATTTTTCTCTGGAGAGGTAGCATTATTGCTCAGAATCATCGGTCTCTTTGTCATCACATCCTCAGTCTACACACATTAAGCTCCTTAGCTTAACTTGGAAGTTAATGTTTCTTCTCCCCAGTCACGTCTGTTGCCGTCTATTGCACTCTTGATAGGGATGTATTCTCTCAGACACTGTCAGCAGATGCAGTCTCCCCAGAGCTTTGAAGGAAGAGGCTATTACTTTCCTAACCTAGGATCAAATGTTTCTTTATACAGAGCCTTAAAAATTACTGCCACTTTGGGTATTGTATTACATTGTGGGTGCAATTCTAATTTGTCCTCAGATTTCAGCCATTTGTCTCCTTTGCTGATATTGATTTCCGGAGCAATTCTGCTCATTGATCTCAGACTGGTTTCCTGAGTTCTATTCTTATTTGTTCTCCTCAGCATTTACGGAGTACTTCAGAACTTAGCTTCACATTCTCATATACACACTTTAGGATAAGTCTTGCAACGTCTCTGAAGTAGTTCTTTGCCTTTTACAAATAAATATGAGCAAGTCACAAGAAGGTAAAACAAACCTCTCTGGAAGGTGTGAATTTTTGGCACAAACAAGGTTAGGGAAATGTATCAGGGAAGCTGAGGTGAGTGAGGATAGTGATTACAAAAATTGGGGGATAAATCTTAAATCATTCTTAAGTCTCCGTTTGTAAATTATAAAGGAGGAAAAGATTAAAAGAAAAAAAAAACTTTCCTTTCCCTTATCCAGCAACTACATTACAGAGTAGTTATAAGGATCAACTAAGATAATGGATATAAATATTTCACAAAGGTGAGTTTAGCTCAGAATTAAGAAGTAGTGAGCATGTTTGATATATTCTAGCTCAAATTCTGGTAAGAAGTATTCACAAGGAAACAATCACTAATGCTGATGCCCAGTTGAAAGTTTTTTACAGATTTTTTTCAGCTCTAAGAATCAAGAAGCCAAGTATGAGAATCATCTATGTGCTCAGTAAAAAATGTATAAGATTCACAGATTTAAATAAAGCTCCTCTTCTACCTCCTACCTCCTAGAAATAAAAATTATCTATAAGAACTTAAAAGTACCAAATCAGACAGATCTGGTTTGAATCACAGTATCACTACTCCCTATAGTAATCTGGGAGCTACTCACCTATAGTTTCATCAACTGTAACACGGGGCAGTGTAGTCAACGTACCTTTGAGGATGCAATGCGAAATGTAGCCAAAGACTGAAAGCAGGATCTGGTTTTAATCGATACGCCTTATTATTAGTTCTCCTTTTAGATACATTTGACTATTAGTATTCCTTTTTTAGTTAGCTGTCACTTGAAAAATGGCCTCTGGTTCCTTTGTTATTCTATTTTCCAGGCCTGTATGTTACACGCTAGGATGAAATTGAATCTGTGCATCACTTGCTAGGAAGCGACCCGTTCACTGGTACATCTCAATGAGTAACACTGTATCTGGTAAACAGTCGATGCTCAATATTTTTTTTAATTAAATGAGTCAATGTTTCATAATCCTTTTGGTTGAGAAGTGGAGATGATTATGTAAACAATTTTGCAAAGTGCACTGTAATAAGTGTTATAATTTAGGAGTCTACTGTCTCAATTTAATTTCATTTCATCGTGCTATTCTGTTGTTGTTTAGTTGAATTTCTTTGCTTTAGTTTCCCTTTTAAAGCTTCATTTCTACTGGTTCTTAGCCTTTTCCAGCGTTTGCAGTGCCTCCTAATTGTGTATCATGTAAAAATTTAATTAACTTTGTATTTATTCCCTCTGCCTGATGTTGAATAAGAATAGTTTTATACAACTGTTACTAACACTCAGCTTCACTCTGTGGCTGCCTCCTCCTAGCCTCTTAAACACTGCGTTTATCATTTGCTTTGATCTCAGGCCTTTGAGCAAGTTTGAATCTTCACAACTATGATTTTATCAAGAGCAGTTTCATAAGCATATTTTCCAATACTAGACTTAGAAAGAAACTTAGGAGACCTACATCACTGCATGGGCACACTTGTGTGTGTGTGTGTGTGTGTGTGAGTGTGTGAGTGTGTGAGAGAGAGAGAATGAGAGAGAAAGAGGGAGAGGGAGAAAGTCAGTCAAATTAAATTGGAATCAGACTGAATGATCTATGTTTAATAATAATCCTGTGATAAAATGATTTAGAAATTACTTTCTAAAAGCAGAATATATACTAGGTCACGAATAAGGACTTTAAAGTCCCCGATGAAATAATATTATTAGCTAATGTTTTTTGAGTACTTAAAGAGGGTCGGGTACTGCTCTAAGTATTTTTTATGAGTTAAATTAACATTTTTATGAGATAATTCTTAGAATTCTTTCTTATTTACAGATGAGGAACCTGACGTATAGATCAGTTTAGTAACTTGGCCAAAGTCACAGAGCCAGCAAACACAGAGCAGAGTTTGAACTCCAATCCCCAAACACGGGCCCCAGGGCTCATCTTCTTCTGGAACAGAAATCTTAGCTGTTATAACTCTGCCTGCCAAGGGGGCATTCCTCCTGTTTCTGGCAATAGCACTATGATTTAACTTTGGGCATCACCCCAGAACCATTGAAGAGAGACTCAGTAGAGCTGTTTATCAAGTTTCTTGACATCTCTTTACAAAAAGAGATATGCTTGACTTGAGAGCAATCAAACTCTCCTCCGAACTTATTTTGATTGGAGAGCTACAAAGACTGAAATGACTGGAGTTCATTCAAGATGGCACCCTGAAGAAATTCTGTTGGTTCCAGCTTTTGAAGTCTCTGGAACTTCTCTGATTTTGGGCCTTCCAAAGCCTGATTCTTCACCATTTCCTTCCAGTCTCCGAGGTTCTGGAATAAGGCCATGAATTACGAGGACACAGGTTATGCGCTGTCCAACCATAGCAGGTACTAGGCGCAAGCCAAGGCAGCTTTGACCTTGACATCCAGTCAACACACTCCTTTCTGTCTAAATGAGACATGTCAGTAGCTACTGATTGTGATTGAAGAGCCTGAATAAATGTCCCAGGATACAATGGCTGCTATGAACTAAATTGTGCTCCCCCAATGTCAATATATCAAAGCCCTAACCTGCAGTGTGACTGTATTTGGAGACAGGTATTTTCAGGCAGGTAAAAACTTCATCTGAGGTTGAATGAGGTCATAAAGATGGGATCCTCATCTGGTAGGACAAATGTCCTTGTAAGACACGGTACCAGAGACTTCTCTCTCTGCATGCACATGAGGAAAGGCCAGGTGATGGCACAGTGAGAAGGTGACTGTCTACAAGCCAGAAAGAGATCTCACTAGAAACCGACCCTGACAACACCTTGATCTTGGACTTTCAGCTCCCAGAACTGAGAGAATTAATGTCCTTTATTTGAGCCACCCAGGCTGTGGTATTTAGCTATGGCACCTAGCAGACTAAAACAACGGCCTTGGACTCTTCCAGGTTGGGGAGGGTGTGCTGTGTCACCTGTTCTGGCTGTCCAGGGGCTGACACCTGCCATGTAAGGCCATTTTGGTTATTCTTCCCAGACTGCATCATTGTGTGCTGAGCAATGAGGAGTCAGAGGTGAACACATGGATGCAATTTCTGCCCTTGTGGAGGTGGTTTAAAGTATATAATGTTAACTTCATGGACAGCTCCTTTACCTCCTTAAGATTTCTGCTAAAATGTGAACTTATCAGAGGACTTCCTTGACCACCCACCCAAGAGGCAATCTCCTAGCTATAAGCAGCCCTCCCTGTCCTGCCCTAGTATTCTCCTTCTATAGCATTTGCTGCCAGTTGACATATTAGACATTCATTTCTTGGTCTGCTCATCTTCTGTTTCCCCATGAAAATGTAAGCTCCGTGAGTCTGTGGGCCTGCTTTTCCTCACTGCTGCATCTGTTTTAATGCGACACTGGTGGGCATCCAAAGACAGTCAACATATTTTTACTAAGTTGAATTTATTGGAGAGTGAATAAATGAGGTACACAGCAAAGTGAATGTTTTAACTGACGTCAATTCAGGACTCCTTTAACTCCTCTCTGTATGCTTTCTCACAGTGTGAATGGCTTCACCCTTCCATGATGTGTTTCTTTCCCTAACCACTTGTCTGCTCTGCCTTTTTATTCTCTTCTTGCCTCTCATTTTTTTTCTTTTATCATCAAATCTGCTTCCTCTGTTCACTCTCCCATTCCTACTTCTCCCCCTTTTTTAGTTACAATTGTAATATCAAATCATAATTTAAGGTACAAAGTATATTTCAAACTACTTGATTAAGTGGTATATCCATTTGTGTTAATTACAAAGCTGATGAAGCCATTTAGGTAAAATTCTGTCTGAGAGAAAAGGGCAAGCCAAGTTATATTAATCTCTATCCTAATCGACTAGTGAACCACGAATTAAAAAATAATGTTTCCTCAGTCCTATAATAAACTCAGGGCTTCACTCTGAAACCATAGATATTCCCACTAACATAAATTTTCTAAATGAGATTTAGTTGCCAGTATTAAACATTATTTAATGCTCTACTTTAAAAAAAAAAAAACTCTCAAAACCTGGACTTCTAGATCTTAAGAAACCACATCCTGAAGAGGCCCTGGCTGCTGGCTGCCTAGCAGCTGCCCTGTGTGACCTGCAGCCCTCCCCCTCTCCTTACGCAACACTCTTTGTCAGATTCCCTGCATCTGCATCCGACTGCTTCGGCATCTCATGGTTGGCCGCTAGAGATACGTGACGTCATACCACTGATCCACCCAAAGGGATATTTTGTGTAAGATATATAATGACTACTTAAATGAAGTTACTGAATTAAATTAAAAATCTTTCTAGATTATTTTAAAAGAGTAAGAGGGATTTTAAATTGGAATCAATTTGGAGAAGTATTAATTAATTTCTGGTCAAATTTACAGTCCTTTCCTGTCCTCTAAATGTCTACAATGAGTGTCAAACAATCCCTCACTACAACATTCAGTGCTTCATGCTTCTTCAGGATCTGGGCCTAGTGTTGCCTTCCCTCCAAAACGGCTTTCATCCAACACCTCAATCTTACAGCTAATTCTGCTCTTCCCTTTCATCCGAAGTTCCAAGAGCTTGGATCTTCTCTTGTTTCTGGTGCCAGGACCACAGCTTGCAGCTCATGCAAGTAACAAGCCTTTCCCTTCCTGGCCTTCTGCCTTTGCAAGAGTTCCAGCATTGGTGTCCCACCTCCTCTCACCAGTTCTGGTAGGGACTAGATTCTTGTCTTTGAACTCATCTACATGCATTCTCTGTTCTCTTCTCTGATGGAAATTTAGGAACCGTTAGTCCTCTGTGTTCTTTAACAAGTTGAGGAATCGATGCACCGTGCCAGAGGAAAGCAAAGTACAGCATCAGTCCTATTTTGTGTAAAGTTGGATTGGAGACTGTGGCTATGGTTTCGTTAAAAAGGAGCCTTCTCTCTCTCCCCAAAGCCAAAGCTTGAGACATTTGTCCAGAGAGTCAACATACAGAGATGACTTCTATACATGAAGAATCCACATGGCTTCATCAAATCTATAATGTCCTAAAGGATGGATAGTTCTAGAGGGAAAGGAAAGAGGGTAGAGAGCCAGGCAGACCATCAGAAGGCCTGGTTTGCTCTCTGGGACAGCAAGATAAAAGCCTTCCTTAGTGATCAGAATTGCAGAAGAGAGATAAGCCCTGGCCCACTTCCTTTTCTTTTTTTTTAATGCAGTGGCTCTGCTCAGGGTTAATATGACAGTATATATCAGGCTTCCCCTACGTTCAATGGCATGCTATTGTTCTTTGTATATTGATGAGCAAGGGAAAAGGTGTTGAAATGTTCAAGATTGCCTTCTCACAGGGCTACTAGGGATAAACCAAAACTGGTAATGAAAGGATAGGACAGTGCTTCCCCTGACAACCATGACAAGTGATTATATATGCCATGTCCACTTCACAGGTCAGGAAACTAAGACTTAGAGATCTGAAGCAAATCACACAAGGGCGTATGCCTAGGAAGTGGAGATACAGAACTTGAAGTTGGCCTCCAGTCCTTGTTGATAGACTTCCCTGGATAGGAACACTTGCCTGCTTAGCATTTCATTTTAACTTCTGTGGCTGGAACCAAGGGTCCTACCTCATCCTACTCTGAAGATCCACTCTGCAGTCTCTTCCTTACCTCCCAGTTATTCACACTGACTGCTGTGCCTCAGTTCAGGCCATTTCAACAAACCAGTGAGCTTTGGATACATCATGGGACAGTAGATGAAAAGTGAGAGGAAGTACATGGATGTTTATATTAATTTCTAGAGTCCAGAATGAGAAAAGATTCCTCACTTAAAATCATTAAACCTTTATTTTGAGGGAGTGGCATATGCAGAGAGAATGGGATTTACTTTCTCAATAAGAAAAAAAGATACCCGGGGACGGGGAAATGAATATATCTGTTCATTCAGAGCAAAGATGTATTTGTATATGATAAAATGTTTCATTTATTTCGCTACTTGAGAAAATAGCCCATAGAAAGGGGCCACTTATAACCTGTAAGCAAAACTGCCCCATGGATTTTGGCTAGATCTATGATAGATCTACACTGTAAGAAACAGTGCAGTGACATTCAGTTTAAAGGACATATTTTAAAGCTGTATGCAAATCTCCTGAGTGAATTTTGTCCATCTTGTTCAGAGTGGTTACCCCAGCACTTAGAATATTGGATAATGCATTTTAATTTTACTTTATTTTATGTTCTTGTCTTCACGCTAAGTTTAGTTCTCAGTTCACTGTTACAGAATTAGCATATAACATGTTTTATGTGTCAGTTGTTTTTACGTACAAAGTAAGTTTACAAAAAATTCAGATTAAAATAACCATTAAAAAGTCAGTAATCTTTACCCATCCCATGTTGGTCTCATCCTCTTTTTTTTTTAATTCTTTTTTTAATTGCAGTATAGTCAGCTTAGAATGTTGCATCGGTTTCTGGTGTACAGCATAATGTTTCAGTCATCCATATACATACATGTATTTCTTTTCTATATTGAATATAGTTCCCTGTGCTATACTGAAGAATATTGTTGTTTCTCTATTTTATATATAGTAATTAGCATCTGCAAATCTCAAATTCCCAATTTATCCCTTCTAATTCCTTTCCCCCCTGGTAACCATATGTTTGTTTTCTATGTCTGTGGGTCTGTTTCTGTTTTGTAAAGAAGTTCATTTTGTTTTGTTTTTTAGATCCCACATATAAATGATACCATATGGTATTTTTAGATACGTTTAAATGTTTGTTGAATAAATGAGTAAAATTTTGGAAAACTACTGTCAAAAATTACATACATTAGGGCATAAGTTGCTCACGAGAGTATGCAGATAAATAATCAAGTCCTGTGATAAAATAAAATTATTCAGAATTTATGTTACTTTTTGTTTTACTACAGTTAGCCCCAAGCATATCTCTGAATTAGCCAAAATTTGCATTGGCCTCCAATCCAGTTGAGACCCTTGGAGAATCGTCTTTCTACTCACGTTAGGTGTCCATTTCTCTTAAGTTCTCTCCTTTCATTTTCACTTTATAGTTCCTGAATCTAAAATATGCTTTGAAGAAAGCATCTCTAGTTAGTATTAAATGTTGTAGCGTGTCATAATTTTTTACATTTTTGGTAGGAATAAACATATAAACTCAATACAAGAAAAAAAGAAAAAAGAAAAAGAAATACCTTTGGTTGATTTCTATGTGAGAGCAAGCATCGATGGGGCCACCAAGGACGTGCTGGCCCCTCTGTCACTGCAGTATAACAGCTGCCTGTTCAATTCGCATTTATGACCAATCTTGGGACTACGTTTGTGATCACTCAGACACCTTTATTAACATTACTTTTAAATATTTAGTGCTACTTAGGGTGTCTCTCTGAACAATAAGAGCTACTCAATTCAATGGTAGTGTTTTAGCCTTAAAAGCTAAAGTGTTTTAGCCTTAATTAAATGCAGATGCTTTAATTACAGGTTCATTAAGTTTCAATTGAGAACTTGGAAGAAGAAGTGCAAAAAGAGTCATCAGGACGTCAAGTTTCTTCACTGCAAAGTAAGTCTAACAAGATGGAAAGACTCCTTGCGCTGAATAGCCGGGGTAATCTACAAGGGCTCCAGGCGCAGAGCAGCAGGAACAGAAATCGATCCTGTATCTGATTTAACAACATGCCCACAGATCTTACACCTTCAGTGACTGAAAAACACTAGGGCATGACCTAAGGAAAGGTGAGTCACGGCTTTCAGGGTAGTTAGCCTGGAATTCACTCACTGAAGGAAGGAAACTAAACGTTTATGAAGAAATAGTAGAAATTACAATATGGTCCTTATGCTATTTTGGGGGAGACCGTTCTTTTGCTATAAAATTTGCATGAGCTGTTTCTATATTCCGGAAATTAAGCCTTTGTCAGTCGCATCATTTGCAAATGTTTTCTCCCATTCCGTAGGTTGTTGTTTTGTTTTGCTTACTTTATGCTATTTGACTCACTCTGATGTCAGACTCTGTGCAATGTCCAGATCACCAAAATGGAGAGTCTGGACAATATGTAACTATTTCTCCTAAATAGTTATATATGCAGTTTCAATTCTTTTAAGTCAGAGTTGTCTGTGAATCTACTGTTTTCCTATCTTCTATGATGCAAATTATAACAGCAGGCAACCAGGAGATGCTCAATAAATATGAACATGTGGAAAGAATCAACAGTCTTTCCCACCACTGCCTTTTTTCCCGAGTTTTATATTTAAACATTAACACCACAAATATGCTAAAAAATATAATTAAATGTCCTCCTATGAGTCCCTTTAAATTTTTTTCACTATTGTTGTATTTCCATTGTTTCTAATTACAGTAAGATGATATCTAAAGATTTCTGCATCAAAAGCAGGGAACAGCATTGTGTCTGTTTTATCACTAAATGTCTGTTTTGGGGGAGGGAAGATAAAATGGTTTGTTCGGGACTAATGCTGTTCTCTTAAGCATTAGTGAACGTTCAGGATCCTCTGTCCATGGAGTCTATAATACTAGCCTTCTCTAGGGTCCCTGTCCCCAAGTTATCTAACTCTGGTGCATCCTCAGAAGTTCCTTCCTGATACTTTAAAGGTCTACACCTGATGCCCGATAGAGGCCTTTAGAGGGTGCCCTCCATGTGCCGGGCAGGTCCCGAGGAAGGAGCTGTCCACCTCCACCCTCTGGCTTCTCCAGAAAGAACTTGTCACCTCTGATGTTTGCTTCCATGACCTTGTATGGTGATCAGTTTCTGGACTCCATCCAGGTATTCCAAGCAGGTGGACATTAATATCACTTGATAAAAGAACGCAGAAAGCAAAAATGACAAGAAATTCAGGGAATGAGGAACTTTCCAGCTCATTCCAGAACTATCAACAGGCAAGAAGGTAGTGGGGTTTAGTGGGGAAGAGTGTTAAGTCTGGGGTAAGACCACTTACGTTTGAATTGTGTTTCTGCCACTGATGAGCGTTGGTGTACTGGGGCAAGTTAGTTAAGCCTCTTTAAACTTCACCTTCCCTTCCTTCAAGAGTAGGTGTCATGACCTTTAAGCGAGACAGTAAATGCAAAGTCCTAGCACATAGGAAATGCTCATGTTAATATTCTTCTTGTTTTGTTATCTTTTATAAAGACCGGCTTAACCACTGCCTGCTCAGTAAGTTCTCACCTACTCAGGCACAATTCTTGCAATTTCTGATAAACATGTCCTTTAATTCCCAAAACAAGTTGAAGCTTTCTGATTTCCAAATAGCCCCAAATATGACTTTCATGGTGTTCACTGAAAATATAACTTGCCCGAGATGCATCTACAATTTTGTGGGGGTGCTTCTAGTTGTCACATAAAACCCGAACAAAGGAGATGTGAATAAGGCTCCCGTTCCTGTTGATAACTTCCCCCACCCTCAGAGATGTTTGCAGTCTTCAGAACATTTCTTGGTTAGTCAGAGCACTACCTGCAGCTTCTCATTTTCCTGGAGGAATGACTAAGTTCTACGTGTTTAATTGTTCTTTAAGACTTACTTTCTCTCCCAGGAGGGTGAAAACAAGTAAGCAGCTGAGCCACACTGAGCCCCTCATTCGGGGGGGCTGGGAGACGGAAGGGGCTTTGAATACTTCACAGGCTCAGCAGCTCTGAGGCTCCGGAAAGAAAGACAAGATTCCGTCTAGAAGGCTTCTGAAATGCCCTGAGAACAAGATCTGAGAGAATGGCATTTCCCTCTGGTTGTATTTAAAGTTACAAAGGAAAGGGAATTGGCTTCTCAAAACTGTGGCAGAGAACATTCTGTCTCATACTTGCCCTCAAGTTTGATTTGGTTGTGTTGCAAAAAGAAAAAAAAAAAAGCAAACCTATTTTGAGGGTGGAATGTTTCCTTTCCATGTTTTTAAAATCACTAAGACTTCTGTAGTTATCCGTACCCAAATCTAATGCTTTGGACCCATCCCACTTCTGTTTTGCTGACATCCTTACCATCCCCCATCCCTTAACGAATAAATCTGAAACAAGCCATTTACTTTTTCACATCCCTGTTTTTTTGCACAATGTTCAGCCCTATCTGGAATTCCCTCTCCATTTTCTCTCCATCTATCCAGTTTTCAAAGATGTAAGTGCTTCCCAAACCTACCCGGATCTTCTCAAGCCCAAATGATCTGTCAACTGAAGCCCAATTTCATCTGCAACTGACACCTGAGTTGGCTGTAGTTCTCATTTCACACCCATCTGTCAGTTGTCCTGTAATCATTTTCCCTTGCAATCTGTTATTACAGAAACTTTCTCATTTGTTCCGTAGAGCTTTGCAAGGTCTAGATTTTGCTGACTGCATTCCTATGGTTTCATATTTTGTGTTTTTCTGTCCTCTGTATTTCTTGTAAATTGGTGCTTGGATCTGATAGGTTCCACATTGTTTAGGTTCAACACTGCTGGCAAAAATTTTTCGAAAAATGGTGGTTTGATCTTTCAATACGAAACAAATAATGTCTGACTATCTCCATTTTTGTAATGTCAGCAGTTCTTGATGCTCAGTTTCTGGATCAATTAATTTATTAGTGGCTTTGAAAAGGTGACATTCTAAAATCAACTTTTTGCATTTATTGACTGAAATATTTCTATAAAGAGAAATATCTCTTTAATATTTGTTTACCAATTGGTGTAATTAGTACAGGTAAGTCAGCATAAATGCTTAATTTGTTCACTTATCAGTTTTCAAAATAATAAATTAGTTTAGTAACATCTACCAACAAGAAGCTTTTTGTTTTCTGTTTCTGGTATCATGAAAAACTAATATGCTTAAACATATTTGGTATTTTCAATACACTGCAATTATTACTGTTCATCAAAGTGTTCCAACTTAGGCCAATGGGAAACTCTT
The DNA here is from genome assembly GCF_048564905.1 of Vicugna pacos. Classification (NCBI taxonomy): domain Eukaryota; kingdom Metazoa; phylum Chordata; class Mammalia; order Artiodactyla; family Camelidae; genus Vicugna; species Vicugna pacos. The sequence continues at coordinate 10,560,294 of NC_132994.1, read as the reverse complement.
CAAATTGTCTTTGAGTCCTTTAGACGGAGACCGAGCAGACTTTGATGGACTCCTCGTTGTTCGGTATAACAAACGCATGTAGTCTATTTTATGTCTCAGTGCTGGAATTAGCCCTTACTCCAAAAAGCCCTTGTTTCTTTCAGTGGGAAACGGCTGAAAAATCTGATTAATCTACACACTAGGGATGCTCACTGCTATCAGCTCATTACTATTTTCAGGTCTGTTCAGTGGACAGAGGAAGGGAACTGAATGTTTGTATTCAGGTTTATTATGTAGCATTATTACAGTTCGACTGCACATACACATTATATTGCATGTAAATACATATATATATGTATTTACATATATATATGCACCTTACTGCACATTTTTTTAGTTTTCATATATGTACCAATTATTGTTTCTAAGAACAGATTAGATCTCTAGCTTTTTAAACATACATAGTTATCAAAGGAATAAAGCCAACTACAAAATAAGAATCAACAGAATGAGGTAATCCAGTCATAAAGGACAGTCAAATGTGCTTATATATATTCAAGACATCAAAATAATAATTATTTCATTTGTGTCCTTATTATTATTGTTATTATTTTTTAGATCCCTCATATAAATGATGTCATATGGCATTTTTCTTTCTCTTTCTGGCCCACTTCACTTAGAAGGACAATCTTCAGGTCGATCCATATGCTGCAAATGAATGTATTTTTAAAGATACAATGTTAAAGAATATTTATTCTTTGATAACTTTAAAATGTACACTAGAATTTCTTTATTGATAATTTTAATTAAAATGTACACCATACAATTTTTACTTAATTCTTTCTATTTTACATCTGTTTCTCCTTTCTCCCACAAGAATCCTGACAGCCACTCTGGAAATGACTGAATTTAAATATCACATACTCACGTACTTTATCCCATACTACATAAAGTGGTTTTCTCAGAAAAACAATGCCAGTGTTACCAGCAATAACATGATAATTGAAACAGGTAATTTTTAATACTTCTTTTTGTCCTTAGGGTATATCTCTCTAGGGATGACTTACCAGATTATTCTGTTTTAAAGGCACTTGGAAAAGGTAATTTCTGAGTGGTTATGCTACACACTAGAGTTATATTTGGGTTGATTCATTTCATTTTATACTTCTAGGGATATCTTTTCAAATGTAATTGTGTTTTATATGTATCCATAAATGGTTTTATAGTCAATTCAAAAAAAAAAAAAAACCACAATTAATAATCCATGAAGCATAGCTGTTACCTGTGCCCCTTCTAATCTATTCCCTGAATCCCTCTATAGGTAACCACTAAAACATGCTGTGGCTTCTCCTTTCACTTTTAATATTGGCACATACGTATATACATGTACATACATAAATACACGTATATATTAGCCTTTTTAAGGTACGTATTATATAAGTAGTCTTTCCTCTTTCCCTCAGTTTTCTATTCTGCTTGCTTTCTCTGGATGTTTCTGCTTTTTTAAAGGAAAGGTTGCATTTTTTGCTTCGATGGTTATTTTTAGGGGGGTCTAGTCCCCTTAAAAGACCCTGAGTTCCCTCCTTATGTGTCATTATCTACTGGTTCACTTTCATGATCAAAATTAAAATTAACTTATAGCTTCTTTTTTCTTTTTTTTCGCCCTGAGCGTAGTGTCACTGTAGACATGATCCTTTGGTTTTTGGCTTTTCTTTTTTTTTCAGTTGCTCTGTTTTTATTGAAGAGTTCCTGTAGATGAAAGACTGCCGTGTCCACCTCTGTTTCCCCAGCTAGTACACGAACATGTCATGTGCTTTGCTACCTTTTATTGTAGCACATTATTGAGAATTTACTGTAGGAGGATAAGAAATCAGATCTATGATTTGACTTTTCCCTTTGCAGCATTTCCAATTCAAAGAATACTGATTTATAATAGATTATAATCAGAATAAAAAGTAAGCAGCTTATAGATTCTTGAGGGTCAGAAGATAAATGTCCAACAGATTTAATCCTTAACATTACAAATTCCTAGGCAATTACCTTCTCCTAAATGTTAAAAGGCTCCAGACAGTTTCACACTTTTGGTATTCGTCAAATGTCATCCAGGTTATTTTGCCTTTGTTCTTTTATTTTAAAAAATAATCTCATAATTAACAAAAAGCAATTATAAAGTACTTTATAACTTAGAAGAGTTATACTGAATAATAACTGTGAACTCTGCCTGCCTTTTATAATTTGTAAAGTTTTATGTTGGATGAAAAACAACTACCCTGGAAACTAGTGGGTAGCTCCACTGTGATGAATTCAGTAACAGTGCGACGGGTCGAGGGGTCCCCGATGAGGACAGTATACAAAGGATGTGAGCTGAGTTCTGCAGGGATAGAGCTCATGAAGTTTCCAGCCATGTCCCTTCAGTACTTGAGCATATTTATATTTTTTGCTTTGGGCAACTCCTTCTCCAGCTTCTTGAATTGTAGGCTCCCAGCATTTGTACTGAGGAGGAGATACCTGCAAAAGCTCTCCCCCTGCTTCTGTTGAATCTCGGCATTGTGCTTGTGTTCTGGCTTGCATGACAGTCATTTGATTCCAGCAGCGTGATTATCTTATTAGAAAAAACTAAAAAGAGGAAATCAGGCATTTGGGTGGCAAACACATAAAATGTGTCCTGGGATACTCTTTTCAAAATAAGGAAAGATTCTCTTCAAATTGTTTAGTTCTTATGCAAACAGCAGGTATCAGAGAGTAAAATATACCTGTAGAAATAAAGAATATATTGTTTTCCTTTTTGTTTTACTCCACCATGTGTGCTGTTTGAAGCGTGTTTTGTGCTATACACATGAGGCATTGATTAGGGGAAATGTTTATGCAGTAAAAGTCTGCCTCTAGCTCTGACACTGTCTTACGAACTTGGGCAGGAGGAAGAAAATCTTATTCTGGAAGATGTTTTCTGTAACACTTCAGTGTTTGCACTAACAATTTGGTTCCCTTCTCCCTCCCCAAATACTAGCCAAAGAAACATTTTGGCTCATGCAGCTCATCTGGCAGATTGTTTGCACCTTGAACTTGAATGCTGTGATGCTTCGTTTCTGAACAGAGATTTGTGTTGCCCATGTCCTGGTCTGCCATCAAAAAGAAGCCAGATTCTCTAGGACTCCTGCCTTCTTGGGGCAGGATCAGAATGGAAGGGGTTAGAGCTCTGGGCTTTCGGTTTTATCTGAACCTTAGCAGGAAGCAGAAAGAGCCCAGGTTCCTTGATTCCCTCCTGCCCGACTGCTTAAAGCAGGAACTTCCCAGACCCAGCACTCTGTGCCTTTTGGTGATAAGTTCTCTTTCATAAAGGCTGACATTATGAACACTGCCGCCCACTCCCAGTGCAGTCATGATGAAGGGGATGTTTGCTAAGAATAATATGCTGTACAGCTGGGAAGTGCCAGCAGAAGCAGAGAGATGCAGCTCGCCTCAGAGTCAGCTGTTGCACACGGGATGCAAAGCGCCGGACGCTGTGACCAGCTCCTGGGTGTGTGTGCTCGGGAAATGCGAGTCATCATTTCTCACCTCCTCTCACATCACAGCCATTGTTGACCTTCCCACCAACTCGATTTCAGCTGATCACCACAGCTCATCGCTCCAGCCACCTGGCCTTCTGTTGTTGTCTTTGTCACACCACCCAAGCTCCCTTCCTGCACCGGGATCTTCTAGGACTTGGCTCTCTGCCCGGAATGCTCTGCTCCAGGTTGGCCACTAGATCCTGCCATGGACATCTCCTCTGGTCAATCAGTTTTTACAGGGGTTTTCTTTCCATACCTAAAGTAGCCCTGTGCACTCCCTAGCACACCATCTCATAGCACTTCATCATTTTATCTTAAATGATACTGCTTTTTTATTTAGTTGTACTATAAGTTAAGCCCCTCTCTCCCTCAACACAAACAGGCCATATACTTCATTAAAGGAAAGCCTGTGTCTAACTTGTGCACTTCTGTGTCTCACTCAGTAAATATTTATCGAATAAATGATCACTGTATATGTTTTACCTTTGGGGGCAGGTGTGGCTCTAAACAGTCATTATGAAATCAACAGCATTCAGTTTTCCTTGAATATAAACTCGAGAAAGAACTAAATGACTACGCAAAATGTGAACGCACTCTTTTGAAAGCTGAGTTCTGATGTGCCTAAAGACACGTTAATGGTCCATGGAGGAATCCATATTGATGATGTGGCTCACCTCATCCGCTGGCTCCAATGACGTCAATGGCACAATCTCCATTCCCTCCATTATGAGCTAGAAAAGAGTGTAACAGTTTTAGTGGTATCAGTAAGTTTATGTTCTGACTTTGGGTGGTTGTAGGCGTTGAACTTATTTGTTAGTGTGTAACTTACATGAATATCATAGGTTTTTTGGCTTATCTCAAAGTAAAGGCAATAAGAGTAACACAGTGACTGATGCAAGTTGGAACCTAAAGATTACAAGGACTCATTACCTGCCTTGAAGTAGTTTTCAGTTGAGTCAGTGGTAGAGCCATGAGGAGGAGGGAAACCCCGGGAGAATCCTCTTCTGGTTTTGTCAGATTTGATCCTTCCTATTTTGTGACTTCCTAGAATTGATCATCACACCGTTTGGTAAATTGGTAGAAACATTTAGAGTCTCCTCCCTCGTCCATAAAGATCTTTACTAAGTAGATATAAATGTTGGTCTAAATTTTGCATTAGCAGAGTTGAGTGATTGGTTGGAGTGAACCAAATGACCAATAGGAATCCTAAAATTGCCCTCTGCCTCACAAAAGAATGGACATCTTGAGGCTCCTTTTCTTTTCAGCTCTATGTAATAATCTCCATTTTGCAGCCATGCAAACCCTGCTAGGTCAGAAGTGGTGACTGGAAGTCGCTGACTTAACATCATATTGGAAGCACAGGCTGCTGGGATGGGCTACCACAATCTCTGCCCTCCTGTGTGTACTATTGCCTGGGTTTGAGAGATGCCCTCCATCAGATACCCACTCACTTATTCTTCTGGATCAGGGATTTTGGGAAATGATAGTGAATTAGAGCACTTGCTTAAAAGGGTGGGTACTTGTTCTGTCCTTTGTCATTAGAATCAAATGGAAGTTTAATAAAAGACTAAATACCTATATGCAGACAGATCTATGACCTGCTCATAACTGATACACATTTTCCCATCTGAAATATCTATTTGGATTACTAAATCACAAAATTTCTTGAACATGCAGCTGCCATAGAACTCAACAGGACTATAGAATAACTTGAACTGTAATTTCGGAAGATGTGAAATTTCCCTTTTAACCATAGTTTTCCCCATCTCAAAAGTTTAGTGAATTAATTATGGCAAACTTTTGTCAGAACTGTGACCTGACAATTAACACAATATCTAAATTCTAAACGCTTTTTGAGCCAATGAAATTTCCAAAGTCTTGTTCAAGATCATGCTGTTTAAAATCAAGAACTTTGTTTCAAGTTCTGACTAAACCACATACTAGCTTTATGAATTTAGGCAAAATCTTCAACTTACTTAATTTTACCTGCGTTAGCTTTAAGATGACAGTGAAGGCATCTACCTGATAATGTTCTGATATTAAGATGGAAAAATTACTCAAAATTTGTACCCCAGGGCAATAAATAGAAGTTGTTATTATTATTACCCCATATTTAAAGCTAGGTTGAGTTACTGGTTCCCAGTTGAGGAGATCTTTTAAAGCCACAAAATAATTAGTGAACTGTATAATTGAGTATTACTTACATATACAACATACAAATTTACATTCCCACAAATGAAGAAAACCAGAAAACTTCTGAGAATTTCCAGCTTTAAGTACATATTGATTTCTATATCCCATCTATGCAGATACAAAATTAAGAACTTTGCATTTGCTCTGAATTTAGCCATTGAGAAATATAATAAAATGTTATTAGTCTAAATAGAGACATCCAATTGCCTTTGGGACTTAAGATCAAAGAGGATTCTGTGTCAATAATTGTGCCTGAACTGTTGGACCTTGATCATCTTGATAAGCATACAGATCCCATTGGTTAATGTGAGGAAAATTTATGGTTTCATGATTGATTCTACTCTAGCAATGCAGAAGAGATGGAAGGGGACAGCCTGAGGTTGGGTTTATGAATAATGAAATAATTTCAACAGAGAAGTAAACCATCAATCGGAGAACTCCTTGGAGTTGGGATGATCCATGCAGACAATATGATTGATGATACAGGATGACACAAAGACTGGTTGTTTATTTCAAAACACAGATGCGTTTTCTCTGAGAATAATTTCTCACCCTATTCTCACATGTCAATACGATCTTGTATGAAGTCTTAGAAGATACTAAATGAGCAAAGAAATTAAGTACCATTAGTCTTTATATTATGAGTGATTCAGTGAAGAGGTCCAGATCATCTATTTCAGGGTAACTAAGAAGAGTTCTGAAAAATAGATCATTTTATAATCAGAAAAAAATAAAACTGTTGCTACTTTGGAAATTAAAAAAAAAGAATACTCAGTTTTAAGAAAAGTCTGTAATTAAGGATAACTTGTTTAAAATTGTCAGTTAACTGATTTTGTGGCTTTCTGTATGGAGGCAAATCTGACACGTCACCTTGCCTCTATCATGTCAGTCAGGGTGCACATCACATACCACATTCATAGGCTGAAAAAGGAACTTTTTAAACCGAAATAAACCAAAAAGCCTGGTTAATCCTATGTAGTTGTAGTCCCCAGAATAAAGTAAACTTTGAGACATTTCTGAAAATTACTGACTTCCTAATAAACAACTTTATGACTTTCGTATTGCTGATGTCAAAATGTAGTAAAGCTGTCACAAAAATTACATATACGTGAAGAACATTACTAATTCTCCACCATCAATTAACTAAATTCTAATCTTTGGTTATTTTGTGGGGATTTTTTTTCTTTAATTTTCTTTCTTTTTTTCTTTTGTTTAATTTGGAGTTCAGCTTCCTCTAAAGCCTGGATTCCCTGGCAAAACTCCTTCACAAGCAAACTACTTTGCTTTTCTACGAAATTTTTTCTCTCTAATTCTTTCTTCACAGGGAAAAAAGTAAAGTTAATAAATATCATAATTCAAATATATTCAAATGCTTTCTCAGAATTATGTACTGTAGGTCAAGATGGATGTTAATGCATCATAGAGGATGCATCCTAAGGCAGGATTTAGTGAAGCTTGGCTGTGGTATTCCTCTATACAAGTGGTAAATGAATAGCTAATGTAATAAAAGCAAGAAAACCTTTATACTTGTATGAAAACATTTACTGAAGGACATACAATCAGAATAGTTGGAGAAATGTACCATTATCACTAATGGGCTCACTTAATATAGGGATGTCCACACTCACTCAAAACTATAAAACAATCTCAATCAAAATCCCAACTTGGTAATTTAGAAACTTGAGAAATATATTCTGAAGTTTATAAGGAACAATACTGTACAACAAATAGAGAAGTCAATTTTAAAAAAAAGCAAAGAATGAGGAATTGCTCAACCAGATAAAACAATCTACTTAAAAATCTGTGACAATAGCATAGAATGAATTGGGGCAAAAATGAAAACTTTTTTTTTAAGTTGGCAGAATAGTGAGCTCAGAGGGAGAACTACATAAATGTAGGAAACTGATTGATGGTAAAACCCATACTACTAAAAAGGAACACAGTTTGGGGAATTGGCTCAGATATGAAGAAAATCAAACTGAAGTCCTTACCATGTACCATATATAAGAAGCTTAAGTGTAAAAAGTAAAAGTATAAAGCTAATGAAAGAACAATTTTGAGAGTATTTTTATAACTTGAGAATGGAAAGAAATTTAAAAAAATCCAAAAACCACAAATCATAAAGTAAAAAGTTGACTTGTTATGTTAAGATGAAAGCTTGCAGGTCAGTGAATGACTGAATAGACAAAATTACTAGGTAAATGACTATTTTGGAAAAGATATTTGTATTTTTTAAAACCAAAATGGAATGTATATATTCATTTTATAATGGAATTCTTCTAAAACCAAGGAAAAATAAGAAAGGACTTCTAATAGAAAAATGGTCAAAAGGTAAGAATATTTCAGTAAGCAATTCATGGATGGGGAAACTTATAGATAACAAGTGTATGAAGATGCTAAAACTCATTAGTAAATTTGAGAAATTCAAACTGAAATGAGATGATGTGCACATCCATCAGAATCATAAAAATTAGATGGTGGGCAATAAAAATTGTTGACAAGAACTTTAGGAGAGAAAATTCACACGCCCAGCTTGTGGAATGTGAACTGGTACAAATCACATTTTTTTTTTTTTGAAAACGACTTTTTGGAAGTCAACCTGGCAATATTTAACAGAATTAAGAATTTTTGTAATCTACGGTAGAACTCCTGGATATATAAAACAGTTAATTCACAATCATGTTGTAAGGGACAGAAACAAGAATAGGTACTCCTTGTTCAGGTTGGTGTAGAGGCAAACGAGGTGTCTGTGGCATGAGGAAGGGATAAGTAAAATGTGACCACTGCATCCTATAGTATGGTCTGCAAGAGTTAGAATCAACACATCAACACACTAAGTGTGCACACAGCAGCATGACCAGATTTCTAGTTGTAAGCAAAAAAAAGAAAAGGAGTGAGATTTATAGCATAATACCATTCAAAACAAAACCATGCTACTTATATATAAAGATAGATGCATTTTTAAGGAAACTTCAAGATACTAGATGGGTTCTTATAGGTATAGAGGGGATAGGGCTTGGTAGTGAGGGGGAGAAAATCAAACACAACAAATAGAGGAATGGTGCATGGACTTGTGATGAGCATATCCTGTGAAATGAGGAGTGTGATTATTATACACCTCAAAATCTGAATGCTGCAGTCTCTCCACCACAGGTCATTTTGACACTTACTGTGTCAGGTCAAGACTTTAATGTGTTATTGAGAGACCCCTGCCCTCTGCAGTCTCTCTCTCTGTTTACCTCTCTCTCTCTATCTCTTTTTCTTGCTCTCTCTCTCTCTCATATCATGGAGAAAAATAAATTTAGACTACTTCTTACAAACACCGTGTGTTGTCTAGTCCCAAGAGATAGGTGAGAAATGGGATTTCCGATCTCTTGCTGGATTCTTGCAGTCCACCTGAAGTGATATGAGGGTCTCAGTTGAAAGGACCTCTGGAGTCTGGCTAAGAGCCTTTTTCTCTCCCTGGATAGAACAATTTTTGCTCATTTCCATTCCGATGGTAAAGAAGGAGTGAGCCATTATCCTGCCTTTGCCCAGCAGACATTTATCTATGGGTATTATTATCTTCATACGACCTCATGATGACAAAGTCTGTGTGGTTTTGTTTTCACTGATTATAGACCAGGCTCTTTTTGGCATAAAAACTCATTATTCTTACTCCTTTATATTAAAAATAGAAGCCCTCTAACTTGGCCAACCATCCAAGATCCATGTGGGCTTTCTGAACTTGGAAGTGCTACCATACTCAGTTATACATTCATCTATCATCCATTGATGTGGAATTACAAGTAAGGGCATTTTTACATAGGAACTGTCCCGGAATAGGTATCTATTTCTAATCTCTGTTAATGCTGTCTTAATTGTTTCTAATTGATGTATTTTGAGACCAGATACAGAGTATCCAATTAACCTCAGCAAGAGATAGCAGACTTTAATCTGAAGTGCCAGGCTCTGCTCTGAATTTCAATGAAGAAAACAAGGGAAAGAAAACTTTCTCTTCTATTTTATATCTTCTCACAAATACATGCCTACACTTTTTTTGTCTGTTAACAACAACAACAACAAAACAAGGATTTGAATATAAGAGGTTATCAAATAGAGCCCAGGAAATTTAGTGCAATAAAAGTTCTAGTTTCTTTTTTGTGACCTTATAAAATAGAAAAACTGTTACCTGCTCAAGCTTGATCATCTAGAAAAGCAAATATTTGGATCCAAGCTCTCTGACACACTAGCTGCATTGCCTTGAGAAAGAAGCAGCAGCTTTCTGATTCTGAGTTTCCCTTATCATAAACTAAATCAATTTTAAGGATTTATTTGAAAGATCAAATGAGATAATGCGTTAAAGTATTGATTTGCCAAATATAACATGCATTAAGTGCGTACAGGCCAATGAGTAGTATATTTTTTCAATGTGCATATTAGTTTGTCGCTTTTAAGAGTTTATGACATATGACAAAAGAATGAGGTAAAAAAAGTATTAATGATAAATTTTTGAAACATGACCCTTTAATGAAATATTTCAAATGTTGCTTTTTTTTGGCAGATCATTATTCAGAGAATATGGTAATATCACTCACTCTCTAAAAACAAAATCCTGATTCCTTTCAATCTCTTTGATATTTAGTTACTGACAACACCACTTGTTTAAGATCACACTGTGATGAGAATATCTAGGAATTTACCTCAACTAGCTTGCAAATTGTATCTTTTATTCCAGTGATTGTTTTTAATGGTGTGAAATCATTGCCACTGAGATTTGATTTTGATTAAAACAATCATTATATGTAAATGCGCTATTTACAAATAAACTAGAAAAATGTTTGTATCGTAAAAGAACTATTTGTAAATATTAAGTAAAATGGAGAATACGACAGCAGGTAAGCAACACAGAGCCAATATTTGAGCACTTGGAAATGAATATATACTGGGCAATGAAATAAAAATGTTCAGTATAGGTATTCACGATTTGAAGAAAACTGCTATTGGACTATCTACAAATTAATTGCCATATTAATCATTCATCTAAAATGAATAACACTCGGGAAACTATTTTGCTTCCTGGATATCAATGGGATATTTTCATGTGATCAGCTTTCTAGTAGAAGGCATAACTTCTTAGTAGTAGTTGACTGAGAAGGTGAACATTTACATCTTCCTGATCAAAGTACATTGACCAAAGCCTCTTCCTCTCTTTCCCCTTATCACTTTAGTTCAGGATTTCCAGCACCAGAGATTTATTCTATTCCATTAGAGGTCTGGGAATCTCTTGTCAAGATATAGGAGTCCCTGGTACTAACTAATAACCATCCATTGGCATCATAGCCTTGGCCATGTCATTAATTGCATTCATCTAGCTGAACTCTTCAGGCCACGGTAAGAAACAATTGTCCATAGGTCTCTTATGTTTCTGCATGTTTTGAAAATAAAGGCACTGACTAACTTTTGTTCTGAACAGTATTTTCAAGGAAGTTTGTATAGTAAACTGCCTTGGAAGATCGTGTCTCTCTCCAGAGCAGAAATTTCCTTTCTGTCCAGTATAACAAAGATGATGTGACAGAAATCTGTTGCATTTCTTTACACTAACAATGAACTATCAGAAAAGGGAAGCAAAAACCAATCCCTTTTAAAACACAAAGTAAGAAGTACTTAGGAATAAACCTGACCAAGGAAGGGAAAGACTTATGTGTTCTTATATTACATTTTAATTTTTAAATATAGTTTAGAATAGATTCCAGCAGTTGATAGCTCAATTAATTTATTGATTGAGGCCAGTAGGGTAGAATGAAATTTAGTTCCTTATTTTTAAAAGTTAATTGTTTTCTGACTAAATTGGAACTAAATATACTGCTGTAGAAAGGACCTGCTGACTGAGGCTCATGTCTGGTCACTGCTTTGTCACCTGTGGATTGTTGCAGATGCATTCATGTCAGCATTACCTCTCTGAGTGGATAAATACAGGGCTTATCTATATGGCTTTCAGTTTAGAAAGTTAAAAGGATTTCAGTCAATGATGTAAATGATACACTTCACCTCGGCAGTCTCCTTAATATTATTCCTTTCCCAACAGCCTAAATTCCCTCAAGTATTCAAGTTATTTTTTAAAATTTTTAAATAACTCATGAGTTCAAGATTTTAAGAACATGACAACACCACCATCATCGTTTTTCCTAAACTGCAATTATTAAATATAACAATTCTTGTGCTCAGATGGCTGGTGCAGCAAGGAGAAGAGGCAGACAGGGAGAGGAAATTGGATGTGTTAAGAATCTTATCCATTAGTCATACCTTTTTTGCCTTGTTCTTATCACTGGATGAGGTCTCTGTGTGCCAGTTTTTTGAAGACAAAGAATAAATGAAAATTGAACCCAGCATATTACTGTTAAGGAAAAGTGAGATCTAATAAGCTGAATTATGCCAAAATTTGATTTTTTTTCTGCTTCTCTTGTAAATTTTCCAAGGCCATGGCTACAAATTAAAGATGAGAAATTATACAATTGTCTAGATTACTAACTTTAAAAGCTTTTGCCGTTAGATCTGTCCTGGGGGACTTTTTAACTTGAGATTCTTTTTTCATCCAAAGCTACTACCATTCATTCCACTGTTGCATAATCAGGCTTTGGAGCCTACACGAAAGGTCAGAGGTCTCCTACTGGAGACCTGGCATCAATGCTCTAAATGTCTCTTCTCACAGTTTGTTATAATTTATTAGGTGCTGCTAAGGTGAAGATGCATGTATAAGTTAGGTATAGCAATACAAGTTTACTTCAAAGAAATAAACAGAATATCTGTTTTTTATTTTAATAAAGACAAAGAATCTACATTTTTAAGCCCATAAAAAGGACCAGGAGGCATTCCCTATCTTACTTCCATATGCACATTCATACAAGGTACAGGAATGTCTGTAAAGTCATTCAAGCTTCATTTTACGATCTTAATATAAATAAATGAAAAAGTAAACACACTCCTTGTTGCTGTACATGTTATCAATCATGTTGAAACTAAGTTACCATGCATCAAAACTAAAAATTTAAAAACTGCTTCATCCAGTTTATCCACTCAATTCTATTTCCTTTCACATACTAAATGCAGTTAAGTTCTCGTTGCTAACCCCATTATCAGAATCACCTTGGGATTTAACATCTATTGGCTGCTTTAATTCTTTATCAGTCAAATTTCCCTGATTCTCAACATATCTAGTAGATTTTCATGTATCAAGGGTATGAGGATAATAGAGAGTAGAATTTCTACGTTATGTTATGTCCTCCAAAAAGTCGTGAGTTTTGGTCTTTCTAGCAGTTATATTACCTGCTGATCTTCCTGACCTGACTGAGGCATGGATTTAGGATTGATTAGGGTAAGTCTGTTTCAGTTTCTCCCTTTTGTCTAGGGCATGGTCCTTCTTCCTATGCTTTACATCTGAGGCACATATTTCCTGTGATCTCAACTCAATGGCCAAGACCAAGGTGCATCGACCAAGGTCCCTCTACTCCGGCTGAGCCTGAACATCTCTTTCTCTTTTCTCATCTCTGATAGTCGCAGTCTTTGCATGTACAACCTAGGAGTTGGCCGAAGACCTGATGGGAATATTCCACAGTTTTTCAGTTGTTTTATTCTGCAAATACCTTCTCTCTGGTACTTTATCTCCTCCCTCATCTTTTCTGCCTTAGCAGTATTGAAGTTAACCTGTCTCTTCCAGCCTGAAGAAGGTTGCTTCTTCCAACCTGTTTCTTCCTGGCTCCCTCTGCAGATCACTGGTATGAACATGGGGTTCAACTAGTAGCTTTTCCTACTTTCAGGAATCAGCTCAGTGTCAACTGTTGTATAGTGCCTTCAGAAAGTTCTTTTATAACTTTGTATATGCTTCTGCTTAGTTCAGCTTATGTTTAGCTTCTTAGGAATGAAGGGGAAGCCTGCTGTGGCTAGAACCTCAAGGCTCATAGTCACTTAATTATTCACAAATATTATTGCCAGACTGAGTTAGTTTCTGGGAATCTAGTGATATGCAAAATCAGTTTCTGCTTTCAAGCACCTATGTTCTCATGGAAGGTGCAGACAACTGGAGAGACGTAGCATTCTGTCTCCCAAAGAATTTCCAAGCTCACCAAGCACTCTAGAAGTTGACTAAAAAAAAATCTTTAAAACTCTTCGTGTATCTTAAATTTCCTTTCCCACAATCTTCCAGAGAATTTCTTTGGCAGCAGGGTATAGTTAAGATATAAGGCTCTGTATTTCTGGCATTAACTATCAGTCTCTGGGGTTGGTCATTAAAATATTGATGAAAACGTCAAATACAGCAGGCTTTATTTCTTAAACATATAACATATATTTTAATGTAATTTGTGACTTTACTTTTTGATATTTATGAGTATAGAATGATACAGTGCTTTGCAAAGATAAATGTAGAGAGAAGACATCAAAGTAAATGTATAAATTGAAATAAATATATTATATATTTATATGTAGATGGAATACTAAATAATAGAAATTATTTTTTTCTGTAAACAGCTAAAGTTAAATTTTTTCAACCTGTCACAGAGTTAGCAGTTAGAATTTTCTAAAGCCTTCTGTTAAATATGCACACTTTTTAGTCAGTTAATATAGGTTAAGTCTGACAATACAGAATATCTATTCTAGTTGCAGATAAATAGTATGTAAGTGCCCTTTGAAACAGCTCCATTTTACATACTGGCATTTGGTAAATAAGAACTTTGTCTTTACTGATACATCTAAAAGCAGCATATTTCCTATTTAACAGTGAAATAAGTTACTCACCAATGAACAGAACTATAATTATGCCTATGTTTTTCACAATGTGGTTTTAATATCCCAAATGATTTGGAATACGTTTTATTAACACTTGATGCTTTGTGCTGGTGAGAGTATATTGACAGTGATGGTATGGCTTAGGAATGCCTGAGGGCACCCCCTGGGCTCAGGCTACTTGTGACAGAAAGACGCAGACTTATTCCCGACCAGAGCCAATGCTGTGGTTGGACGGCCCGTGTGGTTCTTATTATGACTGCAAGTGCAGGCAGCTGAGCAGCAAGCATCAGGGAACCCGGAAAACACAAAGATCGTAGATCCTGGTGGGCATGTGGCATGCCTGCGACCGCACAGCAGGGACAGTGAGGTAGCTGAGAGAGAGAGAGAATGGATGTGGGGTTCTTCCTTCACTGAGGTTAAGAGAGAGGTGCCTAGGGTTTCATGAGTTCACTGTCTATTGGGAAATTTCAAATGTAAAAATCAGAACTAAAATGCAGGAAGGGAAAAGAAGGGTCACTCAGGTGGTCAGTGGTTTAGGTCACCCAGGGCTTTCTAAAAGGGGAACTTTGGGTGGGGACACCTGGTTCTTTATTTAGTTGTGTAGTTGGCAGTGTATTCGAGATGGATGTCTTTGAAATTGATGCCTCAGCAATCAAAAGCTTAGTATCAGGCACGCACTTGCACTACATACACACATCTATAAATATTTCTATATGTATCTATCTGTATTTATATTAAGCTTAACAGGAGTTCATATTAATGTCTTCATATCGAATCCATTACCTCAGGAACCATTCAAGCTTTCTCCCCTTGTGTATCTGCAACCTCCCACTCTAACAGAGAGAAATCTGACTCCCATGATCCTTCATCCATTTATTTAATTTTTCAGCTGCAGTATCAATGCAGCAGAAAAATTTTAATCCACACTCTTGAGAGAAACAAGTTTATTAACCAGGGTATAAATCTTACGTGTAGTTCCTTTTGCCGTTAGTCATTTAGTCACTACTCATTTCAAATCTAAATCGACAACTCTTTCCCTACCACCTCCAGCAAGTTTATTGTGCACATTGGTAACATAGATTATTGTGTTATAGTCTGTATTTCGTCCTGGAATCCTGATCTCAATGATTTTTTTTTAAGTTGCATACATTAGGTTCACTCTGCGTGCTGTAACACTCCGTGGGTTTTGATAAATGCACAGTGACATAGCCAGCATTATGGTGTCATATGCAGTAGTCTGATCATCCTAAAAATATCTCCTGTGCTCTGTCAGTTCCACTCTCCTGTCTCTTCAAATCCCTGGCAACCACTTAATCCATTTACTGCATCTATAGTTTATCCTTTCCTGGAATCCCATATACATGGAATCATACAATATATAGCATCTTCAGAATGGCTTCCTTCACTAATAATTATTCATTTCAGATTAATCCAGGTACTTGCAAGACTTCGTAGCTCAATTCTTGTTATAATTGAATATTTTATTGTATGGATGTTCTAATGTATTTATCAATTTACCCAAGATTGCATAGAGTTTCTCTTAGATTTCCATCAAGAAGTATTTTTTGCATTTTAGAATTAAGTCTATGATACATTTTGAATTAATTTTTGTAGAAAGGATAAGTTCTATGTCTAAATTATTTTGCATATAGACATCTAATAATTTTAGCACTATTTGTTGAAAAAGGCTATGCTTTCTCCATTGAATTCTATCTTTGTCAAAATAAGTTGAGTATATTTGTGTAAGTCTGTTTCCAGGCTCTCTTTTTTTTGTATATTTTTATTGCAGTATGGTCAGTTTACAATGTTGTGAAGATTTCTGGCATATAGCACAAAGCTTCAGTCATACATGATCATACATATATTCATTTTCATACTCTTTTTACCATAAGTTACTACGAGATATTGAATATAGTTCCCTGCATTATACAGTATGAATTTATACTGTATATATGTATACGTGTATGACTGAACTATTATGCTGTATACCAGAAATTAACACAACATTGTAAACTGACTATACTTCATTAAAAAAAGCCAATGTGAAGTATATAAATCATAGGTGTCATCATTGTTATCTTAAAAAAAAGATTATTGTTAAGGTGATTTTTTTCAGGATTTGATCAAATAAAGACTATAGCTGAGCTTATAGACAGAAAGAAAATTAAGTGTGATGTGTAGACTGAGATGCTCTCTACCGTTAGACAATGGTAGGTTAAAAGTAGAGTTAGTTTACCAAAGAGACAGGTGGCCTGTGAAGAGTGGGGGTCAGTACCAGGCTTTAGGAATACACCTATTTAGCAATCAGAGAATTAGCTCAACATATTTTACCTGTGCTTTGAACCAAGAGTTTTATTAAGAAAATGTTTTTGAAAATAATATTTTGATTCTTTTTATTTCTAAAATTAGTTATAGCTATTGGTACAATCAAATGACAAGAAGCATTGTTCCTCTTCTATTTTGACATCGGTAGCAATAAAATTGATAGCAGAGACCAAATTGACTGTAATACTGTAATTGTTACTTTCACATGTAACATTTCTATGGCTCTTGGGTTTTACAGGCAAAAATAGGATGTGGAATGTATCCAGTTATCCTGGATAGGGAGATGGTTAGAAGATTTCCCCGGAGGGAGTTATTGCTGAGTTGTGAGTCTTTACTCCAAGAGCAGGTAAAGGTGACTCTGATAGTGTGTGTGTGTGTCCCCTTCATTTTAAACCTTGTGATAGGAGTTCCTAGGTGACACATTAGCAAACATGAAATATCATTCTCATAGCTGGGGTACTGAGAGGGCTGGAAAGAAAGAAAATTGATCTTGTTTAGGGCCACAGTAGAGAGGTGATTGCACTGTGATCAGCCTTTGAAAGAAGATTGAAGGGTTGATTAACAGATTGGCTTGAACATTTTAATTTCTGGACTGGGATTGCGTTTGCAACCAAATGACAATATGCACATTCATTACCTAAAAGACAACAGCAAAGTCATGAGCCTGTTAAGTGTTCATTCAATTATAGGAGAAGATTACTCCATAAGAATGACTTTTACAGGGTAGTGAGTGACAAAAGAGGTTTAAAAAGTAAATGTGTGAGTTCTTTCCTTTCTCTTTATTTTTTCTTCCTTTCTTCTTTTCTTTATTTCTTTTGCTTTATGAGACATTTCTGTTCAATAGTTCAATGTACAGTTACAAACATTTGTCATATACTAACTTTGTATCTTTTGTCAAATAAATGAATATTGAATCTTATTTTTCAATTGACATCATGACATTAGAGATGTCCTGTTCCTTTGTATAATTTAGCTCTAAGTTGATAATTTCATTTACCTAAATCTGTGTTATTTAAATATGATACAGGAATGTATTCACCTATCAGACAGGAAGCAGTGAAGGAAATAGATTCTCTTCATAGAAAAGAAAGAAACTGGTTATTGACAGTGATCTATTGGACCTATATCATCATCTTAGAGCCTACAGGACCCTAGAAATGATACATGGAATCATTTGCATCGTAGACGATAAGAAGTCAGTCCTCCCAAAGTTCCAAAAATGAGATTGACTTCATAACTAGAGAAAAATAAAGTGGTACTGATTAATTAGGATTGGGATGATAAAAAAAAAAGAATTGAACTGACTATTTAATAACAAATAAGTCTAAAGAAGAATAAAATAGGAAGAAGAATGCTGGTACAAAAGCCCTTCTTCTGAGATGAAACTGTTTAAAAGATATGTATAAGAAATGGAAAAAAGGAAATTACTAAAAGTGAATGCAAAACAGTGGAATGATACATGTAATAAGCTTCAGAAAGACATATGAAATTAAACAAAAACAGGGAAATCTCTATTTTGTTTACCTCTGCTTTGATTGCAATAACAGAAGTCAACTTGACTCAGTTCTAGAAAAAAAGGGGAAAAGGCTGTTATAAGGCTATATGATTATTTCATCCGGGGCCGAGAATGTGGCCAGTTTCACAGACAGGGACTGCACCAGGAACTGAAATGACTTCAGGATTTTCTCTCTGCCCTTTATCCTTACTTTTTTCTTTGCATCTCCTTCATTCTGTCCTTTGATTCACCAGCTTTCTTTGTTTCTCAGTCTTCATATTAAAGTAAAAATTACGGCCATCATTAGGTCTCAATTTTACATTTTATAGGTCCAGCCACCTAGGAGGAGATGAAATTCAAGATTCTTAGGGAAAGGATACTGATTGGACCACTGGTGTTGGACACGCGCAGCTTGACCAGTCAACTGTGGTCAAATGGATATGGTTACAATGAAGAAAAGCATGGTGGTTGTGAATCCTAGTGTGACTTATTTCCCATCATGGTGAGTCAGAGGTGGAGTAGGCATCAGAGAACGGGAAGCTGTGATCTGGAGAGACTACACAATGGCTAAGCAAACGTGTTTGTTATGCACGTAGCTGCCTTAAAAGAAAAAACTTCTCCTCCCTGACTCCCCTCCCTCCCTACATGTTCTGAGAAAATGACCTTATCTTTCCAACCACTGCTTGTTAGATTATATTTGGGTTCCTGACTCAAGGGCTGCAATCCTTCTAATCGAGATGGATGTTAATCAGATATGCCAATCCAATTCTTTTGTTCAGAATTCTTTTTCTCAAAAAGGGTGAAAAAAAAGCAAAAGCAATAACTTTAAAAAAAACTCACAAAGCAATTTTGTAAGAAGAGAGTGGAGGAGATCTATAGTAATAACGTTTTTCCTGAGCTGACAATGGGATAAAACTATCCAAAAAATGAACACAAACCTGGAGTGTATTAATTGACACAAATGCAGCCCTGTTTTCAGAAGATGAAAGGTGATGTCATTGCATGCCCCACAGGTCAGAAGGCAGGGAAGCATGATGCTTGGTTCTGAGCACAACGTGATCAAAGAGATTTTGACAAAAGAAGCATGATTAGAACAATTTGATTTGAATAATGGAGACCTCTAAAAATATGCCATAAAAGGCATTTTGAAAAGAATTTAGGATGTTTAGCCTAGAATAAAACATTTGACAGGGAAGGGAAATTATACTCACTATCTTTGTATACTGAAAGGTCTATTAGCCGGAAAAGAAATGAACATTGCGTTCAGTAACTACGTAGGGCAGGACCAAGAACAATATATAAATGTAAATGGAAGCAAATCCACTTTCAGCTATGATCATGTGTAATAGGGCTGTTTAACAAAGGAGTGGGCTGTTTTAATAGTCATCTCTCAGTATGTGGATGAGATGGAAAATCACCATCTTTATTGATGTTGTGGAAGATGAATACTTTCTAAAGTACCTTTTGATTGGATCTAAGATTAAAAAGAGAAAGTATTAGAGCTACTGGGTGCCCAGAGAGAACTACTAGTGGTGACACTGATGGCAGTGACAGAAGGGAGAAAGGCCATCTGTGATCTCATCTTCAGGACATCAAGGAAGACCCTTGTCCTCAGGCTGCACCCTGGGTAAGTATCTTGTATAACCTTAGGAAAATCCCCCAATTTCCCAACTCCTTACGTTCCTTATTTTAGAGTGAGAGAATTGGACTGGATTATAGTTAAAATTCACTGCACCCTAAAATTCTTTAAATGCAGTCTATTTATATTGCAAACCTCCTCCAAGCAACAAAAACTCACCAGCATTTTCATGTTAGTTGGTTATGCATTCATCGATACATATATTCAGGGCTCTCGTTATGGCAAGGCACTCCATCAGTCCATTCTCCTTGCATTTGAGAGCTCTGCTTGAGAGACTGAGCTGTTATAAAAATAATTGTAGAGCTGTATAATCATGTCTATGAAACTGTTTTTCACAGCCCAATTATAGTGTTTTTGGTAGCGAATTTTGTGAACATCTATTTTAAATCTCTCATTTAATAAATAACAAACTAAGGCATAGAGTATATTCTGAAATCAAAAGAAGGTTAACCACTACATATAAAAATAGGTAAAAAACAAATTTCTTCTGTATAGCACAGGGAACTATATTAAATACCTTGTAATAACCTTTAATGAAAAAGAATATGAAAATGAATATATGTATGTATATATACGACTGAGACATTGTGCTGTACACCAGAAATTGACACATTGTAACTGACTATACTTCAATTAAAAAAAGAAAAAAAAGATTATGGAATTCCACTTGAGCTATATTTTAAAACCACCTGAATGCAGAGCTTTCTCTAAGAAGAAGCAGAATTTATCCTGCTCTCACCTTGGATACCACCTCTTATCAGCAAGCTCTCTCCACGCTAAGCTCATAATATTTGTGCATCATAGAATCATGCTCTCTGATATCCAATCCTCCACTTCTGAGGCTCAGGAAAGTCTTCAAGCCCCAGCACCTCTGCAGTCAGGAAGCAAGCGGCAGCAAGCCCTTCCCCTCTGGGCTGAAGCAGGGACGAAATCCCTCGAATGACCTTCCAGTTCTCTCTGCCCCTAAGAGAAGGTAGCGTGCTCGGACTTTTCACCGTGCTTTTGTTTGTGTAGTAAACAATTTATAAATGATACTTCCTGTTAGGTTTGAGTCACTTTGAAATGCATGATTTAAAGTTTAGCTCTGGCACATTTCCAGAAAATTATCACTCTACACAAATTGTCACTTTTTAATGTAAGTGGTACTGTGCTCACTTACCTTAATGTGTCCTTGGTATCAAGAAAGTACCTGATGGACAGCAACCATCATGCCTTATAAAAATGAACTGTGTTTATATAAAGGCAGCTTAGATTACACAAACTGACTAAACATGAAAGCCTGAACACGTTTAGCTGAGCCCATACTCACCTAAAGCCTTTGGTGATGTCTGGCATCCCGGCGGCTTTGGCATCTGAGCAGATGTCCTTGTTTAACTCATTATGAAGTTTTCCGTTTTCCTTGGCTGCTTCCCTCATTTTTTTTCTCTCACATATCCTCTATTTTTGCTCATCGTATAATCATCAGGCATAGCATTACCTCTTAATTTAGCCAGAGAAACACTGTGTATCATTTTTGGGCTTTCAGAACCACCACGTGATTGATTTCCGTATCTCTTTTCCTGCCTTGGTGATTTTGGAAGCGTATGTCCGGGTGGAGCCTCCATCAGTCTGGGACCCAGTAAGAGTAAGTAGCAGAGCCTGCCTCCAGCGCATTAGACATACTGGGTAGGCAAGAAGTAAACATTAACTGATAAAAGGCACTCATATTTTGGAGTTGTTTGTTACCGCAGCAAAACCTAGACTATCTTGCACAAAATGTCCCCAGATATATTTAGATACAGTAGACCATTTTTCAGATAAAACCACCCAGTTTAACTTTCATTGTTTTTTTTCCTTCCCAAGCAGATCATAGTCTCTCAGAAAATAGAAATTGTATCTTTTCCTTCCTACTACTTCTGTAGTGCCCAGTGTAAAGCTTAACACTTTGTAATAATAATAATTAGTATTATTATTATCATTATCATTGTTAAATTGAATGGTATTTATAGCTGAGCGGTTATGTTCTGGAGATTTTAAGTGATTCTAGAGATGAATGCCACACTCGGTCATGAAAAAAGAGTGGTATTAAGAGAGAAAATATCTGTCAGGAGAAGAAAGGGGTCATCTCCTGAAGGAATATTTTTTGTTAGAGTCTAGATTTAGCACTCTGGGGAAGTGGCGTCTGTTTGTAAATTCAGGAGAGTTGCACAGGAGTAATTCAATTCTGTTGAAAGAGTTTTAGATGCACTTGAAAATGGGAATGGCTAAGCCAAAGCACATAAACTGGTAACAAGGATTTTGAAATGGATACATTTAGGCAAAGGAAGAAGAGATTTTATACACACATGCGCACATGCACACACGCACACACACACAATCATATTATGTAAATACCTAGGAAACTTTATATCTAAGTTACATCATAGCAAGAGTGGCTTTGAAGAATTCAGCTGTCAATAGCTCTGGGGAAAATGTAATTGCTTTAAATTACTTCCCAGGGTGTTTGATAAAGTCTCAATGGCAACTTAAATGTTTTGCTCAAAGTAATTTCACATTTCCGTTCAGGGATGTGTTTGACACTGAAAAACTGAATTAATATATGAATCCACTGCGAGTCTATGGCTGGAATCTGCAAGCTCCTGCAGAATATCTAACACCACGAGAACAGACTCTGGTACCACAGAACCACAGAATGGGATTTATTCTAATGCAATCCATCTAGACTGCTTCAGAATCTTCCAAAATAAATAAGCTACGGAATGCTTCTGAACATCAGAAGGAGTGGCAGGATATGATCTGCTAAAGTTACGAGGATACAAAAATAAAGCAGTAAATCTAATTCAGTTCAAAAACAAACATTTGAATTCTGAGTGTTCAAAAATGGATGGCACATGGGTATTATCTTGGAGGAGCTCAAAATTAGGCAGAAAGACCACAGTGTAATATGTGCTATAATGGAGGTAAGTGTTCAGTACTATAAATACAGAGATGTGGAGGCAAACATGTGTGGTTACAAGGTGGGATGAGGAGAAACAGATGAAACAGATAAAACAAGGCTTTGTGTTATCAGTTCATTGCCCAGCAAATTAATACACTGCCCTTAGATTCTGACTGTACTAATAACTAAAATCAATCATCTGAACATTGTGAACTCAAAACAGTAATAAAACATATTCTTTCTATCAATGACAATGTGATCTTAGATATGTCTAACATAAAAACAGGATCATAAAATTTCAGGGCTCTTATAAGTCTCTCTTTTTTTTGGAATAAAAAATTTCTTCTGGAGAAAATTACTTCACATAGCATAGTTTTCTATAAGAAGAAACCTAAATAAAATATAAAATAGGAAACTCAAGGCTATTTGGAGAAAAAAAAATGGGCTGGAATTTGTTTTACTCAAGGAAATACAAAATGTTTCCATTTAAAACATTCCATGAAATGTTTTAAAGAAATAAGCTGTGCATCTATGACAATAATTTGAATGATGCATTTCAAATATTAGATAAAAATCATTAACAAAATATGAGCAGAAGATGATAACAACATGTTGCAGCCTAAGAGTTAGGAAATGAGGAAAATTAAAATTTTCTTTAAAGGATAAAGTAAGGATAACAGATGAAATGAAATAAGGAACATTAGCAAAAGAGAAGATGTTTTTTGATCCTTGAGGGCCATTGAATGGTTGAGCGGTATATGAATATACACACGTGAAGGGTGAGATAGGGAGATAGCAGCTAAGCAAGGATGGTCCAGGGAGGAACCACAGTGTTCACACACTGTGCTGTGCGGGTCTGGCACCATTGTGGAGAGCAAGACAAGAAAAGACTCATGGATTACACACAAATTCAAAATGTGCAAGTCATCCCTTTTATTCTTGTTCCATATGTACCAAGAGCACTTCTTTTCATTTGACTCCACATGAGCTGCCCATGAAAACAAAGTCTCAGTCAAGTCACTATGAGGTAGTTCTATTCCTTTCTTTTTTTCGCAAGTCTAGAAACTGTCAGTGTTAGTATTATCTTCAAAAGCTTCCTTATGTAGTTCTGTTTCTTGACAGTTAACACTTATTGCAAGACAACATGTCAGGGATAGTTTGTATTCCATGCAATGCTAACTTCGGGGAAGTTAGATTTCAATGATAAACATGCAGGAAGAATTGTAAGTGATGCTTCTTTAAAAAAAAAAAAAAGTAACATTTCTTTAGCATTTGGGCAAACAGCCTCCAAAATGGCAAATTGACAGCTACCTCAAAGAACCTGCAACCCATTTTGACATCCCGTGTGTTAAATAGAGAGACAAGGAGGAAATGTTCTTGTGGTAAAAAGACACTCCAGCTCGGAAAGAGTAAACATTGGACATAAAAAACTGCTGATATTTACTTCGCTGCCTATCCCCGAAGTAAGTGTTTGAAAAGGAAACATGTTAGAATTCTGGAGCTCTTGTCAGTATCCCATTAGACCTGTATTCAAGGTTTATTTCAAATTCTGATGTTTAGATAAAACCCGTGGGTTCCCTGTGATCACGGAGCCAGCCGGAGTGGGGATCCTGGCAAGACCTTCCCTACCGTCAAGCGAGTTGAGAGCCACGTGGTTTCTTCATTCAGCCTGTCCTGAGCCTGTCCTTAGATGGCCCAGCCTGCTGCGCATCTGATAAAAAACCCAGGGCTCTACACCTGCGAGACCAGTGTCCTAGTCTTCTGAACTCAGGGCTTTGAAAACAGTTTTCATCAGAGAAACTGCTCTGTCTAGTGAAATTAGAAGTAGCCTATGAAGCGTGAGGTGGAGTGGAAAGTTTGGAAAGGATGCTTCTTTTTTGCCATATAGATCCCTGGGGAGCCTTTGCAATTCTCCGTGGATGTAGGCAGGGCGGTGATGCCTGGAGGTCTGAACATGGCCTGCGGTGGCAAATCTCTTTTTGATCTTCTCTTAACTTCAGGTTCTGGCCTCACAGTCATTTCCAACAGTGCTCAGTTTGCTGTATTTGGTTAGATTTTAAAAAGTGAAAATGATGCTATTAACACAGTACGAAATTAATGATCTTAAATCATTCAGAGGCATTAAGTTCTGGAGAACTGTAAAGCCATCAGCAATGAACGGAGGAGAAGTGCCCTGCAGGTTAGAGCTTCGGAGCTGGGAGGGCCCGTGGGGAGCCTCTTAGTTCAGACCTCTCATTTTGCACATGAGGAAATGGATCCCCAGCAGCTGAGGCTTGAGACAGAAGACATGGAAAAAGCAAGTTAATTCATTCCTGGTTATGTTAAATTTGAGTTGCTAGTAAGATGCCGAGGGGGACATATTAGGCAATGTGATTGCAGGGACAGGCTTCCTTCTTGTTCTAGACGGTGTTTGTTCTGAAACAATTTTGCCCAAGACATGCTGACTTTAATAAGTATCAAATATTTGTGCCTTCAGGAAAAATAGCATTTGTTTATTATATATTGGGAACCAGGAAGTTAAAACAACATCACTCCTAAATTTTCCACTGGATGCCTTCTCAGAATTGACGATACGAACCTGTAGCCATCCCACCTCCTCTATGGGCTGCCCTCCACCCTGTGAGAGGTTATTTACTCTCTAGAGCTTTTGGAAAACTTCTGTTTATGGAAGCCTACATCCTCCAAAGGGGAGCCGGCGGCTATGAGTGCAGAGCACGCTGGAGGGCTGTGAACCCAACACACAAATCTGTAGGGGCACATCAGAACTTAGGGTTGGGGTGACTAAAGGGAATTACAACACAGGAGGACAAATAAAAACCCATATTTGTGATTTCTCCCGGTGCTCAAGGAAAAGGCTTCCTTAAATAGAGTGCTCTTGAAGCATCCTTTTATGGAAATTTCCTGGCTTCAAGTGCAACTTCTCAGGGCTCAATTTTCTCCATGACATAGTTTGTTGCCATGAATTCTTCACTACACTGGTCAAACAAAGTTGAGTCCTTGGCAATATTCATGACCTTTAACTCATGACCTGGTTTTCTAACTGATTCATTCTTGAAAAACCATCTCTCTTCCCAGAATGGAGTTTGTCTGCCATGTGATTAAGCACAGGCATTATAGTCCCTTTACTTTTTTTAATGCACATCTCCTTGCACCTGTACATTGTGCTTCCTCAGTCCTGTAGGGGAGTAAATACAGAGGCCCATTGCCAAGCCAAATATCTCTTAATGGCTACTACTTAAAGAGCCACCCAAAATTTGCAATTACCTTTGTTAAGAACTCCATTAATTTCTTGGCCAGGGCCCATTTTTAGCTCCTGTCTGTCTCAGTGGAGATCTGGATAAAGTGGAGAAGAAGTTTCGTTGGCTTATTTTTGACTTTTCTATGTCCACTGAAGGCAAGTCGCTCACAATCCGGGGTCAACCAGGCACAACGGAAGCTCACACAGTAACTAAAGTGTGGTGAGATATTACTGTTTATTAGCTAGATTTATGCAATTTCATGTCTTTAAATATAGCTTGAGGTGGTGATAGTTAGTTACATCTTTATCATGATGTCCTTTAAAGGTTTGTCTGTGTAGCCCCCTTAAAGAAAGCAAAGCAATGACAGAACAGCTTTTGTATACACATTTCTTGTCTTCTTAAATTGAAAGCAAACACTCTGAAGACAGGAGATATGCCTTAATCCATTTTTGTGTAATGCCCAGTGCTTATGCCGTGTTGGACACATCATAGGTACCCAGTAATTACTGATTAGATCACTTTAAATTCTGCATTTTGTATTATACAGAAAAAATTATGAAGCATTGTCTTTCAGTGGGGTAATATAATTATAAATCTGGTTTCCTTTGCATCCTGAGAAAGACTGGAGACATGATCCCTTCAGAACTAATGGGCCCTGCTATCATAGTACCTCACTGCCTGCTCAGGACCCTGGAAAGGGAACGTCAGCTCTAAGTATATCAGTATTCGACCTAGCTTTATCATATTCAAGATTTTCTCCCTAGAAAATTTTGAGATCTTTTTTTCATACATTGCTTTGGAAATTGGTAGGCTCCAAATTCTCCCTTTAGTGTATCACTGCCTATGACTGCTCAGAAATCACTGTGAATAGGGATACGTGTAAGAAAAGC
Organism: Vicugna pacos; assembly: GCF_048564905.1. Taxonomy (NCBI): domain Eukaryota; kingdom Metazoa; phylum Chordata; class Mammalia; order Artiodactyla; family Camelidae; genus Vicugna; species Vicugna pacos. The sequence goes on along the minus strand of NC_132994.1, from coordinate 10,533,306 downwards.
TATTGCTACAAATTCATTCGTTCATTCACTCTGAATTTGTATTCACTTTCTACTCTGTGCCACGCGTTATTTCAGGAAGACTGGGATACATCAGAAGGGAAAACAGACATCACTGTCACCATTGATTTTTTTTTATTATAGTCAGTGGAATTCTTTCCAAGTTTAATTAAATTTTGATAAATACTAACCAATTATTGTAACTGAAAAAATGTTAACTAATCATTTAGCAGATGGGTAGCTAATTTTTTATTCATTTTAGTTTTGCAGTTTTTGCATTTTAAAGCATATGCATGTATGTATATGTATATACATATGTGCTCATTATACATTTATATGTACAATTGTATAAATTATACATATTATGCATAATTTATGTATTATATGTATTATATATATCATAGGTATATATATATTTTTTTCCTTTCTTGGGCCCCTAGAGATCTCAAAGTTCCTAGGTATTCTTCCTGGTTCTTAAAAATGGTAAAATGGTTCTGATTTTTGTTTAATGTCCTGAATCAGAGAAAAACTGGTTGACTCAGTGCTGAATATAGTTCACAACACATATTGAAGAACAAATTCTAAACTAGAATAATGACTGCAGTAATAGGAAAAACACTCCTGTGTATCTCTTTTCTGTTACCCACACAAAACATTTCACTTCTTGACACTTCTGATCATCAAATGTGGGGTTTTTCCCCAAATTAAGTAATTCTCAGCAACCCCAGCACAATGACCTACAATTCAATTCTTACAGTTCAGACCCCACAATTTAAGAGCTCAGTCCCATGAGACTTTCCCCCACTTTAGATGCCAGTTGAAAATAGTACGTCTCCAGGTTACCCAAAGCTTCTATACAACTTGGCCACAAATCAGACATTCTCATAACCCCCCTCCTTAGATTTGATTATTTGCTAGAAGAGTTCACAGAACTCAGGGAAGCACGTTTACACGTTTATTATATAATAAAGTGTATGATAAAGAATATAGGTGGAAGTCAGGTAAAGCAGTACATGGGCCAAGGTCTAGAAGGGTCTTGAATGCAGGAGCTTTTTTTGAGTTGTACCACTCTCCCAGCACGTGGATGTATTCACCAACCTGGAAGCTCTCCAAATCCTGTACTGTTTGGATTTTTATGGAGGCTTCATCACATAGGCATTGGCTCAACCTCCAGCCCCTCTCCCCTTCCTGGAGGACAGAGGGTGAGACAGAAAGCTCCAAGTTTCTAACGTTGGCTTGGTCTTTCTGGTGACCAGCTCCCATCTACCAAGAGTCACCTCATTAGAACAAAAGACATCCTAGTCATCCAGGAAATTCTATGAAATTTAGGAGTTTGGTGTCAGATGTTCCTGTCAATCAGGATGTTACAAATTGTGTCTTAGAAGCTCTGTGACGGGAATTGAGTTGAAGACTAAATGTTAGAACAAAGGATTAACCTAGCACCCATATTTACAAGGATTGTAGGAGCTCTGTATTAGGAACCAGAGACAGATATATACATTTTACATTTAGTATATATATTAATTTATATTTATATATAAAATATTCAAATGATAATAAATATATTAAATAATAATTATAAATATATTTACATATGTTTTGTATTATTTCACACTGTGATGTTACGAATCTTCAATGTCAAAATGAAAAAGAATACACCAAGAAAATTCACATCAAGATTTCCATTAAAGATCCAAACTCTCAAGCTTTAAGGACATTTTGATGTCAACGAAATTGGGATATCAGGATATGAGTGTATCTTTCACTAATTTTAAAAAAGGGAAGATCTACACTAGAACTTAGTTTCCTTTGTCACCTACTAAATTCAGAGCAGGAATACAGTGGCAGTTATATTCGCTATTATAACAAAGCACATCTTATTTAAATTTAATAAATTGGTGAGCAATTGTCCATGTGGAATTTATTTCATTTGTCACTTTGGATCTTTTCCAAGGGCTTCAAAGAGGAATATATATTTCTTGTCATGGCATTGGTTTCCTACATCCATTCTGAGGGTAGCATGACTGTCACAGCTTTATTTCTTGTTGCCTGAAATCATAGTAAGTTCTATAGGCATGTTCCAGAGTTTGAAGGCTTCTACAGAATGACTGAAGTGTACCTGTAATTGACATTTCTATTACCAGATAAAATTCTCCCACTTCAGAGAAGTAATTGTAGCATTCGGTGTGTTTCCACAGAGAATTTAGAAAACTTCTCAAGATCTGAAACACTCTTAAGATTTTCCACCTTTCGGATAACAAGATGTTGTGTGTTAACTTTATTTTTTTAATTTAACTCTCAAATAGATTTATCAATTAGTTCATTGGCCCCAAGTTATGTGTTGCATTTCATTTTGCTTGAAGTCTGAAAGAATTATATGTATCCTCAGAAAGCCAGTGACCCTAGAATAATAATTCTCAGAAGTACAGCCTTATGTTCAAAAGCAATATCCATCATGAATGCATTAGAAATTCTTTTATTTTATAAGAAGTGTGGTATATGATCACATCAAATAAAAGGTGCTACTAGGAAAGACAAGACGTCCTGGTTTATTTTTACCTTACTCTCATGAGACTAATACTAACAGCTAGCATGGAATATTAAAAAACAAAAACAACAAAGTTAAAAAAACAAAAACTTTTTTATTCATAAATAAATTTTATCTTTTATTTTCCTGTTATAAGAATTATACATACATATAATAGAAAAGGGAAAAAAAACTAGCAAATGTCAAAAATCATCCATGACCCCATACTGCAGAAACATCTACTATAGATTTTTTTATATTCTTCTATCTTTCCCTGTGACTGATTACTTAGGTTTATAGCTGTAATCACATGATATTTAAGATGTTGCATTCTTATTAAATTACTATTTTATCCTTATAATTGTCTATAGACTCTTGAACATTATCTTTAGTTGTTTTTTTCTTTCTCTCTCTCTCTCTTTTTTTTTTTGGTGGGGGAGGTAATTAAGTTTATTTATTTAATGGAAGTACTGGAGATTGAACCCAGGACCTCATGCGTGTTAAGCATGTGCTCCACCACTGATCTATACCCTCCCCTGAACATTAACTTTTAGATTTTTGCTTTATATCTGGAAAAGAGAGTGAGGCAGAGCAACAGATGCATAGAAAGCCAAAGACGGTCTCATTAAAGAAGAATCAAAAGAAGAGAGTAACAAAAAGTCAGTAAAACTGAAGTTTCCAGCTCCTGGAGATGCTTCACTCTATTCTTGTCAGCACCCACCTACATCACTCATCCACACTCCATCAAAAGATAAAATGAATAATAAAAACTTCTGTGGTTATGGTGAACACATTCTAAAATTGCCTTAAATTAGCCCCACCTCTTGGCACTCATGCCCCTTGTTTGATGGGGGTGGGACCTATAACTTGTTTCTAACCAATGGAATATGACAGAAGTTATGAAATGTCCCCTGTGATTACCTATTTAAGATCATAACAACTGCCTTTCAAAGAACTCTGCCCCTTGTTGGCTTTGAGGAAGCAAGTGGCCATGTTGGGAAGATTCACATGGCAAGAAACGGAGAGTGGCCTCTCGTTTACAGCCAGAAAGAAACCTGAAGCTCTCAGTCCAACAGCCTACAGGGAACTGAATATCACCACCACTCATGTGAGCTTGGAAGTAAATCCTTCCCCAGTTAAAACTGAACCCAACCCTTGCTGAGGTCATGACTGCAAATTTGTGAGGACCTGGTTAAGTCATGCCTGGCTAATGACCCACAGAAACCATGGGATTATATATGTACATTGTTTTAGATTTGTAGATTTGTAGATTTGTAGTAATCTCATTATGTATGTAAGTAATACAGTGTTATCAACTATGTGTCAGACACGTGATAAAGAAATAGAAGGAAGTAAGTATGGTCTGTATTTTCAGAAACTTTACACTTGCTTGGCATGCACATAATTTAAAACAATATAAGTTCTAAAATTTAGTGCAGAGTTTTGATGAAAAAAAGAGGGATTGCTTTGTCTGTGTATTCAAGATACCTTCAAAGAGGTGGAACTTGAAAAATAATGGACAGAGAAGAGTGAAAAGAAATGTTGAGTGTCTGTCAAATAAAAATAGACTGATACGAAGTCAACTTATCCTATAGCTCAAAGAGAAGCACCAATCAATAAGTAATTTGGTCTTTATGGAAGGACATTTGTGGTGGCAGAGATAGGGAATTGTAGCATGTGATGAAAAGTAACATTTCATAGAGTCAGCATTATTCACAGTTTTTCAACATTTTTCTGTCTTTTTTTAGACCTCCCGCCTTCTAATGCCAGGCACTTGCGTGTGAGTGCACGCACACACACAGGGGTGTTCCTCTCAACTCTACTTTCTGAATGTGCATAAGAATACAAAGCGTCAGTTTTCCGCGGGTCTGTTTTGATGCCTGGGTTAGGTGGGCTTGGTGACGATTGGGAACTGTGGCAGAAGGTAGGGTAGGGTGAGAATGTCTCTCCCTCCCTTTCTAGAAGTTGGAATTCAAGCTACAGAAATTGGAGGTCCCAACCTTGATAGCTATATCTTCATCTTCAATCATGAAGACGACATCCCAGGACGGTGGGTTTAGCTCAGTGGTAGAGCATGCGCTTAGCATGCACAAGGTCTTGGGTTCAATTTCCTGTACCTCCATTGAAAAAATGAAGACTACATCCTTAAGGTTCAATATATCTCTGTATGTATCTATATCTACAATCTATATTTCCTTCTATTCTTGTACCTTTATCTATCTATACTGATACTTTCATGTACTAGAAATGTTATAGACATTGATACAATTCTTGCCAAAACACAGATGGGTTAGGCCAATAGCATTTCCTTGATATAATGATTTTAAGAAAAGGGAATAATGTTGGTTTAGCATGACTGGTATTTAGGTGAGTTTGTCTTTGTGTTTTCCATTTATGGATCCTTTTTCTGTTTGTTGGTACACTTCTTTTTCATTCCACCACAAATGCCTCCATATAGTTATTGACTTTCCATATTTGTCCTACAAACCCTGCAAAATATGTTGTGACTTTTCTTTCCTCCAGCAAGTTCTGTCTTATTAAGAGAATATGTGAGTGGTTGGTCAGATTTCCACTGTCAGACACGGACATCATGACTCCACGTACAGGAACATCACACAGTTGAACCGGCACTTTTCTTAAACAGCCTTTTGGTTTCAGGAGACAGCATGGAGCTGTGGTAATGGTTAGTATGTTAGCACAGTCTGTGATGACCACATTCAGACAGGGAGCTCCGTGGTGTCTGAGCAGAGACTAGCTTTGCCAAAGTTCATTAAGCCATCCTGTATCTTCCTCAGCAATGCTTTTGAATACAAATAGGTGTAACCTCATTTTCAATCATGCAGTCTCCAAACTTCATGAGACTTTAATCATTTGCTCCATGCTTACTGAAGGAATTTCCTAGCACATGTCTTGCCTTCAATCACTCTTTTTCTTAAGTGTATCAAGTTGCACATTGTCTAATTAATCTTTTATAAAACTTGTATTTTAATATCTATTACTACTTGGTATGCAATCTTAGCTCTTAATAGAATAAAATAAAAAATTACCCTATCAAGATTATTTATAATCTAACCCATTTGTTCTACGATAGTATTTTTATGATTGTATTTCTACTCCCACTACAGCTATTCTTAAAATTTGCCATGCTGGCTCAATTTCTCCCATAGAATCTCACCCATCTGACAACCCTCAGTTTTCACTACTTACTATTTGTTGCAACTATATACTCTGCATTTTTTATATATCATCTCACTTAGCCCTTAAAACCCACAGTGCACTTTATTGTTCACATTTGTCCAGTGAGAAGAGAGACACTTTTCCCACGGTCGCACAGTTGATTTATGATGGGTTAGAATACGAAGGATCTCTATCTGCTCTAGAAGCTACATTTGTTATGATTATCCCCAAAGACTTCATTGCCTTCATTGCTCTGTGATCTTTTCTCATAACTTAAATTCCACCAGTTTCTGTTTAGGCAGTGTTTACCATATGATTATTGACTTTTCTCTGTTGGCTTAGAGTGAACACGATCATCTAAAATGGATTTGAGATTCTGCTGTGTAATCATAAACTCATTCTTTGTTGAGTTCCACAATGTTTTATTAAAAGTATAATTTAGGCTAGCAAGGAGACTCAGCAATGAAGAAAATATTCTTGTTTTCTAGAAGCTTAGTGTAGCAGAGAATACATACACCTGCAGAGAAACAAACATTTGTCTTTAATTTTTGTAACTTGGGATGAAATATGAGATCAGTGAAGAATGGAGTGGACTGTGCTAGGGAGGGTCCTAAAGGATACCCTCACCCTCCTCTCTCTCTTGGTCCTAAATAGCTCAGTGCTATGAGCATGTAGTATATTTTAGTGCCTCAAAAATATTCTAAGAATTAATGAAATAATATATAGGAAGGTTCTGCTTTGGAAAAAAGGCAGTTTGGTATGTCTGTAAATAGGGAAAAATCTAGAATTCACCTTCAGAGATTGATTTTCTTCAGCTTAGTCATGATTAGTATACAACTATAGATATAATTTTGTGTCCTATTGTTAGGCTACTGTAACTAGCAAAAAAACATAACTGATGTCACAAGTGGTAATGATTTCCACTTGTGATTGACACATGTCTTCGCTAACCTGCATTTTGGACAGGGAAAACAGTCACCTTATTAATAAACGTGTGGGCACTACAATTTTATAATAGGCTGGATGCTTAACATTAAAGTGGAAAGATTCTGTTTATATTTTAAAAGGTATAATTCAAAAGGGTTCACAGTGCCTGTTAGCAATAGCGTTTACTGTGTGACACCCACTCTGTCCTTCCTTGGTGTCACGTTGAATGTGATAAATCCAAAGAACAATCCGCTTCTTTCATCTCAATAAGACAAAATCATTATGCAAATTCTCTCTCCTTCTGCAAAATCTGTTGGATGAAACTGACAAATATATTTGCACTTTGCATACATTGACTCATTGGTTTGTCAGCATAGGATAACTTCCAGAGTTATACCCATCCCACGTGGAGCCTGAATGTATGAGAGATGGTGGGATTGGCTTCACAGATAGGATGGAAACAGTTATGAGCAGAATGGAAGGATGGACCATCAAGACAGCCCAGGAAGGAGAGCAGGAGAGAGGAAGAGAAGCCACAGGCAAAACGTTGAACGTTGATTAGTGAAGCATAAAGCGCACAATCAGAGAAGCATGGGCTATTGAATTATCCTCAAGATGAAGTGTACTGATGAAGGATCTAGAATCTAAGAATTACTTTAAATTTACCAGGGAGTCTGAGAGTTCTGTGAAGAGAAATGTCTTGTCTGAAGGAAGAGATGAGAAAAAGTTTTTTGAGAGCATCCTGAGAGCTTTCTTTTTGTTTTGCAGGGTTCCGCTCTAACCCATTCACTGCCTAAGGAAAGAACAAGAAAGGGGGAAGCCCAAAGTTTACCAGAGGAGCTTGGATATGTCTTAAGAGAAGAAAGGAAAAAGCCAGAGATTCAAGGAAGAAAATGAAAAGCTCTAGAACAATTAAAGGAAAAGAGGGGATGGCAACTTCTCTAAATATAAAGAGGAAACAAAGAAAGTGAGTAAGAATTTGGAAATGGATGTGGGTGATGGGAAAGGCAATATTCATTTCATCTCAGTAGGGCAGAGTCACTTTAGGGGACAATGGAAAAGCATGGTGGGGGGACACTGACGTCAGCCCTGATGCGGAGAGTGGAGGAGATGGCTTCCAGGAGCCAAGCAAGGCCTGCGCACTGAAACTCCAGCTCCTGAGCTGAAGGGCACTGCAGCCTTTCTCCAGCCTGTTCTGAACTGGGTTTTGTTGCTGTTTTTTTTTTTTTCTTTTAGTTTGGGGCAATATTTTACTAGTGGCAATATAGAAAATTACCCTACAATCTCGATTGTAGGATATAGATACAAAGACATTGGTACTGGTGATCACAATTAGGGTGACAAAATTAGCTCTGCCTGCTAGCAAAAGTAGAAAAAATAAAATGAAATAAACGAAGCCAAGGAAGGAAGGAGATTTTTGAAAATGAAGCTTCATGACCAAAGGGAAAGGAAAAAAGGAGGAACTACAGACAGGAAAACAAAAGTGTCTAGTCCATCTCCTATTCTAGGGCCTGTGATGTGTTTAGAAACTGCTTTTGTGGGTGGATTCCTTACACGTATTTACAGATGAGGAAATAAGCAAAGCACAGCCAGCCTCCTCTCACCCACACACTCAGGGGCTTGAGTCCTCTGACTTTTTATGCATTGTTTCCTCTGCTGTGAATACCTTTGCTCCTGTCCTGGAAAATCTCATTCATGAAGCCCAGCTCAGGCTTAATTTTCTCTTTGAAGCCTTTCATAAGTATTTGCCTAAAAAAACACTGTTTTCAATGACTATAATTCCAACTTCAGTGCGCAACCTTGGCACCATTGACCCAGAGGGCCGTAAGGTGCCCCTCAGTTTGCACAAACTTCAGACAGGCTTCTTCCTGACTCCAGACCCCTGGCCTCCCTTGTCTTGGGGCAGTTACTTCAGAGGACTTGGAATTTCAAATTCTTTCTCTCCCTCTTTGAAATGCAGATAAATCTTCTCCCATCCTCTTGCCAGTTTTACAAGCCAGCAGTGATTTTTCTCAAGGTCCTAGGAGCCATTCCTCTGAAATGTCATCATCCAGGAAGACAGTACCACGACCTCCCAGTTTTGTAGGAAGGCAGGAGTCTAACTTCAGTGGCACTAATTAGCAACAGATGGCCTCATTCCAGGATAAAACGTTTAATCTCAGGAATATCTCAGTGTGGTCCGGGTTGATCTACCTCCACCCAGCATCCTCCAGAACTTCTCCTCTAACTAAACAAAAAGCCTTTTGCTTCAGTGGAGTGGAGTTCACTCTCTCCCCTGTTGCAGCAGTCTTGGATAAGTCTTTCTTTTTGTTTAAATTTGTTCAGTACAACTTTTCTTTGACACCACAATAGAGTACCGTAGAGAAAGGAGACAATATCTTCTTGGGATCTCAAGCAGGGGGCACACATTACTTGAGCATCCACCATGTACAAAGAGCTACACTGAATACGTTTATTCATAATCTCATCTGACTGCTGTAACATTTCATGCTGTGAGGAAGGCATTGTTCATCCTATTTCTGCAAATGAGAAATTAGCTGAAGAGAAATAAAATTAACTTGTCCAACGTAAAAAAAGGTTAACATGTAGGAGAGATAGGATTCTCATCCTAGTTTCTCTGCCTCAAATATGTACTTTTTCTATTATTAATCCATTATTTGCATAATAATTTTCAAAGTACTTTTACATGTAAAAAATAAATATCCCTTTCTTAAATCTGTGAGATAGATTTTATTCTTTTCATTTCATAGTTAAAAATGCTGAAGCCAGGCTGGTAGGTAATTTGGTCATGTTTACATAGAAGTGGTTGAAACAGAAAGTTATAAGCTGCATTTTCTTTAATTTACATCTTGATAATAAAAAATGAAATATAACTGGTCTCAACCAATAATTAAAAATGAAAGAACGAACGAGAGTATGCAGGCTTGGGAGCATGGATAAGACAAGCAGTAAGTAGCCACTACATTTTGCTAGAAAGAAGAGAAGCAGCCAGGAAACATTTATATACCAAATACAATAAAATTTCAGTTCAAGATGTGCTTATTGTATATTATCAGAAAGTTGGATTTCTAAGCCTGTTTGAAAAAAAGAATAAAAAGCTATTCTTCACTATAAAATTTTATTAGATTCAAGGCTTACTGACTTGTAAACTTAAACTTGGAATGTGCTTGTTAGAGAAAACCACATTCATATGAACGTTTGCTGAAAGAAACTGTTCACTTAAAGTTGTGAACTCTCTTTGCTAAAGGAGGTTAATTTTACTTAACAACCTTGATAATTAGCTCACTCTGACCTAACCGAAGTTGCTCTGATTAACTTCATTGGCTTAAATGAACTGCACAGAAATTCTTAATGTTAGGAATATTAGCTAAGAGCAATTGCATCTCTATAAAACTACATTTTAGAGGTAAAAATAAAATGGTTACCTGTTCCAATAAGAACAGTTCAGGAGAGGATAGTTGGGAAACGTTGATTGAGAAGACAGTTTATAGAAGAAGCGGGCAAGGTTCGGGAATATCAACCAAGGAGGTTCAGTACCCTGAGGCTGGCAAGGTGTTCTTACCCCCTGACTTCTGAGTGGTTAAGAAAGGGGAGGGGTTACAAGCACTCAGAGAGGGAAGCTGTAGCCGTGGCTGGGGCCGTTGACAGGAGATGGGACCTTTGGTAGATAAGTGCAGCTAGGAACACCTGCAGGTTTATCATGAAAAAAAGATGGGAAATAAACATCCTTCACCCTGCCAGCTCTCTCATCTTTTTCAGTGAGAGTCATCAACCCAACCCATCCAACCAGAAGCCAGAGAGCAAAGTACATCTACCAATCTGTCTGGAAAGGGCTGCATTCCAGAGCACAGATTGAGGCACAAGTAAATTCAGAGTCACCTGAAAACTAAGGCAGTGACCAATAATGGGGGCAGGGATGGGAGAACTAATTAACATAATATATGTCGCTAAAGGCCCCATGTTTGTTGGTGGTCAAAAGACCTTCTTTAACAGGCAAAGCTTCATTCTTCCACACCCATTTCACACTCTCCTTTTGCTCACTATTCTTACTAGTACCATAGTTGGACAAATCAGGACAACCCAATATTTCCTTCCTGTATGATGTGAGTCTTTGCTGCCCTTGACTTTTTTGGAACTGTGGTTTTCCACTGACAAAGACTATAGTGCAAGAGAGTCCTAAGAGGAATCCCAATGAACACTCCAGTTCTAGACACAGTCCCCTCGCACCCATTGTATAAATGCAACTAATTTTCTGTTCAAAATTCAGATACATTGTCATGACCATTAGCCTCCTTCTTTACCTGTCGGTTCAATGGCATGAACACCAATTGCCAAGAGACAGCATCAGCTGTTAGTGAAACAGGTCTGTGGTCCCTGGTGGAAATCATTTCTTCCTTGTACACCAGACCCTTCACATCAGGTAAGCCCCACAGTGAAAGGAAATGGTAAGTTAAAAAGCATCCCTGAAGTGGGATCCACTACTGTCTATGCGGCAGGCAGGACCATAAACCAACTGCTAATTTAAGGCATATATCACATTCTATAGCATAGGACCCAAATTGTGCAGACTGTGATCTCCCAGCTGGGTGTTTAAGTGAGCATTCACCAGGCCATTCCACTACTCTATCTGGTACCTACTTTCAGATGATGGCACATGTGTAAGTCATTATCTCATGGGTGTGAGCCCTTTATGTGCTTTGTGATAAAATGAGTTATCTGGTCAGAGGCAATGTTGAATTGGTATGCTTTTCAGCATTGAAAAAGGGAAGGAATTTTGTAAGTCAATGAAGTGTTGTGAGCACTGAAGACAAGTCAGCGTCTACTTCTGTGAACTCTTTCAATTCCTGGAGCAAGCCATGTACTTGTCCATCTGGCTATGTTGAACTCTCTTAGCTCTCATTATAAGCTAGAAGCAATAAGGTCCTGCAAAGAAACATCATCCCTTCGTGAAGCAATTGTGAAATCATCAAATGGTTGTTATTAGGCGGGAGACTGGTTCCAGCGGGTGTGGAAAGCAAGGAAGAGGCTGCTTTCACAGTAAAGAAGATTTTTGGATTTCAATATTCTCAACCTTTTCTGGATATATCCTTATTCCCCTATCCCACATGTTGGGCTCTCATTTCTTCCTCATGAGCATCTTCATGTTACCATAAGAAACTTGGCACTGTTGTTCATATAATTGGTGCTGTAATTAGTTAGTTTAACAAATTTAATGTTGGAAATACTATCAAAATGTAGCTTGGCATTTGGTGGCTATTTTTAAACTGTTATTATTTGATGACAAATGGTAGTATTATCAACATCTGGATGCAATTACTATACCATTGCTGGCACTGTAAAAAATTTTTTCACAGAACTTAGATTTTTTTAAAAAATCATTTAATGAGGGAATTTCAGAACATGAAATTTTAAAAAAGCCAAAAAACCAATGTGTGGGTGGATATTTACATGATTTAGCCCTCTAAGACAGGATTTCCAATATTTTTCATTGAAAAATATGCATTAGTTCAAATAACTTTGGAAACTCCTATATATTATATCACCTTGTATAGATTTATCAAACATTAGCAAAACAAACAAACCATAAAATCTAAAGTAAATATTTTAATTTGGTTAACTCCAACATTTATCAACTATATTTGTCCACAGAACCTACCCTAGTATAACACCTAATAAAATTTTATTGATACCACTGTGTTGAACACTGCTCAGGGTGCTTACAACTTAAAAAAATAACAACAGTAAATTATGGATCACTCATTTGTAAGAATTAAATGTTTCATTACCTAAGAGACTAATTCTAAAACTCTAAGGTGAAATAGAATCAGTTTATGTCACAAATAGGGGAAAACAATTCTGACAAGAAGTACTTTTTTCTTTGCTCTGAAGCCCACATTTGGGGGGTTCCTAAAAAGAGTGATCTAAGAAAACCAGGTACCCTCACCTTCCTGTGAGGAAAGCTGAGGTCCTGGAGATGTGATTAATCTGAGTTGCCCCCCACCTCCCAAAAAAGCCTAGAAATAGGCAGGAATATTTTTCAGTTGCAAGGTCTCATGCAAGGAGTAACTGAAGCCTATTTTAGGGGAGGGCATTCAAAGAATTACAGGGCAATTTGAAATCAAGTCATTGGGATGAAACCAAGGGTAAGAGCTAGATTAAAAGAGAAAGATGTGTCCAGAGAGAAGCAGTGATGGGGCAGTCTGGGTGGATTCTTATGGGAGATGAGGTGCCTGGGGAGGGACCCCATCCCTGAGCCCCTCAGCCAGGTCCCTGAGTGGTGGAGCCCTGACTGGGACAAAGGCTACGATGAGGGATGGGAGGCTGAGACCAACCCACACCAAACTTTATTGACTTGGCTGAAATAGATTAGTGCACTGATGAGTGTACAGCTGGTCATTCTGATTTCCGTATGATAGAAGTGACCATTTGTGGCCCATTTCGGGACTATGGCAATGCACTTGTGCAGTTGTGTGTAGTCTGCTCTGCTACCCCAACTGTAAAAGCAGACTTGGAGCTGCAGGGCCTGGATAAATATATTTAGTGCTCAAGTTTTTCACCCTATTAGCTTCAAATCTAGGGCAACCTAAATTTAAGTCAGCGAGGGAGGAAACCAGATACTTCAAGTGTTTTTCACATAATCACAAACCTAAAATCAGCGAAACTATCTTACAGAGCTGAAACCTCTTTAGAAAGCACCCACTGATAAAGGTTCACCTCTCACTACACAAAATGGAAATACAGTGCAGTCCAATAAAAGCTACCTGATCCTCTTCGCTTTTGTTAATATTTCATCTTTGCCCCTAAGCATTGTCTTGGAAGCTTCCAGAACTCCTGGAAACAACCAGGGCAGGTTTATTTCATTTACATTATCAGATAAAACATTTCAGGATATATATATATGATATATTATATATATATTATATATGACATATATATATATCATATATATATTATTATACTGATGAATCAATCCATTCAGTTATAGGGATCTCATTTTGCATTTTCTCACAAGAATGTTCTGGAATAAAAATAAATTTGCTAAATGGCAAGATTCCACAGGGAATTGGATCACTGGCTTCCCAATGCAGTATAAGGAGCAATTCCATATAGGGTACCATTTTTCAAAGGGGATGTTTACCCTGTTATAGCCAAAAAGCATAGCAGAACAAGAAGTATAGTTAAACTGATCTAGTTCAAATCCCTCATTAAAATTCCTAAAGCATATGAATTATTATCTTGGATCTCTGTAAAAATCATTATTGCAGAGACTCAAAATAATAATCCAAAAACACCTACGTAGAGCATGACAAGGAGGATTGTAAGTAAGGGATGTTACAGTTGTAAATAAGGTAGTGAGGGGAGACCCTTTGAAAAAGGTGACATTTGAACAAAATTAGGAACAAGGTAAGGGAGGTAACCATGTGGTATCTGAGGGGAGAATTTCAGGCTGAGAAACAGCTCTTACCAAGTCCCTAAGGCAGGAGTAAGGTGAGGTATTAAGAATGGCAAGAAGACCAGCGTGGTTGGAACATGGGATCAAAGAGGAGAGAAATTGGTGGTGAGACTGGAGAGTAGAGGAGGTGAGAGTGAAGATCACATCAGGCCTTGTAAGCTATTATGAGGATTCTGAGTTTTACCCTGAGTAAGATGAAATGCCAGTAGTTTTGAACTGAGAAGAAACTGGAATTTGAAAGGATCAATTGGATATTGTGTGAAGAATAGTAAGTCGAGGGTGAGAACAGAAGTAGGGTGACCAGTTTGGAGGCTGTTGTAGCCATCCAGGTAAGAGATGATGGCGGCTTGAAACTGGAGGTATAGCTGTGAAGATGGTGAGAAGTGGTCAGATTATGGAGGTATATTTATATTTAACTGAAGTATAGTTGACTTACATTATATTAGTTTCAACTGTACAACACAGAGATTCAATATTTTTATAGATTATACACCATGTAAAGTTATTATAGAATATTGACTATATTCCCTGTGCTGTACATTATATCCCTATGCTTGTTTATTTTATAACTGGTAGTTTGTCTCCCTTAATCCCCTTCACCTATTTGATCCATCTCCCCACTCCCCTGTCTTCTAGCAACCATTTGTTTGTTCTCTGTGTCTGTGAGTCTGTTTCTATTTTACTTGCTTATTTATTTATTTATTTTTTAGATTCCATATGTAAGTGAAGATATTAAGTATTTGTCTTTCCCTGTCTGACAGTTTTCACTAAGCATAATATCCTTCGGATCCATTCATTTTATAACAAATGACAATATTTCACTCTTTTCATGGCTAATATTTCATTATGTGTAGACATATATATATATAAAATACATATATATATGTAAAAAACATCTTTCTTATCCATTAATCTGTTGATGGGCCCTTAGTTGCTTCCATATCTTGACTATTTTAAATAATGCTGCTATAAACATTGGGGTGTGTATATCTTTTCAAATTAGCATTTTCATTTTTTATGGTACTGGCACAAAATAAGACACATAGATTGATGGAATGGAATAGAGAGCCCAGAAATAAACTCATACACATATGGTCAATTAATCTACGACAAAGAAGCAAGAATATACAATGGGGAGAAGACAGTCTCTTCCATAAGTGGTAATGGAAAAACTGGAGAGCTACACTGAAATTATGCAACTAGAAAGTTTTCTCATGCCAGACACAAAAATAAACTCAAAATGGATTAAAGACCTAAATGTAAGACGACAAACCAAAAAGTCCTAGAAGAAAATGTAGACAGTGTACTCTTTGACATCAGTCTTAGCAATATTTTGGGGGGATCTGTCTCCTCAGGCAAGGGAAACCAAGCCAAAAAAAAAAAAAGGATCTAATCAAACTAAAAACCCTTTGCATCGTGAGGAAACCATCAGCAAAATGAAAAGGCAGCCTACTGGATATAGTTTGAAGATATAAACCCAAAAGGATTTCCTCAGAGACTGAACAAAAGGTGTCAGAGAAAAAGAGTGGACAAGAATGATTCCAAGGTCTGTAGCCTGAGCAAACTGGAATGATAGTGTTCATGGCAGACTTACTTCCCTCTACTCGGATTCCTAATTAATGTGATATCCAATTAAGGAGGTTTCACACTGGTAACTACTAGCATGAACTGTTTTTAGTCAACTTTGTTTCAACTCAGAAAACCTGGTTCCAGAATTTTCTCTCTGCAGTTGTATAAATTTTGGGGTAAATCCCACCCAACGACCCAAAACCAGTCTATAGCAACTAGAACAACGATCTTCTGGTGTTCCAATGTGACAAGTGTAACTACAGTGGAGGTTTGACTACTTACCAGAACCCACCTGCACTAGGACTAGGCTGAGGACATTATCCAGGACTGGCTGAAGCAACATCTCTGCTCTGGTTGGTGTCCAGACGCAGATAATTCTAAGAGCCAAATAGGCTTTGGAATGAAGCCCAGCTAAGTTTGAATTCCGGTTCTGGCCCTTACATAGTTAGCTTCAGGCTCTCATCTGTAAAAATGGGGAATATAACATTATTTCTTGATTTTTTTTAAAGTTATCCTTTAATGAACTACATACAGAGTTCTTACAATTGCCGATTCTTAGTCTCTCCTCACCCTTCTCCTCACTTTTGACCTCTGATCATGTGCAAATATTGATGTCTTTGCACCAGGCTCATAAAAGCCTGCATCTCTTGATAGCTCACCTGTCCTCTCTTGGGTATCTTTTTGTTAATTGCAGAAAAATTTCTTGCCTAGATTTGCTCACAATCCCAGTCCTTAAAACAGGCTTTCTACTTCTGCTACTCAACTTTCTATTTTCTAATTTTGCTGCTCTTATGATTTATAATAGTTGTTCCCATCTGGTACGTGGTACATAGTAAGAACTCAATAAATGTTATCTGTTGTTATAATAGTAATATTATTATTAGACAAACAAGATTATGGATGTCTATAAGTGGGGCTCCACTTTTTCCTCCCAGGGAAAAGTGGTTCATAGACTTTTGTGATATTATGTGGGAAATGTAATTCTAATCATGCGTGAGATGAAGACTTCTCTTTTTCTATACATCTTTTCTTCACTTTGTTTCTTGTCTTCAATTGGATATGCCCCTGTTACCTGTCTCAGGACTAATGTAACTGATCCAGCATTGGGTTTGCTGCTCATAACTTTTGTGTTCTCCTCACAATGCCACATGAGTGTGGAACTGAGAGCTGTTTAGGTAAATGAAATAAAAATGATGAGGATGATTGGGTAAAGTTACGGAGAAGAAACTGAGTGTGGGAATAAAATCAAGTTTCTGTGTAAAAGCAAGGGTTGGAAGATGTACCTAAAAAATAGTCAATTCAGACTTTCCATGATTTTTTATTGTCTAAAGTGTCAATTTGTTGACAAAAAATATTTTGTTGTATTTTGATAGTCCTGTTCACAGTAAAACTCATGAAGTAAATGCTAAATTAAATGCTAATTTCAAAAGCACTAATTGGTAACATTTTTGAGTCAACTCCTTTTCATTAAAAGAATAAAAAATAAGTTTTTTTTTCCATAAAAATGTTTATGTCTTCTTCATAGCTGGAGTAATCTTTAGCATTCTTAACTCTCCTCATGGTTATAGGCCTTTCCTGGATGTCAACACGTCTCTGCTGCCTTTCCTCCTATGCCTATCAGGTCAGATTCTAAATTGGGAAATGCAGTAAATGTAGAAAAAAACAAATCCCAGGAAAAAACAAGCCTCATCCTGTGACTGAAAAAGTTAATTCATCAGCTTCAAAAGGAAAACAAGAATTCTTGATTTAGCGTTATTGTCAACTGTGTTCATGTTCTATCTATTTTTTTTTTTCAGTGAATGAAGATGACGCAGTTCTGAGGGGAGGCCTGGACAATTCCTACTTTTAGTCTCTTACAAAGTCTTTGATCTGTCTTTGTATTTCACGTCTGTTTCCTTATGGCTAAGACAGAGATGTCATATGCCTTGCAGAGATGTTGTAAGAATCTCTTTGATTAATATTTAAGCATTTAGAAAACATACCCTTTTGTTGTTGTACAAGAGTCAAGTAAGATGATAAATGTTTTGTATTGTATAAACTCTCTCCTAAAATTGAGATTCCTGAATACCTGTGAGACATTATGTTTGGACAGTGGTGACTTATGCAATATTAAGGGAACTTTTATCCAGTGATTTAAATTTTTGGATAATTTTAAACAGAATGTGATCTATGGATGTAATTATTTAGGTAAGCATATTTCTCAAAACTATAAATTTACTTGTATTTACATCCATGGATAAGAGAAAATTAGTAAGGTTTTCTCTGTTACTTTCTCCCAGGCAATATGGCAGAAGTAGATATTAATACTTCAGTGAATCACAGTAAATTTTTTAGGAATTTATTTTAAAATACCTGAAAATACAATTAAATTTCAGTAGCTAGCCAATCTGTTGTTTTGGCAATTCTGTTCTTTGTTATGACTTTTAAATGCATATTTTCTACACAGCTCCTTTTAGAGACTGAAAGCAAAAGGAAGCTTTCCAATAATAGAATACTCTTAGTTGCCTTAAAGAAAGCAATGGTTTTCATCAAAATGCTTGAAAGAGGATGAGGCATATTTTTCCCACTGAATGTTTAAACAAAGGACAATAGACTTATTATTATCATTATCATCATATTTTCCTGGCCATATTCATTATTTTTTTCTCATCTTTTGGGATTGTTCTGCTATCATTATCTTTCCCACGTGAGTTTTAGAGAAATAACTAAATAAAAACTAAAAACTGTCTATGGCCATAACACCCTGAATGTGCCCAATGTTGTCTAAAAACTGTTGGTTATTTACCTTAGGTTGATACAACCCAGGAATTCATTGGTAGTTCACCTGCATGCGGTGCATGAAGATGGTATGTGTGAAGATGACAGTGGAGGGAGGATGCAAATGTCACGCCTGCAAGAGTTCTCGTGAAACAAAGTGAGCAAGAGCTGCCTCATCCTCATCCCTGAAGAAATGAGCACCTCTGGAGGACATGAATCCCACCTTCAGTGTGGATAATGTACTCTTTCATTGTGACCAAATATATTCAGCAGTCCTTTCTCCTTTTAACATCCCCATTAGCATAAAGTTAAAAGATCATTTAACTGATGAGCTTCAAAGAAAAATAAATTATATTTGGCTGGAAATACTGGGCTTGGTGTGTTACCAGTGTCCCCAGGTTTTGATTTTCTGTTTTTCAGGCTCTCCCAGTTTGGAGTGTTCATCTGATCAGTCGCTTTCCTACAGCCCAAACTTCTGCAGGGTACATCTGAGATAAGCACAAAGAACAGAAAAAATGACCCAATGGTTCCCTTCTGCTGCCCCTGCTGTTACCCTGCAGCTGCGTTCTTTAAAGATGGCTCTGCATATATCAGTTTCCAAGACTGAAATTCTTGGAAGGTTTCCTTTGAAGAAGTAATTCCGCTGCGTTTCACAAATTATGAAAACGACTTCTCTACTGAGATCGCTTACTCACCAGTTTTGGTGTTCTGCCAGAATCCCAAGGCCAGAACCTGCAGACCTTGTTGACAGGACCAAATATCAGGTCAGAACAGGAAGGGAATTAGGAACTCACATAAGAGAGCTCTATGCTAAAGGGCAGGTAGCTTCAAGATGTCATGGCAAAAGAAAGTTCTAAACTCTAGGCAGGGAGGTGAGGTAGAGCGCCATGAAATGGAGTTGGCTTTGTTCTATATGCTCAAATCAGATAGATGGCTGGGTGTGGGTTTCTTGAGCCCATGAGCACAAGCTGATTAAGATCTCTACTTGGTTGTAGAGCTGGTGAGAACAGGCTCTTAATTTGACAAATATGCTTTCATCATACTGTGCATTGTGTCAAACATACTATGGATTGTAGGGTAGAGTTCAGGTCAGTGGTTCTCAAACTCTTGTGTGTTTATCAGAATCAACTGGAGGACTTGTTAAAATGCAGATTTCCGGGTCCCGCCTTCACAGTTCCTGATTCAGTAGGTCTGGAGTAGGGCTCCACACTTCGTATTTGTAGTAAGTTCCTCTTATTGGAGCATCACTATGCCTCTGCTGCTGTTCTAGGAATCACACTTTACGAATGAACCAATGGTTTAGAAATTACTGTAATTTGCTTTCTAATTAAATGATTCCCATAAATATAGGGTAAAGTTTTCTTCTTTTCTGGGTGACTATTTTTATCTTAGTTCCCCTCTTTTCTTCTATGGATTCATCACAATAATATGCTAAGTTTGTGCTGAAGTGATTGAAATTAGCAAAAGGAGAGATTTGCTTGTCGGAAAGATGCTCCACCACCACCACACTAGGAAATCATGCACAGACCAGTAGGGCCAATAGTCTTTACTGGGTTAAGTAACTCTGAGTAACTGAACTTACTCTCCTTCTGAGGACAGTCTAAAATACTAGATTAAAAATATTTCTTGAAATCTGGTTTCTGTCTAGGGCTGTAAGCTTAGAATAGAATCAAAATAACTTCAAAATCATGACTTTTTTTTCAAAATTATCAGAGAGCTGAGGTCACAGAGAAACCAACTGGGCCAGAATGTAAGAAGAAGTGACAGTGACATCAAGGGTAGAAAAGATCTGAGCACGTACTCATGTAGTAGATGCAACCACACAACCGTAAGGAGAGTTAGACTAACAGAATCGACAAAGGCTGGTGGGACAAAGTAAAATTCCTGCAGAAGCACAGGTATTGGGGAGTCTGCACTCTTCTGCAGGCTTTGTCTATGAACTCTACTGAGCATTCATAGGCAGATCATAAAAATTCCGAAGAAGTGCAGTTGTGAAGGGGAACGGCAGTCCTGCAAGAGAAGCAAGAAACTCCTCCCACTTCCTGCTCACCTGTCTCCCTATGAAAGACTGTACATGTGGGATATAGGAAAGAGGTCAGGCAGTACTTCTTCAATCTGACAAAAGATGTCTACAAATATCCTACCGCTATCATTATCCATAATAGTGATAAAATGAATCCTTTTTTTTTAAGTTCAGGAGTAAGGCAAGACTGTCCTCTCTCACCACTCCTATTTGACATCACACTAAGAGTTTTAGCAAAACAACGTAAGAAAAATAAAATAAAGGATGGTCATTGAAAAAATAAGCAATAGTGTTTATTTTTGCAGAGAACATGAGATGGCTGTCTAAGTAGAAAATCCCAAAGGATCTGCTGGAAGTAACAAGTTGAGCAAGGTTTGGCAACATCTAATAAAAAAACCAATTGTATATCTATATACTAGCAATAGGCAATTGAGATTTAAATATTTTTGAAGATATCATTTATAATAGCACCCCATAGTGGGAAATAATTCAATATAATCTAACAGAAGATATGAGCAATCTCCATGGTGAAAACTATAACACATTGATTTAAAAAAATCAAAGAAGTTATAACAAAAGGAGATGTGTACTGAGTTCATGGATTGGAAGCCTCAGTATTGTTAAGATGTTATTTTTTCACCATAGATTCAACAAAGACTTTAACCCAATTCATTAGGAAATAGCAATCTTTTCAAAAGCACACTAGAAAAGTTGGATATTCGAGTACAAATAATGAACTGTATGTGACAACTGAGTAATACATGTTCTTTTCAATTATCCATAGGGTTGTTAAAACTGAGCAAATGTTGAACAATAAAGCAAATTTTGATGAATTTCAAAGGCTTGTTATCATAGAGATCACATTATCTGGCTACAATATAACTAAAGTAGAAGAGCTAGATTTACATATTAATTAAGAAACATATTTCCAAATATTCTTTAGGTAAATAAGAAATTTAAAATAATCAAATATGAATAATCAAAATGCTACTTATAGAAAAGTTGTATATTGTTAAAATTAGTATTTTGGGGAAGTCTAGAGCGTTTAAGAAAAATAGTACACCATTTTTTGAAAAAAATCTGTAGCAAAATATTAATAAAAGTGAACAATATTAACCTAACTAAGGCTATCCACAAAGACCTATGGCAAACATCATGCTTGGTGATGAAATGTTAAAAAATAGTTCTGAAATCAGAAATGAAACAAAGGTGCTTACTTCAACCACTTCTATTCGTAATTTTACTGGAAGTCCTAGGCAGCTTAGTTGGGCAAGAAGACATACATGATATAAGAATTGGAAAAAGAAAAAAAATATATCATGACAGATAGATTCTAATTTCAAAATTGTAATTTCAATGCCACTATTGGTTACTCATTAGAATATTTTATGAAGGGACCATTTGTACTTAATATTTAACATATTGTTTAACAAACAGCTCAATTATGGAATTACTCATGGAGATCTGTATATCACTTTTCCTATGAAATATTCAAGCATATGCTTATAAAGTGTTAATATTAACAAAACCATGAAAATTAAAAGTAACATTTGAAATGAATCAATGTACCAACCGCACCTTTCTTATTAATCTCTCTCGTCACTTCCCCCATGTGCGTGTGGTGTGCGAGAATCAGACCATCTTTGATTGAGTGACTCTTACCACTCACTAGCTGTGTGAATGCTCTAAGCTGCAAAATAGAGATAATACATTTATCATGTAGATTTGTTGCAAGGAAGAAATAATCCATGTGCCTATTCATAATATAAAATTACTTATTATACTGATGCTATCAGTTATAACAATGACTATTTCCAGGCTTCATTTTGGTTTCCTTTACCATAATTCAACCAGATATACAAAGTATTTTATTTAAATGTAAATATCCATAATGTAATTTTCATGTTTGTAAATCTCAGAAGTAAAATGATTCCCATATAAAATAAATCTGTTTTTATTAATTCAGGAAAAAAACAAATAAACCAGGATTGATTTTTTACCATTTCAGAAAAGTTGTAATTGGCTTCAAAAATGTTGACTTTTTGTATTGATTTAATATTGAATTGAAAGTGCGACTGTGAACATTGAGAAATGGATGGCTTATTTCCTGTCCTGCCTGCCTTTCCTCCTGCTTATCCAAGAGACTGGTCTAGTTTCAGTCTGTTAGTGCAGCTGCTCAGCCGGCAGTCCCTCAACATACAGATGGGCATCTGGAACCCAACCCAAGCATCTCCTAAGTTGCCACAAGTGCATGCTTTTCTTTTTTTTTTTAATGAATTATAGTCAGTTTACAATAGTGTGTCAATTTCTGGTGTACAGCATAATAGTTCAGTCACACACAAATATATATTCATTTTCACATATTTTCATTATAGGTTACTACAAAATATTAAATATAGTTCCCTGTGCTCCACAGAATAAACTTGTTTATCTATTTTATATATAGTAGTTAGTATCTGCAAATATTGAACTCCTAATTTATTCCTTCACACCTTCCTTCCCCCAACTGGTAACCATAAGTTTCTTTTTTCTATGCCTGTCAATCTGTTTTTGTTTTGTAAATAAGTTCATATGTCATTTTTTTTTAGATTCTCTATATAAGTCATATCATGAAGTATTTTTCTTTCTCTTTCTGACATGCTTAACTTAGAATGACAATCTCCAGGTCCATCCATGTTGCTGCAAATGACATTATTTTATTATTTTTATGACTGAGTAGTATTCCATTGTGTAAACATATCACAGCTTCTTTATCCAGTTATCTGTTGATGGGCATTTAGGTTGCTTCCATGTCTTCTATTGTAAATAGTGCTGCTATTAACATTGGGGTGCATAGTATATTTCAAATTAAAGTTCCCTCTGGATATATGCCCAGGAATGGAATTGCTGGATCATGTTAAGTCTATTTTTAGTGTTCTGAGGAATCTCCATACTATTTTCCATAACGGCTGCACCAAACTACATTCCTACCAACAGTATAGGAGGGGTCCCTTTTCTCCACACCCTCTTCAGCATTTATCATTTGTGGACTTATAGTCATAGTCACTGTAGTCTATAACTGATTTTACCCCTTATCCTAGGGAAAGGGAAGTAAGATAAATAAAGAAAGTTAGGTGGTCAACTGAATGGTTCATCCACTCTAAAGTATATACTTCCTACTCTGCTCCAGCAGGTAGTTGCACATGGAATGCATATTCTATGTTTTAAAATCTTCTTTGTGAAGTGATTCCTGGTATTTATAAGTGAAAGGCCCTAATGTTCTATTGTTCACAAGTGATTAAGATTTTTTGAATCTCACTGCAAGTCATACTAAAAGGCATACTTATTAGAGCTAAGTTTAAGCAGCAGGCCACCAGTTTGAGGCCTCTACTTTAAGTGTTGACTTAAGGGCAAAATCTATTTTCCAGTATCTCAGAGGACATTTAAGCTTTCATGACTTTGGTTTGGGTTTTATGTTCAGTGCAGAAATATCAAAATATAACAGCTATAGTTCCATATTTTTCCTCTAAAAGCTTTGAGAATGGGAAGGAGTATCTTTCTTTAGACTGGTATATGGCTAAAATATATGCTAAATATATGCTAATATATGCTAAAATCCTTGTAATGTTATTTACAACATTAACACTTCATATGAGTTTGAAAAAAATGATCCATTTCTAGTTGCCAGGTTTTAACCACTAATATGAATGTTTTCTGCTATAACTCAGTTTGTTCCTGAATCCTAACTCCTTTTCTAAGCACTTGAAGAAGTGACAGCAGTACAAATGAGATTATTATAATGCATTAAGGCATTCCAAACCTCTGTAATGAAAAAAATACCCTGACACAAAAGAACAAATATGAAGGAAGCAGTACATAGTCACTGGTTTTGGAGATTCATTGAGTTTCCTCACTACACAGAGGACAGAGTCATGACTTCTGAGTTCAAATGTATTCAAAATATACACAAAATGTTATGATAAAACACAGAGAAAAAAATGTGACAATGAGTGTGTATATGTCCATGAATGACTGAAAAATTGTGCTGAACACTGGAATTTGACACAACACTGTAAAATGATTATGAATCAATAAAAAATGTTAAAAAAAAATCAAACCGTTGTACCTAAGGTATAGCAGTCACTGATGTAACTCATGAAAAAGAGCTTGAATTCATTGATTGACTGGTGTACAAAGTTTCTGTGGGTCTCTCACTGCATGTAGTTCAAAGAAGGACCTGAATGTTGCTAAATAAAAGCATAATATTAGGCAATCATGGAATGTTTGAAGTCTGCAGTGAATAAGCAACATCTTACAGGTCACTCTTACTATTACTTTTAATATTTCAAGAAAAGTCTTTATTTTTTGGTTATTATAATCTTAATAAAATGTTTAGACAAATTTTAACTTATGGTCAATGTCTATCAGGCATTTTTATGCTACTTCCTCATGATTGCCA
This sequence comes from Vicugna pacos, assembly GCF_048564905.1. Lineage (NCBI taxonomy): Eukaryota > Metazoa > Chordata > Mammalia > Artiodactyla > Camelidae > Vicugna > Vicugna pacos. The sequence continues at coordinate 10,508,438 of NC_132994.1, read as the reverse complement.
CTCTTGGAGACTTACATTTCAAAAAGATCCTTGTCATCTTCTACTCCTAAGACTTTAACTAACTAGTGAAAATCTTCTTTGCAATTCTTCTCCCAAAGCTTCTTATTAAAATTCTCCATGTTCCTCCACCCTTACTTTCAAAATACATATTTTTGAATGACAGACTAAATTAAGATGAACCCAAGGGAGTTGTAGCATTATAGAAATATACCTCGGGGAAAAGATATCAATCTCATATTCAGCTATGTCTAAGAGATTCAATGTTCGAGTCAGCCTGAAGATGACACTAGACTTTAGAAAGCAGACTGACAAAGTAAAATATTGTTCCCGAGATATGGAGGATTCAGAAACCATGTTCTTTGGTAGACGGTTCCAGCAGTGAGTCAGTAAGAGGAGAGAAAGTTTCACAGAACTTCACTGCTCCCTTCAAATGCTGATGGCTGCCATGTAGAAGCCTAGCTAGCTCTGAGTTGCTCTAACAAACAGAACTAGTACTGAAGAGTACCAAGAGGCATATTTTGATTTCTGTAAGGAAAATCTAACAACAATTAGAAATGATCAGGAATGAAATGAATCATTTTATGAAGTAGGCAATCTCATATTTCAGAATGTTCTGGGAAACTGAACATCTATCTGCACTGCAAGTGCAATTCCTTCAAAGAGTCCAATGGGCAATGCCTTCTTCCTCTAACTTATTACAAAATTATTCTTCTAAAGTCATGCTTACTCATTCCTAGTCTGTCTGCCATCTTTCCTAAGAGAGATATTCTTTTCAGTTGGTCGTATTCTTCCAACTTGTTCAACATTACTCACAGATTTCCACTGGCACAAAAAAACTAATTCCCTGGGGTCCATTATACCAACATGCTTTATTCCCTAAGGTTATCGGCATACAGTTACCTTACAGAACATGCATTCTTTGAGTTAGGATAATTCACAACTCATTCAGTGCATGTTTCACTACTTTTCAAAGCTTAGATATTGAAAGTTTACTATTTCCCAGGCTTGGTCCCAGTGGCTTGGTAAACAGCAGAAACAATTTCATCACAGTCTGACAGGCATGTTCAGTGACTTCTGATCCCTCCAAACTCCATAATGTCCTGTCTGGTTCTTTAGGCAAACATTTCGATTGCCTTTCTTTACTTTACTTTTTGCACGCTTCTACTGAGTGAACGTCTAAATTCTAAGAAGGCCTAAGTAGTTGTAACAAGCGTAACTGACTGAAGGAAAGATGATAAAAGTCACCAGCAAATATATTAGCTCTTTTAATGTATGTTAATGATATAACTATGTAACTCTGTAAAGCAGCCTCATTCATACAGGAAGTAGATCCTCAAGTTCTATAACCACCACACTGGGGTAATAATCCTGTTCATCTCTTTTGGGAAATAACCTATTCCTTTTACCACGGAGTTGTGGGTTTCTTTATATCTCTGTGGCCATTCCTGAGTGTTTTAAGATGACTTGGCCCTCCTGTTGGCCTGGTGTAGTGAAGTACATGCAGTAAACCTACTGGGTGAGTTATGAGTGCATTTTTGCCATGAAATCATTCATATTCATGCCTGTTACTAACTTATGGATCTTATGGCTGGTACAAGATACTCCTAGCCCATGCCTGAATTTTTCAATTTACCAGGTTGAATTAGAAGCCAATACTAGGTACTTCTGGGTTCTGATGATCCCTTGGGAACAGATTTCAGACACATACAAAGTCCTATTCCTATGGACTGAGCAGTTATTTCTCAATATGTAATATTGTATGTATTTTGGAATTCACTTAATTATTTTGGTCTCCGCGTATTTGGTTCTGAAAGACTCTACCAAGCACATTACTGCCTTATAAATATAAATGCTGGTGGTGCTTCAAACCATCATCTTGTCAGGTTTAGAGCTTGAGACTTAGGCGGTCAGTGGTTTCTTTTTTCCAGCTTTCAAATTAAGTCCCTTTTTAAAATACTGACTCACTCACTGATATATCCCCACCTGTACTCAAATTTCACGTGAAACGAGTGTCATGTCAGAGAGTGACTTTTGTTTTGAGTTGGTCTGGATTTCTCTTCTCGCAAGATCTGAAGGTGCTTCTCAATGTGCCCATGTTGTTCTCGTCCTACAGCGTCTGGACTAGGAGTAGCTACTTCCTTTAAGGCACTCATGTGTGTTTACAACTGGTGTTAATCTTTGCACTTATAAAGGTTCAGTGTTCAGTTACCATTTGGTTTCTATGCAAATAACATATACTGAGAAGCCTCTTAAGTCTCTCAGCCATATTGCTTTGCCAAAGGTGACATATGGAAGAGAAATATTAGCATCACCAGAGAGCTTATTAAACATGTGAAATAACAAAGCCCATTCCAGACCTACTATATCAGTCAAGGTCAAGTAAGCAGACAAAAGATGTACCCATCATTTTAACAGATAGAATTTATTTAATATTAAGCATTGTCTAGAATTAAAGGTGTTCTATAGATAACTAAAAAAAACAAAAGGAGAACACAAAGTTACTATGATAAAACACTTGTAAGAAGAATTTTTTTCATTAGGGCTGGTTGGGGTTGTTAAATATTGGGACCATAGAGTGTCAGCTGATTCTGGTGACCTGATCTTGGAGGAGAGGCCCCACTGGGCTGGGACCTAGAGCCCCAAGGAGAGGCAATAGGACGGCTGCAGGTAGCATCTCAGCTCAAAGAAGAGGCTCCTTGAATCTGAAATTCGGATTTTTAAGCAGGGAACTTCAATGCACTAGTGCAGCTTTGCTCTAGTTGGGTGGTGTGGAGAGGCAACGAAACTGTTCCCACAAATGTTGGAAAATCCAAACTGGATGTAGCTGCTACTATGTGAAGGGACTGCTCCTGCCAGCGTGCAATGGTGTTGTCCAAATGGCATTCACAGGAGCATGAAGCAGGCAGGAAACCCAAATGAAGCAAAAACAAAACTTCCATCATCCTTGCAGTCTACTTTTGTGCCCTGTGGGCAAAGCCAAACATAACCCACTCTGATAAACATGGAACCATGAAGAACAGGTTGAGAGCTCAGAGTCAGTGGATCACCTGGGCAGAGCCAAACATAACCCACTCTGATAAACATGGAACCATGAAGAACAGGTTGAGAGCTCAGAGTCAGTGGATCACCTGGGCAGAGCCAAACATAACCCACTCTGATAAACATGGAACCATGAAGAGCAGGTTGAGAGCTCAGAGTCAGTGGATCACCTACAGAATAGGAATCCGCATTGTAAGGAGATCCAGTTCCTTGTTCTCTCTGTGCCAAGATTCACAAGCACATTCAAACATGAGAAGCTCTCATTCAGAGGATGATCTGCGTACCATTCTTATTTGAAATGCATAATTTGATTCATTCCCGAAAGATTGGCAATTATTCTAACCTACCATTGTCAGTCATTAACTACATAGCCCAGGCAACACTAATTTTTGGTAAACATTAGTTTAAGTTTCCATTTTTTTTTGAAACAATGGAGCAATAGAAGATTACCTACACAGCAAATTCATGAGGATCTGGCTGATTTATCCAGACAGTCTGATATCTTTATGATAGGAATAACTTCTAACCTGTGGTCTCTGAATCCTTGGTAAATTCAAGTATAATTTTGTGCATGAGAACATGGAACTCTGCTGTGAGAGCCAGGCCTATTTTGCAGGTGAATATTTAGGCTGTATTTTTTTGTTTCATCATTTGACGTATTTATCCCTTCGGGGTAAGTCCATCAACTTGTGCTCCCACAGAAATGGTGAAAATGTGACTTATTTGTTCTATATTTCAGAGGCTGTATAAAGTTCACTTGGGCTTTAAAATTATACAGGCTTCTCAAGAGAAGCCATGCATGTATAAAAATGAAGTACAGCTATAAAGGAACAGTAGTCATTTTGAGCAGAAAGTCCAGATTTTATTTACTAACTTCAAAATTGTCACCCTAAGAAGGTGTCATGTTTGGATATTCCAAACTAAGGCTGCTACCTGGATTCTGGATTTTGGGTTGATGGAATCAGCACCAGTTTCATAGGCAAATTTGTCTGAATATTCTCAGTAGTGGCACACTGCCTTTTGAGTGGGATTTATTTGAAAAGTAGACCCTACAAGTAATAGTAGTCTTGTTAGCCCAGCTTTCTTTAGTATAGGAATGCCTAGATCTTGATTCCTCTAACTCCAGTGCTAAATTTGGGCCTAGCCTGTAGAAGGCTGCATCAAGATTTGTTAAGTAATAAAACAAATGAATGGTTAAATGAAAGGACATATGTGAGTGATAAAGTTTAATTTTAGCCAAGGTATAAATGTAAAATTGCTATAAATATGGCTAGAAAATGAAAATAAAAATATTCCCTAAATAGAAACTTCAAAGACTACTCTAAGCAAAGGAGTAAATGTAGAATAGTAAAGAAAAGAGAAGGCATTGACCTTGAAAAACAACTTCTGTTAGATTTGTTTAAATCGGTCTTGTTTTAATAATATACATATACATTATACATAACCTTGATACATATTTTACTATATATTTCTAGGAAAATAATGTACTAGGAAACAAAGTACTAGGAAAATAATGATTAACTATTACTTTATTATATTAGTAAACATACTTCTCCCCGAACTGTTTACAAAAAATCACTCGAGTACTCGGGAATCAGCTCAGATACATTAAATCCTCACTAGCACCATTAGCCTTTTTAGTGTAACTCACTAATTTCTGTGTCAAGCTGGGACTGGGCAAGTTGATAACTGAGTCTGTGGTCTGAGCTGAGAATTCTATTTAGCTGTAGTGAACCACAAAATGTCACGGCACTCCAGGCTGTAATCGCTCTGGAGATCTCGGCAGCTGCAAGCTGACCTATTTTTAAAAGAGAGGATATTCGGCCAGCTGACTTATGTCTGGGAATAGTGCAGGCTGGAAGAAAGGTCTACCACGAAATTGAAGTATTGAAACGTTCTTCATGGAAATCCCAGACACTTTACTAAATTCACATGGCAGAGGCAGGGTAGAGGCTGGGACTCCACAGATGGAGGGAGGGCCCTTCTCTGTCAGTTTTCTGGTCCACAAAGTGCTTAGAACACCAGTGAGGTCATTTTGACATGAAATGGTCAACTAGTGCTATTAATATGTTGAGAGAACATAAAGATAAACACATCTGGAAATGCTGGAATTGTACTAGAAAGATATTTATCTGGTGACGTAAAGGACCTAGTATGTATTAGTGTCCGTTTGCTAGAGATGCTCTGAGCCACTTGTCCCCAGACTCATGATAACTATTGTGTGACAAAATCTCCCTCATTTCCATTAAATATATAATAAAGCAGTAAGAATTTTTAAATGACTGTCATAATTGTTGTCTTTGTTATCATCATCTTTCATGAAAAAAAAAAAAAGGCTCTTCCCAGTCTGGCCTTAGGCTACATTGTGAAATAAGCTTACTCTTCCTTTTCCCTTCCCTTCTCATCAAAAAATAAATGCAGTGATATGTAATTGTGTGTATGATGATTTTTTAAAAAAACACTAAGAAGTTAATGAAGGCAGGCACCCTGCTTTAAGGGTATTAGCACCTTTAATCCTCACCCAATCCCGAGTGACACTCACTGTTTTGCCTGCATTTTACAGATTGAGACAGAGACAGGTTAAACAACCTGCCCAAAATCCCTAAACCAGGCAGTGGAGAATCAGACAGTGTGAGTACAAGAGTCAACACACAGCACCTGCATGTAGCAGATGGCTTTGCATAAATACATTTGCATATTAAGAGATTTAGTTCAAAAAGGCTCCTAGGAAATAGTCTATGATATTTTGTTCCAAAGAATTCATGACCTGACTCTGAACTGAGTCAGGAACTGTTTAGACTGGGAGAGGCCTCCCTAATGTTCCTGGAGCAGAATCCCTCGGGAGCTAACCCCCCTCTGCCTAACTCAGAATCTGCCTCACTCAGGATCAGGGAAAGGGAAGCAAACAGCGACTCTGATACCCAATGAGAAGATCATATTTTCCCATGTGGTCTTTTAAAAAGTTTCTTTTTTTGTGTGGCCCTTGGTGGGTCCTTGACTCTGAAGAGAGGAGTGCCCTTGTGATGTTCTTACAACTTCCTCCATCACCTCCCAGAAAGAATTAATTGCTCTCCCTCCAAGTCCCCAGGCCATGGACCCTTCATTCTATTCAGAACTTCCTCTGTCGCATTGATGTCATTTGTTTGATGCTTCTTTCTCATTGGATGTGAGTGAGTTTTGCAGTGCAAGGACCACATCACTCTTTGTGGTCCCCAGCCTGTAGCTCAGCCCACAGATGCCAGGAGCTGGGACTTACAGGAGCTTTATGACACTTGTATTTGTCAAGAAAATTTAATCAAGACATGCTTCTGACATGAGATATCAAATATTGCTGATCTCACAAGTGGAATAGAGTTTAGAGAGGAATTGTATTAGAGATGGTCTATGACAGTGTAGGTCAGCAAAGATCTATATAGCCACTAACTTTAAGAAACCATATACAAGGCTGGTGAAAATGAAGACAGAAAAAGTTAGAAGCAAATTATAATAAAGTATGGCATCCTCTTTTGGAGGCAGACGTCTAGACTAAGTCAGTAAGAATCCCCCAAAGGCTGTAACTGCTGTGTGTATTATTGTCTTTGCGATGGATTATTTTTAAAGCACTTTAGACAGTAGACTTCAAATTGTATGCATGGACTTTACATTTTTTGCCATAAAATTATACAACATCTGGTATAAAATACCACTTTAGTCTCTCCTACCAAATGCAGTCACCAATTTGTAAATTTTGGCTTTGTGTGGCTGGGATTCCAGGGTTCTGGTTCTTTCACCCACAGAGATGTCACATATTTTGTCTCGCAAGCACGCACATTGGAATGTTTTATTCTCATGTTGAAATGTTATCATGCACATCCACCTAAATAGATAAGGGTAAACGTTAACATTTATTGAGGGCTAATTACATGTGTTAAGCCTAGCACTCTGTGTGGGCTATCTTTATCCTCATGAGAATTCTGGAAAGGCCCTATCACTATTATTAGTTTTACAGATAGGGAATCTGAGAAGTGAAGCAACCTACCTGACGTTGCCCACATCTAATAAACGGTGTGGAGCAGTATTTATCCTTGGGTGCTCTGAGCTCCAGTGAGTGATGTCATACCAGTTTATCATGAACCGAATGGGAGGATAACCAGGAAGGGTCACGTTGTATTCTTGGAAAGCATTCAGCCGTGACTTAAACATATAAAACCACCTGGATGCTGCTGGGAAACAGAACTTGTGACAGTCTCAAGGTTGTGACACAGACCTTCCTCTCTTCTGTTGATGTCAGTGTAGCTACTTTAGGATCAAACCTTGAAGTGACACAGAAGTGGTGTGATGCTTGGTTGAGCCTGGGTGTTCCACAGGCTTGACTCTCTTTTTGTTATTTTTTAAATGTAAGTATTTATTTTTAAATAAGAAGGTATATATATATTTAAGGTATGAAACATGCTGATTTGATGTATGTCAACATAGTTGAATGATTACTATAGTCATGCCTATTAAAGCATCTTCTTACAGAGTTACCTTTTTTTCTGTAATGAGTGAAACTGAAATCTACTCTGTTAGCAAATTTCCAATATTCAGTAAAGTAATATTAACTATAGTCATCATGGTCTACATTAGATGTTTAGACTAACTCTACATAACTGCTGCTTTGTACCCTTTGACCAAAATGCCCCCTCTCCCTCATCCCTGCGCCTCTTGTAACAACCATTCTACTCCCTTCTTTTATGTATTCAACTATTTTTGATCCTACATGAGGTTGTGCAGTTTCTTTTCCTTCTGTGTCTGTTTTATTTCACTTAGCATATTGCCTTCCAGACTTATCCATGTTGTTGCAAATGCCAAGGTCTCCTTCTTTTTTCAAGGCTTAATAACATTAATAACAATAATATTTATTTCAACAATTTCTGAATCTCCTTTTAAAGGTAATGTGTAATGTGAGGAAGCTGCATCTTGTATGCAACTTTTGTAAGTGTAAAAGGAAAGAAAAACTAACCAATTTCTCTGAGTGCTAGTTGGTCTCTAAGAAATTATTTGAAAATAATTTCTTATGTAATTCATCATTTGACTTATTCTAGAGACTTTAAGTGTCAAATTCATCTGCATCCAGTGAAATACTGTGAATCACAGTTATAAAATATGAGAAATCCAAACTGAAGTATCCAAATCAGAACTCTCTGCTCAAATCAATGCTCACGCCAAGCACGACTCGGATCACAGCTCCGCCAACTACATGTTCTGGTGATGTGGTTGCCAGGGCTGGCGCAGAGCAGTGCACACGCACACTGGTGCACCTCACTCGCCCCCTGGAAGGTAATCTGGTTGGGGTTTGACCACAGAGAGATGCAGACTAAGAGAACTTGCAATAGATCACACACAAAAAGGGCATGTTAGATCTCACTTACAGAAAGAAATCAAGACCAGAGATGGTGACTACATTGTCCAAAGTCTCATAAATCAACAGGAACAGAACTCCAAACTTTTACCCCATTCCTATACTGGTGCCTCTGGACTTGTATCTTTACTTAAAGTCAAAGGATGTACCTGCTTACTTTTAAAAGGACTTTTGCTTTTGGGTGACATGCAGATTTCTTTTTTCTCATCATACGTTTTCTTTCTTGCAAGGTGTTTTTTGTTTTGTTTTGTTTTCTTTTCTTTTTCCTTTGGACACGATTTCACTTAGCTGTCCCAAGTAGCTAGCACTGGTATGCTTGTTGGTTATGAAGTGTGGATCTAAACAGGAAAGAGCAGTATGAATTTGCTTTGGACATAAAAAAGCATAGTGACATCATTGGATCTAAAAGTGCACAGTATTGCAAATCCATATAATGTATAAAAAAGGAGAGCATATTTCCTGTCTCTCTAGAATGCTCTTTGAAACACCACAATCAATGTTAGTGTTACATCCAAGTGCATCCGTTCACTAATTTGTCTTGAAAGAGCTTCTTAGTTGGCATGGCATTTTAAACTCTCCCATGAAAGCATCCAGTAAACAAAATTAAGCCTGCCAGCAGACATTAAGGACCATCTCATTTGATTTCTCAAATCATAGGCCATATTTGCCTCCTACATACAAGCATAGTAAACCCAGCAAACATTGGCTAAGTGTGATGCCAGCTATGGTTGATACCAGATTTGCAGTCAAAGGAAATCTATGGAATGCAGTTTTGTGGAAAGACAAAAAGCCAGCTGGCCTCAGCAGTCATATCAGTAAGGATGCTCTCAGTGGCAACCTGGTTCTGACAGTAAAGACATTTATTAGATGGCATTACTGGAAGTTGGTTGACATCAGGGTTGGCTGATTCTTTTGTGTAGCAATCAACTGAGTTCTCAGGTTTTCTACAATGGCAGAAAAAGTGTTGGCTTCATCCCTAGTCTCCGGGCTGAGGAAGTTCTACTTACCATATCCAGACAGAAATTATATCCAGAGGCCAAAAAATATCGCTTTTCTACTCTATTACTAAACTGACCTGTAAAAATTTTCATCACTGACTTATTCCACTTTCTTATGCTTAAACCAAATTCCCATTAGGAGAATGGATTGCTCTCCTAGGACAGCATGTCAATGGCAGGCAGGAGTGGGTTTTATGTACAATGTTGACTACAGCAATATTTCAGATTAAAAGATCCAAGGAGTCCAGGCTAGGAAACTCCTGAGATAGATGGAAAGTATGGACACACGCCATTCCTCCATCGTCCTTGAATGCTGCACAATGCACATCTCCAACGTACTGTTGTTCTAGTATAGCTATTACATATTTAACACTTAATATTTCTAAGGTCATTTCCAATACATTCCAATAGGTTAGCTAACTTATCCCTGACAAAAATCATGTGATAAGAGAGTGTTTCAGTTTTTTGTCTGCTATAACAAATTATCGCAGATGTAATGGCTCAAAATAACATAAATATATTATGTTACGTTTCAGAACGTCAGAAGTCTGATGAAGGTTTTGACGGGCTACAATGGAGGTGTTGAAAAGGCTGATCCCTTTATAGATGCTCTAAGGAGAAATATTACCTCCATACCTTTTTCAGGTTCCAAAGGCTGGCACTGTTCCGTGAGTCATGCACACTTCCATTTTCAAAGCCAACAAAGGCAGGTTGAGTCTTCACACTGCATAGCTCCAACCTTGCTTCCACTGTCATATCTCCTTCTCTCGCCTGTCTTTCTCTTCCACCTCTAGGGATCCTTGTGGACATTGTGCCCATCTGGATGGTCTCCCCATTTTAAGGTTGTAATAGAAAAGAACAAATCTGACTCCATATTAGATCTTTTCCTTTGGCTTCAACCCTGTATTGTTTCATGTGCTTGGTCAGGCTGGTTCTGCATCTTTTGTAAAAGGATGTTGCCTATAGCCTGAAATATACAGGATAGCCTATTCTCAAGGCTTTGAATTTTAAGCGTATAACACTTTTTTTCATATAAAGATAAAAAGTTGCAGAATAGAAAATAACATTTGTAGTATTGGAGATTTGCAGGAACACCACAACCTGATCTATATGGACAGCTACAAAAACAAAGGATTGCAACACCAAGAAGTTTGCAATAGCCAACCACAACCCCTTCCCTTTGTGGTACAAAAGAAGCCTGAATTCTGACTTGAGGGGAGATCCGCCATCTTCTCAGTCTGCCGGTTTTTTGAGTAAAGTTGTTATTCCTTTGCCCCAACTCTTGGTCTCCTGATTTATCAGCCTGTTGTGCGGTGAGCAGAATGAGTTTGGACTCAGTAACAAGGTCTGTTAATTAGCAACATTAATTCCACTTGTACCCTTGACTCCCCTTTACCATGTAATGTAATACTTTCTCAGGTTCCTCAGATTAGGACATGAACATCTTTAGAAGGTCACTACTCTGTTTACTGTGAATAGATATTACATTTTACTCCCATTTCACAAATAAAAAAGCAAGGGTTCAGAGAGTTTTAACATTTGCAAAAGGTCAGACAACAAATAATTGATAGAGTTAAGGATTCTGCTCATTTACTCAGACCTCAAACTCTGTAGATGATTTTAGAAAACAAAATAGTTGCTCTCAAATGGCTTTCTAAAAAAATGCTTTATTTTCAGTACTCACATTGCATGTAAATATGAGATAAAATGTTCTGAAGGTATAGTGGGAAAATCGTTTTATGCTGGATGCATAAATATTAATTTGACTGCAGCTGCTTTGAAAAACGTAGAGTGAAGAACAACCACTTTTTGTCATCAGGTTCTCAACTCAAAGATCTCAGGGAGGACCTCTTGAGTCTAAACAGTGACCTACTCTCACCTCCATGCTTTTCCTTTGTCATATCTCCTGTTATTTTCTTCATGGTACCAGTCACTACATGAAATAATAATGTTACATTTTTAGTTAGTTTGTATGTACCTCTCTTCTCTCACAGACAAAGGGATGTAAGTTTCCTGAAGACAGGGAGCATATTTCTCTAGATTATTTCTGTATCACCACAACTATGGTAGAACCTGGTATTTAGTAGGAAATCAATAAACAGCTGTCCAATGAAATTGCCAAAATCATTTCCCCAGAAGATGGCAGACCAGGTGGGGTAGGAGCAGGTCTTAGATCAACTGTGCTCCTACATTATAGATTCTGTGGAACTGGCAACATCTATATATTGCAAAAAATTTATTTCACCATCTCCTATGGTTTGCTGTTCAATTACTGTCTTGTGTTCCTTCATTTCTATTAAAAATAACAGTGATGAATACATTTTACAAAATTATTTTTCTTTATCTTGATTTTATCCTTGTATTACATTCTAGAATAAAAATTACAATCTGCATTTTTGAGATTCTTGATAAGTATTGTCTGTTTTCTACAAAGGTTGTGTAACTGAGCAGGACCCTATTGTCATTGGTGATCATCAGATATCTGTAATGGTGTTTATAGCTGCTTAACTGTATAACAGTTTAAAGAGTTTTTCTCATGCTCTTGCTGACCAGGGTCAGGCTGAAGAGGAGGGAGGCTTGGGAGGTCCACTCAACACCTTGTGGTACTGCATGCGGGGATCATGCTCAGTGCCCTGCTTTTGCCCACAGTTCCCTGCTTTTGACCTCAGTGATCTCTTGATCCTGACACCTCAGAAATAGCAGTTGGGGGTTTTGTGTATCTTGTTGTTCATAACATGTCTGCGATTGATTTTGGCCCCTTGTGGTTTCCTTGTATCCTGTTGTTTAAGCTGTAGGCCTCAGTCTGCAGCAGGAGGTCCCATGCCTCAACCTGCTTAAAAGGCTAAAAGCACTTATAACCTGACTTTAAACTGCACAATATTTTTCTCTAGAGCTGTTTTTCATGGAGCCCCTTCCTATACAACTTTTGTTCTAGGTACAAGAATATTGAGAGAGTCCCAAAGCTGGAGGTGAACTTCATACCCAGCAAAGGGAAGGGGACCACTGCATCTGCAAAAACAAAAGCAACTTTGTAACAATTATTTCCCATGTACAATCTCTGTGGAAACTAGCTGTGCTCCTTGAACTCCTGAACTTTTACTATAAAAACCCCTGCCTTCACTTCTCAGTAGATTTACAATCTTAGAGTCATTAGCACACTGTGACCTTCTTTGCCTAGAAAAGAAATAAAGCTGCCTTTTCGACTCCATCCAAAACTCTATCCTCAAGACTCAATTTGGTAAGTAGGGTACTGAGGCTGTGTTTTGCCAATAGTTTGTATCAAATCATATTCTTATATCATGTGTGGAAGGATCTCTGTGATCATATACTTGGAAACAGTATTTTTTCTTTTATTTTTATTTAATTAAAAAAAACAAAGTATAGTTGATTTACATTATATAAATTTCAGGTGTACAGCATACTGATTCAATATTTTATAGATTATGCTCCATTTAAAGTTATTACAAAATAATGGCTATATTTCTTTGTGCTGTATAATATACCCTTGTGATTTTGATTTGCATTTCTTTAATAGTGATGTTGAGTATCTTTTCATGTGTCTTTAGGCCAACTGTATGTCTTCTTTGGAATAAAGTCTGTTCAGGTCTTTCTTCAGCCCATTTTTTAATTGGGTTGTTTGGCGGTTTTTTTATATTGAGTTGTACGAGATATTTATATATTTTGGATATTTACTCCTTATCACTCGTATTGTTTGCAAATATTTTTCTCCCAAACACTAACTGGTATTTTTGTTTTCTTGATGGTTTCCTTTGCTGTGCAAAATCTTTTCAGTTTAATTAAGTCCCATTTATTTATTTTTTCTTTTATTTCTCTTGCCTTTGAAGGCAGATCCAACAAAAATATTGCCATAATTTACATCAAAAAGTGATCATATTCTTGGAAACAATGAGGATTGACTTTTAAAGTATTTGCTATTTGCTAATTTGAGGAGCCAAGGAAGAGAATCTCATCACTTTTGGAGGAGATTGTTTTATTTTAATTACTAAGTTGCTGTACAATTTTCATGCTAGCTAACTTTTGTGAGTCTGTATGTAATTTCATATGTTACAAATTGTTTGTTCATGTCTTTGACTCAATTTTCTATTGATTTCTTTCTTTTTTATATTCATCATGTTTCAATAAATATACAAAATCTGTTACATTTGTGATATTTCCCAATTTGTCAATGATTTTTTTAACATTTTTTATTGATTTATAATCATTTTACAATGTTGTGTCAAATTCCAGTGTACAGCACAATTTTTCAGTTACACATGAACATGTATATAACTCATTGTCACATTTTTTTTCTGTGAGCTAACAGAAGATCTTGTATATATTTCCCTATGCTATACAGTATAATCTTGTTTATCTATTCTGCATTTTGAAATCCCAGTCTGTCCCTTCTCACTCCCTGCCCCCTTGGCAACCACAAGTTTGTATTCTACGTCTATGAGTCTGTTTCTGTTTTGTATTTATATTTTGTCTGTTTGTTTGTTTTTAGATTCCACATATGAGCGATCTCATATGGTATTTTTCTTTCTCTTTCTGGCTTACTTCACTTAGAATTACATTCTCCAAGAGCATCCATGTTGCTGCAAAAGGTGTTATGTTGTTGGTTTTTATGGCTGAATAGTATTCCATTGTATAAATATACTACTTCTTCTTTATCCAGTGATCTGTTGATGGACATTTAGGCTGTTTCCATGTCTTGGCTATTGTTAATAGTGCTGCTATGAACACTGGGGTGCAGGTGTCATTTTGAAGTAGGGTTCCTTCTGGATATATGCCCAGGAGTGGGATTCGTGGATCATATAGTAAGTCTATTCCTAGACTTTTGAGGAATCTCCATGCTGTTTTCCACAGTGGCTGCACCAAAGTGCATTCCCACCAGCAGTGTAGGAGGATTCCCTTTTCTCCACAGCCTCTCCAGCATTTGTCATTTGTGGACTTTTGAATGATGGCCATTCTGACTGGTGTGAGGTGATACCTCATAGTTTTGATTTGCATTTCTCTGATAATTAGTGATATTGAACATTTTTTTCATGTGCCTATTGATCATTTGTATGTCTTCCCTGGAGAATTGCTTGTTTAGATCTTCTGCCCATTTTTGGATTTGGGTGTTTGTTTTTTTCTCATTAAGTTGTATGAGCTGCTTATATATTCTGGAGATCAAGCCTTTGTTGGTTTCATTTGCAAGAAATTTTCTCCCATTCTGTAGGTTGTCTTTTTGTTTTACTTATGGTTTCCTTTGCTGTGCAGAAGCTTGTAAGTTCCATTAGGTCCCATTTGTTTATTCTTGCTTTTATTTCTGTTGCTTGGGTAGACTGTTCTAGGAGAATGTCAATGATATTTTGATAAACAAAGAACTTTGTTTTTTCAGGACCCAGAAATATATTGATTATATCCTTCAGCTTATGACATGCTGCCATATCATCAACCTGGATAAGACATCGTTCTTTTCTTCCTTAATATGTACTGGGTGTATGTGTCATAACAAGAGATACAGTATTTTGTTTTGTGTGTGTTTTTATTGAAAAATATATTATTTTTATGAATTTTCATTCAACTGATTTTGAAATCTACCCACAATATCATGTGCAAATATAGATAATTGCAGTGTGGTATTAAATCACATGCAGTGATCACTGTAGCAGATGCCGTTGGTGATCTGCCTAGCCCTTTCAGATGGTCCTACCTTATTTGTGTTTACCAGACAGGTTTCTGACGGTCAGTACTTGCAGCTTCACCAGTGCCTTGCCCTTGGGTTACAGGAATTCACTCCACTAAAGTGCATTGCAGGCCAGAATGCCTGGAAATTAACATCCACGGGGCAGCACTGAATGTGGGTGGAAAATTACCTTTGTTCCCTCACCCTTGGCTGAGATTACTCTGAGGTGTGTATTCTGCACAGTTTTCTAGAGCTTCTCTGTGGGATTAAGCTTTATTTGCCCCCTATAACTTCTGGCTTTAAAATAATCTTTTATTAGCTGTTTCCCCTTCCCTCTTTTACCTCTCAACTTCCCTTTTGGTTTCCTCAGTTCTTGTCTCAAGGTCTGCTTCTGGAGGGAACCCTAGGAGCACAGCCACTCTTTTCGTATCTATATTCCTAGTAGTTGATGTATTGCTTCCAACACCTCACTATTACAAACAAACAAACTTTGTGATAAGCACAATTTTACATCTCTTCATGAATCTATGTAGGATTTCTCTAGGCTATATCACACAGGAGTGAATTACATAAATATCCGGTGTATTACCCAGGGCCACAGAGTAAGTGTAATTTCACTTTGTACTTTCAGATTGCTGTAAGAATTGCTGCCCACTTACAGTTTCACCCCTACAGTGTGTCTTTGTTTTCCTTGCATCCTCACCACCATTTTATATCATGCAACGTCCCAGTTTTTTTTTTTTCATACTGTTGGGTATCAAGCAGTATTTTGTTATTATTTTATTTGTATATCTCCATTTACTAATGAAGTTAAGCATTGTTCTTTCCTATTCTTAGCTGAAGAGAGGTCTATTCTGTGAATTCTTTATTTCTGTTTCTAGCCCAATTTTTCCACTGAGTTTACTAATTTTCTTATTGTTTTGCAGAAACTCCTATATAATCTAGATGCAAATTTTTTTTACATTGTAAATATCTTTTTTATCATGCCACATCTTTGTTCATGTTGTGCATAGTGGTATTCATGAAACAGACAACTTTAAATTGATTCAGTAAAATTCATGAATCTTTTCCATTATATCTTATGCTTTGAGGAATCTTAAGAAATCTCCCCCTACCCAAAGGTCACAAAGATATTTTCTTATATTTTGTTCTCCTAATGCTATTATTTAATATCCAAAACTTTAATGCATTGAAAGTTTATTTCTATATATGTTGTGTGATGTAGAAATTCAATTTTATCTTTCTTTGGGTCATAAGCTAATACTCTTGATATCATCGACTATATAGTCAATTTTTTACTACACAGATTTGTATCTCATTCTATGCTTTTCTGATTTTTTCTGTTTTGTTAAACAGGTCCATTTGTCAGGACATTTGTTTATACAACACTGTTTTAATCATTTTTGCTTTATAATGCATAGGAGGGCAAGCATCTTCCCCCAGCCCTTAACTCTTCATTTTCAAAATTGTTGTAGCTGTTCAAAGACCTTTATTTTTTCATATATTTTGTACCATTTTGTCAAGTTTTCAAGAAAAAGAGAAGCCTTCTAGCCAATTGAATTGAATTGCACTGAATTTATAAATTGATTAGCACAGAATTAATTCCATGGCAATTGTGCGTATGTCATTTTTTCCTATCCTGAGGGCAGACATATGTTCACATATATTTTTACACATTTATGTCAAAAGATTTGAAATTTATTTTGTTTAAGTTATGGTAGTAAATATTTGATCATATTTTTGGAATAAGTTAATTGCTTCTTCACTGATTTTTGATGCAAATGTATTCAATTTTAACTTATTACAGTGCAAGTATTATTTTTCCTCTATCTGTTCTGTTGCGGTGACTTGCTGACTGCATCTTATAATCACAATATGTTCAATATAGGTAGCCCTTGCAAAGGCATGACCTCAGTGATCATTTTTGTTCTTCAACATTTTGGGAGGCTCTTCTTGTTCATTTATTCTTTGATATAAAGAATTGCAATAACTTATCAATTTTAATTTAAATCTTCCCTTAGAATTTCCTTCACAATTATATTAAATTTCAAGTTAATTTGTGAAATTACAAATATTCATAGAATTATATATTTTAGTATATATTTTCACTAATCAAAATCTTATTCTGTGTCACTTATATGTCCTTCATATGTGTTTTGCCTTAAAAATAATTTTTCTAGCGTGGTCAGTCTCTCTTATGATGGCAGGAGCTGATTAGAATGAGGGATTATTAAATATATTGCATGAGAATACATTTGAATGTTACAACATTGACTCAGGACTATGTCACACCTAAGATCAATTGTGATATATTAATAAGAAATATCACTTTATCCAAAATCAACATATAAATAGTCCATATATTAACTAAGAAAGAGATTTTCTACAAGAAGGTATTCAATGATTGTAGAATTGAATGATTGAATACTTTAAGCCCTCATTTTTCTAAAGCTTATAATCTAATATAATTTACTTAATGATACAACAGGATTTGACTATTGCAATTTAAAAGTATTAATCGAGAGGTCCTGTCATATCAATGCAAATAGTTGGCCTTCTGGTTGGACTAACTGAAGCTTTGCAAACCACACATCTGCATTCAGTTTTGGTTTAGCAACAGCCTCAGAAATTCTGCACACTGCAAATATTCTCTGTACATGATTTCACTAATCATTACTGAGCTGGGAAAGAAGCCAAAACACTTGATACCAATGCTGCTTTTTGTTGAAAATCTTCACATGCAGTATGTGCTCCTTTATTTTTCCTGGTATGTGTTATTTAATGATTTTATTTGCATTGTAAGAGAGGTTTGTATAGATTGAGTCAGAAAAATAAGATTAAGAAGATCCCTGAAGATCAGCTTTCCAGGCAGCTCTTTAATCTTTACCTAGGCGGCTCATCTTACAGTGGTCATTCCTATCATAGATAGGTGCAAAACCTAACTGAAAGTTTGGAGGAGTAACAAGGTTGCCAGGTGGACCATTCATATGCCTATCTCTTGATGCAGTACCCACCCTCACTACTGGAAAAGCAATTTTTCCTTTTAATTCCAGCTACTGGAGTCCCAGGTGATTCAACATGAGAGTCGTTTGAGGGTCTATTGACTATGGTAGAGAAATTACTGCACTACATATGAAAGAATTTAAGTTCATAAGATTAAAAACACAAACTACAGATATCTGTTCCTTTTTCACTACCAGCAGACCTATAGGTGTCTGAAGTGGATTAACACCTGCTAAATTCCAAAACACACTTCATTCTAAGGCTAGGTTCATAGAGCCTCACTTGGTCTTACCCTTGAATCCAAACACAGGGCTCACATTCCTGCTTACAACTGGATTTCAGATATCTTGCCCCTGTCTCATTACCACTCTTTTCATCTCCATGAAGCTACCAGTTTCTCCCATATATAAAAATAAATGGTATTACATCATTCTTATGTTTAAAAAACCAAAAGGTGTTATATGATCCTACTCTGGTTTGCTTTCTAAAGTCATCTCTTATCTTTGCTTCCCTTCTGGTTTTGGAACCCTTTTGGTTCCCTTTTGGTTAGTATATTACAACCACATAAATTTATTTGTTGTTCTTTGGACTTACCAAGCGTATGCCTACCTCAGGAGCTTTGCACACAGTTCTCTCTGCCTATCTGTGATCTTTCCCCAGGTTTCCACATATTGCTTCTTCACTTAATACATCTTTTTTTTTTAAGTGTTCAACATCTCTAGAATCTTTCATACTCTATGCAAAACTCTTTCCATCACCTTCTTCAAATGCCCTGTTTTTTCTTTGTCTTCATAGTCTGTTTTCTATACTAAAATTTCAGCACCGTGGAACAAGGGTTATTCCATATTGAGTCTCATTGTGTCCGCCTTTCAATCACTTATAAATATTTGTTCCTGAACACCAAATATGTATGAGCACCAAACCCACACTGGGTGCAATGTATCTGATTCTCGGTGGGGAAGAGTTAAACAATATCACTCCTAGATTAATTCCGTCATGGAGACATTTGATTTGTTAAAGAGTCAACAAGTATTAATTGAGCATCTGCTATGAGTTAGACACTATTCTACACACTGGGGGTGTAGTTGCAGGCAAAACAGATGTGTTTCCTGATGTTCAGACTTATATCCTAGTGATGTTGTTCATACTGAAATTATTGCAAGTTTTTACTCATTAGGAAAATCTATGTTCATTTGGGACCCCAATAGGAAGAAATCCTTTGTTTATAATCAGAAGAGATCCTTGAGAAACTTCTACAGAAAACATCAGTTCATCTTCATAGTAATTTAATATCCCAGATATTTAACTCCTTTGTCTATATTTTCTAGCAAAATATTTCTCTAATATTTCTTGGCTTCTATTATGTCAATAAAAACACACTATGAAATATGGAAGTCAGTTTTAAGTACTTATTAATTTGTTAGACCTAGAGAGAGCAGCGCAAAAGATGCTAGCAATGGCTTATAATAACATGTAAATATATATATAAGTATATATATATGATTGGAATTTTAAGACCACTTGATCTCTATCAACAGTAACTTTCCAAAAATTTTCACTTATTTTTCACTTTTCACTCACAAAATCATCACAACTTTTATTAGTATCACTACCTATTGCTTTAAAGGAAATGAAACATCACCTGAAGAACTATGGTAATGACTGCACTATTATTGAGATTTTTAAAACATTTTTGGACACTATGCCCACCTAGTCCTATGGATTTGATTATATATGGTAGTTTGCACTGTAGTCAAAAGTCTTTGTATTTGTGGAATTAAAATATTTTCCCCAACGGGGAAAAAAGAAGAAATCTTGCCACTTAAAAGAGTTGACTTTCTCTCTCTTTGTCTGACTTACTTCACTCAATATGATAATCTCTAGGTCCATCCATGTTGCTGCAAATGGCATTATTTCACTCTTTTTTATGGTTGAGTAATATTCCATCATATATATATATATGTATATATGTATACACCACACCTTCTTTATCCAGTCAACTGCTGATGGACATTTAGGTTCTTTCCATGTCTTGGCTATTGTAAACAGTGCTGCTGTGAATACTGAGGGGCATATGTGTTTTCCAATTATAGTTTATAATTCTGATTATAGTTTATAAAGAAAGACAGATATCATACAATATCACTTCTATGTGGAATTAAAAAAAAAATGATACAAATTCTATCTACAAACCAAAAACAGATTCATGGACATAGAAAACAAATTGTGGTTACCAAAGGGGAAAGGGCACGGAGGGATAAATTAGGGGTTGAGGATTAACAGACACACATTACTATATATAAAATAGATAAACAACAAGGACCTGCTATATAGCACAGGGAATTTTTATTCAATGTCTTATAATAACATACAATGGAAAAGAATCTGAAAAAAAAGTATATATGTATATGTATAACTGAATCACTTTGCTATGCACCTGAAACTAACATTGTAAATCAACTACCCTTCAATAAAATTTTTTTTGGAAAAGACTAAACTACTGCAATAGCCTCTGAAGGATATAAAGATGAAAACAGAAGCCAACAGTGTGTGCAGAGAAAAGCAGACTCAGGGTCCAGCAAAAACTAATAAAAGTTACTCCTGGAGAAATAAGAGATTTGAAGCAGGTATCCAGCAATTTATGTTTATAAAGGGCTAAAAACTTCCTTAAATATACTCTTGGAAAAGGTTCACAAATAATAAATGCTGGAGAAGGTGTATATATATATACATACATACATACATATATAGAACTGAATCACTTTGCTGTACACCTGAAACTAACACAACACTGTAAATCAATTGGTATGATTTCTTTTCATAAAGATACCCAGTTTAACATTTTCAAAGCTTTTTATGATCATTGGTTTGTTACACTTTTCTCTTGAGAGTAGGTCGATGATTTTTCTCATGGTATAAGAAAATTTGTCATACAGACATTTAGTAAAACAGCCAAAGAAGTCATAAGATTTTTTAATTTCTATCTGCAGTTATTTCTTGGAATCTTGTTCAGCAATTAACATTCTAATCCAAGGCATTTCTCTCTGAAGTAATCATTTAGAGGAGAGGACTTGGGGAGTATGACTTGATCAAAAATTGTTCTCTTAAGCTTGTGTGCAGAAAACCACATTTCTTTGCAAGCTATTGAACTATTTATGTTTGGCGTTCCAACAATCGTTTGGTCTGCCTTTAGATATATGGCTGTGTCTGGCACCAGCCTTGCATCTTGCTTCCTAAGAAAGAAGAATTTCCCTGAAATACAACAACTACCTTAGGTAAGAGAGATCAAAACAGAGAATAAAAATTAGACACAGAACCATGCAGCATCATTTATGTGACCTAGGGTGTGAAAAGCATTGGAAGCAAAGTTGAATTTGATTGAGCAGAAGATAACAAAATCTGTGAGTTTCCAGTTGAGAAGGGATGTGTTCTGCCCTTTCATTTATGACTGTAATTATGGAAGCATTATCACAAACAAAAGGAAATCATCTTCAGTCATCAGAAAGTACTGTAACTGGCTGGCCAGGGTTCAGAAAGTTCAGAGCTAGTTACAATAGAATACTGTCCAGACAGTACCATTGACTGAAAGAGGAGAAAAATTGAATAAAGTATTCAAGTGGTTTAAAAATTAGACAAAATAAAAGTTAAACTACTTCTGATATTAAGAAAACTTCAACATGAAATAAAACAAACAGATATTGCTATCTAAGGATCAAATATGACATTCAATGGCATATGTCAAAACTTTTGAAGTAAAGATGGTTGTGAAACTGTCCAAAGAAGTAATGAGATGAGACATGACATCTGGAATAGTGATATAAATGGAGCCTCTGAGATTTGGTTACATACAAGTTGCCAAATGCCTCCATTGACCCCATCTGTGTGCTCTCTCAGAAGGACATACGTTCAAAAGCTCCCCATGGTTATTATTAAAATGCCTCAATACTCAAAGTTAAGGCCACCCCAGCTTTTCCTAAATTGAGTTTGGGGTTACACTCCAATATGACTTAAAAGAACCTAAAGGAGAACCTGTAGGGAAAGACATTCTAGTTCAAAGCAGTGAGGAATCACCACAGCTGTGACTGTCTTTTCTATCTTCCTACTACCCTGAGACTCACATACACCTCTGCAGATTTAAGATTTGATTTCTTTCTCCATGAGAGACCTTAGATGAGGTCAATACCTCAGAGGAATAAGGTATAAGGTGTAAGGTTTATGGTACTGGGCCCAGTACATGTTGAAAGAAAGGACCAAAGCCAATGTTAGTGAAAAACGCTTGCTCTTGAAAAGAACTGCCCTTCCTACTATTTATACATTATGGTTATATTTAATATTAGTTTTATTTTCCTTAGTTAATTGATAAACTAAAATTTGGCTGTTCCATTGATCTTTCTTTATATCTATTTTAATTTGTGGTTAAACATCACTGAGGGTTGGAACTTCCTTAATTCATGTAACTCAACAATGAAATTGTCCAAGTAAGCTGAGAACTCTGATGCAAAATGACCAATGAACTCCAAGAAGCCCAGCCAATGTCCAAGAGGACACAACAGAATGAGAGTCAAGAAAGAATTTGAGATTCACAGGTAAAATGAAATAGTTCCAAAATATAAACTAAATTTACATTTATTTAGGGATCTCAGATATCACCTAATCCCACCTTCTCAATTAGCAGAGGAGAGGCTCAGATCATTAGTCTTACCCAGGTTAGGGAGTCAGCTCTGGGCAAAGTCAGAACTAGAAGTTTGATCTGCTTCTAAAGTAATACCAATTCTCTTCCTATAAGCTGCTTCATTTTAGACATCATGTGGTTAAGTTTTCTCATTCATAGTAGGAAAGCTGAGGCATAGAAAATTTCTGAAACTAAGCTCTAAAGAAAGAAAATTTGAATGCTTCCAAAATAAGATGGGCACCATGAGAAATGAAAACAAAAGTCCTATCTTCAAGAAAAACAGGAAACTGGGAGCAATGGTGAAAGAGGAGCATGAGAAAGAAAAACATCAGAAGGCCAGTTTGGGAGAGTAGACACGACTGAGAAGTAGAGCCTTGATACTAAACAGAACCACCAGAGAAAAGTAAGTATCCTCTTGGCTGTTCCTCAACCCAAACCTACTCCCCACCCTGCTAGCCAATATCTGAAACCTCTTGAAAGCAGATGGCTTAGGTAAAAAGAAGAGAACTTTGTGTTACCAAGGCTCCCGAAGATCTGGGAACACGCTATGAATGAGGTGGTCATGAAAGATGAATTTTTTTAACTAGCTGAGCAGAAAGCAGGAAGCAGCACAGGCAGAAGGCTGAAGGTGATGTGCATATCAATTGAATGAATATTCAATAACCTATGAGCAGCAGATTGACAATAGCCAGTGGTGCAGGACTGCAGAACGGCAGAGAGTATCTCTTATGATTTGCAAGGAAACCTCTTCCCTCCTAGGGCTTCTTAAATGAAAGAGCTAAAGACCTACAAACTGCTGGAAGGAGAGGAGCTAGAGAAAAATCTAATGACACAATGAAGTCCCCAAGGAGTCATGGGAATGTTGCTGATAGTGACTGGGTTCTTTTCATCTCATAGAAACAATTCTAAGATAGGATGTGGAGGTTAAGAAGGTAAAGTGGGGATTTATTAAGGGATGGATAGTACACTTTCAAGGGGAGAGCAGGCAGGCTCAGGTGAGCAGCTGCTCTGAGTCTTTTGGGTAAGTTTGTTACATAGAGTGTAAAAATGAATAGGCGGAATATTCACTGGGAAGGAAGGGTTTGTGGTTGTATTCCCTGATTTTCATCCCAACTCCATCTTCCCTAAGGGAGGAGAGATTTTGGTCCTTATTTAGTCTGGATCGGAAGTGTCACGGCATTGGTACATGATTGTAATAGAAAAGAACAAATTTGCCTCCATATTAGAGCTGTTTCTTTGGCTTGACTCTGTGCCCTGTCTTCTAGGCTCAGTTTTGCTAGTTCTGGACCTTTTGTAAAAGAACGTTGCCTATAGCCTGAAATAAACAGGAGAGCTTATTCTCCAGGCTCTGACCTTTAAGGATATTAACACTTTTGCACTCATATAACAATAACAAGTTGCAAAATAGAAAATAACATTTGTTTTGTTGGAGGTTTTACAGGGGCACCATGACCTGACCTACATAGACAGCTGCAAGATCAAAGGTTTCCAAGAACAAAGAATTCCTACACCAGGAAGTTTGTAATAACCAACCACACCCCCTTCCCCTTTTAGTATAAAAGGGGCCTGAATTCTGACTTGAGTTTCTCCAGGACATTAGTCTGCCATCTTCTCCGTCTGCTGGCTTTTCAAATAAAGTCACTATTCCTTGCCCCGATACCTCATCTCCCGATTTACTGGCCTGTCGTGTCACAAGCAGAACGAGTTTGGACTCAGTAACATAATGGGTACTTCTAATCTGCAAGGCTAGTTTTATTGAAATGAGGGCATAATGAGCAAAGGTTACATTTGGACACTGGAGATTCCTGCCTTTTCCCACCTTTCTTTGTTGGCCCCCAGGCCACTCGTCACCTCGAAATGAGTGACCGTTTATCAGCCTAGAGGTTCCCGCTTTTCTTTTTCTGCTCAGGGTCCCCTGTTGTTCATAAGATGTATGGTTTCCTGCATTTGGCCTGTGCCTCTCCTTTTTGTTCAGTTCCTGCCATTTGGCCTGTGTCCCCCTTTCTCTGCTCATATCTAACTATCTGCCTGCTCTAGAAGGAATATCAGTAAAAGGGTATTTCCTTTAGAATATATGTGTTTTTTTACTAAGCAGAAGGCTAGGAGTCCTAAATAAAACCACTTCGCGTGTTCATTTAAGTGAGATACTTTTATATTCATGGGCCACTGAGTGTTGTTCATTTGGCTAAGTCTACATGTGAAGATTGGCAATGGAGAGATGACATAAAAAATAGTAAGAAAAGATAAAATTAGAATGAAAGTGCTCCAGTCTGAGGCCATTTAGCATAGACAAGGGGCTCCATAGAACTGATTAATTCTCCTTGTCTGACGCAAAAAAATAGATCCCCATTCCAGCAATTCTTTATGATATGAAATGGCTTGAATGACTCTTCACTTTATCTACAGAGCTAAGTTCTTTCAATGTTACTTCCTTATTTTTGGGATTAACCAAGGAGAAAGCTGTAAATGGCTTTTAACACTTCTTGATCTCCCTTTTTACAGGAAAAACTAAAACATTTGGAAGGTGTGGTAGTAGCTGGAGAGGAGTCATTGGAGAGTGGTAAGATCCGAAGCAATATAAGTCAAAGAGGAAAAATAGCGAAACCTATGGGGCTCAGCTTTCATTACACTCTTTTTGCTAGAGTTGACAAATGACCTCTCCTTCCTCTCTCTGATTTCCTTCCCTAATGTAACTAGCCAGGGATTAGTATGTATACCAGACAGGAACTTGGAGTGTGAGGGATGTAGAAGCCTTGCATGAGACTGACCTAACTCCACTTTCCAATGCAGATTACTGTAGAAGACTGCATCTGGACATGATGTGCTGTGCTGGCCCAGTTTAAAATAAAATGTTTTGTTACAGAGTCCAAACTTGTTCTGCTCACCACACGACAGGCCAATAAATCAGGAGACGAGGCGTTGGGACAAGTAATACGGACTTTATTCAGAAAGACAGAAGACCTAGAAGATGGCAGACTGGAGAACTATCTTACTCAAGTCAGAATTTGGGCTCCTTTTATACTAAAAGGGAAGGGAGTGTGGCTGGTTGTTGCAAACTTCTTGGTATCAGAATCCTTCGTTCTTCAGCTGTCCATGTAGGTCAGGTCACAATGTTCTTGTAAACCTCCAGCAAGACAAATGTTATTTTCTATTCTGCAACTTTTTATCTTTATGTGAATGGAAAAGTGTTATACTCTTATAGGTCAGAGCCCTGAGAATGGGATGTCCTATATATTTCAGGCTATAGGCAACATTCTTTCACAAAAAGTGCAGAACCAGCATGACTAAGCACAGGAAACAAAGCACAGGATTAGAGCCAAATGGACAAACCTAATATGGAGTCATATTTGTTGTTCCGTATTACAGTTTTACATTCCCGATTTGGCTAAGTTTACTTCTAAATGCCTCATTGGATGGGGGGACACCACTGTAAGAAATTGTGATTGACAAGATAGAATTTGGTGATTCCTTGACTCCAAATGATAATACTATTTGTTACGGGTTGAACTGTGTCCCTTCAAAACAAAAGACATACTGAAGTCCTATCCCCAGTTGCCCCAGAAGATGATCTTATTTGGAAATAGGGTCATTGCAGATATAATTAATTAGGATAAGATTGTACTTAGAGTAGGATGTGCCTTTAATTCAATATGACTGGTGTCTTTATAAGAAGAGGACATTTTGGGCACAGAGACATAGAGAAGACAGTCATGTAATGACAGAGGCAGAGATTACAGTAATGTATCTACACAAGAAGAAATTCCAAGGATTGCTGGGAAACACCAGAATCTAGGAAGGAACAAAGAAGGATTCTCCCCTAGAGCCATCAAAGAGAGCATAACCCTTCAATACCTTGATATTAGACCTCCAGCCTCCAGAACTGCAAGAAAATTAATTACTGTGGTTTTAAGCCAGGGAGTTTTTGGTTCTTTGTTTCCAAGGTGCTAGGAAAGCAATATGCTGTGGATACTAAAAGCAATGGCTAACACTTTCTTCAGCGAATATTCCCTAAATTAGGAGATAATTATCTTTTTAAGCCAGTAGCCATAAAAATACAGCCTGCAGGCCAAATCTGATTCTGTATCTCCTTTTGTAAATAAACTTTTATTGGAATACATTTATTCGTTTATGAATTGTCTGTGTTTATTTTTCTATTGCAACAGCAAAGCTGAGTAGATGCAAGAGAATTGTAGGTCCCACAAAGCTGAAATTATTTATTATTTGGCCTTTATTGAAAGTTTGCCAACCTCTCCTCTAAACTTAGCTAGAAATTGATTCTTTTAATCATTGCATGAGATAGAAATATTGACACAAAGATATAGGAACCACTGATAGAATTTTGCAAAATATTTCATTCTTTATTGTCACAATGTCCCCCCAAAACTTAATCCTTCTTCCTGAAGGTAGAAACTATAAGAAGTCTGAGCAGTCCTGAGGCTTTGAGCTGACTTATTTATGCTGAGAACAGATAGACAGGGTCAGGGCCCAGAGTTGAAGGCTGAACCCTGCAGGGAACAACCAGGTCATAATAACCTGACAAGTGGAGGGAGTGTCCTGAACCTCTTGCACATTGTTGGGGTTAAGGAGAAAGATGCTGTGGTTTAATGACCAGATGTACTCAAAGCTACCCTGGAGTCTAATTCCATTAGTTCTTGCTGGGAAAAATTCTTGCCTAGGCAATGCTGCAGACCTTAAATAGTAACAGCAGCAGCAGCAACAAAAACGAAAACATTTCCTAAGAGAAAAGAGAGACCGGACTCCTGAGCAAAGGCATTGACGTGATTGACGGTTCCTTACCACAGACACACAAACATCTTTCTCCTTTTCATATGTTTGGAGTATCTCATGCTATTCTTTCAAAATGCCTTCAAGGCAGGTAAGACTAGCTAGCATCAGTAAGTCTATCTAAATTAGAGAAAGTAAAACTACTCAGTGAATGAATGGCGTTCTCTACCTAGTATTCATTTTACTCTTCCTTGGTAACAAAATTCCAGTTTTTCTCAGGATGGTGTTATTCATAGCTAAAAGACGGTATTTCCCAGACTCTTTTAGAGCTAGTCTGGCTACATGATTATGTTTTGTCTAAGGAGAAAGGTGACAGGAGCGTTTTCTTAATAGAAAACCAAGATACCTGATAAACAATCCTTTTAGCCCTTCATTCCTTCCTCTAATCCTTGTTTTAAATGTTGTATTTTCGACAGCCATCTTGGACCATGAGGTACCCTTTAAGGAAAGGAGGGGAATTATATTTTAAGCCTGACAATCTAGATATACAGAAGAAATCTGAATTCCCAGGGGGACCCTGGAACTACAATATTTTACTTCATGATTTTTGAAAGATAAATAACCCCTTGAATCTTGTCTAAGCCACTGTTAACTATAATTTTTATGATATGCAGCCCCCCAACCATCACCATATTCCTGATATTCAAAATGAAAAGACTTGGACTTGTCCACCATCACTCAGACCAACACCTTTGAAAAGAGAATGACTAGCAAATGTACTTCAGTAAGAAAAAAAAAGTATACAGGGAAGCAAAAACAATGATAAGAAGAAATAAAAATGTATTATTAAATATAAATAAAATTTTGTTTAAATAAATGAGAATGGAGGTGGGGTATGATACTGGGAAGTGATGGAAGAGTGGAAACTGATATTTTACTCTAGACTTAAAATTTTCTTTAATGTAAATGTAAGGTAACCACTATAAGAATCAAAATAAAAGATATCTTTTTTACATATTTAAAAACTTTTATTTCATGTGTCTACGTAACAATGCTATTTTGAACATATATAAAAAGAGTTAGATGGAAACATTGAAAGATATTCCTCAAATATCTTAATATCTAACTTATATATTGATTTAGTTTTTTAACCATTTATACATTTGGTCTATTTACACACTCATGTAACAGAAAATAATGTAATTTTAACATATAAAAATATAAAAATTTTTTTGTTTGTCTTTTTCCAAATGAAAGGGTATCAGCCATCTGGGTAAAAGCCATTGTTTTTAAGCTCCATGTTGCTATTTGGGTCAAAAAGCAGTCAATTAAATATCACATGTCAAGTTCTGGATGAATTGATCTTAAATTCATTAGGTCAAAATGAGACAAATCTGAATTTAGAACATTACATAAAAGTCATATGGAATATTTCAACTGTGGGCTCAGAGACATCATTGATAGGCGATATTCTATTATTCTGTATCTGTCATCTATCATGTCATTCTATCTCTCCTTTATCTATCATCTACTTCCATCATCATGCTTTCTTTCACTAATTAGCTGAGATAATTTTAAAAGAATAGGTTTTCTCCACATCTTATTTGCTTACCACATAGTACACTTCATATGGGAAAGCCTCTTCCTTTTTATTTACTCAGTTGTCAAGAGACTGGATTGGCTCTTTGCCATCCTCAGAAGGTAATCGTTTTTCTTCTTTTATTAAAAATACATTAATATTTAGTCATTTGCAATTCATTACAATTTCATATTTACACAACCTCAAATCGGTCCATCTTTGGTAATGGGGACCTCTTCAAATGGACTTGACCTGCTGTCTCTTTGTAGTGACTCTAATAGTTTTTAATAGCTATTTTGCCAGCTGGTATAGATCTTGACTTGAATCAGTTATCCAAAATGCCTTGCTATTTCAGAATATTTACTAGGAAATAGCACTTCAAGCAATCAGTCAGAGAGGGCACATCATTTTTTTTAACATAGCTGACTTACTGTAGTTTCAGCTGTTGGTTTAAACCATGAAATGGTATTATTTATCTTAATAATTGCTACTAATTGTGATCTATTTTCCCAAATGTTATAAAAATTCTCACACATACAAAAATTGAAAAAAATTACAGTGAACATTCATAAACCCGTCACCCATATTCTATCATCAGTATTTTGCTATTCTTGTTTCACTGCACACATAGTCATCTAACAGTACCTCTGCCTACCCAGCAACAACCCACAACATTTATTTATTTTC
Source organism: Vicugna pacos (assembly GCF_048564905.1). Taxonomy (NCBI): domain Eukaryota; kingdom Metazoa; phylum Chordata; class Mammalia; order Artiodactyla; family Camelidae; genus Vicugna; species Vicugna pacos. The sequence continues at coordinate 10,478,684 of NC_132994.1, read as the reverse complement.
AACTCTCTCTATATTTATTTAGATTTATTGACATATAATTTACATAGCATGGAATTCATGCATTGTTAAGTGTAGTTATAACAAATTTTACAAAATTTATACAATTGTGCAACTATCACTACAGTCTGTTTTTACAATACTTCCATCACACCAGAAAGTTTCCCTGTTCATGCCTAAATTCTAAATAAAATAAGTATTTGTTGAATAAACAGCATCTAAAACAATAATCCTTTTCTAAACATCATCATCTAGTCAGTTGCTTTCAGTCTGTAGTGGGCTGAGAATCTGTAAAATAAACCAAGTTCTAGTGATGTCTAATGAGAGACATGCTCAGATTCTTGGTGATTATAGTATTCATTCCAGTGTAGATATTGACATCCAACTAATAGTCGTAAAGAAGGAAATGTTTCTTTTGTTCAATTTCTGGCTCTCAGCTATATTCTCAGTGAAGTCACTGAAGAAGAAATTTCTTGTAAAATGAGATGTCACCATATTTGTTTCATGAGTTTGAATTGTGTTATTCTCTAAGTCACCAAATACTGTGTTGAACATATGATCAATTCTAAATAAATATTTGATAATGAATTGGAAATATACTCTTTCATAGCTGTAATTTTAGTGCTTTCAAAACTGAAAGGTTGTACAGCAAAGGTAACTATAAACAAAACAAAAAGACAACCTAAGGAATGGTAGAAAATATTTGCAAAGGTTGAGACTGAGAACGGCTTAATTTCCAGAATATACAAACAGCTCATACAACTCAATAACAATAACAACAACAAAATAACAACCCAATTCAAAAATGGGCAGAAAATATAAATAAACATTTCTCCAGTGAAGGCATACAAATTGCCATTAGGCAAATGAAAAAATGCCCAGTATCACTAATCATCAGAGAAATGCAAATCAAAACTACAAGTTATCACCTCACACTGGTCAGAAAGGCCATCATTCAAAAGTCCACAAACAGTAAATGCTGGAGAAAGTGTGGAGAAAAGAGAACCCTCAAACACTGTTGGTGGTAATGTAATTTGGTGCAGCCACTATGGAAAACAGTATGAAGATTTCTTAAGAAACTAAAAATAGACTTGCCATATGATCCAGCAATCTCATTCTTGGGCATATATCTGGAGGAAACTCTGATTCAAAAACGTACATGTACCCCAATGTTCATAGTATTACTATTTACAATAGCCAAGGCATGGAAGCAATCTAAATGTCCATCAATAATGACTGGATAAAGAAGTTGTAGTATGTATATGCAATGGAATACTACTCAGTCATAAAAAGGATAAAATAATGCAATTTGCGGGAACATTATTGGACCAAGAGCTTGTCCTACTAACTGAATTAAGCCAGAAAGAGAAAGAAAAAAATACCATATATTACCACTTATATGTCAAATCTAAAACACAAATGAATTTATTTACAAAACAGAAACAGACTCAGACATAGAAAACCAGCTTATGATTATGAGGGGGTGGTGGGGAACAGAGGATGGAGAAATAAATTGAAAGCTCAGGATTTGCAGATACTAATTACTATATACAAAGTAAACAACAAGATCTTACTATATAGCACAGGGAACTATATTCAACATCATGTAATAGCCTATAATGGAAAAGAATATTAAAAGGAATATATATATATAATGTATAACTGAATCACTACTCTGTACACCAGAAATTAACACAACATTATAAACAGATTATACATCAATACAAAAGCAGATATTCTGAAAATAAAGTGATCAAATGACTAAAAATAAATAAATAAAATTGAAAGGAATATTAAAAAAAAAAGTTTTTCTCTGCTTACAGATTCTACATCAAGCCAGTAAACTAAGCACACTGGCTGTCAATAGAGAATCACTTCAGTGATAATATGAATATTTACTTTAGCTTATAGATAAATATTTTATGTATTACATCATATCTGATTTGCACATTTTCTTTTAACTTAAGCATGATAGAAAACTTTTGAGATGTTGCACACACTGTGCTGAATTTAATCTTTTTAAAAATATTTACATACTCATTTTGAGTTTCACATATTTTATTTATTTATTTTTATTGAAGTGTAGTCAATTTACAATGTTGTGTCAATGTAAACAGAAGACAAGACACTATAAACCTCTTAGAAGAAAACATAGACAAAACATTCTCTGGAATAAATCTTTATATTCTTCTAGGGCAGTCTACCCAGTCAACAGAAATAAAAGCAAAAATAAAGAAATGGGACCTAATTAAACTTATAAGCCTTCACACAGCAAAGAAAACTATAAACAAAACAAAAAGACCACCTACAGAATGGGAAAAAATATTTACAAATGATGTGACAGACTAGGGCTTAATCTCCAGAATATATAAACAGCTCATACAACTTAATAACAAAAAAAACCCCAAACATTCAATTTAATATTATAGCTTTAGGAAAAACAACTGCTTTTGATGATGTCAAAGGGTCAGTTTGAAGATTCATTTGGACTGTAACATATGTCTCCAGTGCACTGTGAGTTCACATAGGAAATACACCCCAGGCATGTGGTTCTGCTCATTAACTTTGAAATACTCATTGTTGTTTGTGAAGTCGTAGGGTGTGGACAAATGAACTTGAATAAGAAATGCTGGAGGCACTGTTTGCAAAAGACTTTTACATTTTTTTTTTAAACTATGAAATCCAGAAGTGATTCTAAAGATTAGGGGAAAAAAGTATTTAATTTACCCCATATTGTAGTGCTCAAATTCTTTATCATGTCCACTTAAAAAGTATATAATTTTATATGTAACCAAAAAGTAAAACTACATTTATTTTTCTTAAATATAAATTCCTCTTTGACTCTAGAGTACTTATAGTTAAGTTTACTTTTAAGCCCAATTTTGTTAGCTTTTTTTTTTTAAATTAATGTTGTGCTGGTGACTGGAAGATCAAATTCCTTCCAGTGCAACATGACCTAAGAGTGTTTTATCTATGTCATAAATGTATGACAATAATTGATGTCATCTTGAACTTCATGAGTAATAATACAAACATACTTTTCTATTATTTCCTCTCAGACTTTACTTATGGTGATACTTCAGCCTCCGTTTTAACTCCTGGTCTTTCCAGTCAGGTACAGAACGGCAGCAACTTTTCTACCAAAGCAGCGTCACAGCATCCCTTGTGTAATTTTTCTATTTTTATTTCAGGACAATGACTTAAAATAACTGGCTGAAAAAAGGGTAAGTAGATAGCAATTCCTCAATAAAATGTTGCATTTAACAAGGATGGTGATATTCAACAGGAAGTGTAGATTGTTAACTGATTTCTGATAATATACATATTTCTTTGCAGTCATAGTCTTCAAAATCTCGTGATGTTGAGTTTCAAGTTATTATGAAGTTTTTACCATCTAGGTTTGAAACATTGGAGTAAAAACAAGGCCACATACTCATAAATTCTGTACACATTTTTTTTTCTGATCAGCAGTCGATTATCTTCTGAATGGAAAAAAAAATCACCTAATGATTCCTACAGAAGAAAACTGTGGATAGTATCAAAATACTTTTTAGCAGTTTTTTAACCAGGATGAACATTTCAATAATAAACATCTTGTGGTTAAGTTGGGTAGAGCACTGATCAAGGGCAAAGCATCTTTATTAAGTGACGATGTCAGTCATGTGTTTGTGACAGTAAATGACAATGACTCATTGGATTAAGCATTTGAAATTTCATGTTTCCATTTTGAAAATGCCTACGCTTCAAAAGTGTTTTTTATAAGAGTCTCAGAAGTAGCAGATTTAGTTACTGAATTTTTAAATACATATTTTCAGTGCACTTTATACTTTGACTATGTGATCAAAGCCTAATAAATTATGTAAACAAAATACTCAATCACTTCCTAGAAAAAATTACTTTTCACAACCAGAAATTTGAAGATTTGATGGCATGATCAACTTTAGACAGGTAAACTATAATGTATTTAAAAAATTACTATTAAAAATGAAGTAGCAACATTTAAAACCTCTTGTGCTGTCATAAATTTTTAATGCATGTTACAGCCGTCATCTTTCCATTCATATGTAGAAATTTATCAAGTGTCTATTGTGTGCCAGGAATTGTTCTCAGTCCTGAGGAACAAGACCTGATTTTTGATGTAAAAATTTATTTGGCTTTATCATTTCAAATAGATTTATTTTTCCAACGTACATTTTGGTTATTGTCATTTATTTATGATAATTTTCTCTGTTTCTAGAATTCCTAGATCTGGTTCTTACTTCAGTTTGCTTTTCAAAAGGATTTAGATTCTTCTTTCATAGTTACACTCTTCAGATACATAACTATGTCCAATACCTATGTTTTAGATATTTACATTCTCTCATCTTTCCATCTTTAATTTCATTGTCTTACAGTTGAAAAAAGTTCCTGGATAATCTTACATAAAATAAAACATTTATCTTTCACCCTTATACTCACATTATGAAAGATAGATAATGAATTCAAATATGCTTCTTCTTTCAGGAATAATTTGAAATTATGTATCTCTAAATAATTTTAAGTTTTTAATAGCCTAATAGTACAAATGTATATTTTTCTAAAAATGGCTTAAATCATGGCTTAATAAATTTCCTTTAACAAAAAGTAAAATTAGTAAACTACTTTTATATTTTGCATTTATTTATTTTTTCCTACAGGCAAAACCTAAGAAACAGTAAGCAAAATGTTAATTAAATCAAATTTAGAAATTTCTGACACAGATCTCTCTTCCAATGAATGAATGGCTTACCGCCTAAAGACATGAAATGACACATTGCATTTGATTATTATCACATTTGCATATTTATCACATTTCTGGACAAATCTTTAGGTTGAAACACCAAGGTTTTGTTTATGTAACTCTCACTTTGAAGTATGAATAGTGTACCGCAGGCAGATGAACTGATATTCAGCATTTTGTTGTGTTGTGTTTTGTTCAAAGCCAGCGTGCACCAGAATAGCATTTGATACTTCTCTCTTTTCCAGGAGCAACACTGATACATGTCTGTTTAAAGAAATCAGGTTTCCATTTCTGTTGTCTCATTTTACTGGGAGTGAAGGATTGGCAAAGTTACATGAACATGAGCTAGCCAATTGTACCTATAATATATCCATCTACAACAGTCTCCTTATATATTTCCATACTCTTTATTTAAATAGTATTCACCACCTATTCTGAATAAATTCCAATCTGATAATTAGTTAGGGAAAGTTGAATTTCTCATCTCTGCCATGACATAGACCACTAGTTCCCTCAGCCCCTGGGATGCTGTGACTCTCCAGGGTTCTCTCTTGACCACTGCCCCTCACGAAAAGTTTTAATAAAAACTCTGAGGGGGTCCCCTTCTAATAGCCATGAAAGAAACTAGCCACACTTACTGCAGTTTTCAGGTAATCTTTGCCAATCAGGTCATAAAATGGACCTCTGCCAGATTTATCAGAGCTGTGGTCTCCAGCAGGAGTTCATGTGGTTGACAATCCCTGTCATCTCATTTAAATGTTGACCAAAATTCAGGACCTTAAATTAGAGATTCCAACCTCAGGTCATTGTCATATTCTATTAATATTTTTTATTTTCTCTTTTTCTTTTAACTGAAGAAGTCTGTTTAAAATGTTGTGTTAATTTCTTCAGTCATATATATACACATGCATAAATACGTTTTCATATTCTTTTTATCCACAGGTTACTACAAGATATTGAATATAGTTTCCTGCTCTGTACAATAGAAACATGTTGTTTATCTATTTTATATATAGTAGTAAATATCTTCAAATCTCGAACTCCCAGTTTATCCCTTCCTACCCTGCCTGGTAACCATAAGTTTGTGCTTTATATCTGTGAATCTGTTTGTTTTATAAATAAGTTCATTTGTATCATTTTTTAAAGATTTGATATATAAGTAATATTATATGGTATTTTTCTCGCTTTTGGGGGTTGCATTTTTTCCCCACATCTGGACATATGGCTCAATCTATATTCTTGAAGACTGACAAAGACATTTCTGCCCACAGGACTTCTTGCTGTTCCTCATACAAGCTGTTTTAAGACATGAACGGAATTACAAAGATCTCTTCAAAATATAGTTACATGCCATAAAAAATACAAAATGAACTGAAAATAATGAGACCCATGGAATAGCTGGGGGTTTCCACTGAGAACTGCTTCTCCCATTTTCTTACCAAAGAAGTTTTGAGCCAGTGCAGCCTGGGGGTGGAAGCACTCCTGAAAGTTCCTTTTCTAGTTTTTATCATGTTGGTATGAACATATTTCTAACAATGGTTCCAGTCAGATTAGACACTAAACCTTCCTATTACACAAGTGAACTCACTGCAGCTTTATGGCCTTTGTTCTTGCCATTTGCTCTGCCTGCCTTTTTTCTATGCCAAGATATTGAATGGAGGTCATTCTCATCTTCCATCTCTTAGGTCAGTGCCCACAGCTTTCACCAAGCCTTCCCTCACCATCCTGGAGTACCACCCATCCCTTAGTAGTCTCTGTTACACTGCTCTTTTCACTTTTTAATTAGCTCATTATGAAAACTGAATTATCTTATTTGCTTTCATATTCACTGCCAGTTTCTCTGCATCAAATTGGAAGCTCCCTTCCAACGGAGAATGTGTCTCCCTTGTCAGATTCTCTGCTAAACGTCTAGATGGTCAATACATTGTTCTTGAATCAATGAAATTAAAGTGCAATGAAACTATGATGCTACCAAAGAGCACACTGTTTTGAAAAACATCACAAGTAGAAATATTTGGGGTCTATTTTCTATGCTTCTACAGCACATCATTTTTCCATTATTGCAGTACTGTTCTGATTGGATTTAATTGCTCATGGATCTGTCATTCTCCTTGGAATGAGAGCAGTGCAAGTGTCGTGGCTTTGCCTCAACTGTGGCGCCCTGTCCACATCTCCTGGAAACAAAGAGGAGCCAAGTCTGTTTGTTGAATTACTGAGTGGGTAGATGAATTCACCTAGTGTTTATGAATAAGTGCTACAATTTAGTTATTGATTTTCCTAAATAATCTTGTCATATTTGCAAAAATAATCATTAAGAGATCTTGGATTTAATATAGGACATCGTCAAGTAAACCTTTACAATGTCTTGGAACCTTATACTTAATACCTAGTACCATATTATGTATGTATGTATGTCTTCAATTTCTATCGGAGGATGTATGAAACTAATGCAAATATTAAGGATTGGTTAATAAATCCACAGTTGAATTAGTCACGGACTTCCTATCACCTACTTTAAGAAGAGATCTAGGACCTTCAGGATCCTTATCAGATTCCAGATTCCCTCAACCAAGCCAGATTCCCTCTTGCATGCATCTTCAGATGTAAATATGCTGCATCTTTATCAGGTCAAATTTTTTTCTTCTGTTTTATTTTTACTTATTATTTTCTTTACAGTCTTTCTGATACTTTTGTAGATAGAATCTTTTTTTTCCTCAATTCTAAAGTTAACAGTGTATTTCTATAGTTTTTTTATTATTATTTTATCAATATTATTGTTACTTTCTTTGTAGAGATTACCACTGTAAATACGCCATCTTTTCTATATGAAAGGCTTCCTTTACCTGATTCTTGAGCTGGTAGGTGCCAGATGCTTTTTCCCTTTACATCACAAACAAAGTGCTCAGGACACTGGAAGTAGGAACACATGACATTTCTAAAAACTTTTTCAACACACAGCTCCCACATGAGGAAGTTTCCTCTTCAAATTCACCTTAGGACATCAGAGAAAGGGGAGCCTGCAGGTACTGTCATGAGGGTTTCTGCTGGTACTTGGTGTCCCTGCCACCAGCCTGAGCGCTTCCAGGATGCTCTAGATGTTGTAGGGTCAAACTGAAGAAACTGGAAGCCACCAAAAAACAGATTACTGGGTAAAAATTGGTAGGTTTAAATGGATAATTAGTGCTGCAAAAAGAAATCAATTTTCACGAATGAGCTTAGAGGGGTGACTATGGAAACAAATCATTAGAATGGCAACCCTGCTCAGCTGCTTTCAGCAGGCCGTTCAGATAATTGTGTTACCACAGTATGACTGCCAGGAAAAGAGCCACATGCTGTAGGTGAAAAATGAAGTTTACTGATTTTTGAAAGAAGTCTAGATGTCTTGTAATTTTGGAAGAACGTTTTTCTTTCTTTCTTTCCTCCTTTCTCTCTTTCTTCCACTTTTTAAAAATTGAGGACCAGAAGAGGTGGTGACGATGCAGCAAATTCAAACCAGGGAATTGAGTAAAAGCTTCTTTGCAGAGCATAACACTTCAGATTAGAATGTAGTTAAACTGTGAAATTTTGAATGACACACAATAACTAATAAGTAGTAGCTATTAATTATTTTTGAATTTTGCTGTGATAATGAGATTTGAGAACTATACCTTTTATGTTCCCAGGGCTGCAATCTTTAATTTCAGAGGTGAATCCTCTCTAATTGTAGTGTTTCATGGGACTATGACAGGAAATGTGGGGGTGACATTTCATTTTTGTCTGGTTTAATAATTATTTTTGATAAATGAAATATGAACACTTTATTCCAACAAATTGGTTTTGAATAATGAGTTTTTTCACTTTCTTTTATATTCCTCCCCAACAGGTTAAAGAAGTTGCTCACCAATGTTTTCTGAAACTCTTTCTTTCCTTCATCCTTTAATCCAACTATCCACCCATCCATCCATCCATCCATCCATCCCTCCATCCAGCCAGCCACCATTTTGACAAATATGTTTATGTTTATTCTGCTGGAGGTTTGCTGAACTTCTGGAATTTGTAGCTTGATGCTTTTGGTCAGTTGCAAAAACCCTTAACATAATCCCTTTGATATTGATTCTGCCTTGTTTCCTTCTTCTATCTTTGGTTCCAGTTATCTGTATGCTAGAACTTTTAATTGTGCTCAATATACGTCTCATGCTCTTTTCTATATTTTGCATCATTTTTCTTTACTTTACTCTCCATATTTTCTACTAACCTATTTGCAGTTTATTAATTATATCTTAATATGTTAAATTTAACTATTAAGTTTTAAATTTATATTATCATATTTTTTGGTTCTATAGCTTATATTTGATTCCCTTCTTAGAAATTCCAAATTCAAATTTTATTCTGAAATTCTTTACCTTGATTTATATTTCTTAAGAATACTTATCTGTATTCCATGCTTGGTAACACCAATATCTGTATTTGTTTATATTCTCTATTTTCTTTATTTCTATCCATGTGGTCTTGTTTCTTGTGCTGGGTAATTTTTTAACTAAATGCTAGACATAGTGATTAAAAATTTATAGGAACATTTTGAGAATATAGATGATGTTCTGTTTTTTTACAGATGATTTTCTTTTCTTCCTGGCAGTTTTTAGGTTTGTGGCATCTCACACCAGTCCGGTTAGAAACTGAGCTAGTTTGAAGCAGGTTTTCAGACTTTGTAATGGTAGATCTCTTTCCACTTAGCCCTGTGTGTTTCGAAAGAAAAGCTTAGAGTGTTTATAATGTCTCCTCCTCTGTGACTTGTCCAGCTTTGAAGTTTGTTACATATTTCCAATAAAATGGCTCACTTTCTAACCTCCTGATCTCTAATTTCTGCTTGATTTTCTTGTCACTTAAATCCTTTGCTACTAGGTTTATTTAACAGTTGGCTTTTAATCTTTAGATTGAAATTGCTTAAAATTTGACAAGTGTCTCAAGATAAATAATGGCTCTGAATGTCAAGATCATTCCTACACTTTACTTTGCTTTGGAGTCTTGACCCCTCAAGAATTTGATGACTTGATGACTGTTGAATTTTATTTCATTTGTAATAATTTTATGTATATGTCCTTATTTTTCACAGGATTGTCTGGTATAAGCTGAAGCATCACATTCAAAAAAAAATCTTAATGATTTCTAAGTCTTTTAAAATGTTTTAATACAAACTTTTAGAATTAAAAGATCATATATGTGTTTTTTATTTCAAAGTAAGTTGATAAATAGCATTCAACATGGAGCCATACTGTTGCCTCTTACAACATGATACCAGAAGACCCTGATCCACTGAAAAAATTAGCATTCATTTTGTCAGTATTTTACAACAGTTTGACAAATGAAGCTATAAAATTTGTATTACATATTATCTTGTTTCTTAACAGATCAAATCACTATCACTCTTAATTAATTTCACTTCTTTTTTATATCAAGAATGTTTGTGCATGCATAGAATGGGAAATGAGAACTGCAGTGTGTTGACTCCATTAACAGAAAGAGAACATTTCAGACAGTTTCCCTCTTTGCTACCTGTCAAAAATCTGATGTTTGAAAATGACTGAGCTTCAAAGAAATGCTTTGTAAATGTTACAAAATTCTATACTAGTGTCTTCTATGTTTTGAATACTTAAAAATTTGTACCTGCTCATTGTTCAAATATTACTTGAAAATCTTTAATCAACAACTAAAAGGTACAAATCATTCCAGCTTTTCAACTTTTTGGTAAGTTGCAATCACTAAAAGAAAGATTGTAAATAGGAAGACATTTAAACGTATCCCTGAAAAACAAATAGAAATTGAACCAATTAAACAGTGGGAGCTCAAAATGTGTATGCTATTTAATTTTGAAATATTATAATTGTGCTTTGAATGTTTTGACTTGTGAGAAGACTATTTCAATGGAGCTCCAACATGTAGTTGGATAAATTTATATTTTGTTCTAGAATGAAATGAAATTCAAAAGGCCTATTATTTTACAATAGGCAAATTTAACAAAAACATTTGAGATAATCTCAAATAAAGAAAAGTTAACTGATGAGTTTTGTCCTCCAAAAAGTTGTTGAGAAACAATAATTTTAAGTAAGTCAAATATTGAAGCTTAAAAATATTACAATGTCTTGTAATAACCTATAATGGGAAAGAATCTGAAAAAGAATATATTTATATCTGAACCACTTTGCTGTACACGTGAATCTAACACATCGTTGTAAATCCATCATACTTCAATAAAAAAAAGAACAATCAACAGAAGCTGAAGAGACTGTAAGAAGGATATGCATGATCCTATTTCTATTCTTAAATGTTAATTAAAAACTATTTTCCCTTAAAAAATTACTGTGAAATATTTACAAAATTCTCTATGAAAAAGTTGAAATTGATGATACCTTCCACTTAACAGAATTGTCTTTGTGCTTACCTGGAACTTTTGTAGCTGCAGAGAGAATATTTCCTTAATTTAAAATGTTTTAGTTTATAGAGAAGAATCAGTTAAAGGTATCAACACATTCATTTCTGCAAAACAATAAAAATTTTTTTAAATTAAAATATTTTAAAATCAACCAAATTAATGTATAATAAACAGATCATAAAATATAAAAAAAATTAAGTGTACAGTGAGATGGATTTTGCAAATAAACTCCCTGGTGTTGCCAGCACACTAATCAAGATATAGAGTATTTCATTAGGCTACAAAACTCCCTCATGCCCCTTTGCAGTTAATAACATCTCTCTCCTTCCTAAACAAATTGATCTATATTAGTTTTAACTGTTCTATAATTTTATATAGACTCAAGCTCATACAGTATGTAATATTTTTTCTTTCCAATTTATTCATTTTTTTGTGCATATTGACAGTTCACTCATTTTTATTCTGATTACCATTCCATTGTATGAATATACCACAATTTGTTTCCCAGTACATCTGTTGGTGGACATATGGAATGTTTCCAGTTTTTATCTATTAGAAATACAGCTGCTCTGAACAGTGTTTATGACTTCCTGAAGACATGTTTTCATTTCTCTAGGAATAAAATTGCTGGGTAGTAGGCTAGGCATATATTTAATTCAATATCACACTGCCAAAAATGAGTATACCATTTAACGCTGGCAATAATAACATATGAGGATTAACTGTTGCTCCACAAACTTGTAAGCACTTAGCATTACCAGTATTTTTACTTTTAGCCATGAAGGTATGATATCGAATCTCATTGTGGTTTTAATTTGCATTTGCTTCATGGATAAAGATGTTCAGCATATTTTCATGTGCTTATCGCCCATTTATACGTCTTCTTTTGTGTCTGTTTAAGGTTTTTGCCCACTTAAAAAATCAACTTGTCTTTTCTTATTGAATTCTTTGCCTAGTCTAGATATAAATCCCTTCTCAGATGTATGTACCACACATATTTTCTTCCAGTTTATTACTTACCTCTTCATTTTCTTAATGGTGTTTTTTAAAGACCCGAATTTGTTACTTTGATGAAGTCAATTCATCATGAACTAAGAAATCTTTACCTAATATAAAGTGATGATGATTTCCTCCAACTTTTTCTTAGAGTTTTTATAGATTAAGATTTATGTGAAGTCTTCCATTTTAAATTAATTTTTGTTTACAATGTGAGTTTAAGGTCAAGGGCCACATTGATATCTAGTTGATTCAGAACCATTTGTTAAAAGCATTATCCCTTTTCTGTTGAATCACCTTGACCATCGATCAAAACCATTTGATTTACATGTGTGTTTACCTATTTCTTCGTTCTTTAGTCTATCTGTATATTCTTACACCACTACCACTCTTGAATATTATAAAATGACAGTAATTTTTGAAATCAGTTAATGTCAGTTTTCAAACTTTGTTCTTTCTTTTCTTTTTTGGTTTTCAAAGTTGATTTGACTGTTCTGGGTCTCAAAATTCCCAATAATTTAAAAATCAGTTCATCAATTTCTATACAATAAAACCATGCTGGGATTATATGTGAGATTATGTCGACTTTATTTACTAATATTGGGAGAATTAATATCTTTTAGTCCATGATAATGGCATGTAAAAAATTTATTTGAACTTCTTTAATTTCTCTCAGCAATGTTTTATAATTTTCATGTAGAAGTCTTATATATTTTGTTAAATTTATTCCTAAGTATTTCTGGTTTTTTGTATATTATTTAATAATATTATTATCAGTATTACAACAAATAATACTACTTTAAAAATTTTATTGGGCAATGGTTTGCATAAGCATATAAAATTAAAATTATTTTTTATTTTGTGCTTTTATTTTTCAACCTTGTTATTTATAAGATTAATGAATTTTTATCCATTTCTTAAGTTTTTTATTTGGATAATATGTCATATACAAATAAAGACAACTTTACCTTATCCTTTAAACATTTTAAACATTGTCAAATGACTTTCTGTATCTGAATACAATTCTTATTCTTAACCTGATTAACATAATTTAATAACTTAATTTGTTTTCGAATACTGAACTGATGCTGCATTTTGGGGATAAATCAGACATGGTCATTATATATCAGGCTTTTTACATTCTGCTTAATTCAAATTTCTGATATGTTTTCAGGATCTTTGCATCTACACTTAGGAGCATTATTAGCCTGAAATACATTTTCTTATCATTTATTTTTTATGTTTTCTTATCAGGATTATGCTAAGCTAATTATGTGTTAGGATAAAACAATCTGGTTAAGTGTTTTCTTCGCTTCCATTTTGTAAAAGTGTCTATGATGTTGGTATTATTTCCTTATTATTTTTGGTTAGAATTCACATATAAAATTACTTAGGCCTGGAGTGGTTTGGGGTTTGTTTTGGTGTTTTTTAATTAATTAAATTTCTTTAACAGATATGGAACTAGTCAGAGATTATTTCTTCTTCATTAGTATAAAATTGCCTTTTTAAATAACTTTCTCAATTGCTCTTTTAATATCTGAATGATTTGTAGCAATCTCTTTTATAGCTGATACTGGTAATTTTTGTTTTGTCTCTTTTTTTCTTTTTCAATCTTTCTAAGGTCTTATCCATTTAATAAAGACTGTTCAAAGAAGCAAATTTTGACTTTGTTAAATATTTTTATAGCTTGTTTTGTATTTCATTAATATCTGTTCTTATATTCATTGTCTTCTTTCTTCTGTTTTTCTCAGTTTAATTTATATCTCCTTGCTAACTTACTGTGGAAATTTAGATAACTAGGTTGAAACTTACTTTTTTCTTATGGTATTTCTAATAGCATGTTCCTCTAATCTCCACTTTGCACTCTAAAAAATTTAATATATTTATTTTTAATCATTATCTTAAAATATTTTCCATTTTCCACTGTGATTTCTCCTTGTATCCACAGGGTTTGTAGAAATGTGTCTTTAATTTCCAATTATTTAGGGACTTTCTGGATGTATTATTGATAGTGAGTTAAAATTTAATGCCACTGTATTTAGATAACGTACTTTGTAAAACTTCAATTTTTCTTTTAAGTTTATTGAGATTTATAGGGACTCAGAATTTGCCTACCTTGGTGAACTTTCTACATGTACTTGAAAAGAATTTTTAATTCACACTTGTTGGGCTTAGAATTTTGTAAATATTAATTTGATCAATTTGGTTGGCAGGATTGTTTAAACTTCTGTGCTCTTAGTGATTTGTTCTTACACATTCTATCAAAATTACTGGGATAGGATTGTTAAAATATATATTTATGATTGTGAATTTATCTGTTTTTCTTCTTAGTCTTGTAGGCTTTTGACCTATGAAATTGTAAACTTTTTTAGTAAGTACATTTTCCATATCTTTCTGTGGAATTGACCCTTTTATCATAATTACCTATCCTACTTTCTCTCTGACAACATACATTGTATTGAAGTCTACTTTTCTGGCATTGATATTGCAAGAAACTTTCTTATTTTTAGTGTTTGCGAATACTGATATATATATACATATATATTTTATCCTCTTAGTTTCAATTAGTCTTTATCATTATATATAAAGTACATTTCCTACAAACAACCTTTATAGGCTAAAATGCCATCATGACAATCTCTGCCTTTAAACAGTAGTTTTTAGTTTATTTATATAATGTAATTTTTTATATTTAAGTACACCATATTTGTCTCATATTTTATTTTCCTTTGTCCCTCTGTCCCTGCCTTCTTTTAGGGTAATTTAATCATTTTTAATGTTGATTGTTTTATTTTATTGATTTTATAGCATCTTTTATCATTTTTTAGATTGTGTTAGGAATTACAATATGCATTCTTTTTTTTACAAGCTTTTTTATTGAAGTATAGTCAGTTTACAATGTTGTGTCAATTTCTGGTGTACAGCACAATATCCCAATCATACATATACATACATATATTCAATTTCATATTCTTTTTTCATTATAGGTTAGTACAAGATATTGACTATAGTTCCCTGTGCTCTACAGTATAAACCTATTGTTCATCTGTTTTATATATAGTAGTTAGCATCTGCAAATCTCAAACTCCCAATTTATCTCTTCCCACCTCTTTCCCCTCCGGTAACCATAAGTTTGTTTTCTATGTCTGTCAGTCTGTTTCTCTTTTGTAAATAAGTTCATTTGCGGGTTTCTGTAGTGTAGTGGTTATCATGTTCAGCAGATAATATGCATTCTTAAATTATCATGGTCTACTAGATTCACTACAGTACTACCCCGCACTCCACTCTTCCTAAATGATCATTTAATAATGATCTGGCATTACTGCAACCAGTAATAACAAGTGAGTTATATTGTTTATTAATACTTGTGCATCTCAAGTTGAAATATGAGACCTTAGTAAAAGTTGGCTGCTCACTTTAACATATCACATTAAACACTGAAAGAATGGCCAAAAATGGTATTTTATTTCAGGCCAAAGTATCAGAATAGCCTTCTTCCAATACTTCAGCTTTTTGTTTTCATGTTTTTGTTTTTTGTTTTTTTGGTAGGTGGGTTACCTGCTTTTTCTCTTTTTGTTTATTTACATAAGACATTCTTTTGAAATGAGGGAAATGATTTAAAATCATATTTCTCAATTAGTCTTACTATTTAATTTTATTGTCTGAAAAGAAAATACAAATAAAGCAGAATCATTTTATAGAAAAACTAAATCTCAACTTCATGGACAAATAAGCCAGATATCATTACCCGCAAGGTCTCTGCTAACTACTGAGATCTGAAGCGCCAGATCCCAGAGTTTCTCCCAGGTGCTGGATTGACTTTGACCCTTCTGTCAGGGCTCTTGCCGTCCCCCTCCCACTCTAGCTGTGGGCGCTTCCTTTATTCAATTCAGTCTCTGTAGTGGTTGGTATTTTCACTGCCACTGGCCTGCCCTAACCTGTCATCTGACACCGTGGCTCTCACTGATTCTGATTTTATCTTCCAAAAGTAGAAGTTGCAATCCTTCTGTTTTACCTCGCGTGTCCTGAAATTAGAGGTATTAATGTTTACTGAAGAGCTCAACTGCCTAACTTTAGTTTCATTCCTCATACATGGTCACACCCATTGTGATTCCTTGCTGCTCACATTGTTGCAGACTGAAACGTCTCTTATTTCTGAGTGATTTTCCTGCCCCTACTGTTGCACTATTCTCCTAGAAAATTTGTTTACAGTTTTGCTTTGAAATGTTAGTCTTGGAAATTTGTGACCTGCATATCTGTCAGTTCTCTTTCCCTTAAAAACGGTCTCCCTTCAGTATCCTGGATTCCTCGGGCAACTAGAACTCCTAACAACTTGCTCTAATTTCCCAGTGGTGCTATGCAGAGTACAGATACAAAGCCTGCCTTGTTACCCTTGCCACAATCAGAAGAAAAATAGTAATAATAGTGATTAAGAAATTGTGGGTATTTTTCCAATGCTTACTTACTGTGCAATTGGCATTGTATTAAGCAAATGGGAACGCAAAAATTTGGGAAATTCAGCACTGTAAACCCTACTGTACAAAGGAAGCAATTTGCCCAAAGACAATTTGGGACTGTGAAAGAACTAGACTTTAAATTCAGATTTGTCTGGGTCCAAGGCACTTTCTCCTGACCTTGTGCTATATTGCTGTAGGAAAATCACTGTAGCCTCAACTCTCATACCTGCTGTCCCAGCCACACACCAGAGAAACATGTACCCTCCCTAATGTCCACTCCACACCTAAAATAGTGATGCAACACACGCCTTATGTCTGCCTTGATTAACTCTCTTCAAGAAGGACCATGGGATCACTTTTGCTGAGCAGGAGTTCATTTTATGTTTCAATACTTATGTGGCACCAATTCTTATCTTAGCTTTCGAATTTCTTATTTTGGAATCTGAGCTTTTATTCCTGTGTCTTAACATGGATTACTATTTGACACATGTATATTTTTTCTAGGTCATAAACCGGTCCTGTGATTTTATAAGCATTTTGTAGTATCCACAGTGACCCCCAAATCTTTACATTACCTTGTACTTTAAAGTTCAGTTTGGAAACTTCACCCCCTTATTGTTTAATCCTTTGATCCTTTTCTGTAATGTATGTCTTGGCAAAGTACTTGCTGTTAATCTAAACTTCCAAAGCATAATGCTTGCTTCCATAAGTATGTTCTACTTGATTACTACATTATTATATATGATTATATATGATTCTTGCAAGGAATAAACTGAATTTGGAGGCCAGTCTTCTGGGAACATGTTCTGAAACAAAACCAGTAATTGATAATCATTAGTTACCTTAATTCTTTTGATCAATTGCTTGATTATAATTCAATAAAAACAAACTACTTTGAGCACTTTAAAAATGTGATTAGCCCAATACAGATTCTTATATCATATGATCTACTGCATTACAAATAACTTTAAGAAATCTTCAAATAAACTGGCCATCCATATATGTAATTATGTACCTACATGCATGTGCAAAGGCTACTTGCAATTGTTGGTGATGTCAAGGCTGAGAAGAGAAGGAAGATGACCCATAGGTGTACTCAATATTAGAAGTGGACAAGAATCTGTATGTAAATGAACAGAGGTGGATGCATATGTATCTGTCAGGGTAATTAATATTAAAAATGAAACTATACTTCATGAACCTTCAAATTAATACATCATATCTATTATTAACTGGTCCTATAATATTCCCATATTTTCCCTTACCAAGATAAAATTATATTAGCCTTTATTATTAAATTTACTTCTAATGAAAAATCTGAAGTATTTAGAGTGCTACGCTAACAGAGAACTGTCTCTCAAATACAATCCCCAACTTTGAAATGTACAACTAACTTTAGAGTGTTTTCAAGGTTTGCATTTCTTTCCATTATTGAAAAGTAGTATGATGGATCTAATTATTATTACATCATTTTTATCTATTAATGTGAAAAATATGTCAAATAATGTGAGCATAAAAAGTATATTAATACAGTAGAGGTTTATCTCAAATATTCTAAGGGAATCAGTTTATTATGCCCCAGTTAAGCACAGTGATTAAGCTATGACCACACTGTCAAAATAACAAAATCAATTTAGTCAAGCTACAACCAAAAGGAAGAGAGATTGAACCTGTTATTGAATCTTAATTGATTTGAGGGTGCACTGAACTGACCTAATTTTCTCAGCAGATCTACAAGGAATATTTACATTCCTTCTTAACATGTCCTTCTCCTTTATTATAAACAATTAGTTGAAAAATCTCAATAAAAGCTGTATTAAGTTTAGTGTTAAGGAAACAAAAATAAATCTAAATGATATCTTTGCTTTTTGGAACACTAAGCCCTAAATCTTGCAAGCCAAACAATTATTTTTTTTGTTGTTTCCCAAAGGGCTATAGTCTATTGCATATATATCATTCTAGCTATTTACATTTTCATATGCTTCTTAAGTATTATCAGTATGCTAGCTTGATTCAGACAGGGGGAAAAAAAAAAACCTGTCAAATTTGGTTTTCAGTTTGATGATACAAAATCTAGCACTGAGCCAATACATTTCAACTTAAATGATAGATAATTGAAAATATCATTATAACTGAAAAAAAGTAAAATCCAAGCAAAGCATCTTTTTCAACCCTTTCCATCAAGTAAGTTATGCCATTGAAAAATGACTAACCATCAGATAAAGCTCTGCTTAGGATGCCTACTGACAGCAAACAGAGTGTCAAGCAAATATCTCAAGACCAGAAACAACATAGTTGGGGGATGAAAAATAATGTAGTATAAAGGATGCAAATTGAACTTTAAAATGTTAAAGCAATACACTCACTTAAGGAAAATATATGAATGCTAAAAAGGATTTAGAAGACAATAGATAAACAGTGGCAACTGATAAAACACTGGATCTTCAAAAGGAGTTAGAAGGGGCAAGGTAAATAATTAGTAATCCAGCAGTGCTAGAGGATCAAATGACAAACACATCGATACAGGAACTTATGCTAGAAGGGATTTCAAAACCAAGTTAATAATATGCTATAGTCATTTAAAGAACTTTGAATAGCTCTTTACTTTTGTACATTTAACTAGCTCCCCCAGACTGTACAACATGAGGTAAAATTATCAAACATTTTCTGTTGGAGTAACTGGGGTTTTGGTATATAATCTTGTTGAGATTCCATCAGATTAGGAAAAATCTCTTAATTTGGGGAAGAATATGACAACAAGGAACCTACGCAGGAATAGGCCATTAGTGTCTGGGAGATTTGCCACGTGTGGGTTGGGTCCACTCTTGGAGAATTCATTCAAGGACAAGACTTCAAGGGCAAGAAAATAAACTGAAAAGAACTTAACACTGCCTTTTCATTCACAGATCTTTTAGTGTTCCACTTGGGGAGCTGTTTTTCTTTTTTAATTCAGATTTTGGCCGCTCAGAAAAACTCTTGAATAAGAATTTATCAACTTACAGACTATGAATCTACATTTTAAATAAGCACCAGCTGGTCCTGATACACTGAAATGAAAACCCAACATTGGAGGATCTGACACACTAGGTGGGTTGCTTGAACAGGACTTCACGATGGGAGACCAAAGAGAAGCAAGGTATTAGGAGTAGAGACCTTAAGTGGAAGTGGGATGAGAGGCGGGCAAAGGTATCGGAATTGCACTGCCCTTGCTATCTGAATGGAGTGATGTACCATGGCAAGAGGTCATATACATTCTACACTCAGGATTTACATGATTAGGCTCATCCATGGAGACAAGTTTTCCACAGGAATAAATCTGGGAATAAGAAGGACATATTGGTCAGACTAACAGGGAGATTGATCTTGAAACAAACATAAAATAACTATTAAATACACCCAACAAAACCTACCCCCTGAAAGATTTAATGTTGGTGCAACAAAATCACAAATAATCACTGAGGAATTTGAAAAAGATAAAAACAGTGAATAAAAAATGAATTAGACAAGATAGGCTATATTCTAAAATTAACAACACCCAAACTGCTTTGGCTTACCGTAACAACATATATTATACATTACAACCTAATGGCCTCAAGAGAAACCATTTTGGGCCTGGGATCCTGTCCCAGTACCAAGCAGAGGTCTGCTATCACTGGGTGAGGAGAAGGACAATGCTCCTAGCTAAGATTAGCCACAGACTGTGGGCACAGCTTGCTGCCATGGAGACAAGCGGCAGGAATGCTAAGGAAAAACACCACCACCCCCCAGGGGCAGGCTCACTAGGCCAATCAAGACAGCCTGGAGCTGGACCACAGAAAGGCTTCCTGCCGCATCAAAACCTTAGCACCAAGAAACAGCAACATCAGCTTAGCGCTGGGGGCGGGCAATACCACGGACAGCAATTCCCCTTGTAGTACAGATGTAGGAAACCCAACTTTTTAGAGAGTCAGCTCAGGACACAGCCCTACCAGAACATTACAGAAAATTAATTTAATAATATTAGGTGCCTTGTTAGCACAGTAGTTAGTGCGTCAGTCTCATCATAATAATATGATACATAGTAATTATACATATTTAACATGAAAATGTGACTAATATTTACCTGAAATTGTTTTTTCTGTTTTTTTGTTACCTAATTCTATTGATTAATCAAAAATGAAAATTAATGACTATTTAACAGTAGCAATTAGTAATTGATAGTAAGAGTAATTAAACAAATAATATGTGTGAGGAAAATATAACAATAAATATAAATATTGTTATAATGTCTGTGCCCTTTGGTTGGCAATTTATTTTAACTCTTTTTAACTATTAGATATTCAAGTTTTGTAGGCTTTATTATTGTGGAATAGCCATTTGTAGACACATGTCTAAGGATATTATTTCCTTTCATTTCAATAAAGTAAAAAATTGAATTATGCATAAATATAAGAGCTTTTTAAAAGGAGAATATAAAATAATTAAACAGATATTAGATATATCTAATGAAATACAGTAATGACTTTTTTATCCCATAATACAGTGGATCATTTTTACTCTTTTTTTTCTTTTCTAGTAATACTTTTTTGCAATCTTCAAAAAATATTTTCTTTCATGTAATGGTAAAATTGAATATTGTCAATCATTAACTTTATTCTGAATTAAAGCTCTGCTTTTATCAAATTTACATTATTCTGCTTTCTGAGTCCAGAGTGATGACATCAAACTAAATGTTTTCTTGAAAAAGGACTGCTGTATGGGGCATAATACTTTACTTACCAGTAACAGCACATTTTCAGACACATGGGAATTAATTTCCAGTTCTCCAAAAATGGCCCCCTACTTTGTATCTGCAACCTGTTTTTTAAACAGGCCTTTTGGATCTATATGTTCAGAATGTACGCTGTCTATGCCAAAAATGTCCAACATTTTTAAATACTCTGAAGCACACTAGATATCATAACAAGTTGAACTCTTTCTTTGGGAGAATGGTTTTAAAATACAGAGGTAATTGAACATGTGAAAGATGAATTCCAAAAGAAGTCACAGTTTTGATGGAGAAATGAGAAAATTGTGCTTAACTTAGCTGCCTTTATCTGGTGACATGGTTTTGAGTTCTGAAGCAGTCTTATTTCAAAAAGGTTGTCTTTTTTCTTTGTGAGTTGTTGCAACCTACACATAACATCAAATAACTCAAGTGCAGTAAGTTAATCCTTTTATTAGCATCTTATAGCCTCTTTAAAGATCATCAAACAGTTTCAAATAAATATAAATGTATGTTTTATTGTAACCTTTTTCTCGATTCTTATTTTCACTACATTTCCAAATTAGAAGGCATTATTTTTGCTCCACACTTTGAAAATGTGATTTTACGGCAGATCAATATTTTAACATCTTTTCTGTGGTGGGTGATAATAATCACTTTATAGAATCATGTCTAAAGAGATTATCTCTTCTCATTTCAATGAAAGTAAAATAAATTTCATTAAATGCTCCATTTTGAGTAAGCCAAAAACTGAACAAAAACTTCTGTGAAAATTTCAACATCACAGATTATACCTTTTTAGCAGTGATATGTACAAGGAATGCAGAACATTTATTAGATAAGATTTTAAAAAATTTTCTTTGATAAATTTACAGACTAGGGAGGGAGGGTATAGCTCAAGTGGTAGAGCACATGCTTAGCCT
This sequence comes from Vicugna pacos, assembly GCF_048564905.1. Lineage (NCBI taxonomy): Eukaryota > Metazoa > Chordata > Mammalia > Artiodactyla > Camelidae > Vicugna > Vicugna pacos. The sequence goes on along the minus strand of NC_132994.1, from coordinate 10,456,399 downwards.
ACATGAGGTCGTGGGTTCAATCCCCAGCACCACCTCCAAATATAAATAAATAAATAAATAAATAAATAAATAAATAAACAAACCCAATTACCTCCCCCTCATAAAAAACAGAAAAAGAAAGAAAGGAGGAAAGAAAGAAAGAGAGAGAAAAAAAGGAAGGAAGGAAGGAATTTACAGACTGAATTAAATTTGCCGAAATTCAATTTTCACCATCTGCCAAATATGCAGGTAGAGAAGCAAAGTGTATTTTGAATTTGACAAAATATCAACAATCTTTAGTTTTACATTTTCTTACATTTTATTTAAATCTTCATAGAAGTCAAGAAGGTGATTTGAAACTCTATTTTTCAAACCAAAGTTCCTAAGAGCTAGAGAGGGGCATTTTTGTTGCTGTTCCCATCATTCAAAAATCATACTCTAGAATACGATTATTGTTAAGACTTGACAGAATCAGCTCTACATTATAAAGGATCAGTGTGTCTGTTACCAAAATTTCTTCTTCTGTTCTTCCACACAACATTTTAACTGAAACTGCTGAATGAGAAAATGGATCTTTGTTGAGTTGTATAGCGCAGTCAAAGGAACAGTATTGTGATATGTGATGATTCATGTGGGATGCCCAAACAAATTCGGTGGCTTCTGTTCTCAACTGAGCATGCCTATCTTTGTAAGAGATGAAAAGACGTTTGCCTGGTTTAAAAGTTCTTACCTATCTCACACTGGACTCGTAAGAGTCAACATATATGTGTGCTTTCACATCCTTTTGTCTACCATGCCCAAGCCCAAATTCTCTTTGGAGTATTCTCTGTTCGGGTTATTTACCTCCCTAATCCGGTTATATGTTCCTTCCATCAGTTATTCAAACAGCACAGTCATTTATGCTTTTTCAGTGACTTCTGCCTTATGCTGGTCTTGGTATTACAGTTGTTTCATAACTTTAACTCTTAGAAGACATGGTCACAATATTCACAATAGAAACTAATGTAGCAGTTTCTTTATACAAAGCACAATAGTTAATCTGTATGTAAAGTAAAGACGAACTGTTAAAATTATTAATTGTACGCTTAAGTCACATCAATAAGAGAGATGAAATAATCGATCGGTGGAAAGGACAAAATACAATGACAGCAGCTGCAGAAGGTGGATTATCTTGTATCCATTTGACACTAAAAGCAGGGTTCCTTTCAGCCACTATTTCAAGAGCTGCAATATGAGTTTTGTTATTTCCTGCAACTTTCTCCTCATCATCAATAAACCAGGACTTCCTGCATCCTGGGGAGGGGTTTTGGGGAAGTAGGACTGTTAAATCTGGGACAATCCTGGGCAAATTGGCACAGCTGATGACCCTATGAGATGTGCAAGGACTGCTGAAAACTGAGGATGGTGTGGGACATTGAGGAAAAGTCTATTGCTAAATTAATCTAGCATTTTTGGCATGAACCACACTTGTACATGGTATAGAATTTTTATAAACTGTTGGGTTGTTTTTGCTAAATTTTGTTAAGAATTGTGTTAAAGATCTTTGTATTTATGAGAATGAGGGATATTGGTTTATAGCTTTATTTTCTTGTCTGATTTTTGTATCCAGTTAATATTGGCTTCATTATATAAGTTGGAAAGTGAGTGTATCTCAAGATCCATCCAGTCACCCAGACATCCTCTTCCTTTCCATCCATATCTGTCATCCTATTCCAGATTCATTTCACCAAGATGTCCTTCCTCAACTATTTTAATTCATAGCTAAGTTTCTAGTTTGCTCTCCTCATCCAGTCCCAAATGCTTTCTGCTGTCAAGACACACAATTTTATTTCTGTATTTCATGGACTCCAGATGTCTAACATAATAGAATATAAATTGCTCAACCTCATATGTAAAGTCACCCTCCATCATCTGCAATTTTCCTTCAGATTTTCAAATTCTCTATCCCAGCAATTCTCAAACCCGGATGTATATTAAAACCACTTGGGGAGCATTTTTAAAATAATGATCATGTCAGGAAATTATGATCATACAGGAAATTATGTTGTAGCAATGGTGGCCTCTAAGTATGGCACCAAACAAGCTATTTCAGAAGTCACAGAATGGAAAGGGTCATAGACAAAACTGAAATACTCAAATGATATTGCTCCCAAATCAATTTTTTTAAGCATCCAGTGAGAGGAAAGGGAAAAGATATGGGTGAGTTAACACATTTAGGATAGCATACAAGCGTACAGGCAAGGGCTACATGAATCCTTGGGCACTGAGTGTTTCCGTGAGCAGTATCTCTCCCTGCCACATCAGCCTTCCCCACTCATGGTGTAGTGATGAGGACCAGAATTCAGTTTCGAGCAATTGAGTCCACAGATAGAAAGGGGCCTTGGTCTTGCTTTTTTAAAATAGACTCAAGGACAGTTACTCCTGGCCGATTAGTCTACAAACTGCCATGGATTTTATGTTTTTTGGGCACAGGCAGAATGAATGTCAGCAATAAAACCTCATCACTATCACGTGCCTCTTGCATATTAAGTTTCATATATATTTATACTTACGTGTCTCATGAATAGAAGGTCACCCTTGGTACTTACTACTTATCTTATACTTAACACATCTTCTGTTTCTCTTCATCTTACGCTTAACACACACCATGAATTCTGGCTTTGTCTAACAAGTATCCTGCTCACCAGCTACTTATTTATACTGAAAACATCTTTAAAAGTTTTGCCAAAAATTTACAAACTACATACTTAATTGCATAACAGTTTTGGATAATCTCAAAAGCAAATGCATGCTAGAGTTTGGGTGCCTGAAATTCACTCCAGCCCCACTGTATTAGAATCTCTTTGAGAAGAATCTAGACCCTGCACGTGCAAAGCCCTGCAGATAATTCCACTGTGCAGCTGTGGGTGGGATTTCTCTGCTCTGTCCCAGCTCAGCTCCCTAAGAAACCATCCCCGACTTGAGCCAAGAGTTCCTACCTCCGCTTTATTGCACATGCTATTTCATCTCAGCCTCTTGGATTCTTCCTTTCTAGCGAAATCTTACATAAGCCCCTTTCATCCTAAAACTCTGTCTAGTCATTCGACTATGTGACAAGTTTAACTTCTCAAAGGTTAAAGCAATCAATTGAGAACAGCCTCGTCAGTTCAGTATGGTTTCTGGATCTCCATTATCATTTGCTACTTAATCCTATGAAAGCTGGACTATTATTTTTACGGTGTTTTTATTCATGTATGTGCTTATTTTATTGGTCCCGAACTCCTCATGTGTGTATATATGCACTGTGCAGTTATAAAAGTTTGGGCAGCAGATAAGGAAGGGGTGAAAATAAAACAATCCCAAGCAATCTCAGGGGGGTATATTTTATGGAAATATTCATGAGACAAGCAAATACACTTGATGTTTTGACCGTTTGCCAGGAAAGTGGGAAAGGAAGAGGGATGGATGGAGAGAGGGGGAAGTTTTAAATTAAAAAAATGAGAATAAGTCTAGGTAAAAACTAAACAGTTTTCCTTGACCACCTCGGAGGATCCAAAGTGGTTACCATCTTTAATGAACTATCATTTTATTGGTGTGTAGAAATTTTCATCTAATAAAAAGTGTATTCTTTGCATTTCATGTTAAATTATCTTACATGTTTAGTTCAGAGACCATAGTTTTTGTTAAAAAATTCTGAAGACATATTTGTATTAAATCGATTATGGCACATATTGTCTTCATCCAAATTCTCAGCAATGCATAGCATCAAATTCTAATAGACAATGTCACACACTAGAGCAAAAAATGTAAAGCTTAGTGAATAAAACACTATGTTAGCTACCAACTAGGATAATACTCAGAAAATCTAAGTCCCTGATTTTATTTTTTATCTTGCTTGTTTTGATTATGTTTTATGAGACTACTAGTAAGCAAACTGTTCTTGGCACTAAAGGAAAATTGTCTTATATTACACAAGCTTTAGAATTGTCTATTTGATTTAATGATATAGCTTTATATTTAATTAGTACAGTATTATCTTAATATTTGATTTTGAAGACCCCTTTGATTGAGTTGATTCCATTGATCCAAATCAAGTGAAATAAAACTTCAATCTAATGTTAGACCCATAATCTGTATAAAGAAAAAGACATTCACAATAGAATTTTCTGTTAGGTTATCAGAATTATTGATCACAAAGACCGCTGTTAAATTCCATGACAGGAAGTATTAAGGAACCGTTGCTCACAAAGTACCAAACAGTGTCCTGACTCATCAGCGAGCAGCAGGGAAATACATGAAGGTGCTCGACCTTGCCTAGACATTAGATCAGTTATTAATTCACTTTGTCAACAGTTGCTATATATTGCATACGGAAAGAATGGAAAAAGTTCCCCTTTCATTACTGACTCTCTTTACTCTAAGCAATTAACCTCATTAGATTTTTTTTTCAATATCCTAGATTCCTGCAGCAAGTGGAACATTTTAAATTTCACTTCCCAACTGGAATTAGTATCACCGTTAGATTATAAAATGCTAACAGACAGATCTGAAGTTTTCCTCAGGATTATAACATATTGTGTTCATCTCATTTTGTTTGAGCAAGAATGAATTACCAGTAGAAGCAAGAGCTGTTAAATTTTAATGACAAAATAAAGCCAAATGATGTGGGCCTTCAGATAAGTTAGACAATTATGTAAGAGACAGTAGCTGGCTTCTCATCGGTGGGAATCTGAATTCCTGACAAAGATGCAACATTCCAAATTTTGTGAATGTTCAGATTAATTTACAGCAATAAATTGGCACCAATAAATATTTTTTAAACCCTCGTTTTATAAAGTGATGTTTTACATTGCATTGCTATAGAATCACATACAAATTTATCATCCATTAGGAGAAAGATATTTACTTCAAATCCTCCTTGTTGCAATTTTTCAGAAGATAGAAAAGCAAAGTCTTTAGCATTTTTATATTCCTCTTTAATTTATCATAGTCAACAATTTAGAGGTAGTGTTGATGAGGATATAATTTCACCATTTGGGGCGAAAGAATAAAGGGAATTATCCGCTCCTGAAGAAGTTGTTCAGAATCAAAATTACTTTTGATCTAATTCTCTCTCTGACCATGTGGCCTATTAGCAGTGTGCATATCAACACATGTTAAGAGGAAATATCAGGAGAATCAAACTTGCACTGCATGCTTCAAAGGACACAATCAAGAAAGTGAAGAGACAGCCCACACGATGGGAGAAAAATATTTGCAAATCATTTGCCTTTCAAAATGGGATTTGTACCCAGATTATCTAAAGGATCTTCACAACTCAATAATAAAAAAAAACAAATAGCCCAACTGAAAAAAATGGGCAAAATATATGAGTGGACATTTCTCCAAAGAAGATATGCAAATTGTCAATAAGCCCATGAAAAGTCATTTGACTTCATTCACCATTAGGGGAATGCAAATTAAAACCTCAGAATAGCTCATGCTACTTTACACCCACTCAGATTGCTAAAGTAAGACCAATAAAAACAAGTGTTAGCAAGGATGGTGACAGACTGAAACTCACATACATTACTGCAGAGTCTGCAAAATGGAGAAGCCGCTTTGGAAAACATTTTGGCAGTTCCTCAAAATGCTAAACATGGAGTTTCCATATGACCCTGCAATTGAAAACATATGTCCATGGAAAAAAAACGAAAACAACTTGTGCGTGAGTGTTCATAAGAGCATTATTTATAATAGCCCCGAAGTGAAAACAGCTGAAGATTGTGGTATCGTCACACAAGCATGTGGCATAGTAGTACAATGGAATGTCAATGTCATGTAAAGGAATGAAATACGGACACAGGCTACCACATGGATGAACCTTGAATACCTCATTCTAAGTGGGAGAAGCCAGACATAAGGCCACACATATAGTGTGATCCATTTATACAAAACTTTCAGAAGAGACAAATCCATGGAGGAGATCCCACCACAGGAACTGAGGAATGACCAGTAATTGGTATGGGGCTTCGTTTTGGATGATGAAATTAGAGAAAGATGATGGCTGCACAATTCTGAATATAATAAAATCCCTGAATTACGCATTTTAAGGGATGAATTTTATAATATATGAACTATAACTCAATAAAGTTATTTTATACATATATATATGTAACTTAGAAAATTAAAACAAATATTTCATCAAGCTCCCTGAATCTGTGGGTCAGGACTTCGGGCCAGGCTTTGTGAGAATGATTTACCTTTGTTTTGTGACAACTGGGGATTCCACTGGGTGAACTCAACCAGCTGGATATGACTGTGGCTGAGGACTAGAATCATCTGGAAGCATCTTAACTTCCATGTCGGTCAGTGGATGCTGATGGTGAGACTTATGCTGAGGCTGTGATAGCACTTACTAATCGCTTCTCCACATGCCCTGGCCTCCTCACCATGCACGGTGGCCCTACAGAACTCAGACTTCTTAGAATGGCAAACTCAGGAGCCCTGAATTTGGAACACAAATGAGTATTCCAGCAAATAAGGAAGAAGGTATATTTCCTTCTCTGACAGCATCTTAATTCTTGCATCATTCTGCCACATTTTATTGATTTCAAGTGAGTCAAAAACTCACCTAGATTCAAAGGGAGAGCACCAAGAGCCTGTCTCTCAATAAGAGTCAAAGAATTTGTGGCGCTGTGTGTGTGTGTGTGTGTGTTTATGCAAAATACATAGAACATAAATTTGCCACCTTAACCATTTTTAAGTGTACATCTGGGAAATGTTAAGTATATTCACAATGTTGCACATGCATTCTCCAGAACTCTTTTCATCTCCCAAAACCAAAGGAAAAAAAACTTACACATATTAAACATCAACTTCCTGTTCTAGGCCATTCTATTTTCTGTTTCTAAGAACTTAACTCTCTATGCAACTCATATAAGTGGGAGGAGTCAAACAGTATTTTTCCTTTTGTGATTGGTTTATTTCACTTACTATAACGTCTTCAAGGTTCTTCCACATTATAGTGTGTGTCAGAATTTCCTGCCTTTTTAGGGCTGAATAGTATTCCATTGTATGTATACAGTGTATTTTGTTTATCTATTCATCTATTGTTGGTTGCTTCCCATCAACTCTTGGATTACTTCCACCTTTTGGCTATTGTGAATAATGTTGCTATGAGCTGGGTGAAGAAATATTCCTTTGATTTTCTACTTTCAATTTTGGGGGTTATGTACTCAAAAGTACAATTGTCGGATCACATGGTAATTCTATAATTAATTTTTTGAGAAACTATCATAATACTTTCCATAATGGCTGCACCATCTTATATTCCTAGTGACAATATGCAAAGTTTCAAATTACTTCTCATCCCTGCCAGTATTTGCTGTTTGCTGTTTTGTTTGTCTGTTTTTTTAGTTTATAGTAGTCATCTCAATGGGTGTAAGATGGTTTGGCTATATTTTTAAATACTAATCAGGCAAGGGAAAATGTTACCAACTAAACTGCTTGCTTGTCTAATCAAAATAGTTTATTGCATTGAATTTGAGCTGGTCTCGTGACTTACCTTGCAGAATAGCAGAATGCAAGGAGAGGAATATGATAAGACTTAGGAGAAATCTCAATAGGCATTGAAGTTGTTTCTACCACCCTCTTGGAAATCTACTGTCAAACCACCAAGTAAAGGCCCACATTAGCCTCCTATAGTATGAGAGTCCACGGGAGCCTACAGTGAGCACCAACTGCCAGACTTGTGAGTGAGACCACCCCAGTCCATCCAGTCCCTACTGAGATGCCAACGGACTGCAACCAATAGTTGTAGTGTCTCAGGAGTGGTCCCAGGAGAAAGCAGCAGAGGAGCCACCTAGTGATCCCAGAAAAAAATTACTGCCCAGAAATGCAAGCAGCTGAGATTCTGTTTTAAGCTGTTAAGTTTGGATGGTTTATTATGCCACAATAGATAACTAATATTGTCCAGTCAGTGATGTGTTAGAGACTGCTCTTACCAGATCAGAGAAGCCAAGTGGGCACAGCTCTACTCAGCTCTCCATAACCCCATTTAGTGACGTCAGATTGCTTGGAACTGACCATGCTACAGTGTTTACATAAGCACATGTAGCAATCAGCAAACTGAAGCTTTATTTTTTTTTAGAGAGTGAGGGAGCTAGCTAAGCACTTTTAACACATAACTAGTTACAGTCATTTAGATGTGGAGAGGAAAACAGCTTTCTGGTAACAAGGGAACAGACATTGAAAAACCCTGTGAGGTCTGCTGACAGAAGCAACAGCTGGGGACTGCTGGAGCTGCTGGTTCTGGCTACTGAAGTGTCTAGAGTTGTTACTGCTGTTTGGAGTTGTACTGCCAACAGAGAATGGCTTGGGCTGCTGGTACCATAGCTCACTGTGTGCTAGTGGGAGCCACTGCATGGTGACAATATCACCAAGCCTGAGAGCTGCTAAAGGTGCCTTCCATGGGTCCAAAAGTGATGTCTCATTTAGTCTGGAAGTTTATTTCCCTCTCTCATCATAGTCCATAAGGAAGTAGACAGGACAATGTGGGCAGGTGGCTTTGTTTCCTAAGGTCTTCTGGGTACCCAGTTTATCCTAATGCATTGCTTCTCTATCCTGCAGGGCGTGGTCCTTGTCTGCATGCTAAAGCTGCCTCATTGGCACCCAATCTGATATCTAGTCTGTGGATAAGGTAACAAGAATAAGCAGAAGATACATAATTTCTTTTTATGGAGAAGACACAGAAGTGCATACATCATTTGTGCTCACACACTATCGGTAAAAACTTATGTTCACATAACCCACTCAGGGATTTGGAGAAATTCGCGTCTAACTGAGCAGCCATGCGCCCAGCTCATGGGACTGATGTCTGTTGCTACAGGCAGAGGGAAAGAATGACGCTAGGGAATGATTACCCATCTCTGTTACGTTAAAAAATGACCATTTATAGAATCATCCACTCATCCAACAAACATGCGTCAAACCCTATCATGCAGCTGATACTATTTTAGGCACTCAGATCACAGAGAAGAAAGACTCAGTTCTCAGAGTTCTCAGGGTATAAGAGACATCTAAGTAGATGGAATGTAATAACATGTGAAGTCTAAAAAGTACCGTGAACAAAATATCGTGGGATCACAGAAGAAAGATCAAATAAATTGCCTGAGGGGGTGATGAAAGGTTTTATTGAGTTGGAATGTAAATAGAATCTTAAAGAATAACTAGGCATTTGTTGGACAGAAAAAGAAAGGTACCATGAGCAAAGCAAGTCCCTTGACATACGCAGCATGTGGGAGATTGGTTGAATTTATGATGAAATCTAAGAAACTGGGGGCTTAGAAACCAAGCCCTCAGAATTGTGGGGCAAAATGTAGCTAGAAGAAAAATAAATCTTACAGTTATAAAAGCAATTGCTTAACACGAAATGTATAAATCATGTATTTATTTATGAAGTTTATGTAAAACGTTAAAAATCATAGCCATAAAATGTGATTGTCTAAATTTGAAACGCAGGTGGTGTGAGAATCAACAAGGTATTGTCTCCTAAAGCCTTTCTAGACATTGCTACCTGGACTCACGTTCCACTCATTGTTCCGCTGATGTCACTCCATTAATCGTCTCTCACAAGACATCTTCTGAAATAATACTCCACAGCTCTATAGCGAACCTTTGCTTAAGGCTTAATCTCTCATTATACCTTTTTAATTATTAACAAATTTATATATTGCAGTTTTGGGAACGGTATCAGTAGGGTGTTTTATTTCTCTGCTCATTTCCAGGATTCAGTTAGATTTAGTTACTAAATCTCTCTCTTTTTTTTTAATCAGGTGACTTAAAGAGAATAGCATTTCACAGATATATTGAGAGGAAAGAATTCCTTGTGGAAGGACATATTAGTGAAAATAAATACCAATCTTGAAATAGATGATTTTATATATTTTACTGAGATACTAAAAGCTCTAAAACAGTATGAGGGAGAAGCACACTCAAATTAGTCCACTTTGATAAGCTGATTATTTCTATTTCGAATTAGATTTCTGACTGAATTCAGCCCCTTCCTCTCCCACTTTTGCTGAAATAGATTTTGTAAATATAATTAATGGAACAGCATGTTTTTGAATTTTTGAGAGATTTTTTTTTAAAGAAATCAAATCACAATTGCCTTGTGAACCATATTTGATAAAATATCTTTTTCCTACCATGTTACTGAAGACGATGGAATAATAAACCTATAAGGAAATTGATGTTTTGAAAGACCTAATTAATTTTGTGCTATAATACCCTGGGAGCTAGGACCCTTGGGCAATTCAATTTGTCCACATGGTTCTGACATAATTATTTCTGTACCTCTGGTAGGAAAGGAAGGGGAAGGTAACTGACAGGTTTCTACTGAGTGGGGTGCATGTTTGGAAATGGAGAACAGAATTGGGTTGAGTCTCCAATTACACAGTAGAATAAATACACGATATGCCGAATGAGTGAAAGAAAACCAGCAAAAAATTGCCTTAATGCTCTAAAATAATTTTCAGTAATGATTATTAATGCATTATGAGGGATTTGGAGGAAAGCCAAATTCTATATTGCTGCAAATTTCTGCATTCTTTAAAAATGTTGGCAAAAAGTTTGTATTTCAATAACCATTAGAAGTAACCCTGAAAAAATGTACAAGGGAAGTAACTTAAAAATTTGAAAGAAAAATGTACTTTTAAATTCATATCCTAACTAATGTTATTGCAGTACAACTAGTGGTTTGTGGGTATTTTTATAATTTTGTAGAAACTTTCAATGACTTCACAGATCTTAAAAAGAATTAATAAAGTTATCAGAACAGATCTGGTTATGCTGTGGAAACCAACAACTCGGAATCTCTCAGTGGTCTGAAATAGCAAAATTTATTTATTGCTCAAGTTACGTGCCTTCTGTGGGTTGGCAATGTTCATAAAGGCATCATCTTGACATAAGCTCCCATGACCACAGAATTAAGTGCAAGAGAATATGGCATGCCATGCTCTGATATTTAATAACTCTGCCTGGAAATGACACATTGTGCCTGCATTAATGTTTTATTGGCCAAGCAAGCCGTAAAGGGAACATCTGATTTCAAGTGGCAAACAAATTCAATTCTACCATGTTGTCTGGAGTTCAACATCTGTGAATAGCCACAATGACTAACAGAACCCATCCTTTGGGTTATAAATATCTAGATACATATTCTTTCCACATGCAAACACTGATTTCTCATAAGTGGAAGAAAATGCAAAAGTCTCATCTGATTTTTAGTCAGCCACGAAGTTCAGTGATTTGAAATAATTTGCATCAAGTCTAACATGATTTTTCTTGACTTGAAAATCAGAAAAAGAAGTTATCTGCCCCTAAAAAAATACTATACAAGTAATGAATCAGGGAAAAAATAATGGTGACAAAACATCCCCATTCCAGTGTTAGAGACAGCATTCCTGAAATTTCACTGAGCAAGTATTGTGAGGAACCCCTACCCTTGACAGAGGAGAGAAGGCAAGTGGTCCGTAATTAACCTCCTAGTCCACTCCCTACGGGTAAATCCATCAGGTCACTGACCACTCATTCCATTACTTCATGGCTGTGCCATGAGGGCTGGGCAGCTTTCTCAGTTGGCTTCCTGGAGGGTGGAGGTCCCAAGGACCATTATAAGTACTTAATAGTCATACTCCTTTAGTTCAAACTATTGATATCTTAGCCGATATCCTAAGGCTTTAACTCTTTTAAAAATTTATTTATATTCTTATTTATTTAATTGTAATCAACTCTGTGTATATATAACCAAACTCATAAGTCTTTTAGATACATGCCTGTCTATCTAGATTTAACTGTGAGTGTCTTGAACCTCTCAGGTGTCCATGGCATGACTGAAACATTAATGTCTTCTACCAGAGCCATTACTAAGCATCACTGTACTAAACTTAAGAGAATTTAACAACTTGATGGCCATATCCTTATTTGACCCATTCTGTAGAGCCCAAATTTTAATCAGCCATGTTGAGAAGTTCCTTTTTCGACAAATGCTAGATTTCTTAACTCTGTGTCCTTTTCACTCCTGCTAGAAAATTTACTATTTTTTGCTCAACACATTTCTTTTCAAATGCTGTGAATAGTATTTATTCCATGCTACTGATCACGTCTTCATCAGAAGTCTCAGACTCATTAGAGATATTATCTTTCTTTTAAATTATCTCAGGTAAGCATCTTATCAAATATTTAACAAACAAAACCTATTATTAACCTTTGCATATAATAAAGATGTGTATATCTGTGATATACTGATAAAAATAAAATGTATCCATTCATTTATTTAAACCTTATTCAATAATGTATGTACAAATACATATTAGGTGCTTGTCCAATATTACATACGCCTCTAAAATACAAACCATATATTGCAGTAAACAGCAAGAAAAAAATCTTTACTATCACATGTATCATTAAAGAGGTGTATAAAAACATTGGCACTGGACTCTTGAATCTTTTCAGACTTCTCTGTGTTGATTATTATGTACCAGGCATGATTTAAGAACTTTACATTGCATTAACTCCTTTAATCAACATTGAAGGCGTATTTGAATACTGAATTAAAAAAAATAGTTCTGAATGATTTAAATCATTTTCTTTTTAAAATGCCCCCATGAAATGCACAGTGAAATTACATTTAGTAGTGTTGCTTTTGGCAAAACAGTCTTTAACTACTGAAGTCAGAATCCCATTTCCCTACTTACTTATGTTTAATATTTTCACTGATTTTCAACATTTATTTTACCTAATTATTTAATAATACTAGGGCAGTGGTTCTTAATGAAGAAAAATTTTGTTCCCCAGAGCACATTTGGCAACAGTGAGAGGCATTTTTGGTTGTTACTATTTGAGGTGTTGGGGGAGGAGTTAATTGGCATTTAAGAGTGAGAGGCCAGGGATACCATTAAACATCCTGTGATGTCCCACAAAGAACTGTTCAGTCTAAAATGTCAATACTTCCAAAAATGAGAAACAGCACTAGAGGATTTACTGACCTTGACCTTTAGTCTGGTTTTCTAATCCTTGGAAGTGAAAGATGGTTTTAGGAAGTCTCAAAGGCTGCAATTCAGGTACAAGATACATACATCATACTGTGAGCATTGGGAAAGATGGATCTGGTGAAAGTGTTTCTAATGGATTTATATCCCTTTTTAAGATGCTAAGTCCTATGTATGTTCTTTCCTTTAAAAATGGAATCTTACGTTTGGAAGAAATTTAGTTAATGTGACCAAGACTGAACTCTCACCCATGCAATTGATACCCTCTGCATCACCATCATTATCTCCCCAAAACAGATGATCCTTCAACATGAACACCTTCAGTGATGCAGTTGATGAGCTATAAAGCATTTGCATTTTTATCAAGCCCAAATTCTTCTCCTGTTATTTCTTTTCTTTTTTATTCTAGAGTAAGTGTGAACAAGTTTATTCTGTTATAGGCATTCCAATATTTGAAATTATCTATCATGCCAACATACTTATCCATAGTCTTCCTTTTTCTTTTTTTTCCTTTTTTTTCTTTTTCTTTTTCCTTGTTCCTAAACCTTCAAGATATGCTACCAGTCTTCTACCTAGCAGCACTATATTCCTCAGAACCTATCACAATAGGTGTGTGTATTGGGTGTTTAAACAATTGTCTTAGTTAGAATCCAGTTACTATGGTTACTTTTTAAATGTAACATTCACCAACATAGGCCTTAAGTGACAAATTAGATTGATACACTTAATAGGTATACACAGAATATTCCTCCTAAAAACTAAAGAATACACATTATTTTCATGTGCACATGGAGCATTCTCCAGGATAGATCACATGCTAGTCAACAAAACAAGTCTTAATAAATTTAAGATTGAAATCACATCAAGCATCTTTTCTGACCACAACAGTATGAAACTAAAAATATATCAAAGGAATAAAACTGAAAAAAAAGCCCACAAACATATGAAAGCTACACAGCATTCTACTAAACAGCCAACGAGTCAGTGAAGAAATTACAGAGGAAATAATAAGAAGAAAAAAACTTGAGACAAATAAAAATTAAAACACAACTTTCAAAAATCTGTGGGACAGAGCAAAAGCAGTTTTAAGAGGTAAGTTCACAGGGAAGGCCTACCTCAAAAAATAATAAAAATCTCAAATATGCATTCTAGTTTTATACTGAAAGGAACAACAACAACAAAAAAGAATAAAAAGGAAAGCCCAAATTTACTACAAGGAAAGAAATAATAAAGAGCAGAGCAGAAATAAATAACATAGAGAGTAATATTATATATACAAATTAATGAAACTAAGCCCTAGTTCTTTGAAAAGATAAACAAAATTGATAAACTATTAGTCAGATCCATCAAGAGAGAGAAAAAGAGAAAGGGTCCAAACAAAATCAGAAATGAAAGGGGAGAAGTTACAAATGATATTGCAGAAATACAAATAATCATAAGGAGCTGCTTTAAAATATTACATGCTGAGAAACTGGACAACCTAGAAGAAATGGGTAAGTTCCTAGAAACACAATTATTTTCCATGACTGAATCAGGAAGATATAGAATATATGAACAGACAAATTATTAGTAATGAAACTGATTCATTAGTCAAAAAAACTCCCAACAAAGGTCCAGAACCAAACAATTTCACAGGCAGACCTCTACTAACATTTAAACCAGAGTTAACACCTATTCTTCTCAAACCATTCCAAAATATTGAATAGGAAGGAACTCTTCCAAAAGCATTCTAAGATGCCAGCATTACTCTGATAACAAGATCAGACGAAGACACTACAAAAAAAGAAAATTATAGAACAATATCCTTAATGAATACAGATGCAAAAATCCTCAGTGATGTATTAACAAACCGAATTCAGCAATACATTAAAGGATCATAAGAAAAGAAGTTAAAGGAAACTAAATTGGAAAGGAAGAAGTAAAGCTGTCACTGTTTGTAGATGACATGATACTATATATAGAAAACCCTAAAGTCTTTATTGAAAAACAGAAGTAATAGATGAATTCATTAAAATTGTAGGATACAAAATTAATATATAGAAATTAATTGCATTTCTATACACTAATAAAGAACTATCAGAAAGAGAACACATGCAAACAATGTTGACAAAAAATTAAATACCTAGGAATAAACTTAACCAAGAAGGTAAAAGATCTATACTTTGAAAAATATGACATTGATGAAGAAAATTAGAGACTATACAAATAAATAGAAAGACATCAAATGTTCATGAATTGGAAGAGTTAATATCATTAAAATGTCCATAATCCCCAAAACAATCTACAGATTTAATACAATCCCTATAAAATACCCATGACATTTTTAGGAGAACTAAAACAAATAATCCTAAAATTTATGAAGAACCACAAAAGATTCTGAATTTCCAAAGCAATCTTGATAAGAAAGAACAAGTTGGAGGTATGATACTCTGTCTTCAAACTATACTACCAAGCTTTAGGCATCAAAATAGCATGGCCGTGGCACAAAAACAGGCACATAGATCAATGGAACAAAATAAAGAACATGGGAAAAAACCCACAATTATATGGTCAATTAATCTATGACAAAGTATGCAAGAAGGTACGATGGGGTAAGAGACATGCCTCTTCAATAAATATTGTTGGGGAAACTGGACAGCTGCAAGTAAGAGAATGAAACTAGACCCTTATCGAACACCATGTACAAAAATAAACTCAAAATGGATCAAGGACTTAAGTGGGTGGACCTGAAGAACATTATTTTAAGTGAAATAAATCAGACAGATAAAGAATACTGTTGACTTCACTTACATGTGGAGTTTAAAAAGAAACTAAACAAGGGAACAAGCATAACAAAACAGAAACAGGCTCATAGATACAAAGAACAACCTAGTGGTTGCCAGAGGGGAGGTGGGTGAAAGGATGAGCTAAATAGATAATTGCCATTAACAGGTACAGACTTCAAACTTAAAGTTTAAAAAGTCACAAGAATGGAATACACAGTACAGGGAATATAGACAATAATAATATAATAACTTTGTGCAGGGACAGATGGTAACTAGATTCATAGTGGTGATCATTGTGTGATATATGAAAATATCAAATCACTATGTTGTACACCTAATATTAATATAATATTGTAAACCAAGTATACTTCAATTAAAAAAAAAACTATTTCCAATGAAATCATGATGAATAGAATCTTACATAAAACCAATTCTTCCTGGATTCCAAAATAATAAAATTCATATTCCTTCCCTGTTCCAGAGAATAAAACTGAATTTTGACAGAAAAATTGTCTTGAGTCCATGGTATAACACTCTAAATTTCCATGATGAATATGTATTCTCCTCTATTCTGACAACCACAGTAATCCCTATGAGTCATGAAAGCAGCATGCAAATTCCAATGCTTTAAGAACTTGAGACGAGCACGTTTTCAGAAGGTGGTGTTTGGGATGCACTAGGGTTGATTGCCCATGGGGACTCTTACTGTTGAAATTGTACATCTACCACGTAATATGGATCTGGTTGTTATTCGAATCTTTTATTCATCAAAAGTCTCCAGATACATTTGTTTATGGATTTGCCCACATTAACACTTTCTTATTTAATTCAGTGGGATAATAAAATCCTGTGAAAGAAACTGATTATATGAAGAATACATTATTAGGACACTGATGGCCCCTCAATATCTATGTAACGTGTGTGTGTGAAACCCTTCTTTATTCTGAAAATCAGAACACAACTGTCAGGATCTATCAAGTTTCAGAAAAGAATGATGCTGAGACATCAGGGTAGAAAATAGTTTCTCTGTCTGCCTTGGCAAAAATGATCATAAACTGGGACACAACGCTGAGTGCTTTCCCCAGACTCTACCTACTGGCTCTCAGTTTGAAGCCTGACCCACAGCCCTCTTCTCCAACCCCTGGCACATCTTCTTGTCCCTGAAGGCTGCTGATATATTTGGACACCACCTCTACTTCTGTCATCCTGTCTCTTAGACGTGTGACGATGATAACAGGCTTAACATGATGAATATGACACATGCATTTGATATCTCTTCACCTTAAAAGTAGATGTCTGGATGTGGACAGTTTCTACCCACACCCCAAACATCCCCGTTTTAGTAGCTGTGGACATTTTTAAGTCCTGATATCATTTGTGTGGATTCAAACTCTTACTGGGTAGAAGTACCTTAAAAGATTTTATTGGATACGTGGGTATCTATATTATTCGCTCAGATTTGTAGACGAGAATATTAGAATGTTTAGAATCACTGCCCATCCAAAATTCCTTTTCTTTTCAATCATCATGACAACGAGAGTAATCATAGGGGCAATAAGATACTTACCTAATTCTGTTTTGATGTTGAGGGGATTTGGTTCACTCTGATTTGCCAAGGTTTTTATGATCACAAGTGAGTTATGCTTCGTGCTTTGAGGAAACAAATTTCCTTACATTTATTTGTCATTAGCACTGGTTCCTTTGAGAGAGTTCAGGAAAGAAATCCAGAAATAACAGTGGTATTTTGAAGCATTCAATTAATGAACTGGATTCAAATAAAAGTCATGAGGCACTTTTCTATGTAATGCCAGCTTTTTATAAGCTGCCACAACCTTAGTGTAGAAAATGGACAATCGTACGAAGGTGACTTACAATTCCTTCTCCACCATGCCTGATCTCATCACTGACCTCAGTCATCAAGAGAAAGTCATACTTCCTCGGTAACTTATCACCACACAGACTGTAGTGTTTTTTTTTTTTTAAATACAGTTTCATATGTTTTCTAATTCCAAACTTCTGCCATGCTCTATGAAATTCAAATTATATATTCATCAAAATGGAAATGCCTTTGCCTTTAGTTACTTTCCCTTGAGGGCACGACTTTCCTTGCAGTCTTCTCAAGGAAGGCTATGTTATTCTAACACATATCTCTCAAGACAGGAAGGGGGGAAGGTATACTATTGCTGACTGTTGACACTTCACTCTTACTCCCACCTTCTGCTAAACTTTCTTGGATGCACGTTCCTCTCATGAAGAACCTGGCCAGACGCCTTGATTCTTGAAACTCACTTGACGTTTTAGAAAGGCTTTTCCCACTGAGAATATAACTCCTAGTTTGGGATCAATCTTCAGACTTATATTCTATTGGGGCATTCTTTAAATGCTTAATCACAAGCCTTATTTCACCTTGACTTCAGTCCTCTTTCAGCTCTGCGATTTTGCTTGCACGCTGATGCGTTTGCTTTCACGTTCTGCCATTTTCCCCAGCAACAGAGCCTCAATTCTGACAATTAATTACTGTGGCTGGTAGCCTTGGTTAATTGCTTCAATTGCTTTTTCCATAGTAACGACCCAATCATTGTCATGGTTAGAGTGAATAATGATTGCTTCATTTAGAGACAATTTCCAAGTTTGGATAAGAGTTGACAATTACATTTATTGAAATACATTTCTTATGTGCTAGCCAAGCCAATTAAACCACCCAAAATCTTGTTGATTTTATTTATTATAACAGTGAGTGTCCATTTGTTTATGATGGTTCAAATGGGCACTATTGATTCAAAGAATGGCTATTCAACCTAAAGTTTTCAAAGTAATTTTAATACAGAAACAATATACTGATTTATCAAACTTTATCAGAATGTATTTATCCTCGACTTGTTGATCAGATTCTAAAGGATTTCCCAGTCATTGCAATGAACAACAATTTTAGTTCTAAAATGTTTGGTCCTATAAATTTAGTGTGTTAAGATTGGGTTAAATCAACGTTGACCTTTTAAGTTACACAAGAACTTTTTTTAAACTATTTTTTTTAATATACCATAAAATACAGTAATCATAAGGTAGGACTCAGTGTATTGAATAATTATTGTATTTTAAATGTTACAGAGTTCAGATTATCTTACCAAAAATAATAGATGACAGAGGCACCCTTCCTCTTTCTTTTCTGCAGCCAAATTCCACATGTCCTATGCAGCAAAATGTTTCTTCTGCTATTTCTTTTCTCATTTTTCAACACTCAAGCTTCTTTTCAATTAACTTTTTTATTTTGAGATCATGTGATGTTCATACTGTTGAAAAAAATAGTACAAAAAAGATCCTATGTACACTTAACCCAGTTTCCAAATGGTAACAACTCAGAAAAAAATGGTACAATATCACAACCAGGATATTTATTTTGATACATTTAACATGACATCACCATATGGTTATTCTTTTTGCCTTTTTTTTTTGTAGCTACACAGATGTCCCTTCCTCCTCCCCCCATCCAACTTACATAAATTCTAGAAACCAATAATCTGTTCTTCATTTTATAATTTTTATTTCAATAAGATCAGTGAAATTGATAGTATATAAAATTTGGCGATTGGCTTTTTTTCTCTAATGAGCATAATTATTTGGAGATTCATCCAAACTGTTGCATCATTACTTTGCTCCTTTTGATTGCTAATTATTACTCCATGGTATAGTTGTTTCAGTTTGTCTAATCATTTACCCACTAAGTATTTTTAGATTGTTTGCAGTTTGAGACTATTATGAATCAAGCTGCTCTCAACATTCATTTATAGGCCATAGGTCATTTTTCCATTGCATGTTTAGTTTTTTAAGAAACTATCATATTGTTGTCCAGATTAGCTGTAGTACCTTTTTACACATCCTTCCATTTTCACATCCTCACCAGTATTTAGCACTGTCACTACATTTTACCATAGTCATTTTGATAGGATCTAATATCTCACTAAGATTTTAATTTGTGTTTCCCTAATGGTTAAGGATATTGAATACTTTCACATGTGTGTATTGTGTGTATTTGCCATCTGTGCATACTCTTAATGAAATATCTTTTCATGTTTTGCCTGTTTTCTTAATTGGATTTTTACATTTTTTTTTTAGATATTCAATGTTAACAGTTTTGTATATATTCTAGATACTAAACCTTTGTTGGATATCTGGCTTTTTATAATATTTGTAAATATTTTTATTAATTTTTAGCTGGTCTTTTCATCTTGTTAACAGGATCTTTCACAGAGCAAAAGTATTTTGATGAAGTCTAATTTATCAAATTTCCTTCATATGAATTGTGCCTTTGGTGTCAAGGACTCTTTGCCTAGTCATAGATTCTGAAAATTTTCTTTTATAAAGCTTTATTGCTTCATAGTCTACATTGAGGTCTGTTAACCATTTTGAGGGAATTTTTCCATAAATTATGAGGTATAAGTTGAGGTTCCTTTTTTTTTTTTTCCTTCCCTAGTGCAAACCAATTGCTCCAGCACCATTGTTGAAAAGGCTTTCCATCCTCCAATGGTTGCATCTGGGCCTATGTCAAAAATCAGTAGGCCATACTTGTTCAAAGCTATTTCTTGGCTCCCTATTCTATTTAATTGATCTATGTGTCTACCCATCTACCAATACCACCTGTCTTGTTTACAGTAAGTATATAATAAGCTTTGAAATTGGTTAGACTATTCCTCCTACTGAATTCTTCTTTTTCAAAATTATTTTAGCTATTTGAGTTTTCTTATTTTTCTATATAAATTTTAGAATAGACTTATCTTTATCCACAAAAAAAATCTTTCTGGGATTCTCATAGGAATTATGTTAAGCTTGTTTTTCAATTTGAGGAGAATTGAGATCTTTACTATGTTAAATCTTCCAATAATTATATCTTCTTTGATTTCTTTCATCAGTGTATTGTAATTTTCAGTATGCAAGAATTGTACTTTTTTGGATTATTTCTAAGTATTTCATTAATTATGAGTGACTTTAAATAGTACTGTGTCTTTAATTTTAGTGTTCATGTGTTCTTATCTAGTATATGGAAATGTAGTTGAATTTTTCTGTCTATCTTATGTTCTGTATGTCTACTGTGTTGGCTCTTAACCTACTAAGAGTAATATTATGAGCTAGAAATGTCAGAGGCACTCACCTGGGCCCATTCTACCTGTCGTGAGTTCCTACAGACATTTCCCTTACAGGAGCCAATGTTGTGGCTGGACCAGATCTTGTGATGCTTATAAGGATTGCCATATGCACCTCAGGAAAAAAAAATCAGAGAATTTTGAAGAAAAAGATTTATTATTCACACCTAAGGGCCACACAGCAAGGTGGTGAGTAGAGAAGAAGGGAGTCTGTACATGGGGCTCTGCCTTTATTAGGGTTCAGGGTGGGATGCCTAGGGTTTCACAGGTTCACTCTTTATTGGCAAATTTAAAGCATAGCAGTCAGAATTAGGGCACAGAAAGGGAGGAAAACAGGGTCACTTAAGCGTTCAGTTTTCTAGGTGACCCAGGGCTTTTTAAAAGGGAAAATTAATAGGTAGAGGCAGTCTGGTGTCTGATTTAGTTATTTTGCTGGTTGCTATTTTGTACATCTAGCAATACATTTATTAGCAAAGCATGTCTTTGAAGTGGATGGTTTAGTATTTAAAAGCTTGCTGTCAGGCATTTACATGACAGTTAAAAATCATAATGTCGGGCACTTAACTCTACGATATCTTATAATTTTGGTAAATTCATTTATTAGTTCTAATTTCTTGCAATCTACAAAATCTATTCTCACCTACATAGGCAAACATGTCATCTATAAATAGAAATAATTTATTGCTTCTTGGCCTGTTGACTATTTTTTGTTTTGTTTTGTTTTCTGTTCAATCTTTATATGACTTTCTTTTTTAAACATGATTAAACTGGCTAGAATTTCAATAAAATCTTGAGTAAGAGTATACACTCTTGCCTTGTTTTCGATCTTAAGGGAGAACAATTATCTACCTTTTTCTTTTATTTCTATAAGTATAAGGGTTTATTTCTGAAATCTCAATGCTATTTTATAGATTTTTATGCCTAGATTTAGGCTAGTACATACTGTCTTGATTACTGTAAATTAATAGTAAATTTTGAAATCAGGAAATGTAGATCTCTAGCATTTCTCTCATTTGTCAAGATTTTTCTGTCTGTTCTGAGTCCCTTGCATTTCCATATGAAGTTAAGAATCAGCTTGTCAATTTCTGAAAACAAAAAAAGAAGCTGGAATTTTCATAGAGTTTTCATTGATCTTTATTGTTTTGTTCCTTCTGCTGATTTTAGGTTCTTTTTTTTTCTTTTAGGTGGTGGGTTAGGTTCTTTGAGATTTTTCTTGTTTTTGTGAGGAAGTCCTGCATTGCTATGAACTTCCCTTTTACAAATGCTTTTGCAGTATCCCATAGATTTTTGTGTGGCTGTGTTTTCATTATCATTTGTCTCAAAGTACTTTTAATTTCCTCTTTAACTTACTTTTAATTTCATTGTTGACTATTGATTTTTTAGTAGCATATTGTTTTGTCTCTATGCAATCATCTTTTCTTGTTTCTCTTTCTGTGGTTGACTTCTAGTTCATGCTCTCGTGATCATAAAGGGTGTTTGAAACAATTTCTGTCCTCTTAAATTTGTTGAGGGTTCTTTTGTTTTCAAGTATGTGGTCTATCTTAGAGAATGTTCCATGTGGACTTGAAAAGAATGTATATTCTGGGTTTTTTGTATGTAATGTCCTGAAAATATCAATTAAGTCTAACTGTTTTATTGTGTCATTTAGGATCTCCATTGCCTTATTGCTCGTCTGTCTGGAAGACCTGTCTAATGATGTTAGTGGGGTGTTAGTCTCCTACTCTTGTATTCACATCAGTTTCTCTCTTTATGTCTATTAGTATTTTTTTTACATATTTAGGTGCTCCTGTATTGGGTGCATTATGTGAAGGGGTATAATACCCTCTTCTTGTATTGATTTTTATATCATTATATGATGTCCTTCTTTGTCTTTCTTTATGACCTTTGTTTTAAAGTCTATTTTGCCTGATATGATATTGTTACCCCTGCTTTCTTGCCATTTCCATTTGCATGAAATATCTTTTTTCCATCTTTTATCTTTTAATGTATGTGTGTCTTTCACCCTAAGGTACATCTCTTGTAGGCAGCATATTGTAGGCTCTCGTTTTATTATCCATTGTGCCACTCTATGTCTTTTGATTGTAACATTTAGTACATTGACTTTTAAGGTAATTATTGACAGCTAGCTAGCTAGCTAGCTAGCTATGTATTTATTGGCATTTTAAACCTTGTTTTCCAGTTGATTTTGTATTTCTTCTTTGTTCCTTTCTTTTTCTTTTTCCTTTTGTGGTTTGATGATTTTCTTTTGTATTAATCTTGAGTTATTTTCTTTTTAGTTTTTGTGACTCTATTATAATTCTTTGATTTGTGGTTACCCTGTTTTTCAAGTATGTTAACTCCTTACTGTATCTACTTACTGTATACTGGTAATCAAATAGGCTCAAACACATTCTAAAAAAAGAAAAAAAGTTTACATTTTCTTACTTTTCTCCCCCACATGTTATAATTTTGATGTCCTCTTGTATCTTCGTGTTTATTACTTTGTTCTTCATTATAGTTATCATCACATTTCCAATTGTTATTTTCATTTTCCTATAGATTCCCACTTCTTTTCTACTTAGAGAAGAACTTTCAACATTTCTTTTATGATAGTTTTAGTATTGCTGTATTCTTTTAGTTTTTGCTTATCTGAGAAATCCTCTATCTCTCCTCTTATTCAAAATGGTAATCTTGCTATATAGAGTATCCAGCCTTTTCTCTTTCAGGACTTTGAATATATCTTGCCACTTCCTCCTGGTCTGTAACATTTCTGTAGAGAAATCAGCTGATAATCTTATGGGGGTTCCCTTGTAACTAACTCTTGGTTTTTCTCTTGCTATCTTTAAATTTTTCTCTTTGTCTTTAACTTTCGTTATTTAAATTATAATATGTCTTGGTCTGTGTCTATTTAGGTTCATCTTGTTTGGGACCCTCTCTTCTTCTACCTGAATATTAGTTTTCTTCTTTAGATTTGAAAAGTTTTCAGCCATAACTTCTTCAAATATGTTTTGATCCCCTTTTCTGTTTCTTCTCTTTCTGGAACCCCTATTATGCCTAGATAGGCATGCTTTATATTATCCCATAGGTCTCTTATATTGCTTTCATTATTTTTATTTGTTTTGCTATCTTCTGTTCTGATTGAATGATTTCCATTATACTATCTTCCAGATCATTTACTTGTTATTCATTATTTCATCCACCATTTATAGCCATTAGCTTGGCTTGCATCTTAGCAATTGAGTTTTCTTATTTTAATGGGCTCTTCTTTGCAGTTTCTAGTTTCTTCTTATAGTCATCTGCTCTTCTATCAATGTGAAGAGAAGAATGTGAATCAAGAAACATCATCTGTGAATGGAGCATGACCAAATGCTATCAAAAAGGACTCTGATTTTGCTAAAAAGACACTATAGTACCTCTACTACTAGTATAAAATTGCTCTTGGAAAAATTTCTGTATCTTTCTCAAATACTGTTAAATGACTTACTTTTGAATAGTGGAAAAGGTAAAATCTAAAATTTCACTCAAAAAATTTTTTGCAACGTATAAACAAATAATAACATGAATGTATTAGTAATAAAACATAAATGAGATAAGGTGAATCATGCTTACAATATAAATTTGCTGACAATATAAACTTGGAATTTGTTGAAATACACTTGTAAGGAGAGTTGAAATTTAGGGAATAAAGTTTCTTTTTTTGTCAACTGATCTTTCTTCTTGAATTTTCCTTTTCACTAACAATCTGTAAGACAGGAACAACCGAGCTTTTCTGTATTTATCCAAATGATTGGCATTTTCTGGAAATCATTTTATGAAAAGCAGCCCCATACCAGACATTTATTTTGATACCCAGCTTCAACAAAAGGACACAAATTAATTGAGTTTTCACTTTTCCCCTATTTGAAGATATTTGGAAATAAGTACATGCTTCCAAGAGAATGTACTGAAGATTTGCTTTTGTAGTCACTATATTTTAATTTCTTGCTTCCAATTTCTTCATAAAAATAGTTGTTCTAAGAGATACAGGGAATTAAAAATACTGTTCAAGAAGGAGAAGAGCCAATTCCAAGAGTTTTCCAAAGAAAGATAGGAGCTTCTCAGTCAAAACTGATGAGCCACAGTACAAAGATAACCTCCTCTATCTGTGGAATAACATTGTGAGTGTGTTGCATAAGGAAGTAAATCATGCTCAAATTCCCATCAGTAAGGAGTTGTTAAAAATATGCTTGTTAAAGGGTATATACAATGATAATAAAAACAGGACTCTTGTCTGAGGATCTGTGTCTCACGAGGACCTAGGAACACCACACAATGGGGCTCATAAAGACAGGAATGTAGTTTCAGAAGTGACTTGGCTACTGAGTTTCTAGGCAAGCAGTGGGTCTGTAGCTCTCTCATTTTGTGTTTGGCTATTCCCTTGACTTTGGTATCCTTGCCTCTGCTTTTATTGCTCCTGTCTCTGATGACCACCTTCTCTCCATTCTCCTGTTGTTTATGCTTTATTGCTTCACTTTACTCACACTCCCCGCTTAGTTGCTGCATATTAATTAAACTTACTTCCTCCCTTCTGCTGCTTATTGCCTTCTTCTCCCTGTGTGTATTTTGGTTTCTGCCCCCTGCCATTAGCCACCCACTGTGTAGGTCTTGAATTCCGATTCGCAGAATCCAAATGTGGGTCTAGAGTCAAGGTCTCAGGAAAAGGATTGACATTTGAATTGGATGAGAGAAAAACACTTTTTTAAGACTGAAGGGGAAAAGGTGAAATAGATACTTCTATATCTATTGGATATAGGTTGGAACTGGAATTGAGAGAGATTATGTCTAATGACTTTGTCTCCTTAATGGAGTAAGAGACAGCACTGTCTGCCAAGAGTAAGGGACAGGGTTTGAGAGGGTTTGAATAAGGAGCTTACAGAGTGGTAGAAGTTTGGACTAGCTTTAGAGTGGGATGGAAGAGGAACTGACCAGGAACAGATGAAAACAGGTGGAGCTGAGAGTTTGAGAATAAGTGGGGGCCAACCTTCCAATCCATTTTTATGATGCAATTCATTCCTGATTGTGTGATTTCAGCTCTGCCAGAAACCTCCACCCAACTCCCTGGCTAGGAATGATGAGGACAGGTGAAACGATTGCTCAGGAGACCAACCACCTGCATTTAGAGAGAAAAGAAATAAAAAGTTAGGAAGAAGCTGGGAAGATGGAAAAATCAGAGACTGGAAGCCTTGAAGAGATGGATACCAGTGCAAGAAGCTGGGTGATCTGGACTAGAAAGTAGGACATTTGAATGAGATGAGCCAGATTTCAGAGGTGATGTCATGATGTTGCACATGTGGTAGATTCAATGTGGCCACAACTTTGCAGCTCCTCTTTTCACTCTGAATCTGAGCTAGTCTTCAGACTTGCTTTGATCAGTCAAATGTAGATGAAGTACAGGTGTGCACATTCTGGAGTCTAGACTTCAAGAGGTCTCATGGCTTTCTGCCTTCCCCTTCTTGGAACACTACCCTGTGACTGCCATAGAATAAGATGTCCAAGATGAAAGACCATGGAAGGAGATGCCCAGCCACCTCCGCTGTCTCAGCTGAGCTCATCCTCTACCCATTGTTGGCCAAATGTAGCCACCGAAGTGAGACCAGTGGACATCAGCAGAAGGACCTCCCAATCAGCTGACAGACTGATGCAAAATAATAAATACTTGTAAAATATGACATATTTAAAAATAAATAAATAAACCTGGCATGTTTGAGACCCAGCTGGTAATCCAGAGTAAGAAAGAGATGAGATCAAAGAGGACATTGAAGGTGAGGAAGGTAATGATCTTACTTAGAGATAATTGTACTTGGACTTGTACTCTGCAATGCAAAGCCATTCAATGGATTCATGCAGAGGAATGACATGATCTGACTTGAGTTTTTAAAGGATCATTTTATGAGTAGCTATGATATGACATTACATACAGATGAGGTATGATGTTGCTCTCTTTATTAATTCACTGAAGTCTAGTTGGCATATGAATACAAAAAGCTATGGATTTGGCAGTCACATTAATTGACTACTGTTGACAGCTAAATTGGACAATCTTAATCCCAATACAGAAATTTTGGCTTCAGTTTTTGTGCCTTAGACTTATACTTTCATTAATATAATTTTGCTTCTCTAAGCCTCTAAGCTACTTTTCACAGTTTCTGCCTGAGTTCACGATTACACAAAATCTCCTTTATAGAGTCTGGGTCAAGTAAAAGCTATAGAAATACAGATTTCTGTGTAAAAGTAAATCTTCTAGATTTCAGAATTGTATTCTATAAACATTATCAAACAAAATTGTTTTTTACATAACAGAAATTTTTCAATGACTCTCATAAAGTGTTTATTGCTAAATTCTGTCAAAGTAAAATTTAAAAACTCAGTAATACAATGGTTTAGGATAATATAGCTAAATGAAGAAAAAATGAGGTATAAAGGAACTAAAAAATAGTGCATCTTTGTAATTTACGTTTATAGTCTTCCACAATGACTTCTCCTTGAATATGTCAACATATTCTAACAAAAAACTAAATTCTACTAAAATCAGTACAACAACCTACCTCTAACTTTTGAAGCAGTAAGACAAATGCTATATTTCATTTTTATATTCAATTATCTATGCCTAAAAATACAATAAAATGCTGAGTTTAAATTTGGCCCAACATGAACTCAATAATGAATTTTACATAATTCCATCTAAAGGCATTATCTCAGATTTCTTGCTTGAAATTAAAAGGTTGTCAGGAAGAGGTCTAAATAATTACAGGAATGGGGGAATGGAGACTTTTAATAAGAAATTATAAATCAAGATAACATTTGAAAGTACAAAACTCAGAGTCTGGAAGGAAACATATACTCAGAAAATTACTTCAGCATGATTTGAATGCATTTCTCCAAGATTCAGACAAACATCTCTAGCAGGGTAGTATATTAAAATAATAATTTTTTGGGATATATTTCCCCACTCCCATATTCTAAGACCTTTTATAATTTTTTGCCTTAGAGAATTTTGCTCTCAGCAAAGCAGAATTTGTTATTTTAGAGATTTTTGGTATCTTGTTGTATTGCTTTATTAAAAAAAGGAAGTCTTTATTACTTTTTATGTCCTGGGAGAATTTAAATAATATTGGAATCTGCTCTTTAAATATTTGGTTCATGTGCCCCTTGAAAGCACTAGAACCCAGTGCTTTGGAAAGGAGGGGATGCTCATTTGCAACTTTCCCTGTCCTTCTATGGAAATAACACTTTTTAATCTTTTTTAATAAATTACAGACTGTTTTAACAAATTACATTTTCTTTGCAAATTATCCATTTCATTCAAGATATTTTTCACAGAATTGTGCAAAGTAGTCTTTTAGGAGTTTTAAAATTTTTGTTTCTACCATGTTTTCCCATTTTTTAACGATTTGCATTGTGTATCTGTAATTTACCTTTATTTTTTCTCAATCAGGTAACCTACTACCTAGTGGTTCAACTATATTACTGATTTTTTTAAATCAGATTTTTTAAATTTGTTCTGCTGTTTTTCTAATTTTAACTTATTAATTTTATTTCTTCTTTATCAATTACTTCTTTCAGCTTATTTTAAAGTTTTTTTAAATTATCTGTTTAATTTATATATGTATAAATACATTTGAATACATGATGACAGTACAATTTAATATTATGAGTGCTCTAATGAGTACTATTTTGTGTATAGCCCAGAGATTCTAATATATACTGTTTTTTTTGTCATTTTTTTCTACAAATCTTATAATATTTATTTGAACTTCCCTCTGCATTAACAGTTTCCTAAGATAAAGTTTTAAGATCTCTAACCAGGAGAATGTTTTTCCCTGATTAACAAAAATTTAATTTCTATTTTTATTTAATAGGATATTATATTTATTATTTATTTTTATTCATCTGGAATTTATTAAGTTATTTACTTTATGTCCTTTATATCTGGCCCATTTTTGTATATTTTCTAAGGACACGTGTCAAGGAAAATATATTCTCGAATATTAAGATATAATGTTAAATATATATTGCTTAGACTTACCATAGTGATTTGATTGTATGTCTTCTATAACTTTAGACTTTTTGTTCACTTGATCTACCTTGGAACAGGAAAGAGAAAAGCCTCCTAATGTTAATGTTTCTATATATTTCTTGTTAAATTTCCTTTAATTTCTAATTTAAAATCTTGGTATATTACTTGATACAAAGATATTTATAGATGTTATACCTATATTATTATTTTATCTTTTGGCATAATAATCTGTGTGCCTTCATCTAATTTAGTAACTAATAGCCCCAGTTCTACTTTATCTGATAAAGATTTCTGCTTTGTTTTATTGCATTCATCTGGTATTCAACTGTCCAAATTCTACTTAAACACTTTGAAATAACTTTGTTTAGTGTGACATGTATACAACACATTGCTTTGCTTTGTGATACAATATGAAACTCTTTTCTTTTAATAAGTGAATTGATTCTAATTACATTTATTTAAGTCATATTTCCTTGACCTTATCTCTGTCCTATTATGTTGCATTTACCAACCTGAATTGATGTTGTTCGCTTTTCAGTTATTAAAGAATAACTATAGGAAATTAACTATATCATTGATAGAACATAACTCCTTTCCTTTTGTTTCTCAGTTTTTGATAGTTTTATTATTTCCTCATCATCATGTGGCATGTACATTTCATTGTCATGCTTACTCTACCTTTACTTGTCCTTAAATTTCGGCTTAAATGTTCAAGGTTCTGTTACTGTCTTTTTGCTATAGTTTCCTGAAAATATCGGTTTGGCTAAATGTTCTCAACTTTTCCCATATGGGCCTGTATGAACAATACTTCCTGTGTTCTTACCCTCTACTCCCATTTGGCTTTTTCACTTAAAGGAGATTAAACCTGGTGTACATTAGATGGTCCCAGTCGGGTGGGAGAGAAGGAAGAGCAATGGGATTAAGAAAGTGAATAAGGGGACCTAGAATCATATGAAGTAAAGTGCAGTGAAAACAATGTTAAATGCCACACCTGGTATATACGTAAATTTGGGACCTGAAATTTATACCATTCAATTTCATCATTCTAGGCAATAAATCTTTAAGTGTCCAGGGACAAAGTAAAACTATGCATATTAATTAAAAAAAACTGATACTAACATGACTTGTAATTACAGGCTGCTTATTTATTCAGCAACTTATTGAGCAGAAACATACCCTGTGTGCTAAGGTTCAGGAGGGAATGGGACAGACAGGAATCCTCGC
The DNA here is from genome assembly GCF_048564905.1 of Vicugna pacos. Classification (NCBI taxonomy): domain Eukaryota; kingdom Metazoa; phylum Chordata; class Mammalia; order Artiodactyla; family Camelidae; genus Vicugna; species Vicugna pacos. The sequence goes on along the minus strand of NC_132994.1, from coordinate 10,426,248 downwards.
CCTCTGGGAGCTTACATTTACATTAATTAAAAGTATCTGTGCTTTGGAGCCTGTCTGTATGTAATCGTTGAATATTCTGTTCTTCTGAGTCTGAGATAGGCCCAGAATTATAACAAAATTTGTTTATATTTCTGAAATACATTTTAGTTATAGAGAACTAGATATAGGTCATCTATTTCACTCATTAAGTGCTATGATTGAGAAGAATAATAATCTTAGTTGCATATATAATAAAATATGTCAATAAATAAAGCATTGTATTTTATCAGTAATAATTAAAATCTATTACAAGCACTTTTGTTGATGATAGCTTATTTAAATTTGCCAAGTATTAGAGTAACTGTATTATTTGCACTTCTTACTATTTTATTTAGTAACTTTTTTTTCCTTCATAAAGAAGGAAAGAAATATTGACTTTAAATACAATTGGAGAATGGAGAGCCTTTCTTCACTGGAGAATGTTAGCATTCTACTTCCACACCCTTCGACAGCACTTTATGAGCATCTATATCTTAGTTCTTGTCATCTGATGGCAAAATTATCTATTTCTGGCTCCAAATCCCCACCTGGATTGTAAGCTCATCCAGAGAAGCAGATGCAGTATCTGTTTATCTTTGTATCCGCTGTGCTTCTGCAAGCTCAGGCATGTGTTAGTCGCCTGGAACTACAGCTTTCCTTGTAGAACAGAAGCTGTAAAAATACTAGATTTGCAATGAAAATGCTTATGCACATAATAGAATACTTCCCGCCTAGGCCTGCCCCAGTGTTTTTCTCTAAGCAGAGCAGAGTGCTTTGCTTGTATTTCCAGATGCAGGTGGTCAGACCTGTGTGGTCGAGAGGGAACTGGGTCACCGAGAAGATGTAGGTTATCGACATGGAGACCTGCATCTCAGCTCCATGAGATGTTGCTCCTTGGTGAGATGCCCGCCAGTGCCCTGCTCAGGATGCTCTGCACCGGGAGTGGGGTCTGGTGGTTGTTTGGTCCAGATCGGTAGCCCCTCTGTCCTGATGCTCAGTCTCTCAGTTTTTCTGCAGTGTCAGCTTCATACAGAATGCTTTCCTTAAATTCTCTCCCCTGAGCTTCATACAATTTAGTCATGTCCTAAATAACTGAGAAGTGGAAAATGGATGCACAACGATTGGCATTTTCTGCCAAGCAGCTGAAAATAGCGTGCCATCGAGATGTGAAACTAAACTAAGTCAATGTCAATAATGTGAAGTAGCAGGAACAGGTCAGCAAGAGCAGGAGCCCTCCTGTGCTCGCTGCCCACGCCCAGCAGCCTACACCCTTGTGGATTCCTAGGACCCGAGAAATAGGAAGGACTTCACAAGTCAGCTAGAACCTTCCCCTTCTGCATGGCCTGAGCAGAAGGTCACCTAGGCCATCCTGTTCTTCACTGAAGGAAGAACATGTGGGTCCAATATCTCTGGCCTCTGGAATAGAAGCCCCCAGAACTGTATGTGATGGTTGAGACCAAGGGACCAAATGCACATAATTTATTATGCTTTGAGGAGTGGAAAATACATCTGTAATATACCGAAGTAAAATTGAATTACTGAGGCAATAACCTAAACAAATTAAAAAATGCAGCTTTGCCTGAAATACATGGACTCTTATCCCTTGTATTATGTGAATTAATCACACGTTGTTTTCTGAAGTAGCAGTGTAAATAGAAACAAGTCCTCTTGATTCCTAAAACCCCATCTTGTTTCTCAAAGTTTTTGCTTTAATTGACACACAGCAAGGAAATACATTTTTTGATCACTTTTTGGCACGAATGCGTACACACACAACTGAAATTCCAACAAAAGTATCAGAGAACAGTACTCAGCCTTAGTATCACGCAGCCTAATGGTTTTTTGTTATTTATTATTCTATGTTTTTTGTTTTGTTTTGTTTTGTGAATTCACCCACACTTTAATTTTTGCTCATACCAAGTGTGCATTTCGGCTGTAGCTCTGCTGCACATTGTTTTATCTCAGGACCTAAGATGATGAAACAGATTCTACCTAGAACGTTGATCTTTCTTGTGGCACATGGAGAAACCACAGGCTGGTTCTTAAGGCTTCTGCTACGAAACGAGACACACTCCACTGACATAATGCTGGCCAAAGTAAGTCAAGACATGTGGGTAAGTCTAATGTCATCAGGTCGGGGAGATGTCATCTTCCTTCATAAGTAATTAACAGATATTTGTGAAAAATAATGCAGCCTAGTTTAGAGTTTTATATACGTTTGTGATTTCTTATAAATCTCAAAGCCATGTTTACACTAGGTACTATTCACCCTATTTAAGTGATGACAAAATGAGGCTCATAGACTATAAAACTGTTGAATGACAGTCTGGATTCAGATCTGTGAACTATAAACCCCTTCTCATAACCTGTACATTTTTTATCATATCCCAGTAGACTGAGTTTTCTTGTGCAAGATCTCCCCAAACTTAACAATTATGGTAATGAAAACACAAGCTAATAATGATATTCCTGCTATAGCTTTTAAAAATATCTGTTGTCCCACCACTGTAAAAGATTCAGCTCTATAGTTTGGAAAACACTGTTCAGTGGAAGTTCAAAGAGCCCTGGAATACGGGAAAATGTCTTTGTCTTCCATAATGATTGATTCTAAGAAAATAATACTACATTAAGAAACCAATATTACAGAGCCATGAGCCAGGGATGGTGAAACTAACACTGCGTCCAAGTCTACACAAGATGTTAGTTAAATCTTATTTCAGGAAAAAAAAATTGTCTAAGTTACAATAGATTTATGTGTGAGATATCTGTCTTGAAACAACCACCATACAAATGTAGAATAAAGGGATCCTTAACTAAAAAATTCAAATTGGTAGAAATTGTCTTTTTTTTATATAATTTTACTGACAAAAATCTTTAAATAGTAATACTTTCCATCTCTTTTTGAGCACTTTTAATGTGTGAGGTTCTGTCCTAAGTGCTTTACATATTTTATCTTAATTAATCCACACAGTAACTTACAAGGCAAGGAATATTATTACCTTCACATGACAAATATGAGGGCTGAGGGCAGAGGGCAGAAGCTAAGTAATATGCTGTGGTCACTCAGCCGGTGAGGAGAGTCAGGGTCACACTCAGGAGCTAAGCTCTAGAAAATATGTTCTATTTTTCTAATTATGATAACATATAAAGTAACCAAATTACTATTTTAACCATGTTGAAGTATACAGTTAAGTGGCATTAAGTGCATTTACATTTTGATGAAACCGTCACCACCCACCATCCGCCTCCAGAACTGTTTCCATCTTGTAAACTGAAAACCCTGTACCCATTTAAACAATAACTTCGCATTTTCTCCTGACACCCACCAAACCACCATTCTGTTTTCTGTTTCTGTGAACTCGATTACTCTCGGTACCTCATATAAGTGGCATCATACAGTATTTGTCCTTTTGTTACTGGCTTGTGTTACTCAGTATGTTTTCAAAATTCATTCATGTAGTAGCATGGATCAGACGTCTTCCTTTGAAGGTGAATTAATATTCCATTGTATGTATACAATACAATTTGTTCATCCATTTATTTACTGATAGGCATCTGGTTTCTTCCATCTTTTGGTTATAGCAATAGACCTGCTGTGAACATGGGAGTACAAGTATCTCTTTAAATTCCTGCTTTTACTTCTTTTGGTTATATATCCAGAAGTGAAATTGCTGGATCAAAGGGTAATTCACTTTTTAAAATTGTTTGAGGAACTGTCATGCTGTTTTCCTCAGTAGTTGCACCTTTTTATATTTCCACCAGCCGTGCCCAAAGGTGTGGAGTTTTTGTCTCCTTGGTCTGCCATCTGGTTTTTCTCAGGAATGTTTTCTGTTGATTAATTTTTTTCTTTGAATAGGCCAAGCTTAATTATCTGTTTATTTTTTCTACTATTGATAGTAATCTGTCACATCCTCTAGGACAAGGATTGCATCTTTTTCAATCTCTGTTTTCCAAGTATCTTAAACATTAAAATAAATAAAAGTTTTTGAAGTGGCTGAATGAGCAAACTATTTCTGGATTCATTTCTAGATTCTTTTATTCATGCAATGTTTTTACTGAGATACTACTACATGCTACTTATTATTCAACATGATAGTATTTTTATCAAAAGAGCAAAATCCCATATTCACAGAAGATACATTCTGTTGAAGCATTTTGAGGTATTTTTGCTAAAATTTAGTAGGGCCAGACACCTGCTCAGTATCTGTTCCCCCTTCCTCCTCAGTGACAGAAACTTATGTTTTGAGAATAATAATTTACTCAAATAAAAACTCCTTTGTCATTTCCCTTGAAATGTTATGTAAAGGAAAGTTGTTGAGTGAACTCTACAAGAAAGCTCTTAGAGGAGGTTGACTCTGTTAACCCACATGGCCATTTATCTTCACCTTCCCCTCCCTTCTTCTTTCTTTCTGGGAACCAAATACGATGGCTGGAGCAGCAGCCACCATCTTACTACCTGGAAGATGAAAACCATGCTCTAAGCATGGTGGAGAAGGAAGATGAAAGGAGGCTGAGGCATAGATGATATCGTAAATCCACTTCACCCTCCCCCTGGACTGCCTGCTTCCGGATTTAAGTGAGAAGGAAATACCTCCCTACCTACAGAGAAACCACACAGAAGACTAGAATGATACTTTGAGAGAAAGATAACTTGATTGCCTTAGAGTAATACAGTGGATGGTAGAGAAGAAAGCACATACAAAGATTATTCCAGATTTCATCTGAGGTAGCAGCCTAGGGAGAAATCAAAGACAAGATGAATAAGGGAGCCAAGAGGGTTGAACGTAGGTGGGAGAGTGAAGAAACAGGAAAAGGATCCAGCACTGGTCCTTGAGGAGCAAAACCACGAAGAGGCAGCAGGATGAGGAAAAGCCAGAGATGCCCTTTTCAACAGGAGAACCAGAAGAGTTCAGTACTGTGTGACAAACACCACCAACTGGCGTTATGTGTGCACTGCAGTAAACATGACCATACTTAGATCGTAGGCTCTTTGAAAGTATAAGGCAAAGACTCTAGCTTAACGAATACTTTAAATGACCACATTTCTTGGCAAAATCTAGTACATAGTTGGCTCTGAAAATTTTGCTATTTTAATTTCTGTTGATTCGCCCGGAACGGGGGAAGGCTCCACGCTTTGCAGACAGGGAGGCGCTTTAGGGTATTTTCAGATTGCCGATGCTGAACTTTGCATGTGACTTACTCCCTTCTTTGGGATATTTCAGAAGTGAAGTATAAATATTTAAAAAGGAAAGGATAATACTGCGTTTTCCTTGATTGGCATAGTGAGGAAGGAAGAAAGTAAAATGTAAATATATTCTATATGCTTTGCTTTTAAATCAACTGAAATAACTTCAACTCTAATCACCTCTAGTTTGCCCGGGTAATCAGTCTTTACTAAGGTGATCGCTAAAGTGACATGAATTCTACACTATTATTGTAGTAGGTGACCAGACTCTCAGAAAGATAGCTTCTCCCAACATACTTGTAAGAAATCACTAATTGTTCAAATAAGCAGACTGCTGTGAAAACGGACCTGACTTTTAGCCACAGTAAGCTCCCTCAATTTGCACATAGGAGAAATCTTGCTCCAAAATGGTATGAATTGGACGTGAGGATTTTCCAGCCTCGTACATAAAGAATAATACTGGCAGAGTCCAGAGTATATATATTTTCATTAGTCTTAGGGAGCTTGAAAACCTGCAAAAACTGTACTTAACAGAGGTTTGCATGATTTCTGCATCATAACCCATTCCCCTTTATAGCCCTCATCTGTTTTACACAGAGCTGCTGGTAATCTGGTATTATTATCAGCCATCAAGTTATTTCCATCATCTTTCATATCTACCTCCTCCAGTATCCCTGAACCTTAGTTCTATTATAATCTCTATTATAGCGAAGATAATACATGAAAATACGAAGATTTTATCTATACTACAGAGAGAGACCAATTTTATTTTTTTTCTCTTTTGCTTAATCCCTTGGGTAGCAGTACCATCGTTACTGAGAAATTTCTTTGATCTTTAACTTCAGAATTTTTAAAAACATTTAGTAGAGTTATTTGGCATTTATTCATTCCTGTCAAGCGGAAATTAATGGCCCAGAGTTGGGCTCAAATCTACGTTCTTCCAATAACAGCTGTGAGACCTTAAGCAAGTTATTTTATCACTTTGCACCATGGTTTTCTTATCCACACTACAGAGATAATGCAATATTTAGATGAGGAGTTTTACAAGAATCAAAACACGCAAAGCCCTCACAGAGGCAGTTGCTGGACTAGAATAAGCCGTCACAAAATTTTAGCAATTGTTCTTTAAGCATTTATTAAGCAATTTCTACTCATAAAGGAAAACAGAAAGAAAAGACCAAATAGTCCTTTGGTCAGTCCCCAGTCTGACCCATGTTATGCTAGTGATGGCTCTTCTGAAATACCTCATATTCAAAATTCTCAACCGTATACTTCAGATAATTCACAATCCAAAACAAATGTCCACACAGAAAAACAAGCCGTGAGATTATCATGATAATCCCCAAATGGGAGGAATCTCAAACCTGAATAGTCATTTCATTTGCATTTACATGAAAAGTTGTTTGTGTTTGTTTACCTTGTTTTTGATAGTTCCCAAAGAAGATGCAGTTGTCAGTAAATGAGGCCATGTGGTGATAACACAGAAGAAAGGCAAAACTTTATATATTTTTATACAAATATTTAAGCGTGAATTGCCAACTCTTTCTGGCTTTCTCTTTGCCTATGGGGTGTTACATGCTTTCAGAGGGGATGCTCAGCAGATCTCCTGATGGCCCCAATGCACTGATTTGAAAGGAAATGGTTTCCACTGGAATTTTATAAAATCAACTGGAACTGGATGAATATAAGAAAGATACGTTAAATGGTATGGAGATTCAAGTCTCAACAGGCTCGATCAGTATACTTTTAAAAATTTTTTAAAAATACGATTTCCTGTGCTCTTTAGTAAGATTTCCAAGAGGATATTTAAATTCATGGTCTTTTCAATCTGAAAGTTAGCATGCCTTGCAACAGATGAAAATCCATTTCATTTCTTTGCATGTGGCATATTTATCCTGTTTTTGTTTGCAACGAAAATTAGGACGAATACTTACCTTTCATGTTTCAATGCAAATAATTTTCCATATAGGACAAGTTCCATGTCTATGAGCTGTGGTAGCCAGAGAACACTGTATAGATTTGCTTTTATATTACAAATATACAGAATCAATGTTTCAAAGTCAGGAAATCCTTGAACTTTTATGGTTTTTGTTCACAGCAGTTAGATAGCCCCCTGAGAAATAAATCTAAAAGAATATCAGGACTGCAGAAGCAAAAGTAAATGGCCTTACATGCTATTTGTAAAACATACACTTGTAATTCAACCAAACAAAGTAAACTTGGGGAAAAAGGGATGATTTAAAGCATTAATGGAAAGTAATCTATTTATTCACTCTTTTAACAGAGCTTACAACATGCCAGTAGGTTTTAGGTGCTGAAGATAAAATAAAAAATAAGAGAGAGAATTTGTTCTTCTGGAAATTAGCATCGCAGTGACAGTGCTGCCTAAAATGTTTTAGGTCCATACAGTTAGAAGAATTAAAATGCCTCAGGGCATTTCTGTTTTACTAGTTGGTGTTTGAGTAAGTGGTGGGTCTTTCTATATAAAAATAAATATCAACTGATAAACTAAAGCACTGTCTTTTCTGCCTTCAGATGTATAATGTCTGCATGTAGGAGGTATACACAACAAAGTGTTACAGTCATAACATTGCCAGATTTTTCTTATGTCTGTATGTGTGGCTGTGATTTTCATCTGATAAAAAGGGTAAGGTCCTGCATAATGGCAATAACTGGTTCACAACTAAAAGTAAAGATGTGAAATGGGTGTTAGAAAGACAGAGGGTAATTATACAAGGGCTAGTGATTTAAATGCAGGTGCGACTGCTGGACCGAAGCAGCTGCTTGTGACCATGAAGCAGCAATCCTAATAAAAAGGAGCAAACATGGTGAGAACAGTGGAAATAAGTACAAGTAGCCCTGAACATTGGTTGGGTCTGGGATGCCAGCCCTTCAGTGCAGTTGAAAATCCAGGTAACACTATCAGCCTTAGGTAGAAGCAGTCCCTCTGTATCCAACATTCTGAAACTGCAGATTCAGCCAATCCAGATCTTGTAGTCCTATAGTATTTACTTTTGAAAAAAATTTGTAAGTGAACCTGAGCAATTCTAGGGTCAACTGTGAACTCATTTGAGTCACTGTCAAACGGCCTTTTCTTATTTGCAGCTGAAGGCGTTCTTCAGTGTTAACAGCTAACATGGGTGAAAAGCAAGGTTTGGATTAAGAACTTTTCATAACTTGACGTGGAGGATGTCTAACGCGTTGGTAACATGCCTACACTGGGGCCGTGTTCTGACTGAAAGAGGGGAACCTGGCTACTGATCCTGTGGGAGAGAATCAGACGGGGCAGCGGGAATGCCCCATAGGCACAGAAAACGAGTGAGTGGTGTGTACCTGGTGAAAGGGGCAATTTGCCGAGATAAAGGAAGTTCAGAGAAGACTTTGTCTCTGGTGAAGGTTTAGACACAGGGGAAAGGCAAATCCTCTGGGAGAACTAATTGTCAAAGCCTCATTTCAACTCTACGCCCTGGACACCCAGCCGTGTAGCTTGTCAAGCCCTCCTTTTTCTTTATTGAATTCATTTCAGCCTGGTATTAATTCGTATGCAGCACGGATTGCATCAAGCAGCAAACCTTCAAGTGGTAAGCATTATTTTCTAACTTGGAAAGAGTAAAATTACTTAGCCCCTTTGGCATTTGAAGACTATAAAACTTGCCTAAGGTCACCAAAAATGAGCACTCAGGGGTCTTTATTAGCAACGTTTTGCTGAGTCCACTGGGCACCTGTAGGTCTATTTTTGTCAGATTTTTAAAGCAGTAAATTATTTATGTTCTAATTATAAAAATGAATATTTTCAGCTATTATTAAAAATGACAACAGGAAATACAGCAACCTATGAAGTAAAACTGAATTCATTGAACATAGAAAGAAACAAGTTGCTTCTTTTTTTTTTTTTTAAGGAATAAATGAGATGGTAGAGTTCAGGAAAATAAAGACATAGATAAAAGATAGAATTTGTTTAAAAAAAATAGGAAAACTAAGAAAGATCCTTAAGATAGTATGCTGTAGTCTAAACAGAGTATTAGAGAAAAAATTAGCAGCGTAAGAAAGAAACCATATGAACATCTCTTCAGTTTATCCTTACAAAGCAAACATTGAATGCTTAAAGATTTTGTAGATTGCTTCCAGCCACTAGATTGACTGAATTTGACTGAATTCTGTTCCAAATACAATATGATCCCTACTAGGGTCCATATTGAAATGTAAACTCCCTCTTTCAGGAATATTGCCAATGATTTGGCTTTTCCCTAGAAACGTGGCAAGGTAAAATCAATTCCAAGTCCCCAGACTGTTATTGATTTTTCTTTGTTTGACATATAAACTTTCCTGTTAAGAGCTCTCCAGAATGGTCAGGAATTGAGTGAAGGGGACAACGATGTAATATATCTATTCATAAAAGCTTTCAATTAGAATTCTAGACACAGTGCCATTTGAGAACAATACTGCATTGCAAGGCACCACACTTTCTTCTCCTTTCAGTACATTTTACTGAAAGGAGCATAAAGGGAATTAAATAAATGGTAGAGCAGGAACCTAAACAGCCTGTTACTCACTGCCAATTAATTGGCAAGTAAAGAAAACAGTGCTCCCTTTCATAGCATCAGCCAGCCTGAGGTAGTCTGTAGGCTGGCATTTAATGCCCTCATCTGTATGCCTTAGTCATTAGGGAAAAATCAGTTGTATATAATAAGTGCTAAGTCATAAAACTATATTTTATGATTTAGGGAAAATTAATTGCATCTCTTGCAATTTTTAAAGGATATGCATAGAGATTTTTCTTTAAAAATGTTGATCCCGTTGTTATTTGTAAATGGCAGGAAAATGCAGATTAAAAACCAAAGTACAAAAGCCAGCAACCGGCTAAATAAAATTTAATTGCCTCACCCTGTGGAACAACATGCAGTATTTAAAATGTTGATTTAGGACTCACTTATTTGTCAAGAAAGATGTACACTGTATCTACAGTGAAAAAAAATAAGATTTAGGTCAATAAAATCTCATTTTATATAAGAGAGTTTGATTCGTAAAGGAAAAATATGTTGCCTGCCATTCCAGTTCCACAAGGATTAAGCCCCCTCTGGGACTTGACATGCACCTGAGGGGAATTCAGGATAGAGAAATTTTTTTTCTATGCATCTTCCCAGATAGAAAAGCACTAAAATCACTAATGTGAGATGTCTATTCTTTATGATTAACAGTAATCTTTTGGTGTTCAATTACATCTTTTTTCCAGCAAAAATTTCATAGATATCCTGGCTCCTTCCTTACCTCTTTGGAGCAGGTCCTCTGGAGAGGCTCTCTCCCAGACTAAAGTCCTCAGTTTGATCCCCAAATAAAACCTTTACACTGTGCATTTTTCTTCCAGTGGATCTTTCATGTATAGGGGGTTTCTGCATCCTTGAAATACACAAGGAAAGCCTTGAAATACACCAGGATATACGGCTGTAACAATGATATCTTTGAGTTGAGATCAGGGGCAGATTTTTTATTGATTTCTTTGAGTTTTATGTTTTGACTTTGATGAAGAGAAGTAAAAATGCCATTTTAAAAAACTGATATTGTAGAATTTAAATCCAAAGAGAAATAAAAAGTTGATTCTGACCCATCTTCCACCGAGATTAGAATGGCTTCTGCAGTATCTTACCCTATGATGACTCGGCTGCTAGTCAGATGCGTATGGGCAGGTGTAGCTCACGTCCCGTCTCGGCAGGCTGGATGGAATGTTTCAAGCATGAAACACATCTTTTTCTTTCTTTCTTTCTTTTTCAATTCAACTCTCTCTACTTGTAGCTCCTCTTTGGCTCTTCCTGTCCTTCATAAGTGGTAAGTAGGTTGAATAGACTTATTCTCTGTTTCGAAAAGGAGACCTAATACTTCAAGACTGCTTGGTACTCAAGTCCTTTCAATCTCTTGGTCCGGACAGATGAGAGGAGAGGGCAGCAGGGCAGGGAGACCTCACAGTCAGGAATGCTGCTGGAGCAGACCTGGAGCAGACCGCCTCTCCGAAGCAAGGTGCCAGGTGGCCTCTCCTGCAAACAACTCATTTTGTACAAGTACTTCTAAGGGTTCCTGCATGAGGCTGGGGGACAGAGGAGTGGTGGGAAGCAAAGCACCTTATATGGAGGAAGGTCAAAACATATGCATCCATCCTAGTCTAAGAACATGGATTTCTGACTCACCCTCTGCCTGTAAGAACTTTTTTATATGTATCCAGAAGTGTCCCAATGCTTTTTGATGGACTCACAGTGAAAGTCAAAGAGTGAAAAGGGGAATCAGACCTAGCAGAGTTGAAGACAGTACCTGGAGAAAACTTTTAAAGAATGATTCTTTTTATAATGCACAACTGATTCCATGTATTTTAAATGTTTCCACTACTAGATAGTCAGCTACTTGAGCACTTTAAGGCTGAAATGTTTTCTTTGAATTATTCATAGTAGCTGATTCAGACTTTGCATTTAGTAACATTCAATGATACTTCCTATGCTTAATGCACCTTATGTTATTCAAACACACATATCCATAGTCAGGTGTACATAGACCCTCCGATTAGAATCACATGCACACAGACTTTTTTTTTTAACAGCCATATCAAAAAACTGACTTATTGACAAATCTCCACATTGAAAAATAAACAATCCATAATTACCCTGGTCAGTTGAAATATACACAGTGCATAAGTGAATATATTCACAATTTATTCTATTCTCTGTGGATGTAGGCTTAAATATAGCATTTTTGGTAAGTTAGCTTAGAAATTAATTGAGGAAAATTCCCCATTCTCTCTGCAAGGGATCAAATGGGCACCTGCTGGTTAAAGTCGGGGTTCTTTATTAAATTATTTGGTGGCCTTAGTTTGGACTCTGGATGTAAAGATTGTATTCAAATTGTCCCCTGAGTCTTTTAGGCCAAGGAAAATATAGCCGCACAAGAACAGACTCCAATTTAGCAGAAAATATGGAGTGGAAAAAGAAAAACTAGATCCTTTGGGAAATATTAACTTGTGTACATTATAAAAGTGGGTAATAATTCAAAATGCTATTTTCTAGGATCCTAAAACCTCCCACAGAGTCCCTATTTATTTGGACTTTCAAAATAGCTCAGCATAGGATGGGGCGTAAAATGCATCTGGGCCACTGATTTTACAGTCAGTCACCGTGCTCTGTCCCACGGGTCAGAGATCAGTCTGTTCAAAACCCTAAGTGGAAAAATTCCTATCAGGTCATATAGGGTGAAAATTCATCTCACACCTTAGAAAGAGGAGGGAGGTTCTCCACAGGACTGTTTTAGCTCTGCTAATCACTGGTCACCCAGGGACATCACCAGCTCAGCTTTTTGATAGCCACCAGAGAAAGCTTGTATCACTCACCCATTAACCTCAGAACAGAGCAGAAATGTAGCAGAACCAACCTCGGTTCAGCAACTCAGCCTCATGCCTGAGAGCAGAGGTACCTTTCTGAGCCTGAAGAAAACCCAAGTCCAAACAGGAATGAAACTACTCAGGGATGGACTCAAGGTTAAGGGAGACAGAAACGTAAAGACGGAGCAACAAAGACATCCCGCATAGAATGCTGTAGTAACACTTTTATGTCTGTGCCCCTTCCCTCCTTCAGCTGCTTCTATTTAGTGGTTTCATATACCTGTGGGATTTTTAATTTCAGTTACTATACATACCACTTCTAGAAGTGTTGTGTCTGATTGATTTTTCTTTTGGCAGTCACTTCTTCTCTGGTCACATTTTTATTCTTTTTTATTTCTCTAAGTACTTTGAACATAACTGTTTTACACTCTCCTCTAATTCTAATGTCTAAAGTCTTTATAGGTCTGTTTCAGCTCTGTGTTTGTCTACCGGTTCTCACTCATAAAGCTTTTTTTTTTTTAATTGAAGTATAGTCAGTTACAACGCGTAAATTTCTGGTGTACAGCACAATGTCCCAGTCATGCACATGCATACATATATTCATTATCATATATTTTTTCATTAAAAGTTATTACAAGATATTGAACATAGTTCCCTGTGCTGTACAGAAGAAAGCAAACCCCGTGGCACCGTTGCAGGCGCATTCTCGGGAGAACATAGGGTTTGTTTTGTGATTTCTGACTCTAAGTGAAGGATTTTCCTTTCAACTTTATTTATGGGAATTTATTAAGCTGTGGGTTGAAACTGAGTTCTTCAGAGAGATTCTGCTTTCATCAGCCAGTCTACGGAGGCACTTCTGACCTGGGGCCACTTGCAATTAAATTATTAGTTGGAGGTTACTGAGTCCGCTCTGGTTATGTGAGATTTGCACCGCAACCGATGAAAGACACAATGTTATGAATTCTCAGGATAGTTGTCTTCAACACAGCTCAAAGCTACAGCCTCTGTATCGCTCCACTTGGCAGGTGTTAGTCACCATAGATTGAGGGTCAAGCAGCCAGTACCTGTGCAGGAGTCTGTTTTAAGATTCCCCATCCGCCTGCATCCCAGTCCTTATCTTCTGTTTCCTCTACTCCCTGCAGCTATCAAAAAAAGTAATTTATCACCCAAGAGTCTGACTCCTACATCTTTTTTTTTTCCCATTTTGAATTTTCCTGATTTTTTGTGCCAGCTGAGCTCAGCATTTTAATTGTTTCCAAAAGGAGGGTCACTGGGGATATGCATTCCACCAAACTGCTGAAAGTAAGTTCTACTCCCTTAAAAAGATTCACATTCTGATATATTGCCCCCATTGGACTATGGTAATAATCTATTTCTATCCAAGACCTTGCACAGAGATGATCCTAAGTGGGGCTAAATCCAGCGTGGATGAGCGGAACGAAAGCGTTTCATGACGTTCATTCCACACGGACTCTGACCTCAGCTGCAGCGGCTTCTTATGGTTGTTCCTATTTGTTATGCTCACTCCCACATCAAGACATTTTCAAAACCTATTCCTCTTCACCTCCCACCTTCAATCATCCAGCTCAGAGATCTCTTCCTTAAAACGCCTCTCTAACGTTCAGATAAGGTCAAGTCTGCCTAACATATATTTACATAACACCCTGTGCTTCTCTTTTATGATGTTGTCACTAATCTACCTATGAATTTCTTAATGTCACTCTCCCTGATAGCTAGAAAAGAAGCTTGTGAGGAAAGAATGGTGTGTATCTTGTTCATGGAAAGATCTTCTGTGCCTAGCACGGTGCCTGATGTAGAACAGTCATTTGTTAATTACCTGTTGAACGGATTCTAAATGAATAACTGAAAGGCATTATACAGACATACCAAAAAGGGAGGAGGAAGTGCATAGTAACTTCTTTTTCACTTTTTACATTAAGTGTTTAACAGTCGTGGGAATTGATAGTCATGTAGATGATCAGTAGTGTGTAACCAATTCTTCCTTCCAATAAGGCGGGTCAGGAAGGCAGCTAGGAATTCCTTCCTCTGTGCAGGCCCCAGGAAGTTGCATTACTTACAATTTCCAGGGTTTAAAGTGAAGAACAAGACTTATTTTAAACCAGTTATATGATTTAAGCTTTTAAACAGCTCAAAGTTATCTGAACTAAGACATTGCATGCTTAATGTATTTAATTATTTATAAGTCAGCTTTGTAATATTCTGTACAGGGCATTATGACATAAAGATCATATGAAAGATAACTGCTATATGTATAAACAAAAGAACACACCAAAACGCTAGTGCTGGTAATCAAATACGTATTTTCCCCTTCACTGAGCTGTATCATTTTGCATGTCAAATAAACCTTTATGACAATCTTGATAGATTCCCATTTTACTCAAGCATGAACAAATCTTTGAGGGAGGAAAACTCAATAAAATAAAATAATGCTGTCAAGAAATATCATATTTATTTTAGATTCCTTTAATGACATTCTCTTTATGGCATGATAAGAATAAGAAACTCATCTTAAAGTTATTAGAAATAAATTTATGCTACAACCCTAAAGCAATAGCTGAATATTTTATAATAAATTTAGCATAATCTCTTCAATTAGAAAGTTCCTTAATTATATTTAACTCCATATAACTGAATGCCAAAAATTTTTACCGTGAAAAACAAAAGTAAAAGCAAACCTCCAAACCGAAAATATATAGGTTTACATTGAAAAGAGTATTAAAAAGATAATTTTAATACAGGAATGAATCTGTAATCTTCTTTTGAGGCATTTTCATACTAAGGAATTGTTAAAATTTTCTTTGTAAACAAAACTAAAAATAAACAAATGGGACCATTTATCGTTTAAAGAGAAATAAATCACTTTCCATTGCCAGAGGGTCCAGAATACACCAAACAGATGCAGTGATTTCAAATAGCCACAGCCCAAAATTCACTTCACAGGGTTAGCAACTTCAAGAGATTTTTACTTGGCTGAAAGAAAAATGCAAGAAGCAGGATTAAAAATTATAATAATAATCATGAAAGGAAGAAAAGCCACCTGGAGTGATAACTGAATCTAATAGAGGAGATTTTATCAAGAAAATGACAAGTAATATTTGTGACCCACTTCATGGCTTATAAGCTACTTACATAACATGCTATCCTTTGATTCATACAAAAATTACTCATGATGACTTGGGGAAGGCACCAGGCCACCTTTTCTAAAAATGAGGCATCTTACAAAGCAAGCCTCTTTTTTTCAAGATCAAAAAGCTAATAAACAGTAGACTCAAAACCGGAGGCAAGATCTTTGTACAGCAAATAAATGTTTTTCCCATTACACTGAGTTATTGAATTATGACTGAGGAAATGAACTATTCCAGCATGGCATGGAAAGATATGGGTCTGCAACAGAAATGTAAAAGGTATGCTATCATATCAAAGTAGAAGGTTGACGTGATGGTGGGCTAGATTAATAGAAACATAGACTAGCGTGAAGGAGGTGATGATTTAGCTTTAGTCTGTATTGTTGCACCGCAATGGAAATATGTCAAGTTCTGAGATCTCTGTTTTAGGAAAATCATAGATCAAGGGTCACTATCAATAGGAGCTCAGTCAAATCTGGCCCAGACTTGTCAATTGCCAGCCGAAAAACTAATGCAAAATGTGAACTATGCGTGCCTTTGGGGAGTCCAGGCCTCGCCCAGCTTTCCAGGGGCTTTATCCTCGTTAGTGTTTCGTTCTCAGGATTTTACGCACTTCTTCTCTTTCCCTGTCCCTTGTAGGGACTTGATTTTCAAGACTGATATGAACAAACTAACATTTTCAAAAGACGTGGCGAGGTGGTGAAGGGCTAAACCGTGTCATCTGAGAAATGATTAAAGAACTGAATAAGTCTAACATAAGGAAGGTAGGTTTCTTGACTAGGTGGTCATATTAAGCGAAATTGAAGGCAGATTTTATCAAGTCACTGCTCTGCTTTTAACCATCTAAAGGCTGCTTATGCCTCCAGGACAAAAGCCAAGCATTTAAGTCAAAATAAGCTCCTTTCTTTACAATCTGACCTCACCTTAAAATCATTTCCTCCCAAGGAGGAAAGTTGCAGCTGACCACTTTGAACCCAGTGGTCTCCTGACTCCATGTTCTTACACAAACTGGGGTCTCTGACTTTAATAATTTTGCTTTCCTTGTTTGCTTCAACAGATCATTTTTCTGCATTTCAGCCCAACCATCCCTTCTCAAAATTCCTCCTGACCTTCCTGCAGAGCTGGGCACCACTCGCTCGGGCCCGGGTGAGACTATGCTGTGTTTTCACCATGGCTCACTTCTTCTCTTCCGACACCACTCCACAAGACCTGCCAGGGAAGGTATGGTGTCTTCTTTATTGGGGGGCTCTTAGCCCTTAATGCAGTGCCTAGCACATGGAAGCTGTTCAAATAATGTTTGTAAGATGATGCGACTACCTTCTTTTCAATGTTTGATCACCTGGAGGATGGGAGAAAAACTACGGTTACCCTGTGGGTGGGGACCAGAATTAGGACCAATGAGTGAAACTCACAGGAATATCGATTTCTGTTGAATGGGAGGAAATCTTTCCAACAAATCAAAACTCTTCCAAAGGTAGAGAGGTCTCCCTGGGTGGAGAATCGAGGAAGACAGCCCAGCATGGGTCAAGGATAGAGTCCAGCCCTGAAAAGTGAGATGGTTCAGTAGCCCCTTTAAGTTCCTTTCAGTTTTCAGCCCAGTAATTCTCTCAATGTGTCGCGGGCGCTGCGGGGAGCTGCTGGGCACAGAAGCACCACACTGCAGGTTTTAGGAATCAGCCTCCGCCCTGGGGCTGGGAGTAGGAGGGAATTCTACTTCAATAAACGGGATCTTAGGGGAAGAGAAAATAAGAAGGGTCAATCTGGTAATTAGTGTGGTTCCGATGACTCTTGCTGAGGTTTTCAGAGTGTTCCTAAATCACCGCAGTATTTCACACAGACGCACAGCCAAGCATCCAAGCAATGTAATTTCCTGAGGTTCACCACAGGAAACGAAACCGCATGCCTGCTCTTGTTGAGGAACAGACATCACGATCTTTAGAGGCTCCAGGAAGCCGGGCACCTTGAATTAGAAGTTATAAATAAAGACCAAAAATAGATATATTCCACACTTGGTGACGGAGATGACATCACTTTAGAATTTATATTCTTTTTTTTTTAAGTTGTTTGACTGCTGTAAACTCTCTCTCTTTTTCTCTTTCTTCTGTGTTCTCATTCTCCTAACAAATTTAGTTCCTCTTTCCTGCCTCATTCCCCACTTCCATCTATCTGACTTTCTATTATCTGTGTCTATGTAGTTTACTGCTCTGCTCTCCAGTGTTGTCATTCTTTCCCATGTTTAGGAAAAGAATTCCTTTCAGATTTCGCTCAATTACAGAGACAGGACCCTACCTAACACTGTTTCCTCTTCTAACTCACCCACAATAATTCTACCCAGAGATGACCCAGAGGGATAAATGGGCAGATTTTAATTCCTGCTTCACACAGCACCCTAAGGTATTCTAAAGGTCCAGAAGAATGCTGTGTTTTTCCGTACTTTCTGGAAGCCGCAAATTCGGAGACTAAGAGCTGAGCTACCTCATCACGGTTGAGACCTGGAAATGTTGACACAGGGCATTTCATAAGGCGACTCTTTTCAGGAGCGCTCCCATGGCCTTTCCTCATGAGCCATCATCAGCGGAGTGCTCAGTGCACAGACACTGGGCCCGGAGTCACTCACAGGACTCGCCACCATAGCGGCTGGGTCCTCGTGGGAAGCATCTTTATTTTCTACTTTTGTTTCCACATGTGTAATAAAAATAGTACTTACGCCATGTTGTTTGGGTTTTTTTTGTGCGTGTGTGTGTGTGAGGATTAATGAAACTAAGCCCTGGGAAATGCCTGGATATCTCGAGTGTTTAAAACATGCCTTTAAAAAACTTGTTTTTGCATTAGAATGCTACTGAGACGAAATAACCCCAAGGTGCTGAATTCACAACAATCCAGTTAATAGAATAAACCTCAGACTCTGCTGTGCATTTAAGTATAAACAATGGGATATACGAACTATAGAACATTGTCAATGAAGTTATTCCTACTCCTATGGAGAAAGAACTCAAATAATCGTATTGCGTATACCTTCATTCATTCATGCAATCATTTGTATCTCAGGTGTATTTACTGATCTCCATCTGGGAACTTAGGATTTATACGAAGACCAGCTCTTTACCAGAAGAGCTGATGGGCTGCAAAGTTAATGTTTCTTTTGGTAACTGTGGGGCAAAATGAGCAAAGACCCAGCCTGCATCTTTATTTTAAACATATGTATCTAGTATAGGGCACCTAATGACTTGTCTGCACGTATCCCTCAGTATTTTTGTTTCCTTGAGTAAAAGCGAATTAATTCCACATTGTACAAATAAAGTGTCTCTGAATAGTCAGATCCTGTGATGTAAGCAAATGATACAGAAGCAGAGGCCCGGAGAAGCATTTTAAATATTCACTGGCTAAATTGTTATTGTGGTCCAATTTGATTGCTGAGCCCAATAGACACTGAATGCCTAAACAGTGCGCACATAGCAAATGGGCAAGGGTGGTTCCGCTAAGGACAGCAGGAATTGACAATTGACACAACATCGTAAACTGACTATACTTCAGTAAAAAATTGTATGTACTTAACTCAAGTTATACACAAATCATACAGCAGTAAGATGTCACCAATGAGACCCAATATGCTCCCCATTCCTCCCCACCCCCCACACAAATAAACAAATGCAAACAATTTGCTGTGAGAGAAGGGCTATTGCTTGTTAGCTCTCAGTTCCCTGAAGAATTACTGGATTTTGATGAGAAATATGTTAATGAAAAATGTTATTCTCCCCAGCGAACATTTCCATTTAAAGAAATTTGCCTTAGATTGTCAGTTAATGTTAAGAATCCTCCAGCCGATGATTGTAATGAGTAACTCCAGTTATCCCCAGTAATGTCAGTGACTCTGTTTTATGTTCAGCTTTGCTTGACGTAAGCAAGGCTTTCAAATGGAAATGCAATTTGAAAAATTAAAATCTGGTAGTTTCCCACCCTCCAGATCAAAGTTCTCTGGAGATGCCTCACATTCTTAACTCTGCTGCAGGCCTTGTAGATTTCTCACTTCTCTGTGGTTTAGATGGTTGATAAATTATCCTAATGCTGCTTTCTGTGTTGAAGCTAATGACCTGTCTAAAAGCATTAGAGATTTATTTTTACAAAGTGAGGAATGCAACTACCAAAACTGAAGGCAAAAGAAACCCTGTCTGAAATGAGTTTGGGAGCAAAAGTGTGATATATGAATATATTTTTTTAGATTTGCTAAAATAATATCATCTGTGTAGTAGTTACAGTGGGTGCCAAAGGTGGGCTTCAGCATGCTGAATAAAATCTTTGGTAGAAATAATACACCAAAGACTCAGCTTTAAGCAATGAGAAATGAAAGAGATAAGTGTTTCATGTAATTTTACACAAAAGATCAAATCAGGTTTGCTTTAATACAGAAGATATAGGAACTTAAGAGAAAATAGTTCTTCATGGTTTAGATGTACTAAACAATGCTTTGTTTTATAAAAAATAAAGCTATTTTATCCATTTGATGCGTGAAGCATGGTTTTCTGTTCAGAGCAGTCCTTGATGATTCTTTACATAACGTGTTTTAAAACTTGACCATATCGTTCCATTCCCTTGCTGAATCTAACTTTAATGTCTTTCAGGTAAAGACTCAATTTAAAATATAAACATATTTTAAAGTATTAAAGATGCCATTATCTCAATTTCATATTCAAAACAAAAACTTTAGTAAAGACAATGAGCACGTTTTTTCAATCTGATCTTTTACAAATTTTAAAGAGAATTTTTTGTTGTTATTCTTCAAAAAAAAAAAAAGCATATTAAACTCTTTTTGTTTTTCTCTCCAAACCTAAGCGGATAAAAATTGGACATGACATTTCAGCAGGGCTTCCAACTTTGCTGCATCTTCTTTCCTCTAGAATCGAATCTGGATTCTATGAAAGAAAAAGGGCACAGGAGGGCAGTGTGTTCCCCATGACCATCACGCGTCTGTCTCCTTAAAGATGGTGGACCGTGCCAAAGTGCCCTGCTTATCTTGTATCTCTCTTTAGCTTTGTGTGAACATGTATTTTTTATGTTCAACCACGTGGGATTATATTGTTTTGGAAACATATGCAGTGAAATTTTTTTTAATACCAAATATGTGAATACTTGTTTTTGCCATTTTATTCTGAGAACCATTTTCCACAGAGAACAAAGAAAGCAAAATAGACCCTCTTTAACTCCAGGATCGCCATACATTTTCGTGATCCCGGTACAGAGGCTAGTGGTTGTTGATCAGGCTCCTGGAGTAATTCATCACTTTTTACCTTCAATTCATGAAGGTTTTTGTTTTCATTTTGTTTTTATTTTAGTGAATTATTTCAAATACATGACCCTCAGGACTGAACCACGAGAGGCTTAATAATGCCTTTAAGTTTTTCTTCTCTCTGGACCTGAAGACCAAATTTACATCCCTAATCCAGTTTTAATCACTAAGACACTTTGAGCCCATTTCTTTTCTACTTGGAATTTCTAACTTCTCTGCTCATGATTCTCTTTCCATTCAGCCAAGGGTGCAAATTATTTACCAGTCTCTGCTGTGCCTTCATGTACGAACCTGAGGGACTGTCCTAGGAGACTGATGAGTTATTTGAAAGACAAGAATATTAGAGGCATCCAAATACTAATCATTGTTTATCTCAAGTATTTGTTATTAGCAATTTTTTTAAAAAAATTACCTATTCGTTTTCTATCTTTTTAATGCTAATCTCTCTACCTAAACTACCTTGGTAGCATCTGTGTCAGCATTTTCAGCCTTGGATTGTAAATTCCCAAGACACAGATTATGTCTGTCTCACTTCCTGTGTGCACAGCCACTAATAAAGCATATTATAAAGATAGATTCTCAATGTGTTTTGATGGTGATAAATTTCTCTGTCTATTTTAATATCTTATTCTGGTTTTATTTTAAAAGAGGAACACCATTATCAGTATACCACACAATTAACCTTAATGCATTTGAAAAGAAAACCAAGATATGAAATGGTTTTCAATGTTATATGTGAATTATTTGAACTATATTAATGCTGCAGGAAAATTTTTGCACAAGATGTAATCCAAATGCCATTGAGTGGACAGTAATTTAAAAATACCTGTGAAGATTAAACTTTGTTAGTATCCAATTAAGGATCCAATAGGTTCATCAAGGAAGTAAGTTTAATTTGGCTGTTATTCATTTAATAATTTAAAGTTAGATTTGGCTCAAAGCTTTTGCACTTTTTATGTGCTGGTACCAATAATTACATGATTTTCGAGTGATTAGAATGCTGCTAGTATTCTCAGTTCATTTTAAGGTTGCAGTTGTAAGTAGAAAGGTGTCAAAAAAACTCACTTATAAAACAAGTAAAGATATGTCACAAAATTATTATCTGATCAATAAAGCAAATTATACTCCAATGAATTTAGCTGCTAATTTTTTGGCCAAAATTGCAAAGGAATTTTTATTTTAGAAAAAATTTAACATATTACCCAATGTATTTTCATCCAATGCAATCAAAAAATAATTTTTGACATTATTTTTTATACATAGTCATCTTTGAGTATGCTTAATTTACATGAGCTTCAGAAAAAAGCCTACCACAGAATTTTTAAGAAAAAGAGCAACTCTATTCACATTTTGCAATACATTTATCCAGGAAGTATTGTTCATCTTTTGGTTGGAGATGAACTAAGAGAAAGCTCCGTAGATTTTCTATTGTCTAAGTTGTGTAATGTCCAAATTCAATACAAACGCACATTCCAAACTGAATTAAATATTTCACGATTTTGAATAACCTAGAATTAATCCTCTTGATTAGTTCAGCTAATTAAAGAGTGGGAAAATATGTAGAATGTTTTAAAATCAGGTTCTTCAATCATTTTGTAAATCAAAACCCTTGAGGTGCAGCATCTTGCATTGATTTTTTTGATCTCTCTATCTGCTGTTCCCTGCAAGCGTCCCTTACCCCGCCTCCTGATTTCATGTGGTTAGTCACTTTGATCCTCTGGGTAGGCTATGTTTTCTCTTATCGTGTATCTTTTGCTCTGGTCCCTTCCTTGAAATGTTTTCTTTACTCTTCTCAGGACTGATTTCTTGCACCTCTTACAGATTTTCCTTTCAAGTCCTACCTTCTACTTGAGGGTTTCCTTGACCATTCTTGTTCCCAATCCCCGTAGACTACTCCAGAACCCATTTATTTGAGAGTTGCAAAACAATTTATCATATTTTTGTTATTTAACTTTCATATGAGTGTTAAACTTCACAAGTTCCAAAACTTTTCCTGTAGAAGTTAGTGAATTTAAAATTCTATGTATTCCTTTTATGGCCAAGTAGAGGACAAAGAGTATTCAGTAAATGTACGCTGAAAAAAAAAGTGAACAAAAAAGAAAAAAAGAGAGAGAATGAAGGGGATGACCTTCAGAGCACTCTCAAACTGAGTTAACATTGTGTATTTCTACGAAGTTGTTTCATCTGGGTAGTACCAGATGTGAGCATCAATAGCGAGCGCAAAGGGGCGTGTGGGCTGATGCTGGAGTACACACAACTCTTGTGCCTGTAAAGATACTTGATTAAATACTATGAAGAACATGGATTGCTACTAGGCATTGTATTTTTGATGGATTAAAACTAGTCATTATGTCCAGAAGTCTTGGCAACAAACACACATTTACAAATTGGAAAAATAATTTAAGTAACATTTCTTTTATAAGGTGAGGTTGAATGAAAAAGAAAAAAAAAAAACCAGAGCAGTCACAAGTGGCTATTTGAGATAAGTTGGATTCAACATCCACTTTAATTGACAAGCACTATCTGTATTCTTTTCCTCCATTAGAAATAAGATGAATGAACATTTCTATAACTGAATTTGCAGGGCAAGGAAGTTATGAAGAAATAATTTTCTGCTGACAGATACAGGTTTGCCAGTTTAGAGCAGGAGCTTTTCATCTTTAGTTCACTTTATTTCTTTGCTTGTTTATTTATTGCTGGTTTATTTTAGCTAAAATAGTATTAACACATATGAACATACACACAAAAAAAAGACAAAATTGAAGAGACTTCAGGAAAAAAGCAAACCATAAAAAATTATGATTTTGTTTTGCACTTTTTTATATTTATAGTAATAGGACACAGAAGAAACACAATAAAGGAAAACATATATATAGTATTAAGAGGAAGAGAAAGAAGTTATAAATTGACCTTATTTCTGAAGCCTTTCTCTTACAACCGTACCTCCACTTGGATTTTAAATCCAGAGTATTATGTCCCTGAGGGTCCTCCCTTACTAAGGCTGTTTCCTTATCTCCTCTATTTTTCATGTAGACCTTGTAGAGATATACATTTCTCATTATATACTAAAAAATTGAAATAAAATATAGTAACATTTCATGGTAAAACTGATTTTATTTCTTCAACAGTTTTTATGTTTTACATGAGCTCTGTGTCATGGCTGCTAACTTTGTGAAAGTCCTTGTATTTTTCAAACTGGGGTCAGCAAACATATTTTCAGGACTTTCAAGCTATGTACCAGATTTTTTAATATTGAATTTTATTTCAGTAACAAAGTAAAAAAGAAAGATAAACCAAAAATGAGCTGGAGTGTTTTATAATTCACTTTCTGTTGGATACTACATTTATGACACAGACAGCAACCAAAAGAATCTAAAATAAATTTCATTTTTTATTGACATGTCTAGAGGAAGTCAAAATCAGTCCAACTTATTATCCAAAATAATGCTGCATGAAAATTCTCTCCCCTCTTCCTCTAGCTTCTAGTATTCCTTACACCCTTTAGCATCTCTCTAAACTGAACTATTATTAACCCTCACATAAGCCCCTGCTCATATAATGGCTCTTTTCATTTTTTGGCCTTCACTTCCCTTTTCTTTCTTTCCTATTCTTTATTATTTTCTCAGATAACTGAATAGCCTCTTCCTCTTTTTAGTATCTCTTGCCCACACCCCCACTGTAACCAAAGATTACTTTAATACGATTAAGTAAACCTTATAATCTGTACAAGAACCAATGAGAGGAGAAGAAGGGAAGCTCAGGTGGTGAGTCACACAGAGGTAGGAAGAAGAAGAGGCTGTGAATATACTAATAATTTCTGTGGTTCTTTAGCACATTTCAACCTCCTCTTGAGTTGGCCAAATAATTTCCATTTCATATTTGAGTTCCAGTCTCATTTGTGTTATATGACCACATAAATTAAGTATTTGCATATAAAATCACATTTTTAAATATTTCAAGCTAGTGACTGAAGGTCTCCAGAGGCCCCTGGTAATTTTTTCAACAGTCCTCAAATATTTACATTTGGGAATGAGCATTCTGAATTTAAAGTAGGATGAAGGCTCTAAGACAGATTTGCACAGTATGTGTGGGATAGAAGCAAGTGAGAATAGGGGTGAATGGAAAAGTGAAGAGTTCCAGGTGTCACTGGGCATACAATGCCAAGTACAAAAATAAAATAGAAATAAGAAGAGAAATGCCAACATTGTGTCTTGTTGGAAAAAGGAATAATTTCTACAGCCATCCAAGCTGTCTGGCTTGAACAGATAGATGGTGGAAATTCATTTTGTTAAGTGAGCCAATTTAATAAACATTCTTTCAATAATATATATCCTTTTATTCCTCAACAAACATCTAGATTAAAGTTACGTTAACAGTTTATTGGCATAAAAAGTGCACAGAAAAGAACACACATATTAATCGGCAGCTTGATAAACTGCCACAAAATAAACACAGCCACGTAACTATAAACAGATCAGGAAATCACAATGAGATACCATATAACACATACCAGGATGGCTATGATAAAAAATAAAAAGGAAAGAAAAAAAGAAAAAGAAAAGGAAAGGAAAATAACAAATGTTGTCAAGGATGCAGAGAAATTGTTACCTTGATCCATTGCTGATGAGAATGTAAAATGGTACAGTCATTGTAGACAATTGTTTGGCATTTCCTCAAAAAGTTAAATATTGGAATACCATCTGACCTAGAATTTCCACTCCTACATGTATACTGCCCCAGTTGAAAACAGATACTCAAATACTTACAAATAATTATAGCAGCACTACACACAATGGGCAAAAATTCAATTGCCCGTCTTGGACCAATGGGTAAAGAAATTGTGGTATAGACATAAATGGAATATTAATCAGTCACAAAAAGGAATGAAGTGCTGATACATGCTACGGAGTGTATGAACCTCAAAAATATTACACTAAGTGTAAAAAGTCAGACACAAAGTTTTGATATAATCCCATTTATAGGAGATACTCCGAATAGGTAAATCCAGAAATACTGAAAGCATATTGGCGGTTACCAGGGCCTGGAGGAGGTGGGAGAATAAGGAAGGGCTGCTTAATAGGGACAGGACTTTTGTTACTGAACAAAACTGGGGTCCACTTACCCAACACTCAGCCAAGCCAATCTCCAACCCTGGGTTGTGATGAAGGAAAGTCCAAGGGTTTATTGCAAGGCATCCAACATGGGGCCAAGCAAGGAGAATGGGCAGCTTATGCTCAAAGGACCTGAACTCCCAATAGCTTTCAGGGAAGGGTTTTTAAAGGCAAGGTGAGGGTGAAGATCCCAGGGTGCCTGGTTAGCTCATGGGCACCTTCCTGATTGGTTAGTGGTAAGGTAACAAGGAGGTATTTTGGGAGTTAACATCATCAAACTTCTGGTTCTTTTGCTGATAAATGCAACTGATGTTCAGGTTCTTATCCCATCCCAGAAAGAATTCGGAGACCAGACACGGAGGTTAAGTAAGTAAAGTGAGGATTTATTAAGGGATGGATAGTACACTCTCAAGGGGAGAGCAGGCAGGCTCAGGTGAGCAGCTGCCCTGAGTTTCTTTGGAAAGTTAGTTACATAGAGTGTAAAAATGAATGGGCAGAATATTCATCAAAGAGGAAAGGGTTTGGGTTTGTATTCCCTGATTTTTATACCAATTCCACCTTCCTGAAGGGAGGAGGGATTTTTTTTGTACTTAATTAGTCTGGATCGGAAGTGTCACGACGTTGGTGCGTGATGGATAATTCTAATCTGCAAGACTGATTTTATTGAAATGAGGGCATAATGAGCAAAAGGTTACATTCATACTCCGGAGATTCCTGCCCTTTCCCACCTTTCTTTGTTGGCCTCCAGGCCTCTTGCCACCCCCAAAATTGTGACCACTTATCATACCAGAAGTTCCTGCTTTTCTTTCTCTGCCCAGAGACCCCTGGTGCTTACATGATGTATGATTTCCTGCATTTGGCCTGTGCCCCTCCTTTCTGCCCAGTTCCTGCCATTTAGCCTGCGTCTCCCTTTCTCTGCTCACATCTAGCTATCTGCCTGCTCTAATTATTCCAACTAGTCTGGGAGCTATGTGCTTGTGATCAGCATGCAGTTAACTTCTTCCACCTGGTGGGGGCTTAGTATCAGCAAAACAAATCAAGGGTACAGTTCAGAATATTATCTATAGCCCCTAAGGAGGAACTAAGGGTCCTTGAATATGCTTTATGGCTAAACTATTATTGTTTTGTTTTGCTTGGCTATTTTTCTTTTTTCCTGCATTGTCTCACTTCTGTGATTAAATTTGCTCTTTGGAACTCAGGTAAGGCCTAGGAGGCTAAAGTTTTGTACAAACAAGAGGTGGGGGTGGGGGTGGGGAGAGACATGGAGGTATGTCCCTGGGTTGGCCCCACAGGTCTTTCTTCATTTCATTTTCTTTCAGTTGATAAAAATATTTGGAACTTGGTAGAGGTCATGGCTTCAGAACATTGTGCGTGTACTAAATTTCACTGGATTGTACACTTTAAAATGTTTAATGTTATGGTACATGAGTTTTACTTACTTCAAAAAATATATATATTTTAAAAACTATTCTGAGATATCATTTTTTATTTATCAGATTAGAAAAATGCAAAAGTTTGGTAATGCACAAAGGTGACTAAACTGAAAACATTCACCTGTATACACTTCTGCTAGAAATGCAAATTAGTGTAAATATTAAGGAGGGTAATGCCTTTTAATGTAGTTTCCAATTATCTATAATCATAGCATTATGTGTAATAAGAAGATAAGGCATAATTCTAATGGCTAAATGAAGTATGAGACCATCATACCTTGGAGGCTGTGTGGTGTTATTATAAAAAGAACAAGGAACTCTGTATAAACTAATGTGGAACACCTCTAAGATATGTTGCTGAGTATAAAATAATCATGATTTGGGTGACTTTGGTGTAAAAGAAGGGAAATTGGATTGCATATTTCAGCATGTTTTTGTAAGCATATAAAATATTCAGCAGGAAAAAGAAGCTAGTGGTAAGAAAAATGATATTTCCATACAGGTCTTCACATCCTCCCTCCCTGGCTCCACAAGCCCCTTCCAACCTGGATTCTGTTATTTCCTAACAATCATTGCACCTTCTTGTCAAAGGCACCCTATTCCAGCAAAATCCTCTTATGCTTCCTCTGCTCAACCAGATAAGATCATATTTTCCCTAGAAACTCTCCCAGTATCAGGGACACTACACTATTCTGACTTGTTTATTGGTTTGTTTGTCCTGTTTGTGTCAACCTCAGAAGACTGTATTCCTCAAAGCTTAGTTCTAAGCCCTCTTCCCTTTCCATGTAGAATCTTAGTCCCTAGGAAATCTCATGCACCCAGATCGATGAGATTTAAAGAGCATTAATTCAGTCTGGGTCCCCTGTGTCTCTTGGTTCACAAGTTCCAGGATTCTATGTCCAGGTAGGAACTCAGTATCTACTTTTTAAAAATTTACCTTCTCTACTGTTTTTTTTTTTTTTTTGTGGTGGAAACAATTAAGTTGTACTCTCTTAGTAAATTAAGCAATTTCAATTACACAAAACAGGGTTATCAACTATATTCACCATGTTTTATCTTAGATCCTTAGACTGTCATTCACCTGTAAGTGGAATTTTGTTCCCTTTTACCGTCTTCTCCCTGTTTCTCCCACCTTGTTGCCCCTGGTGACCACTTTTCTATTCTGTTCCTATGGACATTTAGCTCTTAGCTATCACATAGACATCTCAAATTTAGCATGTCAAAATGGAACCCTTGGTTTTCCCCTATACATTCCTCCCTCAATCTTTCTCATGTTAGTAAAAACACCATGTCTATCTTGGTGCACCAGGAAAAATACATAGAATGCATCTTATTCTTCCCTGATTAATTCTCAGTTCCTTTCTAATATCTGGGTTCTCTTTTGTCCATTTCCACTTCCTCCACCCATCTCTCCTCGAGGCAAGTACTAAAGTACTGTAACTCTTCTCATTTCTTCCTCTCTTGCTTCTTTCAATCCATTCTCCACAAAGCAGCCAGAGTAGTATTTTAAATGTGTAAATCAAAAAAGTTTGAAATAGTGCAGAAATTACCAAAATGTGACACTGAGACACAGCAGGAGCAAATGTTGTTGGAAAAAAATAGCACCAAGAGGCTTACTCCAAGCAGCACTGCCACAAACCACACATTTGTAAAGAATGCAGTGTTTGCAAAGCACAATAAAATGAGAGGTGCTTGTACATTTATTTTTTTTTACTGTAGTATTGCTAGGTTGTATCTGTTAATAGTGTGACAGAAAAGGAAAAAAAAACAATGTATTTGTTTAAGTGAGGCTAATGAGAACACTCATGTCAGTCTCACATTGCTTTGTGGAAACTCAGGTTTATTTAATACCTTTGAAGACACGTTTCCATGTGTCAACCTACCATCCACTCATTCATTCTCCCAACTGTCTGTCTTCCATCCATCCACCCACTTATCACTCCACTAATTAATTCACGTAACATTGAGTTATTCTGAAGCAAGCCCTTTAATAGGCAATAAGAATGCAAAATTGAAGAAAAGATTTTTGTTCTCAAAGAGAGTCTGCCTCATTGGAAAAACTGATCATTTAAAACAAAACTTCAGATAGGTTGTAAGAGTTCTAAAAACAGAAGATGCATTTTTTTTCTTGCTGTTTTCATTTTTGATATTTTTGAAAACAATTATTTCCCCTGGCATCTCAGATAGTTCTCAGTTAGACCAAAAATCTCAAACACACTTCTCTGTTCTCCCTATCTACTGGAAAAAAAAAAAAAAAAAGGCCTTGACTAATAATAAAAAATAGTTGGGAATCTACAGAGGAAAGTGGCTTGCTATGGGGGCTACGTCTAAGAACAGAGAGAATAATTGAAAAAGAGGGGTCTGTGCATCTCACCTTGGTCCGCCACCCTCCCAGAAATTCCAGCAGATGCAGGAGAAAGGGAGTCAGAGAAATAAGGGAACGGTTGTCTGGTTGTCTTCTGAAACGTCAAGTGCACTATTCACATCAATTATAATTTCTAAGTTTTATCAACATGTATGTACTTACTTAACTTTCTATGTATACAGTTTATGACTATACAGTACTAAATAATATAGCAAGTGAGTTATTTGGTAACTGAATGTCTGCTTGATCCACGCAAGCTGTATAACCTAGTCTATAATAATTTGGGGGACAGATTATTTACAGAATTATTCAGGCAGTTCTTCATTTCCCATATATTTTTTTCACGTGTGCATCCTTCTACAGTGACAATGAGAATAACCCAAAGTGTTTTGATCGGCTTAGAGACCTCTTTGCATTTTATTTCTTGTGCCTTTTCTTTCTGCCTAGCGGTTTTTCTACACATATGTTTATCTTTGTTAGTCAGACCATGCTGCATGCAGTTAGCCATAAAAAATTCATGTTTCTCAAGTTCACTTCAAAAGCTCTACCTGATCTGTCAAAACGTATTGAAAATGTCGAAATGCCTTTCCATTACAGTCTTATTTGGGGCTGCGGTGCTTTATAACCCCGTCCTACAGGGAGAAAAAGCAGTGAAAAGACACATAGATTCTCTCTGCTACAGAAGAACAAATATTAATACATTGATGAATAAGAGGCCATTCACAAACTAGCAATGATTTAATAATTTATGTTTGTAAATTATGTAAATGCACATTCCGACCTTAGAGCAAAATACATTTTCAAAAACAGAAATAAAAGTAATCACTATGATGTTTAAGTCATTTAAGATAAAACTAGCAAGACTAGCCCCTCCTGCTAACACACTTTTTATTCTTTAATTGGTAAAAGTTTTCTCTACAACTAGGAGTGAAGCTGCTGAGAGTTCAGTGTTATGTGTATTTTCCATTAATCTAAATTTGGTATGAAAAAGTAGAATGAACATCAAAGAAAATGATAAAGAACAACAGAACCATCATTCTACAAGCCCTGGTCACTGCATTTTAGTACCTGTCACTCAACTTGATTGACAGTTTACAAACTTCATCAGATGATGGCTAAGCTCACTTGTTTCCTGTCCCAGAAGGGTGAGAGAGCTTTGTTCATGTTCCTGATGCTAAGAGTCTCTAACACCTCAACCTCGCTCTTCTCCCATCTACTAGAAAGTTGATGTCATAAAGAGTGTATTTCTATACATCAGTGCAACTTATCATTATAGGAGAAAAAAATAATCTCATGACAAGGCTATCCTCATAGTGAACCCAAAAGTGCAATCACACATGCGAGAATTCATAATCATTGTCACATGAACACATACCTTAATTGTCTATAGATATTAAACAAAGCTGTTGTATTATGTGACAGACCCTGTGCTGGAGTTGTGGGTACTGTTGCTGGAAAGCAATTTAGATGTGTTGCCTGTCCGCTTGGACCATACAATCCAGTAGGAGAACAATGGAGAGGGAAGTTTAGGGACCTTAGCCTCAACCTAGGAGCTTAGCATTAGAGAAAAATAGAGAAAAAAGATAGAGTCCTAGAATACAGGCTGAAAGAAAATAATATGAGGAAACACATAATAACATTAAGTCAGCTACGGTGTATGGAGCTAACATGTGCCACACCCTGCCCCCCAGGCCCCAGTCTCCGGTTGCCTCTTATTTCAGTCACAGGGGCCAAGGAGAGCAATATTCTTGAGGGGTCTTAGAAATGGCTACTCACGCGATTCCCGACACAGCTTCTCTCATTCCTTAGCTCTGTGCATAACCAGTCCTTAATCAATTGTGGAATCTGATACTTACAACTCTATGGAAAAGGAAAAAATGTAGTTCTTCCTTTGAATAATCATAATCATAATCATAATCATAATGATTATGAGCACAGTCATCGTCCCCTACTCTATGAATCATTCTGAGACAAAGAGCAAGATGTGCATGAGGCAGAGCCCAGTCTACCCTGGGGGTCTTGTGTCTTACTGAGTCCTCTCTCTATCCTGACACCAGCTGGGGCTGCATCTTTGTAAATCACGTTAGTTCCCGCCCCTATCCCACACGCTAGGGGATGTCCAAAGACCTTCCCAAGATTCCTGTGACGCAGGCACCTATACTCACCTGGTCCCCTCTGGCTCTGAATCACCACCTCTGCTGAACTCTTGATTTCACTCACTTCTCAACTCCTACCACTGTTTATCACCTTCTCTTTCATATTCACCCCAAATTTCTATGCCTGCTCTTTTCCCTTTGATGACTTCATTTGTCCTCATCTGTATGGACAGCAGACTCCATTAAAAGTTTTGAAGTAAGGGATGAGCTTCAGACACACTTAAAGTGCTAAGTTTTAAAACTTTGACCATCTTTCTCTAAAAGTTATGGTTGCCTTTTCCTGCCAGGTTTTGCAAAATTGCACTATCCTTCACATTATTACACAGAACATCTAACTCCCTCTACCCAGCTCACTCAGGCTTGGGTGCTAAAATGAAGAACTCTCCACTCCTGAACTTAGTCTACTAGCACAGAGGACCTCCCCAACATTGTTTTTTCTGAAACCTTTGCCAATCAATTTCTGCTACAGAAGAGACGAGAATGTATTCTAAAGTGATTTAGTTTCCCACTAATACGAACTCTGCTGTTCTCAAATGGAATGACAGTTGTGATTAAATCCACATTAGGTTTTAAATAATTTTCCACTTTACTGCAAAGCCTTGCTTTGAATCTGGGCTAGGTAGCTCCCCCACACTCCCACAGAATTCATCAGGGCACAGAATCCACTGCATTGCCATTATCTATTTAACTGTCTTTATCTCCCACCGAGACTGAGATTTCCATGAGCAAAGACACCCTGTATATTTTTTCACTGTTCTCTTGAAACAGGTTAGCTTTAACTGGAAGTAGCTACTCAACAAATATTTGTTATGTGAATGAATGAACAGCATCATATTTCTGATGATGACAAGACCTTGATTTTTGACATCTATATTTACAATATAGAAGAGATTATGATAAAAGCAATTACACTAAAAACTGCAAAGCAAAACCAAAAAAGGTAGCCCTTACCTAGGTTCTTCATTCTAGAGCTGAGGACACGGCAACCAGAGGAGAAGTGAGTTAGCTCAGTTTTCTCTCACTGTAAGGACTGCTCTGATGGTCAAAATCAGACTTTCTCTCTCTCTGGCTCCTGCATTTTTCCAACACACCATGTCTACACCTGAGCAGTCAGACATCCTGCCTCTCTGAACTATGAAACATGTTAGTGGACAGCTTTCCAGAGGCCAGCACTGCTGGATTTTGCACCTCTCTACAAGTAGTGTGGGATCTGAAGCAGCTCCCCATTTCTGGTAGCCTGATTTGACTTTTCAAGTTTAGAAAAAATAACCCAGATGGAGCAAGAGTGTATGGACTTCCCAAGGGCATTTCAGATTTTTGAAAGCTATTCTTTGACCCCGGGAAACTTTAGTTCCATGAAGGTGGTTTAAGCTGCTTCCTCTGGGCGTGAAAACATTAAGAGTTAAGAACTATACGTGAAATGCATTTAAGAATAATAAGATTTAACCTTCTAATACTGCTTGTTTGTTTATTTGTTCTGCAGACACATCTTCCAAGAAATATTTCCATCACACATAACAGATGAGAATAGTTGCAAAAGAACTGATGATCCATAAGATTAGAAAAATCTTGAGGATAACTGTTAAATATTTAATTTCCACTGTGTCTCTTTCTGCTGTTTTAAAGTTTCTCTGCATCCTGTCTCTCTCTTTGGTCTCACTCCCAGATTCTCCTTCACTCCCACCCTGCATGCAAGCTACAGATAAGTGGCAAGAATATATTATGATAATTATTATGATAAGAATAATTATGATAATATATTATCAAAAATTGCCTCTATTCAAATCCTTGCTCCATCACTTTCTAACTGTGTGACCTTTCTAGCTGTTTTGACTCTTCTGTTCCATTATTCGCCCATTTCGAGGAAAAAAAAATGTAGAGTAATAAGTAGGGCTAATTGAGTTGTTATGTGTAAAGCATTTGCCTAGCACATAATAATTGATCAATAAATGTCAGCTAAGGTTGACAACACCTTGTTTACAATTCTACAAGTATGAACTATAGGTTTTTATGCTGTTCTTTCGTAAAAGCCCTGAACTGACCTGAACTCATTTGATAGCAAAACCCAACTTGAACAGATGTGAGACAATATCTAGTCTATGTTTATTCCACTTAGTACAAATATGTTTACTTTAATGGGGAAATTAATTCATTTGGTTACAGAGTGTTGAACCAGACCCCTCTTGATATGATAGACAGTATTATAACTCTATATTGTGTTTCTCAACTCTGATAAGCTCCCAACTCTGAAACACACTGGAACCCAAGAGTTTTGTGTGAGACATAATGGGTTTGGATTATAGTTATTTCAATTTAAGCCACCAAATAGACTATAGTGGCTTCATGTGCCAATGCCTCCGTGATGTGTTCTCTCACCCTGCCCTTGTCCTGCTCATTCAGTGAGACCCAGCTGGCTCCGGGGAACTTTCTTCACTCTCCAATCAATGGTTTTCTTATAGTTCTTAAGACTGCCCTCTATACAATTTTCCTTCCTATATTTTGTGAATCATATCCTGAGAAAATTAAGCAGCACTTAAGAGAACATATAAAATTGTCCCCAGTGACCATTTTCTGCTAACACTATTACCTGATAAAAGTAAAGATGGAATATTTTAAAAATCTATTTTAAACATATATCGAAGTGCTAAACATTTTTAATGACTAAATTACGTGAATAGTAAAATGCTTTCTTTTTTGTGTTTGAAAAGAAATCAAGTGTTATTGTTATGAGCATGTCCTGACACATACTTGCACATAATTTCATGAAAACTTGGGAAAACACTGCTACCAACAAAACAGCAGGCTTCCCATCGCCAGAGGGAAAACTGTTGCCACTGAGGGCTGAACAGCCACAGATGTTTCCGTGATCTGCCGCTTGAGAGGGTCATACGGAAATTATTCCAGCAAGATACCAGAGGGCATTTTGAAGCTTTATGGATCTAAAAAGTCATTATGCACTATAATATGTATTTTGAGGATTTGTTATGAATATGCTTGTCTTTCTACAGCATTTTTTTCTATTACAAAAATACCATGTCTATTGTAAAAAATGTAGAAAATACTTATACACAAAAAGGGGGAAATAAAACTTGCTAATACTCTTACTATCCAGAAATAATATTACTTACATATTAACGATGCTATTTGCCTATGTGTGCATGGATAGATGACGTGTGCGTGAGGGTGGATGTGTGCTTGTGTATCAGAGACCTGCTATGTTTCAGTTACAGTGAGGTGGTTGTATTACACTGCAAAGGAAGCGATTATACTATGCAAGCTCTAAATGCAATCATATATGGTCAGGAGGAGTAAAAATAAGTATGTAATTACAAACTGTAGTTTTTTGTTAAGAAATTTTACAGGAGGCTGAAATATAGGAAAATAGTGGCTGGGGATGGAGTTAGGGGAGGAGTCTGTGAGGAGAAAATTTTAAAAGGCAGTGTGTCTAGAATACTGGGCAGAGTTGAGAGTGATGCAAGATGAAGACAGAAAGCCCCACAGAGACCAGATGATGCGGCGTCCTGCAGTCCATTGTAAGGATATCAGTTTTCTTTGATGAACAATGAATGGGAAAACATCAGTGAGCTCGCTGCACAGAGACTGATGTGATTTGGCCAAATCTGGGTTATTCAACCTCAGCACTGTGGACATTTTGGGTCAGAAAACACCTTGTTTTGAAGGACTGTCCTTTGCATTGTGGGATGTGTAGTAACACCTCTGGCCTCTGTCCCGCAGATGCCAGTGACATCTCCCTCACATAGGACAACCAAAAATGTCCCTAGACATTGCCAAATAGCCCCTGTGAGTTAAGTCTGAAATTGTCCTGCTTAAAAACAACTAGCTTAAATCATGAAAAATTATGCTGGCTCCTGGGTGAAGAATAGATTTGCTGCTTCTTTTGATAAAAGACATAAATTTAGAAAGTAAAACTTTTGGAAAATAATACAGAAGACTCTTAGAGATTTCCTATTGGGATAGAAAGAGATATTTAAGAATGATCTAAAAGGAAATCTCACAAAAGAAAATAAATAATTGTGTGTATGACTACATTAAAACATTTTTTTTTTCTGTTTTCTGAAAGACTCCTTTAAACCAAGTGTAAAAGTAAGATACCACCTTAAAAATATTTTTATAATACATACAACAGACATGGGACTTATATACAGAATATATGAAGAACTTCTTTATATCCAAAAGAAAAGGGACAAACCAATTGACATAAATGCTAAGTAAACAGAGGTATCACAAGTGCCCCCACCCAAATATGAGCAGCCCTCAAATTCACCGTTAGCTAAAAAAACATTAGTCAAAGCAAAACAGGCAACTTCAAAAAAAAAAAAATTCACGAAATGTATTCACAAAAAAATAATGACAATTCCCACTTGTGTTAAGTACTTGGTATATAATAATTCCTACAGTTTCTAGTGAGAATGAATTAGGATAATTATTTTGCAGCATGATTTGTAAATATCCAGTAACAGTTATAACACATTGATTCTAAAAACACCCATTTGACTTTTGGATATATGTGTGCCTTGGAGAAATTCTGTGAAAGTGTATCATGAGACATTGCATTATGATTTACAACAACAGAAACAAATTCTGAATTTTCACATAGTGAAAAAGTCTAAAGCAGGGAAAATGACTGAACTATATGCATATATCAACAGGCTAAAAGTGAAAACATATAATGATAGCTGTTGTAAGTTATATTCTATTGAACAGTCTGTGCATATATTTTGGAGCTTATGTATATGTATTCTGGCTGGATATTCACCTCGAAGTGAAACTGCTGGTTTAGAGGGTAATACGCTTTTCTTTAGTAGGACAGATTAGTAGATTTAGTAGATTATATTAGTTTCAGTGGTTTTCAAAGCAATATGCCAACTGAAATACTTAACAGTAGTGGAAAAACTAGAAATAACTCAAATAGCAACCCAATAGAATGTATGAATAAATTGTAGTACTTTCATAAAATAAAATCTTAGTAAGTAATGAAAGTGAAAGAATTACTGCTCCAAATTAGAGAAAGAGGTAAATCTCCCAGATATCGTGTGAACGAAAGAAGTTTAACATGTGAGTTTATGTTTAATCCATGGTGACAGAAGTTAGATAGTGATTATTTGGGGGCGTCATGACTGAGTGAGGACCCAGAGCAGCTTCCGGTGCTGGTCACGTTCCGTGCTGTGAAGCCATGAGGATTCCAAGGGCTCATCCATTTGACAAAAATTTTTCCATCTTCACACTTAATATCTGTGCACTTTACGTATATTTGAATTCAATAAAAACAAAAAAATTAAAATATGTTAGCTTAAAAAAGTAAGATACAGAATAACTGACAGAATATACCAATGTATATGTAACATTTTTTAAGGAAAACACAGCAACACTCTATCTTCTCTCTCTATCCTCTCTCTCTCTCTCTCTCTCTAGATGTGTGTGTGTGTGTGTGTGTGTGTGTGTGTATTTATTTATTTATTTATTTATTTATTTATATACACATATTTATACACATATATAAGTATTTCTCAGGAAGGAATTCTGAGAATAAGCCTGGGAAGTTGAAAATACCAGACTTCATTCATCTATAGGGATAATAACACCCACTTCACTGGACTATTGTGAGACCCAGATGCATTAACAGGGCATAAATACATAGAACAGGGCTGGGCACAAAGGCAGCACTGCCTTATAACTACCATCATTCTTGTTTCCATCACACAGTGGGAGCATTTCAGGAAGAAATATGATCAGCCTTTGGAAACAGAGCTTTGGCATCATCACCTACCATGTTACCTGCCACATAACAGTTCAGTGACTTGACAGTTTCTGCTCTCCTCAAATATATGTTTAATGTGTATGTCTATGTGTGCGTTGTCTGTGTATGTGTATATATATTTGTATCTCTGTATTTGTACGTGTATATATTCTCTGAAACGTTTCTCTTGTTGCAAACATGGATATAATTCAATGAAACATGCTATATTCAGTAGCCTCAAAAGGAAGTGACAGAGTGTCTGAAGTTAGATTAAAATTTAATCTGTAATCATTACCCTTTCTCCAAAGAAAAATCCTGTTTGAGTAAAAGAGGTAATTATTCAACATTAATTGCTAATTATAAAGTTCAGAATTCACATCTTTTATATCATAAATCACAAATGGGATAAGCAGCATGGAGGAAAAGCTTGGGTTAGTTACAACACATATAAATGGTCTGAACAACAATCTTACATATGAGTTTAATTGATACGCTTACTCATACCTTAGCGTGATGTGATTTTTTTAGCCAGAATCACTTTGACCCTTGTCTTTACTCC
Source organism: Vicugna pacos (assembly GCF_048564905.1). Classification (NCBI taxonomy): domain Eukaryota; kingdom Metazoa; phylum Chordata; class Mammalia; order Artiodactyla; family Camelidae; genus Vicugna; species Vicugna pacos. Next base: position 10,387,876 of record NC_132994.1, on the reverse strand, counting down.
AATGTCGCTTTTTAATTATCACTACCAATAAAGTCAAAGATCCCAGAAGAATATGAGTTTAAGAAAATAAAAATTAAAAAAAACAGGAAAGTTAAAGTCTTTATGATTCAAAGATAAGTTTGAATATTGACTTTTATTCACTAGAAGCATCCCACAAGGAAAACAAGGATACCCACAATGAGTACTCATTTGCCTAAACTCCAGCTAACAACTCTCTTTCAGCCACACACACCTTTTCTGATATCAAAGAGCAGGCACATTTATTGAATGAAACAATTGCTTTAAAAAATTCTATCACTATTTATTAAAGCACATCGTACGCCTGACATTTGACTGGATCTAGGGAGAAGTTATGATCAGATAAGAGTAGATCCTTGTTCTCTTCAAGTTTAATGTCTTTTAGGGAAGATGACAGAGAAGTATGAAAATAATTAAATGCAATAATGATAAGTACCTTGAAAGATAAGCACTCCCTGATAGGAAAATATTCCATTTGGGTGGGTGGGTGGGTGGGACAAGCCCTATCTGGGGCAATTAGAGATGATTGTCTCCTCTCTTACTAAATGCGTTCTCAATGTTGGTTAAAAAAAAAAGAAAAGAAAAGAAAAATATTATACTTCATAAGTACCTTATGAGACTTCAACCTGGCTTAACGGGGTTGACATTCAATGTGAATTAAATCCACAAATTAATTTTTGTCCTTTTATTACACTTCTCTAAATCATCATTTAAAAAACTGTGGTCAACCTTTACAGAAATGAGAAGTAGGACTTAGGCCAAAAAAATACATAAGTAAATATATAAATAAGTTCTTAATGTATACACTATATTTTGATGCTTTAAATTTGAAATGTATTAGGTGGGAATGCAGTTTCTAGACCTCAAAATTGCTCAAATAAGTCACCGGTGAGGCTTTTAATTTTTAAACATAAAAAACAATACATAATTCACTCAAGACATTTTTAGCACTACAATGTTAAATATAAGACCATGATCAGAATGAACTTTTTCCCCACTTTTTTTTACTGAATTAAAAAAATAATGATTTGTAATTCTTACCAAATTATAAACTAAACTTTTATAGCATGAAAATGACCATACTGCACCTTTTGCAAATGAAGTAAGAGTGTGTGCTTCTTGCTTTTTAAAATAACTGGTATCTAACTTCAAGGTAGTATAAATAGCAATCAACTAAGGGGTGTGTGTGTGTGTGTGTGTGTGTGTGTGTGTGTGTGTGGTGGAGGGGCGGCAATGCAGCAGAACGAAGAAAAGACTTACGATAGTTCAATTCTTGGAAACGATTTCAGATTAAATGCATTTAAATTAAATTGGCTGCTCCCAAGACTGATTTTCACAAAGCTTTTTACGTAATTCTGATGTAGCTCAAGAAGTATTTTGGAGACTTTCACTAAAATGTCACATCCAGCTCTAGCACTACGTGATATTCTGTGTAATGGAGAGGAAAAACTACTAGATCAAATATATATATTCACATATAATAAGCAGGTGCAGCACCTGTCAGAAAAAGAAATACAACTGCTCTGTTGTTGATTTTCAGAAAAACACCTTAATCAGTCTTTTTTTTTTTAAATGAAAGGGAAGGATTACTTGTGAAACTCTGAAAGGAGGTTGACCAACAGAAAAATATATTACAAAGGAAAGATAGGTAAAAGAACATGGTGCATTCAGCATACATCAAGTAGTAACTTCACAATAGTATGCGGCAATTTGCATACCAGGAATGGTTTTAAATACTTTATATATGTTGATATTTAACAAATAAAATACATCTTTGCCTCTTCTTTATAGATGAAGGAATTTGGGCAAAGAAGGGTGAAACTGCTTGTCAAAGTTCAAAGGGCTAAGAAGAGGCAGGGTAGACTTTGAACCCAGGCAGTCAAGATTCAAAGGCCTTGACCTTAACGATGTTGTGCAACTTCTCCAATAGAGAACGTTAAAATAACCAGGAAGGATTATAAAATACACAGGACATTGACTTCAGATAATTAAAGACTTAGATAATTCAGACCAAATTACCTGCAAAAAAAAAAAAATTAAAAACCTGAAATATATATAAAATCTGTCAGAAGTTATCAAAGAACTAACAGTGTTGTGGGGAAAAAAAAAACTGGCCAATAAATGAGGCTGACATTTTGACTTATTGATGTGGGAAAAACATCTGAAAGCCTGGGCAGCATTTTTTGACAGTCTCATGGATTGAGACCATGAAGAATTGTGTTTCTAGCAACCACTCTCTCTTTGCAGTTATAATGGCAAAGGGCTGCATCCAAGAAATAAGGATGAGCTAAATATGTAACAGTATTTGCCCAAACTATTGCTAACTTTAAATCTAAATTAAAAAAATAATCCAGTTCTTGATATTGAATTACAAGGATACCACGCTTTTAGTCATTTCAAAATGAGGCAGACAAAAATCCTCCCCAGAGGAAGACAATATTATTCTTTCTCTCAAAATATTTCTGTTTTTTCAAGCTATTCAGTACGAAATCAAAAAGTACAAGAGACATAAATATAAAAAAAGTAGCATGAATTAAAATCAGCAAAAGAGCTAACAATGGAATCAGTGGCTCCAGAAAGTGAAATTATCAGATACAGACTTAAAAAAAAAAATCACCACTGCATTACACAGATAAAGATCAAGACAGATATTGAAAAAGAGAATTGGAAACAGAACACACTTAAAAAGAGCAAAAAAGAAGCTCTAGAAATGAAAGATATATTACCTGGAATTAAGGACTCAGGGAGTGAGTGTCACAGCAGGTTAGATATAATTAGTGAGACAGTTACAGAGCTAGAATATGAAGACAGGAGAAAATAGGTAGAAACAAAGCATAGAGAAGCAAGAATATTTCATGCACATGTAATTGGCATCCTAGAAAGAAAAGACAGGGAAAATGGGGCAGGCTAAAGAGATGTGGCTAAGAATATTTCAAAACTAATAAAAGATGTCAACCTACAGATTTGGTAAGCTTATTCTGCACATTCAAATCACCTATGGATACAAGAAATTCATACCTACATGTATCATAGTAAAAGTGCAAAGAAACTAAAGGCAAAGACAAAATATATTTACGTCACTAGAAAAGGAAAAAGTATGAGTACCAGCAGTCACTTACTAGTGACTTCTATATGAAAAATACTAATGTACAGTGGAATGCCATACTCTTAGTGCCAAAGGAAAACAATTACCAAAATGAAATATTAACTAGTGAGAATACATTTCAACAAATAAAGCAAAGTAGAGACATTTTCTGTCCAGAAACTCAGAAAAAAAATTACCTACCAGACATTTCATTAAAAGAAACACTATAATAAAGGATATTCTTTATCCAGAAGAAATCATAAAGGCCATGGTAGGTTGAAGATTCACAAAGGAGTGAAGAGAGATAAACCGGTAAATCTGTGATCAAATATAAAAAATACTGACCAGAGAATTCTTAATAATAACATTTACAATAGCAAATTAATCATAGTAGTATATTCATGAACAGGAATAAAAATCATAAGAAATTATAAAAGTGGAAACTAAAACATTCTAACATTTTAGTTTGGGCTGAAAAGAAAGAAGAATTGAAGATTAACATTAGATATTAATTAACCAAGGACATGTAATCTGGGTTAACACTAAAATAATAATGAAAGAACTCATGATTTATAAATAACAAAGGAAAGCAAATTATTAGTAATAAAGCAAAAATGTTAAAATTGATCAGAAAATGGTCAGGACAAATAGAAAGTATTCATTAAGATGGTAAATGTTAATAATAACACTGAAATTAACTGGACAGAGAGAAGAAATTACAAGTGGTATATTCTGGAAATAAAATAGTTTTTTTTATATGTGACATGTAAAACATATAAACACTGAAAAAAAAGATACATGATAAAAACATTAGCCAAAAGTAGCTGGTGTCGCTATTTTAAAATTTGAGGAAAGGTAGACTTTAAGGAAAATGATTTTTCAGAGACAGAGAAACTTAAAATGGTAACAGAATAGATAGATAGGTAGGTAGACAGATAGATAGATAGAGTGAGTTATATATGTGAGTTATATATATATGAGTCATATTTCCAAATCAACATTAGTTATGTTTTTAGCAGAGATATCTTTTTTCATCTACAAAACTCTTTCTGGAAATCTGTACCTTTGTTGTTTAACATTCTTTTTTGTAGCTTAAGAATAAACATTTCTTTTTTCAAATGACATAATCATTGGTTCTAAATTGTGTCTCAGGAGAGTTCAACACGGTCTGTTTCTCACACTGCGTTATTCAGTTAATACTGCAAAACCTAGATTATTTATGCTGATATAAACTAAATATCTACCTAAATCTGTATATACTTAGTACATAAAGACACGCATGTTTCCTTTTCTGAAAAATAAAAATTTAATTTAAAAATCCAAAAAGATTTGTTTAGTCATAGTTTTTTTAATTCAAAAGCAAACTTTCTTTTCATCAGTAATCATTAGATTCACAGGTCTCAGAGGAATAATGCTGTGAAATCAGAAACATTGTATTCTGATTACAGTTATTAAACATATGTTTATTTGGTGAGTGTTCTCGACTAGTAAGAGTATTTCCTAATTATGTCTGAGCAATACCGAGTAGGAGGTCATTCTTTTGGGATTAAGTGTCACTTTGCAAGGAGCTGTTTGTAGAATGAAATCTTGCTGATTACTGTTCCATTAATCTTCTAAACCTATAATTCTGTATTCAATAAATGCTAGTTATATTCTTCCTTGCTTCAGTTACTTGAATACATACCTAAGTAGTTTCCACTACATGTGGATTGCAATGAATCCCCTTAGTTACGTGAAATTGTATTTATCAGTATGTTTCCAGAAGTGTTCCTAGCTGAGAGCGTGCCTGTAGATAAAAGTTTCTGTGAGCAGTTTTCATCCTGCCAGACAATAGCAACTACCTGTATTGCCCTTCAGTGGCCAGTGCAGGGACAGCTTGTGTGACAGGAGAGTGACACTATGGTACAATTTCTAGGGCTTGTGAATGAAAAATACTGCCAGCCATATCAGTAAATAAAGAATGCTGTGGCCATCAAGTCATCAGCTGCTACCTCCACCGCTGACAGTGAGCAGAGGGAACTCAGGATTCAGACAAGGAGGCAGCCCAGCCTCTGCTGCCACCCTCAATGGTGCACCTTGAGGGAACTCCGGATGTGAAAGAACACGATACTGGCCCTAGATAGCTAGGTGCATATCAAAGGAATGATTTTAATGAGCCCAGACCTTTGCACTTTCCCGTACCTAAGAAAGCACTAAATTTCTTAACTTGAGGTATCTGGTTTTCTTTAATTAATAGTAATCTTTTGATGTTCTGACAACCTGGTCTTTGCCACAAGAATTCCTATACATCCAGGCTTATACCTTGCCACTTTGGAACAGCCTCTAGAATGATCTGAGTGATCTGTGTCCCCAGCTTGAGTCCTCAGGAAGTCCACTAAATAAAACATAACTCTTGATTTTTAGGTTGTAGATTTTACTTCAGTAAACGGGCTGTATCTTTAGGTATTTTTTAATTCCACACCCCATTCTTCTGCTCTTATCCCTAAAATTCCATTACTGACCACTATAGCAGTTGACCAGTCTCTGACCTCAGCTATTCTGCAGTCATTTTCCCATGGAAATACTTAGGCTTTTTCTGATCTCAGCATTATGATGCATTTCTGATAATGTAAAAAAAGGGAGAGGAGAGGATAATCCAAAGATGCAAGATGGGAAAGACCAAATGTCAAGCTAAATAACGATGATTTGATTACTTAATATTTCTATAAATATTCTATTAGAATTTCATAATTAAACCTCCACCCTTGCTCCCCAAAGTTTAAGACCAAGGGCAGCTAACATCATGTCGAGGGGCAAAGTACTACAGAGTGGAAATTTTCATCAGACCTCGGTGCACAAAAATGTGTTCTGGATTTTTCCTTCTGATTTACAGGGTCTATGTTTAGAAATCTGGCTCTGGGACGACTTTGCAAAACAACACTCTGAAAAACACAGTGCTTAGGCAGCTCACACTGGTTCTTACCTAGGACAAGTGCTTGAGTATTTCTTTTTCTTAATTCAAAGTCCTCATTCTAGCTTGAAAGTACTCTTTAGTCTCCAGAGCAATCCTTTGACTATTCAGCAACATGATCCTAAATATCTTCCTATTTGTTCTGAAATAAAAGATCCTACTGTCCTTCTTACTACTGAGCACTTGGAAAGAAAAGATAAAAATGCAGAATAGTTCCCTGATTTTATAACTGAAGGGTGAAAGTTCTTCAGCAAAAATTCCTGCTTCTCATCTGTCAGAGCTCTGGGAAAAGATAAAATCTGGGAATAAGTTTTCATAGACATCACAGCCCCTGTTCTGTAAACAAGTTTAACATCCATTGGAAGATTGAGAGAACACAAATACTCAGCACACAAAGAGATGATTTATGTAGATACATACACACACTTTATATTCATTCAAATGTGTGCATATATACGATATGTTCATACATGTATGCACACTTCATATTCAGAATATGTGTGTTAGACCCAGAAGTTACTTGAAGTCAGAGATGTGCATAATGGATATCTTGAGTGATAGACTGGGTTGTGTTCAGTGAATGATGGAAGAAACCAGGTGACAGCAACAAGGGAGCAGCAAAATGGTAAATTATAATGATGTTAGCCTCAAAGTTGCAGTAGACTTTTCTTGCAAAGGGAAGATAAAGTAATAGTTTGCAAGAAATGGGGCTTGCAACAAGTTTATCAAGTCAAGCTGTTGCTTGAGAATACTTCATTTTGAGGATGCAGTCTTCATGGGACAGTTAGGTTCAATTAAGCTAGAAGGTAGAAGGGATGTTCAGGAGGATACAGTGTTGGTCACCTAGCCACAATTCTGGGAACACAGTGGAAAGATTTGGGTAGCACAGGAGGGGTGCACAGATCAGAGCAGCACGAAGGTAGGATTTCCACTGATAATGGGTGACCAGAAGCACAGAGTCTCCCAGTGCCTAAGTTAAACATGTGTAGATCATGTTGGGGTTTGTTTTGACAGTTTCTTAGAGGGGAATGTGTGCTTCATTCAGGTGCTAGAGTAGGGTGGCATTGCTAACATGACTTCCTTGAAGCCATGTGTATCTGGCAATGACTGATGCTTTTAAAAGGAAAGGGCACAGGAGATGTAAGTGAACAAAAGAATTGGTGGTTGCAGATGCACAAATTGAGGAGGGATGCTAGTGACGAATCACTGCTAACAGACAAACCTGGTAACACCCAGATACTCCAAATGGTTAGGTATGATCGAAGTGAAAACTAGTAGACTGGGTGCCTTTGAAGTAGCTGGACCACAAAAGGCTTACTGGTCACATCAAGGCAATTTTTCTGAGTGGCTAAAGGCCACCTATGTCTAAAACACCCTGAGTGCTTGTTCAACTTGCAAAATTTCGAATCCCTTTCTTGTCCTGATAAATAAGTATCTCTAAAATGCAAGGTCTGAGAATCAGATTCTTAAAAAGGATACAGGGAAGTACAGTGGGCAACGCTTGAAAAACACTGTTTTGTTACTTAATGTTGTAGACAAAGGGGAGAAAATGAGAAGTTTTCAGGAGAAAAATATCATCATCGTTGTCCTCGTCACCACCATCTCGTACATGATGTTCTGTATAGAAAAAAAAAAAACTTCTGTGTACATAAGAATGATTACTGATTTAATGTACTTTATGCTTTAAATTAAAATAAAATTTAGGCATAGATATTTTCCTTTTATGACTTCTTGCTTTTACCAGCCATTTCAATTAACTCACCCATAAAAGAGAGCTTCCATCATATGTAACAACATTTATAGTAGTCAGTTGTGGAGTGGGGATTACTAAAGAATTTTTTTCTTTTGTTGTAGAGTTGGTGTTTTTTCAACTTGGTTAAAAACGTATATAATAATTAGAATAGACAGTTAATTTATATACAATTGAAATAAAAGAGAGGCAAACTGTTGTCAATCTAATGCAAACAAACAAAAGCTGGGGCAGCAATGTTCAAATCGGAGTGAGATATTATAGACTGAAAATTACTACATGGGAAAGAAAAGTCATTTTACATTGACTAAAGTAAAATCTAAAACTTTCGTGGGTTATCAAACCACATTATATAAAGAAAAATAACAAGAAAATTTTAGAAATCTGTTTGCTATAGATAATGCTTTAATATAACACTGTAGATGACAAAAATAAAAATGTAAATGCAGCACAATTTAATTATATGAAGGAATTAATATAACAAACCTTGTACTCTATAAATGGAGACTATCCATTCTCTTAGGCTTCCAAGATATTGAATGTTTATTGCTAGCTCTATCATTTAGAGTCTTGGTAAGAAACAAGTTGCATACACACACACAAAAATGCGTAATTTGACATGAATTTTTAAGAATGTGTAGGGAAACCACAGGGATGGTGCAACATCCCAGGGATAGACCTAAATTCCAGAAAGGATGAAGCGGAGTCTGCAAAAAGGAGAGGGAAATTAGAGCATAGTAAGGAGACTGACCCTTTAAGAAGCTGTAACATTCAGAAAAGGGAAGGAGCTAAGACACAAAAACCTCAGTTGTCCTCTCTTCCCTCTCTCTGGTCTCCTGAGGAGCTGGCTCCCTGCCTCCCAACAGCTCAAGACAATCAGCAGCCAGTGGGCACAGGTGTCCATGGGTTCAGTGCAGACAGGTCAGCCTCCTGAGTCACAAGCAGAGAAGGATGGAGAGTTGATACATAAAGTCAAACAGAAGATGCCCAGTACCATCACAAAGAAAAATTTCAATATAAGAAAAAAAAAAAAACTAACTCTCTGATCATAATTATTTCAGTTTACTCCCAAATAACTCAAAATATTGAAGATTCGATAAAAAATCAATGTAAGGAATTCATTAATGTTGATGTAGTGGAAGAAAAATGGCTAAATACACACAGAACATTAGAGAACATGTCCTGACAGGTTTCTCATCCTCAGCTACTTGGTCAGAAACAGAAAAGCTGAGGACCAAGTCTTCACCCAACTCCATGATCAGGTTTCAGGCCATTTTTAGTTTTCCTCAACTTCTTTCTGTATAAAGTGGGACCTGATAATGTATCCCAAAGGTTAGCAAACTATGGTCCACAGGCTCAATCTTGTCTGCTGCTTGTTTATGCAAAAAAAAAAAAAGTTTTGTTGGAACACAGTCATGCTCATTCACTTCCGCATTGTCTATGGCTTCGTTCATACAGCAATGAGGCAGTTGTGTAGCTGAAACCATATGACTGGCATAATTGGAAATATTTATTATCTGACCCTTTACAGAAAAAAATGTGGTGACTCCTTCTCTGTTCCCTCTGTATTTGTTACATCTGCAGTAGAGGTATATTTTCTACCGATGTATTTATTTCTATAGCTTGCTAATTAGGGATAGGGGCTAAATTTTTATTAGCGCAATTCTTTCCTCATGCTTAACTGGGCATAAGTCAGAGATAGTAAAACATTGGTGGTGACTATTTTGTGATTGTATAAAGTATTCTGCCTTTCATCATACTGCTTATAAACAAATTTGAAGATTATTATTTGATTGTTTATGAAAAAATTTGACATTTGTTCTCCTTTCTCCTAAACATGAGCTGATTATGAGTTCAAATATGAGATAATCACAACCAGCATTGTATTTCCTATAATAAAAGTTGAAAGGTCAAGTATTTGCATAAGGTGGGTGAAGTTGTTGAAGCATAAAGCAACAGGTATGGAATTTCTAGAGCTAAAACCAATTCCTTGTGTATATAGTTTTACACTGCATTTTAGAAAACTGGTCAGATATGAAAAAATTCCTAAATAAAGCACATTCATGGAGAGAATGAAGCCTGAAACCATCAGTGTGGGACATCCATCATACAGAATAATTTAAAAATAGAACAATGAAAGTTCACAGCAGAAAGGAAAACTACTTAAAAACAAAACTCTGTTCCTATGAAATACTAGATCAAAAAGTAAATAAAAATAATTGGAAATGATTCATAAACTTATAAAAGTGATAGTATTATTTAAAGAAATATTTGTTATAAAGCCAATGTTCCACATAAATATTAATGTGTTGCACATATTTTTAAACAAAGAACTATTAAAAATAAATCAATATTTTAAGATAGATAAAAAATAACAGCTAAATGAATGTAGAAAAAACAAACAGAAGGAAAGGAAATAGAAATTAATGAAAATGGTTTAGAGTTTCAAAGTAAGAATGGTCACTGTAAACTGAAAAAAATTGTTATTTACAGGTAATATTTGTCTTCCAAGGGCACAAGAGAAATATCTACAAAAATCTATTAGAAAAAAAAATACAATTAGCTGTCTAGTTACAAAATAAATATTCACAAATTAAAATTTATTGACATAGTAGAAAATCTCAGGAAATTTAATGGAAATAAAATATTGTCTTTTAAAATTCTACCAAGTTATTCAAAATAATGTGTAATCATCTTGACAAGAAATATAAGAAATATATAAATATCTCTAAAATCTTTGCTAAGAGGTCTTAAAAAAAGAGATACAAATAGAGAACAGAGGCTTATTTTCTTAAAAATCAAACCATGATATTGTAAAAAATTTCCCAATAATATTTATAAATATTCAATGTGCTTGCAGATAACATTCCCATTTTTTTTAATTACTTTGAAGTTCATCAGGATTGGATAGACAGAAGCAAGTAGTTTTTTTTTTTTCTGAAACAGTGGAGAATGTGACATTCTTATTCTAGAGAATATTAAAAAGCAATTTAAAGACAAAATAATGAGACTTCTGAGGTAGTAGATTAAACATATGCATTTTCCTTTGCTCTTTCCTGAACAGCCTGAATTACAGGAAAAAAAAAAAGTTTTGGTTTGTTTTTTTTTAGTCACAAAAGTACAGGATTAAAGATATTGGAAAAGGAGATGGTAGAAATAAAATTTGAGAAGCTTAAAAGCAGAAGATGAGTTATAAATGACTTAGCAGAATCCAGAAAACAGCATCTTCCACAGGCGGTGTAGTGGGTCCGGTTACACAGCAGAACCTCTCGGAGCCGGAGGAATGGGTGGCATCACACACCCTAGAAGTGAGGATGAAAGCAGGCAGACAGAAAGATTGGTTAAAACTGCAAGTAAGAGGAAATTAGGCCTCTGAATCCCCTCCCTGAGTCCAGGCAGAGGGGTCCCTCTTATTCATTTCTTTTGCAACAGAAGGAGGGTTTTTCTCTAGTAAAGATCGCAGAATTCCAGCCTAGGAACCACTGGCAGAGTTGAAGGTGAGAATCCAGCACTTACTATAAACAGGGGCCTCTGTGGACCTTTACTCATTGAAACACTCACATTCCTAGCACGCCTTCCCCACTGAGCTCCCAGCATGTTGGCATGTTAGATCTTGCAGATAGCTCTTGGAACGATTTTTTTCTGGGGAATCTGAGTAGACCAAGGTGAAAATTCTAAAGTTATACTGGACCAGAAACAACCCTCCTCAAACTAGGCTCTGTGGGAGAAGTTCACCCTAATGCTCTAGGGCTGCCATTATATGCAAAGAGTTAAATTATCTTCTGTGACCTGGAATGACCTTAGCTAAATAATTCCCTTGGGAAAATGAGAAAATGATCACTCATAAAATTTCTGTACTGCTTCTTTCTCTCCCAGAACCCTGCTGAGAAAGTCTAGGCCTACAGTGAAGTCTCCAGTCTACCAAGCCCACCAATGCGTAGAAAATGTAGATCAACTTCTTTGTGTTCTTTTCTTATGAATGAAGAAATATCTAATATAAGAAATGGAAACCAAAGCAAACAAATAAACAAACAAACGAACAGATAAGAAGAGGAGAAAAAAAAAAACTTAGAAAAACAAACTCTGCAGTGTTTCTAAAATATCCCATCTATGAAACAAGAACAAGGTGCTTTGACAATATTGAGAAAAAGTAACTTTGGAAGTCATAAACTTGTAGCAGGAATGAAAAAAAAAATCTTAGATTGATTGGAAGATAAAATTAATACAATATTCTGGAAAGCAGAATAAAAATTTAAAAAAATTAAGAAAAGTAGTGAAAAGATTTTTAAAAAATAAATTCAGTCCAGGTGGTCCAACATGCAAATTAGAGTTCTAGAAAGAGAAAATCAGTAAAGGGAATCATGAAAGAAATTTCCTAGAATCAGAATCATGAATTTTCATTTTGAAATAACCCACTGAATATTCACCACAATGGGGAAAAACAGATTCACACTACATGTACATTTTCATACAATTTTAAGATGTAAGGGACATAGAAGAAAAATAAAACAAATATCATTACAAAAGCTAATAAGTCAGAATGTCAACAGCGACATTAGAAATTAAACCACAATGCAGTGTTGCCTGTACGATTCCAGAGAAATCATTATTTCCAACCTAGAATTCTAGCCCCAGCCAAACTACTACAACAATACCAGTGCAGAAGAGAAAATATTTTCAGATATAAAATACCTCCCAGACCTTATCTTCCATGACCAATTTCTCAGAAAGAAACTGAGACAGGAAACTAAGAAAGAGGAAATCATGGAATTAAAAAAGAAACAGGGAACAAACACAGAAAAAGAGGCAAAGAGAATGGATGCGGGAGAGTCCAAGGTGAAGGCCTGCAGCAGTCCCCAGAAACAGCCAGTCCCGCCTCAAGCAGGTCATAAGGCTCTAGGAAAGGTGTCAGGAAGAAGATGAAGTGAATAAAACAAGTTGTGCTTAAGAGCACTGAGAGCCGATGTGAGCAACTGGAAGAGATTTGGGGAACATGCTACATGGAACAAAATGTGGACAATTATGAACTTTGGGGGGAAAAGAAGTTGTATAGGAGAATAAGTGTGATCTCACTGTGCCACATGTTCTCCTGCTAATTCATTTTATGGAGTCAATTATGTAAAAAATGGAAAAAAAAACCTGATCAATGTTATAATATGAACAACTTGGAAGCAATAGGAGATAGTACTCATGCATGTGAGTAGAGGGAGGTAGAGAGAAACCTGCCACTTCTTTTCAAGAGTGCAAATTCAATAGATAAGGATATAGCATGAAGTCATCATACAAGCACATAGTTTAAACTAGAGGTAAATGCCAAAGGAAACAGCTGAAAAAGTTGCAGGGGCTTGCCCCTTGTACCATAGATGCTCTACATTCCTCCTAATACATGTGTTCTAGTGTGTCCTGCTGTACCTACAGGGTTCTCCCTGATTCTCCGATCCATTCACACATTATCTTCCACTCAATGTTCAGCTCTCATTCAACTGTCACTTCCTCAGAAAATTTTTCCTGAACACTCAGAAACTCCAAACTACTGCAGATTCTCCCATTTTGTCCCTCATGGCATTGTAAACTCTCCTTGGTAAATTGCACAAAGGTTCTGAGCTTCAGGAGTTCAGAGATCACATGGGTTTTGTGATCCACTGTACTCTGGCATCCTGCATATTGACTGCAACAGGGTGCTTACTGCATATTTGTGGAACAACTGAATTATATACTACAACTAATTAATAACTTAGCACAAAAATGCAAACCATAAGCCAACTTTAAATATTATGAATTTTAAAATCCTAAATCATGTATTTGCAAATAAAATTCAGCCATATATGAAAGAATTGATTCACCATACTTTGGCAAGAGTTATTCTTGGAATGCATCTATTAAGACAATGTACCTGTCACTTCTCAGCCTTTTGGCTAAGATCAAGTGAAGACAATGTACCTAATTAACAGACAAAAATATGTGATTACCTCACCACCAGAAGAGATTTGATTATCTTCAATATCAGCAAGTCTAGAAATAGATCTCATTATTAAATAAAGGATATCTTTAAACAAAATAGAAATAGAAGAAGGACCATGAGACCAATAGTCATGAGTATCTTTGCCTGTAAAGCATAATTTATTCCCTTTAAAGGAAGGAATGGGGAAAATGTACTTACCTTGTCAACCATTGTTTAACATTGTTCTTTGTATTGTAGAGACTGCAACTGAGAAACTAAATAAAAAACAAAAACTAATAGAAAAATCTTTCAGTAGGATCACAATTCTACAAGAACCAGTTGAAAAAATATAATGGAAAAGGGGAAGAAGAGCCTGTTTACAACAGTGAAAACAAATAGAAAGAAGCTAAGAATAAGCTCATGTGAAATAGCAGTCAGATGTATTGGAGGGAGACCAACAGTGAGGCATCATTAGACTGAATAGCAAAGAATGTTTTAAGATGGAGAGAATTTAGAACAGTGTCAAAAGCTGGTTAAGTTCAAGTAAAATGGGGGCCTAAGTATAAACATTGGATATCAAGACAAAGAGGTAATTGGAGCCTTGGTGAAACCCCCATATGAAGAAAACCACAAATTTTTACTGAAGGACATAAAACACCTAGCCAATAAGCATGTATGTTCTTGTTTCATGATGAGGTTTTTCATTTCCTGGAACTAATATTTTGTTAGTGCAATTATTTGCTATCATAGTTGTTGTTTAAAAAACTCAGTAATAAAGGTATAGACTATTTGTTATCAACATGATAATATACATCTGTTAGCCCAAATCCTTTATCCTTAATGGAGAAACACTGGAAGATTTCCTAATTAAATGAAGCAAAAGAAAAAGATACTGTTATTATCTGACATACTACTGGAAGTAAAATGAGCTATACAAATTGCACAAGGGATAAAACTATCTCTTTTTGTGGATAAGGTGACAGAACAGAAGAGAATTCAGTAAGGTAGCAAGGCGTAAAATTAACATAAAGAGATCAATGTCATTTACATCATCAGAGTCTAATGTGAAAAATATACTTGATTTCCAATAGTCACACCTAATGTAAATTACCAAGAAAGAAACTTAATTATAAAGCCCCTCTGAAGGAAAAAATTTAAATACCCCTAAGGACACAGGGGAAGACTTGAACAAGTAGAAATGCATAACATGCTCTTATCTGAAAATTCCAACATCAATATTATGTTATTAACCTAAGCTATTCTGACAACTTTATTATGTTTCTTGTGCTAATTTGCATATGTGCAAGTTGACTCATGGTAGTAGTGTTTGTGATGGCAAAAGATTGGTAAAACATAGATGACCATCAAGAGAGGACTAGTTATATAAATTACAGTACCTCCATAAAAATGCAAGATGCTGACCATATACTAAAGTGAAGATATCCTCAAGGTATATTGTTAAATGATAAAAGTATATTGTTAAGGAGTACCTTTTATTTACAAAAATAAGTTAAGAATCTATAATTGCTTTAACATGCATAAAGAAATTCTGGAAGGATACGGATGAAACAAATGTTAATGCTGTTTTGTAGGCAGAGGGTGATACAGGAACCAGGAAGATGGTAAACAGGAGCAGAGGAAGAACTTTCACTATATACGTTTTCGTATTTTTCAGTTTTTGAATACCATGAACTTTAAAAATATTTATTTTCATATTTGCCAATGATTTTGAAATTTATCAGGAAGAATAAATTATTAGGAATAGAGAAAATGGTGAACAAGTTTCCTTCACCTATTGAATATAAATATGGACTCTAAAAATGTAATTGTGCCTTAAAAATAAAACTAAGTAGGCGTGGCAATGGCAAAGAACACAGAAATACACCTACATTTGTACAAGATATAATCAATGAAAAATATAAATGTCAGAAGAACGGATAGATTCTATGATAAATAGTAGTGAAATTAACAGGCAACAATTTAAGAAAAATAATACATTTAGATTCTTACCTCATACCATATTGTAAACAAATTCTAAAAAGACAAAAGAAAAAAATCAGACACTTTCAATCATGGACTTAGTACCAAGGCAATTTTAGATATTGTTTATGAGAATGGAGTGATTGCATTTGGAATCCATATTCTAAAACCACTTAAAATGTCCTGTGTGTAAGCAAAATTGGGGTTCTCTCAGAGAAGAACCCTTTCAGAACCATCTCGGTCCCAATGACCCAGAAGAAACAGTTATTTCAAATCATCTTTTCACAGGCAGTTAAACAGCAATTTCTGCTGCTTATGATGTAACCTATTTTCCTCAGTAAAAATTCACAGCTGTTCTCTGTTGTCAGTTTCAACTATCCAGCACTAGTAGCTTTGATTATTCTTTTTAGGTTTCATCCTACAGCAGGTACCTAAGTGATTCTTGAAATTGGCCCATCTTCTAGGCTGTGCTGCTGATGTCTGAGTATTTTCCTAAAAGGGCCCTTGATTTGCACTGGGACTCTAAACCTAGATTCTCAGCATGAAATCATCTTTCCTTGACTCTTTTTGTTTTCCCAGCATCGTGAATTTTTATTTTACTGCTAAATGCACTGCCTTTAAGTCTAACACTTTATCTTATAATTAAAGCAAACGACCACAAAAAGTAAAACTGCTTTTATCTTAGGTTTTCTTCTCCCTTTCCTTTCTCTGCTTTCCCTCCTATTAATTAAGGACTTTATTCATCAACTCTCAAATCTGTCAATTATATAAAAAGAAATGTTTGCAAACAAATAAGGTATCTGGACACACCAGGAGTATTTCTTCCAGTTTTTGTTTGTTTCTTGATTTGCTTCCTTGCTTGTTTGTTTTAATAAAGCAGAGCCAGGGAGTATAGGTGGAGTCAAAATATAACTGAGCTCAATTCCTAGATTTACTTGTGATAAGAGAGATCACAGACGCATCACTTAACCTTGCTAGGATTCCGATTCCTCACCTGTAAAATAGGAATTACACCCACTTCATATAATTGTTGTGAATATTAAGTAAATTGCACTTTAACATAGGTATTTTGGTGCTACAATAAATCTGAGTTATTTTATCTTTTATATAACTAAAAATGTTGGCAATTATGAATATTGGTATCATTTCTTTTGAGAGGACCGTGTAAAAGTGACAGTGACCTCAGCAATCTCACAGCCTCTGTGAGAACCTCGCTATCATCCTTTTGATACGTGTCACAAAAATGTATTCTAGTCCCCCAAAAAAGCGATGTTTTATCCCAGGCTGTGATTCCACGGGGATCCTTTCACGCAGAGAAGCTGAGTTCTTTGGAATCGTCCTTCGACTGCAGGGAGGTTTACACACAGGGTGGTTTACAGCTGCCCACAGTGATACGTGTTCTTGCACATGGAGAGACAACATCTCCGTGGAGCCAACCTGAGGAGGCGGGTCAGAGAGTCTGTTAGGAGGACTAGGAAATGGATTGTAAGTACCGAACACAATCGAACATCGAGCTCTGCTTCAGGAACTCACCCCGCGGCCGTGTGGGACAGCCAAGTGCACAGAGCAGCACCGCTGGCTCCCACTGGAAACTGTAACTGAGCGCATTGCTCCACAGGAACGGATGCCCCTCAAGAACGCAAACCTGCGAGTGGATGTGCCCCTCCGGGAAGCACATCGGAACCTCTGTAAATCAGTGATTTAAATGATTGCTTGAATACAGCTCTGACCACAGAGCAGAGTCATTTGTCCAGGTTTAGCCACAAGTTCAGACTTGAAAACCTAAACCTACATGGTGTACACCTGCATCCACCTAGCCAAAGTTATCTGACCCAATCCTTCTGGCTAAAGCAATGCATATACATCAGTGAGGCTAAGGGGGTCCAAGGGCATGGCGACCACCGGAAGTTACTAGATGCCCATAATAAAGAAACATGGACGGGGTAAGAGAGGTGCTTCTCTCATGACTAAAGTGTAACAAGCAAGGCCCTTAGAGATGGATCTCGGCTGTCTTAGATATGCTGGATCATTGTTATAGACACATCGATATGCTTCCTCAGATTTCGTCTGATGAGAGCTAGAAAGGGTGCGTACAGATCTGAGGAACTAGAGAGAATGGAGCGGAATTACTTTAAAGAAAATAGCTAATTTTCTTCTAAACCTGGTGTGTTTCTGTATCATTCAGGGGTCCATAGCAAGAGGTAACAGAGGGAAACCAGATGGGTTTGGAGAGGAGAGAGAGAAACTGCCTTCCCTACCATCTCATCATCTGATGTCAGCGTGCACATGGTAATATCTCCCACTGTCTTTAAAGATGCCATTTTGAAATGGGTTTGAAGCAAAACCAACAGTAATACTAACAGCTGTTTACATGGTTTAGCAATGTGGCGGATGCTTAGAGATTTGCCTTTTACTCTGAAGTGAGGCTATTTCTGACTGAAGTCTTTAGGGGATCTACTCAAACAAAAGAAAAAAAAAGTCTTAAAGGCAGAGAACACAATGCCTATCACCCCGTTGGGCTCAACTTTCAAAATAAATTTTTGATAATAGATTTGCAGACCTAAATTTATAAAACTACATTTAGATATACAGGGAAGTTGTGAAGATATTGCAGAGTTCCCATGTATCTTGCATGTAGTTTCAACTACTGTTAACATCTCACATTGCTACAGTTTGTCATAGCTAATGAACCAAAAATGCATTATGATTAATTCAATTCCATATTTTCATTAGTTTTCTCTAATGACCTCTTTCTGTTTTAGAATTTGGTCAAGGACACCATATTGCATCTAGTTATCATGTCTTTTTGGGCTTCTTTTGGCTGTGACTTGGAGTCCTGGTCAGATATTTTGCAGAAAGTCCCCTTGATTTGTATTTGTCTGATGTTTCTCTCATAATTAGATTGAGGTTCTGAAGTTTTGGGGGAGGGAGACAACAGAGCTCAACTGCCATTCTCATCACATCTTATCAAGGGTACATGTTATCAATTGGATTATCACTGATTTGGTTAAATTTCACCTCCTGCCTCAGGTCCCGTTGCCAGGTTTGTCTACTGGAAAGTTGTCCCTCTTTCCCCTTCTCCATATTGCACTCATTGGAATCAAGCAAGAAATCACAGCCCCCACTGTAAGGGTGAGGAGTTAGGCTTCCCCACTTTGAGTGGAGAGTGACTACATAAATTATTTGGCATTCTTCTCTACAAAAGACTTGTGTCTTCTCTTCCTCTTTTCTCATTGCCCCATGAATATTTATGTTATACTCTGGGTAATAATGTAATACTACTCTTTTTCTGTCGTTGCTCAAATTGCTCCAAGTTTGGCCATTAGGAGCTCTTTCAGTTGGCTCCTGTGTTCTTTTGACAAACACTCATTGCTTTGTTCTTAGATCTGTCATTGCTTTCTGGCACTGCTGTGTGCCCCGGGCTCATTTTGTACAGTCCATGGCCCAGCAGGAACTTGGTTTTCAGCCTAGGGTGTGATTTTGAATTTTCCATAATATATTTTCATAATAGAATGAAACCATAATTTCAGAAAAACAATGTCTTCCCAGACTAGTTCTCACCAAGTCTAGTCAAAGTAAAATAATCCCCTTCAGTATATTCAATAAAATAGAACATTATATCCAGTACATTTTATGAACTTGCTTGCATGCGGTATACCTGAGACGGGAAGGAGGCAGGGCACAGCCATTCAAGGACTAACACAGCAATTAACATCAAAATGGGGAAAGATTCAACCCCCAGTAGGCCTTGAGGCTCAAGATGGTGGGAGATTTGACTTCTAGCAGAACTTGAGCTTCATTATATGCCCATTGTAATATATTAACATGGCGAATAACATGCCCACAGGCCCATGACAGTCCCAAGGCGAGCCACAAAAGGTCAAAGAGTGGGAAATGGCCAACTTCCTGGGAATCCCAGCCCCTTCCCCAGGCTAGTTAGACTGGTCCTTCCACTTATTAGCATATGAAGCCACTGAGCCCATAAAAACTGGCAACAGGGTGCCTCTCTGCCACTGCCCCCTCTCTCCCCCTCTTTGAAGAGGCCCACATTCTGTCTATGGAGTGTGTACCTACTTTAAATCTGAGCACCCAACCCCCACACTTCGTGGCCTTTCTCTTGCCTTTCAATTAATCTCTCTAATAAATCTACCTTTACTCAACTGTGGCTCACGCTTGAATTCTTTCCTGCACGAAGCCACTTGGTGGGGCACATTCCAGGGGCTCAAACAAAGCCTGGGACACGGCCCTTACGCCCCACATCCATTTTTCCTGCATCATATCTGGGAGACATCTTCAAATTCTCAATACCTGATAGGTAAAGAAGATATTATTCTAGGTCCCTAGGATACTTAGAAATATTTCTTATCAAAAGAAGCAAAAAAAAAAAAAACAGAACAAAGAGAAAAGAAATTTTAAAAGGTGGGGAAAATATGAAGTCAAGAAAATGAGTAAAAATTTGAAGTGTCCAGAGGGACTGACAAAAATCTAGATGTTATGGGGAAGGATAAAGCCAAGTATGGGGTCATGGGATCCACAGATATGAGAGCAGTGGGTAAAGGGAGCAACAGATGAGACAACTAAGCCTACTTCTGGAATAGGAATTGTCTGTTGTAAAGACCGCAACTTTTATAGAATGAAGGATGTCAGCTAGAGAGAACATTCATTTCAGAGGTTAGTTTTCAAATCTTGCATTTTACTCCTAAGAAAGAGAAAATTTCTTAGTACATTTATACCAACTATATACCCAAATTACACCAACTATATACCCAAAGCTTTAGCACTTGACTAAGAAAAATTTACTTTTACTGCCTAAATATCTAATGGCTATCCATTCCTATGATAAGACCCATCCTAGGCACTGCGAACGCAGCAATAAAAGAAAAAAAAAGTACCTGCATTTGGGAAACTTAGATTCTAGTGGAGAGAGATAAGCAAAATAAAATTATTATTATTATTATTAATTATTATAGAAAAAGAAGAAAAAGTATTCTGATGGTGCTTATAAGTACTCAAAGGAAAAAAAGAAACACGGAAAAGGTAAGGTGATGGAATAGAGGATGCAAGTTCTACTTTATACATTAATGGACAGAGAATGCCTTTATAAGAGCTATTGGAGCAGGGAGTAAGGAAGTAAGATACGTGGAAAAGTAGCAGAAAAGTATTCTGGGCAGAGGAATATCAAGACCAGTGACGCAGAGGTGAGGGAAGTAGCAAGAGACAGGAGGAGCAGAATTTGTCCTGTCCTGCAGGACCCAGGAGAAATGGGAAGATATTGGAGGATTTTAAAAATAGAAATTACATGGTCTGACGTATTTTTCAAGGCTCGTCTGGCTGCCCTATGTAGATTAGAATGCATGAGAGAGGAAAGGCATTCAAGGATGTTTTGAATTGTAGGTTTTACTACCATTCATGTACGGTGAGGCCAACACATCAGGAGACTGCTGCCATTCCAAAGATAGCTTGTTACTCACAGTTCCCAAAAGGAAGGGGCACTGATTGTGGTTTCTAGGGGACAGGTAAGGCAAAGCAGAGTATGCAGGTATTGAATTGGCTAGGTTGAATAATTTCAGCAGGCTATAAAGGGGATGTCTCTAGCAGTCTGGAAGCTGGCCCTCTGACCCTAAAGGGATTATGGAGTGGTCTGGAGTGTAAGATCTCTATAAAGGAAATGCTTGAGGGTGTGGGCCTGGGTTTGTTAGGTTTGCATATGAAAGAAGCACTTGCAAGTCAATACCACCTTTATCTCTCAAATTGGCTAGCCTGGGGAGGATCCATTTCTGCAGGGTCAGCAAGAACCCAGATGTCAAAACAGCAAAAACAGTTGTTGGTAGAGAATGGAAGGAGAAGAAATACTCAGTAACCCAAGCAAGAGGAAGTGAGGAGAAGTTACTGAGTTTGGGTATACTTTGAAAGTACAGCTGACAGGCTTTGAAGATGACTTAGGTGTGGTATGTGAAAGTAAGAGAAAAATCAATGACTCTAAGATTTTGGGTCTGATCTACTGAAAGAATGGTGTTTCTGTTGACTAAGATGGAGAAGACTATAAGAGGAAAAAAAAAAACCAAAAGTTTGATTTTGAACTTGTTAATTTCGAGAATCTTAGTAACTATTCAGATATCAGCCAAGCAATTGGATATATGAATCTGGAGTCCAGGAGATGATGTTGGCTGGAGCTACAAAGTTTGGAGTCATCATATATAGATAACATTTTAAACCAGAGAAATAATTCAGAAATCAATTTATTATCGATAGACAAGAGGTGGAAGGACAGGAACTTAAAAGAGAAAAAACAAAGAAAAAGATAAGGTGATGGAATAGAGGATGCAAGTTCGACTTTATATATTAATGGACAGAGATTCTAGTTTCTGTCTCTGATTATCATGTCATGTCTTTATTCAATCACTGACCAAAAGAAAACAAAGAAAAAAAGCAGAAAAAAGTTTTTCTAATATAGAGTGCTGAAAGTTGAGCTTTATATATCCCCCATCTGTGCTTTATATCAACCCATTTATCATGACATTTTGTGCAGAAATTTAGGTATAATCAATAATGCCATCATTGAGAGTAAATAATCTCTATCTGATAAAGAATGATATCACAAGACATTGTAAAATTCATTTATGAAATCATTCGATATCTATAGTATTTATTTGGCATATCAGCCTAGTAATATTATTTTCTAAGCACCAGATTTATCCTTTATTCACCTTTATAAATGCTTAATTTAATACAAAACATTTACCTCCCCAAATCACATCTACTAACTTTCTCGTGTTATGCATTTTTTCATTAACGGCTTTATTGAGACATAATACACATATTTTATGGTTCACCCATTTCAAGGACACGATTCAATGTATTTTAGTTTATTCAGAAAGTTGTGCAAACATTATCAAAATCTAATTTTTGAATATTTTCATCATTTCAAAAAGAAACTCCACTCCTGTTGGCAGTCACTCCCCTTTGCCCTCCACTCCACCTAGCCCTAGAAAATCACTAATCGACTTCACAGCCTTAAAAATTTGACAGTTCTGGCAGTATCATAATATAGAATCATACAATGCATAGTCTGTTGTGACTAGCTTTCATTTACTATAAGAATTTCAAGGTTTATCCATGCTGTAGCAAGTATGAGAACTTCATTTCTTTACCCCTAGGTGGAACCCCTGCCCTATTGCCCTGAAGACGGGGGAAGGGCAGTGGCCCACTTCTCCCGTACTGACACACCTTCTCTACATGTGGATCTCCACTTGGAGATGACAGCTCGTGGTCTTTTAGGCTTCACTTTCCTGGCATGGAACCTGTGACCTACAAGGTAGTTGGAGCAGAGATGCTCAGTTCCTAAGATTCTTGACCTGCTGCATCTGGAGCAGAGCTTCTGGACATGTGTGTGGATTGTGTAGGGGAAGGGAGCCCAATGCTTCTAGCCACACTGGCCTGCAAGAGAGCTTCTGCCACATGGAGCTAAGTGATGAGCTCCTCCCTAAGTAGGGTGAAACTATAGTCCCTTGGGGTAAAGGGAGCCTTGTATTCTTGGGGTAGAGCTTCATCACACTGAGCTCAAAGAGGAATGTTGAGTAGGTCCTGGCTCAAATGCCCCAGATTCTCATTGTTCTTACCAGTATTTAGTAGATGTTCCTGAATAGGTATTTCTCCATTTGTTGGATGCTCAATTTCCAGAGACTTTTGAAAGGCTGGCTTTCATAATTTGAAGTTAAATTGTTGTTTCTCTAGATAGAGGCTCTTCTGAACTCTTAATATAGGCATTCCAGATTTTCATCTCCATGCATTCATTTATTAGTAGTAGTATTGCCATTTTATTGAGATATAATTTACCTACCATAAAATTCATCCATTTAGCATGTACAATTCAGTAGGCTTAAAAATATTCACAAAGTTTTGCAACCATCAACACTATCTAATATCAGATTTTCAACATCCCAAAGAGAAACCCCATGTCCATTAACAGTCACTCCCTACTCCATCCATCCCCAGCCCCTGGAAACCACTCATTTACTCACTGTATCTATGGATTTGACTGTTCTAGACATTTAACATAAATGGACTCACCTAATATGTGGTTTTGGATGTTCGGCTAATTTCACTTAACATAATGTTTTCAAGGTTCATCTGTGCTATAGTTTGTATCCCTTTTTTTTTTAATGGTTGAATAGTATTTCCTTATATGGATATATCATGTTTAGTTTGCCCACTCAGCATTTGATAGACATATGAGTCATTTTCACTACATGCCTATTATGACTAATGTTGCTATAAGCATTCATGAACAATATTTTTTGTGAGGACATATGTTTTTGATTAACTTGAGTATGTACAGCTGTACCATTTTTCATACCCACCAATAACATGTGAGGGTTCTAATTTCTCCCAAATACATGTCAACATTTATAATTATCTATCTTTTTTTATTATAACATCCGAGTATGTTTGAAGTAATAACTCATTGTGGTTTGAATTTGCATTTCCCTAATGACTAATTATGTTGAGCATCTTTTCATCTGTTAATTGGCTATTTGTGTATCTTCTTTGAAGATATGTCTATCCAAATCCTTTGCCCATTATCAATTGGCTTATTTGTCTTTTTGTAGTTTAGTTTCATGAGTTCTTTATACATTTTGAAAACCAGCCCTTTACTGATTATAATTTGCAAGTATTCTCTCCTATTCTGTGGATTGTCTCATCACTTTCTTAACATTGCCTTTTGAAGCACAGAGGTTTTTTTAATTTTGATAAAAACCAAGTCACTATTCTTTTCTTTGGCTTCCTGTGCTATTGGTGTCATGTCTAAAACCACTGTCTTAACCAAGTTCACAATGATTCGTTCCTGTTTTCTTCTAAGAATTTTATAGTTTTATCTCCATCAGTAAGTAATTTTGGGTTAATTTTTAATATAGTATGACAAATGAACATGAAAATTTCTGCTTAGTCAGCATACTAGTTGGCTAATGGCTGGACAGAGGTTTCCTTAAATACCTGAGACTGGTAAATCTCTTAGTCCTTCCCAAGAGCTTCAGGGTGTGCATTGGTGTGTATCCATTGTTTATAGTTCTGCCTTAGCCTTTACTTCCTAGTTGCTCAGAGCCTCCAGGTTAGCCAAGGATGAGAACTTAGGACCTTTTCAGGTCTTTTCAGTGCACACACACAGCCATAAGCATGCACAGGGCTACACATATATGTATGGCCTTCTAGATTGCCAGAAACATGTCAGTTTTTCCAAGCCCCTTAAGGACATTCATTCTCAAGCTTTTCCTCTTAAGCTTTTTAGCGTGTCTGTCGTTTACTGTAAGAGTTATCCACTGTCTCAGGAAGCCATAATATTATACTATTGCCACTGACTGATTTTAACCAACACCCCAGAGGAAAAAGCTGTTCTCACTAGGCAAACACTGAAAATCAAGTCAAATAAGGACAGTCATGGTCCCAATTCTCTGGAAATGATTATTTGAAGAATCTCCAACGTCATCTGCCTCCTCCAGTGGCTGCCGGACTGCTGGCTGTCACGAAGATACTAGGTTACAGGTTTTTTAAAACTACCGTGGACTTGGGACAGGGTGATGGCATAGGGCAAGTTGAAACATCACAAAGCTCACTCTTCTTACTTAGATTCAGCTACTTTTATTGAATAATCACTCTATGAGTTACTGCAGTTCTTTGGTTAATTTCTAGAGTTTTGAAAAGTTCCAACCATTTTTGATTCTGACCATTTTTGCCAGTTTTCATTTCTTTTATGAAGGAAAGAATTTTTGGAGGTCCTTACTCTGACATTTACCCCCATGCATTTTTAATATTCCATTTACTCAGAACACTCTATGCTCTCACCTCAGTGAAACACCCACAGATTCATTTCTATCTCCTCAGGATAAGCTTTCTTAAACAAGAGATAGTCTTCTATCCTCTAAATTATCCTATAATAATCATGTTTGTAATTGATTTTAATAAAACAATGCATCTTCTACTTATCACCTAAATTCTTATTTGAAATTAATGCTGTTGTGTAGCTTTTGATATATGTATTTATAAAATAATTTCTTTCTCCAGTTATATTTTAATTATTTTAAAAACAAGAATAGTATCTGATGCCTGTTCAGTACCTTACATGTCCTAAAATAGTTCTAGGTAAATGAACTGAATTCAATAGACCACTTATTTAAATCAAAGTTACATAACTGACTATGGAAATTATTATCAAAAGTTTTATCTATCTGCATAAATATGTATATATAATAGATAGATAGGGAGGCACCTTATCTTCATGAGCTAAAGGTTTTTGGACTGTAATATTTAATTATATTGGCAGAATATTACTTCAGATTATTTTTGAGGCATTTTTTACGTGACAAGCTTTATCCTTTTCATTACTTTCTTGGAGAGGGTGGGCTTGATCTTCACAGGAATTTAAATGTTCAGCACGCCCTAAATTTTACTTAGCACAGAATCTTTTATAGTTATTCTCTTTATTCTACAGTCACTGCCTTCATATTCCACTAAATAGAATACCAATGACATGTTGTTTAGTTATATTTCTTTGTAGCAAAATTGCTGTACTTTTCTCTTCAAAATTCATGTTAAACTTTTGGGAACTTAGGACATTAAAAAGTTACTTAACGTGAATGTTTTTTACAGCTTACAAAATGCAATTGCAATGAAAAAAATTGAAGCAAATATCTTATGGATATTGTCAGCCTTTCACTGGGAGAAGCATAAAAGGTGAGATATTTCATACTTGAAATAATCAGAAATAATTCATAAACACACACACACACATACACAGGAAAAGGACAATGGAATTTTTGTCCTTCAGAGACTGTCTTTTGCATGCCATGTAAGGCTGCCTCTGCCTGAGTTTCCCTGAAACTTTGACATATTCATGGCAAAAGCCATGTCTTCTCTGGTCTAAGTACTGCGAATGAGAGCAGTAATACATAAGTTGAAAATAACTTAGTTCCTGTTTTCCTTCAAGTATATATTTGAGTCTTCCTGAAAATGAAACAATAAACTCAGTTTTCTTTTCTTTCTCCATTCTCTCTCTTCTCACAGGGAGAGGGTGCAGGCACACAAAATAATCAAATTACTCTGTGTTTAGATAAAGACTGGAAGCATCTCTATGTGAGACATTCTGCATCTGTGCCACTGCACCAGAATAAAAAATGAACATTGTCCCTGAATACACTCCTCTCTCCTGCCACCACCTCCCCACACACAGAAATTCTTTTCTCCCTACTCAGCTTGAAAGGATGTAAATGATAATGTTGTTTTAACCTGACCCAATCAGAAGGTGTCTGTTGTTTTGTCTTGTTTTTTTTCTCAGGAAAACTCTCCTCAGTGTGACAGAATAATCACTTGGGAACAATGGGTGGAAACAAAGAACAGAAATGATTTCCACATCAAAATGTTAATGCACCTGTTAATTCCCTGACATAGTCATTTTTAAGTCAAAACAAAAATAAATCCTACTCCAGAGATTCATTAAATCTGCCATGATAGATATTAACTGGAAACAATACCTATTTACTAACTTGCAGAGTCAGCCATAACTAAGACATTATTTGGGGGACCAAAGAAATGTGGCTTTTAATATTCAAAAACTAATGAAAAATAAATGTTCTCAACTCTATAAATTTCACTTGCGTAAGAAAGGACTTTCATGTTTGATGTATTCAATCACTGCACTAAAACTCTGATTAAAGATTGAAGACAAATTAAAACTTACTTCTGTAACTTAGAAACCAATGAAATACTTTATAATAATTTTTATTAGGGGTTGATGTATGTTGTAATTTCCTTCTTATGTGAGAATATATACCTATTGCCTTTGAAATGAAGCACAACTTAACTGTACATTGAAAGCCAAGATCACAAGTTTTCTTTGCCCCTTAAGATTCTGAAGAAGTTGCCCCATTACCCTCAGATTTTTAGTACTGAGAAGTCTGAGGTCAGTCTGATTCTCCTGTTCTGTTGCTGAGGCTGAATCCTTGTTACATAATTTTATAAAGTAACATGTAGACACTTCAAAAAATATTTTGAAGTTTCTATCATTCTGTTAACTTCTCTTATAGTCAAGGACCCTTTGGAGGTACAGGTTCAGATCTTGATGTTATTCATAAGTCAGAGGCTTTTATTTCTTTTAACTCTATTTGTATATTTCCATTTCTCCACGATCTGCCTCTTGCTCAGCATTTCCTCGCAAGAGTTTCAAGAGTTACTGAGGTTCTGTTAGTGTTCCTCCCACCAATACTGCCTGGTCACAGTGATGGCTATTAGCAGGAAGTACTGCAAGATGACCCAGCGTGTCTTTGTTCTCTAAGTGTGTATCAAGTATGAATTCCCAAAGTTTTAGTGCATGGAAGGTATTATTATGGAAATGATGTGGATTATCTTTAATTTGTGTCTCCTATTGGCCATTACGATGAGAACCTGGAACCAGGGATCAGAGGATCCTGAAAGGGTTCATTTTACTCTTTCCTATAAATACAGCTGATGACTTTTCAACCTAGTTTTGCCTTCACATTAGAATAATACATGATGTATAAAATATGAGGTTTGTTGAAAGCTTAAAGGACATTTGGTTGGCATATCTGGTGCTGTGATTTAATGTTTCAAAATGATTTTATCAAAACCACTTTTGCCAAAATGATAGAGAAATGAAAGTCAGAATAAGAAGCCATTTTGTAGTGACCTCTAGACTGAAACATCACTGAGAGTTCCAAAATCCAACTGATATTCAAATTGTCTGTACTAAATAAGTAAAAAAGAAGTTAATTCCAATCTGAAACTTAAAATTTATTGGGGCAGGGGAGCATTGGAAGGCAGAAGTGTCACACTCAACTGTTCATCCGTAACAGCGTATTTAAGGGTACTGACCTTCTGATGGATGTTTGTAGTAGAACATATTGGTTTGGTTTTTTTTAATAAAATATCTAAGTTTCCAGTAATTCAAGATAGTGTCAGGCAACTACAATCTACCTTTGTCACTGATTACAATTAAAACATCTGAATGAGCTACAAAAAGCAACTCCCTAAAGACTTTGAGAAGAAAACACTAGCAGAAGGATTGAGGACTGAAGTGGAAGCTTGGGAGTGACTCATAGTGGTAGTGAGTTTCATGTTTCTTCTCTTCTTCCTGTCTCCTGGCTTGGGTCTCCCTGGGCTGTCTCCCATGAACGACCCTATACTCCAAGTCCAGTCTCCCAGTCCCGTGATGGTGCTGGCATCTCTGCTTAGTCTTCCATCTTCTTAGCAACCACTTCTCATTTCTAACATCAGCACAGCAGAGGATTTAGCAAATTGCTACAGCAGGTTGAGTTCACTTCTCTGTGGCCCCCTTTTTTCCAGGGCCTTGGCCGAGCTGACTTTTATTCTGCACTTTTCATTGCTTCAGAAACAATGAAAAAGCTTCAGGAAATTTCCAAAATCTCTGTCTCTGCTTTCTCCTTGGCCTCTCTGGCACTCTTCAGACACACACTGAGAGGAAAGCACCATGTAGAAGGTTAGCCTGACTTCTCTCTGTAGCCTTGGCCTGTCAGGTCCTGGTTTTCCCTTTTTGCTTTGTTTTTCAATCTACTTATTCTTGTTGTCTTAATGCAATAGTTTATCTGATGCAAGTTACTCTGATATAGCCAGAAAGGGAAGTTCTTATCATTTATGGTTTGAGAAGTTAATTATTAGTTTCATTGCCCAAATGCTTCTTAAAAAGTTTCAGAAATTAATAATCCTTAAATATTTGATACTTGTAACAGGCTCTGTGGTTTTGCTCGGCCTGGGCAGAGCCCACAGTGGACTAACTGACATATTTAACTGGTACCAGCCTCTTTGCTATATAACCAACACAGTCACCTCCCCCTTTTTTAAAAGGTTCAGTACACATATAGGTCCTCTTTAATGTGAAAATATATGTATGCTCAAGGAGACATTTTTTGAGCCCTTCTGAATAGTCACAAATTATTTTTAAGAAAACTTTCAATACATTGAAGTAATTTCAAGCAATTGCGTGCATGTTTAGTACATTGTGGCTTGGGGATTAAGGTCAGGGTTGGATTATAGACTTCTTAAAGCCTATGAAATCCTACGTGGAAAACCGTAGATGGTATAAAATGTAAAACTAAAAATATCTAAATGTAAAACTGCCTCCCCCAAAGAGGTGAAACTTAATTAATCATGCCCTCACACCTACCTAAAGAAATTTTAAAGTTAACGAATCTATGAATCCCTGTAAAGGATATGGAACAGTAACTTGATAATAAACTGCATTATACCAGAAAAATCCAGTCCTGCTACTTCAGCAACTGTAAAATCTAATCTGATTTAAAAATTAGACGAGTAACATTTTTAAAACCACAAGATCTGAGACATCAGTTATACATGAGGATTCTTTATGGGACCACTATTCTCACCAAAGAAAAAGGCTTCTTCAAAGTATTTTATCTACTATGAGACTCTAAGGTCTGGATAGTCACTGACATAAAGGGTTGAATCACCTTTAAGTTACTAGTGTCAGCTTTCTATTGGTGTGAAGCTCAGAAATGTGGAAAATTCACCTTCTGGGAAATATGTCACACTTTGCTTTACCAATTCTTAACTGAAATAAATAAGAAAGTCGGAGTGGGGAAACCTGTTGACAAAGTACAATGAAAAATTTACCCAGTGGTGTTCACATTCTAGAGTTTCACTGAGGAGGACAGCTTCAGTCACATAAGATCCTACCATATTCTGAAAGGGAAGCCACAGGGTCCAGTCACTGGCTTTATATTGCATTATTTTCTGGTGTGTCTTCTCCAGTTCTTCAGACCTTGAAAGGTTCTAGGACATTTTTATCAGAAAGAAGTCTGAACTTTTTCGTCTTAATGTAATTAGTGGCTGCAACCCATTAAGTATGACTTGACAAATCAAAGCATCATCTTGGGGTAACATCACTAAATAAAGCTTCACCTCATCGGATGTGTGTACCACACCCTGAGTGAGAGTACTCAGAGTATCATGTTGGTCAAAGGGCACAAAGCTGTAGTTAGGTAGGATGAATAAGTCTAGAGGTCTAATGTACAACACAATGACTATAATTATAAATAATACCGTATTATATACTGGCGATTTGCTAAGAGTAAATTTTAGGTTTTCTCATCACACACAGAAGAGTGGTAAGTATATGACAAGATCTATATGTTAGTTAACCTGACTCTAACAACCACTTCACTATGTATATGTATCAGAACATTGTTGTACTACTTAAACAGATATAATTTTTATTAAAATTTTTAAAAGAACCACATTTAATGTCTTTATTCACCGAAGCTTTATGAACATTCAGTCAAATCACAGGAAGACTGACTTCGCATCAATTACTCACTCAACCTACATGGCGTAATTGTCTGGATCACACCCATCTGTTCAGTTTATTGCCATCAGGCAGCTGTAGCCATATTAAAATTTCTAGGTAATTTACCACCAACCTTTCCACATGAAGCGATGCCTCATGGAAGCAAGTCCAGAAAATTGCTCTACTTCTGTGAAACTTTTCAAAGTACAGAGCTAAGAACCAACTCTAAACAAGACAGTGATTGCTAGAGAGCATAAACACAGTGCAATTAACAATTCTGGTCGCATTTATGTGGAATAAAGATAAAGTCACTGGGCAGTTTTAAATTATCTCAATAATCCAATATTGCATTTTCAGGGACTCCTGGAGTATTATCTAATGTTGGCCTCCATTCCTTAGACATTTTTTATTAATTTGACTTTTAAATTTGAGCATAGTAAAGTTTAATTTTAATCCCTTTCTGGTGAAGATGTTGAGAGCTCCCAGCAGGCTTTCTTGTCTTGTCATGGGAAGAACCCATCTGGGATAACACAGTTCGTACGGAGAGGGACACACTGGTAGACAAGATGGAAAAAGAGAGCTTAATCAATGTTGAAGTTTTTGGTCCAACTTTCCTGAATTCTAGTTGCATCTCTGCCTTTCTCAAGGATTAATTAAGTAAATAAAGTTACCTTCTTGGCTAAGCTGATTAAGCTAGATTTCTGTTGCCTGAAGATAAAAAAATGCCAGACTAATCTGTTGTTTAATACATGTTTTACTGTCTCCATTTCTAACAATTTTCATGAAGGTTGACATTCTAGATTTCCTAATCATTACCTTCATTTTTCCCCTCACAGAATTTTTGTCTTGAAATTTGTCTGGTTTTTTTTCTTTTTTCTTTTCCTCTAGTGGTTCAGTATTAAGATACACTTATATGATTTATTAACAATAATAATATTTTAGCTAAAGTATCATACTATTTATAATATTTGAGTTGCTTTTGTCAGTTTATTCCAAAAAGTCATACAAGAAAATATCTTTACATATTTCAGGGGCTAACTTTTGAAATTTAATGCCTCTGTCTTAATGTTTAACTTACTGACAAATTTTAAAACATAAAATGAAAACTTGTCTGTGATAATACTAAAATCTTAGAGGACTAATTTTACATTGCAATGTACTGATAATGTAATGGTCAGGAGTTAAGATTTAATGAACCAACAAGATATTTCAAAAGTAGAATCAATAGGAAAATCACACACCAAGTAACAATATGTATAATAATACTGAAGGATGCATAATACTGGAGAATATGGATTTAGTATTCAACATTCCTTTCAGATTTAGAAATAAAGGATAAAATTGTATAAGGTAAGTTCTAAGTACTTTATGATAGCCAATATATTATAATAAAGTGGGTTATATTTCTGAAGTAAGAGATGGAACAATGGAAAAAAAATCTCCTAATGTTACTTCTCAGGAGCTACAGCTATCATCCACTGCAGTGAACCAAAACCGTGACAAATCATGTCTCTGAAAATCTTGGCATGGATTCAAAGATACTAGATACTAACTGAAATCAATGTTAAAGGAAATTGCTATTTAAGTGTTTTAGAAAAGGTAATAGGGGTTCTTCAGGAGAATTTTTGCTCCCTTAGAGTTTTATCTGTAATTTCACTTTTGTTTCCATAGGTACATCTTGACCTTAATGCCCATGGTACCTTGGTCATTTAAGTGCTTGTCATTTAACACAAGTCATTTAACTTGCATTGACACTGTCCCACAAAATAAACTAAGTTATGAGTAAAGATTCGCCAGTGGCATGAAAACAAGCTACATTCCAATTGTATCCAATACAGGTAATTTTGAATTTGTATTTATACCTACAAGCAATCTACAGTTTTCTTTGCACTGTACTACTGTTTTTTCTTAAAATCTTTTTAAATCCTGATGCTTTAGCTCTAAATAAACTCATTTTGCTCATCCCAAATTTGCAGATAAGGTTCTGGAGTGTCTTCCTGTTATGAATAATATGAAGGATCCTCATGATGTAAATAATTACACTTGCTTAAACTATCAAAGTACTTTTCCTCCAGACCTTTGGCGTAGGGTTCATGCATGTGTGTTTGACTAAGACTTTGATGGTAACTTGAATTTGGTATAAAACTTTGGGCTAGCATCTCTTCAAAGTCATCTCATGAATGGGTAGAGAATTAAGGTCACCAAGAGGCAGGGGCCAAGAATGGAAGATCTCGGAAGTGGATTTAGCCATCAACATTTTAAATATTTGCAATAATATATTTCCATTTGAAAGTCTGAAAGAAAATCACATTTAAATAAAGACATTGCATCAGCAGGTGGGACATTCCCACTTCCCCTCACTTCCTCTGTGGCACCTGAGAACTCTCAGTTTTCATAAATCACATTGCTATCAAATCTTCAGTGAGGCATCCACAAGTATACTTCAAACACTTATAGTTTGTCTTACCTGGAGTTCATTTTTTTATTATCAAATATATATATATATTTTTAAGTGTTTATTTTCACAAGGAAATTGAGAGGTTTTGCTGAGTGTGTATTAAAGATCCATTGTCAGATTTTAATATTTATGTGATAAACTTAGTTTATATTTAATTCCTCAGCCATCCTCCTAGAATTTTGATTCTCAGTTGAGGGGAGATGGAAGAGTGCTTGATAACGGAACTTGATCAGGGGTCAGAAATGATTCTATGAGCCACTGGCTGCCCATCTACTCCTCCCTCTGACATCTCAGCTAAGAAAACCACTCCTCCAATACATAAGCCCAATTTATACAAACACTTGTCCATTTTTCAACTGTTCTTCGAGGGAGCTACTAAGTCTGGTAAATAGACCTAACTCATTTCTGTCTTTCCCCATTCCTGCCAGACTATCAGAACAGAAGACAGAGATGAAACTCAGGTTAGCATGAAATCCTCCAAGCTGCATCTGGTGCTAGTTAGGCTAGCTATTATAACAATACCACCAGCAGCAAAGCAATGGCTTACTATAACAAAAGGTTATGTTTCTTTCATTTAACAAGTTGATGCAGAGGTTATCAGTTAACAGATAGCTTTCCAAGATGTAATCATTTCTTCCATCTAATAACTTCACCTTCACTCTTGTGCTGGAGAGACCTCTACATTCAGGTGAAAAGGGAAAACCAGAGGGTAGAGAAGGCATACCTGTATTTTAATCATCTTAGCTCAAAAGCGATACACCAATTTTTGTGGTCCCCAAGCCCCACCTAGAAGCAAAGGGATGTGGGACAAAGAGACTAGAAAATTCACAACAGAAATTCTATAATAAAAGGAGGCAGATCATGGGTAATTAGATTTTTCAAAATAATAAAATTTTATATAAGGATATAAGGATATAAGTATATATTCTCTTCAAAATTCCTATAGTGAAATTGCGGAGTCACTATATGCATTTTTTTAAATATTGATATATATACATATATCTTATATGTGAGAAAATTTCTATTGGTTACTATTAACCATGGAGTTGACTATTGACTTGACAGGATAAGTTTCCATTTATTTATTTTTTTGCAATTACACTTTTACAATGTTTTTCAAACCAGGAATAGATGTTGAACTTTATCAAACACTTTCCATTTTATATTGAGAGTGTATGTTTTGTTTTCTGTGTACTATTAATATTAATAATTGTTTAAAAAGATTTATTGATGTCATACTATATCTGAATTCCTGGAGAAAATTCCATTTGATTACGGCATCTTATTCATTTAAAATAATTTGATTCTAGCTGCTATTCTTAAATTTGGACTTTTGCATATTTATTTGTAGATCTGTTTAGTCAGAGGTTTTTTTCTAACTTTTACTTTCCTATAAAGATTTAGTACCAGTGTTATATTTGCCTAGTAAAAAGAATTGAGGAGTTATTCTGACCTATAAAATGATCATTTCTGTGTAGTACTGATACAGAATAGCTCTTACCCTAAACAACCTAAATGCCCAACAGTGGATGAATGGCTAAAGAAAATGTGGCCTTTGCATACAATGGACTACTATTTGGTCATAAAAAAGGAAACACTGCCATATGCTACTACATGGATGAGACTTGAAGATATTATGCTAAGTGAATAAGCCAGTTGCAGAAGGATGAATACTGCATGATTTCACTTGAATAAGGTATCTAAAGAAGTCAAACTCATAGAAACAGAAAGTGGAATGGTGGTTTCTCGAAGCTAGGGGGAGGGAGAAATAAAATGTGGCTGTTCCATGAGTATAGAGTTTCAGTCACACAAGATAGAACTTTCTAGATAACTGCTGTACCACATTGTGTTTATAGTTAGCAATATGGCACTGTACACTTAAACAATTTAAAAAGAGTAAATCATATTATGTGCTCTTTATGATAATAAAAGAAGGTACCACTTAGTGAAAACTAGACTTGCTAGTAAGTAGAGTACTCTTGCCAATTCTTCCACCTAGAACATCTTCACTTCGAATCCCATTGTAGAATTTATCCAATCTTGAAGTGCTGGTTCTAGTGCTACATTCTCCATCAGTGCCTTATGTTACAGGATGTCATAAACCTTGCTCGTGAAGATAACATCCCATATGTTATGGCAGAGATATGGCAGTGACAAGAGAAAGAAGAAAGGACATGGGCTTTCTCTAGGGAATCGGTAGAGAATTTAGTAAAAACATCTGTTGAGAAAACTAATGAATGAGGAATTGTGGGAAACAGAATGCTTGTGATGATGGGGAGAGGAAGTGGGTATAAAGACACTGAATTCTACAAATTATATGATAACCAAGTGCAAGAGCAGGTACAGCAGGAGTGAGAGGTGGAAAACGTAGCCCAAACACTGCAAAACATGAGCATCTGATTGATGGCATTGAGATTTGCTGCAAATAGAATATATGTGTGTGTTGGGATCGTTTGGTAAAAGCACAATACTGCTGCAAGTAACTAGATGTTAGAATTAAATTATGCTCACTGCTGTTATATTTATATCCAATTCAAATTGTGTGTAATTAAGTAAACTGCTTCCAGCACAGCTCGGGACTGTCTGAGGACGGGTGACCCAAGACTTAAGAAACAAAGAGACAAAGTAAAGAGCAAAGATAGGACCAGGGGACTCAAGATCTTGTGGATCTAGAGTGCCGAAAGCCTGGTCGACATCATATTTATTAGGGGTATACAGCTCAGAAAAAAATGCGATCAAAGAGGTGGGGCTTTAGATATTCCTTGCGATAAGCACTAAATTCAGCTTGCTGATTAACTGGTTAATTTCAGGCCTATCCCTTCCAGAAACAATCACCCTCCTGGGGTATGCAAAATTTCTGTCTATCCTGCTATTGCCTCCAGGACATCTCAAGATAGCGAATATTTCCCCTGGGTTAAACCACATGCTTTCATGCCAGAACAAAGTTCTGTTAATGGATGATCTGGCTTTCCAGGACCGTCCATTGTTTTACCCAGATATTCTTCGTGCCCTTAGGGTCAATCTCAGGATTTCTCCTCACAAATTTTCTTTAGCATAATACATGTTAAAGGTCATCTGCTGCGGAAAGCATTAAAACAAAGGAGCATGTGCATTTTAAGCAAGTACGTGTGAATATAGTATTTTAACCTCATGGAAATTTAGGTACGGCTTGTTTTTAGCAGCTTATTTGTTTCCCAGCACACAAGAGATTGACATACGCTCTTTTCCTGGCTTTCTTCTTGGCATGCTTTATTGAAAGAATCAAGAAGATGGTGAACTAAGGCAGTGAGGTACCCCCTCGATTTGTGCCTGATCCCTGGAGGTCCCTGTGTAAAAAGAACAGTATAAGTGTGAGGTTCCACAGCACACTGACAAAGGGGACTATCTCACTCTGGAGTAAAGAGGGGCAGTTTCCACGGACTAGTTCATTAGCATATTTTAGTCCTTCCTCATCACCTAAGTCTTCCCTTTTCCTGAATCAGGAAAGAATCAGCATGACTCCAGTTCTCACATCCTCAGGGAGAGAGAAAGCCAAATTCTCATTACTAACCTCAGTTATAAATGGTCATTTTTTATTTGAACACCTATGCACTTTTTTTGTCTTCATCGATTTTTTTTATTGTAGTAAATATACATAATATAAAATTTACCATTTTAAGTCCAGAGGCATTAAGAATTTTCACATTGTTGTGCAACCATCACCACCACGCATCTCCAGAACTTTTTCATCTTCCCTAAATGAAAGTCGGTACCCATCAATTAATAATTCCCCATTCCTCCCTCCCCTGCAGCCCCTGGAAAACACTATCCTACTTTCTGTCTCTGAGTTTGACCACATAGAATGTCACAGTATTTGTCCTGTTGTAACTGGCTTGTTTCACATAGCATAATGCCCTCAAGGTTCATCTATGTTATGCCATGTGTTGCTTTCAATGTTTTGTTTTTTTTTTTAATATACTTTTATGGTACTCACTGCCAAATTGTATATGGGCTTTGACTGAGGCATTCTGGGGCCTCAGCACTACTAGTTACAAAGAAAAGAGGATTAAGACCAAGACAGGTACAGCAAAACCAGTCCGGCATCACAGCTGATCCTCGAGGAAGGCAGCTACGTTATAACACGTGGCGATAAAGTGAGTGAGGGCAATGTAGGTTATACCCATCAATTGCGGTTCACCCAGGACATTACAACTGCCACGGAGACAGGACAGAGGTACAATGGTGACTATATTTGACATTAAATTGGTAGTTTAATATTTCCAGGTCATAGAAAATAGATACATGGATAGCAACTTAGAGTATGTGAAAAACCACGTTCCCTGGGGAAAGAGGTTTGCTAAAGATAGATGGGGTGTTAAGGTGTTTACCGAGACACAGTGGGAAATAGCAATGCTAGTCCGAGGAATGAAGGCAGAAGCTCCCACTCGGGAGGCTGGCACTTGTGTTTTGAGTACATTTGTATCCAGAGTCATCAGAAGTACACTGGATTCTGGATCTGAGCCTGTATCTGCCTACATCCAGCCTCTTTTACCCAAGAGGGTATCAACAGCTAAAAGGTCCTAAACTGTTAGAAATAGGAATCAGTAACTAGCTGTGAAAACATTGAAAGCATAGCCAGCCTAGTATAATAATTACCTTCTGTGCATAACATATTCCTGATAGTAGACAGGCAACATCTTAAGGGCATAGATGATGCCTAATTTATACTGACCCCCAGGAGAAACGTGTACTAATTGTACATTTGGAAGACAAAAGCACAGAGAATTGTAGAAGTTCCTCTATACTAATAGCC
Source organism: Vicugna pacos (assembly GCF_048564905.1). NCBI lineage: Eukaryota > Metazoa > Chordata > Mammalia > Artiodactyla > Camelidae > Vicugna > Vicugna pacos. The sequence goes on along the minus strand of NC_132994.1, from coordinate 10,349,571 downwards.
AGGGTTTCTTGGAGAATTTATATCTAGTTTTGTTCTTTAGATACATTTATTCTTGAATTATCATTGGTACATCACTGCCACCTGGCATTTCACGGCAAGGCAAAGTGAAAAATAGCAAATTGTGTCCACTGCAAATAACTAACATAGTTTCTGCGCTTTAATCCACTGCCCTGAAATAGAAAAGGCATAAAATACGTGCATTATAAACAACACCTATACAAATGCATCATGCCAAAAAGAGGAGTGGTTTTGAGGAATGATGAGTACTCCAGTTTGGCTGGTCGTTCAGTGATGTGTTTGTCAAATGCATTCAATACATTTTTCCCCATGTGATATTTTTTGTCACTGAAGCATAGTCAGTTTACAATGTTGTGTTAATTTATGGTGTACAGCATAGTGATTCAATTGTATATATTCTTTTTTCCTATTATTTTTCATGATTGGCCATTACAGGTTATTGAATATAGTTCCCTGGGCTGCACTGGAGGACCTTGCTGTTTATCTGTTTTACATACAGTAGCTAGTATCTACAAATCCCGAACTCCCAGTTTATCCCTCCACTCTCCCCTTTCCTGCCCCAGTAACCACAAGTTTTTCTATGTATGTAAGTCTGTTTCTGCTTTGTAAATAAGTTTATTTAATATAACCAAGACACCAAGATAGTAGCTCCATTTCCCCTTGTTGGTAAGTAAATTTAGGAAGTTTAAATCTTTTCTTGCAATATTTTTGTTGATTCACGAGGAAAAATGTGACCGCAAAATTATCAAATTTACTTTCTTCAGATCCATCTCTCAGGAACTCTTTACACACTTAAACTGAATAGTAAAAGTTCCTGAAGAAAATCAGTTTCTTAATATGGTTTGGGCAACCAAAGAAGAGTTGTAATGAAAGTCATCTTTCAACCTTGCTCCCTCTTATTAACACCCATGGACACAATAATCAGTGACATAAGTTTACCCAGTCAGGTATAAATGTCTCCACTAGGCAGGCTAGATGAAACCATCCCTGTGACCTAAATACGATCTCACCTGCATTATACATTCAAGGAACATGCTGATAACAGCAGCAACAGAACAGTTTTTCTTACACCTGGCAGATCAACACTGCCCAACTTGCTCCCAGGTATTCGCGCCGCCCCCAGAAACCAGATCATCTGTGTCTGAATCACAGAAACCCTAAATGTACAGCATTGGGAACTTCTGGCCACCTTTGGGGGCTTTATGAAAATACCATCTCAAAAATATTTTCAATTAGTTGCTTATATCGATGGTAAATTCAGCTGGACTCACCTAACAGCAGGAAAGAAGGTAGAAAATTCTCAGGAACAGGATCCCCAGAGTATAACTTGATGAAAGGTTTTAGAGGATTTTTCACACACACAAAGTAAATAGATAAATAAATACATGAAAATATGATCCCTAGATAAATGAGCAAACACTTTTTAAAGTTTAATAATAACTCTGGGTTCTGAAATTAAGCACAGCGGGAAATGAGAGTTATGGATTCCAAAGACATTGCCCATTCTTTTTTAAACTTCATTTGGCATATTTCCGTGTCACCTCCAACACTTTGCAGAACTGAAAACACAGCGTGAAGGCTATCTGGAGACACTATGGAATGCCAGTAGGTACACTGAATGTTTTTTTAAAAAAAATCTGTGTCCCTGGAATTTCCTCTTATTTCATTTCATTAAGAATTCTAACGTGAAAATCAGTGTAAGTTCTCTGAGCGCTAGAAACGCTAGTGTGAGTTTAGTGGATTTAGTGATAGTGCTATAAAATGATGCCATCCACTAACAAAGATGTATTAATCACATTACAAGTGCCAGCCAATGTCCAAGGTGCTAAGAATATAGAATGAGTTAAATAAATAAATAAATAAATAAATGTATGGCCTTAAGGAGCTTACATTCTAATTGAGAAAGACATAACAAGGCTCCATGAGATATCTGTACATAAGATGATGGTAAATACTATGGGGAAAATGGAACATGGAAAGAGAGAAGGAGTGCTGAGGAGAAAAGGAAGATTGTAGTCTTTTTTTTTTAATTTTTAAAAAAAAAATTTTATGATTTATTTTTCTGTGGGGGGAGGTAATTAGGTCTATTTATTTATTTATTTATTTTTAGAGGAGGTGCTGGGGATTGAACCCAGGACCTCATGCATGCTAAGCATGTGCTCTACCAGTTGAGCTACACCTCCCCACAACTATAATCTTAAATAAGGTTTCCACAGGCATGTTCACTGGAAAAGTGAGCTGAACAAGGGTTGAAATCATGTAGCTGTCTGGGAAAAAGCATTTCAGGTACGTGCAAAACCTTGAGGTAGGACCCTGGCTAGCGTGTAAGCAGAAGTAGAGGAGAATCAGATATTGGTGAAGGAAAGTAACTCTCTACTACAGTGTGACATGGTCACTGAGTATCATCAGAAATTCAAAGCAACAGGCATAATGGGTGTGTATGAACATAATGTCTGTCTGGATGAAAAGATAATTGTAGTGTAAGCCCTGACAATTTTTTTTTTTTTGCTTGTGATTTGTGAGTTTTGTTTATTATAATGCATATACCTGACTTAAGCTTTGATTGCCAAAGCATCCATTTCAAAGAGGCATCCATTTCAGGACAAATATCTCAAATAAACACACTGCCAACCATACAGCTAGACAAGGAGCCAGGCTGCCTCCCCGCACCGAGGCCCCTTTGTTTTAGAGATCTTAGTTGATTTCAAGAAACAACCATTTGAGCTAATTGTTATTTTCTCTTCACATGCTCTAAATTTCTGCTCCTATGTTTTAAATTCATGAATAAAGAGTGAGTCTTTAAAATCCTAAACCCTTGCCCTTGGCTCAAATAAGAGCAGAACCCCAGGCCCATGTGGTCCCTCTCTCTCTCTCCTCACAACCTTGCTGTTTGGTCCCAGATATGTTGTGTAATTTCCAGGTCTTATATAAGTAATAACTCTCTATTTTTTAAAAAAGTTTCCTGATAGTTATTGCTGAAGGTCTAGTCTGATCAGTGTTGGTTATTGATAGGTTGAAACTGGTACAAAACAACAGTGAATACAAAACACAATAATAAGGCTACAAATGCCTGCTGGAAATCCTGCTGCAAAGATGCATATGGGCCTTTTGCAATTATTTATTCATTTATTTAGCATTCATTTAAAATTGATTTTGAGTGGCCACAGTGTGCCAGGTGTCAGGAATAAAGATATGTCTCCTTTAACAGATTCAATACATTCCTGAAAACTGTGCTGCTAAGTCAAAAGTGATTAAATAAAAAAACACATTTCTATTAACTTTAGTGGAAACAGTTCTGGTGTATTCTATCCCAACTCAAGATGCCCAGATAATTTTCACAAATAGAAAAATACAGCAACTGAACAATTAAAATAAGTTTAAATGGGTAATAACAACTTGAAAGTAAAAAAAAGTCACAGTTTGCACATAAATGAGCAAGGAGGTTCTCATTATGACTGTTGAACAAAAAGAAGAGATAGCTAGAAAGAGAGGCAGGAGCTCATAGATAGTAGATATGTGGGATGATCATTTTACATTTCATTGAAACCTGGACAGTTTTGAGAATTAAAGTCAGTGCTACCCATAAATACACTGGGACAACAGGCATAAACCAGAACCATCCCAGGAAAACTGGGAATTATGATCACCCTACTCAAATGCAATGTTGTTTATGAGCAGTCATGAGATGGACGTTAAAGCTGGTCCTTCAGATTGCACCCTACTGACACTCATGTATGTGTCACAATTTCAGTTTACATAGTTCAGCACACATTTACTCTAACAGGAGTTAAGACCACACTGAGGGATGCTGCCTGAAATAAAACTGTGCAACATAAGAGCCTTGAGTTTCGGTTTTATTTAGGGACTTACTGAGAACTGTAGCCCAAGAGATAGGCTCTCAGAAAGCTCTGAGGAGCTGCTCTGAAGATGTAATAGAAGAGGGGGCAGTATATTTGTAATTCTTGTGAAGAGATGTGTGCAATCAAGGATTCATCTTGGTGGAAGGTTATTGTTAGTCAGGAGGAACAGAATCTCACTAAAACATGCTTTCCTAAATATAGGAAGATACAAGAATCTATGTGCATAAAAAATTTCTCCTGAAATAGTTCTAATTACCTGAGGACCTGTTTTGCTCTTTCACCTATTTTCCCAAAGCACAGAGTGCCCACTCTTGCTCCTTGAATTCCTTTTATAGTGTACTGTAGGTTAGCAACTGCAGTGGCTAATGACTCATTTCTTGTAGGACTGGGTGACAAGGGACATTCCTTAGTTAGCAGAGAATAGTCAGCAGCCAGCATTAGTTTGGCCAAACTCCCTTAAGTCTCCCTCTACTCCTCAGAAACATAGTAGCCAGCAGACCCAAGGAGGTTACCTGAGGCAGATTTCATTGCAACTCAGTGACAGCAACCTCCTGCCCTAGCTCCCTATTTTCAGGCAGGCAGCCCTGAAAAAGAAGCCCACTTGATACTTATCTCAGACTAATCTACATAAATGAAGACATCTATGTGTGAAGACTTACCTCAACAAGTTAAATCTATAGACACAACTTGAATATAATTTATGTATACCCTCTAAAGATGACTGTAATGGAATTTGTATTATTTAATCTCACTGAAATTCCCCCCTCCACAGGGAGTGCCACAGAAGAGCTTGGTGCAAGCAGGTGAAATAATCCTTCCTGGGCTGTGTCTTATTTTGTCACTAACAACTTGCTTGACTATGAACAAATTATTTAATCTATCTGAGCCTTAGTTTCTTCATTTGCAAAATAAAAATGAAAGAATTAAGTGAGTCAAGGTGTGTAAAGTTCCTGGCATATTAGTAAACATTTTCCTCCTTTTAAAAATAGAAAAACATCAACACAGGAACGCAAATGGTGACATAGGAGGCTTCTGAATGTCCTCCTCCCACAGACGCAACAAATGTACAGCAATATACAAACAATTCCTTCTGAGAGAAATCCAGAAACTAGCTGAGCAACTCCTACACATCAAGTAATTAAGAAAATCAGTTGAACCTTTAGCTAGACTAAGTAAGAAAAAAAGCGAGAGGACCCAAATAAATAAAATCAGAAATGTGAAGAGGCATTACAACAGTTAGCCAAGAAATACTAAGGATTATAAGAAACTACTGTGAATAATTACACACCAACAAATTAGATAACCCAGAAGTAGATGAGTTCCCAGAATCATACAACCTACCAAGACTAAATTATGAAGAAACAGAAAATCTGAACAACAATTAGTAAAGACTTCAAACCAGTAAACAAAAACCTCCCAACAAAGAAAAGTCCTGTACCAGATGGCTTTGCTGGCAAATTCTACCAAACATTTAGAGAAGAATTAATACAATTCCTTCTCAAAGTCTTCCAAAAAGTGAGAGAGAAGGGAACATTTATGAGGCCAGCATCACCCCAATACCAAAGTCAGACAAGAACACAACCAGGAAGAAAATTACAAGCAAACAACCCTAATAAGTATGAGCACAAAAATCCTCAACAAAATATTAGTGAATTGAATTCAAAAGCATATTAAAAGCATTATACACCATGATCAAGTGGGATATATTCCTGAAATGCAAGGATGGTTCAATATATGCAAATCTATTAATGTGATGTGCCATGTTAACAAATAAAGGATAAAAATCATATGATCATCTCAATTAATGCAGAAAAATTACTTGACAAAATTCACGATTCTTTTATGATGAAAACTTTCACATATTGCGTACAGAAGGAATGTACCTCAACACAATAAAGGCCATATATGACAAGCTCACAGCTAACATCATATTCAATAATAAAAAGCTGAAAGCTTTTCTAGAACAAGACAAGGTTGTCTACTTTGGTCACTTTTATTCAAAATAGTACTGGAAGTCCTAGACAGAACAAATGGTGAGTTGGAAGGCAGGGGAATAAAGGAATCCAACAATGTTGGCAATGTCAACTGGTACAGCCACTGTGAAAAACAGTATGGAGATTCCTCGAGAAATTAAAAGTAGAATTACCATATGATCCAGCAATTCCACTTCTGTGTATGGGTATGTATCCAAGGGAAACCAAATCATTATCTTGAAGAGATACCTCTCATGTTCATTGCAACTTTATTCACAATAGCCAAAGCATAGAAACAACCTCAGTGTTCATCAAGAGATGACTGAGTAAAGAAAATGTGATATCTATATGTGATGGAATGTTATTCAGCCTTAAAAAATAAAGAAATCCTGCAACTTGTGAAAACTTGTATGAATTGAAGGGCTAAGTGAAATAAGCCAGACAGAGAAAGACAAATACTGCATTCCATCACTTATATGTGGAATAAAAACCAAACAAGCAAAAAAGTTGAACTCATAGAATTAGAGAGAAGAAAAGTAGACTGGAGGCTGCAAGAGCCTGGGAGGTGGGGAAAAGAGGGTCAGGCTGATAAAATGGCACAACAGTCAGGTAAAAGATAAATAGGGTCTGGAGATCTTATATAAATATGGCGACTATAGTTGATAACACTGTGTCACTTAATTGAAATTTGCTAAGAGAGTAGAAGTTAAGTGTTCTCACCAATAAAAAAATAAATGAAAGAAAAAAAAAGAAAGCAATGGAGGAAGGAAGGAAGGAAGGGAGGGAGGGAGGGAGGGAAGGAAGGTAAATATGAGAGGAGATGGATGTGTTAATGAACTCAATGGTAAGAATTGTTTGACAATGTCTACATGTAACAAATCATCACATTGTACACTAAATACACTGCTATTCTATTTGCAATTATATCTCAACAAACTAAAAAAATCCATACAACATATATATACCAGGTGATTTCTCAGTACTTTATGCATATTAAGCTATTTAATAATCCTAATAACCCATGATGTAAATACCATCACTGTTTGTACATAAGGAAATTAAGACATGGTTGGGGAGAAGTTGCGACTACCTCGCCAACATTACAATGTGGTGAAGCTGGAATTTGAGCCCAGGCAGCCTGACTCCAGGGCCTGTACTTTCAGTCATCACACTATATTGCCTTCTTTCTGGGTCCTTGACGCTGAGTTGTGTTTTATTTTTCATTCCTAATTATACGCCAACTTCATTGCTTGCCCTGCTGCTTCCTTTGTTCTCCCTGACATCAGAGAGCAGATTGTCCACAGGCTCTTATGGTCAAGCAGTCTTTTCTGAGAGTAATGATATTTAAGCCATAAAACAATCTTTGGTCCAATTTTTGAGCCATCCCAGAAAGTCATCTACTACCCTATGTATATTTCAAAATCTTGATGATATTTTAATATGAAATTCATCATTTAAAAAGTAACCAATATATCATATTCCTGTTGTGATTAGTATTAAAATAAACAGTAATTTGTCTCAATTCAAAATGATTAGATTTGTCTGTAGAAGATACTGAATGAATAAAGGATTTAGCCTGAATGAAGACTGGCAGTTTATTATTATAAACATCCGTGTCATGGTCCTTTCTCAAAACAAGATGTTTAACAATTGGCAAACAGAGTTCAACAGTAATATGGATTTGTTCAAAATCTCCCTATTGGTAAATTCTCCACACATCAAGTTACAGAAAATGTATTTACTGCAAAGATATTTAGGAGACCTCATTCTATCCTATTTGTTTTTCTCCTGATGACTATAGTTAATACCTTCACTCTACAGCACTTTTCAGAAAAATGCTCGGAGAAAAACATAAGAAAAATCAAAAGTCAAACTCAGTTTAAAGCTGAGAGTCTTCGAAAAGTGTCCTAAGCTGATAAAGAAAGAAGAAAAACAAATGGTTTTTGTTTGGTTGGCTTTTTTTTTTTTTTTTGAGGTTTCGTTTTTTTTTTTTTTTTTTTTGATGTACTCCTCCCATATTGAACAATGTAAAATAATTCCCAGCAAGTTAGCTACCCAGAAAAAAACCAAATGCCTGCTTCTTTCCTCCAGTGTCTGCTTTCTCAGTGTGCTGACCTTAAGCCAATCAATGGACTGGCATGAGGCCACAGTCTCCAACAGAGACCTCAGGATACATGAAATTCCTTTTTGTTGTTGTTGTTGCTGTCATTGTTTATTTAAATTCTAAGTAAATCAAATAAACGTGTAATGACTTAAAATATCAGACCTCGTATTTCAGAAAGCCAGGGAATGGAACACAATTCAATTTAAAGGAAAGAAATTGAAACTTTTCTTTCTAAGGAGTTTAACCTGTTTACTTTAAATTGCTCAGTTTTTCATAAGACGTGGTCCTCTTCATTTGTGCATTAGAAGTCATACGATACACCACCCAAATTCTCCTTTAGTAAAAACTTATGACCCCAGCTACTAAAAGCACGGCCGACAGAGAGCCCCGACCCGGGACCAGCTACATCCTTTGTGGGGCCGAGTGCAAAAAGAAAATGTGGGGCCTCTTGCTCAAATGCTATCAAGAATTTCAAGGTGGTGGCAGTAGAAAGTTAAACCAAGCATTGGGCCCTGCTGGGCACGGGGCCCTCTGAGTCTGCACACATTGCCTGCCCATGAAGCCAGCCTGCCCTGAGCTGCTAGTCAACTGTCATCATGGTGTCTGCAGGAGACCCCTGCCTCATCCAAAGCTGTGTCTCTTCCCAGGGCGGGCAAAATTCAGTTATCAGATTGGCATGGAGGTACAAAGTCCTGGCCAGCTTTTCCCCAACTTGGGACAAATCTGTAAGGTTATCTCAGCTCAAAGCTGCCAGAAGTGTCAGCTGAGCATTTCCTTGAGACTGACTTACACCTGAACTTCTCCCTGTACCTACTGGCTTTCTCCAATCCCCTCCCCTCCCCTCCCCTCCCCTCCCTTCCCCTCCCCTCCCCTTCTTCTCCTTTCCCTTCTTTTCCTACCCTTCGCTTCCATAGGTTCTGCTCAGAACAGTCTCTCATAAACCCCCCTGCTTGGTGATGTCCCCTTAAGTCTGCTTCCCAGGGAACCCAACCTGTGAAACTGGACTTTGAAAAACTCCTGTACTTACAAACACAACAACCGTTAGCACAGCAGGCTTTTCTATGCCTATTAGTTTGTCCTACTCAGTCTCAGACAGCATTGAGCTGTTGCTTGGTTGTCCCTGTTGCAGAAAGGGCAGAGCCTTTGGGAGGGTAAGGAGCTGTGCTGTTGGTAGTTGGTGTCCATGTCTGTTTTGGCACTTGCGAAGATTTATTGAGCACTTATTGTGGTGAATATTTTATGTAAATTAGGTCATTTAATCCTCACAATAAATCTTTGCAGTAGATATTCCAATTAGCTCCATTAACGTAACAATACAGAAGTAACATCTCCACAATCAAAGATAAAAAAGGGGCACAGCCCAGCTGTCACATCAAAGCTAGAGCTCTTGATTCCTACCCTGTAACACCTGCCGGATGCTGTTCCTCCCGTCTTGGCTTTTCTTGATGAACAGGAACACCTTCAAGTTGGCAGCCCCAGTCTGTACACCCATAGTGGGCAGGAAAGTGCTCACTCAGCAGGCTTGAGTTTCTAGAATCCCAATATTTCCAAGAAAGACCTGTTTTCAAGACTAGCCCTTGGCCAACTCCTGAGAACTGAGCTCTGAGCTCTTAAAATATTCTGCCTAATAAATATGTTTGTATGCTTGCAGCCTTGGGCCACACTGTAAAGATCTGACCGGTTAGTGTATGTTAACTATCTGTTAGTTTATGGTCTGGTGAGCACCTGTTTTTTCACTGGGGACCGGAGCTTAAGTAGCTGAGGTCAATCACATAGGTGCTGCGTGAGCTCCAATAAAAACCCTGGACCCAAGGCTCAGGCGAGCCTCCCTGGTTGGCACCACTTTGCACTTGTTGTCACAGGTGACTGCTGAGAGAATTAAGTGCATCCTGCACAAATCCACTGAGACAGGATACCTGAAAGCCGTGCCTTGTTTCTTCTGGACTTCTCGCGATGAGCCTTTTCTCTTTGTTGCTTCTAATCCATACCCTTTCACTGGAACAAGGTATAACCCTGAATAAAACAGCTTCCAATTCCTGTTAAGCCCTTTTAGTGAATCATCGTATCTGAGAGTGGTCTTGGAGACCTCAACACACAGACACTGGAGAAAAAACTTCATCTTAAACAGAGCAAGATGGACAAACAAACCTGCCATTTGTTGTCGTTGTTGTCTAGCTCAGAGCCTACAAGGTCACACTGCGGCTGAATGCTTCCACCTTCCAGAAAAGGAGGCGTGGGCAGGACATTCAAACTACTGCTCCCTTGTCACTTGCATATGCCTCTAAAGTGGAGAAATGAGTATTTGTTAGTTAGCAGATATTATTGCCATGTACAGAGAGATATGCAATGTTTGAGAGGGTATTTTGACAATGGTAGAGGCAAGAGTCTAGAGCCTGAGGTTTTACCAAAAGGAAAGGAGTTAGGGTAGAGGGAGCAAGGAGAAGTGGGTGGGGGAAAGGAGGAGCTGAGGGGAATAGGATGGAAGAAAGCTAGCAGGGAAGAGAGGGCAGGTGGCCAGGGACCACACCATTAACCACTGATCATAAATTATTGTATGTTTATAACTCTGGCTATCTTTCCTTCAGGGCAAAGTGAAGACCCAGAGGCACTGCTCAAACTTCTGCCCACGAATCTGATCACTCTGATTACGCTTTAGATCCTTTCTGCATTACAGTTACCGCATCCACACCGTCTTTCGCAATTTGATGAGGGGACTTGGCTCTTGCGACCCTGGAATGCCACCATCTCCACTGAATTCAGGGAGTCCAGCCCTCTGTCCTTCTAGCCTACACAGAATATCTACCATGGAGCTCTTCTTCAGGACGCTAGGGTGCCCCTCATGCCTGCATTTCTCAGAGATTCTCGGGAAGAGAACGTACTCTTCCTGGAGGGTCTATTTAGGGGAGGACAAGCAGACCTTATATAATAAATTCACTCTCGCATCCCAGCGACTCTAAGTCTTTAGATGTTTTCCTATTCAGTATAGCAAGGAAGTCTGGCCTTTTGAGTTTTTTCGGTGTAGACCATCAACAAGTCCAGGTTTCAAACAAGCAAACATGTCAGCTGTTACAGCCATTCCTCGTTCCTTAAGCTAATACATGGAATCTAAAAATTCTGCTTAATGAACAAATTTCAATAAATATGGCTGGATTCAACTGTGTATTCCTCCATCCCTGATCTCACACCCCTAGGATGCAAGGGGTCCCTGGGCTCCTAGGAGCTATTCCCAAATTTGTTCCTCAGACTTCTGTGGTCATAAACTGGCAAATAATGTGGATTTTTTTTTTTGCCGTGTATATTGTACCTCCTCACTAGCCTCACATATAGATGAAAAAACAGATAACTGAAACAATATATTTAGTGTACTTGAATATCTTGTGAAGGAGAGTCAAGGACTGTGTTTCACATTAAACTTGGTGTGCAGAGGAATTAGTGAGTTCATGGTGGATAGAGTGGATGGGGGAATGCAATGCAGGTGCATCTGGATTAGAGACATGATGGTCCTTATGGTTCTAAAAAATAGAATCTCTAAAAAAATGAGGAACTTATTTAGCATTGATATGCATGTTCCTAAGGAGAGAAACTGAGTCTGGTCAGGTGCTATGTTGTCACTGCAACAGATGATCAATTAGAGAGGTGAGATCATAGAGACAGTTTTGACCCAAACTTGCTAAAACAAATGTTTTTTGCCAAGTGTCTGTGAAGAGAGTTAACCTGTACTTAGTCACTCTCACACTGAGAACTACTACCTCAAGACAAGCAGGTGACTCTGTATCTGAAGCAGAGAAGCAAGAAGATATTTTCTCATGAACTTTGGCAGCTCCTTAAACAGAGTGAGAAACAACACACACAGGGGAGGGAGGGGAAAGAGCCAGAAGCAGGAACAGGAGTCCCCCGTCTGTCTGTGGCACCACATGCTAGCAGCCACCGCAGTGGCCAGGTAAGCACCATCGGCAGAACAAATTCCAAGGCACGTGCAGGGAGCACCAAGCTCCTGGCAGCCTGAGAGACCCCAGGTAACCACGTTTACCAGATTCAGCAGGGCAGCTCCCGCAGCCCAAAGGTGAACGTTCTGAGGCCAGAGGAGAGCACAAAAGAAAGTGAGAATGTTTGCCCACATTAAGATGTATAAGATAATCATAAATCCAGGACCTAATTGGTCATTTGGGGAAACAGGGAGCTGAGAGACGGGTCTCTGACATAGGCGGAGCATTTGCCTCTGATGGAAGAAGAAATGAGTTTTGATTTAATTGCATCTTTGGTGATTATCATTTGAGAGCAATTCCCATGAGCGTTCAGGAATACTAGATTTCCCAAACTTAGATCACATGTGATTCTTAATGATATCAATGTGCTCTGATTTTTTCCCCCTCAATTTATATAATATAAACTTTAGGATAAATTCTATAGCTGATTTATATCTCAGAGTTTTAGCTTTTTGATTTTATAATTCTCTGGGACCGTTCACATTTTCAAAAGACTCTCTGTTGTCCTTGTTAAGAGAACATAATACTGTTTGGTTATTTTTTTGCTCCTTGGATTCAGCTAGAATACAGTTATAAATACTTCGAAAGGATAAATATGTTGCTACTCTATTCTATGAAATATAAACTATATTCAGTAATAAATATTATGTCTATATTATGAAATCACTATTCCAATACAGTTTAAGTAGTAATTGAATGTGTTGATGAATATATTTTATAAAATTAGTATATTTGGAAACAGCAAAGAAGTGCTAAGCTGTTAAACTACCGCTGGTTAAACATAGATATGGGAAGCCCAGGGAATTTGAATTTTTGAGTTTAGGTCTTCGGCAACTTCATGAACATATGCTTATACATTTTCTATATATCTGTTGTATTGAGATATTCTAATTTTGCACTCTTGAAAAATTACCAAAATTTAAAAGATTTTTTCTCTTTTTTTAGATACAAACAAACAAAAGATACTGCCTCTCTTGTTCTATCAGGGTGAGAACATATATGTGAAACTGAGAGAGGAAAAAAACAATACCTACTTGGTGATAGTTTTCTAAACACAGTGGGTTTGTTTTTTTTCAGTCAGGAAATAGAGAAATTTCTCTACTACTGCCCCCTCGTGGTTCACTATGTATGAACAGACTGAAAAGGCTGAAATATTTTGAATATTCCCCTATAGAATTTTTTATTTTTCAAAGAGTTGTCTAGGAACTGCGTGATTGATTATTTAGAAATAAATAATTCACCACAACGTTGATAACTGAAAATTACATTGACATACTTCATTTCTCATCTACTTATGATATGTAGAGCATGTGTGTTTCATAGCACAGATTTACAGAAATTTCATCTGAAGGACTCTTAGGGATAATCTAATCAAATCTAACTGTACAAATGAGAAAATCAGGAAATAATGACAAATTCTCACTTTGCTTTCTACTATGTCATGACTGGGTAGATAGAGAAGAACAACTATAGAAGATAGTTCTTTAAACCATAACATAGAACAAATGATTCCAGGAAATAAACTTCTTTAGTTTTACAATATTTGGAAGTTGTATTATGATAAAATCAACATGATTAAATTCACATTTTAGCGTATAAAGCTATTTTTGGAAAAAGAATACCTTCTCATCTCTGATAGAAACTCTATTTTTTTTAATGGAGGTACTGGGGATTGAACCCAGGACCTCGTGCATGCTAAGCACATGCTCTACTACTGAGCTATACCCCCCGCACCCAGCTTGTTTGGGTTGGAACCAGCACCCTGAGTTATGCTCTTTGGTTAAAAGTTAGCTATGGGCCAGTGACTGCTGACCATTCTACATTATAAAGAGGCGAAGGGATTGAACCTCTCTCCGAAGTGCTAATGATAGAAACAGATAAACCCAGATTTCCATCTTACAAAATTAATGAATAAAATATAGATGTATGAATAGACATATGTGTAAAAATACATGTTTGTTTAAATATAGCATAGTGCTAAACATTGCTTAAACTATTCTCTGTTTTGGATAGGATTCAAAAGTAGTGGAAAAAGTAGATGATTTTAGAGTTTTTATTTGGTAAGAGAATACACCAAAATAATAGTGGATAAAGAACTAGGAGATTTTTCAGGTTGGTAGAAATGATAAGCAAATGGTGCTTTGAGTATGCGTGGTTTTGGTTACAGAGCATGGATTAGCTACGGAAAAAAGTGAGGCATGCCTACCCTCTAGCTAAATTTACACCTGAACTAATAAAATGTGACAAGCTTTTAAATAGACAGTTGACAATTTCAGATGCTGCAAAAAAAAAAAAAAAGTAAGACAAGGGCAAAATATCGTGGTCTGAATGGCTTAAACAGTACAACAAACATCACAAAAGTACATGTGTCTGGCAGATCTCTTTGTTTGCCTAGACAACAGGGATCTTCTGCAATGATTCTTTCGGTTTTGTCCAGAAATATAGAGCCTTGTGCTCTGGGAAGGTGGGGCTAACTCTAGTCCTGGGAAAATGATGATTCATCTTAGCCAGTCATGAAGACCCAAACTCCTTTGCGATGATTAAATTAAGAGTGGTCATACGATCCGGTTTTAGCCAATGGGATGAAAGGAAAAGTCTACTGGAAGCTTATAGAATAAAGTTTTCTCCCTGATAAATAGAGAAATAAAGGAATTTTTCCTTTCTTGTCTCAGAGCTGCTGTTTCCATCTGTGAGAAAGAGGAAAGCTATCACCCACACAGATAGCAGAGTGGAAAAATGGAAAACACATGGTTCCCTGATGACTTCCCTGAGTTACTGAACCAGCCCTGGAACTACCTTCTCCCTGGACTACTTATTATTTGAGATAATAATTGCTTAAGCCACTGTTAATTTCAGAGCTTGTTCTTGCAGCCTAAAGCATAGTAAGTGTCACAATATGAATGCTGCATCCAGATCGAGATTCTAGGAATCTGGAGGGGAAACGAGAGAGCCCATTTAGGTCACAGATTACGGCCCAGGACTTAAGATCATGGATGCAGCTGTAGAGAAGAGAGGAAGTTGAAAAATGGAAATGGAAAAGATTCACTCTAAAGTAATTTTTATCTTTTGCATCCAATTTGATCATACAAAATCAAACTTTGAAATTTAAATTAAAACTTAGCTCTCATTATTTGCCAACGTAGAATATAATAGTGTTATTGACTTACTATCCGTACAAAAATCAATGTGTTATTATGCACTGGTTCTCAAAGGTGCTCATGAGACAGCCCTGGAAATGGCTGTGATGGTAACTGGAAGCTAATTAGGGCCCAGGCAATGTCCAGCAGGTTTGTCATGACATATCTGACAAAAAAACAATGAATGTGAAAGGACTCAGCATGAGAAAATTGTGACATTAAAAGCTTTTCTGTAGTAGTAATTTTTTCCTCCCATGCCATCACTCCACTTGCTTTCATAAAACAAACCTTTCTTTATAAGCTGAGTAAAATTCATAGCAGATCTAAAATGATAATAAATAACATATCATGAGGTTATTTCATTGTGAAGCATATTTTCTGAAGCATCAGAGGACGAAAATACAATATAGCTGATGACAGATAGTTTGTGGTTAGATCTGTTAGGGTCATTCCTAGGCGGTGATAGGGGTATGATTGCCAGGACAAATCACAGTGTAAGCTGTTCCCTTCCCACGCTCAATATTTTTATCCTGTTAAAATGTGTTTAGTATAAATCTCAAGAGCCTCCTTGAAGAAGAAAGAAAGTGGGAAAGTGTGTGATGCTTAGTGTTTTGGAGAACTAAAGGGACAGTCCATCCAGCTGGTCTTTGATGATAGTGGAGGGGTTTATAGGCTGGTAAAATGTATTAGAATCACATGTGACTTTGCTAGAGGTACTACGGTTTACAGAGAACTTCAGCATAGACACTCTCGCTTGGAACTTGAACCAGCCATGGGTAATAGGTGCCAGTAGTCCTTCTGGTGCTCTGTATGAACCTCTCCTGCAACATTTATTCCCCACATCTCTCTTCAGTTCTCTGTGACCCAAGAGGATGAACTCAACAGACTGTACCACCTGAGCGCCTTTTCCTCTCTGGCTTCTAGGCGGGTTCAGACAATGGGAGGCATGGCCAGGAAAGCAGAGGCTGGAGAAGGAGCACTTTTCCCTCAGCAACTCACTGCTTCGGAACTGTGGTTTCCGAGCAGCTATAGCCTTCTGTGGCCTCAGCTTCTGATGGGGTCCATCATACTCCATGGCGCTCATCCTAACAAAGTTCCAGTAACACTTTTTGCCTCTTCAAGCCTAGTATGATAATGGTTTCTCACAGTATCACTGTATCAACATTTGTATAGATTCCTTTAGCCCTGTCCACATCTCTACATAATCCATCTGATTGGGACTTTTGTCCTTCAGAGTCTCTTACTTAGCTTCTGTTCTTAGTCCACAGCAATTTTCCTAACACCATATTTTCTTTTTGTGTGTGTTTACAACCCAGATAACTGTTTTCCTCTCTCTACACCTACGAAGCACCAGAAAAACTCAATATCAATATTCAAGACCTAGAAGGCTACCCAATTTGGTATAATTTAACAAAAGCTTTGACCAGTGTTTATTTTAGAAAAGTATTTGAAATGTAAGTTCATTGGAACATATTTTTCCATCACTTTCATAAAAATTCTTCCTCAGAGTAAGACTGAAAAGCTTTGGGAAGGAATGACTTACTAGGAAATAAACAGATCAACATGGTATGACTATTTCTCCTAAATTAAAAATATGATAAAAAAAATATGAAAAACTATCGTAAAGTAACCATTCAATTCTTCAGCCTGGTCAGTACAACCCTGGAGGTGCACAACACTTAGGGGGAGCATTTAATTGACGTGGGCTATGAAAATAGTTAAAAAGCAGTCATTTCAAAAAGGAGCGATACACTTTTGTTCTTTGTTGTTTTCTGTGGTCAGTGTAAAGTGCCTAAATTCATTCATGGAGATAATTATTTTAAAAATTACAACAACCTTCCCATTCTATTTTTCTCTTTCTGAAAGCACGATGATCTCTGCTATATGTAGATATTGAAAGTGTTGTGATGACATAAACTGAAATTTAAATCTTGTGCCTTAATTATATGACAGGTTTTCCTTAGATGACCTCTATATTTTCATTTTGAGAACCAGCTAACTTTTTTAAGTTGAGCATAAACCGAATTATTGTAATTTCAATGATTTGACTATGTGAGTGCTTTTTATTCTTAGACTGTAAGTTCCTTAAGAGCAGGTACCAGATACTAATAATTTCTATACTCTCAGAACGATTCTGACATATAGTGGGTACTCACTAAACATTTATTGAATTAATTACAATAGTTTGGCAAAAAGCTACACTGATGATCTTTTGCCATATTTGTACTAAATTCAAAATGTTTTCCAACGGTTATTTGAAGGCTTTTTTGTGTGGAATAGGGTATGCATTTTTTTATTTCAGTATTTCTCAAAGACAGCATGTCAGTCAACTCTCCCTAAATATTCACATTCCTATCTTGGAGACTCTCAGCCTCCCTTTCTCAAAATTTATGGAAGCAACACAAATGGTGGCATCAATTCCTGTTTAGAGTGCACGTCTTGACAAACTCAAGGGACATGAAACGTTTTTGTGCGTATGCAGTTGATGTCACACACAGACACACAAAAAAGGCTTTCTTTGGACTTCTAAAGTAGATATCATCCATTCTGGAAACCTGAATCTCAGCTCCAATGGCTCAATTATTGATTGTGTCTCAAGTTTGAATCCCTCTTTTGGAAGATCTCTCTCTCTCATTCATTAATTTCAAGGATTATTTCTTTTCACCACGGCTCACTTTATTGCATTTTATTATAGAAATTTTCCATGAACCTGTAAAAATCAGTTATAAAAATTTACATAATTAGTATATAGAGTAAACATTGAATCCTCCTTACCTTCCTCCCCACCTAATGAGTCCTTCTGAATTTTTTCCTTTGCATTTATAAACTGGTATGTACAGCTGCAGTTATGTACATATGTAAATGGTCATTACTTTGAGGGTTTTACTAACACAAATGGTACTGTGTTGTCTGATTCTCCTTTTCCCCTTAAATTTCCAAGAGATTTTCCTGTCTATATAACATTTTATTTTACAGAAAAAGAAATTAAGTCCCCAAAAGATGAAGTAACTTGCCCAAGGTCACACAGCTAATAGCCCCAAACTTCAAGACAGATCATCTCCCCACTTCAATAAGGGTAGGTAGGTTATATTTCTAGTAACAATTAACCTAAAAAATATCAGGGGCTCACCACAGCAAAAATTTGCTTCTCATTCCCTTGGCAGAGCAACTGCAGTTGGCACTGACTCCCCATGTCCCCATCCCTCCAGGACTCAGGAAGCAGCCTCTCCAGTCTCACGGCAAAGGAAAAAGAGTGATGCCAAACTATAACCCAGCCCACAAGTTTCTACACTGATACCCCGCTGGCTAAAGCAAGTTACATGATGAAACCTGACATCAAGGCGGTGGGTAATATAATCCTCAGCAAGAAGAGGAGTCATCACATTTGACAATACATGATGCAACATGCATACACCCTTCTTCCTTGTTTCTCTCCTTTCGACTTGACTGAGATTTTTTATTTATTTCATTTCTTCTCTCTACTAATTTGCAGGTTATTTTTTAATGTTTGTTATAAAATGTTAAAAGCATATGTAACTCTTTAAAAAAATTAAGTTATTATTTTTTATCTTCCCAAACAATATAATTGAACTCTGATATCTCAACATTGACTTAGAGGCTATTGTTTTCCAGTATTTTAGTCCTTTTTCCTTACTCCAAAAATCATACTTTATTGCTTTTTAGTTTTACAGATAGTGTTTGTTGAGATTCATCCATTTTTACCAAATATTCTGCTAATATTTCCTGCTTTAATCACACATCATTCTTCAGTATCATTTTCTAGCCTTCTGGAGTAAATACTTTAGTGCTTTTAGTAGGAGTGATTTCCATAAGAAATTGTTAGTGCTAAAAGCTGTCAGTTTGGATTTCTCTGAAAATGTCTTTTTGTCTCCCTCTTTCTTATTTATATAAGAAATTATTTATATTATTCTAGATCAATATTTATTTTTGTACCACACTTTGAAAATGTTATTCCACTGTCTTCTGACTACCACTATTGAGATAAAAAATATTCTTGTATCTAAATGTTGTTTCCTGTATTTAAGATGCCTATTCTCTCTGGATACTTCTGAGATTTTTGTCTTTTGGTGATTTTCAGTTTCAGTACAATTGGACTTGGGTTTGACCACAAATCCTGTCAAGGGTCAATATCTACTTAGTTTGTCTCAGGGAGATTTTATTTTTCTCCTTCCATCCGGAACCTTTGCAGAGAATACTTACTTTGTATCCATTCTTTCACAGAAGATGCAGCTTCCCTGGTCTGGCCTTATCTGAAGGGTCTCCTATTAGACTTCAAGCATGGGAAAGGATCTAGGCTTTGCTTTTGAATCCCCTTTTGATTGCCTAAACTATTAAAATAAAGGCCATGGAACCAGTCAGGGATAAATAGACTTCCCTAAGTTAGCCAGGGACTTGACACTTGCTTATTTACTTCTCTGGATTCATGCTCTGAACTATATTTTTGTTGTCTGAGAATTTCTCTTAACTTATTTTTTCTGGCTCAGCAATGCATTTGTAGGTATATTTGTAGATGATTTTCAGGGAAGGTGGGCAAGGAAGCTAGTGTGTCAAAGCATTGGAAATAAAAGTCCCTGATACACTTAATTTAAAAATTCATAAGCATGACAAAAAATTTAATGGAAATACTATTTATTTTATACATATATAAAATAAGAAACACTGTATAGCATTTTTCTGCTATCAAATACCAGTCATTTCTCAGAAAAGATATGTGTTATCTCTAAGCCCACTATTTTGAAATAATCAATACTATGACAAACACGCTAGGAGCATTGAGAAACTGCTGACACAGAGACTAAGAATTCCGCATAATTGTCTATCTGTTTGTGGTACATGAGCCACAGCTTGTTCTAACAGATCATTTATTGGCTTTCCTTTCCATCACTTACTGCTTTCTGTTTTATAGGATATCTCCACCATAGGGTTGTTAACCAAAATTTTAGAAATGAAGAAGTGATTAAAAGAAAAATGGGTTTATTTGGGGTTTGTTAGGACTGCAGCCCAGGAGATACAGATTCAAGAAGAACTTGAATTGTATTCTGTTTAAAGTACTAAATGGGGGAGACTTGCAAAAGCAAAAACCACGAGATTACAGTTAGTCACACAAGTTGTTTACCAAGTATAATCAGAACTGGCAAGAAGTAAGGGTGCTTGTTAAGTTAGGATTGGTTGAGGTCCAAAATGGTTGCATGGTTACAAAGGGGGGCCTTGAGACTATAAGGTTGCAGCTGGCGGGTGTTGTTCTGAATATGACAGGTGGTGTCCTTGGGTCTGGTACAGTTCAAAGAAAGTTCAAGTTCTCAGTGGTGCAGAGATGTATCTGAGAACAGGTCCTCAGTGACCGCCTATCTCCATTTCTGTTTGCCTGAACCTATTACTCCATTATAATTTCAAGTTGTCATCAGTGCCTAGCTCTGGTCCTATGTATCACCAAGTGTCTCACTGCCCTACCTAACCTAATTCAGGTATTCAACTGAAATCATTCATCTTGACCCCCACCTCAAATCCCACTCTTTGGCTCTAAAAAGATCCCAATCTGACGTTCTCAGGTAGCCCTAGCTCTACCTTCCACTTCAACACTGAATCATGATGATTTTCCACTATCCTCTGACTTGTGTCCACAATCTAGAGACTGATAAGATGCTTTTTCCTCAAGTCCTCCATGGTATTAATAAGGGGGAAATTAAAAGATGAGCTACTTCTAAAAATATTTAGATGTTGCAGAATTTTATTAAAAAAGGATTAGTCACAGTCAAGTACAAAATGTCTTTTTTTTTTTTTCAGTTCTAAGAGTCAATTATGTAACCCATGACAGGAATAATACTCCTTTAACGGTAGCTATTGTCTGCAAAAGACGGCTTTAAAACATAATGTAACAAAAATAAGCAGTTGGAAAACCTGAACATTTATTTAAATGAGTTTAGTTTCCCCAAGATTGATCAGTTTCAAAAATAGGTAGTGCATATTGACGCTGAAATCACATGACCTGAAATGCGCCAGCTGGAAAGACCCTCCCCTAGTAGTTACTGTCCTAAATTCTAAAAGTGGAGTTCCATTTTGGAAAAATATACAGACATTTGATCCCTTATTAAAATAAAATCTTCGCAACTTCCACCTCTGTCCCATGGATACCACCCTCATTTATTCTAGTAATAACCTCTGGATGATTAGTTTTCATTTTATTTTAAATTATATCTTAAGTAGAAGAACATTTTAAATGAACATCATCACATTGCATAGACTGAACCTGTAATGTGGCTACTTTTTAATATTGAAAACACTAATATTTCTATTTTGCTATCATGAGAGGAAAAAGCTCTTATTTGAACCACCGAAATACATTTAAAAATATTTTAATAGACCTATCTAATTAGTCAAACTGTTAGAACCATTTTCCTGTAAAAAAAAATCCATAAACCTATTTCTTCAGTATACTTTGGCAAGTAATGTTAAATAAAAATCATAAAACAATAGAATTATTCATTAGGTGTTTGTATTACTGTTTCCCTCCCATAGTCACAGAACCCCTATAAAGGCTGATTTGCAGGCTATGGAGAAAGAGTGAAGCAAAATGAACTCATACTAATGAAAACTCTGTTCCAGACTAAATGTTTAATTACCAGAAAGTCAAAATTGGGTTAGGTTATGTCAAATCAGTCACCCTCTATTGTGAACAGAAGTATACGTTGTGGAAGACAAGACAGTACTAAACACATTTTTGATTTTGTGTTCTTCCTCAGGAAACAAAACAGAATGCCCAAATGTGAAGCAGTGAGACAGACTGCTAATTTTATGATAGTCCCTAAGATTAAGCAGCAATCAATCTCTTGGTTATCTAACTGCTAATTCAAAACCACCTTAAAAAGGAAAATCACTTAACAGAAAGATAATATGGACCTGGGATGGCTGAATGGAACACCTTGTCTAGGTTTCTGATTTGCAGTATATGCCGCATGGCAAAATGAAGCTCTGGCTTAATAATTAATTGTAGGAATAAATTTAGTTCAAGTTCACAGGAATATTCTTGTTGTCTCATCATAATATACGTGCTTTCAGACATAGCACATTCTGTCCAACATTTAGATTGCAATATTCTGGTTGTATCCATGAATGGCTCCTTGAAAATTCCCTAATAAAGATCAAGCCAGCCGCTCCTAGCCCCTTGCTGTGTGTGGAGGGATTAGACCTCACTCTTAGTACTTTGCTACATGTAAAATTACTTATTCTCTTTACAGGTTTTGCAGTGAAAACATAAAACTTAACTAGCTAATACTTAAATGAAAGACTATGGAGTGGTTTTTAACATAAAGGGTATTTGGTAAAATAGAAATTTCATACACATTAAGCAAAGATAACATTGTAGTTATTAACTACATGGGTCTTAAGAGCTCACATGGCACTGCCTTATTCCCAGCTGCCCAAAGTCATTGTGGCTTCTGGAATATGACCAAGGATGGTAACAAGGTTTAATGCTCTACCAGAGAGGCATCAAAGACCTGGGGTCCTTGATTCCAAGGTCACTACTTAGTGATTTGTTTGGGATTTTTTTGTATGTGGTTAATGGGGATGTTTAGGAGAATGAGCATTAATTTCATAGTTTTTGTAGAACCGGAGAAATAGTACTCAAAATGACATCTTGTAATAGATATATATGTATGTACACATATGGCTGAGGCAAACAATTATGCATGTATCACTAGAAAACAAGGTTCACAGTTTAAGAGAATGAGATACACATATAAAATAAATAACTTAAGTCAAAAAGTTTTTTCTTCAAGTTACAATAGGAAATATCAGTAGGAACTTATTATGCGTTTTTTTTATTAAATTAAAATAAAAGGTGGTGAAAATCCAAAACACTGACAACACCAAATGCTAGCAAGGATGTGGAGCAACAGAAACTCCCCTTTCTGGTGGGAATGCAAAATGGTACAACCACTTTGGAGGACAGTTTGACAGTTTCTTACAAAACTAAACATAGGTCCTAACATAGAATCCAACAATCATGCTCCTTTATCCAAATAAGTTGAAAACTTATGTTCACACAAAAATCTGCATGCAGATGTTTATAGCAGCTTTACTCATAATTGCCAAAACTCGGATGCAACTAAGA
Organism: Vicugna pacos; assembly: GCF_048564905.1. Taxonomy (NCBI): domain Eukaryota; kingdom Metazoa; phylum Chordata; class Mammalia; order Artiodactyla; family Camelidae; genus Vicugna; species Vicugna pacos. The sequence goes on along the minus strand of NC_132994.1, from coordinate 10,326,359 downwards.
TGTCCTTCAGTAGGTGAATGAATAAATAAACTGTGGAACATTCAGACAAGGGAATATTACTTAGCACTAAAAAAGAGGACTCATCAAGCCATGAAAAGATGTGGGGGAGAGAAGTCAATCCAAAAAAGCTACATACTATAAGATTACAATATGACATTCTAGAAAAGGCAAAACTATGGAGACAGTAAAAAGATCAAAGACTGTCAGAGGTGAAAGGGGAAGAAAGGATGAATAAGCAGAATATAGAGCATTTTTAGGACGGTGGACATATTCTCTATGATACTATAATGATGGATACATGTCATACATTTGTCAAAACCCATAGAATGTACATCAAGGGTGACCTAATAAAAACTGTGGCCTTTGGATGGTGATGATGTGTCAATATAGTTTCTTTGATTGTAACAAGGGTACCCCTCTGTTAGAAGACGTTGATAGTGGGGAAGGCTGTGCACACGGGGGTGCCTACAGCAACTCTCCGTACTCTTTGCTCAATTTTGCTGTAAACCTGAAACTACCCTTAAAAATACTGTTTTTTTAAAAGGTACATTTTCTCTACTTCTGTTCACGGAAAAGGACTAGGGAAAAAAAGAAAGATCATCCTGGCAATAATGAGTACCCTAGTGCCAAGACTGTAATATCTAATGTCTTTCCCTATTTCCTAAAAATAAACCAAAGATCCATAAAGAAATAGGTGCTCACAAGCTGGCAGAGGAATTATACAAGGTCTATCTAGGACATCTTATAATAGAAAGCAATAAAACTATTTACACTTATGTGGCCATGCCCAAAGTACTCAAGGGTCAACTTAAGAGACTTCTACTGGGCAAAGATCTCAGAAACAGTAGTAATTGCAGTGCATTGAATTAAGTCAAATGAGTTCAGAAGTATATTTTAAAAATACATTTAGTAGTCTCAGAAGGATCCTAAGAAATTAGTTTTATTAAAAACTGGTACATTAAGGGAAGTAAGTCAAGCATGTATCCTCCTCTGTGAACAAAACTTTGGTGTAATCAAAACTAATAGTTGATTCTTTACAACCATAGTCTAGCTTAAGGGAAAAAAAAAAGGAAGGATACATAATAAAGTTAGAATATTCCTACTTTGCAAATCTATAATGAAATAATTAATTTAGACAGTAATCATCAATGCTTGCTAATGTCATAAAACAAAGGACAGCCAGACACGAGGTACATCCTGATAGAAGTACATGATAACAGCCATAAAATAATTCTAAACAAATAAAATGTTTTAAAAAATCAAACCTAAATCTGATCAAACCTCTAAATTTAACTGTCATTCTACAGAACAGGGAACAGAGGACTATGTCAAACAATGCCACAAGGGTACAAAGCAAATTGGGGGAAGAAAAAGTAGCCAATTAAGAAATGCTTTGTATTAACTAAATTTTTAATTACTGTAAGGAATTACTTTGTATTTCCAAATGGTATAATGGTATTATGATTGTGCTTTTACAAAGGTCTTTAATTGTTTTTAACATTTAGTGAGCTATTTGAAGATGAAAGATGCTATGTCTGGAATTTGCTTCAAAATAATCCAGTGGGGTTGAGTGGGCAGGGATAAAACTGCAACAACTTTGTCCATTAGTGACAATTGTTGAAGATGTGACATAGAAGATTTATTGTAATATTCTTTTATATGCTTTGGCTTGTTTGAAACTTTCCATAACAAAAAAAAATGTTTTATAATGATAGTATTATAGCAGAATAAAAAGATTACCTGATATCTTAAGGTGCATTTCCACAAGACCTAATAGAAAAACAGCAAGTACTTCAACAAATATCCAGCTTAAGTTTAAATAACCCAACCCTAATTTAGAAAAGATTAAGAGATCTGATTTATTCAATTGTTTAAGTAACACATTTAGGATTGACTTAATTTCTAACTGTTCTGTCATTTTGAGTAAGAGACTAAGGGAATTTCTGTTAAAAATTCTGCAATCAACACTTATCTGGAAAGTGTAGGGAAGATAATCTTAAGCAAAATAATTTCCCTGTGGGAACTTTGGGAGAAAAAAGTTTTTAATTACCTTTGAACACAGAAAGGCCTGAAGAGCTAAAAAATATCTCTGTTATAATATATAAAGAGGCAGACGTCAGGTTAGCAATTGTCAACTACAAAAATTGGGTTACTAAACATGTTTTGTATGATAAAATAAGCTAAAACTAATTTAAATGCTTAGTAAGGCAGAAAACAGTGCAATGGAAGCAAATAAAATAAGTGATGAGATAGTATGGCTGGTTCTAACCTTAGAAGAGGATTAAGAAAGAGTATGCAGTGAATGTGTTTTGGTCACTCTCACTGTGCTTCTAGGGAACAATAACCATGGAAATCTTCCAAGATCACTAGAAAGATAAAAGAAAATGTAAGAGTTTAATAAATTTGGAGAAGTTCTGTATATCTCATTATAGAAGAAGTTCTTTTGACAGTAACGTTTATATGGTAAGAGATACTAAGACCCTGATAAAAATTAACAGATCGATGGTTAAGATAACTATAAATGAAATGCATACCTGAGGCATGAGGCTTTAGCCAAGCCCATTCGGGATTCTTCGGACTGATAGTGGTCTTTGGATGGCGTTCAGGAGACAAATTTGGAAATGGAGAGACTATGACAACATAATTCAGACAAATCTTGTCTTAACTGAATAGTTTTCCCCCCCAAAGAATTCACGATTTCAGGATCGGATTTAGTTAGCTATGCCAACGTGTTGATCGCTGCCCCACCAATGAAAAATCAGGTCCATTAATTTCTATACATGTTGCTGAATATAGAAGGTATATTCATAGAAACTGAGCAGCAAGGAGAATTTCAGAAGCTTGAAATAATTGTGTGCATTTACTTTGGAAACCATAGGTATAACCAGAGCAGCCTGAATAAACCTACAGAGAGCTGTGGATTATAGTGCACACAACAGTCCAAGGATAAACCTGCTTGTCAAAAGGAGGGAAGTTTTCTATGATGTTTGACAAATTCTAGGCCTACATTTCTGGATATTAGACTTTAACTTCCGCCTAGCTTACAACAGCAATAATCAAAATATTAACTATGTATTCAAGCCAGATCACTTTCATTAGGATCCTGAGTAGAACAGTGCTTGATGCAGATTTTGCTTATTAGTATTTTGTTGATTATTACATTAAGAAGCATTGTTTAATAGGTAGAGTTTCAGTTTTGCAAGATGAAAAGAGCTCTGGAGATGGTTGGTGGTGATGGTTGCACAACAAAATAAGTGTACTTAATACCACAGAAGTGTATGTTTAACAATGGTTAAGAGAGTAAAGTTTGTATCATATTTATTTCGCCACAATTTTAAAAAATGGAAAAAAAATTACAGAGACATAGAATTAAAAAGTATGGTGTAAAATCAAACCATCTTATATACTAAAATTATTATGAACAATTTAGAAACAGTCATAAAAACATAGGTATCGAATTTAAAGGAATGAAGCACAGAAAAGAGTTAAAGAATGCAAAGTTTTATCATGCAGCATTAAAAACCTTATTTATTACGTCAATGACATAAACTCATACATCTAAAAAAATGGAAGCATAAATACATAGTCTGATAATACTAAAAAACAAGCTTTAACTTCATTACCATTTCTCTGTATATGAAATGTTTACATGTATTACAAAGGAGTTTTATGTGTTCCATTCATTTGTGCATCTTGTGTGTGAAGACACAATCTTACATACATGATACACTGTCTGGCAAGACAATTCGCCGTGGTCTCTCGGGCGTCTGTACAATGACTGTCTTTGTTTCAGATGATCTTTTTAAGAGTGTTTGTATTGAAAATAGCCTTGAAAAAGACAGATAGTGTTTCCCTTAGAGCAAAGACAGGTTTGCTTACAGCCTGGGAAGATTTCCCTCCTAAGAAAATGATGTGTATACTGCCCGTTGTAAGAGATTTCAGTTCCCTAAGCCTGGGTTTCCTGCCCTGTCATGCAATTCACTGCACACACAAATGAGAATAACATCAGACAATTAGAATTTATCTTCATGTTCAACCATTAATTTCTTGAGTTCCTGAGCAACTAATTAGAGTCTTTTGTGACTTTATCCAGTTAGAGTAATAGGACTATAAGCTTTATGTGAATTCAGTCAGTACATTATCTAGACTACACATGCTGTATTCTCAGGGGGAAGTTTGCTGTTTAAAAACTAGATGGATGCTCCCCTTTTCATTTGTTTGAAATTGTTGAGGAAAATATTTGGTGTTTGGGTATTTATACTCATCTTCCTTTCACCACTGGTTTCTGTTGACAGATTCAGAATACCTTTTTCACAAAAATTTTGTCAGATAAACTGTACCAAAGATACAGATGAACACTAAAATAATAGTTAACCAAAGGTTTCTTTAAATATTATTGTCAAACATGCAAATATCTGGAGATATCCAAATGATTCATTAAAGTTTTCAGACTTAGTCTCATGTAATTCATTTCAATTAAATTTCACTTTAAGTAAAGTAGCTCTAAGATTTTCCTAGATTTCCACGAAAAAGATACTACATTTTGCTGGACAAACCAAGGTAATCTGTTATTAATAAAATGATAGTCAGATACCGTTGCTAAATGTATTAACTGGGTTGAAACCTAAATGTCATCTTTCTGTTTTTCTATAACCGTAGTATAAATAGATTCAAAATTCTGATCCAATTCTACTGTTTACTAACTATGACATTAAAAAAGAAATATATGTCCCAAAGTTTGACCATTCCTATAGAAATAAAGCTTCAGAAACAGTCGTACATTAGCATGAAGATTTATTTGAAGATACTCATTGAGGCATTGCTAACAACTGTGGAAAATTTATTAACAGCCTAAATAATTTATCAGTAAGTGAGAGGTTAAATGAACTATAACATGTCCATTTTATAGAATATACATAGCAGCCTCTATTTTTAACCAACTTTAAGCTAATAAATATCCATAGTTACAAATCAAACAACAGCTTCTTAAACCTACTCACCACCAGATGACAACTGTTATTGCTCAAAACAAATGGATTTTCAAACCCTTTCAGAACCATTACTGCTTATAAGTTTATAAATTCCCTGAGATATAAATTGTTACAATCCCTACAAAATATGAGAAATCTATATGTAATGCTATGAAAATAGTGCCAAGACACATATTTTAATGAAAAGAGAAAGTTGCAGAATGACATAATATTACATAATTTATCCAAGAAAATAGTTAGGCACACATATGCAATGTGTTTGTAAATGCATAGAAATTGACTGTAAGGATGCTTATCAGACTGCTGGTCCTACTTACCTCTGGGTAGGACAGTGGCTGACACATTGATGGGGAGATAAAGAAAAGAGACTAGGGATGTTTTCATCTTTCTCATTATATATTGTTTTATTGTTTTCATACATTGCAATGATTACCTACATAGTGAAAAAAGAGAGAAAGAGTATACATTAAAAAAAAAAAGAAAGAAACATACATAACAAAACAGAACTAGAAACATAAAAAAAGAGGATGCAGTCTTGACTGGGATCAGTGGCAGGTCACGGAATGCACTTTTATATGGAAAATGCTTAGGGGCTACAGTCTTAATTGAAATGGAAGTCTGAAGCTGTTTTTGCTTCATAATAATGTACGAGAGATTGAAAAATAGCCAGGTTTTCATGTAAAAGATCAGATGCCTGAAATTATGAAGGGAGCTACAATGTGGCTATTTTTGAAGAGTAACAAAAACAAGGAAGGAAACAAAGAAAAATCAGAGTAACTGAGGAGGTCTTGGGTAAAGAGCTCTTACCTGTGGGCTGTGTGCAGTTGTATGATGGGAATGTTGCTTTGGAGAAGTCTGTTCAAATCATCCATTGCTGTGGTTTCATTCTTTCTCCAAGTGGACCACAAAATGGGGGAGGTAGGGTGAAGAGGGTTGGGTGAATGTCTGCTTTATTACACCCAGCTTTGTTTTAGTGCCCAGTCTATTTGCTTCTAAAGAATTGCCTGGTGTAATGAGCTGCATCGAGGAAAACTGACCTAGTGACAGTTTTCTCTCAAAACCTCTTTGAGTCTCTAGTTTTCCACTTATAAAATTTGGAAAACAAAACCCACCTCATGATGTCATTCCAAGTGTCAAGGATATAATGTATGTGTAAGTATAGGAAGTTACAAAGTGCCATATAAAGTATATCTGTTACTCAAAAGGGAAAAATTAAAGTTCTATGGATGTCAATATAAAATCTGGTAGAAATCTGAAAAATAAAGAATCTAAGTGTAACATGAAGCCCTAAATAAATTTCCCCCATTAGGCTTGCACATTAGTTTTTTCACAATGTATGAATCCTAAACAAATAAAACAGAATAGTCGAAAACTTGTACATCAAAAATAAAAAGCAGTCTCATAAGGTAAACTGCTAACCACAAAAGTTTGGAATGCTTTTTTGCCACCAAATCCCACCCCTTGGAATTCTTATAGTGTGGAAAACCATAGGAGAGTAGGACTTACTTTCTGCCTTGGACAGGCCACAGTACTACCAAGGACTTTGAATTTTAGAAGACAACATAGAGTAGGGAAGGAAACGGGACAAGACGATGGGTGAAATTTACTAGCATCCTCCTCGCAGCCACCTTCCTGCCCTCCTTGGGGCTCTTTGGACCACGATGAGTTCTCTGAAACAGGTTTGTATAGTGGCGAGACCGGATGCATTTCCTGACGCATCACGTCAGGCCACACGTTATAATGTGCTGGGGGGTGGTGTGTGAATCACTGAGTTTAGAGTCAGAAAACTTGAGTCCAAGTTTTAATTATGCCACCGAGAATAACACGCACCCAGTCTGCTTGTTTGATGTGAGACTCAGGAGTACTTTGTAAACTGAATGACAATAGTCTTTGTTATTATTAAATTAAAGGAAAAGAAGTCAAGCAAAAGCTGACTTCAGGGAGCTATCTGGCTTGATTCAGAACTTCACTTCAGCATGAAAGAAATAAGCCAGTGTTTCTTTTTTAACAAAGAGAAAAAGAAAATTTTATTTTCATGGGATTGCACCTTAGATTAATCAATTTTTGCTTTGAAAACTGTTCTAAAATGGAGCCAAATAAAAGAAATGCTGATGGTGACTATAAGGCAGGTATATGCATTATTTTTTATTATTATTATTATTATTGTTTTCCTCACTTGGCCAATTTTGGGGAAACTGAAAATACAACAAAAATAAAATAGAGAAGCATACTTGGTTTGGGGGTTTTTTTGGGGGTTTTTTAAACATTTTTTATTGATTTATAATCATTTTACAATGTTGTGTCAAATTCCAGTGTTCAGCACAATTTTTCAGTCATTCATGAACACATACACACTCATTGTCACATTTTTTTTCTCTGTGAGTTATCATAACATTGTTTTTTTGTTTTTTAATTATTTTATTCCTTTACTTACGTGAGTTCAGCCCTTCAAATCTGTCTCGGATACAGACTTAGAGAAAGAAATGGAGGTGTTAGTTCTTGAAGTGAAAGAGATGAAGTAATCTTCTAAATAAGAGAAACTGTCCCTGCATCCCGTTACCTGATTCCCTGGAAAGTTACCAAGAAACGGCAAAATGATGATATAACCCCGACATCCAAACCACCCTTTAAAAGGGAAAAGAAAAAAGGATGACTTGGAATACTCATTTTTTTATGGAAATGTTGAGGTACCATTTTCATTTATCTTTGTGTGGGGAGTAGGAGCTCTTGGATAACATTAGAACCTGAGTTGGCTTAATTTAATCTTCTAGGAAAAAATAAAACCTATTATGAAAACCAAGAAACTATGTATGACAGAGTCTTACGGAATTAATTTAAAAGACTCCAGCTATCTTGGATGCTACATATTCATTAGTCATTGATTAAGTCTTTAAATGGCAAATTTATTAATAAATGTACTTTGACAAGGAAAAAAAAAGAGTTACTCGGATTAAAAGAAATGAAGTGAGGATTAAGCTAATGTGATTCACCACTTAGGCCCTCAAATTATCAGAGAATTGCTTCAGAGTCTTCATTAAGCAATGTCAGACGTTTATTCTGCTTAGCATAAATGCCGTTACTTAGCTGCTGATATAAATTACAATTTCAATACCATGTCTATGTGATCAAATTCACAAATGACTTAACAATTTGTTCACAAACTAATCATAGAAGTTTTCAGATTCTTGATTAGCACCCTCCAAAGCACCCTGCAGTGTAACTGCATGCGCTGCTGCAGGTGGGAAACCAAAAGAATTTATGATTTTGCTGCCTTGGTCTATTTCAGCTGAAAATGATCAGGGGGAAGAAAATGCAGACAGATAGTCAGAGGTTTAGACAAAAACGTGAAGAGGAACGTAAGGGTGAGCAGATGCCTTGAGTCATGTTTCCTTAGAAATGCCTTTGGAGTTTTTGGGCTCTCTGTCTTTTTTCAATAATGTTTTACGTGATATGTGGGGCATTTGCTAAGACGAATGGATCCTCCCAGTAAAACACTGACAGCCTTTCTGATGAGACTGCCTCCCTTACTGGTTGAATTTCATGAACAGGACCAAACCCACAGAGACAGGGCAGGTCTCTACAAAGTAAATCTCTTGAAAGGTATGTATAGAAATAAAATGCGGGGGCGTGGGGAAGAAGAAAACTGTAAAGCTCAAATCCTTTCTGCATCTCCATCTTAATGAGAAATCTCTGCACATGCCGTCTATTCTGGGGGACACATCAGACCACATCTGTTCACTTTAATGTGTATCATATGTTTAATGATATAATTTCACACTTGAATAAATCAATATTTTTCAGTCCTGAAAATATATATTTGTTTATAAGATATTTAAAAAACACTTTACAAACATATTCACTTTGAGAAAAAGGCTAATATTATTTAGAATAGGGATATGGATGTAATTTTATTTGGCTGATATACAGCAGCCATCAACCCCCTGGTGTAGGGATATTTTACCACCTACATGTCTTATTTCCTCTAAAATACTTTGTGCTGTGCTCCAAACATCTTCAAGCTATGATCTTTAAGAGACAAAGGCAGAAAATGAGTTTCGTTTGCAAAGTCTTTATTTCTGATATGTTATTTTGAATGCTACCATAAAAATCCACAAGAATTGAAAAGACGTCTTTAGAAAATGTATTGTTGAAATTTTCTTCTTTTCAACTAAAGTACTTAAAGAAATCATCCTAAGCAGATGGACTGCTACAGGCAGGAAAGTAGCATATATTTGAAACAGCACACCATATTGTGCACGTCAGGAGGGTTCAACAGGCTAAATTAATATATTATGATTTTTTCTTCCCCCTCCTTAGTTCACACCTGCTGTGATGAGTTTGAAGTCAGGATGTTTCTAGCATTCAGTGTTAGAACATAGTAAGTTTAAACAGTAAATACTGGCTTCTCCCCTGCCTTACCGAGAATGTCTGTGCATTTAGTTGACACCCTGCCATGGTCTCTGTCAGTGGGGTGCAGAGGAACCCAACCAGCCACAGCAAGTGGGAGGTTCAAACTACTGTCTAGATTTAAAAAAAAAATTATGTTTATAAAAGGCAAAATTATTTACTGAGGTTCTCCATCTGCCAAGTATTGAAATAGTAAATTACACATATTCTCCCCAGATATTATAGATTCAAAACATCTTTGAAAATAACTGTTTGATATTTCCTTACGCCCACCTACATATACACTGTTGACACCACAAGAAGCAGCTCCTCCCCATTTTGTTACTTAACTAATCTGTTCTCAAGCACAGTTGGCTTCAAAACTCTAAAATTTTCAGCTCACCCTGGTTAAATGTTTATTTTGGTAAGTAAACATACATATGAGATTTTCTTTCATTTTTAAAGCTAATTTCTGCCCTTGCACCTGGAATATTCATAATTATGAGTACGGATAATGATTAGTGTCATGAAAAAAAAAAAAAAAAAACTGGAACCAGTGTCCATAAACAAGATTTGGAGTCTTAGAAACTTCATTCATTTATGTCAACTTCAATAACTGCTGAGAAAGCTAATAACACCAAGCCATTGAGTCTCTCACCACGGGATTTCTGTCCCCACTGCCTCAGTGCCACTGCTCTTGTCAAGCTTACCAATTACCAATGACTACCAATTTCTTAGTGATCCCTATTCTGTCTTCAGCTCAGTGCACAAAACATCCGGCAAAGTTAACCACTACTGCCCGACCCATCCCGTCTTCTCTAACATCACACCCCGCAGGTTTTCCTCCTTCCTCACCTACCATTCCTTCCCAGGAGCCGTAGGTGACTTCTCCTCTGCCCTATTCTATCACCAAATATTGGCTCAATCTGCACCTTCTTTCCAAGTGACTTCTTCCCATATATGTAAGTCCAATTTCTATAATGGTTACTCTCCAATTCATATAATCAACTTAGGTTCATGTACTCACCTGCCAACCTGACATCTCCACTTGGCAGATACACTCTCACTATTGACATGTCCAGAACCTTGATTCTCTCCCTCTTAAGATCTTCTCTACCTTAGAACTTGTTAGCAACGACATCCAGGAGTACCTACAGACAAAGTCCAAAGATCTGACTGCTTTTCTGTACACTTACTCCCTTCATCCATTAGCAGTTTCTGTTGACTCAAACTCCAAATTATCTCCCAACTCCACCCACTTCTCTTCATCTTCACTGTTGCAACCCTCCTTCAGGACCCAGTCATTGTTTCTTTTTTTAATTTTTTTATATATTTATTTTTATTGAAGTATAGTCAGTTTACAATATTGTATCAATTTCTGGTGCACAGCATAATGCTTCATTCAAACATGAACATACATATATTCCTTTTCATATTGTTTTTCACCATAAGCTACTACAAGATATTGAATAAAGTCCCCTGTGCTATACAATATGAACTTGTGGTTTATCTGTTTTATATACATCAGCCAGTATCTGCAAATCTTGGACTTCCAATTTATCCCTTCCCATCACCTCCCCCGCCAGTGCCCCCGTCTGTAACCCTAAGTTTATTCTCTATGTCTCTAAGTCTGTTTCTGTTTTGTAAATTTGGGTCACTATGTTAATCTGTCTTCTCTACACCATGCCAGGCAACAACTAGGGTGACTTGTGTTGAATGTTGAATAAATCAGATAAGGTTATTCTCTTTCTTTAAAAAAAAAAAAAGAAGAAGTTCTTCCTTCCTTCGGTTTATGAGGCTATGAATGAACTAGCTTGTCCCTCTAGACTCATCTCATACAATGCTGCCCCTTTTTCCTCTGTTCCAGACCGCCTGGCCTTCTGTTACTCCAATATGCCAAGGTCTTTCCAAGTACAAACCTTTACACTAACTAGTCTCTTGGTCTGGAAAGGTCTTTGCCTAGATCCCTACAGAATATCATGTTCTTCTCATTCAGATGTTGGATTAAATTTTCCTTCCTCAAAGAATTCGTCCCTGGACACTAAATTTTAAAGAGATTCCTCTCCCTCTCCACACCAGACACTCAATAAGATCCTACCATTTTTTACAGCATTTGTCACTAGTGATTTATTTTTTGTATTCCTCTCCTCGAAGAAAGGTTTCAGATAAACAGGATCCTTGCCTGTTGAGTTTGTTGCTAAATGCCAGCATCTTGAACAGGGCTTGGACATAATATATGCTCAATAAATGTTGAATAAACATGCATGTTAGAATGCTGGGAGTACCTCCAAGAAAGCTTCAACTGAGAACATGTATGGTCACCTCTGGAGCTTTTTTAATACAAAGATGGCCTTTGACTTTGTTCGTTTATCTTACATGGTTTCAGCCTTACCTCCACCCATCAACTAGTAGAGGGGCCTTGGGTAAATGCTTATTGTCTCTGAATGCATTTCTTTATGCAACTGAGGGCCTAACTCTCTACTACCACCCTCTCCTTTAGTTTTCCCCTTTCTCTTTCATTGCTTTCTCTCTGCAGGCTCAACTGGAACGGAAGCTAAAGCCGCTAGTCACTGACAATCAATTAGCAAATGATTAGAGGCAACCAGCCTCAGAAAAAAAAAAAAAAGACTAAATGGTATTTGCAAGTAGTTGAAAGCAATGAGGAGGAGGTGTATGGAAATGTAATACTTTGCGCCAGCTTTTCTCTGTGGACTTCATTATTTCAACATCTTTACTTAACCTCTGCTGTTCTTCCAAGTAGATAGTCCATGTTATCTGGTCTCAGGAGCCAGGAGGGAGCGTGACTAAGGAGACAGTGAGTGCAGCAGAGACTACTGCAAAATCTTACTTCCTAGAATGAGTTAAACGATCCTAAGAAGTCTCACTAATATCTGAAAATCTGAAGAGAAACTGGGGGGTGGGGGGAATGAGAAATTGCTATTGGGAAAGACAAATACAATGAAGAAAGCTAACAGCTAGAGTCGGGTTTTAAATCCTCAGTTATTTCCCTGTATGAACCAGCTCCAGTAACGCAGTGTAAACACTATTACAGTAAATTAAAGAAACATCACACGAGAACCAGTCGTTTTTGATGGACTGCACAGTTTCCACTGAGTTCTTCCCTCTCTTCCCCCTCCTAAGGCATTTTCAGACAGAACACACTTGAAACTAATAAGAAAAAATTGATGTTGGGCTGATATGGCCCTGTTGATTTAAGTCAGGATTGAGGCACATGGCAGGACAACTATGCAACATAACAACAGGTAAAATTCTTTTTTAAAAAATTGGAAGCTAAAAACAAAGAACTCATACTAGAAGAAAGCAAAAACAAAGGAAACAAAAGTGTATATTTATCAAAAATAAGGATACAAGTAAAATACCAGGACAATATCTTTACCAGACTAAGTTAGATTTAGCAAAGTAGACCCAAAAAGCAAAATAATAACAAAGAATAGAGGCTTCTTCTGACATGCAGAGTAAATGGAGAGGAAGTCATAAAAGTAAGCCAATTAAAGGAAACAATAAGAACAAAGACAATACAACACAAAGATAACTTTCCCTAAAATAGACAGTCCAACAAACAATTAACTGTGCGCCAACGTAAAATAACACCCTGCTGACATCTGGGAATAACTAAACATCTTTGTTAAATGTGATGTTTCAGGAAAAATTTAGAGACAATAATTGAAATTATAATATTCTGGATAAGCTCCTAAACTCCAAAACTGAAGAAAAAATATTTTAAGCTTTCAGACTGAAAAGAAAAGAGAATTAATCAGGCTAGCTTCAGTCTTCTCCAAATTAATATCTGTTTGCAAGAGAAATTTATTTTTTAATGTCTCCAAAGTTGTCCATATGTAGAATTATGACCTAATAATATTAAAAGCAATCAGAGGTGCCAAAGATTTTTCAGTGATAGCATAGGTTCTATTAGATTCTTATTGCTGCTATAACAAATAAACTTGGTGGCTTTAGACAATACAAATTTATTCCCCAGGATGCCGGAAGTCCAAAGTTAGTATTATTGGCCAAAAATCAAAGTGTTATACAGTGGTATAAGATAATTTCAAACCTACTAGTTTATGAGAAAAATGAAGTTGTTTTTAAGAGTGAAGTTGTTCCAGGGGAAGGAATAGCTCAGTGCTAGAGCCTGTGCCTAGCAAGCATGAGGTCCTGGGATCAATCCCGAATATGTTCATCTAAACAAATAAGTAGTCTAATTACCTCCTCTTCACTCCCTCCTTCCCAAAAAAGTATACAGTGCTATATGTCAACTATATCTCAGTAAAACGGGAAGGAAAAAAAATTTAAAAAAAAAGAGTGAAGTTGTTTTGATCTAAGAATGAGGTTGTTTTTATAAATAAAGTTGTTTGTATACAAAAGTGAAATTGATGTGTCCGGATACATCATCCACATCTGTGGTGGCTGACAAGCAGTAGCTGAGCTGCTGAGAGGAACCACTGGGGGCTAGAAGTATAAATACCCAGGGCTTGTGAGGACTAGTGGAGAGTGTTTGGTCTGGGCAAGGTGACTCTTTGCTGGTCTAAATAGCAATTCAAAGACCTTCAAACATCATCAGCTCCTACCTGTCAAGAAGCTCCCTGCTTGGCAGCATTGGAAACCTTGCAGCAGCCCCAGGAAACAGATCATCTCACCTGTCAACACCTGCATCTTTGTTCCCCACCACTGTGCTCCAGCAACAAGGAACTTTTGTTTTTATGCTGGCAGCTGGACATCAACTTGTGGTTGGCTAAGCTGACTCTCCCAAGAGCAAATTGGAAGCAAGTTCACTTGGAACTACATTTGGACTTCCTTTTATCTCCTCTTGCCTGGAACAATAGTGTAATTAATCTACCATAGGTTTGGAGTATGTTATTTTTCACTGGCCTATTAAGAGATATTATCCTGTATGCTATTGGCTTGTGAAAAAGATTCTTATAATTCCCACAGTGAACCTGTATTAAATAAAATATTGGCAAGGACAGTCAATTTCTGAGATTGCCCTAGGCAAAACACAAGGTGTCAGCAGGGATGTTCTTTTTTTGATATTCCAAAGGGAAATCCATTCCTTCCTTCTTTCAGCATCTACAGGCTTCTGGCATTCCCTGGTTGGTGGCCATGTCACTCCAATCTCTTCTTCTTCCTTCACAATGTCTTCTCCTCACTGTAATTCTACTACCTCCCTCTTATAAGGTCACTTGTGACTGTATTGGACCCACCTAGATAATCCAGGAAAACCAAGGCTCAAAATCTTTGCTTCAATCACACATGCAATATAAGATAACATATTGCTACTCGCTGAATGTTTGTGTCCCCAAAATCCATATGTTGGAACTTAACCCCTAATGTGACAGTATTTGAAGGTGGAGACTTTGGAAGGTGATTAGGTCATGAGGGCAGAACTCTCATGAATGGGATTAGTGCCTTTGTAAAAGCAGTCCTAAAATGCTACTTCTTCCTTTCCACCATGAGGGGTTACAGCCAGAAGGCGGTCACCAATTAAGCAGGAAGCAGGTTCTCACCAGGCTGCAGACCTGCCGGTGCCTTGATCTTGGAATTCCCAGATCCTAGAACTGTGAGGAAAAAATTTCTGTTGTTTATAAGCCAGCCAGTCTATGGCATTTTATTATAGCCAGAACAGCCTAAGATACAGATTCATAGGTACCAGGAATGAAGAGGGAGATATGTCTTAGCAGGGCCATTATTCTGCCTGTCATGGATATTCGTCAAATCGTAGCTTAAATGATAAAGTTTACACTCTCCTTTGGCAAACTGGATTATTTAATGACTTACACAGAAATCTATCAGAACCTGATTCCCAAACTCTCTTTCAAAACATTTGGCATAAGAGTTTAACAGCGTGCCACTTTACCTGTTCAGCCTTCCATTGTTCATTAGGGACTTAATAAAAAGTTGAGAAATGATGATGGAAAGTTGCAATGGCTTTTCTATTATTTCCACTTAATGAAGCAATCTGAATGGAACAAAGATTGTCACTCTTTTAACTTCAAATAGTTTTCAGCAACTTCTATATAATTGTATTGCCTGAATGTACTAGACTTCTCAGGAACTATTTACTTCCCCGAGACATATTCTAGAACACATGCTGTCTTAGTCAACCTGTGTTTTCCTATAAAGTTGTAAAAGATTTAGTTACATCAGTATGCTATTATGAAAAGCCACAAGATCTTCAAAACATTATACAATTTAAAGACATTCCAACTTAATCATATTATATTTTTGATATGTATTGATTATTTGAGAGATCAAATTAACTTTTTCTAACCATGACTTATAACCTTATATTGCTAAGTTTCACTAAATCACGGGATTTAAATTATGAATGGGTGGTCCAGCACAATTGTTCTAAATGGCAACTGTGAGTCCAATTTAAAAGAACAACTGGTATTTGAGTACGTTATTTGCTCAGAAATATTTGTTAGATAAATTAATACATTCACTTTACTAAATACTGGGAATACAAAGACAGATTTTTTTTTCATTCAGGTGCTCATCATGTGGAAGACAACACTCTTAAACAGAACAGTTATATGTCATGATATAGGGAAACTGAATAAATTTGAGCAAGAGGAAAGAGAATGGAATAATCCTTCTTGAAAAGTTAGAAAATCTTCACCAAAAAAAGGCATATTAGGCTGGATGATACATCCTTTGATTTGTCATCTGAAGAAAAGAGGAAAAGGCACAGATTTATAGGCAGAGGAATTGTTTTAATCGCATCCTCTTTGCCTCATTGGTAAGGAAAGGATCCCCACTCTATGATTATTGGAATGGCGGAACACACAACACTCAACAATGGACACATGAGATCAACACGAGTTATTAGTCCCCTCTATCACAACCAGGGAGGAAGACCCTGGGTTACACAGGACCACGAGAGTGTTGTACTCAGGAAGAGAGTAAGCAACTAGGGCTGTGGGAGGAAGGCTTTGTGGCACGGAGTGGGCAAGGTATCCCTGTGGTTCCTGCAAGATGCTGTTATTGGCCTGTTGGAATAATACCATGGCTGTCAGGGAACTGAAACTCACTACTCGGGGTTAGCAAAACCAGGTCTGGTCCCTCTTGATTTTACCAAATGTCAGGCTAGCACATAATCTTGAGTCTTAAATTAAAGTCTTATACCACAAGGATGGATGTTATATAAAAATAGTAAAAAGTTCTATGTTGGGGCAGGGAAGAGTAGAAGGTGACAAGGATGGAAAGCTTTGTTCATATACTTGGTGTCTGTCTCTGACATATTTTTAGGAGAATAGTAATTCTGTCTGTCTTGCTCAAGATTGTATACCCAGAACTTAGAAAAATACTTGACACATAATATGAATTTCAGAAAGTGATTTGAATGAATTAATGAAATAATAGTTTGTGGTAAGACTTATGTTGATATTAAGATACACAAATAAGTAAAACCTGACCCTTCACTCACAGGCAGATCGTCTAGCAAAGACAGAACAAAATATGGTCAAATAAGTTGACTATTAAAATCATACTCAAGTAGTGTGTTTGGGAGCAGTTTTTGAAGGCTCTCATAGGCTTCACTAGACTTTAGATTTAATCGCATAGTCAATGGATAGATGAAGGAGGATTTTAAGGATTAGAGCAACACAGTTGTATTTGTTACGTAAGTGGAACACTCTGATGACAAAGTTTCAGCCAAACTGGGAAGACGCTGAAGGTTGTGGGTCCATGCTAGACAGGCAAGGGGAGAGATTTATAGGGATGTGGACTAAAGCAGTAATATTCAGCATGGGCTGAACTGATAGACCTGAGATAATTTCAAATTTCTGTGAGACAGAGAACACATAGAAAAGTGGTGATTGATATGTAACATGAAAATCCCCCTCCTAGAATATGAGCAAAGAGAAATTGATCTGAGTGGATACACCCTGGAAAAGCTTACCACCTTGAGGCACCAGGGTGAAAGTATGCAGGTATGAGAATTAAAATACTTGGATAATGAATCCTGACCAAAGGGACTTCCTATTCCAGTGTAAAGAGTGCCTAACAGGTAAGTATTCAACCCTTTGGTAAAAAATAAAAGAGGAAAAAAGGGGGGGGGGGGGAAGAAAACAAAATAGTGTGTTTATCTCTAAAGGAAAGAAAGAAATTGGCTGAGGTGAGAACCCTACATTTTACCTTAGCAAATGCCCACAATCTGAAATTTTCCCAGCCCAGCTTCTCATCAACACATCTCAAAGTAAAGCCTGTAGAAGACAGACACCAGACAGCATCTTTACTAATGTCATTTTGAATAGAAATGCACATGCAAGAAATATCAAACACTGAAGATACCACACTACAAATAAAAAAGATAAAAACAAAACAAACATACAAACAGGAAAAAAATGCCTGCAGATCCAACAATGACAATCCAGGGAACAGGAAATTCTTTTAAAAGGTCTCATAGTGTCTTAAGAGAAATTCTAGAATATATTCACAAAAACAAAGAGAAGATGTCCTGAGTAGATCAGAAGACAAGAAAGACCTCAAGGAAATAAAGATATTATTGCCAAATAAAAGTTAATTTAAATGTTAAAACAGAAAATTGAGAAAGATCAAGAAATAGAAAATACAGGAAAAAAGAATTTCCAAAGATGAACATGCCCAACTGAGGAGTCTAATATCAAGCTAAGAACATCAGAATGAGAATACAGAGAGGAGAAATTTTCAGTAAAATAATACAAAAGATTATCTTAGAGTTGAAATTTTTAGTGTAGAAGTACCCACTGTGTGACATGTAAACTGAATAAAGAAAATCAAGACATCAAGACTGAATATCTGCCCAGAGGTGGGATTGCCAGATCTTATGGTAACTCTATGTTTAATTTTTTGAGGAATCTCCATACTGTTTTTCATAATAGCTATACCAATTTACAGTCCCATCGACAGTACACAGTGTTCTTTTTTCTCCACATCCTCACCAACACTTTTTGATAACAGCCATTCTAACAAGTGTGAGTTGATAACTCACCATGGTTTTCATTTGCATTTCCATGACAGTTAGTGATGCTGAGTACCTTTTCATATATCTGTTGCCCATATGCAGTCTTCTTTGTAGAAATGTCTATTCAGGTCCATTGTCCATTTTCTAATCAAGTTATATGTCTTTTTCCTACTGGTTGTAGGAGTTCCTATGTATTTAGGATATTAACCTCTTAGACACATGGTTTGCAAATATTTTTTACCATTCTATAAATCACCTTTTCACTTTGCTGTTTCCTGTCTTGTGCAGTTTTTTGTTTGATGTAGTATAGTTCTACGTAGGTCTACACATCTGTTTTTATGCCAGTACCATGTTGTTTTTATTATTATAAATTTGTCATATGATTTGAAATCAGGAGTGTGTTGCTTCCAGCTTTGTTCTTGCTCAAGATTGCTTTGGCTATTAGGGGTCTTTTGTGGTCCCAAATGAAGCGTCAGATTTTTTTTTTTCCTGGAAAAATGCCATCAAAATTGAGATGGGAATTGCATATTCAGTAACTTAAAAACTAAATTGTAAAGTTAACCACCAACAACAATTGTTTTATGAAATTACAAGATGAAAGAACAGAGAAAAGTATAGTTTATAGGGTCACCCACACAATATCTAAGGAAAGCAATCTGTACAGCTGTAGCAATTTTATTTCTGCAACTGGCCAGAAGGCTGTAGTTGAATTAACTACAACCCAGTCCATGTTGCCTTCGCAGGAAGCCAGCACTTTTAGCAGGGTGGAACTCTTGGTCATTCCTAAAGGGTTTGAAATCTCAGTGATTCTGCCCATTTTTTTAAAACATTTTTTTACTGAGTTATAGTCATTTTACAATGTTGTGATTCTGCCCATTTTTGATTACTGTAGTTTTCCATTCATTTTTATTAATGAGTAAGGGATCCCAGAGGATCCCTTGCATTTCAGACATACTCCTTCCTCCCCAGTTGTGTGACAAAAATATGATTTCCCTTGATATCTTGAACCAAACACCTCAGCCAGTATTTGTAACTCCCTAAAGTAATCAGGTATCTCAATTTCCAATTTAAATGAGATCAGGAATTATTCCCTTGTGGAAGCAATGTTTATCATGGGAACTAAGATATCTAAACCAGAAAAGTTCAGAGTTGCAGAGGTGGAAAACACAAGTTCTACAAGTAGTTTATTAAGTATAGTAGTGAGAGGAGCCACTCACATTTCCACCCTGGGGAAGAAGTAAAGGTTTTGGCTTGCGATCAATTTCTCCATTGATTGTGGCAATCAAAAGAGAATACCTCAGAGAAAGAGAGAAGACAGGAAACGCGGTCGAGTTAACTTACAAACAAGCTAATAGATGATTCTTTTAGTAGATAAACTGATAACATTCACTCGAAAGAGAATATCTGTGGACTACTTTTAGCAGGATGTCCCTGCCTCTGGCTTAGAATTGCATGTGGTACACCAAGCTATGAATTTGTGAGTCATGGCTTCCTGAAAAGGACACATAGCCTCAGTACTATATGGGGTGGAAATGGAGGTATTACACATCCTAACACTCCCTGCTGTGTTAGTTGCCTCTGCCGACCTCACTGGAAACATCCTCTCTTTCTCTAGACCAGAAGTATGCCTGAGGCTGGAAGGAATGACCTGGGAGTCACACAGGACATAACACACCTCTCCTGCTTCACCTGGGCCTTTTGATTGCTTGTAATCTTGAAATCATTAGTAAAGCATGCCACTGGGTAAGATCTCTGCTTAGTGTCAGTCTGATATGAGAATTCAGTCATTCTTGTTGGTTCACATCCCTTGAGTCTTGAACCCCTACATTATGGCAAAAGGAGGAAGAATGTCATAGATTGGCTACTAACTCAAAGATATTCTAAAACCAGCTCATAGATCTACATAAACAAATTTGTCTTCAGAGTGGAAAGCTATTGATAGAAAGTTTCTAAATGAAACAGAATTAAATTTGTAATATATTAAATGGAAGATATTGGATAAACTAGTAAAACTCAGTTCTCACCCTGCTTCCCTTGAAGTTAATGTAAAAAATAGGAAAAGCACAACATATCTTCTGGGCAGGAAGAATAGCTGACAGCAGGTGTTATGCCCTAGAACTTGACTGCTCGAATCTTTTGGGATTATTTTATATCAAGCTTGACTAAAATTAAAGATCCTGAGATCACTGAGGCAAAAATCAAATGGCAGGTATATAGATTTTGATAAATGGTCACCAGTCACACAGGCATTCTTTCCAGGAGCAATACATGGGTTAGGTCAAGGGTCTGCTGATGTATTCAAGTATCCCTCAGGGTGAAAATCTGTTTCTTATTATGAATAAGCAGCTCACTGGAGTAGTGAGTAAATTGACTGATTTAGCAAACACATCATGTGCAAAAATGAAGAACTATAACTTCATCAGATCCATTGCTTTTTTAAAAAAATAATCAGTCATGTTTCCATGGAGAAATAGTCACAAAAAAAGTTCCCAGTATTGTATTTGGTTAATTATAAGGGTATATATTGACACTAACCTCTGTTTTTCTCAGGCAGTGGCTTTGAACTGCACTACACATATCTGGCTGGAGAAAGCTAGAGGAAAATTGTGTTACAGGTGTAGCAGTACTTGCCTTGACAGGGAGATCTGTCAAATTGAAATCGGTGTTGTTTGTTGACCTTGAATGATTAGCTATCTCTGTACAAATACTCAGGGATTCAAGTGAAGAAAACAAATCAAGGGTCCTTATATTGTCACTGATTCTATTGTCAAATCCATGGCAATGAAGTGCAATTCTCTATAATATAGAGAGGAAAATATCCAAAGGATCTGAGTCTGTCTAAGTCAAGGTTTAGGACAAGAAACAAGCCCTTATACTTTAATGAAAGAAGAGACTTAATGAGGCAATTAGGTATTTAAACATTGAAAGAGCCTAAGGAGCATATTCTAGGAAAGACCTCTTGAATGATTATTAAAACAACATGGAATCCACCAAATTTCTTCTGCATAGCACAGGGAGCTCTATTCAATATCTTGTAATAACCTTTAATGAAAACGAATATGAAAACGAATATACGTATGTATGTGCGTGACTGGGACATTGTGCTGTACACCAGAAATGGGCACACTGCAACTGACTATACTTCAGTAAAAATAAATGAATAAATAAAAGTTAAAAACAACAACAACATAGGATCGATATCCTAAAGCCACCACCACAAGCAAATTTAAATCAAGAACCCACAGCATCAGCCATGAACATCTCTCATACCCAGAAGGAAAACATGTAACTTGAGGCTTCAGAGTTTAGAAAGGAAGAGCAAGAACCCTCATCACTGCTACCATTGCTTCCTGCTGCACTGGAATCTAGGGACAGATACTGTGTTGTGTTGCAAGCAAGCCAGACGTTTCTGGGAACATCCAGGTAGCGGTACAGTCGAGGACGTCAGGCTAGTGACCTCTGCTTCACATCTGTCTTCCAAATCCCATACAACTGCATCTCAATGGCACAAACGAGTGCACAAAAAGAAATCTAATTGCAAAAAAAAAAAAAAAATGTGAGAAAGGTAGTTTTTGCCTTTCCAAATTTTCCAATGGAACACAGAATGGAGGTTGAACTGGACCATCCAAAGTCACCAAAAAATAACCTAGAATACTAGGAATTTTATCTTACATAAAAGAAAAATAAGCATCTCATCTTATCTAAAAAGAAAAGCAATAACCTTATCACGTACCCAATAACTCAAGTTACAGGTTTACAGGCAGCATCGTTTGCCAGGTAGCCTCAGTAAACAAATTCATTGAAAATAAAATAAAATCAACAGAGAAAACGAAATCCGACTATGTCACCTGCCTGAATACGCTTTCATCCTACTTACCCTGTGAAAATTCATCTCAGCAGGTTGAAAAGACTTAGCACCTTTCATATTTCTGCTTTACTAGCTAATGTGATACTTACTTTATGTGCTTCTAGCAAACTTACTATCTTTGTTATGCTTTTAATATCTGTTTCTATAAATAGATTTTTCATTAATAATACTGTTTCTTTTTGTGTTTTCTTTTTTATTAATCTTACCAGTAGTTATTTTATTAGATTTTTCAAAGAATTAGCCTTTGCTTTATTTATCTTCCCTGGGATATCTTTGTTTTCTATTCATTAATTTCTTTTCTTATATTTAAAATGGCCTTTTCCTTATTTTCCTTTGATTTAGTCTATTCTTCCTTTCCTACATTCTTAAACTGGTTTCTTAGCCCTGTTTTTCAGTCTCCATTTCTTCTTAATAGGAAAATAATGCATATTATTAATAGAAGACTCAATTTCTAGAAATTATTTCTTTATACATGCTTTGATAAGCAATGTTTCAAGTTATTTTTCAATATGAAATGTTTCCTAATTTCCCTTTTAATTTTTCTTTGACCTATAAATATTTGAATTATGCCTTTTAAATATATGTATAATTTTTAAAATATTTAAGGAGCATAATTTATAAGAATATATTTTATAAGATCATTTTTGTAATAGATTTTTAATGAATATAAAAATTTCTCCATTTCTGTGGCTTAAAAATGTGAGGTACTGGTGATTTAATGTGGTTTAATCTATATTTGCATTTGATCAATGTGGCTGTGTATTATCTACATCTTTTAATGCATTCAGATTACTTTACAGCTTAGATGTGGTCAATTTTTGTAAAATTTTTAAAACATTTAAAAAATATATTTATTCTTCAGGATTGGAGTACTTTTTATGTATGCCCATTAGATCAAATCCATTTATGGACGAGCTTAAATCTTCTTAAATCCTGCCTGTTTTATTTGACACTTCAATCTAATTCTTCCTAAGAAAAATGTATTACAATCTCCCGTTATTCTGGTAGGTCTAGCTATTTCTCCTTGAACTTTTGTAAATTTTTGCTTTATGTATTTTACAGCTATGTCACTGGGCATATGTAAATTGAAACTATCTTCAGGGTGTATTGAATTAAAAAGAAATACAGTGCCCCTCTTCTCCCCTTTAAAGACTTTTTGCCTTAAGATCTATATTTAAAGTACTAGTATGATACAAGAACTTTCTTTAATTGGTTTGTCCTTGACGTGGGTTTTTCCATCTTTTTATGTCCAACCTGCCTTTCACTGCCCTAGTTGCATCTCTTGCAGAAAGTACTTTAGTTAATTTTTAACAGTTATCTTTTATTAGGAGATTTGAAATCACTTACCATGTTTATGATTATTTACATATTTGTATTCACTTCTATCACCTAATTTTTTGTTTTCTGTTTGTCCTATTTTTTTCTTCAATCCTCTTGCCTTACTTGGATTTTGCTTTCTCACATTTCCTTATTCTGTTCTCTGTGATTATTCAAGACATGTTCACAGACATACTTAATTTCGAATAAAGTTCAGTGATAATCAATATCTTCACCCTCTTCCTGAAGAAAACATACAAGCAGCTTAGAAATGTTTAATATCACCACACTCTCAGCTTATATACTGTTTTCCAGGATTTCACTTCTATCTTGATTTTAACCCTATAAATTAGATACGTGTGTTATTTTTATAAAAGTAATGTTTCTTCAGTTTACTCACCAATTTGCATTTTATTTGATGATGTTTCCTTTTTGGATCCTAGACCTATTTCCTGCAATTATTCTCCTTCTCCCTGAAGTACACCCTGAAAGATGGAAAGTTTCTGTAGTGGGAGGAACTATTGGTAATGACGTCTGTAAATACATGCTGTCTGACAATGACAATACCTTTGTCTCAGTGTATTTCATGAAAGGCAGTCTTTCTGAGTTTACACATATGACTGATTACCATCTCTCAACACAAAAAAATATTATTACCATTGTCTTTCAGCATCCATTGTTTCTGAGACATTACCAGTCAATTTTTAGGTAATCAGTCTTTTTTCTCCAGCTGGTTTTAAGATCTTCCTTCGGTCTGCAACATCTTTCAGTTTTACTACAATTTGTCTAGGTGTGGATATTTTTTTCCATTATCCTGCTTGAGATGTGTGTACTTTTCTGATTCTGGGGATTTGTTGTGTCTTTAGTAAATTCTGGGGATAAAATTCAGTTATAGTTTTATGTAATTCTGGTCTGCGTCTCTTTTTATCTCCTGAAACCCTTTTACCTTGGGCTGTGTCTAATATTTATGTGTTCTCATCTCACTTTCATTTTTCCCATTTCTTTCTTTTTCAGCTTTGTTCTGAACAATTTCCTCTGCTCTTTCATTACATCAATTACATTCTTAATTCTGTAATAAGTTGCTTTTGTTTCCATTACTCTATTCTTGTGATTTACAGAAATACCATTAGATTTTTAAAAATCTACCTGGTGAATTTTGGCAGGCTCTTATTCCTTAATCTACTCTCAGTTCTGTCTTTTACTCTTTCAACACAGTGCTCTCATTTATAGTCTTCATCTTGTCATTCCAATACTTCTCATCTCGTAGGGATCTGATTCTGCCGCTGGGTATGTCTGCTGAATCTTGCTCGTGGTGGATTGTTCCTTCATACAAAAATGTACCACATCTTATTTATCCTCTTCCCTTTTGATGAACACTTAATTTGTTTACAGATCGTCTTGTTGATATTTCCTTAGGCATATGAGCTAATCTCCTTTGCAGACACTCAGAATTGAAATTGCTGGTCACAGGGAATCCATTGTTAGCTTACAGCCGCTAACATTGCCACAGCCATCGCATCCCCAGTAGAGTGTGGGAGAACAATTATTTTCCAGAAAACCTCATCAATACCTGATATTGTCAGAATTTTACATTTTTTATCAGTCCTATGGGTGACATAGCAATTTTTAAGTTTGTATTTCCCTAAATCACAATATTAGTACAATCTTTTCAAATGGTTATGGCCATAAATTATTTTGTTAAATCTTTTGTCCATTTCTCTAAAAAACAAGTAATGCTGGTTATTAGTTGAATAGCATATTGTTTTGTACTGAAGTTTCTAGTGAAAACTCTTATTTGGCACTCATCATTGGGAAGAGAGCTACATGTGTACATTCCAGACATGGAGATAGCAATGTCGCCATGTTTGTTTGTTTGTTTGTTGTGTACAACATATACTAAGAATTTGCTTGCAAAGAAATCATTCTCTCTCAATCTTCCCGCTCCTCAAATCTCCACTTCTTACATCCACCCTGTTTCTGAAGTAGCATCTGGGAATAATAACACAGTAGGTGGCAGGAAAAATAATTTGCACATATGCTGCTTGAGTGCTGTGTGAAAAACAGGATTCTACACATAATGAGATTTTATTTTTAAAAAGTTATATAATGGCTTGAATAAAGGAAAATAGACTTTAGATGACTTTCAGCTTTACCTGTCTTCTCCTTTTAGAAACTCAAGTTAATACCTTGAACGTTGGGCATCAAGGAACCACATCTCTCTTGCTAATGCCATAATATAAGATGTGAAAGCACAAATGCCAAAACTCAAGATGCTATTTGTCTCCCGTATTACATCAGATTTTGCAAACAGCTATTATGATTGCCTCAAAGATTTTGGAAAGAACAAAAAACAATCCCAAAGCACCGATCAGCTAGTCCTCCATCAACTAGCATAGCCGCAAACTTATTAGCGCTAATGTGAACTGTCAGGACTATTTTCAGGCTGATTCCTGAGAAATAGCTGATTACCCCCAATGCCTGCGCACTGTCAGCACTTTACCTGGTCACTTGGATTAAAACGTGCTTCAACAGATCCTAAGAACCACAGGTATTAAAAACACCAAAGAACTTTTGTGAGGGCTCTTTGCCTAACAAACTGAAATTATATATGAGCAGAGCTATTCACTTTGATACTTAAAAAGCTAAAGGCTATGCTAGGTTAAAGGCAATTTGAACTTATTTTCATAACCAGAATAACCATTAACACATTTATTAAACAGGAGCCTGTTTTTAGGTCTATTGTGAAGTGTAATTATTTTCTAGCTTAAATACAACTCTGCGGTTTGACTACTACTATTATTACACTAATATATTTTAAAAGGCTGAATATCTGCCAGAAATATGGAAAACACAATTTTGTGAAATTCAAGGATGTTAGCTCTTATTTGAGAAGCAGTGGTAGTTGTAATAAACAAAGGAGACATCAGTTCAAAAAAATAAATTGTTACACTTGACAAAGAAGGAAAGTCAAATATCTAATAACAATTTTAAGAATTGTTAACCCCTGAATGCTCTTTAGTCCTGGTCATCGAATTTCCATTCCTTTGATTAGCCATAGAAATGCCACAGATGTGTTTGGTGAATGAGGATAAACTATTAAACTGTGACGTGCAGTGCGTGCCTGTGTCCAGAAGTGGTGTTGCTGAAGAGGGCCTTCAGGGAACACTGTTGCTAGGAAACAGATGGCCCTCCTAACTGCAGCCGGCCGTTTTGAAAGAGCCCCTCTGAGACCATGAGAAAGTACATCAAGAATGTGAAAAATATAACCCACGTTGGAAAAAAAATGACACAACATTGTAAACTGACTGTACTTCAATAAATATATGTGTGTGTGTATATATATATATATATACACATATATAAAAAACTCACATTTGATCATTCTACAGAAATGAAACCACTGAATGCTAAACAGCTGAATCAAGAGAACAGACTATGGTTGCAGGTTACTTTTCAATTTAGGAAGCATTTTTAAACAGTCTCTGATTTGATTCTCATAACATCATAGCATCTTGTCTCATAACAAGACAGATACTGTTATTATTCCTATTCTACAAATGAGAGATCTGTGGCCCAGAGAAGTCGCACACCTATCAGGCTCTAGGCACGCAACGTAAATTCAGGTCTTTGGTACTGATGTCCGATTCTTTCTTTCTATTACCCATGTTCTCAGATAGATGACTTTTACCCTACGACAAGCAGATTTTCCAAAATAGCAGTTCCGTCAACACTGGCAAGTCCAGTTTGACATAGAAAGAGACTGAGAAAGAGCATCCTAATGAGTTGCATCAGATGTTGCTTCAAATGTAAAGCATAATGAATGGACAAAAACCCAAAATGAAGAAATCACCACTGTGTCACAGAAGTAATTTGAATGGTTGTCACAACTGGATGCCCACACTACCCCTTCAATAGCTCTACTTTATAAACAGAGACACTGAAGCTCATAGGAATCTCGTTAGTGGTACCCCAGCCACAGGTGAGTGACAGGACTGAGGTTTCAACAGTCTAAGATCAGAGCTGATGCTCTTTTCAAAATACCACAAGACGTAATGGTAGTCAACGCATCCAATAAAACAGTAAGACCAGTCCAGACAAGAGACATGTTCATTACCTGTGAACCGCATAGACGGAGACACAGCATTGACAAGCAGTACTCATGTTCTGTGGTCAATACAGACTTTAATTTACATTAATAGACAGCAAGCAGAGAAAGAATAGAGAGTGTTACTTTTCGGAGCAAAACTCTAGGCAAACATTGTTTCATTTGGACACCGTATAAATCATGTCCATCTTGTTCAGGTAATTTTAGAACAATAAGGCCCAGACGCTCATGCCTCGGTTGGTTGTGAAATGCTTTTCCCACTGCTTCCTGAGCCAGAGTCCTCTCTCTCTTCCGTTCTGATTCCCTGGGAAGAAATAAGCTGATGTTGACCCCAAGTTTACGTAACACCCAGAGAGCTGGACTGAGCTACATTTTGATCTTTCTAGGTTTAGAATCTCTGGCCCATGTGGATTAGAGAGGACACAAGATTAAGACCAGAGGCACTGCTATGGAGAGAAGAAAAAATGAAAATTTCAACTACATTTCAAGCTTATTTGCATGAATATCCAATAAATAAACCAATGGGAGGGTAAGCTGGGTTAGACCACACATTGGCATGCCTGCCTGTTCCCTTGTTCCTTCCAAATGTATTAAAAACATTTCTATTTTAATAGGCTGGTATTTGTGTTGGCTTGAAAGGAAAAGCAGAAATCTGTCCATTTGTCTTTGACAATTCCTATCACCAAATAATAGTTTAATAAACACTAAATATTCAATAATTATTTAATAAATGTTCTATGTTCATACTTCTGGACTTTTCATTCCCCAAACCTTTGAAACTTTGTGACAATATAGGCAATCTCCCTTTTTCGCCTTTCTGTCCATTACCTCAAATTGCATAATAAGTTTGGGACAGTAACTTCAGTTTAAATCTCATGAGATAGCAGCTGTTGTGGTAGACATTTTAGAAATCTGGGCCCCTTCCTCAATTAAGAAAAAAATCCTAAGGGACATTTACGATTACAAAGTGAAGAAAAAGCCAATTATAGACAACTATTTACCTGTCTGCTCTTAGAGACTGCTAGCTGGTAGTTGCTTTAACTGTTGAACGTTCAAATGGTAATCAACTGCTGATTTTGTAAGACAAATTTATGTACATGTACTAAAATTAATTTTGCCTGTTTTTTATTTTTGCAAAAAAATGTTCTTAGATTTACGCACATTCAACCATTCATGTTATTCTACTAAAGTAAATAAATCTGTCTTACAGTTTTGAAAGAGAATTGGAGATTTAAGCAAAAGCACTGACACTAAAATAAATATTTTGTGGACTTTACTACATATAGTTAAATTAATATATTTGTATACAACTCAATGTTAGTGAATCATCACAGACCATTGTGGGACAGGAAATATGACATAAATAATTTTCTTAAGAAAATAAATACTTTCTATGAATATCTGTTCCCTTTGTACGTTGAATTTGAAAAGTTGTACACCTATATTGCTTTCTTAAATAAATCACAATATAATTTCATGTTCAAGAGATTTATTTAATAAGAAAAAGTTCATAATAGTTATATTTATTAAGTGCCAGACTCTGTACTAGGCAGGCTACATATACATCTTCACATTTAAATTTCAAAATATCTCTGTGCCACAGGGGCTAATATTTGTCCCATTTGACAGGCTTACAAATGATAAATAACCCAAGTTCACGTTGCTAGTAAATGGAAAAATCAAAACTTAAACTCACTCTAACTCCTGAATTTATGCTTTCAACTACCGTAAATCATGTTTTCCATGGAGTACCCACAAAGATTATACAGTGAAAGAGATATAATAAGCATTTCTACATTCTTTGCCAAGATATAAGATTTCTCAAAAGGTATTATCTTTCCTAAATTCTAACTGGCATTGCAAGTTATGTTCTTAGATAAATGAATATGATTCAATGTCTATTTATTTGGCCAAAACGTATCTGTCCCTGCCACAGAGCACAGTTTCACTTCATTTTTACGTATTTTACATTTTTTATAACAGTGCTCTAAACTGCAACAAATTTAAACACACAGCAGGAAACTGGTTGGGAAAGACAAAGAAATCCATTCATAGATTTAATTATAAAAGCATTTAGCTCCACTGGTAGTGATCATTGACCATTACACGGTAGTTCACACAACATTAAATGGAGAGCCTGTTAGGAAAGATAGATTACCTCAGTGCTGAAAGCCACTAACGTGTCAACTAAACTATTAGGCATCTTATGTGTCTCACACGATTATTTCTTAAAAGTCGAAGACCAGGCCTATTCAAAATCCCTCAGCCTGACCATTAGTTTTCTTTAGAAGTAATTTGGATAAATTATCCATTTCCAAATTAAATATTTTTGTTGAACTAAGTTAAATATGTAACAGAAGAGTATAATATTCAATAATAATGAATTAATAATGCACATTACTAAAAATGACTACTTGCATCTCTAATAGATCATTTTCTATTCTCCAGGTCTTGCTAATTTAATAAAAAGAAGTACTCTAAGTTATATAATTATTTTAAAAGAAAAGCCACTTAACGGCATACATCACACTACTTTAGAAACATTAGTGGTGAAATGTAAGTCCTCTGCGAGGTACTAACAGAAGAAACAATACAGTGCAATCAGTGTGTCAGAATTTGGACACTGACAATGACTTTACACATATAAGAAATGCGATCACAAGTGTTGGAGTCAAACCAACCTCGTAAGAGTGACCCAAGCATAAAACCACGATGACGAAGTATCAACATGAAGATCAGGAATTGAAGAAACAGAACGGTAAGTCAATCAAGGCAAGAGTGAAAAGTTAAGTGGAGAACTCTGAGAGATAAATGAGGCACCTGCCACAAACCTATGTTGATCAGTAGACTCACGATTCAGAAATATGTAGGGCTGACTTTATTAACTAGGTGGCAGAATAGGAGAATTGGTGATTTTTTACTGTATTAAAATTTCTGGCTTCCACTGACAATAGCTCACCATGTTTATCAGCACAAGTGAGAACAGAAATTCATGGGTAAAGATTAAATTAAGTAATTTTAGTATTCACTGGCTGGAAATTAAAAATCAGCACCAAATGAAATGTAGTCAGACTGCGTTTGAAAGCTTTGGATTTTGTAATGGGGCCAGGGATATCTTTTTCAGATTTCACCGCAAGAATAAAAGTGAAGGGTGGGGGATGGAAGGACTTGAGAAGACAAAAGGAAGAAAGAAAGTTAGAGAGAAAGAGGAGTGACTTTAATAAATTTGTCATCTATAATTTTTTTAGTGTTTTTTATGTTGCTCAATTTTAATCATTTTTAAAGTTTTTATAAATTTTTTTAAGTCTAATGATTTGAGATATTAAGGGTGAGTATAAATTATACATATAACATATTGATACATGAAACGATAAACATTTTTATTCTCTCATTGGTTAAATTATGTCATTAAATGACTAAATTCCATTTTCTACCACTTTTACAGATGAAGAACTGTCACCTTTTCACATCCCTCCCTCTAACGGATGCACTGAATTTTAGCTCATTAATTCACTTGGAATTTTAGAATCAATAGCAAATAAGACATTAGAAAATCAAAATGATTTGAATTATGTCAACTGCTCACTGAAACTTGCCTGATGTATTTGGAGAAACAATAGTAGCACTTTCATCATTAATAAATACATTAGGATGTCTAGATAATGGAACTGACAAATGAGGTATTTTCTGAAGCAATTCTTAGTGTATTTTTGTGGCGATAACGAGAGAGCAGATCTCAGTTATACTAGTCCAATGGCACTTTGCTATTTGGAAGTAGTAAGTCTGGTGAAAGGAGATGTCTCTCCAGAAATAAGCCACTCCGCATAAACACATTTTATAAACACTTTTGGGTGGTGAGGATTGGTGGCAGTGATGGAGTTAGGAACCCAAACTCTAGTTCTATCTCTCATCTTCTTTTCAACTTTCAAATAGCTTCACAAAAATATCTTTCCATGAATGTTGTAGTTTAGAGGGAGTGGACCATTATACGCAAATACTAGTCTTACGTTTTTCTTTTATAAATTGTCTGACATCCTTGCCAAATAACCCATGGTAATCTCTTTAAAATATTTTTAGGGGGAGGGTATAGCTCAATGGTAGACCACATGTTTAACATGCAGGAGGTCCTGGTTCAATCCCCCATACCTCCATTAAAATGAACAAACAAACAAGCAAACAAACAAAGCTAATTGCCTCCAACAAAACAAAACAAATTTTTTATTAACTTTTTTTTATTGAGTTATAGTCAGTTTACTATGTTATGTCAATTTCCAGTGGAGAGTATAATTTTTCAGTTATACATGAGCATACATATATTCATTGTCACATTCTTTTTCACCGTGAGCTACCACAAGATCTTGTATATATTTCCCTGTGCTATACACTATAATCTTGTTTATCTATTCTACATATGCCTGTCAGTGTCTACAAATTTGAACTTCCAGTCTGTCCCTTCCCACCCACCTCCCCCTGGCAACCACAAGTTTGTATTCTATGTCTATGAGTCTGCTTCCGTTTTGTATTTATGTTCTTTTTTTTTTCAGATTCCACATATGAGCGATCTCATGTGGTATTTTTCTTTCTCTTTCTGGCTTACTTCACTTAGAATGACATTCTCCAGGAGCATCCATGTTGCTGCAAATGGCGTTATGTTGTCGGTTTTATGGCTGAATAGTATTCCATTGTATAAATATATCACTTCTTCTTTACCCAGTCATCTGTTGATGGACATTTAGGTTGTTTCCATGTCTTGGCTATTGTAAATAGTGCTGCTATGAACACTGGGGCACAGGTGTCTTTTTGAAGTAGGGTTCCTTCTGGATAGATGCCCAGGAGTGGAATTACTGGGTCACATGGTAGGTCTATTCCTAGTCTTTTGAGGAATCTCCACACTGTTTTCCATAGTGGCTGCACCAAACTGCATTCCCATCAGCAGTTTAGGAGGGTTCCCTTTTCTCCACAGCCTCTCCAGCATTTGTCATTTTTGGACTTTTGAATGATGGCCATTCTGACTGGTGTGAGGTGATAACTCATTGGAGTTTTGATTTGCATTTCTCTGATAATTAGTGATATTAAGCATTTAAAATTTTTTTAATTTAATTATTTTTTTTAAATTTAATTAAAATTTTTTTTAATTTGTCAATCTATTTCAAGTGAGAAGCATGTCCCCAATAAGCTGAATATTTCAATATCAGGAAATTAGCAAATGAAAATGTCTCACACACGTGACCAGTTACACTTGCAAGTCAATCTCAAAATAAACAATGATGCAGTTATTTGTGCATTCACAATTTATTTGGCTAAGTTTTATATAATTACACTGAGATGACTTTTGAAAACGAAGTCACTTTTGAACAAATAAAACATATTCAAAAATGTGTCTGATGTTTAGTATGACCTCAGTAAATACTTGTAGAATAAATGAATTAATGTTGCCTTGGATTCTGCATTCTGGGGAGGGGTGTCTATTTAAGAGGAGCTTGCACAGCATTTCACTTGTTTTCCTTAACAGTAATCTTCTTCATTCACATTTAATGTTTTTACATATCCTACTCTAGTAATATCACAATACATATATCTGGTATCAAGATGTTATGGATTATTCAAAATACATTAGTGTTTCAAGTAGGGGACAGGTACTGCTTCAGTCTACACATCTGTGTAATAACTTCTATATATTCTTCCCATTTGAACAGCTGATACTGTGAATAATTTAACCTTCCCTCAGTGATTCATTTTCACCTTTAGTAACATCAATAAATGCAAGATGTCAAGCCTCAGGGGCAATGTCTTCCAGAGTTTTCAAGTTGGGGATAGATTTTTTTTTTTTATAATAAACAACCACAGAAAAACTTTCAAAGTATTTTGTCTCAATTACATGGGGTAATTTGTTTTCTGTTCTCTCCCCATTGTCAGAATGCTAAATGTTGCAACTTCGAATTTGTCTTCATCTATACCTGCCAGCCCGTTGTACCTGCATAAACTGCTGTGTCTGCTCTGCTTTCAGTTAGGACACAAAACAATTATGTGCAAAATTAAAGTAAACAATTAATTCCAAGTCAAGCCCTGTGAATAAAATACTTGGCTACTGTACCCTTATTTTTATGAACTACTAACCATTGTTCTGTATTATTTGGAGCTGCCTGGTAGCTACATCTGTGTGTGTGTGTGTGTATGTGTATGTGTGTGTTATATTTTACTACCTTAAATATGGTCTACATTGAGAAGATCCATTCTTATTTTAGGGGACATGTATTATGTTCAAGGGTTACCCCAGTGCTGGTCTTATGCCTGCTGCTTCCATTCCCACTTCTTCTCCCCCTTTGGTTGACTGGTAGGTCTGACCAAGGAATATGCTATGCTGGAAGATGGGCTGGAGAAAGGGAACACCAGGGCATTTCTTGCAACCCACAGCTCTGCTTTAAGTGACACTTTTTGAGCAGCTGCATCTCCTTTAATATTCTAGTTTCCACTGAGTATCCACTCCATCAATGGGTCTAGCTCCTCTTGTGTTTCCGACTGCTAGTAACACTATCTCTTCCCTACATTTCCAAAAGCAAGGTGGTGGTACCAGTGGTATCAGCTTCCTCTTGTTGCTAATCCCTGGGTTGCCTCACCAGCCCCGTTTGGGTCCTCAACCTTTCCATTACCTGAGTAATCCCCTGCATTAAATCCCCTCTACTTGAAATACCTAGAGTGAACACTTTCATCACAACACCCATCTATCTGCTGTGTGCCTCTTCCTCACTCCATGAGGAGACTACCACTTAATGCCTGTAGAATATATCAATTTTCAGGGAGAAAAGGTTCTTTTAAAAGTCTATGGTTAATCACTATAAACAGTACCAGTCTATTGTAACAATTTTACAGTCAAGACAAAATGTCAGATCTTAGTGCAAAAAGTGAATGAATGGACTGAAAGTTTTAATGTTGCAAAACAGGTTGCAGTTACAACGGTTTTACTCAAAAACTAGTTTTTACAACAAATACTTAAAAAAATTAAATACTGCATATCTATGTGTTTCTATGAATAGTAAAACAAGATAGTTTTTATATTGTTCAGAAATAATTACAAGCAGAATGATAATTCTTGGCACACATTCATGTACTATAATCAATTTCTTATCCTCATGTGTACCTAATATGTCACAGCTATTTTCTGAAGAATGTGTTTGTAAATAGATCTCATTATTTTAATTTTAATTCACTTTGCCTGCAACCTTGGTCAGAGTTGAATTATGTAATTAATAATGTTGAATATGTTGATATCCTTAATTAACGTTTTTTAGTAAACCACAATATTTTAAATCAAGATAAAATTCTATTAACAAGTACTGTAAAACTTAGTGAAAATTCCACTAAATAAAGAATACTTTCAATTCTAAATTTGGTTTTAAAATAAGTATTTCAGCACAATTATATTTATAGTCTTCCTCTATTAAAAGTATGTATCTTCAACAAGTGTTTTTGTCATATAAAACTTCTAACATGTTATCACTATTTGTGATTCTTTTTATAATATCACCAAATTTAGATGCTACAAAATTGTATTCTTAATTTCATTTCAATAACACAAAGAATCTACATTTTTCTCATGAAAAATAGATGTTCTATCAAGAGTCATCACACAATCAAGACTCCAAACTGCAATTTGAAGTTTCATATTAAACCTTTTACACAATCTATGCTCTCATTGTTGATTTGTTGAGTTTTCCTCTTGATTTTGTAGGTAGATATAGTCGTCTTGTTTGTACACTTAGTGTTCAACAATCATTTGCTACAAATATTCAAAAGTTGGAGTATTTAATACCTTTTTTGAGGACTTGTTGAATATTTTGAATAAAGATTCTCAGATGATTTTCAGCAAAATGCAATAAACACAAGACACTTTCTTAATATTAAGACATCAAAAAATTTTAACACCATTATTAGACACTTAGGTTGATTAACAAAGTGTTTTGTAAAGTCTCAGATATTTTAAAATCTGGTGTTACATGAACAGTAAGAGAGAAAGTATGTTCTGCCATGCTGCAGTATTTTTATGGTTCACTTAATCTGTTTATACACACAAAAAAAATTTTTTTAAGTTCTGTCAACTACAACTGATAATTTCATCAGTAGATGACTGGAGCTGATTTGGATGTAATTAAGAATTTATGTTCCTATTTCAAGCCAATTCCAAGTTCATTTTTTAGTCCATGGACTTCTTAATTTAGCAAGAACACTATTTTTATCATTATGCTGTAGCCTTCCAAAATGTGTTTTCCTATCATCACCACAAAAACAAATACTTTATCTTCAATATTTGAATTTTTTACCAAATTTACAGTAACAATCATGATATTGTCAACTGTTTCATTTTCAAGCGTGAACTTCCAGATACATTTGATTTCATGTTTCAGGAAAAAAAAAACAGAACCATCATTAGAATTAACTGATTTTTTATTTGACTTGTAATTCCATTTCTGTTGACTCCTTTTCTGATGACATTGATGTAAAACCAACATCTTTTAAATATTTGTGAAACTATTCCTCTGCTGATGAAACCAAACCCAACAACCCATACACACATTCATAAAATTTTGGAATTAAAAAAAATTCAAATAGGGCAACTTTCATCGAATCTAACTGAAAAGTCATGTTTCACAAACTGATGTGTAAATCCACCTTCTGCAACTGCATGTGTTAAAATACTTTCAGGACTGTGCAATTCTAACATTTTGAATAAGTGCTGATTTTTTAAAATAATTTTATTGAATTTTAGTTGATTTACAATGTTAGTTTCAGATGTACAGCAAAGTGATTCAGTAATACTTATATATACATATATGTATTTTTTCTTTACAGATTCTTTTCCATTATATGTTATTCTGAAAAACTTGATAGAGTTAGTGCTGATTTTTTTAGTGTATCTGTATCTTCTGATTTTTTTTGGTGATCATAAAATATCACCACAGCCCCTATGATGAAGGTTAAAAATATTTACAGACATTGTGTACAAATCGCACAATCATCATCAACTTTTTTGAGATTCAGCCTTAATATTTAAACATGCTCTTTCATTTTTTTAATTTATATTGCTGTCAAAAGGGTATACAGATGATCCCCACTTTACAATGGTTCGACTTAAGATTTTTGAACTTTACAATGGTGCGAATACATGTTCAGTAGAAATTGTACTATGAATTTTTTGAACTTTTGAACTTTTCCCGGGCTAGTGATATGCAGATTGATAGTCTTTTGTGATGCTGGGTGGTGGCAGTGAGCCACCAGTCCCAGTCAGCCACGCAATTAGGAGGGTTAAGGATCAAAATACATTTACAACCACTGTGTACCCGTACAACCATTCTCTTTTTCACTTTCAGTTGAGTGATCAATAAATCACCTGAGATTTTAAACACTTTATTATAAACTAGGCTTTGTGTTAGATAACTTTTCCCAACCATGGGCTAATGTAAGTGTTCTGAGTGCATTTAAGGTAAGTTAGGCTAAGCTATGATGTTAGCTGTTGTAAATGCATGTGCGACTTAATGATATAGGGTGGCTTCACTGGATGTAACCCAATCATAAATAGACAAAGATCTGTATCGAAAAATAAAAATGTTTATCAAATAATAAAGTAAGTATGTCTTTGTGTATTTACATCTTATGATAAATGACAAAACTACAGTAGCAAGTATGCTCAGATTGTTCTCTTACATGTACTAAAGAAGGACTTTTCAGTCTAATTTCTGCAATAAAAACCTGTTCTGAAATATGTTTCAGCACACCAGCCTAGAATTTGACCCATTCTCAACTGTTTCTACCAATGTGAGAGCTGCCGACTTCAAGCATCAAACAAGCTTCAGGTCAGGCTGTGGCACAATGGCTAGCCCCCCAAATGACCAGCAAGGACGGAAGAGGAGAGATTTCTCCCATCTTACCACCTAAAACCATCTTCAGTCCGTAACTAATCTTCCTCTCACCTTCCTTGCCTGTAGCATGGAAGTTCTCTCTTAAGCCAGAATGCAGTAATGGCTGACTAAGTAAATGCCAAGGCTGAAGGACCACATCCACTCCAGAACTGTACAGTAAGAAAAGGAGCCTGATATTCAGAACAGATCCACATGTACTGCAATTACACTTCGTAACATGGCGGCACCTGAATGTAGGGGTAGTTTACAAATTCAGCTGTAGATGCATTTTCATTGTTGTTAATAATGGTCCCTTTACCTGAGCTTTCAAGTTCTTTCCAATCACCTTAAATTCCAAGGAATCAGTAAAATTTCAAGACAAGTTGGGAAAAAAATAACCTCTAGCCTTAGGGTAGGAAAAGCTGCAAAAGAAAGGAAAAAAAATAAAAAGAATCTGAAACAAAAGAAGAAACTTACTGTCTTACTAATAAAGGGAGACGCAGAGAAGGAATGTGGTAATCCCTCATTAGTGTCTGTCCGTTGGTAGTTTGATCGTAGATCCAATGTACACACAAAATTTACCTTGGGATTTTTGAAACATTTATCAAACAGTAGTTTCACAAATAAAATCATAACGTATGTATGATGGATGACTTTAATTCTTTTCAGAAAGAAATTGTTTTCTCAGGGTTCAGGTAATTGTTCGTTGTAAAAACAGCAGATGTAAACAGTGACAGCTGGCCATAAACAGCCTCCAAAACACAGGAAATTGGAGAGGATGATACATTCTGCATGGTCAAAATTAAAATGTATCTATTTTTCAGTACAACAAAAGCTTATTTATGGGATTTTGACTTGTATGTAAAGTTTTATTGACCCCAAGGACGATGTTACAAAGCAATGATCATAAACTGACCAACTAAAAAAATCTTAATGGCACACTCAAGCTGGAGCCAACCCCTCATTTGGAAAATGAATTCATATGCAAAACACGTCAATGAAACTTCAACAAGGGTGAGAGTATAGCTCAGTGGTAGAGCACGTGCTTTGCATACAAAAGGTCCTGGGTTCAATCCTCAGTACTTTCACTAAAAAAAGAAAAAAGAAAGAAAAAAGAAATTGCAATATGGAGGTATTTGTGTGATCATTATCATGACTCTTTTGGAAACATCCCTTACAAAATAAATAATTGTAATAAGAAAAACTTGTGATGTCTTTAGAAATCTTAGTTGCTCAATGAATTCCCCAAATACTTAACTTCTACAATATAAATTTAAAATAAAGTTTATGAAAATACACAAACATTACTTTTGCGCAAAAAAAAAAATCACAGACCCTAAAAAGTTAGATCATCAAGAAAGCATTCCTTACCCTGTTAAGTGTCAGCCCTAGCCCCTGTGGCATACACGGCCAAGGAACTGTTTTGTCTTCCAGTGTCTCTGTATTTGTAAGGACAGATAACACTACACGTGCAAGGTGCTTTAAGTTCCCAGAAAAGATCTGGCATACACATTTTATCTGCTGATAGCCACTACTCAATAATTTTTTTAATAAAACCCTGGATTTCTCAAAACACATACTACAACAGAGCTGCAGTTGAAGTGTCCCATTTTATCACTTTATCTGCAAAAAAAAATAGGTGAAAAGACAAGCACAAAGTCACGCAGAAAATGATATTTTTTAAAAATATTCATCATGATTCTTTTTGAATGAATGAATAAAATTGAAAATAACTTTCCCTTAAAAAAAAAAAGTCCTTTATTTTGCAAGGTTTAGTTATGGTAAAAAGTAATATCTGAAAGTGTCTCCACTCAGTTGGATACAAGTCAGTACCTATGGTGTGTTTCCCTTGATGTTCTGCCCTTGAAGACCAGTCTTTACGACAGAGAGGTTTTATTATGAAGCATCATGTGTTGTATCAACATAATTCAACCATCAGATTTCTTTGCAAAAGAGGTGAAAGAAGCCATTTTTTTCTACCAAAAGTTATTAAAGAGCTTACATTCACCATCACTTAAATATTATTTCAAAGATTCATTTTCAAATAAATTTGGTTGTTTAAAAGCTAGAGGAATCTTAGGGAAAAAAATTCTCCAGCATACAAGGCAACCCTCACTGCTCAGTAAGCAGCAATGATTTGGATGAATATTTAGAGTGTCGTGAGACACAGCAAGCTTCACCCAGTACCAGGTGATTTAATGAGAAGAAAAAGCCAAGGCAGGTAATACGACACAGAGGCCCGCAGCACGGCAGAGGCCCCGAGACTAGCCTCCAGATGTGCGTGGTCAGGAGAGGCAAGGCTGGGGGTAGACAGACCACCTCAGCCTCGGGAAGCCATCAGCAATGAGCCCCCTGCATCTCTCGGCGCATTGTCCCCTCAGGACTTGCTCTCCTTCTCGGCTGGCTCTGCTTCTCGTCAATCACAGTGGTTCGGCAATGACAGTTTACTCAACAAGCCAGCCCTAGGATGCGGTGTAGGCATTCTTCAGGTGGGTGCCATGTATTGTGGGTCATGTATACTCACACAATCCCTTGAACTTGAGTCACAAGAGGATTCAACTGAGTATCAGATTCTCAGGCATCTTGGAGGTTTGAGGAAACATCGCAGACCATCTATTTCAACATCTTTATCTATTATTTTCATAGATAAATTAAAAGCACAAGTAAAAATAGCATCCAAGACCCTACAACATGTTTCGCATTTCTGCTTCCAATTTTTGTCCATTTATTTGACCCTTAACTTTCTTCAGGTGAGTGTCCATCTGAGACAGGAAGGGGGCAGGGCACAGCCATTCAAGGAATGCTACAGCAATTAACATCAAAACAGTGAAAGATTCAACCCCTAGGAGGCCTTGAGGCTCAAGATGGTGGGAGATTTAACTTCTAGCAGATCTTGAGCTTCATTATACGCCTACTGTAATATATTAACATGGTGAATAACACGCCCGCAGGCACCATGGCAGTCCCAAGGCGAGCCACAAAAGGTCAAAGAGTGGGAAATGGCCGACTTCCTAGGAATCCCAGCCCCTTCCCCAGGCTAATTAGACTGGTCCTTCCACTTATTAGCATATAAAGCCACCAAGCCCATGAAAACTAGCAACACAGCACCTCCTGGCTGCCACCCCCTCTCTCTTCCTCTTCAGAGAGGCCCACACTCTGTCTATGGAGTGTGTACCTACTTTCACTCTAATCTGAGCACCCAACCCCCACACCTCGTGGCCTTTCTCTTGCTTTTCAATGTATCTCTAAATATACCTACCTTTACGCAACTGTGGCTCGCTCTTGAATTCTTTCCTGCGCGAAGCCAAACACCCACACTTGGCGGGGCATGTCCCAGGGGCTCAACTGAAGCCTGCGACATGGCCCTCCTCAGGCCCCACATCTGTTTTCCTGCATCACATCCCCGTCATTTATTTACAGTGACCCACAGAAGATTCTCTTGAAGTACAAGGCCTGATTCAAAAGACCGTTCTCCAGGGCCCACAACCTGCTGTGACTCCATTTGCAAAAGCAGTAAAGCTATTCTTTTCTATCCTCCCAAGAAAAACACCTGCTCTCCAGCTAAAGCAGATCAAAAACACAAATACTCCCTCTGCTCAAAATGTCAATTACTCACACGTTTCAATATCTTATAGAAAGGCTAGTTCCATCCACTGAAATCCATTTTATTTAATTTTTTATAGAAATTACCTTTTTTTCTAATTATAAAATGATTACTAGCTAATTGTCATGACTCGGGCTACACAAAGGACACGAAGTAAGAGTGAAAATAACTTGGACCCTCACACTGCAGAGAAAGCTACGGCAGCATTTCTGCTTCAGGAGAAGTAGGTTGACTATGTCAGGAGAGGTCATCTCTGAAACTGTATTGATGGAGAGAAGACAAAAAGGTGGGATGAGCGAGGGTTGGATGTCACCCCTGGCCTTGCTCGTGCCTTTAAAATGAGAACCCTTCCAAGTTTCAGTCTCTGGAGCTTGAGTATCCCTGCTCCATACCAAGTGGGCACCGTCCCGAGGGCAGACATCACATGGGTGTTCTAGTGGTCCAGAGTCAGCCTTCAGGAGCTTCTCAGAGAAGTGAGAGACTGGAGGGTTGAGAAGGTGGTTTCCAAGGCAACAGGATGCCATCATCCAAAGCTGTGGAAAATACAAAGCATGTACAAGTAGCCGTTATGAGACAGAAGAGAAAATGGGGTAAAAGGAGAGAAAAGCTACGGACAAAGAAGGAAAGATGGTGTATGTACCAAAAGGAGGAGAAGTGACGATGTGCTAGAAAGAGACACAGCTGAGATCTGCTTCCTTTCCACTGCTTTCCAGCAAAGATCCTTACACAACAGTGTGACAGCTCCAATTGTCCTTGAAGTGCCTTGAGTGAGATATTTTCCTTGCCACAAAATGCAATTCACAAAATTTTAGAAGTATAACATGTTATATATATATATACACACATATATATATATAAAATAAAGAACATAAACCTTAAGTGTGGACCTCAATTGATTTTGACAACATGAACGATCTTTATAAACATCATACAAATCAGTATAAAATGACGCTGAAGCACCAGAGGCTCCTCAAAGCCTCCCTCCTGCCATCTCCCAGGCATTACCTCTCCCAAAGTTAGCTGCTAGTCCCATGTCTACCAAATACATTACTTTTGCTTCTGTTGCACTTTGAAGAGATGGAATCATACCGTGTCTGCTCTCGTGTGTCTGACGTACTCAGGATGAATCACTCCATGCTTGGAATGTAGCAGTGCTTTGTTCTTCTCCTCATTGTAGTATTCTATCATGTGAATATGCTTTTGTGCACTGTCTCACAATTTATTAACCATGCAGTCATCCCTCAGTGTCCATGGGGGATTGGTTCCAGGTCCCTTGCAGACACCAAATCCATGAATTTCATTATATAGAATGGTATAGTATTTGCATATAACCTATGCACATTCTCCCATTACTTTAAATCATCTCTAAATTCCAGGTAATACTTAATACAATGTAAATGCTATGTAAATAGTTGTCTGTGCCTGGAAAATTCAAGTTTTGCTTTTAGGAATTTTCTGTAACTTTTGTTTTATATTTTCAAACTGCTTTTGGTTGACTCTGTGGATGCATAACTCGTGGATACGGAGGGCCAGCTGTATACGGGCCCGAAGGCCTATGCCTGAATATTCTATGTTGCTTCGCAGCAACTCAGACCACATTATGCAGCCCAGTTCACACGTCCTGTCAGAGCTGCCCTTACGGTCATGGGTCCACAGCTGCTAAAATGGTGTAAGAAGGTCATTTATAAAGAACACTCTTTCCTGCAGACCCCACTCCCACGTTAGAAGGTCTTCCCTCTCTGTTGGAGCTCGCCTGCAGAATCTTTAAAAATACAGATCCAATAAAACCAGGAAAGAGGGGTATAGACTATCTTTTCCGTCTCCTCCTTTGCAATTAAGCAACGCTGAAAAAACAGACCCCTGGGCAGAGATTTTGTATCTCTTACACGTTGTGAGTACCAAAAGCTCTTATCCCTTCAAATGAGCTACCCGGAATTGCCTTCAGATTATTGCACCATGTTACACAGCTCTCCTAAGAAAGGGGAATGTGTGATAATGCCTCTTGTCTTCATCAGTTTGCTCTCATCTATACATATTGTGGGGGGAAATGCCTCAACTTTGCAGGGGAGAGCTGGCACCATCCTTACTTTCAGAACTGGTGAAGATGTTGTCTCTATTTTCTCTATTATTCTTTTGTTATTTTGGTGAATTTCTAGGAGACGGTCCAAAGCTTGTTCTTATGTCCCCATTTGTCCTGGAAGCTTGAATTCATTTTCCAGCGCAATATGCAAACCATTACCACAACTGAGGTGGAAAATAAATAGCAATAATAAAGTTATTAGTAATTTTCTTAGAACAAAGTACCATAATCCCTCTGAGGAGACTGCTAAGCTGTCTCTGATTTTTACACACATAAGTAAATAACAAGGTAAGCAAACTGGGCCCCCCCTTGCTCTCTCTACCATGGAGCCCGTGCACTCTCCGTCCTAATCAACACATTTCTCCACTGAGAGATCAACCTGGGATTCCACCTATTCTCATACCATGAAAACAAAGCATAGAAGGTCAACCTTTTAAACTGATTATTTAAGTCAATACACTGATGAATCGGGAGTTTTGATTTGTAGGGCTGGGGGTGGGGAGGAGTTCATGGAACAGAAAAGGGAAAGCATTCAGTACCTGACTCAGGGAAATGGAGGCCCACTTCCCACCTCCACAACCATTGCCCCCCAAAACTGGAAGAGTGGTTCAGAATGGAAGCTGGGATAAACAGAGTCAAACTTTCTCTCATGAAAACTTTTTTCTTAAAGCAAGAATGGTTCCATGTGATCTCTCCTTCTCCTAAACCTCAGTAAAAATCAAATGTAAAGCCTGACTAGAATTTCAAAGAAGGAATGGTTTTGGTCTCATTAGAAGGAATGTTACATTTCCTCCTCCATAAAGATGCTAAATTAAAGAACCTCAGAGCTATACTGCACATAAGCCTCTCACAGACTTTTAACGATCCATGAAGTCATCAGATAAATTGTCTCATAAGTAGAGTTTTTTTTTATTACCGTGGTTAATGGACTAGACAGAAATTTTTCTTCTGTTTCATACTTTGCCTCTTGAGGATGCAAACATTTGGCCCAACTTACCCTCCTAAGATACATTAGACCATATACATGTCTTAACCTTAGAGAATAATATGGAGCTTTAACACTGTTGCCTTTTTCTTCTAATTCAAAATCTTCTTATCTAAAGCTAAAATATTCATGGAGTTTGTTCATATTTTACTGCATTCTGAACACTCAAGAAATTTTCCATTATGTAACTCTAAAATACTGCAATGCATATTAGTCTAGGGAGCTAGAAATAATTATACCTTTTGAACACAATGTATGTGAACATAATGATAATTATAGGTCTGCACTGGCTTTCCAATGAGCA
The DNA here is from genome assembly GCF_048564905.1 of Vicugna pacos. NCBI lineage: Eukaryota > Metazoa > Chordata > Mammalia > Artiodactyla > Camelidae > Vicugna > Vicugna pacos. The sequence continues at coordinate 10,281,864 of NC_132994.1, read as the reverse complement.
ATCTGTAGTGATGGTAAAAATATACAGTAACAATATCTGCAGTTCTTACTTGTTGTCACAAACTGGACATAACCTTGAGGGGTTCTTATTTGCAGCCATATCATTTATACTTGAAATATTTAAGCACTTCATGACTTGGCAGGACTTTTCACCGCAGTACATGTGAATTCTTTCAGAATATACATCACAGTTAGACTTTCGGAAATTACCACCTCATTCTAGCATTTGGGCTGCAAAAGTGTGACTTATTATTTTGTCCTCTAATTATACCATTTGTGAGAATTTCTAATTCTTACTGTGAGGAGATGGCTCTCCTTTCATCTACAGTTGATATGTGTGTTGCTGAATAGGTTTCTTTTCTCTTACACAAGTAAATTTTAATAAAGATCTGCCCAGGACAATTCACCAGGAAACAATGTTTAAACATTGTAAGGTTTTAAAAGATTTTAAGCATTGTAACCCCTTCAAAAGATCTAAATTTGAACACTTGTTACTTTTTTCTAAATTATTGGGAGATAAATTATTTGCTGAACTATTAGCATAACTATTTGGGAGCACAACAGCTAGTTCAAACCATTCACATTTTCCTAGGTAATCTTTACCAGTAGGAAAGAAATGTTACAACCCTTCATGTCTACATCATGTGTCATTTCAAGTCATCGGAGATTTAGATTCCAATACCACACTTAAATCTGGTATGTCAGAGACAACATATGATTTAAATGGATATTTTACCTCCAGCCTTGGGGTCCCTTTCTCTGACGAATGGGAAAGAGGTGTCTTAAGCAGAGGGGAAGCAATCCCACAAGTGAAGGGCAGCCCCAAGTTATGAAGCCAATATATCAGTGCAGCAGTTACCAACCCTTGCAGCAGGAGAGAAGGAATCACTGACTGGGGAAGTAACGCAATGAAACTATACTTCAATTGTGTTTTTAGAATAAGGAACTCCCCACAGCTTTGTTTTATTTTGTATTATAATGAAATGCACTCTGCTAAAATGATGTCCATTCTCAACCACCGTAGTCTTAAGGGTGAATAAGATGAGGACACAGACAAGTTGGTCAATAAGGGCTAAAGTGCTGCCCTATAACTCGGAATTGGCTCATCTGAACAGCAACGACTTCAATGTGGTCCTTATCTCCAATTTGTCCTTGCCACTCTTCTTTCCAGAGAGCAAAAAGGAGTTTTATTCATACACATTGGTTTGAAAGATAGAAACAAAACTCACAAAAAACATGAAAGAATATAAATTGGAGTCTAGAAATAACTATGTCCATATTTTCATTGGACAAGAAATATGAAGGTAGCACAACTAGAATGGTTCAAATGCATCCCTGATTTAACTCTCTTTAATGCAGATGCTTATAGGTTAGCCCCATGGAATCCATATAAACAAACAATGGGAGAGGGTATAGCTCAGTGGTAGAGTATAGGCTTAGCACACATGAGGTCCTGGGTTCAATCCCCAGTACTGCCATTTAAATATATAAATAAATAAATCTAATTACCTCCTCCTGAAAAAAAAAAATTCTTAAAAAAAGAAAAAAGAAAAATACAAGCAAACTGGCTACAGTACTATATACAGGCATATATTTTACAGTGGACATTTTGCATATAGAAATAATTTGCATGTACTCAATCAGGACATTACAAACAGGAAAGAATTAAAAGGTAAAAACTAATAAATACTTGTTCTCTTTTGTCTCAACCACAGAAGTTGTGGAAGCAGCAAGCTGTCATCAAACTTTAGCTTTAGTTTCCAAATTTTTTCTAAGGCAAGAAGAGATGGCATTGTTTTGAAAGGGGAATACTAAAATTTCGAAAATTCCAGAAATAGAAACCCTCTATCTTACAGAAACTATTTCCTGGGTAGAGTCTTCCCAGAGGCACTCTGCCAAGGCCAGAGGCTCATTGCTGCCTCAAGAATCATGAGAATCTGCAAACCAGCCCTCTTATCACAAGACCAAAGCAGAACAGATCTGAGATAACCAGGAGGAGCCTGCAATCACTCAGACACACCTCATCTCACTTCAGTCAAGTCCAGGGGAATGAGAACTTCTTTCTTTATTAAAAAAAAAAGTATAAATCTCCTAGAATTTTGATTAGCCAGATGGGTCATGTGACTTCCCTAAGCCACGTTCGGAGGGTCGTGTTGAGACTCCTCTTTCTAGAATCCATGCAGTAGGGGAAGATTATTTCCCCAAAGGAAAGAGCGCTGCTAACACTAGAAAATGGGCAAAGGTTTCCAGGCGAACGAAAACCAAGCCATGTTCTCCACGGGTGACAAGGCAGATCTGAGCACTGCTGGAAGGAAACAGAAATAAGCAAGAGCTGACTCACTTCTCCTCAGCACGTGAATATTTTAAATTTTTAACAATTTTAGTGATTATTTAAATTATAAAGAGGAATAGAAAATGCATAGTATAACTACTTAAGGAAATTTTCAGGAAAAAAAAAAAGATATCTCTCAAAATGCTCTTCCAGATGGAGAATCCAGCCTTTCTCAGCTCTGGGTGGGGAGGAGGTTTCAAAGGCACACACTGGACAGATCCGTTATCAGTGTGAATGGTCCTTAAAGACTCTAAGTGTGATGAGATGTAGTTTAATGACTAAAGCATTGATTAGTGAGCAGTCTGGGCATGGAATGGGTGGGATACTCAGGCCAGGAAGGAGACAGCCAGTAGCAAAACAAAATTCTGCTTCAGGTCACATCCCCCCACTAAGACTTACTCAGATTCTAGGACAGCTGTTTTCAAATACTTTGTAGCTACACACTTTATTCATTTTTGTTGCAAATGAAATTTACTCAGAAGTTCAATATATATAAATAAAAGTGAAGCTGTAAGAGCAGGCAGGTAGGTAGGTATGAGCAAGGAAAGGGGGACACAGGACAAGTGGCAGGAAACCACACATCTTGTGAACAATGGGGGTCCTTGGGCAGACAAGAAAACCAGGAACTTCCAGACTGATAAGAAATCACACATTTTGGGTTGACAAGTGTCTTGGAGGCAGAAAAAGAAAGTTGGGACAAGACAGAAATCTCCACCATCAAAATGTAACCTTTTGTTCATTATGTCTTCATCTGACTTCCTGATCCAGACTAAATAAGGACAAAAAAAAAAAAAATCCCTCCTTCCCTAAGGAAGGTGGAGCTGGGATGAAAATTGAGAAAGATAACCCCAAACCCTTCCCTACCAATGAATATGCTTCCCATTCATTTTTAGACCCCATATAACCAGCTTGCCAAAGAAGGTCAGGGCAGCTACTCAACTGAGTGTACTATTTGTCACTTAATAAATCTTTGCTTTGCTTTTTTGACCTCTGTGTCTCATTTCTGAATTCTTTCTGCAATGAGATAAGAACCTGCTCTATGATAACAAAGCTATTTGGATTGAGTGGGTGGAGGAGGGAAGCACGGACCCACTCACCCATCCCCAGCTTCCTCCTGCCACCAGCCCCCGAGGCCTGTGCTTGGAGCTGGGGCTTCAAGGAAACCAGCTAGAAATTCACTGTCCCAGTAGACAGTTAGAGTCAGTCTAACAGCGAATGACAGAGGAGAACCTATAGGCGTTAAAATCATGGCTCTGTCATATGCCAGCTTGTAATCTGACAATATGATTTTAAGAGTTATTTTTAAAAGTTTTGTTTATTTATCTTCATTATGTTTTGAGGGGCAGAGAATTAGGTTTATTTATATATTTATATTTAGAGGGAGTACTAGTGATTGAACCCAGCATCTCGTGCAGGCTAAGTATGCGCCCTACCACTTGAGCTATACCCTCCCTCCCAAGAGTAAATTTTAAATGTGGACAATTTAGCGAAAATTCCCTCAAACCCTACACATGTCATTACAAAAAAAGCAGAGGGGCATATCAATATGGGCAAATTCAGAATCGCACAGAATATCTGGAGAAGAAAATCTCTGTTGTTAATAATGGCTATGCTATAGGAGACTTGTATGTGCCAAAACTTAGTCACTAATCTAACTCTTTAGAAGGACTCAGCTCTCTAAAGACATAGCCATATTCCAGGGCATACAGAGATTTGGAAATCTCTGCAGAAAGAATGCCAACAGTTTAAGGAGGTTAATCATAGAATTGGAAAACAAATTTCCCATTTGGAAGTATCCTTCAAATGAACTGATAGCAGAAAACGATTTCAAACGGCTTCCTGGGAGAAAAATAAAATAACTTGTTGAATGTAAATTAAAATAATTGGAATAAATTTCTCATAGTGCAATATGTCCCAGAATAATCAGAGAGATTATTATTTGTACTCCTAAAATACAAAGCAACGATTTCTTTTCTCACATGGATGAAGTTAGGGAATTAAAGTATATAGAAAAGCAGCTTTCTCAGCCATGTGGCAATTCCTACAAACCACAGGGAAAGACTCATAACTTGAAAAGGGATTTACAAAAGCTGACATAATGCTTCAGAATATACGAAGGCAGCCAATTTAATACTTTCATAACCCTAAAACAACTTGGAGTTAGCTTCTAATCCAGCCATTCCTTTTAAGGAAAAATTATGCATCTCATGAAATAGTCATCTGCTCAAATGAAAATACTATGAGAAAATCAAGGAAAGTATGACAAAGGACTTAGATGATCTGTTTCCTCCATTTAGCAAACAGACACCAGGCAATGCCAGCGTCTGTTCTGGGCAGTAGGGAGGGACAGTGAATCAGATACAATCTCCACGAAGAATGTAGTCTAGTGGGCAAAACAGGTAAAGAGATAATTTCAGCATAATATGTGTATTCTGAGAAACAGTTAAAACATATCTTTGGAAACGTGGGGTTGGCATCTAATGACTCTAGAAGACGGTATTCAAGGAAGGGTTTACTCTCTCAACTGAGGCCTGACAGAAAAGGTTGCCAGGTGAGAGAAGGGAATTGAAGGATCTTCCAGCAAGAGGGAACCAAATATGCAAAGCGCTAAAGACAAAGCAGGAAGTGGCCTATTAGATGCTCAGGAGCAGTTCAGTGTGGTGTAGTGGGAGGCGCATTAGGATAGCCGGTGGTGAAATAAGCAGAACCTAGGCATGCAAGGCTCTGAATATCATGCTGGGGATCTGGGGCATCAGCCTGCAAACAGTGAGAAAGCAATAAGGTTTTTAAGCAGAAAATGTACTTGACAGGATCCGAGTATAAGAAAGATCACTCTAACCAGGAATGGAGAATCGGGTGAAGGTGGGTGACCTCGGAGGCAGGGAGAGCCGTGAAGGAGCTGCTACAGGAATGACTCGGTGAGAGGATTCAGAATTCAGTTCAGGGCAGTTCTGGGCAGTAGGGAGGGACAGTGAGGACAGCAGTAGTGAGGACAGAGAAAACTCCCCTAATCCAGCTGCTCTTAATGAAGCATAATGAATAGGACTTGACAACACACAGGAAAGACGGAGTCTGAGGAAGGAGCTGGGATGCAGGCTGGACTTTTGGTCTTGGGACTGGGTGTCCTTAGACAGGGAACACAGAAGGAGCGAGGCTGCATTGAAGATGGAGATGGTGGATTCCGTTTTTAATATGTTGAATTTAGAGTTCCTGTGATTCATTCAGAATTTTTGCAGAATTTTTATTCTTGGATTAGTCCTGTTTACTGAACTCGGCTGTTCAATAAGAACATATGAGGTAGGAAGGAAAGACTACATAACAAAGGCAAGTAGTGATGAAAAAAAAGAGGATAATTGGAAAACAAAGCCCTAACCCAGAAATGGAAAAGAGATACTTCTCAGTGAAGTACCATCACATAAACATAATAATGGAAGTGCTGTTGTTAGTTTTCAAGTAGAAGAAAAGATTAGAAGATCAAAGAAACAAGCAGCATCTGAACTGAGTGTTTGCATAGCGTCACTGCTGGCGTGAAGACCTGTGAGCACTCAAAGAAGTCAGTGAACGCATGGGTTGTCCCAGGACCTTTGGGAGAGAATTTCACACGGGATAGTAGAAAGTGATGTCATTCTGTTCACCGAGTATTGGATTGGTTGCCTGGACCTGGTTGGCCTCAGTGTCTACATTCAGATCTTCAGGACATCGAGGACATACAGTCGCCCTTAAACACACTTTGTGTTGCATATTCTAGGAATTCTTCCCTGGAGTTCTTAAGCAAAGCAAGGTATAGATGTGAAAGACAGTGGGGATTGCTCACAAAACTCCTCCTTGTTCTAGCTTTTTTCCCTCAACAATCAACTTACGGACAGAATGCAGATAATACCTAGATCATAGATAGTCTTGGCTTTAATGAACATTCTCTTTCATTTAACATATAGTAGGTAATTGTTATCAATCTTGACAAAGTGAAAGTACAAATAGAAGTTGCAGTAGGGAGGTGGTGAAAGGAAGTTAGAGGCAAAACTATCTGTATTTTATAAAGTAGGGAAGAAAAATTATTGTTTATAGTTGGCAGAAGAAAAAGTCAAGGCATAAGATATTTAATGTTCAAATGTAAGAATTCAGTAAAACATAATACAACTATATTAAAAGGAAGGAAGACTTGTCAGTTGTAAGTGGGCTAAGTCCTCGTTTATCTTGGCAAGAGGTTATTAGAAAATATCTAAAATCTGAGAATCAAAAGATTCCATTTTATTTATGTTATTTGCAGAAATGCAAGTAACCTCCCGTGGAAAGAACTATGACTGGTAGTGATAAGCTGCTTTTTTTTTAAAGTCCTCTGATTTGTCAACCATAGGTGAGTATTACTTTGGTGAAAGTTTAAAAATTTAAAAGTAATCATTCATATGTGGAATCTAAAAAAAGAAAAAAGGAGACACTAATAAACTCCTCTGTAAAACAGAAACAGACTCAAAGAGATAGTAAACAATCTTATGGTTATTGGGGGAAAGAGGGTGGGAAGGGATAAATTTGGGAGTTTGAGATTTGCAGACGTTAAACACTGTACATAAAAATAGATTCAAAAAATTTCTTCTGTATAGCACAGGAAACTATATTTTCAATATCTTATAATAATATTTAATGAAAAAGAACATGAAAACAAATATATGTATGTATATGCATAACTGGGACACTGTACACCTGAAATTGAGACATTGTAACTGACAGTACTTCAATTATAAATAAATAAATAAATAAATAAACAAATAAATACTATGTCACCTGAGAGATTGAAAATGGCTCCCAGTTTGGTGCAGTGTTAGACTGCAGCCATGACAATGACATTAATATATGGAAACAAAAACTATGTCAATCAGAAAAAATATACACGAAAAAATACAAGAAACAGCAGACATGGGGAAGAGTCATTTGACTTAAATTAACTAAGAAACTTTGCTTAACACCGCATACAGTGTTGTGGTCTGAATGTCTGTGTCCCCTCAAAACTTGCACGTTAAAATCCTAACCCCTAAGGAGATGGTATCAGAGGTTGAGGCCTTAGGAGGGCAAGTAGGTAGTGAGGACAGAGCCCTGGTAAGTGGGGCTAGTGCCCTTATAAAAGAGGCCTGAGAGAGCTTTCTCAGCCCTTGTGTGAGGTTACAATGAGAGACCAGCTATCTGCGGGGAAGGGGTCTTCCCCTGACACCAAATCTGCAGGACCATGATACTGGACCTCGCAGCCTCCAGAACCGTGAGAAATAAATGCATGTTGTTTACAAGCCACCAAGTCTGCGGTATTCAGAATAGCAGCCAAACAAAAACACACTCTGTATTCTTATTCCAGGCTCACCAAGCACCTTTTTGTTTATAACCAGACTTGTCACTGCAGCTAGCCTATGGGGAGAGAGACCTGGTCACACCAGCACAAGGATTCTGGTCTGTGCAGTTTTATTTTACTATAAATTAATAATTGAGCGTTCAGAATTATACTTCAGTCTCTGGAGAACGTAGCTATTCTAAATTAACATCTTCTAATCTGTTAAACTCTATGAGACTAACAAAAATCATGTCCCTTGGCCTGGGAGACTAAGATTTTGCACAGTGTTTAACTCATCTCAGACCTCTTGCTAGGCAGCCAGTGGGTGTCTTCCAGGAATTCCTGAGCTTTGCAACATTTGTCTTTCTACCTTCAACAGCTTGACTAGACCCCCTTTTTGTTACATCAGTGCACATATTTGCTTCCCTCTGTCTATCTTATACCATCAGTTACAATGTGTCAATTTCTGGTGTACAGCGCAATGTCCCAGTCATGCATATACATACATGTATTCGTTTTCATAATCATTCATTTTTTAGTAGCCCACACAGAATTAGTACTCTAAGAAGCAGGGAACAGTTCCAGGGTCACAATCTCAGTCCTTTGGATTTGCTTTTAACTTTTGAGAAAAAATTGAACAGGAAAACGTAGCGAGACACAAAATCAAATGTGGCGTATCTGAAGCTGTAAAAATCAGGCCCCTCTAGGGCAAAGCTTTTACTCAGGTTCTGTAATCAGAGGCAGATTTACTGTGAAGCTAATGAGGCTTAACTTCAGGGCACCTCGCTTAAAGGAGGCCCTTGCAAGAACCTAGCGAGTTTCTTTGCAATGCTTTCATAGAATCACTGGTTTTTCTGAAATGTTCAGAGGTGAGAGACTAGAATGTAGTTGGTTAGGCTGCTGTCTCCTTCCACTTGACCTCCTCTCCAGCACACATCCCTGCAGTGAAGTGGCCGCAGAGGAGACATGGGCATTTTAGAATTTTAGAAAGGGAAGTTGAGCTGGGGATGCATTTACTTGAGTCTAATATATTTATGTTTCCCAGTTTTTCATGTATAGTAAATTGTTGCTGACTCATCAGGCATCACTGAATGTGCATATCAAAGATCATATTGTGACACGAAGAGGCTCTGGGATTCACAGCACAGGACATTTGTAAGTAGTAAAGAAGAAATAAGGTTTGAAATGTATGGAGCAAGAAGAGCATGTGGGAAATTCTTCTAATTACCAGACATGTACATTGTCAGGAGAGGATTTAGTTCTTGTTGACACCAAGCAAACTGCAAATTCTATTCCTTCAGGAATATTCTCAATAATGCAGCATATATCACTGCCAACACAACCTAATGTTTTACAGGAATCTGGAATTTATTAAATTCCTGTGTTTATGTTGCATATACCAAGAGCAGTACTATAAAACAAGTTTCTACTGTAGAGCACAGGGCAGTATATTCAATATCTTGTAGTAACCTGTAATCAAAAAGAACATGAAAAGGAAAATGACTGAAACATTATGCTGTATGCTATAAATTGATGCAACATTATAAACTATATTTCAATTTAAAAAGCAACAGAAAAGCAGTACTATAAATAGTGGGTATAGATTTATTGTAATATTGAATGCATCTCAGCTATTAATAATGAAAAACAAACTTTAATCAGTTACAGTAGAAAGAAAAGGTTTAGTTATCTATAGTCTCCATGGGGAATTTTATAAAATTATTTTTCATATAATGAGGTAATCAAAAAGCATTCAACTAAGTGTATAGGGAACAGTATTACTGAGCTTTGTGACACAGTTAATTAATAAATATATTAGAGTAAGTTAGTTGCTAGATTTTTAAATATTTGTAGAATATGTAAGTTTTAAATTTTTTAAGTTGTGTTTTTTTTCCCTTATCCCATATAAATGTTCACATTTGTATCTAACTTTGTGGTTTACATTTTTTATTCTTTTTATTAAAGAGGGCCCCCCAAATTGTATAATCTTCAGGCAAGACAAAACCGAGATCCAACCCATAATGTTATACAAAATTTGAAGTAGTCCCTTAAAATACAAAATAAAAGATAAAGGATATTCTATGCACAAGTTATTATCAGACTTACATGTCATGTACACAGAGAAGGCTCTTTATTTCCAAGGAATAAAAAATATAGATATAGTCAGTTTAAATGTATTGACAAATTATACCCATGAAAATGTCAATCTATTGCACCCAATTTTCCCTAACTTCCTCTTTCAGGTAACCTTTCAAAGAGAGTTTGTTTATTAAGGGAAAGATGCAGAGAAAAAGTCCATTTGGATATTCTTTAAAATTCCAGACATTTTTACAAGGTAAAAAAAAGCCCTTGTTAAAAAATAAATACCTAAAGCATATTACTCATTTGAGGGCTGTCGGTGGTATTACAGCAAAAGAAGTCCCATTTGAGAATGAGTGAGGTAGCTGTCCTAAATGATTTCCAAAATCATAAAAAATGAATGGGACCATCAAAGTAGAAATGAATAATTAAAGCTGCACTCCAATTCCACATCTCTGAAGAACAGGAAAGCACAAACTAAGATAGCTAGTAGCGTTTATTTTCTCTTGGTAGAAGCGCAAATTATACAATAAAATTTAATAACAAATATAACCTATGAGACTATAATATTAAAATGTAACAGTCTTTGGCATGGCTTTGTGAAGGGATTATCATACAAACAAAATGCAAACAGAAAGCATACAGACTCCTACTGGTACAAAAAAAAAAAAAGCAGTGAGAAAAGGAAGCTAGTTCAGTCATGAAGGGAAAGGCAGGAGGCAATGGAGTGAACGGAGGCGTGAGGGGGTGAAGGAAGGAAGGAGGGCAGCTTGACTGAGGACCCATGTGTGCCCCGTCGCGTATTGAGCGCTTTTGATCCCCCAACATCATTTAACAGTCACAAACCCTGGGTGGTAATTATTATCATAACCATTTTATAGAATAAAAAATTGAAGCAAAGAGAGTTAAAATGACTTGTCTGAGAACACACAGCTGTTAAGAGATGAAGCCTGAATTCACAAGCAGATCTGTCAGGCTCCAGAGCCAAACCTTCCTGCACTTCCAAAGCCCGGTTATTGCAAAGATGCCATTGGGAGTGTAAGTTCTACTTGCACACTTTCTAACAAGTATACTACTGACAAGGTATCACATAGTGCCTACTATGTGCAAGACAGACTTCTAAGCACCTGACATATATTGCCTATTTAATCTTAACAACCACGTGTAGAAAGTACTGTTATTCCCATTGGACCAAGGGGGCAATTTGTAGCACGGAATTCTGCCTCCTAGGCTTCCCCTTTACCTTGCCCTTTTGAATGATCTGAATTAAATGATATTAAGGGGGCCAATGAGATGCTTTATCTGTTATGGCAATGATCAAGGGGAGGGGATTAAAACATATCAGAAAAAGGAAGACAGATCTCCAAATCAGCCATCGTGACCCTCTTTGTTGTATTTTCTTTTCTTTAGCATTGTAAAAGCAATACTAATTGTAATATAAGTGCAAACTGTTTGAAATGTATAAAGAGTAAATTTCCTCCCATCCCACTGTAATCCCACTCCCAAACAGTTAGATGGACACGTATACATAGCTATAGCTTATGCATTGAAATTGGCTTCGTGATGCACGGTGCTGTTTTATAAACAGTAGTCCACGTTACATATGTACCAGAATTTATTTTAGCAGAACTGAAAGGATTTAAATCTATTCCAGTTGCGTGTGTCAACAAAAACTATCCATCCTTCTGTAGAAACAGATTACAGGATTCTTCTAGTTCCATCACCCCCACCTCACTCTCAGTTCTGTTGTACCAGTAGATCTCTTAACCGAGCCCTACACAGCTGACCCACCAGACTAGCCTATGTTCTTTATTTCCTCAGTGGAACGTGATGACTGCGTTTTACCAAATACTCAGAGCTGCCAGACTGCATTTTCTATCGGGTCTCTTCCACTTCCTCCGGTTTCCAAGGCCCAGTTCTGTTTTCACCCACATTAAGTTTATGTCAATTTTATGTGTTATTCTAAGCATAACACAAATTGAAGAAATACAAGTACTAAATGCAGCTATTTATATGAAAATGAAATTAATTTTTTAACTTATTAAAGACGAGTAATATAGAAGTATAACTGAATCACTATGCTGTACACCAGAAATTAACACAACATTATAAATCAATTATATTTCAATTTTTTAAAAGGTGGATAATTAAATTAACAGTGCTGTGAAATTAGATACAGAAGAAAACTCTAAAAATTGGTGGGAAATGTACAAAACTCTACAAGGATTAAGCACTCAGATTGCTTTGTGCATGCCTTTAAATTTTATTTTATTACTGGAAAGACATCTACATATTACACAAAAATATTGCCCTTGAAAAGATAAAGTTGAGTTCTTCCCTAGCCATAGTAAAGAGCTAAAGAGGTGTGGAAAAATTGTCTACTCTACAAGGAATGCTTAAAGGTGAAATTTATTTTAGACTGTATACAACTGACACAATTTTAAAAGAGGGAGCATCACATTAGTTAATATGTACATTAGTTAATATGCACCCTACCTCCTTAACCTCCCCTGCCAAAACATGTGGAAGGAAACACATATTTAGGAAATACTATCCTTTTACAGAATGCACCTTGACAGGTAAGAAGAAAGAAATCATAGATTTTAAGCTTCAACTGAAAAAAATGGAGAAACAATTAGAAAAATAAATATAAATAAATCTTCAATGCATAGATATAAATATCTACTGTAAAAATGTCAATGATGTAATTTATGTAAAATTTCTTTAAAAATGTAAAGCAACATAGAAGTATAGTGTCTGTAGATGACAAATGAATTCTTTTTCAGAATTGAAATACTAAAGAAAGTTTCTGTGATCTTCATTAGAAAAAGGTTACTTGCATACAAAGAAATAAGTCTTTCCAAGAAAAAAAAACTATTTAAGAAGGTAGACTTTTTCTAATTTCCTTTATAAATCATAGAAAAAACTTAAACATGCACATCCATTTGTCCTAAATCAATCCTATCAATAAAAAGAAAATTTTTAAAAAGTAGCAATCCTGAGCCTTAATATAAAGCAATAGATTTATAATAAATTGTTACTTAAAGTATTAGAAAACATTTGTCGATTTCATAATAATCAACACAACCTTTCACATATTTGAGAGCATAAAATTATAATATTCTTTTAATCTTTGATACCAGAACTTACACAAACACAAGTAGTTAATATACACATAAATTATCATATTTTATTGACTGAAGGATAATTTTTGCATTGAAATATTTATGACTATTGAAATATCTACCCAACTAATATAATATTTAATAGTATTGCTCCTCTTTCTTTTGTCAAATAAATGCGAAAAAATATTTGAGATGGCAGCTATTATAAACTACATTTTAGTAGCAAGGAAATCCAGCATTAAAATCATCATTAAAGCATATACTTACCAAAAGTATCCTTTAGAAGGGCAAAATAACACTGTAAAATCCTAATAGATAACCATCAAATAAAAGTCAATAAATTTGAGTGTTTCTGAAAAGCTGCCCTCGATGCTAGTAGAACCATGGAAAGTCCTTGTAGCTACTAATAAAAATAATAATAATTATTATTATTATTATTTACACAGTTCTGCAATAACTTACTTCAATGTCTTCAACGTTAATGGGCATAAATTTTTAAAAGTTAAATTAACTCAAAAATGTAGAAATCACAAAATAATATATAGTTTAAATAGAGTCTGAAAATTTAAGGTTAAATGAGAATAATTCTTTCTCTCTATAATCTCATCTGAACTTAAGCTTATTCTGCTTGTACCATAGCCCTTTACCCTCCTGCAGCATCTCAAGCCAAGAACATTGAAAGAATTTCCTCAATCAGCATTCTGGGAAAAGTCCTAGTATCTTAGTTAACAGCAACATACAGTTTTTCATTACCAAAGAAAGTCTTTGCTTCTAAGTTTCATCCTTGAAATTATAAGAATTAATAGAAACATACTTGATTCTCAGCAGGATGAACCATAACTATCATTTTCACAACATGAACTGTGTGAATATTATGTCTAATTCATTTCACCCAGAACCTGAAAAATCTTCTCTTTTATTAAAAGAAAAAAGATTGAAATCTTTAATGTGGATATAAGAGTTTCTAGTGAAACATTGAAGATGGAATACCTACATGTATCACCAACCCCACTTAAAACCTTACTACAGTTATAATGAAGGAATTAATAAAACACTAATATATGAAAATGAGAGAGTAAATCTCAGGAAATGAGATTTCACAATATTTTACAAGTAAAAGAGCTAAAAGTCCATTGGTAACTACACAGAGCAGAGGGGGAAAAAATGTTACTTAGGAGCTCAAGGGTGTAGAAACCAAGAAGTTAGAAAATACACATCTCAGCATCCTGGGAAGTCTCAAGATTTGGAGGTACAAAAAGAACAAGGATTGGAGCTACCACTGAAAGCAGAAATACTGTGCAGTTTCAGAACAGAAAAGTTGGCTGAAGACCTTTATAGGGTGCAGTTGGTCTCTAGATCACTAGGGAGCAGCCAAGCAGTTCTCCATCTGGGGAGCTTGCCCATTTTACTCTCCAGTGAAGTGGACCTGAATTCCTCCGACCTAAGTCACTGGGCAGATTTACAGGAGAGGTTCTGGAACCCAAAACTGGGAAACTGAGTAAAAGATGACATAAGAGGAGTAAGAGCCATTGGGGGTCCCTTGGTTTATATCTCCAGGGTTGAGAGTGAGGATAGTTTCTTAGAAGAAACTGACTAGGACAAAGAAAAGGTCAATAGATACTGATTATTGTGGATCCCTTAATGGAATGACCAATCCCCACCTGATGGGTGAAATTCAGCAGTCAGCAAGTGTTGCCCTTGCCACAAAGTTTGCAATCAGAATTTTAGGGTTGCACTCTGAACTATGAATAGATAGCTAAGAATCAGCTGCCAGTGAAGAAAATGTCAATACCAAAACAAACAAGTAATCAGAGACAACAGACTATGCTGAGATCGAAACTTTAAATATATTATAACATAATATTATGCATAAATAATTTATAAATATACATAGATGATTATATATATTGCATTTATTAACTAGTATGTTTCAAATATACTATAATTACTATATTATATATTGCATCTGTTTAAAAGAGATGCTATTTAAAATGAAGCATTACAAAAACTAAGAATTTTTAGGTAGTAAAAAATACGATTACAGAGCCAATTTTAATTCAGTAAAGTTGTTAAAAATCTCTCAAAAAGGTTTTTTTAAGACATGGGATGGAAATAGAAGAGACAAGAACATTTGGGGCAGTTTACAATATTTGACAACAAATTAAAAGGAATTCCAGTCTAAGAAAAAAAGAGTGTGTAGAGTAAAACTTCTCAAATAAATAACACAAATAATTTTTCCAGACCTGAAATACATGGGCATCCAAATTAAAAGAGACTCCTCAATGTCAAGGAAAATAGACACATACTGCCCTCAGTAAGTAACAGCATCAAAATCTGGGGAACTCCGGAGATAAGTAGACGCTTTTATAAGACAATGAAGAAAAAAATTTAAATGCAAAGACTGGGACTCTAAATATTGCCTAACTTCTTAATACCAAACTTGTAAGCTTGTCTGTAATAAAGCTTTCAAAAAAAATCTGAAAAAGTCAGGAAAAATATCCAAAAGTGAAAAATAATTACAAAACAGCAGTAGAGGTACGTCACTGTAAAATAAAGAAGTAAACAGCAGAAGCAACTCTTGCCTCTGGAAACAGAACCTCAGAACAAACAGGGTGGGAAAGTGGACGACTATTTCTACTGTAATTCTTTTTTTTTTTCACAGCAACAAAAAATCATTTTATTGATTTTTAGGTAAATGATAAAGGTGCCTAAGAGGGTTTAGGTCTAGTAGAAACAATTAATATCTTGTTATTTTCTCTTTTAGCTCACCCATTTCAGTTTCTTAAGCAAGGAGATTACTCTTAAAACTCTTCTTTTGTGTTTACTTCATCATATTTTTTTAAATTAAATTAAATTTAATTTTAGCACCTTTATTGTGGTATGGCTCCTGTGCAGTAAATGGCACATATTTCAGATGTACAAATTGATGAATTTTGATAGATGTACACAGCCATGAAGCCACCACCACAATCAAGAGACCTAACATTTCCATCACTCCCCCCGAGACACAAGTTTTGAATTCCCAATTTATCCCTTCCCACTCCCTTTAACCCCTGATGACCGTAAGTTTATGATATCACTTATATGTGGAATCTTTAAAAAGGACACAGATGAAATTTACAAAATAGAAACTGATGCTGCTGTAATTCTTAAGGTTCTTTTCGACTTTTAAAAAATCTGCAAGTTGATAAAAATTAAACTAAAAAGCTGAAAACTCTAGGTGTACATGGGGATAGGATCTTCTATAAGCAGCGGGGCCCACGCCGTCGCTCATAATCTTGCTTTAGCTGACATGCAGCCCTCCCCTGAGGGCCCCATTTTCCATGCTCCCTCGGGAGCAAAGGCCATTTGATGTCTCATGTCCTGAATTCCTCAGTGTCTGGAAGTGTGTAAATCACTCTCAGTGCTTCCCATTGTTGCTTCCAAATCATTTCTTTTTCAAAACTTCAGGAGCTGAGTTTTCAAAACTCCATTATTGAAGACTTTTGCTCCTACCTGACTCTTTCTCACTTAAAATAAGTGCATTTTATTATATGTAAATTATGTCTCAATAGAGTTAATATAAAAGTTCAAAAAGGGAGAAAAATCAGTGTCCTAGGCTTCCAGGGCCTATCCAATTATTGATTAAGGTGACAATTTCTAGGGGCATAAGAGAGACAAGAAGGAGCAGTTGGGTGTGAATCTCAGTAATAAAGTTCAGTTCAATGTGAGAAACAGCAGGAAGAAACAAGTAAGAAGTGATCAAATTTCAAGCCAGAAAGCTAGAGATTTAATGAACATTGCTAACAAGCCACCAACTTTTCTACACTCACACACACACACACACACACACACACACACAAAGAGAAAAAAAAGACTGGAAGGAGCTATGTATCAAGGGGAAACGCAGCAGATTCTGTAAGAGCGTATTTGAGACAATAAACCCTAAATCAAAGCTTTGGACTTCATCAGCTCAGTCACCACACTTGTTCTATATTCTTTATATAAAAAAACAAAAACAAAAACAAAAAATTCTGGTCTCATTTAAACGAGTAATAGTCAAAAGTCAACCAAAAAAGTATCTAAGGATAGATCATTGGGGAAAAAAAAATGTATCTAAAGAAAATAAATCACCAAAGTTCTCCATATTTTTCCAGAATCAACTAAATTACAACAATCCTCCACAATGGGACAAGGTCCAAAGAGATAAAAGTTCCAAGATGAGATTCCATGAAGACAGAGATGAAGAATAAATTGGCAGAGCTCAGTAAAGACAGGAAAAAGCAATGCAGAAGCATTACCAAGAAAAAAGCCAGGTTTTAATCAATTTAAAATAGAATAACAGGACTGAAATCCTGGAGAGACATCAAAGTTAGATAAAATGAAAAGTAAGAATGATTTTGGGGAAAATAGCCTGTTTCTGGAAAATAACATCAAAAGAGGCCCAAAAAATGCATATTTGTTATTCTTGAAAAATAATTCATCAAATGAAAATTGTCACAGGAAATTTATAAGAGAATCTCCCTGAAATATGAACACAGCAAATCCTAGGGGGGAAGAAATTGACAGCAAATGATCAATCTTAAGATATATCCTGGTAAATTATTGAACTTTGATTATAAGAAAAGAATCATATAGATCTTCAGACAGATGAACAACACCCCAAACAGGAAGGAAATACCAGACACTCAGACTTCACCCCATCAGCTCTCTAGGCGGGTAAGTGCAGCACTGTCTCCAAAATTACAAGGAAAAGAGGATAGGACACAATGAGTCTATGTCTGGCCAAGTTGTTCTTCAACTGCAAAGAAATCACACATTTTCAAAAAGGCTTTAGAGATTACAGTACCCATGACTTTGTTCATGAAACTACTGGCCAATGAAATCCAGCCAAGAAATAATCAAGTAAAACAAGGAAATCAGGAAAGACAAAGCTAAATGGAGGTGAACTTAAAAAAAAACAAAAATTAAGTCAATTGAAATACTGAACTAGGCTAAACACATGTGGATATTGTATAAACAATAGAGAATAAAAATAAAATAATGCTACTTTGAGTTCAATGCTTGAACTTATCCTCGAAACTAAGTATAGCCTACATCACAATATGGATAAAACGAGCAAGCTCTCTGAGCCGCCTCAGCTGATTTTTAATGCTGTTCCATGGCGTCGTGTTTCTACCCAATGGAGGATGGAGTAGATTACTTGTTGAATGTCCACCAGACCATAATCTTCTATTCTAAAGTCTGGCCCCTGGGTCTTTAATGATGATACAGGTGTTTCTGTCCTACCAAGCCCTATCTCACAGCCAGAGCTGACTGGACATGAAAGCATAATTATCCTCGCTGGACCAGTCAGAGTCTCTCACCTGTGGGCTGGAACTGGGCACAGACACTGCAGCTGGAGCTCTGTGATGCCAGAGCTGGTATTGTGGCCAAAGAGAATGCTAATTGGTAAAGAGAAATAGATGAAAAAGATGCACAGATACACAGAGATGGCAGATCAGCTTAGTGAAAATGAAGAGGGTGGCTGTTAGGTTCATGCTTTTTTCCTCCCTAAAGTGTCATATACTTCCTGCCTTTGGCTTCCACGGGATATCTGTGCACATCTATAACTTCTCTTCTTTTACTTGAGCTTCTTTGAATAGATTTCACTCCCTTGCAGCCGAACTTAAAAACAACAGAAATTAGTACAGATACACACTACTATATATAAAATAGATAAACAACAAGGACCTACTGTATAGCACAAGGAACTATACTCAGTTTCTTGTAATAAGCTATAATGGAAAAGAATCTGAAAATTGTATATATATATAAAATATATATACATATATATATATATATGTATAACAGAATTGCTTTGCTGTATGCCTGAACCCAACATTGTAAATCAACTACACTTCAATAAAAAATAAAATTTTAAACAGAAATTAGCACCAGAAATGAAGCCACAAATAGCAAGTCCACATTAGGGGAAAAAAATAAACACAAAACTGGTTGAACTGAAGAGGCATACATGTTGAAGGGCAATGATGATTCCTCTTTCAAAAAATAGGAAACCAGGTATTTCTGTTTGGCAATAACACAACAGTTCATCTGTTATCCCTGACAATTCAGAACGTATTTCCACAAGAAAATTAGGCTGTAAAGGATGTCATAGCTAATTTAAAGGTATCAGAGTATGCAGATTACAGCTTGTGAAACAGACAGCAACAGAGGCAGATTTGAGAGGGAAAAAAGTCCTGTCTCAACGTAGACAGGAAAGCAGGGCCAGTACCTATGTTCCAAATCATGAATTAATTGTCTTGTCAAAATGCAGCACCCAGATTAGTTGAATGATCATGTATCTGTGTGTTCTGATTGGAAAAAATAGTACCGTAACATTTAGAACAGTAATATGTGTACTTAGCTGGAGAGTTAGAAAGGAATTGTCTATTGACCCCTTCAAAGAATTCCCTCACTGTGTACCATGCTCAAGCTCCAACCTAACAAATATGCAAATACCTTAAAAGCTAAACTGGATTTCATGACTTGGGAAGGATAAAAACACATGAGGAGATTAAAATGTGCTCTTTTGGCCATCATTTTTCTTTTAAACCTCAGAAATAAGGCTGTTAAGCAGACATACATGGAATCACCAAATCCCAGGAAAGGATGTTGATAAGAATGATAAACCAGCGCTGACATTTCAGACAAGCAAACACATGCAGCACCATGATGCACCACGTTTTCTGCCTTGGTTTACTGCAAACAGCTCCCCCAAACCAAGCAACATCTGCAAGGATTTCACTAAAGTCTGCAAGAGTGTTAGTTAGCTCTAGAAAATAAGACAATGAAAAAGGAGAAAAGAGAAAAGTGAAACAAAACTGTCAACATGATCAACAGGACATGAATGACTCAAACCAAGATAGTAAACTCAACACCAAGGTTTCTTGCAGACTCAACTGTGAAGGATGCCTGCACAGCCAGCCTTGATTCCGACAGTCCCTCTGTGGGGACCCCAACAGTGGCTGAGAAGGGCGTCTGCTCCCAGGGCAGCCAGAATTGTTAACTATGGAACTCACTCTCCTGCAAAGGAAGTAAGTCAACAGCCTCACCAGCCCACGAGATTAACTGGTGGACCCTCTCCCTCAGATCATTGTGTGTGTTCTGGTGGGTCCCGAAGGTGCCTCAGATGAGGAATTTTGATAGCTCACTATGATGAGACAGACACAAAGCCACATTAAGTAAACTAAACTATTTATTCCATTCTATTCTATCTCTGACAATGTTAAAATTTTAGATTTTTGTCAAGGTGAACGTGAAAGGAGAGAAACACTAGGAATGCCATCTCACAGAGGGACCGATCAATACCCTCTCAGGCTGGCACACCACCAAATCACTGTAGTCACGCTATGGCTTTGACTTTCTCATGGAAGCCACTGGCCACGGGAGGTTCAGAACACACAGGCCAGAGGCAGCAAAAGACTGGAGTAATGAGCGCGGAGGAGCAGTCAGAACCAGTGCCTTGCAGAGAGCAAAGCTGTTCCCAGGGTGTGAGTAATCAAGAACAGCATTTTGCAGGAAGAAATAAAAACTCCTCGGGAAGGCAGTGATAAAAAACTCAAACTCAAATGAATGTTGAACAAAGACACAGGCAAAGACTAGAAATCTTATGCAAACTGTAATCTCAGCACAACACCTGGAAGCAGACTGATGCAGAATTAAAACTCTGCGGAACGAGAGCTGGGTGGGTCACAGAAGACTCTCAGGAGAATCTGGAAGAAGAAATACGCAAATTAAACTTGAGCAAACCTCTGTCTACACTGTCTGACGATTTTCACCAATTGCTTTATGGGAAAAAAAGAAGTGTCTGACAGGACCCACCACTGAGACTCCATAGTACAGCATATAAATTAAATAAGTTTACAGCCCAGTGCCACTGTATGTAGTTCTTGTTGCCCAGAATAGAAGATGGTCTTTTAATTGTAATTTTACAACATTTTCACTTTAATACCTCCGTATATTCATCAACATTCTGATCCTTAAAGGAGACAAAACAGGTGAGCAAATAAATTTAGTTTTTGACAAGACTTGTTGTCCAAATAGGTAATAAATCATTTGGAAGCATAAAATTTTCCATTAAACTGTATCTTTGCATAGATAGATATGCCCAATAACATCGGATTTTCTAGCCATCTCAGCAGAAGATAAGTTATCTGATATATTGAGGTATAACTACGAGAAAGGAAGAGACAATATTATAGTTTGTAGAAAATGTTACTAGAGGAACTAACCAATACAACATTTCAGGGGTATAATTTGGCAGTCTGGAAAAAAAAAACACGTTATCTTTGATGCAATCATTCTAGTTCAAGAAATTTACTCAAAGTAGATAACCAGAAATGTCAGGAAGACATTCCTCTGGTTAAAAAAAAAAAAGTACAAACACCTTTTATGGCCCAAACCATGGAATCAGTCAAATAATTTATAGTAAACTTTAAAATGAGATGGGAGATATCATAATATAATCAGTTGTATGGACATGATTTATCTCATTCCTAATTGGCTGGGAAGAGCATCTGGTCATGGCCCCTGGAGCATCTCCCGTACATCCCTGCTCATTGCTCGGCTACAAGGTCTGAGCTTCTCTAACCTGATGCTGTTTGGGTAGCTAGACCCACAGGCAGTCAAGTAGGTCAAGGCGACCACAGCATGATACCATGATGGTGCTCAGGACGAGCTTGTTTACTGCCCACTACAAAGGCTGCTGAGCCCTTAGCCCTGGTCCCTGGGATCGGATGCAGATGACTGTGTGCAGGACTCTCATCCAAGCTCTTGAGTCAGCCCCGGAGACTTAGGGTCAGGGAAACTGGCATTACCATGCTAATGCTCCTGCTGTTTGCTGTGCTGTGAGTAATGAACTTGTTCAGAAACACTGAGAATCATAGTCTACTTTCAGCACCTCTGTTATGAGGGCTGGGGTTTTCCTTAATCAACTCCTTCCTTCCTTATCTGCCAACTTTGTGTCACCTCTCTTTTTTGTGTTCTGCTTTACATTCCTTAAATATAGGATAATAATAAAGCATATCTTCCAGAGGACTATTTGAAGATTAAGTGAGGTAAGGCATGTAAAGCAATTAGAACAGTGCCTGACACATAAAAGTGTCCAAAAAGTATTTTGCTATCATTAGCATTATGACCAGCATCGTCCATATCATCCTTAGAATGATGCAGTATAATTATATTTAGTAAATGTCAGAAGACGTGTTACATTTGCTAAATAAAATAGCACATTCTAAAACTCTGAACACACATGTGGGAAATGTAAACAACTGTTGAATCTGAATAGAGTTACTGAAGTTTTTTGTACTGATCTAACAAATTATATGTAAGTGTACAATTAAATCAACATAAAAAGCTACCTAAAAAACCAGTGAGTACAATAAATACCAAAATGAATGTATCTATATATAAGGCATGTATATATGTGTGTACAAACACACAGACATCATATGAACACTTGTTTTTTTAATTTAATTTACTTATTGTGGGGGGGAGTAATAAGGATTATTTATTTATTTATTTTTAACCAAGGTGCTGGGGATGGAACCCAGGACCTCACGCACGCTGAGCATGTGCTCTACCACTTGAGCTATACCCTCCCCTCATACACACACTTGTGAACACACATGTAGAAAAATAAATACAATGTCTCACTGATCGAGGAGAATTGCCTTCAGTGATGTGATTTGGGACAAATTTCTTTTTTTGGATTATCTCAGTATTTTCCAAATTTCTAAATAGATTTAAATCATGCTTAAAACAGGGGGATAAAAGAGAGAGTATTGTAAAAAAAAAAAAAAGTAAAGTAAAAACTCTTTTCAAGCGAAGTTTTACATAAATGATGGCTTCAAAATACACCTCAGCCCTTCTGTCTTTATATTTAAATAAAGAAATTCAAACAAGGTATTTGAAATAATTTTCATTATTTGAGTAAGTTGGAAAATTAGGCATTCAGAAACTCATGAAGTTAATGACTGAACACACACAAGACTGTGCATGAAGTTTTGGGTTCCAATCCAGCTAGGACTCCTGAAAATTTACCACACCCCCCAGTCTTAAATAACCACAGGAGTGGAGGAGATGGTGTCTTCTGCATCAACTGCCAGATTATTTGATCAGAGGAAGACACATTCAAGTTACATGGGGCAGTTCTAATTATGAATTAACACGCTGATCAGAGGAAAAGATCTGGCACTGAGTGGGCAGATCAGAAAAAGTGAAATTCCCATCCTGCCTGCTCAAAACAAAGGAGAATAAAAGAATTATCAGGAGTAAAGAAAAAAGAATAAAGCCTGAGTTGGCAGAATCCCAGCAAGCAAATTTAGATTCCAGGGGAAGCTTTGTTGCCTGGTTCAGTTTTCCTGACCCACAGCACAGATCTCAAAGGGCTCCCTGGAGCGAGGAGAATAATCTCTTTCATGAAAACTTTGTTGAAAGTTTTGTTTTTCCTTCAAATGAGAAGGTTAATAAAGATGACTGTCATTCTCCCAAGTAATGTAGAAAGTACCAAAATGCACATATTTCTGCAGAAAAAAAGTCATACTCTTTAATAAACAATAAAAGTACACTCTAGTATATGAATAGATCTAACATTTTTAACCATTGGGCTATTTTTATACTCAGCTGTTCTACTCTTGGATATAACAATTGAATCCATATTTAACAGAACTTGAGAGAGTGAACTTGTTCCTAAATGTAAGAGGTATTAGATATAAAAGTAATTCTGATAAACAAGAAAGTGCTTCCTCCATAGAGTGACAGATGAAAAAGCAAGCATTCACTTTAATTCTCAACATCCCAAGATTATGTAGTATTGGGTCATAACAGGAGAGAGATATCATTACAGAGACTTTTGCTACAAATAATGAAATATCAAGAGAAAAAATTCTGTCTGCCAGAAGTAAAATGTCTCATCTCCTTTAGCAATAAATGCCCAAGTAGGTGGTTCCAAGGATGACTACTTCAGTAACTCAGTGTAGAGAAGATTCTACATGAACTTCTGCTTTACTTGTAGACCCACATTAACTGACACTTTTTCAAGCAACACAGCTCCAGACAATGTCCAAAGGCTGGAAAGATCAACTCACTGTCTTGGGTTCCTTTTCCAGAAGGCTCCCAGTGTACATCCCATTACACGGCACTGACTGAGGTGTCATCCCACTTCAACATCTCATCCAATCACTGCAAAGGGGGAAGGAATTACTGTGATTGGCTTGGACATTCAATCTCTGGGATGCCCAGTGATGAGAAAAATGGAGATTCTGCTGACAATGAAGGATAGTTGAGGAACTGGCAGGGAAGAGTTCCAGGTAGTGTAAGATGAAAGCCAAATTCTTCACCACCATATATGATGCCTGCCCATCCTTTTAGCCCTTCAACTCCATTCCTCTGCAAATTCTTCCTCTGCAGCTTTACCTGTCCTTTCCTGAATAGGCCAAACACATTCATCTTTATCTTGGAAAATTTGCTTCCATCATCCTATATGGAATGTCCTCTCATTTTTCTCCAAACATAATTATTTTTATCTTCCAAAGTCTAGTTCAAAAGCAACTTCATCTCACCTCCCACAGCAGAATGCATACATACTTTCTCGCCTTCCTTCTGTCATTTGGAACCCCCCCTATTTGGCACTTGGCATTTCCAATTTATATCGGTCTTTTGTCTCTTATTCCACTGGGGTAAAACTTCTTCAAAACAGAAATGGTGTCATCTTCACTCTTTACATGTGATTCTGGTGCTTTCAATATAAAAGTGATTTAATAAACACCTTTAGAATTTATGTAAAATGTCATCTTCTTTGGAAACACTCAAATTCCACACCAGGATGCTGACTCTGTCATTTTCAATTTCTTTCATGAATAGGCAAGGAGATAGGTCACTTTGAAATCAATTTCAGAGTAAATTCAAATGAGATGATTAACTATGAACAACTATATGGAAATAAATTGGGCAACCTAGAAGAAATAGAGAAGTTTCTAGAAATATACAGTCCACCAAGGCTGAACCAAGAAGAAACAGGCCACTTGAACAGACCAATCACTAGAAGTGAAATAGAATCGGCAATTAAAAAAAAAAAAATCTCCCTGCAAACAAAAATTCAGGACCAGATGAGTTCACTGGGGAATTCTACCAAATGCAAAAAGAACTCATACCAATCCTTCTCAAACTCTTCCAAAAGACTGGAGAGGAGGGTGTACTCCCAAACTCATTCTGTGAAGCCAGCATCACCCTGATACCAAAACCAGACAAAGACACTACCAAAAAAGAAAATTATAGGCCAGTATCATTAATGAACATAGATGCAAAAATCCTCAACAAAATATTAGCAAAAAGAATCCAACAACACATAAAAAAGATCATACACCATGATCAGACTAGATGATTAAGATTTAATGACACCTTTTGCCTGTCTATTTTTTGAGAAATACATTTATGTCAGAGTCAGAACAGGAGAGAGTGAGAGAGAGACGCAGCAGGCAGGAGGTGGCCCTAGAGCATGGGGTCATCTAGGAAAGTTAGTTGGGCCACTAGGTGTGGGGTGGTTAGTTTTTATGAGCTTGATAACTTCCTATTGTTAACAAGTAGGAAGATTATTCCAAGTACTTTGGGGAAGGGATGGGGATTCCAGGAATTGGGCCATCACCCACTTTTTGGCCTTTTATGGTCAGCCACAGAACTGTCATGGTGCCTGTGGATGTGCCATTCACCATGCTAATAAATTACAATGAGCATGTAATGAAGCTCAAGGTTCACTGGAAGTCAAATCTCTAGCCATCTTGGGCATAAAGGTCTACTGCTAGTTGAATTTTCCACCATCTTGGACCTAGTTGGGTTTTAACCAGTTTATGTCCTATGCTCGATTGCTATGTCACTCCTTTAGTGGTTGCACTCTGTCCTGTTCCCTTCTGTCTCAGTGGGACCACCACTGTAACCACTGCCAGTGGAGACCTTGTAAGCTCTGGTGTCCAGTGTTCAGAAGTATCCCCAGCAGGGTCCTGGCCTCTTTTCATTTCTGCCTATTTCCCAAGCCTGTTTCTGTAGTGTCCTCAGAAATTCTGTGAATTTCCTAATCTCCATTCAAACTATAGGTCAGTCTCTGTTACTTGTGGATAAGAACCAGAGCCAGTATCTTATGTATCACTGCAAATGTAAATGCTCACATTTGTATGGTACTTAACAGTCTCAAATTGCTTTTAAATCATAATTTTATTTGTATGTAAAATTTCAAAAGGTTTTTTTTTAAATTTTGGTCATTCTTTTTATTTCTTATTTATGAGGTTAGATGAAAAAGTTTTCATGATGAACTTTGTGTAACTCTTTTCTATATCCCTTTAAAGTCTGAAATTCAGAAGTGGATATAGAACTCATGTGAATTTCTGTGGCTGCTACAGATATGGTATAATTACCATTGACCTTCAGATATTCTATAGAAACCAAACAGATTAAGATGTTTTCCATGCATGAAAGGCCAACTGATTTCCTCTTGACTAGCTTTCGGTGAGGATGGCATTGCATTTACTGAATAGCAATAAATCTCAACAATGGGCAAGACACATTATTTGGTTCTAAATATTCCACATATATCTTTGTGTGCAGGAGTTTATGTTTTTGTACCAAGGCCAATGTGAAGTCTTTACTTTTTGCCTTTTGCTTAAAGCACCTCAAAGAGCACTAAATATCTGAGAAAATTGGTCTGTTTTGAATTCAGTGGAACCCTGGCCCTTCAAAAGAGCCCAGCTGCTTCTCTTACTATAAGAACCTTTCAGAAATGGTTAGAAGGAAGAATTTTAATTTATCACAATTGTACACAAATAAACAAATTTCATTTGTCCTATCAAAATTCGATGAGAAAACAAACAAAATAAATTCTGATCATAGGAAGACAGAGAGGTTACTTTCCACCTGGGCTGCCTCTCAAGTCCAGGCAGTGATCTCTGTCTTCCTCCCCATCACACTCCACCCACCTCGCCTCATCCATCTCCCCTTAATTGCCCACTGTGTGGCTTGCGAGGCTAATTTCGGATGGTATCCCCTGAGCTCTCTTGCTGGCCAGTTTATTCAGGCCAGTGAATCCAAGAGCAGACCAGAGGGCCAGAGAAGAAGGAGACTGTGGGACCCTGCCTTGTTCTTCTCTGCCCTAGAGGTCAGTCTCTTCAAATATCCACTTTCTTCCCTGACTCCAGCTCCCGCGGGGTCACCTCTCCTCCATGGCTCTAGCTTTCGCTGGACTCTAACAATTCCGCATTCTCTCCTTGTCCCTTTGGCACTAAGGGTGAGCAGACTTCTCCTTTTGCTCTGCTGGTACCTCACCATCCCCTGCTCATTCTCTTAACTGGACCCACCCTGGGCAAGCAGTCCCTTAATGAAATCCCTCACTTGAACCACCCAGGATGCACTCTATTCTCTGTCACTATTCTAACGACTTACAGGATAAAACTACATGATTTGTTTAACATAAACCAAGTCCTTTTTGTCATCCTTTCAGCCTAGGAACCTGTCTTGTTAGCATCCTGGACCCATACTTTCGAGAAGGACTCATGGATGCAAAGCTTGGGAGGTATGATAAAATCAGAATGCCAGCTTATTAAAATACAACAGTAAATCCTGTCAGGAAGAATGGAATCCCTGCCAATTTGCCTTTTTATTGTAACATTTGCATGAGAAACCAACGTATAGTCAAAATATCCAAAAGTCTGCTTGGTAAATCTAGATTCAGACTGAGAGGAGTTATTACATTATTCAAATATTTTATGACCTCCAGCTAACATAGCCTGGAACCTCTTCCATTGCCTTTGTAATTTCTCCCAAGACACAACAGGCCAGGGGAGTCTATCCTTTGAAGAATGCCTCAAGCTGCACTGCTAAAATTTATCCCCTTTACTAGGTTTTCAAGGCAACAAAAGTGTCCCCCACCCCATTCAAACTCCTTCCACATGCACAGATCTGGTCAGTACCTTTTTCCTTTAGATTTTTTTTTCATTTGTATAGTCAAATCTTATAAGATTAAGGGCCAGTAGGACTCTCAATAAAATGACTTTCACTCACTCACACTTTTCAAAAATATATGCTGAGAATCTTCACTGTGTCTAACAGATGTTGGGTTTGGGAATACATCTTGAAGAATAAATTCACTCTCTCACCCACTGTGTATTGGTTTCTTATTTTAACTGTCAGAAAATACACCTCTATCCTTCATTCCACATTCTCTGGGGACACCACATAGTATTCCCCAACTTCTGAAAATATAATTATTTCTTATTGGAATATCAAATGTGAATGAAAAATATTGCAAGCCATATCAGTAAACAAAGAATATGCTGGCTGTCAAGTCATCGGCGACTACTGCCATCCCTGACAATGAGCAGAGGGAACTCAGGATGCAGACAAGAAGGCAGCCTGGCCCCTGCAATCACCCACACACGGAAAAGCACTAAATTCCTTAACTTGAAATATCTGGTTTTCTTTAGTGAACAGTCACCTTTTGATGTTCTGACTTCCTGGTCTTTGCTGCAAAAACTCATATATTCTGGCTTCTACCTTGCCACTTCCAAACAGCCTCTTAGAGTGATCTCAGATGCTATGTCCTGAGCTTGAGTCCCCAGGAAATTTGCCAAATAAAACATAACTCTCAACTTTTAGGTATTTTATTTCAGAAACACAAAGAAGAATCTAATCAGATGCAAGGGTGATACCAAAGGAAAAAGAGAAAAATCTACCAGAATCATTTGAAGATTCCTGATATTCTGAATTTAATGAACAACAGAAAACTATATTTGCTAATAATTAGACCAAATTAAGATATTATTTTTTAAATATGGTTTCCGGTTTAACTGTCAAATGTGTATGTACTGGTTGTCATTAGAAATCCAAGTTGGTCCACATCAAGTTGTATAGATCTGCCTTCTTTACTTCCATCTCCATGGAACCATCCATGAAGGAGCTGGCCTCCTGCAGTGCACCATGCCTGACACACACATCCACACACACACAGTCAGTACCCTTGATAGTTCTCTTAAAATGGTCTATTTATCAGCTTACCTTCTTCCTCTTTTGTTCCTCTGTAATGCTCTCCTCACTCAGCAGTAAAAATAAACATTTTAAAATGTAAATGAGATCACGTTTCTCCTTGGGTTTGAATTCCAGATCTGTCACTTCTTAGCTGTGTGACCATCAGCAAGTTCTTCTACTTTTCTGTACCTCCATGTCCTCAACTATAAAGTAGGGATATTCATAGAAGTTCGCTCATGGGATTATTGTCAACATTAAGTGAGTGAATGTACATGAAATGTTTAGATAGAGTCCTGACATTAGCAAGCTAGCCATTATTTTTGATTCACCAAAGTGGCTTTTTCCATTTTTCCTGCAACACCCTACCTCAGGCAGCTGCTAGGCTATTTTATGCTTGTGGCCTCAGGGAAAGAATGGCATCAAGGAAATAAGGTTTCTGAAACTCTTCGCAGAGGCATTTGTTTTGAAAAAACAAAAAGACATTTTGAGTTGCAAAGGTTTCAAGGCATAAAGTTTGGACAGTAAACAGATAATTTGAAAAGAACACGAAAAATGCAGCCCTGGACTAAACTACTCTCTTGTTAGAAAAGTCAGAGAGAACCTTGGGAGGTGGTCCCAGGCCTGGCCCCCACCTGCTGGGCTAAGCTCAGAAAGGGAAAAACACAGTTCTGGGCATATTGGGGAAATCTGCAAATAATAAGGAACCCTGTGTTCTTATACCCGAACAGGGCCTGAGACAGTTGCAAAATCCCAGTTTTGTGAGCCCAGCATGGTCTAGGAGTACGGGAGGGGGAAAGACTGCATATCGCATCTAAATAGAAGAGGATAGGAAGGCACCCAAAAGTGCCCCTCCTCCCTAGACTACCACAGGAGGGCACCCAACATGGCCTGTGTCTCCAAGAAGGACACAGACAGAGCAAAGAGAGTTGGCATCTGTGAAGTCCCCATGGTTGAAGTGAGGGACAAAAAGAAGCAGTCAGGATGGAGCATAATCAGGGACCACATGGAAAGAAACATGCTTCAACAGATGCCAGCACTGAGAGGTGGAGCTGGTCACTCCCTGGTCTCCCTTCCCAGATGCCTCAATGCAATATAAGAAACCATCCCAGGATGATGCAGATTATTATATATTTCATACCTAGTTGAAGAGGTCTCAAATGTTAAATGCAGTTGTAGAAATATAAAACTATCTATATTCTTAAATGCCTTCCTGTTGCTCTTAAACTACAAGCTTCATTCACCTACAAGCACTGCATGTTCAGGTTCCTGCCTCCCTCTCTAATCTTGCCTCACACCACTTTTCTTCCATCAGTACATTCCATCCACACTAGCCTCCCTTCTCTTTTGAGAACAGGGCAAATCCTTTCCCAAATTAAATTATTTGCAGTTCATTGTGCCCTTAAAATGTCTAGGCCCTTCTAAGCTTCTGGTATCGTTGAAAATGTCTTCTCATGTTGGAGCAGGCAGATAGCTACACATGAGCAGAGACAAGGGGTGGCGATCACGGGCCAAATGGCAGGAAAGCATACATCTTGTAAACAACGGGGGTCTTTGGGTAAATAAGAAAAAACAAGAACCCCCAGACTGACAGGAAATCACACATTTTGGGGTGACAAGGATCCTAGAGGTAGACAAAGAAAGGTGGGAGAGGTGGGGATCTCTGGCATCTGAATGTAAACTTTTACTCTTTATGCCCTCATTTCAATAAAATTAGCCTTGCAAATTAGAAGGACCCATCCTGCACCATTGCCATGACACTTCCAATCAAGTTTAAATAAGGACAAAAATCCCTCCTCCCCTCAGGAGGGTGGAGCTGGGATGAAAATCAAGGAATATGACTCTAAACTCTTCCCTCCCCAATGAATATTCCACCCATTCATTTTTACACGCTACATAACCAGCTTGCCAAAGAAACTCAGGGCAGCTCCTCACCTTAGTTTGCCTGCTCTCCCCTTGAGAGCGAACTATCACTTAATAAATCCTCACTTTAGTTTCATGACCACCACGTCTCATTTCTGAATTCCTTCTGTGATGAAACAAGAACACTGCTCTCCAGGATCATTCAGAGAAGCCTATTCTGACTTCAGGTGAACTTCCCAGTGTGTTCACCATATTGTCACATTAATTTCATCCATAATACTTAACACAATCAAAATCACCTCATTTATTTACCTATTTATTTACATACTTTCCTTTTTCTAATCTTTATTAAAGCTGAAACCTTTTCCATCTTGTTCTTTTCAATGTCCTCAGCACGGAGCACATATCCTGGCAGAGAGCAGGTGCTCAATAAATGTTTGTTAATTGAATCAATGTGCTTTTCTTCACCCAATCACAGGAGAAAAGTTCACACTGCAGTAATAGTGACTTAATATTTTATCTTTATCATTTAAAACATATTTTTGGAAAAAAAAACCTTGAAGAATATTTTCTATCCCAAATACATATATTGCATTTGTGTGCAGGGGTCTTCAAGACCATCCTCAGGTTCAATGATTTACTAGAAGTAATCACGGAACTCAGCAAAGCTCTTATACTCATGGATCATTTATTATAGGAAAAAATGCTTTCACATTAAAAATCATCAGTGAGGAAAAGCATATAGGGCAGGGTCCAGGAAAGATCAAGTGCAAGCTACTGGCTGTCTTCTCCTGGTGGAATCACGTGGACATTGCTTAATTCTCCCAGGAAAGCTGTGTGACAGGGCACATGAAGTACTGCCACCAGGGGGCTCACCTGAGCATGCAGGGTTTTCAGAGGGCATTGATCATGTAGCCGTGGCTATCTGCCAAAGGTCAAGCTGACCCCACGTGGCTCAAGGTCCCCAGCATATATCACATTGTTAGCATAGACTATCAGGCGTAGCCCAAGTCTCCCAGATAAACAGAGGCATTCTGTTCAGGCACATCATTCCAAGAGCTTAGAGGTTACCTCCGGGAGCCTGGCCAGTGCCAAGCCTTTCTTTGGAATATGCAGAATTTGGACCTCCTATATTTGCCAAGTCAATCCTTTATTGTCCACGATAATATATCTTTAGTTGTTAAGTCAACTGAGTATACTATCAAGAGAAGAGTAAGAAATTAGTGGCAGTGTGTGTGTGTGTGCATGTGTGTGTGTATGTGTTAGCACAGGGCATAGGGATGGATACGTAGAGATGGGTTGCTACACATATTATTAGGATGACCCTGAAAGAGAAAATATGAGCCTACATCTGAGGAACAGAATATCTTGGAATGGCTCTAAAATTCCCACCAGCAAGAGAATTCCCTCCATTTAGAGCAAAAAAAGCTTTGATCCAGCAGCAGTCACTTGTTGGCAAGTTTCCCTCAAGAAATAAATTATCCAGAGGAATCTAGAAGGTGATTAGTTAACACCAGTTCACATCCATCACTTCAGTGCAGCAAGGTATCTTTTGAAATTGACAGAGCCCCATGAAAAAAAGGAATCCTAGCTAACTCTAGATAAAATTTTTCAACTTAGATAATTTTTCAAAAATCCTAAAGAATAAATAAAAAGTCCCATAACAATCCGGCAGAAAAAATTCAATATTTTATCTTATTCATCATTTGAAGAGGTGTGGAGATATATTCCAGACTCCTAATTCAGCTCATAGTTGCTAAAAAATTTAAACCCTACCTTCTAGAGTCTTTCTGAATATTTCTCCATCGAGATTACACAAACTAGTGGATTGACTTCAAAAATAAAATAATAATAATGTGCCAACCACATTATCTCAAAAGATAGTGTTTTATGTTGTTTATTATTAACAAGATATTATATTGTTTTATGTTGTCTACTTATTAGGAATGTATTATATTGTTTTAAAGATAAATTGGTAAAAAATTATCCCACTTATTTGACATTTTTGTAGTAGTATTGCAGAGGGTCAGGTGTGAGAAGTCTAGTCCGAGATTACTCTGTGAGATCATGCTGTTTGGTGTCCATCCTTCAGACAGTAGCCAGAAAAATAATCAACACCTTGGTCAATAAATGCAGAACCCCTGGAAGTTCTTTGCCTTAATCAGATGAGCTCAAGTCTTTCTTGGTTCTTAATTTTATTAAAAATCTTAATTAAAATGCAGACAAAAATCCATTCTATTTGCATATGCAGTCTCATAGAGTGTCATAAGAAAGGAATCAATATCAGAAGCAAAATAAATTAGAAAATCATTTTAAAGCACTTATGGGTCATGGAATATAATTAAAGCCTCTGTTGGTCATTGTTTCATCACAGCTCTCTGAACAGTTTAACCACATTCCAAGCAGACAAGTGAAGAGAAGATGAGTTAGAATTGTCATAGACAGAAAACTTTCATAGCCTTTACTTCTAAAGATCTCCTTAAGGGCCCATTTTTCTTAATGAGAAAAGGGCAAATGTTCTAAAGATTGTTAGTGTAATAGGCTATATGAGAAAAAAATAACTTCTTTCATTGTACTAATGTTACTAGTCAAAAAAGAGCAAATTCGGGTTGACCTATGATGCCCCGATAGAAGTACTGAGGCTAGATCTACGACCTGAAACTCTGCTACCAGCCAAGTTGATACTGATGTTCAAAGGCAAAAGAGAGATATTCTGGGATATTCAAGCCCTCAGACAGTGCGCAACAAACATACCATTCCTAAAATAAAAATCATTTCAAAATATTTCCTAGTAGGGGTGGTAAGTCAAATAAAAGAACTTGGAAAAATTAAATAAATAAATAAATAAATAAAAATATTTTTTAAAACCCTTCAAAAAAAAAAAAACTTGAGTGAATAAACTGTGGCAATTAAAAAAACTTCCTAACAACAACAAGAAAAAAAAGAAATAAAAATTAAAAAGAAAGTTCCCAATATTTACATATAAAAAGAGTGTGTTTTTAATTAAGTGTAATAAAAAAAATTATTTGAATAGATAGCTGACTGGGATTTCAAAATTGTAAAATAGATAAACAAGATTACACTGTATAGCACAGGCAAATATACACAAAATGTTATGATAACTCACAGAAAAAAAAAAGTGACAATGAGTGTGTATATGTCTATGAATGACTGAAAAATTGTGCTGAACACTGGAATTTGACACAACATTGTAACATGATTATAAATCAATAAAAAATGTTTAAAAAAAGTAGCCAGTTTAAAAAACATAGAGATTTAAACACTTTTCTTTTAAGGCTGAAATAACAGCAGTTTACGAGAGATTCTCAAAGCACAGCTGTTACTGCCATCAAAAGATTATGTTAACCACTATATATAAAAATAGGTAAAAAGCAAGTTGCTTCTGTATAGCACAGGGAACTATATTCAATATCTTATAATAACCTTCAATGAAAAATAATATGAAAATGGATATATATGTGTATATATATATATATATATATATATATATATATATATATATATATGCATGACTGAGGCAGGCTGTACACCAGAAATTGACACACTGTAACTGACTATGCTTCAATTAAAAAAAAAACCATCTTGGAGCATTGGTATTGAAAGCACAAAGACATCACCATAGCCAATGAGTCATCCAGGTGCCTCACCACCCAATCTCACTCATCTGATGCTCTTTCTCTTCTTTCTGCATCAACTCCACTATGATTCAGTGGAAGAAAGTGCAGACAACCATTCCCTTCAGCATGAAATTCAGCAGTGGAGCACCGCACGCCCACCATCAGCCTCAGATCCCACGGTTCTCCATATGACACTGATAATCAACCATTAATCCCAATGCATGCCAAGGAGCAACCCCGGAGTAAGAGACTGGAGGAATTTAGGAGTGACTGCAGTTAAGCAAGAGCATCTGTTTTCATTTTTAATTGATGCAATTTCATTTTTATCTCTCTTTGAAACATCTAGTTCCCATAGACTTAAAATACTGCACACAACTCTAAGGGTTATGGCAACTGCTCCACATTTTTCCAGAATATGTAATTCTCTGTAACTCTCCCTGGATAAATTCATCTTCAGAAATTGCAAAAAAAAATTCCTTTGGATAAAGGGGACCTAAAACATTTCTTACAGAGCCTGTGTTTGAGTAATTAGGATAATTGTGTTCAGACTCGTCCTTACACATAAAGGAATATCATCTATCTCTCTCAAACTATTGCAGAATTCTCAAGCTATACCTTATTTTTTTATAATTACCATTATAAGTTTTAACTATTCTGATTATAAAGAGTAACACATAGTCAATATAAAAATACAGAGAAAAGCAAAAAACTTTAAAGTTATTCATGATCTTACTACTTAAAGATTGCAACTCAAAATTTCTATATATTTCTTTTTTGTCTGTAAGGTTAGCTACCAGTAATACTCAGACAGTTTCAGGCTTCTCTAATAAATGTTAAGGTGGAGTAAGGTAGGGTTGTCAAGATTTTATTCAAAGAACATTTGAAGAGCTTCCTAGGAATAATGTATCCTAAAGGAGAAAGGATCCACCACCAAGTAGACCTACCAAGAAAGCCAGCAGTCAGCAGAGAGGGACATCAGGTCTGGCACGGAGACTGTCATTCAGGTGTATCCCACGTTCAAGCTTCAGTGACGTCTCAGGGAGCAGAAGGCTACAAACGAATGACTGAAGACTACCTTCTCCAAGATCTCGGGAAGTCCTGAGGACACAAGGCTGTCCTATTTTGATCGCTTTCTAGCTGAGTGCAATGCAATTAAGGATGGGGGGCATTCTCTACATTTCAGCAAAAACAGGGCTGGCTTTGGCATATAACTTTGGCCATCAATATATCAGCATCATGGGCTTCTAGAAAATAAAAAGAGGAGTTTGGAGTAGCAGCAGGGCTCTATTTGAGAAAAGAGGAACGAACCAGGGAAATATAGATCAGTACTGTCAACATGAGTCTATGTGTGCTCACATGCTTGTGTAGACTGTCCAAAACAAGTGATGTCTATTGATATATAGTATTAAAAAAAACAAAAAGATTTTTATTCTCCTCTTAGAAAGAAAACCAATGAGCCATTTTGCTAATAGATAGACAGCCACAGGCATGATTCTGAAGACAGAAAAATAAAACCAAGAGAAAGCTAAATTGCTTTGCATGACAAAGAATCTGAAGTTTCCAAAACAAATTTGGAGAAAAAGAATGAAGGTGTCTAGCAAAAGGTAATGATGAAGGAGATCAAGAGAGAAGAGCAAAGAGATTGTAGGAAGCAACTGCCCAAAGTGAAGGGACAATCTCGGAGAAATGCCAGGTGGAAGAAATGGCTAAGGGACTTTGAGAAGAGGGATGTTGTCATGTGATTTTTAGATAGAGAGCTTGGTGTACTGGACCCTTCTCCATTGCCCGTAGACATTCAGTACAAGTGGTCTGCTACATGCAACTGCCTTATATACCTGGTGCCTAGGAAAATCAAAGAAAAGTATGTTCCACATTTTGTCAGAGCAAAAGGAAGTATCGCAAGAGACAAGACATCAGGGTCCTGTAGAAATAGGATTTGAAGAGGAAGTAACCATGAGAATATAAACTTTTAGAAAGTAAGAGATTATATTATAAATTAGTATACGGTATGATCACAAATGTATATTCATACATAAATATGTAGTAACACTGGAGAAATGCTATTCTTTTTTACTTAAAGTGTATCAACGTAATTTTAAGTACTCGTCTACTTTCTATTTTAATTCTGCAAAGAATTTCATATAATAATATAATGTGAATTTCACTTGTCTTTTTTTTTTTTTTTTTGCTTTTAGCAATCTCCTATTTGTGAATTATAGCTAATTTCCTGTCATAAAGGTAAGAGAAAGTTTACTTTTTCTTTGGTTGAGTCCAACTAGCAAACACAAATGGTCTGCTATTCCCCTCCCTCCAGTTCATAAAAACGCTCCTGGGCTTTGCTTCCAGAGTTGAGCTCAGTCTGAGTTGTAGCCTCTCTCCGCTATTGCAATAGTCTTGAATAAAGCCTACCTTGCCTGTTTACCTTTGTCCGGTGCAATTTTTGCTTTCACCCTCCGTAAAGCCACCCAGAAAAGCAGAATATTTGAGTGTGGTATAACAGTAATTATTAATTGCTGTTGAAATAAACTAACTTAATTAGAAGAAGTCTTAAAATCTTATTTTATTTTTTTCACCAAACATAAATTTACAAGAGTACTCCCAATGCTTTTCTTTTTTTTTTTTAACTTGGTAAATATCAAATTACTATAGGACCTTACACAAAGGGTGAATTTCTCTAATTCTCTTTTTCCATATTTGTAAATTGAGATTTGCTATATAGCTACTAAGATCCCCACAGATCTAAGAGTCTAGGGTTCAACTCATTCTTCACAAAATTCTAAGTCGCTAAACAATCTGTTCTACTTATAGAATGTATTTCTACAACATCAATTAGCTCATATGCAATTGGGAAATAGAGGAATTATTTCAGTATAATGTGAAAATAATCTGGTTCATATGTAATTTTTTCTAGGCAAGGGGAACCAGGAAAGCAGGAGAAGAAATAAAACCTTCAGCAGAGAAGGGTAAAGCCCTGAGCCCACGTCTGCTCAGGCAGCAGAAGCTCTTCCAGCTACATTTTCATAAAATTAAAATAAGCCCTCCCCAGAGAGGAGCACCCAGCCTCCTCTAACTTATCCCCTTGACAGTTCGCACTCCCCCACTGCACGCACCTTCAAAGGACCTCCCCCGGTTTAGCTCCCGACTCCCACCTACCTGCCAGCCCGCCACTAATTAAGGAGTTGCCAGAATTTCCACTGTATTTTTTTCTGTACATTTTACTACCCTCTGGGACAGCCTCCAGCTATACTGAACTGCCTGCCTGAGTGGTCTGTTATCTCCCAAGGCACCAGTGCTAATTTGGTTAGTGCTCTGGTCACAGACTTGTACTAGTCTAAGAGTTCCCCCCTCACCCTCACTCCATATTCTCCATTAAGTCCTGTTCAGTTTAGCACACAATTTTCAAAACATCAGAGATTTGGTTTGCAAAGCTTCTGTGTTTGGAAAAAAGCCAAACACAGAAGCTTTGCACTGATAAACATAACTCCTTTCAACCTACTGCAAACTGAAAAAATATGAAAAGAAGGCCCTATACATTGCTCATCTATTTATCCAAAAGTTAATTTAAGTACCACAGCATGCTAGACACTGTGCACATCTCTTCTACGGCCCTGCTTGAAGCCACCCAAAGGCTTTTCATCTCCAATAATGATAGAAATATTTTTTGGTACTTTCACATTAAGATTCCCCATTCAGATATCCTTTACATGCATCAAAATCCATTCCTAAACATAGAGAATGTTCTTGTTTGAAAAGCCCAATTTATTTTGGGACTTCGACAGAGAGCTGTAACTCAGAGGCCCTCTCACTGGTGATTCGTCATTTTCCCTACCTCACTTTCATCAGGCTCTCAGGATGGGGACCAGCCCTGACAAGACAATCTCCATCAGTTCCTACCTGGCAGCTCACTTCACAGCTGTTGGCTCTCTTACCACCACATCCTCAGGCTTTCTTTCACAGCTGTAGGTGTCCGTCAATAAACTAGACCACACTTGGTTTTTCATCTCCCTGGAGCTAATTTATAACAGAGCCCCTAAAACAAAGCAAACCTGAACAAAACACACACACACATCTCACTAATTTTATTATAAACCAAACTTCTCTCTATCAGTTAGTGGGAAAAAAAGTTCTACTCGATGCAAGATTCAAAAGCTAATATTTGAAATACCAAAGAAAATATTTTTTCAGCTCTATCAATTTACTTAGCCTCACATGATGAATATGTGTTATAGATAGAATTCTAGATTTTCAAATATTTTGCTTGCTTTTGTAAGCAATGGTTAAGACATAAAAAACATTGAAAGGTAATCAAAACCTTACCCTAATTCACAGTGGGCTGATAAAAATAAATATATATATATATGAAAGTGCACAGAGATGTGCACCAATACATATGACACTACAAACTGGAATAATAAAATCAACTTCCTCCCCCAACTCAACCCATATGCACAGAATGAGAAGTAAATGAATCTTTGCTAAAAAAGTGATTACAATCAATGATGTACATGTATAATTATCACAAGTATTATTTTAAAGTTTCTTTCAAGGTTCTTGTGCAGCTAAGACGATGACTTTTAGGAGGCATAAGACCAAGCTGGAACTGAAAGGGGCATAATTACCAAGCAAGGAAATCAGTTTCATCATAATAGTGTGAGTACCGATTGCACTGTAGAAAGGCAGGCTTTCACTTTATATTATAGTTAAGAAAATATGTTCTTCCTCCCTAAAGTTTTAAAATACACTGTCTCAGGAAATTAAAGCATGTTTTTCAGAAGTGTCTCATTCCCATATGTCTCTGAATCTCCTGGATGAAATAGTTAAGAGGTGTGTACTCAACCTATTCTGAGCTGGGCTCATAGCAGTGACCATATCTAAAGCTGCTGGACCAGAGGTGAAGCTCTGGTCCCTCCCTACCACTGGACCATTGAACAGGAATTTTATTTTAAAATAAAATTACCTGGGCATATTTAAAAAATGACTGAGCCTTATTCCAAAACAAATAAATCAGAGCATCTATGAGTCAGGCAATTCTAGATCAATTCATTCATATTTTATCAGTCTCTGGTGGGGGTGGGGATGAGGATGAAGATACTGAGGCTCTGTGGAGTGATGGAAAATTGTATGCCAGAAATTAAAAACTCCCCTGCACTTTTCAGACAGAGGCCTAGGCAGGAAGCAAGAAGCATAATTAGGAAATGGGCCATTTCCAAGAGTCTGTTGCTTGAACACGTAAACTCCCCTACACTATGGCAAATACCATATATACTATATCCTATTGCTACATAACAAATTATCCCAAACTTAGCTGAATCAAACACCACTCATTTATCATCTCACAGTTATGTAGGTAGGAAGTCTAGGCACAGTGTTGCTCACATCATGGCAGTCTGCTCAAGGTCTCGCAGGCTGACATCAATGTATGAGTCAGGCTGCGTTCTGCATCATGCAGTCCTTTTCCAAGCTGACGTGGTTGTTGGTAGATTCAGTTCTTTATAGTTGAAGGATGAAGGTCATCCGTTGGGAGTAATTCTCAGCTCCAAGGAGCCACTCACTATTGCCTGTCCTGTGGCCCTCTCCACAACATTGTAGTTTGCTCCTTCAAGACCGGCAGGGTAATCTCTGCTGCCTTAAATATCTTGGACTTCTTTTAAGGGATCACCTGATTAGATTAGGCCCACCCAGGATAATTTCATTTTTTCTTAACTCGAAGTCAACTGATTAGGAACCTTAACTGTATTTGGAAAGTCTCTCCTGCCATGTGAAGTCACATAATGAGAGTGATATCGCATCACATTAACAAGTTGTGTTCAAATTCAGGGGAGCCAGCAACCTAAGAACTGCCTTAAAATTGCCAGAAGTACAGAAGAGTTATTAACCTTTCTCTGCCTCTGTTTCCTCAACTGTAACACTGAATAACAGTAACACCTATTTATAGGTTTGAAAACTAAATAAGCTAATAAGTGGCTATAACTAACTAACTAGTAAGTGGATATAAAATTCCTAAAGCAGAGACTGGCACATAGTAATCCACTGTATAAATATTAGCTGTTATCCTTACCCCAACCATTCAGGAAAGCCTGGCACACCCATTCAGCTGTGCATGGTGGTACGGATGGGATGATGAAGAAGCACGTGGCCAGCCCATACTCACCCACTCAGAGACAGCAGCATTCTGCTGAGAACATTCCAACCTGAAAGTGCCCTCTCACCTCATGAATGATCACCACTAGAATCACCAGTGGTCCAAGGTGATGTTGAAGCAATGGAGCACCGTGAATTTCCCAGGCCCAAAGGTTTATCTCTAAGCACCTAAGATGGTCCAGGGCTCATGCCCAGCCCAGCTCCACCATCCCATGCTACCGAGGTGGCCATTCACCTTACAGACAATGATTGGTCACCTCTGCATTATCCAACAATATACTACTGTATTTGCCTGGAAAGACCCCGACATGATGAACAACTTGTGCTAAAGGTATTATAAGCAGAGCAGAATCCCAAAGAGTTCTGTGACTCTAACTTGAAGACGCAGCTTACGGAAACAGAAGACAGAACACCTGATTCTGGCTATTCGGCACTGGCCTACTGTTTTGCTTTGTGTAAGCAGGTCATTTAAAATGATGTATTTTAGCAAACCCAAAACAAAGAACGCAGTTGGTCATTTAGGAAATCAATGCTGGACGGTCAATACAAACGAAGCGTGATAGAAAGCCAAGACAGTGAGACCATTGCCTTCTATATTCTCCACATTTTTCAAATGTCTGAGATGCTTCTAAGGGAATGCTTAGGGAGAAATGAGATCAGTTTTATAGAATGCTTTTATAACAAACAAAAATCTTTTCAATCTACCACATTTCACCAATTTTAATGAGACACTAACACTCTTCCCCCAGGACTTAACTCCTGGCTGGGTTTCTGTACTGGCTCACGGCTTTTCTATTTCCATTAGCTCTCAGCTAATGACACATAGATTCTTCTGCCTAGGAGTACTTTTACTGGAGGCCTATTGTTGCCTCCCATGAGCAGGGTAAAATTAGGGGAAAGACAGACAGTAACCCTACCCAGTATATTTGATTATATGGATGCTAGACAATGGTGGGGAGTGTATAGCTCAGTGGAAGAATGCATGTCTAGCATGCACAAGGTCCTAGGAACCTCCATTTAATAAATAGATGAATAAATTCAATTACCTCCTTCTCCAAAAAAGATTAATTTAAAATTAATTAAAGTCCATCCACAGATGACTGGATAAAGAAGATGTGGTAAGTTTATACAATGGAATACTATTCAGCTATAAAAATGACAACGTAATACCATTTGCAGCAACATGGATGTCCCTGGAGAATGTCATTCTAAGTAAGCCAGAAAGAGAAAGAAAAATACCGTATGAGATCACTCATATGTGGAACCTTAAAAAAAAAAAAAAGAACATAAATACAAAACAGAAACAGATTCATAGACATAGAATACAAACTTATGGTTGTCAAGGGGGAGGAGAGTGGGAAGGGACAGACTGGGAGTTCAAAATTTGTAAATACTAACAGGTATATGTAGAATAGATAAACAAGATTATACCGTATAGCACAGGGAAATATATAAAGATCTTGTGGTAGCTCACAGCGAAAAAAAAATGTGACAATGAATATGTGTACGTTCATGTATAACTGAAAAATTGTGCTCTACACTGGAAATTGACACAACATTGTAAACTGACTATAACTCAATAAATGTTAAAAAAATTAATTAATAAATTAAAAAATAAGTTTGAGAGACTTCAGAGTCATTGTCACGGCCTTCACCCAGTAATCGTTATGGAGAGCACATGCTCCACTTGTTCACAAAAACAGCCTGTTTCTTTGTTGCTGCTGTCACTCTTGTTTTTAATATCAATATATGATATGCATAAGAAAAAAAAGCACCTAAATGTAAACTTGAATTGTCATAACTAAACACTCTCAGGAAAGCATTGCTCAGATTATGAAGCCCCAGAGGCCCTTCCCAGTTACAACTTCAGTTGTTGCCTGCCCTCAGGTCATCACTATCCTGACTTGCAACAGCACAAATGAGTTTGGCCTGTTTTTAAAATGTGTATAAGCGGGACTGCACAGTGTGCTTCCTCCTGTGCCTGACTTCTTTTATTCAGTATTGTGTTTCAACTTTACCCATGTTATTGTGCAGCTGTAGCCCAGTCATTCTCACAGTTCCCTGTGTGTATTCAGCCATCTCACTGCCATTGGGTATCTGGGTAGTGTCTGCTTCGGAGCGATGCTGGTAGGTGCCTTTAGGTTATAAGGAAAAGAAAAGAGAGAATACAGACTTGTGGTTACCAGGGGGGTAGAGGGTGGGAAGGGATAGACTGGGATTTCAAAATTGTAGAATAGATAAACAAGATTACACTGTATAGCACAGGGAAATATATACAAAATGTTATGATAAATCACAGAGAAAAAAATGTGACAATGAGTATGTATATGTCCATGAATGACTGAAAAATTGTGCTGAACACTGGAATTTGACACAACATTGTAAAATGATTATAAATCAATAAAAAATGTTAAAAAAAAGAAAAGAAATATATTTACACACACACACACACACACATCCTCAGTCGGGTATATATCTAGGAGTGAAATTGATGGACCATAGAGCGTGTATAATTTAAGCTTTAACGGGTATTGCCAAACACTTTGGATTTCAAAGAGATTACACCAGTTTACACCAGCAGTGTGTGAGAGTTTCAGTTGTTCCACAGCCTGGAGAGGCCTTGTTTTGTTTTTTCTCTGGTCCTACTTTAGAGACAATGAAACACATTATGAAAGACCTCAGGAATATGTAACCAATAGAAAGTCATGTTTCACCTCTCGCATAAGTGGTATATTTCTTTATGGAAATCATTTGCAGCCTCGACCACACATGTCACAGGCATAAAAAGGTACGAGGGGACTGTTTGGAGCTGACATCATCACTAGTGTCTGGGGCACCTGCAGTGAGCATGTCACTGTGCCCTGCATGTAATTGCTCCTACAGTAAGGACCACAGAGCAGCAGTCAGACACTCAGGCACCTAATAATTTGATTCTCTGGTCAATAACAAATCCTTTCCAGAATATCAGACTATTGTTTTTACATATACTCCCTATGCTAATAAAATACAGAATTTGATCAACTATTACACTGTAATCAAGGGCAACTTTGTTTAAAACCCATCTCCAAACAGTTCAAAGTAGGCACGTTTTAATCAGTAAGGAAACACACTGATTACATAATTGTAGCTTTAGGGGCATTTTGTCTGAAGTTGCCTGGCCAATTAAAAAGTTCCATCCTTAGAAACAAATGCAACCCTATCAACACTTGATGAAATAATTGTATTTGATGAGTATAAGGAATATCTTTGAGAAAACTACACAGTTAAACCGAGAAGTTAGCATCTATTCCATGCTGAATTGTTGTGCAAGGTGTATTGGAACAATCAGCCATAAGTGATGTGCAACACCAGCTCTTCCAAAATGCTCATGAGTGACACGGAGAATCATGACATGTGGGTGGCAACTGCTTCCCTGTCTTGGTCAACAGGCTCAGAAATTAATATGGTATATTCTTCATGTATTTGTCAAGGAAAAGTAGAATGTTCAATTGGACAAAGTCAATTAATGTCATGTTTAATCATTTCCAAGTAAGGGAGTTATAAGTATCCACCTTTCTGCACTTCTCCAATCATGCTTTATTTCCTTAATTTCTAGATAAACATGTATTTTCCAGAACAGTGCAACTGTTTAGAAAACAGAGATTGGGGTATTACAGTTCTGTATTCAAGAGAGAATACTAATAAATTTTCAATATGATTAAAAATAGTGATAAAAATACCACTTTTCTAGGGGACAGGAGGTAACAAGCATGTGTTATTCTAATGTGTTGAACACATATTCCATATTATCTATCATCCGTATTATGTATCATAAAGAATGTCAGAAATTTATAAGACTCTGGTACATCATTTGGGCACTTTTTCAAATGCAAGACTCTCAGTCCATTAATAGTCTCGATACTTC
This sequence comes from Vicugna pacos, assembly GCF_048564905.1. NCBI lineage: Eukaryota > Metazoa > Chordata > Mammalia > Artiodactyla > Camelidae > Vicugna > Vicugna pacos. The sequence goes on along the minus strand of NC_132994.1, from coordinate 10,237,440 downwards.
CCAGGGTTTATTATTGTGGTGGTGGTAGTCATGGTTAGCTTCATTCATGTAAAACATTCTAAGACTCAAGTACCATAATCAATTATTAGAGAGAAAAATTCAGCCTGCAAACATATGGGTCAAGTTGTACTTGATATCTGGGGAATGCTTGAATTTCCACTGGCTATTCAATATTTATCATGTTTTTAACTCTTCTGGTGGGATTGGATCTTCTGTAACAAGTCAGGCAAAGCAAGAGCTCCATGGGCCAATTTGCACCAGCCCACGCACTTGGTGTTCGTAACTGCCAACCCTAAACGCGCTCATCACACACCTAAGGACCTGATCTGTACTTCCTACATTCATTCAGATTATCTTTCAAAAATCATTTAAGCCACAATGAAATGAGCATTTTAAGAATCTAGTATTGTAGTATTTCACTTAAGAGAAATTTGAGGTTTGTATTTAGTTGTCTACTGAGGATAACCTTCCCTGCTAGGACAAAGAATTCGGCTATCCAACACGTGGCTAAAAACCCAGGTGTTGGGGGCAGACACTCGGGTTTGAGTCCAAGCTCTCCAACTTCCTAGCCTCCAGCTCTCGGGCAAGTTCATGAAGCTGTCAGAATCAGGTTCCTTGGGCAATAGTATTTCCCTCCCAGATGTTTTATGACAGAGAAACATGAGAAAAATATACATTTAGCTCTTAGCTGTTATCTAAACTCTCACCAAATGATAGCTGGTATTGTGGTTGTTTGTTCGTCTTTAGGAAGAGTAGCAACTCAGGGATGGAAATCTTTCTGGACATGATAGGAAAAAGAGCTGGTGGACTCACACACATTCGCCAGAAAATGGAGTCTCTTCATTTTGATGTCCCTTGCCAGCCCACAGAAACTGGTGATAAAAAGGAAAATGGTTTTAAAAGTGATTAAATTTCTCATTTCTAATCTGAACAGCCCACCAGAGTAGAGAGAGTACTGAAGTGAGAGACTCTGGCACCTCGATGGTTCCACAGCCAGCTTTGCCCTGAAAGTCTCTGTGTCCTGGCCAGTCACCCACCAGCTGGGCCCCCAAAGCCTAAAAGGGCACAAGAGAGTTGGGTAGTTAGATAAATGGGGGTTCCGGGCAGATAAGGTGGAGGAGAGGGAGGATGGTCCAGAAGATGGCGGTACGCCCGCCTCCAGCATAAAGGGGCTTTACTTCCTCTAAACGAGCGACAGCAAGAAACCAGTTAGAACCCGACAGCTGCAACTGCACAGTAGCGACAAGGACCTAACCAGACACGACCCAGTACTCATTGCAATATAATTAGCATTGCAGTTTAGGCCCCTCCATCGGTTTGTCTGTGTGCACCATGGGCAAGGACATGCACAAAAGGGGACGAGCATGACTAAGCGCTCCAGGGGCAACAGCTGTCAGTCAATCAAGAGACCACCTCTAAGCGAGGGCGTAAGATGGAAGAAGCAAGGCCAGCACTGCTCTCCACCCTTGGATCGGCCCACCTCACATTCCTCGAGGTGTACTTTTCCTTTGCTGATAAAACCTGTAAAATCTTCCACTACACAATGCTTCTGTCTCTCATCTAAATTCTTTCAGGTATGACAAGAACTGAGGGTCTTTTCCCTTCTCCTTTTGGGGTAATGAAAGGAAGGCAGTTACATCATTGGTTTGCAAACATCGTAAGTCAGGAGAAGCCTTTCTCAGTCCATCTCACTGAGAATAGCAGCTATAAAACAGATCTGGACAAGGTCATTGCTATGCCCTCCCCAGTGTCTCCTCCACCCTCACACGGCCCCCAGGGAGGCATCTCCAGGGCAGTCTGAAATCACCAGACTGGCAGATCAAGTCACTCCTGACCAACATGTTCAGTTCTGCTGTTGCCATACTTAATGAGCTATTTCATCTTGCAGTTTGAGATCTGATATCTGGGAACACAACAGGAACCCTGAAGCTGGACCAGCACAGATGACTGTCAGACGAGGGAGGCAGAGCCCTGTCCTGGCACAGGGCTGCGACTTGCCCCTCAGAGCAGCTTCTTAACCAGAGGCCCTTTCCTCAGATGAGGCAGCTTTCAAACTGAGTTCAGTGCTTTGACAGCTGCAGGAGACTCACTGGGGCACCTGAACACCCGCCTTCTCCTCCGGCAAAGCAGCTTAGCTTATTGTATTATTGCTCCTTATATTTGACTTTCTCAAAAGATGTTACTTGAACAAAGGATTTTGTGCCCCTGAAACTGGAAGTCACTAACTGAACCACCACTCCGCACTCAGACTCCTCTATGTGTGTCCTGCCCCACATTTATCCTTTTATCTGAGAAACGTCAGTGCAGCTTCAAGGACAGAACAAACAATTCAGACATTTTCACCAGAACTGTGGTTACCCTGTACTGGAAGCCTCATGGACAGTCCGCAGGGCGAGGTCATTCCAACGTCTCCCTCCTGCCGTAACTGTATGGCATCTTGGAAGCACGGTCACAGGTGTATTTTTCACTTACTCTCCATCAACAGCCTATGGCAAAAATAAGGAAGATATTATAATTTTTAACTAAAACCAGGGCTAAGAGAAATTAAGTATTTTACTAGAAATAGAATGTTGATTAGTGGGAGAAAAGAAATGCAAATGCAGTGTTCCTGATTCTTCCTACGGCACCTTCAACCCTCCAGATAATTTTTTTAAAACCTGGCTCTCCAAAGACAGTCTGAACTTAAACAAGTACAAGATTGAAAGTCCGTCACACCTAAAGTTCTGAGAATTAACAATACATATTGTCTGTAGCATTAAGTGCTATAAACCACCAAAGAGCTTCCCTTTACAAATATAAACTTCTGACTAAGGACTCGTGGATATGCAGTAGCCGGCCTTGGTGCTCTAAGGGGGAACAGCTCACTCTGACGGGGCCCTACCCAGCATCCCACTCTCTGAAGGCATGTTCTCAGCATCCTCCCTCTACATCATTTTCCCAGCACCCCTCTCTTACATCATGTTCCCAGCATCCCTCTCTTACACCATGATCCCAGAATCCCTTTCTTTGTTAGATAACTTTATTTTAATGAAGGACAAAAGTTCTGGGCAAAGTGGAAAGAGATTAAAAAAAAAACTTTCTTGAATTATTTTTCCTTATATTTCTCTTACAAATAAACTTTTCTATTACATTTCACAGTAAATATATAGATGGGTAGATAGATAATTTTATATATATATGTATATATATACAAAATATTCTTAGAGAACTGAAATTCACTTAAGTACTCAATGTTTTAAAAGTAATCATCTTACTTCACTTCTTCAGAAACCTGGGTGGAATGCTTTTAAATACAGTCCATTCAGGACCAGATTTTTTTAGGCTTAATTATGAAATTTTAATTAGGTTTAATTATTCATGAGACTGCTTCGGACCGGATATTCAAAAATGATTCAGGAAATATTGCTATGAGTTGGGACACGAAACCACCTTCCAAAAGTGACCAGGAGCAAACTGCACCCTTTGGCAGGAGAGCTAGTTATCTTATTTCATGAACAGGATGGGCCTTTGTTCCTGAAGAGAACACATTACTGTAGGCATCCATCTCTGCAGACTCTAAAGCCTGTCAGCTTTTTGAAGACACATTGAAGTCAGGGAATGAATACATTTGGGGACCGCACAACCTCACCCACTTAGAAATAGGATGTGCTTTCTGGAGTCAAGTGCCTAATTAGCAGATTCTCCGGCCCCGCCGCGGTAAGTGAAGGACTTCGCCCTGAGAGTGACTGCTGTCTTCGGACCTTGTCAATTGAAACAATTACTCTGCTTTTAAGAACGACAAATCAGCTCTAATTTGCCGAAACAGATGGGTTCACACATACGTTTATAACTCTCTTCTTTCAGGGAAGCTCTAAAAGTAAACATTTTATATACTCTGTAAGCTATTTTTAATCTCCTACTTTTATCTAAGCTAGAAATTAGAATAACTAATAACTTTCAAATGAAAGATGAAATAAAATAGACACTTTCTAAGTTCTGTAAACTTTTCTCTGACGATGTATCACAGTGTATAGCAGGGTATGTAAAGTGACAGCAGCGTTATCTTGTAGTTATAGTGGCTTTCCTATCTGGAACTTTCCATCTCAAAACTATACCTCTGGGGGACACTGCCCCCAAACCCACCTGTAAGTAGAAGAAAAGGGTAACACTCTCTTTCATTTATTGACTCTTTCACTCATTAAAAACAATTGTGTGTTGTACTGTAGGCCATGAACTCTGCCAAGCACTGGGTATAAATGATTAGCAAAAAGGACCTCTATCATCATGACGTTTATAGTCAAACACAGAGGCATTTTCTCTTGACCTATTTACTTTTATTTTACTTACAACTCTAATAGCTCAATATATTTAAGGGCCATGCCTAGTATCACAATAGAAATATCAAGTCACAAGGGGAAAAGACTACCAGAAGATGTAATGAGAGCTGGGAGAGAGGAAGAACCAACCAGGAAGGAAAGAAAAAATTTAACGGGATTCATTCATTCAACAAATACATACTGAGTATCTAACACGTGCCAGTACAACTACAGGAACTGGAGACAATCACTGAACCAAAAAACCCAAAAACCTCTCCTGGTTCTCATAGAGCTTACCTTCTAGTGGCAAGCAGACAAACAGCAAAAGAACACACAAAGCCAAGGAGATTTAATGTCAGGTAAAGCACAAATATGATAATAATGACATAATGACATTCAACCCTTTTCTAACACCACATACCAGACACTATTCCAGGCATTTTCCCAACAAAAAATCCATTTAATCCATACAATAGCCTTCTGAGATGTGAACTACTACGTATCTCCATTTTACAGGAGAGGAAACTGAGGCATTTCTCCAGAGGTGAATTTTTGCAGAAGCATATACATGGCGAATGTGTGGTTCTTCTGGCTGAAGCAGCAGTGAGTAGCCTGCTCACGTCCCACCCCCCAACCCCACCTCACACTCCTGGTGGCCCTGGGAGATCCTTCAAGGAATGGGACCCCTAGGCTTTGCAGAAAATAATCTGAAAAGCACTGACTTTGGAAAGCGCATTTCCTGTGAGGCCAAATGGGTGTTACAGAGCCCACGCATGCTGTTCTTCAGAGCCAATGGGTGTTTTACACATACCCTTTCATCTTTTCCCTTCGTCTGCCTATGAAATGAGAAGTTGAAAGAAAGATATTCCTATTTTATAAATGGACTTAAACAGGCACAAAGAAATAGTGGCTAACACTGTTTTTACCAGCTACTATGAGACTCATTGGACCCTAGAACTAAAAAAGATCATCCATTCTTTCCTCTGAGTACCAACAGGACCTAAGTTCTTCATTTAGATAAAAATAGATACTCTAGAGAAGGTCATTGCACAAACAGTTCAGTAATGGTTTCCATTATGGATTTTTATTTTTACTGATATTTACTGAACATTTGTTATTTGAATCTCTCACCAAATTAGAAGTTGAGACCACAGAGAGGCCTATGGTCTGTAACACTGAGGTTAAAATATAGTTGAGGAAAGGAATGTAAATGCTATGTTTTATACGTTTGATATCCAAAGCAGGGTGTCTGTGTGTATTAGTAGGAGTAAACTGATGGGTTAGTGGATAAATAGGTGAAAAGCAAAAGAAAGGATGGATAGCTGCATGCATGGAAGGATGGATGCATGGAAGGATGGACGGATGGATGGGTGGATGGATGGATGGGTAGATGGATGGGTGGGTGGATGGATGGGGGGATGAATGGTTGGGTGGATGGATGGATGGATGGAAGGAATGGAAAAGAATAAATGAATGGATTGACCACAAGCTGATTAATAGATGGAGAGAAGATAAAAGAAAACATACTGATAGATACATTGACCACTAAATAAGCAGTGAAGATATGAGTGCTACTAAAGTACAAATCAGCATAGTTACCATTGAGGCTGATAAAATGATGTTTACTAGTAAGTGTTTAAGAATGCAAGAAAACAAGTTATAAAACTTTTAGAAATGTTTTTATTCATCTAATGCTAAAGGGATGCATTATTTACATTATTAAATGTCTCTAGATTTAACCACCAAAGAAAATCATTATTCATAAATCCAAATTCAATAAATAGTGATTTAAGAAAATGGGTTGAAGCTGAGTCTTTAAACAGATTCTTTTGGAAAAGTGGAAAGGAAGACACTCCCAGCAGGAAGAAGGAAGGAATGCAGCATGTTCATAGGCAAGAAATAAGTCGTGCGTTTAGTGTGGAAGTTATGCGTCAGGAATAGGTGAGAGATGATGCTAAGAGAGAAGCAGGCATCACAATATGGGGCACCTCTCACATGGGGATGAGGGGTTTAGAGCTTCCCCTCAGCACACTAAGGAGACCCTGTGAAGGTTTGTGGGTTTTGTTTGCTTGGGCTGTGGTTTGTGGAATTTGTTTGCTTGATCGATTGATTTTTAAAGGTGACATATGCCAACTGCTGTCTTGGGAAAATTACCCCGTATGTTAAAGGTCCAATTAATAAAGGGAGAGAAGGCAGACTATATTTGCTAATAAAAAACCACACCAGTTCTCCAGCTCAAATATCCCCATAGCAAGATCTTCAGTGACCAAGTAACCTGAAATAGGCTCACCCGATAAGTACCCCAAATCACTCTCAATCCTTTCGCTTGGCTTTATGTATCTTTATAGCACTTATGTTACCTGATATAAACATCTATGCTTAATTTTTGCTTGTTTATTTTTTTGTTTCCCATTAGAATATATACTTCAAGAGGGTAGGGAATTGAATTCGCTCACTGATTTATTTCTAGTGTATAGAATAGTGCCCAGCACAGTGCAGGCATTCAGTAAGCTTTTGTTTTTGAAAGAATGAGTGTAATCAGTAAGGAGTCATTTATTGAAAATCCACAAATCTGTGAATTCAGTCATAGTGTGTGTATTAGTTTATAAATCAGCAAATGTTCTCTTAGAACTACACCCTTTAGTTAATTATTTAGCATACCTTTGAATATTCATATTTATGCTTTGGCACACAAAGCATCTGAATAGGATCATAAAATAGCCAGCAAGTTTCTGTGGCAATAAGTTGTTGAACTGATAGAAAACTCACTTCAGCTCTTTTACTTGGATTCCAGGAGGAAATGTAAATTAAAACTTACATGCAGCAATTAAAAATTGTGTTTTCAAGAAATAATAAAATGTGGAATTGTATTTATGGTCCAATATTGTCTATGATACCCAATGGGAAACTTTTGTGATACAAAATGAAATAAGACATAGGACACCTGTTTATACAGTATGATCTCGATTTAGTGTGAAACAAATATAGATGTATGTGTGTGTGTATGTGTGTGTAATAAATAATAAGAAAAATAATGAAAAATGCATAGAACCATGATTTATCTCTGGGTTTTATATTTTGGGTATTTTGTATTTTATATTTTGGATATATTGTGTTAACACTTTTTAAAGGAGCCAAAACTATGTAAAGTGAGAAAAAAATTCAAAGCGAGTTAAATAATGTCTTCATACGTTGACAAAGTACACAAAGCTAACCTAATGATAGAATATGAAATTCAGCAATTAATCATTTTAAATATCTTTGCTCTAAGAAGTATTAGGAAGCAATAAAGGATTATATAAATAAGCTATGACCTTAAGGTCCACAAAGCTTGTCTCAGAGCTGGGAGGAAGGAGGATCATAGACTCTGGAATGTAAATCTGCAGAAACCCAAAGGGAAAGAACCAGGCAATGACTTCTGTCTGAGAACTAACAAGACTTGGATGAATTTCATATCAAATGGAAGCCTGGCTCCAAGTCTCCCTCATCTAGGTTTCCTACAAAGAAGAACAAATTTGCTGGCAGGGACAAAGGTAATAAATCAAAAATCCATCCAACTCGTTTAAACTTAGTTTTTTGGTTCTAGCATATTGTGGAAATATTCATCCTCAAGAATTTGCAGAGAGAGAGTACTGCTTGTCTCACATGCCCTCCTTCCCATGGAACCCAGGTGGCAGTTTGGGGGCCAGGATTCCAAATGGATTGTACAGCTGCCAACATCATCCCCAAGAAGACAAAATATTATGGCCAAAAGCAATATATTGTAAAGCTACTCATTGTACACTTGAAATCAAATATTATATTAGACGTCTTTAATGGTAATAACGCTAGAAATTCTGGCCCAAATGCTAGGCTATCAAAAGCAGCAATGTAACCTTGCTGAGATACTGTAAACTTTCAGCTGGTGCTTCACCACAACCTCTTTGCAAAGATCATTTGTTTAATACAACTACATACATGAACCAAATAGCTTTTCTTCTGAAGATGAAAGGACATGCACTTGAAGAGCATCTCTCATATTGCTCGTGTTTGGGAATGGTCCATCTGTATCTATGACTTTCCTACTCCATGCCATCTCAGCTCAGCTCCTCCAATCTCCATATTGCAACATGGATTATATGCTAAGTCATGACCAGATCTATTGTCTTCCAGCAGAAGGGAACCTTTCAATCATTCTTCCCTGGCCGTTTAGTCATTCCAGAGGAAATATGTTTTTTATCTATTTTGATATATATTAGTTAATATTTGCAAATCTCGAACTCCCAAATTTATCCTTCTCTTCTGTAGAGCACAGGGAACTATATTCAATATCTTGTAATAACCTTTAATGGAAAAGAATGTGTGTGTGTGTGTGTGTATATATGCATGACTGGGACATTATGCTGTATACCAGAGATTGACACATTGTAACTGACTATACGTCAGTAAGTAAGTAAGTAAGTAAGTAAGTAAATAAATAAATAAGTAAATAAATAAATTTGTTTAAAAATAAAAATAAAATGAAATAAAATACAGTCATCCCAGCTCAAAACACTCTTTTGTCTATGACTCCATCTTTGTACCTAGAAATTTCCCTCAAGTGCCAACATGTCAAAAATATAAATATTCCGGCCACAAATTCAATTTTTATTGTAGAGAAGGATTACTTTAAATTCTGGCCAAATGTAATACTCAGACAGACGCTGTCCTCAAGGGGAGTGGCTTTAGGTCTCAGGTTTACTCACAGGTAGTAGTTTAATGACAGTTTTTCTGGGCTGCCACTGCATTGATGTGGATGAACAAACATCAAATTCTAGACCATCTAAACTTCCATTGAAATTAATGACATACTTATGTGCATTGTTTTTATCTTCTATGAGCAAAAAAACACATATACGGAAAGAGAAAGAGAGAGAGAGAGCACAGTCCGTAAAATATTAAAAAAAATAAATAAACCCAATGCAACCCTTCAAAAATTTGAAGAACGTTGGCTTAACCAAGGCTCTGGCTCTGGCTTCCAATAACAAATCCAATTTAGCTCAGTCTCTGGTGGCTAGTAGCCATGTAACTGAGCATGATTTGTCAAAATTGGCCATTCTGACTCAAGAACCATTTAGGACTGAGCTAGTATAAATACTGAAAAAGCCCTTGCCACATTCTAGCTAATAATAGGAAAGATATAACATGCCACCTAGCCCTAACCCAAAAAGAATCTATTAAACTATAATATTTTTCTATGTTTCCTTGCTTACACTGAATAACCCCAGTGCCAAGACATCCCCATTTGCATAAATTGTGATCCCTGTCCACAGAAGTAACATTCACCTTTAACTCTTCAGTGTCATATGCCTGAAATTCAGCACTCACGAAGCACCTTTCTCCTAGCGGGGTTCCAAAGCATTTGAATTTGACAAGTTGATGCCCTTCACATTGATACCATTTAACTACATAAACCTCTTCACTCTGACATTTCCAAATCTACTAAACAGAATACAGCCATCCCTTGGGATCTGCAGAGGGACTGATTCCAGGATCCCCTGAGATAACAAAATGTTCAAGTTCTGTACGTGAAATAGCCGTAGTACTTATACATAACCAATGCACATCCTCCCATATACTTCGTTATCTCTAGATTGCCTATAATGCTTCATGCAATGCAAATGCTTTGTAAATAACTGCCCGCACATCTTAAATTCAAGTTTTGCTTTTGGAACTTTCTGGAATTTATAAAAATATTTTCCATCCCCAGATGGTTGACTACACAGAAGCAGAAGCCAGGGCTACTAAGGGCCAACTATATATGGAATTGAAGGATGGAAGCACTCTTGTATTTCTTTATCAGACCATGACATTTACTGTAAAGGCATTGTACCCTTAATGGGATTAACGAAAATGAAAAAACTCTAGACAAAGACAGTAGCCCCACAACATGGAGGGCATTATTAGAAGTCATTAAATGTTGACAAAAAACAGCAATAAGACTTCAGACACAGTTTTCCCGAATCATCATGGCTGAGGACATCTTAGCACCATGACTTTCTACACTGGCAACAACCTCTTGGGATTCATGACTTGACAACATACATGTAACAATATTAGTAATAATAATAATAACAATGTGTTAGCATTCTTGAGTTCTATGTGCCAGGCCCTATGGAAAGCACTTTGCAAACATTCAATTTGCAAACAAAACCCCAACCACAGCCTCACAAGGCTGGTGCTATTTTTTTGTTTGTTTGTTTGTTTGTTTGATTGATAGGACTGAGGTTTTGGGAGAGAACTTGCTAGAATGCAAAATCCAATTCTCTCTGATTCTAAACCTCCTCAACATTATATATTCTATTTTAAAATATTAAGGAATTATCATTTAGGAACTCTTTGTATTAAATTAAAAGAATTTAAATTAATTAAATTATAAAGGATTTTAAATTTAATTTTGTAAGTTTTTGCATACACCTTTAACGAAAAGATTCATACTATTCTTTCAAAATGTGTATATAATGCTGTTCACTTCTTGTGTTGATTTCATCTTCTATATATCATGTTTATTTAACCAAGCAACAGTACTCCTTTTCAGTTAACAAAAATTTGGTTTGCTAATTTAGTAGAAGCTTTTCATAAAAGAGGTTAGGGTTTGAGAGTTTTTTATGGCATTAATTTAATCCTTAAGGTTACCACCTGCAGCACAATACATATAAAAGCATGTAATGAATATAATTCTGCAAACTCCAACATCCTGAAGACCCATCCTCATGCCATTACAGGCAAGTGAAAGCATATCATAGGGAAAACAGTGAGTGAGGACAAATCATAAGGAATCTCTAACCTAATTCTCTGAGAATGTTTCCCAGATTTAAATCCTCAATCTTTATGCCTTTTTTTATGTTCAGTAGCTTGGACATCAAGAGGAGAAACACACTGGATAAATTTGATAACCGTTACCTTTTTTGAGGCTCTCATGCTCATTTCTATTGAAACAGCTATTTTTTCTCTGTGTAACAGAATGAGAACGTTTTAATATAGCTCTAAATACACCTCAAAATAGATCCATTCCATCCCTCTAGGAGCAACAGCAAAATTAAAATTTGAAACTTCATTAGGCTAGGACTGGCCAATTGTTTTACCATAGAAAGAACTCTTAATAATTAAAGGGAAATGATACAGAATTTTACATAGTTGAACATTTAATACTAAGGAGTTAATGTACATTACAAAACTATCCTAAAACTAAAATTAAGGCAGCATTCTTATGGTGGATTATTTGCAATAATGCATTATTTTTTAACCTCAAGTTTAAGAGACAGGGGCAGGGAGAGAGTAAGTTGGATGAAGGTAGTCAAAAGGTACAAACTTTCAGCTATAAGATAAATAGGTATGAGGGATGTAATGCACAATATGATAAATATTAACACTGTTGTATGTTATCTATGAACGTTAAGAGAGTAAATCCTGAGTTCTCATCACAAGAAAAATTTTTTTCTAATTCCTTAATATTGTGTCGATGAGATGATGGATGGTCACTGAACTTATTGTAATAATCATTTCATGATGTACGCAAGTCTCTGTGCTGTACATCTGAAACTTACACAGTGCCGTATTTCAATTACATCTCATTAACTCTGAAAGAAGATAAACACAAAAATGTTTTAAAAGGCACTGGAAATGTAGTTCTTATAGAAGAGATTGGATTAAAGGCACTGGAATTATGAGACAATAGAACGGGGAAGGAAAAAAGAGAAGTTGCTTTGGTCTCACTGCATAAAATAGTTTTCTCCAACTTGCCTTCTGTATTATCTGTGAGCTTCTTTAGAATATACCCATATCTTAAGAGGGCAACAGGAAAGTGAATATACGTGCTGTTTCCCTTAGAACTGCTCTGATTTATATTAATTGTCATGTAAAAAGTTAGACATGCTTCTCTCCATTTGATTTGGAAGATAAATTACACAGGCCCCCTGGGTATCACCAGCTTCAGGCCTGATATAAAAATATTCTGTCAACTGGTTGTGAAATATTCTAAATGCGTACTATCAATTTTTGTACTAATCCCTTCTGCATCTAGTTAACTGTTGGTAAAACTGCACTAGCCTGCAGACCACGCTGGGAGAAATACTGGGCTAGCTGCTTTCTGTGGGCTCATCTTCCAACTTAGGAATTCCTTCCAGATATAAACCTAATACACTGTAATGTATACCAATCTGTTTAATTTAATCTCCTTGACTACTTTTTTTTTATTTTTAGAATTTCTATGTAGTACTGTTTTCATTGATTTCTGTTCTTGGCTTATAAATCAACACCACCTTTTCTCTGAACATTTAAACATAATTAAGTTTAAGTCTTTCATATTTTTATTCAGCTTCTTTAGCCCCATTTTGTTCATATTTTAGACATTGCCCTCGTCTTCCACGTCGTTTTCCTGCAGTCGCTGTGCCCTGCAGGCTACGGAAGCTGCCCGCAGCCATACCATGGCTCTGCTATCCCTGCATATCATCCACCCACCCTTCCTCCTCAGGGCCAGCTCACTTCTCTGACAGAGCTCCTTCTTCGATTCTCGTGCCTGGATATTCTCCTTTCATGGCTGTATACTCACCTTTTTTCCTTTTCTTTTCTTTTCTTTTCTTTTCTTTTTTTTTTTTTGTTTACATCATTGCCTTAGTTTATGGTGTACAGCAAAGTGATTCAGATATACATATACATATATATTCTTTTTCTGATTGTTTTCCATTGTAGCTTATTACAAGGTAGTGAATATAGTTCCCTAGGCTATACAGTAGGTCTTATTGGTTTTTTTTCTTTTTTTTCGTTCTTTTTTTTTAAGAGGGGAGATAATTAGGTTTACTTATTTAGTTTTAGAGAAGGTACTGGGGATTGAACCCAGGACCTTGTGTATGCTAAGCATGCACTCTACCACTTGAGCTAGTCCTTCCCCACTCTTTTTTTAATTTACTTTTTTTCTGCATTTTCATTGTTTGTGATTTATGCTGTCAACATCAGCTGATTCCACCATGGTGATTAAATCTTGGACAATCTATATCATTGTTCATGGAAAATTTTAATTTATAACTATTTATACCTTGAATAATGACATTTACAGAAGACTACCGACAAAATCACTCTGAGGAAGTTCTAGTATAAATGCTTGTAGAGAATGTCCATGTGCTATATATATATCTGGTGAATCATGAAGCTCTCAGGTCACTCTACATGTCATTGATTTTTTTACATATGATTGATTTTTTATTGCAATATCTATTCCAAAGTAAACCTTATCCCAAATGGTAAATTCTTGACAATTCCCAAACAATAAGCATAACATTTAAGCCATCCTTTATTAATATATGCACTAAAGATATGAAATTAGGTCAGAGTAGAGAAAGACAAGCAAGAAAGAGTCCTAGAGGAATTCGAGTAGTGGTTCCCAAGACTTGACAGAGAATTTTGTTCCCAGAAAATAAATTGCAGAGAAGGTGATTATTGGTAGAAAAACTATCAACAAATATCAACTTGCCTTAAAAATTGATAAAGTTAACTTACCATCAATTTTATTTTTGGTCAAAATAGAACAGCTCTTTATTCTAATATTTGGAAGACACAGTTTTCACGCTGCTACATCTTCAATTAAATTAATGTATTCATCCTTTTCTTTAAAGTGGTGGAAATGTTATACTGTATCATTCTGATGAAATGTTGACATTTGTTTTTATCTATCTTCTTTTCAAAATTCCATTCAAATGTCATCTAAGCCATAGAGAAATTCTCCTGACTTACGATCCCTTTCTATAACTTCAGTGGAACGTCTAAAATGGATTTATCTCCTTGAGGACTGGTTCACTTCTTCCCTTGTTTACACCTGGTAGTGGAAAGAGAACAGTGGCGAAAAAGTAAAGGCTTGAATTTCAGCCCCAACTATTCTAATTAGCTTTATAACCTTACAAAATTCACCCCACTTCCTGGAAATAGTATTCTGGTTTGTAGGAAGAGAAGGTTGGACTAAAGACCTTCTTGTTTCTTTTGTGTATCTAAGATTTTATGTTTTCAAGGATGGTTAGCTACTCATGATTTATTGTATTTAATTTTTGTGAGCTGTTACTTAGGTTTTTTGATTATGTGATGAATATACAAACCTTCACTATTTTTAGACTGTTCTGTTTATGATTTTTGCTGATTTAAATAAGCCATAATTAAGATTCTGGAACTTTCAGTTCATATACATTTCTATTTCATATAATGGAAACTCCAAAATATAGTGCCTTATGTAAGATAGATGTTTATTCCTGTATCACATAAAAATAAGTCCATAGTTTTATTCAGATACAGCAATTTCAAGTAGCACAAAGAATCCAAGCCACTCCTGTCTTTGGGCTCTACCATCCTCTAATTGTGAAGATCAAAGGAAAATGTTCACTCTCCAAGACTTTCTACCTTCTGAAAGAGAAGCACTTTTATTTTTTAAGACAATGGATTCCTGTAAACCTGTACTTAGGTCTAGAGACTTGGTTAGATTCAAGAAACCTTTTTGGCAAGGAAATTCCAAAGGTGATGTTGCATATTTCATATTATAGCACGCCAGGGGGCACATAATGTTGGGTTGTTCCTTATTAGTGAAGCTAAGTGAGGCTATTTAGTTAAATTGGTGATAGCCAAATCTCTGTATTGTAATGGTACATTGTTTCTTTGCAATTTATAACTAATCTGCATAGTGTTAATGGTGTTAGTTTGGCACCAAGCTGATATATCTTGGTCCCCTACAACTTTAGCTGATGGTTACAGCATCTACTGATGCTCACTGGCTAAATAGTTATTACACTGAGGGTCAGCATATAGCAACTGTCTAATTCTGCCATTCCTACTTCATTAACTAGCATTCCTCTGTACCAATGAGATCCTCTGGCGCAATAAGATGTTCCAAAATGTCAAAGGAAATTTTCACTGGTTGAGTTAAATCAACAAAGAAGACTTTACTCAAAACTATTCCAAAAGAAGAGATTGAACTCAGCTCTGCTGAAACAAAAGACAGGTGGATTTTTAAGCACAGAGTGAGGGAGTGGAAATTACTGGAGGACATAGGGCGTGGTTAGTCTATGTGATCAGACCATCTGCTAATTTTAGCTTGTCAGTCAGTTAGTTAGTTAGTTACTTGGTGTGTTAGTTACTTAGGCCATTATCCTCCCACAGAGGTTGTGAAATAGGGTAGCAATCTTTCTTGATCACTACATTTCAAAGGGATGGCTCCTAAGTCCTTGAAAGCAGCAGTCCTGGGTTGCAAAATTGACAGGAAGCTGGGAGAAGATTTACACCCTAAAGGGACAGAAAAAGAATTTAGAGTTGAAACTTTTTGAAAGTAAATATTCTAAGAAAAGGGAGATAATGGACTTAAGAAACCTGCCTAATGTTTACTCAGCTTGTACTTTCTTATGATATAATACATATGGCTTCCATTCTCAAGGTCTTTCCTTGGCACGAAATAGCTGCTGGAGCTCCAACCATCATGACCACTTGCCAGGCAACAGGGAGGAGAAAATTTAAAGAGAAAAACCAAATATGCCAGCTATCTGGTTTTTTATTAAAGACCCTTAGAATCACCCAATAACTTCTACTAGTATGTAATTGGCCATCTCTAGTTGCGAGGAAGGTGAGCAGTATGATGTTTTGGCTGAGCACGTTCCTGCCTGGAAAAGCCAGGAATCGGTTACTATTTTAAAAGATGAAAATGGCAATTGAGTAACCAACTACAAGTCTCAAATATTCTGGTACACACAGATGTCGCAGAAATGAGAAGCGCTGGTAAAACTGACTAAATGCTCAACACTTGTTCTTCCTCAGATTGGTTACATGTAATTTTTTTTGTTTTATTAGGAGTATATCACAAGCCTGATGCTTCATAACTTTTTTCAGCAAATCAACTTAAGAAGACATGAAGATTGTATTTTTAATTCTTATTGTATTTATCAATATTAATGGGCAAGTAATAACCCACATGACATATTCAAAGTACCATATATTTGATGTAAATTTTGAAATCTGTCATTCCTGAAATATGAAACACCTGAATAATGACCTTTAAAAGTATGAAACAAAGAAAATATTTATAATATATTTATTTATTAAAATATTTATATTTATGTAGTTTCTAGAATATAATCTGGCCCACCATTTTAATCTGGCTTAGTAAATTTATGCTGTAGGAATGAAGAAATAAACCTACAAATCTCGAAGAAAAACATTTTTAATGAATGACCTTCACACTGTATTTATTAGACGTGGGTCAAATCAGAGCTGGAAGGTCCAGATCAGTCCTGTCTGTCTAACTCTCCATTTGGGTACGTTTGCTCCAACAGTAGAAGTTTTAATGAAGATCATCACTCTTCCTAAGCATTACAGACGTTGCAAACCTCAGAAGAGGCTCCTAATTAGGCAGGGCCAGCTTCCAATTGAAATTAGTGTTCTAACTGTTCTGGGTACAGTTGCTTCTAGTATAAAAATAGACCACAGAAAATCTTTCACATTTTTTATACAATCTCTAAACACCAATGAAGAGAAAAATCTGGAACTCGGACTTATAATCATGAAGCACAGGTATTTGTTTTCAGGATTGTGTTTTTCTCACTATATTTTTAATTCCTATCTGATGGCATTAAAGCGCTATTCAAACAGCCCATATTTAGTATGCTTTCCTTATTTTATTCCTAAAATACTAAGCTGAGAATTTATAAATATATTTAAAGTTATGTAAATAAAAACTCCATATATTATTTTTTTTAATTTTCAACCAAATTTTTTAGCTTACTTCACCTCTAAGTACATAGAACAAAGAAAATGCTGATATTGCCTAATTATGAAAACATGGGTAGATTAATGAATATATATGGTACCCTTTAATTATTTAACTTGAATATTCATTAAAGCCCTGTTCATACTGAATTAGGGCTGAGAACACACAACAATATATGTAACAGGCAATCTCTGCACAATCTATTAAGGGACATAGATGTGTATACAACAATTTAATATCATTTGATAGCTATATTTGATAGAATTGTTATCTAATGCAAACATACTTACTATATAGGATCTTCACTTGTAAAACAGTGACCCAGAGTTTTCATCCAGTGTAAATTGTCTTAAAATACTTCGTTTTTGAAATTGAACTAAAAGGTATAAAGAAGTCTTGCACTATAGCTAAATGCAAGCAAATTAGTTGTTTTATGTATCTTTACAAATTATTCAGTTTGAAAAGCTTATGTCAATGGTCTCAAGAGAATGAAGAAAACCTCTATCTCTTTTTACATTACGTTCCATCAAAACAGAAATGTGTATTCTATTTTTCTAAAATGTGCTTTTAATTTAAAATGGGAAGTATTCCATCCCTTTTACAATGAACATACTTTAAAAAGTGCTTTAATAATTCTTCTTTTTAGAGATTGCGCTCACCCTGATGCAGAAGGCCATCCCACCACCCCATGTCACTCTGAGCTTATGGATGCAATTTCCCATAACAATGAACAATGAGAACTGTCAACTCCAGAAGGCCAAGTAAGAGGACAACCAGGATTCCCCAGGCTGCAAATCAAACTTTGAACGTTCATAAAGTATTTTCTTTCCTTTGACAATTAAAGGATTTCTTTTAAGCACTAGGATCAAGAATGAGGCTTCAATTTTCAGAGCTTTCTGGATCAACCAGATCTAGTGAAAGATGGGTCAGAGCTCCTGCTGGAGCAGGTGGATTCTAAACACACCACACTGAGTTCTATGAATTGAGCTATTATAGTTTTGTTCCTTTCATTTGAAGTTTGAACGTAATTGGGCATGGAAACATTATTCTCACCTTCCTTTTCTGGTTGACAAAAGGAAAGACTGGCTGCTATCACATGTCACCCCGAGAGAATTTATCAACTATCAACAGTAGTACACAGGGAGCTTTCAAACTTGTTTGGGGGAGGGGAGAGGACAGTACCTTCTAGAAGCCAGTGACGCAGCTCAGCAGGTGCCACTCAAGACTCATTCTCCTTCCATTCACGGATGCTGCTCCCTCACACATATACAAGATTTTTTCATCTTCACCCTAGAGTTAACAACGTCTTTGGGATTCTCAGGAAACAAAAAGCTACCACTTGTCAAGCACCACCTTTTTTGTGAAGCATTACATATTAGTGCTTCACATACGATATCTCATTTAAACTGAACAACATGACATTGTAAAGATGGAGAAACTGGGCCTCAGTATGATAAACCAAGAATGCCAACCCAGGTCTGTCTGAGGCCAAAGCCTGTTCTCTGTCCATCCTCTGGCACTGGGTATATAAGGGTACTTGAGACCATTGTCAACCACCTGTAAGAGCAGTAGACGTGGCAGAGTGCTTTCCTTTTACCGTGGAACGATGGAATTGCTCATGTTAGCTGCTCTCCGTGTACTTGCCAGACTGCAAACTTAATGTGATGCAAACAGACCCAACCTCTCCCATACTTGGCTTAGAAACAGAAACCTGCGATGACCCTTCATTACTGCAGAGCTACCAGAAGCATGTATGAAATGTTCGGAGTTCAAGCACTTTTGCAGAAGAGACACAAGACTTTGTCTAATTCAGGGCTATCCAAATTCTTACCAGATGAATATACAAAAGAGTAATCTATGCTATCCACTGACAAGTATACGGGCTTTTCTGGAAATACGTTTTGCAATAATTTTACATTTCCTCCCTTGTAACAATGTCTTTGTCGGTAGGCAGTGGTAGAGCCTAAAAAATTTGGAAATGTAGGTAACAAAGGAAAATATGTAATGCATTTCAAAGAAATATGTGGGTTTGGATCTGCCAAAAAATTAATCCAACAAGCTGTAATACTGTGTGAGAACAAGAAATACTCAAGTTTTATTTGCACAAGATGATTCGAAGTCTGTCTACCAATAACTTCCCATTATACTGGCTGCATGAACTTTACTTTTGAACTCCTTTGGTTCTTGTGACTTTCAAGTAATGAACACCAATGAAAATCATGTACTCAAAAGAACAGTTTGTCAACTACTTGTAGCAAAGAGAGCTCCAATGAAGGACGACCCCTTTGGGATATGTGGTCTTAGTCAGTTCACAGCACCATGCATGAGGTAAATCACAGGTTAAAAAAAAAATGAGTTAAAGCAGAGCTAAAAACTCACTAGTTTACAAGCACATGAAATAGTCATACTTTATAACCAAACAGGTTTCACGATGGATCAACAATAGGCCACTTTGTGGATAACAGCCGATTTCAGCAATTTTAGGCTGGGAAATGGAAACGTTCCTGTGTTCTGGAGAGAACTTACCTCCCAGAGCCAAAGGCGAGTGCACCTGAGCACACAGGGAGAGGTCCCATTTCCTCACCAGTTCAGGTCAGCCAGGCAAGTGTGGCTCTCATTGTCGATCGCAATAGGGCAAAGAAAAGGGAGGGAATATTCAAGGGGCTTCATGAGAGAAAAGAGGGAGACAGCATGTTAGATAAAGGGAGACCAGAAAAAGAAGGAGTCTCTGAAAACACATGTAGGTCAAGTACGGCTTCGTGGAGTGAGTGCACCAATCAGAAGCCTGCAGAGTGATGGCGTTTGTGAGTGCCCTGTGGAAATCCGCACACATACACACAGACACCCTGGGAGCTGCAAGGTGGTAGGTGCTAGCCAGCCTTACTCAAATGACCTATCAACACCAACAAACACCAACACAGAAGTCAACCCTTCCTTGGACGGGCAACTCTCCTTTCTGATGTGTCAGACGCCTGATGTTTCAGACCAAATTTGATATACAAATCACACCAGCTTCCTGAGCAGGCATTGTGGGGAAAACTACTGCATAAACTCTGACAAACCCTCAGCAAAAGCATTTTAGAACCTGTAAAATTACTGCCCTAGGAGCCTGGTGATAAAATAAAACATTCTGACTTCTGACAAAGAGGTCAGAAAAGGAAAGCCAGCTTCCAACATCACAGAATAACTGTGGCCTTTGAGAAACAGAAATAAGAGATGAAGCTTTTATCATCAGTGCATGGCCAAAAGTGCCGATGCTTTTTTTTTTTCGCCAAGGCTTTGGATCAAAGTGAACATTTGAGTCAGTTTCACAAATGGGTGGGACCTAAAATAGTGGCCTCAAGTGAAAGTCACAGTCTCATTACCTGCATGAAGGTGGATGAAGGTGGGTCCTAATCTCCATCCACTGCGCACACAGGACTCGGCGCTGCAGCCGAAACCCAGCCCAGCTCCCCGAGCAAAGCTGTGTGACATCATAAAGGACAAAATATAAATCAAATGACTTCCATAAAAATGGATTTTAAAAAACTAATATATTTGTCTACTCTTTTTATTTCAAGGGATTAGTGCTTTAGAATGCTTCCTTTTCAAATGCATCCAGGACCCTGTACATAAATTCCTTGAACATCCAAATAGAGACAAATTATTTCCGGGAACAATTTGTAGGCAGGTTGTTTACTGGAATTCAAACTGAGACTCATATTTCCAGCTTCACAGTCTCCTGAATGATAGCTGAAAGTATATATATATATATATGCATGTGTGTGTGTTCATAAATGATGTATTGGGGGAAACAGTGAGATGCTAGTAAAGGCAGAAGCTGCTGAGATATTTTCAAAATCAGTGTCACAGGTACCAAAAGTTTATTGAAGGTCTTGGTTTCCTTTCCTCTGGCTAATGTTTTCTATAGGACAATAAGACAAAATAAAAATCCTGAGCTGTGTTGGAAAAACATGTAGAGGGCATTTTCGGGTGGGGGGGGATAAATAAACTGAGCATTTAAAATTTATAAAGCAGCATGCCCTGTTTAAGATGACACAGAACAGCAATGGCACGTAGCAAGTAAGCCCTTACTAATTAGCAGTAGTTGTGCCTGAGTTGGTTTGTCTCTCATTAAGAAGATGCAAGTATTTACCAACCTCCAGATGCTAGGAAAGCAGTGTATCTGGGAGTTTTTCTTATAAAGAAGACAAAATTGTCACAGCTACAACAGGTTTAGTAACAAGGATGTGCTACACTGTGCTCCACACTCAGCATATATACTCTTAATTATTTTCAAAATTACTCTGTGAGAGAGGTAGTCTCATTCCCATTCTACTTGTGATGGATTAAGGTACAAGAGCAAGTAACTTGTCAAAGACAAGAGTCAAAACAATCTTTTCTCACTCAAAAACTATGGTTACTCCATTGTGCTTTGTTGCCTAAAAGTAAATATTTCCAGAGTGAACATCAGATGAACCGCCACAAACACAGAAAGGAGTCGTTTGCTGGGTTGATATTTGTCAGGCAATACTGTTTTTAATTAAAGTCACTGTTTTGGGTTTTGTTTTTTTTTTTAATTTTTGAAACGTTTTGTACTTTTGCCAGTGAGCTTTCACTATAACCAACCCCAAACCAAGGAACATTAAATTAATGTGTGTAAGTTGAGTCACTGTGTTAAAGGGTGTCATTATTCTATCCTTTTGTGCCTAAATAATCCTCCTGAGGTGCTGCCCAGGCATCTTAGACACATCCGTGCTAACAGATTGACCTTTCCAAAAACTGCTGCAACACCAGGAAACCATATGGCGATAGGGGTAGAAAGCTGGTCGGGTTAATTCCAGACCTAAGAAGGGATTACCTTACTTGGAGCTCACCCGTGAGGAGCCTGCTGTATATTTATAGATGACATTTGCCAAAATGAATGACTGCTTCTATGAGTTACTGACTCAGTTGTTGAATGAAAAGAGATATACCCCATGTACATAATCACTGCTGAATGCTTAACCTGCTCACGTGTAAGAGATGTGACATGTCTCCTTGGCACTCCCTGATTGCACCTTTAAAGGTTGGCAAGGGAAGGCAAGAGATAATGCTTCTCTCATACCCAAATGAGCGGAGTGTATGTGCCGGGAACTTTTTGTAATTGGAGTAGAGTTGATTTACAATGTTGTGTTAGTTTCTGATGTACAGCAGAGTGATCCAGTTATACACTATATATATTCTTTGTTCTTTTTCATATCCTTTTTCATTATAGTTTTTTCAAATTATTATATTTTATTTTTTAATTGAAGTATATATTGTTCATAATGTATCAGTTTCTGGTGTGCAGCATAGTTTCGGTCATCCATATACCTACATTTATTCCTTTTCATACTCTTTTTCATTTTAGGCTATTATAAGATATTGAATATAGTTCCCTGTGCCATACAGTAGAAACTTGTTATATTTTATATATAGTAGTGTGTATCTGTAAATCTCAAACTTTCAATGTATCCCTTCCCACCCCTTTTCCCCCTGGTAATTGTAAGTTTTTTTCCTTTGTCTGAGTCCATTTCTGTTTTGTAAATAAGTTCATTTGTGTCTTTGTTTTTAGATTCCACATATAAGTGATATCATGTGGTATTTTTCTTTCTCTTTCTGGGGAACTTTTGATTATTAAAAAAAAGTTAACTTTTGAAAATTTATAAATTCAGTGACGTATAAAACAATTCATGCAAAGACTTATTTTCTTCCATTTCTTTGCCATTTCTTTTGAGGACTTAAGTTGGCCCATTTCCTTAAAGTTTTTATTCTTTGAATATGTATTCTTCAATTAAGATTATTTCAACTGTTTTTATCATGATTTTATTTTTTAGGTAATACTCCATTGTGGGGATTTTAATGCTTCATTAAATATTAACTATCTCTGACATTACACCATGAATGTTTGCATAACTCATTTAAATATTCCTTTGTTGTTAGGCATTATTTCCGATTATTCACTATTGCAAATAGAATAATTAGCATTTTTATATAAATCTTTGTTACATCCCTGACTATTTCCTTAGAATAGCTTCTGAGGGTCATAGAAGTGAAATTAATAGGTCAACTGGTATATTAGTTCAATAACTCTTGACACATGTCAACAAACTGCTTTCCTAAAAAGCCGTACCCAATTGTATTTATGAATTGTCATTTGGGGCCATCCTTATCATATTTGGAGCCTTTTGAAGTCAAGTTTTCCCAAGAGGTAAAGCATTTCCAGAACAAATCAGTTTCTACATACAGTGTTCATTAGCTTCATGAATGAAAAAGTCACAAATATTTATACCACCACTTCACTCAAAGACAATTTCTGTCTGTGTGCAGTATTTTCCAGCACAATTCCCACCATATCGGTAAATGTTCAATAAATATTTGTTAAATGCAATGAATGAATGACAATATAATTCTGTCGAACTTGCTTGTGCCAGCTAAGGTGTGTTTTACAAAGGGCTTTAACAATATGTATCTCATTAAAATGTCACAAGTACCTCGTGGAGAGATATTATGACTCCCATTTTAGAGATAAGAAAAATGAGGTTCCAGGATTTGCTTGAAGTCACAACTAGTAAATGATAACACAGAACCCTGTCTTCCAGGGCACACTTGGTTTTGAGCAGTTTTCTTTATGCCACAGCCAAGGGTGACAGGCCAAAGGGATTCATGAATGCCAAGAATGCTCAATGCTCCACACCAATTAAATGAAATCTAAACAATCAGCCAATATATTGAGAAAGCACTTCTGGATAATGTCAATTGCTTCAAGAAATGTGATGCTTCCTTTTAAAGAAATATAATGTATCTAACAAACTTAGATTTACATTTGTAAGAAATGCAAATGAGCATTAAACCTGGGTAGAGTCCTCAGTTCTTTATGGAAATAGCAATGATTATTATAATGTCATTGAGAGAATAAAAAAGATAGTTATCATCTGTTGAATGACCTGTGATGTGCCAAGTAATAAGTACCATGTCATTAAAGCCTGCCAACCACTATGTGTTACTCTCATTCCTACATGGAAAGGTAGCTTATCGATCCCACAGTGTACATCAGCGGTTCTTACACCACTATCACCTGGAGGGCTTGCTGGAAAATAGATTGCTCGATTCTGCCCTGAGTGTCTGTGATTTAGGAAGTCTGGGCTGGAGCCTGAGGGCGTGTGTGATTCAGGCTCACTGGTGATGCTGCAGACCCAGGGATGCCTCGCCGAGATCCACCGACGTCCCCCAGATCGAGGAACTGAACTTTGCCTGACTTCAAAAGGCATGCTACTTGCATTGTCCGAAGTCCAAAGACTTGGAATTAAAATGTTCTCCATCTTAATTTGGACTTTGGGATGTTTATAAATTAATAAAAGAAAGGTTAAGACACTGAAAAGTGTTACAAATGCCAAAAGAGGCTCAGAGAGTTGAGGTGACCCATTTGTGGTTACAGAACTGGGGTGTGAGTCTAGACTCTGATCCCAAGCCACGCTATTAATTTAAATTGCTACTTGCTCCATTAGAAGTACAGACAGACAGCTGTATTTCACTGGAAAGGGGATACATTTTTTCTAAGAATGATATTTTTCAGAAGTTAATTATTCTTTCCTTGAGCCTCTGAGGTGGATAAAGAGTTGCTATTTTCCACCCAGTAGAAAACTAAAGCATTTCTAGGCATGTGATGCCTCCCTAAATTTAAACAAATTAAATGAAGATATGGGCAAGCTGAGGAGTCCAGTCAAGATAAGGGGTGTGTGTGTGTGTGTGTGTGTGTGTGTGTGTGTGTGTGTGTGTGTATGTGTATGAATAAAGATTTCAGAAAAAGAAATATTTTTAAAAATCAGGGGGAAAAAGTTTGCCTATACTCTACATGACCAAGTTGCCACTCTGCAAGAACCAAAAAAAAATTCCTACCTTTTATTAGCCGTCAGAATAACTCCCCACCCACTTGCAAACCCTAATTTTCCAAAATAAAAGATGTCTGGATGAAACTTGCAACAATGAAAATCTTAACTTCAAATGCTGTTTTGACCTTTCTCAACTAAATATTGAACCATCCCAGAGAAATCAACTATTTTGTGACCAAACTCTATCTTCCAGATTGTTCCTTTCACCTCAAACATGTGACATTAAAAATCTTTCTCAATTTAGAAATAGTAGACTTACTTCTGGGTTCTTCAAGTCCAGAATAATTAGCAAAGTGAAAAAAAAAAAAAAACCTTCTAACCTCCTTTAAGAGGTAGCTGAAAACAGCTAAGTCGATTGTTCATAGCTCAGTATGGAACCAGAACTCTACAGGAGGGAAGTTCTGTGCCTGTGGTCCTGTTCATCCCTCCAGTTACAATGTGGTGGAAACAACTTACAACACTGGTGTTAATGAGACAGCGTCAAATGAGGAGAGCAGCATGTGCTATAAATACTTAGAGCTCTAAGGAACCACAGAGGGCAATATTTATCCCAAAGCGCTCTCTTCCATGGCTCCCAGGAAGGAGAACAAAATGGAAAAGATCTGACTGTCTGACTGCGGAGCCAGAGGGAAAGGGTTCAAGTTCCGTCTTTACTGTTTAAAGCTGCTTGACCTTGAAACACTTAACTAACCTGAGCCTCAGTTGCCTCACTTATAAAGCAGGAACAATAATTCCCACATCTACAGAGTTATTTTAAGAATTAGAGATGTTAGTTAAAATGACTGGTTGATAATAGCTGCTCAAAAGATGAAGAAATTTTGATGCAGAGAGTTTGTGGCTTATATGACGTGGCTTAGACAACTGTGGTTATCGACAGAGCAGGCACCAGAAGCCAGGACTGCCACCCAGACACGTGCTCTTAACATGACCTCACATGAAATTATGGAAGCAAGCTCTGCCCGCCGTCTTCAGTGGGATTTAGGATTACTTTCTCTCATTTAATCCTTGTTCCCTGCAGCTCTTTGTTGATGTTGTTTTTACTTGCTTGTTGTTTTATTATTTCTAGGTTAAAAGATAAATGCAATGAGAAGTGAAAGAGATACAGTTCCCTTAAAGTTACCATAGAGGCTGGAAGTTACCGGAAAGATGAGAGCCCTTGGCTAACCCAAAAATGGAAAGACGCAGAGTCAGAACTCACAGGTGGGCAGTTCCAGGATGCGATGAATGTCCACGTGCCGGGAGGACGGGAGGATCCCCTGGCAATACATCTGAATGTAGACTCTGTGCCAAGTGCCTCCTCCTCTGGGTCGATATAAAAATGACAGTGTAGAGTCAACCTCTTGCTAACATGTGCCAAAGAGCATCTCATTCCCAAAGGAGGGATCAAGCACTCTCAGAAGCACTTCAGCCAGGACCCTGAAGAATCAGCACCTCCTGATAGCTGCAGTCACACAGAACATAACCCCAGGTTCCATGAGCCAAGGCTCTGGGGAATGACATCTTGGGACGTCCACCCTAAATAACAGCCCGGATTTGTTCAACCATTTCAAAACTGTGCTTCTGTTTTCTTTTTAATTTGTTTCCATTATTTTTATTAAATATTGACTAGGTAAAAAAGAATACTTATGAGATGCTTGTGAATTACAAAGAAAAGTGATACAAATACTTGAGCACCAACCACTGAGTTTAACTGAATGGGCAGTACCCTTACCTGGGAGCCCCGCCCCACCCAAGTCGCACGCCAGTTCTCCCTATTCAGAGGTTAAGCACAGTCTTTTGAATGCATCACTCTCCTGCTCTTTTTAAAAATTTTGCCATGTATGTTTTATATCCCTGAGGAATGTTGTTTAGCTTATGTGATATTGAACATTTTATAAACAATCATGCTGTCTGTATTTTTCTATAACTTGCTTTTTTCCTCACAACATTATGTTCCTCCTGAGAGTCATCTGTTATGTTATTTAATAGTTATTTCTTCCTTGTTCACGATTTGTAGTATTCCAGCAAGTGAGTGCACCCCCATTCATTTATTCATTTTACTAGTGTTGGGCTTCTGAGCTACGTCTGATTTTCCTCTCTGAACATTCTTGGCCGTGTCTCCTAAGGCAGGTGCAAGAGTCACCCAAATCTCTCCCATACTTTCTCACACAGAGTGTGACTTCAGAATCCACATCACTCCACATTCTCCCTTAAAATTATACACCCTTGCCAAAGGGTATTTGCTTGTAGTTTAACTTGTGTTTCCGTGATTAATAATGAAGCTGAGCACATGTTCATATGTTTATGTACCATTGGTGTCTCTTCTTTTCTTTAGTGAAACGTTTATCCCTGTCTTTCACCCGTCTTTCTATTCAGTTGTCTTTTTGTCCTTAAATCTATTGAGTTGAATTATAATCCCTAATTGGCTTTGTGTGATGCAAATATATTTCCACTTTTGTAATTATATTTCTCTGTTTTAAAGCATCTGTTGATGAACGGAGATTCTTAATTTTAAGTCAGTGAAATTTATCTATTATTTCCTTTATGCTTTGTGTTTGTTGTGCCCTGTTTAAGAAATTTTTCACTATCCTGGGGGTTATCTTATAAATGTTTTATAGTTTTTCCTTTCACATATGTCTTTAAACTTTCATGTGTTGTCCAATTGTTTCAACATCGTTTTAAAAAGAACTTTCTTTCCTTTCACTTGGCTGTTGTGCTATCTTTGAACAAAATAAAGTTTCCAAATATGTGTGGAAATACCGTACGTCTGAAATTGTAATCAATTACACTGGTCTTCTCATTTATCCCTGCACCAGTACCATGTTGGCTAATTTAGTATGAGTTTTCTTTTATCTAGTAAGACAATATGTCCATGCTTTACTACTTCAAGTATGTTTTGATCCTTTGGGGACTTTTTCATTTTTATACACAGAGATCAGCTCATCAAATTCCACCACAGCCCCTGTTGGAATTTTCGTTGGACTTTCATTAACTCTATAAATCAATTTACTTATCACTATAGATTAATCTATAGCTCAGTTGGCCTTTTTCAAAACTGAGATTTCCTATCTCATTTATTTAAATTTGGGGTAATGTCTAGTAATAGAGTTTTGTGATTTTTTTCCCATGAAGTTCTTGCTCATACTTTATTAGATTTATTCTAAAGTGCTTTACATTCTAATGCTATTTTAAATGGTGTCTTTTAAATTACTTTTTAATAAAATATTCTGCCAACAATATAAAAAAATAATTTTTTATATTTAGTCACTTTGTCAAACTCTCTTATAATCCTAATAATTTACAATAGATTCTTTATTTTGTTTTGCTTTATTTTTACTTAGACAATCAAATCATCTGGGAATAATGATAGTTTTATTATATTTCATTATTTTTATAGCTGAAGAATATCCCATTGTATATATACTACAACTTCTTTATCCATTCATCCATTGATGTACATTTAATTTGTTTCCATGTCTTGGCTACTGTAAAAAATGCTGCAGTGAACATGGGGGTTTGTATCTCTTTTCATGTTAATGTTTTAGTTTTCTTTGGATTAATACACAGAAGAGAGAACTGCTGGATTATATGGTACTTCTATTTTTAATTCTCTGAGGACCCTTCATACTGTTTTCCACAGTGGTTACAGCAATTTACATTTCCACCAGCAGTGCACCAAGGTTCCCTTTTTCCACACCCTCACCAGCATTTGTTATCTCTTGTCTTTTTGGTAATAGCCATTCTAACAGGGGTGAGATAATATCTCATTGTTACAATTTGCATTTCCTTTATTATTAGTAATGTTGAGCATCTTTTTCATGTGCCTGTCGGCCATCTGTAGGACTTTGGAAAAATGTCTATTCAGATCCTCTGTCCATTTTTTAATCAGATTGTTTACTTTTTTGCCATTGAGTTTAATGAGTTCATTATATATTTTGGTTATTAACCCTTCATCATATATATGATTTGCAAATATTTTCTCCCAATTGGTGATTGCCTTTTATTTTCTTGATAGTTTTCTTCACTATGCAGCAGGTTTTTAGTTTGATATAGTCCTACTTCTTCATTTTTGCTTTTGTGGCCTTTGTTTTTGGTGTCAAATCCAAAAAAAATCATGACCAAGACTAATGTGAAGGAGCTTTCCACCTATGCTTTCTTCTAGGAGTTTATGCTTTCAGATCTTACATTCAAGTCTTTGATTCATTTTGAGTTAATTTTTGTGTATAAAGTAAGATAGTGGTCGAGTTTCATTCTTTTGCATGTGCCTGTTGAGTTCTCCCAGTACCATTTATTGAAGATACTATCCCCGCTATACACTCTTGACTCCTTTGTCATAAATTATTTGACCAAATATGGGTGGGTTTATTTCTGGGCTCTCTATTCTGTTCCATTGATCTATGTGTTTATTCATATACCAGTACCATACTGTTTTAGTTATTGTAGTTTGTAATATAGTTTGAAATCAGGAAGGGTGATTTGTTCTTCCTCAAGATTGTCTTTGCTATTTAGGGTCTCTTGAGGTTCTATACAAATTTTAGGATTGTTTGGTTTATTTCAGTGGAAAATGTCATTGGAATTTTGATGGGAATTGCATTGGATTTGTAGATTGCTTTGGGTAATATGGACATTTTTAAATCATTCTTCCAATCCATGAGTGTGGAATATTTTTCTATTTATTTGTATCTTCTTCATTTTCTTTAATCAGTGTCATAGTTTTCAGTGTACAAGTCTTTCACCTCTTTGGTTAAATTTATTCCTAGGAATTTAATGATAGTTTCATTTATTCCTTTCCCAATAATTCCTTTCTTTTATGTTTTTGGTGTTTTTTGTTTCTTTTTTATAATGTAGGGTTTTGTTTGTTGCCTTACTAAACTGACTTGGACTTTCAGTATAAAGTGGAATGGAAGCAGGGATGGTTGACAACTTGCTTTATTCCTGATCTTAAAAGGAATGCTTTTAATCTTTTACTAGTAAGTGTAATGCTCCTTATAGCTCTTCTGTAGTTATCTTTTATTACATTGAAGATATTCATTCTATTGCTAATGTCCTAAGAGATTTTATCATAAATTCATATTTAAATTTGATCAATTCTTTTCCTGCCTTTATTGAGATAATCAGATTCTTCTTCTTTAATCTGCTAATGTGGAGAATTAAATTATTTTATAATGTCAAACCAACTGTGCAATATTGGAATAACCCCTAATTATTCATAATATGTCAACCTTTTATATTGTAATCAGTTTGTTAATGTTTTTAGCTTTTTGGCCTTTGTGTTCATAAAGGATATTGGCATATAATTTTCCTTCCTTTGATCATCCTAGATTGGGTTTCACAACAAGATAGTGCTAGCCTCATAAAATGAGTTAAGCGCGTTCCTTCTTTGTCTATATTCTGCCTAGGTTTTGCAATATTGTAATTATTTCTTTATTGCATGTTGGAAGAACACATAGGTAAGAACTCTCTGGTCCTAATATTTCAAATAAGGGGATATTTTTAATTGTTCTTTTAACTCCTTTTATAGATATATAACTATTAAGACTTTCTGGTTTTCCTCGAGTCATTTTTGTTAGAAAATGTTTTCTAGAAATTTATTCTATCATCAAAACTTTCAAGTTTATTGGCGTAAAGTTACTCATATTATTGTATTGCTTTTAAAATCTCTGTAACTTCTGTAATTGTCATCTTTTTTTATTCTCAACATTGCTTACTTGTGCCCACTTTTTTCAGGATCATTCTTGACAGAAATTTGTCAATTTTAGCAGTCTTTCCAAGTGAAATTTTCAGCTTTGTTGACCTGCTCTATTAAATGTTTGTTTTGTATCACATTTACTACTCTATTATCTTTATCATTTCTTCCCTTTCACATTCTTTGTGTTTACACAATTGTTCTTTTCCATGTTAAGTTAGCCTCTAGCTCATTAATTTTGAGACTTACTTCTTTTATAATACAAGTATTAAAATATTACTTTACCTAGATCTCACAAATTTAATATACTATAAATTATCATAATTCAGTTCAAAATATTTTATATTTTATATTGATGATCCTTTCACTTATATGTTATTTAGGAATGTGTTTCTAAATTTGCAAAGATATGGAATTTTCCTGATTATCTTTTGTACTCATATGTATGTCCTCATTATGTTAAAATTTAATTACATTGCAGTCAGAATATTAAATGGATATGAAATCCATCCTTTGAAATTTGTCCATGGCCCACTGTGTTATATTCAGAAATATTCCTTGTGCTCTGTGAAAGAATATGTACCCTGCAGTTTCTATTTCAAGCTTGTCAATTATGTTATTCAAATAAATACTCTGTCTCACTATTGATATATTTGTGTACTTACTACTTTAATTATTAAGATGTGTGTGTTTAAAATCTCCCACAATGTTATTGATTTGTTAATTTTCTTTGTACTTGATCAGTGCTGGCTTTATATCATTTTTAGGCTGGCATTAGGTACACAAAAGTTAACATTCTTATACCTTGTTGGTTATTTAAGTTTTTATCAATATGAAATGGACTTTTTATTCTGAGTAATATTTCTTACTTGAAATTCTATTTTGCCTGAAGATAATACAGCAATTTCAGTTATATTAGCATTAGTATTAATTAGTATTGTTCCAGGACATAATTTGATATTATTTGATTTTCAAACTATCTGTCTCCTAATGTGCTGGATGGGTTGCTTGTAAATTCTATGCAGCAGAATTTTGGTTTATTGGCCTGATAATTATTAGCTCTAATTGTGACATCTAATCCACTCATTTTTTGGTAATTGCTAATATATTCTATCACCCACTTTACTTCTTATATTTTATACTTCCTCTTCCACATTTTTGTTGTGTTTTTCTGCTTTTAAATTGATGCTTTTATCTCTTCTCTTTTTTTCTTCAACTAGTTAAAATGTAATATACTCTATTTCTATTTTGTGTGTATGTGTGCTTACCTAGAACAGTAGATAAATGTGTTAACATACCTATGTAACTTATCAAAACATAAATGTTATTAATTTCTTTACCTAAGAATTCATAATACAATTTCAAAAAAACAGAACTATTAGAAACCAAACATCTGGAATTCCAATAGACAGAATTACTTTCCTATGCTTTTGTTAAAGGAGGAGAGACAAAGGAAAAGAAATGAAGTAAGAGGAATTTCATTCAACTTAAGGAGACCTGCAACTCAATTTTTTATGCAACCTGAAACTACAGAACTTTACAATATAGATTTCATTTTCAAAAAGAGCATTTAAGGGCCTAGACATTCCACTGTTTCTAAGATTGCATTATATCTGGTTTCCAAAGCATGAGGCCTAGTGGGAAGACTGCAGGATGGGTAGACGCCCTATGGAACCAGTAGCAGGCACTGTCATTGTCATTGTACCAGTATTTACATCAAGGTCATAATACTAGTTTTCAAATAATAGAGAACGTATAAGGAAACTGAGGCTTAGCGTGCTAAAATTATAGGAACACAGCAGAGCTGGAGCCTCAACACAAATTTCTTCAACTACAAGTTGATACTTTCTTCACTGCTTTACAACTACTTTCTAGTGTATATACAGGGAAGCAATAAACCTAAATTATTGCTAGTCTACCCTGATCTATTATCCAAGACCAATAAAGTTTAATCTTATTTTAAAAAAAGTTTTTTATAAGGATACAAAAAAATCTGTATTGTTCTTCTACTTTTAGAATCCTAAAAGTTGAAAAGCTAGATTTTCATGATTTCACACTTAAAATTCAGTTGAAGAATTCTCTACTCGATTAGTCACCTGCTATGGAGTTAGGTCATTGTCAATGGCTCGTATTCATTACTGCTTTGAATACTACTGAGCAAAAACAGGGTAATGGCTTGAGAGGTTGGATGCTTTCCACGTCATCCTGAAGTTAGTAAAGTTCATTATTTTCCTGTCATTTTTGAGGAGTATGTCTGCATCAAATTTGGAAGATCTTAGAAAAGAAAATAACACAGAGGTGATATTAAAGAACAACCGATTTCCTGGAAGTGCCTGGAGATTCTTATTCCGATTTCTGACTTCATTTTTTATGATGGATGAGACTTGACAATTTCATCTAGCTGTTTTCTTGCATTGCTGATCAAAATGAGAAAGCAGAGAGGAGGAAAAACAGTTTATGAAAGCAGTAAAATGCTATTTAAAATATTTATTTTGGATAAACTCATCACATGAGCATCTAGCTGCCCATACTAATGTCAGAATTAAAAAGGAGATGAACTTTTCTCTCCTTGAGAGTGAAGCGATTTTAAGAGATCATTTTAAAAGAGCAGGAAATACCTGTTTTAGAAGATACAAATCAGATCTTTTATAAGTGGATAAAAACATAGTGTGAAGAAATATTCTAAGCTTAGATCTACATAGTATGTTCAGTCATTTCATTCCATCAGAGAAATCTAAAGTACCTATTAAGTGTCAGATGGTAATTATAAAAACCCTCACACGAGTACCTACTCTACAGCACAGAGAACTGTATACAATATCTTGTAATAACCTATAATGGAAAAGAATCTGAAAGGAATATGTATATAACTGAATCACTACTGTGCACCTGAAGCTAACAAAACATTGTAAATCAACCACACTTCAATAATTTTAAAAAGACCCTCACATATATAATTTAATGTAATTCTCACCATAATTTTATGTGGTGGGTATTGTAATAAGCATCTCATCAGATTTTGAAATATAAGGCACAAAGAAGTTAAGTGAATTGATCAAGGTCATAGCTGCCAAGTGGAGGAACCCAAGTTCTTCTAAATATGTCCATGTCTCTCAATGAAGCACAATGCTTGAGGGTCTTGATGAGTTTCCTTTTGACGTCCCTGTCTGTATCATTCAGTCTTGACTTGCAAAATAAGAAGCAATAGGACACAAAGGGGAAAGCTGAATTGTTTCAGACTGACCTATGTTTTGCAAGCTAGCTTTAGTAATTCTGTGTCAAAACAATGGCTTAACCTCTCTCAGCCATTGTTTCCTCACCTAATTTTAAAAAGATTGTCACTCTTATTTTCTAAGCCTGACAAGGATTAAACTTACACAGTTATGGTTAAATTAGCAGACATAACAGAAAAAGAAAGATATTTTCCATGGTTTGGAGCTTCTATTAAGGCATCAGAAAAATCAATTGTAAGATTTTTCACTACTAAAAAGTATGTCACCCCATTTTCTTTTTTTAATAACACTTTTATTATGGTATGATTCTTGTGCAGTAAACTAAACATAATTCAGATATACACTTTGATGAATTTTGATAGATGTATACACCAATGAGACCACCACCACAATCAAGATAGTTAACATTTCCATCATTCCCCAAGAACACCCCATTTTCTTGAAATAACAGATTAATATTGGTTTTCATGAAGATTTGAGGTTCATGAGAACAGAAGTAGGAGAAGGAAGGCTCTCTTAAAAGTAAACCAATGGTGGCAAAGAAAACGGGAGCCACCTGGAAGTTAAGATGGTGAAAGCAGATTTTGTGCAGGGGAAGAGAGGTCTGTAGGTGGGGATTCATGGACAAGGAGACAGGTAGGTGTCAGTGGACAGAAAATTACTAAAAGGAAACATCAAAGGTCAGGGGATTTCTTGCTAAACTGACTCAAGAGGAGTCTTGCTGAAGGCAGGCCAGTGTGATCAGACACCAAGGGTGAGAGATGAGGAACTTGATCAGCTATCACGGGTAAGGTTTCATGCTGAACTGACTGAGTAAAAGTTTTGCTAAAACTGGTTGACGCAAAGACAAGAACGAAGAAGAAAGGTTGTGCAAAGGCTGAGGCTGAGTCGACAATAGGAGCCTGACAAAAGTGTGGTCCAAGAGGACATCTTGTTGGCAGCCTAGGGTTTTTCTTTGTGGGCAGCTTTCAAATTACAAACTTAATTATTTTTAATAAATATAGCACTATGCAGCTTTTCTATTTCTTCTTATATTTAGTTTTCATAAGCTGTATTTTTCTAGGTTATCCATTGCATCAAAATACATTGGCATTAAGTTGTTCACAATATCCTCTTATAATTTTACTGTGTGTAGGATCAGTAGCAATTATGTCCTTTAGCATTTCTAATATTGGTTATTTGTGCATTCTTTATTTTCTCTGATCAAGTCTCATCACCAAGAGTTGATGAATTATAGTTGGTGTTCTCTATTGTATATATTTTCTGTCCCTACATCTGATTTTCTTCTTTCTATTCTCTTTGAGTTTAATTTGATATTCTTTCCAAATTCTTGGCATGGATGCTATGCTCACTGATTTTTTTCCAGCTTTTTAAAATTTCTAATATATGAATTTATGACTATAAAGTATAACTAAGTACAGCTTTACTGGTATTCCACAAATTTTTATATAATTTTATATAGTTTCATTGTCATTCAAGTTAAAGTATTTCTACTTCCTACTGTGTTTTTTCTTTGATCCATGGTTTATTTATACTTGTATCTCTTATTTCAAAGCATATAGTGATATTCTAGTTATCTTTTGCTATGAACTTCTGATATAAATGAAGTATGGTAAAACATCAATCTGTGTGCCTTCAATGCTTTCAGTTGCGTTGAGATTTGCCTTATGGCGCAACATAAGATCAGTTTTTATGACTCTTCTACAAGTAAAGAATGCATATCTGCAGTATGAGAGAGGCACTGTTATGAATATGTTTATTAGGTCCAGGTTGCTAATGGTGCTGTTCAATCTTCTTTACCTCATCACAGTCCTCTAGCCTGTGACAATGCTGAGAGCTCCACCTTCAGCCACCGGAGTTAATGAATGTACCCCCATCAAGGAGGGCGTGGTTGAGGGGAGCAAACTTAAACAGTAGTTTCACTGCTCAGAGCCCCTGTTCTCCATCCTGGCTCCATAATTCTTCACTCTCTTGTTAGCACCCTGATACCTTAAAGTAGATTGTTTGTGTATCCAGATATTTGAGCTAAATTCAGTGGGATATTTTATTTGAAATACTACTCACTCCTAACCAAGAACACTGCCTATTTATTCTCTTCTCCTCCCCTGGAATGTGAGGTCTATAAGACCAATTACTGTGTCACTATTGTGTCTCCAGCGCTTAGAAGAATGCATAGAGTAAGCACATAATAAATATTTGTTGAATGAATGATTAAATATGCACTTCCACTCCAACATTATAAATGATTCTTCTTGCCTCAGCAACTTTCTAAATACTCTTTTTCAAAAAGAAAGTCTTTCAGAGGCCCAACTTTCTGGCTGGTTATTGACTACTTTAATCTCTACCTCGGTAATAATTGGATAGTTACCCTTTCTAATCACGTCTATGAAAGCCGCAGGAGTGTTTAATTTATTGACCATTATAAAATGCTTTATCATCTTCAAATTTAAGGTTATAAAGTGCCAACTTACATGTGTAATTAAAATACTTTAACTCCACATGGGCTTAAGATTAATGTGACTGCACAAAAAGTAGATGCAGTAGGGATTCAATGTGAGAATAACATTAACTATTGTGTTTGGGCTGACAAGTCTTTCATGTGATAAATTCTAAGAGTGTGAAGACATTTGAAATGTCTGTTTATCCCCAGTCCTTTCCCCAGGGTGTTTAAAAATACTTTTTTCAAGCAAGATAACATTTGCCTTCATTTAAAACACAGCTGAAGTATTACTATACAATTTATACATGAGAAACAAACAGAGATGGCATAAACTTATCCAACATCACAAAAGGAAGTCAATAATTTTTTAATCCAAAGCCCTATCTCTTGACTGGGCCATTATATAAATGGTAGAGTTTTAAATTGTTAGAGCAACATTTGAAAGAACCAGTAAAAATTAAAGAAGTTTCTACTTGGAAAAACAAGTGAAATCAAGATTGGTAGGTCAGTAGGTATCAGTCTCCTGGGAAATCTCCTAGAAATGAATCATCTCAAGAATTTATCACACTTGCTCAAACCTTATTCTTCTATTGCTTTCTTTCTCTCCCTTTCTAGGAGTTCAAGGACAGGCTAAAGGGTGCAGGGCATCCACTCTGCCCACCATGGACAGCCCCACTGCTAACTGACCCAGTGCCCTGGAAGCCTTCCACTTCTGCCAGTGATTAGTGGCTTGAGGAAGACCTAAAATTGGATGTCTACAGTTGGGTATTCAAAGATAACAAGGCTTTTCATATGTCCAATGAAGTACAAACATCACTGTCTTTAATTAGATTAGAAAAGAGTGACTGTCCAGCAATCTTAGATGAAGAGCTAAAAGAGGTGAAAAAGTGTAGCCTTCAAGGAATCTAGTGCCCCAAAGCTAGATCACATGCAGGCTGCTCAGTGGAGCTAACTTAACAAGGCAGCTATATTTTATTCACTGTGAATCTTCTGGACCTGACCTGACCCTGGTACATAGTAAGAGTATCACAGTGGCAAGTGGTAGAAAGCCTGGCCCATTTGACCCAAAGCATTCAAAGTATGTTGGTAATGCAGTGAAACCACCATGGAAAACAGTATGGAGATTCCTTAAAAACTAAAAATGGACTTACCCTATGATCCAGCGATCCTACTCCTGAGCATATATCTGGAGGGAGCTCTAATCTAAAAAGATACATGCACGTCAGTGTTCACAGGAGCACTGTATACCATAGCCAAGACATGGAAACAACCTAAATGTCCATCAACAGATGACTGGATAAAGAAATTGTGATTTATATATACAATGGACTACTACTCAGCCATAAAAAAGAATGAAATAATCCCATTTGCAGCAACATGGATGGACCTAGAGATTATCATATTAAGTGAAGTAAGTCAGAAAGAGTAAGAAAAATACCATATGAGATCACTCATATGTGGAATCTTAAAAAAATGACACAAACAAATTTATTTACAAAACAGAAACAGACTCACAGGCATAGAAAACAAACTTACCGTGTCCAGGAGGGAAATGGGCTGGTGGAGGGATAAATTGGGAGTTTGGGATTTGCAGATACTAACTACTATGTACATAATAGATAAACAACTAATTTCTTCTGTGTAGCAGAGAACTATATTCAATATATTGTAATAACCTATAATGAAAAAGAATATGAAAAGGAATATATGTGTGTATAACTGAATCCCTATGCTGTACACCAGAAATTAACACAACATTGTAAACCACTATACTTCAATTTAAAAAAAGTATACTGGTTCCCTAGTAACAATCAATGACTTTGGAATTAGTATTATTATGAATTCAAGAATTTTATGTATTTGATATTTTTCAATCCATTGCAGGCATTAATGCTTTTTCAATTGAAAATGCTGTCATATATTCTGGGATTATATCTGCCCTACATTGTTTAAATAAACAAACATTTTTATTGAAATACAAGATTATGCAGAAAAGAGCACCAAAGTGTACAATTTGATTACTTAAAATAACCACAACCATGTAACCACAACCCGATCAAGAAATAGAACATTACCAGCAACCCCAGAAGTTCCACTCTAGTCACCATGCCCCCTTTTATCTTGAATCCAATCACCACATTAGCTTTGCCCGTTTTGAGACTTTACATGAATGATTTCATGCAGTATGTCCTCTTTTGGATCTGGCTTCACTCATTCGAAGTGAGGTCTGTTGCGTCCAGGTAATAGACTTGGTTAGTGTCACTGCCTCTGACACACACAACCACAATGGATTCTGCACAGACAGGCCCTACTTCTTCACATCACTAGCTTTTGACCTCAGGCTCTGGGGCAGTTGTATGGACGGACGGAGCCTGGATCATATGTCCATCACGTAGCTGAGCGGGAGACTAAAAACAAATACCTCACTCTTTTTTCAGACATTTCTGAACGTAAGCAGGGGACTTAAATTCTGAGCAATCCAAATGAACATGAAAAGTCTACTTCATTAAGCATTCGATAGACGTTTGTTGATCTGAATTAAACTAGCCCCATGCCTATCTGTTCCCATCAGGATACAATGTGAGAAAGTGGGAGCCAAAGTTTAACAGCTGGTCCCACAGCACAGAGACATCTGGGAATTTGACCCTGAATTTACTCTTTGTGACACTGCTCTCCAGAACATAGGGAGTTAAGATAAATACATAACTTAACTGTGTGCCATTCTCTACCAAACAGATGGGGCCTTGTTAAGAAAATAAATTATAATCTCTTTGAACATATGGTTTAACTTCCTGCTACAAACATCTTGGAATTCTGTATCATTTGGTACTATTTATGTTGTAAGCGATCGAAAATCAAATGAGCTTAAGAAAGTTACTGTATAATCAGAAGTAGTTCTTAGTTCAGGCAGATTGATCGCCTAGTTCAGACAGGTTCCCCAGGATCCAATTTATCTTTATTTCTCTACACTGCTTTCTAAGGTCTCAGTTTCATATACAGGCACTACACAGTGGCCAATGATCCCTCTGACCAACACACACACGCGCACGCACGCGCACGCACTCGTGCGCACACACACACACACACCACTCACTGGA
Source organism: Vicugna pacos (assembly GCF_048564905.1). Classification (NCBI taxonomy): domain Eukaryota; kingdom Metazoa; phylum Chordata; class Mammalia; order Artiodactyla; family Camelidae; genus Vicugna; species Vicugna pacos. The sequence continues at coordinate 10,198,066 of NC_132994.1, read as the reverse complement.
CCACACTCCACCTGTAGTGATAGCCAAATAGATGCCTTAGTTATAAACCTGAGAGACTCACGTGCATAGTTTAGTTATTGTTGTAGAAGAAAGGAGATGCTTCTCTTTTCCAGAAAACTTAGCAAGTACCTCCTCGTGTCTTAATGACTTTAATTGGTTTACGTGTCCATCTCTGAACCCAGTCTCATGACTGAGAAACTTGGAAGTGCAGCTTGATTGAAGATTATCAAAACTCAACCTTGAAACCAGGAAGGGGTAAATCCTCCCCCCAAAAGATTGACTGAGAATGAACAAGAGTGATTCCACCAAAGAAAACATCTTAGAAAGGCAGGTTACCATTGGTATGGAAGGAAGGAAATAGGTATGAGATGACATATAACAAAAAACCCATCATGGATTGGATGGATTGGCTTGGATTCTCTGTAATTGCAGCTACCTCCTTTTTGCAGTGATTAAGAACTATGCAGTCCATTAAACACTATTACTACTATGCTATTTTTGAAGGATTAAATGATTTTTCACTGATGGAATCCATTCATAGTTCCTAATTTATTATCTTTCTCAAATATGTATATGCTAACTGTTATATGTCAATTCAGAAACTCAGAGCTGATGTTTCTATCTGACTCTGCACTGATGACATGAAACATTGCCGTTAGGGAGACCGAGGAGTGTCAGGTACAGGTTCACAGACTTCACCTCTTTGTCTAGGCACCACGCCCTTTGACTTCTCTTTAGATCAGAACTCCCCAAGATGTTTCCAGCGCTAAGAATGATCTCCAAAATTATTGTGAAAATCACCTCTCCAATTCAGACATCCTAAATTGAGGGCACTGAAAATCACGATCACTCGGGAACTTCTAGCTCTAATAATACTTTGAACTTGTGAATTTTCATGTCTCAATGAGCGATGCCACCTTGTGCAGTGTACCTGCTTCTTTCTTTCTCCAGGAGTTCCCTGGAATCATCAACGTTAAGCCCTGAGCTGTCACAGCAGATTTGGAAGTCTGTACTTCTACAATACAATTATATTTCACGAAAAACCAATGGTATGCTAAAAGGTTAAAAAAAAAACTAAATTTTGCTATACTGGTTGACTCTGACTTATTGTAGCAAAGCTCACTGTCTCTGGCACCCACCTGAGTAACTGGAATAATGCATTTTTATCTATTGGTGACAACCTTTGTAAAGGAAGCAGTTTAGAAAGGAGGGGAAGGAGGCAGGTATGTCACTTGGTGCAGGAACAGGCAACCTGACATCTGGCTCCCTCTGTACCTGGGTTCTGAAGGAAAACCAGGCAAGCTGCCAGCCTTCATTCTGATACCCCAGAGGCAGGAGACATGCTGAGATGGCACTGCCACTTCCAGACAGGAGAGAAAATTTGCCTTTGTGGACGCCCTCTCCGGAAACGCACGGCTTAAAGCTGCTGGTTTTTCTGCACTGCCCATCTTGCTCAGCAAACCAGGGACGAGAGAGTGCTAGGAAAGCATTTTCAATTCACGTGTCACATCCCGTCATTTGCTGTGACCCCCACGATAGAGTGCGTGACATTTGTCAAAGCAGCAGAGACAACCTGTCTGGGGAACTTTTCTTCAGGTTGTATCCTAATTTGGGATGGCAGTCGTCTTTAGGAATAGCTCTGGCAAGCGTGGAGAAGAAAATCAGAGGCTGCTCTGCATTCATAGCCGTATTATTTCTGATGATGCTAAATAATAGTAAGAGAATTAACGTTTTGAAGTCAAACCATTCTTGTCTAATTGTACTGCCCTCTGAGAAGTAAACGTCTTAGGGAAAGTAGCAAAAATAGACCAACCATTTCATTTAGAAGTCTTCCCTTTTCTATATATACAATTGTTAACCAAACCAGAGATTCTTATATTTTTACACTATTATTCACCGTTGGAACATTAGAGAAACTATTAGTATCACTTCCAAGCCTCGTCAACATCACAATGACTTTTATTATCCTGTACATTCTAGTCTTTCACAATGTGCATACCAAATTTACCTTATAATCATAGTGTAAATCACTGTGATCTTAGAGTAAATGAGATTTTATATTCTCTCTGATTTCACAGAATATTGTTTAATAAACATATCCCAACTTGTTGCCTATACTTAATAGAAGTCATTTTATCTCATATTACTCCATTGAATTGGTGAACAATATTCCATTAAACAATTATTCTGTTGTTGGACTTTATTATAAATAATGCTGCAATTATCTTGCAGCAGGGAAATTTGGGGGGAGAGAAAAAAGACTTATTTTTCTAATTATAAAAGTCGTACATGCTCACTGCATAAAACATGGAAAACGAAGTAACACCTAATTAAAAAACAAAAGAATTATCTGTAGTACCACTACCCAGAAGTAACTATTTTCACTTTGGTAATGTCCTTCCAGCTTTTTTCTCCATGCATTTAAGGAATGTTTTAAATGTGATATTGTATATAGTATTTTCCGTCCTTTCCCTTTGCAATAAATCATGTATATTTCATGTGTATTTCTCTATGTAAGTAACTATTCATAAAGTCTGGCAGGCTTCAGTTTTATAAACAGTCATACCCAAGTCTGAATCCAGTTTCAATAACTCACCAGATATGTGGATTTCAGGTGTTGTGTAATACCTCCAGGCATTAGGCTGTTATGAGGATGAAATTTTGAACTATGTTTAAGTGTATTAAGTGGTACATATTAAATACTATAGTCCCCCTCTTATCTGGGAGTACATGGTCCAAGACCCCCAGTGGATGCATGAAACTGCAGCTAGCACTGAACTCTGTGCCATGTTGCTTTCCATGCATGCAGCCCTATGATAAAGTTTAATTTATAAATTAAACAGGAAATGAGTAATAACAATAACTAATAATAAAATAGAACAATTTTAACAATATGTGATAAAGGTTATATGAAAACTTCTATTACAAAATATCTTATTGCACAAATGTAATGCCTTGTCCATGTTAACCAAGCACTTATTATGCAAGGCGGTTGTGACTTTTGCAGTTTCAGGTGCAACAGCAAAACTAGCACACAGTTCTTTTTCCTTCTTCACAGTTTTATGGATAGCAGATTTATTTTTACTGTAGATCTTAGCAACCACAGCATACCTTTTTTTTTTTTTTCTCGCCTTAGTGGAGAAATTTCACCTTTTCCACATTATGTATGCTCTTTGACGTACCCAAATTGCCAGCATCACCACTCTTGCACTTTGGGGACATTATTCAGTACAATAAAGTTTACTTGAACACAAGCACTGTTGTACCATGACAGTGGATCTGATAACTGAGATGGCTGCTAAGTGACTAACAGGTGGAAAAGGGGATGATGCTCATCCCAGGAAGGATGGAGGGGGACGTCAAGAGATTTCATCACACTACCCAGAATGATGTGCAATTTAAAACAGGAATTATTTATTTCTGAAGATGTTACCCCAAAAGGAGAAGAAAAAAGATCCCAGTTCTTGTCATATCTGAAAGATAAGAACTCAGGCAGGAGATGGAGAGTGTTGTGTAGTGAAAGATCTTAAAGGATTTATTTAGGAAAGAAAAGTACACCTCCAAGAATGAGAGGCAGGCTGATCCAAGGGGCAAAAGTAAAATTCTGTCCCTTCCCTTACATCCTCGATTAGACATGGTCTCTTGATTTGATTGATGGCTCCTGTCCCTGGAGTGATTAGTCATGCTCGTCCACTTTTGTGCATGTCCTTACCCATGATGCACACAGACAAACCCATGGAGGGGCCGAAACTGCAATGCTAATTATAATATAATGAGTATTGGATCATGTCGGTTAGTTCCTTGTTGCTACCACGCAGTTAAGGCTGTCAGGTCCTAATCAGTTTCTTGCTGGCACTTGTTTAGACAAAGTAAAGCCCCTTTATGCTGAAGGCGGGCATACACCATCTTCCTGACCATCCTCCCTCTCCTCCACCTATCTGCCAGGTGCCCCTACTTATCCAACTACCTAAAAAAGCCTTCTGTTTAATGGTACAATTATTATTACTAAAGTGTTATACATGATTTTAATTGTTCTGCATAATTGTATTGCATAGAAAACATAATTAACTCAACCCCAATTATTGAGTATTTAAGTTACTCCCACTTTTTCAATATTATAAAAAAGAAATAAACATCTCCATATGACTAACAGTGCATATATTCCTCCATTTCTTTAGCATAAATACATAGGCATGCAGTTGCTATGTCAAAGGATACAACTGTTTTTGGATTTTTAATGCATGTGGCAAAAAAAAAAAAAAGTCAAGGAAATTTGCACCAATTTCTTACACACAACTCGTTGCCCTTCCAATTTGTTTGCAAGAACAACTGATTAATATAAGGAAAGATAAAAATGTATGAGCCAAGTTTTTGCAAAAGCCTCTGCATAACTAAGGCTGGAACCATTACTATTTGATAAGTGTAACCAGTGATGTGCTTTTCTGATTCAAATTTTACTGTGGTATCACTGCTACTAAACTGGATTTGAAAATAAACTACTTTAGGAGATGGTCTTCAAATCACAGCATCCAAAGTGTCAAGCTAGGATTTTTAAAAAATAATGAATCATACTCCAGTCACATTACTTTAAAACTTTACTCGTAACATTTTTGTAGGAACAAATGTTTGAGCACATAATAAACCAAGACTCAACAAGGTAACAAATACTGTTATTATAGTATAATATTTTTGCTAATAGTGACAACACACCTGACATTTTAGGAGTAACATATTATAATTTAATAATGTAAGACCTTATATTGCTTCTAAAATAGTCACATATCACAGGATAAATATTTGACACTTTTGACTTAAGTGCATAAAGCCAACAGCCTAACAAATTTACAAATAACTCATTACATAAAAGCTATACTATATCAGTCAATAAAATAAAATAGTTGCATTAAATTCCTTACATTTCTGAATATCAGTTATTGGGTCTCCGTCATATCAAAAGCTTACACTGTGAAAGGAAATGTTTTAGTATCTTTCATCAAGAGATTCCTTCATGAAAACTTTTAAAAAGGAAACGAGATGAGGTAGTCTGCTGAAATTTTTCGAGCTGCCCCAAATTAAGACACTCTACCGATTTTATAAATGTTGGGTTGAAACTTATCAGAAAGTCCTTGAACGACCAAAAATGTTTGTGACCTCCAGACCCTTATCAGAGCCCATGAACTGTCAGACAAGCCTTCTGAATTTTCAAGGAGAAAATCCTTCTTCTAATGACTTATGGCTAATGACATAAAAAAGATAGCACCTGTCTTAGCAAAGTATGCAATCATTTAAAATAAATTAGTAAAGGGAAGTTCCATGAAGATTTTAAGTCTTGCTAACTGGAAGGGGGATCTTTCTACAGTTCAGGCTAATATGGTAAAGTCATCACCCTGCACCCGGCTACTCTCAGCTCAGGCTGCCACCTGACAGATGTGAATCCATCTGTTGCAAAGTGAATCAGAAGAGAGGATGGCTGAATCAGGAAAAATCTATCACCCCTTCAGAAAAGTGACCCTGTCCATGCTAATACTACTGCGCTAGTAGCGTCATCTACTCACAAAACAAATCAAATATTGCTACATCTTAATCTTGTAAGATACTTGCCAAGAATAAGATGTCATACTGCCTGCTATAATACTGTGACTTCATTTGTTATTTACCAAAGTACTGTTCATTGTCCTTGTGAAAGACGATTAATAAAATGGCCACACTTAGGCTAACAGGTTGCTTATTCTTATGTTTGCCCTTAAAATGGTCAACTGACTTGATTGACCTGGTTGCTATTCACAGTTCCAGGCCCATTGTTAAAACTAAAGCTATTGATCTTACTGTTTCTACTTTATTCCAGTGATCAAAAGCTATAATCATGCTTGGTCTCTGAGTCAATCTCCAGGGAGAAGCTCACAGGACTTTAACCTTACAAAACTGCCCAAATTACCAAGAAGACCACACTGTGGGTGCTTATAAGATAAAGAGATGGAAAGAGTGACAACCACTGGCCTCTGTAGAATTGGTCACCTGGAGGCATCATGATGCCACTCTAAGTCTTCTGATGAGAAAATGATTCTGCTGATTGTTATCGATGCTTTACTGTTTGAGCTCTGGCTGTATACAGACCCCACCCCATCCCCAAGGGGGGTTCAGAGTTCTGAAGGCACTCGCCTGCTGTGAGTCCCCTTTGCCCGGCAAAGCAATAAAATTACCTCTTTTCTTCTAAGCTCCTAGACCTCGTCTCTGGGTTATTCGGCTTGTTAGGGATGAGGGCCAATGTTTCAGCAACACTTGTAGTCCTCATTTTATTACACACCGAAATTCACAGATTGTTTTCCTCTCAGTGACCCTACTTAGGACACAAAATAATAAGTTAAACATCTTCTGCTTTCTGCTATCTGTGTTATCTTGAATAAGTTTCTCAATCTCTCTGGATCTTTGTTTTCTCATTTGTAAAATAAGAATAAGAATACATTTCTTGTCACGTTGCTTTAGAGTTCTTTACAGATCTAAATCAAATTTATAGCACAGCATCTGGCACATTAATACATTGCTCAGTAAATCATAATTATTATCATTAAAATTTCACAGCTTTGTAATTGATATTGATCATTTGATTGTTAATAATACATACTTAAGACTTTTTTTTCTAACGGATATTAGGTGCACTAAGTAATTGGTAAGTGAATAAAACGTTGACTTAACAAAGAGTGCCATTTTAAATAACACTTTATGCAGTTCAAATTTTTGAAAAAAGTCTATTTAAAGTTAACTCAGTTCTAGATGTGCACAAACAGCAAGTAGCAAAGGAAAACAAAAAATCTAAGGAACGTGCTGTTTCCACATTGCCCAAGTGGCAACTACACAGTTGTCAATTTTGCATCAACAGAATCTAATAGTCCCAGGCAGAGATGGGTTCGAGCCCAGCTGCACTCTGTGGACCTCCACCCCATGCTGTGGGTCACGCTGTTTGAAGCTGACTTTGGTGGCAACAGCAGAGTGTCACCAGAGCATGCAGCCTACTCTGCTCTTTGTATTAAACACCCTCTAAACTCAAGCCTTGTGCACACGACAAGATGAAATACCAGGTTTTAAAAAAAAAAAATCAGAACCAAACAATGTATGCAAAAGTTGATGGCAAATATTAACTAGCTGCCTATTTGAAATCGACCAAAAACCAGCAGAACACTTACAGTAAAAGGCTCTAACAATCAAAAATATTATTTTAGCCATTGAGGTAAAATTTCTACCCCGTTAGCTGCTCACAAAATCTGCAAGTATTCAAGGGAGCAGAATTATCTAATTCATTTTAACTCCTTTTTTTTCCTGCCTTTTATCTCCTCTGACCTCCACACCATGTCCACAACAAACATACCAAACATTGGTTAACGTGTCAATGGAAATTCGTCAATGATTTTCCAAGGTTCACAGGATGAAGTCTCCAGCTCTCTGTCTGGCCCCTCCCCATCTCTGCAATGTCCCACTCTGCTCAGCTTTGCCTGTATTCACCCTGAATTTAAGCTTGACTGCTGACTATACATCAAATATCTGACCAATCCTCCTTCTCTACTGCCTGCCTTAAGTGCTTTTTATGCTCTTCCATTATTGTCTAAATATCCTACCTTTTCCTCCAGACTCAATTCAAGTCCCTTACATCAGGGATTGCAAAGTCAAAACCCAATGCTTTGTTGTTAACGTGAGTAGATTCAGAAATAAAGGAGGGCTGCAGGGATATGGGATGAGGCCTGCCCTTTGATTTTTTACGAGAAGTCAGAACTCTAGCTGTTCATATGAAAGTGCTTCATGCTCCCATGATTTAAAAGATTTTAATGTGTAAGGAGAAAAAGCTCTGACAAATTATCGATGTGCTTTGCATTCTTGGTATTTTCTGATGGAGCAGATTCACTCTGGTCATCCGCCCATCACCACCCATGCCTTCACCCCAGGTAGGTACCCACAACTCAGGAACAGTGTTCCTCTCACACCCGCTCCCTTCTTTCACACTCTATAAGCACCAACTGATGGACAGAGGAAGCAAAACCCAAACTGATTGAGATTCAACATCCACTAATCCAAAGCTGATGAGCTCAAACTATAAACTACATTCGGCGACAGAAATATTAAGTTTATTGCTCTGCTGAGTTCCAGGTCTTCAGATGTAACTGTCCCATATGTCTGCCCGCAAGTCAGACCAGTGGAGGGTGATCTTAACCAGCAATCCCACTGCTCCACTGAAAGAGAACAGGACCCTGTGTCCTACCCACTGCCTCTTGTTTATAGAAAACCTGAGTCCCCCAGGCCTCCCTGAGTCACAGAAGAGCAGGCTCAAGCAGTCGATCAGGACAAGCCTGCAGGCACTGCAGGGGATGACAATAACTCTGACCACCTATCTCAATGATTAACTGACATTATGCCTGTTTCCCTTTAAAACTTCCATGACTAAACAGAATCTTTGGACATGGGGTTTTTGGTGGCGGGATGCTAGGTCCACCAGATTGGAGGCATTCTGATTAAAAGCAACTTTCCTTTTTTTCACCAGGGCTGTTGCCCCCCAGGATTGTACCCCTGCCCTTCCCTGAAATAGAAACCAATGACGTTTATCTAAGTCTCAGGAGGCAGCTGCAGAAAAGAAATAAGAACTGATTAACACCCACACAGTACAAGCTGATGGAGGATTTGAGTTCCAGTAAACCTTGAGTCTTATTATGCACTCATTGTAATGTATTAGCATGCTAAACAGCACACCCATCAGTGCCATGACAGTTGACGATTACCATGGCAACAACCAGAAAAGCCCATACCAGGACTGAAAAACTTGTACAAGGACTGATTGGCTCCATCAAACCCAGAAGGAGGACAGGCTAGCAGAAACCTCCCAGAAAAGCCCATGTGGCCCAGCTTGGGCTAGAGCCATCCCTACCGCCCATCTTGGCTGATGGCTTTCCACTCGAGAGCCTCTTCCTCATTGGAGTGCTTTCCTTCCCTTCTCCCTGCATGAACACTTTACTTCCATTTCCCCTTGTGAACAATAAAGTGGCTGTTCACTTCATCCTTCTGCCTCTGCTGTGTGAATTCTTTCACAGCCTGTGGCAAGAACCCACACATTGGTGGGCTTCCTAACTTAGGGGTCCCCCTCTCCTCCACTTACACTTGAGTCCTCTTTCCTACAAAATACTGAGAGTTTGTTGTTGTGAGCAGCTCCCTAAGGCCATGTCTATTGCTTTGGGGGCTTCTTCCTCAACACGACTGTTCCTCAAGTTCCTGGAGGGGCCACGTCTACTTTCCACCATCCAGCACCATTGCCGAAACTCTCCGGAGTAGGTCCATTATGCTTTGCTGAGGATTATAATTGGAGAAAAGGACTGAAGTTGTGAGAGGGAAGCAGGAAGCACAGACTGGTATGCTGCTGCAACGGCTGAACTAAATACTCATTTTGACCAAAGGACCATAAGTTTCATCACATTTCTAGAGGAATCTAAATTTCTCAGTGCCGATCAAGTCCCCACAGTCATGGCCCAAGGCTCCCACATTTGTCTCTCCCACATGGCCTGCCAGGGTAGATAGAAAAATACTGCCTTGGAAATTAAGGTCCCACCACATCAGTGTAATACAGCCTTCTTGCAGAACATCAGCAGGTTTAGCATAAATCATAGAACTTTGCAGCCCAGGGGTTTGTTGATAGACTGAATGGAAATTAAGTCCTATTAGGAAAGGTTTTATATTTGCAACTAATCAAAAAACAAAAACAAACAAACAAACAAAATCTGGGATATGAAGGTATGAAGAAAGGTTGTCCTCACAATAGGCTAACTTCTGCTCTGTTTTCTGTCAACATTTAATTAAAAGAATGAATCTGTTAGAGAGTCCAGACTCATTCTGCTTGCCACACAACAGGCCAATAAATCAGGAGATGAGGTGTTGGGGCAAGGAATAATGACTTTATTCAGAAAGACAGTAGGCCGAGAAGATGGCAGACTAACGTCCTGGAGTACCATCTTCCCCAAGTCAGAATTCAGGCTCCTTTCATATTAAAAAGGGGAGGGGGTGCAAATTTCTTGGTGTCAAAATCTTTGTTCTTGCAGCTGTCCACATAGGCCAGATCAGGATGTTCCTGTAAACCTCCAGCAAGACAAATGTTATTCTCTGTTCTGCAACTTTTTATCTCTATATGAATGGAAAATTGTTATACCCTTAAAGGTCAGAGCCTTGAGAATAGGCTACCTTGTCTGTCTCAGGCTATAGGCAACATTCTTTTACAAAAGGTGCAGAACCAGTGTGACTAAGCACAGGAAACAGAGTACAGGGTTAGAGCTATATGAACAGAAATAGTATGGACTCAGATTTGTTCTTCCCCATTATAAATCCAGTCATAAGAGCCCTTCCCAAAATACGGCTCTACATTCCCAGTTGTGTCCCTAGAGCTTAGGAATTCAATTTTAAAAAACAGCCCTCTTCTTTGGTGTGATGAAATGTCAGGTGTTGTGTATGTTAGTGTGATGTCTTGCATTACCTTGTCCTTTATGTTTGTTCGTATCTTCTAAATACAGAAGACAAAGTGAACTCTGAGACTGTGGTCATGCTGAGAAGTCCCACTGAGAAGGGGGACTTTTATCTCTAGCATCTGCAGGATCGCTTTATGGTACTGACACAGGGCAGCCCTGGTGTAAATGGCTTCACATAAATCTGCTACTTCTATTTAAAGAAATAAGTGCTTTTTTTTCAATCTTCAGAAAGAGGAACTGCTCCCTGTGAGGTGTCATTCAAATAGCCAGAGGCATTTGGTGTTTTTAACAGCTGGAACCCAAAGATCCCTAGAAAGGAAAGCCCCTCCCCCTCACGCTGCCACTTCCACATTCTAACTCAAGCCAGAAGTTCCCCTTGGCTTGCTGAAAAGTAACCGAGCCCTGCGCAACAGCGCTTAGGCACACTGCCTTCAAGGGTCAGTCATTGTCATGAACCAGCCATGGCTGGGTTGTTGATTTTTCCTGCATTCTCCTGGTACTTTTCCACTCACTTTTCAGCCTTTCCTATAAACAGGTAGATCTTGCTGAGCAAATCTGTATTTTTAAATTTTTTTTTAATTTAAGTATAGCCAGTTTACATGTTGTATCAATTTCTGGTGTACAGGGTAAGTTTCAGTCATACATATACATACATATATTATTTTTCATATTCTTTTTCATTATAGGTTACTACAAGATATTCAATATCTGACTATACAGTATAAACTTATTGCCTACCTATTTTATGTATAGTAGTTAGTATCTACAAATCTCAAACTTCCCATTTATCCCTTTCCACCCTCTTTCCACTCACCTCGCCCCAGTAACCATAAGTTTGTTTTCTATGCAAACCTGTATGTTTTAATTCTGGGGCAACCAGAATTGCCACCTTAAAGCCTCAGTTAAGACTGATGTGATGGTTTAATGAAGCATCTTATTTCTGTATTTCAATATTCTTTATCTTGAATATTAGTCATCAAAATTTGAAAACAGCAGAAAAAGCAATCTCCAGACCATGCTGTATCATGACTTCAGTCTAGACTATTTTCAACTTTCAAAATGAGTGTTCCTGAAGAAAAGGGAACACGCTCCGAGGCGATGGCAATGCATTAGCTCTCAGTGCTGTGCTCCCCGCTTCCTGGGCTGTGTTGAATTTGTCCTTCATCACGACCTTGAGTCAAGTGCTGTTAGTATTCCAATGTGAAAGCAGGAGAGAACCCAGGCTTGGAGAGATTACTTCTCTGGCCAATGTCACATAGCTAGATACGGAAGCAGGGATTTGGCCCCAGCTGTAAGGGCTGCAGAGTCCCCATCTACATCACAGCACAGAACTGCCGGACCACGTGTTACCACCCAACAAGGACACTGATGTTCCTGCGCAATGATTAAGACAGGAAACCCTGTTCTTGGACTCAGGAGCCCCAAACTACTAGCTAAGGAAGGGAATTTGATTCTCTGAGTTACATTGTCAAGCATTCAGTTCTTCTTCCACTCCCAAGTGTGCTTCCAAAGGCCTAAACTGAAAGAAGAGATGAAACTGGGCAGGCAGATGTCCCAGCTTTGTCAACTGAAATAAATGTGCAGCCTAAAAGTTGAGTTATGTTTTATTTTGTGGGAGGACTCAAGCCGGGATGATAGCCTCTCAGATGGCTCTGAGGAACTGTTCCAAAGAGGTAGGGGAGGGGCTAGGATATACAGGAGCTTTACAACAAAGACCAGGTAGTTGGCACAATAAAAGATTACTTGTTATCTAAAGAAAACCAGGCATCTCAAGTTAAAGAATTTAGTGCTTTTCTGTATGTGGGAGGAAGCAAACATTTGGGCTCATTGAATTCATTCCTTTGACAAGCACCTAGCTATCTAGGGCCAGTATCCTGTCTTTCTTATTCTGAGTCTCCTCAGGACGCACCATTGTGAGTGGCTGCACAGGCTGGGCTGCAGGCTTGTCTTTACTGGGGGGTGGCGGCAGCCGCTGATGACTTGATGGCTTCAGCATTCTTTGTTTACTGATACTGCTTGGAGTATTTTTCATTCACACAGTGCAAGTGGATTTTGTTGTCTACGTTTTTATAAAAGAAAAAAAAAGTTTCAGAAAAGATTATGCAATTTATCTATGGACTCACAGATAATAGAGAGTGAAGTTGGAATTCATTTCCAGATCTCTCTAGTTCCAAAGATCATTCTACTAGATGGACCCAAGGTGATGATCGTGGGCCTGTTAAAAGCAGCAGAAATCCTGGTAATAAAAGTAATTCTTGTTCTTGGATTCTCTCCCAGCTCCTGGTGTTGTAACAGCCCAAGGCAGAGAATGTTGGTGGATTACAAGTTCTGGTGATCACTCGAAAGGGTTGGTATTAGTTATGGCCACAGAAAACAATTAAAGGCTGGTAACTAAACTGAAGTAAAAAGTGACAAACTCTTTTTGTGTCCCTAGAAGAAACTGCACGTTTTAAACAATTCTTTTGTCTAACTCGGCATTCCAAGTGGATAACATGTGCACCAGCCTATAACTGAGACTTTTATGGAGTAAATGATATTAAAGTTCTGCAACATCCCAGTTGTCAATGGGAACTTTAAAGGTCATCCTCGCCACTTTGTACATCTCACCGTTTTGCACAAGTCAAAAACCTAGTGGGCGTCCTTAATAGCTCCTTATCCCTTGTCCTTATCCAAGTCCCGATCCACGTGAAACCCTGCATTTAGAAACTTCACACTGAGCACATAGAAAATACCTACCAAAGAGGACCTCTGTAAGAGTTCCAAAAAATGAATCATATATTATCAACAAAGAAACCCACAAAATTTCAAAAATTATAACCAATACAGATTTTATTTCCGATCGTGATGCACTAACTCCAGAAATGAAAGTGGGGAAAACACAGGTAAAAATCTATCCGGATAAGCGAAAGCCCTATCTTCATAACTCTTTAAGAAAGAATTACAACAAGAACTAAAATGACAATAATGAAAATATCATATTTGAGCCTACAGGACACAGCAGGATTTGTAATGCTAAGTATCAAATAAGAGTGAAAATAAGTGAATTAACCATTTCATCTCAAGAAGCTAGAAAAATGAATTTAAGAAAAGCAAGAAGAAGAAATTGATAGTCAGAAATGTATGAATTATAAACCAGAAAACAAGTAGAACTAATAAATAAATTAAATAATTGGTTTTTGAGGTTGAGCCAAGATGGTAGAGTAGAGTGACTCACAGCTTGCCCTCTCCTACAAACACACCAAGAATTACATCTACGAACCCACTGAATCGCATAGAACACCTGCTGAACTCTAGCAGAGTGTCTCTTGCTTTGAAATACAGGAGGATTCTCACAAAATCCTATAAACAACAAGTTTATACTGTATAACACAGGGAACTATATTCAATATCTTATAGTAACCTATGGTGAAAAAATATGAAAATGAATATATGTATGTTCATGTATGACTGCAGCATTGTGTTGTACACTAGAAATTGACACAACATTGTAAACTGACTACACTTCAAAATATATATATAAAATATATATATATTTTAAAATAATTGGCTCTTGAAAATAAAACAATAAACTAAAATAAATAAACCACTAGCATAATGAACTCATTGAAAAAAAGAGACAGAGACAGAGACAGAGAAATCACAAATACACAAGAATAAAAAATGGGGAAAAGGATAGACAGAAAATTAAACAATTATTAAAAGCAAACTCTAACTGCCATAACACACACTGTTCTAGCAGGACTTAGTGGTCATTAATGAAATATTAATATGTTCTGTTCACTCAAATGTATCATTTTAACTGCAGTTTAAAAACTCTTTCTCTTAGATACAGTTCCTAATGAATGTAATAATTGAACTCCTGAGAGACCAACCATCAGCTGCTTATGAATAATTATACATTTTAGAAGGAATAAGCAGATTTTCTCACAAATCTATCCCTGAGAAAAAGTCAGAAGCTCATACAATTTTCATCAAGTATCTTATGTTCTGCATTAAGTTCAAATTCGATGTCAAGAACTTTGAAGAGTCTGAGGTTTTCCCAGCCTGCAAGCTAACAAGTTAGCCTACAGCCGTTTCCTTGCTGAGGGAGGGAGGCGCGCAATTCCCAGGTCAGAAACAAGGGACTGTACTCCTCGTGGTGCACAGGGCAGCCAGTACTCCCTGTTTGCATTGGTTCTTCTCAGCCTCGAAGTCCCAAGGCAGTAACGGCGGAGGAATATCCAAGTGATGCTACTCACCCCCGGGGGTCTGAGTCACGACTGAGAAACTCTCAGAGTAGGCAAAGCTGCCCAACCCTTTAGAGGAAGAAATGATCTTTATTGTCCTGGACAAAAAACAAACATGCCTTCTGCGCCGCAGGGAGACACTGTCTGTATCCTCCAAGGCTGTTCACTATACAAGCGTCTTTGAAAACTTAGCCCAACAACAGCTATCAATACTTCTGCTCATAAGACACGTAGAAATGTGAGAGCCCCACAGCAAATTAACTCCTAACAGAGAGCACACGCAATACGGAAAATACTCATTTCAACAAGATTAAGTGCAAACTCAGAAAGGCATGCAATTCTTATAAACAGGCAATACCTTACAGCTAGAATGTCAACATGCATAAATTGTCAGGTATCATTTTCATATGTCTAACAGTTAACGCTTTCTGAGTAAAAATTCAGCCCAGAACCCAGTAGCTAAACACAATGGTTTATTATTTCTCACAAGTCCCTAGGTTTCCTAGACGGTTCTTCGGCAGGTTTTACTGGGTTCGCTCACAGAGCTGCATTTGGCTCGAGATCTGATTTTGCTGGTAGGTCCCAGAAGGCGTCCCTCATGCCTAGCAGTTAGGTAGCTATCTGCTGGCTGGTAGGGAAGGTATCTCAGTTTCCCTCACATGATCACTTCTCCTCTAACAGGCAAGGTAAGCTTCCTTCTAGAGCAGTCTGTGGGCAGCATTCCAAAAGGGAGCAAGGCCTCACACAGTGTCATGTTACCTACATTCCACGAGTCAAAGCAAGTCACAAAGTCAACCCAGATTCAAGGGGTCAGACAGAAGAGCTGCCAAGAATTTGTGACCATATTTTCAATCTACCACAACATGACTCCTAGGTGCTTGGGATTTATTGACTGGAGTAATCATGCAAAAACAATGCCCGCACGGCTATTTAAGAAACATGATACACCCAGGCTCTGATGGACCAAGAAGTTTCACAGTAAAACCTTCAACAGAAAAACCTTAACTCCATGTAATATTCATCATAAAGAAAAGTCACCACAGTAAAAAGTTTGGGTCAGTCTGGCTGAACAAAATTAAACCATACCCCTAATGCAGAAGTTCTCAATCTTAATCAAGCAGAGAACCCTTACTGTTGGTGAGGTATCTCACGCAGTGTCCCACGTAACACTCATTGGGAAAGCTGCTATATGACAGGTGAACTTCAGAATCCAACAGAACTGGTTTTGAACTGAAGCAAGCTTTTGACTTGGAACAAGTTGCTTGACTTCTCTGAATTTTAGTTGCTTGAAGCAAAAAGTCAGGGTTCATCGTGAGGACTGAATGTAGTCATGTATTTAAAACAACCTGTGAAACAGGTAGTTGATAAGACTGAAAAAAACATGACTTCCTTTTTGTTGTTTTAAAATCGGCTCATTTATTCATTTGTGTCCCTGTCCCTGCCGACTCTAGGTACAGAGAGATCTGTTTTACTACTTAGTGGCAAGAGATGGATATTGGGGTAACCAATCTAAGGGCATTAGTACGTTATTATCTGCCTCGGCATATTATACATAAGAATTCCCATCTCTCTTAAATTGTGAGTCTATCATTCTGCTATGTGCATATATAAAATCTTCCTCCAAATCAGCAGAAAAAAATGATACAACTATTTTTAAAAGGTCCGTTATAGCTCACAATGCTAGCTGTAATCTTTTTAAACTTAGTATTATAGGAGCATAGTATGTGAGATTAAAAAAAACTTGGAAGTTAGTGGAGAAGACAAAGATCGAAGGAGACAGAGGCTGAATCTGAGGATAAGGAAAAAGGGGGAGCTATCTGGGAAGCGGCAGAAAAATAAATAAGTAATAAATAAAATGATTTGAAGGCAGGTCATTTTCTTGTCCACCATTCTGGCAGAACAGGCAGCTTGCTGCAATGGAGAGCCAGTAGGCAGCCACTCAGGGCCCCTGGGGAGCCTGAAAAGTGGTGGTTACCGGAGACCACAGTGCAGGCTGACAAAGGACTGGTGAGGAGAGCAGGAGGGGACGGTGGCTCCCCTCCGCCCCGGACAGGAGGGAAAGGGCTTCCTGTCAGGCGGCCAGATTTGAGGACTGCTGTTTGAAAGCACTGGCTCTAATCCTTGCTCGCCTCCTGTTTTGATAAAGCTGCCTTCAGCATGCCCCCTGGGGAGACCCGAAGTCAGCACAGCGGTGAATTCTGCACCGCTGGAAGCGCGCAAGCTCTGAACCGCGAGGCGGGCACATCAGAGTCTCCTGCAGGTAAGAACGGGCTTTCAAAGGCGGAAGTGACCCAGGGATTCTCAGCGCCTGTTCTTTTCACTGAAACGTTGATAAGTGAGTCTATGACGTTAATTAACTCTCTCAAAATACATTCACAGCAAGAAGAGCGATGGATTCCATGTTACAAATCTTTCAATGCATTCTAGAATAGCCCTTATTTGAACTGACCCACACAAAGAAATTATCTCAGAATTCACTTTTTAAAATGCACTGGGTTTAAGAATTAAGTAAACTATTTAGATATAAAAAAAAACTCATAAAATATCATAGTTAAACTTTGATCAATATTTATTTTTTAAATCCTTCCTTCTTTTATATCCATTGGATAAAGAGTTACATCTGTGTCACTTTTACATAGACATATTCTGGAAGTAAGTTTAAAAAGTTTCTCCAGTCATCATTTTCTTCAGTTTAGAAATCCCTGCAGTAACACATGAGAGAACAAAGCAAATGAGAAATTTAGCTGAGCAGCAAGTTCTGTATCTGTAAGAACACATCACATAATTTTCATTAAGTCCTTATTATAATAGCAATACAAGGGTATAATACATTTGATGATGGAACCTGGGTATTTTTGTTATGAGGTAATTTGTGGTTATAAGTATATTTATGTCCTCAATTAGTGATCAGATAATTCAAAACTGATGCAGAAGTGAGAAATTCCGAGTAATTGAAAAGATGAGTAAATCAATATTTAAAGAATAAGCCAACTGAAAGGATGATTCATCCTCAGGGGGTATATTCTTTTTGCATCAGCAGCAGCAGCAGACTAGGAATATCAACCCTACTTATGTCCCAGAGAGATGTTAAGCAAGTTCTGGATGTAGGGATGCAGACCGTGAGAAAGTTGACTGTCCCACTTCAGGATAAAATCTCAAATCTCATTAGGGAAGAGTGTAGCCCCCTGAAGAGACCCGGCACATCTCACAACTAAGCTTCAAACCACTCATTATTCAGAGTAATTATGTAATAATTAACTAAACAAGATGATAATGTAGTCTGTGGCTTTGATTATAAGAATGAGGAATATAGCAAATAAGGGGAAAATGGTATCATGAGTTAAATATTATGAAATAATAAATCTCCTAAAACTCGTCCAGTAGACTGTGACTCATACAGGGAGGGAGGAAGTAGAAATGTTACAGAATCCAAACTCATTCTGTTGGGGCAAGGAATAATGACTTTCTTTGGAAATCCAACAGACTGAGAAGATGGCAGACTGATGTCCTAGAGAACCATCTTTCCCAAGTCAGAATTCAGGCTCCTTTTATACTAAAAAGGGGAGGGGATGTGGCTGAAATGTCAATCTTACTGGAAACCTAAAAGAACGAGTATGTGAGAGAAAATAAAGTAATAAAGTATTTGTTAAAAAAAATTCTTTGAATTTTAGAATTGTTTTGCAGAACAATTGATATAACAAGACTTTGGCTTCGTAGTCATGGTACTAAATAAAGACTTGGTGTTGAATATACACCATCGCTCTCATATTTGATTCTTGCAACTGTAATAAGGAAGCTGGGCTTGCCATTCCTGCTTTAAATGAGAAAACAGGGGCACATGGAGTATTGTGCCTTCAGAGTTACCAGCAAGGTTGGTGTGCCCTTGCCCCGCAGCTAGATAACACTGACTCCATCTTCCAACATCAGTTTGGTCCAGTGAGCTCTGCACTGTCGTTCACCGCAGCCTTATGCATTATGACTGATTACACCAGTCCACATTCCAACAGTTTCACTTGTCCTATGAAGCAGAGTTTCTACCAGAAAGCCTTGGGGAAGCACAGACACCACAGTTTCAGAGCATTCCTGCCAACTGTTTAGGCATTGCTTAGTGACTGCAAAGTGCACCATTGAAGAGAACACATTGTTTTACACAAAGGCACCTAGGCTTTAACAATAAATGCCAAGTGTAATTTGAACACTGGAAATGTTGAGGTCTGTGGCTAACCTAAGATGTGATCTGACAGCTCAGCCCTGTCTACTACCCTCTAGGATGCCTTCCAACAACCCCCCAAGAGCTAACTTACATGACCCAGCTCAAAGAGAAGAATTTTCTCAATGAAAAGTAATGGCTTTAGCAAATACTTCAAGCCCTTGCTTCATTTCTTATACAAATCATCCCTACTATGTGTATGATTTTAATAATTCTTTTGTCCTGGACTTCTGTAATCTTGACTTGATCAGCGCACATACAAATACACTGAGTCCCACGCCATCAAATTAGATGAATGCTGTGAAGACACTGCAAAGTCTGGCATCTGTGTCTAGGTGCCTAGAACTGTCCCTTTTCCTCTTAAGTAAATATTTCTGGACAGGAATATTGATTCCAGAACCAACATTTAATTGATTTCAGTGCGTCCGCAGATTAGACCTGCCATCATACCATATTATGTTAGATGCCTTTCTCGAAAAATCACCTTGTCAAATGTATTTCAGAAATGCATGGTGTGTGGTACTCTGGCAAATTCTGGGTGTTACCTGACATTCTGTGTCTGAGTAATAGGGCATAATTCACAATATGCCTCTTACTCATTTTCAAATTGATTTCTGTTAAATGATAGAGGGAAGAGTGTTATATATTTTAGATACTATTTTTTCCCTTAAAACTATCACAGAAGCTTCTCTCAGAGCAAACAAGAGCAAATGTCACTGAGCAGCAGTGTCTACTAACAAGCAGGTTAACAGCTGATCGGTCAAGAAGAGCCAGCAAGTCCCCAAAATGTTCGTGTAACACGTGTCTACCCCAAAACCAGTAAGTTCTCGTCAAACATCTTACTTCTCCTCTTTATTTCATTTGGCTCAAAAGTAAAATTGGCCCAGTCTTATTCACCGCTGGAGATTAACTTCTAATAGGGTCATTCAGTTCGAGTACATATATGCATATGAATTGTTTGTCATCGTTTCAGAAAATGAAGCAATAAAGGCTAAAAGAGAAATTGGCACAAAGCTTCCAAATACTTAGAATGAACCTGAAAATTGCATTCTTGAAAGCCTTTTTCAATTTAAGCATTTGGAAAGAAAACAGAGAACACAAAGAACCATTAGCAAGAGCAGCAAGTGCTTTCAGGGAATAAATCAGACCAAGTTGATAGCTTTTCAGTGAAATTATAACATTGGTGAGTAAAGAAAGAAGATATTGTATGTGTTGTGAATATTATATATGAAAAGAATGATTCTCTATTGCTCACATATTCTAACCACATAAACAATGGAATAATAAGAAGCAATTCAGCCTTGTGATCAACAAGGTAGCCATATTGGTCCCTGTAATCCTCCCAAAGTTTTAACAAGGAAGCACTGGTGCTAATAAGTTCCAAATTCTGATCTAAAAGTGAAATCATCCCACATATTGAGATTTCTCTAATTCACCTATTTAGGAAACCTATTGTCCCTAAAAACAGAATGTAGTAATTCATTCATTTAATGTTAAGATACTTACACAATTTAACAAAAAAAAATTAGATTAGAAAAACAATAAATTATCTTTGCAAGACAGGTGAAGAGTGAAAAAAAACTGTTCTCTACATTAATAAGAATGAGAAAATACTAGAAAGTATTAACACTGCAGTCTTAGTAAACAGCAACTAACATTTATTTATGGTAGGTAAAGTCACTAAACGTAAGTTACGTCAGAAAAAGCATTTGACAAAATTCAACATCCATTCATGATAAAATCTCTCAACAAAGTGGGTATAGAGGAAACATACCTCAACATAATAAAGGCCACACATGATGAGCCCACAGCTAACGTCATACCTCAAAGGTGAAAAGCTGAAAGCACTTCCTCTAATGTCAGGAACAAGACAAAGATGTCCATTCTCACCACTTTTATTCAGCATGGTTTTGGAGGTCCTAGTGAGAGAAATTAGGTTAAAAATTAAATAAATAAAAACAAAAGTCATCCAGATTGAAAAGAAGGGAAACTGTCACTTGTCATGTCACAGATGACATGATATATCATGTATCACCAAAACCTGTTAGAACTAATAAATGAATTCAGTAAGTTACAGGATACAAAAATCTGTTGCTATTCTATACACTAATAATAAACTATCACAAAGAGAAATTAAGAAAATAACCTCATTTAAAATTACAAAACGAACAAAATACCAAGGAATAAATTTAACCAAAGAGGTGAAAGACTTGTACACTGAAAACTATGATACTGATGAAAGAAATTGAAGAAGACACAAATAAATAAATGGAAAAATACTAATGCTCATTAATATTTTTTAAATGTCCATACTACCCAAAGCAATCTACAGATTTAATGCAGTTCCCATTGTGGGGGCCCAGGGCAGGCCACTACAAAAATATGCCTCAATGATATATTGATTGTTTCTAGTCAATGTTACTTAAGAAAGAACCAGTGCAAGAGGGACACTCTGACTCTCCTTTCTGTCTCCCTGAAAGTAGGGAACAAGTGTTCCATGTGAAAGGTGTCCTCCTTGTACCAGGAGGTGGAAAGTCATCTTTATCACCAGAGATAAGGAATTCAAGGCTGAAAAGCCTGTGTAAACAAACTTTGTTACTTCTTTACTAGTTTACTACCCAACCCAAACTTTGCTTAAATTATTTACTAATTAAGCACCCAAACCTAATTTTCTTTGTCCTGTCAAATCCTCACTAATTTATTATTTCTCTGTGTGCAAAGGTATAAAAGTTGCCTGCTTGTGGTGACTCTCTGAACATCATTTTATGGTCTCCTGTGTGCACAAAATTAAATTGGTTTTTCTCCTATTATTCTTCCTTATGTCAATTTTGTTATTAGTTCAGGCACAAGAACTAAAGAAGGGTAGAGTGTCAATTCATGGGGAAAATGATAATGACTCTGATGAACAGGAAGATAAGGGGAGGACCTAGTTGAGGGAGAGACCAATCTAAATCCAATAATTTCAGTCAACTTTAGCTGCCCCTTTGATGTGCAAATCAAATGGAGCTACAGGCCTCAAATGTAATAGATACAAATATATTTGGGTATAATATGATAATGCAAGGTATTAATGCTCTGTATCACACAATGATTTTACATTTGAGACAGTAGGATTGGCAAAGCTGTAAGGATGTAAAAAATCACTTGGAACTCTGCTGCTGGTTTATATTTGGGTCTATGTTTCTATTTATTCTTCCCTAATGATGTTGGTAATAAGCTCACCAATTTTACTACCAGAGTTTAAAATATTTTATTCAAATTATTTAGATTTTTATTATGTTTTATTATGATTCACCAATAGCACATGATAAGAGGAAACCACTTAATATCCATTCAGACCAAGAAGGTTTTTCCATTACCAAACTTAAAACATGTAGAACAATCATAGGAAGTTTTTTAAAAGAAGTAATCATCAAAATATCAAACTGGTATAACACAACATCTTCAGGGCTGATTTTTTTTCTCTCTTACTGGGTTTATGTTGTGTAGGATGGCTCCCAAATGATTGGTAGAAGGCTCCCCAAGAGGGTTCCATGTAAAAGTTAGTCTCAGTATCAACATGACCTGTGCATGAGCTTTAGTCATTGAGAACTTATAATTTGGAAGGAATAATTTTGTCTTGTTGGCTTTCATTGGTGTTTCATCAAAATCAACACCGTTTTCTCCAGTCAGTCTGATGAGGATATTCGTAGAGAGAAGTTGAAACAAATTTGGATAGAATCTTTTGCTCCTCCCAAAAAAGGTCAAGCTACAAAATCCAGTGTCATCAAAATCAATGATAGACTGAAATAATCTTTTCTTTTAAGTTAAAAGAAAATAAAGAAAAAAGAAAAAAGGACCAACCAACCAGCATAGAAGAGATGTGGTAAGGGATGGTGGGAATGCAGCACTGACACTATTTGGCAGTGGATCAGAAGTTGTGTGCAGGAAAGAGCAGAAGTTAAGCACAATGCCAGATTTTTGAAAGGCGTAGTTGTGTTAGGTAATTAGATAAGTGGGGGCACTGGGCAGACAGATGGAGGAGAGGGAAGATGGTCCAGAAGATGGTGGTATGCCTGCCTCCAGCATAAAGGGGTTTTACTTCCTCTAAATGAGAGCCAACAAGAAACTGGTTAGAACCTGACAGCTGCAACCGCATGGTAGCAACAAGGACCTAACAGGACACGACCCAATGCTCATTGTAATACAATTAACACTGCAATTTAGGCCCCTCCATGGGTTCTTCTGTGTGCATCATGGGTAAGGACATGTGCAAAAGGGGAGGAGCATGACTAAGCCCTCCAGGATCAAGAGCCGTCAATCAAATCAAGAGACCACCTCTAAGTGAGGGTATAAGAAAAGGGGGCAAACAAAGACTGCTCCTTTTCCTCCCTTGGATCAGCGCACTTCCCACTCTTGGAGGTGTACTTTCCCTTTGCTAGTAATTCCTTTAAAATCTTGTGCTACACAACGCTCTGAATTCTTACCTTTCAGGTATGACAAGACCTGGGATCTTTTCCCTTCCTCCTTTGAGACAATAGTTGGAATAAGTGTGATGATGATAACAGAAATAGCAAAAAGGAATCAATTAAAAGAGAAAAGGATGGGTTCAGCTTGGGACAGAATAAGATTTAGGTCCATGGGACATACATTTGTGTCCACAGTGGAGCACTTGAGCAGACAGAATGTGTGAGAACAGATGTTCCTATGACTTGGGAGACTTTCCAAAACCATAAGGAGGATGAAGAAAAAAAAAAAAAACTAACAAATTTTCTTAAATATCTATTTTTACCCAAGAAATGGAGCCTCCTCGTTTCTCTTAGATCAGGCATGGAGACCACAATTCCATGTGCTATCAAAAACTCTATACCAAACAGTTAAATGTCACCAGACAATGGTATCTTTAAAAGAAATCCAAGCTTCAGCACAGAGACATGGTGGCAAAATAATTTAGATGATTTACAGACAGGAACAGAGAGTTCAACTTGGCTGGAGAAGCATAAAGTGAGGAAAAGCTCCTTCATTTAGTATTATTTATCGAGCTCCACCAAGGGTCAGGCACTGCACAGCACACTGAAGAGGAAGACGTTAACGAGGCATCAGCCTGTCCTGAGACCTCTCACAGTCACAGGGCTTTTTCTCAGGGAAAGGGAAAATGTTACGGAATGATGAAGCTGGTGTGAAAATTTGTTAAACCTTTAAGCTGTAAAGATTATACCCTTGAATAGAAACAAAACCTGAGGCAGAATGGGGTATTTTCAAGAATAGTCCTGTTTTCTTTTCAATGTGTGGCTGGTTTGAGTCTGACACAGTAGCAGCCTTCACGCTTTGAAGCGTTCTGTATTGTGAAGCAACTGCTGCTTTTAAGGTTGATATTGCAGGAATCATTGATTCCCAGTGGAAACAAAATCAGCTCTGTGCTTTATGTGAGGTCATGACTCTAATTTTAAAAGATCATTTCCATGATCAAAGATACCTACAGGATTCTCCTTATGTAACTGAGCCAAGCCAGACCCTGTGAGGCCTTCCCGGGTCAGACCCCTCCCCCATATCCTCTGCTGTGGCTCCTCTCGAAGCACCCAGATAATCCTATCTCATGCGTATTTCCTGAGTTTTTCAGATGCTGAAAACCACCACCAAAAGGGAGAAATTAACTACTTGATGATGAAGAGCACTTAACCTCCAGACCTTCTGGTGCCTAGGGGTTGGTGGTGTTGGTCTCCCTGTTACCTCAACACCAACCAATCAGAGAATTGTTCATGAGCTGCTCCCACAGGCTGCAACCCCTCTCCCTCACCTGGGCTTTTAAACATGCTTTGTTGAAACCCTTTGGGGAGTTCAGGGTTTTCTTAGGCATGAGCCAGCCCATCCTCGTTGCTTGGCCCTGAAGTAAACATTTCTCTGCTCCAAACTCACGATGTTTCCATTTCTTTGGTCTCACAGTGCATCAGGCACATGAACTTGCATTTGGTAACACTTATAGCTGAGAAGACAACACCTTGCAAATTAGAAATATATATATATATCCATTCCCTAGTGAAACAAAACACTACATCAAATTCTCAAAGCATTCACTGGAATTGCATTGTGGGCCAGATCCAGTTGCTTGGGGCTTGATCCGCGGCACCCTAACAACCATCAACAGAACATTTTGATATGTTTAGGGGCTGGGAAAATAAGGACACCGAAGACTTAAAGAATTATTGTCTGCTCTTGAAAGTCTGACCCCTGAGTTAAGGGAATAGAGAACACACACATTTTTCAGACAGAGAGCTGTCAGAGCGACACAGCTTAAGAAACTGAATGGCTATAAAAACAGAATCTGTAATCACGTCTGACAGAGCGAGTAAGTTCTGCACAATATCAACATTGAGCTCTGCCATTTCCATCGACTCCTGAACCCCTAGTTTTTCCAGATCTGTATCAGTGGTTCTAGCACAGCACAAGGTACAATGTTTTTACAAAAAGAAGACACAAGTCTAAAAAAGTCTTAAGTGTGGCGTTTTCTTACTACTGACAAATTAAGATATAGTCACTTTAACTCACTTCCCTTCCAAAACCAGAGTGGAAAAGATAAATGCAAGCCCAAGATCCTGCTTTGTCAGAAACCTGATAACACAGCACTGGGGGGAGAGGTTGATGGCAAGTCTTTAAGCTTGTAATTAACACTGAAGGAAGAAAATACGATTGAGTGATTATTCTAATAACAGAAGAATGATGACACAGTGACAGATCCGACAAAGGCGTTCTTTCTCAGAGGAAAAATATTCCTGTAATTTCCATTTTAATTTGAGCTGAACTGTTATTTGGTAAAACTCAATAGATCATTTCAAATCTTCTAAGCTGTCAATGAAATACACTATGTTGACTGAAAAAAAATGGACAACGTGAGACTTGTGAGTTAAGTTTTATTTGGGGCAAAATGAGGACTATAGCCTGGGAGACAGCATCTCAGATAGCTCTGAGGAATTGGTCCAAAGAGGTAAAGGAGAAGTTAGTATTATACATGATTTTAGTGAAGTGGGGTACGTGTGGTCAAGCACACATTTTGGCAGAAGTTTGCTGCTCATTCCAAGGAGCAGATGTCACCATTAATGATTTTAGTGCTTTTCCAGGTACGAAAAGATGTAAGAATTTAGGCTCATAAATCTTCTATGAAAATATCTAAGTATCTGAAGTCCTGTACTGCCAGTATTTCCCAGAGCAGAGAGTGTCTCATTCTTGATCTCCACCCTGAATTCTTTCATGGTGTGTTGAAGGCCAGCAACTGCAGTGGCTAGAGACTTCATCCTTGTAGAAGTGTTACCCCAAGGAAGGGAAGGGAAAAAACTCAGTTCTCATCTTGTCTGAAAGAGAAGAATTGAGATTGGAGACACAGGGTTGTGTAGTGAAAGATTTTAAAGGTTTTATTTAGCAAAGGGAAAGTACACCCCCCAAGAACGGGAGGTGGGCTGATCCAAGGGAGGGAAAGCAGTGGTCCTTGTTTGCCCCTTGTCTTATACCCTTGCTTAGAGGTCATCTTTTGATTGACGGCTCTTGCCTCTGGAGTGCTTAGTCATGCTCGTCCCCTTTTGTGCATGTCCTTACCCATGATGCACACAGACAAGCCCACTGGGGGCACTAAACCACAATGCTAATTATAATACAATGAGCATTGAGTGGTGCCCAGTTAAGTCCTTTCTGCTACCTCGCAGTCGTGGCTGTTGGATTTTAACCAGTTTCTTGCAGGCACTCATTTAGAGGAAGTAAAACCCCTTTATGCTGGGGGCAGGCATAACACCATCTTCCAGACCATCCTCACTCTCCTCCTCCTACCTGTCCAGGGCCCCAATTATCTAACTACCTAACAGAGGCAGATGGCAAGTGCTAACGTTTAGTTGGCAGCTATAAGTTTCTTTTTGCTTCTCATTACTTCAGAAGTCCTGACAGTAGAATGAAGATGTAGCCCCTATTAAAGAAAATGACATTTTTTGGGACCCTTATCATGATTATGGAAAATCAAGGCACTGATCTTCCCCTCATTCCTCATTTAAAAGATGGCCTGGTCAATCTCCTGTCCCATTGTAACATTTATCTAAGTTTAATGACTGTACAATTAGAAAGCCATCTTGTTACATTAAATGCAAGACATTAATTCAAAAGAAACAAAATGTCATATCTCATGCTCTCAAAATACCAGCTAGGGGAAAGTCACCCTTGAATGAAGAGAATTTCTTAATTTTTGGTATTAAAAGACCTATTTTTTTGGAGAGAGACAGCTAACCTTTATTGATCTGGAGTGAATGCCAAGGGCTGGGTGAAATGCTTTACATAGATTATGTCACTTAATTCTCACTCTACCTCATGAGATCCTAGAGCAGGCATGCCAGAGATTGACATTACTGGAAACGAGGAGACCCAAGAGAAGCCCCCCTACCTTCCTGCTTCACCAAATCCTGCCCCCCAGCTTGCTGTTCTCCACCTGTGAGATAGGCTTGACTCTCTGCTCCAGCATAGATTACTGGTGCCCTGACATCCTGGTGTCAGACAGGACACAAACTTAAGGGGCAACGGTAAACACGTATCTCGGAGAACTCCATAGAGAGAAAAGTATGCTCTAAATGTGCTGCTTCTGGATTTATTTCACTAAATTAAAAACCAACATCTTTAGATTTTTTCCTTTGCCAGAGCTAATCATTTTCTCTATCAAAAATAAGCAGAGAACGGTCACAATGTAGCAGGAATGTTTTACAAAGCTGGCAGAATGAATTAAATGCTGCTGTTAATTGCAAAGTTAGTAGAGTCATGGAAGAAGAGAGAGTTCCCAAGGAAAGCTGAATCAGAAATTGTAAAAAGTAACAGAAACCAAGCCAAACTAGTTTAAGCAGAAAGGGGAGTGGGAGGACCCTGGGATTCTTAGGAAATACAGGAAAAAGTTGAACATACTGAACTTGGAAAGGTCAGAATGAAAAAAATCTCTGATTACTATACTTCAATAACAAAACAAAAAATCTGCTAGCGATGGCCAATAAGCACATGAACAAAGCGCCACATCACTAATTAACAGGGAAATGCAAATTGAGACCACAAAGAGATACCACTTCACATCCATTAGGATGATGGCTATTTTTTGAAAAAGAAAGAAAGAAAAGAACAAGTGTTGGTGAGGATGTGAATAAATGGGAACCCTTTGCATTGCTGATGGGAATTTAAAATGGTGCAGCCGCTGTGGAAAACAGTCTGTCAGTTCCCGAAAAAAAAAAAAATTAGACAGAATGACCGTATGATCTAACAATTCCTCTTCTGGATATATATCCAAAGGAACTGAAAGCAGGGACACTCGTGTTCATAGCAGCATTATTCACAATAGCCAAAAAAAGGTGGAAACAACTCAAATGTTCACTGATGGATGAATGGATAAACCAAATATAGTATATACATATAATGGGATATTATTCAGCCTTAAAGAAAAGGAAAATGCTGACACAGGCTACAATATGGATGAACCTCAAAGACATTATGCTAAGTGCAATAAAAGGATTATATAAAATTATATATAATATATTGCATGACTCCACTTATATGCAATACTTAGAATAGTCAGATTCATAGGGACAGAAAGTAGAAAGGTGGGTGCCAAGTGCTGGAGGAGGGGCGGTGGAGAGTTACTATTAATGGGGATGGTTTCAGTTTGGAAAGATGAAAAAACTCTGGAGATGAGTGGTAGTGATGGTTGCCTTGTGAATGTCCTTAATGCCATTAAACTGCATAC
Organism: Vicugna pacos; assembly: GCF_048564905.1. Classification (NCBI taxonomy): domain Eukaryota; kingdom Metazoa; phylum Chordata; class Mammalia; order Artiodactyla; family Camelidae; genus Vicugna; species Vicugna pacos. Next base: position 10,169,410 of record NC_132994.1, on the reverse strand, counting down.
CCAAAAATGGTTAAATGGTAAGTTTTATGCTATGTACCAAAAAAAGAAAAAGAGGATGAGAATCTGATCTGGAGCTGATCACTGAAGGGTTATCAGTTGCTGAGGGAGTGATTTCAGTGAAGATGGAAGATGAAACCCAGGCTGTGAAGGACTAGGGACCCAGCAGTGGGTGAGCGGCAGAGGACAGTGGGCAAGTCTGCTCACAGAGGGCAGGTGGGGCCCCGGGTGACAGTGGCTCAGTGAGAGAATAAACCTAGAAATTAAAGGACAGAAATGAATGACACTGAAAATGAAGCTTCTGCTTTATAATAACAAAAGAACCCTGCAGTTAAAGGTCTAACCATTGAAATTTTGTGCTTAGCAAATAGTAGGCATATAAACTACATAACAGCAGTGCACATGCGTATTGTATTCCAGAGTATTCCGCCCTGACTCCCTAACTGTCTTAGGAGGAAAACACTTCATTGGAGTAGGCATGTCAGCTAGGGGCCACTCAACCGTATCTTTATGATGGTTTCTGTGGGTGTCTCCCTAGAGATAATTGTCCATTTGGCTAAGAACCAATGAAACTACAAAGAGAAGAAGACAAAACATCATCCTCTAAAAATCAAGAGTTAAAAACAAAACGATACAAAATAGAGGAGGAAAAACCAACATTCAGGTATTTACATTTTGGCAGTCTTAGGCAGACAATAGCTAAGAGATGATATTTATTTATTTACTTATTTTAAAGAAAATCGTGCTGTGTCAGATGAGGAATGGTTTAAATTTTTTTTTATTTTTATGGGGTTTTTTGGGGAGGTAGGTAATTAGGTTTATTTATTGACTTATTCATTTTAATGGAGGTATGGGAGATTGAACCTAACACTTCATACTAAGTACACACTCTACCATTGAGCTATACCCTCCCCTCAAGAGACGATATTTAATCTGCTGTGGATTTAACAATTTGCTTTTGAAACTCATTGTGCTTTCACTTTAGCTGTATTTTTCTAGAAAAGTAAAAAAATTAAGAGACATAAAATGTAACTACTTATTACATCACTGCCCAGAAATTTCTCTATGAAATAATGCCTTTTTTAAACAGAGTAATTGCATGTAATTGTATGTAAATGTTTAATTGTAACAAAACTGAAGAATTATCTCCTTTACATGGAAAGGGAGTTAAAATTAAAATAAGTTTATTAAAATTAAAATTCAATTTTTAAAAAGGCTAAATTCAAATGTAAACAATGGCAAACCACATAGCCTGATATTAAGAGACTAATGCATAGTTTATCACACCAATCTCTCAATATCATTCATTCTGCCTGGCGTAGTATAGTGTGGGAGTTAAGCATTCCAGCCTTCGAGCCACAATCTCTGGGCTTGGAGCTCTGACACCACCTGTCACTTAACCTCCCAAATACAAAAAATGATGGCCAGGATGATGGTGGCGGTGGTGGTGGTTGTCACGGTGATGATGATAAACCTATCCTACGAATTTGTCAAGATTAGGCAGAGCAAGGTACATAAAGTGTTTATAATAACACTTGGTATATGGAAAGTGGTATAAAAGTGTTAACCATTGAATCTTCTGGTCACTGCAGGTTCTGAAATCTGTAAGTAATGTTAGCAGGTAGGAGAACAAACTACACGGGTTTTTATTATCTCCTGCTGTTACCAGTTTTTCTTGTGTCACATTTCTTTAGAAACACACCTGCCATTTGCTCTCGCCAAGTGTCGTCTGACACCAGCTCAGCGCCCTCCTCTCTGCCTTGCTAGGCCGCTTCATTTGATAGATGTGGAGGTTCTCTCTCTCTTGCTTCTGATAGCAATCTGCAGCTTCTCTAAATATTGTACAGTTTCATAGTTGATGGAATTCACAGATATGTTACAGTGGCATGCCAGTGTGAGTAAGCCCAGAGAAATTAAATAATTGCATATAGCAAATAAAATCCCTGCTGCCAAAATGAACTATTTATGTCAAAAAGAAAAGAAGGAAAATTGAAGCAGGAACTCTTATAAAAATACACTGTTCAGCACTAAAATTTTGTTTGATGTACAGTATATTTAAATTATTAATATTCTATGAATGCTTTACCTATTGGGCCCTGATCACTCATATTTTGAAGGTTTTTAAAAATTATTTTTATTATTATTTTGATCAATGTTTTCATCAATCCTAAATGTCAAGGTCCTTATAACTCTTAAACAAGGAATCATCAGAACATAAAATGAAAATAACTTAATGAAACGGTGGAGGAGAATATCTTTGTTTGGAAACAAGAATAAAAAACCAAAACAAAACAGTGAGTTGTTAGGTAGAAAGAACCACGCAGTAAACCTCAGAGGATGGGTAGCTCATAGCTGGATCCCCACTGCCTAGAACAGTGCCAGGCACGCAGCAGGCATGTTGATAAATAGCTGTGTGAATTTTGAATGAATGAAAGAATTACTAAGCTCTAAAGCTATTATCAAGCAGAAGGTTCTGGATTTTGTAAAAGAGGTCAACAGTCAGAAGTGATTCTCAACTGAAGGAGGAACAACCTGCTTATGGATGCTTGGAAATATGGTGCAGGTTGGCTTGTTGGCTGCAGAGAGCTGGGAGAATTGAGGGAGCAGAGATGCTAAATTCTCTGCAATATGGATGTAATAGGAAAGAACCAATCTGACTCCATATTAGATCTGTTCCTTTGGCTTTGACCCTGTGCTCTACTTCCTAGGTTTCGTTTGGCTAGTTCTACGTTTTTTGTAAAAGAATGTTGCCTGTACCCTAAAATATACAGGAGAGCTTATTCTCAAGGCTCTGACCTTTAAGGATATTAAAACTTTTCCAGTCATATAAAAATAACAAGTTGCAGAATAGAAAATAATGTTTGTTTTGTTGGAGGCTTACAGGGACACCATGATCTGACCCATGTGGACAGCTGTGGGAACAAAGGATTCCTACACCGAAAAGTTTGCAAAAACCTAGCCTGCCCTCTCCCCTTTTTAGTAGAAAAGGAGCCTGAATTCTGACTTGGGGAAGATGGGTCTCCAGGATATTAGTCTGCCATCTTCTCAGTTTGCTGGCTTTCTGAATAAAGTAACGATTCCTTGCCCAACACCTCGTCTCCCCATTTACTGGCATGTCATGTGGCGAGCAGAATGAGTTTGGACTCGGTAACATGAGAGAGATGAAGAGGACAACAGTAGGACAGTCCAGCACAATAAAGAGCTTTCCCGCCCAAAACACGAACAGCAGTCCATCAAGAATTACTGGAAGCAGAACTGGGGTGGAAGGGATAAAAGAAACAAAGACAAGCAACTCAGAACAAGAAAATAAGAAAGCTGGAGGCAGAACTGGGCACTTTTTATAGTGCTCAGCAGGCTTCTGCAAAGAGTAGGGAAGAAACGGTTTTGAAAACTGAGCTACCCTAGAAGTGCCTAAAAACGTTTAAATCAGAGTTTCTGAGATATATGTACTTTTACTTTTCATAGTTAAACAAATACCGAATAATTATAAAGTAGAATGCAAATTTACTTTAAATTAAGATAAGAGATTTAAAGCAATTTCACGTTTGTGGTAAGCATCTGGGGCATGTTCTCTGAGCTCCTTATACACCCACCCCCACAGAATCAGTAGGTGGTACTTTGGTAGAAACACTGCCTCAGGCCCTGAGCATCGAGCAGTTCATCAGAGATGAAGAGCTAAGTATAGAACACTGTAGGGGAAGTGCCAGGATAGGAGCAAGTGGGAAAATGGCATTTACAGAAAGGTAAAGATGCTCAGGAGAGTTCAAAAAAGACAAGCTTCAAGGTACCAAATACACAAAGTATGTAAAACAACAACATTAAGGCCTTGTTTATTTCACTTATTAAATATTTGTTGAATATTTCCATATGCATCAGGCATGGTGTTAGGTCCTAGGCAGAGAGGTGAACAAAAGACATGGCCTGGCCCTCATGTAGCTTGTATTTTACAGGAAAGGAAGACATTAAACACATAAACAATAATTGAAACTCAAAAAGTACTTAGAGACATGGAAACAACCCAAATATCCATTGACAGATGACTGGATAAAGAAGTTGTGGTATATATGCACAGTGGAATACTACTCAGCCATAAAAAAGAATAAAATAATGCCATCTGCAGCAACATGGATGGACCTGGAGATTGTCATTCTAAGTGAAGTAAGCCAGAAAGAGAAAGAAAAATGTGCTATGATTTCATTCATATAAGGACTCAAAAAAAAAAAAAAGGACACTGAACTTATTTACAAAACAGAAACAGACTCACAGACATAGAAAACAAACTTATGGTTACCAGGGAGGAAAGGGGGTGGGAAGAGACAAATTGGGAGTTCAAGATTTGCAGATACTAGCTACTCTATATAAAATAGATAAACACCATATTTCTTCTGTATAATGCAGGGAACTATATTCAATATCTTCTAACCTATAATGAAGAAGAATATGAAAACAAATATATGTATGTATATGTATGACTGAAACATTATTCTGTACACCAGAAATTGACAGAAAAAGTATGTCTTTATGTTTTTATGAAGCCTCAGAAAATCTCTCCTTAGAAAACCTGACTCCTCAGGTCACAGTCCCATCTCCTGGAAATTGGTATTTCTCGGGCTGAGAAACATCGATCTCCATATGTCTCTGTATGAAACTGAAAAGCTAATTAATGCACTTTGCCTGACTAAGAGCTGTACAACTTTGCAGAAAACTGAGCTAAAATAAAACTTAGGTAATATTAAGGTAAAACTGAGCAATATCAGAGGCAAGAAGTTCTGTTAGGTTTCAGCTTAAGGAGCCAAAAATATGAAATAAAAAAATATTTTCTCTCAAAATTCCTACAGAAGTTGCATTTACTGGCATCAGCAGACATATTCTAAAACTTCTAGGTCACTCAAGGACCAGATATAATGTTCCCGAAAAAGAAGAAAACCTTCATTTTTTTCTCTCCAGATCATCTCTTCTCTCATGTGGCAACATCTTTCCTCAACTATTATGGCCATCTGAGACTAGAAAGCCAATGGTGCAGTCTCTTTTTCCAATGATTAATGCACCTCCCTCCATGATCTTCTTAAATCAAACCACAGCCACTTACAGTGATGTGACTAAGTTCACAGGCTAGATAGATCTTATTTATATTCACATAGAAAGGGTGATACATACATATATCTGATTAATTGAAGTTAATCAAATATCTAGTTATTCAATACAAGACTATACCAGAAAGCCCTGGTTACCATTAATGGCTAAAATCTTAACACTTGAAAGAAAGGACTCACTGTTGGACAATCATTACGGAGGGCATCGGAGGCAGGACTGGTCTTAATGAAAAGATGAAATTGAACTTTCAGCTCCTCCACTTTCCTTTCTTTCCTCCCCCATGGCACTTTCAAGCTATTCTCTAGTTGTTCAGATTATCTAATCGCACACGCACGCACACACACACACACACACATCACTAGCAAGACTCGCGTTAAATGCCATAAAAATCTCTGTCCACCTCCTTGCAAACAGACCACCAGGCAGCTGAGAGTCAAGCAACCAGAAGCTGAGTGCATATATGTCTGTGTGTTTCTACGTGTCATCTGGTCCTGTGTGGAGTAGGCAGGATACCTGTTTTCACACTACTTTAGACGACCTCCTGGTCTGTTATATGTGAGGCCAGCCATGAGATGAAACAACCATTTTCTCCCCAAACCAAGTAAAATATCAAACAATGGACAGGACCCTTGCCAAATGCTTCTTACATTGCAAACTGATGCCTTTTTTTCTTTTTTTTAATCTTAGGTAAAAACGATCTCTAAAATTGGTTCTGGACTCTCAAATTGCTCATGATTGTAGCACTCCTTATTCTGAAGCCTCATTCTGATGTCTTTGCATCCATGACAGTTTCTCAAAAAACTCTATTCTTTCCATTTTCTGAAAAAAGTTACTTGCTTCAAGAAACTCTCCTTTAGGATTCTCATTTGAAGATTACTCAATTGGGAAAACACTGTAATATTGAGATCTATGTAAAGAGAATTATTACACTTAAGTTCATCATATATTGATATTTTATACAATCCTTAAAAACAAAGTAAGTATAATCTCAGTTCTATGATGAAGCAAAGTATATGTACAACTTAAGCTGAGAAACAAATATAACGTGCAACTAACAGACCACTTGTAAATTCCTCTGATTCACATATCATTAGGAATCACAAGTCCTGGGTCCACTCCCCGCTACAGTTACTTAGCAAAACAACCACTCTGGATTTCAGTTTCCTCCCAGCGACACTAATATTTGCCCTGCCTGCCTCAGTGGGCCATATTAAGAATCAAATGAGATAATATATTGTAAAACACTGTAATGCTTTATTATTATTATTTAGCAAAGAACATCATAAATGTTTCTGGCTTTTCAGGAAAATAAGATTCCAGACTTTATGATTAACTTCCAGAACTAAATATTTTTTATAACCTAAGTTGTTTTACTATCTGGTAGAAATGCCAAATCACAGATATGGGGCATAAAGGCTATGGTAAGGATAGGATTTGTTAAGTAATTGCTTAAGATTCTGTAAGTTTTAAGGCACTGATTTTAAGGACAATAGAGGGCAGCAAGTAGTTGAAGAACGTAAGATGAAGTCCAGGAGGTGTAGGCAGCCTTACGAAGTCAGCGCAATAGGGCTTCACCTCTTTATTCCTCATCACCTCCTAACACTTGACAGCGCTCGTGCAGATAAATAACCTCATGTCTGTTCCCCTCCCCACCCCACGTGCCAGTCTGTCTCTCTACTGATTCAACTGCTAACCAAGATCACTCTACGGGGCTCTGCCTTCCTTGACAACCACTCTAGCTACTCCAAACCAATGTCATTTGCCAACACTTGAGGTACTTGTTTGCATCCCTCCCTCATTCTTGCTTTTGCTGCTGATTTTCATGGCTATATGTCTAGTTTCCACCTTTAAAGTACAAGTTCCTGATAAAGGGATGAACTTGAAAGTATGACAACCTTCAGAACAATTGTAGGAAAAAGTGATTAGCAGGTAATCAACAAAAGATGGAGGTGAATATAAGAGTTCATACTGCCATCCTCATGGACCTTCAACATTTTCATAGCATTGTTTTATTTGAGTGGATGACAATTTTGTTCTATTTGCTGTGGAGGACAGACCTTACCATGAGAGGGGATTTCTATCCTCCAATGCAATACTTACACAATTTAGTCTATACTTTCCTGAAAATGTAAAAATAATCAGAACAGAAAAACCAAGTGTTCCCATTAAGACTGTCTCCAAGGCATACATACACATATCATTAAAGACAAGAAAGCAGGTTTGAGACTATCAGAGTTTAATTTATACCAAGTGTAGGTGTTGATAATATTTTTGAACATCTTTAGCTATTAGACATTCATTTATTCCATTTGAAATCTTCATCTTTTAAAAGTCAAGGAGAAATAAGGAAAATAAGTAGAAAGTTTCAGCAAATTTTAACACTTCCTCCCAACTTCTTCACCATCCTAGCGCTGGTCAAATTTTAGAGGGCTGTGAATAGGCCACTATCAAATCCAGACCTTTGGCTAATAAGAAAACAAATACGTGCAGATTGATTATGTTTCTCAATTGTACTTCTTAAGTCTTTTTGAATAAAAATATTATTAAATGAAATTAAACAGAATTAAAAATCAAGGTATAAATACTCTGGGTCTATGTTTATCACTTAACTAAGGCATTTTGTATTTTGTAAATTTTGTATTTTTCCACAATTCAATATATTTTTGTTCTTATCTGTAAAAGCAAATTAAAGGTAAACTAGAACTCTAGTAAAAGTGGCAAGGAGAATTGTCAAAGAGGCTAAACTTCATGATATTGGGAAATAACAGTAATAATTTATAGAGACAGCTGTAATACACCCAGCATTGAGGTCAAGTTGACACATCAGAAAAGAACACTGAGATAAGAGTAGAAACTCCAAGGAAAGCACAAATTAATAAGAGAATTTAGCAAAAATATATAGATGGAGTTGCACAGAAATCTGTGCAAAAGCTAACCTGGCTAGTATATATCCAGGCAAAATTTACCTATTTGTCACAAGTTTCTTAGAAGTTGTGAGAGTTGGCTTGAATTTATTTGGATTGATAATTACCATCCCTCTGAGAACTTCCTCTGAGGGCCTTCAACTGAGAGCGCACCACTCAAATAACTACAACTTCATCTGACGTAAAGATGCTTGTATACACATTTCCCTCATCTGACTCCTTTTGTTACTGACCAGGGTTCTTGTCTCCTTCATCAACAAAATTGGTAAGAGGCCAGATGAGAAATTCAGGCAAGGCTTTCTTTTGGATTTTAAATCTCACGATCTTTTTTTTTTAACTGAAGTATAATTGATTTACAATGTTGTGTTGATTTCTGGTGTTCAGTGTAGTGATTCAGCTATATATACATATATATATTCCTTTTTGTATTCTTTTCTATCATAGGCTATTACAAGGTTTTGAATACAGTTCCCTGCACTATACAGAAGAAACTTATTTATCTATTATATATACGTATGTATATGTATATATACTGTCACACTTTGAAAAAAGAAGGAAACATTATATCACGTAACATAAGACCACAAGTTTTGAAGATTTTTGAATTCTTACTAATGGAAAGATGTCCAAAAAATTTAAAGATTCAAGGTAATTTCCTTAAGACCACACATTCTTGATCCAAATGAATCTGAAGACTTCTCTCCTGCTCATGCATTCCCTCCAAGAACTATCCTCAACTTATTTGACTTGGCCATATGAGTAGAACTCATATAACTTCCCTATGCAATTCAGTCTTATAATACTTCCTGTAAATGTTAACTTCCCTTCTGTTTTGCTTTCTCACCAGAATCATAATTAATTTGGTATTGCATGCATTGAATGCACCTTTACCTTTTCTCTCCCTCAGTGGGACCTAATTAAACTCATATGCTTTTGCACAGCAAAGGAAACCATAAGTAAAACAAAACAACAGCCTACAGAACAGGAGAAAAATACTTGTAAAATACGAGATGGGAAAGGGCTTAATTTCCCAAATATGTAAATAGCTCATACAACTTAATAGTAAAAAAACAAGCACCCCAATCCAAAAATGGGCAGAAAACCTAAGCAGGCAATTCTCCAATGAAGACATACAAATGGCCAATAGGCAAATGAAAAAATGCTCAATATTGTTAATTATCAAAGAAATGAAAATCAAAACTACAATGAGGTATCACCTCACACCACTCAGAATGGCCATCATTAAAATGTCCACAAATGATAAATGCTGGAGAGGGTGTGGAGAAAAGGAAACCCTCTACACTGTTGGTGGGGGAGTGTAGATTGGTGCAGCCACTATGGAGGACAGTATGGAGGTTCCTTAAAAAGCTGAAAATGACTTACCATGTGATCTAGCAACACCACACTCCTGGACATATATCTGGGGGGAACTCTAATTTGAAAAGATACATGCACCCCAATGTTCATAACAGCACTATTTACAATAGCCAAGACATGGAAGCAACCTAAATGTCCATTGACACATGACTGGATAAAGAGGTTGTGGTACACTTCTACAATGGAATACTACTCAGTCATTTAAAAAAAAAAAAAGAATAAAATAATGCCATTTGCAGCAACATGAATGGACCTGGTGATTGTCATTCTAAGTGGAGTAAGCCAGAAAGAGAAAGAAAAATACCATATGATATCACTTATATTTGGAATCTAAAAAAAAGAAATGAACTTTTTACAAAATAGACTCACAGACATAGAAAACAAACTTATGGTTACCAGGGGGAAGGGCGTGGGAAGAGACAAATTGGGAGTTAGAGATTTGCAGATACTAGCTACTATATATAAAATACATAAACAAGCTTATACTGTATAGCACAAGGAACTATATTCAATATCTTATAGTAACCTATAATAAAAAAGAATATGAAAATGAATATATGTATGTATATGTATGACTGAATTATTATGCTCTACACCAGAAATTGACACAACATTGTAAAGTATATTTCAATTAAAAAAAAAATCAATAAAACTGTGTGTGTGTGTGTGTGTCTGTGTGTGTATGTGTGTGTGTGATTTCTCCAGCCATAGGCATTTCTCTTGCAAAGACACATCATTTGCAAAAGACAGACCAGGTGACAGTAGTATAATAAAACACAGAAAAAAAAAAACAGGAAATGATCATCCCAGTGACATTTGCAGACATATGAGAAAATAAGTGGCATTATTTTGCACTATGGTTAACCTTGCAGGCCACCTCAAATCCTCTCTAAGATTCAAATCCTGAATAATAGTGCAATATGATTTTTACTTCTTAAATAATATTTGACTTTTTTGTGAAGATCCTATTATCAATCTAGAAATTGGAAATTAGATACTCATACATAATGAATATTAGAAAAGCATAAATAAATTGTCATGATCTGCCATAAATGTAAAATTATTTAAACCTTTCTAATGCTATTGCTAACTAGCAACAGAGTTTTGCATGAGTGACATCTAGGGGCTTAAAAGGATTAACACCAAAAAAAGAGTCTTCATCTAAACTCCTTGAATATTCCCCTCATTTGCATCTGAGTAAGAGACAAATACATAGATCAACACCTAATACAGAATCTATACCACTTGAAAATTAATTTCCTGTTACCTAAAATGCCATTACCTAAGGCTACATTTTTTAAAACTATTGCAATATTGTGTGAGCTTTGCTGATTGAAGACTTAAGAGCTAAAGAAAGGATATTAGAGATAAAAGTTTTCCTTTTCTTAAAATTAGCAAGTTTTAAGAAAAGAAGACAGGCTCTCTGTTCTTTCATCTCCTTTCTTTGTCCCTAACGGATTTCATTCTATAATCCCTTCATAACAATGATAGAAGCCTCTCTTCTCCTACTTTGCTTCTCCTGTAAAGCTTTTGTTGAAGTGCTATTATCTAGGACAATGCTTGGGATATTAAAGGAAAGTAAGTTTCTACCTGAGGGAGTGGGATGAAAAAGAGGTTAAGACATATATTATCTCCCTATACCTTTACTGCACTCCTATGAGGTACAGTAGTCCCCCCCTTATCATTAAGGGATACATCCCAAGACCCCCAGTGGATGCCTGAAATCTCAGATAGAACATTTATATATACTGTACTTGTTCTTGTGCATACATACTTCTGATAAAATTGAATGTATAAACTAGGCACAGTGAGAGGGTAATAACAACAATAATAAAATAGAAGAATTATAACAATATACTAAATGACTGTGGTCTCTTTCTCTCAGAATATCTTATTGTATACATTTAATGCTTTTGTCATCTTAACTAAGCATTTATCGTGCACTGTGGCCATAACTTTAGCAGTTTGAGGTGCAACAGGAAAACTAGCATGAATCTGTTTTTCCTTCTTCACAGTTTCACAGACAGAAGATTCATTCTTACCCTACATCTTAGCAACCTCTGTGTGTTACCGAGTCCAAGCTCCTTCTTCTTGCCACACAACACGCCAATAAATGGGGAGATGAGGTATTAGAGCAAGGAATAGTGACTTTATTCAGAAAGCCAGCACTCTGAGAAGATGGTGGACTAGTTCCAAAAGAGTCTTCTTATACGACTTAGAATTCAGACTTCTCTTGTACTGAAAGGGAAGGGCATGTGACTGGTTATTGCAAACTTCTTGGTACAGGAATCCTTTGTTCTTACAGCTGTCCACCTAGGTCTGATTGCAATTTCCTATAAACCTCCAACAAAACAATTGTTATTTTCTGTTCTGCAATTTTTTATTTCTTTATGACTGGGAAACTATTATACCTTTAAAGGTCAGAGCCTTGAGAATGGGCCATCATGTATAGTTCAAGCTATTGGCAACATTTTTTTTACAAAGTTGCAGAGCCAGCATGACTCAGCATGGGCAAAAGCACACAAGGGTTAGCGCTAAAGGAATAGATCCAACATGGAGTCAGCATAAGATTTTTTTTCTTTCCTCATTAAGTCAAGAACTTTCACCTTTTCACTTAAAGGAAGCACTTTATGGCTTCTCTTGGTATCTCTGAATTGCCAGCATCACTATTCTTGCACTTTGGGGCCATTATTCATAAAATAAGGGTTACTTAAACATAAGCACTACGATATCTCAACAGACAACCTGATAACTGAGAAAAATACTCAGTGACTAACAGGCAGAAAACACTGGACAAAGCGTGATTTTAATGCTGGAGGGGTAAAGTGGGATGGTGGGAGATTTCATTAAGCTACTCAGAATGACATGGAATTTAAACTTATACATTGTTTATCTCTAGAATTTTTCATTTACTATTTCGGGCCATGGTTGACCATGGGTAACGGAAGCCATGGAAAGCAAAACTGCAGATTGGGTGGGGAGACTACCGTATTTATTTATTAAAAGTGTTTACAGAGTTTGAGATTATAAGAACCCATTAATATGTTAAATTGTTTAATTCCACCATGTCTATATAATTTTCTATACACAAATTTTGAAATCTACTTTTAGAATTTTGATGATGTAAAACAATTACATTAGATTTCTTGTTGCTTGTATCTTTATATTTGGTTATTAACTAAATGATGAATAAAAGTATTTCAGAATGTTTCAATAGCATTAATATTAACATAAAATAAAGGCTTTGGTATTCTCCTCACCTTTCTTTACTATGATTTAAATAGGATTTTCCAGGTATTTCAAAAATAACCCTTTTTCTTTCCTTAACCACAAAGTTCAGAAGGTTTTTTTTTTTAATTCATTGCCAAAATTACTCCTTATATTGCAAGAAGAACACTGATTTTTTTTTTTTTCTGTTTAATTAACGGTCTTCACGTACTCTCAATGGTCAGTATCATATACACTACACTTTGAGTTTGGATGTACATTTACCTATAAAATGGCTATAAAGAGCTATAGTTCTCTTTAGGGACTCAAACTATTTGGAGGGGAAATTTCTAGGTTAAGAGTAGGTATGTATGAATATAGTTCCCTGTGCTATACAGAAGAAAGTTGTTTCTATCTAGTATATATAGTAGTTAATATTTGCAAATCTCAAATTCCCAAATTATTCCTTCACAGTCCCTTTCTCCTCAGTAACCATAAGTTTTTTTACTTTGTCTGAGTCTGTTTCTGTTTTGTAAATAAGTTTATTAGTGTTTGCTTTTTTCTTTCTTTCTTTGTTTTTTCAATTCCACAGATAAGTGATCTCATATGGTATTTTTCTTTCTCTTTCTGGCTGACTTCACTTAGAATGATGATCTCCAGCTCCATCCATGTTGCACAATTTTTTAAAAAGTGTGCATGAAGGAATGTTGATATTGGAAATTTTAATCACCTATTCCTGAATGATTGCTATCAGACTCTACCAGAAACTGGCCCCAGAAATATTAAGCTAGCTTTTCTCCATTTTCTTTACACCTGGACATAATTTGGATCCATCTCCTTCCACACAGTTTCCCGTTATCTTCCAGTTAAGTCCTAACTACACAACTATCGGGAGGAACCACTGTGTCAAGAGAACATACCTCAGGCTGCAGCAGCCACAGAGTAGGGATAAAAAATCCAATTCTTATGATCAAAATACAAACCAACACATGGCACGGGGTTGGAGGGTAGTCATTTGCTATATGATCAATTTTACATTATTTGTAAAGCATTAAGACAAGTTAAATATGAAAATGTGTAGAAATATGGGAGATCTGGAGGTGGCATAGGGTAGGGTTACAAATATATTTGTTGAATCAGTAAATGAAATGGAAACAAACAGAGTCACTGAAGAGGGTTCCACATATAACACAAAACAAGAAAGACTGTGGTGGGAGATGTCCACTCCCCATCCCAATAGCAAGTCGGACCCTCCTGACTAAATCCCCCTCCACACAGTGCCTTATTTTTCTACCCTTCCTTATAACCAATTCTGTCAAGTTGTCTACACTCATGGTCACTAGTTCATCACCTCCATTCATTTTATAGCATGTTTCATCCTGAGGCCTTCCTCCCATAAGCCCCAGACTGACACAAGTTGACCACAGTGGAATAGAGATGGCAGGGCAGCTGCAGGGGGAGAGGGCCTGGATACTACAAACATACCTGGAGTTTCTCTCCACCTCCCTGAGGTGACTCAAAGTGTTAGGCAGTTAGACAGAAATGAGCATCAGGCAAGGGGCGATAAAGGGGGAGGGAGCAACCCAGAAAATTACAGTACACCTGTGCTCAGGATAAGGGGCTCCAAAAATTTTTACTTTCTCTAAACTAGAGCCAGCCAAGAAGCTGGCTGGGATTAAATGCAGGGGCTGCACAGTAGAGAGAAGGACCTGGTTTAACTTGACTCAATGCTTTTATTATAATGTAATTAACATTGCAGTCTGTGCCCCCTCCGGTAGGTTTCTCTATGTGCATCATGGGTAAGAAATGGGCGTGCCTGAGCACAAGGAACATGAGCTGTCAATCAATCTGCCTGAGCACACAAAGAACGTGAGCCATCAATCACAATGAATCACTAAAACGCCCCCTAAGCCAGGATATAAAACAGGAGAAAAGGATGGGTGCCATTTTTCATCTCTTGGGTTGGCCTGCCCCCAGTTCTCGGGGGTGTGCCATATTTTACTATCTTTTTACTTTACTAATAAAATCTTCTGTTTATGTCACGCTTTCTGGCTTTCTGTCTCTCCAAAAATTCACTTTTTTCAGGATACAAAGAACCAAGGTATTTTTTTTCCCTTCTTCCTCCTGGTAACAAAAGGATAACCCAGTGGGCAGGCGATATGAGCAATCTCTAATTGGGGACCCAATAGGATTGAAAGCAAGATTGCAAGTTGATCTGCAAAGGAAAACCAGTGGGAAGGAACCACTGTGCACTTGCAGTGCTGAGAAAACAAACTTTGGTGCAGCAGGTGCCCCGGGACACAGATCCAGTGGGAACGAAGAGCCAGTGTACATGCCCAGCAACTGAGGCCCCTCCAGAGGGGCCAGGAAGGGCCGGAGGGGAGCAGGCTCCTCCCCTATTGCTGTGAAGCTAAATCAGACTGTGGTATCGCTGAGCCAGGGCACCCAGATTCAGCAGGAAGGAGAGAAATTCTGAAAGCTTGAGTGTTTACTCACGAGGCTGCTGTAACCTGAACTGAACTGAGGAAGCCAGAAGGACCGTTATCTTTAAAGAGCAAGATTAATAACCTACACTCCCCAAAACAGGGCTCGGGGACAGATTGGGTTTACTGGCAGAAAAACAAAGTTATATGTCTGCATGTCTGAGCTGTAACTGAATTTTTAACTTATTACATGGAAAATGGAGAGACTAGAACCCAGAGAAATTCTATATTTAGCTCCTTCCCCTGCCAGATGGATCTCCGCAGAGACTGAGCAAATTAAGCTCATGTGGCCGACGACAATTTCCCCTCCACAAATGACAAACAGATGTGACACGATTTCCTAATTTTGGAGAAGGGAAATTGAGATGCCAAAAAAAATGGAATGATTAACCTAACTAAATTCTGTGGTTCTAAATATTCAATTTATCAGTCACAGAAATAAAATCTAGATTTTTTTTTCTGACTCCCACTGGTCTAGGGAGGATAGGAAACAGAGGGTGAGGTCTGAGCACTTGGTCTGTGAGGGTTAAAGCTGAGGTTAAGAAAAGAAGCCAGCTAAACCTTCAGTTAGAGCGTAATTGAAGTTACTGTTTGGAATCGAAGTTTTATGTTGCTTTTATTAAACTATGAGCTCGCTCTCAGATAATTGTTTTAATCCTTCAAGAGATATTTATTGAAGAACTAATTCTGATCAATTCAGTTTATTCCACTTAAGTGTTGATGGGGGAATTAGCCACGTGGCAGCCTCATACTAAACGGTGGGAACAGAGAAGTGAGCTAGATCAGCAGTCAGTGACCCGCGGCTGAAGGCAGCGGGAGAGAAGTCTTTAAAGAAATTAGATGGCTGTGATAAGCATTAGAAAACATAAAGTATAGGATGCCATGGGGATCACAACATAAAAGTGTTTAATCTGGTCTAGCCTTACCCTAGTAAGAGTCCCCCACAGGCTTTTACTTGTAGAAAATAGATACAAATTCATTTTATTTGAGGTTAAAACTATAATGCCATTTTTAAAAGGATGATATTTTAAAATCAGAAAGCATGGAGAACTGAAGTAATTTATACGAAGTATAGATTATTTGGATTTGAACATTCATTGAACATAACCCCTTGTTCAACATTTGAATTCCCTCATTAGTATTGTTTCCTGAAGCTTCTTTATATATATATAATATATATATAATATTATATATCTTTATACATTTTTATATCCCACCAATCACTCTTTGAAAGAGTGAATTAAAAAAAAAACAGTTTATATGTAAACGATATAAATTAATTTTGTACATTGTATATTATGGCAGACTTGGTATTATTATGTATTCATTTGTAATGAATTTTAAAACCTAAAAACTACCACATTGATTGTGCCAATATTGAGAATGAATTAACTGGAAAATTTTGACTCTATCTTTGCAACCCTAGAATCTACCTAGTCTGGAACTCTTGGTCACAGAATTTGGCAACATAATGGTTACTTTAATTATTGTGAACTGTAAAAATTATTTGGGGCTAATAATAACTAAAAGCATGAAAGTTTAAGTCATTTTGTAATAAATAAGAGAATATGTGATAGTACAGACGTAAGATCATTCTCACTCGCTGGCATTCTGGTGTGCTTTCACAAGAAACACAGAGATGACGTTCTGACTAGCAAATGTGTAATGGCCATGGGAGTGTCAGACATGAGAATAGCATGCATGTCCTACAGATTAAAAAGTTGAGGACCTCTGCCCTAACTACCCCTGGGCCTTCCTGTCAAGGACTCTATCCTTACCCTCAGGTATTTCCAGGAACAGAAAATGTCTCCGCCCTGCGTCTATTTTTCTGAAGGTTCTCATTCTGTAGGCGGACTGAGGTTCAACAAACCACACTAATCCCAGAAGCAGGGAGCCACTAGCGAAATGAAGACTTACCATCCAATAGACGGGACAAAAAAGCAGCAGTTCCATTCTTGTGTATGTGTTGGGGTAAGGAAGGTACAGAGAAGCTTTAGGAAAATGTCACTCTAAGGTTTTATTTCCAAGGTGAATTAAAGTCAGCTTGTGAGACAGCCGTAGAAAATTAAATTCCATTTACACAGGTTGTAACGCCCTCAAGTGTTGTTAGAACCTGGAAAGCTAAATGTGTATTTCTGTATAGCTCTGGAATGGACATATTTACAATCACTAGGACTTTTAAGACTATTGCTGGATAAAAGAATAATCATTTTGCTATGAAATTAATGTAATCAACTCTATCAATTAGACCTTTTAATATAATTTTAATTAGCTACCTTCTTCAGCCTGGAGATGTTATGTTGAAATTCTTATTCTTCTCTTGGATTCACATTAGTTGGAGTGAAGGCTAAGCTGCTTCACTTACACTAACAAAGAAAGACAAAAATGCAGCAGCTCAACCAAGATAGAAGTTTACTTCCTCTTCAAGTAGTACTTGAGAGCAGAACGGTGGACTCTGCTACACAGGAGCTCAGAAGAGTGGAGCGGCCCCTCCATTCCATGAATTCTAAGAATCCCTTTAGTTCACACCCCCCTGGTGCTAACTTGGCCCCCTGGGCACACATAACTGCAAGGGAGGCTCGTCTATTATTATCTCTTACTGTGCAGCCATGTGTCCAGCCACAATTAGTAGCATCTACCACAATAGTGTTGGGTCAATTTGTTTATTATTTTAGAATTTTAAGACCTTTTCCTTCATCATTATCTGGTCCTCAGGATATACAGTGACACAGAATGTAAAGTCAGTAACAATGACACAGCTGTTTAATCTATGCAGCGAGTTTAAGGACATGGTACCTGGTCTGCAAGGGAGTTTGTAAAGAAAGAATAAAGAAACGTTACCATAAATTTACTATATCTATCCGCTTTTTTAATTGATAAATAACCTGGAGTTTTGTCAAGAATTACTGGGCTTGGAAAGATACTGGTTAATAACTGGAATAGCAGCTAGGTACACTTTGTTCAGCAAACAGATCAGGAAACATGTCAAGTGATTAAAGCTCTGCCCATGTACTGGACTTTGGATTTGATTTTAACTAGATTTGGGATCTAATTGGAAGAGATCCAAGTAACATTATGAAGGTTACACAGATTTAAAGACATTGTCCAATTAAATAATTAAAGTAAAGGTCTGGCATATATTTCCTGACCAGTTTTAATGGCAGACTTGATTGGATTTGATTAACTGGGGAATTTGAGATTTCTGAGATCCTTGACTGGTTATTTTTATCTTTTGAGGATCTGAAGGACTGATAAAAGAGATAAAAATTAGACCACATGGGCCATGAAAATAAAATTAGGTTTTAAATTATTGATGGATCTCAAAAATGTCATAGTTGTAGCAAGGCCTGTTTTGTATTATCAACTGTGATCTGGTATGCATCCAAGTCAGTCTAAAGAAACAAAACTCTGTACCAGAAGCCCTCAAATGTTTGCTCCTAACGTCCCTTTAAATTCTTCAAAATTGAAGACTCCAAAGAGTATTTGTTATGATGATTCTATCTATTGATATTTACTGTAATAGAAAGTAAAACCGAGAAATTTTCAAATACTTATTTGACTATTTATTATAAAATAATTTTATTTAATATAATTATTTATTGTTTAATATCACATAAATTATTATTAAATGTTTACTTATTTTAAATAACAGTAAATATTAAAAAATCTATATTTTCCAAAACAAAAAAAAATTATGAGAATGACATTGTTGTGTATTCTTTCAAAACTTTTTAATGTCTGGCTAACAAAAGGCAGCTGAACTCTCATATCGGCTTCCGCATTCAACCTGTTGTTGACTGTTGTTAGTTTCATCGAACTGAATGAAGAAAATTCAGCCTTGCCGAGACTTGTCGGTGGAGAAGGAAGAGTCGTATGAACCTCCTGAAAGGATCTCAGGACCTCCCAGGAGTCCTCTGGCTATACTTTGAGAACCACTGCTCTACACAGACCCCAGGCCTAGGTCTATACGCCCATCTCTTTGGAGGAACCCAAGCTTCCCTTATCCAGGAAAGCACAGTCCTGAATCCTCAATGAGAGAAGAGGCCAAACCGCAACTTCATAATGCCCTTCTCTCCAGCTTGAACAGGAGTTTAAATGGTGGCTGCGAAAGGGAATTCTGAGACTATTCTAAAGCCAAAGGACAGTATTAAAGGATGAGCAATAGGACAAAATAAAGGGAAATCAGGAAACAAGAAATGGAAAAACTTAAGGTTAAACATGAGTGGAGTTCGTTGAATGAAAATGATAGTTAAAGGATAAGAGAATGAAAGAGATAAGAAGTAAAATCTGCCGTTTACACATGTCCCAAATTTCCTGAACACCTTTTCACATTTGGAAATATGTATAAATGCTTCCTCCAACCACAAATATCCGAAGAAAAAATTGTCCATCCCTCCACTTTGTTGCTTGAGGAATGATAGGTGATTTAAATCCCACCATCAGATGTACCTGTGCAAGACTTTAATTCAGAACTAGATTACAGGAAGAGGTGGGAAGCGAGGTTGCCACGGAGGTGGATCACAGCCATGTGGGTGTTGTTCTGAAGTCCCCAGCCTTGGAAGAAGCTCCAGATCCAGCATCTCACTGATGGTGGAAGGCATGGCATGCTTCCGGAGCTGGCAAACGGGGTGGCACCTTCATAATTGGAATCTCTCTGGTCTTTGCGGAGGCAGCAGATGGTCCTGTCAGTCTCAGAAACTCAATCTGTATCAATCAGGCTCCCAACAGGAAACAGCTAATGTACTCAGAAAAGTTAAGCTGGGGAGAATTTAATGAAATGACTGATATAGAGGTATGTCAGAATTTAAAGGAACTGGGGGGAAAAATAAGATGGTAAGAAGCTGGTAAGTAACCAGCTTTAGATCTGAATGGACAATAAAGGTAATGGTAACGGAGCCTGGAGAAAGGTATGGCCAGGGAGGAGAGGCCCCCCTCTGTGATGGAAGAAATGCAGCCATTGCCAGACCACAACATGCAGAGAAAGATAAGGAGGAATAAATGCCTGACTTCTATCTTCTTCTGAACTCTGATCTTCTGCTTGATGCTCCTGTTGGCTGGACCCAACTAGAAGCCAGGATACAAAGAGCCCAGCTAATCCAGTCAATGGCAGTCCATATGCTGGGGTACAGCAGGGCAAAGACTGGAGTAGGAGTGGGACCAGGTAGATAGCTAGCAAGGAATAACCATCACATAGCTTCCAGTCTGTTTATTCATCTTGAGCTTTTTTATGTCCCTTAATAAATATGCTTAAATTACTAGAATAGATTCTGTTGTCTACAACTTAAAAACCATGTCTGGATGCTGTTGGTATTGGAAGGCGAAAGACCCTTAGGGAAATGATACGGGTTGTCTTATCCAGTTGGCTCCGAAGGCAATAACGATGAGGTTAATGTTAGAGGATGGTACACCACTAATCCTTGGCATGGGATGCAGTGACAAATACTACCTAAAATAACATGGAAGTAATATGGGATAAAGTCACTACTGAAGGCAAGTATTTGACAGACCCAGTGGTTTCTCTGAAAACTCATTAAGAGGGGCACAAAAAGCACAGGAACTGGAAATCAGACTAGTTGCTTCTAAATGCACAAAACTTAAAAAAAAAAAAGATAAGTAATAAGCTAAAGGTTTTAAATTCTTAACTTCCATGAACGGAGTTCCCAGAATCCAGGACTGACAGTCCCCCAAGGACATACAAGATCTGAAACTGAGGCTAGCATTGAGTGGAGAGGTCCCACAATGAGGAAAAAGACAAATGATGAAAGAATGAGGCACTGGAAAGTTCCAGGGAGCTATCTAGCAAAAGAACTCCAAGAGGGAGCCCGAAGATAACAGACACAGCACTGTTCACATTTTCCAGAGACTAAGGCCAATTATAATCAGGCTTCTATCTTTTAAGATGTCTTGGAAAACAGTATGGAGATTCCTCAAAAAACTCAAAATAGACTTACCATATGATCCAGCAATACAACTATTGGGTATATATCCAGAGGGAACTCTAATTTGAAAAGATACATGCACCCCAATGTTCATAGTAGCACTATATACAATAGCCAAGACATGGAAACAACCTAAATGTCCATTGACAGATGACTGGGTAAAGAAGTTGCAGTACATTTATACAATGGAATACTACTCAGCCATAAAAAAGAATAAAATAATGCCTTTTGCAGCAACATGGATGGACCTAGAGATCATCATTTCAAGTGAAGTAAGCCAGAGAGAGAAAGAAAAATTAGCATATGATATCACTCATATGTGGAATCTAAAAAATAAGAAAAAAGAAGACACTAATGAATTCATCTACAAACCAGAAATAGACTCACAGACATAGTAAACAATCTTATGGTTACTGAGGAAAGGGAGTGGAAAGGGATAAATTTGGGAGTTTGAGATTTACAAATGTTAGCCACTATATATAAAAATAGATTTTTTTAAAATTTTCTTCTGTATAGCACAGGGAACTATGGTCAAGATCTTATAATAACCTTTAATGAAAATGAATATATGTATGAATATGCATGACTGGGACATTATGCTGTACACCAGAAATTAACATGTTGTAATGAACTGTACTTCAATTTTTAAAAAACGACTTGAACCTTCTAGTTTTCTCAGTGTTTGCTCTTTTAAAATTAATCATTGTTTCCTCTTTTTCTCTAGGATGCTAATGGCAAAAATTCTAAAATTTTTAAAAATTAAAAGATGTTTGAGTTTTCATTTTAAAAAGAAGGAAGATCTAGAAAATTTGTGTTTTGCTCCATAGTGGCTCTTGAGATAACTGAGTCACAGTGGTGGCTTAAAAGGAATTGAAATTGACCCAAATCCTGGGAAGTGGTGAGAAGGAAAGGAAGGGAGAGAAAGGAGGTGAGGGACAGTCATTTTAGGAAATCAATTGACCCTAAGATCTTAATGGGCAGAAAGCATCAGAATCTTAGCTTTTGATGACCTATGCTGTTGAAAGGCAACCATAGATTCATAAACACAACAGAGGCCAATAATTGTAGGACATGAATCCAAGCACCAAGTTCTGCTGCTTGGAACTTGGAGCGAGTTGCATAATCATACAAGTTTGAGTTTCTTCATTCAAACAATAAAAATAATAGTACCTACTTCCCAGAAGCTAATGAAAATCATGTATGTAAAAGAGCCTTGTCAATTTCATTAACTTACACCTGTACTGGTGTCTCCCTGCTAGAAG
The DNA here is from genome assembly GCF_048564905.1 of Vicugna pacos. Classification (NCBI taxonomy): domain Eukaryota; kingdom Metazoa; phylum Chordata; class Mammalia; order Artiodactyla; family Camelidae; genus Vicugna; species Vicugna pacos. Next base: position 10,147,127 of record NC_132994.1, on the reverse strand, counting down.
GGCAGCGTGTTCCTGTGGGCAGCACTGGCATTTGCTGTAAAGTCCATATGGATTTGCCATTATTAGCTGTGCAATCTGTCATATTACTGCTTTGCTTTTGCAAACACTTCATTCCTCCTCTCTGCCACTGTGATTTCACAGCCTTCCTCCTAGAGTTGCTGTTCAGAAATATTAGTACTAACAACAGTATCTAGCACCTAGTAAGCACTCAGGAGAAGTTAGTTCTCCTCCCTAGAATGGACCAATGTCCTTGAAAACATCCCAATGAGTGACCTAAGGGAGCCTGCTTTGGCTTTTTCCACCTTGCATAAAGAGCTGGACATCATGAATGTTTTATCCTTGTGAATTACCACATCTGAGTTTAAATCTGTGTTGCATTCATTAAAATAACTCACCTCACTTTAGAATTCATCTGCAGTTTGAAGTTCAGAGTCAGGATATTGCACTAGAATCCATGCATAGCTTTGCTCTTGAATTTAATGGCAAAGAAAGAATGAAAATCTAGACACAAAAATGATGCTGTAGGAAAAGAAAAGAGTTTGAGAAGGGTTTAATAATAGACTCCCAGTTTCTTTCTCTGTTTTACTTTCCTATTACTTACCTACAGCTATCTCTGCAAGAATTACAGGTACACAGACCCCCCAAAATCAAATTTAATTACCCTGGAATCTTTGCTTCTTTCTTTTTATTCTTGATTCTCTCTCACCTCTTTTTTCAGAGACACTGACCTTCTTTTCTGTGGCAAAGTGTCTTGCTTCAAAGGAAACTCATTTGCCATGGCTATGAGCAGCCCCACAAAATCAATGACTTTCTCTCCTTTTTCTACATTCCTTCGTTCCTTCAGCTCACAGAGAATGATACTTCTACCATGTTGTGGAAACTGCTCTTTCCCAGAAAATTTAACCTGAATTTATCTCGACGTCCTGACTGTGTTCTGGTTAGGGATGCTGTACATTTTCAATTCTCACCTTCCTTCTTTAAGCCCGAAGATTCTTTGCACTATCACACAGATAGGGAAGTGGACACAGGAGGCGTATAATGCTGGTGAGACACAGATCTCTGGGCACACGAGCTCAGTCTTAGTTTCCTCTTTGTTTTGTAGGTGTCCTTGGAACGGATGCCTGGACACAGAATTTTTTCTTCCTAAAGACTCTCTAAACAGTTCTGCTATTAATCGGTTTCTTAAAATAACTTGGCACAGCTAAATGTAGCAGAGTAAGGAAGTTCTGACATATGGTGAAGTTCTCCAACAGCAATTGTGGTATTACAATATAACAGCCACAAATCTGCGTGCACATCTATTAAAAGCAGCTCAAGACTTAAGGGGGAGGAAGGTCCCAAACACTGCCGATGGCATCCATGCCCAGTTCCCAGTCCAGGGATCTGCAGGAATTAAGTGTCTCACACTGGTTTGTGGATGATGATTCAATTAATTTCTGATCCCGTGCCTGCAAGAATAGAGACTAAGCTTTTTTCTCTGACAGCAATTTAAATCCGTACTCCTACCTTTTCCACTAATCTGACCGAAAGGAAGTCCGAAAGTCAATTCCAGCACTTTCAAGAAAGTAGGTGGGGTTTTTTTTTCATTTTCCCTCTAGTTTATTTAAGAGCATTTAATCAAACCACAAAATGTGAAAGAAATTAATTCCGTAATCTATAGTTACTGCTAAAAAGAAAGAGACAAGAGAAAAATTCGACCATAATGAAAGGCTTCATTATTTCAATTACATCTCTTTTCAAAATGAACATTCTTCTACATCAGACATCTGCAATTTTAGTGTTAGTTTGCTCCCCAAAATAGCAGCAAGTATAATACTTTAACCAAAAAAAAGATAAAATACATTCACAAACTAATGATATTTTAAAATGTAAGAATTATAAACATCTGATTGGTAAAGATTTATCTTTATAGTTAATTCAGTTATTATGAAGGGCATCATGGAATTATGCATATATTATATATATAGCGTGTGTGCATGTGTGTATCTATCTATATTGCCCATGTGTGCAGATAAATCACTCGCTCCTCATAGTCATGCATACCCAAAGAAAAACTTTTTGTTTATTATCATGTTTTGTCTTGTGAATTTCCATGAATGTTCATAAGCATGGAAGGTCCAACAAAGTAATTAACTAACTTTTTCTCTTATATGGGTCCATCTAGTTTGTACCTAAGCATTTGTAATTCCAGTAAGGGAAATAGCTATTCTTCCATGGACCTTAAATTTGGAGCTAAGGGTCAAGTTTACTTCTCAAATCAGGACACAAGAATAGAACTTGACCAGTGATGTGCAGGAGCTGATTGTTAAATACTCAGGAATCACAGCTGAAATTAGCCACGGTGGAAGCATTTACACCATGAAAATTGGCAGATACTACAAATCTGGGCTTCAGCTGTTGTCCTTGTCATTTTTGCTGTAGTCACTGAGAGAGCCTGTTGCCAGCTCACCACTGCAGGCAGTGCAGCACAAGTTGGCAGGCCACACACGGGACTCTCATCTAGAAGCCAGAACAGCAATGACTTCAGGGAGGTGGCATCCCACTGTAGTTGGGTCATTGCGTCTTATAACAAAGATAACGTTATATAATATTCACACATTTACTAACACCCTAACAGAAAACTCAAACGTTCTTTTTCGGCCCGTTGTCCAGGTAAGTTTACAATGGACACATTAAGGTTGGTTAGACAGTAAAGCATATAATGAACTTATTTTATAAGGGGTACACTAGGCCTCTGCAGAGTAACCCGAACTTGTATTTTAAATTTTTCAACATCTTAGTTATGTTTCTTCTGTGTTTATTTTCTAAAATAAAAGTCTTTTTTAATTAAAATGAAAACGAGAAATGACATTTGACTTCCAGCATACAAAGATTCATTAACCTGTTAAAATAGTTATCACTAATATTACTATTGAGTACCTATTATATGTTGCAAGGTACATTTTTTTTAATCACATTGATACTCTGCTCAATGAGTCAGACATTATTATTAGCATTTTACAGCAGCAAAACTGAGAGGCTTAGGGAGTTTAACTTACCTAAAGTCTCTGAACATGTTAAGAGTCCAAGCTTAGATTAGAAGCTTCTCTCCAATATACTGAAAATATACTGGTCAAATGAAAGTTCGTTCATTTGACCAGTATATTTTATTGCCTCTAGAGCATACATGGTTCCCATGCACTTGTTCACACACAACTGGTTCTTTTTACCAGCTTAAAACCTTCAGAACTGTGTGCTAAGCTAACCACAGTAATTATCGGCATGCTCTTGACTCAGGTGCAGACATAGGCTGTTTAGATTGACAGCTTTTGAGAGTTTATGTTAAATTGAGTTATTGGTTTTAATTCACCCATCAACTAAATAATTGGTATCAAATTTGCCACAATATTAAATATCTGCAAACTCCTTCATTATAGCATAATATCGTGATCCTAAATTGTCCCTGCTTCAAATCTCCTCAACTCTCTGCGATGAAATTTCAGTTGATGCCAATAACTGCACATACTAAAAAAATTCCTTTTAAGTGAAATGTTACCCTTGATCCAAAACAATATAGCAAGTCACAAAGCCCACACTTTCCTGTTGGTATCTATATCTAAAAATTGGATCCTATGATTTAATGTGGAAGAAGGAATCTAATCCTGCAATCCGTATATCAATTTTGTCCCCATCTTCATCGGTGAGAGAGACACTTAGAATAAAAAAAAATGTTCTTAGATATAACACCGAGACATAGCTGATAGAATTCTTCAACAGCAATCAACAGGAAAATATCATTTACTTTCTGAAACTGGCAAATCTAATAGTGCCTGGTCTGTTGAAAATGTCTTGTAAATGTTAGTGAAGGAAAAGCTTAAGCCTTGGGGAAGTCATTGAAAGTACAACCTTATAATAATCACATCGTGAGAAAGAGAAGCCCCAGGATTTCAGGGACATTATTAAAGCTGTGGGCAGACTTCCTGTGGGTTCACAAGCTATTCATTAGCCCTTCACCTAAATTCTGAGTTCTACTGAAATTGAAAGACCCTTACCCTGACCATTTATTTTCAAGTAATTCCAATGAAGAATGTTATTAGGTGATTTTTAAGGATGAATAAGGGAGTTTCAAGAGTAATCAGCACTGCTCTTTAGTTCAGAGTCATTCCTTGTACCTTCAAGAATAATGTAATTTAGCTCGACTTCACCTTCATTTTCAGTGAGAAATAAATTAGTTATCTCACATATGCAAGAAAAACTGTATTAGAAACTCAATTACTTTGCTCAGTTGAGATTACTTCCCTAGATGGAATGGCTCATTACCATAAAAACGTGTATTCCAAACAGAAGCTTTTTGGATATTATGAGAAACCATGCTTATTTCATTAATAAGGAGATGGATTTGAAACATTATGATGCCCACAGATTACTCTGCACTTCTCTTGATACCAGTATAAGTTCATTTATTCCCCACAAGAAATTATACACTCAGTTCGCTAAGGAAGAGTCCTATTTTTTTTGCATTAGGGGTCCATGCTAGATTATTCCATGGTCCGTTTCAGGGGTAAATCAGTGACCTTATGGTTATATTCCATGCATTTTTATATTTATACTGCTTAGGACACAAAAAAATACTGTATACTCAAGTGTCTTATATATTAATGCTATTTTTCTTCCAACATTTTCCTGATCTCGTGTGATAGTAATATTCCATTTTTGTCTTTCTTCCAACAAGTTTGACAATGTGTCTTATGTAAATGACACCTGCTCTTAAATAACGATGTTCGTAAACAATGGTCTTATCTTCCCGCTCAGCAAATTCGCTGCTGCATCTGTGAAAGCTCCGTTGTTGCCATGACAACGGAGATGGCCAACAAGAAGAGGCCAAGCTTTTGTATAACATCAAGTAGAAACAGCATGTCATTTCTTGAAGTTGTGATTCAAATTAGATTTTCTGATTTGTTGCAAAAAAAAAAGAGAGAATGTGTAGTTTTCCCAATTTTTTCCTCTCTTATAGGTTAATGGCTCTAGGAAGAGATCTCTGCACAAGATTAAATAATCCCAGTCAAATTCCGTTTTTGTAAGCTTCATTGGCATAAGTCACATGGCCTGACAGTACGTATAAAACAGAATTGAGGCAACACTAACATTAGTGTTTAGTAAAAACAGACCAACCCAAATTACCCTGTGGTAACCAGAGACTATTTCACCCCATTTGTTAAAATTTCTGGGGAGGTAAGAACGGATTTGATGTAGATGTGTTTTTTAATGTGTGAGCACATCCTGGCCTCAAAATTAGGGCCCAGCACGCTGCGGTTAGAACTGAAAAGATCAATGCCACGGCTCCCAGGCACACAGACCAGGGCCCTTCTCTCTGCAGCAGAAGTAGCTTTCCCACTGTTGGTTTTTCCCCACTCTGCTTCTTGGATCCCCAAGAGTTTCAGAGCCTCGGACAGAAAAATAGATAGGAGTCAAGGCCAGAGTCTTTATAAAAATGACAACACGCAAGCTGAAGGAATGTGGACTGACACAGATGGATAAATCTAAAATAAAAATAAAAGCAGGGATGTGTCACTGAACTCTGGCAGAAAGGCAGAGTGACAGGCAAGGGAAGGAGGAGGTGCAGAAGCCAGGAGAAGGAGCCCGATGAGTTGTGAAAGGCAGTAGGAACGTTTGACACCCTTGAAGTCAGTGTGTAAAGAGTAAACAGAACAGCGCATGCCAAACTGAGTCACGTGATTCGGGAAGCTACAGTAGGTGAAGGAAAGGGCATTATACAACTCAGAGGCTTTCCAGAATACCCGTAGTTTTGCCCACACACTAACAATTCCCCAAGTCCCAAGGCCAAAGTTGTAAGAGTTACCACAGGCAAACATTTGTTTTCCTTGCCCTGGGAAGAGTAAACACAAGGCAGTTAGCATCCAGGGACTCTAGTCTCTCTTGCAGAGCTGCTGGTCCACCACGGATAACTAGCTTTTACTGCTCTGTCAACATCCTGTGTTTTCTTGTGCTAAGATCTGTGAATATGTTAGGTAGTTAGATAAGTGGGGGCACTGGGCACATAGGTGGAGGCGAGGGAGGATGGTCTGGAAGATGACATTATGCCTGCCTCCAGCATAAAAGGATAACTAAGCATTTCAGGCACAAGAGCCATCAATCAATCAAGAAACCACCTCTTAGCGAAGATATAAGAGAAAGGAGAGAAAAAAAAACTCTGCTTTTTCTTCCCTTGGATCAGCCTACCTCCCATTCTTGGAGTTGTACTTTTCATTTTCTAGATAAATCTTTTAAAATCTTTCATTACACAATCACCGTCTCCCAACTAAACTTATCTTTCAGGTGTGACAAGAACTGGGGTCTTTACCTTTTAGAGTAAGAAATGGGTTGCACCTAAGGTCCCATCCTGAGCCCAAGCGAGCCACCTAGAAATATATTACCTTTGAGCAATACAGAGTATCCTGGGAGTGAACTCACCCCAGGAGAGAAAATCTCCAGTGGCCACAACATAGAGCCCACTGGTCCTGGGAAGGGAGGTAAATTCCTGAAGACGGTCTGGAGGTTGTCACTCTAGCTGGTCTCCAGATTCCCGTCTGCTCTATTAAGCTCCCGCTCTGCACTAGACTGAGCTCCCAGGATACAGAGGTGAGAGAGGTGAATGAAGTCAGTCAGTGAACAATTAAAACTTAACATCTAGCACAGAAACTAGGCACTACCCGGCCTGCTACTGCAAGTGGGCTCAGTGTGTGAGGAGCTGCGGGGCACTGTAAGCATCGAACAGGGAAATCTAACCAAGAGGAAGGAAGCTTCTTTGAGGGAGAGAAGAGACAATTAAATTGAGATTTAACCAGGCAGGAGCCAGGGGCTAGGGATGGAAAGATTAAATTGTGCAGAGCCCCTAAGGAGCCGTTGGATGGACTCAACTCACCAAGTCCAAAGTGGGGGTCAGTAGGCACTGGACTGTGTGGCTCTTATATCTTGTTTTTAAGGACATGGGCCAGTATCTTGAGGGTAGTGAAGCTACTGAAAGGTTTTAATCAGAGGAGATAAAGGGACAGAGACTGAAAGTAAAACTGAAACAATTTTTGGTAAACCCTGTGTTAACTGGAAAAAAAAGGCACAACCTAAAAGTTGAGAATTATGTTTTATTTGGTGGACATTCTGAGAACTTCAAACCCGGGGGGGGGGCAGCTTGTCAGATAGCTCTGGGGACAGCTCTGAAGAGGTAAGGGAGGAGCCAGGATATACGAGTGTTTTGCATTAAAAAAAAGACCAAGTAGACAGAACATCAAAAGATTACTATTAAAGAGAGGAAGCCAGACATCTCAAGTTAAGGAATTCAGCCTTTTTCTATGTATGGGAAGATGCAAAAGTCTAGGCTCATTGAAATCATTCCTTTGATGTGCACTTTAGCTGTCTAGGGCCAGTGTCCTGTTCTTTCTCCATCCTGAGTCTCCTCAGGGTGCAAGCTTCAGGGGTGGCTACAGTGACTGATTACTCGACAGTGGGTGTCCTTTGTTTACTGATATGACAGGCAATATTTTTCATTCACACCTGCAAAATATCACTACGTTGGCAAGGTGGTTTAGGTAAGTCCCCAACAGATTAGAGCACCAATGAATCTCCAGTACCTAGAACAGGCATGCAAATATTTGTTGATTGAAGCAATGAGCCTCCAGACTTCCCTGTTTTCCAGACTCTCTTCCAAAAGCTCCACCTTCTCACTTCATTATGCAGAATGATTTACATTCCACCTCCTACTCTTTTCCAGAGCTGCTCTTAAGTACCCAAGAACAATCGTGTGCTCAGACAAAGGTTCTCATGCCCCAGCCGTCACTGCAGGAGGAAGCTGGCAGAGGCAGGAGACTTCAGGCTTCCCTTCCCCTGAGTCTCTGCCAACAGTCAGCGGGGCATTAAAATAGCCTACTTTCTACCCAAGTACCCACAGGTTTTAGAAAAAATGTTTTCTCTTTAGAGTAGCTAGAATAATCTGTGTGGAAATTATACTTCTTAATTTCACTTACATGAAATTATATTAATGAAAATATCCAAGCTGCTTTATTGAAAGTCTATTAAGAAAATTCATTTTTGCATTAAATAACATTTTTAAAAGAAGTATATTGCCTATCTCTATTTTATAAAATAGCATGGCATAGTTACTAGACCTTGTCTGAGGAGATTCCTTGCTTTTCCTTCGTATCTCTTTCAAGTTCTCTTTTTCTTTTTCCTCTGAGTACACAGGCTTACTGTAGAACTGTATGTGTGTGTGTGTGTGTGTGTGTATGCAAACACATATATGCATAAATATTAAATCAATCATTATTCTTTCCTGAAATCCCCTTTTTAGGCATTTTTAATCCATAGTTGAAATTGAGACAGGAGGAAAGGGGGCAGGGCACAACCACTGCAGGAATGACACAGCAACTGAGGACAGGACAAACTGGTTAGAATCAAGATGGCAGAAGATTCAACTTCCAGGAGACCTTGAGCCTCGTGGCACACCCACAGGCACCATGACAGTTCCTAGGCTGACCTTAAAAGGTCAAAAAGTAGGCAGGGGGCCTGATTCCTAAATATCCCCGCCCCTTCCCCAAAGTAGTTGGAATAATCCTCCTACTCATTAGCATATGAAATTACTGAGCCCAGAAAACCTAACAGTTCTGCACCTGTCTCTCTCTCTCTTGCCTTCTGAGACGGCCCAGACTCTGTCTATGGAGTGTGTATCCTTCTAGGTAAACTTGCTTTCACTTTACCGTGCCTCCCTCTTGAATTCTGTTCTGCACGAGGCAAGAACCTATTCTCTGACAACAGTAAGATCTGTCAGGGACTTCTCTGACAACAGGTTTTACAACTTTGATAAGGGCAGGATGTGAGGTCTGTCAGCATAGGGTATTGTGAGGTGGGCTATCCCCTGGGGCCATAAGTTTTGTTAGAGTAAACACACATCAAGAGAAGGTGTCTTATATCCTGCAGAAGTACAGGTACACGAAGAGTCCTTCATCCCAGTGTGGGGGTTAAGGTGTCAATAGCTCCAGGCACACAGACAGCCCAGGGGTTGGGGGTTTCATGACTCCAGAGAGTGCCAGCCAGCTCCACAGGAAGGACATTTGGGGAAAGAGGAGCAGCAGAAGTGGGTCTCTGAAAATCGGCAGTCATCTGGGTGGAGAAAGATGCATATACTAAGGTCAGAGTAGGAGTTGCCTGGGAAGGATGCTGGAGATACGGTTTGGGCAGCTCTGGAAGAGGTAAGACAACGTGCGCTGGCGAGCAGCCAGGTCTAGCTGTATCCGCAATTCCACTTAAGGAATAAGAAGAGACAAACTTGGAAAAGATTGAATTTGATCCTTGCACAATGCTGTTACATTGTAGTTTTCACCATGTTTCAAGGAATAACCCTTTTCTGAACTTATTTTAGAGAAGATTATCATAATCAGACTAAGTACCTTTCCAGGTAATCAGACTGATTAAGTGAGTTTTTCTATTCTTGCAAATATATCTCTTTACTGCCAAAAAGCACCCTGCAATCCTGTCATTAGTCATTAGAAGTAATGCAATAACTTTTAGTTACATCATGCAAAAACATGAATAGCATTTGTAAAGTTCTTCTTTTGTACCATAATTTAACTTCAGGGAAGAGATTTTTTTTTAATAGTAGCTATATAATTTTTCTCACTTTTCTTGAAATTTTATCCAATAGTGTTTGTTTCCTGACTATAATCTAGCAAAACGCAAGTGCTAGGAAAGATTAAATTTATTCTTGTTTTGTATGTACACAAAAAAACCTCAACCCTATGATTTTTAAAAATGTATACAAGGCCCAATTTCATCAATAAAAATTAGAAGAATGGAAAAAGTGGGAGACGGTGCTGCCTTGTAGAGGACGTGTGTGTGTCCGTGTGTCTGTGTGGGGGTTAACTTTCAGTGTTCACCTGTTGTACAAGGCCCACTTATCTCCTAGGTTACTTATTTATTATCCTATTTATTATTCTGTCAAAGGTATAAGGTTTAAAGAAAAAACGTTACACTTAAATTATTCACAAAATATAATTAGACTTCCTCAAGTATTTTCAAATTAGCTCAGGAAGAACTTACTGTAGTCTTATTCTATTTAACATTAACCAAAGTCCTTCAGTCTTAGTCGATATTGTGCTTCAAATTATATCTATTAGACAGGATACACTCCAGGGAGTTGGCAAGTGAGCAAAAGCACTTTACAAACAATCATTCATTCCTTCTTTCACTTTGTAAATGCAATGTAGATCTTAACTAATACTATTTTTCCCACACGTGGAATTTGTTTCCCAGGACTGAAGTTTAGTTTATTCAAAGCCACAAGCTGTGCTAAAATAAGCTCGCATCGCCCTTTTGGACCTGCCGTTCTGCACAGCATGTCCAAATGACTCTTCATCTTTGCCCAGGTCCATCCCATTGTTTCAGCACCATTTGTTGAAAACACTATTCTTTCTCTGCTTTGCACCTTTGTAGAAAATTAGTTGCCAATATATTTGTGGATTTATTTCTGGACTATTTTATTCTATCAATCTATTGATTTCTTTATTGATATCAAATTGCTATAGTGTGATGACTATAATTTTATTGTGAGTTTTATAATCAAGTAGTGTTAGTTCTTCAATTTTGTTCTCTATTTTATGTATTTTTTAATCTATCCGTCATAATGGAACGATTCAATACATCCTTTCCATGTTGAGAATACGTGTGTGCCAGGTCAACACTTGCCCACACTTGCCCACACTTGGGGAAAAAGGTCTGATCAAGGGCACTAATATTCTTCCTACTTTTGATAGGCAGCCTTGTTCTCAGAAAATATGGGAAGTGTGGGCATTACAAGCAACCCTAGAAAGCGCCATAAGCACCAGCAATGAGATAAGGTAAAATAATTAAGAAAAGAGATGGAAAATACTGTTCACGTGCCCAAAATCACTTGCTCTTTAAACAGTTACATTTACACACCATGGGAATTAATTCAAAACTTAACACAGCAAGATGTCAGCAGAGCCGTACAACTTCGTTCATGGCCTTTTCCAAGGGGTTTCTTGGAGCTGTATCCCTGGTCATCCTTTTTTTCCTTTGTGTCCCTTCTGAGCCCTACACATAGCTCTAAGATCCCCACCCCCTGCCAAATGTGCTCATTAACAAGTAGTGATTGTCTATTATAAAAGAAAGTTCGTAGACTAAATTAAACATAAGAGGAATATTAACCTACTATTTGGATGGTTCTTTCTCTCCTAAAGACAATTGATAATAATTTCATAAGGAGCAAACTCAATCTCTTGTGGTTATTCTAGTTTCAAAAAGTATAAACTCATCGTCAGAGACTAGTTTTAAACCACTTGCTGTTTTCTAATGAACAAACAGAGATAAAGTCCACAAATATGAATATAAAAATATGTTAAAAATAAGGAACCCTCCTACACTGCTGCTGGGAATGTAGTTTGGTGCAGCCATTATGGAAAACAGTATGGAGGTTCTGCAAAAAACTAAAAATAGACTTACCACACACTCCAGCAATCCCATTCCTGGCATATATCCAGAGGGAACCTTAATTCAAAAAGACATCTGCACCCCAATGTTCATAACAGAACTATTTACAACAGCCAAGACATGAAAACAACCTAAATGTTCATCGACAGAGGACTGGATAAAGAAGTTGTGGTATATTTATACAATGGAATACTACACAGTGATTTAAAAAGAATAAAATAATGCCATTTGCAGCACCATAAATGGACCTGGAGATCATCATTCTAAATGAAGTAAGCCAAAGAGAGAAAGAAAAATACCATATGATATCACTCACATGTGGAATCTAACAAAAAAAAAAGAAAAAAGACACTAATGAACTCATCTACAAAACAGAAACAAACTTGCAGACATAGTAAACAATATTATAGTTATTGGGGGAAAGGGAGTGAGAGGGATAAATTTGAGAGTTTGAGATTTACAAATGTTACCACTATATAAAAAAATAGATTAAAAAACAAATTTCTGTATAGCACAGAGAACTATATTCAATATCTTGTAATAACCTTTAATGAAAAAGAATATGAAAATGAATATATGTATATATATGCATAACTGAGACATTATGCTGTGCACCAGAAATTGACACATTGTAACTGACTATACCTAAATTTTTTTAGGTTTCTTTATTAAATATAATGTTTGGTATGAAATCCTTACCAGATAAAGTTCTTTTCTATTCTTCATTTGCTAACAGTTTTTATAATAAATAGGAATTGAATCTAATCAAATGGTTTTTAATTGAGATAATCTTATTTTTCTTCTTCAGTTTAATAATTACAAATTTTACAACAGATTTCTTATATTGAGCCAGCCTTGCTTTTATGGGTTAAACCTCACTTAATAATGATATACTACTTTTCTTAATCCACTACTGGATTTGGTTAGATAACATCTTATTTAAGAGTTTTGCAAATACATTCTTAAGTGAATATTTTTTCTTATGTTGTGCATGACTGGTTTTGCTATCAAGATTATACTAGCCCCATATAATGAAATGTGACAGTTTTGCTTTTAACTATTTTCTGGAATAACTTCTAAACAATAAAACAGAAATCAACTGTGCCATAAAAATTTGATGCAAACTCCCTTATAAAGCCATCTGGGCTAAATTTCGGAGAGGAAGAAATGTATATACTTGAATTACACTTAAGTAAATGGATACCAGATGGCAAAACCAGGTTCTCACGGCTGGAGTGGGAGGTTACAACCAAGCAAGGGAAGAAGTCTAGCACAATCCAAGTAGTAAAATAAATATCAATGAGTCCACATAGTTATAAAAAAATAATTAATTGATTGATTAAGAGAAGGAATCAAATATCGCGTGCAGAATTCCAAATAGTTTATGTAAATACTTCACCCTCAAGGAGTTGGAGTGTAATTTCCAATGCCTTAAGTGTGGACTGTGCATAGTGACTTACTTCCAAAGAGTACAGAATGAAAAGGAAGGGGAAAAAGAGGGAAACCAGACAAAAACCACTCCAGCCAAAAGAAGGAAAGTCTGAGAAACTACAGCAACTAAGAGGTATCTAAAGGAGATATAGCAGCGTAAATGTGATGCAGTATACTGGTTGGGATTCCAGAATAGAAAAGAACATTAGGTAAAAAAGTAAAGAAATCTGAATAAAATATGGACTTTAGTCAACAATAAAAAATCAATATTGATTCTTTAGTTGGACCAAATGCACCCTAATAATATAATGTAATACAGACACTAATAACATCTCCCGAAATGGGAAACTGGGTGTGGCATTTACTGAAACTCCCTGAACTCTCTTTGCAACCTTTCCATAAATCTAAAATTATTCTAAGGCAATCTAAAATCTAACAAATAAAAATAAAAACTTAATAATAAAACAAAATGACTGGAAACAAACAGGAAGATACCCAGAAGCATGCAATGTGAATACTGAAATGACTGTTCCTATTGAATGGCCAGGTAAACACTAAGAGTTGTAAAAATGGATGGAGCCATAAGAAATCACCCCATTCACTCCTCTTCCCTAAGATGATATCAAATATAGTTATCGCCTGTATTTTAAAGCACTCCATAGAAGACCCTAAGCCTTTACTAGTTGATATTACAATTTTTAAATTCTCCCCAAATTCTTCCTTACCATCTAATTAAATTCATTATACTACAATTTCAGTTCATCTTCCCTTCGGTCTTGCTTGGTAAAGATGTAAATGTGGCGTACCATACTTTGGGTAAATGCTTCACAGATACTCGAAGATAATTATGAAAATGACCTTTAGTCTTAAGGTCAAACAACTTCTGTTCTTTTACCTTTTCCCTCATAGCTCATGTTTTCTGTCTTTAATCATCATTATGATTTTTGAACCCCTTTTATTAGAAAGACTCAACAGTGAAAAAGAACAAATTATTTAGCAGATTTGCAGCATTATAACAGCATTGCTGAATTTCATCATTCAGATTTGCCCTTTCCTTAAGCCATACTCAGACTTCTGCAATTGAAAAAGAAATGCCAAAACTTTGCCCTGAGTAGCAGGAATTGTCACTGAAATAAGATCTCTCTCCAAAATAATACTGTGCAAATTAAAGTATCACTATAACTTTTCCAAAACCAAGAATATAGCATTTAAAATGCGTGATTTGACCTATCTTGGTACATGGTCAATACTTAGGTTATTACAGACAAACCAGACTTCAATAAATAATAAAGAAACTAACCTCATAAAATAAAGCAATTACTTTTCAAAAATTCCTTTCTACAAGTAGACTCACTGACCTCTCTTTTTATAACTGCTTGTGTTGAACAACAGATAGATCTAATGATAAATTATATCACAAGAGTCAAACGAGGTAAACTGATCTGAAAAAGAATCATTCTGTCTTCCTAAAGTCACCTATTACTGATTCCTCTTCACCTCATGAAGTTCACTTGACTTATTTATGTATAAACTGACTGAAGTCCTACCAATGCTCAGGAAGAAAAATCAATATGCTATGTGCAGGTTTCTAGAAAGAAGAGAATGTCAAAGTATGGAAAGGCTGAGATAAAGGAGGTAGGTGAAATGCATATGGAACTCAATGCATAATTACTGTCATTTGAAGAGTAACTACAAGAAGAGAAATTAGCAAATGGACACAGATTACTAATGTGTCAGCATGGGACAAAGCAAAGATCTTTGAGGGCTACTAGTTCATTAATTAACATCATATATTTATAATGGTGAGCTATACTCAAAACATAAGCAGCCTGAAATCTGCTTTACAAGTCTTAAAATTTGACTGGAAATGTCTTATATATGCAAACTTAACTTTTTTAAACCCAGAACTTGGACTTATTTATTAAAATTATTTATGCATAACATTGAAGAGTATACATTAAATATGCTTCCACAGCAATGTCTGAATTACTACTGCCCCATACATTTGTGATTGAAAGCTGTCTTCCAATTTACTTTGAGTCTTATACCTATAAACTTTTTTGTGAAATATGAAATAAAACATTTTTAAATGGAAAGAATAAAAGAAAAGAGACAGAGAGGAAGGAAGGAAGGAAGGAGAAAGACAGAAAGGAAGAAAGGAACAAAGAATGAAAGAGAGAAAGAGATAAAGAGAGAGAAAGAAGGAATGAAGGAAGGAAAGAAAGAAAGAGAGAGAGAAAGAAAAACTGTGAGCAATTATATACTAGGAACTGATCATTTTTCACAATTTCCAAGAAAGGGTTCTGCTATTCGGAAGCAGTAACTTGGTTCAGAATGCCTTGTGTCAGAAACTGCATAGAACACAGGAAAAATTCAAAACATATTGGTGGTACAAGAAAAAAAATAATCAGAAACAGACTTGAATAAATTGGCTAAAAGCTGGGGTCTGAGGATTAACATTTCTTTAGGAAAAGGGGCTTGGAATCACCCTGCAGTGGAAAAGCTGGGCTTAAATCAACTACATAAACACAGTCTCACCCTTCAGTGAGTGTCAGCCAAGGTAGGCTGATGTGTGATTCTAGAAGGTGAGTGGCCCAAATGAAAAAATGCACAAGGAGCTGCTATACCGCCAGACAGACTTCAGCAGGAGACACCATGGGGTTAACAGCACTTTATTCTATTGCCACAGGGTGGTGCACGCACCTATGATGCACCTGTCCTGCTTTTATCTGTTCTCTGCCAGCACATGCGCAATGTGAATTTCTTTGTTCGTGAGACTTACAGAATATCTCTAGTGCTTGCACACATCTATTTTCTTTGTTCCAAATCTTATATAATTGATGCATGCATACAGTCATTATTTATTGCATACTACAGACATGCTCTGATCATGGCCTTGGGTCCCATGACCTTAACTCATGTCAAGGCCAGCTCACAGTGAGGATTCAGCCTTTCTCTGCTGTGGTTTTCTGTCATTCCCATTAAATTCTCAGGTAAAAACATCCCTGGAGAAACAGCCACAGATAGAGATGTAAAATGAAGAGACCCTTACTGACTCTTGCAGTCAAAATCCAAATAAGCCATCAGAGTAGACAAACCAGCAGAGCCTCATTTACAGAAACTGCCTAGCCAGACATGTTTGTGTGTAGGTACACTACACAAGTTACACATCCGTGGAAACGCCAGCAAATTTAGTTATCCACCCTTCATGGCTCAGAAAATTCAAGCCATCAACCACAGAAAGAAAATGAGTAATATGCCCATCTGTTTTAGCACCATCGTTTCAGATGTCACACTGAATCATTCATACATCCAGAAGCGAAGTTTTAAAAGTGTTAGATTCTTTTGTGGTTTCCAAAACATTTCTTACGATGTCTCTTTTATGTTCCTTCTGATCAAAATTGGAATGAATTGGGTTATCACTTTGCAGAAGCGACTTGATTCTCAGCAATTAGTCCCATAAGACACCTGAGATTTTCATATAAATTAGAACATCTGCAACTGCTGCCCTCCTTCTAGACAAGAATTTTTTTTTGCTGGGTGCTATACTTTCAACCTATTTTTTAAAAAATCAAACTATCGTCTCATCTGCCTATTTTGAAACGGTTCTTGTATGTCTACAGGAAGCCAAAACGACTGTGAAATTCTGAGTCCCCAAACGAGACTTCATAAAGGTTTTGTCCAAAGCCCTTTATCTACAAACACACACTTCCTCATTAGGAGTGGATCAGATTTCTACACAATTAGGAAAGTCAAGTGAGAAAAATCAGGACAACTGCCAATTGATCATCATACAAACAGAAATTAATTAAGCTTCCTTTCTCAACACAATTTTTGTAGTGTCTATAGATGGAAGTTTTGTCTGACATTGATAATACCCTTTGTGTCTCACTGATAAAAGTGCTTCTTCCTTTTCAATTTTCTGTCACCCCTTCCTCAATCAAGCTTACATTTCTAGAGCTGCCTAGCTCACAGCCAAAAAAATGTTTACCTTTTCTTATTATCATATTTCCTTAAAAGAGTCTCTTTCTATACTGTCTACACCTGTAAAACTAATAATGAACTGGAAGTCTCTTGAGTAAAAGATTATTTTTATTTTTGTATAGCCTAAATAGCACCCAGCTCCACATAGTAGACACTTAGAAAAGAGTGAGTGCATGAATAAGTTAATTAATTGAAATTAGCACTTTGGACTTGATTAAATATAATGTCATTGTCCTTTAAACTCCTAAACTCTCTGTGGGGAAATTTTCAGTTTTTTTTTTCTCTGAAGTCTATCGGATTATCTCATATGGATTTAAACTTACCTGACTCCACACAATTCTGTCTTCCCTGTTTAGGAATGATGGTCATGATTATAGCAAACTTTTTTTTTAAGTTTTTATTCTATTTATGTGAGGCGGGAGGTAATTAGGTTTATTTACTTATTTAGTGAAAGTACTGGGCATTGAACGCAGGACCTCATGCATGCTAAGCACAGACTCTACCACTGAGCTATACCCTCCCCCTGTAGTAAACTTTTGATTATCCATTCCAACAAAGCAAGCAATGCAAAGGTGTGAATATAACCAGAATACAAGTTCTGATTTTTTTTTTAAGAGTCACTTTTCTGAATTGCCTCACTTGGTTTAATATTTAAACGTACTTGCATTAACTTGAAAAAGAGTGTTATGGTAAGTTTCAAAGAAGTGAGCTGGATTTTAAGGGAGAGGTCAAACCAGAGTCAAAATTTACTGTCTATAATACTCAAAGTGAAAGAAAAAACTCACATAACTACATATTAATTGTATAAATACCAAGTATCACTTGTTTGTTCACCTTCAAAAACTTGCTCATTAATAGAGTCAGCAAGTTTGTATTTTTGTTGTAAATTAGCTGTCAGTAAAAGTAGAATCGTTGCTGGACATGTATTTGCACTGGGGCTGTATGTCATAAACAGATGAGTGGTTCCTATCAGATGGTCTAGACTTCAAAAGGCTTTGTTGCTTTACTTTTTTTTCCCTTTGGCATTGCTGAGATAAATGGTCTATATAATTATTCATGATTTGAAGAACACTCTTGTTCCATGAGGTTTGTAGATAAAGCAATGAAGCTAGTCTTTTACTAGACTTTCATGTGCCATCTATTTCTCTTCATCAGAAGCTTATGTTATACTGTTATACACAAATTTATAACCTCCATTAAGCAGCTTCAATTTCAAAACCTTGGATGAGAAATTTCAAAGCATGCATGGTGGATATCTGCTCTTGATTGCAGAAAAGCAGCAAAGGAAGTTATTGTTAATTCTATCTATTACCTTGAAATTGTAAAAATGTCAAAGGACATTGAAAAAGAAATATAATCAAACTTCATTATGCTGCTGGAAATGGGAAAGCACAATGCATGTCTGTATTTATTTACAACTGAATCAATAAAGTCCAGAAATGTTCTAAGTGACCACAAGCAATTTAGTAGCTACCTAGAAAAATAGTACCAAAATGCAGGAAAAACACTCTCCTTCTTAATTTCCTTATGTAGAAAACCACCACCAATAACAGTTTTTATTAAGAATGTAACTTTATCATTTAAAAAATGTGTATAAGTACCTTTTGAATTGCCACTTATTTATACCAAATGCAACTGAAAATTATGACTTTCCTTTAAAAATTTTATGTCTTTTTATAGACTGTACATAAACTATGGAAATTGTTGACAAAATATTATCATCATTCAGAATGCAATATGTTAATTGACCACATTGTTTTCAGGATTAAGTATTTTATGTCACTGAGCTCTGGACAGATTTTCTATGATAAAAAAAATTGGTATCAATACTCTTTTTCTTAATTAGTTAATTAATTAACTGATTCATTCATTCAGGTTTTGAAAGCCCTTTCTGTCACTATTTTTGTTTTGTGCTGTTGGAGTTAAGATTAAAAGTTCGATTCCCCTATGTGTTACTAAGCATTGCCTTGAGTAAAAGTTTGTATCTGATACACACATAGCACCTAAACCAAAATAGGTACTTAGAAAACACTGTTGTTCTTTGTAGAATTTCTACAAATTCTGGAATATTGTAGTAATTATCTCAGCTTAGGAGAGAGGAAAATGAGAGAATTTGAATAGTTGGCATTTAGATTCTAATTTACTAAGAATTGTCTCCCTTCAGTCAAAAAAGCCACTGACAGGGACCATATTTGGCTTTTTCATTGTTGTGTCCCTGGCACCTGGAAATAGTGGCAGCTCAAAAATTTTTGTTGGATGAATAAGAAACGGTTTTTCCCTTAATGAAATATGACTTTGGTATTAATGTTAAAGTACTGGAAAATACCATTTCAGATTTTCCATGAAAATTTGTGTTTGCTAAAACCTGTGGTGGGGTGAGGAAGGAATCCATACATTTTACCAAACTGAAAACGAGTAACACAGGAGACCAATTTTTTTATTAAATAAGTGCTTTAGGGGAAAAAAAGCCATTGAGCCAATAATATTTAGATTTCACTTCTCTGAACTAGTGTAAAAAATAAGCTGATGACAAATGATCAACTATTTCTGCTGGATGAATTTTAGGGGAGATGAAACAATGAGGAAGCACTTGGCTCCTGATGAACAGGAGGAAACACTGTCGCAGGACAGAGCCCAGGAGGAAGTACAGCCCTATTTCATTGACATGTCCTTCCTGTTCAGACAATGGCCTGAGACCTGACCCAATTCTGGAAACCACCTATGGACAGAAACCTGAGCAGGGACCTCTCTCAGCCCAGTCATGGTTCAAGAGGAACCCATCTCAAGAAAGCAGCCATAAACTGTGGAGTGTCTCATCTTAAGACAGAAGAGGAAGAAGAGAGAAAGATATTGGTTGAGAACACATTTCTTTGTCCTCTTGATACAATAGTTGATTTGTAGCCCACATTTAAATATATATACACACACACACACACACACACACACACATATATTTACACACACATATATATATGTGTGTGTAAAGGTCATATAACTGTAGCTGATTTTGGAGAAAAGTAAAATCAACCAATTTCTCCCTCATTAGTTTCCTGGCTGATTTAGAGGCCACCTAGAACAATCTTGAAGGGGAATAAATATTTTAAATGAGAAATTAAGTCAAATCCAGCATTATAAGAAGAAAGCAACTCAAAGTAAGTGTGCCTCTCACAGATTCACAGTTACCTGTACTGTAAAAATTCAGTGACTTAATCTGAGAGAGAGAAATGCAGAATAAATGTGTGCTGTTAGCATTAATAATACTGGCTAACATTTTTGTCACATGTTATCAGATACGTTCAAGCTTATCATCTCATTCAGTCTTTACAGGAAACTTCAGAGATAATTAATACTTTCTACATTTTATAGATTTTTTTAAAAAGCCTTAACAGGCCAAGTAACATAAATTCCACCATGTCACTCCCCACTACACACTTTTTTTTCACTTCCTAATTTCAAAATATATTACAAAGATACAGTAATTGCAATAGTTTGGTATTGGTGTAAAGACTCACATATAAACCAGCGGAACAGAAAAGGAAGCCCAGAAATCAATCCATGAATATATGGTCAACTGATCTTTCACAAGATTACACATGGGGAAAGGACAGCCCCCACAACAGATGGTGCTGGGAAAGCTGTATATCCACAAGTCAAAGAATTGAAGTTGAACCCTTATTTTATGCCATACATAAAAATCAACCCAAAAAGTCAAAAAGACTTGAACATGAGATTGCAAATGTAAAATTCCTAGAAGAAAATATTGGGGAAATGCTTCATGATATTGGTCTTGGTACTGATTTCTTAAATATGACATAGGCAGCAGAGCAAAATAGATAGATGAGACCATATCAAACCAAAAACTGCACAGCAAAGAAAAAAATTAGAGAGTTAAAGAAATCCTATGGAGTTGGAGAAAATATTTTGAAACTATTTATCACATAAGGCATTAATATCCAAATTATCCAAATATATAAGGAACTCCTATAATCTCCTGCCACATTCAACAACATGGGTATGTTTTCCTATAATCCTGCCATATGTGACAGCATGGATGAACCTTGAGGACATTCTGTAACATTAAATAAGCCAGTCACAAAAGGCAACCCACTACACACTTTAAATTATTTCTTCTTTCATCTTTAGGATACAGTTCAGTCCCTTTAGCATGGCGCAAAAGACATTTCATGATCTAACCCTTTGATTTCCCCAGAGTAACTTCTGCCGTGCTCCTACACATATCCTTTATCATGCCACCTCTTTTTCCTCTGATACATCAACCCCATTTGTTTGCACAGGAATGAGGCACTTTCCTTCTAGTCTAATTCCCAACCACCCAGCAGACTTCTCCTTACTTAATAAGACTCTAAATGTCTATCAACAGATGAGTGGATAAAGAAGCCATGGTATATTTATACAATGGAATACTACTCAGCCATAAAAAAGAGTAAAATAATATCATTTGCAGCAACATGGATGGACCTGGAGATCATCATTCTAAGTGAAGTAAGCCAGAAAGAGAAAGAAAAATACCATACAATATCATGCATATGTGGAATCTAAAACAAAAAAAGACAAATGAACTTATTTACAAAACAGAAACATGCTCACAGACATAGAAAACAAACTTACGGTTACCAGGGGGTAAAGGGGGTAGGAAGGGATAAATCGGGAGTCTGAGATTTGCAGATACTAGTATAGATAGACAGATAGATAGATAAACAAGTTTGTAATGTATAGTACAGGGAACTATATTCAATATTTTGTAGTAACTTATGGTGAAAAAGAATATGAAAATGAATATATGCATGTTTATGTATGCATTATGCTGTACACCAGAAATTGACACATTGTAAACTGACTATACTTCAATTAAAAATTCCTTTTTAATTGAAAAGGAAGACGACTCAGTTCGAGCATCATCTCTCCTAAAAGAAGCCATCCTTGATTGTTCCTTCGCACCTTCTCTAGAAGCAGGTTGCCTCTTTCTGTGCTCACTCACTCCCCAATGTATCACAGGGTTCTAAGACTGTTCTGCCCCTTACCCCTCCATCTAGATGCTGAGGGAACGCCCATCACAATTGCTTATTCACCGCTCTGTTCCGAGCATTTTGCTCACTATCTGACACAGGATAGGTGTTCTATCTATGGTGGTAGAAAGAAAGGGAAACTTAAACTCAAGATTTCTAAATCTACATTCTGTAGCTAACAGACATTTGTGGAGTCCCCCTATTATTTTCTAAGTTTGTCACTAAATACTGGAATTAAAGAGTTTTGTTTGCTTGTTTTTAATTGAATTATCATCAGGTTACAATACGTCTCTTATTTCTGGTGTAGAGTGTAATGTTTCAGTCATACATGTGCATATATATATTCATTTTCATATTCTTTTTCATCATAGGTTACTACAAGATATTGAATGTAGTTCCCTGTACTCTACAGAAGAAACTTGTTTATCTGTTTTATATACACTTGTTAGTAACTGCAAATCTTGAACTCCCAATTTATCCCTTCCCCTTTTCCCCCTGGTAACCATAAATTTGTTTACTATGTCTTCAAGTCTGTTTCTGTTTGTAGGTAAGTTCATTAGTGTCTTCTTTCTTTTTTTAGATTCCACAAATGAGTGATATCATATGGTATTTTTCTTTCTCTTTCTGGCTTACTTCACTTAGAATGATAATTTCCAGATCCATCCATGTTGCTGCAAATGGAATTATTTTATTCTTTCTTATGGCTGAGTAATATTCCATTGTATAAGCATATCACAGCTTCTTTATGGAGATAGAGAGTTGCAAAGGGCATGATTCACACCTTGAAAAATATACACAGGCTATCATGCCTTAAGAAAGTCAATTATTATAAAGCTATTAGACATCTTCTTTGAAATCTTATCTTTCTGGATTTAAGCAATCACTCAGAGTTCCCTGCACACAAGAGGAGAGGACAAAGGAGCTATCCTTTGCTTTTCTGTCTTAGGTGTTTATCTGTACACCCCATGGTGATATCCTGAACTTTTCTTCACCTTAACAAAATCATTAGATGGGCAAAGATACACAAAAGAAAACTGCAGGTTTTACAGAACATATAATCAGCGATCATTATTTCCAAGGTCCTCTAATTCTGTAGATCTTGATTGAGCAGGCAAAGGTTCCAAGATGATTCTGGACCTAAATTTTTTAAAGTGCTGTTTCAATGATTATCATATAATAAAACAGCATATGAAGTCACAGAAATTAACTGTGATTTCTAGCAATGCTCATTATGTCATGAGTCTAATCCAGTAACTGTTTAAATTTTTGCATAGTGAAAAATAAATATACCTTATTTAAAGTCATTAATGAATTAAATAGAAAATGTTGGAATTAAAAGTTATCAAGAGAAAGCAAAATGGAACAGACAATTTTTCCTCTTGCTGAGGGTCAGTTTCACAATTACAATTCATTCTGAGGGATGCTTCACTTTGAGATTTGAAGCACGATTGAATTAGATGGGGTCTTTTATGTCTAGGAGAGCGATATTTGCATATTCATGGAAAACATGCCTCCTGGGAGTAATGCAAGAGATGCCGGCAGGCGCATCAGCTGAAACACGCTTCCCCACATACTGGCATGACAGTGCCTCTCCCCAGGTCTGAAATACTCACCACTACCTTCACTGATCAAACGCAGGAGCTGGCCCTTGGGAAGATGGTTATCAAAGGCACTTGGGCTGGGGAAAGTATGCTCAGTGGGTAGAGCTCATGCTTAACATGCACAGTGTCCTGAGTTCAATCCCCTGTGCCTCCTCAGTAAGCAAATGAATGCATAAGCCTAATTACCTTCCTCGCCACTCCCCCAAAAAATGCACTTGGGTTAATTGAAGAGAGCTTTCTGGAGTTCCCTTATATAAAAGGGAGTAAAAAGTTTGGCAAAATACAAGAAAGAAAGGATTGGGTAAGAAAGATAACAAAAAGAGAAGAGAAAGCAATTTCAATTTTAAGCCCTTCTTGCCACAAAAAAAAAAAAAGCCACCTTTCTCAATCTTCTATTGTGAGCGCCTCTGGAAATAGAGAATAAATCTTCCATTTAAGCTTATTTTATACATGCCTTTGTCTAGTTATAATGAAAGCTTCCTTCTACTCAGTCTACACTACACCTTAAGAATATTGTATTTTTCCATATGCCACCTTAAAGCTGTTTCAAGCTCATTTTAAGGATTTATACTAGTCCAGGAACCATGTCTAATGTTAATTAACATTTGAGTGTCTGCTATGTACCAGGCACCGTATGCTGGGAGTAGGGGAAGAGAAAAGATTAACAATGCGAGGGAAAGGCTGAGGAGAGGAAGAAGATGAAGAAAGAGCACTCAGGGTGAGCTTGGGATGCATATGAAGAGAATGTTATTCAGGGGCTTAATCCAATTGAAATGTATTTCTCACTTATATATGTCTAATGTGTATGTTATTGGACTGCCCAAAACTTTCCCTCCACGTGATGATTCAGTGATCCAGGCACCTTCCATCTATGGCTCCACCATCCTCTAGTGCCAGACAGAAAAGGTAGAGAAAGCAATCGCACTTCTCAGTTGCATTCCATCCAAGGGATAGTACATGTCACTTCCGCTTAGCTCCTATTGGTAAGAACCAGTCTTGTAGCTGTTTCTACTTGAGATGGAAGAGGGACTGAGAAACGGAGTCTTGGCTGAGGCAGCTGCTGCTGCTGCTGATACTAGAAGCGGGAGTCCTTGGTGAGAAAGCTGAACAGCCCAGCCTCAGAAGGGATGTAGCATCAAGTCTTCAAATTTCAACACTGCTGTTAAATATTTCTTTAAATTCTAATTAAATAAACTGGTTAAAAATTTCCTGATCTGAAGGCAAGATAATAGATTAGACACAGGGCCACGTCCTCAGTGGGCACTTAAACCATCTTTCCTGAGTTATCTAATTATTTAAAAAAAAATTTTCATACAGTACCCAAAACAAGAGTTGCTGGAAAAAAAAATGCATCTGTCTCCGTGTGTATATCTATCGCTAAATAAGGTCTACAGCGGAATGACCTGTAACAAGGTATCAACATAGTCATATCCAGGTAGGATGTTTTATTTTTTTATGTTTATAAATTTATCTACCATGAAAACTTATTACGTGCTCAATGATAAATAAATTGTAAATATTTTAAAGGTAAACACAAATTGATGTTCTGATATTTAGGGATTTGGAAAAAACCAGTTTTTAATTTTTTTCTTTTTTCAAAATGGTACAAGTTTATTCGCATCTGCTTTGTCTCTCAGGTCACAGCAGTAAATTGATTTTTACATTAATCTATATTTTATCATTTGTTCTGCTTGATTCCTGGTTCTTTCTTGGCTCCATCATACAGCTCTCTCTATACTACACTAGCCACTACCCCCACCCATTGCACAGAATAATAATAATAATAATAATAATAATAATAATAATAATAATACATCTGTCTTAGTGACATTTTTGTGAATCTAACAACTCCAAAGATAAAGGAAACAAAAGCAAAATAAACATATGAGACTACATCAAACTAAAGAGCTTCTGCACAGTGAAGGAAACCATCAAGAAAGTGAAAAGGCCACCTACTGAATGAGACAAGGTTTTTACAAGTCATACATCCAATAAGGGGTTACTATCCAAAATTTATAAGAAGCTCATACAACTCAGTAACAAAACAACAACAACAAAAAACCCAAACAAAAAGTGGGCAGAGGATCTGAACAGACATTTTTACAAAGAAGATATACAGCTGGCCAGCAGGCACATGAAAAGATGTTTAACATCACTAATTACCGGGGAAT
Organism: Vicugna pacos; assembly: GCF_048564905.1. Lineage (NCBI taxonomy): Eukaryota > Metazoa > Chordata > Mammalia > Artiodactyla > Camelidae > Vicugna > Vicugna pacos. Next base: position 10,121,438 of record NC_132994.1, on the reverse strand, counting down.
GCAAATCAAAACCACAGTGAGATATCACCTCATATCTGTAGGACAGCTATTTTCAAAAAGATAAGGATTAAAAAATGTTGAAGAGGATATCGAGAAAAGGGAACCCTCGTACACTGTTGGTGGGACTGTACAGTGATGTAGCCACTATGGAAAACAGTATGAAGGCTTCTCAAAAAATTAAGAATAGAGCTACCATATGACCCAACTATTCCACTTCTGGGTATTTGTCTAAAGAAACTGAAGGCATTAATTTAAAAAGATACATGCAACCCTATGCTCATTGCAGCATTATTTACAATAGCCAAGATATGGACACAACCTAAGTGTTCACCAATGGATGACAGGCCTAAGAAGATGTGATATACATAGACAAAGGCATACTACTCAGTCAGAAAAAATGAAATGAAATCCTGACATTTGCAACAACATGAATGGTCCCTGAGGGTACCATGCTAAGTGAAATAAGTCCATTATATGCAGAATCTAAAAATAAATCAAAGAACAAACAAATCAAAAATAAACTCATGGATAACAAAAATAGATTAGTGGTTACCAGAGGGGGGTTAAGGAGTGGGCTAAAAGGGTGAAAGGGGTCAACTGTTTGGTAATGGATGGTAAGTAGACCTGTGGTGCTGATCACTTCGTAGTGTACACAGATGTCAAACTATAGTGCTGTAACCTGAAATCTATACCATAAGAATAAGTAAATAAAGGAATAAATAGGAGGCACTATAACAATAAAGAGCTGGACTAACCCCAACTGTACGAATTGGCTAAAAGCTAAACTTCCCAGAAGCCAAGGTAAAGATTTTATGAAAATGAATTTAATAGAGACATAGTTTCATAGAAGACAATAGTTTCTCATCAGTTCCTGAGACAACGTTGTCACAAGAATATATAAAAGACTATTAGCAGTGTAATGGACACATTTCCAAAAGTCACTTAACAAAAACTATTGCAAAGCACCTCCACACACAGTTATTTCTTATACCCAACCTTTGTGAAAGCTGAGAATGGAAAGCAAACTTCTGGATTTTTAAAGGAAATTCAAATGAAAGGCAGGACATGGTGATATACTCTAGGTATGCAGGCTTCTGATGATTTGACTTAACACAGAGATCAATTTCAAAGAAGCTTACTTGCCCCTCACTCTCCCTGTCAAAGAGACGTTATCCCACCCGGTTCTTGAGAAGAGTTGATAGTAGAGGACAAGAACTGTAGAGACAAATGATTCCTGAAGAGTGGACGTTCCATGGTGCCGATTCAGAGAGCGTCCCTTGGCTTTAGACAGGATGTGTACTGGGATGTGTACAACAGAGACGCTGCTTTACTCGGGATGTTGCTCAGTCTCACACAGTCTTGACTAGTTCTAAACCTACAAAACCATGGGAGTCATGACAAGTGGGGTTCAAGCTTCCTCTAAGAGATAAGATCCAAAGCTTGTCAAACATTCCAAAGCATACATAACTGAACATCATTCCGTAAAACATGGATGAAATGGCAGTGGTCTAGAAGACTTGGAAAACTGAAGTTGTCACCTTAACAACTGTAGAACTTTGACCTACCAGACAACGCAGTTTTGAATAGTGTTGAATCCCAGTGTCTAACAAGATGTTAATCACAAGTGGAGCTCTAGTCAGCCCAAATACATCACCTGTTACATAATATTGTAACATAGAATCCATCTTCATGTCAAAGCATCTGTCCAAAATGTTGATTTTGGCTTAGAAATAATTGATATTTGCGTAAGCTAACTCTTGAGATTGCTACCACAGTGTGAAAGGCAGCCCACGTGATCAGCAGAGGGAAAACCGGGAATCCTGCTTGCAGGAAATCACATGTCCATTTTACCTAAAATTATTCAGGAACAAGCTTTAAAAGGTGGGGAAAGATACAGTCCTGGTTTGCTACACTGAAAACAAGGATTTTCTCTGACAGAAGATTATTCCTGCCTGATTTGACTCTAGAAATATTTTTGCAATCAAGACTCTCTAAATGGATCTGAAACATCCTTGATATGCACAGAAATCACAGAATTCAGTCCATAAACAACTTTTGTCTATGGGCATCAAAGGTCAATAATAGGTCAGGGAAATTATTAAAGGTGTAATGATTCTTACTCAGGAAAAACAACACTAAAACTAGCTAAGCTTCATCATAGCTAAGGTTCCCATAGCTAGGAACAGCAAAGCCTAAATCCTTCCTGTTTCTCTGGTAAGAAGATACATTATAAAACTGATGCCAAAGTCAGAAAAACTTGTTGCAAACATCTAAGAAGCTGTTCAGAATTCTGATGGATGTGTAGTATTGGAGGTGAGTGATCAACATCTTGAAAGACAAAAAGAGACCATCCCTGCGGAGCTATATTGGAGAAGTGAATTAGAATACATGATATTGCAAGAATTCAAAATGATTAGTAAGAAAACAGTTTCAAGAGTGCTTACAAAAGATATCCCCTGGACAGGTTATTTGTCTTTTTGTTAGCCAACTAGGGTTGAAAACTACATTCATTTGGGGGATTTTTTTTTTTAGTTGAAGAACAGTCAGTTACAATGTGTCGATTTCTGGTGTGCAGCACAATGTCCCAGTCATGCATGTACATACATTTTTTCATTTTCATATTCTTTTTCATTAAAGGTTATTACAAGATATTGAACATAGTTCCCCGTGCTATACAGAAGAAACGTGCTTTTCAACTATTTTTATATATAGTGGTTACTTTTTAAGCTACAATTATTGGTGCCCCATCTCTAGAAAGTGCCTGGGTCCTGGGTCCCAAGCTTAGGATAGCATCACCCGTCAGTCAGGGTAGAACCCCTTTTGAGCAAGAAATAAACTTCTAGCACGTCTGAGCTTATGCATGTGCAAGTTACTTGGTAAGCAGCTAGTTCCTCAGCCATACACACAACTGAGGAATAAATGCTCAGAAGGAAAATAAGAGACCAATTTTAGGGACTCTTTGACCCGCAGGCTTCCTATCCCTGCTTGGAATATTTACCCTCAGCTGTTCATCCATAGCCCCGTCATCATCTAGGACACGTAAGACGCTGGGTGGTGCTGTTGTGTGTTCTCCCCTAGTTGGCAGGGTCACAGAGCCACCAGCTCACCCCGGCAGCCCTACACTTCATCACATTCAGCTTGTTTTATACTTTGTACGTTGCCTCATCCCTGACAGTCTAATCAGAGCCACGGAGACGCTTTAGCATTTTGGCTCCTGCTAACTTCAGCAGGCATCTGATCCAGCTTTAACAATGCAGAACCACCTTTTGAATCACCTAGCATACACTGTGTCCCCCCACCAACTACTGCAGTAGAAATCCCTAGGAGCTCTACTAGGAACCACGTTATAAAAATTCAAGAAGCAAACTTGATGGTCACATCCCCCCTGACACACACACACACACGAGCACACACACTTGTGTGATGTGAGGCTGTGCTTAATTGGAGGGCAGGTAAAAATGAAGACGCATCATTAAAAAAAAAGCAACCATAGCAAATCACAGTCTGGGCTTTGCACTGTAAACAGTGGCTGAGAGAACAAAAGGCTTCTGCTTTCCCTGAGCCTCCTGACCCTCCCCGATGCACCATCCTAGTTCCACGTGCTGCAGATCCAAAGTGGGGGTTCTGAAGAGGGATATATTGAGATTGAAGAAGCAGTCACTTTTAACCAGTGATGGAGCGTGTCAAGATAACAATTAATAATAGTGATCCTTTGAGTTACTAGCTTCATTATCTGATGGAAAAAAAATCATGGAAAAGAAACTTAAGGCTTTAACCAGAAGATAAGTTATTCTTTAAAATTTAGGTCACTTGTAAGCAGAGCACGTTAACTGCCCTGGAAAGACGTAGGGGGTGGGATTTCAGAAGACAGCCAGTGTGTTTATTCCTTGCTCTGCCAAATTTCAAGATAAAATTCTTTTTGTTTTGTTTTGTTTCTGGAAACATTCAGAGCTGGCAGAATCAAGGAAGATGCAGCTGCCTGCCTTTTGTAACTTCCCATTGAATGTGTCTCCAGTTTCTGATTTGCTAACTCTGACAGGGTTTGACAACCCTGATGAGTACAGCGCACCTCTCCAATTTCTTGGAGTAGGAGAATTTATAGACTTTTGCAGTAAACATGCCCAGGAAAAAGGGCTGCTGGGAGAAGGCAGACAGCGCTGCAGGCTGAGGACACAGGAGCTGATGAGAATACAATTGGATGAGCGTGAGGCTAAACACTGGGCTCCGGGAATATAAAATGAAAACTTGTAAAGAGATCACATGCCAGTGGAAAAAAAATAGGCAGTGTGGCAGATGTGAGGGGAGTCAACCGAAGGAGTTTCTCAGTTATGAGGCTAACGGGGCTGTTACGTCTTAGAACCCAAATGAACCGCACAAATGAATTCAAGCCGAGGAAGGTGGGGAGTTAAGACAGTGGAAAGGTAGCTGAGTCACTTAACTTCGCTTGCTGTGAAGTCCCAGCACAGCACACTGGGCCCCAGACTAGCTCAAGCCTAGCCCCAGAGTTGGTCAGTGTTTCCCCAGGTAAACAAGGGAGATTTGCTGCAGGACTTTTACTAGCTTGAAGATTTTTTTTCAATAAAGGCTGCATTTTTCTAAAGTGAGGGAGTAAATTAAGTTCCCTGCCTTCAAGGCATTATGAACCCCAAAACTGGGGTGCAAAGCCCCCTGTGCTCAAATTCCAAATGGAGCTAACTCTAGCCCTAACCAGTTAGTTTCTTTTTATCAACTCATGTTTTCCGGGACATACCAATCCAGGGAAAAGCATAGGGGGAGAGTTATAGGCAGAGAGAGAGAAATAGCCAACTAAAGTTACAATCCCCCCATCTCCAGAGCACACCTGCAAGTACTAGGTCCCAATCAAATTCTCCACCCGCATTTCTGAGCAGCAAAGGGGCATCTCACGGCAGAGGTCACGGCATCCTCTCAGCTGTCCGAGGCATCCTCCATTTCCCCTTCTCTTAATTCATGCTGCCGGCCCCAGGACCATATTATTAGTGGAGGCATCTCTGCTGCTCTGCCCTGCAAATGTAGGTCACAGCTGCTGGTGCCCTGGCGCCCATGCAGAGGCTACCCACCCAGGTGCTGTCAGCGTGAACCTGCTAACGGCGCTGTGCCACTTGGTCTGCCTTATCTGCCAGGACTATCTGCTGTCACCATAAAAACGTCTATACCTGGCATCGATTCAGCTGATATTTTATTTATTGTTCCTTTAGTTTTTCACTCGAGCATCATCGGAGCTCTCTTACCCGAGAGCTCAGCCAAAGAGGCTGCATCAAGGTACAACCTGAATGATAACGTTCACCAGCATCAAAATCCCTCCTCCTTTAAGACACTGGTCAGTAGTCCTTTCAGTAAAATTTACGTCTTCATGTTCTCTTTCCTTAGCTGGAGTTCCCTCCAAAGAAGTTTCTTCGTTCCTATGGTGGATGAGGTAGACTTGTCCCTCTGGTCCTATAGACACGTGTCATCCTGTCTGAATCCAAGGCACTGCTGGGTTACCATCATTCATTCATTCAACAAACATCTTGAGCACCTGTTTACCACAGACTCTAATAACTGCTTGAGCTGCAGTGGTGGAAGAGCCCAAGATGACCCATGAATTCATGAAGCTCTAATTATATGAGGGACAGTAAAACAAAATAACAAAATAAGCTGGGATGAGTGTTATATAATTGCAAGAAAGCTGACTATATAAAAATATGAGGAAATTTCTGAATCTATGCTTTGAAGAGAAGAAAATCAATTTGCTCAAGTTTATCCTGGAAGTAGGTCAACGTAATAAAAGGTTCCAATGATTATGACCTTCACAAAAAAAGTTTTGGAAGAACATTCAAAACTACCTGGATGTTGTCCAGCCCAGACCTAGGAAACTGAATTATAGATCCCTCCCTAGGTAAAGTTTCACAGTTATTTCCTTCTCTGTCTGTGATACATGGCCCTCAGTATAACTGGCCACAGTCAGCAACCCTGGATTTCAGAGCACAAATAGCCTATTGGGGTTCCAAGTCATCTTGGAAATAAGATAACAGCATTGTTTCAATTCATTCGGGATTGTTTTTGAGGTTTGTCTGGTAGCTCCCCCACAGAGTTAATTTGGCCAGTGGCTCTCCTAAATTTCCTGTGCAGAAAAAGCCCAAAGACCAGGGTGTCTAAATCTGCCCATGAAGCCAATGCAATTTCCACTTGAACTGCCACCACCGCTGCCCTCTACATGGGCATCCCCACTTCCGAATTGGTGTTCTCGAGCGGGCGGACTCTGAGAGGTGAAAGGCACAGCACAGGGGTTCAGGGAGAACTTCCCGCTGCAGAGCAGTGATGGGAAGGCAGAAGGTCCTCCTTGCTCCCTGGCCAATGACGTGCCAGGAATCCTAAAAATTAATAATAAGGCTTTTAAAAGAGAGAAAACATAGACCTAGTACTTCTCAAACCCTAGCAAGTTCAGTTGCCAGAGGGTGAAACAGAGCAATCAATAGTTCCAGGTCACATTATGTAGCTGAAAAATCAGCCTCTGCACCCAGAAAAGCGAATTCAAACTCGGAGGTAGAGTTTTGGGAGCAAAGAAAAGAGCAGCTGTATTGCTTTGCCGGGCAAAGGGGAGTCCCAGCAGGCTAGTGCCTTAGGCTCTGTGAATCCGTCTTGGGGTTTGGGCTTGGTGATTATATAGGCAAACAGGACGGAGCATATCGGTGATAAGGAACAATAGAGTCTTTTACAAAAGTTTATCTTGTGTCACGAGAACGTTTGGTGGTCTGTTAAGTAAGTGGTTGCCCATGGCCTTGGAGTTATCTGGTCTGATCCCTCTGGTGTCATGGGGGCTGTTGGAGAATCTGGACATTCTTTCAGGGTCATCTTCCATGAACTTCTTTTTGGAAAGTAGCTTCTGGGTTTTGGACACAAGTTATTTAGGGTGGGGCGTACATCATAGGGTTGGGGTAGCTACACGTAATCATTTAAGCAAGTTGAACAATAACGGTAGCAAAGAAAAAAAACAGGTTAGTTAGAAAGAACTCCAAGAAAACAAGTTAACCAATCACAGTAGACTCTGTAAGCTGTCTTAGCATCAAGGAAGCCATCCTATGACCCCCTCAGTTAGGCAGTGCAGGTCATCTCCCCCACTGCCCTGGCCCAGGTCCACAAGACCATCTTCAGCACCTCAAGCACAGCTCCCGTGGCACAGAGCCCGGGCTGGTGAGAGACCGGGGACCCAGCCACACAGACTGTGGTGACGACCACAGAGGCGGCAGCGGGAGGAGCCACAAGGGTAGAAACTGCAGTGAAAGCCGTGCTAGCTGTATGTCCCACGGGGCAGTGTTGGCAGGGGAGCAGTACCCAGGCCCCAGCAAAGGGGATGCATCACCTCCAGGAGAGTGTGAGTGTGTTCTCCCATGATCTTCTCGGGAGCAGAAAGTCCTGATGCAGAACTGGACTTCCAGGAATCTGGTGAGGCTGAGCTGGTTTTGTGACTCTATTGAAACTTGGTGCTGGAGAAACACTTGCTATGTTTGTGTAGATTGCCATGGGGTATCAGTCTCCAGTGACAGCAGGGAGTTGCAGGACGGCTTTAACAGGAGTGAAAACACCCTCCATGTGTATATTCCTTGAGACAAGCGAGCTCATCCTATCTCCACCCCCTCCACTCACGTCTCTCACTCACCACCCATAAATAAAACTAATGGCAGCATGATGTTGCAATCACAGAACCTCCCATCTTGTCCTCCAAAGATCACTCAACCCCTTGGGCTGCAAGCTGATCCAAGGCCCTGGTTTCCATTCCTGAATCCCACCTTCTTCTCAGCAGTCACCCCAGAAGCCTACCTGGCTGGCACCTCCCTGCCCCTCATATACTCCTCATCTCTCAGTTGGAGTAGCTTCTTTCAGTCAAAAGATTTTAATAGCTACTCAGTATCTCCAGACGATTTCTTCTAGAAGCCCCTGGAACACCTATGTCAAGCCCAGAGAGACACTCAAGGTCATTGCTCCTCATAAGTACTTATTTTGCCTTATATGAGATGTTGAACTTGCTATTAGAATTTCAATGATAAGGTCAATTTGTTCTCTGCCCTCTGAGAATTTATAATCTCTCACAATCATCTATGGAGTTTTAAAATTCCCATATCACAAGGGGGTTCAGTAGCTCAAAGTTATGGCTTAGGAACTTAATAAAATAAATAGATTTAATGTGCACATTGAGTTGGAGCTTCTGACCATGAGAAAGATAAATTCCACTTATGAGAAATGAACGAGTCAAATATACTCAGATCTGAAACAGGGGCAACTTCAGGGGCTTGTGACCAGTGCAGACCACAGGGCCTCGTGCTTGGTTTAATGCTCTGATATCACTGCCTTTAAATTCTTAATAATTTTTGAACAAAGAACCCCGCATTTTCATTTTGTCCTGGGTCTCAGAAATTAAAGAGTTGGTCCTCCTTAAGCGGGTCATGATCTTGTAGTCCACATATTCACTGAAATCCTAATTCAGGGAGAAAAAGACATGAACGGTTCTTGTTAGTGAATTGGCAGGAAGCTTCCAAATAGAATGCAAATAAAATCAGAGAGAAGGGAAGAATCAGTTAGCATCAACTCTTGAATTATCCCAAGAGATTTGAAATAAGAAGAAAACTCAGCCGTCTAATCTATCTCACAAACAGAGAAGACAGAAGTCTTTGCTCTAAACCCTTTCATCTGTTCCTACTTTATGCTTTTAATCTCTCAGATAAGGACACTCTCAGGATTTCCACAAAAGAAAGTCTAGAGTAATCAGGGGGAAAGCCAAGGAAGAGCTCAGATTTAACATCCCTTTTGCCTGCATGGGTGACTATGGAGTTTATATAGAGAATATTTTCATATGAGAAGAAAGAAGGTTTTTCCAAGCAAGAGGGCCAAAGTTGGCAGGGCATGTGCTCAGGTCAAGTGCAGGGTGATGGTACATTTGGGACAGCGGCAAGAATGAGGTTGGGTGGATGGGGACTGAATAAAAGAGGCAACTTCTGGAGAAGGTTCAAAGCAGGACTTCAATGGGTAGGTAATAGAAAACCTAGACAGATTCTTGAGCAAGAGGATGAAGTAACATGGGTGGTTTTCTCTGAAGCCTTATTTGAGAAATTTTTGCTTTTTGGTCTGGGGAGGATATTGCAATCATCCACAACAATGGCAGTGAGCACTGAAATTAAAAGAAAATAGAGGTGTTTTTTAAAAAATAGTTTCAGAATGTTGGTGATCAATGGGAAATCCAGATTCAAATAGAAAAAGAAAAGAGGAGCTTTTCTGTGCAGGGTTTGCAGTCGGCACCTGTGGAAATTATCAAAACCAGGAAACAAGTACGAGAAGAAGGGTGAGAGAGACAGAAGAATCAAGAGAGGAAAAACCTCTAGAACATTCTCTTTTGACAGATGTTTCTAAGATAGTCAATAAGGAAAAAGGTAACTCAGCCAAGGCCCCTGGATTTGGCAACATGCAAACTTAAAACAGTCCGAGAGTCAATTCATTACTTTTCAAACGTACAATAGCCATTTAGTTTTGTTTTACAAGCTTACATTTTATTCCACGATGTAAAGCTCATGAGAGCAAGGCCATGAATTCTGCTGTCACACACCCAGCACCTAGTACAATGTGACGAGAAATAAACCCCCTCAAAGTAAAAGAACCTCATGTCATAACTTCTAAAAGTAAAGATCTCAGCTAACAAGGGCCGTTCATGTCTTGCTTCCCTTGACACATGCTATAACCTCTTTACAGGTCTTGAATACCTTAGTGAACAAATACCAGTGACCTTTTCCAATGTGGCCATCAAATGCTTTCAAAAAGCCTTTCTGAAGCCTGATGGGACTACAAGGTCCACTTAGCCGGCCCCCTAAGCATGTAGGTATACCATCTCACCTACCTAAGGGTTATGAAGACAGCTTCTCCCCTGTTGATCATAAAGCAAACCTTGGAGATGATACTGACTGCCTTCAGGTACCAGAGAAATACAAACAGAAATACTAACGTTATGGAACTTGATGCGACAGGCTCCTTCCTGCAATGCAGATGTATGAACAAAGCAGCCTTGTTTATGATTTTCGTGATTTTTATCTTCTACAATAGATACTATGGATATAAAAAAAAAAAAGAATTGAAGCGGGAATGATGGTGATTCATCCTCTACGTTATGAACTCTGGATAGTCAACCATCCACAAACACCAGTGGCATTGACTTTGCTCTGTTTAAAGCATGAAGAGAAATGGATCTGTCTCTAAGCTGAGCTATAGATATTCTGACTGCTAAAATCAGAATAATGGAAGAGCAGAGCAAGAAGGTAAAATAAAAGCTAAAGTATGTGCTTTCTATCTTTAAAAAAGAAACATAAAAACACACATTGTATGTGAATTGCAAATTATGGAAAAGGCAAGAAAAATCAAGGATGTAAGAATGATTGAAATTATTAGAAGGAAGCAATGTATTTAAAAAAAAAAAAAAAAGACTGCAGGCAAGGGGAACTCTTCAAAGGAAATAACCAAAAAAAACCAGAATTGAAGTGGTCATCCAGAAAACTGCCCCATTTTTCTTGTGTTTCATTTTCAAGACGTCACTACCAAAATGTTAATAGATAAAAAGGCAATTAAATAATATATCTGGAGCCACTGTGAGCATTGACTCAAACCAGTACAATAGTACTTAGGTCACCTGAGAGCATGTAACGCACGAGTAAGGAATGACACGGACAGAAAAACATGCAAGTGCAAAACACAAAAGAGCCAAGGACACCTCTCCAAGGTACTATGAAGGTGGGAAAAAACTCATAAACTGTGCTTCAGATATAGGGGTGAAAGCAATGAACTGTACACAGACGAGGATGTGATTTAAATTATGCTGGTGTCATGCTGGATACACTGATAAAGGAGTTTCATCTCTGTCACAAAAGCCCAAGATTAACAGTGACACACTCCTCCAACAGTTGCCCAGCAATAATGTTAAAAAAGATGATTTTGGACAGAAGCTGTATGGTGGCTACTCTCTGCACCTGGAGAAGTTCAACAGAACCACATGAAAGAAATCAGATACAGATCTGTCCCGAAGAGAGGCGGAAAGCTCTTAGACAGACAGATGGTATTTTTTTTAAATGATAATGAAACTAGCTTCAGGGAAAATCGTTGACAGGGAAGCAAGACAAGAAAAGAAGCATCCATTAACATAATAGATCTCAGAGTCCAGGTTTTATGCTATGAGTGCAGAATGTGTAGAAGATTTAAAAGGAGCCACTAAGTAGCCCCCATCTACCAAAAAGTCTGCTCTCCCAGAGTTGCCAAGAAAAAGACAAAAGAGATCGTCATTAACGTCCTGCTTCCAAATGACTTCTTCAAATGTAGAAATTTCCCTGGAAAACTTACAACCAGGAAATCAATCTCAAGGGACAAAGAGAATGTGCCCTTCCTATGCCTAGCCTCCCTTCTTTCTTCCCTTCAACCCACCACACCGATGCTCTGAAAGTAGCTGACATTTGGATTCAAGGTGTTTTTTTTTTAATATAGTAAAAATCTCTGTAATTCATCATAATTGGGGGAAAACAAAAGGTTAGTTAACTTAATGGACACCTTGAGGAAGAGAACTTTTCTTAAAGAAACTAGGTTTTAAGACATTCCAGGACAAAGCAATGAAGCTACTGTCACAGGGAGGCAAGCTGTGAAGACACTTTAACTGATAACATATTTATAACTAGCACATCCATTGTTTGAATGCAAATATTTCAGCTGACGGCCTTCATGCTCAATCAGCATAAGGGTTCCCTTGTTTACTGTATTAATTTACTTAGCAACCCCTGTTTCATACGTGCAGGTTAAACAAAGAGTCTGACTAACAAAGCTGTACATCCTCGCAGATGGCCTGTAGGAAAGCCTTGTTAGTCTAATCAAAATAAATTTGGCACAACACTTGCTGTTCGGTGGCCTTGCCATAATCACACTCCAAGTCAGAGACATTCTCCCGGGAGGAAAACATTTCATTGGGTGTTGTGTACTGTTTGCATTGAAAGCAGGCAGAGCTGGCCTTAGATATAAATATGAAAAGAGTCTAAGTTTGTCAGCTAGGTCCTACTTCTCAACCTTCTCCCTTTTCCTATCCCACAATAAGCAAGTGGTCTATTTCCCTGCCCTCCATGGGCGTGCCGCCTTCTTCCAAGGATCAGTCCTCATTCCACTGGAAATGGCACCCCATTAATGAAGGTCTTGAAAGGAGAAGTATTGCATGTCAAGGATCCTTTTATTATTTTACCATTCAGCACTGTTGTCTATAGCATTTCACTTACTTTCAAAATGCCTGCTGAATTTTTAAGAATTTCATATTCTTTTCTGGATCAAAGACACATATAGCTTTGAATCGGATCAGCATGAGGTCTCAGAGCACTTGCATCGTCAATACTCCTTTCTATGAAATCTGCCCTTCACCCACAGCCTAGCCTGGACCCCCTTTTTGGAGGGTGCACACCCACAGCTGCTGGTGAGGAGCTTCCTTTAGCACTTTTGACTACTTAACAACCCACAGACTTCCTTGGCCACTGCTGATTGTGGAAGCGAGTGCTAACCGGATTAGCCCGCCAAATCTCAACCTACCTTAGCTGCTATTAGTCACTTGCTTTTGGTTGATTTTAAACTAAACTCTCACTAGCCTCCTTATACATAATGCCTCTGACACATGGGTCACTACAGTAATAGTTGCTTAAATTGTTCTTCAGGAACTCAGAACTAGTTCTTGCCCAGTTCACATGGGTTGAGACCATTGATCACTAATAGATTCTTCTACTTAAGGCAGAGGCAGTAACATTTAAGCATCAAGGTTGAGCTAAATTTCTCAACACAACTGGACAACAGAACCCAGAAACAGCCAAACCGAGTTCTGAGACGAGAAATGCCCGTCCAAAAATGTGACCTTACACCTGCTCATATAAAGAAGAGTTGTACAAACACTACTTCTAACCAGTCCCTATATCTTGAACACCACCCATTTTACAAATGCAAAGTCATTTCTAACGCCCTATATGATCGTTTTAAAACTGTCTAGAGCTAACTGAGGTAAATACATGTGAAACTTCTGTCTTCGGATTTCCAGTTAAGTTCTTTCAAATGCTAACTAGTGTATGTTGCCAGCTACCTCCACCCCAGAAGGAGTACCTGAGTACGTCCAAATTTAACTAATGGCCCCTGGGATATAAATCAAGTATGTATACACAAATAGCTGTGTACACATACATACATGCATGTGTATATGTGTAATACATGTATGTAGAGATAGAGATAGATAGATACACATACTACCTTCACTGAAGTGTTTCAAAATAAATATAAACACTGTAACAGCCATATGTTGGCAGAACCTAAGTACCTGGTCTGCAGAGAGTGGATGGAACTTGTGCCAACAAGGAAGCAGAGAGGGGACCCCTGAGGCTGCAGGACGGGGCGCTCCTACGACAGCTGCCTTCGTGTTTGGTAATGTCCCTCCCTCTGGTGTCAACCCTTCATGCGACCTAGCTGCACTTCCTACTTTGCCTTGTACAAGATAATCATATCATTATATTAAATGTCCCCTCTTCCTTAAAATGATTTGAGTGTATTCCGTTACTTTCAACCAACCAATCCTAGTCTAAGAGATTAATACTATTCTTACAGAGTTAATATAATTCCAAACAAAAATAAGGTAATTTGGTATAATAGTTAGCCTCATTACAGATAAAGGGATGATTTCCATTAGGCTTATTACAACACTGAATGTAGCTCAAGGACCACACTTGCCGTCTTCACAGACTTCCAGGAATGCCCGATCGAGAAGCACTAAACAGAGGTATGAATGCTCACGTGTTTTCCTCTAAACATATGTTCATTTTACAGGAGGATGCTTTTTAACTCAATCAACCTTTGCTGAGTACCAGATATACTCAGAGCACCGTCTTAAGTGTTTCGGTGTTAAAGGTGGAAGACATCACTCTCAACCATGGGGGCTGGGATTCTATTCGCATCCAAAGAAGGGATAGAAAAGCACACAAGTGATTAAAATGAAGGGTCAGTGAAAGTGGCCAATGCCATGAAAAGTATAAACACGGAGGGTGTGACGGCAGGGGATAGATTGCCCAGCTCAGTAAGAGTCCGCCAAGTTCTCAAAGTCCAGGTAGATATTGAGGAACTGGGATAGTGTGCACAGGCAAAGACGTGACAAGGAGGAGGGACGGCCTCCCAGGCAAGAAAAACCGCAGGGAAGTATAGAGCCGAAAGTCAGAAGACTTGTTCTCGAAGCAGTAGGGGTGTGGTTCAGCTGTGGTGTAAAATGCCTGCAGACACGATGTGAGAAAAAGACTGAAAAGGTGAGTTTGGATCCAACATTGGGTGAATTACTGCACTGCCAGGTCCTTCGTCTCCTCATTCCTGAGATGGGAAAAGGACAGCTCCCACGGACCTGCTGCGACTGTCATTGCACTGAAGCAGCTGGTTTAGGTAAAGCACTTAGAAAGAAGAGTTCCTGGCATATTAAGCAAGCACTATAGACAGTGTCAGATTTTATTACTTAAACTCCACTGTTATAATGTTTCATATGTTCAGTGATCTCTGACTGGCCAGTACAGCCTGACCCACCCCACCTGCCTGAATCTGTGGGGCTGAGTCCCATCAGAACTAATCCCACCTTTAATGCAAATATCTTACGGTCTCACAATTACCATCCATAGACAATGTAACCTACCTAGGTAAACAATGTCAAAACAATGCGTATAATGCCCCAACTATAACAAATACTAGATATAAAATAATGTTATTTTTATGATAATAATATGTTATTATAATAAATAAGTAAATAATACTATTTTACAACATAAATGCTTGGGCAGACTACAACAGCATCCTCACGTCAAAGTTGGGGAGTAATAACCTATAATGGAAAAAAATCTGCAAAAGAATATATATATATATATATATATATATACACAAACACACATATATATGTATATATAATTGCATCACTTGCTGTACATCCGATACTAACACAACACTGTAAATCAACTATACTTCAATTCAACAAAAAAGCTGGGGAGGCACATCCCTGAATGAGGAAATAACAAAGTCATCATCACGCACTTGTACTTAGAGGTAGCCTTGTGAAGGCAAAAGCCAAAAAGCACAATAATGGAGGTGTGTTGTGTTGATAACTCAAATACTGCGAGTGACAACACTACTAGCAGTTTTCTGAAGTGGAAAAAGCCAAAACAAAATAGATTTCCAGCTTCCCTCAAATTACCCAGTAACTGTATTCATAGAAAATGCAATATATAGCAGAAACCATGGAAAAATTACTTTGGGGTTATGGGAAAAATGGAACTAAGGTGCAGTCTCAGATAATTAGAGACAGTTTTTCACCTACATGAATTTGAGGTTGACATTCAAAAGCAGTGCAATGTGTGGGCCAATTCTTCACCTTGAAGGACTGTTCCCGGAAGTGCAGGGTATCTCGCCTCCCCAGCCCTGTCTACTGGGTCCATTAGCTCCTCCTCCCCCTCAATCATCTCACAACTAAAACAAGCCAACGGATTTCCAAGACAGCCCTCTGGGACAACACTCTCCCACCAAGAACCACTGGTTTAATGAATGACAGAGGAATAAAAAGAGGGAAGATATTTTCAAGGACACAGTTTCATTCCTAAGAGGAGATCTCCATGCGTTAGCCCAGCAATCAAAAGAGATCTAATGGCAACACTATCCTCACAGTGGAAGAGGAACTAAAATATTTCTTTCTGGACTTCTCTATATTTAAAAATAACCTTCAGCATGCAATGCAATGAGTATATACTGATATTTAATGAAAATATTAAGAAATAAGGGGGAATTCTCAAGATCAAGTATGAATCAGCAAAACCCAGATTATGGGAAAACTCCTGAAAATACAAAAGTATATTCACTTAGAAAATTGCCAGGAAGAGAGAGAAAAAGAGGAAAGGAGAGAGGTTGTAGATTAAAAGAGACTTAACATATCAACCAGTTGCAATTTGGGATCTTAGGACATAATTAGAAATATGAACACTGGCTGGATAGTTGATATTAAACAGTTATTGTTAATTTTTTGGTGTGATATTGGAATTATGGTTATTTTTAAATAAGTCAATATCTTCTGGAGATACAAACTAAAATATCTATAGATGATAAAACATATGATATTTTCTTCAAAATAGTATGGGAACAGAAAAAGGAAATGGAGACATAACTGAGACAAGATTAGACATGAAGTCATTCTACTTTTGGACTTTTTTCACTTATACCATAATTTTTAAAAATAAATAAATTGTAAAGATGTGGTTATAGAGAAAGGAAGAACTAAGAAAGCTTACAGTCTGGTAACTGGTAATTCTAATTAATGCCACACTGAAAAAAAAAAAACTTTAAAAATACAGAAAAGGAGAAAAAATCCATGCCATGACAGAGACAATTTCATTGTGATTCGGGATTTAGCAATATTAATACTTTCATTTATTATTTTCATCCACTGTCTTTTTTCCACTTTACAAAGCTTTAAAACAAATTTCTTTCCAAGTATCGACAGTGTTTCAGGGTCAGGAAAGGAAAGAAAAGGTGTAAAGACAGGTATAAAGCAAAGCCTCTATAACATGAATGTTAATCCACTTGACATTTTGTCCGTTGGTTATAGTCCTGCAGGACCCAAGAGTGTAAGCCCCAGCGACCATCAGTCAGGTGATGTCCCCTGGCAGAAGCCATAAAAACCAGGGTACCAGATGTGAAAAGCTTTTCCTTTAATATAAGGAAAAAGACAAGGATGCCCACTCTTGTCTCTTTCATTCAAAATATTATTGGAAGTCCTAGCCACAATAGTCACATAAGAAAAAGAAATAAAAGAAATCCAAACAGAAAAAGAAGACATAAAATTGTCACTCTTTGCAGATGACATGATACTAACTACATAAAATCCTAAAGATGCCACCAAAAAACTATTCAAACTAATAAATGAATGCAGTAAAAGTTACAGGCTACAAAATCACTATGTGAAAATCCGTTGCATTCCTATACAGTAACAACAAACTGTCAGAATGAGAAATTAAGAACATAATCCCATTCACAACCGTATCAAAAAGAATGAAGTACCTGGAAGTAAATTTAACCAAGGAGGCTAAAGACCTGTGAAAACTGTAAGACACTGATGAAAGATTGACAGCAATAGATGAAGGGATACACTGTGCTCATGGACTGACAGACTAATGCTGTTAAAGCAGCCATACCACCCAAGGCTATCTATAGATTCAGTGCAATCCCAATCTAATACCAATGGCACTATTCACAAAACTTGAAGAATGCATTTTGACATTCATCTTAACAGTACTTTTGGGGCAGGGGAGGGAAACAAAAATAGAAGCAAACAAATGGGACTATATCAAATTAAAAGTCTTTTGCACAGTGGAGGAAACTGTCAACACAATGAAAAGGCAGCCTACCAAATGGGAGAAGATATTTGCAAATGATGTATTTGATAAAGGGTTAATATCCAAAACATGCAAAGAACTTCTATAACTTTTCACCAAAAAAAAAAAAACCTGTTTAAAAAAGTGGGCAGAGGACCTGAATATACATTTTTTTTCCAAAGAAGACATGCAGATGGCCAACAGACACATAAAAAGATGCTCAACATCACTAATCATCATTATATTCAAATGCAAAGCAAAACCACAACCAGATACCACCTCTCACCAATAAGAATAGCTACCATCCAAAAGACAAGAAATAACAGATATTGGCCAGGATATGGAGGAAAGGGAAACCTCGTGCTCTGTTGGTGGGACTGTACATTGGTTCAGGCACCATGGAAAGCACTGTGGCAGTTCCTCAAGAAATTAAAAATAGAACTGCCATATTATCCAGCAATTCCATCTCTGGGAGTATATTAGAAGGAAACAAAAACACGAATTTAAAAAGATGCATGTACTCCAATGTTCACTGCAGCATGATCTACAATAGCCAGTATATGGAAGCAATTTAAGTGTCCACTGATAGATGAGATATATGTATACATAATATATATATATATATATATATATATCACAGTCTCAGCTATGAAAAATAAAATCTCGCCATTTGCAGCAACATGGGTGGATCCAGAGGGTATTATGCTAAGAGAAATAAGTCAGATACAGCATGATCTGACTTATATTTAGAATCTACAAAGCAAAACATACAAACAAAACAAAATGAAAACAGACTTACAGATACAGAGAACAAATGGGTGGTTGCCGGAAGGGAGGCAGGAAGCATTAGGCAAAATAGGTAAAGGAGATTAAGAGATACAAACCGCCAGTTATACAGCATAAGTAATATGGTCAATAATACAGTAATAACTTTGTATGGAGACAGGGGGTTACCAGACCTATTGTGGTGATCATTTCATAATGTCATATCATTATGTAGTACACCTGAAACTAACATAATCTTGTACATGGACTATATTTCCATTTTTTTTAATTTTATTGGAACATAGCTGCGCCCATTTGTTTATGGCTGCTTTCACACTGTGAGTAGTTGTGACAGAGACACTGTGACATGAAGCTTGAAGTATTTACTCTCTGACCCTTTACAGAAAAAGTCCTCAGACCCTGGTGTACATGTAGGTGTATCACCGTCGTAGTTAAGACTGCTGTGAGAAAAAAGTCACCCCAGGTAACGAAGAACCAATTTCCAAGTTCCAAGTAGTTAAGAATTACCAGAGGAAATACAAACCATCTGTAAATTGGAAACAGGCTGTAAGAAGGTTTAATCCTTCCAATTTTAAAGTGAGATAAATGTTCGGTTATCACTCGTGCATAAAAGCTAATCTTCATCAACCTTTGGACTGGTGCCAGGGCACAGCGCCTGACAGAACACATTACAAGCAAGTGGTCTAAATGCCTTGCTAGTGTCCCTTGTACAGGCAAAAGGCAAAAGTGCCTGGAATAAACTTGTCACTACCACGCCGCCTCAATCTGAAATCCACTCCTCTTCCTCCCTCCTTTTGAATCCTGCAGATACATAAGCATGCTTTCATGTGGCATGCGTACGTATTTCATGGTTTTTAGGATGCCTGCAAAGTCAAATGCATTGAGGAGAATTATAACAATGCTGGGCTTACAGCAGCGAGTCCATGAAAAGTTTTTGATCAAGTTTTGGGGCCAATTAACACATGCACGCTGCTGCCTCCTGTCTAAGTCATTCTGGAGCGATTTGTCAACAAATAGGCCAAGCACTGCCATGAGCAGTTCTTCTAAAACAGAAGAAGCAGATCCATTTTAATAGCCTAATCTACAGATGTCTCCGGCTGCTGCTCAATTCTGTTTAACCTCGATAAGAGTCTCTTCCAGCTGGATACAAACAACCTGTCAAAACAGCAGCTCAGGAAGAAGGTTCCAGCTCATTAGAACTGTGCTCATCACCACCTTAAGAAGCTCCTGGAAAAAAATGGAAAGTTAAGCAGGGCAATTGAGGTTCACACACAATAAATCCAGACAGGCAGATTTTTCTAATCTACCGCTCCTAATCTTCACTGGCAAAGGCCACGCTGAGCATTTTTGACTCACTGTTAAAAAAGAAAGAAAAAAAAAAGTTGTTAAAAGTGTATTTATTCACTCATGAAAACAGCCCTTGAATGTCAAGATTCGGTAATCAATTTTAAATCAAAGAGAAATTTTCAACCAGCCAAGAAGAAAGTCAGCACATTGATATTAGCACATGGAAGAAAAAAAGCTGTGGATAAATTCAGGTTAAGAAAAAAAGAAATCAAGGTTGTCTGCCAGTCTGATTTTTAAACACTTGCTTAAGAAAATGTGAAGGAGCTTGGTAGAAGCTTTTTTCTTTAACCTCTCTGGAGTCTAGCAAAAGGCCACATTACATGTTTAATAGAAATCGAAAGTTGAATGTTCTAGAGAATAAGGCTATAGATTCCAGTAGGCACGGAGCAGGAACTCTGCTGTGAGTTCAAAACTATCAGTCTGTCCTTTTTGACTGGGGTGATGAGGAGACCATGAAACCCTGGGGGAACCCTCCACAGCAGACACCCAGTCTGCTCCTATCACACACAACAGGCATCAAGAGGCCTTCATGCTCTTGCCTGAAACCCACGGGGACCGCCAGCTGGTCTCTCAGACGCCCTCGCCAGTCCTAGTATACAGGGCTCTCTGCAGAGACACTGAGCTGATATGCATTTTCACTACCACACACTCCCTACCTCGCAAGGCCTGTCTAGAGCTTTGTCCTTGTTTTGCCTGGTGTTTCTATTGGCTTCCTGTGACAGGAAACAGAAAAACAGCGGTTAAGCGTATAGCTCTGTGCTGCAGAGTGCTGGATCCAAACCTCGGTCCCCTGGCTTACCAGCTATGTGGCCTGGGCCAGCTATGTAACTAGTCTGTGCCTGTTTTTGCTTTTGTCTTGTTTTTGTCTGAAAATGGAGAGAACTAGAGTCACCTGCATCAGTGGGCTGTCAGGAAAATCAATCTGTAGTCCTCCATTCAACACCCTCTTCCTGTTATGGATATTTAGTAACATCCTCTTAAACATCCTGAAATGAAACTCACGGATCATGCTTTCTACCAAGACGTTATTTAAAAACAACAATGCAATGCCTTAACTATATATAATATAAAGAATAAATTAAAAGAAGATAATTTGAAATTATATAATATGTTTCAATAAGTAAATGCTCAGACATGATTATTCTAGGAGATAGAATAAACTGCCCCCTCTTTGCACATCTACGTGGAATCACCATGAATCAGCAGCTACAACAAGCCAGGGGCTGCAAGCAGGGACGTAAGGTCCAAAATAGTGAAAAACTCTTGCTGACGTTTCAAACAAAACAAAATACACCAAAGAGTAAGAGTCTAGCAAGAAAAAGACAGAGAAGACAGGACTTGGCGAGATGGAATTTTCTCATGATCTTCACGATCAAACCAATGAAGTGCTAGGGAAAGTAACAGAATAGAGTGTATTAGAGAGAAATGAGATATATGCCATATTTAGGGATAAGGAGACAAAAAATTTTAATTTTGTCCATAAATTCAAACAAACGCCAATGAAACCCTCCCCAGGATTTCAGGATCTTGACATAATATTCCTAAAATTCATATGAAAGTACAAAGAGGTAAAAAATGTCTGTGAATACTTTGGAGAACATAGCGGGGGATGCACTCTACCAGATGCCAAGCTTTATTATAAAGCTGCAGTAAATGGATCTTGTGCTCTTGATGCAGAATTATACAAATAAACCATTGAACCAATGAAATGACAGAGATCTAGGAAATAGTATAGGATAGAGGTGGCATTACAAAGCAGGAGGTGGGGGAGGGTATAGCTCAAGTGGTAGAGAGCATGCTTAGCATGCACTAGGTCCTGGGTTCAATTCCCAGTACATCCATTATAAATAAATAAACAAATAAACTTAATAATCCCCCACCAAAAAAACAAAAAGTGGTATTTTTTAAACAAAATAATAGCTTAGCCATAAAACAAAGTCAAGGACCTTTAGTTCCTCTTGAAGGCTATAAATAAAATTCTGAACCATATCCTTGAGTTGTTCCATTGTTGTTTTGTGAAACCCCCAACCAGTGGAAGACGTTAATTGTATGTTGACCATCCAGTGGAAACCCTAGACCTGCTGGAGACAAAACTGATACTTGAGATTCCTGAAGCAACACCCTTTTATCTCACTATCAACCAACCAAACAATTGTACATGAGCTGGTCAGGCACCCTGGAACCCATACCTCTAATCCTGCCTTTAAAATTCTTTCCCTGAAAGCCATTGGGGAGTTAGGGTCTTTTGAGCATAAGCTCCCCATTCTCCTTGCTTGGTCCCATATTGGACGCCTTGCAATATATGCTGAACTTTCTTTCATCACAACCCAGTGACAGTAGTAGACTGGCTTTAATGTGTGCAGGATAGCAGACCCAAGTTTCGTCCAGTAACAATATCATGTGTAATACTTTTAAGAAAAGGAAATAGTCTACCACATTTTCCTGAAAGCAACATGTTTTATTAAAGAGGCTCTTAAATAGAAATTATTTTTATAACTTGAAATTATTGCTTTTTCTCCTAGAGAAAAGAACAGTAATGTTTCATAACAGGGCTAGAAACATAAGTATAACAAAGAAAGTATTTTGTTAGCACCTACCAGCTTTTCAGCCCACGTAGATGAATATTAGAAATATTTCTATATACATATATTCTAAGTCCTTATATCATTTTTCCTAGATGTGGTTATTTAAAGGTAGACTCGCCTTTCATCTAGTTCATTTCTCATTTTCAGACGCACTGTTCTGAGAAAGATTACACCAATCTGATGATTCTAATCTTCTTCAGATATCGCCAAAATAATCTGTAGTTAAAGATGAAAGCTGAAAACCAATTACTCTATACTACCCTGTGAATTATCCCAAAAGTAATATTAAAGGAAAATTTTTGACGTATGAAGCCACAATGATAAACAGAATAAGAAAGGACATAACAGTAATAAAATTCTAGGATGTCTGCAGCAGGTAAAGCGAGTAGGTGATTTGAACGAATCCTCCTGCTGAAAAAAATGTAGAAAAGCTGGATGAATATAGAATCATCTGGTTGAAGAAAGTGGAGCATTAATAGTGAAGCATCACCAGAATGGAGAGTTACAAGAGGTCAGGATCGAAACAAGCAACCTTAGTTTGAGGGGACCACTTTTGCCCCAAAGCGTTTGCCAGTTGGTGAGAAACACGGAGGCTGAACAGTGCTTTTGAAAACCTCTTGGTAAGAAGGGGACAAAAATTGGGATTCAGGCCATAGTAGAACCCTGGGAAACTCTGAAGGGCTGCATTCCAGGAGCAAAGGTGAACACCAAGTACAGCCCAGCTTCTGTGCAGTCTAGAAAATCTCCAACTCAGAAACTGTATTAAGCTGATCTTGGATTGCTAGTAATCCCCCGTGCTTAGAAGCAGCAAAGGAAAATCCTCTCTGGAAGGAGATATCCTAGGCTTCAAATTTTTTCTATAAAATTCCTTTTTTCTATTTCTAATAAACTTTTTATATTAGAATAAGTTTAGACTTAGGGAAAAATTGTGAAGGTATTAGAGAATTCCCATATACCCCTATGGGAACACAGTTTCCCCTAATACTAACATCTTCCATTATTACAGTACATTTTTTACATTTAATGAACCAATATTGATACCTGAAGCCCATTAACTGTAGCTCATATTTTATTCAGATTTTCCTAGTTCTTTTTTTTTTTTTTTTCAATTTTAACTTAATATCCTTTCTGATTCCAGGAACCCATCCAGGATTCCACATTACATTTAGTTGCCATGTCTCCTTAGGCAAATCTTGGCTGTGACGGTTTCTCAGATTTTCCCTCTTTTTTATGACCTTGACAGTTTTGGGGAGAACCTGTCAGGCACTTTGAAGACTGTCCTTCAGTTGAGATTTTTCTCTGATGTTCTTCTCTTAATTGGTCTGGGATTATGGGGTTTTTTGGAGGAAGACCACAGAGGTGAAGTGCTGTTCCCATCATACCTTATGAAGGAAGCACGTTGTCAACGTGGCCACCTTGTTGATGTTGACTTAATCAAAGGTGATGTCTGTCAGGATTCCCCACTGCAGAGTTATACTTTTCTCCCTTCCATGTTGTATTGCTTAGAAGGAGGTCACTATGCACAGGTCACACCTGAGGAGCGGGAGTTATGCTCCACTTCCTGGAGAGTGGAGTTATCTACATAAATTGTTTGGAATTGCTCTGCCTGGGATGTTCGTCTATTCCCCCCATTTACATATTCACATAACAGTTTATCCTTATCAGTATAGACCTGTGTATATTTATTTCACACTTTATGTTATAATCCAAAACTACTTTACTTTATTCCTCAAATTGCTTCACTTTCGGCCATTGGGAGCCCTTTTGGTTGGCTCCTGTGTCCCTTTGACATACCCTGACCAGTGCGCAGGGTTTGGGGTTTCGTTTTGTCTCAGTGCTTCCTTACTTTCTGGCACTAGAAGATGCTTCAGGTACGTCTTGTATTCTTCCTGCCCCTGTTTTATTTTGTTGCTATTGTTTGTTTGTTTGTTTGTTTGTTTGGGGGGGTAGTTAGGTTTATTTATTTATTTCTTTTTAGAGGAGGTACTGGGAATTGAAATCAGAACCCTGTGCATACTAAGCATGCGCTCTACGACTTGAGCTATACCCTCCTCCCATTTGGGTGTCTTTTAAATCATGTTTTAGAATCAACCATTTCTCCAAAGAGTCTTGGTTTATTTTAGTGAAGATCTGGGTGCTAAGTGTGCTCGTGGCTAGTGGGATGTCATTGCTTCTAGGCTCTTTCAGCTGCTGGAGAAGGGAAATATGTGTCTACTAACCAGGACATAGACACAGATCCATAAATATACATAACATATATAATTAATTGAATCTATTTATGTCTTACGTATGAATTAATAAATCCATTTCTATCTGTGTAAAACAAAACATGGGTTCACATCAATGTCTCCAACTCTACTCCACGAACATATGGATTGTTTTTGCCTCCTCCCTTTGCTTGTCTATAGCTGCCACTCCAGCGGTAGGAGAACTGGCTCCCACCCTCTGTCACCCACTTACTTACCTGTCCAGTTGCAGCGTGCGCGCTGGCGCTGCTTCAGAATTGTTAGCTCCTACCCCCGTGGGAAACAACTTGTTTCCAGAGTACACTGCTTACATACAGTTCCTCTTGCGTTTAGTCTGACAGGCTCCACTTATTTCCAAAGTTATTTAGGTCAGATTCTCCCCCACCTCCTTTAGTAAGATTGTTTTATACATTTTTCATAAGGCTGGATTCTTTTGTCACAGCCTGTACTGTCACAATTAGCAAATTAGTTAGGTGCTACCTAAAGAATTTTTTTTTAATTTACATGCTTTCAGTTTTACTTCCCTGCTGTAAAGTTCTATGGGTTCTGAAAAATGCATATTGTCGTGATTACAGAGTTATACCAAGTAGTTTCATGCCCCAACCCCCTCTGCTCCCCTGTTCACAGCGCACACACCCCAAAATGCCAACAACTGCTCCACCTGTTTGCCTTTTCTGCAGTGTCATGTAAATGGAATGACACAGTATGTAGTCTTTTCACACTGGCTTCCTTAACCTAGCAATGTGCGATTGAGATTCATCTGTGCCTTTGCATGGCATGATAGTTCATACCTTCTTATTGCTAATAGTATTCTTTTGCGTATGCACAGTTTATTACTTCACCTACCAAAGAACATCTTACATATGTTTTAAAAAATTGTCAAACTGTCTTCTAAAGGGCCTGTGCCAATTTGCACTCCTGCCAGTAATGAATGAGAGTTCCTGTTGCTCCACATCTTTGCCAGCAACTGATAGTGTCTATTTTTTTTTTAATTTTAGTTATTCTAATAAGTATGTAGTGGTATCTCATTGATGTTTCAATTTGCATTTCCTAATGTCAAGTGTTAATGAGCATCTTTTCATATGTTTATTTGCCATCTGTATGTCATGCTTGGTGAGGAGTCTTGCTTAGATCTTTGGCTCATTGTTAATGGAGTTGTTAGGTTTTCTTACTGTTGAGTTTTAATCTTTCCTTGTGTAGCTTGGATACATTTCCTTTATCAGAAATGTGTTCGTGAATGTTTTCTCCCAGTGTATGGCTTATCTTTCATTTTGTTTACAATCTCTCTAGCAGAGCAGAAGTTTTTCATTTTAATAAAATCCAACCAATCTTTTTTTGCTTTCATGGATCATGCTCTTGTACCTAAAATGTCATCAACAAGCCTTAGGTCAAAAAGATTTTCTTCTATATTTTCTTCTAGAATTTTTATGCATTTTTAATTTATGTGTATGATTCATTTTTACTTCATTTCTGTGTAAGGTGCAATGTTTGTGTCTGGATCCATTTTTTTGTTTGTTTTTAATAGGTTTTTTTTTGGGTGGTGAGGGGGTAATATGGCACCATTTGTTAAAAAAACAATTCTTGACAAATGCTGGAGAGGCTGTGGAGAAAGGGGAACCCTCCTACACTGCTGGTGGGAATGCAGTTTGGTGCAGCCACTATGGAAAACAGTGTGGAGATTCCTCAAAAGACTAGGAATAGACTTACTATATGACCCAGGAATCCCACTCCTGGGCTTGTACCCAGAAGGAAATCTACTTCAGGATGACACCTGCACCCCAATGTTCATAGCAGCACTATTTACAATAGCCAAAACATGGAAACAACCTAAATGTCCATCAACAGGTGACTGGATAAAGAAGATGTGGTATATTTATACAATGGAATACTACTCAGCCATAAAAACCGACAACATAATGCCATTTGCAGCAACATGGATGCTCCTAGAGAATGTCATTCTAAGTGAAGTAAGCCAGAAAGAGAAAGAAAAATACCATATAAGATCGCTCATATGTGGAATCTAAAAAAAAAAAAAAACAAACAAACAAAAACAAAGCATAAATACAGGACAGAAATAGACTCATGGACAGAGAATACAGACTTGTAGTTACCGGGGGTGGGTAGAGGGTGGGAAGGGATAGACTGGGATTTCAAAATTGTAGAATAGATAAACAAGATTACACCGTATAGCACAGGGAAATATACACAAAATGTTATGATAAATCACAGAGAAAAAAATGTGACAATGAGTGTGTATATGTCCATGAATGACTGAAAAATTGTGCTGAACACTGGAATTTGACACAACACTGTAAAATGATTATGAATCAATAAAAAAAAAAAGAAATCAATCAACTGTATTTGTGTGGGCCCTTCTGGGCTCTTTAGTCTGTTCCATTGACCTTTGTGTATATTTATTCATCAACACCATGCTGACCTCCTAATTGCAGTACAAACTCTTAAAATATAATGTCTGGCTTACAATAAGAAAAAAATAACCACTTATACCAGGAGATAAGATGATAACAAATTTTTAAAAAACAAAAACAAGAAAATCAAGACAATAAAATCAATACCCAGAGCTCCAGAATTTGGAATTATCAAACCATTCTCACTACATTCAATGAGATAAAAGACAAGATTAAAAATTTCAACACAGAGGCATAAACTGTTTTTAAAAATGATGACACAGACTTGAAAAAGAACCAAATGGAAATCCCAGACCTGAAAAACACAGAAATTAAAATTAAGAAGAATACATTATATCCAGCTGAAGAGAAAACAGTGAAATAAAAGATGAATCAATATAATGAAAGCAAGAGGGAGGGAAAGGATTGGAAAAACATGAGTATATGAAATATACAGATTTTATGACAAAAGTGGAACATCAGAACATTAGGGAAAATAATGGTGGTGGGACAAGCAGAAGTAAGCAGCAGTGCTTACAGATGTGTAATAAGTGGTAAAAAATATTATGAAAAGCAATTAATTGATTACCATAGAAATCAATAATGGTGATTATATTTAATGGGGAAGAAATGCTTGAATTTGTGAGTAGGACCATGGATCCTTCTGAGGTGCTATTAATATTCTCTGTTTTTACTTGTATGTTACCAGGGTGTTCACTTCATAATAATTTTATTGAACTGAACATGTAGGTGTAAGCAAATTTTTATACCATGAACAGATGGTATCTTAAGACAAATCTTAAACTGGCAGCAGAGAACGCACAGAAACAATCTAATTTACATATATTTTTTTAAAAGACATTCCAGGTACTTCTGGAAATGGGGGCAAACTAATGGAAGGATTGGGTTAAAAATAGAAGGATGAACTGAAATACCTAATAATCACTTAGACCTCCAAATCCCCTCCCCCATTCCATTCATTCCTGTCACTGCCGTTCTGCCCCCCAACAAAAGGCTGAAGCTTTATTTTCTGGACAGAGTAAAGCATTCTCTGGACTATTAAATATTTGGCAGATTTGAGAGTGAGGGTACTTCTCTGAAAATAGGAAGATCAAATTAAAATACACACAAGAATATTAAGACCCAAACCCAAGACCTTTCTTAGCTCATGTACTGATATATTGAGAGTTAGTCTATGTCCTAAAATCAAGAGATCAGGAGTCTTTTCTGGGAGATGTGACCACCTGAGGAGGAAATATTTCAAAATATCGGAAGAAGGGTTGCCAGATGCAGCAAATAAAAATATAGATTGCCCAGTTAAAATTGAATCTTAGGTAAACAAATAATTTCATCATATGTCACATGCAATACTTGTGACATATTTATACTAAAAAATTATTTTTATCTTCAGTTTAACTGGGAATCCTGTATTTTATCTGGCAACACTAAGAAGGAAGTATCCCACACATATCAATCTACAGTGAAGACCACAGTTGACAAGTTCTAATCTTATGCGCAGAACTTTCAGTCGCCTATTAACAGACTTAAACATAAGGAGTTAAAGACTCAGTTCAAGAATGCCACCATCCAAGTAATACGGATTCCAGAAAGAGACAACACAGAAAATAAAAGACGAAAATTACATACCTGAAAGAGATTTGCAGTAACTGAAGGACATGAATACCTGGATAAAAGGTCCTCTAAGTGTCCCCATACAATGTATTAAAATAGACCCATAACCAGACAGATTACCACACAGTATCAGAGCAGTGGAGACAAAGAAAAGCTTATAGAAGTTTCTGGAGAGGAAAAGATCCTACACAAAGAATCAAAAACATAGTTCAGGGTTTGCAGATACTAACTACTGTATTTAAGACAGATAAACAGCAAGGTCCTGCTGTACAGCACCAGGAACTATATTCAATACCTTATAATAGCCTATAATTTTTAAAAATATGAAAAGGAATATATACATGTATAACTGAATGACTATGCTGTACATGAGAAATTAACACACCATTGTAAACTGACTATACTTCAGTTAAAAAAAAACAACCAAGAACAAAACAGACTTCAGATTTCAGTAGCACAGGAAGCTAGAAGACAGTGCATTAACTAATGTCTTCAATAATCTGTGAATGTTATTTCCAGTCTAGAATTCTCCCTCCAGTTGTCTTAGTTCTTGCAGGCTGCTGTAACAGAGTATTAGAAACTGAGTGGCTTATAAACAACAGGATGTGTTTCTGACAGTTCTGAGCTGGGAAGTCCAAGATCAAGGTGCAGGCATACTCAGCGTCAAGTGGGAAGCTGCCTCCCGGTCCACAGAGAGCAGTCTTGTTGCCGTGTCCTCACATGGAGGAAACAGCAAGGGGTCTCTCAGGTGCCTCTTTTATTAGGGCAGTAATCCCGTTCAAGAGGGCTTCACCTTCATGACCCAAGTCATCTCCCAAAGGCCCCACTTCCAAATGTCATCATGTTGGGGTTAGTTTTCAACATATGAATTTTGGGAGGACACACACCTTTGGTCTATAGCACTGACCAAAGTAGCAGTCAAATATGAGAATAGATGGAAGCCATTTTCCAACCTACAAGATCTCAAGTTTATCTACTGTGAACTTCCTCTCAATAATCTACAGAAGCATGTGCTCTGCTACAACAAGAGATTAGGTTAAGAAAGAAGGCAACATGAGATTTGGAAACCATGGGATCGGACACAAAAGAGGTGAAGGAATCCCCACGGTGGTTGTGAAAGGAGATCCCCAGATCACTGCTGTGAACAATAACAAGAAATGAAAAAATACAGCTTGGAAGAAGCTAGAAAGCTCTGGGGAAGACGGCCCATCTGAAGTGTTTAACCGTATGAGAATGAAATTTACATATCTGGGGTAATGCTTGGAGATATTTAATTGCTTTGTACGCAGAAAACTTACGGAGGAAAAAGTGAGACCATTGCAAAAGTCATCAGAGAGGGCACTGGTTAAGGGTACAGGCTCCTGCACCAGACTCTTTGGGTTCAAGTCCTGGCTCTGCCGCATCTACTTTAGCTTCCTCAAATATAAAACAGAGATAGTAGAACTTCCCTCAGAGCTTTGTATTGAGGAATACATGGATAATCTACAGAAATCCCTAAGAACAGTGTGTATCACAATATAAGCGCTCAGTATACGTTAGTAATTACAGTTACTCCATGGCTCAGCTATATGCAGCATGTAAACAGTCATAATAATATAAAACTGAATATCCAATAAATGGAAAATACAATAAAACTGAGACAGATGGAGGATAGGTACATGTTTTTGAGGGTGAGGAAGGTGGGGGGGAAGGAGATATTCTCAATATTCATTATTTGATAATGCCTGAAAGTGAAAAAAAAGTAGTATTAGACACATAGTATATTTAAAGGTACAAATGAGAATACTAGAACAACTGGCTTAAAGAATTAAAAGCGTTCAAGATGTGCAGACACTAACTACTATACATAACATGGATAAAAAACAAATTTCTTCTGTGAAGCACAGGGAACTACATTCAATATCTTATAGTAACCTATAATGAAAAAGAATATGAAAACAATGATATGTATGTATACGTATGACTGAAACATTACACTGTACACCAGAAATTAACACATTGTAACTATACTTCAATTAAAAAATAAAGTGGTTGCCTTTGAATGGAGGTATGGCACCAAGATTTTTCTCAAACTTGATAGAACTATTTGACTCGATACATTCTGCACATGCATAACAAATTTTAAACATTTAAACCAGACTTCAAACAAACCAAAAAGGTCACCTGCATGTAACGCCAGAAAGCAAGCAATTTACAAAGCAGTACGTTTCTATGAGAGTGGAGACAGCTTTGCTATCTCTGGAGATCAACATATCGAATAAGCACCTACTTCCAGGAATAGCAATTAAGCTCTTTCGATGGCTGTTCCTTGTGCCTGTCATTTTGGAAAACGTTTGACCCTAACTGTCAGCCTTCTTCTGCATTTTGGCAGGACTTCCCCCAGCTCTCTGTGTCACTGTAACAGGTGAATAACTAAGAGAAAAAGCATTCTTTCTGTCTCTGGACACTTGTTTTTAATGGCATTCAGGGTCCTGGAGCTGGGCTGACAGATGCTCTTCCAGAAGGTTAATGAGATAAAGGTTCCTCCAGCTGGCCCGTAAGCAGAGATTACACCTGAGGGCCAGATAAGGAGATTATTCCAAGAACAGGCACTGCCTCGTGTTCTTCATAAATTAGCACCCTCATAAAGGTAAACCAAGAAGGTTGTCCTCACTCAGCTGATGTAACTATTTAATTTTTTTTAATATTTGTCATTTTATTTTTTTAAATGAGATTTGGGGCTGTTCTGTGATTATTACCAGAATTACCAGTGCACAGAATGTATTTGGAAACTAGAAGGGTTATTTTTGTTCTATGGATTTTTCTCCAAGTTCAAGGAAACAGAGGTAAGTTGCTTAAATATTTTTTTTTAAATCGCTTATATATGAACTCTGTTTACACAGGTGAACGTTCAAAATTAAGAAAGCCACCACTGTATCTCAGAGACCTCCTATGTGGTTAATTGATTGATTAATCGACTAAATGATTGTCGGAAATGGTTTTCACTTGATTGACTATTTACTGCATAATCTTAAGTGCCATTTATGTTAACAAAATAGGACAGATGACTGCATCGTATTTATTCTTATAAAACATTTTTTGAAAACAAATTTGTATCATTCATATCAATAACATTCGTAGGTCCATGAAAAAATGAAATTAGTACTTTATCATTTATGATCAGACAAAAAAATGTATTTCTTACCATCTCATAGTTAAATCATGTGTTGCTTTCTGTTAGAAAATAGCAAATGTGCTTTATCTTCAGAGCTCATGATGACACCAACTCAGAAACTTGGTTGCTTGCTAAACTGTATGCCCGAAAGAACTAGGTACTGCACGTTCTTACGGCAGATCTTCAAGTGAACCTAAAACTAAAGCAAGCCACAAAACAGGCATGTTTAAGAAAAATAGTGTATTAAAAATAATCTGTTAAAGAAAGCTTCAACTTTTTAAGTATCAGCCTGATTATTATAACATACTTTATCTTTTTAAAACATTTGAAATCAACAGTATTCAGTTCATCTTTAAGGATGACATAGCTTTGGACAATTAACCTTTTAATTGAAGCTTTGGTTTTAAAATGCCCATAGAAAAGTAAAACACATAGTTGGTTGCATTTAAGTCAAAAAATAACTCATAAATATTTTATATGAAACATTTTAGTGGTTGCATTTGGAGGGAGAAGAAAATTTCTGGAAAAGATTACATAAAAATTCCTTTTATCTTTTGCTATCTATAAATATAATGAATGAAGGAAACATTTACTTAACTTCCCTTTCAATTGTCAATTTTATATCAATGTTTACATTTATAAAAACATTTTAATTAGAAACAAATGATGGGATTCCAATATATTCTGAGCTTAATCTACTAAAGCAAACCAGTTTGTCTGTTTCAGAAACATGACCGGCCAAATCAGCTTTGGGTTTTGTCAATTTGTTTGCTTAATTATGTTAGCTAACATAACTATTTTTTTCTATTTTCATATGTTTTTTATCAGCTATTACAAACAATTACAAATAGCATAACTAAAGGTAAAAAGTTAAATGAAATAAGCTCACCAAAAACTACAACTTGTTATATGCATTATAACTACATAATAAAAAAATCTTTACTTGTTTACTGCTTTGGGGCTTTTTATTCTGTAAGAATCTCAGATCTGTGAATTTCTGTTAATCATCAATTAATTAGTGAGATCTATGTTAATTAGAGTTTATGTACTTTCGCCAGACTGGTTTCCCAGTTGAGACTAATTAACCATCATGAGTGTATTTACATAGAAAACACTTTTGAGAGAGAGACGAGTTCAATTCAATACAACCAGCTGTTGAGCATAACCATGGGGTTTAAAGTCAAGAATTTCTTTTTAAAAAATTATCAATTATTTTAAAAAATCAAAAGACATAAAAAATTACTCATAGTACACTTGTCCAAACACAGTCTATGCGAGCACTGCCATACGTTTCCTCAGTCTTTTCTCTATGCTTCTTTGGTGTTTACACGATTGCAGCTCTATTGCACACAATTTTATATGAGGCTTTGTGCACATCTATTGCATCATGTGAGTGTTCTACGTTGCTAGCTAGTTTTGACAAGCATCATTCTACTGGCTGCATAATGTTCCTTTCAGTTGATATCTCATGATTAGCTTTTCCTTAATACTCAACAAAAGAGACATAGTTTCTAATTATTTTCTTATTATGAATAACATTGCAATGAACATCTTTGTGCATAAGCTTCTCTCAGTATTAAAGATGCCTAGCGTAAATTCACTGAAGTAAAATTATTGAGTCAAAGCAATATAAATGGTTTTATGGTATTTGGTTCATATTATCAAATTTCTTCTCAAAAGGTTTCCTATGCCCGTAGGTAATTTTTCCCAATTTGATTCCATAAGCGGAGTGTTTGCCCTGTACTCAACACAGAATATTAAGAGATTCAGAGACATGCCAATATTTCAAAAGCTTTCCTTTGAGTTTTGCAGATTCTGAATGTAGTTTTTCCATTGATACATAAAAACAAAATGGTTTTGATTTCAAAACATTCATTAGGTAAAACTGTTTAGTGCAATGAAAGACAGTTCAATAATTTCAAAGAACAGTCACTTCATCAAGATACCAGGACACCTCTCTTCGATATTCCTAAATGGGATGCTGGTTACATCTGATGTGCACAGCAGTGCTTTATTCACTTACTTTTCCATTTCACATAAATAATTTCACCTAATTGCTTGTGACATTCTGATGTGTGAGAGAAAGTTGAAGAGAGACATTCCACCCCTAGCAAGCCCTAAAATGGAAATGGTGTTTATCAGAGCGTGGGCTTTTTGCATTGCGTTTGGTTATATTAAGTGAAACCTTTAACTAAGTTATTATTAGTTCACGAAGGTAGGGTGACTATTTTAGTAGCTGTGAAATGTCAGGAAATTTGCATTTGAAGACTCTCCAATTCTTGCTGATCCTTTACTACTGGGATATGCTCTCATTTCATAAAATTACCCAGGCAGGTATTTTCTCTTATTGCAGCTCCGTGAACAGAGAACGTGGCTTCATTTGTATACCTGAGATAGCTCCCAATGACAGTCACACTAATTTTGCAGATCTTTTTTTTTTTTTTCCTCTCTGCTATGGTCTCAGAACAGCGTAATTGAAAAGCTCCAAGGCAGATTTTTTTGTTCCATTATATCTGAGAAAAGATGTCCTTAAAATTGAAGACTTGTAAACCGAAGGCACTTTGTGTCCAACTGAACAAATTGCGGCAGTGCACTTATTAGATTATGTACTTTAAAAAGAAAAAGCAGTTGCTGCCTTGGACCCTTCCATGCTTATTTTGCTGATCCCACTAAAGGACTATTACATGTGTGAGCTAATTAGGATGCATTGACATGACATTTTGCTTTCTTGGCCTTTTCTGTCAATCATGAGTGTGCAGCCACCTTAAATATCAACTTTATTTACACGCCAATCCTCTCTGAAAATTCAGATCCTGTATACGTTTGGCGCCTCAGTCATGTTCACAGATGTTATGCTGTTACAAAATAATCCATATGAGGCGACAGAGTTTGTTTTTCACAGTAATCTCTAGATTTATATTATGATTCAGGTGGAAATGGCCATGATAAAAGTCCTGACCCCATCACTGTACTGTGAAGTTCCAAACTTGAGGGCACCTGAGGTCTCCATCCATGCTACCTGTCCTTGCTTCAGGATAGGGAAGGCACTTGTGTGGCTGTGGGGAGGGAACTGGTTACACCAACCCTTGGAAGACCGAAGCAGCTGGTTGAAAGGAAGGAGAGTTTCTGAACTCGATGTAAATTTTCAATCTTCCAAAGTGGACAGTTTTCAGCAACCATTGGATCTGAGCTCACTGTCTGAGAGTGAGAAACAGTGTCACTGCGATTTTAGCCTCACAAATCAAGAGCGCCAAGTCAGATGGAACCATTTTAATAAAGGAGGAGGGGTGTGCTTTTTGCTCTGGGTCCAAGGCAACCTGCCTGCTGAAGCTCATCCTACAATGAGTTGATATGGCTGACTGGCAGAGCCACGGTAATGAGAATGCACATATGGAAATGCTAGTGTCAGATCTGAGCTGCAGCATGGATCGCTCTAAACATTTACTGAGAATATACTCCCGTGGCTGCACCTGTCTTCTGGCCACAGTGCGTGTGGGCAGAATATGAAAGAGTTACAGAGCAGTGATGAAAACTTCTAAGCATGTGGCTGTATTCAGTAGATAATAAATATTCTCCCAGTGAGATTCAGTCACTCCTAAGGAAACAATGTCTTTCGGTGTGCCTTGTAAAGTCATCATAATTCATTCCAATTTGGTTTTCTCCATGCAGCCACCTTTAGTCCCCACTAATTTCATAACTGCCCCTCCAGCAGAAGGGTTAAAGGAAACTAAACCAAAAGAAATTTTCTAGAGAAAAGTCAGTACCTCGAAATTAATGACTATTTCTGCTTCAGAGATCCTTTAACTTCATACAGAAAATAACATATTTAGGGCTAATTTGTCTGTCTTAAGGCTCCTGCTGCGTTTATGAACAAACACAAGTTAC
This sequence comes from Vicugna pacos, assembly GCF_048564905.1. NCBI lineage: Eukaryota > Metazoa > Chordata > Mammalia > Artiodactyla > Camelidae > Vicugna > Vicugna pacos. The sequence continues at coordinate 10,085,972 of NC_132994.1, read as the reverse complement.
ATTTAATTAAGCCCAACTCTGAAACCCAAGGGCGCTATTTCCAAACAACCATTCAGACCTGATCCAAATGCTTTGCAGATAGCAATCATATTAACAATCCTTTAGCGTAATGTTGTATTTTTCTTATAAAAGCTCAAACAAGTTTTAATTAATCTTATTTCTTAAGATTTCACTGGTTGGTTGACAATGTGCTCATTCCTGGTCAGGAACCTAAGGCAGAGAATATTACATAATGTTCCTAAAAACCATTTGAGGTGGGAAGGTTAGAACCAAAATTGGGATTTGAGCTGTCCCCAGTCCTATCTTACAGCTACTTAGCCTGTTGATCATGGTGCAATTATTATGGTTTTTACTATTAATTCAAAAGCCCCCTTTCCTCTGCTAACAGCACCAGATGATTGCCGGTTCCGGGCCATCTCTAAGGTCTCTGTGTGTGACTGAGCTCAGGATAGCTGGCCACATCCTTCAGCTCTACCCTAACAATGGAAGCACCGCGTTTAGAGTCTATTACTCAAGAAGAAAGAAGTATGACATTATGAATTCTTCAGAGAAGTAGAGTTGTTCATTCCTGGTGCGATTTTTAGGTGGCTTATATAAGGTTGCGTTATGTATCTAAAGGCAGTACCCAGCCTAATGGGTGTGATTAGAGATGGAGGGAAAGCCTCTTCTGAACCAAAATTACCTCTCTATCAGAATGCTGACATTTCACCTCTAGGTCTGCAGCGTTTTCAAGCTCGAGATGTACAGCTCTGAAACACCCCTTTCTGGTCATTGCTCCTTCTGCTATGGAATGTGATTTTCGCTCTCATGAGAACCCCCGAGCCCCTCAGCCCCTCCCGATTTCTCCAGCTCTTCAGCCCATCCAGGCCTCAGGGTTCTACGCATTAATCCAAGGTCCTGAGCCTTTCTCAGTGGTGTTCTTATTAGCACAATAGAAACCTCGCTTCCTGACCTTCTGCCCCACACGCTTGGTTAAACCCACTTTGAGAAACTTCAGCTTCACTTTTCCACTCTCATTTCTGAGCTACCGAGTGTCATCAGAGAGGGCCAAACAAACAGGGTGCTTTTATGAAACAAGTTCATGCACGGAAACCTTCATCGGACCCTCCACGCTATTGCACACTCATACTCATCTCTGATTCCCTCACCTGGTCCCCCGCTGCTTTCCAAAGAGTCCCTTTCTCCTCAAACCTCAGCCTGATTCTCCCTCATTCACAAAAGGGGACAGTTAAGAGCCAAAGCTTTAATTCAGCCCAGCACACAGCTGCACAGAAGAGTTCCCTCACTTACTAGCTATGTGACCTGGGCAGACTGCTGGGCCTCATGCATCTCTCCATCTTATGGTTTCTCACCTATAAAATGGGAATAGTAATAGCAGTGTCTGCCTCATGGAGCTTTGATGAGAAGAGTGAAAGAATGTTTAGGAAGCACCCAGTGAGATATCTACTACAAAAATGCTCAATAAACACCAGCTCCTAAGATGACAACGATGACCATCACCACCTCCCCCTCCACACTGAGAACAGCAAGGTCATTTGATTTCATTTGACATTTCTTCTTTCCACCTCAAAGCTTTTCTGCATCTACCCCAATGCTTTTCGTTCTCTCTTGTTTCTGAAAGAACAAAAAAAGTCCTATCTTTGCTAGTGTTGTAACACTGGGGCTCCAGCATTAAAGGTTCTGATTTAATTTGTCTGGAGCGGGATCCAAGTTGTTAGGGAGGTTAAAAGTAAAATCATCTCTACCCACAATAAGCAGTTAAGGGATACACACAACTAGTAGATCTAAAATATGGTATCAGAAACAATCATTGTGAGGGGAGGAGAATACAAATGCAGAGTTTTTAAAATGAAGAGGTCAGCAACTCAAAACACTCTATGCAAAAAACTTATGGTACCTAAAACCAAAAATCTATAAGAGATAGACACATGAAAAGAAAAAGGAATCCAAACCCAACACTAAAGATAGTCATCAAATCATAAGAGAAGAGAACAAAAGAAGAAAGGGGGGAAAAAAGACTTACAAAAACAAATCCAAAATAATTTTAAAAATGGTAATAAGAAGAAGCTGGAAAGATTGTTAAAGTTCTCCAGGTGACCCTTCCAGGCTGCCAGGCTTGAGAAGCATGATTTATTGCCCTTCTGGAAAGATATGATAAGTGGGTCATTATATTATGAGCCACTAGAGGATTTGTTTTATTCTCCTTTTTCTTCTCAGTAAGTGTTATATTATAAATATACTTCCAGTTTGGAAGGGGCAGTCTCATTGTTTAGTAAGGTTGATAGGATGATTTATATAATTATTCCCTTCATAATGTTTCTTTTAACTCCTACATAAACAGCCCTTTGCATATTCAAGCATAGAGAGGTTAAAGGAATATTCTGAAGAAGCTGCAGAGTGTTCTAATGCACACTGTTGAAAACCAGCTAGGTGCTTCCTGAGGGCAGGGACCAGATCCGTCTCGTTCTCTGTAACACCAGCACCCCCTTGCTGGCATAAACCACTCTGCTTCCTGCATTGTGTCTCATTGCACACTGTCACCTTCTGTCTCTAAAGTCAGGGATCTCAGTATCATCTAAGACATCTGTCTTTCTCTTCTTCGTATCTATTGTGTCATCAAATCCAGTCAAGCATGTGCTGATAAACATCTCGCAACTATCTTTTTGAGGGGTAGAAATCCATATTCAAAGTGTTTGCTGGGGGGAGGGTATAGTTCAAGTGGTAGAGCACATGCTTAGCATGCACGAGGTCCTGGGTTCAATCCCCAGTACCTCCTCCAAATATAAATAAACGAATAAACCTAATTACCTCCCCCTCATAAAATAAGCAAAAAAAAAAAAGTGTTTGCCAATATCAATAGTGTAAATAAAGACTCCTGAGATGGCTAATTTCAAACTACCAACGTGGTATCTTCTAAAGGGGACGTGAACAACTGGCTGTCAGGACCCTGACACCAGTGTGAGCCTGGTCCAGCATATCTGCACATCATCAGCTTGACTGAGCAGATGCTCCTTTAACCCAGCTTTACCTTTAATCCTCATTGTAGGGGACCATGTGTAACAGTCTCCTCTGACTTCTCCATTTCCTAAACCCATGAAAACTAGTCAGTAGGTGGCAAATCCTGTCCATGCTAGCTCAGAAACGTTCCTGTATTTCTCTAGATTTAACTAGCCTTGCTATCCTTTGTACACCACCTTCTTCTGCTGGACCAAAAAAAAAAAAAAAAAGATAAGGAAAGAACAGAACTTCCAAAGTCTCCCCGATGCCTTCAAAATAAAATCCAGTCATTTCATCTGAGGGTCCTTACGATCTGCCTGCATCTTCCTTCCAGCCTTGCCTGCAGCACCTGCGTGAGTCCCCGCCGCGGCCGGCCTCACTGCTTCTGCAGATCTCCTTACTTAAGAAATACACATCACGAATGTACAAAGCATATCGGTGGTATCTAGAGAATAATAGTAAAATGCTCACGTCCCAAATTAAATAATAAAACATGAATAGTGTCTTAGAAGACCCCTGTCTGTCCTGCCAGGATCTCTTCCCCTTTCCTGTCCTGAATCTTGAGTTCATCATGTCATTGTTTGCCACTGGTGTTTCCATCTATAGATGTGTTCTCTAAATAACATATTTCTTGGTTTTGTCTGTTTATGGCATTTCTATAAATAACATCATTCGATATGTGTTCTCTGACAACTTAGTTCTTTGGCTCAACATTGTGTTTTTAAGAGTCAGCCACGTTGTTGCGTATGGCAGACCCTGAGGCAAAAGCTTCCCTGCTCCTCTTCATTGGCAGGTGCATTGTCAGGGACCCAGGAGGAATAGAAAATGAGGAGTGAGGCAGGGAAAGAGAGAGAAACAACAAAAAGATGCTTTACGAAACTGGCCACCACTTGGTATCAAGGGCAACCAATTGACTGATCTCAAGGAACTGTCTTCAGAGACTACAGGATCTCCAGACTGCCCACGAGGTTGGGAGCCTGGGGGGTAACTGGACAAAGTTCATAAGCTATCTCCTCAAAAGTTCACCTCAAAGGACATTAACTTCCCTACACTCCCAGTGCGCCGTCCCTGGACGGCGGGAGGGTCTCTGTGCTTCTCGCACCTCAGCAGCCACGGAAGATCCCGGGGCAGGAGCAAACAGACACCAGGGCACAGCCATGAAGCAGGGAGCGGCGTCTCCTGTACTGGGTCAGAGGCTGTGAAGAGTCAGTCTGAGAGGTGAAGCTAAGAGGGCCTGCCATGATGCACGAGAGGCATCTGAGACATACTGAGGAGCAGATACACCACCACGCTTGCATTCCTCTGTCGGTGGGCTTCGCACTGCACACAACCCTGGACAGGCGTCCCCAGTGAGTCCCCTGGTGCTCATGCCAGGTTGGACTCTCCCCAGCCTCTAGGACTTTCTCTCTCTCTCTCTCTACTGAGTTGGAGAGAAATGGTCGTCTCATGAAGAATGCGTGTTTTCAGTTTGACCAGGTGACACCAAACTCTCTCCCCAAGTGTTCATGGCATTTTGAGTGAGAATCCCTTTTATTCCAAATCCCCATCCACACTCGTATTGCCTGACATTTTATTTTTTGTTAGTCTGCGTGGGGGGTGAAATAGTATCCCATTGGGGTTTTAATTTGCATTTCTCTGATTACTAATGAACCATCTTTTCATATAATTTGGGTCTTTTGTGCTTTCTCTTCTAGAAAATGCTTGAACAAGAATTTTGCCCCTTTTTTTCATTGGGATGTATGTCTTTTCTTACTGATTTAGAGCATTCTTTGAAAGTTGTGGATGTCAGTCCTTCTGCAGTTACATTACCTTTCAAATACCTTCTCCCAATTTGTACCTTTATCTTCTTACTCCCTTAATGGCAGCCTTTGATGGGCACACATTCTTAATTTGAATGTAGTTGAGTTATCAGCTTTTAACTTCATGGTTTGTGGGGCATTTGGTCTTACTTTAAAAATCCTTCCCTATCTTAAAGTTACAAAAATATTTTCCTATATTGTCTTATAAACGTAGTATAGTTTCACTTTTCATATTTAATCCACTAGAATTTGTTTTGTGTGTATAGCAGGAAAATAATTGCTTTTTAAAAAATATGGATAATCAATTGTCTTAGCACCATTCAGTAAATAGTTTCTCCTTTTCTCTCTGCCCTGTGATATCTCTTCCGTCATGAACATGGGTTTGTTCATTTCACTATCCCTGAGCCCTTACCACATTGCTTTAATTATTACAAATTTATTATAATCTTGAAATCTTGTAAATCTTGCTTCCCTGGCTTTGTTCTCTTTCTACAGGAGTGTCTACTACTCTTGACCCTCCACTCTTCCATCATACGTTCTAAAATTAGCTCACCAAGTTCCACAAAAATACCTTATTGAGGCTGGATTGGAGTTGTGTTGAATCCATAGACCAAATTGGAGGGAACTGATACCTTTATAATGTTAAGTCTTTTTACCCGAGAACATGGACTATCTCTCCTTTTATTAGTACCTTACAATAAAGTTGTGTAATTATTTTTAAAGGGCTTGCACATGGTGGACCTATCCCTAGCTTCTTGATATTAATTGTGACCATGTAAACGGCATTCTCATTCCATTTTCTATGTAGGAAAGGAATTGGTTTTATGTCCTGTAGCTTTGCTGAATGAGCTTAATTCTGAAAATTCACTAGCAATTCTTTGGAGTTTTCTGCTTAAAAATTATATCATTTATGAATTTTTTTAAAATTTGAGTTCTTCCTTTTCAGGCTTTGTATCTTTTCTCTTTTTATATTTCCTTACTGCCCTTCATAGGCCATCCAATGTAGTGTTAAAGTAAACTGGTGATTGCCTCCATCCCTTCCTTGTTACTGATCTTGGAGAGAATGCTTTCACAGTCCAATGTTAAGTATAGTGTTTGTTTTAGACTTCATTCTGTTTTTGAAAATTCCCTGTATCAGGTTTTTTTTAAAAAATCCTTTCCATTCCTAAGAGTTTTTTTTTTTCTTTGATTGAAGTATAGTCAGCTTACAATGTTGTGTCAATTTCTGGTGTACAGCATAATGATTCAGTCATACATATACATACATCTATTCATTTTCATATTCTTTTTCATTATAGGCTACTATGAGATATTGAATATGGTCCCCTGCGCTCTGCAGCATAAACTTGTTGTTTATCTATTTTATATATATTAGTCAGTATCTGCAAATCTCTAACTCTCAGTTTATCCCTTCCCTCTCCCTTCTCTCCAGTAACCATAAGCTTGTTTTCTATCTCTGTGAGTCTGTTTCTGTTTTGTGTCATTTTTCACAAATACGTCATTTGTATCTTTTTTTTTTTTTAAGATTCCACATATAAGTGATATCATATGGTATTTTTCTTTCTCTTTCTGGCTTACTTCACTTAGAATAACAATCTCCAGGTCCATCCATGTTGCTGGAAATGGCATTATTTTATTCTTTTTTATGCAGAGTGGTATTCCATTGTATAAATATACCACAGCCTTTTGATCCAGTCATTTGTCGATGGACATTTAGGTTGTTTCCATATCCTGGCTATTGTAAATAGTGTTTCTATGAACACGGGTGCATGTATCTTTTTGAATTAAAGTTCCCTCTGAATATATGCCCAGGAGTGGAACTGTTACATCATATGGTAAGTCTATTTTCAGTCTTTTGAGGAATCTCCATACTGTTTTCCATAATGACTGCACCAAACTACATTCCCATCAATAGTGTAAGAGGTTCCCTTTTCTTCACATCTTCTCTGGCATTTGTCATTTGTGGACTTTTTAATGATGGCCATTCTGATTGATGTGAGAATAAATATAGAAATGTATTGTGTACTTCTTCTATATCTATTGGGATTGCCAAGTGGTTCTTCTCCTTTGATTCATTAATGTGAAAAATTACATTAATCAGTTTTTAAATATTAAGCCAACCCTCCATTCCCGAGATAAATCCAACTTGGTCATGACCTTTATTCACACATTACTGGATTCCATTTGCTAATATTTTATTTCAACTTGTTATGTTTAATTCTTAAGCAAGATTAGACCATGCTCTTATTCTCACACTTTCCTTGTCAAGTTTGTAAGAGTTTAAATGAAAATAAAGTTATTTTTTCCTTAAATGTTTGATAGAACTCTCCAGTGAAGCTAAAAAGTTATATTTATGGAAGGATATTTGACTATTAACTCAATTTTTTTTAACTAACTAGATTTCCTGCCTCTTCATATATTCATTTTGGTAGGCTGTATATTTCTAGAACTTATCCATTTCACACAAAATTTCAAATTTATTGACAAAACATTATTCATATCCTCTTGTTAAGTTTTTCATGTCTTTAGAAAACATAAGGATGTCCTCATTGTCAATCCTGGTAGTAATTAACTGTCTTCCCTTTCTAACTTGATCAATGTTATTTTTTGGTTTTGGTATTAGTATTTTCAAAGGAAAAAGTTTTGGCTTTTATATTTCTTTTTCTTCTCTTTTATGTTATTATCCTCTTTTTTATACTTTATTAACCTCTACTCTTACTTTTTTCTTGTATTTTCTTTGAATTTATTTTGTTTTCTTTTGTTAACCTCTTGAGATAGATGCTTAGCTTATTAATAGCTTTTTTCTTTTTCTAAAATAGTCATTTTAATGAAGTAAGTTTACTTTTCAAGTACTGATTTAGCTATATTCCTGAAGTTTTATTATGTACTATTCTTACCATTTGATAAAGATATTTTAATACCCAGCATAATTTCTTTATTGACTTATGGGTTATTTATAAGTATTTTTGCTTTAATTTCCAAACATAAGGGGATTTACCAGTTGTTTTTTAAAACTGGTGTTCAGCTTACTTCCCTGTTGGTCTGAGAACATAATGTACATGCATTATAGTCCAATTTGTACTCAATATTTTTGTATCTTCTCCCTGTGCTTAAAAAGAAGATATATTTGATATATAACATAAATATAGACTTTTATTTTATAATGTCACATATGTCCATTAGCTCAAGTTTAATTATGTTTCAATCCTCTATATCTTTATCGATTTTTATCTGCTAGCTCTATCAATTACCAAGAAAGATCTCTTAAAATCCACCCGCTATTATTGTAGATTTTACTTTTTTATGGTTCTGTCAACTTTTGCTTCATATATTTTGAGGTTATATTATTAAGTACATAAAATTATAACATGTTACATTTCTCTAATGACTTATAAACTTGTATCATTATGTGACTGTTTTTGTCTTTGTAATGTGACTGTCTTCATCTTTGTAGTGCTTTCTGCCAAATAAGGGACTTTGTCCCCTGGTGTGCTGGAAGTGGCCCACACTAACTACAGGAGCCAAATGCTCACGTCTCTTCCCAGCTTGGTGTTCATCAATAGCACATCAGTGGCTTGAAAACAGCCATGGGGTAGTTTTAATACATGAAAACTGGCTATAACTCAGACCTTCTCATCCACCCTCAAGAGCTGTTTATTGAACATTTACCAGCATACCTCTGACTTCATCTATTAATGTAGGATATCAACTTTCCTTTGGTTAGGGTTTGCATAATATAACTTTTTTCCATCCTTTTAAATTTCAACTTCTCTGTATCTTTTCCTTAAATGTGTCCGTTAAAACAGTACATTGTGTTAATGCAACCTGGCAATCATTGTCTTTTAACAGAAATATTTTGTCCACTTATATTTCATGTGTCCCAAATATTGCATGAGGCATACTTATACTAGAAAAAAAATTACATACTTTTTTTTATCAGAAATTCAAGTTTGGCTGAGTGTTCTATATTTTATTTGCAAAATCAGACAATCCTATTCCTATCCTATTCCTAGTCCTAAATCTCAAAATAAAATGGTACTAGATCCTAGTAACAGCTAACAATGTGCCAGGCCTTCTGCAAAACTCTCGGCATCTATTTTCTCATTTAATTCTTCAAAACAAAGCAAAGCTATATAACAAGCAAACATGAATCCAAAACTATGGCATTGGAATTATTGTTATACCCTTTGTAGGTTAGAAATCTAAAGCATATAGAGATTATTTGCCCAAGTTCAGGAAGAGGTTAAGCAAGCCAGCACTATCTTACTGTAACTTCAGCCCCACAGGTACGCAATATGAAGTTCATCTTTCTTCTCTGCAAGAACTGTGATAAGTCCTTATGCATAAGAAAGGCAGAGCTTTCCTGCTGTTTAACCTGTTTTACTCTGTTCCAATTCTGCTCCCTGTGAGTAGCTAAAATACCATTCTTTTGTGGCAGTATATGCATCAATGCTATACAATTCTCTTTATACACAATTCTCTTTACTCAGAACTCCCAACATATTCCAAGATCAGGTTTACATGAGTGCAGTAAAGTTAAAGAGTAGTTGTTTCATGGTTTGTAATATTAGAATCACGGGCAGCAGAAGATTCAGAAAACAAAGATGCTGGGCTAAATTAGAGCTGATTCTGTTATGAGTACTTCAGACATGGTAAGAATCTAACAAGATAAAAAGTGCTCCAAACACGTAGCACCCCTAGGAATCATGGGGAGAAAGATACCCCATGTTTCGGCAACCAGCACAGCTGGCACGTATCATTAATGTATCCTGTAAGTAAATCTATATTCCTGTCCCTGATATTTCCTCAGTGCACCCCTAGCTTCTGAAGTTAGCTTTCTCCTAAACTGGGGGGATTTTTTTTTAGGCTCTCAGTGGGTCTCTGTGAATTCCTGCTACTTGTCCTCCCTACCTATTTTCAAGCAGATCGTGGACGGAATCTGCCTCTAGTCTGTGAATGACCCAGTATTGCTCCAGCGTAACACTTCGGTTTCCATATCATTCAAGCCAGGCTGGAAAAATGCTCTGAAAATTGTCATGCCCCATGCCTTTGTGAGGTACAGTTATAATTCATCATCTACATAACTCAGATTTATTCACAAAATCCCATTCTTACTTATAAAGTGTGTATTTACTTAAACTCCACATCCTGAAACCTATGGAGATGGTGTCAAAAATGTATACATGATGGGTTAGAAGTTGGGAAGCAAGGGTGAGGAATATAACTGGTAGAGCACATGCTTAGCATGCATGAGGTCCTGGGTTCAATCCCCAGTACCTCCATTTAAGAAAAAATATATAAATATATATATATACATATATATATATACATTTTAAAAATTGGAAGCAGAAACAGGTTAGTTGAAGTTAAGTTAATGTAAGAAATGATTAGCAGTGGCTTGATGGGATTGGTCCAACTTGGATACAGAGAAGGTACCTGCCTCTCCAGGATGATCTGAGGGGGACTAAAAAGTCCAGCTGCAGGGGAAAGCACTGTTTCCTTTTTGTCAGCTCCTGAAAACAAGCCTTAGCTTGGCTGGCCAGCAATTTTAGCATAATTGTTCTCGCCTCAGTTTCACATCCTGTTCACTTCCACCTCCACAACTAAACCGACTCCACTCACTATTTTCCAAAGAAATATACTTCACAGTTAATCATAGCTTATAGAAATATCCTACTCTTCTAACTTTCAAGGCCAGCTTATTTTGGAGGGACAATGGATCTTGCTGATTTTGCTTATGTATTCATGTGAAAATCACTTACAGTCCTCAAGTTTCAAGTTTCTGCTAAAATGCTCAAGTAAATTTTGCCCTCTGTGAAGAAGCTAAGTATTGATCCTGTGGTTCCTGCAAACTTCTGACACAATACTGCAGACCCTGAGGGCACGTGAGAGCCAAGGGCATTGCCATGGGTCTGGAATCGCAGCGAGAGCAGTGCCTCTGGAACCAGCAGGCGGCTGTGGATGGGTCTCAGCCAACAGACTGCCTCATGAAGCGATTCCTTGCCTTAGATGGAGGCGGTGTGGTTGAGACCTTCAGGCCACCCAATGACAAATGCCGCAGTCTGTTTCTCTCCTCTCTCAGGACACAGAGAGGCCAGTCTTGCTTGAGAACACTCCCTGCCTTCGCAACACCCTCCCCATGAAGAGGGTGGGGAGAGGGCACACATTTCTGTTCTATGTACAGTTAAGGACACGGTCCTGCTAGACTCCTACTTGTCCCCTCCATGTTACATGTGTCCCCTGGACACAAAAGAGACCACCCCCATTCTCTTTTCTACTTCTCCCTTCAACATCAGTTCTCACCAACCTGCATATGCCCTCAGCAAAACTTCTCAGCATCTCACCTGAATACTAGCTTCTTCCTCTTTTTTTTTTAAGTGCAGTGAGGTGGAAGTTGGACTCAATACATATATATATACATAAATCTATAATAGAATAGAAAATAGAAGATGGCAAGGGGAGAGTATAGCTCAGTGATAGAGCATATGCTTAGCATGCATGAGGTCCTGGGTTCAATCCCCAGTACCTCCAGTGAAAAAAAAAATAATAAATAAATAATTTTTTTAAAAGAAAAGGAAACAGAACATGGCAATTTTATTTCTTGTAAAGGTTTTCCACTGGCCTTATCCTTTCCTTCTGACATAGCAAATGCAACAGCTAAACCTGACTTTCACGATAAGAAGAAAAATAACGCAACTGCTCTGATTCTTTGAGAGAAGACAGCATTGATTTTCATCCTCTGCAGGGAGCCATGTTGCTGAACAATATGCCAGTGGTGGCGGTAAGGGAGGCTGTGATGGCATCCAAGCCTCAGAGAAGGCAGTGGTGTGGCAGCCATCCCCTCCATCACTGGTAATCAGTCTGCATGCTATTGTGAGAGTTTATTCGCTTCGTATTATTTCCTCAAAGAAAATCAGTGGAGTTTAACTTCGATGGTCCTCTTTTCTGTCATTTACTCCAACATGCTTGCTGCACCGGTTGGCATCAAGGAAGTCTGTTGGGAACTACACGTAGGAAGAGAGGTGGGGAAACAAGATGTAGAAGCTCTGGTGTTCTCCACTTGACTATGCAGAAGACAGTGTGCTTAAAATCCATGCAATTTTCTGGAACAGCATTAAACAAGGTGCTCGGTATATCCGCATAATTTCTGAAGCAGGTTCAGGCATGTTGAGCAGGATGTATATTTAGTTGCCCTTGCTCTTCAGAGAAAAAAATTCAGGTGGGTAAATGAGCATTTCTACTAAAGTACGGGGTGGACTGGGATGTAACAGATCACAAACAAGCTGAGCATAAAGGCTGCAACTGCTCACTCTTTTTCGGGGAAGGTCCAGAAAGCATATGCAAGATTAAATTATTATTTTTAAAACCTTCCAGTCATTGATTTGGTCCTGACTGTTATCCACTTTCTCTCTGTGGAGCTCCGTTCTTCAAATGGAGATTTTTTGCTCTATAGGACTTCCAGTAACTTTCGTCTCCACTTCCTGTTAATTCATTCATTAGGACACTGCAGCCTTTTCTCTTAGGAAAACATAATGGGTTCGCTAAGTGCTTATACCAGTGGCCGTTTCTCTCATAATGATGCTGCCGTGAAAGCCCCATTCTTCTTTTCCTGTTGTCTGTTATCGTCACTGTATGTGTACAGTAATCCTAGATTGTAAGCCTGCAGGGTTAGATGGCTAGAAATTATTTCTCTTAGAAGAGAGTGTCTGGTGAAGAGTGGTCCAGACAGGTTGATAAGGAGGCACTTGAATACATAAGGAAGAAAGGGACCAAATCATGAGCAAGGCTGAGCCCTGAAATGGAAATTTTGTAAGCAATCTATGACTGGAGGCCAACCTCAGTACAGGAAAGAAAAAAAAAATAAACTTGTCAGTGATGTGACTGGAATGCCAGTCAACATCAAGGCCATGTGGCCACCAGCCTAGACCCTAGAGCAGAAAAGACACTTTTGACTAAAGGGCCAGCCTTCACATTAACTAGAAGACAGGTGTAGGCAATGCTCAGGCAATGCAATTTCAACACAATAAATGACTTCGGTCGAAAGCCCAGTATTTCAGAGCTGCCTCTCCTGCCTCTCCTGCCCCTCCACCCTTGGCCAGATTTGACTTTTTCTTAGGATAGTGTAGTGTTTGAATTCACTGTTTGAATCCAATGATTGTTTCATTCATCTCCCTTTCTATATACATTTGAACATTTCCAAACTTGTCATAGTTACCTTGGGTGATGGGATCTGGGTCAGCTCCAGACTGAATGGTTAAAGAAAGTTAATTTAAATCGCAATTTATTTTATTTTAATTATTTTGTTTGTTTGTTCGTTGTGGGGGGAGGGTGGTTAATTAGGTTTGTTTGTTTAGTTTGTTTAAACGGAGGTGCTGGGGATTGAACCCAGGACCTTGTGCACGCCAAGCACACACTCTACCACTGAGCTATAACCTCCCCTAAACTGCAGTTTACATCTGCAGGGTCGACCACCTTCCTCACCAGCTGAAAGCTGCCCTGCTGTGGACACACTGCCTTCCTTCCCACCCAGCTATTTCCCATCTTTCAGGAGACACTCCCAGCTCCATGGGAGTGCATCCCACCATCGGCCCTTCCTCAAATGGTCTGTTTTGGTGCAAAATCACCGCCACCCTCACCGCCGCCCCATCAATTAATGTCAATACTCAACACATACAATTCCAAAGAAGTAGTTATTGGCGTTCGATTTTCCGATGGTCAGTTGTCAGGGTATTATGTGTTGCATAGCGACACCTTCTGGTGAAGGGTCACAATAGCATGTTGAATGCACCAGGCTCTTCCAGCACACTGCAAACATCAAAATGGGAAGAAAAAAAAAAAAAAGGAGAAGAAGAAGGAAGGGAAAGAGAGGAGAGAATGAAGGAGGGAAATGCTGGGAGCTTTGCACGTGATATCAGAGGAATGCATCCTCACTCATACAGGACCCTGCTTTATTTTAAGAAAAGAGGTCAATTCAGATCTTTCAAAGGGTTTTGCTCTACGTGTAAATGGAAAAATGGGTCAATGACTAGAGGGAAAACGGTATCAAGAAAGAATCTTTAAAATAGAAGGGGAAAATAATAGTGGGTTTGTAGGCTGATCGGAACAGTCCAGTAGAAAGAGAGAAAGCAATTATGCAGGTGAATGAAAGGAGAGCATCTGGAAGGACGTCCCTGACAGATGAAGGGGCTGGGATCTAGTGCGTAAGTAAAGGAACTGGCCTTACACAGGCGCGCAGACCAGACACCAAATAGTCACAGGAGGGAAAGCAGAGTGTCTGCGTGCAGATGCCGCCATTGAGCAGAGGCAGTGCTGGAAATTTGAAAAGCTATCTTCTGGTTCCTCCAGCTCTCAACAAAATGCGAAGCAAGGTTATCAGCTGAGAGCGAGCACCAGCAAGAAGTACAGGAAATCTGAGAAAAGATGTGTGTAGTTCTCCAAGAGAGAATTTCAATGGACCAGGGAAAAGCTGTGTGATATTGTTTAAAGATCCTAAATTTGTTTTTATTTAAGTACAGTCAGTTACAATGTGTCCATTTCTGTGTACAGCACAATGTCCCAGTCATGTATATACATACATATATTCGTTTTCATATTCTTTTTCATTAAAGATTATTACAATATACTGAACATCATTCCCTGTGCTCTACAGAAGAAACTTTTTAAATCTATTTTTATGTATAGTGGCTAACAGTTGTAAATCTCAAACTCCCAGATTTATCCCTTCCCTCCCCCTTTCCCCAATAACCATAAGATTGTTTGCTATGTCTGCCAGTCTGTTTCTGTTTTGTAGATGAGTTTATACTGTCCCTTTTTTTTTTTTTTAGATTCCACATATAAGTGGTATCGTATGATATTTTTCTTTCTCTTTCTGGCTTATTTCACTTAGACAATCTCTAGTTCCATCCATGTTGCTGCAAATGGCATTTTTATGGCTGAGTAGTATTCCATTGTATAAATATACCACAACTTCTTTATCCAGTCAGAAAGATCCTAAATTTAAACTGAGCCTTGATGGTTGTTCTTCTACAGCCATGTTCAGCTATGAGGATGCAGGTGAGGAGAAGCCAAAGAATTGGATTTCACCCTAGTTATGGTTGTGCCTGTCATATACAATAATTAGGGGGCAAGAGAGTGGAGGGCTTGCCTTCCTAAAGAGCCAGGCGACATTAATATTCTTTCCCATTGAGACTTATGTTTTTAATTGGCTCCATTTATTATTTGTTTATTTACTCTTGGATAAATTGAAAGATTCTGGGGACACTGACGTCACTAAGTTATTCTCTGTGTATAAGCCATCTCCTTTCTGTTCTTTTGGTTTTGATTCATGAAGGAAGTTTTTATTTGTCTTTTCACCTAGGATATTATCTTTAATAAGATGACTGTATCCAAAGCCTCAGACTTTAGACACTGCAGAGAGGAGGAGAAATTTTTAAGGGAGGTTGCAATAACGTAGGTGGACAGAACTGTGATGCTATTTTTCATGGTCTAATGGTTTCTAAATCGAATCTAACTCATTGCATATATTATAAAAGACCCATGACTATATCCACAGGAATTTTTCATTAATTCACTTAATGAATTTATATTGCATATCTATTGTGTACGAAACATTGTGCTAGGCAAGCACCGATGTGACTTGGGAAGAGGATAGGATTATAAAAGAGAGATACTTAAAGTCTGAAAGTCTAGGTATTTGCAAATCCAAAGGTATTTGCAGCCTAAAGCAGGGAATTAGTATACTTATGACAAATGTTGTGCAAGGCAGGAGAAAGCAAGCACTACACAGGAGTTCCATGACATTTATTCACCTAACTCACCTCTGTCTACCGCACTGGGCCTGAAACACCCTAGGCATCTGATGGATACGGCGAACCAGTAAATGCAATAAAGATACAAGTGAGTTAGGATGAGCGGCTCAGGGTAACCCAGGCCCCTGCCCTGTGACCACTCAGCTCAAGCCAAACAGCTTGGCAACTGGTATTTGTCCAAGCACATGGCATAGATCAGCCATACTTTAGGGAAAGGCTATTTTCAACATGTATGAGGGCAGGCGTGTTTAATTTGGTGGAAGCCAGCCTATGGATAAAGTCACCACCTGAGAGGACTGAGTAAGGAGAATGAGTGGGTGGCAGAAGGCAGAACCAGGGCTATACTTCACCAGGCATTTCTTACCTTTAGCTTCCTTTAGGTGTGACAATAACTTCCTTGTTGGTTAAGCCAGTTTGAGGTGGATTATCTTAACTCTTCAGCTGAAGGTTTCCTTATAGATTCACAAAACAGTGGTTCCCAAACATGTATGCATATTGGAATCACCTGGAGACCTTCAAAAGGTCCCGATGCCTATACAGATGGCCAACAGGCACATGAAAAAATGCTCAGTCTAGCTAATTATCAGATAAATATACATCAGAACTACAGTGAGGTATCGCCTCGCACCAGTCAGAATGGCCATCTTTCTAAAGTCCACAAATGACAAATGCTGGAGAGGTTATGGAGAACAGGGAACCCTCCTACACTGTTGGTGGGAATGTAGTTTGGTGCAGCCACTGTGGAAAACAGTATGGAGATTCCTTTAAAAACTAAAAAAAGTTACCATATGATCCAGCCATCCCACTCCTAGGCATATATTAGAGGAAACTCTAATTCAAATAGCTACATGCACCCCAGTGTTCATAGCAGCACTATTTACAATAGCCAAGACATGGAAGCAACCTAAATGTATCGACAAATAATTGTATAAAAAAGTTGTGAGATACGTGTGTGATGGAATACTACTCAACCATAAAAAAGGATGAAATAATGCCATTTGCAACAACATGGATGGCCTTAGAGACTACCATACTAAGTGAAGTAAGTCGGATGGAGAAAGACAAATATCACATGATACCACTTATATGTGGAATCTAAAAAAAGGAGACAAATAAACTTCCTTACAAAACAGAAACAGACTCACAGACAGAAAACAAACTTATGGTTACCAAAGGGGGAAGGGGATGGGGAGGGATAAATTATGAGTTTCAGATTAGCAGATAAAAACTACTATATATAAAATAGATAAACAAGGTTCTATGGTATAGCACAGGGAACTAAAATCAGTAACTTGTAATAACCAATAATGAAGAAAAATATGTATGTATATGTATAAGTATGACTGAAACACTATGCTCTACACCAGAAACTAACACAGCATTGTAAATCAGCTATACTTCAATTTAAAAAAAAAAAAAGAATTTCTAGATTAAATTGGTCTTTGGGGAAAAAAAAATAAAAGTTGCTGAAGCCTGTGTTGCAGAGATTATGATATATTGCTCTGGTGTGTGCCTGGGTGAGCAAATGAATCTCTCAGCTCCTTCTTTTCTGGAGATTCCTAAGAAAGCATCACTGCCCAAGACCAGAATGGCCATCTTTCAAAAGTCCACAAACGATAAATTCTGAGCCTCCTCAAAGTGACAGCGAATAGGTGATCCCACCCAGACGCTGTCCACACACCCCCATCCCCCAAGGAAGGGGGAATTTTTATGCTTTGCAGCAGGATTTGAGTTGCTCTGCAGCCACCTACTTGGATTTCTGCTTGATCCCCTGGTCTGTACCACATTTCAGAAGACAGGGGTTGGAGAGCCTTCTTTTTTAGTAAATGAGAACATAAATCTCTGTAAGCCACCTGCTTGTGGCCCCAAGGTGCCATAGAGAGTGGTCCCAAGGTGCCATAGAGAGTGGTCCCAAGGTGCCATAGTGAGTGGTCCCGACTGCTCATCAATAATTCCTTTCTTAAATGGTAGAATGGCTAACAGGAAAGAGACAGTGTGGGAGAGGAGGAATGGCGATCTGGCCACGCTGTTATCACACTTTGACGCCTCTAAGCCTCAGTGCCCCACTGGGTGGTAAACAAGAAAAACAGTATTTTTCATCTATACAGTAGAGCTTTTGTGAGAGCGATTTGAGATAATGCATATGAAAAAAAATTCAAAATAAAAAAGTACTCAGTGAACATAAGTTATTTTTATAAGAGGTGCACAAAAAGTGAAGTCCAGATCTATCCCTAACAGACTCCACAGTGCCAGGAGGGTGAATGGCTCCGAGAGTTAAACCCTCTGCCAACCCCCTCTCTTTGACCTCCCCCTTCATCCCTCCGCTCACCACTCCACATAAAATATCAAGCTTGCTCTGTAAATGAAACTCAAAGGCATTCCTTGCCCCAAATCACTTTCCACCATATTGCCACCCCCGGAGTCCCACCCACGTAGGAACCCCAGGGCTGCAGCTAATAGGCAGGAAGGGTGTTTTGCTGCATTTTTTTCCCATAGGTTTTTAGAAGCACTCCACTTTGTCATCAAGAGCATACCTCTGGGTACCAGAATGCTCCATCACTCCCCACTTGAATTATAATGTCTATCAAAAGAGGCATCTCTCGGGAGGCTTGAGTGCTAAGTGGAGAGTGATTTTTAGAGAGATGTGTGGGAAATGATTTCAACATTTGGCAGTTCCTAAAGGCAAGATGATTCAAGAAGTTGGTTTAAAACACACACACACACACACACACTTGATCAGCTCATTCTGCTATTCCCTGATTTCTGCAAATGCTTTGTCATTGGAATATCACATTTGGCAGTTGCACCAAAGTGCACTTTCAGAAAGCAGAGGATTCTAACTTTTAGGGTTTTTTCCACCCATTTATCAAGTGTTTCACTTGTCACACACAAATATCTATATTCACCAGGAAATCAATCTTTCTTTTACAGATCTCTCCATTAAAATATACCGTTCTGAAACTAAAGACATAGACAATGCCCTGAGAATCAAAACAACTGAAAAGACGGCAAAAATGCACAAAATGTCAACCATGAGACGAATATTCGATTTGGCAAAGCATCGAACCAAAAGATCAGCATTTTTCCCAACTGGGATTAAAGTCTGTCCACAAGAATCCATGAAACAGATTTTAGCCAGTCTTCAAGTTTATTATAGACTGAGAGGTAAGGCTGTTCAGCCTTTTGTCCTTTTCATCCTTCCCTTTCATCCATCCTGAAGCTGTCTTCAGCCCAGAACTTCCAGATTCTCTCATTCAGTCATGAAGAGTTATAAAAATCAGCCAACCGATCTGAGAGTTTTGGATAACACACATTCAGAGCTGTGGAAGAGATGCACTCTAAAATGTTTGAAAACCATGTCCTGTGTTACACAGAACCATCAGGGTGTTTAACAAGTCACCAGAAAGCCTTGGCCTCCAGGTTTAACCTCTTTTTTGCATCCTTGCCGAAGCCCAGTATTGAATTCTCCTGTTGCTATGAAGTAAGAAGCACAGGAGGACTGCCGTGTCAGGAATTAGAGCTGATTTATGACTTAAGATTTTACTTTTCCACATCACAATCCACATCCTCTCTCCTGTCTTTTGGGGGTGGGGGGTAATTATGTTTGTTTATTTATTTTTGTTTTATTTATTTTTGGATGGAGGTACTGGGGATTGAGCCCAGGACCTCGTGCCTGCTAAGCATGCGCTCTACTACTGAGCTGTACCCTCCCCAGCACACTTGATAAATTTAAGTAGTTCATTGCCGATCCAACAATAACGTCTGATGCTGGGAAACTCGGAGGCACATCTGAGTGCAGAAGAGGTGCAAATGAGCAGTGCTTACCAAGATATAATGCAGAGGGGTTAACGGATTTACGACACAATTACTGTGGTTTCCAGCAGAGTTACGGTGCAGTTTTTCACCCCGAGACAGCATCACAGGACTCTTACAGCATTCCCAGAAATCACTGTGGCGTTCGGTCACACCACAGCCGTCAGTGGCTGTCCACTTCCCATGGATGAAGAAACTCCCATGGCTGCTTCTTTAAACAACAAAGAAGAATCTTTGGTAGCTGCTAATAAATTCCCCCAGGTAGCTCCAAAAATGCAAAGTGTCTTGTCTGGCTGAGTCCTAAACTCAATTCACCTTACATGTGAAAGTTGAAGAGGTTTACTGATTTCCACCTCGATCATGATAGGTGCGCTTCCATTCCAAAAAGCACAGTCACCTGCTCTATTTCAAGCCTATCGACTCAAGCGAGCTGGTTCAGTTCTAGCCTGTGATGTGTGGCACGTGACAACTGAAAACCACTTCACCAAATTCTTAAGCATTTCCATCTATAGATGTGCGGGGGTTGAATTAATCTGGGGTGCTCTTACTGGGTCTGGGAGGCATAATTAACTAACAGTATCAGAAACAGCAAGCCCTAAGTTCCTCATACGTCTTATTTTATGGAAGTAAAGAGAAACTTGCTTTCTGACAGAAGCCACACCCACAGAGAAATAAGTCCTGGATCAGAGTCAGAAGGGGGACTCTAATTATAGAAAGTCGAGTGAGCTATGTTAATATTCTAAGGTCCTACCCAGCACCTCTGCAGAGCAGTTTCTCAATAAATGCTGCTTGATGGATACAGGATGCAAAGAGGTCATTGGGAAAACAAAACAAAAAAAAAAGAGCACTACACGTAAATTATTCATTTTGGATGTGCCTACACATTGATCAGTTAATGGCACCGGTCAATTTCATGTTATTTGTTAACAGATAGAAATATAAATATATAATAGTATATGCATTACATTGTATATCAACAGAGCTATTGCTAACTATCTTCGTGTAACTTCTAATTCTTTATGACATCCACGGATAGAATTCATCACAGATATTTGTAAATAGACTATTTATTGCCGCAACCAAATTTTTAGCTCTGAATTTTATTCTTAGCTCTTTATTCTTAATTAGGTTTGCCTCGTTCATTCTTGCTTCCCTGGGTGAAACAAGCCACTGTTTTTCTCCCCACAGCAACGACAGCCCATTAACTTTACGGCTGCCACTGGTGATAGGAAATTTTATTTCTCATCAGTTTGGGTTTCTTAAGTTGAACAAATTGGTTCACAAAAAAATTAGACGGAAGACACAGCTACAAAGCAGGGTTTCTTTGACAGAGTAACCTGCTTATTCTTCTCATAGCTGCTTTTACAAAATGATCTGTTAACCTCTTTCAAACTTAGGGGAGACAGCGCCCACATTCCTCAAATCAAATGGAATACTAGGCTATTTCTTTTCCCAATGCTTCAAGCAACACAAGCACGAAAGTTCTGAGTTCCTGATAGAATCATAAACACGTTCGTCAGGAAGCACAGAGAGAGTCAAGGTTGTGTCTGGCAGTTCCCCAGGCAGAACCCTGAGCTCCCACCCAGACCAACTGCCTCCTTGGTGCCTGCGTCCTTTCGGAGTCCTTTGTGAGTCCTTCCACGACTTCACCCCTTCCCATGTCTCTTCCTCTCCCTCTCCCTCCGTCTCTCCCCTCTCTTTCCGAAGGCAATCTTTCTTTCACGTTAACGTGTGACCTAGAGACAGTTAAAGATGCAGGGAGTCCTAGTTCCTGCTGCTCGAAGTGCTGTTCACAGGCCGAAGCACCACATCACCCGCGCACTTACTAGAAATGCAGATACTCAGACCCTGCACCAGACTGACTTCATAATCCGCATCTTGTAAGATGTCCTGCTCTATTGCCTGCCACCCCTTCTCCCACCTCAGGGACACATAAGACCCTCATTCCCATTAAAATCTACTTTTCACAAAGGCTCTGAGAGAGTGTTCTCCCTGAAACATGAAGGTCTGAAGCTGCTTGAAGCATTGTTCCTGGGGACATGGTAGTTTACAGGGATCAGAAGGTTGGGGCGTGGGGTCTTTTCTTTAGACTATGTTGGAGGGGCAGGTTTTTTGGTGACTCCTCTGATGTCATTTTTCTGGCCTCCTGGAAGCTCAGCAAAAAGCAGGAGGCACAGAATCCTTCTGTGATCCGGAGACAGGAGCACCAGCCCATGACCCACTGCGAGAGTCATCCATCCTTAAGGAGAGAACATCAAAAAAAACCTTGAATGCTGAGGCATCAAAGGCTCTCGGGGCTGAGAGGAGCCTGAAAACCTCTGAAAAGTTGGATTTTTCTCACCTTTTGGTTTATTGTTCTGCACCACCCTTCTCCAATCCACTGAGGAGGATTGCCACAAGGATTTTGGAGAAACCAGAGCCTTGGCTCCCCAGTCTTCTCACACTTGCTTGAAATCTGACCACAGAGCCTCAGCCTTTCTGCTGAATGTCTCACTCAGGGCTCTTTGAGGATGTAGGAAGAACCCCAGGGAACGCAGAGCCCAAATGTGGAAAACTGGACGGCACATTGCACCCACTCCTGGCTCTGTGGGCTCTGGTCATGCTGCTGCTAGTGAACGACCTGAGCTTCTGTTGGCCTGGAATTCTCTTTCCCTCTTAGAAAGCTAAGAGAAATCCAGACATAGACCAAGTGGGGAGTGAGGGAGGCAAGTCTCTGAACTGGTCCTCTCACACCATGTTCCTCCCCATGACCCCTCTTCTCTACACGGCAGTCACAGGGTTTTCTATAGAAAGTCAGATGATGTCAGCTCCTGCTCCCTATTCTTCCAGAGGTAAAAATCAACAGATTATCATTGCTTACAACCAAAGTCATCTAATTTTTTTTCCTAACTTAATCCCTCAAATAATTTTTAGATTGTGTGCCCTCTTGCATGCTTTTCAGTTGACATCTAAAGTTTTTCATCATAAGCTTAAGTAACTGGAGAAGATGTAACTTTTGGTGAGCTGTAAATATTGATACCGAAAATAAACAGGAATCAGAGCATTCTTGTGTGTACCGTGGAATCTACCGTGGACGCTCAATACTTTCCATCAAATACTCTTTACAAATTCAGGAACAAGCTCTTCCTGACAGCTGGTGATGTAACGGGGCCCCCTGTTCTCCACACACCCACGTTTTCACCCCACTTCCCACTGCTGAGTCTTATCTTCATCTAATTTATGTCATACTGCAAGTCTGCTAGGGGTTGCTCTCAAATACTCCTCAGGAACAAAAATAGGTACATAAATTGAAATTTCATTTTTTTTACTTATTTCCTATGACTGCAGGCTTTATGTGTACAAAGAAATTTCTTGTGGATTCAGTTGCATTTATAATTATTTTACTATATAATTGATGAAAGCATATAGATAAAGATTTGACAAAATTTTCTAATTTTTTGTTGACAGATGGGTATAAGATCAGATATCGATTTGGGGTTCTAACATTTATAAACCCAAAATTAGGGACAAGGCTTTGGAAAGGGACCAGTTTAAACGAAGGGCCTGTAGCTTAAGCTCCGCCTGCTTCTGCCTCTGGATCGATGGGGTGGCTTTGGTTCTGTTCCTCTAGGAGCTCATGTGCCATGACTTATTATTTATGTTATGTATTGTTAAAATGAGACAGGATTTAATATCAATTTCATCCCTCTTTTACTTAGTTTCACTTAAATGCTGAGAAAACGTGTTACATAAATTAGCAGATGGGAACAGATGGAGCTTTGTTATAGTGAGATGCTTAGTCTTTAAGTCCCTGCAGCATTTCGCACTAACAATCACATCACGGTCTGCCATCATTATTTTTAATGATCTATCAGCTGTTGACTCCATTAGGACTTCTTCTAATGTGTTGAAAGCAAAGAATCAGAAACTGCCCTACTTCACAAAAACTGTGTGTTATCCTCGACTAAGTTCACTCCCTTTCTTAACCTCCAGCACAACCATTTCAAACCTTCCCTTCGTGTGACAACTTAGGAGCACTGTGCCTCAGTGAGACCAGGGATGGATGGATGGGAGAAGAGTGATGGCCGAAGGGCAAGTGAGAAAGGAAAGCTGTGTCCTCAGGCAGACCAATTTTAGGAAAGCATCATAGGAAAGCCGAGACCTAGAAATTGATTCTCTTAAAGCTGTCCATGCATCTGTCTACCCCTTGGAAAGCCTGCAAATCCAGCCAGGTACCTGTGCCCCAGTTTGAAGACTACTAGTCTACCATCCCGACACAGCCTGTGGGACCCCCACCATGTCTTCCTGTCTTCATCCTCTGTTACTCTCAGCCTCCCTCCGGCCACAGTGACCTCCTTGCTGTCTCTCTGATGCTCCCAGCAGCCTCCAGCCTTGGGGACTTTTCCCAAACTGTTCAATGAGGTCTTCCTCCACCATCCTACTATAAATAGTAGTCTTACACACAGACACATGCACACACATTCCTATCTCCTTCTTTTATTTTTCTCCATGGCACACATAAGGGCTCTAGAAATATTTGCTAAATGAATTCATCTTTGTGGATGGTGAACTAGTGCATCGACATAAGCCAAGGCAGAGCATTCCATGTTTAAGCTTGTGCTTGGGTTGGGAGAAGCAAACTGCTAATCTTCTGAGGATGTGACCACTTACCCCTCCTCCGGGCGCTGCCTTGCAGTGTGTCAGGAAGCCGTGTGGGAGGCATATCGGATCTTTCTGGATCGCATCCCTGACACGGGGGAATACCAGGACTGGGTCAGCATCTGCCAGCAGGAGACCTTCTGCCTCTTTGACATCGGCCAAAATTTCAGCAACTCCCAGGAACACCGGGATCTTCTTCAGGAGGTGAGCTTAAAGACACGGTGTGTTTAGAACCCAGGCCAAAGAGCTCCCAGGCCTCCAGCCCTTGCTCCTTTTGAAATGGTTTCCCCAGCATAAGAGTTGGTTGAAGTAATGCTTAGAGAGATTGGATAAGGCCAACAGGAATCTTCTTTCTGCAAAATAGCATTGGAGAGGCAGTTTGAAGTGAAGTTCAAGGGAAACGGGGATGAAAATAGACTTTAGCTCCCCAGCTGGCATTATCTCTTGGTAAAATTACTTTTTATCTTTCTGCAGAGAATAAAACAGAGAAACTTCCTTGAGAGGTAAGTACCCAAAATAGAGTGTGGTGTGCTCTTGTCTTTTGAAAGATCACACGAGGGAGTGAGACTGAGCTATTGTGCTTTGTATTATTTCAGCCACTGAGACTGCTACCCCAAAGGAAAAGAAAAAAAGACCCCAGTTCTTGTCATACCAGGAAGATAAGATTATAGACAGGAGACTGAGCGTTGTGTAGCGAAAGATTTTAAAGGATTTATTTAGGAAAAGAAAAGTACATCTCCAAGAATGGGAGGCAGGTTCATCCAAAGGGGAAAAGCAGTGGTCTCTGCCCCTTCTCTTACACGTTGTTCGCTCAGAGGTGGTCTCCTGATTGATTGACGGCTCTTGTCCCTGGAGCGCTTAGTCATGCTCGTCCCCTTTTGCGCATGTCCTTACCCGTGATGCACACAGACAAACCCATAGAGGGGCCTAAAACACAATGTTAATTATATTACAACGAGCGCTGGGTCCTGTGTGGTCAAGTCCTTCTCGCTAACAAGCAGTTGTGGCTGTCGGGTTTTACCTTTTTGGGGGGGGGGGCTGGCACTCAGTTAGACGAAGTAAAGTCCCTTCTTTATGCTGGAGGCGGGCGTAACACCATTTTCCGGACCATCTTCCCTCTCCTCCACCTATCTGCTCAGTGCCTCCATTTATCTAACTACCAAACAAGACCCATGTAGGTTATTCTGACAGATAATCTATGCATGTATTGTGCTGAAGATAAACTACATAAAAGAGAAAAATGGATAGACTGTATAGATTGAGATAGATATTTGCACGATATTTGCAGATAAAATGAATGTGTTACTATGTAATAAGTACCTAATGTGTTTTTTAACTGATAAGATATAGAGCAATTAAAATAGTTTAATTTTTAGAAGTTATGGAAACATGTTAGCTACCTCAGGAAAATATTGAATGCAGTCAGAGAGGAACCTGAATTTTGGACTCACTTGGTATTCTGTAAAGTGTTAGTATTTCTCAAACTAAATTACTGAAGCACTGAGCTGTCTTCAACAGGAACTGAATATCAAATAAGAAAATCGAAATACAAAAAAAAAAAGGAAAGGAAAAGCGCGTTCAATAAAATGATTAAAGAAGAGAGATGCTGTTGCCAAACTCTAAACTCGCAAATTACATACATCTTACAGCATTTGGCAATCTGAATCTCAAAATAATAATACTGCAAAGAGGGAGACAAATTAGGCTGTACGAATTACTGACAATCTTTACGATGCTTTTCACATTTGTTCCTTCATTTCAATTCCCTTTGCCAAAACTTGGTCCAGGACCTTATTAATTTACGCTGTGAAAAACGTCAAAACTGATCTCCCTAACAGATTTCCCTGCCTCTAACCTCTTCCCCTCCTTAACTTGCATCAGCGCTGCTGGAGTAATAAGTCTGAGATATTGCTTTTACATTGTGCCTTGTGCAAAGGCTTTCTGAGAAGTTCCCACATCTTCCTCTCCCCCTTCTGAGTATCCACTCCCCACCCTTCTCTACCTGCTCTGTGCACAGAGCGCTGAGCCAGAGGGACTGACTCCAGAGCATCCCCTGGCCGCAAACTTCCGGGAAGAGCCAGCCAGTGGTGAGCGGGAGATCAGAGGGAGGGAGCAGAGTGAGGTGAGCGCATGTGTCTTCTTCTCGCGCCCCCAGCCTGCAAAGTCTTCCAGGGCTATCGGCCTGCATCAGCTTCAGCCCACCTCCTGCAGGGCAGCCCTCTCTTTCCACAGAGCCTTCTCTGTCCCTGGTTGGAGGTAGCTGCTCCATCCTCTCACCTCTCTGGGAAGAGGAGAGCTTTTAGCACCTTGCTGTTTCCAGCCCTGGGCTCTGCACTCACCCTTCTGATTGCTCTTGCACTCTTCCCACGACTTAGTAAGTAAGTAATGCCTTTATTAAACTGCCCTGCTGAGTGAACCATCTGTTCCCGGTCAAGACCTTCACTGAGAAAGAGGCCAAACTAATTCATCAGGGTCCTTCGCCCCCTAATGTTCCTAACTTTGCCCCATGAATCAGGGCCCTGCCGCTGCCACCACGTCCCTTCCTCACTGCGCCCAGTCTGCACCCTACTCACCCCAGACTCTGACCTGGACCCTTCCCTCTCCTGGAGAACCTGCCTTCCCCACTCCACCCACCCAAATGCTGCTCTCCTTTCAACACCCAGGAGGGTCCCGCCTCCCCGTGATGTCTGAACAGCCCACTTGAGCCTCCAACAATCTCTCCCTGCTTTGAATCTTGTACTCTCTTTGGCACTTACATCTGTATTTCACTTTCTTGCTCTACCCTGCTTCCCTGTGAGAGTATAAACTCCTCCAGGGCAGGAACTATTTTATATTTCTCCACCAACTGCCAGAATATATGAGCAAAGTCCTCATACATTTATGGCATGTAATAGATCTTGCTATGTATATCTAGCCACACTTTTACATTTTAAAAAGTTATTGCCAGAAGGAATAATGTGATTCAGGAAAATTTTGCTACTAGAGTATTCATTTTGCTCACAAGACACAGAGATATTGACTCTTCTGATTTAAATACAGGATGATACTTACTGACTCCTCCATGTTCAAAGATAAAGAAGGCAAAACTGAGGTCATGCACAAGAAAAATATTCAACAGAATGTAAAGACTTGATAGGGAAACATTAAAAATTACAGGAAACAATTGCCCAAGCCAGAAAGAGAAAGATACAGACTCTTTCCATCCACTCCCGTGCCTGCCAGCATTGCTAAAAGAAAGAAGCAATAAGAGACAAACATTTACATTATCTTTGGTTACCAAGTTGTCTTTTTAAAAAAAAGAGAAAGAAAAGGAAAGGGCGGGGGAACCCTGTCTTTTCGTCCAAAACTTTTCTCACCTAATTAGCCCACAAAGCTGCCAGTTTCAAATGAATTTGAATTAAAAGCTAATGGTGGGGGTGGTACAGCTCAGTGGTAGAGTGAACGCTTAGCATGCAGAAGGTCCTGGGTTCAATCCCCAGTCCCTCTGTTAACAAACAAATAAATAAGTAAATAAATAAACCTGATTAACTCTCCCCACCTAAATAAATAAATCAACAAAATGAAAAAAGCAGATTTAAAGCCAGTGGAAGAACCCAGTGGGCCAGCTCCCCAGACTCTGGCTCCTCAGTGATGATTTCAGTCACCAGTGAAGTGGCAGAATCATCCCTGCGTGGAGGGGGGCTGTTGGCTTGTATCTAGTATAGTAGCCAGCATTTCAGTAACTACTCTTCTTGGGTGTTTTGTCTTTTACAGCAACGTAAAACAGGTATACCAGGGTTAGAGCCATCCCCTCCGTAATTCTGGGGGAAGGATACCTGGCTATAAGCAAACATCTATAAAGTACTAAACAAGAAAGAGAATTGTCTAAATTACAAATAATGTGATGTTTGCTATCATGAGTGTTTACTAAATATAATCTCCATAAAAACCGCTAAGCACACAGCATAATACCAGCGAAAACAATTAAATAATTCCAAATTCCACTGCAGAGTCTGAGTCTGCATTTAGCTTGTGGGCACCAATATAACCATCCATGTTTACTGCTGACGGTCAGAGCCCACACAAGGCTGATCGCTATATCCTGTATGTTAGTCTTATTAGCACTTTGGCTAGAAGCAAGTATGGCAGAAATATGCAGGTGGTCCCATTGACTCTGGCCAATCTAGATAACTCTGCAACAAGGGAGGACGTGGCCATTCCCTTTGGTCTTCCATTGTCATGAGCCGCTATTTGGGTCATACACTTAACCATAACTATATTGTACAAACACAGACACAATCCTTTGAGACCCAATAGCTTATACTGAGAAATCTTTCAGGGAGCTTCAATAGATACCACTACAGCTACTCCTTTCTAAATCAAGTGTGCTGGAATGGGCCAATATCACATGCAGACAGCTCTGTAACCATAACCTTGGACCTGCCCTTGGATATCGTCCACACTGACTCTCCCTGGTACTGTAAACCTACCCACGACTCCCTGGCTGGTTACCACTGCAGGCAATGATTCTGTCCAGAATAGGGATTTAATATACCAGCATTGTCCAGAAATCTATCTATTTCTCATTACCGTAACCACAAGAGTTACTTAATGAGATAAAGTATCTATCTTAATGACTCTCTGAATTTGCAGATTTGAAGGTCTGAGATTTTTTAGCAAGAATATTTCGGTCATAGATCACGTCATCTATTCTCTTTGATGTCAAGGACACAGTTGGAGCATATAGGACTATAAAACATCAGGCTCCCAAAACCATCTCTGCCTATTATGGAAATGCTCCCCAGGACCATGAAAAGCCAAGATGCTTATGAAAAACCCAGGAGCCAAACATAATCATTTTAGTGGCAGGGGCTGAATTATTTTTCAATGAATATATTTGAAGATTGCTTGTGTAATTAAAAAAAATAGGTAGACTCAGTTTTAAAATATACTTTTTCTGTAATTTTCAAGTCTATTGAGTATAGGCAAATTTAAATACATTCCCTCTATTGTCATGATGTTCCTTTTCACTTCCCCTTTTTTTAATCTTCTATTGTGTTAACAGAAAAGAAGAAATATCCACAGAGGAGACATTAGGGGAGCCTGGTGGAACCCCTCTGTTTTCAGCAGGTAAGCTTAGATCACCTCATTTCATCTGCCTCTGAACTTTAATTCAAATCATCATGAAAGCATGTTATTTGAAAAGCAATCCTCGGTTGAAGTTGACCCAGTTTATAATGCACTTTCTTAAAACTAACTTGTATTTCTAACCTTCTAAAATAATTTAAATTCATAGCATAAATCTTGGAAAATATAGAAAAGAACAAAGGCAAAACCAAATCACTCACCATCCTACATCTTGGAGGCAATCGTTACCAATCTTTTCAAACAAACAAATTCAAGATAATGTACCTATGTGTCCTTTATATAGTCACAAAAAGAAAAATTGACCAGATCTCATGAGGCAAAACCATTTAACTGTTAACACATCTAGGGGAGCATCAGATTTGGGTCCTGGAAAGGAGTAATGAGGAATTTAAGTGGGATCAAGAGTATGAGTTATCTTTTGCTCAAGAATGTATCTACATGAGCTTAAAAGAAAATGAGTTCAGAGTGCACCTAACCCCTTCTGTAATTTCCAGAGTGACAGAAAAAGCATGTGACATTGTGACCTTCTTCTAATTTAAACTGCTTCAGTCTCATTTTCGTGCCTGTACTTTTTATATTTCCACAGACGTTGCCAGTGTCTCGCTTGGGCCCCTCCCTCTCCCTCCTGAAGACACACTCCTCAACGAAATCCTCAATGATACCCTCCCGGACACCAAGGTGCCTACAACAATAGGAAGTTCTTGGATTCTTTCTAGCTTATCACATGTCTGTTTTGTTTTGTTAGTGAAAGAGGGAAAGAGAAGGGATGTTCTGGCCATTTACTGTTACTATTGCTGCATCTTCATCACCCCAAGTAAGAGTCGGTGACTTCGTTCTAGTCACTCTTCTCACTTCCTCCCAGGGAGGGGCTGAAGGGAAAAAAATAGATTGGAAACTAGGATAAAGTGGGAGAAACTTCAAGAAGCAATTGAATTATTAACTCTGGGAGGACAGGAGCCCTGTTCCCCTCGGTACCTAAGAGAACCTTGTATACAGCAGGTGCTCACCAAGCATTAGGGTGAATGAATGAATGCCTCTATCAATCGTCCAGTCAATGAAGTTCTTTCTCCACTGAAGTGTAATCCCACACTGACAGCAAGGGTAGAGTCTTTCTTCCCAGTCATGTCCATATAAATATCCAAATGCCTAAAATTGTGTATATCAGGCTGAGGAAAAATTAAAAACAGTGTCTTCTGGTAAAAAACAACCCTGGCCACCACTCCGTTTGAGTGAAAAGTCATGCAGGATGAGAGAATTGTTAGGGAATTGAATGTTGGTTATCACAAAATAGGGACTTTTTATAGAAGTATAGTTGATTTACAATATTATATTAGTTTCAGGTGTGCAACATAGTGATTCAATATTTTTATAGATTATACTTCATTTCTTTTGTTTGTTTTTTGTGGGGTTTTTTAATTGACATATAATTGATTTACAATGTTTAAGATGTACAGAAAAGTGATTCAGTTATACATACATGTATTCTTTTTCAGATTCTTTTCCATTATAGGTTATTACAAGATACTGAATACAGTTCCCTATGCTATTCATTAAGACCTTGTTGTTCATCTATTTTATATTATTATATCAAGTTACACTCCATTTAAAGCTATTACAAAATAATGGCCATGTTTCCCTGTGCTGTACAATATGTCCTTGTTGCTTATTTATTTTATACATAGTAGTTTGTACCCTTTAATCAAAAGAGAAACATTTTTAATCCCTCCAACAAACTTTGAACCCAGACATTCGGTGCAGAAGCAGGGGAACACTGCCCTCTTTTCTCCCCTAGAAGTCGGGAAGCAAGAGGCAGTAATGTAAAGAAGGGGCCACAAATCAGAGCCTGGATTTTATTCTTTTTTTTTATTTTATTCATTCATTCATTTATTTAAGTATAGTCAGTTACAATGTGTCAATTTCTGGTGTACAGTATAATGTCCCATCATGCGTATATATGCAAATATTTGTTTTCTTATTCTTTTTCATTAAAGGTTATTGTAAGATATTAAATATAATTCCCTGTATTATACAGAGGAAATTTGTTTTTTATCTATTTTTATATGTAGTGATTAACATTTGCAAATCTCAAACTCCCACATTTATCCCTTCCTACTCCCTTTCCCTGGTAACCATGAAATTGCTTACTGTGTCTGTGAATCTGTTTCTTTTATAGGTGAGTTCATTAGTGTCCTCTTTATTCTTTTTCTTTTTCTTTTTCTTTTTCTTTTTTTTTTTTTTAGATTCCACGTATGAATGATGTATGGTATTTTTCTTTTTCTTTCTGGTTTACTTCACTTAGAATGATGATCTCCCCAATGTTCATAGCAGTCCTATATACAATAACCAACCTAAATGTCCATCAACAGATGACTGGATAAAGACGTGTGGTATATTTATACAGTGGAATACTACTCAGCCATAAAAAATAATAAAATAATGCCATTTGCATCAACATGGATGGATCTGGAGGTCATCATTCGAGATGGATATTATTCTTATGCTGTCACTGCATCAGGTTTGCCATCCATCCCCCATGGTCTGTGAGGCTTCTCTGGCCCTGTCCTCTTCCTGTGACTCTCTCTCCAAGGCATAAGTCAAAGCTGGAAGGTGAGGGCAGGAAGTTCAGCCTCACCAACTCTCCATGGAAATTCAGAAATGAGAGCCCTAGCCAATCTCTCCAGGCTTTAGGCCAGATGGCTGCAGACTTGAAGGAACTATTGCTATGAACAAAGAATTTAAATATTTTGTTTTCCTCAAAAATACTCTTTCATCAACAGTAAAAAGTGCTGCTGGAAAAAAAAATATATTGCAATTAGACATTTTCCATATAAAATTTCTAAGACCACGCCAGTCTGTCCTCTCTCTTATCTCGTGTTAACTGTATCATGTCTCCCTCAAAGTCTGATATAGGTCCCTCCTTCTGCAGTTAATATCCCCTGAATATTTTATTTCACATTCATCACATCATCCTCTTAGCATCCTTTCTACCACCTGCATCTATACTTACTCTTTCATTCAGCAGACATTGGGCTACTAAGATGAACAAGACTCAGTCCCTGACTTCAAGGAATTTATAGTGCAAATAAGTACAATAAGATTGTCTAAGCACTGGGATTGAAGACGGCAGACGTATAGACAAAACTGTAGACCAGGACAAGTTGCCAAGGGTGTGACCCCCACCTCATGTATATTCACTGAGAGTTTTGTGCATAAATGGCCTTGTATTTTTCACTTTCAGAGACTCAATGAAGTGTGAGAATTCTGCTGAATTCAAGGAGATTATATGTGGGGTGACAAGATCACCATATTAAAAAAATCCTCAAGATGGGTGTATCATAGGTACTAAATGAGCAATTCAGATGTTACTCACTAGTACAAAGGTTCAGAATATGAAAACGAATATATGTACATGTATGCATCACTGGGACATTATACTGTACGCCAGAAATTGACACGCTGTAACTGACCATACTTCAATTTAAAAAAAAAAAAGAAAGGTTCAGAGAAGGCAAAGATTTCTACCCTAGATGATAGAGGAGCTATTATTTTAAATGAGCCATGGGATATCAGTAACAAGTGAAAAAGCATCTCTATACATGTGTGTGTAAATGCTTTCACAAAGAGTACCCAGTCATAAAATGAGTCTACATAATTAACTCATTGGAGCGTTAATATTTCATCTCTCAGTGAAATTCAGAGGCTGATACTAGTTAATAGGACTTCTATTCTAAAAGCACTTAAGCCTTCATTATTCATTTCTTGAGATAATATCAGTATACATTATATAATGTGATCATGTGCTTGTGGTTTATATTAATAGAATCTCTCCTTTTTATTTTTTAACACAGGAAAGAGATGTAGAAATCACTGATGTTGCTCGGGACCCCCTGGAGCAGAAGGTGGAGCTGAGCATCTCTCTGACAAACCAGAGGTTCAAGGCAGAGCTCGCTGACTCCCAGTCCCCATATTACCAGGAGTTTGCAGCCAAGTCCCACCTTCAGGTGAGTGAACCCACCCCGCACAACCACAGCCCAAGATGTGACGTAGGATCTGGGAGCCAATAGCATGTAAATCTTCTTGGCTAATCTTGTTGTGACCAAGCATTCTTTTTATTTTGGTTTTTTGTTTGTTTGTTTTTTGGTTTTTGGTTTTTCGGTTTTTTTACCTTCTGACCCCCTTCACCCATTTCTCCTACCCCATCCTCTGTACCTCCGACAGTCACCAATCTATTTTGCATGTCTATTAGCTTGGTTTTTGCTTGTTTTGTTTTTAAGATACCACATATACTCAAGGTCATTTGGTATTTGTCTTTCTCTGTTTGACGTATTTCACTTAGCATAATGCCTTCAAGGTCCTCCCAGGTTGTCAGAAATAACAAAATTTCATTCTTTTCATGACTAACTAATGTTCCATTGTATGTATACCACATCTTTATCCATTCATCCATTGGTGTACACTCAAGTTGTCTTCACATGTCTTGGGTATTGTAAATCATGCTGTGGCGAACATGGGGGTGTATGTATCTTTTCAAATTAGTGTGTTCATTTTCTTCAGATAAATACCAAAATTGGAATGAAGGGGAATTGCTGGGTCATATGGTAATTCTATTTTTTTTAATTTTTTGAAGAAACTCCGCACTGTTTCCATAGTGGCTGCACCAATTTACATTCCCACTAACAGTGCACAAGGGTTCCCTTTTCTCCACATCCTCACCAACACTTGTTATTTTTAAAGCCATGACATTTTTCATGGGTGATAAGTAGAAGGAGTTATGTGGTCCACATCATCCATCACTGCTAACACGCTATCCCAAGGTGTCTCTTCCACCTCTGACCATCGTGCTTGTTCCTGATTATATTTTTTAAAAACCATTCCCTGCAGGATAAATCCAAACTGCTATGCTGAACTTGGTATCTATCTGCCATGATAAAACCTCTGCCTTCTTTTCCTACCTCCACTGAACACCAGTTCCTTACCATCCCCCTCTTTACATTCTACTTCCCAGAAATACAAATGGCTTGCAAAGCTCTTCTCACCTTTAGTGTGCTGCTTCCTCTGTCTGGAATGCCCTTCTCCGAGTTTCATTTTACAAACTCCGTATAAAATGTTCTCTTGACCCTTTCTGGGTTCAGTGCCTCTCCTCTGGGCTAACACCTGGTGCCTACTGTTGTCACAACACTTATCTGGCCTTGAGACTGTTTGTTTACATGTCTACCCCGGCCACCTCACTACCCCCAGGCGATGCGCTCCCCCTTGAAAGCAGGAATTGCTTCTTTCATCTCTGCCACTTCTGTCAACCTGAAATAAAATCACACAACGTGAGAGTTGTGGGTTAAGTTTTATTTGGGGCAAGATGAGGACTATAGCCCAGGAAACACATCTCAGAAAGCTCTGAGGATCTGCTGCGAAGACACAGGGGAAAACTCAGTGTCATATATGATCTCAGTGAAGGGGGGCACGTGCAGTCAAGCACACACTCAGGTAGAGGCTTCCTGCTAGTCACAAGGAGCAGATGTCATTGTGAATGATTTTAGTGCTTTTCTAGAAATGAGAAGACCCAAGAATTGAGGTTATAAAATCTTCTCCTGAAAATATCTATCTATCTGAAGGCCTGTTCAGCCAGTTTTCCTCGAGCACAGAGCGCCTCACTCCTGACCTCCATCCTGAACTCCTTTCAGGGTGTGTTGAAGGTCAGCAGCTACAGTGGCTCAAGATTTAATCCAAGCAGAGTTAGATGGCAAGTGCCAACGTGATCCGATCCTTGTAGAGGCGGATGGCAAGTGTCAAGTTTTATCTGGCACTTCCTAACACAGAGCCTGAGAGGTAGTTAAGTATTCAGTCATCATTTGTAGAAATGCAATTGAAAACAGAAGCATATGTGAGATTCCATCACCATGTACTACATTTATAAGCAGCCTGGGTGCCTGAGCATCTCACTCAGCATGATCGGGAAACAACAGGCCCCTGCTTCTCCTATTTGGAGAATTCTGTGCTTCTCTCCTCTCGTCTGGAGAGGGGATGGAGAGCGGAAACATTCTTAACCTCCAACCTCTCCCTGCATCAGCATTCAGTCAATAAAATGTAAAGAATCCTTTCTACAGACTTCAAAGAGAGAGCACTGGCAAGGGGTGTTTGTGAACCAGAGAAACACTTAGACAAGAATTAGTAGATAGAATGAATTAAAGAATAGTCTGTTAACTTTTCTATTTGTTCTTTGAAATGTTCTTTTCAGCAAATCCTTAGGCTAGTCAGAGAATCTTGAAAATTGGATAATTGGCCATAGACCGTCTTCACTGACCTGTTGTTAATTTTCTAAGCAGCTAAAACAACCTGATGTAGAATTAAGCAAATAAATTATATATTTTTTTTAAATCTGAGTTTTAGTCTGGTGTCTGTCCAAGAATTAGCCGTTGGAATTTAGGGGTCACTTCTCTGGCCTTAAATTCCTTATTTAGAAACTAAAGGTGACCTCAAAATCTTTTTCCAAGTTTGAAATGCTGTATGTCGAAATAATAGTGCTGTTCTTAATGTCTTATATACATTAATTCATTTCATTTTTCATGCAATCCTGTAAGTTAAGCAAAATTATTTCTCTTTTTGACAAGTGAGGCTACTGAGGTACTGGGGGATCAGGTAACATGCTCAGCAACGTCACACCTGCTAATTGGTGGAACCAAGATTCAAACCCAAGCAGCCTGGCACCAGAACCCCTGCTCTCCACCCCACTGTGCTAGACTCTGCATTTTCCCCCAAGAAATATTTATGGGGGAAGGACTTTTGTATCATCAGCAAAGGAACATGCCTCTTCTAGCCTCTGAAAAATTTATCAGCCAAAGAAGCGTATGTCTTGCTGGGTCTTGTTCCAGAGACCATCCCGTCAGTCCTGCTGGTTCTATTTACACAGTCGCTGGCTTCTCCAGGGTGGAGCCCTTCTGCTTAAGGGACATCTGGTCCCCTTCCAGGTGCCCAAGCAGTCCCACAACCCAGCATCTGCCGTGAGATAACCAAGCGGCCCCACGATAGCCCAACATGTACATTTAGTGCAGGCATTCAGGCCTAATCAAGAATTAATGGATGGTGCTTTGCAGTAATTTAACTTCCACAGTAAACTTAATGACCAATTTAATACAAATGTCAAAAGGAACGCTTACTTGTTGTCTGAATGCTTTCTCTTGTGCAAACATTCGTGAGAACTCAACCGGCTGCCTTTTTTTATAGCCCTGTTAACATCCATTCCAGCTGAATCAGGAAGGCCCCTGTGCAGTTCGTATTATTAATAAGGTTAACTGGGCACTTAATTAGCAATTTAGCGGCTAGTGCTTCATGATTGGAAGGTCCCCAGAAGATAATTTAGCAGAATTAACTGAAGGCCTTTGTCGTCGCCTCCCTGGATGCCTTCTGCACCCTCCCAAGCAAAGCTGATTCTTGATCAATCACAGACAGGTTCACAAAGAGGCCAAGGACACAGGCAGTAAATTCTTCCCGCTGCCGGGCTGCCGGGCTGCTCTCCTGGGAGGCTCCCTGCTGCCTGAGTGGCGTCTATGGAAGCAGTTCTGTGCCTGATGGATGGCTGTCATATGTAACAGCATCGCTGGTGTCCTGGACAAGAAAGAGGGACAAGTCAGGGACCAAACCTTGTGCTCCAGAAACTGCAGCTCACACTGAATGTTTATTCAGCACCAAGTGCTGTCACTGGAAGGGCGTGACAAAAGCCATGTGGCCCCAAAGCCATTTGTCACAGGAGACCGGAAGCACATCCTCAGCCTCTCCCACCTGCCCCCCTAATAAAGACCAGTCCTGCAGAGCCTCACTTCTGAGCTCGCCCCTGTTAAGCCCACGGTGAGGTGGGAGTGGAGGCACAGAAACTTACTCCCAGGCTTCCTGCCTTTGACCTCTATGGGGACCTTCATCCTGCCCTTCCCCTCATTAAGTCTGTCAAAGAAACAACTGACTAAACGCTTCCTCTGCCCTTGCCAGGAACAAGGCTGGCCTCCTTGCTGTGTGCCCACTGAGGAGGTAAGGAGCCATCCAGGAGCTAGTAATCAGCAGAGACTAAGTCAGTAAATAATCCAGTGTGACCCACTCTCTGCTCACTGTGTGTCGGGCACTTACCAGTTACCCCTTAAAGCACCCTTACGATATATCCCATTTTGGCTAAAAAGTCTGAGATGCAAAGAGATTAAGCAATCAACCCAAGGTTCTGCAGCTAGAAAGTAGCAAAACCAATACTTAAACTCAACATACACAGCTCTCTCCTTATCACCCCAAAGCTGAGCTGCCTTCATCACTGCAGTTATTATACACTCAGGAAACAAAACCATTTTTAATATCAGTGCAGTAGAATATAATTTAGATGGTAAATCAGTCTGCTGGGGGAAAAAAATCCATGATGCACTCCGGAGCCCACGGTAAGTGGTTTGGGGATTATCTGTGCATCACTGCTCTAGTCCTTGGCATAGATAACGTGGAGTCGGCAGTAATTTTAGATACAGTGACAATGCAGTGGCATATTGATGAGTTTAGAGAATGAAAAGATGCCCTCAGCTGGAGAAAACAATATTTGCTGATTCCCTGCTACGTGGACGGCCATCCGCTAGGTACGGGGAGGGGGCCTGAGCCCAAGAAGCAGCATCTCAGTGGGGGAGACAGCGGGCACCTCATACACCGTTTTAAGGGCTGTGAGTTCTAGGACAGTAGGGAGAAGAAGTAACTGAGCCTGCCTTTGGGGAGCTACAAATGCTTTTCAATAGAGAAAATATTTGAGCTGCCTTTGAAAGATGGCAGGGGTGGGGGGCAGTCAATGAGTAGAAGGTAGGAGACGTTGCACTGGGGGCTAAAGGGAAAAAAGTCATGGAAGTCTGGAGGGAGTGCATGCTGTCTTTGGGAAGGCACAGGGGTTAGTTTAGTGTGACTTGAGGACTCAATACTGGCCAAGGGGCTATGATGGTAGGAAGGCAGATGGCGAAGCACGTGGGGAGTGGATGGAGTGGGTGATGGAGGGTCTTAAATGCCATTCTAAAGAATTGAGCCTTACTCAATAGGCAGTGCAGCCCATCAAAGGATTTTTAGTGAAGAGCAACAGATACAGAATGATAAACTTGGGGAAAAACTATACTGAAGGACATAGTAAGCAATCTTATGATTACCAGGGGAAAGGGGATGGGAAGGAAAAAATTAGGGAGTTTGAGATTTGGAAATGTTAGCCACTATATGTAAAAATAGATTTTAAAAAATTTCTTCTGGACAGCACAGGGAACTGTATTCAATATCTTTAATAACCTTTAATGAAAAAGAACATGAAAATGAATATATGTACATACATGCGTGGCTGGGACATTATGCTGTACACCAGAAACTGATACACTGTAACTGACAGTACTTCAATTTAAAAAAAACAAAATGTATAGTCAAGGAGCATCCTCCTTCTCCCCAACTCCAACACACCCAAAAAAACCATTTCTCCTCCCTTCCCTACGCACACATCCAGATAACCACTTCAGCAGTGTTGAAGGGGAGGGAGCAAGGGTGTGCCTGCCACGGGGGTAAGAAGAACATGCTGGAAACAAAAGGCTTATGGGACTTGGACCAACAGGAGTTGGGGACTGCATGTGAGAAGCAGAGAGGGAAGGTATGTAGGGACACTGGGCTCTCTGGATGGAAGACGATGGCGTTCGTGACCCTGACTGAGATAGAGCGTGGGAGGAAAGGCAGATTTGGAAGGAAGAGACTGACTCCGGTTTGGGCACATTTAGTTAGTGGCAAAGTTGGGGTATTCGCGTGAAGAACTCCAAGCTGTGTCTCAGGCGATCATTGACGCCATGGGAGAAAACGAGATCCCCAAGGAGACGCAGAGGGGAGCGGCCACGGGGAAGGGAGAACAGGGCGAGTCCCCGCTCCCCTCTTCAGCCTCGCTTTCAACCTGCTCTCCCTCCCACGCTTCACTGCGAACTACATCACTTCCTCGTGGTCTTTCTTGCCGCCCAGCCTTCCCACGAGTGAGCTGAATGGGCAGCGCCCGCCTCTGCTTCCAAGGCGATGTGAGCCCAGAGCCTAGCACAGGGCGCACAGTGGGGCTCGCCGACTAAATGGGAGCGTGAGTGCGATGAGGGGGCCGAGGATGCCAACCCGCAGAAACCTTCTAGTTAAACGACAGGGTGAGGACAGAAATAGGATGGAGTAAAGCAGACTGAGGAAGCGGCCTGAGAGATGGAAGAAGAACCCAAGAAAAGCAGGGACACTGTGGAGGAGTGGAAAATGCCATTGGGTCCCTCCTGGGGGAACCCAGAGACTGAAGCCAGACCGTCGTGGGTTGGGGAGTAACTGAGTCCTGCAACTGTAAAGCATACTGATATTACCCAGCATTAGCAATGTCAAATTAGGAAAATGTATTGTGAAGTCCACATAAATCTAAGAGCAAATATGATATTAGAGTTGACTTCTACCTTTTTTTACCCATTCTTTTTTTCTTTTTTCTTTTTTGTTTGTTTTTTCATTCTTTTCTTTTCAATTGAAGTATAGCTGATGTGCAATATTATATATTACAGGTATATGATATAGTGACTCACAGTTTTTAAAGGTTATACTCCATTTATAGTTGTTTTTATAAAATGTTGGCTATATTCCCTGTGCTGTGCAATAGATCCTTGTAGCTTATTTTATACATCATAGTTTATATCTCATAACTCCCACCCCTACCTCGCCCCTCCCCCCTTCCCTCTTCCCACCTGTAACCACAGATCTGGGGAACTAGTTTGTCCTCTGGATCTGTCGGTCTGCTTCTTTTTTGATATATTCACTACTCTGTTGTGTGCTTGTACCATTTTATTTAGGTACAGCCTCCAGTTTGACTTAAACAGTCCCTTTGACATTTCAGATGTTTTTCAAATCATCTAATTCAATTCAGAAAACATTATCATTACTCTGTGTGTAGAAATAAAAATACTGTAGCCAAAAAAAGTTTCTTCCAAGTACCACCTTAAAATTGTTTCATATGTTATGTAAAATAACCATTAAAGCAAGTCAGAGCTACCCAATTACAGCTTTTAAATGAGTAACAGAACACTTTCCTCTGGGTTTCAGAAATCACTGAGAACAAAGAGTTTGCTTCAGTTTTGCACGTTCAAATTTTTCCCCCTAACTCATCAGAAGTATTCAGGGTCTTTCAGTTAAGTAAGATCTGACCCAGGAGAACCAAAAAGTATTTCATACATTTCTTTCTTTCTGCAGATGGAAAAGGTATTTAAGAAACTTCCCGGATTCAAAGAAATCCACGTGTCAGGATTTAGGTAAGGAGGAGAATCGGGCTCTTCTCAATTTTTAAATTACTTTCTCCCTGTCCTCTTTTAAAAGCAATGTCATGAGGATTATCAGTCCCTTTTTCCCCAGTTGTTTAGCTCTGCCAAATCCTGAAATCTGCCTACATTTCAGATAAAGGGGTTGTCTAATTAGAACATGACTGTGGGTGATCTTCAAGGAGTAACACAGGAGTCCTACTGCTTCCTCCCTCCCAAGTCAGAAACACCGCTCTCTGCAGAGAGCTCATCCGCTGTCCTTGGCAATGTCACTAACGAACCTCCTAGGAAAACCCCTCAGCAGACACAGATCCAAAAAAGCGGCAGTTAGTTTCATTGGTGTCTGATTGCCTGGTTTCCTACCGAATGCTAAATATCATCGTCATTTAAGCAAATGAGGGTGACCCTAGGGAGACAGGTGAAACTAACAAAAAGGTGTACCTTACCTATGGGGGTAAGGGAGTTAGGTGGACAGGGCTAGTGATGGAAGTACCTTTTATATCACTTTGATACCTCACCATACTTTTATATCATTTTGGTGTCTGGACCATCGTCCTGTATTACCCTGCAAAAATTATAAAACTGAAATTTTAAATAGAAGACATGAAATCAAATATTACCCCGCTAACTCAGGGTTCCATCATGTTCCCACGGCGCTCCCACAGACAGGCCTTTTTCCATTAGCATCTCAACTCTCTAATGTGGGTTTAGGATTTGGGGCAAGAATTTCTGCATCTTTCTTTTAAATTCTCTTTATTCAGAACATCTACAGGTGAGGTCATACTTTTGTTTTGTTTTGTTTTGAATGTGTCACCGGGTATCTATCAGCCCTGCTGTGAGAAGAATGAGCTTCCATGTACCGAGAGGGATTTGTAAAATGGGAGAATAGTGTCTTAAAGCGGGAAGGTCCACAGCGCAAGAGCTCCACACAGTCGCTGGGAACAGCTTGGAGAGGGGACGGGGAGGAGCAGCGAGGGAGGAGCAGGAGGAGGGGCGAGGAACGGGGGGCGGGGGGAGCAGAGTAGGGGGGTCGTGGGGACGGGGGCCCACCTATTTATTTCTCTCAAAGCTATCCGTTCCCTCTGAGTTGTGTTAACTTCAAAGGAAGGAAATGTTGAACAGTGAAAGTTACAAAACCTGAAACCTTTAACGTTTACCAAAGCCGATTCGTTTTTATTTCAAGAGGCTGCTCCCCGGTAGTCCATGCGAAACCAGACGGATTAGAGAGAAATAAAAGGTGATAGGAGAATGTTCTGCATAGCCGGCAAGGTCTTCTGGATAAAGCACTGCAGCTAAAGAACAAGTTTTTATTTCAAAGCTGAAGGAAATGATAGGAACGGCTCTCTTGGTGAATGCTCAAATGCTCATTACCCCCTCCCTTCAAATAAGTGAAAAACTAACAATAAGGAAAAAAATCTGTTTCAGAAGAAGACCAAAATGTTAGGCGATGAAATTTTGCGAGGTAATTTGATCACATTTTCCCAATGATGTCCGTTACGGACTTAGTCGCCCAGAAAACATTTTTGACCCCTGAATACAATAAACAATATATTTATGAGTGAGGCAAACTTTTAATTATAAATAGCAGTGCAAAATATTGTCGAGTAAACTTTTTATGAAGGAAATTGTTCTCTCCTGGGACCAGATTCCCCACAGAAGACCTAAAACCCCAGGAGTATCATCTTTCTGTCAGCTTATTTGCATAAAACCTGATCTATAGTTTAGCAAGTACTTTTCTGTCAGTGGCATTTGATTCTCTCAACACAACTGCGAAGTAGTTAGGACGTCAGTTATTAACACAATTATAGAGATGAACCGCGAAAGGTCCACTTGAAATGTTGCTTTATCTCTTAAAGCAAATATGAGGAACTATTAACAATCATTTAATCCGGTCGGAGGGTACCCTCCTTCAAAAAGCTGTACACAGATCTCCACAGCAGCTTAATTTCGATTAGCCAAGAACTGGAAACAGCCCAAATGTCTATCGCCAGAGTAACAGACGAACTGTGGTATATTCTTTACCATAGACTACTACTCAACAAAAGAATGAACTATTGGAGTATAAAACAACAAGGATTCCTCTCAAAATAATTATGTTGAGTGAAAGATGCCAGAAAAAAAAGGAGTATGTTATCACTGTATTTGCATTTAACACCAGATAATGCAAACTAATCTACAGTGATACCAAACAGGTCAGTAGGTGCTTGGGGAAAGGGAGGCAGAAGGGGAGGATTACGAAGAGGCATGAGTACACTTGCGGGTGTGATGAATTTGATGGCAGCAATGGTTTAGTGGGTGTACAGTGTCAAATATATCAGATTGTACACCTGCAACAGGTGCAGTGTGCTTAATGACAATTCTGCTTCAATAAAACAATTTTTTAAATTAATAGTTCTAGGGTCTTGGGCCAGGAAGCCCACCCTTTCTCCAGAGCTTCATGGATTGCAAACTATTGCTGAAAACAAGCAAGAGGCAAACCCTGAATGAACATCTAGTTGGCACAGAAGGAAGTCTCTCTTCACAGAGCAGCCCTAGTTAGAGAGTCACAGATTCTCCTTTGCCTGCATGTAAAGAAAGCAGTAGCAGAGGTCACCCCGTCATGGTACGTCCAAAGACGAAAGTTGGATGAATTCATGGTTCAGGCAGAAAGAGAAACTCATATCCCATCACATGTGTAGAATGTCTTTGTCAGCAACTGTCATTTGAAATGTGAAGTGAGAAAACTGAATATAGCTTCTAAACTAAATTCCTATATATGCCCTGAGAAGTCCAAAATGTCTTTGTCAGTCTGGTAACCAAATGGCCTTTTTTCAGACACGAGCAGGTGCTGGGATGGCAAGATGAGCCCAGGCCTGAGGTCATGCAGGCTAAGGTTTGAGTCTTGGCTCTGGCACATTCCAACTGACAACTTTCCCTCTCTCTGCGTCTTCCCCGATCTAGAAAATGGGGATTGTGTTGTTGAAAGGACTAAATGAGGATGCATGCAAATTGCCTGTTAACAGACCACTCACTTGGTAAACAGGTGTTTGTTTTTCCTGCAACCAGTTCCACAGTGAATTGTACCGTTCCCTCAAGGCTCACTGGTTAAAGCACTTCGCAAAAGAATCAGTCAACAAACACCAATTCCAGGGTCCCGTCTAAGATCAGTTACCTTCAGGAATAATCTAATCATTTAATGCCATTCAGGGGATGGGAAATCCATTTATAAAATACTAAAAAAAAAAAAAAAAAAAACTTACTGACTCCATCACCAAACACCTAAGATGTATGGGATATATTTGCACCTTCTGTAGAAGGAATATAAGGAAATCAAAGATTTTATGAAGAAGATCAAAAGTACATGTAATCTTTGAACTAAGGTTCAAATCCCAATAAGAAACATCATGTAATACTGTTTACTTTCTGAGATTCACTTGGTTTTCAAAATTTCCTTCCA
The DNA here is from genome assembly GCF_048564905.1 of Vicugna pacos. Classification (NCBI taxonomy): domain Eukaryota; kingdom Metazoa; phylum Chordata; class Mammalia; order Artiodactyla; family Camelidae; genus Vicugna; species Vicugna pacos. The sequence goes on along the minus strand of NC_132994.1, from coordinate 10,042,063 downwards.
AATTCTGATGGCAGTTCATATGTTTCCTTCAAAGCTCTGGGCAAAACATGGAAGACAATGTAAAGAAATATTTTTTGTATATGAAATGATTCATTGAATGTTTTCATAAATTTCACAAAAATTCTTTCTTCTTTGCATGTTTCCTTTGTGTGATGAAATGAAGACCAAAGAAAGAAAAAGATGGGTAATTTGAACTTTTTTTAATGTTTTGAAATATAGTGCATTTCCCCCACACATTTACATGCTCATCTTTTACAAATTATTTTTACATGTAAAGCCTGGGATAAGCCAGTGACTCTTTATGGAAGTCTTATTTAAATGGGAGGAATTGATCAATTGCTCAGTAGCAGAAAAGAACTCTCAAATCAAAATCACTACATGAGATGAGCAGGTGAACAATGACTTGATCAGCGGAAGTGTGTTCTATAAAACTCAAAAGCTTTTCAAAGGAAAAACATAAAAACACAGAGCTGTGATGCAAGCATGTTTTAACAATTCCTTAAATGTCATTTGTGACGGGAAGTTGTCTGTCTGAACGCATACTCGTGTGTGCAACCAGCCTAAGTCTGGAATAAAGAAGAGAAACTAACTTGCCCCTTGGTTCCAAGGTCAGTTTGAATGGGGAGAAGGCCCCTTGTACCTTGGGGAGCTCAGTAGTAAGAATCCGGCTTTGGCTCCTGTGTTTGGTGAAATAACGAATTGTAAACTCGGATTGATTGTGTGACCTGAAGGACTGCCAAGATCACGCATTATCGGTTCCTACGGCTTTTAAAACGTTTTCGTATCCCTCTGTGTGGATTTATGGCATAAACTAGAAAGGAAAACCTGATCCTGGAGGACAGAGCTAGAGAGAACCCTATTTCACTTTTATCTGCAAAAAGGCACTGAATCAATAAGTATAATAATAAACGCAGTTAATCATGAGCTACTTCCCTTTCTCTTTTCTCACATCTTCCTTCTAAGATGTTATTTTTAAAGCAACTTGAAAGAAAAGATTTGTTTAATATAGAGTTTCATTTTTTAATCAAGAAATTCTTCTTGCTGGGGGGAGGGTATAGCTCAAGTGGTAGAGCGCACGCTTAGAGCGCAAGAGGTCCTGGGTTCCAACCCCAGTACCTCCATTAAAAATAAGTAAGTAAATAAAAACCTGATTACCTCACCCCCCCAAAAAAATTGTTATAAATAAATAAATAAGTAAATTACCTTCCCCCCCAGAAATAAACAAAAATGTAGGAGAAATATTTCTTGTAAAAAAGTAGAAAAGAAAAACCTTGAGAACTGAAGCTTTGACTCGGTTACAACACACATGTATTATCCCACTGCTTTATCCCGTGTTGCTATTTCACAGACTTTCCTAAAGGGGGTTATTTGTAGGGACAAAAAAGACAATTCATCCTTCTTGCTGATTGGCACTTATAAGACCACCAAAAACACTGGTCAATACCAGCAACTCTTGACAATTAACACTTTTCCACTAAAGTAAAAACCTATGGTCACTTGATGCAGTTAGTAGCCCCTCTACAAAGCTAGACTTAACTCCCATCCCAACCTTCCATTTCAGAACTAAAATATATGTCAGGTCTTTTCTACCTTTCAAATTTCTGATAAACATTGAAATTAGTTTCAAGTGTGATATTCTTTAGGAGCCCATCAGGAAAGAGGTTGAAACTGTCCACAAGCTTTGTAGCAACACAGTGACTCTTGACAAGGCATGTAACAACAGCTTTGGGTGCCCCGTGTCCTCTGCTGTCTACAGGTCCAGCTCCACCGAGATGCAGCTCACAGCCGTCTTTAAGCAAGACAAAGCAGAAATAAAAGGCCCTGCAAGTGATCGCCTATCTTTTGATTCCAACAAAATTGAAAGTGAAGGAGACCCCCATGGGACGGTGGAGGAGGACAAGCAGACGGAAATCTATCCCACAGCTTTGGAACTCAGAAAGCTGATCATCAGAGCGCTCGAGGAAGACCAGTCCTTGGACGTGGGGGCAATTCAGTTCATGGATGGTCAGTTGGTGATTCCACAGTGACAGAGAGACTAGGAGGCGTGAATGTTTCATGGGCACTGTCATTTTAACTTGGGTCTTGTAGAGTCAGTCATTTCTGTGATACATACATCATGTATGGCATCATCTCTGTCTCTCCTCACTCCCTCGTGGGTCTCATCTTTTGTGACCACTTTGCCTTTTGTGACCACTTTGCACCAACAGTAGCTCTAGGGGAGCCAAGAGCTTCAGTTCAGTCCAGCTCATGCACAGTCATCCAGTAAAGCCCAGGGGGAGAGATGAACCCAGGAACAGCTCTGTGCCCTTTGGTCAACCCAGATTCCCTCATCTAGTAAATTGGTCGGGTCTCAGAAGGAAACAGGTGGCACATTCGAATTGGGATAATTTGAGAAGAGTTTGATAAAGATATTGTTTATAAAGGTTTCCCTAATGCCCAGAGGAAAGGACAGTTCCCTGGGGCTAGAAGCCACAAGACCTCATCGCTATCTCGCAGCCTGAAGGGGTGCTTCATGATCTAAGACTTCCGGAAGACAGAGACTAAGGAACCCCTGACAGAGTCCATATAAGGCAACCTCCCGGGGCAGGGAGTAGTGGGGAGAGAAGAGAGTGGAGCTAAAGACGCCAACAGATAGTCAGGCAAACTCAGGATCCTGGAACTTTTCAGTACACCCAGTACTCTTGGCATAATCCACAAGCCCTGGAAATGCCCTTGCAGTGTGACACTGCATGAAACTAGCATTCTCTGTCAGACCTGTTTTTCTAGTTTGAATAGTCAAACTCAACTCTGGAAAATGTTACCAAGGTCCCTTGGGACAAGATGTAGGGCATGTCAGTAAGGATGTCAGTAAACATTAAAATCATCTTGGTTCACTTTTGAATTGCTAGGCTAGGCAAGGTGAACTTCAGACTCATCTCAGGGACCATGTGGCAGTCTGGGTTGGTCTTCCTGGTTGAGCCTTTTGAGACAGCTGAGAATCGGGCTTCAGGGTAGAAGTAGGTCTCACAAAGACTCACAAATGGTCCTTGGCTCAGGGATTTATTCTAGCCGTTTCCTTCTTTGTCGCCTTAGTTATATTTTCATCCCCACTGGTGTAGCCAGTCAGCCTGCCTGCTTGGGGTAAATGTGTAGAATAAAACTAAACACCCTAAAAATCCACCTTACTAACCATTCTCATCCCTAGACGTGCAAGACACACCCCTTGCATCTGTGCTTCAGTGTATCACTCAGATCAATGACCATTAGCTCGTTTGATGCTGGTTTCTTGATGATTTGTGCCACCACTCCTTAAGAAGTGATTACTGCCACATTTTACAGCCCTATTTTACTGTCCGAGCCACAAAAAAAAAAAAATGAAAGAAACACTTAAACCTTGTGATTTTTCACTCTCAGAAACTGTTGGGTCATTGCCAGACTTCCATCCTGATACCTCGTCAGTGCTGCCCACACTCCTTGCTGATATCACAAAGGTGAGTTTGTTGTCCTTTTGTTCTTCAAATAGGAACAAAGTCTCAAAACCTTCCACCAGAAAAAATCAGCTTGAAGACTGCACAGAACAAAATTTCCTTTGCAATCAATGCTAAACAGAATTCTTTTCTGTTTATTACTCGGTTACTCACTTCCAGTATCTGTGTTAATAAAATATAATGCAACTTGCATTTCAAATATCCTTAAATTCAAAGTTTCCTCCAACAGAGTTAGAGCTTTGTTTCAATTAGTTAGAATTTGCTGTTTTTGTTGAAACAAATACATGTTCATGAACTGAAATGAACACTTATAGCAGAATATATTATTTAACTTTGACTTTCCAAAATAAATAGAAGAGTAAACATATGTTAGTTACTTAGTTTGTTCTTAAGTCTTAAGGTCTTACCCATCTATTTACTTATGGGGTTTTCATAAGTATAAATGAATGTCTTAGGAAGTAAAGATAATGAATTCAGTAATAATTTTTGTATTTCATCTAAAGCTGTGTTCATTTAATTTATGCTGAATGTTGTCACTGGGGTGTTCATAAATGGAAGTGCTGATTAAGCTCTGTTCTCTTTTTAAATGAAAGAACTCATGAATTCTAACGTGATTGACGCTGTTTCAAAGTACTTCGGTTACTAGTTAACCCTACAGAGGCAGGCTCAATTAGCCAAGAAGCCAATTTTACTACTGTATCCATCGCACGCTTTTCTTTCCAAGACATGTTTCTAAAACCAGAACCTACATCGGAATCCACAATAGATTCAGGTCAACTACAAAATGATTTGCTTAAATTTAAATGAAAAGAAAAAAAGTACAGAGTATAGCCCTTCTCATATACAGAGCCCTTCTTAACATCTGTCTTTCTAAATTCATTCTTCAGGATGCTACTTTGAGCCCAGAACTTCCTCTTGGTCAACCCAGGCTTGAGACCATGGACAGAGCAGGACACGGTCTACCTGGTGAGTTCCTCCCCACAGAGTTTATCTGTGTTAGATGACAATATTCTCTTGGAGGATTCCATCTATGACCCTACCTCAAAGACCAGTGAGAAAGTCATCCTCGACCCGGGAGGTTTGCTCCCACCAGCGTTTCCAATAAAACCACCCTCTTCTGAGGAGGAGGTCGCCTCGGTGTCCTCCCCTCCACTCTCCTCCCCAGTCTCACTGAGAGCACTGACAGCCCTTTCCTGGTGGATCTGGTGGAAGACACTGAGACCACAGCAGCACCAACTGCTGCCCACACAGGACGGCCAGCTCTACTAGGCTTCAGACCTGAGAGTCCATCAGGACACGGTAGGTCACAAGGCCCACGTCCACGACAAGGGGCCATGGCGACAGAGGACTGCGCCCTTACAATCAGTGTTTGGGTTCCTATTCGCCGCATACAGGCTGACCACTGATACCGTCTGTTCTGCTAGGTGTATGGGTTTAGTGCCAATCAGCATGTGTGTCATCGATAAATAAGGATGTCAGTAAACATTGAAATCCTCCTGGTTTGCTTTTAGAGTTCCAAGAATGTTTACTTTTGAGGCAATGGGGTTAAACTTTCTCACAGTTAAAGAGACATCTTTATCAATATATGACGACCTTAAAAAAAAGAAACATTCTACAGAAGAGTCTTTTTTTTGGTACAAAAAGTAGCTGGTTTAGTGTCTCAAGACCCTCTGCTTCCCACTTTGTAGAGCTCTCTGGTGCAACTCTAAGTAGAAACGTCTTTAAGGAAGCATGAACCCCAGGATACAAGGCTGGTCAGGAGGCACTGTGATTCTAAGTGCAAATGCCAGTGGAGATTTCTTGTGGCTGATATTTTTCACAGAACTGTTACTGTCTTAGTTAAGGCTCTCTTTACAGAATTTTCCAGGTTTTAAGTGGTCTACCTCATTCCTGTTTTCCTCACAAACCTTGTGTGAAATTACGATGCAGTTTTACTGAATACAAGCTTTTCCACAAAAACACATACGGCTTGACCCTACACAGATTGTGTTTGGTTTGCATGATTACCAGTGAGCACACAGTAACTGCATGATACAGTTACCTATTTCGACATTACAAACCACCCCTGAAGTTAGTGCCTTGAAATAGCAGTCATTTATTTTGCCCATAAATCTGAAATTTGGGCAGGGATCAGCTGAGACAGCTCTTCTCTGCCCCATGTTGTCAGCTCAAGTGTGTTCTTATTCCTTTTTCTTGAACTGCACTGAGCACAGTGTCTGGCACATGCTGGAGTTTCATGAGTATCTGTTCCTTTTGTCAGTTTTATTGGGCCCGTCTGTGTTTCCAGTGTCAGACTGTAAACCCCTGGAGGATGCACCTGTCCCTGTGTCGGTCCTCATGCATCTCCAGAGACAGCCTCCCTTGAAAGGTGATATTCCTCATTGGCAAAGATTTTTGTCCAGACGAGAGCGCTGATTAACTGTAATCAGCCCCGCCACATGGGCCACATTAACCACCACACAGATTAAGCTGTGGGCATGAAGTGACACAAACAGGCAATAAGCCACTCTCCTAGCCAAAAAATTTGATATCCTCTCAGCCAGAAGGGCCTGACCAAGATGTTATTTAAACTGCTTCACTTCAGGATGAAAGGATAATAGTTAAGACTTGGAAAGAGTTGTAAGCAAAATTCAGTTGAACTCTAAACCACTGGGGTCACTATTTTTGCCTTTTCTTCCTTGTACATCTAAATCAAGGACCAAACAGTAAGTTTTCCTTGCAGAAATATGCTGCTTATAAAAATACTTCAGAGAGGTCCATGAAGAAAATATTATCTCAAAGAAGGAAGGGACAGCCATGCAGCAAAGATGTGTGATTACACTCCATCCCTAGGGCATCTTCACAAAGCCCTGAAAGAGAGAGAGAACAGAAAAGTAAATCGATATCCTTCCAGCTCTCAAATTCGATTATTCTAGATTTAACCCAGCTGTCAGGTGAGACAGTACTGTCTTCCAAATTTTATATTCAGAAAATTCAATGCCCTGCCCCCAGTTCGGGCAATTCTCAAGAAAACGTGCATTCTGATTTTCTGCCCCCAAATTCTGCTATTACCCCTCTCCCTGCTGCAGTGCTGTTATGCCCTCATTCTCTCAAACCTCTCTCTCCTTGATGACCACCCTTTTTCCAGGCTCTCCCCAACTCCCTCCTCAAGCTGTGATCCAATTTTTTATGCAGAGTAGTGGCCTGTTTAATCGCTTTTCCACATTTTCATGAACAGAGACCGCATGTTTTCAAGATAAATCCCGCCACTTCTGCAAGAGCAAAAACAGATAGGAGCAATTGTCTTGAGAAATTCCATCTTTCCCTTCCTTCCACACTCACAGTCCTTCACGTGGACACTCTTGCATACGCAGTCAGCTGAAGCCACATCTCAGCAACTTCATCTCACCTTAGGGCCCCCATTTCTCCTTTCCCCCCTCCTTGGGGGAGCTCTCTTTTTCCTCCATCATATCATATATGTTCATTCTCTGGTTTTACCTCATATGGCACTAGGAGACTTGGGTGTCCCCACGGGCTCCCTATAGCTTCTCTGCACATCTTTAGATGGGAGATTGGCCGCCATGTAGGTGAATTCCAGGGGCACCACAGGCCACCAATCCAAGCAAACTCTTCATGTGCCGGCAAACCACAGAGTAGAACGGATTTCAACAAGTTCACTTAACTAGGACTGGGATGCTGGGATGCTGGGATGCTGTGCTCATTTATTTGCTCATTCAAGAAATATTTATGCTCTGCTTATTAGGTACAGGGGATAAAATGGTGGGGTAGACAAAGTATATCCACTCCATGACTGTTATGGTTAGTGTCCCCCAAAACAGACCCTGTGATGAGGATTTGATTAAAAGGAGTTTGTTTCAGAGGTGATCCCAGGGAACCCAGTAAAGGAACAGGGAACTGAGACAGGGAAGGGAAGGAAGCGAATACAGCCCCCTGACCCCTGCAGCTCACCGGCAGTGTGCTGGTCAGTGTTCAACAACCAAGCTCAAAAACAAAAACAAAAAAAACAAAAAAACTGGGATCCATATGCATACAGAAGTTTATCATGAAATGTTGCTGATACAAAGGCTGTGTTGATACAAATCCACAAACAATAAAATATACCTATTCTTTATGATCAGTTCTGCATAGCCGATTGGCCCTCCTAAAGAAGTAGTATTTAAAGTGACATCTGAATGGCAAAGGCAAAAATAGCAACTGGGGAGGGAGTGGAGAAGGATGTTTTGGGGAGAAGGAAGTAGCCGAAGCTGGAAGTAGGTGGTATACTGAAGGAAAGTGGAGGAAGCCAGTGTGGCTGGAGCACAAAGGGGTTGGAAACTGTTAGAGAGAAAACCGTGAAACCCCAGAAACTTCAGGCTCTATGAGCTCTGTTAAGAACATTGGAAGGGCGTAAGCATGGGAAGTACACATCAGATTTGGGTTTAAATAGATCTCCGGCTGTACTGTGGGAAATTGGCTGGAGGTGGGCAAGTGCGAGCAATCAGAAGAGCCTTCACAGCAATCCAGGCTGGAAACGTGGATGGTCTGCATTGGGGTGAGAGAAGGGGAGAGGGATGAAAGCGAGTGGATTTGGGTGGTATTTAAGAGGTAAAACTGTTATGAAGCATTCTGAAGCCACGAACGGTTTCGGCAAGAAAGCTTGCCCTGGTTAATTAATGACCAATGTCTGTTAGAGGCTCATTAATGGGTAGAGGGTTATACGTGTCTGCATGTCCACACTAGGTGAGGGAGCTGGTCTCGCGATGCTTTCAGATGTCCTTCCTGTTACCACTTTACTGTCATGCGACCAGTGAGGACATCCTGGGAGATGCCAGACTTTGCTGGTTCTCAGACCTTTGACATGCTCACTGCCATCACCTCCATCCGTTTTTGTTGGTTCATATTTACATAAAGAGGAAGATTGGTAAATATCCATTCATCCAATGCTTTTGATTGGTCTGTTGAGTATTTGACAGAGAAGAGAAAAGGAGAGGCTGATAAATACAGAAAACTGTGCCACATAAACAGGTAAACATACTGATTCACAGGGACTCAGGACTTCTCCTCATGTCCTGCTTTAGGAAACTATCTCCAAGATCACTTTACATCTACAGAGCTGATAGCACCTGTGGGAACTCGATTCTCCAACAGATCCCAGGTTAGAGATTCCGGTCCAAAAGGGCGGTGAGGGATCTTGTCCCACGTCTAGTGCAAAGCTTTCGGGGTATGAAGGGGCCAGAAGCACAGGAAGAGGGGAGGAAAAAAGGGATACAAGAGACGTTATTATAAAATAAATTAAAATAAAATAAAATAAAATAAAGCCAACTACTTTGGCTAATGGCGACTGGAGAACGCCTCTCCGGTCATCTGTGTTATACATGAGACACCAAATTTCTTCTCACCCTCGAGTTTAAAACCTAATGGAACACATATTCTCTCTCCCTCCCCACCTCTTCCCCTCCTTCTCTCTTTCTTTGACAAATCAGCACAAGTCAGAGAATAGGGGTTTTCAAATAGGCGTTGGGAAGGCCTCACTTAAGTGGTTGGAATTTTACACAGAGATAAGTTAAACGTTCAGTACGTGTGTTAGTCAGGGTCTGCAGAGAAATAGAACCAACTGGAGGGGTGCGTGTGTGTGTGTGTGTGTGTGTGGAGAGAGAGAGAGAGAGAGATTGATTTTAAGGACTTGACTCGTGCAGTTGTGGCAGCTGGCAAGTTCAAAGTCTGCAGAGTAGGCTGGCAGATCAGAGACTCGGGGGAGAAGCCCGCTGACAGAAATCCCATTTCCTCTGAGGAGGTCAGTTTGTCGTTTTCCTTTTTTTAAATTAAAGGCTTCAACTGATTGGACGAGGCCTTCTCACATTGCAGAAGGTAATCTGTTTTACACAAAATCTGCTGATTTAAATGCCAATCTCATCTAAAAAATACCTCCAAAGTACCAGCTAGAATGATGTTCGACCACATCCCCAGGGACTGTGGCCTAGCACACCTGACACATAAGATTAACCATCATAGTAGGTCTTGAATGAGCTTAGCATAGTAGGTAAAAAACAGAGGGTGCTCTGTACATTAGGTCAGCAGGAAAAAATGCAAAGCCAGGACTAGAACAGGCAGAATCAGGCCGTAATTTGACAATTCATCTGGTGCAGCGAGAAAGCAGGGCTTCCTGACGGTGTACCTGTAGTCATAATGTGAACGGTGTGTTGTCATTAGTGATTGGAGTTTGGGTTGGTGTTTGTGGAGTCGGAAGGAGCCCAGGGTAGAAGAGGGGGCAGGAAATAAACAGTACAGGTAACGTTGTTCAGAAGAAAACCCTGAAGAGTGAGGCTCCGGGGTGACAGGGGCCAGGTGGTCAGAGTGGCATCTGACCAATTCTGTAGCCACCCGATTCCACCATGTACCCCTTCTCGAGTGACTGGGACATGGCGTATTCATAGCTGCAAGGACTTCTGTCTCATGTCCCCTTATCTTGACCCACACGAGGTAACATCAGGATTAGGGCAGGAAGGCAAATGATCTTCTGATCCTCTTTTGCCCCTTTTTACAGAGTGTAAGGCACTGGTTGTGTAAATGGCTTGAGACCAGAGCATAGTCAGGCGCAGAGAGGTCACTTTTGAGACTCTGGGGAAGAAATGTTCCCTGGGTCCTGTTATGGAGAATCTCAGGTTTACAATCTGATCATCATTTTCATCAAAGAAGGAGCTCTTGCATTGAGGAAAAGTGACATTTTAGCAATCCTAAGGTAGAACTTGCCAGAGCATTTATAAGGAAGTTGGGAGTTATGGATAGAAACTGCATGAACATTTCCTTCGTTTTTGTTTTAAGAAATAAAATTGCATTTCCAAAGGTATCATAGATTACAAATTGCATGCAGTAGTCAATTTATAGAAGGGAGTCCACACAGGCAACAGAGCAAACCAGCATTGTCCTGTACCTCTGCTCAAAGTGACAGGTACCAGCATCCATCTGACCTTAGAAATGTAAATGTCAGGGGGTTACCAGGGGGGGAATGTCGGATGGGGGAGGGATAGAGTAGGAGTTTGGGATTAACAAATACACATTACTATACACAAAATAGATAAACCACCATGATCTACTGTATAGCACAGGGAACTATACCCAATTTCTTGTAATGAGACATAATGGAGAAGAATCTGAAAAGAAAAAAATGTATATGTATATGTATAACTGAATCACTTTGCTGTACACCTGAAACTAACATCATAAATCGACTACACTTCAATTAACAAATGACAATTTTTTTTAATGTAAATGTCAGGAAAATGGAAACCTCATCTTAAAATAGACCCCTGCAGTAATCTCAGAGAGAATTGAACATCTTTTGATCACTAAGTAAACCGAAAGATAAGAGGATTTCCTTCTACTTCTATTTTTTTTTTTTTTTTGGCTTGGCAATGAATGAGATAGAAAAATAACAACTCTCTCATGCTCCTTGGCAAGTTCTCCGTATTGTCAGGTTCAGTAAAATCCTTGCCAGAGCATATATATTAGGTTTATGCTATTTGGAATGTTGAAACAGGTGCTCATCCACAGAATTTTAATAAAATGCTCACTAAGTATCATTCAAACTCAGCATTTACAAAACTTACCAAACTTCGCTTATAGATGAAACAAATGAAAGCATTTGCAGAGAGATAAATGAATGCATTGGTTTGTATTTAAGTGCATGTTTAGAGTTGAAGAAAATGTACCTCTTTGGGTTCTCAATCCAGACCTTCACTCTGCAGGATGACAAACTCCCCATGGATTTGAATCAATGAAACATGGGAGTTTGCAATAATTTTAGTCTGGCCCTTCGATTGTATATTTGTGACATTCTTGAATGATTTTTCAGTCCATTTCTTCAACCTTGAAAGCTGGGGTGACTCAAGGGTGCTACACAAAAGAGATGCACCACTTTTTGTTTTAAGGATCTTTTGTGTGTCAAATGCAAGGAGAGGTAGTTGGACAGGATGGTTTACAATATTCAAGAAGCAGAGCAGGAATTATTATAGCTGGGAGATCCGGGCAGTGGAGAGGAGGAGGAAGGCTGGGAGACGGAAAGGGGGCAACTGAAGTACCTTAAGGAGCCCTATAGTTGTGGGAACTGTTTGTTTAATTGTGGGATCTGGAGGGCAGCCAGAGAGAAGCTGCATGGGGATAGAGACCTAGGGACCAGGACAGTGGTGAGAGGTGCCGGCCAGCAAGAAGGGACATGTATCATCAGTGCTGGGGGTGCGGGCTCCCTGACAAGGAGCTGGGGCTGCCTGGACCTGCGCCCTAGGAGAATGCACTTAAAGAGTAAAAACTGATTAGGGACCAAGGGTGGGAAGGAGCACCTACTCCACAGGGAATGGAGGAAAGCTAAACTGATTCAAGGAGGCAGAGTCACCCTTTGCAGTTGGACAAAAGTGCACTGCTACTAGGCTGTGTAACTGCAATCTGCCAACTTTCTTACAAACTGCTTTTGTGATCCCTGCATTGCTCTGAGAAGCAGAATATTTTGAACGACTGTCCAAGCAAATGAGAGTGAGAATCCTCAGCAAGACTTTAGTGTCAGACCAAAATCCAGACAGAAGTCCTCCCCATCTTCCTGGGGGATGACAGGGCGGGAGGCTCCCTGCCGTGGGAGGCGCTGGCTGAGGGCTGGGCTCTGCTCCACCCCAGCTGAATCCTTTCCCTAACGCCCTTCCCAAGGAGGTTCTTCAGAGCCCAGGGGGAGTGAAGCATAAGCCAGGAAAACCAGGAAACTGGGGCTGCAGTACCTAGATTCCAAACACCTTAATATTCGTGGTGGAAAATGGAAGCTGCTGCTTGGCATGATTGACTTGTCAGTGCCCTTCATTCCTGGTGAAAACAGAAAAAAGAAAAAGAAAAAAAAAAGACCTTGAGAAAACTTTTCCGAGACAAAACTACATTAGAAGTCTCACTTCCGGAGCAATGGGATCCATTGTTTCATCATATAGGAAAGAGATGAACCCCTTTTAATTCCATGAGACTCATCTGAGGTTTTGCTGGGTTTTAGGCTTGTTTTGTTTGCTTTGTGGAGTTTTTTTTATTGAAATATAATTAATCTGCAGATCCTGAACTCCTATTTTGTCCCTCCCCGCCTTGCATTTGTTTTTTCAGCCTTCACACAGAAGGGAATGAATTTCTCAATTCATTTTTCCCCGGGGAAGTCTCATTTTCTCTCCTTATGGCAAACATTTTCTGCTTCCTCTTTCGAAGCAGAGGCCAGGTCAGAGATCCAGTTTGACAGAGGATGCAGTTTATAGCAATAACCCTGCGAAGTATCTTTCAGCCCTCTTTGTCGATACATCGATACCCACCGTGCTTGATCAGGACAAGTTACAGGACAGCTGTCAATCTCTTCGACTCTAGGGCCACTTTCCCAATTTCAAGTTTTCTTGGCAAACCCATGCTCTACAGTAAGTATCTTTATGCCGATTCCCATCTAGAACCTTTTCTTTCGGGGCCTCACCACCAATTCAGAGCCAATTTGCCCAGGATTCAGTCGACCTGGTTTTTTCCCTCAGACTTTATTATAATAATTATTAAGACCTTGAGTCCACCCTGGGATGTTTTTTCTCTCAACTCCTTAGAATCCTCCTTTTGTGAATTCCTGCACAGACTGCCTGGCCTTTTCTCTTTCTTCTTCCTCTCAACCTAATCTCATGGAGGTTGGCATTTTTAAAGGCAAACAATGGACAACATGGGGCTTTACATAGAGTTGTATTTTTTTTAATAACTTTTTCTATTTAGTTCAAAACATGGGAGGATATTTTGCTAAGTGTATGCAGGGGTGCACATTTTTCCCTTTGCCTCAGAACCCAATAGGCCCAGCACTAGCAGAACTGAGTCTTGCTAAAATTGTGTTCTCTGAGCAGAACTGCTCTCCGAGCTTTGTGGTGCCGGGTCACGGCATAGTAGGGTTGAAGTAGTCCAGACAACAGCATAAACAATACGGATAGCTTATACGGATAGCAAAAGGTTTGTTGTAAATCACTAAAGCATTATTTTGGATGAGAGTGTATTAATTTTTCCATGCATTCATTGAAATATAAATACTTTTCAGTAGGGTTCTGGAATCCATGTTTGATTTTTTTTTTCTTCCCTGATAACCTAGCCTGTCCATTTAAGATTATAATCCCTGATCTGATCCCAGCTGGAAAATCCTGGCTGCCTGTGCATTGTCCCTGGATTGGCCAGTCGATTCTGCTGCCTTCTACCTCCTCATCCATCCTGAAGCCGTGTCCTGGGCCCCTGTGCTCCCTGCCCTCTGCATCCCCTCTGCTGGGGCCAGCTTTTCAAAGTCCCTTTTTGGTGGGAACGATTCTTCCTAAACTGACCTGTAACAGTCAGAATCTAACCAGAAAAGAACAGGCATCAGGTTGCCACTCTTATAGGTCAAAGCAGCCAAACAGCAGCAGTTTTGACTAGCTCCAAATATTATTTACAAGAAAGAGAATTTAATGTAAGGAATATGTTAGGTGGCAGAGGAGCTGAGAAGCCAGACAGGAGAGAGAGGCTATCCGCAGACTAAAAAGAGCAAGTATATCTACCCCCCACCCCAACCCCAACCCCAACCCCAGGCTTGAGAGACAAAAGTTGGAGGCAGTTATCACTGGGATCCAGGGGCCAGCTCACCCGAGGGAAGCTGGAAGCCTAGAACACCTGTCCAGTGGGAGCTGGAGACACAGAGGAGAGAGAATTGTTGCAAGAGCAGGGAGTTGGGGCGTGCAGGGAGGAGCAACATGTTGGCCAATCCCAGCCAGAAACCGGATGGTACAGAGGCCTTTGAAATGGCACCTACAGGGTTCAGCACCCCAGCACCACCTCCCTGGAACAGAGCAGAGGGCAGGGCAAGGAATGCCTGAGGGATCAGTTCAGAGCCCAGATCATAAGGGGTCCCATTGTTAACGGATGGAGGGATCCCTTAATTAGGAAGTTCTTGCCACCGCTGTGGAAGAATTCGCACAGCCGCGGCAGAGGGACTAAGTGAATAGCTGCTCTACTGCTCAGAAGGCGAAATGGAAGGAAAGTGCTCAAGCAGAGAGAAGGCAAGAAAAGCACTTGACCCTGGAAGAGGCTCCCGAGCAGGGAGCCGTCTGCCAGGATGGGCAGTAGAGACAGCTCCGGCTTTGGTCAGGCCACGTGGACTTTTATGGGAGGCTTCTGCCTTCATGTCCTCCTTCCGGGTGTGCTGGAGCCAGTCAGTCCTCAGATGGGCTATTCAGTCCTTGTATGGGCTTTTCTGATTGTTGTCATGGCAGTTGTCACTATCTTGGCGCTGGTGGGTGGGTGTGTCACTTTGCATGCTAATATATTGCAATGAGTGTGTAATGAGGCTCAAGGTCCCCTGGAAGTCAAATCCTCCACCATCTTGGGTTGGGTTCTAACCAGTTCTTGTTTCTTCTCTGCAGCTGCCTCCTGAGACTTAGATAAGAGTAATCGAGGGAGGGGCAGGGGTATGACCCTGGGGCCAACAGCCTTGGTAACAAGAAAGCAAGCTGCTTTTAACCAAAATGACTGCAATCTGGTGGACCCAGCATCCACCCCCGCCCCAAAAAAGAATCTCCAAAGATTTTGTTCAGCCATGAAAGTTTTAAAGGGAAATGAAGGAATAATCTCAGTTAATAGCTGAGCTAGGTGGTCAAAGTTGTCTTCCCCCAGTGCCTGTAGGCTTGTCCTGATTAACTGCTTGAGCCTGCCCTTCTGCGACTGAGGGAGGCCTGGGGGACTCAGCTTTTCTATCAACTTGTGGAGGCGGCTTCACAGGGTCCTGCTCCCTTTCATCATCATCCGGTAGCAATATGGAACTTGTGGTAACATCACGAAACATTGCTCAGCCAGAACCAACCAGGGGCTCTTGCTGTCCAGTCACTTCATTTCCAGTATTGTGGGAACACACAGGTCATCGTACTTTAGAACCATACCCTTATTATTTACACTTAATTAAAAACAGAAGGCTGTCTCCCTATGTGTTAAGTAATTTTTTCACTTGCAACAGAATTGCTTTTTTTCCCAGGGAAACAGCTCCTTGTGTACCTAAATCTGTCCATTTCTATAAAGTAATAAACAGCAGATTCACCCGGGATAGTCCTCATGGCTGCTGACACCTTCCTGATGTAGTTACCCATCGCAGCTGCCCTTGAATGGAAGCAATCTCACTCCATCTTTTGACATCAGCTCTTAGCATTATCTTGTTTTCCTCTCCAGGGACACTCTCTGGATGAATGGATGGATAAAGGGATGGATGGATGAGTGATGGAAGATGGATGGATGTTAATGATAATGATGATGTCCCTGGATTTTCCATCAGGGGAGGCACCCTGCATTTCTCTTGGTGGCCGCTGGAGTCATAAAGTGCCACGATTCATACATGATGCATACATGAGTCATAGATGCAAAATGTGAACCTCCTCAGTGCAACACTTTATCTTCAAACCATGAAGTGTTAAATTAAAAGTAGAAAGGGATGATTTGCCCAAAAAGATATTCATGATTCAGGCATTCCTCACTGCAGGTGAGGAGAGTTTGAATGCATTTTCTTTATTCAGATAATAAATAATGAACCGTTGCCTGAGTTATTCAGATTCTGTAGTTAATGTTACATTCCCTCTGCATTCAGCCTTTGCAGGATGCTGTAAATCCTTCCCCACCCCTACCCCCTACAACCTCCTATAGAATTGAATTTTTTTATGGCTTAATGTTAATATATGATTAGGTTCTGATTTCTTCAAATATAGTTCATTACTCTTAATAGATCTTGCAAAATGTTCAAAAATCCGTTGTAAAATAAAAGCAGATGAAATATCATATTTTAAGTACAGTTGTCAATACCAGGGGCATGAAATTAACCAGGCATCTAACACGCTAAAGGCAGTTTAAGTGCTCTTTATGGATCACTTAAGGATGAGTAATGCTTAGAAATTTGAGTCTGAAATAGCCCTAACTGGAGCTATTAAAATATTTCCCCAGAAGTTCTTGCTTCTAAACTATCTTTTAAAAACAGAAATTTAGAACCAGTCTCTTGCATTCTTTCCTTCTTTACACGTAATGATTCCCCCTAGCTGATAAAAATATGATATTCTTTAGTAATGTCTTCAAAGTATGTATTTACAGAACCAGCTTACAGAATGCACTGAGGCAGGAAGTGATTGTTTTAAGGGGCTGAAATACAAATATCTTCTTCAATGGTAATTTGGCAAAAACCCCTCATACCAGTTCTCTTCCTGGGGGGAACTTATATTCCATTAAGAAGTAAGCAAAGAAAGATGTTAACCGGCTTGAGTTGACAACATCCTGGAAATTCAAACATACTTTTGAACAAGTTCTATAGATATATGGCAGAAATGTCATTTTTTCCCCAAAATGACATTCATCAATATAAAAAAACAGTATTTTAAATGTCAAATGGAAGAACGTTTCTAAAGGAACATCAATATAATCATGTTACAGGTTTCTTACTCTTCAGAGTAAAAAGCTACTGCCTAAAGTTGGATTTCCTTGTCTTTGATAAATTGATTCTAAAGTTCCCTTATTTGGACTTCACAGATTTTGGTATTACACGTAACTGTTCGTGTAGCTCTTCTTAACCAAAGTCTTTACCAGAAAGTTATCATAAAGAGGCACCTGTGGATGAAGTAGGACCTAGGAGGACTGACGCAGAAGAAATGTGTTGTTATATATCTTTCTCAGGGGCAGACCCAGGCTGGGCTGCATCACTGTGCTTAGGTCCCTGTATTTCCCATAATAAATTGTAGAACCTCTCCTCTGCCAGTGTTCTCATAACTGTCCCCTGAATCAGAATCCCTGGAGGACTTGTTAAAACACAGATTGCTGGGCCCTTCCCCCAGAGTTTCTGATTCAGTAGGTGCGAAGTGGGGCAAATTTGCGCTTCTCACAAACTCCCCGGGGTCTCTGGCACGGCTGGGGAGGGGCAGGCAGGGCATCTTAGGAAAGCCTCGCTCCGCAGTAATGGCTCTAACTGTAACTTACATGTGGGCTGTAACACGTCAAAGCTCTTTTATGCTCTTTGTTGGAATTGATTTATTGCTGACCCTTGCTCAAAGATGCACAGGATAGCTCTTCTCTCCGTTTTAGATTATAAATGAGAAACACCGAGGCTTCCCCTCCTGTGTTCCCTGTCTCAGTGAGCACAGCCTCCGTCAGTGAAAGTTCTAGAAACGTAGACGTCACCCAAGACCCCTTCTTCTCCCTCCATTCACATCCAGCCACGGTCCACGTCACGCGTGCTCCCCGTCTTGTGGGTGCCCTGCTCCCGCCCGTCTCTGCGCCTTTGCACACACTGTTTTCTCTTCCTGTTATACCTTGAGACTCATGTTTAAATTTTTCTGGAAAAATGTTTCTTAAGGTTTGATATTGTTGCCAGGAAAAAAAACAGCCTCTGTGCTCTGCAAAACAATTTCAGATTCAGAGACAGAGTTTGGGGAGTCTCAGAACAAAGCAGCTTATTGTTAGCCAGGCAGAGGGGAGTCACAGCAGGCTGATGCCCTAGAGATTCTGAGTCCATTTTGGGGCTGGTGTCCTGAGGTTTTGTAGAAAAGCTGGGTGGAACAGAAAGACGACAAGAAACAGGCCGTTTTTCTGGGGTGCTGTATTCTTAGTCTTGACACGTCCACCCAGCATCACGTAGACACTCCGGGGGGTCTGTTCATTCTTCTGAGGCTATCAGCCCGTGACCACCTTCCTGGAACACAGCTCCTGGGTTAAAGGATAAGCTGTTCTGGGAAGAGAATGTATGCGGAGTGGAGAGTGTAAAAAGCAGCTAAGCAAGTGAGATAGAGATGAGGAGCTGTCAAAGAAAAGAGAAAAACAAGTTGCAAGAATTTTGCATCAGAACAAGTTAGCAAACAGCTTTAGCAAAGCCGTTTAGTTACTTAGTTTCCTGCTCTTTCAATATATAACATTAAACCAGGATGAGTTAACCTGTGATACATAGCGAATATATTTTGTCCCCTTTTTAGTATTCATGAACCCAGTTTCCCCTTCAAACTTGCTAATTCTGCAGTACCTCTTTTTAAAAGTTCACCATTCCCTAAGTGTGTGATTGTGCCTGGAACAACCTTGCTTGACGTACAGGCGGACGTTTGGTGAGATCTCCTCTTCAGGTGGGAATCTGAGTAGCTTACCCCCCAAAACCATGTGGAATCAGATTCCCATTTCTCATACCGGATTCAACCTGCTTTTTCCTCTTACAAGTGCTCTGCCTCTTCGGTCTTCCCATTTTTCCATTAATTTCAGCAAGAGCCTCATCAAGGAGGCCTGGGGCTGAACAGGGTGAGCTGCTCTCCTGAGAAAACGTCTACTGCTAACAAATGTGATTACTCTTTTACTGTGAGATTTCATGAGGAGTATAAACAAGAGTGTTGCTAAATTATCAGACTCATAATTGTTAGAATGTAGCTGATGTAATTTCCCTTAACTTGAAATTTCCAAAGTCTGTGTTTTCATTGAAAGAAGGTCTCTTGGATCCCTTGCTTAACAGTCACTCAAATCACAGTGTCTGGACTCTCCCTGAACAAAATGGGGAGGGGGAGGGGGGTGGCATTGTCAGTAGACCTGCCTGTCCCCTTGAATATAGTTAAACTACCTGGAAAATAGGATTTAAGTAGTTTAGAGATTCATTATTGAAAAGTGAAAAGCTGACCTTTTGTTTCATATCACGTGTTAGTAAACCTGCATGCACCTGATTGGCAGAGTCATTGTTCTGTGTTGTAAGTAGCGTATAATTCACAAAAAGCCACTTTACTGGATGTCTCCATGCCCCACCCCTTTTCCATCCAGCTTCTCATGACATATATTAGATCCAGCACCCCATTAACCTACCACTTGCTCCTTGAGACCATGGGTATGTTGTCCCAATGCCAACCTTATTAAGTATCCATCACTGCTATTGCATTAAGAGTTTTCTCATCCGTCCATGCCTCAATTTCTTTCTCTGCACAGTGGGGATGATAGCGCCTTATAACTTGGACGTGACTTTTAGGTACAATAACAAATACATAAGAGGTGCTCAGTCAATTGGAGCTATTGCCATATTTTCAGCGACTGTAAGCACTGAGGCAGCCAGTGTATTCATCTTGTTCTTCGCTGCTGCCTCAGTGGCTTGTGAGTACTGGCAGTGGGTAGATACTGAGTAATTGCAGCTGAGCCAATGCAAGTATGCGCACATGAGTGAATGAATGAAGCCCTGGCAGAGAGGCAAGCATCAACAACTTTTGGGAGTTTTGTGGAAATGAAATGGCCATGTTAGGAAAACTGAACATCAGTGGGCCTGTCATAAATTAATTCTGAATAGGTTTTAAATTTCCTCAGCCTCAGATTCTTTACCTGTAAGTAGGATAACTGTATGTAGCTTGCCCTTCTCAAAGGGTGGTTAATAGACATTAATGAAATACAGAATGAGCACAGAGAAGAGAAAGCAGTAACAAAATACATCAGCAGTGAACTGGGACTCATTAAAAGGAAAGATGGAGAAAGAACTAAAATGCAGAATCTTGAATGCAGCCCACGAGATGCTCGGCCTGTGAATGTCAGAGTCGGGAGAGAGGGAAGCAGACAGACAACACACAAAGCGGAGGCAGGAGAGAGAACCAAGACAGAAGGCCAAAGAAAGCTTGCGTCTATGGAGTATTTGAGCAACTGACGTTGAATCAAATAATAGAGTTTGGCTTGGTAGGGGAAATAAGTTACAGATTTGTATGCAATGTAATTAACTTTTATAATATTTATTAAAACCTTTGAGGATCATTTTGCATAAACTATGTAGAAATACTTGGCATGGTATAAAACATCAGACAAGTATAAAATGACTTGGTATTTCACAGCTGAGCCATCACAGTTAGTGAGTGCACCATGACGTCACCCCAAACTTTGAGATTTGGAAAACTTAAAGTCCCTGCTTAAAAACAGAGTCTCTGAGTTTTCCTACCCGAGGAGCTAAGAACTCTGTGAGGTAGGGTGGAAAGTCACAACACTTCACAGATTGTTATCGGCACTGTTAGGTCTTTGTCCATCTCGAATTCTTTACGAAATGGTGTGAGGTTTCAATAAGTAAAATTTATATTTAAGTCTTTGGCCATAAATCCTAATTTGCCAATTTCCAAACAGTTAAAAAAACCTTGAGAAGAGCTTGATTAAATCAATTCATAATCTTATCATCTCTTTCGTAGAATTGGGTCTTTCTATTATGCTTTAAACTACAAGAATATTATATGTTATTAACATCACAGGAGTTCTATCCATTATTTATTGCATGCTCTATGTCTTGAAAGAGCAACTTGCCTTTGTTGTATCAAGGAAATTTTTTAAATGCCACTTCCTCAGACGTACTGGTTCTCAATCCTGACTGCACTGTAGAATCCCCTGGAAAGAGTTTCAGACAGACCAGTGCTGGGGCCCCCTCCCCAGGGTCTAACTGTCTAACTCCACTCCTTTGCAGAAGGGCCCGGATACTGATACTGTTCTGAAAGCATCCTCGGTTTCTAATATTCACTCAGGACAGAGTCTCTCAGCTTTTTGATTCATGTTCTCCAAATACCTCAGTCGAATTCCACTAACTGCCTTTGGAATGGTAAAGAGTAATTTTTTTAAAGTAACTTTTTTTTTTTTTGGTGTAAATGATTGCTTTTGTGTCTAGGCAGTCATCCAACACAAGGACATAGGAGAGGTTCAGAGCAGAGCCTACAGGAGGAGGAGGTGGGGGCAGAAGACTGACTGGGTCAAGGGTGGAAACTGGGGGTTGTGGAGGCAAGTACAAGCATGACTCTCATCCAAATATAAAATGAACAGGAGGAAGGGTATAGCTCAGTGGTAGAGTGTGTACCTAGAATGCACAAGGCCCTGGGTTCAATCCCCAGTATGTCCATTAAAATAAATAAGTAAGTGAGTATACCTAAGTACCTCCCTCCTCAAAATTTTTTTAAAACAACAAAAAAAAGATTTTTTAAAAAGAGTAAATACATAAAAATAAACAAATACAAAAATAAAAGGAACACACAGCAAAGGTTTTATTGAACTCATTAGTTAATGAAGGAACAAATAAGATGTTAAAGTTGGTTCAGAAGAAGTTCTAAAGACAGGCAGGACACAGGCCAGAGAGCCACAGACGGCACCCTGGGCCTCACCCAGCCTACCACTTGTTTCCGTACAGCTTGCAAGTTAGGTCTGGTTTTTACCTCTCTAAATGGCTGAAAAAACTCAACAGGGTTATAACATTCTGTGACATGTGAAGATACTCTGAACTTCAGTGTCAGTACCCAGAAATAAGTTTTCCTGGAACACAGCCTGCCCCTTGATTGACTCTGACTGTGTTAGAGCTTATGGCCGCATAGCTGGGTGGTTGCAATCAAGACACGTGAAGTATACCGCCTAACGTTTTTACTATTTGGCCCTTTTCAGGAAAAGTTTGCCAACCCTTGATATAGGCAATCAGGAATGCTGACACAAATGTGCAAACTGATGCAAAGCGGGTCAAAATCTACCCAGCAACAACATGCAATGTTTGGAATCCTCTCTTCCAGGGAAAGGGAACCCATGGCCTCCCCATCAGACAAAGTTCGCTTGCATCTCCATGGACTAGAATTACTGCGATACCTTCAGTGTCCTGTGGCTTATGTAGCTGTAAAAGGGCCCAGTCAAAGACAAAAGCACAAAACTCTCTAAAATTAAATACCCCCTCAAAAAAAATCTGCTTGTGGAGACTCAGAATTCCCTTTAAAAACATCCAGAATTCTTGTAAACCCATTTCTTAGTCTTTCACAGTTTTTCCTACACAAACTAAACCACGTCAACTTTTTCAAGACACCTGAGGAACTCTCTGAGCAGATCTCACTGTCTTCCAGGCGCACACAGGACATGGCCAGCACCCTTTGTCTAACCCGCATTCTCAGCATCCTCTGGATGTTGCCCCAGGCCAGTGACTGACCACCACTGACTGGCCCCCGATAGTCGGCTTCACATCCACAGACCAAACCTGAGTCCCTTCTGGGCTCGTGCAGTCCTCTGTGCAGGGAGCACTCAAAGGAAGGTCCGGCTCTGCCCTCAGGGAGCATATGTCCCCACACGGGCATTTCCAAGCCATTGGAGAGGCTTTGTTTTAGATCCAATTCCCCTATGATTTTATAGCTTCTTACTTTCCCAAAAGAAAGAGCAGCATCCCTCAAAACTTCTCATCCACACTGCGTTTCTTTCATTTACGGGTAGAAAGCAATCCTGCATAAAAACCAATATTCTCCAATATTCTCTGGTCCTCCTTAAAAAATGCGTGTTTGACTTTTAAATACACTTGATTTTCATTTAAACTGTTGCATATTTATTGCACTTAAGAAAATCCTCATTAACCATACCTTCAGGGTTTTGATGACAGTCTGAGGAAAACTTTTTGTGAGGTAAACAATTTTCCAAATTTGAGCTAAAATATTTGCATTATTTCAAAAAATAGCTCTTGCTTTGATCTTCACCGTTCACAGGCAAAACTGCTGAAGGTTGGTCTCGGAGGAGACTCACTCCTGAAGCCAGACTTGCTTTTCCAGGGTACACCAGTTTGGTTTCTACAAATGGTCACAGTTTGTGGTTCAAAGAATTGCACTTGCTGAATTTTGCTTTCTTGCACCGTGTTTGGCTTTGCTCCTCGGCCCATCCTTAAAGCCAGCAGAACCACAGAAAACAAGAGGCAGTTTTAAACGGGCACCAAGCCCTTCCTGTGGCTATCCCCAGGGGTTCAGCACCAAGGGGGCAGGCAGAAACACATAGCTCCCACCTTCTCCTGCAATGGGGTTGACTGCGTACTTCTCCAGCTGCTGCCCAAGGGTCAGAAACTTCAGAGCTCTGTGTCAGGAAGTGGTCACAGACAAATACATATTTCTTATTGTATCGCAGCTACTTACTACTCAGAACTTTCAAATGTGAAGGATAACTTGACTTTTGGAGTGTCTTACTCTGCCATTCCTACTCTACTCTCTGTTAGAACTGCATTTGAATATACAACTGTCTCAAAATAAGTTTAATTTTTTTAAAGCCAAGTCACATTAAAGTCACAAAGACAGCATTTTGCTACCTCACACCTCCCCACTCTGCAGACTACTTTCCAAAAGCAGACCGTTTTAACTCAGCAAGCTATTTCTTCTGGCATTTATTCTTGCCATATTTTTAAAATATATATACATTTTGATATTTTCTATATTACTTATTGACTTATTATTGGAAATAGGGATTTAAGTTTCTTACAATACTATCTCCTCTCAATATACTGATAACTATTACTAAATCAATATTCAGTGTTTACATTGTATATTCACATTTTAATTTTTGCTAATTTTATGGTGTAATGGTATCTTGGTTTGATTTTTAAAAATTTCTTTTATTGAAGTATAGTTGGCTTACAATGTCATGTTAATTTCTGGTGTACAGTATAGTGATTCAGTTATGCATATATATATATATATATATATATATTCTTTTTCATAATCTTTTTTATTATAGGCCATTACAAGGTATTGATTATATTTCCTTGTGCTATATATAGTAGGAACTTGTTGTTTAAGTAAAGTTATTTTGAGTCTGTTTTGCACATCTTATGATGAACTAAACATCTTTGGTTTTTAGGGACTGACTTCTCCACTGCAGTATAAAAACTTAAGGTTAGAATGGCTGTGTTACTGCCATGTCTTTTGCATAAGAATCTGATGAAAGCATAATAATTTAAAGTACATTTATAAGTGATGGTAAAGTTTGGATGGTATTTTTATTTCGAAGGAATTGACTGTAGCCTTAGTAGTTTCAGTATCAAGCCAAGAGAGAGTAGGAGGCTTTTAAAATCAGACTTCAATGGGGTTATTATACTCAGCAGAGCAAAATACAAGATACCCAGTTAAATTTGAATTTCAGATAAACAACAAATAATGCTTTAGTGTAAGCATGTTCCAATGGGAGTATCCTGTATTTTATTTAGCAACCCTACATTTAAATAGCCAACTGTTGTATCCATGAAGTAACTTGGTTGGATTTACTGTGAATGTGAATGATGAATGCTAAGATGCCACAAAGGGAAAAAGTTAGAAATTCATGTTTGTCGGTTGATGACATAATGCAGCAGACGGTTTCAGTCTGACTAAAGTCTGTATCGGGAGAACAGTATGAGTAATGAGATGCTGGCCCAGTGCAGAGTGAAGACATTGGCCCTGGTGCTTCTTCTCTGCCCCCGATCATCTGGAGGAGCAGAGAGAGCCCATCACAGGAACACAGATTCAAATGCCTTTCCCCACGGCACAAGGAAGTCAAATCAAACCACCGATAGTACTCGAAGCCCTCCGCTTACTCATCCCAGATCCTCCCATGGATGTCTTAGTCAGCTTGGGCTGCTGTAACAAAACATCATAGCCTGGATGCTTAAACAGCAGAAATTCATTCCTCACAGTTCTGGAGCCTGGGGAATCCAAGGTCAAATTGCCAACTGATTCAGTGCCTGGTGAGGACCCTTTTCCTAGTGAGCACACTGATGCCTTCTTGCTGTGTCCTCGCGTGGCAGAGAGAGGTCATGGCTCTCCTGTCTCTTCTTGTTTCTAAGGGCACTAACCCCATTCATGAGGGCTCCACCCTTATGACCTCCTTACCTCCCCGAGACCCCACCTCCCAATACCATCACATTGGAGATGAGGGACTTCAACTTATGGATTTGAGGAGGATGCAAACATTCGGCCCATGGCAGTGGAGATTTGAACAAAACTACACATGTACATCCAGAGAGATCTTGGGTGTTAGGAACCATCATTTCTGACAGTTGAGTGAATAATGGGGAGACACACTTAGGCATCCTCCCCAGGCAGAGAGAAGAGAGGGGGCTTCTCTGAAATCTGGTTACAACTCGCCACAGGCAGGTTTTATTTTAAGAAACTAATAAAAGTAATATGATTCCACCTTTCAGAGCAGTTTATCACTTGGAATTTCAGTTTATAAATTAGCTGAGAGTCCAAAGATTCTATCTGCATCCAGACAGTTCATTCATCATGCTTAGCATTTGGATTTCAACACAGCCTTCCCACATATTTGCCAAAATGCCACTGAAGTAATCACAGAAAGCTCCCTGTTTTGATCTACCTAATGCCTTAAATATTGTCAGTGCCTCCGGATTTAGGTTTATTGGAATATTTTAATAACCCACCAATCTCTTTATCTGAAAGCTTCATATAACCCCTTTCCTAGTTCATAAATCCTTATTGATTTTAATTTTGCACCAAAAAGGGAGTGGACTTTAGTAGTTCAATGTGTATTTATCCAAAAAAGCAATGCAAAGTGGTGGTAGAAATTATCAAGGTATAATCCTGTAAGAAGGACAAAACCTTTAAATATTGTCAATATTTAGTAAGATATATGGTCAATATAAAGTTCCAATTGTATGCATAACCCACACCTTCATTCTCTCAATAGCATTTTGCAAATTGGCAAGTTATTCAGTTATCCAATTTTGGAGAAGCATAATTTAAATTTTAATTACTAAAACAACCAAAATGTGATCATTGAGATTCCCCAAAAAACCCAATTGCATAAAATTCAGGCTTGTATGCTTGGAAGGTTAATAAAATTTCCAGGCCAAAACTGCACAGCTAATTGGCTGGGAGTTCCAGCTGGGATGTGATCTATTCCAGTACCATCTGTGGTTTGGCACCATCTGCTGACCTAGTCAGTTTTTACCTCCTGGTCCCTAGATGTGCTGTGTCTGGCTGGGCAGGAATTCCAGAAATTCTAGGCAATTGGTGTTCTTTTAGTCTCACATATCCAGAAGTATTGGGCCTGAATAAAATGGGTTCAGGGACCCACCCTCAGTCTCCCCAGGTTTGGACACAGGCCACTGGCCTTTTCTATACCAAAACAATTTTTTTAAACATGATATGAAAAGAATCAGTTCAAATGCTATTTTTCAAAAATTAATTTTAACTTTGGATTTTCCCTTTTGCTTTCTCTTCTTTGGGGGATGCTTGGACATAATGAATTGGTCTCAGGAGCTTCCTCCACGGACAGTTCCTGGTCTCCACCTGCTGTGGCCTCTACCTCCCTATCAGAAACTCCATCTTTCTTCACTGCATCAAGCATCTTCTCTCTGACTGATCAAAGTACCACCGACATGATGTCCATTGACCAGACAGCACTAATCCCACGGCTAACCATCCCCACTGATGATTATTCTGCCAACAGTCAGTTGGCTCTGGAAATTTCACATTCGCCGACATCTTCAGAAGGCAGCAGCCAAGATACAGCCAGAGGCTTAGATGGGCTGGATCTCGTTAACGCTCCCTTCTCAGAGGTACCGGGATTCAGTGGGTATGTTTCCACCCCAGATGGCTTCTTGGAAAGCACGACTCCTGCCCCAGCTTTGCAGTACATCACCACCAGCTCTGTGACCGTGGCCCCCAGGGGCCGAGAACTTGTGGTGTTCTTCAGTCTGCGTGTGGCTAACATGCCCTTCTCCAGTGACCTGTTCAACAAGAGCTCGCTCGAGTACCAGGCTCTGGAGCAACGGTTCATGCAGCTGGTGAGTTGACATACAACTCTGTGTGTCTCCTTTCTTTTTGTGCTGTTATTTTATAATAGAATCACTGGCTGTCTTGAGCAATGCAAGTTGGAAGAGACAAACAAGCCTGTGTGTTAGCTAGCGGCATTCAGCTAGCGTGGTGAGATGGATTCAGATCCAACAGGCAGGTGAGTTCTGTGCTGGATGCATAAGGCAGACTCTGCCACCCAGCCTTATGGGAGCAATCTTGTTTTTAAGACTTTTTCATTATAGTTCCTACTAATGTAGGTTTCCCAGGAATAATACATAGGAACTCAAGTACTGAACTTGCAGTTTAAAAACAACATAAGCAGATTTTTCCAGAGCTATAATGGCACATGCTGTTTTCCAGCCATCTGCTGAAAGGGTTCAAGGCTAGAAAGGTCCACCGCAGATGAGGGTGAGAGTTCACGGGGAAGAATCCTTTGTTTTAGTTCCCCTTAAGTTCTCATAAAACTGAAAAACAGCTAAGTGGCTTACCGTCACTGACCCCAAAGAGAGTGAGAAGTTAATCATGATGGCGTATAACTCTGACTATAAAACACCCTCCAAACTGACATGTTTATTTTGTTTCTATGTGCACAAAAAGAAATACACAGCGAGAAATGCTGGACTATGTAACCCCTGTAAACAGTCATGGCCAGTTAAAGTCAAGTACACAATGCGTTATCTCAAAGATTAAAGCAAAAAATATCTGTGAGCTTCATGTAAGTTAAATCACTGTGCAAGTGAAAAAACACATAAAACTCAATTCTTCATGTGAACTTTAAAGGAAGACTTCGCTATAGAGGAAGACTTTGTACTGTCTCCTCCCTCCCCCGAGTGAGGTGAGTGAAAATTGGGACAATCAAGGCACAGTCCCAGGGCACCGAGCCCAGGTGCGTTAATTAGGGTACGTGCTAGACTGCTGTAATGAGGAGACTGAGAATATAGTAAATTAAATAGTATTTGGGTTTATTTCTCTTTCACTTTTGGGACAGCTCTGCTCTCCAACGTCATCCAGGGACTCACATTTCCCTCCATCTTATAATTCTGCCAAGCCCAAGGGTGTTTGCCCACTCACACGGCCGAAGCTGGGCCCCTGGCACATCCCTGTTTTCATCTGTGAGAAGGGGAAGGGAGGAAGCCCCGGGCAAGCAACTTCCTAAGCAAGTGGTGCCAAGGTGCCCACATCTCTTCCACTCACATTCCATCAGTGGGAACCAGTCACATGGCCTCCCTTGCTGCACGGAAGGCTGGGAAGTATGGTCTTTAGCTGGGTAGCCTCCTTCCCATGAGGAAGACGGGAGTGGATTCGGGAGAAGGGAGTGGCTAGTTGCCTGCACACTCAGTGAGGACAGGGAATTCCCACCGAAGGCCAAAGCAATGTTAAAGATGCAAAGAATGAGCCCATAATGGTAGGAGAAAACAGGAGAGAGTAGATAGAAAAAAGAAGTTACGTACTTTTTATAAAATTGCATTTCATTTTCACAATAACCTTAGTGGGGAAGTTAACTCGAGGGGCTACCAATGTGTGGGTCTGGGTCAGAGTCAAAATTCTGGTGGGGTGGGGACAGGGATGAAAGGAAAGCAGGTCTAGGCCAAGCCTGGCAGGTTGTAGCTTGCACCTGTGTCTTCTCTGGGTTTGTGGGTGTTGGTTCAGAAAGGAGGAGGCTCACTTTCAGGACTGGGAACAGACATCACTGAGTTTCAAACATTTCTGAAAAGTGATCTCACGGATGGGGCTTATAAGAAGCAGGTGCAGGAATGTGAAGCACAATTCCTAGGGGTGCAATTTTGAGATTATTAAATTATAGCTTGGAAAAGGTCCTTAGGGAACCACCTTTTCTTCTCCCTCATAATTCAGGTAAGAACATTGAGGAATGACACAGTAGCTAAGTGGCTTGAAGGTCACACAGCTAGCTAGCTCCGGGACGGACCCCTGGTCTCCTGACAGCCAAGTTCTCTGCCCTTCTCACTGCACTGCTTTTGTGTTAGTGTGAAACATCCCTGCACAGACAGACAAGCTGATTTTTTTTTACATTTTTTTTATTGAGTTATAGTCATTTTACAATGTTGTGTCAAATTCAGACAAGCTGCTTTTTAAGCTTTTGTTTATTTCAATAGTATTTCAAATTGTTTGCTTCCACGTGGATGTCCCACATACCAGGCATAGGTCAGTCTGCTCCTGGGTTCAGTTTGGAACATGTGTTTATTTATTCAGATTTTTTCTTTTTAATAACCGAGCCTGGCATCCCTGCTTGGCTGATAGTGTTGACCTGGACTTTTTAAAATCGTCTTTCTCACAGTTCATCATGAAGAAAATCACTGCCCATCCATCTCAATACACAGAAAGGTGGAAATATGAGACATAATTGCTGCAAACAGGTCATTAAATAGTGGTGTTCTGGTCTCCCGCTAAATCCAAACACCAGTACAGCAAAGAAACTGAAATGGACGCCTCAGATAATGCAATCTGATTATCAGTGAGTTAGCAGCAGCTGAGCACCGAACACCGATAAGGGTAAACTGTCTTTCATTGTTGCAGCTGGTTCCATATCTACGATCCAACCTCACCGGCTTTAAGCAGCTTGAAATACTTAACTTCAGAAATGGGAGTGTGATCGTGAACAGTAAGATGAGATTTGCTAAGTCGGTGCCGTACAACCTCACCAAGGCAGTGCGAGGCGTCTTGGAGGATTTCCGCTCTGCCGCAGCCCAACAGCTTGATCTGGAAATAGATCGCTACTCTCTCGACGTCGAACCAGGTAAAAGACTCCAACCCGGAAAAGTGTGCGAGCGTTTGGGAGGTTTTGTTTGTATAAGCATGCATTTCAAATTTTGAGGCCACAAATGTCAACCTAAAATCGCACATGACGAAGTAACCTTTTGGAAGCTATGAAACACCTTAGTAGAAAGGAAGGGTCCTAATGTTGCTGGGGATGAGGCTCTCGTCACATTGCAGGAAGAATTCAGAGACAAGGCACAGAGGTTAAGAAAGTGAAGTGGGGATTTATTAAGGGATGGATAGCACACTCTCAAGGGGAGAGCAGGCAGGCTCAGGTGAGCGGCTGCCCTGAGTTACTTTGGCAGGTTGGTTACATAGAGTGTAAAAATGAATGGGCAGAATATTCATTGGGGAGGGAAGGGTCTGGGGTCATAGTCCCTGATTTTCATCTCAACTCCACCTTCCTGAAGGGAGGAGGGATTCTTGTCCATATTTAGTCTGGATGGGAAGTGTCACGGTGTTGGTGCATGATGGGTACTTCTAATCTGCAAGGCTGATTTTATTGAAATGAGAACATAATGAGCAAAAGGTCACATTCAGACTGGAGATTCCTGCCTGTTCCCACCTTTCGCAAAGGGAGGAGGGATTTTTGTCCTTATTTATTCTGGATCAGAAGTGTCATGACATTGGTACTTCTGTTATCGGAGAATAGGTTCTTGCCTCTCGCAGGGAAGAATTCAAGAGGGAGGCATGGTTAAGCGGAAGCGAGTTTATTAGAGAGAGTCGCACTCCATAGAGTGCAGTCTGTCTCACTCAGACGGGGAAACAGCTTAGTCATACACACTCCAGAGACAGAGTGCAGGCCGTCTCAGAAGGCAAGGGAGAGACAGTGGCCACAAGGTGCAGAGCTGTTAAGTTTTATGGGCTCAGTAATTTCATATGCTAATGAGTAGGAGGATTATTCCAACTACTTTTGGGAAGGGGCAGGGATTTTCAGGAATCAGGCCCCCTGCCCACTTTTTGACCTTTTTAAGTTCAGCCCAGGAACTGTCATGGTGCCTGTGGGTGAGGCTCACGGTCCCCTGGAAGTCGAATCTCCTGCCATCTTGGTTCTAACCAGTCTGTCCTGTCCTCAGTTGCTGTGTCATTCCTGCAGTGGTTGTGCCCTGCCCTCCTGTTTCACTCCTACTCTGCAAGGCTAATTTTATTGAAATGAGGACATAACGAGCAAAAAGTTGCATTCAGACACTGGAGATTCCTGCTTTTTCCCACCTTTGTCAGTCCCCAGGCCACTTGTCACCCCAAAATGTGTCACCTCTTATCAGCCCAGGGGCTTCTGCTTTTCTTTCTCTGCCCAGAGACCCCTGGTGTTTACATGATGTTTAGTTTCCTGCATTTGGCTGGTGCCCCTCCTTTCTGCCCAATTCCTGCCATTTGGCCTGTGTCCCCATTTTTCTGATCATATCTAGCTATCTGCCTGCTCTAACAGTTCCACCATTAGCTTCAAAATTCTATTTTCTAACCAACTAAAGGGAGTTTTTTTTTACTTCCGTGGAGTGCAAGGGGGCAAGTCTCCAAATCTACTGGCAAAGCAACTTTCGAGTCAGGTTCAGACAAAGCTTCCTAATTGGCTATGAATTAGTGAAGTGGATCTTTAACATCCTGCCTGGCTTTCTGTGGACTAACAAGGCCGAGGGAAAGGCCTTCGGCAAAATGTGAACAAAAAGGCTCAGCTGGGAGACATTTATCTTTGACAGAGCAAAACTTTGAGCAACTTTAAGAAAATTGCCTCCTACCTTAGTAAACAGGATTATTAAAAAGACAGACAGCCCAAAGGCACTGAGCCTGGGAGAGCTTGCCTTTGAACAAGGGCAGCTAAGCAAGCCCTCTGGACCCCCTAAGAAATCAAAGACCTCCAAAGCGCTAGTAAGACACTGCCTCTTCCCCTGACACTACCAGGGGGCCCTGCCAGTTAAAATCAGGAGACCAAAGTTTTGAGTCAATTGAAAATGAAAACAGAAACATAGCAAAGGAGAACTTAGAAAGAGAGGTGGGAGCCCGAAGCATCCCTTCCACCCTCCCCTGGGGAGCTGACAGGCCGCTTGGAGACCCATCCAACAACAGGAGCCACGTCGTAAGGGGCCAAGTCAAGGTGGAGAGGGGAAATCCGGGTGGGTGCCTTTTGGAAAGAGGGCAGGAAGCTGGTAGTCCATTTGCCAAGGATGCGTAAGGCGACCCTGGTGATGCTGGAAGGAAGCACACCATGAAACAATGACCTTGGAGGGTCACAGTCCTGAACGTGAATCCTGTGCACTATACAGCAGCGCTCAGTCTCCGCAGCTGGAAAGTGGAGATGGTACCAATTTCGAGGATTCATCAAAAGAATGTTTACAACACTTAGCATGCCATTTGACACGTTGCAGTTGACTGATAAACTGTTAGCAGTTAATACTGTAACAGGGTCATTATTAACCTGACTAATAATTTGTGCCCTTGTTACCAGAGAATAGGTTCTTGTCTCATGGGAGAAAGAATTCAGGACGAGACACAGAGGTCAAGAAAGTAAAGTCAGGATTTATTAGATACACATTCCGTAGAGAGAACTTGGGTCTGTCTTAGCATGGAGAGTGGCCCCAGGGTACGTAGGTGGCTAGTTTTTATGGGCTGGATAATTTCATATGCCAACAAGTGGGAGGACTATTCCAGTGATTTCGGAGAAGGATGGGGGATTTCCAGGAATTGGGTCCCGCCCACTTTTTGGCCCTTTATGGTCAGCCTAGGACTGTTGTGGGGCCTGTGGGTGTGCCATTTAGCATGCTAATGTATTACAATGACTCTAAAATGTGACTCAAGCTCTGTTGCAAGTTGAATCTTCCACCATCTTGGGCCAAGTTGGTCCTAACCAATTTATGGCGTATCCTCAACGGCTATGTCGTTCTTTTAATGGTTGTGCCCTGCCCTCTTCCCTCCTGTCTCACCCTGAGGAAGATACCAGTGGGAACGATGAAAAGTACCATGACAAGGTATTTGTGTGTAGGTTGGACTGAAATTATTTTCACTAATTTCTCATGACCTGTTTGACTAGGTAGCTTTTCCTCTAAGAAGCCAATAGCAATGGAAGTGAGCTGGTGCTCGCGTGGGTTTCAGTCCTTACTGGAGCCAGATTTACACTGAGCTATCCAAGAAATGCTTCCAGGCTGCCTAGTGTCCTGTGGGTCACATTGAAGCCTGGGGCCCAAACAGTAGAGAGAGGATGTGGGGGTAGAGATCAGTGTAGAGGGTTCTAACGCCCCAGCCAGTCTCAGGCAGTCAGAGGCCTATGGTGGATGGTGGTGTGAGGGTTGAGCTGCTGCAGCTACCAGAGACAACCAGCGCCATGAAAGAAACCATTAGTGACACTTGTTAAAGATGCCAGGGAAGGCTTTATTCCAGCAGCCCATCTCGATGGGTGTAGGGACCACTGCAGTGGAGTCTCACAGTAGAAGAGAAACTGGAATCAACTCTGAGCCCAGCATGCACAACTGGGAATTCACAGCCAAGGAGCAGAGTGGATCCGTGGATGGAAAATTAATAAGGTGGAACATCAAGGGTGCCAAGGGACTGTGGCTACACTGACCCAAAAGGATTCTTGCAGAGGGCAGGTCAGCACGATCAGACACCACCTGTGAGAGAGCAGAGAATGAGGAATCTAATGATCAGATATGGAGGATGGAGGATCCTAGTCAAACCAGCTTAGCAGGATTCATGCCAAAACCAGACAATGAAGAGACAAACACAGAAGCCCAAGAGTCAAGGCCAAGTTGAAGATTTCAGGAGAACCTGGGCAGAGTATAGTCAAGGAGGGACTCTCTGTCAGCACCAGAGCTGAAGACACAGGACACCAGCCACCAAAGTGTCGGTGGCGTCACACAAGCAACTGTTGGAGGGTGGTGACTGCGGAGGAGAGAGAGGTGGCCCTCAAGGGAGAGAGGTAGTCAGGGACCCACTCAATTGCAGACTCACAACACCCCACCATTCTCAGCCTCTCCTGTTCACAGCCTGTTCCAATTCAGGAGGAGACAGCCCTAAACCCAAAACACTCACAACCATTGCTTCTCAACAGAGTTCATTAATTTCTTACTTCTATGAATCTGCATGTCTTGTAAAACTTCTCGAAATTGAAATGTAAAATGCTGATCTTTAAAAAAAAAAAATCCCATATAGTCGCAGTAAAGTGCTTCTAGCATTAGTTCTCCTGTACAATGGGAGGAAGTATGTACAAAATTAATATTTTGATTATAGAAGAAATGAGTGTCTAGATTTTAAAAACAAATTTAGGGAAACTATGCAGGTGATTTTTCAATAGTTGTCTTATTTTTTTAATCTAGGCTATGACAGCTATTTTACTTCTAGTTTTTCAGCATGATTGACTGATCCAGGTTTTCTCCTCCTGGTGGTGTATTTGAGTGTAAGCTGTCATGGTGATCGACAGGCGAGCTGATTAAAATGCCCTCCTAGTACAACCAACCAGTGCAAGCAGTCGATCGTGCTGCCTCTCAGGTCCCTGGACCCCAAGTGAAGACAATTACTTCAGCCTCCTTGAGAACAAGGACTCAAATTCCAATTTCCATGGCCCCTGGCTCTCTAGCTGGCATGGTCTTTTCTAGTGTCTAAGGCTTGGCTGATCCTTGGCAGTGCCCATCCCCCAGCTCATAGTAAGAGAGGTCACAGTATCATTAAAAATCCCACATAATGCTAGAAGGTCACTTCAGCCAAAAATGACTGAGAACAGAGGTAATTCTTCAACCTCCCATCCAGAGCAAGATGCAGGTCTATGCCCTGGAGATGCTACTGAGAACCTACTGTAAACAGTTCGTGGTGGTGGTTCTTGAGAATGGTGGAGAATTGAAATAAAACCCTAAGTTTCTCACTGTCCATGCCCCTTTTAGCCAGAAAGAACACCCATTAATAACTTATTCGATTCCACAACCATGTACTAAGCTCCAACCACGTGCATGGTACCATGATGAGCCTTCTGTATCACTGAATAATTATCCTCACTCTAACCCTGCCCTTAAGCAATAAGTCATAAGCAAAATATTTGGGGCCAATATTTAAATAACAATTAAACAATAATCATGAACTTAAATGTAGATTTTTTTTAAAGTCCTTTTAATCACTGGAATATCCCAGCTAAAGCTGCTGCTACCTTTGCTCCAGTAGAACACAGAAGGGGAGATTGATATTCGAGCTGGAGGGACATTCGCGATCATCTGGTTTAAATACCCCTTTTTGTAGAAAGGAGAGATGAGATCCAAAGGTGCTAACCCACATTCCCAAGGCCACACACAATTGCAGGGAACCGGCTCTTCTCACCCAGGGTGTTTTCCTGGAGGTTCATCCTCCGCAGGTGCAGCCAAGCCCAGAGTGGTGTTGTTCTCAGGATTTGAGAGAAAAAGCCCGATGGGCCTGGGTGGAAGGTGAGGTCCCTGCTTTATGTCTCGGATGAACCCCCCAGAAGGGGGCCATGTTTATTAAAATTACTAAGCACTCAGCACCAAGCACTGAATTAAAGGGATTTTCAAGCCTAAAGAAGGCAGCAGTCAAACTACCAATGCAGCATTAGGATTTCCTGGGCTCTAGACACTTTCCCTTCAAGAATATTGATTTTAAACATTAATACTAATTAATAGAAATATTTAAAATTCTATTTTATGGTTGCCTTGGTATAGAAACAAATATAATCCAGGTTGGATTATATTCATTTTTTTTCTTCTGATCTGAACAAATTTAAAACATGTTCGTGAACCCCTAAAAGTATTGTGGGCTAGGCTGTGCGCCCCATGCCCTGCACATTACCATTGATTGGGATGTGCGGTTCGTCATTCCCTGACGCCCCAGGGAAAGAAATGAGCCCCTCTCCCTCCCCACCAACAAAACCCGGACTGCGAAGCCTCGGTTATAGCCGGGGAGAGGAGAGCGCCCCCCCCCCCCCCGGCTCCCCCTCTTCCGCCGGCGGCAGGAGCGCGCGCGTGGCCCCGGTACCGCGGGCCGACTCGTGGTACATCTGCTCGCTCCTCTCAGATGTGAGGCTCGGTCACGCCGGGCGCCGGGGCGCCGCGGGTCCGCCTGCCTTGGAACTCGGGAGCCCTGGCTCTGCTTTTTTGAAAAGGGGAAAAGATGATCCAGGAGTTTGCAGCACAATACCCCGGCCGGCCAGGCCCGATCCGCCGCGGTAACCACGGAGTCGTAATGGCCCTACCAGCGGTCCCCGGGAGCTGCTTCTGCCACCGTGCCAGTTCCTAGCAGACCTCGCTTCCCTCTACCGATGCGCACTGCGTGGTAGTTCTGAAGTAGACTGAAATCCTTTCGGGCTCTTAAATTTTCCTGCTCTGAATCTCCTCCTACTTCTTTTGCTGTTGAGCGCCATCTAGCGATTACTAGGTTTCATCGCATTGAAATTAAAAAACGTCCACGGAAAAGACGTTTACAGGCCCTCAGCCCTAGCCAGCCGAAAAGAAGCCTGAGTTTCATCTACACGGAGCTGAAATCCTGCCCTAGGAGGGGGCCCTATCAAAGGAAATGCCTTCCTTCCTATTCGACACGTGAGTGCTGTCACAGTCCAAGAGAAGAGGGTGATGAAGTAAAGAATTTCCAAAACCAGAGCAGAAAGGCAATCAATGCACAGCCCCAAGGACGTGGGGCAAATGACAGGACGATCTGAGGGAGGTGGGCGCGTGCAGTGAACTGGAGTTGGTGACATGCCGGAGACCCTCAGAAGGCTGGTGGGAAGGGAGAGTCACTTCAGGTTGAGCAGCAGGAGTGCACTTTGGACTAGAAACAGAAGGTTTGAAAAAGACAGTCTTGGCCCATCAGGGACCTGTGAAATTTATAAACTGCTTGATGACCAGGACCATAATCTTTTTAACTTTAACTGTAAAGTGCCTCCAAGTGTTCCCTGCAGGCAGGAGATAGTCGTTTAAATGCCTTTTGATCACATAATGGAGGGCTGAGAGACATCCTTCCTCAGTCAGCCAGTTGGAAATGCTTTTCAAGACCTTTGAAATGAATACAAAAGGCAGTATATAAACAAATCCAAGGGAGAAACTGATACATAAAATGTGCTTACACTGGAAATCTCTAAATGATACAAATATTTCCAATTCGACATGGCAGTTGCTTACTTCAAGACATGTTCATTGCTGTCACATTTGAACAACAGAAACAAATGTGGAGCCACTGTCTCCACATTTCCTTGTACTTTCTACGAGGAAATATTTTGCCTCATGAAGTCGTGGTGGGGACAACAGTTTTGAGCTTCCATTTGGTTAGCAGAGCCTAACTTTAAAGGGAGGCTTTCCTAGACGTATGATTCGTAAACCAATGAGAGTGGAGATGCTGGCGTGGTCCCGCCCCTCTCCCCCTCCCCCACCTCATCGCCTGTTAGTCCCTCAGAGCCCTGGGGTAGGGGGGGTCCTGGAAACCCCATATTTGAAACCACTAGAATCATGTGGAAAGCCGAACGTGGTAATCAGACATGAGGATGTTAATCTCGGGTCATACTTACTACTTAAAATGCGCTTCACATTCCTAACCTAGGAAGATGAAGTTAGCGATATCTACTTTAGAAGGCGGTTGTGAATATTAATAAGGACACATGTTTTAAGTGCCCAGCATTGTGCCAAGCAAACAAGGACCCTCAATATATGTGAGCTCCCAGTTTATACAAATAATTGTCATTGCATTCCTGGTGAAGTTGGAGGTTCAGGATCGTGATCCCTGGGGCCTCATCGGGGACAATGCCCGAAATGAAATATCAGCGCTCTGCCCATGGCCAGAATCCACATGGGAAGCCAAGGATTAGGTGCCAGGATGGACCTGGACTTTTCCCATCAGCTGCAAACTGGCAGCTACTGACACAGTTCAACTCACCGAGCACCTTGGGCTGCCTCTGCAGAGAGACTGTCAAATTTGCTCTACAGAAGAGGATAAGTCATTTCACCAGCAAGAAATTACGGTGAGCCCAGGGCATGCCCCAAGTCATACTAGGTGTTTGTTGGCACAGGCTCAGGGAGAAACCTCTGTATGGTGCCCACCGCACAAAAACAATCTATTTATAGGGGATTCAAAAACAGAAACATACTTTTAACAGGAAACGTGTGTGATTATCACACATTTCCTATGACTCTTCAGAGGGGCAGAATCCATGCTCTCCGTGGGTCTTCCAAGTTAAACATATTTCTCCACTTCCGAGAGAGGGCGGGAGGCTCCAATGACCCGCTCCTGGACTCTGCTTTCAGGACCTGGGTGTAAAGTTGCTGACAGCTGTTACTGAGTTATTCTCTAAACAAGGATCCCTTTGCGGGGCCAGCTTTAGGAACCTTGAGGTGGGGAAAGACAGTTCACATCATCCAGGCGTGGCTGTCCAAAAGGACCCTTCTTGAGAGCTGCTGAGAAATACAGCTTAATGTAAAAACTTAGCAGGTCTGCGGTGCTGGGAGACCCACAAATGTTTTCAAGGACCTGCTTTTGCCCTCAGCTTAGGCTGGTCTCACTAACCCCACCCCCCACCTCCGGCTCTCACTTCTTCCACCACAAGGAGGCGCTAGATCAGGACAGTGAACATGAAGGTCAATTCTTGTCCCACAAGCCGCCCCCACCCGCCCGTACACAGAACTCCTGTGGTCAGTAAACCTGGCAAAGCAGCTGACCATGTCCTCCACGTGAAGATTCACAATCAACATCAGCTTATTAGGGACTCTAAGAGGTTTAAAAGTAAAAAAGAGAAAGGTGTGAGGATGGAGAGAGAGAGAGAAGGAACACACAAGAAAGAACTGTTACATTTATTTCAATCAGCATTAAAAAAAAAACTCATTTAGCCACCAAACTTCTTTTTAGTATAAAATATTAAATCCTGCTGAATTCGAGTTTGGCAAATATTCTCAATTGGGAAATACTAGAAGAGAAGATCACTGAAGCCATCCTGATTCTGAAACTTCTAAGATCTATTTAAATATTTTCTAAAGCACAAGTCTGCTCATGCCCTTCCCCTGCTCCGAAATCCTCCATGGCTCCCACCTGCCTGTAAAGTCCAGATTCCTTAGCGAGGTATTCAAGGCCCACCAGTTTGGACCAAACTCACCCCTCCTGTCTAAGTTTCCTTCCCTCCTGTTCACAAGTCTCTGCTCTTATAATCCGTTTTACAAAGAATTTGAGACAGTCCTACAGAAGTAAGAAAAGAGTTAAGAGAACAATTGATGACCAAAAGAGAACAGTAGTCTATTTGAGTTTTCCAAAGGAAAGAACCTCTAACATTAGGGCCTTAGGGATCAGCAAAAGACTGTGAGAAATGCATCTTTTAAGTCAGGAAATCATCCCCAGTTCTGGAAACTGTCCATAAAAATGACTGACTACTACTTTATAAGATATCCCGATCTTAAATATGTAAATTTACCAATTCACCTCTACAAAAGATGCTTGCTGTAAAGAAAAATCTGACAAACAAAAATTTTTTTAATTCTCTAATGCAGTGGTTATCAAAATGTGACACCCCCTGCCCCAGGTCAGATTCATCAACTTCACCTGCATTAGAGAATTAATTTTGTTCGTTTGTTTGCTTGTTAGTGCCTTAGAAATACAAGCTCTCTGTCCTTATCCCAAACCTCCTGCATCAGAAACTCTTCAGGTGGGGCCCAGGAGCCGGTGTTTCAACAAGGCTTCTGGATGATTCTGATGCGCACCAATGTGCCCATCGTTGCATTTGGAGCTAAATATGTTATCACCTGTGTCTATAAATTCATTTATCGAAGATACAGAAACGCGTGGTTCTGTTTTCACTCCACTCTGTTCTCATTCCTGTACAACTCACTCCAAAACGGGGTGATGGCAAATCTATTTGGTCTGTTTGATCTTTTGACCTCTGCTGGTTCCGCTGCTCAGGGGTCCACGTAGCAATAAAATCCGCCCCGTTTCTTGCAGCCGATCGAGCAGATCCCTGCAAGTTCCTGGCCTGCGGCGAATCCTTCCTGTGTGTGAGGAACGAGTGGACCGGGGAAGCCGAGTGTCGCTGCCGAGCGGGGGACCCGCGCCCCTGCGCCCCTGGAGAGGACTGCGAGGACGTCCTGGGGAAGGGGGCGCCCTGCAGGTGGGTCCAGCATCCCGACACGCAGATCCAAGAATCTGGTACTCAGGCCTCTGAGACACCTAGCATTAGAATGAATTCGTCTGGTCTTTTAAACCCAGGGTTCTCAAACTTCAGTGAGCACCGGAATCTCCCGGAGAACTTGCAGGAGCACTCGTGGCTGAGCCCTGCTGGGCTGTTTCTGATTCAGTAGGTCTGGGAGGCGCCCAGATACAGCTGCGGCTGCTGGTCCACGGACCACACTTTGAGAACCACTGGTCCTAAGTATTTCTGCAGTGTTTTATTAAGACCAATAAGGGAAGAAAAAAGAGCTTGGATCAGCTTTAAGACAGAACACTATGTGGTCTACTACCTTAACTGATTGTGTGTGTGTGTGTGCACGCATGTGTAATGTTTGTTTTCTCACTGCTTGCAAACACATTAGCTGTCATCATAAGTAAGCTGAAAAATACAGAAAATTATGAGAAAGGAGATCAAAATCATGTGCAATTCACAACATTGATGTTATCTTTTCGTGTATGTCTTTATATAGAATTTTCCAAAGCAAAATGGAATCAGACTGGCTTCTTACTTTAGAGTCAACTCTTTTACATAGGACATTCCCCCATGTCATTAAATATTCTCTGTAGCATCATTTTTAATGATTGCATGGCAATCCATTTTATAGATGTGTTATGATATGTTGAGGCAATCCTTCATTTCTGACAGAAAGGTTAAGAGAAGCTCTTTAGAAGGAGAGAAAGAAGGTGAGATATAACTGGGCTTCTATTCATGAACCAGACTTTAGGGCACAGGTGGCCTTATGAACAAGAGCAGGGAACCCAAAGGGACCCAGTTCTTCCCTAAGTCCTGTGACACCCAGATGAGCTCTGCCTGGGGAGGCCTCTTCCCTCTGCAGGCTTCTCCCAAGCATGTCCCACCTTTCCCAGTCCTGAGCTTCCAATCACACACACCTGAACATTTCCTCAGATCCATCTCTTTATTAGATCTTGCTTTTGTCCCTGTCCTCCTGCTCATTCTAGTGGCCACTGTCCCTAATTTCGCACTAGGGGGACTCAAGGCCAGCTGCTTCCACAATCAACAAGAAACAAGAGAGATTCGGCCTTTTTCTTGATGAAACATACCCTGTTCCATTAAACTATTAACATTTTAAAGACCATTGTCCAGTAGTGGTTAAGAAGCGATATTCTGGAGTCAGACAAATTGTGATTAAAATTTTGGTTTAGCAATTTACTAATCCAGTGACTTTGGACAAATTTCTTAACTTCTCTAAACCTCCATTTTTTCATTGGACAATGAGACTAATAAAACCGCCCTGTTGGGTCACTGCAAGGGGTTTGTGAAATCATATTCATAAAACATCTTTACAAAGAGTGGTAGAGCACAGAGTATATATATTCAGGTAAGTGAGGATTAAGATGATGCTGTCAATTTCTCCGAATTAATCCAAACTAAAATCCCCAGAGGATTCTTTTTGGAATTTGACATTCTGGTTCTGAAGCTCCCCTGGAAATAAAAATATACAAGAGAAAATCTTGGAATACAATGACGGAGAAGCTGCTCTGTAAGACAGAAACACATAAAGTAATATGTAAAGCATGAGGATGGACACAGACAGCAGATCAATAGAATATATATAAGCCCCAAAGCCTTCGATATTAGGGAATTTATTTTAACAAGCATTTCAAATCAGTAGAGAAAGTGTCAGTAATGGTTAGAGTACAGCTCGTCTTCCATTTAGAAAACCTAAAATAA
Source organism: Vicugna pacos (assembly GCF_048564905.1). Taxonomy (NCBI): domain Eukaryota; kingdom Metazoa; phylum Chordata; class Mammalia; order Artiodactyla; family Camelidae; genus Vicugna; species Vicugna pacos. The sequence continues at coordinate 10,000,466 of NC_132994.1, read as the reverse complement.
AATTAGCTCCTTACCACACATAAACCAATGCTCAAACATAAAATCAAAACTATGAAAATATGAGAAAAAAAATTTTATACTTCTATAAATTGGGCTAAGAAAGGCTTCCCTAATAAGACATCAATCCAAGAAGACATTAAGAAGAGGACGTCCATAGGGGGAAAGGCACCATAAATAAAATTTAACAGATAAACAACAAGGTGGGAGAGAAATATTTATGACCTGAATTGTAGACAAAGGATGAATATCCATTCTATGAGAGCTCCTACATATCAATAAAAAGCAAACATACTAATATTAAAATGATCAAAGATGTACCCCCGAAACTAACATTGTAAATCAACTACACTTCAATAAAAAAGTAAACATTTTTAAAATGAGCAAAGAATACAAAGGCACAATTTATAGAAAAAATCCAAATGACCTATGAAACATAGGAAAAGATTTTCAATCTCACTTACTCACGCAGCACATCAGAAGAACCCTGGACTTTGATGCTGGCCACGCCACGACAGCACAAATGTCAGTATGTCCTGAGAGTCCACGTGGGCCCCACCTGCCCTGCAGTGTGACTCCAGGGCAGGGCAGGGCAGGGGTGGCGGAGGCTGGGGCCAGTGATCAGCTGTGAGGGACAAAGGGGGCTCGTACTCAGGCTGCATCTGAGCAGAGCAAGGGACACAATGGTTGGCACTTGTTCAGGCAGCGCATCAGAGACACCTTGGACCTCTGTCTGTGGCTGACAGGAGCTGAGAGCCCGCATGGGGCCCCCTTGTGCAGCACACACCCTTTGGGGGAAGAGTCCTAGTGCTGGGGGAGGGGAAACACGCTTATCAGGAGCAGAGCCAGCTTGGGCTCCACCCTCAGGGCTTCTGTTCCAACAACTTGGGATCAGGTCCCTCCCCCCACCAACATGGGGCAGCAGTGGCCACGGAGCAGAGGGAAGTCCTGCCGCACACCTGGCTCCAGCTCTAGCCGCGCCGTCTCCAGCCCCCACCCCCAACTCCCTGGGTGATAACTGTCAGCACATCTCAGGAAAGACATGATGCAGCCACATCAAATCCAGCTCTCCCACCAAAAGCACATGCAGTCTGCACACGGACACTCCCACAGAAGAACACCCCTTCCAGACCGCAATAGGTAAGCGTTTCACCTACATCACAGAGGCACAAAACGTTAAGTGAAAAGGCAGAGGAACTGGTCTTAACTGAAAGAGCAAGAGAAAACCCCCGAAAGCACACATACTGAAACAGAAATAAACAATTTACTAGATAAAGAATTCAAAACTTTAGTAATAAAAATGTTAAGTGAGTCAGAGAAAAGAATAAATGAATGCAGTGAGAATTTTAACAAGGAACTAGAAAATATAAAAAAGACAATCAAAAATGAAGAATTCAATAACTAAGTTAAAAAAAAAACACTCTGGAAGGAATGACTAGAAGATTAAGTGATACAGAAGAACATGTAAGTGATGTGGAAGGTAGAATAATGAAAAGTACCCAGCCAGAACAGCAAAAAGAAAAGCAATTTTAAAAAATGAAAACAGTTTAAGAGACCTCTTAAATAACATTAAGCATATCAACATTCACATTATAAGGGTCCCAGAAGGGGGGGGGGCATTAAAAATGCATTTGAGGAAATTATGGCTGAAAATTTCCCAAACCTGAAAAAGGAAACAGATATCCACATACAGGAAGCACAGAGGATCCCAAACAAGATGAACCCAAAGAGCCCCACACCAAGACATCATAATTAAAATGGCAAAAGTTAAAAATAGAGAATTCTAAAGGCAGCAAGAGAAAAACAAGGGGTCATATAAAAGGGAACCCCCATAAGGCTATCAGCTGATTTCTCTGAAGAAACTTGGCAGTGTCATGATGTATTCATGTGGCTGAAAGGGAAAACTTGTAATCTAGGATACTCTACCCAGAAAGATTATTATTTAGAATTAAAAAAGAGATAAAAACTTCTCAGACAAGCAAAAACTCAGAGTTCAACACTAAATCTACTCTACAAAAAAAAAAGAATCAAAGGATCATAGTGATTACTATGAATAATTATACACCAATAAAATGGACAACCTAGAAGAAATAGACAAATTCTTAGAAATGTATCATCAATCTTCCAAGACTGAAATAGGAAGGTATAGAAAATATGCATAGACCAGTTACCAGTAATGATATTGAATCCATAATTTTAAAAAACCCTAGCAAACAAAAGCCCAGGATCAGACAGCTTCACAAGTGAATTCTCGCAAACGTTTAGAGAATTAACACCTATCCTTCTCAAACTATTCCAAAAAATTGCAGAAGAAGGAACACTTCCAAACTCATTCTGTGAAGTCAGTATCACACTGATACCAACATCAGACAAAGATTTCACACACACACACACAATTACTGGCCAATATTACTGATGGACATAGATGGAAAAAATCTTCACCAAAATATTAGCAAACTGACTGCAACAATATATTAAAAGGATCATACACCATGATCAAGTGGGATTTATCCCAGGGGTACAAGGATGTTTCAATATTTGCAAATTAATCAATGTAATACCCCACATTTACAAATTAAACAGTAAAAATCATATGATTGTCTTAATAGATGCAGAAAAAAACTTGTGGCAGAATTCAATATCCACTTGTAATAAAAACTCTCAACAAAGTGGGTGGAGAGGGAACACACTTCAACATAATAAAGAACATAAGTGGCAAGCCCACAGCTGTCGTACTCAGTGGTGAAGAGCTGAAAGCATTTCTTCTAAGATCAGGACTCACACAGGGGTGCCCACTTCCACCACCTTTATTCAACATAGTACTGGAAGTCCAAGCCACGGCGTTCAGACAAGAAAAATAAACAGAAGGAATCCAAACTGGAAAGGAAGAAGTAAAACTGTCACTGTTTGCAGATAACATATTATACATAGAAAATCTTAAAGATACCACCCAAAATCTACTAAAGTTCATCAGTGAATTCAGGAAAATTTCAGGATACAAAATTAGTATCCAAATCTGTTCCATTTCTATACACTGACAAGGAACTATCAGAAAGAGAAATTAGGGGGGAAAAATCCCATTTACAATTGCATCAAGAAAAAAAAAAGAAAAGAAAAACCTCCTAGGATAAATCTAACTAAGGCAGTAAAAGACCTTTATAGGGAAAACTATAAGACACTGATGAAAGAAACTGAAGACAACACAAACAGATGGAAAGCTATCCTGTGTTCATGGATTGGAAGGATTAATATTGTTAAAGTGACCATAGAACCCAAGGCAACCTACAGATTCAGTGCAATCCCTATCAAAATACCAATGACATTTTTCACAGAACTAGAATAAATAATTCTAAAATTTGAATGGAAACACAAAAGATCCCAAATAGCCAAAACAATCTTGAGGGGAAAAAATGAAGTTGGAGGTATCACACTCTTCGATTTCAAACTATGCTACAAAGCCAAAGTAATCAAAACAGTCTGGTATTGGCATGAAAACAGACACACAGATCAATGGAACAGAACAGAGAGCCCAGAAACATACCCACACTTATATGGGAAATTAATCTCCAACAATGAGGCAAGAATATACAATAGGGAAAATATAGCCTTTTCAGTAAATGGTGTTGGGAAAAATGGACAGCTACATGCAAGAGTCAAACTGGACTACTCTCTCACGCCATATAAAAAAATTAATTTAAAATAGATTAAATACTTAAATGTAAGACCTGAAACCATGGAAGTTCTAGAAGAAAATATAGACAGATATAGACAGTACATTCTTTGACACTGGTGCTAGTAATTTTTGTTTAATTTATCTCCTTAAGCAAGAGAAACAAAAGAAAAAATAAATAGAAAAAATAGGACTACATCAAATTAAAAGTCTTTTGCACAATGAAGGAAACGACCAACAAAACAAGAAGGCCACCTACTGAATGGGAAAAGATAGTTGCAAATGATATTCTCAGTCAGGGGTTAATATCCAAAATATATAAAGAACTTCTACAACTCAACATCAAAAAAAAGAGGCAACTCTACTGAAAAACGGGCAGAGGATCTGAATGGACATTTTTGCACAGAAGACATACAGATGGTCAATAGGCATCTGAAAGGATGCGCAGCATCACTAATCATCAGAGAAATGCAAATCAAAACCACAATGAGATACCACTTCACACCTGTCAGAATGGCTATCATCAAAAAGACGACAAATAGCAAGTATTGGCAGGATGTGGAGAAAAGAGAATCATGGCGCACTGTTGTTGGGAATGAAAATCGGTGCAACTACCATGGAAAACAGTGCGAGATTCATCAAAAAATTAAAAATAAAGCCACCATTGCTCTCACAATCTCACTCCTGGGTATTTATCTGAAAAGAAATGAAAACACTAATTTGAAAAGATGCATGTACCCCTATGTTCATTGTGGCATTATTCACAATAGCCAAGATACAGAAGCAACCTAAGTGTCGACTGATAGATTTATGGATAAAGAAGATGTGGTGCATACAGATACGATGGAATACTACTCAGACATAAAAAGAATGAAATCTTGCCATCTGCAGCAACATGGATGGACTTGAGGGGCATTATTCTAAATGAAATAATTCAGACAGGAAAGACAAATACTTTATGAGTTTGCTTATATGTGGAATCCAAAAAAAAAAAACAAATGAACAAACATAACAAAATAGAAACAGAGTCACAGATACAGAGAACAAACTGGTGGTTATCAAGAGGGAAGGGCCGTGTGGGGAGGAATGAAATAGGTGAGAGAGATTAAGAGGTACAAACTTCCAGTTGCAAAACAGATGAGTCATGCATATGAAATGCACAGCGTGGGGAATATAGTCAATATCTATGTACTATCTTTGAGTGGTGACATACTAGAGCTAGACTTATTGTGGTGATCATTTTGAAACGTATAGAAATATTGCATCTCTATGCTGTGCACAGGAAAAACAAACACTCATAGAAAAAGTGATCAGATTTGTGATTACCAGAGGCAGGGGCAGGGGAGAAGGAATTGGACGAAGGCAGTCAGCAAGTACAAACTTCCAGTTATAAGATAAGCTAAGTACCAGGGATGTAATGTACAACATGATAAATACAATGAACACTGCTGTATGTTATCTATGGAAGTTATTAAGAGAGTAAATCTTATGAGTTCTCATCATAAGGAAAATGGTTTTTCCTATTTCTTTAATTTTGCATCTGTGTAAGATGATGGATGCTCACTGAACTTATTGTGGTCATCATTTCATGATGTGTGTAAGTCAAATCATTGTGTGTAGACCTTAAATTTATACAGTGCTTTATGTCAATTATATCTCAATAAAACTGGAAGGAAAAAAAAAGATTAGAGGCTTTAAAGTTAGTCCCAAGTTCAAATTTGAGCTTTTCCCCAAACTACTTGTGACCTTAAGCTACGTTTCCCCCTTTAAGCCTCACATTCTCATCTATATAAAGGGGATAATGTGAATAAATTCACGTGTTTAGGTAAGGAGTAAAGTAGATGCTTCTCGGTGTCAATTGCTCAGCTACTGGCATTATTGGAGCTGTCTGAGAGTAACCAACAGAGGGCAGCCCTGCAAGGGAAAACTGAGATTCCATACCTGGTACTTAAAACTAAACTCAGAAGCAAATCAGTTGAGTTATGTGTTGTAACTTTGATAGCAGCATTCACTAAAGAGTTCTAAGCTTGGTTGCATTTTTGTTATTCCACCTGAAGGTGGAGAAAGAGATGGGAAAAAACACTGAGGGCATGTGCCCTTCTGAGAACGTGCGGCCATCGACACCCAGGGAGCATTTTCAACTACTTCAGTTCTTCTTCATCCTACTGCCAAATCATTGTCTGTTGTTCTCTGTTTTCACCTGTATTTTTCCTTCTCTCCTTTTCCTCCATTGAATAGTTATGAACGTACGTCATATATTTTTCATTTCCCTCAATTTTAGATGTTCTATATGTAGAATCAGTTGTAGGAGGAACTTACCTGGCAAAATTCTCCCTAGAAGAAACAAAACTGTCATTTTCAAAGGTCTCCTTTTTGGCTTAATGAGTTTGACTTTTATTAATCACAATTACCACTATAAATACACAGAAAATGCAAATCTAAATCTAACTGAGTAAATTATTCATGATTTTTTCTCTTCAGAGCTAAAAATTTTCACTTTGTCCTTTAATATAGTAGTCCTAATATGTTCTCTGTGATATTATTCATGATAATGAAAATTGTTTTTAAATATTGAGGCCAGAGTAAGTAGATGATGGTAAAAAGTGGCATTTATGAGGAGGTTTTAATAATATGGAAGTACTTGTTTTAACTACAGCGAGATTACAGCTTACTTAACGTGCTACACCTCAAATAGGGTAGGGGTGGGGAAGTCCATTTTTTTCCCTCTGGAAGCTATCCTTAACTCCCTTTTGAGCTCTTTCTCCACTGGAGAGTGGAGGGGTGGGAAGAAATAAGAGAGGGAGAGGTTGGAGTTTAATATAGTCCAACCCAGTTTTTAAAACGTCATCTGATCAATAGTTTAAGCAATCACTTTAGGCAACTGAGTTCCTGTGGAATATAGTCAGGCTCAAAGATCCTCTCCCACATTCCTCTCTTCTCCAAGGTGGTCTCTGGATGTATGGCGGAGTCGGGGTGAAGGGGACTCTCTTGTCTCACAAGGTCCTTTGAAAAGTTTCTGTTCCCGTAGTCCCCTCCCCTGTGATCTCTTAGTCTTGCCCCTGGTATCTGCCTGACCCCTGGTATTCTCATTGCCTCCAATCTGCCCAACCAGGGCAAGTAGGAACCAAAAATGCGACCTTAGGTGGTGGCAGGAAGAGGAACAAGGAACTTGTTACTCAACCTTGTAAAACCAGACCTCTCTCCTCAGTCTCCCGCCTTCCCATCAAGCACCAGGACCGGGACAGGATCTCCCTCCTTCCTTTAGGGACGTCCTCCTTCTCCCTTTCCCGGATACTATAATGGGCAGAATGTTGAGAGAAAGAAAACAGTTTACTGGTAAGGGAACATATATCAGAAAATATCTCACAAATATTATATCCATTTTATAATGTAAAGAGGGAAGGTGCAAAATGTGTTTACGCTATCATCAGAAATTATATAGTATGTGTACAGAAAAGTCTAGAGCTATATACATCATTTTTAAAATGATTTTATTTTTTGTTTTCTTTGTTTAATGGAGGTACTGGGGATTGTACCTCGTGCATGCTAAGCACACACTCTACCACTGAGCTCACCCTCGCCCCTCAAAATTTTAAATAAACCTTATTTTTAAATTGTATGAACAAAATGTTATTACAGAGTCGCTTTTCAGCAACCACAACTCGGAATTTGACTTTATCTCCACTTCTTGCAGGATACACTTATCACTCATCTTTCCCATGAGCTTTGTTCAATCCTTCTGAGACCACTGCCTGTGAAACAGTAAGCCAACTGGAAGGCAAAACTCAGGGAGGGGTGCAGAAAGCAGTTTTCCTCCAACTCCAGCAGAAAGCACCTGCAAAAATATGCTACTTTCACTTATAATAATTTTTAAACTAAAATCACAGGAAGTGGTACTTGCTGTTAATGTTAATAAGCCCAGGGAATAAGATATCTTATTTTGCTTTCTTTTGTAGGTCACCAGATCAATCTCAAAGTCAAGCAGATGAACCTAGTGTTAAAAATGCCCAATATCAGCAAAATAACAAGGTAAATTCATATTTTTATATGTCGGTTTTAATTACTCAATTTGAATTTTGAAGGAAATTTCTGGGCCTGACTTACTTCAAATAGAGATAAGTAAAAGCACTTTTCCTTTATTTGCCAGGCTTTTAAATTTAGTATTTTAAGAGGGAAAAGGGCATTTCCTGGCACAGAAAGGACAGACAGAGGCTGGCATTAACTGAAATGTGTAGACAAAACAGTAAAATAACAGAAATAATCCAAATATTTTTTACAGTATATTTTACACCATAGTATATATAATATATAATATATATAACAATAGTATAATATTCCTAACTTTTTCTCATAAAAATATACATTCAATTTATCAAATGCATTTCAACAAGGTTGAAATTTTTCATAATAATGATTAATAATTCCTGGAACTGAGTAATTATATATATATATGTAATACTTGTAAAATAGCTGTTTGTTTCAAATAATCAGCTAAAGTGAACAATGAGTGACTTCAAAAATTCCTAAAACTTCATCCTCAGATAAACATTCCTTCCAGTGTCCTAAATGTCTCTTTTGAAATACTCATCCACTCAATCAACTTATTCGACTAAAATGATTTTTATTTTACAAAGGGAAATAACTTATCTAATAATCAGGTTAAATACAGCTTACACAGAGCTTTTTAAATAACTTTTGGGAAAATACCTTGAATAATTTTTAGCCAAAAATTGCCAAGTTTCAAAAATTATACCTAGTCTTTGATGGTAAGAGTGACATTCAGCTAGTGTTCACTCTACCTGAGGTCTCTCTCTATATAGTGCTAGATGGAAACAAACACTGTAAAACTTGTAATTGAAACTAGTCATTACAGTCAATATACAGCCAGGAAGGATACCGAGCCTGTCACACCAAATGCTAGTCACAATTTCATGTGTCCAAGCACACACAGGGAATATTGTGTACCATTTTGACTTCCAGAAACAAAGAAAATTGGAAAGACAGGAAAGATTCAACTTTGGGCCATAAAATCACAATAGGACACAGGATCTGATATTAACAAAATGCCCAGGATGACGTAAATGCCAACTGAAATCTGGAAGTACCAGGTAGAATTAAGAACCACATTTCAAATGAAGCAGCAGCTTGGACTAATGGTATCTGCTCTGGTTGGAAGGGAACACAGGGCTTAGATTCACAAACTAATTGCTACCCTTGTTTCAAGAGATCGATTCAGCCTGAGAATCTAATAGGTTTAAGAAGAGATAGAACAGATTCGTAGTAGGTTGTAAAGGTAGGAATGTTTGGGGGTCGGGGCAGGCATCTCCCACCTTTCGAAGAAGACACCCTAAATGGCAAGCATGTTATCTCATCCACCAGCAGAGGTAAGGTTGGAATGAACCAGTAGTTTGATCTTGGGTGGCATTTCTAAAGTTCTTAAAACAATTTCTCTTCCAGGTAACCAGGAAAAGTAATTCTGAATTACTGAATGCAGGATATGAAGAATTTAATCATCAAGATTGGGAAGCATATTAAAAACTGGAAATGTACAAATTATCATTTAATCTGTCTCGAGAGATGGCTTGCTTTCTCAAGGAAAACCATATCCACTCTGTCAAAATTCTGAAAACATAAGCACTCATATTTACTGGTCATTGGAATCCAGGCATGTAGGTGACACTGAGAACCAGAACTCCCTACATTTCAACTAAAGAAGAGTCATATCCATGAAGACCAAGAAATTCTGAAGGAAAAGGCTTGTTATCAAAACCCAAAACACAATCAGTGAAACATGTTTTGGTTATTCCTGGGTGAGTCAAGGTGATAGCAACCCAGATTTGTGTCCAGCTGCCCTTAAAATATTGCTCACAGATTATTTACAAGTGCAACTTACTTATTAACTGGGGAGGGTGTGGGATTGACAATATACTGGGAAACACAGCTCTTCATATGTTAGAAAGTACATAAAAGATGACTACGTATGCAAGGAGATGCAGGATGAATGCATACGTAAAACTCACACCGTACGTAAACTGTGGTGTGTATGTAGACGCTCCAATTTCGTCTAACTCACAGACCCCTTTAGTTCTTAGGCACATTAGTTTTATAAGAAATCACTGCTTCCACAGTAGATAATTTTGTTGCCAATAATTTCTAAGTTGTTCCCTTAAAGAAAAGAACTGGGATATACATATCATGGAGAGTCATATTTTTCTTGTTAATGCATAAAGTTATTTTAAAGAAAGACACTATATTGGGAAAAAAGTGAAGTTGTACTCTGTGACGTAACTAATTTCTGTTTTCCACCACAGATGAACTATGTCTTCCTATAATTTAATAACTCTGTTGAATACTCCTTTACACAGTAGTGTGTGCATTGGTAGACTGGCATCAAGGTATTCCAGCTCAGCCAGTTTTTAATGTGCTACTCAATGAAAAATGAATTCCTCTGTATCTCTTTCAGATGTTTGACTATCAAGTATATTTGCTGTAAAACTTTAATTTCAATAAAATATAAGCACTATGTTCATAGATTTATGAGTGTTTTACTAGATATTCCTTGGATTTGCTTTATAGATGGTAAATGATTTTAAGCATAATTTTAATGCTGCCAAAAGACAGCAACATATTAAACAGTAGCAGCAACATTTTAGCAGTAAACTTCAAATGTAAAAACAAAATTTTTCCTGATAATAGACAATCTTTTGGGAAGTGCTTTTCCCCCCTGGTTACACATCCTTGGGACCACTCATGTTGGTCTCACAAATGCATAGCTTTCATCCGTATTTCCATCCCAATCCTGCCCAAAAGGGAGGAGCTATATGATACAGGACAAGGATTCTGAATTGTGATATGGTGGGGAAGTGCCACAAAGCAAAGAATGGCAGCAAGAGATGTACCTACTCACATTCACATCCTTGGAACTCACCAGAGGAAAACATGCTTGTTAGAGGCATGACAGGTGAACCTATTGTGAAAAGAAATCCATTGAGAGAAAATGAAAATCTAAAACTGTCACCTCTCCATAACGTGCCTTCTACCCTGGACATTTCAGTTGTGCTCTAACTTTCACAGAGAATGTAGTTTTCGATGTGGAAAGAGAAGCAGGCGAAAACTCAATCAACCTTTCTGAAGCAAGTGCCTCTCACTCTTTGGACCATACTTTTTCTATTGGTCTTTCCCAACCAACCAGAGAAGAGCTGTGGGTCTTTCCCAACCAACCAGAGAAGAGCTGTGGGTCTTTCCCAACCAACCAGAGAAGAGCTGTGGGTCTTTCCCAACCAACCAGAGAAGAGCTGTGGGTCTTTCCCACCAACCAGAGAAGAGCTGCTGAGGTAAGCTGGCCTGCGTCTCCCTGGACTCTCAGAAGGCCCGTCTGGATCACAGTAGGTTCCACGTGAAGTAGCCAGTATAGACCACCTGTATTTGACGTCTTGGGGAGGACCTTTCTTTGGGTTCCCAGTTTTTCCATCCTGTGTCACCTCACAAATTGATTGATAAGGGTCTGGGGAAAGGCAGCCAAGATTTGGGTTTTCTCTAATCTAGGCAAAGGGAGTAGTCGTGACTCGTATGTAGTCCTGCTTTTTTCCTAGGATGGAAAAACTTGTTTAAAAGTTTGGGGTCAAAGCTCAAGGATGTTTCAATCACCTGGGCCTCCTGCCTCTTCCTCTACCACCTATCACAGAGTTTCCAGCTCTGGTGACTGGACGGAGCTTCAGGGTCCCGGCTTCTCCAATTTATTCCACCTGAGACAGGAGGCAACATGTATACTATTTACAGCTTTTTTTTGTTTGTTTATAACACCCTTTAACTGTAATAAAAGCACAAGAAACAAGAGGAAGTTTCACACAGAAAGCATTTATTATTTGTTTTTCCAGTACATCAGCATTTTAGAAAAGAGATACATTTTTAGGGAAATGAAAAATTAAGTTGAATTTTCAAAAGAGAAAAGAAAATGGCCAATTAATAAACCTATTTGGAGTTTGAAGGTGCAAGTCTGCATAGGAACAAATTAGGATTAAAGATTCTCTTTTTGATGTGCATTTTTTCCTGATTATCTCTTGATAAGCTTCATGAAAAATATGACAACCAAATTGCCTTCATACATTAGGTTAGTGACGGGGAAGGAAGAATGTATTGATTGGAAGTGAACTTAACTGTATTCGAAGATCTGGTCCTGGGAGGGAGAGGCCCCAACTCTGAAAGCCCCTGCCTCTATTTCATCCTTCCGCGGGGCTTATGCGCAGAATGTGCACTTAGGGCTGGCCTTCTCCAGTGTTGCAGTGCCATTTCTATATATATTTCTATATATGCTAAGAATTTACACGCCAGGTCCATCTTGGCCCGAGTTTTAGTAATCATAGGTTCTGCTCTTTTATCATACACAATTCATTCTGAAACTTCACAATGATCAAGGAGTGTTTGGGCGCCTAAAACTCATCAGTGTTTTCAGCCAGGGGTGTAGCGTCTTCAGGGGCACCCCCTTTTCCTTCTCCTACGCCAGATCCTTCTCTTTTCTTACTGTTACAACTGTCCCCTCCAACTTGTCCTTATGCTAATTTTTAGGTGTCCTTTGCCCTCCTCTCCCTTGTGAGTTTATCTTCAGGGAGAAATAAAAATGCATAATCACTGTTCATGCTGGTGACTGATGCTGAACAGAGAAAACTGTCACACCTTCCGAAGATGCGGGGTGTTGTTTTGACTCTTTGTGCTTCACATGATTGGCGCAAAGGCATTTCTATTTCTTTCACGGTCTAGAACTGTATTACCTAAGCTCTCTGGATCTCTGTTGCCTCTCCTGCAAAAGGAGTTAGGTCTACCACTAACACTGTATTAATTCACTGATTGATTCATTCAATACATATTTATTCTACTGACCTGGGTACTCTTCAGGTAAAGAAACCAAAGGTCTACCTATTTGGATTCCCTGAGAACCATGGTAATAACCTGTGAATGAAAACACCTTTTTAAAAATCCACTTAATAAAACTCTGCAAACAACAAATCCTCATTCTTCTTCTTGCCTGTTTCTGTTCTCTGAGTTTCCACAAATACCACTTATTTTCCACTTAAGCTGATCCCTTCTTTGGTGATCTGATTCAATCTTTTGTTTTACTGCTTGCAAAACAAAAGGGTTCACTATGTTACTGGGAAGAATGACCAATAAAAGTCCTTGCAGGAAGCAGTCATTATTTTTTTTTTCATTATTCTTAAGTCGTATTTTCTCACATCATCCTTTGAGAAGGTGTCATCTACTCACCCTTGCAACGAGGCAGACTCACTGTTCTCTTGGCATACACGTATTAGAGAAACTTTCGGTGCTTATCCATAGCTCATAACACGTATCTCAAATGTGTTAGGGAAATTAGGAATTACATTATAATTGAATTGAATTTAAAACACTTTGTGTTCTCATTTTTAGTATTTTATGTACATCTACCTTTGCAAAGCGTACACTAAGGAAGGAAGTAGTATTGAGTGAGAGAAGCATTAAGAATTAGTTCTTTATGCAGAGTATGCTAGTTTAAACTTCAAATTTTAAATCTTAATTAAAATGACTGATTAAAACATAAACTTGCTTTTGATTCATACAGTTTTCACCTAGTATTTATGGCTTGACTGTGAACACGGTAAAGCAGCTGTGTCAGCATTTTCCAGAACACTATTCCTGCCACTTCCCTTAAAGGATGCCGGGGTCCTAAGTGTCTCCAGCAAAGGGGCTCCTCTGTATACACAGATCTACCATAAGTAGGTTACTGTCGGTCTATCTGAATTGGGGCTGTTCTCCTGGTAGCCAGCTTTAACTCAGGAGACCACTTAAAATAGACAAAGTTTTAGGACAGCTGTGTTACATAATTAACAACCAAATGGTTTCAGATGAACCATAATTTTATTAGCTATTAAAGTAAAAAACTAGATACTTGTAACAATGCTTTGCTGAGATATATTTCTTATAAATTCTTCAAAACAGTAAGTTCCCTCATTTCAATTATTTTAATCTGTTTGATGAGTTGTCCATCTACTGCCTACATGTGTCTAGGAGACACGTAAAACTGTTTCTGAAAACAGGACTAAAGGGCAAGTCATGAAAAACCCATTTGGTTACTAGATTTTCTTCAAGGACTCTACTTGTTATTAGCTAAGAAAAAGTCTTATCATTCACTGTCCTAAACAAATAAAAACACCAGTTAAAGGCCAGTGATAAGAAGAAGAAGAACAGGTCATTTATTTTCAGTAACCAAACCTTCTGTCACCAAATCACAGGGACCAAACGACCCAAGAGCGGGTGAGTCTATGCGGTAATAATACAGTCTTCAAAAGGTAATGACATTCACATTCTCAACAGCACAGACAGGACCATTTAATTTCTTCAACAGAAGACAATCACTTGCACAGTGTCATAATAAATAAATATCTCTATACTAAGACACAGTATGAGAGAAGCAATTCGGAAGACAGTATCGGGCTCACAAGCGCTAATCCAATCATCTGGGAGGTACTTTCCTAAATGAGGTACTAGGGAAAAAAATCACTTGAAATTCATTTCAAAGGTTACGGTCTTTAAAAATCAGGACGGAGGGGAAGTACAGAGAACAAGTTTATTTTTTAATTTTACTCTAAAATACAAACAAGACTCCTTCAGATTATGTCAACAGAACTCGATATATTTTTGTTTCCAAATTCCTAGCATGAAAGTCATAAATATTAGGCTTGAAACTGCTGACATTGATCAAAACTAACGGCACACAAAGAAAACTGTTTTAAAATTATCAGTTACACGAAACAAGCAATTCCTAAGTACAGGGCTCTTGAGTACAAAGCTTATAAAAGAGTTCTACAATTACCAAAATCTCAGAGGCCAAAAAAGATACTAGCAATTTTTTTTCAAAAACAGTGCTTTGAAGCAGAATACTAGTTTAAATTATATGAAACAACCTGGACAAGATTCTGATGCAACATCACAACTGAGATGAGGATGAAACAATATCTGAATTCAGCCCAGTTCAACCACAGAGCCACCTAAAGCCTATTTCCTTTTCTAAATGAAACAAGAGTTATCTCAAAACTTTTAAGCATTTAAATGATCAGCATTTCCTTTATCTGTCTGTGGAATATAAGAACATATTCTTAAAGCAAGACGAGGTGAAAAAAAAAAGCAAAACAAATCTGTGCAGGACACTCTGCCTGCTTTATCACAGACTGCATCAATACATTAAGGCTCCTTCCAGAATTCTAGAACTTCAGGTGAATTCTATCCAAACTAAGACACTGCAGAACAGGGGGGATAAAATTAAAATTTCCACCTTTGATGGAAACTTCCATGAATTTCAGAAAAAGTGAGCAAAGTATACAGCTTTCAGATGAAAAACATCAGTGCCTTGATCACTTTAAGTGCGTTAATTTTTTGAAACAATTTAAGCAAAGGTTTCTTTATTCCAGTTATCTGGTACTGTCCATCTTGAAAAAAAAAAGCAAGAATTCTGCATTTTTTAAAAAAATCTCTTTTCCTAGAGAACAATTACGATTGATTTAAGGTCGTCTGTTGGCAAAGAATGAAAAATGTCAGAATCTGTCCAAGAGTAACAAGTATTAGAACGATGAGAAGTTTACCAGTTACAGCCAGACACAGGGAAATATTTTTTAGGTCCCAAATTCACAAATGTAATTAGCCTTAAATGAACAAAAAGCCATGATTAATAAAATCTGTTCACTTTGTTTAAGTGATTCTAACCTGATGGTGGAATGGTCGACTCTCAGGGGCTCACTCCCTACCTCGTGCCGTAGCAGGGACTCTCGGCTGCAAGGTCATTGCAGCAGCTACTTTAACAGGTTCTGCAGCATGGCCGTGGCATAGGTGGGCCTGGCCTGTCTGCTCTCAATTGCATTCTGGAGGTACTGGATGCCTCCACAGCGTTCCCAAATCTCTTCGAATTGTCTTGGCAAAATCTCAGCACCACGCTTTCGAGTCAGGCCCGTCTCTTCGAGATTCAGCTCACACATCTCCATGTCATCCTTACCTGCACAGGTGAGAAGTCAGAATCAACGCACCTCTCTGCAGAACCATTTAGCACAAACTTTATTCCTGAAATAAATGTCTCATCAATTCTCATAGATTTGAGAACCTTTAAAGCTTTATTTCCTTTCTCAAGATTTAAATCTGCTTATTATTAGTAAGTTCACCAGACACAAACCAATCCTCCACCAAGTACACTCTGGAAATGTATGAAGACTGTAGTGGATCAAACATATTACCAGGGCTAATAAAAATGCTATCTCCTTAAACCATTTACAAAGTAACTGATGTAGACACCAATGAAAAGGTTCTTAGGACACAGGCTTCTATGTGCTCTACCAGGACATAATTAATCCAAGCAATTTCACATTGTAAGTAAGTTATCCTCAATTAACTGGAAATGTGATTTAATTACAAGGCTCCATACCTCAACCCTGAAATTTAATGAATTATTACGTTATCTATCACACTGTCTCATTCAGGGGGTTCATAATCCTTTTTTGCTTTCTGAATTATTTTTTTTCATGTGAATCATACCCACCAGCCACAAGAAGGATGGGTGGCTTGTCAGGGTGAAGTTCCATCTGCCGGGCAATCCACGGTCCGTCAAAATGGGCATACCACCAGCCTTTTTTCTTATTTTGCGGGTCTTTGTACTGGTCCGCAGGGCGGATGAACGGGATGCGGAAGAAGCGCTGCTGCCGGTTCATTTCGATCTCCTGCTGCCGGGCAGGGAGCTGGGCCGCGGGGTTCTGCTGAGCTGCCACAGAGAACAGGGAAAGTCAGAGCTGCAGCCTCAGAGAGAGTGAGAGCTGCCTGAGTCCTAAACTGCACCACAAATTAAAAAAAAAAGGAAGAAGAGGGGTTCCTAGTAGTAAATGCAAATATGAATTGCCTGTAAATGAATACAATTTCTCTCCCTGAAGAAGCTCCTTGGCATGGCAAACGCACACCCTCCCACCCTCCACCACCATCACCGCCACCAACAGCAGCAGTACCACCACCACCCGGCCCCGGGCCGAGTCCCACAAATGACCGCACCTGCGCCCAGGATGAACTCACACGGCAGGAAAGCAAACCAGTCTTGTTTACTAGGTTTACATTTTCCTCCAGAGAGTTCAAAATGA
Source organism: Vicugna pacos (assembly GCF_048564905.1). Taxonomy (NCBI): domain Eukaryota; kingdom Metazoa; phylum Chordata; class Mammalia; order Artiodactyla; family Camelidae; genus Vicugna; species Vicugna pacos. The sequence goes on along the minus strand of NC_132994.1, from coordinate 9,983,660 downwards.
AGGCTGCAGAATAACATTTATGGGACTAACTCATAATAAAACAAACAGTAATTTGACAAACCTAAAAGATTACAGATGTTTGTCAATTTGATCACAATTTCCCCAAAAAGTGGAAGACATAAAAATTTCCTTTTGCCAGCTGATTTTGAGACTTAAAATGGCCAAGATAACACAGATTTTTACTTATTAAGACTTAGACAACTTTACGACAATAACAAAATGATAACAGTAAGCATGAACTCTCACTCAGAATTACTTACTCTGAAATCACATTTCTGTTGGAATAAAATCCACTGAAGTAAGTGGAAAGTGTGTAATATTTGGTTCTTTTTGCTAATAGAGAAGAAAAATCCTTGCTTTTCTGCTAACACTCGGTAATGAGCACATACCAATCTTTCTTCCCTTGCTCAATTACTAAACAGTTCTTTTTTTTTTCCTAAAAATATAAACAGTCCTCTGGGGCAATGACTTTACATCTTCAGGAGCATAATTCTGGTAAAGCTGTTTAATATGCTCTATACGCACAACTTTAAAGGTGGACCAATCATTTACTGCAGCTCAGTTAAAAATCTTCACTGAAAAGCTAAGTATGTCAATGAAAAATTATATAAGTCAAGGACAGTCACATGGCCTTTGTAAGACTTCCCAAGTACTGAAAGGATCAAATTACTTTCATTCTACTTTTTACACCAATAGCAAGAGCTTCATAGCAGCTGAATCTATTCCTGTGCAAACCAGAGAAAGCAGAAAGCAGTTAGCACAGCTGTATACCCCTAAGAAAGGATGAAACAGAGGCCCAGTTTTGTTAGTGACTTAAAAAGCTGTGTCACCTTTAGCATGTTATCAGAGATGAGCTTATTTATTCTCTTTCCTGCTCCCTCAAAGCTGCTTACAGTTCAGTGTTTCCATTTCAAGTTTTAAAAACTACCTACTTTGCAGAAAATACACTAACTCAAAACTAAGACATTTTATAAAAGGATTTAAAAAGGAAAACCTTCCCTCCATCTTAAGCAGTGAATTAGAATTCAATGTCCTGTTGACAGGAAACTTACCACGATATTGATGGCGATCGATCAGATTAACCTACACTTTTTCTTTTAAAATAATCTCCTGTGACTCAATATATTGGGTAAAATTAAGAAACCCAATGGAGAGTCTTTGATGGCTTTTTCTAATAATGTGAGAAATGAAATTATATTAGGGAAGCCTGCAAATGAATATTCATCTGGAAACATTAAAAGTTTGAAACTAACCTTCTAAATAACTGACTATTCTTAAACATCCAATTGTGTTATCTTCAAAACAGTGAATAACTTTCAAATGTAGCCCTGTAAATTACTAGAAACTCTAAAAAAAACCATGTCCAACCAGTTGGCAAGTAACTATGGCATTATATTCAAGTCATTACTGCTCAACTGATTTCTAGAAGAAATTCACTGTACAGTAAGATGACTCAAAGCTCTTAAAGCATCAAAAAATGAGCATCATAGGAAGCTATAAAAGTAAAAGCAATCTCCTCTTCCTATTGAGAGGTATCCTATTAAGCTTGTGTATATTATCATGCAAAACTCAAATCTTTTTGGACAGAAAAGCTTATACCATCACAGTATTTGAAACCAGCACCTAAAGTTAGTCTTTATTCTAAAAGATCAGCTGCTTATTAAGATAAGAGTTTTGCTACAATAAGAATTGTGTATACTCAGTTTAAAATGCTAGTTTTTTAAAAAAGGAAGAAATTTGATAAAACAACAAATTAAATTTTATTCTGCATATATATTTTGGAGTGATCCAAATGAAAGCTTCATCCCAAATTAAATATCTTAGGACAGATAAACCAACATTAATGTATTATAATCTCCTTAAAATTGTAGCAAAACAATGTTTAATACAAGTTAGTATTTATAAAGTATTTTTAACCCATCTTCCAGTTAGCTCATGAGTTGCCACCCATTGACTTACGTGAATTGTTCAAAAATGGTGCAAAATCTGTGAACAAATATTTTAGGTTGAAGAAAAGATAAAAATGCCAAAGTGATAAATGAGCATTCTTCTAATTTGTAATGCCTTCCCATCAACTGAGAATAAATATCCTGTCCATAGCCAAACACTCCCAGAATTATCTACAGGTAGATGCTGCTTTTTGATTTTTTTTTTAAAGCTATTTTGTATTTTTTAGGAATTTCTGCTTGACAGACATACAAAGAGGACCAAAATTTAATTTTGGCACACAGTAATATCCAAACAAAAATCCAGAACAACGACTTAGTAATAACCATTATAGTACCTTTAAAGTACTGCTAGAATTTTTGTAGGAAAAAAGAGAATGACTAATAAATTCATCAAAAAAATATGCATTAGAGAAAAAGCACTGCCACATTTATATATACTCAGTATTATTTCATTTCTTCACATATCTGAAGTCTTAAACTCATGCCTTTTTTTTTTTTTTTTTTGGAACGAATAAATAAGACTGTTCTCCAAAGCCATTGTTTTAAGCAACAAATACTGTAAATCTTTATGGGTAACTTGCCACTGTCCCCAAACTTATTTCTGAAACCTCCTTCTGTGGTAACGGTGAGGCAAGCATGCTCCCTGGGTACAGCACATAGGAAAAGAGGCGGAGCCTCCCAGCTCTGAATTCTAGGCATCAACCACGATTTGTCAATATACCACTCTTCAAGGCGATAATACCAAGTTATATTTCCGTTACTCGTAAGTCATCATTTTATTTTCTCATATTAATGAATTCTAACCCTTCTAAACATTAAACCACAGAGCAGTTCCTTTCAGAGGTCAAGCAGCTACACTATTAGGAAACCACCTAAATCAGAGAATTTTCCCAAATGAGCCTTCAAGCATCATGGAGTCCTTCACCTTTCCCTTTAACTGTACTCCTGCATCAGAATGAATCTACATGAGAGGAAAATAAAGAGAAAAATAAAAAGGTTTTCTTCTAAGTAGAAGTTACATTTTATCCTGAAAATGGCCTGTAATCAAATTCTCTGAAGGCTACATATACGTGGAGTGTGTTCACCCACAATTTCTAATTTGTTCATATACCTGGATGGGATTCCTGGGAAAACTTCATCACTCTCTTGTTCTTCCAAATATTTTGTTACAAATGGAAACAGTATAAGAAGCAGTAAGGTAAGCCATGTGTTATTTGCTCCTTTGGGGGCAAAGCTGGATGAGTAAGGTACCAAAGTTTGGTTTGACACAAAAAAAATACAAGAAATATGTATATTCATTAAAAATGTATGTGCCAAATATTACAAAATAAATTTCTTTTTAAGAAGTGCAATCATTCAGATGTATAAATTTTGAAATAAAAGACAATGAAAGTCTATCAGCTAAAGGTCATGATTAGAAAATTACAGCTAAAAAGGTTATAGCTAAAAAGAACAGCTCTTCATTTTTACAAGACAAAGGCTAACTGCAGTTAGAAACTTGGTACAGACAGTAGTCATCCTGTCGTCTTCAATTCCCAGAGACAAATTTTTAAACTGGAGAAGAGAGTGGTGGTCACAAGAAGACGGATGTTTAGACAGCCTTCCACCTGCCACTTCTTAGTTGCATGCAATCTCACCGCTCTTCCAGGAGCGGTATATTGACAGATGACACCCCGTGAACAGTCACTGGCATGAACAGCTCTCTTCCTGATAACACTTCCCTCCCTCAATCTAATCTTTGCAACAACTTAGAAATGCTAGAACTCCACCATTTAATTACCTTTCACCAAACATTGCTTATTTGCTAGGAAGGTGGTGAGGGAGGTAAAATATAAATGTGAGCTCATTTTCTTAGTCAACTTGAATCAAACATTGCTAACCTATACTATCAAATGTTGCGAATATACCTCTTTTTTTAAAAAAGGGCATTAAATATGCTGTCATCTTGATATTTACCAGAATTAACCTAACAAACTGTGCCAGTTTAAAAGCAGCAAGTTGAACAAATGAAATTCCAACTGTTGCTTTTAAAATTGAAAAGACAACTTATATACCACAGGTATTCTCAATTAATGTTAAAGCTTTTCCTAGGTCACGTCTATCCTGCTCTTTTTTCCAATTCCAGGTGTACAACTTTGCCTTTTGCATTACAAAGTAACAAAATTCATTTTTAGACTCTTAGTCAAAAAACCAAATCTTGATCTAGGTAAAACTCTGATCTAAACCAAGGTACTATTTCTCACTCTTGCAGTTTCACAGTATTATAAAATAATATTGGCAGTAAACATTCTTCTTTTTTTCATAGTAATCTTTGCATTTCCACACATAACCTTTACAAATATGTGTATATGTGTATGTGGAATGAATACATATTGACATGATTACACAACCTGCTCAGAATAGACAAGGTTATTCTTATCTCCAGAATTTATCTTAACAAGTAAATTCGGTACTTTTAAATAAATGTGACTTAAGATGTATCTAACAGAAACAATGCTTTGAAAGATTAAATATCTTGGTTATGTTAGTTACCAGGTTCAGATGATCACAGGTCTACAGATAAGAGAAAACTTATGTTGGATATTTTGTTCAAATGCCTTATGTATAGTTACATGTCATTATATACATAGGAATATCCAGAAGTACAGATTTGTTTTTACCATAATCAGTAACAGACTTTGGAGCACGTTGTTCTGTTTCAGTATTTCTCTTCTTGTTCTTGGATTTCCAAGCATGGTACACTTTCAGTCTCCTGTGAAATTCCTCTCTGCAAGCTGCCAGGAGTTCAATATCTATCAATTACATAGAGAGAGCCAAAAACAAAGGGATTAACATCCTAATTTAGTCATCTAGCATAATTATTCTGTGCCACAAACACATATTTTAAATAAAGTTTTCATTTTCAAATTAATAGTAAAGAATCAAAAGTCAGCTAACTATTGATAAAGATGAGCATTTTACAGCATTATTACCTTTTCTATTTACAGAGCATTTCCTTACACATTATTACTATCTTAGATCATTTGCTCCCCACAAGAAGCCTGCACTACATAGGTCTTTTAGAGATGAAGAACTTGAATCAGAGAGGTTAAGTCACTTATCCAAGGTCACAGGCCACGACAGCAGAATAAGAAGTCACCGAGCTCAAAGGCAAGCTAGATTTACGCCCAACACATTTTGGATATTTTAATTATGCAGATAAACTCAGTGAGGAGAGGGAGAACACAGTGCAGGGTTCTGTATGACTATGACACTTGAGGCGCTGGTTACAGTGTCCTGAACGCAAACACTATGACTGACACAAGAACAGAACTGTGTAGTATCCTCCGGGTTACTCTGTTCTGTTGGAAGGAAAATAGCTTTAAAAAGAAAGAACTCCATTGCCATTTTTTGTTTTTTTTACTTTCCATTCGTGGACCAAAACATTCTGATATCTAGGTATTTAACCATCATGAGTAACATTAACATAGCCCAAACCATAATTTCTCTATGCTTTTCCTCAGACCTAGGCAAGAAGACAGGCAAAATGAATTTAACTTAGTAAGCATATCTTCCTTTCAGCTTTGTGAATAGACTAGGTCTTCAAGGTGAGAGTAACAAAGAGAATGGCTTAAACTAATTTATATGAAAAAAAAAATCCCACGCCAATCCAGTTCAGAGCCTTCCCATTCTCCATCCTCTCCTTTCACTCACCACAAGAAGTATTGATGGTGTCACGCAGTTCTGCGTATTTCCATTTACTGAGATCATGTTTCTTGGTACCGGCAGCTGCCTTGGTGGCTTGTACAGCAGGTCCTCTGTAATTATTATATATTTTTGTATAATTTAAACTAGAAATATGAATGAAACGTTGACTAAACAGGCAAGAAAGTGAGCACAAGTTTGAGAACTGGAAATAACTACTGGAAAAAGATATAATAATTTTTGTATCTTTGACAGATGAGATTAAGAAAGGTGTAACAGGATGCCCAGGTAAATTAAAATTTTCCAGTATGCCATTCAATAGCCATATTCAGTTTTATCAGAACTTCTAATTCCAATATTCTAGTACCAGGGACCTCCCCCAGACCTCAGTTTAAATGTTCTAACTCACGGATAAGTGAACATCTAAAGCTAAAGAATACATTTATATGTGTATCAACAAACGACTGGATAAAGAAGTTGTGGTATATACAATGGAATACTACTCAGCCACAAAAAAGAATGAAATAATGCCATTTTGCAGTAATATGGATGGACCTAGAGATTATCATACTAAGTAAGTCAGAAACAGAAAGACAAATATCATATGATATCACTTATATGTGGAATCTAAAAAACTGATACAAGTGAAGTTATTTACAAAACAGAAACGGACTCCCAGATGTGGAAAGCAAACTTATGGTTACCGGAGGGAAAGGAATGAGGGGAGGGATAAAATAGAAGTTTGGGATTAGCAGATACAAATTACTATGTATAAAATAACAAGGTCCTAATGTACAGCACAGGAAACTATATATATTCAATATCTTGTAATAACATAATGAAAATATGGAAAAGAATATACATATATATAACTGAATCACTATGCTGTACACCAGAAACTAACATGACACTGTAAATCAAATATACTTCAATGAAAAAAAAATACATTTATATATATTCCTCAAAATCAGAAGAGAAATCCTCAACATATTCTAAGATCATGAGAAGCACATGAAAGGTTTGTTTATGAGCCAATCAGCGAAGCCCCAGCCACTGGCCCAGAGTCTGGCCAGGCATCTGCTTACAAAGTCCACAGGGGAGTGGCCCAACTGCCAGCCTCTGTCATTACAGACAGGCTAAAAGAGCTGCTGGAGCCTGGAAACTCCTGTGACCTTTGAGCTTCAGTGTTAGAAGATTCAGAAAGGTTTGGTGGGCAGATAAAACCTCACCCTCATATTCAGTGAGTAATAATATGACAACCAGTAAATTAAAGGAAAAGGTTGTAGGTCCTGAGACAGATAACAGAGATTTCAAAGGGCACAGTGTTTTACCTTGCCCTGAGTAGTAGGAACATTTGAATGGGGAAAGAAGAAATATAAAACAGATATATATTAAATATAAAAAATGAAAATAATACATAATTTTAAATAATTTATTTTAAAAATAAATTTTTTAAAGAATAATTTTAAATTAAATGGGATAAAATCAACCTTTTCATAGTGCTACTAATAGCTTGATTTGCTTCTATTCATGTAATGTGAAATAATTATTCAGAAAATTTTCTTTTCTTTGATATCATTTTTTCAGCAAAAGATTATACCTGCCACATAGCAGACACTGAGAATAAGCTGCCAGTGAATTTAAAGCTCAATGTAACAAAGAATTTAAACACATCATATTTCAAGATATGAAAAGAAGATGGAACAGTATTAAAAGACTTAAGTATGAAAGAACTAAAATATCACTTCTCGGGTATCACACAAGCATTTCACCTTTGTGGTCCACTACTTGGAAAACCTTCCTCTTAAAGAGGGATGATCACAGTATAGGATCTGAAAATGAGCTCATATTTTTTCATCACTGTACATTCTGAAAGGCAGCAGCAATCTTGGCAAACAACCAAGATGCATTTAATGAGACTGTTGTCATTAAAAAATGATGCTAAAAATATGTATCCTCTTTCTTGAAATAAAGAAAATAATTCCTGCAAAATTAAGCTTAATAATAAAATAAGGTACTTTTTGCTTCTTTAAAAGGCCTGTTTATGCTTTCCTTTTAGAGAATAAAAAAGAGCATACTTTACATACTCAAAAATTGTTTGGTGATTTTTAGTCACATATAAGCCTTGGCTAAAGGCTAATGTGTGACCATTTAGTTCTTTCTGCATTTTTATGGTTAAAATTTGTTTCAAGTTTATTGCAGAATCTCTTTTTCTAAGCTGTATGACTGGCCATTCTCCTTGTAGCTTTTTCTTCTTAATTGCTTTGCTCAAAGAGCCAGCTGTGGGTCAGCAAGGTCTCTCTATTACCCTTAACAATAAATTATGCATTAACATTATTCAAATACTCTTTTTTCTTTTCTACATCCCAAAACCACCATTCAATAAACTAACAAAAAAGTTCTCCTTTCTTCCTAGCTCCTCTGCCAGTCTTTCTTGAAGGGCAGCTGAAATTACAGGGTTTTGCTGTTGTTTCCTTTCCTTTTGAAAGAGAAAGTGAATTTACCTAATATATAGTTTTATAGGTTGTCAGAATACATACGAGGTGTCGAAATACATAAGGTGTGTTTTGATACTTTTTAAAAAATCACACTGAATTCAAATTATTATTACTCAAAATTATAGTTTTACTATTACTAGCTTATCATTCATAATACCTCAAACAAAATTACACCTGTTAAAGCATATTCAGCATTCTAAGAAGTACACAAATCAAATGTATTTAAATGCTTCCCCCCCATCTTTGGAGTTATTAAAAAAGTAAAATGAAGGTGTAATTTACTGATTATTTAGGCTTGTTATAAAGACAATCATGTAAACGACAGAATGAGTTAGTAGCAACACTGACTTTTGATTTTAAAATATATACTAATTTTAACACTTTCAACTCTGTAACTTCAAAATTGAAAGTTAAAATGTTGCTGATTCATACGCACTTATAAAGGTAACATGGACCAGATCCTGCTGGGAAGTTATATCCCTTGGTGGCTCAACTTTGACACCAGTGGTTTTTAATCTGTGAGCTATGGTGCACAGGGGCCGTCTGGAGCCACACCCCTCCTCACTTGCCCTTCAACCAAGCACAGTGGTTCCAGTCAGAGAGCAGCGCCACCCCCAGGGGGAGTTTCAAAATGTTCCTTTTGTTATAATGACAGGACGGGTTACCCTACTGAGACCGAATTGGTGGGGGCCAGTGGTAAGCATGACAGTACTACCAACAAGGAACAGTCCCATCCAAAATGCCAACGGTACTCCACAGAGAGATGCCAATTGAGAGGAACACTTTTTTTTTTTAAACTTTTTCTGTGTTAAGAGTGGTATGAGGACGAAGTGACATTTCTTGTGCAGAAAATTTACATGGAAAAAAATAGGCTATTCATATAACAGGTTCTGGTCCAAATAATGAAAAGTAATTTTAAAAATATGATTTTGAGGTGACACTTATTTCCCCAATTACACTGCACTGACCTACTCAAAATTTCTGACATTTCTTTCGCCATTTGTTCCCTATAAGAAAAAGGATAACACAATACAGTGATATAAAAGACAACCACATAAATTACTTAAAAGACCTAAAAGCATAATTAAAATTTGTATTTTCAAAAGGACTACTGATTTACTAACCATATACTTTTACTTTGTGAAAGTTGATAATGTACTTTTCAACATATATAGCCACAAAATACAGCACAATTTTTGTTTAAATTCATTTAGTTCTTTGAATTCCATTTTTGCAGTAGGAACTCTTAGATGAAATCTCATGAAAGCTACACTTCTGTGATATTTTTATGTATAGAATATAATCAGCATGTTCTAAATGCATACAGGAAACTTGGCAGGATACAGATTCTACACGAGGAATTTTGTGCTAGGGTTGCTCAGTATAAATATTAACTAGACAAGGCATAATGGTGGTAAACCAATCTGATCTACTTTACAGTGTCGGAGTTCAAATAAGAGTCTGATGTGCTCAAAGCTCTTAAAAAAATTCAAATGCATCAAATACTTGTTAAATTAAAGATCAGAAGGGTTCTGACCTTCCAAGGATAAACATTTCCCAAAGGCAAAAACTTACTTTTATTACCCAAAAGATTATAACTTTTCTCAAATTTGGCTTAATTCTGTGAAACGGAATGCTCATTTCATCATGTTCCTCAACTTCATGAGTATTTTATTTTCGTGTCCTCTCCTCTCTACCTTCATAATTAATCATTTTCTCACACTCTCTATTCAACAGGCTCTGGTAACCTTAAAATCTTATAAATCAAAAGAAAGGAAGATGGCTATGTTCGCCTCAGGGATCAGTTTTCTGGATGCCTGCCAGGAGCTGGGACCCTGATTACACAGCAGCAGAGACGTCTCTTTCCTTCTGAGGAACACTGGCTAAGATCAGGTGCTGACGGGGCTCTATCCAAGTAAGCACAAGTCAGAGAAAAAGTCATCTTCCAAAACTGATGATCAAGGACAAACAAATGCAAATATAATCTAATAGAAATTAATCTACTAAGAATTTTCCAACTTTCTATTTCTTTTCCCACAGCAGATTTCAAGGGAATTCATGGCCTTTCAGAGCTCTTTACTCCACGGTCTGTCATCACGTGGAGATGCCCCAACACTACGCTGGATGGCAATCTCTCCTGAGTCTACAGCCCACCCCACGCTATGGGAGCTACACTGTATGTACTGGGTAGAAATGGCTCCTGCATCTGGGTCCCCTTCTTATTTTCCCAAACTATGTGCAAATGCTCACAATTTCACCTTGAACGTCAGCTGACTGCTAGGCTTGTTTAATTCAAACTCAAACGGGAACTATAAAGCAGTGGGTACAACAGCATCCACTCAGGGGCATTTACAAAAATCTTAGTGCACTGTGGCAAGAAGGATGCTGTTGAGAGTACATGGCTGGCACTGGATGAGATGAGGGGTCAGAGATGCCAAATGTCCTATGCAAGAACTGGCCCACATTCCATGTGACTTCAACACGTCCGCCAGACACAGAGAGTTGAAACATACATATACGTATAGTTTTACACGTAAACAAAGTTCTACATGTGAAACAACCCTTTTTTTGCATGGTTTTGATATGCACAGAAGTTTTATAGGAACTTCTCCACTACTGTAGAATGGAGAGGAGACTATATTTAACTCTGTTCAGAACTTCAGAAAGGATTGTCCACAATTTCTGGCATTTAAACCAATTTGCATTTGTAGTTGCTGCATTCGTGGTGAGTTTATGTACATGTAACAACATCTGAGTACCTGACCATGTTATCCTCTAGCTGTGAGCAAGCAATTTCATATTAAAATCAGTATTAAAATAAATATAATAAAATAAATACTTATAAATTACTGTCCTTTCATTTCTCTTCTACATACATTGCTTAGAGAGAATTATTAATGTAGTTTCCATCACTTATAAAACATTTGTTATTGGTATTGGGGTCTGACAGAGCTACGAACCATCACTATAAAGGGTACAGCTGGAGTTCTAAAAGCTGTTAAAATTCAGATTTTATATATATTTTGAAATTTTACATATATAGCACATATATTTAAAAATATAGGTAAAAATACGTTTTATGCATATAAAATATATTTTATATGTATATCCCAAATGCTACTTAGATTCTGTCTCTGCAGAGAGATCCTGACAACAGAAGAAACACTAGCACCAAAATCAGCACTGCATACGTAACAGTAGATTGTGAGCTGTTTAGATATTAGTAGAATGAACTGTCATATTTACTGAAAACTCAGCTATCTGCTGTGACTCAAATACTTCAAATATTTCATTTATTCTTATTTTTATTTCCACATGTACTTCCATTAAGGCATAAGGGCGGGCTAATTAAAAACACTTAAGACAAAATGGGTGTTAACATTTAAACAAAGCTAGCAAACACAAAGGAAGAACCAAATGATAAACCACTGTGATGGAGCACCAGACAGGAGAATTAACATTCCTCCTGGGGAAAAAAAAAAAAAAAAAAAAAAAAAAATAATAATAATAATAATAATGTAAAGTTTACTTCAATGAGGAAAATATTTCTTCTGAAAAGTATCCACAACCTTTTTTTTAAAGCTTATATGATTAAATCAAATGTTTAAAAGGGGAATGACATACGGTGTCATTCTGGGTCCTGCTCCACCAATTCTGTGAAAAGAATACATACATTTTAGTCAATGCCATAACCAATGCTCAACTGTGAAAAATCTGGATTGTGCCAAATTCGTTTCAATGCCTTTGCTCATTGATTTAAAAAACTCCATTACCTTTATTTAACTCTATGTGTGAGAACATTCAGAATTTTAATGTTTTTGAATCTTCTTAAAAATGATTTGAAAAGAATAAATGAAAGGCATTGAGTGAAAATTGAAGAGCAAATATATCACATCTAGGTTAGAAAATTATTCATTGTAAGGTTTGCTTGTTTGTTTTTAGTAGAATCTGGATATTATGTTATAATTTTAGGTAATGTAAAATCATCACTTTGCATCAAGGATCATATGTATAATTGATTAAGATCAATTTTAAAATACATTACATATGCGGAAAGCAATTCTTACTTAGAAGTTACTGGACGGGAATCCAAGCTGAAAAAGTTAACTTGAAATTGTTTATTGCAGCAGAATCTAACTACATATATTTTCTAATGTCTCATAGGACCCAAGAACATTTTCATGCTTTATATTAAGAACAGAGTTACTCAGAGAGGTTCTTACTCACACATTTGTTAGAAAGAATTCAGTGCTAACAAAGGTAAAATAAACATTCAAGAACATTAAGCTGCAGCCCGCGGAGTAAGATAAAATTACCAAACATGGGAAACCTTTAGAGAACATCATCCACAGTGCGGTGCTGATGCCTGCGGGACAGAGTATAAAACTACCGGGCGGTTCAGAGGGGAAGGGGTTCACGAGGACAAGGGGGTCGGGGAAGGCTTCCTGGCAAAGGACTGACAGAAAGGGCCTGAAGGGGCATCGGGGCGGGGACACCATCCCTCAGCCGTCCCACAGGAGAACAAAATCCACGTCTTCTACCTTTCATGTGATAACTGCTTGCAGTGTCTCCTAACTACTTGGTAGTGGTCCCATTACCTAGTTAATTCTGCTTAACTTCAATCATCGGTAACTCGTCACTTAAGCTAAAGGTCCTAAATGGCCCCCCTATTTCTCTGAGACCATTCACCTCGGAAGAAGTGCATCTTTCTGGTGATGGGATGGAGTCCACATGTAAGCCAGGATCTTATACATACTATGCGGAATGACACTGGATCTAGCTAAATATTTCAAATGCTCAAACACAAGAGTCCACCGTAAATACCACCGACGACTCCATCAGTGAGTCTCGTATTAATGAGCTTCAGGCATAACGAAGTCAGCTCCGTCAAGGCAGGACTCCCTCACACACACCAGGGGGCGCCGCCTGGTTCACCGCGCCTGGCCCACTGGTCAGTTACACGCAAAGGCTCCCGGCCACGCCAACAAAACACAGGCGCAAGGAACCGAACAGCAGCTGAGCCGAGTCTGCAGTTCCAGAAGCCACAGCCGGGCCAAAATATCTTAATATCTTTGTGAAACAGTGAAATGTTCACAAAAAGCCCAAATATTGGACCCAAACCAAAGAGCTTAACAATTATTATAACACATAGGCCTATTCAATTTAAATGTAACTTCCACATACAATTCAGCTGAGTTCCTTAGTACACTCACTTACTAGAAAAAGCATGAAGGCAACTTAACATACTCTTTTCCTTCTCTATCTTTGTTTTCAGCTAAATAAAATCTAATCGCCACTTTGCAATGAGAACCAAGTTTTTTCCTTTCACAAGGAAATAGCAACATCTAGTCACTGTATCTTAATGATTTTGTCATAAACACTGCTCTGACATTCTGAAAAGCATGGTTATATACATCTGTGTGCCCCTCGATATGCCTACAACATATAACCCTACATAAAGGAACCCCACAAACTAGTTCTGCTTTGTATCTACAAATAATGAAAATAACTAATGTTTCTACATTCTATATTTTTAAAAAATGACTCTGTTATATTAAAACCTTCCTGCAACTTATAATAAGAACATCTGTATTCCTCTACGCTCCACTGTATTTAGAGATAATTCAGAAACCTAAGGAGCCACAACATTTCAATGTGATAAACCTTCCTTCTTGGAAAAGAAAATTATTCTAAAACATGGGGGGGTCGGGGGAAAAATGAGTGTGTGTAAAATTTCTCAAGTGTCAGGGTGTAGGACGTATTTCTAAAAATTTGCACTAGGAAAATAATAAATCTCCCCCAAAAAAATAAATAAGAAAAAAGAAAATAATAAATCCCAATCTCAAATATATTAAACTGGATTATAATATAGTCACTGATTTTCATGCCAGTATTTAATGGCAGATATTTAGAAATTACCTGCCTATCCTTCACACAATACTCGACAATTTCAGAGTGATGTTTTCTTATTCATGAGCTGAAACAGCCGGTTTAATCAATAGTTCAAAACTTTGATAAAAATCGACTGTTTCATTCACTTGGTTTTAAAAGTTAATACAAGTAATTTTTTAAATGGAAAATACACCGGGACCTAAGGAATATGACTTTCTCCTACACCCTTCACGCTGAAAAGAGACAGGGAGAGGGGTACCGCGGCGAGAGCGCCCCGCCCACCGGCCCCACCCGGGGCGGTACCTGCGCAGCACCGGGTCCGCCTGCGCCTCGTCGCTGATGAGCTCGGCCTCGCTCTGCGCGATCCTCAGGGCCAGCTCCCGGTCCCGGCGCTCCTGCTCCAGCACCGCCTGCTGCTGGGACTCCTCCTCCCGCTGCCGGGCCAGCTGCTCCTCCACCTCGGCCTGCCGAGGACAGAAGACCATGGCACCAGGGCCTCTCCACTTGTCGCCCCGATCATTCCCATCACTACCTGGAATTGTCCCACTCAAGTTTTTGTTGTTTTTTTAAACTAAGAAATATATACCGTTTAACCAGAAACCATTTCAGGAGCCTCTATTCTCTTCTATATTATGAATAATGCTTCCTCGTTCCCAAATCCAAGCCAAGAGTTCCACCATTCTATTAACTATATAGTGAGTTATCCCGGATACCACATGAGTATCTTAGGTACCACATTAACACCAACACCTAAAGCAGATGTTAGGAATCGAAAGTGTTGGTTGTGCTCAGGATAAATTAGAAAGCCAAGGCAGGCACTCAATTACATGATCAATTATTCCCAGATAAGGACTTTTTAAGAAATGGGGGTAGAGAGACTCTCTTAATCCTAAATTATAAATACTAGCATCTACAAAATTATGAAATAACATTTTAAAACATTATAGTTATGTTTTTACTGAATGTTGATCTTTCTCCTAGGAATAACAACAAACCATACTTACTGAACTAGGCACTGTTCTAAATGCTGTAACGTGTTAACTCATTTAATGCTCACCACTATTATTTATCTCCATTCCAGAGAGAGAAAATTGTGGCCCACAGTCACTCACTGTGACTCGTGCAATGTCACAAGTTCTGTCAGTGACAGAGGCTGGACTTGAATTCACTTCCCTAGCTCCAAAGGCCCTTCCCCATGACCACTTCAGAAACCGCCTTTCGTCTCTGGGATAAATCAATGACAACTTACCTAGCAAATCAAGATCTTGCTTTCACTTCTTTTGTTTTATAATTTTGTAGATTCTATTTTGATAGAAATTCAGTCCAACTGCCTAATAAGTACAGACCTGAATACGTTTTTCATCATCTTCCCTTTTCTTTCTCTCTTCTTCTTCTTGTTTTCTCTTTGCTTCCATCTCAAGTTTCCTAACAAAGAAACAGAAAACTCCTCAAAGATTTAATAGAAAATAAGGAATCCTTCAGAAGGCAATTTGATGATCAATAAACAAAGGTGACAGAATGGGAAGGCAAATTAACCTCCTGGCCATATACAGTATCAACTTACTTGAAAAATAAAGTAAAATCTAACTCTACCAACAGCAATTCTTCTGAAAGAAACAAACTCAGTTACATTCTAGAACCTTTACTATCTCTAGATTAGCTGGGTTACAAAGCCTATTTATAAGGTCCTGATTACACTGTTTCCCTCTACTCCTTCTCCAATTAGACAACTTTTACATTCTTCGTCTACTCCAGTATGGCCATCTTCCAAAATGCTATCAGTGCTAGCTTATAAATAATACGAAGTCATAGTTTTAAAAAGAAGTCGTCCTCAGGTGGAAGAGTGTAAACAAAATTCAGGTTATGGTTCAAATCACTTTATGTCATTATTGTAAAACGAGCTTACTTTCTCCATTTTCAAACTGACTCTAAAATTAGTGTTTAAAAAGAATATGACTTTTGACAATAAGACTATTCACTGACCACCATCAACGCAAGGAATTCACTCTCCTGTGAGCTTCTAATTCAAAACAACAACGTAAAGGCCTTACATGCGCCTCTCCTCCTCCTCCTTCCTTCGACGACGTTCATCATCTTCTCGTCGCTTTCTCTCTTTTTCCATTTCTTCTTGAATACGCCTCAGCCTTTCTGCTTCCTCTTCCTGCTGCTTCTTTTTCTGCAGTGCACTGAGGAGCACCTCGGCGCTTTTAACTAGTGCATCATATTCCTTCTGTATCTGTTCCCTTGTCATCACAGTGGACTTAGAGAAACAAAACAATAGACAAGCACTTAAAAAGTTCTCTCTTCTGTTGCACAACAATGTGAATATACTGACAACTGCCAAACTCTACATTTAAAAATGGTGAAGATGGGAAATTTCATGGTATGTGCTTTTACCACAATTTCTAAAAATGCACATATACACAAAGACTGGAAACGTTGGTAAGCAATAAGCCCACTATCTTTGTGATACTGTTTGAACATTAAATAATATTCAAAAAAAATTTAACGTTCTCTCTGTGCACAAATATCTGAGTCTATTTCCTACCAATCAAGTAATCAAATATCTAAGGATATACTGTAGGCAAAGTAACATACTATAGTTAAAATTTTTTTAAAGGAATGATTAGCTAATTTTACCAGAGTTTACTACTCTTTAATAATACTTCAGAATACCAAATACATCCAAAATTGTTGGATGATTTTCCTAAATGTGTCTAGGTTGATTTTAATTGATTAATACCACATAAACAGGCATGGCTCCTGACAGATTTATAAAATCAGCTAAGGTTATCCAAAACATTTTTATTTTTCTCTGGACTTCTTTCTCCATTCTACCTCCAAGATTGATCACTGTCTACATAAAATATCTGCAGAAACTGTCATAAAAGGCTCACTTTAAGGTATTATATCCCACATAATTGCGCTGAATTATGGAAGTAGATGAGAAAAACATGAAGACCTTAAAATATAACAGAAAAAGATGTGACTAGACAGATGGAATATAATTAACAAACAAGCATATAGAAAAAAAACTTTCAATCCCACTGGTAATCAAATGAGTATCAAAATCAAAAAAAGAGGCCCTCTTTTTTCCTACAAAACATGGGGGGAAACTAATTATTATTTCATATCAGTTAAGTAAGTTATGACATACCCTATTATGAAGATAATGTAGTAACAGGGACGAGGCAATAACACAAAGATAGGGATACAAAATGAAATGTACATTACGATAGTAACTAGCAGAAGTACGTGCATATGAAATACGATGGAGGGGAATACACAACAGTATGATAGCTGAATGCGTTACTGTAGAGGGTTATAAGTTTTGGGGTGATTTTTTCCAAATTTTCAATGATATTACATTACTTTTAGAATTTAAAAATTAGTTTCTGAAAGTAGAAAAACAGGAAACAAAATAAAATAATCCACACTAATCTCTCAGTAGTGATTTGCAAAAGCTTACCAACAGAATATAGTATTTGGGGGAACCTTTCCTAACAACAGATAAAATTGCATAAAAACTGTCTTTCTTTTTTTGCTATGAAAATTTTCAAATATAGAGTAAATAATATAATGAGCATCACTTGCATCATTGAGACTCGACATCTGTAACATTTTGTATCTTTTTAAAAAAAAGGACAACTTTCTATACAATTTGAATACCAGTAACAAAAGATATTAAATTATTTTTTAAAAGTCAAAGTCATTTGGGTTTAAATTACATACCTTAATTTTGGCCATTAAGGCATCAATAGAAATTTCAAGGTCCTTGACCTGTTTATTCATCTCTGGTTTTCCATCTTTCAGTGCACTTACTACTTCATTAAATTTGTCAAGTCGTTTCTTCAGTGTGCCCACCTTAACCAGGCCATCAATGCTGTAAAGATAATGCTTCATCAGAGTTTAGTTTCACCATATAACGCTACAGGTAGATTTTTCACTGTAGTAAAATGCTAAATATATTGCTATATATCCTTATTTCACTTCTGTTTCCACATTATTTGATATTCTTTTTTTTTTTAAAGATCTCTTCTTGAGGGCAAAAGAGAAATCAAATGTGGATGTGAATGACATTAGTATCTATCATTAAGCGTTAAGCCTTTTATATTTACACTGAAATTTTTGAGAAATCAAATTATAGAAGAACATAAAAGAGTAATCTCTTTCAAGCAGTGTTAAGGATTAACAGTTTATTCAGATTTCCAAGTTTAAAAAGTCTAAACTAATCATAAAAGACTCAAACAAGAAATGGACTAAATTTACAGGGCTACAGTATAATTCCTACAAATAATCTTGAAAATTAGGGTTAAAATATTAATGAGATGTTTTTAAAAACAATGTCAATTTGACATTTATCGATAGGCTCAAGTCACTATAATAATCAGAATAAAACAGCTTCTTTGAACCATTTATTCCAACCTTTTATTTCAACCATTTATTTCAGCCTTCTATAGTGTTAACATTTTTGTAAACCACTTCATTTTTGTAAGCTACTTCAAGTCCATTTATAGAATGAGGCAAGTAAGGAATTAATGAAGCATTAATTAATATCAAATAAAGAACATAAACAAAGGCTAATACATCTTTTTATGAAGAGCATGAGAAAAAGATAACCTAGTACCCAAACTGCTCTTCACGATGACTTCACAGCCATTTACGTTAGGGTAAACAGTCCTACGGGACTCTTTAGGCTCTGTTCATCTTACCGAGGTTTGTGTCTCCTTTTGCAAAGCCACATTCGAATAGTTTTTTGCATTTTAATGCAGGCTTCAGCTCGGTATTTTATTTTGTTTTTCACTATGTGAAAGAGGAAAATACAATGATAGAAAATTATTTCGTTTAAATCAGACATACAGCATTTTAAAAAACCACTCATTTCCACAAAGCAATTCTCAAGAAATGTAAAATCTTGATGAATATATTATACCAGGCATCAAAATCAGCAAGTTCATCATTTCTTGAATTCCTTATATATCTTTTTTTAAACTCATCATATATTTCTTTTTTTTAGTTTTTGTTTGTTCTTGGTTTTTCTTATATTTTTTCCTTTCTTAAGTTCTGTTTCTTTTGTGGAGGGGAAGGTAATTAGGTTTATTTATTTATTTTTAAGAAGAGGTACTGGGGATTGAACCCAGGACCTTGTGCACGTTAAGCATGTGCTCTGCCACTGAGCAATACCTTCTCCTCTTCCTTATACTTCTTAAAATAAAAAGGACCTCATGTATATGGCTAGGTGTACATTTTAAATGTATTATTTTCTTATTATGCTACACTATTGCTTCCCAAACTGTCCTAGGCAATACTGGTCTATGAAATGTTAACAGGTATATCTTGAAAAAAAGATTCCTGTGTCAAATGAACTTAGGAAAAGCTGTACATTATACCTCCTTTTGGAGATTGACAATGAACATACTGAGTGAGGCCCTCTGAGAATCCTACAATAAAAGCATCTGTCTAACTTCAGTTACCCAGAATGTCCTAGACTGATCTGACCTTGAAATATTTTTTTCAGAGGTTCCCCATTAATATCCTGCAAAGATACTGTCTGGTTATTGACTTGATCACTGCACAACTCAGTCCACAAATGGCAGAGATAATTTTAATGTAAATGTGTCTTCCAACAGAATGCAATGTTTAAAGCTGAAGGCATTTAACTATAATGACAAGTATGTTCATATTTTACCTGGAAAATGATGAGAAAAGACCTTCTGCTATCTTTTTTTTAATTACAGTTTTCTTTCTATCTATATTTCAGTTGACTAATGAAAGACCTCAGTAATAATCTTTGCTTGCATGATTTCTTTTCATTAGGTCAAAGGAATTTTTTTTTTTATTAATTAAGAAACAATTTACTGAGCCCCTTTCACATGCCTAGCACTGTTTCAGACACTCTGGTGAGTATGGGGAAAGGGGCAATGATAAAGTTAACCAAGTTGCTAACAACAGCTCCCTACAACTAAAGGTTTGCCGTAGACTCTCAGGTAACCCACAGATATTCTGTCCTTCACCTTTGTTTTGAGTCAGAGAATACTGTAACAACTACTTATCTAAGACTTTAGATTTCGCCCTCTATTAAAGGAGAGCCTTAATTAAAGGCTTTCAGTCAGAGACTCTGGGAAGATAAGTCTGGAAAGCCAGGAAAACCAGTTTGGGAGACAGTGAACTTACTGTGCAGGCAGGGAAGAGGGGCTGCACTCAGGCAGTGGCAAGAAAGAGCAAAGAACAGACGGTGTTTTGAGGGGGAATCAATAGAGTTTGTTGACTGGCAAGCTTTCAGGGACAAGAAAGAACAGACAAGGACAACCCTGAAATTTTATCATGTGTACCTGTGATGTCAGGCAGGTGGAAAGAAAAGCTCTGGCTTAAGTCTGAGAGACTGGGGTACGGTATGTGGGAGGGGGCGGGGAGGTAGAGGGAGAGAATCAAGACAGTAATCCTGGGTTTATTCTTTAGGAAAGGATGAAATTAATTCTCCTATAATATATGCAATTAAAGAAGATAAGTATCATACACTCAAAAAAATTTGAAAAGAAAGTCCGTAAGTTCTATTTATTGCACACTACACGTGAGGTGTTAACGACAGGAGGCCAGGGCACAGCACTGAATAAGTGACCCAGTCCCTTCTGTTCGGCACTCAGCACTGAGACGTATTTATAATGTTCCACAATTCAATTCCCTCCCAAAATAATGCCAGGTCCTGGTGTGGGAGAAAACACCTACATTTGATGACTGAGAGCGAGCACCACTGAACTTTCTTCCAGCGACTGCAGATCAGCCAGTGATTGACTCTCTTCACCAGCTCCGCTAAGTGGTCAGGGTCTGACTTCATAATCTGATCAAATTCTGCAAACTAGGGAATAATGTAAGTGACTATCAGCATCAGAAGACAGATGTGTTTAAACATGCAGAGAGATACAAAATACTAGAACTCAAACCCCAGACAGAACTTTCTGGAAATGGTTACAAGCCCAACACAGACACGTCTCAGGGGGTGCACTGCAGACCCAAACACCCTCGGCTGTACTTGGCTGTTTTTTTCTTCCTTTCTTCAGGACCTTTTTTGGTTAGGGAGGGTTACTCATTGCTACTTAGTAGGTATGATAAAGAAGTACAGAAAAAAAACTTAAATGACAATTATAGATGGTAGGTAAAAAGGTTCTATGGAGAAAAGAATGAAAAAAAGGGCTAATATATCTCTGCATTGGCTCATCCATATTCTCAGACACCTGTATACAGCTCCTAACAAGAAGGTCAGCTCTGTAAAATCAGGTACCACCGAAACTACTGTGTCTCTCCCAACCCCCATCCCTGTTTTGGTCAGAGATAAGAAATTCCTACTGAGACAGGCAACACAAATAAAACAGCTAGCAGGTTGTTCAATAATAAAATGCATTATTTCCACAATTTACCATCAAATTGCATACTGATTTTTATCCTTTACCAAATGTCCCACTGTGGTATACTGAAGATGTCACACACCTATCAAAATAACTGCCTGTTGTAATAAAATTAAAGGTAATGTAAGGAGAGTAAAGATTTCTGAAAATCTGCCTTGCAACTTCCTTCTGACTGAGTAATTTTTCCATATCTTTCTGACTGAGTAATTTTTTTCTGGAGGCAAGTAAGACCAAGTGTCTCTCTCTTATCATACTTTTAATTCTAAAATAAGGACTACAGCCCTGATATGAGAAATGTTGAGTTTATGATAAGTATGATTACAGCTAAGCCAACTATGAATATTTATCTATTCATTTTCTCTTAATCTTCTCTTTTATAAGAGATGGTATAGGTTCTCAGCAGTAAAAAATATTCACAGGGAAGTACATACGTTGGTAATGTATTACACAGATTTTATCTCATGCCCAAAATGTAAAATCAGATTTATTTATTATGATTAATTTAGCCTTCAAGGCATTGGAGATATTTTTTAATGATTTTGCTAAGTCAAACAAGTATAGTTGGCTATTATATATAACAGCTGTGTTTAAAATTATGAGGACAGTAAAGAAGTAAAATTATTATGAACAGATTGTGAATAGCATTTAATATTTCTGTACTATATATATTTAGTTATGAAATATTCAGTCAGTTTTGTATCCTAGTATGAGAACCTATAAATACTAAAACAATGGGTAGCCTAAGAAAATTATGTTACAGACAAAAGCATTTATACAGTCGTTCCTTCTAAGATTTGATAGAAGTCAGCACAGACTCCAGTCCAATCTTCTACACATGACACACCCATCATGTTCCAACAAGTCTTGCTTTCATAATGAAGACTCAAAAACACTGTGCAATTTTTAATTACTGAAGGTTGAATTAATATGTTCTAAAAAAGATTTCAACTTGTCTAAAACAGAAATATTTTCTGGAGCCCTTATTTAAGTAAAAGTTTCAATTAAACAATGCTCTGATTCCAATACTTCCAAAGCTTAAAAAAACTGTATAGAGTGTTACACATCACAAACGTCTCATGAGTGGGAAAATCATGTGTGTGCACACACACATATACATGCATGCTGTTAGTGACCATCTAATTCAAGAATAATACAAATCATTAAACCCTTAAAAATATTCACTGACTCCAACTATCCAATATTCATCATGTTAAAGTTTAAAACAAAAATGTATTTACCTTGCCAGGTCTAAAAAATACTTTTGTTAATCCAAACTTGTAGTCAACTTCATTTAAGCCCAAAGCTTTAAAAAGAGCCTGAAAAATAAAAGTTGAATGCCAATTAGTAATTAATAAGAATGACAGTTTATAGCTAAGAAATTTCAACATAGGTGGTATTTGTACCTTACAAAAGAGTCTTGGGTCTAATCTTGCGAGTTTATCTGGCATATACTTTTTATACATGTTGTAGAGTTCGTGAAATGAAGCTCGAGATGGGAAACCACCTTGCATCAAGTCCAGAACAGCCACCATACCTAGATTCATCAACAAACACAATTATTGCCAACCACTGTGCACAACTCCAAAAATCACCTGCAAACAAACAACTTTACAAATTAATGTTTAGAAATGTGATAATTCACAGAAATTATTAACAGTGAAATATTACACAGGAAACAACACATTTATACTCAGTATGTCCCAAATGACCCACCACCTACTACTACTGTAGCCAAATGTCACCTGAAACAAGCTTGACTATTTTCTAGAGACAAACTATTGACTGGTCTCTAGAAAGTTCAAATCTAATTTGTATCTTTTTCTTTTCTTTTTTTTTTTTTTTTTGCTGGAAAGCCTTGAGTCACAATCACAGCATATAAGGCAGAGGACTGTGTTAGGCTGCTTCCTAAATCCTGAGGTTACTGCTGCAACAGGACTCCTGACAGACTCTCCAAGAAGAAGTCAAACCTATTCCCCAGCTCTCACCAGTGCTTAAACAAAGCAAATGGAAGAGAAAGGGGAACGCGCTGTTTTACTATAAAGATCCCCTTTCACTCATCTCTCAAAGGAACTAATCTACTGGGGTAAAGAGTGTATCAGAGGACTATGTATATTCTGTGTAACTCTAATAAATGGTTAATCTGAGCCTTGAGTCAGTGTGAGCGCTTCATGTCAGGAAAAGCATGAAATACCCAGGGAGAGGCTCAACTATAAATAATGCCATGACTTTTATTCATAGAAAGATCTGGATTTCCATCAAAAGGACTACTAAAATCAAGGATGAAAATAAGATTATTCAATAAAGTGTTAGGCCAACTGGCTACCCCTTAGAAAACAAAAATAACATTGGATCCTTACCTCACTCCCTACACCAAAATAAATTTCTGCTGCTCAAAAATTTAAATTAGCAAAATGAAACTATAAAATATAAAAAAATGAGTGGATTTTTATTATAAAATAATCTCATTGGCAAGACAGTCTTCCTAGGCAGTCAGAATGAATTTTAACCTATGTGACCGGCAAAAATGTAAAACCCCGACAGTGTGAGGGACGATGACAGTGTAGGAAACACACACACATACCCTCTTAGTGGGAGAGTTAATGACCAGTGCAACAGTTTTAGACAGCAATCTGGAATATTTATTCATATTATTAAATTCATATTAAATATTAATAATATTAAATATCCATCCCTTTGACTAAGTACTTCCTACTTCTATGAATCTCTCCTAAAAACTGTCACACACGTGGGCAAAAACATGCACAGAGAAGGTGTGTATGTCCATTGGGTCATTGCTGGTAACAGAAAGAAAACACAGAAATTATAATTTATATATCACTTCATTAAATTATGTAATAACCATATGATAGAATATGATATATTAATTAAAAATAATAGGCAGAGCTTTAACAAGTATAAGAGTTAAGTGTTCACCCCTGAGCCGTGAGACTTTTTAAAATTTACATTATTCTGTATCTTTTCATTATTGTTACAATGAACACATATAACTATTATAATTTTAATATAACATAATAAATATATTACATATAATTTATATATACACTATGATGTATACTATATAATGTAATATAATATCACATACTATATATATTATAATTAAATAAAATTTAATATAATATAATGGAACACATAAAGGCAAACTTTCCTATGCAAAGAAATCTCCAGAACTAGATTTAGTTTTTGGGTCTGCTTGGAGAAATAAAAGTAAGGTTTGGTTGGCACTGTCACAATTTTCCCCATCTATATCAAATATACAAGGACCCTTACACATGTGTGCATCCCCACCCGAGTCCCTTGGCTTGCCCTGCAGCTGCAGACGAGATAGGAACTGTCTCACAGAAGCTCACTGTGAAGAGACACAACCAGACGTGGCTTGTCAAGCAGCAATTCTGGATGCATGTGAAGAACAGATTGAGCAGATGCGAGGACAGCCACTAGGAAACTCCAGCCAAAAGCCAGGTGAAAGATGGTGGTGACAGCCTGAATGAAGGGTCCTGAGACTCACTGTGTGCTAAGAGAGCAGGTCTTAAATATTCTCTGCACAAACAAGCAATGGTAATTATGTGACCTGATGGGAGTGCTAGCTAATGCTACGGTGGAAACCATTCTGCAATAGGTAAGTATCAAATCAATACATCGCACAAGGTGAACTTACACAATGCTGTAGGTCAATCATAGCTCAATACAACTGGGGGCGTAAAAAACACTGTTTAGGAGGTCACATCAAAGGGACTTGGGGAGACCTAGATCGGGAATACACAGCTAGGCTGTCCAACAGGGCAGTCACGAGCCACAAGTTCTGTAGCTGCACTAGCCTCGTGCAACTGTTATTATTTAAATTTTTTAAATGAAAATTAAGTAAAATGAAAAATGCAGTGCCTAAGTCTTATAACCACATATCAAGTGCTCACCAGCCGCAAGTATCCAGTGCCTACCATACTGGACTACACAGATCTAGAATATTTCCATCACCACGGAAAGTTACACTAAACAGCACTGATACAGAGTGAGAAGGAAAACAGGCCAGACACAAAGCCTGAAAAACCAACAAACAATATCCAGGTGGAAGACAACGACCCTGCAGAGGCAGGAATGGCCAAAGAATTCAAAACGAAAGCAGCGACATACGAAGCTGTTTCAACAGCCAAGGAAAGGCTATGTTAAAGGGATGAGTCAGAGCTGAGTGCTGCTGTGAAATCCACTGACGTAAGGACTGCTAAGGAAATAAGGGATCCAGGATCAAAGAAATCACTGGTAACCTCAGCAAGAATTATTCTGTTGGACTGATGAAGGTGGAAGCAGAATTCTCTAGGGTTAGAGAGCGAGTGGAAGGCAGGAAACTGAGAATGCAAGAATAGAATATTCTTGGACAGAAAAGGAAAAACTGGAGAACAATGAGGCCAGAGATAAGGAGGCAGCTGGAAAGGAATGTGGGCGAGAGGGACTGGAGATGAGGTTTTAGCACATTTAAGTGGTAGAGATCTGTCTGGTCCAATACGGACAATCACTACTGAAGACTCGTGAGAAGGAAGCTAGGAAGGGATGGATGCAGTCTCAACGAGGAAGAGAGGCCCTTCCTGCTTTCTATCAGGAGGGAAGTTATGCAGGGAGGCAGAAGTGTTTGGTAGCAGACAGGCAGGCCTGAGGCTGTCTGTTGGCAGAGGCTCAGAGATCTGAGGAGAGCAGGGAAGGTTGGACTGATCTTCGTGGAGAAACAGAACACACCGGCCGGGAAACTTGGCAGGTTGACTATGAGAGCCCTCTGCAGGTTAGTGATCATGAATTTATAATGGTGTCAATCCGCCCTGCCTACCTTCTCTGTGCAGATGAGGAGAAAGGACAAAATAAGGTTCCTCAGCAGCTGGGGTTTTGTGAGAGGGGTCAAGGGCAGAGCCAGACTGGGAGAGCCTGAAGCTTACATAATGGGCGCAGGGCTCTTTAAAGGAAAAGTACGAATTTACTAAAGAATAAAAAATCAGGAAGGAGTCCATTTAAATAAGGTACCCTGAAGCTAAAGTGGCCTTCGCTTTCTGCCTCTGAGAGGAGGAAGATAAGGAGTCAGGGAGGCAAGAGAGTTTCAGGATGTGTCCCAAGCCTGAACCAATAGGAAAGGGTCATTTCTTTCTCTTTAACCTTGGCCACCTTGATTATGTGTCTTCATGTAGGTTTATTTGGGTTCTTCTTGTTTGGGACCCTCTGTGCTTCCTGTACTTGGATATCTAACTCCTTCTTTAGGTTTGGGAAGTTTTCAGTCAAGATTTCTTCAAATACCTTTTCGATCCCCTCTGCTCTTTCTTCTCCTTTATGGATATATTTGCAAGACTGGGACATTGTGCTGTACACCGGAGACTGACACATTGTCATTGACTGTACTTCAATTTTTAAAAAAAATTTTTTTAAAAAGAAAAGAAAACTCAAATATCCAAAAAAACAAAAAAAGAAAAAAGAAAGGAGAGGCCTGATGCCTTGGGAAAAGCGGGGTGGTGTGGGCAGGGATGGAGGGAGGGTGTGGAGTAAAGGAAGACAGTGAGCCTAGCGCCCATGACTTCTGAACGTGTCCGGGCGAGGAGCAGGAAGCGACAGGTCAACCACCTGCGTGAACGTTCCACAGAAGCCCAGGGCACTGCGTCACTTCCGCTTCTTCACAAGTGGTGGAGCAGAAGCAAGGACGTCAAAGCCCCGCCTGACCCAGCGGCCTGGGCAACGAGCCGCTGCTGGCCTGACGAGGCCGCGGAAAGCAGCCCACAGAGGGAGACACGGCTTGCACTTGCAGGGTGTCTAGAAATTTTACTTCAGTGATGGAAAGCAGTTTTATATCAAAATAAACCTCTACCTCAATTTTGCTCAAATAATTTTCTGTCATGCTTTTCTTATAATTAAAGGCAGCAGAAGACAAAAATCTTACTGCAGTTTAAAATAATCAAGACAGTCATGAATTATTAGAAAACACTGGACATATTAAACTGTATTTGAACTACGACTCCCGGCACACACTGATACAGGTTATAAAAATATAGAAATACCTGAACACTGAAGTTGAGACAAAATTTGAGCACCTTCAAAGTCGTGGCTTGTCATCTTTAAATTAGGTTTGATACAACGAATAAAGCTGGCTCCCTAGCAGAATAAAGAGACTTTTAAAAATGATACATATAGCATTCTTCTTTTTCTATTTCCAAGAACACCAGCAACTTTCAGAGGATATTATCATTACCTTATGAACCTCTTCTAAAATAATCACTGAGGAACCTACACTTAATTAGTGTACTTTAATAATTTAAAGCTTGGAATGAATTTCTGTATTATATACTCATAATACTAGAAGAACACGACATTTCAGATCTGAGTGTCGAGAAAAATGTGTGACGGTAAAAATAAGTCTTCCATTGTAAAGTATTTTAATGTAGTTAAACAATACAGTTTGAGGCTGACTTACACATGATTTTATTCTACATTTAAATATATTTATATACTATGTTTCTGTGATAAAAAACTGCCCTATGACAAAAGGAATAAATGAAGTTGTCTCTGAAAATTTAGGCTGAAGAATAAAGAAAACAAACAAAAAAAATCAATCTTTCTCATCATTCTATTTCAAAAATATACAGTAGGCCCTTAAGTTGCACCACTGCTCTTGTTTAAAATTTTTATTTGTTAAACAATATGTATTTTAAAAAGCCTAGAGGCATTCATTTGGAATTAGTTACCAGATTATGTTGAACGAGGCAGAGTGAACGCTCGTATGTACACAGCGAAACAGCTGGGCACTAAAGCTAATATACTAGACATCTAGATAACAATTTCTCTTTCAAGTTGTCACCTTGCGAAACTGGATGGTTATTTCAACAATGATGCTCACTGCAAACATTTTTAGAATACTTTTTTAGAAATGCCTCCTTTTTAAAAATCACAAATGTAATCTCATCATTTAATAGCAGCATTATATTTGAGTGATGAAAATAAAATACCTCATCAGACTTGGTTTTTAAAGATGTTTGGTCCTTCAGAGAGAAATATTTGCAAGCAATGAGGATGTTTAAAAGAATCTTTTAATGGTTTCAAAAGCAAGTCTAACAATAAGTTAAGCAATAATAGAGCAGACAGAATAAATACCTGGGTTTTCAAAATGACTTGAAAAGGAAGAGCACTCAGTTAAGTTCTGTGGATTTGTTTACAAAAAAGTCTTCTCTTGAAATCATGCTTCATTTATATAATCCACATGTCAAATTTCTTTCTATGGTGAATTTTTCTTTAAAAAACAGACTGAACTTAAACGTCTAGTTAAAAATAAAAAATACTCCTAGGAAATACTGCCTCTAAAACAGGGCATAAAAATATTATATCCATCTTTTCCATGCCAAAACTGTCATGGTAGAGAGTGTTACCACCAGAGTAGTAAAATGAAAATGAATTATATACATTATCTTTAATTCTAAAAAAATACATTTCCCTTTTCTATAATAACTAATGATTTCCACTTTCCTGAAGCTAGAGGATTAATCTTAATTTAATAACAGAGAACTCCCTATATTTATAAAATAATTTGACTTCACATATATATTCGACCTTTCTTCAGAACAAAACTAACCAAAATGACAACTATTTTAAAAACTGATTTTCTTAATGAGGGTATTTGGTTTTAAATAAATTTCTAATTATTCCAGGTTTACTGTGCTTATTACTAATAATAGTTAAAGAGGACCATTTAAAAACCCGTTTTTTTAATTGATTTATAATCATTTTACAATATTACCATAAATAAAACAGATAAACAAGGACCCACTGTATAGCACAGGGAACTATATTCAATTTCTTGTAATGAGCTGTAATGGAAAAGAATCCGAAAATATATACATATAACTGAATTTCTTTGCTGTACATCTTGAAACTAACATTGTAAATCAATTACACTTCAATAAAAATTAAGTATTAAAAAATTAAATTGAATTAAAACCCTGGGTTTTTTGTGTGTGTGTACTCACAGTACTTCGAAGTTTATCCAGAAGCAAATTTAACTGTGTCTGCGGAAGAAAGGAAATCACTTTACCATTTCAAAAAGTAAAAGAACACAATTGAGTAAGTAAATATTAGCTCTCCAACATTAGAATAAAATAACATGCAATAACACAGACATATACTACAATTTAACAACTCTTTACACAAACTCTTTTACAGACAGTAACATGCAAAAATGTATGGCTAACATATAATGCCAAGGGCAGTAAGTTATTTTACTTATACAGAACTTATATAATCAAAAGGCGGAAAATTAACAATACTAAAAAAAAAGCACACATGCACATTTGCAGGTGGGGTGAATGAGGAAAAAGTACACAGGCGACGGAGGAAGTAAATGCAGATGCTGGTGATGCATTCAACACGGGGTCAGCGGAGCGGTATGTGAACATGTGGCAGGCTGGGTGTAGCTTGTGTCAACTCCATTAAGAATGAAGACGTGTTTAAAATATACACTAATGGTGTGTATTAGGGCTGCTCTGTACAACGCCTATTATAATCAAAGCCATCCTGCCTAGCTGTAAAAACCCTCCTTACTGTTTGAAAACTGTATGCATTTCAATTATTTTTAAAAGCTAGGACACTTTTCTCAAAATTTCACAATGAACACTATAAGCTACTATGTTTTCCTTTCTAAATAATAATAAGTGATTATAATTTACTCTGGCTCAGTACCTTAAAATCATGTATTTGCCTTACTTCTCTGCAAAATAAATTAAGTATCTAAAATTCTTACATTGATTTTGTTCTGAATTGCTAACTATACTACTTACAAAAGGTAAATTAAGATGTTAATTCTTAAATTAACATATCGAATAAATCATAGCTATATTTAATAATAATAATAATAAGTATACTTTTACTGAATGCTTTCTATGAGTCAGGCACTACTCAGAGCTTTTCACAGCATGATCATATTTAATCCACACAATGATTCTCATTAAGGACATATGATTAGTCTCATTTTACAGGTGAAAATGTTGAGGCACAGAAAGGTAAATTACTTGCTGAGATCTCAGAGCTACTAATGGCAAAGCCAAGATTCCAACAAGGGCCTGATGCCAAGGTTCATTGTTTTATCCATGATGTATAGCACACTTCAGGCGTCATAGGCTTAAGTTATAAAAATGAAGTGACTCTGTCACTGGATTGAAAATGAACAGTCACACCCCACGTATCTGGCTGACAGAGTTCTGACAACCTTCATCAGTCTGAACCACCACACAAATGAAAAGCAAGTATCAGAGCCACTAATTTGGAAAGGAAACTGTCAAAAAGTCCATGCTTCTTAATTCATGGACTTTAAGGACAGTATTCTCCCCCCAAAACGGAGATAAATACAATCAGAGAAGTAGAAACAGCAAAAATAAACTATCACCTGAGAGAAGAATGTCAATTACCAAAGAACAGCAGTCAAGGACCACAAGGCATCAGGGCAAACAGCCTTGTGCAACTCACGCCTCATTTGTATTTTATTTCAATTTTAAATCACACAAATATTCACATATGTAATAACAGAATAAGATTTCCATCAAAAAGAATTCCTTTTTTAAAACACTAATAGTAAAAGGGTTATGTTTCAATAACCCATAAGTGTCAGTTTTTGGTGGAAAATTGGTTCTCAGTGATGCTGGATAACTGAATTATTACTGTAAATACTAGCCTGTTTTGTTTTATTGTTTCACATAGCCTGAACTTCATTTAATGAGCTATTCTAATATATTCAAAAATAAGAACTATTATTAATATATCAATTCAAAGTATCTCATTAAAACACTGAAATTTTATTATTAATACTGTCACTCAGTTATAGCTTTCTGCAGTTAATGTGCGAAATATAGCTTATTGTATATAAGCAATTTTAAGTCACTTCAAATCTCAAAATAAGACCTTAATTCAAAGAATTTTAGGAATGTTTTTATTTTTATCTAAATTGCCTAAAATTTTAAGTATGTTCTTGCCAGCAATACTGCTAAATTATAGTAGAAATATACTTAATAAATGATATTCATTTCATACAGTCCAACATACCATTTTAAACCAATCTGTTACTGTATGTTTATTTAGGAATTTAAGAATATCCAAGTAAGAGAAAAAATACTGCTCAAGAGAATAAGGAACTCATAATTAATGAATATAACTTTATAACAAAGTTTAAGACTTTTTATTCAGTTCCCTGAAAACGTATTATAAGCTATATTTATGTTTTAGCTTTTTAAAAATCTAGTTTTATTAAAGTGATTTTATCAAGTTAGTTACTAAGGCCACTTCAACCTACAAGGTAGTTCAGGAGGCTCACAATGTTACTATAACCGTATTCTGATTCTTAAATATTGTTTCTAATTACATCATTTTTAACATTTAAAATACACTTAATGAAAGGCATATGTAGGGTTTTCTTGCAAATACAACAACAATATTCTGTGGAAATGTGTTAGAGAGAAATTAATTCTATTTTTCTTCGTTCTATTTTTTACAATTTTTTTATTCATTAAAGGTGACAGTTTTTAAATTATCTTCTTCTATTCTAAACACTCAACAATTAGAACCAAATAGTAGGGTTCCATTTCTAAGGCACATTGTGTGACAATTCCTTGTCAGACCTCAAAGAGTAAATTTCTGATCCAAAATTAATGAAACAAATGAAATGTTCTTCAATGTTAAATAAGCAGCTTGAAGGGTTTGCCACACAGAGCATTTATTTTTTACAGACGTTATTGAAAGCTTTCATCAAATTTTAGTGTAATGTGCACACCCAAAATGCACTATGAGGGAAAACACGTTGAAAATGAATTACAAGCTGAATCGTTAACTGGAGCCGGGCTCCCTTTACCATGGCAGCCACTCTCAGAGCAGGAGTCCACGAAGGTTATCATTTACCTGAAGCCCCTGGCAGTGCCTGCATTTCCTCTCTCAACTCAACTAGTCCTCTCTAGCCATCTCGAGCTACAACAAAACTGCTGACTGGGGGAAGAAACAGAAAACACATGGGAAAGAGAAGGTTGGAAGGTCAACCAGACAGTAAGCAGAAGCAAGAACTTAAGGAGAAGCAATCAGACATGTTAAGCCCCAAGAAAGAACAGAGTTGTAAAATTACAAGATTTCTGTATGTTCGGCGACTATGCCCACCGTATGTTACTTTGCAGACCAGCATCAACAATGCAGGGTCTGCTCCTGAACCTCACTCATGCGACTTCTGAGTGACCTACATTATCCACTGCAAAGTATAAAAGAATACAATCTTAATGCAGTAAAAAAAAAAAAATTCAAGTAATACATTTAGCACAGATACCTTAAACTTGTTTCCCACACTGATGAAGCTAAGTTTTCCTGCTTTTTGTTTAGTATCTTTGTTGTTATTTGTGGATGATTCAAATAATTCCCGGATGAATTTATCCCTGGATTCACATATTAAGGACTCAAGAGACATATGTAGAGCGTCATTATTTTTTTCCACAAACTGGGTCTGAAAAATGAAGCAAGGAGGAATGATTCAGTCCATCTTGTGATAATATCTCTTAATGTGATGCTAACAGAACTTTCTGAGGTAACAGAAATGTTTTGTGTCTGTCCTGTCCAACACAGCCAGCACCAGCCAACGTGGACATTGAGCACATGAAATCCGGCCAGAGTACTGAGGAACTGAATTTCAAACTTTATTTAATTTAAATTTAAACAGCCAGATGGGGCTAGGGGTTACCATACTGTACAGCGCAGCTTCGACATCAAATGGTTCTCTCCCGGCAACGGCTATACTCACTGTTTCATAGCACACCGCCCCTGCGAAGTGCCGGATAATGAAGCCTTCATCATCTCTGATGTTCCTATGAACTGCCAGCTTAGATTTTCTGGGAATCTGAAAAACAATACATACATCAGTTACTAAATTATCAAAAAGACACTGCGTAACTTCCTTTAGAAAACATTCTGGCTATAAAATACTTAAAATTATAAAGGGAATTTTCACATTTTATACAATTATACTGTTTTTTAAATACCTAATAAGCCTTAAAGTACCAGTAAAGTCGACCAAATATTTTTGGTTATAATCTCTTAGGAAAGAAAAAGGGTGAAAGACTAAAAATAAAACAAAAATAAAAAAGCCACACTATTTAGAAGCACATGCATTTTAAAAAGTGAACTGCCTATGTCTAAAGTAGTGGTTCTTGACCTTGGCTGACGAATTAGAACCATCTGGAGAACTTTTAAACCCCTCAAAGCCCAACCCATTTACAGCAGGGGATACCCAGGTGCTTCCAGGGTTGAGAAGCTCTGTTCTAAAGAAACACCTGAAGCACAGGACTCGCCCACTGATTTAAACCACACATCCTAACACGTTTACCCGACGAGCCTGAATCTATTTGAGGGAAACGAAATCATTCTCCGGATGTACTATCTAATTAGAATACCTCATGTTGGTATCATATTTAAAACTTTTCAAAATAAAAGATCACACCTGATCCTCAAAATAATCCGAGGTTAAGAAAGACAATCTCATCTGAAAAGAAAAAGCCAAGACTTCAGAACCTTACTAGGCTTTTTCCGGGTGGGAGAGCTCGCAGATCACAGAGCCTCCCTCCTCTGTGTGACCACACACCAGCACGAGGCGGGGTGAGGGCCCTGCAGTGGGGATGCCCGGCCCGATTCCCAAACCAGCACTTCCTCACTCTGCGAGACCCGGCAGGTCACTTAATCTCTCCGTGCCTGTCCTCTCATCTCTAGCCTGGGGGTGCAAGCAGGATCTCCCCACAAAGGGTTATGATGAGGACTAAATAAAGTAATTTCAGTGTAACACTTAGAATGTGCCTGACACAGGCTACGTGTTCAATAGATGGTTACTATTACTTTTATTTTCAAAGAAACACAAAAGTAAAGGCCTGTACAAACTAGAGTTTACTGTCTTGCTCTTGAGGAAAGTGGCCAAAGCCCATTCCTGACGCTTTATTTGCTGTCCTTGGAGCGACACGTCTCTCAAACCCTGGTTGCAAGTTGCTGACCAGCAACCAGTACTCCTGGTGAAGGTCACCGTGCATCCAGAGACTGGTCTCAACAGAGAGCAGTGAACAAACATGACTGAACACGTCTTCAATCTTAGTAAAAGTTCTGCTGGGGATATGAAGGACTCCAAGTCAACGGAGCAGGTGGTCGTGGGGTGTAGTCCCCAGAGGAGGTCATCACAATGACGCCAGCTTTCCAAGTCAGTGCATTCCACCTGCTCACATCCTGGATCTAGTTAATGATGTAGGGAAACACGAATACTTGTTTTCATTCACTTAAGCTCCTGGATCCATCAAAGCAATGACTGGTAAACCAGGCTATGAGCTCAAAACGATAAACAGTATAGGAGGCGTCCGCGACTCTAAGCAGCTTTCCTTTTCCTTCCTCCTCCCTTCCTTTCTTTGTTGTTCCAAGATGATGCGGCACCTAGCTTCCCGGGCTAGGTTAACACCCGTGTTTCTCTGGGCTAGTCAGCTCTTTCCGGGCGTGAGGATGGAGCTGGGCATGTGCTGTTACCTCAGGGTGATGGCTGAGCACAAAGGCAAGCACAGAACGCGTGAACACAGGAAACGCCTCAACGGCCACGCGCCCCAGCCTCAGGGAGAAGGGCTCACACACCAGATTTAAGCACAGCTCTATGACCCAACAGCAGTGTAGGGGACCAGGTCTTCTGACCCTTTCATAAGTGTACTTCTCATTTATTTCTGCTGCTCTCTGTATCTGTTTTTCCTGTTTAGCTAATTTTTCTACTGCTTCAGCTTCTGTGACCTCTCTGAGTACATTTTCCATTCAGAACTCCCTAGGAACGAGCATCAGAATGAATCTGCTGATCACTCACACGAACTGCTTCTACCGGAGTCTCAGCCAAAAGCTTTGCTGATCTTACAAATGTGCAGACAAGTGGCTGCTTGTGACTCTAGGCGCCAACCCCTGGGACGTGATCAAAGTCACATGACAGAACAAAGCAACTGACGGACACGTGGCTCAGAATGGAGAACATAAGAACAGGTAAACCTTTTTGTACAGTTTAGATAGGTGAAATGTACCTTCTATCCAGCTGAAAGGGCTTTGATTAGCTATATCATCATTAAAAATGGATACATTACATGGTCCACCTCTAGAAGATGCTGTGCAGGATTAATTGTAGGTGTTTACAGTTGTTCTAAGCCTTACATAACTTATGGTTCTAAATATCTAATCTCTAACGTCTAGCACATCATTCTAAAGGTTTTTCTGCCCACCACAGAATCTCAGTTTTGAAATGACAAACTCACAGAGAGCCGGAAATGGTCTTTGTGCTTCTGGTGAACTGCAGATGTAAAGTGTTGATCACTTGGCTGGGGAAGGCGATTTTCTTCATCCAAAATATCCAATATTCCCACTAATTTTGCTTCAATTAAATCTATTTCCAAAAAAATCAGGATATAATAGGGTAAACTAAACACATAACCTTTTAAAGATGCATGAACTTACTGATCACAAATTTTGAGGACTGGTCAGAAACAATGTAACATGATTCAGTAAGTACTGTATTCTCTGGAAAGCTACAGAGAGCAGATAAATTTTATTTCTCATCTGGCAATTTATTGGAAAGTAATATCACATATTTAATAAAGGTTTTAGAAAAACAACTCCATAAAGAAAGCAACTCATGTCACAACTGTTCCCTTTGTAAGCGAGGACAGAGGCTAAAGATTCAGAAATCCCTCCTCTCCCAGAGGAACCCCTTCTATATTCACAATGAAGTGAAACTACAGAAGCTTTTGCAGGATCAGCTTTTCAGAACTACTTATAGATATGGAGTCAAAAGCTTTCCAGCATAACTTCAGCAACAGCAAACATTTTTCAGCTCTTTCCATTCATGGGGTCTGAACTCTGCCTGTTCCCAAACAACTGTAAAATGTAAGCTGCTTAAATACAGGCTAAAAGAACTGTTAAACGGGACAGACTCTAAAAGGTATAGGGCACAGAAAGAGAAACCAAGATTCTAACTGCACTGGTCAGAGAGTGGTGGCTCTTGGGCAATGAGTGGTGGTGAAGGGGGCATCCATCTGAGCTATAAATGAGTGTAATCTGATAGAGGTGGACATGCACGGAAAGATAACCAGAAGGGGAGGAGCTCCAGCCAAGATATCCGACCACACCATCGGAGGCACAGAGACCTGAGAGAGGATGTGTGTGTGAAGGGACAGGCTGAGTGGACCAGGCAGGATGTGAAAGTGCTTTGAAAAGTTACACAAATGTAAAGTATTATGTAATTCTGCCATCTTGTCCAAATATAGCACGTGAGTTACTGGCTCAACTGTCAAAGCCGTTTTCAAAGCAAGGCTTGCCCCACAGCGGATCTCAGAGATGTGCGGGAAGAACAGGCAGACGGAGCACCGGCTGGTGATGACAGGGAAAGGCCTCTTCTCCGATAAAAACCGAGAAGGAAGACAGAGACCCTGTTCTCCTGCTGCATGATGTTATCTGGATGGGACATACGGAACTTGTAAAGCCAGCTTGCAACCGGCCAGAGGGTGCGGCCAGCGCTCAGAGAACAGACACGAAGAACTGCAGAAGCCCAGAGCACTGGGCGCCCAGCTACCCCGCGGGCTTCCTCCTGCGAGGTAAGAAATCTCCCCCTTGCGTGAGGTAAGAATTGCTTAAGCAAGCACATTTCCTTCTTAACTTATTCACAGGTCAGCTGCTTAAGAAAGAAAACACCCATCCCAGGAAACAGAAGACATTTCAGGAAAACCTTCAGCATAGCTGGATTTGATGTCTTGGTAGCAATACTAGAAAAGGAAACGCCGCTCCTGAATACCGCAGTTTCAAGTCTCATCATCAGTAATATCAACCACAGAGCACAGAAAAATTACTAGCAGAAGCATTCACTGTATCTTCCCGCATTTCCCAAAAGTAAAAAAAAAAACATACCTATACAGTCCTGATTATCCACGTAATGCACTTCATTCACACCTAAACCTTCTCTTTGATACAGTTCTTGTTCCTAAAATGAAATGATCATAATCACAGATGTGTAGATACTGAGTGACAGGAAATGGATTCACTGTTCTGTGCCTTTTCGGATCATAAGATTTATTGATTAGTCAGTGTAGAAAGGTTCACAACAGCTGATTCGGGAGCTGAGAAGTCTTGCAAAACATTGGGGAAGAAAAATCCTTGCCCCTAAAACAAGGTGATGTCAAAAACTAAAGAGCCAACATACAGTTTACACATGTGGAAATGTCCCCTCCTGCAGATAAGGCGCTTTTCCTGAGACATGCTGAGCAGCTATGAACAAACACGGGGATCTGTTTATAACCTTTCAAACTCAAGGCAAGACCGGGGCTTTGAAACATTCTACAGCCTCAAACTTCTGTGCAGAATAGACCAGGGGTCAGCAAACTTCTGCAAGGGCCAGACAGGAGGTATTTTTGGCTGTGATATTTACTGTCTTTGTTACAACTAGTCCGTTATGCCACTGCAGGGCAAAAGCAGCCCCAGACAACAGTAAATGAAGAAGCACAACTGCCCCCCAGTAAAACTTCATCTGCAAAAGCAGGCGGCGGCCTGCTGGGCTTGTCCCAAAGGCCACAGTTTACCCCCTGGAACACACAGAGGAACATAATTTGCCTTGATCACTTTTAAAAGCTTAAAAAAACAGCTAAACTGATTAGCTCCCTTCTGACATGAAATTTGTCTCTTCTATATTCTCAATAGCCCTAAATCATTGTCCAAAGACAGGCAAGAGCAGATTTATAACCTTTACAGACAAGCACTAAAATCAAGCAAAGAGCAATCCACTGCAAATGGGCTCCAGTATCTACACAGTGACACATATGAGAAATGTATCATTGGGGAAAATAAATATAATTTGGAAGAATAATTTACAAATCAGAGTTGAGCTCCTAGGTAAGTCTGGTACTGTCTTAACATTTTAAAAAAAAGAGAGGGGTGGATTTTATCACAGATGGGTGAGCAAGGCAATGAGCTAAGGGTGATGTGTGTTTCAACCTTTTTTTTCTTGAATGTTAAAATATCTCCTCCCACGAGACATGCTAGAAAAGGTCTCTGTCAATCTAGAAACGCTGTCTACTTGAACCCAATCTGCATTGGAAATTCACGTTTATTTTAAAGAACTGTTTAAAGACACCGTCTCCTCTCCGTGCAGTTTCCAGATGAAGTTTGCTGGGCTGGTGTGGAAAGGAAGAAGTATGTGAAGTGAGAGGCAAACACGTCAATCCTCACATAGGAAAGGAAGGACTGAAGTGGCTGGATGAGACATTTTCAGAGAAACTACCTTAACTCGTTTTAACCTGCTTGTTTAAGCCAGAACTGGCTTAACTATAATATATAAGAAAAGGTACAAAAGTTGAAATGTGCTGGGGAACCCAAAAAGAAAATGACATAATAAAAATGGGGAAAAAGACAAATGGGATGGAAATAGGAAAGAAAACAGTTCACATTTCAAGTCCAGATACAGTGGGGGACTCAGAAAACAGCAGCGCTCACACAAAGGAAACAGCGCTGGGGTTCGGCCCTTGCAGAAGTCACTGAACCGCCGTAGTTTCTTCGTCTGTAAAATGAAGGGCTGGACTGGATTGATACTGGGTTCCCTGCAGCCAGCAGCCCTGTTGACTCTTTCTGAGCTGCTGGCTTTCCTGCCACACACACAGACAGCGGCGAGCAGGCAGCAGAGGGCAGAAGCACAGGCACAGAGGAGGAGAGGGTGATGCCGAGGTCAGGGATGAGAGCAGAAAGCTGTTTGGCAGTGCCAGGAGCAGAGACTACAGAATCAGGAAAAGAAACAAGCGGCACCTCCAGTCCAGTAAAAGTCACCAGGAAGGAGCAGGAGGTATTCACTTATGAGCAGGCACCGATCAGCACTCCTGCTGGGTAACCTAAGCTTCAACTGCACCATCAGCACTTCTGATGTGCTTGGCATCCGCGAAGCCCCTGGGTCCCAGGCTGAGAATCTCACATTCCCCAGGCCACCTTCCATCGTACCTCATCGACCAAGTAACTGCGGAATGGCGCTGTGCCTTGAAATTTAAAAATAGCTTAATGCAGTTCTTAAATCTAAACTGTATGGCAATTACCTCCTTCAGAATCCTTTCGTTAAAAAATTGTTGAAGTTTTTCATTGCAATAGTTGATGCAAAATTGTTCAAAACTGTTATGTTCAAAGTACTCTGAAAACAAAACCAGAGTCAAGAGTCATCATCAGATCAACTTCACATTAATAAACTTAGGATAAAATTTTATTGTATCAATGCTTACTTTAATATTAGATACAAACATATATTTGTAGAATTGTTCCATACTCCCCAAATGCTCTTATTTCAAGACTTTAAATTTTGTTAGGCATTAAGTATTAAAAATACCCTGCTTCGTGGGGGGAGGGTATAGCTCAGTGGTAGAGTGCCTGCTCAGCATGCATGAGGTCCTGGGTTCAACCCCCAGTATTTCCATTTAAAAAATACATAAATAAAATTTTAAAAAAATAAACAAATCTTGCCTCGCTTGAAAAAAAGGGGTTTGTCAGATAAGATAAACATCATGTAGCAGGGAGGGTATAGCTCAAGTGGTAGAGTGCACGCTTAGCATGCATGAGGTCCTGGGTTCAATCCCCAGTACCTCTTCTAAGAACAAATAAATAAACCTAATTGCCTCCCTCCACCAAAAAAATAAAAATAAAAATAAATTTAAAAAGGAAAAAAAAGTGGTTTAAAAAAAGATAAATATCATATAATACAAGATATAAAATGTAAGCCACTTGTAACATTTTTTCAAGCACAGGTATTAAAGAATCAAAATTAAAGGATAAAAATGACTTAAAATGTTAGTGGTTTATATTTTTCTGTATAATCTGTAAAAATACAGTTACAAAAAATATTACGGATACTAATGCATTTCTAAAATTAAGGGACTGCATTACATTATTTCTAAGATCCCTGTAGCTCTCAAATGTTATGACTGCGTATGCACAGATCATGCTAAAATTGGTGTAGATCAGGGAACAAACAGCTGAAGATGATGAAATCTTAAATCAGTGATGAGTGTTTCTCTACCTTTGAATAAAAGGCACTGATTTACTATAAATTTTAAAACATGTATTACATCAAAAGTGACACCCTGCCCCTCCCAAAATGTAAACACTCATCTCTTGCCTCGGCAAAGGCAAACGAATTATGAAGGAGGACAGCACTTCTGCACAGACAGAAGGAACACCCACACTGATAAAGCCCCAAGTGAAAACAGTCAGATTTACTTTGAGATTTTTACAACACGGTCATTCCGAACAAAGTAGCATTCAGGTGTCAGTGACTTTTTTTTGCTTCTGGTTATACAGCTCCACAGTTGTTCTCAAATGTTTACCCTGACATCTTATTCATTTGGTGGAAATTAATTAGAAGCAGCTATCCGCTGACAACTAACACTAATGATGAATTTTTACACACAGTAATGAGTTTGGCCTGTATGCTAGTCAGTCTATGCCCACCTCTACACTGGATGGTCGATGGTTTTAATGACTGAATTCTCTTCATCAGCGGCACTAAGACTTAACCTTTATTCAGCTGCACTAGTTTATGAGTATGGAGACATCTCTACCTACGGTAGTTTCAATCAACATTTTTCAATTTAAGCACTAGTGTGACCAAAATCCATGAGTCTTCCCTTTCCTTTTTTCATAGCATCAGCTTCCTATTTATCATATTATGAAATGAAATGTAGGTATGGACATATAACTGAAAATACATCAAGTGGAAAGGTATTACAAGGGAAAAAAGGGTTTTTTTTTTAAATTTTACTTTACATACGGGTGAAAAACCAAAGGAAAAAATATCAAGCAAATAAAACTCACCAAGAAAAGCATACTTACCGAAACCTGCAATATCTAGGACTCCAATAAAATAGGATGACGTTTCAAAAGGAAAACACTGATTGACTCTGTTCACCACGTGATCAAAAAGATGGCTGTAGACAGTCTTTGCCAAGGCGTCCCGGGCGTTGTTTGCTTGCTCCACTTTCAGGGGTACCCTGCAAAAGAAGACTCTGCCAGTGAAAACTCTCCACAGCACTATGCTGTGAAAATAATGCCAGATACCCAAGAACAAAGTGTATCTAAACATACTGTGAGGAACAAGCTAAATTGTTACAAACAGTCATTTATGAATAGGGACAGATAAATGGGGCTAAGCAGAATACTACAAAAAAACTGTCGACAATTAGATTAAAAATCTATCATTGGGGGGAGAGTATATAGCTCAGTGGTAGAGCGCATGCATAGCATGCATGAGGTCCCTGGGTTCAATCCCCAGTACCTCCATTAAATAAACAAACAAACAAACAAACCTAATTACCCCTCCAAAAAAATCTATCATTGAGTAAAAGAACGTTCAGCTCAAAAAATCTTTTTAATCTTAATTTATACCTCACTGTACATGCTGAATATATTAAAGAAAAATTATTCAGTGGGATAATCTTCCATGTGATTTTCTGAAATGCAAAAGAAACTGTGTTTAACTCAAGGTAGCTTTGAAGTTCAGCAACTCGTTTAACAGTGTTTAGGAAAAAAATGCTTATCGCCTTAAAATCCAATTCTACAATTTAATACAAGTAACTACATAGTTTAACAGCGTTAGATGCTACAGATACAGACGCACA
Organism: Vicugna pacos; assembly: GCF_048564905.1. Taxonomy (NCBI): domain Eukaryota; kingdom Metazoa; phylum Chordata; class Mammalia; order Artiodactyla; family Camelidae; genus Vicugna; species Vicugna pacos. Next base: position 9,941,547 of record NC_132994.1, on the reverse strand, counting down.
ATCTGTGTCCTTGAGAAAATGACAGTCTGATGAAGACAGACTGCCACAGAGGAGAATTTCCAGGCACTGTGCTGAACGCTGCCATAAAGCACAGGGCACTCCGGGAACACCAGAAAAACACACCAAATTTGGAAGTAACCTTAAAAGTCATTTGGGTCAGACTTGAATCCCTTCTGAACAGTGGTTTTTCAACTTATATTTCCTGCAACAGAATCCTTTCCTAAAGTGAATCTGATGTGAACAACTCCTACATAAACTACACGAAAGAATTGCTTTGGTACATAGGGGAAGCAGAGATGACAGCTGAGGACCACCCTCTCTTGCTTTACCAGCCTTCCCCTGGGCTCCAGGAACATCTCTAAGGAACCGCGTACCTGTAGGGCACCACTAAACATCCTCCTCACCGAGGGTTTCTTTACCGTAAGTGTAATTTGGAATTAGCAAAGAATCAGGCCAAGCATACCCTGCCAATATTTCTCGAAGTGTAAGAGCTACCGAATTTTCCCAGTGGCTAAAAAGTTCTCTTTTTAATTCTTCTTTTTTTAAGTTGCCGAAAATTTTTTGAATATATGTTGCTGGAACTCACTGTCTGCCTTATTTTGCAAGGGACAGAGGATCTGGCTTTTCCTTCACAGGGCAGGATTTTTACAGAGCAATGAGTTAAGGAACTTACTTTATAACTGTTCCTTTGGTGCCCCCTGCTGTTGTCAGCATGACTCTTGTGGTTAAACTTACACGAAGATCATCTTGATCCAAACCCAGTAACTCAGCACAATATTCCAATGACTGAGTAGATTTGTTCTTCAGATTACAGCCACCTGGTGAAAATATATTTTAATTTGAAATTAGTAAACATTATGTAAACCAGATTTTCAAGATTCATCTCTTAGAAGTTCACTTCATGTACATAAAACTATGGAATAGACAAGGCTTACCTGTGACTTTTAAGTTCACCTCACTTGTTCACCACCCTTGTCAGACACTTACACTGCCAAGGTCAATGGAAGACCCTCATTCAGGGTGGCCCCACCATAAAATCCTTTCAGCCCTTCAATTTCAACCCACCACTGTTTCATTTTTTTATGACCCTGCAAGTGAAATAGACTAACAATAGACTATCATCCTTGTTACCGTATTACATCTCTGGAATGATTAGATTACATCTCTTATCACTACAATTCATAGGACTCCAGAAAACCTCAAGGAGTAATTCCAGTGGTAAATGTGAGGCACTTCAGCAGGTCAACATGGGTGTGGACGTCTGTCTACATGTGTGGTGCACGCGCGAACATGCACGTGCTCATGACACGTGGGGACAAAGGAAGAGGGTGAGGAGGCAACTGCTATTAACAGTACATTGTATCTACAGATTTGTATTTATGGAGGCTGTTTTATAGAGAACATCCCACAGTGCCTTAGACTCTCTGCTGTTACAACTCTGCAACTGACGAGCTGTGTGACCTTGAATGAGTTACTTATTCTCTCTGCACTCAGCTTCCTCATCCGTATAATGAGGATAATAACTGTACTTACCCAATAAGGCTGTTATGAAGATTAATAAGGTTACATAATGTGAAGTTGTGAAGCGCTTGGTACGTAGTAAGCACTGTATAAAGGTTATCCGTAATTATTATATCATTACTAATATTAAAATATACATTTTATTAATTTTTTGAAGTTTAATGTTTATAAATAATTCATTTTAAGACTACTCAATTTCAAAACTACAAAGAATGTGTGAAATCATAATGAGAATTTTATCATGACAAATATTTTAAAAAACCAAATTAATACTTAATAGCCTGTCTCGGTAGAAATAGTCCATGAAATCTTTTATGAATAAGGGGTTGTTAAGACAATTCATTGGGAAAAGAACAGCTTTTCAAACAGATGGCACTGGACAACCAGGCATCTACAAGCAAAAGAATGCAGTTGGACCCCTACTTCACACATCTACAGAAATGAACTCAAAATCAATCAAAGACCTAAATGGAAGAGCTAAAAACTATAAAATTCTTAGAAGAATACAGACATAAATCTTCACAATCTTGGACTAGATAATGGTTTCTTAGATATGGCACCAAAAGCACAAGCAAGAAAAGAAAAAGCAGACAAACTGGACTTCATCAAAATGAAAAACTTTTGTACTTCAAAGAACACTATGGAAAAACTGAAAAGACAACCCACAGAATGAGAGAAAATATTTGTGAATTATATATCTGATAAGGAACTTGTATCTAGAACATGCTTTTAAAAGCTCTTACAACTAGATAATAAAAAGGCAACCTAATTCACAAATAGGTCAAGAATGTAAACGGTCATTTCTCAAAAACAGACATACAAATGGCCAATAAAGTCATGAAAAGATGCTCAACATCATGAGCTGCCAGGAAAATGCAAATAAAGCTACAATGAGGTAGTACCTCTCAGGCACTAGGACCTCACAGGCACTACGATAGTGAGAATGTAGAAGGGTAGTTACTTGGAAAGTCAGTTCCTCAAAGGTTAAACATAGAATTATCACATGACTCAGCAGTCCCTCTCCTAGGCATATACCCAAGAGAAATGAAACATATGTCCACACAAAAACTTGTACACGAATGTTGACTGCAGCATTATGCACAACAGCCAAAGGTGGACACAACCCAAATGTTCATTAAATGACAAATGGGTAAACAAAATGTGGTATAATCATACAATGGAATATTTCTCAGCAAAAAGAAAATGATGTACTGACACACAGGTGAACCTTGACAACATTAAGCTAAGTGAAAGAAGTCAGTCACACACAAAAGGGCCCACGTATTTTGCGATTCCATTTGTATAAAATGGCCATAAAAGGCAAATTGACACAGACAAAGCAGAATGGCAAGTGGTTGCCTAACGCAGGGTATTTGAGACACAATGGCGGTAACTGATGTAAGGTATGGGGTTTCTTTTTAGAGTGATGAAAATCTTCTAAAACCAACTATGGTAACAAGTTCATGCTGTATAGCACAAGGAACTGTATTCAATATCTTACAGTAACTTATGGGGAAAAGAATATGAAAATGAATACATTACATGTTCAAGTATGACTGAAACATGCTGTACACCAGAAATGGATGCAACATTGTAAACTGACTATACTTCAATAAAAATATATATACACAAACAAACATAAATAAAAATAAAATTGCCTATGGTGATTATTGCACGACTCTAAATATGAATTATATTTCAATAAGGCTGAAAAGAAAGAATAAGGAAAGTAATACTTAGAAGACATATTAAACCTTTAATTCTATGAAAATAAGATTACTACTAATCTCTAGTTTGTACCCTCATACACATTATCTAATATAACTCTCATTATATAATATAACTCTCAAAAAAAACTGGCCACCATTGATTAATTCATTTGAATACTTTTTTTTTTTTAACTATTTTGAAAAGTTTCTTACATACTTCCAGGGATTATGTAAGAATAACATAAGAAAGCATTTATTTTAAAAGTTTTAAAAAGGCAAAATACTGCAAAATAATGTAAGGTTTTTCATGTCATTCCCCTTCCAAAGAAACAACTTCTTTGAACATTTTTAAAATTTGTTGTTATAATAATGTATATTTTTGTTATGTGAAATTTAAAACACACAGAACTCTCAATACGTATTTTTTGCATTACCATCACCAAAAAAATTTTAAATAGCAGGGGAGCCTTCCAAACATTTACTGAAGAATAAGTTTTCCAATAAAATAATTACAGAAATATCCAGAGCCTTTTCAAATTGCAAAGTCATACCAAAATTGAGTTCTCTGGGGCAGGAAAAATCAATTCTAATTAGAAAGAAACCATTTAGGGGCAGGAGGGTATATAGCTCAGTGGTAGAGTACATGCCTAGCACGCACGAGGTCCTGAGTTCAATCCCCAGTACCTCCATTAATAAACAAATAATAAGTAAATAAATAAATAAATCTAACCACCGCCCCCCAAAAAAACTGAAGTTAAAAAAAAATTAAAAAGAAAGAAACCATTTGGTGGGGAGGGTACAGCTCAGTGGTAGAGTGCTTGCTTAGCATGCACGAGGTCCTGGGTTCCATTCCTAGTACTGCCATTAAATTAATTAATTAATTAATTGTTTTAAAAATTTACCTCCCCCCAACCCCCTGCCCCAAAACAAGAGCTGTTTAAATTAAAAAAAAAAAAAAGGTGAGGGTACAGCTCAGTGGTAGAGCATGCACAAGGTCCTGGGTTCAATCCCCAGCACCTCCACTAAAAAAAAAGAAAAAAGAAGAAAGAAACCATTTGGACCTATATAGGAAGGGTCGCTGGAAGGATGTAGGTTAATAAAATCTTAGCTATTAAAACAGAAACAACCTAGTTTATTCTCCTGACTCATTGCCTTGTTCCAGTCTTCTCTGCTTTCTGCTCATTTCTCTTTCAACAGAAGGAAGTTTGAGAAGAAGAATAAAAGATAATGTAAATATCTGGGATGTGCCTTTTGACCATTTAAATGCTTTTCAACTAACTAGATCATGCCCCGTTTACGACCCTGTGTACGTCTGCAAGTCTGACCACAGGGCCATCACACAAGGTGTGTGAAAATGCTGCCCATCACTTCTCACATTTCCGAAGTGTGCATTAATCACTCTAAGCTACTCTGGGTTAGAACTGCCACCTGCTCCCTTGGTGTAACGATGCTATAGAGGAGGATACAGCTCAAGTGGTAGAGCGCATGCTCAGCACTCGGGTTCAATCCCTGGTACCTCCCCCAAAAGTAAATAAATAAACCCAACTACCTCCCCCTCAAAAAAAGAACAGCAACAACAAAAATGATGCTACAGAGGAAATGAAGATGTCTTCTAACATTCCTTACACTTTTAAATCCCTCAAAAAAAAACAAAGAAAAATTTTAATGTAAAGTAAGAACACATCTGATTTTGCTTGGTTTTCTTTTTTTTTTTCCATTTTAAACTGAGAGTAATCTGTATTTATTTTACTCATTCCTTGAAAACACTTACGGTGATTACTACATGCCAGACTAAGTACTATTTTGTATCAGTTTGCAAATATTTAACTCATTTCTTTCTCTTTAAAACATGAGATAGGACCTGTTATTATCCCCAGTTCACAGATGAGGAAACTGAGGCATGGAGAGGTTAGGTTCCTGGCCCAGGTGACACACAGTGGCACAAAACCTTGTGCTCCTACATACAGCTCCCAATGCTGACTTCACGGCACTGTGGGACGTTCAATCCGAACGTCATTAAGACTGTCTACCTCAATCTGCTCATTCACAGCTCAGGTCTCTGGGGAAGGCTCAGTGACTGGGGGCAATGAGAGACAGTTACCCCAAGTGCCGGAGTTAGCTAGACATGGGGACAGCACGGCCCTCACACCTACAACTTCATTCACAACCGTATCACATAAACTACCGCACAGGTCTCACTTGTGTAAAATGGAGATACTGTCCCCTGGCTCACTGTCTTTATTAAGTTCAGATTATGATTATGCCATTCGTGATGAAACAGTATATAAAGGATCTTGCACGTAGCAGACACATTTTTTAAATGGTCTTCCTTCCTCTTGCGCCCTTTCCTTATATGCAAAATGTTGCTATGTAACCACACTTTAAAAACACTTCTCACGGATTATTTCTTCATTATTTTACAGGTGAGAAATCCAAGGCTTAGAGAGCTTCTGGGATCTGACACTAAAGCCTAGACTGTTGACTGCTATGGTAAATGGTGCTTTTGATTTTTTTTTAAACTCATTCTTAGTATAAGATTTTTAAACAAGGCAGAAGCAGGAGTCAACAGTCTTTTTCTCCAAAGTGTGAGATTTTAACCTTTGCTGGCCACACAACTACTCAACCCTGCCACGGCCGCACGGACGCTGCCACAGACAGGACACGACGGGTAGGTGTGGCTGTGTTCTGACAACACTTCACTTACAGAAACAGGTCAGAGCTGACCACGGGCCGTAGTCTGCCAACCCTGTATTCACGGATCAAACTTAAGATTACACAGTCTTACTATTTATGCAGAGACTGAAACAAGACAGTTGAAAAACTAATACCATGCAGGCATTTAAATGCTCTTTTCAATTTGCGTCAAGTTTAACCTATTTTCATTTCCCAGTAATAAAGTAGATGGGCTTTTGTGTATTCAACTGTCCTAATTAACTGATCCAAGTTCAGATAAATGAACCAGAAAAATACCAAAATATCTTAACAGATGGTAAAGAATTATTCTGTTCATGTATTGGAAAAGAATATCAGTTAAAAAGTGTAACCAAGTATGACCCTGGTAGTCAGAGTTACTCATCCTTCATCAAATGAGTTTACTCCTCATCCGTATCACGGATTTGTTCAGAACAGAGCTCATAACAACTGACAATGCAGCATCCTTCAGTTGCAAGGTTCATCACGTAACACAACATATCCTAGAAATACCAGGGTAATAACAAACCTGCACATGGAGTCAACTTACATATGACAGTTAAATGATAGAACTTCTAACTTTACTCCTTTTTAAAATAAAACAAAACAAAAAGACTGCCAAAAAAAAAAAAGAAAAAGAGACCTGATGTGCTGCCGGCTTCCTCAAAATCAATATTTCCAAGGTGCAGGACACCAGCTACTACCCGGAACAGATCGAGCTTTTCTTCGTCATCCAAACCAATCTTTTTCATGGCTGTGCACATTCTAATAAAATCTCCATGGTCATCTAACAAAGGATCTTTCAAGGAGCCTGCCTTAAGACACTACAAAGCAAGAAGATATCAGTTGTCTGCGGTTCACATTATTTAAGTATACTAAAAACAACCACATAAGGTCTATTAATGCACTCTATAACATGCAAAAGTAAAATGAATATACGTATGTTCATGTATAACTGAAAATTGTTCTCTACACAGGAACTTGACACAACATTGTAAAATGACTATAACTCAATAAAAAAAAAAGTTTAAAAATAAGTAATAATTTAAAAAATAAAATGTGTGAGAAAACTAGTATTCCAACACATTTAAAAACTGAAATGACTGCACAAAGTGTACACAGGATCGATGTATTATTTCTTCCAACGACATGAGAATCTACAGCTATCTCAATAAAAATTTCAGTCAAAAATGGAATGAGATGTTTTCCGGTTAAAACCGGAATTTTATCTCTAAAGCATTAAAATGCTGGGATATTAGATAAAAATATAAACTGAGTGAAAATGAAGGAAATATCAATGGTTGAAATGAATCAACATGAAACCATAGGTCAAAAAAAAAAAAACCAGGTTAAAAAAAACTAATAAAAATTTAAATCTAACATTTAGCATTATACTCCTTCAGGTTAACTACTATCAGCTACGCTGATATTCAACAGTAGTGAACAGTGGATAGGCTAACTAAACGATTTTCATGGCCTGAGAATTACTTTTTAAATCTTTCTGATTTGAATATAAATAAGAGACAAACTGTATCAGTAAGCATTATATTTACTCTAAAAATTTATGCCATGACTGAAAACATTCCAAAAAAATGAAGAGACATTTTGCTTTCTCTCCTAAAAAAAAAAAACTTGCATCTAAAGTGCTCATTTATTAGAACCTCTAACACAAACTTGAAGGAAAAAAATAAGTTACTGGACATGGAAAGATTGGACTAGCAATTTTCCAGAACTTGAGAATGAATAAGTAAATTAAAACATTAGGTTAACAGTATCAGAATTAACTGGCCATTAAAGACACCTCTAGGAGATTTTTTTTTTCCTCCAGGGTGACGAGTGCTTCCCTGCTAAAGTTGTCATTGCCTTTCCACAAAAGTCATTAAAATGTTTAATTAGGCATGTGTGAAATTTCTGGAAAATGTCTAGACAAGGAAATTTAATTCTTAAAGCACAGGAAACGATCACATGCAGCCACATTGAAAAGAAAACACGTATCATGCAGAATTTTTAGTCTTGCAATTGAATGGTTACTTCATTTAAGAACTGTTTCTAATCAAAGGTCAATGAATATACTGCTGTCACGGCAGACTAAAAATACTGCATTCTCCTAAAAATTACACACAGCTTAAAGACACTCCAATGGAACTACGATTCTAGTTAGTCAAAACGATCACCTCATCCTCCTGATAAAGAAGACAATAAAAAGTAATTTAAACATATTAAATCCATTATTCTCTTACAAATTTTATATATAAAATCAATAATATAAATAAGACTCCTAACAAAGTACACTGACTCTAGAATCAGAAAGGGCACACTTTCTTCTTAGGAGCATACAAAGAGTGCTTTTTCTCTTTGGAGAGTAAAATCCAGTTTTCTTTCCTCTCTGCTCAGTCCTTTCCCAAGCCAAAATATCAGATTTTTATACGTATGCATTTTTTCCTTTAGTGTAGCTGCCATATTCCACCAGGAACTGTCTCCATTATCTTGGTGGAAATTATACAGTTTCCATATTCTGATGATGCCTTATAAAAAATATAGGCTATCATGACAAAGGAAGATAACCATAACAAATTCTAATATCATTGCTTAAAGTTCCAACCACGGTTGTAACATAAAGTTTACAATTTATAATTCAGACATCTGTGTCTAAAATGGTAAATAAAATGTCAACTTAGAACAAAAATTAACTAAAGGCTCATTTTCTTAGAATTCAAAACAATGGGGATTTTTAGGTTTCCATTTTTTTTCCATAAATATATTAAATATATAATCCACCTCACCATTTTGAAAGGAGCCAAAAACATCTGACTCACACATGCAGGAGTATTAAAAACTGAGTATAATAAAGCTTCTTCAATTAAATGCTCAATATAAACCTTTTAGTAAAATTAATAGACAATATGAACTAGTCCCTATAATAAATCCTGACTTAGTGTTTCACAATTTAAGCTCCCTGAGAGGATATAACTTAATACCTCTTATTAGTTAAACATTGCGTATTAAAATTTACAGAGGTGGGAGAAGATTTTTAGATTAAGGACTGAATGTTTTTAAAATAATACTTAATGATATAATCATATCTAATTGCTCTCAGAAATATAATAATTTAGTAAGACCAAAATATAAAACTTTTCATAGTGTTATTACGGAAACATGATGCTCTAAAGAGAAATACAATAATGTATAAACATCAGTTCAGAAGGATGCTTACTCTGTTTATTGTCTGCGTCAAAGCTTACTTCAGCTTTGACGTAGACAGTAAATTATAAAGGACATATTTCATACTCAGTCCCAAGTGGGCAATATGAGAGCGAGTTTTGAAAACGTCAGCTGAGGATAATTCTTGGGCAGTATGACACCCTCGTGCTAGGAAAAAGAACAAGAGGAGAGCGGAGCACTGAGCCTCACCAGTAAGAGCCAGAACCTGCAGCTTCTGCAGGTCCCAACAGAGACATGAAGCATCAACCCTGTGAGGGGCATGGAGGAATATTTAGTTTTTTTAACCATAAGTCTAAAAGTAAGAAATCTTCCTTGGGCTTCAAAATAAAGAACAGAATATATCTTTCAGCATGACATTTTTCATATTAAAGATTTTAACTCAGAAAAAAAAAGTTTACTATACCTCAGGACTTTTTCGATTCTGTAAAATCTGTTTGTCAGTTTCTTTGTTAGCGAAGTATCTAGTGCAGCCTCGGTTTAGATACTGTGACAAAGAAATTTAAAATACAATTAACAGATATGATCCACAGGAAAATAACACAGCAGAAAATACAGCTTATCAGATAGTGCTAACCTTAAAGGATTTCTAAACATAACCTGCATATTATTTAATCTCTCAATTAAAGTCAATACTTCTATATATCATAAGTATTTCACACCTACTAATCAAACCAGGGATGCTGAAAACCCTAACCTGGAAGTAGGTTAAATTAAATGATTAACATAAAAATCAATACAGTAAAGCTTTCCTATTTTTAAATCTCCTCAGTGTCAAGTATCCTATTAAAAACACAGAACATAAGATAGGAACTAAATATGTCAAGTGTCTCAAACAAAGACCCGACATTGTGGTTTAATATTTCAAATATTTAATTTCTGAGTAATTAAATATTATTTTTAAGTTTTTTCATTTCTGATTTTTAGAATCAGTTTAGGAAGGCAAAACATGCCTTTCATAGTAGTTACTGAGAGTTAGTACTAACTATACATAACTTATAACACTTGTTTCATGAACATTTACAGGTACTGAAATAAAAATTTCAGGTTTTAAATTGAAGTACAGTCAATTACAATGTGTCAATTTCTGGTATACAGTACTATGTTCCAGTCTTGCATATACATATATATTCGTTTTCATATTTTTTCTGTTAAAAGTTATTACAAGATATTGAGCATAGTTCCCTATGCTATACCAATTTCAGCTTTTTATCTCAATGATTTACTTCTCTGCCCAGAAGCCTTTAAAGGATGAGTGCTCTGAAAACACAGAACAAGGGAAGCAGCTGAGAAGAAAATAATATACTGGTCTCAAGGAGGATCTATTACCCACATTTAAAGTGGGGAGGGGAGCGCTGAGGAAGGAAGTGCACAGAAAACAGGATGAGAAAATTTTTTAAACAGCTTTTCTTAAATCAGGTCACTATGATTCCACTCTACCATGGCGTGAATCCCAAGATTAAATATAACACATTACATGGATACCAAGAAAAATTTTACAGTAAATCTTGAATGGTTTAGGGATAAATTAGCATTTTAGATGATCAATGCATTTAACTCCCCCAATCATTATAATGAAATACTAAAATACAATAAAAACTAGAAAATGATATGTAATGAATTCTTCTTTCCAGTCTAGAGTCTTGAGGGGAAAATAAACAAGAAGGGAGGGGGGACAATATGGGTAAGCATTTTCAACTATTTCAAAAAAAAAGAGCTCTTTTTTTTTTTTTTTAAGTAGGGTAACAGTGGCTTAAATACATGGAGCCAAAACAAATGCTTTCTTTGCTAGGAAGAGTTTTACCCACTCACCCCAATTGTTTTGTCAAATACTTGGCTTCTGGACAGATGGACTTTGTATTAAAACTTAGGAAAAATACTCATTTCTTCCAACTTTTCTGTAACTAGAAAGCTGTAACTATTCCTGCCACCCATTGTCATATTATTCAAACTTTATCCATATTCAAGCACGACTGTAACAAACGCTTCCACGGAACACGTGTAAAGATGTTTTAAAAATTTGGATAATGCAAGCACTTTAAATCTTTCATTTTCTAAAATACATATATAGTTATTACAAATGTTTTCAAACAGATATATCTCCATGATTCTTTACTTACTAATTTGTATAGAGTTAAGTGGCAAAAAAAAATTTGAGGGGAAAGTGTTCACCCTACTGTAGGGTTCCTCCTTTGTCTTTACAACTTTATCTCTGAGTTATAACTAGAGGCCTAAACTAAACCACAGGAAACCCTGGGGGAGGGTACAGCTCAGCAGTAGAGCACATGCCTACCATGCATGGAGTCCTCAGTTCAATTCCCAGTACCTCCAATAAAAAAATAAATAAATAAACCTAATTACCCATCCTCATTCCCCCAAAAACCTGATGACATTGCCAACACACTTTCACCAAGTACCTCCATTAAAAAAATAAATAAATAAACCTAATTACCCATCCTCATTCCCCCAAAAACCTGATGACATTGCCAACACACTTTCAGGTCACTCTAAGGCAGACAGGGGAAGAGATACAGAGGTGTGTGTACGTCTGCCTGAGATGGGTATCCAAGATGGCAGATGTTTTAGGGTGGAAGGTAACGTTGTTCCTTTAATTTCCTCCTACCACTGAAAGGACTCCCTTGTAGGAGGAAATCACGCCTCCCAGCCCACGCTAAGAGGCAGGAAACTCTCTGAGCTGATAAAGCCTTTCAGGGGCTGCCCTGTTAGGAAGGCTGCCACTGCGCCAGGGAAGGCTGCGCATTATGAGACACACACTATGTTCCCAAGTCTGCGAGTAGAAAGAAATGCTACATTAAGGCAAGAATGGTCACATCATTTTATCATTAACTCGGTGTTCACAAAGCATATCATCATTACTAAATTTCATAAATGATTCTTAGTAATTCATGTTCCTTTCCTAAAAGTCATTGTAGGGAAATGTCTATTCTACTTTCATGAAGATAATGTGGCCAGCTAACTCCAAATTTCAATTAATTTTCAGAATTATACAAATAGATGCAGTTAGACAGCATTTTAAAACAATAAAGTTTTGAAATTTCCAAGTACACTTTAAAAGAAACTGATTGAAGTAATACAGAGATGGTTACTTGCAAACACACACACACAGAACAATTCTCTCAAACGGAGGACTCCTGCCCTAAGAGGACTATCAGAGTCACCTGGAGAACTTTACACAAACTACACTCCCTGGGCGCATCCCTGCCTCCCATGTATCCCACACAGGGATGCTATTTCCCAGCTGATACTTTGTAACTTAGGTTAACCATCCCCAGTCACCACTGTCTGAACCTCTTCTGACTTGTGACTCTCGTACCTCCTGATTTCCCTTGTACTCTTCTCAAAGCTCCACGTGTGCGTGCCTTCTCGGGCAGCTCTTCACCTGCTCATCCTTTTCAGCTCCAGAGTCTGGATCCTGGCACATGCTTTTCTGCACTACTCAATCTCTCAGGACAACCTCAACTACTCACTCTCAGGGTTCTAACTACCACCAGAGTACTGACATCTCCCAAACCTGTCACTCCACCGCTTACACTGGCCTACAGATGAGTACACGCCAGTCTTCTGAACAGCTCCATTTAGATGACCCACAGGCTCCAGAACTGAGCCCACCCCACATGCCACGAATCTTCCATCTGGCCCAATATGGTATTGACACCCACCCAGTTATCTGTATCAAATTTTGGAAAATTATTCCAGACTCCTCCTCCTCCTCCTCCTTACCATATTCAGTCTCCAAGTCCTGTCAATTTTACCTCCTCATGTTTCGCATATCCCATCCTCTGCAACCCTGCCATCTCTAAAGTAAATTCAAGCACTGAGTAACTGTTACTTCACCCGGAGCCACAGGTTCCCAACCCACCTACCCATGGTGGCAATTTCTATCCATTCCTCCCCAACTACCCCTTAAAGCTATCCTCCATATTAAATCCAGAGATAAGTATAGACCTGATACCCTACTTTCTACTTAAAGCCCTTCAACAGCTCCTTAATAACCCCAGAATTAAAACCAAACTCTCCAGGCTCACCTCCCACCCATTCCCACCCTGCCCTTTAAGCTATCTCTTGCCTTTCTCTGTTCATCTTTTTGCATCTACCAGGAATACCCTTTGCATGATTCTTCCTCGAGTTAACACTTAAAAATCCCTCAGATTCTGATCAAGCATCAATTGTTCCAGTAAAGGTTTTCCAAAATCACCAGTATCCTACACATATCTTACTTATCATTTGACCTATCAGTCAGATTGTGTGTGTTTGTATGTGTGTGTGTGTGTCCCACCAGCTTCTAAGTCGCTCAGAAGCAGGAACTGTGTCTCATTTATCTATTTAACTCTGGCACAATGCCTTATACCCAATGGGTAAGCAATCAGTATTTGTTGACTTGAATTAAGGAAGACAAGCATGGGTCCTTTATTAATATTAATTTAGTGGTCAAACTCTTTTATTACAAGCAAGTCAAAGGTAACTTTAAAGAGCTAGCATTACAGAACTATTATAAATTTCTCACTGACTTCAAATTAATAAGGTGTTTAGCATCTAGCCTTTTACCTATCCCATTACATACCTCCTCGTCCAGTGTTATGAGCTCAGCAATAAATCTCAGTAGAGCTCTACCTAGCACAGAAGTCATTCTATCACATTACACTGAATTTAATGTAAGTTGTATGCAACAAGACACCAGGATCCACTGAAAGAAGTTTCAGAATGGAAGGCAATTCAATGTGCAAAAACTGCATGAAATTTCTTTTCACCCAACTTACCCGAAAATTATCTGGGGAGCTCAGATGAAGTCTTTCCCTAATATCTTCAGAAGCACCAGCACATAACCTATAAAAGATGTGGTAATTCCTTTCCTCTTTGCCTTGAACACAGATCCTAGATTTCTCTAGAAGGTAATGTGAGACAAATCCTCCAACAACTGAACTCTGATAAACAAAACAGAGAGAAAACACGTTTTTGCGTTTTAAGTCTTAAAGTATAACCCAACCAACGTTAAATTATCTGTTCTAGTAAACATTTTTTTATCTATCAAAGAGGTTGTCATATTTATCAAATAAAGGGGAAAAACACAGGTGATTAAATGTAAACCTTGCAGTATTTACAGAGATCACAGTGAACATATACTGACTAAAGAGAAAACAATTGAAATAGATTTGTCATGAGTTCAAGGGCAGCACCAACTCTATCAAGACCCTTATACTTTCCAAAAACACTCCCCAAATATATCATCTTGAAACTCACTGTCTCTTACCTTTTCATTGAAATGTATTTCTACAAATTTCCCAAACCGACTGCTATTGTTGTTGCGAACAGTCTTTGCATTCCCAAAGGCTTCTAAGAGTGGGTTAGCTATTGGAAAAGAAATGAAATTATTCCATGAAAAAATGAGCATGAAGGAAAGTTACAAAACAATATGCATAGCATGTTTCCGCTTATTAATAGATACACATAACCAGAAAAATACTCTCAGAGGTATTAACATGAAGGAATTCACTTGTAATGGCAAATCCACAAATTACTGACTACCACTACGTCCAGGCCCTATTAAAGCACAAGAGGTGGAAAAATTACTCAAAATTTATAAAAAAGAAAATTAAGTGTTACAGGAAAGACTGAATTTTCAAAAGTCACTAGGTTATAAAATTTGTAACTCAACTTAAAAAACTACTCCCTACAAATTTTAAGATTTTCACATCAGCCCTACAAGAGTAGTGATTATAGTAAAGGAAACAGCAAAGTTCCTGTGACAAAATACAGGCAACAAGTTATTTGCTGACTTACTTTTTTTTTAAATATGTATTTTAAAAAACCTCCATATTTAACATTTTTACATATACATATACATATACATCCAACAAAATCTAACAAGTTAGAGTTCAAAGAATTATCTACAAAAGATACTCAGAATAATTTTTAAAATCCCAACAAATGTAAAACTAATTGTCTTCATTTTATAATCACACACACACATCCACACACTCTCTCCACATGACTGGAGTCTATTCTTGGATTCAGCAGTCTGGACTAGGAGCACAGCAGATTATCGCCAATCTTACAGCTCCATCAACAACCTCATAAATTGCTTCGCATGTTTACTGCTAGAATACTTCGTATGAAATCTTTTAAAAATCCGTTTTTCTTGTTCTATCCACAGCAGACAGCTTAACTAGACTCCAAACTCTTTTAAAGATCGCTCTGAGGTTGTTTAACTTGCCAAAAGAAGTAAGAAAATGTTAAAACTAAAAGAAACGTTAACATGTGTATCCCACCGAAAGATTTCTACGGTCCTGCCAGTTAACTATTCTCCCGTAAGAGGCTGGAGAAATGTTTGGAAAAATACTTTCCAACTCTCAACTACAAGTTACAGATCACACAACACGATCTCATGGATGAAACCAGGCTAATATCCAATTCTCAAGCAAATTTGCACCTCAAGTAAAATCAGAATGCTAATTCGTATTTTACTGAATTAACCCATAATTTGTTCTTATTTATTTATTTATTCAATGGTAAAGGGTGATTCACTTACTAAAAGTAAGGTGCTTTACTGTGACTAAACCTGGGTGTGCCACAGAACCACACTGAGAACTGTAGGTAAAACTAGAAACTCATTTATATAAAGAAACATGAAAACCTTTATTGATGCAAACTTTGAAAATGTTTATTTATATGCACCTACATGCGTATTTTACATAATTCTGCAAAAACGTATATAATATTTGCTAGCTATGATCTAGCAAAATGCGTGGACATAGAAGGCCCCTGAACAGATTTTTGTTCAGTTGAAATTTTTCTTTAAAAATGCCAAAAGTGGAATACTACTCAGCCATAAAAACAGACAACATAATGCCATTTGCAGCAACATGGATGCTCCTGGAGAATGTCATTCTAAGTGAAGTAAGCCAGAAAGAGAAAGAAAAATACCATATGAGATCGCTCATATGTGGAATCTAAAAAACAAAAACAAAAACAAACAAACAAAAACAAAGCATAAATACAGGACAGAAATAGACTCATAGACAGAGAATACAGACTTGCAGTTGCCAAGGGGGTGGAGGGTGGGAAAGGATAGACTGGGATTTCAAAATTGTAGAATAGATAAACAAGATTACACTGTATAGCACAGGGAAATATACACAAAAGGTTATGATAACTCACAGAGAAAAAAATGTGACAATGAGTGTGTATATGTCCATGAATGACTGAAAAATTGTGCTGAACACTGGAATTTGACACAACATTGTAAACTGATTATAAATCAATAAAAATGTTAAAAAAATAAAATAAAATGTCAAAAGTGTTAAAATATGTACTTATTGCATACAGTTAAGATGCCTGAATTAATGTCCCATTTCCACAACTGATGAGCTATTTGCTCTTCAGCAAGTTACTTAAAACCCTTTTTACTTTATCTTCTCATCTGTAAGGCAGGGATAAAATAGTACCTAACTCATATTCTGTGAAGATTTAAACTAGGTAACAGAATTTAAGCAAATCAGACAATGCCAAATATATGCCACATGTGTTAATATATCATCATTATTAAAACACCTACTGAGTGCCTGGTAGGGGAAAGTGAGGAAGGAGGAAAGAGAGTGTCCAAAGGGGCCTAAGACACCTCAGAGAACTACGAGGAGACTAGCGTGGTGGAGGCATTAGGATCCAGGGAAAGCGTGACTCAATTAGACTCGAGGAGGCTGAGACCAGGCCACACACGGCACTGCGGGTGATGATGTGAACTCGGGACTTTATCTTGAGAGCAATTTGAAGCCAATAAAGGGTTCAGAGCAAAACAGATCATTCCAACTTCCATACAGAGAAAAGATTAAAGGGTAGCAAGACTCTAAGGGGGAGACCAGAGAGGACTCTGATGCAGGACAGTGGTGCACATTCAGTGTGACAGCAGCCTAGACCAGGAATCTCCAGACAGGGTTGGAGAAGGCTTTCTAAGGGGTATGCAAACTCTGAAGCTTAAGGAAATCAATTTACAGACTCTTGCTTTCCAAGTGTACTCTTTCATTAAAATGATTTCCCCCCAAAGCACCTCAATTCCAAATAACCCTCTCTCCCCTTCCCCTTTACAAAAACAAGGTTGACAAAACAAACAGGAGGCCAGAGGGCTTCCTGTATTTCTTCCACTCATCCAGCAGATAATTACGGAGCACACAGTATGTAGCAGGCACTATTCCAGGGGTTTACATGAGGCTGGGGGTGGGGGGGGGGAGCAGAAGACATTAAGTAAATGAGAAGATAATATCTGAGCAAAGATTTGCAGAAGGCAGAATTCTTTTGGATCTCTGGGA
Organism: Vicugna pacos; assembly: GCF_048564905.1. Taxonomy (NCBI): domain Eukaryota; kingdom Metazoa; phylum Chordata; class Mammalia; order Artiodactyla; family Camelidae; genus Vicugna; species Vicugna pacos. The sequence continues at coordinate 9,924,086 of NC_132994.1, read as the reverse complement.
GAACATTCCAGACCACTTAGAGGAGTCTTCTAAGTTAATTTCAGTATATATGTAACAATAGAAAATAAGAATTTTAAAAATTAACAATACCTTCAACAATTCTATCATCAATATCTTGACCTGTTCCATAGGATTCAGTCAGGTATCTGTTTAAAATACAGGATAAAAAAAACTTAGATGACAATGATATTGCATACATTATATTTCTAATTTTAACATTATTTAATACATCTAAAATTTAAACCTGATCATCTACTGGAAATGTTCAATTAAAAATTACAAATCTATACGTAAATGCAACTAGCATTCTTGTTACAGCTTTTTAAACATTTAAAATTCTATTTGAGGGGGAGGGTATAGCTCAGTGGTAGAGCTCATGCTTAGCATGCACAAAGTCTTGGGTTCAATCCCCAGTATCTCCTCTAAGAATAAATAAATCAACCTAATTACCTCCCCCCACCAAAAAAAAACCCTAAATAAATAAATCACTCTTCAGAAAAAAAATTTTTTTACTCTTTTAATTAAAATAAAATAAAATTCTATTTGGATGGCCTGTAACATCTAAATTGGCATTATTTTTTAAAAACTTTTTAGGAATATACTGATTTTAACCAACTCTTTGGTTTTAAGTATGCCACACATTTCACATGGAAATACTCATCTTGGATATGACATTCCAAGTCTTTTGTGATAGCCTCTTCATTCAATCTTGATGGTTAAAAAATAAGATAATCTGCCACCGAACAACTAGGAAGTAACCACTCTTAGTGCTGTTTCAGTGAAAGACAAAAGATGATGGAACAGCTCTCTGCCTGGCATGTTTCCAAACAAAAGCAGTTTTTGATTTACAATATAAATTTAGTTTCTTAATTACCTGTTCATTTTCAAAGGTGTACACTAAGCATAGACTCACCATATGATTATTACATACAGGAAAGAGAATAAGAAATTGAAGCATTTAGAATTCCAAGAATATTAAGGAAGCATGCGTTTTACCAGAACTGCATAAACATATCAGGCAATGACAAACTCTTAAGCTGGTTTCATACAAATAACTCAGTAGCATATGTATTTGCACAAAAATAGCTAAACTTTAAAAAAGGACCCACCAAGCAGCAATCCACTAAGACCTGTAATAGAGTGGGAACAATGCTGGAGAGAATTCAGCATGCACTAGTCTTAGCAGTAGCTTCAACACTAGACTTAACATCCCTGAGTATGCAGATTGAAAGACAAACTGTAATAAGTACTACGGTTCCTCCCATATATAAAATGTTATCATTCTAAACAAAGCGTAGAGTTTAATTTGACGGCAGCAAAGGGGATACACTGGGAGGAGCACTGTGGTCGGGCAGAAGTAAGAAGGCCAGTCATCATAACCAGGACTGGTCTCCTCCAGGATCCTCATGAGAATAGCACGTCAGAGCTAGGTTTCAACAGTCTACAGCTTAGCTTCTACACTAGGGTATTTGGTTTTGAAAAAGAGACAGAACCTACCATTCCAAACTATGTCATAAAGCATGCAAAGTCAACCTGTTCCAATCTCAAAGAGATCTTTGTACCTCAGTTCATAACATGTTCACAGCAATACTATTCACAACAGCCACGAGGTGGAAGCAACCCAAATGCCCACTGATGAACTAATGGGCAAACAAGATGTGATATATACACACAATGGAATATTATTCGGCTTTAAAAAAATAAAAGGAAGAAAATTCTGACACATGCTACAGAATGGATGAGCCTTGAGGACATTATGCTAAGTAGAATAAGCCAGTCACAGAAAGACAAAAACTGTCTGACTCACTTACCTGAGGTACCTAGAGTAGTCAAACCATAGAGGCGAGAAGTGGAACAGTGGTTGCCAGGGACTGGGACGGGGGGAAACCGGGAGTGGTTTAATGGGTACAGAGTTTTTAGTTTTGCAAGATGAAAGGTTGTGGAGATGGGCTGAGCAACAATGTGAAGCTACTTAACAGTACTGACCTGTACACTGAGAAATGGTTAAGACGGTAAATTTTATGTTTTATATTTTTTACCACAATTAAAAAAAAAATCAACCTGTTTAAAATATTCTAGGTCAACTAAATACTCCTCACCTTAGAACAAACTTTGTATTCTCCGTTTTGCCAGCTCCTGATTCTCCAGATACAATGATGGACTGACTCATCTTGAGCACCTTCATGTCTCGAAAAGCCTTATCAGCTAGAGTTGAAATAACACATCGGTGATGAATGGTGTCTTAGACACAAATTTTGTAAATGATAGAAAGTCCATTTACTACCAAAGTATACTTGCTCCTAAAGAAATTATAAGTGTGTGTTCACAGTTACCAAAATTTTAAATAAAATCATCTACAAGTATTCAAAACATCTCTAGAAAGTATAGACATCAAATGTTCTATTTATCCTGACAGCTAAGTGATATGAAACCCAAATAAACAACTCTTTTGTTGGTACTAGAAGGGCTCCATGTTACGAGCTGCGGCTCAGCTTTTCCTAATACCAGAGCAGATCTGCAGGGAGAGAAAAAATGCTCACTACACATCACTAGTGACATCCCCGGAGAAAAGCCAAAAGTAACGAGCTACCAATTAAGCAAAATGACAACCAAAATTTCTACTGGAGGAAAAAAATGCATAACTGCAAAATAAATCTGTGTTTTATTCTGGAATACTACTATTAAATTTAAACATCTTGTAGACTGTATCAGCATTTCAAAAACAGGCAAGAGTAACTGCTTTACATTTTTTAGATTTGCGATTGTTCATGTAAGTAATTTTAAACTATCTTCATTATACTCCAACATTTAGGCTGTAAAATGTCTTTAAGACTCACAGACAAACTGAGCACAAATTAATTCTGTTAGGGGCCTCATATTAAAACGATTTTAATTAAAAAATAGTTCCTGACCAATTGAGCCCTATAAGGCAACTATTTCTTGCCTCAGACCTGGGCTACCCCTACAAGCAACGAAGGCGCTACAAATGGCGTTTACTCTAAGGACCGAATGCAAACTATGTGTAAGAGCATTCACATCCTTTGGACCAATTTATCAGCAATCTGTTCTACCCACTTTTGTGGAATCACTGTAAATACTTTTTCAGCAGTAAATAACTAAAAATAGAAGCCAGTTTATTTACATTTTAAACATGTAACCGCTCTCCAATGACGAGCTCACTCACATCCAGGTTCTAAGGATTCTGCCCTATTTTCCTGGCTGATAGAACACATGCCAGTGCCCATCAGAGCATCAAAGAACCAGAAGTCACTCTGCAGTTGCACTGGGGCTGGCTTACCCTGCCCAACAGTACACAGCACACGGTCAGCCAAACCAGGGGGCGAAGCCCGGCTGGGCCAGGCACAAAGAGAACGCCCAAAGAGAAACTCCCTGCACTGAGAACCAGCACCTAAATGTCTCATCATTTAACTGCTGGTTACATCTGGATCCTCAGGCTTAGCTAACTGGTACTGGCAGCCACCAGCCATAGGGGATGCCTGTCCAATGACTCCATCTCTGCTCCCCAGAGCCGAAGTGCTTCAAGACGCGAGACCCCCAAGAGAGGCAGACACCTGCTGCTGCTACCCACACGGAGGCCCCAGAGATGTGACGCGTGTAGCACTTCCAATCCTTTAAATCCCACAAAGCCCTGTTGCAAGATGAAGCACAGAAGACATCTGCTCTCACAGCTCCCATCCAGCCTAGGTGGCTTGCTCACTGGTGAGGACCCGGGTAACAGCAGCAGGGCTGGGCGCCCTCCCCAAGTGCGGAGGAGGACACTTCTGAGATGGAGTTGAAAGAAAGCATTAGGTCAGCTTTTTTATGACCTATTTTCATCTGGGTGGACACACGTAAGAGGACACTGGCATTTAACAAAGGTAATAACGTGCAACCGCCCCATGAGGTGGCTGCACAAGTGTCCTTCCCCACCCTGTGTGGGATACATGCTCCTAACAATGGGGATACATTCAAAGCACATACAGGCCCTCCAAAATACACAGCCAATTCATGGAATCTTTTATTTATCCAGAAGAAAAACTAAGTAAATCTGGACAATTTAAGGACAAATAAAAATTAGGATACCACTAAATTACTTACCAATTGCAAAGACATGAGGTGGCATTGTCCCAAGAGACTTTCCTTGATACGACTTTATTGTTGCTGAAGAATATATTTTGGGTATGTCAAAGTATGGGTTCACTGCAATCAGAATGTTGGCCACATACGTCTAAGTAGGACAAGCAAAAACAAAATTTTACAATTACTATTTTCGTTTAAAACTAGACAAGGCTCCTAGGAGAAAGAAAATACAGCAAATGGACACCCTTACTTCTCTACATAACAAGAACCCACAAATCTGCATTTCTAGCCCTAAACAGTCCCTGATCTCCACAGGACTCATATTTTTCTAGCCCTTAATAAATATTTACATCTTCTTATCCCATAGGCATCTAAAACTCAGCACATCCAGAAATCAAAGTTCTCTCTCCCGACCTCCCTTTGCCTCTAAGAAAACACATCCCTCCCACCGGCACCCCCCCCCCCCGGGTCCACAGCATCACCATCACGTCACCACGGGCAGAGTTGAGTCTCTCAGCCTCTATCTTGGACGTCCTCTGTTGACTCCACCTACAAAGTCCACCCTCCTACTTCCATTCCTATACCCTGGGTTTGGGTTATTTGTATTCCTCACCTAGACTCCTCTATTCACCCTGTTACTGAAGAGGTTAACACAGCTCACAGGACCCCCTAGGTCTATGCCCATCCCTGAAAGCCAAGGATTGATTCAGCTCTGTGGTGACCACTTGGTCCCAGATTTCTGCAAAACAACATATGCTAACCATTGCCTAGAATACTGATGGGCTAAATGTTTAATGAGCAACTTGGGCTTGCTTTTAAATTTGGAACTTAACTGTGGCTTCAAAAGACCAGCAAAATACCCCCCATAGGATTTATAAAATTCCTTGTGGGTAAAAGGAGAGCTGTGGTTCAGCCATTAGTTGTGGTTTACTGGCCAAATGAGGGCACAGAGGACCACATTTTTTCTCTTTTCTGCTTCTGGTCATGGAAGGGAAATGACACCGAAGCCCTGAACTCTCGGACTGCTAATCTAAAATTCAGTGAATGCTCCTGAAGAAGTTTCCTGGCGTGGGGTAAAAATAAGAAATTCCAGGTAATAACCTTTCTATGGGAGACAAAAGGAAAGTAAGAGAAACTTCAGTTACCAATGAAAATGTGAGTGTGAGTCAGATGCTGTTCCACTCAAGTCTAAGGGAGAACCGTGGCACTTCTGGTTGGTGAGAAACATAAAACTATCAAGTTTACTCTGAACTGCGTCCCTCTCTTACATGTATAATAATAATAATAATATATTATTATTATCATAACTCTATTTATGTATTGGTGACACTTTAATGGTTTTATAACTAAAAGGCGTAACTGGCTAGGCAAACACACACACACATCATGGCTTTCATTAACTTTGAAAATATTGGTTTTTCTCAAACAGGGGCTGATGATGCCAAATAGTCACTGTCTAACAGAGGTCACATGCCCAATTTCACACACATCTTAGGAAAAGAAGGACCAAAAAAGCTAGGAATAACCTTCAAATTCTCCAGAGTGACGTAGACATTACACATGAGAAACAAAATCTTAAATTTCACAATTAGATAATTATTTCTATCAATCATGCAATGTAACAAAGACTTAGAAGTCAAGCAGACGCAATGTGGGAAAAAAGATAACTAATTTTTTTTTTGAAAGTACAATTAATACTGCTTGTAAACCTTCAGTTATCCATGGTCACAATCACCAAGCGTAGCACCACTGCAGCAAAGGGAGCACTAAAAGACCAATGAAAATCCTGTGGCTGTTAGGCTTCTGTATAAACATCCCAAATTAAAAATTTTTCAGTAAGATCGTTCTGTAAAGGTAATTTAAAATTTCTCAACTTCAAGAAAAAGAAGCTAATTAAAATTTGCTCAAATGAGTAAGATGGCTCCACTATCACTGAGTGATGTTAAACATGCAAAGAAAAAATAGTGGCCAGTTCTACCTGAAAAGGGGTTATATCTCAATCTACTTTTATAGATTTATTAAAATTAAACTGCTTTAACAAACTTAAAAAAAATTTTTATATTATTTTGATACCTAACAACGTTTAGCACACATCAGATACTCAACATTAGTCTACTGACTGAAAGGTGCTCTTCCCTGGTTATGTTTGAATTAGCTTTTGTTGAATTATTGTAAGTTAAACTGCTTTAATAAACAAACATTTTAAATTTGTATTATTTTGGTACCTAAAGCAACATTTAGCACAGATCAGGTACTCAGTGTTAGTCTGCTGAGTAAGTGAATTTTGCTTCTAAATATATTTCTAATCAAGAATAGCCATATACATAGTAACCTAAATATACTATTTAGTTGATTTTGAGAAAAACCAAGGAGGAAAAGTAAAAACTTGACACTGTATGTAACCGAAAGACAGCAAGTAAACTCTTTTGGAAGAGACTACGTTAGTTCTATTTCCCAGCTGTCACTACTTGGACAGATGGCAAAGACTAAAGGTAATTTAGTCAGAATTAAGTAAGTACAATTAGGCAAACTGATAGTGATATAAAAAATTAAGACTGTCATTCGATCTAGAAGTGTCAAAGAAGCCATGTGCTTTCTTCGTTCAAAAATAATGAAGAGCCTCGTCTTTATAACCAGAGAACTACAGTGGGGTAATTCACCTCCAGCCAACAAGGGAATCTATAACCAGATCATACTAGAATGAAACCTCCCACATGCCCAGTGAATAGCTATAGTTAGAACACACTAGTTAACTATTTATCTGAATGATTTGGTGCAAACCCTACTTACATTAAAAGCACTGCCTTTCATTGTTTAACATCCTGGATTTTTAAGGTAAGTCATCTATTTAGGGTTTCATGAAACGTTCCAACCATTTAGGCTCTACGATCAGCACTTCGGTGTTCCTGACACTTCCTCACGTACTGCCTTCTTTTCGAATCTTTTTTTCGTCATCCAAGTTTTTAATTTCAATATATATTCCCTAGAGGCTGCCTTAAATGCTTTGCAGAACGATGTGGAAAGTGAATTAATGAAGCAGATCTACAGATATATACCAAAAATTTAAAACTCAAAACAATTCATGTTTTTTTAAATAGGCAGACTGGACATTTTCAAGGCTGAAAGATATTAGGAGATGCCCTGAATTCATTACTTAATCTACAAATATTTTAACTGCCTACTATGTCCCATGCATGGCCAAAGCCCTGGAGTTAGAGCAGTAAATTACGAAAAAAATCTTTATCCTCACGGAGCTCACACTCTATTCATCTGGCTCAGATCAAGTAAGACTTCCTGTTAGAAAATTTCAAGCTCAACAAAATCAAACAGTAGCACGTAAAATAAATTATTCCCACGAAAACTCAGACCACAGGCAAAATACTTACATAAATTCTGTCTTTACTGTATCGAACTTTGATATTATGGAGGAGTGTGGCTTCATTTAAATACATTAATGAACCTGAGATATAAAATTTGTGAATCATTAGATTTTTGAACAAAAAATAAAATAAAACAAAACTCTCTTAATCTGAATCACTTTGATTCAAGCTAAAATTCACCCGTTAGCTTACATTTAATTCCATCTTTTCCCTGGTACGTGTAAACCCCAGGGGCGCTGACTGTAAAGTATCAAGTTTACGTATATGTTATATATGTTACAGTAATATTTTTAATTTTAAACAATAAATTTCCAACGAGGTGAGTACATCTAGTGAGTACACATTAATGAAGGCTGGTTAAAGAACCAAGTACAGTTCAAGTGGGAAGTAAGTACTGCTTCAGACACTGCGTTTTAATATACTTTTGACACAACAAAGTGACAACACTAATCCCATCTGATGCTCAGAATTTTACAGAAGAAAACACAAAAGATAAAATTTTAGAACAGGACAGGCAGTGCTTCACAACTGATAAGACAAAGTAAGACTGCTGGAGAATTTATGTATGCCTTAATCCAGGATGTGCAGCTAACTGACAGCAGAATCAGGGTAGAAATCCTGTTTCTTCTACCGCTCCTTTACTAACAGTCTGACACTTTCTATTCTGCCAGCCCTGAATCCGGGGCTCCGTTTCCACGTTGGCACCGCACGCTCCAGCAGACAGACCCACTCCTCCCCCAGCCACTCTGCTTCCATTATCAGCACCACCATCTCATCAGTCATCTTCTCTGCAGACCTTAGTCAACAAAGGATCATCTTCCCTCTCCCTCCTTGCTCTAGACCCGTTTCCAAGTCTTTACACCGTGGAATCCAGGGTAACCCAGCACCAGATTCAGCATCGGCACCAAAATGAGCACACTCTGAGTCTCTGAGATGTGTCTCCTGTCTTTCCATCTCTCCGGCCCCAATCCCAGTCTAGGACTCATGACCTCTTCTGTAATCAGTTAGCCTCTTCCTTGTCGGCTGCCTCAGTCTCTCTCCCTCTCTAATGCAGACTCCTCAGCACATTAACCTAACTAGAGCCCTAATTAAATCTCTCTCCTCAAAAACAAAAACCAGTGGATCTCTGTCAACTACCAAAGTCCATATTCAAGTCTGATATTCACGGCCCTTAGTAAGCCTGCATTCAGCTGACCTCTTCATACAATTTTTCGTAACTCCCTTTGATGTGGTCTAACTTGTAGGCAGACTGAGCTATTCATCAAACTCAAATGTCATTCATGCATCTACATCTCTGGGTGTCAAAAATCTACCCATCCTTTGAGGTCAGTTCAAAGACTATCCCACAAATGACACTTCCCCATTCTCACTACCACCACAACTACTTTCTTCTCTGTCCTTTACATTTGAGTGCCAGCATCGTGATTTTAAGTTGGTGTATCTGATTTTGGCTACTAAACCAGATCCCCGAGGGCAGGGCCCTGCCTCAGCCATTTGCTTGCTTGCTTGATCCCTCACTGAAGTTGTGCGTGTGTCTACACTGTACGTTATGTCTAGCCTACACATCAACACCCAGCCAAGTCTGTCAAACGAGAGTCCCCTGCTTTTCCTGTCTCAGCGAAGACTGCCCCTGCCTCTACACTCGTACAGCGCAGCCAGCTCACTGTGCAAGGACGTGAGCCTCACTGCTTTTTGATGCCACTCAAGCAGGAAAAAAACAAACTAAGAAGTAGGTGGAGCCTCCTAACAGTTGAATGGCAGCTCTCCTTTGACGGAGGCAAGATCTGGAGAAGGCAGGTAGCAGAGGGGTATACAGTCTGGGTTTTGGTCGCCACCTCCCTTTCTCTACCCCTGCTCTTCCTCCACCCTCGTCCCCCAGGAGTTTGGTCTCTGTATTGTCTTTTCTTATCTGAAGCACAACACTGAAACACTCCCCCATCTCTCCCCTTCCTCTGGACCACCTGGTTCTATGATACTCCCTCTGCTTCCTTTCAGTAAGAATTCCCCATCCCACAACACAGTTCCCCTGAAAAGCTAATCACATACACCTACATGACATGTGAACGATCTCTTGCTCTCGCTTCTTTACCTCCCTACACCCTCACCGCCGAGCCTTCTCAGGGAGATCCGTTACTTAAACCAAATAAATCCCTACCTGTTGAAATATCTGCCAGTGACAATAAAAATTTGGATGGGATGGTCTTCCTCTTAAATGGTACTACTCAGACTACTCCACTTAAATGAAGACATGGAAAAGGAAAGACCGAAAGGAAAATATCTATGACCCTCAGTGTGGCAGAATGGGAAATGCTGTCTCAGTTGCCTTTGCATTTGAGGGTATGGCCTACAAATGTTCATAAGGGTCTCAGAAATAGCCTTCCACTGCCTGGAACTCCCTCCTACTCTCCCCTCCTAGTGGTCAACCCCAAGACTGCTTGGCTTGGCTACTTACATGCTATACTTTATGTGATCTGCTTGCCTTTTATGCCTAACTATTCATAGATTTAACTACACTTTATATTAAAGTTTTAAAAACAAAGATAAATAATAAAAGAATAAATATGTTTCTTTATAAATTCCATAAGAAGAATTTTTAGTGTAATTAATATGTACCAAGCACACCAAAAGTTGCTGTTGAAGACTGGGTATGACTTAATTATTAAATTCAGGGATCTGAGTAGGGAGTTAGCTGAGCATTTAAAATCCTGCTTATCTGCCACGGTTCTGATTCACTGAAAGAAAAAAACAGAAAAAAGAGCCCACGAACAACTTCAACATAGTAGATGTCAACCAGGTCTACAGTTACCCTGTTGTAGAAGTCGTTCCATTACTGAAGAAGGGATGGAACCAGGCAACTCTGGGGATTCTTTCCAATATTATAGTCTACATTATTTTCTAACTGATCATTCATGGAGATCATTACATGCCATGTAAATAACAGTAGCTTAAAAATCAGCACAAAAAATGCTTATTTTAATTACTGACGTCACATCCCTGAATTATTTTCCTATTCTGGCATTAATACTCAAGAGTCAAGTAAAAAGGCAAAATTAACATACTAAACTCCACATATAAAACCATCCACATAAAAAACCTAGAGCTAAGACTAGATAATAAATTCTGCAATATTGTTAGGGCATCATCGAAATCCTCTCCTGTCTCTGTTTCAACAGAACCTTTATCTCACAGTTCAGAAGGCTCTACAGACATCGGAACTACATGCCACTTTCACAGCCTCCACAGACATCACGCTGTTAACCATGACAGAGAGAAGAGGAAGGATTCTAAAAACATGCAGGTGAGACCCTAGGAAACAATGCCATGTGTCATCTGGCAGAGGACGGTGGTGTGGTGGGCAAAGAACAAGTAAGTGATGGAACCACTTTAGCTGGAAAACCTGTATTCTAAACTCAACAACCAAAGACGCATTAATGCTGTGGTTTCAGAAAGGGGACTTCAAGTGGGGCTGGACCACCAGAGGACAAGGACAGTTAACACCCTCATTAACATTCCTGCCGCGTGGCATCACCAAAGGAACACAGAAATCTACACTAAGACCAGGAAAGTTAAATGGTTAGACAAGTACATCAAGATGAAATAACCAAAGGGAAAGTGTTTTTAAATATTTAAGAAGTAGATTAAACAATAATTCAAAGCCATTCATTAGGTTTTACTACATGTGAACATATAAACCAAAAAAATTTTTTGACATATGAAAAGGACTGATTCCAATTCCGAATACCCTAGCAAGTTTTAACAGAAAAGCATTTTCTCTCTTATTCTGGATATAGTAGAATCTCATTCCTTTTTTTGGTTTGTTTGCTCTAATTGTTGTTCAGAAAAATATTATCCCATCAGATGAATTTTCCAGCAATCCTGGAAAGGAAGGGAGGTTCCACATTTTTTCTCAATCTCTCACACCTAATAATAACAGTTACCGTTTATTGAGAGATTGTTAGAGGCCAGGGACTGCGCCAAGCATTTTAACTCCGTCACTTCTAAGCATGAAATATTATTACTCCCATATGACAGAGGAGAAGCTCAGAGAGCAGATGTGAATCATCCCCAGGCACACAGCTTCCTAACAGCAGGGTCAGAATCTGAACTCAGGCTCTCCCATGACCCCTGGATTCCATGCTGCCCCGTCACATGTGGGATCTTACCCACTTACCCAAATGTGAACTCCAGAGAAAATCAACAAGGACAAAATATATTCCTTTCTCTTATCTCTGTTCTTTAAATGGAGACTTTTTAATGCCAGATAACTTTAATGAAAACTATGCACAACTGGACATGATTCTTAGATACTGACAAATAAAAAATGAAATAGGATTACCACTTAATCTTGAAAATGCAAAACTAAACATGGCCTGAGGCTCTGGATATAGTATTTTCTCACCAAAAATTCTAAGATAATTATAAGTCAAATTAATGTTGCACTTCAATGTTCTGAAATCAATTTTTTAGTTAGTACTTATAACATGGTATTTTTTTAATGTTTCCTTCAAACAGTAACATTAAATGGATCCTCCTGACTCAACCTCCAAATTATTGAACTACATATATGACTATAAAAATCATCTGATTCCAAATGAGGTTCAAAAAAACTCTTTTAAAACAAAAACACGAGGTCTTTAGTTCAGGCTTCAGAGTAAATTATTACTATTCCTCAAATTTACATAACTAAGATAACACAATTAAGACATTCAAGAGACTCTCACCAAAGTGCAAACGTGAGGCAATAACGCATCTGGGACTCTGGGGCTCCTGCATACACATGAACCTTCATGTCAAAAGGCTACATTTCTTCTAAACCAGTATAATGTGCCCAGGAATACAACCACTCATTGGTTTTTTGAAGCAACAGTGTCCTTTTCTATGATGAGAACTGTTTTTTAAGTTGACACTTACAGTTATCTTCCACATCTTTTTTACTGTCCTCTTCTGCAGGGAACACTTGGTTTATGAGAGCCAAAAATGTCTAAAAAACAAAACAAGAACTCATTAAAATGGAAGCTTATAAACAGTAAGAAAAATGAAGGAGCTTAATTGGTTGCGCACATTGTAATAATGGCAACAATGTGCTCTTCATTAAAACATAACACAAGATCTTACTATTTAACAAGTCGCTAACCCCAAACAGAGTAACTTTACTCGAATATACTATCCACTATTACCATGAACATGAAATCAATGGAAATCAATTTTTAAAAAATCCTGTGCCCTAATACTTAAAGTGGGACAAAACAAGAAGTATATTAATAGTAAATTTACATACGTATGCTATTTAGCAACTTTTTAAAAAATAAAAAATTTACTGTTTGTATATATAGCAATTTTATTGTTTCGAAAAGGAAAAAGTAACGTTCAATCAGATATACCAACAGACTATTATTTAATTAAAGCTACCGTCTGAGTAAAACATATTACACACAAAATTCCTGTACAGGGATGTGTCAAAAAATATCTACAGTATCCAGAACTATTTGGTCCGTAAAATTACAGATATCCATGAATAAGTCTGTATTTATTATATCGCTTAAATGCTACAGCAGAAATTCTAGAATTAAGATAGTATCTTGTAAGAAAGAAGAAATGATCTCAAATTACATCTAAAGAGAATTAAATGTTATCCATGCTGTTCTGGCAGTTATCCATACATTTGTATTTCTCAAACAATAACAATTACTCCTGTGAAGTTTCCGTCCATATGAAATAAATCTCTACGGAAAAACTGTTTGATTATTTTAGAATAGTATCTGTAGGTCTATTCACATACATATACACGCAAGAGTATAAGACAAGGCTACTGCTATAGTTTACCTAGTAAAATAAAATCCAGGCTGCTAGTGCCAACTCAATTCAAAGTCATACCTGAATTAGAAAACTTTATGCCCTGAACACCCTACAAGTTAATTATCTGGAGCCCAGTACACATGTTCTTAATGTTATAAATAAGGAAAGGCTTAGAGGATAAATCACAAAATTGGAACCAATCCATAATGTACAATGAAATATATTAATGGTAATATAAAACCACCCACAATTTATAACAATGGTCCTACAGGAAAATACGTTCAGAAATAATCACTAACAGCACAGATCTACATGCCAGTTTCACAGCCTTGGCAACGGGGCTGCGGATGCCCCAGACTCCAGGCGTTGGTTCTATCCTGTTCAGAGCCTCCAGCGGGTCAGACCTGGGGGAGAGGGGGGGGACGAAGAGTGCCGACAATGGGAAGGTTAAGCCCAGGACTGACAGGCCTGTAATGAGTCCTAAAGATGCTTCTCTCCTTCCTTCCTCATCCTCCAAGTTACCACCAGCCCCCATCTTCTTCTGCCCTTTACCACCTACTCAGTGAGAAAGAGGAAATCTGTCTCCTTAAGGCATCTGTTTTCTCTCAGAGGGAGGAGGCTGCTTCTCCTAGCAGGAGAAGACCACTGACGAAGCCCAGTGACATCCCCCACGCAGTAAACCCGGGGCACCGAGCCCCAAGACCACGGGGACAGACACACACGCCCCTGCGCTGGAGCCGGTTACAGCCAGTGGGGACAGGGGAGAAACATAAACAAAGGTCTTCAATGCAATAGCACAGGGGGCTAAGACCTTACACCGCTCCTCAAAGGGACGAGCCATCAACAGTAAACTCTATTGCCTGGGAGGAGGAGGAGACTGGGCGGAAGCTTTCATAAAGGAGATGACCTCAGTCAGGCTAGAGGGGTAAATCAGTATTTGCTAGATAAGCACAGGGCTGTGGGGAGTGGCACTCAGGGCAGAAAGAGTATTGTGAGCGATGCCACCCGGCACCCAGTACCACCTGGTTCCCGGTGAGGGCCGGGTAAACACCGGGGAGGGAGGACTGAAGGGGAGACAGACACACGAGACTAAGCGTGTGGCAACCATACGAGGGGCAACTGTCGGCTGACAAGAGGCAAGACTAGCAGTGCCAACAGGGAAGGGAAAACGTAGCCCCCTGAACGCCACGTATTTAGGGCTTGGGCCTGAAGACCAGGCAGCTGCCAGCATGGGATGTGAAATCAGTTGCGAAGTTCAAGATGGCACTGTTCACAGAACAAAAAATACTGGAAAATATCAAGATGCATCACACCCAATAAGGATGTTTCATTTGACCAACCCTGTCTCATCTACAAATATACACAGACACACAACACATATACATGCTGACGTGTAAAATCCATTTGCGTTCAATACGCCCACAGATAATTACACATACCCAATGCAATGCAAAATCTGTTTCTTATTGAATACACATGACAACTAATGCAATACAAAATCTACCTCTTATAAATACACACACAATACCTAATCCGATGCAAAAATCTATTTCTTATGAATACACACACGATCCCTAATGCAATGCAAAATATTTTCTTATAAACAAACATATACACCCACACACAAACCATACACATTCCTAATGCAATGTAAAATCTATTTCTCACCATGGGCCACAACTGAAAAACTATATAATATATATTTTGGGGAGGGGTAATTAAGTTTGTTTTTTTTTTCAGAGGAGGAACTGGGAATTGAACCCAGGACTTCATGCATGCTAAGAATGCACTCTACCACCTGAGCTATACCTCCCCCTGAAAAACTTGAAAAGGCATTGCTTCATCAAAGACATGCTCCCCATGAGAGCTAATCAGTCCCTCCTCTGTGCTTCTACTGTATCAGCAAACAGATCGGCCTGACTGGTCCACTGCTGATTTCCTTATGATTTAAATGCTGCTGATCTCAAGACCATGAATTATCGAGGCAAAAGACTGCTTCTCTTACAGATCTTTTTAACCACATGGTTCAAAAAAATGTGGGGGGGGGGGGGCAGGGAATTAAGACTCAAAGAAATCCCTGAATATTTGTTAACTTTCCAAAAAATTTTGTGAAAAGAAGTTTCAACTTTAGTTTATGCATAATCTACAGACGTATCAGTTTTCATGACTCTACAATTTAACTTTTAGGTGCTTTTATTGGTTCTATGTGTGGACCTGATTAAAACTAAAAACGCACAGTTGTAAGCACATAAAATATTTAAGATGTAAAAAAAAAAAGCATATACCCATAAATCAAGTGTCTTCTATGTCTGAACTGATTTTGTCACTTACGGATACACTTCTAGTCATGTGTAACAGACCAGAACTAGGAAATAATACTTTTCATTTTAGGCTTTTGATTTACTGAGCTTATGAAATATGTTAAACAAAAATGCAAAAAGACTCTGAAGGAGAATGAAAGGCTCACTGGATTTCTGTCACCTCAAAACATGCTACTCTGGCACGTTGACTATCAGAGTTAAAGGCCCCTGAGAAACAGCAGATGTAAGAAGGGCGCTCTGACCCTTTTTATTTCTGAGAGCAGGAGATAAAACTCCCACGTGGAAGGTGCCCTCCCTGTACCAGGAGGAAAGAGAACGTTCTTATCGCCAGAGGCCAGGACAAATCTGGACAAACGAACCCTGTCCTGTCACACTAACCCTTATCTTCCTAACCACGTCTCCACAATTTACCACCCCTAGCCCAAGCCCCTTTGTCTTATCGATTTTTCACGAACGTATTGTTTCTCTGTCCAAAAGATAGAAAAACTTCCTGCTCTGATCACTTCTTCAACTCTTCATTCTCTTGTGAAGGCTGCTGTGTACATGGAGAGATTTAATAAAAGTCGTATGCTTTCCTACTGTGAATCTGCCTCGTGTCAATTTAATTTGCAGGCCCAGCCAGAGACTCAAAAGAGGAGAGGGAAATTTTTCCTCCCCACAACCTCAAATATATAAAAATAATTTAGCTTCTTTTTCTTCTTTTTTTTTTAACATGTACTGAATTGTAAGTACAAAGAGGTCCTTGTTAATAAAAGGAACAACTAGAGACACTTTGTCTTTCGTTTCCTGAGGGTATCTTTAATTGGCCTCCTCTAACATGGCACATTATATATTATGCATTTAGGTTCCTGGGTTGTTTACAGTAACAGAATAGTTTCTCTGTGAAAAGGCCTCATGAGAGATCCACCTTGTTTTTCTAAGGTCCCCAGAAGGACGGCAGTCATGTGGCATTAGTTAACCATGTATCAGTAGGATGCAAATTATTCATGAACGTTTGCAGAGTCTAAAGTAAACAGAAATGACATCAACAAATTTCATCTAGTCAGAAGACCTGTTTCACAGGAGTGTTTATTATACTGAAAATTGTGAAGTTCTCCCACAAAAATAGACCTGACAGTCCCCATGAAGCCTGAAGAGAGTCCAGGTCCCTTTCTCCCTAAACTCCCACTTTGTTATACTGTCTAGTCTATGTCTAAGCATAAAAAGAAATAGATAGCATGTGTACAAAATTAAAGTATGCTTTTATGTTTTAAAAAGGTACCATTATAACAAAAATAATAATAGATGGCTATGTTTAAGACTTCAGTATCTTTAAATATATTTATTCTAATAACATACTAATAAATTTAAGTAAATAAAAAGCTTTTAAAAAAAGAATTAGCTAGAAGCTAAAGCAAAAAGCCAAACTTGATGACAGAGCCCCATTCACTTTTCATATTTTTACTTCGTAACACGTTGAATGCACCACAGATACATATTCATAACTTCAGTAATATGGCATAAGAAATAAAAATGTTATTGTTTATATTTTGTCATATAGCTGTTTCTTAAGAACATGGTAATGAAAGGCTCACTAAATTTCTGTCTGATTTTATGACAGGACACCATTTTCCCCCTAGGCTATGCACTTCTGATTTACTCAAAAAACTCAGTAGAAAACTAAGATTCACTTACCAGAAAACTGCTTCCCCCTACTTCATTAAGAAGGGAGACACTTACAGGAAGAAGTCAAATTTTGAAATCTTTCTGAGAAGCTCACCTTGCCTTTCTGGTTCAAGGGTTCAATTGTTAAGCTGTCAGGGCCAATGTCCACAATATTGCCCATCTGAAACCCCTCCGTAGGGTGTGGCGCCCAGACGGGCTTTCCATCCTCCATTTTTGAAGGGAGCGATCCACTGTCACCTGTTTCAAAGGCACCAACAGAGCAACGTGAATAACTTGGGAAACAAAAAAGTAATAACACACCTTTTTCTTAAGGGAACATGAAAATCACAGTTCACAGAAACACACCCATAGCCCTGCACAGGAAATCCAGCCCCTGCCATCCTGCTGCATCTGCCCCCCTTTGCTGCCTTCAGGGAAGAACCAAGCAGAGGCTGCTCCCCCGGCAGGTGACACCTGCTCTGCCACTGCTTCCTTCAGTCATGACAGCCGTGGACCGCACACTGAGCGGCACAGAAATAGAGAGCAACCTGTTGCCCACTGTAATTTACAACAGCGCTCCTTTTTACTACCTAAAGAATTCTGGATTGCACAATAAAATTAAACAGTCTTCTCAGGAACAGATGTTACTGTGTGGAGCTAGCCAAGAGCTGAACAATAAGTCTATTTTAGACCTGAGGGATAAAAATGAGAGATGTGGGAGGTTACTTCCTCTGGGAAATTCTCCCTGACGATCTGAGACTACAGGGATGCCTCGCCCACATGTTCCCTACAGGGATCCCCAGAGAACCACTCAGCACACTGCTTTTGTTGTTTTCTTTCTTACGGAGGTAAAACGCACCTACGGTGAAATGCACAAGCTGATGAGTTTCCACAAACAGGTCTGTAACAAACACCCCAGTCAATATGCAGAACGTTCCCATCGCACCAGAAAATTCCCTCCTCTGGTCAATCCCTGCCCCACCGCAGGCATCCACTGCTCTAGTTTCTATCATCAAGTAGTCTCTGCCTTTTCTTCAACTTTACATAAATGAAGTCACATGGAACACATGCTTTTGTGTCTGGCTTATCTCACTCAACAAAATGTTTTGATGTTCAACCATGCTGCTGTGTATACCAGCACGCTGAGTGACACACCACAGCGGTCCACCTACTGTCCTGCAGACGATCATCTGGGTTGTTTCCAGCTTTTGCCCATTGTGAATTCTAGTCTTGTATTCAAATATTCCTAGAAAGCTGCTTTCACGCTTGGCATTCTCAGATCTAACATTTACAGCTCTGTCTTTTGATAGCATCCCAGAGGGTTCATAACATATAAAATATTTAACGAGCTTGGATTCTGTGAGACTAACATGTAACAATGAATCTGCTAATGGGTGACCCCAGGTGTCCTACTTTCAGCACCATGAAGGAAGTTATTTTTCCTCACTCATCTACACTTCAAGAAGATGCATGGGCCATGACTCTCCTCTTGTGTGGCATTCTCAAGTTTGGGATTTCCCACATGGATGCTTCATCCAGTCTAGTCTCTCATCAAAGACAAGGACGTTGGGTATGTAGTTCAATCAAAAAGCTGCAACTGCTGGCATGCCTGTAGTGTGCTTGCTGGTTGAAGTCTTCCACACCGTAGTTACACGATGGGATCTGCTTTTCCCCAAGGAGCAAATGCTATGATGTTTAAGTGCAATTCTGAGTTAAGAAGTTAACGGAGGATCCTCCATAGAAGTGAATCAGTAACACTGCTTCAGATTTCATTACTGCACCTACATGTACACACTGTCCCTGGATAATTATATTTAGTCCCATGGCTCGAAACAGAACCTGTATGTAAGTGATGCCCACGTTTATTTCTCCAGCCTGTAACACCACTGAGTTCCCAGAAGTTTACTTGCATGCTGGACACCCCCTCCTGGAGATATTCAACAGATGTCACAGTGTCGTTATTATATTATTACTCTGTTCCACCACATTCCTTCTATCAGTAAAGGCCCCGAGAACACTCAGTTCAAATCAAACCTGGAGTCATCCTCAATTTTTCCAGCTCCTTCCAAATCCCTACCACCCCTCAAACCTGTCGGCTCTACCTCCCAGAATTATCCCAAATCCACCCACTTCTCTGAATCTCCTCTGCCATCCCTGTCAAAACCAACATGACCTTTGACCAGGACTCCTGTAATTAACTTAGCTGCCTGCTCCTACTCTTGCTGATATGCACAGATCACCAGAAATCCTACTGAAAGGTATCTCTGATCGTGACATCAGGGCATGGACTAGTGCTCTTTGTGTCTCCCAGGCCCAGCACGGAGCAGGCAACTCAACATTCACTGAGGGAATGAATGAACTGTTCACAGTTTGGGAAAGGAGACGGCAGCCTAGAAAGAGCTGAAAGGTCTAAAAAACCAGGCTTGAAATGAAGCTCCACCACTGTCTGACTAGCTCTTAAGCAAGTTACTTAATCTCTCTGATCACTATCTATACCCTTCCCCATAAGTGATAATATCACTTACCTTACAGAATTGCTATGAGGATTAGGTGACATAAAATTAAGATCCCCATTCTAATGGCACCCAACGGATGCCAGTGACACCTCTTCCCCTTGTATTCCCCCATATCCCTTGTTTGAAGCCACCAGTAATTTCCAGAAAATGGTCTTGTGGTCGTTCTAAATACAAAGGGAAATTACAGAGCAGTTATGAAGGATTATTTAAGAATAATTAAGTATCTGGGGGAAAAAAAAATCACAGTAAAGCAAAACCCCCTAAGTCCAAAAAAGAATGGCAAATTTCCTTGAACTATCTGAATTGTTTTCCCATTTTGAATCATTTGACACAGCCTCCTAGTTAGGATAACAGATTTAAAGGCACGTGTCGAATTTTGCTCCTTCCAACCCCTAGATCCACGGTACGAAGATTCTTTAAAAAGAGATCAGTCCACCAGGATGGGGGCAGCCCGAGAAGAGAAAACAGCAAACACATTCTGGAAGCTGGGAAGCAACCAGCTGGGAGGCAACCGACTTAGCAAATCCGAGAGCCCGAATCCCAGTCGGGAACAGAGAAGAGGAAGATAACCCACATTTTACCACTGACTCTCAGAAGACGTAAGAACTAGAGCACACAGTTCTCCTAGAAGCAAGCTGTACAGAGGGGTCCAACGTAAGGAAGACCAGGTGAACGTTGCTTAAGACATTTCCTCACACCAACCACACACACTCCATACCGCTGGGCGTGCACACACCTCCTCCCTCAGTACCACCCTCACAGGAGCCTGGACGTCACTCTCTGAAGATGACAGAGGGTCTCTGGAGTAAGACATGCCAAGAACAGCTGAGGGTATGCATCCCAGAAGCGCCACATGCAGACAAACGCCCTCTTCTTGACCAAACGTTACGAGGCTCCTCTGAGCCTTCTTGGCCTTCCGTGTCCATCCTGTCCTGCAGGTGGGCCTGCAACAAGCCAGTTTTAGCAAGAATCCTGCTAAGCTAGTTTACAGAAATTCTCCCACCCTTGACACTGATCGAGTTCCACGTCGTCTACCTCTGATGTATAAATCCCTTATCAGCCTTCAGCAAGAATCCCATTCAGTCAGTTTAGCAAGAATCCTCTACCCTTGCTGTTTCCTCAAGTTACTGTGCATCCACTGACCACCCCCGCCCCCGCCTCCCGACTCTGCTCACTGGCTATAAACCCCCGGCTGTCTTTTCTGCATTCACAGTGGAGCCCAATCTCTACCCCTGACTGTAATGCCCCTTGTTACAGACTGAATGCATGTGTCTGCGAGGGGCTGAATTGTGTCCCCCCAAATATTCGTATGTTGAAGCCGTAACCACTCCTACTCAAGTGACTGTATTGGGAGAGGGGGCCTTTAGGAGGTAATTACGGTTAAATGACATCATAAAGGTGGGATCCCAATCCAACAGGATGATAGCCTTACAAAAAGGGAGAGAGAGACACCGCTCTACTTGAACGCACACACTGTGAGGACAGGCCAGGTGAGCAGACAGCAACACTGCAGCATCTGAAAGCCAGAGAGTCCTCACCAGAATCCGCCCCTGTGGGCACCCTGACTGCACACTTCCGGTCCCCAGAACTGTGAGAAGTGCCTGTTGGCTAAGCCACCCGCTCTATGGTATTTTATTACGGCCACCCAAGCCAAATACACTCCTACAGCAACAGTCCTGAATATAAAGTTCTCTTTGTCATTTTCACAAGAGTCAGAATAATTTTCCTTTAAGAACATAACAGCAGAAGTGAAATATTCACTAGAAGGCATAGAAAAAAAAGCCGAGGCAATTTTTCAGAAAGTCAAGGAAAAAAAAAAGAGACAGAAAGCAGGGGACGAAAAAAGAAGAAACGGAAGGAAAAAAGATACAAAAATGATACAAGAAAAAAGATTCAGCATCAAAATACCAGGAAAAACAGACATCCTGCCATGTCAAAGCATAGAGGGGAGAAAGCTCTGACATATACAAAAAAAATTCACCAGAACTGAAAGGCATGATTTTCTCGAGTCTAGTCAAAATGCCAAGTCCTCAACACAGCACCCAGAAAAACACAAACAGGAAGACACCATGTCAAATTTCAGAACACCGGAAATAAAGAAAAGATGCTGCACGTTTCCAGAGAAATGAGAGGAAAAAGGAGGAAAAAACATGACTCTTATGCAAAGGATCATGAATCAAAATGGCTTCAACAACACTAAATGCAGGAAATCAAAAGAAAAATGCCTCTTACTAAAATTCTGAAGGAAAATGATTTCCAACCTAGAACTCAGTGCTTAGGCAAATTACCAGTCCGGACTGGGGCAGCGTGACCCCAGGAAGAGTCACGTTGAGCGCTGTTACTAAACACAGCCACTGCCTTTGAACCAGGTCAATCCGGCCCAGGTTCTGGTCTGAACCTATCTTACTGTAGCTCGGTGCTGACGATGTGACTTGTGCCTGGAGAAACTGCAAACACTCACTCCTCCCCTCTATTGAATTAAATATTATATTCTATTGAGTGTAAGGTTTTCACTACTAGAATCACATTTCTTTTTAATAAGGCTTCATTTGATTATTTTTGCAATCCTAATTATTCATAACATAAACTGCCTTTCATTAACGAAGTCTGATTTATTCATTCCACAAAAGAACATTCTTTTAGACATGTTACTGTTTGTTTCCAGAAGATCACTCAGAAAACCCACACAATTAACACTCAGACATATTAAGCATCTCTGCACATGAAAAGCCCTCAAGCAGGTGCCACTGTCCTAGAAACCATAAACACACTAAAGGCTGACTACACATGCCTTGTAGGAACATACCAAAAAAAAAAAAAGAATAAGAAAGCACTGGAGCTGGCTGAGCAGATTTAAAATGCTTGACATTCCTTAAGTTATTCAAGAAAACAGAGGGGATGCTCTACAATGCCCCATCATCAACTGAAAATGATCTAATTTTTAGGACTTAACTGACAACTGGTATTTTTCTAAGCAAGCAGTACAGTAATCAATAGAAACAAGCTGCAGAAGGCAAGCTGTAACCTCTCAGAGGGGCTGTGCTAACTTCTCATTTAGTCTTTGTTGAAAAGCAAGCAGCACATCACCAAGAGGCTCCCCGGGGAGCAAATACTGGAGGCGAGAGTGACAAGTACACAAACATCCAGATTTCCTTTTTCTCTGCAACTCATGATGATCCCGGCAGTGACCGTGTGCCACGAGCACAATGTGTGGGTCCACAAAACGGGGGCCATCACCTGCTATGTCACCATCGCCTTCCAAGATTACCCCTTTAAAATTATAACTGTGATATATAACCATGCCTTATACTTTACGGGCAAAGGCATTAGAAACGGAGCACTAGCTCAAAGTAATTTAGAGTTGGGCTGAAAGAGCTGGAATAAGATACCAAAAAGGAAGGAAGAAGCGTTAAACAGGGCAAGAAGAATCCTTACAAGACTGCCTTCCACAGTCATTCATTCTGTAAACTATTATTTATTTAACCTCCTATTATATACCACATACTGCGAGGTGCTAGGCATAGAAAACCAAAAAACAGTCTGGCCTCATGCAGCTCTTAACAGGAGAAAGATCACTCGGAATAAAGCAGTAAACAAAAACTGGCAAAAACCCCCGCCCTCCAGGATCTTAAATTCTAGCTGGGGTACGAGAGTGGTGCAGATGTATCAAATTTGCCTTTTAAAAAGACTACTCTTTCATCCGGCCGGGCCCTGGCCCTGCTGATCAAAAGAATGTCATGGGTACCTTTGGCACACAAGCTTTACACTGGCAACTTCTCTCCTCCGTGTCAGTGTGTCCTGAACACTATTACCTTCCCTGGTGTTCAGACACTGTGAGAAAACTGGGTGCCGGGTAATAGCTGACCACGGCTGGTTTTGTGTGTACCTCGCACAATTCTTTCTTGGGCATTTCAGTTCCATAAGAACTTACCAGTACACTAAAATTCTCCAAAATATTTCAGCAGATTTCCCCTTAGCCACTAAACTACTCTTTAAAACATCTTCCAAGAAAACATTTCCAAGTGAATCTCGGAACTCCTAGTTGTAAAGGATGGGCGTTATTTAATGGCTATGATGTTGTACTGTGCATTCATTAAACATTCGTATTAAAATTTATTGCAAATGTCTTGGTTTTGTTAGCAATAAACATCCATTAAGAATGGGGAGAAAATACCTACCACTAAATCCAAACTCCTGACAAAGAAATAAAATAAGAAAACATCTCAAGATAAAATCTAAAAGTTGACTACCTCAATTCAATTAAGAAGTAATTTCGGTATTCTCTCACTTATTTTTTTCAATGATTATTTATTTATCGAGCACCTACTAAGTGCCAGCTACTGTTCTAGGTGCTGATACTGGTGAGAAAACACAGAGCTCTAATGGTTTTCAGTCTGAGACATAAAAAAGGAGGAAAGTCTAGGCTGCCTGTGACACTCCATCTAATCTTAATGGCAGTAGGTCCAGCTGATCACAGCCATGGTCCTAGTGGATGACAGCTTTTACGAAGCTTATATTGTACTTTGAAAGATAAAATCTTGGAAGGACCAACGTATCCACTGATGTTTAAAGCTAAGCCCATGACCACGTGATACTTAGAAACAGCCTTCGAACACCACGGCTAACTTTAGCTTAACTAGTATAGCTAAAATTAACTTGCTAACAAAAAAGAGGGTAAAAATTAAAGCAAATATTTTATTAATAAGTTTATTACATGGTTACTAAATATTTCAGATATTGTAATAAGACGATCTGAAAACTGATATAGCCAAATGACAGCAAAATACATATAATCTGAATTATAAAGAATCAGTTATATGATTTTCTTATAGACTTTCAGAGAAGAAATCAAACTATATTTAAGATATAAACTCCTACTTCAATTACAATTACAATTACTATTTGAAATTAGATATAATTCAAATAACACACGCTGGCAACCGATACTAAGAGAATCTGGCCAAAATGTAGGTCGTTTTACAGAAAACAGTATTCTTCAGAGACTAAACATCCCAGTTTACTTCAGAAGCTTCAAAATTTCTTTCACAGATGTTAAAATACCAGGATATAACAGCCAGGAATTAATTTATGCCAGGCGATTTACAATTTCCATACCCTGTGACTAACCCTACGTACCACCCGATGGTTACACCCAGAACTTCCCTGGATAATTAGTCCTGGATTTAAAAGTTACTTCTTAAAAGTTGTTGTTGGTCTTTCAAAAAAAGGAGTTTGTAAAAGACTGAAGACTTTTTCATTTTCTCCACCAAGGGATGATGTTAGTCTCCCAATAAGTGGCTATTGAAAAGAACAACCAAATTTCAAGAAACCAAGTTGGACCTCAAACCAAAGAAATGCCTTTTCTGCAAGGGGACCCTGCCTGTCTACAATGGCCCCATCTGCTCACACTGAAAGACAGCAGGCCTTGGTCCAATGCTGCTCAGATTTTTCAGGAGCTTAAAGATCTGCATGTGAGCAAAACTACAAACCAGACTGTACACTGTCATTAATCAAGGTGACAAGAAGTCTGAACAATCCTTAGTCCTTCAAACAATTCTGTGACATCTCTGGCATTTGAACTCTCCTAAAATGTCCCAAAATAGAAGCTGAATATTGGGGAGGAGGGTGTGGCTCAGCGGTAGGGGGCATACTTAGTATGCGCCAAGTCCTGGTTTCAGTCTCCAGTGCCTCCTTATAAAAAACTTATTTAAAATAAAAAAGCATGCTAAAAAAAAAAAATAAAAACTCTTTTAAAAAGTTGAGTATTTTCACCGAAGAGCAGCATTTTAAGAGGTGACCCTAAGTCCAGTTCAATTCAGGCCACACAGTTCTGAGGCAGGAACTCAAAGAAACAACAAAATTCCCAACTGCTATGATCAGGAGGAATAAACTCGGAGAGACACAAATAAAAAGGACAGGTGGGAGGTCTTGTTTCAGTGTAATTTCTATCATCCTTTCATAAATGAGCCAGCATCGCGTAGGATATTCAATGACGCTCTCATGTCATTATAAGACTAAGGGGTTTTTTTTAGCTCTACTAAATTGGGTCGTGTGTGCGTGTGTGGGCACATACATCACACAAAATGGGAACAGAAGACAAAGTGACTTTTCTCCTCACAGCTGGTACAGAGCTCAATTCAGCCGGTCAAAGGAAACCACAAAATCCCGTTTCACAGACCTTCGCCATGTACCTGGCATTGCACTAAAACACTCTAACATGCTATCTCAGTTAATTTTAACAACTCCAAGAGGGAGCTACCATCTCTGTTTTGAAATTGAAGTTCAGAAGTCTGGACAAGTTGCCCAAGAAGATATGACTAAGAAATGAGTGCAGAGGCAAGATTCGAACCTGTGTGACCCCAGTCCAAACCCATCTCACTGCGCTGCGTAGCTCTGCCCCATCAAGCTGCATGTGCACACTGCCGGTCCATGTCTGTCACCAGGTCTGGAGAAACCCCTCGCTGGATGTTACCATGCTGTCCTAACCTATTTATTTCATGGCATCAGAAATAAATGAGGTCTAAAAGACATGTAAAGGCTTTATGAACACCCTCTTATTCCTTCTTTCATAAACATTCAAACGTTAATTATTTCTTATTTGTTAAGTCCCGATTTGGATTGGGGTTTAAATCCTTCAATGGGTAGAGATTACAAGGAAGCACAAACTAGAGCTTCCTGGCTCAGGTGAACATGATGATGCGTGGAGTTGATTCTGTCTTCCAGTCAGTACTGCATTTAAAGGACTAGCTGAGTGTCAGAGAGATAGTCAAGAGCACTGGAGGTTTTCGTTGGAATTTTTCATTTTATCGATTCAGTTCTAAGATATTTTTATCATTGTTTCTTTTCTTACTTGACAAATCAATTAAATTATGCAATAAGAGTGTTCAGACAGTCTACAAAATGAGAAACAATCTTTTCAAATTTCTTTTCAAGTTCAATTTACTTTACTTCCAACCTCACGCTGCAACATGCTTGAAGATGGTATCTACCAAACTACTCTGTAAAAATTCAAATACTCCTCCAGCTTTCACTACCACATCTACTTCCCACTCAGCAACTGTGCCCATACATTCTGCTTTTCCGTCCATTTCGAAGGCCCAATGATCCTTCCCCTGAGGCCATGCAGGCAGTGCTGGAGCAATGTCTACCCTTACTTCTTCCTCTCCTGGTCCTTCTCTCATCACTGACTTTTCCCTTCACAGCTGGACTACTCCCTCTCACTGTCCACACTCACTGCCTCTCTTCTCATCCTCTCGAAGCCATTCCCATCAGACCTACACCCTCCCCCTGCAGGATCACCAGAGACCTCCTCCACACAGTCAAACCCCAGGGTCAGTCTTCTGTCCTCATCTCACCCAAATACGAAGTACCAAGTGGCCATCTAACGGAGCTGGGTACCCCCCCTCCTCGAGGCGTGCTTCGTCACAGACTTCAGGACCCCTCCCGCTCCCAGTTTGCTCCCCGCATTGCCTCGACTCCTTTATGGGCTCCTTTGGCTGGACTCTCCTTACCTTTTCAACATCAGAAATCCTTGCGGAATCAATCCTGGAGCCTCTTCTCTGTCTACTCTCATCTCCTTGCTTGTCTCATCTAGTCTGAAAGCTTTAAATTAACCAAATGCCCAAATTTCTATCTCCAGCTGACTCCTTTCCCCTGAACTCCAGACCCCTAGAGCTCAGGGCGTACTCAACCTCACGTCTTAGGAGACCGACAGCCATCTCCAACTTAGATCCTAAAATGGCCTCCTACCTCCCCTTGTACATGTCTTCCTCTCTTGGCCCTCCTCAGTGAGTGACTATTTCACCCTTATTCTTGTCCATGTCAAAAATTCTGAAGTCATTCTCAACTCTCCTCTTCCTCTCCCATTCTACAGCCAGGGCTTCAGCAAATCCTGTTGGCTGTATCTTCGAACCATGTCCAGAAACTGAACAGGTCTCACCATTTTCATCTCAGCCTAGTCCACGTGGCTTCTCACTAAGATGACTGTGGAGGCTTCTGACGGCTTCCCTTCCTCCCGCCTTGCCTGCAGTCAGTTTCTCAGTACAGCAGCCAATCTGACCCCTGTATGACTTAAGTCATGTCATGTCTCTGCTCAGCACTCTCCAAATGCCTCCCGTGTCACTCACATAAAAGCCTAACTCTTCCCAGTGGCCCGCAAGACCCCTCACAAACTGCCTTCCCTGCCTCTAAGCCCACTGATGCTGTCCCCGCCTCTTCTCTTCCTCTGACTGTACTTGATTGGTGATAGTCTCTGTGCTGTTCCTTGAACACACCTGCATTTATTTCGGGTCTCTGGCATTTATGGATGCAATCCCTCTGCCTGAAAGAGAATTAAAAGAATTCAAACTAACTTTGGGTGGGGTGGTGGAGAGAATCACTAAAGTGATATCCAAATGCCGGGGTGGGGTGGGGCGTAGTCAGAAAACCAGTGCTGCAAGGCTGCCCCGAAGCGCAGTCAAGTGGGTAAGGTTAGTCCACACCACCTTCTCTTCCCTCATCTTTTCCCCATCTGAGAATACTAACGTAGGTCCCAAAATAGGCAAAAATCAAGACTCTTAATTCCTTGAGATGAATTTGCTTCCCTTATTAACTGCCTAGGGCTAACACTTTTTTAAAATATTAATTTGAAAATTTCAAACACTGATGATATTCACTGTGGTCACATTGCTCCTCTGGATCTATCATCCTTGTCCGTCTCCCGCCTACAAACATCTCTGTTCTTCCCTGGCCATGGTGTTCCATGTAAATAAGAGACCAAAGTAAAACACCCTCACGTGCGAGCATTCCAACAGGACTACTTTGACAGGTTGGCTGAAGTCAACCGGGTGCCTAGACTTTCGGGAGAGAGGGCAACTTAAGCTTGATCTTGAAGGTCCAAGAATTTCAACAAATAGGGAATTACGGAGAGGTAATCTAGAAAAATGACACAGCTGAAGGAGAAATTCAAAAATGTGAAACTGAAACTGGACGGTGTTATTGAGAAGGAGAAGAAAGAAAAAGATGGAAAGGCAAGTCCGTGCCGAAGCATAAAGGGCCTTAACTCTTAATTCTTTAGTCTACAGGCAATGGAGAGCCATCAAATTAGATCTGTATATTAGAAAGGTCACTGTGTTCTGGTAGAAGAGACTGTATGTAAGAATCCAATATGATGAGGAGGGGAATGAAAATTAGGGCAATATCAGAGAGAATAACGAAATGGGACAGATACCAGAGAGCAGTAAATAATTAGTGAATGCGTGAACAAGCAGACAGAACAGGTTTGGTAACTGACTGGGCATTTCAAACAAAATTAAAAGAAAAATTAATATCATGAGAAATGTAATCCCTTGTGTATAAAGACTGTTAATTGGCCACTAACTGTATGAGACTTTGTCTCATGAATCTACTGAACAACACATTTAGTGCAGCAATCATCTTTTAAAGTCACTGTTCAGCAACTCGGTTTTTCTGGTTGTTTCCATCTGTGGGACTGTAAATATCCACAGATCAGAAATATTCAAGACCTGCCATCCCATTCAGCACTGCACACGAATGTGCTGGAGAAATAAAACCAAGGAAACAGAGTAACATAATAGACTCTCAAAACATGGATGAAAATACAAAGCTTTACCAAACAGCCGGCAACGTTTAGGTGAGAGTTAGGTTTCTCAAAGGTAGACTTTGATAAAAAGCATAAATAGTCAAATAAATCAAACACTGTAATAGGGATTTCTCTGAGCAGAAAAATCTACCTGGACTTCTGATTTTCCAGAGCGAGATTCGAGACGAACACAGTTTATGTGTTACTATGATCTCTCATAAAAACTCTTTCATGAAACTACAACGGTTTTGTCAAAGCACTTAAAAAGTTAATCAAAAGGTAGCTTTTCAAAAATGTTAGAAAAAAGAGACAAACATTTAGGTCCTCACAAACAAAAATAATCACTGTAAAATGTGAAACAGTGATCTCATGATCCAAAGACTCACACACCTTCCCAGCTCAAAAGACACGACAACATCTCAAAGAAACACTATTTACACAGGGTTAAAAGGCTTCAGTTTTCCTACACAGAGTTAAAAGTAAGCGAGCCGCCTTGTTTTTTAATTAGCTCTCACAGTGGAAACCCTCTCCTCCCCTGCACTTCGGGCCTCTCGCCTTTACTCCAACAGGGCGATGAATGGTTTCCTTTAAAGCTGCCGCTTTCCAGCTACACCAGAATTCAACCTTGAACTTTCACAGTATCAACTCTATTTGTAAAGTCCCTATTTCTTAAGGTCAACTGAGTCCAAAAACTTTTACATCAGAGTAGTTCTTGTACTCGGTTAGTATTTTTGTGATCTCATACATCTTGTGGACATAATTACACAGTAATTATTCAACAATTGAAATTCAACTCAGCTACAATTTAGTCTCAATTCACAAGAATTACCATCCTCGAATAGAATTCGTTAGAACCACTGAGTACTCTTCCTGAAAAAAGAATTTCTTCCCACCCTGCTTTCAGCCTGCTTTTTCTCCTTCCTTTCCTTTCCTTTGGTTGTTCACATCAAGTTGTATTAATTACAATCTTCTCAGGAGTCCTACTTAACACTGACAGCAGTTCATGAAGAGGCACTTTACAGTAAATTTATTAAAGTGATAAAAGAACAGGGTTTGGGGTTTTTTTTTTTTAAAGCCAAATATACTATTGTAAAATGCTTATATAACCCACACCAGGGCCCTGCCCCCTCCCTGGGCCCCTCTTGCCTGGCTGCTCTGTAGGCCTGCCGCCCAGCCAGCACCCTGAGCTGACACCTCCCTCCATGGCTCCCTCCTGGGCACACACTGGAGTCCTTTCACGTCCACAATCATACTTAACGACAGACTGAAACACACATGCAAAACTGGACTCTAGGCTGAAAAGGTATTCTTCAAGGTGTTAAAGGTATAATCATTAGCATCCAGAACTGCTCTGCCTCTCAGATTCCCCATCATTTTACACTCCTCCTTTTCCTCCCCTCTGAACTGCAAGCTTAAAACATCTTGTCTTGACAGCTGCCCCAAACTTCCACGAGCGCAGCTAACTGCACGCTGCGTGAATTCACTGAGAGCACATTCAGTCTCCAGGCACAAGTCACACAAAGCTGACGAAAGTCCCAAAATTATTTCTTTAAAATGCCTTTTCCTGTTTTTTTTTCCCCTCTTCCTGAAAGTGCCGTAATTTGAAGCTGTACCCCTATGAGATTGCTACTCCTTCTCCTCTTTTCTACTGTGCATTTCTACTACTTTACTTCTTTATTCCACCTTCTTGGAAATGCCCCCCACTCAGCTTTCTAATCCTTCTATTGAAAATTTTATCTCTACAATCACATTTGTAATTTCCCTCCTTTGTCTTTGTTTCCTTCTTGCTTTTTTTCTGTTGCTTCTAGTCTCTCTTTTTCATGAACAGGCTTTCCTCAATGTATCTGTTTTCCATTCACACTGAGAAAACATGAAAAAGCTGGCCAGAAGCTCTGTAAAGTAGACTGAACCTATCAAGTAGACAGACTTCTTTTTAAAGTAACTGGGCAATGAACTTATCTACAAAACAGAAACAGATTCACAGACAGTAAATAAACTTATGGCTACCAGGAAGAAAGGGGGTGGGAAGGGACAAACTGGGAGTTTGAGATTTGCAAACATTAACTACTGTATATAAAATAGATTAAAAAACAAATTTCTTCTGTATAGCACAGGAAACTATATTCAATATCTTGTAATAACCTTTAATGACAAAGAATATGAAAACAAATATATGTATGTGTATGCATGACTGGGACACTGTGCTGTACACCAGACACTGACACACTGTAACTAACTACACTTCAATAAAAAAAAAACAGTAAGTAAGAATAAATAAAGTAACTGGGCAGTACCCTTTTTGTGGGGATGTTCCCACTGTTAGTATCTGTTCATCCTACTCTGGTAAAGTTCCATTTTGCAGAGAACAAGGGTCTAGTCTCTGGCAAGACAGTTACCGGACTGGAGACCTAACCTGTTCAAATACAGCCTTTCAACAAACCTCACTGTTTTCCGCCCCAAGTCTTCACCTTCTGTAGTAACTGAAACCTCTGACCCCTAAAACTTTCAGGGACTCTTCAGTTTGATGTGATCTCCTCTTGTTGGTTTCTCTCTCTGCAACAACTTAGACTACAGATTCCTCCTCTTAACTAAGACAGATCATATTCTTTATCCAAATTTGCTGAAATCCCTTATCTGTTCTTGCCTTCTTCTAATCTCTTTGCCCCTAGAGATTTTTATCTTTTTAAAAAATTCCTGTGCTATCATTTTAATGAAGTCTCAGGAGAGAAAGAAGGGAGAAATGGATACAGACAAGAAATTCATGTTTAACAAAGAAAAAAAATCTTTTTAGAATAATTCACTGTTAATCTTTTTCATCATTGCACTGGGGATGATTAAAACAAAGCCTCTTAATCTGACAGTCTCACAGCATTTGAGATTGTAATTATTGTTTTTTAAAAGCCCCTATATTTTATTGACACAATTATTCACTGCCTAAGTGGTTTTTTCACTTGATTTTTAAAAGTCTGCCATAAACTGCATTTCAGGTAAGTGGATTATGGTCTCACTGGTTTACATTCTCACTAACATTCACTATAAAACTGGGAATGTGTTCCCTAAGGGGAAGGAGAGTAGAGTAAAATCATTTAGTATCTTTGAAAGGTGAAAATCATGGAAAGAAAATAAGTTTCACAGAAATGTTAACAAAAACACTCACATGCATACAAATAATGAAAAAGCACAGACGAGGACAAGTGCAACAGAGCCAAAAGAGCCATCGCTCCTCATTCGTCCTCAGGCTGTACCCACCACATGGCAGCAACCCCATAAAAGGCCCAACTTTTGTATTTTTGCTTTATCTCAGTATTCTCAAATTCTAAGATTCAATAGTTGGATAAAAAGAGATGTAGAAATATTCCAGAAACTTCAAATAAGCTCCACCCCTCTGACTAAGCTTGAGAGAAAACACTGTAGTTATTTTTTGGCATGACAAAAATACATGCTTCGGATCTTAATTTCTTTGGCACAAATTCTCCTTTTTTAATTTCGTAAAAATAATTATACAGGCCAACATATCTCCTAGAGAATAATCTAATCTTATCTTGTTAACAAGATAATGATAACCCATATTGGGGTACTCCACTAATATCAACAGAGCAAAATCATTTAAAATATGCTGGATTGCATCAAGCCATGAAATAAATTCATCTTAACCCAAAATTAAAAAAAAAACAAAACTTAGGACCAAATAACAGTGACTAGTGGACCAACTCTTCAGCAGAGTCTCATAATTTGACTGTTCTACACTATGAACAATCGATGACCTATGTTATTGTGTTCATTTCCAAATACAAAAACAACAGCAGAGAAAAGTTAAGTGACTCATCCAGAGACACATCACACAGGGCACTGGGACAAGGCTCCTCTTTGTCCATCCATTTGTCCTCTTTCCATTAAACTGTGCCAACCCTTCGACTTTCTTTCAAAAATCTGTTTCTATCAGAGCCCACTAGTAGAAACATTATGCCACAAGAAAATTCTGCACTTTAATACATATTATCTAACATTCAATTTTTTGTTGCCCCAAAAAAGGATTCAAGTATATAGCTGAAAGCCATTTAAAAACAGCAGGTAGTGTGGCTCAAGAGAAATCTTTTTAAATGTTTAACCAAATGCTTCTACTTCACAGGTATTCAAACATCCTTCTAAGAGATCAAGCCAAAAAAAAAATATTTTTTCATTCTTATATCAGCCGAAAACTCAGTCTCCTTGATGAAGTACTTTTTACTAATGGAATAAAATCAGGAGGAAAAGATTTTACCAGAATCTTTGTACTATCACTGAAGTCCCATCTTTTTTTTTTTACCACTTAGTATAGCACATCTTATTACATTTTAAGTGCATACTATTATAATTTTAATAATTTTCAGATACTTAATCAGGTTTCACAGCAATTATAATTTTATCCCAGCATTAACAGGGTCATAAACATTATACATATAAAGTTCATTAATTCTTTAAAATATGAGTTCTCACATCGAAAATCCACAACTTAGCAGCAGGTCAAAATAAGAAATTCAACAGAGCTCCAAAAATTTTCTAATTGTACCAATTATTTTTTTACAATTAAAAATCTAGTGGTATAGCTCAGAGGCATAGCATATGCTTAGCATGCACAAGGTCCTGGGTTCAATCCCCCCAGGAGCTCCATTAAAAACATAAATAGATAAACCTAATTACCTCCCCCTAAAAAGAGATTAGGAAAAAAAACTTGCAAATTCACACCACAGAATATAAAAATCTAACTACTGTGCTACTATAGAAGAAAAACATAACTAGTAATTAAAAATGCCATGACAGCTGCATAATTACATCTGTACTTTATTTACAGTTTATTCATAACCACAAAAAAATCCAGAAACTTACACATCAGTGATAAACTCCTATAAAAACTAATGTAAACAAGTCTTCAATTTAGTAATCCAAAAAAAATGCAAATTAAAATGAGAAGCCATTTTTACCTACAAAATTAGAAAAAAAATTTTATTGTAGTAACCAACGTTAAAGAAGTTATGGTAAAACATCTTTCAACATTGTTGCAGAAAACATAAACTGGTACTAGAGTTTTGAAAAGCAACATGGCTATATGAATATATCAAGTTTTAAGAATGTTTAGACTTTTTGATCTAGTATTCTTATTTCTAGGCATCTGTACTTAAAAAAAAATCAGAACTTGAGCTACAAAGGTATCGTCTGAAGTAGTACTTAAAAAGAAAAACAAGAGAAAAAGAAAACAGAAAAAGAAAAATCTTAGAACTAAGCTGAATGTTTAATAACAAAGGGCAATTAACTAAATTATAGTACTGTGTAACTCAGCATTTGCGTCAACAACCACAGGTTTGAATATCCAACAAGAGCTACTCTGAAAAACCATGACACAGTGATTTATAAGGGGGCAATACCTACCTAAAACTGTTATTGTGAGGATTAAATGAAATACCACATACCTCGACAATTCCAACATGTACTTTTTTCATGTGCTAACATGTTCAGAACTAAGATGTATTTAGCGATCAATGATGTGTCATTACTTAACTGTCAGGGTTTTTTTTTTTTTTAGCAGTACATAAAGTAATTGCACATCTTAGAACTGATGGTTATTAGAACAGAATTTAGATTCGATGAAACCTGGCAATGGACTGAAGAGCCCAGCATAAACCTGAAAGGCATAATGCACTCTGAGATTGGCAACCTGAACTAGGCATCCAGATAGCAAGATGCGTCTGCAGGTGTCCTGACATCTTCCCTAAGCTCTTCAGCTGTACCTGTTATACCATACAGAGGAGCTCTCATTATTGTTTTGTTTTATCTTTAGAGGGGATTTAGAGGGGGATTGAACCTGGGACCTCGTGCGTGCTAAGCATGCGCTCTACCACTTTAGCTATACCCTCCCCCCCACATTGTTTTTAGTTAAAGTACACACTGCATAGGAAGGAATATCATATTGCCCTGATTTTTTCCACTTGTTTAATAGCATGGCAAATGCTTATTTCTCTAGGTAACAACTTTCTCTCACCTCCTTCCTCCAGCCATTCTCCACGCAAGTACTCCAAGCTGAGCCAATGCCCACACGTTTTCTCAAAAGGCTTCCTCTGGCACAATCACTCCAGAACCATAGTTCTGGCATCACCTTTCTCTAAAGCTTCTCCAGTATCAGTCCAATCTCTTCTCACTATTCTTTCTCATCTTTGTTCCCACTATATCCCACATACAATTTTTCAACAGAGCATGAGAAAATGCTCTTACTAGTATTTACTTATGTTCTTCCCCCTAAACTGAAGTACCCTGATGATAGAGACATCTGATTCACATATGTGCATCCTCAAGCCAAGGACACAGTAAACCTTCTATAAACGTTGCACACAGAGGCGTTTAGAGTGCACCACACGTAACTTGCAGAACTAACTGTATCCTGGACACTCCAGAAATATTTAAGTTGGCAACAGAAACAAATTTTTAGTCCTACCTGTTTATGCCACAAAATATGAACACAGTTCAACTTTCCATACATACTTCATTTACTCAATATTTTCTCAAAAGAAAATAGTCAAGGAATTAATACAACACATATCTATACAGCCCTTATGCAAAGAATTCCACAACTCAGCCTGAGGGCAGAGTTACCTTAATGATAAAATTCACTAATGAAGATACGAAAATCCTAAACAAAATATCATAAACCAAACACAGTAATAAATAAAAAGTACAATATAGCACAATTATATCTGGTTTACTCCAAGATGGCAACTTTGTTAACATTTAAAAAAAAAATCAGTGAAAAGCTACTCAAAATTATAATGGGTGGCAAAGAATCACAGGAAAAGATGTTCTATACTGTAATCATTACAGAAATGCACCTTAAAACCCCAATAAGGTATCACTATCCATCTACTAGAAAGGCTAAAATTTCAAAAACTGACAATACTAAATGTTAACAAGGATGCAGAACAACTGGATTCTCAAGTATTGTTTACCACACTCCCTGAAATGCTACTCCTAGGGATTTTACCCTAAAGAAATATCCACACAAAGACCTATATCCAAATGTTTATAGCAGCCTTTATGGTAATTGCTCTAAATGGAAAATTCCAATATCCATCAACAGATGAACAGATAAACAAAAATCCAACTAATGGAAAACTACTCAACAATAAATAGGACTGAAGTGCTGAAAGCCACAACAACATGGATGAAACTCAAAAGCATTATGCTGAGAGAAAGACACAAGACACCAGGAATATACAGTGTCAGACTCCATGTATATGAAATGCCAGAACAGGCAGAACCAATCTCAAGTAACAGAAATCAGATTGGTGGGGGGGTCAGGAGCTGCGAAGGGGGGACGGGACCAACCACAAAGAGGAATTAGGGAGCTTTGAGAGGAAATGGAACTATTCTAAATCCCAAACTGTACTCCCAAGGAAGTGAATTTTATAGTATTACCATACCTCCATGTTAAACTTGAATTTTAAAAAAAAATCAATTATTAGAATTCATTAACTCTGCAAACGTCTGATAAAATTCAAAAAACAATTGTGATTTTTTTTTAAAAAGATCCTCAGAAAACCATGAATAAAAGGTATATTCCTTAATTGGATCTGTCTATGGAAAAACAATGATACTTATCAGTTAAGCAAAAAAAGCTTCTTCCCTAAAAACAGAAACTAAGCAAGGATGCCTGCTACCATCACTTCTGGTCAACATTTTAGCTTAGGTCTCAGTATGTTCAATAAGACACAGAAAAGCAAAAGATAACAGGATTGGAAAGGAAGCAAGAAAACCCTTACTGAAAGATGTGATTGTATACAAAGAAAATATTTTTCAAATCTACAGATAAGTTATAACAACAAGTGCATTTAGTAAATTTGTGGACTATAAGATCAATGTACTGAATGAATTATGCTTCTATATTCCAACAATAAAGAGTTTAAAAATATTTTTAAAAGATAATATTTACAATAGCATCGAATAATATCAAATATACCTAGGAATAAATCTAATTTAAAAATATGTGCATCTCCTCAAAGATATTTAATTACAAACCAGAAAATAGTAACTCTCTACGTAAAGCAGCAGATACCACCTTAACCAATGACCAAAGTTCTGCTCAGTGCATCAAAACACTTCTGTGGGTACTTCTGCTGAAAATGTACAGCCTAATTTCACCATGAGGAAATATGAGACAAACTCAAATTGAGACGCTTCATACAAAATAACTAGCTTGAATTATTCATAGATGTCAAGGCCATGAAACTTATCTTCATGACCTCAGAACAGCGAAAAACTCAAAACAGAGGAAAAAATTAACCACAAAGAAAAAGATGCATAAATCTAACAAATTAAAAATCTGTGATTTTAATAACTATACAATAGTATCTTCCCTACCCCTACTCACCCAAAGAAGGCACTGTAGCAGAATTTTTAGTATTTCTTATGGCTTTATATTTTGCTATGACTTTCTTCTTCAGTAAGAGAAAGGTTGCTATCCTGTGCTTCACACGATTAACTCACAAAAATGACATAGTTGGTGCTCAATAAACTAGTCATCAGGTAAATTACTACATAAATACATGAAAACTGACATTTACTTATTGAAAAATGTTATACATAGGACAAATCCTTAATCGGATCTATCTATGGGGGAAAAAATGATATTTATCAGTTAAGCACAAAAAGTGAGCCCAAAAACTGAGTACTGATACAAAATGAACTACAAAGTGACATCTTACAGGATGACACTTGTGCCTCCTCTACCAGTTCCGGGAGCAACAAAATGAACAGCGAACGGCTTTCACGTTTCCTATGACGGTTTCAAACCAGAGCAACACTCTTCCACCTCCAGCAGGCTGGCACTTTATTCTTCTGCTCCATCGTCGTCTTTTTCTTTGCCTCCGTGAGGTACAAACTTTTCTCTTATTCTGCTCTGCTCCTTACTGCCACACCCTGTGGTCCGCTGGTTTTCCCCAGCCTGATTTTATTACACTCCTAATTCTGGCTTTCAACTTCACCGCTTTCTGTGCCCAACCCTAGTTATTTCAAACTTCCCTCCCTCAAATAGAGTCACCTCCTCAGGATCTCTTAATCCGCTCATACAGACATCCCTCCACCAGGGTCCTAGCATGAGCAAGTTCTGAGGATCAAGAGCTATCTTCCAACTTCTCCTGTCTATTCCTTCACCTTATGGCAGAAACCTGACTTCCCCCTTCAACACAGCCTGCCTTTCTGCTCTACCCCATGTAGAAGATTTATGAATATAAATTCATGTAGCTGCATTTCAATCTAGATAAATGTCTGACTCTTTCAAAACTGCTAGTAAACACTAAAGGATAATACAAAATGACCACAGACAGACACCAGATTTTAGTAGAGAAGGCTTGTTGTTACTGTTAAAATAATCAATTTTATTGACCTCTTGACACAGCCCAAGGCCTTGTCTAATTAGGGTGCATGTGGTACATGTCCGTATTACCGAGGCACATAGGAATGTCTACAACGGTAATAACAAAAGAGGTACCAAATGTCATCTCAGATGTGGAAACTACCCGCTCTGTAAAGTA
Organism: Vicugna pacos; assembly: GCF_048564905.1. NCBI lineage: Eukaryota > Metazoa > Chordata > Mammalia > Artiodactyla > Camelidae > Vicugna > Vicugna pacos. The sequence goes on along the minus strand of NC_132994.1, from coordinate 9,885,212 downwards.
GTTTGTTATTAAAATAAAGAGCCCCTCCAAAGCACAGGAAGAGGCAGAGGGAACAGCGCTGAAAGGCCCATTAACCAGCGCTACTTCGATGTCCTAATTTCACAAGTGGGGTCACCGGCTCAGTGCACCCAATCACGTAATCCAGTCAGTACTCCTCATTTGAAATCAAATCAAGACCTTGTGACAGCAGGCGACTTCCCAAAGGACAGAGAAAACAAAAGCTTTGGGAGAAAACTAGAGATACTTTGAGAAAGGAGGGACTAAAACGCCCTCTGAGGATATCAAAACTATGGCTTGTTCTTTTGTGAAAAGCTGCGTTTGCAGCAAGTACATTTCAGGGAGGTTCACGAAGACAGCCTGAACCTCTGGTCAGACAGACAGAGCATCTCTTTTCAGCTTAAGAGATAGGAAGCCCAGAAATAATAGCTACAGGGCAAGGAAACAAGGACAGATGGAAAACAGGCTGAAAATGGAAAAGGGAAAGAAGAGAAAGGAAACATGAATCTAGGGATAGGGTATCAGAGCGAGGATGAAAAGTGAACAACCAGAGCAACACACTCGGTAGGAAAGCAGCAACTTGCTTAGCACAGTAAACTAAATGAATGGCAGGCAAAGGGGGAATCAGAGATGGGTAATAACCACCGTATCAAATGACAAGTCATAAATCACCTTGCCACTTTTTTTTTAACCAATATAGAGAGAAGATGTAAAAAAAAAAATTCTTTAGAAGTAGTGGCTATAATAAGAGACCAAGATACTGCCATCTTGAATATAAGGGTGAGGAAGGGACAGAAACCAAGATAAATTCACAACATAAAGCTACCTTAAACTAGTATGAATTAAGGTAGTTAATGAACATTATGTTTCAACTTGTCACAACTTCCAACAAAATGCCCAGCACACATTCAGATTCAAAATGCAAAGGGGAAAAAAAAAAAGTTTCTTCTGTATAGCACAGGGAACTATATTCAGTATCTTGTAATAACCTTTAATGAAAAAGAACATGAAAACGAAGATGTGTACATATATTCATGACTGGGACGTTGCGCTGTACACCAGAAATTGACACTGTAACTGACTGTACTTAAATAAAAACTTTTTAATAAAATAAAATAAACAAAATGCAAAGGAAATGCGTTTCTGAAAATTCCATTAAGCCGAAGAACTGTGAAACCCATTCCAGAGTTATCTCCCTCATCTGCCCTGCACTTTGTAGGACTCGCCTCACCTCAGTATTTGGAGTAAGGTTACTCAGAATAATAAGTTTCGCTCTGAACGCCGGCACAGCTGTTCATCTGTTCCTGTGCGGTTTAGGTGACACCCCACCCCTCCCGAGCCTTTGTCTTATCTTATGTTGAAGAGAAACAGTTTCTCCAAGTGACATGAGAGGAAACACATGCAATCCTGAAAACCTGGGAAGCCAGTTATCGGGCAGCACAGATGGACGTGCTCTGACTCCAACTGGAGATGAAGGCCCTCGGGTGTCCCCCTCTCAGCAGCCTGAAGGGGACAATTTCTCCTGGGGCAGCTTCTGCACGTCGTCACATGCATTCTGTGTCCCAGACACACTGAAGAGCCGCCCTTCCACACACAATCTGCACGCCTCCTGCAAGAGGGACCTCTCCCCTGCATTTCTACCCCTTGCTTCAAAAATCAAGCAAGTTCCTCCTCCCTGAAGTCTCCCACCAGAACCTTCTGAGAATTCGGTGCTTCTCCCTCTATATCTGCTTTCAACTTTACAGAGAACACCATTAGTTTCTCTCTGCTTTGTTTGGTACTTTGCTGTCAAATTTTAATCTCCTTAAAGGACAAGAATCATGTCCTGCCTACTCACATACTGCCAGCACTTGACACAGCAGATCGTATACAGGGAATTATTAAATATGTGTTGATTGAGAGGTGTCTGGTGAACAGCCCTCCTCAATTCAAATGACTGGAAACAAGGCTGTAGGTTAGGCTGGAATCTGTTAGACACAAACAATAGTGTCAGATGCTGAGATTAAAGTTTCCAGGAGCAGATATACACCATTACTAGTTCATCCGTACAGAACTTCAAATTTAGCACATACCCCACCTGGTCCCTGTAAAGAAGAAAAAAACAGTAATATGCATAAGAAGAATTTTTAGCAACACATATTTAAAGTGCCCCTGTTTAACAATGGTTTTTGCCATTACCCAGAAATGTTTATTTTTGGAGGAGGTACTAGGGATGGAACCCGGGACCTTATGCATGCTAAGCATGCTCTCTACCACTTGAGCTATACCCTCCTCTACCCAGAAATGTTGAAGAACACAACATATAGTTCCTAAAGTAAAAATGACACATTATAATAAAGTATTACAAACGGAAGGCAACTTTGTGAATGAAAACATTTAAATACACTGTCTTTAATAAAAGTGCATATATTATTTAAAAATAGCATTTTTAGTAAGGATTTAATTCACAAAGTTAAATGGCAGTAGGAATAGTCAGGGGAATGATCACCTTATGTTCTGGGTCACTTTTGGAAGCGTTCTGTTCCCACCAGGAAACAGGAAAAGCACAGGCAGAGCTATTCCTATTACTTAGTTTCACCAAACCACACAGACATATACAACTAAAGACCTTAAGAAACAGTTAAACAAAACTGTTCATCTGCTGCTCAATTCTCAACAAGCCATAAAATACAGAAGAAAAGATACGATACTGTACAGTGTCTGTAAGGTGCTTTGGGCTTTGAACATTCTACGTAACTTGATCAAAATGGAGATAGGAAAACACCAACAAAAGTGAAATTTATGTCGGAGAGAACTAGTTACAAACTTAGCTGGGTATTTCACGGTCAGTCCCTTTGAACACCATACTCGTATTTGCTTCAGCTTGCTTGTCATATAGATCATGCCAGTATTAACCATTAAACACTGATGCAAGTACAAAATACTTAAATCTAACACTGCAAACACTACACTCTAAGTGTATCTGAATATTTGAATCCTAACATTAACCCATTACTTACCTATTTTTTAAACTATTTTAAAATTTATCCTTATTTCTCCATTCCTGTAAATCAGAATATAATACGGTATCTTGGTTCCCTATTTTATTAAACAAACTGTGTTTTGTCAAGTATAAGAATGTTTCCCAAGGTCTTAGACTTTAAAATATCTGATTCTAGAAATTGAAAAGCAAAGAAAGCAAGAAATACGTTTTTCCCCATGTTACAGCATAAGTCGAGTGAAAATTAAACTAACTGAAATGGACTGGGGGAGGGAGATAAGTGCTTCTTTATATAAAATCACAAATTTAATTTTTTTTTTACCTTTTAAACACAAAATCTCTGTTTCAAACAGCTAGCCATGACTTCACAAAGATTTATGCCAGAAAATCGTATCACACCTACATTTCTCATGAAATTCTTATTTCCCCTTACATGTCATTAAAATGAGGTACTTTTTTCACCCATCACAGTGATTAAAAATTAAAATTCCATAACCAGTTGTTCTGTTGGTGAGACTACAGACGGGTAAGCCCTCTGAACCAGCACTTCTTAGGATATACCAAGGATATTTACTGCAGCATGGCAGGTAAGAGAGAAAAACTGCAAACAAGCTAAATGTCTAGCAATGAAGAAAACGGTTTACCAACCATGCAGGCTCTGGACTACGGAAACTACGCACAATTAAAAGCAATACAGTGGATCTCAACCTTTCAGTGTGGACACCTAAGGCCTGTTGTTACCTGAAAAAACCCAAAGTTTTGAAATATTCTGCAGAGTACAGAGTACTCTATTAGGTCAAAAAAGATATACAAACTACATATGCAAGCCTAAAACTGTAACTAATAGTAAAAGATAGAGAAGTACACACAGCCGAATGAACACTGTGCTTAGTTCCTAGATGGAGGCCAGGCAGAGTCTAGGCGAACACCAACTCCAACCGTACTGTTTGATTTGCTGTGGCAAAAGAATGCAGTCACTTATTAGCTGATTAAAATGAACACAATGTAAAGGATATTACTCAAAAAAATTCATGAAGCTTAAAAAAGAATATGAAGGAACTTAAAAATAAAACTTCCCTAATAACAATCCAAAAGATCAGATTTTTCTTTCTTAATGATAAAAAGGAAAACGATTAAATACTATAATTGTAAAATGATTTTTCAACCATGCTCCAAAATAAATTCCAGATAAAGTACAGTTAATTAGGAAGAAAGGAAAAAAACATGAAGTAGAGCATAATACTTACCTAATTTCACAATAAAAATTAATTTCAAATGGTTTTAAAAACATTGTAAATGATTTTTCTTTTCTCCTTTACACATTTCATATTTTTCAAATTTTCTGAAAGGTAAGTATTGCTTTCATAATCAAGGAAAAAGTTATCTTTAAAGTAACTTCCATCCAAATATATAATAAATTATATGAAAACTCTAACTGGTCAAATGTGTATGTGTTTACAAGTGTAACAGTCTTTCTTACACTATTGGACTTGCTCAATCCTGAGGCCAAAGAAACAGGACCCAAAACTTCAGCCTGGAGATTAAAAATGGGAATATGCACAAGTTACTAAATTTAGCTTTCTAATTTTTCAAAATGATCAATGTAACCCTAACAGTTATGCAAAGAAGCACATCCTGTTTCAGCCCTGTATCCTGGACCACGTTCTCCCTAATTATCAAAGAAAGGGTTCTTTCAGCTGTAGTTTCATCTTCCTTAAAAAATCCTTCTGATCATTGCAACTAGTTTGGGGGCCTTTTGGGGTTTGGGGGGAGGGGGTAGCAATATTCTAGGGACCTGAGCTTGACTATTCCAATCTTACCTCCTCTAAGAGATTTTATGTTGGCGAGATGACTGAGAATTTACATTTAGAGAAAACAAAAATGTTAAAAGAAGTAGACAATATATTCACAATTCAAATGTGTGATTATTCAATAAATAGACACTTACTGAGCATCTATTATAACAGGGAAAAGGACCAGGCCCTGAACACAAGAATAAAACCAGAATGTATACAACCTACTGAAGGAGGAGCGCAAGGAAACTGCATTGCACAGCAACACTTAAGGTGCCGACACAAAGTACTCACAGGTGCAGAGACAACGGTGGGGGGCAGTGAAGGATAAGGACGAGGACAGAGGAGATCCACTCTGAACAGAGTATTAAAAGATGAGCAATGTATTTATATGTATGTATACATATGTATACATATGGGACACTGTGCTGTACACCAGAAATTGACACACTGTAACTGACTATACTTCAATTTAAAAAAAAAAACAGATGAGCAGAATGAAATCTTAAAGCAGTGATATGCTACACATTCCAGGAAAACAAAACAAAACTCCAATGTGCTCTACATGTCAGGATTCAACCTACCTGTAAATGTTACTAACTCCTGTCCCTAGGAATGCATTAGTTAACTCCACTAAAAGGCCACTTTCCACAACTCTATAAGGGTAGCACTACGAATTTCTGACACCAGTATATTCCCTCAAATAAAGGTATTACTAAACATCAAAACAGTTAACCACTAACAAAACAACATTAATAAACAACCAGCAAATAAAGCTCAAGCCTTGAACAGGCTAACTGGAAAAAGGAGAGGATCTGTATCTGGCAAACCGCTCCCAGACGGCCCACAGATAAGCAGCCCAGCTCTCAAGGCAGGAGACTGATCTCTGGCAATGCCGGGAGTCCACTGGGTGCTGCTATCCCCATAAGCTGCCCTCAGACGAGCCCAGGTAGGCCTGCAACCTGAGAAGGCATACTTCCAATCTGGACAGTTGCCAAGGTGTCTCATGTGAAGTATCCAGGGACAAGGGCCAGCCCAGCCCCCCGCGCCGGGAGCCAAGGCAGCAGCGCCTTCTGGTCATTTTCCTGGCCTGGAGCTGACCTGCACACGTTCTTCCACACATGCTAACAGCCACACAGGAATGTCTCAATCCAGTAACTATGCAGCTTCCAGCCTGACCACTGGCAACCCAGCAACCACAAAATTCAGGTCCCAGGAGGGCCATACTTACTGAAGGGAGCACCTTGGTCTCCTGGAACACAACTAAGGACTGCAAAAACAGCACCTTCTTTACAGTGTATAAATGACAATATCAAAGCAGAATCTTGCACATACTACAGCAAAATAATTCCCCCAGTTTTTAAGCACCACCTTACAGAAGTCAGGAAGGGGGGATACTAAAAGCTAAGGGGAAAACTCCATTTAAACTCTAAAAAACTCTAAACTATTTAAAGATCTCAGTTCCCACCTAAAACACTGAATCGCATTCATTCTCTAACAGTGGCAAAAAAAGATCCAACAGAATATAAAAGGATATCAGCAATTTGGTGATGGAAAGAGACACATGTATAAAGAACATGTCAAAATTAAAAGGTAAATTTATTCAAACTAGTGGATTACAGGAGGGAAATCTAATAATTCTTTAAATTTGTACAGGACTATAATTAATATAAATTCATAAATTCATTAATCCTAGTCAGTACAAAAATATTGAACTGTCAGGCTTTAAATAGCATTCTTAGAAAAATAAATAGATAATTCAGAACCATTTTACTATGCAAAAATTAAAAAACAAAAAACATTTATATCACATGATATATACAAAACCTCAATAAGAATATATTTGCTTTGAGCCATAAACGGACATTCATCTACATTAAGTTCTCCAGGAGTTATTAAGGGGGACGATAGCAAAGTGTTACAACACTTTGATATCTAATATCACACAGCAGCAATAGTCTAAGAACCTAAGAATCATAATTTCCAGATGTAGACATGGTATTTCCCAAGTCACTTTATAGAAATAAAAATGTATTTAAGACCTTCCCAAAAGAGGGGGGTTACTTTAATTTCAATTTTGTAAAGAATATACAGGTATACACATATAGATGCACTAAAAATACTAAAATATCATTCACCAAAATGCCAACAATAGTGATCATCTCTACATGGTGGAAAGATCAAAGATTCTCATTCACTTCATTTTGGTCATGTGGATTCTGCACAATGAACAAACAGTGAGATAATTTTGTAGGGGGAGGAGAGCTTAAAAGAGGACAGATTCGTCCACAAAGGTACTGATAACCATACTGATGTTTCCCCACCACCTTACACTGTTCTTTCTCACACATTTCCCCTATCACGTGCTCTGACAGCGTACACAGAATCTATCCATTCAAGTCCAGCCATTCGAGAAACAGTTGTTTAACATTTTCTCCCTGCTAGAACTGAATGACAGTAAGATCGTGTCTATGTGGATGAGAAATGCATCTCTGAGACTTGGCACAGTGCCTCTACACAGCAGGCAGACGAGGTGACTTTAAATAAGTGAACCAAACTGGTCTAAATGCCTCAGAAAGCAACTGAAGATCAAACTTTCCTCTCTTTTCACTAAAAAACACTGAGTGGTAAGCCTTCCATATTTGAAAACATGTCGGAATCACCTCCTTAGTCTTCTTTTTGCAATTTAATCAGTTCCAGTTCCCTAGAATGTTCTCCAATTACGTGGCTTTTTCTGAACCTTAGTTTCTCCACAACGGTTCAGCTGTGAAGTTTAGCATTAAGCCAAACATTCCAATTCGAATTTACTACTTCTTATAATTGGAAGAATAGGTATAATTTTATATAAAATTCGGATAAACTCAATTAAGTGTTTACAATGCCCTTCATATGTAAACATCCTGCCCTCCCAGAACATAAAATTTCATTCTCTTTCATTCTCCTCATTTGCCACCATCACTAGCACATATTTGCACCAACACTATTATTTCACTTTTTACAGATTCTATGTCGTAATTATGACAATTACTTCGTCTGTTCTTAAGAGACTATCGAAAACACAGAGAGAGAAATATATAGTCATTTTCCAGCCTCACAGAATCAACTTAAATGTTTTCTGCAGTCAAGTAAATATAATTTATAATTACAATCCAAATCTTTGAGCAAGATAATTAAACACTCCAAACTTCAGCACTTCAATAAGGCCCCAATATTACCTCCACGCTATAAAAACTCGTGATGACTTAATGTCTCAAAAAAAAAATGCAGTAAGATACAAAGTCCACCAATACTCTGCCTCTCCAATCGCAAACACATCAACCTGTAACTTCATCCCAACCTGAACACGACCCTGCTCTTTGCAGAGCCGAGCTCACACGTCCTCTAGAGCCCACATGTCCACAGCCCTTCCAGAGCCTAGATGCTCCCTCCTGTCTCTGAACTGGGCTCAGTCATTTCCTCATCACTACCTTCTGTCAGCAAGATTAGAAAAACAATCATTTCTAATGTAAAATGTTTCCCTTACATGAAAACCTAAAACAGTAGTCAAAATGGAGAATTTTTCTAATTGAACAATGAAGGAGCTTTACCTACCTTAGGCTATTTAAGACTAAAAAATAATAATTTCAGTCTTCAAGTATGTAAATAAGGATGAAAAAATGTGGCTACGTGGGTGAATGGGTGTGCACACACAGGAACCGATGATCGAATGGCCTACATCTCCAGAAGGTAAACTATCAAGACAGAGCGACTCAGGCTAGACATGAAGAACCTTCACAAAGAACAGGAGACAAAAAGAGGGTCTTCACCTTAGGAGCTGTTTAAGAAAAAGATAAAACTGGAGGAGGATTAGCTCAAGTGGTAGAGCACTTGCTGAGCATTCACAAGGTCCTGGGTTCAATCCCCAGTACCTCCTCTAAAAATAAATAAACCTAATTACCTCCCCAGATAAACTGATAGTAACAAAATAAGAATAAAATGTAGCTTCTTAGAACAAAGTTTTTAAAAAAGATAAAACTATCAATGACCTCTTTTGAGTGCTTGAAATACGGTCCTGCCAGGAAACAAAAAACTAGATTCAACAGGATTAACTTCTACTTCCAAATTTTGTAATGAGTAACAAGTGTACTCTTCTAATAATTTTCAAGAATTCTTAAGTCTCCAACACAGAATGTGATCCATTTTTTTTAACTTCTCCATAAGACAATGAACGTTAATTACTGTACAAAAACTGAATTTTTAAAATACTTTGGTCACCAAGTTTCCTCAGTTTTTGACAGGAAGTTTTATTTATACAAACTTAATATAAAAAAAGAAACTGAGCTACACACTGGAATCACCTGCAGACCTTTGGAAAAGCACCAACACCTAGGTCTCACCCTCCAAGATCTGGGGTTTAATGGGGCCAGGCTGTGGTCCGGGCATTCGGATTTCGAGAGTAACCACAGAATTTATTCTTTCACTTCTAACAGTAACAAATGAAAATTCAATCATTTTCATGTTGATACAATAACTTGGAAAGTCACCCCCAATTTTCATTCATAATGCAGAGAGAAATAAGGGGGAAATTTCCCATTGTCTTACACAATTTGGGGGGATTTTTAATGTTCAGGTTGTAACTTTGACTAGCTGATTGCTTCCCCTTGAATTTTATTCACAGAGAAATCCATTTAGCATCTGGTGTCCAAATACAAATACTGTAGCTTTGATGAGGAACAATTACAGATCAGTGTATCCTGAGTTAAAATGCGTTTATTTCTTTTCCCTTTTGTTCATTAATCCGTTTCTTGGAGAAATATATATACCTTAGCAGATGCCAGTAAAAGGGCACTTCGCCAAATCCTTTTTCAAAGAAAACTTCCGTGAGGAAAAGCACTGCTAACTTGTGTGTGTGTCATAAATTTGAAGTTTATATTTCTATACATTTCTTGGGCAAAGCCAACTACACTACCCTTGTTTACAACACTATGACTCTTTATGTTGTTATCCATCAAGGTTCAGCTAATCTGTCAATTTGACGTTTTAAAAAAATCAGGAAAGATAAATCAATAAAGACATCTGGCATTAATTACACAAATAACAGTCACTAGAAAATGTCTATAAAACTAAAGTATCTAAAGGTGAGTAGTTCAAATATTAAACAGAGCACAACAGATACTTAACTTTATAATAATAAACACTATGAGAAAAGTATTTCTGGCCATATTTTCAAACAGATATCTCTTTAGGTATCTTTATGACAATCTCTCTCTAGTATCTCTGGCAAAATAATTAACGTATTTTATGGCAATAGTTTACTTCTAAACTTTGTTCATTCTCAGACTCACAATTTCCTTAAAAGTAAAAAATAGATTATTTACATCTGGTGCAAATCTCTCTTGTAAAATAAAGAAAAATTCTTGTATTTAAATTCAGACCAAAATAGACCAGATTGCTGGCACCCCAATATTCTAAAACTATGGGTTAAAAGTTACTTATGCAATTTCTAACAGAGATGGCCTTTAAAAAGCTGACAGTAAAATACTTGGGGAGGCAAAAAAAAAGATTTCTGTGGCAAATTCATTAAAAAGTGCAATGAATTGTTATTAATCTGTTTGAGTGGAAACAATGAATCATGTTTTATTTTTAAAAAGAACTACATGTATACTATTCACAACTATCATATTTGTTAATTTACATCAGAATAAACGTTTTTATTATTTCACTAATTCTTTGTATTCTCTACTGAATTTCAAAGTTTCAGTGTCTCACTTGAAGACACTTACACATCACTCAAGAATGAATTGAAGAAAATGACCCAAAAAACCTACTGCAGCCCAAACAAGTATCTAGGAAGACAGTCCAAACTGGTTGGCTCCTGTAGAAAAGAGTATAAAGAGCTTTTTACTTCAAATTATTCTGATGCCATTAACTATATATATATATATAAAGCAAAACAGCAAACTTAGAGAAGACAGCAAAGCCTAGAATCGAATCTAAAATATTTTCACACTGTTTTAATACACACTGAGTTTTCCAGAAATAAAATACCACATAAGAGAGAAGGCTATCTTTAATTGGACCCTTGACAAAAGGTGTTTATCATTCTGGAGAAAACCATTACAGAGCAATGCTGATCGTGGTACTTTAGCCACCAGTATACAATACCACGCGAGTCTGCATTCATGACTAGTCTACATATGGATGTCAGCAACTGACTGCTCTGTTCTGTCTTACAGTGTAGCAGTGTCCAAGACTTCCCATACTGAAATACAGGTATTAACATATAATTAATATCAATACATTTATGTTTCACTTTTATCTACAATGTAAATATTATCCTATTTTAATATAAATATTGATATATTTAACTGTTGTAATAAATATACACAATTTAATGATTGCTTGCTCTCATGTTAGGTCGCTGTATTAATTTTTAATTGCGTATGTATTTACATGCACACACATATGTGTAGGTTATAATGTTAAATTTCAGTGTAGTAAAGGGGGTATGACAAACAATTGGTTTGAAAAGGGGGTCCCAAGTCTGACAGAATAGAGCCTCACTAGTGTTAACGGTCAAAGAGAATGGGACTGAGGCCAGAAACATGACATTTCAAAGGAAGAATGAGGGACAGTGGGAAAAAGGAGACAGAAAGGCAGCAGGCACCAGGGGAGAGAGTCCGCTGCCAGAGGAGAATGAAGTCTGCACATGACAGGGCTGTCAACCTCGTTAAGTGGTTCAGAAGAGGCTGACAACTGGAAAGGAGCCAACGCATCTGAAGATGGGAAGGGCACTGGCAACCTCGGAGCAGCTTCCAAACAGAGCAGCTGAGGCAGAAACAACCCTGCACTGAGTACAAGAGTGAACAGGGCAAAAACCCCAACAGCTAATGGAGACTTCCCAAGAAGTTTACAGTAAGGGGGAAAGAAACAAGGCAAAGGAACAGGGAGATGACAGGATATAAAGAGGAGGCCTTTGTTTGCTTCTGGTTTTGTTGGTTAGGCTAGAAAAGACCTCTGGGAAGTTCATTCAAACTTATTTTAGATACCAAGTCCCCTAATTACAAGTTTTAAGAAATACTCTCTCCTACAAACTGAAATGTTTATAGATGATGAATTAAATGATATCTGGAATCCGATTCAAAATGATCCAGGAGGAGGGGGAATAATTACAGATTTTTTTTTAAAGGTAAAGTAAGATTAGCCGTGAGTTGTTAACCGCTGAGTCTGCTGGGTGACCGGGACAAGGTAGTTTATATGCTCTCCTTTCCTGAATATGCTTATAACATTCCACAAAAAAATAATTTCCAAAAGAATTACTCTCCAAAAGATGCTCAATTATCTTTCAATTTTCTACATAATCATAGGCTGCTCTCTTAAATGTCAAACTGACGATACTGAATTTTACCGAGGTATATACTGAGGTTTTTCTTAGCAACGATTATACTTAATTGCTGAATTATCTCAATTTCTCACTTAATCTTTCATCTGATCCCAGCAAGCCATTTCATGGTCAACTAGATGAAAAAAAGAGGTAAAAAAAATTGATGCAAGCTGATCCTAGAGTCCTGGGTTACAAAGTCCAAAAATCTGTCTCCTAAGAATTCTATTTGACAGTTTCTTATTATAGCTTAAAAAGAAATGCTTATTTTCTAGCCAGAGCTTTATATAAAATGTCTCAGAAATTAATTATAAATTTTTAAATGGCACAATACTGATTTAAAAAAAAAGAACTCTGAATTAAGAGCCATATGAATAATCTTTTCAGTTCTGCCACTAATTTGGCTGAATGACCTTCATCAAGTCCCTTAACCTCTCTAAAACCTCAGTTTCCTCAACTTCTTGATAAAAAACTGGAATTAAACCAACTTGGGGGTAATGTCTAACTCTCTGGAATTCTACCATCTGGTCTACAGAAAACCTGAACACATTCTCAACTCCAGCAGACAACAATCTAGACCAGGAATTCTCCAAGTGTGATCAACATACCCCTGGAGATCCCTGAGACCCTCTCAGACAGTCAACAATGTCAGAACTATTTTGAAAATAATACTAAGACATTTGCCTTTTTCACTATGGTTGCATTTGTCCTAATAATGCAGAACCAATGATGTTAGAATCAAGGCAGGGACACCACACCGTACCAGTGGTCACTGCGCCCGCAGTAAAAAGGAAGCTGTCTCATGTAAGACACCTTTGATGAAGCAGTAAAAATTTATTAATAATACTACATCTTGACCCTCTAATATGCATCTTTTTAATACTCTATTTGACGAAATGGAAATCGTGCATAAAGTACTTCTGCTGTAACATGAAGTATGATGGTTCCCTTAAGGAAAGTATCCGTCTAAGTGTCTGAGTGGTAATCTTCAGGAACTGACTTTTTTTTCATGAAACTATTTTTACCAGAGAGAATGACTAACAAACCTTGGTTATTCAAACTTGGGTTTTTAGCAAACAAGTTTTTGTTTGCTTTTTGAGTGAAGCCTGTCACATTAAGGAAAGCAAGTGACAGTATTTGCTGACAACGATAAAATTCAAGTGAAAGCAGAGTCTGGGAAAAATTGTATCTGCCACCTTGAACTTAAAATAGCTTATACTGTTTATGTAAAAGACTTTTCTTACGAGATCAAAATATATTACATAAATTTGGAAGATCTGCATAACTCAACACCACAGTACGTCCCACATGACCATTACAATTTTGTAAAATTACGTTTGGGTAAAAGATCCAATTAAAGCGCAAAACTGAACAACGGATTGTAATGTAACAGGGTAGAAATACTTCACTGATATGGTTTAAAATTTCACTTTGGGGCTTTGAGAAATTACTACTTGGTTAGTTGTAGTGAAGGATCAAATACACACAATTAACTGAAAAGGTCAAAGAAATACTTCCTTTCCCAACAATATATCCACGTGAGGCCAAATTTTCTTCACACACAGTTTAAAAAGAAAGGAAAAAGAAAAATACAAACTGAATTCATGAGCAGATATGACAACCCAGCTATCTTCTATTAAGTTAGACATTAAAATATAAATATAAAAAAATATAAAACAGTGGCACCCTTTTCACCAATTTTTGTTTGGAAGATAATTATTTTTCATAAAATATGTCATTTCTGTTAACATGCATTTATTAATTACTGTCATTTTTAAGTGGATCAAATAATCTTTTAACTTCTAAATTTTAATTTCTAACACAGTAACTACTGATAGCTATAACCAAATACATAAGCAAAATCTTCAGAGTCCTCCATAACTAAGTGTGTAAAGGACTCCTAACACCGAAAACCTACTGATCTACGTAAAACTTTACCAAATCTTTATCTAGGCAGGTCCCACTGTCTAGTCACTCACAACCTAGTGAGAGGAGCAGAGAATGAAAGAAGATGCACATTTATCACATAACCTGTGACGGACACTACGGTACAGGTGTACTTCCAAATAGCGAGTTTGGGAAAGCTATTTTGAAAGACTTAGCAGGATCTTTCGAAGGTCCTGAGGGTGGGTTAAGACTGACTAAAGGAAAGTGTATTCCAGACAAAGTCCAGCTTGAATGAAAGTAAGGAGATGAGAGAACAGGGGATAGGAGGGGACATGTCTGGGGAACAGGACAATGGGCCACTTCCGTATGACAGCAGAAGCGTCACGAGTGCTGAAGTGGAAAAGCGGGCCAAGAGATTAAGCCACAAAGGGTTTCAAATCCCACAATAAAAGTCTGGACTCCCAAAAGGATTACTAAAGGGCTAACAGGGATTCTTACTGAACAAAAGAATATTCCAATCAGACCCCTACTTTGAAACAGAACTTAATGGCAATGCACAGGACAGACTGTACACTGAGGAAGAGGGCCAAACACAGGGAGATCTGTATGGAGGAAGAGGAATGAGGCCTCAGTCGGAGGGGGAAAAAAGTGATGGCCAACCTTCCAGAAGCAGAGCAGGGTTTGGCAGCTGACAGACATGACAAGTGAAGTGGGGAAAGACGAGGGGAAGCTCTGAGCAGGGATAATTGGGGTAATGAGGGTGTCATAAGGGAAACAGGAGGAGACGCAGTTTCTGAAAGGAGGTGGCTTTGATGGGAATACATGAAAGTTCACGCTGTCTGTGGAGCATCAGTTTGGAAATACTGGTCAAGATAATATAGACCCTTAAAACACTAAAAACAGGTTTACCATTTGATCCAGCAATTTCAAAGGGAATCTTAATTCAAAAAGATACATGCACCCCAATGTTCACAGTAGCACTATTTACAATAGCTAAGACATGGAAACAACCTAAATGTCCATCGACAGATGACCAAATAAATTGTGGTATATTTATACATTTGAATACTATTTAGTCATAAAAAAGAATAAAATAATGCCATTTGCAGCAACATGGATGGACCTAGAGATTATTATACTAAGTGAAGTAAGTCAGACAGTAAGACAGTATCAAAATGATATCACTTATATGTGGAATCCAAAAAAAAAACCCAACAGATACAAATTTTATTTACAAACCAAACACAGACTCACAGACACAGAAAACAAACTATGGCTATGGGGAGGGAGCGGAGAGATGGATAAATTGGGGGCTTACGATTAGCAGATTACAAACTACTATACACAAAACAGATAAACAATAAGGTTCTACTGTATAGCACAGGGAACTATATTCAATATCTTGCAATAGCCTGTAATGAAGAATATAAAAAATACGTATGTGTGTGGGTGTGTATAACTGAATCACTATACTGTACACCAGCGACTAATGCAACATTACAAATTGACTATACTCCAATTTAAAAAAAAAAGATAACATAGAAAGAAATCTGGGGGAGAAACCTACATAAAAATGAGCCAGAACCATGGGGCTGATATAATCATCAAAAATAAGAACAGAGTGTGCAGAGCAAAGCGCCAAGCACAGGATTTTATGAGACACAAACAGTAAAGGCCTGGGCAGAGAAACTGAAGCAGGAAGAACAAAACAGGGAAGTCGAGCCCTGGGAGCGCGCACAGCCACAGAAACCAACAAGAAAGAGTTCAAGGAAGATTAGTTGGTCAATAGCTGAAGAGGCTGGAAACGAATAATGATCTAAATGAGGCCACTGGACCTATTAATTAGGAGGTTACAGAGTAGTCTCTGTTGAGTGTTTAGGGACAGAACACAGATTACAATGAAACTGGGTTCACGGCCTCATTAGCAAGGTATTAGGTACAGGAAATAAACACTCCACCCAGGGCTACAGGAAAGCATGTTTTCCAAACAACAGTTTGTCTGCTTTTCAACCGTAACAATTTTTTAATGAAACACTCTTATTTTCAGAGAATGTATTTCAGAGTCTCATAAAACACTGACTTTAGCATTTAAAGAGAACATTAAGATTTACCTAGTAAATTTTAAGAAACAAAGGGAATTTACTGTTGTGCTATACACTGAACCTCAATCTACTGCTTAAAAGAATATCATTCTTAGTCTAGATAAGACTACTGAAATACAGTTCAGTACCAATCGAACAAACAGCATTTAAGAAAAAGAAACCTATTATCTGATCTCTTTTTATTAATAGTATCAGGCACAATATGAGCTCAGACTTGATTTAGGCACATTTATATGAAATGTGTATTCAGCCAGACCAATGTTTATGCAAAGGTAACATGTGAAAGACCTATGCTTACAAGTACAATAGAGAAAACAATCATTTGTTTCACAGAAAGATTCTTCTCTTTACAAAAGTTACAACTGGGCTCCTTTAAACAAGAAGCTCTCCAAGGATAATTTTAAATTCTCATAATTTAATTATTTATTCAATTTACACAAGACTTCACCGCAATACATTCATTCGTTAGGAGCAAATTCACAAAGTACGTAGGTAAAAGGGATAGCTGATGAGGGGTTTAATATCCCTCAGAACGGCTTGGACTTCACAAGTCCATAAGGTCCCCTCCTCTTATCAGCTGCGGGGCGGCTGGAGACTGTGACCAACAGGAACTGGAGGGTGAGGACAAAGGAGGGCACCACAGAGGACCCGTTCTGCCTAGGACGCGAAATCAAGCAACAGCTACCTGGGTGTCGGGATGTTACTACCCCTTGTTTAGAGACAGACAGAACAGATTAATTCTGAAGGGATTGTCAAAGCTTTGAGTTTTTACAAGAACACACAGAAAAAGGTAACCTAAAATTCTAAATGGGGCAAAGGCTCTGGATCTAGACCACCTGAGACCTCCCTCAGCTCTACCCATCTCCACTCGCATAATCTAACAAGTTACTTAGAGCTCCATTCTCTCAGCTGCAAAAGGGGCAAGAAGAGCCACCTCACAGGATCAGCGTGAGAATTAAACGAGCAAATGGCTGGAAAATATCCAAAGTGGAGGCATATCATTGTACCTCAAGAATTATTAGAATTGTACTGTTCTAGGGTCATTTTGGACCAGTCATTCAACACTCTCCCCGCTTTCACTGTCCAATCCTGCTGATGCACTCTGGTGGCTACATGTCCTGAAAATAATCCATGTCAATGTTGGATGCTAAACAGGAGGAACTCTAGGGAAGAGGACCCAAGGGCATGAGACACTGGACCAGTTCCAGAAGCACACTTTTCATAAATGAGAGCCCACTTTCCGACGCAGGAACATTCTTGCATGCAGCCATTTGTGCTAATAACTCATCAAAAACACCCAATTAAACTGGCTTATAAATTCCTAATTTATACTGCATCCCTCCCCACTTCAAAAAAGCAAACTTATCAGTAGCATCTATCTCTATAAAATACAAAATTCTGACTGCAGTCTTTTTTTTATGGCGTCTAAAACATCTGAAGTGCACCTGGTCACATGGTCAAATTCATTCACTTCCCTTCCTCCTCTCCCCTCCCCACCACACCTCCTAGAAAATCTCTCTCAAGCTAATATAAACCTCGTTAATTGGCCAGTGACTGCATGATGACTACTTTTACCCTCTACAATCATCTGTTTCTACATCAACCCAATGGCCAACACAAGCCATAGTTTTATTTGAAACATCAGGCACCAAGATAATAAATCATCTTGCTCTTTCCATCAGCTCAACAATGATGGACTAGAAAAGCAGAGAAACGAATTCACTGCTTTTTGAAACACATACACATGCATACTGTGTTCTTCCCCTAAATGCCAAAAGGATCACAGACAGCAAATCATGCCCACAAACCAAAACACAGCTGTTTGATCTAATTTTAGAAGAAAAATAACAAGGAACTAGGGAAAAGTTCTCTCTGGAATAACTCAATCCTCAAATCAGAGAAATTCAAAGAGCGTAACAAGGAAAAACCAACAGCCTCAACTCTTTCCTGTGGGATTCTAACTCTATCAGTGTCAAGTCAAAATAAACAATACGTTTTTAGAAGATCCCACAAAAGTTTGAAGTCTCTCCTTTAAAAAAGAAAAGAAAAAGAAAAACACCCATTGACAGAAAAAAAATCTAAATGATTTCTAAGCACATGTGCTATTCTGTTTACTCCAAATCTGTTTTTTTCCCACCATATTCTTTTAAAGACAAGCTGAGAAAGTTATTGGTTCAAAAAAAAAAAAAGACCCAATTATAACATTTCACAGAAATATCCTTTATTAGTATGTTAAAGTCTCACTGCCAGGTATTGATTATCGATTAGTTTGTTCTCATTTTCTGGAAGCTGAGAGTAAGACCCAGCCTAGGTGATGCTTAATCTAAAATCTTGTGCTGTTTTTCCCTGGAACCCTCAAGAGAAGAAACAGAAATTATTCTAATCGTTCTAGGGGGAGTAATACTCATGGACTAGGGACCTTCATACCATCTCTGTAAGGTGAGAAACCTTTTTCTTTAAGACAGCTGAATAACAGCAAATTATAACAAGTTTATACAGAAATTTAAGGTGCCTTTCAAAGGACTTGGGGAGAAAAAACAATTATTTCGTAACTAGTCTTAGTTCTATGAACTGTCAGTATATCAAGTCTGTGTTCTGGTGTTTTTTTTCTATCAAGAGTTCAGGTGAAGAGGAAGTATAAATTTCAGAAGGCAAAGACTTTTCTTGCCAAAATATTTTAAACTTAATCATTAGAAGATTTTTTTTTCAATGAAAAACTTTTATCCTATCAAACCAAGACGACCTAATGGAAGGCAATTTCAGAAAACCTCATTAAGGCATAACAACGTATTAATAAAAGTACACTATGTTAACAGACCTAGATTATGTTTCTCATTGGGTTCTATGGGTCACCAAAAGTTCCTAAAATAACTGATTAAACGAGAAAGCGAATCAGCTATTTTTCAAAAGCGTGTACAAGACAGGTAGTCTCAAGCACTCTGCAGGTGTATCACGATGCTACACGTTACTTAAAATGCACCAAGGAAATGCTACCAATTCCCAAAGGTTCCAATCAATGCCTGACTTATTCTCTTGCTCTACTGCACCCCCACCCCCTTCTCTGCTCTGCTCCTGCCCTGGGAGGATGAGCCTGCACAGAGCGATGTGAGGCTCCAGAGCTGGGTGCTAGCAATGTGAGTCACCGGCCCAGACCTGGAGGACAGAGGGAGCAGAGGTCAGGGAACGTCCCCTCGCTCCCCTCTGGCCAGGCGCTAAGCCACAGCTCCCTGCACCCTGCTCCACAGGGCCAGCTCTCCTCTCTGGGACTCTCTGGAGAACTGAGGGCTTCTCACTGTTGCTGTTCCCTGGGGGCCTCACCACCGTGTTTGTTCCCCAACCCCGGGAGTCTCTTCACTGGCACCATCAAGGGTAAATCCTGCCTGATGTGGCTGACAACACCAAGTCTACTTACTCAAACAGAGTACATGATCTACAGAAATCCAACGAAAATGTTTAAAAAGGTCTTAAGATCTAAACAAGCGTTATTTACATATCACTATTTGCATAAATGCTTAAAAATTAAATGTAACTAACTCACTTTCCAATGAAGCTGGCTAATAAGCTAAAATTCTCACTACAATTAAATTTAGGTGTGAAATTTAACACTGCGTTGTCCTCTCAAGATAAATGCTATAAGCTTAAAAGAAAAAAGACATTAATGAAGAGATTTTGGTAACCGATATTTCACTTCCTTCTGCCATACGATGCCAGTTAATTAACCTAAGTAATTTTTTGCTGTTATTGCCAACACCTTGCCCCAAAGCATAGGCTGAAGAAAAGGTTTAAACCTGTGGTTCTCAAACTTTGGTGCACAAATAAATCAACGGAGAAGCTTGTTAAAATGCTGCTGCCCAGGCCGCACCCACACAGCTCTGACCTGTTTTTACTAGCTCCCCATATAATTCTGGTGCACACCTAAATTTCAGAACTACTTAAAACTGGCCAACTTCAAGACTCCACCCAAATCTCCGATACATAGCTTTTTCTCCTTCTGGAGAAACATTCCCCATTAAACACGGAGCGGGGACCAACATAGTAACAATGATAATGGATGCCACGGGCCGGTGCGACTGGGCTTCACATGTACTACTGTCTAATTCGGTCCTCACAAGAACCAGGTACGTAGGACTGCTGTCTTCGTTTCACAGCTGAGAAAACCGAAGCCCAGAGAAACGAAGTAACCTGACCGAGGTCATGAGTGGCAAAACTAGGATCCCCTCATCTGTGTCTGTCCCCTTACCCTGGAGCTGGACAAGCAGGCCCTTATGCACAAGTGCAACTCTGGAACCTGGGGGCTGTAACAGGAGGGTAAGCCTGAGGGCCAGCCGCTAGGCAGGCAGTGATCCCGCCTGCCCCCGCTAACTCCCACCCCTCACCCAACGAGCTCTCTTGACTCTCCCCACCCACCACACTCACCGAGACCGTCCCTCCACCCGCAGGGCGCGCCATCACACTCCGGCGGACCACCACCAGTGCATCAGCACTCTTCCCACAGGAGTAGCTACTGCTACGTGCAACGTACTCCACAGGACCCAAATTCCAGCTCCACCACGTAAGCACTGGCTGGGAGTTTGAGCAGGTTTAACCTCTCTGTGCCTCAATTTCCCAATCCATAACATGAGAGAAATAATGCCAAGGACACTGAGGTGACCTAATGATTAACTGAGCTAATGTATGTAAAGCATGTGACACGTGGCAAGAGCTCAATGAACAATAGCTCGTATTAAAATTATACTTTGCCAACACCCCTCTTACAAAAGCCAACACAGCAGTCCTGGCGCCTTGTTTTCTGAAACTGTGATAAAAGACAGAACGTGTCCTTATTTATCAGGAGCAGGCTGGTAACAGTGCTCTAACTCGGCGGACTGAAGGCCAGGAGGAGAAATATTTTAGAGCAGATGAGGCTTTAGCAGCCCTCAAATTGCACCCCTTTGACAACTATTTCCCAACTTGAGGGTCAGCCCTGTTAATCACATACGGGAACGACGAGTCTATAATTAACTTAATTCAAAACAACAGTAATATGCCACTCTGCACAGGGACTTGGTCCTAACTTACGACCTTAGAACAATGCCTGGCCCGTAGTAGACACTCAGATATTTGTGAAATGAATGAAAGACACCAATGCAGGCACACCTTAGCTCCTTAATGAATCCTTACAAAAACAAGCATAATCATCAGATCAATACCACTGTGCCAAGCAATTAAATTTATTTTCAAAATACCCCCAGAATATTTTTCTTCTTTCTTTTTTAACTAATTGTTGGCTTTTAAGAACTCTACAACTAAAAAAGTGAACGTCGGCTCCATTCATCTATTAAAACTGTTAAAGCAGTTCCATAAAAAAAAAAAAAAAGCAAAAGCTCACCTTCTGCCTTATATTTAAAAAGGGGGGGGCTTGTAACTACATATTTAACAAGGATCACTTGAGTGACTGTGATCATTCAGAATTTCCTGAACCCTCTTAATTAAATCCATTAAATGAAATAAGTCACTGCTCAGAGGGGAATCCTAACCAGCATCTAGGAGTCAGAGACCCAGGGAGGGGGAGGAATCTATTAAGGGAACCCACGGACAGACGTTCCAGTCTCAGCTGTGCTTCTAAAGCAGCCACATACAGCAGCCTTGGACAAAGCTCTTAATTTTTTGTCTCCATTTCCTTATCCACAGAACAGGAATAAATTTACCACATCTACCTCATCAAGCTGCTTTTGGACGAAATGCACATAAAATGATTTCAAAACAGTGAAGTGCGATAGTGTGACATGTCAACTTCTGACACAAAGTCTTTGGATTCTAAACGGATGTTACCATTCATCTTTCTTTTCATGTCTCTGCCATTCTTCCTGTTTCCTAGATCCAAAGATCTGCCAGAACAGGGAAGAACCAGTTCCTACCTGTGGTTGTATTTCAGAGTGGGCCCTCAGTCAACAGTTGCTGAAAAAGATGCTCATCCACATACAATAGACATTTTTTAATTCTACTTGATGCAAAATCCTTCCTTGCAGAGGTTAAGCAGCAGGTGACTTTCAAATAAAATCACGAGTGACACAACATCAATAAAGATGCCTGTGGTTTGGCCAGGAGCACCACCTGCCTTTGTGCACATTATTTATGAGCCATGTGAATATTTCACCTGTGTGAATATCACCCAAGGAATGTGCTTTCGTATTTTGGTTTCACTGAACAGAAAAGGACTTCCCCTCCCTTTAACACCAGCAAGATTTCTAAAGGTGCCAGATCTGTTCTTCCGGTTTTACTTCCCATGCTTCAGTTCTTACAGGGAGAGAGCATTTGCCGGACTTGTGGTCATTTCTCAAACCATTATGTCTTTCTCACACTACTCAGTAAAGAAAAAAAAACTTTATTTTTGAAAACCATAAATAGGAAGATATTCTAATACTTAAATTTTAAGATTAGTAACAGTCCACTAAATTTGTCAAATAAAAGGATAACTGTTTTAAATGCAAAACATCCTGGTTCCTCTGAACATTATATAATGCCTCAAAAGCAGAATTAAGCTTATTTAACTTCAGTTAGTTCTTGATTATCTACAGACACACACACACACACACACAAAAGCAGATGTGTTACAGATCACCCATTAATAATTTACATTAAACCACTGGATGATGGTTTCACGTTTACTGTTGCATTTGAGTATCCTTAAGATGCAAAATTCCTTCCAATTCAAACCAAATAATAAAACACCTGTAATAGTAGTCACCCAACTCAGCCTATTATTTTTCTGTTCCTTTACCCAACCACATTCTACTGCTGAAATGACTCCCTGTTTGTTATAAAAGATGGACTCTATGTGCTCATTTTTGTTCTTTATGTCTATTACAGCTCAAGGGACACTCCTGAAATAAACATGGCCGTTTAAAAAAAATGTCCCAATACTACCGGTCACAATTTAATCATAAGTGAAAACCATTTTCCCCCCTAGAGTTAATTACATATTATTTAAAAGGCAGCGGCTACTGCATTTATAGGCAATAATCTATATCATCTGAGGAAAAATTTTAAGTTCTATCCTAACCAGCAACATTACACTTCTCATTTTAGCTATGATGAAAAACAGTGTTACATTACAGCCTAATTCTAGTTCCTGTGAACCCATCAAAATAAAAAGTGTGCAACACATGTAACACTCTGGGATTTCCCGCAGAATTCATATAGCAACATCGTATCGCTGTTCAAGGCCATCCACCTTAGAGGGAAGAAACAAACGCAGAACTCAAAATTGGTTCCAGAGCCCCATTCCTGGCCTTTCTCAACCTCACTCCTATGTACCTTCTTCAGAGTTATATTTAACACATTACCAGTTCTGCAGGTTTACCTGAACAGTCTCCCAAATGAACTGACATCAAGGCAACAGGCTCTGGTGGAAGGACCGGGACCTCAGGGTCAGAAGAGCTGGGTATGAATCCAGACTCTCCCTCTGGCACTACAGGACCTTGAGCAAATATTTAATTCTATGAACCTAAACTTCCTCTTGTGTAAAAAGATGGGACCACTAACCTTGAAAATTATTTTTTAGATCAAGTTCCTTAGTTAGTGTTCCCATTGTGGCAGAGATCTAAGAAATGGGTGACAATCTTACCCTACTAAAGGGCCAGTCACAAATTACTACCAAAGATCTCACTATGGGGATCACAATCAAACTATGAGATTTACTGAAGTCGTCATATTTTTTCAATCTTTTACTTAAAATGTTTTAATATACAGAAAAGAAAAATTCACAGAAGTTAAGACATCTTTTCAAAACTGGCATTTTACACATCAAAGATGGAGCTTCAATTATCAACACAGTGAAAATTAATTTTTTAAAGTGTTTGAGGTGCTTATATTTATTCAAACCTGACATAGTCAAAAAAAATTTTTTTTTAATTTTCTTAAGAAAGTTGTATTTTAGAACCCAGAGACAGCCCGGTTATCTAAACAATGGGCTACATGATACACCATAGTCTCCAGGCAAAGTCACAACAGGATGAGAAAAAAGCCTTCGGCTTCTCTCAGATTTCCTGGCCGCTGTTATTTTAAAACTTCATCACACAAACATAAACAGAGGAAAAAATCCATTTCAGATGAGCCCCATGGGTTCCAATTTATGATGTTTTCAAGACCTTGCATTACCTTACAGTAAATATTGCAACAACACATTACATTTTTTCTTGTTTGTGTTTCCAGGCACTAATAAAGAATACATGTGCATTACATGTAGTTTCATATATTACAAATATTTAGTTTTTAATCATAATCTTTTCTTAACGTTGCTCATCACTGCTGTTTGTCCCCTTTTAAACTAGTTTTGGAAAACTAAAAGGTAACTTAAAAAGCCAACAATTAATAGCATGTCACACAGAACATACAAATGCAACGGGCAAATCTGCATTAGACGAAAACGACTTCTGTTTACCACTGTGCAAGTAATTCTGTACAACTGAACATACTCAAAATGAGCTGGATATTTAAAAGTCAATGAGTTATTTTAAAAGGTTGCTTTGTTTCAAGCTCTGGCTGTAGACCAATTTGTAGGGTTTCTAAAATTAATAATAAAACACACCAAGGTAATTTTCTCACCAAACAATTTCCAGTGGAAAACCACAACCCAAGACATCTAAGAAGTTTAGTTAATTTGTAGAGAAATGTCGTTTTGCTGCCAACCTTTGTACCATGACCATTACCAGCCTAAGTTCAAGATTCACATTTTACAGTGTGACTAGTGTTCAGCTAAATCTTAACAATATTAATGTTTAAAACTCTCAAACCCTGACGATATTTCGCTATATTGCATCTACACCACCAGAGCATCACGGCAAATGAAACTTAGTTAGCGTGTACATCAGCCCATTAAACTGGGCCATGTTCCTAGCTCCTTGTATCTGTAGATTAGGATTTAAGCATTCCTCCACACAAACTTTATGCAGATAAAACGTAACATGTTTTCTGAAACTGTATGGAAATATTTCTGACATGGATGTTCTAGTAATAACCCTATAAAATTATTTCCTATTGAAAATCTCAGAGTTTGAGCATTTTAATCGTTTTAATGAGTTCTGGAAATTAACAAAAAGGAAAAGCTCTTGCTCAGGAGCAGATATATAAATTAACAAACCCAAGGCACGCGACCACCTAAAGTCTACGAACACAGCTTCAGATAGTCCCAACCTGGGCTCCTACATGATTTAACTACTAGAGGGAGCGGCTGATCCTCACATCTCAGAACAAACAGCACTGTTCCTGCACTGAATTTTAAGCTTGTTTAAGAAAGAGAAAACTATCACGGGGCGTCCAAGGCAGAGCTGGACACCTGAGTGCTCTGCTTCCACCTGGGAGCCAGAGAAGGCACACAAAGGTATCTCGGTGACGATAAGCCCATGAAAGGAGACTCCCATTGTCCCGTGGAAATGAGAGCCAGCCCCGCGCAACCGTGAGCCGCCGCCGCCGCCCCGGCCCACTCATCACCTGCTTCACCCACCGGCGTCCCGAGGAGATGAGACCAGCCGTCGGCCCGGGGCGGCGCGAGGAGGCCCCGAAGCAAGGCCGGGCTCGCGGGAGCGAGGCCCCGGCGCTGACGCCCCGCCGCGGGCGCCCCGGGACACTCACCGGCGCGGGCGCGAGGGCAGGTGCGCGCTGGCGGAGCTACCTGTCGCCGGTGAGGCTGGGGGCGGGGCGAGGGGTGTTGAGGGCGAGGAAGGAGGGCGACGACGCGCACCGGCACAGGGACGGGGCGGCGGCGGCGGCGGCGGCGGCGACCGGTCTGCTGCTCGCTTCCTGCTCGGACAGATCCCGGGTCCGTCTCCGCCCGCCGGCCGGCGCCCCGCCGAGTCCCCGGCCCCGCCGCGCGCACGTCACGGCTACGGAGCGCCCGAGGGGGCGGGGGCGCCGCGGGCCGGGCCGGGCGGGGCGCGCGGGCGCTCCGGGAGGGGGCGCTCGGCGCCCGGGGCCGCCCCGCCCCTGCGCTCGCCCGGCCCGCGGCTCACAGCCCCCGGGGCCGGGTGGGCGCGCCAGGGCGCGGGGAGGGGCAGCCCCCGGCCTGGCCGACGGTCCTCGTTCCTTCCCCTGCGAAACGGCCTCCTTCGCGGCGGTTATTGTTTCCAGCGCCTGCAACGCACCTCTCTGGACTGGAGGCCGTGACTGCTCCAGGAGGCAGAACGTTGTTCAGGGAAGGGTCGAGGACCCCGCGTTGTTGGAGGGGGCGGGCGGGAGCGAGGCCGCGCTGTGGCGGAGGGAGGGAGGGAGCACGACGAGCTTGGCTCCGGTCCGCGCCGGCTGGGGCTGGGCTGCCCTGGGAAGGTCGTACCCTTCCTGTGCAACAGACTTGTTTGCTGGTCTGCTTTTGGAAGCAGGGGGTCTGAGATGGAAATTTTGCATTTCTTTGGCCCGCCCTCGGCCGCCGCGCTATTTACTTGTTAGAGCCCCGATCTTCTCTGTCCTTTAAATTGTACTGCTTTTATCAGTGGCATACCTGTGGGTCATATTTGAAAGTTAAGGAAGTAGCTACGCAAAGTTGAATTATATGATGAAAACATAATGGCTTTACGACAAAAAGAAGCTTCTTTTAAAAAAATGAAATGGTAATTATAATGCTGAAAGTCTCCGCTGAAAAAAGCTAGTCGATCCTACAGCGAAGAACTGCCTCCGCCCCACCCCGGAACATTCCAAGTTCACAACTAGAAAACTTAAGGAAGTATACAAGATTCTGACAGGAGACAAATTCCAGTTATTGAGATGTTCCACAGTTCTCTTGGAGGAGAAGCTAAGTTATGATGAGGTATTTTATGTTAGCATATAATTAAAACAATAAAATATTAAGAATAAAGTAGGGAAGTAAGAATGAGGAAGAGGAACCAAGAAAGGAAATAATTTACAGCAATCTCAGAGATTTAATTCCAGATTGCCAGGAGGTAAATCTTAAGTATGTAGAACTAGATTTCAAAACGGTTTCGAAAAAAGAGAAAAGGAGCAAAGGATGAATTCAGCGGAGACTTGAAGCAATTCACTGCTTTGACTTCATTTTGTATTTAAGATTAAAAGGCTTTGGCAGACCAATAGAAGTCCATAGAGCTTATTCTGAGTAATAACTTATTTTTTTCTCTCTCTCTCTCCTTCGTCCTCCACGTCCAATCCATTACTGAGCCTCTTTTTTATCTCTTTATCTCTCTGATGTGTCCAATTCCTCTTCGTAGCAACTACTATTATCTTGTTTCAGGCCACCATCATTTCAGGTCTTGCATACTGCTTTTAGCCACCTAACCAGTTTCCCAGGCTGCAGTCTTGTCCCCTGCTAATCCAGTGTCTACAGTACCGTCAGGTTTATGTTTTATAAAATACAAGCCTGATTTATGTACTCATCTTTTTAAGCTCCTATAGTGGCACGCCACTACCATTAGTATAAAGTCCAGGCTCCTTAAGATGTCTTATATGAGCCTTCAACTGTTTTTGTTTGGCTAGTACAGTAGGAATCTCTTTTGCTTTTACTGTTAATTGAATTTGAATGCCTTTTCATTGTTCCCCAGTTCATCACAGTCCTTATCTCCTTAAAGCTGTCCTAAACCAGACTTCCTCACACAGGGTCACCTGTCTTTGAAATCCCTTGCATTTTGGACCTCTGTCTTAGCCCTGCTTGCCTATCCAATTGCATTTCCACCCACTGCCTTTCTCCATTTCTTGCACTTTACATTCAAGCCATTCTGAAGTGCTGGCTGTCCAGAACAGACAAGCTATGCTATTATTTATTACCTTGGAGTGTTACCAGATTAAATCCAATTAATCCTTCAGAACAAAGACCATGTATTCCCTCCAAGAAGTCTTCCCTAACCCTCTTATTCCAATACTTAGGTGCAGTTTAGTCCCCTGTCACATCCCTCTCCTACCACCCATTGCACACATCTCTTCCGACACTTCACTGTTGCTACCTTAGTGCACTTATAACTACCTCCCACCTGGACTGTAAGCTCCTTGAGGGCAGAGTAGGGGACTTGTTTGTCTTTGTGTCCCTGGGGCCAAGCATAGTGGCTTTCACACCCCATTAAACAGTGGCTACCATTATTGCTATTTTTTTTTAATATGTAACACTTCACGAATTTGTGTGACATCCTTGCACAGGAGCCATGCTAATCTCTGTATTGTTCGAATTTTAGTATATGTGCTGCCAAAGTGAGCACAGTGTTACTATTGAATAAATGGGACAGATGGATGAACAAACAGCAAGAGAACAGACAATTCTAGGAAACTGCATGTGCGTTATTAAGCGTGGTGGATGTAACTGTGTTATATCTGGTGCCAAAACTCAGCAATGTATTCCATGTTTATATCTCTAAACTTTTCAACTTCGCTCTTACCCACTAAATATTTTTAAGACTCTTCCCGGAGTCTCTGTGTTCCATCTTACGGATTCCTGAACTAAGATCCATGGGTCTCCTATCGTAGATGGGGGTTCCAAGAACGCTCTCTGAAACCATATGCAAATGTCTTAATTTATTTAAATTGGGGGGGATTAGGTTTGTTTATTTATTTATTTATTTATTTACATGAAGGTACTGGGGATTGAACCCAGAACCTTGTGCATGCTAAGCATGTGCTCTACCTCTGAGCTGTACCTTCCCCCTACCACTATATGCAAAATTTTGTGGTTTTTATAGGAATCAATTTCACAGGTATTTAAAGAATCTCTACACCTTCCCTGAATGATACCCACTTTAATAGCTTCAGCTGCATCTTCATTGCCAACTCCCAGAGCAAGGCAGGCTGAAAATCACACAGAAACTCACACTTTTTCCTCTCCCAACTGCTTCAGATGTTCCCCTTGCCAACAGACAATTATGGTATCAGCATCCACTCATCTCAAAAAAATTGTGGTTTTTAAGTCACGCAGGGCTCCTTGCCTTCCTCACCCTTCCTGTTGGAGTCACTGAATGCAGTTCATTCTATGTCATAAATTACTTCTAAACTGTTGTCTTACTCCTCATCTTCCCTTAGAACATCCATCATCTTCTTATCTGAGCTCTGGACATGGCCTCTGCTCATTCCCACCCATTCTCTCACCACTCCTCCTCCACACCTGATTATGTCACCTCTTTTACCAAATCCTGGTGACCTTCAGATCAATGAAAACTCATCTAGATGGCATACAAAATCCTTCACAATCCTGAGCCTGCCCTGGTCATAGGCATTCAAACATGTCAAGCCCTTTTGTGATTCTCCTCTCAGTATTCGAAACTCAGACTATTTTCTCTGTCCTGCCTCTGGCCAAACTGGTTTTTCATTTCCCTGTTTTCCAGAGACCCACCTCATACCTATATTGCAGCACTTCTTAATGGTATTAGAATTATGTTTTTATATTTGTTTCCCCATCTAACAACTCTCCAAAATATTGAACTTTTAATTAGAAAGTCTCCCCTACTACTCTGGTTTCTCTCCAGATTGAATAAATCTTTTGCCTTTTACTAAAGAAAATTTCCCCTATTAGTTTTTTATCCCTAGAGATTAGCACACTGTCTGTCTCACTGAATTAATACCAATGCAGAAATTTATTGAATGCCTACTGCGTGCCTGCACTGTGCACTTTATGTAGATCATCCCATTTAATCTTTGCAGCCCTTGGAGGAGGGTATAGCTCAGGGGTAGAGTGTGTGCCTAGCATGCACGAGGTCCTGGGTTCAATCCCCAGTACCTTCATTTAAATAAGTAAGTAAAAGCCTACACCTCCCCCCAAAACAAAATAAATAATCTTCTTAGCCCTGCGAGGCAGTATGGCAAGCATTTGCCTTTTGCCTGCCTAGTTTCTGAACTCCCATCCTATTTGTGGAGAATCCTTAATTTTGAGTGTTGGTGGGAGCAGGGCCCACTTCACAGTTTGGAAACTGAGTTTGGCCAAAGTCCTTCTCTCTACTACTTGGCAACTAGAGCGTAATCATGGCAGGGGACCCAGGTAAGTCAACTGGACACTCTCACGTGAAACTTGGAATCCGCATAAAGTGACCCAAAGATGCAGAGATAATTCACAGTGGTGTGAATAATTGTGCTGACCTGGGTCTGAGTGTTAACAGTGCCAACAGTGACATTCAAAATGGATGGCCCAGCGCATTTTACGCACCTAGATTGCCACCATCCCGGATGATTTTGTGAGCTACTGGGTAATTTTCTTCCAGTACTTTCTGTTGCCTTCAACCAGAGACCCTAATTGATACAGAAAAGTTCTGTTGTTATCCCCATCTTACAAAAGAGGAATGAGGAAGTACTCAAGTGTTTACTTAAGGAATAAATACGTGAGATGTTTACAGCATTATAACTTCTAAAAGAAGGTTTAATTATTGCTTTAGTTATTAGTAAGTTTGCACTAATGGTAATCATCTGGAATTTATAGGAAAATGAAGTATGGAAATAAGCAGGTCCCAAAAGAGATAGTCTTGTGATTTTTTTTCCTTTGAGTATATATATATATATTTTTTAATTATCAAAATATAGTCAGTTTACAATGATGTGTCAGTTTTTGGTGGATAGCATAATGTTTCTGTTATACACATACATACATTCCTTTATGTATGTAATACCTATATTCTTTTCATATTCTTTATCATTATAGGTTATTACAAGATATTGAATATAGTTCCCTGTGCTGTACAGGAGAAACTTGTTGTGTATCTGTTTTACACATAGTAGTTAGTGTCTGCAAATCTGAAACTCATTAGGGTGTATTTTAGTGCATCTTCATATACCATCAACATCTGCATGTCCCATAATTTTTCATGAAAAAAATGCTTAATGTAATCGCTATAAAATCATAAATTATCTCTTTAAAAAGATTAAATGGTGTTTTAAGCATCATTCCTGAACTTACTCTCTAGAAAGAAAGTAGGCTAGTGTATTTTAGAAATATTTTCTATATAAAGGACAAAAATTAAGGCAAAAATATTTACCAATAGATACTTTAAAAAAAAAAATTGCTTGACCCAGTCAACATCCATCTCATCATTTTAACTCTCAGAAATGTCTGTATCTATAGTGTTTCTCTTATTTAAACTCCCAGCTAGTTTTTCCTGAGTTGTTACAGTGGTATTATAATTAAAACTGAAACAATAGCACAAGTCTAACCAAAGATCATCACCTCAAGCACTTTAATGGGTCTGTCACATGCCTTAAAAATTATCTTTCATCTAATTTGCTGTATCCTGTGATCTCTAGCTCGAGTATGGTAATTTGAAGAAAAGCAGAGGAGAATCAATTTTTTTTCCCCAGACTTAAATGGGTCAAATGTAACCTAACCAAGTTAAATTTTTTTAAAAAATGATTAAGTGACAGCCATTCTGGAGGTGCAGTATTATATTAAAACTTATTTAACACGAGGTGAGTAGTGGGAAGAGGGACCAGGTTCCAGGCCTGTGACCTGTAAAGTCACTTAATCTCCCTGAGGCTCAATTTACTCATCAATAAAATAGCAATGGTGATAATACCTCCTCCTCAGGGAAAGAACTAAATAAGATAATACAAAAATGAAAGTGTTTTGCAAACTAAAGAGAGGTTTACAAATGGTATATTACCAATCCTGTGTATACATCAACAATAATTAATGCATTTAAAAGAATCCATTCCCACATAAGCCTGAACTTGTTACTTGCTAGAAGAGTTTGAAATACATTTGAGCAAAAAAAAAGTAAATCTTTAAAAATAAAACCATGCTAAACGTATTTGAAATTAGCTTTGTTTTAAACTTAGAAATTAATATGTGAAATTAATTAGAGAATTTCTTTTAGGTGCAGCTTTGATGAAACCTGAATGTTAAAAAAATGCACAGAAATTTATGCAAAACATAACTTCTAAAAATTTTCCTAGTCTAGAGAAGACTTCCTGCTGTAACTATATTCCTTCCAGTAATATAATGAGAAAAGTAGTTGATTATCTTTTGGGTTGCATATTATGAATAAATGATTACAGTTGAATTTGTGGGTATTATTTAATTTCAAAAAGAAAATGTACCATTTAAAGAAGCTCTGAGAAGATATAAAAACAAGCTTGCAATAAATCTTGAAAAAGGAAACCATAAGAATGTATTTGTTATAAATAGATAATCTACATAAAGAATTTAGTGACACAGTTTGGAAAGGTCAGTTGTCCACAGACTGCATAAATAGTCCAGAAAATACACCAAAAAATGAATGGTGTTTAAAATCTTCAAGACTGTAATTTTTACAAATTAATCCCAATCTGGTTACAAGTTAATCATTTTAAGTGTCTGGTTGCTCCTTATTTAAATAGTAATATCATAAATACGTTGCAACCCTCAGGTTGGATTTAATGCCCACTGAAATATCCTGTGATCTCGGTGTTAGCACACTTCCTGACGTGTAAATATGTGTTCACGTGTCTGTGAGCTCGCTGAGATCTTACCTGTCTTTGGACATCTGGAGCCAACTGGGACGTAAAAGGTGTTCCCTGACTAAACCTTTGTAGAATGGAATTGAGCTGAATGAACTTGCGCTTTGGCAGGTCCATAGTCTTGACAGTGGAAGTCCTTCAGAAATGAGTATTTCTAAAACATTTTAGACCTTTGTTTCAGAAGAGAAGGATTATGGTACTTTAAATTTGTCACTATTCTGCACGTGATTCAATACATATGGAGTTGTCACAATACTTACTTCTATTTTTAACAACTCTTCTTCATTTTCATATGGGGGTTAAACATTGTGATGCTGCCATCTTATAAAAATATAAAAGTGAAAATAAATTGTAGGGTAGGGGTATAGGTCAGTTGGTAGAGTGCATGCTTAGCATAAAATCCCCAGTACATTAAAAAAAAAAAAAGAAGAAATCGGAAAAAAAATTTATCTTCTCTCAAGGTTATGAATGAAATATTCAAAGCTGATAGTATGTAATGCAAAAATTTACCAAGTACACAATAATAAAAACGGGAAAAGACTGGCTGTGGGGAGTACCATTTAAAGAAATCAGTGATACACAGTGTTATTCTGAAAACGGTATTTGTTAAATAAATGAAAACATTGGTAGTGGCTGGTTTCCTTGCTTTAAAATTGTGGTATCTTGAAATAGATCAAGGAACTATCAAGTAAGCACTGACCAGGAAGTGTCCAATTAAACGTGTGTCAGAGTTAAATATTGTCCTACAGTTAATGATAAACGTAAGTATGAAGTGAACAAAGCATTAAATGGATGCACAGAGTAATAACCTGAGTTCATTCACTTACGCTTTATCAAGTTTGCCAAAGGTTTATTACATCAATCAGCCTTTGCTGTGTACCCAGCAAAATCTCAATGGCATCTAACAAAAAGCATTCATTTTCCTCTCTGGCAAGTATGTAGTTCCCCTAGGACAGCTCTAATTCAGGCTGCTGGTAAGTGCAGTTCTGTTCCATGTGTCTCGTTTTGGGGTTCAGGATGAAGACCCAGTGGCTACCTGGGGTATGTTCTCCTTGTGTCAGAAATCAGAAACCTGCTGTCTCTTAAAGCCTAGACTCAGAACTGGCACACTGCTGCTTCTGCCCACATCCCATTAGTCAAAGAAAGGTGACCAAGCCTAGCACCAGGGGGAGAGGATGAAAAGCCTTAACATGGATGTGTAGGCAGGCAATGTTTGCTGAACAAAAGTCTAATAATCTAAATAATCTATTGCATGTATTAATTTTGCAAAATTATACATTGCAGAGGGTTGGTAGATTAAGAAGAGGGATGTGGAAGGCTTCTGAGATGCTGGTCATCTTCAATTTTTAAAAAAAAATTTTGGGGGGATAATCAGGTTTATTTATTTGGTTTTTTAATGGACTTATTGGGGACTGAACCCAGGACCTCATGTATGCTAAGCACCCGCTCTACCACTGAGCTAGATCCTCCCCTGCAGTGTTCTGTTTTTTAGCTGGTTGGTGGTTACAGAGGTGGGTTCACTAGGTGAAAATTCTTTAAGCTATACATTCATTTATTCATGATCTGTCCACTTTCTCTATAAATGTGTAGTACTTCAAATAGAAGCTTATGTTTAAGAAAAGAAAAATACTCTGAGACATTTTTAGTATTTTTTTAGTTTTCTGAATTTTTAGTTACTTTCTCCTGGAAGAGTCTGATTAAAGTGAATGGCGTGATGCTTGAATCATGAGTCTTTTTAAAAAGTTGCTGTGAGAAAGTTTATCTTTCCAAAGAAATAATATATATTCCTGTGATGAAATAAATGTTATATTTGCATATTTATTAGTAATGTGAAGATAACCAGGTTAAGTTCATTACCTAAAGCAAATTCATATAAATGTCTACGGCCATTTCTGGGTACAATGAAAATTTTTAATTTTGCTTTTGGATATTTGAAAACAAATGTTTGTAGAAAAATGCATTGATCGTGCCAGTAATAAAGATAATGAACAGAATTAGAAAACAGTCTGCCTTATATGCACCCCATCAAATTTCCAAAGTTCAATGTCACCTTCAAATAAGTTTTAAAACAAAATTTGAGAATTTAAAAAATAGTTTTCGTAATTTATGCAGCAAGAGTATATCAATGTATCCAAATTATCACTAGATAAAATTTTACTCTTGTGTCTTTAAATCTTTTGAAGCGCAAAAGGTTAAAACGTTGGTATTATTCAAACTGTGGACGATAATATCAATGTAGTGGCTTTTAAGAAGCATTTCAAAAAAAGAATAAAACAGAAATGATCTCTTAAGAAAGTGTAAGATTGTTTCCTCCTGAAACTTTTCAGTTGTGTGTGTGTGTGAGAGAAAAGCAGGTGGCTAGAGGGGGATGGGGTGGGCGTGGCAGCGGGGGAGGGGTGTATAGAGAACTAGATTTAATATAGGGGCAAAAATCTAAAATATATTTATCAGTGGTGTCACTGTCTGAAAGCCTGGCAAAGAAAGGAAAAGTCTGATAGCCATTGCTTGTCACGGAAAGGAGGGTCTCTAGTCCCAGCACCTAGTCTTGCCCTGGGATTTGTGGGTTACTTGGCAACCTGGGGAAATCATGACTAGTGCTGTGTCTAGAAAATAATTTCTCCCCAGGAGTCCTGTGCTTATCCTATTTATAGCCAAGTCTCTAATGATTTAAGGATAAAAACAACTGAAGGACTGTTATTATCATGTGCTACTTAGTACTTCAAACACTGCTGATGACAGCAGCCGTTCATTCTAAAGCCCACAACCTAAATGAACAGGTAGACAGAAGGGTGGCAACAGTGAACACCTGGATTACTGACTCCTGACTCACTTCAGCATTTGCTGTGTTCTTTTCACCCTTTTTGTGTTGATGGTGTCTCTTTTGCCTATGGTCTCGTCTGTCGTCCTCTGCTTTGGTCTGTTTCTCTGAACAGGCTTCATTTTACTGTCTTCCTCCCCAGATTCCAGATTGATTTTTATAGTACATTTGTCATACATTCTGCTGCCTCTTTTCCTGGCTTCTCTTGGGCATTTTTCCTTATATATAAGCTTTGAGACTTTGAATCTAAAATGCCACTACTGGTTCTATATAAAATTGAATTATAGTTATAAATATTAGGAGAGAATCAATGTTTTTATATTATACCTTCCCACCCAAGAACATGATTATCTATGTTTTCCATTCCTGAAGGTCTTATTCTATGCCGAACAGTGAAATTGTGTAGTTTTCTCATTCAGGTCATATGCTTTACTGACTAAATTTATTCCTAAGTTTTTTATAGTTCTTGGTATTTATTGTGAATAATTCCCTCCTCTGTTTCTTTTCCAGATTCTCATTGTGTATTTATGCATGCAATGCAACAAAAAATTTTTTTAAACAAGTTTCCTAAATGTTCCAGTAATATAATCACCCACTCAACAAAAAAAATTCATCTCTTACTTTCCAAGGTTTATACCAGTTATTTAATTTTCTTGTCTTAGAAAACACTTGTTTTAAGTGCAAAAACAGTGTTGGAAAGCATGAGAGCCTATCTAGTTCTCAATATCACTTTAATTGGTTTTAAGTGTTTCACCATCTAATGTATTATTTGTTACTAGGAACTTATAGTCTGTATTTTAACAGGTTCCCTGTTCTCATTTAAAGATTGTGTTTTTATACAATCATATAAATTTCTCCCTTCACTCTTTGACATAACAATTAAGTTGATATCTTTTCTGATGTTGAACAGCTTTGAACTTGATCATAGGCCATCACTTGTTTACTATTACTGGATTCTAAGGACCAGCATTTTATTTAGATTTTGACAATCTTTTTTTTTTAATTTTTTGGGTTTTTTTGGGGGAGGTTAATTAGGTTTATTTTTATTTGTTTATTTTATTGAAACATAGTATTTTTTATTTGTTTATTTTTAAACAGAGGTACTGGTGATTGAACCCAGGACCTCATGCATGCTAAGCACACGCTCTACCACTGAGCTATATACCCTCCCCAATAGATTTTGTCAATCTTGAACCATAAATTACTTCCTTAGTTTTCCTTTTTAACACTATCTGCATTAGAATTTTTTGTTAAAGGTATGCTGGTCTCATAAATGAATTGAACGTTTTCCACCCATCTTTATGGCTTGGAGTAGTTTAAATAACCTCAGATTTAACTGTTTAAAAGTTCAAATCCAAGAATTGATGGGGTATTTGTGCATTATAATGTAGCCCTGTAAGGCTGTGCCAGCGTCTGCTAAGTGTCCATAATTTAATCAAGTCTACTTCTTGAATCCGTTCTGGTATCTTCTAACATTCTAAGATGTCACCTATCTCCTTCAAGCTTTTAAATTTGTAATCTTAGAATTGCAAGTTAAAGTCTCTGTTTAAAGCCTTTCTGTATTTGTGATGTTTCTCCCTTCCTTTTCTTTTTCATTTTCTCTTTTTCCCTCGGTCAGGCTCAAGAGTTTATATAATTTATTATCTTTTCAAAAAAACCCAGACTTACGGGAGTTTGTGCCAGGGTGTGGTTGTGTGGTGGAGTAACTTCGAGTTCACTGATTTTCATCATCCTTAATTTCCTTTTCCGAGTCTTTTGAAAAAATGTTATTTTACTGTTCTAACATGTTTTAATTCCCTTATTTTTCATTTTTGGGTCTAATAATGAAAGTGTTTTAAGTCTATAAACTTCCTTTGGGTACAGCTTTCACTATGTCTTTCGGTTATTAGTTATAAATGAAGTAATGAGTAGACCACTTAAAGAAAAAAAATTGAAATTTCTGTGTTATTGTAGTAATTTAATACATAACAAAGATGGAAATTCATTTTAAGGCCAAAAAAGATTTTTAATAAGTGATGCTGGCACAAATGGCTATTTTGAAGAATATAAATTTAAGAATATAACATCCATATCTTTTTCCATACACAGAAATAAGTTCTATAGTTTTACAACTTAAGTTTTTAAAAAAAATCTTGCAAGAAACATGTGACTATATGTGCTATCATGAGTCAAGAAGGAGCTTCTTAACCAAGATTGAAAACTCAGAAAATACATAAAAATGTTGGTATGGAAAATACATAAACAAAGTCGACAGACAAATAATAGATTATGAAAAGATACACTTATAAAAGATGACAATGCGTATTCAGAAGGCTTAAATACTAATAAAAACAAAGACAATTACTAATCCAATGGAAAAAATGGACAAATGATAAGCACAGCTGTCATTTACAAATGCTCGAACTTAAACTAGATCTCAGGGAAATGCAAATCAAAGTAATAATGAACACAGCTGTATGTGTACAACTCTTGCAAAATTTAAAAAAGCTGAGGATGCAGGAAAAGTTGTACTCTAATAAATTGCTCGAGGAAATGTAAATTCTTACATTCTTTTAGGAAATAAGCAGACAATATTTATAAAAATTTGAAATATGTGGGACCTTGGATCCAGTAATCCCTGGGAATCTATTCCAAAGCAATAAAACTACCAGCGTATAAAGAAATAAAAACAGTATATACAAGCATATTATAGAACTTATACACAACATGCTCATGGGGACAAAGGAAATGCCCATCGGTAGCGTGGAAATCACTTAAGCTGCTAAAAATATTCCTTTCTGGAAATATGGTAAGAGTGAACTTCTTTGGTCCTCTTGAAATCAGGAGTGACCTCGCTCGTTTGGGCCAGTGCAGTGTGAGTGGAAGTGATGTGCTCCTTCTGGGAAAAAGCTTTGAGTCCATGTGCTGCTCACCAGACTCTCTTCCCAGCCTGTAGTAGCTCTGGAAGCTGGAACCAGCCTAGGACATCATCGATTTGGGCAGCCGAGTAACTGAGGAGCAGAACTCCCCTGCCTTCCCCTTTGGGACACAGAGAATGACCAAAGAAAGAAAACTTTTGGACAGGGTAAGCCACTGAGATTTTGGAACTGTTACTATAGCATAACCAAGCCCATGATGACTGCTCAAGTAAGGCAATGGCTAAAAATTTACAGCCCCTCACATAATTCACTTTAATCTTGCTTAAACCAGGTGGCTTGGATTGAGTTTCACAAGATATTGCTGAGAGACGAAAGATGCTTAGAAATATTTAAATTATTGTCCTAAGTTTTTATAAGAAAAACAGTTAATACATCTTTATACATATATTACTATATGTAGAGATTATATGAATATGGAGAAAATATGAAAGAATACATACAAAGTTGTTAAACGAGGCTATAAAAGAAAGATAAATCTAGGCTATAACAATTAAAAAAAAGCTAAGTGGTGTGGTGTGATCACATGCCTGTAGTTATTCACATTTAATTGTAATTACAAATGAAGTATTACTGACTAGATATCATAAAATAATTTCATACAGTATTTCATTGAATCCAGGATGCTTTGATGCCTGGCGCTCTTTAGTTTTACCTCTGTTAAGAGGTTTTCAGGCACTTGGCTGAAAATGCTACTAAGAAATGGAAGTGGTTCATTTGCAAAGTGTGGTCTTGCCTGGGCTGTTAGAAACGAAAATTTGCAGGCCCCACTGAAGACAATCCTGAATCAGAAATTTGGGGTGGGGCTCAGTGATATATGTTTTATCAAGCCTTGAAGGTGATTCTGATGCAAACTCGTTTCTTATTCGATAAGATGTAGCCTTAATTCAGAGGTTAAAATGTAAAAAAAAAAAAATCTTAGAAATTAAA
The DNA here is from genome assembly GCF_048564905.1 of Vicugna pacos. NCBI lineage: Eukaryota > Metazoa > Chordata > Mammalia > Artiodactyla > Camelidae > Vicugna > Vicugna pacos. Next base: position 9,846,047 of record NC_132994.1, on the reverse strand, counting down.
TAACTTATTAGATTGTCATTTTAATACACTATCTTCTCTGCTACTTCCAATTTGCAAATTATTTTTGTTTCTTACAATACAAATTCCCAACTATCAGATGTGATTGGCTTTTTTGTTTGTTTTTTATCTGCTGGGTCACAGCACTACAAAGTAACTTCGGTGAGATGAGGTGTCTACCATAAATCCGAGCAGCCAAGACAGGAGACTGGGCTAAGAGAGCAAGTTCTGCAAAACTCAGAGAGCAAACTCAGAACAGAACTAGCTCTGTCACAGGTGCTTTGGGCAGTTTTCCTAAGAAGCATGTTTGAAAATGTCACGCAATCGACCTAGTTGAATGTTTTAATTTTATGTTGCTACAGTACTTCTCCTGTGAAGACAATGGAATGTTGATATTCAATAGTGTTTATACTTTCTCTTTATTATGTTTCTATTTGAAAAATATAACACTTTGGTGTTTAAAAATTTTTTAATGCTTTTTCTTTGGTAGTTTCACACACTTTACAAATAATTTTGTCTTTAAAATTATTTTTCTGTCAATACTGTCTTCAATCATTTTCTGTTCATTTTTCAGCTGTATGTTTCATTGATATTTAAGTATCTTTGATAATCATTTTTAAAGAAAAAAGTTCTGACTGGGACAAAAGAACACTCCTGTTTTTGTTTACGTTTCTAAGAGGAACATTTCAAATGAAATATCCAAATAACGTCTCGTTATTTGGCATTCCTGTGATCACAGGCATTGTTGTATCGTTACCCTAGCTATAGTAATTCAGCATTAGTTTAATGACTGTGCTACAGGCTCGTGCTCGTTCTGGTCCCCTCTACTGCTTTCATTACAGCCGTCATGATCTTTTTTACATTCACAGTGGATCATTCCTCTGCTTGAAATGCTTCAGTATTGTTTTAGGATAATGACCAAAATCTTGAACGTGGCTTCAAGGCCCTGTATGATCAGGACCCAGCAGATCTTTCCATTTTGCTCTGAGCTCCACTTACATGGGCCTACGTTAATCTTATTTTTTAAATTATGAAAATGTTTAAACATACTAAAAGATAACATAGTTCAAAAACCCCCTCTACAGCCAGTTTCCATAATAATCAAGGTTTGGCCACACTACACCTCTAAAACAATACAGACATCTTGTTTATTTTCATCTTCTTTTATCTTGCCAAGTTAACTTAGCTTCTAGGGTAAAATGGTGCTCAGCCTTGCTGGGGAAACTATTTCTCTGGACCTCAGATTGCTCTTCTGTGAATCGGGAGTAATTACAGTACATATTCTCTTAGAGTCATTGTAAAGAATAAATGAATTCATACATTTAAAAAGCTTAGAACAATGTTTGACATACAGTACATCTAATAAATGAGGCTATTATCATTTAGGACAGGTTACACATTTCCCTACCTCAGGGCCTTTGCGCTGCCTACAAGCCCTGTTCTCTTGCCCTCTCAGACTTTATTCAGCTTATGTCCACCAATAGTTCAAATGTCACATCTTCAGGGAAGATGTCCCCAACCTTCCCAGATTAGGCTATATACTGTCTTCATACAATTTATGCTTTTCCTGCATGGCACTTATTTAAAATTATTCATTCATGAGGCTGATTAACAGCTTTCTTTCCACTATACTGTAAGGAGCTCCATAAGGGGAGAAGATGGTATCTGTTTGGCTCCCTGTTTTAAATCCCCAATACCAAGTACAAAGTAGGTGCTCAGAACATTTATTCAATATTTAAGGATCAATTTCTTTTCATCTAATTTGTTTTGGATCAAATTCTCTGCTGTCAACATATATAAAACTCATTATGATAAATGTAGTAAGTTTTATACCGGCTTAAACAACTTGTTTTCAGTTATTTGAGGGATGGAAGTATATTAATAAAGAGTAGTTCTTTGCACAGATTTCTTCACAAGGAAAAAATGCTTCTAGGTGTAAAGTCTATTTCAATTTAATTCTACAGTAAAGGCTGATGGAGTGGAAATCAGGTAAGGTGCAAGCTGGCAGTTCAGTGGTTCAGGTATAAACAGAAGGAAAAACCTCCAGATAACCTTTCAGTTCACTTTCATATTTTCACACAATTTCTACTTGTGTATGAGTTTAGGGGATTTGATGACCTTACAAAAAGTAGTCATCAGATCTGTTTTTTTTTCCTAGAAGGATCCACATGTATTTAAGAATTAGATTTGTAAATTTTTTCATTACAATGGTTGTGAAAGAATGATTCTCATGAAACTTCATTTCCCCAAGACACTAGTCATTTATTTTCAAGCTTCCAAATTATATACTCAACTATTAATAAAATAAGATGTAAAAAAATACCCAGCCTCAGATAAGTTTCAGAAGCATCTCCTCATTAAGTTCAGTTCACAAACACTCCACAAATAGTTAACTCTGACTTCTGATGGGCAGTACATGTAAGGAAGTCTAGAGAACCTGTGCAGGAGAGGAGGAGGAGGGTATGGCCAGATTCTGTATTTAGCATTCTGTGTTCTGTATTTTCCTCTTGCTTGGTCATTCTGCTTATTAGCGTATTAAAAGCTCCAAGAAATCTGCTTAACTTGGTTTAAATTTTTGACAAACTTTACAGAACTCTTAACTATCTCAAAATTAGAGTTAGCAGAGACACTTTGAGAATTGCTAGTCTGGCCGCATTCTATACATTGATGAGGTCAGAATCCTAGTAAAAGTATAAAAAACCACCTTGGTTGTAGTGGTCCCATGACTCCTGGTGACCATTAAATGTTCACAAGTCATCCATTTAATACATTCATTTTAGAATCTTATCAATAGTTGACATTTTATCTTATAATTTGCAGAATCTACTTTCTGTCTTTTGAAAAACAAGGTATCTGCCAGTCTCCAACCTCTGAGTACTTTAAAAATTTTCTATGTAATTCTGAGAAGTTTAGTAATAGCAATTTAATAACTACACCTATCAGGTTTTAGTCGGGGGAGTGAGGTAAAGTGGTATCTTAAAGCATCTGAGAGATGAAAATGCAGACAAGCCTTATTACCTTTGGCACCAGCAATTTGAAAGCTGCCAGGGACATATATTGATCCTTTTTAAATCAGTGGGAGGTGCATAATAGAATTACTTGAGGAATTATCTGAAAATATATGGCACCAGCGGGGTTGAGGCCCTAGTTATGCATATTTTGAAAAGCTCCCCAGATGATTTTGAAGCACGTTTCTAGAAAATCCTTGGTTTGGATAATATGCTCCTCACTGTAATCGTTTGCAGTAAGTACAACGTAACTGTTGTCTGTGATAAAGACAGTAAAGACCTCCAAGCTTTCAAGTCTTTTTCTTTCTCTTTCAGGCCAAGGGTCTATGTATTTTCCTCTGAGTACACTGCACTCTGATTCTCCTAACAGCAGTTTAGGGCACTCTACCATTATTCCTTGATCTGGCTTATCAGAACTTAGATGGTAAGATTATTTTCCCTCAAAGTACACATTTCTTCCACTTGATCAATTCTTCCTCTATGGTTAAATTTAAGTTTACAAGAGCAGTTTTCGTAACCTTTCTTCTTCTTCCTGGGAGTAGGAAAACGACAAGTGTACCAGAAAGTCTTGCTGACTGTTCTAGAACATTCTTTAGTGGATGACATTCCCTAATACAGTCTGGTCTTGCCTCTGTGAGTTCTGTGGTCTTACTGGTTCACTATCCATTCAGGTTCACTTGGCTAGACAGTCTGACGTATCCTCCCCACATAATCTCTCCCTCCTCCTTATGTCCTGAATGCAATCTACAGAGCAACCTTTTTATCTGTTCCTCTTCTAGATACACAGCCCCGCACTACCCTCCTCCCTTAAGGGTTGTTTCTTCTAACCGAGTTATCCCTTCTGTTGCTATATCCCAGTAGTTTTACTCCACCAACTCTTGACCATATGTAATATATTAAAATATATTCTTTATTATTCCTATTCAGTGAATTGTCTGAGACTTTAAGTACAATTTTTTTTTAATTTCTGGGAAATTAAAACTGTTATTCTTTTTATCTTACAGTCTTCAGAGATCATAGTTTTCTTTAAAGAAAAAATATGGAATTCATTTTGTTAACTTGAAACAATATATAATTTAGATAATTATTTCTTCCTTTCAAATAAAACCTCCTACATTTAATTGACTAATAGTTTAGGCACAGGTTACTATGCTTGACCTAGGTTTATGTGAACTTGAAATAATATCATTAAGTTTTCAGCTGTCTTAGCAACATCAAAGGAAAAGGACCAGCTGAATACCACCTTTGTTCCTAAACTAGCAAGAGCTAAGACACATACAAATTTCATGGCAAGTAATCTAAAACTCCTCTAAAAATGATTAACTGTTATTCTATCCAACAAGAAAACAAATACAGCAGATCTATCTAATGAGTTAAGACACCAGATACGCGTCATGCAGTGTCAGCACCTAGTAACAAACCTCTAAACTTTAAAATTCTGTTTCACAACTTCTAAGTACTCATAATACATTTAAAAGGTTGATACCTACTTCAAACTACGTATAGAAGTACCAGAGAACACAACTGTCAAGTAAATGTGCATATACACCAGAGATTCTCAAGTCTGATTTTGGAGCTCACACTGGCAGTCTCCAAAGATTCAAATATGTATTGCAAAGTCATCAGCATAACTTTAAAAAAAAGAATTTTACATGGGGTGGGAGAAATATGATCAAATAGCTGGATATTCTGTCTCTAGACTGTTGACAGACATATCTATATTTCTCATGTCAAAACGTGACTGACTGAATTGGCCCAAGGGACAGGTTATCTTTTTATCTTATAGAAAATTGAGAGTGCAAAATGTAACCAATAGAAATTAAAACAAAAACAAGTAAGCATTTTAGAGTAGTTTTTTTCAGTACTTTCAACTTCTGATAAAATACAGTACAGTAAAAAAATTTAAATATGCTGATTTTGTTTTCTGCTATCAGGTTTTAAAAAAAATTCCATTTTTTTTTGGTCCATATTCAGTAAAAAATAAAACTAAAGTCTTGTGTTTTTCATACCTGAGTTAAGAGCTCTAGGGTATTCCTAAAAAAGAAATAATGTAAGTTATAAATAAAAAAAGATGGTTCAAAGTAACAAATCCATAATCAATACCACTAATGGTGATATTCCTTAAGCTTACATTTTAATGTTTTCCTTAATGAGTGTGTCTAAATATGTTTTTTTTTTTTGGTTGTTGTTAACAACACCTCCAATCCACGCCAAACACATCCATGGACTTTATTAAATCCAGGAAAATAGCCTAAAATGTTGGTTGCAATGCCAGAAATGGCAAGATTAAAACATAATTATATTTAAAATGGTCTTCTGTTTATTTTCAAATATGTTTTTTATATGTGCACTTTAAATTATTTAACAACAAAAAAAGATTTTTAAAATATATAATTTCAAGTCTCAAAGTTAATTCGAAAGAAATGTGTAACATTTCATTTGAAAATAATAGTTTTGGCAGATATGTGCAATATTCCTACATGAGTTCCAAATTTGTCATCAAAACCATCACATTTTAATATTTTAAAGGGGAATTCAAGGTAGGAGATTTTTTTTCTGTATTATGCAACTGACTAAAGACTACTTTCACTTGTAAAAATAATTTACACTAAAAAACTCAGGCGCAAAAAATCTGATAATTTGTTTATCAAAATAACAAGAACAAAATAAGCAATGAAAAAATAGCAAAAGTCATTACAAAAAATAGTAAATTCCTATTTAAATTCCTGTGTTCACAGGTTAAAAATGTTTCTCAGTTAACTATATCACACAGGTTGTAGATACTTTAAGCTATAATAGGGAAAGGTAACATGGGATATTTGAAACTGAAGCTGTACTTACCAAAATAGTTTTAACCTGAGCCTTTGACATCTTCAGAAATGTACTTGACAATAATGTATAAAGTATAGTTATTATTTAGTAGTATAATTCAGTTATTTTTCTTTGAATTGCTCTAAATACTCCTTAAATATTTGAATAAAATTATAAATATTTATTACATTTGGGGGCCCAGTTCTCTAAGCACAATGGAGTGTATGAATTAAAAAGCTGTTATTTTTTTTCTGCTACACAAGCATATGAAGATGTCTTTCTTATTCAAAATGCCTTTGATTTAATCTTAGTTTCATATTTCAAGTTATTTTAGAACAAATGCAAAGGTCAAAAGACTATCATTGCTACTCGAATATTCCCATGAAATATATCATACCCACTGAAGATTGAATACAATTTCACTAAAGAATATCAAATTAATCATTTCCTCCTATAAATATTTTCTTTTTATTTATTTTGTATTTAGAAGTTGCAGTTTTAAGTACTATTAACAGAAAATACATAACAAAAGCTTCCTAACAAGTGAAAAAAATAATTATAAATGCTGGAAAAATTGGCCTCATTAACATATTTACAGACTTTTACTTAATACATACTCCATTGGAAATTAATTATGTGACATTTATACAAGCATTAACATTTCCAAATCACTCTGAGTAGAGAGCACTTCAGTTCTTTACTGTCTATACCCAAAGTTGAAAGTCACTCAGTCTCTGAAGGCAATACTGACAAGCATCAGAAGTGGTCAATCTGAGATGCTATTGACATATTGTTCTGTTCCCTCGCCTAAAGACGTTTCTGTTGAGTAAGTGTCCTTATGCTTCTTCTTCTCTTTGCTCTGATCTTCCTGCAGCTTCAGAATTATGTTTCGTATTTCTTCTCTTTTTGTTCTCATTCTTGGAGGAGGAAACCAGTTTGCCAAATTCATAGGTAGTTCAAAACTAAGAATTGGATTCTTGGAAATAAAAATATTGAATGTACATTAGAAAATTATAATAATATTTTAGTTTCAATCACAAAAGCATTCCAGAGTTAAAATGAATAAAATCAATAACATTTAATAAGTATTTACTCATCTTACTCATTATCACGTGCCAGGCACTGTGCTAGGCACTGGAGATGCAAGGCAGTTTCTACTTTCAGACCTTAGAGTCTAGATCAGGGGTCAGCAAACTACAGCTAGCAGGCCAAATTCTGCCTACTGCCTGTTTTTATAAATAAAGCCTTACTGGAGCACAGTCACTAACTCATTTACATGCTGTCTGTGGATGCTTTCAAATGCCATAATAGCAGAACTAAGAGTAGAGACTGTGTGGCTATAAAGCCTAAAATATTTACTGCCTGGCCCATTAGAAAAAGGTCTGCTGACCCCAGTGTAGACAGACAGACAACTCAACAATTAAAACAATGACTATGACAAGTATTAAGACACGGGAAGCAGACAGTCCTATGGGAATACATATCTGAGGGCTGAACACAATTCCAAGAAGAAGTGATGTTTGTGCTAAGACCTGAAGAATGAAGTTGGCCAAATACGGAATGATGGAAGCAATAGGGAAGAGTATTCCAGGTAAGAAAATATGTATCAAGGCCTGGAGGCAAGAGAGAACATGACACAGTATGGGAAGCTGAATGACATTCAGGTGGCTGCTACGTAGAACACTAAACAGTAAGAATGGTAGAAATGAGGCTAGAAGCTTGGACAGTAGTTAGACCATGCAGGCTACATGAAGGATCCTGGTCTTAACTCAAGGGCAACAGAAAACCACTATAAGATTTAAAGAAGAGAGGTGACCTGATTCGATCTGGGTCCTGGGAAAAGAATTGAAAAATACAACTCAAAAGGCCTAGTTAGATGTTGGTGCAGCAGTTTGGAACAGTGACACTAGAACCTGGACTTAGAAAGTAGTAGCAGGGGTAAAGAACTGAATATATCTGACATTAAGTGATAGAATTCATAGGACTTCTGGCACAATGGATGGCAGATGAGGAAGAAGCAGTTGAGATAACTGTCAAGAATGTCCGAGACGTATGCCTCGTACTGCATCTCAGAAGTCAAAGGAAGAGAGTGTTATGAGGAAGGAATGATCAACACTGTCAAATGGAGCTGGGAGTCAGGAACAATTTCAACATAAGGGTGAGGGTTAAGGCAGATCTAAGAAGCAAGTGAGATTTGTGGAAAGGAAGACAGTGAATATAAGTGTTGTCCAGAAACATATCTGTGAAGGGGAGGAAAAAAAGGGTAAGAGATAGCCCAAATCATGGGAGAAATTTCCTAAGGTGGAAAGAGGCAGTGGAGACGAATAACTGATCAGTGGTAAGGAATGAGGTCAACAAGCCCTAGGTTTGATGGAGTATACAGTCTTTTTTTATGACTTCAAAATACTCTTAAGAGTTTTTACTCCCTGAAATAATTCTTAAAATGACAGTTTTCAATCTCTTCAAATTATTTGCTTGTTGTGTTTTTTACACTAACATAAGGTCAAACACACCATTTTATTATTTATTAAATGAGATCCAACAAACTGAAACTCACCTCAAAAAAGCTCTCTACATACTGCAATATGTAAACACCACAATCACTGAAGTTGTTTTGCTGGGGTACTTTTGGATTAGAGCCTTTCATAACATCTTTGGAAAAACTTCTTTTGCTTCCTTTTTTAACTTCCCATTCCACCTCTAAATACCTGCAATGATAGGTATACAGTAATATGCATGCATACACACACACACACACACACACACACACACACACACACACACACAAATATACATAGTTTCTCATTCCCACCAGAATAAAGTACAGGCACAGCTTTTAACTTACTCTCTTAGAATTTTTACAACATTTGACCGAGAAGGGCCTCTGAGTGAGTCCATCAGTAGGATGCAAGGTCTGCAGGGTAGAAATGATGAATATTAATACTTTATGTTTAAAAAGCATAGAAAGCTGTGCGTTAACCATAAAATTTAAAACCTGCCTCAGTAAAACCTGGGAGGAAAATAAATCTTTTATGCATAAACAACCTAATAATACTTAACTATCCATGGTTATATTAAATACTGAATTATAGAATATTAATCTAACCATACCTAAGTGATGAATACATTTCACTGACATTTCATAGTTAGTTTCTAAAAAAATCACAAAATTTAGTAGAAAGCCAAAACAATTCTGAAAATTTGAACATCCCTATACTCCAAATTACCAAAAGTGGGGACCAGGTAAAAAGTAGAAGAAAAATCAATCCATTTTCAACTAAAATCTATTTTAGACAACAAAACAGGTAATCTTCACATAAACGAATTAGTTTAGAGCCCAGTGTTTTGGGCAAGGTTCCGCTTTTGAACACTCAATATAAATAACACTCAATCTTCAAACTTTGTTGTAAACCCAAGTAAGCGAGGAAGTATAATGTAGTGTAAAAAGTCCTACAATGGTTAAAAATCTAGGTTCTTCCTGGCTAAAATTTTATGAGACCTGGAGAAAAATCTTTTAACTGCTCTAGGTCTTTATATTTTTCCTTTATAAATGAAGTTTGCATTTCAAATGCTGTTAATGGAGTTTCAGCCAACATTTCCTACAAAGAGTCAAGAGATGAAGTCTAGGACTAGGTACTATTTTATCACCTAAGAAGTCTGAAGATCCTGAAAATCCTCCAAATATGTACATCTGAGAACCAAAATAGACTCACTCACACTCAGGGTTCCCATCTGGAACCTGTCCCTTAGGACTGCCTTGAGTCACTCCACAGCCTTCACACAGTAGCTACAGAATCGTGTAAACTCAAATTCCTGTGTTACCGATGTGAATTGAAATGACAGTTTTTTGTCTTTTCCTGCTTCAACTCACTATATATCCAAAAGGGATAGTGGTTTTCTGTGCGCATACGCACACATGGAAAATGGGCAAACGGAGAACTGAAACTATTTCCATTCTCGCCAACTCGATCCCTGGACACTGGGCATGATCCAATTTTCCTCACTGACCCTGAAAGCCTTTTGTGACTTTTGCTTAAGTACTTGTTTAAATTAAAACAGTACGGGGTTAATGTTTTATTCTAAGAGGGTACCTGAATAAAAATTATCATGCAGTTTGCAAGATATATGATTAATGCTTACTGTTTACAGATGGTAGGCTTTAAATGCCACTGTCCTATTTCTGAACTGCAGTTGTCATCGGCAAGGAAACCATCATCACTGCTATCATCCTGTAAAAGACAGCCTACTGTTAGCACTGAAAGCATACAGTCTAAATAACTAACAACTTAACAACAGCACTATTGAGGATAAACATCTTTGCAACAAAAATGTAAAGCAACTTCTTCTATTTAGGCAATCTGACATTAGAAAATGTATGTATGTCACTCCATTTCATTTATCTTATGCTACAACACTGGCATTTGAATGAAAAGAAACAATCAATCAGATGTCTACAAAAAACTTGTTACATCTATTTACTCAATCTAAATTTTTAAAGAGTAAATATAGTATGACTGATTCTTCTCCAGTCAAACACCATGGCTCTGATTTTAGGTATTTTCACAAAAATTTAGCTTGCTGGCTAGGACAACTGTTTCATAACAGGGCATGAGTGACATATTTATTATTCTTTCACACAAATTTTTTTTCATATCAAAACATTTAAAGGGTTTTGAGAAACACTGTTTTACTCAACAAAACCAGTTATCCACTTCACTTGAGAGAAGATGGCTTTATGATACTGTGCCTTATTCTACAAATTATCTTGAATGTAAAACAAACAAGACTTTTTCTGTTCTTTGGGGAAGCTTCCCGCAACCTTACGAAATAATCAACAGTAAGAATAACAATAACAACAACAATAATAATAATATACAATTAGAATAACTAGTTCATATAACTGCTATGATGAAAGGAGCATAATATGTAACCATTGTAAATCCTGAATGTAATCTAGACATGGGTCTGTATGTATTAAACAAAAACTATCTCACAGCCACACATTGTAGACCAACCAACACTACAAAAAATGTATTTTGTTCACAAGAGGATTAAGTAAAAACGAGAAATGGTACAAAGTTATCTTTACGACTAGATAAACTCAAAGTTTATCCTAACAACTAAGGAAAGGTCAGAGTTAAAGAAATGGTATAAACTGTTCTCTCAATATAAAGCCCTGTTTAACTAAAATTATATTTTCAAAAATATACTTTATTCTTGATGTTAATAAAGTTTTTTAGAGCAAATGTGACTCTAAGGAAATATCAGAATTGACCTATGTAGTTTTAACTACATATTACCTGCTCCTGCCATGATACATACACACTAAATTAGATCAAAGAAAAAGAATCACTAGAAAGTGTAAAAAATATAATTTTGCTATGCTTGTTCACTACATAATTGAAAATGTAAACATTTGCCTCCTAAGTCAGTCCAAAGGTAAAGTATGGTCTGCAAATGCTTTAAAAGAGAAAGGGGAAGGGGTGTGACTGGGGTGGTGGGGGCGGGAGCTGGGTTGGGGTGGGAGAATTAATCTGACATTAAAATTTTCTAAGGTGCATTAATCCACAATAGCAAACAAAACAAAGAAAAACTCTCAAACAAAAAATAAAACAACACTAATAATTTTTATCATGGCAACTTCTGAACTGAAACCTGAATTTGTGTTTTGAGATGAGTTCCAAATCCAGAAGGCGTAAGTTACTGGTTGAAGGAACTGCCTACAAAACTCCAAATAAAACCTATTAATTAGATAAAATATTAGAACTTTTGGTCAAGTGTTAGATTTTTCACCTGGTTGTCCTGATCTTCTGAGAAGTCGATGAGTTCATCTTCAAGCATTTTACTACCTTCAGCTGATTCTTCACTATAGTTTAGTCTGATTTTACTTAAGCCATCTGTATCAATAAGAAACGTCATATAATTTTTAAAAAGAACATGCACATAACTTAAGAGTATATGATGTTAAAATTAATGCTTATAATTAATTATACTAATTATGAATACAAAAATGTGTCTTCACATATATCACAAATACCTGGACTGACATGTCATTTACAGAACTATTTCTACTCAGACCCTGAAACTTGTTAAAATTTAAAAACTGGGTATCAATTATATTATTAAATACTTATATATATTTAAATACATATATATAAATGCTGTGCTAGGTATGCTAGAGATATCTTTAATAACAGTAACTACAATAGTCTGAAAATAACTCAAATGTTCAATAACAAAGAACAGTTAGCAAATATAGAACATAAAATTAATTATTATACATTTAAAAAATTAAAATTGTAAAAATATGGAAAATTGTATAATAGAAGTTAAAAAATGACTAAAACTAAGTAAAACAGGTCTGCTTTTGAACAAATAATTTTTAAAAATACATAAAGATGGAATAATCATCATAAGATAGTAGTTATGGACAAGTTCCCCAGGTCTATATTTTTCCTTCATGTTTGGTTTATTAATAGATTTTTTTCAATAAAAATAAAACAACAGAAGCCATGTAGGTCCTGATAGTATGAAAATAATTGACTCAAAAGAAATATTTGTAATGAATTCTTTTAAAGGTTTGTTTCAAGAATCTAAATCCTTAAAAACCAATTATTTTGCTGAAAGAAGCTAATCACATAATATATTTTGAAGAAACAAGATTTCATGAAAATAATGAAAATTGAGTCAGGGACTATGATACCAAATATACAAATATCATGCTTTATTATAGAGCACACTATTTTCAAGTTTTAAAAGCATGACTTCAAGATGTTTTGGACAGGATAAAACTTATTTTGGTACAAGCTATTAAAAGGGCACTAAGAATACTAACATACGCAAGATGGGATGGAAAGACAGCAAGATAAAACGTGCCCCTGAAAAGATATATTTAACATATATAAAAATCTATGCAGACATAGTAAACAATTTTATGGTTACTGGGGGAAAGGAGGTGGGAAGAGATAAATTTGGGAGTTTGAGATATGCAAAGGTTAACCACTGTATATAAAAATAGATTAAAAAAAAACTTCTGTATAGCACAGGGAACTATTTTCAGTATCTTGTAATAACCTTTAGTGAAAAAGAATATGAAAATGAATATATGTATATAATATATGCATGACTGGGACATGCAAAGAATAACCTTTTCAATTTATCTTTTTCAAAAATCTATATTTTTATGCTTTTTTGAAGCTAAAACACCTTTATTTGAATAAACTTTGTTCAAATCCTGTGGTAATTCAGTTAGTCATTACAATCAAGTTATTTCAGTAGCAAATTATTCCTACCTATACCTATCTATTACACAGAAACTTTGTCATATAAATATGAACTTTATACAAATAAAATACATGTGCATTGAAAAAAAGGAAGAAAAATAATTTAAATAGTGTAGTCAATTCCTTCAATTATTTCCTTCAGTAAACGATAGCCCTGGTGTAAATTGAGGCACTAACTCAATCAGCTGCTCTCTCAATCAGAATCAGTTCCTGAGCTTCTTGTATAGTGAGATCATCTGAAGGTGTCAAGCATAATTCTAGAGTTTAAACATACACATTTTTCATGTACCATACATAGCAAGACAACTATTTCAAATGGTGCTCAACTGAAGGAACAGCAAATGAAAGCACTGATAACACAGATTATTATTTTCCTACAGTTGCCCTTAAAAACCTAATCTGCTTGATAAGATACAACTCCACTTACTGTAGTATGTCCTCCGACATCACAGTCAACATTTATGACTGTATGTGTTCAATGGTTAAAATTGTATTAAAACTATCTAAAATGCCTCATTTAAATCCTGTCAACTATACTCCCAGACCAAATAGAAATTGATTACTAAGACACTAATCACAATCACAAAAACTTCCACAAGCTCTCCTTGTAATAACTTTAATGTCATCATTTTATCTAGGATAGATCTGCTTAACTATCCTCCCTGAAGCAGTAAAGGATCCTCTACAGAGCACTCTTATCTAATGTACTTTTGGGTGACTGATCCCTTGGAAACATCTGATAAAAGATATGAGAACTTGTTCCTGAAAAATATACACCCATTCTAGAGAACCATTTTTCAAACTGTGGGACACTATCATCACTGAATTAAGATAAGCATTAAAAAAGAATGGAATATATCAGTGTATCATGTACAATAAAGGTAAATTAATTTCCTTTAAGGAAGATATAAGACAGTTACACACATACTAAAAACAAAACAAATGCACAAACTATAATTTTAAAAAGAAGAATAAATACAATAAACATACTCAACGGGCAAACTACATAAAACAGATATTCTTCACTTTGGTATCCATCAGGATTTGTTAGGGTATTTATTCAAATTTAACTGGTTACTACTCAACTAGAACATTAACTTGTAGGAGAGGGCCAATAGGAATTTCTGGGGTTTGTATATATGAATATATGAAAGAAGTCCTAGGCTATTTTTATCCCATTGCTGTGTTTTAAGTCATGCACTTTATTTCTTAACTTGAATTTACATTAAACTGTATGAAATTATTGATCAAAAAGGAACTTAAAAAATGTCTTATGGAGATATAATTCATATACCATACAATTCACCCATTTAAAGTATATAAGTGGTTTTTGATTTACTTACACATATATGTGCAACCATCACAAGAGTCAATTTTAAAACATTTTCAAAATGTTTTAAGCCTCAAAAAAAAAACAAAAAACAAAACGAACATCGAACTCTGTATCCTTCAGCTATCACTCCCTTCTCCCCATATTCCTGTCTCCCCAACCCCCACCAGCCCTAAGCAGCCATTTATTCTAGATTTTCCTGTTTGGGAAATTCATACAAATGGAATCACATAATATGAGGTCTTTTGTGACTACTTTCACTTAGCATGATGTTTTCAAGTTTCATCCATGTTGTAGCATGCATTACTACTTCATTTCTTTTTATGGCCTAATAATAACCCATCAGATGGATAGACCACCTTTTGGTTATCCATCAGCTGATGAACTTCTGGACTGTTTCCACCTTTTGGCTATTATGAATAATGCTGCTGTAAATGTTCATGCCCAAGTTTTTGTGTGGACATGTTTTTATCTCTCTTGGGTATTTATCTAGGAGTGGAACTGCTGGGTTATATGGTAACTCTGTTTAACATTTTGAGGAACTGTCAAAACTTGTCTCCCAAAGCAGGCCACACCATTTTACATTTCCACTAATAATATATGAAGGTTTTCATTTCCCCACATCCTCACCAACACTTTTTGGTATCTGACTTTTTGATTCTAGCCATGCAAGTGTGGCTATGAATCTCTTTATGGTTTTGATTTACATTCCCTTATGACTAATGGTGTCCACCCTCTTCTCATGTACTAACGGGCAGGACTTTGGTTTAAAGGCAATGAGAGACAGTGCATGCTGCCTTGAAGGCTTAATATTCAGAGTGCCCCAAATGGTAATCAATCTCTAATGTGGCTATTCACTGCCTCTTTTATATTTTTTCTATTCAAGTATTAAAATACTAAAACTGAAAACAATTACAATCAGAATTTGGTGATTACCTAATTTGCCTATCTTCACTTCCTGTCAGAGGATAGATTCAGAAGTGAGCTAGAAAAGGTGGTACAGTTGACCCTTGAACAACACAGGTTTGAACTGCACTGGTTCCACATACATATGGATTTTTTTAAAAAAAAATATGTAATACAGTATTTACACAATCTGAGGTTGGTTGAATCCAGGGATGTGAATCTGCAAATGTGGAACTGTTTAATGATACCAAGGGCCAACTGTCAAATTATACACGGATTTTTGACTGTCTAGACGGTCAGTCCTAAACCCCACATTATTGAAGGGTCAACTGCATTTATCTGCTTGGCTTTTGATGTACTTTTTTTTGCTTTATCTCTTAAATTTCCCCCTTCTGCCTCTTATCTTATACCCCCTAGAGGGCAAAAAGACCAACAGTCATAGGGCTAATGTCAGCTTTATGCAACCTAGTATCTCAAACAAACAAAAGTGATTTTATAAGGGTTCAGCAACAGCTTTCTGACTTACTAAAATAATACAGGATGGCAGACATACCAAGAGTATGTTCAGAATTCACAATTTTTGATAAGGTCTTTCTAAGTTCACATAATTTCTTCTATGACTTCACTGAGTATTTTTCCTCCACAGAAAATTTATTAGATCTATTCATAGTTCAGTAAGTTTGAAAGTACATACTACAGCATATTATGGGTTTAGAAAGTAGACTATTTTACTTTTGTTTGGAGTGGAAATTATGTAGCTGCCTTGATATAAAATTTACCTATCTGAAGAGAAACCTTAGATTTCTATAACAAGGTCAGAAATACGGAACTGGTTCAAGGGAAAAAAAAATTATCAGAACTGAAGGGAAATAAAAAAGCAGAGGTTGGATCAGTGCCCTTCTTCCCATTGAAAACCATGAATAAGAGTGAGGAATAGGAACTAACCTTTAGTTTGAATGTCAACAACTATTTGGAGGAGAAAGCTTTAATTTCTGCCTCTTGCCACTTGATCTCAATTTGCCCATCTGTAAACTGAGAAGATCGAACTAATTCGCCTTACAGATCTAAGACTGTGCATCTACTGTATATGCTGAATAAGTAAATTTCCATGAAATAAAAATCAATCCAAGTTCCTATAAATGGAAAATGTAGACCTTGTACTACAATTTTAAAACTGCACTCTCTGTAAGGGTGAGAGGAGGAGACTGACTATCAAGGGGGCACAAGGGAGTTTTTTGGAGTAAAGGAAAGGTTCTAAATCTTGATTGTTATAGTGATTACATGACTGTATACATTTATCAAAGCTCACTGAGCTATATTCATGAGTGAATGTTATTGTAAGTAAATTATACCTCAATAAACCTGACTTTTAAAAAGTGCACCCTGAAATCTTAATCCTATTTCTAAAAATATCCAACTTATTCTGAATTCTTTGATTCTTTAAAACATTTAGAAACATACCTGTATGGTGCATAGAACTTAAATATTCATTCTGTAGGCCATTCTCACTTTTAGTCCTATCAACAACTTTCTGGCATGCAGATTCTCCTTTATTCGATTCTTCATTTTCACTTGCAGTATGATTTATTTTTTTCAGACTACATTTCACACTGCTTATGTTTCTCCGATAACGAGGGTCACTTTCTTCCTGTTCATTATTTGAATCAATTACAGCTACGCAATGCTTTCTGTTTAGCATCTTCTTAATTACAGGCTTGGCAGAAGAGTTTTGTGAACAACTGTCCATTTCACTGGCTGAAGGAGAAGAAATACAACTGTCCTCTACAGTTGAACATTTTTGCATGACTGTGTTTTCATGGTAATGAGGATTAGGTTCATACTTTGGTTTTTCCAAACCAGGGAAACAAACAACAGCCAAAAACCAGTGTGCACTGTAAAAAACAAATGAAACTACTGAATATATTATTAGAAAAGTTTATTATATTTGGCAATAAATATTAAAATGTTTTTCCTAAAGCTTTTGTAAACAAATTTATTAAGTATGCCCAATTTTTTCAATTCTCAAATTATCCACTTGTTTACATGATCGATTAACAGAATACAGTGTCTATTCAAAAATAACATAATTTTTGTCAGAATTACGTAGTCTGCATTCACTTTTGCAAATAATCCTTTGAACCGTTTCTTGCTTTGAATGAAATTTTCATTCAAAATGAAATTCATTGTTTTTCAGGCAATTTAACAAAATGTGAAGTACATCTCTGCAATTCATCATTCCCAATTATGTTTCCTTTGCCCTATTTATGACAATAAAAAACTAGCCTCAAGATTAAAATGTCTTCAGAAGTCTAATTAGACTTTATAATTTTGAACATTTTCTAAATATTACACATAACTGCTTTTTAAAAACTTTTACCACATCTGTGTTTTTCTTATTAATAAGGCAGGAATTTCTTAATACTGAAAATTCTTTGTCTCATGCTATATTGAAATAAAATATATTAAATTAAAATAATACATCCAATCTAATCATAACAAAACTTCAAGTATTAATAGGATTCCAGCTGTCAAGTGGGTGCTCATGATATAGCCGAATTCAGATTATCACAGTTCCCAAAAGTAGGGTATAAGCCATGAGTAAGAAGCTGTACAGCTAATATTGGTTAATATTCATTAACCTAATGAATTTTATTAAAGGCTTACTATTTGGTAGGCACAATATTATGTGCTGGGATATAATGAACAGGCTATACATGTCAGATAATTTAGCTCAGCACAGTGTCATATATTAGGGTGTTCAACAGATATTTACTGAATGAAAAATGAATTATCTTGACATGGATAAAAGTTATTCTATATTCTATTTCTGAAAAATGTCAAATTCCCCCAAGGTAATACTAAGAAACAGCACATCTCTTCACCAGATAGCGTAAGCAGAAAGGCCACAGAGGCTGGCTTCATTGTCAGTGTTGTAAAGACCAGATGGAGGAATGCTACTCTCCGTTTTTAATTATCAACCTCAGCATCCTATGGACTTAGGTCAGGCTGGGGTAGGAGAAGAGCAGCACACCACCTTCCTCACTTCATCAACTCTAAGATACAGCTGACTGGAAGGCATATCTCAATTTCAGAAATGTTAAAATGTGAAAAACGTGTTTTAAAAACTGGCTAAGTATGGTATAATACAGTGATTCTCAAAGTCTATCACAGTTCTAAACATTTTGCAGTTATGATAATATACATAAGCCATAATTTTTCTGTTGCTTCACCTAAAAACTTGGAAAAATTCTTCCTGCATCTAGCTGAAAAGAGAAAGCTTTTGAGGTCACTTCCAACCTCCAAGAGCCAGGTTTTGCTTTTATGATCCCTTTTAATAGCAGCTACCTTAACCTTAAGTCTATCCGTGGGAGACGAGGCTAACGCAAGGAACTTCACTTAAAGATGGATTAGATCTAAATGTTAAATTTCTGCTCCTGTCAATTATGACAACAATTTAAATTTTAAAAAACATATAAACTTTTACCTTGAAGAAATTACAACCAGGAAAGTTAATAATAATACAGATGACAAATATATGGCAGCCTATCTAACATAATCAGTGTATATAAATATTTCTTTACATCTCAAAAAAAAAAAAAAAGAGCCCTCACGATCTGGAGGCTATTCTTCCCATCTACAAATGGATAGATCTCTTGCAGAACACTTTACTAACACCTTTGTTCATTATCTACCTTTCACGAAGATGACTGAAAGCAATGAATGTAGCTTCCCTCCAAATCAGATACAGTGACAAAGAGGGATGTGCCCCTGTTGTTAAACTATGTGTGCCTCAAATTATATTTCTAATTTAAATTTTTATAATTAATTTCTGACAAATGGCTTTCTAGGTATATGCTCCCTTTAACCTAGTGGGAAGCTCACTTGTTAAGTTATATGACATATTAATGTCAAGAAACCTTATTCTGAGGAAAATGAAGAAATTAAAGATTAGTTTTAAACATAGTTCTAAATTTTATTATGACACTATGTTTGACTTGAATATATAGCTTTGAAGGAGTTGGGCTTTACAGCCATAACCAGTGTTTTAACCTAGCCTACCTATCTTTGGCTGGGCTAATTAGTGAGCACAGGTCTTATGATTAAAGCATGACTTTAAATAAGCAGAATTTGATTATACCATAGAGTGAAATTTGTTTTTCATAGTGAGAAAAAAGAGCACATTCAGAAGCTATCCTGGCAGTCTTCTTAGACATAAAAAATCATACAGAATATCAACTTCACACAAGGTTACTATTCAACCATGATAAAATGAGACAAAGTAAGGCCATTTCAAAATCTAAGCAGAGACAAATATAAGGTCACAATGCAACCCCCTAAAACACCAAATGTTCTTTTTTTGCTAAATGAGTGAATGTTATTTCTTTACTCAAACAAACCACTGCTTCCTTTGACCTCCCCCTAAACTGCCAAACCAAAGCCCAAATCCTGTTACAGGCTCTATCAACCACACTTTTACTGGGACGATCCACGGTTGCCCGTGGTGTGCGTTCTCCCCGGGTCCAAGGAGTAACCCTCACTGTGCAACATTTATAGGGGTATTCCTGGGGTCTCCGGCTGGCAGGCGTAGGAAATTTTTAAAAATCCAATACAAAAACTCTCAAGTCTAAACTGTATAATACTACTATCCTATACATCTATGCCTCTAGTCATTGGGTGAGAATAATGCACACTGTTTAACTTCCCCAATTTATTTAGGAAATAGCTTTAAGTGGTAAACATGGTTTTCAATGAGCAAATGACATAAATCCAGCCACTTATTCTTCTTTTTGGTTAAGAGCTACAGTATGCTTTAAACTAAAGATTCAAATTCTACTACGTGATCTAATCATCTTTCTCTAACCTTTTCTATAGGATGTTTGCTAGACACAAAGCACCATTTTAAAAAAATGACATTATTCCATACTGATGAATAAAAGACCTACAATGAAACGTGAAAAGATCTATCTGGTGTCTCTGAAGTTCAGTATCTTACACAATTCACTGGAAAACCGCATTAATTTCCATAAAATAAGGAGTATAAGTATAAATATATACAATCAGTATCAGAAAGAAGTTTAATAAAAATGGATGATTTATTCACCTCATAAACACATTTTCTAAAAACTGCCATCACATTTACATAAAGGAAACTCTTACTCACGCTTCATTAAGGGGTACAAAAATAAAATCCTTCTCAAAAATATCTACATGCCGGGTCCATGTTTTGACTCTCCCATGTCGCTTTTGTTGTATTCTGTAAGACAAGAGAGAAATTATCAAGCTTCTGAAATGTTTCTAGCATTTCAGCTTATATGCAGCAATTCATAAATCACGAAGATTAAGATGTTAATAGAGCAAAAAGTTCTGTAAGATGATTTAACAAGTTGCGAGAAGAAAGCAGAACATTTGAGATGGAGTAGGAAGATGTAAAACTGCCCATCACTGAATCTGGAAGAAAGCGGTTAATTCTCGCTACTACTTACTACAGTGGACCAGAGTTACTATTTTTATTGTTGCAGAACTGGTTTTAGCAATGATACTGAAAAGCATTTCAGACCATGACCTAAAACAACTGAGGAGAAGACACCAGGAAAAGTGAGCAGTATCTTACAGTACGTGAAGCAGGACAGACGACCAGCACTGGTCAAAACCAATCACTATCATCAACTCTAAGGTGTAAAATCAGGAATCACTGAAATACTAGAAAATATTCTTTACATAATGCATAGCTGCCATTAATTCAAGACACCTAACAGCACTTATGGCAAAAAAAAAAAAAAGTACCAATTCTTTGTGTATATCTTATGACCAATTACCAGAAAGTATTAAAGCTAGATGCAGTCACTATGTGGAGAGAAATTATAAACAAAATTACTCAGGCCTTATATGCAGAATAGTATTTCCTTAACTAGCGAGGGAATTATCCAAAGAATTTACTAAAATTACAGATTCACAGGCTCCTCTGTTAGATATTATGGATGGAACATCTAGGATTAAAACAGAACTATCTGTATTTAACTAGTATCCAAGTAATTTCACTTTTTTAAACTATCAGACATATTTGGGACATACTGATCTAGATATTAGACCTTTATAAATTCCAGGTATTCTTGAGGCTTTAGAGTATTATCAATTATATTAGTTTTGCCAATTGATAATAGGACTAAATATTGTTACTTCAATACAAGTAAGTTTAACTTGGTAAAAAATCAGTTAAGTAACTTACTACATCTTAAATATTTTCAAAGAGCTTGACTTACGATAGATTAGTTGTTTCATGAAGATTTCTCCTCTCTCTCTGATTAAGGCGTTTATAGAAAAAAGAACTGAATATATGAATTCGGTCAGCTTCTTCTTTCTTCAATTTTTCAAGCACCAAATATCTATTTTATAAAAAAAAGATTCCAAATATAATGAATTTAACATTTTACTTTATACTAAAAATAGTCACACAGTGATCAAATACCTATTTCCACCATCAATCTCTATTTCTTTAAACTGAAAGAAGTTATTAACAAACTTTATTTCATATTCCAGACAATGATTACTACCAGATTATTCTTAAGTAATGAAAGTGAGGTTTGAGAGTAAAACTAGGATTTGAAAGATCTAATCCTTTGAAACAAGGGCACATTTATGAACATCAAAAGATTATTTAGCACAGACAAAAAATAGAAATGACAGAAATGTTCATCAACTGATAAGGGGAAAAACAAAATGTGACATATCCATAAATGGAATATTTTTTGGCCATAAAGATAAAGTTCTGAAACATGATGTAACATAGAAGGTCCTTGAAAATATTATGCTCAGTAAAGAAGCTAGTCCTCAAAGACCACATATTTTATGATTCCACGTATATGAAATGTTCAGAATACGCAAATCCATGGAGATAGTGCGGAGACTGGTGGCTGCCTAGAACTGGCGTTGGGGCTGGAGAGAAATGGGGAGTCACTGCTAATGGGTAGTGAGGTTCTCCTGGGGAATAAAAATGGTCTAATGTCGATTATGGTGACAGAGGCACAACTGTCTGAATATACTAAAAACCACTGAATTATACACTTTAAATGGCTGAATCATAGGCCATGTGCATTATATTTCAATAAAGCTACTATCTTTATGTATCTTTATTTTGTTTTAAACAGTTCAGCTAATAAACCATGAAGATTCAGCCATAAATTATTTTTATAAAAACAGAAAAGAACCTGTACAGTGGTGAGGTTATAACAATGATTCTTTAAAGTGATCTTACATTAGTTTTCATTTTTCCTTGCCTTGTTTTTTTTTCTATAGGTCTACATCAAAACAAACAGCAATAATCCTTTAGATCACAAAGGGAAATCATGATATATTAAATTTAACTGTTTATGTTCCAAATTTCCTCAAAGGAGCTACACAAATTTCAAGCTTATGAATATACTCATTTATTAAAATGAGGATAATATAAAAGCCTTGTGAAATGTTACACAGAAACAGCAAATGGCCAGAGGGCACATTTCCGAGACCTGTCACTTTTATCATAATATTAGGTAATTCTAAAGCTTAAGTTCTGAGGAGGATATAACTTACTGATTTCTTGCCTTAGGACAACTCAGTGTGCCCCCACAAAAGATTCAAGATGGTGAATCACTCATGACAGAGTTTAAATCAACTGTTGAATTCTACATATATACTTAAAACAGAGAATGTAGTGAACGAGACTTGACTTTAGGGGCTATCCATCATGGGTGAGCCATGCTGCTTTTACCAGCACAAACTACAATGGCTACTTTGTAAACTGAATCAAACAGACAAAGGAATAATTCAACTTAAACAAGGAAAGTTATTGGTGATTTAAGAAAACTGACTCTATTCTCCACTTCATATGTAAACAAATGCACGCCTTTTAATTTAACATAACTATTTTGTTTTTCTGATCTGATATACATCCATAAGTATAGCCATGACTATATATAGTTCTGGGGTTTTTTATGTACATGTATTAGAATTATTCACTTTAGTTGGAACAGCTCTGTCTCTTATTTTAGAATTAAAAGGAAAACCCAAATTTATTACCAAAAAACCTGTGGGAATTTCTTTCATTGAGGCGCAGTTTTTTTTCTTTCAGTGTGTATCATTTATTTAAATATTGAATGTCACAGTGAAGCAGTTCACTTGCTATTTTATAAAGTGGACAATCTAACAACTCAATCATGACATTTAATTGTAGGATGAAGTTAAAAGATGAATTTAAGGATTTGTAAGTAATTTTTATTAAAATAATTATTTTCTTCTCTGCATTTAACATTCTCTAGATGTAATGCCCTTCTATTTCTTATAATATTGGCAAACTTTAAAAGTTTGTTTCTAGCTTGTAGTGTTAGAAATGGAAAAGAATGAGCAGCTCTGATAGCAGCTGAATTACTTACTTTAATAGTGAAGTTTTAAAAAGTTTCCTCTTTTTAATTCACTTCTAAAAATGTCATGAGAAATATAAACACTGATTTTTAAAAAAAATCATGATTTTCGTTAGAATCTCTACTTTATTTGGAAGTGATTTGCATCAGAAAAGGCAGAACTTGTAGACAATGTAAATTTACTGTATAAAATTTGTTTCAAAGTCTAACTATAAGATGTCAAGAAGCCTCCCGAAAATGTAAAGAATTTCAAGAGAATTAAAAAAAGACCATAAAATTTCTACTGTAATGCAAAAAGTGTAGATTAGTGAAGTATGAAATAGAATAAACTAAAATGTAAATAAAATACAGGAGGTGCAACTTATTTTTTACCCAATTACATGCTTTCAAAAATAAACATTTTATACTAAAGATCTCAATAGGTTAAAAGTAAAAGAGTGAAGAAATATATGCCATGCAAACACAAACCAAAAGAAAGCTGGAGGAGTTATATTCATTTTGAACAAAATAGGATTAAAAACAAGGAGATTATCAAGAATAAAGAGGAACATTATGTAATGATAAAGGTATTGACTCTCCAAGAAGACATAAACATGTATGTACCCAACAGAGCTTCAAATACACAGGAAGAAATAGACAAATCAATAATTATAGTTGGAGATCACAGACTTTCTCAATAATTGACAGAACAAGCAGAGAGAAAGTAAGGACAAAAATGATCTGAATAGCAGTATCAAACAACTTGACCTAATTGACGTTCACAGAACAAGACTTTTATCCAACAACAGCAGTGTTATTCTATACAGTCACAGCTTTTCAGTAGTTTGGTTTAAGGTAGCATACACTCGGATTAAGGGATAACATATTCTTTTTAAAATTATGGGGAAGAAAAGCATAATATAATTTGCACTATTAACCATTTTTAAGCGTGCAATTCAATAGTGTTAAGTATTTTCACACTGTTGTGAAAATGATCTCCAAAACTTCTTTATTTTGCAAAACTGAAACTCTATGTCCATTAACAACTCCCTTTTCCCGTGCCCCTCAGCCTCTGATCACCATTACTTTTTTTTTCTATGAATTTGACTACTTCAGATATCTCATGTAAGTAGAATCATACAGTGTTTGTCTTCTTGTGGGTATCTTATTTCACTTTGCATAATGTCTTCCAGATTCACCCACGCTGTAGCATGACAGGTTTCCTTCCCTTTTAAGGGTGAATAATATTCCATTGTATGTATATACCACATTGTGCTTAATACACTCATCCATCAATGGACATCTGGGTTCCTTCCACTTCTTGGCTATTATGAATAATGCTACTATGAACATAGGTGTGCAAATATCTCTTTGAGACCCTACATTCAATTCTTTCGGACATAAACCCAGAAGTGAGCTTGCTAGATCATACAGTAGTTCCGTTTTTAATTTTCTGAGGAACTGCTATACTGTTTTCTGCAGAGGCTGTACCATTTTACACTCCCACCAGCAGCGCACAAGGGTTCCAATTTGTTCACATTCTCTCCAGTTCTTTTCTGGGTTTGGGTTTTTTGTCTTTTTGATAGTGGCCATCTTAATGAGTGTGAGGTGATAACCCATTGTGGTTTTGATGTGCATTTCTCTGATGATTAATAATTGTGAGGATCTTTTCATATGCTTGTTTGACATTTTTATGAGAGAAATAATACCTTTTGATTTACCTATCAAGAACTTTGTTTGAACTTGTCCTTGAATGTGTCTGTTAGGTCTGCAAAGTTAGGCATTTAAAATCTAGGACAGTTTCTCTTGCCAGCATGTCTCTGACACATTTTATAACTTACTGAAACATATTCCATTTCCATTAAATCTTCAAAAGGAAAAACAGTTCCTTTGGAAAGGGGGTATAGGTAACACAAAAAGGAGTATAATATTACTCCATGATGCTAAGTTTAAGTAAGTAAATCCTGTTTACTGATGGTGTTGTTGAGTTCTTCTCTATCCCTGTTAATTTTGTTTAGTCGTTCTATCAACTGTTGGTAGAGGGAAATTAAAGTCCCCAGTTGCATTTGTGGACTTGCCTGTTTCTCCTTTTAGATCCATCAGTTTTTCCTTCAAGTACCTTGTAGCTGTACTGTATGGCACGCACCTATTCAGTATTACTAAAGCTTACTGGTGGATTAACTTCCTTATCATTGTACAATGTCCCTCTCTATCCCTGGCAATTGTCTTCCTCGCAAATTTACTTTATCTGATACTAATATATAACTCCTGCTTTCTTTTAATATTTGCACTGTATATCTTTTTCCATCCTTTCCTTTCAACATATATATATATACCATTATCTTTAAGTGAATTTTTTCTAGACAGGACATAGTTATGTTCTTTCATTCACTCTACCAGTCTTGGTTTTTTGATACATTGAGTGCATTTAAATTGAATGTAGTTAGTGATATGTTCTGTCTTCTAGTTCACTGATTCTCTCCTCTGTCCTCTCTATTCTGCTCTTGGGCCTAGCTGTTAAAGTTATTTGTTATGGTAGTCTTAGTTCTAAACTTTCCATTTCTTTCTTCTTTATATCTTCCTACATTTTTCAGAGGCTTCACACCTATATTCATAACGATTCCTTAAAGAATTTTTATGATGACTCCTTTAAAATCTTTGTCAGATAATTCTAAAATCTGTGCCATCTCAGTGCTGACTATTGCCTTTTCTCACTCAATCTGAGATCTCTCTGGTTCTTGGTGAGACAAATTTTCAATTGAAATCTGGGTTATTTGAGGATTACAAGATTCTGGATCTTATTTAATTCTTGTGTTTTAGTAGGCCTCCCCTGGTAGCATATTCTAGTGGGTGAAGTGACACCACTCCACTACTGCCAAGTGGGGGATAGAAATTCAGGTTTTCTGGCAGGCCACCATTAATATCAGAGGTAGAAGGGCTCCATGTGACTGACAGGTGGGGATGGGAGGCTCCCTACAAGGCCTCCACTGATACCACCTCTGCTGGATGGGGGGAAAGGAAGGATGCCTCAGTTTCCCCCAGAGACCAGGATGCAAGTCCAGTTATACGTTTGATCTTAATTAATTAGCTCAGGGCCATTGTGCCTCAAAGTTATTCTCAGCCTTTATCTGCTTAACCTCTGCTGAAATGAAATCACCAAATGTACCTTTAAAGCTTTCACCTTTGAATTTCTCTTGTTACCTCTCAAAGACCTTTAGAATTTATTTGTGGGAGCCTCTTTCCTTCCTGTTTATCTCTTAAAATCTACTCGTAAAGTTCTGTCCTTACAGCTGTTTTTCTCACTCTATATCCCTACCTATGCAATTTCACACATTCTCGTAATTAAACTATCACTTGTAAAGTAAAGCCTGACCTCTAGAACCATGTATACAACTGTTTGGCACTAACCCTTCCGTTGTATCACAGTTATCTAAAAGGGAAGTTGTCCCCTCTTCCACCCAAACCTGTTCTGCATCTACATTCATTGCTTCAGTTAGTGGCAAAATCATTTAGCACATGTCACTAGTAAGAAAACTAGGAGTTATTTGGCACCTATTTATTTTTCTCCTTTTTAATACCCATTCAATCAGTCCTGGACTCCTGCTAAACAACTCTACCTCTTAAATTATTTAATTATTTCCTCTTCACTCCAACTATTTAATTAGGCTTCTTATATTACCTTAATTCAGCTTCCTTAAATCATCATTTATCTAGACATCCACAATGAACATGCTTCTCAAAATATACACCATTTTTCTAATCAAAAACTCTCATTCTTTTTTTTTATTTTTGGTTTGCTTTTGTTTGTTTGTTTGTTTGTTTTGGGGGGGAGGTAATCAGCTTTATTTACTTACTTATTTATTTTAATGGGGGCACTGGGGATTGAACCCAGGACCTCATGCATGCTAAGCAGGTACTCTGCCATTGAGCTATACCCTCCCTCAAAACCTTTCATTCCTGATAACAATGTTTTCTTTCCCCAAACTATGGGTTTGTAGCATAGCAACCATTTGCAGGCTATAAAATCAGCAGCAGCTTTTAACAACCAGTTAAAAAAAAAATTGTCTTATGACATACATTTGAATAAACTAGAAAATATTAGAGCACTAGGTACAGTGAGAGTTAAGTTGTTTTGTTTCTTACACATCCAATTTTATATCACAAAGCAGTAAGCACATACACATTTAGACATGTAAAAACACACTGCACATACATGGATACGCATGTGTATTCTGAGTCATGATGTGAGCCCTTCTAGGAAAGCTTCTTTGTCCCTCACATTTCCCAGCCCCCCAAAGAGAACAAAGCTTTCTCTTTCTGCTATGTCTGTACCATGTTACTGCTTCCACCAATACTGTAACCCCATATTTGTGTTTCCTACAAGATCATAAACTTTTAACATTACTTGGCACAAAATTGGCACATAGTGAAAATTATTTAAAGGAAACAAGTGAAATCATACTTTCATGCTTGGTGAACAAACTGATACCTAACATAGGGTAGTAATAATTTTAGAGGCTTAAAGCACTAGAGCAATAACAATATAATAAACTATAATTTATGAACACTTTGCATGTGCCAGGTATTCTCCCTAGCACTGGAAATGTGTATCTTTTTTAATTCTCATGATCATTTTGGATATTATTATTCATCCTATTTTTTAAATGAAAAAACACAGGTAGACATTAAATAACTTCCCAAACGTCACATAGTAAGTGGCAGTGATGGAATTCAAAATCCAAACAATTTTGACTCTAGAAAACCAAGATCTACATTATAAAATGTTAAAAATTTGCTAAAAGGCTAGTAGAAAATTAACTTACTTCAAATAAAAGTCTATAATAACATCATTTAAAAATTCTCCTTCACTTAGACAATGCAGGTCCTCATTAGTAACAGAGATGCCTCCCTTAGCTGGAGGTGGTGGATATACTATCAATCTGTAACAAAATTTAAAAAAATAAGCAAATAAACAAAAATATATATGTGTATATAACTGAAATGTAATAAAATGGAGAAGAAATTTAAGAGTGCTACAAGTGCTCTCACTTTTCTACAGGGCCCATGAAGATGGTGTGGCTTTCTCCAGCTTCTTCCTCATCATCAAAAAACTGGAAGTCTTGTTTGTTTTTAAGTTGTATCTTAGATTCAAGTGCCACCTGGTAAAGAAAATTAAATTATCAATTCACAAAGTCAATTTGAAAAATTTTCAGTAAAAAGATAAAGTAGAAGGCAAGAATGCTTTCCAATTTTAAAAAGTTAAAAACAAGAAACAGGAAAAACCAGGGTCCACTTTCTTTTTATCTGTAGCTTCTATAACACTGGTACTCTTACAATTTTGTTCAACACTGGTTTTCCGATACCCTGTCTTCTACTTCCCATATTAAATTAGAGTATGTTAGTACAATCCTAATGACAGATATAGTGTTTTTTTTCCTGTAGGAGTGGAGGCCTACCTCAGTTCAGTGGGTAGGCAATCCATGCACTGTGGGAGCAGAGGCTCAGGGAACACAGTCCACTGAGCTTCAGTTCTCCAGAATCAAGGAGCCCTTAAAGAAAGAGCCTTCCATTGGCATTTAAGTCTATCACTGCTGTGTTATGGCCCCAGCTGCTCTTTCCTCCTCTGGAATCATCTCCTGTAGCCAAATCTGCAAAGAAGGGGAATGGTTCCCCTTCTGCCTTCTGTTCTTCTTCTCATCCCACTAACTGTGTGAACAGCTCTTCTGGTGAAGCCATGCTTAACTTCACCAATATTATGCCTTGGAAAGCCCTACTTCCAAATTTGCAGGCAGGTTGAAAGATTTAAGAACTTCTAATAAATTACGTCAGCAAACTTTAGTTGCTGTGGTAGGAGACAAATTTAGAGTATTTAAGCTGTATTTGCATTATTTAACATTATAACGTTATAGTTACAATGTTATAGTTACACTGTGGCCTTTGATTCAGGTGGCTTCAGTGTTATCTACTACATGATTAGTTACTCTAGAATTGTTCAGAGTCAGAATCAAATAGTATATATTCTTTCAAGTTTTCAACTATGTATGTACATGTTACACATAAATGTATGTCAGCAACCAAAATTCCTTTATTTGTACTGAAGCCAATGGCACCACTGGGAACCATCAGCAAATTTAAAATAGAGTAACAATCAATTTCAAATAGTACTGTATGTGTATGTATGCTGAGAGTGGGGGAACAAGAAAAAAGTATGAGAGAAAAAGAAAGGAGACAAAAAGTAAGGACAAGGATAGACTGTGGAAAGGAACTAAAATAAAAATGCTTCTGAGATCTGTACCAATTACTTTGTGTCACAAATCACCTACCCACCATTAATGTTTTGACATAACACAATTTACAAATCACATATAAAAGCAAATAATTCTGAAATGGGATTAAAAAGATTTAACTCAAATGAGCAATGTAATAATGAAATGTATTTCCCTTTAAAGCTATTATTTAAAATTACACTAAAAACATTAAAGATATAATTACATTTTTAATTTTGTTTTCTTTCTGCACACAACTTCCTTTGATGCTCTCTTCATAGGTTCTTGTGCAGGCAACAAGTCTGCTATTGGCTTCTTCAAAGGGAATTTTTGCAAAAAAATTGGACACATTATTCTTTATACCAATTTCAGTAATGATGTTTTCAAATATCATATTTGCTTGAGGATCAAGGCCATTTTGAAAAATCAGAATTATGTATTGTTCTTCCAAATCTGAAAGAAAATCAATATAATCTTAAGTCTAACAGAAAAAAAAATTAAGTAGTTAGATATTAGAAAAAGAGTAACAATTAGTTACTTTCAAGAATATCACCAGAAATCCTAGTATAGATGTTCAAAACAGTGTTTGGCATACAGTGGATATACAACAAATACTAGAATAAAGATCAATGACAGTGTCACCTCAGAAGAATAAGGAACCAGAACACATTACTCTAGCAGCAGCTAAAGAACAACTCTATTCATAGATGTAACTAATTTATTTCATCTAAATAGGATCCAAATAAATTTACTCATTTGAATACATAATCCATTAACATTTTTGTCAAACACAAATAAATTGCCTACTGAAGTATCTCCAGATTTAACTGTAAAAATTGCTATTCATTAATTTGCCAACTCCTATAGCTTCAATAACAGCTATCATTTACTCATCATTACACTAAGCAGCAATTACTGAGGAAAAGTATTTATTTTACAACCAGTTATGCTATGCCACAAATGTTAGAAGGGAAGGAAAACAAACTGGAGAACCACATCTACTTATTGTAGAGGATAAAGACCTGTTCTATGAACTTTCAAATTTCCTATTCAGGTTAAGTTTCAAGGATTCCAGATTGACGGCTGATTTACAGTGAGCACTTCCATCAGCCCATTTAAAAAAAAAAACCACTCATTTTGCTCAGATTATACAGTGTTAAAATAAAGAGTATGTATCTTTTGAGTTTTAACCCATTCTGAAAACTTTCTAAATGGGTAAACTTGGGTTTTTATCTTCAGAACATCCACTTTCTGTGGTCTTTTCCTCATCTATAAAATGAGGGAAGTAATACCTATCTTACAAGGTCACTGTACGGACTGTAGATAATATACACTTGCGGTATCTATCAAAGTGGACTCACACTCAACTAACCAATGTATTGTATGTATTACTATATTTGACCTACATAACTTACTTGTTAACTTATTTATTCCTTTACAATCATTCCAAACTTTATCCTCCATGTTCATCTGCAGTTGCATGCTCAGCTTCTGATAAACTGCTGGTGTTGTCTGAAGAAACACTACTGGTAATTTTCGGACATTACACCATTCACATTTAGTCAGATCAGAGGTATTTAGAGTAATCCCTACAGGATCGTTTTCTGGTTCTGGAGAAAAACAAATGGAAATGGAAAGCGAATCAATTTTTAAGAGGCAAAATCATAAATGGAGGAAACTGTGGGGAAGTATAATTTTAAAGTTAAGTATATATTTATTATGCTCCATAGATAGTAACTCTGGTGGGAAACAAAGAAAAATCTTTGTATCTTAAAGAAGGGTCCACATTTTTTCCAAATGAAAGAGGATTTGCGTTGGTGGTATAGTGGTGTGCATAGCTGCCTTCCAAATGAAAGAGGACTTAATAAAGTGCATTTAAAAAATCAAACTCAGCTTTTGTGATGTTACAGAATGAAATTGCAGTATTAAGATATATGCCCTTTGTTAAGATGCATGTAATAACTAATGATCTTAGTGAATTCTATGAATATTGTTTTATTTTTTATTCCAGTAGTGTTACAGTGTAAACAAAGCTTTAGTGAGCAAAACGACATAAAGAGCTTACCTTCCAGCTGTATCTTGATAAAATCTAAAGAAAACTGAAAAATAAGATAAATTAGTAACAATCATAGATTTTTGAAGATTTTGCTACAAATACCCTAAATGACATGTCATTTGGAACTCAGACTACAGAAGATTAAAAAACTGATCCATGTACCATGTGCTTAAACACAAGATGAGATTCTGCATTCCCCCTGTGCCAATGATCTCTGAAAAAGACAAGCTTCACCTTCTTTATTCAATTGCTTAGAACATTTCTCATATCACTGGTTTATTTCTTACAACTTTAAAGAGAAGTTGACAGACTATTACAACAAACACCTGAATAATCCTTACCTAGATTCACTCTTACAATCTTGCCATACCTGCTCCATCACACTTTGTATATATATACACACTTCATTTTTTATCCCTAAATCTTTCAACATATACCTCCCAAGAACAAGGCCATTTCTCTTAACACAACCAAAACATCACTCACTACCACATCTAAGAAAATCAAGATTAATTTTGTTCAACACAAAGTGAATACTCAGGTTTCCCCAACTGCTCAAAATTGTTCTTTACTGCTGTTTTAACTTTTCCCCAATCCATGACTCTGTCAAAGTTACATTTGTCCCTTCTGTCTACTCCGGTCTAGACCAGAATCTGCCTCCCTCTGTTCTTCTTGACATGGCCTTTGAAGAATCCAGGATAGGTTCTGCAAAATGTACAACATCTTGGACTTGTGTCTCCTCATTTTATAATTCAGGCCACATATTTCCAGCAAATACAGCACACAGGTGATGTCTTACACCTCCCACTATGTCACTTAGAAGGCACACGATGTCAGGCTGTCTCACTACTGTTCAAGCTTAATCACTTGGTGAAGGCAGTGTGCCAGGTCTTTCCACTGTAAACATTTCTTTTCCCCTTTGTAAGTAAACAGTAATTGCAGAGAGATACTTGAAAACTTGTCAATATCCTGTTTCCTAATAACCTTTTGCCCAATGGTTTCGGTATCCACTGAAGATCTTGCCTGAAGTCAGTTATTACTGGTGGTCATAAAAAGGTGATTGTCTGATTATTTTAATGTAGAGAAGGCACATTAAGCCTGATACAACCTGAATTAATGCTCATTTTGTGTGTTTACATTTAATTCAAGAGAATCAAAAAAGGAGATAAGAACTTCAATATGCATTTTTTAAAAAGTTGGAGCGGTATCTAGACGGATAAATAGATATAGGAAAAGAAAGTTTGGTAAAATGTTAATGGCAGAGTCTAGCTGGCAGTTTTATGAGTATTCACTGTAAAATCTTTCAACTCCTCTGTTTTAAAATTTTCACAGCGGGAAAAAAGGAAACAAGGAAATATACAATAAATCTACGTGTCATTACAACAGTTGCAAAGTCTAGAGTGTCACTAAACATACCTCCTAAAGATTGTGCTTGAAAATAATATTAACTGGTTTCAATGGAAAGTAACAGGTTAACTGGGGACACCAAGAATGGGTATTTGTAGCTTGGAAAACATTCCAACACATATAGGAGAGGAAGTTATATGCTTTAGAAGAGTGTGTCAGATGGCTCAAAAAATGGCAATATGAATGACATGGGAGGAGCATATAGCACAGTGATAGAGCGCATACTTAGCGGGCACAAGGTCCTGAGTTCAACCCCTCAGTACCCTCATTATAATAAATAAATAAATAAACCTAACTGCTCCCCCAAAACAAATAAAATAAAATAAAAATTTCTTAAAAAATGACAAACATTAACGTGGAAGCATTTGAATAAAATTGTTACATGAGATGTATGAATACAAAGAAACATGTCTGAATAGGTATCATTTAAATATCTGTGTGGGAGGGAGGGTACAGCTCAGTGGTAGAGCACATGCCTAGCACGCATGAGGTCAAGGGTTCGATCCCCAGTACATCCATTAAGTAAAAAATGAACAATAATAAATAAATAAACCTAATTATCCCCCCAAAACACAAACAAAAAATTTAAATACATAAATACCTGTGTGTAACTAATTACACACAAATATGAATGTTATAAGTAGACCCTGGGTTATTTTACCTACATCCCTGAGTTTCTAAATTTAAGTTGGCCAAAACTCTTGATTTTTTATCTCCTCAATTTTCTCATTAACAGAATGAGGAATGCACTGTATTTAGGCACACATGGTATTTCTAATAATGTAAGGTGTTTTCCTGTTAAATAAAATTGGTACTTCTACATAGCGTCAATTCTAACACTGAGTGAATTTAAAATAATTAAATTACCTAATAATAAATGCCTATAAAATTTGATAAAACACTTAAAATCTGTTTCCTCAGATTAATGACATGGCAGATAAATCATTTCACTACAAAACATAAGGAGGTTATGTTCAAGAAGAAAATGTCAAATCATCTTTTTTTTTTTTAAAATGGAGGTACTAGGGGTTGTACCCAGGACCTTGGGATGCTAAGCATGTGCTCTACCACTGAGCTATACTCTCCCCCCAACAGATCATCTTTTTAATACAGTATACAAAGAAACTACAGATCCACCATACTTCATCAAAGAATGTTCTTTGAGATAATCCCACAGTACAAGGAAAGTTAATACCACAGAGTTCGAATTTCCATATTAAAAGCACTAGTTTTTGGCTGAAATATTTCATTCACCATTTTAATTAAAAATAAACAAAAACCAAAAATGAAACAAAACCCTGTCTCAAAACATTCTATATTACACATACTACCTTTATTTCTTAAAGTAAATTCAGTTAATTTTTATTCACTAGATTAAATAAAAACTAATCTGTAACTATCATGTAAAAAAATTCCATTCAACTTTTAATGTAGTTCTTGATAGGCAGCCTTGAGACTAAATATACAACTTTAAACTAAATGTCTAAATTACAAGCAAGACCTAATCATCGTACTGAAGAGTTCTGAGTAAGTGTTAATGTAAGGAAAATCCACAGAAAACATACAGGGTACTCCTGGAAAATTCTGAGGTAACACAGAATGACATTTTTATTAACTGACAGAAATCAGGAAAGATAATCTGTACTAAAAAGGCTGGTAACAAAACACAAACTTCACTAATCACTAGCAATCCTGACATATGTTACAATGTTATTGGGCAACAATGGACAGATAGTCTGTACATAATTTGCTTTAAATCTCTGATGCATTTCTAAAACTTTCTAGTTTTTGAATCATGAGAAGCTGGAGGTTTTTTTTTTTTTTAAAGAAAACGATGCTGGTTTCTCATACAGCTTTGCTGTGATAAGAAATTAGCTCTGCATTTCATTTTCTCCTGTAAACTAAGCTATAAGGTTCCCCTCCTCCTCTTTTTATCATACTGTATCTTAGAACTATGAATCCCAGATAATAAGTACCTATTATTTACCATAATTTAAATAATAATAAAACTACCTTTTAACTTTCTTGATGTAATAAAATGTATTTTCTTAGAGATACTGCTTTATGCACAAACGACAATACCAGGAGACAGTTTGAAAAAATAGTTGGAAACAGACAGGGACTACCTAGCTAAGACACTATAAAATAAAGGCTTACAAATTAAGTACAGCGCTATAGGAAGATTAACCTACCAGTAATGTATAGGATATATTAGAAAAAAGAAAAATGATCACTCAGAAGGCTTGTTAAGGAGACTATGTTAAAATTTTAAATAGAAAATATACATTTGAATTGGACTGGTGGTAGTAGAATAATGAGTATGAAATAGGATGAGTAGAAAAATGAGATATGACAGGTAAGATAAAAGGACTAGAGAAAGTCCTTTGGGCTTTGTGGACACTGAACTAGTTCATAAGCACAGTGCTTCTCAGGTGGTGACTGTTATCCAATAATCTATTTCTAGGAGTCCCTGTGCTACATTTTCTTTTGGATTCTTCTTTCTTTCATACAGTTCTTTAAAATACTCTTTTTACGCATTAAGCTGGCATGAGAATAAAACAGTAACATAATGGAGGGTATTCTAACTTGGTGAGAATTAGCATCTTCCTATGATGAACATGCACTACCTTGAGCATCATATTAAGATAAATTTTTTACTCACTAATTTTCACAGTGAGAAGCTATTTATGATTGTTTATAAACAATCAAGATTCAAGATTTCAAACTGCTTTAAGCTATTTGAAATCTTGAATTGATTTTAATATTCTATTAAATATTTTAACTTATAAATTTTAAAATATTACATATTAGGCTTAGCCATGAAAATCTGCATCTTATAATTGGTACAGTAAAGAGCTTATAGAATGTACTTACAATTACAGGCTCTATTAATAGTCGGAAGAGTGTTCCCACTCGTATACTTCGACAGTTTAAAATTACACTATCAAAGGAACTTTGGCAGTTTAAAGATACAGGATCAACTGAAGTTTCTTGAGAAATCACTTTGCGACGTTTCAGAGGTGTACTGATAATAGAATTACCAAACTGAAAAAGAAAATAAAATTTTCACTTAATAAGTTACTAGAACTTACTAGCAAACTAAGTAGACATATGCAAAGAAGATCCAACACAAGAAATGTAATTATCAAAACATAAGATTGATTTTACTTCAACAATGTTAGATAAAGTAAATACTTATTGATTGTGTAACAATAACTGTAAATCTTTCCTATTTTTATCTTGCTATATTTTATCTACTTATTAGTTGAAACTCCAGTAATAGCACAGCAGTGAGAAATGGTACTCTGGGAATCAGACAGCCTGGGTTCAAGTAACAGCTATACCACCTTTCAATGATCTCATCTTCTAAAACTTAATACCTCCTTAAGTTTTGGTTTCCTAAGCTGTAAAGTATAAGAGTATTTATTCAAATGAGCTAATGCATATAAGCAGCTTAGCACTATGCTTCATGCACAGTAAAATGTTGGATAAAAGTTAGGTGGTCATAGTGGTGTGGCTGTAGTACTTGGATTAAATCAGCAACTTTTTAGAAAACAGGTTAATTCAGGAAAAGAGATCATTATTCACATTGTAAAATGATGCTTCTTTACATATTAAAAAAGGTTAAAATACTTGATCTGTTAAGATTAAGATTTCATCATCACCCAAATACAAATTAATCATAATATAAAAATATATTTTATAAGTATATAACTTAAAATAAATGTAATTACAAGTAAAATTATTGTGTTAAAAAACCTTATTATCATCACAAGAATAAAACATGATCTTGATACAAAACAAGAGGAAAAATAGGTCCACTGCTTAGAAATAGGCACTATTCCCATTATCCCTCTAGAGACAGTTCTGTGACCTATATCATAGGAAAAAATATGTATTAAAACAAAATATGGTATACACAGACATACTTATTTCTGTAAACTGCGTTTTCAAGCACATTAACAGATTTACCATGAATATTTTCCCAGTTATTAAAAGAAACATAATACAGAGGTTTAAAAACTTTCTTAGCTTTAGAATTATTTCTTCAAATGAGATGTTATTTAGCTCAATAAGTTAGATAATTTAAGAGCTGCACCAGCTGAATCCATAGTGGAGAGACAGTCTAGAAATGGACAGTCCATATCCCCTCAAAGGGCCTCTAAACCAACACTGAGGAACCCTTACCGTCCACTGTGCCAGTGGGAAAACTGCTCATTTACAAATTCCATCATATGGAAAGCCATTATTTATTTAACTGAGCCCTCCTATGCTGGACATCTGGTTTCTTTTCGGACCTTTCTCCATGAAACCTTATTCTCCAACAAGCATTTCTGCAGCAATTCTGGTATACTGATTATCACCAAATTGCCCTCCAGCATAGTCATACCAATTTACATACCTAACACCCATTTCTCTAAACACCAAGCAAAGAGAAATACTAATATACTTAAAAATTTTTCAGCAATCTAACACTTAAAATATTTATCTTATTTTAATTTGGTTTTCAGTACTTTATTTTTTTAAACTCTATTCAGACCATTTACTCATTTTTCTATGGCTTGCTTCTATTTCTTGATTTTCAGGAAATTAAAAATATTTAAAGGACCAACTCATACTGTAAAATACTTCACTATTTTTTCCTATTTGCATTACCTATCAAATTCTGTGGACGGTGTTTTGGTTCACTGTTCTGTACTTTTCACTTAATCAAATATATTCATCCCTTCATTTACTATTTGTGCTTGTGCTGAATGTTTGGAAAGGCATTCCCCTAGATTATATTAAAAATATAATCCATTTCTTCTATTATTATTGTCGTTATCTTTTGTTTTTCATTTCCTATGGTTACCATCTTAACAACCAAGTATGTATGTTTCCATATTAATTTATCTGTAACTCCTATAATTTCTGACATATGCACACACACATGTAACTTTTTAACATACAATTTATTCAAGCTTTTTTACAAAAATAACAAAGTATGTACATATTTCTGCATCTTGGTATTCTCGCTCAACAGTACCATGTGAAGATCCGAAGTCACTGATATTTTAATTTTTATTACCAGTGGCGGAGTAATACTCCATGCTATAGATGTATGATAGTTTCTTCAGCCATTGCCATATTAATGGGCAATGATTTTGTTTGCTAATAGTCATATTAATACATCCAGTCTGTGCACTGGAGGGGGAGGATTCCTTTGAGATTGAGTCTCAGAAGTGAATTATTTGGTCATTTGGTATACATTAAAATATTTTAGTAGATGATTTCCCAAAGGGCCATAACACCATTTTTTCCCCATCAGCATAATTAGGAAAGCACCCTTTCCCTTGGTTCTTGCCAGTAGTACATATTGACTGATTTTGTATTAATTTTTAAGGTTTGTCAAGTATATGGTTATACTTCATTTTCTTTAATTTGCACTTTTCACGTAGAAGTTCAATCTCAATCTCTTCTTTTTGTCCATTCCTATTTTTTTTCCCTCCAACTTTTAAAAGTTCTTGGTTTAGATATTAAAGTAGTGTATGTTACTTGCATTACAAATATTCCTTTCTATATCTATTATCTATTGATGTAATTTCTCTACTTTTTACCATCTGAATATTTAAAAAATTTTATATAGTAAAATATAAAATGCAGTGAAACAATATTATGTTAAAATGAACCCAAGTTAAAATGATTTTTTCCTGTCCATTAGGTCATACAAGTATACTTGTTTATACTTATATTTTGCTTACTGTAAGGCTGATGTTATTTCTTCTTTTTTTTGTATATATATATATATATATATTTTATTGATGTGCAGTTTGCAATGTTGTGTCAATTTCTGGTGTACAGAATAATGCTTCAGTATTACATGAACATACATATATTCATTTTTATATTCTTTTTCACCATATGTTACTATAAGATATTGAATATAGTTCCCTGTGCTATAGATACTGTTTCTTCTTGTTGCATTTTTTTTTATACTTTAAGCTTTTAATGTAATTGAGATTTATTTTTGTATGTTTTAATGTTCTTTCAAATAATCTTCCAAGTGTTATTTTAAGATCTACCCAATGAATAATCCATTTTTCTCCTACTGACACTTCCAAATTACCCTCCCCAAAAATATTAAGGAGATTCAAGCAGAATAAATGTCTATAAATGTGAAAGTACCTGGTCTTTCATTCTTGCTTTTCTTGGCAATGTAACTGTATTTAATTCTGAATCTGCTGGAATGCTTCTTAGTTCATGCTCTACTCTACAGGTATTTTCATTTAGTGCTGCTTCTACTTTTCCGGTGGATGGTGCTGGAGAGGAACATGCTGAATCAGCAGGTTGAGGAGATACGCTCTCTCTTCTGTTAGTCCTGTCACTGTCATCATCGTCATCATCACTGGACAAAATGACTATAATGAAAATGTTAAATACATTTTCAGTACTTCATTACTGTAAGTTAAAAATGTAAATATATCAATCACCACAGTGAGAAATATACAAAAATTGCTTTAGATCTCATCCAGATCTGAGACTTAATAAAAATGAATGATGATATAATTGATTTTCTCTGATGAAAAGTTAAATTTGGAGGACAACTAGAACTGGCTTTTTTTTTTTACCAATATACAAACATAAAGTTGA
The DNA here is from genome assembly GCF_048564905.1 of Vicugna pacos. Classification (NCBI taxonomy): domain Eukaryota; kingdom Metazoa; phylum Chordata; class Mammalia; order Artiodactyla; family Camelidae; genus Vicugna; species Vicugna pacos. Next base: position 9,805,978 of record NC_132994.1, on the reverse strand, counting down.
TTCTATAGTCCATGAAAACACCCACACAGAAACATAAACAAGTTACAGCAAAAATTAAATGTTTATCAGTAAGACTATTTCAGAGTTCCGGAAAGTCTTAAGTACAAAGATAATATGCATATGAATTATTCACAAATAGCATGCATTTTAAGTATGTGTAAAACTCCATGTGACAAATAATTTTACCCTACATAGGAAATCACAAATATCAGAACTGGTCCTTGGGAGAACTTGGACCAGTGCCTAATGCTCAATAAATCTTGAGTAAATGAACATGGGCAAGGAAAGACATTAAGTATATGAAGGTAATTTGCTCTTATACCTTGTACTCATTCTTAAATTTGAATTTTATCAAACCCACCTCTATAGCATAATTCCCCAGAGCCAGCAACAACACGCTTGAGTCAAATCCTAACTCCTTACTCTGGTTCACAAATGTCCATAACCTGGCCCTGGCCTCCTTTCTCATACTACTCCATTTTCCCTCTTTATGTTCCAGGTACACCAGCCATTTGTTCTGTTCCTCAAACACCACCAGCTTGTTCCTGTCTGGACTGTAATTCCTCTAACGCTTTCTATTTTTTTGTCATTAAATACTAATTTAAATACCATTTTCTGACTGACTACCCAATGTAAAGCAAGCACACAGGTACTTGGCTCATTCATATCAACTGATTTAAACTTCTGTTGTCTTTTGTTGTGGATGTCTACTTGCTCATTCGTCTCTTCCTACTAATATAAACTATGAAAGAGCCTTATGAAAGAGCCAGAATATTGCCTTGCTTAACACTACATTTCCAGAGTCGAAAACAGTGCCTGGCAAAGAAAAAGCATTCAAAAATCATGTGCTGAAGAATGTATAAACATGTAGGAGCAAGTTTCTTTTTTTGTATCCCACACATAAATGCTCAGTTAGTATTTTTTGAGTCACATACAAGTCCCAGAGGGGCATCACCCCCAGCATCACCCTACTTGTTTTTTAAAATTTTGCTATCCAGTCTCAGGAGCAAATGGTAAAGTTGGATCTTTTTCAGAACTGGTATTTTATTAATAGAAAATCTAACAGGCCAGATTAGAAAGTCTAAGCAGATTTACACATACTTGAAAGTTAGGGTTCACTTACTAGCTATTTGCCTCAGTTTCTCCTGTATGAAACTGGGGACAATAATGGTATCTATTTGTAAGGACTGTCTTAAGAACAGATCACTTATTATGTAAAAGGCTTATTATAGCACAGTGCCTGACATACATAAGCTTTTTAAAAAGTCCATGAACTGTTTGTGCTGTTAATGAAACACCACACAGAAATATATAGTAAACAATAAACCTAGTGTTCTATCTACAATTATTTTCATTGTGCTTCAGGAACAGTAAAACTTCTATATCTAATCTATCAAAAATTTATTTCAAAGCCCCAATGCTGCAACAGATAGAGCTGTACTACACAGTTCTTGTTTCATTAACATGGGTTTTATTTGGTGTCACTATAATTGGGGAGAGAGTATGCAAAATGATATACAGTTAAGGAGCTGTTCTCATGGCTGCTTTAATTCTACATAAAATATAGAATATATTCTATATAAATATATGTCTAAGATTTTGCATCAGCATCTGCTATGGACTAAACTGTGTCTCCCCACAAAATCATATGTTGAAGCCCTAACCTGCAATGTGACTATATTTGGAGACAGGGCCTATAAAGAAGTAATAAAGGTTAAATGAGGTCATAAAGGTAAGGCCCTAATCTGAGAGGACTGGTGTCACAGGAAAAAGAGGAGGAGCCCAATCTCTCTCTCTCTCTCTCTCTCTCTCTCTGCGGAAGCACAAAAGAAAGGCCATGTAAAGACACAGCAAGAAGGCAGCTAGCTGTCTGCAAGCCTGGAAGAGAGGCCTCACCAGACATCAGTCCCAGGGGCATCTTGCTCTTGGACTTCCAGCCTCCAGCACCGTGAGAAAATAAACTTCTGTAGTTTAAGCCCACTCAGTCTGGTATTCTGTTATTGCAACCCAAGCAGACTGATACAGTGTCTTTGCATTTACATTCCAAACTTGTTCCCACAGATATCAGCATATCTTCCTCCTCACTTCATGCTAGGCAATAGTCAACAGTTACTTTATCAAAGGTGCTTATTCCACCACCTATCTCAAACAGCACTCGTCTTCATCCTGACACTTGTCACTATCTCTTCCCCGGAACTGCTTCACTTTTCTACACAGAATTTATCACTACTTGGGACATTGTACATTTTACTGTTTGCCCACTGAGGACAAAATAAAAGCTTCATAGTAATAAACTACTTTAACATAAATACAAACTTAGGAATGACAAAGTATAAGAAAGAAGATTCTGGAACCAGAAAAACCTGTTTTTTAAAATCTAAACTCCAATAGATCATATGTACGTAATATTGAGAAACTAATCTTCTTAAGCCTAGGTTGCCTCATGTATAAAATGGGGTATTACTAACTACCTCACAAGACTGTAAAAAACAAATGGAACTATTTAGTATAAATATCTTTTATCACAAAGCAGGGCAGATAAGCGTGCAATAAATGATATCTTAGAAGATAGTTTTCCATATACTTTAATGGGAAATACTGTTTTTAAGTTTTGAGCAGGGGAAGGGAGCAAATATATGCTTTATGGTTTTAATTCATGGTCAATATGGTTCTAGGTTAAGCTTTACATAGTAAACTGCCTAAGGCACCTCAGAACCACATTAATTTACTTTGTTTTTTCACTTATCAACTTAGCCTTACTAACCTCCAGTTTTCCTCAACCTGGCAATGTCCTCAGGATGTTGAGTTTCCAATACAAAGTTTGGCTCAGAATAATAATCTAATACCTGCCTACTACGTTAGAGTCTACTTACATCTTACATTAAAATATAAAAACCTCACCACTAGGAAAGATTCAAATGATTTTAATATTTAAAATGGTATTGGTATAACAGTAATATGTATCATAAAATATTCATCAAATATTAACATCCTTGTAACATCACAACAGAGTGTTGGCTGGACAGCTGTCATACACTAATTCTTTTTTAAACCAGGTTTTTTGAAAATAAGCTAATGTACTGGTATGGGTTGAGGTTTTTATATTGAAATGAGTTAAAACAACTTCTGAGGTTAAAAAAATTCTGAATTTTATCTTTTTATAAAGTAACCAATGGAGAGCTTTTTCCATTATGGTGCATAGGGGGTTATCATTACAAACTAATTTTGATATATTTGACGTATTTCAATATACAGTAGTTATGATTCCTTTGTGATCCAAGGGTCTCATTATTGGTCAGTGGGGGCCCTTTCATTTTAGCTCCTGTGTGCTCTGACATAACCATGGTTGTTTCTGACTGTTCTCATGCTTCTCAATACAACAAGGTGATTGAGGTTTATCTCATACATTCATGCTCCAGACCAGGAGTCAGCCATTTCTCTGAGGAGCCTCTGGTTATTTTTAGTGGAACTGGCCTTCAAAAACACAAATATGGGAACTAGGGTTGTTCATTTCTATAGAGGACTGCTTACTGTTTCTATGCATTTTCTGTGGGTAAAGCTAAAAGATATTTTCTATTTAAGAGAAAAATATATAAAATAAGTTCATATTATTACCTCTAATTCAAATTTAAGGTTACAATTATTTTTACTCCTTTGACTTTATTTTTGTCATCCTTTTCTCTAACATTAAAAATTAAAAAAAAAAAAAAGGTAGCACCAGGGATCCTTGTGATGCAACTGTTCCATACCCTGACAGGGGTGGTGGTAACATGAGTCAAAATATGTGATAAAATTGCTTTAAACTACACACATGTGTGCGCACACACCAATGAGTGTGTGGAAAACTGGTAAAATCTGAATAAACTCTGGATTATATCAATGCCAAAAAAAGAAAAGAAAAATCTTGGTTTCTTGAGACAATAATATAACTGCTTATTTGTTTTATCAATATGTATATTTAAAAATAGCAATACTTGTATTATTAACTATAATATTACTGAATACAGTTAGGATCTACTTGGAATTCCATTTGACCTTGAAATATATATCACATTAGGGATACACAGCCACAATATTATTTTAATTTAAATTAATCTGAAGTTGATTCTTCTGTATGTTCAAGTTAACTAGATACATAATTAGTTTCATTTGTATCATTTTGTTTTCAACTTTGTTGTTGTTTTAAGCTTCTGATTTAATTTTGATTTAAAACACTGACATGGTTCCAAAGTCAAATCTATAAAACAAGATACATATTTGGAGAAATCTGGTATCAACCCCTACAGCACTATTTCCTACTCTTTGAACTTCTTTTCAAAATCAGTTTTTGATATATCTTTCCATTAAAAAAATAAAACCTATATTTATTCTTTCACCCTTCATAAATAAAGAGTAGCATATTATACACTCTTACCTGCACCTTACTCAATTCACTTGATTAAAGATCCTAGAAATCACTCTACACAGTATTAAATGAGATCTTTCTCTCCTTTTATAGCTATGTAATAAGCTACAGTCTATTCAACCAGTCCTTGATTATTTCCAATCTTCTGCTACAAAAAGGACTGCATTTCATATATGTATATGCTCATGTGTCTAAAGATAGGAGAAAGATTTAGGGGAGGAACAAAATTGTCAGAGTCCTTTCTATATGTCAAATGCTTTACTGGGCTATGCTAGGCATTTTATGTTATTTTATATACTCCCTCAAGAAAACTATTAGGCAGGAAGTATACTCATTTACAGATCAGGCCAAAGTTAGAAAGGTGGGCATAACTGGCATCTGACCTAAGACTAGGACTAGAACTAAGGTCTGTTTTTCTTTTTTTTTCTTTTTTAATATTAAGATGGAGCATGAGATGGGAACAGTCAGTTATTACTTTCCAACTACATGGACAGTTTTAATCATCTACCCAAAAAGCATGTTACATAACTGACACTAGAAGATACCTATTAAAACCACACTTCTGAAATATGTGCACGCTCCCATTAAAAACATACATGATAAAAGTAATACGAAAGAGAGTAAAATACTTACTTGGATCGTTTAGATCTGACAGGCTTGTTTTCCTTTCTTTCAGGTTTGTGATTTTGGCTACTTTTGCCCTAGATAAAATGACTTTCCCATTAGTCTGTAAATAATTCTGTCCACTCTCATCACAATTCACAATAATATCAATTGGAACCTTTCCCACACTGTTGCCATAAAACTTCTTGGCTGGTAATGCTGTGTTTTGCGACTTCTGTCCGCCAGAATTCTGATGAATTGATGTTCTTAATAATGATCCCGTAGATTCATTCAAAGTTACAGCTTGTCTGCAATTTCTCTGCAAATCCTTAAAAGGAATACCACAACTTTGGCATTTAGTCTGATTTTCTTTTTCTTTTCCACATTTTGGACAATATCCACACTGTTTAGAAACCTTAAATACCAAAAAAAAAAAAAAAAAAAGAAAAAAAAAAAGAAAAAAGAAACAAAACACTTTGGCATTTTATTTTAACATCATGGAACAACGACAAAAATCTCAAAATTAAAGCGCTTACTCTCTATCACCATCACCATGGCAAACACAAAGTCCTGAACGTTACTTGGAATTTAGCATCAGATTGCTGGAAGGAATTTTCAAAACCATCTAGTCCAGTAGTCTTCAAACTGGACTGTTATATTCCTCAAGGGCTACATAAAGATGTTCTAAGCCATTCAGGGCCAAATAATCTAAAGGGAATAGATATCTAGATCCTCAGTTTACACATATAACCTTTCCAAAAACTGATTTGATTATGCTTCTCATGTCAAAGCATCACCTGCCACAACTGTCCTTATCATACTTAAAAAAAAAAAACTAAATCCGTATTCCATTTCCATTTGAAATATTACAATGGTGCATTCCCCTGGGGAATAAAAATCACCAAACCAAACAGAAGGATAATTTTAAATGCTGGAAAAATGAATTGATTTTAAGTACTGGTTAACAAAAACTTTTACAAGATAATTTGTTTTTAAGACAGTCCTTCAAAATTATTTTAAGGAAGGCCTAATCTACGCCTCTTACAATTGTGAGATCATTAAAAAATGTTCTTTGACAACAAAGTATCATGTGATTTGGAGGCATATAACCTAGAAGTTCAAGGTATTGGACGATAATATTATAATAAAATTCTTTCCATACTCATGTACTTATTTATATGAATATGGTTCTTTAGCATTTGTGTCTATTAAAAAGAAAAATACAAATAGATGCTGAATCCTGTCTCAGTATGTAACATACTTATCCATGGACATATGAAATAACTCAGAAAAACAGTCAATTTCTCTAATTTAAAGATGCATTTCCAATAATTTTACTTTTATGTCAAATAACTATCAAACTTTGTAAAAATACATAGTTTAAATCAACAGTGTACTAGTAACAACTGAAATAACGTAATCTGAAAGAAAAAAATTTTAATGCTTTAGCCTTATACCACAGGTGAAAATGAGATGGTAATTATCAAGTGTTGTGATATCTAGACGCTCCCAGATCCCTATGAGAAGAGTGATTTAACCACTGTTTAAAAATGTTACTCCTTTCACTGTGTCAACTATTATATACTGTGTGACCATTTAAATTTGGGATGAAAAATGCTAAATGTCAACTTAAAAATACATAAGAGAATATACAGTTATTTAAAATTCTTTTAGGACTTTTAGGTAACAGAAGACATCAAGTGGTTGCAGACCTACAGATAGGTGGTAATTATAGATGATTATGTGTATACACAAATTTCAAAATTTACTGAACTGAATGCTTAAGTTCTATACGTTTCATTCTATGTAAATTTATAATTCAAAAATAACACATAGAAAGTCTACAAGCAAAAAAATCTAGAGAGGCTACTACTCTAGGCTTATCACCTTCCTTCAAAGATGAAAAAACTAACAAAGAAATCGCTTACTTTGCCCAACATGACCCATGATCAGGCTGTTCTATTATGCCATGTTACCTATTCAAGGGTCTGCCCCAGATAACAAAAAGGAATGAAAACCAACCTTTAACCAGGGCAAAACTGAACTTAGTAGAACATTAGCTCACTATTTCGGCATATGTGGATTATTTAAAAAAAAAAAAGCGTATTTCTTTCTCTGCCAGTATATAGGAGAATTCAATTATGTTCTTTTGAATGCGTAGGTAAGCTATGCAACAGCTGGTTAGACACAAATATGGGACAGATTAATTGACTCTTATATTTTAGCCTATTGCCAAAAAGGGAAGGAAATAATAGTATATTTAAATGAAATACAAACACCACAAATAATTGACCATGTCCTACTGTACCTGAAAGGGAAAACTATGAACAAAAAAGTAGTCCCTACCTACATACACCCTGTGATGAAATATTTAATCCTTTAAGAAAAATCTAAAGCCCATTATTTTCATGATGAGCAAAGACATATTCCCACTTCTAGCTAAGTTTAAAAACTACTGTGATGCACTCAAAAAAGTTCAAAGACGTTTATTTATGTGGGAGCAAGAGCCCCATTTGCCACAGTGGGAATCAGCAATACATAAGCTGTCTTTTAAGAACTGATTATATGATCACGCTGCATTCAGACTGACTCCAATACTTTATTGTCTATAATAAAGGATGCATTTCAATGAAAAGCAATACTTCCACATATTTTCTTCTATAAAATTGATACTGAAATGGAAAAGGCACTTCCATACTATTAAAATTTCCAATACGAAAATACAGAAGGAAATGTATCATTAGCTATGTCATATACCTACCATCAGCTAAGAAACACATATCTTAGAAATGTCTGCAACAATTAGGAACAAAATGCAGATCAGCTGAATCAAACATGGTTATTAACTTTTTCATGATAAAAACTAGAGGTTAAGAATTTTATCAACCTAGTGATCTAAAAACTAGAATCTCAATATTGCTCACTTTTAGTAAAGTATGTGTAAAGTAGTAAATTTTCGTAACAATTTTATGTTAAATATTTCTTTTGGAAAACAAAGATTAATTAAGGTCTCATTTTCCCCCTTTTGATAAGTGGAAGATTTTCACAAAATAAAATAAATTCAAAACACGTATCACAAGTTATCTGCCAGTCTCTATATATTAATAATAACCAACTCTACTTGATAAGAATGAGCCTGTCTTTGATGAGACACCACTGAAACAATGTCATATTTAGTAAATATTCTGAACTTTCTATCATCACGTTAAATATCAAAGAACTTGTTTTCTTTTAAGCAGGATACACTGAAATTTCAGACTACACACGGAAGGAAAAGCCACTATCTTGTTCAAGAATTTAAAATTACATAGAGAGTAACTACAATCTATTCTTTATCTCCACTAAGAAAGGAGTAAGAATAAGTGGCATGGGGGTAAAGAGTAAAAAAAGCAAGCTATTATTTTAGATGTTAAAAAAATCCCGAGGCTTCCATCTGGCATGACTAGTGGAGGAAGGACGGTGTGTCTGGGGAGGAGCTTTCCAAAAGACTTTTCTCCTTCTCCTCTCCCTGGGTCAAGCAGTGGGCCAAGCAGCGTGGGGCATGCTCAGATGGCCCTGGCAAACCTGAGGTTGGCATGCATGAGACTGGTCACGTAAAAGGCAACTGAGCAAATAAGTAAATACACTGGAAATGATGGGAGTCAGGTTACTCACTGTTAGAGAAGGGAGTTACAAACATGCAAACTAGGAGAGGCTAAAATAAACATTGTGGTATTGGACTAGAATTGGAGTTATCAATGTGAACTCATGGATTTTAATATGTACTAAATACTGACACATACACACACACATGTATTTCACTGAGAGGACCTAAAGCTGTGACACCCAGTAGCAAAAAGCACAACTATTGCCCAAATATCTTTCCTCCACTTACAGGAACAACGCCTCCTTAGAGAAATGCTGATGCAGAGAAAATACAAAGTAGTCTAGACTATCTGGTTATACCATAAAGTAAGTAAGTACTCAAAGAATAATGGGTACAGATCAAAAAAGAAACAGTAGCCAGCATGGAGAACTTCCCATGGGCCAAGTCTGGGACAATATGAGCATCACAGTAAATGATGATAGTTACAGAGTATAACTTTTTTGAGTAAAATAAGAAACTATGTGTCTATGCTCATAAAAATAGAGGAATAAATAATATGGGATAAGAAAAAACACTCATTAGTAAATAAGTATAGAAATACCTATTAAATAAAATACCTATTAAATGACTGGAAAAATCTGGAAGAGAACATCTTAACTAAGATGAAAGTGAGTATCAGCAATAATGTGAAAATCAACACTGTGCACCTCGTGATATGAGGCAGTAAGATCACAGCATCACTCCAGAGGATTCTTGAAAAATGTATAGACCATGAAGAAGCACCAAACAAATCCAACTTGAGGTACAAGGTAAGTAGCCTATATTCCTCACAAATATCAAGGTTATGAATGACAAAATAAGATCAAGGAATTATTTCAGATTAAAGAAGACTAGAAAAGATCATGACATCTAAATGTAACATGATCTTGAATTGGATCCTGTTCCCAGAAACGACATTAGTTACGGAAAATTTGAAAGAACTCTGTGGATTAGATGGTAATTTTAGATCTATGTTAAATTTTAAAAATTTGACAGTTGTACTCTGGCTACATAGGAGAATTTTTTTTTTAAGGACACGTGCACTAAAGTGGTAAATGGGCATTCTGCCAGTTACTTATACCCAAATGGTAGAGAAAAATACACACAAAGAAGAGAAGCTGAAAGGAAGGCAGAGCAAGGGAGAATAATAAAGCAAATGTGGAAAACTGGGGAATCAAATAAAAGAATATGCAGATAGCCTTTCTATTATTTTTTTCATTTTTTCTGTATATTTAAAATTATTTCAAAAAATTTCTGGTTGAGAGCAATTATTAGAAGTAGGTTGCAGGGAGCCACTCAAATTCTCTTCAGAAAAAAACATATATTCTGGATTTTTGATAACTGAAAAATGATCTAACAAAGGCAGAGAAGTTTGCATAAATAACTTTTCTAGTTCTTTTCCAGTCTTATGTGAAAAGGTCACCTAGAATTTAATAAGCACTAAAAAAAAACGAATAAAAATACCAATTGGTTAGAAAGAAAGGATAATTTCTCTACCCACCTCTAAATCAGTTAAACATTTTTTGGAAGCAGGAGACAGAGGTGATGGGGTAGACTGATATGTACTACTGTGACGTTTCTGTGGTACTTTCCTTTTAATTTCAGACTCCAGGTGTGATTCAGACTCTTCTGTTTTCTTCATTATACGATCTAAAGGAAGGAAAAATGCCAAAAGTACTGAAATTAAACTTTATTAATTCCTCATGATTTTTGCAATGAGAAAATACTAACATATTATCAAATTATGTTTTAGTTAAAATAAACTGTTTCAGTATGTACAATAAAGCAAAACAGAACTTTAGGTCAGAGCCAGGGGCCATCTCCTGGTTGTTCCTGTCTACTTTTCACTGCTCATTAGAATCTCCCCCACCATCCCAGACACTGTGGACCACTTTCATCAAGAGTACCAACACTCTCTTCAGCTTATTCTGTGCTACTAAGGCAACAGAAGCACTTCCTGCACTGAATTTCTCTCCCTCTCCCTCTCTCTCTTTCTCTCTCTCACACACACACTTTTTTTTTCTAAGTTAGTTACTCTTCTTAGAATAGTAATGAGAAAAATTTGAATTTAAATGTAGGGTACAACTGTTTAGATAAAGGAAACTAATTCTCAATTCTGTTTTTTTTAAATTCAAGATATACAAAAGAGAATTTTCTTCATTATTTTTCCATGTAAATTAAATCATTTTCATTAAGGATATAATTAGAATTCTTTAATGGTTTAATGAACTCCAAAACAGGACAATTTAAAATTTATTACAATCAGACTTCGTCAGTAAAGAAAACCAACCAAACGTTGGTTTCAAAAACAAAAGTTAATAAATCCACAAACCAAAATGCTCTACCTGCATAATATCCAAGTTTGTTAAATACTTCCATTTTCTTATCTTTAACATCCTCTTATTGTTTGATATTTTTAAATAATGAGATGATCCACACATAAAAATCAACATTTTCTAATATTTCTGAGTTTGATATGCAACACTGCCTTAAAAAACCCATGACATTATTCTTTTTTAGTGTAATCACACAGGAGCTCCACACTAAGTGACTTCAACCTTCTCAGCCTTTGCACAGTTTGAACATCTTTATTTTCTTGGACACCAAACCTAGAAATCTAAGTAATCGTTGACTTCTTCTCGTGAATCCTTCCCCACATTCAAAGGAATTCTACTAACAGCTCCTCAATCCATTCCTTCCTCTCCAACTTCACTGCCACAGTATTTCAAATGTTTAACTCTTGCCTAAACTGATGTCCCTCACTCCAATTTTGCTTGCTTCAAATCCTGCACTACTGCCAAAGAGATCTTTCAAAATATGGCTCGATCATTCTAATGCTTAAAATCTTTCAGTGATTCCAGTACCCTGGGAGAAAGTCTAAATCCTATCTCTCGGCAAGCAAAAGTCTGTATTGATGTTCAAGTCTTATTTCCAAAAAAAACTGTACCTCAAAGAAGTGCCTTTCTCCAGAGCCCTCTTTCACCCTTACATAAGCTGTTCTCTTTACAAGCAAAGCCTTCCCTATTTATCTAGTAAATTCAAACCATTCTCTGCCCCATAGTAAGCACAACTAAGCAAGTCCTGAGGGCTTCCACAGCATTTTATCCATACTTCTATTAGCACTTTTTACTTTATGCTAATTATTTGCACTCATCTATTTCCTCCCAATGTATTGTCAGCTTTGAAAAAGCAGAAATCATGTTTCAGCCACATGTTTTCTCAGTGTCTAGAAACTGCACAAGGTAAGGGCTAAAAATGTTAACTGGATTAATGAATCACACTGCAAAAGATAAGACCATATGACATATTACAAAAAGAGGAAATCACACAGGTGAAAGGAAGGGATGCTGTTACAAGGTCATTTCTGAAAATGGCCTAACTCTGCCACGAAGATACCGATACACTCACAGATCTAGAAACAGAAGGACTTAGCCAAGGAGAGGAACGGAAAGCTGCTCCAGTCAGAGTATCTAGGGGTTAGTTACAGCCCTATGAAGGCTAACTTGCTTTGTTACATGGATTAGATCTAAAAAGCCGTTTCCATACAAATGAGTATTAAAGAACCATAATGTGACGACAGTAAGAGAAAACGAGGCAGACATGGTTTGGAGTTCAGAAAATACATGCACAGTTATCTGGAATACAAAACCAATTACTGGCACAATCTAATCTACAGAGAGCTATCTTAAAACGTGGGGTTTCTACCCCTTCAACTCTTCTTGGTCTTACTAATTATTGTATGTACACAAAATAGCTTTTTCCTCTTAACCATATTTTAGGAACCTTTGTAACCCCCTCAATATCATTGCAAATCACTTTGCTCAAGAATGTAACTATCACTTTCCTACCATACCCTACTTAGAGACTGACATTTTAAAAACTATTGGGAGGAGGGCATTTAAAAAATTAAAATACTATTATCACCTCATTTCTGATCATCACACTCATCTCTCCACTAAAGCTATCTCATCATATCTTTGTCACATTTTCTCTATTTCCTATCATAATTAACAAGGAGGAAACAAATGGCCCAAGCCTTGAGAGAAATTGAAAATTTTTATAAAACAGAGAAAAATGATTTTAAAATTTTGATTCCTAAATCAATGTTATCTACAAGGTACTAAAGGAGAGAGACAGAAAAGGAAAAGAGTAACATAATTAGAAGTTTTACGATGAAACTTTTGAAACCAATGTGATGTGGAGGTGTGGCAATTGACTGACAGTGTATGGGGAACAAGACTAGTTCTACAGAGACAGTGAGCATAAAAAAGTTAATGTCGGGATCAAGCACTTCCTTGAGGATTCTACCTTCTATGGAAAGAAGAGAAAAACATTTGAAAAAAAGTATGAGAATTCATGTGAAAATTAACTAGTCTCATGTGAAAATTAACTAGTCTCAAATTACAGCCAGAAACATAAAATGCCAAAAGACTTAAAACTTGACTAGTCTAGGAATGGCAAATGCCTAACAATTGCTTCATGGAAGTTTCACTAGCTAACCGATCATGCAAGTCATTTTTCCTAAACTGTGACACAGTCTCGAAACCTTCAACAAAGTACTCCAGGGAGGTGCTTGACATGAAACCTATGTGACATTCTTGCTTTCACTGAACTCCACTTCTAGGGAGGAGAAGGTGAACAAAGAGTGTTCACTCAAGATCGCAGAGTAGGAACACCAAGATTAGGATAATTCCTGCTGATTTTCCAGCTCAAGGTCTTTTTAATATACTGCACTATTTCAAAATATGCAGAAAATGTGAGAATATAGAAGACATGAGATAAGTAAAAGTGACTAATAGGTTGGCTCTTTACAATAAATTTTAAAATCCAAGTTTTAAAAAAGGGGTCCGTCATAAAAAGAACATTTATAGCACCTTTACTCGTAACAGTAAAAAACAAATCCCCCCCCCAAAAACTGGAAACAACTCAACTAAAGAGGTACAAATCACTAATGCATGCAACAACATGTTTGAATCTTAAAAAAATTACCCTGAGTGAAAAGAAGTCTTACATAAAAGAGTACACATTGTATTATTCCACTTATATGAAGTCCCACAACAGCTCATTTTAATCTATGCTGGGAAAAATCAGAAAAACGGTTACCTTTGAGGGGGCAGGGATAAGGAGTAACTGAAAGGAATATAAGGGAACTTTCTGAGGTGATATTATTTGCACCTATGTCTTCCCAGAGGTTTGGGTTAAAAAGATGTGTGTACTTGTCAAAATGTATACAACTTCACACTTAAGCTTTGTGCATTTCACTGTATGTTAATTTTATTCCAAAAGAGAAAAAGAAAACTAAAACATATATTGAACTCTAGATAATGATATGCCTGTTGCAGTGTAAAGTAAACTGTACTGTGTCTGTAATTTACTGTAAAATACATTGGGAAAAACTAAGATGAATTGATCTATAAATGGATGAGTAGATACACAGATATGTAATAAAGCAGTATAGAAAAGTATTAATTGTAGAATCTATATGGTAGATATATGTATATTCACTGTAAAGGTCTTCCAACTTTTCCGTATGTTTGAAAATGTTCGTAACAGAAGCTGGAGGTGAGGTGGGGCAAGGAAGGCCCTTAACTGTCTTGTTTGAGAATTCAGTTGTAATATTACCAAGGTGCTAGCAAACATATACGCCACAGCTAGTCTGAAAGCAAACAACTATCTTTATTCTGTTTATGTATTTGCTTTTGAATTACTTTCAGTCTTTCAAAAGACAAAGACAAATTAGACAGTTGGTTTTCTCTATCAGGTAATTGTCACTATGAGTAATTTTCAGTATAAAATAAAACTAAAGTGATACATCACATTCTTATTACAACCTCCTTAAAAATCAGCTTTGGCTATGCTAAATATGTGATAAACAGACAAAGGACACAACAGGCAGACATGAATAAAAGAATAAATTCAAATAGCCATTGAACATATAAAATACCTCACCAGTAATGAGGAAATATGAAAAACAAATACTATTTCCCCATCAAACTGGTTAAGTTTGAAAGCATGATAATATCTAATGCTGCTGAGGAACACACAAGAAACAGGCACACTCAGATACTGCATGCTGGGAAATGACACCCTTTATAGAAAGTATTTTGGCAGTAACATACCAAAAGTCTTTAAAATGTGCATAACCTTTGTCCCTGTAATCTTATATCTAGGGATTTGATATAAGACAATAATAGATAAAATACACAAAATGTGCTGAATTATTAATCATAACATATATTAATATCAAAACATTAAAAATCTAAATTATGGGACATAAATATAGTGGGTCACTATACATTCATTAAAAAATGAGTACAGAAACTTGGATATACTAACTTGTAAAGAAGCCCATTATATATAAAGTCATCCATTTGATTCTTAAACTTCCCTTAACTATGTTTTCCATTCTGGTTTTCCTTTGGTATTCCAATTCTTTCATGAGAATACAGCAATCAGATAATATCATAACAAAGTCAAAAAGCAAGTTATAGAACAGTATATGCAGTATAAATGCATTTAAAAAATGGGTACATATGCATAGAAATCTGGTAAGTTATATATTGAGATACTAATAGAAGGTACTTTGACAGGATAAGAGTGAGAAGATATTTTTCTTTTGTACATGACTTAAATAGTGCTAAATAGTAATTTAAATTGCAGTCACAATGTAATTACATTAAGAATGCAACTAAATGTTCTTTCAGAGACAGCATATAATGTCTATTAATTCTCTGACAAGAATACAAAGCACAGACTGGAAAACAAAAAGGAGGTTTAAGAAACAAAAGAAAGAATAGGTAGAGAAAAAATTAGAGATCTCGATTTATATTATATAATAATTTAATATGCTTATAAAAAATATAAAAATAACATCAAACAAAAAAGCAAGAGAATAAGTGATATGCCCCAAAATTATACTTAATAGTTTCCAAGTTTTAATTTTACCCTAGAAAACTGCTTATCAGTGCTAATAAATGGCTATAATTCATATTAAGTGCCTCTTAAATGCAAAATAATGGAGAAAAAATAGTAATAAAGGAAGTCACCTGGGTATTAAGGACTATTAAAAAACAATGATTCCTTTTTAGGAGAAAATTATTCCAGGTGCTATATGCCAGTAACTACTGATCCTGCGGTTTGAAATTTCAACATTAAAAAAAAATAACTCCAAAGGAAATCCTAAAGTAAAACACAATCTTTAAACAACAATATATGCAATATTATTATAGCACTGTCATTCATCCTACACCCAAGTATACATGTACCTACCCGATAGAAAAGGAGCTACAAAGTTTACAAGTTAACTATACCAATATCCCTTTCCTGAAGTTCACAAATACTACCTATCCACATGAACCGTATATACATGTACGTATATATGTGTGTGTATGTTTGTGTGTGTGCATGCATTTTATTATCTGAGTCCACAGACATAAATTAAATAAATAAGTAAATAAAGGAGAAGGTACAGCTCTTCCCCACAAAATAATTTCAACCAATAAATGTAAAAGAATTGAAAAAAGCAGAAAATCACAATTAGATAAACACCAAATAATTATTGCCAGCAAGATCCACCAAGAGGTGCTAAAATCGGCCTGTTCAAGTTTGAGGAAAAAGAGGGTAACTGCATATTCTCAGAGTATTTCTCCCGAGATCTTTATTAAGTACAAAGGGGAAAAAGATATTTTTACAGTGGAGAAACCCAGCAGAAACTACCTAACCAAGAGACTGTGGTTAACATCATCTGCAGTAACACAAATCAACATCGTAAAAGATTTTCACCCAGAGTAGAAAAAGTACATAAATGCTTTTAAAAGAACCTCTCAGCAGTAAGGAAATTGTACATCTCTAAAATCAGTATATTTTGGATAAGAAGAACCAATAGTGCTATTTAAACAAATTAATGCCTATGATATTATGGGATACAAACTACTGACACATTCTTGGATTACTGGATTAAGGAGGTGCAGTAGAAGGCTCACCTCCTTTCAGGAACACAACAAAATCACAACTAACTGCTGAATGACCATTGATAAAAAAGACCAGAACCTAACAACAACAAAAATCTACATCTAAAGACACAAAGAAGGAACAACAACGAGATGGTGGGAGGGGTGCACTCGCAATATAATCAAATCCCACACCCCGAGTGGGCAGCCTGCAAACTGGAGACTAATTAAATTGCAGAGGTTCTCCCACAGGAGTGAGAGTTCTAAGCCCTATGTCAGGCTTCCCAGACTGGCGGGGGTCCGTCATCAGGAAGAGGTGACCCCAGAGCACTTGGCTTTGATGGTCAGTGGGGCTTAACTGCAGGAGCCCCACAGGACTGGGAGAAACAGAGACCTCATTCTTAAAAAGCACACAAAAAATCTCATGCTTACCAGGACCAAAGGGCAAAAGCAGTAACTTCATAGGAACCTGGGCAAGACCTACCTGCTGGTCTCAGAGGGTCTCCTGGGGAAATAGGGGGCAGCTGTAGCTCACTCTGGAAACATAAATACCGGTGGCAGACATTTCAGCAACTATTCATCAGCTCAAACTCTCCTTCAGGCTGACATTTTGCTTCGGTCATTAGTACCAAGACCTGGCCCCACCCTATAGCCTGTAAGCGCCAGTGCTGGAATGACTCAGGCCAAACAACTAAATAGATGGGAACACAGCCCCACCCATCAGCAGTCAGGCTACCTAAAGACTTCCTGAGCCAATAGTTGCCTCCAGACACACCCCAGAAGGGTAGGGTTCAGCTGTACCCAAAAGTGGGCAGGCACCAGTACCTCCCACCAGGAAGCCTCCACAGGCCTCTAGACTAGCCTCACTTACCAGGGGGCAGACACTATAAGCAAGAAAACTATGGTCACGCAGTCTGCAGAACCCAGTCCATAAACACAGGCCAGACTCTACCCTAGGACCAGCTGGCTCCCCACCCTTGGATAATAGGAGGGGAGTGCACTGCTGGGATGCATAGGACGTTTCCTACAAAGGGTCACTTCTCCAAAGTCGAGAAACTAATCCACCACATACGTGAAAATACCAATAGAAATTTAGACAAAATGAGGTGGCAGAGAAATATGTTCCAAAGAAACAAAATACAACTCCAGAAAAACTAAATGACGTGGAGATAGGCAATCTACTTGAGAAAGAGTTCAGAGTAATCATAATAAAGATAATCCAAGAACTCAGGAGAAAAATGGAAGCACAGAGTGAGAAGTTAGAATTTTTTAACAAAGAGTTAGAACACATAAAGAACAACCAAGGGAAGGGTATAGCTCAGTGGCAGAGCACGTGTTAAGCACACACAAGGTCCTGGGTTCAATCCCCAGTACCTCCATATAAATAAACAAATAAATAAAAAACCTAATTACCTCCCTCCCTGCTTCCCCACAAAAAACAACCAGAGTTAAAGAATACAGTAAGTGAAGTGAAAAATACACTAGAAGGGATCAACAGTAGACTAAATGAGGCAGAAGAATGGATCAGTGAGCCAGAAGACAGGGTAATGGAAATCACTGCTGCAGAACAAAAGAATGAAAAAACAAAGAAAAGAAATGAGGACAGTTTAAGAGATCTCTGGGACAACACCACATGCACTAACATTTGCATTATAGAGATCTGAGAAGGAGACGAGAGAGAAAGGGCCTAAGACAATATCTGAAGAAATAATCACTGAAAACTTCCCTGAACTGGGAAAGGAAACACTCATTCAAGTCCAGGAAGCACAGAGAGTCCCATACAGGATTAACCCAAAGAGGAACACACCGAAGCACACGGTAATCAAATTGGCAAAAATTAAAGATAAGAGAAATTACTGAAAGCAACAAGGAAAAAGCAACAAATAATATACAGGAGAATTCCTATAAGGTCATCAGATGATTTTTCAACAGAAACTCTGCAAGCCAAAAGGAAGTGGCACAATATATTCAAAGTGATGAAAGGGAAAAACCAACAACTGAGAATATTCAACCCAGCAACGCTCTTGTTCATATTTGACAGATAAATCAAAAGCTTTATAGACAAGCAAAAGCTGAAAGAATTCAGCATCACCAAACCAGATTAACAACAAATGCTAAAGGACTTCTCTAGGTAGACAAGAAAAGGCCACAATTAGAAACAAGAAAATTACAAAATGGAAAAGCTATACAGGCAAAAACATATAGTAAAGGTAGGAAACCATCCCCACACAAACTAGTAGACAAATTAACAGACAAAAGTAGTAACATCACCTTTATCGACAATTAGCAGTTAAGACAAACAATGAGATGTAACGTATAAATATCAAAACCAGTAATCATGAGGGGAGTAGAGTAAAAGTGCAGGGTATTTAAAATGCATTCAAAATCAAGAGCCTAGCAACTTTAGACAATCATGTATATATACAGACTGCTATACCAAAAACTCATAGTAACTACAAACCAAAAATCTCTAATATATACACACACAAGAGAAAAGGGAATCCCAAACACAAAATTAAAGATAGTTATCAAATCACAAGAGAAAAGAAAAAAAAATCTACAAAAACAAATTAAAAACCATGAACAAAATGGCAATAAGAACATACATACTTATAATTACATTAGATATAAATGGAGTAAATACTCCAACCAAAAGACATCGACTGCTTAACTGGATAAAAAACAAGATCCGTATACATGCAGTCTACAAGACAGCCACTTCAGATCTAGAGACACACACACAGACTGAAAGTGCGGGGACAGAAAAAGGTATTCTATGCAAATGGAAATCAAAAGAAAGCTGGAGTGGCAATACTAATATGAGACAAAATTGACTTTAAAATAAAGACTGTTACAAGAGACAAAGAAGGACACTATGTAATAATCAAGGGATTAATTCAAGAAGAAGATATAACAATGGTAAATATATATGCACCCAACACAGGAGCACCTCAATATACAAGGCAACTGTTAATAGACATAAAAGGAGAAACTGACATTAATACAATAATGGTGGACCCTGATGCCTTACGCCCATCAATGGACAGATCGTCTAGACAGAAAATCAGTAAGGAAACACAGGCCTTAAATGACACATCAGACCACATGGATTTAATAATTGATATTTATAGAGCATTCCATTACAAAGCATCAGAATACACATTCTTTTCAAGTGCACATAGAACATTCTCCAAGATAGACCACATGCTGGGCCACAAAGCAAGCCTTGGTTACTCTAAGAAAACTGAAATCGTATCAAGTATCTTTTCCAAACACAAGGGTATACGGTTAGAAATCAACTACAAAAAACTGCAAAAAACACAAACACATGGAAGCTAAATAATATGCTGCTAAACAAAAAATAGATCACTGAAGACACCAAAGAACCAATTAAAAAACTACCTAAAGACAAAAATGAAAATATGATGATTCAGTATGTATGAAAGGCAGCAAAAACAGTTCTAAGATGAAAGTTTACAGTGATATAAGCTTACCTCAGGAAACAAGAAAAATCTCAAACAACCTAAACTTACATCTAAAGCAACTAGAGAGAGAAGAACAAACAAAATGCCAAGTTAGCAAAAGGAAAGAAATCATAAAGATCAGAGCAGAAATAAATGAAATAGAGACTAAAAAAACAAAAGAACAGATCAAGGAAACTAAAAGCTGGTTCTCTGAAAAGATACACAAAATCAATAAATCTTTAGCCAGACTCATCAAGAAATAAAGGGAGAGGGCTCAAATCAATAAATTCAGAAATGAAAAAGAAGTTACAACTGACACCACAGAAATACAAAAGACCATAAGAGACTATTACAAGCAACTATACATCGATAAAATGGACAACTTATAAGAAATGAACAAATTCTTAGAAAGGTACAATCTCCCAAGACTGAACCAGAAAGAAATAAAAATTATGAAAAGACCTTTACTGTACTGAAATTGAATTAGTAATTAAAAGACCCCCAATAAACAGAATTCCAGGACCAGATGGCTTCAAAGGAGAATTCTACCAAACATTTAGAGACGAGTTAACACCTATACTTCTGAAACTATTTCAAAAAAATTGCAGAGTAAGGAATTCTTCCAAGCTCATTCTATGATGCTACCATTTCCCTGACACCAAGACCAAACAAAGATATCACAAAAAAAGTATAGGCCAATATTACTCATGAACATAAATGCAAAAATTCTCAGAATACTAGCATAACAACTCCAATAATACATGAAGATCATACACCATGATCAAGTGGGATTTATCCCAGGGATGCAAGGATTTTTCAATATGCACAAATCAATCAGTGTTATGTCACATTAACAAACTGCATAATAAAAACCGTATGATCATCTGAATAGGTGTAGAAAAAGCTTTTGATAAAATTCAATGTCCATTTATGATAAAAACTCTCAAGAAAGTGGGCTAACAACATACTCAATGGTGAAAAGCTGAATACATTTCCCCTAAGATCAGGAACAAGACATGAATGTCCTCTCTGAACACTCTTATTCAACGTAGTTTTGAAAGTCCTAGCCACAGCAATCAGAGAAGAAAGAAATAAAAGGAATCAAAATTGGAAAAGATGAAGTAAAACTGTCACTATTTGCAGATAACATGATATAACACATAAAAAAACCTAAAGATGCTACCAGAAAACTACTAGAGTTCATCAATGAATTCAGTAAGTTTGCAAAATACAAAATTAATACACAGAAATCTGTTGCATTTCTATACACTAAAAATGAAATAGCATAAAGAGAAATTAAGGAAATAATGCCACTTACCATATCAAAAATATAAAATACCTAGGAATAAACCTACCTAAGGAGGCAAAGGACCTGTACTCCAAAAAGTTTAAGACACTGATGAAAGAAATTGAAGATGACATAAACGAATGAAAAGATACACTGTGTTCTTAGGCTGTAAAAATCAATATTGTTAAAAAGACCATGCTACCCAAGGCAATCTATAGATTCAAGGCAATCCCTATCAAAATACCAATGGCATTTCTCACAGAACTAGAACAAAAAATATCATTATATTTGTATGGAATCACAAAAGGCCCCAAATAGCCAAAACAATCTTGAGAAAGAATAGAGCTGGAGGGATCAGGCTCTTCGACTTCAGACTATACTATAAAGCTACAGTAATCAAAACAGAATGGTACTGGCAAAAAACAGACATACAGATGAATGGAACAGGATAGAGTCCAGAAATAAACCCACATACTTATGGTCAATAAATCTACGACAAAGAAGGCAGGAATATACAATGGAGAAAAGACAGTCTCTTCAATAAGTGCTGCTGGGAAAACTGGACAGCTACATGTAAAATAATGAAATTGGAACACTCTCTAACACTATATACAAAAATGAATTCAGAATGGATTAAAGACCTAAACTCCTAGAGGAAAACATAAATCACAGCAATATTTTTTGGCTCTGTCTCACTGAGTAAAGGAAATCAAAACAAAAATAAACAAATGGGACCTAATAAAACATAAAAGTTTTTGCAAAGTAATGGAAACTATCAACAAAACAAAAAGACAATCTACAGAATGGGAGAAAATATTTGCAAACAATGTGACCAACAAAGGACTAATTTCCAAAATACACAAATAGCTCATACAATCAATATAAAAAAAAACAACCCAATCAAAAAATGGGCAGAAAATATAAATAGACATTTCTCCAAAGAAGACATACAGATGTCCAAAAGGTACATGAAAAGATGCTCCACACTGCTGATTATCAGAGAAATACAACTGAAAACTATAATGAAGTATCACTGCACACTGGTCAGGTGGCCATCATCAAAAAGTCTACAAATAATAAATGCTGGAGAGGGTGTGGAGAAAAGGAAACTCTCCTACACTGTTGGTGGGATTATAATTTGCTGTAGCTGCTATGGGGAACAGTAAGGAGGTTCCTTAAAAAACTGAAAACAGACTTACCAAATGATCCATCAATCCCACGCATGGGATGTATCTGGAGATAACTCTAATTTGAAAAAAATACATGCACCCCAATATTCATAGTAGCACTGTTTACAATAGCCAAGACATGGAAGCAGCCTAAATTCCCATCAAGAGATGAACGAATAAAGAAGATGTGGTATATGTACAATGAAATATTACTCAGCCATAAAAAGGAATGAAACAATGTCATTTGCAGCAACATGGATGGAACCGGAAATCATCATACTAAGTAAAGTAAGTCAGATAGAGAAAGCCAAGTATCGTAAGATATCACTTACATGTGGAATCTAAAAAAATATGGTACAAATGAACTTATTTACAAAACAGAAAGAGACTCACAGACATAGAAAACAAATTTATAGTTACCAAAGGGGAAAAGAGGGGTAAGGATAAATTAGGAGTGTAGGATTAACAAATGTAAAATAGATAACCAACACGGGCCTACTGTATGGCACAGGGAACTATATTCAGTATCTTGTAAAAACCTACAATGGAAAAGAACCTGAAAAAGAACAGATTTCTGTGTGTGTGTATATATGTATATATAACTGATCCATTTGCTATACACCTAAAACTAGCACAACACTGTAAATCAACTATACTTCAGTAAAGAAAAGAAAAAGATACAAACTTTTATGTATAAAATAGATAAGCAACCAGTATATATTCTACAGCACAGGGAATTATAGCCATTATCTTGTACTAACTTTTAATGAAGTATAATCTATAAAAATACTGAATCACAATGCTATTAACCTGAAACTAATATAATACTGTAAATCAACTATACTTCAATTTTTTTAAAAAGCAAAAAAATAAACAAGCAAACTCCTAGAAAAAAACAGATGGACACACATATTAAGATTTACTATTCTAAGAGGGAGGGTAATAACTCAGTGGTACAGCATGTGCTTAACTAGCACGCAGGAGGCCCTGAGTTCAATCTCTAGCATGTCCATTACAGGGGGAAAAAAAGAATCACTATTCTAGAATTCTAGATGATGAATATCAATTTGATGGTGAAACATTGTTCATAAATGCTATATGCTCTTATTTTATTTTTGCATTAATATATCAGTGTTTTAAAAATTATTTAAATGCAAATGTAAATTTCTACTCAACAATTTTCAAACATTTACTGTTAACACACTTATGTCAGGTATGGTCACTTTTAAATTCAGTGACTGCCTAATGTATTTTTAATTTTAGGATCAAAATCATTTTAATCAAGAAAATATGATAACTATGTAAGTTCAAAATGCTAAAGCTCTGAACATTTTTAGAAACAATGAATTTTTAAATTTACATATATGTAAATATGTGCCATATACTATGTATATGTCTTTACATGCAATACATTGTACATGTAAAAACTGTAACAATTCTACCTAATAAAACTGAAAAATGTAAATAAAAGAAAATTATATAATACAAAATCATAGCATAGTTCAACAAAACACAATTTTAAAGCTATAATCCATCTAGAGTTAATATTTGGATCATGAATTTAACAAAGACGCTAATATGATCAAAAAGATTTCAAACTGTAAGCACTTGAATGTGTACTCCCTGAATCATTCCCTAATGATTTTAGGTCACAATTAAATACTTAAAATCAATTATAAAAAATGGGTCTATATATTTCTATTATACCTGGGAATATTCTAAAGCAGGTGTCATATCCCTATTTCTACCTTTCACATAACTACTCAGAACCCTTCAGAGGTGTAACAAATAAAACTGAACACTTACCAATACCTTGGGGCCGACTTAACCTTACAGGATTACTTTCAAATTTTTGGACATGAGGTGGGTATTCTTTCCTAGAAAAGGAAATTTATATAGTTTTATTCTAACAGAAAAAATTACTTAATATGAAAAAGTTGAGGGAATATTTACAATACGTTTATTAAAAGCAAACCATAGCTTCTCTGCCATAAGAAAGTGGTACTATAATAGGACTATGGTACACAAATATACTAAAGCTTAATGCACTATAAGATCCCTAAGGGCAGTGACTATATTTTATTTAGACTGGCAATCTGTGAGAGCCCACAGTGGGCAGTCTTTCAAATAAATATTTACTAAATGAATCCAAATATTTGTCCTTTCAAAAGTCACTTTGGAAAGCTGTATGTTTACTTCCCAAATGTAGAAAACTTTAGGTTGGAACCACCTTCATAATCAGTATAAATATTTTGGGGAAGAAAATCGTAGTATTTCACTGGAATTAAAAAATTACTCAGCTTATATTAGATACTCAATTTGCCCCATTTTGCTGTAAATACTTCTAGTTGTTTAAAAAAAATCAATGAATAAAGAAATAAATAGCAAGTAACGTATTGGTTTTGAGGATAATTTCAAAATCAGTACAAAAATGTTATATACAAAACTAGCAATTATGAAACAAGTACTTTGGTCTTGTAATATAACATGACTACATTATGGGGATATAATTACATTTTAAAAAATATATTAAATTACATTTCAGACTTTATATACAATCAAATTTCAGGATTTTGAACACTGTCCTTAGTAAATAGGAATCCTAAAATATTGTATGAGTCGAAATATACACTAGTTTGGAAGAAAAGCAAAAAATCTATAGCTAATTGTGGGATAAAAGCATTGAAGAGATCTGCAAAAAATGCAATAGACCAGGGAGCTAAACAGTATTTTCCCATCCTAAATAAAAGTTCCTAAAAATACTTCCATTTTATTTAACTTGGGTATAAGAGGTTACTTTGTTATTTGTAAATCCATTCAAACTAGTGATTGGTATCACAGGGCAATATAATTAAATTAATTAATTAATTAAAAATCCTAAAGGAGTTTTCCTGTAAGGATTTCATAGTCTTATACTGTGATAGTCAAAGCACCTAAATTGAAACCCAAATATGAAAGTTACACAAGAAAATAATAAGAGTAGTGATAATAGTGTTTTTGTGACAACCATTAGCAAATAGTGAGCAACATGTGCCAGGTACTGTTCTAAGTGCTTTGTATCTATTCATTATTTTAATCCTCACAATAACTTTATAAAGTATGTACTATTATTAGCACTTTGTAGATGAGGAAACTGAGGCACAATAAGGTTAATTAACCTGCCCACGGTCACAAAACTATTAAATGGCAACACCAGAATCTGAATCCTGGCAGATGGCATCAATATTGATGAGTAATGTTTTTTTTTATCATTATTGAGCAGCATTTGGTACAACTGGGTAATTTCCACACTGCCAAAATTGTAAGATTCGTGAGGATATATATTGTGAAGAGAATCTGCCTTACAAATTGAAATACTAGTGCCATGAAAAAGAAGGTAGGTTTTCAGCTCCTAACTATATTAAGCTTTAAAACACACATTTTGATATTCTATACACTTTTACACTAAAAAGGATATAATACAGTCTTACGTTTAAACCAAATGATCAAGTTTTTAATCTCTAGTTTTCATAACTTTATACTTCAGAAAAATTAAGATACAAACTATAAAATGCAACTGAGGGAATGAATCTGAAGCAAATATTACACAATTGTAGTAAACTCTGAAACCTCTACATATTACATATTTTTAAAATGGTGGACAACAGAAACAGTATATTCTTAAATACTAAGGATTATCAATAAAGAAAATAATATGGCAGGGTGGCCAGAAAATCTGGAAATACAGATACTTTGGATTTTTGTCAATTTGAACCTGGTTACTTACTTATTCTGGGGTATGTTATAAGCAAGCATAGGTTTATTGAATAATAACTGACAGAAATCATCTGAGACAACAAATCACAGATGGGCAGGGACTGAAAATGCTGCAATAATTAACTCTTTTCTTTGCTGACACAGTGCACTGAACCATGAATTGCTGATGATGAACAAACACGCTGAATATACCACGAAATATCCAGCACCTATCATATACTGTAATGTAATGTTAAAACACTATTGTATTTTGTCCACATTTCCAGACCTATGGCTACTCTGTATCCAATAATTACTACATCTTTCCCTAGACAAACAGGGCAAATTAAGTTACTGTTTTAAAAAATATATTATAATGAGTAAATTACAGAAATAAAAGCATACCTTACGTTCAATTTAAGAGAAGTCAGAAGAAAAGTAGTATTGGTTTGCTAAGAGAATTAAAATAACTTTATGGCTATAAACTATCTTGAGTTCTTTAAAATTTAGTTTTAAAAAAATTTTGTTAGGCAATCAAAAATGAGATTTTACGTTAATTTCTTGGTTTGAAGGTTCCATCACTCTACAGATACTAACATTTCAAACCCCAAACTAGTATGACACTTAAGGCTATGGTTTAATTTTCCAGTGGATTTTCTTTCCCATCTCAAAACAAACAGAAGCAGAGAACTGTCCCTGTCTTCTGTCTTCTACCAGGTGGAAGCTTTTTTTTTTTTTTTTTTTGCTTCTGAGGGTTTATGTTTTGTATATAAAGTTTTAAAGAAAACCTCACTTTATGGACCCAGTGTTTTACAAGCTGCATAAAATGAACTGGGGAGTTTTTTTTTTTTTCTGTGTGGAACTGTTTGAAAAACATTAGAATGCTCTGCTTATTAAAGGTTATACAGGCTTCAGCCCTGAAAGTATTTTTTAAAAATAGACTTCATTTTACAGAAAGTCTGGATTTGTTAAAGAGTTGAAAAGACAATTCAGAATTCACTTAAATCCCCTACCCAGTTTTTCCTAATGTTAACACCTCCATTACCCTCATACATAAGTCAAAAAAAAGACATCAACATTTGTACACTATTAACTAAATGCCAGGCTTTATTTGAATTTCACCAGCGATTCCACTAATATCCATTTCTTGCTTTAGAATCCAAACCAGGATCCACATTCAGTCTGCTTCTTGTTGTTGTTTTTGTTTGTTTTTTAATTTTTTTTAATTTTGCGGGGGGTAATTCGTTTACTTACATTGTTCTTCATGACGTTAGTCATCTATTTTGTACAATGCCCCGGGACATGGGTCCAATGTTTTCCTCATGATTAGACCAAAGTTGTAGGCTTTAAGGAAAGTGCCCTTCTCACCACATCATATCAAGGGTTACATGATATCAGTGTTTTATTTATCACTAGTGATATTAACCTTGATCACTGGGCTAAGGAGTGTTTTCCAGGTTTCTCCATTCCAATGTTATGTATTGCTCCTTTCTATGTTCTATTTGGAAGCAAGGCTGCAAAGGGGCGGAGGTTAAACTACTTCCTGAGAAGGGGAGTATCTGTATCTATTATTTGGCATTCTTCTGTAATAAATAACTGTCCATTTCCCCCAATTCATTTTATGCAGCTTGTAAAAATCCTAGAATAGTTCATAAATATTTATTCAATCATATGTATCAGCATGACTCATGGATAAATACCCATTTATTTTATACTTTATAATCCAATTGTTTCGGTTTTGGCCTTTGGGAGCTTTTTCAGTTGGCTCCTGTGTTCCTTTGATGTGACCTCATTCTTTTTTTAAATTCTGGTAAAATATACACAACATAAAATTTACAGAAATATGGAACATTTCACCAACCTGCATGTCATACTTGTACAGGGGCCATGACAATCTCTGTACTGTTCCAATTTTAGTATATGTGCTGTTGAAGCAAGTACCCTTTTGTTTTTTTAAATACTTATTTGGATTCTGGTACTACAAGATACTCCATGATCATTTTGTGTTTTCCCTAACCCACCCCGAGGATCAGCCATTTCTCCATGTTCCCTTTAGTAGAGTGGTATTAGAAACCAGGATCTGAGTGCTGTTTTCCTTTTTAAGTTGGTTTTAACTCATTTTATAAATCGTTCCATTGCTCTAACTGATCTCAAAAGATGTAAATTTTCATAAATTTGTTTGGGTTCATTTTCCATTAAAATCCATTATCCCAAACTCATGTTTAAGCTGAAATCAATCTAGTTTTTGAAGAGATGTATTAAAATCTTCCACAGTTGCACTCTAACCAAGAACTTTAAAAATATATATATTAGGGGAGCTTCATACGTTTAGTTGTTACACTCTTATAGACTGTGTCTACTATAAAATGTGCTCCTTTAACCTATTTAGCGCATCTAATCCTTAATTCTATCTCACTTTTTGCTAAAATTCTACTCATGCTTTCCTTTTGTTTACATATCTTTTGACTCTAAATACCCCTTCACTTACAACTTGTTATTTTTTGATTCTTGCAAACATCATATAGTTGGGTTTAATCCAATTAGTTTTCACTGTTTTCTCTTTTCCCCTATTCTTACCGATGTGCACAATTATTATTCATTTCTTTTTTCTCCCCTAGCTAATTTAACAATAGTCACCTTCCCTCTCTCAACCCTTATTTTAATTGCATATTTCTGTTCATTAACATGCTATCAAGATTCCAACTATTTCTCTCAAGCAAGATGTTCTACTGTATCCCCAAGGGAATAAGGTCTTTAAAATCCTTTTATTTCCCTGTCCTACCTCACTCAATCTCCCTCCCCAAAAAAGGTCTTAAGATTCCTTTTACTTCTGCCTTTCTACCTCGACCTCCCTAATTCCTGAGATAGTTTTGAATACTTAGTCACAGATTATTACTGATTTTCTTTTGTAGATATCTCTATATGGTAAGTGGAACATGCTTAGCCTTAACTGAATGCCAATGACTTAAGTTTTTAATTGCGTCAAATTATAAATCATATACAAAAGATTACTTTTACTCTCAAAGATTTATCAGGTAATGTCACTTCTCTGCCTAAAATGCCCTGAAAGTTTCTAGTGAGTGCATCAATATAAAACCTAAACCTTTCATATCACCTTACAAAGTCTTTTATGATCTAGGAGTCCTAGCTGACCTTGCCAAACCCACCTCGTAACATCTTCCCCTTTGCTTTCCAACTTCCAGTCATAGTGGTCTTTCTTTCCATTCTTTGAACATGCTAAACTCTTTCCTGCATTAATATCTTAGTACCAGCTCTTCCCTATCTGGAAAAGTTATCTCTATGATCATGGTATGGCTGACTCTTCATTCAGTCCTTGGTTAAGTGTCAGCTTCATAGTAAGGACTCTTTCTGAATAGACAATCTAAAGAAACCATACTGTCACTCTCTATTACATCATCCAATTACACTTTCTTACAAAGAACTTATTATTTGGTGTTTTACTTGTTAACTATCAGTTTTTGCCCATCAAAATGTAAACTACAGGAGTGCAGGAATCTTGTCTGTTTTGTTCATCACTATGTCCTTATGCCTTGAACATAGCAGACACTTGACAAATATTTGTAAGGAATAAATGTGTGTAACTAAAAGGCAGTAAGTAATCAGAAGAGTATTTATCAGGCCAAACAATTGTATAAACACTGCTGTACAAGGATGGTAATGTTACCAAAACTGAACCACTAGCCACCATGCAGAGCCACCATAAAATAATTCAGAGTATTAATTTGACAGCCTATGTGCAAATACCATAATTCAGGCACTTGAAAGGCACTGTAAACTTGTTTATATTTATTAATTAGATAGGTTAGCTGGAAACTGAACATACCTTGATTCTCTAGTCTGTTTACTGTCTTACTTCCTAGTCTTTTTCTAGTGTTTTCATATCCAGTCACTGTTTTCTTCAGTGTGCATAAATTATTATGAGGCAAGACATATCATTCTTCTCTTCCCTCACTTACTCTTCTTTTTAAAGAGTAAATCTATTGCTCTTTTTAAATATTTACTCTTCTAAATGAACTTTAGAATCAACTGGTCAAATTTCTTAAAATAACATCAAAGTCACCAGGATTCTTAACTAAAATTGCATTAAATTTACTTTAACAAGCACTGGTATCAAATAACCAACCATGAAACTAGTATCTACCTCAGATCAGGTTCTTTAGAGATATTTATAAAGGATTTATACATCATTAATTTCATTACTCAATATTTAATTTCAGTTGCTACTGTGAATTAAATTCTGGTCTTTCCAATAAATACTTCAATTGATCAGAGGTGAATTTATAAAAACTTAATTATTATTATAAGTCTTATAGTCTACCATCTTACTAAACTCATTATTTCTAAGGTGTTAGATGACTCTCACAATTCTAAGGAAGATAGTATCATTCGAATATAATTTTATTTTCAGATCCCTGAGACAGCAATTTATAACACTAATATAAATTGGTACCACTTCTCTGCAAAACAATTTAGCAGTACTTTTCAAAGCATTAAAAGCATTTGTAACCTAACCCAAAGAAGCCTTTTCCAAAAATTTACCTTGAAATACATTTAGAGATTTATAAACAAAGTTGTTCATCAATGTGTCACACATAACGGTGAAAAACAACCAGAAAAGGGCTAATGGGTAAATAAATTATGTATATCTGCAGGACAGCTATTATGCAATCATTCAAAATCATTTTTAGAAGCCAACTTAATAAAAGAGAAAAATGCTAGGACATACTGTTAGGTGAAAACTCAGAATATATAGCTGTACTATTATTATGACTCCACATACGTTACTTATATTAAAAAGCATGCAAGAAAAAAATATTGGAAAGAAATGTATAAAGATCCTAACGACATAATTTTCTATTTTAAGAGCTTTTTAAGAAGTATAAAATCTTTCACTATAATACTTGTCTTTTCAAACACCCCCTTTTAAGTAAATGTTTCTAGTATTTCGTAATTTTTATTGTATTTTCACATATGTACCTTTTTGTTGTTTCAAAATTCTCTATGATATGCACATGCTTTTTATAATAAAAGTATTTAAAAATTTTTTAAATTGGAAAATTATTACATGCTTCAGTTTCATAATAGGCCAACAATCTTTATCTAAGAATGCCAAATTCTAATAGCAGATTAAATACTCTAGGCTGCTGATGCTGCCACATACACTGTATTCACAACCTACCTGTCCAAAAGTCAGAAAAGAATTCAAGTCATTCAAGCTGTCAAAGTCACCCACAACAAGGAAAAATAAAAGCAATTCTTTTAAGTTTGCAAGCTCTAGATCTTAACATCATTATTTATTTATTCCAGGTTAGTTTTAAATGTAAAATATACTTATTGTGCCCAGTATATAGTATAAATGGAAAAAAAAAAACCCCGGAAAAGATTAACCTTCCACAACTACTTAGGTTTTATTAGATAAACCATCCACTTAATAAGGAAAGCATTTAGTTCAGAGATTCATAGTCCTTCATGTGTTAAGAGATAAAGATAAAGGATCTTCTATTACTCTTCAAAGATCAGGAAAAAGAATGTGGCTTAGTTCCTAAGAAGGGACGAAAAAAAGGCTCATGTGAAAAAAGTCTACAAAATAAAATCTACTGGCACAAGAGTTCTTAGTTTATCTCTGACAAAGATAAAATAATGTTAGGTAAGAATCCAAAGGATTAATGGGCTCAATTCAACCTAACAGTAACTAAGTTGCTGAATAAAGCACTCAGGTGTATTTATCATAATATATTTTACAAATGGCTGTTGTTTCATGTCTAGGTCCTGGTAGTAATGTTGGTAACAACAACAAAAAAGACGAAGAGTTTCAGTATTACAGAAATTTCTAACTTTACAGTGTATGTGTCAGTTTTAAATTATTATCTCATTTGTTCTTCATAAGTCTCCCTTAAAATTGGCCAAGTATCATATCCCTATTTTAGAGTTAGCTATATGTTTACTAGTAACACTGGTAACTTAATTATACATCTTCTGACTCCTTTTCCCATATCATTCAAATAAGCTCCAAGAAAGTGGGGATTTCTGTCTGCTCCTAGAAGAGTGCCTGGCACATAGAGTCATTGAAATATTTGCTCAATGTATCAACGAATAAATTTCCACTACAAAAATTTGTATAAGAAACCAAGACAGTGGAAAAAAAATCAGTATAAACCCTTCACGGCTACTGTGAAAAAGAAAATAATCTAAGACTTTTACACTACTCTGATAGTGTAACAAATAGTACCTGTATTTTACCTACTATAGCATACAGGAGTCTGGTTTGCATGTGATTGTACAGTTATTTAATGTATATTCCTTAGCAATTTTATTAAAAGCATCTTATTAAAAAAAAGGTCTTCCTCCCCAAATATTGTCCTTATGGGTTAAAAATTTTAAAGATATAAAATGACTCATCTACATCTGAAAGAAATAATGATCTTCTCAGAGAAAAACAGAAAGAATTCTCCTTCTCAGGAGATAGAGTAAAATATCTGCACAACCCATTCATTCAAAACATGTAAGAACTGTGAAGTATTTCAGAATTATAAAATATGCCTAAACCTTTGCCAATGGGGTCATTTTTAAATTTACATTTGAGAAAATTTGTGTTCATGGAAAATACAGCATTCTATAAAACATTGCAAGCTGTCCCTTTGCCTCGTCTATACCTTTACACAAAATTATAGAGTCAAAGTTACATAATTAAACAAGATTATAGAATAACACTTCTTTTGACCTTCACCAATGACATAAAAGTGCTGGTTTAATACAAGGGCTGTTTACCTGTTTTGTTGGGGGGAGGGTTCATAAAAGATTCTTGAAACTCATGGAAGCAAGAAAAAAAGATATGCACGTGCACAAAAATTCCCACATACATACACTGAGGAGAGAAGCGATTTTTATGGACATTTGCTTTAGAACAACTACAACCATTTCACCATTCAAAGAAGTGTATGTTCTTAAAAACATGTTTCCATGTTATTTACAATATTCAACATTTCTGCTAAAGGATGATGCGTCTGCTAGTATTATTACAAAGGGAACAAAGAATGATCATAAAATTTTGTCACAATTTTTTGCGCCAGAATGGGGATATATGTGATATTTACTTTTAACTCCAAGCTTAAGGTATTCATTCTACTTCCATTTTTCTCCTCACTTACTAAAGTATAAAATAAAAATATTACCACTAAAATGTAATAAGAAATATTTAAGTTATCTAGTTGAAAGCAATTTTACTACTAAGATGCTGAAATATTCTATTTTTCAAAGGAAAATAGGTATACATCAGTATAGGTATATAATAATCATTCATAGAGAAATGTATATTGAGAACTATGGTGAAATATTACCCATATAAGTCAAATACCATGTTGTGCTACTACTGTTTCCTTTTATTAAAATAATTAATAAGCTTAATGATGAACTCTAATTCAATGGATATTTTTCAAAGCATATAAATAATCTGATATTTTACTGTTATATCCATGCTCTAATTTCATCAATATTGAGCTTACCTTTCCTTTTGGTCCAGACTGCTTAAAACATGAAAAAGAAAAAAAATGTAAGAGGCAAGACCTCATTTTTGATATATCATTGTAGTTTTAGTAACTGCAGTCAATAAGGCAAAACTCTGTGATTAATTTGTTTTAAACACATTATATATATATTATAGGCTAGTGGTTTGAATTTTCTCAGCTATGTAAATTGGCTTTCAATGTTTGTCAGTACAGAAAATAATTTATATCTAAACATATTTAAGGAATAAAAAAGGACGTACAAAGATAGAAAATTCTTGAAAGAGTTTTATTTAACCATCCAACATTTGAGAATATGTTACTTTAGAGTAGTTATGAAAATAGTCTTTAAGGAATACAATTTCCTGAAAGTTATAAAATTTTTAGATGCCAATCCTGTTATCAGGTGTGATTATAGTCAACCCTTGGTATCTGCAGGAGGCTGGTTCTAGGACCCCACATGAATACCAAATAGTGGATGCTCAGGTCCCTGGATATAAAATGCTGTAGTATTTGCATATAACCTATACATACCCTAGCATATACTGTAAATCATCTCTAGATTGCTTATACTACTTAATACTAAGTAAATACTATGAAAATTGTCTCAAGTGCCAGCAAATTCAAGTTTTGCCTTTTATAACTTTCTGGAATTTTTTTCCTTGAATATTTTCTATCTGTGGTTGGTTGAATCCACAGATGTGAACCCTCCAGGTACAGAGGGCCGACTGTATTTGCTTCTGAGTAAGAAAAAAAATTTTTTTTACGATTGAAACTTTTGCACAAAAGCTTTAGATTAAATACAAATACAATATATGGTTTGGGACACAAGAAAAGTCCTGGGACTTAAAATCATGGCCTCTAACCAAAAGTCCAATGTATAAAAGGTCTACCCTCCTCCGTAGTTCACAGAAAATCTAAAAAGCTATCAACAACAATTACTTAAGAGGAAAATCATAAGACCTCTCAATTTAATAAGATTCACACCCTAGAATTATTCCTCTCTATTATAAAAGAAGCTGAATATTCAGAACTGAAGCAAAACAGTTTACAAAATCCCCAAGTCCCCATATGAACTCTCGTATTCCTATCATGTGAAGCACACAATTATCAATTTAATCCTACCAAATTAAGAAAAAATAATATGGCAAGTTGGCTTTACAGAAAAAACACCGAAAAGAAATACTTATTTTGTTTAAAATTAGTTTTAATAGTAAGGAAAAGAATTATTATAAACTTACATGGATATATTTGAAATTTTACTTCTATTTAAAAAAAGGGATAATCTGTGTAAAATAGATTTATGTTGGAAAAATGAGGGAAAATTATCATACCCCTATTAAAGTAAGTTAAAGAAAGGTAAACATAAAAGTTGACTATAGTCTATTCTTACAGACTTACTTCTTATGGAGTTGTATTTCCAGGAAAAGTAAAATGAAAACCAAAAGTTAGGCATTAATTCTTAAGCTAGCCATTTCCAACTCTACACTGTTGTGCCCAAGGAGTGAGAAGAGTTTAGTACTTTCTTGTTTTGGGCTTATTTTTTAAACTCACCTATATAGAGTAAAGGAAAGAGGTAGAAGAAAGGGTAAAAGTAGAAGAAACAGGTTTGGTTCTTTCCAATAAACCAAGGGAGCAAGGAAAAAAAAACAAAAATACCAAAGAAATATATACCCATGCTCACTTCTCTTATCCTTGAGAAAAATGTATTTACTATATGATGCCTAATTTATAAGTCATGGCACTTCTCCAGTATTTCTCAGTATGTATTTATTATCAAGCCCTGTCCTAGAGGAGGAAGGAAGGAAGGAAAGAGAGAGAGAGGGAAAGAAAGAAAGGAAAGAAAGAAAGAAAGAAAAGGAAAGGAAAGGAAAGGAAGGAAGGAAGGAAAAAAAGAAAAGAAAAGAAAAAAGAAAAGAAAGGAAAGAAAAAAAGGAAAGGAAAGGAAAGAAAAAAAGGAAAGGAAAGGAAAGAAACTTTAAAAAAAAACAAGGAGGAAGGACATTCTTAGTAATGTAGGACTTGTAAAAATGTCTACTTACATTCTTGTTGAACTATATCTGCTCTTAAAATTTTACAAAAGGAAAGAAAAAAGATAGCCTGACTGACTCTGGTTTCCATGACCTGATTTTGGACTTCAAAAATTCTTTCAAAGTGGTGCTTTTCATTAATAACTAAATCTTGCTTATTCCAAGAGCCCATTTTCCCATTTATGAATTACATAAGCTTTTGCAGACATTCATTTCGCCTATGGTCCTTACAAGTCTTTCTACCTATTCTTAGAAAATAAAAAAGTGAAAATGTAAATAAAACATAAACCAGTAAATGTGCTCTTCTTCCAAGTCTGATTAAAGTTCAGAATGGAAATGGTATAGCTATAAAGATTTCTAAATTTCTGCATTTCTTCCATACTAATACTATCCTCCTCCATCACTAGTTGTATCTACATTTTAAATATGAATTAAATTAACACTTGGAATAGTAGTGAGAAAATAGACTGGAATCATAATACTCTTCCAAATAGTAGCTGATCTGATTGTTCAATAATCTTTGTTCATATCTTTTAGATTAAAAAGATGTGATGTACTTGTTCCCCTATCTTACTGAAGAACAACAAATTATTCAAAATGCAGGTCTGACTTACTGATCCCTCACCCCCAGAAGGATGTATTATGTGTGTGAATTACCAACTTGTGACATTTCCTCTAACTTCAAATTAAGAGTTGAGAAAGTAAGAAAAATTAAGAGAAGCTATAAAAGCTAGTGTGTTCACCTTCATCTGAGGCCTGAAAACTATGCCAACACTACACCAAGTAAAACCAAAAGCCTGGTAGCCATCAGCTGAGGTGAAGGCTTCTTCCATGCCTTTGAAGATGTGGTTCCTACAGCATGGTATGTTCTCTTCTTGCTAACACAGTCAAAAGCTTCTTTAATAAATCCTTTGTGAATTCTCCACTGCTCTCTTCTCTGTAAACAGTACTACACATACTTTGTATATCTCTACTACTGCACTCACCAGGCAATGTTTTGTTTACTTGTGTTTCTGTCTTCTACTCTAACCAAACTTGAGCTTCAAGGCAAAAATGGTTATATTCACCTTTGACTACTTCGTACCTATGCCTGCTATGTAACATAAAGCCACTCAATAGTTTTGAAGGAAAAAAACTGGAAAAACTCTCAATGACTGATCTTTAAACTTCAAAATCTTTAATGACACCCACCCTGCAGTAGGACTAAGAAGTATTTACTCTATAAATAAGAGACAGATAAGAAGTAGAACATATCCTGCTGACATGACTCTTCAGTATTCCTTACTGCCCCTTGCCGTTCTTGTTAGGTGTTTTCACTCAGGATTATTTCTTTAAGTATAAATCAATTCAGGTTTTGTGGGGTTTTTTTTTTTAAAGAAACAATATTTTACTAGTAAATGCCACTTCCTATTAACAGAATCTAATGTTTTATACAGATGAGTAATAATACACATGGCAAGGGATAAGAAGTGCCAAAACCTAGAATAAAACAAAACACAAACAAATCTCCAAACTGGAATCAGTTTTTTAACATTAAGAATGAAGAAAGGAGGGATGGAGAGAATAAGTCATAGTGCAAATAATTCTAAACTAACATAACTTCCAAAGCAATAATACTTTTGGTTGTAGAATATATCATTTTATTATAAATTAGTATTTCAACTTAGATACTTTCAGAAAAGCAAGCAGACAGGTCTTTCTTAGCAATGGATCCTATCACTGTGATCAGTGTGTGAGAAACAGTCTATCCTTCTCTTCCCTAATCACTCTCCTTTTATTATTTGTCCTCATGTTGGTGCCACACATAGACCAGATAGCTTGATTTGTAAGGCAAACCAATTTTCTGTTAGGTACAGTAACTTCTCTGTGTTTTTAGTTGAAGTTTTCAAATATCTCATGTGAAAACTATAAAAAATAACATATTTAAACAAAGGAAAGGTTTTTTTATTATCCTAAAGTATGAGAAAGATTTAAGAGTCTTAAGCTGAAAAATCTGCACTATCGCAAATTTAGCAAGGGTTTCCAAGAGTCAGGATACATTTTCTGATTGAGTGGTAGTCTAGATTGACATTTTTAAAAAATGAAGAACAGCATCTAGCATATATATACCAAATCTTAAAATTTTACTAGTTACAAAAAAAATTTTATGCAACTATTCATAATGCAAGAAATAGAGATAATTTATTTTTCTAATTGTTGGAGCCTAAGAATTGCTTCAATTTGAAACTAAGAACTGAATTCAACTGAAGTTTCATAATCATCCAAAATTGGTTATGAAAAACCTCAAAAGCATTTAAAAACACCAAGCATTAACTGTTATTTTCATTATTTCAAGGTTCAAGTAGTACCTTCACAATCAATGAGAACATTCAAATCTACGAAAATATACCAATTTCTCAAACATTTAAAGCTAATAATATGATTTATTTTGATACTATGAAATCCTATAAGCCTTACGAAGAAAGTAAGTAATAACTGTAGTTTTACTTATCAGAGCTAAACTATCAGCTGAAGATTTCTTGGTCAAATGTTATAAAATCAGCTTAATTTAATGGGAACATAATGAAACAGAATGGCTTTTATTTAAAATGTCTCTACTTACAGACCGTGATTTATTCAAAAGCAGATATAAAATAGTAAAATTCTAGGACATGGAGAAATTATTCCATATATATGACTATCTCTTTAGAGACAATGGAAACAATAAAGTTCCACAAAGTAAAAAGAAAAAAAAAAAGGCAGTAAAAAACTATTAAAAATAACGGTATGTATCTACTAAACAAAGGCAATCAGAATCCTTACCTTTGGGCTGCTGTTTTTACTATTGATATCTGTGCATTAGCATGAGGAAAACGTCTTATAGTTGCAGAACATAATGATGCATTTTGTGTATTTTCACTGCAGAGTCAAGACACAAAGAATAATTTGAACAGGGGAAAATTACATACACATATGCAAAATAAATCCTTTAGAATCTGAGCAAACATACAGAAAACTGTCACCACTTAAAAAAAAATGTATACATAAACCTATTGGCCATGTTACATCGTTCATTGGTTTTCAGCTTTCTGAAATGTTTCCAATTCAGTTCATGAAAGAAGATAAAGGGTAGAACACTAAAATAGAAACCAGGAATCCTAAATGAATATTTTACACTGAACATTTTTATAAATTAATTATATTAATTATAAATTATATTATATTAATTATAAATTTAATTCAGATATAGTTTTTCTTCTTATTCTCCATTTAGGGATTATCCATTTAAAAAAAGCTTTTAAACTATGATTACACAAAGTTTTCTTATATGCCAAAATAAAAATGTTAATGGGGGGGTAAGTGGTGGGGGAAGTTAGGAACCCTAAATTCTACTTTTGACCCTCACTGGCCTGAAAATTACTTTAGCCTTTACATACCTCACTTGTCTATGAATTGATAAAGTAGAAATAGTGATTTCCAACCTTATTTCTGAGACATGTAATTGCCCAATTATATCAGTAACAGTGGTTCACTATGACAACCACTAGGAAAGAAGAGTTATATCTAGAAGAGAAAGGGAATAAGAAACCTTAAAAAAAAAAAAAAAAAAAAAAAGACCCTCCTGGTAAGTACTCCCTAAAGGAGACATAACCTTCTACTTCTACTATTAGGACCAAGATTTTACTAACCATGTGAAAGCAAGCTCATCTTACGAAATCCTAGTCTATTGAAATTATTCTAGCAATATTTTTATTCAGAACCAAGAAATCACTGCAGTCAACCCTATTCCCAAGATTCAAAGCCAAGAATCCACACACTGGGACCATTCTACTTCTTGGCTCTACTGACAAAGTGAAAAGGAAAGGTATAGGTTGGGCCAGTTGGCCACAAGGTAGTCATTTTTGGTGTCAAACTCTTTATCTGTTCTGTAGGAATGTGTGGTGAAGTGCCTATACCTCAATTTCTTATTGTTGCTCAACATGTTAAGTCCAATTGCGTTGCCTTTCAAAGGTTTTAAACTTTCAGTCTTGTTTCGTCTTGCACATGTCTTCCAGGGATCACCAGAATTAGTAGCAACAACTTCAGATTGACGATTTAACTGTAAAAAGATGCATAAATATTAAAGAGTCAATAAACAACCATTTGACAAATTATCAACAACCATTTGAAAACCTATTTACTTAAAAAGTAAAAATGTACCAGCTAATGGGGATGGGGGAGAGAGAAGGCAGCAGCATGGCTCTAAGAGCAATTCACCTGGAATATTTTTTTCCCTAAGGACAACACAAATATGTAGGGAACACAGGTATTTGTGTATTATTTTCCTTTCATTTAAATATCTCCAAAGGTAACTGAGAAAATTAAAAGAGAAAAGCAGAAGGGATAAATAAAGGTAGAGTATCTTAAGATAGCTCTTTCCCAAGGGTAAAAAATAAACATTTCCCCCACTTAACAGGTCTGTAGGACACTACAGACAAACATGGCAGTAGTCACTGTATGAAGACTTTGGCTTTAGCAACAAAGTTTTTATATAAATGCAGAAACTGAGATAATGTCTTCATATTTTCATACTTGGAAACGACAGCATAAATATATCAACGACAATCACTTTGTGAAGATCACAGTAGGACACCAGAATGGCCCCTTGCTTGGGAAGTTCTCACCAAAGAAATCTACTTTTATTACACTCTTTGTACAAAAGATGTATTCCCAAAAGATGTATTTCTGACACACTGCTTATCGCTTTCTCCTCCATGAAACATTTTTACTTCTTAATCTTTGACAGTCATGTACTTCAGATTCCTTCACTTACAGTGATGGCAGATTAGGTAATACAGTTCAATCTTCCCTCTACTAGTTTTCAAAAACTAGAAAAGCTGGACAAAACCCAAATTAAAAAAAAAAAATCTGTTCGAAGCACCTGAGGGCTACCAAGGAACTAAGAATTAAGTTTAGAGACAATAAACTCAGAGATTTTTCCCTGAGACACCTCTTGATTCCATAAGAATCAACTGAGAGGCTGAGAAGTTAAGCTGAACTCCCAGAAGACAGAGCTGGGGAGACAAATGTAGAGTTCAACATCCACCAAGTATGGACTGGTGGAAATGTAATTCGGTACACTATGAAAAACAGTATGAAGATTCCTTAAAAAACTAAGAACAGAGTTACCATATGATCCAGCAATTCCACTTCTGGGCATATATCTTAAGAAAACTCCAATTTGAAAAGACACATGCACTCCCGATGTTCACAGCAGCACTATTTATAATAGCCAAGACATGGAAACAACCTAAATTTGCATCAAGAGATGACTGGATAAAGATGTGGTATGTATATGTACACACACACACAGGAATATTACTCAGCCATAAAAAGGAATGAAATAATGCCATTTGCAGCAACATGGATGGACCTGAAGATTATCATACTAAGTGAAGTAAGTCAGACAGAAAGACAAATACCACATGATATCGCTTATGTGGAATCTAAAAAAATGAGACAAATGAACTTACCTACAAAACAGAAACAGACTCATAGACATAGAAAACAAACTTATGGTTACCAATGGTGGAAGGGGGAGGAGATAAATTAGGAGTTTGGGATTAATATCTATAAAATAAATAAACAAGATCCTACAGTATAGCATAGGGAACTATATTCAATATCTTGTAATAACCTACAATGAAAAAGAATAAATATAAGTATGTATGTATGACTGAATCACTATGCTGTACACCAGAAACTAATATAACATTGTAAATCAACTATACTCCAAAAAAACCAAAAACAAAATCCGCCAGATATGCAATGCCTTGTAAATACCTCAAAATTTGTATGAGGATTATAGCCTATGAACAAGGGTGAATTAGAACTATAAAGATTCTGTTCATCTCAACCTCCAGTTCAAGTAAGTCACTTCTCCAATTTTAGAGTAAATCAGAATTACTTGGATGGTTTGTTTAAAAAAATTGCTGTGTCCAATCCTTATAGTTTATTCTGATTGAGTAGGTTTGGGATGGGCCTGAAAATACGCATTTCTAGCAAGCCCATAGGTGATGTAGATACTGCTGATCAGGGGATTACATTTGAAGAACCACTGGATCAAGGTGATTTGATCCTCCTAGTCACTTGTTAGAAATCATCCTCCAGAGAAAGAAAATATCCTAGGTCTCAAATTATCTCTGTGATTTTTCATATGTCCTATCTACTAATCATAAGCAGGCTTATAAAGAAATAAGACAATGTGATCAAAATCAAAATAGGCAACTGATAACATGAACAGAACTATAGGGGATAAAGATAACAGGGTTATCACACTCATTTGCATTAGAAGGCAAGTACAATCATTTCTGCATTAGGTGACCTCTTTTCACAGAAAACACAGTGTTATTGTGGAAAGATAACAATTTAGGAATCAAAAAGGACTGTTGTCTTGTTCTAGCCAGGTAACTTTCCTTGTAATCATGGGGTTATTTTATGCATCAACAAAGATATATACAGACTGTCTAGCCCTGGGATGGACTAATAGGTATAATTCAGTAATCACTAATTCCCACTCAAGTAGAAACACAGACATCTTCAATTAGAAAGTCCATAAATTATTTTATCATAAACAACTGGTCACTAAGCTACATTCGTCTGAGAAATTAGAACATCCTGTCACTGAGACTTAGGCCTTTTTTGCAAATAAAAGGGAATAGGCCTGAGTCAATGATTCTCAGTATGGTCCCTAGGACGGCAGTATCAGCATCACTTTGGAACACTTTATTATGCAAATTATCAGGCCCCTCTCCAGAGCTCCTAAATCAGAAACTATGGGAATGAGGTCCAGCAATCTGTTTTATCAAACCATCCAGTGATTCTGACACACACTAACACTGAAGAGCCATTGCTGTAGGTGATTTTGATACATGTCCTGTTAAGAATATGGGAAGCAAAAAGTTTCCATTGAAGACGGATTATATAATTTCATTCCTCCATCTACAGATAGTTAGAACTAATATTTGAGTGCTTATAATGGATAGGCATTATGCTAAATATATGCAGTATCTCTTTTAATTTTCATATTTTATACATTTCAGTAGTTCTTCAGATTGCGATTCAGCAACTGCATCTAAAGCATCATATCAATTATTTGATGCTACCGAGTGACAAGATTAATATGCTCAAATTTCCCACTTCAGTCCTTCCTTCAACAAAATCTCTCCACCATATATCACTTAAACTTTATTCAAACTCTATCCCTCTGTTATTAAAGACTGTTGAGATTAAAAAGCAAAGTAACTTGTCCAAACTAGTTAAATGGGTTTGAACAAAGGCCTGGCCTGCCTCCAAAGCCTAGGCTTTCACATACCACACTGCATAAGGAATTTTTATGTTATTGGTAGAAATATAAATAGTAATTCTTGAGAAGAGGCAAAATAAGACTCAAAAGATACAGAACATCTCAAAATCAAAGAAACTACACTAAAGAAATCCTTTATATAAATGTAAAAAGCTAATCCTTCCTCTTACGAATTGGTTAAGCCAAAATTATCTCACCTAGTATATAGGCACATAACTAATTCAACCATATTTCTGAATAAGTACTTATACATTTTCAAATTTTGTTTCTGAGAAAGCATTTGGGCATAGCAATAGATAACCCAAAGTCCATCATTAAAAGCAAGAAGATCTGTAAAAGGCGAATTCTTCAATTTCCCAATTCTGCTGCCAATAGGTTACTATCAAAAGCAGTAAGACAACCCGTACTTCTAGCTTTGCAGATATCTCATGAAAAACATCTACTGCATTGTTAAATTCCCCTAGGAAAGGATCCCTACTACCCATTTATACTTCAGTAGCTCCAAGGATTTAAAAAAAAAAGAAAGAAGAAAAGATAATCACTCCATACTCCTATCACAGGATGTAAATTTGTAAAAGATTCTCTTCTCACACAATTATAAACCTATAGGACACAATTTCAGCTGCCAGAAAATTGAGAGATATCTGTTAAATTAAAATACAACATATAAGTTATTTTAGATGTCTGACACATCTACTTCTCTTTAGTAATTAATAATTTTTATTTTCTTTCATTTTACTCCTACTCTTGGTAATCTACATCATATTTGGGGGGGAAAAGGTATAATAAGTAAAAATCAAACCATTTATGGCTACCTCACAGATTAGAGCACCACTAAAAGTGAAGATAATATATTCAATCTAAAGGTCCCTCCAAAACTTCAATTTTCCGTCCCCTCCACCCACGTCCTTAGGAGTCTAGAAGAGTTTTCTAGTTAATGCAAGTACAGCATCAGGAGAACTACTGTGGATAGATTAACACAAAACAATCACGATTATACAACTAAGAACACGGCCTTAAATCATATCAGAAAAGCAACTATAAACACATCATTATTTGAGAAGGAAAACTTGCAAAGGTTCAATAAGACCGTATTTAATAATGATAATGCAGCTATTTATGGGAGACTTATTAATGCCAAGCATTAGGTGAGTAACAGTCTCATAATTCTTACAACCATCCTTTAAAGTGGACAGTTATTAGCAGACCTTAAATCTGATATTCTGTCTGTTTAACTACTTTAATATATCAAAAAAAGCTATCTTCCCTCAACTGGATATCAATCTGTACAGAATACATTTTACATAGTATTAACAATGATACAGGGATCAGCAAACTTTCTCTGTAAAGGGCCAGAGAGCAAATATTTTAGGCTTTGTGGCTTATACAGGCTCTGCTGAAACTACTCAGCTCTGGCCAAATACTTTCAATCTGTTGT
Organism: Vicugna pacos; assembly: GCF_048564905.1. Lineage (NCBI taxonomy): Eukaryota > Metazoa > Chordata > Mammalia > Artiodactyla > Camelidae > Vicugna > Vicugna pacos. Next base: position 9,761,425 of record NC_132994.1, on the reverse strand, counting down.
TAGAACACAAAAGCAGTCATAGATATTACACAAATAAGCACAGCCAATAAAACTTCATTTATGAACACAAATTTGAATTTCATGTAATTTTCACGTCAAGAAATACTTTTTGTTTGATTTTTTTTTTAACCATTTACGAAATGTAAAAACTATTCTAGTTCAAAGACCATATGTTGTGGGCAAGATTTGGCCTGTAAGCCTTGGTTTGCCAATCCTCATATTTTAACATTAATCATTAATAACTAATAAACAGCCAGTTACTAGAATATATGTGCCACAAGAATAAGAAATCTGTCTGTTTTGCTTCCTATCATCTGCAACACTGTGCTCAATATATGTGCAGGAATGAGTATTTCATTGGGACTGCTAAATGTGCAAAAGTTACCAATCTATTAAACAATTAAAGACATTAAAGACATATGTTAAAGGCACTGAAATTCTTAAAAACAAAATGGTAACTGAAACAGTAAAGAAAGAACTAGACACTGTGTGAAAATCACAAAGATTTGAAAGAGAACCAACAGAAGTTCTGCAAATGATGTCACTGAATTTTTTTCAAAAAGAAAAAAAAATGAATGGAAAGATTAAATAACAGACTAAACAAAGCTGAAGATAAATGTTACTGAACTGGAAGTCAGAGCTGAGGAAATTCACTAGAATATGGCTTCTTGATGATTTCCTTCTTTGTCCTCTATTCTTTTTTCTTTTATGTATTAAATACAGGTTAAAGAACATGAAAAAAATGACGGTCTCATATTAGTTTAAACCAGTGATCCATACAGACCTATATATTATCTACAAGACATCAAAAATCCAGGTATATATATGATATATAAAACCCTGGGATATACAAAGACTTTCTAAAGGGCAAACAGCCATGGATAGTTTTAAGGAAATCAACTCTTAAATCCTCAACTTTCACTTTTACATCTCCTTAAAACTGATTTACTTTAAAAGCCATCTATAGGAAAGGCGTCATACAGTATCTCCTTTCCCATCTCCATTTTCATAATAAACCTTTTTCCACCTTACAAAAAAAGACATATTTCTCATTTATTGCATTAGAGTCTAAAAACCTCCGGAAAGAAAAAACTTGAAATACTGATATCTGGAATTTCTTCTGGCACGTAAAATAGTAGTAGGGCTTCATATCTTTCCCTGATTTTATGCGTATTTCTGTTGATAGTGAACCATAGGTTCGAAACCTGGTATTCTGGACCAAATTAGGATTTTCTTAATTCAACTATACTGCAAAATGGAAAGACAAAAGTGACGAAAATTTGCGTTCAGTGACTTTGTTCTTTGTAATTGTACTCCAGTTATCATCAAGAAAAGAACCGTCGCAGGAAAAAAAATTATGTAAGAACAACTCAAAGCATAAGTTAAAATCACTGACTGAAATTTGCCATGCCTTTAGTATAACCAAGTAAAAAATTCAGGTCAAAACTGAAGGCTGTGTATTCTTTGACCTTAGATTTATAAAGTGAAATGACATAATGAAGATGCTGATTAACATGTATATTTGAAATGAAAAATGAAAACAGAAAAAAATGAAGTTCCAATGTTTTAAATACACAAAACAGAAAAATATATAATATTTTACAAAAAATATTTTACAAAAAAATTGGCAAAGGTCAATGAAAAATTAATAAGATTTCAATTTTTCCAATTATTTCTGAGATTATCTGGTTCAAAATTAACAGGTATAGTAACTACTAGGCACTCATTAAGTCTCAATAAAATCTTTTTGGTATTTTTCCCCAAAATTCAAAAGGACAATAAATCTAAAGATTGGATTACAAATTACTTTTGACTTTTAAACTTTTATTACACTGCTATGTAATTTTCTGACACTTAATTCAAAAGGAAAGAAATGAATGATAATGCTACAGCAAAATTTTCTATCTCCATCTATTTATCATGCAACCAAGATTTCTCAGCACTTATATCTAAAAAAAGTTTAAAAATAAAATCACTGTTCAAAGTTTTATTATAGCAATAAATAATATTTATGGATATGTGAACTACACAAATAAGGAAGGAAAACATCAGCACTATCCATTTCAAGAGATGTTATTTCCAGTATAATTCTACACAATAGGTTTAATAATTATAAATTAAACTTTATTAGTAATTATAAAGACAATTCAATCCAGCAAAAAATTAATACTTAGAACTTTGGTGACAAGAATATTATTTAATGTTAAATTTCAGCAAATGTATATCTTTTTATTACAGTAAAGTAATTAAAAGATTTTTCAATTGCATAAAACCACATCATATGAGGTTAAAATACATATATAATATTAAAATTCTGTGGGAAAATCGATCAGAAATATGAATCTAAGAAAAAAAAGAAAATATACATTTCCAATCATTAAAGAGATGACATATGTATTTTTAAAATAGATTATGGGGGAAGGGATAGCTCAGTGGTACAGTGTGTGTTTAGTTTGCACGAGGTCCTGGGTTCAATCCCCAGTACCTCCATTAAAACCAATACATAAACCTAAGTACCTCCCCTCCCCCCCCAAAATAAAATAAAAATAAAACAGATGATACCACCAAATCTGAATTATCTTTAGAGATCACAGGATACATATAAGTGTCATTTTAAATTTTATTTTAAAGTATCAACATTTATATCCTTAAAAATGTGTATTAAGGCAAGTATTTTATTAAAAAAAAAGTACATCTGCAAGCAAAAAAAAAAAACCCAAAAAATTGAAGACCAATGTCACAAAAGATCATGATGAAAACCACCTTTTACTTTTACTTACAAAACTCATTACATTTCTGTCCACCTGAAGAACACCTAAATAGCAGCACTCTAGGGAAACAAAATGTTAAAATAAAAGCGAGAGAAGACTACAGCATATAAAACCTTATAGTTTTTCAGTGTCTTGAATAACCTTATAAAGAAAAACTTTAGTGTACTAAACAGAAAAAACTTGAAATTCTATAAACTCCCTAAATCATGACAAAACAGATGTTGTGGAAGGAAAAAACCTCAAAAGACAGAGGGAAAGAAATAAATTTAAAAATCCCTAAAATACTATTCAACTATGAGGGGAAAACATGTGAAGAGAGTGCTATGTCAGATTGGCAAAAATTTAAGTTTGACCACATACTCTTCAAGGTTACAGGAAAATAGAAATTCTCCTACATTACTAGCAGGAATGGCAAATGCTAATGCCTATGAATGAGCATTTGACAAGACTTAGCCAAATTACATGTAAAGTTACCTTCTGAAATAGCAATGCAGTTTTATAAATCTATCCCACAAATATACTGTAAAGATGTGAAAAAGTATAGGTACAAGGCTTTATTAAAGCACTACTTATAATAGCAAAAGACTAGGAAAAACCTCTGCTCATCACGAACTGAGTTCCTATAGTATACGCATTCACTGGAGTACTATGTAGCAATAAAACAGACGACAAAGATCTCTAAATACTTTGATGTGGACTGATCTACAGGCCATACTACCAAATAAAAACCCAAGTTGCCAAACAGTGTGGAGAGTTTCTTCAAGAAGGGTGGTATATTCTTACATTAAAAAAAAAAGAACAATGGAAGGTTCAGCCATATAATTTTTAAAACAGGTTGCCCACAGGTGAAGAGAAAGGGAGAAAGGGAATCACAACAAAAGGTAGACTTCTCTGAATAAAACTTCCTTTGTAGATTTGACTTTAGAACCATGTAAACATCTTTTACATTAAAAAGCAAAGTAAATCCAAAACATTTTTTAAAAAGCAATTTCTCAAAATGAAAAACAAAGCTTAAATAAATAAATAAACCTAACCCTTACCTAGCTGGTGGAACTACCAACCAGGAAAAAATAGCTTCAAATGACTTTAAAACAGTAATCTAAATATGCATCTCATATACCTATTGAGATATGCCACGAAACACCACCAGCAAGGAAACAAACCAAACCCAAATTTTTAATCATTTTATTAGTAACTATATTTGTATTGGTATTGTGAAACTAATTTGTTTGATAGGACAAAGCAAGTAAATAACTAAGGTAACATCATTAGGAACCAAGATACTAAACCCAAAAGTTATGAAAGAAAAAAAGATTGTTATATTTGACAACATAAGAAAATGTTTTTTTCTCCAAGGCAATAACCCCCAAAAGTGAAGTCAAGACTAGTGGGAAAAAAAATAGTTTAAAATGTTAGCAACTAGTATCATAGAAGTGGGCCAGTTTCTCCAAAATATATTTTGTCAACCTAAGGAAACATTACAAGATGCGTTATTATTGTATGTACTGAAGTGCAAAAAACTTTTTTTAACTAAACCATGTCATGCCATCATTCTAAGAAACATCCAGTTAGATATCAAAAATGTGGAAAATTGTGTCTTAGACTCAATGTAAAAAGAATTCCTATGAATTAATAATATTCTAAAGACCAAATAGAAAAGTAGGCAAAGGATATTAAGTGACAACTATCAAAAAGGAAATAAATGGATTACATACACGAAAAGGTATTTGACCTCACAATGAAAGAAATGCAAATTAAAACTACACTGAGATACTGTTTTTCACTGCAAAGATCAAAACATTCATAACAATGTTAGAAAAGTGCGGGGAAACAGGCATTCTCAGACATTCCTAGTAAAAGTACAAATCAGGTATAACAATATCAGAAATGTACCTGTCCTCATATAGTAGCTCTATTTCTAGAAACTGGTCCTATAGACATATCTGTACATGTGCAAAATAACCCATATAGAGGCTAATCCACTCAATATTATTTTAGGGGGCAAAAAGGTTGACAACAAGCACCATAAATGTCCTTTCAACATGGTGGTACTGGATAAAAATGGTACACCATACAATGTAATCCTATGCATGAAAAAATGAGGGGGATTTTAATGGACTCTTAGGGGTGCTCTCTGTATTAATTTTAGAAGGTAAGATTACAAATAGTGTGTACAATATACTACCAACTGTGAAAGTGTAAGAAGCTAGAAGTTAGGACAAGAATATACATTTTCTCTATGATAAATAAATTATTTCTGATGGGATAAACAAGAAACTGGGAATACCATTTGCCTCTGGTGTAGGGAGGTGGGTGGTTGGGACTTGCAATCAAAAAATACAAAAATCATTTTAAGTATTAGTTTTAGTATATAACCTAAAAAAAAATTAATAAGCAACACTTGCCTTTTTTCCTTTTGAGGTTTCAGAATCCTCATCTTCATCTACACTGAGTAGATTTGCCTCACTATATAGAAAATAAAGAGGAAAAAATCTTAAGTGACAATTACAACCCGTACATTAAATTCAGAAGTTTTATCCTCTTTGCTCACCTAATACAGAAATCAGCAAATTTTTTCTGTTAAGGGCCAGAGAGTAAATATCTTAGACTTTGCAGGCAATATGGTGTCTATGGCAACTACGCATCTTTGTCACTGTAGCATGAAAGCAGCCAGACTGTATGTGTGGCTGTGTTCCAACAAAACTATTAACAAAATCCAACGGTGGGCCATAGAGGGCCCATGGGCCATTGTTTGTTGTCCCCTGCCATAAATGCACACATAATTTTTGTTTTCTTAACTACAGATTTCATATTTAGTCACTCATTTTTCCTTTCTGTCTTGGATTTTAAATTAGGGAGAAAGGACTGAAAAACAAAATAGAGGACAAGAGACAAACTGGTAAGAAAACCTTAGTTAATGAAAAGAAAGTAATTTACTGGGTATTAACCCAGTAAAAGTTATATCTCTACCATTCTTGGAAATATCAATGCTTCACTGAGAACCAATGGCCTGAGATTCTAAAAGACCAGACCGATTAATGGTTCATGTTAATCTGAACAAATTTGAAAAGCTGAAGCTCTTAAGGATCCACTTATAATGATAAATCAAAGACTACAACTCATAAGTGAAACATACAGCCAGGTAGCACCTTTAAAGACATTTTTTAATATAATCATGACAAATCTTCTAACAAAGAAAGTCAAAATACACCCTTCTGAAGATAATGCTAAGCTATTTTTAGGAAATTCTTAGCTACTTAGAATAAAATGTAAAATGTTTGTTTCATTATTATTTATATACACACCAACTTTTTTAATGCCAAAAATTCTCTCCTACAAACATTGTAGAAAAATATTTCAAAGGTAGTCTACTCAATTTCAGATTTAATTCCTATTTTTCAAAACTACATAAATAACAAATATCTGTAATTAAAGACATCTTTAAAATCTTTTAAAAATAAAAGATTATTTCAAATTTAAAAATAATCAGAAATAAAAAGAAAAAAGAAATGAAAGAAAGAAGACCATAAAATGCCAATTTTAAGTGAGAAACTTACCAGTTCAAAGCTCTCCTTCAAATAAAACTTCACTTCAGTTCAACATCTCATAGGTGAAGCACATAAAGTGGTAATGATGAACGGAGCTGTTGCCCAGACAGAAGTGAAGCACCTACAATATTTAGTCAATATACTCTGAATGACTTCTTGTGTAAAATTGCTAAAAAATATTTGCAGTTTGGGTAGAAATCAGTGTATATTTTGAGTGCCTCTTAATTTGCTGATTGTCCTGGCCAGTGAAAAACCTGAATAATAAACTAAGAAACTAAATAATAAATGATAAATTTGTAATACAAAGTTCATGACATGCAAAAGGTTCTATTAAAACTATTATTTAAAAATTTACAGCAGTCATTCCAAGTACATTAACAAAGTGTAATGAACACTTTGCTTAACTTCTGTCTGGGTCAACACCTGTGTTTATCATTTATAGGGTTTCTGCTTTCTCTGGTAGTAATCTAAGATGAATGTGCTGGGGGAGGGGGGTTGCAACTGGAAAGAAAGATACTAAACTTTTATACAAAATTCAGGAATCATAATCTAGGTTCACTTACTCATGATAAAGGGTGACTTTCCAAATCATTGCATGAATGAACACCATTTTTAAAAAAAAAAAAAAAAAGAACAATTTCTTTATTAGGAAATCAGTAGTATGGTCAATTTTTAATCATAAGGTTATATGTATTACATGCACAGATTTACACATTTCAAAAGATGGAGAAATATAACAGCAAAATTATTTACCAATAAAAGAACTGCTTTTTCTTTCCTTAATGCTACTGTAAAAGAGTTCAATGTTTTCTTAAGAATACCATACTCGTAGAAATATTTCCATGGACTATAAATCATTTTTCTAATGAAAAGTTTCATTCTTATAAAATATCTGAGGGGGAAAAAAATATCTTACTCTTTATCTGTATCTCCTTCACTTTCTTCTCCATGATCAAAGCTCCAATTATTTTTAAAACCTCCATCTCTTTTAGATTCTGATCTAGCCAAAGCTGAAATAAAAACAAACTGAGATAAGTATTCATTAATAGAACTATTCAAAATAAAATAAAATTTTCCCAAGCTCTTTGCTTATTCAGGATTTTCTTTTAATTTGCTTGCCTTTTGGGACTACTTCCTCTTGAGAAAAAAAAACACATTAAAATCTGTTTTTGCTAACACACAGTCATCCATATATACAAGTCTAACCAGAAAAGGAACACATTAAAATCTGTTTTGCATATTTACAGCCCTTGAGAAAGCAGCTCATAAAAATGTGGGCGGGGACACATGAATACATATGAAATACATAAAAAAGCAACTCTGTATCTCCATATTTGATCACTGGTTCTAGAAATGAGTACTGGTTAGTCTGCTGCCTTACTTATAAGAACTAAATTCAGATCACCAGCCTTTTCTTTACCTCAGCCAATCACCTCTGCCCTTTGACAGAAAAGAAACAAACCAAGGTTTTCTGTGTTAGCAACAGAGTGAACTCAATGTTAAAAAAAAACTCTCCAGATCAGAACACCAAACATGCTTACTGTGAGTTTAAAAAATGTCCTAAGTGTATGCCTGAAATCTCCTGAAGCCATAAACAGCTAGAAAAGTGGAAACTGGAGAAATAAATGAAGTTCTGAAGCTGACATTTGTCTGGAGCCATATGATAGAAACCTGAGTATGGGAAGATCAAGTTTGGGACCTCAACGAGACAAAAGGTCAGACTGAAGACCAAAAGACCTGAAAAGCAACAATTCAACTGGGTGAACTAGAGAGAGAGAAAAAAAAAAAAAAAAAGATAGAAACACTGAAGAAAGAGACAGTGGGGATAATTATGACATCTTGCTGTTGGTTCTGGGTTTTTAGGTTGAACTAAACAAAGTGTATTGCCACCCCATGGTTAGGGAATTTCTAAACATAAGTTCACTATTATTCAGGTTTGGGACCAGAATTTTCATAACCTAAGTGGCTAGAAAAGCCCATAATTAATATAGTCTCACAGAAAAGATGCCTAGTATCACTAGGTGTTAGGGAAACACAAAGCAAAACTGTAAAGAGATACTATTTCACACTCATTAGGATGGCCAATTTTTCTTAATGGAAAACAGTAAGTGTTGGTGAGAATGTGGAGAAACTGGAACTCTTATACATTGCTTGTGTGAATGTGAAATGGTGTAGCCACTGTGGAAAATGTTTGGCAGTCCCCCGAAAAGTTAAACATAGAATTACCCTATGACCCAGTGATCCTACTTGTAGGTACACACCCAAAATAACTGAGAGCATGGACTTTGATACTTGTACACCACTGTTCACAGCAGCATGATTCACAATAGTTAGAAGGTAGAAACAACCCAAATGTCCATCAACAGACGAATGGATAAACTAAGTGTGATGTGTACACACACACACACACACAAAGGAGTATTATTCAACCATAAAGAAATGAAATCCTGACACATGCTGCAACATGGATGAGCCTTGAAAACATTATACTGAGTGAAATCAGCCAGACATAGGTCAAATATCATATGATTCCACTTATGTGAGGTATCTAGAACAGGCTAATTCAGAGAGAAAGTAGAACAGAGGTTACTAGGGGCTGGAGGCAGAGGAGAATATAGAGTTATTTTTTAATGGGTACAGAGTTTTTGTCCGGGATGATGAAAAAGTTCTGGAAAGTGGTGATGGTTGCACAACATTATGAATATACTTAATGCCAATCCACACTTGTACACTTGGAAATGGTTAAAACAATAAATTTAATGTTATATGTATTTTCTCACAATAAAGAAACTTTGTAAAAGCAAAAAACAAACACCAACACTTCTAAACGACCAACAGAATCAAATATAAATCCTCTCTAAAAAAATATAAAATTTCAATGCCTCAAAACGTTTCAAAAAATATGAGTTCACAACCCAAAATATCATGAAACAGGAGGAAACAAGCCATCATGAACAAATCTAAAACTTCTTTACATGCATACTATAAATATAGGTAAATAAATAGTAGATAATAGGAGCAAGATGTTTCCCTCTCAGAAAAATAAAGTTATAAATTATCAAAAGAGGAAAGCTAGAATGAACTGTTCATTCTAGTAGTGCTAGATTAGAGTGAGAGATACCAGTATGAACTCATACATTTATTTCATACACATACAGATGAACAGATACAGAAACAAACATAGGTATATGCTGTCCCACGGGTTAGTATACACAGCTAAGGGTCTTTCCCCACAGAAGGTCTAGGAGCAGTGATACCCCAGCATCAACAAGCATACCCAAAACTAGATCTTATTTTCTAAATACCATTCTCCAGTATTAGGAGGAGCCAGAGCTCCCAGAAGAAATGACTTATTCTAGGGATCAGGCAGGAAAAATACAAGATAAGCTTAAAGTACTGTGTAGTGCCAGAAAGCAAAAAGGTGCTTTTCTTAAAAAAAGATGGGATGTGTCAAAAGAATACAGAAGCCAACCTAAAAGTACCTCCCAATCATCAAACAAAGGTGGAACAACTTCTTAGCAAAAATAAATGACAATAGTATTGAATTATAACTCCCCAAATAAAATATTCATGAGTCCACGCTGATATAAATAATTGAATAAATAAATAATGTGGAGGAGGGACGTATCTTCCTCACAGAAGAATTCCAAATGATATATGTACAAACTCTCTCTTCTAAGAGATGGAACTTAATTCCCTTTCCCTTCAGTATATATGTTGGACTTGGTAAATCACCTCCAGAGAGTCCACTATAGAAAAAGGAAAAAAGTGAACTGACAGTGAGAAACCTGACAATCACTATCTCAGCCAAGTGATCGAAGTTAACATCAAAAGTGATGTCTCATATTAATATAAAGTCATGAAAATGCCACCTCAGCTCCGTGGTCTTCTTCCCAAAAACCCATAATACAAGTTTAGTCATGAGAACACATCAGATAAACCCAAACTGAGGAACATTTTACAAAACACCTAGCCAGGACACTTAAAAACTGTCAAGATTATGAAAAACAAGGGGAGATTAAGAAATTGTTACAATCAGAGGGGACTAAGGAGACATGACAACCAAATGCAAGGTGGAATTCTGGACTGGGCCCTGCAGCAGAAAAAGGACATTAATGAAATAACTAGTGAAATCCAAGTAAAGTCTGCAGTTTAGGTAACAGTATGCCTATGTTAATTCCCCAGTTTTTGACAAACATACTATGATTATATAAAGTGGCAACATAAGAGGAAGATGGGTAAATGGTATACAGAAATTCTCTACAACATCTGGGAAACTTCTCTATAAATCTAAAATTATTATCCCTCAAAACTTCTTAAAAATTCGAATGTAAAAGGAACCTGTGTTTTTAAAAAAAGACAGGGTTAAGTGTAAGTTATATTACCAAGACAGAAAAGGCAGTAAACTGTAATGATTACTAGTCTATAAAGACTCCTAATCCAGCAGCTAGTATCCATCACTGAGTCAGGCAAGTTAACCAAAAAGGCCACTAGGCAGTGAAAAGTCAAGAGATATTATATTGTGTAAGCCCTAAAGTAAGTGGGTTTTGTATGTGCAATACTAACAAGTCTAATCATGTGATTTCCTAACTGATAGTAGATTAGAACCTATAAATTAATAAGTGAAAGAACAATAACTTCACGAAAATGATAACTGCCAATGAGAAAAAATAAATTATAAAAAGCAAGCAAGCTCTAAAAACAAATTTTAGAGCAATTTGCACTAAGGACAAAAACTTTAAACCCTCAAAATCCCTTAAGTATCACCACATTTCAATATGGTTGACATTCATAATAATGAGAGTGAAAAGTATGTCCACTATACTCTACTTACAAAATTGAAAGGAAATACAAAGAATAAGGAGACATCCCAGGTAAGTATTGTAAATTAAATACATACATTTTTTTCAATACCTCTCCACTAAAATGGAAGGAGGAGGAAAAAGCAGAAACCCATAAGAAAAAAAAAAGAACCCAGAAAGGAGATAACAGATGAGAGATATAACTAAACTGGTGAAAGCAGAAAATTTGATGAATGGGTAGGAACGGATTTAGTTAACTAAGGCACAAATATTGACACAAGAAAAAAAATTTGAACATAGCTTTATCAATAAAAGAAACAAATCTTTCTGTAAAGAAAAACTCAAGACCCAGAAGGCTTCTCCTACAATTTCTTTCAAACTTTAAAAAAATAGCAACAAAGTTACCTAAGTTTTTCCAGAAAATAAAAAAAGAAAGAACACTTGCAGCTCATTTCATGAAGTCAGAATACCTGATCCCAAACCTGACAATGACCTAATCCCAGGACTACGGTCCTAATCCAGGACTACAGAATGCTTACCTTCCACCCCACATCTAGCACCACATTACTAAAAGCCTAGTTACAGCAGTTCCTTTTACCCAGTATATCATGTCCAGATATCAAGAAAAAAATTACAAGCCATACTAAAAGGCAAAAAACACAAAGTGGTGAGATAAAACAAGCACCAAAACCAGACACAGCATAGATACTGTAATTATCAGGCTGGGAATTTAAGCAGTTGTGATTACTCTGCTACAGGCTCTACTGGCTAAAGTAGACAGCAGGCAAGAACAGAAGGGCAATGTGAGCAGAGAGATGGAAATCCTAAGAACCAAAAGTAATTGCTAGAGATAAAAACATGTAACAGAAATAAAGAATGACTCTGATGAGCTTATTAGCAGACTGGATGCAACTGAGGAAAGAATTTCTGAACCTGAGTACGTAGCAACAGAAACCGAAACTGAACAGCAAAGAAAACAAAGACTGAAAAAAGGGAAACAACATCCAAGGACCATGGGACAACTACAAAAGGTATAATAGACGTGTAACAGGAATATCAGAAGGAAAAGAGAGAAAGGAACAGAAGACGTATTTGAAACAATAATGACTAAGAATTTCCCCAAATTAATGTCAGACACTGAATCACAAATCCAGGAAGCTCAGAGAGCACCAGCAGAATGAATCTAAAAAACTACACCTAAGCATATCATTTTCAAACTACAGAAAATCAAAACAAACAAACAAAAAACTAAAAGAAGCCAGAGGTAGGGAAAGAAACACTACCTATAGAGGAACAAAGGTAAGAATTGTATCTGACTTCTGCTCAGAAATCATGCAAACAAGAGAGTGGAGAGAAATATTTGAAGTGTTGAGAAAAAAAAAAAAAAGACAAGAAAAACCCTCTGGAATTCTGTGTCCCGTGAATTTATCTTTCAAAAGTAAAGAAAAAAAAAAACTTTCTTAGACAAATATGGAGAGAATTTGTTGCTATTTTTCAAGAACTCTTTTGCAAACGTTAAAAAAAAATGTTCTTCAGAGGGAAGTAAAATGATATAGGTCAGAAACTCGAACGTACAGGAAAGAGTATCAGAGAAGGAATAAGTGAAGGTAAAATAAAAACTTATTTTTCTTGTCCTTAATAATAGATAACTGTTCAAAATAACAGCAACAATGTATTTGATTGTGTATATTTATTTTATATATATTATGTGTGTATATACATATGCTTATGTAAAAGTAAAATGAATAACAGCAAAGATACAAGGGACAGGAGGGAGGAATTAAGATCATTTTGTTATTGTTAGGTTCTCATACTGCCTGTGGAAGTGGCATAATGTTAAAGTGAACTTGAGGTAACTGTAAATATCTATTACAAACTTTAAGAGAACCACTAAAAGTTTTTTTTTAATGAAGTATAACTGAAATGCAAAGAAAGGAGAGAAAATGGAATCATGAAATGCTCAACTGAAAACACAAAATGCAGAGAAAGAGTGGAAGGCAAAAACAGGAAAAAGAGCAAAGGCAACACACAGGAAACAGTAACAAATGCAGGAGACATTAACTCAACTGTATCAATAGTTACAATTGAATCTAGCTATATTAATAACCACAATCAAAAGCAACAGGCAGAATGGACCCTTGCTGGGTACCAACAGCCCTGGCAAGGTTAGGACTGGATTATGGAAACACAAAACTACTGTGTAGCGTGGGTGGGCTTCCTAGGCAGAAGTCCAGACAAACTGTGATATTCCCATTCCTTTAAGCTATGAACACGTAAAAACAAACTGTTTATAGCCACCTTAGAGATTCAAAAGAATTTAATAAATGTATAAGCTTAGGATTTAAAAAAAGAAACAAAAAATTGAATGTCAGTGTTCTAAATGCACCAAATAAAACATGGAAAATTGTCAGATTAAACAATGAAACCCAATTACATACCACATACAAGAAACCCATAAATAAAACGGAAGTAAAGACTTGGAGAAAGAAATACCATACTAATAATAATCAAAAAAAGGCAGACGTAGCTATATTAATTTTAGACAAAGCAGATGCCAAAGCAAGGAAAGTTATTAGGGATAAAGAAGAGCATGTACATTGTACTAAAGGGATCAATTCTTCAAGACATAACAGTCCATAACATGCATGTACGTAGCAGCAGTGTCAAATTATGTGAGACAAAAACTAATAAAAATGCAAGAAAAAATAAATGAATTCACTGTCATAGCTGGAGACTGTAAAACTCCTGAATCAGAAATAGACTGATCCAGCAAGGCAGAAAATCAGTAAGGACACAGCTGAACTTAGTAACACCATCAGTCAAGTGGAGATAACTGACGTCTATAGACTACTTCATCCAACAACAGTTTTCCTCTAGCTCACATGAAACATTCACTAAGACCACATTCTGAGCCATAAAACAAACCTTAACAAATTTATATGACAGACATCACACAATGTCTGTTCTGAGACCACTGAAGAATTAAACTAGAATACCAGAAAGGTTAACTGGAAAATTCCAAAATACATGGAGCTTAAACAACACACTTCAAAAACAACAAATGGGTCAATGAAGAAATCTCAAGATAAACTTAAAAACATTTGAGACTAAAGGAAAATAAAAACATAACTTACCAAATTTGTAAGATGTAGTAAAAGCAGTGCTTAGAGGGAAATTTATAGCATTTAATGCATATATTCGAAAAGAAGAAAGACCTACAATAAACCATCTAAGCTTTTATCTTAGGAAACTAGAAAAAGAGCAATTTAAATCTAGAGTAAGCAAATAAAAAAAAAAGAAAAAACTTAGAGCAGAAATCAGTGAAATTTAACAGGAAATCAACAGAAAATCAAAATCAAAGCTGCTTCTTTCGAAAGACTGATAAAATTAAACAAGCCTCTAAGAAGGCTACGAAAAAAAGGTGAACACAGATTACTATTATTAGAAATGAATGAAAGGGCATCACTAGAGATCCCATGGGCATTAAAAGGTTAATAAAGGAGTACTACAAAAAACTCCATGTCCAACTCTGGTAACCTAGATGAAATGGATCAATTCCTTAGAAGATACAAGTTGCCAAAACAAATACAAAAACAAAAAAGCTCGAAAAAAAAAAAAAGAAGAAACAGACAGTCTAAACAGGCTTATATCTAGTAAAGAAATTGAATCAGTAATTAATCATTTTCCAAAACAGAAACCAGCAGGCCCAGATGGATCCACTGGTGAATTCTACTAAACATTTAAGGAAACTGTATCGATTCATGAAAATACTCTCTATGATACTATAATCATGGATACATCTCATTATTCATTTGTCCAAACCCATAGACTATACCACATAATGAGTGATCCATAACATAAACTATGCCTCTGAGTGGTTATCATGTGTCAATGTAGGGTTATCAATTGTAGCAAATGTACCACTCTGATGGGAGATACTAATATTGGTGGAGTATATGTACATGTGAGGGTGGAAGGTATATGGGAAATCTCTGTACTTTCCTCTCAACTTTGCTGTAAACCTAAAACTGGTTTTCAAAAAACGAAGAATGGATAAACTTCAATGAAGGTAGTCCAAGTTCCCTACCCTCCATGCCCTGCTCCCTGTAATCACAAATCTGATCTTTTCTATGAGTTTGGGTTTTCTGTTGTTTCATTTTTGAATTGTTTTTTTAAGATTCCACATATAAGTGAGATCATACAGTATTCTTATTTCGCTTGGCATAATGCCCTCAGGGTCCATCCATGTTGTCAAATGGCAGGATTTCTTTCCTTTTTATGTCTGAGTAACATTCCATTGTGTGTGTATATACATACACACACACCCCACACAGTATCTTAATCCACTCTTCCACTCATGGACCCTTAGGTTGTTTCCATGTCTTGGCTGTTATAAACAACACTGCTATGAGCAATGGGGGCATAGATCTCTCTTTAATATTGTTTTTGTTTCCTTCAGATATATTCACAGAAGTAGAATTTCTGGATCATGTGGTAGTTCTATTTTTAGTCTTTTGAGGAACCTCCATACTGTTTTACATAGAGGCTGTACCAATTTACAATCCCACTAACAGTACACAAGGGTTTCCTTTTCTTCACATTCTCACCAGCATTTGTCATCTCTTGGCTTTTTCATAATAACCATTCTAACAGGCCTGAGGTGGTATCTCTTGGTGGTTTTGATTTGCATCTCCCTAATGATTAGTGACACTGAGCATCTTTTCATTTGTCTATTGGCCATCTGTATGTCTTCTTTGGGAAAAAAGTCTATTCAAGTCCTTTGCCCATTTTTAATTGGATTATTTGGTTTCTTTACTGTTGAGTTATATGAGTTCTTTATATATTTTGGATATTAACCCCTTATCAGATACATGGTTTGCAGGTATTTAATAAAGTCTTAAAAATTTTTTAATGTAAAGAAAACATAAGGAATAGATACACTACAAATAGATTTTCAAATTTTGTTACCCCAGCCTGTATAGCTGACTGGCACTTTCTTGCTGTCAAAAAGCTAACAAAATGAACAGTAACTAATGAAACCAAAAAAAGTAAAGTTATACTATAAGGGACCAGTAAGACCAAAGAATTCCTTGTATCACAAAAAGCATAAGACATTAAGAAAAAAAACAATAAATGACTACATTTTAAAAATTCTGTTCATAAAATTATTCCATTCATTTAGAAAATAAGTAATAATTCTGTAAGTTATATGTTCAATTCTTATAATTCAACAAAGGTTTAGTATCCACAGTATATAAAGAACCCCAACATTCCAGTAGAAAAACAAAATGTACAAGACATGAGCAATTAAGAACAGATGAACACAATAAAAATATATATATATCTAAAAAAAAAGAGGAACACATACAAAATAACCCAAAAACACAAAAAGAAAACTCTTATTTTGTTTAGTGTACTCATGTACCACAAGTATATAGAATAGGGATTAACTCTAGGTTGACCCTCAATTTTTTGGAAAATTGAAAAAATATATGATTTTTTTAAAATACAGCAATAAAGATGCTCAACCTCCCTATACACTGGAGTATTATAAATTCAAACCACCATCTGATAACCCCATCAGACTAGCAAAAACTTGAACACCAGGCATTATTAAGTGCGTGATGGTGTGTATAAACAGAAAAACTTAAAACGTGCTAGTGAAACCACTCTGGAGATCAATTTGGCAACACTTAGGTGAAGTTGAAATTGCATATGATCATGATTCCACTGCTAAGAGATAACCAAGATCAGATATTAGCAAAGCATGGCCCAGCCAAATCAGATCTGCTGCCTGTTTTTATAAGGCCCATGAGTTAAGAATGGCTTTTACATTTTTAAGTGGCTGGGGATAGAAAAAAAAAATCAAAAGAAGAATAACGCTTCATGACATATGAAATTCAAATTACAGTGTCTATGAAGCTTTTCTGGCACACAGCCACACTCATTTGCTTATGTATTATCTATAAGTGCCTTCTTGCTACACTGGCAGTGTTGAGTAACTGACAGACTGCACTGCAAAGTGTCAGATATTTACTATTCAGGCCTTTCCAAAAAAGGTTTGCTGACCTGTGTCCTAGAGAAACATATACATGTGAACAAAGAAATCTACTTTTAAAAAAAAGTTCATAGTAGCAATATAAAACACAACTAAGATAATCATAGTAGCAATGTACGTTAATAGTAAAAAATTAGATACAACCTAAATTTCCACAAAAAGGGAAATGCATAAATAAAATGTAGCATATACAGGCTATGACAAAGCACTAGTTATTCTTACCAACATTATTTAATCTTTCAAATGCTGTAAGAATGAAAAGCAAGTTACAAAAGAATACAGTATGACATGATTTATAAAATATTTTAAACATGTGAAACAATCTGTATACACATACACAGGTTCAGAGATACATATATAAAGTACAAAGAAATGTATGGGAATGTTAAGTACAAAGCTAAGGATGGTGGTTACCCCTGGAGAGGAGGCAGGAAAGTGAAAAAAGGAAAGGGTTCACCCCTGTTTCAACTGTATTAATTATGTTTTCTTTAGGCTAGGAAGTAGAACATAAGTTTTTGTTATATTATTCTTTATATTCCACACAGATGTGAAATATTTCCTAATAATTTTTAAACTGTCATCAATAAGGTTTTACAAAAATAAAAACAGAATTTTTAAAAATGAGTCACTGAGACAGAAGTTAACTTCTATAATTTAGAAATAAAAAAGCAGTAAAAGAAAACATAAAGAGAGAATTAAATGCAAACAAGGAAATCTCAATAAAGCAATTTTAGGTGGCTCTGTAGTGCTTAAGCCCCAATATATCTCAAGAATCTGTCAAGATTTTCTCCAAAGGCAGCCTCTTAGAGCTCTAAGCCACCATGTTACAAGTCTGAGTACCCTGCTGGACTTGGACTACATGGAGAAGGATGGGCCCAACTTCCCACACCTGCCAGTCAGACATCTGAATAAAGCTATCTTGGAACCACCAGACCAGCCAAGCTACCACTGAATAACTCCAGCAGATGCTGCAGGAAGCACAAAAACCACCCAGCTGAGGTGATTTTTCTCAAGTTCCTAACCTAAAAAAACTATCCTTTGATAAAGAAGACAGACCAACAGACTATCCAATAGTATCTCAAGATGAAGTCTGAATATATTAAATTCTCAGGAATAATATCAAATTAGGCTTCCTTGTGAGCTACCAAAACCACAATATTCAGTGTTCTCTCAGTTTATCTCCTTCTTCATTCTAATCAGTTAGTTCTGTCCAAGGTCAACATCAGACAGCAGTTTGGTGCTGTTGGTGTTGCTGGAAGCTCCTTGATCTTCCATGGAATGGAAATATCGAGTAGTGGTACCTTATCCTAAAGTAATGCAGTTGGTTCCATCTTCACACAGAATACACAATCTCTAAAAATACAGTTATCTCAAGCATACAAAGTTCCAAAGTCAGAAAATGAACAACTCAGAAATGACTGCAAGAACAAGTGGCTTCAAATGTTTCTTCTGCTCCACGGACAGGGAGAAGACGACCAAGATGGCAGGGGAATTCAATATTCAATAAGATAGATCAATGGAACACTTTAATTCTGAAAGTGCAAATGCATAATTCAACAAGAAAATTGACAGATTCATAATAAACTTAAAAGAAGATAAACTTGAAAAATAGATAAAGCCTGTAAACGGTGAAGACAAAGGAGATTCAGGAGTTGCTACTCAAACCTGTGAAGGAAATGCTGCTGAAGAGTCTCAAACTTAATTGCTATTATGACAAAACTAAATCATTCTTTGATAGTATTTCCTGTGATGATAACAGAGAATGGAGACCAACCTGAACTGAAGAAAGATTAAATGCCAAAACATGTACTCTCACCTCATCCAAACAGTGGCCAAAGGAGTTTTGGAGGCAGAGAAGATGTTGGTACCCATACAGAAAGAGTCAACAGAGGTAATGGTGATTATGTCTCCAAGATTTAGTGGCAGATTCATACGTAGGAGGTTGTGGGGGCAGAAAGTTCACAGATTAAAAAATATTGGAAAGGCAGCAAGGTTATCATATGGTCTACAAGCAAGTCTTGAGAAATTTCTAGCTCCTCAAGTCCTGAAAAATTGCTTCAGTCTTTGCAAAAAATAAAAAAGAACATTTATTATACACTGGACACCAACACTGTTTTTTCTTCCCTGTTGTATTTCAAAGATTGTAATGCAATTACTGTGGGAGGAAAAAATCCCTCATATTCAAAACCAAGCATGAAATATATTAAAAAAAAAAAAAACAACAACAACTCTCCAAAAGCAAGATGAGGATATGGCTTGTTGTCTTACTCCTCAAGTCTGTAGTTTCAGGTGGTCCCAAAGTAGTTTTTGTTGACTTAGAACAAGGCAGAGGATCCACATATCCTGGTTTGCCTAGGACTGTTCCAATTTTAGTAGTGAAAGTCTGTATCTTCAGGAGACAAGAGGTCCTAATTTTTGGTGAAGGATGCAAAAGGCTCTGAGAAGTCCAAAACCCTAAGGTAGCCCAAAAAACGGACTAAAAGCAACACCGTTTTTAACGTCAAATGAATACTCCCTATCTTCTTTCTGTACTTGCTGTCTTTGTCTTCTAGGTGATGCAGGCAACCAAAATCTGTAGTTCACAATCAAGGATCATCCATTGTTGCATCACTCCAAGTAATGTGACTTAAGTGTACAACTGAAGTGGGCTTTAATTGTGATCAGCAGTCTGCCTTTGACTTTGTGGATTAATTGTTGTGTTTTGTATTCAAATAACATTTAATTTTTAATACTGTAAATAGTGGTGACCATGTTTTCTAATAGGTTAGGTAATGAAAATGAAGAAGACTGCAATAACAACTCCAGTACGACCCAGACGTCACCAAATGAAAAGAAAAAAGAAAGGAAAAGTTTCTAACATTCTGCCTCTTTTCTTCTTTCTTGTGCTTGCCTGGTTTCAGAAATTCTTGAATCAGTCCCTAATCAAAGAAAAGTTAAACCAAAGACTATTTATGTTACTATTTATGTCTCTGAAACAAACTACAAATTGTGTGGTCTATTTTGTTCTGTCTTTCTGTAGCTTCCTAAACTGTCTGGAAATTAGAAACGTTTGGACCTCATAAGAACTGTCATTTTCAAGTTTAAGAAATATTATGACTTTGTTGAAAGAATTACAAAAAAACCCCCAAAACAGGTAGGCATGGGAGAGGAAAGATGGCTGTGTGGATTAAAGACAGCTGCAAACTCTTTGCCTGCTGAATGTTGGGTTCTATTTCCCTTCTCCTTTAATCTGGGCTGGCTCTGTGGCCTTCTGGCCAACAAAATGTGGCAGAAGTGACAATGTAATTTCTGAAGTTGGGCTTCAAGAGATCTGTGGCTTCTGATTTTCCCCTCTTAAGGTGCTGCTTTATCATTCCCTGTTATTTAGCCTTCTCTTGCCCAGCCCTCTCCCAAAGGTAAAGCAGGTAAGAAGAAGAATAGGCAAGCAAGGGGATAAGAAGGGAAGGAGGGAGGAAAGAAGGAAGGAAATGCTGAAGGATTTTATGGCTACAGGACAGGTCCCAAGCTCCAGTTCTGCTTGCAGGGCTAACTTGCTCTGGATCACGGAACCCCTCTATACCTCTTGATCTCCTCAGTCAACATACTTTTGTAATGGCAACAGGAGCCATTAACTTATAGGAATCTAGATATAAGGAATACATAACTTCATTCTCTATCCTCTCTCACTACACCAGTCAACCTAGAATATCAAGAACAATCAGCTAATACCTAGAAAAAGAAAGATAGTAAGTGAAAGAAGAATAATAAAAACTAGAATTCAAGTAAGAGACAAGATAAGCATGAAGAGAAGAAAAGTAAGAAAAGAAAGTTCTTTCTTCTCTGCCTGCTAAGAAAATAAATACAATAATCCAACTAACATAGAGCACTTGGAATTACACGCCTGGAATTGTTCTAAGAGTTCACTATACATTAACACATTTAATCTTCATGGCAACTTTATGAGGTAACTACAATTATTATCCTTGTCTTCTTAACAGATGTGAAAACACAAAGAGGTTAAGTAATCTATTCAAGATCATACAGCTAGATGATGAATCTCGGCATTCTGGCTTCTGAATTCATGCTCTCCATGCATTTCTAATGACAACTGCTTCCATTCTAAGTGAGGTTCTACTCTACTACTGTTTCTTGTGAGCACATGAAATCAAGTAGTAAGTAGAATTTATAAACTCAACTAGGATGCAACTAGAAAATACATATAGTTAAGGAATAAATAAGGAATGACACGATGGCGTAGTTTCTAAAAGTAGTACAATCAAAAGAGGAAGGAGCAGGGCTAAATGAAGAACTTTGTGGTGTGTTCCCCTGAGCAGTTTGACACTAAACACCTTGCTCATATTCATGGAATGCCCATCATTTAGGAGAAGTGGTGCTTTAGCCCAGGAGATACTGTCAAGTATTTACTGGCCCCAATAAAAGTGGCAAACAGACTGGGCTCTGAATTGCATTTATATGTAAAAATAAAGTATGGCTAAGGAGAAATGAAAAATACTTTTCATTTGGAGACATAAGTAATTTTGCTGATACAGAGGACAACACTGCAATAGTCCAGATCAGTCTTTTTAACCTAGTGGACAAAGTTCACAAAGGAGGAGGGCCCAGAATGAAAAGGAAAACAAAGTAGTAAATACACACACGCACGCACATATACAAAAGGGAAAACAGAAAAAAAAAATGAGAGAAAATATTGGTGAGGCAATTAATTGGTAGAAGTAAAAGGTAAAGTGGCTCAATAAATATTTGTTGAATGAATGAACAAAAGAGAAATCTGTCAAACTACCTATAACAAACAGAAAGGGGGTAGAAAACGACATCTTAAGTAAATAGAAGAGAAAGAAACAAGTCAGAGGGGAAAGAAAAAAATTCAACACAAGTTGCAGTCTAATTAAGCAACTTTCATGTAATACTATATAACAAAATAAAGTACAACAGTAGCCAGTAGGTCTACTTTTCCCTAATGAAGCCAGAAAAGGAAATGGAATTAGCATCTTACTTAATAGTTTATAAGAATGTAAAACACCATTTAGAACATGGATGACAAACAAGCATCTCAAACTTACCATCAAGGCAGAGCTATTTATTAACTTCTCATTCCTCTGCCAGTCTACTCCATCTCAGTAAATGGAATTACCCCCAACACCTCAAACCAAAACCGAAGCAGTTATCTTTGACTCCTCGCTTACTGATTCTCAATACGCACTACATCGAGTCCTGTGAGCTCTGCGTCCAAATATATCTCCCATCTATCCACTCCTCTTCCCAGTCTCCATTGCAACCATCTTTGCCTAAGCCCCTCCAACTTTGAGACTACTACAGTATTCTAACTCATGTCCCTGCTTTAACTCGTGCTCTCCTCTAATTCACTCCATAAGCAAAGTGATTTTTTAAAAAAGATAAATATCTTGAAACTACTTTGCTCCAAACTCTTCAATGATGTCCTGCTTCTCAGAATGAAATAAAAATTCATGATCTGGAATGATTTGCTGCCTCTCTTTCATATCACTCTTTCCTCTGCTTGTTACATTTCCGCCAAAATGATCTTTTTGTTTAACAAACGTAATCCTGTATCATCTCGGAACCTCTACAGGCATTATCCTCTTGGCCATACTCTTGTCCCATAGTTAAGATATTACCTTAACACACCTTAACCTCCTTAGGAAGGCCTTTCCGGACTTTAGCATTACGTAAAACAGCTTTCCCATTTGTCCACTGCTCTGTATATTTCTTCCATAGCCTTTATCACACTATTACCATCTTGTTTATTTCATTAACAAATATGTTCCAAGTGTAAGAAATATGTTGGTGAAAACAGAAAGTCACTGTTTTCGTGAAGCTTACTTATATTTTAGTAGGGCTGGAAAACTTGAAGACATGAATTTATCATATGAAAAGTGCTGTCATGAAACATAAAACACGGTAAAAGGGAATACCATGTGTTTGTACCCGTGAGTATGGCATTTTAAGTAGGTTATCAGATCTGAGCAGACCTAAATAAAGTGAAGAAGGAAACTGAAAAAATGAAGTAAGACAATTCTAAACGGATTCATTTTTACTTATTTATGAAAAGTACCTCCCACTAAAATCTAAGGCCTATGAAGGCAAGTACCCTATTTATGCACTGCTGTATTCACCTTGGTATAATGCCTAGCACAAAGCAGGCTGCTATAAATATTTGATGAGTGAATGAAAACCTTGTTTTTCAAGAAGTCTACTGGAGAGTAAGGAAAAGTATACTATGTAGATGTTTAAATATTATATCCCAAAGGGTCTATGGGGAAACATTTTGAAAACACATAAACATGGTATCAAAAATATATGGCAAGTTATAGTGGAGTATTTTATCATTGGAAATGTAAAGAACCAAAAGAATTATATACAAAATATTACACACAAAAAATAAATGACACTAAATATCATTCCACTTATTTCAAAAGATTCAGTACAGTATATGAAAAACTGAAATCCTATGTTCATATTCTAAACAAGGTACCATTCATTTTCTTTATGAGAATGCTGAAGGAGACACGGTGAAACTCAAATTTATCCCCAAGAGCAATTCATAGACCCTCAAGTTAGAACAAACTAAAAGCAACGATTTTAAATTTACATCAGCCCTGTATCTGTTGGCTTTATTTATATTTTCTTTCCTATGTTCATCTAGCCAGAGTTTAAACTGAATCAGAAGCCTCTACAGAAGTCCCAAACCTACCACAGTAAAAAAAAAAAAAAATGTATAATCATCTGCATACTGACTATATCAGTAAGCCATCTTTTGTGATTCCAGTATCAAAACAAAAAAATAATGCACATAACACCCCCTGTAACACAAGCTGCACCACTCTCAGCCTCTGACAGGTAACTATTCTGTCCAAACTAGAAAGGAGGTAGAATAGAAGAAATACGAAATGAAGCCAGAAAAAACTTACAAGCTTTCCACATCTTCTTACTATGAATCTCATATAAAACTCTCATCATTTTCAAATAAAGGCTGGCATGCATAGGAAGGTAAAAAAAATTTTTTTTGGTCTGCAATACTCAATGAAGAATTATGAAAATTAAGATTTCTTTTCCCATTCATCTCTATTAGTCCGTATTTGTTTATTAGACTATGGACTGAGTACCTACTGTGGTCCAGGCACTGTTCCAGGTGTTGTTAATTAAACTGTAAACAAGGCATATCCATCATTCTTCAACACTTTCTTATAGGCCCTGGTACCACAGTTAAGTTGTACTTTCTTAATTCAGAAATTTTTCTAATTATTTTTTAAAGTATTGCTTCATGTTCCGTATGAAAAACATCTTTGCAAAATTATCCAAAGAGCAGTTCATCTTTTTTAGCAATCACTGGACCGGTTCCCCCAAACATATGTATAAATCCAATTACTAGCATAAACAGTGACCCTACAGCCAAATTAAGCAATGAGCATTAGAGTTCCTGTCCACAAGCACAATGAATTTAGATGTATTTTGGGGATATATATATATATATAGGCAAAGGGCCAATATTGGCACCCATTACCACCATCCCCAACAATGACATATAGCTTTTCTTAAAACTGGCTTAGTCCATCTACAGCAAATGTTTAACTTTTCCTCACAAGTGAATAAAAATGGAACCACTCAAACTTTATTAGCTTTGGTGACTGTCCCAAAATTGACACTGTCAATCTCGTTCTTTTTTTTTTTCCCGAATTATTTTATAAAAGATGTTTAGCAGAACACATGTCGTTAAGATTAACAGAGTCAGGCCTAATCTGAATGCTGGCTTCAAAAGGAAGCCTGAAGCTCTGCGAAACATAAAGACCAGGGGGGTACAAAACAGGAAAACTACCTCTCCCCTCCCCGCTTGGACTGGCTCCCCACTTCACCCAACCTTAGCAACTTGAAACTTTCCGTGAACACCAAACAAAACCCGAGTGCAGTCCGCTCTCATCCTGAGGCCACCACCGAAACACCAAAAAATGTCAAAGACTTAAACGCGTGAAAGGACAGCCACCAACTCCAGCTCGCGACCGGAACCACCGACGCTCCCTCGGGCCTCCCCGCCCTCCGCCAAGCCCCTCACCCGGGCGGACTCGAACCCAGCGCGCTCGCACCGCATCCCCTCCCCGCCATCGGCCCCGCAGCCCCCGCCCCCGGGCCCCTCCGCCGCCCCGCAAACCCACCCAGCGCCCGTAACTGAATATCCGGGAACCAGGGGGCC
This sequence comes from Vicugna pacos, assembly GCF_048564905.1. Lineage (NCBI taxonomy): Eukaryota > Metazoa > Chordata > Mammalia > Artiodactyla > Camelidae > Vicugna > Vicugna pacos. Next base: position 9,736,043 of record NC_132994.1, on the reverse strand, counting down.
ATATTTTCCTCAGTCTCCCCACCCCCCCCCCGCAAGGGCAGAAATAGCTGTACCTTCCAGAAAAGTAATCTCCCCTGCGCTGCCGTCGCTCTTGCCAGCCGCCATCTTCCTCCTCCCACGCCGCCGCCTTCTTAATCCATGGCCCACACCGCCGCCGCGCTCGCCGGGATGAGGGGCCGCGCCGCAGGAGGGTAGCCGCCGCAGGGTTGCGGGCCTAGGACTCGGCCGTCAGGCGGGCGGCGCTCCCCCGTCCGGACGGGCCTACACAAAAGCAGGCCGGGCGCTCCCGGGCCTATCCGCGGGCTGGTGGGCGGCGAGACCCGCGGCCTGGGCTGCTGAGGCGCCTCCGGGCGAACGCGAGCGGCGACGACGGCGACGGCGCTTCCCGGGCCCGGTGCCTCTCGGCCCGCGACTCCCCATCCACCGCCCACCCAGGCCGCCTGAGAAGCTTCCCTCAGCCGCGAGCCCGCAGGAAGAGAGGCTGAAGGCGAGCACACAAACACGCCTCCCTAAGTCCCGGGCCGTAAAATGGCCGCACCCGCCGCGCCGGGGCGGCGAGGTCTCTACGACCGTCAGGCGCCCCCAGGCCGTTCGCTCCTTCTGCAGCCGCCGCCGCCGCCGCTACGGCCGTCCGCCCACCCCGCCCAGGCGCGAATGCATCAGCCGAGGCCTCTGCGACTGTCCATGTGGACAGGGGTGGGTCCCCTCTGCCACCGCCTCGCGTCCGTCGCCACAGCAGCCCCAGCCGCCGCCGCTCCTCCCCCACGGGCGCTGCTGCGGCCGCCCGGCTCCCGCCCCCGCCCCGCCGCCGCCGCCCCCAGCACGGCGCCCCCTCAGGAGCCCGGGCTCGCTCGCGGGCAGAGCGGGCCGCGGCGCAGCACCGAGCCCCGCCGCGTGGCGCCCGCAGCCCGGCCCTCCGTAGCGCCGGCCCAGCGCGGCGCCCGCCCGGCCGACACACGTTTCGTCCCAAATCGCGAGCTCCGCGGGCCGGGGGGCCGACCTGGTGTCTGAGCGCTTCCCAGCCGGGCCGGCGGGGCATTTGGCTTCTGTGAGACCACGATTGCCTGAGGAATGTTCTCAGTTCATTCCTTTGAGGAGGCCTTGGAGCTTAAACCATAGCCAACTGGAGAGAAAAGGTAGAGTGAGGCAGTGCAGTCACATGTGTAGAAAATGATCTGTGGTCTTCATTTTTAAAGAAGTTTTCAAAATAATTTATGAGAGGAAATGCTGCAGTACCCTTTGGATGGCAGCGTACAAAAAAAAAAAAAATCCTGTCATTTCTGTGCCTGACACTTCAAAAACCATACCCTACCTTACCGTAAAGCCAGGCTTTGCCATTGCAGGTGATTATATCATGTTCGTTTTTCTTTTCCTGCTTTGCCTTTCTTTTTGCTTTCATTTTTTTTAAGTTCTAAAAACAAGACGTTCATTAATGAAAATTTGGAAAATACGGAAAAGTTATGCCTAGTCCCACCACGAAATTCAACTCCCTTGCCTGTGTAGTCCTCTCATCCAACATTTTTCTTAAATCTCTCACTATCCTCATTTAAAAAACAAAAAATGTATGCTCTATATAAATGAAAATTCAACAGTCATTAAAATGACACAGAAAAACTATGATTTAGTGCAATCTTTGGGGATTGAACTAATTTAATTGCCCTGCTAAACTAGGCATAAGCAGACCGTCTTTTTGTTTAAAACTTCTTTTAAAATCTTTTCCTAAAATGAACTCATGATTTCGTGATTAAGAGTAATGTAATGAGTATAACTGATTATCATTTGCTATTTTTGTTGCTTGAGGATATTGGATGTTCCCACTGCAGTCCCTTTGACACAGAGTCTGTGCCAATGACAGTGTAATAGTGAGGCTGTAGACAATAGGCAGATGTGGGTGACTGGACTCGTTTGTACAGACTCCAAAATCTGATTTTAGAACACATACATGCTGGCTTTGAAAATGGAAGAAGTTGCCAGAAATCAAGGAATGTGGGTGGCCTCTGGATGCTGGAAAAGGCAAGGAAACTGAGGCTCCCCTAGAGCTTCCAGAGAGCAAAGCTGACACCTGGATTTTAGCCCAATGAGACAGATGTTGGACCTCTGACCTTACAGAACTGCGAGATAACGAATTTCTGTTAAGTTGCTAATTTAGTGGTAATTTGTTACAGCAGCCATAGAGAACTAATACACGTGGAATGGGAAGCCAGATGGAGTTATGTAAAAGATGTCTGTTAAGCAATCTGAGTTAGGATCTCTCAGACGAAGTCCACTGTTTTATTTTTAAGTAGTATTAATGTCAGCTAATGTCTATGGGGCTCCATAATTACAACTTTAAAAGAGAAGTATGGATTAAACCAATGTTTCTCAAACTTTAGCATGCATAAAAATCACCTGAAAAGGCTTGTTAAAATAGATTGCATTACCCCTCCCCTAGAGTTTCTGTTTCAGTGAGCCTGGAGTGGGCCTTAGAATTTGCATTTGTAACATGTTACTAGGTGATTGCAGAAGCTGCTGATCAGGGGACCACATTATGAAACAATCTAGATTAAACAGTCCCTAAATTCCTTTTCAGTTCAATTATTCTTATTCTATAGTATGCAATTACAAATGAAATTATTAGTTTCCATATTCAAGTATAAAGATATTTTCAGAAATCACTGTTCTTCCATATGAATACAATCAGCTAAGCATTGATAGTATCATATATCCCTTTATCCAGGATTCAGGCCCTAGAAAACTTCAGATTTAGGGCATACCCCTGAAATTTAGATGTATTTAGTATATACAAATGTATATTTAGTATATTTACAGATATTTAATTATTAGCCCTTTTTTTATACATGAATTTTGAAGTTCAGAGATGTTACTGAGGATGCCTTTGGATATTAGAAATATGACTAATTACAAAACCAATTCCCTGAGGCCTAGCGTGTCTTTATTGTTTAAATTTAGCCATCTAACTTTAATTGTTTAAGTGGAATTTAGATTCCATTCGGATGTCAGCTAACTTGTTAGTTTTCATATTAAACACAATTTAATTCTGGCATAAAAGATAAATATAATGGAGAAAAGTTAGACTATTTTAGATTTGAGTGGATGGGTAATTACAACGGATATAATAAGCTACTTTATGTTTTCTACTTATTCCACTAAAGAAAATTTAGGGGAAAAAAAAAGGAAAAACAAAAGAGGGTCCTGCTACCCAAAATTCTAAGCCTAACGCCATGTTTTCTCCAAAGTCTTTTTACTCACTCTGGTCACCTATTCCCTAGGGTGAACCCTGGGCTTACCTGTCTTCTAAGCTCAATGATTCAAATATCCCATCTCTAACCACAACCACTATGACCATTTTCAGTCTCATTGTGATCTCTAAACCTTGACTCCTCCATTTTCTCTCTTAATCTTTACTTCTCTCCCCACCTAGTTTAGATTCCATGATATATCATTTAACAGATTCTTTCTTGATTATATGCTCAACTCCCTTGCTTCTCTGCCCTTTCCTTCTCCCCTTTTTTTTAAAAACCCTCACCCTGAGTAAACCCTGTTACTCACCTTCCCTGCTGGGACACAGGAGGGTGAGCATTGCTGAAGAAAGTCACCCAGAAGAGAAGACCAGTTCCACTATAACATTGTGGCGGCCACCCTACAGGGAACTTCTGTATTGCCAGCCTTTCTAGGAGGTTCTCAAATCAGCATGTTCACCAGCTGTCCACCGCACCTGTGTTGAACTTCTCCAACCCTTCCCCTATCACTCTCAGCAGAATTCCTTGCTTCCTACTTAAAAGAGAAATATAAAGCACTAGATAAACATTTCCTTTGTATACCAAAACTACCTGCATCTGTACTCACCCATTCTGTTTTTTAGTCCCTACTATTTAGAGGCAAAGTCCCTCTTTCTTTAACTCAGTCCCTCATGTATCCTATGAGTTCCATACCTTAATACCTTATCAACATTCCCACTCTCCTTAATCCACTAGAATTTGTCTCCTTTGCTTCTGAAAGTGCTGATTCTACAATTTATAATCTTAGGATGTTTTGACCACACCATAACATTTGCAAGCTTTGCAGGCAATTCACCAGCATAGCTGTAGCCTATTTAAATTGGTTGAAAACATGTACTCAGGGGCCTCACTATCAAGACTCCCCTCAATTTTGTGCAGTTTGAGTCATTTAAGAAAGAAAAATCATTGGTGATGGCCAATGGACCAAGATCCTCAAGGCTACAATTATCCCATGTTAGCAGAATTCAGAGGAGAACAGGACTGAGACAATCCAGCAGATCCTTTGGAAGGATCAAAGAACATGCGACCCTCCCCAGAGCTACTTCTCTCCTGGGATTCTTTGCTCATGAACAAACCAGAAACCTAGGAATCATTCTTGACTCTCTTTAAAAAAAAAAGTTAAATCTACTCCCTGAATATATCTTGAATCTATGCATATTTTTGTCCCCATCTCAATGGCCCCACCCTAGAGCTAGCCACTCTCACCTCTCAGCCATACTGCAGTAATAACCTGCTTCAAACAGGTCATTCCTTGTTCGCTCTACCCTTCCTCTAATCTATTTCTCACACAGAAGTCACAATAACCTTGTTTTAAAAAAAAAATTAGACCTCATTTAAACAAATGAGATCAAAGCATTTGCATGTTTAATAAAACCATTCAAAGGTTTCCCATTGCTCTTAGGATGAAATCCTAAATCTTTCATTGACCTACTGGGCCCTTCCTGCTTCACTAGCCTCATCTTGCACTACTTTCACTTCTTATTTAAGCTCCGATCACTTCGTACTTCTCTCAGTTCCTCAAATACTTCATCTTATTTTCTACCTTAGAGCCTTCAAATGTGTTTTACCCTTCATCTGCAATATACTTTTTGTCTACATAGAGTCTTGTTCCAGTAGGTTAATTCATATCTGCTGAATGAATAAGCAAATGAATACAACATATTTAAAATAATCTTTCTCAAGGGAACTTCAGAATCATAGAACCCAGGCTCCTTAGAGACCATCTAACACAATCCTTGCAGAGGTCCAGAAAATGTCTTTGTCCCAAGTAACATAGTGGTAGAAATTTAGGAAAGATGCCCTAAAAAGGATCGGTAATGCAGGTGTGAACCTAGGGCTTGGTTTTGAAGACGCTGAACCAACTTTAGCTGGGAACTGACAGAAGGAAGAGTTGAGTTGGTAATAGATACATAAAAACAACAGTTTCCTCTCTGTCTGTGACTACAAATTCTTCTTTTGTCTCACAGCCGGTGTTTACTCTAGTTTAGCCAGATTAAAAATGCTGTATGTAAAACTACTTGAATAAACTGTATCTCACTTTATGCTGGTAGAGCTTAAAAGGTATTAATAAAGTAACACCCCCCGCATTTTAATACATACAGTTGTTTGAAAATACAATCAATTCTTTTAAACACTTCACTTAGCATATAGTTAGCATAGTGTATAGTTTTAGTCCATGACTAAATACAAGTTTCAGAAGACAATAGCAGGTTATGCAAATTATGTCTGATTGATCATTTTTGAAGGGCTAAATGCATTTGTGTCAGGTGAAATGAACCATGAACGTTACAAGAGGATAGTGTATATGTTTTTGTTACAAGTATATAGCTTTATTTTAACATAATTTCTACATTATAGTATTCTGCTTCACTTTCAACTTGTTGGTTGTAGTATTTTTGTTTTTGGGGGTGGGGAGGTAACTAGGTTTGTTTGTTTGTTTACTTATTTATTTATTGGAGGTTCTGGGATTGAACCAGGACCTTGTGCATGCTAAGCACACACTATACTGCTGAACTATGCCCTCCCCCTATTTTTGCTCTTTTTTGATCCTATCAAGCTTCACGCTCCTTTTGTATTTCCAGTTCGCCTTTTAGTCAGTGCTTTCTGTCCCCCTTCCATGTCCCAGATTTTTTTCTGGGATTTTACCAGGCAGTTTCATAGCTAAAATTTTAATGATTAAGTGAAAAACTAGTATTTTTTAAAATTATAAATGAATATATCCTCAAAATAACACACATTTCTTATAATAGTCAATTCTACCAGACACTTTCAGTGTCACATTTATAAGTGAACAGCCAAGTTTTCTAGTGACCTTGGATGAATTTTTGCTTTCCTGGTTCCTAGGCAGTATTATCTTCATGGGCCCTTCCTTCACAAGAAATATATTAAACATTTTTTTCCACAACTACTAATTTTTTTTTATAAGTTCACATTCACAACCATTTTTCCCAGTATGAAATTAGCCAAAAATTTTAAAAGATAATATTTAAAGTTAGTGAGGATATTGTGAGATGAACATTCTCATTCACTGACCCCATTAATTTAAAAAACAAACTTTGTGGAAAGCAACGGGGCAAAAATGCGTCAAGGGTTTAAAAGGTCTACTCCATGGGGGAGAGGGTATAGCTCAAGTGGTAGAGTGCATGCTTAGCATGCATGAGGTCCTGGGTTCGCATCCCCAGTACCTCCTCTAAGAATAAATAAGTAAGCCTAATTACCTACCCCCACCAAAAAAAAAAAAATTCCATTTGTCACATAGGCAGAGCAAAAAGATACTCTCCCAGCTACCCCTCAACCCCTAAAATAACCCAAAGTGTTAATGCTGATTATAGCTTAGTGATGGGATAATAGGTAGTTTTTACTTTGGAATTACGTATATTTTTAATTTAATTTCTAAAACTGAGGTATAGTTGATTTATTATATTAGTTTCAGGTATACAACGCAGAGATTCAAAATTTTTGTAGATTATACTCCATTTAAAGCTAATATAAAACATTGGCTATATTCCCTGGGCTGTACAAAATATCCTTTTGGCTTATTTATTTTATACATCGGAGTTTATATATTGATTCCCTACCCCTTTCTTGCCCCTCCTCCCTTTCCTGTCCCCACTGGGAAACAGTAGTTTATTGTCTATATCTGTGAGTCTGGTTCTATTCTGTAACATTCATTCGTTTTATTTTTTAGATTGAACATACAAGAGATAAAACAATGTTTGTCTTTCACTGTCTGACTTATTTCACTAAGCATAATGCCCTCCAAGTCCATCCATGTTGTTGCAAATGACAAAATTTCATTCCTTTTTATGGCTGAGTAGTGTTCCATTGTGTGTGTGTGTGTGTGTGTGTGTGTGTGTGTGTGTGTAGGTACATAGGTACACAAAATGGAATAATATATATGTATATTAGTATGTATATAGATGTGATATACATATATGTATATATGTGTGTGCATCTTCTTTATCCATTTATCTGTTGATGGACACTAAGGTTGCTTCCATACCATGGCTACTGGAGATAATGCTGCCATGAACATTAGGGTGCATATATCTTTTTGAGTTATTGTTTTTATTTTCTGAAGACATATACCCAGGAGTGGAATTGCTGGATCATGTGATAGTTCTGGTTTTAGTTTCTTTCAGGAATCTCCATACTGTTTTCCATAGTGGCTATACCAATTTACATTCTCAACAACAGTGTACAAAAGTTCCCTTTTCTCCACAGCCTTGCCAACATTTATTTGTGGTCTTTTTGATGATCGCCATTCTGACAGGTGTGAGGTGATATCTCATTGTGGTTTTGATTTGCATTTCTCATGTTTTCATGTGTCTGTTAGCCATCTGTATGTCATCTTTGGAAAAATGTCTATTCAGGTCTTCTGTGTATTTTTTGATTGGGTTGTTTGTTTTTTTGATATTGAGTTGTTTATATATTTTGGATTTTAACCCCTTATCAGTCATACCATTTGCAGATGTTTTTTCCCGTTCAGTAGGTTGTGTTTTCACTTTATTGGTGGTTTCCTTTGTTGTGCAAAAGCTCAAGTTTAATTAGGACCTATTTGTTTAATTTTGCTTTTGGTTCCGTGACCTTAGGAGACAGATCAAAAAAATATTACTACAATTTATGTCAAATAAGATTCTGCCCATGTTTTCTTCTAGGTATTTTATGATTTCCAGTCTTATATTTCAGTCTTTAACCTATTTTGAGCTTATTTTTTATGTGCTATAAGGTAATGTTCTAATCTCATTGTTTTATATGTAGCTGTCAAGTTTACCCAGAGCCAATTATTGAAGAGATTGTCTTTTCTCCATTGTACATTCTTGTATTCTTTCTCATAGATTAATTGACCATAGGTGTGTGGGTTTATTTCTGGCCTCTCTATTCTGTTCCATTGATCTATGTGTCTGTGCCATACTGTTTCTGATTATTGTAGCTTTGTAGTATAGTCTGAAGACAGGGAGTGTTATACTTCCAGCTTTGTTCTTCTTTCTAAAGGTTGCTTTGGTTCAAGTTAGTTAATTTTAAAACTGCTTTGGTATAAAGATGCAATCCAGGCTGGATTCACTATTATATATTTATTTTTATCATTAAGTTAATTTTTTTCTTATAACTTTGAAAGAAATAACATTAAAACATATTTTTATTAAAACTTTATTTTTCCTTGTGATAAGGAGTTAGGATTTACTCTCTTAACTTTCATATACAACATACAGCAGACTGTTAATTATATTTATCACGTTGTACATCCCTAATACTTACTTATCTTATAACTGGAATTTTCATGAGCCTTGAAATGTACCATGGGCCTGAGGCACTGTTCCTTCTGTGCCTGATGGATAAGTCAGCCCTGTAGGGGACTAGTGGATCCTTTCATGTTCATTAATGGAAATGATCATGTAAAAATCATGTCTAGCTGAATTGTAAGGCAAGTGTGTAAGAATCATCCCGAGAGGTTGTAAAACAGTTTCATGGGCCCCATCTCAAAACGTCTGATTCATTAGGTTTAGGTAGTGTCCACGAATTTGCATTTCTAATAAGGGCAAAGGTGATGTTGATAATCAGAGAAACACCCTTTGGGAATCAGTGCTTGGAGTAATGTATCTAAGTATTTCATTCATGCAAAGACGTTATTCCCGGCATGACTTGTGAGGTATATTATCGAGATCTCCTAACCAACATTTACTGAAAATCTACAGTTATTTTTATTTTATAGGTAGAAACTGAGACCCAAAAGGCTAAGTAACTTTTTCAAAGTGACTCAGCTAGAAAAATGCAGAGCTGGGATTCAAGCCCAAGTCTGTCTAGACTCCAAAGCTCATGCTCTCTTATCATTATCATATTGTAATGGTCCCGTAGGTAAAATACAATCAATAGACCTAGAGGCCAACTTTTAAACATGAAATAATGCATAAAAATGGTAAAAGAGTGTATTTCCTACATCATCATTGCTGTATTTTCCCTGTTTATTCCCTGATGATGGCTTTCTTTTTTCTGGCTCTTTGTTCCTCAGTTCTTATTTTTAGATAATAGCAGCAAGAGGAATGTAGAAATGGCTTGCAATGTAATTTTCTGAAAGTGCTGAAAGTAATGCTGACTCCCAACTAAAGATGATCAGGGTTTTGCATTTTTCATTAATTTCACTTTGCAATTTGAATGGTTTCATCTCTTCTACAGGTCAACAAAGTTAAATCTTCAAAGCACAAAACAAGTAAGGGTTAAATTGCACTCATAGCTTTTGATTTTAAGCATCTTCACTTTATGGGATTAAAAGTCTCATTTTATAACTAGCTTTCTCATCCATCCTTCTTAATACTGCCTCATTATAAATATAAACACATAAGATAATCTCTTTCTTCATCTCTGTGTGTATATATATATATGTGTGTGTGTGTGTGTTTCTTATTCCTTTTCCTTCTCTGATTCCTTTATTCCTCAAGAACATAGTCTAATAGAAGTGCAGGCTATTTTCTAAAGTTATATTTTTCAAGAAGATGCTTTGATGATCTCAAAGTTTACCAAACCTCTGCCCCCACCCCAGTGAAAAGAGATCACAGTGTTTTCACCAATCACAGAAATAATAAAATATGTACCAAAAGATATATTACAAGGATAAAGAAATGATCAAATACATTTTGGAGCATCCATTTAGTTTGCAACTAGTTAAACCAGTGAAGTGGATCTATTTGTACTGATCAGGAAAGCATCCGTGATTAATTATATATATAAAAAAAGCAAATTACAGACAAGTTCATCTTCATTTTTATGAAAATAAATTTATAAGTATATGTAGCTAATCTGTGTAGTGTAGATTATTCCAGAGGAAACATATTAGAAAGTTGATGTGGAAGACTTTGTCTTCTCTTTTCTAATGGAATTTTAAATAGTTTTTGGATTATAGGAAACTTGCTTTCTTCCTAGTGTTTTCCAACAATTAAAAATCAAAAAAGTTGTGTCTTCTTCAAACTTGTGTCAATGACACAAACAGATTATAGGTGCCCTCGACCCGGAGGGTGACTCAACAAGGTCCATTTCCACCTTGACTCAATATTTAGCCACCGTGGCTTTGGGGATGACCACAGCTTCAAGGCATGCTTGGTTTGTATAACACAGTCAAGCTAATCCCACTCATTCTGGCATGGGGATTGCTTCTAGTTCTGAAAATGCACCTTGATAAAGGTGAGAAGTTTTCTTTCATACCGAAGAAAAGTGTCCAAAGACCACTGACATCATCTTGACAAGTTGGCTGACTTTAGCAGTTTCATATTTATTGTATTAGCCTGTTTCAGAGGTGAACTTTGCAGTGAAGTCCTTTTTATACACCATTTAGAATAAGTGTATGGATTAAGATGGGAGACAACTGAAGCAGAAGTACGGAAATAGTAAAAAGTTTTGGAGAAGAAAGTTCATATAAAAGAAAATTGTTTTAAGGGGGAGGGTATAGCTCTAGTGGTAGAGCACATGCTTAGCATGCACAAGGTCCTAGGTTCAATCCCTGGTACCTCCTCTAGAAATAAAGTAAACCTAATTACTTCCTCACCCCAAAAAGATAATTAATACAATAATAAACAAAATTTTTAAAAAAGAAAACTGTTTTAGCTATAAGAAACTGGTAGCAGTTCTTTTCTTCTGAGAAGAGAAGAGAGATTTCTTTTATACTATATATCCTTTTCTACTTTTTGGTTTTTGTATCTTGTATATACATGTTATCTAATAAAAAGCAGTTCTGAATTTTGGTGTTACAGTCATCTGAAGAGATCTCTGGGCACTTTTGTGGTTCTCACCTCCTAAATTGATGCACTGTGCGCATAACAGTAATGTTACTGAGCTGTTGGCCCTAGGTGTTTGTTTATTTCAGTTGTCAGTTTGTAGCAATTTGTGCACATTGCTTTTCCTTCTTTAACCAAGTACAACGATCATCAGTTCTCACATTCAAAATTATACTCATGCCTCTATTTTTTTTTTAAAAAAAACCTCTTATATCTCAGTCCTACCATATTTAGAGTAAACTTTCCAGAAATAGTTATCTTTAACATTTTTGAAAGCCACCATCTCAAATGTTGACAAAAACACAGTTGGTGCTAAAATGACGACATTACATTTTATTTAAAAATCTGGCTTTTATTCTTAAAGGATAATACAAACAAAGGAGATATGATTGACTAGCATCAAATAGCTACAATTTGGAAACAACTAAATTATAAGTTAGTTAAGAACCAGAAATAGTTTTAAAGATTTTTTTAATGCCTCCTACAGTACAGGAACATAGAAGATAATCAGTAGTTGTTCATCTCACTTGAACCAAAGATTCTAGCATCAAAATACCAGAGGATTCTGAATACACACTTTATTTTTAGGTAATCTTGCTGTTAATAGAGATGAGGTGGTAACATTTAATGTGCAGCTACTGAGATCAAGCTACCTCTGCTACTCAGCATGCCCAAAAGAACTCAATAAGTATTCTGATATTTTTCAGATACTCCTAACATTTTTTGTTACGTAATTTTAACCAGAATTAAACTTCTAGCCACAAAATTATTTTAAATATGTGGTGTGTTTATTAAACAAACACAGAAGAATCCTAAATCATGATGTAATATTATACTGATTTCAAGTACTAACCACCCTGCCTGTTTGCCTTCTTACTTGCTTTAAAAGTATTCAGCCATACTTCTTCCTTAATATATGTTACCCATAAGCTTTAAATACACAAAAATGCTGGAATCCCTTATGAAACTTTCGTCTATCTGTGGCAGGTTGTAAGAGATGACGTAGTATAACAGGGTCTTTTGGTATTTTGGAAAGCAAAGCCATTTAGATGGCTTGAAGTTAGAGCCTTTATGTGACTGTCCATGCTGTAATGTGTCACGTGATAGGATGATTCAGAATACACATCATATATAAACAGACACCAACTATTCTTCAGACTCAAGGCTGTTGGGATTATTATTACTAGTACTGATGTGACTTTTATTACTGATGTGATCAGTATTAATGTGATTATTCTCTCAAATATTCATGGCTGATTAGATGATCAGTTTTCAATGCATAAGGGACATGCTTTGGTTGGCAGGTACCAGCAGTACCTCACCCTACATGTGAAATTTCTTCAAAGGAATAATCTCACTGCATGCTCAGAAGTTAATGGGATTTGTTACTGTTACAGACTAACATTCCACAATACTTCGATGAATTTTAAATCAATACTCTGTTAATAGTTTCTTAATGATATAAAAGCATCAGAGGTTTTTTTTTCCTTTGTTACATTTTGTTTTAATATCTGTAGTGATGCTTAGCCTGCACTGACCAGCATTAAATGCTGGTAAATTACCACTGGCCAGGATGTGGTCTCTCCTCTCTAGAGTTCTGGAACTTTAATAATCACAGCTTTCAAAATAACTGGTTTACTCTAGCCAAGCACATAGTAGATCCGTGTGTGTGTGTGTGTGCATGCCCTAGAAGATCATTTTATTAATTTTTAAAAGATCAATGTTTCCATTGGCTGGATTACTTGTATCTGTTATCTGGCACCCAACTGCTGCTATCAAAGTAACTAAGAAACCAACAATGTTGTTGTTAAATATGAAAGTAGAGTAAGAGAAGTTTGGTGTTTAGAGAGACTTTTCCTTGCAGCTGTGGTAGGTCCAGATAAAAGAGCCCTCCTTCACTATCAAAGACACTTTTCTAGCCCCTGTACTCTTATCCACCATATGCAGAGTTTCTCTTTTCTCTGTATAAGCCCTAGATGAAAATCCAGTCTTGCCTTCCAATTCTGTTTTCTATTTTCAGTATGCATACTTTAAAAAAATCACTAATACTCCTTTCCTAATTCAGAATTTAACGTATGTTTATAACAATAATGAAGCAAAAGGAGGCTGTCCATGGTTCAGTGTGGGAGTGGAGTTACATTTAAAGCACAGCTCCAAAAGAAATTCCAATCTTGATTCATTTCTCTTTCAGACTTTTAAGGGGGGGTCCAGTTACTTAGTTCATGGAAACTCAATAAAATCCTCTGTCCTCACCTATGTCCAATGCTTTTAAATTCCCAAGACTCTCTTACTCTCTCACTCCCTACCCCAGTCTCTTCATTGCCACTTTCCTCCAAGCTTCCAGAGCACCAAGCCATGTGCTCCCAGAAACATGCAGTTCCCTGAAAACAGGAGTTCTCTTTAGATCTTTCTTGTCCATTTCTAAGGGAAGAAGGAGAGAGCTTAAGGAGGCAGTACCCGAAAGCTTTGTGGAAACAGTTGGAGGGAGAGGAAAGAAAGAAGCTGTGTATCCCCTATGTTAATAATTTTAATCTTGTCACATATACAAGACAATAAGAGAGCCTTGTTATTTATGGGGATTATGGAAACCACCTTGATTTTAGAATATGTAATGCGATGATTATTTATATTCAAAGAAATGTACCTGCCTGACATAAATAGTCTATCATTTTTCTCAAATACGGGTAAGGGTCTCTCTTCACCAGCAGCCCTCTGACTAGTAACTTCCTTTAACTTTGAGGATACTTCAGTAGCCTGAAGAGAGAGCATCCATGAATTATGTCCCTCCCACTCACATACCTTCATACCCTTTGTACTTTGCATACAAAGCTGAGAAATATCATTATGTTCTATTCATTTTTAGCTAATGTTGTTTAAACTTATATCCTAATAATGTTTTCAAAATATTTTAATTAAATTTTTTATTAAAGAAAATTTGAAAATAAAAAAGCAGAAAAAAACATTTATATTTCAACACAAATGCAAACACGAGCTGTTCTCATGCCCTCTCATTCTCTCTCTGTTCCTTTCCTTTTTTCTCTCGCCCTCCCTTCCTTCCTCTCTTAACATGCTTTCATTGAACTCACAAATGGAATCATATTATAAATGCAGTTTTGTTATATTTAACTTAATTTGTAACCTAATCATTTCCCACTTATTACATATTTCTCTATTTCTTTGAAATAATGTACTATACTTTATAATGTACTTCATTTTAGTAACTTTCCTTTAATTAGACAGTTAATAAGAATATTGTTTCTAGTCTTCTGCTTTCGTATTGTTGAATGCCAGCTCCCCCAGAACACCACCATCATGACATGGTGACAAGACAAACCTGAATTTACTGCTTCCCTCTGTAGAGGAGACCATTACCTTGACAGAATCTTAGTAGCATCTCAAAAGGATGACGGCAAGGTTGGACTATTTATAAGGCTTTTGGCGGGGTCTGTTGTAAAGTGGGTCTTTGAATAAGAGAGCTTGACTAAGACAGGGTAAGAATCATACAGCAATTTAGGACTGATTGGAGGACAGACAAGGCAAAAGCGTTGAGGCTAAGTTTTGGAGACTGAAAGAGAAAACCAAGGTAAGAGTCTACCACAAGTATTATCTTGGTTTTTGACATAGAGGTGTTGTTTTTAAAGTATTGCATTTCTCTGACTAGTTGTGAGAACATTCTTCTAACTTATTATTGAGTAATTTTATTTCTTCATTTGAGAATTACTGGCTGATATCATTTGTAGCTTTCTTACTGATTTGTGTGAACTTTTTGTAAAGTTAATGGAATAGCCTTTTTGGGGTCATTTTTGCTGTTAAAATTCTTTTTCCGGCTTGATACTTTCTTTTATATCTCAGTTAATTTTTCTAGGTGCATACATGAATATTGTTATATTTTCAATATTCTGTTTCTTATACATTTAATAAGTTCCATCAGACGTTTGACAAATGTTTCCTTTTTTTTCTCCTTTGGTTTGGATTTCTTAAGGTTCTAATATTTAATCTATTTTAGTTTTATTTGTGAATATACGGTGAGGTGAAACATTTAAATTGGCTTTTTTAAAATTTACAAATTGTCATTATTTCTTTAATATTTTTCTCCTTTCTCACTGATTTGTAATTCCTCCTTTATCTTGCATTAAGTCCTATAACAAGGTCTATTTCTGTACTCTCTATTTTCTTTTGTTAATGGTCTTTCATTCCAGCATTACCACTATATGTTTAAGACTACTGTTATTCTGTAATAACTTTGAATTATTGGTATGGCTGTTTCCTCCCCTCATTGCTTTCTAGTCTCACCTAATCATAAATATGATTTTCAGTATTATATTTTTTCAAGTTCAGAAATAAATATCCCATTAGAATATTGACTAGAATTATTAAATCTATGGGGAAAATGGAAAACATGAGGTTTCATGTTCACAAAAATGTTTTTAAGAAACTGGAGTTTTTTTTGGAGAATATTCTAAAAAATCACTAGGTTTTTAAAATATTTTTCCTTTTTATTCCCCAAATGGCACCAGCTGTGCAGTTTTACTGCCAGCTAGAATGTTGTTTTCAACTACCACTGGAGGTTTTTTCTTACACTCAATCTGTAGGCTCACTTTTCTATTGTATTTTCCAGCATGACATGTACACTGAAGTATATTTTATTACATATTGCATATATACTGAATTATTGCATGAGCATTACATATACAGTGAAGTAAATTGTATTTCATAAGTTTTTATATCCTCTGGACAAATTTATTGTAAGTAACACAATGTTTTATAATTTTGTTCACTTTTTTCCTTTTTAAAATTTTTACTTAAGGTATTCTAGTCTTAGATTTTGGTCAGTGAGCTTTAGGAAAAAACAAGAAGAAAAAATACATTTCACCCATTTTCTACTCTAATGAAGAACTCTACAGGCACTTTCATAAATGTGAACTGGGTCATTGCCCACTGAGAAAGGAATATTTTGAATATAGCTCCACTGAAGAAAATTTTAAAACATGCCTTTATACTGATACTTCCAATTCCAACTCAACACATCAAGGATATTTCTGGTCTTCTCCTCTTCCATGTATATAAATACCCTTCCCAACAGTGAGAAATCTGTACCTAGTTATAGTCAGTATAATTGCTGATTGTCTCAATCACTTTATTTATTTTCTCACCGTCTCAATCTTACAATCTCATTGTCTCCTTCACCCACCATGTCCATGCACACACCGCATCTTGTGGTGCCCGTGAGTACCCCACTGAGAGCCTCTTCCTGGCTCCCCCCTGCCTGCTTTGGCTCCTTCTCCTTGGGTGCTGGCAGCTGATATACCTCTGCACATTTCCTTCACCTCCTCATCACTGTATGAAGAAGGGGAGGGAAAAAGAAAGGGAAAGATTAAGAAGAGAAAGGAACAGGAAAGGAAGTGAATAGGTAGGGAAGAAAATAAGAAGGGGTCAAGAGAAAGGAGAGAGTTTAAGGTCTTCATTTGATTTTAAAGAAAATAATAGAGTGAGAAATTAGATCTCTCAATAAACAGGACTCTTGATAACTTCAGAAGGTTCTGGCAATAAGTGAAACTCCAATACTTGTAGCTTACCCTGTGTAAAATTCAGTGTCTTTTGCAACTTTATTCTATTGTTTGAGAGCAGCATCTGGGCAAGGAACACACTTTTGGTTCTTCCTGGCTAGTGTTTCTCCTGGAGCTCTAATTGACTGAGGCTTGCTTGTGAAGGTAGGCAACGGCACAGAAGGCTGGGCTGCAAGCGCAGAGAGGCTTTCTTCTCTAATCTGCTGTGGAATGACCTGACCTACGCTCAAGAACTTTGCTTCCTGAAACATTTTCCCTCCTTACCTCCCCCTCTCTCTTGCTCCTTTCCTTCCTTCCTTTGTTTTTTCAGGCAGAAAGACATAAACTTGATTATGTCAACATTACTTGACATAAACTATTTTTAATAAATCAAAATAAATCCAAGAGTCTGTTACATACAAGAAGATGAGCAAAAAGTGTGATTATTCCTAGGTATTAGGATCAATATCATTTGACTTATTATAAAAAAGGCAATAAATATTTTTGATACTTTTTTATTTTAGTGAATTGTCATTTGAGAAGGAGTTTTTTTTTTTTTTAAAAGCTCGAGTTGCACTTTAATAGTCTAATGAGTCATTCTTTTGGGTCAACTAAATTCATATTGCCTACATTTTTTTATGAACAACCATGATAACACCCATTTTTGCTTGTTTTGTTATAGCATTTTGAGAAATTATCAGTTTCAAAGATATTTTATGCTATATAGTAATATTACATTTTAGACACTACCATAAACAATGTAATGCAGTTCCTAAAGATAATTTCCCATTTATTATCATATTTTACAAGGTATCAAATTTTACTTTCAGAATGTCTATGTAGATAGTCTAATAAACTTATTTTACTGTGGGTACACAGAAAAAAAACAATGTGTCTCTAATTCAGTGCTAAATTTAAAGTTAAATTGAATTTAAAACTATGTTCAGTAAATAAAAATAGGACTATTCTAAAAATCAAGTGATAGATACACATGGTGGTTTTATTCTTTTTTGTTTGTTTTGGTTTTGGGGGGCAGTGATTAGGTTTGTTTGTTTATTTATTTATTTATTTTTAACGGAGGTGCTGGGGAATGAACCCAGGACCTTGTGCAGGCTAGGTAGGCATTCTATCACCGAGCTGCACCCTCCCCCACTAGATGTACATGGTAGTTTTAAAATATCAAATAGTTCCATAAGGTGAAAGAAAAATAGTCATCTGCTGTTCCACTGGTTCCCCTCAGGAGTTCCCTTCCCAAAGGCAAGTACTTTCAAATCCTCTGTCTCTTTTTTCTGACATTTGCCTCTGTATATCTAAGAATCATACGTAAGCTTTTTATTAATATTTAAGTTGACATTTGCTACTGACTTGCAACTATAAAAGATGAGGATTAGCTCCTTTGTCCAAGTACACCCTCACACAGAAAGATACTTCCTCTCTTTTTCTCCTCCTCCCATTTTTGGTTATATAATAATTTTTACTAGCTCAACTTCTAGTGTTTTAAATTACTATGACTCTATTCATGTGGTATATCAGGATTACACTTCTTTTCTGTTATAGTTTATGTATTTAGCTTAGAGTTTTAAAATGTTTTTGGTAGCTTAGCTCTGCATGTATTTTTCACAAATGTACCCCCCCACCCCAATTTTGCTAGAAGTCGAATTCTCAGCACACTGTTTTCAGATCCCACCCCATCACCTCCTCCATACATTATTAGTCCACATTCTTCTCAGTGACAGCCTTCCTGCAGACCTGCATCTTCCTGTTCTGATCTCCACTGGTTGTTTCTGGTCTTGGACTCAACTGCCAACCTGGGTTTTTCACCTCACTGCTTTCTTAGGGATTCCCTTTCTCTCTCTTTTTTTCCTAGATCCCACATCTTCCTCATTTTTGGTTTACTTCCTTGTTTGGTGGAATACATCCCTCAGTAGCTTCTAGGAAAGGGTGCAGTAGCCAGTTGTCAAAATGGCCCTCAAAGATCCCCACTTCCTGGTGTTCACATCCTTGTGCAGTCTTCTGCCAATAGTGTATGAGAGGAGTGATGTTATCTCATTTCCCAGATTAGGTTATAAAAGATTATAGCTCTGTCTTGGGAAACTGGCCTCTAGTCTCAGATTATTTGCTTGGTAAGAAGTGAACTGCCTTGTTTTGAGCAGCCTTATATACTGAGGAATTGAGGTCTCCTACCAGCAGCTAGTGAGAAGCTGAGACCTGCCAACAACCACGTAAATAATCTTGGAAGCATGTTCTTCAGCCCAAGTGCAGTCTTCACATAACTGCATCTCTATCTGACAGCTTGGCTTGCAATCACACAAGAGGCCTTCAGCTGGAACCCCCCAGCTAAGCCATCCCTGGATTGATGGCCCACAGAAATTGGGCGAAAGTAAGTGTTTGTTGCAAGATTGTACAGTATTTTGTCTTTCTCATCTCATTTAGCAAAATGCCCTCTAGGTCCATCCATGCTGTTGCAAATGACAGGATTTCCTGCTTTTTACTGGTGGAATAATATGCATATGTAATCATATAATTATATATAATATTCTTATGAAAACTTATCTCACATGTTCTTTACCCATCCGTCAGTGGGCATCTAGGCTGTCTCCATGTCCAGGCTGTTATGGTCAGTGCTGCAATGAGCATGAAGTGCAGGCATCTCTTTGAGATAGTGATTCCTTTCCTTTGGATACACGCCTGTGATTCTCTTTATGTTTCTACCACTCAGAGTGTACTGAGCTTCCTGGATTTTTGAATTCATAGTTTTCATCAAATTTGGAAAAATTTTGGCTACTATTTCTCCAAATATTTTTTTCTGTTTCAATCTCTGTTCCCTCTCTCTCTGCTTCTGGGACTTCAATTACATTTTGGACCATTTGATTTTGTCCTACAAGTCACAGAGGAACTCATAATTATATTCAAGACTTTTTCTTTTTGTGCTTCAATTTGAATATTCCCACTGCCCTCTCCTGTTTTTAATTTCACTGATTTTTCTCTTCTGCAATGTCTAATCTGCTGTTTAACCTATTCAATAAGATTTTCTTTTCAGAGGTTGTATTTTTCAATTCTAGAATTGATTCTATTGTTAAGTTTCAATTTCTCTGAGATTTCACCTGCCTTTGCACTTGTACTTCGTCTTTTCCTTTACATCTGTGAATATAGTTATAAAAGCTGCGTTAAAATCCTTGTCTGCTAGTTCCCTGATATTGCCATTTGTGAGTCTGTTTTTAGTCTTTGGTTTTTTTTTTCTTCTCCTGCTTATGGATAACATTTCCATGCTTCTTTGTATGCCTAGGAATTTTTAATTTTGTGCTGGACCTTGTGGCTGGTGTGTCATCGTGAGTCTGAATTTTGTTTTCTTCCTTTTAAGAGGATTGCATTTTTTACTGAATTTACTTGTGAAATGAACTTGATATTATTGAGGCTTTTTGAAAACGGGGTTAGGGCAGATACAGAGTGGCCCTTACACTACAGCTTCAGCAACGCTGCTTTGAAGGTGTGGGCTTTCTGTGATCTCCATCTAATGCCTAGGCTGTTCAGTGACGTTTCTCTAGTCTGGCAGTTGGGACTCTGTCATCTCTGGGACTGTGTGACCTCCATTCAGCTCATAGGTCTCCAGTAGCTGGTCTCTGCCAGGCCTTGTATTGTCTCATCTTTTATTAGTATTTGCCCAAAACCTTAAGGAGTCTGTGATGCAGATTTCTGGAGCTCGTTCTCTACGTAACTCCTTCTCTAGCACCCTACCCCACAAATTCCAGCCTCAGCAGACCTGAACTCTGATATCTGCCTCCTGAGAAGCAGGGAAACCTCTCTATTCTGTTTGGCCGCCACCTCTCTCTGCCACAGTGTAGGACGTGCTCCCAAGGGAAAGTTTAATCAAATATGTGTGCTTGTCTCACCCTTTGAGTTTCCTTTTCTTAGGGGTCACTGTCCCCACTGTGTTCTGGTTGTCTAATATCTGATTTACATCAACAACAAATTCATATATTTTATCTCATCATATGGTTGTTTTGTTTGTTTGTTTGTTTGTTTTTAATACTCTGAGGACTGGTCTGGAACCAGTCATGAGTAGAAGAGGCTGTTGCTTTTACATTTTTAATTTCTAAGGATAAAAAATTCTTGAATGTTTTGTTCTTCTTTCTGCATGCTTTGTTATCTCAGGTTATTTTTATTTCTTTTTTCATTACTGTCTTTGTATTAGAGACTTTCCCTTGAAAACCTGGTGATCCTTGGCCATCTGCTCTATTAAGTGGTGAGGCAGTGCAAGGCTATTTGAAGTTGTCGGTGTGTATGGAGAACGAGTCAGATGTGAGCTTTATTGCAGGATCACTTGGCAGGGCCTGATATCAGGAAGGAACTCTAAGTAATTTCTCTTGGGCTGGAGGAAATCCTCCTTTCTCTAGGAATAGGAGTCAAAGGTCTCATTTTTCTGCAAGTTAACTTTCACTTGATCATCCTGTTTCAGTATTTGTCTCTATGGTTCATTTTTCCAGGAGCAAATATTTAATTGTCTCCCAGGGCTGGGGAGCGGACAGTAGCTTGGGTGTTGGCAGAGGTGTCAGGGATGAGGGTTTAAAGACAAAGTGCTTCAATCAATCTTTTATTTTAAGATCCATCTGTGGATCTTTTCTAAAAAAGTCACCAACTTTGACATTTAAAGGTAGTTGATGCCTCAGTTTTCTGAGCGTTGCTGGGATCCTGCTGTCTGTTTCTGTATTTCCCTAATGCTGGCTTAGGTTTCAGTATTGATTGTTAAGTCAGTTTCCACTCATCCATCTGCTTTCCAGCCTCCAAAATGTTGTTGCTATGATCTTTTTACACATCCTCTTTCTCTTTGTGGTTTAAAAAAATCTGCCAGTATACTGTCATTTTAATAGGGTTTCAGAGGGAAGAAGCAGTAAATTCCATGTTTTCAATCTGCTGTGTTTGCTGTGTTCAAGATTTATTTAAATCTACAAACGTCACACAATTAGGACTAAGTGTTTCTGTGGCAGTCACAACTCAATTCTTAATTTATCTGCATTATGGCATGGTTTTTTTTTTTTAACCTTACCATACAGCAATAATTTTGTGAGTTTTCATTAAATATAATACCGATTTCTTAAATCTGAGTTCCTATTTTAAAAATAAGGAAAATATTCTTGATGCTAAAAAAGACAAAGAGGGCTTATGGATCCCCTTGAAGTCTGTCCAGAGAACCCTAGGTGCTAAGTGTAAGTATTTCATATGTACAAATGTACTCTTTGAAATCAAAGAAAAATTACTTTGAGATATGGAATATTTTAATAGAGGCAATATGGGTTTCTGAATTCTTTGCTGTTAAATTTAAGCTTTTTTTTTTTTTTTACAAAGATAGGTCACTAGGAAGGTCAGTTTTGATAATGATAAATCACAATTATGATAGAATTAATACCTTACATGTTTCTTTTGACAATTTAAAAAAACCTTTATGCAAATAATTTCATTAGTATGTAAACAAAGAAGATTATATTCAGTGTCTTTAAACATGTTATTAATTTCCATTTATGCTTTAAATTACCTTTGAACATATGAAAACTGGACAAAAAGGAATGCATAAGATAATCAGGATTATTAGCAAATTGTAAGCAAAATGTTAAGATCACACTAATTTTTCAAGTCAGTAAAACTCTCCTTCCTTCTTCCCACAATTATTTACTAGTAAGCAGGTGTTTTCTTTAGAATTGGAATAGGCGTGATAAAATAATCAAAGCAAAAAGTTGAAGAAATAGTCCAGTGTTGATAAAAGATTGATAAAGTATACTTTTGGGTATAGTATTTGTCCTTAGGGTTTGTCTTTATGTAACTTATGTAGATATTTCAAAATAGCTGAATTTTTAAAACAGGATAGGCTGTTTTGCCATGCTGGGCCATTAACACAGGGATAGCCTGGGAAAACTTTATCAGAATAATTAGGTTTCAGAACGAACACAATCAATGTGACGAACATCTGGTTCTGAATTTATGATTTTCACTAAGATCATAACCCTTCGTTACCAGACTGCCCATGATCTTGGAGTCCTAGAAAAATGCACTTAAATTTAACATCTGCTGGTAGTTTTGCATTTTGATGTTTATTTATCCTTTGGAAAATCATTAAACTAATTTCTATGAATCAAAAGACCAGCACTAAAATGTAGAATGTTAATGGCATAGAAATCACAAAGGATTACCTGAAATGTACTTGGGAGGAAAAAGCAGTGTGTGGCTCCCGCTCAGTACCCTAGAGCTCCTGAAATGGACTGCTCTACTGCACTCACCCAGGACAGCGAAATAGCTGTGGGCTTTGGGGGCTAAGAAAATGAAATATATTCATCAGAGTACACACCTCTTCACTAATGGGTACAGCTGGAAAAGGGGGGGGGGACTGGTGTCACTCTGCTGAGGTTTTGTCAGAGGACAATAAATAACTGGTGATTCAGGACAAAGTGAGATTACACCAGGAATCAAGCATAGACCAAATTCTCATAGTTCTAAAAATTAACTAATATGCTGTATTTTTATAGTGTCTTCATTTTAAAAGTTTTATAATCTTTTGAAGAATTCCATGTGGTAGTGACCTTATCTTGAAGATTTGTATTAGTTGTCTATCACTGCATGATGTATTACTCCAAAATTTAGCAGCTTAAAATGATAATTACTTATTATCTTACAGCTTCTGTGGGCTAGGAGTCCAGGTACAGCTTATCTGGGTCCCTCTAGCTCAAGACTTCTCACAGGCTGCAAAGTATTGGCAGGGCTGAGGTCTCATCTGAAGGCTTGACTGTGGGACACTCTGCTTCTAAGCTCAGGCTCGATTATTAAGCAGCTTGCAACATGGTAGCTGGCTTCCTTAGAGAGAGAAAGAGAGGGAGAGAAGAGAGAGGAGAGAAGGGAGAAGGGAGAAGAGAGAAGAGAGAAGGGAGAAGGGAGAAGGGAGAAGAGAGAAGAGAGAAGAGAGAGTCCAGAGACAGAGAGAGAACATAAAGGAAGCCATATTCTTTTTGCAGCCTGATCTTGGAAGTGATATTTCATACTTTGTATTCTGTTTGTTAGAAGTGAGTCACTAGGTCCAATCCATGCTCAGGGGAAGGGATTATACAGGGTATGACTACCGGGAAGTGGGGATCTTTGGGAGCCATCTTAAATGCTGCCACCATGACTGGCTATATAATTTGTGGGACACAATGAAAAATAAAAATGCAGAGCTTTGCTCAAAAAATATTAATATTTTCAAGATGTTGACAGAACTGCATTAAACCAAGTGTAAGGTCCTTCTAAGTATGGGTTCTGGTTTGGCTGCCCAGGTCACAAGCTTATGAACCTGGCCCTGCTGCCTACCATAGGGCTGGCTCTTAATTTTCCATCCTGATCACTCCACCCACTCAGGCTAAGATGTATATCATCTAGGGCCAGAAAATCTTGACTGACTTATGAGGAGATGAAAATGTGTCTTTCAAAAATGACCCTCCAAATGGAAGATGATTTGAATGTTGAGAAGAAAAAGATGAAAAATAAAGGAAACTAGGATTCTGCACATATTTTAGTCAGTTCTGTGAAATGTAAAGAAAGAAGAGTATCAATATCAAGTTAAATGAGTCTTGAACTGCATCTTGGAAGAAAGAGAAGAGTTGAGACCCAGAAGGTGCAAATATTAGTTGAGGAACTAATGATAAGGGTTGAAATGATTAATCAGTCAGGGTTTGCCATGAAATGACATATTCGAATTATGTAATTTGAGGACAGTTGGTAAAAGGAACTATTTACAAAGATGTGGTCAGGACAAGGAACTACAAAGAACAGGGTAGTAGTCTTGTACAGAGTACAATGAGACTGCTACTGTCCCCATGACAGGACAGTGTGGTGGGGGTGGGGCAGGAACGCAGGGGCTGGTACTGAACTGTGGACGCAGCAGGCTGTTTGCAGAGGGCCCCACGACAAGAGCTGTGACCTATGTAACAAGGCAGCCCTTCTTGGGGTGACTCCAAAGGGTAGAAGCTAGGAAAATACCAAACTTTTACTGTCCTTTTCCCCTCAAATCCCCTTCTGATCTCAAAGAAGGGTGGAGAATGGGTCAGAAAGGTCACCAAAAGGATCTAGCACAGACAGGTTCCAAGACGGGGATCTGCTACAGCCCCATCTTGGAATCTACCTATGCTGGGTACTTTTTGTTGACATTTAGCAGAAAGGACATAGATATCTCATCTGCCTATTTCCTTTTGTATGGGTTTAGACTTCCATCTGTGGGGAGGGGAGTTGCCTGGCAGTTACTTCTGCAGCTAATATACTTTTATAACAAAAACCACCTTTTAATGAATATGGATTCTATTTTTTTTATTTAAAAATCATTTAAAAGTTTATTTGTACTTTTCGGGTGGTACAATATACAACTCTATGGTTTTAAATTCAAAATGAAATCAGTATCTCTTATACTTTTCTGTCCCAGTTCCTGAGTTTCCCCCTCAGAGGCAATCATTGTTAGCAGTTTCTTATGTATCCTTCCAGAGATGTATACCTAATAAATTAGTATGTTGACAAGTCATTTTTCACTTCTTAGCATACTTTACATACTTTTCTATACCTTAATTATTTTACTTAATATGTCTTGGAAGTTATTTTATATGAGTACACAGAGCTTTCTTCCTAGTTTCCTTCCTTGTTTCCTCCCTCCTTCCTTCCCTTCCTCTTCTTTCCTTTCTTCCTTTCTCCCTTCCTTCCTTCTTCCATTCACTCAGTAATTTATTCATTTATTCTGCTGGGTGTTGTGGTGAATCCCACATTTTCCCAGCTGCCTCGCATTACAGTATATGATGCACCATCATCTATTGGCTAGACCTTATTGGTGGGCACTTATGTTATTTTTCAACTTTTAATAATGTTAACAATGCTGCTGTGCTTAATGTTGGACAGCCATCGTGTTGCAAATCAATGAACATACACGGCGGATAAATTCCAACAGTGCAATTGCTGGGTGGGAGGGTAGGGACACTGAGAATTATGATAGATATTTAGTTGCCTTCCATACCTGTTGTAGCAATCTACATTCCTAGCAGAAGTGTATCATGCTTGGCAAACAAAATGTATCAATGATTTTTGTCTTTGCCAATTTGATAGGTGAAAATTTAACTCAGAATCATTTTGCTGCTATCTTTTCATGAGGGTGGTAGACTACTTTTTCAGTAGTAAAAGAACCATTTATATTTATATATTAGTGAACTGTCTCCTCATACAATTTGCCTATTTTCTATAGGGTTCTTGGATGTCTTATTGATTTATAAAACACAGATATATAAATACAGATATGTTAGTCATTTTTCAGTGATATGAATGGCAAATATTTTTCCCCAGTGTATCTTTGTTTATGGTGGCTTTAATGTGCAATATTTTAGATATTTAAAAAGTGGTTGAATTTATAAATCTTTTATTTTCTGGTTTCTGGGTTTGTGTCATTGTAAGAAAGACATTCTGAAATACTGTTTCATCTTTGCATTCCTAGAGTAAACCACAGTTAATCATGGTGTATTTTTCCTTCAATGTGTTGATGGATTCTCTTTGCTAATAGTATGCATAACATTTTTGAATGAATGTTTGTAAATAATAGTGGCCTATGGTTTTCTTTTTTGTGCAATATTTAAGTTTTAGTATCAGTGTCCTGTTTGGTTCATAAAAAAATGTTAAACTTTCCTTCTCTAGGCCCTGAAACAATTTAATAGTATTATGGTGATCTGGTCTTCAAAGATTTGATAATGTTTCCTTGTAAATACATCAGGGCTTGTTTTTGTTTGCTTGTTTGCTTGTTTGTTTGTTTGTTTTGGGTGTTCTCTTTAACAGTTTTTTTCCCTCTATGATCATTGGTTTATTTGGATTTTCCTTTTCTGGAGTCTGGTAAATTTTACTGTGTTAGAAAATTATCCATCTTACTCAGTTTCTAAAATGTATTTGATATGGACAGACTAGTTTCAAGATTATTTTAATTTCTTTTTTATGTGATTATTTTCCTCTTATTATAGTTTCTTTATTATGTTTTCTCCCACCTCCTTTTTCTCTTAGTGAAATTGGCTAATGGTTTATTAGTTAATACTTCATGGTTTATGATTGTCTCATTATTTCTTTTCCAGAGCTCTCCTATCTTTGTTTTGTATTCTTGCTTAATACAAGCAATTATTTCATTATGTTTTAAAATTTGTGGCAAACTATTTTATTGTAATTTTCACATGCCCCACAGCAATATTTTCTGGTGAATGCTCCTTATCTGCCCTATTTTTGCTGTTCATTTCCTCACCCCTTTCCTGATACAATATGATGTGAATGAATTCTCTTCTGGTTCATTTTTGATTTTTCATCTGTGGAATAAGTGAATTTTTCTAGGTCCAGATTTTGCTGGAGGCTTATGTGGGAAAGGCATTGGGGCCATAGTCCAGGTGTGAAAATGTTTCCTTAGAAGCCTAGTCTTTCTTCCCCTCTTCTGTCCTCCCATTTCCTCCCCTCCCTCTCTTGTTTCCCTCCCTGTTTCTCTCTACCTCCCTTCCTTCCGTCATTCCTCCTCCTGCCTTGCTGCCTCCTTCCTTTCCAGTCCCACTGGCACAGGGGCAGACTCCTTCCTACAAATTGGTTTGTCTCTGTTATCGGTCATTTAGCTCTTCTTTTTCTGCTTTTTGGAACAAAAGGAATGATCTTGCTGCTAGTCTGTATATGCTGTGTCTCCTATTTTTGACAAGTGATTTCAGTTTTATACCTCAATGTGTGTCTGATAATTTAATGCGCAACTTGACTGGGCCATGAGAGACCAAGATATTGGCCAAACATTATTTTGGGTGTTTCTGCAGATGTTTTTGGATGAGATTAACATTTAGATCAGTAGGCTGACTAAAACAGATTGCCCTCCTAATGTGGTTGGTGAGCTTCATTCAATCAGTGGGAGGCCTGAACAGAACAGAAAGGCTGACCCCACCCTGTGTAAGAATTCTTCCTGCCTTACTACCCTTGGACACAAATTGAAACATCTTCCTGGGTCTGGAGCCTGCCGACTTTTGGACAGGAGCTTCACTGTCACTTCTGATTCTCAAGTCTTTAGACTCAGACTGGAACTAAACCAGTGGTTCTCTGAGTCTCCAGCCTGCTGACTAACCCAGCAGATCTAAGACTTGCCTGCCTCCATGAACATATGGGCCAATTCCTTACAACACAACTCTTTATAAGCAGAATAATAACATATATGTGTTAATATGTATGATATATATTTAAATAAACTCCAGGTTCTGTTTCTCTGCAAAACTCTGACTCATAAATAGTGTCCTTTATCTCTGAGAAATGTATATTGCTGGTTACTCCTGAGATTTGCAGAAACTGACACGCCCTCTTTCCTTTCAGCTTTAGTTTGTCTTCTCTGGTTTTGGCCTCTGCTCCAACTATGTTGTGGTTTGAATATCAGCTGTCTCTATTCTTGTCAAAGATGGTTTATGCATTTCTTTTCTTGTTACCTTAATTTTTAAAAATCTTAATGGTTTTTAAGTGATTTCTTGGAGGAGAAGAGGGAATTACCTATGTTATCCTTTGTTCTTAAGCCAGAACTTTAGATCCTGTTAAACTAAAGATGTTATTATTCTGCTTATCCCTTCTTAGGTCTGTTAACTAGTGCTGCAAAACAGAGGAAGAAACATTTGGAGCTCTTGGGGAAATTTGGGAAAAAAATGAGACATGGGATGGAGATGAAAGGGGATGGCTTGAGGCTGGGCCTAAGAAGAACAAAACAACTGGTGAAAAATTACTGGTATAATCTTAAAAGGACTCTTCAGAGCAGTAATGTCCACTGTGTTATTTGAATTTGTGTTTATATTATGAAAATCCTTCCTGAGACACATCTCCTCTCTCAACCCTCAGTAAATTCTACTGGAATCATAAAATATTTGATAAGCAAGTTTTCCCTTTCTTCTCCTTCTCCTCCTCCTTCTCCTTTTTTCTTGGGAGGGGGAGGGGAATGTGGTCTGGGGTATGTGTTTTGAATTGAATGAACTCAGGCTGAGTTTCATGCCTGAGTCTTCTTGATGCAAAACAGAAACAGATTGTGCAGAAACAAACATCAAAGCAGAGGTGACAAGGAACTAAACTCTGCTTAGTAGATACGTGGAAGAACTGAGGAAGGTTAGGAATTTACTCAGAATGTGGAATCACAGTTCCAGCTGATCATATGTAGGTGTGAAAGGCTGGAGGAACCTGAGGGATTATCTTAAAGGGACCTTTTATTCTAAATTGAGAATACGTATTTCTTTTACCATTCATGCACACTTTAGGATAGATGCTTTTGAGAGGTTACACAGATAAATAAAACATGGCCCTACATTCAAGGAACTCACAGAAGTAACCCAAGCTTAGGCTAGAGCAATGGTTTGATATGTTCACTTCCTTTATACTCCTGCTTAGGCAGCAAACTACTCCACAGAGATGTGACCCTGCCTGTTATCCCTATTTATGCATGACATAGGGAAATATGTGTATACGTCCGTGTATATGTGTGTGTGTGTGTGTGTGTGTGTGTAAAGATACCATACTTGGCCTAGTGACTTGTATCTGAAGTTTTCCTATAGCATGAACGCAACTTAAAAATAGTGTACTTGGGGTAGCTGAACAAGGCTCAGATTACATGGTCAGCTTCTCTAGTTTTCCTACTTTTCCCACGTCTATCACCAAATATGGTATTGTTGGAGATTGCTTAATTATGAGGAAGTGTTCACAAATTATGAGGAAAAAAAGGAAGGTAAAATTTGTGCATTTATTATAATTTGAGCAAAATTATGTTTGAGCAAAGGAATAGACAAAGGAAATATCTCTTGGAGGTGGTGCTTTAGATGATTTTTTTTTCTTAAAACATATTGTGTATTTTACATTTAAAGACTACTTACAAAATTTGATTTACACTTTTTCTTAAATACAGTGACTATGATGTATGCACACATAAGCTGTGAAGACATGGTTGTCAGGAATTTAACATTCTTTCTTACTTGATTTCTGCTCTATACCAGATGATTTTTTTCTCTCAGTTTCACCTTAACATATTTGTGCTTCTGAGGCATAAACTTGCATATTTTGCCTATATGTTAATTTAATTAACTAGGAAAAAGGCTCAGGTTAAATATTTATAAAATTTTATTTATTTTTATTTATTTATTTTTAAAGTTTTTAAAAAGTCTTTTTATCATGAAGTTCTTTTTATAGCCTAATTAAAATTGATATATACATTTAAAGTGTATAATATGAAACACATATATAGTGAAATGATTACAATATTTGTAAAATTTTAAATTCAAATGATCTTTTTCCTCTGTAGGTTTACATACATATTCTCTCAATCAAAGAATCAAGACTGATAACCATTTACATCCTACAAAAAAATAGCCATTCCATTGGTGAAAAACACACTGTCTGACCTGTAGTATAAACTACATATTATAACAGTGGTATCCAAATATTTAAAAGAATGAAATTTGAATTATTCGGGAACATATTGGATAGGAAGTTAATGTTCGTGCTTATCCAAGTGTCTAAGCTAAGATTATTTTAGTGGAAAATAACAAACTCACTAAAGCAAGATTTAGCATGGAAGGCAAATTTATTATAAGGATATAGGGATATCTCAAAACTCAAGGTCAAGATGCATTTCAGGCTATTTTCAGATCCTGAACCAAGTGCTGGAAAGCCAGGAGGACTCCTGACAGCTCGCTCTTCAAAAGAAGATCCTGTTTCTCTGGAGACAAATGGACTCTTTCATCTCTGCCTCCCTCTGTATTTCTGTTTTGTTTTTCTAGGCAGGAAGGCTTTTCTTGTTTCTCTGTGCATATAACCACCTTAATGGACAACAGTTTATATCCTTGGCTCAAGTGGACATCTCAGACTAATGAATGTATCAAAATTTCAAATCCAAACTCTTAGAAGAAAAGATTTGATGGGACCAGCCTGAGACAGGTGCCCAACCCTGGGTCAGTCATTCATGGCCAGTAAGCAGGGTCCCAGATTACTGTAATAGAGTTGCTAGAGGTCTGCATCTGAGGGAGGAGCAATTCTTAGAGAAAACACTCAAGAAGGAATTTATCTCTCCTTTTGTGTGCCTTCCCTGCATCTATTAAACATGCCTATCACACAACTGGTAACACTTTGTTTCATTTAGTTTTTTTCTTTGTTTTCTTTCTTTACTCCTGCACCTTGAGGACAAGGACATTTTGCTTAGTGTCCCTATCACCTATTGGACATGAAATTAGGGACTAGCAAGGTTTAATATTTATTTAGCACTTACTGTACGCTAGGCATCAAAATTTTCTTTTTTTAAAAATATTAACTTACTCTTAAAGCAGTCCTATGTAAAAAGCAAGGCTAATGCTATTAAAAAAAACACAACGATCAGATGGAAGATGGTATTGACAGAGTCTTAGTAACATAACAGTTACTATATGCATTTTTTTTGTCCACTAAATGCCCCGTAACAATAACAGCTATAGTATTTTTCAGACGAAGAGCTTATACTTTTTTCTACCACTTGGTGTCAGAGTTGTACTGTTTGTGCACTTGGGGAATCTGAGGTTTATTTGTGTGTTTTAAGGTTTTTTGCGCTCTCTTTTCAGATGTCCTTAGAACATAACTGTGTTCTTCGCAGAGTCATTGAGGAGAGAAAATGCTTCCTTTGTCTTCCTCTGATATTTTTTGGGTTAATCTGCATTTGCTGCCAGATTGGAAGGGAAGGTTATTGCCATGAGAAGTGCACACAGAATTTATGAGAGAATTCCTGGAGGCTCAAACAACTTTTCCTAATCTTTGTAGGAGGTGGGAGTACGTCAGTCTCTCAGATTAATGCTCTGTACAGAAACTAGTTGAATACTTCTCCCTCTAAATGGATTCCAAGAGGACTTACCTTTCAAGGCTTATGACAAATTGATCTCTGACTGATGGATCAGAGAAGCAGGATAAATACTGGAAGAAAGGATCGAGCATTTCTAAAATGAAAACTGTGCTAAATGATGATTAGAAGTAATTCGTTAACTCATTCCACAAAGATTATCGATCTGCTGTAATGTGCTAGGCCCTGCTTTGGGAAGATGTCCCTGGTATCAGCTTACTTCTCTTCTCGGCCTGCCCTGGGCTTTTACCTGTGCCAGCATTCCTCACACACCCTGGGTCTCACAACAGAGAAAATCACCTGTTACGGAGAGACTCAGTCCAGCCTTATCACAGGGTAAAGAATCACCTTGGTGCCTGGAAAAACAAAGCATTCTTTTTTCCCTAAATTTTGGTAAAATACACACAACATAAAATTTACCCATTTTAACTGTCAAGACATTCTTAAGAATTTGCCTATTAGGATCGAGGTTTTTGTTGTGAAATTTTAATGAAAGTGAAGTTCTAAAAATATGATTATTTAGTATCTAAAAACAAATAATAAGAACTAGGAAGTAGGTGAGGAAAAGTGACTTTAAAATGAAAAGGGTGATTTCTGTGATTACTCGAAGAGTGAAACTGTGTAGGCTCTATGTTATCTTTTTCTTTGAAAAAATATTACTTTATTGACTAGGAAATATAGTCTCAAGTTTCAAAAACCGAGAAGAATATCTGTCCATCAATCTATCAATCTATCTATAACATAGAGGAGATATATGTATACACACACACACACACACACACACATAGAAAAAATATATATGCTTCTTCTGATCCCTGATCCCTAGCCACCCTGCTACCCTTGCCAGAAGCAACTGATAGTATTAGTATTTTTAAAATCTTTCCAGGTATATGTTATTCATATACTAAAATGTATATGTTTTCTATCCTCACATCCTTTTTACACTTAGGGACCACCTCTGCTCCTTACTTTTTTTTTTTTAATAATTTAATAATAGAGGAGAATTCTCCACATCCTTACATAAAGTTTTTTCTCATTCTTTCTTATGTCTTGATGGAATTTCATGGACTGTCAGGCAAAATTATGAGACACTTTGAAATGGGAAAAAGAAAGAAAGAAAGAAAAAAAGATCACTGGCTGCCTTTTCAATGGAATACTAAGCATTCTTTAGTGAATGCTTCCAGGTCGTCTGATTCAATAGAGTTCTGTGTGTTTCATTCACTTTCTGTAACAGAACTATTTTAAACACCATAAACTGGAGAAAACTGAAAGTAATGAACATGAATTTTGTCTGGTGGAAAGGCAACTGATTTCCTTCCCTGCCCCCGACTCCCAGGTCCAGTTTTTGTATCTATTGACAAATTTATTTTAGTATTTGTTTTTACTGAAGTATAGTCGATTTACAATGTTGTGTTAATTTCTGGTGTACAGCATAGTGATTTAGTTATACAAACACATATATTCCTTTTCACTTTTTTTGTCATTATAGGCTATTACAAAGTACTGAATATAGTTCCCTGTGCTATACAGTAGGACCTTATTGTTTATTTATTTTAGTATTTTTGATGGCTTATATATATATGTGTCTGTTCCTCAGATTCTTCTTTGAACCATTTGCAACATCTTACTGGTTCCCTCATTAATTAATGAGTCAAATCTTTAATATGTGTAAATTTAAAATTTTTATGACAGTCATAATTTTACCTTTAAAAATAATTCTTAACAGTTTTGGTGGTCACTGAGATGCCCAATGACAAAGCCAGATAAATCCATTGCTAGAAAAGTGCACCTCATGGGTTCTTTAATCTCAGGCATGCCTTTTCTTAGATCCCAGAATAATCCCAAGTGACAGTAGAACTTTAATTTTGCTGACTCTCTGTTTCTCTTTTTTCCTCTGATTATTTCATGCTTTGTTTTTGTTTCGGGTTCACACATGACAAATAAGTATTTGCTGTAGGTGGCAGCAATGACTGGGAATGTGACCTTATGGTATGATGTATTTGATGATCTCTGGATGGATGATAGAGATTTATTTTCTCCTGGGTGTGAGACAACATGAAATTTGGTTTGTTAGGTTTTTTTGTATGTCTGTCTATTTTGAGCTCAAACCAATTTAGAATTTTTACCCTGAAAAGGCAAATAACTTGGTATCTGCACTGGTTAGTTTTTGTGTTTCTGTGTTTACTCTAAACCTGTGGAACTGAAACTAAGTTTTCTATATGTCTCTCTACATCTGTGTCTGTGTGTTTATAATTCAGAAAGGCCCTTTCCTCTCATTTTAAGTGTATGAATGTTTTATTTCTGGAGAATAATAATAAACTAGACTATACAAGCTCTTAAATTAAAGAAACTTTGTTCTAATTGATTTATAGAGTTACATAATGCTTTTATAATTCAAATGTTTCTAAAATTCCTATAAAATAAGAACATCAAACTACTAACATTTTTAGTGTGCTAAGCTTAAAAAATTTTTCTTAGAGAAACTGCAAGCTTAGTAATATTTAAGAATCCCAGTTCACATAATTAAGAGAACTATTTGGCAAATGAGATTAGTGTAATTTTGTAATTTTAATTCAACCATGTCTTTTCTTAATTTATCAGTATTGATAGTATAATACAAGTATATATTTTATTTTAGTTGTGTTTGTTTTTCCTAAATTTATACAGGTTTTCTAATCAAATAAACTAACATTATTCATCCATAATGTTTAAGATTATAAAAAATATAAATTTGTGTGCAGTAAAATGGAATTATTATTTTGACAAACTTTTTATATATATAAAATTAAATTTTTGTAGTGTGCCAGTTTAAACATAATTTCCAAAATCTTTGGTATCTTAAAACTTTGAACTAATATTAACCTAATTTGTGTGCAATCATGGGATACCCAAATAGTTTCTAACTAAGATACAATTCTGAAATTTTGGTTACTAAACATTATATTAAGTTTATACGCTTTTGATTTAAAAAATATGCTATAAAGAGGCTATGTCTCTGGGTCATGTTAGTGAATGTGTCATGTTTGTTACTCTAAATGTGAAAGGGAGGTGTATAGTTGTGGAAAGTTGTGTTATGTGTGTTTATGAGCTTTGCTAGTCTGCTCGAATGCTTGTGTATATTAAACAGTTTTTAATTATTAACAGTCTTCCAATTGTATATGTGAAGTGGAAGTTAACTACTTTGGTTAAAAGTATAGTTAATATGAGTGGTTGAAACTACAGTATGAGCATTGGTGACAGAGAAATCCAAATGTTTATTTGCTTTGTTTTTCAAGGAAAAAGAATAGCTTTATC
Source organism: Vicugna pacos (assembly GCF_048564905.1). NCBI lineage: Eukaryota > Metazoa > Chordata > Mammalia > Artiodactyla > Camelidae > Vicugna > Vicugna pacos. Next base: position 9,701,287 of record NC_132994.1, on the reverse strand, counting down.
TTAATGCAGGGATTCTCAAACCCTTTTGTCTCAGGATCCTTCTACATTCTGAAAATGTATAAAGACAATGAATGAGCTTTTGTCTAAGTCAATATATTTATCAGCATTTACCATATTAGAAACCAAAGCCAAGAAATATTTAAAATATTTGATTTTTTTTGGAAAATAGCCATGATGAACTGACTGCATGCTAACCTAAACAATATATTTAATAAAAATATATTTTTAAAAAATTAAAGAGAAGAGTTGATTCATTTTAAATTTTTATAAATCTCTGGTATCTGGCTAAAGGGACACAGCTTGATTTTCATGTCTCCTTCAGCCTTCAGTCTGTTATATCACATGTCATGTAGCTTCTGGAAAGCTTCAGTGCACACCTTGTAAGAGGATAAGAGGGAAAAGAGCAGTCCTAAAGTGTCAGTTTGTTCCAGAAGATGAACCTTTGAAAGGGAATTTTATTTGCCTAGCTCTATAATACCCGAGGCTGAAAAGAAGCTATGATACGGGTTAAAATTTTGGCATAGTTCACCAAGTTTTAAAGGGTTTGCTTTCTTGGTTTATTGATTGATGTCTTTGCCAAGTGGCAATATGAAACACTTTTCTTTATATTCTGTGTAATCTGTGTAATGCCCTTGCAGTCCATAATATGTTTTTACTTTCAAGATTTAGCAGAATAAGAATTACAGAGGTGGAATGAAATGATGGAAAATTTTGTTTTTAAATGAAACAATGAAATATCATTATTAAAAAATTGTTTTTAAATTGAAGTATAGTCAGTTTACAATGTTGTGTCAATTTGTGGTATACAGCACAATGCTTCAGTCATACATGAACATGCCTATATTCATTTTCATATTGTTTTTCACCATAAGCTATTACAAGATATAAAATATAGTTCCCTGTGCTACACAGTATAAGCTTATTTATCTATTTTATATGAAATATCATCATTTTAATGTTCTGTACTTACTGGACTTGGGAAGAACCAATAATTTATTAGATTTTGTTTTTGTAAATGAAATGAAATATTTTAAAATTATATCTGATTCTTATAGACACCCTCCTTGAATTAAAAAAAAAACCCTTAATGAGAACCAGAACTATAAAAATCTAAAAGGAAAAAAATAGGTCTAAATATTTATGACTTTGGATTAGGCAATGGTTTCTTAGATATGACATGAAAAGCAGAAGTAAGAGAGGAGATCAATCAAGATGTGGACTAGGACGCGGAACTCACTTCCCTCCATGAGCACATCAAAAATACATCTACATGGGAAGCAATTTTCACTGAAAACTAACTGGAAACTTGCAGAGAGATGCCTGTACAATGAAGGCTGTAGGAAAGAGCCACATGAAATGAGGTAGGAAGGGAAAGCAAAGCAATCTGGTTGGGCCTTGTGCCCCTGGGAGGAGACTCAGAGGACAAGGAAGACTACACAGTGGACACCCACCCTGGGAGTGAGTGACGAGAGCCACAGATTTGATGCTCCATTCCTGGGGTCTATGCTGGGGACAGGAGCCACTTTGGCTGGTTGCAGGACAACTGGGACTAACAGGAGGGCTGTGGGAAGCCTGGACTCTGCTTGTGAGAAGCCTGTATGCTGGCTTGGCCCTGATGCAGGGTGGAGAGGGTGGTGGAAGGACTGCTTCAGTGGTTGCTGGGTTTCCCCTTGGTGCACCCCCGACCCTGAGCTGAGTGAATGCTCCAGCCCTGCTTGCTCCACGTGTGGCACAGGATATCTAGGGCTGCCATGGTTGTAGGAAAAATGTGGTCATGGGATGCAGAGGCTACCCGGGCCAGGGGCAGAGCCTGGATGGGATGACAGTGGCCATTGTTGGCACTTACCCAAACAGTGGATCAGAAGTACCCAGACCTTTGATGGCAGCTGTTCCAGCACAATTCCTGCCCAAACAGACGCCAGGAGTCCACCTGGGCAATGTGGCTCCAGAACAGGGCAGGGCTGGCAGGGGGTTGGTTGTGAGGGAGAAAGGGGCCTTGGATCTGAGGCTGCGTCTGAGCAGAACAAGGGAAACAGTGACTGGTGCCTGCACAGGCAGTGCCTCGGAGACAGCTCAGACCTCTGTCTGTGGCTGACAGGAGCTGAGGGACTGCGTGAATCCTGCTTGCTTCAGCACTTGTCCTCTCTGGGACAAGGGTCCTTGTGCTGGGACAGAGAAAAGCACACGCTTACAGGAAACAGAGCCAGCTCAAGCCAGATCCTCAGGGCTTCTGCTCCAGCAACTTGGGATCAGATCTCACTCTTGAGTGTGATGCCGCTGAACAGAAGGCAAGGCCTGCTCTACACCCGGCTCCAGCTCTAGCCCCTTCGTATCTAGGGCTACCCCCTACCGAGGTGATAGCTGCTAGCACACTCTGAGCTAAGACTTGTGTTCATGTTAAATCCAGCTCTCCTGCAAAAGTGCACTGGGCACACACAGTCTGAATAGGGATACTCACACATAAGAACGTCCTTTCAAGACTGCAATAGGTAACTGTTTCACCTAAATTCATAGATCCAAGAAAGTTAAGCAAAATGAAAAGACAAAGGAAAGACAATTGAAAGAGCAAGAGAAAAATACTGAAAAAATAATGAAGCAGAAATGAGTAATTTACCAGATAAAGAATTCAAAGCATTGGTACCAAAAATGTTAATTGAATTAGGGAAAAGAACTGATGTACACAGTGAACACTTTAACAAGTAACTAGAAAATATTAAAAAACCAACCAGAAATGAAGAATTCAATAACAAATAAAAAACACACTAGAAGGAATGAATAGCAGGCTAACTGATACAGAAGAATGTGTAAGTGATCTGGAAGATAAAATAACGGATGTTACCCAATCAGAGCAGAAAAGAAATTTAAAAAATGAGAACAGCTTAAGAGACTTCTGAGAAAACACTAAGTATACCAACATTCACATTATAGGGGTCCCAGAAGGAGAAGAGAGAGAAAAAGAGGTAAAAAAAATGTATTTGAGGAAATTATGGCTGAAAACTTCCCAAATCTGAAGAGGAAAACAGATATTCAGGTGTAGAAAGCACAGAGGGTCCCAAACAAGATGAACCCAAATAGACCCATACCAAGGCATATCATAACTAAAACGACAAAAAGATAAAGAGAGTATTTTAAAAGCAGCAAGAGAAAAACAAAGATTCCTATACAAGGGAACCCCCATAAGTCTATCAACTGATTTTTCTGCAGAAACTTTGCAAACCTAAAGGGAATGGCATGATATAGTCAAAGTGCTGAAAGGGAAAACCTGCAGCCTAGGATACTCTATGCAGCAAGATGTCAATCAAGGGAGAGATAAAGAACTTCTCAAACATAGGCAAAGCATTCTCTGATATAAATGATAGCAATGCTCTCCTAGGGCAGTCTACTGAGGCAATAGAAATAAAAGCAAAGATAAACAAATGGACCTAATTAAACTTACAAGCTTTTGCACAGCAAAGGAAAAAATAAATAAAACAAAAAGACAACCTATGGAATGCAAGAAGTATTTGCAAACACTGTGACTGATAGCACTTAATTTCCAGAATATACAATCATCTCATACAACTCAATAACAAAAAAAAAACCCCAAACAACCCAATCCAAAAATGGGCAGAAGACCTAAACAAACATTTCTCCAGTGAAGACATACAAATAACCAATAGGCATATGAAGAAATGCTCATTATCTCTAGTTATCAGAGAAATGCAGATCAAAACTGCAATGAGCTATCACCTCACACCAGTCAGACTGACCATCATTAAAAAGTCCACAAATGGTAAATGCTGTAGAGGCTGTGGAGAAAAGGGAACCCTCCTACACTGTTGGTGGGAATGTAGTTTGGTGCAGCCATTATGGAAAACAGTATGGAGGTTTCTTAAAAAAACTGAAAATAGACTCACCTGATGATCCAGCAGTCCCAATCCTGGGCATATATCTGGAGGGAACTAATTCGAAAAGATACGTGCACCCCAATGTTTATAGCAGCACTATTTACAACAGCCAAGACATGAATGGTATGAAACTAGAAATTAATTATGGAGAATAAAATCGGAAAAGAACAAATATGTGGAAACGAAACAACCTGCTACTGAAAAACCAATAGGTCAATGAAGAAATCAAAAAATACCTTGAGACAAATGAAAATGGAAACAAAACTCCAAAATCTATGAGATACAGCAAAAGCGATTCTAAGAGGGAAGTTTATAGTGACACAGGCAGACCTCAAGAAACAAGAAAAATCTCAAATAAACAACCTAACTTACTATCTAAAGGAATTAGAAAAAGAAGAAACAGAACCTAAAGTCAGCAGAAGAAAGGACATGATAAAGATCAGAGAGGAACTAAATAAAATAGAGATTTAAAAAAACAGAAAAGATCAATGAAAGCAAGAGTTGTTTTTTTGAAAAGTTAAACAAAATGGATAAACCTTTAGCCAGGCTCATAAAGAAGAAAAGAGAGAGGACCCAAATAAAATAAGAAACAGGAGAGGAGAAATAACAACCAATACCACAGAAACACAAAAAAACTTAAGGGTACACTACAGACAGTTATATGCAAGCAAACTGGACAATGTGGAAGAAATGGACAAATTGTAGAAACATACAACTTGCCAAGACTGAATCAAGAAGAAACAGACAATTTGAACAGACTAATCGCTGTAGTGAGATTGAATTTGTAATAATAATAAAAAAAAAAACTCCCAGGAAACAGAAGCCCAGGGACCAGACTGCTTCACAGGGGAATTCTACGAAACATATAAAGAATACTGAATACCTATCCTTCTCAGACTATTCCAAAAACTTGAAGAGGGGGAAACACTCCCAAATTCATTCCATGAGGCCACCATTACTCTGATACCAAAACCAGACAAAGACACCATAAAAAAAGGAAATTACAGGCTAATACCTTTGATGAATATGGGTGCAAAAATCCTCAACAAAATATTAGCAAACTGAATCCAACAATACATAAAAACAGTCATACACCGTGATCAATTGGATTTAAAAGGATGAGTCAAAAGGATGGTTAAACATGCAAATCGATCAACTTAATACAGCACATGAACAAATGGCAAGACAAAAATCACATGATCATCTCAATAGATGCAGAAAAAGTGTTTGACAAAATTCAGCATCCATTCCTGATAAAAACTCTAATCAAAGTGAATATAGAGGGAATATATTTCAACACAATACAGGCCATTTATGACAAACCCACAGCTAACATCATATTCAATGATGAAAAGCTGAAAGCCTTTCCTCTAAATTCACTGGATATGATAAAAAAGACAGACAATGACAAGTGTTGGTGAGGATATAGAGGAATTTGAACCATCATACATTTCTGGTGGGAATGTAAAATGGTACATCACTGGAGAACAGTGGAGGTTCCTCAAAAAGCTAAACATATAGTTATCATATGACCCAGCAATTCCACCTCTAGATACATACTCAGGAGAAATGAAGACATCTGTACACACAAAAACTTGGGCATGAAATGCTCATAGCAGTGTTATTCATAATAGTAAAAAAAGTAGAAACCATGCAAATGTTCAACAACTGATGAATGGATAAACAAAATGTGGTATATCCATACAATGGTGTATTATTCATCCTCAAGCACAAAAATGAAATAGAGATTCATGTTACAACATGGATGAACCTTGAAAATATTACGGTAAGTGGAAAAGTCAAACACAACAGGTCACATATAGTTTGATTTAACTTATGTGAAATGTCCAGAATAGACAAATCCCTAAGAAACAGAGGTACAGATCTTCCTCAATTTGCGATGAAGTTATGTCCCAGTAAACTCATCATAAGTTGAAAATGTCATAAGTTGAAAATATCATAGGTTGAAAATGCACTTAATATACTTAACCTATTGAACATCATAGCTTAGCCTACTTTAAGCATGCTCAAAACACTTAAATTTGGGCAAATCATTTAACACAAACCCTATTGTATAATAAAGTGTTGAATAGTTCATGTAATTTATTGAATACTGTACTGGAAGTGAAAACAGAATGGTTCCCTGGATACAGAGTTTGTGAGTGTGTGGGTCATCTACCCTCGTGGTCACAGGGCTGACCGGGAGCTGTGGCTTGGTGCCTCTGCCCAGCACCACGAGAGAGGATCATAGCTGCATACTGCTAGCTCAGGAAGAGCTCAAAATTCAAAATTTGAGGTTTGGTTTCTACTGAATGCATATCACTTTCACACCATCATAAAGTTGAAAATTTTAAATTGAACCGTTGTAAGTCAGGGACTGTGTCTGTAGGTCAGTTGTTGCCAGGGGCTGGAGAAGAGGAAATGGAGAGTGACTGCCTATAGATACATGGTTTCTTTTTGGAGTGATGAAAGTGTTCTGAAGTTAGACATTGGTGATGGTTGTACAACTTTGTGAATGCCCAAAGCTGCTGAATTGTATACTTTAATAAGGTGGATTTAATGGGATGTGAGTTATGTCTCAAAAAAAAGGTTAAAAAATGCAATAAAAACTTTATTGTGTCTCCTTACTTTTCATGGCAAAATATGATTTGCGTATATTCAATAAGAATCTGTTCTCTCTCTTTTTTTAGCCAGAATATAATTAGACAAATTGATTGTGCAAACAAGGCCCTAGCTGGAGTGTCATATTCGAGAATGATGCTTATTTAATTAAGTATAATATGCCACTGCAAAGAAAAAAAATTGACTTTACTTATGGAAGAAAAATGCCTACAAAACCCTTCTGAAGCCAACTTGAATGAGTTCCCACTGGCTTGGTGCCTAGTATATAAGATCTCAGCCTCACAGATGGTAAGGAAGGCTAATTAGGTTAAGAGAATTTTGGTGACCTCAAGAAAGAAATTCACCCAAATTTATAGATATTTCAAGTGTAATTGGTGAAGGGAATTTCCTGGGCTTCATATCATAGTCACAGGATAGCAAATGAGAGGCTTTCAGAAGTTCGGTCCAAGATTCCTTATGAAAACTTCCAGACAGAAGTTAATATGGTGTTTTTTTTTAAATACACTTTTATTTATACTTTGCATAAGGTAAAATTTTACTAAATAAAGCAAGTTGGCAAAAAAAAAAAAGAAAATGACAAAAATTCATTTTGTCTTGCCTGTAAGTGGAAGTACTCACCTCTTGCTCCCTGGAAGGCAAGTTCCAGGTGTCTCTTTGCTGTCTGACTTTGATTATGATCATGGATGGCAGTAGCCAATCTAGAACGGTATAATTCAACTTCTGTTTCCAGTCTTTCTTTGCTTTGTTTTTCACTCTTTAGTTTAGAGTTTAGCATTGTATTCTCAGCAGTCAGAATGTTAAGCTGCCCACTATATATTGGAATATTGTTTTTGTTAATGTTTTCTCATTCCATTTTATTGTCTTTTGAAGATCATCATTCTTTTCTTTAGCAATTTCAATGTCCCCAAAATATTTATTTTCCTTTTCCCAGTTCTGATTTTTATTGTTTCTCTTTCTCGTTTCAGCATGGTAATTTCTTTCTGCAACATGTGGTTTTTATGCGACAGATCTTTTCCTTTTTCATGACCATGAGACCTCAGTGCTCATTTTCTTATTTGCAATATGTTGGTCTTAAGTACTTGTTCAATACCGTACGACTGTAAATTTGCAAAGTGATCTCAAGAAGATCTGTCTGGTTAATTAACACTGCTACATCTACGTGAATAACTAGGCCATGCCTGATGAGACCAACCTTTTTTATGTGTACAAAAATGATTTTTGAGATTATTATGATCACAAGGTGGGACAAGGGAGATTGTTAAAGAAAATCTTTGAAATGGGCAAGAAATCACTACTGGTTTTATTTTCAGTTTCAGTATTAGGTGTTATCTAGTGTATGTTTCCAAGTTATGTTTTCTACAGGGCTTCTCACCTTTCATTTCTTTAACTGAGCTATTTTACAACTCTGCAGTTGTGGAAAGTATTCAAATGAGTTTTGTCTGGTGAGGCCAGTTTTGTATCTCTGAGTAAACTCATTTCAGCATTTTTGATTGCTTCTCTGTGTGTCTGCTCTTTGGCTTCTCTTTTGAACTGGCTGTAACATGTTCATCATTCTCTCACTGATTCATATGTTAAAAAATACTTGACATATTTGTGGTATATTTGTACTAGAGTCATGATTTTACCTTTGTCACAGTGTACTAGGACAATGAATGAGAAACTGTCTCTTTTGTATTAAGGAATAGTTCCTTTTGGGAAACCTTGTTCGGGGATTGTGTGCTCTGTGCTAAAAGAAGTTTGCCCCAAAGCAGGACTTCAGTGGGAATTACCTAACAATGCTGGAGGAGGGAGTTTACACCTGTGCCTGTGATGATACACACCAAGACCTGGGTACAAGGCAACTTCTGAGACAAAATAATATAGCCATGCTGGTACTACCTTGGAGTGAGGTGCAAGTTGGTGCAGTTTGCCTGTTTAGGTTAGCAGATGGAATAATCTCACTGGGAGGTTCTTTATGACCTTGAGTTGGTCAAGTGGCTGCCAGCAAAGACATGTCATTCTAGACAACTTTACATACTCACTGACATTTGATGGATTAGGCTACAATCCAGAAAATATGAGTAAGAGGCAAGAAAATGTGCAGTAGAGATTGTTTACATTTTTTCTGGTTAAGGAGGGAGATGAGCAGTTTCCAAGCAGGAATGTTTCCTTATGGAGGGGTTTTACCAACACGAAAGGAGTATAGAACTTTTGGGGGGCATTGGTGGGAGAAATTCTTGAATGGATTAAATTTGGCTACCATTTAAGAAAACTTTACAAATTCCTGTACAGTTTGTGTTCATGGTCACTCTCTGGATGTAGCATCAAGTCTGACGTTGGAGGAGGAAGAAAAGATAATGTTACAGACTTTTGGACCTTTCAGCTGGGGATATTAATCAAAAGGCAATAAAATCAAGGTAAACTGAACAGAGCCTTAGTTCTCAAAGTTGATTCTGCCAGAGAGAAGGATAAAAACTTCAGGAGCCAGTACATGGTATGCAAGTAGCCAAAAAGAGGCAGAATCTGAAAAGAGATTAATATTTTTTTTGTAGAAATGATCTTCAGAAGAATTCAGTGTTGATGAATGTGAGTCTGTTTGACTTTTGGAAAAAAAGAAGAAAAGAAAAAAAGAGGAGCTCAATTAGTATCCAAGTTTTGTCACCTTTTACTGCTGAAGCCAGAGATGGTGCAAGGCTCTTGAGGATCCTTCCAGAGTAGATGCAAAAGCTAGTCCCTGAGTAGGCAGGAGAAGGTTGAAGGACTGCAGATTCGTAATAGACATTGTTGTTTTGACTACTCAGGTACACTCACCATCTGGTAATCATGTTCTGGTTTTTCTCAGAGAAACCATCCTCTATCTTACTTCTAATCCATATAACTTATTAGTTTGGATTCTTCTTAAACAGAGCCTAAGAATAAGACTTGGATGCAGGTGGTCTATTTGGGAGATAATTTCAAGGAGAGAGGGAGTTGGAAGAGGATATAGTGACGAAAAGTCAATAAAGAGTGAATTATCAAGCTAGTTACCACTGTGAGCAACTGGAGCTCAGCCCTTTTGTTGATCCTCTGAGGACCCATTAGAATGTTCTCTGAAGGTGGAGAGGTTGGGGAATTATCTGTTATTCTCATCTCTGCATGGTTGAATGTTGTCAGTAGGGACATTAATTCCTCTGCACTTGTAGCCTGTGTCTACATGTGGGTTGAGCAAACTCCTCAAGCTTTCAAAAGCCTATAGGCTGAAAAGTAGAGAAACACAGGGCAGGTGCTTGAGGTGGGATGGGTTCAGGATGCACAGAAGTTTCCATCACACCTGAAACTGAAATGAGAAGACAGACAAGAGGATGTGACATAGGGTGCTAAAATGTCTGCTATAATAGTTTACGTGGTATTGATTTCATTCTGTGTTTCAGAAGTAAAAATATAATTTAACTGGAAAATCAGAATATTGTGTCCCACAGGTGACTGGTGATTGGTTTAGGAATAGGCATGCCACTTCATTTGGATTAATCAGAGTCAGGTCCAGGACTATTGTCTTCAGTGGTACAGAAGCTTTCTTATTTGCTGGACAAAGAGCAATAAAGATGTAAGCCTGTCATCTTGCTACCAATAACTCTCCATGAGGAAAGCCAGCATGTAGGGAGGAAGAGTTGAGAGGATTGAGAACAGCTCATATTGACATTACTCTAGTGTTGAATTCAACAAGGCTTTGAGTCTCATTTACATAGCTGAGAATTCCCTCTTTCTCCACACTCACCTCCACTACCACATCAATTTTCCATTGCTTGCAACAGAAAGAAACATGACAGATAACAGAATCTCTTTCCAATTGGACAGGGGCTTGGAGAATAAATGAGAGGCCCAAGAATATCTCTCTTAGGAGAAAGGGGCCATCATGCAGATGGGCAGTTATGGGAACTGAACTTCTTTGCCAACCAAGGAGTCAAGGATCTGCTGAATTGTAAAATCTTTTCTGGTCCACCTGCAAATTTCACTCCATTTCCCTGTAACTATAGCATCAGGCCACCAGATTGACACTGGATTTTTAGTTTCTGGTCCCTTTTTTTGCGAGTTCAGTTATGCATTTTAAAAAGTTATTTGTTTCACTTGCCAAGCATTTCTATATGTTTGTAGTGGAAGAGTTTTTTGTTTATTTCGCCGAGACCACTCTTTATTAGTTTGTTTATTCATTCACTACGTGTAAATGCCATTGATAGCTTCTTCACATCCCCTTGGCTCTACTAAATTCACCTATAGCAACAGACAGGTCAGTCACTGTTTTTCTGCCTGAGGGCTTTTTCTGTGCCACAGGCACTGATTTCTCTGAGGGCAGGGGCAACCCGGCCTTCCTCGTTCTCTGTTGGGATGATTTTTGAAGTCTAGTTGGTCTGATATTAATATACCACTTCAGTCTTCTCATGATTGTTACTTGCATGGTATATCTTTTCTTTCCTTTCATTTCATTTCCATTTCCTTTCAAACTATGCCTTCATATTTAAAGTGTATCTCTTGTAGACAGCACACTTTTGGGTCTTGCTTCTTTTTATTCATTCTAACAATCTCTTTTAATTAGAGTATTTAGTCCATTGACATTTAATTATTAATTATTGATGTGGTTGAACTTAGAGTTACCATTTTATCATCTATTTTCTGTTTGTGTCCTCTTATTATTTCTCAGTTCTTCCTTGTCTGCCCTCTTTTTGATTATTTGAATATTTTTACAAATTCTGTTTTATTTGTCTATAGACTTTTTAGTTAGACCTCTTTGCATTATTTTTTTTGATGGCTGCTTGATATTGAAATGTAGAAGCTATGAAACTTTATAGATCATTAACTATTGCTTCTACCATCCTTTATGCTATGAATGTCATATGCATTACATCTACATATATTATAAATCCCATGAAAGAATATTTAATATTTGCTTTAAATAGTCATATTTTTAAAAACATTTTTTATTGATTTATAATCATTTTACAACGTTGTGTCAAATTGCAGTGTAGAGCACAATTTTTCAATTATACATGAACATATATATATTCATTGTCACATTCATTTCTCTGTGAGCTACCATAAGATCTTGTATATATTTCCCTGTGCTATGCAGTATAATCTTGTTTACCTATTCAATTACCCATAGTAACAATTTCTAAAGCTCTTTATTTCTTCCTGAAGATGTGAGTTTCCATTTGGTTTCACTTTTCCTTCAGCCTACAGGGTTTTGGGTTTTTTTGCTTTTTGTTTTCTTCCCCTCCTCCTTCTTCTCTTTCTTTTTCTTCTCCTCCTCCTCTTCCTCCTCCTTCTTCTTCTTGCATTTCTTGTAGTGCAGTTCTTTTAGTTTTCTATTGCCTGTATATGTCTTTATTTTGCCTTTATAGTTGAAAGACATTTTCACTGGATATAGAATTTTGAAGGACAGTTTATTTTTTCTTTCACTGTCTTCTGATCTCTGTAGTTTCTGGGGAGAAGTCAGTTCATAGTCAGAATTGTCCCCCTGTTTTCAATGTATCATTTTTCTCTGGCTGCTTCTCTCTCTCTCTTTTTTTAAAAATTGAGTTATAGTCAGTTTACAATGTTGTGTCAGTCTCCAATGTAGAGCACAATTTTTCAGTTATACATGAACACACATATATTCATTGTCGTGTTCTTTTTCGCTGCTGGCTGCTTCTCGTGATTGTTGCTTTCTTGCATTTTGACTGTGATGTGTCCAGATGTGGTTTTCTTTGTATTTCTCCTTCTGAGCATCTTGAATCTGTATTTTTGTCTTTCACCAAATTTAGGCATTTTTGGCCGTTATATTTTGAATATCTTTCTCTCTGTGTTTTCCTTTTGAGACTGTGATATACGTCTGTTAGATTTCTGTTATTGTCCTAGAGGTTTCCAAGACTCTGATAATTAAAAAAACAATCTTTGTGTTTCAGATTGGATAATTGCTATTGATCTGTTTTGAAGTTCACTGATTCCCCTGTCATATCCAACTTGCTGTTAAGTCTGTTCAGTGAGGTTTATTTTCAAAATTGCATTTTTTAAGTTTAAGAATTTCCTTTGGGTTCTTTTTTATAGTTTCTATTTTTTTTCTGCTGAGATTTTTAATGTTTTCATTAATACAAGCATTTTTTTAATTTCAATGAGTAGAGTTATAAAATCTGCTTTAAATCCCAACATCTAGGTCGTTTTGAGACTGGTTTTGGTTTATGGTCTTGTCTCTTGAAAATGGGTCACATTTCCCTAGTTCATTATAAGTTGAGCAATTTAGGATTGTATGTTGGACACTGAAGGATGTTATGAAGTGAAGACTCAAGATTATATTTTTCCAAAGAATTTTTTTTTTTAAGTGGGGAATTATCTTGGCCGAACTCAAACTGTAAAGACTTTTCCTTGGGGAGCAGCTCAAATTTCCACTCATTCCTTTTGCCCTTACCTGAGGTGTTGAAGTCTTCTCCATGCATGTACGGTTCAGCGTGTGGAGCAGAGTTTATAAACAGAATTCAGGACTCTCTCTTTCTGGCTCACTTCTTTCCCCCCACCTCCACCCCAACTTTTCAGGATCTGTGGTTGCTCTAAGTTCCACCCTCTGATTCTTTAGGCCAGAAAGACTGTTTCCTATTAGAGTTTGAGGCATGCTGTTCAGTGCTAACTTCAGCCTGCCCTCACGGTAAAATCTGCAACGATGGAAAACTCATCCCCTTCTGATCCTCCTTCCAAGTTTCTATTCCTCCAGAATCTGCTTGCTCACTTTCCAGTGACTTCACTTTCCAGTTTTTGCTTGTTTGGTTTTTTGTAGAGAGTTCTTGGTTGTTATTTGTGCAAGAGCCTGGTGGGCTTTTTACTTGGTCATCTGAGTCATAGTCCGCATGCTGTTAGTGTGACTGAGTCTATTGCCCCAAATTGTAACCTGATCATTTTACTGGCTTTTCTCATTCTTTATCTCACTTTTCGCCTTCCTCACACATGCTTCCTAAACTACCCACATCAGGTGTTTATCTCAGGGTCTGATTTAGCCGTGACATAGATTAAGACTCGTTCATTAAACCTTGGCCATTCATGCATATTATATAATTTAATCCTCCCAACAGCCCTTAGAAGTACAGTGTGAAAAGAGCTTAAGTGTTATCTCTATTTTACATACGACTGATTTTTAGTGAGGCTGTTATCATGTCTTTGATGCTGTATTTGGTAAGTGGCAGAACCTAACTTCAAAGTTAGACGTGTCTGACTCTGAAATCTTACAGCAATGTGTGTTTTGGACTAGTTGCTTTACCTCATCTTTGTTTTCTCATATGTAAGAGTGAATAATAAAATACGTAGCACAGAGGATTCTTGTGTCAGTTAAATGAGATCCTGTGGATACAGGACATCAGTCCCTACAAAATATTAGATACTATGTCAGTCAGCTCTTACTACGTGACAAGCAGTCTTGGATTTTCAGTGGTTTACAGCAACAAATATTTATTTCTATTCAAGTTCATATTGTCAGCTACTGACTGGATGTTGTGATTTTACGCCAAACCACAAACTGAGCATCCTCTACGTATATCCTTATTTTGAGACCTAAACTAAAGGAAAGCCTTATGTACTATGTGCTTTTCTGATGGCAGAGGGCACAGGAGCTAGGAGAGTTTTGGAACCTTGCAATTCCTCAAAAACTTTGTTTGAAGTGATAGCTAACGAACATTCCATTGGCCAAAGCAGGTCAAATGTCTGAGCCCTAAGTCAAAGGGGGTGAGGGAACATATTTTATTCCTGAAGAAGGACAGAGTGAATAATTGCAAATAATAATACAATCTACCACAGATATAATAATCATTTTTGCGTTTATGGCATATAGTTTACTATTTCCCAACAACTGAAGTAGAAGGTGGACCATAAAAAAGGGCAAGGATAAGAAGGGAATATTTTATTAAATGCCAAAAGAAAAAAGAGCTCAGACAAGCATTCAGAGAGAGTTAATCTGTGAGCCACAAGGACTGGGAAGGCTCTTATGAATGAGAGAGGCCTTGAGCTGGCTCTTGAAGGATGATTAGGATTTGGATAAAATTCACTTTAAGCAGGATGAGCAAAGGGAAATAAATGGACCAGTTTGGCCCTGTTTGGGGGGTGATTTTTGGTGGGAGGGTAATCACTGAAGGCAGGTTAGAGAGCCTGGATTCCGGGCAGGAGACAAAAGGGAGACCTTAGCAAATTTTGAGCAAGATTCAGAATCGAAAAGTTGTTATAGAAAGACTGGCCTGGCTGTCCAACAGAAGGAAAGATGGGTGGCAGGGAGGATTTCTCCAGCATTATACACAGTGGCCATTCTTCTCTCTTCAGAGTTGTACACTGGCTCTATGAAACAAGTAAATGACAAAAATGTGGTGAGCATGACAAACATTTCCTCAATGCAGACTTGACTCCCACTGGAAGAAAATGGAAATGGTTTTTCTCTGAATCTTCTGTCTGACCAAATAAAGAGCATGCTTTGGTAGGAGACAATACTTCCCACATAGAAATATAATTAAAGTAACATATCAGGATAGGCCGGATGTACAATGAAGCATCGCAAACTGGATGAAAATGTATTTGACCACTGTCATTTTATTTTGCTTTTGAACTAAACAGGGAAAGTCAATTTGAGCACAGTTTTCTGTTGTGCCCTTCAAAATAGAAAGACGATTTCTAAAAATTTCCATCTTTGAATTCCTTAGGAAACTACAATGCCCAGAAGCTTTTGGAAAGCAGTGACAGTGGCTGTGGTAAGAGTTTCCACCTATTATTTTATTCCATTATTTTTCTGTTTTTCTTGTTGTTTTGGTTCATTAAAGAACTCCGATAAATATTTGTCATGCTAATGTTGCTCTATTTTGGATCTGAAAATTAGAAACGGAAGTTTGAATGAGATTATTTGATTTTCAAAATTAGATTTATGACTTAGCTAAGTGGAAAAAAAAAGCAATGTATATATTTAATCAACCCTTAAGCCAATCACCTAAAAATTAAGGTTTCTTTTCAGATCTATCGGGCCATCCTTGTTTATGCCATGAGACTACGTTATTGCATAGTATGTTGCTGCTTTTTATATGGTTTTCAGTTGGCTAAGCAAAAACATGCCAATCATGGCTTTCATTAGCTTTGAAAATACTTGTTTTCCAAGCAGGAGCTGATGATGCTAAATAGCTGCTGTCTCAGAGGTTATATGCCCAACTGCATACAATCTTAGGAAAATAAGGATAAAGAAAATAGGAATAACCTTAAAATTCTCCAAAGTCTGGGATATATTATACATGAGAAAGAAAAACTTAAATTTTACGAATAGATAATTTTATCAATAATGCAATTTAGCAGACTTTTTCACTGAATGAAAAAAAGACAACCCCCCCCCAAAATGTTTAACATACAATGAATATTTTTTAAAAATTGAGCTCCTCTGTATTTATTTGGGGTTTTTACAAAAGCTTAATAATACCCCTGGGATTTTCATTGGTCTTTTACTGCTTCCTGTGTTGCAGTGATACAACAGTTGTTGCTTCCTGTTTTTGCCCAATCAACTTCTTCTTTTTTTAAGGTTTAAAAAAAATTAATTTAGGTGTTTTTGGGAGGGGTGGGAGTTGGAGGTAATTAGGTTTATTTACTTAATTATTTTTTGATGGCGGTACTGGAGATTGAACCCAGGGCCGCATGCCTGCTAAGCACGTGCTCCACCACTTGAGCTACACCCACCTCCCCCTCAACTTCTTCTTTAAAACAACACACATTTATTATTGTACAGTTCTGCTGGTCAGATGTCCAGTATGGGTCTCACTGGGTAAAATCAAGTTGTCACGAGGGCTCCATTCCTTTCTAGAAGCTCTAGGGGAGACTCCTTTTCTTTGCTTATTTAGATTGTTGGCAGAATTCAGCTTTTGGCAGTTGTGGACTGAAGTGTCTCCGTCTCCTAGCTGGTTGTTGGCTGAGGGTGTTCCGAGTGTCTAGAGGCTGCCAGAGACCTCGGTTCATGAACCCGTTCCTCCATCTTCAAAGCCAGTAATTCTGACTTTTAAATTTTATTTTGTAACTTGTAACAGTTGAGTTCCACACACGTTTCCTTACTTAGTATGTCCTTCTTGGTCCATCTCAAATGGAAAGTGGGGCATATCTTAGCATGTAGGAGTTGCTCAGTAAATGGATTAATTGCAAACCACTATGGATTCTGGCTTCTGACTCACAGCTTTGCACTAAACATTTGTTGAATTTGGACAAGCCACTTAGCCTCTCAGTTTCTCATCTTCAGAATGAGGGAGCTGAATTAGATGATTTGCAAGGTCCCTCCTAACTCAAAACTTTTACATTTAAAAATGTATTTCCTTCCATGAAATTGTTCCTGACCTCCATGACAGAGAATGACATCTCCAGCTTTCAAAAGTCACAGTTCTGGGGGCCTTTTCTACTTTGCCTTACACAATCTTCCAGTTTCATAATAGTCTTACCAAACAACATAGGAATTTTGTCCTCTGATTTTTTATTTTGAAACATTTTAAACTGACAAGAATTTGGGATTTGAAAGACAAGTACAATGAACACCCATCTATCTTTAGATTGTATATATAAAATATTAAGTATGTAAATATATGAAATGTATAAATATTTTATCTATGGATCATTTGTATACATACATACATATATATATATACACACATGCTGAACCATTTGAAAATAAGTTGAACACATCATGACACTCAGCATGCATTTCCTAAGAATAAGGATATTCTCCTACTGTTATCACATGTATCTTTCATAATATCATCTTTCATAATGTCATCTGACTTAGCTCATTAGAATTTCTTTAACTGTATACGAAGTGTGTATACAGTTTTGTTTTTTGATTCAGGATATGATCAAGGATCATGTGTTCTGTAGCTATGCGATTTAATCTAGACCATTCCCTACATCTTTTTTTTTAAATTTATGATATTGCTGTTTTTGAAGAATAAAAGCACAGTTGTCATTTGAAATGTCTCACATTCTGAGTTTGTCTCGTGATGTCCTTTTGATTAGGTTGAGATTAAATATTTTCAGCAAGGCTGAATCACAGTTGGTGTGCACTGACTGCATCACACCAGAAGGCTCAGTGAGTCACTCTGCCTTATTAGTAATGGTGCTAAGTATGATCACTTAGTTAAGGGCAGACTGACAGATGGCTCCGTTTTGAAGCTGTATTTCCCTCTTTGCAGTTGGTGCTTAGAGACCATGTGAATATACTGTTCCTCATCGACTTTTAACCAATAGTTTCATCATTCATTAATGATTTTTACCTGAATTAGTTACTACATTGGGGGAAGGCAAAATGGGTAGTTAAAAAAAATCTTTTGGATTCCACATATAAGTGATATCATATGGTATTTTTCTTTCTTTTTCTGGCTTACTTCACTTAGAGTGATGATCTCCAGGTCTATCCATGTTACTGCAAATGACATTGTTTTATTCTTTATCTTGTAATAACCTTTAATGAAAAAGAATATGAAAATGAATATATGTATGTATATATATGTGCAACTGGGAAATTATGCTGTACACCACAAGTTGACACATTGTAACTGACTATACTTCAATTAAAAAAATCTTTTATTCCTTTATAATTATTAGCTCCCATTCCTCTATCAGAAGAGCGTTTCTTCTCCCATCCCTTTTTTTCCTTCTTGCTCAACTTCTTCTGGGTACCTGGGTACCAGGGACTCCTTTTATAATTTAAGTATTATAATCCTTTACTATTTTTAGGTTTTTTTTTTAATGCTCAGATTATCCCAGATTTAGCCAATGGAAGCCTCTTCAAATCAAGGTGTAACTACACTGTCTTTGAGCACCTCCTTGCTTTGTGGTGTAACATGTTTCAGGCTCACCTTATATTTTCTCTGCCCTATACCTGGAACCACCCAGTTCTCCAAAAGAGTCTTGGTTTCTCTCAGTGTGATTCTAATTGTAGTCAAGGCTGAGAACCACTGATCAAGAAGCAGATGTGACCACACCTGTAAATAACAAGGCAGGCATCACAAAGTGTGAGGGTTGTGAAGGGGATGGAAAGAGTTTCACAGGTAGGGAACACTGTGACGCATGAACCATAAGGGATTTAAAATAGTAAAGTAAAAGGAGGAATATGACTGTCAAGGAGGGAGACATAGTAATGGGCAAGAGCAACTGAGTTGTGACTGACACAAGGGAAGGAGTATGTGGTGAAATGAAGATAGTGGATACATTGTGGCCTGTTGTGGTGTACTTAGAATAATGATAGCAAATTCAGGTCAGAGGATAGGTTAACCCAGGGAAGGAAATGGGCAGCAGAAAACTCATTTGGAGTTTCAGAAATAGAAAGCAATGATCTTATGGAAAACAGAATGGAGAGTCCTCAAAAAACTAAAAATCAACTTACCATATGATTCAGCAATCCCACTCCTGGGCATATATCTGGAGGGAACTCTAATTTGAAAAGATGTATGCACCCCAATGTTCATAGCAGCACTATTTACATTAGCCAAGACATGGAAGCAACCTAAACATCCACTGACAGATGACTGGATAAAGAAGTAGTGGTATATTTATATAATGGAATACTACTCAGCCATAAAAAGAATAAGGTAATGTCATTTGCAGCAACATGAATGGATATGGAGATCGTCATTTTAAATGAAGTAAGCCAGAAAGAGATAGATATGATATGATATCACTCATGTGTGGAATCTGAAGCAAAAAAAGACAAAAATGAACTTATTTACAAAACAGAGACAGACTCACAGACATAGAAAATAAATTTATGGTTACCAAAGGAGAAAGGGGGTGGGAAGGGATAAATTGGGAGTTCAAGAGAGATTTGCAGATACTAACTACTATATGTAAAATAGATATACAACAAGCTTCTGTATAGCACAGGGAACCATATTCAATATCTTGTAGTACCTTATAGTGAAAGACATTATGAAAAGGAATATATGTATGTATATATATGTATGTCTGAAACATCATGCTGTAAACCAGAAATTGATGCAACATTGTGAACTGACTATACTTCAACTGAAAAAAATTTTAAAAAGAAAGCAATGATTTGACAAGATGATGTGTCCCAGTCTTCCCATTAAAGTTTCTGATCTACAAATGAGAAAAAAAGACTAGTATACAATAGAAGAAATTCTCCAAACTGCATGATTTTGAGCACTAGTGGTGCTGGCCATCTCTGATCCTGACTTTCCACCTCTCCGTGTGGTCTGCTGAGCATGAGCCAGACTTCTCCCTCCTTCCTCCTCCCCAAACCTTGTCCACCACCCTTACAGTCCCAGTGACCTCATATTCCCTTTCCTGGGCAGAGGAAGGAGTTGGTTGTCTCCTTCTAGTATTTTCCTAATGGACCCATATAATATAAACTTTATGGCTGCTCCGTGATGCCCCATTTTGTAAGTTATTAGACAAACCAAACTGCCCTGAATATTGACTTTTTCCTTTTTTGTTCTCTTGCGTTAACAAGTTTCTCACTGACTGTGGCAGGGAGACAAGAAAGTATGGAGAAAAAAAGGGACAATTTCAAAATTGTCTTTTTCTACTCAAAACAAGGATAATTTTCTTCACTTGCTCAAAGGCCACACTAAACATATGAAACCTGGTTTTCTGATTCCAAATCTCGTAATCCCTCGGTGACTCATGCTACAAAATTAAGTTGTTAAAACATGATAGACTATTAAAAAATAACAAATGCTACTACTAATGTTTTGGCTTTTCATTTTTGTATTATTAGAGAATTTTTTATCGTAATAGAACAGTGCTGTTTATATATCTCCAAATATAGTTATGTGTGTCATGAGGTTCAGGATTCTACTGGGTAGCATGATCTATCTGGCAAAGAATGTCTTATTTTAATTTGGCATTTGGAGTGTCAGGCTGTCGCGAGAGTTGCCTCATGCCAGGCTATCGGAGGACAATCACGCTGCACGGAAGAGATCAGCCACCAGGTGGCAGTCAAGCACCACCCATCGATGTAAGAACAAGGGTCTGCGTTCAGGTTACTGTATGACGGTGAAGCAACTCATTTTGTTGAAAATTGTGTTTCATTTTAAGAACTTTTCCCCCTCATAGGTAGATAAGGTGTAATATAGACCTCTAACCCCACTATTAAAATCCACCCAAATTAAGATAAAATTGTGTTACTTACCTGCCATGAATATATAGCTTTGTTTCTCTTGCATGCTGCAAAACAAAAAGAGATGTGATTCAGTAATGGTTACATATTATTGGCCAGAAGCTTGAAAATATATATCAGTAAATAGTGCCTAAAAGTCTCCTATCAGAAAAACGTCCAGAACTTCTTCTGTGCAAAAGGGAACTGTAGCAGGAGTCACTGAGCTGTCAAGATGTATCCTCTACTTGGCATTTCTCTGGAGAGGACATTCCTCTACGCCAGAGTCTATCCAACTTTGCAAGCCCCCTCTAAAAATATGGAAAATGATGAACATGAGGCTGTTTTTACTTTTCCAAAAAGATCACATTTTTATTCCCAAACTTTTAATAAATATTTTAAGATAGCATTTGAACATATTAAAGACAAATTTGGAGTTTCTATGTGTAATTAAAAACCTTTTACATCCATGCTAAATTAATACTATCACAGAAAGCACCTAACATGGTCATTTTAAAGCATACAATCAAAACCATATCATTCTTATTGATGTACATTGATGTATCTCACAGTTATTGTTCCTTTCTCTTTTAAATAGAAACTGCATGATTTTTTATCCAGTTAATAGCATCTTACTTGTTTTGTGTTTTTATTTTGGAAATGTTTAAAAATATACAAAAGAGGAGAGAATGATATAAGGAGCCCCTTTATATTCATCTTCCAGCTTCAGTAATTACCAACATCCTGCATTACTGCTTCATCTGTACCCTCCAACCTTCATTTTCCCAAAGTATTTGAAGCATTTTAAAGCAAACCCAAGAGACCATATTATGTCACTCATAAACACTTGTTTGTATCACCAATAAGTGAAAACTTAAAAGAAAAATAACCAACCACAGAATTACAATACCACTCTCCCATTACTGGAGTTCTTCATGTGTAACTTTGTTTTAAAGCTCAATCAGGCAGTAACAACATCCTCAGTGAAATAATATTTAAGTCTTGAAGTCTTAAAATGAGGATATGCTGTGGAGTGTTGAATAAAAATTAATTTTTTAAAATAGGCAGAACTATTTTAAGATGAAATACATTTAATATATATGTACAGAGAGAGTACATTTTATTATTTGATTAAACCATAAAATTTCATGTGTGAGTCCCTGGAGAAATGAAAAGCCATTTCTGGAGACAGGCAAAGTTTGTTTTATTTACATGCGCACATAAAACTTTGTACACTTTTATAAGTTAGATAAGTGTGTTCCAATGTGCATATTTCTGTTTTATTATCACAGTCTGGATAGAAGTGATACGAATATGACTCCATCAGCTAAACTGCTGTGAGCCTTAAGACTTCCTGATGCACAGCTCTGTTTATCCTGGCTTTCATCCCTCTTCAGACTTTATGTGATGTAATGTTCCCTATAAAAATCTGACATCAATAAGGAACGGACTCATTACATTTTCTGAAGATAATCAGCGTTTTGAGGCTTTTAGTATACTCCTCAATGCCCGTCCATATTGACATTAGCTTCAGTTGAAGCAGGCGTGACCACAGGGTTCATTTACCTCAAATAACTAAAGCTTAAGATCATGCCCGCAGAGTTCAGCTAAGACCAGGAGAGGAATGCAATTGCCCAGACTGAATGCAAGTGATATTGCATATCCTGTTAGGAATGTAGTGTTTAGATTATATCTAGTGGTGGTGAAGAGTAAACAGACAGCTTTTTTTCTCTGAGATCTTGTAATGCTTCCACGCTATTTACAGTGTTACCTTAACCCCATGTATTGCTTGTGTGCGACAACTTGGCAGGGTTTTTCCTGGAAGATTGTTAACTTAAAATCGAGAAGAATCCACAGACTAAATTGCAAATACAAGTATTATTTCCTCAGATTTTTCACTATCCTCTGTGTGCGCCTGCTTTGTGTGGGATTAGCTTTAGGAGCACTTGTGTGAGGAAAAGCGTAGGAAAGATAACCGTCTCATCAAATCTCTCTAAATTGTATTTGTTGACTACATTCTGAAGTTCTAAACCGAAATTCTATCAATTCTCTAGTAGACAGATTGAATCCTTTGTTCAAATACGAAAATTCCTGCACCCTAAGCCTAATGAATGATTTATACCTTGATGTGTATTCATCCTACTCTCCCTTTCCCTACGTGAGTCCTGACGGGGAGGTGGGCAGAGCTGGGTTGCTACCAGAAAGAATATATGCAGATATCTTAAGAAGCAGGTTTATTCAACAGAATTAGCTCTAGTCAGGATCTGACTAATTTAAAAAGTGTTAAATACATTTTTGTTAGCAAGTAGCCTAAAACTGCCTTTTTTTCCCCCTCCTGTTCAGGCTAAAAATGTGTATCTAACAGGATGTTATCAGAAGTGTTTTACTTAAAACAAATTTTATAGGCTACTGTAGAACCTATTTTGTCTAATTTTCCTGAAATATATCCTCCAGTCATAAAACTGCCAACATCATCCTCTACTGAAAGTTATATCAGTAGATAATTGTAAAACTTCCACTTCTGGTGGGGTCTAGTATGTTAGAATGTGTAAAAACTTCTGAGTGAAATAGTCCCAAGCTCCAATTCTAGTTGTGACACTGACCTTGGTCTGTTACTTAGAATCTCAGAAGTTCGATTTCTTCATCCATAAAAATAGCATAATCCTGTCTAAGAATAATAGCTATGTAGGAGAATTGTTTTGGCTGAGATGGTGAATATGAAGTAGCTGGCTGTCTTACTTTGGGTTCTCCCAGAAGCAGATCTTAAAGCAAGAATTTGAGTGAAATCAGTTTATCTGGGAAGTTAGGAGAATATGGCAGGGAAGTGGAGGAAGAAGGCAAGTGACAGAGGGGCAACCAATAAAGAGTACACGGGCAAGCCAGCTCTCACAAAGGGCATTTGGAGCTTAATTCCGTAGGGAAAACGGTGCAAAGCACACACCTTAGAATTTTCCACCTAAGGGTGAGGGAGCTGGGATATTAACACACCAAATTCTGGGAGGCCACCAGTTGGGGGCTTTTCCCTGGTATATAAATTCTCTAGCACCTTAGCCTGCACCTAAACAACAGCTGGGAGAAGAGCACTGAAGGATGCAGATACTGGCAGCTGGAATCTCACCATAGCAAACTGAAAATTTGTCCAAGGAATGTGGGATGGGCACTAGTATGGCTTCTACACTAGCACGGTGTTTTCCCAGGCTTCAGTACAAAACAGCTAGGGAAATAAAACATTAAACTGATCTCTTATGATTGTTACTAAATACTATATCCTTCCTTTGATAACATACTTTCTCTTCTGAATTAGCACAAGGCTAAGCTGCTGCAAAAAAAGAGAGACACAGAGAGAGACACCTCAAAATACAGTGGTTTAAAGAACAGAGAAGTTTCCTTCTCACGTAACAGTCCAGGGTTCAGCGGGAAAGAGTGTGGGGACTCACACTCAGGGAAGCGGGTTCCTTCCGCCTTGTTGCTTCAGCACAGGAGCAGGAGGAGACACAAGGGGAAAATCGTTGTTTACACGGTCGAAGGGGAGTCGCTGTTTCTAGGTTCCAGCCAGCGGGAAGGGGAAAGGATAGGCGGGGAACTTCAGCCCCTTTGTCTTAGGTCCAGACCCTGAAGTGGCACCGGCATTCCTGCTCTTGTGGCTAAGGGAGATCTTAGCCGCGCGGCGGCGGCAGGAAACTGGCTGGTTGGGAAGTCAGTATCCAGCTCCGAGGCAGTTCCTGGGGGCAAAGGCAGCGTGGGTTTTTGTGCACAACCAGCACTCCCTGCCACATCTCGGTAGCACAGTATCTATAGTAGGCTTGATTCAGCTTCTTGTAAATCTCACTCATCACAGAAAGAGGAAGGATAGAAACCCATCAGCCTGAACGGAGTGTTCCACTGAAACCGAGTCACAGAGCTATTTCAATGCTAAAGACAAGGGCTTGGGTTTCATCACATATCTCTTCCGCTTCCTCACCCAACCATATACTCACCTGGAACTTTTCCTGCCGTCACTCATATTTTTGCACATTTGTATACTTCTTGTGTCTTGATTTTTTTTCGAGAGTGTATAACTGAATTGAGGTTTATCTAATTTATTATTTATTTATTGCCTCTTTTTCATCCTCCTGGGTAACTTCTTCACTGACTGAAAACAGGAGTGAAATGGGAATGAACGGAAGTTACCACAGGGAGTCCTACAATTCCACACGTAGTAACTTTTATAAAAACAATTCTGGAAAGTAAAATGTCTGAAGGTCCTCAGTTTCCTGATATATTTACTACAAGAGGGATTCTGCTCTCAGAGCCATAGGAAATAGCATATAATCTCTGACTACGTTTTAAGAAAATGATGCTTTTTTTTTTTTTTTTTTTAAGATCTAAGCAACCCAGATGGTAAGTGAGGATCTTCAAAGGTGCTGGGGTCTAGCGCCAGGGCCCTCTGCTGCCTTTTCTTGTGGTAGGGGTGGTCCACTTTCTCAGGGATCTGCCGCTCTTCTGTCGTGACGTGGGCAGGTGGCTGTGCAGTCAGCATGACCTCAATCCCAGTGTCAGGCCTCAAGTTCTTAGAGCGTCCAGTCACCACACAGCTGTCTGGTGCGCCTGTGACCCGTGGCAAAGCTCTTCATCTACTGCTTGCTTGGTGCACCTTTGGAGATGGAGACGGGGGGGGGGGGAAACGGAGTGTGGGGCTGGGAGGGGAGGTTGCGTCATGGGCAGCGTGGAAAAGCAGGTTCTTGAGCGCTGGCCTCTGGGTGGGGCTGTTGGGAGCTCAAGGGAGGAGCAGACGTGGGGTGGAATCTTAGGCTTCCTGGAGAGGACTCTGTGGCTATCTGGCATGCGATGTGGGGAACTGCTGGAGGGTGCTTATTATGTCATAAATGGGTCCGCACACACATGGGCCAGTGAGAAGCCCCACTTACCGTTCCAACAGTGACCAGGCCTTTTCTCCCAGCAGCAACTACCTTGTGACTGTGAAATAATTTTTGGTCAAGTGATGGATGAAACTCTAATTTAGGCCCTGTGGTTTAGGGGAATTGACACATGATGGAAGAAATTGTGGGGTTTTTGAAATTTGTGTAAAACTTAGGATCTCATGGATGTATTTCAGTCACCTATATAATTTCTGTTCTTATGATCATGAATATTTGACAACTGGCTAACCTTTGTTATATATGCAGTGCACTCTTTGCCTAATGGTCACCTATCTGCATCTCTAATTTACCCAGACCCTTTCAAAAAGTTTCTCTTCCTCATAAGCTCTTGCATTAGAGAAGATCTTTGATTCTTTGTACTAATTCTGTGTTGTGTTATTTTCATTGCAATTGTGTGCATTCTAATTACATATCTATCATATCAGCTAGATGAAATGTCTTGAAGGAAGGGGCAAACCCACCTTTTTATGCCCAGGAACAATTCTTGTTCCTTGTTGCTACTCAGTGAGTGTGTACTGATAATAATTTATAAAGCGCAGTGTCTCCTTTACTTGTTTTCTTAAGCTCCTTTTTTCATATACATGAGGCATCTGAAGATATTTATAGAACTATCCATATTTCCACACAGTTTCCTTTTGTTAAGTCCCAGCTGATCTGGTATGTAATATGGAGCTGCATTTCTGAGAATATTCAGTTCGGCACACAAATTCCTAGGAAGTTACTTTGGAAATCCTGGGATTTAAGGTTTGGGGGGAGTCGTTTTAATTGATGAGTTAATAGAAACTTTCCTAAATTTGCCCAACTCAGTCTTTTACTTCTTTCTAAATAATTTATTGGAGGCACAGGATTCCTTTTCTCCCCCCAATGAGATATGGCCTCACATAGTTTGCCTCACATATCTTTGAAGCACAGTTGTTCTCCAATGGTTCATTCTTAGCATTTCAAAGATGGTTCAGATGTCTTCCTTAGGTTTATTAATCATAGAGGCATTATAAAACCTTCCGAGACAAATTCCACCTGGCCTCTTCTAGTTTGGTCCTTCCATAACTCTGATTACTCAGCATTTGTGTACTCTTCTGCCTATGCTTGGAAACTTGCACCTTGGTAGAGAGAACTTCCTTTAGTTTAGGATTATCCAAAATCAACTACAGTAACAATATACATGAGATGCAATTGTTGTCACTGCCTGGCACTAAGTAGAAGACATAGAAGAATGAACCCACTAGGATGTCTTTGTGAAACATCACGAGACTTGGGGACCTTTCAATAATCCTTTTTCAATATTGGAATACCATTTAATGCCACTTTCAAACATTAAAACTTACAGCTTAGGTTTGAGACATTTAACTGAGTAAGCAAAGCCCTAATTGGAAACCTGATATGAAATACTTTTTGGTTTGTCAAAGATAAAATCACAGAGCCATTGAGTGTTTAGAACAGGATCTTGGTTCTAAAATCAGCTGAACCCTGGCCTCTGAGGGTCTAATGATTCTGACAGAGTATCTGACAAATGGCATCTGTTTATTCAACTTATCAAGTCTGTGTAAAGATGTTAATTTTGAACGACCTTAAGGACTTCTCTCACTACAGGCAGAACATGGCTGAGAAGCAATACCTTCTGTATGCTAGTTGTTTTATTTTACAAGTGTTAAATCAAGTGTTTTATTTCCACCTCTTCCCTGAAATCATTTTTCATTCACAGTCTTCTACTTCTAAATCGGAATCTTGGGCTTAGTGGTCCAGGATGAGAGACCGGCATTGGACTTCTTTAATCAGACAATAGGGTTGAGAGCAAGACCTTTTGGAGTTGAGAGTTTCCCCCAAGTCTCCTTTAGCTTTACTTTCACTTACTAAAAGGAAGGTCTAGAAACCTTAGCTCGCAGAGTTTTCCTAGAGTGAGGAGCAGCTACCTCTCCCCCTGCGGCATCTGAGCCGTCCCCCTCCCTGAGCTTTCCTGGAAGAGGAGGAGCCGTGTTAAATGGTTGTGTGGGAGGCTATTTCCATTTATAATCCGACAGGGATTGCCTTTTGGGCTAATTTAGACTAACATGGGACTCAGCCCCAACAGACCGAACTTGGCTGTCAATGTGGCTAGTGGGACCCTCAAAGTTTAGCTTTTCTGGACCCCTCTTCCATCCCATGTAGTATAAATAGGACTAAGAAGTTCTCGAAGCTCTGGAAGGGGAACTTGCAAAGCAGCTAAGCCGAGAACCGGAGGGCCTGCCCTATGTCCCAGTTTGAGACTGCCCTAGTTTATCCCAGTTGTGCCTGTGTAACTATAATATACCTTCATATACCTTCCTGTCACTCTCATGAGTGTCTCAGTTTGGCTGATAAATTTTATTGGAGGGAGATGAGGGTCATAGCTCAGTGGTAGAGCACATGCTTAGCATGCAGGAGATTTTAGGTTCAATCCCCAGCACCTCCATTAAAAAAAAAAAATTTATTGTCAGTCTAGCCATGGAGCCTACTGAGATGGGAGTGGCTCTGAAGCAGAGGCAGGAGGTGGACTGCTGGGCCCGATGGTTGGATGCAGGAAATGTCAGAGATGTGGGGAGCTCTACAGCACTGCTGAGGCTGAGCTGGCTCTCCACCAACCACGGAGTGCTACCAGGTTTTCAGTCAGCTAAGGGACTAGATCAAGGCTAATTCCAGCAATGGAGTTGAGTCATGAATGCCAGCAGGGCAGGTAGAACCCAGGTGGGCTAAGATTGGAGAACTTGAATGGTTCTGTATCCTCACATAAACCACAGCCTTCCCCCATCACCCAGATACTGCCTTGTAGAGCAGAGGGGTGTGTGTGTGCGCGCACTAGTACACAGGGACATGGTGGGAGACTAAAAATCTGCATTTCTTTCCTAGATTGCTCAGACCGTTACCTAAAGGGGCTGTTTCAATTATTTATTGGAAGTAAATTTTAAACACTCTTGAGGAAAGTTTAGTTCCCTCCCCTCTAACCAGCTGATAGTGGCTTGTGAGGAAGCTCAGAGCCGTTTCAGTCAAATTAAAGGAGTTACATTTTGCTTTACATATCTAAACTGCAGTCTGCAGGTAAATTTGTGACCCCATGAAATGTATATAAAAGCAATCTAGTGTACTGATTAAACAAATGGCCAGTACAGGGAAACATATACAAGATCTTGCAGTAGCTCACAGCAAGAAAACAATGTGACAATATAAATGTGTTCATGTATAACTGAAAAACTGTGCTCTACACTGGAATTTGACACAACATTGTAAAATGACTATAACTCAATAAAAAAATGTTAAAACAAAACAAAACAAAACAAAACAAAACAACAAATGGCCAGTGGAATCAGTCTGCTTGGGCCCAAATCCCAGCTCTGCCTGTTACAAGCTATGTGATCTTATTCTAATCACCTTGCTTCCCTCACTTTTTATTTTTCCATGTATACCATGGGGGTGATAAAAATGCCTAACTCTAGGTGGTATTGTGAGAATTAAATGAGATGTCTGTACTGGGAACATCATACACCTTCAGTGAATATTAGGTATATTACTAATATTGTCAACGTCACCTATCTTGTGAGTTGTATAACTTCTAAGTACGTACGTTTGCATCCGTCCTACCTCTACCAATAAGACTCAGACTTCTTAAGGGCCTTAGAGTTTCTTTTATTTGTACCCCTCCTGGCACCTGCTAAGTTCTCCGTGTACTAAGGATTATCAATGGACGTCCCTTCAGCTGCTGACCATAGAAGATGAAGTGATTCATCACACAGTACAAGTCATTTTTGATTCTCTCTCTCACCTTCAATATCTGTTTGCAAATACTGTATTTTCTGCTTTCAAAACACCCTTTAAATCCATTTATATCTTTTCATTTCCGTTGCTGCCTCTCTATTTCAAGCCATTGTAATCTTTCACCCAGATTCCTGCCCTAGTCTCCTCATTTGTATCCTCTTTTCCATTTTTGGTCCTCTCCAATTTTTTTTTTTTTTTACAGTGAAGAGTATATATACATCAGATCACATCATTCCTTTGCTTAAAATACTTCAAGGGCTATCTTTGTCTTAGAATACAAGCCAACTTTTTTTTTTTAACCATAACCTCTAAATCCCTAAGTTAAGAGCTATACATTCAAACCCCCATAGAGGCCAAAACAGCAACATAGTGAATGGAAAAGGCTGGGTTAGGACAGTGGTGAACTTGAGGTCACAGACTTTGTCTCAAGGAGTGGATCCAGCTGATGGTTGAAATGTAAGAATACAGGCCCACTATTGACAAATCTTTTGAGTGTTTTGAAAATTCAGAAATTACTGTGTGATGCCTCCTTATTTTCAGCTTCTGGCAATTAATTTAAACACACACACACAGCTGTGGACAAGATGCAGGCCTGAGAACTGTGTTCTATACAACTGAGCTCTTAACGTAGCTGTCCAAACCCCTCTCTTATGTTCTGCCTTTACTGTCTTAATGTTTCTTGAAGGTTCTGGGCTCTGTCCCAAACCAGAGCCTTTGGACGTGCTGTTCTCTCTGCCTGGATTGCCCTTCCCTCTATAGTCTGCGCAGCTTCCTTATCCTTCAGGTCTCAGCTTAAGACGGCAGTTCCTCAAACAGGCCTTCTCCTACAAGAGCCCCTAAATTAGCTCAGGTTACCTAGAAGGCAGAGCCTGAGACAAGGATTGTGTGCTAAGCTTTATTTGTTGGTGTCATCCCAGGGTAGGGAGATGAGGAGAGGAGAGAAAGGAGGAGGGACGGGAAGCACTGCGCAGAAAAGCATCACGGCAACGAGGCACGCAGAGACATAGTCACAGGGGCTGGGCTGTATGGAGGGACATTTGCTTCTGTTAGAGTCTGTGGAGATGACTGATCTGGGGCTTCTTGTCTGGCCTGAGGCTGCACACCATGGAAGCCTACAGGCTGCGGGGTGGGACCAGGTCTTCGTGCTAACGATCCAATCAAGACGTCAGCCTCCAGGAAAGCTCATGTAGATGAGCACTCCTGGAATGTCGGCCACCAGCTTTATGTCCCCAGGGTGAGCCACAGCCGTCCCCCACCTCCCCAGGGGAACTTCCAAAACCAGCAGGCAGGCCTGGCCGAATTTCCTATGAAATCCCTGCCTCTGCCCTTAGACCTAGAGTGCACCGAGATTCTGTGTACGTGTCTCTAGAGAGTGAAGTCTCTGTTTCTCCCAGTTCTCATGGCTCCTGGAGTTAAGCCCCACTGGCCTTCAAAACCAGATGCAGATGTCCTGGGGTCTCCTCCTCCCGATGCCGGAACCCTGGGCTAGGAGGCCTGGCGTTGGGCTTAAAACTCTCACTCCTGTGGGAGGGCCTCTTCTGACTTCAGTTGCCCTCCCAGGGTGTATGCGGCCCAATTATATCTGAGCACACCCTTGCTACCGTGCGCTGAGGTTCCCTCTTTATGTTTCCAGTTGAAGATCTTTTTTGCTAGGTTCCAGTCTTTGTTTTTTTTTTTTTTTCCTCCAATGGCTGTTTAGCAGTCAGTTGCGGTTTTGCTGTAGTGGTGAGAGGTG
This sequence comes from Vicugna pacos, assembly GCF_048564905.1. NCBI lineage: Eukaryota > Metazoa > Chordata > Mammalia > Artiodactyla > Camelidae > Vicugna > Vicugna pacos. Next base: position 9,670,273 of record NC_132994.1, on the reverse strand, counting down.
AGCTCGTGGTCCTGCTGCTCCACATGACTGAGGAGGTGGTGGCACCCAGCTCTCCCCTGGGGCTTCTTACAGCAACATCTTGGACTGAGGATTCTCAGACAACGTGAGTGCTGTGCATTTGCTCATCAAACTTACTGAAACCTGGTTTTCGGTAATGGATTCTCAGCTTAGGCATCTCTTGCCCTCATCCAGTCCACCCCACGATGGATAAGCTTCCTTCTTATTTTCCTGTGCCTGCAATTTGTTTTTTGTTTTTGTTTTCGTTTTTGTTTCTGTTTTTTTAAGTCCAAGGATGCTAGCTTTATTCAGGGGTTTGACTTCCAGATCCTAACCTCTGAGATCTGAGGCTTCATATCCTATTTCCATTAAAAAAAATTCTGTTGTTTTTTGAGACTAATACATCCCTCTTCTCAAGCCCCAGGAGCCTCATTGTCAGTTTACATTCCCTGCTCTGGTTTTCATTTCCCTCTTTGTTTTTGGCACTTAGTGGCTTCCCATAGTTTCTTTCATGCTTAGCTTTGTTTTCAAAAAGAATGTTGTGACATTTTAGCTAGCGTTCCTAGGTGTTTTGCTAGAGGAGATTTTCAGGATTTTTTTGGACTATAGTCTAATTTAAAAAAAAAAACAGAAGTCACGCACTGAAATCATGCATTTGTTGGTTTGATATTTGTCTCCCTCCCCCAAGAGATAGTGTGTTCTACAAGGGCAGGAGCCTTGCCAGTTTATTAAGTCTGTGCCGCACAAAGTGTTTGGTATGTAATTTGAAGAAATGAATTTTGATCATGTTAACGTGCAGTTGAAGATATTACTCTGCTCTGGGCTCCAGAGAATAGTGACTTTGTTTTACTCAACTTTGTCTTCCCAGAGAATTTAGTAGTTTCAGGAATAAAGAGAATGTTTTCTCTAAGTATTTAGTGGTTAATTTATCTTTAGTTATAGAAAAAAGAGTTCTAAAAGTAAGTAGTTCCTTTATGTTTTGTTCTTTTAGGAATGTTAAGATGGATATTTACAGTTTTATTTTTCAAAGTTTTCCCTGATCCCTGAAGCTCTAAGTAATTTTTCCTCTGTATATTTCTTTTTTTAAAATTCAAATTTGTTTGTTTGTTTATTTATTATTGAAGTACAATCAGTTACAACATGTCAATTTCTGGTGTACATCCTCTGTGTATTTCTTATCGCTCTTCTTGCTTTGCCCATTTTGTGTGTGTGTGTGTGTGTGTGTGTGTGGGTGTATCTACCTCATCTTCAGTGCCAGACTCCAAGCTCTTGAGTGCAGTTCTTGTCTCTGTTACTGCTTAGAATCCTCCAGTGCTTGCTGGGTTTTTTAACCTCAACACTATTGGCACTTTGGCCAAATAGTTCTTTGTTCTGGGCAGCTGTCCTATGCATCGTAGGGTATTTAGCAGCATCCCTGACCTCTACCCACTGGATGCCAGCAGCATTCCTCCGTTGTGACAACCAAAAATGTCTCCAGGCGTTGCCAGTTGCCCCCTGGGCAACAGAAGTGCTCTCGGTTCTGACCATCGCTTTAGAGTGCCTCACACAGAGTAAGTGCTCCTCATTTGTTTATTATGTAAATTCTACTGCCAATGGGGATTGAATTCCACAAAGGCAAATAAATGTAGAATTCATGTTTTCTTGAGGGAACCGGTCTGGGGTTGGGCCAGCCCTCTGGTTTGCAGGTCTGAACTGGCACTAAGATGGCTGTGCTCCTGTCACCACTCCACTGTCAACTCCCTCCTCAAAGCCTGTCTCCTCACGCTCATCTACTTATTTGTAATCTGAAAACATCTGGAGGTTTACAGTTCTGCTGTGTAGCTTAAGTCCCTTGCTTCCATAATGCATGTCTTCATTCTCTGACAATACTGCCAGTCAAATTTACATTCGAATGCACTTGCTTTGCAGATGACAGGATTTCTAAGCACACGCAGAGGATTAGAATACTATTTGTCGGCATAAATGAGCAAACTTTGGCCTGGGAACTGCAACTGTTTTTTTTTTTTTTTCCTTTTAGCAAGGCTACGACTAATTTAATCAGCAATATTTGAAAAGAAACATTTCTGCTTGCTTATTTTTACCTATCTTACAGTGCCTTCAACAGTTTAGACTTTTGTAGGAAAACCTAAGTAGTAAATTATGGTTTGTATAAAAGATGTTTCTGTTAGAAACAAAACTTATAACAAGTAACATATTTTAGGTAACAGGAATACTTTAGGCAATGGAAGCGATTTTAGATCATGAAAACCGAAGGTGCTGAGCACCAACGCTGCCAATGCCTTCCCTTTTGTGCTCCGTGCCTACTCTCAGGGCACCGGTGACTGTCACCTTATGTCATGTGACTGCAACAGTGGTGGAGGGTACAGAGTGGTGGTGGGGTGTGTAGATGAAATTGCATGATCTCTGCTTGTCAGTGGAGGAAATAGGCCGGGAGGGATTAAATCATTTTGAAAAATTTTCTTTGGTAGTTGAGGTCAGAGCAAAGTCGCCCTTTTCCCAGGGTTCTTTCTACCCTAAGATATATTCAGATAGTGATGTCATATTCCAGATATTGCTGGGAAGTGCAAAAAGTGTTTCTCTGTCCCTAGTCGCTAACAGTCAACAGCAGCACAATGGCTGGAAGCGTTCCTCAGGTAAGCCCTAACTGTGAAAATATTTCCTCCTGGCATCATGAAGAATTTCCAGGCAGAACCCAAGCACAGTCTATGACTCAGAGGGAAAATGTCACAGGAGGAAGTTACAGAAGCAAATGCAATGCTGTAATGTTATGAAGAATTAAGACATTGATTTGTAAGGGAGAAAAGAGAAGGAAAAACATGGAAAGCAAAGCAACTGTAGTTCATTTTGAAGACTCAAGGAAGGATGACCTTTTTAGGTTTGTTGAAATCCTGAATAGTAGCAAGAAAGGCAAGTCATACCAAGCTCAGGTCTTCAAGTCTCCACCTCAGCAAAATATTGGAAAACCACTCCAAGGAAAAGTGATTGTGAATAATCTTATTTTCCTTCTGTGGAAACAAAATGCTAGTTAAAAATTTAGAAATTATAAGGAAAGATAACTATTGTAATTATTGTGTTTAGGTACTTCAGATATAAGTATACATATATATATGTATGCATTTATATAGAAATACATTTGATGGTGTGGGGTGGGACACTTATATCACATTTATTTTCTACATCTACAGCTATTGCCATGTGATTGTACAGTAATTCACCAATGCTATTTCATTACCTGATGTTTTCACTTAACCTGCAGAGAGTTTCTTTCTGATTCATTAAAAAATTTCATATTCATCTGCAATGTTTTTTTAATAGCTAAAGAGTCAACAAGGAGGTTGTAATTAACATACAGATGTCAATTTGCTTTAAAAAATTACTGCTTTGTGATTTTCATTTACTTTTTTATTGTCTCGCTCTACCTAATGATTCTGGTTTCTACATTCTGTAGATTCAGACTTTTATATTATATTTTTTAACACTAGGGTTCTTCAAGCACTTTCTTCATTATTTCATCACATGGTTGACTTATGTTACAGGCCTCAAGGTGGGTGACTAAAAGGAAAGCTTTGAGGTACAAAGTTTTTAGATGTTTCATCATTTCAAAATGCTTTCCTGTTCCTGTTTGTTCCAGCTCTCCTAGGTGAATTATTACCCTATTTTCAGATGAAAGGAGTAGAGAGTGCAAATAGTAAGCATATGAGGTGCCTACTCTGCTGTAAAATGGATATCAAATTCAAGTGTCTCTTAGCATTGCTCACCCTGCATTTTCCATCCATAGTGTTCAGCCCTTGTGATGACATTTCCTGCTATTAACCCCCTCCATCGGTCTACAGCTTCTGCTCCCTAGACATCTTTCTTCTTCTTCTTTTTTTTTTTGAAAAGGAAGAAGTAAAACTATTCTTTTCTGAAGATGACATGATCGTGTACATAGAAAATCTTAAAGATACATAAAAAAGCTAACAGAACTGACACTTCAATTTAGGAAGAATGCAGGATACAAGGTTAATTTTATTTATTTATTTATTTATTTATAATTTTTAAAAACAATTTTATTGAGTTATAATCATTTTATGATGTTGTGTCAAATTCCAGTGAGGAGCATAATTTTTCAGTTATACATGAACATATATATATATTCATTGTCACATTGTTTTCTCTGTGAGCGACCATAAGATCTTGTATATATTTCTCTGTGTTATACAGTATAATCTTGCTTATCTATTCTACATTTTGAAATTCCAGTCTGTCCCTTCCCACCCACCCCTTGCCCCCTTGGCAAACACAAGTTTGTATTCTATGTCTATGAGTCTGTTTCTGATTTGTATTTATGGTTTTTTTTTTTTTTAAGATTCCACATATGAGTGATCGCATATGGTATTTCTCTTTCTCTTTCTGGCTTACTTCACTTAGAATGACATTCTCCAGGGACATCAGTGTTGCTGCAAATGGCGTTATGTTGTCTTTTTTATGGCTGAGTAGTATTCCATTGTATAAATATACCACCTCTTCTTTATCCAGTCACCTGTTGATGGACATTTAGGCTGTTTCCATATCTTGGCTATTGTAAATAGTGCTTCTATGAACATTGGGGTGCAGATGTCATCCTGAAGTAGGGTTCCTTCTGGATATATGCCCAGGAGCGGAATTCCTGGGTCATATGATAAGTCTATTCCTAGTCTTTTGAGGAATCTCCTTACTGTTTTCCACAGTGGCTGCACCAAACTGCATTCCCACCAGCAGTGTAGGAGGGTTCCCTTTTCTCCACAGCCTCCCCAGCATTTGTCATTTGTGGATTTTTGAATAATGGCCATTCTGACTGGTGTGAGGTGATACCTCATTGTAGTTTTGATTTGCATTTCTCTGATAATTAGTGATACTGAACATTTTTTCATGTGCCTATTGATTGTTTGTATGTCTTCCTTGGAGAATTGCTTGTTTAGGTCTTCTGCCCATTTTTGGATTGGGTTGTTTATTTTTTTCTTATTGAGTCGTATGAGCTGCTTATATGTTCTGGAGATCAAGCCTTTGTTGGTTTCATTTCATTTCAACCTCCCATTCTATAGGTTGTTTTGTTTTACTTATGGTTTCCTTTGCTGTGCAGAAGCTTGTAAGTTTCATTAGGTCCCAGTTGTTTATTCTTGTTTTTATTTCTATTGCTTGGGTAGACTGTTCTAGGAGAACATTTTTGAGATATATGTCAGATAATGTTTTGCCTATGTTTTCTTCTAGGAGGTTTATTGTATCTTGTCTTATGTTTAAATCTTTGATCCATTTTGAGTTTATTTTGTGTATGGTGTAAGGGAGTGTTGTAGCTTCATTGATTTACATGCTGCTGTCCAGTTTTCCCAACACCATCTGCTGAAGAGACTGTCTTTATTCCATTGTATAGTCTTGCCTCCTTTGTCAAAGATTAGTTGACCAGAAGTTTGTGGGTTCATTTCTGGGCTCTCTGTTATGTTCCGTTGGTCTATATGTCTGTTTTTGTACCAATACCATGCTATCTTGATGACTGTAGCTCTATAATATTGTCTGAAGTCTGGGAGAGTTATTCCTCCAGCCTCTTTCTTTCTCTTCAGTAATGCTTTGGCAATTCTAGATCTTTTGTGGCTCCTTATAAATTTTATTATGATTTGTTCTAGTTCTGTGAAATATGTCCTAGGTAATTTGATAGGTATTGCATTAAATCTGTAGATTGCCTTGGGCAGTGTGACCATTTTAACAATATTGATTCTTCCAATCCAGGAGCATGGGATATCTTTCCATTTTTTAAAGTCTTCTTTAATTTCCTTCATCAATGGTTTATAGTTTTTCATGTATAATTCTTTCACCTCCTTGGTTAGATTTATTCCCAGATATTTTATTTGGGTGCTATTTTAAAGGGGATTGTTTCTTTACTTTCTTTTTCTGTTGTTCATCGTTAGTATAAAGAAATGCAACTGACTTTTGAACATTAATCTTGTAACCTGCTACCTTACAAGGCTGATTTTAAAAACATCAGTTTTTCTATGTATTAGCAACAAAAATTGGAAAACGAAATAAAGAATATAATTCTAATTACAAATCATCCCCAAACTTGAAATATTTTGGAATAAGTTTTATAAGACACTTGTAAGACCTATATGATGAAAACTACAAAATTTGCTGAGAAAAACTAATGAAGACCTAAATAAATGGGGAGATACACCATATTAATTGGTGACACAATATTATTAAAATATAGTGCTCTACAGATTGATTACATAGATTAAATGCAGTCTCAATCAAAATGTAAAGTTGAAGCTAAAATTCATGTGATAAGCAGAGGATCTAGGACAACTAAAACACTTAAAACATTTTGAGGAGCGGGGACACATTGCAGGGATTTCAAGACTTGGACATCCTACTTCCTTGACAGTTTTCCCTTTCATTATCAGATAGGCAGAACACTGTGTTGATGAGTTTCCTTGCTGAAAGCAAGAATGAAGCCTGTTTCCCCAGTGGTTTAAGGACTAATTTGCCTCAGGCGAGCCTTTTTCCCTTACTTTTTTTTTTCTCTTTCCACGTTTGATCTCAGTTGCTAATAGTGTGTTATTAATATTAATCCAGTTGTCTTCCTTATTAGTTCATGACATCAGTGGAATTCCGTATGTGTTCCATAGAGAGACTCAGCTGGATCCAAAGAGTTCAGATCATATAGATATTTTAAGATGACAGACATAGTGATAATTAAAATAACTAACATTTATTGAGTGTCTGCTATGTCATGTAGTAAGCACTGTTCTGTAGATATTTTATTATAGAAAACTGAAAACCTGCATGAAAATAGACAAAGCAGTAAAATGATTAATTAATTTGTAATTGATTAGTAAAATGACCCATTATGTAGCTTCAATGACTGTCAACTCATGGCCAATCTTATTTCATTGTCCTCTTACCCACTTCTCTTCCTCTCCTCACACTACATTGTTTTGCGGTAAAATCCCAGATGCCATTTTATTCCATCTGTAAATATTCCAGAGGATAAGGACTCTTAGGCATTATATATTTAAAATTGTTTTCAATTTTAAACTTATTATTAAATTATAATATGTAGAAAAATACATAAATCAGAAGTGTATAACTTGATTAATTTTTGCAAACTGAACACATTGGTATATCCAGAACATTACCAATGCCACAGAGGCCCCCATTGTGCCCGTTTCTAGGCATGTCTCCTCTTCCCAAGGGTGACTACTATCCTTCCAGCACCATAGATTAGTTTTGCCTGTTTTGGAAGTTGATATGTATGGAATCAAACAGTATACTGTTTGGGTCTGGCTTCTTTCATGTAACATCTTGTCTGAGAGATCTACCCACATTTTTACATGTTCATTCTCATTGCTGTATAGCATGTCACTGTCCGACTACACCACAGTGTATCCATGCAATGTAGAAAGCATTTAGGGAGTTTCTAATGTTTGACTATTATGCATAGTCTTATCTTCTTTATTAATCTTACAGAAGAGGTAAGAAAGGCTTCGCTGAAATAGAGTAGTATGTTAAGTTCACACAGGTAATAGGTAATAGAGTCTGAATTCAAACTAGCTTTGCCTGATTCCAAAGTCAGAGATCTTATCCACTATGCTTTCAAGGCAGCCCTTTTTCAGTTAAATATAATTATCTACATAGTGTGTAGATATAAACTCATAAGCTTTGTGGAGAGAAGTGCATTATTCTGCATGGCCCTGGGCCCGATTATTGGTTTTCCAATTCTGTGTCTATTTCTTGAAGAATAAATGCTGCACCCCATTTAAAAAGATTCTTTAAAGTCATCCATTACAACTAAGATTTAGAGTATTGAACAAGAGTTGGGGATGACTCTGGAAGAGGAAAGGAAGAAGGAAATGTGTTCAGGAGAATGTTATCTGACCCTGTAGAAAAATAAGACGCTTGTGAACTGAAGTGTATGCAGAATATGGTCCTGTAATAACTGTCACAGTTAAGTTCTGTTAACCTAGTTTCAAGCATGTAAACAGGAAGTGGGGATTTTAATGTCTAGTACATGCATGTAAGTGCTTACTTTGCTCACGTAAATGCAAAAATATTATCTTAGAAGCATTTTTTAAAACCTAGTCTTGCCTCTCTTTTTTCTCAAGCTGTTGTGAAAATAAATCATTTAATTCAATATTTTAAGAATAAGTGTAGGTATGATATAATATTTTATTTGTAAATAGGACAAAGTAGTTATTCTATTTTGAATATTTGTAGGTATTGCAAAATACCTATTAGCGCTATTCTTTTAAAGTTTTGTAAAATCTAAATAGAAGCATAGCTAGATTTATAGAAAATGCAAGTATTTGCAAATTGTGAAACCTGACTATAGCAAGGACAACAGAATATCATTTTAATACCAAAGAACTAGCTAATATAGAATGATGTCTCTACCCCTATTGTATTTTTTTCCTTGTTGTTGGTTATGTCTTTGAGAAGTTTTCATTGTGAATGCATAGTTCATAAACATTTTTAAATTGCTTATCAAATCACAGGCCAAATAATATTTTCAGAATGTAATTTTGGAATTTCACTAAGCAGCAAACTCATTCATCATAAAACATCATGCATTGTTTGTTTTAGAGAGAATTCTGAACAGCTCATATCCTTTGTTTAAAAATAGAATTTTTTTTTCCCTTAAAGCAATTATCTTCTTCTCAGTCCAATTTTCTCTTTTCTGGTATTCAACAAGACTTCAGTTCTAATAAGCTTTAATTTTACTGTGCTGATCATGAAACTATGTCACTTTTTTTCTATCTGCCTCAAAGCTGTGGAATTTTAAGTGTATTTTTTTTTTAATCAGAAGCATATATAGTCAAGTACAGCAAAGGCTATATACATTTTGACTCTCAGTGACTTCTAAGAATAGGTTCCTGTGACTCATATATGTGAGAGGCGGTTAAGTGGTTAAGAACACACATTTTTAGAACTAGACTCCCTAGTTCAAATTCTGGTTCTATTACTTACTAACATGTGACCTTGGCCAAGTTACTTAATAACTCTATGCCTCAGTTTTCTTGCCTGTAAAATGAGGGGTAACAATAATCCCTACTTCACGGGTTTGTTGTTAGAGTTAAGTGGGTTACTGTATGCCAAGCCCTTAGAACTCTGCCTAACACGTAAGAAGTGTTGCACAGGGATTTTTTTTATTGTTACCCTGAAATCTATTACTTTCCTTTGAAATTAAAAAAATTGAAAATAATTAATTTACAATCTAAGAATTTCCTTCTGCAATTTTGAATACATAGCTAATAATGACCCAACTCTGTCCAGAGAGCCTCGATGCATTTTCCATGAGTTTATAGATAATATGCTCTAAAGTTTTCTTCATCTTTTCTGTGCTCATTTGTTCATTCAATCATTCCTATTTATTAAATATGTATTATGGTGCGTGAGTATTCAGTAAGGAACAAACAGGAAACATTCTCTGCTACCTGGGAGCTTACATTCCACCTTTTTATTTTGGAGAGGGGAGGTAATTAGGTTTGTTTGTTTGTTTGTTTGTTTATTTATTTAATGGAGGGACTGGGGATTGAATCCAGCACCTCGTGCATACTAGGCACACGCTGTACCCCTGAGCTATAACCTGCCCCAACCCTTACATTATACTCTTAAAGCCAGCCAATATGTGGCAACAGGGCATGGCTTGGAAACTCCCCTCATCACCTGCACCCCTCACACACCTGCCACCTTTAAAGTCATTTTGAAGTAAATGTCTATTTTTCTCTTCACTGTGTATCTTAAATGCCTTGTTAAATTTTTACTTAAAAATCTCTATGCGTCTTTAACTGAACAATGTGGTAAATTTTGGTTTTAGAACTGGATGTAGACATAATGTGCCGACTCCCTTGTTTGCTTTTTTCCTCACTGATGACATTATCTATCTTCTTATTAAAACGTTTCATCGTAATTCATCTTTGAAGTTGGGAAATTCAGCTTCAGCTGTAAGTTTATCTGAGGTCCTCAGAATGCTCACACTTAAGACTGTGGGAAAAGGATGCAGCTGAACAATAATATATTAACAATATGTGTTGAAAATCAGTTCCTTGCTGACTGTATACAAAACACAAATTTCTAATAGTTCTTAATGGTGCTACTTCCTCTCTGGATTATGCAGGAAATGCTTTTGTCTGAACAATCATTCCCAGGAGGTGGGGGGGAAGCCTTCAAAATAAATTCACTTTATAGAGAGAGATGGAGACTTGTGTGTGAGAATGTGTGTGTGTGTGAGAGAGAGAGAGAGAGAGAAAGAGAGACAGACAGACAGACAGACAGGCAGACAGAGAGGACCTGAGAGAATGAGAGACTGATGATTGTGGAATACTGAGTCAAACACGCACATATGCCACGCATAATTAAAGAACACAGTTCGAAGATTGCAGCAGCATCTAATTATATGAAATACTCTATATGCTGTTGCTTGTCTCCACATTTTAAAAATAAACTAATGACAACAATGAACAGCTAATCCAAAAGTTAAAGAACACAACAGTGGAGGACTAGGTTTTCATTAAAGGAAAAAAAAAAACTCAGTAAAAACTCTAATTGTCTGGATAGTTAGGGAAAAAATAAGTATCACCCTTTTGATGGAATTCTCTAAGCTCATAAAGGCAAAGTGGGGTATTTTCTGTAAGGTTATCTTGAGTTGGGCTAACATGCTTTCTGCTTCGTTTTAATTGGGGACATCTATAAAGTGAACTCTTAGGAGGGATGAAATGACACATTTCCCAAGTCCTCTTCAGTGAAGTGGGGGCTGTTGCATGTGGGATATGTGCGTGGGATGTGTGCATTTTTCAGACAATTATCTCCCCACACCCCACCCCTTGGTATTTTCTAAAAAAGTTCTCCTAGTGATTCTGAACCATCTCATAGTCCAGACACACACTTCCATTTCCTATCAGAACCCACAGTTTAGGGACTTTGAATAGATTGTTTCCAAAAGATCCATTAGCATTCTATAAGAGTTATTTCTTATGAGAACACTTTCATCTTAATAGGAATCCTTTTTTAAAAATCAAGGTTGGTCCAGACCCAGAAGGACTAAGAATCTGAACAAATGCAATTTAATATGTAAGTAGTAGTAAATAAATTAGGGGGAGAGGATAAATGCTGGTAGTGAGGTGGCTGGGCTGGGAAGAGCTGAGATGTTCTCTAATAGGTTGAGGTGTGGGGTCAACTAACCTTGAAGGTGAGCATCATTTCTTTAGAAAGAAGGACACAGACATACACACATACACCCTTTGTGGAAAGTGGTAGCCTTTCCCAGACAGACATTAGGATTCTCCAGCACATAAGCCTCTTATTGGAAGTATGCAGCACTTAAAATATTAAATCTCTGCCTTTCCACATCTCCTTGGTCCAAATTCGGTTTGTATGTCAAAAAAGGTGGGGGGGCGGGGGTATCTTTAAACTGATCTCAGGAAAGGGATCAACTTTTTTAGTGGTATTGGTGAGATTTTTGTCTGGGCAATATTCTCTTGTGTTAACCAATAGTGTGTGTGTGTGTGTGTGTATGTGTGTCTTCCTTCCTAGTTTATCTGTGGCCAAAAGGCTCTCTCGTGGTTCCTCTTATTCTTAATTTCACATATGTAATTGGCAAGACAGTCCCAAGAACTTGTTAGCTCTAAACACATTCTTTTTTCATGAGTCTTGGCAGGTCATACTATGTTACGATATAGGATAAAGCAACTGAAATGTCTTGAGATGTTCTTCATGTTGGAGTTCAGGGTAGAAGTGATCTCTCTCTGGTTTTGGGGACCAGAGGGTTAATGAGGCAAGGCTGTGCACAACCAGAGGGTGTCTCATGTCCTGGCTTTCCTGGAGTGTTCTCCATTTCTTACTAGTAGAATGAATAACCTGGGTGAGAACAGTAAGATTTTTCTTCTTAACCTTACTCCTTTCAAAAACATGATGTTTCAGGCACTCTTTATGGTAACCTTATTTTACCAACAGTCAGGTATATAAGCTGGTCGAGTCTGATATGACAGGTAAGTCATCTAGCTGTGAATGGAACACACCAGTGTAAAAAACCGCCTGGAAATGATCTCTCACTGTGAATTTTCCCAACAGTCGTGATGCAGTTTTAAAAGCCTTTTCTATTTAAGAACATTTATCTGAGAAAGCCTATTTGAGAAGAACATTGCCTCGGTAAATTGCTCTGCTCAAGACAACCGCTGCTGTTTCTTTTCAGATTTGAAAACCTAGCTCCCAAATCACAATCTGCATTTAAGGGCTTCAAAGAATAATTACCTCTGCGTAATGAGCAGCAGTCCTTAAAAGGGTCTGCCGGCTTCCACACGGTCTTTCACAGGGTGAGCAGAGCCATAGCCACCGATAACCCAGCTGCCGAGGAACGGAGTGGAGCCGGCTCCAAACTTCTCAGCTGTTGACAGGCTTGACTCGCTGAGAACACTGGTTAAATATAGCACACGCGAGCTCAGCTCAGCAAAGGCACTGCTCTGACAGTGTAGTGGAGGGAGCAGAAGACGAGAAACCTAATCTCAGAACCCAACAACACCTAGCAACAGTTGAAAAAACTTTCAAACAAAAGTCTGGGTGGGAGGTATACACCAGCCTCCTCTTTCTGCTGCTCGGGATTTCAGGGAGAAGAAGCTGCTCTCCCCTTCTCTCTACCCAGTTTCCTGCATGACTTCAGCTATTGGCTAGTCCCAGGAAAGAAAGTGGGAAAAGCTTTTCCCTCTGTATTCTTTTGGGCTGGATAGGTTTCCAGGACTCCAGTCTCTCTTGGGCTGTGGGACAAGCCACTGGGTTCTCCACAGGATAAGCTACCTCCATAAAGGACGTACCCTGGGTTAGACCAGCTGCCAGTCAGGTAAGACCAAAATACACAGCTACTTACTCTCTTAAGAAATTTCTGCTTCCACGAGAAGAGAGCTCTCTCCGATTCTGTGTTGTCTGTTTCCTCTGAGTCTTACTGTTCCCCTCTGTGATAACACATTAGGAATTGTGACAATCGCTGTGAATTGTTTGGAAAGAAATGGAAAGTCATCTCTTTCTCAGAATCATCTGATTCCTTTTTAAACATGAAGATTGTTATGATGTTTTAACAGCCGTCGAAATATTTCTGCCAGGTTATCATTTTCCGGCAGGTGACAGAAATAAGACAAAGGACAAATTCACCGTCCTTTCACAATGAGGATGGCTGACCAGTGGAAGGGCTATTTCGCCTAGAAGCAAAATCACTTTCACGGACTGAAGCTAGCTGAGCAGCCTGTGTGGTAAACGAGAGGGAAGTCCTGCACGGTGTTTGTGCTGCTGTACTTCTGACTTGCTGCTTGCCGGATTCTCTGATTACACTGGTACACCTTGTGCTGGTTCTGACCTCGTTACATGACCGTCACCCCGAGTGCTTCTGACTAGGCACGAAAGATGCCTGGTATTAAATCACTACTTTTGCAGTTATTGAATGTAAACTATTCAGGAGAATGTTATTCTCTCTCTCTCTCTCTCTGTGTGTGTGTGTGTGTGTGTGTGTGTGTATTTTTTTAAATAAGTTGAGTCATTGTTTGTATTTAGGATAGACAGATTCTGATTTTTAAAACTCAGATTGCATGTATTGGGAAAAATTCTTTCTTAACTTGCATGTATGTGTGTATGAATGTGTTTACTGTAACATAAAGGAGATCTTCCTTTCATCTGTTATATTGTCTCCCCTTCCATGAGTTGCCAAGCAGTTTTATCAGAATTGCGTAGAGTGATTACTATTGCACTGAATCTGACAAAAGTTGTGGCTGTACATTGGTGACGTGATTAATGTTGATACCTCTTATCTGTAGTTGGGTTGGATTTGCGTAAGACATTTGCTCCTCTAAATGAGCAAGATGATTTGAATGGATATCCTAAATTAAGGATAATTTCAAAGGGGATACAAATGCACATTTTAAAATAATTTTTTGAGTCTATTTTGTCAAATTAAAGAATTTACCCAAGACCAGTTTTGAACAAACTGTTGACAAGAATGCATCAACCCTTTCAGTAAATGTTCCTATTTTTAGAAAAACTAATTAAAGCTTATCTATCATATACTCAGAAAAGTGAAATAGTACATACATTTCAGTATGTATTGTATTTCATGATTCTGATTACATGATTAGTTTACAGAGTAAATGCAGCTAATCATATATAATGAATGCATATATGTGACAGTGCACCATGCACTCTGGTGGCCTTGGTAGCAGAGAATGAAACTTCTGGTGCTTTAGTGGAGATGAAGTATCTTTGTAAAGAGTTTTGAAAAGTCTGAACTAAATGCTTTACATTTTTCTTGTTTTTATCTTCGGAAGGGTCACATTGTTGGCTTACAAATGTATGCTTAAGGTCAAAATCTGCCATTAGTAGATTTTGGAGGCGTGTGATTTCTTTTGGAGTCAGTGGAGCAGTGTGAGGATCCTGAGTCCAGCACTTGACCCTGAGGGAAAGCCCTCTTTCCTGATGAATTGATTTTTGAGTAACATTGTCTTCATGAGTGTATGTTTACCCTTGAGAATCAAAAATAGCTCAGATTAGAGCACGTGCTTTCCTCCGGTATATGAACAATCAGCCATGCAGACTTGTTCTCTCGTTGACTCGAATACACATTTCTGTGTTATTTTGGAATCTTCCCTTTCCTGTTCACCGTAAGTGTTGCTGGACTCCACTGCCATGTCTCCCACCACCCTGAGGCCCGTTCCCTCCATCCTCAGTCTGGATTATAACCCTGCTGCTCCCGCACCCTTCCCCCACCATTGCCATCCAAACCGCTCTGCCCGTGACCACTGAGGTTCATTTTTCTGTGCTTGTCTCTACTCTTCGGTTATCTTCTGGGACTCCCAGCTGCTGCCAAACACTGAGGCTGGGTATTTTGAAAACCTTCCATCACCTGGCACATACTTAACTTTTCCAGTCTCAGCTCCCACGACTCAACAGCAAGTGTCCCTCTGGTTCAGATAATTCAGATATTGGGCCATTCTCCAAACACTGTGCAGTGCACATTTCAATGTTCCACCTCTGCCTGTTTCATTGCCCCTGCCTGGAACACTTACCCCCGACTTTCTGTGGAGAACTCTGTCCACTCTTGAAAACACAGATCAGTGTCTTCCACTCTCCAGTAATTTCCCAGACCATTCCTTCTTAGTTTGGGCTGTTTGGTGCTCTGTTGGAACTAGGGTCCTTTGGAGTAGGGTTTGTCTCTTTAAATTCAGAACAATTTTGTGAAGGCGACTAGGTACAAAGGACTGTCCTAAGCATCCCCTGACTTTGGAGTTGCTCAGCCCTGTGCACGTCGTGGGTGTACTGTGAACATCTTCGGCTCTGGATTTCTAATCATGCGTATGTGAAAAAGTATCAATAAGTACAAAATCAAGACAGACAACTGTAAGTGTGCTTAACAGCTTTTTGATCTCAGAAAGTTCTCAAGGAAGGTCTTCATGGTTTTACCGGGCACAGAAAAATTGTAAGTAATTTGTGACTGTTCTTGTGAACCTGACTGTGGAGATGATGGACCTTTCGGGAATGACGTAGAAAGGGGCATATATAAAGACTGTATATATACACATATATACATTATATATATACACACACACACATATATATGCATCTCCTGCAAATGCACTTAGACCTCTAAATACTATAACCCATTTACTTTCATCATCTTTTAATACTAGATTATATTTATAGTTAGCTTTGGTACTATTCATTTAAATCATGGTCTCTTCCATTTGTGGGTCATCATGGATTAAAATCTGGCCTTGAACATTAAAATATTTAAATGTCATGCTATTAGCCCTTTTTATTTTTCCCTAGATATTTTAACAAAACACATGTCTCAGTTTTATTTTAAATGACTCATGAAACCTGCAGCCTTACAGTGTGAGATAAAGCATGAATCACGATTTTGAGCCAATTTTTTTTTCCTGTGTTCACCAAAAGAAAAGTTTTCTCTTTATATTTTAAGATAGCCAAGGAGGTTGAAATTACTCTCTTAAATGGATGTCCCACAAGAATCACTATGAGATTTTTTCTCAATGAAATTTGTGAGTTATTTAATATACTCACTTAGCAATGGTCTCCCTGTGGTTATAATTTTTACTTATTCTTTAGAAGTGAAACTTTGTGGTAAAATACATGGTCTCAACTAATGTTAACTGACTTTTTTGGAAGATGAGCATTTCTTCATAGAACAGGCGGCTTAAGAACTAGGATTTTACAGAGCTTGTTTAACGGACATTTTTACTTATTTGTCTCATCTTAGTTCTCTAAACACGTGGGTTTTTGGAAAGTAGCACCACGGGAAGTAAGGAGGCATGCTTAGGCTGAAATCTATTTCAGCAGGAAGATTTAAGGGGAAAAAGATTGGTTAACAACTTGTTAGAAAAACAGTATCTAAAAGCCTACAGCATACATTAGCTTATACCTTAATTATTTTTAAGATATATAGCAATGGAATAAAAGATGAGCTAATAAAATGCATTGTTTTCTTCATTTTGTTTCCTTAAATCGGAGCTGACATCACAGCAACAAAGATATGCCATTGACCTGAAGGAGGAGGCGGGAAAGGCTAGTCGCATAGGCAAGTCAGATGGCCTCAATTCAGATTTCAGTGCACTGTGCTCCTGGGCAAATGACTCCCTGCGCCTCAGTTTCCTCATCGTAAAATGAGCATAATAATACTTATCTTCCTCATAGAGCTATTTTGAAGACTAAATGAGTTAATAAAACTTAGAGCTGCCTGGTAGGCTTTTCAATAAATTTAAGCTATTATTGTTTTATTACTGCACCTTAAATGTAGTTATCTGTTTGTTTTACTCTCTGTTGCCCACGAAATTCTTGGATACAGATGGTCCGTGAACTCAAGTTCATAGATCGTAGGAAAGGCAGGAGAATGTATTGTTTAAATTTGGGAATCCTGTTTAGGACATACTTTGCTGCTGGGTACTCTAAGCAGACATAGTTTGAACTCCAGCCAATAACTTAGTGTGGAATTTATGTTTCAGACCCTCCCTTATCACTCACCAGTGTGCTGTCTTATAGAATCATTACCAAAAAGGTCAAGAAATCACCCACAGCATAGACTGCTCTATGGTTTCTATATTTGCACTTGGAGATAAAGCGTGTTTATACATAGTGCTTGGGTGTCTCTTATAGCTGACTGCACTGGATAATGTATGTAAGGGAGATTTCCTCCTCCAAGGAGGGTTATATTATTAAATTTATCATTCTTTATTTCTTCCCTTAGATGTTTTGTTTTACTAACCTAGTAACAGATAAAAATGAAAAGACCAAAAAAGGTCATCTCACACTAGCTTCAGCCTCACCAAATACCAGTGAATTCTTGCTGTTCATTGCTGTTAATCCTAGTCATTCTTTTTAAACATGACAGGAAAGCATATTCCATGGCAAAAAAAAAAAATGTTAACATCATAAAGATGTGTGAGTAGATTATGAGGTGCTTACTATTCTGTATATTTAACTTAACAAAATCTAAGACACACTCTTATAAGTGGGGAAATTTCTCCATAACTTTAGTGCCAACAAACCTTATGCAGGGTACTTATGATTTAGACCTGTCTATTTTGCTTTACTTTTTGCAGTTGAAAGGCTGAGTTTCTAAAAGATAACGGAAATTGAATTTTAGAATGGCCATTCTCTAATGAAGACCTTGTTTTAGAAAGAAAGAAAGAAGATAGCACAGGGAACTATATTCAATATCTTGTCATAACCTTTAATGAAAAAGAATATGCAAATGAATTTATGTATGTATATGCATGACTGGGACATTGTGCTGTACACCAGAAATTGACACATTATAACTTACTATGCTTCAAGAAAGAAAGAAAGAAAGAAATACCGACAGACAGACAGAGAGGAAGGAAAGAGAAGAAAGAAAATAATGAAAGAACTTTCCTGGCTGTACAGAATACATTATACAGGTCCTAGGGCAAAAATAGAGGAACTTCAGGAAAATATACTGGATTATGCTCTTTTTCCTTAAATGGTCAGTCCTATCCTTTGGCTAATCAGAGAAGAGAAAAGGCTGCAGGCAGAATACAACCTTCCCCAGGGCAGCAGCTGAGGCACTGTAATTTCAAAGGCTAGGCAGCAAGTTGGGTAAGAATTCAGAAAAAGGAAAGTCAAACATGAATAGGGCAGCTCCAGCTGGCTGTTGACCAGCTGATTGCAGAACTTGAGAAACTCCCAGCAGAGAGATGAAGAAACACGACATTAACCAGCACTCCAGTTCCCGAGAGCTTTGTTTAAGCCACAGCAGCCCTGCGAAGTCAAAGGTTGGTGTTGCATTTCCTTTTCGGGAAATGGTGTCAATGTGTATAATATTGGGTGATTTATGGGTTTCTGAGATCTGTGAAAGACAGACTTTATAAAGCATTTTTAAAGCTAATGCAGAATTTATCTCCAGTGATCTGATGTTCACTGAGCCCTTAAGGTTCAGAGATTTTTCTGTTTTTGCTTTTTTGCTTAAATGCTGTCACCTGGCTCCTTTACCAAAACATAGTTGAAAACCATTGTTGCTTCACTGGTCAGGGACCTTATATGTCTACATTTGAAAATAGTCTTTTTTTTTTTCTTTTGCCGTTTTTGTAATTGCAATGTTTCCCAGTTACTTTGAAGAAGTGAATTATCTGCTACGTATCTTTGTGAGGAAAAGGTGAAAGAAAGCCATGAAATGGACATCTCAGGTTGGCCAGATGCATTCTTTAAAAAATGACTTGCTGCAGATTTAAAGCCAGAAGGCAATTTGATTGAAAACAGTAGACTGCTGACATCACCAAGACAATCAAGTTACTGCCAGCTTGCCTTGTTTATCTAAAAGATCTTTGCAAAACTAAGGTTCCCACCCCCCCACCCCGACACACACATGAGTCATAGACAACACAGTAATAGGGATAAATGGACTTTATTTTTTTTTTCTATCTCTTTTTATTTTCTTTCTAGCTCTTTAATATGCTTATGTCTTAAGTAACTCATTTTAGGGCCTGCCTCTTTGACTGAGGGACCACAGCACAACAGGAAGAGAAGAGGCATGGCTGAGTTCATGATGCTATTTCAGTGTGGCAGCCTAAGTACAGGAGGAAATGACACCCCAGGCCTGTATTTGGAGTCTTGCAGTTACTGTGACGACAACACACACTAATGGAAAACAAAGATGGTCTGCCTGCCAGCGCCAGCCAGGAGGAGTTTTGCCAGCTCAGATTTTTCCTAATTATTCTATAAGTCTTGAAATGTGACCCTGGAGATATTCAAGGACCTTCGTGTTTCATTAACTGTTTAGTGAGTGACACATGCTTCAGGAGCAGCCCGGAATTTGGACAAGGGAGGGGCCTTTACACAGTAAGCTTAACTTTCACATGCTGTCTTGATGGATATCATCTTCTGGTTTGGACACCGCCAGACCAACTGCCTGGGTCACAGCCTGTTGTTTGTTCTGGTTCTTAAGGAAGCCAGCTGCCTTGGTGGCATTCACTCTTTGGGGGCCCCTCACCTTTGTGACCCATCCCTACCTTCCATAGTCTGTTCATGCCGGAGATCATTGCCCGGCACACCAGGGGCTCCTACTAGGGACCGGGGCATCTGAATCCTGATTCTTATGTAAGATATAATAGATAATATAATGTTAACATCTAGTATCTATTGTCTACATAATGTATGTATCATAGAGCTATGTATGCTTATTTAGTGTACATAAGTGATGATAATAGTAGCATATCCTGGAGATTATTCTGTGCCAGACACTTTACATGGATGATTTTATTTACTTCTCGTAACAACCCTAGGGGCACTATTTTTCTCTCTTGTTTTATGGATTAGAAAAATGAGGTTTATAGATGATAAGTAACTTGCTTAGTGGTAGATTTGAGATTCCAACCCAGGCAATTTGACTTCATTTAGCCCATATTTGCAACCACTTTCTTGTAAGCAGTTGTTCAGGGAAGACCACTACCTAGACAACTGTGAAAGGTTTGGGTGAAAGGTGTCGAATGTAGCCCTGCAGGGGATTAGCTGCCCCGGCAGCCTAAGATTCACTGAGAGCAAAGAACAAAGAGATTCAGGGTCAAAAGGCCAATTGAGGCTGTTCTCCAAGGTCCTGTAGTGGAACCAAAAGCTTCAGTGGCCAGTGGAGTTTGGCAACCCAAGAAGAGCTAGGCTGGGGGCCCTGAATAGTTATACATGCATGGTTCTTGGTTTCTATGCTGCTGAGATGATTCCCTGGGAGAAGATGCCTTGGAGCATTTGAATTTGTGATCTATTACCACGGGTACTGTTGTAGCCAGATCCTTTGATGCTACCGGGAGTTTTGGTCTGTTGTTGCTCCTGCTGACAACTTAGAACCCCACCTCCTATTCTCTGCAGACCTCTGTCTTGGTCATGAGCATTCAGTTTGTTAAGTGGTTCAAGAGAGAGTCCTACAACAGACTTGTGCCAGCTGTTGGAAGCAATAATTCTTGAAGAAGCCTGTGGTGGTATGTGTGAATTGGTTGGGGGAGGCAGTGAGGAAGGGGACAGAAAGGCTCATTCCATGTAAGAGCTCTTACTGGCTCCCAGTGACTTTGTTTAGGTAGTGAGTTGTTAATCCGGCAGCAGGTTGCTAGAAAGCTTGCTGTAGTTTGAAGAAAATTACCTGCCACTGTTCAGCCAGTGGGTTCCTACTATGGAGCAATGCATGAGCTATTTTATTGGAGATTCTATTTAATTCTTTAATCTTTTTTAACATCTTTTTTATTGAGTTATAGTCATTTTACAATGTTGTGTCAAATTTCAGTGTAGAGCACAATTTTTCAGTTATACATGAACATACATATATTCATTGTGACTTCTTTTTTTGCTGTGAGCTACTATAAGATCTTGTCTTTTATCTTTATTAAAACCAAGAGTTACCTTTAATGATGCTAAAAATCTGACTCCAGATATAATTGGAATTTTTGAGTTTCTTTTTAGTTGTATGGCATTGTCTGCAATAAAAGGAGAGTGGTTCTAATACCATTTTTTAAAAACAACTTTATTGTGGTATAATTTCACTACAGTAAGCTACACATATTTCAGAGGTACAATTTGATGGATTTTGATAAATGTATCTAATACAATTTTGGTGGAGCACATAATGCTTTGCTTTTTCTTATGCCAATGGGCATAAATGCCCTACTTTTCCAGTGTATCAAATATCCCAGGTGGTGGGATTGAATTGACTGTTTTATGTGAAGTAAACACATAACAGAATGAATCTCCACCTTCTAAGACAGTCTATTCTATGAATTATAAACAGCATCTTGTCACAACCATCCTAGCGCACCCTCCCCCCTACAACACACATGTGCGCTCACTACTGGTCAGTGCGCAGGATTTACACACCACTTACCTGACAGGCTGAACACCTTTCTGAAGCACACATACTCTTTTCTCTGGGTCATAGATCTATCTAATCTCAAATAAAGATAGTGATGCATTATATTTCATCAAGACCCTCTGTTTCATTCACATGATCTCTCCTGATTTCCTTACAACAAACAAAGAATTTCCCTTTTGCCTTTCCTGTCTTTATGTAAAAAGGTGTAACAGTGTCAAAGGAGAAAAAGAATTAGTATTCTATTCTTTAGAGACAAAGGGCTTCACTGGTTGGCTTCTGGAAGTTTTTTTTTTTTTCTCATTCAATTATTCTAAATTTCTCTTGGCAACAAAACTGAGTGATAACTAAGACCTTCTGTAAGAGCTCCTCGTTCTCGTGGCACTTCCACACCTGGTCTGATTTCGAGAAGGAATGGGGGTTCTCAGTCTCACAAGGTGGATGATTAAATGGCTTTGGTCCCGGAGCCACCCATACGGAAGAGGTTGGAAACCTCTAGACTCTGAGCTCACTTGTGACTCTCCAATCATCTAGTCTGTGGTTCTCAACACTCCCTGTGCGTCAGAATCACCTGGGATGCTTTGAAAATGCGGATGCCCCGGCAATGCCCCAGAGGTTCTGATTCAAGCTGGCCTGAGCGGCTGCCCAAGGGCTGATCTATTTTGGAAGCTTTTATGTGACTTTCATGTGCACTCAGGGTTAGAACCAGTTATCTAATATGATCTCTTCAATTTAAAGAAGATGGTACTAGGATGAGGGAAGAGAAGTCACTTGGTAGAAGTTACAAAGTCCTCCGAGTCCTAGTCTGTTACCGTTTCTATCACAGGATCATGATGAACAACAAAGAAGCCAATACTTAATGAGTGCTTTCTATGTATGAGGCAGTAACAGCCCCATGAGGCAGATATTCGTACACTCTACAGCTTACAGACAAGGAGGCTGAGGGGCCTTCCCAAGGCCCTCCGACAAGCAGGTGGCAGATCTGTGATTTGAGTCCAGGCAATTGGAGTCCTCAGCTGGTGCTCTTAATCTCTTAATCACTTTGCTATTCTGGAGTCAACTCTGAGGATGTAAGGTGCTGAATGGCAGCTGCTCCTCTGTTTCAGCATCAGGGGTCTTGTGGCAGCTGGACTTGGTGCTCTGAGATCCCACTAACTGGTTTTCTGCTTGACTAGAGGCTGGGTCCTTGCCTTCTCTGTTTTCCCAGGAAGTGGGCCAATTGGAGGCAACTCATCCTCTTAGACACTGTTCCAATGTGCTCCATTTTCCCCAGTGACTTTTGTTTCTTTCATCTTGTCTTTTCTTTCCTTTGTGGACCAATATCATATTTTCTGCCTTACTTTTGGACACATATCTTTTTACCTTGAAGTGGAAATTCTAACTGCAAACTCTGCTCTGTTTAAACCTTGACTTTTCCCCTCACCCTGTGAGTTTGGCTGGGTTCACTATTCTCCCTGGGATTCCCCTTGTTTGGACTTTCATGCCCACTCCCCTTCCCCCAGCTTCTCATGATATCAGCAACAACAGGAAGGGATTAATCACTTCACTTCTCTTATAGCAGCAGGTGCGTTGGAAACAAGCTGACTGACCAGGGGGCTTTTAAAGTATACATTTTTAGGCCACATGTATGGAATTAATTTTCTGATCAACTTTGTAACTTTGAAATTCTTCAGAGAAAGCATTTTCATACTTTGGGGAAAATCTATATGCATTGTCTGGTTAAATGAACTTTCCCAAGATGAAAATCACCCATGGCAAATACTGCAAGCACAGATTTCTTTAAGCAATAGCAACTCGACAAAAAATGAACAATTGTTATAAGTATTCTATGATAAATATTTACATGTACATTTAAAAAATTAACCTGAAAAATAGATTCAGGTATGACCTGAGACTCTCTTTAGAATCACATTGGACAAAATAAGTGCTCAACAAATGTTTGTGAAGTCCATTAAATGTCATGGAGTGGAGGAAGTAAACATTACTGATCAGTTTTGATCAGTAATTGGCCTGAGCATAATTTTTAAAAAAATAAACAAAGGAATAACAATCAGTAACCATGGGTGATTATTTCTCTGCTTCTCAGCATTCTCTAAACCTTTAAGGGGCACATATTGTTTTCATTACAATACAGAATTAAAAATCAACAAACATTTTAATTGATTATTAGAGCATCAGAGAATAATCAATGCATAATAGAGTGGAGGGTGGCCTCTGTAGCTATGGTTAGCATGATGTATGTGTACTTCCAGTGACAGAGTAGAACTCTTATTTTAAATACGGTGGTATAATACGGACATCACTATCGACATATATCTAATCGCAAATATTTGCTCCTCATCTTTTCACTCATGTGCTGCAAAACTCATGGAAAAAACGGAACCACCACACCACCACCAGGCTCTTATTTGGTTTATTGGCTGGAAATGTTCTCATCCACCGAAATCTATTTTGGAGTTAGCATTGCTCCCCTCCCCTACAAGTGGTAAAGCAACAGCTGTCACTGAATTCATGTTTCTGCTGACAGTTCCAGCTGATAAATCCTGTTGAAGTTTCCTATCAGCATCAATACTACTCACATTACCCCAAAAGGAAATATTGATTATATCTGCTTGACTCTGCCTTACTTCACCATAGCTTTCTTCCCTGCAGTGCTTCCCCCAAATTCCAATGATGCTCTTATTTACATCACCATTCACATCTTCCAGGGAATAAGGTCCCAGTGGAACACATGTGTTCCTGGTGATGTATTGCAATGGAATCTCACCAAAATGAACCCGTGAAATGCTGAGCTCAAACAGAAGAGAGGACTGGGGGAAAACCAGATGAAAGCGACTTGCCGTTTCTGAGAAAGGAATTTTGTCCTTTTGAGAGAGAGAGATTAGAGAAAAAACAACAACAACAAAACCAGAGCTCTTGTTTCTCCATGTAGAGTGAATGTATGGTTAAAATCCTACATTTTGATTTTTATCTGGATTATTATTTCAACTTCTGCTCCCAGACACTCTCACAGGCATTGGGCTTCAACAGTACTATCACTGCTGATGTGTGAGAATTAAAAGGAGTTGGGCTGTGTGAAAGCAGCTGATTATACAGTGAGAGGCACTCATTCTGCTCATCTTGCAGAACGTATCTTAGGCCCGATCGGGCAAGGCCCATGCACGTAGCTGGAAGAGGGATTAGACCGGTGCTGAACCGGGAACAGGCAAAACACAGGATCCAAATGGTTTGGCAGTAGGTGACAGGAGGGTTCAAGCTAGCGCCTGGCATCTGAGGGTCTAGCATGGGGTTGTGGAGTGTCCTGGCAGGCACATGAACTGTGGCTGTGTTCCGACACAGGCAGGGCGTCAGCATTCGGGCAAGCCCATCAGCAGGACCAGGGAGGGGAGCGGGGAGGTGGGGTTCAGGGACAGAATAGTTCTGGAGGAGGAGCCGTCCTGGAGACTCTTGGTGCAACGTCAAAACAACTAAGACGATGCTCAGTCCAGGCTAGATAGAGCTCTTTGTGTCTCTCCTGCTTCACATTTAGTGTATGGTGTTTACTCACTCACTAAATATTCAGAGACTCATCTGCGTCAGGCCCTGAGCTAAGAGATGGGGTACAGTACAGCAAAATCTACACCTGTATAAAGACAAATCACACAGAACACCTACTGACCTTTGGCAGAGTATCTCTTACACTGGCAATATGAGGAATCCCTCACAAAACTGGTAGAAAAAAAAAGAAAAGAAGATAGGTCTTGACAAACAAGATCTAAGGGAAAGCAGCAGAAGTGAATGTGATTGAAAAGCTCGATAACTGATGTGTTGCAACAAGTCCACACAGTGCTACAAATGGCGGGAACCCCTAAGTTGTGTTCTTTCCACTCACAGGATAGTTTTGGTGTTTTTAAGAATAATGAGATGAAGAGGATGCAGTATATATATATGTATATGTGTATATATATATATATACACATATACATATATATATATTTTTTTTTTCTCTCCATCATACTTTAAATCTGTAGTGGCCGTAACGAGCCAGCCAAACATGCATCTTGTGGCCTGGAAAATTCTTGACCCTCACTAACCCCCTCACTCTGAGCATTTTTTTCCCGAAGTAATGACCTGTCTTAATATGTCTAAAAGGGAGTGGTGGATACTTCCTATAAAATTATTTGCTATAGGACTTTTACAAGTTTCTGCACTTTGAAAAATACTTCTGTATATTCATCACTTGACTTCAAGTGCCTAGCTGCTGCTGGAGCAAGAAACTTGTGTGAATAGCCAGGAAATTTTTGAAGTGCAAGTTGGGAGTATTGCCTTACCACATCATAAAACGAATTTTGAAACCCCACTCATTAAAAACACTTTTGTAGCGATGTCAAAATCAGTTCACATCAGACAAGGAGATCAAAGGAAAATAGTCGGAACTCCAGAAACCTACACGTAAGGGTTCAGTGCTAGGAAGGAGAGACATTTCAAAACAGAGAAGAAAATATGAATTTTTCACTCAGTGGAGTTGAAATAACTGGGAAAAAATGAAATGAAATCTCTATGTCACCTTAAACCAAAATATATACTAAATGCACCAAAAATAAGTGTGAAAAAATGAACGTGAAGTACTTGAAAAAGAAATGTATGCGTGGAGTGCAAAAGACCTTCCTAAGCAAAGAAATAAAGAAGTAAAAGACTAAAATATTTGACTCCATAAAAATGGAATGAAAATTTTTATACAGAAAAGAAAATCACCACATGAAATAAAGTTAAAATGCAAAAGCAATCTGGACAAAAATATTTTTGTGACAGAAATAATTAAGAGCAAATATCCTTAACGTAAAGAGCTCTTTTAAATAAATAACACAAAAGAGACACAACAGCAGAAAAATGGACAAATGGTGTAAATAAACAATTTGTAATAAGCATGTGAAAAACTAACCTCATTGGTAATTAAAAATCCAGATTTGAATAAGATAGTACTATTTCAGCCAACGCATTGGCAAAGACTCAGCAGAACCCAATCCGGAGTACAGCGGGGGTGCGAGGAGACGCACATCGTGTAACGCTGGTGGGAAAGTCAAGTAGGACGAGCTTCCTGAAAAGCAACTGGACAATATGGAAAAAATCTTTATAATCAGAAGAAAAATAAGGCCACTTCCATTTTGAAAAATAGGAGTCAAAACACATGTGACACTTTGGAGAATGCATTGTTTTCCTTTCCTCTTATTGTTCTTAAATACTGCCTATTGACTTCTAAAAGTTTGGCAGCCCTAGCAGCTCTGGTTACAGAAAAAAAGTCTACATACTTCTTCCTCACTAGCTTGGTAGGATTTCCTAGGAGGGACCTTGCTTATGATTAGAATTGTTGAAACGAGGCTGCATAGTCTGCTCTGCCTAATATCGAAGTGCCAAGAACACCTTGATGGCAGTGTATTTCCTGAGTAATGCTATTGTCAATACATAAACCGAGAACCAAAATGGACATATTTATGACTGGATCACGAGTGTGGAGGGGCTTTGATCACTATTTCATAAAGCTGCCCAGGCTCATTAGGTTTAAAGGGTTAATCTGATCCAGGAAAGGGGTACTAAGTCTCAAGTTTTGGGCCATCGGCTAACTTGATGAGTTACTCTGAAAAAAATTGTTTTACCATAATATTTTTAGATGCTGAGAGATGATTGTCTCCAACTCCTTTTTATGAGATGAAGAAGCTGAGACCCAGAAGGTTTGTCTTTTCTCAAAGTCAGGGAGCTTATTAATTCGGATACGTGAATTCATAGACAAGCCAGAGCACGGTGCTGCATCTCTTCCTGGAATCCAGAACATTACCTGTTGGATTATTTCCCAAGACAGCTGTAGTATAGGAGCTCATGATTTCTCTGTCTCATCATGCCTCTGTACCACCAGATAGTGGGCTTTTCAACACCAGCAACTCTCTCCTCATCAGTTCTGTCTGCTATTCCAGGGGATGGAGGGAGGCTAGTTACAGGGTGGGGTGTGGTGTGCATGTATCTTGTGAGGAGGCTTTTGAGGGTGGTACAGGGTGCCTGTGATGCACCGCTGCTTCTCACTGGTCTGAGAGCAGGAACACTTAGGGAGCAGTGGGGTGAGTAAAATTTCACTGCGACCCTGTGTGCTAATGTTCTGGTGTTTTCTTCTGGGGAAGCCCTTTCTTGGAAGAAGCTACTCCTGAAAGGTTACCCAGAGTGCAAGCAGGCACTCAGCACTTGACACCATCTTTTGCTGTTCATTCCTGCAAAGAATGTGCTGAGATGAGCAGTGGGGCTTTGTCACTTTGGTTGTCCTTCCCAGCGTGCCTTTTCGTACATGGGGCACAAGTGAATGAGCTCCCTTAACTTCTCTCCTACCCGCAGAGAAAAAGTGAGCGCACACATGATATATAATTCTGTTAATTAGAATGTAAGTGTGAATAATAGCACAACGGTGCTTCATTTCCCACTTGTATTTGGTGACTCAACTAACAATGCATTATTCAACGAGTTCATCATGTGGTCCACGCGTAGCCCTCCTTTCCTTTAACACCCAAGATGACGGCATTCTCACGTCCCTGTTTCATTATCATCCCTCTTACCCTCCCTTTCACACTCACACTGTGATCCTGGGAATTCTGTTTCCCCTTCTGCCGTTCCCATCTGGGCTCAGGCCTTGATACATGCGTTTTTTGTCCCCTCCCTATAGGAGGCCCTTTTCCATCAGGCTTTCTGATCAACTTTCCATACTTTCCTGGGCTTATTCCTCACTCTTTCCTCTTTTCCTTCTTTTCAGAACCCTCTTTCTGTTATTTCTCTGGCTTCAGCCAGTCCTAGAACATCTTTCAACATGAACATACATGAAAGCTACATATGTCAAGACACTTTTATTAATGTTATACGGAAAGCTGCTGTTCACAAAGATAATTTGTTGTCAGTAATTAACTTTCCACCTCAAGATTTATCATCAATTCCGAATTATTCTCTGAGGACTGTCCATCTCGGAGGAGGGAACTGCCATTTCCTCTAGATTGTTGCACAACAGAGCAGAGACTGAAGTACAAATCACCAGTCAACATGGGAGGTCGAACTAGACGCTTGGGAACAAGGAGATGGTCTAACTCGACTCTCTTCTCAGTTTTAATATTTGCTTTTCTCTCCTGGAATTTGGTGACTTAGGGGGAACAGTGTCTCCTACACTGACAGATTGGAAGAACAGGGTGTGAGTACAATGGTTGTAAAGGGCATTTAATATACTACGAAAAGGTCAGAATCTTGGTTATATAAAATCCTCAGCTAAATTCCAGAAATTTTTCAGGAGTGCTTAATTTAAAAGGGGAGTTATAAATTGCAGATTTTAAATATGTGTGTGGAATGGATTGGATCTGTTTTCTAAAATATTCTTGAAAAGATTCTATATAATGATGGTGTGTAATTACTTTCTTTTACCCAACTTAGTTTCCTCACTAATAGTGGTTGATTTATTTGTTTAATTTGGTTCACACTAAGCTGAAGTTTACAAATAACCTCTGATGCTGTGTGTAGTCTGGCCCCCACTAAAGAAGCAATTGTCTGTGTATTTTTCTACTTACAGCCCAATTAAACCAAAAGACAGATTAGAATAAGGACATCAATAACACCTGATCTGTAAAGTGTCATGTGACTATGACAATCATTAATACATTAATATTCATTTTAATATAACTATTACAGCTATTGGCTATAGTAAGAAAATAAATGACAGAATAATAATAATCAAATTTGTTTGCTTCCAATATACCACAATCTATGCTAAATGCTTTATATGCATGGTATAGTAATAACTGTTATTATTCCCATTTTACAGATATGCTGTTTTTAAAGTTCTTGCTTAAGACATGATCCGACTTCTTGTCATCTAAAATTTGGGCTTATCTGAAACTCATGTTTCAGAACACAGGGTGCAAGCTCATGAAATAACTTTTTCCCTCATGGAGTTTCTCATATTTGATAGTGTTGATTAGTATACATAATTCACTATGAAATAAAAAAATTACCCATAAAGATATTATCAGAGTCAAAATTAAGCCATATTCAAAGCCATTTTAACTTGTTAAACCTCAGAGAAAATTTTTAAATTATTTAAATAATAGATTAATATTATATGTCATTGGTATTATATGTGATATAATAATATGTTATATTGCTAATATGTGCTGGATTATCCTTTGTAGGAATGGTGGTGGGGGGTGGCAATGCCCAACCATTTTAAATACAACAAAGACTGTAAGCTGATTTCAGGAGAGGAATTGAGTTAGCTCTGAGCCACCCATTGTTTTACACCAGATTCCTCTCGTGATTAGTTCAGGTTTTAAAATAAAATTTTCTCTGTGGAAGGCTAACCACTCAGTGACATCAAATCTTTCCCTGCTTCTCTAGAACTACTCGCACTGATCAGCCCAGACTGTGTGTGATCTACAATTCAAATAACATTGATTTGTACTTGAGATACATTATATGGGAAACTTTTAGTTTTACTCACTTTAAAATGGAGATCAGTTAAACTTTTGTCTGATAGTATCTTCTTAGTCTTGCGGAAGCTCTGTGCCTCCTCTGGGGAACCAGATGAACAGCTCACTCGTTGCCCCCATAAACTGCAGACCTCTTGAGGGGCCCTGCCTGGAGTAGAAACAGAGCTAGCATCTCGGTGGGACCAAGTTACAGCAGAGATCCTCCTTCCTTTCCCTCTGTGTGCACTGACAATGCTCAAAGGCATAGGTGTTGGGTCTGATGTCTGCTAGTTACCATATGATAGCCACCTGGAGGAGTGGGAGGTGGCTTTAAATACAACATGGGTGTTTAACTGCAGACACTTAATGAATCACAGCTATATGAGTGCAGCATTTTTGTTGTAGTGAAAACTTGGAAGCAAACATATACTTAAGAACAGAGCATTATTTATCAGGAAAAGAAGAAATTTGAGGTGCTCTCAGTACATCCACATAATAACAATCTCTGCAGACATCAAATTTGAAAGAGTAAACGACTATTTAATAAAACAATATATTAAATAAGAACAAATACATTATAAAAAATAGCTACTTTAAGATTCTGTTGGAAAAATTAGAAGACTATATGTTAGCAATGTTAGCAATGGTCATCTCTGTTTGGAAAGATAAACGTGTGATTTAAAATTTCTATAGTAAGTATGCACATATTTAATAAGAAAAAAGCTGAAGTTATTTAAAAATGACTTAATGGATTAGTTCACATGACCAAACAGATAAGGAATATTCCATTTAAATTCAAAATTTAATAAGATACTCTCTGGAGGTTATAATGCCAACATTGTGCTTACATATTTATGGTACCTAG
The DNA here is from genome assembly GCF_048564905.1 of Vicugna pacos. NCBI lineage: Eukaryota > Metazoa > Chordata > Mammalia > Artiodactyla > Camelidae > Vicugna > Vicugna pacos. The sequence goes on along the minus strand of NC_132994.1, from coordinate 9,639,588 downwards.
CTTTTTCCATAAATGATTTAAAAGGTTATCATGGGGGAAGGGTATAGCTCAGTGGTAGAGTGCCTGCCTAGCATGCACAAGGTCCTGGGTTCAATTCCCAGTATCTCCATTAAAAATACATAAATAAATAAGTCTAATTCCTCCCACCCACCAATAAATAAAAGGTTATTTAGGTTTGGTAGAGATTTTTTTACCTTGTCTCAAATAAAACTATAATGTCTCTATATTTTTAAATAAGGCATTTCTTGGCTAGCATATGCATGGACATTTTGCTTTTCCAAAAATGCATTTGTTTTATTTTAATTTTTTTTTTAATTTAAATGATCATGAACTTACAGAAACATACAGTACAAAGGCTTCCTTCCCCTGGAACCACTGGCGAGTGAATTTCAAACCTGATGTCATCATCCTTAATTCGTTAGTGTGAATTAGTTACAAATAAGGATATTCTCCTATGTAACTATGACACAAGCATCAAGATTAGAAAATTAACACTGATACATTACTACCATCTAATTCCCAGAACCCATTCAGGTTTCCCAGGTGTCCCAGTAGTGTCTTCCATTCCAAAAGGATTTATTTCAGAATCACACATTGCATTTAGTTTTGTCTCTTTTAATTTATTTCAGTCTGGAACATTTCCCTAACCTTCCCTTGACACCTTTGAAGATTATAGGCCTTTTTTTTGGTAGAATGTCCCTCATATTGGGTCTATCTGATGTTTCCTCATGATTAGATCCAGCTTATGCACCTTTGGCAAAGCATTTGTTTTTTGTTTGTTTATGCTTCAGATACATAGGCAAATAAAACTTTCACATGTCTTCCTTTTCATTCCTAATATTACTTTTAGTTGAAGTATATTTGACGTATAACATTTTAGTTTCATGTGTACAATGTAATGATTCAACATCTGTACACATTGCAAAATTAGTCTAGTTACCATCTGTCACCACACAAAGCTAATACAATACTATTAACTGTATTCCATATGTTGTACATTACAGCCTCATGACTTACTCATTTTATAACTGGAAGTTTGTACCTCTTGACCCCTTCACTCATTTCACTCCCCCAAACACTGTCTGGCAGTCACCACTCTGTTCTCTGTATTTGTGAGTCTGGGTTTTTTGTTTTGTTTTGTTTTTATTTTTAGACTCCATATATAAGAGAAATGTGATATTTGCCTTTCTCTGTCTGACTTATTTCACTTAGCATAATACCTTTAAGGTCCAACCATGTTATGGCAAATGGCAGATTCCTTTCTTTTCTTATGGCTGAGTAGTATTCCATTGTACATATGTTCATTCATTGATAGATGAATATATGCATTTACACACACCACAGCTTCTTCATTCATCTATCAATGGACACTTCAGTTGTTGCCGTACCTTGGTTATTGTAAATAATACTTCAATGAACATAGGGGTGTATGTATCTTCATTTTCTTTGGCTAGATACCCATAAGTGGAATTGCTGGATCATATGTAGCTCTATTTTTAGTTTTTAAGGAACCTATATACCGTTTCCATAGTGGCTGCACCAATTTACATTCCCACTTGCAGTGCATGAGGGTTCCCTTTTCTCCACAGTCTCACCAACACTTGTTAATTGCTTGTTTTTTTGGTTAACAGCCATTCTGACAGGTGTGAAGTGACATCTCCTTGCGGTTTTTATTTGCATTTCCCTGATGGCTAGTATTTTGAGCGTCTTTTCATGTGCTAATATGTTTTCTTTGGAAAAATATCTACTCAGATCCTCTGCCTATTTTATAATCGCATTTTTTTTGTTATTGAGTTGTGTGAGTTCTTTATGTATTTAGTATATTAACCTTTTATTCGATAGACGATTTGCAGATATTGTCTCCTACTCAGGAGGTTGCCTTTTCATTTTGTTGATGGTTTCCTGTGCTGTGTAGAAGATTTTTAGTTTGATGTAGTTTCATTTGTTTATTTTTGCTTTTGCTGCCCTTGCCTTTGGAGTCAGATTCAAAAAAGCATCTCTAAAACTGATGTCAAGGAACTTATGGCCTCTGTCTTCTTCTAGAAGTTTTATGGTTTCAGGTCTTACATTAAAGTCTCTAGTCCATTTTGTGTTAATTTTTGGGTATGGTGTTAAGATAGTGGTCCAGTCTCATTCTTTTGCATGTGGCTGTCCAATTTTTCCAAAACCATTTATAGAAGAAGCAGTCCTCTCCCCACTATATAGTCTTGCCTCACAAAACATTTGTTTTTAATGTGCACCCCTGCAAAATCTTCTTAGATACCAGAATTATAACTTTCTTGACACAAGAAGGCTGTCATCTAAGCTTGGATTTCCATATGACTCCATCCTTTGTAACTTTAACATTATTTTTTCCCTTAACCCAACCTGTTTGCTGCATTAATTATGATAGGATGTCTTACCATCGACTGTCCTTGTGGTCTAGTTCAGGGTTTCTCACCCTCAAAGCAATTGACATTTTGTGCTGGGTAATTCTTTGTTGTGGAGACTTGTCCGTGCATTGTAGGATGTTTATGCTTAAGTATCTTTGGCTTCTATCCACAAGATACCAGTAGCACCTCCCACTCCAAGTCATGGCAACCAAAAATGTCTTTAGACATTGAAAAAATACCCTCCAAAGGATGAAATTGCCTCTGGTTGAGAACTTACGATGTAGCTCATTTTTTTTTTCAGCTGATCTTAACTCAATTGGTATTCAAATCTTCATGGAACAGAAATAGAATAGTTTAGTCAATTTCCTTGCTTCTAATTGAGTTCCACAGTCTTTTAAATATAACAAGAACATTCTATTACATTCTAACAATGGTATTTTTTTCTAAATACTAATATGACTAGTTCTAACTTAGTTTACTGTGGGACTTTGGCAGGGCAGGAGACTTGCTTGACCTAAGGTGCCATTTTACTAGCAAGCACCAGTCTTGGTGAGCAAACTTACTTAAAAAAAAAACCAAAAAATCCTTGGTGTTTGTATCTCTTTAAATATTGTTCACCTTTCAAAGTCTATTAAAAAAATAAAACAAAACCAAAAGCTGATAATCTCACATTTTCCTTCACAATAGGTAGGACTTTCTGATTTCATTTTCTTCGTTCCTTAAGGGCATTATTTGGTCTATACATTCTGGCAAGTAATTATTTTCCATTTTGCACATGATTTTATACCTCTTTGTTTGCTTGCTCGTTTTCACCCTGTTGTTTTGTATTCCTGTGGAACTGAAAGCTCTTGAAGGCAAAGATATACCTCTTGTTTCTTGTTTTCCCTACACCATCGACATTTGGCTAGACTATGTGGAGTGGATACTCAGTAAATGTGGGATTCAATTCAACTGTTTATGCTGGAAGTGGTTAAGAACTGAGTATTTTAGGATCTGATGGATTCTCACCAAGCTTATTTCTAGAAAGTACAGAAAAGAAATTCACTAAGATAAATCAAATTTTCTAGTGTTTTATATTTGCTAGTCATTTGCCTTAGTCTTCTCATGAGGTAAATGGAACCTATACCCATCTGTCAATGAAAGATAGGCTTACTGCAGTGTAAACTCATGTCATATGGCTAATACACTGACTTGAACTGTCCTACCCTGAGTTCTTTTCTCCTCCACAGTGCTTTTTCATTTTGTGAACAAAAATGTGGCCAAGTGTCCCTCAGCAATTTCGGAATGATGGGCTCTGGGTATGTGTAAACACTTGAAAGTTACCGTAGCGATCAGCTGAATTTTTCTCAGTTGGTAAGCTTGGTTAATTATAACATACAATTTTTTTCAAAAGCAGCTTACTCTTCACCAAGTCCAGAATATTCATGTTTTATTTTTTGTTGACTATAGAAATGATAAGAGAGCTCTACAAATTTTGACAAATACAGAGATTATATAAAATTTAGTTGTTATCATGGCCAAATATTCAGAAGAACACAAAATATATTTTACCAAAAAAATTGATTTTGGGCTTAGTGAGAAAAAGACACTTTGTTAAAATTAACTACAAACCAAGCAATTCTTCCAGTACTGAGCTGGTAAGCTTCCTTGCAGTGCCTGTAGTATGTCAGCAATAAATAGGTTTTGAAATTAAAACCTCTATGTGAATGTAAATATGTTTAATTATTCCAAATGTTCACTAAATAATTCAGGTGAAATTCTTTAATAAGTAATAAAATTGGCATGAAAATGTCCTAAGAACCTACTGTTGTTTTTTTAAAAAGATAAGAATAGCTCTTAGTGAGTATTTTAATGATCTTAGAAGAAAGAACAGATATATTCTCCAAGATGGTATTTTTTTCTACTTGTCATGTAATCTTAAATACAAACCAGTATTGTTATAAATATAGAAATTGCAGAAATATATTCGGGCAGGCTTGGGGCTTGGGCCTGCTGGCCAGTGCTATACCTGGAAAACTGACCTTCCACTCACCTCATTTTACAGTAAACTCTGAGAAACATGCTGGGGTTGTCATCAGTTATGCCTGTGCAGAGGTAGGTACTAATCTGAGCCTCCAAAATATAGAGATTGGAAAGAAACAGCACATTGCCAAGTTCAGTCTTTAGGCTGTATTTTTACTTTCCTCTACAATTATTCCAACATTTCCCTACTTTTCTAATTAGAGTTTGTACTCCCTTCCCTGGGAGTGAAGGCAAGAGGGTATAAAACACCTTTAGAAATAGCAAATGGAAGCATCTTAAATGACCCTGGTAGAGCCAGGTGCCTTTGTGGGGTGGAAGACCAGGGAGGTTGGTGCCGTAGCAGGGAGAGCTCTGGATGCCCTGCTGAGCACAGCGGTCTTCAGTCCTCTTCTTGCTCTTCAATTCTTGTCCTTTAACTTGCATAAAGGAAGTTCAAGGAGCATAAATCCTTTGCTTGTCCTTGCTGAGATCTTTTTGAATAAGTCATTTTCACACTGGGGGCTGCTGTGGCAATTAAAATTTCTCTGAGAAACTGTTGTATTAAAGGGGGGAACATACCTAAAATTCAGTTTCTCCCTATATCATAGTTAGCTTTTGTTTGTTATAAATGGAAGTGGCTTTCAAGGGAGGCTCCATATTTTCCTTTAAATATAATAATCAACTGAGTGCTTTCATTTTAATTTTAAAAATTAACTTTCTACTTATTACTTTTTTATTACTGGAAAGAAGTTTCTTTTCTTAAAATTCCATTGGATATTTAGTTATTTTCATTTGAATTTTACTTTTGTTGTTCATTTACTTAACACACTTTTTTTTTTTAACGAGGAAACATTGTATTTCAATGATGTTCACTTAAGATAATATAAGTTGTTCAGGCTGAATTTAATTGTATTAACAGAACATTAAGATACTTTACCTATTGATGTATTTTATTTTAAACGCAATCAGAACCCATCTTTATTTTTATGTGACGTCTGTAAAATCAAATGATGGAAATCTTGAGAGAGAAACATACAATTTTTTGCAGCTAATTACCAATTATCAAATTATAAGCAAATTACATGTTTTTAAGGACCTACAATGTTATATCATGTTTTTTTTTTTAATGGGGGTGGTTATTAGGTTATTTATTTATTTAATAGAGGTGTCAGGAGTTGAACTTGGGACCTCATGCATGCTAGGAATGCACTCTACCACTAAGCTATACCTCCTCCCCGTGATGTGGTATCATAAATAGGCACTTTGAGGGGAGCAAAGCAAATTCAGATATAGTTCTTCCTCAGGGATCTTCTCTAAAGTTAAAAACAGCCACAGCACATTATCTTTTCAAGTCTAGTCAGTTTGAAAGTATCCAGACCTGATTCTGAATTCAGACTCTGCTGACTGAAAATGTCCTAATGCCCTACTGTGCCTACAGTCATTCCCGTAAAGTATAGACTTTAGTTAAAAGGGTAGGAAAATATTGAAATAGATGATGAGAAAAGAAAGGTAAAAATATGGCTTGAGATTTGGAAATGTGCTCTTTCTTTCAATCTTTCTGGGGCTCGAGATGGAGTTTCTGGAAGAAGTAAGATTTATGATGTACTTTATATTTTGTCTCTGTGACCAATATATGTGTTGTGGAGATAATTTGATGCTTTTAGTTCTTTAAATATTTCTTCTTAAAGAAATCCATTCAGTCCATTAACCATAGTTAATGTTTTCCCACTGGTTTTACATGTCATAGCTAAAGACCAATGTAGACTAATGGGGAAGGAGAAAGAAAAATTAGGACATTCATGAATTATTCTCTGTTCTCACTTTAGACAAGTTAATTTTCCTTAAATTATCAGGTTCTGTCTTAATCATAGGCCACTTGTGGTTATCAAGAAATAAATGTTTGTATGTTTGGCCTTCATGGTTTTACATTTCACACCAAAAGCCAAATTCAACTTGTCTTTTAACACCCAATCACAAAACAGTCAACATGGGAGTCAAAATTCTAAAAAAAAAAATGAATGATTCTTAAATTATAAAATTTTTCTCCCAATGGGTATTAAATTAAGACTTGAGAAAGACTATTCTGTTAAAGTAACATTCACGTGTTATAATTGCATGAAAGGGATGACTCGTGTTTCTAGAGTAATCACATTAGAAATTAAAGAGCACTGTGTCACAACATCCTGGGTGGGTAATTCAAACTTCACCCCAGAACAGCCACAAAAAATAAAGCCCCACCCAAGATTACCTTGCATTTTTTTTAAGACCAGACGGTGAAGAATATGGTGTGACGTGCGGTTTCTTTGGATTTTCCAGGACTATGAATGAAAGGAAGACACAGCTTAAAGAAAGAAATAGCCTGGATTTTATAAAGTCTGTTGTTTCCTTCATTTCACCAGTTTAAAGCAAGTTTGCTTACAGTACTTATAACGTCATCACTTATCTGCCACATTTGTGATGTATATTAAAAAATCATTTAAAATTTCCTTCTTTTCTCTGGAAATAGTCACTATTGACAATGTAATATATATGCTTCTAGACTTTTCTCCATGACCATAAAAAAGATATCGATGTGCACATGTATTTTAACATAAATGTTGTACATTATTTCATTTTACTATATGGCTTAGACAATTTTTCAAGTCAGTACTTAGAGTTTCACTTCATATTAGAAAGTTCCAGCATGGTCTACCACAGAAAGGGTGCACCATTATTTACTTAGCCATTCCTGTCGTTATGAATATTTAAGTTGTTTTGAATTTTCCACTGTTACAAATAACATTCCAGGGAAGATCCTTGTACTTGCTTCCTTGGGCATGTGGCTCTCTGGGGGAGACACTAACAGTAGAACTTAGGGATGATAGGTTATGCAGAATCACCTCTTAATGGATGTACTTGTATGTATATTCCCCCCAGCTGTGTATGAGTGTGCTTGTTGAAATTTATTTATTTTTTAATTAATTAATTATTAATTAATTAATTTGTGGGGATACTTAGGTTTATTTATTTATTTTTAATGGCAGTGCTGGGGATTGAACCCAGGACCTCATGCATGCAAAGTATACACTACCAGAGTTATATGTATCCTCCCCTCATCACTGAATTTTAATTTCCTCTGTTAAAGTGAGGCTATTTTTTAATATATTATTTCGGATTGCTTTCCTGACTCTAAGGTTGTACATATTTGCCTACATTTTCTCCTAATAATTTCTTATCTTTAAAAAAATCTAAGTCTAAATTATACTTTTGTGACTGGTATAAGATAATGATCTAGCTTAATTTTTTCATTTTTGTTTTCTTTTTTTTCCCCCAAAGCTTTTTTTTTTTTTTTTTTGGTGGATAGAGCTAATCAGGTTTATTTACTTATTTATTTAATGGAGGTACTGGGGATTGAACTCAAGACCTTGTGCATGCTAGGCACGCACTCTACCACTGAGCTATAACCTCCCCTCTAACTTAATTTTTTCAAATGGTTAGCTACTTCTCATCAGTTTGAAATACTGTAATATTTTTCTCAATGATTTGAAATTTTGCTGTTACCATATTTCACTTATATGTATGTTTTATATATATGAATACACATATATTCATGCATATTTATCCTTTTTAAAATATGAAATTGAGTCTATGATTATTCCCTATTTTACAAACTGGAAACTCAGGCCCAGAGTAAATTGTCCGATGACGCATAGTCAGAAGGTGGTAGGGCTACAAATATAACCCAGGAATCTGGATTTCAGATCTATGTCCTTTTTCTTCAAATTGAAGTATAATTGATTTACAATATTATGTTTGTTTCAGGTGTACAGCAAAGTAATTCAGTTACATACATTTTTTTTTCAGATTATTTTCCGTTATAGCTTATCACAAGATATTGGATATAGTTCCCTGTACTCTATATTATTGTTTATCTATTTTATGTATAGTAGTTGTATCTGTTAATCCTATACTCCTAATTTATCCTTCCCCCTTCATTTATTTTCAGTAACTATTAATTTGCTTCCTATGTCTGTGAATCTGCTTCTGTTTTCTATATAGATTCATTTGTATTACTTTTTAGATTCCACATATAAGTGATATCATATAAGATTTGTCTTTGACTTACTTCATTTAGTAATATTCTCTAGGCCCATCCATGTTGCTGCAAATGGCCATATTTCATTTTTTTTATGGCTGAGTTTTATAGATACATACATGCACACACACACACACACACACACACATCCCACATCTTCTTAAGCCAATTGTCTGTCAGTGGGCACTTGGATTGTTTCCACATCTTGGCTATTGTAGATAATGCTGCTATGAATATTGGAGTACATGTATCTTTTCAAGTTAGATTTTTCAGCTTTTTTGGATATATGCCCAGGAATGGGATTCCTGGATCATAAGGTAGTTCTATTTTTAGTTTTTTTTTAAAAACTTCCATCCTGTTCTCCATAGTGGCTGCACAAATTTACATTCCTTCCAACAGTGTAGAAGGGTTGCTTTTTCTTCACATCTTCTCTAGCATTTATTATTATTTGTAGACCTTTTGTTGATAGCCATTTTTACCAGTGTGAGGTGATACCTCATTGTGGTTTGGATTTGGATTTAACTAATATTTAGCAATGTTGAGCATCATTTCATGTACCTGTTAGCCCTCTGTATGTCTTCTTTGGAGAAATGTCTGTTTAGGTCTTCTGCCCATTTTTTTGATTGGGTTGTTTGTTATTTTAATACTCAGTTGTATAAGCTATTTATATATTTTAGATATTAACCCCTTGTCAGTTGCATCATTTGCAAAGATTTTCTCCCATTGTGTAGACTGTCTTTTTGTTTTGTTGATGGTTTCCTTTGCTGTGCAAAAAGCTTTTCCGTTTGATTAGGTTCCATTAGTTTATTTTTGCTTTTACTTCTTTTGCCTTGGGAACCTGATCTAAGAAAATATTACTGTGATTTATGTCCAAGAATGTTTTGCATACGTTCTCTCCTAGGAGTTTTATGATCATGTCTTAAACTTAGGTCTTTAAACCATTTTGAGTTTGTTCTTGTATATGGTATGAGGGAATGTTCTAATTTCATTGATTTACATGTAGCTGTCCAGCTTTCCCAATATCACTTGTTGAAAAGAATGTCTTTTCTCCATTGTATATTCTTGGCTCCTTTGTCGTGGATTAATTGGCTGTAGATGTGTGGGTTTATTTCTGGGCTCTCTATTCGGTTCCATTGATCTGCACGTCTGTTTTTGTGCCAATGTAGAGTCTTTCTTTTTAATGACTACATGCTATAAAAAATTTCTGGACTCTATTGTATACTACTTGTATAAACTACTTGTGTACTGTTGCAAAAATATCTCATAATTCCACTTTCTATAGATTTTGAACACGTTTAATATCTATTAGAACAAGTTACTTTCCTTTGTATCTCTTTAAAAAAATGACTTTAGTTATCATTGTTCCTCCAGTCTTCTATATAAATTCTAGAATTTCACAAAAATTCTATTTATATTTTGAATAGGATTATATTGAAATTATATATTAATTTGAAAAAGTATTTTCATTTAAAAATATTGAGGTTTTCATCTATGAATGTGGTATATTTCCTTATCCAGGCCACTTTATTTTTTTTCAGTTAAGTTTTATAATTTTTTTCCACACAGGCTTTAAATAATTTTATTAATTTCATTTCTAAAGACTTTATAATTTAGTTTCTGTTGCTATTGGGGATGTTGTTTTTCCCCCAATTACATTCTGAAAACCATTGATGCCAAGAACATAGAAAAGTTGTTAATTTTTTTAATGTTGATTTTTGCATCTTGCCGTCTTACCGAACTTCCTTCTTAGTTATAGCAGTTTTTCTTTTAAATGTCTTTAATTTTCTAGATTATCACATCCTTTGTAATTAATAGTAGTTTGTCTCTTACTTTCCAATATGTATTTATTTGATTCTATTGGCTAAGATGTCTAGTTTGACACTTAACAGTTGCAGTGGCATTCTTGTTTTGTTCCTGACCTTAGAGACAATATTTCCAATAAGTCTCATGTTTGATGTATTTTGGGGGTAGGTACCTTTGATCAAATTTAAGAAGTTTCACTTTGTTCTTAGTTTTCACACACACACACAGCCATTTATATCTATCTGTCTATCATCTATCTATCTGTCTCCAATATTGACTCTTTGGGGCATCATTGAAATAATTTTTCTCCTAAATCCTATGACTATGTTAGTGAATTACATTGGTTGTTTACTATTTGAAAATCTATCTTTGCATTCCTGGAATAAACCTTGCCTGATAATAATGCATTATTCTTTTAATGGATTGCTGAATTTACATTTCTAATATTTCATTTTAGCATTTTTGCACCCATGTTTGTGATATTGACTTATAATTTTCTTTTCTTATGCAGTCTTATTTTGAATTTTTAGAAAGCTTATGACATATACTTAAGTCACTTAGTAGCTTCTCAAATTTTTCCATTCTTCTTTGTTTAAACTATGAATTTCTATTTTTTTAAAGGATTGGTAAGAGTTACTTACAGAATTTTGTGGGCCTGGTAAATTTGGATTATATGTTTGAATACTATTTCCAGTTTTTTCTGCCTTTGTTGGATTGATTTAACTTTTGTCTACTTTTTTTCTGATAGTGTAAAAATTATAAATTGTATTTGTTTTTCTAGTAATTGCTAGTCAATTTTTAACACATGCAACTGAATATATTTTCTGTTAATACTCAGAGTTTACCAGTGTCTCTCTACATTCATTGAACAAAACAAAATCTCTGTATGCTTCAATTTTACTTGAAACATTCCCTTCCGTTACCATTCCCTCCCATGTGCACATTATTTGGACTTTTAGTTCTATAGTGTTATATTAAAAATTATCATTGTTGTTTAAAAAATCAACACTTAACTAGGATTAACAATGTAATTTAATGAATTTCTTTGTTCACCATTGCTTCCTTACTACTAAATTTATTTTTATTTTAAATGTAATAATTATTTCAAATAGTTATTATACATGGCCAGCTTACTGATTCCTTCCTGTTTCTTCGTCATACTTGAATGGTAGTTTGGTTGGGTATAAAATTACAGATTTAACATTTTTTTCTTGCTCCTTTTTGTATTTTCATTCACACATTGACAAGGAGATTCTCTGTAGACATTGTTTTTATTTTCCAAATATTTTAGGATTTGTTTCCCTTATTCTTGATCTTCTGGAGTGTTATTATAATGTTTATGTATGGGATTTAAAAATTTATCTTACTCAGCACTTGGTTAGTCCTTAAATTGTGACTAATGTCTATATTACCTTCCTTCATTACTTCTAATATCTCTTTTAGAAACTCCAATTAGATAAGTGATTGAATATTTGGGTCTATTTTACATGATTCTAACTTTTACTTTATACTTTATGTCCCTATATCACTTTTTATTGTATTCTGGAAGAACATTTTGGCTTAATATTCTAGTTAAGCAATTTGTCCTTTGACTATGTCCATTCTACTATTTGATCTATTTATTGACTATTCTGTTTCAATGATCAAAATTTTAATAGCTGTACTTTCTAATTCATCATTTTCCATGGATTTAATAATCCCCTCAAATATCACTATGGATATGAATTATACTTAATCTAAAGTCTTACTATGAGTTCTTTATTAATTTCACTTCCTTGGTGTAAGTTCTTCACTTTTTTTAAAACAAAGAAATTTCATTTCTTTTTAATGATATTGGCCTTCTTCCAATGCTTAGTGATTCCTAACTGGGTGTTTTTTCCTGTGTCTGAGACTCCTTGTTAGGCTGTCCATTCTGTGTATTCCTACAGCTGCTTAAACACAGGGGCAGGATTTGCTACTGGAACTTGTCTTTTAGTCTGTTTTCAAGAGCATGTAGGAGGGATAAGGCCATGGGCAGTGTGCCTCAGAGGCTAGCTTCTGGTAAGTGAGGGATGTCTCAGTCCTCTTGAGTAGCTCCAGCCACCCAGCACTTCCAGGATGCTGCTTTGCTTCTTTGACCTAAGTTCACACACCCATTGCTTCCAGCTGAAGGCAGCAACTCTTGTTTCTGCTCTTTGACTCAACAAATGACCTGGGTTGGCAGAGGGGTGTGCACACTTCAACATTGGCTGTCTGTGCTGCTGTTCTTTAACAACCACACTGTCTGTTGTCCCCAGCCTCCCTCTTGTCCTTGATATTCATTCCTGACATTTTTGGCAGCACTCTCCTATTCTTGTTTTAAGCTGTGGTTTTAAATCTTCATTCTAATTCCATCTGCTTTCTGTCTTTCAGTGTTTTCTCAGAGTTTATGGCCCTCCAAAGGTTGATACTGTTTTCCAGTTATATGGGTTAAAAAAAAAATCCTTCCTAAAATTGTAAGGTCTTGTAGTGGGAAGAGGAGGCTATAATCTATTCCTGTTCTACCGCCTTGCAATGGAAACCAGGGTACTTTTAAAAAGCTTCAGGAGGACACTTTTTTTAATTAAAAAATTTTTTTAAATTTATTTTATTTAAAAAAAATGTTTCGGGGGGTGAGATAATTAAGTTTACTTATTTATTTTTAGAGGAGGTACTGAGGATTGAACCCAGGACCTTGTGTATGCTAAGCAAGTGCTCTACCACTTGAGCTATAACTTCCCCCTAGGAAGGTGTCTTAAAAGTGAGTTTAACAGGCCAGTTTTCAGGACTGCTATTTATGGTTGTGTACGTTGTTCATTGTATGAAGGCACTGGCTGAAGAGGCAGATGACAGCTGAAGTTGAGCTCACTGTTTTTCACTATACTGTGTGTGCTGGCAGAGAAAAGAACCCTTTTCTCCAATTTACACCATGATGTCCTATGGGTCAGCAGTGGTGCTGCTCATTTGAACTTTAAATTACATTATGTATGGTGATAATTCCACGAGTGTATACTTATGTCAGAACTCATCAACTTGTCTCTTGAAATATGCACAGCTTATTGTACATCAATTATAATAGCTCAGTGAAGTTGTAAAATAAAGTTAGAAAAGTAAATTATATTATGTAAGTAGTGAAATAGGTAAAACGTGTTATTGGATTTAGAGGATAAATTCTGAAAGTTTTATATTTTTTATAAATTGGCTAACATAATATCAAAGCTTTACCTTAGCTGACAAAATAATAGTCATTGTGAAAGAAGACACATTCATGAAGCACAGAAATGATAGTTAACAAGCGATGGTAGCGAGTTGTTAATCATCTTTTAAGAGGAAAAAAAATAGTATAGTTAACAACCTGCCTTGTGTATTTTAGGGATAAATCCTAGGTGGAGGTGGAGGGATGAACTAGGACTGTGCCGTCCAGTATAGGACCCACTAGCCACATGTGGCTATACAAATTCAAAGTAGGAAGAAAGGAATAGCTTGGTGGTAGAGCACACGCTTAGCATACAGAAAATCCTGGGTTCAATCCTTGGTGCTTCCATTAAAATAAATAAACCTAATTACTCCCCCAAATTAATTAATTAATTAGCACAAAATAAAATAAAAATTCAGTACTTCAGTTATACTAGTTGCATTTCAAGTGCTCAATACTCCATGTGACCAGTGGCTATTATACCAGAAACCACAGATACAGACCGTTTCTGCCATTGCAGAAAGCTCTACTGGGCAGTGCTGAGCTAGATGGTCTCTTGATTTAGGTCCTTTCCATTCCAGTAGTTTTATCTCTGTAGATTAATACATCAAATGTGATCGCAGAGTTTAACTGTCAGACTGTCTAAGGGGAAAACGGAGTATGGATACACACTGAGGATACAATAGGTATTCAATGATTGATAAAACTGTTGATGAATGGATTATGATTGGATACATGTAAGAAGAGTAGCCGTGAATTCCCACTATTTGATAAAGCATTGCATTCATTCATCCATTCATTAATTCAACAAATAGCTATCAAATGTCTGCCATAGACTAGGTACTGCTTTAGTTTCTTAGGACTTTTGAGTAAACTAAACAAGTATCAGTTTCCTTGTGGAACTTACATGTCGGCCAGGGGGATATTATAAATAAATCATATCACAAGACGATCGGATCACAAGTTTTAAGGGGATAAATGTCATGAAAAATAAAAAGCAAGGTAGAGAAAGAGGAATCAAGAGTGCTGAGTGTGGGTGGAGAACCGAGGATTATAATTTTAAACAAGGGGGTCATGGTATGCCTCACTGAGAAGGTGACATTTAAGTAAAGACTGGAAAGAGGTGGGGAGTAAGCAATGTGAATATCTGGGCAAAGAGCATCCTACACAGAGAGAAGAGCCAGGGCACAGGTCTACAGTGGGGGCTGTCAAGTTTGAGAAAGAGCAAGGTGTGTGGTTGGAGAGGAGGTCTGAGAGGTGATGGACAGATCAATTGGGTCTTGTAGGTCATGGTAAGAATTTTGACTTTGACTCTAAGAGAGTTTGGAGCAGAAAAGGAACATGATCTGACCGGAGTTTTAAAAGGTTCAGTCTAGCTTCTGTGTTAAAAAGACACTGTAGTGGTCCAAGGGCAAGAAGACCAGTTGGAGACAGTCGCTGTGTCCAGCTGGAAGCTGATAGGGGCTAAGTCTAGGCTGGTAGTGGTGAGAGTTGTCAGATCCTGATATATTTTGTAAGTACCTCTATAAATATCTGGATGGATTAGAAGTAGATGTTGAGAAATAGAGTAGTTGGTTATGATTCCAGAGTTTTCAGCCTAGCAACAAGAAGGATGGAGTTGCCATTAACAGAGATAGGGAAGGCTGAGGACTTGCAGCTTAAGGGAAAGACCGGGGGCTGAGCTTTGGACATACTGAATTTAGGATGTCTGTTAAAGCAGTTGAATAGGCTGCTGGATACACAAGTCCAGATTTGGGAGAACAATCTAGGAGGGAAGTAGTGTTGTTGATAGATAAGGAAATATATTCTCTGTTAATGAACTGCAAGTTTTTGTACATCAGAAGGTGAGAATTGGCTGGCTGCAAGGGGGGAATAAAAATGACATCATTTTGTTCTTAGCGAGAGCTACCAGAAGACCTGTCCATAAATTTTGCTTTGCAAACATTCACAAAATGTTCAGGCATTAATTTTGGCTTGAAAAAGGAAATGTTTCCATGCAGGCATGTGCCCGCGCAGTGATATACCATCTCAGGCATGAGCATTTTCTGTGATTTTTGTAGAAAACAGTTAAGTGTTTTTTGTTAATATCGGTGTCACGTTAGGACATATGCTGGTATTTCTTTTCCTCCCAGCCCCATAATATTTTTAGTAGTTAAACCCAAATTAGTGTACTTTAAATATATTTTATTTATCACTGCAGCATAACTAATTTCTTTTAAGTCATAAGGAAGAAAACCTTACTGTTAATTTAAAAGAATGAAGTGATTAAATGTAAGTATTTGCACATCAGGCCTGAGTCCTATAAAAACAAGTTAATCAAAATTCTGGAGCTTTATAATCTGAAAAGGATGACATCAAGGGTCTGATGTCTTGGATTCTTAAGGGCAGACATTAAACAGTCCAACATCTATGCCAGAATGACCTCTGTGAAGCATAATATTTCCTTTTCAATATTTAGACATCATGATAGTTTTCCATGATTTTAATTGATAAAACATGGATTGAAAAAAACACCCAGAGAAGCACAGCAATTTTTTTCATCTCCTCCTCTTTCTCTGCTTTGCTTTTATCTCTTGTTAAATAAATACTCATCAGTCCTAATGTGAACAACTTGTTTTGCACCTTCTTTCAGAAATGTGAACATTTACAAAGATCTCTGGATAAGGGAACAAAGTGACAAGGAAAAGTTCATCAACGCTGAGTTAGAGTCATGAAGTCTAAAGGAATTAATATGAATAAGCTAAGATGAGAAACATTAGCTCGCTTACTCTGGATTTAACTATGTTGCTTCCATAATGCTTTTACTAATATTTTTCTTTCACTAAGACCCATATTTTTGGCTCTTTTCTGATCAAATATATTATAGCACGTTACGCACAAAGATCCTCATTCCGTAATACTTAGAAAACTGTTTAAGTTTTGGAAGTTTCAGAAGATTTGTGAGTTAACATGGGGAAAATGCTCATTCAGTCTGTTTATTTTCAGCTGGTTTGCTTTTTTTCCCAAAACATATAACATTTTATTTCCAAGTACATAAAAATTAAAGGAATATACTCCCACTGAAGAAAACAAACAAAATGGAAAAATATAGGGTAAAGAATTCTCACATGTGCACACATGCACATTTGTGCTATCCCAGCTCACTTCCCAGGGGATATCTCTACCACCGTTAAGTAAGAAAAAGTGTGCACTTTTTCTGACATTTTTCTATGCATCTAAACTTGCACACAGATAAACATATAATGATATACTTATTTTCACACAACTTTATTATGATGTACATATTTTAACCACACAATATACTCTTCGTAAGTTAAATCTTTTCTTTCAGATTTTTCATTGTCAGGCACATGAGCCTTTTTTTTTAACACCTTTATTATGGTATGATTCCTGTACAGTAAAGTACACGTATTTGGGATGAACAATTTGATGAGTTTTGACAGATGTAGACACCCATGAAACCACCACCACCATCAAGATGGCTAACATTTCCTTCACTCCCCAAGAGGTGGCAAATGATTTGCTTTCTTAATTGTGTAATCCCAAACTAGATATTTATGTAAAAATATATATAGTCAGCTAAGTTTCTACTTGAGCATAATTAGCCAGTTCTTTTTCTTTCTCTTTAGACTCACTCCCCAACACCCGTACACACTGCAACCAATTCGGTTATAATAGAACAAGGCAATGGAACTATAATAGAACTAACAATGGTTAGTTGCCTATTCTGCATATTGGATGCTAAGTACCAAGAAGTGGCTATGTGGAATAAATTAAATTCCTTCTTTCCATGAGAGTATAACTTAAGGGAAAGAGGTATGGAGCATGTAGAGGCACAATTGTAAGCTTGAGTTGTGTACTGAGAGCAGCAGTGCTAAGATGTGCACATGCCGCAGGACACATACGAAATGCAGACACTCAGCTTTAAGACCCTTTGCTCATAGGAAGGTCCTCGTCTCATCAATCTCATTTGTTTACTACCTACCAAGTGTTAATATTTTGACTGGGCATTTCTCACACACAGTGTGCTCATTTTTCATTCTGTGGCCACTGTGAAGACCTCATGTATGGATGAAGTCATGTGACAATGGAAAAATAACTAAATGAGTAGCCAACGTCTTTAACCGCTCCTCCTACCCCTGTCTGCCTCTTTCTCTAACCCTCCTACCTCCATCCGGATGCTCTTGGGCCACTGTGGTCCTGATGGAGGTGGGAGGGAAGAGGAAATACTACTGAGATGCTTAGAAAGGATGAATGAGTAAAGGGGTGATGCCAGCTTGTATGAAACTGTCCCACTTCTGCACCCCAGAGAGCAGTGGGGTGACAGGAGAGTGAAAATACTGCCTGGGTCGTTGGCTCTTGAGTTTGAGAGAGAACTTTTTAGAGTTTAGAGTGATGGAGAAAAGAGATTTTTTGAAGCAGCTGCTGTGCATAGCTGAATATCTGTGTTTATCAATGATGTGTAGGTGCATATATGTGCACACACCTGTATACATGTGTGTATATATATATATAAGATTTAATTGATAAAGATTTAATCTTATTTTCAGTTATTTCTGTTAGCAGAATTTATACTGAGTTGGTTCACACTAGGATGGGCAGGCCGATTGTTTACAGCTGTTGTCTATTCTGACGGAGCCAGTGTTCTCCTGTTTGGCTGGTGACCCCACCATTGCAGCTGTGTGGCCTCTCCCCGGGGAGTCTCTGGGCCTCCCCACAATCCGGAAACTAAAGCATTCAAACTCATGCCACGAGGGACCTCAGAACCTCACGTCTGGCACTCCAGCTGGCATCATTCTGATTGGTTGTTAAATATTTCAGACGTTACTTCTGATTATAACATATCTGGAGCCGTACCCTAAAGATATGAGATATTCAGAAAGGGTAGGTCCATGTGGGCTTCACATTGGTAGGGGGAGAAAGAGAAGTGATAGGATTGTACTGAATAAGGGGTGTGAACAAGGAGACTGAAGGGTGTAGGCAGAGAGGTGAAGGTACACTGCTGGGAAATGGCTCTGCCAACAACTCACTAATGTCCTGATTGCCTCTGGGGTGGGCCATGCCTCTGCACAAGCCACCATCCCCACCTGAAAGTTCTTGCAGGTACTTTTGGCCACTCCACCTGATCACTCACACCCTGTCCTCTCTTCCACCGAGCATGTGTGTCACATGCACACACTTCACACTTGCTAACTTGGTGCCCAGTAAGAATTCTGGAGTGTTTATTTTTCAGTATGTGCATCCAGGCACGTTAAGGGCATAGAATCTGGAGATTATCTCGTGTAACGCTCTTAACTTTGAAGTTCAGAGAAGAAAGGGGATCCAGAGAAATTTAAAAATGACCCATGTCCCTTGGATCTAGGATCACATTTTAGTCCAGGGGTGACTCTCCTACTCCACCATCTGTCTGAAGCTGCAAGTCTCCTGAGGGAAATTATATCCCCATCAAGACAAACTTCTCAATTGGCTCTGTGCTTTAAGAATAATAGATGTAGTTTTTCTTTTTGCTCTATGAAGGTTTGGGAAAATATTCATAACATGATGTTGAGTAAAAAAAAAAACATACAAACCCATTTAAAATGTATATGTGAACATAATTTTAAGCAAAAGAAAAATTCTAGGTCCAAATCAGTAAATGTTCTTCTATGATGGCAGGCAAGGCAGTAAAATAATGGACTCTGGACCCCAACTGCCTGGGCTCAGTTGTAGCGGCAATGTTTCTCAAAGTACGTGACTTCTCTGTGCCTTGGATTCTTCATCTGTATAATGAATGTGATAACGGTACCACTTCACAAGGTGGTTCTGATGATCATGCAAGATGATTTAGCTTAAAGCGATGCCGGGCACCTAGTAGGGCTGAATGTATTAACTATTGTTATGATTATAAATTTTTGCGGGTTGAAGTTCTCCACAAACCAGATTTAAAGAGGAGAGACCTGATTTCTTGGAATTAGATTTGTTGAGAGGACCTTAACAAAGTGAAGATCAGATAGAAAGAGATGTCCGTGGGGGGTTGTTACAGGAAACTCTGCGTGAGTTATAGATCATCTTGGCCACAGAAAAACTTGAAAGTACTAAATATGTCTTCATAAATCAGTTTGTTTGGACTGGTTCCATTTTTATCAACACGTCTTATCTCTCTTATAAACAAATCATGTCCACCAAAACTGAAAACAAAGAAAGCTAATGAGCATTCTAATTCAACAGATTTTTTTTTTTTAAAAGATGCAGGAAAGCTCTGTCTTTTAACGTGTCTTTTGGCTATATTGCCTTGGTTATCTTCTGAGTTGAGCTGTGTAAATACATAGTTATTTTATGGGACTCACAATGGAATCTCAGAAATAGGGGATGAGCTCCCATTTCCAAAACAACTTTTCACCTGGATATTAAGTCAATCGTTGGAGGAAAATGAAAATCATTATCAATAAGTCTGATAATTATTTCCCTCTAAGATAGCTTAATTCCAAGGTATTTGCTTTGTAAAATAATTTATTGATACTAAATCCTCGGCTACAGAAGTGGTTTAATGTCTAACATTACTCCTAGACAAAACTCAACTGTTTGCTTTAGGACATGATAGATTTTCCTCAAAGCAACATTTAAAAAAAAATGAATGTACATAAAATGATCTTAAGTCATCAAAAAGGGGCATGGGGGCTGAGTGCCTTTAGAATGGAAGAACAAAGATTTTCTCCAAAGGGTATTAAATTCTGGGGAGAGTGTCTGCCTCTCTTTTAATTTTTCACATTTTTGCTGAGACTTAGCACAGACATGTTGATGGTTCTAGTCAGCCTGATGGTACCTTCCTTTTATTCCCTGAAGAAGGTTGTAGTAGTGGGGACAAATACCTGTGGTTCTAACTAAAGAATCCTCAGATGTCCTCTAATCTATTGAGCTGGGGAGATTTTCTACTGTCTTTTAGGTCCAGAGCCACTAGTGGAAGCAATTCTGGGGACTCCTGGTCACAGGACCACTGCCGTCTCTACTGACTGTGTTGGGGCCCCAGCGCTTTCCCACATAAGATAAAAACTAGAGCCGGAAGTGAGTAACATTTCCCTTCTCAAAATAACGTTTGATTGGAATTACTTCTAATTACTTAGCTTACTTGAAGTGATTAATATAAATATTTGGGGAAGTTGGCTTCCAGGAAGCACAGAAGTGTCTTGAAGATTCTGAAAATTATCTTCTAGTTCTCTTGAGAATGCAAAGTGCGTGGGTAAGAAACAGGAACTATCTGACAATTAGAAGGTTGCAAATGAAATGCACCCCTGTTAAAATCAGTGGATCAAAAAAGCAACTGGAAATTATGGGACCATAAGGGAATGTAGACGTTAATATAAGTAGCAACGACAGAGAGGACTTTCAAAAAGGATTTTAAAAAGCAGTTGGTTCAGAAGTTAGTTGTACCAGGCCTGGAAAGGCCAACGATCATGGCAAAGTTTCAAAATTGTCTTTTGAACGTTTTACAATGATTGAATGATGGGGCTGAGGGGCCTGAGAAGGAAGTGAGAAACTCTTTCCCCAAATCTCCCATAGAATATGCCATTCCTAAATTTGTTTTGACATTTCATGTAAAACCTCTTTTAGCAGGATGAGTATTTCCTTAGTTAGATGATGTGGTTAAAGCAATTATTCCTCTCTCGTCCAGTCCTGGCAAAAATTCCTACTAATAATTAATAACATGCTGAATGAATATTTTAAAAACTGCGTTTAAAAAACCTCAACTCATAATTTAAGAAAAATTTTCAGTAAGCAGTGGCAGGGAATCATTGCAGACACTCACCGAAGAGAAGCAATAAAAATTGGTCTGTTAAAATAAAACCAAGCAGGATCAGAGACAGTGTATAGTGTCATTAGATTCTTAGATCATTAGCTTATCTTGGCTAGCTCTTCACCTAGATGAGCCATGCTGCTGGCTTTGGGGCCTGCAAGCAAACCTTATGTGGCAAGAATTGACGTCTGAATACATTTTCAGTACACCGCTTCGTGTTATTCACAGGCCTCTGACATTTGGCCAGCCCCCAAATAATCTCTAGTAGGTTTCATCAATGCCTTCATTTTCCTTTTGTAATACTTAATAATGTCTTCGGGGCGGTCTCTCTTTAAGCAGTTTTCCCACATCCAAGTGCAAGGAGATCCCTGAAAAAGGAAAGTTAAGCTCTCTGAACGACTCAAACAATGTATCTTTGTAGGTCAAAGAAAAAGTCGGCGTGGGAGAAAGTAGACATAATCGTAACTCATTCCAAGCCAGCGTTTTCACTCATCCCTTCCTTCCCTATAAATAAAATTAAGTTTTGGGGGAAAGATTTGGAAAAATATTTGAACCAAAATTTCCTCCGAAGCCCTATACCTCCCCTTCCTCCCAGCCAGAGGCCACCCAGGGGCTTGATGGATGCTGTCTGTTGGAGAAGTCTGAAGGGATACACTTGGATAGCGTAAGCGTATCTGCTTTAGTAGGTAACATTTCCGGGCCACACAGAAATGGAGCTCATTTTCTGGGTGTGCCTCCAAGTTGACCAACCTTGAAAGTAATTAGTGGTGAGGCTTAGAGCATGCTGCTGTAACTCCTCTGGGCCTTCTGCGCCTCTCTGACTCAAACAAAAGGGCAGGCTCGATGTTCACGAAGGTGAGTCTAGATCAGGATTTCTGAAGTTTGACATGGTCGACCTTTCGGACTGGATAATTCTTTGCTGTGGTAGACTGTCCTAGGCATTGCAGGATGTTTAGCAGCTTCCCTGGCCTTCATCCATGCCAGTAGCATCCTCCCTACTCTGGACACCCATAAATGTCTCTAGACTTTGCCAAATATTTCCCCTGTGGATAGGCTGCCAGATAAAATACAGGGTGCTAGTTAATTTTGAACATAAGGTAAAAATGAATAATTTTAGAATATATGTTTGTCTGAAATATTGAATAGGACATATTTACATTAAGAACTTACTTTGATCATATTGAAGAGTATGCTCTGACTTGGGAAATATCCGAATATTTAAGCCATTGGGCTCTGGAGTCAGACCTGGATTCACACCCATCTCTTCCCAGCTTTGTGTCCGGGGCAATCTGTTTAACCTCTCTAAGCCTCAGTCCATACCTACCTTTTAAAGTTGTTATGGGGATTAAATAAATTATTTCAGATGAAGTGCTTATTTGGGGGAAAAAACTCTTTTTTGTTCTTTATCTGTAATTCATATTTAACTGAGCATCTTGTATTTTCATTTGCTGAATCTGGCAACCTTTCCTGGGATGCAAAATCACTCACCCCATCCTTTTCCATTGAAAATCTCTGTTCCAGTAAAAATTTTAATGACAATGTGGTTCCATTCTCCCTGGAGTTTTCCAGATTAATTATAGAGATAGGCCAGTTATCCCTTAGGCGAGATTTTTGGGAATGTTTCTTTTTGGCTAATTTTGCATTCATAGAACTATCTCTTCTAAAAAAGACTATTTTTCAATATTGTTAGGATAAGGGTGTCAGACAATGACCATTCCTTGTAGTCACTGGGAAGACTAAATAAAATATATGCTGAGGGCATTGTCAAAATGGGGAGGGGGGAGAGAATATGAATATAAGAGAGAGAGAGAACGGTTTTGTTGGAAAGAGTTAGATATTTTTTAAAAGCACCAATGTAGAAGCAGACACTGTGTGGGAAGTTATGGCTTTGCTGAACTTGTTTTGAATTCTGTACCGGAGGAGGGTGAAGGATAATCTTGTCAGTGCTGAGGGCACTTCAAGTTTTTAACCCTGTCTTGCTTTGGGGATGTTTGACCCTACGTCAGCCATAACTGGAAGTGGGGGCATTGCTTCAGGTCCCTGGCTCCTTCTCTTTTCTACTCTAAGCCCTTGAGAAGTTGCACAGAGAGCACAGGGTACTATGATGCAGTGTGCATGTGGGAAAACAGATGAGCAAATGAAACAGAGTCTAAGTACACGTCTCTCTCGTGTGCCGAACTTGACACCCTGCTTTTTCACCTTGAGCCCCACTCATCTCATCAAGTTAGGATTCTGGCATTTTTTTCATGTTGGGGCTTCCTATTTCATGAAAGCAGGGGAATTGAAGTTGCAGCAAAAAAAAATAAGGGAATCTTGAAGATGCTTGAAGACATTTGTGAACTGTGGCAGTGATGACTATAAGCCTGGAGCCTTCATTGATACTGAAGAATAGAATGTATTTTATTACTGTTAGCGATAAGAGATTTTTTTCAGTGCTTACTATAAGGCATGGAATCAAACACTGAGGGAAGCGGGGAGGATATAGTGTGTGCTTAGCATGCATAAGGCCCTGGGTTCAATCCCCAGTACCTCCGCTAAAAATAAAGAAATAAAGAAACCTAATTACCTTCCTCCCTCCCTCCCCTCGCAAATCCTAAATAAATAAATAAATAAATAAATCACTCCTCAAAAAAATTAAGGAAAGAAAAGAAAATTTATGCCAAATGCCAAAAGATCATTCACACATTCAGTGTTAAAGGAGTTCAGCGGAAGACATTCCACTTTCTTCTTGTACAGGGAGGCTCACCCTCAGCATAGTCGACATTTTGGGCTGGACAAGTCTTTGTGGTTGGGGGCCGTCCAATGCAAGGGGAGATGTTTAACAGCATCCCTGGCCTTTATTCATAGAAGCCAGTAGCATCCCTTACCCGTTGTGATCATCAGAAATGTCCCCAGACATAGCCAAGGTCCCCTGGGGAGGAAAACTGCCCTGCTTGGGAAGCACTGGGCTAGTAGTGTGGGGGGAAACTTCCTAGAAGAGAGAGCATTTGAGCTGCGCCTGGGACGATGGGTAAGATTTTGAAAGAAAGAGCTAGTCATGGAGGAGAGCATTTTAGGTGAGGAAGATGGCATGGATAAAGATACCAAGGTGGAAAATCAAGGGTCAGTTTGGTATAGTAGGCTGATGAGTTTAATTAAACTTATTGTTCCTGTGGGGAGTAGAACATGTTTTAAGAAATAACATGTATTTAGTGACTCTGCCAATGCCCACAGCACCTGAAACTGTCTTGACCTTAGTAGCTGTTAATTACTTGGTGATTTGATTTGAAAGGTAATCTGTATCAAGATTAAAAAAGCCTTAAGGGATAAATCTAGGAGTTCAAGATTTGCAAATATTAACTATTATATATAAAAATATATTAAAAAAACAGATTTCTTCTGTATAGCACAGGGAACTGTGTTTGGTGTCTTATAATAACCCTTAAAGAAAAGGATAAGAAAAGGAATATATGTATGTATATGTATGCCTCAGACACTGTGCTGTACACCAGAAATTGACACATTATAACTGACTATACTTCAATTAAAAAAAAAAAAAGATAAAAAAGCCTTGAATGAAAGTCTGAGATTTAACCTTTTTTTTTTCTTTTTTTTCTGGTGGGCAATGGACAGCCTTTGACAGTTCTTTGAGCAAGGAGTGACACGATCTTGAGACAGTCAGGCTGTTCTGGCATCAGTTTTCTCACTGGTGAGATAAAGGAGTTGGACTTGAGAGTGGCAGGAGCAACTAGCTTTAACAAAAACCTTTTTGCCTCAAATTTACAAAACACCTTTGCCTACATTTTCTAATTTGATTACCTCACCCTCCAAAGTCCAATATTAACTATGAAAACTTTTTCTCCTTTTTTTTTCCTTCCTAACCAACCTTGGTGCTCAGACATTGCAGTGGAAAGGGGCTTTGAATACATTTCAAGCTAAGAAAAAAACCTCCCACAATTTTATTTTCTTCAGCCCTTAAGATGTGATGTCATTAGTGGGACTGGGCAGCTGGTTCACCTCATGGGCAAGATGCAGTTGAGTGGCACTCTGTCCTGAGCAGGGAGGGGCGTAAACCTGGGCGCCTTTCTGTGTCTGGGATCAGGGCTGAAAGCATTTCCTTTGGCCTCCTCAGATGAATAAGTGGCACTGTACAAGCATGAAAAGAGCTGTCTGTCATATGAATTTGGCATTGTCCCCTCCACAATCTCTTGAAGGTCTGTTTGTGGTGCCACAGGATTAGTCCTTGACCACTCTGTTCTTTCCATTCCAAAAGAGGCCAGACAGCTTTCTCTCTAACGCTCTTGCCTCCCAGGTGCTCTTTCTACTTACCGCAGGATCTGATCTTGTCCTGTGGAGAAATTGCATAATTTGGTGTTATGAAGTAATACACAGCTTGGCTTTCTCTTCCCTAACCCCCCAAACAAACAAACCTCTCTTGTTCTTTGGGTTTCTCAGTGTCTGACTGATGTTAGGACAAAGATGAGAACAAATTAGTTGAACCAACAAAAATGGAATTTGGGTAATTTGGAGAAAACTCAATGATGGCTAAAAATGGTTTCTGTAAATTTACAACATTGACAAGCAAAAGATTATCAATGTGTTCTAGATCTGATCGTCAGGAAATCCGGCTTATGGTGGAAATATTTCTCATAAGAAGAAAAAACATTGGGCTTCAAGGAATCCAATTAAATTTCTTGAGTTGAATTCGTCATTTCAGCCTGGAGTACTTCATACAGGCGTTCTTTGTTATTACTATTTGTGGTGGGCAGAACGGCCCCCCAGGGATGTTCACACCTTGATCCCTGGCTCCTGTGAATATGTTATGTTACAAGGTGAAAGAGACTTGAGGTTATAGCCCTTAAATTGGTGAGATTATCCTGGATCATTCAGGTGGACCTAACCTGATCCCAGGCCTCTGTGAAAACAGAGAATTTTCTCCAACTGGAGGCAAGAAAGATGCAGCAAAAGAGATCAGAGAAGTTCCAAGTGTGGGAAAGATGTGGTGCACTGTTGCTGGTTCTGAGATGTAGGGAGTCACGTGTGAGAACCAAAGAGGGGCCTCTAGGAGGCAAGGGCCTCCCGGCGGACACCCCGCAAAGGAACAGGACCCCAGTCCTACAACTTCATGAAACGGAATTCTGCCAATAACCAGGATAAATTTGAAGCAGATTCTTTCCCAGAATCTCCAGTAAGGAGTGCAGCCAGGCTGACAGCTTGATTTCCTTCTTGTGAGGCTCTAAACAGAAGACCCAACAGAAGTGTACTGTACCCAGATATCTGACCCACAGAAGTTGTGAGCTAATAAAGGAAAGTCATTTTGAGCTGTTAAATTTATGGTCACTCGTCATGGCATCAGTAGAAAATGAATACATTGTTCTTTGTCATTGTTTCTGTCTTCCTTATTATCCCCCCATTGTCATAATTTGCTGAGGATTTGCATCGCGTATGCTGTGGCACCAAGTATCTGCCTCCCCGACCAGATGTTAGCTCTGGAAGGTAGGGATTTTTTTTTTTTTCCTGTCTTTTAAAATTCCACCTGTGTGTCCCTCGCACCTCAAACAGTGTCTAACACATACTGTGTGCTCGAGATATTTCTTAAGTGATTGAATAGGGCAACAAAAGAATTTTCAATATTATCCCTTCCCTAGCTAAGTTTAAAAATCCGGCTGAAGCACCAAAATCTCAACGTAAAAAAAGAACCCAGAAGACAGGACAATACAATTTAAGTGCCAAATGAGAGATATAGGCAGTATATACTCCAGATTCCTAGTGGAACAGAGGTTGCAGTGCATCAAACTGGAGAGAGGTTTCGTGGAGGAGAGAAGCCTTATAATAAGAAGACTTAAGGAAGCAAAGCGGGAGGGGAAGGGCAGGAGAAAAAGAGACAGCCCCCAAACTCTCCGCAGAGTAGCTCAAGGGGACCAGGTGGTGTGTGTACTCATCCTGGCTGAAGCATGGTGGGAAGACGGCCGTGTCATTGCATGTGGCTTGCTGGGAATTCTTGTGCACATTTTATAGCACGTCACACCTGCTGTCGGGGACCAGAGTTTCAATCATCAACATTCTTTGTCAATCCTTATATTCTCCTAATATATTCTCATATTGTCCCTCTTCTCATAATGACATGACATTTTCAGACTTAATAGTGTCATATCTTACTCTTTAAAAATACATTTTAATGCAAAAGTAATAGATTGGGAAAAAATATACTAGGCTACTTGGGAAAATAAAAGTATAAAGAAAAAAATCAGGGGGCAGGGTATTAGCTCAGTGGTAGAGTGCATGCTTAGCTGGCACGAGGTCCTGGGTTCAATCCCCGGTACCTCCATTAAAATAAATAAGTAAATAAATAAAACCTAATTACTTCCACCAAAACAAACACACACACACAAAAATAAATAAAATAAAATATTAAAAAAAGAAAAACATCATACACACTTTAACCATCCATAAATAACTGCTGAATAGTTTGTTGTATTATCTAAGTTTTATCCTTTTAAATAACTTACCTACCATTTTCACAAAATTAGCATTATACTAGTATACTAATTAGTATTCTGAGGGTACAGTTTTATATCTACTTCTTTTTTATGAATTAATAAACCATATCAAATTGATAAATTAACCATAATTTATCAAATAAATCAACAATAATTTACTTAATAATTTTCACACCGTTGGCCATCTAAGTTGTCTCTAATGTTTTGGGATTTGGGATTGAATACTATTATTTAAACCTTGATAAAATCCTTGTCAATAATTTTTTGGTTGCACCTCTAATTACATCTTAAAGTCCCAGAAGTTGGGATTATTGGATCCAAATGAATGACTATGTTTAAGGCTCTTTATACAACTGGTGAAATTACTTTGCAGAAAGAAAAGGAGGAGTTTGCTGTATGTCCTGTCAAATATCAGTTGACATTTTCAAGACTTGTGTATAAGAGTGTTCATTTCACCATACCCTCATCAGCAATTACTTTTCTAACTCTATCTCTGTTAATGGTATTTTATTTTTGTTTCATTGTAAATTTCACTAATTGTCCAAATTACTTCTGTGTACATGTGAAGTTAAATATATTTTCATGTTAGAGTAGAAATTCATTTATCTTCCTTGTGAATCACCTATTGCTACCCTTTCCCTATTTTTATATACTAGTGTTTTTGATTTACAAGAGCTCTTTATATATTATCATTAATTATTGATATTATGATTATCATAGTAATAATTAATCAGTATGTTAATGACATATTTGGACATAGCACTTGCAAATAATGTTCCCATTGTTTAGTTTGCCTTGGAATTTTATTTATCATGTTTATGCATCATCAACGTTTCAAGGTAATACAGGAATACCTCAATCTACACATGGCAAGTGAATGACTTTTTAAAAAAAAAATTTTCCTCAAACGTATTTTTTCTTCACTCCCTGCTACCCAAGCCTATCCCTACTGCCCCAACATGGAACAAAAAGTCTACTAGCATTTGGACTTTTATTACTTCCAAAGTGCTGTGAATTGATTACATTCCTTATATCAACTAAGTCTTGAACTCAAGAAATGTTCCGTCAACGTTTAATGATTGTTTAATAAGCCCACCAATGAATTCTCTTTTAGAATAATTAGATAGATCAACTTAGTACTCAGAATTATGTGCGTTTTAGCCTGGAGTAATAGATTCTGACTTGTTATCAGTGAAATACCAGACTCCTCTGAATATTTTGAATGAGTCATAAACCCCCGTAACATTAGGGTTTGAGTCAGATATAAGTTGGGAGTTGAAAATATAGCCACTCACTCTGAGGAGTAGCTTTGGGAGTGTCTTGGAATTTTTGGCACAGAAGTCCAATAAGCACCATTATTTCCTCCACGATCGTGCTCTTGGTGAGCTTTGATTGGCCTCGTGTTTAGCCAGGCTACTTCGGCATCACTTTTAAAAGGATTTTATTTGCTATTTAATTTATAGAGTAATAGCACATAAGAATTAACCACATTTCATTTTAAAAGAATCAAAAGCAGAAATTCCAAATACATATTCTGTGAATAGAATCTCTGATCTATTAGTAGAGGTGGTTTAGGTGAAGTGTTGAGAATTCTGGGAAAGTATTCAGGCCAAAAAATGCCACAGCCAATTAGTGATCTGGGAGAAAGGTGTTTGTTTACCAGCCCAGGTTAAAGTAAATGTAATGACTAATTTGAAAGTTCAAATACAAACTGATTTTCTGATTGATTTAGTGTCTGACATGCTGTCATTGAAGTAACATTATAAAGACATTTTTTTTTCTTCATTTGTTTTGGAAGGTGTTACTCTATTTGTAGAAAACAGCTCTCTGTAGAAAGAGGTTGGTATTACAATTTTTTAAACTTTATTTTCTATTTGAAAAACGTTGAAAAATCCTGAGGAAATTTCCTTTGTTCCATATTGACATCTGGCTTGATTTCCTCAAGGGCTCAATCGTCAAAGAATAGAAAAATAGGCCTGACTTGCATTTGTGACAATATCTAGGTCTGTGTAGGTTTTAAAATACAGTTTTTTTTAAGATGAAGATTAGTACTTGTAATCTTACCTGGATATCTAGCTGAGGGCACACCAAGAGACCCTGAGCCATAGCTGTAAAATAAAGCTTTGCCCTTTGATCTTTTCTAAACTTCCTTGATCGAAACTCCATACTTGTCTGTAAAGCAGAAATAACTTCAGCTTCTTTTAGTCCTCATCGTTAGCTTTCAAACTTTACCATTCGTTATTCCCTAGACAATTAGCGTTCATCTTTTAGTCTGTCCTGTGAATATTTAAAGTAACGTCAGCTTGATAAAGCAAATTTCAAGTCTACAAACCCAGTGCTGGAAAGCCCTGCTCTCCTGTCCTCGTCACATGGCAGGTGGAACCCCAGGACCCACCCGGGGAGGGGGCACTGTTTCCCTCATCCAAAGTTCTTCTGAGCTTTGAAAACCCAGCTCTTGGCTGTAGCTAACATGTTCGGCGAACTACAGTTTTCCTTGAAGATGCTTCCTGCCGATTAAAAAACAAAGGAAGAAGATAAATGGCAAATGATTTTCAGGGAATTAAGTTTAACTTTTATAGTCTGTGTTTCTTGCCAAAAAAAAAAATTCTTTAAAGAAATAAAAAAAATCTGTTTTCATATGTATATAGCCATTTTCTTTCTTCTTTCCCTGCCTACATTGAAACCTCATTTTAGGTAAAACATGTATAAGTTCTTCATTAATATCACACACATTTGTAGACCAGCTGTGTTCATACTAACTTTATGCCCCAGTCATTCTCTGCCAGTTCTGACTAAACATCTCCTCAGAATAATATGCTACTCTTTTGGAGGCAAGTTGTCTCCTCCCTGAGGTTGGGTGACTTCATTTGATATGACACCAATATTAACCAAGGAAATGAACATTGAACACTGAAAAACCAAAAGGGAAGGTATTTTAAATCACTGGGCAGACACTTGGCACCAGGAGAAGGAACTGGCTCCGTAAGCCAGTCCAGGAAATGTGCCACATTGTTTGTAGAGAATCCAACTCCCCAAATTACAGAACTGGTAAAACGTTGTACACCGGGTTTACTTTGCTGGGTAACGTCATCCTTGGCTCAGATTCAATGAAAGATTCATCATCTTCCCAGGTGACACTGGGGCAAACCAAGGTTTAGTCTCCTTTTATTGCCAGGGAGAGATTGATGGTTGTGGGTAGAACACTATGCAAGTGTTGGCAGTTCTAGCTGGCTGGAGCTTTCAGGTTTGTCCAAGTGAAAGTCAAGGGTGTGAACCCAGGTAAACTAAATGTTTGCCACTAAAGAAGCCACCGTGGACTTGAAACCACTGAGGTGCATAGTCCCATTCACAGAGAGCATGCCGTTCTATACAGCAACGATTTTCTCTGTGAATGACTCTGATATGTAGGTTAGCTCATTTAAGTTTTGGGCTAAACATGCAAGAGGGTGACTTCACCAAGGATAGGTAGTGGTTATAGCCACAGAATCTAATTCACAAGAAACACAGTTACGTCACTGTGAAGAATTCGAGCTTTGGTTCTTTAAGTATCAGAGTTTGTTGTATATTTTAATGATTGCAGCTGCAAACACTGCTTCTCCATAGTGGCTAGCAGGGTACATGCCTTTAGCTGTGAGAGGCAAGATTTAAATGGTGAATGGAACACGGTGGGGACTTATTCTCATAAAAATTTAGCTATATCAGTAGCTTCAGAAAATGAAAAGTGTGGGGTTTTTTTTTAGAACTGAGTGATTATAAGTAAAAGTCTCTTTTTAAAAACACTTTATTGTGGTATAATTTTTGTACAGTAAACTGCACATATTTCAGATGTACAATCTGATGAATTTTGATAGGTGTACACATCCATGAAACCACCACCACGATCAAGATAACTAACAATTCCATCACTCCCCAAGAGGTGCACATTTTGACCTCTGAATTTATCCTTTCCCACCCTCTTTACCCCCTAGTAACCATGGGTCTGTTCTCTATGTCTGTGAGTCTGTTTCTGTTTTGCAAATAAGTAAAAATCTCTTAATTTTTTATCTTTGTCATCTAATCAGCCTGATTATATATTTTAAAATTAGTTCTCAAAGTACTCTATGGCATAACCATCTTCTAAATTTCACAACAAATATACCATGGATACTTGAAAAGTTTCATATTTGTTAAGAATCAGCAAATGATGATCTTACCATATTGATGGGATCACATAGTCTGTTGTTGTTAACAGGTATTCAGCACAAACAGAAAACTGTCCCAAAGGGATAAATGATGAGAGAAAGTGTATTTGAAAAGGAAGATGTGTAGGAATATACTGTTCATTAGTTGCAGTGATAACAAGAACAGTCTTTTGACTTTGCAGAATGGAATCTGCAAATATAAAGCCCATGGGGAAAAAAGAAGGTTCATTTATTCAATATTTTGTGAATATCCAGTTGCCTACAATATGCCAGACCCTGTATTATGTGCTAGGAGTGAAAATATTTAAAAACTTGGTTCCTGCTTTCAGGAAGCTCACGCATGGGCAAATAAATATGGTAGTTGCCATGGTTATAGGTGAACAACACTCAGGGAGCGTAAAGAAAGAAGCAGCTAAGTTTTCCTAAGGGAACCAGGGAAGAGAAAGCAATGCTTGGTTCTCTGCGGGCCAGGGCAGGAAGAGAATATTGGGAGCTTCCCAGGGTCGAGGGCATGCAGGACTGTCGAGTTTACTTTTGGGTAAGAGCAAGTGACTTAAGACTCTTAAGCAGAGGAGTGACACAAAGACACTTTTGTGTTGAATCTGTTTCTCTGAGACCTCTGCAGAGTGTGAGTTGGAAGGGCTGACACTCGGGAGAGGCTGGGTGTTGCCGGGATGGGAAGGGAGGAAATCCAGGGATGCAGTGGAAGGCAGACCACGCTGACTACTGGTTTCTTTCGGGCACCCCATTCCCACCTGCCTCGGCTTCAGCCTTAGGCTGGACTGAAACTCAGTGGCATGCCGTAAGTTCTGAGGTGATGTAAATGACATGTACACAGTTATGGGTAAAAATCCCAATAAAACAAACTCTGAGGGAGGTGCAAATTATTTTATTTTTCTTATATTTTGTTACCTAAAGGATTGTTGGCTAGAAGTTCCAAAATATTTTTCTCTACAAATAAACACACACAGTAACAGTATGTACAAGTCAAAGTTAATTTAAAAATGCCTCTTTTAAAGTATGGGCAAATCTGTGGCAATCCTACCCTGGAACAAGCCCATTTAAGCTCCGCTATTAATAAAGCAGTATAATATATGAAATGTGTGGCTGAGGAAACCAGCTAGTGAGTGTCACAGTGACTCACTGCATATGAGTGACTACAGAGTAACTTGAAGCAGTGGAAACACCTATGACAAAAGCTCCCGTGGGGTCCTATAGGGGCTCATTTGTGGCCCTTGTATGAATGGGAAATAAGCCCAGCATGAGCTCCGTTAAATTTTTTATTTGTGTTTAACGATAATAACCAAGGGTACACTGTGTACCTGGCAAGTGCGAAGAGTAGGATCAAAGCTTACAGCAAATCAAATATTGACAGCTGGGTCAACCAGAAATGGAGAATATGAAAACCAGCGACACTCAGAGAGCACTGTTCTCTTTTAATTGCTGTGTCTCTTTTGAGAATCTCGATCTGTTTAGTATTAACTGAACAAAGTGTATCCAAATATTAGAGGCAAATTTTTGATGGGACCAGTGGTGCATGTGGAAGAGAAGAAACAATGTGTCAGTTTTGATTTAGATGGGATTAACCATCAGAGAATTGTATTCGAGTCACTTCACCATTATTTGCATTGTTACCTCTACTGTTTATGTTTATACTTTCTATGTGCACGGCACTGTGCTAAGAAGTCACTGTTCACTATTTCGTTTTGTCTCTCCAAAGCTTAAGTGGTAGTCAGATGTTAATATTACCCCCATATTCAAGTAAAGCTGAGGCTTAGAGAGGTCGAATGGACTTTCTGCTATAGGGGCTCACCATAAATGTGAGACTGTTAGCACTGAAAGAAACTCGAGGTGATCTATTTCATCAAAAACCTAGCTGCTAAGCAATCAGGCAGGTACCGTAACACCAAGAGTCCATGTCTTATCCAACAAGGACAGCTACTGCTCAGTTGCAGCCTTTTTTTCTACATGGGAATGGAGGCCCATGGTTGCCAACCTTATAATTTTTGAAGAGAAATCAGAAATCTGGATTTGAAGGTGAAATTTCCCAATTTTTAAAACATGCTGGGCAAATAAGATATTTCCAAAGGCTAGATCTGATCAAAGGATCCCCAGTTAGCAACTTCTAATTAAGTACAATCCCATTATTCTACAAATGAGGCACAGAGAGGTGAAGCGAGCTGCCCGATGTCACACAGCAAGTCAGCTGGGAATCAACATGCAATACATATTTCTTCCATTTTCTTCCTTGAAATCTTGTTAGATTACAAGTTATCAAAACATTCCTTTAAGTTTTTCAGAAAAACTTGACATGTATAGTTGAGGAAATGAGCTAGTAAGTGATGGAATAGATTGGCTATAGATTTTTGAAAGTTATTTAAAAATTATTTACTTCCTTCATATATCCTATTAAAAATTGATACTTGCATTGCTAATGCTTTGGGCATAAATATTTATAAATATTTGCTTTTCCTGCTGCTGAGTGTTTTTGCTTAATGATTTCATGAAGAACGTTTTAAACACCATAACTTGGAGAATAGAATTTCTAAGAAAATCATCTATGGGTTGATTTTTAATTTTTGTTTAATGAATGTTTCAGGAGCATGATGACTTTTAACTACAAATCTTCCAATATTCTTCAGATTTTATTTGATCTAAAAACTGGAGACATGAATTAGGGAATCATATTCCCAAACAATGAAGAAACTTTCCACTTCTACTGCAAGATTTTTCATTGTGGACCATAATAATTATAGAGTGGTTCTAGAGCTTAACTATTAGTATCTTCTCCCTTCCTTGTTTCTCTAATGGTAAAAAGATGGCTCTTGTGGGAACCCCTTAGTTCTCCATTCATCAGCTGGCTTGTCAAGGAATCCAGGAGGGGCTGCCCCACTGATGGCCAAAGACCCTGCATGTGTGCAGACGTGGATTTATGTGGATGAGTGTTTTGGGAAAGAATATAAGAGAAATGAAGTCAGAGAGGGAGAAATGAAGTCACTCGTCCATCACACCCATTTCTTAAAGGAAGTGTGGGGAGTCAAAAGCTAGAGTGACAGATTGGGGGGTGGGGGGCTCTCAACCACGTGGTCTCAGGGAGTCATGAGATTCTTGATGACAAGGCACTGATCTTGCCTGCCATTACCCCTTGCAGGTGGGTCTCAGCATTCCCCTGTTGCTGACCGTGTGGCTGTTAATAGTACAGATGTTAAATATCTTCAATAAGCTCAACCATTGTGAAACTTCTCTTCATCTGCGACTCCTTTACTTCCTGTGCTGTCACAGGCCTGGCAGTGCACTAGCTGACTTGCCCTGGAGGTTGAGGAAGGCCGATGGAATCCTGAATTTCCAGGCTCTTAGGAGTTTATTAACTTAGAATTAAGTATTTTAGAAGATCAGCTCATATCTCATTTTCATATTTGCCACAATCTATTTTTTCTTTTATTTTGAAATAATTTTAGATTTACAAAAACGTAGCCAAAAGAGACCACAGTATATTTTCAAAATGAATTTCTTTTTTTAAAAACCTGGAAATCATTTCCCTATCTCATTTATATCATTTACTCAATGCAGTTATTATATATATATAGTTTACCTATGACAGGAAAAGCAAACCATCATAGCAAAAACATGTGGTCAAACAAATTCATGTATCTTTTTATTGACTCAGGTGAGAGAGGATATCCATAGTGCTTTGCATTCAGTAGATTCTCAAGAAATATTGTGGACTGGTGTACATAATAGGAAGGGTCTGATGACACATCTTCCCTCTTTAACTGGGAAATCACTTAACAATGTCTAAATTTGTGTTTCAGTGTTAGGAAGGACTTACTGTGCACTGGTGCAAATGTGTGTCCCTCTAACTCAGAGTTTTATTTTGCAGAGAGGCCCTGTCTTATTTTGCTATAACACTGACTGGGTAGCTTATAAACAACAGAAATTTATTTCTCACAGTTCTGGCAGCTTAAAGTCCAAGATCAGGGTGACAACATGGTTGGGTTCAGGTGAAAGCTCTCTTCTGGGTTGTGGATGGCTGACTTCTCCCTGCTGACTTCTCTCTATAGTAGAAGAGGCATGGAACTCTGGAGAGTCTGTTATAAGAGCCCTTATGCTATTCACGAGGCCTCCATCTTCATGATGTACCTACCAAAGGCCCCACCTCTTAATACTGTCTCCTTGGCATTGGGATTTCAACATGAATTTGGGGGGATCACAAACATTCAGACCATAGCAGGTCCCCAGTGATCTTATGCTTTCTAGGACATTATGCTCAAAGGCCAGTGTTGTGCATAAATATTTCCTAACTTCTCTTCTGTATCTTATTGTATACTCGTCGTCCATTTATTTAGCTAAAGCTTTTGATTTCTAAAGTTCTTTGATGTCTAAATCCATCTAAATCTGAGATACCTCACTAATCCCAAGGGGTTAATATATTCTACTTGTGCAAACCCATGTTCTCTGTCTTTTAAAGCACCAATTCTACTTGTTCTATAGTTTGAAATTTGCAAATTTTAGCCACTATATATAAAAAAAATTTTTTTAAAGTTTCTTCTGTATAGCACAGGGAACTATATTCAATATCTTGTAATAACCTTTAATGAAAAAGAATATGAAAACAAATATATGTATGTATATGCATGACTGGGACACTGTGCAGTATGTCAGAAATTGACACATTGTAACTGATACTTCAATTAAAAAAAAAAGAATAACTGAACTTTCACCATCCTGTGTCCGACCTCCTGCATACTTTAAGGACTTCTACTATGTTTGCACATGTAGCTACTGTTTGGTGCTTTAAAAGACAGAACATGAGTTTGCACATTCCAGTCATGACCATATTTGCTTGCTATTTCTTTAACCTTTTCTCAGAACTTTTAGTAGCTTTGTTGTCCTCCTCTCAGCAAGCTGGGGGACTGCTCTGATGTAGGACCTCGTTGTGAACGTGCTGAGGGTGAGAATTCAGAGATCTGGAGAATTTGGGGAGGATGTACTATTAGCCTGTCAAGTTAATCAGCAGCCTTTTTGTAACCTATTGGAGTCATTCAAAAATGTGTCTAGTTCCTGAATTTTTCAGTCCCTTTTTGGCTTTCCTGTTTTTTTTTCTGTAATATTTGGGAAATCCTGTACATTCTCCATCTTCTTAATGAAAAGCCCAGAAGTGGAAGCATCATTAGGAGCGTCCTTAGGACTTCGAGATTTCTTAGGACTTTGAGAGATCAGTCTACATTTTTTACTTTCTTCAATTTATTTGAGCCAGAATAGGGCTACCTTTTCCAGGAGACTGTGTAGAATATGATGGTGTCCATTGCATTTTCTCATACCATGCTTTTTTTTCCCTAGCTTCATTCAATTACACGAAGTTGTACTGCTCATAAATTTTGTGTAAACCCCGCCCTAATTGGTTTGGAGGTTACATAAATGAGTTAGACAGTTTTTGCCCTCCAGTGGTTTATGATCTTGCAGGATGGAGGACATGGTAAGTACACAAAAGCTGTATGATGCAGACAAAAATAAGTATAATTTCTGTTTCCAGCTTTATTCCTTACTTGGGTTAAATTTATCTGAAGCTTTTTAATCAAAGCCCTGTGGAATAAAGGAGAGTAAGCAGAGAAAAGCAAAGTTCCTGGGCTGAATATACCCGTCACATACTGCGAATGGTCTTGCTCCAAAGTACGAAGCCCAGACGTTGGGTTTATCCCACAGCTCAGTGAATGACAAAAATCCAAAGACTATATCTTTTGTAGCTTCACTATTTACAAATAACCTATAAGGATGCATTAACCCGCTTTGATTAATATTTTCTGCCCCAGAGGATCTACTGGCAGGCATACAACTAAGACCAGTGGGGAGAAGCATCATCTTGAGTCCAAGACAGTGAAACTGGTTGTCTCTGGACTGTCGCTGTGCCACAGTCACAGAATGTAACAGAGATAATGCAGGAATTGTTACCACGCAACTCGGCTAAGACAGCCGTCATTCTCAGGGCTTCGTCTCTAAAATCTCTCTCTTCCGTAAATTAATTCATGAAACTGCATAGCTTAGCCCTCTGAAAAGGATAACTGTTAGTGGTCTCCTGCCTTCGATGGAGAAACCGAGGCACAAAGCAAGCAGTTAATTTCCCTGAAATGTCCTGTGAGCAGTTAATTTCTTCGGAATGTCCAGTTAGCCTCTTAGCCAACATTACTGATGACTAATTCTTGGTTCCTGACAACGGTTCTTCCCGGGCTCAAATGTATTCTCAGCAAATCATGAAGCTCGTGACCAATGAGCACTGCTCTGTTTATTCCATTAGATGCATTAGAAGCTTTCAGGGTCACTGTTTGTTTGTGTATATGTTTGACATCATCTTTTTGGACTGTACTTGAGGTGGTTACCTCATAGCGAGTATCTCCACAGAGATCCCTGACTGTATCAACACATCAGTAACTGTTACCGAAATATCACAGACCCAGGCTCTCCCACGAGGCATCTCTGGCCAAGAGGGCTGCTGAAAAGAGGAAGATGAGAAAGCCAATATCCTTATGAACTAAGCTGTATTTCTAATAAAAGAAAAGAAAACAAGAACAAAACATTGACTTTGGTTCAAAATCCAGCTTGTTTTCTTTACAGAGGCCATTTTTTTTTAAGTTTGTCCGTACAAACTCACGCCTTTTCTCCATTGCTTATTGTCACATACTTTAAGAGGACATATTCTTTCCTTTTGACTTTTTCCCTCCTTCTACCTGCTTCTCTGTCTGCTTTGCAACACTGCAGTCCTTGGGCTGTGTCTTCCCTGGTCAGTGTGCTTCTCCTTGTCAAGACAGACAGCGGGTTCAATGAAGGTAGCAGCGAGTGATGCTAGTTTCGTCTGATATCTGTCTGTGTCCCTTCCCACTTCTTACTTCTCCCTTCATAATATCTTACTTAGGAGTGCAGGGAAATTTCGCCAATCTGACTCTGTCTGCACGGAAAAGTGAGAGCCGGCGGGGGGAGCGGGGGAGGCTGCAGCGGTTGTCCGGCCCTTTCTCAGTCCTGTGCTGGAGCCAAGCGGCACTGGCTGCATCCAGTGATGTCATGTTAGTAGCTTGAACTTGGCCCTGATGGAGGTATTTACACCATGGAAATCTGCAAATGCTACCTACTAATCAGGAACTTTTACTTTTTTCCTGAAGAGCTGGCTTACCAGCACATCACTGTCCTTACCCTATACCTGCAGGACTTCTGCCGGTGTCCTGTAGAATTTCACCAAACCTCTGACATATTGTGGACACAAGATGATAATCCAAAAGGAGTTAGGAAGAGGTGAATTCTCCACCTGTGCCATCACGAAAAGACATTTTGGGGACAGGGCTTTATCCTACCTGCAATCTCCATGAGCAACCCTTTAAAGCTCCAACAAATAAGTGTCTATTTGTAAATCACAAGTGGGCTTTCTAAACAAATGCTGCTTCAGGATAACTTATAACCCCTGTTCCCACTTTGAACCAGCTTACTCCCACCACTCTCCTGTCCCCAATAGACACTCAGGAGCCACTCTTCCTCCCAGCTTTGGTACACCCATGGATATAGGTGGAGGGTTTTTGTGCAGTGACTTCCATGACTCTTGTGGCTTCAGTGATTGAAAGGACTTCAGAAGCGTCAGGGATTCTGGCCCCACCACTGACTTCAGTGTGTGGGAAGTTCAGCTGGTATGTGAGCATTGGGGTTAAACGCCAGAGGCTTCTGCTCTTCCTGAGATCCCTTCTTTGTTGCCTCTGATAATTTCACAGCAGCTTCAGTGATGACAGGGGAGGCCACTGGCAGCAAGAGCAAGTGAGAAGGAAATGTCAGAGAGTATCTTGGTAGCTGTCTGGACAGCACTGAGGAACTCGGTTACTCACCCTCTCCCCTTGGAAACGTCTATAAATAGCTGAGGGTCTTTGAGGAGAACCTGCAGGTCCCCAGTCATGGGTGGGGGCAGAGTTTGAGAAGCCATCATTTTCCTTCCAGGCCACTGAGCTCCAGGGGACCTGATTTTAAGTTCTCAGCCTGTGAAATGGCAGCGGCACAGAAATGTGGAATCTGAACTCAGTGAGACCTGGTTTAACAATTGGGTAAGCACCTAACAATCACTCATCCATTCATTCATATCCCAAGATTAAAAAAAAAAAAAAGCAAAGAAATCCCCAATGACTTAGCATCCTTCTCTGAAGAAAAGTGAACAAGGTTACAGGGACCTCAGAATTGCCATTGTACATGTGATGTAATTTTGTGCTTTGAAAAAAGTCAGCTGCTAGAATACAGAGTGCTTTTCCAAGTTTTTAATAGATCACATTAAAGACCACTCTCTTAGAGTCATTGTGGAGGAAACCTATACTGCCTTGCACAGGGAAGGAGCTCAGGAACATTTTTTGTGGAACTGGCTTTGAGACAGAAATATCGACTCATTTTTAAAAATAAATTTTTTAAAATGACCTGGAAATAACTCATTCAAGCCTATTAGCTAGCATTGGCAAAAGGTCTTGTTAGTTTCTCCAGCTCCCTCCATGACCTTCCTACTCAGCTGGAACAACTTTAGTAGACTGTGAGGTCCATGATGACATAGACCACCTAGAGTTCTTTTTTTTTTTAACCCAGACGTGGTACTTGGAAATCATGTAGTGAGTATGTATTGAATGAAATTAATAAAGTGGATCATGACAACAATTTCACTGATGACAGTAACATGAATTCTTTCAATTTAGTTTTTTTAAATTGTATATATATGTATATGTATATGTATATGTATATCTTTTTAATTGACGTATAGTCAGTTTACAATGTTGTGTTAATTTCTGGTGTACAGCATAAGGCTTCAGTCATACATGAACATACATATATTTGTTTTCCTATTCTTTCCCACTATAAGTTACTACAAGATATTGAATAGAGTTCCCTCGATTTAGTTTTGAGCAATACATTTTAAAGTGTTAAAGAAAGGTTTATTCTAAAATTTCCTTTTCAGGGATGCATTTGTGTGTGGGGTGTGGTATTTATAAATATATAAGCAACAAAACTGTTTAGTGAAAACAGTGGGATTGTTTTGGTAAAATCTAAGGTTATGATTGGTTTATAATCTAAGTGAAATCTATTGAGAAATAGAAAACCCGTGAGTCTGTGTTCCTGGCTGGGACTTTGTTTAAACCAAATGCAGCTATTTGTAATCCTTACGAGAGAAACTCTATTTTCATATAATTCATATATATCAATACCTTTTGCATGAAATATTGTGAGAGTTTTTTTAAAGTAGTTCTCTTATCTTCTGAGGTTTTGATGTTTTTCTGGTTTATTTTCTTTCCTATGCTCGCGCTAGTCACTGGGCATGTTTCCTTGGAGCAGAGGTGTAGGAAGGACAGAGCAGTGTTTGGGTCCATTACCTCAGCTGGCGCAGGAGTCCAATCACGCAGGTTCTTGTCTGCCTGGGACAGCTGCCTGTGCCCGTGCCGGGGAAAACCCTTTATTCACAAGCTACGTCACCTCCCCACTCTGGTTTGTCAGCTGCCTGGCAAATCTTTGTCCTTGGCCACAAGTGTCATTGGATGAGAGAATATGGGTGCCTGAAAGCAAACACATCACCACTCCTAGAAAAGCAATTCTCAGTTTGTGTTCCGTGGATGGTGAGTCACGCCAGTGTACTAAGAACAGAGGAGGACAGAAACCAAGGGGAAGAGGGGTAAAGGACACCCTCCACCCTCCCTGGTTACAAATTTGGAAAACACTCACTTTGGGCATTTTTGTTGGCTTGAATGGTAGCTGATGAAACGTCAACAAAATAAGAAGGTAGGATTGAATTACTGGGAAAGTATTTTTTCTCATGGCTGCCTGAGAAACAGACTTTACTATTTATGTACATCTTAATTTTCAGGCATTAAAATTATAGGAACATAGCCAAAATTAAAAATAACCTGTGTTTTGTACTTTCTTGATGCGTAACTATAGAACATTCCTTGACCTTCCTCTGCCCTCGCTCTCACTATTTAGTTACCATGGCGACCACCAAGGTTCACTTTTCTTTTTTTCTGATGTGTAAGAATAACATTGCCATATGAGGGACAAACTGAAAGCTGAACATGCAAATGCAGAGTGTAGTCTTATTTTAAGATGCAGCTTGCCTGAGTTAATCCGCTATTCTGTTACACAAGTAATTAGTAGTTTGGTGCATTTGTCCTCCATTTTGAACTTCTCCTAACGCCACATCAGACTGCTGAATAGCTATGTACTTTTTTTTTAAACACCTTTATTGTGGTATGGTTTCTGTACAACAAACTACACATATTTCAGATGTACACTTTGATGGATTTTGATAGATGTACACACCCATGAAATCACCACCACAATCAAAATAGCTCACATTTCCATCACTCCCCAAGAGGTGCAAATTTCAAATTCCCAATTTATCCTTTCCCACCCCCTTTACCCACTGGTAACCATAAGTTTGTTCTCTATGTCTGTGAGTCTGTTTCTGTTTTGTGGATAAGTTCATTTGTGTCCTTTTTTTGGATTCCACATAGAAGTGATATCCTATGGCGTTTTTCATTCTCTTTCTGGCTTACTTCACTTAGAATGATGATCTACAGGTCTATCCATGTTGCTGCAAGTGGCATTATTTTATTATTTTTATGGCTGAGTAATATTCTATCGTATACATAATTCCACATCTTCTTTATCCAGTCCTCTGTCGATGGGCTGTGTCCTTTTGTTTATGCTCTTTCCTCTCCCTGGAAAGTCTCCTCATCCCCCAGGGTCCAGCTGCAGAACCACAATCTGCAAAGTGGCCAGTCCTCAGGCCTTGTCCCTCTGTCCTAATCTACAGCCATTGGTCTTTGCATGTTTACAATTTTTCTATGATCTCAGGAGTTATTCAGGATTAATTAGGCCCAGTTAATCCTCAGATCCAAGACTGCTATTGAAGCATTTCCCAAGCTTCCTTTCATTTTTTTAAATCTGTTCAAGTGTCTCTGTAGATCAGTCGTCACATGAGAGGCCATTGGGGTAGGAGATTCCATTTTATTTCTTTATAATGTTTATTATTATTTAGTCAGTCAGGTTTTTTTCTATTTTTGGATATAATTCATAAAAAGCCTAACACATTAGGATATTAGCATAACACTTATAATTCATAGATAAATATGCAAATATTGGAATAAGTGATTACATTTTAAAATAATGGATTGAACTGTTAGAAAAACTTACAGACCACTGTCTTGGACTACGACACTCTTGAGGGAAGGAACATGATTTGTGTGTGTGTGTGTGTGTGTGTGTGTGTATGGGGGGTGGGTGTGTGTATCCTGGTACCCAACATGGTTCTTGTGTGCTTGTTTGGTAAAGTGGTGCATAAAAAAGTCTGTGGGATGAAATATAATCTATAGTTCTCCAGCTGAGAAAGCCAGGGAATGAACAGTAAGAGATCAGCATGGTAGTTCCTTGTCTTCATTTCTACCTAAACAATAGCAGACTCTCCCCTCCCCTCGAGTTAATTTAAGAGGTGGTTCCCAGGGGCTGGCTGGCGTGCCCTCTGCTGTCCTGCCCCTGAGCTGGCTTGAGGAACTATTGATGCCATCTCTGCTGATTCCAGCAGTGACCCTGCAGGAGTTCCCCAAATCCTCCTCCTGCCTTCTGCATGGCCACTTCTCAAAGCAAGGCCCCAGTTCCTTGCAGAGCCTCTTCTGTGTGCACCTTGGTTTCCACACACATCCTCAGCTTTGGCTGGGTGTCTGCAGAGGCATTCCCAGGAGTATGTGCCCATCACGCGGAACATTCCCCCTCCTCTCGCAAAGGAACATTGTCCCTGGTCAAGCTCACGACAGCCTAGAGCTTCTTCCTTTTGGACTATTCCTTTCCAGATGGGTTCTTTGACTTCCCCACACAAGGGTCCACTCTTGTCTCTTCTACCTCCCCCATACATTTCTACCTGCCATCCAGGCTTGTCCAGACTGGACCCAAACTCATATGGTTCAGAGGACAGATGGGTGAGAAACAGGTGAAGCTGGCAGAGTTTGCGTA
Source organism: Vicugna pacos (assembly GCF_048564905.1). Taxonomy (NCBI): domain Eukaryota; kingdom Metazoa; phylum Chordata; class Mammalia; order Artiodactyla; family Camelidae; genus Vicugna; species Vicugna pacos. Next base: position 9,595,710 of record NC_132994.1, on the reverse strand, counting down.
GAAACCCACAGGAGTGGTCATTGCTAAATAATTTTTTTTCTTGAAACATGGAACTTTCCCGATGTAGCTTTTGTTTTTCTCCTTAGGTACAGAGAAGAATTTCCCTCCTAGAAGAAAAACAGAATGCAAATGTAGTAATAAACATTGGAAATTGACTCTTTAAAAAATTGTTTTAGTTGAAGTACAGTCAATTTATAATGTTGTGTTAGTCTGGTGTACAGTATAGTGATTCAGCTATCATATACATATATCTTCCTTTTCATATTCTTTTTCATTGTAGGCAAGATATCGAATATAGTTCCCTGTGCTATACAGTAGGACCTTGTTGTTCATTTATTTTATATATAATAGTTAGTATCTGCAAATTCTGAACTCCTATTTTATCCCTCCCTACCCCCTTCCCTGCCATAATCATAAATTTGTTTTCTATATCTGTGAGTCTGTTTCTGTTTTGTAAATAAGTTAATTTGTTTATTTTTTTAGATTCTACATATAAGTGATGTTATATGGTATTTTTCTTTCTCTTTCTGGCTTACTTCACTTAGTATGACAATCTACAGATCCATCCATGTTGCTGCAAATGGCATTGTTTCATTCTTTTTCATCGCTGAGTAGTATTCTAGTGTGTGTGTGTGTGTGTGTGTGTGTGTGTGTGTGTGTGTGTGTGTGTATGTATACCACAGCTTTTTTATGCAGTCATCTGTTGCTTTCATGTCATTGTTATTGTAAATAGTGTTGCTATGAACATTGGAGTGCATGTATCTTTTCAAATTAGAGTTTCCTCTGGATATATGCCCAGGAGTGGGATTGCTAGATCATAGGGTAAATCTGTTTTTAGTTTTTTAAGGAATCTCCATACTGTTTTCATAACGGTTGTACCAAACTACATTCCCACCAACAGTGTAGGAGGGTTCCCTTTTCTCCACACCCTCTCCAGCATTTATCGTTTGTGGATTTTTAATGATGGCCATTCTGACTGGTGTGAGATACCTCACTGTAGTTTTGATTTGCATTTCTCTGATAATTAGTGATATTGAGCATTTTTTCATGTGCCTATTGGCCATCTGATGTCTTCTTTGGAGAAATTGCTATGACTTACTTTATATAGGAGAATAACCTAGTGGTATGATTTAAAGAAATACTGTACTCACCCTACCTTCAATCAGGCCTCTTTAAAATGACTCCTTTTCCTTAAATGTCAATCAGAGATTCACTAGGGTTAACAGAAACAGAGGAATGTAGAGTTAAGGTAGTGATGCTATTATGTGATTGAAATTTAGTCAGGTTATTTCTTAACCGCATCCTGAGGTCCTGGAAGACTGAGAATTCAACAGATGGGTGAGGGGTCAGGTTTGGATTTGGGGAACACCTCAGGCAAGTCTGGGTGGGGAAGTCCCCTTGTGGAGCAGAATGAGATGACTGGGATCTCATTTTTATAATTTCAGTGAAAGGCAACCTAGGTGGGAAAACAGGAAAGGTGCCTAACGAGAGAGGAGACGGAGAAAAGCACTGGGTGGCCTCGGGCAGAGCACTCTGTGTGATTCTGCCTCTGCTTCAGCCTCCTCCCAGATCTGTCATGTCATGTGCAGTCATGTCATTGTTGGAAGTCTCTGAGCCCCCGCTGCCTCCAGCCCCGTGTTTGAGCCTTATTCCTCGCCTTTCTTTTCCAAAGCCAGAGCCAAAGCAATAGCGATGCGATTTAAAGGAAAACTCCTTTACAAGTCTTGCAGTGCTTTATGGTTTATAAAACTGTAACCACTGGTATATTTCACAGTTAAGGCACACAAGAAAATGTAAAGACATGATTCTAATACTTCATTTCTTTATGACTGAATTAAGCTTTAGTTACTCTCTGGCTACCTCTCCCCTTCTCCTTCCCTCCAATCCCCCGCCGCCGAAGCAGGGAATTTACCAGGAACTCCTGGTAAATTCTGTTTTACCTTGTGATTGTTTTGGGATGAAGGGGAGCTAAATTCCATATGCATAGCTCAATCCTAGAACAAATCAGAATTCCATTTTGGTCTTTCCTTTCCCTCCTGCCAGGTTCTCCTCCTCTGTACTTGGTACCCCACAGCACTGCTTCCTCTGTGGGGGTTCTGTGGGATGACAGGTGGAGCACCTCCATATCTGGTTCAGATGCACTGCCCTGCTGCTGTCAGGACTGGCCACATCGTTTAGGGGGTCCAGTGCGCGATGGAATTGTGGGGCCTCTAGTTTAAAAAAATTAAGACTTTTAAGATAGCAATAGCAGAACATTAAGCCAAGCACAGGGGCCAGTGTACCTGCCCAGGTCACTTGCCTGCAAAGCCATTACCTGTGTTCTTCGTTGTCATCTTCCAGCCTGGCTCCCAGTGAAAGTCGTGGCCAAGGCTCTCTCTTGTCTCTCCTGCTGTCTTGGACTCCCACCATGACTTTCTCAGATGCTGCAGGTTCCTTGAGCATAGCTGTACCTTCCGTCTCTTCCCCAGTTTAGGTGGTCTGCTATGAAGCCCTCTGCCTCATGACATTTCCAGTAGCAGGACAGCTGTCCCCCCTGGCTCCCTTCCACCCTTGCCGGACACCTGGCCACTTCTCTGTCTCCTCACATACTTAGTGGGCATGTCTCCATCACCCGCTTTGTACAGACATGTGCTGCTATGCTAAATCACTGTTGTCGGTCTGCATATCCCAGGGCATGACTAGTGCCAGGGGGAATCCTACTCTCAAATTTTAGCCTGTCAATTTCTTCCACCTTAGATTCCTCAAATTTTGTGAAGGAACTTATTTATTTATTTATTTATTTATTTATGAAGTATCTGCTGCTTTAGGGGGTTTTGGGGGGGCTATTATTTTCTTTTATATTTTGGGGGGTGGATTAGGTTTATTTATTTATTTGTTTGTTTGTTTGTTTATTTTAACGGAGGTACTGGAATTGAACCCAGGATCTCCTACATGCTAAGCATGTACTCTACCAGTGAGCTATCTCCTCTCCCTGGAACCCTTTTATATTCATGTCCTTCCTCAACTTACCTGCAAGAGAAGAAGAGAATGGGAAGGCAGGTTACAACATTATTTTTTCCTTAATCCTTTTGGCTTCCCCCTTATTTTCAGCCATTTTTCTGATTACTGTACACTGAAGAAGGAACTGGGGAGTGGCAGGAGCCAGTTCCCTTTCTCCCAGTTTAAATGCACCCATCAATCATATCTGTCACTCTGTAAATCAGGCTTGGCATACTAAGGACTAGAGGTCAAATCTGGCCGCTCCCATGCATTGTGTATTGCCTATAGCTGCTTTCATGCTTCAACAGCAGAGTTGAGTGACTAGAACAGAGACCACATGGCCTGCAAGCCCCAAATATTTCATATTTACCCCTTTATAGAAAAACTTTGCTGACCCCTGTGCTAGACAATCACAGCCGAAAGTACAGTGTCTTCATCTCTGGTGGAACCTACTGGGTGTGTTGAGAGGTGCCTGATGACCCCAGTGGTTAATCTGTCACAGATTAAGGCCTTACCACTGCCAGAAAATACTTCCACATACATACAGAGAGTAGACAGGCATTAGAATTTCACATACACACAGAGGTGGTACAGACATTACTATCTTCATTTTAAAGATGAAAAAATTGTGGATTGGAGAGCGTATGTAACTTGTCCAGAATTACGGAATAAGTAAGTGTGAGGTTAACGGTGGGGACGTGAATCTCTTGATTCCTTGGGGTAAATGGCAAACATCTCAGGATGATTCAGCATGTTAGAAAAGCAAGTGTTAAGGGTGATCTATGAGGTCGTGGGACACCTTTAGGTCCACCGTGGAGTTGGGTGGTGTGCTGAGGTAGGGTGGCTGGAAGGTGGAGCAAAGAGAGGGACTAAGGGCTACTATGTATTTAAAGAGATTATTTCAAAAGGTGGTGGCAACTCATTGTCTTACATACTTCCTGCCCACACAATGAGCCTGAAACTTTTGAACTGTGATAACATGGCATTTTCGGTAGAATCAATTTGTAATGCACCTTAATTAGCAACTCACAAAGTTTTCCTCTTTAACTGTTCTTGCCAACCTTTGCGTTCACACTGCAACCAAGTTTATGGAGGTTGGTTGACTGCCATGGAATTCACACAGCATCAGAGTGAAAAGAGTCTTTAAACATCAGACAGATGTCTTTGACAATCATATGGCTTCAGTTGCATTCATAGAATGTGTTTCAGTAAGAATAATTTTTACTTTCCTCCTGGCTTGATTTATGAAGTAGCTGTGCTCTGTTTTCAGTTTAGGCTTCCTATACGCTGATCTATTTCAAGACAAGGAATGCCCAGGGGCGATTAGAAAAGACAAGTCAAGAGGTGTTTAAAACAGACACAACACATGACTCTCTGCATTACAATTGACTTTAGATCATTCTTTCATGTTAAGACATGGTTGAGAGATTTAAAATAAAAGGCATTTAAAGGACACCTGAATGCTGTTGACATATGTGCAGGCAATTAGAACACATGAAGTCATCATCAGCACACAGATGGGTGATCTGTGTAGTAATTCATCTTCTCCCTTGTCAGCATGAAGCCGTGATATCATCCAAACCACTGCATGTCTTTCTCCTAGTGGAGGTTAACCTGTCTTTTTAATATCCAGCAGTTGTGATTTGCCTCCTATTTCTTGAAAAACGCAATAAAATTATGTGAGAGTATTTTCTGCATAAAGATGATCATTTTTTCTAACAGGACATTTTGTACGAGTTGGCTTACTAGAATCATCAGCGACTGTACAAACTGAAATTTGTTTTAATTTGCATAATGAAAAAAATCAGTTCGTTCATATCCAGTCCTGTAACAATTGTATTTCTGGAGTCCTAGTGACTTTCCCAATTCAAAGAGTCAGAAGTCAAAAAACTGCAAGGGCAAAGTTACTCTCCAGCTCCTTTGAAAAACTCAAGCATTGAGAAGTAGAGAGGCCGTGTCAGGGGAGCAGGGGAAGAGAATACGGCCTTAGAAGAATAATTTCTACACAAGTAGAAATTAGAGGGGAAAATCTGCTGGAATAGAAAGAGGCTACATTAATTGTTTTTTGAGACTTTTTGTTGAATGATATGCCCTTGACTAAATTTGTTTCAGACCCCAAAAGGATACGATGAGTTCAGCTGTGTTGCAACAGTTCTGATGTGGACGTAAAAGCTGCTGTTCAGCTTTCTGCCTGCACACGGAGAATCCAAACAAGCCTGCATTCTAGTCCAGGCTTTCCCAGGTCCTGGCCACACTCTTTGGGGGCAAATGTCTAAATCTCTTTATGCCTCACTTTTCTTATCTTTTTAGGAGAAATGGTAGTACCTGCTTTATGGATTGTTTGGACCAGCATTTTATGAGATGATACTATGTCAGATACTTATCCCAGTGCTCAGAGCATCTGCTCCTTAGTAAAAGTCAGTGACTATTACTGTGAATAGGAGTAGGAGTTAAGAATAACTCATCACATAAAGACTGCTGAGAGAAAGTCTAAGGTTTTTGTCTTTCTGGCTATTTATAGGGCTCTGTTGTGAGGGAAAGGGAAATGACTGACTCTTCTGGATGGTGGGGCTGGGTCTTTTTAGAAGTGATGAAATACAGGAAGGAATTCCAGTTCAGGCTAACCAGGAGGCTGGTAAATTTCCAGAGTCGCTTTCTTTGTTAGATGATAAAACAAGTATTTAGCAACTTTAATTAAACTAAATGGTGACATTCTTCAGGGGCCACAGGTACTAAGAAAATGGCTGAAAAAAAACCTATAGTGGTCAAGTAGAAAGAATATATGGTAAAATTTACCAGAAAACTAAAGTTACCTTTATCACTTAAATTTGAGGGCCTTAGTCTTTTTACATAACCAATAACTATGTATTATATCCTATGATACATCAGAATGATAATAATAAAGGATTATAAATATACAAATATTTAAAATGTATCTGAGGCTGAAGAATGAGTCATTGATATTAAAAATGTCAAAAGCTGTTATGTTATCATTATGTTATCATTACTTTATATAATAGTATATTTCTAGGTATTTAAATGTTTTTCTCTTTTATACAATTGACAGTAGCTTTATTTCTGTGAAAAAAGTTAAAAAAAGAAAAAAAAATCCCAAGACCCTGTTATAGATGCTAGAAATTAATATAACAAGGGAAACTAATACCCCCTTTTATCAAAGCGGTAAGAAAGGCCACCCTATTTTCCATTCAAAGTTTTAAAACTCTCAAACTGTACATTCATTCAGACTCAATATGTGATTTTCAAACGTTTTCTTATTTCCTGGCAGTTTCCTATTGTTATTTTTTGTTTTTGTTTTTTTCTGGAAAACTTTCCTGGGTCTGCTGTTATCTTTCTTGAATAATATTAAGTAGAACTTCATAAAATATTTTACCATGGTTTTAGGCTAGCATAGAATAATATTTTTTCTATTTTGCCATTGTCATATTTTTCTTGAACTTTTGGTTACAACATTGCTGCAATGACTCCAAAAGAATCCCCTTTCTTGAATTCTATCATTTTGTGTAATTATTTAGAAGAAATTTCAGTTGTTCTGGATAGATCTGTCCTAGTGGAATGAAAATGCCTTACATAAACAAAAACCTTAGTTATTTTGAGAATTTTATGAGCACAGAGAATGAGAAGTGAAAATTCATTCAACATGGCTTGTTGCATAAACAAAATTATGAAAATGAAGGAAAATTGTAAAGAAAATTTAAGGGCAAGCCTAGGAATATTCATTCACAGTCTGTATCATTAGAATGAATGATAGTCTTCTGAGAAATGTTTTTGAACATTTCATGAGTTAGGATATTTATAACTAGACTTAACCAAGCAAATAAGGTGTACGGAGGGAATAATCTGGCATTGATGGAGAATGAGCTAGTTGACTTGATTGGTCTTTTGCATCTTAAAAGTCACATAAAACTAGAACAGATGTCTTCTTTGGCCTTTAGTTTTGGGTGCTTTGGGTATTGTCATTTGTGTCTAAAAGAAAGAAGGAGGACAGTGCCATGCTAATGTTCTAGAAACCCCACTTGCATCAGGCTTTTTGCCAGGTCACACTGGAAAAAGTAAGCTTTTTAGTAATTCTGTGCTTTCCTTTTTACTGTGTATTACACTTGCAATTTTATAAAGTAATTTAAAAAATAGAAATGATATAAAAAACGTCATTGTGGTAGCTCACCCTATGCCCTAGGTAGGTTCTTGAAAAAGAATATGAATAAAATAAAACCAGGAACAGACAGGAGCTGGGTACTTGAGAAGCATAGGAAAGATGCTAAAACCTAATTTATGCAGAAAAGAAGTTTTTGTTGGTGGTAGGGATGCAGACTATTGTGACTAATACAGAAAAAAAAAAATGTGGAGCGAGAGGATGGCCATAGTTGAGTCCCTGGGACATGCCCTGCCAAGTGTGGGTCCTTGGCTTCATGTAGTAAAGAATTCAAGAGCAAGCCACAGTTGAGTAAAGGTAGATTTATTTGGAGAGATACATACTCCATAGACAGAGTGCAGGCTGCCTCAGAAGGCCAGAGGAAGGCCACGAGGTGTGGGATTGGGTGCTTAGTTTAAAGTAAAAGTAGATACACACTCCACAGAGTGCAGGCTGTCTCAGAAGGCAAGGGAGTGAGATGCCTTGAGGTGAAGTGTTGCTGGTTTTTAATGGGCTCAGTAGCTTCATATGCTGACAAGTGGGAGGATTATTCCAACTACTTTGGGGAAAAGGCTGCAATTCCCAGGAATTGGGTAACCGCCCACTTTTTGACCTTTTATGGTTAGACTCAGAACTGTCATGGCCCTGTAGGATTGTCATTTACCATGGTAATATATTACAATGAGCGTATAATGAAGCTCAAGGTCTACTGGAAGTCAAATCTCCTGCCATCTTGGGCCTCAAGATCTGTTAGGAGTTGAATTTTCCACCACCTTGGTGTTAATTGCTGTGTCATTCCTTGAATGGCTGTGCCCTGCCCACTTCCTTCCTGTCTCTTGGGGAATGAAGATGAGAGATGACCACTAATATAAAAGTGGGAGGTTTGGAATAACATTTGGTCTTTCTTTTCTTCACACCCTAGTCAGCAAATTCCATGCAAAGTGTTGCTGACTAATTACTATGAAAAAAAAAGTAAATGTATTTCATGAACTATGTTGGGATAATTTAGTTTTTAAATAGAAGGATCTATGCCCCCAAATCATTGATTTTTAAAAAAAGGTTATAAGTCTAATGTGGCTCTTCCATTTATTTATACCTTTTTCTTGAGGAAACTTTCTTCAGAGGATCTGCATTGGGATGAAGCAAAGGTACTGTTGGCTTCATTCAGAAAGCTTGTTATTTACATGTCCCAAACTTGCAGCCATGCAATAGAGGGGAGGAAAAAGTTTTCCTTCTTTCCTTCTAGGTTTTTTGGTTAGTCTACTAGTTAAATTGATATAAGACAAATTAACAAGAGAAAAACAAATTTAATTTCATACATATGAGAGTCCCATAAAAGTGTGAGATCCCAATGACAGCCAGGTAATTGATGCTTATTAACATCCTGAGTGAGAGAAAGGGATAGTGGTTTACAAATACAAAGGGAAGGAAGGCCATTCACAGGAAAGTAGAGGAGACGTTTGGAAAGCAAAATTTGCCTTATTATGCAGATATGTCTCTTAGAAAAAAGGTATCCTTGGTAATAGCTCTCTTCCTAGTCCAGGCCCCCTTTCCGATGTAAATTTAGGCAGTTGATGGGGGAGGAAAAAAGCTTTACCTGAATCTGCAGGGTTGTGAATGCCTTTCGCAATTCACATGCCCAAGTGGCATATTTTGGGGTCATAAATTCTGCTCCCCTTCACAAACAACTATGAAGAAGCCTACAGAGTGCCAGATGCCTTTTCGGTTACCAGCCTGCTACTTCTGTGAGCCCAATGGACGGGATTTGGCCAACTCTGATTAAATGTTTACTATTGTTCAGCTCCAGGGCTTTTACCACATTAAGTCTGTAATGGTCCCTGTTCAGACAGCATCCTGTTTTCATAATCTGTATCCGTAATAATTAGCTCTGTTGTTTCTCAGAAAAATATTTAAATGATTCATCATTTTACAATTTCTGCAGCAGGTTAATGATTTTGGGAAAGTATTTTTGTTTAGCAGCCTAATTTCAATTGCCGTGTGAGTTTTGCAGGAGTGCCTACAAAGGAGAAAAAAATGAATGAATTTTTCTAACTCTGTAGTCTGAAGAGAAAAGAATATTTAGAAAGCATTTGTAAAATTTTCTGGATCATCTGATTTCCAGGTTGTTCCCTCCCCTTCCGATTTGCATGTGTTTAAAGAACTTAGAAAAAAGTCATAGAGAGAGTAGGTATTATTTAGAGTCACATCTGGGAACAAATGCTAGCACTTCTAGTCACTAGGAGTAGCTGTGTGATCCAGGAAAAGATATTTAATCTCTTTAAACCTCAGTGACCTCATCTGTAAAATTGAGAAAAATAGCACCTAGCTCATAGAGTTGATGTGAATATTAATTTAAATGAGATCCTGTTTGTAAAATGCTTAGCACACTGTATAGTACTTAAGAAACAGTATGTGAGAGCTATTAGAATAAAGAAGTGTATGAATGTCACTAAACGTGATACACGAAAGTCTGTTATTGTTTGGACACCTTCTACTAAATAGAATAAAGTGGTTTAAAGTGGATATTATTGATGGTAGACCTGTTAACACTATTGAGAAATTATGTTTTTCTCTCTCTTACATGTTGTCTGATCCCTTCCTAAAACATGTCTTGACTAGTTTGTTATTTCTGAGTATTTTTGCAATCCTGAGATTGAACAGGTACTGATTGCTGACTTTGCTATGGAGGTAAAGAGAGTAGACCCTATTTGGATCAGCAGAAAAGGACTGAAATCTATGTGCCCGTGTCAAAGCAAAAGCACTTAATGTGAAATTGAAGGAGAATTAATAAAATGGCCACACTTAGGCTAACAGACTGCTTATTCTTATACTTGCCCTTAAAACGGTCAACTAACCTGACTGACTGGTTGCTATTCACAGCTCCAAGCCCGTTGTTCAAATAAAGCTATTATTTTACTGTTTCTACTTTATTCCAGTAATTGAAAGTAATAATCAGTCTTGGTCTCTGAGTCAATCTCCAGGGAGAAGGTCACAGAACTGTAACCTTACAAAATAGTATGAATTACCAAGAAGACCATGCCTTGGGTACTTATAAGATTGAAAGAGTGACAACCACTAGCCTCTATAGAATTGATCACCTGGAGACATCATGACTCCACTGAATCTTATGAGAAGAAAATAATTCTGCTGATTGTTATCAATGCTTTATTGTTTAAGCTATGGCTATATAATCATCCTGCCCCATCCCCAAGATGGGTTCACAGTTTTGAAGGCACTAGCCTGCTATGAGTCCCTTTTGCTTGGCAAAGCAATAAAGCTGCCTCTTTTCTTCTATGCTCCAAGATCTTGTCTCTGAGATATTTGGCTTGTCAGGGATGGGGGTCAATCTTTTGGCAACAAAATTTCAGTGTCACAGAATAAAAAATACTTGCTAAGACAGAATTAACATCACAGGTCTAACACATGAGATTATTCCATCAGTGAAAGTGAATTAATGTGGAAGAGAATAGGTAATTAAGGTTTTCTATCTGATTATGATATAAAATAATTAGATAATTCTAAAATGTGTGTTTTTTTCTGTAAAAATAATTAATCTTGCAACTAATTTATTAATTATATAATTAATACCCATTAATTCATGTAATTTCTGTAAAAGCTAGTAATACTACAAGAAAATTTATTTTTAAATGTTAATATCATTACCAAACTGAATTTGGGTCTGTTTGCCCACTATACAGTAAAGCCAATCTACTGACACTGGGTTGTGGTGAAGGAAAGTACAGTGTTTATTTTAGGGCCCAGCAAGGGGAACTGGTGGCTTATGTTCAAAGGAACCAAACTCTCTGATAGCTTTCAGGGAAGGGTTTTTAAAGACAACATTTGGGGTGAGGTTACAGGGTGCATGCCTCTCTTTCAATTGTTTAGTGATGAGATAGCAAAGTGATATTTCAGGAATCTTCATCATCAACCTTCTGATTCCAACCAGTCTGGGGTCTGTGTGCTTGTGGTCAGCATATAGTTACCATCCTCCACCTGGGTAGGGATTTTGGTTTCTGTAGAACAACTCAAAGATATGCATCAGATTGTTATGTCTATCCCTTGAGAAGGAACTAGGACTCTGTTTTCTTGTTTAAGCTATTATTACATTTCTTGCTTGACTGCTTTTCTTTTGTTTTTGCATGCCCTCACTTCCCTAATTCGTAATAGCTTAAGTCTACTCTTTGGAACTCGGAGAAGGCCTAGGCGCCTAAAGCATTTTTCTACAAACAAGAAACGGGGAACACAGATGAGCTTTCGTACCTTGCATGGCCTTGCTCAGTTTCAATGTTAGATTGAAATTTTTAGAAAGAACTAAATATAGAGTTGGTGCTAAGTGCTGCTTTCTGTGTGTTTGCAAATATAATTGAATAAGACCATGTAACATACAGATAGTTCTGCATCTGTTCTACTTTACAAATATCTTAATGCTTACCCTATAAAAGATATAGAAAATCTAGGGAAATAAGACACAGACACATGCTAAAGTCAAACACAAATGTTGTGTATGATTAAGACAGTGTATGATTAGGCTTAATCATTATCACCTTACTTCCTGTGCTTTGGGAAATGTTGTCTGGAATTTCCATTAACGCATGATCTCAATTGAAGTTGTCAAATCAATATTTGATGTACCATGCCAAAGACCCTTAAGATCTTACAGAGAAAATTGTTTCATATAAAAGAAATTCACATGTGGCATGGAGTTGTAGGGAGTCACAGTTCAATTTGGGAAGCTAATGTGTCTAAGCTGTGATGTGTAACAGGTTAAGAGTTAAATGTGAAACTGTGGGGGAGGAAAAATAATTTTTCCTTTACCTCTCTAAGGTTCTTGACTAATAAATCCCTGTAATAAAAAGACAGGTTAATTGGAGAAAGACAAACAGAAGTTTAGTAACATGCATACCTCCTGTATACATGGGAGAGACTCAGAAAAACTGAATAACTCTTTAAAAATGGTCCAAGCCATCACCTTAAAAACCAGCTTCAGCTAAAAACAAACAAAAGGATGTTGGATGGGGAGTCACTTATGAGAGGTTAACAGGAAAGCACAGTAAATGCAGATTTAAGTCATTGTCTTCTGCACTGATGAGAGTTCTAGAGATTTAGAGTCATCCTTTTCTTCCTGGTACAGCAAGGGACACTCTTACAAGCGGAGATTTCCCTTATAAATGTAAATGTTTCTTATAAGAGGGTAATTTCTACCCAGGTTTCAGAGTTCTCATGTCTGCTGTTTCTTAAAAATAATGAACTTAAAGTTATCAATATGCCAAAGAGGCATATTGGGGGGTGGTATATTGTGCTCCCCTTTAAAACTTTCTTTCCATTCATTACTTTTTTTTTTTTTTTTTGACTTGGAGCTTAAATCAGCCCACTCTGCCCACAAACAAGCTGTGATGAAATACAGTAGGTCTGCTCTGAAGTGCTCTGGCTTCCAGTACAAAGAAACATCTGTTCTTTGTTCACCAGGGAAGCACAAAAGATGCTCTAAAATTTCAAGAACTAATCACTGAGTGAACCAGAAAACAGGGTTCCAGTGTTAAGGACCACTTCTTTGGTTTATAGTGTTAAAAATTAGGTGCTATAGCACTTGACTATCCTTTATGATTGGATTACTGCATTCTGTTGATTCTTACTTTGTGGTTGGCTTTATTTTTTTGATAACTATGTAAATGTATAAAGCTAAAGCTCTAAACGTTCTTAGAAACAATGAACAGTACATATATGTAAATTTTAAAATGGTTTTATCTCTCAATGTGTTGCTCTTCTTAGAATAAACTTTGTTTACCTGCCAAAAATTAAAAAAATTAGATGCTATAGAAAGTTCACACACACACAAAATGGGCCATTTGGTTATAAGTATTCAGTTAAAAAAATAAAGGAGCAGCAATGTAGATTTCACGATTTGTTAGAAGAGTTGAATATTCACTATCTAAAAGAAAACATCACACTGTATTTATTTTTCTATTATAAACCTAGTGCTTTGAAAAGCTTTCTTTGGCTTCTTAACTGTGGCTGAGTTCGTGAAGGAAATTTACTTTCAGAAAACAAATTTCCGTATTTTATCTGGAATGAGTAATGAAAATCTTGCTCCTTAGCCATTCAAGGGAAGGACTATTTTTACTGTGAGTTTTAAATAAGCCCATGTGCTAAGTTACTATATTTAAGAGTTTAGGCAACTTTTGCAGTACAGCCCCCAGGGTATTAGAGCTATCTTCCCTCAACTTTGAGTCCCAGCCTTTCAGTTCAGTATGTTTGTTTGTAACATACCTGTTAGTCAAATTCTTTTGTTCTGAGACTGACAGAGATTCTGTAAAGCATTCAAAATGGAATGACTCAAATGTGCTCCCCATGGGATGAGTTAAGTGCTGTTTTGTTAACTTTTTTCCTTATTTTACCTCAAAGTATTTTTAAAATTTTTGATTTTGAAATTGATCTGTCTTCTCCCAATTCTTTGTGCTGTTGTTCTTATTAGTATAAATGACTGACATAGAAAAAAGATATTGAAAAAGAGGCTATGGAAAAATAGATGTTCATATCCCTAAAAACTACCCCACCCTCTTCCCCTGGCTTTTCCCTTTTCCTCTCTCCATTTAAAGCCCCCACCCCGACCTGATGTGGATTTTTCTGCACATCGTGACTCCCAACTTGTTCCTAGCAGGGTTTGAGGTTTGAATTTTCTGATAGACAATTTAGAGTCACTTAAAAAATAACCCTTTTATTTTACAAAAGCTTTAGATTCATAGAATTATTGCAAAGATAGTATCAGGATTTCCCATTCATTCCATACTAATTTCCTCTGTAATTAACATCTTACATGATTATGGTACATTGCTTATAATTAATGAACCCAGTATTGATGCATTATTTTGACTAATGTTCATGCTTTATCCACATCTCCTCAGTGTTTCCTAATGTCTTTTTTCTTTCTCAGGGTCTATCTGGGATGCCACAGTACATTTAGTTGTCATAGGTCCTTAGCCTCTTCTTGGCTGTGACAGTTATTTAAATTCTCTTTCTTTTTGATGACCTTCATAGTTTTAAAGATTACTGATCAGGCATTTTATAGAGTCTGTCAGCTGGGATCTGTCTGATGTTTTTCTTGTTATTAGACTTGGGAAATGTTTTAGGGGAGGAGGACCACAAAGGCAAAAGGCCATTCTTATCACATTGTATCAAAGAAACATATCATCAATTGACTTAGCACTGCTGATGCTGACCTTGATTATTTGGCTTGAGAGGTTTGTCAGGTTAGAATTATATTTTCACTTTTTCCTAAAGACTGTCAAAATAATTTCCTGATATTTTTTAACAACATATTCATTAAAGCTGCAAGGAGGCTATCAGGACTGATCTTTTGGTTTCTCTTTCTTGGTGATGTTGGAAAGCTCCTATTAGTTTCTAAGTCATCAGACAAAAATAATTTCAGGGGTGGTAGAAACATCTCTTTTTTCATGTGTTGCAGGTGGGAATGAGATCCCGAAATCAGGGTGGTGAAAGTTCATCTAACGGGCATGTCTCCTGCCCCAAGTCCTCCATCATCAGCAGTGCTGATGATAAAAGTCTCTCGGAAGATACGAAAAAGAAGAACAAATCAAATAGAAAGGAGGATGATGTCACGGCCTCAGGAACTGTCAAACGACACCTAAAACCATCTGGAGAAAGTGAACGAAAGAATAAGAAATCCTTGGAGTTATCCAAAGAAGACCTCATCCAGCTACTCAGTATAATGGAAGGGGAGTTGCAGGTAGAGTCACATTCTCTCAATTATTGTGTCTCTACTCCTAAGGTGTAACTTAAGAGGTTATGAACCTATCTCCCTCCCTCACTGGATTGTGAACTTCATGGGGAGAGGGGCTGTGTTTTTCTTAGTCATTCCTAAATCCCCAGTGCCTGGCACAAGTTTGCACTTACTACTGTTGAATGAACGGATAAATGAATAGATGCTGATTCCAGCTGCAAGCTTCTCTAGAACAGGACATGATTTTGGTTTAACATAGGTTCCGATTCTTAGTAGTAATTAATCAATGTGGTTACCTAATTTAGCCAAAACCTGCAATTGAAAACTGAAAAGGTCATGATTATTAGAAGGCAGAATTAAGACCAATTGTTACTTTTGCTTTTTTTTTTTCCAGCAGGTAGAGTAAAAGAGAGATAAAGAGAAAGAGGCTTCATTTAAGCCAGTCTTACTCTTCTCATTTTTTGGTGACTTGCAGCCTTAATTTTCTACAACATCCTAGGAGCTGAGGTGCACGCGAATAAGCAGAGCATTGTAATGTGAAAACCTAGTGCTTTCACAAAGCATTTTCAAGTCTATTATCTCATTCGATCTCAATAAAAATGTGGGTAATATTATTTATAATTTATAGCAAGGTAATACTATCTATAATAAAATTATCTATAATTTATAACTTATAAACAGGCCAGAAGGGTTGTCCAGATCTCATCTTAGGCCTCCTGATTCTTGGTCCAGGGCACTTTGCACTGCCCATCCTCACCAACCTTCTGTTGGTGCCAGGTCCCTGGTTAAGAGAATGTTTTTAAGGATGCAGGGGGAGTTGGGCTTCTTTGGAGTTTCTGAGCCCTGGGCAATTGTATTTCTGGAAGTGAGGAAACAATAACTTTTTTTTTTTTTTTTGAGAAGAGGATGACTTAAGAGTGAGGTTGCAGTTGCTGTTTCCCTTTTTGTTTTTGTTAGATTCTTAGTTTGCATAAGCCTCTAGGGGCATAGTAACAATTGAATGAGATGGAATCTTTGTTTGGTGCTATTAGCATCAGAGATGTTGTCTGCAGCTGCCCTAAACTAGGGTGATCTGATCTGATCTGTTCCTGTTCTAATCTGTGTGTGCCTACAGATAAGGAAACCCCTAGGGTAAAGAGAAATAGAGAACGTACAAAACTCAAATTAAAAACAAACAAGTATGGTTGAACTCACCGTTTATGGGCTGAGAAGGATCATCTTTGCGTTTCACAGCAACAGGTGAAATTTTCCAGTGCCACCATTACTCAAAATAACCTCACCACTGCCAGACATGTGGTTATTGTTCTATGTATTAACATTTATTGTGTAAAGAAGTAGAATATATTAGTGCAACTTTTTAAGCTGCCCTCAGCCTACAGCTATTGACCTGAGTGGAAGGTACAACCATTGCCTTTGAAATCTTAACCAAAGCAAGCCACTCTCCCTGGAGTGAGACGGCCTGTACTCTGTGGAGTGTGTATCTACTTTTACTGTAAACATCCAGTCCTACATCTCATGTTCTCTCTGGCCTTCTGAAACAGCCTGGACTCTGTCTATGGAGTATGTATCTCTCTGAATAAATCTACTTTGACTCAAAAAAAAAAGAAAAGAAAAAAGGAATCTTCACAAAGCAATGCCATCAGCTCACTTCTTTCTGGGCATGTTGGCTTGTGTGAAGCCTGTGGCTCTTCCAGACACTAATTTCTGTAGAAGGCTGTTATATCATCGTGGACTCTGGACAGTATTTAAGATTCATGTGGCTTTTATCTCCATGGTGTTGCCAGATATGATTCCAGAGCCTAAGCATGAAAAATATAAGCCCACACACCTGGGACATGAAAAAAATTAACCAGAAGACTCCAAGGAAATGCAATTTGTCCTCCCTTAATCTTTATGAATACAGGCTACCTTACCTTACCCAATAGATGTATTCCTGAGCAGCAGTAAATAAGGAAATAGTGTAGGATATTTGTAGGGGAGGCAATGAAGAAAAAGAGAAATGAAGGCTCTGATATTGTAAGGAACTCCATGGTGAGTTCATTTGCAATGCAAATAATCCATCCTCTATATATTTATATGCACATGCATATGTATGTAAGTATTTGCACTTGTAAATGCAGATTCTGCAATACTAAATTTGTTAAAAAATGAGAGGGCTCCTCTATTTAGAGTTGTGGATCCATTGTCACGGGAGGGGGGGTGTGTGTTGTAGCTAAGAGTGGGAGGTGGTTGGCATTAGCAAATGTGAGTGGGCTGGTGAAAATGTGACCACTGTGTGCCAGGTTTGCCACACTAGAGACGAGAAAAAAAGGTCTATTTAAAGATATGGTGCTGAGAAGAGAGGCAGAGAGTTTAGGGACCCTCAGCTCAGGCCTAGATGTGATTCAGCTGGACATTTATGAGCATTTAGTGAGTTGTCTCCCAGACCTTCAAGGCTATCTATTACTCTCCCTTTATGGAGTGGCCATCTATGGCTCAAATAGCTTTACTCTGGAGGTGGTGTTCCAGAGTTCTATCCCGTATCAGGGTTGACAAGCATTTTTGATGTGTCTTATCCACCTCCTTTATGTGGCAGATGTGATTCTGACACTCAGACAAGTCAAGTGACTCTCCAAAGGTCGCACAGCAATTTAGTTAACTTTTGCTCTACATCCAGACTCCCTGGCTCTCCGTCCAGTGTCTCTCTCATTGTCTCATTTACACCCTGGGGATGTGCAAGGCTGGGCTCTAGGACCTTTGTACTTACTGTCTCCAGAATTTCTTTCAAGTAAATTCACTCTGTAAACTCCAAGGCCAAAGCCACTTGAGACTTTTTTAGGTAAGAGAAATTGAGGAATGTTTCTCTCACATCAGAGTGGAATGTGATCTGGGCCTTGAAGTTGTGTGTAATCTGGGTAGTGAGAAAGGCGGGGAGGCAGGAAGGAGGGCCACATGGCCATGGGCTGGGCGCCATATAGCCTTGAGGGGTTTCATATTCACTTACTCTCTGAGGGGTGTGCCCTGGAGCTGTGCAACAGCTTAGCCTTGGGGGGGGTCTGGACTACTGCTCAGAGGCACTAGGGTGACACACTAAAGGCTTATAAGAGTGAGGAGATGAGACTGAGGTCAGGTCTGCCTGTGGGAGACGTACCTGGGGAGTGACTTGGGGGAAATGAGGTGATGGAGGCTCACTCAGGCTTTTTATGCCCACTTTCTCTTTTGCAGATTCCTCTTTGATCTCTCTCATTCTCTCCAAATCCATACCCAGGGTTTTGGACATTACAGACAATTCTCTGTGTTTTCTGGTATCAATCATCTGCCACCTTTGGAATCTGTCACGTGATCTATGGGGATTTGTTGAACCAACATTATAGACAGAATGACCTTTATTGTTAGCATTGGCTCTTTGCAAAACTGCAGTTTTTGGTTTATTTATTTATTATTTTTTGCCAGTCCAGGGGTCCAGTGAACTCTTGAAGTGCACCTTTAATGGATACGCATTAGAAATGGAGCTGCCTTTCCCAGGGATTTTTGTATTTTAAGGAGTCTTGACTGGAACTGGTGATGTCATGCCCCTTGTCCTAGAGAAGGACATCTTCCAGACTTTTCAAGCTGCACCTTAGCAGATGAAAGCTTGCCATTTCAGCACAATGACTGGCCAGCATCGCCTACACAGAAGCAGATGGATGGTTTCCATTATTACACTTCTGTCATTGACTGCTTCAGTTACAAGTACTTTCTAATAAATTGGAACATTTTTACTCTCTGGGTGAAAAACTGGTTATATGTTTCCCATATTAAACTGAAAATAATGAAATAGTGCACCCAGAGCATCACGTGGGCATCATGATTAATTTCGCCTTTTGTTTGTCCAAAAATAGCACTTTAAAGAAGCCAGTCAATTTGGCTACACTAAAAACAACAAAAGTTCAGAGGAAATGGTACTCACATCAAAAGGCCATGATACAGAACACTTGGCAGAAGGGTATTCTTGTAGAATAATTCAAAAACAGGATACTAATTAATTTTTTTCTAGATGGGAAAAATACTTAGCTCTTTCATACAATAAATTCCCTTGGTATATTCACTCAAGTACGTATTTGAAAAACCAACCTCCAATTGGGTTTGATCATTTTTCCCTTTGTCCTTATAATTAGTTCTCTTCTACCTGTGCAGAAGGAGGCTCAGAGAAAACTGGGTAATATAACTAGACAAGGCACCACCATTCCATCTGTCAGAGACAGACTCATCCGTACACTGAGGAATTGATCTTCATCTGGCAGAAGTCATATTTCAGAGATACTTTATGAAATAGATAATATGCCTGTGGATTGCTAGAAGTTTCCCCCATTCTCTCCTGTTGGGGCTCCTAACCATTTTCTTTAATATTATTCACTACTTTTTTTTTAACCTCTCTACAACCTACTCTAGGTAAGCCCTCTCTCCACTCTTTTTTCTCACCAAGAGAGTTTATTCATTCTTAGGACATTCATTAATTCATTCTAAATTGATTAATCTTACAATATTTAAGAAACATCCTGTGCTAGAGTTCTGAAAAATGCAAAGGTGAATAATACTACTACTCGTGGTTAAAATTTGGTGCGCTCCTACTATGTGCCAAGCATGGTTTTCGGTACCGGGTATTAGAGCAGTCATGAAGAAAGCACACGATCTGGTAGGACAGGTGAGAATGTACAGGAATGAGTGTTTTATAGGATAACTGCAGTGCAAATTAAGGGAATCAGAGGTGGGAAAGATTATGGAAAAACTCAGAACATGAGTGAAGGAAAGCCTCACTGAAGTACTGGACCTTGAAGAGCTGGTAGGTTTAGGATACGTAGAGAGGAGAACAGGGACCCACTTGAGCAGAAGCCAACACAGGGTGGGTGGAAAAGTAGGGGTCATGCTCATCAGTGAGCAGTCTCCCTTCTGTGGAGAGTATTTGGTGGAGGTAAAAACTGCACCTCCATTCACCTCCATCAGAGACCACAAATACTGTAGAGGCTGCATCAGTCACATCAGTGGGAAGTTCCAATCAGATAAGACTGAAGGGTATCTGTTGGGTTTGTGAATCTGGAGGTCACTGGGGCCATCTACCAGAGCAGTTTCAGTGAGTGTAAACCATTGTCAGTGGTTTGAGAAGTGAAGGGAAGTTAAAGAAATAGAATAATATATTCTTGAAAATCCAGGAATTTAGAAAATCGTTTTTTGTTTTGGTAAGAGTTAATCAGATTTTCTGGGGTTTAGTGTGTGTGGTTTTTTTTTTTTTTGGAGGTGGGGGCAGTTTTTGTTTGTTTTTTTGGACAAAGCCAAAGAAGCCAAATTTCCCTTTTCTTTAGCACACCAGTAAATAATTCATGTAGCACAGAGTATGCTCTTAGTACACAATTGTTGACCTCCTGCTTTGAAATCTCCATGTTCCTTTTCTCTCCTTTGGAGCTTTAAGTGAGACATGGAATTATTAAACAGTAAACGGCTAAAACAGCCTGACTTCAATGCCAGGTCCTGCAGGGAAGTGTTGCAGAACCCAAAGGATTTGGTAGCTGACCTTATTAGTGTGAACTCGGACCCTTGGTTTACTCCTGTCTATATTCCTCCTATGGGTACACCTCCTACTTTGGGGGGCTGTTGTGGTTACTACACTTAGCCAATAGAAATGTTATTTGGAGAACTTTGGATAATAAAGGAGAAAGGAGGTAAGGTAGTAGCTAGAGGGAAACCCACGTGAAGGGCGTGTTTTTAATGATGGAGGAGACTTTACTGTGTTTATTGGTTAAAGGCATGGATTTTTTTTTAACACCTTTATTTGTGGTATGGTTCCTGTGCAGTAAACTGCACATATTTCAAATGTAAAATTTGATGAATTTTGATAGAGGTACACACCCATGAAACCACCACCACAATCAAGATAGCTACCATTTCCATCACTCCCCGGGAGGTGAAATTTTTGAATTCCCAGTTTATCTTTTCCCAACCCCTTTACCCGCTGGTAACCATTAAGTTTGTTCTCTATGTCTGTGAGTCTGTTTCTGTTTTGTGGATAAGTTCATTTGTGTCCTTTCGTTTAGATTCCACATATAAGTGATATCATATAGTAGTTTTCTTGCTCTTTCTGACTTACTTCACTTAGAATGACAATCTCCAGATCCATCCATGTTGCTGCAAGTGGTATTATTTTATTCTTTTTATGGCTGAGTAGTATTCCACCATATCTATCTATCTATCTATCTATCTATCTATCTATCTATCTATCTCACATTTTCTTTAGCCAGTCATCTGTCACTGGACATTTGGGTTGTTTCCATGTCTTGGCTATTGTAAATAGTACTACTATGAACCTTCAAGTGCATGTGTCTTTTTGAATTACATTTTTCTTTGGATATATGCCCAGGATTGGGATAGGGCAAGGATTTTTGATGGAGCAAAGTCTTGAAGGAGGCAGGAGGCAGGGAATCAAAGGTAGGATTTTGGGGCTGACCTTGGGTTTGCCCTTGAAAAGGAGGGAGACCTTTCACCTTCTGTGATGGAGAGGAGAAGGAATGGGTGGGGATAAATGCAATGTTTGTAGAGGAAGCTGGACAATTCAGGGAGAACTCCCCAAAGCCTCGGCATTCTTAGCAAGGAAAGTCAAAGAACTATTCTGCTGAAAATGAGGAGGCCAGGGCCAAGCAATGGCCTTAAGGGTAATTATGTAATTGCCATACTGCTACTGAGGAGAATGTTTGAGAAAGGCAATTGTAGACAAATAAGACATTAGTGAGTGGAGTGGATTCAGCCAGCCGAGAGATCATGTGTTTGCAGTGGCAGCAGTCTGTTTAGAAGCCTGAGTGTAAAAGAGGAGGTATGTTTTATAGCACTGGATCTAGGGTTGCAGTTGTCCAAGTGGGTGAGAGTGCCCAGCAAAGAAGTGACATCTGGAGGTCACTGGGAGGACATGCCGGAGAGGGCTGGAAAGATGTGAAGTGCATTGTGAAGTTCTGTGCGCTGCAGTTTTAGCTAATGCAAGGTCTTGGGTGTGGTCCTTGGGGTAGAAGTGAAGGCAATTAGAATTAATGTGGTCAGGGAATGGTAAAGTTAGGATACTGGCTAAATTCGTGATGTCGAAGCCTCCTAAAATGATGGTGGGGTTTGGAGTGGAGAGCAAGTCTGCATCGTTTAATAAGTATGAGAATCAGGGAGCAGAGGGTCAGTCGGTAATTGCTGCCAGACTGTTTCCTCTAAAGTGTTTCTCTGATCATATCATTCTGCTGCTTAGGAGTTTGTAAGAGATCTCTAGACCCTATCAGGTTGAAATCTAAGTTGACCAGACAGGGCGGTAAAAGCTACTTATTAACAGGCTCCCCCTTAGCTTTTAAAGCTCGTCTTTCCTGTTCTTCAACATGACTCTTCCTATGCAATCAGACAGTCTCTAATTCTTCCCCCACCCTGACCCACACACTGACATGTACCATCTCAAATACTGTCACCATCCCGGAGTTTTTTCCTTTAGGTTCCTTTATATTTCTTCCATCTTGAGACTTACTTGCAAGACAGAAACTGGGCATCTTTAGGAAACTTCAGGACACGTGTATTTGTCCTTGTTCTATCCTATACTTCCCTCGTGTACCAGTCACTATTTATTTTTTCCTTTTTCATTGAAGACTATTTTTTAGAGCAATTTTGGGATCACAGAAAAATTGAGAGGAAAATGTAACAGTTTCCCCTCTACCTTCTGCCCCTACTCACGTATAACCCCCCTCCCCACCCCGGTTATCAGTGTCTCCCACCAGACAGCTGGTCTGTTACAGCTCATGAACCTACGTGGACTCATCCTACCTTAGGGTTCACTTTTGGTGATGTACGTTCTGTAGGTTTGGAAAACATATAATGACATGTATCCACCATAGAGTATCTTACAGACTATTTTCACTGCTCTAAACATCTTCTGTGCTCTGCCTCTTCATACCACCCCCAACTCTGCACAGATTTCTTCTAGGGCTTACCTCCTCTGTGAAATCTTCTCTAATTAATCACTTGCTACCCACCACTCGTTTTTCTCCTACATATCTCCTGAAATCCGACATTATTTTGGTGTAAGTGTAAGCCCTAGCTCCTGTACATACGTATCCCCCAAGTGTTTTATGTACTTACTTACATCTATTGCCTGAAGCAACAGGCAAGAGAGAACAGGTTGTGCCTTCTGCTTCTTGTGTGTGCATCATTGGACCTAGCAAAGTGCTAGACACATCACTGTTTGTCTGCTGGTAACTGAATGGTTAATCTCAGAAGGTCCTAATATTTCTACATCCCAGGAGATGGTCATAGGATTAATTTTTTAGTGTCTGCAAAAGACTTTGAACTCTATAGAGAAAGTGTAAGTTCACAGTATACACAATGTTACTGATTTAACACTCATGGTCCCAAATGTTTGCAGTGCTGCTCCTATTGCAATACTATGAGTCTACTTTTCTGTCATCTTTAACAAGAGATGTCATAACTCCACTGGGGATAGTAATAATCAGTTCAGATGGAATTACCTAGAGCAACCGAGCACTGTAGGCTTATCCTACAGGAGTACCATTTATCCCTTTTTTCTTTAGTGATGACTTCTCTTTTCCTAAGTGAGTTCCTTTTATCACATGGTAAGGCTTCCCATGGAATCTCTGTGCTTCTGAAGAATGAGACTTTTAGTTAATCTGCATGGCTTTTTAAATCGATGACTCACCTGCACTTAATATGCTCCATCTTTAGAATCTTGGACTGAGGTCACTCTGAGCAAGGCTGCCCAGTGAAACCTCACACCACCAAAACGGTCAGCATGCTGAGAATGGTATGTCTTTGCTAAGTTTAGGAGGCAGTGAAGAGACAGATTGCTTTCTGATTAAAATCAGGAACAGATCTGACTCTTTGTTGATTATGATGCTTCAGAATCTCATGTGTCCAGTGGTATTGTCACTATTTTGGCAAAGAGCTTTGGCATCTGATTTTCATTGTTCAGGAAGAATATATTTAGTGCTCCTCATGGAATCAGAAAGTTAGCTTCTCTGCAGTGAGAATAAGGCACTCATTTACACTGCCGGGGAGAAGCTTGATTTTATTTAAAAACTATAAAGAAAAATTAATAAAGAAAATGTCTTATAAGATAAACCTTTTTATTATTTTATGAAACTCTAGACATGGGAAAATATTATATAGGGATAATGTGTGTCTGTTCATCAATGATACTGGCCTGTGATTTTCTTTTTGGAGAGTGTCCTTGTCTGGTTTTGATATCAGAGTAATGGTGGCTTCATAGAATGAGTTTGGGAGTCTTCCCTCCTTTTCAGTCTTTTGGAAGAGTTTGAGAAGGATCGATGTGAGTTCTTTTTTGTATGTTTGGTAGAATTGCCCAGTGAAGCCATCTGGTCCTGGACTTTTGCTTGTAGGGAGGTTTGTTTTATTACTGAGGATACTATGTGAAAGATGGAGAGTTCCCCATAAATGGCTCTAGCCTGTATTCTTTACAGTGAAAATGGTCTCCATTACTTTAGTAAACAAATTACATCTAAATAGCTAACTTACCCATGTAAATATTTCACAGTTATTTGAGCATGTGCTCTTGTTACATGGAGCCATTTTGAAATAAAATTAGAGTTTGTACAGATAACTGTTATGAGAAATGTGTGTTGACTGGAGTAGGATTTGGGACATGATGAATGTGTGATTCCAGAAGGACTCCCAGGAGAGATGCCAGGTAGAATACTGCCAGATCTGAAGCTCAGGGGAGAGGTAAGTTGTAGACCTGTGGTGTCCAAAAGAACATTCTATGAAGAAGGAAGTGCTCTATATCTTGTTGTTCTATAAGGTAACCATTAGCCACATGTGGCGTGTGAGCATTTGAAATATGGCTAATATGGCTGAAGAACTGAATTTTAAATTTTATTTAATGACAATTAACTTAAATTTAGATAGCCACATGTAGCTGGTGGCTACATGTATCAGCACAGATATACAGAAATGAACATGGCACTCCTCTGAGGAGACAGCAGTTGAAGCCAAGGGATAGATAGTAAAAGGAAAAAGTCAAGTCCACTGGGCATATATCTAGAGAGAATTCCAATTCAAAAAGATACGTGCACCCCAATGTTCATAGCAGCACTATTTACAATAGCCAAGACATGGAAGCAACCTAAATGTCCATTGACAGATGACTAGATAAAGAAGTTGTGGTATGTTTATACAGTGGACTACTACTCAGCCACAAAAAGGAATAAAATAATGCCATTTGCAACAACGTGGATGGACCTAGAGATTGTCATTCTAAGTGAAGTAAGCCAGAAAAAGAAAGAAAAATACCATATGCTATCACTCATATATGGAATCTTAAAGAAGGATACAAATGAACTTTTTTTTCACAAAATAGAGAGAGACTCACAGACACAGAAAACAGACTTATGGTTACCAGTGGGGGAAGGAGTTGGGAAGGAATAAAATGGGAGTTTGAGATTTGCAGATACTAACTACTGTATATAAAATGG
The DNA here is from genome assembly GCF_048564905.1 of Vicugna pacos. NCBI lineage: Eukaryota > Metazoa > Chordata > Mammalia > Artiodactyla > Camelidae > Vicugna > Vicugna pacos. The sequence goes on along the minus strand of NC_132994.1, from coordinate 9,570,368 downwards.
ATAAACGGCAAGGTCCTACTGTAGAGCACAGGGAACTATATTCAATATATTGTAATGACCTATAATGAAAAAGAACGTGAAAACAAATATATACATGTATATGTATGCCTGAAACATGATGCTGTACACCAGAAATTGACACAACATTGTAAACTGACTATACTTCAATTAAAAAAAAACAAAAAGAAAAAGTCCAGTCCAAAGACAGACCCTTAGAGAACATCTCTGGTTAAGAGTGAGGAGAGAGACAAGAACTGGCCAAAGAGGAAGAAAGGACACGGTTGAACATACAGGAGGACAGACCAGAACCGCCATGTGTCTGGGTGTCAGGGAGGAGAGAATTTCAGGAAGAAGACATTTCTAGTTCTCAGTGCTGCTGTGAAGTCAGAGGATGGAAGCTGAGAACGGCCACTTACTGAGCTGGCATTTAAAAGGCTCAGTTTCAAAGGAATGGTGAGTGTCAATACCAGGTTGCTTGTGCCCAGAAGTCCTTGGGCAAACTTTGCTCTTGAGAAGTTGGTGGCTACAGAAAGATGGCAGGCCTGGGCTTGGGGGAAGAGTAGGGGTGGCGGAAAGCTCTTTGTTTGTTTGTTTTTGTTCTTTTTCGGAGGGGAACCCTTGGACAGGTTTATAGGTGTCAGATACAGACGTCTTCCTGAACAATTCCCTCCCCTACCCCTTGCTCCTTTTATCCTTCACTGGCACTTTGATCGTCTCTCTTACTTAGGAGGCTGAGGTCTTCTCAACTTCTCTCCATTCCTCCGAATCTCCATTCTTTGCCTTCCTTTTCTCCTCTTCCCCCTTCACTCAGAGAGAAGTATCGCTTTGTATCAAGGTTAGTTCTGCTGATGTGATCCTGCCTCTTTCCAGACTAATTTACAGCTCTCTTTGCCCTTTCCCCGCTCACCCCCCAATCTCCCTCCCCTTCCCCTGCTAGCTCTCCCAGGTCTTTATCACCATCTTGTTGGGGGCCTGGATACTTTCCACATAAAAGGAAATAGGTTGATCAAAGCTCCTGGGGTTCTTGAGACATGGGGTTATTGTCAGCCAGGTCCCCGTCCCCAGGGAATCTGGACATGCACTATTTTGGACACTCGTTTTCTAATCTTCTGCTGACTACATGCCTACTTCCCTTCTCCCCTTCCACCCCATCCAGGTTCCTATGTCCTCACATAGGTAAATTCATCTCCATCATTTTCTGTATTGTTTGACTATTTTTAACAAAGCTTCTACTTGTCCATGTTTTTCTTTTTAAGAACAATTTTAAATGACAAACCCCTGGAGAACTGACTCTGTCTGTAAAGCACTTGGTGAAGGCTTTTTGAAAATCACTTTGTAGTTCCAATTGGCAAATATAAAAGTTTTTTTTCAAACAAAAAGTGGATTACCAATTCAATGTTTTTTCTAAGAAGATTGCATATTAAATCCAGAGACCGACTTTGTCAGAACTTCCAGCATAGTGACCAAGACTGAGGATATTCCAAGGAAACATCAGGTGACAGTGAACATTCTGGGCTCATTTCCCACCTGTCATGGTGCCTCACCCCCTCTATCACTTTAGATATTTTCTCTCTGATTGCGTGACGCCAATAGTAGTAGCAGAACCAACTCTCCACCTAGGAGCAGATGGTAACCTGCCCTGAAAACACTGTCATCACACTGTCCTCATTGCTGGGTGAAAGGAAGTCCTGACTTGACTTTACCAAGCTCCATCCTCTCCTCCCCAAAAAGTATATGAGGAGGTGGATGGTGGTTCGTTATACTAGTTTGTTCATTTTGGTGTGTATTTAAAACTCTTTTCATAATGTAAAGTTAAAAAAAAAAAACAAATACATGACAATGAAATGGCAGGAGAAAAATAACGTTGGCATTGACCATTTGTCTTTCCTGAGCTGCCTGCTCTATCCCGGGACCTTCATACTTGATTTAATGATCACACTAGGCCAAAAGTTAGATGAGACATAAACAGTGGCTTAGATGGATTAAATAAACTCCCCCAAGGATGTCCTAGTAAGGTGTACCGTGGCTTTCTGACCCTCAAGCCAGTGCCTATTGCATGCCAGAAAAATAACACGCCCCCACTGTTTTTGTAGTCCAAACCCAAGAGCAAGCTCATTGGGACAGAGAACTCTGTTCCACAGATAAAGAGAAGCAGCCTCTGTTATTTGCCGACAGAGCTTTTCCCATACAAAACGACACATTTTGAAACTGACAACTTGGGATAATTTTGCGGGGGTCCCTAAATCACGACTTGAGCTGATGTTTAGGTTCCTTTCAGGAGACTGCCTTATCTCCTCACCTGCATCTTGCTCTTTTTTCATGCTTCTCAGTAGAATTATAACATGCTGAACAGTAGCAATCACTTGTCACGAATCCATTTGGGATGGACGCCGATGCCATTGTCAAACTGGTGATTGGAAGCACCGAAAAGCAAAGTCAAATCTTCCCTTTAAGTTTAGGTGCATTTTCTGGTTTATTAATTCGTATAACATATTTTTATAGTTATTAAATGTTTTTAATAGTGAAATACAGAGCTGCATACCTAGAAGATGGTGAATTTCTTTTCTTTCCTTCCTTCCTTCCTCCCTCCCTCTTTCCGTCTTTCTTTCTTTTCTTTCTTTCTTTCTTTCTTTCTTTCTTTCTTTCTTTCTTTCTTTCTCTTTCTTTCTTTCTTTCTTTCTTTCTTTTCTTTCTTTCTTTCTCTTCTTTCTCTTTCTTTCTTTCTTTCTTTCTTTCTTTCTCTTCTTTCTCTTTCTTTCTTTCTTTCTTTCTTTCTTTCTTTCTTTCTTTCTTTCTTTCTTTCTCTCTCTCTCTTTCTTTCCTTCCTTCCTTCCTTCCTTCTTTCTTTCTTTCTTTCTTTCTTTCTTTCTTTCTTTCTTTCTTTCTTTCTTTCTTTCTTTCTTTCTTTCTTTCTTTCTTTCTTTCTTCCTTCCTTCCTTCCTTCCTTCCTTCCTTCCTTCCTTTCTTTCTTTCTTTCTTTCTTTCTTTCTTTCTTTCTTTCTTTCTTTCTTTCTTTCTTTCTTTCTTCACAAGAAGATGGTGAATTTAAATTGATGTTGTCTGGGGAGAGGGTATAGCTCAAGTGGTAAAGCCCATGCTTAGCATGCATGAGGTCCTGGGTTCAATCCCCAGTACCTACTCTAAAAAAATAAGCTTAGTTACTTCCTTCCCCCCCAAAATTAAATACAATTTAAAATAATTCATATTGTCCACGCTACTTACAACTGCTAGCAGCTTGACATTGTTTACAAATTCCCAGGCCAGCTTTTAACCCCTTGTTTGTTCCCTCCTCTCTTTTGAGCAGTTCTAGGGATACTCCTGGAAGTCACTGGGCAAAGACTTGGTCAATAACGAATGGCCTGTTTTAGGCACTTCTTTCCTCATGGTCTTCCAGTGCTCCTCAGGAGACCTTTCTTGAAGCACTGGTGATGATTCAGAGGATTTGTTCTGAACCTTGAATGACCTGTGGCGTCCTCAGGTTTGCCAGATGGGCTTCCAAGAGCAGATGTGTGGAATATTTTCCTTTGCAAAGCTTACTGGCCCAGGTGGGATTTGAAATCTGACTTCATAAGCATCACGTCAACCCGTCATACCCAGCCTCAAAACACATGAAGGGCTCAGAGAGACTCACGTCACCCGGCTGTCAACAGAGAACTATTTTTATCTAAACCATCTGTATTTAAAAGAGAAAGCAGTGCACTGATGAAAATTGTTGAAATCATTTCACTGTGGTATTAGTGCATAATCGAAAGAAAGATTGTCGACTGATTCAGGAAGGGCACTGTCACTTGGGTCTTCTCAGCTAACGCGTAATCCTGTCTGTGGACACGGTCTTGCGCTTTGACAATGTATATTTTTGTATTGGCAGGAGAGAACTTGTCGACCTTTCCAAACAGCAGCCTTAATCTCTGGCAATACTCCCATGTTAAACATTTCCTGATCAAGGGCCTGAAAGGAAACAAGAAACAATGTGCACAACTTTTAGTAGACTCCACTCTCCCCCTGCCTTTTAAAAATAGTACTAATGAAAGCACGTTTGCAAGTCCCAGGCTCTGTGGGGAATAGCTAATTTATGAAGAAAATCAGTGATACACCACGCATTTGTATGTCCCTAAGCAAATGTAGGAAATGATCTAATGGGCTCAAAACCAACACTCACACCAATGAAAGTGAGTGTCCCTTGAACAGTGGTGTTACCATTTTTGAGCCTTAAATGGGTCTCCCCTGCAGTAAATTATTATAATAATTATCCCTGCCATCTTGGAATAGTGAACAAATTTTAATATATGAGATATATACATATGATATAAATTATATACATGTAATTTTTTAAATGAGCAAACCTTTTTTTAACTGGAAAACAATGTGTAAGATGAACTGTATTCTGAAACAATCAAAATGTGCACGCTTTTTATTTTTAATGGAATGTAAATTCTCGGCTTTGAGTTTACAAAGGACGATCATCTGCGTGCAGATAAGGGCACCATTGCGTACAGAGTGTGTGTCCTCAGTATTTACCTTTGCAATATCCGACATGACTTGTTTATGGCTGGTTGTGGTCTGACATGTCAGCCTGAAGTGCCAAGGATGCTGACTGCAAAATACCTGGGCAAAGATGTCTCCTGAAAAGAGATGTACACATCCCAACCGAGAGGTGCTTCTGGGTCACTGAAGAGTGGAACGCAGGAGGCTCTGAACACTGCATTCCCTTCCTGCCTCTCCAGAGCTGTAATTGCTTAAGTGGGGAGGGATATAGGCTTCTCCCTCTTCACCTGTGAGACAGGACGCCGGTGGCTGTGAGTTTCCACCTCCCTCGGGTCCCACCACCTCAGTGCCATGACCTTCACAGTATCACACTGCTGTCCACTGTAGCAGAGTGGATCAACAACCCAGCCCTTCCTGTGGATTCTCTACCACCTCCTGACAGTTGATTCAACTGACCAGGGGATAACTGACAGGCAAGCATGGAAAACCGACTAGGGAGTGGAGGGCACGTGAAAGGGAGGAATAAACCAGGGTCCCTGACCTCACACAGCTGGAGAGACGTGCCCTCCACCATCAGTGCCTCACTTCAGCATCCTTACTGGCTTTCATGTGGTTTACTGCCACAGCCTCCTAACTGGCACACCCTTCCTGTGGTCTTGTCACCTGTAATTCTCCGTGTCCCAGCAAGCATTAGCTTTTTAACATACAAATTGATCAAGTCTTGTGTCTGCTGGAAGCACTCAGACACTCCCTGTTGCTCTGAGGGGCTTTCATGCACCAGCATGTGCCTGCCTCTGCAGGCTTACCATTCACTGCATACCCCCCCCCCCATCTGTGGTCCTGTCATACTGACTTGTCTGCAGTCCCCGGAACATTTCCCCATCGTCATAAAGAGTGTTGAGTCTTCTTCCTGGAGACTCTTCTCTTTTGTGATGGATCATGCAAATAGTTTGAAAGCAGAGGCACTAATATAGGTTGTGTTCAAGGTTGGCTGATGGGAGCAGTGCATTGATTCTATTCATTGATTTTGTCCTACTTTACTTTTAATGTTTCTCCACATCGAATAAAGGTCATTAGGCAGAGAAAGCAATTCTCCAGACAGACACCTACTGTGAGGCTAGTGCCTGAAAGTTTATTCCATCACTTGTTATAACTTGCTCACATGTTTCATCAAGGACTTCCTGGAAAAGAACTTCTGTTCTGTCCAGGTGTTCAGAGATTTTTATATTTTGTTAGAGTGTCATTCCTGAATCTCTTCCAAGGTGGAGTCTTATTGTAGTTACATGCTCGGGAATCACGTTGTAGTTATAAAGCAAGCATATGGATGGAGCCAGGCTCTGATTCAGTAGTAAACTGGGGTCCAAAAATCAGAACAAATATAACAGAAAATACAATTGTAGGGGTAAAGTTTATAGATTTTCAAAATTTTTTGTTGAAAATATTTTTTGTGTGATTTAAAACAACAATTTTATTATCTTTCATGGTGTTTTTTGCTTGTGGAAGTATAATCGACATATAACATTATATTAGTTTCAGGTATAGAATGTAATGATTTGACATTTCTGTATATTGTGAAATGATCACCACAGTCAGCCTAGGTAACTTAATAATTTTAAAATTTGGAATGGTTAATTCACACATATGGTTGAAAAGCTAGAAAAGGGTATAATATATGGAAGTATGTATATATTCTTTTTTTTTTTAACATGAGTGGAGTATATCAAATACACCATTCTGCAACTGGCCTTTTTCAGATATCAAGTATGCCTTGACAATCTTTCCCTATTAGAACATACAGAGATTTTACGTTCTGTTTAAAGGCTGGCGGTTACATGATAGTTGTGTGTACCTTAGTGCAGTCCTCTGCTGTTGGACATTTAAGCTGTACCAGTCTCAGCTGCACAATCAATGCTGCATAAATACATTATGCATACATCTTACCACACATGTCAAATTTTTTCTTGACCATATTGCCAGCGTTGGAATTGCTGAGTCAAAGGATATATAGATTTTGCTAAGTTGCCCTTTATAGGTGGTTTCTCACACTTTTGAAAACACACTGCATTATTAATAGTTTTGCCAGTCTGGTGTTTTAATTCCTTTGCCAGTCTGACAGGTGAAGTGGCTATCTCCTCGTAGTTTAAATTTACATTTCTCTTATGACTGGCGTTGAGCATCTTTTCAAATGTTTGTCCAGGTATTTATATTGCCTTTTCTATGACTGATCTGTTCATACTCTTTGCCTGTTTTTCTGTTGAATTTTCTGTCTTTTATTGAGTAATAAGAGTTCTTTATATAGTAAAGAATTTAGTTCTTTGCCTGGGATATGAGTAGATAAAATATTTTCCCCATCTCATTATTTTTATTATGACTTTGCTTTTGACATTTCTCACCATGGAGAATTTATTATTACTATTATTAGTCAGACATCAATCTTTTCTTTTATGGCTTCTGATTTAGATCAGATTTAGAAAGGCCTTCTTCAGATTTAGAAAGGCCTTCTCACCCTCAGATTATGAAAGATTTCTTTCAAATTTTCTTCTAGTACTGCCCCCCCGCCCCAGTTTTTCCATTTAAATATTTTATCCATCTGGAATTCATCTTTGTTTAAGGTGAGCCACTCTACTTTTATGTAGATGACTGTTGTCAGGAAGACAGAAACCACTCTCGAGATTTAAAACAGAAAGGAGTTAATAAAAAGCTTCGGTGGGGGGAGGGTATAGCTCAGTGGTAGAGTGCCTGCTTAGCCCGAACGAGGTCCTGGTTTCAATCCCCAGTACCTCCATCAGATAAATAAATAAATGAACAAATAAATAAATGTATAAGCCTAATTACCCCCTCTCCCCCGAAAAAAGCCTTGGTGACACAGACATCGGAAAGCTGAAAGAGTAAAAAGAGAATGCTGAGGTGACCAGAGAGGGTGCTACAAGAAGCAGATACCCCCTCAGCGCTGGGGAATCAAAGGCAAGAGGTAGACCTAGTACAACACGGGAGTTCAGAGGAGGGACCTCTCTGTGGGGCTCACTGCCCAGCTTCTGCTGGTGCCTGCGAGGGAGCTGGGTGAGGCAGGTCTGGAAGGTCTGACATGCTGGAGCTGGAGCTAATGTTATGTTGGAGCAGCACCATCAGGACAAAACAGAAAGGCCCCCCCCCTCCTTTTAATCCCTCTAGTGACTCCCAGGGGCAGAACCCAACAGGGAGCAGCAAACACAGGAGTCGGGCAATGCAATTTGCAGAGTTCCAGACTCCATGTGATGGAGTAGAATAAAAGATAAATGTTTCTACAGCTGAGAGACAATAAGTGAATAACCATTAACTGAACAAACCATTTTCTCCTATGATTTGAAATATCACTTTTACCTATAATATTTAAATCTATTTCTGAATTACCACGTAGTCCATAGATTTCTGTTTTGTGTACTAGTACCACACTGGTTTTTTTTTTTTTTACCATAACATTTTATTTTATTTTATTTTATTTATTTTTAATGAAGTACAGTCAGTTATAATGTGTCAATTTCTGGTGTACAGCACAATGTCCCAGTCATGCACATACATGCATATATTCATTTTCATATTCTTTTTCATTAAGAAATTGAATAGTTCCCTACACAGAATAAATTTGCTTTTTACCTATTTTTATATATAGTAGTTAATATTTGCAAATCTTGAATTCCCAAATTTATCCCTTCCCAACCCCATTCCCCTGGTAACCACAGATTGTCTACTATGTCTGCGAGTCTGCTTCTGTTTTATAGATGAGTTCACTGGTGTCCTCTTTTTTCTTTTTTTAGGCTCCAAACTGTTCTAATTATCATAGCACTATGTTTTTGTTGTGAAAAGGCTAGTCCTTTCTCATTACACTTTTTCTGAATTTTCCCAGCTATTATCATCTACTTTTAAAGGAGGTGACTTTAAACTCAAAAGATCTTGAAAGGGAAAACCCTTTGAAAGGGATATAAAAATCAGAATGCTTTTTATTAAAAAAATAAATTTCCTCTTGGATATTTTTCATTGTTCATGGTAATCAGAACCCCTGTATATTAAGTACTTAACACATATTTGCTGAATAACTATCTAAAATTTTAAAATATCATTGTGTCTGTTTTTTATTCCATTCCCGTGAACTCCAAATCAGTTTTAGTTTTATTGTATTGACCATGGTTGAATGAATAGAGAAAATGCAGAGATCTTTCCCTTTGTCAGCAGTTCTTTATCTACTTCCTTGCTTCCGAGTTGATGTGCACCACCAGAAACAGGGATCCAGCTCTGAGGCTTTGTGTAATCCAGACAGCTGATGAGGGGGCTGATGATGGCTTGCACCGGAGTGGTGGTGGTGAAAAGTGCTCAGGTCCTGTACAAATTCTGTAGGAGAGCTGACAGTGTTTGGTGGCAGGTTGAATATGGAATATGTAAGAAGGTGATTAGCCAAGTCTGTCTCCAAGGTTGTTTGATCCAGCAAATCGGAATCAGGGGTTGGCATTTACTGAGATGGGGAAGGCCATAGGTGGAGCAAAGTAGATAAGCAGAGACCAGAAATTTAATTTTGTACATTATGTATGAGATGCTGTTAGATATTTAAGTACAGAGAGATACCCAGTAGGCATTTGGATGAGTCTGGAGTTTAAGGAAAACATTTGGACTGCAGTTAGCAATTTGGGAGTCATCCATATATAAATGGTACTTAATGTTGTGAAACAGGTGAAAACATGAAGAAAATTTAGAAGAAAAAAAATAAGAAGTCCAAGGACTGAGCCCTGGGGAATTCTAGCACTGAGAGGTTGGAAAGATGGGGAGGAGGAATCAGTAAAGGAGAATGAGAATGAGCAGCTAGAGAGGTTGGAAAGAAATTAGCAAAGTATTCTGGAGTCAACGTGAGGAATTTTTCAAAGTGGAGAGAAAGATCAAAAGTGTCAGATGCTTCTGATGGATCAAGGAGAATGAAGAATGAGAACTGACTATTGCATTTAGCAGCAGGGGAAGTTATAGCACGCCTTGGTAAGAGAGGTTTTAGTAAAGTGATAGGAGCAGAAACTGGGTTGGAGTGGGCTCAAATGAGCCACACTCATTTGGTAGGAGGAAACACTGGCGGCAGTACGTATAGACAGCTTTTTCAATGAGCTTTGTTGTAGAGAGAAGGAGAAAAATGAAGTGGAACTCGTAGGAGTCAAGAGAGATTCAAAGCTAGGGCATTTTAGGGAAGAGGGAGAGAATGATCTGGAAGCAGGCAGAAATCTATGAGCAGAGTTGGGGAGAAACTTCTTTTGAGGGCTCTTGGGGAAGAGGTGTCCTCAGGGAAAGAGCCAGAGTTGCCTTCGGGAAGTGATTCTCAAACTTGGCTGCAAATGCTCGAACCACACCCAGACCAATTAGACAACAATCTCTGGAAGTGGGAGGCAGGAATCAATATCTCTTAAAAGCTTCAAATGATTCCAGTGTTCTGTAAGATTTGAGAATCACTGCTTTTCGAGCAAGGAGGTGCTAGGAACATTTTCAGAAGAGTTCGTAAACCTAGAAGCGGCTTGGGATTGAATGTGAGTTTCGAAGAGCACGGAGACAGAGTTTCAGATGAGAATTAGGTGCGACATAGAATTAAAAAAGATGCCAAATGCAGATCTGAGCTGGATCGGTGCGGGGGATGAGTTTTCTCTGGGTCTTACTTGTCATACCTAAGGTACCATGTGCTTCCACTTTAGCAGCTGCAGTATCAGAAGTACACAATTGTTTTCTTTATTTATGGCTTTGGTGAGGTTTTAGCTGCTGCACCAGGCATGTCAGGAAGAGATGCTTCGAATGGTTTTGCTGTGGTTAAGTTATCTTGGGATTGTAAGCCTTTCAGCTGATCCCCATGAAAATGACACCATCTGTGCGACGACAGCCACTAGAACTTCAGCTGGAAAGAGTGAGCCTGTATTGCTGCAGCTCCACGGTGTCTTGCTAAATTAGCTCTTGGGATTAAGCATGTGTGAAGAGTGGCTGTGGAAAGAGGACATTCGGACTATACATATGTTGGCCTTGATGGTTGTGGAAAATCTGGAAGGAAATCTTGGGATATTCCTATCATATTCTTTAAGACTAACCACTGTTGAACATGAAATGATGAGTTCTGGCAACACTGGTTGTCTGATCTCATCCACCTGCCTCTTCTATTTAGTCATCTTCACCATGCTTTTATCTGACCACTGGCTTTTGGATGCTTGAAGCATGATAATGACAGCTCAGATAAGATTCCTAACCACAAAAACTCAGGAGAGGTCAATTGTCTGAAACAACAGTGTTTGGCAACTTGGTAACTGCCAGTAAGCAGCAGGAGTTTGAAGTAGACTAGAAGGACCTTGAGCCATTGTATCTATTCCATCATATTCAAAGTTTTGTTCCTGGAAGTTCCCAGCTATTAATATGAATCTTGGCTAGTGGTTCTTGGTCATTTATTATGAAAAAGCTGTTACACCAGGAACATTATGCAAGCTAGTGAGGCAGAGATTTTTAAACATCAGAATCAATGCCATGCTGTCAGATAAAGCTCAGGCTTAGGCTATCATGAAAAAAAAAAATCCTAAGGGACTGCAAGTAATGAAACCATGATATATAACATGCTTAACCAGATTGCCTCTGACTTTGAATGATGATTGGTTATTGGCAGTAGTTGTGGATAAAAGTAACAAAATCAAGTTTTTCCAACATCTTCTTTCAAGAGGACTATATAAAAAAATTGGTTGTAGGAACTGGGTATGTGAAGAAAGCATGCTATAAACAATACTTTATATGTACCCACAGAACTGAAAATTAAGGTAAAAATACTGAGTCAAGTATTTCGAGCTCAGTATCAATATTCCTATTGCTAATGGACAAATAATGTATTTAAACACACAAATTTTAGTGAAATACCAACTACTTTTTTAGGGCATTGATTTTATGGCATGCCAGGGTTCCTTCAAGTGTGCCCAATCACAATCGAATGTTTATTTAAAAAATCGATCTGGCCAAAACAATATTGCTCAGTTCACATTTTAAAAACTAATTAATTAGCACATGGATTAATTCCTGCTTGAGACAGTTGCCACATATTTACTACTGATTTAGTATAGTGGACAGCTCTTCGGTCTGAGAATCAAGAGACCTGGATTCTAATATATAATCAACAACCAATTAGTTGTATTCCTTGGGCCTATCATTGACGTCTCTGAATCTGTTTCCTTAGCTGTAAGTTAAAGGGATAAAGGTCTTTCCTACTGTAAATTCCTACGATTCTATGAATCAACTGTGCCTGTAAGGCTTGGAGCCATTTAGGTTAGTCAACAAACTGAAATTAAAGTTAATTATTTCTCTTGACTTCCCTATGCTATCCCGCACTCTAGAACTTTCCTATCCTTCCTTCCAAAAGGTGGCTTGATGAATAATTAGCTATAGGAGTTGCGTTCCCAAATCTCATTCCTACTGAATTACAAAGTCATGCAAAAATGGGATTATGCCCTAATTATGTGGGATCCATCATAGCGGCTAGCAAAATAGCAAGTTTACACAAAGCTGCTAAATTAATAAATGAGTAAATGGAAAAGGAGAAGAAAGGAAGGAGCGAGGGAGTGAAGAAGTAAAGTGATAACTAACGGCTCCATCTATGGCGTGTGCTGATGTTGGTGGAAAACAGAAGCAGTAGCCAGGCCCTACAGCCATCATCTAGAGGAGGTAACAGGACAAATCAAAGAGATGTTTGCTAAAGATTTTATCTAATTACTAAAAGCATAATCACAGTAGGGAGCTTTATTTCAAACAAACTCAACACAGTGGAATTCTAGTCCAACACAATTATTTGGTCTTTCCCTTGGAATTTTTTAATTTTGCATTAATATTTGATCTAAACGTGGGTTACAGATTCAGGTAAGAAGAGCAGAGAAAGCTGAAAAAGACTCAGTTGAGAGATGGGACATGTAAAAATTGAGGAGACTAACCAATTTATTGAAAAACAAGTGAGACAAATCTCAGCTCTGGTGAAATGGGTATTAGCATCAATAAAATTTCATTCCTCTTGAGGTCTCCCTTCTATTTGAATAAAACCATTAAGTGATCCAAGATGGGGGTAGAGCTCAGTGGCAGAGTGCATTCCTAGCATGAAAGAGGTCCTAGGTTCAATCCCCAGTACCTCCATCAAAGATAAACAAAAGCCTAATTACCTGCCCCCCAAATAAAAAATAAATAAATAAAAATTTAAAAAATTAAGTGGTACATATTTGAGAGGCTCCATATTAATAGGTATGAGGGGAGAATTCACAAAGTATATATGAAAGAGTGACAACTCTGAAGTTAGACTGCCTAGATTTGTATCCTGATACCACACACTTCGGGCAAATTACTGAACTTCTTTGTACCTACTCAGATCCCTTGTCTATGAAAGGGTGGTAATATTAGTACCTATCTGTTAAGGTTATTGTGAAGTTTAAACAAGATAATGTTTGCAAAGTACTTTGCAGATCCCCTGGCATGTAGTAAGTGTTCAATAATATTAAGGGGGGAGAGTGAAAGAAAGACAGAGACAGAGAGAGAATGTGTCTGCGTTGACATCTGCTCTTACGTATCTATAGAGAAAAGCAATTCTGAGGAGACACTTCAAATTATTAATAGAGTTAGCCCTGGGGAGTGGAATTTGGGAGAAAATGACATACACTTTCCCTTTTAATTTAATGTTGATTCTGTAAAGTTGGTTTTTAAAAAAAAAATCAACATTTATTACATTGTAATTTTAAATCTTTAAAAGTTTTGACAGTAGATCTAAGGAGGTAATTGACCAAACTAAATTAATCCAGAGAGAGCAAAATTTAAATGAGTTTATGCAGAATCAAAGCAGCAAAAGAGGTTGTAAATAGCAATTCCCTTTGAGGGAAGGCAGCATTTATATATGTAGTCAAATCTACAGTTTTAGATAATTCTTTGTGTTAGGTAGATTACTGCTATTTCGACCAGAGTTGAGAAAAGTTGAGAGATTTCCTAGATCTTATGATATCACTCACTCAATGAAGAGAGGGGCCAGACTCAAGTGCCTTGAATCCCTCAGACCCCTCCACTACGTTATGACATCTGCAGTGCTGGTAATTTTCCACGGGGCCCCAGTTTTAAAGAGACAATTAATAGCTCATTTACATAATCTTGAAACCCAGCAAAGAGGAGGGTGACATTTTCTGGTCAACCGGCTAGCTTGCCTTAGATCTCTATAAAGACATAGGTGAAAACTTTCAAAATATATGGTCATTCTGGTAACGTCTTATATCTTGTATGTAAAGTTTAACTATATTGATGGCTTAGGCTTTTGTGACTGGTAAACTGAAGCTTTTCACCTTGCAGATAATTTAACACGGTGCACTTTGGTTGAGATCTCATTTTTCTGGCTGCAGATTCACAGGATCCCCCAAAGAGTCTATTCAGTAATTGTGATGCAGTCCTGGAGCATTTAAGACTAAGCCCGAAAAGCTTTGCTTTGTATACTTGATCTGTAGCGACCTTTAGAGTTTGCTGCCTATTGAACCGAAGGTCTTCCTTGTGAAATCATAGAATAGTGCCCCAGTTCACTTTCTGTTACTTGATATCACTGAACAAAAATACCATTATCAGGGTCTGAGAAAAAGAAAAAAAAAAGGTATGGTATCCTGTCTCTTTAAAAGCTTAAGAATAGCAAGCACAGTAGAGTTAATTCTTTGGGGGCTGTGCCTTGAGAATTTTTTGGCCCAGAATCAAGCTACAGATAATTAATTATGTCAGCGAAAAGCTCCGATAGCCTGTTCTCTTCAGAGAAAAGTGACATCATCCATAGAATCCTCTGGCAATAAAGAAGAACAAAGCTGTGAGTGCAGGAAATAACAGACAGATGTCCGTGAGTGCATATTTTATCTGCTTCAAAGTACATGGCAAGAAGTCATGCTCTGGGGCTGTCTCCCAGCAGCAGTGGCTTGGCAAGGGGTCTCAGGGAGTCAGAGAAGGACGTTTGCAGGATTGGGTTCACCAGCCCCACATGTCCTGGCCTGAAAAGAGAAGTGTGACATTTTTAGGGAAGTTACTAAAAAGATGACAGTGCTCAAAGAATGTTGGCAAGATCATGGCAAGCCAATCCAGTTACATAGTGTGGGGAAACTGGAACAGATGATGGTGGTACCATTTGTGGTTGAATGTTAGTACAAGAAACACTGCTCAGAGAGTTTCATTCCAGGGTCTTCCCTTGCTTTCTGTGTATATCATATTCTCATAGAAAACTGTTACTGACCCCAGCAGCAACTTGTAATGGAAAGAATAAATATTTTTGAAGTCAGATAACTACTTCTTACAAATCATGTGACGTTCAGCAAGCTGTTTAATTTCTTTGAGCCTTATTTTCTGTAGAATGGAGTTAAGAGAAATAAATAATCCTCATGAAAATAATTTTGTTCACACTAGGGTGCAATTTAAATGTTGGTCTTTATTAAAGTTAACATCCTTCCCTGAAAAATACGTCAGTTTATATTACACATTACAGAGCTGGACATATTAGTTGGAATACATGTTTACTTACATAAGCAATTTTAGACATAATAGAAAGATCACTGTTTCAAAATTTCAGGTACCAGAGTACAAGAAATTCTACTACTAGAGACTTATTCCTCTGAATTGATACTATCCATTCCAGAACTTTCTTTTAACAAATATTTTATCTGATTATCAAAGTAAAAGCAGTTCATTATATATCATTTAGGATATGCATTCTCAATGAGAGCGGTACTGCTTCCAACAGGGTGAAAACTGGTTCTTAGAGAGAGGTAAAGATATTTTAAATGTTACAGTGGTTTGTGGACTTCAGAAAGATCACAATCCATAAACAGACACACATTAAAATTTCATAAGGAGGGAGATTAGGAAAAGAAAAATCTAAAAGTTCTCCCTAGAAGGATGAAATTTTTAAAATTTTGAGAAATACTGGTTTAGAAATATTTAAAAGTTACTAAGGAAAATCTGTCACCCATAATTCTAACAACCTGAAAGAACAACTGTGAATATTTTGCTGAGATTTTTCTTCACATGTATGTTTTACATAATTGCAAGCACAATGTGCTTATAAATTTGTTATAAGCATCTATCACATCATTCAACACCTCTTGAAATACATTTTTTAAAGTTTGTATAATATTTTATCCTATGGCAGTATTAAATTTTACTCAAATATTTCCTTATCATTGAATATTTAGGTTGATTCCAATCTTCTTAGTATTATAAATAACATTGTAATGAACATACTCCTACACCAATCTTTGTTCTTTTTATTAAACTCCTCATTTAAAAGGTACACGTACTTTTAAAGTCTGTTGTGTGCATCTATTACCAATTGTTTTCCAGAACCTTCCCCCCAAAATTATGAGAATGCTCATTAATCAAACTCTCATTTGTAATGACTATTAGAATTCTAAAATGTGTTCTGATTTAAGAGTGAGCAATGGTGTCTCATTACCGCTTTTATTTACATTTCTTTAGTTACTTAAGTTGAACTATTTCCTAATGAACATTTTACGTATAAGTAAATTGTATATTTATACCTTTCTATTAAGCCTTAGGGTTTTTTCACTGATATGCGTGAACTTTTTATAATTGAGGATAGTTACCCTCTATCTATCATAGTTGTTACAAATATATTTTTTGGCCATTTAATTGACTATGATTTTTATTAACATGTAGAATCTCTAATCTTTTTGTCATTTCAGAGAAAACATTTTCCCCCTGCAAAGTCAGATAACTGCTCATGTATATTCATTTATTCATTCACTCACTATAAAATAAGGTTGTGTACTGATGAGCTGATGAGAATATTGTGATGAGAGGTTTGTGGGAACCTAACTGTATTTCCCCTAGGAGCAATGACTCAGTAGTCTCTAATTGTTTATGTTAACATTATGGGAAATAGCTACTGCGGATAATCAGAATCAACTGTAGTTCGTCTCTGTTTGCTCCTTGTATACAATAAGGAACCTGAATTATGGGGAGATTTGACAGGGATTTCATAAGCATGAATGAAAGTAATAAGTCAATATCTTCTGGAATCTAAATTTTCTGTAGTGAAAGGTAAAAGGTTGGTTTTTAAAAAGCTATTCCATCCTAAAAGGAGAAAATATACATGCTTAGAAAAGGGGAAACAGGGAACCCTCCTACACTGTTGGTGGGAATGTAGTTTGGTACAGCCATTATGGCAAACTATGGAGATTCCTTAAAAAACTGAAAATGGAGTTACTTTATGATCCAGCAATCCCACTCCTGGGCATATATTCAGAGGAAATTCTACTTTGAAAAGATACATATGCCCCAATGTTCATAGCATCACTGTTTACAATACCCAAGACATAGAAACAACCTAAATGTCCATTGACAAATGACTGGATAAAGAAGATGTGGTATATTTATACAATGGAATACTACTCAGCCATAAAAAGAATAAAATAATGCCATTTGCAGCAACTTGGACCTAGAGTTCATCATTCTAAGTGAAGTTAAGCCAGAAAGAGAAAGAAAAACAACATATGATATCAATTATATGTGGAATCTTTAAAAAATGATACCAATGAACTTATTTACAAAACAGAAGCTGACTCACAAATGTTGGAAAAAAACTTATGGTTACCAGAGGGGAAGAGGGTGGGAAGGGATAAATTGGGAGTTCGAGATTTGTAGATACTCACTACTATATATAAAACAGATAAACAATAAGTTTCTTCTCTATAGCACAGGGAACTATATTCAACATCTTGTAGTAACCTATAATGAAAAAGAGTAATAAAAAGAAATACTATAATGCATAAGTGAATCACTATGCTGTACACCAGAAATTAACACAACATGGTAAACTGACTCTACTTCAATAGAAAGAAAGAAAGAAAGAAAGAAAGAAAGAAAGAAAGAAAGAAAGAAAGAAAGAAAGAAAGAAAGAAAGAAAGATTAAAAGAAAAGAAAAGAAAAGAAAAAAGAAAAGAAAAGAAAGAAAAGAAAAAAAGGAGAATAGATGCATGCACACACACACACACACACACATACACATTATTCACACATTAACATATGTGTTTTGATCCCACACTTGTGTTGCTCACTGTGCTAGGAGCCAGGGACACAAAAATGAACAAGGGGCTTCTGGCCTCCCTGGGCTCCCAGTCCTGTGGGAGGGAGAAAATGAGTGATTGCAGTTACAAAGTGATGAGTACAGTGGTTAGGGAAGTATCAGGTGACAGAAAGGGCAGATCCACACAGTTTATGCCCAGTCTCAAATCACAGAACATCACACAGCTCTGAAACACTAGCATTTAGATAACAACATACACGAGATTCTCCTGATAAAGATTTTTCAAATGTGGTTCACTGTGGTGAAAAAGCAGGGTCATTGTATGAGTAGACGTAATCAATTACATTTTCTCTTTGAGAAGCAATGTACATTTGGCTTTTCAAACTGAGATTTGGCACAGATTGTTTATAAAAGCAGTTAGCAAATCACAAATCATACATTAAGTCTCGTGGCTTTTTCAGAGATTACCTTTTCTTAAGAAAGGACATTCCAACTAGCAACTCTTATAGGAACTTTATTAAACATCAAATTGCAATTTTTAAACATTAGCATTTCTCGTTTCTGTACGTATTTTTATTTTCTTTTCCTAAGTCAAAGGACTTGACTTTGGTTGCACCTTCATTTAGAGGCCATGCCTGCCTTCAGCCTCAGTGCTAACCCAAGATTGTTTCTTACTGATGCCAGGGTTTAAATAGAATACTCAGAAAAGTTTAGGAAAAATTGTTACATCACTCCCACTGCAATATAAACTTTTGACAGGGGTGATGAAGAAACTGTAGACTCTAGCGTAAACAGTGTAGTCCAAATTCTTGAATTAGAGAGGGAGCTGCTCCTTCGAATCATATCAACAAATAGTGCAGAGATGCCCAGGGCAGCCAGTGCAGGGCTGCCCATGTCTGCACGGCCTGCGGCGTGGGAATCACGGATATCATTATGAGTGGTCTGGGGAGTCGCAGAATATTGAGAGTGACAGGGACAAGGGAAACTGCCTTAGCCTTTTGACGTACTGATTCAGTTCGTAGAAAGGCTTTTGGCTTCGTTGCTTAAGAGATCCAGCTGTTCCACATCAGTCAATTCACCCTCATGAGAAAAGAAAAAAAAAAAGGAAATTGCCTTTCGTTGGGCATCCAGAGTATTCCAGGCACTATATTAATCACTTCACATGTATGTCAGTCTCTTATAGGCAGGGAAACTGAAGTTCAGAGCTCACTGGCTGAAGGTCACAGGAGCTGTGGTAGACAGCAGAGCCACAGTTTGACTGATTGCCAAGGGCAAGGTGGTTAACATCTGCCAGGTGCCTTTATGTATCGGCTCATATGAAACTTGGGGGAACGACTGCTGTGCCCATTTTACAGATGAAGAAACTGAGTTCACAGAAGCTCACTCACTCATTCAAGGTCACACTAGCGGTAGGGCTGATGCATGTTTCTAACTCAAGAGTCCCAAGAGCATGCTCTCTCTACCACATCGCTTCTCTCGACTGAGAGTCAAAATAAGCAAAAAACCTAACTCTAGGTTTACATCAGCAATTTGTTTAAAGAGAAAGATAAAAAGTAAGTGGGTTAAGGAGCCATATAACAATATAGATGCTCTGAACAATCAATACTTAGGGTGCTCACCCTGAGTTCTCAAAAAGACATTAACTTCTGTATATTATATTTTTAGGAGGAGAAGGACTTGACCATTCATTTGAAGATGCACCCATTTGCAAACCCCTTACAATGAAAAACTAGTGTGTAAAGTACTAAATTTTGATTACTTGTAAATATCCAGTGTGACATTCCCTGTAGGTTCATAATGGCTGAGATTTTTCTTGCATTTTTGTTCAAAAAATTAAACTCGAGTTGTTCTAAGTTGGTCAGATGTATGTTATAAATACAGAATTCACTTAGACCAGATGATGAAATGAATATATCAAAAAATAGAACAAATCTCAGGGGGGAGAGTATAATTCAGGGGCAGAGTGCGTGCTTAGCATGTACAAGGTCCTAGGTTCAATCCCCAGTACTTCCATTTCAATAAATAAATAAACCTACATACCTACCTACAAAAACGAAAAAAAAAATTTTTTTTAAAACGGAAAAAAAAAATTTAAAAATAAAGTTTCATTCCATTAAAAAACACACACACACAAAATCCAAAGGAACTTAATGTTATGCGACTCAAGTAAACCTCACATATAAATTCTATCTAGATGATGTAGTCTTATCTTGTTTGATTGAAATATGTTCTCTTTTGAAAGAGAACTTATATTTCTCAGACCTCACCAGTCAGAAGATAAAAATAAGATTAAAGAAACAGAGCTATCTTTTCCCTCTCCTGCCCCTGCCCCCACATGCTCTGTGGGAATGCCAAGCCCCCTTAGGCTTCTCCTGTAATCTGCAGGAAGTCCTCAGAGGACAACCCACATGGGCTCCACACGATGCTTTGGGGGACCATTTGGCACTTGCCATTTTGCCCTTTTCTTGACTCCAGTGCGCTGTGGTAACGCCGGCTGTTCCTGTAAGTGCCTGCTGGAAGCACAGCCAGCTCCACTGTATGTGTGACCCAAGTGTTTCCTCCTCCGTTCTTGTCAGCCAGTGTCTCCTTGGAGGTGGCTCAGACCGGTGTGTACACTGACAGCAGGATGTGAGATGCAGAGAGGGCTGCCCCTTCCCGCCTTCCCTGCCTTCTACTGAGGCATGATGCCTGGAATTCTAATTTAGCAATTCCTCTAGTTTTTATTTGGGCCTTTTATGGTAGTCCCTCACCCTGGGACTCAGGCATGGGTCGAGGCGGGTGGGCTGGAGGGGAATCTGAGTGACAGACACTGAGCTGCACTCAGACTCACCCTTCCCCTCTGACCCTGCTCCATTGTCCTTCAACCAAGATGGTGCCATTCCTCCCTTGGGATGAGTTCTTTCCCAGGAAGAGCCTCGGTTCCTTATGCAAATCACCCTGCGGCCGGGCCACCCTGCCAGTCAATCCTCCAGACAAGATGACATCCACGGATTTCGTTCATGCTTGAAAAATACTTCTAGAGACCATCTATGAAGGAGACCATCATAGGAAAAAGTAAGGAGGTGAAGAAAATTTAAATTGATAAGCGGAGTTGTCCTGGAGATGTCTATATAAAGATATTTGGTGCAAGATCTGGTACAGATGCTTTATTTGTCTGGCCCTCATCTAGCAGGTTTATGTCAAGGGGATTAAATTTACGGAGCTGGATAAGCAACTACAGGGAGAAAATGATTGTCTAGTTGTGCTTTAGCAAGGATTTCTCCCATGTTTTACAGAATTCAGCCTCCCAGCTGGTTCACAGAGAGCTGGACCCTACCTGCTGGGCCCGATTACACCGAGGGGTGGGCAGCCTAAGAGCTCAACTCCACATCTTTTTAGCCCAGAAAAAAAAGCTTCTAGTCTTGTGGAATTTAAGAAATTATACACTGCAGAATCACAGCACTGCAGGGGGGAACCTGTGGCCTTATCTAATTTCTAATCTGGGACATAGCAGCTGTCTTGCTATAAATATCCCGATGTGTGTAAAAAAGAAAAGAGAAGAAAACCACATAAATAATGAAAACTTAAACATTTAAAAATGTGTAAATCCATGGACGACTGTGATGTTCTGCTAAATAATCATGAGGGAAATATGACTGGAATTTATCATTTATTTATAATTTATTACATGGAATTTTACTTTTTTTAAAAGTGGTAATTTCCAGATAAAGGATTGGTGATGATTTTTATTTTCTTATCTGAAGTTTTTGGGAGGTGAACAAGGTAGTACTTCTAATTTTTTTTTTAATTGTAGGAAAATATACATAACATAAAATTAAACACTTTAACCATTTTTAAGGGTAAAATTCATTGGCATTAAATTCATTCACCTTGTTGTGCACTATCACCACCATCCATCCCCAGAACTCTTTTCATCTTCCAAACCTGGAGCTCTGAACCCATTAAACAATAGCTCTCCATCCTCCTTTGCCTCTAGCCCCTGCCAACCCCCATTCTACTTTCTGTCTCTATGAATTTGACTTCTCTAAGTACCTCATATAAATGGAATCATATAGTGTATGTCCTTTTGTGACTGGCTTATTTCACGTGGCATAGTGTCTTCAAGGTTCATCCATGTTGTAGCCTGTGTCAGAATTTCCTTTCTTTTAAAAGGCTGAATAAAATTGCGTTGTATGTATATACCACATTTGTTTATCCATTCATCTTTCAATGAATACTTGGGTTGTTTCCTCCTTTCGGCTATTGAATAATGCTGCTATAAGCACGTGTCCCTGCTTTCAGTTTTTTTTTTGGTGGGAGTGGGGGGTACATGGAATTCCAGAAGTGGAATTGCTGAGTCATATGGTAATTTATTTTTAATTTTGTGAGAAATCATCATACTGTTTTCCATTTTATATTTTCATCAGCAGTGCACAAGGATTCCAGTTTCTCCATACCCTTGCTAACACTTGTTATTTCTTGCTTTTTTGATGATAGCCATCCTCATGGGTGTGAAGCGGTATCTCACTGTGGCTTTGATTTGCATGTCCCTAATGATTAGTGATATTGAGTGTCTTTTCATGTGCTGGTTGTCCATTTGCATATCTTCTTTATAAAAAAAAGTCCATTTAGGTATATATCTGATAAAAACAAAAACACTAATTCAAAAAGATACATGCACCCCAATGTTCATAGCAGCATTATTTACAATAGAAAAGGTGTGGAAGCAACATAAGTGTCCATCAACAGATGAATGGGTAAAGATGTGTTGTGTATATGTGTGTACACACACACACATATATATACACACATATACATATTCACATAAATATATAAAATGGAATATTACTCAGCCATAAGAAAGAATGAAATTTTGCCATTGGTGCAGCATGGATGACTTGGAGGGCATTATGTTAAATGAAATAAGTCAGACAGAGAAAAATAAATACTGCATGATATCATTTATATGTGGAATCTAAAAAAGGTAAGAAACTAGTGAATGTAACAGAAAAGAAGCAGATTCACAGGTAATAGAGAACACACTATATTGGTTACTAGTGGGAAGAGGGAAGCAGGGAGGGGCAATATAGGGGTAGAGGATTAAGAGATACAAACTATTAGGTATAATATAAGCTACAAGGATACATTGTACAACATGGAGAATATAGCCAATATTTTACAGTAACTATAGATGGAGTATAACCTTTTAAACTTATGTCACTATATTATACACCTATAATACATAATATTGTACATCAACTATACTTCAATAAAATTAAAAATAGAAATGTCTATATAAGTCCTTTGCCTGTTTTAAAATCAGAGTATTTTTGTTGTTGAGTTGTAGGAGTTCTTTATATATTCTGGATATTAATCTCTTATCAGACATATGATTTGCAAATATTTTGTCTGTTGCTTTTCACTCTGTTGATTGTGGTTCTTTGATACACAAAAGTTTTAAATTTTGATGTACTCGGTTTATCTGTTTTTTTTCTTTTATTGCGTGTGCTTTTGTTGTCATATTCAAGAAATCATTGCCAGATTCAGTATTATGAAGCTTTTCCCCTATGTTTTCTTCTGAGTTTTAGCCCTTCATTTAAGTCTTTGATTCATTTTAAGTTAACTTCTGTGTATGGTGTAAGGTAAGAGTCCAACTTCATTCTTTTGCATGTGAATATCCAATTTTCCAATGTCATTTGTTGAAGATTATCCTTTTTCCATTGACTGGTCTTGACGTTCTTGTTGAAAATCATTTGACCATATTGTGAAGTTTTACTTGTAGCCTCTCTATTTCTACTCAACTGGTCTAAATGTCTGTATTTATGCCAGTAGCGCACTGTTTTGATTACTGTAGCTTTGTAGGAAGCTTTGGAATCAGAATATGTGACCCCTCCAACTTTGTTCTTGTTTGGCTCTCTGAGAGTCCCTTGAAATTCTACATGGATTCTATAAGGATTTTTCTATTTCTGCAAAAAACATCATTGAGATTTTGAGGAATTTTACTTAAAAAATTCAAGCTAACATGGTACTAATGAAAGCAAGCTTTAATATGAAAAAGAGCATCTGCTTGTGATAGTTTAATGAAAGATTTTTTTGGATAATATTCAGTCTGAAGTGCTAGAAAGAAGTGCTCGTTACTGAATAAGCTATATAGGGATTTTTAAGCTACTATTAACCATATTGCTGTGGAGAGAAATTTCCCCAAAAGACACATTTTTAGCCCTAATGGCCCTTTAAACCAACCATGGCTGAATCTTCTTGTATGTTGTTGTGTTACTAATCACATTAACTTTGCTTTCTAACATTGAGGAGAAAAAAAAAAGGTTTTAATTTTAATTTCTGTAGTAATAGCTAATACCATCATAAATTACATAGCTTTTTTTTTCTTCTAATACATTTATAATATTCCATTTTACCTAACTAGGGTAAATAGTATAATTCAATTTGTGCGAGATTTAAAGAGAGTTTATTTCCTGTTGTAACATTCTGGTGGAATGCACTGTTTCTCCTTATTCAGTTTACATATTTTCTTTTTAGAATAAACTTAAGAACAAAGTGACTCCTAAATTGTAGACAAGAATGTCAGATGAAAGAGTGGAAGTTGACAAGATGGAGTTGTTTAGATCTTTTCAACAAGGCTAAATGGTTAAGGTTGTTCTGAGCTTTGCAGCGCTGGTTTATGCCTCTCTGACCTCACATCACTTAATTGTACTTTTCTTTATTTCAACAAATATTTCCTGAGTGCTTATCACAGGCACTCTTTGAGTAGACATGTGGACTTAGTCCCTGTCCCCAAAGCAGCTCACAGCCTGAAAAACAGGCAAGTAAACTAATAAGAATCTTTATTTAAATAGATACAGAACATTGAGTTGAGTTCCCAGAATGAGAAAGCATCTACGAAATGGGCGTGCACTGGTCTTCCAAGACCATCTTTTCTAGGGCTCCTTAGCCCAGTGCAGCAATAGACCATACTTAGCTGGTTAACTAAATAATGCAAAGAAGTGACAGTGTTTAGAAACTGACACTCTGGATCTTCCATAGCATAGAAATTGATTTATTCTCTCCTCAAAATGCATCCCTCACTGAAGGTCAACAGTTCTCGGCAGGGAACGCCTTGTTTGAAGCGTGCAGTGTCAGTAGGTATGGGCAGGCTCCTCAGACTTCCCATCCAGCTGTGCTCCCTCTCAGCCTAAGAGAGTGGACCCCCATGCTGGGGATCACAGTGGCATCGTCCAAGAGCCTGTCCCAGGCTGTCCACCTCAAGCAAATTTTTTTAAGTCTTGTGTTTTGTCCTATACATTCAAGTCAATATTAACATTGTATTAATATTTTGAAAGAGTCTTAAACTACTTACCACCCCCCTCAAGTCTTTAAGTAATCTTAGTGCTTCAAGAGGATGCACCAGGTTTAACTGGAAGCTGCATGGCTCATTTTGATTCCCCTGTTCTCCCAGAGTTATACATACACCCATTTCAGAAGTGTGGAAAAGCTACGTCACGTAGGCTTAAGAACCAAGCATTCTTTCCTACTCATTGTGGGTTTTCCCTAATGATTAAAAATACCCCTCCACAAATTTAAAAAATAGTTATAACTATCACCGGGCATAATCATCAATAATGGATTTTTGCCTTTAAAGAAAGCTAAGTTTTGTAAACACTGTCAATGGAATTCAGTTCCTGAGCATATAGAGTGAGCCCACCATGGCTGCCCTGCTAAATGCAGGGACATTTTGGAATATCCCAGACCACTCAGTGTTTGCCCTAGGATAACCAACTCGTCCCAGTTTGCCTGGGACTGTCCTCATTTTCGTAAGTCCAGCTTTGTGGGACTCTGCTCTTCTTAGTCCCAGGCAAACTGGGACAGTTGGTCACCCTCTTTTGCCCAGAGCTGGCAAACACATTCAAGTTTTTGCAGACCCCCCTGGTTTATGCTGCTGGTCTGAAGTGACCACGAGTCCTTGGTGAAGAAGGATCAGGGAAACTAATAACACAGAACTGATAACCTCTGGGGCAAGCACACGCCTGGGAATCAGACAATCCTGGGGGGGCCTTGAAATAACACAGCAGTGCCGGCAATAAGCACTCAGTAAATACTTGCTGAAATTAAGTGCTTTTGGTGCTGAATCAGCCTATCGGTCGGTCCTAAAGCAGGGGTTTCTAAATGCAGCTGTGCACTTAGAATACCTGCAGAGCTTTTTAAATCACGATTTCTGGGTTGCACCATCAGACCTGCTGATTCAGAATTGGTACGTTTTGAACATAGCAGATGAATGATCTTTTCACCACGCAAATCTGACCATGTCAAACAATCCTGTTGCTTAAAAATTCCAAGGCTGCTTGC
The DNA here is from genome assembly GCF_048564905.1 of Vicugna pacos. NCBI lineage: Eukaryota > Metazoa > Chordata > Mammalia > Artiodactyla > Camelidae > Vicugna > Vicugna pacos. The sequence goes on along the minus strand of NC_132994.1, from coordinate 9,544,507 downwards.
TGTTCCGTGATAAAATGCAAACTCATTGCCTGGTTTACAAGCTTTTCATGAGTTGCCCTTTGTTTATCACTCTAGGCTCCTGTTGCCCCAGCCCACGCATCTAAATCTATTTCGTTTGGCCTCTGCCTTCAGTCTTTCCTTGGCTAATACTCTTACCCTAGCTCCTCTCCACTTCCTCTGGCTCAAGTACTTATTGTGAGAATATCAGATCACTTTCTCCAGGAAGCCCCCTTCCTCAGCTCAGATTCAAGTGTTCTTAACCCTTTGTAACTCCTCCATCCTAAGGCTTATCGTGTTATAGTGCAAATGCCTTTCAATCATTTGTCTCTATTCCCCTAGACTTCAGTGCCTCGAGATGCAGTTATATCTCCGAAACTGAACGCAATGCATTCCACAAAGTGAATGTGTACAAATATTTATTGAATGAATGATGGGGTTCAGCCCTCTTTTGAACTATGCCACCCATGTGGGCTCCACCTGTCCTGGGTCTTATTCTGTCCCTCCATCCCTGCTTTCTCAGGGATGCAGATACCCATCCTTGACTTTGTAAGGTGGCTCACACACTCACCTGTGGGCCCGGGCTTTGCAGAGTGGCTCTTTGCTGCCCCCACATGTTTTGAATCAGTCCCTTATGCAGCCAATTGAGACAACCCCTTGCTCCATGCCATACAGTTTCAGTTCTGCAGGGACATCTCTGTTCTTGGCCTCCGGAGGCCTCCCTTGGCACAGAGAGGAGTCGTGTAGGATGGAGGAGAAGGATGTGAGCCCTCTGTGTCTGTTGCAGTACCCTAACCTCATATTTATTCTCCTCCGTCAAGAAAACTAAGTCAGTTGAACACTTTAAATTGTCTCTTCCTCCTCTGAACCCTATCTCTCCCCTTCCTAGAGTCCCTTTCAAAATGTTCTTCCCTCTGGCTCCTTTCACATCTATTTAAATACAGTGGCCTATTTAACAGCTCCTCAGCACGCTAAGACTTTAACTGCTTGCTTGCGATAAAACTTCCACGTGAAAATCGCAATGTTCAAGGACAGGAACCTTCTTACATTTTGAATTTCATTCTTTCATACAAAAATGAACAAGATGCTCAAAACAGAGACATAAAGGGGTTTTGTCCCCAAAACATAGCATCTGATTTTATTTACATAGATTGAATCATATGTTTAAAGTAATGAAAAAAAATTTCTTATGATCACATCCTCATTACTCCATTGATTAAACAGATACCACAATATGAATGATTGATTTATGGTAATAAGCTATTTTAAATAGCAGTAACTTGTAGGCAATATTCGTATTTCTTCCATGATTATTTTTAGAGAAATTAAAAATGCTTTCAGTAAATTCCTGATGAATAGTGTGGTTCTAAATATATAATGCACAGTGTTACATAACCACAGTCTCTTTTTCTTTGGTAATTAATGTCAAGAGTAATTAAGAATGAAATGTGTGATACACATAACATAGCACAGTCAATACAGTTCAAGCATAAGTATATTTTTTAGGGAGAGGAGATATAGGTGTTTCACATCCGTGGGAATAAAACAAGCTGTTTTCTTCTGGGAGAATTAGGAAGATTTGGTCAAGAAGACAGATACCAATAATATTTATATTTTAAACCAGATAGCTTGAACTTTTAAACTGAAATAGCTACCTACTTACAGTTGTAAGGCTTTTTGTTTACACCGTCTGCCTGCAGACCAGTGACAATGGACGTACCTTGGACTCCTTCGGTGCAGGGCCACCGCACACAGATGGGAAGTTGTACCTTGCACGAGGGGGCCTGGCAGAGGGGAGGAGATACAGCCCACTCTTTGCTCCCTAGGCACACTGCACTCAGACTCAGGGCTGTGTCTCCAGGAAGAAGCAGGCGCCTCTTTCTAATTTGCACAGAGACTCTGTACAGCTAGCCTGAATTGAATTGAATTCAATTCACTTTGTCCCTTCAGTGCGCTTTGTTCTTCCGCCCTGCCTTGAAAGGACACATTGTGCTTCCATGAAACCACTTTCTGACTTTAACTCTCTTGCTGATTCCAAACCACTGATTTTTCAAAAATTAATATTTTCCATTTTTGCCTTGAAATGAGCACACGTATATGTGGCACAGACAACATGGGGAAGATCTGCAAATTCCAGTCCCTTGACGTTTCTGTAATAAATTTGTCTTCAGCCATTTGGAATTAGATGAATTTGGAGTGTACGAAAAAGCAATAAAAGTGAGAAATCTCAAGAAAGATGAACTTTCTAACGTTCCTATCTCAGGGCTGACTAGTTAGTTCCCTTGTTTAGAATACAATGATACTAAGCCAGGTTTATGATTTAAAACTCATAGTCAGCATAACACAGGGGAAAACTCTTCCAATGTCACAGACTGAAACTCTGTTGCCAACCAGTTTGTTCTCCAGTACAAGTTGTGATGAAGTCAGGACATTTCATACCCATCGCCATTACTGGAAAAACTAGTAGACGACCAGATGGGAGTATGCTGAATGTCAGCTTCATCATAACTGCAGCGTTCATCACTCCTAGTCTGAAGAAAATACATCCAGATGTATTTGCATGTGATGGGGACCATAGTCAATTTCTTTAAAACATATAGTCATGTGGTTTTCTCAAGAGCTTCAACAAGATGCTAAAATTTTGCTAAGAAACCGAAAGAACAACTCTGACCCCACCAACCTGACTCGTCTGATTGGCGGTCTGGATGTTATAGGACTTAAATTTCACCCTCGGTAGAAATAGATTAGATTGAGAAGCCCAGCCCAGCACCGTGTGAGTTCCCAACCATGTTTTTCTGTGCAAAATGAATCACTTGATGTGTAGCAGAAAATCACCAATAAAGGCTGGTTTTTTTTTAATAAAGGCTGTTTTTGTTAATTACACATGGAGTTATAACTAGAATGAGGGAGAGCGGGGTTTAATTTTAAGCCAGATTTGAATACTACCTTGAGAGCATAAATAGAAAACTAGGAAACTTTAAGGGGTCATTGACCTCATGTGCACTGAAACAGGGTAGGCAGCCCAGGAGCAGTCCTCCCCGCTCTCAGAATCATTGCTAGTTAGAGCAATTTTTATGGAGTTAATATTAGCACAAACCGTTTTTCTTCTTTCCTGCTTCCTAGCAACCTGAAGCAGAGTCTCTGCTTGCCAATCTGCTTTTGATGGAAAAAAAAAAAAAAGGACAAAAAACACCCAGGGAATTTGCCAATCGCCCTGATGGGATGGGAGTGTATTCCATCAACTCCGCATCGATTTTGTGAGCCCGGCTTAGGATTTATGTTGTCAATAGTCTGACCCCACTGCACTTTCCACCACAGGCCAGGGAAGATGTGATCCACATGCTGAAGACAGAGAAAACCAAGCCTGAGGTTCTGGAGGCGCACTACGGGTCTGCGGAGCCCGAGACAGTGCTGCGGGTCCTGCACCGAGACGCCATCCTGGCCCAGGAGAAGTCCATCGGAGAAGATGTGTATGAGAAGCCCATCTCAGAGGTAAAGACAGACGCCGGCAAGGCCCCCGAGAAGGGACCCTTAGAGGGATGGCTTCACCCTCTCGCATTTTACGTGCTTTAACATTTTCTTCCAAAGGCAAACATTTTATGATGCCCTGATAGAGAATTAAAGTATAATTAAACCGTTTGTGAGTTATTGTGGATGCATTTTCATTGATAAGAATTGTAGAAGCATTTCGTTAGCTATATGTAAAGCCAGAAATATATTTCTCATGTGATCATGATAGTTACGTGCTCTTGCAGTCTGTTAGTCTTTTATTTCTCTCAGAGATGATGTGGGAAAAATTTGAGGTGCTTATCAGTTTTAGCACTGAGTTTTCAGATTATTATCAAATTGGTCTTCAAAAATTAAATTGATTTTTTTTTGTTGAAATTTATGGCTCTAAAGCCACTCAGTTTTGGTATCTTATAGACTCCGTCATAATTAAAATGGTCTCATGTGAGCAGCTAAAATATAAAGGTTTAGGCAAAATCCCAATAGAAGGCTGAGGGCAATTCTGTAAGATGAAAGGAAATCTAATAGGACAGTATTTAATCATTTTTATACAAGATTGTATTAGGAACTATTGACAGTTGTTGTGAATCACCCATGATACTACCTGCAAAAAATGGTCTCACATCATAGCAGAAGTTTAATGCTGAATCAGTTGATGGATCTAGCCAGACTGACTCTTCAGAAATCATGTAAAAAAATTCATAGATGCAAAATCAGTATCATAAATGAAAAAAGAGCACAGAAGTTAAAAACTTGAAGCAATTTATTATCATTTAATTTTTAACTTACAAGCCTTTGCAGCAGCTCAGTTGGACAGGTCTCCTAAAGATCTGCCTTAGACAGTGTTCACAACAGATGGATGCCTCATAGCTTTTCTGAGTTCTGCAACCAGGGTGAACTGGAGCTCTGTACTCATCTTTTCTTAGAGCATTAAGAGATACTTATGTGATAGGAGAGCGTCAACTGGCTGCATGTACTTTCACGTCTGAGACCCACAGTTAGTTACTCGCTGCCTGTGGCCTTAGGGAGGTCACCTCAGCTCTTTAAGCCTCAGTGTTCTTTTCTGTCAGGTGGGAGGAACAACACTGCACACCTCACAGAGTTGTCATGAAGATTAAATGAAGCAACGCCTGTTAGAACTGTTAACATAGTGTGCAGTCCACACTAGGTCCTTCACAAATATTAGCTATGAGTATTTGCCAGGAGCTGAGGGTGATAATTGCTCATACTCTTCATTAGCTCCAAACTTGGAGGGATTTGAGGAGTAAAAGACACAGAGAGGTCAAAATATCAGTTTTATATTATTGTTATTATAAACACCTGGATTGAAGAGCTCAGCATCATTTGGGCTTCTTAATTCTTTTCTCCAAAGTGAGAGCTTGGAATGGCCCCTCAAGGGAGAGGGTAGGTCTGCAGAGCACACACATCTAGAATCACTGCCTCCAATCGGCTGTGTACTACGGACAGTACTCAAAGAAAGGAGTTTCCAACCTACCTTGAGAAAGTAGGTCTAACCGAAGGGCTCCTACCTCACGGACAGAGGAGCAGAGAAGAAAACACTCACCTTTTCTTTTGGGTTGTCCTCCTAGAACGCATGCTAGGCTAACTTAAGCTGGACATGCTTCTTGGTTGCTTTCTCCCCTGAACTCAACATTCTGAAGAATTATTCCTTCCTTGGGGAGGAATGAATAAGGAGGTAGAGGGAAGGACAGAAGCTACTTTTCCCAACACTGGCAAAATGGTGAGGTCCTGATTTGTGAGAAAAATAGAAAGCCAGAGGAGAAAAGACTTATCTTCCACCATTTACAGAATTTTGGTTTCTTTAGCTTTTGGGCTTAACAATCAAGTTCTTGTTTCTCAGAATGTTACCAAAAAATCAGTCTCTGCACCCCCAAAAGGCGAATTCAAACTCAGGGACAGAGTTTAGGAGCAAAGAAAAGAGCGGTTTTATAGCTTTGCTGGGCACAGGGGGGTCATAGCAGGCTAGTACCTTGGTAACTGTGAATCTGTCTTGGGGTTTGGGGCTTGGTGATTATATAGGCAAACAGGATGGAGCATATCAGTGACAATGAACAATACAGTCTTTCACAAAAGTTTATCTTGTGCCACAGTTCTTGGAGGATCTGTTCCTCCAAGGTTACTGTCCTGTGATCTTCTTTTAGGAAAACAGTTCTTGGGTTTAAGTACAAGTTATTTAGGGTAGGGCATAACTCAAAGAAAGCAAGTTAACTAATCACAATAAGTTCTTAAAGCTGCCTTAGCATTAGGGAAGCCATTTTGTGACTCCTTCAAGAAGTAAGAGTGCTGCTTCCAAGTTTACGAGGATTCATATGAGATTCATAAAGAATCCCAGTATATCACTGTTCCATCAGCCTCCTGGGCCCATGAGCAGATGGTCCAGCTCTTGTTCCTAGAAGTGTTACTGAGTCCAAGCTCATTTGCTCACTGCACGACAGGCCAATAAATTGAGGTACGAGTTGTTGGGGCAAGGAGTAGTGACTTTATTTGGAAAGCCATCAGACTGAGATCACGAACTAGTGTCCCAAAGAACCACCTTGCCTGAGTTTGGATATTAGGTTCTTTTATAGAGTAAAAGATGGATGGAGGGTGAAGAGGTAAAGTAAAAAAGGCAATAAGTTGTTGCAAATATTTCCTGGTTCTGGATGCCAGAGGGTATGTGTCAATTTCTTCCTGCAGTGTTCATAGGTGGGTCTGGTCAGCATGTTTCCTGTGAGCTTAAACAAAGGTATTTTAGCTTAATAGTCAGGCACGGGAGGCAGGGTTCCCAGAGATGGACCAATGTGTATACTGGAAGCTATAGGCAACAACCCTTCAGTGATTAACTTGTAGCAAAAGCAATAGAATACAAAGGATTAAGTGAAAGAAATGGATCCAATATGGAGTCAGCTTTGTTCTTCCCAATTACAGAAGCCAGGCTGTACCTCAAGCCAAAAAAAATCACTGCTTATTCTAATTCCCATACCAAATTAGGCTCAGCTAGCTTATCCAGTAGAACTCACCAAAGTTTAAGCAGTAGATCCAATATAGTGGACCCCACTGTCTCGCCAAATATCTGGGGAGAAATTAAGCAGCAAATATTAAATCCCCCTGAGCTTCCTTGTAAATTGAAGTCTGGGATAGCAGAGTTCATAACTCCTTAGCAAAATTTCAAATAAATTAAGGTTTCAGTTTCTTTCCTTCACAAATTCTTATTCTTTTTAGCCTTAGCCAGAGAGATCTTAATCTTGAGAATTCTCTTGAATTAATACATCCTGAAGTCCCTTATTCTATGTTTATTCATGGAGTCTAAAGAATTAGTAGGACACATGCAATTATCATAGCACTCATAAATTTTAAATATGCAAAAAAATACCCAGCTCTAAGGCCAATTTATCTCAAGTGAAATTATATTTTTTGACCTCAGGACTCAGTATAATGCAGGCTCGTGTTACTCTTACCGAGACCAAAGCAGAGACCTAGGGGATGTCTGAGGGAAGATGGGTAGATAGAGAAAATCTTCAGCTACAACAAGATGCTGGTTGGTGTCGGTGCGTGGGGGAGAGGGGAGCTGTCCACATCAGATGGAGCCTGCTACTGAGACAGGAGGGAAGGGGGCAGGGCACAGCCATTAAAAGAATGACACAGCAATAAGCACTGAGATGGTGGGAAATTCAACTCCCAGTAGACCTTGAGCTTCAACATACGCCCATTAAAATACAGTAGCTGCTAAATGGCACTCCCACAGGTGCCGGGACAGTTTGAAGGCTGAGCATCGAAGGTCAAAGGGTGGGGGGCATCCCAGTTCCTGGGAATCCCTGCCCCCTCCCCAAAGCAGTTGGAATAATCCTCCCACTTGTTAGCATATGAAGTTACCAATCCCTTAAAAACCAACAACCCAGCACCTTGTGGCTTTTTGCCTGAACTTTCTCCCGCCTTTTGAGATGATCTGTCTGTGGAGTGTGTATCTACTTTTACTTTAAACACCCACCCCCACGCCTTGTGGCCTCTTTGGCCTCCTGAGAAGGCCTGCACTCTGTCTGTGGAATATGTATCCCTCTGAATAAATCTACCTCACTTTGCCACTATGGCTCGCTCTTAAATTCTTTCCTGTGTGAAGCCAAGGACCTTCACGTGGCAGGGCGCGTCCCAGGGAATTGACTGAGACCTGAGACACAGCCATCCTCTCTTGCCCCTCATTTTTTTCCTGTATCACTACCATCAAGAGGTTAACAAGTATGGGAAATGGCAAACCCAGGGTTGGGGGGTGAAATCTGTTTACACGTACTATCGTTGCCCTCAGTGAGTGGCACTTGAAACATATCTGTCTTTTTGCGGAGTTTAGGGCTCTGCGGTGGTGACATCCTTTATGCCTCTGTCTTATTTTAGGTTGTTCTACTTTTCCACCTGCATATTTAAAACCTCTTTAATCTTTTTCCGTATTCAGTCACTGAGCCTGGGCTGAGGGAACTCATCTCTTGCCAGTGCCTCCTTGTTTCAGCAGGAGTATCGCCCCCGCCCCCAGGTGACCCTTCTGGAGCCTGTGTGCCTAGTGGGGACCATACCTTACACAGGTGCTGCTCTTTCTCAGAACTTTGCCTTCTTGAACTTTCTAATTCTTAAGTAACTCATCCTACCAAGGCAACAAAGATACTTTCTCTTGTCACAACCTTCTCCGCAGTAGGAGGGCTGAGCTGAGTTTTGCTGTTGTAGCTTTTAACATTTTGACCAGTTTTTTCAAATGGGCCCCTTCTTTCTCTATCGCTCTGTTAAGGATCTTAGGGTTTTTGATTTGTTTGTTAGCCTCCACTTCCCCTATGCTCTCAGACCCAGACGTCTGTTTTCCAAATATTTCCTTCTACATTCTGTATTGTGTGGTCTCCCTCAGAGAGAGAAGCAAAACCAAGGAGTTATGAGTCTGCTGAGAAGATGCTCTGTTCCACCACAGGTCCTACCTCCTTTCTTGAGTTCTTGAGTTGGATACCCCTTCTGAGGAGTCTTTTCCCAGGACCACACCCCATGTTTGGACTGCATCTGTGCTGTCCTGCCCAGCTCCCCTTCCTTTTGTCTCCCCGTTCCTTCCAAATCTACGTCTCCATATTTCTTGAGCACGTTCACTCAGGGCCCACCAGCCGTAACAGACACCTTGAAACTCACCCCAAATTGCTTCAAATATCCTACCCTGATATTCTCAGATTTTAAATTCTTAAACCTGTCTGTGTTTTATATGACCCCTCTGAATAGCTGTTGCAGTCTTCAGAATGGCCAGCGCTGGATCTTATGAAGAACTGTCTGCAGTTTTACAGTGCGTTGATCTGTGGCCCAGCCTCTCCTGTCTCTGCCTCCTCTGATCACTCATTTTGATTCAACAATGACTAAGATACCTCCTATTATAGAGCCCTGCCTTTAAGAGCACTTATTAGATTCATTTCCCTCTTGTGCAAATCCAGTTTTTGTCTTTAAGACCTCACATTTCCCCTTAAGTAGATTTCTCTCCGTCTAAATGCCCTAATACATCCTCTGTTAGCCCTCCCCTGATAACAGAGGTAAAGTCATTTCCCAAACCATGCTCCTCTTGTCTGAAATGTACTGAAATTTCTCCCCATCTTAAGTCCTTGAATGTCTTCTCCACCAACTTGATTCAGGTACACTCTTTCCTCAGTAAATTTTGGCCTTTGGTGTTATGATGATCTCATTCAATTTTCCTTCCATCTCTGTCCAAGTAGGAGCTGCACTTCCAGAGTAATAGGTGCCCATTTCACTTTCACTATTCATTAATAAAAACTACCATTCCTCTGTGGTTAAGCCACAGTTTGGAGCCTGAAAACCAAAAACCATGGGACACAGTGTACATGATTAATGAATCCACAGAGCTCATAATTATCGGAGGTGGTCTTCAGAGTCTCTGGACAAGCCACAAAGACCCAAGAGGTTAGCCCGCCTCAGCTCTCACCTAGGAGCTCAGTGCAGTTCCAAGTGAAATAACAAGAAACAGGGTCTGGCGCAGCTGATCTCTTGCTACCTATGTTAGTTCTTGCGTCCAGAATTTATAACTGAAAGCTGGATCTTCACATACTAGTGCTTTATTGCTAAAGAGGAATTTACTGCCGCTGCAGTTTAAAGCCTGGGTCTGCGGCTCTGTGTGAAAATCGGAGGGCACACACCAGTGTCTCAGCATCCTTCCTATGTGCATTAAGAGACAAAAAGGCCAACCTCCCGATTCTGTAACCAGTGCCAAGGCCAAGCTGCGCTAGTGTAGGTGAGGTGAATACGGTCCGCAGAGATGACAGCAGCCCAGCCCCGGGGACTATGAGAACAACCAATCCCACAAGGACAGAACATGTTAAAGCGAGGACCTGCCTCCTTCCCTAGGCTGCCCCAGGGCACTTGGTATCACATTTGCTGTTTTCCCAGGATGCTCCTCAATCTCTCTCTCTCTGGGTATATCTCAGTCAGCTGTCCAGTTAATAATACACCCATTTTCCCCTCCAGAGTTCTTGAATGGATTGGGGGATAACTTCAGGGGTCTGGCAGACGCCTTAAACTATTTAACTTTATTGCTGGCATAAATAGATAAATGACCACCACCAGATTCCTAGTACTTTCACTTCTAGACTTTGGAGAAAGCACTTGAGGGAGAGTTTGGACCTTCAGAGCACAAGGTACCATCTGATGGCAGGCAGGGTAAAAAGTAAGAAATGAAAAGGCTGCACTGTCCCTGGGCAGCTCCTCGTCCCAAATACAACCTGCAAAAAGCCATGCCTCCTTCCTCAGGGAAGAGTACGTCGGGGTATCAGGCAACAGGCAGAAGCTGCTCTTCCAGGTACTTTCAAAAGGCGGGAAGGCCTTGCTCTATGACCAAGTAAGACGGATCAAGAAAGGGAAAGAGTTGTTCCTTCTACATTTCTAAGGATGATGACGACGTTCCAGCAATGCCTGACAAACTCTGTAACATATGGTGACAATCACACTTGTGAACACTTGTGGAAAGGTGGGAGTGTTCTTGGGGAGAATAGTTTGTCACAGGGAGAGTTATTCTGGTGAGAAAATCTCTTTTATAGACTGTCCATGAAGACTGCAGAAATTTATCAGAACACATAGAAGTACAATTTGCCAGTCCCTGGATGATCACAGGTATGACCAGGCACCAGTTAACCTGGACTTCATTCATCTGTCTGGTCACCTGCCCCTTGGCAAAGCAAGTGGGGGTCTAGTCAGAAGACATCAATGATTATGGGGGCAATAGCTCTTTAAAATTTTTTAATTAATTTTTTTTATTTTGGGGGGAGGTAGTTCAATTTTTTATTTATTTCTTTATTTAATGGTGGTACTAAGGATGGAACCCAGGATCTTGTGCATGCGAGGAATGCACTCTACCCCTGAACCATACCCTTCTGCCAAATAGCTCTCTTATTTTGGACCTCACAAATGATTTACTCACAATGAAGATATAATACGCTTGCAGAGGGACCCTCAGATCCTCCTTAGTCACTAAAGGGCAAATGTGGAAGGTCAGGGGGAAGAGCTCTGACGCTGATACCCATGGAGCCAACCTGCTAGGGTGTAGGGAGATGGTTGTGGGATTGAGAATGGATTTTAAATATGTCTGTTTCAAGTCGAGCAATGGTTCTCAATGCAGGGCAGGAAGCACAGGGATTTTGGCCTCCAGCGGACATTTAACGATGTCTGGGGATAGTTTTGTCTCAGCTGGAAGTGGCAGCACCAGCGTCTAGTGGTCAGAGGCCAGGGATGATGCAGACATCCTCAGTGCACAGGACGGCCCCTCAAATAAAAACTAACTGGCCAAAAATGCGAGTGATGCTGAGGTTGGGAACTCCTGCACTAGGACTTGAAGAGGAGAGTAGGGTAGGAAACTGTCAATATTGTAAGACAGGGTCCAACTTAACAAACATTTACTGAACATTTACTTTGTTCCAGGCACTATACTAGGCACCAGGGGCTAAAATGATGATCAAGGCATGGTTTCTTAAAGATCTTATGGCCTGGCCAGAGAAATAAGCACAAAAATCCCTGTAACAATATTGGGTAAGATCTCATTCAGCTGAGATATGTGCTCTCTACAAGTTCTGAGATTCTGAGATTCTCCCTATATTTAGCATCTCTCTCTCTCTCTTTTTTTTGAGTAAAAGTAGATTTATTTAGAAAGATGGACACGGTGGGTAGGGGGGAGTTAAAGTAAAGGTAGGTACACACTCCATAGACGGAGTGCGGGTCATCTCCAAAGGCAAGAGTGCAACCTAGAATCTCTTGAAAGAAGAGGACTGTGGGTCCTTCATACTTTTCCTGGAGATGCGTGTAACTGTCAGCCTTAAGAAAAAGCTTGTGATGCTGGTAATCACCTCTTCCCAGGGGAGGAGTCTGGTACACGTGCCTGCTGGGCTGTTTATTTTTCTGAGATTAAGAGAGATGCATTCTCTTTCTTTCTGAGCGTAAGGCTTTGTACCATCTCACTGAAACAGTGAGCTTGCTTTTCTGAAAGTTTAGGAACCACACATATGTTCCCTGAGAAAGGGCCGGAGGCCAGAAGTTACTGCAGCCTTATTGTGGCTAGTTCACAAAGCCAGTTGGCTTTAAGAAAATCGTGGAATGGGGAAAACGGCAAAGAGCAGACTCAAGGTTCTCCCGTTCGGGCACCAAATCACTAGACCAGTGTAAGTAAGTTCTTTCGAGTCATATTAAGTGAAAAACAATGGTCAGCTCTTTTCCCTGTTTGCTCGCTCAGCTGGACAGACTCGAGGAAAAACAGAAGGAAACCTACCGGCGCATGCTGGAGCAGCTGCTGCTGGCAGAGAAGTGTCACCGGCGCACGGTGTACGAGCTGGAGAACGAGAAGCACAAGCACACGGACTACATGAACAAGAGCGACGACTTCACCAACCTGCTGGAGCAGGAGCGAGAGAGGTAACCGCCGCCGGCACGGAGGCCGGCCGGCTCACCCCGCCCCTCCCGTCGGGGGTCAGTTCCCGCCAGTGACACCGCAGACACGTGTCCAGGGCCGAGTTCAGCTTCTGAATGGTTTGCAGAGAGCGAGCCAGACTTTGCCTGGAACTGTTTAGGTGACCATGTGCGTGTAAGTAGGACACCCCGCTCCCACTAGGATGCGGAAATCAGAAAGCCACAGACTCAGGGAGCTTCTGTCTTAACTTGATGAATGAAGCACCTACATTTCAAAAGCCTCTCTACCTGGTGCTTCCTATCGGAAATAATCCACTTTATCTCTTTGGGATTAAAACCCACTTACTTATTCAAGGGGCGGGGTATAGTTCAGTTGTAGAGCCCATGCTTAGCATGCACAAGATTCCCCCACCAAAAAAAAAGCCTTTAAAAAAATCCTCTTATTCAAAAAGAAAAATTATTAAATTTTAACCTTTAAAAAATGAGCCCTATTCATTCTTAATAGTGCTATAGAAACTCTTACCATTTGGTTGTGTATGAGCTACCTAATGACTAAAACTACCTACTTAACTTTCTAAGGGTTGCATAGCTCTTCAAATAGCGTAAAACAAAACACAACAAAAATTCAGTGATGAGCCTCAGTACCGACCTCTGTAGGTGGTTTTCTCAGACCAGGGATGCCAATTTGAAACAGAGACTTCAAATTGAAATGCTTTGTAATACTGTCCAACGCTATCCAGTTTTGCCAGCATCTTCTTTTCAATTTACTCCTCCTTTACCTTCCCTCAGCTGAACAGTTAACGCTGTGAATGTCACAATCTTTGAAACCAATGACACTGAATCCAGATCCTTTGAGTTACCAAGCAAGTCTACGCCCATGTTTAGGACTTGAAAATTAAGAGCCATTTGGAGTGGGGGAGGGCATAGTCCAGTGCTAGAATGCATAGCACGCATGAGGGCCTGGGTTCAATCCCCAGTACCTCCATTTGAAAAAAACGAAAGAACCTAATTACCTCCCCCGACAAAGAAATTAACACAATTTGTAAATCAATTGTACTTCAACTTAAAAAAAATTAACTAAAAAAAGAGTTAAATTAAAAAAAAAAAAAGGCCAAAAGCCATTCAAGTATCACCAATCCCAGCTTTCTTGTATCTGTTTAGTTACAAAAAAGAGATCTGGATTTCCCAGGTAAATTTATTTACAAGAAAAAGTTATCATGATAAAAGAGTAAATAAAAGCACGACCCAGAATAGGTTTGTCTTAAATTTTAAAAATTGTTGTTTGCTTATTGGACTTGGCACATCCCTTGGGGAAGGAGAAATGAAAAAGAGCAATGGCTGGAGTGTTATGTACAATATCCTCCACTTACGGTTTCTTTAAGCCCTGTTTTCTGCACCTCTAAGCCCAGGTTTATCAGCTTTTTTTGGGACAGATAGATGGTCTAATTAGACCTTTTGGGATAACCAAACAGTGAGAATTAACTCCGCCTCCTCAATCTCTGTGACCTTTCCAACCTCAAGCATAGGTATTGCAAACAAACTTCTAATAGTGTAAAGTACATATATCGACAACAGCGATTTATCCTCTGGTTAGGTGCCCCGTGTTGGAATGTGGCCAGGTAAGAGCAGCAACTTGTTTGACACTGACTTTTTTTTTTTTTTGGTCTGTTTTATTCATTGCTCTGTCACAGTGCTTAGCATAGTACATGGACATGGCAGGTGTTCAATAAACAATTGTTGAATGAATTAATAAATTTATAAGAGCAAAGAAAGGAAATAAAGTCCAACTTTTTAAAAGATCTGAAATCAAATAATTTCAAAGAACACCCTTGTGATTTATTTTCTGATGACTTTGTAAATTATTTGCTCTAGAATCAATATGTCTGCCTTTTCTACAATTTCTCGCCTAAGCTGAATGCCCCAGGGGTATTCATTTACAGAGCTGTTGTTTAAATGAAATATGTGGACTGAGAGGCTGTACTTACCCAGCTGTTTCTTTCTCTTCCTTTTTTATTTTCCTAACTTTTGTGTACTGTGAGGGTACTTGCGATAGTAACACCCAACGGAGAGCCTGATAGTTCACAAAGTGCTTTTACATTTGTTACACAATGAGCCTATCTCAGGTGTATTTATTTACTAACTTTGTGTTGACCAGCTTAAGACTACCAGTTCCAATTCCCGCCCTCCTGGAGCTGTTTAATTTTACTAGAGCAACTACAATTTCTCCTGGGCCAAGTGCTCTGTGGAATAATAATAAAAAGCATAATTTTTAAAATATGTATCTCCAGATGCTTTTCATATTTTGATCAGCACCACTGGGGCATGTTACCAAAATACATGTTTTAGATAAGAATTCGCCTAAGAGACCTTTGACTCTCGCTAAATCTCCAACCACTTTAAGGTTTTGAAATAGTATTTTTGACTCAACAGACAACACTTTAGTGCTTCGTATGTTTTTCTGTCGATGTTTATTCCCAGGGCAGCTCCCTGACTGAGCGCCCATGCACACGCTGACACGCTCCTGATGCTAAATGAAACACCCCGGCTAGGACCCTGTTAAGTTGGCATCTCCGAATTCCTCTGCTGTCTGAGGCGTCCATTGTGACTGGCTTGCCCAGTTCCTGGGCCAGTGAAGCCTTTGGGATTTTCTCAAAGGTCAGGCCTGGGATTCCCACCGCTCTTTGGAAACTGCCCTGCTAAATCTGCTTTGGATTAAATCCTCTTTTTGAAGTAAGCAGTCATCATTAAATCTACTTATGGGGACTGGCGTCTTGCTGACCCCAGGGCTTTCTTGTCCTCACCAAGACTTGGGTGGTGGCTCAGCTGGACCCTGGAAGCCCACCTGCAGGGGCAGCGAAGAGAGAACCGGCTTTCGGAGCCCAAGTGGGAGTGATACAGGAAAATGAATGTGGGGCAAGAGGATGGCGTGTCCCAGGTCTTGGTTGAGTCCCTGAGATGTGCCCCATGTCGGTCCTTGGCTTCTTGCAGGAAAGAATTCAAGAGTGAGAAAAGATAGATTTATTCGGAGAGATACATAGTCCATAGAAGGAGTGCAGACTGTCTCAGAAGACCAGAGAAAGGCCATGAGGTGTGGGGGTTGGGTGCTTAGTTTAAAGTAAAAGTAGATACGCACTCCATACATAGACAGAGTGCGGGCCATCTCAGAAGATGAGGTGCAGGGTTGCTGGTTTTTATGAGCTCCGTAGCTTCATATACTAACAAGTGGGAAGACTATTTCAACTACTTCTGGGGAAGGGGCTGGGATTCTCAGGGATTAGGCCACTGCACACTTTGACCTTTCATGCTCAGCCTTAAAACTGTCACGGCGCCTGTGGGAGTGCCATTTACCATGCTAATATATTACAATGAGTGTATAATGAAGTCCAAGGTCTGGAAGTCTCTCACCGTCTTGGGCCTCAAGACCCACACTGGAATTTGAAGTTTCCACCACCTTGGTGTAAATTTCTTGATGCCTGTGCCCTTCCCCCCTTCCTTCCTGTCTCAGGAGTCCTCGAATAGACTATCCCACCTCCTTTGTTGGCTTCTTGTTTGTCACTCCCTCCCCTCTTTCTCTGGAAAAATCCCTTTTTGTGAGAAAAAAAAAAAAACAGCCAAGAACTTTCCTTTGGAAACATTTCCTTTTGTTTCTCCTGCAGTCGAGGAAGAAGTGAGACTTGAGATAAGCCCAAGTAGTTTGCTGCTTATAATCCCCCAGCTGCTTCTCCCAGGTGTGCGTCTCTGCAGGTGGCCTCCACCCTCACGGCTTTCTGATTCCGTGGCAGTGGGAGCAGGGGGCGGGGTGCGGAACCAGGGGACCCTCCAGCCACGGGTAGCATCTAGGCTCCATTCTCCATACTTGTCCTGCTCTGCGAGGTTTCTCACTGCCTCTGGAGAATGGTTAAAGATGATAAAAAGGGACCCAGGCAAATAGGATCAGTAGCAGACGTTGATAAGCAATCCTGATTCACATATTTGGTGAAACCAGAAATCCCTGGCTTAACTAGCACTGCAAAGGGCTTTTGAGATCAGCTTTTTCAAGTCCCTCGTTCTACAGGTTGAATCATTGAGGCCCAGAAAAATGATAGAGTTCCACTAAGACCACAGTGTAGGCCACTGGTCTAGAGCTTTTGTGCAAATGGGTCCGTTGGGCAAAATGGCTTGTTTTATGTTTTGTGTTTGTGTATATGGGCATCCCACCTCCGTGCTCTTATGTCCAAATGATGACACAAAATCTTAAAAGGCAGAAAGACAGTTATCATGAGGATACAAACAGACATATTAGGACCAGTGGTGTCTTTAGACTGTCAAGATAGGAGAAGCTTTGGAACAAGATCTGTTGGAAGGAGCAGCCTGGGGACTTGTTTTGGAGCCAAGTTCGAACAGAACGCGCAGTGTTCTTCTCCTGCATTCTGATGGGCGGCTGATGATGGTTAGGGGGAAGATAAATAAAAAACCCTCCAAGTTACCTCCTTGTTATGCCACTGACCTGGTCCCCGAGAGTGTGAAAACTAAGGACGCAGAAGGTGTTTTTCACTTTTCAGGGAATAAAAATTTCTGTATAACAGTTCCACAAATTAAGCACCTAGAATGGACAATATATTATTCTGGGCTTCCTTTATGCTAAATCAAAAGACTCTGGTCATAATTTACTACCATCTTTTACTGCACATTTATTTTTACAAATGACCATATTCCCAACTTACAAAGTGGGAATAGCATGAAAAAATGCATTGGCTTAACCAGCATTGTTTAAAATATAGATGAAAATATCCTTCATTGCATTCATTAAGCTCCCTTTCTAACTGCTGTATTCTTTTTGGTCTATATTTTGAGTTAACTTGACCTTAAAAGGCGTAATTCTGAGCACATGAGATCACCTTGAGAGTTTATACTTCATTCTCTGTGTGAACTGCAAGACTTGTAATTTTGATCTTACACTTCTCTAGGGCTGCTTCAAGAATGTCAAAATAGGGAGAATACGGTTATATCAAAAAGTGGTCCGGAGCTTAAATAAATATTTGAAGGGATGTGTGTGTGTGTGTGTGTGAATGATGTGGGGAGTGCTGTCTAAATCTATAAACGTAGATATAGATTTTAAAGCTTTTGAACCCTATAGGCTCAGCTGGGACTCCATGAATAATTACCTCATCATATAATATTGTAGCAAGCCTTCCAAGTACAAGTTCATCTTTTTTAAACTACCAGTCAGCGTCCCAAGAGAAATCTCTTAACTTGTGAAGCAGAGAATACAGGAGCAGGGGCTTGTTGGAGGGGAACCTTTCAAGCCCCATTTTGGTATTGTTCATTTGGGTCTGGGGGCCTGGGGGACGAGCTACCCTATTGCACTTGCCTGAATGGGGGACGGGCCAGTCAGAGCAAGTTTTTGAAAAGTTGCCCTAGTGGCCTGGGATCCTGGGAAATTTTCTTGGCCCACTTGACAGAAAAAGATGCACATCTGGTTCACTGGCATATTTTCCTTAAGTTTCTCAGATTTAGATGACTTATCTCTAAAATATGGCAATAAAATGGACTTTCCTCACTGGTAGCTTGGAAAGTCATAGTAAAGTGCTTTGTAGGAGGAGATTGCTGCTGATGTGTACGTGATCAAGTCTGATGAAGCAGAAAGTTATCCACAGGTGGAGGGTACCGGCAGAAGGCAGCCGAGCCCTCTTCTCTGTGCCTGGCCCTCAGCTGGGTGATGCTCAGTCGCTGGGTTAGATTTCATTGA
Source organism: Vicugna pacos (assembly GCF_048564905.1). Classification (NCBI taxonomy): domain Eukaryota; kingdom Metazoa; phylum Chordata; class Mammalia; order Artiodactyla; family Camelidae; genus Vicugna; species Vicugna pacos. Next base: position 9,526,362 of record NC_132994.1, on the reverse strand, counting down.
CACCCCCCATCACCACCTTTTGCCAGGCACATACACATCTTGTTTAATCCTTATAAAACTGTATGAAGTATAATTACTATCCCTATTTAGACGATGGGAAAGCAGACAGGTTAAATTCCTTCCACTGAGGTCACTTGCCAACAGAAGAATCAATGTTTGAACTGAGATTCTTACAGTAAAACAAATACAAACAAACAAACAAACCCTTCTCTACTTCCAAGTTCGTACCTTCTGATTGAAATGAACACCTTATTTCTCCAACGATTGGAGAAAGAAAAGATGACTTGAAATGTTGACCAGTGGACTGCATATCCATTCTGGGTTTAAATTCACAGAACTTAAATTGGTCATAACACATGTCACCTACTATTAATATCCTATTGACCAAGAAGATTGCCTGGAATAGACAGCTAAGAAAGGAGAGGAATTAGGATTCAGAGACTCAGCCACAGAAAGGACATGTTGTATGGTTGATTTTCTGAAAGTATGCCAGGATCAAACCCTGCCTTCCAATTCCTCTTACCCTTGCAATGTGCAGATGCCACTTCCTACTGGACAATATGATTGAAATGAAGGAGGCTGAGGTGATTTTGATTTTGCACAGCTAGGGGTTTTGTGTTTGGGGGGTGGGAAGGAGTGAATGGTGTAAAAGAAATTATGTTATATCTTAAGGAAAGGGACCAGGCAATCAGTGACTCAAAAAGACAGCTTCCCAAAGTTGGAAGATAGAATTAGAAAAGGAGTTGATCCTCTTAAAATACCTCTCTACTGTCGGCCCTGTAGAACCAAGAGCAAGTCATCCATCCTTAACTAAGCACTCCCCGGATGAAACAGGAACGAGCCAGTTAAAAACATCCTTGAGATGCATTTCACCGGCTCCCACCTGTACAAAAATGCTGAATCTTGGATGGATGTGATCTTTTCCCCAAGCTTTATAGCGTTCTCATTCTCATTCAGGATTTTTGAGTTAGCAGCCTCTGATCTAAGATTCTTTAGAGCCTTAGTGATATAATTTTTAACAGATATACCAGGGATAGTAGCTTATCTGATCAACATAATTCTCTAGTTCCCTGACTTGCCGACATCCACCTTCTTGCTGTGTCCTCGCATGGGCTTTCCTCTGTGCATGTCCATGGAAAGAGATCTTATAAGGCCTCCAATCCTATTGGATTAAGACCTACCCTTATGACTTCAGTTAACCTTTATTACCCCTTAACTCTGTATCTCCAAATACAGTCACAAATGAGGGCTATGCCTTCAATCTATGGACTTGAGGGGGCGCAATTCAACCCGTGGCAAAGGGCATGGCAAAACTTATGTCTCTCCCTCCAATAATTCAAGAAAAAATAGAGTAAAAGTTGTCTGAAGTTGGTGTCTGACATGTCTAGTTGGAGAGAGCTTGTGATAGCTTCAGTATCCTGCAACCCTAAAGGAATATCTAGATTTTCCCATGTCCCTGAAAGGCCACAGGAATAGCTGTTGCAGGGCTGGACCTGAGAGCAGAACTGTGACCCATTGGATCAGCAATCTGAGCAGGCTGACAGCCGAGACCAGAGACCATAGTGTGCATCTCAGAGAATGCCAGTGAGGAATGATGCTGCCTAGGTTACCTCTCCCCTCATCCCCAATGAATCCAGAGCTTACTCCCAGCTCCAGAAATGGGGTCCTGGAGCCCTAGAATTAACCCGGGAGACCCTGACTTGACTGAGGAGTCTTTAAATTTACCAAGAAAAACCTTAGTTGACTGAGTTTACTCAGAATTAACTAAGATAAAATAGAACAGAGTGGAAGTAGTGATGGTAGAGTGGCCACTGGCCAGTCTAAGATGGTGGCAGTGTTGGTGGTGGCAGCAGGCGAGGTGGCTGGGCCTGGGAGGATCGAGGCAGCGCTGGCAGAAGGATGACAGGAGACAGGAAGTGGGAAGCTGTGCCTCGACGGCTCCCATGCTTGTCACTACCCCAGCCAGACACCCTCCCCTTTGACCCACCTGTCCTTCAGGGAGTCTACAGACATATATTCTCAGGAGCTCAGCCTGGCTCTGCTTCAGTGATAAAGGAGGAAAGACTGGCTATTTTATTAAAAAAGAAAAAAAGATAAAATGCAATGGGAGCCCGTAATAGAAATACAGAGATATAGAAATATGATGATAATTCTATTTCTTGCACACGTGAGTTTGAGGCCTGCAATTAGTAACCTCCGTCATTAGTGAAATAATCCATGTGTTGCTAAGGAGAAATAATGTAGTGCAGCGGCTGGTTCCAGAGTCCTGGCGGTGTACTTACTGACGTTGTGTGAAATTCAGAGGATCATCTGAGCTGAGTCTAACCTCTTCAACTACACTCAACTCCTTCCCTGGGTTACTCTGGCTACCTGGGACCAGACCCCATCAAAATCTGCAACCTAGGGACAGTTGTTTTCTCAGTCTCCTGCATTTCACCTGGAGCCAGAGAGCCTGAGTCTGAATTCACATTCTGACTGCCACTTACTGGTCTGCAATCCTGGACAGATTACCTCACCTTTCTGTATCTTGGTTTCTTTGTATATGGAATGAGGATAACGGAGTACTTATTTCATAGAGTTGTTTATGTTCATGATGTAATGAATATAAAGCCCCTCACACAAGGCATAGCATATAATGCCTAAATGTGATCATTTCTTCTGCTCACCTGTGCGTCAAACTCTAAGAGGGAAACTGACAGTTTCACTAAATCACAATTTAGATTTTTCTCAAACTAAGACATTTTGAGAACAATGTAAAGTATTGAACAAGTAAACTTTATTATTATCTTGGGGTAGTTGTTTCCTTTTTTTCTTCTTTTTTAAAAACAACTATATTTTGGTGTAATTTCTGTAGGGTGAACTACACATATTTCAGATGTACAATTTGGTAGATTTTGATAGATGTTCACACCTAAGAAACCACCACTATTAAGATACCTAACAATTCTATCACTCCCCGAGAGGTGCAAATTTCAAACTAGGGATAGTTGTTTTGTATTTAGATTGTGAGTAGACTCAGGAAAACTGAAAACCTACTATATACTACAAACAATTAGAAAATTCAACAAAGTGAGGTAACACGGTACCAAACTACATAGAATCAATACTCAAAAATCAATTGTTCTCATATTTCCAAAGGACAAAATAATATAAACTATATTAAACATTAACTATCTAGGAATAAACTTAAGAATGTGAAAGATCTATGTAAAGAAAAAATTTTAATGCTACCTAGAGATATGAAAAAGATAGACAGCCACAGAAAAGCTTAAGATTCTAGGACTGGAGAACTCAATGTTGCAAAGATGTCATCTCCCTATATCAATCCACAGACTTAATGTGACCCTAATAAAAATACCATCAGGTTTTTTTAAAAAGCATGGGAACTAAATGAAGTAATTCTAAAGTTCATATAGAAAATACATAAGCAAGGATAGTTCAGTATTGAAAACAAAAAGTAGTAGAGAAGAAAAGTTTCATACCAGAAACAAAAATTCATTTTAAAGCTATAGTCAGTAAAATGATGTGGCATTGGTACATGAATGGACAGATTGATGGAGTTGATACAATTTTTGGAAATAGATTACAGTAGATTCAGCAATTTAATATATGTTAAAGATGGGATTCCAACTCAGTTGGAAAAAGTTGCATCCTGCAGTAATGGCTATTCTTATAATCATTTTTGTGTATAATACAGGTAATTTATTTGTAAACATGGGGACAATTACCCATATTTTAGTCAAGTTTATTTTTTCCTGCCCTAACCTGGTTTCTACCATTTCAGGGAAACTATCAGCGTAACAGTGTATTTTATGTCAAAGGAAGATTTAGCATTCACTTTTTTAAGTTTCCAAAGGATAGATAAACCCCATGTAATAAAAAATTATATTTGAGGAGTAAAATGTAACTATAAAATATATAGCAGGAAAGTGAGGACTTTCTAAAAAAAAAGCAGTATTATGATTTTTGGCCACATAAAATTTTATGAGAAGCAAAATATGTGGTAACTATAGGCATCCCTCGGAAGAAAAACTGCTATAGCAACTTTGCCGAGGTCACAAATTTATGGCTGTATTTCTATAACTTTGTATATTTAGAAAATTAATAAATTAAAAAGAAGTGACAACTCATTTTATGTATGGAAAAGAATAAAAACTTAACCCCAATTTGAACTGATTTATTAGAATAACCTGGGGAATAATCGTTTTCTTTTCCCAACAGCTGCATAAAACAATGAGGAAAAAAAGCTAATCTAAAGAGTTGTACCTAATAGTATATTGAACTGAGGGATTTAAATGAATGTATTTTTCAGAGAATTTATGATGGGTTGTTAAATGGAGCCCAGATACAAATTCACTTATTTTCAGAAAGTCTAGTGCAGATTCACCTTATAATTTTTGTATAGAAAGGTTGATTATAAGTGACACAGTGTATGTATGAAAATAAAAATTCACGCCTGTTTTCATTGTTAATCAGCGAGCTCTCAGGAACTAGAACAGATGGGAAGTTTTAAGAAACATGCAATGAAAATCATTAGGAAATAAAATACAGGCCAGCTAGAATGGTACTTTAACAGGCAGATTTTCAACCAATAACTACATCCTCAGCATCTATGCAAGTGGCAAAAGTACCGTGAATAACTCATGCTTTGTAGTGACAGATTTTTTTCAGTTCTTTCCGATCTCTTAATACATTGATGCTATCAGTTGTAATCCAGGGAACTGTAATGCCAGGCAATTGATCAATTTTGACGGGTATTCTGTGTGTCAGGAAACACGAAACCAAAAACGCCTATAGATATTTTAAACTAATTAGCGAGATGGGTGCATTTCAGGGAAAACACCCAAATCCAGGTTGCAAAAGCAACTGGATGAAAGTGAAAATTTCCAACATCTGATAGGCTGATTTTGGTCCCTAAATTCCAAACTAGTTGGGTTGAGTTTTTAATTGAGCTAATGGTTTATTTCAGCATCACAGACAACACGAGGTATTGAAAAGTAGTAAGTAAGATTATTCTTCTAGAATGAAAAACCTCGGGAATGCTGCCCTAAATTGGCAGCCATTTGTCACCACAATAAGTACCAGGCAAATGTTGTTTTTGCACAAATTTATACATCAAGGAAGAGTTAAGAAAAGAAGGTACTGGAAAAATGTGTTGTCTCTTAGAACCTACAGTTGAGTAACTCTAATACTTTTTACATTTTTACTTTTTTTTTCAAAATGGAAAAAGGTACCCAGAGTAGCATCACAAACCTTGAATTTCCAAGAGGGAGTTGGAAATTGGGAAGGCGGTGTTTTCAGTGTTTGGGGGTGGCTCCTTGAACGAGTGTGTACTCTTTTCCCAAGAATGCTTGTGTTTGGAAAGTACTTCATGGTGGTGAAAAATCTAAAAACAAAAGATTAATCAAAGGTTGAGTCTTTCATGCTCAATGCATAACATATTCAGCTCTTGGATATGAACTCTTAGCTAAGAAACCATTCAAATAATATTCGGGGTTGAACATGAGCTTCACCTGCAAACTATAGGTCAACTTTACTGAATCGGAACTGATTCCTCTTAAGTTCAGAAATGCGGTGTTTTAAGGATTTGCTTTGTATTTTCAGTATAGTTCTCAATATTCTATAGGGTTCACTGAGAGTTACTGTTATTTATTTTATTCTTAAATGCTTCAGGAAGTACTTGTGTCTGATCTGAAATGTGATGGAAACAGGAAGTGGTGAACTATGACTGCTCCACACCCAGTGTGCTGTTAGGAAGGAGGAACGCTTTGGTCTGTCCAGTCTTTGTCATTTATCACAATGTCACCAAGCCTGTAGCATTCTAATTATGCAAGTATTCTTACTTTGCCCACTTATTTATACCCACCATCCTTCCTTCCAATACTTTCTGATTTGCTCAGCTTTCCAGTGCTCACAGACTTGTCTGACTTCTATAATCTGTAATACTTGAGAAGCTTTGGACTATATTTCTCCCAAAGAAGGAGATAATTGTGTGTAGAACTACTGCCCAAACTTAACACACCATCACCGTCCCTCCAGGGAGAGATCTTGGAAGAAAGTTCTCCCGCCCCAACTAGGGAATGCAAGAGCAAGGCTGCTAGCATATCCTCTTTCTTCTCCCAGCCTGCCCACTCCAACCCCCTAGTGCATCCACTTCTCAAAGTTCTGAAACATAACTTCCTCTGCTGCAAAAAGTGTCTCTTGATAGGAAAGCACACTGAATCGGCAAGCCCAGTGATCACCCACACATTGAGAAACTTCCCGCTTGCTGAATGCTAAACTAGAGCTTCCTCAGAAATGTTAAGAGACGTCTTTATCTCTTCTTCACCTGTGTTTCTGACCAACAGGCTGTAGACTGGAGATTGCATCGGCCTTCTCCTTGGGTTCCTTTAACTTGCACAGAACTCAGAGAAACATTTTACTTACTGCATTACTGGTTTCTTATAAAAGGATGTAACTCAGGAACAGCCAGGTAGGAGACACATACAGAGCAAAGACGTACAGGAAAAGGGTGCCTGGAGCTTCCGTGCCGCTCCAGCTGCACCACCCTCTCCAAATCACCACGTGTTCACCAACCTAGATGCATCCTTTTAAGTTTTGATGGTGGCTTCATTACAGAGGCATGACTGACTAGATCATTGGCCATTGTCGATTGAGCTCAATCTCCAGTGCCTTTCCCCTCCCTGGAAGTCAGAGGGTTAGGACTGAAAATTCTGACCCTCCAGTTACCTGGTTGGTTCCCTGGCAACCAGTTCCCACCCTTAGGCTACCTAGGGGCTTTTCAAAAGTCACCTCATTAGCATAACAAGACACCTTTATTACCATCATCCTTTAGGAAATTCTAAGGGTTTCAGGAGCTCTATGCCAAATCAGGATGAAGACCTGATATATTTCTTATTATAAATCACAGTATCAGAGGACTCCAAAATAATTCAAAAAAAATCACAGTATCACAGGGGCAATTGTAAGCAATTAGATTTAAGAGCCACTTGTTTAGGTCATGGTGCTCAGTGGCAAAGTTGATGTTTAAAAGAAGGTGGGAGCCTGGATACTCTGCTTCTAGAATCCATTGCTCTAAAAACTTTTGATTTTCTTAGAAGATCCGCACCCAGAATGTATTTAGGATTTGACTTGAGGACCCATAATCACAATAACACTTTCCACGTGCATTACATTAGAATGGAGTATACATTACAGTTCATACGTGCTAAAACATTTAAGAGAAAGGAGATTCCTATTTGGTTGTATGTCATTCATAGAAAAGAAAATTACTAATCTTCTTTAAACAAAAATGTTTGTTTAATTCATTGAGTAAATGGTAACTGAGTGAATGTCCCTACTTCACCAGTTCATGTGGATGTTTAATAGGCTTCTCAAACTTAATGTGTTCAAAATGGAACTTTTGGTTACTTGTTGCAAATCTGTTCCTCCTGGTTGTAGCTATCTCAGTCAATGGTATACTGCCATCTAATTTCCAGCTAAAATGCTAGCAATTATCCTTAATCCTTTTCTTTCTCTCGACATTTTATATATAAACACCAGTAAGTTGTATTGATTTGGCTTTCGGATTATATCTAGAATTCTTCCATTTTTTTTCCCGGAACCGTTGCCACGGCCTTAATCCAAGGTACAATCTTATCCAAGCCACCATCACATTGCTTGTCTGGGCTGCTGCAAGAGCTTCCTTTAGACATCTTGTTTCCACTCTTGTCCCCTCAACCCCCAAGTACATTCTCTATATATTAGTCATGTAAATCAGTCCTTCGGAATGAAATCCAACTCCTTACGGTAATGTGGCCAGTTGGGCCAAGTGAACTTGCTTTTTTCCAATTGTCAACTCTTATCGGAAGACACTGACAGCTAGTGACAAGTGGTACATCAAGATGAAAGCAGCTCTAACTGCATCTCTAACTATGCCTGCAGTTCCTTGGAAGCAGTGCCTCTCAGCTGGGTGAAGCTGAGTCCCTATCCTGCAGACCTGCCAACAAGTGCCCCGCATGAAAGGTTCAATCAGGCAGATGCAGCAAGATTCTAGCTACAGGGTCAGCTAATTTTCTAGCTAAGTTAGGTGATGGAAGCCTGTGCTAAGTCTGGGGAACAAAGGACCAAGTGGAGACCTGAGTCTAGGGCATCACTCCTAAGGACATCAGGCTGCTGGGCTCAGGGGTACTTATGGCTCATTTATATAAGGATGAAGGTGCCACACGACTTGAACCCCCATTTCACCAATTAAATAGTGATTTCTAACATTCCTCATGCTAATTAGAAAACCTAGTCCACATAGAAGCCCCTATATCTTGTTAGAGCTGCCTCTGGGGTACATACTCCTGATAAAGATACCTGAGACGTTAACTACCTCTACCGGTCATTCGAGTGGGCCTTGTACCCTCTTCCTTCGATTTCCACGCTCTGGTCACACTGGCCTTCTTTCTCTGCCTGGAACTTCCCCCTATTCCCCACTGACTCACTCCCACTTCAGGGCCTTCCCGCTTGCAGCCCAGCCTTCGCTCTTTGCATGGCTAGTTCTAAGCCCGTTTATCTCTAGTTTCCAAGAGGCTTTTAATAAGTTTCATTTGTCCAGGGAATCTTAATTAATTATGATAAATACAGCTATTTTAGTTGAGTCTTAATAGTAGGGCTTTACGTTAATTGTGAATGTAGCTATTTAGTGATATTAAGCAGGGAAGAAAAAATACATCTGTGATCGACATTTATGGTATTTACTTTAAAGAGTTTTCAAAGGTAATAAAACTCTTCATTTGTCTCCAAATATTGATTTGATATGCTTGTGAGCATAATCAATGACTCCCTGGGACTCTAACTCGAGCTTGAATCACCAGAAGCAGACTGAATGGAAGATGCCACTTGACTTTATAATCAGTCCTGACCCCTTCATTCCCTTTTTTGAATATGGGTTAATATTGTCTGTGTCAAATATATTTGTTTTGTTTGTTTTTTGGTTTTGATTTGTTTGTTCATTTATTCATTCATTCATTCAAATGGAGTTACTGGGGACTGAACCCAGGACCTCATGCATGCTAAGCATGCATTCTACCACTGAGGTATACCTTCCCCTTGTCTGTGTCAAATTTAGACCACAAATTTGTATTTTTTCAGAGTGCCTACTGTTAGCCAATAGTGAGACCCCTACATTAGGAAGCTCACCAAAGTGTGGGTCCTTGTCTGCTGGCTGAAAAGAATTCACAGCTGAGGCAGAGGGACAGGGTGAAACTGCTTTTATTTCTCAAAAAAGTAAAAGAGGAAAGTGCTCCAGCAGGGAGAAGGAAAGAAAAGCGCTTAAACAAGGGAAAGGCACTCAGATGGGGGCCCGTCATCCAAGACAGGCAGTAGAGACAGCTCCGGCTTGGGTCGGGCCACGTGGACTTTTATGGGAGGCTTCTGCCTTCGTGTCCTCCTTCTGGGTGTGATGGAGCCAGTCAGTCCTTATATGGGCTATTCAGTCCTTGTATGGGCTTTTCCAGTTGTTGTCATGGCAATTATCAACTGTCATGGCACTGGTGGATGTGTCATTTAGCGTGCAAATACATTACAATGAGTGTAAAATGAGGCTCATGGTCCTCTGGAAGTCAAATCCTCCACCATCTAGGACTCCGTCAGTTCTAACCTGTTCTTGTTTCTTCTCTGCAGCTGCCTCCTGAGACTTAGATAAGAGTAACGGGTTTCTAGTTGAGGGAGGGGCAACAGCCTTGGTAACAAGAAGGAAGGTTACTTTAACTAGAATGCCTGCAATCTGTTGGACCCAGCATCCCCCACAAAAAACCGTCTCCAAAGATTCTGTTCAGCCATGAAAGTTTTAAAGGGAAATGGGGGAGTAATCCAGTTAGTCATTGAGATAGGTGGTCAGGGTCCTTGTCATTCCTCAGTGCCTGCAGGACTGTCCCAATCTGCTGCTTGAGCCTGCTCTTCTGTGACTCAGGGAGGACCGGAGGACTCAGCTTTTCTGTAAACAAGAGGCCAGGGTGCGGCGGCAGGGGGTCTCACAGGGTCCTGCTCCCTTTCACCAACGGTGCATAAATGGTGCATAAGCATATTATTGATTATTAATTGTCAGACTCACATTGTCTTATTTAATTATCATAACACCCTTGTAAATTAAAATCCATGTCCCTGTTATACAGCTGGGTAAACTGAAGCCAGAGGGGTTACAAAACGTATTGTCAGTGATCTACCAAGTAGGTGCCAGGCCAAGAGTCAATCTCAGGTCTATCAATTGCCAAGAAGCCCCTTTCTGCAACACTTGCACAAACCTGTATGCAACAGGTGGTGGCTGCAGTTTCTTCTTTCTTCTTGAATTTCAGTTTTTCCCATTCATATTAAAATAGTTGGAAAAACCCTCCAAAATAAATTTAAAAAACAACAACAACAAAAAACATAAGCAACAATTGGTTTATTATCTGGAATTTTACCTTAACCATGAATGAATGTTGCTTTATATAACTTTTACCAAAAAACTCAATTATTAAAACACATTTATTCAGAACCACAACCCTGTAACATGCAGTAATCATTATACTTAGTTCATGCTATTAAGAGGATAGACATGTTCTTAAAGCAAAGGCACAGTTGAAGATTAAGGAGGAAGGAAAGCAACTACCTTTAACGTATATGAAACTAATCTAAGGCCTTAAAAATGCTCTGCAAACATTTAATGCTGCTAACTTTAAAGTTAATTTGACTACTTTATCTGGTATTATGCTTTTATTCTATTTATTCTATAATTAAAACAAAATTTAACATAAATGATAGCATATTCTATGCATATGGGTTAGAAAAAATGTATACTGGAACTTTTAAGTAACCTATGGCTTTTTGACTGAATTATCTATCACTCGCTCACACACTCACTCAGGAAAGAAGGAAGAAACAAAACAAGGGAAAAAAGAAAGAAGGAAAGAAGAGGGAATAAAAGGAAGAGAAGAGAGAAAACTAGTCTGAAGGTGATAGAAGATTTTAAGAACACTTGTATGAGTGATGTTACAGACACTCCTTGAAATTTGGCTAAATGTATTCACCAGTTTTGTTTGTGTAGATACCCATAGTTTTTTGCCATTTCAAAACACTTTTAGGGAAGAAATAAATTTAGGTTAAAAAAACTTTCTTAAGGCATTATGATCCTTAAGCTGGTGGCTCCTCGGTTCCACACTGCTGTGTTTGCATTTAGATGACATGCGGATTAACTGGCACTCTTGGTGGAAACATGAATCCCCTCCCGTTGGCTGAATCCTAGGAGAGGCTTTAGTGGGATCCCTATTTAAATTCCAGCCTGCGTTGAATAGAACTGTACGGAGTTTAACTACTTTGAAAAATCAGGAGTGAGGCCCATTTGACGTTTTATGCATAGCTTTTCTTTCACTCATTCCTCCTCCCCGACTCCAACCCCCTCCCCAGGACACTTGCCTCAGTGTGGGGCATAATTCCCGTTCACTGGCTTGACTTCTTAAGAGCTGCCTTCCCTTCCAGTCCTGGGCAGCTCCGCCCCTTTTCACAGACCAAAGTAAATCTGCACAATAATGAGCCGACTAAGGGAGGAATGACATCACCAGTAAGTGGTCCCAAGCTGTTTTGCACAACATTCACCTTTCATTGTTCTGATGACAGGGCTGGAATGTGACGGTTAATTCCCTCTGGAGTAGGGGGCTGAGCAGGGCCTGCTGCTGTTGAACAAACTTCAGTACCCCCTTATAAAAAACAAAAACAAAAACAAAAGCTACCATGCTTCCTAGTATTAAGGTAAGGAAGTCAAGATCTGTTTTGATTTAAGCGAGGCTAGTGACTCCAAGCAATGTGCATTTCATTTGTTAATAGGCTTCCTTGGCAGTAGACTCTTCTCAGTGTTCTTGCAAAGAGCATCTTGGAAGCTGAGTCTGGACATTTGTAGAGGCTTGACTAATCTGACAAGGGCTGTAAGAACTCGACGACCTTTCAACTTTCAGCTCCAGGTTTTACCGAGGGTGGACGGTGACATCCTTTCAAAATGACCAGCTTGTGGTGACTTTCCTTGATACCTCAGAATCCTTGACTGAAACTGGCCAAGACGCACCTTGTGGTATGAGGCATGCTCCCGTTTCACTATGGAGGGGAAAGGTAATCTCATCCTACAGAAACCTGGGGAGTTTGTAGAGGAACAGAAAAATCTCTTATCTTACTGCTGTCAGTCCTACTCAAATGTTCTGAAGGCTTTTAACAACCTTTCCATGTACTGTAACTGCATCTTCTAACTTATGATTTCTTGGTGAGCAAGAAACTAACTCGAGGTAAAAATATTATTTTCGAAGTTTTGGCTGTTACTGTTATGTGGATTTTCTGCAGACCTCTCTTTGCATATGTGGAGTAGGCGTGTAAAAGTTGGCAATGAATTAGAATGCACAGTGGTCTAAAGAAAGCCGTGTTTGTTCTGAAACAGTGTGGCAGTGATAACAAGAATAATAAGGCCAATTGGAGGTTCTATTTTAAAGTGGAAATGGCGTTAAAATTTGGACTATGTTAAACAATTGGTAAAAAGTTTAGTAATTTTTCAAGCTGCATTGTCTGAATTCAGCAGATTGTGTAAAAATAAACAGCTTGTACTTAGCTTTCAGTAGGGCTGGAGGCTAGTGTAAGTCTTTCACAAAAGAACTTCGCTTGGCCAAAATCAAATTTTTATACCGTGATTTCAGATTCACCTGACCCATTGTATAGAAATTTGAGCATCAGGGCAGACGGTAAGGTTTTTGTTTGTGCACATTTAATTTGGTGTAACATTGATTGTCAATAATGTTTTGTCTCTTTGTTTAAAGTGACAGAAGTCTTGAGTTCAACTGTGATGAAAATCTTGGGTTCACTACATTGATCTGCCTGAATTCTTAATTCCATGTGACTGGATGAACTTCTCTTTACTTGTAAAACTAAACATCCTTTCCACAACAGAAGAGCCCTCACATTTCTTTTTCTCTAGATTAACAACAGTCAGTCAGGATCAATACAAAGTTCATGGCTGGGGTCTTGGAGTTTTGTTTATTGTTTTGATTTTTTATTTTTTGAATTAGCTTTAACGTTATCCCCAAACTGGATAAAATAGTTATTAGATAAACGTTAATAAAACTTTTAAAGTATTTAGTGGCATTTCACATACCCTTTTATTTAGAAGCTTTTTAAAGGACTTTTGGATACAATGGCAATAAAGTCTATTACCATTTGAAAAAGGGAGAGGGTTACTTCTCTGAGTAAATAAACACATGTAAATACCCTGCTGTCAGTGATTTATGTACTTAATTTGCTACATATTTCATGTCTGTATTATTTTAAACACATCTTATTTATGAAAATAGATTTACCCAAGAGACAGATTAATAGTATCTTAATAAAATGCTTTACAAAAGGATATGTTTTTAGATTGTAAGTTCCCATAATGTATAAGCTTAAAACCATAAGGTATAAGCTTTTGTCCAGCACTCTAGAAATGTGTGTACAGTAGAGTAACAGGCATATTTGTACCTGTGTGGATTGCCTTCAACTTGTTTGAACAGTCTCAGGAAACCTGGTTCATGCCCCCAGCTCCTCCCCGCATGTTCTGAGTGATTGCAGGAGCGGCCTCTCTACTTATGCATGTGGGAGGACCGCTCACATTGTATCACAGAGACCTCAAACACCCCCCCTTCCCCGCCTCAGAAGACCCCCCTTCCCACTTCCTGGCTTCCCTGGGAAATCACTTGATTTAGTTCCTTTTCTGAGGATGTGACTTTCTCTGTGATAACGCACCGTGTTACCTAGACGGAGCATCCCATAATTTGATGTGATAAAGCATAGTGACACCTTCTTTGGTGATGGGCTAGGTCTCTGTGTTAGAATGAGGGAAGGCGAGGGGGCTACCTGGAAGAAAGAGCTCAAGGCCACACGTTTCAGTGACAGACTTCTTTGGTTCATGGCTTTTTCTGTTCCTCTTGAAAATCATTCAGTAAATTTATTCACCTGGCTGATTCTTAATAACCAACATCAAAGGGAAAGAATAGTATCTTTTTTCTACTGGTTTAAAAATATTCATCTGATCAGTCTGAAGTTGTTTGAAAAGTATTTTGAACAGCTTAGGAAATAGGAAAGCACAATAAAAGGTATATTATTGTGGGTAGAAACTACTTATCCATGCCCTCAAGTAAACAACAACCTTTTCAAGTTTCAAGAATGAAATTATCTTTCTTATTGTACCAGTAGATGCACATCTCACTATCTTTGAAGAATTCTCTCTAGTTGGAGGGGAAAGATACAGATTAGCAGTAAGTTTCAATTTAGCATCACTGCTAATAATATGTAACATTTATTGGGTACTTCTCCCTTTACATGTAATAATTCGTGTGATTCTGACAATGACCCCATGCCCAGACACTATTCTACCATTTGTATAGAGAAGGAAACTGAGGAAGAGATAAATTAAGACGCTTGCTCAGGTTAGTAGCGGGCAGAACTAGACTCAACCCAGGCAGTCTGGCTTTAGAGCATACACTCAGAACTACCATACTGAACAGAGGGTTAGCTTTGAAATGACAACTGCCAAAAAAAAAAAAAAATACATGTATTTTCTGTCAGTGAAAATTATTGGCCTCATTGAGTTACACAGAGATTCGTTTTCTATACAAATTACTATGTATGATTTCATATTGGGTCCTTTATCAGGACATATCCTTTTTTATTTTCCTGAATATTCCCCATTCAGCTTTCAGTATTTGTGGTCTTTTTTTTTTTTCCTTTTAGTTTCTTTTTTTTGGAGGAGGGTGGTAATTAGGTTTATTTATTTAACTATTATTTTAATGGAGGTACTGAGGATTGAACCCAGGACCTTGTGCATGCTAAGCATGTGCTCTACCACTGAGCCATACCTTCCGTCTTTCCTCTTTATCAATCAGAAATTTCTCTCTTTTTTTTAATTGAAACAGTGTCAGTTACAATGTGTCAATTTCTGTGTACAGCATAATGTTTCAGTCATACCTATACATACATATATTTGTTTTCATATTCTTTTTCATTATAGGTGACTACAAGATATTGAATATAGTTCCCTGTGCTATACAGATAAAATTTGGTTTTTTATCTATTTTATATATAGTAGTATTTGAAAATCTCGAATTCTCAATTTATCCCTTCCCACCCCCTTTGCTCAGAAATTTTCTATCTCTAAAGAACCCATGGTGCAAAATAAAAAAGGTCAAGAGCGAGGCTTTAGGATTATCATCCTGGGATCCAAGGCAAGACCCTTCCCTGCTGCCCAGCCTTAGAGCAGGAACAGATGATACCCCTTCGTGTTTGGTCTGAGGGAGGAGGAACACCACTCTCGACCACTGCTATCTTTGACTTCTCTCTCTCTTTTATTTTTGAATTGAAGTATATTCAGTTTATAATGTGTCAATTTCTGTAATGTTTCAGTCATTCATATACATACATATATTTGTTTTCATATTACTTTTCATTATAGGTTACTACAGATATTAAATGTAGTTCCCTGAGCTGTATAGCAGAAACCTGTTGTTTATCTATTTTATATATAGTAGTATCTGCAAATCTTGAACTCCCGGTTTATCCCTTCCCATCCCTTTTCCCCCTGGTAACCATAAGTTTGTTTTCTATGTCTGTGAGTCTGTTTCTGTTTTGTAAATAAGTTCATTTGTGTCTTTTGTTTTTAATTTTAGATTCCACATATGAGTGATATCATATGGTATTTTGCTTTCTATTTCTAGCTTACTTCACTTAGAATGACAATCTCCAGGTCTATCCATGTTGCTGCAAATGTCATTATTTTATTCTTTTTTTTATGGCTGAGTAGTGTTCCACTGTACTACAATTTCTTTATCCAGTCATCTGTTGATGGACATTTAGGTTGTTTCCATGTCTTGGCTATTGTAAATAGTGTTGCTATGAACATTGGGGTGCATGAAGTTTTTCAAATTAGAGTTCCCTCTAATATTATATTATCACTGTTCTTAGAGTCCTTCAAGACTCTGTATAACCCTCAGAATGGTGCCTGACTCCTTAGGATGACATACAAGCTGCCTGATGCTCTGACCTCCACCTTCCGCTGGAGTCTTATCTCTTGACATTGTCCCACCTTCTACTGTGTGCTCTGAAATGACTGTGCTATTCTGGATGAGGTCCTGTTTTCTTGTGTTTGCAAGCTATTTTCCCTTTATGTGCGGCAGCATTTCCCCTAGTCTTCATCTAGATAACCTTTGTTTATTCATTCATTGAACAAATACTGGTTGATGTCCTACTGGGTGTTAGGCACTGTGCTCAGGGGCTGGTGTTCAGCCCCAGACCCTGCCCTCATGGAGCGTTTGTTCTGTGGAAAGGTGGAAAGACAGACAATATCTAAGTACACAAACAAATGAATCTGTACATTTCAGATAGTGAAAGTGCATGAAAAGAAAGAAATAGGGTGATAAAATGGAGTACAGCCAGCTGGGGAAACTGTTTTCAATAGGCTAGTCAGAGGATGCCTCTCTAGGGAGGAGACGAGAACTGAAACCGGAAGGATGAGCAAGAAGAGCCCTGGGGCTGTTGAATGTGATTATGCAGGTGGTAGCACCTGACCCGGGAGGAAGAGGGTCTGGAGTCCAGTCCTCATTCAGCGCATCAGCATGAGGAGGAGCCCCATGCCTCACTCAGGCATTCCAGCATGGGACTGCTTCCCAGGAAAGGAGGGGACCCTTATGTAGTTCCCCCAAAGGGGCCATATGGGCAGGAGAACAGTATTGGAAACAGCAATTACAAAGCTTTGAGCAATTACTTCCTCCAGTTACATCTCCACCCTTGGATGTCCCCCACTAACCTATATTTAAAGCATAAATGGCACTTTTTACATAGCTGCAATTTATTTATTTATTTTTTATTCCAAGCAACCTGACACATGA
Source organism: Vicugna pacos (assembly GCF_048564905.1). Taxonomy (NCBI): domain Eukaryota; kingdom Metazoa; phylum Chordata; class Mammalia; order Artiodactyla; family Camelidae; genus Vicugna; species Vicugna pacos. Next base: position 9,509,467 of record NC_132994.1, on the reverse strand, counting down.
TTTGACAATGGTAGGGTATTCAACCCATCTTTATTGAATTATTGAGAGGATTCATGAACCGTGGCTAATTCTGTATGAGTCAGGGAGCTTCCTACCACAGTGTACGATCAGAGAGCTCCTCCTTAAGTAGCGATTCTCAAGTATGGGCCTCCTGTTGGGCAGCCCACTGTCTATCAGGGAAAAAAAACAGTCATTTCAATGGTTTAGGGCAAAAGACAAATAATTCTGTAGACTTTCATTTCTACTGTGACTAAGAAGCTATTTACTAGTAATATAGTAGGTGATTTATTTTTGAATATAGCGTTTGTAAATTTAAATTAGCATGTTACCAGATATCCATAAAGACTATGTGTATTGGTATTCTACAGTGGATTCTGGTTGCTACCAAATATTGGTAAACACTAAGCATGTGATCACCGGGTAGTAAGAAATTCCCTAATCTTCAAGAAGAATTTGTTATCAACCATGAGCTTTTTTTAAGGCTTTCAGTCGTTGCCAGGTGGGCCTTTTAAAGACAGATCAGTACTGGTTAAAATTCATAATCAGTTTAGTTTATTGTGGGTTGTTGGGCTAGCCTACAGAGGAGCCGTAATGTGTATCCTTGCTTTAATTTTCAACAATTAGACCTGAAGGTATGTCATCGATGTGCCTATTATATTTACTTATTTTTTTATTGAACATATGGTTGGTTTACAACATTGTGTTAGTTTCTGGTGTACAGCATAATGATTCAGTTATATATTCATATATATATATATTCTTTTTCATATTCCTTTTTCATTATAGGCTATTACAAGATATTGAATATAGTTCCCTGTGCTCTACAGTAGGACCTTGTTGTCTATCTAAATGTGCCTGCACTAGAACAGAATTATTCATAACCCCCTTGAAATCTGAAGAGCAAAACTTCACTTATAATGATCTGCTTGGGTGTGTGTAGGGGAGGGCGTGTGGGTGTGTGTGAACGCTATTTGAATTACTTGGATTATACTATCAAAGTGAATATAATAAGATTACTAGATTATTTTTAAGTTTATAGGATATAGTTTTATGACAAAATCATGTGTATAAGTTGAGGGTCTTCTCTTGTGACATAAAAGCAGTTCATAAAAGTTGCTAGCAAAAAGTTTACTGATTTATTTTAATTTTTATCACCAAGTTCTTTTTCATGAGAATGGGTGAGCTAGACTTTTCTCCCACTCCGCTGGGTTAGGGACAAAAAGTTTGAGATCAGATAAATACCCTACAATGCTGCTGGTCTTCACAAAAGAAAAGAAAAAATATATACCCGGGCTTTGAAAACTCATCCTTACACAAAACAGAAACAAAGCTCAGAAGGCTCTGTCCTGTTGTAAAGGACCCACCATTTCTTTAGATATAAAAAAATGATCATCTAGCACTCAGTGCCCAGGGCTAGGACTAGGGTGAGACAAATGAGACTCTCACCTTGGGCACAAAATTTAAGGGGATGCCAAAAAAATTCAGTAATCAAGTTATGCAATATTTTAATGCACTGCCTTGAAAAATTAAAATTAATGCAAAAGATCCACAATGAACAAAAATATGAAAATTTCAAATGAGGGCAGGATCTGACTCTGCAGCTGCGCAACCCAGCCTCCTCCACCTCACCCTAATCCTAGCCCTGAAGAATCCATTGGGGACATTAGATTAATTCGGGATAATTAATATAATAGTCACCATCTTGAGAAACTGAAGTGATTTATGAAAAGGTAACACTTCTTCCTGAGTCATTTGGTAAAACCATGTCCTATCATTGTTACCAAGCTGCTTGGTTCTGTACTTATATGCTCTAGTTGGGAAAAAAAATGCATTGTGATTAAAGACTTCAAACTGCATGCAAGCTTGACTCTTTTGAGGTTCATTCATCTTTAATTGCTTTCTTGCCCTTGCTAGTTTTAACCTGCCTTTTCTCTTGAAAGACAGAGAGGTAGACATACAGGGAGAGTTGAACAAGAACAAAAACGGTGAAGGAGAAGGAAAGAAAAGGGAAATTAGCATGGTCTGGCTGAGAAACAAACCTAGCATGGCATCAGGGCTTCCAGATGGGGTCCGATGAACATAAGATGGTGACATGTGGCAATATGTGAAGGGGCCAAAGAGAGAATTGCTGCTCTGGGGCTAAGGCTGAGAAATTTGGAGAAATGCTTGAAAAAGTGGGAGTGTCAAGAAAGTTGGAGAAAGAAATCTGTGAAATCTTACCTGGTTTACTTTCAAGGAAGCAATGTGAGAATGAATATTGTCCGGTGTGGCCCTAAGTCTTCAGGGGCACAGAGTGACAACTGTTCCAGGGAAGGTGTTTATCTCAAACATTGATCACTAGGATAAGGCTGAAAAACACCCTTCACTTCCCCTTTCCCTGCCAAAACAATTTATCCTTAGATTTTAAAAAAAAAAAAAGCTAAATTAACAAGTATCTGTGGAACAGGACAGAATGAGATGCGTTTTCCAGCATAAATTTGAGTGAGCATTAAATGGATCCCAGTGAGGAAGAAAAAGCAGAAGTCTCTAACAAGTTGAATTTTTTAAATGGATGTCCCAGTGAGGAAGAAAAAGTAGAAGTCTCTAACAAGTTGAATTTGGAAAGAAATGAAAGAATCACCCACAATCACAGAAATATGAGAGTCACGTGGCACTGTAAGGAAAGTAAAAATACGACCAGATGCCAGAGTAGCTGAGACTTGGGTGGAGGAAAGCTGAAGATTACAAAAGGGGACTCAATTTTACTGTGGAAAATTTCAGACATCTACATAAATAAAAAGAAGAGTATAATGAAATCCCATGTACCCAGCACTTAGCTTCAACAGTTAATCAACTCATGACCAATCTGGTTATCTCTCCTAACTCCCCTGGATGATTTTGATGTAAATTCCAGACATAAATTTCATTCATAAATATTTCAATATGGATTTTTAAAATATAAGGATTCTTTAAAAAATGTTGTTAGAATCCTTTATCAGATCTAAAGTTTAATAATAATTCCTTAACATAATTTTTCTAATTTTCTCATTTTTAAAAAAATTTGAATGAGAATCCACATAGATTATAATTGGTTGGTATGTCTCCTAAATTTCTTTTAATCTATAGCTCCCACCCATTTGTTTCTTCTTGCAATTCATTGAAGAAACTAAGGGTTTTTAAATCATGTATCGTCCCCTACATTTTGGATTTTCTGATTGCATCATCACCATGTCATTTAGTGTGTTTCTCGCTTTTGTTTTTTCTGTAAACTAATAGTTATAGGAGCTTGATCTGATTCAGTTTCAATTTTGGGGTGAAGGATATTTCTCAGGTGGAGGTCTATACACATGTATACAATATCTGGTTGTCTCTTTTGGGACACTGATAATTATTGCCTACACCCATTATTTCACTGAGGACTGCAAAATGGCAGTCTTTTATAATTACTTCTTTATTTATTAAGCTATCATTATTTATAACTGAATTATTTCTATAAAGAAAAACAAAGAGCTTTAAAGTTAAGTGGGAACATGCTGATAATACTTCTCATATGTTGATGGAGTTAAGAATATTGACCCTGCCCTACCTGTTTCCTGTGGCTGCTTCTCTATTTCTCTTTCCTTTTACAGTCAAGACTAATTAATCTCAGGTGCTTGTCTCCATTTTTTTCCTTTCTTGGTTTTTCTTCAGCTAAGCTTTTTTTTTTTTCTTTCATGGGGGTTGGTAATTAGGTTTATTATTTATTTCTTAGTGGAGATACTGGGGATTGAACCCAGGACCTTGTGCATGCTAAGCAGGCACCCTACCACTAGGCTATACATTTCCCCCATTCTTTAGGGCCCTTTCCTTGCCTTCTCTATACCTAGCTCCTACTTAGCTTTTAAGACTCGGGTTTAAGTCACCTCCTTCTAGGAACCTCCCTAACTCTTATAGGACTTAGCTGCACTTCCAGAGAGGTATGAGCTCCCCCCGGCACCTATGTCTTTGTCTCTATAATGGTTGGTTTAATTGTCTGTTTCTTTGGAGAGTAAATGCCTTAAGGGCAAGAACTCTGTGTGTGTGTGTGTGTGTGTGTGTGTTTTCTTTACATGTCTAGCAGAGTGCCCAGCACAAAGTAAATGTTCACTAAATGACTGTTACATGAGTAAACAAGAAGAGGTGTGCTACTTGGTGTGACCAACAGCACTGGCTGCTGGCATTTACTGAGTGTGTTCTGTGGGCTGGCCACTGTCTTAGCCCTTTACATGCATCATTTCACTTAATCTTCACAACAGCCCCATGAGGAAGGTCCTTTCATTTCCTCCGTTTGATTAGATGAGAAATAGGAGGCACAAAATAATTAAGGAATTTGGCCAAGCAAATTCGAATTTCGGCAAGGCTTCTGAGAAGGACTTTTGTGATAGTTTTCAACAAATATGTAAAGAGCTCACCATGGGCTGTGTTTTAGCACTATTGCCGGTGTCCAGGTTCTTGTCCTGTCCCAGAAACAATTTAGAGAAAAGACGCAGAGGTTAAGACAGTAAAGTGAGGATTTTTTAAGGGATGGATAGTACACTCTCAAGGGGAGAGCAGGCGGGCTCAGGTGAGCAGCTGCCCTGAGTTTCTTTGGCAAGTTGGTTACGTAGAGTGTAAAAATGAATGGGTGGAATATTCATTGGGGAGGGAAGGGTTTGGGATTGTATTCCCTGATTTTTATCCCAATTCCACCTTCCTGAAGGGAGGAGAAATTTTTGTCCTTATTTAGTCTGGATGGGAAGTGTCATGGCATTGGTGCATGATGGGTGCTTCTAATCTGCAAGGCTAATTTTATTGTAATGAGGGCATAATGAGCCAAAGGTTACATTCAGACACTGGAGATTCCTGCCTTCTCCCACCTTTCTTTGTCAGCCTCCAGGCTACTTGTCACCCCAGAATGTATGACTGCTTATCTGCACAGAGGTTCCTGCTTTTCTTTCTCTGCCCAGGGACCCCTGTTTGTATGATGTATAGTTTCCTGCATTTGGACTCTGCACCTCCTTTCTGCCCAATTTCTGCCATTTGGCCTGCATCCCCCTTTCTGTGCTCAAATCTGTCTATCTGCCTGCTTTAACATGTTGGAGAACTGAATGTGGGCATGTGAGAGAAGGAGAGGACTTGAAAAGGACTCTAGATTTGGGACCTATGCATCTGGAAGAATTTGGTTGTGGTTGACTGACATGAGGAAGATGTAATTGGAACAGGTTCTTGGGGAGACTTGGGAGCCCCGAGAGATGACGACTAACAGCCCCGTGGGCTCCAAGTGGATGGAATGACGACGTCCCTGCTGCTGAATGGGTGACATCAGCAGCAGGCAGAGCGTGATTGTGTTTGAAGTGCTCAGTGCATTGACCTGTCTTTTTATTAATCATTGGGGTTGTGTTCCCATTGAAACAGTGCTAGTATAAGCTGATGTCTTGGGTGACAAAACAGTCCAGGGAGGATCTTGACCGTTCCGGAAGGATAGGCTGAATCACACAAGATGAAGTTGCCCTGAACAAACACAAAGTTTTACAAATTTCAGCTGTTCAAGCAATATCTATTTGAGGAATAGCATGGTTGTTAAGAGCACATTGAATGCTAGCTGTCTTCCCTTTTTTCAACTTCTGCTTTCACCTCTTCCTGCCTTAAGATTCATAACTTATTTTATGTTTTCTATAATATTTTCAGTCATTCTCATAATTTTTTACAACTTTTCACCCTTTATCTGACATCTTAGAATACTTTCCAGGGCTTTTAATATTTTTTAATGTATTTTTAAAATTGAGACGTAAGTTACATATTACAAAATTCATCAATTTTAATTATACATTTAATTATACATTTTGATGAGTCTTGATAAAGTTATACCCCATAAACAATCAGCACGTCTGGGTCTACGCTTTTAATATCTTCTAGCTAAAAATAACTGAATTTCTGAACATTCTAAGTGAAAAATCTTTGAGTTAAAAATATAATTTTATTTGGTATGAAGGATAAATGAGGGGTTATTAAGAAAAGCAAGAGAATTCTGGAAACCTGATTAGATTGTTTCCTTGTCTTCCGTTTGTCCTCTGACTAAGATAAAGTGCTTGTAGAAAATTCAGAACTTGCCAAGAATAAATTTGATTTCAGGAGACTTAGTGCTCAGCCTGCAGCTGCTGATGAGAATCGGGGCACTCATTCACCTTCTTAGTCTTGGTTTTCTGGTTTATTTACTTCTCATGTTAATATTTTCAGAATCAGGCTTGTATAACACTTACCAACTTACAGTTTTGTAATGTCTGCCTGCTTCTGTTAATGCAAGTTCCATGAGGCTGGGTGCCACCCTCTAGGGTGCCCCCTAGCACAGTGCCTGACACATAGGAAGTCCTCAAAAAATATTGACTGAATGAGTAAATGGAAGAAAGAACAAATAAATAAGCTTGAAATTAGCTCAAGCTACCTATATAGAGATGTGTGAATTAAAGTCCTGACAATGCTGAGCTGAGTTTAATTTTTGTTGAATGTATGTTATGATTGATACTAGGTCAGCCATTTGGTATTAATAGTGGCTATTAGACAGTGAGTGTCTCTGACCTATTGAGCAATGGCCTCTCAAAGAATGTGGTCACTCTAGTCATCAGCTGCTGGAGAAGAGGTGTATCTCTTAAGCTGGAAACCTCAAATGAGAGACGGAGCCCTCTTTATCTGGACTATATGGGTATCTCTTACGATGCGTTTATCCTAGTCCTAGGGGGTGAACAACTGTTGGCAGGCTGTCCTGGCTGAGCCACGCATATTGACTATGTCCTGGATCTAACCCTCAGCGACACCAACGGGGAAACTGGACTTTGGGAGCATGCAGAGAATGGGCTGTGTATTGCTGTTAGTTCCACTTTAGGAGATGAGAATGACTTAAGATGTGACAGAAGAGGGAAGGAGAGAGATTTTAATAGGCCTAGAAAAAGAGAAATAATCACAGGTGTGAGGCCCTGAAAAATGTGGCTTCACAGAAGCCAAGTTCCAAGGTCATGCTCTAGCCCACAGGATTGTCTGTTGCTCAGAAAGCCTTCTCCTTTTCTCTGGCTGGAACACCAGTGCCCCAGGTTTTACTATCAAAGTCAGGATAATAACAAAAATACTTATGGATTAAACACAAAAAGCACTGAACATACTTTCCATATGGAGGGAATAGCGTACTCTCTAGTTCTTATATTTGTTTTGTGTTTTATTACATCTGTGTAGTCCATGTGTCAGTCTTTACTTCTACTGTCTCAACCTTCAGAACATCCTCTGAGGGGGGTGTTAATATCCCTTGCTCCTTCCTTTGCAGCCTAGAAAACTGAGGGTCAAGAGTTCAGTGACTACAGGGAACTTTATTCAATATCTTGTAGTAATTTATAATGAAAAAGAATATGAAAAGGAATATATGTATGTATATGTATGTATATGTATGACTGAATCACTATGCTGTGCACCAGAAACTGACACATTGTAAACTGACTATACTTCAATTTAAAAAAGAAAAAGAAAAAAAGAATTTCATGACTGACCAGAGGTTACATAATTAGAAAACTGTTGGGCCAGAATTCAGATTCTGCTATGTCTGACCCCAAAGCTTATGCTTTAGCCACACCAAACCCCTGCCTCTAATAGCATAGAGGCATACAATTCTTAAACACATATCTTTAGAAATTTTAACATTTAAAGCTTTAAAGTTGAAAGACATTGGGGATGGGTATAGCTCAGTGGTAGAGCACATGCTTAGCATGCACAAGGTCCTGGGTTCAATCCCCAGTACCTCTGTTACATAAATAAGTAAACCTAATTACCTCCCTCCTCCAAAAAAAAATAGAAAAATAAAATAATAATCAAGTTGAAAAATGTAATTTTTTTAATGAATTTGTCTCTGACAGTCTAGTTAAGGTCAAGAAATTTGAAAATATCCCCTAAAGTCTCTCTTACTCTTTAGTTCTGTGACATTTCAGTTGCTTTGTCTCCAAGTAAAAAGATAAGATAATCAATAAAATGACCTTTTACACATGTAAGAACCACAATTAGTGAAGCTATTATAGTATTACTCATGTGAGTCCAGAGGACTTGAAAATAATATTTTCCTCTTATTTTAGGAATAAAGCCATAATAGGTTTGGAAGTCAAGCATTTTTGTTAATAGATGCTTAGACACAAAGGTATATTTTATAAAAACATATTCTATTTAGAAAATCTTAATGATATTAGCAGAGCCATTTCTTTTTTCTTTTTTTCTTTTTTTTTTGTTTTGCTTTGTTTTTTGTTATTTTTGTGTGTTTTTTTTTTTTTTTTTGTTCTTAGCAGAGCCATTTCTATCTGACACTGGATTGATTATAGTTTCTCTGTATTATGTCCAATCATTTCTTGTGCAATGCAATATAAGACTACTAACTTGTTTACTTGGATAACAGCTAATCTAGTCATAAATATGAAAGAAGCCATTCAGAATAAGTGAAGTTCAAAATATACTGAAAGAAAAATGTACTTACAACAAATACATTAGTGGTTGTTTATAACTTGCTTCTCTTATAAGCATAAATTACTAAAACACATTCTTATACTACACATGGTAAATATAATTATTAGATCAACTTTGTTTTATGGATAATTGAAAACAGCTATTAAAAACTGGTGCAAGTTAGCTGACCACCACAAGGATGGTACCTAGTTACTGTGGTATATTTATATTTCTGCTTTTTAAAGCAATACATAAACACCAGAAAGAAAATGCACATCATGCATACAAAATAGTAATTTCTGTGGCTGCCACACTTTTGTATTGCTAGGAATTCAGATTTCCTTCCTACCTAGCTCTCAATTAAAAAAAAAAAACCAACTATTTAAATCAGAAAACAAAGGTAAGACCGTATGCCAGATCTGGTGGTAACTAAAACCAGTTTATGCAGATCAGCTTTCTACCAGAAAGTTCCACTTGCCTTGTCCCCAACAGTAGTTGCATACAAAATAAGAAAACTCAAAGGTTCTTCTTTTCAGAGTCTTCTCTTTCATTTAAGGTAAATTTCTCTTTTGAAGTCATGTGATACACAGACAAGGAACAAGTGTTCTAGGCTCTGCTGCAGGAGTTTGTATCCCAGTACCGCCACTTACTGACTGTGTGACCTGGGGCGGGCGCCCCGTCTCATCTTCCCCAGGGGGGTGATAGTAGCAGTCCGTGCCTCATACAAATGCCATGAGGACAAAATAAATACTAGTGCCTAGAGCACAGAAAATTCTCTATAAATAGCCCTTATTATTGCAAAACCGAAGTTTAACTCAGTGGTTATATTATTGAAGTACAGTATAGATGCAGAAAGCTGCTCACATCAAAGTGTTCAACTTACTGAAATTTCATAAGCTGAACAATTCTTTGTAACAGGCACACAGATCATGAAACAGAAACTATACCTGAAGAGCCCTCTTCAGGCCCCCTTCTAGGCGTTACCCCTCCCTGTGAGTAACTAGCATCCTGATTTCTGATTGGTTTCATTAATGGCCATTTGTTAAACCTTCATATTGCAGTAATTGATAAGGGATTTATTATAATAGTATTTTATTCTTATTTAATGTCTAAGACAAACTTCTTTGCTGATTAACTCTTTAATAGTTATAAGAAATATTATTTATATATTACAGAATATATAAACTATAATATATAAGGTAATAAAGGTAATATTTTAATATATTTTGTTTTCTAGGTTGAAAAAACTCCTTGAACAAGAAAAGGCTTACCAAGCCCGCAAAGAAAAGGAAAACGCTAAGCGGCTCAACAAACTGAGAGATGAGCTGGTGAAACTCAAGTCCTTTGCACTCATGCTGGTGGATGAAAGGCAAATGCATATCGAGCAACTTGGCCTGCAAAGCCAGAAAGTACAGGACCTGACTCAGAAACTGAGGGAAGAGGAAGAAAAGCTCAAAGCCATTACTTCCAAATCTAAAGAAGACAGGCAGAAATTGCTCAAGCTGGAAGTGGATTTTGAACACAAGGCTTCGAGGTTTTCCCAGGAGCATGAAGAGATGAACGCTAAGCTTGCCAATCAGGAGTCTCACAATAGGCAACTCAGGCTCAAGCTGGTTGGCTTAACTCAAAGAATTGAGGAGCTGGAAGAGACCAACAAAAATCTTCAAAAGGCAGAGGAAGAACTTCAGGAACTAAGAGAGAAAATTGCCAAAGGGGAATGTGGCAACTCCAGCCTCATGGCAGAAGTGGAAAATCTGCGGAAGCGCGTGCTCGAAATGGAGGGTAAAGATGAGGAGATCACGAAAACGGAATCCCAGTGCCGGGAACTGAGGAAGAAGCTGCAGGAGGAAGAACACCATAGCCGGGAGCTCAAACTTGAAGTTGAGAAGTTACAGAAGAGAATGTCAGAACTGGAGAAACTGGAAGAAGCCTTTAGCAAGAGTAAATCTGAGTGCACCCAGCTGCATTTAAATCTGGAGAAAGAAAAGAACTTAACCAAGGACCTGCTCAATGAATTGGAGGTGGTCAAGAGTCGGGTTAAAGAACTGGAATGTTCCGAAAGTAGATTGGAAAAGGCTGAATTAAGCCTCAAAGATGATCTGACAAAGTTGAAGTCATTTACGGTGATGCTGGTTGATGAAAGGAAAAATATGATGGAAAAAATAAAGCAAGAAGAGAGAAAAGTAGATGGACTCAATAAAAACTTCAAGGTGGAACAAGGAAAGGTTATGGATGTCACTGAGAAACTAATAGAAGAAAGTAAGAAGCTTTTAAAACTGAAATCTGAAATGGAGGAAAAGGTGTACAATTTGACAAAAGAGAGAGACGAGTTAATAGGCAAACTGAAAAGTGAAGAAGAAAAATCCTCTGAATTAAGCTGCAGTGTTGACTTACTAAAGAAGAGACTTGATGGGATAGAGGAAGTGGAGAGAGAAATAACCAGAGGGAGGTCTCGAAAAGGACCTGAGCTCACCTGCCCAGAAGATAACAAAATTAAGGAACTTACCCTTGAAATTGAGAGGCTGAAGAAACGCCTGCAACAACTGGAGGTGGTCGAAGGGGATTTGATGAAGACAGAGGATGAGTATGACCAGCTGGAGCAGAAATTTAGAACTGAGCAGGATAAGGCGAACTTCCTCTCCCAACAGTTGGAGGAGATAAAACACCAGATTGCCAAGAATAAAGCAATAGAGAAAGGTGAGGCTGTGAGCCAGGAAGCGGAGCTGAGACACCGATTTCGGTTGGAAGAAGCTAAAAGTCGAGACTTAAAAGCCGAAGTGCAAGCCCTTAAGGAGAAGATTCATGAGTTAATGAACAAAGAAGATCAGCTTTCTCAGCTCCAAGTGGATTATTCTGTTCTCCAACAAAGATTCCTGGAAGAGGAAAATAAGAACAAAAACATGGGGCAGGAGGTCCTCAATCTGACCAAAGAGTTGGAGCTTTCGAAGCGTTACAGCCGAGCTCTCAGGCCCAGCGTGAACGGGAGGAGAATGGTGGATGTTCCCGTGACGTCCACCGGCGTCCAGACGGATGCCGTCAGCAGTGAGGCGGCGGAGGAGGAGACGCCGGCGGTGTTCATCCGGAAATCCTTCCAAGAAGAGAATCACATCATGAGTAATCTTCGGCAGGTGGGGCTGAAGAAGCCTATGGAACGATCCTCTGTTCTGGACCGGTATCCGCCAGCGGCCAACGAGCTCACCATGAGGAAGTCTTGGATTCCGTGGATGAGAAAAAGGGAAAACGGGCCCCCGATGACTCAAGAGAAAGGGCCTCGAACAAGCTCCAGTCCGGGGCACCCGGGAGAGCTGGTCCTTTCCCCGAAGCAGGGTCAGCCCCTGCACATCCGAGTGACCCCAGACCACGAGAACAGTACCGCGACTTTGGAGATAACCAGCCCGACGTCTGAAGAATTTTTTTCTAGTACCACCGTCATTCCTACCTTAGGGAATCAGAAACCAAGGATCACCATTATTCCATCACCAAATGTCATGTCTCAAAAGCAAAAAGGTGGCGATGGCCCTCTTGGCACAGAACGATCCATGTCCCCAGTCACAATTACTACCTTTTCCAGAGAGAAGACCCCAGAAAGTGGAAGAGGTGCGTTTGCGGACAGGCCCACCTCCCCGATCCAGATCATGACGGTGTCCACGTCCGCGGCACCAGCTGAGGTCGCCGTCTCTCCCGAATCCCAGGAAATGCCCGTGGGAAGGACTGTCTTCAAAGTCACCCCAGAAAAGCAGACTGTTCCAACTCCAGTCCGGAAATACAACTCCAATGCCAATATCATAACCACGGAAGACAATAAAATTCACATTCACTTGGGTTCTCAGTTTAAACGATCCCCGGGGACGTCGGCCGAAGGAGCAAGTCCGGTTATCACTGTCCGACCTGTCAGCGTGACGGCTGAGAAGGAGGTGTCCACTGGCACCGTCCTGCGCTCTCCCAGGAACCATCTCTCGTCGCGCCCTGGCGGGAGCAAAGTCACCAGCACCATCACCATCACACCTGTCACAACCTCATCCGCCCGAGGAACCCAGTCAGTGGTGAGTAGAGGAAGCTCCAGAGGTCAGCCAACCCAGGGGGGCACGAGTGAGCCGTCAGAGTAACCCAGCGCCCCAAATACAGCAAAGCCACACGCCTGTCGCCCCACCCGAACCCACTACCAGATGCTTCCTAGGGGACCATCTACACCAAGAAATGAGACTACAAAGTAGCCTAATATTTTATTAATTTGAGCTAATTTGGAGGGATAGTTTTGTTTCTTTCATGTAACTTATGGAGACACCAGAAATCCACAGGATGGCCTCTTTGCAGTGTTAGCCTGTGGTACTAAAAACGTTTAAAATTTGACTTTTATGTTTAAAGTGCTTTTTAAAAAATGGAACCTGGAGAGAAACAGTCAGTATGCAGGAAAAATTCAATGTGTTCCTGCGTTATGTTTCTATAACCTAAGATATTCAATATGTACTTCTGTCTGGTCATAGTCATACTTTACTCCAAAAGTAAGATTAAAAGATTTTTATATCAAAAACTTTTTTAAAAGTAAAAAAGAAGTGAATTTCTAGGTCTAAACACTATATGTCATTAATAATATCTTAACAGTATCATGCAGAGAGCAGGTGCTTGATAAATATTTATTTAATAACCAGCTGGAGGGCTAAATGAAGGATTTAAAAAGGCATATCTAGACTATAAAACCAGAGACAAAAATAAATTCTGTTTTTCAAAATAGTTCCAGTGGCTGTCTTCGTTTATTGGGGACGATTGGTAAATGACATAGAAGAATGTCTACTATTTAGATAATAATTTAAACTGGCAAAAATTGTGATTTCTAGTCCCTGAACAAATTCTTCTGCATATCTTGGAAGCTCTTAAGAAAGACAGGAAGCTTATTATTTAAGTATAGAAACTATGGCTCATTTTCCCACGTCTTCATGTAATTTACTTTAATTCTCCATGCACAAACATAGGCCCAAGACAGGCTTCCAAGTGTGAATTACTAATTGCTCTGCTGGCAAAGCTTTTTGTTACTGACTCTACAGGAGCCAAATAGCATTCAGAACTGCTCACCCTTCTCAAATGGTTCAATCCTGCTTTTTAAGGAACACAGTGCATAGCTTGGATTTTTATAAAAGAAGTGGAGGTGTAACTGTTGTAATTTAGAGCTGATTTTCTGCTGAAACATCTTCCCATTTTTTAAAGGTCAGAACAGGATAGCCTTACCTTCTGTAGCAACATGTTGGGTGACTGATTAAAGCCCATACCCAAATAGGATTTCAAAATAACTGTGTAAGATTTCTAAGGCCTAAGCGATAGCCCACTTACTTCAGGTATACCAGATCCCATAAAGCAAGGACAACAAAAATTTTGGGACACGCATCTCAGAAAATGAATAGTGTGGCTAGTTTGTGTGTGCATTTATTCCACATTTATTGAGTGTTGGCTACACTTTAAGCATGGGGTTAGGTGCTGACTGTAAAGAGGACCTGTAGAAGTTCCTGGTCCAGTGGGAGAGGCAGGATTGGAACCTGCCTAGTGGTCCTATGGAAGCAGTAGATAGAAAGAAAGCACCGGAGAAAGCTTCCCACGGGGAAGAGGTTTTCACAGATAGGGAGAGATTTTTGAGAAGGAAAGGGGAAGGAGTGTGGAGAGGACAGTGTGTGCACAGGCATGGCAGTGTGGAGGGGCTGGCATGTTGGGGAACGGTGAGCAGTCCCTTTGTGCTGCAGCAGATGGGCGTGGGGACGAAAGGCAGGAACAGAAAAGGAGAAGCACCCTGGGTTGGATACTGAAGAGGTGTCAGTCTTACGAAATTGGCATTTAATGTTGGGGAATAGACAATGGGAGCCATCAAGAGGGAAATGATTTAAAAAATTCTATTACTTATGTTCTAGATAGGTCGATAAAACAAAAGGATAACTGGAGGAAACAGGTTGAGGACAGGGATATTGTTAGAATTCTCTAGGTTAGAGATGGTATAGCCTTGAATTGTGGTCGTGAAATTGGAGGACAGAGATGTACTGAAGACAGAATCAAAGGTTTCATAACAAATTCAGTATAGGGGGTGGCTCTGAGGTTTCTGGCTTGGCTGTGAGGGTGGATAAAATGAGAAACCCAGGGGGCCTGCTGTCTGGAGAAGACAATAAGTAATGTTTGGGGCATGTTACATTTGAGAAGCCTGAGGGACACTGGCAATGCCTAGCAAGTGGTTGGAAATATTGGATCTGCATTTAAGGAGAGCACTGAGGGCTCAATGTCCCAGGACTCATCAACACGTAGGGTGATAACGGAGGCGATGCTCAGGGTGGGTGTGCAGAATTGAAAGGGGGCTGACGATGGAGCATGATGACACCCACATTTAGAAGGCAGGCCAGGTAGAACCAGGTGCCACCACGAGGTGAAAAGGAGTAATCAGAGACCGAGGGGAATGGATGAGACCCAAGGGAGAAATCACAGCAAGAGTTTTAGGAGCACTTAAAGAAGGAGGGTGTGGTCTCAGCAGTGACAATAAGAAATGAGAAGGGGGGAGGGTATAACTCAAGTGGCAGAGCACATGCTCAGCATGCACAAGGCCCTGGGTTCAATCCCCAGTATCTCCCCTAAAAACAAAAACAAAAACCCAAAACAAACAAACAAAAAAACTCTAATAATAATAAATAGACCTAATGACCCCCCCTTCAAAAAACAAAACAAAACAAAACAAAAAAAATGAGAAGAAAAACAAAAGCAAAAAAATGAGAAAAACTGGCTGCTTCTAAAGAAAATGGAAGTCATTTGGGGGACAGGAGGAGTGAAGATGGCTGAGTTTGCGCCAGGAGGCCCGTATTTTCTCTGTGAAATAGGACCGAGGGTCGTCCTCAGGACGGGTGAGGAGGTGGGTTCAGGGCTTGGGAAGGAAAGGAAGTTTGGTAGAGATATTTCGGGAGAGGGAAAGGGAGGCAGTCAGAGTGGGCTAGACACCACCTCCAACTTTCTCACCATCATTTTACCCGGGGAGGGGGTGATCCGGGGGTGGTCCGGTGGCGAGAGCCCTGCTTACGTTCAGATCCACGGCATTTCCAGGGGGAAACTCACCCGCGTCGCCCTCGTGTTTCTGTATTTTCTCTCTTACAGTCAGGACAAGACGGGTCATCCCAGCGGCCTACACCCACCCGCATTCCTATGTCAAAAGGTATGAAAGCAGGAAAGCCAGTAGTGGCAGCCCCAGGAGCAGGAAATCTGACCAAATTCGAGCCTCGAGCTGAGACTCAGTCTATGAAAATAGAGCTGAAGAAGTCTGCAGCCGCCAGCACCGCCTCTCCCGGAGGGGGGAAGGGCTGAGGGCAGCGGCTGGGGGTATGTTGTGCAGACGCTGCTGCTGCCGTGAGAACCGACCGGTCCGTTCGTGCCAGCTCTTTCCGTGTACTAATTTAAGTTTTTAATTTCTTGTTCATAAAATAATCAACTAATAGCCCCGTGTCTTTCCTATTTTGTGAATGTGTTTTGATGCTGGGGAAGAGGACTAACCGGCAATACTGCTGCGTGCGGTGTGCTTTGGGGAGGAGGCGGGGCCTGACTTCCAGACCCGGGTTTGCTTCTAGGAAGTGGCCCCATCAGTCAACCCTGTAAGACATGGGGGCTGGGTCACATCCTCTCCAAAGCCGACTCCATATTTCCTAATTATAAATCAAATTTAATAGGCCTTGTTTCCCCAATGATTGAATTTTCAAAAACCCTTTTATGAAATAGGAAATAGTTTGACAAGTGTCATTTGCCTCTGTCCAATTCCAAACTTGCTTCATGTGATGGAAAAAAACAAAAAACAAAAAACCCCCAAAAAACCGAAAACCAAAACCACCTAGTTATCACAGGGCCTGGGCCTCTAAAGTTTTGAGGAAAAAAAAAAAAAGCCTCTGAGATAATTTCAGGAAGCAATTTGAATGTGAAATAAAATGGAAATGAAATACAGACTCCTAAAAACAGAGTTTTACTTATTTGTGTGCCTGTGTGTATTACAAAGATTTTGGAATTTCAGAACCATCATTGTTAGACTCATGCTCTATTCAAGGGTGCTATTAATGTAAATTGTGGAGCTGTTTGAATAGAGCTGCCAAACGGCCCTTTATAGCTCAACAGAGGTTGTAATGGATTAAAAAAAAAAAAAGCAGAAAGTAAATTTTGATACATTGTTGCCAAGAAATAAAATGACATCATGCATAGCTTAATGGAATTGAAACATTTTCACAGTTAAGTGTGGAGTTTATGCCCAAGTATAGAACCAGTTCATGATTGTGTGTGTGCACATGTGCATGTGTGGTGAAGTGTATTATGATGACTTGTGTTTGTATCTTTGTCATTAATTTTAAGCATGTTTTAATAAGCATGAACAGTATGTGGATACAAAATACCAGGTATCTGTGAGAAAATTAACCATGTTAAAGTGGATGCGATGCTTCGTAGTCAAATAACCACCAATGAGCTCAAGGCTAGCAATCCCTGGCTTAGCATCTGAGGTCTAGGGTAGGCAGCACCTTTGTCAAAATCTTTGAGCCAATGGAATGAACTTTACAACAACACAATAGGTGCAAAGTTACAGTTTGGTATTTTCCACTTCTGAATTGTGAGGTTCCAAAACCCCTCACAATTAGTCCCTGCTCTTGATAGTTGGGAAAAGGTAATATTTTTTCAAAAAGATGCACAATTGGTTTTTAGTCCAGGAAACATCCTGCTTCGTAGTAAAGAGGCTGTCCTCTGAGCTGTTTCCACCCTGGACTTCCTGTCCCTTGCAGAACCTGGGCTTGAATTGTGTGTGATGGAGGTGGACACCTCCCAGTGTTCACGTTCACTTCATCAGAGCACGGTTGCCTACAGCTTATCAATTGTCAGCAGCTGTATTTAAAAACGCTGAGCAATCACGGTAGACGCGCCTTAATAATAAAATTTCAAGGTAGAAGGAGAGGGAGACTTAAAAAAAAAAAAGACTTTCTGAACTATAATTTTGAACGAGTTTAAACAAGAGATCTTGCCATTTTGAATACTGGCTTATGTTCCTTTAAAAGGGAATTTTCCCCTTTTGTAAAGTGGGCATCATCTCTTTGGAAAACAGACTCCCAACTGTGTTTCAAACGCCTCCCTGGCATCCAGGGTATTTAATGTTATTGTACCATGATGCCCGGGCTTTGAGTAAACGAAGGTGTCAAATGCACAAAACGCTGCATTCCTTTTGACTCTCCCTGCCCTTCTTCAGTGACTTTTATCCTAATCTACTGTCACTGCTGTTGTTTTTGCTGTTTTTACCTGCTCACACCATGCTTCCACCGGTTCTGCCTGGAAGTCCATACCATCCTCAGGGAGAGTGCTGCAGAAGGCTTAACAGTGCGTGTGCAGGATGTTGCTACATCTGGATCTTGGAATGCAGCCACCTGCAAAGCACAACTGCTAAGAAAACTTGGCAGCCCAACCCATATTCACTTTTCAGAAATGATAAAGAGCGGCCGCTGTGGCAGTGTTTCTTTGTAATTTTAGAACCAACTCTACGTTTATTGGATAGCCTTGTTTTAAACTACATATTAGAAAGGAAATCCACTGGGGACAGGAGGTGGAGAATTCAATGCACTCCAACTCCGGCTTCTATTTGTGAGTATAATGTGCTTAAGATGCAGTTTAATGTGCTTTTAAGAGAGTGAATGGGATTAAAAAGTTAGAGTCTTATCCCATCCGGGAACATAGTATCGTGTAAATAACGGGTCTCACCAGGACTGCTGTGTATAGATGCTGGCAGGTCCCGCCCTGGGGAAGGCAGGGGTGCCATTTCCACAGATTTCAGTGTGACGGCGCCCCCTGGGGACTTGCAGGGAGCAATCCACACAGCTACCCTCCTGAGAATCTTTTTTGTGTGTTGGCTGTTTCTGCAGACTACCATGGTGGCCATGCAGCACGCGTGGTACCAGAATTGTTCCAAGACAGGGCACAGCCCAAAGGGTATTTATCATTCCCTGAAAATGACTTTCCTGCCTGGGTTACCTGCTTAAACAGAGTCATTGAGTTTCTACGGGCATCTTTATTATATTTTCAGTGAGGACAGATTAGTGGGTGGCAGTTGGGCTGTGCAGGGATTTCAGTGTATTCATTAAGGGTAGGGTGTTACCAGATTGCTTACCTGAATGTCTTTAAGAAAGAAGTGAAGAAACGTCTTTGATGCGCAGTGGGCAAAGAGTATAATTTCAGGGAAATGAAAACATGTCCAAGAATGTAAGATGTACAAAGATTTGAATTTCTCATTCCTTCATAGATTTGGAATATTGGGGAAAGAGTGAGACTTTCCTGATTGGGAAAAACCCAGCGCTATTAGATTAGAAGAGCACGTTTAAGTGGGAGGCAGGGGCAGAGAGAGAGAGGAAGAGGTAACAAGATGAGCCCAGAGAGGGTTTCCCAGTAAACAGCAATGTTTTATTCCCAAACTTCCTCCACCCAGACGATAGTGTTTTCCTCCTACTTCCTCCTCCAGGGTCTCATCACTGGTTACCTCCTCATCGTCGGCTCTCTCAACTTCTCCTTTTCACCTGTTACCTCCACATAGGAGATCGCTAAGCTCCAGCCTCTCCCATTTTAGCACAATTCCTCCTTGAGCTGTGCCATCCTCTGTAGCTACTGCCCTGTCTCCCTCCTGCCCAGCGAAGCCATTGACTGAACACTCTACCTTTTCTGCCTCCACTTCCACACTTTCCATTTATCTCTAATTACTTTTTATTTTTGTTCAAGTAATTCGTATGCATAGTTAAAATATCAGCCAGTGCTGAAAGACAATGAAAACAGCTGTTGCTTACCTCACCCCTACTCTTCCAAACTCACTTCTGCTCCCTGGAGAACATCCTTTCTCACTCTTAGCTGTTTCTTCTGGTGTTTATCTCCATATTTTTAAATAATGTGCTTGTACTCTGACTTTTCATTTATACATTTTAGATATCTTTTTTCTTCCCATTATTATTTTGACGTTTGAGGGTTTAGTCCTCTTACACGTCCCCTCTCTTCCCTTTTCCCCCATCCTCACAATATGATTACGTCACCTATTCTTCAGTAAATCAGCAGTCAGCATATGCATGTTTATATATTCATGTTTACAATGTAAATTTAAATATTGTTCTCTGCTGAGCCAAGTAGTGTACTATGATTATGTTTTCTTCCTCTTACCCCTTTTCTCCCTTTGAAAGGATAATTGCTTTAATTTTTCATCTGCTTGATTTTCTATATGTTTATCTATATTTTTTTCCCAAATGCTCCAACAGATCAACCAAATATCTACCAGTAATTTTTCTGGACACTGAAGCACATGAGTTTCATATTTTGCCCTGAGGGCCCTGCTAGTTCAGTCCTCTGCTTCCTTACTTAGTCTGGAAAGCTTGTCCTCTCTGCCTGCTGTGCAGCTGCTGTCCTGCTGTGCTTTTGCCTGCGTTGAATCCTCTGTTTCCTGGATTTCTAATCTATTTCTTTTGCTTATCTATCTATCTATCTTTTGAAATACATCTTCCAGTAGTTTCTACAGAGAAGAATCCTCCATCAACCTCCCTGGGGTGAGCTACCTGCATTCTGGAAATAGATCAGGGAGGTGAGGTGGAGAATCTCACAGTTTGGTGTGTAAATTTTTCATTCCCTTGCGTTCAGTCCATTCTTGTACCTAAGGCCAGAATTTCTTATGTGAGGTTTTTTTCCCCCCCGCCAGAAATAAACCCCTGATCTCTGGAAGGGTAAAAGTAGAGTGAGGTTATTCTCTTCTTCCTCTGTGACTAAGACATCTAATCTCCTTTGGGTTTCCTTTGATTTCTCTGACTGTCCCACCTCAGTCTCTCTTGCTGGCCCCTTGTTTCATGCATACATAAGGGTTGTTCCCCTGGTCTCTGTCAAAAGCCATTTGCCTACCCTACGTGCTCATTGTGATTATTATTATTTAAAAAAAAAACTCTTTTGGGGGAGGTAATTAGGTTTACTTAATTTTTGTTAGAGGAGGTACTGGGGATTGAACCCAGGACCTTGTATATGCTGAGCATGCGCTCTACCACTTGAGCCATACCCTCCCTACCCCATTGTGATTATTTTATTCATTCCCATGGCTTCAGTTATCACCCATACACTGATGACTACCAAACCTCTCTCCTACCATGTGCTCAAGTTTGTGCTGTACCTCTCCAACTCAACTTGCCTGAAAGCCATTCTCAACCCTCCCTCCATCATTCTTCCAAGTCTTCTCCTCCTCCTGTTATTCTGCACCTCAGCAGGGGTGTCCTGAGCTACCCAGTCACTCAAGAGAAACCTGGGAGCCATTTTTAGCCCCTCCTCCTGTTGCCCATCCAGTAGGCTCATTCAGCAAGTCTCTCATATTCACACCCCTAACACCTGTAGAAGCTGTGCCCACATCTCCATTTCCCCCATCACTGCCTGAGTTGACTTTGTAATTACGTCTCACCTGGATTACGCTGATGCTCTCCCAAGTGATCTCATAATCTCCAGCCTCCAAACTTCCTGACTCATTTTTCATTTTGTTTTCCAAAGTGCAGCCTGGTCTTCTGACTCCTCTACCTGAAAATCTTTCAAGGTTCTTCTTTATCTACAGAATGCAAGGCCAGCTCCTTGGTGTGGTGCTCGAGGCTCTGTGGCCTGGCTCCCTAACCTCCCCATTCTTCTGGGCACCTCCCTTTCCCTCATCTGGACCCCCCTCCTCCCCGCCCTCTTCAGCCCCAGGCCCACAGAACGACTCACAGCAGCCAGGCCACCTTTCCCTGACTTGCTCAACTTGTTCCTTGTCCCTGGACTGCCCTTCTCCTTTTCCTTTGGGCAGTTGTGTCCTTCTCTGTTCAAAAGCTCTTTTAAAATCATTGCCTCCATGGGAGAGACCAACCATGATTTCAGACTCGAACCTGGGGTTTAAAGCCTGTCATTTTATTTTTACATTTTTACAGTAAGGGCTGTAAAAAACGTGGCACTTACTGTACAGAAAGAAAACCGTCAGTTGGAGGATGGCTGGGAGTTGGGGAAGAAAGAGGTGCTCTTGCTCCCTCCTTTAGTCTGCATTGCAAACCTGTGAAAGTGATGTAGAGGGTCCTGACAGATCGTGTGTAGGAACACGGAGGGAGAGATAGGGTAGAATTCGGGGAAATCCAGGCACTGCCATTCTGGATGGGGTTAGTTACTTCCGTTTCTCCCCAAAGGCACCCTGGCAGGTAATGGATGCAAAACAACCGGGTGTCCTGGGTTAGGGAGTTCGTGCTCTTGAAGCTATCAAAAATGTGTGGAGAACTCAGGGGGCCTGAGATCTTTCTGTGAAGGAACACCTTTGAATGAATTGCAAATGGGTCTTTGCTCCTCCTCTCTGACTCCCCCTAGAGGAGCATGAACGACACTTCAGGAAAGAAAACGTTTCAGGTGATTTGTGAAGGAGCCTCTAAAATAGATCAGACAGGCTCTCATTTTAAAGGACCAACAACACCACCCATAAGCAGGATGAAGAAGGAGGATAGATATGAAGGGAAACATCCAGAGAAAGTGAATTGCTGAACGATGGACTAGAGACCCAAGGTAGGGCGAGTCCAGGAGACAGAGGAAGGCACGTACCCTTTGACTAGTCACCTTGCCTTGGCTTCTGGCCTGGCAGAATCTTTCATGATCCTGGCGTTCCTCACTTTACTCATAATAGGATATGCTGCATTCTTTTTTACTAGGCAACTTAAAAGATTATGCCATAACGCTTTCACTGAGAACCAATGATTAATTGCTTACCTGGTAAAAGTAGTTTTGGCCTCTCTACTCATGCTAATATTATGTCCGTGTGATGGACAGAATTGCAAGGTCAAGGGCTGTTCAGAGATGATCCAGACTGTAGAGGTTAAGAACATGATTATCTTTATTATTAAACAGGAAAACCAAAACCAAAACAAAACAAGAAAACCCTCAAGGCGTAGTGATGTCTAACTATCTTGTTAATCATGAAGCCAGTTCTTCAGTTTCTCCCAGTACATGATTCATGATTTCATACGATGAAATGACTTCAAGTGAGCAAAATGTATATTTATACATAGACTAAAATAGCCACTCATTGGGCCAAAGTAATATTGTCAAAGGATTTGAGATATTAAGATAACTACACAGAAAGTATGTGTGTCCAAGTTTTCATAACAGTACTTTGATGAATATCATTGTCCTTATCTACAAAGCACAATGTCCTTCTCAATTTTCACACATAATGTTGTTTTCCTTGTTATTCTGTGATCAGTCATCAACCTAAATTGAACTCAGCATCCAGCGTTAGCATCTGTGTCCAAAGAGTAGAACCTGACCATGCTTGGTTCAAGTATTTACCTATGTTTCCACCATTTAGTTTTTTTTTTAATTTATGATTAATGTTATATGTGGGAGAACTAGTTCCAATTTGCTTGAAACTGGGGATCAGTAATCTGACAGAGAGATAAGGATTAACTTGCCTGAAAAAAGAAGTTACCAGTCGTAACTGTGATGACTGGTAGCTTCTGCAACCTGGGGAGGTGAGGGTAGAATTTGGACCAATGATGGACTGGGAAATGTTTTGGAAGGAAGCAAATTATTAGGTGGTTGAGAAGCCTCGAGAGACTTTATATCATCTGATCCAAAAGTGTCCTGAAACAAATGACGGAACTGATTAGCGGAAGTGTTTTTTAATTAGCTGAGCTAAATCCAAAAGAAGGACTACAAGTCCAAGTCAACAGAGGAAGTTTATTGGACTTCCTATTTAAAACAGATGTTTTATCGGAGCTCTGATTAATGTCTGAATGTGATAATAATGTGACTGAATGCCGAAGCAGTTTATTAAAATGAACCTTAATAGTAAACAACATCTAGGCACCCCTACTTCTAAAAGGTGTAGAGAACATAGGACATTTTTGCAGGAGGATAAATCACCTTGCAGCGGGCAAGTTTAAAGCTGGGGTTTGGTAGCTGGTGGAGGAAGAACAGCTCTGTCTTAAGCTGGTGCCTTGCTCTCCAGGCAGAGCTCCTGGCAGGTGAAGCCACAGATCAGGGGAAGCGGGCCATACGCCAGCCAAATTGATGCAGAATCCAACAGGAAATGTTTTCTGTAACTTGTGCAGTTTCCTGTGGGTGAAACAGCCCTCCTTTGCTGATGCAAAGTCCTGCTACAAATTGAACTTCTGCTCTGTTTTGTCTTTAGTGTGTGAACTTGGATGCAGTCTATGAAAGTGATGTGATCTCCTTGACTAAAGTCGGTTTTTAAAATTCAGAGGTCAAGTGTTCCCTTGAGAGCTTGGCAGAGAATAAATGTAACTTCGCAGGGAGTACATCTATCTTGCTCCACAGCCAAGGCACTGTCCCAGGAGGAGTCAGAATGCCGATGTGTTGCCAGGTTGCCCCACTCAGCACGCCAGAGACATTCTCCCCAGACTTCTCCCCACATCCTGTCTTGTGTATACAAATTTGGATCTCAAGTCATCTGGGTGGCCATTGGTTTGGGGATACCACCCAAGGAGGAGAAATAATTCATCCTTGTAAGATCAGAAGTCAAGTGTAATTAGGAATTGTTCATTTGTTAAACTTCCTTTCCATGGGAGTTAGCTAACGGTTACCGCAATGAAAGAATGAGTTTATAAGCTACATCATTTCACCGTAATATCGTAAAACAAATCATGTATTTAATGTGTTACCTGAAGTTTCTTAAGAAAAAAAAACTCAAGATAATGCTTCAGAGAAACATATGGAAGAAAATGTCTATAAGTGTTTTGATAAACTGTTAATATAAAAATATGTATAAAAATCTAATGTCCTCATGTCCTCATGTGGATTCAGATTTAGAGTTTTTCCTTTTTCCAATTAGAAAAATGGAAATTTTTATTAAATGTCTACACATTAGAAGGCTCCAAATTTAAGTGCTTTGTTATCTTGAGTTTGCTGGTATAGGTAGTAATTAACTGTGGCCTTTGTTCTCAATCTGCCTATTATATATTCTACAGATTACCAATGTCACAAAAGTGGTATCTGTAAGATGAGAAAAATTACTATAGAATTGTACCTGATTTTACTTAGGTCACTTTAGAGTCCCCAAATGACCTACATTTGGGTTTTATTCTGAGATGACATGAAGACAGAGTTGAACATGGAATAAGATTTGCTCACTGACTTTTTAATTTCAATAAAATGTATGATATTTTTATTGTACTAAATCATAAAAATAAATAGGAATCAACTTAGAAATTCTGTCTTTAAACACACACACAAATAACTGTATTAATCCTCAAAGGTTTTTTGGGTTTTTTGCTGGCAACTATGTTCTCCTTATGCATCAGATAGTTTTGCTGTGTCATAAGTAACCTCAAAATTTAATGGCTTAGAACAGAATTTTTTATTTCTCATAATTTTGTGTATTGGCTGGGTGATTCCTATCTAAATCAGTTTACAGATTTGGGGAAAACATAGATAATAAACAAACATAGATATAATTAGTATACTTAATTAGTTTCAAATAATAGAGATACTATTATTTAGATCTTATTGCCCTATCTCTAGAAACAAGATGAAATATGCCTCCATGTATATAAAATAAAGTAAGTTGGGCTTAATTTTATTTCTTTAAATAAATTTTATGTATGTAAATATTAAATGCCATCTTTTATTATTTAAGTCGAATTAAATAAAATAAACTATTATTTAGCATTGTCAAGTATTTTTGAGATAGTCTTTTAAATATCATAATCTGATTAATAGCATTTATATATATACATCATGCATGGATTACCTGTTTGCTAATTTAAAAATAATAATAAAATGTAATGGTCCAATCAAGACACTGTTTCTATGTATGGACCCTTCTGCCATATATATTTTCACCAAATACTAATTCTGAAAAGCTGTTATCAATATGGAGATAACATGCTATCTATAATATAATAGATATATTATATTTATAATACTATAAAATGCTAGTATTAGGAGAAGGCAACTTTAGGAACTTAGGGGTTTGCACACTCAAGGCGAGAGAAAAAATTATTGTAGTCAAACAAAATGTTAGCCCTGTCAGGAACTTGTGAGATAATCTCTATACCCTCATTTTGTAGTGAGGAAACAAAGGTACATGCATTCTGGACTATATGTACAATAAAGACAATTCTAGATTTCACTTCTTTAAACGTATGTTTTCTGTGCTCTCTTAAGGGAGGAAAATGGGGGAGATACTTTAATTCTATTAGGGAGGTTGGAAACCTATGCCTTTTCACTCTTGAAACCTACTAGAGAAATTTTAAAAAAGAAAAAGGGCTGAGTGAGAAATAGCACTTTAATCCTAGACTCTGATTTTTAACTACATAATATTTTAATTAGTGCTTTTAGTTTTTGCCCGAAGATTTTGATATAGTTTTAGGCATGGAAAAAATCTGAAGCTAGAATAAATTTCCAATGAAAAAAATGAAATAATGGTTTTTATGGATTTCTGGTACAGTGAAAATCATATGTACGCTTTAAAAGCTTTACAAAACCTTCATAGCTAGTTATTATTAAGTATATAAAACACTTACACATTTCATTTTACTTTGCTTTCCTGTCTGTTTTATCCCAAATTCAGTGTAGGAAGGTAGAGGGAAAGAGCGGAAATAACTCCACCTAGTGGTCAGTGTGAAGTGAAGTGAATGAAACCAATTTAATAAAACTTTCTTTTTGACAGAGGACCATCCATCCACCGTACATAATTAGTACGAACCTATAGATCTATGACATAACGTGCTTTAATTAATGTTTATGTAGATATTAATTATCCAAGTGAAAATAAAATGTAAATAGTGCGTATTTGAAACTAAAGGGAAAATAATAAGTGGAAATTTCCTCACGCTATTGATAAACCCTGGTATTAGTTGACAGGGAAGTAATACATTTTTCAGGTGGTACAACCATTGGAGGCTTAGGTTTTTCTTTCCTCTGCTCTTTATAATCTCAGCAAAGGCAAGACTCTGTTTCGTTTTGCTCACCAATGTAATATCACGCCCAGCACACTGATGGGCATGTTGCAGGGCCTCAGTGACAGAACGAAGAGAAAATGATGGTACGTGTTCGTGAAGGCATGAAGGTTAAGATAAAAGTGAAATCAGTCCGATAACTATAATGATTACACAGCCACTGTGGCTGGTACTGTTCTATTTACTATCTCGATTTTTTTTTTTAAAGGAGGTACTGGGGATTGAACCCAGGACCTTGTGCCTGCTAAGCACGTGCTCTACCACTGAGCAATACCCACCCACCTCGATCTATTTTTTATTTACTTTTATGAAAATGAATTTAGATCTAAAAGCATGTGCAGAGTTATGCAATAAGGAGCAGTCAGAGACAACAATGAGTCATCTCTGTTTAGTGACTTTTTAAGAATAATACACATTCCTAATAAAAACACAAATCCACACACATGAAAAAATAACAGAATGTGAATGTTGGTCAGAGCAGAAGCAGTATGGCTGAGAGAAAAGAGCTACTTCTAGGAAATAATCTGGTTTCCCACCGTGGACCTCGTACATAGTAATTACCGTCTTTGTGTTCAGTGCTTTGCTTGGATACAATCAATCAAGTATTGTTAGAACATTTGACCTGGTTTATAACAGGCTTTAAGAATTTGGGAGGTAAAACTCCAATGCCGATGTAAAGAAGTCACCCAAGAACAGAAGGAGCAGCAGGAGAAGCTATTGGGCTCATGCACCTGTTTTTGTTTGTTTGTTTCGTTCTGTAACATCTGTGGTCTTTTAGTGGATTGGTATGGTAACGATCCTCACCTAAAATACTGATCTGAGTTGCAGTTTGATTGAAAATGCCATCTCTTTCTTCTCTTTATAGAAAGCATCATCATCCACCAGTTACGTATGAACTCCAGATGAAATGGTAAACCAAGCACATACTGGGTGTGTGTACTTCCTCTGCATCCCTGTTGAATGGATAGTATTTCTACAGCTCTCCATCATCATTAAGGTCCTCCATGCTACTGATCGCTACTGGAAATAATTTTCTACTTCCAGTGAATTTTTTTTTTGAGGATATAAATGGAAAAACTGAAAACGGTGTTGCTGATAATATAAAAATAGTTGGCAAGAGCAGTTCAATCTTGGCGTCAAAAGGAACTTCTCCTCCTTTTGCAAAGCTTTCAGGTCCATGGGCACATGCTATGTAATTTATTTTTATAATACACTTTGTAATGTGATTTGTTTTTCCTAAAGTGTTTCCTTTTTCATAGTCTATGGCACATATATCTGTAGAATACATTGTCAGTTCTTCAAATGCATTGCTATTAGGGTATTCAAAAAGGTGACCTATACTTACTTTTATCAATTTGTTGTTTCTGGAAAAAAAAAAAGTGAAACACTCTATATATTTCCTGGGGCAAATTCAAGAAGTAAAACCAAAGCAGGAGATTCTGGGAGAGGTATTACTATTACTTGCACGATGCTGTGGTTCTGATTATGGTTCAACACTAACAAGTAACACTCTGATTAAAGAGTTTAAATTTAAAGACTTAAGCCAGTTTTTAAAGTTGCTCTTTCTGGCATTCTGTGCCAAAATCTCTGGATGAATTGCTTTTCATATGGAACAAGTTGGTAGGAGGGGCGGTATGAGTTGAACCAGTTAAGTGTTATTGGATCAGCTTCTACTGACAGGTCAATTATCTTTCTGTTTGCATTATTTGCTTATATGCACAGGACTTATAATAAGAACTGTGATTTCAGGATATTTCTCACAATCTAATCCAAATGAAAGCCTGAAAATAAAAACCAACCTAGATAGTATCAGCATCTTTTAAAAAATTGGTAAAGGAAATCCCTAGATAACATTTTTTTCTTGGTAGGATTTGGACAGGTTTTCATAACCACATACAGGTTAGAAAATATATTCTTTAAAAATTCAAAGCCACAACATACGTTACTCAAATCTCAGTGTCAGACCTGCTGTTGAATTTTGGTTTCTGTGAAAATTTGCATTTAAATCTACTTGGAATCCTAAGAGTACAGGTTTTTTTTTTTTTTAAAAGACTTTGTTAATGTGGACATGTTTTCAATAAGGTCTTTAAAAAGATCATTTTAAAGATCAGTGAAGAGTTGATACATCAATTTCTAGATGCAGAAATCACGTATCCTGTCACTTTCCTGAGAGTGAAGAAAGAATGCTTCTGAGGGTCACGCAGATAACTAGAAAGCACACGAGTAACACTGTTGGCCCATTTCTCAGTCCACAAGTTGTACCCGGGTTCATAAGGCCATAGAGAGGGGTCTGCACTGAATCTCAGGAACAGAAAAATTAGTGTTGGATTTCCTTCCCTCTGTATCTTTGGAAGGTTTTAAGTATACCTCGTGGAATTGGCAAATCATATTCAGCAGGTATTATAAGTTAAACAACTATATTTTATGTAAAATTAGCTTTGATTTTTGTGAGGAAACGAAATGCTACAGTAGGCTTGTCTCAGCATGAATGATTGTGAATGCATCACAGAACCTGCAGGGCTTTCGTTACTGATTAAGAAAACTAGAGTGTGTCTGTGTGAAGATTTAAAAATTTGTTCTGATGGGTTTTGATTTCTGAAAGTGCGTCTGAACTGTAATGACAGTTTCAATTAGGAAAGGGTTTAGTCTTGTTACATTTATTGACTCACAGTTAAGTCCCCTATTTGCCACTGCTTACATGTCTGATGGCAAAAATATTCTGATCTATCACAAGCAAATAACTTTCTCAACGTGTGGGAACTTTATTAAACTAATAGTGAAAATGTTAGAGGGTAAGACTATTTAAATAATTCCTGGTTATAATTTAAAATGTTACAAGTAATTTATGTATATTTGGATCTAAAGTTTTTATTTCCCCTGAGTTTGTAATGAAATTCGGTACTTGCAGTGCAGAGTGAGGATGATGGTGCAATCAAAGTCACTTAGATGGATGGTGCCTTTTTCTGCCCATGCTATGCTTAAGTCCTCTGTTTAAACTCACGTGGAATCTGAGTGACAGATGTGTAAAATGAATCTAAATTAATTTAAAAAACTAATGGTCCTGAAATAAAATAATAGAGTATTAAAAATAAAACAACCAGATTGTAAACAGTCATATTCCAATACCAACATCCAATTGAAACAATTGCCCCCATGTGCAATCCTGGCACCATCTTAGGCTCACATAATTTCTACATCTTTTATTGTAAATAAATTTCCAATCATCAGTATGAATGAGAATCAGTTTTGAATGGAGTAATTATGTTTTCTGAAACATAGTCATAATTAGTGTTTCCAGCTTAAGGCACAATTGAATTAATCCATTATTCAGCCCTTTTCTTTTTGATGAGAGAGTGGTTTTTGAGGGAATATGCTGCAAACATGTTTTTTCAAGTATTTCATAAAATATTAGGGTTTGATGAAGATAGTGGTAGAATAAATATTCCAGATATTAGATGCCTGGAATGTTCACGAAATATGAAGAATTAATTGTATCTTAGGACAACCACTTAAAAAAATTCATGGTGCGGAAAAGCTAGCTTAAACACACGCAGACACACGAAATTATTCACAGCTTCTAAAAATCAGTGATGAAGCAAAAGTAAATGGTGTATCAGACAATGTAATATGGTTTGTGTCTTTTCTTTTGATACTGTGGTTGAATTTTCCTGGAAATAAAAAGAATAGCAAAAGTAGGGTGTGGTCATGAATCTGATGAGCAACAATTCTAAAAATAACAAAAATGCGAAATGGAAGTTTTAGAAAAACACATCTGGCACCCGAGGCATATATCCCCCTCCAGACTCCAGTGCTGTGCCTCTGCTAAAAATATGAATTAGAGGGCAAAGAGGAAAAACAATAAAAATTGTTGTGATAAATTCATAAACATCGGGAGAGTTTTGTGGAATTCATTTTGCTTAGTGGCTATTAAAGTTTTACTTTCTAAAGTTTTTAGTGTTTACTCCATAACTAGATGATGAAAACTGTGTTTGTTACCTAGGAAAAATACCATAGATTCATAAATTTGGACAGAAGTGTTTAAAGGTGCCATGACATGATACATTGATTTTCTGGTGTTGTTTTCTTTTTGTTTATGTTATTTGGGTAATTTTACCTCACCATTCACAGATTTTGTTATTTTAACAGTTTAGATTTGTATTTATTTAGATTTTGCTTTAAAAATATCAGATGTTAGTTTCTCCAATGTAAGAGGCTTATAATGTGATCAGATATTCTTTGAAGTCTTGCAGGTTTAATGGATTTTCAAAAGCAAAAGATTGCATTGAGAAATTCTGGAGCTACGTTCTATTTTCACAGCAGTCTCAATTTTGTCTCTTTTAAGTTTTATTAAATCCATGAGAAGTTTATCATTTTTCACTACAGCCGAGTGAATTTATGGATATGTACTTGTCTTTTATATGAATGTAATATCCAACTTTCAGTTCTTCACGGGCTATTGAAATTATTTAACCCATTAAGATATTCTCTGTGTTATCTCCCAAGTCAACCGTGTTTATCAAAATCTCACCAGAGTGAGAAAAACAATTGTGATATGAAAGCATTGTGCAATATTCTTTTTTGAGTTGGAACATAATATCCATCACATTAAAATCATTTAAAATGAGTATTCGACCTTTTTTTTCTTAAAATTGTTTACTTCAAAATATTTTTCACTTCTGCATTTTGTATTTTCTTGAAAATATGGTGCTTCTCACAGTGCATAAGCAGAAGCAGTCCAGCAGATCCGCCAAAATGAGAGATGCTCTTCCTCTGAGTTACATCTCAGTTTGATTCCTTAGTGAGATGAAGACTGCAAGACACCAAGAGATGGAACTGGTTACAGGGGCCCCTCTCCCTCTGAGCCGCACCAAGTGCATCATCGACCAACATTCAGATATTTTCTACTGTGTTCCGCCGTCAATCTTAAGGTGGATTACTTGGTAGAGCAAATGCTCCGGAAGTTTCACCAGCAGTCCACAGCCCAGCCTCTGCCAGGGCAGTTGGGTGATGGTGTCAGTGAAGTGGGGTGGAGATGACGGTGGGGTTGTGCTCTGAACCCTTTTATTTATCCACCTTGAGCCAGAAATGGTGGTCTGTGGCCATAGCCAATCCTAACTTATCTTTGCCTTGTTAGGTTTCTCATGTTCATTGTCTAAAGATAGATATATCAAAAAAGCAGGCAAGGATGATGTCTAAACAAAGAAGCCTTGCACAGGAAAGGTGCAGATGTCAGGGGTCTTGCCCACAGGGCAATCTTTGGCTTTTCTTCTTGGAGGAGGGGAGCCCTTTGGTGCGCGTGGTTTCAGAGCACTGGCCCAAAGTCTCTTTGCTTCACGAGTCCCCAGGAGAAGGGGTCTCAGGATTTCCCCTGAATTTGCTCAAGTGGATTTGCTCCCTTTGAGCCCCGGGCTAGAGTCACTTCTAATGAGAACATGGATAGAGAAGCTGGAGTGACTTCCCGGGCCCTGGGCTTGTTAGCAAATTCTTTCCTTTTTTTTTCTTTAAATGTTATTAAAATTGACTTTTGAAACTTGTGTTCCATAAATCCCAAGACACCTGTGAAAGATGTCAAACAAAGAGGTCTCTCTTCAACTGGGGCAACCTTAGTGACTGCATGTCTCCGGGCACAGCAACATGTCCGCAGATAATGGTTGGAACCCGGTTCCCTAAATTTCCCAGATAATTTTTTAAAAATTATTTTATTTTATTTTTTTGTGGGGGAAGGTAATTAGGTTTATTTATTTTTATTTTATTTATCTTTTAATAGCGGTACTAGGGATTGAACCCAGGACCTCGTGCATGCTAAGCACATGCTCTACCACTGAGCTATACCCTCCCTGCCCAGACAATTTTTTTTTTTTTAAGATAATCAGTCCTTTAGTTTCCCCTGGCATTATTTCCAGCATTTCTTTCAGAGATAAGCATCTTTAGGAGGAAAATCTTCTTTTGTTTCTTTTCAGGAGTCCATTTGTCCCATTCTGCCCTTACATTGCCCAGCACTGGTGTACAAAGCTGTCTTCCCAGTTTGACTGTAAGCTTCTCAAAGGCAGGACTTGCACATTAGTCACAGGGAAGACAAGATATTGGATAAATGTTTGCAAAAGGCACTGTAATTCCTTCTCCCAGCTGCCCTGTCTTCTTTCCCCCCATCTTTACAGAACCTTTCCATGACCATAGCCACATTCTCAGTTTGGGTCTTTCTGGCTCCCACTGCATACTTCTTTCTCCTCCTTGAGAGCAAGAAATACACACAGTCAAAATGGCAGGGTGTTTCATAGACACTTAGTTGTTGAGTCAAATCACAGAGGGTTCCTCCATCAGCAGTAGGACCTCAGCCAGCGTGTTTGGTGCCAGATCTTCCTCACCATACTGACCCAGCTGCTGATTCTTCCTTTGCAGGAGCCTCTGTGCCCATGGAAGGTTTCAGATGAGGAGTATCTGGATTAAACAAGAAAAAACTCAGTAATCACTGATTCTAAGAGAAGATATTCTCTCTGCAAGGACAAAGTGCCCTCATCTTACCAGAACACCGGATGGTCTATGCTAGCCTAACAAGAGCGATGTGTTCAGGCATTTTCAATTCACAAAGAGGCTAAGCACTGGTTCCCACATACAGCACTGTAGGCAGTGGGGAAAATGGACTACATAAGCAAACAAACTGAGTATCTCCCAGAAATGGAGGGTACCAGAGATCTCTGTTTCCAGGCAAGGGCATCCTGCTAAGACCTTGCTTGAGAAAAGGAACATGATCAGCCAGGATATACGGTTTTACATACCATTAATTGTAAGTGCAGTATAAGGTTCAGCTTTCTCTACATCCCTTTATTTTTGATTCAATTGTCTCCTGGGTGGGGAACCACAATATCCCTAAGACCTTAAGACCCATTTCCTTAGTCTAGCTTTTGACATCATAAAGAGGATAAGGTGCGGTACCTCCCCAGACCCCCTATAACTTCCTGTGCACACATCTTATATGGCGCTGACCTCATTCTATTTCAACTGTTTGTTGGCAATTGTTTCTCTCACTAAAATGTGAGTTCATTTGGAGTAGGTCAGGTTAGTTTTACAAGATTTATTGAATATCTTTTCTAACCTAGACACTGCCAGCTGTTGGAGACATAGAAACGAATAAACACTATCTCTGACTCTGAGAAGTTGGTATCTAGTAGGAAAGGCAGATGTAAATATATTTTTCAGTAGGTGCAAGGATAGAGGTATGTGTAAGTTGCCTTGCGCCCAGAGAGCAGTTCTAATATCAGTTTGAGGGAACAAAAATTCCTCAAGTTGGCTGCTGACCTGAATCTTGAAGTTTGAGTAGACAATTTCAATAGAGGAGGGGTCTGAATTTGGGGAGCAGTGGGTCGCTGCCTGGGTTTAGGAATCAAAGACAGTGAGTGCAGATAATTCCTCTCCGAAGATTCAGTGACAATTAAAATGATGTTGTGGAACAGTGTGTCGAACTCCTACCTTCTTCCTTGGTGTGCTCGTCAGAGGGAAATCCTAGGAAGTCTTGGTGTTTGTTGTCATAAATATTTCGTTCCAGTGACTAAAATGGAACTAACCAGGCTCAGTAAAAATTGACTTTCACATTTAAGCTCATCTTATTAAAGTCATCCTTCAAGAATATGTTAGTTACTTTAAAGCAATAAACGAGCAACTTCACAGGTAGCAGTGACCCAAGTGTTTCAAAAACAAAGCGTGATGCACTGCCTGCCACACCCGTTCCCTGCAGACTTCCAGTAATTTAAAACTTGGACTAACGGCAAAATGTAAGTTAAAGGTAAGTCTAACAATAGTCCAAATATATGATTTATAAGGGATTAATTTTTTTGTTTGTTTTATGAAGGGGTGGTAATTGGGTTTATTCGTTTATTTCTATTTGGAGGAGGTACTGGGGATTGAACCTGGGACTTTGTCCATGTCAAGCATGCGCTCTACCACTTGAGCTGTACCCTCCCTCCAGGGGCTAATATTTTTCAACTTCTACTTTCTTATATCTCTTGATGATTCTCACAGAGTATGGAAAGTCTCTTTCCTCCACTGCCCTCCCTTTTTAAAAATAATTTCACTGTTACACATGTCACAGCTATCGGTTGGCTGTCAAACAAGAAATTGTAACATCATATTAAAAGAGAACCCTTACCAATAACTGATGGCACCTATTGGAAAAATATATCCATGGGATGTAATCAGCTAAGGTTCTATATAGTGGCAGTCACAAAGTCTGAAATCTCATAAGAATTATATTCTTTCATTTAAAGAAACTGTGGAATTATGAGAAATGAAACCTTATTTCCTTCCCTGGACAAAGTTCTTAGGCTGTCTACTAAGGAATTTTGGTGTCATTGTCTTTCCTCTAATGAGAAACCATTAAAATATCTTGTTCTACTTGTATTTCTGATTACTGACTGTGGTTATTCATGAACTTGCAAAATTTTCATCACAACACCAATGACCTCAGGCTAAACAGACAATCTCTCAGTATGAGAAGGAAAGGATCTTCTTAAAGGCCTAACTGAAAAAGTTTAATAACTACATTACATAAAAATAAGGAAAAGGTCAGCTTTAAAAGAAGTAATTTTTCAAGATCAGTTTGGATCAATCCCTGTTGCAATAAACATAAGAAATCAAATTTATTTTACTATTGATAAAAAGTTAATCGTAGTTGATCTAAGAAAGAAATGGAAAATTTTGAGCTAACCTGCGGTTTATAACTTGGGAGACAGTCTTTCAGAAATCTCTGAGAACTGTTCTGTCCGTTAGAGGTCAAACACAGTATATACGTTTTTGAGACAAAAAGTTGTATGTAAAATGATGTATTGACAGTTTACACACTCCAGATCTGCACGTACAAAGGGAGTAATGGGTCATCCTGACTCTTTGCAAGATGAAGAAGGAAGGTTATCTCCTAAGGAGATCTGGTTAATACAGATGCACAATATACACTAAAGGGGAGGGAGGATGCCAAAATGCGCAGAAAAAAATTTCATCTTCAAATTTTTCTTGTATTGTCATAAAATATGAATTTTCATTTCATCAATTTCCCCTTTTTGATCATTCATCTTTTAATACAAAGCGCTAGGTGAGCTAACATTCGGTCTCTCGATGCCAGGGTGGTTGCTTTCCTGCTTGGGTCCAGCATGTCCCTGGATGTTGGGTTAATAGCCTGATTCTTTTTTTCCTTTTAGGGGGTTGTACAGACACTGTGGAAGACAGTATGGAGGTTTCTCAAAAAACTAAAAATAGAACTCTCATACTACTCAGCAATGCCTCTCCTGGTTACATATCCCGTAAAACTGAGAACGCTAATTTGAAAAGATACATGCACCCCAATGTGCATAGCAGCATTATTTACAATCGCCAAGATATGGAAACAACATAAGTGGCCATCGACAGATGAATGGATAAGGAAAAGGTGTTATACGCACACCCACACACACACCTACACACACACACACACATACGATACTACTCAGCCATAAAAAAGAATAAAATGTTGCCATTTGCAGCAACACGGATGGACTCGGTATTATGCTAAGTTAAATAAGTCAGAGAAAGACAAAGTATTGTTTGATATCACACATATATGTGGAATCTAAAAATAAACTATGGAGCATAAGAAAAAAGAAACACTCACAGGGAACTAGTGGCTATCAGTAAAGACAGGGAAAGGAGGAGGGACAAGATAGGGGTAGCGGATTAAAAGGTACAGATTTTAATGTATGAAAAAAGCTACAAGGATATATTGCACAGGGAACATAGCCAGTGTTTTACGAGACGCATAAATGGAGTCTAATCTTTAAAAATTGTGACTCACTGTGTTGTACACCTGAAACTTAATATTGTACGTTAACTATACGTCAATTAAAAAAAACCCTCAAAACAATGTGCAAAACCTAAACGTGTACACAGAAGATGCTTAAAGGAACGCGGAGTCCACTAATGTTAGAAAAATTAGAACAGCTCAATTAGGGACACGATAATAGGGTTAACCAAGTGACATGATTTAATGAGGACAAAAAGGTCACCGACCACGCATCCCACTTAATATTTGCGCCCTGAGTGAAGTTTTTTTTTTTCAATTACAGAAAGTCGTGGTTTTTATAACTCAAGCAAACACGGTCAATCACACAAGGCTCAGGGTCCTTCGGTGTGGTCTTTTCAATGCTCCAATCCCCTTCGAGGTAAAACAAGACCTGTCTGGCGCGGACGCCACCCGCTCCTGGGCCGACGGCGGTGGGACCTGAGACCCGGATCCGCCGTCGCCATGACACCGAAGCTGCCGGGAGGCGTGGGCGAACACAACCTTCCACTGTGGAGACAAGATGCGCCTATGGCGCAAGCGCGAGGCCTCTGCGCCCCTCCCCCAGGGCCGCGCATGCGCAAACGTAGCTTCATGCTCTATGGCTAGAGGCCCTCACTTTGTCGTCACAGGGCAGATGATCAGGCTTCGTCTGCCTATTCCCTCCCTCTTCCATCCTCCTCCCTTTCCCCCTCCCCTTGTCCCTCAGTCTTCTCCCTCCTTCCTCTCTCCCTCCCTCTGGCGTCCCCTGTCGACTCCCGCTTCCGGTCGGCGGCCGTCTGCGGAAGGGTGTCCCGCCTCTTCCGCCTTCACAGCGGAGGTGGCGGCGGTGGCCAGCAGGCGGGTTCCCTGGGCGGTCCACCTGCGCGTCGCGGAGCCGCGCCCTGGGGGTCGATGGCGATGAACTATAACGCGAAGGATGAAGTGGATGGTGGGCCCCCGGGTGCTCCTGGGGGCACCACTAAGAACCGGAGACCAGATAACACGGCCTTCAAACAGCAACGGCTCCCGGCTTGGCAGCCCATCCTTACGGCTGGCACGGTGCTACCTACCTTCTTCATCATCGGCCTCATCTTCATCCCCATTGGCATCGGCATCTTCGTCACCTCCAACAACATCCGCGAGATCGAGGTGAGCGGAGGGGAGGCAGCGGCGGTGGGACTTGGCGGCGTTGAGGGGGCGAGGGGTCCTCCCGTCTGCCCCACTCCTTCCCGGGCTCCCGGGACCGGCGGGCCCCGCCCTCCCCCACCTCTCTCCCTCGGGTTCTTCTTTCAGTTTCTGCGAGTTTTCGGAATTTGCAGTTTTGCCCGCGCTTCCTCTCGCTATTTACACGTTACAGAGGGAGTGAAATGTTGTATGGAGAGTGTGGGTGAGGGGAAGAACGCCCCTTTGGTGGGCGGTTTGTGTGGTATGAACCTCCAGCGAAGGTTAAAAGAGAAAAAAAAAAAAAGAAAAGTGGAAAGAAGTTTCGTGGAGATGAAACTCCCGGAGAATTGACACGGTCAGAGTTTCATTACCTGTGTGGGGATTATCCCAGGACACGGAAATTAACACTTTAGCCATTGTTGGGGAAAGGATCCAGAGTCATAGAGGCACTGATGATTTTTATGTAAAGCTGTCATGTTAGCAGATCACACATTGCGACCTATGACCGAAGTGTGAACAGTACCTTTCATTTTGAGCTGATTGATGCTTTTAGTTGTAGGACATGATACCGGTAAAAGGTTACCTGAAACTTCAATTCCGATTTTGCTTTTAGGCTACATTGATTAATAACCATGCCCTACATTCGCCCTAGTTGCCCTCCCCCCCACCCGATTTTAAACTTTTTAAAAAAATCAATGACCACACACAGAAATATTTGTGGATCGCTTACTGAACATTTTACTGATATAAGACAGGATATAAAACTTGCGGGAGCATTTTTTTAAAATTGAAGTATAGTCGGTTTACAGTGTGTTAATTTCTGGTATACAGCATAGTGATTCAGTTATACATATATACATAATTCTTTTCATATTTTTTATTATAGGCTATTACAAGGTATTGAATATAGTTCCCTATGCTATACAGTAGAATGTTGTTGTTTATATGTTTTATGTATAGTAGTTAGTATCTGAAAATTTTGAAATCCCTCCAACCCCCCCACTCCCCATTCCCCACTAGTAACCATACATTTGTTTTCTATGTCTGTGAGTCTGTTTCTGTTTTGTAAATAAGTTCACTTGTCTCATTTTTTTAGATTCCACATATGAATGATATCATGGTATTTTTCTGGCTTAATTCTTTCTGGCTTACTTCACTTAGTATGAAAGTCTCCAGGTCTATCCATGTTACTGCAAATGACATTGTTCTTGTTTATGGCTGAGTACTATTCCATAGTGTATGTATTCACTGGATAACTTTATCCATTTATCTGTCGATGGGTATTTAGGTTGTTTCCAGGTCTTGGCTAATCTTTTTGCATTAGAGTTTCCTCCAGCTATATGCCCAGGAGGGGGATTGCTGGATTGTAGGGGAAGTTTTTTTTTTTTTTTTCAGTTTCTTAAGGAATCTCCATACTGGTTTCCAAAGTGGTTGCACCAGTGGGGAAGCACCTTGACTTCTGTCAGAGAAGCAATCATAATATCTTCACCTGTCTGCAGCAGTGAACCATAGGTTGATATATGATGTAAATACTTTGTGTAGATGTCCAGTGTTAAACATCTGCGTGTTATCTTTTCTTGAATATCTGAGAGTATTTTTATCTGTTTGAAAGGACAGGTACGTGTACCAGGTTCTCTTGCTTTCTTTTGTTCTATCAGATTATGTCACTTTTGTCCCCTCTAATTTTATTAAATACCTTTATGTTTATGCATGTGATTTAATAGAACTTTTAGAGAAATCTTATTTCAACTACAGGAATAGGCGTAAAAATACCTACTTTCTCGTTTAATTTACAGTGTTACCTGTAAAAGCAAAATCATTTTTTTAATTGTACAGTGCTCATTTCTGTGTTAATAATAAGAATAGTATCTATAGCAGAGTTTTTAAAACTCTAAAAATCTATTTAATAAAATTTACTAAAAATTTATTTTCAGTTTAATAGCTAGAGAAAGTATCACAATATGTCTTTTCAGCAAATATTTTTGTTTTGTGATTTTTATCTCCCTAGTAGTCCTTCAAATGTAGTACTTCTTGTTCCCCAACCACACCAGGACCACACATATCAGGATATGAGCAAAGTGATGTAATGCAAGGACCTTAGGCTCTAGGCTGGGTTCCAACTCAGCCACTAACTAGCTCGGTTTCTTGGAAAACAATCTCTCTGAGCCTCAGTTCCTCACCTGTAAAATAGGTAAATAATGCTTACTTTGTGAAATGTGAGAATTAGAAACAATAGAGATAATATTCCTGGCACTAAGTTTGTACAATAGTTATTGTTATGATCCCTGGTCGGGAGATGAGAAATGGAGTCAGACAGGTGGATATTTGCTAGTAAACTAGAAGAGTATTGTAAAATTGAGATAGAAACCAACCCAGATGTCTTCATTTCCAGTCTTAAGCTAAATAAAATTTGCAATTTTATATAAGGAGCATTTACTAAATTACTGGGACACAACTGTCAATATTTACTATACTATGAATATAAATGTTTACTTTCTTTAAAACTTTGGGATTCTGAAATAAAATAAGGTTCTTCACACTAAGTAGTTGGTGAAATGGGAATTTCTTAAACAGTTCTTATCTGTGTAATTCTGATTTCAGGTTGCCCGAAGAGTCTGCTGCAGCTTGATCTAGTTAAAAGGGCACAAGGCTGGAGGTGAAGTCCCAGCTTTTAGGTTGTGATCTTAGGCATATTTCTGAGTCTTGATTTTAATGTTACTGGAAGAGCCAGAAGATCCAGACTCGGTGGTCTGTAAGAGGCTGTACACTCTTAACATTCTTTGACTTCCAACTTTAATGTGATTTAAAGAAAAATGCTGCATATTCAAATTTTATCACCTTTGGAACCAGCGGAAATGAAAATCAGGAATGATTAGAAATTTTGTACCAATGCTGACGTACAGTTGTGCAGATAGAATAATTAAAAAAAAATTGTTGAATATGTAGAGAACTGATTCTGAATAGGGTCTGGAGTTATAAGAAAAACCTAGGGAGCTTTCCCGAAACACGCATTTGTTTCTGACTGTTCTCCACCCTTTCTCAGCCACTGGTTTAGTTTATGTTAAGGGTTATTAAAAGTAAACGTGTAATGAGAAGTTCTTACCAACATTCACTTCTATGCTGTAAGTTGCTCACACCTCTTTAGCTTATTTCTTCATTTCTGAACATTTCAGGAACTTTCATTGCTGTAATACATCAGATTCCTAAGCCAAAGGAGAACTTGTCAAATCAGAATGCTTTTGTAATATTGCTTAAAGTGCTAAGATCAGAAATCCAAACTTTTTAGGTATAAAAATCCGTGGATCTTCACCCTTTTCCCAGAGATTTTTTTACAAAAAATTTACTTTTCTTGTAAATCACATTGGGCTCTCCCAAAAAGGGTATAGAAAGGTATTTCAAAATGTTAATGCTTCTATTTAGCAGTATATCTCCTCCCCATCATTAGGTTTATATATCTTGTTTATTTGGTTTTTAAGATTTTCCATGAGATAATAAAATGAAGTTGTGAGAAAATTAAAGTTGTTAATTTTATCATTCATAAGAAAATATTTTAAATATTTAATATTTAACACTAAGATTTAATATCTTCACTTTTTATTAGCGAGGAATGAATATTTTCTTTAATTTGGTAATTGTAGGAGTCAGGCCCATCTTTCCACCACAAAGGTAATGTTTACTTAGTCTAAAGCCCTTGTTGGTGAGGCTGAGGTAATAATTGAATAGGACTAACTTGACGGAGACTAGGTGTGTAATTTCACACATTTATCAATGTGAAGTTGCGTAGTTGTAAATTAATGTTTAGAATCAGATGAGGACATTATTCAATGTGATATTCAGCATAAATTTAAAAGCCAAACATTTACTTCAAATTAATATTGCCAAAAATGTTCAAGACACATTTTTATTAAATTTTAGTGGATTAGCACCGCCACCCCCATGCACACATGTTTGATTGAGAAACCCCAGCTCTTTTCTTCACCTTATTATTGTTTGATTTATTGCCCTCAATTATTAATCCTGGTTATTTTCTGTTTCCCTTGTTTCTGATAAAAATAAATTTTTATCTTTTGTTTTTACTCCTGTGTAACTTGGATTCTTAGAGTCTAAGATTTAAAGAGGATCTTCTGTATTTAGTATTCTTGTTTATACTTAGCCTATAGTTAAGAGTCAAGGAAGAATAAGTTGCTTTGTTGAAATGATTGCTAAAAATAAGGCAGTGTATATTAAGAAGTGTAAAGATTTTAATATTCAAATGAATTGCAGTTGCATAGAAGCTGACCCTTGGAAATTAAGAGGTTTGATTAGTGTTTTTATTTGTTTTTCACCTAACTTTAGTACTTAGGGCATGACAAAGTGAATATGGCTAGCCAGACCATTTTTCTAAGTCCCAGGAACTGAGATTGGTTTTACAGATGAACATTTGCAATTGAAACTGATGATAGGGAACACTAACTTTCAGCCCTAATTATGTGAAATGCTGCTCCCCCAAAGCAGTTTTATTCTTATTAGTAGACCTGTGTTACCAGAAAATTGTTCACAATTATTATATTTTGAATTTTATCAATAAAAGTTCATGCAAATTTGTTTTCTCTCTGTTATATAAGAACCTACAAAATATCCTCGATCTTGCCTCTTGGTTTGCAAAGCCTGTAAAGTATTTGCTTTCTGGCCCTTTACAGAAAAGAATTTCCTGCCCTTGACTTAAGAGTTTTAAAGAAACATACTGGCACATTGAGCATTTGTTACAAAAATAGCAGTGTTTAATTTATACACTCTAATCCTCAATAATCTTTTCAAGGTAAGTATAGTGATGACTAATAATTGCTTGCGTCCTACCTTGAGAACTGTAGCTAAATTTACCATTAATCTTGGCTCAGGTATTATTATTCATTTCTTTGTCACAGTCAGATAAAGTGCAAGCAACTAAAGAAATTTTTACTTTGGTTCCCTCTTGTCCTCAGCGCCTCGAGAAATCTCAAATAATCCTTTTAAAAAATTTTTTATCTTTTAAAGATAAATTCTTTAGTGTGGAATCATTAGTTCAAAGGAGTACTTAAAAATGCTGTTTTTAATTTAATCTAATTAATACTTAAAATGATTTACCTTATTACTCAGCATTTTGTTGAGTGACCTGTTTAGATCTTATATTGATTTCCTTTAAGACAGATTTACATTCAAAAATGGAAGTGTTCCAGTTCTTATACAGGGTAAAAAATTGCGTGTCCTTCAGATTCCTCCTTCCCCACCGTGTTAAATTCAGTCAGGTTCTTAGGAATAGGATGCATTTTTGGAATTACTAAGAAAAATTGCCAATTTGTTTTAGGAGAACAATGACGGTAGTAGCGAAACAAAGCTGAGAAACATGGTAACTCTTAAACGAATCTAGTCATCTCCATCTGTCGTTCTGTTTTGCCCCTGGTTCTTTGTTTTGAGGTTAAGCTTTCGGGCAGGTCTCCAGCTTATCATTGTGTTCTGCACTGTGTCTTGTATGTTTTTGACATTTAATAAGTATTAATTTTTAAAAAGAAGGGAACTGTAGTTCCTTTCCCACCTGGTAGCCTCTTTCTTTCTAGGATAAGTTGTGAACTATTATTTTAGTATAAGCTTTATTTTCCTGCTTTTATTGAAGTTAGAATTGACAAAAATTGTATATATTTATGGTGTTCATTATGATAACTTGATATATATGTTGTGAAATGATCAGCATAATAAAGCTGATTAAAATGTCCATCACCTCCCATAGTTACCCTTTTTTTTTTCGTGGTGTGGTGAGAACACTAAAGATCTACTTTCTTATTAAAAAGACAAGTGATAACAAGTGTTGGTGAAGGTGTAGAGAAAAGGGAACTTTAGTGGAATGTAAATTGGTACAGCCATTATGGAAAACAGTGTGGAGATTCCTCAAAAAGTTAAAGTACAGAACAGCCATAAGATGCAGCAATCCCAGTAGGTATATATTTAAAGGAAATGAAATCAGTATCTTGAAGAGAGATATCTGCACTCCCATGTTAATTAACTTTACTCTTTTACCCAACAGATTTTATTACAACCTGGACTTTAGTTCAGGCTACCCTTGAATTTTAGCTGATAAAGGATACAGTGGTTTTTCAATGGTAAGAATTCATAGACTGAGTTAAATTGATCAAGAATTTTAATCAATATTGAGCATTTTCTGTATGCAAAGTCCTGTGGGCATAGTGGGTGACAGAGAAGAGCCTGCAGACAGGATCTTTTTTTTTTTTTAAATGCTCAAGCAGAGAGCCCTCTTAAGGAGCTTGAACCTGGAATCTTGGGGGAGATGAAACATACACATGAAAGGAAAGCTAAGCGTTGCTCGATGAGTGGCACAGACAGAATACGCCTTAGTTCAGAGAAGACAGGATCACACCTGTCTAATAACCATGGAAAACTGGTGGAGGTGGGCTTTGAGCTGGAACTTGAACCATAACTAGCACTTCTAAAGAGGAGCTTGGATGTATTCCAAGAAAGAAGATTAATAGGAGCAAAGTTGTAGTGACAGGAAATCAAAAGGTGTATAGAGAAAATAGGAGTAACGGCAAATAAGCTGGTGCCAGGTTGTGGATAGACTGGGTATTTGATAATGAGTGTGTGAAACTGGGGCAGTGAAATGATGAGCACAGTATGTATCAGTTAGGTTTGGGTTTGCTATGTTTTCTAAGGGATTTTACACAAGATTTTCATTCTGGTGTAAAATCCCTTAGAAATCGTAGTTCCTGGCTAGTATGGAGGCTCTGTTTTACTGAGTCCTCCCTCTGTCTACTGCTATGCCATTCTTAGGGATTGACTCCCGTGCTCGCAGTCCAGAAAGGAGGCTAGAGTTCTGTTGTCACATCCTTCTCCAGGCAGCAGTGTGGAAGAAGGGATGAAGAATCAGGCCTTTTAAGGAAGGTTCTTGGAAGTGCACCATACCACCTCCACATAGTGACAAGTCCGCACGAGCTGTAAGGGAGGCTGGGAAATGTGGTCTTTATTCTGGTAACAGGGTCTTGGCTAGTAAGTGAGAGTGTCATACTGTGGAAGAAAGGTAGCGGGCAATTGGAGTGGAGGGGTTGGTCGTGAATAGCCTCTGGAAACACAGGGCTGTATATAGGAAGATTTATTTGGTGGAAGCCTGTTATGTTGGCTGGATGGGAGCTAAATCATCTGTGTGTGAGCGTTTAGTAGTTTAGACATTAAATAACGATTGCAGCTTTATAGTGGTTTCAAGTTTACTATTGACTTGAACTTGATTTCGTAGTGAAAGGCATGTGTTGTTTTGCACATGAAAAGCAAATCCGTTGTATGGCTTTGCTAACTTTTTTAAAAACAAGTTATAGAT
This sequence comes from Vicugna pacos, assembly GCF_048564905.1. Taxonomy (NCBI): domain Eukaryota; kingdom Metazoa; phylum Chordata; class Mammalia; order Artiodactyla; family Camelidae; genus Vicugna; species Vicugna pacos. Next base: position 9,464,775 of record NC_132994.1, on the reverse strand, counting down.
GGAATATTGAATATGATGACCTTTCTCTTACTTTCTTCAGCCTTTCCTTTCTCCTTCTCTGTTCAGTATATAAATATATTTCCATTTCTCTTAAAAAATGAAAACATCCTATGTTATAATAAAAATATTAATAATGGCTAACATTTGAGTGTTTACTAAGAATTTTACATTCACATGTCATTTGATACAATGAGACTAAACGAAGATAATGCTGTTATTCTGTGTTTTTTTTTTTTAAAGGGGGACACTGAATCTGAGATGAAGTCATTTATTTAGTCATATAACTGGGGTTCAACTCCTAGGCCTCTGACCTCTTGTTTTGTTTCCTCTATTTCTCTTTTTCCACACATCCTGTTTGGAAGGAAGGGTCCACACTCATTGATGATGTTCATTCCGTCTCCCATGAACTCAGTCTGTATCTGAAGTATGTTAGACGGTGGGGAGGTGCTATGAAGATGAATATTCACATTCAGGAAGGGGAATAGGAAGGGTCTGAGGAAGGTTTCCAGTTTTAATAGAGTAGTCAGGGAAGCCTTCAGTATAGTGGTATTTGAGTAAAGATTTAAAAGAGGTGAAGGAGTGAACCATGTTGATATCTGAAGGAGGACTGTTCCAGGCAAAAGGAATAATAAGAATAAATGTGAGGAGTGTGCTTAGTAGGATGTTTGAGGAAGGCAAAGAGGCCAGTGTGGCTGGAGCAGACTGAGAAGTCGAGGTGATACTAGAAGATGAGGTTAGAGAGGTCAAGTAGCGGGGTGCACATCACATGGGCCACTACAGTTGTCCCTCTGTATCTGGAGGGTTAGTTCCAGGACCCTGGTGGATGCCAAAATCTGAGGATGGTCAAGTGCCATATATAAAATGATGTAGTATTTCACATACAATCTATGCACATCCTCCTGTATATTTTAAATCATCTCTAGATTATGTATAATAGCCAATACAATGTAAATGTTATGTAAATAGTTGCTGGCTGTGCAGCAAATTCAAGCTTTGGTTCTCTCTTGTCCTCATTAGCGGAATTTTTTAAATTGAATACAGTAGACCCTTGAAAAACTCAAGAGTTAGCCTGCTCCCGTCCAGATCTGTTTATAATAATTTTGTAGTTGGCCCTCCGCATCCCTGGTTCTGCATTCACAGATTCAGCCAACCTCCCATCTTGTAGCACTGTAGTACATGCTTACTGGAAAAAATCCGTGTAAGTGGACCCATGAAATTCCAACCTGTTTTGTTCAAGGATCAACCATGTTTTTTATCTGTGGCTGGTTGACTTCGTGGATGCGGAATGAGCAGATGTGTAGGGCCAGCTGTATCAGGATTTTGGCTTATACATTCAGTGTAATGCGAAGCCACTGAAAAGTTTTACTCAGATAGGTGACATGATCTTAGGACAGTTACTCTGTCGATGCTGTGGAGAATATTACCTGCAGAATAAGAGTAGTAGCAGTTAATTCAAGCAAGAGATGATGGTGTCCACAGTATAACGGTTGCAGTGAAAAGCAGTTAGATTTAGGATATATTATGAAAGTAGAGGTAATAGAATTTTCTCATTGTAGTGGATGTGTGCGGTGTGAGAGAAATTGTAGAATCAGAGATAACTTTAAGATATTTTGGCCTGATTGGAAGGATAGAGTTGTAATTTTGTAACCAAGCAAGGGCTTGTGTGCCCAGGTTGCAGAAAGCCAAACTCATGACAGCAAGTGTTTGCAGCAAGTAGGGGTTTATTTGCAGGGCACCAAACAAAGGAGTGGGTGACAAGTCCCAGATCCACTCCGACTTGGTCTTTGAGTTAGGGATGTTTTAAAGGGGAAGAACGAAGAAACTGGGATTAATCATTGTCTTGTGACATTTCTTAATCATGGTTTCAGGAATCAGGATATCTTTGGTTTACAGTTCTCTGGCCAGGTGGTCCATGGCTTGGGGGTCTGTAGGCTCATCTTGCCCTGGAGAAACAGCTCAAGTTAGTATGTTAATGAAATCTACAACAGCAGTTTTTGGATGTTAAGGATGTTATCCACAGCAGCAGTCTTAGCCATCTGACTCTGTTAATTAGTGTTCAGTTAGCACAGGATTGAGGTCAGGGGGGACAAGAAAGGGAATAAAGTTTTGGATAGAGAGATTAATCATAAACTCAGTAAGAGAACGTGTTTATCAAGATGGGCAAGACTGGAGAGAAAGTTTTGGCCTGATGGTAGGAGGCTGGCAGGGTGAGAAGCTGAATAAGGAGTTATATTTTTGACTTTTTACCGTGAAATGCCTTTTAAACCTCCAAGCTGGAAATAATAAGTAGATAGTTGAATATGTGAGCCTAGAGTTTAGAGGGAAGGTTGAGTATGGGGTTAAACATTTTGAGGATTAATCAGCATAGATGATACATAAAGGCATAAGATGGAATGATTATAGGTCAAAAGAAAAGCGAGAATTTCTAAAGACAGCCTTGAGTCACTCCAGTGTTTATAGAGGTGGGGAGACAGGAGGAACTAGCAAAGGGGACTGAAAAGGAGCAGCCAGTGAGGTAGGAGAAAAATCAGAGGAGCCTGGTGTCCTGGAAGCTAGTTTTAAGGAAGAGCATGTGAACAACCATGCCCAGTGCTGCCGTTGGTAGTTCACATAAATGGAGGACTAAGCTGACCTTCGAGTTCACAGCCTGAACGGTCTCCGTGAACTTTTCTCACGGTGAATGACATCACCATCCACGTGGGTTTTCAAGCCAGAAACCCTGGAAGTCAAACTAAACTTACTTGTTATCACCCCATCACTCCATCGCTAGGCACTGAGTTCTGTAGATTTTACTTTCTCTATATTCTTTGAATCTTTTTTTCCCATTTCCACTGCCTTTTTATTAGTTTATCTTCTTAACATTTCTGACCTGGATTATGCAGTAGCATTCTGTTTTTCTTCAGTCTTTCTGCACGTTACTGCCAGAGTGATCTTTTTAAAAAGCTAATCTGAGTATTTCATTCCCTTGCTTAACATTACTCCTATGGCTCCCTCTGGCATTCAGGATGATGTTCAGACCCCTTACCCTTAAGGTGGAATGTAGTTTTCTTCATGATAGGCTGCTTTCTGTTTCTCTGGCCTCATCCCCTAGCACTGCCCTGCCCTTTGCTCTAGCCACAGGAAACTAATGTAGTTTACAGAATGTGGCATGCTGCTAGATCAACCTGAAATGTCCTTCCTTTTCTTGATTCTAACATGGTTGTCAAATTTTATTCCTGTCAACACTACGGAAAGTCTTCCCTGATTTCTCCCCTTTCCCACCTTGTATATGTGGATGCTTCTCTCAGGTTCCATGAGTACTAGCTTATGGCCTGTCATAACATCATCAAATTATATTTTTAAATTATTGATTCACTTGATTTTGTGTCCCACTAGTATGTAAATTCTTTTGTGACATGAATAATGTATTTTTCCGTTATGTATTCCCATCCTGTAACAGGGCTTAGCATCTAATAGAGATCTGAAATGTTTGAATGAATGAATGAAACTCAGTGGGTATATTCAAGGAATTTTACAATAGTTTATTGATGATCTGAATAGTATTGTGGGTCTGAAGGAGTTACTAAAATTAGCCAAGGAAGATGCCATATACTGTTAAGATGAGATGTGTATAGCTATGATATCCACCCATATCTAAAGGTAAAACAGATTTGCTCATTGAACAGTAATTCAGAACAGTAAACATTTAGCAAACAGATTGACTGGCAAATGTTTAAGCAAAAGAGGGAGTGCATGATTTAAAAAACGGCATGAAATACCCCCACCCAGATTTTTTTGATGTTTATTTTAGAAGAAAGTACTGTTGTATACTTACTATGAAAAATTGGAAACCATAGACCAACCTCCAGTTACATGAATTTGTAGTTTAATTTGTAAAATTAATTAAAATATAAGATTGATTATATGACATTATAACATTTAATAACATTATTTATCAATATACTGAGTAAATTGGCTATTGTTCTAAGTTCTCAGGTCTCAGTATATATGGTTATATTTAGTTTTCAGAAAGTTTTTAGAAATTATTTTTACTTGATTTTTAAAAAGGTAGAATGTACTTTTCCTTCTCTCTTTTGAAAAACTGGCATAAAATCTCAGAGCTTAATCTGGAGTGAAAGCAATAAGAATCAAATTCAAGGATTCCTAGTATTTTACTAAAGAAGAATTGACACAACTTGGGGACTGATGCCAAGACTTTGAGCTTGGGTGCTTGGGACCATGGTGGTACCACTTACAGGAATCAAAAGACCACATTTGAGTGTGAGATTATGGGATTCAGTGAACCACCACCATTGATTTTTTTTTTTTGAAGTAAAGTTTTTAGTGAAGCATTGCCCCCCAAGATTAACAAATCACGTATGTCTGGCTTAGTTTTCAAAAAGATCACCATAGATTTGAAATAGATAGAAGTGGTGAGAGTTTCAAGTGGGAAGAAAGAAACTCAGCCAAGTGAATACATCGAGGAATATAAAAATGGAACTGAGGTTAGAAATAAGGCCAGTGAGCATTTTGAGAGTGTAGTGTAATGCATGACACATGATCTGAGGCAGCAAGGTTATTCCCAGAAAGTAGCACTGGAGACAAAGGTAAAAGCCACTAATATTTGAAGATCAGTTATATGACTATACAAAAACAATATTTTATATGGAAAAGACCATGTATTTCTTCAAAGTAAAAGTCCTGTTTACTCATATTAGTTGCTTATTTGTTCCTTTGATCTACCCTGTTATATAGAGTGGAGCGTAATTAGCAAAGCCCTTTTCATCAGTTCTGTCCTAGGCAGTTTTTATAACTTGATACTTTAGTAAGACTTTTAAGGGGTAAACTCAAACTTCATGTAGGAATTTTTTTTTTATTTGTAGAAATGAGTTAAATGCCAGATATAAAAACTCTGTGTATGAAAATTTGTATTACAAAATTCTATTTCAGACTCTAAAAGTTAAGATGGTCCTGGGATGACATTTACCTCTCATAACAAAGTTGTTTTTAATCTGTATTTTACATGGAAACGCTGACGATTTGGTAGTACTGTTTAAAACATCAGCACATTCACACATGCCAATTTTATTTTTAAAGTACATCTTTTAGATTGACTTCCGTATTTCTAAATTATTGTGTGGTGCATGTTATCCAAGATAATAGGAAGCAGCGGTGCAGTCTAATGGAAAGAACAGTAACTGTGAAGCTAGACAGGTACGGTTCTAACACTGTCATGTATTGAATTATGTCCTCACAAAAGATATGTTGAAATCCTTACTCCTAGTACTTGTGAATGTAACTTTATTTGGAAATAGAGTCATTGCAGATGTAATCAAGATGAGGGTATTCAGATGGGCTCCTACCCAGTATGACTGGCGTCCATATAAAAAGAGACAGGCACAGAGGGAAGGTGATGTGAAGACAGAGACAGAGGCAGAATTGTGTAACGGCAGAGGTGGTGTGATACAGCTGCAAACCAACGAACAACAAGGAATGCCGGCCACTGGTGGAAGCTGGCAGGAGGCAAGGACAGATTCTTCCGAGTCTCAGAGGGAGAACAGCCCTGCTGACATCTTGAATTCAGACTTCTAGCCTCCAGAACTGTGAGAGAAGGAAGTTTTCTTGTTCTGAGATGCCCAGTTCCTGGTAAATTGTTTCAGTAGTCCTAGGAAACTAATACAGTCACATACCAGCTGATTGGTTTCGGACAGTCTTTTAACCTCTGAACCTCAATTTTCTCTAAGTAAAAGATTAAGAACTGTTCTGGCATGGAGCAGACATCTGGGAAATAATACCCAGCTTTTCTATTGCTGTCCTTCCTTCAAAGATAGTTTACATTTGTATGTTACCTAATTCATTTCATTTATCATTTCCAAGTGTGAGATTGAGGCTTATTGATTGAATAAGTAGTAAACATCTTTTCTGTGGTTCCCATTCAGATTCTTTTTTTTTAAATTTCATTTATTTATTTTTAAATTGAAGTATAGTCAGTTTATAACATGTCAATTTCTGGTATGCAGCATGTTTCAGTCATACATATACATATGTATATTCCTTTTCATATTCTTTTTCATTATAAATTACTACAAGATATTGAATGTTCTGTACAGAAGAAACTTGTTGTTTATCTATTTTATATATAGTAGTTAGTATCTGCAAATTTTGAACTCTCAATTTATCCCTTCCCAACCCTCTTTAGCCCTGGTCCCATTAGATTCTTTAACTTACAGAAAAATGTAACAGATTTTATATGGCCCATAGAATTTTATTAGGATGTAAAGGATTAAACTTGTTCTGTAGCTATCAGTTTAGAACTAAGCTTTTGATTTTTAAAAAACTAATATTCAAAAATAAAGTAGACTGAATTTAAAAAAAATAAACTGCTAACTTTTAAGAGGCTCTAAATAAGTTAGGTATGTGTCAGCTGAAGAAAAACACACAACCTGAAAGTTGTGAGTTAAGTTTTATTCAGGGATTTTACAGAGGACTATGGTCTGGGAGGCAGCCTCTCAGATAGCTTGAGGAACCACTCCCAAGAGATACAGGAGGAGTCAAGATAATTTTTTGCTGGACTAATCACAAAGAACAGACATCTCAAGTTGTTAATGATTTTAGTGCTTTTCTATATATGGGAAAATGCAAAAGTCTGGGTTCATTGAAATTATCCCTTAGATGTGCATTTAATTAACTAGGGCCAGTATCTAAAGGACTTGGTGATTCCTTGTTTTCTCCGTCCTGTGTTCCCTCAGGGCACACCGTTGGTGGGCAGCGGCAGTGGCTAATGGCTTGAAAAATCCTTGTAGAGTGGGTGACATTCCCTGTCCACATGTGGTTGTTTATTTCTTTTCTCCACCCCCTTTATCTGATGAGTGTTTTTGAGGGGAATTATTCCTTTATTGATGTATTATCTCTTTAAGAAAAAGCATTTGAAATACTGTTGAAATGTTCAGAACTCCAGAATGTCCTGCTGCCTTACTGGGTTGTATTCCTTTTACTTCTCCTCTTACTCTCACGTCCATACCCACCTTCTTTCCTTCCAGGGCCTGGGTTATTTATACAGATTACTTCATGTACCATCTTAGACTCTCAGTGGAAAAACTCGGTGCTGTCTCTCATTTTTGAGCCTTGAGTAAGAAGTAACGTAACTTGCGTTACTTCCTCTGAGGCAAGAACGTGGACAACTGCTCAGCCTTGACAGCCTTTTCTTTTTGCACAAGATCTCAGCGACAAAGCAGAGAAGCCTGCTGCTGTGGTGTCACACCAGTGGCACCAGTGTGACTCACAGAGCTCAAGTATCTGCTCTGGGCACCCAGAGCAAGGTCAGTGCCGTGGCCTGCCCCTCCCCTCGCAGGTGTCCGCCCTGCCTGAAGGTAACTCAGCGGGCCTCCTCGTGGCTGCTGGCGTTGCCATACCTGCTTTGTGCAGCACCGTCGGGGCGAGGGTGCTGCCTCCTGAAGCTACCAGTGCTACCGTTTCTAGGACTTCTAGAACAGTGCTGAAACGGCCTTCTGCACAGCTGTGTCCACATACTGTCACCTGGGCTACAAAGCCACCTCATAGTGGCTCAGGGTCACAAAAGCTACCCCTTTAGCTTCAACTCTGCAGTCTAATTCCACTTTTCTGTTTTCTGAGGCCTACCTTTTCCTTTTCACCGAGTGCCAAATGGACATTGTAGAAGAGTTAACACCTTAACAGAAGAACCCCAGACTGATTCTCAGATCTTTGTTTCTAACTCACAACTTTTTAAGCCCTAAATTCATACGTCTTTTGGGTTTGTCCATGTGCTGAGCCTTCAGATAAAGATAGTCCGTCTTGGTGTCATCTTCCTGTAGATAACAGCCACTCGTCAGCCCTCGTGGAGAAATGAACCGACGACTGGGTTAGGTACGTGTTTCCATCGTACCTGTGCTTTTACCAAGACACGCCTTCCATTTCAGTGACTGTCTTCTGTACTCGACAGCGAGCTCCGTGAGGTTAGATATTGGGCCGAGTCCTATGCCTGGAACATACAAGCACTCAAGTAAAATATTAGGTTAATAGATGATTCTTTCATGATAGGGGATTCGGGAGGAAATGAAAGTCCCATTTCTTAGACTCTTTTTAATCTGTTGTTATACAAGTACTTGATTCGCCTCCTCCGTCTCCATTTCCTTATTTCCTGCAGGACATTTTTAACACTCAGGGTTACTTAGCTCAGAGGCTATGTTGTCAGCAGCAGTAACCAACTCTGGGTACCTTCCACGAGAAAGGAATTTATTAGAGGGAGATTGGGTCGCTCCCACACAACGTGGATGCGAAGTCTAAAGGATCAGGTTTGGAGACTGGTGGGAAGTGAGGGGAGTTTGGAAGCAGAAACAGTGGTTCGGATGCCACAGAGGCTGTCACCGTGATGTCTGTTAGACTACTGCTGTGTCCCTAATCTCGGCACCCCATTCTTGTCTCTGATTTACATGGGGATTAAGTGATTTACATGGAGATTCAGTCTTCTAGTCTCAGTCAAGATTGATCCAGGTCTTCTGCTTTTGTATTGGCTGCCTGGGGTTAGGGAGAGGAAGGAGTCATTTACTACCTTGAGTTCTACAGTGGAGGATGGAGCCCTGCCTCCCTCCAAAAGTCTCAACAAGGAAAATTCCACAATACTTGGAAGTGTGTTTGGATGCCAGGCAGCCTAATAACAGCAAAAACAAACCACACTTACCTCCCAGAGGTTTTTCTTCACTCTCATAGTCTGGAGGTCTTGAGTTTGTATACCATAAAGGATGCTGTGTTCATTGTGTAAGGTGCATAGTATGGTGGAAAGAACCTAGATTTTGGAGAAAGGCAGAGCTGTGTTCAAATTCTTGCTGAGTGAGTGATCTTGGGAAAAATTACTAAACCTTCATAAATGGCAGTTTCCTTGGTTAAAATAAGGAAAATAAGAATAAACTTTGCAGCACTATTGTACATTTTAATGCGGTGATGTATATTTAGTGCTTATAAATGTTAAATGCACTTAGTATATGTTCGATACACATCAGCCAAAAATCCCAGCATGTGGTTCCGGCTCCAGTTTACCTTTGAGTGTTGTCTCATTCCTTCCAGCATGAAAACTCTCCATAAGTCCAGTGTTTATGCTCATTGTCCTTAAATGTACCTGTGCTCTCTACCTGCTTGCTTTCCCATACATCCCCATTTTCCATCCTTCTTTTTTTCTTTCTTTTTCTTTTAAGGGCTCAGTTCAGATCCTTTTTTTCTCTTCAGTACGAAAGTACTGGTCCATCTAGTACTTACTGTTTTCTTGACCAGTCTGTTTAGCACTTAGCATTTATAGTAGTTTTCTTTGTGTTTCTGTGCTGTCTTTGGCAGAGTAGTCGTCTGCAGGGCCAAGGGAGCTGACTTTCTTGCAAAGGAGCAATTTAATAGAAGAAACATTGGGATTGGAGTCAGAAATCCTTGGTTCTGGCATTGCTTATTTATGTTGCCTTGGGGAAGTAAAAGTGTTCTCTTTATGTAAAATGAGGATAACACTACAGGATTTGGGTGAGGATCAGATGAAATATGTGTATAATAGAACGGACTGTGTCAACTGTATTGGCTATGTATAAGAGGATTACTTTTGTATCTACCTTGTTATGCTGTGTGCATAGTATGGCTTAATATGTTCATGATATATATATATTTTTAACATTACTTCCAGATTTTCCTATAATCAGAAACATACAATTTTTTGTACATTTAAAAAAATGTAATCAAAAGATTGTGGTGAAAAAGTTATAGCTACCCTTTGATTTTTGTAAAAGTATAATTTAATATTCAGCAATAATTCTTGGTTCCAATAAAATGTTCAGTTTTAATATACTGTAGTATAATTTATTGGATTTCATATTCCATCATATTAATTATTTTTGTTCAATTAAATAAAGAATATATATCTTTGCTTAATAATAACTGATGATCTTTCTTTCGTCCTTTGCCCTGGAAACTAATTTGAAAGAGTGGTTTAAGAGGTTTCTGTTCAAAGGCAAACAATATAGTAATATGCCCAGCTGTTAGGTTTTTTTTTTTAATCCTTAAATTAATCTTAGAAGAGAAAGAAAATGTGCAGATATTTTTCAATTATTTTATTTAAAAATTTTAATATACTTTAATATTGATTTTTAAATATAGTTCACTTTTCTAGGTTCTTTCTTTTCTTTCATTTTGTCAAAATCATAAAATTTGGCTTTTAAGTGGAATATTGTGCATGGATAGGTTCTAGGGTAGAAAGCTGTGGCCCAACAGATTTAGGGAAAAATTATATGTACCTTGCCTTCATTTAGGAGATCTGTGTTTTTTTTTTTTACTTGTTTTAATTATATACCTAGCTACTCTTTGATATTTGCAGTGAATAAAAATATTTCTCTACACAAAGTTTCATGAGTAAATAGGCTTTTGATGGGGAGCATTTCAATAGGTTATATCAGAATTTGACAAAACCAAGCTTTATTAAACAGTTTTGTGGTTTTGAAAAGCAATTAGATGTTGTAACTTGATGCTCTGTTTTCTATATATAGATTTTAACCTTATAATGATAATAAAAAAGAAATTGGACATTTATATGTAAAGTTTAACTGTTCAGTTTCAGAAATACAAACTAGATGGCTTTTTTTTTACTTTATTAAGGTAAAGATAATTAGGATTGCTCATCATTAAATTCTAATTTTTCAAAAGAGTAATAAGATAAGCCATAGACTGGGAGAAAATATTGTTAAAAGATATATCTGGTAAAGGACTGTTGTCCAAAAAATACAAGGAACTCAGCAGTAAAAAAAATGAACAACCCTATTAAAAAAATGGGCACAAGACCTCATAAGATATGTCACCAAAGGAGATAGACCATATCTCAAGTATCATGGACTAGGTGGCTTAAACCACAGATGACTCGTTTCTCACCGTTCTTGAGGCAGGGATGTCCAAGGTCCTGGTGCTGATCAATTCAGTTCCTGTTGAGGCCTCTCTTTCTGGTTTCCAGATGGCTGCCTACTTGCTGTGTCCTCACCATGGCAGAAAGAGAAAGAGCTCTGATTTCTTTTCTTCTTTTTATTAGGGACACTGATCTCATCATGGGGCCCCACCCTCATGACCTCATCTAAATCTAATTATCTCTCAAAGGCCCACCTCCAAATGCCATGACATTGGGAGTTAGAGCTTCAACATATGAATTTTTTGGGGACGCAAACATTCGGTTCATACATTCCGCCCCATGCTCCTCAAATTCATGTCCTTCTTGCTGTAAAATAGTTTCATTCCATCCCATCAGCCCCAAAAGTCTCAACTTCTTCCAGTATCAACTCTAAAGTCTAAAGTCTCTTCTGAATATCATTTTAATCAGATATTGGTATGATTAATCCTGAGGCAAAATTTCCACCTGTGAACCAATGGAACCAGATGTGCTTCCAGAATACAGTGGAGAGACAGACATACGTATACATACTTGAATTTGAAAGGGGAGAAAATGGAAAGGAAGAAAGGGGTGGTGAGTTCCAAACAAGTCTCCAAAACCTAGCAAGACAAATATCATCACATTTTAAGTCTTGAGAATAATCCTCTGGTTTAATGCTCAGCTTTCAGGGCCCATTGGGGCAGAAGTCCTGCCCCAAGGCTCTGGGTTGCTGCTATCTGATCTGTTGACTCTTCCCCCAGTATGAACTGGGGATGTAGTCCTGCTGGGCTCTGAATCATCTTTGGGGTTATTCTTCCCTTGTCTTGAAGAATAAATAATGCATCATGTAGCCGAATGGCTCTATGGTCCAGTACTTGTCCTTGAATGCCAGAGACAGAGAAGGAGAGCTCTGGCGGAGTACAGAGGGTTTCTTAGGCAGTGAAACTATTCTGTATGATACTGTGATGGTGTATGTATGTCATATACATTTGTCAAAACCTATGGAGTATGCAACACCAGGAATGAATCTTAACCTATGGCCTTTGGGTGATAATGATGTATCATTCTAGGGTCATCATCTGTAACAAGTGTATTACTCTGGTGGGGGATACTGATAATCAGGGAGGTGGTGTATGTGCAGGTGTAGGGAGTAAATGGGAAGTCTGACCTTCCACTCAGCTGTGCTGTGAATCTCGAACTACTCTAAAGAATAGAATCTATTTAAAAAATTCTTACAATGGAAAAAATTTCTCATTTTAGCTGTCAGGCCAGGTCTTCTGACATCAGCTGGTGTACTGCAGTTCCCTTCTGACATCACCCTGGGTTAGCGTCAGACTCCCCAGGTTACAGGGGCATGGTCCCCAACAACATACTTCAGCACCACTTCACACGCCACCTGCAAGCCAGATCCCTGGGCTCTCCGTTCTTCTGGCCAACTAGCTACAAATCCGGGGTGGGGGGTGGTCCCAAGCCCCCCTTGCCCAGACTGCCCTTACTTCAGATGCCAGTTGCAAGTTCAGAGGTCACCAGGCCACCTGCACTTCTGACCAACTGCCTATAAATCTGGGAGGTTCCTGTAACTTCTCTCAGGTTTGATAATGTGCTAGAATGACTCCCAGAACTCAGTAATGTGCTAGATTTAAATTATAGTTCTACTATAAATGATAGAAATTAGCACCAGCTAAACGAAGGGACACATAAGGCGAGGTCTGGGAGGGTCCTGAATGCAGAGCTTCGTGCCCTCTCCCCGTGGAATCAGAGTGCGTCGGGGGGTTCACCAGCCAGGAAGCGCTCCAGTTTTCATTGAGATTTCATGTTGTATATTAAACATTGGCCACAGATGGAACTAAATTTCCAGCTTTCTTCCTCTTCCCAGAGGTTAGGTTGGGCCAAAGGCCCTAATCACGTCTTTCTGGTGACCAGCCGCTACCCTGAACCATCTCCTTAACATAAGCTCTAGTGTGAATCACAGGGCTTATCAAAAACACATATGCTTCTATCAACAGGGAAGTGTCAAGGCATTTAGATGCTCCCTGACAGGAGCCTAAAACAAAGATGAGAGATTCTTTATTATTTAACACTAGGTTTTAAAAACTGGTAGCCCTTGAGAAACCTAATAGTTTTTTTTGTTTGTTTGTTTGTTTTTTAATTTGAAAATTACCACCGAGGTGACCGAGAAGTATCTATGATTGGAAGATTGAAGAGCAGTACTGATTTACTGATTTCTGTACTATTATGGTATTTTAATTGTTTAGACTTGATAGCTCTTTAAATCTTTATACATCATGCAGTTTAAATTTTATATTTATGATTTTATGCATAAATGTACTTCTTTTGGTAAAAATAGAGGAGCTTACTTGGAAGGATGAGCCAGTAGAACAACAGGTCGCTTTCCAGTTTTTACTGCCTCACACTGTCAAAATACACAGACGACCTTATAAAAAGTTTTCTTTCTGGGCTGTGGTTGTTCCATTGGCTCATTTTTCCCTCTGATAGCAAATTATTTCGCAGTGTATCTTTTCCAAGGAAGTGTGCTTAGTTACATTTTTCTCTTGCAGATTGATTATACCGGAACAGACCCTTCCAGTCCCTGCAATAAATGTTTGTCTCCGAATGAGACACCGTGTGTTTGTACCATTAACTTCACACTGGAACAGTCATTTGAGGTCTGTATTCCCAAGTAATGTATTATAAAAGCCATGCTTTTAACCATACTGATTTTACATTAAAATTTTTTTCACTAATTCTTTTCTTTTCTTTTTTTTTTTTTTTTGAGATGTTGCTTTAATTTACTGGGAGTGTATATATTTTGGGGAAGATTGTTTTGTTTGGCTATTGCATCTCACTGTTTGATAATTAACTACATGTATTTAAATAGCTTATTGTAGTTAGTACTTTATAAACTAAATTTTAAACCTATTTTATACTTTTGCTGGAAAATTTTATAACTGTAAAAATTAATTTTGTTTGAAGTTTATATGTACATCTACTTGTATTTTAAAATTATTGCTCAAATTATTTTGCTTACCTATTACTTAAACAAGTTTTACTTTAGGTAAAATAAATATTAATTCACCCTTATTTAATTGTATTATTTTTCATCAGATATGGTGCATTACCGTAAGTGCAAACTCTTAGTAAAACCTTAAGCAGAGTTACAACATCATCTGTGTGTGTGTGTGTGTGTGTTGTCTGTCTGTGTGTCTTTTCACATCTGTCATTCTTGGAAACTGAGCAGAGAGGCTAAAGGACGTTAAGATTCAGAAGAGGCATAGCAAGACCAGCTTGTGCTCTCCTTTACCTGAAAGTTGAGCTTTAAAAAATTATTGTTTTATTCTTCAGGAAGCAAAATGGCTTTGATACATGCCAACTTCTTAGATTTTTGTACACTTAATAGATTTTCTTAAAGATAGTGATGACTTTTGTAGTCCCTGGTAGATGGTTGCCATCCAGTGGTTGTAGATGTTCTTGCACTGAGAGGAAGGATAATAAGGCTGCCTTTAAAAAAAAATGAAAATAAATTTGGGAGGAGAGACGAATTTAGTTCTTTTGTTTCAACAGAAATACATATACATTTAAAACATCATTAAAATTTTATTCTTTTTTTAATGTGATGGACAGACTATAAAAATGCATTAAGTTCTACTTCTGTCAGAACAGTCAGGATTAAAGACATAGAAGAGGCATGTAGTGATTTAGAAGCTCTGTTAGTTTCCTCTTCCGTTCAAAAACACTTAGTATTTCAGAACTCTTCTGCGAAGGTGACCATCCTCAGATTCATTCTTTTGTCAGCTCTTTGCACCTTCACAAGACCAAACTTTGAATTGGACTAAAGCCTTTTCAGAGAACTTTAGGTTAGTTATTGTGTCTCAGTGTTCATTGAAAGGATCTCTTTTTCAGTTAATAAATTCAATTTAATGTACTGCTTCTCAATTGAGATGAAACTCTTTTTTTTAAAGCATATTCTTTGTTCCTGTGATATAATTTTGATAACCAAAAATAAACAAAAAAACCCAACCAAATAAATAAATTAATGAAGTGTCTTTGTTTCTTTACATAGAACGGAAAGTGCATAATTTGATATTTGAAAAATCAAGCTTTAAATAAATGTTTGTGTATATGAAAATAACAAATCAAAGAAAGCATTCTTAAGATGTTATTTAATACCTTTTTTTCCCTGAATTCCTTTTAATCGAGGGTAAGATTATAGATGGTAGAGGTAGCAACCAGAAAGGAGAAAATAACTTACTGTTTTTGCTACTTCTAAAAATCTTAGTCGTTTAAGGTGGCTTCATAGCATCTGAATAATTGTATGTAGGTTACCCTTATTTCCCATGTGATTTTCAGGTCGAATCCACTGAATACATTCAAGTACTTGTCTTGATTATTATAAAGTGACTCATTATCTTAGATACTTTATTATTAATTTCTTAATTACTAATATAGTATCGTACTGAGAAATTTATTATATCCCAATTCAAGTTCACAGTTTACTTTGGGGCAGTAAATGAAAACTTGACCATTGTCCCTTTGCAAAGTTGATCCTAACTGGGTGAAGACCAAACTGAATTAGAGAAAATTATAAATTGAAAGTAGATCAGGCTAGGCTAATAGATTCCTTGAGAGTTTTTCTTTTTAATGTAAATAGTAAGTACTTCTTTGAAATCTTTCAGGATATTCTCAAAGATTACTCTTGGATTTTTATAACATAGCTTCTATAACCTTATTTACAATTTGTACTGTTTTAGATTGTGAAGTACTGGTGGGATTCACCCCAGTGCCTATTCTAAGTTATCACGAATTATAAACTAGTGAAGTCCAAATTATGGGTAGCTTTTATGTATGCGTGAAACGAGTTCATACTTAATACTTTGTGAACATCTTTTCCCTCTGTTTCTCTAGGGCAATGTGTTTATGTATTATGGACTGTCTAATTTCTATCAAAACCATCGTCGTTACGTGAAATCTCGAGATGATAGCCAACTAAATGGAGATCCTAGTGCTTTACTTGTAAGTAAAAGGGTGGAATATGACACTGGTATCCATGAACTAAGAACACATGGTAATTGTTCACTTAGAAATGTTAAATTTAATAGGATCAGATAAAATTTAAAGTATTGCTTGCCATTTATAATTTGTTTAGTGAGGATTTTTAGTTAAAAAAATTCTTCTCCTAGAATTTGCACAGATTTATGGTTTGCTTACAGCCAGAGGACACATTACTGCCTGCTTGTTCCTAGTAGTACTTGGGATTTTTGCTTTATTAATCTGTTTGTGATGAAATTCTGATACGTCTAGCATTCTTGGAATGTAATATATTCTGTTCGGGTTTGTTCATTTTTATTACACTGGATAGGAATATATAAATAAGCTACTTTCAATTTCTGAGATTGTGTTTTAGAATTGAACATACATGCTCTTTGTTTTTTAACTTGTTGGAAGCCTGAGTAGTAAAGTCCAAAAGGTGGGTTACTGAAAAACTGTCTGAGGAGCTTTTTTAAAATATAGATTTCAGAGTTCTCCTAAGTCTCATATGCCAGTGTCTGCAGGGGTAGAGCTCTAAAATATCTATTTTTTAACAAGCTCCCCCTCTGATTTTCTCAGCCTGGTTTGGGAATCTTGGATCAGAGGATCTTAGTTTCCTGACTGTTGTTCAACTTTCCATAGTAGTGGTTGGTGCCCAGGTATTTCATATGATTGCTGCCAACACAGCAAACTTTCAGAGTCCCAGAGCCATTTAAGGATCTCTTAGAAAACAGTGAATCTCTTAGAACGCTATTCAGGACCATGTTGGGACCAGAAACCTCCTTGTAAGCATATAGTTACCCTAGGCTATCCGTACTGGTTTTATTGCTGGTTCCTAATGTTGGGATCTTAAGAAATAATTAATCTATTTAGAGATTCTGGTTAGGGCTGCAATATTTTTCAGTCCATGTGGAATTTATGTTGTAGGATCTAATTTTTAGGAGTCAAATCCAGAGAAGGTGATTCTGGGAGATTCACCAGGTTCCTAGAATGTGTTGATTAGGATCAGAGATTGGGTGTGTTCAAAGGCCCAGAAGTGGTGGTTGGTTTACAGTTCTTTTATTTAGATTCTTTGGTTTTCTACTCTGTCCTTAAGTTCCTTTGGCCTGGCTGCCATGGCTATGGATGCTGGTCCTGAACCATGCCTGGTGGCACAAGCAATCTGCCCATTTTAGCATTTACATTTCTTTTGCCTGGAATGTGGTTTTTACTCTTCCCTGGAGGTCCTCTTGTCTCAGGCCTGCCCTTTTCTTTACTGCCCTTGGACACATGATAATCTCTTTACATATTGACTTCATTCATACCCCGTCCAAGTCACTTCCTACTTTGCTTAACAAACTGTCTCCCCACATCATCCATTCTTGCTCTTCCTTTCCCGGCCATTTTCTACATAGCTGTTAGAGTGATCTTTAGAAAAAAAAACCATAAATAAACACCACTTCTCTGCTTAAAATCTTTCAGTGGTTTGTTTACCTACGATGTTCTGAACTGTGCGTAACTCTCCAGTCTCATTGTGTGTCTTTTTCTTAATTGCCATACTCTTACCGTGTTCACCTTTTACCTTCGCAGAAGCATCACTTCTTTCTCAATGGCATGTACTGTTCTCTCTGCTTAAAACTCCTTTGCCTGCTCTTCACATGGCTGTCTCCTACTTTCTTTAGGTCTTAACTTATGTGATACTATGTCCAGATTCTAAAGTAGCTCGTCCTGTTCATTACCTGCATTGCATTTTCATAGCACTTACTGCAATTTGTAATTATATATTTGTTTACTTATTTATTGTCTGTCTTCCCAAGTACACTGTAAGTGCATGAGAGCAGGGAGCGTAACTTTCTTTAATCACCATGTACCAAGGGCCTAGCCAGTGCCTAAGCACGTGGAAGACATTCAGTCAATTTATATTGTATGAATATAGACACCTTTATCATGGCTCACGCTTCATGTTATAGTTAGTTGTGTATGGGTCTGTTCCCTTTATTACATTGTGAGCTGCCCAAAATGCCTTGCCAGCATCTTTGTTTTCTTTAGGTCTGGGTACACAATTTAAAAAAGATAGGTATATTCTAGGAATTTGCACTAGACTTCTGCTTCCTTCTGTCTTCCTTTTCTTCCTGCCTTCCTTCCCCCCTTCTGTCTCTCCTTCTGTCCTTCCCTCCTTCCTTCTGCCCTCCCACTTGGATTTAACCTCAAATGACAAAATTTGAGATCATCTAGTTGAACATGTTCATTTTATAAGTTAGGCCTGGATAAATCAAGGGACTGACCCAAAGTCACACAGTACATAGCTGGAATGAGAACCTTGAGTCTTTTTACTTCCAGTTTAAAATTCCTTTTCTTATGTTATAACTGGACTGACAATAGACTGCTTCTTAATTTTTCTTGGGCAGAAAATTCTTTGTAGTTAAGATTTCTGTGTTGATGTGAAAATTTAAAGAAATTCAGTTTGACATATACCTATATGGCGAAATGTATGTAAAGAAAGGTTACATTAAAAAAGTAATGCAGTAATGTTAAGGAATATATTTTGAGTATTTAAATGTGGTATTGTTTATAGTCTGTTTATAACATAGACTCATTTTATGTGCCTTGCAAGTGAAAAACATGTAGGGATTGAATTTTTAATCAGTAATTAGAGCTAACCCATAGTTCTCCCAGAGGCCTGGGTAATAATTTCTCTCTTCTTTGCTTCTAAATACAGAATCCCAGTAAGGAATGTGAGCCTTATCGGAGAAATGAAGACAAACCAATTGCTCCTTGTGGAGCTATTGCCAACAGCATGTTTAATGGTATGACACAGATATAAACAAAGATAAATATGTATATTATATGTGTAGTCAGCAATATTTGTATAATCTAATAACAGATTTGATAGTCTAGTAAACATGAATGAAATTGAGAAATTCAACAACCTTAAGATAGATATATCAATTATTTAGTGGGGTATTATAATGCTTTGTGACTTTCTTTTGAGAATTCTGTATTTTAAGAATGAATCTCTATCTCTAGGAAGAAAGAAGCAGAGACATTTTGCTAACTTCCTATTTCATACACGATAAGATAAATGCCAGGCTACCTTTCCCACCAACTCTGAATATTTTTACCATTAAAAAGGACCTGTGTTGATCATTTAGAACAGCACTATCTGATATGAATATAATGTGTACCATAAATGTGAGGCATGTATTTACTTTTAATTTTTCTGGTAGTCACATTAAAAAAAAAGACACAAGTGAAATTAATTTTAATAGTATTTTATTGAACCCAGTATACCCCAAATGTTACTTCAGCATATAAGTGATATTCAGTATATAAAAGTTATTAATGAAATATTTTAAATGCTAATTTTTTATACTAAGTTTTTGATGTCTGGTGTATATTATGTACTTATAAAACATAGTCATTTGGACCAGCCGTGATTTCAAGGTCTCTGTAGCTATGTAGCTAGCGATTACTATACTGGACATTGCAGATAGAGAAATTGATAAGTCAGAAGCTATTTAGGAATGCATTGTTTTAAAGGAAAGGAGAGGCAGATTTACCTTGCAAATTGTTTTTTCTGAGTTGATATTAAAACATCTGACCTTATCACATATCAGCTACCATGTAGGGAAATGACCAGGAATGGTACTGAGGGAAAACAAGTTCATCTAGGATTATAAAGTTACCATAGTTAATTCACATGTGAATAAGAGCAAATGCACATCATATGCCTACTTTGTTCACTTTGGGGAGCAAATACGGATCCTCATTTCTCACAGAGTAAAAGCAGGTACTATGGATTTTCAGTAGATACTTAGCAGAGTCTCCTTTTTCTTGTGTTTAGATACACTAGAATTGTTTTTGGTTGGCAATGAATCTGATCCTACGCCAATTATTTTGAAAAAGAAAGGTATTGCTTGGTGGACAGATAAAAATGTGAAATTCAGAAATCCCCCTGGAGGAGACATTCCGCTAGAAGAACGATTCAAAGGTAAAATATTACTAATATCCCCTAAACCATAATATAGGCTTGGTGTTTTAACCAAATACCTAAAATTTTCTGTCTTTAGAATCTTGAAAAAGTTTATGCTTTTTTAAAAACTTTCCTTAACCTTATGCCAAGTCAGGTAAAATATGTAGTGTTTTAATGTACTAAAATTCTAAAGGAAATGTATGCTTTTAATCTTGAATTTCTCTGGTATTTTCTGAAAATTCTTTCAGCCATAATCCTTTAAAATTATGACAGTTTCTTTTAAACAAGTTTTTATTTATTCATTCATTCATTCGTTTATTTATTTAAATTACTTATAATTATAAACCCAAATTTATTTTTGCTTCTATGCCTCCTTTATTTCACAGTGTAATATTTTTTACCATTATATCTTTTCACTTAGTCATCTGCCTTTTGGTATATGCTCAGTAGCCTCCTCGTGTTCTCTCAATTGAGATATCCATCAAATCTTCGAAATTATTTGTTCAGTTGTTACATGAGGAATTGGTTTCTGTTTAGGTTCTGAGACTACCTTAGAGTATAATATCTTTGAGCATAGGAATAATATTCATATTGTGTATTGCATACCTTTGTTTTATTAGAGTGAATTTTCAGTGAAACTCTTAATAGAACTTAATATTTTGTCTCCCCACTCCCACCTCTCCTTTCCAAGGTACAACAAAGCCTGTAAACTGGGTTAAACCAGTATACATGCTGGATTCTGACCAAGATAATAATGGGTTCATAAACGAGGATTTTATTGTTTGGATGCGTACTGCAGCGTTACCTACTTTTCGTAAGTTATATCGTCTCATAGAGCGGACAAATGATTTACATCCAACGTTACCAGCTGGACGATACTATTTGAATATCACGTACAGTATCCTTTTTCGGCCATGTGCACAGCTTCATAGGATTTGAAAGGAGCATAGTCCAACTGTGTCTCCATTATGTGGCATGATACTTTGTGTTTTAGTTTTGCTTTCTGCGTTTTTGTAAGAGTGTGTGTGAGTGTGTGTATGAAAAAGTCTCTTAACTTTTTCTTCTAGAAATGTCTTTAATTTTCATATATTTTGTAGTAGAGTTCAAGCATATTATTTGGTAAGATTGTTTAAAATGTAGATGCTAGATTTAGTAATAAGTTAGATATTTTTACAAGAGAGACTGTAGTTGAGCTTAATGCAAAGGCCAGTGAGTGTACCTAATCCTTAGCAAGTATGCGTTGATGGGTACTGTTTTACTGTATCTATGTAAGATACTAAAAATCAGTTGAGTTTGTTGGTTCACATCAACATAATTGTTTGTAATTATCGCTCTGTGTACAGTACCAAATAATAAACCACTTTCATCATTAGCTGTATTGTTCCACCTTAATAATTTAGGTATACTTTACAGTGCTCATTAATGTCATTTATTTCATCCTGACTGTATGTCAACATTATACCAAGTAATTTGCATGTATTATTTAATTCAGGCATCGTGGAGGCAGGTATTATCTCCATGTTAACAGGAATGCAGAGGCATAGAGCATTTAAGTAACTTACCTGAGGTGACACAGGTAATAGAAGAATTGGGGTCCATAATCAAGCTGCTGACTCCAAAGTCTGTTGGCTTTACCATCAGCCACCACTGTAGGCTGCATGCATCCCTTGCTGGTTCACTCAGGTAGTTGAACCAGTCCATACTGGCCTGGATGCAAAGTCTTTCCTAAGCTGAAAATATTGGGCACTAACTTATTCGAAACAAAGTCCTGCATCTTTTAACCTCTAGCCCTTTGCTTGTATAATCGTGAATGAAAATTTCTCAATTATTAGCATTTAAATGTTTGCTGATGATCTTTGCATTTTTGATTTTTCATACCCCAAATTAGCTATGAGTATGTAGTTTTAGTTTTATAATGGATTAATAGATGTTTAAATTAATAGACCTAATTTCAAAATAAAGATCTATTTGGATCTTTAGTGTTTTTGATTTTGCATCTCAGTACCCAAATGACTGTGACCAGATAGTGACAGACTGAAAGTGACCACGGTTTTGAAACTAGGCTCACATAGAAGCCATTTTGGACAGACCCAGCTCAGGTGCTGGTAGAAAGAGCATTACCCTGAGGCATTAGCCAAAGTAGAGGGCAGCCTGTGGCCTGGAGCGCAGTCAGGGGAAGCCTTTGGAGCGCTCAGAGATTCTTAGTTGACAGATGATTTGCACCAAGAGAACTGTCAGGAGGAATGCAGACTATTTTGAAGATCAATAAAACAGGACTTAGGCCTGCAAACAGCAAGGGTTAATTATCAAAATTGGGGTAAAGTGGGAACTAGGTATTAGAATTAAGGCAGAAGCCCATTTTTTAGGTTTGGGATATAGAGACTGGCGTGGATGATTTGATACCACACCCCTTAGAGTATGGGTTAGTTAGAACACTTAAAATCATTCCTGCCTCAGCTTAAGATTGATTTAAGAGACTAGTAGAGTTGAACCTGTCATTAGAGTCATAGGCCCATCTGCAGGGCTGGAGAGCTACAGAAGCTAGAGAAACAATTAACACTTGATTCAAAAGATGCTTTTGAAAAAGTCGTAAACCTTTTGCTTAGGTATTTAATTCTGTCTGCTCCTCTGCCCTAACTTTTGCCAAAATCCTAGAACTGGTCCGTGTGGATAGCTCATCCAATGTGTCAGTGTCCCATTTCTTAAATCTCATTAATGAGCCACCCTTCAGTTCCACTCTGTTTTAGCCGGCTTCTCTCTGTGTCACACCATGAGTTTAATCACTGCTCCAGGTCAGCAGTGTGGAACTGCGGTTGACCTTGTGCTGAGTCCTCCCTGCTCTCGCAACTACCCTCTGCCACACTTGTTGTTTGGGCTCACAGAGACCTGCAGTCCCTTCGTCCTTCCCTTTCCTCCTGGTCTGTCAAGCTTTTCCTCCTCAAAGAGTTTCACTGCTAATCACCTGAAAGATTTTTTTCACATTACATTTCTTTGTGGCCTTAGCCCCTCCTGTGTGATGATTGCAAAAGTACCTGAGAAATAATATAACCCTGAAATGTAGTTGTTTTTGCCTGTAAACTTTATTGATCTTTACTGCAAACATTTAATTTGCAAAATTGATCCTTCAGGATAATTTTTTGTGAGTCAGAATGTGTGAGTAAGGTGCCTGTGGATGATAGAATTATACCAATGAATTACAGACAATTAAATGTCAACTTTTTAAGTTGTAGTTTAAAAATCAAGTAACTCGACCTGGAAAGTCTTCCTATACCCTCTTCAGATTACCCCGTACATTCATTTGACGGACGAAAACGGATGATCTTGAGCACTATTTCATGGATGGGAGGAAAAAATCCATTTTTGGGGATTGCCTACATCGCTATTGGATCCATCTCGTTCCTTCTGGGAGTCGTACTGCTAGTAATTAATCATAAATACAGAAACAGTAGTAATACTGCTGACATTACCATTTAATTTTATATTCTGAAAACAGATTTACTGCATGTGCATCAAGGCCAGTCATAGTCAACCTAGCTTTCAAATGCTGATGTCTGGTTAGTATGTCATTTTTGAAGTTGGCACATAACTTTTTTTAAAAAGCAGTCTTTGTCCTTTGCTTCTTCCTTACTGATGACTTATGAAAATATATGACGGGTATAAAACAGATTAGCTCAGTTGATCATATCAACACTGTAACTGCTGACATGGCATCCTGATGTGTGCTTTTTGTTGGGACCGGCGAGATGATGCATAGAGCCTCTTCCACGTGAAATGCGTCTGCTGCTTAAATGTTTATGCTGTGTTGATAATATTATATTGTCATGTGATACTGTATATGTGTGCCTATTGTGTGAAGAAAGGAGTGACAAGATGTATGAGTATAATGACTTGCTAACTGTTCAGGATTCAGAGTTACAAAAAGATGAAGAAAGACCAAATCTAAATAAAACACTTGATCATTTTCATATGTCGTGTGTAAAGGCTTAAAGTACCATCTTTGTTGAGGTGGTTCATTTATTCAGCTTATCCAGTACAGTTCTGTATCAAGTTAGCTTAGCTTTGATTTCAGAGGCCATGCTTACTTGTCCAGCATAGGAATTAATGCTCATGTCTGAAGAGGTTAGGTGGGTCTCAGGTAGGATTTAAAATTTCTCTTTCCAGTGGGTTAAGGTGTTGCAGTCAGGAAACCCAGCTCCCTTGAGTTTTTACATACGATCATTTCCCGTGAAGCTTCCACTTCATAAGGGATGAAAGAATAGGTGAGATGGGAAAACTTCTTGGCAGACCTTCATCTGCTTCAACTGTAAACCAGATGTAAATGTTCAGAGGAGACTGTTTCTTGATACCCCAGGTATTTAACATTCAGAAATTTGCTTCAGCATTGGAAATACCTCAAACTTTTTATTTTGCAGGTAAGTGTTTTGACTTAAATACTAACATTATATTGCAGAAATTTTGGAAAACGGTAACCTTCATTCTCTCTGTATTTCATTCAGTTTTTACATATAGGTCAAATATGAATACGTATGCACATTCTCTTTCATTACGGCACCAATTGTTTTGGTTGGTTTTTCTAAGATGATATTTACATTTCCTAATTAA
This sequence comes from Vicugna pacos, assembly GCF_048564905.1. NCBI lineage: Eukaryota > Metazoa > Chordata > Mammalia > Artiodactyla > Camelidae > Vicugna > Vicugna pacos. The sequence goes on along the minus strand of NC_132994.1, from coordinate 9,440,317 downwards.
ATTCTGGAGATTTTGGAGTCTGTACATGATAAATTATAATATATATGGTTGAAGCTATTTTATTTTCTATTAACTGGAATTATTTTAATATTCCTTATTGAATAAATGCTGTAATTTGTTTGCTATGGAACTTATTCTTGAATGTGAACTAATTTTTTCACATGCATGAAATGTATATCTTAATCAGAGGTGGCTTAATTGCATTGAAATGGTTTGGTTTTTTTTAAACTAAAAGAACTCATGTTTGTATAGAAGAATGCCTGTTTGAATTCAGAGTCTGTAATTGTTTCCTTTGGTTATATTTTAAATCAAAAGGTCTGTATAATTATCAATTTTGATTAATTTTTTTTTTGAAAAACAAAAAATTATGTAATGGTTAATAGTAGAAATGTGCCACACTTCTTAAGTTTTGTATAACATGAAATTCAGTTAGAAGAACTTGTAGTTCATAATGACTTTTAACAGGTAGAATATTACTTGCATGAGGTACTTACTGTATGATTATCCTGAAATTTCTGAGTGCACAGGGTATTTGTGTAAAACTTTTCTTTGTTTTGTCAGTCCTTCAGAATATTTATTTATTCTGATAATTGACCCTCTTGCACATGGCAGTTTATTTTCTGGGATACATCACTGGGGCGAGGGGCTTCTGCTAGTCTTTGCAGATTGAGTTGTGCTGTTTAAGGAGGACTGCCAAGCTGCATCTCTTTTTCTAACTGGGGGACCAAAGGTGCCGCTAAAGCAAAGTTGAAGAGCCCTTCCAACACTTTCTCATCTGTGGTGAAGACGGAAGCTTAAAATGTGTTTGGAGTTTTGTCTGTTTTACAAGTACCTTGATGGCCTAAGTTCTTCCTTGTCTCTTGCCATTCGAACTTGATTCTGAATGTTGCTAAGTATGAAGAAGATGGAACATTCATACGGCCACTGTGACGGAGGGGAAGGAAAAACGTTTCTTATGGGCATTATGCTCATCTTTGGAAACACTGATGTCATACTCAACTTTCAAAGGAGCATATTGCATCTTAAGACAACTAGGTTAAGTAGGAAGTTTGAAAAATGCATTAACTTGCAGGAAATATTTTGATATATGAAGTTACCAATTGAAGGAATGATTTAATAAGTAAAAGTTAAGAAATGTCTTTGAAATTGTAAAGCAGCTAAAAAATAAATAGGTAAAAGTAACTGTACTACCAAGTGGAGAATTTTTCAGCCAAGAGGAGAGTCAAATGAATATTGTTTATTGGTTAGTAACAGTTTATTTGTAACCTTGATTATATTAAAAGATAACTTTCTGTTAGTATGTTCTGTATTAATAAAAGTGAACAAAATTAATTTTGCTATATTCAAGTGTCTTGCTGAAATAACAGTGCCCCAGTGTTGTTGCTGACATTTGGTATTTAGTACTAAATTTTAGTCGAGGGTCACTGAGTCCAAATTTTAACATTTCCATGCCTAGATTAGATTACCATTTTCTGTAAATATTAATCACTCTGACAGCATTAACTGCAAGATTTATCTGTGTCACTGAGAAATATTTGTTCTTACCAGGAAGTGGTCAGATGGTCCCCTCAGTTACAGGTAGACAGGCTGAATTTGCTATAGATCAAGGGGAATTTCTGGTAAACAGAAAATGAATAACTGGTAGAGAGACAGGGAGGATGAAACTGATGAAGTGGGCGGGGCACATAGGAGGTGAAAAGCCAGGCTGGGGAAGAGGAGCCGCTGAGAGGCAGGGTTAGTGACGCTGCTCAGCCTGCTCACCCACTTCAAGGGAACACCGCCTTAGAATTATTGTATGATCCTTTGTTGGTTAAGCCGCCAAGTTTTGTTCTTTGTGAACGTGGTTATTTTGATGGGAGGGTGGAGGGAGTAAGGAAGTGCTGTTTCAACAAGAATTTGGTGCATGAATGTTTGTTGTAGAAGTTTGATAATCTAGTAAAGTGTATTAGAGCTTTTTTCTTGGCCCATGACCCATTCAGTAAACATAAAAGTCATATTTCCCCTAATGTCATTTGAAGTTTCAAAATAAATATCATGTCTAAAATCACATCAGACCATCTTGACCTTATTTGCTTTTTTATATCTAAAATTCAACACAGTAATGTGTACACGTTAAAAAAAAAATCGAAAGTCCTCATGATAAAAAGCAGCAGTCCCTGTCTCAGATTTCTTTACCTTCTGGAGACAATTACTTTGACTTCAAAAATTGTTTGTTTTGGTATCTGTCTTAGTGTATGTAAATAATATGCCTATTCTGCTATTGCTTGATTGAACCGCTTTAGACACTATTGTCATCTTGATAATATTACCTGATGATTTCACTAACACGTACCTCCCCTTCTCTGATTATATAGTTATGCCATTAATACTTAATAAACACATTAGCTAATGTCTAATTATGACCATAAAAGTCCTATAAAGTAAAGCAAAGCAGAGCCCATGATTATACTTTTATCATTTTATTTTTTCTGGAATTAATCACCTCATTTTTAAAATTTACATAACGTTCTGGAAGCCTGTCTTAAAATTTTTCTAGCTTCTCTCTCAGGTCCACCATCATCTCATCACTAGTCTTGAAGAGTTTTGGGGCCCCGATTATTGGATGATCTGATTCCCTGTTTTCACTGGAAGGGTCCCTTCTGCATTTGCCATTCTCTCCCGATCTCTCCTGGTTCTTTCTTGGCCGACTGCACAGCCATTACCCCAGGCCTTCTTTTCGTCAGCCTGTGTTGGATCTGCTGTTGCCTAGTTCACTCTCTGGAAGGCAGCTATGCCCACCACTATACCACCAACGCTGCACGTTTACTCTCTGGTTTACTGGAGCACTAGGTTCCTAAGACTCGTGAAGCGTCCTAAGAAGCGGTATAGAAGAGGCAAATTCTCTGAGTCCTTGCATGTCTGAAGTTTCCATTTCCACTTTCACATTTCACTGATAGTTGACTACATGTACAATTTTCAGTTAAAATAATTTCCCCTTAGCATTTTGAAGGCATTGCTTCAAACTTCTCTCAGAATTCTAACTTTCGTTGTTGCTTTTGAGAAATCCGATCCTATCCTAATCAGATATTGGACCTCCTAGACTGATTCTTAAGTTTCTTCTCTTTTTCTCCAGGTGTTTTGTCTCTTCTTTCTAGATTTCTTCATTTTGATCTTCCAACATTATTTTTCTATTGAATTTTTAATATTAAAAAAAGTATTTTTTATTGTATAAATACAATATATATATTGTATTTAAAATACTTAATTCTTAAGACACTTCCTTTCTGTTGTTTCCAAAACAAGCTAATCTTAACTCACAGATAAAATATCTTATTTTTCTGAGGATATATATGAATGCGTATATGTTTTCACTTTAATTTATTAATATTTTTAAAATATACTTAATATATTATAAATATTTAATTTTTAAGACTTCCTTTCTGTTGTTTCCAAAACAAGCTAATCTTAACTCGCAGATAAAATACCTTATTTTTCTGAGGATATATATGGATGCGTATATGTTTTCACTTTTCTTTCCTACTCTCAGCACCAAGTTATGTTGCTGCTGTTTGCAGTTTTTCATGGAGGTGACTTTCTTTGTTTCTCTGCCTAGTCTCAGGGCTCTATACGTGAATGGACACTGAAGACTCCCTGCAAGCTATTTGCTTGTGGGCAGTGCTTGAAAGGGATAGGCTTCACCCACAGTGCTACACGAAAATGCCACTCCGTGAATTATTTGTTCCTGCTCGTGACAAAATGCTTAGACAAGTCATAAACAGTTGGCAGGTCAGCAACTCTAGGTAGACTGAATTTTGAGAAACACTGCATTAGGGAGTGATTGTCAGGGAGCCCATCCTTTGGCTGGAGGCCTTTTCTGTGGAACTGTTCAGTCTCTCTGGGCAAGAATTCTCTAGACTTCTGCAAAAGGAAGGGGCTGAACGAGGGTCTGGCTCACCCTGCTTTGAACTCTTGCTTCTGCCTTTTCTTCCGCCACAGCTTCTGTTCTCCACTTGACACCTATTTCCCTAGACGCGGCCCTTTGCATGTGCCTTACGCCTAGTTGTCTCCTGTTGCTTTTTCCAGATAAAAATTCTCTTGTTTTCACCTGTGGGAGACAGTGATGGAGGTGAGAGATTGTGTTTGGCTGAGGGGTAGCACAGAGATCTCTGGGGTCTGACTCTTCTGCTGTAAACAATTTTCAACCAGTCATTTTCAGGCCCATACCTTGGCTTCACCCTTTACTATAACTTTTACCTTCATATCTGAGCTTCCCAGGGATTTTGGAACCAATCAATATGCTTCTCGTTGGTATCCATCCCCCCTTCAGATTGCAGCTTCCTCTCTCCTGCTCAGCCCTATCCCATTTGCTTTCTGTTTTCCAGAAATCTCAAATTGCTTTTTCCTCTTTCTGTCTCCTCTTTACTCTCCATCCTTTTGGGCTGTCTTTTAAAAAAATGTCTTTTAGACTATCATACAGTAAACTTTAGTTGTCTTCTTGTAGGGTACGGTTCTGTGAATTTCAACCCAAGCATAGATAACCATCATAGGATACAGAGCAGCACCAAAGCCCCCAAACCTTCCTTCTACTGTATACCTTTGTAGCCACCCTTCTTTCCATCCATCCATCATCCCAGGCAGCCACTGATCTCTTTTTCATCCCCAGAGTTTTGTCTTCTGAAATGTCATAAATGCAGTCGTCATACCACATGTAACCTTTTGGAGCTGTTTTATTTTACCGAGCATAATGCCTTCGTGATTCATCAAAGGTGGTGTGTCTAACAATACCTCATACCCTTTCAATTCCTTTTCTTCCATTTTACTGGAGTAAAAGGGAACAGAGACAAATTCTTGGGGCCAATTCACTATCTTAAACCAGAGCCACCTTGAAGCAACTTTTGATGATTTTGTTACATTTTTTCTTTTAAATCTCAAAAGATAAACTTACTATGTCCTTGAAGTGATATTCATGGGAGCTTGTCTGTATGTCACAAGCTCTTCCTGCAGGGTGATGTGGAAGAAGATCGAATTCACCCTACTTCACTTTCTCTGCAGAGACTGGCATTGCTACTTTCTTTCAAGGACAAGAAATGCAGGGAAAAAAATAGCTTGACAATTATATGTCAAATTGCAGTTGAATCAGTGGTCTAAAATAATCCCTGGGGTGTGTTGTCTTCCTTTTTTCACAACAAAGCTTGTAAAAGAGGAGTTCGTATTTTAATGTCATCTTCAGCACAGCTGTCACCCCACTGTTGCACTATAGTCTTTTCAGTGTCATCTCTGTCTAAAAGATGCAGTAGAAATATGGTTTTTAGATTCCCACTGACCTGGCTTTTACCTAATATAAACTGTATCTTCAGATTATTCTTCAGATTACTTAATTTCCTAAGCCATTTACTTTACTATTTCCTTGTCGATAACATGGGGATTTTAATACCCACTTGACAGATTTTTGTCTTGAGGAATAAGGAAAGTGACAGATGATACGCATTTAGCACAAATTATAGAAAAATGTCACTCGATGAACAAGTCCCACTTCTTTTTGTCAAATCAGATGGACTCATTTCATACTGATCCGGAGTTTCTCTTATAGTCCTCTGTCTTAGAAGTTAAGCCAGAAATCTCGCTCTCCTCTCCAACTTCCCAATCCAGTAAATCACGACCTTGTGTTGATTGGTGGAGATACTTCCTCACTGTTGGCTCAGGAACCCATCTCCTTATCTCCATCCCTTCACCTGCACCGCCTTAATGCTGCTGACTTGAGGTTTTCTTTTCCCTTTGGATTACTATAAGAGCCTTCTAATAGACTCAGTCCCTGGTAATTTATATCCAGTCCAACCTTTCGCCACTACCAGAAATGATCTTGAAATTGAGTTCTGGCCCTTGACCATCTACTGTTTAAGCCTTTAAATGGCCCTAAGGAACCTTCAGGAGAAAATTTAAGTTCACCATTAAAACCTCACTCCTGTCTTCCTCTGTTGCCTCACACCTCCCTTTGTCCTTCTGCCAAACCAGACTATTTGCACGCAGTTCCCCAGATCACCTTCTCTTCTTTGCCTCTGCATATGCTATACCTTCTGCTTGGATACTTCTTGACCCATCTCTCCTTACCCAACTTTTCCTCTTATAGTAATGGCTTACATGTATTGAATTGTATCATTTAATCTTCACAGCTACTTGAAGATGGATACTAGTACCTCCATTTTACAGATAAACAGGTATAAATAGTGAAATTTGCTTCATATCACTGTCAAGTGACAGATCCAGGATCTGTCTGACTTCCAGGTTCTTAACTACAGCAATATTTTTTCTCTTTTCACTCCATCTAGGCCTGTTTTACACTTCCTGCAGTAGATCATGCTTGGTTCTAAATCTAAGTTATTAATTGTGTTCTTGCCCTAGGTTTGGAATGCCTTTTAATCTTCATTTGCTCTAAATTCAGTCTTTTCAAAACTCTCCTAATGATCAGATCCTTCCTTGAGTTTCCTGTAGCAACTTCTGCTCTACTGATTACCAGAGACTCATTTTTGTCTGCATCATAATTTACTATTACATGTGTATTATTTTTGTATTAAATTATATGCTTCAGGAGGTCAGGGATTTAAAGTTATCCCCTGAGCATACTGCAAAGTGTTGCATTCATAGAAGCTAGCCAGTACATTATAGTTCAACAATTGCTGTTTTATGAAAGTATTTTTCCCACATAAGGATTTCAGATCCAGAGATGAAGATCAGCCCCAATCCCCAACTTTAATGTGAAAAGACTGAGGCTTGTAATTAGATAAATTAATAATAAAAGAATACAGCAGTTGAGACCACCAAATGTTTCCTGATTCCTAACTATATAATAATCAAAGAAAATAAGCAATTATGTTGAAATACTGTCTTTAACTAGTAGTTTTATACATTAAACTTCACATGAAGCTGTTCCTATTACATTTTTTTTTAAACTGTTAAGTGGATTAAGGATAGTCCCAAAACTAAAATACATCGCAATCACACAAAACTATCCTGGCTTTCCTCTGCTTTTTATTTACAGATGCTGTAGGCAGGATCAAAGTAAGGGTTATCATCCTGTTTGTTTTTTAAAGAAAAAGAAAGATTGTGATTTGGTAACTTGGTATCAGTAACAGTGAAATAAATATCTTTTCACTTAGTACTTTCACATCTGATGTCCATCTTACAGCAGGGGTCAAATTTACCATTACCTACCCCAGATTTCCCACATAGCTAAACAGCATATTGCCAATTCTGTTATGATGTCAAGAGCCCCCTGAAAGAAATATTTTTCAACAGAAGAGCCATTTCCAGTAATTTTCTAATATGACAAAGAAACTGATGTTTGAGAAAGGAACCTATTTTGAAAATAACTATTCTGCTTCAGAGGATGAATTTACAAATCAGGTAACAAATTTCAAGTGCACCAGGGAAGCTGAAGTAAAGTTGGATAGACATCCAGGCAAATTTCAGCCATGTTTTCCTGTCAGGATGGTCACATGTACAGAGCAAGGAGATGATGAGTGAGGAACCCTGGGACTGAAAGATGTTTGAGAGAATTGCAAGTATTAAAGATTTTGTGAATTTTTATACTCGGTGAAATGAGTTCACTCTTTTGTGCAGCATACTAGTCAGTTTACTAGTATTTACGTAGCATTTTCTACATGCCAATTACTATTCTAGATGCTGGGGATACATCATTGAACAAAATAAAGTTTGAAGCAGAGTCATTATCTAACTTAAGTCCTTAAAGGGATCATATCGCCGCATGGAAGGTAGCGGCAGAGTAGAAGCAGGGAAACCAGTTGAAAAGGCTTTAGCAGTAATGCAAGAAAGAGATGATGGCTGGGCCTGGAGTGGTAATAGCAATGCAGATAATGAGAAGTGGTCAGAATCAGATTATATTTGGAAGGTACAGCCAACAGAATTTTGTAATGGATCAATTCCAGGGTATGATAGAAAACAGCCAAAGTTTGGGTCTTGAGATAAAATTTCAGAGAAGGCTTGGAAAGTAGAATTCAGTTTTGGTCGTTAAGTTTCAGATGCCCATTAGACATCTAAGTAGGAATGTCTGGAATGAATGCAAAAGAAAGATCAGATTGGAGAGCTGTCCACGCACCAGGGATATTTCATCACGTTGGATGAAATCACAAAAGGGATAAATGTAGGAAAGAAGCTGTAGTCTGAAATATAGAAACTGAGAGGATAAGGATCCAAGAAAAGAAGCTAATAGCAGCTGCTGAAATAGAACCACCAAAGGAGCAGCGTATGGAAGTCTCATTAAGACCATGTTTCGAACTATACACACGTTATACTGTATTGCATATACGGCTTATTTCCAAATTAAAAATTGAAAATTTATTGTGAGGGAATGATCAGCTGTGTTAAATGTTGCTGATAGATGCAAAAGATGAAAATCAAAACTGACAGTTTTAAGATTAGGAGGAGTGGAAGGGAAGACAAGTATAAAGAAATCTGTTTTGTTTTGAAGGAGAAGGGAAATGGTATGGTAACAGATCAAAGGTGGTTTGTTTAGTTTGGGAATATGTTTATAGGCTCATGGAATGATTTAGAAAAGAGGGGGAAACTAATCACATGCATATAGGGATCTGCATCTACTTGAGAATCTATTTTATGTGAATCTGGTCTTTTGGGATAGAGCCATAAGGGTCCTAGATCTGTCACCCACTATTATTAATTCATCTGTTGGTTAGTAGATTACCCCCTTTAAGTAGTCCTAAGTGGAATAGCAAGAAATTCACATAATCTCTCTTCTTAAAAAGTTTACAACCTAGTTGGCTAAATGGAGAAAACATAAGAGCATACACAAGTTTAACAATTCAGATTATAGAGAAGCCCCTTAAAACAACAACTCTATGCCCCAGCATTGGCACCTAGTAATTGTCCTCAAGCATTTGCTTACAGTGAGTAATACAGAGTGGCAAATAAAACAGGTCCTTTCAGTCCCAATCTAGGGAAGAGATGAATTGGGTATCTATAATTCATAAATATATAAATTTATAAATTGAGTATTTATAATTGATGAGGAAAAGAAAACTGGGAACAGGTAAGGTGGTGGCATCTAATCTTTATAGATTAGTAGTAATAACAATTTCAGTATTACTGATTTTTATCCACACGTTTCACCTATGCTGAACCCATGAACCATCAGCTTTCTCTTTGGAATAATTATGAGTTCGTAAAAAGGTGGAAGATATTTATTGTATAGGGTAGACAGTTTTATATTTACACCGGGTTGAAGTTGGGCACTTGTCATAGACGCTTGGAATGTGGCATTATGTAAACACGGCTGGTATCTGTACTGTAATAGCTATGCCACTCCAGTCATGGAGAGTGCCCTGCTAGACTGAGACAGCAAGACCCAAGAGTCCAGATCTGCCATCCAATTTCTGGTCCCCCAATTAAAAATGTCCCCTCTTTTCAGCGTTTTCCCAGCCTGAGAAACGAGCGAACAGCATCCACGATTTCGGCCACTGGGGAAGACCTGCGTGCAGGAGGAGTTCTGCAGCATTGAAAGGTACAAGAAGACAAAAGCCGGTATGCCGACGCGGCTCTATGCAGCATCCTCTCAGCACAAGGAACAAGAACGTCCTCACCACAGTTTCCTCGGTGGGAAAAACTGACTGTATCCGTGTAAGAGGAGCTCTGCTTTTTGTTCCGTACTTCATCCAGCTTCACAGAGTTCGGCCAAACCAGTGTTCTAAACAATGGCTCAAGGGTTGCTGAGAGCTGTACGCCTTTCTCGTTCAAATTATACACGCTGATCTTCTATGCTGGTCTGGTCTCACATTAATTGTAGCCTTTATCTAAGCTAGTTAGAAGAGTACGCAACGCCACAGTCCCCGCCTCGCAGGTCGCAAAAGCAGTTCGCTTCTCCCCAGCCTCCGCTCCCGGGGCCGCCGGCACGCCATCGGCGGCTGCAGAACGAGACCGAGGCATAGAGACGGCCCGCCGCCTAGAGCGGCCACGACGGCCCGGCCATTCTCGCTTCTCTTTCTCTCTCTCTCTATGGTTAGGAGGGCAAGTCCCTCCTCTGCCCGGAAATAGTTCTGTTCCCAGACACTTGCGCAAAGCCAGAAAGTAGTTCCGGTTCCGTCGTGTGGATTTTCGTTCCTGGTAGTCAGTTGTCACGGTTGGTGAGAAGCGGCTGAGGCAAGATGCTGCGGAATCTGCTGGTGAGGATCTTTTCTCTTGGCATTTATGATGTGGGGAGGGAGGCCTGGGAGGGGAGGCTAAAAGGGCCTCTCCTGGGAGGGAAGGAGGAAGGGAGGCGGCGGCTTCTGAAGTCACCTTGGTCCATGTCCTTTTTGCTTGACCTTATTTTCCCTTCCATGCATCCCTCTGGCCCCAAGCTGTGCTGGGAAGATGTAGGGAACGGCGAAGCTGGCGAGGTGACCAGAGGATTGTGCGTTAGACAAGCGTGGGTTCTTAGTTCTCATTCCTGACCTTGTGGGCCCAGGTGGGAAGTTTCTGATACCCGGAAGCATCAGACACTGAAAGGTTTAAATTTCAGTGGTTCTGAGCTTTGTGAGCGTCAGAAGGCAGTTTAAAAAACAAGTCATTCAATTTTGGCTGGGACTTTAGGAGCATTCATGGCCGAATGGTGTGTTGTTTCCGTCAGGCGGTTCTGCAGTGTCCTTTACCCCGCCACCGACTTTGAGAGCATGTGAAATATTTTCCCAAAATTTTGAAAAGAAGGAAAATGTAACAGTGGTCGTTTTCTTTGGTAATTTTACAATGAGTTTTTTACTTATCTTCGCAATGTCATTTGACAATGGAATGCACATTTGTTGATTTAATTCAACTGAATATGTAATGCAAGTTTCTTTGTTTAAAGATTTATACCCTACTATTGATTTTTAGAAAAAATGTAATGAGGGAAGCACTTAACTAGAAATCATGCCTGTTTATTTTGATATCAAATAATAGATTTTTAATAATATGGTAGAGTATTAAATAAAAGAAAATTCTGAGCTTAGTGTATTTTGTAACCTGTCTTTATTTTTGTAGTATCTACATACCAATATATTTCCCTTATATAATGCTACTGCTTAAATTCAGGTAAAGATCATGAATTTTTTCCCCCCTCATAATTTGCATGAATTGCTTCTTAAATGTGGTCTTTGGGGACTTCAGAATGTAATATAAAGAAACAGTGGCAGGGCAACAAATAAGAAAACCTCAGTGCTTATCTATGACTTTGTTATTGACAAATTAGATATGTTTTAACTCTCAACTTCCCTTTTCTATAATATTAAAGATTGGAAATGGTTGAATTTTGAAGGTTTCTTTAGGCCTTAAGTCTGCTTAATATATATGGATTTTTTATTTCAGGCTCTTCGCCAAATTGCTCGGAGGACCATAAGTACTGCTTCCCGCAGGCAGTTTGAAAATAAAGTTTCAGAGAAACAAAAGCTGTTTCAGGTACTGAAATATTTTATGGGAGATTGTTACTTGTTATAGTTAAGAGTACCAAAAGTTGGAGATAGGGAGTAAATCTGAAGATGTCTGATCCTTAGCAATCCTGTTGTATTAGCAAGAGAATAATGAGAAGCTGTCTATTGATAGCTAACTGAGCATTTGCTATAACCAGCAGGCCTTTGGGAAAGCAAAAGAAAAGAGGGGGAAAGGGTATAGGCCAAAGGCACTTTCTTTTGGGAGTGTCATATTAGGTTAGCACTCTTTGGGGTAATTGTACTGGAATTGACAAATAGACTGTAGAAAGGGCCTAGAAACAGGACAAATATGTGTAGAAACTTGATATATGTTAAATGTACTATTTCCTGTCAGTGGAGAAAGGATATAATAAATTAGTATTGGAAAAATTGGCTATTTTGAAGAGATTAAAGTTACATCCCTTCTATATTGCATATTAAAAGATTAATTACAGATATAAATACTTCTCCCTCAAAAAATATTAAAATACAGGAAAAATTTTTCCAGTTTTATTGAGGAATGATTGACAAGTAAAAATTGTATACATTTAGGTTGCACCTGACTTTTTTTAAAGTGTACAGTGAGACATTTAATCTATCTATGAATGTTTACCACAGTCACGTTAATCTTTGGGGTCATCCTAAGGAAGTCTTTACAAAGTGTAGAAGCTATAAAGGAGAAAAGTTGCAAGATTTGATGACATGAAAATTGTAAATGTATTTATGGTTACAAAACACAATTGACAATTTGAGAGCAAATTTTTAAAATTAGCAACATTTTTACTGTTAGCAAAAAGTTAATGTCCTTAATATACAAAGAACTCCTACAAATAAATAAGAAATGCAAATTAAAGTGACAAGCTGCTCTCTTTTTCCCTGTTTGTCTGAATTTTAGAAAGATTTAAAATAGGTTATGTTAGCCAGGTGTGGGAGATACATGCATTCCTATATAGTGCTTTGATGTATGCTAGGTAGTAGTATGATTGGTACAGAAATTTTAGAGAATATTTGAAAGTATCGTTAGAAGCAAACCACATGCCCTGTCATCTAGGACTCCCACTTTAAGAGTCTTTCTGCAGAATAGTGGCATAAGTATTTAAAAATAGGAAATAGGCTATTATTCATTACAGGATTTTAATACCCCAAACCCTAACAACCTAAATACCCATTAACAGAGGACTGACTAATTGAATTATGATTTTTTGGGGGGTGGCATAGTGGAATTCTGTGTAGCCATTAAAAGGAACAAAATAGGTTTAAATGGACTAACAATGGTTTTTAAGATATTATTGAGTGAAAAATAGTGTGTGATAGACCACTGTATAACACAATCTCATTTTGTGTATTAAACAAGTATGTGTATGGATTAGAAGATATGACAATATAAGCATTAAAAAATTAAGGATGTGTACTTGGTGTTAATAGTGGTTTTCTAATGAGGAAAGACTTAATGGGACAGAGCAGTTTAACTCTGTAAGTAGTTAGGCTATCAGTGATGTTTTGTTTTATTGTGATCTCTGATTTTTCATAAGTAAAATTTTAAGTGGTAAAAAAAAACGTTGTACCATATATACTACATAAAAATAAAATACTTAATTTAACAGATATATTAAATATCTACTATATGCCAGGTACTGGATTAGGAGTTAAAGATATAACTTATGGTTGTAAACCAAAACCCCTCTCCCTTTTTTTTAAGGGGTAAAAAACTTCCGTATGACTAAATTTAAAGTGGAATAATTATTGCTTTTTTAATAAAGTTGATGAACTCAGTAACTATATTTTCACAACCTTAATGTTTATATATGTTCCTTTAAAAGGATCTCTTTTGGATCTCAAATTAACTTTAAAAGAAAGAATGTCAATTTTTAGGAGTTCTTATTTTAAAAGTAGCTGTAGAGAAAGAATCAGGAAAATTATAGTCCTTTTAAATTTTGATATTTAACAGACTTCAATTCCAGGAGGTTAAGGAGCCACTTCATTTTATATGAATGGATTAATTTTTTTAACTTAGCTGGAAACAAATGTCACACGTATTAATTATTCCTCTTTTTTTTTAACCTAGGAGGATAATGGAATTCCAGTGCATCTAAAGGGTGGGATGGCTGATGCCCTCCTGTATAGAGCCACCATGGTTCTCACAGTTGGTGGTAAGACGTTTGGAATGCTTGCTTTAGTGTAAAGTCATAGCAGGGGTAACTAACAACATCATTGCTTTCACCGTGCCAGTATTTTAACACAGGCAGTCTGTTCCCAGAATCTGAGGTCTTACTGCCTCACGTATAATGAACAACTCAAGAAGGTGTTGGATACATATTGTAGAAGAACATTTTAATGTTTTTTTAAAAAAACCAATAAAGTTTGATAATTATCTCATGAGAGAAGTGGCTTTTGGAGTGGGCCACCGGTGGCCCTGCTGGCCTTGGGAGGAGCCAAAGATAGCGCTCTGCCCCATCTCCTATAACAGGGTCTCTTAAACATTATGACTGTGATGCATAATAAAAGCACATTTCTTATCTAAACTCTGTACATACATGTTTGAGACAGAAACGAAACCTTGTACAGCACAGTGCTTACTTTGTGTGTAAAGTGCTTTGATATTTCCCTGTGGTTTGGGCAGGCCCGTTACTCAGTGTTAGCAGTGGGCTATCACAGATTGGGGTGCTGGGGGCAGCAGCTAGGAACTGGGGTGATTGCCCGCTGGGGGAGAAAGGAAAACAATGTTTGAGTGATTACCAGACGCTCATCCTATTGATAGGAATGCCACATACATGGATTTCTGTAACTCTCGTATTACGTCTGTAATGTATCCTCACGTTAAAGATGAATGAATTATGTCATTTACCCAAGATAATGTTGCTTCTTTGTGGAAGAGCTGAGATTTGAGTCCCAGTCACAGAGTCCCCCCGCTTACACCAGGGCGCCTTCTTTGGCTCACTTGAGTACAGGGAAGTGCGTTTATGGACAACAACCTGGTTGTGACATTTGGGCTTCCTTAAGATAAAGTCCTAAATTATTTTTGGCCAATGTGACTGTTCTTTAGACATTTTGGTAATTAGTTTTAAAAATAAATTTCCAGTTATTAGAAGTTCCTACTTTAAATTTATTTTAAAATTATGTGTCACTCTTCCTTGGTTTTACATTGATAATATACTTCAGAGAAGGCATGCACATTTTTGACCTCTTTTTTGGGCTTTTGAATCATTTTTAGCATTTTTCAGGCAATCTTAGGTTGTAGATTCTTAATCTTTAAAAATGTTTTACCAGTTATTGAGTTGACAGATACGTTATTTTGCTGCATCTAACACGTTCTGTAGAAGTTAACTAATATTAAAACTAAATTAAATGTATTTTATTTGTATTTAAAATTTTGCCAGCACCTATCAGAATACTTTTTATGTTCCCATAAAAGTAGTCTTAATGCCAACCTTGCCTTTATATTACAATTTTTTAGCTGGAATGTTAGGTGTATACATTTAAATCTCAGGATTTCTTACAAGTTCTTACTCTATTTCTCCTTTTTTAGGAACAGCATATGCCATATATGAGCTGGCTATGGCTTCATTCCCCAAGAAGCAGGACTGACTTCAGTTTATCCTCTCAGCGATCTGTGGACCAGTAATCTGACAATAACTGAGTTCTTCTTTGGGGATCAGTATTTATTGACTTGTACTAACTGCCACCAATAAAGCAGTCTTTACATGCTTGGTCTTAGTCTTTCACTTTAGGATACGTTATACCAATAGCACCAGCTCTCAATCAGCCTTGTAAACCTTAGGTAAGGAGCAAAAAAAAAAAAAAAAAAAAAATTCCTTTGTCATTAGATTGTATAAAATATCATTGTGATACTGTTATAGTGCAATTTTATTTTTAGCAGCTTAGTATTATATAGTGGACGGTCTTCAGCTTTAATTGAGCCTGGCACTTGGAAAGCGTACTTCTTTGAATCTCGCCTGCCCCGCCTTCCCTGCTGTACTGTATCCAGGGATGTGCTAGGACCTGGGATTAGTGGAGGCAGTTTATTTTTGACTCATGGGATTCAAGGGTCTTTTTTTCCTCCTCTCTTAGCTATGCGTGTTTATGTTTAAAATATTGGATGTATTCCACAGTTTACAGGAGGCTTTAAGAGAGTAGCTGTGAAATAATTCAGTATTTGTTCTGCTCACACTCACAACGGGCTTCTATTATGTTACTTTAATCCATAACGTAAAGTGTACTTTTCCTTAAAATACTTAGTTCATTTGTGAAAGTTAACCTGGGGGAGCGTGAGGAATCAGACTTTGTCATCTCTGTAAGCTGTGCATTTGTAACACTACTACGTGAAGACTAGAGTCTTGGTGTGTCAGATCTAGAAGAAATCTATGAGTAAGGGTTTTCTAAACTTTAATTTCTGGATAAAATCAAGAAAATTAATAGATTTAGAAAAATAGAGTCAAATCTGAAATAGGTCAACTAAGTCTTTTCCATTTAAAACATTGAGGCTTATGGTACAAATCCATCTCAAAAGATACCTAATAAAAGATGTTTCAGCCTTGAATCTTGAACATTAGAAAGGATCCTGGTAGCCATACGTCTCACCTGCCACCAGATGCAGGAATCTGCCTAACCTCTTACAGACTCTTACTGCTAACATTAGCAGAGAACATGGCTTTTGAAGGGAGTGGAATGAATAACACTAGACATTTCCAAATGCTGAGGAAGTTCTTAAGTTGGTCTGGAATTGGTCCAATTTTGTGTTCAGAGCTAAAAAGCAACTACTGATGATATTTTGAAACCAGCTCTATTTGTTGGCATTGTACAAAGGAGAACTTCATAAATGTGACTTGAAATGCCTTGATGACATGGTACAAAGGATACTGTTGTGCAGTAAAAAGGAAGAACAGCTCGCTACCCTCTGCAACTTCTATCTCTTGATATTGTGAGGGGTACTTTACTATTTGTGGTGTAACCTAGTGAGACAATTTATAAAACATTTTTAATGCCAAAATTCTGTTTGAGCTATGTTAACATGGCACGATTGGATAAAGTAGAAGTAAGCTAAATGCTTAAGATGCTTTAAAATATTCTAAAATGCTAAGATTACGTTTTTGCTCTTCACCCTTAACTTTTGCTTTGTAAGCAGGGGTGGAGGTGGTGAGGGGGACGAAGGGCAGGATCTCAGAAGAGGGGTTGCTGGTTAGAATTTCATGAAATAATCTGCTATACTTAGCATATTTAGTAAGAAATATTACTATTATTGATAGATTTCAAAAGCTAACCAAATGCCCGTAGAACAAAGTTGGTTAGAAGTATTGAAATGTGGCCTTCAGGAAACAAAACTACTGTCATTCCAACCTCCTTTTATCTTTATACGTTATCCTTTTGAAAATAATGTCTGCTACTAAGTAGAAGAAATTCCATGATGATGTTATCCCACTAATACTAATGCAGAGGAGATACATTTAGGTGAAATTTTGTTGTAATTAGTCCTATGTTCAGAACTGTGTTTGTAGGCTAGCTGTTGTAGGTGAAATCACACCAAAAAAACTTACAGCTCAGAGAGCGCATGTCATTTACCCAAAGCTTCAAATAAATGGCAGCCCAAGATTTCAAATCCAGTTTTACCTGATTCTTAAAAGTTCATGGTCTTTCTGGTATACTTCCTCTTACCAGGTATCTGATTAAACATTGGCTGGGATAGTACATTACTAGAGGCAGCATATGCAAATATGAACACCCTGCAGACTCCATCCCCTGCACAGGCAGGCTTCTTGAGGAAGCAGTCAGCACGGTTTCCAGTCCAGTGTTCAGCCCCACATGGATCTCTCTATAACCCGCAGTCTACCCAAGTATTTACCACCTGTCTCTCCCGCTCGATAGCCGAGACCCAGCCTCAGCGCTCATCACCGCCCGCAGCGCTCTGCTGCTGCGTGGTGCGCGTGCGCACTCGTTCTTGACTGGGAATGTGGGGAAGCTCCCCAGATTCTGCCGGGACCTCTGACATTCTTCCCTTTGCTCCCAGTGGCCCTGCACTCATCTTCATCGGGCGTTTCATGCCTCTGAATCTGATTCCGAGTTTGAATTACAATCGTTGATAAGACTGGAAGCCTGGATAGCACTGTAGTTAATCACAGACGGTGGAGTCAGGACCCAGCCTCAAGTGCTGGATTAGATGACCATTAGTGACCTTGCTAAACTTGTGTCCTCATCTGTATAAATGGGATAATGCCAAGTTATTCTAACACATGTAAAGCACGCACAAAAATGATTTCTGACACACACCAAATGGGCAAGAAATCTAGGGGCTTCTATTGCTGGCTCTCCAAGAAAAGGAACTTGATCTTTTCAACTCATATCCCTGTCAACCTGACACAGCGTAGGGGTTATGAGCTGGTCAGGGCTGGTAGGGCTGGTTCACACGTTCATGCATGTCCTCGGTGCCTTCTTTTGGCTCTGCTATCCTTAATGATGGCTTTCATTTCCTTTGTAAGATGGCTGCTGTAACTCCAGCAATTTTGTTTGCTTTCCTGCAGGAAGAAGGACTGGTGAAGGCACATGCTGAATAGACAAGCTCTGTGTAAAGAGCTTCCAAAGCCCCGCACTGAGACTTCAGCTTGTCTCTCGTTGGCCAGACTTTTGATCGTGCCTGGATTCAAGGAGGCCACAAAATGCCTTAGCTAGGTATGTTGCCAAGCAAAACTGGACTTCTTTAATAAGAAAGGGAGTTTGAGTATTGAATCGGCAACTCAGTCTCTCCCCCAGCCAGTTTGTTTTTCAGAAGAGTGAAGTCCACACTGGAGGAGACAGGACCTAGGAGCAGTTTGGTTCCTGGTTTGGGTTGTTTCTGACGCCCACAGCCATGCCTGTCCTTAGGCTTGGGTGCATTCCATTGGCCAATAACTTAATCTTTTTGCTTAAGTTAGTTCAGGTAGGTTTCTCAACCAGGAACCAACCAAAGGATTTCCTGCATTTCCCTTCTATCATACCATCTAATAGGGCCCCAAATCTACCAGCTACTCTAAACAGTAGTTTGGTGTTTCATACATGGCAGCCAATTACTGGTTTCTCACAGCAGGCAGGAATGTTTCAAGTCAGCATGAACTCAAATAAATATGGAGAATACAAGAATGATAAAAACCAAGAACTACAATGCTGCTGTAGCCTGTTTGGCTCAGGGTTTGCAGAACCCTTCCTGCCATGTGAAATAGTTGTGCACAAGTTCCCCAAAGCTGGCAATTTCACAGGCATCTAGTTGGGGGCTTCCCCTTCCTGTGTCCCAGGATGCATCTGTGTGAAACGCGACATCTCATGACCCACTACCAGGACTTCTACATATACATCAAAATCGATAATTCAAGTTAACAGAAGTTGAGTGCCTAGTGTGTGCCAGACACTGTTGTGGGTGCCTGGGAATCAATGGGGAACAAAATATGCAGATTCCTGCTCTCACAGAGTTTACATTATAGTGAGGGATGGCAACGGAGACAGTCAATAAAATTTAAAAAATTGCACAGTATGTCAGAAAGTAGTAAGTTCTATGGGAAAAAAAGACCAAAGGGGAGAGCCGGCATGGGGGTGGGGCTGACTGGCTGTAGACGTAAAATGAGGTGTGAGGGGAGGCTTCAATGGGAAGGTCAGATTGAAATAAACACTGTAGAGGTGAGGGAGCTAGTCCCGCAGATACATGGGGAAAGGCTTTATAGGAAGAGGGAACGGCTTGGAGCGAGTGCCCTAATGTGCCCGGCATGTTCAAGATCAGGAAGGCAGGAGAGTTACTGCTGACTGAGTGAGGGAGGAGAAATCAGAGGTTAGAAGGGCTCACACCAATTAAGGCCTTGTAAGCTGTTGTAAGGACTCAGGCTTTTCCTCTGAGTGGTATGGGGAGCCACTGCAGAGTTTCTCTGGAAGAGAGACTTTCATTTTTAAAGAGGATTAGATTGGCTGTCCTGTTGAAACAGACCAGAGGGGACCCAGGGTAGGTGCCAGCAGACTGCCACGATCCAGGCGAGAAACAGTGGAGGCCGAGAGTAGGTGTGAGTCCCGGAGGCAATGGATAGTGGTCCGATTATGAACAGAGGGAGAGTTTTCCATTACCAGCCTCCTAGACCTGGCTTTTCTCCATCCATCCGCCCTCCTACCCAGCCATCTGTCCGTCCATCCAACAATTAGTTATTGAAAGCTTACTTTATGTGGGGCACTGTTCCAGGCTCTGAGAATACCACTGTGAACTGGACCAGCAAGCTCCTTCTGGAGCTTACATTTCACTCAGCAGAGATAGATGGTAAATAAACTCATGCCCCAGTGGTGGTCTACAGTGGGAGCTGCTATCAAGGAATCCACAGTGATTTCTTAGGAAAAGTGCTGGAGTAGAAGCTAGAAAAGGCCTCAGAGGAAGTGATGTTTGAAACAAGACCAGAAAAGAAGGAGCCAGCTGTGCTAAAAGTCAGGAGAAAAGCATTCCTGGGAAAGAAAACTTGCTGTGCACAGTGGAATTGCAGAGAGAAGACCAGTGTTGTTGGAACATAGGGAGCTGGGGAAAGAGCAGCAATTATCTCTTCCCCAGGGACGAACAGCACATGGCCATGTTCCTACACGGACGGTCCGCATGGATTTGTTTCTGGTTTCATAATAATTATGCAACAGTCTGATAAGCACAGTATTGATTTAACAAAGAATCTAAACATAAACTAGCATGTGAACACTCTCTTCCAGCCAGTTGTTGTTACTATTATTAGCAAGAACTAGAAGCTGAGGAAATACAGTTAGGAGAGATCAAACACATAGCAATTAGGTTTGAATCTGATCTCAAATCAAGATCTAACTTATTCAAAATCCCATTTAAAAAAAAATCCGCTATGTACCATGTTACTTCCTAGATGAGGAAGAAGAAAGGCTACTTAAGATAACTTTACTGGTTCCCTGATAGACTTTATTCTGGGTGAACAATTGATTCACTGGTTGTTCAGTAAACCTGCCTCTTAATGGTTGGCAACTTTTATTTTCTCTCTCTCTCTCTCCTCTCTGATTCCCATGAAGCTGATCATGTACCTGCTCTGATTGGCTGTCTCTATTGAAATTATAGTTTTATAGCTGTTACTTATCAATTTTTTTTAAAGAAAGCAACTCCTTCAAGTCAGGGATATTTTGAAGAACTCATCTCGTTAATGAGGAAATCCAGTCCAAACAAAGACATTTTTGAAATCTGATTCAGACACCCTACTGTGTGCTCTGATCCACTGTACACATCTCTGCCAGTGCACTTATTATGCAATGTTGTGGCTTTGTTTACTCCTTTTCCATCTGACGATAAGGTCCTTAAAGCCACGGATGAAGTCTTTCATCTCTGTATCCCCAGATCCCAGCAAAGCACATGACTACGGCAAATATACAATAAATTCTTCTTTTTCTAAAAACATTTTTTTTTCAGATCTAACATTCAAAAAATCTCAAATACTGCACCACAATTATGATATAGAATGTTTCTCTCACCCCTAAAAAGTTCCATTTGCTCCTCTGCAGTCAATCCCATACCCCACCGCCAGTCCCTGGAAACCACTGTTGATTTATGTCTCTGTAGTTTTGCTAGTGAGGCTATATTGTCATATACATGTCATAATATGCGGTGTGTAGTCCTTTGTGTCTGACTTTTTCCCTGGGCATAAAGAGTTTGAGATCCATCTATGTCACAAATATCAGAAGTATATTTCCTTTCGTAACTAAGTAATACATTAAAGCTGTTTTCAGTTTTTCACTGTTGCTATTATGAATAATGCTGCTCTAAACATTCACATGCAGGTCTTTTTTTTTTTTTTTTTCAAATGGAGACACTGGGATTGAACCCAGGACCTAGGGTATGTTAAGTATGCACTCTATCACTGAGCTACACCCACTTCCCCCAACCTATACAGGCCTTTAGATGGACATATATTTTCATTTCACTTGGGTAAATACATAGCACTGGGACTTCTGAGTAGTACAGTGAGTGTTTAATTAAATTAAATTAAATTATTTATTTTTATTGAAGTACAGTTACAATGTGTCAATTTCTGGTGTGCAGCACAATGTCCCAGTCATGCACATACATACGTATATTCGTTTTCATATTCTTTTTCATTAAAGGTTATTACAAGATATTGAATATAGTTCCCTGCGTTATAAAGAAGAAATTTATTTTTTTAATCTGTTTTTATATATAGTGGTTAACATTTGCAAATTTCATTTGATCCATTTTTTAAAACTGTCCTCCCTCTTTTAATTCTCTTTTCTTGAACCTTCTTTTGACTTTTACTCCATACCTACCTTATTAATGGTTTCTCCTGTTGGATTCATTTAATCTCTTTTCCTGCCCCTTTTGAAATATCCTACATAATTTATAGTAGGTCATCAGTGGCACTTTCATAAATGTCCTTCGGCCACGGTCCATCTCAGAGCCAGAGAACGAAACTGTGAGGTTTTAGATACACCTGGGATGTACCCTTCCGTTTCAGGTTCTGTGATGCTTCAAAGAATACTCAAAATTACGTCAGTGAATCTGAAGTCGGATGCAGATGGTCTGAGATGCTAGAAGGAGGCTTCGTAATTTCTGGGGCAATGTGTGTATCCTTCTGTGACTTTTCCATTGTCTCTAAGACAAACACAGGCATCTTTTTACAAGAGAAGCTAAGTCATAGTCATTTTTAAAAGCCTACATTTCCCTGGAAATTTTCCTATATTCCCTTTCTATTTATAACTACATTTGTTTTGCCTGTTTTTTTGTTCCAGCATAATGTTTATAAAAAAGATGTCATGTAATCCTTTCAGTGCCCTCTGAGATAGGAAAGATGAAATGAAGTTTTAACAGAGTAAATGACTCTCTGGGGAAAACACATGTCTGTGCAGTGATGTCATCAACGATGACTCCACGGCCTCATTGTTCTTGGGGGACTTGCTGTTTCCATAGGCTGTCTAGCTCATAGGATGTGTTTGCTTTCAAGTGAAGCCAGTCTCGAAACTATGCTAAGTGTGAGGGCCAGGAGTTAGCAGCAGTTAAAGAATTCCTGAAGACAATAGTGCAGGGGAGAGTCCTCTGTACCTGGCAGCCAGTTCTTCAGACTGAGTGGAGTGAATCGAAATTCTGAATATGGTCTTGTTAAATCTGATATCAGTTACCAGGACTATTTGACACTGTGGAAAGGGCCTGGCCAGTTTACATATTAGCTACCAAGTGTCTAGCACCAATGTCCACAGAAAGTGGATTATTTACCACTGGATTGCTATCTGTCAGTGGTCATCCCCTACGATCTCTTTTCTCCCTCTTCCATAATTATGGAACATCCAAGTTTTAGATGGGCACTGGGATGGCCAGAATAAATTATAATTGTCAAGCCTCCCTTGCAGCTAGATGTGACCATGTGACTAAGTTCTGGCCAATGAGATGGAATCACAATCATCAAAGCAGCCTACAAGAAATAGAGGACTCATCTGTGGAGCAATAAGATGGAAGGAGCCTGGGCATCTGAAGACTTCATGGAGCAAATCCACCGCATCAGCTGTGGACTGCCTACCTCTTGACTTTTATGAGTGTCTGAGTCCTCATTGCTTCTGTTCTCTGTCGCCTACAGCAGACCCCTTCTGATAAAGTAGAGTGCCAACTTTTGGGCACTTGAAGGAGTGGAGCCATTTTTTTGGGGGGGGAATAATTAGGTTTGTTTGTTTGCTTGTTTGTTTGTTTAATGGAGGTACTGGGGATTGAACCCAGGACCCTGTGCATGCTAAGCATATGTTCTACCACTGAGCTATACCCTCCACCCTGGAGTGGAGCCATTTAAAGTTGGTACAGCAATGTTTTCATGGATTCCTAGTGGGGGTCTCGGGAAGAAAGCTGACATTGCCTGTTACAGGATGTGAGTCCACTGTGCTGGGTCTGTCCCTTCATCTGCACTCAGGACACATGCAGACTGCCCTGGTGCTGCTCTAGTGCCTGCAGGAAGTCGGGGAGATACTTCCCCTTCTCACCCTCCGGAGCAGGAACTCATGGCCACCAGGCATCTAATCTCCTTATTGGCAGCTCCGTCAGCTGTGCTGCTAAGTGCTGGGTGTGCCAGGAACGTCTAGTTGCCTATGTCACTGCCTATTTGGGGCAAGTTTTAGTTTGCTTTAACCTAAAAAGATTGCAGATGCAGATATGCTGTGATAGGTGGCAGCCTTCTACGGCTGTAGTCCAATCCCATTCTTGAGACAGTGAGGCAATGAGTCCCAGCAAGTTTTGCAAAATTAATGACATGCCCAGGAAGAGCAGAAAGAAGACCAACCAGGTGGTTGGCACCTGGATTCTAGTCCCAGCACCACTGATACCCTGATGCGAACCTGACCTTGCGTGAGCGACTTAACGGACCTGAGTCCCAGGTTTTGTAAATGTGAAGTGAAGGAGCAGGTTACAGGGTTTCTAAGGTCCTTTGGTCTCGTCACTCTGTGATAACCCCACCATCATTAGCTCAGGGCTATCATACAGTTTCATTTCTTTTTCTAAAAGTATTCAACTAATCTGTTGAGTATAAATACGATTTAAAAAAAACAAAACAAAACAAACAAACAAAAAAACCCCAAAAACCATTACCGGTACTTTCATCAGAAGAAACATAACAAAATTTTCTCACCCTTTGGACTTCTACTTTAACATCAACATTCGTAAGAACAAGAAATAAATAGCATCTTGAGTGTCCTTCAAATGAAACTGTACTGTATTTTTGTCTGACTTATACTTTAGAGCCACTGACATCAGTGAGCCAGACTTGCTGCAGGTGTAACATGAAAGCGGGCATCGTGGAAACTTGGGAAGCTGGCGGGGCTGGGTTTGAGTCTGCAGCCCCACTTATCAGCTCTCTGACCCTGACCAATCAAGTTTCCCTCCCTTTGCTGGCTTACTCATAATAATTTTCCTCACTACTGTCGGCAACACTGAACCCAAATTTAAACACCCACTTGGACCACTGATTTGGGGACCAGCCCAATGGGTGGTTAGTCTTCCTTAATAACCAGTTCTAGGTGATAACTTAGTCTTTTGCTGGCAGCTGAGTTCCCAGCATTTCCTTTGCACAAAGGGGGCTCAGCTTAGACCAATGCATGTCAAACTTCACTGGCCATCAGAATTATCCAGGCAGCTTCAAAGACATACAGATGCCCAGGCGGGGGATCAGATTTGATTGGTGTAAGGGTGATGCTCAGAGATCCAGACAGAAGATGGTCAGTCTCTCAGAGTGATTCTTTTGTGCAGGCTGGCTTGAGACCCATTGGCTTAGACACACCAAGATCACCTCGAGCCACATGGTGGTCTTGCAATAGGGCAGCAGGAGGAGAAATACGGCTGAGTCCACCACACACCCCACATCGTGGCCATACAGTTACCAACTAAAAACTGGCACTTGCCACCTGCCTCTTCAAGGATCGGATCAGGTTGGCACTCAGCACCTAACTCTGCTTGGATTCAATCACAAGCCGCTGCCACTGCTCACCTCCAACCCTCCGTGAGAGGAGTTCAGGACGGAGGTCAGGAGTGAGGCGCTCTGTGCTCTCGGAAAACTGGCTGAACAGGCCTTCAGACAGTTAGGTATTTTCAGGAGAAGATTTTATGACCCAAAGTCTTGCATCTCCTCACATTAGAAAAGTACGAAAATCATTGACGGTGACATCTGCTCCTCGTGACTAGCAGCAGCCTCTGCCTGAGTGTGTGCTTGACTGCATGTGCCCCCTTCGCTGAAATCCTGTATGACACTGAGTTTTCCCCCTGCCTCTTTGGAACAGTTTCTCAGAGCTTTCTGAGATGCTGTCTCCCAGGCTATAGTCCTCATTTTGCCCCAAATAAAACTTAACCCACAACTCTTACACTGTGTGATTTTATTTCAGTCAGCACTGTGAGAGCCCCTCATTGCTTTGCGAGACCCTCACCTCACCTCCAGTGTGAAAATCCAGAAGAGCCCTGCTGGAAAGTGCCAAACCAGGCAGTGCAGTTTCATTTTTACAATTCTTTAACAATAATCAAAATAGTAAGGGTACAAGACTTCATTTCAAACACGTCTTCATAAAAACATAAACACGAGCCTCAACACTTGGCTTTGTAATTACATCCCTGCGATGAACACAGCCTTCTGTGTTCCTAATATCAGGGATCAGAATCTTTTATTTTGGGGGCAGTCAGTGGTTTTGCTCCAAAGCTGTTGCTACCAGAAAACAAAACAAGACAAAACAAAACAAAAAACCTAGATTACAAGAGAAGAAGCCACTCAATAAATAAAACCACACTTTTTTTTTTTTTTTGGAAAAATCAGACCCCATGTGAGAGTCTGAAGTGATTATTTTCTTCACTGAAACAATGAGTGAGAACTTTATGTACTTTCAGTTTGATGAGGCCAGCACTGGGCAGCAGACAGACAGGGGGAGGATGGAGAAAGTTGTTTAAGCATTTCCCAGATGCTTTTTGTATCACCTGCAGTGTTGTGCATTTAGCCACCCATGAACGAGCTCGCGCTCGCAGGAGGCCAAAGCGCAACAAGACTATCGTTTTCCCTTTGAATAACTGCCTGTCTCCGAGAGAGTACAGATGTAGTTGTTCACAGTTTGCAAAACCCTGGGGAAAAAAATAAAAGGATACATCTCTCTTTTTTTCACCTCTGTCTTTGAAAAAAAGATCTGCATTTGAGTCTGTGATACTATTTCACTTTTATTAATGTAATAGAAAGCTACCAATAAAGACAGGAGCGTGAAAGGAGGGTGTGTGGGAGCCCAGGTGGGAGATGCAGAGGGTCCCCATCACGGTGGTCGCAGCAGTGGCATTCAAAGAGGAGGAGTGGCTGTAGGAAGCAAGGATGGGAAAATATCTTAAGATGACCAAGCAAAACAAAGTCAGATAACTGGAAGTGTGACGCTGCCATGGGGGAATTAAAGGAGTCGGGCAGGCAGGCTAGCTTTAGGAGGACGTGACTCCATGGCTTTAGAGGTGACTTCTGTATGGTCAAGAGCCTTGTAGGATGTTTTCTTAATAGTTTATCAGTAGCTTTGTGTCTTCTCACCACTTAACTGTGAGCCCCATTGCCGGATTAGGCTTTTTTACAACAAGTTTTTAAAAATCGTTCTTTCTTTTAACAAGCGTTTATTTTACTATAATGGAAAGACCATGGGCTTAGATGTCAGAAAGCAGAATTCAGATCCTGGTTCTGAAATTAGCAAGCAAATCCCTTGACTCCTCTAAGCCTCAATTCCTCACCCATAGCATGGAAAGAAAAATCAAATGTCGTGAACTAGTATGTAGAAAATGCTTTGTGCAGTGTCTGGAATACACTCTGTAAAGTATCACATTTAAAGGATGAAATTCCAGAATCTCAGCTACTTCCAGGCAGCACTGCTATTCTGGTTGTGTTCGCAAAGTTTCCGCAAAAACAACTCTGCTTTATTTATTGCCCAAGATGTTTCCTATCCTTTGCTATTTTTTTCAACTTCTTATTTTGAATCTGGTGCTTGGACTGCTCATTTCTAGTCCTTTAAAGTCTTCCTCCTCCAGAAATTCTTCAGGGACCACCTCATTATATTGCACTTTCTCCCTTCTGTGAACTCCCAACAGTGCTGACTGTCTGAACACATTTCTCCGTGGGTCTCTGTTGATTCTGCGTCTTTTGAGAATCTGTGTCTTTTGAGATTCTGAATCTTTTGAGCAGAGGCACTGGCTGCTTTGGTTCCAGATGGTTTCTCCTAGGGTGTTTGTACACTAGCAGCCTTGGAAGAGCAAAGGGCAAGTTTGTTTATTGTTCAGTGTAACAAAGATAATGGCTATTTTCAGGGCAGAAGTCAGGCAGGCTTACTGCCTTTGTAAGACTTGAGTTCCCCACACTCAGATTCAGGTCCTTTAATGCAGCCACTGAGAATACAAGGTCACTGGGCCCTTTTTGCGTCACCCGGTGGGAATTGGGGCTTGGGGAACCGCAAAGCAGGATAATCTGGCTACTGCCGTTGCCCTTTGTCTCTGGTTCCCTGTGTGTTCTGCCAGCATCCATGACACTGCAGCAGGGTAACTTGTTAGCTTGCAAGTGTGATTCAATTTCAGACCCTTCACAGGTCTTGACAACTATTGTTAACATTGTCCTTGTTATTGTTTGGTTGTAATGGCTCCTGAATATTTTTTCTTAACAGTCTCCTCTTTCCTTTTTTTTTTTTTTGTCATTGGTGTGTGGAGAGATTAATTTACAGAGAAATTGGTTTGTGGGGAAATTGGTTTTTTTTTTCCTTGTGAAATGTTCTGAATCGTGGATTGAATTGATTGCGTCCTGCGATGTCATTTATCTTATTTCCCTGTACCATGTATTTCCACCCAAACTGTTTTTCATATTGGCGTTTCAGCTTCCAAGTCCACAGTCTCCAGACCTCTCTTGAAACTTTTGACTCCTGCTTATGTGTGTTTCTGGGTTACTACATTGAAGATTTGTATAGGCAGGTTTTTTTTTTCAACTTGCCTTAAAAAAAAAACCCTCTCACCTTTCCTAGTGAACATCGTGACTAGAGTTACATCATTTGCTGAATAAAAGCTCAAGGTGAAAATAAAGAATGAATTCTAGCTGATAATGACCACCCTTTTTCTCCTCTCCACCAGAGGGCGCATTCCACATTCAAGAGCATCCCAAATCTGGGCTCTTGTCTGCTTTTTTTTTTTAAACAATTAATTAGTCAATTTTTCTTTTTTCAGTTTTATTATGTAGAACTATTACAGTTTGACTGCACATATACATTACATTGCATGTAAATACATACGAAATTGTCCTTTGTGAAGAAGCAGAACCTGTCAGGAAGGCAGGAGTGCACTGCCTCCCTCTCCCCTCCTTTAGGGATGGCTTTGGTCTCCGAGTCCTCAGCTTTGCTAGTGCAGAGCGAGTGGCTGTCCGCTGCTTCTCACTTTTCATGTTAAAACGTTTTGTAGGCAGACTCTCTTGGGAGATTTAAGTGGGCCCTACATGATGTTGCTTCAGATGTCCCAGGTGTTACGTGATAGAATTTTGAGGGCGAGGCGTCTGCAGAGTTATCTCTACGGCCACTGCTCTAGTCTTGGCTCTGTACAAACACACGGAAGGTGTTAGTAAGTATGTTTCAACCTGTGTAGTGAACGGGGATCTAAAGAAGAGGATTCAGATACCCCTTTTCTGCACTCCGGCTGTCACCGACTTTGCCTCTGAGAATCTGCGCAGGTGCAGCACCACCTCCTCTCTTCACACCTTAAAGCTCACTCTGGGGACAGCCCACACGCAGCCCCGAGAGCTGGACGATCAGTGCACGCGAAGCCCAGGTTTCTCTTTCCCTGCACACAAAGGAAATCAGCAAGAATTTGCGATGGAAACAGCTATGGCCAATGGCCGAGAAGCTGGCTGTGTTAACCCCTCAAAAATCAATGAAGAGGCTGCTTTTGCCTTTACGGAAGTCAAGGGGGGCTCTGTGACCCGAAATTAGCACCTCTTCCTTTATCTACCCCTGACCAGAACCTCGGTAGCAGCCTTGGGGCAAGAATTTCTATAGGTGGCCAATTAAAGGGCACGAGGAAAATTTGTCACTTCCCCACTCGTGCCTCTATTCTGTCGCCTCTCAGTCCATCCTGGGAGTCAGATAGATGGATGACACATTTTCCAAAACTCATCCAAACCCGTCGACTTCCAGCCTCTACGTTCTGTAACTTTGACCTCCGACGCCAGGGCCCATGCTGACCGCTAGATTGCGCTGTCGGACAAGAAATCTGAAGCTTGGGACCCGCCGGGAACCCAGGAGTCGGAGGGAGACGAGGTTCCCACCAGTAGATGGGGAGAGTGAGATGAGGGAGATTCCGGGATGCAGCCTGAGGAATAAAAACCACAGAAAAATCCAAACTAAATAGATCTAACCAGCTCTGCCTCAGTCGATAAATATCAATTTGTTGCAAATATTAACGGGTTCCACGGGGTATTAAGAACTACTGAAGGGCACAGGTTGGAAGAGGGTTTACACATTTTTCACTCATTTGTCCACTTAACGATACTGGGAGACCAGCGGAAAAGCCCCCGGTGGCCAGTGTAGACTGCATGCTGAGAGGCCCCCCGAAGTGCACCTCTGGATGCGTTTGAGTTGAACTCCTGTCCCTTGGGAAAGCTTGTGCTTGGATTACTTTGTGGATATGTGTCTGTGTACCTCCCGCCCCGGGTGTCCGCTCCCTTCTCTCATCCTGTTCTGGAAGTTTTGCGTAGGAATCATTTTTTTTTTTTTCTGAGGGAGAGAGGGCTGTAGCGGCTGGTCGTTTAGTTACCTACACTTCTTTTGCAGCAACTATTTTCAAACGCATTAAATTTAAGTATGTGAACAAGATTGCTCTGAGCAAAAGAGGAAGGCCACGCGAGCCTCTAGCTGCCGCGCGGGGTTGGAGAGCGGCCCAATGCGTGTCCTCTTGGGGCAGACGTCTCTTCCACCCAGTCTGCGGCCTCCAGCCCCCGGAAGCGGACGCCTGCCACTGCCCTCGACTCCCCGGAGCGTGACCGGACTGCTCGACTCCCCGGAGGATAGATGCATTTGCAGCTCAAGGTCAAAATAAGGAGAGAACTTTATTTAAACTAAGAATATCGAGATCCAGAGTTACCTTATATCCTAGACAACAACATTGCCATCACAAGTGTTTTTTATTAATGCATAAAGAAAAAGCGCGCGCGCGCGCGCACACACACACACACACACACACACACACACACACTCTCCACCTGGACAAAATGCAAACCCCAGCCAGCCTGGGCTGGTGTGCAAGGCAGCCGTTTTCCTTTTCTAGACACGGGGTGTGGGCTTCCCAGGGGCGTCCCTGGCCGGTCCAGGCCGCGGCGCAGCACTCCCGGGTAACCTGACGAATGTGCCAGGATTTCTCCACTCCCGAGCTGTCCCGGAGGTTGCTACCCGCCCACGTGCATCCATGAAGGGGGCGTGGAGTGAGAGTGCGGGTGAGGGGCTGGCTGGGCTGCGGAGGCTGGCTCTCCACAGGCTGGGGATGGGGCTCACTGGTACCCCAGTGATCGCCGCGGGCTGCGCTGGCGGGGGCCGGGTGCACGTCAGGTTATTCACGCCCGGGGCGCTGGGGCGTTTGTGCCAGACACCGAGGTTGTGAGAGTTTGAAAGGGGAAAGGCCTGTGCACTGCGCGTGTGTGGGCTCTTTGTGTGAGCTCCCAGCTGGACTTTGAGTGGGCTGTGCGTACTCGGGGAATGTGCAGAGGTGGCGATTCCCATTTTCCTCCATTCTGTCTTCAGTGTTCCCCCTGGCTTCCTCCGGCTTTCGCTGGAGCAGCCTGTGCGTGGGGCTGCGTGCAGGGGACCGCCCTGCGAGTTCTTGTCATTCTAAAGACAAGTTCGGAGACTATCATGCCTGGTGGAGAGAAGGCCAAATCAGCAGATGTAAGATCAAACAGGGAAGAGACTTGGCCACAAGACCTGCTCTACTGTTGCGGGCAGTTAATTCCAGGGACGCCGCTCCGGCGTTCCTCTCCGAACGCCCCGTCCTCCACCCCCGTAGTTTAAGCTTGCAGGAGTAAACCCTGGGATTCAAGAGGCCAAAAGGCGCAGGGCTTGTGCTGAGCGCGCAGACCTATGTAATCTGAACCTTTCCTGAAGCGTTTTTCTGATGCCACAGTATGAGAGCCCCTCGCTTCCTCCCTTGCGTCTAGTACGATTTGGAAACCCCTCAGTGCCAGGGTCCCCGCTCAGGGCCAAGGGGGTGGGGCAGAGCAAGGAGGGGGCGGCAAAACGAGGAGAAGATGCTGGCAGAATATCAGCCCCACATTTGGCCTCCGGCTTCCAGCAGTGGGGGCCGTGGGGGATCTTACTCCCCTTTGTCGCCTTTACCCTGGGGACTTTAAGGGCAGAGTTTTCAGTCTGAAGCTTCGGGACCAGGTTTTGCTCTGGCCCAAGTAAGAAATTTCTACGGTGGATGGAACTTGTTCCTGAGCGGCATCCAGTTCTGAGGATCCCTAGGTTTCATAGCGTTCCTTGCCCTCTCTCTTGGCTTAAATTAAGTTCCGTTCCGAAGCACCAGGGGAGAGAGACAGGACTGGGAAAGCCATCCCATCGCTGAGCCCCGCGCAGGCGTCTGTCCGGGTTTCCAATAGCCCAAGATTGAAAAAGACAGAAGGCGCGCCGCGTGCACAGACAGTTAGTTAATGGAAACCCTGTAAATCGGTTTTAAGTGCACCCAGGACGGAGGGGGAGAAAGGTGTAGGTGGTGATGATGGGAGATGGGGCTAGGATGGGGTGGGGTCCGTCACACTGTTGCACTTTTTAAAATGAGAGTTGCTTACTTCCCTCCCATTGTTCTTAATTTAGAAAATAAATTTATTAAAGAAAATCGCACGTATAGGGAAACCCGAGCTCCCCAGCCCGCCCCAAGCGGAGGAGTCAGCGGCTTCCCTTGGCAGTGAACCCGGCTGCGGCTGTCCCCCTCCCCGCTTCCTCCTCCCTCCTCCCTGCCCCCCTCCCCTCTCCCCGGCGGGGCACTGCTACTACGGCGATCGCCACCTCACGCAGAAGGAATGCTCGAAGTATGCACACGTTCCCAAAAGTAGACCTCCTTCACCGCCGGAGGAGCATACATCACCCTGTGGCAGCCGTCCACCTTCTCAGGCGTTTCGTAACGGAGTAAACTGAGAGCTGGGAACAGCCCTCTATTAAGTAGCCCGCGACGCGGAGCCTCTTCTCACTCGACGAAGGCGAGCCGCCCCAGACGCGTCCGCGCGCGGGCAGCTGTAGTCCCAGCCGTCTCCGCCTCTCCTGCCGCGCCCGCCGCTCCGCTCGGGATCCTCATCCTCCGCCTTCTCCTCCCCGGTGGCCCCGCCGCTGCCCACCTCCCGGCCGCCGCCAGGTGCGCCTGGAGGCAGCGCCCATCGCCCGGGCGTGCAGGGCTCACCCCGAGCGCCGGCTTCGACGACGCCGGGAAGCCGCTGTCGCCGCCGCTACCTCGGTCACTGCCGCCTCAGGTCGGTCGGCTTCTAGCCCCCTCACCCCTTTCCTTCCAAAGATAACTGGGGAAACTAACTTCTAGTTTGTTCCTTGCTCCGCTCTAAGCCACTTATAATTCCGAGTGCGGAACCACCGTTTGGACTCGTGAGAGTGGAGATGTGCCTGAGATTTGCCGGGTATCATGAAGTTTTGTGATTCATTTGTATCTTTGAGGGAGAAAGAATTGGAGGTTTTCTTACGTGCCCATGCAGGGTTGCTATGTGTGCGCAAAGCAGCCTGTTCAGTGTTCCCGTTTGTAAAGGCATTTCGTCTGGAGAGGCTGGCGACTTGAACGAAGGTTGCGCGGGATTCGGCGGCCGCCCGTCGCTCACTGCCTGGCGGCTGCAGGGGCGCAGCCCGCGCGCGGGGAAGGTATTTTAGTGACGCACGGTTCGGAATTC
Source organism: Vicugna pacos (assembly GCF_048564905.1). Taxonomy (NCBI): domain Eukaryota; kingdom Metazoa; phylum Chordata; class Mammalia; order Artiodactyla; family Camelidae; genus Vicugna; species Vicugna pacos. The sequence goes on along the minus strand of NC_132994.1, from coordinate 9,407,502 downwards.
TTTGGAGGGCCGGCTGAGTGCTCTGCCGCTCGTCGAGGCTGCGCGGGTGTGTGTGGCATCTGGAGACAGATTCCTGGGCGAGTGCTCAGGCGCCTTCTCTGGCTTTTCAAAGCATCCGAGATGGTGTGTTAGTTCAGCTCTAGGGGACTCACCTTTGGGCGGCTTTACCCAGTTTCTGGAGACAGCTCCCTCTCCCGACCTCTCGAGTGCTTTGGTCTGGGTCATGGAACCTCTGAAGTAGTTTCCATACCATATCCTAGAGAGTGTAGGGATCAGAGAGTGTGTGTATTTACGGAGCAGGGACCAGTAGCCAGGAAGCAGGAGAGGTACACCGAATAGGCACCCTCAGGGACCACAGGTGACCGCTGGGGGCTTTCCGGAACTCCCTTCCCCGCACCTCGGCCCGGGCAGCGTGGCCTTGTGAAGTATGCTGGAACGCTGGGGAGGGACAGGGCAAGAAAGGAAATGAGAGCTAAGCTCGCCCCTGGCTAACTAAGGTCGAGGTCGACGTGGGTAGGATCGAAGGGAGGTGACACGCGCGGGATCTGGAGGGAACCCCACGGGGTGGGGGTGGGGTGTAATTTCCTTTTTTAACTTGACACGAGAGTTAAAGCAATTGGCCTCTTCCAGTGGGGCGGGGGAGGGGACGAGTTGGCAGAAGAAGAATCCCTTAAGCCTTCCACTCCCCATCCCATCCCCCCTCCCCCGCAACTGACTCATTTTCATTCATGAGGGTGAAGTGAGGGAATCCTCGCTGCCACGTAGGGGCGGCCGCTTTCAGACTTTATGTATGAGAATGCTCAATGAAGTGTTGCTAAACATTCAGACGTTCAGATAAATGTCTTGGCTAAAAGGAGAGAAAACTTTTTTTTCCCTTTCTTTCTTTCTTTTTAATACGTATGAACGGAATGCCTGGCCGGCTGGCTGAACTGTCTCTATGTTCAGATACCCTGACCAGAGATGATGCGTTGTGCGGCTGTCAGGAAGCCGATAGGTGGCGCTCTAGACCCGGACAATAGCCCTTCCACCATACAGGCTTTTGAGGAGAGTTGAGCGGTTAAAAAAAAAATTTGCACGCAGCTTTTCTGTGGGTCGATTGTCAACCTTTTAACTTTTCGCGAGCACGACTGCCAAGGCAGTTGGAAATTATTATAGCAAAGTTAAGGCCAAATGACGGCAACAATAGGCCAGTCTCACCTCTCGCTTTTCACTGATGTAGAAAAGGGTTAGAAATGTCAAACAGTTGTTAATTAGGAAGAAATTGCTAGAGCTCTTGGATGACCAGAGCAGCGACAAAATTTTAATCTTGGCTTCCTAAAAAGGAGCTGTGGGCAATTTGGCACGGCTGTTCATCAGACATTTAAAATGTAATTTACACTCAGGCTGAGGAAAGCTGCCCTAATACATGGTGTCAATGATTTGGAAAGACATGGTTGGAGCTTGTCAGTTTCTTTTCTCAAAGAGGGCTCGAACTTTGGCTTATTTTTGGATTCCCAAGCATGACTTCGTTTCTCTGTTGCCTTACAGTAATTTATGGACCTCAGAGTCAGCTCTCTTTTTGTTTTGCCTCTGGCCCCTTCCCACTTCTAAGTTCATTGCTAGTAGCTTTTGTCTCTGAATTGGAGCTTAGAATGTTTTAGAAGATTCCCCTCTACCAACATGGATTAGGCACCGACTGTGTGCCGGGAATGACAAAAGATGAATAAGACTGTTTTAAGGAATTAATAACCTAATTAAGGACTCAGGAAAAGTGAGAATATATTTTCTTCTGGAGCATGTTTTCTTTGGGGGCATATAAATCTGTAATTTTCTGGAATACATGAACAGTTCGATGAAAAGATTAATTATTCCTAAGAATTTTATAAAAAAATGTCTTGGGAAAACAGACAAGTGTGTTTTGTCTCTTCTATTGCCTTTGCCTTTTTATTATGTAGTCCAGAGTTGTTTTTTCCTCATCTTGAGCGAAAGATTTATCAGATGTGAAGACAACACAGCTAGCAGGAGGGTCAAGTTTCCCTTGGGCCTTACTTACATAGTTCTGTATAATCCATTTCAGACCTTCAAGAGCTACATATTTGTAGGCAGAACCAAATGAAGAAAAAAGAGAGTAAAAGAGGTTTATTATACTTTTCCAAATTACTCCGAGACCACTAAAGTGCAGTTACCTGAAGAGTTCAGCAGCTAGGAAAAAGCAGCCCTCCAAATAAAATCCCAGCTGGAAGAGACATTTAGTTGAGTCAGGGATAAAATGACCCCTGAATTAGCCATCACTCAGGCAGGATGAAGTCACGTGGGGCCTGGTAAGGCCTTCACCCGGGATGCTAAGCAGGACCAGCCTCCAGGAAAACAGGACCCTCTTTAAACTTGAACACCCCCTTAGTGCCGTGATTAAATTGCTGTAGATGAACTCGACTTCCCCTGCTCCACAATAGGCCCATTATATGCTGGGCTGGGCCCTGTGATTATTAAGGCAGATCTGATCGGGTCCTGGCTCCAGTCCAGGCTCCAGTTCTAACCTGGTTCTAGGCCTTCCCGGGCCCGGTTCTGATGCGGTCACTGCTTCCTCCCGCAGGTCCCTTCATGTGGCTGTGAGCCCGGAGGCCGAGCATGCGGACCACGCTACCCCCAGCGCTCGCCGCCCTGGGCGCGGCCCTGCTCTTGTCTTCCATTGAGGCAGAAGGTAAAAGGCTCTTCCTTCCTCCTCTCCCGTGAGAATGCAGAATTCTAGAGAGTTAAAAAAAAAAAAAAAAAAAAGGCAAACCTTTCTGGCCTCTTGCTTGCTGTTTTCCCTGCGCTTCGTATTTTCTCCCGGGTTCTCCTCTCTGGAGAAACGCCGCCTCTTCCTCCTAAGGTTTGTCCGTTTCCCAGCTGTCAGGTCCCGCTTTTTCGTGTTCTGTTTAATCCACTGCGTACAGTGCTGTGTGGTCTCTTTGCGCTTGTCTCTGCGGTGTGCTGTCCACACTGCCACCGACACTACCGCCTTCGGAGAGGACCAACCGTCCGGGAGGGGGCGACGGCTGACCCGGCTCACCGAGCGGACACCTCCGGGTGGTACCCAGGAGCTCCGGCGCGCGGGCGCGCTGGCGTGCGCGTGGCTGGGGACCACCTGGCTCCGTCGGGGCCGCGACCTCGCTGACAGCACGAAATAAAAGACTCCCACCCCGCCGGCTCTGCGCGTCTGTGTGTTTTGTGGGGAGTTCAGTCTGCCAGGCGGACGGTGCCGGCCAAAGAGGCAGCAGCCAAACTGCCCAGGGAATGGGGGACAAGCAGAGATCCAGGGGACCGGGGTGGGTTCGCGAGGCCCGGGGTCGCTGCTGTCCGTGTTTGATTCGCTGGGCTCGGAGACTCCCGGACCAAGCCCAGCCCCAGCCCCAGCCCCACGCAGACAGGTTGGGTCTGGGCCAAGGTTCTCAGTCTAGGAAGCTAGCGGGCGCCTGGCGAGCCGGTCACCACCTTCCCCCTCCCTCCTTCCCTTCAGCGTCAGACCTGTGTGCGGAGTCGCTCAGAGGCTCAGAGATGGGTCTCCTGGCCTCGAGGTCTGCCGAACGGCTCTGTACGCTCCACCCCCTAGAAAATGAGGGACTTTTGTTGGATTTTCAGCCTTATTTTATTCTCTCTGTTGTGTGCACTTAATGCATTCATTTCTCAGTATTCGCCCAGCAAGCCCTTTCTGTGTATTAACCCAATGGGGGCTTCTGTGTTCCTCAATTATCACCGGAGACCTGACAAACTAGAGTTACTGTTCTGCAAGGTAAATGGGGTCATACCATAAAAGACATCTTAAAAAATATACATTTATTTTTTTCAACCAAGAAATGCGCCTGACGGAGTTGAGGAAGAAAAGCAATAATACTTTTGTGAGAGGACAGTGTGGAAGTTGGGGGGGCGGCGGGGGGCGGTTAGTGGCTTTTTTTTTTAAAGGTTATGGGAAGGTAGACCTGTTTCATGACAACGCTGAGATTTCCTAAACTTTTCTATTGAATCTGTACTTGGAGACTGCAGGTACAAAAAATTAAGATTAGGAAGAGCAGTCTCAAAATGTACAACATGTTTAGAAAACAGAAGGAAATTTGCTGGCTTTCGACTCTGACTGATGTTTTGTGAATGTGGAGGCTTTACAGAGTGGCCTCTGTGAAGGAGTATTCAGATTGTCTCTGATGTTCTGCCATGTCGTTGTTAGGAAGGCATTTCACTTGAGGAACTTTTTGGAAGCTGAGCTAAAGATATTTTTAGATATTCACTGAAGTGGTCTATTTATTGCTCATTAAGAAAACAGTTGTTTGAAAATCAGAAAGAATTGTGAGTTCTTAGGACAAAAATTAGGTTGGAAATGATGTAAGTGGAAAAAATATCAGTTCTGAATTGGATAATGGCTGGTTAGCAAAGTGCAGTTAAAAAGAATGTTTTACTATCTACGTTACTGATTATTTCCATATTTCTCATAATTTATCTTTCTAAGTTTCTGTTTATTTCCACATGAAACAGCTCTTTCCTTTCCTTTCCTAAGCTGTTTCTTTTCTTGTCTCTCATCCCCTTAGGCCTGCATTTAATAATGGTATTTTAGTAAGATTTACTATTTTGGTGGACTTATTCTCTAGTTTGGCACAATCAAATAGAAATATATCATGAGCCACAAAGGCAAGCCACATATGTAGCTTCAGATTTTCTGGTTGGCACATTAAAAAATGGAAAAGAAACTGGAGAAATTAATCTTTATATTGCATTTAATCTAATCTAACCACAGAATTACTATTTCAATGTGTAATCAATATAAAAATTATTGGTGAGACATTTTGCATTTTTTTGTGCTAAGTCTTTGACATTGGGTGTGTATTTTACACTTGCAGTGCCTTTCATTTGGGCTGGTCACATTTCAAGTGCTGATAGCTACATGGGACTCCTGGCTCTGGGACTGGACAGCACAGCTCTGGTGTTAATTTCCAACTAAGTGGCCCCAGGAGCCTATGAAAGGCTAACAAAATTTGTGGCCAAGGCCTTTCTGGGGACAATAGGCTGCAGACAGATGTGAAGTATTTCTGTTGGGGTATTTCAAAAATTCAACTTGCAGCCCTGTTTCTTGTGGTGTTGTTTCCATCTTAGTTTTAAAGTAGCCAAATAGCCATAGTTACTTTTCTTTCCTGTTTGCAGCTCATACGTGTACCCTGTATTCATGCTGTTTTCCAGCCAATTTCTACTTAATTTTTATATGTTGAAAGCTTAGTACCTTTCATTGAAAGGCTTCAGCATTCTGCTTTTTTGTAGGTGTACAATCTTTGTCATGTTTCTTTCTACCTACTTACACAAGGAACTTTATTTTTCATTAGATCGTTTTTGGTCTTATAGAAATAAGGGTGAAATGACTTTTTGGGGGAGCTTTTAGTATTTGTAGTTTTTAGCCATAGCATAAGCTTTATTAACCTTGTACCTTGGCCAGTACTCTGTAAGATCTAGAATATATGAATGATTTTTGGTTCAGGTATCATATAGTATGTTAATTGCCATTTAGAAAACTGAACGCTGCATTTAAAGGTGAATGGCCAGCATTCCCTGAGAATTAGACACCTTTCTAATTAATCTAGAATTTGAGATGTGCATATGTTTTGTGAAAAACTGACTTGTAATTTTAGTAAATCTGATTGGTTGTTTATAGTATATAACATAGTGTATAGTGAACAACTGAACATTTTCAATTCATCAGTGAGTTGAGGCTATAAGCTTTAATTATCTTATGTCTAGGTTAAGAGGCTAATTAATGTGTATTTGTATAATCGTATGTCTAACTCATAACAGAAATTGCAAACTAGAGGAGAATTTACAGATCATCTATTCTGATTCTCCCAATTTCCAAGTGAGAAAACGAGGACCAGAGAGGCTGAATAACTCAGTCAACTAACGTGGTTACTTAGGGACAAGGCACAGATGAGAGACCCAGGTCTTCTAGACCTGCTTTCATGCTGGTTTGCCAGCACTGTGCTGCCTTCTTGCTTGAAAACAGGTCAACCCAGTCAGTTTAATGAGAAAACACCTTTTATAATTAGTATGGAATAATTTGTTACTTGTCTGAAATACTTAACTTTTCAACTGGCTATTTTTGGTATCTTAGAAACACAAATGAAATGAATATGTATGTCATGACAAAGATCATTACATTTCGACTAGCTTTGGATGGAAAATATAAATCAGTAAAACCACACTTAGCACATTCCTCAAGGTTTCTACCCCTGGGGGAGTACCTTTTCAGCATTGCTGTCACAAAGGTTAGACTAGTGTTCTTACTAGTTCATCAAGATGGTATTTTAGTGGTGTGTTCTCAGTTCTCCTTTATCTTTAACACATTTTACACACTTACCAAATCTTACTAGACTAATCTCCTCCCACTGATGAATCTTTCCATCCATCCATCCATCCACCCATCCATTCACCTCTGCATAGTTGGTAAACTCTTGGACATATCTTCCTTTTGGGTGCCATAATGAAAAATATTTTTTTAAAAAAATTATGTGTCAAGATAGACACTTTGGTTTTAACTGCCTTTAACAAATGTGTAGTTAATAGACCCTATTCTGTCTGTATCTGAATCAGAGATGTCAAATAGCACATATTTATTGTTGAACAGACATCAAATACAGGTTTCTTTATAGAGTAGAGAAATATTTGTGAATCCTATTAGTAGGCGAACACATATCAATATTGGTTTCTAAAGTTAATCTTTCATTCAAAGATTTCGTGTTCTTTACGTTTAAGCCAGTATGGTAGAAAATTGTATGCTCTGGCGTCAGACCGTGGGGTCAAAGTTTGGCTGCTTATTAGCCATGTTAACCCTTCTGAATTTCACTGACTCGTCTGTGAAACAGGGCTGATAAGGCCACTATGTGGAGTGGTTATGAGATGAGAAAGAGACATATAATGTGACTAGCTCTCTGCCCATCACAGAATAGACACTCAGCAAATACTAGCTCTTATTGTCATCCCTAAAAAGACCTAAATCTTGTCATTTATGTAACAAAGATATCATCAGAATGCAGCTTTTCTAGCATAGCTTTTTGATAATGAAAAGCATTATTTATAAATATGAAATTAAACTGCTAGTGTTATGAATACTTAACATTTCATTTCTTCCCTATCAGTATGCAGTTTTATGAATACCTATCTGATTGCTCTCTTATTGACTGATAATGTTACTCCTCTTTATTTGGTTCAGATTCTTATTTGGACACAACTCTGGCTCTTTGCAATCATAATCCCTCTGTAGATAGTTCTCAGCAGAAATATTCTGGCGTCTGCATACATGCTGCTTGTAACAATGCAAGGGTGGTTGTGAATTATTTTTATATAAAAGAAAAGATCTGCAAAATTAATGAAAACACATTTTGCATTGATTCAAGTTGACAGAGGTCCACACTCGTATCTGCCTTATGATCTTTTTTCATGAAACAAACAGACAAATCTATATAAGTAGAACAGCAAGCCTAAAGTGTTTTTACAAGTGATCGAAGTGACAAGAAAGAAAGTGGGGAGGGCGCTCTGTTGTACACGGGCTGGTCGACCATTCTTTCCTACTTCGGATCCCCAAGTACCACGCTGGAGTTTCTGTGAACACCTTAAAAGCCTCTGAAATGTTAAAGACTTTTCCCAACAGTCAATTTTTCAGTTTTTCTGGAATCCTGGTCATTTGGAAATCAACAAGGTGGGCTGCTGCCCTCAGCAGTTTTAACCTTATGTCAGCTGCTTCAGGTCAATTTCCTTGCAAGGTTGGTGGTACTGTTTTTCCATGGACTGATTTTTTTAAAAGCATGCTCAGGCCAGTTGCGTCTGCCTTTGCATTAAATTTGTCCTGAGCCATTGCTACTGGAACAATATTTTATAATGATATTCTTAATACCTATTGTCCTATTAACGTCTGTTGCATGCTTGTTATACTAAGTGATAACTATGGCTAAACCTCGCAAGATGGTTATGGACAGCAGAATGTTGAATAATTAAACTATGCATGTAGATTAATAGTCTAATCTCACTGCCTGTGTATGGATAGTAAGAAAATAACATTCATTCCATTCCTAGTGTATCCAATAAAAATAAAAAGCCATTTCCTACAGTTGGAAGCAGCAGTTCGTTAAAGCAAATGTTTGCTTAATTTGTATTATTTCCATTAAAATGTGCCATTAATGTTACAGAAATCCCTAACCCCAGTTAAATTCTATGACTCATTTCTCAAAGCTACTACTATATTTCAATTGACCGCTAGGAAGACCTAAAAAAAGATTGCAATCTCTCAAAACAAATGCAAAAATTCTGACTCACAAGGAATACTTTCAAACTGAAACACTTTAAGAAGGGTATGGTGGAAAGTCATCTGATTGTGTTGACCGGCTTCAAGAATAATAATTTTTAATACATCGACCATGCACTGACAGTGAGTCAGTACAATGCTGCATGATGAGGCATGAACATTGCAGAGAGAATATCATTATAAAATATTTCTGGAACGTCTTTGTGTAATGACTATTGTACATGGAGGCTTTCGTTCATTGTGGGAAACTAAAAATGAGTCAACATTTCATTGACACATGCATGATGCTGTACAGTTTTGTATGTAAACTATTGCTTTCTGTACTTTTCAATTATCCCTGTCATTGACTTCTCCAAGATATATGCGCAGTCGTGTCTTCAGATTGCTGACCCTTCTTCACTGTTTTCTTTAAGTTCTGTAAATAAATGTCCATAAATACACATTGATGTTGTCTTTTCATAATTAACCATTGTTTTGTAAAGGACCATACTGGCATTTTTATTTAAAATGCCACTTCTAGTATGGAGTATACCTGCTGCAAAGGAAAATAACAGTGTTGGTTTACACCTTGCAAACATACAGCAAATTGGTGTAAACAGGCCGAATATTAGTTTTATAAACATCTGTATGTCACTCTTTATATGCTTACAAATTATTAACATCCCTTATTACTATTTTTGAATATTGGTCAATATGAATATGAATATACATTCAAATGTATATTTCCTTGTGAGACAACAGTGCTAAATTTCCCATGATTCCTCCTTCTCATTAAAATGCACTTTTCATCTCTGCCATGGATTGAGAAATCATCAAACAAAAATTAACAGCAAGGCATTGATGCAGAGAATGAGCCAAAACATTGATTCTTTTCTACATTATGGAAAAAAAAGTATTATGTCAATGTTCTAACTTAACTTCTATGGTTATGAGCAGGTTGTGATTGGCATGCTTATTTAAAATGCACTCAGCATGTATTGAAATTTCCTTAATTGTTATGTGAATTGTTTGCATATGTGGTGATTATATGTGATTTCATTGTACCTGTATGTACTTGTATCCAAATATGTTTCTATTATGCTTGATTTTGCTGGCCATTCTTGGATGACCTAGCAATTCAAGAATCCAAAGTGTTTTGTGCTGTCTTCTGTAATATGTATACTCTCTGATGTTTTGTCATATCTTGTCAGCTTTTAATTTTATTCTTATCCAACAAGATATCTTTTATATTTGTTGGAAACAAATTTATGCAAAGACAATTTTAGTAAGCTTTGCTCAACACAATTCTTTATTAAATTGACCATTTGGTGATGTTGGAAAATGTAACTGATGTCAACTCTCTCTTTTGCAGTTGACCCACCTTCAGACTTGAATTTTAAAATTATAGATGAAAATACTGTTCATATGTCATGGGCCAGACCAGCTGATCCAATTGTGGGTTACAAAATAACAGTGGAGCCTACAACAGGTAAGTTCTGAGATGTTGGGGTTTTAGGACAGAGACATCAAAGATGTCTAATCTTTCCCCTCCTTACATTTCATTGTAAGATTTGGAAAACCTGAGGGTTTTAGCCAGTGTCATGAGATACTTGGTGGACTCAGGTCTGCAGATTTCCAGCCTAGTCCCCACTGTTATATTTGTATAGTATCAGCTTTGTTTGCTGTGTTAAGCTGTTATTAAAAAGAGACTTTTCCCCTTGATCAGAATATTGCCGATAATCTTTGATTTTACAAAATAGAAGGATCATTTCTTGGCATTCTTCTTGAATCATGTAATCTTTCCAGCATTTAAAGTGACCAATGATGAAGTGAGTCATTACACCTTGCCCAGTGTCCTACTTCCTTCGTATTCAGGAAACATTATTCAGGGATAACAGTGAGCTGCCATGATGGAAGACGAGAATCTACTTTGGCTAGGTGGATTCTGTAGATCCTAAGGCTAAGAGTCTTTGGGGAAAAAAACTTGTTTTGGTTGTTCTAAGTGTTTTCTTCAGTGTTCATGATGTTGCCTAAGTGTGAAAAAACCAATCTCTGTTGATTAACTTTTATTTGTAACATGGAATGGGAAAATAACCATTTCCACTAACACTGGCTGAGTAGTAGGAAGAAGTCTTGATTGGCTGACAGAAGAGATGGATGATGTCAACATAACTCATCCTCATATTTGTGGTCTTTAAAAATATCAATGATTTTAAATCTTGATTTATCAGGCAATTGGGAAACTTTTTTTTTTCTTTTTGGTGTGATCTGAGAACTTAAAAAGGGATCAAGAATTTACTTTTTCTTCTTTGAATCTTTTCTTCCTCAACATATTCGTAGTGAACTATTTCATTCATTCCAAAGCAGGAAAGCAGTTGGAAAAGAGTTTATCCAGTTTCCAGATGTTGAAAATGACTGGCTCCTATACTCTAAAAACTGACACTGGGTCCACCCAACCCAGCGGAGACCCGGAGTCTTGTCCCATGGGGACCCTGGTTGGTTCTGCAATGCTTCACATGTAAACCAAGAGTATTCCCCAGGGTTTTATTAGACCTGTTACCCTTTTTGATTGTTTGTTTTGATGAAAATTTAATATAATTAATAATTTAAAAGTCACTTAGGCCCTAAGAACTACAGTGTTTCCTGACTGAACTGAGGATTAACATAATCTAGCAGGAAGTGTGTAATTGTCAATATATAAGCAAACACTCAGTGCACTGTACCTTGAAAAGTTTGATACCTGGTTAAGTCAGTTCAGACGACTGTGGCCACCGTTAGGAAATGCCCCCATTGGAGTATGGAGAATGCATTTCCTCTGTAGATGAGGATGCTGTTTCCCACAGACGTTCATTTTAGAGTATGAGGTTTGTTGTCCTTGAGTTGATTTCATCCCTCTTTTACTTTCTGTGCTCTCCTCCAATCCATAATCTAAAATTGAATGTTTTTTTTGCTTTATAATCTCACTTACAAAAATTTCATCTATGAGAGTTTTTTTTTTTAGTTTAATATTATGGTAGACCTTTAATCTAGAGGAATACTTGTGTCTGCACACAAACGAATATTGAACATGATTGTAAGGAGTAAAGGCGATGCCGGTCCAATTTATCGAATTTCTAGAATTCAAAGTTTTGGTTTTGGAAAAATAATGTTTGGATATTCTGGAAAAAATGTATATTTTGCATTTTTCAGATTTTGAGCATGCCTGGGAGTTACATTATATTGTGTTACGTTACATGTGAAAGATATTTTGTCATATTGATTTTTTTTTCCTCTATTTCCAGATGGGCCCACTAAAGAATTTACCCTTGCAGCTAGTACCACTGAAACCTTATTATCAGAGCTTATACCTGAAATAGAGTATGTGGTGACAATCACTTCATATAATGAAGTAGAAGAAAGTGTACCAGTCATAGGCCAACTAACAAGTAAGCACACTTATCAGATACTTTTATACCTTACGTTTTGCAGAAGATCTCTCCAACTTCACAATTTAATTTGTGTTTATGCAGTTAATTTATTATCAGTGTTAACTATTCTTTCTATGATCCTAGTTATTAGTGGATATGAATAATTCATTCCTGACTTATAATCCCAGTCTCTAGGAGCAGCAAGAATGTTATAAATGAAAACTATTTAAACATTGGACTTTGCCAGGCAGTTATATTAATGTCCTTTTTGAAGTATATCTAAAATCTCACTAAAAATAATTTATTTGTGAGGGAATGCTTATTCGGCTGTCTTTGCTGACCAGCTGGGCAATGGACCATGCATTTGAAAGACAATGGTGAAAGATGACATATTTATTTTCTTTTAGGAAGTGTTTGTATGGGTTTATTTCCTTTTGATAATAATCAAGTTTTGACTTAGTTCAAACAGGTGGCCCGAAGCCAGGGGAGAAGAAACCTGGAAAAACAGAAATACAAAGTAAGCATTTCCCTTAATATTTTTGCCCCGCTTTGCAGAAGTTATAAATATAATATAAAGGAGATGTTCCAAGTAGATCCATAGTTTGCTCTCATTCCTATATTAATTTCTAAGCGCTTTATCTAGAAGAAGTACAATGTAGTAGAGTAGTATGGCTAAGCGGTTATAACACCTGCTTTCTGACTTTCTAACCATTTATTTTATTTACTAAATATTCCTTTTATTGGGAATCTTTGAATTGTTTGTGTCCAAGTTTCCCTGCAGGATTTTTGGCAGTAGGTGAAAAACAGAGCTCTGCATTGGACTTAACTCATTTTCAAAGACAAACTGCAGAAATAGGTGGCAGCCTACAGATAACATGAGAAATACAAGGCTGGACCACGAGGAGGATGCCCTCATAGTGTTTTAAGCAATTCCACTGCTGTGAAAATGTATTTCTAGGTCTCTGTGTCTGTTATGCTCATTCCTAGGGTGTTTACATGGGCTTAGTTCATGCAGTTGTAACCTCTTCCAGAGTCTCTGTAAGATGTCTCCGATAAGTTGATGTATTTGTAATCAAATGAAAGCGATTTTACTGAGTCTGGTTTTGCGGTTTCTAGACCCCTTTTGTCTTACACCGCTTTTTTGAGTTACTGGGTTGAGGCCTCGAGGGGTTTCTTGGACTCCTAATTTTGGCACCTTGTAAGTTGGATTTATGACCCATGATAACAATAAAAAGATTGTGAATCCAAAGTTCCATTTATCTGGAGTTTTTCTCCTCCAGCTCACTGTTTATCATACTTTCAGATATCTAATAATCTGAAATGAAGTTTATAGTATGCAGTTACAATGCAAATATTTTCTCTGAATCATCAATATTTATTCTAAATCAAAGCATTATTCCAAATATTAACTTTCAATAGACTTGAATTGGCCAATTAAATAGTGTGCAAAAATTACTGAGATATGCAGCTTGGATTGGCTTGCAAATTTTTCCAAGACCCTTTCCTCCTCTTCCTAGCCAAATACTTCTTTTATTATCCACGAACTAACCACAGAAAATTCACTCATATTTGCATTATGAATATAGATTTTCATAAAAACCAACCTGTTCCCCCTGCTCCTGACCACAGAGAGAAGGAAAAAATACTGTATTTAGTTATAAAAGCCAATTATTGCATTTTTGGTAATTTAGGGATGCTGTGTGTATTTTTACTTTAGAATTAAAATGCTTTTCCCCTTTTTCTTCAGTAAAAGTTGGTTTTAGTTATCAAGTTTAAATACATTGACAATCAGGACAACAAGATTTTGTGGCTACTTTGCATCATATTTGTGCTTGTTACTTTTGTTCAATTCCATTACCCCTCTAAACTAACCAACTGCAAACTTTGGACAAAATTGTATTGTAAAATGCAGGACAGTGTTCAAAGATTCGCTTTTTCCTTCAGCCCTACGACATTTGCTTAAATGGTACAGCAATTGTTTTGTATTCACTGACTGCAAAATACCAAGAATGAAAACATTTTGCTTACATTTCTTTTGTGTGTCTCCTGGATGTCTTATATAATTTTTACTTGGTGAAAAGAATGAGAATATAGCTTATATAAATAGATAAGTCCATAGCAAAAACCCTTGGGTCACATGCCCCCGGAGAGTAGGTCGTATATCTACTTAACTCGTCTTGTGTAACAGCTCATACAGCAATTTAAAGACATACAGCTGCAGAAATGCATCTTCATGAAGGTACTGAAAATGCTTCTATGTATACTAATAAAACTTGATATTCTTTTGTGCATGTCAGTTGCAGTTGAAGGCCAATGTGAAATGTTCTAATGAACAAAATGATTTTAGGAGCCAACATTATTGCAATGTTAGTTTGTACTCCTTAATGCTAGATAGATTTCACACTGTGTCATTTAAAAAATCTATCACCTGTATTTCAGAATGCTCTGTCAGTGCCTGGACTGATTTAGTGTTCCTTGTGGATGGCTCATGGAGTGTGGGAAGAAATAATTTCAAGTACATTTTAGACTTTATTGCTGCTCTTGTGTCTGCTTTTGACATTGGGGAAGAGAAGACAAGGGTCGGAGTTGTTCAGTACAGCTCTGACACCAGGACGGAATTTAACTTAAATCAGTTCTACAAAAGGGATGAGCTGCTTGCTGCAATTAAAAGAATCCCATACAAAGGTGGCAACACAATGACAGGTATGTTTTTACAAATTTTGTTACTGTTTTAAATAAATGACATATCTGTTTGGGAAAGAAATTAAGCATTGTACAATGATCGTACGTTAACAACTTTGAAATTAATCACATAGCTTTTGAGTTCAGTTGTGTAGTGCGAAGTGACTGAACGTATTTCTTTTTCACTTCAGGGGATGCCATTGATTACTTAATTAAAAATACTTTCACGGAATCTGCTGGTGCAAGAGCTGGCTTTCCCAAAGTGGCAATTATCATTACGGATGGCAAATCCCAGGACGAAGTGGAAATTCCAGCAAGAGAGCTTCGAAATATTGGGGTTGAAGTTTTCTCTTTGGGTAGGTCAAGTATGGTTAATTATTTTCTTTTTAGAACTACTTTCATTCTTAATTCTCAGGAAGATGAAGGGTTGATTTCTCAAGGAAAGATACTTTCCTCCAGGACAGATAGCAGTGTTTACTGCATTTATAGTGTACTATTAAGTCAAATCATTTTTGCATAAAAATTCCGCTTATTCATTTTCTTACGTAAGTCCTTTAGCATATGCATTAAGTAAGGTGATATTCATATTCTTTGCCAACCTTCTTCTTTTCAAAGAATGCTGGGCCAATGGTTCTAATAAAGGTCCTCCTTGTATTATCAGTAAGTATTTTTTAATGTGTTTCCTCTATTATGTAACACTTGAAGAATTTGGAGGGCTCATTCAGGACTCTGGAAGAAAAATGTATTCTCTTTACAAATCGCAGGGACAAGAGATGGCATGGTTGAGATGAGAGCCCGCGCTGTTTGACCAACCATTCGTTTGCCTCTCTGGCTGGCCACTTTCTGGGAAATTATAAAATGCTTTTGTCAGTTGCACATTCATTAGGAAGCAAAGCAGTTCTGGTTTCAGGCTGAGAAAGGATTTGACGATGTCTTCACTTGTGAGAGACTAAGAAAGCAAAGCACTCCCCCAGTTCAGCCTATTTCCCCTTTCAATATATCCCTGTTCTTTTTTTTTTTTTTTAAGGTATTAAAGCTGCAGATGCCAAAGAACTCAAACTGATTGCCTCCACACCTTCACTAAATCATGTTTTCAATGTGGCCAACTTCGATGCAATTGTGGATATTCAGAATGAGATCATCTCCCAGGTGTGCTCAGGTGTGGATGAACAGCTTGGCGAATTGGTTAGTGGAGAAGAAGGTGAGTGGACTATTGAGTGTTCCCATGTGTTTGCCTTTTCCATTTTTTGAGAGCACTTACAGCTTTACGGGCAGGGGCACATTTAGTTTAGCATTCTGCAACTTAAACTAACAACAGCACTGTTTCTATTAAATGGCAAAGGAAAAAGGTTTTCCATCACCATTCTCTGCGTCATGTTTCCAAAGCTCTTAAGAATATTTCAAAGATCAGTCACTTTGATCCTCCCACATTTGGAACATGTTCCCATGTTATCAGTCATTGCTTTTAAATACATAGGAGAGAGAGAAGACATTTCATAAGCATCCTTTGGGATGTTAAGAAGTCACAATTTCCATGATTATTCTCCTCTTAGCCTGAGAATTGACAATTAAAGATAAGATAGATCATGTGCTTGAGCACAGAAGAAACCTCAACTAATTTAAGAGGCTAGAAATTATTTAAAGTGTCTTTTCTGACCACAATGCCATGAAAGTAGAAATCAACTACAGAAAAACAAAGCATTAAAAAACAGCAGCATGGAGATTAAACAACATGCTACTAAAAACCCAATGGGTCAATGATGAAATCAAATAAGAAGTTAAAGATAAGATCTAAGTAGCTACATCTTCAATCATATAAATTCTTTAATCTCCAAGCCCCAAATATTTTGGCAATATTCACTGGACCTAATTCTGTTTCTTGAACTCCTTCTTATTACTTCATGGGCTCTGAATCTCTTTCTTTGTTTTACTGCCTAATGTCTGATTTTTTTTGCTCTGTATTATTACAGAATCCACCCCCGCCTGATTTTCCCCTGATCAACCTCTCTTTACTCAGTCTTTTGAAACATTCAGATTCTTTTTCATCTTCACTAGGGTGCATGTGTGAGGTTAGGTCAAACTTTCCCTCTGCCTTGGTTGGAACTCTCTGTGTACAAGGCCTGGGCTGCCTTGCAGGTGTTCACACTGCTCCTTGGGACCTTCTTGCTCTTGCTGGCATTTGCCTGCAACCTCTGCCCCCTGCACCCTCTGCCCCCTGCACCCTCTGCCCCCTGCACTGTCTCTGCATCACTCAAAAGCTTTGCCCTTTTTGATATAGATATTCGAGAACAGAAAATGTTGAAGGAAGAAGACATGAATACAAAATGAATGCCAAATAAAAATCATTTAATGATTTAAGGATAGTAAAAAAAAAAAAGTAGACTTTTAGAGCTGTCTGCCACTAATCTTGCCTCTAAAGTAAACTAAGCAAAGTATAAAATGCACATGTCCTTTAACTCCTCAATCCTCAGAATAGAAATTTACCCGAGGAGATGTTTACCCAAAGGCAAAAAGACACATGTATTCCATTAATTTTTTTTCATTATAATGAAAAATTAGAAATAACACCAATGTCCACCATAGGGAATTGATTATGAAAGTTGTACAACAGATGCCAAGGGGCCATTAAACATGATACTGTGGAATAATATTTAGTGAAACTTGAAAAGCTATAATATATTTTTAAGGAAAAATTTTAAAAAGTATCACAGAACATCATCTCTCATTCTTATATATGCATATTTGGATGTGTTTAGTTGAACGATATTTAGAAACAGGCCTCTGAAGTGTTTAAAGTATGGTGGTTTCAGTTGTTCAATCAAAGTGGTAAATGTGCGAGCATTCACAGTGCTATTAAAAAAAACAACAACAAAAAAGCTTTGCCCAAACAGGTGGCACAACTGTTGCTTTCCGCCTTCTGCTGCTCACTTCTCTAGACCTCATTTTTATGGACTACATTTTTTTTTTTTGAGAAGACGTTGAGTAACCTTGTATATATTTCTTCATCCACTCTTGTAGGCTGACTTATAAAAACTTAGAACTATATCTTCTGGAAACTGATTCCATTGACCAACCTAAAACTTTGAAGATTTGGTCTGAAATGTCTTAAAATACTTTATGTTATCTGCTAGGTTCATGACTTCCTACACTGCGTAAGGGTAGATATTTTTTAGACTGATTGCTTGCCAGTATGCACTTTGTAAACCATTATTTCACCTCTGTTTGGTGGCATTGTGAACATAATTGAACTTTTTTTCTTACCTTGAAGTTAAGTGGAAATAAAATTGTTTACAATTGTAAGAACCTGTCATGTAAGAACTGCTGAATTCTTTATCTTTCTTGGCAGATTATAAAGTGTCTTTTAAATATTACATGACTATGCCTATAGTCTTATTGAAAGAGGAAGACTTTCTAAAATATTGAGTAAGTCATTGATATAACAAATATGTATCAAGTGCCTCCTTTGGTTCCTGAGAATAAAGGCAATGAATGAAATACCAAAACCAGTGTAAAATCTTGGAGCCAGAGATGAATTAGGCATCAGATATCCTATCATTAATGTCTCCGAGGACTTTCTTTTTTCCTAACTTCTCATCTCTCTGATTAAAAATCAGGCACTGAGTCTTTTTCAGTTTGATGGATACAGGTGGAAGTGGGACTGGGAAACTCGTTCTGATGCATTCATGATTAATTTGAATAAGGAGACTTGAGAATGCAAAGATAAAGACATAATTCACAGGGTTGCATCTCCTTGTTTTTAATCTCTCTTCTGCTTGCTACTTTGTAGTTATTGAACCTCCTTCAAATTTGATTGCGACGGAAGTCTCATCGAAATATGTTAAGCTAAGTTGGAGTCCATCTCCTAGCCCAGTGACTGGCTATAAAGTCCTCCTTACACCCATGACTGCCGGAAGCCGGCAGCATGCTCTGAGTGTGGGGCCTCAGACGACCACGCTCAGTGTTCGGGACCTCTCAGCAGACACAGAATACCAGATCAGTGTTTCGGCCATGAAGGGACTGACCTCCAGTGAACCTGTTTCAATAATGGAGAAGACTCAGCCAATGAAAGTTCAAGTGGGTAAGTAAACAGGTGTATCACTGGGTTTGGAATATGTGAAAGTCCATTTGCTGGGATGTGTTACTGGTTCAGACTGAGCTTTAAACAAAATATTTGCAATAGTTTCCTTCTAAAGACATCTGCTTACTAAGAAAACCAGCTACCATTGGCCTTCCATATCAGCGGGTTCTGTATCCACAGAGTCAGCCAACTGTGTTGTCTGATGTTGGTTGAATCCATAGATGTGGAATCCGCAGATCTGGAGGGCCGACATCCCTTTATAGAGTGGACTTGAGCATCTCCGAAGTTAGGTATGGGGAAGGAGGTCCTGGAACCAATACCCCGAGGATGCAGAGGGATGGCTGCATATGTATTTTAATGATTAATTCATATTTGTTGAACTTTAATGGGCTTTTTTTTTTTTTTACAGAATGCTCACGTGGTGTGGATATAAAAGCTGATATTGTGTTTTTGGTTGATGGTTCCTATAGCATTGGGATTGCAAACTTTGTTAAAGTTAGAGCCTTTTTGGAAGTTCTCGTAAAAAGTTTTGAGATTTCACCAAGTAGGGTACAGATAAGTCTTGTCCAGTACAGCCGGGATCCTCATACTGAGTTCACTTTGAAAAAATTCACCAAAGTTGAAGATATAATTGAAGCAATAAACACCTTCCCCTACAGAGGAGGGTCTACCAACACTGGGAAAGCAATGACTTACGTCAGAGAAAAAATATTTGTGCCGAGCAAGGGTTCAAGAAGCAACGTACCAAAGGTCATGATTCTTATCACGGACGGGAAATCTTCAGATGCTTTCAGAGACCCTGCTATAAAACTAAGGAATTCAGATGTTGAAATCTTCGCAGTTGGCGTGAAGGACGCTGTTCGCTCAGAACTAGAAGCCATTGCCTCTCCCCCGGCTGAGACCCATGTGTTTACAGTCGAAGATTTTGATGCTTTTCAGAGGATCTCTTTTGAACTCACACAGTCTATCTGCCTTAGAATTGAGCAAGAATTGGCAGCTATAAAGAAAAAAGGTTAGTAGACTTTGTCAAGTAAAAGTTCTCTCTTCATAAACAAAGCCTTTTTGGCTCTAAAATTGTGGCTTTGTCTTTTTTCTTTTTTATATAGAGGAAAAAATAACTTTCCTATGTTTTTGAAAACTATGGAATTTAGCTCATTTAGCTTCGAGATATAAGTTTCTCCTGGGTATGATTCAAGTGTTTATTGGTAAAAAAAAGTTGTTTATCCTGAGTCATGAGATGTTTTTGATCTTAGATCCTCAAGCAGGGCCAGGAACCAGCTCCACCCACTGTCATATTCAGTTCAGTGACCACTAATTGAGTGTCTACCGTCTGTTGGATGCTGAGTTAGTTCCTTTGAATCAAAGGTGATTGGAACATAGTCCTGGATTTTTGAATCCTCCTTATGCATTCTCTTTCTTGTACCATTTTATGGGCAGCATTCCTCACATCTGGAATTCCTTATTTTTATTTATTTATTTTTTTTAGTGGGGTTGCTGGGGATTAAACCCAGGACCTTGTGCATGCTGAGCATACATTCTACCACTGAGCTATACTCACCCACCTAAGCCTTTCTTAACAGCTCTAATGCTGTAATACATCATTTTTAGCCATTTGGCATTCAAATACACTACTTTGTTCTGTTAATTGCACTTGTTTTGTCTCTCCAGTTCAATTGTATGTCCCCTGAAGATAGTCAGTGTCCCTTAAACATTGCCTCTTCCTATGGTTTAGTTTAATAAATATTCATTTATTGGGAAAAATTGCTTAATTGTTACCTTGAAATATCTGTCTACCACCAAAGGTTAATATCTGACTGCCTGGGATGAGTGGGAACATTTTGATGGTTCAGTTTAGATCTGTTACTGTTTAAATATTTCAGCTGTGGACAGGACTGTTCCATTTCTGCTTTGTCTTAATAAGCTTAAAATTCGAATTCAGTCTTAACTAGTTATTGAAACAACATAACTTAGTATTATGAATGCTCAAGACAAATGACCAGGACCTCTTTGCAGGGCTGTAAGTGAGAGACTTTCAGTGGTCACGGGGGTGCAATATTTACCCTGTACATTGGTCTCAATGACCGCTCTCCCAAATGAATAGAAGCCACTTCAGAAAATGTGTAGTCATTGGGTCCATGTTTTACTTTATAGATTTAAATTTTAACTATGTCTTTTTTTTTTTTTTTTAAAGCTTATGTGCCTCCCAAGGATCTCAGTTTTTCTGAGGTGACTTCTTACAGTTTCAAAACCAGTTGGTCTCCTGCTGGGGAAAATGTTTTTTCATACCACATCACCTACAAGGAGGCTGCTTCAGATGATGAGGTCACGGTGGTGGAGCCAGCATCGAGCAACAGCGTTGTTCTCAGCAGCCTGAAGCCAGAGACCCTGTACCTGGTCAACGTGACCGCAGAGTACGAGGATGGCTTCAGCATTCCTGTGGCTGGAGAGGAGACCACTGAAGAAGGTGCGGGAAGCTTCCTCCACTGTTTCTCCCAAACTAGCAGTTGATTGTAGAATAAAGTTTCCATTTGAAATAACCATCTGAGGGAGGGGGTAATAGGTTCATCTAATTTATTGTTATCATTCTTAAGGAAGGTGCTGGGGATTGAACCCAGGACCTTGTGCATGCTAAGCACATACTCTACCACTGAGCTATACCCTTCCCCATATAAAACTTTTTAAAAAGAGAAAAAAAGCATTTAAGTAAAAGACACTAGATTTATTTTGATGAATTTGGGTTGAGACATAGAAAACTGTTAATTTTTATGGACTTAACTCTGGAACTACTGCTTATCCATCATTTTCTGTCCCACGTTTCAACAGTGTCACAGTCAAATACTTCTGAAACTGCCGAACGTCTGATGACAAAGGTTTATTACCCCAATTTTTTCTTTTTAAAACCTGTGGTAAAATATATACATGACGTAAAATTTACCATTGAAACCATTTTTCAGTGTACATTTCAGTGGCAATTAGTACATTCATATTGTTGTGCTGCCAGCACTCCATTCATCTCCGGAACTCTTTTCGTCTTGCAAAATGGAAACTCTCCGTCCTTTAAAAAATAACTCCTGGTTCTCGCTTCCCTTCCCCCCAAACCCGTCATCCTTGGCAACAACCAGTCTACGTTCTCTTTCTATGAATTTGACGACTCTAGCCATCCCATATGAGTGGAATCATACAACATTTGTCCTTTTGCAATTGGTGTATTTCACTTAGTTTTTGAGTAGCACCAACTACATTTGTATACACTCCAGTTTTTGGGCATTGCACTATCCAAGAGAATTTGGTAATGCCTTTCCAATTCTATTGTCTGTAGTGAAGTCTGAGATTTAAACTTTGTTTTGTCAATAAGGATGTTTTTGATTCACTAGCCTCATTAAACGAGCAATTATTGAACTTCTGCCATGTGTCAGGAGCTATAATCATTGTTTCCATAGATTACCTCATTTAACCACTTCAGTAACCCTATAAATAGTCACATTTTACTGTTGGGTAATCTGAGATTCAAAAATGCACACAAATTAAGCTTCAGAGCTAGTATTCAAACCCGTCAGTTCTGTTGATTCTAATTTAGTCATTTTCTTTGCCATATAAAATGAATCATGGGTGTAAGTCTGCCAGTTGCCATTTCTTTCTCTTCTTGAGATACACAATTCCTTTTTCCCTGGAATGATTTATTGATGAGTTGGACATTTAGATTATCTTCTAATTCTGTGTGAGGTACATGCAGATATATTGCATTGTGGTTTCACCCCAGTGGATTTAGTTCATCTTTTCTGAATGTGTTGTCCCTATGAACAATTTGCCCCTTAAATAAGTCATTGAAGCATGTTCACTAACCACAAAGCCAAATGATGTTCTCATTTGGGCTTAATGAAAATTTCAAATTGTTTGGTTTAATTGTTCCAAAGTCAAATGACTATGCAGATAAAAAATTTACTTGTAGGACTGATGGGATAAGACAGTTTGTGGGTAAATCTGGTAGACCTGAGTGTTAGGTATTATTTTCTGAAAAAATCTAGTAAGAGTAAAAGCCTTGTTACTTATATTTGATGAAACAAATTGTTTTTCTTTTTGAATTTTATGTCAATATTAATTTACAATTTAATAGAGTATCTATGATTTTAAAAGTTTACTATTATATACGTCTTCATTTGATTAAAAATTTGACAGTGCTTAGTTTCTTTCTGGATATTGTAGAGTATTTGTTTGCTGTTTCAGAATCTAGTTAATATTTGGTTAAATGAATGCCGTAACTAGGATGTTTTTCAAAAACCTGTTCATGGATCTGCTAAGAGAAATGTTCTAATTTAGTGATCAAAAGCTAATTTTTTATTTTTCATGTATAATCAGTCAACTTATTATTTTTAAATTTCAGTAAAAGGAGCACCTCGAAATTTAAAGGTGACCGATGAGACTACAGATAGCTTTAAGATTACCTGGACTCAGGCTCCGGGGAGAGTTTTAAGGTATCGAGTCATCTATAGACCAGTTGCTGGTGGAGAAAGCAAAGAAGTCACCACTCCAGCCAATCAGAGGAGAAGAACGCTGGAGAACCTGACTCCAGACACAAAATACGAAGTATCTGTAATTCCTGAATATTTCTCAGGACCTGGATCTCCGTTGACTGGAAATGCAGCCACTGAAGAAGGTAGAGGAAATATGCTCACCATTTGGGAACAGCCAAAATCTTAGAATGTAGGCGAAACTTTGGGTGACTGTCCAGATACTATGAGACATGAGACATTTTGTCTCAATTGTCTGAGTATCTTAGACGGTAATCCTGGTAGATTTGGGTTACTCAAATATTTGACTTACTCATGACATTTATTTGTATCAGTAGAACTTGAATGCCATGATATGGTCTAAATAGTCTTTTAAAAATAATAATGATCAAATATTCTAATCTAAATTGAAGGATAACTAGGGATTAAAAATCAACTTGTTATGCACCATTGAAACAGATTATATATTATTTCTTCAGGAAGATTTAAAAATATTAATCTGTTTTTATTTAAAATGGAGTGATTAGGCTCTCAGGATAGATTCTGATATTAGCTTCAAACTATTATTTTTTCCCATTTTTTTAATTGAACTATAGTCAGTTCATAATGTGTCAATTTCTGGTGTACAGCATCATGTTTCAGTCATACATTTACATACATATATTTGTTTTCATATTCTTATTATTCATATTATAGATTACTACAAGATATTGAATATTGTTCCCTGAGCTATACAGTATAAACTTATTGTTCATCTATTTTATATATAGTAGTTAGTATCTGCAAATCTTGAACTCCCAATTTATCCTTTCTTACCCACTTCCTCCCCGGTAACCATAAGTTTGTCTTCTATGTCTGTGAATCTGTTTCTGTTTTGTAAATCAGATTGTTTGTCTTTTTTATTAGATTCCACATGTAAGTGCTATCATATGGTATTTTTCTTTCTTTTTCTGGTATAACAATCTCCAGGTCCATCCATGTTGCTGCAAATGGCATTATTTTATTCTTTTTTTGGCTGAAGTTGCAAATTATTAATGTGTAATACGTTATTTCATTGAGAAAAATTAAGGCATTTGTAATTTTCATTTTATTCCTTATCTTAAACTTAAAAAAAACACATTAGCAGTAATGAACAGTTATTAGGTACCTCTTTGTGTCAGATTCTGTGCAGAGAGCTTTTTGTGTATTACTTCATTTAATCCCTGCATAGAAACTGTGAAGTCGTTACTTTTATTATCCTAGTTGGACAGAAAAATTGAGGCTAAGGGAACTAAATAATAGTGCTGAGTCATGTTGCTAATGAGCTGTAAATCTGAGCTTGTCGACTTTATTGCCCTGGTGCAGACACTCCCAAGGAACATCCGTTCTGGCTCCACCGTCTTCACTACTTACCTCCTGGTGGCGCCTAGCTAATCTGCCTTTTTTTCAGAGACTCTTTCTCCTTTCACGTACTGTCGTCCTCCTCTCTTCCCTTTGGACAGTTACAACTTTTTACCCTTCCTACTCTAGGGCTCTTTGTGCTGAGCATCAGAGAAAGACCCAGTGATGCCTCATCTTTCTGTTTTCTGGAATAAAAGTGGCTGGCAAGTGTGTACCCAGTGGGGAGAGTCACTGGGCTGGGTGCCTTGAGACCCTTCAGAGACCACGTGGCCACTCTCCTAGGAAAGTCATGAAAGGCCAGACATCATAGTTGCAAAGGAAAATCATTTATTATTTTTATCACATCAGTGTATTTCCTGGCCACCACATTTAGATTTTCATAACATTACTCCAACAAGCCCTTTTTATTGAAGATTTCTTAGAGGAATTAAAATCTCCACTGTGATACTAATCAGCATATATACATTATATAGGGCTTTGTTCAATGTAATGTAATTTTTTACCTGAAAGATGGTAACATGAAAGATTTTAACCTGAGTAAATATGGAAGAGGAGTTAAATGTCTTTTGCTTTGTTTCTACTAACGTGCAGGGCACAATTTAGAGATACACACACATATATATATAAAGAAACAAAATTTTTTTGAAGTCATTTTACTAAATAATGAGTTTTGATGTTGTTGTTGTTTTTTTAATGAAGTTAGAGGGAACCCAAGAGACTTAAGAGTATCTGACCCTACGACATCAACTATGAAATTATCTTGGAGTGGGGCACCAGGAAAAGTGAAACAGTATCTCGTCACATACACCCCTGTGGCGGGAGGTGAAACTCAAGAGGTCACTGTGAGGGGAGATACAACCAGTACCGTACTGAGAGGATTAAACGAAGGGACACAATATGCCTTGTCTGTGACAGCCTTGTATGCATCTGGGGCTGGAGATGCCCTTTTTGGAGAAGGAACGACGCTTGAAGGTAATCACTGTCATATTTTATAGAAATCCCTGTGCTTGTTTGTGATTGCATTTAGGAAGCTTAAAATGTTTTCAGAGAATGAAATCTGGGAATGTGTGATCCTTTCTCTTAAAAGGAATTTGTATTGAAAAATAAGTAATCATAAAACTACCTCTTATTCAGAGATGTAGAACGTTAAGCTACTGAAAGAAATTACACTCGATTAGGAAGAAGTGTACTGGGGAGCTGAGTGCATAGTAAGGCCATGGAAATGTGTCTGTAATTCTTTGAGTTACTTAAACAGAGAATAAGTGTGTGACATTCAGAGTGGGAAGGGGTCTTAGGAAACATTTATGGAGGAAGAGGGCCTGGATTGCTCAAGATAACAGCTGCTTTCACCACCCAGGAGCAGATGGGAACCCTTTTCTGACTCACAGCCTCTTTTCATGCACTATGCACATAAGCATTCATAACAGCTTGAGAAATACGAGCATCCAAGTTTCTATTTGTTTTCTAAATGACCTCAAAAATTCAGGTCTGTGTTAGAAGTTCAAAGTTAATGCAGTTCTTAGGAAGAAGCATCAGCAAGACTGAGGCTGTTCCTTGGTTCTTTAGTTTATTGTCAGAGGGCTTCATATGTCTCAGGATATTTTAACTATAATGGTAGCTTGGATCTGACCCACCACAACTACAAAGTAAGCTGTGTGTGAGAGAGAAAATACAAATTTAACTCAGCCACAGTGAGAACGGATTGTTATGTTAAAAAGCCATTATCAGTGGATAGTTATAATGAGTTCCATAGTGGGGGCCTCAGTGGGAGATCAGATATAGACTTCCTTCCTCTCATCATCTTTTCTATGACTTACTTTAAATAATTATAGCAAGAAAATGAATCTGAAGTACCTTTTGTAATGTGAAACCATAGTGATATTAGGCAAAATATCCATCAACTTTAGTGGCTCCAAGAGTTTGGAGGACTGTAGATGTTACAATTGGCAGGCACAAGGCCTACAGTAGGCAGTTTTGATTAAAACTTAAAAGACTTAGTTAAGAATTAAAAATAATAGACAAAAAATTCTAATCAAAATTTCATCTCTTATAGTGATCAAGAGTTTAAATTCTATCTCTAATACTGATCAAGAGTTTAAGTCCATTACTCTGTGAAATTTATAATTAGAAGATTTAAATGAAAGATTAAATACCAGTGTGTAAAATACTGATTGCCAGAAGAGTCCTGCTTGGATTACTTAACCATGTGGTGTGGAAATAATCCCTTTGCCCCGCTGAGCCTCAGTTTACCCCTCTATAAAAAGGGGATGATCATTGCTTTCCCTTCTTCCCAAACTTACTACAAAGATCAAATAGGAGTATGTAAGTGAAACTCTTTGGGAACTGTAAGATACTCCATGTATATAAAATTCATCAAGAGAAAATAATGTTAACTTTAGGACTGATATCTAAAAATACAGCTTTTGTAAGTATTTCAAAGATATTGATTGGTTCCACTAAAGTTTTGAAGATAATAAGAGGTAGAAATAGAAATTATCTTAACTGCAGAGACGTAATTCAAACAATAAAAGTATGTGATCTTTATATCTGGAGCAACAGTCAGAATTTCTGAGAGGTTTGCCCTTTTCTTTTGACCTTTGAAGTTCTCTTTCTCATGTACCTTATACAGGCTTCCAATATAGATTATTCATAGGATTTTGAAGGGTAAACTTTTGAGCTTTTTTTAAAATGGAATAGTTGTAGATTATTTATATTTGCAAAAATTTCTCCCTTATAAGGAATATCTTGGAAAAAAATGTAATATTTTTATTTCTCTTGTACCTTTTAACCTTCTGATTTTCTTCTCCATTTCTTCCTTTAAAAAATATATTCATACCCATTCAAAATCTTGAATCTAAAAATTAATGCACTTTTGCTAAGAATAGTATAATAACAATTTTTAGAAAATAAAATATGCATTTTAATTTAACAGTAAATACAGTCTATTGGGCAATGATCTTTCTAGGCCAAGTGTATAGCTAACTTGTTTATAATTTGATAGCTTTGCTAAAATGGTATAGAAAATCTACCGACTTGTATGCACATGCACACGTGCATATCTGATCAGAAATTATCTCAAAGGGAGACATACAGGTAGTAAAAGAAATTTAAAAAATTACTGTTCTCCATTCCCTGAGAAGGAGGAGGAAAGCTAGATGATTTGCAAGTTTAGTTTAAACATATAGTTAATTCATAACTAAATTGTAATAATAAATTTTTCTTCCCATTTACACCAAAGCTCTTTACTAGAGTAAAGGATTGCAGAAAATGCTGCCAGCTTGATTTTATTAACATGTTTATTTCATTGCATCATGTGTGGTAAACTCGACAGGTATGTGAAAGCATAGTTGTGACTAAATTAAAATAATAGAAGATTTTTGCCCCTGGTTATTCCATTTCATTTTATTATATTAACTCAGCCAAATCCACATACCATATACAGGAATAGGATATGATGGTAAATGCAGGGAATGGAAAGCCCAGAAACAGAGCCAGGCAACTGCTTTTGAGGGTTGCTGTTTTTCTAATCTGTTTTTCTCTTGGGAGAGGAGGTGGTAAGAGCAGACCTTGAAGGAATGTTTCTTCCATCCAGAGGCATGGCTCAGCCAGCGAGGGCATTCTGTGGGTTGCAAATTTTATAGATTGACTGAAGTGCATCCTATTCAATTAAAAAAGAATTAAAAAAATATTTAGTGTGGTTTCCAACCATCCCTAACTTGAATCTGTTTTCTAGTGCTTTCTTGAAATGCAGCCAGTGATCAGAAAATTCCCCTGTCCCTGGAAGGGAGATTTATTAGCATTGGCGTTGGGGAAGTTCATGGTTGGCTCTAGTACTGGATGAAGTAGAATCACAAAGGCAGAGTTTATTACTATTTCAGATCCAAACTTCAGAAGAATCTGAGCACGAACTATTAGGTTTGCTTTACATTGTTTTTTCCTCCTTGTTGTGGTTGTTGTTAAAGTAGATTTAATGTAATTACGAAAACACTGCTGTACACATAAATGCACTTGCAGTCTTGAAAGAACTTTTAGTTGTCCCTGCTAGCGTTTACAGAGAGGAAAACACAAAATGAGTAATGCCCATTCTCAATTCAGAGATTTACCACAAATGAATGAAAACTTCAGTTTTGGAATAATAAGTTTCTTTTATTTTTGAGTGTTGTTTTTGCCTATAGAGAAGATGATTTTTTTTTTCAGAATTTCCTTTGTTTCCATCGCTATAGCAACTCCAGTGTCCAGGACACAAATGGCTTCCTGTACATCAAACCAAGCTAACTTAGCTGACATTTTGTTACAATGAAGTTTTCAGCACATCACAGGCTTTCTTCTGCAAGATGCTGAGTAACATGCGCCTCTCCAGGATGGACTGAATAAGGCCTCTGTACTTTCCTAGATTTACTGCTGCCTCGTAATTTGAAAAATTGTACATTCTGGGTGTAACAACTCTAAGGTTTCCAGGGAACTTTAGCACAATCACCAAACAGCAGTTCATATTTTCTTCTCTGCAAATTAATGGCTTATCAGAGAAAAATCTAAATTAAACCAGAGAGGTGACAATTAGGGAAGAAATCTCACACAGGCTTTGAGGCTGAAGGATGATTTAATGGGTTAGAGGTTTTTAAGAACTGTGTATTGCTTAAAGTGCTGAAGTTAACCTATCAGTAGTGAACTTTGTCCCTTGGCATAGTGACTCCAGGTCGTTGGTTATAAATCAAGTGTGTTTCCACATGAACATTATCCAGAGCAGATCTTCTGTATTCTACTGTGGAAAACTGGATAACTTTTGAGTTGCGCTCTAACGGAAAAGACAAATTGATTTAGAAGAGGGTTTATGTTACATTTTCAATTTAACTTCTATTTTTGCAAGTGGTATGTGAAACTCAATGAAAGCTGGCTGGAACAATCTATAAGATGAAATACAGTTTCATTTCCTAATGATTAATTTTTCAGTTATCATCATTGGCTAATTTGTGTCATAATTAGATTTGAATTGGATGAATTGCTTTTCAGAAAGTAAATGGAAAAGGGCTAAGGAAATGTCGGAAAGTTACTTAAATGAGGCCTTAGCTCTTTGGCCTTGTATGTGGAAAAAGTAGACTCAACCTCTTGTGGATGTTTAGATCATGAGAAATGCACCTGTCTAAGTTACTTCCACAGTGGCAGCAAAGGGACGCATGCCAGCAGGCCCCAGAAGTGAGGCCCTTTGAATATATGTGAAGATGTTTTATAATCAGATCAGATACTGAGTATCCACACTTCAAAACCTGAAGAATTTTGTTGGTTTTAATTTCTGACTGAAAAGCCTTATTCCTTGAACCTGTCCTGGTACTATTCTGGGAAGAACAGAATAGAAGGGAAAACTATTGAGAAGGGATCAGAGGAATAGAGATGAAGGCCTGCTGTCATTACAGAAGATGACTTGTTTGAAATGACTGCCAGAAATTCTATTACCAGAGGTCAAAGTAATACACAAAGCACAGGCGTATGGTCCAGAACAGCAGAAAACAAGTACCATGAGATCAAATATTATTGAAGACAGTGTCCCTTAGGTGAAAAATGTGAACAAACCCAAACGTCATAAAACAGACATTTGTAAGTCTTGAGGGAGAGGGAGAGGGGGAACTCCAGGCGAGGGGAGCCTTTGCGAGAGCAGAGGGGGCTCCAGGCTTCAGGAAAAGTGGAGACAAAGTGGCACGAAGTCTACCCGACTTGGCTTCCGTTCACTGCCATGGCTTCTGCGTCTTTCCCTTTCGAAGAACAGTCATCTTTGCTGGAGAGAGGCTTTAGACTGGCCTTCTGACATCATTCTTTATTTTTAGTTTCTTGGGGGCCAGGTAACTAAGTTTATTTATTTATTTTTTTAATGGAGGTACTGAGGACTGAACCCAGGACCTCACGCGTGCCAGGCATGCGCTCTACCCCTGGGCTACATCTTCCCTGACTTGACATCACACTTATTCCCCTCTTTCCTCTTCATTCCTAGGTTTGCTAAAAATAGACTCTCCCCCAACCCCGGTCTAACCGCACCAAGCCAAATAATCTCTTCCTGTAGTTACTGATGTCTGAAGTTCCTTAGTCTGAGGGCAAAATGTCCAATTCAACAGATTAAACCAGAGCAAACTCCTGGCTTGGGTCAAACCTCAGTCGTAGGAAAATGTGCTCAACTCTTGACTAAGAAACACGTGTTAAGAGCCGTTTCCTCTTGAGACAGGATGGAGGAGCGGAGAGAGTGGTGAACATCTCCTACACACATTATGGGATGGAAAGGATATGAGGAGAAGTTTCAGTCAACTTCTCAGTTCTCCAAGGGTCAGCCTTGGGGTCACGCCGCTACCTTAAGTGTGATGTTGTGTGTGGCCATAGACGCACACAGTATATAACCATCAAGCCATCCTACACAGCGTCACTGTGTCTGTCGGTTTTGACTAGTTTTGCTTCCACCACACCAGTCTTTATTTCACTACACCTAGCTCCCATTCAGAATGAAAGCAGGCGTGAGGGTTTCTTCCCACACTGACCAAACATAAATTCCAAATCAGTGTCCCCCAGGCCTCCAGGAGGAGCAGCAGAGAGAAGCGAGTGTGGAGGAATTAGGATCACAGCGGAGATTGAAAGATTTTTGGAAAGCACCATTGCTCAAGCACATCTCCAGATATTCTAATTTAATGGATGTGGGCATGGCCGAGTTGTTCGCTGTCCGGGTGATTTGTGTATCTGATGGGGTCCAGTCTAGTTATTTTGCCGCCGAGGACCTCGGGGCCCCAGGAGGTGACAGCTTGCTTAGCTGGTTGCACACCTAGTCCCCAGACTAGCTTGGCCACTTGGCAGCCTGCCACTTATATCACAAGATACAACCCAATTACTTCTTTTTTTGGGGCAATTTAACATCTGGCCAAGCCAAGGTTCCATTTTTAAAAACTTTAAGGGTTATAGGTCTGATAAAATAGACTTGTCAGGAGTATACCGTATTTTCAAGATTCTTGGATGTAATGCAACAACTTGAAAACCCAAATCTCCTGCTTTTTGGAGAAAAAGAGTTTATCAATGTGGTTGACAACCATATAAACTTAACATTTAGGATTATTTTTATCTAACTGACTGACTGACATACAGGGAACCCATGGAAGCACTTTATCTTTTCAATCTTGGCTTCTGTGTTGAGGTATCTTTTCCCTTTCTTTGGAGTCCACGTTTCTTTGTCATGAACGTGGAATATTGCTAAGCCAGGGCCTGCAAACAATGCCGTTATGCACCAGGCAGAAATTATAATGTTTTGAGGATTTTTTTCCCGTAATTGAGAATTTACTTGTTGTTCACTTGAATTAGTGTCGTCAGAACTCAGAAAAGTTTTTTAGTTATTATTTTATTTGAATCTTAAAGAGTGCTTTTGCAGATTATTTCCAGGACCTTGACGAACCTCGCAAAGGTCTTTATGGCAATTTTACTGACTTTTTGTTCTAGATTTCCAGGTGGTGAGAGTGTTAACATAGTTGATTGAAATTCATGGAAATACATGTCTAGTGATCGAGGCTCCTTTTGTTTGTAGCCCAGAAGTGTCTTTGTGAATGTATTTTTTGTTTAACCACAATTCCCTTCCTATTATTTTCTCACAGTGAAATCATTAGCCTGTGTTTGTGAGCTTGATGTCTGTTGTCATGGAAATAAACAATGTCGCCAATTCAATGCTGTAGAAAGTAGGGAGAAAAACAGGCTGAGAAGCACAGCCTTTGGGAAAACGAGAAACTGAAATTTACTCTTTGTAAATTGCTCCTGTGTTAATTTGGAAGATAATTCCCATGTTCTAGCTAATTTTATTTGTCTTGGACTTTTTGGATATGTTATTAATGCAGTTTTAGCTCATTTAAATTCAAAATTACCTTCAAGCACTCTTTCAGAACAGCTGTTGATAACTGCAGTTTAGGAAATTTAAGAGAAGAGGCACATATGAAAAAAAGGTGTAGTGTATATCAAAGCAAAGGAAACATGTGCTATAGATTTAAAACTCAGAGACCAGTAGTTGGGATATCAGTGATCACAGCAAAATAAAAAACCAAAAAACAACCCAACCAAATATATGAACTATTTGTTTATATTCCTGTAAGTAGATGAGATGTAAAAATGTGTGACCCTTTAAGTAGCAAATACAATTAAAGAAGATCTTCAAATGAGGATTAGCCTCAAGTACAGAAAAAAAGTCAGTATGTTCTTGAAAATAAATATTCTTGGTTGCAGTGAAATATGTAACTAATTTCCCTCCAGAGATGAGATGTCCTGTCAGCAGTTAAAGTTATTTATAATGGAGTTAGAATTTTCCATTTGGGCTTGGAGTCTGGTAGGATGCCCAGCTCCTATTTTATTTATTTTTCCCTCTAAATTCTACCATATATGATAGGTTTTTTTGTCCACTCAGATTTCTTTTTCATTTATTGTTCTCTTTACTTGATGGACTGAAATTTGAATAATTGTGATTATTTTTAAGATATTCATTTTTATTCTTTGATTTTGGAAAAATAATAGCCTTCTACATTCTTGTAGCAGCATTATATTTCATTTTCTGGAATACTCAACAATTATTGGTAAAATGTAAGCTGTAGAAGCAGATAATTTTATATTTATGTCATACTGTGGCATAAACTCTAGTAAAGTTAGCCAATATAAAGTGACCTGTATATTACATGTAAATTATGGATAGTTAGGGTTTTATTTATAGACATCTGTGACACCTATTAAGTTGAGGTTTCC
Organism: Vicugna pacos; assembly: GCF_048564905.1. Taxonomy (NCBI): domain Eukaryota; kingdom Metazoa; phylum Chordata; class Mammalia; order Artiodactyla; family Camelidae; genus Vicugna; species Vicugna pacos. Next base: position 9,374,436 of record NC_132994.1, on the reverse strand, counting down.
GTATTTTTCCATTTGGGTTGTGTTTTTATTTTTGAATGAGAGAGCCAAAGTTTAGTAGTAGACATTTTTGATCAGCTAGAACAAGTGGTATGTTTTATTTTGATGACTAATCGCTTTTAGGTTTTCCAGAAGAATGGGTGGTTTTTAGTTTCATTAGGGTTAAACTATACTTAAAAGTTTGTGCTTCTGCTTTTTTAACTACATAAGCAAATAGAGTCTCCACCCAAAAAAGATTGTTGGTATTAAGATTTGCAGGCAATATGAGACTGTTGAAGCTGTTGTAAATGGTACCTTGAAACTGAGCTTATTTGAATAAGATGAGAGGAAAAGAGGATGGTAAAGAAATAAGGATCTTTGTGAGCAGTGGGCTATCATAAGGTGAACTGAACTGTAAAATTTGGGGATTTAGATGCACTTTTTTCCTCTGGAAATTTTTTTAATGCATGTACTTCATAATTGGATGTCATTCTTATCCTGAAGGACATACAATCTGACTGGATATATAGAGGCTGGGGTGACAGACAGGAATCAGATATAACTCTACGGTTTAATCCCATCAGTGTGTTCTGCTGACGGAAGAGGACAGACAGCTCAGAAAGAAGACATAGACAACTTTAGACATAATTGAGTTTGAGTCCAGCAAGTCAAGATGTCTACTGGGATGAAGGTGTATTTACATGTCTAACAGACGTTAAAAAAATGACCCCCCTTTAATTTCTATTCCAGAGCGTGGTTCACCTCAGGATTTGATTACTAAAGATATCACTGACACATCCATCGGGGCTTATTGGACATCTGCTCCAGGAATGGTTCGAGGTTACAGGGTCTCATGGAAATCGCTCTATGATGATGTTGAGGCTGGAGAGAAGAATCTTCCTGGAGATGCAATTCATACTGTGATAGAAAATCTGCAGCCAGAGACCAAATACAGAGTTTCAATATTTGCAACTTACAGTAGCGGAGAAGGAGAACCTTTAAGGGGAGAAGCCACGACTGAATGTAGGTAACATTCCGAATGTGTCTGGGGCATGTGTTGGTCCTCCCTAATAGCTGTCAGCTGGTGATAACCTCCTGCAGTTTTTCTGTTTATATGATAAATGGGGACTGAAAAATTAGGACCTTTAATGAATGTGGTTTAAATTCAGGTTTGTTTCATATCTAAAATTATATCAAATTTTGAAATACTGAATTTCTTCCAACTAGCTATACAGTTGACCCTTGAACAATGTGGGGGTTAATCTGAGTTTAATTTATATTCAGCCCTCCTTATCCGAGGTTCCTCTGCATCCCAGTGTGAAACCAGCCTTGGGGCCTGTCGTACTGTTGTATTTGCTATTGAAAAAACCCTGCATATGAGTGGATCAATGCAGTTCAAACCTGTGTTGGTCAAGGGTGAACTGTGTTTGTCTCTCTCTCTCTTTTTGTTTTCTGGTGGAATGATCAATTAGATAAGAAACGCCAGTAGTAAAAAGATCAGAAGCTATGGAGGCAAAGAGAATTCAGGCACATTAATGACCTTGAGCAAGTTATTTAAGGTTCTTTGAGCCTCAGTTTTTGAATGTATAGAAGGCAGCCTCAGATTGTCTTGCAGAGTGAATGGAATAAAAGTGGGTGAAGCAACAAGCATAATGCCCAGCTCCCTAGAGGTGACTGATAAATGACATGGCTGTTGACACTATGATTATTATACACCCAAGACTCATCCTAGATTATTTTTACTATGTTTTTTGGTAAGACTAAATCAAACCTGCTTAATTTTCTGGTGGCTAGGGTTTACCTTACTCTCATTAATATTCTTTCTTATGAAAAATTTTGAATGACCTATCATCATTTATTATCAGATGGCTAATGAAAGATGTGCTGGCATTTCCTAATTCTTTTTCCTAAAAAGTAATTTGTTAAGTATGGGCATTTCCAAGAATTTATAGGAAAAAAATTTATTCCTTTTGTTTTGGGAGGATTTTAGGAAAAGGGGAAAGATTGGGGCATTCTTGCATTTCCTTTTTTAGAAAGAAGTAGAGCAACTGAGTAATTTTTCTGCCAAAGGAGGAGAGAGGGAAGTGCCATCAACAATTTTACTTAAGTTCTGTATCCTGATTTTGAGTTGTCCAAATTAAAATCTTTTGGTCTGAGTTCCCTGAAGAATTCATCTTTTTTTAATCACTGGCAGACTCAGTTGGATATGTCTGAGCTTAAATTTGTGTCAGAATTAACCAGATTAAAACAAAGCAATTTCTTATAGGATATTTAAATATATGAAAAAGCATATTTCTCAGATATCCACATTATTGATTTTCATGCTAGTGAATGAAATCTTGTATCTGAATATAATGACTGATATGGTTTAAGGATCCTGCAGAAATTCATCTCTATTTCTGGCAGAAATTCATTTGTTGTAAAGAGAAGACATGTTATAAATTTAGGCCACATATGCCGTATATAGCTACATTTATTTGTAGGAGTAAAGACACAACTCATGTGGCTGAGAAATTATAAAAATATTTGTATTTAGAGGGAAACTTTTTCAAAAATTCTCCATCATTTCTCCTTCTGAGAAGATTGAATCTTCAGATATTAATTTGGCATTAAAAATCTCCATGAAAGATATGTTTTAGCCAAAAACAAGTATGTTAGCAGAAATCCTAAATAAACTTTCATCTCTAAGAAGCTGAGCACCTAAGAAATTTTCAGTGTTTCTTGGCTAATTGATTGATTTAAAGGTGAGTGAACAGAAAGGCCTCTTTTGAACTATGAACGGAGTAGACAGGAATGAAAGTTACATTTTTTTAGAGTGTATGCAAACTATTCAAACAGCTAAGCAAATAAGAGGGAAGACAGGAACCTTTCTTTGTTCTACTACGGTTTTGTTGCTGTGTTTTGCTTTGCTCTCTTTGTGGGAAGTAAAGTAGTTTAGAAAGTGCTTTGAGAAATCTGAGTCAGATGTGGTGTATTTGGGTGATGGATGGATCCTAAATGGTATGGATACCTGGGCGGAGTCACTAGGTCATGCTCTTAGAGTCCCTGATAAACTTCCAAGGGGACATTTTGGAAATATTTTCATGAAATTTTTTCTGCCCTCACCTGCAACTCAGAGACATGATATGCAGATTGTTTACAATGAAAACCACAAATTGTGGCTAAAAAGCCAGCAAATGGGAAACTTTCTCTTGGCCTTCGCATTTATGGCTGCTGGTTTAGCAGAGGTACAGTGGGTGTCAGAATATATCTTGTGAGTGACTAAAACATGAAGGGGCTTAGAATGTGAGTGTTACAGCATTTTACAGCCTGTCAATACCTAAGAATGAACTGAACAATCTTGCTTTTTACTTATGGGAAGCCAACAAGGCTTTTTTTTCCTCCCTAAAATCCAAAATTCCCCATTAAAACTAGTATGAGATACATTCGTACCTTATTTAACTTCAATTCCTTTATTTTAAAGAGTTAATTAAAAGGCAGGAATATAATTTAGAACCTTGAAGCATTTCAAGGTGTGAGGTACAATATTTGACTGTTATTAGCATATTTAAGCTTGGGATCCTGTTTTTTTGGGAACATAGGTTTCTTTTTAGACTAACACTCATAAGATTTATATGTCCATTTTTCTCAATTCTGAATTGTGTGAAATTGGTTTGAGAATTTTGCATGAGAAAGAGATGTATCATTCCACTCGTTACCAAGTCCAAGTTCGTACTGCTCACCACATGACAGGCCAATAAATAGAAAGATGAGTTGTTAGGGCAAGGATATAGCAACTTTATTCAGAAAGCTAGCAGACACAGAAGATGGTGGACTAGTGTCCCAAAGAACCATCTTTCGTGAGTTAGAATTCAAGTTTCTTTTATACTGAAAAGGGAGGAAGTAAAGTCAAACATTTTTTTGGTTTCCATCAGTTTCCAGAGGGGATGTGTTCATTTCTTCCTTCCTGCAGAGTCATTCATAGGTGGGTCTGGTTAGGATTTTTCCTGTGAGCTAAATAAAAGTCTTTTAGCTTAATGCTCTTTGTCTGGGAGGTGGGGTTCCCAGAGATGGGTCATTATGTGTGATTTAAACTTATAGGCAATATCCCTTTAGTGATCAACTTACAATACAAAGGTTCTTCCCTATTATACACTGAACAAAAATTTAAGAGATAGAAACAAGAGGCCAGATGACATATTTTAGCACAACACTTTCTAGAAAAGTGTTAGAAACACATTAGCTTATTCAATATTTGTGACAATTGGTAATGATAATAATCCAGATAGGTTACCCTATGAGGCATTTTGAATGATGTAGGTCCACAGAAAACGCCCCACTGGGTCTTTCTTTCTTTTTTTAAATTGAATTAAAGTCAGTTTACAATGTTGTGTGAATGTCTGATGTACAGCAGAATAGTTCAGTCATCCATATACACACATGTTCGTTGTCATATCCTCTTTCATTATAGGCCAGTACAAGACATTGAATATAGTTCCCTCTGCTGTACAGTATAAACTTGTTGTTTATCTATTTATATGTAGTAATTAGTATCTGCAGATCTCAAACTCCCTGTTTATCCCTTCTCACCCGCTTCCCCCACTGGTTTGTTTTTAGTTCTGCTTCTATTGATTGATTTTTCTTCTTATTATGAATATCTTATTCAGCTCTAATGGCCCTAATAAAATAATGTTGACTGGGTGGCTTAAACAAAAGAAATTTATTTTCTCACAGTCTGAGAAGTCCAGATTAAAGTTCTGGCAGAATTTGGTTTCACATGGCGTTTCCTTAGTCTGTGCACGTGGAGGGGGTGGGGATAGGGAGGGAGGGAGAGCACATGCACACAAGTTCTCTAATGTCGCCTCATCTTTTATAAGGATTCCATGTGCATCAGATGAAGGCTTTACCTTTCGGACCTCATTTAATACTATTTACCTCCCCAACGGTCCAAATATTATCACAATAGAGGTTAAAGCTTTAGCATATGAATTTTGGGGAGACACAATCATTCAGTCCACAATATGGGTCCTATTTTTTTTTCTTTCTTTGCATTCCTGGTAACTTTTATTAGCAGTCAAACAATATGAATTTTACTCTATTGGGTGCCAGCTATTTTTTTGTTCTTAATCAATACCCTTAAGCTTTGTTCTGGGATGCAGTTAACTCAGTTGGAAACAGTTGGATATTTCTGAAGCTTTCTTTTAAACTCTGCTAGCGCTAGACCAGAGAAACCTTTAGTTTAGGGCTCATTTTGCTCCCCTCCTGGGGCAATAACCTCCCTAATACTTTATATTAATGTTCTGGAGATTTTGAGGTTTTGTACTCTGGCGAGGGCGAACACTTCTGGCCCTGCATGAGCTCCAGGAATTGTTCCTTCAGCTCATTTTTGATGGTTCTTGCTTTGGTTTTCAGTAGTTTCTTCATTCCTATGCCCTGATTAGTACTGGGTTGAAGACTCAAGGAGGACTCTTTTGCAGGTGTTTGGAACTTTTTCTCGGTAACACCATCTTCTCTGCAGGACTTTGCTCTGTGAGTTCTAGGTGCCTTGGACTCCACAGACTCACAAAACCACCTCCTAAATTAAGGGAGACCACCAGGCTCCATCTGGGTTCTCCCTTCCCGTACTGGGGCTGGGAACGCTCTCCAAGCAGTGAGTCAGGGCAGTGGTCAAATTCATTCTCATTTGTTTCTCATTGCTCAGGGATCACAGTCCTGTCCTGCCTCATGTCCAATGTCTGAAAAATGTTCATATATATGTGGATGTATACACACACACACACACACACATATATATATAGAAATTTTTTCAGGATTCTTTTTAGTTGTTTCAAGTGGTCCTTGCCAGTTAGAGCACAAAAATTTCTTTTAGAATCAAGAAAATTTCTTCCCAGTGTTTCCTTCAGCTTAGTCTCTCCCAGTAGAAGATGCTTATGAGCTTTGAATGCTGAGATGACTGAACTGAATGAAATGGTTCTGCTTGTAAGCTCTAATTATGTATGAAAAAAAAGGGATCTGTTGGGTATTTGTGGACTTGGAGACCTGTTTCTGATACAGTTATTAAAAGAAAATTTAACAAATAATATGTTTGCATAATATGTTTGTAATAATAATATGTTTGTATCAGACACTTTTTCCATATAGTGCTTCCTAAAGCCACTCGGCATATACCAATTTATCTCCAGATCCCTTGAGACATTTTTCTGTGTCAGAGTTTCTTGTTCCTCTGTGTTGATAGTGCTACATGACAGTCAGAAAGGATAGTGTTAACTATAGACACTCCAACTAGTCATTTATTCATTGAACCTTTTTCTGAAAAGACTCAAGTAATATTTCTGACCCTATATTCATAATTTCTAGTATTCCCCACAGTGTGATTGCTTTAGGAATTCTTTACAGATGGAAATATAATAAAAATTCTAAAAGCTCATCTCCAGAAATGGATGTTTACTTTACTAAAGCCTCTGGAATGCAAATAGGAAATCCTTGCAATAAGAACTTCCATTTTTCAGTTATTAGCCAGATAAAGAGAAAACATCTTACTGCGACCTCACTGAGATTAGGCTCACATGCCATCCTGAACTTATGAGAGATCACAAGGCTAAGTAACAGAATTGTTATTTATATATATATATATATATTTAAGAAACCAGATAGCATCTTTTCACATAAATGTGTCGGTGGGCATAAACATTTTCAGTGTGGTATAACGTTGTAATCTTCCTTTTATTTCACAGTATCGGAAGATGCAAAAACCTTGAAAGTGGATGAAGAAACAGAAAACACAATGAGAGTCACCTGGAAACCAGCACCTGGGAAAGTTGCCAACTACCGTGTTGTGTATCGGCCCCGTGGGGGCGGGAGACAAATGGTGGCCAAAGTGCCACCCACAGTCACCTCCACAGTGTTAAAGCGGCTTCAGCCCCAGACCACGTATGACATCACAGTTCTGCCAATTTACAAGACAGGAGAGGGAAAGCTGAGGCAAGGATCAGGCACAACAGGTACAAAATGATAACAAATTTTTGGGGGAAAGTGTGTAATATCTTAAAGGGAGAGTTTAATACATCTGCTTCATTTGTAAACGTCCGAAACCAATTCTGCAGTGAATGGCATTATAATGGTTAGATAGGATGCCTAAATAGCACGTGGTTTTTATCAATCTAGCTCCTGGTAAAATGATTCTACGTATCAATGTCCTCGTGCTAATCTAGCCTTCTGAACTGTGAGTACCATGTACACTTCCACTTGGGCAGCGCTCACTTGTGATGATTTTTATTGGGTGTGATAGCTTGTGCTTTCTGACTCTACCCTTTTTATAAATATATGTTTTGAAGCATTTTGTGATGATTCTTGTGTAGATCACTTAGATATTTTGAATCCAACTTATTATTATAGGGGCTAATAAAAAAATCCCAAAGCCTAGATTTATGACCAGTATTTGAAAATATTATTATCTTTCCAGCTTCTCGGTTTAAGTCACCCAGAAACCTCAAAACATCTGACCCGACCATGTCAAGCTTCCGGGTGACCTGGGAGCCGGCGCCCGGGGAAGTGAAGGGTTACAAAGTCACCTTCCACCCCACGGGGGATGACAGAAGGCTGGGGGAGCTAGTGGTTGGACCATACGACAACACGGTTGTTTTGGAGGAACTTAGGTAGGATTGCACTCTGTTCAATTTTTGTTAAAAGACTGAATAACTGATGTAAATTAGCAGGCCTTCCACAAATGATCACTTATGTGTCTGTTTGCCCTTCAAGTATTTAAAATCAGCCAGAGTTGCTTTCTCATCCTTGGTGTTGCTGAAGTTGAGGTTCAGGTTCAGAGACGAATTCAGGCCTGAGCAATTGTAATGTTCTAATGATTTTTGTTGTTAAGTGATCAGGAATGGTATTTTTTCCGTAACGCCTTGCTTTTAAAAAGTTAACATCCAGATTGCACAGTTTCACCAAAAGCAGCTTGTCCCCAGCCCTCCTGTGGAAACATGGGACTTCCTGTGCCTTCTGGAAAGGCCCAGGTGACTGACGCTGAGATGCCAGGGTGGGCCGTGGGAGAGAGCAGGCAGGCCTTTGTGCTCCGTGTCAGCTGGCAGGATGGGGGGGTGCTGATGCCAGGTCTCACTTCAGGCTGTGCAGTGGGAAACAAGGAGGTTCACGTTTGAATGGCACCCTACATTCACTATGGTAAAAAGAGTGGACTGCTGTGCACTGCCTGGTGCAAAGTTTGTCTGCTTCAGCCATTCATTCAACAATATTGAAATCTCATAAATTTCATGTAAATGCTCGCTGCTTCCTTTAATCAGATAGGGAGGATGGAATTTATTGAGCTTCCAGTGGGCCAGGCACTGTGATGCGTGCTTTATGTTCCTGGGCAACTACATGAGCATTGTTTTGTTAGAGCCCATTGCTTAGAAGCAGTAAGAGTGCAAGCCTGCTGCTCCCCTGACGTGCCCAGTGCCAGCTGGGGATTCTGCATCTGATGGAAAGGCGAGACAGGGATCGGGGCTGTGACCCCTGGGCTTCTCTGAATGCCTGCAGGCTAGTTTCCCTTGACACCTCACAGTGTAAACTTAAACTGGAATGTGATGGAAATTATTTTTCTTCCCTTGCAATGTTTTGTATTATAACTTCCTCTGAGTGAAAGTTTGTAAATCACGATGAACATTTTTAACGAAACGAAAAGAAAATGCTTCCGCTCGAGCCTGTTACACATACAGACTATGTATTTTAATATTTCAGGGCAGGCACCACCTATAAAGTAAACGTTTTTGGAATGTTTGACGGAGGAGAAAGTTCACCACTCGTTGGACAAGAAATGACCACCCTTTCTGACACAACTGTAATGCCAATTTTATCCTCTGGTAAGAAACTGAGTTGCAATCCCCTAGGAAAACTCAATATTACAAAGCTTTTTCAACTGTGAATTGTTAGGTTAACTATACAATGAAAATCAACTGTTAAAGTTTTACACTAAGATTTATTTAAATAATTTATATACTTAAACATTCGTTTAAACATCCAGCTAAGCATACTTTTGCCGACATTTTTTTTAAGGCTTTGTCAGCGTTGCATTAGTTACTTAGGTGGGAGAGATGGGTAGAGTTTCCTTCTAAGTATTTTCCATCATTTTCTAAAAAAGAGTAGATGTGGGCAGAGCAGGAGCAGACGTGGAAAGGGTTAGGTGCTTGGAGTTATATTTGGGAAGCCTCACTCCTCACGTACCGTCCAGTACATGAGTGACACCCTTGTAGTGTGATGACATCACTGGATTTTTCTCAGTGAGGTTTCCTTTCTTTCTTTCTTTCTTTTTTTTTGTAATATAAAGATCAGATGCTAAATGGCAAGAAGTTAAAAAATTCATAGCTGGTAACATAAGCTCCTGGAAAAGAGAGCATTTGAAAATGTGGATGAAATAAATGAAAGTGTCAACTCTTGCTGTTTTGCTTGAATGTGCTGTTGTTTTTTCTATGATGTTATTAACTGACTTATATTTTTATTTTGTAGCTTGTGCACTGAGGATATTGGGATAATTCTCTTTCCAAAGCCCCCTAGCTCTGTATCAGTGTTTGTACTCGTTGTCTCTGTAGCTCTCAATTTGTTTGCATCCTTTTTCTAGATTATCTCCTTTCTCTCTTGATTTTTTAAATGTGCAGACTTCACCATCTGTATTTACCTGATTGTTATACACAGTAAATGATTAAATTAAGTAATGAATAACCGAATAATGTAATAGCTATCAGGTTTTTAAACAATATATTTTTACTTCATAAAGTCTAATTTTAAGAGTTATATGCCTAATCCTTCATAAGATATGTAATACTTAACTGGGAACTTTCATTAATTTAAAGGATTCTTTTGGCTCATTGAAGTCTTTCCAGCTTATGCATTTTGACAGTTCATCTCACACTTGTCTGCTGATAACTGTTGAATGTTGAGAAAAATGCAGGGAGAGGGTATAGCTGAGTGGTAGAGAATGCACAAGGTTCTGGGTTCAACCCCCAGTGCCTCCATTAAAAATAAAACAAATAGGTAAATAAACCTAATTACTCTCCCCCGAAATAAAAATCAATACGAAAAAAACAGACAGCAGCATAAAAAGGAAAAGTATGTTTTTAAAAAAATAGACAAAAAGCAACATCTAATCTTCAGATCATATTAAAAGTTTTATTAAAATTATTATTGCCTTGTAGTTAGATGGCTGCACATTCCAACTTAACATGTATCCGCTTTTGGATTTGTGAGCTCATTCCAATTTACAAAGGCAGTTTGAGTTTCCATGTTCTAAACAGTTGTGGCCAAAACGTACAGTCAAAGAAGAAGGAAAGCTTCTCCACTGAAATAATTATTGGAGGAATTGATGATTCCTGTGACTCTCATTTGAGGTTAATACGTCATAGGGATGTATTTTAAACCCCAAATCACCTCGCTAAGCTTCAGAGCTGAGACAGTTAGCAACACTGAGCGCCCGGGGTTGGCAGAGGCGTGGCTAGGAAGTCACCCTAAAGAGGACTTGCTCCTGACTCTGTGCTGTCTCACGATTGCTGCGTCAGGGATGGAGTGCCTGACCAGGGCTGAAGCAGACATCGTGTTGCTAGTGGACGGATCGTGGAGCATTGGCCGGGCAAACTTTAGAACTGTGCGGAGTTTCATTTCTCGCATTGTGGAAGTCTTTGAGATTGGCCCCAAAAGAGTGCAGATTGGTAGGTCTGACAATATTGAAGACATTTAGACGTTTCCATTATGCTGCTTGATATACGCTAATGCCTATGGTGTCATTTTAGCCCTTGCTCAGTATAGTGGGGACCCCAGAACAGAGTGGCAGTTAAATGCTCACAGAGACAAGAAGAGCTTGTTGCAAGCTGTGGCGAACTTACCTTACAAAGGAGGCAATACCCTCACAGGTGAGACAGAGTGGCCTGGCGTGCTTGGAGCTCTTGTTTTTGGTCAAAGCTTGTGGCTGAATAATGATGGATTCTCTTCTAAAAATCCCACTAGGCATGGCTTTGAACTTCATTCGCCAACAGAGCTTCAAGACGCAAGCTGGCATGAGGCCTCGAGCTCGAAAAATTGGTGTTCTCATCACTGATGGAAAATCCCAAGATGACGTTGAGGCCCCGTCAAAGAAACTCAAGGATGAAGGCGTGGAGCTGTTTGCTATAGGTAAGCACTGAAAAGACAAGCTAAGTCCCCAGGGCTCGCCAGTGTGCTGAAGATGGTTTTACAGTTAAAAATATTTTCTGAAGTATGGACAAACAAGCAAATACATTTTCCTTATTACATAATTTATCAAAATGCTGTGCCAGGAAGTTAATTCATTTTCTTCTTTTCACCTTGTAACGGGCTGAAACTCTGTGGCTTCTTGGAAGAGAGTTGTGGATCAAGAGGGCAAATGTACTATTAATAAGATTCAGGAAAATTTCCATTTGATTTTCTACAGCACCATGCTTATTTTTGATATCTGTTATTTTACTTTCCAGAAAAAACACTGAAGAGACACTTTTTGGTGGGCAATTGGTGCTAGAAGCACTTAGGAGAATCTAAACAAAACAGCCTTTGGTTAATATTGTTTTTTGTTTCTAGAGATATGTAATCATTGTGTTATTTTTTATAACTATGTTTTATCACTAAAGATATGTAAGCATTTGATTATTGAGGAAAATCATATATATGTTCTGGTTAACATCCAATATATAGGTGTAGCCCATGAAGTATTGGCTTTATTCTGTTAATTTTTTTCTGAGACATGTTTTTTAATTTGTATGCATCCATTTTTTCCCAAGGTATTAAAAATGCTGATGAAGTTGAGTTAAAGATGATTGCAACAGATCCCGATGATACCCACGCATACAACGTGGCAGATTTTGAGTCCCTCTCCAAGATCGTGGATGACCTCACCATCAACTTGTGTAACAGCGTCAAAGGTCCAGGTAAGGTTGGCCTAGGATTTCTCACCCTCAGCATTATTGATATTTTGGTCCACATAGTTCTTTCTTGGATAGAGGGAGTGGATTCTTTTGTGCATTGTGAAATGTTTAATAGCATCCCTGGAGTCTGCCCAATGGATATCAGTAGCATTCTGTGAGTTGTGACAACTAAAAATATCTTCAGAATTTGCCAGATGTCTTCTGGGGAGAATACTGCCCCCAGTGGAGAATCTTTGGTTTAGTCCCTGCCTTTTTTTCTTTTTCTTTTTCTTTCTGTCTTTTTTTTTCTGATGCCATCGAACTATAAATGACTTCTAGCTTATTTGAGGGTATATATGCGTGTACTACACACACACACACACTCTCACACACTCACATACCCATAAATGAGATTGGGGAAGAAAGAGAGATGCTTTCTTTCCTGGTGTATATCTACTTTCTGGTAAAGCATCTTCACCCTATGTAACTCCTAAGTTATTATTAAATGGTTTTTCCCAGACTTACAGTTTTCTGAAGTTTGCTACCTTTTGTGTTTTTGATTAGGAATGGAAGAGGAGGGGGTCTTATATATGATTTGCTTTGCCCCAACCACAGATGACCACGTTTGATACTTTGCACTTGTAACCCCTAAATATAAAGACAAATTACACTTTTAGAGCTTGGACTTTCAGAAAGGATATTATTTCTTTTTATCAGTGGAAAAACAGATTTAAAGAAGTTAAATTACTTACTCAGGGTCAAATGGTTAAAGATGTTTATAGAGGTCCTTGAAAAAAAGGTAGCTATTGATAAAGAATTAAGATTTAGAAATAAAATTATAGAAGTGAGTTTGTAGTGACAAAGGATGGTGTGAAATGATTAGTCTTTGTGTAAAACATTGGACAAAACATGGTAAGCACAAAATTGAAGGTTTTTGGAAAATTAATGATAAAAATCATGGCTCTTATTATATTAGAAAAATTTCTTTTAAATATATGTAGATTATGATAAAGACTGTCCTTTACTAATTTATTCTGGTTTTGGAAAGTTGGAGTGAGTTTAACAAACACAGTGGCAGAAGTGGGTCATGTCTTTTGGGTACTGAGGATACATTTATTTGGAATGTTCCTTCTTGTATTTCTCTCTCCAAAGTTTTGCAGATTTTCTTTTTGGATTTTGAACAACAGACTAACCTTTTCCCTGGAGAAACAGACCAGCCAGGAAGCCAGATATTGTAGGTTTCTGGCTCTGGGTTAGCTTAGAGAGTTGTAATTTTATTTAGTTGGAGAGAACTTTGAGTGGAGATGAAAACGTCTTTTATCTATTTTTCTATTTTCTGTTTTTATATATATTTTAATATCAGCTATATAATCATTGAATCCATTTAGTTTCCCAGACAGTAAAATTTCTTGATAATTTGGTACAGTTAAGGATAGGATACTAAGAATGCAAATGCTTTTCCCAGCTTTGGCTTACAAAGAAAGTAGAACGGGTTTATATGAAAATGAATTGCCATGCTCATGGAGTCATTGGATTAATTCTTATTATTTGGGACATCTTTCTAATGGTCATATTGAACTGAATATTTCTATTTTCGTTAATATTTATTCCAAATATTTTTCTATGTTGGTCATTTTACCTGTATCTACCCACAGAGAAGACAATCACAGGCAGTAAAATGTTCCCAAATTTTGGAAAATTTGGTTGTTCTTCCTCTGTTTTGGATGAGAAAATGGTTAGCTTCTTTTGTCACTGAATTAGATCTTGTCAGGGAACTAGACATGAATAAGAAACCAGTTCTGTCCTCACAGAGCATAACTTACAGTTAAGGAGATAAGACATGAATATAAATAATCAAAATGATAATGAGGGCAGTGAACTTGGGTGGTGCCAGCAGTGATAGAGGCAGTGGAATTGTCAGAACTCCAGTTGTCATTTATTGATACATGTGCCAGGTTAGAGAGAGGAGAAAGTATTCAAGGATGATTCAGTGGTTTTGAGTTCTAGGTAACTGATAAACTTGTGGCACCATTTGAAAGGCGGGGGGTAAGATTTAATGAGAGACGGTGAGCTCAGGTTGAGTCTTCTGAGGCTCAGGAGCCCTTTTGACGGTCCATTCAGAGAGGACGTCTGGGCATTAGGCCTCTAAACTGATTTACTGTGACTACTTAGTATGTGAAAGAATGTGTGTAAAAGCTTGAAATGTGGTGAGGAATATCATTTCAACCTAATTTATTTTTTATTTTTATTTTTTTAAACATGACTTAAAATTTATTTTATTTTGTTTTTTTTGGGGGGGGGCGGTAATTAGGTTTGTTTTTTAATTTATTTTAGTGGAGATCCTGGGGCTGGAACCCAGGACCTCGTGCATGCTAAGCACATGCTCTACCACTGAGCTATACCCTCCCCACGATTTCAGCCTAATTTAAATGTCATCACCTTGCTTAACAATGAAAAAAGCATATGTACTTTATTTCCACGAGTAGGTGACTTGGAAGCACCTTCTAACCTAGTCCTCTCTGAGCGAACCCATCGTTCTTTGAGAGTGAGCTGGACGCCTCCTGCTGACAGCGTGGATAGGTACAAGGTGGAATACTACCCAGTTTCTGGAGGGAAGAGGCAAGAAGTGAGTAGTCCCTACCTACAGACCCCTCCTCCCTGATCCAGAGAGTGGGTGCTCCTCCTTAGGACTCTGAGAACAGTGCTGGGTGAGGAGTAGGTGGGATGGAGAGGGGGCCGAACTGAGTCTATAGTGCTTTCCATTTCTTGCTAGGCAGGCACTTCTATTTGGGCTTAATTAGAGGGAAAGAGCTTGGCTTAAATTCTTACGGTTTCTAAGAATTGCAGAGTAGCAATATGATTTTTAATTACAATTTTATTAGAAGATGTTTAATTTATTCATGAGTTTATACAAGAATCATAGAGGAGGAAGGGAACATTGAAGATGATCTAGTTTTACCCATGCATTTTACAAATAAGGAAGCAACAGCTGGGAGAATAAATTGTGTGAATTGTCCAAGAGCTCACTGTAATCTGGTGGTTTCCAAAGACAAAAGACAAGGTCCTTATTAAAATCTAATTTCTAAGCTCATTGCAGTTAAGTACTGCAATGCAATTATAGCAGAAAAGAGGGAAGTGATGATAACCTAAGTTGTTTTTATTTTTTAACTTTTCCCCCTAGTTTTATGTGAGCCGATTAGAAAGCAGCACAGTCCTGAAAGATCTGAAGCCCGACACCGAGTATGTCGTTAACGTGTATTCAGTGGTGGAAGATGAATACAGTGAGCCTCTAAAGGGCACAGAAAAAACCTGTAAGTCTCATTTTTAACAAATATCTTCTCTTTGTTTTATTTTTTAAGATAAAGAGGTGACAGCCCACGTGAGATTTTTGCCAGCCTTCCTAAGCATTCCTTTATTCAGTATCCATTCAACGCACATTTACTGAGTGTGCTGTTCATGCTCAGTAAATACCATGTGGTTTTCTGCTTTTACTGGCTGGTCCTGCCATCACGGGTCCCCACTGGTGGAATGGGTAGTCACAGCCACAGATATCTCACAGGGAAAATTACCTTTCTCCGTTACCCACTTTTTCCTTAATGTTTTTAGAATGAATTACAGTTCATTAATGAAATCAGAGCTTTCAACACCCCAAATCTCATTTGCTCAGACACCTAAAACTATATGGCTTTTACTCTTGCCATGATCTTTCTACAAGGAGCTCTCCACTTCTTAAGGGAGGAGACAGTGTGGGGAGTGGGTCTAGGACTGTCTGGAAGAGCAGCTGTGCAGGAGTGACCGGGTTCAGTGCTGCACGTGGCCAGATCTTCGTGCTGGCAGTGAGATCTCCTCTTTTTAACCCTGGCTTTTGGACTCTGGCCTTTGCTAGAAAAGCTCTGATGGCTTTGGATTTGAGTAGAGCTTTTGGGCAAGATGTTCCTCACTCTGCTTCCCCGTAGGGTTTCTGAGGCCACATGAAAATACCCTTTCCTTCTCCTATCTTCCTGTCTGGTCTCCGGGAAGGAAGGAGGCCACTTGTAAGAGGAAGGAGTGGGCGTAACTCTCTCCAAGGCAAGAACTGACTCCGCTGACTGCCCAGTCTTAGGCCCTTATATCTTCTCTTATTTCCTTTCATATTAGACCATCAGAGGTGGGAAATAATGTATTTCATGATGGGTAGGATTAATCCAATAATTCCTTACAACTTTAAACTAAATCTTTGGACAAAAAATAGAAAGCTGTGTGGGTGTTACATGGAGAGGAGACTCTAAACCTTTTATTCTGCCTCATGGGCTGACCTTCAAAAAGCCCGTCATCCCCTGAGTTTCCCTTATTAGTATATGGTGCTCTCATTTAAAAATGTTTTTAAAAAGAAAGATGAAATGAAATACTGTGTTGGTTTTTTATGTATGAAATTCTATGATTGAAAATCGAAAATCATCAACTGAAAGATATTCCAGAAAAAGAGATTGAGCTCTCAGGAGGTTGGT
This sequence comes from Vicugna pacos, assembly GCF_048564905.1. Lineage (NCBI taxonomy): Eukaryota > Metazoa > Chordata > Mammalia > Artiodactyla > Camelidae > Vicugna > Vicugna pacos. The sequence continues at coordinate 9,358,094 of NC_132994.1, read as the reverse complement.
CTCTGTTTTGGCTGCCACATGGACTCACTGGAATGCCATTTTAAATTTAAACTTCTCTCTGTGAAATAGTTATAACATGGAGTCCTGAGTATGAGCTGGAGATAAACAATGAGATTGGGTTTTTTGGGGGAAAGAAAGGGATTATATTAACTCCCACTGATTTCTCACAGCAACCTCTTCTCTATTTAGCACATACAAATATCAATAATTAAGTGGGAAACAATAATTATTAGCAGAATAAGGGGAATTAGACTGATGTCGGCTTTTACATTCCAACAGTGCAAGTCCCTATAGTCAGCCTCAACCTTTATGACGTTGGCTCTACCACCATGCATGTCCAATGGCAGCCAGTAGGAGGGGCTACTGGCTACACCTTGTTATATGAACCCCTCAACGCCACAGAGCTGACCAAACCCAAAGAGGTGAGAGATGCTTGTTTCTTTATTGTTGGGTCTTTCTGAAACTGCACTGCTTTAGAGTCCCCACGAAATGACAGTTATTTATGAACTCATTTATAACTTTACATGCAAAATAGAAAAACAGAAGGTTAGGTTTGTGGCCTGTGACACACCTTAGCAAACATTAGCATTAAAAAGGGAAAGCAGTTCAGAGAAATGAAAAATAAAAGCGTTAAAATCCAGCAGTTATGTGCATGTTTATGGACTGATAACAGAATATGTGTGTATGTATATATTGTATTTATGTATTTATGTGTGTATATACACACATACACACACACAATGGAATATTACTCAGCTATAAAAAAGAATGAAATAATGCCATTTGCAGCAACGTGGATGGACCTGGAGATTATCATATTAAGTGAAGTACATCAGACAGAGAAAGATAAATATCCTATGATATCACTTACAAGAGGAATCTAAAAAATGATACAAATGAACTTACTTACAAAACAGAAACAGACTCACAGACATAGAAAACAAATTTATGGTTACCAAAGGGGAAAGTTGAGGAGGGATAAATGAGGAGTTTGGGATTAACAGACACACACTACTATACATAAAAGAGATAAACAACAGGACCTACTGTACACACAGGAAACTATATTCAGTATACTGTAATAAACTATAATGGAAAAGAAAATAAAATTTAGCAGTTACAAATCAGTGTAACTGGCTGTCCCCAGTTAGTGGAAACATTTAATTTAAATATGTTATTTCCCTTCGTCATGTCCATCTGCAGATGCGTGTGGGGCCGACAGTGAATGATGTGCAGCTGAGTGAGCTCTTTCCCAACACCGAGTACGCAGTCACGGTCCGGGCCGTCTTGTATGACCTCACCAGCGAACCTGTCACGGCAAAGGAGGTCACCTGTAAGACATCACTAGTTTTCCTTCTTCCCTTATTGCTGTGAACATAATCATTAGGGTTTTTCTTTCACCCGATCATGCTAACAATAATTTGATACTTTATTCATAAATTATAGGGTTATTATGGCAATCAGATTTGAGAATCAAGATTATTTCTAGACTTGTGACAGCATCTTAACTTTGATTCTAGGATTTGCATTTATGTTTCCACATTAAACATGCCTGATTTTGAGATGTATGCAATTAGTGGTGTCTCACAATTGCTCTTGGTGAGGTGTCAGTCACGGAATAAGACAGAAAATAATGGTGCATCTTACAGCTGATGTTGTTGTAGATCCATAAAAGATGATGTATAGCGCTGGCGAGACAGGAATGTTGAGTGAGGGTGGTTTTGGTGGAAGATACTAAGTTTAAGAACAAGATGTCCCAAGTTCTTGTTGAAGTAGAAACTCTGTGGTACATATGAATAATCTGTTTCAGTTAAGTGAATTAATCAATTAACTCAATCTCAAAACACATTGATCATCTATGACACTCCAGTCCTGTGTTCAGGTGTTGGGAATGAATAATACAGAGCAGTATGGAGAACACAGACTCCTTCATGGTTTACTTCTCGTGTGTGTGTTGTTCAGCCCCTTTTGTGTTTCTGGTTTGTTTCACTAACAGTTAGGTGGCTTTTCTTGAAAACTGACTGTGATTGCACTTAGGACTCTTGCCTTTGTCTAGTTTTGTTTCTTGTTTTTGAGATGAGCAGGGCAGGGATGGATGACTTGGCTTAAGTTTTGAGAGTCTCAGCTCGCATTTCTAAGGAAATTAAGATCTTGAAAAGAACCTTCAAGGGGAGAAGGGGATGAGACAGAAGCATGATGAGGCAGGAAAGAGGCACTTGCAAGGTGGGGTAGGAGACATTCATTGACAGCAAATAATCATCTTGTATTTGTTGGATCCTATTGGGAGCTGGTGGTTTGTGGGAATGGAGTGGTGGCAGATGGGAAGGGTGGGGAGTGAGCCAGGGTTGGAGACGTGTTCTGGGAGTGCTGGGAGCGAAGGCCCAAGAGTCATAATGAGATGAAAGATGAAATTGGTGCTAGATTTGGATATGGGCTGGACTGCAACAAGGGAGGAAATGAGGGCACAGAGATGAAAACATTGAAGGGATAGAGGTACAGAAACATGAAGGTGGAGACAGAGATTCAGGAAGAGAGATGTACAGAGTTGAAATGAGAGACAAAGGAAATTGGTCAAACAGGCAACTAGAAAGAGTGAGATATGTCTCATAAAACAAAAGAAAATCTCCAAGAGGTGCTAATTTTGAACTCAGAACTTACAGAAATTTAGGTATCTTGATTGTGGTGGTGGTTTCATAGGTGTATACATCATCTAAATTCATCAAATTGTACATCTGAAATATGTGTAGTTCACGGTACAGAAATTATACCACAATAAATTTGCTTAAAAAATTGAAAATAAAATAATTTCCATGCAAAAAAGAAAAACTCTTCATTAGTTATCTTCCTCCTCGTTCTTTATTTGACTTATTGAAAATTTCTCATTGGGATTTTCTTTTAACCATTTAGCCTTCTGTGCTGAATTTCAACTCATCTTCATCCTTCACTCTTGTAACCATTTGTTTTTCTATCACATTCTTAAGGGAGTCTATCTCTGATGTTGATTTCTCTCTTAACTGATTTAACTATCTGGTAAAGAAACATGAGCTATACGTTTATGGTGACCTATGCTTTATTACAGCTGAGCAACAAGTAAGAACCTATTTCAATAGAGTGGAAGAAAGTTAACATAGAAATGAGAAGTTAGAGTTGTAATAAAAATTTAAATTTATTCTATTTTTGAAAAGCCTTCTTAAGAAGAATTCAGCTGTACCTGGTAGAATCATGGCACTTGTATCATCATAACCAGTGTGTTAGTTACTTTGCTGCACATCTTTAAGTTTTCTCCAAACAACTTCTTGAAAGCTTGTGTGGATGCTTTAGAGCTTTGTGGTTGAGAACTTCATCTGGGCCTAATTTCTCATGCATCTCTAGTGCCTTTGCCCAGTCCTCGAGACCTGAAACTCCGAGACGTGACTCACAGCACAATGAATGTCTTATGGGATCCCGCCCCTGGAAGAGTGCGTAAATATATTGTTCGCTACAAAACACCAGAAGAGGATGTCAAAGAGGTAGGTTGAGATTAAAATTGGTTTAGAAATGTTTGTTTTCCTAGTAGGGTCAACAAAAGAATCTAAACAAGCATGGATGATAGCATATTTTGCATACTTGTCACTTTATTGATCTAGTGTTGAAAACTTGTTATATATTAATAAAGCACTATTTGAATATTGATAATATATTGGACTGTCTCACATTTTGTTTAGAAATGTTTTGCTGTGTGATACTAATCTCAAAAACATCATCGCTTAGTAGATGAAGAGTTATAGAATCAAGATGGTGTTTCCCTCTCATCCAGATGCCTATTTTGGTGCTCTGCCTTCTATGAATGACTGAAAATTGTCATAGTAATGTTTCTAAAAATGAGAGCTAACAAGGAGTTGCAGGAAAGAGGTGGGGGAGTTTGTCAGGCAAAAGGAGGACAGGACAGTTGAGTAGGACGAAGGGGAAGTATGAATAGAACGTTACGGGAGTGTCCCTTTGGCACTGACCATTTTTGAGATGATGTTGGGGGTGGAGAGCTGTTTCCATGACAACCTGCTTCCAAGTGGGAGCAAATCAAGGGGCTTCAGCAGCGAATGGATTTAAAATTCATGTTTGCCGGAGGGTACATGCATGTGAGGATCTCAGAGGCATTTTTGGAAGCTAGTGATAGTTTCTGTAAGCGCCCAGTTATGGACTGTGCTGCTCCCTTGGATTGTCCAAAAGCTCATTTATACACATGAACATGTTCATTTCATTCTGGGTTTCAGTTTCAAAAGTGGTACAATAACCATTGACCATTGGGTCTCACAAGGTTCTTGTGTGTAATAAATAAGCTAATGCACAGGAGACTTTCTCTGAGAGAAATAAGGCAGTGATGTAAAGGGAGACGGGGAGTGATTAGGTTGTTTGAATGCATAGGCAGTCATCATTTACCAGATAGTAGTGCTAGACACGGCTCTAGCCCATGCATTTTTTGGCTCTCTTATAGGTAGAGGTGGACAGGTCAACAGCCAGCACGCCTCTTAAAGACCTCTTGTCACAGACCGTGTACACAGTCAGCGTTTCTGCAGTGTATGACGAGGGGGAGTCTCCCCCAGTGACTGCTCAGGAAACTACCCGTGAGTTGAACTTGCACTTTATTGATCATTGGGAAGTGACGCTGTGTGCGTGTGTCACTGAACCGCCTTGGTTACTTCATTTCTTCATGTTATTTTTGCCCAGATTTAATAATGTTTGGTTCCTAGACTGTTTCTCACTTATTTTCTTCCCATCTTCTATCTTTATGTCTGTTCCTTTTATGATAATTTCTTCATTATTGCACCTGCCACCGCCACTCATTCATCTTCCAGATATTTGAGTGCTGTGTGTATATGTGTGTGCATGTGTGTGTGTGTGTGTGTGTAGGGGTGTGAGGAGAAAGCGTATTCTTGATGTATGTTGGACATCATCTCTGGAAACCATGCATTAGTTATCAGATTTTTTGAGAGCCTCTTATACGTAAAGTGCTATCAGAACTAGCAAAAATCTAAGCGTCTTTGCCCTCAGTAGTCTGTGATTTTGTTGCAGAGATAAAAGGTAACAATACATGAGATCCTGTAAGGAAGGTGGGGTGTGTGGTGCTCAGGGGGAGGGCAGACTTCCGCAGTGGAAAGGTTGGGGAGATGCTGGGCACCTGCTTGGGCCCCAGCTTCCCTGCTCCATTCTGGGGCCACTTCAAGGAATGTCCCTTTCTCTCCTGCTCATGATGCTTGCATAGTATTTAACCCAATTATCATTACCTGCTGATCTTTTTCTATCTATTTGACTTTTCCCTCCTAATGAAGGCAGAGACATGTTGATTTTGCTCAATTTATGCCTCCAGTTTCCGGCTCAGTGCTCAGCATATAATTTCCTAATTCAATAGTGGTTAAGAAATTGAGGTCTGGTACCAGCTAGGTTCCCAAGAAATATTATGGGGGCTGCAGAGGTAACTTAAAATTTTCTAGTAGCCACATTAGAAAAAGTAAAGAGAAAAATGAAATGAATTTTAATAATGTGTTATAATTTACCCTACATATCCAGAATATTATCATGTCAGTGTTTGTCAGCATTGTAATCATTAATGAGATATTTCACATCTTTTTGGTAATAATTTTTTTTTTTGCAATCCAGTGTGTATTAATTTACACTTACAGCACATCAAGATTCAGATGCCACATTTCCGGTACTCAATGGCTGCATGTGGGCATGTGGCTGGTGGCTCCCATGGTGGGCAGCACAGGTCTAGAGAATTTAAATGACTTGCCCAGCCCCACCCAGGAAGCCAGAGGTGGGATCAGTGCTGTAGTCTGGAATTTTTACTTCCTATCCAGCAGCTCCTGCGCAATGCTTAGACGCTTCTCCTTCAGTGCCCAGCTGTCTCTACATGATGAAGAGATCTTGTCAGGTGTCACAGCCTAGTCCTGAGCATCAGACATACCCACTTCTGCTCTTTTCTGCCCATGCCATGTCTCTTAGGAATTTCAGTTGCCTTCTTGGCACCAGTTCTTACCTGGAAGGGCAGAAGCTAGAGGTGGAAGTATGTCTGTATGAGCAGATGACAGGTTTTTCATAAACATAGCAGGAGTGGTCAAGAGAGGAAAAAGTCAGGAAGAAAGACAAGTTGAAGCAGGTCATTTCATATACCAAATGGGTACTCTCAATGTATGTTTGTAATCCTTAGAATTTCCTGAGAACCTTTAGATACATCCAAAGTGCATTCTAAATGGGTGGTTTGTTTTGCACTTGTGCTTGTGAAAGTGGTACCAGTCTCTTGGTCTCAATGAGCCTTTTCATTGTAATTATTAGAAACAAAATTTTTGATGGCTCTGGGTTTTGTGTATTTGGCTTTGGTTACCGGGAGATAAATAATTGACAATGAAATCTCCAAACTGGTGGCAGACATTCCAGATTGCTTGAGCTGCAAACTAACTAGACGACTGGTCAGTGGCAGGGCTGTTAATTGGGATTTCAGCTGTCATCAGCACTGCGGGGCTATTCCTGTCTCTGGATAGAGTCAGTACAGGCAGCCGCATGTTGTGTTTAAGGTGAGTGATCTATAGGAAGACTTTGCGTGTGAATTACTTAGATCAGAACATTTTATGGACCACAAAGCTACATGCACTCTCTATATTGTGGACTAAAGTTTGCACTTAATGTGTATTGTCATGTGAAGGAGTCCATGGTTTTTCTTAGATTCCCCAAAAGTGTGAGGTGCAAAGCGATTAAAAACCACTGAGTTAGAACAGTGTTAACTAAATGCTAACTTTAAAAAAGAATCACCATTTTAGTAGAATATAACTAGTAACCTATTATATCCACAAAATGTTTGCTGTTTTCAGAGCTCTGTCTCATATTTACTTTCAAATGAACTGAATTGGTAGGATACTTGGTTCTAAGCCACATCATCAGCCAGTTTCCCCACATCCATTAAACTAGAACAAGGAGGTTGATTATATGAAGTTTGTAGATCACCTCCAAAAATGTCATCCTTGCCTTTTCTCACGACAGACACTGTGCCGGCTCCAACAAACCTGCAGATTACTGACGTGACACCGGAGAGTTTCAGAGGGACGTGGGATCACGGAGCTTCCGATGTGTCTCTCTACCGAATCACCTGGGCACCTTCTGGAAGCTCAGATAAAATGGAGGTAGTGTTAACTCTTTCTTTCTCTTCCCGTTTTCTTCCTTCCTTCCTTCTTGTCTCTTTTTTTTTCTCTCTTTCTTTCTCTCTCTCTTTCTCTCTTTCTTTCTCTCTTTCTCTCTTTCTTTCTCTCTTTCTCTCTTTCTTTCTTTCTTTCTTTCTTTCTTTCTTTCTTTCTTTCTTTCTCTCTCTTTCTCTCTTTCTCTCTTTCTCTCTTTCTTTCTTTCTTTCTTTCTTTCTTTCTTTCTTTCTTTCTCTCTTTATTTCTTTCTCTCTTTCTTTCTCTCTTTCTCTCTTTCTTTCTTTTCTTTCTTTCTTTCTCTCTCCCTCCCTCCCTCTCTCCCTCCTTCCCTCCCTCACTTTCTTTCTTTTCTTTTCTTTTCTTTGTTTCTCTTAGGGAAACTTATTTGAAATATATATTGCCTCTGTTGCCTGAAAAACATCCTTTCCTGCTGGTGGCATTTGGGCTCGTGGCTTGCACCAGTGCAGGAGGAACATCTAGCTAAATGATGTCAACCAGCTGCCATTGAGTGTATGATAGACATGGTGACTTAATCTTGTGTGTTTGTTTTTTTCATCTTTCCCTAAGACCATCTTAAATGGAGATGAGAATACTTTGGTGTTTGAAAACCTGAATCCGAACACTCTCTATGAAGTTTCTGTTACTGCCATTTATCCTGATGAATCAGAAAGCGATGACCTGATTGGCAGTGAGCGCACATGTAGGTGTACAGCTTTCAGTAGGATGTTGTTATTTTAAAATGGGCAAAACAGAGCTATAGCTGAATTAGTAACATTTCCCCCAATTTTTTTTTAGTGCGTTTGATACCCTTAACAACGCAAGGTACGCATTTTTATTTGCTGATTGTATGAATGACCAATGAATGAATGAAAAATGTTATAAAATCCATTGCAAACAGGCTTTCTGCTTTTAAATTGTAAGGTGTTGATTGGGACCTCTTTTAAATTGATCTTTCTTGAAAAACTTTGCTTTTCTACTATTTGGGAAGGAGTCTTTTGAGATTCAATGACCACCATTTATCATGAGGTCAAATTTAGTTCTAAATCTGGAAATATGCAACTCTCTTGATTTCCTTGGCAACAGTGCGTATTTGGGGGTGGGGTGGGGGGCAGGCAGCTTCCTGAGTGGAGGTTCAGTGTGTTCACTCTGTTTCTCAATCATTTTTTTCAGCTCCCAAAAGTGGCCCACGAAACCTTCAGGTGTACAATGCAACGTCTAACAGCTTGACTGTTAAGTGGGATCCTGCTAGTGGCCGTGTGCAGAAATACAGAATCACCTATCAGCCTGCTACAGGAGAGGGCAATGAACAAACGGTAATTTTCCCTGGGAAAAATGCAACTTGGGTAAATTCTACCCTTTCCTCCTCAAAGTCCTCTCACTCCCAACGTTTAGTTAGCCATAGTTTCTTGAGAGTCGTAAGGGTTACCGTATTGGATGGAATTATTTGGCTCCAGCCCTGATGGAGACCCACTGGACATCCTCAGGGGAGACAAGAGTTGCTTTTCCAGGTACCCTCACAGTATCAGGCCTGTGCCTCAGTGTATTCATGTTTTCCTCAAAAACTATGAGGGCTGGATTATCCATGAGGATATCTAAATGTTTGAGTCTCTTTATATTTTCATCCATATCTTTCTAACTTCATCAAGTGTTGGGAGTTTGCTAAACCTCCATTATTCTGATTTTGTCTGTTTTTCGCATGTCATAAAGTATCTCTTAGATCTGATGTTTCCAGATCTGAGTACCTGCTCATCTAATTCATACTGTTGATCACTTTTATGTTTATCCAAATGGAGGTTCCTGACAGTAGGACTGTAAACTCAGCCTTCATCATCTTTATCTTCCCAGCCTGCCCTATTTAACAGAGCCCTTGTCCATTTTACCTTGCTTGCTTTAGTTGTCTGTCTCTGAACCTTCTCCAGCTTTGCTTTTATGAACCATGGGACTAGAACTGCACATGTTACCCTGGGGTCGGGAAGCACCATGATTTTTTACACAGATAGAGTGATGCTGTCTGATTTATTCCAAATGCCACTTTTGGTGAGGGATGGCATTTTATTGATATTTTGGGGGCTATCATATTTCCTCAATTAGGCTTAGAGAGAGGTGTTGTTCACTTTTAATCATCTGACTTGCTAAGCTCCAGCAAATGGGTCATACCGCTTACCATATTTGAGGTATTAGCTGAGGTGGATGCTGGCTGTGGTTACAGGTCTCCATCCTACACAGTAAGTGGGTTTAGCTGAATCGGAGAAACTCCTGTCCCCAGTGTGACTTGTGAGTTGCTCTGTTGCAGTTCCCATAGAACTAGACTTAGGTAGTATGATACACTTGGATTGAGAATTTGTCTTACAGGTTATCAATAATAAACTAAACACCAACAGTCGTCAACTGGCTTTTATATAAAAGAAGACACATTCGATGGATTGATATTTTAATGGCATAAACAGAATTTTTGTCTGTGCCAGGCCAGATATAGGCAAAGCTTGTCCTTAGCATTTCTGTTGTTGATCGTACTGGCCCTCCAACTGCTGCCCTGAGTCGCTCTTACTGTCTGTCAGCTGTTGGTCATAATTAGAAGGCGTCTCACAAACTTATCCCATGTGATGTGTTAGTTGATAATCCCTTAGGATTTGTTATTCTTTGGCATATTTGCATTTTAGTGCTAGTCCAAGAAATAATCAAACTCATGACTCACTGGTGCTTGAATGATTTTGGAGAGTTGGATGAGAGATGTAGGCACACACCCTTCTGCTTCCTCGTGAGGCTGGTTCTACTAAGTGGATGCCCGCAGATTTGTAAAGTAACAAATATGTTAATATTTTGCTCTCATAACCTCAGATGCTAAATTTTTTTTAAGTGTTATTCTTTTTTTTAATTGAAGTATAGTCAGTTACAATGTGTCAATTTCTGGGGGGAGGTAATTTATTTATTTTTGGAGGAGGTACTGGGGATTGAACCCAGGACCTTGTGTATGCTAAGCATATGCTCTACCACTTGAGCTATACCCTCACCCCTACAATGTGTCAATTTCTGATGTGCAGCATAATGTCCCAGTCATGCACATACATACATATATTCGTTTTCATATTCTTTTTCATTAAAGGTTATTAGAAGATATTGAATACAGTTCCATGTGCTATACAGAAGAAGTTTGTTTTCTAACTATTTTTAACATTTGCAAATCTCAAACTCCCAAATTTACTAAATTTGTCCAAACTAGCCACTGTAGTTCAGTTCACTCATCTCGAGGATGAGTCCGGTGATTCACTGAGGTTTTCTCTGAAACCCAGACTGCTCGAGTGGACGGTGCTCAGTGGGAAACATCTGGACTGTGCTAGCACATCCAGCCATTCGCATGTGCACTCACGGCGGGCAGCCTGCCATTTTCATGCGATTTTAATTAGTATGGCATAAACATCTGAATTCAGTAGACTGTTAACAAAGTGTCCAGAGTTTCTTTCAACAGAATAGCTAGACGGCCTTAAGCAGTGAATTAAAAAAACACCTTCAAACTCCGTAATCGAGGATATTGAAATCGCTTCATACCGGCAGGCTGGAATCAGGGAGGTGACTGGGAAGCCCTGCCTGAGTGTGGCCTGTACTGCTAATGCTGGTGGAGGAGCAGTTTTGGAGGGGGGAAACCAAAAAGCTTTAGATCTTTTGCTGAATCATTTTAATATGCTTCTAAAGCAAATAAAAACCATCTGTAAAAAGGTGAGAATAAAACTGAATGGCTTCTATTACTATGCAGTTCTTTGCTATCTTCAAGTTCCTTTGTAGCTCACTTAGGATTAATGCCTTTTTGGAGAAGAGATCTGTGAAACGTGTTTTGGATGAAATTTTACAGTGCTGGCCGCTAGCCAGTTGAAATATCTTTTTAAGGTCACCAGTTTAAGGCTTAAAATCCTTTTTATGACTTAAGGTGTATAGTTTACATTTAAAGTGATGCCCTAAGATATATTTTAAACTTTCACGGCGGGACATGTTTCCAGATCTTGGCAAAGGTCGCAAACAGCTCCCTCATAGAAAAAGCTTTTTCTAACAGATGAGTGAGCTGGAGAGAGCAAAGCTGACGCTTATCCCTGTTTGACTCAAGACCACAATAGGTGGACGACAGAACAGTGTGGTCCTGCAGAAGCTGAAGCCTGACACTCCTTACACCATCACCGTGTCCTCCCTGTATCCTGATGGGGAAGGAGGTCGGATGACGGGAAGAGGCAAGACCAGTAAGTGAACCTGGGCTCCTGTGGCGTTTTTAGTAACCATCATGGGGATGGAATTGCATCTACTGCTGGAAACACTGGGGTGACACAGAGTTTTGCTAATCTTTTAAAATGCATGTTAATAATGATCTTCATTGGTTTTGTTTTTTTCTTTTTTGGGAAGGGGGTGTAATTAGATTTCATTTATTTACTTTTTAATGGAGGTACTGGGGATTGAACCTAGCACCGTGCACACTAAGCACACACTCTATCCCTGAGTTATATCCTCCCCCAAGATATTAATTGTTTTTAATATCCTTACCTGGAGTTACCTATCTCTGGTCTTGGAGAAAGGTGTTTATTACTTTCTAGGATAACACAAACAAACAAACAATGCTCTGGGGCCAAAATACCTTGTGGAGTGATGAGACATGTACCAGATGATCACAGACATTTTTTTCCTTTATTTACTACTTCTGCAGATATTTGCGGGGTGCCCATACAGGGGTCCTGCTGTAGGATTCCTGGGACCCATCAGTTAACCTGGGCTTCGCTTGTGCTGGGTTGTTAGGGTCACACGTGATGTCCTTTCTGTGCCTTTCAGAACCTTTGACGACCGTGAGGAACCTCAGAGTGTATGACCCGGCCACCAGCACTCTGAATGTTCGCTGGGACCATGCAGAGGGAAATCCTCGTCAGTACAAGCTCTTCTATGCACCCACAGCAGGTGGTCCAGAGGAACTGGTAATTATTTCCTGTAGGGAAAAGTGTGTATTAGTTTCAACTGTAGATTGCAAAGTGGAGATCAAGAGTTGACCAGTTTACCGTAGCGCCGAAGGAGTTCATGTTCCTTTAGTAGAACTTGACAGAGCGTAGTAGGTTAGTGCCTTAGAGCCTGGGTGATGGGGGCTTTCGGGGGATTGGGGCTGGGGGATCAAATCATTCCAGGGACTTTTCAAGAAGGAGCCTAGGATGTGTGCAAAGAAGTCTTCATCAACTCTTATAACAGTTTGTATGGGGGCACGTCCCAATATTACAGAACCTACCTCTTGACTTTGTCTTGAGTTAATACTTTGAGTATTTTATTGTTCAAAGTATCATTTCTTGTACAAGTTTTTCAACTCAAGTACTTTACATTTTATTAAAACCTTTAGGTGCCAATCCCTGGGAATACCAATTATGCCATTCTTAGGAATCTGCAGCCGGATACCCCGTACACCGTTACAGTGGTTCCCGTTTATCCTGAGGGCGATGGAGGGCGTACATCAGACACCGGAAGGACATGTAAGTGAGAAGGCAGAAAAATTTAGCTTTTTCATAATGCATTTTGCTTTTTAGTATAAAGACCATATAGGCCTGTTAAAGACAATTTGGAAAATTCATAATGATAGCATAAAAATGTAACAGTTACCTATAGTTTACCTCCAACCCCCACCAACTGTTAATATTTTAGTGTGTGAAACTGAAAAATTATGATATTCTTCTTCTAAAATGATAACTTCAGGATTTATAAGTGTGTACACAGTTATCAGTATTCTCTGTCACTGACAAAAGTTCATGAGCTTTGCTTTGTGCTTGGTAAATCCGTGTGAAGCAGTGTGTTGTCATTGGCTTTCAGTGTGAGTTGCTGAAATCTGTTCATCATGTTACTTGATTTTACATGTCTCTGGTTTGCTGACGAAATGCTTTTTGGAGTTGAAAATTTGTGTGCTTTTATTTGCTATTAACATCTTGAGAAACCAGTTTATAGTGGTTTTACAATTATTTGTAGTATCATTTAAAGGTTTTGGTGCATACCTATGAATATTTTTTTGGCTTGAAAATATACGTGCTGATGGCTAAAAGAAAGAAAGTGTGGATGACTTCTTTTGGCAAAAGAGTTGTCGTCTAGAAAGATGATGTTATTGGAGTTTGGGATTAATACATGGATTTAATTTGCATGGTTTTCTAAGTCCCTGTTGGGGCAGTTAATTGAGAACTGAGTGTACCTTTGATTTCTCCCTACGTTTGCCTTTTCTTTGAATCACAGAAGACATTTAGTATCTATGTGTTGAATGAGAAGCAATGACTGAAACTGGTAACCTAGCTGCCGGAGTTAGGTGGGCATCCTTGGTGCTGTGAGTTTTCACTTAGAGGCAGAGACGGTAGATTCCTCTTGTCTCTCTCTCCGTGACCTGTGCTGGAAAACAGAAGCTGCTTTTCCAGTTTCTTGCCCTCGCCCTTGTCCCTCGTCCTTTTACAGCCAACCCGGTACTATTACTCTTACTTCCTTGTTTTTATTGGCACCAACTTAGCTTCTGTAGAGACCAAGGCCCTAGTTGGCTCAGTCTGGCTAAATTTGAATTTGGAGAGTTTTCACCTGCTTTTGTGTGAAGATAATTCAAAGTGTAAGGAGGTCATTATTCTGTCCTACTAGAGTGGAAGTTCGGGAGAAGTGATAACAAGAGCTCGACATATATAAATAGACACAGGAAATATGAGTTGACTTTTCTTTCCTCAGTGGTGAGAGGACTGGCCAGAAATGTCCAAGTGTACAATCCGACGCCAAACAGCCTGGACGTTCGCTGGGACCCTGCCTCCGGGCCGGTGCAGCAGTACCGCATTGTGTATTCTCCCCTGGCCGGCACGAGACCCTCGGAAACTGTACGTAATGCTGTCATCTTAGAGCTGGCAGAAGAATTTTGCAGACTCTTTTTATGGCGCCTCCTACTGTAGTTGTTGGCACAGGACAATAGATGAGCTGTTGTGGCACTGGGTCGCATGTACACTCACTTCCTGATGAACTTAGTCTCATTTTGTGTCCTGCTTGGCAGCCTGTGAGAATGCAGGCCACAAACATGCCCGTGTACAACACTTAAGTGATTGCTTTTGATGAATTAAATCATAGGTGTGTTAACTGTAGGGCTAATTAGCAAAAATGAATTTGGGAAAAATGCAAATTAGCTATGGGCTTTCATTGTAACGCCCACGTCTTTGTTAGGAACCTACCTGAAAGTTTACCTTCACTGGCTCTTAATAGATTGCCCAATCTATCTTAGTACTATTTGGTTTTCTAAGTAGGTTAATAATATAGAGATCAGAGATTACTAATTTGAGTAGAGACAGTATCAGAACAGCTGAGGGAAAGTAAATTTACAAGACTTTACAAAAAGAATCAGGGACCATGAACAAAGGTAAAGAAATGTTCAGCCTGTCCGCATGTTGATTTGCATCCTTGTGTGTGGCCGGACGTGTTCAGACAACACTGCCCTTACCCATCGCATGGAGTAGCTCTCTGTTTTAATAGAAAATCTCTCCCCTACAAGTGTATCTTACGTGTCTCTAACATTCGGGATGCTTTGGGGTCACTATCGTAAGTCCTGGATGTTGTATTTGAGAACCTTCCCAAGGAACCTAAGTGGGAGGTGGTTGAGGCTGCTAAGGGTCAGTGTGAGCTCACAGTTTTTGGAGAGGGAATTTCTGAGGTTAAATTGCATCTAACGCTGTGGCCTGGGCAGATGTCACAGGTAGCACAAAGTTTGGCTTCTGCTGTGTCTCAGTTCAGCCATTTACTACAAACATTATTATGCTGATTAATAGAAGACTCCGTAAGCATTTGGGTTGTTGTCAGGCAAAATTTGGCATGTCCTCCCCTCCAGATTGTGGTGCCAGGAAACACCCACACGGTGCACTTGGAGCGACTGATTCCAGACACACCCTATTCTGTGAACATCATTGCCCTCTACTCGGATGGAGAAGGGAATCCCAGCCCCGCCCAGGGCCAAACACGTGAGTCTGAAACCCTTCCCACCCAGTTCCCTTGTGACTCAGTGAGGAAGGCTGGAAGTTGGGTGGTGAGGGAGGGGTGCTGAGAGCTGCCTCCACCTTGCACAGGTGAGGGGAGGCCTGGCGCCCACGTCTGCTAGGTTCCCCAAGTTCACATTTAGGCTGAAGGCCCTCTGGGCTGAGTGAGTGTCATTGGGCCATTTTCTCATCTGGGATCTGAGTTAAGGAGAGGTTCCTCCCCTTCTTCTGCCCTGTGGTGGGTCTTCTCACCAACAGGGCACTTTTGAAACGTGACAGTTCAGCCTCTTTGTTTCACTTCACAGTAAGTGGTTAAAGTAGCTGAAATCCCTTTGTCTCCCAGTCTGTACGTTTAAGTTCCAACCTAGTCTTTGTCCTGGAACGTTCAGCACGTAACCGTAGCTCTGAATGGAGCACTTTCTACTGTTTACGAGTGCACGTGAGAACTGTAGGAGGTGTGGATTTTATCACAAGGAAGTAAACATCCCAATGAGAGGTGAAACCCCGGGTGCAGTTACTCTGAGCTGGTTACAGTTCTTTTATACCCCTCCCTCCACCCCCATGTCCCCCTGCTCACAGACGGGCCACTAACTCTATTGTGCTGATTTGTTTAGTACCACGCAGTGGGCCGAGGAATATGAGAGTCTTTGGGGAGACAACCAACAGCCTCTCCGTAGCCTGGGATCACGCTGATGGGCCAGTTCAACAGTACAGGATCATTTATTCTCCCACCATTGGTGACCCGATCGATGAATATGTGAGTCTGCTATGCGTTCATTTGAGCATTTTGCAACCTCTTGCCTGATTGGAGGGTGAAATGAAGCTTTTTTTCTTTAGGAAGTGCTGTGATGACAGTTGAGCGCTTGACTCTTGCGTGACAGTCACATTTTATATGACTTTCTCTGACTGGATATTGAGGCCCTAGCATGTGCCTAGCATGGCCTCCCCCACCACAGTCAGTGCCTTTGGGCTCATTTCTTTTCTAAAGACAGGCTGAAAAATGGTCTTGTCATAAAAATGCATATTTTTTTTAACATTTTTTATTGATTTATAATCATTTTACAATGTTGTGTCAAATTCCAGTGTTCAGCACAATTTTTCAGTCATTCATGGACATATACACACTCATTGTCACATTTTTTTCTCTGTGATTTATCATAACATTTTGTGTATATTTCCCTGTGCTATACAGTGTAATTAACCATCTCATTATACCATAGGAACTGAGTCTAGTGAAACATGATACCTATTATTCTGAGCTACCTAAATTAATGTTCAAATGAGATGACTATGTAAACTTTAACTTTTCTTTAACTATATAATTCCTCTACAGGGTCTCCCTTCAATACTCCAGTGCTCATCAATCTCTTTTGTCTAAATGTAACATTTTGGGGTACATTTTGGTTTTGGAATATACATATTCTCCTATTAGCTTCAAACTTTTTGAGTGTCATATTTAGTCACTCTAGAAGCAGGTTCAGGTTTCTTGAAGCTTCCTTGTTGCCCTCACTACGTATATCAACCTGTTATGGATGGAAGAACTCCCTACTTTCTTGAAAGTTTAGTGATGAGCTGATGTGATCATTTAGTAGAAGATCACACAGAATGCTGATTGCAAGTCCTTTAGGTCTGTGGTTTGCGGCCGTTTTGCCACACACATCCTGTTTGTTCTCCCTTCATTATCCCCATGTTATAAAATGTTGTCTACTTGAACTTGATATATTAAGCTTTAATTCAAGCTCCCATTTTTATTAATCAGAAACACATGTAACTGTCAAATTCAAGTTTCTGATCAAACTGAGATAAGCAGTGTTACCACAGTTAGTTCCCAAAGCAGAGACGTTCATGCTTCTGTGTTTGTTCAGCCTAGCCATGGACAAATAGGCAATTTCCCGTCACTTTCTGAAAACAGTAAAAATGTAATTCTCACCGTACCCTCCCAGTTCACCATTTGGAATCAGGGGATTCCACGCTGGAATTTGCTGGTGGAAGTGACCCTGGTTGTTTGTCAAAGCAAAGCATAGGGTTAGAGGAGGGATTGAGAGATCTGTCTGGTTCATTTCCTCTTCATGGATGCAATTGATTGTATTTTCATTCCCTCTTTTCCACCTTTTTCACTTGATTAGTATCAGCCAAACTGATATTCTTGAGGACAGACACTGAGTCTGCTTTTGCTCCCCAGTGTGTTCCCAGTAGCTGGTACCACACCTGGCGCATATTTGCAGAAAGAGCACTAGGAAACTGACACACGGATGAGGGGGAGCAGAGGTGCCTGCTGCCAAGCGCAGTGGTGCTCCACCCCGTGTGTTGAGGTATTGGACCAGTTACTGCCTTTCATCCTCACAGCTTCCTTCCCAGATGAGATACTGAGCTACAAGGCCAGGAAGTGTCTGATCTGAGATTTGAGCTGAGATCTGCCTGACTCTGAAACTACTCCCTCTGCTGCCCAGCCGCAGTGCAGACAATCTGCTCTGCCGTGAGCATTGTTCAACGGAAAGGAACTATGAAGAAAATGTTGTTTATGGGAATACATAAAACCATGTTGTCTACTGATCTGGAAGTCCTCTAGCTGATAATAACTTTAGAATTTAACCTCCCCTGCAGACCACTGTCCCGGGCAGAAGAAACAATGTAATACTACAGCCCCTGCAACCCGATACCCCATATAAAATCACTGTTATTGCTGTTGATGAAGATGGAGATGGTGGCCATTTGACAGGAAATGGAAGAACAGGTAAGTGTCTTACACTTTTTATAATCTTTCAAGTTTGTTGTATTTGAGTGCATACATCTCACACATTATCTTAATACTGAATTAACGTTGGTACTGGATATTGAATTTTGTCAAAATGATATGACAGCAGAATGTTTAAACTTTTGAAAAGTCCACCAAAAAAAAAAAACTGAGACAAAAATCTGCATGTTTTGCTTTGCTTGAGTTAGTTTTATTTCTTCTTTCGAAAACCATTGCATGGTCTCTGAGTAATGTTTTACTCTGCGTGGTATCAGTTAATAAGGCTCTCGCTGTTAACTCAGTCAATTAAATGTCAGCAAAAAATACCCCATCGCAATGGAATCTTAAAGTCATTCAAAAAGAATCTTCAAAGTCATAAAAAAGAAGCAAGGTGATTAGCAATCATCTTCTGTCTTTACAAATTTAGCTTTCAAAAAAAATTTTCTTTTTTTTTTAACATTTTTTATTGATTCATAATCATTTTACAGTGTTGTGTCAAATTCCAGTGTTCAGTACAATTTTTCAGTCATTCATGGACATATACACACTCATTGTCACATTTTTTTCTCTGTGATTTATCATAACATTTTGTGTATATTTCCCTGTGCTATACAGTGTAATCTTGTTTATCTATTCTACAATTTTGAAAGCCCAGTCTATCCCTTCCCACCCTCTACCCCGCCCCCCACCCCGGTAACCACAAGTCTGTATTCTCTGTCCATGAGTCTATTTCTGTCCTGTATTTATGCTTTGTTTTTGTTTGTTTGTTTGTTTTTGTTTTTTAGATTCCACATATGAGCGATCTCATATGGTATTTTTCTTTCTCTTTCTGGCTTACTTCACTTAGAATGACATTCTCTAGGAGCATCCATGTTGCTGCAAATGGCATTATGTTGTCGGTTTTTATGGCTGAGTAGTATTCCACTGTATAAATATACCACTTCTTCTTTATCCAGTCACCTGTTGATGGACATTTAGGTTGTTTCCATGTTTTGGCTATTGTAAATAGTGCTGCTATGAACATTGGGGTGCAGGTGTCGTCCTGAAGTAGATTTCCTTCTGGGTACAAGCCCAGGAGTGGGATTCCTGGGTCATATGGTAAGTCTATTCCTAGTCTTTTGAGGAATCTCCACACTGTTTTCCATAGTGGCTGCACCAAACTGCATTCCCACCAGCAGTGTAGGAGGGTTCCCCTTTCTCCACAGCCTCTCCAGCATTTGTCATTTGTGGATTTTTGAATGACGGAAAAAAAATATTTTCTTTCTTGTAGTAAGTCATTTACAAAGAATCACTAGGGTTCATGCCCCTTTTCCAATCTACACTGATGGCAGTTTCTTATGGTTTAGATTAAAGTCTTCACTTTGGTTGCTGGAATCACCCTAGGAGATTTAAAAATGCTTCTGCCTGGGTGCCACCTCCAGAGATACTGATGTAAGTGGTCTGAGATGTGGCCTGGACCTGTTCTAATGTGCAGCCAAAGTTGAACGTAAAGACAGGCTGGGCCATAGGTCTGCTGAGTTCCGTTATTGGAATACATCAGTATTACTTTTTCTTCCAATCCAAGAGCATGGGATATCTTTCCATTTTTTAAAATCATCTTTAATTTCTTTAATCAGTGTTTTGTAGTTCTTCCTGTATAAGTCTTTCACCTCCTACATCAGATTTATTCCTAAGTATTTTATTGTTTTGGATGCAGTTTTGAAAGGGGTTATTTCTTTACTTTCTCTTCCTGCTAATTCATTGTTAGTGTAAAGAAATGCAACTGATTTTTGTATGTTAACCTTGTATCCTGCTACCTTGCCAAATTCTTTTATCAGGTCTAGTAGTTTTTGTGTGGAGCTTTTAAGGTTTTCTATATATAGTATCATGTCACCTGCATATAGTGACAATTTCTTCTCTTCCAATTTGGATCCCTTTTATTTCTTTTTCTTGCCTGATTGCTGTGGCTAGGACTTCCAAGACTATGTTGAATAGAAGCGGTGAGAGTGGGCAGCCTTGTCTTGTTCCAGATTTTAGTGGGAAGTCTTTCAGTTTTTCACCATTGAGTACTATGCTGGCTGTAGGTTTGTCATAAATAGCTTTCATTAGGTTGAGATATGTTCCCTCTATACCCACTTTGGTAAGGGTTTTTATCATAAATGGGTGTTGAATTTTATCAAAGGCTTTTTCTGCGTCTATTGAGATGATCATGTGGTTTTTGTCCTTTCTTTTGTTGATGTGGTGTATCACATTGATTGATTTGCATATGTTGAACCATCCTTGTGTCCCTGGGATGAATCCAACTTGATCATAGTGTATGATCTTTTTTTTATGTGCTTTTGGATTCTATTTGCTAACATTTTGTTGAGGATTTTTGTATTTATGTTCATCAGTGATATTGGCCTGTAATTTTGTTTTTTTAATAGTGCCTTTTTCTGATTGTGGTATCAGGATGACAGTGGCTTCATAGAATGAGTGTGGGAGTACTTTAATCTTTTGGAAGAGTTTGAGAAGAACCAGTGTGAGTTCTTCTTTGTATGTTTGGTAGAATTCCCCAGTGAAGCCATCTGGTCTTGGACTTTTGTTTGCAGGGAGGTTTTTTTTATTGCTAATTCTATTTCATTTCTGGTGATCAGTCTGCTCAAGTGGTCTATTACTTCTTGATTCAGTCTTGGTGGACTGTGTATTTCTGGAAACTTGTCCATTTCTTCTGGGTTGTCCAATTTGTTTCCATATAGTTGTTCATAATATTCTCTTACGGTTTTTTGTATTTCTGTGATATTGGTTTAATTTCTCCATTTTCCTTTCTTATTTTGTTTATTTGTGTTCTCTCTTTTCTTCTTGGTGAGCCTGGCCAGAAGTCTGTCAATCTTCTTTACTCTTTCAAAAAATTGTGTCTTGGTTTAATTGATTTTTTCTATTGTTTTTAGTATTACCTTTTCAATTTCCTTGCTACACTTAGTTGCCCAAACTCTTTATGTACTTAAATGATGTTGACAATGTTATAGAATTTGGGAGAGGGATCACTGGGAAGCTCCTTAGAGAAAAGCAGAACTAGAATGTTTCAGCTCAGTCTCTCAAGGGCAGGAATTTGTATATTTATTGACGTCTGTTGTCTACAGGACTGAGCCAACAGAGATTCAGTCTAGCCACTCAAGATGATTTTAATCTAGGAACTACCCATTTTCACTTTTCCTTTCAGTTTTGCAATATATTTTGGTACTTTTCTGGAGGAAATGGCATCTTTCAGAATTTTGTGTAATGCTATGAATAATAACTCAGCAGCTGACTAACATGCAACCTAACAGTAATGCTCTAACTGGGATGGAGTGGGGCAGTGTTCTGGAGCTTGGAGGATTTTCTCTAGGTCGTGTTGGTAGAGGATAAATAGTGCTGGCAAAGAACATCATTTTGGTCGCTAGCTAACTGTGTGGTCTTGGGCAAATCATATCTTATTAATGTGATATGGTGGTTGGATGTGATAGTCTCTAAATTGCTTTTTGGCTCTGACAATCTGTAATCTATAGCATTCTAAAAAGGGTGTGAGATCTTTTTTTATTTTCCATCATTCTGCATCACATACATACAAGCTCTGGAAATCACCAGTTCCTAAGTCCATTTGATCAGCTGTTTGAATTTGGAAAACTACTGAGCTTTCTGTCGAACATTTCAATGCCTTTTAATTGTTTTCTGATTCAGGACATTATGAGATACTATTAATTTGCTGTCATGGGGCTGCACTGTCAATACTCACGGCAACACTCATAAAGTTCTGTGCTCTCCTTGTTTGTCAATAAAAGGTCAATAATGTGTGCCAATCTTTGTTTTCAGTGGGATTACTTCCTCCTCAGAACATACACATCTCAGATGAATGGTATACGAGATTCAGGGTGTCCTGGGATCCTTCACCCTCTCCTGTTCTTGGATATAAAATTGTGTATAAGCCAGTGGGTAAGAAGTCACCTTTATCATCATAGAAATGCACTGGGGGGTATTTGTGTGTGAGGGTGTTCTTTATTGCTTCCCCATGAGATTCTCCTGACAGTTTAGTTAGTACAGCAAGTCCTCTCTGATCAGAGATTGCTTCTGGAAATAGTATTGAAGCCAATGGCCTAAAGTACCGTTGTTACTGTGGATGTAGATGCAACTCCCATTCATTTGCATGACTAAAAAGCTTGATTTGATTCATAAAATTGGGCAAATTAAAGCTATTTGTGTTCAGACAACCTATACCGTATTATGATTTTGAAATAACACATATTTAATAAATATAAACACCTGCATTTTTCCCACTATGTCAAGGTATCATTCTATTTTGGGTACATGCATTGTAGTTTACTCGTGACGGGCTTGCTTTCAATTTCCCATTTCACCCAAATGGACATCACCTCTGTGAAATTATTTGCCATCTTGGTTTCTATGTTCTATTTGTTTAGCACAATTGAAGAAAAATGCTCTTTGTACTACACTTGCTGGGGGTATCTTCCATGCACCCAGGAAGTGTGTGAACAAGAGAAAAATAAAGGAGAGAAGGCAAGAGTAAGGATATGTGAGCCTGTGGATGAAATGGAGAGAGAACTTAAAGGTGGAGAACTTTCAGTAACCACACTGCATGGAACGGGGTGCATGACAGACGGTCTTAAATCATCTCTACAGCAGAAAAATGTCAATTGAGCACCTAGAATGTACAAAGCACTATGCTGGCAAAGTAGGGCTTAGAGGAGAGGCTTGAGAGTCTAGGCTAGTTGACTATGGGGTGATTTACATTAAAGGAACATTAATTACACACCTGCTACACTGCAGGTAGAGTGCTCTGCTTTGAGAATAAGAGAGAAAGGACCGAGTCTCTGCTCACAGTTTGATATTCACCATATAATGCAGCAAGTGGATAAGAGGCTATGGAATTAATGGTGTCCATACTATCCTTTGAGTGTATATTGAGATACTTAATTTTAAGAAAAATTTGAGGCTAAAGATGGCACACTTCTACGTATTTTTGTGATTGTTATTAAAGATTCCAATGAGCCCATGGAAGTCTTTGTTGGAGAAGTGACATCATACACGCTACACAATCTCAACCCCAGCACCATCTATGACGTGAATGTTTATGCCCAGTACGATTCTGGACTCAGTGTCCCTCTGACGGATCAAGGCACTACATGTGAGTCACGCAGCTTCTGTGGTTGTAAGAAAAAGTGTAGTACAAACGACGAGGTCAGGCTTTCTTCTTAACATGCGCATGTCTCCTCAGCGTTGAGTAGGTAACCCTTTTGTGTCCAGCTAAACAAATACTTAAGTAATATAACTGAGTATACAAAAAATGTATATGATATGTTTATTTCATATAAAATATATTCTGAATTTTGAAAGGTACAAATGATAGACATTGTGATTTCATCCACGAATGATCTATAAGATTAGAGTTGGGATGCTCTGTGGTTCTTCTTGACATTTGATGTTAAATATATATTACCTAAATGCATTGAATGAATTGAAAGTTTTCACAGAAGTGCCATGATTACTGGTGTAGCCCATAAATAGATTTTTGTCACCAAGTGCTTTAATAACTATTTAAGGACTTAGCAGATAGCCTTTCAGAAAAATTTCTTATTTTTCATGAGACATATTTGACATTCATAGTGTTGAGAGGGACTGCAGGTAGACCTTATTGTATTGCACTTGGCTTTACTGAGCCTTACAGATGCTGTGTTTTTTATAAACTGAAAGTTTGTGGCAACCCTGCATGAAGCAAGTCTACTGGTGTCATTTTTCCGACAACATTTGCTCACTCTGTGTCTCTGTGTCACATTTTGGCAATCCTCCCAATATATCGAACTTTTTCACTGTTATTATATTTGTTATGGTGATCTGAGATCAATGATCTTTGATGTTACTATTGCAAAAAATTACAAATGGCTGAAGGCTCAGAAGATAGCATTTTTTAGCAAAAAAGAATTTTTAATTAAGATATGTATTGTCTTTTAGACATAATGCTATTATTGCACACTTAAAAGACTACAGTATAGTAAGAACACAACATTTGTATGCAGTAAGAAAACAAAAAAAAAGCATGTGTCTTGGTTTATTGTGATATTTACTTTATTGTGGTGGTCTGGAACCAAACCTGCAATATCTTCGAGGGATGAAGAATTTGGATCTGTAGGTGGAATTTCCTTCTCTAGAAAATCAGTGACAGAAAGGGAGATCTGTTTGTGCTGTACAGGTTTTCATGTATGTTTCTTACAAGGAAACAAAGTAAGACTTCAGACATTTTTTTTCAGCCACAGTTTTAGAATTGCGTTGTGATTGAAAGTATGCTTTCTTTCTTTCTTTCGTAGTATATTTAAACGTGACAGACCTGAAAACTTACCAGGTCGGGTGGGATACATTCTGTGTTAGATGGTCACCTCACCGGGCAGCCACTTCCTACCGGCTGAAACTAAGCCCTGCAGATGGTACGTGTGCAAAAACAAAAACAAAAACAAAAACAAAAACTGGAGTCCATGATAGCAACATTTTAAACTTCAGTAAAGCAGATGTCATTTGGTTTGTAAAATGATATGTAGAAGTGTCTTTACATAGAATTAATGATGACACTGGTGTTCTCCTTTGTCGTTCTAATCAGGAACCAGAGGACAAGAAATTACAGTGCGTGGATCAGAAACCAGTCACTGCTTCACTGGCCTTTCACCAGATGCCGATTACGGCGTCACCGTTTTTGTGCAGACACCAAATCTTGAGGGACCAGGTGTCTCTGTCAAAGAACATACTAGTAAGTTTCTGAGTGTTCTGGAGAGTCTCCATAAGTCTTCAGAATAGGATCCTCTATGTGTGCGAGATGTCAGTGACTTCTGTGTGGGCACTTCTCCTTACGAGTGGCAACGAGGATGTGACAGCAGGGTTTTGGGGTGGAGTCTGTGGCTGGTTTAGGGCCTTCTTCTGCAGCAAATCTGTGCCGCCTCTGTTGGTGTAATTTTAAGGAAAGACCTAAAGGAGAGAGGGCTGGCTCTAGCTGACAGAGAGAAGGTGAATGTGTGTCTGTGTTAGTGACCTTTGCTCATTTGATTCTATCTGAAGGGCTTATGTTCTCCCTTTGAATCTGGGCTTCACTTCCTGCAGCTGTGGTCAGTGTTGAGGGGCCACCCATGGTACTAACTTTGCATAAAACAGAATTCCCAGTATGTCAGTGCCACTGAGACTAGATCTGTTTTTGAGGACTTAAATGGCTCTTAAAATTTACTTTCTGTGATATGAAATGTGCTCATGTGTTTTTCTCATTATTATTATTATTTTAAATTCTAGCCTTAAAACCAACAGAGGCCCCTACAGAGCCACCCACACCTCCTCCCCCTCCCACAATTCCACCAGCCCGGGAAGGTAAGTACAAGCCGTTGGGCAACACATTCAGTTGATAGGGATTGAGAGCATTCTTATTTATGCAGCCCATACATAATTTACAGCTGATATAAAACACTTCTGATTTATTATTCCTGCTCAAGCGTTTTTAGATTAAAGGAGAAGATTACCAGTAATTTGTTCTTTTCCCCCTCCAGGCACATTTCAGCGTGAATAAAATCAATCATAAACTACTCCAGCTCTCCAGCTGGAACTCTGTTTCCTCAGTTTTGCAGATGAAGGTCTAGCGATACCTTACATAATCCATAGTCACGTGGTGGGCATTTCTTTCCACTGGCTGCTGGCATCAACAGGCACTGGGAACCTTTTGGGCTAAATTTGCAGTGTAACCCCTGGAGCTTTGGAATTCCTGGCTTCTGACCTGAGAAGTGCCCTGGATTACACAAAGCTAAAAAATTTCCATTCACCGAAGTTTGAAACATAACTGTCACTCGCAGTGAACTGGTAAAAGGACATGTACTGAGCTATTAAGACTGGTCTCTCAGTAATTTGGGGAAATTCTCAGTGCTTCATCAAATTTAGTTTAAGCTAATTAACCACTAGTTTATTCTTTTGCCACGTTGTTTCCAGTATTTAACTGAAAGCGTTTCAGACTTTAGAAGTATTTTTCTTTTATCTGAGAAGGCTCTAGAATGCTATGACCTCATCAAACTTATTGAAGAAGTCAAATTAAAAATTTAAAGTGTATTATTATAGGATAAAAGAGTAATGGGTTTCTTTAAATTAGATGGTTGAAAGGAATTCAGTAAATAATTTTGGCTTTAAAACATGTTAATTTTTTTTTCTTAATAGATTTTATTTTTTAAAGCAATTTTAGGCTCACAGCAAAATTGAGCTGAAAGTGCATAGAGATCCCATATGAGCCTTGCCCCCTGCCCCACACCCCCCCACCCCCAATAGCAATAGCCCCCACCAGAGTGGGACATGTGTTACATCCCATGACCCTATTTTAACACATCATTATCACCTAAAGTCTGTATTTACATCAGGGTTCATTCTTGGTGTTGTACATTCTATATGTTAAATTTTTATACACTAAAATGTTCTTACATTTTTATTTGCAGATTTTTTTTCAGTCTTCAAGTCTGAAGATTTCAAATTAAAGATATTTATTTTATTCCATCCCTTACCTCCCTCCATATGATTCTAGTGGCCTATGTTAAAATGAAAAGGGACCTTCTTTGCACTAGATTTTTTTTCCATATTGAGTCTTTTTTTTTTTCCCTTAATTGAAGTACAGTCAGTTACAGTGTATCAATTTCTAGGGTAAAGCACAATGTTCTAGTCATGCATATACATACATGCATTTGTCTTCATATCAGATCTTTGATAATTATTTACAAAATCTCCAAACCCACTGATGACTGTTCTGAAGTTCTGGCCATCATTGTTTTTCATTTGCTTTCCTTCTTATTTACTGTTTGAAGCTACTTGAAGAATTCCAGGAGGAGAGAGCATATGTTTGCCTAGTGGGTCTAAGCAGGTGGAGTAACTCCAGAGCAGAAATTGAGGGCCACCTAGAGTAGCTCTTCTCAGACTTTATTGTGCATGTGAATCATCTGGCATCTTGTTACTGCTGATTCTGATTCAGCAAGTCCAGGGTGGGGCCCAGGACTCTACATTTCTGTGAAGCTCCCAGGTGATGCTGTTGCTGCTAAACCACCCTGGGAGTAGCAAGGTGTTAGACTACATTTCTTAGTTGTGTATTTTCACTTGAATGAAAGAATTCATCAGATTTGGGGCTCACTTTGTGTTTTTTCCCCCAGTCTGCAAAGGGGCCAAGGCAGATATTGTGTTCTTGACTGATGCTTCCTGGAGTATCGGGGATGACAATTTTAACAAAGTTGTAAAATTCATCTTCAACACTGTGGGCGCCTTTGATGAAATCAGTCCTGCTGGAATTCAGGTGGGTACACTTCACAGGTGATTATTCATCTGTCATGTCTTGCTGTTTCCTTCAAACTTCTCTTTTTATGTCAAAAGAGTTTTCAGTATGAACTCTGTTTTGACTTTTGTTATTTGCTGTTTTCTTTTTACATGTATTTTGGGGAAGGAGTTGGTTGTAACTGAAAAATAAATAGAAAATTGATTCCACTAGGTATTCTCTTGGCTAAATGATATTCCTGCTGGAGAATTTAGGGAATTCTGACTCTAACTTCCTGCTTGAAACTTCCAACATGATCCAGTTCCATAAAAGGTCATCTGATGTGCTGGAAATTAAATGCACTGTGATTGCCACACTCTGTTAAGCCACATCAGTGATGAGTAGTGATTGGAGTGGGTTGTGGAGCCCCGCTGTCAACCTCTGTCATGACATTGCAGATGTTACCTTGGCCAGAAAAATGGTCATTGTTGACTCCACGGAAATTTCGTTTGTTTTCCCGTAGTGATAACTACCAGTTACCTTGCTTGGGAATCACTCCATATTTGTTTGTTTTACTAGAGTGGGAACTTAGAGAAATTTATCCTTCCATGAGACACTTCAAAGAGTAAATGCTCACTTATGCTCTGACCCACCTGTAAGTCTGAGAATCGACTCGTCCACTTCCAACTTACCCGTGGACTGAGCAGGGTCAGTGGCCCTGTTACTGCTTCTTGGA
Organism: Vicugna pacos; assembly: GCF_048564905.1. Taxonomy (NCBI): domain Eukaryota; kingdom Metazoa; phylum Chordata; class Mammalia; order Artiodactyla; family Camelidae; genus Vicugna; species Vicugna pacos. Next base: position 9,330,214 of record NC_132994.1, on the reverse strand, counting down.
TTCTGCAACCTTGAAGACCCACTTGAAAGTCTACCCTTTCTGAGAAGCTTCCTTGATAGTTTTGGGCATTGCAGACTCCCGAAGGGTTGTCTCTATGTTGCTGTCGTTGCCTGTGTCACTTTATGTGGTCATTACTTATGTGATTCTCTCCTGTCTAATCCGTTGCCTCCTTAAGGCAACAGACTGTACTGTATTAACTTTTTTTTTGAATTCTCTTCTTTCCTTCTCCATTCCTCTCGAATTTTATTCTTTATTTTGGCAGTTTGTCTCTCTTGATGGTGACATTTTAGAAATAATATGAACATAAGAGATTTGGACATAAACCATAAATAATTTCATAAACAAATCATGTCTTTTATAGAATAGGGCTTTATGGAATGTATTAAATTTCAAATCCCCAAATAATCCTATGGATGTTCTTCCAAAATCCAAGAAGAGTAAAACATCAGGCTAGTTATATTCTTAACTTAATGTGTAAATACTATGCCATTAAAAAAATCCTTTTAGAAATTCAGATTTTTAATAAGAAAAAAAAAACTACTATATTTTAATAACTTCTATGTGCCAGCCGCTTGTATACATGACTCTTATTCCTGAAAGTGATGGTGGAAAGTAAGTATAATTATCTCCATTTTACTGATTAAAAAAAAAAAAAGCTCAGAGATGTTGGGAACTTGGCCAATGTCACAAAGCTATTAATTGGCAGAGCTGGGATTTGAACCCATTGAATCTTGAGTATAAAGCCTATATTCTTTCCACTAAGTCACACTGCCATGAAATTTGTGATGAGTTCTGATTATCACACAGGTGACATTTAAAAATTACCATGAAGAAGAGATGTAGTCAGTGGGAAGGAGCAGTTGGCTGAGAACTAACTGCTTAGCCAACACTTGTACTCAAGGTGGGATGTTCTCATTTCTAATCCTGGAACCTCCCTGCTCTCCAGCTTTACCCATCCCCTCTTACATCCAAGAGAATGCATACAGTGCATTTACATTATTAATATCAACTACTGACATTTTCACTGAAGATCAGAAATTAGAGAACTGAACGAGACAATAGTAGTGGAGGTTACAGTATTAGCTATAAAGAGCTTATAATATCCCGTCAGGTCTAATACACTTCTTTTGCTCAGTCGGCAGCTGGAAGAATCACTTGAAAATTGAAACATTAAAAGAGACGACTTACCCTCACCACCAAACCACATTTCCTTTCAGGTCTCATTTGTGCAGTACAGTGACGAGGTCAAGTCTGAGTTTAAGCTGAACACATACAACGACAAGGCCCTTGCCCTCGGGGCCCTCCAGAACATTCAGTACAGAGGAGGAAACACGAGGACAGGTACCGTTAATCAGCATGTACGTAGACTTTGACGCTCCAAAGTGTTTGGCGGGGTAGGCTGAGTGTAACATCTCACTCTAACGTTCAAATTCTTATCAGTCGGGCGTGGCTAATGGCATTTGGATAGTTTTCACTGAATGACATGAAAATGTTCTGTGCCACATTCTACAGGCAAGGCCCTCACGTTTATCAAGGAGAAGGTCTTGACCTGGGAGAGCGGTATGAGGAAGAATGTCCCCAAGGTGCTGGTTGTGGTCACAGACGGTCGGTCACAGGATGAGGTCAAGAAGGCGGCTCTGGTCATCCAGCAGTCAGGTGAGCACAGGCAGATGCCTAGTGATTGCACTCATTATTTTCAGTTTCAACTGTTCGGCAAAGATTGCAAAACACCAAAATTGCTGAGTCTTCTTTATGGTTCCTGCTTTACTCTGTATTCCAGACCTTTCTAATGTGAGTTTACATTTAATTAGGGAATGGTTTGATAATTGGTCAAAAATGACATGGTGTGTCCTTTGTGTAAGACATGCCTCAGGGTCTGTCAAAGAGCAAACTAAATTTCCCTTTAGAGACTGGAAGGCTACAGACAGCAGTAATGAGAGGATCCTCGAGCAGACTTCCTGCCATAGCAGAAATGAATCTTGATGCTGGTTCAACCCTGTGCAAAGAGAGACTTAAGGTTTGGCATATCCTGGTAGATGCAGACCCCAGGCCGGCTGCTGGAAGGATCGCTGCAGAGGAGTGGCGAGGCTTCCTGGGGACATCACTGGTGTAGATGTTGATAACAAAACATCCTGAAAGGCTCCCTGTTACACTGCCCTTCGGATTAGTTATTTAGGATTATTAGAGATGAAACCAGGTCTTTACAGTACCTGCATTATCAACTCCCCCACCCCAGCCCGGGAAGGGTTCAAGGTGGGCTTATTTTAGAATTCTACGCTATGCATGATTTACTGTGGTATACATTGTACTCATTACATGGCGTTTGTCACCTGCACATACATGGTTCTTTGGCTAAAAGTAAGAGTCATGATTAGTGCAAAGTCTTCGCACAATAGAGATTGTTCTATGTGCTGATCTTTTCTGTAAATTATTTCTGTTATGTTATGTTCTTTGAGCAGATTTTTGCATGTTCTGGGCTCCTAGCTGTGTTAATTTAGGGGTTATCAGTGCTTGCTCCTCAAGTTACCTTATCTCTATTTAATTATGTAACTAATTCCTTATGTAGCCTATTTTTTTTTCTCCTGTCAAATTAAGCTTTTTGGAGTTAAACCTTTGTTTATTTGTATTAGCCTAAATAAATGAACACTTACTGCCAGTGGGAGTTGGAGATTCCGTTTTGAAAGTAGTCAGAGTGCTGATCTTGAGCCTGAGTTTGTTGAGAAAATCAGTTTCAAGAATTCGAAGTTTAAAAATGAGCCCATTGTTGGTGTCTGAGTCACATAAACTTGAAATGTTAATGTTGCCTAAGAGAACTGCGCAATTAATGGATATATAAGGACTGTGGATCTGTGGAAGGAAATGTATACCGTATTAAGTCATTCTGCTATTAAAACGTTCCTCTTTTAATTGTTAGGATTTTATTTTAGGACACCCAATTACTTGAATTTTATAAGCCAGAAAATAAGAAGACCCAGAAAAAGTACAGATTCATTAAACAGAGTTTATGTCAATTGAAGGAACTTGCTGCCTAAGCTGAGGAAATACGGCATCATTTCTGATAAGATTTTATTTTGAATTGTTTAAACAACAAAGGACAGAAAAAAATATGTAATTCTTTCTTTAAACTCTGCGCTGCAGGGTTCAGTGTCTTTGTCGTTGGTGTGGCTGATGTCGAGTACAACGAACTTGCCAACATAGCCAGCAAACCGAGCGAGCGGCACGTGTTCATTGTGGATGACTTTGAGTCATTTGAAAAGATAGAGGACAACCTTATCACTTTTGTCTGTGAAACTGCCACATCAAGTAAGTAATGGTCCACATGGATCCGCAGTCTCACTTGTTTTGCCAAATAGTTACTTAGTAGACCATTCCCTATCCTATATGAGAGCAAGCCTGTGCATAAATAGATCCTGCGAAACCACTTGAGAACCTGATGAATCATTGCTCCTCTTGAGATCACGCTAACTGTGTGCTTGTCAGAGGTCCATTATTTTTAGCCTTGAAGATGTAATAGTCCTTGTATGGAAATAAAGTGTTTTAAGCTATTCTTTTCCCACCATCCTAATGCCTGTGACATTTGAAAAAACTAACCTTCAGCTTAGAAATGCATTTATAGAAGCATTTCTGTGAGATGAAGGTTTTCCCTATTAGTAATCAATTGGTATTTGTTCTGTCAACATCCGTGCGTCAAGAGAGCTATGAAAAAGCTGTGCACACACACTCCAGAGAAACTCACTTGGTTCCCATTTGTTTATTTGGATGTAGATTTTTCTTGTTGTACCAGGACCTCAAGTTCAACCTTTAAAATACCATGAAGGACCAAAGATGGATGATTTAAGTCGATTTTTCCTCTTCCCCATCCATGCACTCTGATTCTTACAGTATTTGATTATGGAGACAATTATGTGGCTGCTCTAGACCCCTGATCCCAGGCAGGCTTTATAAGTGTTATGTTTTCCCCTAATAAACATTATACTGAGATCTCAGAACTCTGGTTAGAGGCAGCAGTTGTAAACTCCTGTCAGTGCTTTACTATGAACCTTACGCGGAAGCTCAGAATGGAGCTGGCTGGTGAAAGAGGTCAGAGAGCACAGCTGTTCCTTCCACTCTTGGGGGTCCTGGATGCAGTCCTCTGCCGCCCCAGCTCCGGGGCCCAGATTGAAGCCCATGGCACACTCGGGACTGTGAGGTATGGTAGCCAGCATGAGCCTCCAGGACTCGGCAGAGAAGAGGGTTGGGTACCAACAAACCTATCCTGCCCTTGCATAAATCCCCGGGGAGAGAAGTCCTCTAATCTGTTGACAAATACCTGAAAACTTCCCCCTTGAATTCTGTCTTACTATCCTTAAGAACATTGTAAAATTCCATTTGGACTGGAGAAGCTTCAGAAAACATTAGTTACACTGGTAAATAGTCTCATTTCTCTTACACATAGAAAATCTACACAAAAATAACGTACACAATGTTTGATCTATGTTATGTTTTATAAATGAGTGACCAGCTTTGTTACTTGGCATATGTACACAGCTGCTTTCTGTGCACTTACCGTGTTTGTATACCTGGTTGGCGAATCGTTCTTAAACAGCACTGTATATTGCAGGTTGTCCTCTGATTTATTTGGACGGCTACACCTCACCAGGTAAGCAGCCATACTCTTGGGCTCATTTATTTCAGGATTTAAGCAACAAAATAATTAAGATGGACTCGTTTCAATATTTTCTCCTCTTTTCTGATGTGAAGGTTTTAAGATGCTGGAAGCATACAACCTGACAGAAAAGAATTTTGCTTCTGTGCAAGGAGTCTCTTTGGAGTCGGGGTCTTTCCCCAGCTACTCAGCTTACAGGCTTCAAAAGAACGCCTTTGTGAATCAGCCTACAACGTAAGTGCGGCAGCGGAAGGTTCTTTTTCTTATAATGGGCCGGACACTTTTTTGAGGCTCTTGGAATCCTTGAGGACTTCTTAGAACCCTGGTAATTCAGAACTGTCGGAAGAGTCTTATGGATGACCTGCTTTAGTTTCCTTAAGTACAGTTGGGCTAAGCGCCTCCCACCAGGTCACCCAGGAGACGAGGACTCAAGGCTGCCCCCCTCAGACCTAAGGATCTCAGCCTGTTTCTGCAATATTATGGATTACTGATCCTTTTGAATTTAAGGCTAGGATTGTAGTTATGCTTCTTCTAAGGGAGGTTGTTATAAACAGGAAGGCAATTTATTGTTTCAAGCATTTCTCCCTTGGTGCAGAGGGACCGGATGGGCTCAGTGCAGAATGCAAACAGGCATTCTTTCCAGTGTTTCCGACTCCGGAAGATGAAATACTTCGGTAGTTTTGCTTGTCCGTGATCGGACAGGCAGCAGTTCGTTTTTATTGGCCGGTGCTCTGGCGACCTGTTGGGTAGCTTTAGGTGTTATTTTACTTGATGAAAGTTTGTACCTGGGTCCAAGAACTGAAATATGTATTTTTTATTCATTAGAATCAAAACGCTTTAATGTTGAAAAATAGGTGTTTGGCAACTTATGGACAGAAAAGAACAAGAAGAAACCAAAGCTTTCAGAAACTGAGGACAGGGTCAGACAAACAATGTCTGAAATTTGAAATGCTCTGGGAAAGCTGACGGAAAATTCAGGCTAAAACCAAACCTAATTTCTTTTAAGGAAGCACAGATTGTATTGTTGTAGTTTGACCGCATTGTGAGTTCCTGACTCTTTTATGGTTAACCACATTGGTTTGAAGTTTTAGGATTTTCAGTGAACCTTAATACCCAGTGTTTAACTCTCAGTCACCTCAAGATTCAGTTCCTACATTTTAACTTAGAACAGTCTACTCTCCTCTCAAGATTCAGAACTTGTGGCTGAAAGAAGCATACATGCAATTAAATTATGATCATTTTTGTTCATAATCACTCTAACCAAACAAGGAGAAAAATGGGCTAGGTGAGAGATGAAGTAATATGGAGAAGATAAATTTTTAACATGGATGTTATGAAGACAGTTGGTTTTTTGAACATACAAAAAGCACTGAGTCAGTCTACCCAGAACATATGTTTTTAAGAAGTAGGGCAGCATCATAGTCCAGAAGTCCCAGTGGAGTCATACTAGGACACAGAACCTCAAGAGAAATTCTGTGCTCGCTGTCAAAATTCGTGGAGGAATTGCTTTCATTTCTGTCCAAGAGTTGATTAGCAAGGCCTTTTTCCTACCTTTAGGAAGAAAGTATTATTAAATGATCTCAGACAGAAAAATGATTAATTCTACTTCAAAGATTCTCCCCAAACAATGATTGACTCAACTCTATAAGGACACATGGGGCTGTGTTTTATGACTCACAGTCTTAGAGCCAAAACCATTTCCTTTTAATTGAATCATATCCTTTTAGCAGCAGTAAACATTTGCACATGTACATGGCCTTAACATTTATTATTGGTTTTGTTTTGGGGAACAGCTCAGCTTCTGGAGATTACTTGATTTATTTGATTCTGAGGGAGGAATTTGGAAGTGTAAAACCTGTTAGAGAGAGGGAGTAAGAAATTAAAACCTTAAATCATCTTACTTCTGATCTCATACCCCTGACACTGGAAATTAAATATATTTAATAAGATTTATTCTCTTTAAATTATATCCATAGATGGAACAGTTATCACTTTAAAATTTTTATCTAATTTTATAATCATCTATGTGTCTAGAAAAATTTTTTATTAACAGTAGGATAAAAGACCATTTGGCAACTTCTGACTTTATCAGATTATAAATAATCTATTACAGCTTACATAATGGGTCTAAGGTTTGTTATTTTGAGGTCATTCCTAAATATTTCCCCTTCTGATACATGATCAGATTATTATAAATGGCTTCTGATACTACCCATGATGAGATTCTAGTCCAAAGACTGAAAATATTCTCTTATTTCTGATGAGAAATCCTTATTAATTAATTAATTAATTAATTTTGTTTTATCAAACAGAGAGCTACATCCAAATGGACTCCCTCCTTCATATACGATTATATTATTATTCAGACTTCTCCCAGAAACTCCTAGTGACCCTTTTGCAATTTGGCAAATCACAGACAGAGACTACAAGCCACAAGTTGGGGTGATTGCAGATCGTAAGGATTTTTATCTTATTTTAAAGCACATACAAACATATTTTTGATTATGTGTTTTCGGTCCTTCTCTCTATAAGAACCTTCTGAATATATTTGTTTACTGGATATATGCTTTTATGTTTGAAGTTGTAAAAATATAACATATCATTAAATATTCAAATTACATTTTAACTCAAATGAAATGATTGAATTTTTAAGAAATCTCTCCAACAAGAATTATTTATTAATGCTTTCAATGTAGCGTGTTCACGCATTTGATTTGATGACAATTATGTGTTGATTATAGCTTCGAGCAAGACATTATCATTCTTCAACAAGGATACAAGAGGTGAGGTGCAGACTGTTACATTTGACACAGATGAAGTGAAGACATTATTTTATGGAAGTTTTCATAAGGTAAAAACGTAAGCTATTCATAGAAAAAAGTTTATGACTTAAAATTTAAACAAATTTATTTTATTATGTATTAAAATGTCATACTAAGCTGGTAGAAACAACTATGTTTTTAAAAAACAATATGTTAGAGAATTTGATTAATTCTACTAACCATGAGATAACTACTGTTAACATTTTGATATATTTTCAATGCTAATACCTTTTCAGAATTTGAGTCGTGTGGTATATACAATATTGTATGCCCATCTTTTCTACCTACTTTTTTATTTTGAAACTTTACGTCATTTTGTTTCAAAGGCTTATTTTTTGTGGATTGTATTTAACTGATAAAATAATTTTTCTTAGAGCATAGTAAGCTGCTTCTACTTGCTTGTTAATTGAAAAGTCACATAGTCAAACAAAATCAGTCCAAAAGTTATCATTATCTACCAAAATAATTAAGATAATTGAGATGAATGTTTATGAGATTAACTTTTGCATAAACACACTTAGAGCTTCTCAAAAAAATCTTATTGAAAGTTCTAACATGCATTCTTAGGGGATTATCTATTCTTGATTGTCTTAGTTTTTTTGTATTTTAAGATCTGAGTTTAACAGAGACTTTCTAGCAGTTTTCTAAAGGATGATTAATTGACAAATAAGAGTGCAGAAGCTGGCAGCATTAGAAATGAAAAGAACAATCTAGTGGAGGAGGCTTTTTAATGGCAGTTCTTCATTTGCTGGATGAAGTTAACAGGAGCAGTACCATCTGTTGCACAAGTGGTCTAAATTTTCTCCAGTATGCCACTCAGAAACTTAGTCCCCATGTACAGATGACAAGTATTTCCAATCCAATTAATTTCAAGTTAAAATGAAAGAACTTCCCTGTCCTGGGGTAGATTCAGCTGGATTTCTTGCTGATTCTATTCCCGGGAATCTTGGTTTCTTTCCAGAATATTTTTCTTATTCATGAATTGGATTCTTGGTAAGGATGGAAAAGAACTTTCCTCATGGGGCTCAAAGAGGCTTCAATGTGCACATTAGAGAGAAACAAAAAAACAATGATGGAAAAACAAAGATCTTTGAGTATAGTGGCACATTTGCTTAACAATTTATAGACTTTCATGGTGAAGTGCCGGAAGACAAGTAAGTGCCTTATTGGGAAAGCAAATTCTAGTTTGACAAATATTACTGGCTTCAATTGCTCCTTGTCTTATAATAGATGTTCAATCTGGCAAAGTTCTTATGAACTGTTTTTGGCTCATTGATACACCCATTAGACTTACAGTGAGTAACTTGATAAAAAAGACTATTTTATTTTTCTTCCATACTCGCTGAAGATATTAGAAATTCAATCCTCTACTAACCAACTGATAACCATTTAGGAACTATTATTTTTTTAATTTCCAATTTTCATTGAATGCTTCATTTTACTTGAGCAAAATAAAGCAGTATTTTGCAGAGATCGTTAGTGACAGCCATTACTTATTGCAAATCAAGATAATGATTTTTTGACATTCCCTTATTTATAAAGAGGCAACCGTAGTCTTAGGTTTTACATGATGCCTCTTCTTCTCACAAGCTCTCTTCTCTTCTCCATTTCTCTACCTTCTTTTTTCATAATGCCTTCCTTTTTCAGTTTCTCCTTTCCTTTTTCAGTACACTTTTTTTCCTCCTCCATTCACAGCCCACTCTTTTAACCTACTCTGGTATGTCTCATCAATTCTAGTAACCAAGTTCAATCACTATTGACTTCTTACATTCTTTACTGATCTAAGGATTTGAATACCTTCTTTCATTTCCCATCTAACTCGGGAAGTGAAGTTCTTCAGTCTTTGGGAGAAGAACAAGCAGTTCTCTGATAGCAGCTAATTAGTGACTAATATCCAGTGGGCTCTTGGGAGAGAGGGAATAGGCTAAGAGATCTTGAGTAGGGAATGGCAGACAACTATTGCTTTTTGAGGATTCTCTTGAAGAATTTTTGGTGTCTCTATTCTGTTGTAAGCGATGACATAGACTTAAGTGAGAAATTTCTAATAAGAGGGAAAAGTGGAATAGACGAAAAATAAACATTTTGGGAATGGTAGAGCTTGGGAAGGCAAGGCGTTGACAAGTGTTCTTATTTTTTTTTACTGGTCTGTGGCCAACAATGCTTCACAGTTGCAAAATAGTCCCTGAATGCTTGGGACAATGGTCTACAGATGAACAGCCATGCTGAACTGTAATTATGCATGTGTTTAAAACAGTAAAACACACTGAAGACATTGTAGCAAAATATATTTTTAGCGTTTGTTTCTTTACAGTTAGGACTGAATGACAAGTGTATCTGGAAAAATTTTGTTTCACAAATTGAAAGTCTTGATTTTGAAGTAATTTTTCTGGATACTAGGATTTTTCAAATACTTTGTGGCTAGCTCTGAGACTGTTCATACAAGGGCCAACAAGTAAGTTTTAGGATAATAAATATACTGGGAATATTTATATGATATTCTTCTTGAACTCAGTATTAGATGATTGCCCTGGGAGCATGTACACTTTCTTTATTTTTTGTAAGTCAAATCTCCCTATGATAGAAAAGCAATATGTAATTCATACTTAGCACTTATAGTTGCACTAAATTAGGGTTTTAGTGGTGATTCTATGTGGGGAAAATATTTACTGTTTAAAAAAATCTCTTGAGATTGTCCTTATGCTTACTGACTCAAAGCATTTAAGGGAATTTCTGTTTCTTCACCTGGAGCTAAGCTTTCAAAGTAATCATCAAGGCTTACTGGAGTATTTGGGCTGTGATAAGTGGAAACTATGAAGACAAATATAGAGTCAAAGATCACCTGCAGTCATTCTTTATATTATTGAAATACATACTTTTTATTAATTATCTGTACTAATAGATTTCTTAAGATTCTGAGTGTCATCAATATCAGACAGAAAAATAAGATTCTTTTCTTATAAGGAAATTGAATCTTGACTCTATTGATTTCCAGAGCTGAATCTTTACAAGAGACATGTTTTAGCTCTTTCCTGTGTTAGGTATCTACATGGTGTGTAAGTTCTTTTCAGCAGGGATTAGGGACTGACAAATTAGAAACTGCATTGAGCAAAATCAGTGGAAGGCATTTGCAGCTTCTCAGTCCTGAATATAGTAATATGTTAGTGATTCATCTACTTGTATTTGAATAGTTTGCTTTTTATAATTTATTTTTAATAGCTTTGTAGAATATTGGCTATGTTCCCCATGTTGTACAGTATATCCTTGTAGCTTATTTTATACATCATAGCTTGTACTGCTAAATCCCTTACCTTTATGTTACCCCTCCCTCCTTCCCTCTCCCCACTGGTACCACTAATTTGTTCTCTGTATCTGTGAGTGGCTTCTTTTTTGCATAGTTATTTATATAATTTACAGAGTCATCTCATCTACATAATCTCTGTCCATTTCAAGAAGAATACCTAGTGGGGAAAATAAGAAATTATGCAGATATATAATAGCTGAAGGAAACTGAAACCCAGAGAGGTTAAGTGGTTCATTGAATTTGATGTCATTAATAAATGACATTGATTGACACTGCAACCTGGTTCTTGGATTTTTAGTCCAGGACTCTTGATTTGGGATGAGAATAACTATAAGAACACATTTTTTTAACTTATGATCTGAAATACGCAGAAGTCAACCAGATTTTCCTGGGTCAAAATTTTGTAATGGAAACAAATGATCTTTTTAGGTTCATATCGTAGTGACCTCAAAAAGTGTTAAGATTTACATCGACTGCTATGAAATTATAGAAAAAGACATCAAGGAAGCCGGAAATATCACAACTGATGGTTATGAAATTCTTGGCAAACTGCTCAAAGGGGAGAGGAAATCAGCCACAGTAAGTAACACATTTTTATTTTTCTTGGTACCTTGTGTTAGGATTGAAATGGCACTTAAAAAAGTAATCAGTGAGGATGTTTTCCTCAGTGAGTTTTAAATTGTTTAATTTCTTGGTCATATTGAAACACTGGAAAAGTTACATTGAGAAAATATGCTACTGAAAAAACGTAATCATGGGCTTTATTGCTAAAAGCTAAATAGGACGTCAGGGCACCAGAGAACACCGTGTAGTCAACTTGGAACACAATCAGATTGGGGAGTACCATACGGATAGATGCCAGGATGATCTGTGAGATCTAAACAAATTCTTTTTGTTGTTGTTGTTCTTTGAAGGTAGAAATTGTTCACACCAATTTGTGTACTCAGGACAGCACGCATTTGTGAACCCCACTGTGACTGTCACAGACCCCGAGCTCCCTCACAGAGGGGTCGCATCAGCCTTGGAATGAAGATCAGCCACTGCACTCGCAAGTTTCAGTGGCTCAAGTCTGAGGCAGGGGCTTGCCAACCCTCCTTACAAATCTAGCTAGTAATGCAACTTTAAATGTGAGGTTTTCACTGTACCAGGCTAATTAAGTTCATTAATTAAATGCCAGTCAATGATGACATTGTTCTAAAAGCAAAGCTAGTATCTTTGGCTTCTATTATTTTAAAAGTTGTATTTATGGAATTCAGCTTTCTTCCATGGACAGGATTTTCTTCTTCTAGATCTAAATGTAAAATTTTTATTCCACACTGTAGAAACAATTAGTGCAAATTTGATATCATTGCAATTAAAATCCGGACTTTTTATTGAACATTGAATTTGATATTTAAATAAAAACAATTATATCAGGTTTATAAAAGAATGACTGTATCTAAACAGTCTTTTCCTTTTTATCAGAATATCTGTTTTTCAGTATGGAAGATATATATTTGATTCAAATAGTTAAGCTAAAGGTAATCATAAAAGTTTATCAGTCAACCCTCAGGTAAGAATTTATGAAAAGAAGAGCATCGATTTTAGAATAAGTGAGGAATTTCTTTTTTAATGTTAGTTTTCTACCAGGGTAGACTCTTAAAAATTGATTTAAATGTGTATATTCTTCAAATTTAAATCCTTAATTAACTACATTCTTAATTCTTTAGTAAAAAGAGAAATTAATGTTCTCTTAAAAAAAAAAAAAACAAAATTCAATCAAACATTTCATTTTAGCCGAGGAAGTGAATCAGAAGTGGGAATATCACATATATATTTTGCTTTACTATCTCTTTCTCTTAGACATAAGTTTTTTAATGTTCCTATGAAGTAAGGATCATACTGCTCTCATTACCTGCACCCTTGAGAGCGTCTGTATGAGAAGGTGGCAGGGGTTAAAATGTGGCAACGTTAATATGAATGTTTTCCACGCATCTTTAGCTGATGTTGCTGTTGGTTGTTTGCAGTTCCAAATCCAGAATTTTGATATTGTCTGCAGCCCGGTGTGGACCAGTAGAGACCGATGCTGTGATATTCCCTCCAGGGTAAGCAAAATGGGATGGAATTCTGTCGTGGTTTTAGTAGTCCCCTAGGAATAAGAGGTATGGATGCGGATGGCCTGGGAGAGGAAGTAGCCCACAGCAACTGCATCTCCAGGATGGAGCCAGGGACACCACTGTGTGCTTGCACATCAACTACCACAGCTCAGGCCAGTGACCCTCCCTCAAAAGTCAGGAATGTACAAGACTACATCTGGAAATTCTCCTTTACAGCCCAGGTGGTTATGTGTAGTCATGCTGCCGGTGATTAGGTTCTTGTTTCGCCACAGAAAGAATTCAGAGATGAGACAGGGAGGTTAAGAAAGTAAACTGGGGATTTATTAACAGATGGATGGCATACTCTTAAGGGGAGAGCGGGCAGGCTTAGGTGAGCAGCTGCCCTGAGTTTCTTTGGCAAGTCGGTTACATTGGGTGTAAAAATGAATGGGCAGAATATTTATTGGGGAGGGAAGGGTCTGGGGTTGTATTCCCTGATTTTCATCCCAACTCCACCTTCCCAAAGAGAGGAGGGATTTTTTTGTCATTGTTTAGCCTGGATCAGAAGTGTCGCAACGTCGGTGCATAATGGGTACTTCTAATCTGCAAGGCTAATTTTATTGAAATGAGGGCATAAAAGCAAAAGGTTACATTCAGACACTAGAGAGTCCTGCCTGTGCCCACCTTTCTTTGTCTGCCTCCAGGCCACTTGTCATTCCAAAATGTGTGCCGGCCTATCAGTCCAGGGGTTCCTGCTTTTCTTTCTCTGCCCAGGGACTCCTGTTATTTACGTGATAAAGGGCTTCCTGCATTGGCCCCTGCCCCACTTTTTTGCCCAATTTCTATTTGGCCTGCATCCCCCATTCTCTGTTTATATCTGGCTGTCTGCCTGCTCTAATAGCCAGAGCAGCCCTGCTGACTCAGTGTTTTTGATAGACCCACTTATTTCAGAGTCTTCCTCTTGCTTGTAAAATACTAGCATTTTCAAGAATAAGCCATCACCTCTCTGGCTGTCTAAGACAGTAGAAATATTTCTGTTTTGAGGTGATGGCTTTCCCCCATGATATCTATGTAAGCGAATAGTTACAAAGTTGAATGCTGATGATAGATTTGAAGCTTTTGGCAAACAATGACTGCGTATATCCATAAGATAAAGATAAGTATGCATTATCGATTCAACAAATACTTACTGAGCATCTGTTATCAGCCAGGCACTGTTTTTTTTTTAATTTTAAAAATTCTTACGAATTATAGCTGATTTGTAATATTATGTTAGGTTCTGGTGTACAGCATAGTGATTCAGTGATACATACATATATATATATATTTTTTTCAAATTCTTTTTCATTGCAGGTTATTACAAGTCATTGACTATAGTTCTGTGTGCTATACAGTAGGACCTTATCAGCCAGGTGCTATTTTATGTGTTAGAATTTCAGCAGTGAAAAGTGAATATTCTAGTGAAAGGCAGGGAGAGAGAAGGAATTAACAAGCAGATATATACTGTGTTATGGGATGAAAAGTCCTAGGATGAAAACAAAACCAGGGTGCAGGGCTAGATAGCCAGATGCATACCCTCAGCCCTCAGTGGTAAGGTGAGATTTCAGCAGAGACCTGAGTGAAGTGAGGGAACAAACAAGGCGGATAATGGAGAAAGAGCATTCCAGTCAGAGGGAACTGAAGTGCAAATGCCCTGAGGCTATAAGCTGCTCTAAATACCTGAGAAACAGGAAGTGGATGAATAGGGCAGGAGTGGAATGAATGGAAGGGAAAAGGGGTAGGAACTGGGGTGGGTGAGGTGGAGGGGGGCTGGTTTGCGGAACATGTAAAGTCTTATAGGCTGTGGAAAGGGTTTTAGATTTTATTCTGAATGAAGTGGGTGTCCATATCTGATATACTCAGCATTTCTCTAACACCAGATTAGAGAAAATTGGATTAAATTACCAATGGTTCTGATGATGTTTTTGTAAACATATCTTTGTTATGTGAGGTTTCCTAAAGCAAAACATAAAAGAAAGACATAAAGAAGCAAAGCAAGAGTCAATAGAAAACTACTTGTAATCATAACTAACAATGATTTCTTCAAGGTGGTAAACAGAGTTCCTTGTGTGTATAAGTGCACATGGGGGAGGGAGTTTTTTGACCCTCAGTGTGTAGGTATTTTGAAATTTAGGATTTTGTATTAAATACTAAATTAGAAATCAGAAGTTTAGTATTTTGAAATTTAGAATTTTGAAAATTCTTTTCAAAATTTCAGAGAGATGAAGCAAAGTGCCCCGCTTTTCCAAATGCTTGCACGTGTACACAAGACAGCGTCGGACCTCCAGGACCTCCAGGCCCTGCAGTAAGGAACCTGAAATAGTCCTTCCAGTTTTTCCTATTAAATCTTTGGAGCGATCATCCTTTGGCCAACGTGTAGTGCCTAAGATGTCCAGCCACTTGTATGTTCTTGGATAGGGCAAGCTGAATTGCCCACCATTGTGGTAGTATGTTTTAAGATCTGAAACGGAGTAAATCCAGGAGAAAATCTGAACACGTTTGAACACGTTTCTCCTGCCATGCAGAAATGAATGCCATCAGCTAGTATTCAAGAGCCGATTCAAGAGAAAACTATTAAAGATACGAATCTGGGTTTCTCTCTGTAACCCTGTGATTTTGAAATTCCTTACGTCTCCTGAAAGCTCCCTGTACGTAGCCGTGGTTGAGAGGCTGACCCAAGAACAACTTGTTTAGAGCCTAGGATATGTGTACATTATATGGCGAAGATACCATGAGAATAGCCTAGAGGATAATTTACGTATGTGGTAGTACCATAAACTCTGAATGAAAGTGGTTGGGGTTAGGAATAACTTTGAGTAAGAAGACTGACCAGGTCTATTCATGGGTGGAGGAGGGGGAGACCAAAAAAATGCAACGCAAAACACTGAAGATTGCAGTGACAGATCTCATTAATCAATGTGGAACCCTGATTTCATCAATCCAATGTCTGACCTGGGCTGGTTTTTCAGAATAGAAGTGACACCTCTAAGCTCTATTGACATTGTTTAACAAAATGACTAATTAACATAGGAATAGCTCAGAGAGCCCTGAAACACCAAGTTTTACTATAGCTGGGTCATAGAAAATACTGTAAATTGATTTTGGATTAATTAGAAACCAGCTCCTCATATACAGAATTAAAAATGTCCCTGGAATTACCATCATTAAAAAAAAAGTTAACAGTAACGTACCTAATTCACATTTGCAATCAGAAATTTATGTCCTGGATGTGACTTAGATGTTTTTGAGAAGTAGGTTTTTTTTTCTCTAATTGTAAGATAACGTTTTGGATATCACTATCATGTTTGTTCCCTCTCTGTTCGGTGGTCTCTGAATTCCTGTTACTAAACTACATGGCCTGAGATTCTGAGAGAGTCAAGATACTCTTTGCATATTATTGTCCCCGAAGAATGCACTCATATAATTCCAAAACAGATTTTTCTCCTTGCTGTATTTAAGTAATACTTGTTTTTTTTCCCACTAAACCTCAAGTTTTCAAATAAAGTTCAAAATTTGCTAACAATTAAGAAAAGTTCAGAATGTAAAAAGTGAGATACCGAGAATCTACGAAGTTTTGAAATTCTCTTTCCCCACACATTTGTATGATGTGAAGTATTTACTTCCATACTTTATCAATTACTGTAGAAGTATTGGTTGTCTGAAGAATGCACTGCTTCTTGAAGCAATTTTTATACATCAGCTTCTTCCTACTATCCTATGTTCACCCTAAAATGTGCTCTTACTGTGTATTTTAGGGAGGACCTGGTGCTAAAGGTCCCAGAGGCGAAAGAGGTATCAGTGGGGCAGTTGTAAGTATATTTCAGAGTGTGTTTAAATTTTCACCTGTATGTTGAAGTCTGAGTATTCAAATTTTCAATAAGAGTGTATGTGACCTTGAGCAACTGAATTCAAGTTTAGAGTGCCTTAGGCGATGTTAAGTACCTTTGTCTTGTCTCTGGATAGCAAAATGATGGATTAGACTAACCAGATAAAGGAATGTACAGGGCATCTCACTGAGGTAGGAATTGCACACGAGAAACCTGCAGAAGCACCTCACTTCTTTGCTATATCATGGGGAGGTAGAGAGGGTGACCTGGCCATCAGTTGGAAGACCGCGCAGGGAGCAGAGTCCTGCTGGAGAGATGGAGAGGGTTCGCCTGCCTCAGAAAGAGCTGAGCAGCCATATCTGCATTCTTGAAGGTCATCGGCCCCTCCTGCTGGTTCCATACTGGTTTTCCAAAAGACAACTCAAGCTTCTTAGTGGAATATGTTACAAAGATAATGTGTAAGGGTGAGGCTGGGGTTCTGACCCAGGTCTGTCTGACTCCAAGTTTGTGCCTTTTCCACCTGGACGCATCCCTAAGATGCTTCAGCATACTTGCTGGATTTGTAGATACATTAGTTCCAGACATAAACCCAAGTCTAAGAGAAATTAGGACTAGCTTAAAAGAAATCAAATCCAATGAATTTTGAGCTTGGATGTCTGAATGAATGTATGACTGTAAATATATGAATGTATTACATTCACTGTATTTTACTTCCTTTAGAAACCTACTTTTAAATAGGATTTTTGGAAATTTAAGTGCTGTTGTAAATTGATTGCACTTTTCCCTTGTTCCTTTAATGAGTAGCAAAGGGAAGAAAGGGATGGCATTACTAAATGCTTTTCTAGATGCATAGATTTCTAAAATATTTGCAAATATTATACGATTGGTGTCAAGACTTTGACTGGGTGTTGGCACCGGAAGGGCATTCCATGACTTTGTTGTTGTTTCTCTCTTGTGTATTTTAGGGCCCCCCTGGTCCTCGTGGAGATACAGGTCCTCCCGGTCCCCAAGGTCCTCCAGGCCCCCAGGGACCCAACGGACTCTCTATTCCAGGAGAACAAGTAAGCACAAAGGCCTTCTGTATTAAGCAAGAATGGTGGATTAGCATTAAGCTTAACTGGAACATTTTTCACTATATTTTGCCAAACTCAAATGTTTTCTCAGAGAACTCCACTAGTTTAGTCATTGAGATGACTTCCTGTGACTATAATTTCAGATATGTAAATAGTGTATGTAATAATGTATAACTGGGTAGAAAAAAATTGTTGCTACCTAATTTGACCTTTAAATTTTTTTTAATAAGTAATGAAAATATCCTTCTACATTCTGAAAGCTTTAAAACTACTTTGAATCTGTGGCAGCCCTGAGGTCCTTTTCTATTTGACTTCAAGGCAAAGCTTGCATTATTTCCCTAGGTAATTCCTTCTATAAAAATTTTCAATAAAAATTTACCTTTTGTTCCAAATGCTAATCTGAAGTTATAAGAGGTGCTTTCCCCTGTAAGGCTCATGTCTTATTTAAGTAGTAACTTTTTTCTATACTTTAAACAAGTACAGTATATGAATAAGAATAAGACTATATTCAATACAGATAACTGAAGAGTTTTAAATTTTAGTCTAAACTCCCTTTAAAGATGCCATAATAAAAGACAGACACATTTTTTCAGCATTTAGAGAAAAAATCATCTATATCAGATATAGCTAGAAATGAAAAATGTGAAGGAACAGGGCTTTATGGCTCAAAATGGTTGAATGCATCTACTTTTAGCCTCTAATGTCCAAAAGGGAGTTTTAGGGGCTCTACCTTTTTTTCCAACTACTATTAAATTCATCAGTTTTAATTTAATTAGTTGCCTGCCTAACAGGTGTCTTCTAACATGTAATTATAAAGACCAAAATTATGTTACAACATTTCATTGAATGTCTACGAAAATTAGCACCAAATTAAATATATTAAATACAAATGGATTTTTCCCTCCAACTTTTATTTCTATGAAGATCTCTAAGTTAAATTATGGTCTTTTAAAGTAGGCATTTACTATTATATAAAGTTATCCCATAACGTTGTAAGTGGAAATTATAACAGCATTCATAGTTTAAAAAGCAAACATCAATCCCCCACATAATTTATTCATCTGCCTTCAGAAATAGGCTTCATGGATTTATGAAGTGATAGAGATTTCAGGAATGACTCATGTCTTCCCTTTTCACTGAATTTCTGTAAAATTCCTGAGACCTGTTTTCCCGCTGCTTGCTCCAGGGTCGCCAAGGGATGAAAGGCGACGCTGGAGAGCCAGGACTTCCAGGCCGCACAGTGAGTTGTTGGTCTTCAGGTTGCCTTTTCGTTCCCTTGTCAAGTGCTATTTGCAAGGTTGCCTTGGTAGTGCCTTGAAAGGTGAACCGAGGTTAAGCGGCTCAGCAGAAGCCTGGCCGTGTACTTCACATGATTTCCATTTCATAGCCTGGTCTTGGGCTTCACATTTGTGCTGTTAGATCTGGTATGGGCTTGTTTTTTTGTTTTTTGTTTTCTTTTCATTGAAGTGTGGTCAGTTACAGTGTGTCAATTTCTGGTGTACAGCACAATGTCCCAGTCATGCTTCTACGCACATATAGTCGTTTGTGTTATGAGGGTTTGTTGACTGAGCACCCTGCTCTGGGGCTGGCCCTGTGCTTTGTTCTGAGTTTCTGTTTGTTTTTCAGGGCTCCTTGGACTTTTTTTTTTTCACAAACATTTTGGAGAATAACATAAATTCATTTTCTTACACAGGAAATTTATTATAGTGTTTTACTTGTTTGTTTCCTTTTATGTAGGGAACCCCAGGACTACCTGGCCCACCAGGACCAATGGGACCTCCAGGAGATAGAGTAAGTTTCCTTGGGCAGGCTGTAATGATGTTGGAAATGATCTCACATTGATGCCTATTAAGACCACCCCCACCTGCCCCAAATTCAGTTCTCATAGCTGGGAATGCAGCGTTAACATATCACACGGAAGGCTGAAAATATCGAGGGACCACCCAGCACCAGATCAATCTCAAGGTCTGTGAAACAAAATAGTGGGACTTTAAATGAGTCCTTGAAATTTTAATTTTGGAAATCTATTGTTATGTCATCATACTCAGAAAAAATGAAGCCTCTAAAAGGAAATTTGGCTCGTTGGAAAGAGATTCACGAATCCTAGCAAATTGTTTTCAATCCCAAAATTTAAATCTTTGTTATGAGACATCTTTTATGTAAGTCTGAGAGTAGTCTTGGTTTCCATGGCATTTTCTGTGACATTTCTATGAAGTCTGGGGTATCTTCTGCACACCTCTAGAGCTCAAATACCGCTTGTAGGCCTCTGTGATGGGGAGAAAACTGAGATTTGGGAGGGATTTTTCTCATTTGTGGCAGCTTGCAGTTTTGCTCTTTTTTTGGTGGGGGAGGTAATTAGGCTTTTATTTTCTTTCTGACAGGGGAGGAGGTAATGAGGTTTGTTTGTTTATTTATTTATTTATTTACTTACTTAATGGAGGTACTGGGGATTGAACCCAGGACCTTGTGCATGTTAGGCATACACTCTACCACTGGGCTATACCCTTTCCCTGGAAACCCAGTTTTTTTTCTAGGACAAGTAAATGGGAAACACAGTGACCATGGCTTCTGTGCTCTATTCAATGTTATAGGAACATTTGGCTTCACAGGATACCGTGAATGCTTTAATAAGAGATTTTGAGAGTTCCTCAAAACTGAGGAATGAATGACTTCCTAGCATCTTCTCATTCAGACAGCAGTCTGAGTGTTGTCTGTATTTTGACTAATCAAGTTAAAACATACGACCAGCAGTGGGAACCGAGAGGTCAGCGCTATAATAGTTGTCACTAAACACATTGATTTGTTTACTTTGCCAACTCCAAGACACCAGGGGGCAGAGAGCTGGGTCATTCAGATGGAGCACAGATTTGCCCGGATAATACCAAATGGTGGATGATATGCCCATGAAACTTATCAGCTCCTATGCCTATTTTTGAGTTTGGGGGAGAGAGAGAGAGACGTCAAAGAGAAAACTGTATTCTCTAGGAATCCGGGACCTTGTGGTACTCATATGCATATATTCTTCTGACTCTTTTGAGACCAGCACTTTTGTTTTTTGGAATTATTATTTTACAATAAAGGACAAGAGTGAGATTGCAAAGGTGACAAGTCAGTGTATTGGGTTAGAAGACAAAACTCAAAATATCGTGATCAAGAAGCAATGCTGGGCTGCCTCACTTGCCGCTGCTCCTACTGAAGCCTCGTTGGGTCCATCACATCCACCCGGCATGGGCTGCATGCAGACTCAGTGGGTCACCCATGCACGTCCCACCATCCCATCAAGATGTTCCTTCTGAACTGGCAGTTCAGTGGTGGTTCTGAACCACCACCATGACTTCTCTGAAAAGTGAAGGAGTGGGAAGGACTGTGTGTTTTCACTCTCAAATTCTAACCTGTGAATCCAGCTCCGTAGTGAGGCCACCCTGGACTCTTGTGTTGAGGGTGAGGAGACCTCTCAGGAAATCGGTTCTCTTTTTCTGACACAGCCTTGTATGCCAACCTGCCACTTAGGTCCCTACCACTGACGGTGAAAGTAGGATGCACAGCTGATGCAACAAAAATAATTTTGGAAAGTTAGACTTTGGGTGCAGGCATCTCAGCTGAAAAAGAAAGAAAGAAAGAAAGAGAAAGAGAGAAAGAAAGAGAGAGAAAGAAAGAAAGAAAGAAAGAAAGAAAGAAAGAAAGAAAGAAAGAAAGAAAGAAAGAAAGAAAGAAAGAAAAAAAAGGAAGGAAGGAAGGAAGGAGAGAGGAAGGAAGGAGAGAGAGGGAGGGAGGCAGGGAGGAAGGAGGAAAGAAAAAGAAGAAAAAGAATGAAAATTGAACCCTGTGGTGGAAGAGAAGAGAAAGTTCAGGAGAGCAAACCCAAGGACCGTGGTAGAAGGAAGACTTGTTACCAAGACGGAGTTGGTTGGAACAGAGTGCCTGGTTGTTTTCAGCATAGATGATTTTCAAAATGAGGCACAGCTCTGGGGACTCTTAGAAAGTAGCAAAAGAGCCACATGTACAGGCAAGTAATACATGTGAAACTATGAAAACAACCGTAGGCCGTCTCAGCCTTCCTTACTTGGAGGGAGGCAGCAATAACTGGTACAGCTTTGAAAAATGGAGAAAAAAATACATCACAAAGTTCTGCAGATGGCTCAGTGGTAGCCCTTCTGAGGCCATCAGATTAAAATCCTCTTCACCCCAATTTTGGCATATGTTTCTTCTAAAAGAAAATGGTTGGTTAGACCTAAGTGTCCATCCATGGATGAATGCATAAGAAAATAAAATTTATATAGTAGAATATTATTCTGCCTTAAAAAAGAAGGAAATATTGTCATTTGCAACAACATGGATGGACCTCATACCTGGAGGACGTGCCAAGTGAAATAAGCCAAACCCAGAAAGATAAATACCGCACGATCTCATTCATGTATGGAATCTTAAAAAAGTTGAACTCATGGAAACAGAGAGGACAGTGGTGGTTGCCAGGGGCAGGGGAAGGGGGAGAAATAGAGAGATGTTGGACAAAGGGTACAAAGTTTCAGTTACACAGGATGTAAATTCTGAAAATCTAATGTACAGCATGATGACTACGGTTAATATTATATTGTGTGCTTGAAATTTCCTAGTACAGTAGATGTTAAATATTCCCACTACACAAGAAAATGATAACTATGTGAGGTGATAGATCTGTTAACTATCTTGACTGTGGTATCATTTCACTATATATATAGTATATATATATACTTATATGAATATCATGTGTACACCATAAATATATATAATTTTTATTTGTCAATTCTACTTCAATAAAGCTAGAAAAAAGGGGAAAATGGTTGATCAGGAAGTTCTTAGGATGACTGAAGGATTATTCAGAGATATGATAGTCACCTAAAAAAAAAGAAAGAGAGAAAAAGTGTCTTCTGCAGAGGTTGGAAGGAATTTAGACGGTAGAAATGCCATTCGAACTGTCCGAACAATACTGCGAGCAATTTTGCTTCTTAAGTGGCTCTCAGAAGCAATGCTGAGGTACATCAGATGAGCCTGGAGTCTGTTTTTTGTTAAGCAGGCCTAGGTCTTCCAGAAAACAGGCTGAAGTATTTCTCTCTATAAGTTTCTGGAAAAAAAAAGACTTTTTTCAGGAGAGGGGTGTGAAATATTTCTAACACAATTTTAGAGAAATAATTTAAACTTCCTCTTCTGTAAAATCAGTGGGAGTGTGGATACGCAATGCAGTTATCCAAATGTTCTTGATTTTTGCTAGAATCCAAGAATATGCATAAAATTGTCACTTATTCTCAAAGGAGACAAAAATCTCCTTTGACAGCGGAATGCAGCAGCCATAAAAAAAAAAAAAGGCCTGACTCAGAAATCCTTGGCTGGGTTTCAGAGGTCTGCTGTTAGGATGAATGCTAACTGGGCAGCAAGTGACTCATTCCAGGCAGAGGTCATTTGGCGCCGTGCGAGCCTGCGCACAGATGCCCAGCGCTCCCAGAGCAGGTCTCTCCTGCCATCCTGACCCTGATAAGGGGCTGGCCTTTCTGTAAAATGAGGAGAGATAAGCCGCAAAAAATGTTAAGTGAGGATTGTGGACTTCGGAGGAGTTGAGATCGCTTTGCCCCTTTCTTGGAGGTGAGGAGAGAAATCCCCCAGGAGTGAAGACATCAGTGGTCCTGCCCTGGCTGTCTGGTGTTGCTTAGGAAATGGAGAAGGGAGTTTTTAACCAGGTGGCTGGCCTCTCCTGCATCTTCTGTGATGTCACGTGCTTTCCTCCACAACTTAATCCTTTCGTCCTACTTAATCCTTCCTGGGCCAGTTAGTGGACATTGACTTTTCAGCAGAAAAGGCTAGTCTTCCTTTCGATTTCTTTCCACTCTTAGAAAAGCAAAAGCTAGTGTCTTCATAAAAAGAATCTGCCTTCCTTGGAGAAGACTATATTGGCTCTTAAAATGAGTTTATTTGTAACTCGATAAATGAATGAGTATAGAAATGAATTATTCAATAAAAGGCATAACTTACATGGAAAGCATTTTTGGGGGGTATATTTGTCTTTATATTGAAAAGTTACCTGCAGTTGGGTTAAGTCCTTCACCTGTCACTCTTTTCAATCTGTTTAGGGTCTTTCCTTTTCGCTTGGTCATTATTTCACTAATCCATAATCCATTTCTTCTTCACAATAGGGTTTTACTGGAAAAGATGGTGCAATGGGACCCAGGGGCCCCCCTGGGCCACCGGTAAGAATGGAATGGGTGATGCTTAAACCCCTACCCCCGCTTGCTAGGAGCAGCCCAGTAACCTGGCCTTTGAGGCACCTTCCATCTGTGCTGTAGGGCACGCTGTCAAGGGAGCTGCTTGCTTTTATTCTCCTAAGTCAAAATGGGCTAGAGAAAACAGACATGTTAAAAGAGAGTCTGTTTAATCAAGTTAGGCTTGAAACATCGAAAAATATCCCAAACTAACTGGTGAGTGTCCCAGTTCCTTCCATCCCCACTGTAAGTGGTGAAGGGTTCATGACCTCTTTGGTTAATTCCTATTCTAGAATTTTAAGTGTCTGTGGCCTGTGATACTTGAATTTTAAGGACATTGATCATTCTGAGGAAGTAAATTTTACCCAAGTACGTTTTCTAGTTAAGATCTTCGGGGAAAATACCAAAGCCAATGATTTTGAAAGTGGTTTTTATACCTGTATCCAGGTGAGATCACATTAAATTGTTTGAGATGATGGATGCTCTTCATGGCTTCTGGCAAGATATGAAGACTTGAGAGCATATGTTAAGATAATTGTATGACTTATGTTTAACAGATATGTTCTCAAGTAGAGTTTAAATGGATAGTAGACTCTCATCTACGGAGCTTAAAATTTACATAACTGATGAATAAAGGATTGTTTTACAAAAATCTGATGATTCCGTTTTAAGGAAATTTTAGGCTCTAGAACATAATGTACTGAGGAGTTGATGTTACAAATATTCTACTAAGAATGTGGCTAAAATGTCTTAAAGCTGTGTTAAAAGCAACAGGGAGAAATTCTTATGGTTTGGGTGGGGTGGAGGGTGCTGATATGATAGAAGAAAATGGAAGTGTAGCGAATGTACTAAAGAAAAAGTGAATTTCTAGGCTGAGATAGAACTCCCAGGAGACGCAGGGAAACTCCACCATATGGTGCCCAGTTACTGTCTCAATTTCCTCCCCAGACAGAATTTTCACTCCTGTCTTTTGATGGATGTTCTGGTTTGGTAATAGACATGGATGAAAAAAACAGGAATTGCTTTCTGCAAATTCACTTTGTAGCCAATTTACTAGGATCCCAGTCTGTGAACTCTGAAACTGAAAATACAGTATATGTATATATGTTTCAAATGGTCTCAAAATGTATTTTAGAACTATACAGGCCATCAAGATTGAATGGGGATTTTCAAGGTTTTTTTTTTTTCTTGTTTCCCTCCATGCTATCTTTAAGTTTGATTTTACTCTTCCTTAATGTGTGATTATGGGCTAAAGGCTTTTAAGACCGGCCATGCTTGGTTAGTTTACTTTAGAGGGGACTCTTGTCTCATCATAGCCATCCCTTTCTTGGCCTGTGTGTCGTAGGGAAGCCCAGGCTCTCCGGGAGTCACAGGACCAAGTGGGAAACCAGGAAAACCGGGAGACCACGGCAGACCAGTAAGTGGGCGGCTTGCATGCTATGTCGTTGAGCCGGAGCCGTGAATGGCAAGGAGGCTGCCGGGCTGTGGCATGTCTGCGTTATCTCTGCTGCAATGTATTTGAAGCCTTTGTTGAAACTTTGCTAAACCCAGGGATTTAACTTGATACCAGTTCTAAAATTCTTCTCTCTTGAGTTATAACGTTCTGGGATGAAAACTGTGGTCATAAGCTTTCTTTAAAAGGAGAATGGGATTACGAGCCAAGATGCATACTTCTGCACTGTGTAAACACTCGGAGCTGGGTCAGCAAAATCACTCTTTTTATTTTGGAGCAGGGTGCTGCTTCAGAGGGAAAGAACACATGACGATGGTGCGTAGCACCTCCATTCTCACAAGTCAGCTCTCGGGCAGGATCCTGTCACCACGTCGTTTGCTCTTTTCTCTCCCATCGAGGATGCTAGAGCAGAAGTCCCAGAATTAAAAGGATTTATCTAATCCACTATTTCACTTTTTTATACTGTCCTGCTCCAGTTTACACCCAGTTTATTCCTTTTCATCAGATGTTTTGCTTAAAATAATAGCTGCGATGGTATTACGAGTATCTAGTCTTTTCAAACTAGCATCTCCAAAACCGAATCTGAGATGTTCCTAAAATGTCCAGAAAATTTGTAGTGACTGTTGGGCTTCTGAGTCTTCCTTACAAGCTCGTATTGAATTGTATGATTGAAGAATGAACTTATTTTAAGCAGTTTTTTTTTTCATCTGAATAAAGTTCTGATATATAAAAACTTATCTTCAAGATAATGAAGTTCAACTATTAATAATGACACATTAATCAGGGCAGTTCTGTGAACCGAACTTCTAAGTATTGTCCAAGTTGTGTAAACCCAAATTAAAAAAAAATTAATGTCAAACTAACTTCAGGTGGCATCTTAATGTGACATGGCCTGCCTTCTATGTTTATACAAAATGAAGCAAGTAGCATAAAGATGACAGGACTCCTGAGATACCTGATAATCTGTGTGCACTTTAGCCCATGAATTTTATTACTCTCTTTTCCTCAATGAATCGTGGCAGAAATTCACAAGAGCAGTTAAAAGGACATGGAACTTTTCTACCCATTCAGAATTCTATTTCTTTTTACTGTGACTGAAATAGAGTCTTACATAAGAC
The DNA here is from genome assembly GCF_048564905.1 of Vicugna pacos. Taxonomy (NCBI): domain Eukaryota; kingdom Metazoa; phylum Chordata; class Mammalia; order Artiodactyla; family Camelidae; genus Vicugna; species Vicugna pacos. Next base: position 9,303,631 of record NC_132994.1, on the reverse strand, counting down.
TGTCATTGATGTAATTGATGGCTGTGGCTAGAAACTTGAAAGAAAAACTTCATTTCTTTTACTTGAAAGGTGATCTCTAGATGCTGGCAATAAAGATGATTTCTACAAATCATATATACTAGAACAATCTCAGAGTGGCAGTAAATTAAAAAAAAAACTGGGAACAATCTCAAAGTAGAAGGAAAAAAATTTCCCTGAAATTTGCAAAAGGTGCCAAACTAAATAATAATAGTTCCATAATTTCCAGTACTTTTGGCAAAGGGAGAGCCAAATTCCAGGTTTTCTTATGGCTATAATTTGGTAACATTTATTTGGACCTTTTCTAACCACTCTTTCCCCTTTATCTTCCTTATCATTCTAAGGTGGCAAGTTACTTCTCCTTTTCTTCTCTCTTCTAACTTACCTTTAGTTTCTAAACCAAAACTAGCAAATGGGAGCATAAACGTCTTAGCAGAGAGCGTGGCCAATCACATCAGCTTCTGTCATTAATTACTGCAACCAACAGTGTCTTCTTGCTAACTTATACACTTGATGTTGTATGGTGAATGTTTCCAGGAATGGCTGGTGGAATATTTTTATTCATTTACTCAACACCTATTTGCTTGATGCCTACATGTGCCAGTCAGTGTTCTGGGGTCTGGGGTTACAGACAAAGTCCTTGCCCTCATAGAGATTCTAGTTGGGGATATAGACCCAGGTCATGTAAACAGATGAGGTAGGTTCTGGAGATGATGAATGACGTGAAGAAAAAAGACAATGTAAAGGGTTAGGGGATCATTGTGGTGGTGGGAAGGCGGCTATTTCAGATCAATAGTCAGGGAGTCTGTCTGAGGAGGTGACACTGGAATGAGGAGATGGGGGGCAGGCTGTGGGAAGAGGATTCCAGGCAGTGGGACCAGTATGAACAAAGACCGAATGAGGATGGGAGTGGCATGTGCAAGGAACAGCACCCAAAGCAAGGGGAGTGAGGGGAGAGGGATAAAAGATGAGGTCAGATAGCTGGGCAGAGGCCATCAATGTAGACCATCTCCCCATGGTAAGGAATTCTTATTTTATTCTAAGGGTGATGGAAAGCCCTTGCAGCCAGAAGGGTGACATGAGCCAATCTTCCTTTTAAACAAATCAGTCTGGCTTCTCTGGGGAGAAAAGACTCTTAAGGGGCTAAATGGGAAGTAGGAAGACCGATTAGGAGGCAATTGGAGAAGTTCAGGCAAGATTCTTGGTGACTGTAAGAAGCAGTTTGGTTTGGAATATTATCTGAACATCAGATTTGTCAATGGTTTGGATATTCCTGCCATGACAGCAGCTGGCAGCCTGAAGATGTATTACTGAAAGCCAGATCTTCTTGTGCTCTAAGGAAAACTTTTTCCAAGATCCTCTCATGGACAGTGAAAAGTATGACTGAATAGGGACAAAGATTCTGTGGTTGTGTTTAGGATGTCGGACCACCATTTGGATTGAGTTGTTAATAAGGGAGGCACATGTTTCCTTTCACATGCAATGTGCAAAAAATCATTGGAAGAAGTTAGAGGTATGATTTAGTTAAGTAACTGACAAAAAGCTCCAACTAAAATGGGTTCTTACTAGAACTGAACCAAGTTTGACCTCACGGACAGTCTATAGTCACTAGCTGAATTCTCCAGCCTTGGTGATATAAAGGAAAGTATAATGGAGCAAGGGAAATTTTAAGTGTATTTCAGTCCCAGACCTAGACTGTCAATGGCAGCATAAAATGTATGCATAGCACATAGTTTCTAAATCTGTGATGATAAAATTCACATCTCAGCATTACTGTGGAGGACATGTGCTTCTGAGAAAGAGACAGGCAGAGAGAGGGGATAGATTAGATTCCTTTTCACAGATAAGCAAAATGTGACATGGCTATAAATGTGATGTGTCAGGGTGCTAATTGGTTAGAAAGCAGATTTTGCTCTCTTTCATTTTCTTGTCCATTCATGAATCATTTAAACCGTGTTTGTCAGTTTATAATATATGAAATTCCTACATTTCAGGGTCCATCTGGATTGAAAGGAGAGAAAGGTGACAGAGTACGTATTTCTTAACATTTGACTTATATTTATTTTGTGTGTCAAACATTGACGTCTGAAACTATAGAAATAATATGCTAACAATTCTCATTGATTTAATTAACTAGGGAGACATTGCATCTCAGAACATGATGCGAGCAGTTGCAAGACAAGTCTGTGAACAATTGATAAGTGGTAATTTTTTTCTTTTTAATGTAATTTTTATGTGAAATTTTTTCTGTTTTAATTAATTGCAGGAAAATGCAGAATTTGTGTCATAAAGTTTCTAAGATATGTGTTTCTATTTCATTTGATGATCCTTATTTTTGTACATTGTCCGATTGTCACTGAGATAAAATAATAACCCAAGGTAAAAATAATAGCCTGTTATCATTACATTTAGTCTGATATAAAATCGTATTTTTAAAGGGCTTTTCACTCATATGACTCAGTAAACAAAAAAACCCAAACAACCCAATCAAAAAAAGGGCAGAAGGTCTAAATAGATACTTCTCCAGTGAAGACATACAGTTGGCCAAATAGGCAAATGAAAAGATGCTCAGTATCGCTAATTATCAGAGAAATGCAAATCAAAACTACAGTGAGGTATCACTTCACACCAGTCAGAATGGCTATTATTAAAAAGTCCACAAATGATAAATCCTGGAGGGTGTGGAGAAAAGGAAACCCTCCTATACTGTTGGTGGGAATGTAATTTGGTGCAGCTATTATGGAAAACAGTATGGAGATTCCTTAAAAACTAAAAATAGAGTTACATATATTTATGTAGCAATCCTGTTCATGGGTATATACCTGGAGAAAACTAATTCAAAAAGATACATGCACTCCAGTGTTCACGGTGGCATTATTTACAATAGCCAAGACATGGAATCAACCTAAATGTCTACTGACAGATGACTGGATAAGGAAATTGTGGCATATATACACAAAATGGAAAATGAAGTAGTCATACAAAGAAAAATATAATATGATATCACATATATGTGGAATCTAAAAAAGATGATACAAATGAACTTATTTACAAAACAGAAACATACTCACAGACATAGGAAACAAATTTATGGTTACCAAAGGGGAAAGGTGGGTAGAGGGACAAATTAGCAGTTTGGAATTAGCAGATACAAACTACTATATATAAAATAAGTAAACAATAAGGTCCTACTGTATAGCACAGGGAGCTACATTTAATATCTTACAATAACCTATAATGAAAAAGAATATATGTATTATTATTTTTTATTATATTAATATTATTATTATATATATTTTATATATATATAAAATTGAATCATTATGCTATACACCGGAAGCTAACACAACATTGTAAATCAACTCTACTCCAGTAAAAAAATGTAATAAATAAAAGGGCTTTTCAGTTTCTCTGTTAGGATTTTTAGTGATCTTCTAATTATCATTGCCTCAGGCACACACACAAAAATGCTATAGTTTACTAATTTAAAAAAGGTCCTCTTTAGAGTGACATCATCTGGCAAACCTCTGGGCTCTAAATCAGAACCACGTTAAACGTTCATGACTCTTTCATGTTTATAGTGATGCTGATGGCTTACTGGTCAGTGTTCTGTGGAAACTTGTTTATCAGGGGTCCTTCTGTCTGGGATGACTGGAGTCTTTTATTGTATGTTTAGGGTTCTAATTAGATTATTTCCTGGAGTGGGGAGGATGAGAAATGGATTTCACTAGACACTAAGAGAAAACAGTTTCATCCTCTCACCCCTCCCTGATATTGGGTTTCTTACTAATAGGTCTTATTTCTCCCGCAGGTCAGATGAACAGATTCAATCAGATGCTGAATCAGATTCCAAATGATTACCACTCCAATCGCAACCAGCCGGGTCCGCCTGGTCCCCCAGGGCCCCCCGGCAGTGCGGGAGCCAGAGGAGAACCAGGACCTGGGGGGCGACCAGGCTTCCCAGGCACACCTGGGATGCAGGGACCCCCGGGTGAACGAGGTAGGCATTGCCAGCTACCACCTAGGGATAAAGGAAGGAATTTGCAAGTGTAGGAGCTGGGTCAGGTTTGAAAACATGTGGAAGATTGAACTTGGCAAATGACATTGGTCTTGTTTGGACGGCCCCAGAAGAACGGTGTGTCCATGGACCTGTCTTTCTTTTCAGGCAGCTGCAGGCCAGAGAGATCCATATCTTAGAAAATGGGAAGATTTTGTCAGGAGATCTCAGTAAAGATAATGCTATTTTCTGATTGTTAATGAGAAAAACTATCTTGGCAAACTAAATCAGGCACTAAAATCTTATTAATTGTTTTGACTGGCAAGCTTTGGACAGCAACTGAATGTCCTTAAGCAGCCCTATAACTCTAGATCCAAATTCTTTTGGTCCCTTTATTCAGGGCCTGGCACTGGTTGTATGTGTTTATTTGGCTTTAATTTCATGGGAGATACATGTAATTGAAGGAAAAGAAGAAAAATAGGATTCTCTGATTCCAGATGTTTCAGGATTCTGGGTACTCACTTTTGTCAAAGTAGTGGTTAACATCCTGGGGAAAACTTAGGTATTTCTGTACTTCTGATGGTTTCGATGCTGTACTGATAGGGTTACTAGAGATTAGAGGTTAGAGGTACCTTTAAGATGTTTTCAGTGAGTTGTAACTATTTTTTCAAGATTTCTGTTCTTCATTACTGTTTCTAAAATAATATATTAGACATGTTTGTTTTCTTCAAATAATTTTCCCCCTGACTTGTAGCCAGATTTGTTTCTTGGCTATGAAACTGGAATTACACAAATGTCTAGAAAGAATTTGGCTTAAAGAATGGACTTCTGTGAAAAATTTGGTTTTGCTTTCACTAAGGGAAATGAGTTACTTGAAACAAGTATTATCAGTTCAGATGAAAACTACATGTTTCCAGGTAATTTTCCCTCTGGACTTTCTCCTTTTGTTCTTCCTTAGGTTTGCCAGGAGAGAAAGGCGAAAGGGGTATCGGATCTCCAGGACCCCGAGGGCTGCCCGGCCCCCCAGGTAGGTTTGCTAGTATATCAAGTAAATGAACGGTATAACTGCTGAGACAGCACACAACCCCCAAGAGAGACACAGACTCATCCCATTAGCTTCGGGCATCACAGGATATATTTTAGCAAAAAACTCCAAAAACATTTCAGTGCGTTCTATTTAAGCATTTATTATCACTTCAATATCTAAGTGACACAGAGGGTTGCTGTTTTCTTTTTATGGAATTCCTATTTGTTTAGTTTGGTCTCATAGCCTTTAAGGATGGTGTCATTTCCTGCTTCTTCTAGTATTCTTCAAGATGTTGCTAGCAGACTGAGAAAATACATTCTCATTAAAAATCCCGTCGTATTGCAAGATTTCATTCACAAGTTCTTTATTGATGTTTTGGAAAGAAGTGATAGTTGTTTCCTTTACTAGATTGAAAATGAATTTTTTCTTCTTTAAAAGGTCCATGAGACCCTTGCAGCCAAGGTCAGCCCTGGAGGTTAAATCTTTACATTTATGGTAACCCTGAGTATGTACCACTTGGTCCAGAAATAACATTGCTTCATGTTGTCTGGATCAGGTACTCCTGGGTCTTCCTGCCTGTCTGCTGTAGCTAACATAGCCATTTCCTGCAGGTAATCTTATTTCTGTGAGAGTGGGAGCAAACTGGAGAACTCATGGATATCTTCAGTTTGGCTCGATTCTTGCTGAATCAGTTTTCATTGAAATAAAATCATGAGTGTAGTTGGATTTTTGGCTTGAATCACTGGTAAGAAAGTTCCACACTTTGGTTCATATTGGTGATTTTTTGAAGGAAATATTTTCTTCCCATACACTAGTGAATCATCTAGTCTTGAGGTAGTGGAGGTGCCAAAGTATTGTTGATTGCCTCAGGAGATGTATTGAACAAGAAGGGAAATGTTTGTTTTAAACCCACAATAGGTCCACAAGGAGAATCCAGAACAGGTTCACCAGGGTCCACAGGTTCGAGAGGTCCTCCAGGACCCCCTGGTCGTCCCGGAAACTCAGGTATCCGAGGTCCCCCAGGTCCTCCTGGATACTGTGACTCGTCCCAGTGTGCCAGCATCCCATACAATGGACAAGGCTATCCAGGTATGTTGTTGCCACCGTAAGAACCCGAATTCACCTGCATTGAAGAACCTTAATGGAAATGAGGTTCCCTAGGAATGAAGGAAAGTGGATTTGAGGATTTCTGGAAGATAGCAACTCTTTCAGTTGTGTGTTTTGATTATGTAGTAATATTCTCTCTCAAAGAGAATTAATGTTAATTTTATAACATGATTTCACTGTTAGGAGTTGAATAATTATTTTCTCTTCCTTTCTATATTTCTGCATTTACCAAATCCCATCATAAACCTCTCTTTATTTCTCTTGGGAGTTCAAAGAATGCTACCAATTAACTTTTTTTTTTAATCTAAAGATTGGGAACAGGGATATGTTGAATATAACTGTAGAATGCCAAGAATTTATATATATATATATATATAAATTGTTTTGAGAATCGAATGTGTAGGCAAACCATTTGATAATATAGTGCAGACAACTGAAAATAATTCACTATCTCACATTGTCCATGGAATTAATGTTGATAAACTCTGGGACTTAATTCTTCTAGAGTTGGTCATCAGATTCTAGTATTTGACAATTATAGGAGGCAGAAGTCTCTTAGGCCTGATATGGGGAATGTGAGGACAGAGGAGATCTGCTGATCTGAAAATAAAAAAGTCATGCTGTGGGCAGCAGTCAGCGGTGACCTTTTCATCAGCACACTCTCAAGCATCTTGCAAGTTTAAAAAATGATACTGCTGTTTGATATGGTTGGCTACTAGCAAGTAGTGCATGAGTAGTTGAATATCTAAATATCTATATATCTATATATTTATGTGCATACTTACATATGACCAAAAGTAATAATAAATCTTAAATTTCTTATGCAATCCATTCAAAAAATTACAATTTAATTCTTTATAAAATAAATTTAAATTACCTCTGCCTTATGGTACATGTGAATAACTGGAAATATATGGATATATACATATATACTTTAACCATTACATACTTAGATGGATGTGTATATGTATTTTTTTTGCATAGTAATTCAACTTTTAAAAACTATCATCTTTGACCTGTTTCAGGTTCCGGCTAACAAATTTTCTAAGTCGCCAGTGCTGCTTACAGTTTGAATTCATGAAAATCCTGTTTCTGAGATGTTTGCGCACGTGCTTATTAGGAAATGAGTCTGTATGGAAATCTCACCACAGATATGGTTAACGAACCGGGTCGACATCATAAAAGGAGGGTGGAGACTCTTTATACTAACTTGAATGAGACAAAAGCAGTGGTGTTAGTTTATAAGCCTGATGCATTTCAGTCATAATGTAGAAAAATATTATTTAAAAAAAAAGTTCAAACACACAGCCATGAGGAGCCTCAGTTGTAAAAGAGGCACATAATAAAACTACTAACCGTGGGAGATGATGCCATTTTGAGAAAAAAAAAAAACAATTAACCTGGTTAATTAAAGAGAAATATCTTATGTAAATAATAAACTAATTATGGCTTGTAAATGATTTGTATGTGATCCTGTCCACTAAAATCACTTAACAGTTCTCCAATCAGCTTCTGCATCAAGCCTGCTGCTTGCTCTCTGCCGGAATAACACCGAATAGAATCTCATCTCTTGCTTGTTAGCGATGTGTCTGATTCAGGGTGTGTGTCTTACTATTACTTCTTTTTGTACGTGTACTCTCATTTGGGTTTTGTAATTGCAATTTTCAAACCAAAGTTTGATACTCACGTTTTTCCTTCCCGTTTCGCTCTAGTCACTGGTGTGCTTCTCCCACCAGCTGTAACTCAGTCTGTGGGAGAGACAGCCACAGAAATTGTCACGTACTGTATATTACCTGGTGATAGCTGATGTTCACCTCCGGAGTTCAGTTTCTAGGAGCCAATATCACGTCCCCTCACCTCCTCATCTTTCCAAATTGTCCTTCGAACTGAGGAGTTTGAAGTCATGAACAGTTAACTTGGGAATGTGCAAAATCCCCAAGTAACTGTTCATTTGCAATTTGCAAAGCTCTCTCTGGCCCAGTTTCTGACCCTTCCCAGGTATTTGTGCCGTGATTGTATTCACTGCTGGATCTCTGAAGGTCAAAAACATGTGCCATTTCATCATTTGATCACCAAATTCTCTCTGCAAATTAAAGTAATCGGAACACTGTAATTTATCTATTCATAGTTAGGAGGTCAAGGCTGGAGTGCCATCCCCTCGGGTGATGATTTAGCTTTTGCTGTGTGTGTGCCTTCCAAATCATGCCATAACTGTAATGTTGAATCGGACAGAGCCCTACGTGCCCGAGGGCGGGGCCTACCTGCCTGAGCGCGAGCCCTTCATCGTGCCGGTGGAACCCGAGCGGACCGCGGACGAGTACGAGGACTACGGCGCCGACGAGCCTGCCAACGAGCATCCGCCCCCTGCGCGCTGGCGGCGCGCCCTGCGCCACGGCCCCCGGCAGTGAACCTGACCGCGCGCGCAGCCCGGCCAGGCTGGGGGGAGGGGCTGGGGTTCTCATTTACAGGTCAGACAGAGCAGTGGACATCTTATCTGCCCCCTTTCTTCCGGCGTTTCTTCATCCGAGAGTACCCCTTCTGACTGTAGGGAACCTTGTTTCTGCAGGAAGCCTAGCTCGCTGCACGCAGTCTGTAGAAATCTTTGCCTCTGCCCTTGAGATGCTTGCAAAATACTTTGCTCACAAAAGCTGCAGGGAGAGAACGTGCCTGGTGCCCTTAGCACAGCGGGCAGCCTCAGTGAAACTTTTAGGTTAGGCAGTAAGTCCTGGAACCCAGGACTACTGTATATTTCGAGAGGGCAGTCTGTCTTTTTCAATACTTATTTGCAATTCAGTTATAAGCAGTTCCCCTCCTAGAACCGAAAAGGAGGGGAAAGTCAACCCCATCGCAATTATTTATCTTCCTCTTCTATCTCCTGTTATACATTAGGGCATAGAATGCTCTTATACATCTTTTTAACAACCACAAACCTTAAGCCATGTAGCTGAAATAATTGTATCAACTGGATACAGTTCCATATTGCCTTAAACCTCCTTGTTTTAGACACACTAACATTTATGCCAAATTGCAGACGGTTCTGCAGAGATGGAATTGCATGTTTGTGTTGTATATTTAGTATGAACTTTTTTTTTCTCAGAACATAATGTTTCGTAGTTATCAAAAGCAGTTGGAAAATGTTTGCAAGACTATGAACATAGAATTGCTGCTTTTATATTTTAACTGCAGATTGTGAATTTCACTGCCTTATATTATTTATTTCTGAAACAAAAGAGGCATTTTTCAATAAAACTACTGAAAATTTGACATGGTGTCTTTTTTTCTTTAATGGCCTTTTCGACTGTTTGGGCGGTTGTTACAACAAACAAGTTCATATCCTTGGATACGGTTGCAAATCTTGCTAATATTATTAAATTATGCTAAATAACTTTAGATTTTTTAATGATATGGTGAAGTCATAGAAAGAGAGTAGTGAGAGCCTTCAAAAGCCCAGCAGATTCCAAAGACTTTATTAGGAATGTAGAGGATGGGTGGGTTGATGGAAAAACAGCTAGTATCCTAGGAGACCCCAAACAACCAAATAACCTTTAACCACCTACGTGATTTCATATGCATTTAATCACTTTCCTTTGCTATACTTTACCTAGTAGCATGCTTAACTGCAAAAAAGGTTAATTCCTTAATGGACATTTTTGCATTTAGTGATATTTTCTTTTTGCACTTTTACGAATACAATACCACCATTCTAAATATCAAAGAAAACAATGTCAATGTTCATTTGAAAGAACCAACATCAACTGAAGAGAGAGGTACTGATAGAAAATTTTCCACAGAACAATATATCGGAGTTAGATACTTCCTGGAGACCAAGATCAAAAGACATAGATAATAAATGATTGTATTGTTTTCAGGAGGTTTCAAGCAGATTGCTGAGTTCATAGCATTCATCTGTAATTTCTCATATGTTTAAAAGTTAGAGGAGACCGCTGAGATCATCCCAGTCCAAATCTTTGCTTCATGTGGGAAGAAACAGACTCAGCTAATCACTATCAGCACAAGATTAAGATTCGAGGTCCTGTGGTTCTAACCCGGTTCTAACCGACCACTCCCTCTCCCTTCCTGGAAACACTTACTCTTTGGGCAGGCGCTTTCAAACCTCAGAGTTCTATGAATCAAAATAGATTAATTTCTGATTCATCTGGGTTTCTGATACTTCCTGATGAAGAACCTCTGTATCAGGAGCCCGAAGATGGGTTTAGTTCCTTGTCACTGGTCCGACAGGGTCCCGAGGCCACATGAATTTGGGGCACAAAGGAATTCCATCTTCCCTCACAGGCTAGAGATGGGTTTGATTCTTGATGTTGGCCATGCAGCTTTTCTCCCAGTCTGTGCTGGGAGAGGCGCCCAGGGGCCAAGCCAGTCCTAAGCACAAATTAGTCACTGAGATATTTGTTTGGGTTTTTACTTTCATAGTATATTTCTTCTTAATGAAGTTTGCTGAATCTTATGCTAAAATTATTTTTGTAATCCCTGACTGAGTGCACATTGACAAGAGAAGAGGCCACATAGTCTGGGTTTAAAAACATTAGTTACCATTAGGTAAAAGTCCCATAAAATCAAACATGGAGGTGTTAGCTTATTTAAACTTTCTTTGAGGGAATACTGAACAACCTGAAACACATTTTCTAGTTCTTTAAATTTGGAAATATGATAAGAAATCCATTATAATTTATATTTGAAGCTAGGGCTCTTATTTTTAAGGAAATAGAAATAACTATGGAAGAAGCTGTAGCTTCTAATGAGGTCGACAGTGGGAAAGGTGTCAAAATCTAAAAATAGCACACAGATCCTAATTTTTCAGTATTTTCTTAATAGACTATTTGTACAATGGATTAGCAATTTAGCAAGTGTAATAGGTGGCTACATGTATGTTTTCTCAGATTTGTGAGCATCTGTAAAGAATTCTGCTGCCTATTCAGTTCATCAAACTTACATTTTAGTTTTTCTACAGATAAGGTCAATACAATTTTCCCCAAGTATTTATTATCTGTTAAGTCGATTGCACTGTATCTGGCACCTAAGCTTATCCTTCATTTGGTTTTAGGCATAATTACTCTAATAAAAGGGATTTTGACTATACTATCCTCACGTGGTCTGAGTGTCTTCTAAAGAGAAGCTAATTATACAAAGATTAGCTGTGGAAAATCTTTCATTTTCAAAGGCAAGCTTTTCAATACAGATTAATCTTGATTCCTAAGTCGCCTTATACTTGTTAGGAAATGAATTTAGATGTGAATGTCTAAGTGAACATTTATTAACATTTTCATTTTAAAACAAGGCTGCTGAAAGCTATTGGGAAAAGTCACATGGACTTGCTTTCAGGGAATGACCCATATGCTGGTCATTTATAGATTCTGTCTCCAATACTCATCTCTTGCCTGGTTCCATATCAGTACATCCAACTGTATATCCCTCCTTGAAGTTCCACAGATACTTCAAAAGTAACTTATATTCTGATATTTATTAAGATTAGATTCAGCTGTGACTAACAAAGTCACAAAGTAACAGTGGCTTAAGTAGAAATTTCTTTATTTCTCGTGTTTATGAAGCCAATGCCCAGGTTCTTTCTATCTTGTTGCTCTGCTTTTTGTGTTTTCCATGGCCAAGTTCAACTTACAGACCAATTTATGGTGAGTAGAGCTCTAGCTATTATGTCCATGTTCCCCTGCAGGAAAGAGGAAGGAGTGAGTGAAGAAGAACTCACCCTTCCTCTCAAGGACACTTCCTGGAAGTTGCAAATGTAACTTATAACAACAAATTTATATTGCATGCCAATTGTGAGAGCTTAAGTCATTTGGCTACGTCTAGCTACCAGTGTGGAATGCTGTCTTCATTATAGGTGGCCATGCACCAAAGTGAAATCATCTACTCTTTTATGATGTAAGAGGGAACATGAGTACTGGAGGTCAACTCAAATCTTTAGTCTTGGACACAGTGTCCAAATCTGAACATATCTCCTCATAAATCTGATTTTCCTCTATTGTTCCCACTAGTTCCTCAGACTAGAAATTTGACAGTCATTGTAAACTTTCTTCTTTCACTTCTCACATCCAATTAATCAAGTCTAGCTGATTGAGCTCCCACATACATATCTTAATCAACCTGTGGTTGCTACTCAATTTTAGTCCCCTGGGTTTTTTTATCATGAGTATAATAAATCTCTTAAATGGTCTCTTTTTTTCCCCCTGTAGCTCTGGCCCCGTCAAGTGGGACTTTCACACGTGCTAGTGTGATTTATCTAAAATGCAAACCTGACCATGTCACGTCCCCTGACTCAACATTCTTCAAATGGTAGACAGATTTCTTTAGAAATCTTGACTCTGTCTGCCAGTTCCCTATTCCTCCTTTATCACCAACCTGCCACTGGACCATCTGGAATTCCTATTCCATTCTCAACAAACTCCCCCAAATCTTAAGCCTTTTCAGTGAAACCCAGCACCTCCTGGCTTGACCCTGAAGACACTAAAGAGATAGTTTATGTCTCCCAGAGTTGGTGGGTGGGGACGTGTCCTCTTCAGTCCTCACCATCATTTCCAGACCAACAATCCTTCCTCATACAAAATGCCTTTATCATCTGAGGCTCATACCCAACTCCCAATAACTATCACCTGTTTACCTCATGGTCAATTTACCCCATTCAGTAGGAACTTTAATATGGTGGCTTTTAACCACCATGATGTCTGCCATTTTCTGGGCAGACATTGGATGACAAATACAACATTATCTCGGTTATTTGACCTTATCTTCAAAAATCTTCTCTTGACTCAATCTCAGATACTCAGTCTCTTGAAGGTCTTGGACCTGTATCAAACTGCCATTTTTTTTTTTTTAATTTGGGAGGGAGAAGATAATTAGGTTTATTTAATGGAAGGACTGGGGATTGAACCCAGGACCTTTTGCATGTTAAGCATGTGCTCTACCATTGAGTGATACCCTCCCCCACTAAACCGCCACTAATTTGAAATCATTAATTTAGACAGATCACTCTTCTTGGGTTTTTGGCTCACCTACTCAAGTGCCTCGACTGCAGCTCTTTTCACCTTTGTTATGATACTCAATGAAGTGAAACTTTTATGTTCTTCCTATCCATCAGCTCCTCCTTGTCTTCACTTCCTTCTTTATCTACCTTGGATTTCATGTCTTGGTAACACCCAGTTTAATGAACAGCCTGAAGTCCAAGGAGTACAAAACTCATTTTGTTTTTCTTGAGGCACTTCCTTCAGTGATGTTCTGTTGGATATTCTTTTTCTGTCCCCTAGCATACCTCAGACAGATCCCATTGCTTTTAGATTATTTCAAGCGTGGAGTGGTCTAGTCCAGTGCAGTTTAATCCACTTGAAAACTTTAACCTCAAATCTAATTTAGTATTCCTTTTCCTTTCTGCCCCTAACGTCAGAGCTTAAGGACTTGGTATGTCAGCTCTTTCTCTCCAGCATCTTCAGAATTCAGACAGGGAATGAGGACTAGAGAAAAAGGAGGTTAAAGTTTTCTTCACTTAACATGTGCCACTAGAATCCTCTCTTGAAAGTCAACGCTCATGGTGTGACCAGTATCCAAATGCTGCTACTCTTGGTGGATGCCTGTGTATTTTTTGGGGGGGACCTGCAGGAGCCTTGTCCACTGCCTAGTTATGTCCAAAGTGACCTCTCCCAACTCCCACTCAGCTTTTGTTCCCATGGAATACTTCACAACTACTTGCTACTCAGGTCCTCTCCCCTGACCTAAGTCCTGTTAGGAGAGATTCCAGTAAGATAGCTCTACTCTGGCTACTTTCTAAGTGCCCATTTGACCACAGGAGACTCAAGCATCATTATCAAGCCAAATGAAAAATGTAAGTCTGCTAACACAAATGTGACCTCTCTTTGCTTTGCTGCCTCCTATTCATTTTTCCCCATACAAGTACGTAGGTATGTAAGTTAGATCAGCAAGTCTACTGTGTAATACATATCCACCTGTGGAATAATGCATTCTTCTTGAAGACACCCCTCAATCTCCATGAATGGTTTTCTTGGAGCTCCTCTCATATGGCTCACTGGGTAAAGGTTTGAAACACTCTTTCTATAGTGAAAGGTAAAAGAAACAACCCTCTCCCCTACACCACTGATCACCTGCTTTAGTGGATTCTTCTTGATTCTTTCTTTTGCAAATATAGACTGCTTGGGTGTTATGGAGTGATAGCTTGGATGGCAGAGCCAGATCTACCAATTCTTGGAAGTCCCAATGGAATGTGCTTTATGGCTCTCTTTAGAATGTGGGTGGTACTTAATGGTTATTTTTATCTTTATGGCCATTAGTCAACTTCTGAGTCAAAAGAAAAAGTCCCATTTAATAGCCCATTATCCATGTGAGCCAAACTCCCTTGTTCCTGTATTCTTTGATCACACTTATGTGTTAAAACCCTAACTCCAGATTATCCAGACTGCTTGTAATCTCCATGACTATACCCAGAATATGGAGCACAGTTGGAGAAAATCAACTATCGGGGCAGATGGTTAAGCCTATAAATCCATTATGACCAGCCTCGACTTGCCTGTCAGCACCACTCAGTAATTTGACCAGCCACATTCTCAATTCTTTTCAAAAATTTCCAAACTTTAACTCTGGACTTCACCCTGACCATGAGTTTTCTTGCTGCTTCTCATAGAAACAGCTATTTCACATCAGAATGAGAAGCCAAATTGGAACTTCACTTTTCTACCACCAGGGCTACAAAACCACCTGCATCTGACCCATCCTTTCTTCCTGTTTCAACAAAAGGAGCATCTTTGCTTCTTGAACTCTGGATCCCCCCTATTTGACTGAAGTATAGTTGGTTACAATGTTATGTCAATTTCTGGTGTACAGCATAATGTCTCAGTCATACATACATACATATTCATTTTCATATTCTTTTTCATGACAGGTTACTACAAGATATTGAATATAGTTCCCTGTGCTGTACAGAAGAAACTTGTTATTTATCTATTTTATATATAGTAGTTAGTATCTACCAATCTTGAACTTTCAATTTATTCCTTCCTACCCCCTTTCCTCCCTGGTAACCATAAATTTGTTTTCCATGTCTATGAGTCTGTTTCTGTTTTGTAAGTAAGTTCATTTATGTTTTATTATTATTTTTTAAATTGGATCCCTTTTTATTCCTTCCACAAACATTGGATTAAGCACCTACGCAGTGGTAGGTGCTGTTGGAAATGGTCCTGGGGTTCTATAGTCAACCTAGGAAAACATAGACGAGTGCTTTCCCTCATGGGGCTCACATTTTTTGAGTGAGAAATAGACAATAAGTAAACAGGTAAAACAGATACAGTCAGGGTGATAAGTGCTATGAGGGAAGTTACGGCAGGGTTAAGGGTGCAGAGTACTGGATATGTAGCTAGTTTTTAGGTAGAGTGGTAGGAAATGCTTGTTCAAACAGAGACCTGAATGGAGGGTGGCTGAAAACATGAAGCTCAAATCTGGCTGATAAGGGTATAACCTGGATGCTTTTGTAATTATATAGATTACCAGCCACATCCCTAGAGCGATAGTTCTTGACTGCTGCCTGCACACCTGGGGAACTTAAAAGAAATCCTCGTGTCTGAATCCCCACTCTCATAAATTCTGGTTAATTGGACTTGGGTGAGGTCTGATGATAAGGAGTTTTCAAAGCTCCCCAGGTAATTATAAAGTACAGCTAAGAAGCCAGTCAAGGCCTAGAGATTCTGATTCAGCATGTTGGAGATGGAGGCTCAAGAATATGTATATTTTAAATATATTCTTCAGGTGAGTCATATGACCAGCCAGCATGGGAAAATTTTACACCCTCTTCTTTGGCTTTGGATATGATTTTTATGCCAAAACTATATTTCTAGCCCACTCTTTTCTTCTGATCCTTGAGGCATGTATATCCAACTGCCTTGGTACACCTCTGGTTGGACATTTTACAGGCATTTCCAATTTAATACGAACAAAGTGAAATCCCTCACTTTCCTTCCCACATCAGCTTTTTCCTACAAGACAAGCTTCTTGCTTTTGTGAGTGGTTCAGCCACCCTCTCAAATGCTTAATGCAGAACCTGGGCATTGATGTGACTTCTCTTTTGCTTACCTCCTACATCCCGTCAATCACTAAATCCTTTTGACTCTGTCTCCTGAGCATCTTTCAACTGTTCCGCTCCCTGTATCCCCACTACCCTTCTCTTCCTCTTGGATTCCTCGGAACTCTTCCATCTGGTCTCTTCCCAGCCACTCTTACCTCCCTCCAATCCATTTTTCTCACAGCTTAGTGGTCAAAATGATTGTGAAGAATGCAAATCTGGTCATATCAAGGCACTTCCTAAACTATTTTCGGTGGTGTCTAGTTCAGAAACCTTATCAAGACTCAGATACTTCAAGGATTTGGGATCTTTCTACTTTTGTCATCATGATACCTCACTTACCTCAATTGATTTTCCCCGACTACACTGAACTTCCTGCTCTACCCCTTCTTAATTCTGAGCCTCTACAACTGCTCTTTCCTTTATCTGGAACATGCTGTCTTCATTTGGCACATCCTATTCAGTTCCTTAAGATGATGCTGAAATAATCACTTCCCTTCGGGACACCTGTTCTGCCACTGTCGACGTTCAAGTTCCCGGCCACGTGTGTCAGGACCACTTACGTTCCCTTTGATACCTTCTATCATACCAGCAGTTTCTTCCCCAGTTTGCCCTTTCCGCTGGAAAGCAAGTTCATATAAGGGCAGGGATCTTATTTATTTTGTTCCCTTTTATGTTTCCAGCAGCCACTAAAGGTGGTGTTGAATAAATATTTGTCGAATGAATACTTTCAGGTGAAGTAAGCTCTTTTCCTTGATACCCTAGATTCTATTTGAAACATCAGAGTACTGTAGGAAGATTGAACGGTTCACATGTAATTGATTTCCTTCACATCTGCCTTGTTGCAGAGCAGGGGAGGGTGCCATTGTTTTTTTTCCCCCTTTGTAAGAGCTGCTAGTGGCAGGAAGGCTTGATTATTCCTTACTTTGGGCCACTCTACAATCATGCTTCTTTTCTGGTACTGTCTTTCCATTGGAGGAGGCCATAGAGAGAACATGACTGCCTGTTGACCCTCCAGCCTGATCTGAGTAACTGGCAGTTCCCCATCCCCTCCTCCATCTGTGAAATTGACACTACATGCACCGTTTTACACTAGGAGCTGATTTCAAGGATGCAGCCTTGAGAGAGTAAGGTGGTGTTGAAACCATCTGGAAAGACTACATATCTGCACCCAGTTAAGGCCTCCACATAAACGCTTAGGAATCTGGTGGGTGGATGTGGAGAACTACTGGTCTTGTAGCCGCCCAAGACAAGCCTCCTAAGTAAGTTTCCTTGCTTGTTAAGCCTGCTGTCTACCAAACTGTAGTGTTCTGCCTCTTTCTTTGGTCTCTCCTTGCTCTCTGTATATAGGGGCCAGTTTCCAATTTCACCTGGGAAGCTCTTGAGGTTTCAAACCAATGCATATACTTGTGAATTCAAGGCAATGTGAGCAATGAAGGGAAGATGACTGGCTAGACTATAGGAAACATTTCACCTTCTCTCCCTCAAGGTTCATAACTGGAAAATAAGATACAGATGTTGCTCCAGAGTTTCACTGAGTTATTAATGAAAGAAGCCTAAGGTGTTCAGGAAATGTCACAGAGAAGAAGGAATGCTTCATTTTCTTTCATTAAAAAGAACTCTTTTGCTGAAGCCACTCCTCCAAGAGTTAGCACGTGACAGGATGGTTAGACAGTGGAGTTTGTTATAAAGTTAATGTTTTGTTGAGAGGTACTGGTGAGAACTGTGGTCAGTCAGCAGAGCTTTTGACTGTAGTCAAGTTACCCTAGATGGGATAAGCCAAGTGTGTCATATGGGAAATGCCTTTAATCAGAACATTTCCCAGGGAGGCCAAATCAAAGTAGATGTGAGATACTGACCAGGTTTAATGTCTGTGGTTTATATCCCTCAAAGCAAATGCCTCTGGGATATGTTGTTTAAGGTCAATTTCTTCAAGTGGACTCAACTAACAGACAATTTACACATTTTTTTCTTCTACTTATAGCTTTTACCTTTGGATTTTCTTTCAATATATATTTTGTTTTCCCCAATCTCTCAATTTCTTAGTTTCTCTATTAGCAGTATTAATTTCAGATTAGAATGCAAAGTGTAACTGATACAAAGACATATTAATTTAGATATTAAGAAAACTTTTAATGAAGTTATACAGTACTTTTCATAGATACTTTAAGACAGGAAATAAAACAGACATATAAGCTATTCTATGCCTTGCATGGTGCTAAGTGCCTTCCCTTAGATATAATTATTATTATCCCAATTGTGCCAATTAGAAAAAAGTTTCAAAAAAATGAAACTGTTGTCGAAGGTCATACAGTTAAAAAAGAGGTTTCCAATTTATGCCTTTCTCCTCCACTCTGCTGTCCTTATTGTCTACCTGTGGTGATGAAGTCACACTCTTGTGTTTAAGTCATGATGCAGTTAGGAGTGCAAAGTTTGCTCTCAGGTAAACCCGGATATGAACCCTGGCAGAAGGGGATTTCTAACTGTGATCTTAAGAATTTTCTTAATCTCTTTGATTCCAAAGTTTTGAAAACTTAGGCCTCATACCTACCTCTGTGGGAACGTGCATGCCAATATCTGTAATACTTTTGACCACATTGAAAATTGAAGCCGGATACAGCATCTCCAACCGCTATTCCAGCTCATGCAGATGTGGTTCCCGTTCACTTTCCAGTTGAAACTTTGTTACTTTCTCTTCAGTTTTCATTCCACCACTTTAAGTTTTAACATCTGTTTCTCCTTCACATTTTGATAGCTGTTATCCTTTATCTTTGTCACTTTTATCAATCGAGTAAGAGAAGTTGTGAACGTTTAGCACACTAGTTCCTGGATAAAATGCTCTCTCCCCACACTAGCCACCCAATAGCTCCTGTAAATTGGATTGGATTTCTCAATGCTTCTTGTGGATTATGGCGAAGACTTTGCAGAAGGTTTTAGTAAGGATCTTATACCACAGGAATTTAATGTTCTTTGCCTTGTCTTAATCAGATAGAAGAGTGTGGAGGGAAAAAATGGAAGGGATGTATGAAACAGGAAAACTCTGGGAATATATATATTTTAAACCCTTATCAGAATTTGTTAATGAAGATAGTTTCACAATTTTTTGAAGATATTGGAATTTTGTCTTTCTTAAATTATATTGTGTTCTTAGGTTGTGGAGCCAAAGGTTACATTTTTAGGGACAAAATACTGAGAGAAAGCAGCGCACATGGGGACTGGCAGTGCAGTAGTGGCAAAAGAAAGGCTTTGAAATCAGGAAGACCTGGATGTGAGTTTGGACTTTGCCGCTTACCAGCTGCCTTGGGAAAGTAACACAACTTCTCTGAGCTTTATTTTTCTAGTCTATGAAGTGGGTATAACCTCTCCTTTGCAATGTCGTATTAGAGTTAATTAGAGATAATACATTTAAAAACACTTGATATATAGTAATTGATTTTTAATTTAGTGAAAATTTCTACAAGGGGTAGAATTTTTTGTTTTCTTCTGTATTTGATGATAGTGAGTACGATATCAGCAAGCTGTTACAAGAGAGAGAACGTACTGGGAAAAAATGTAGCTTTCCCCAAAAACATTCTGCATCTAAATTATGGCTGATTGGAAATTCCACCTCAATACTCAAGTTAACTTATCAGCTGTTTAGCAGAATTATTTTTGTCATGGCATACTTCTTAGCAGAGGTCTATCTAGAATTTAGAGGACTGTCAGTGAAGCTAAGAACTAACTTTAGAGTTGATGTAAGGATTAGATGCCATTATATTGGTAAAGCATGTGTTCAAGAAATGATAGATATTGTTACTAGGAGAAATACCTTGAAAGACCCACCAAGGGGTTAATTACATTTACTCTCCAAACTAGAGGCAATCCAGTTGTTTACTATGACTTTACCTGGGGTATTTTGAGAGCATCCTCAAATTGTGCTAGCCAGTAGGTGAATTGTTGACTGAATGATTCCTTGGATTTCTAATCTGCAAATATTCTGACCTGCAGAGGAATAAAATATATATCTAGAAAATCACTTCAACACATTTAGAGCTCACAAATCTGTTTACGAACAAAATAAATGCTCTTGGCCATCTCCTCAACCACTGAAAACATTGTGCTCTCTCAGAATTGAATAAAAAATAATAACACATGTCAACCAGGAGTCAAAACACCCTTTGATATACTGTGGCATGTGGTTGGCGAGGGGAGGAACTCAGTTGTCCTGGGACACCGGAGCTTCAGAGGGATTTTGTTTTGGGTTTTGCTTCTTGCGGGCAGGTAGCCATAACCACTGAGCACTTTCCATGTGAAATCCGCAGTCTCTTCCTGGAACTTGTGGGTATGGAGAAGCTTCCTAAAAAATCTGGCCCGACTTCTCATTAAATCTTTGGTCACTAGTGCCCTGAAAATGGTCATTCGTATGCTAATTTTCAGTGAAATCTGATTAAAGAGATTATTACAATCGAGTGGGATAATATGAGATGAGTCACAGAACAGCTGAACCGGGTTGGCAAGGTGGGTGAGGGGTAGTGGGTGGTTAATAAGGAGGGAATCTTCCTGGAGAAGGTAATGCTTGAACTAAGTCAACAAACAGAAAAAGACGTTCCTTTTATCACTGTCAAGGGTGGTGCTAACTCGAATCTCTTATGTAAAGTGTGGCCTCATTATTTCTACAACATGCTGGAAAGCAAATATGTGGAAACTTTATATTCTATAAAGGCTGAGATAGTCTTTATTGTGATAAAAAGTGATGGACCCTATTCAAAGCCCTGTGTGATAAGCTTGCAAAGAACCACAATAAAGAAAACGATGCAAAATTTCAGCATACTTGGCCAAAGTGTGTATGTGCAAAGCTTCCAAAGAGCGGGGAAAATAGATTGTACACAGAAGGTTAGGAAATAGAATGACATTATGGCCTCTGAAAGCTAGATGACAATGGAGCAATGCCTTTAAAATTCTGAGAGAAATGTTCAACTTAGACATTTTTAGCCAGACCAACTATTAATTAAGTGTAACATCAGAATAAAGGCATTTTTATGCAATTAAAGGTGACATTAAACTCATTTCTCCTGCCCCCTTTTTAAAAATGTTATAGAAATATAAGCTTTTTTAACAGAGAGTAAAATAAGAAAAAAGAAAAAAAAGTGATGGACTTTAAATTTTTTATTTCTTTTATATTTTTATTTATACATTTATATTTATTTTATTTTATTTCTGATTTTTCATGAATAGTCAACATTTAAGTTGATTCATTGACATTATTAATAATAGCAAACATTTATTAAGTGCTTTATCATGTGTCACTACGGAGACAAACACGATATGCATTAAATGAGTTATTCATGGAAAGCACTTAGATCTGTTCCTGGCACATAGTAAATGCTCAAAAGCATTTAAAGCAACTATTATTATCATAACTCTACTGTTCTATACAATCCATTATATAATGACTACGGAGCCAGAAGTTTGAAGAGATTTAGGAATTTACTAGAGGTCATAGAGCTAGTAAATAAGAAGTTTGGGATTAGGATTCAGAAGGTTTAACTCAGAGTCCAAGCTCTGAATTATTGTGATATAATATTCAGTGTATTAAAATTATTCTCTAAAAACTTGTGAGCTAAAGTTATATTAGGTAATAGTAAGGAGAATGTGAGTTTGTACACACAAATTACTATTACTTTAATTAAATTACTTTAATTAAATTTAAGTAAATTACTTTAATCTAGACTACTGCTAGTCAGTTTTTTTAAGCCCTGCATAATTGTTGCAGATTGTAATGAACAAATAATGTATTCATTAGCGAGATTTAAAATCTCTGGAGATAAAGCAGATAAGCCTATACAGGGGTTACAGATATACCAGGAGTCCGATAATACTGGTAAAAAAAAAAAGTCTGACTAGGGATGAGAAATGAAACTGTGTTGGTGTAAAGGATCTTGTACTGGGGGAAGAGACAGGTCAACATAGGAGTCGGTAAAAGCAAGCGGCAGTCCCCTGGAGACCCTAGAAGCAAACCTGGTGGTCCTACATTATACTGGGGGTTGGTTTGGTTTTTGCCATCAACCGTTACGTCTACATGAAACAATTTGCTAATCAGCTACATCTACAAACTCCAGCAAAATAGAAGCCCTTGGTTTTGCTTTTGCGTATTTATTTGCTCTCTTTTCTTTCTCCCAATTATTTTTGTTTTCCTCCATTCCATTCTCTTTCAGCTCCTGTGATAGATTAATGAAATCTCAGGAAAGCTATCCAATCTGAAAGCCAAAAGATAGTGAGAAAATCTTTTATGAAGGGCACAACCTTCACTCTCTTGGAAACTTGGGGAACCCTGAGATGGAACCACGGGAGCCAGATCCGTCTTTAAGGGACAAAAGACTTCTGTTTATACTTCCTTCTAGGCTGGAGCTGGTTTCTGGGGATCTAAGAAGGTAACTCTAACACCCACCCCAAAACCTGCTCCCATCAGATGGAAATGTCAGCGTTAGGTGCTTTCTCGTAGCTCCTGTTGCGTGGAGAGACAGGGCCTTCTGGCACATGTGACAATAGAGCAAAGGTCCACTTCTTAAGTGTGGTGTGAGGTGCCCTATGGATCTGCTCCCCAGTGAAATCATCATAAGTAGTGAATACCATTAAGAAACTCAACCATTTTTAAGTTTTTGGAAATTGTCCTAACAGCCTACAGCAAACGAACATTTATTCAAGAAAATCTATTATATTTTGGCGAGAATACCAAGAATCTGTGGCACATGAGTCCTGAGATGTTCCTTTACTTCCCTCCCCTTCTCCCTGTCTTTCCCTGCCCCCACACCAAGCTGAGCTTGATTGCATTTCAGATGGACCAACAGAGCGCCTTCTTCTCCCAGTTCCCAGTGAAGGACTAAAGTACCTCCCTGGGAAGATCAGATAGTCAGGATTTCTCATCCCCTCCAGGGCATCACATAGTGATAAAGGAATCAATCCAAGAAGAGCATATAATACTTGCAAATAGCTATACACCTGATGTAGGAATACCTGAACACATACAGCAAACATTAACAGGCATAAATAAGGGGCAGGTGATGGTAACACAATAACAGTAGAGGAATTTAACAGTCCACTTCCAGGGATGGATGGATCATCCAGACAAAAGCTCTATGTTCATTGCAGCATTATTTACAATAGCCAAGATATGGAAGCAACCTAAGCGTCCATCATGAGGTGAATGGATAAAAAAGCTGTTATATACATATACATATACATATATGCATATATATATACAAACACACACACACACATATATAAAAAAGATGTTTTTTATATATATATGTATATATATAATGGAGTACAGTTCAGCCATAAAAAAGAATGAAACCTTGCCATTTGCAACAGCATGGATGGACCTAGTGGATATTGTGCTAAGCGAAATAAATCAGACAGAAAAAAGATAAATACTGTATGATTTCACTTATATACACATCTAAAAACCAAAATAAATGAATAAACAAAACAAAACAGGGAGTCACAGATACAGAAAACAAACGTGTGGTTACCAGAGGGGAGGGTGGCGGGCAGTGGGGTGAAATAGGTGATGGCTACTTAGAGGTATAAACTTCCAGTTATGAAATAAGTAAGTCATGGATGCAATGAACAGTATGGGGGGCGTAGTCAATCCTATTGTAATAACTCTGGTATGGTGACAGATGGTCACTAGACTTAATGTGATGATCAATTCATAACATATGCAAATGTTGAATCGCTGTGTTACACACCTGAAACTAGTATAACATTATATTCAGTTGTACTTAGAAAAAATGCACAATTAAAAAAATAAAAATGAGAAAACAGAGGCTTGCATCTGGGGATGGTAAAGTCACAGAGGGACTTTTTCTGAGATGGAAAAGTAAAATTTGAATCAGAACTGAGTAGAAGTCAGAAACTCAGGGAATTTGACGTCAAAGACTTTTTTCCTTTTGGGGAACGTATTAGTCTCCACTGGTGTTTGGCTTACTCTTTTTTTGTCTGACTTTGATCATTGCTTATATTCAAGTCCATTGTGTGTGTGTGTGTGTGTGTGTGTGTGTGTGTGGTAGGGTGCAGTGGAAAATACTTTATTTGTGACCTGTACTCCAGGGCAAATGAATTTTGGAAAAAGGCCTTTGATTAGGGAAATGGGGAAGAACATATGAAGGCACCAGATATCATGTAAAGACATCCGGTGAAAGGAATTTTGAAGGGACAAGAAAAGTAATGTTGGAGGAACCAGAAGCCTGCCTTGTTAAGATTACAGCTCAATTTGGGGCTCTCCTTCGGTTGTCACATTTTGTAGACACGAATTCTGCAGGTAAAGGTCCCACATCAGATGGGTCAAACTGGTGAAGAAAATCTTTGTCTTACTTTTATGAGGACTCTTGGGGTCAAAAGATGTGAGTGACAGGCCCAGTCTAGACCAAATCATGGAAAGCCAGGGGGAAACTTCTGCCTGGGATGTTGGGAATATTTGCAGGAGAAAACTGGGCTATCAAAATGCAATCTAGATAACTTCAGCCTCAAAGCTCTCCACCAGTGTGGCCCAAGGACTTTAGGTTAGTGATTCTCAATTTTTAGAGGGAGGGTTTTCCCTAGGAAGGGGTGAGGATCATATCAGAATTTGAAGGATGAGAATGTGTATGTATTTGAAGATGCAAGTTCAATATACTTATTCTGTTAGTAACATAAATTGCAGAGAATGAAGCTCCACAGTCCTTTTGATTGGTAGAAACATGCAGAAGATAAAATGAGAAAGCATTGCTAGAGACAAGGGGTGGAAAGGGTTAATAAACAGTGTTGCAGATGAGTAGGATATAAAGAGTTTGGGAACAAAGTGAGACAAGGGGGAAGGGGACAGGGCACAACCATTGAAGGAATGACACAGCAACTGAGGACAGGACAAACTGGTTAGAACCAAGATGGTGGAAGATTTGACTTCCAGTGGACCCTGAGCCACATGGTGCACCCACAGGAGCCATGACAGTTCCTAGGCTGACCATTAAAGGTAAAAAAGTAGGCGGGGGCCAATTCCTGGAAATCCCTGCCCCTTCCCCAAAGTAGTTGGAATAATCTTCCTACTCATTAGCATATGAAATTACTGAGCGTATGAACTGACGACTCCACACCTTGTGGCCTCTCTCTCTTGCCTTCTTGAGATGGCCCCCACTCTGTCTATGGAGTGTGTATCTCTCTAAACTTGCTTTCACTTTATTATGCCTTGCTCTTGAATTCTTTCCTGTGTGAAGCAAGAACATATTCTCCGATAACAAAACGATATTTTTCTTTGATGATTTGCAGGGAGACCTTCCACTTTTGGAGCAGCGGAGCTAGGGTTGCATTTGACTCAGTGACTGGCAGTTGAGAAAGTGTTAGTTCACCAATCAGGATGTCTTGTGTTGATTACATGTGGAGACCTCTCTCCAGCTTTTCCCATGGAGCCTCTCATGAGGAAGAGCATTTAAAAAATTCTCATATGGTCTTCACAGACTCTCCTAGGGAGGCTGACACCACACTCCAGAAAACTCATGGCCTAGTAACATGAGTTTTCTGATGCTAGATGATTGGTTGGCTAGAAAACAAAAGAGTCTTACAGTTCTAGAAGTATTTGGGGCCATAGGTTCTTCTTATAAGTAAGATTACAGAGGGATGAAATTTCAAGTTCAGTATTAAGCTGACTCTTTTAAATGGGAACGATTCACATCTCTAGTGGTATGAGTTAGACCTGGAAAAATAGAATCATTAATTTACAAATATGCCTAAATAAAGTGTGCTGGTTATTTTCCCCCAATATCTAGCTCTAACTTCTAGATCTGTCCTGCACTCTTGGTCTTTGGAAGCTGACTGCTTAGGAAGAAATCTTCTGGGATATTTTACTGGCTGGCCTTGGGTGGGGTTCAGGCCTGGAGAAACACCAGCAGGAAGTCAGAGGGAGAAGGAGGAAGTCTTTGGTGTCCCATCTCCGTTAGTCGCCATGTCCCAACACACCGTAACTCTTGCTGGGTCCTCTTCTTGGCTCCAGCTCTCACTGAGCTCTGACAACAGCATCAAAGTTTTCTCCCTGTGCCTCTTCAGCACTGGGAGTGTTAATGCCTTCCCATTAGGAAGCTCCCACTGCTAGTTTCTGAATGCCTTACCATTCTTGGTTTATTTTCTGAAATTGCCCACACCTATATAAATCATCTCTTTACTAAAGGCTTATCTCATTTGCAATGTTTGGGAGAAATCTCTTTTCTTCTGGGACTCTGACTGATACACAAGACTTAAGAAAAGAACACTGGATTGGAATTAGAAGCAGGTTGCCCAGTAACTGATTCGGTAATCTTTGGAGAAAATGCTTTAGCTTTTCTGAGCCTCTATTTCACCTCATGTAAAAAAGGCAGAACATTATCCTCTGAGTCTAAACCAAACCTGGCGTAAATGGCTGAAAGAGAAAGTGGCAGGCTGGACTGGATGATAAGCTTGTCATTTTTAGAGGGTGGAAGCAGATACAAGTGCAAACAGGCTGAATTGGACACTGTCTCAGGCCCTGGGGAAATGTTTATCTTTGTAAGAGAAAATTCTCTCTCAAGGCACACACAATCTCAGGCTGGATTTCCTCTAGATAAGGAAAATTGATGCCAGGGCACAGGAAGTTGGGGAGAAGTGGAATCGTAGCGAGTTCATGTGGGGGGAGGCAGCCTTTTCCTTGATTCCCAAATGCTCTACTTAAGGAGAATTAAGTCACTGATGAGACACTGGCCATCACTGTCTGACAGCACGTGTGGAGAGTTGCAGCCTGAAGATGTGGGCGTCCTGTGGACTTGAGTTTTAGGTGGCTCTAGTGCACTTCTAGGTCCAGTGTCTCCATTCAGTTATTTTATTTTATTTTATTTTAGTTGTGGGGTAGGTAATTAGGTTTATTTATTTGTTTATTTTGAATAGAGAAACTGGGGATTGAACCTAGGACCTCGTGCATGCTAGGCATGCACTCTACCACTGAGCTATACCCTCCCCTCATTGAGCTATGCTTTCCTCCTGATTCAGTTCTTAGATTTCATCAGGTTCCACTTGCCACAAATTTTTTTAAACACACTTTTCCATTCCCAGTTCCCAGGAGGTATGAAAATGCAGACTTTAAAAATTATTACTTTACATTTTATTGAAAAGCCACATACATTTTTAATAAAACTGGAGTTACTCATTTGCCTTATATAGAGTCCCTTCTTCCTAGAAGGCTTTAACATGCTGTTAGAACTGTTTCAGAAGGTGAGCGGCTGACATGTCAAATGTGGGGATGAATGAGAGATTATGGAGCAAAGTAAGCAGAGAAAAACCGATGAAGAAATTGATGTAGACATTAAATAGCTCATGAATGATAAGTGCTGGAGAAGGTGTAGAGAAAAAGGAACCATCCTATACTGTTGGTGGGAATGTAATTTGGTGCAACCATTATGGAAAACAGCATGGAGATTCCTCAAAAGACTAAAAATAGACTTACCATATGATCTAACAATCCCATTCCTGGGTATATATCCAGAGGGAACTCTAATTTGAAAAGATACATGCATCTCAATGTTCATAGCAGTACTATGCACAATAGCCAAGGTATGGAAGCAACCCAAATGTCCATTGACAGATGACTGGATAAAGAAATTGTGGTGTATTTATACAATGGAATACTACTCAGCCATAAAAGAGAATAAAATAATGCCATTCGCAGCAACATGGATGGACCTAGAGATCATCATTCTAAGGGAAGTAAGTCAGAAAGAGAAAGAAAAATACCAGATGATATCACTCATGTGTGGAATCTTAAAAAAATCAAAAAAGAGGACACTAATGAACTCATCTACAAAACAGAAACAGACTCACAGACACAGTAAACAATCTTATGGTTACTGGGGGAAGGGGGTGGGAAGGGATAAATTTGAGATTTGCAAATGTTAGCCACTATATATAAAAATAGACTAAAAAACAAAATGTCTTCTCTATAGCACAGGGAACTATATTCAATGTCTTGTAATTAACCTTTAATGAAAAATAATATGAAAATAAATGTATGTATGTACATTAGACACTGACACAATGTAACTGATTATACTTCAATTAAAAAAGAACAATTAAAAAATACAGAAATTGATGTAGAGAAGAAGTATACTTGTAAAGAGACACACAGAGAGAGAGGGACTGAGAGCTCAATTTTGTTCAAATAAATGAGCAAATGAAGAGGAATGGTGGCTACAATATGTTAACTTCTTGACTAAATGCAGAAAAAGGGACAACTATCTCAGTGATCTTTTGAGAATTTTTGATTGAATATTTAATTTGGAAGTAAAATTTCCAAAAGAAATGCCGTAGATGATGACTCACAAAAATATGATATTCCTATAATATTGAATGAGTGCATTTTTGAGAAGGCTCAAGGATAATTGTCTAACATAATTTGGTGAAGTTTGACAATAAGAACAAATGGAATAATAGCCACCACTTGAGTCTGTTCATTATTTTTCATTCATCATAAAAAGGAAAGGAGGTCAATTGAGATGAGCAGAGACATTCTTAGTAAAAGCGAGAGCACATCATTTAAATGATGTCTGTGATTGGAATAACGTCTCTAGATGTAAGAATTCTTCATTTGCCAAAGCCAAGGAAGGTGCTCTGTTACACCAGTGCTATATGGATTCATTTGTGAAGTTCTTCCAGCTTTTATCAGTTCTGTTTGATTTTATTTGGAGTATTTTCCCCCCAGCCAGCATCATTTGCACATTGTTTCCAAGGAATCTTTATTCCAAGAGCAGCTTGAGTCAATTCAGCTTTGGCACATCGGAGCAAGACCTAAGTGTCTCATCCTATTAGTACGTCATCATTTGGCATGCATTCTGTTCTTATTCACGGCACTTAATTCTGTGATCATCTTCTTCTTTCTTGTTTCCTTATCCATAGCTCATGTTCCTTCTCTTCAAAAACACCAATAAATTATCTTGGGAAAAGCAACAGAAGGCCTAATTTTTAGTGCAGAAACCATCAAAACCTGGGAATGTAAGAAGAAAAGTAGACAGGAAAAAGACCAGGGGAGACACTGATGACCAATTCTCTAAATTCTGATGGGTATCATTAAGACATTCTCTCTTATCTCAGATGATAAGAAACTCCTAGTGATTTCTTATCTCCATAAAACACTAGAATAAATAGCTCTAGGAAACTGTAGACTATAAATAATTCCCGGTTATTCTGGTGCTGTAACATTTATAGAAATGACCCATAATTGTCATGAGAGTTGATTTGAAATGAACTTCTTGAATCCCTGAAGGCCTCAGAACCTTACGTTAGAGTTTCCAAAGACCTTTTAAATGATGGGCTTTAATTATGATTTTCAAATGGCTTTTTCCTTTAAAAAATTTGATGACATCCATTAACACTGACAAGTCCTTCAGCATTTCAGCTGTAAGTGAGCAAAGGTAGCAGCAGTGGTGGCTGCAAATACCATATGTAAGAGAGTCCAATACACAGTTAAGCTGAAAGTCAACTTGCATCTATTGTACAAATGATGGTGAGTATTTCTCTTGATGGTTCACTGGTGTTCTTGTTTCCATTCGAATTCTAAGAATTTATCAATTCAAAGTGGATTACCAAAAGCAAAGTTTACACTTCCCTAAAAAGACCAAAAGTGAAACTTTAGACTGAAATATAGGCTCATTTCGCAGGTGGCAAGATGTACCAATGAGGCACTACATTTGGGATTTTACTATTTTCTGAGATAAGAACATTGTGACCTAACTAAGCAATTGTTGTTTCCTAGAGGAAAGGCATCTCTGGCAGATGAAGCCACTTGTACAACGGTGTGAAGGAACATGGGGTGGCGGGAGGGAGCCTGGACAGGCCCAGGGATGCCTTGGGAGAGGGACATGGGAACCAGATGGTGAAGAAAGAGTCTTGCAGTTAAGCTGATAAACTTAACATTTATCTTGGAGATGAGAGTGTGGAGGTGATGGAGAGAGGGTGCAGGAAATAGTCACTTTGAGTGTGACGTGATCAGAAGTGCCTGGATTTATGCAACCCAGGCTTTCCCCTGGCACGGCCGGGTCTCAGAGTCACTTTGGAATTCTCCTCTCTAGTCACTGGCTGAGAAACACAGAGGCAGCCATGAGCCAGAGGGGCAAGAATAAGGCTGGAGCACCAGGTTACTTGAGAATTCCTTTCTTGCTTTAGGAATGATTCCTTTGCTTAATTCAAAGGAAAAGTAAACTTGCGTAAAAAATTACTATAAGATGACCCGTCAACATCCTTGTTTGAAGACAGTCAGTCAACCAGAAGAATGAGAGCTCTTTCTTATCGTGTATCTGTTTTGTGTCCTTTGCTGCACTGCAGACACATTTGAATTTCCTAGCTAGTTCTGACTAAATGGAAACTCACATCCCACAAATACCGACAGAGGTATTAGACTGTTATTAAGGGAAATTTCTTCACTCAATCCTCATTCTCATTTTCATTAGGAGGATGTAGAAGCAGACTTACAAGAACCTTCTCTAGCAGGCAGCTATGTTCACTGTTCAAATGGGCAATTATTCTTCTAAGCCAGTCTAACCCTCAAGGACGGAGGAAGGAGAAAGGAGGAGACAAAGAGATTCAGTCTCGCCCCAGGCACAGTGTGTTCCCATCTGAGAATGTATTAAGAGTTCCAAACTGGATGACTGTCCCAGTGATTGGTATTTTTAGATTACACTGAAAAATCAGAGAATTCATCTGGGAAACAATCAAACAAAAGAGCTCCTCAATCTACCCTAACGGAAGCCCACATTATAGATGTGTGTTACGATTGAAACAAAGAGGAGGCAATGAAATATTTTTTTAAATAAATATTGAGCAAATGTTCTCCTGGGAGTTAAATAACTTATAGACTTATGCTGATCCAGGGTGAAGACTAAATTACTTGGACATGTCTCTCTGTGGGATTTTCACAGCTTTGGCCAGGTTTGGATTGGTTTTTCCTGCTTCTGTTTGCTTGGTATTGGAGATTTGAAGTCTGAAGCCTTCCAAGTGCAATTTGTCAACCTTGAGCCCTCTATTTCAACAGAGCATGCTTAAAATATATATTTTTTTAAATTATTAATTTATTGATTCAGAAGCACTGGGGCAGCCTTTCCTTGGTAAACCAATGAAGTAAGATAGCCCCTGGCCTTCACAAATTCTTAGTTTATAGCGCAGGATCATTCCTTAGAAAGTATGAAAGTGACATCACTTGGAACACAGCTCAAATAGTAGCCAACTAGCTATCTACTCCTTTATCTCAATAAATCTTCAGCGTTCTCAAACATGGCACAATTTACGAGCTCCTCCCTGTCTGCCTCTAAATATATTTAGGTTTCTCCCTTAAAAAAAATCATGCCTTTACACACTTTGTCTTGTCTGTCCTTTCATAATGAAATTTCTTGAAAAATGAGTCTTTGCCTGTAACTTCCATCCCCTCACCACCAACTTCAGCCATAATTCCATGGAATATGACTAGCATCCCCTGACTCTGCTCAAGTGGCCCTTGCCATGTTACTAATGATCACTTTATACAAAGACTTTTTTCTTTTTATACTATTTTTTTTTTATGTTTGCTGCATGAAGCACCTCTGGCTACCCTCTCTTTCTTTTAACTCCCTTCCCTGCTTCACATGATATTGGCACTTTCTAGTTTCTTTTTTTCTTCTTTTTAAAAAACATGGATATTCCTTTTTTTTTAAATTGAAGTATAGCCAGTTTACAATGCTGTGTCAATTTCTGGTGTACAGCATCATGTTTCAGTCATATAACTACATTTATATATATTTGTCTTCACATTTCTTTTCATTATAGGCCACTACAAACATTGAATGTAGCCCCTGTGCTCTACAGTATAAAGTTGTTCATCTATGAAGACAATTTTGTCTTGCTGTGTTTTTATTCTTCTGAGGGAGAAGTAATTCGGTTTATTTATTTATTTATTTATTTATTCATTCATTCATTCATTCATTCATCTGCTGGAGGCACTGGGGATTGAACTCAGGACTTTTTGCATGCTAAGCACATGCTGTACCACTGAGCTATACCTCCTACGCCCTATCTATTTTATGCATAGTAGTTAGTATCTGCAAATCTCATGGCTATTCTCTCTCTCTCTCTCTTTCTTTCTCTTTCTTTCTTGCCTCAGGGGTCTACTCCCCTTTGTTTCCTAAGTACATGGGTACTGGCAGGGTTTCCTTGCCTGTGCTGCTTCTCTTCTTCCTTCTTCTGGTTCCTAGCACCTCAGCTTTCCTTCAGAGAATCAACTTTCACATCATCCTCAGCCCACGTGGTCCCAGAGAGGCTGGCCCTGGTCCTTGGTTCCGGGGCTCGGCGCCTGGCCCTGGCCTCTACAGCCAGCTTATTCCATCCCATCCCTCAGCCCCTCCCCGGCCACAGTGATTGGTGGAGGAAAGGCTGTGGGACCTACATGGAACCAATCAGTGTCAGCCCTGGAACATTCGCTAGGCCTACTGGGAAGGAAAGCTTTTTGTCTCTGTCAATGTTGACTTCTTAAAATAGAAATCTGGAGCTGCAGATGATAATTTTACTTCTGCAAAAGGAAGTGAGGAGAAGGGGAGGCAGGGTGGGGTGTTAGAGCCTGAGCAAGGTGGAGAGGGCATGGGGGCAGGGGGAGCAAGTGAACTTGCGCTCTGGGCTCGATGGCTCCTGGAGAGGTGTTTGAACCTCAGTG
Organism: Vicugna pacos; assembly: GCF_048564905.1. Lineage (NCBI taxonomy): Eukaryota > Metazoa > Chordata > Mammalia > Artiodactyla > Camelidae > Vicugna > Vicugna pacos. The sequence continues at coordinate 9,270,702 of NC_132994.1, read as the reverse complement.
GTGAGGTCTGAGTACTTGTTACCTTTGTTTAAACATATTTAATTTAGATAATTTAAATTTTAATAATTTAGACAGCTGACACAGAATTCTGAAGCTTTAACAATCGACTCCAGCACACCACTGCCTCGAGTTTGAATATCCGTTGATGTTTCTCGGCTGAATTATTAATGTGATGGCTGCCAAATGCTAATTTTTTTTTAATTCAGTTGTTTCTTCTAAACCTATTAGTTGGCCTTCTAACCTGAAAGAATAGCTTAATTAATTAGTTAATTAAATTTATTTATTTAGTATGAACTTATTGATACCTATTATTATTCCATAGATTATAATCCATTAATATCACAATTTATTTTGATGCTCAAATTGTCCACAGTTTGGCCAGTGGAAGGTCCTTCAAGCTGGCATCTGCTACCTTTTGACCTATCCTCACGAGGCTTTTAAGGATGTTCTTTTAGGATTTTTAGTTACCTTCTGGTGCAAGGCAATTATACTCTGTACCCTTACATATTGCCTAAACCCCCTCTGCAAGTAACTAGCTTCGTACTGCCGTTGCTGCCTGCAGCATGGGTGTCCTCCTCTGACTTGGGTCCCCGCACCCGCTCTAGGGCACCACAGCTCTGAACAGTCACTCTGTCTGCTTGGGGTGTTCCCAGGCATGGATGCCCTCCTCACCCCGCAGTGGCTCTGGGATCTACCCCTGCCACGCCTTCCCCTGCGTGGACTTGGTCTCTACATATTTTATAATTTTACATATAGTTCAGCTCCGCTTTGTTACTATTTTGTTGAGGTATTTTGACTCAGGTGTTGTCAAACTTCTTAAATGGCCCTATAGTAAATATTGTTGATTTTCAGACCACGGATTTTCTGTTGCATCTGCAACTGTTCAACTCTGCCATCACAAATGAATGGCTGTGGCTAAGTTCCAATAAAACTTTATTTACAGCCAGATAGCCCACAGATTGCAGTTTGCTGACCCATTGTCTATATTCATGAGTGTTCACAGCTTTGGTCCACAGCTTTCTTGTAATATCTCTGTCTATTTTGGTATCAGGGCCATGCTGGCTTCACAAAATGAGCTGAGAAGTGTTCCCTCCCCTTACTTTCTGGAAAAGATTTTGCCGAATTGGTATTATTTCTTCCCTAAGTGTTTGGTAGAATTCACCATGAAATCATCTGGACCTGGAGTTTTCCATCAGCCCACTCTCTTTCACAAACTGGGCCCTAGAGACCAGGAGTTCATCTCATAATAAGCTGGAGGGGTACTTGGAGTGACCTCAGGAGCAAATTCTTCTCTGACCAACTTTTTGGTTTTTAACCAGAAGGACTACTGGAAGATTTTGTGTGTGTGTGTGTGTGTGTGCAGTGCAGAGCAGTGCAGTGCAGTGCAAACTTTTCTCTGAAATTCCTAGATGGAAGTTTGATTCATTTTGCATAGAAAATTAGCCAAGTTTTATTTTTCTAAGTTGAAAAAAGTAGAGAGTTAAGAATCTATCTATCTATCTATCTATCTATCTATCTAAATGTCACAAACCCTAGCAAGCAGACAATATAAAAAATATTCTGGCATACTTTTCATTATAGAGGTTTAATGCATATGGCATTCTTAGGCTAACATCGAACTTATCATTTGTTAAAATCTTATAGTGACATATTTTCTCATGGATGAGTGCTGGATGTCAGTTTGAGATTACTCTTGACATAGCCCAATGAGAGGGAAGGAAGGACAAGCCCTTCATACAATTCTGATCATTTGCCAGTAGCATACACAGAAAAAAAGTGAACCTCCTTGGACACATGGAATTATTGCTGGCCCAAGTGGAGACCATCACGATCCTCTCACCTACAGGTAGCCAGCAATGCAACTTTGACCTGCTGGAAACAAGTAATGTTTGAAATATGTGCCTGTGGCCTGTGATAATGTTAAGAAAAATCCATCTTCCTTATTTTCTGTTTCTTTCCAGTTAGTTTTCTCCCTCTGTCAGGTGCTGTCATGAAAGCAGCTAAGGAAATGGGGTTGCAGGTTTTTGTTGATCCTGCAATTACATATATTTGTAGTATATTTTGGTCCTACAAACAGATTAAAAGCCAAGGGAAGCCAAGTCTAAAATTAATGATCCTTTTGTGCTGGCTGTGAATGAATCCCCGTCCTCTGGCCAAACTGCCAAAGGCATGTCTGTGCCATTCAGTTTGTGATCTGAATGAGACGTTTCTGATCCATGGACTATGCCAAAAGATACTGTGTACTTCCTGAATCAGCCTGGCCTGCTACAGGTATTGAGTTGAAAGGCAGATGTTGAACTGGACATCTTTCTTTTGTCCCTTCAGAGTCACTCTTTCTTATTCTCCATACTGCTCTGCAGCAAAGAAGTTGACCTCTGGGGATGACATTAATAATCTCGCTTGCTCTCTGCTTATGAGTTGGATTTGGCCAGTGAGGAGGCACCCCTCCTTGTGGGTTCTCAACTGGCTGACTATGTGCCAGCTCCTGTAAGATGGTCTTCTCCACGCGGCTCTCTTGGTAACCCTGCTCCCCTCCCCTCTTCAGGCACGGGAGTGGTGACTAGAATTACCACTCCTGAGGCGAGGCCCTTGTGGTTTCTTTACACCCTCCCCACATCTCTGTAAACAATCCTTTCTTAAAATCCTCACATTTTCTTTCATTGAATGTATCCCGTCTGTTCCTTGTTGATATAGAAGATCACTACAACAAATCTCTTCAATCTTTTTATCTCTCTGATGTCATGCCATAGTATTTCTTAGTTTGTCTTCCACAGGCTGAAGTCAATTCATCAGAAAGTTCCTGTGGGCAATTAAAAATCTGGAAAGTCAGCCTTGTATTTCCAGCAGGCACAGTCATTTTGTGTATCTGCAAAGTTAATTGAATGCAAACTGGTTAAATCTTGTTGCCCTATTGTTTCTGCTCTGTAAGTTTTTGGAGTTCACTTTATTTGTGGTTCTATATAACTTAATGTCATGTTTGACCCTCATATTCTAAATAAAATGAACTCTCCTACAAGGCTGTTTCCCCAAAACTAAAACATGAGGAAGAGTCCTCCAAAGTTTTCTGTGTGGTAGAATACAGGTCAGATCTAGGGGAGCTTCTGCAAGGATGATGCATGGTTTTGAAAACAGGGTGAATATAGCAGTTAACTGGGATATTTCTCCTCATCTTACCCTTCTGATGGAAGCCCTTGTCCAGCTCACGGGCTTACTTCATGTTGGTCTACACAGAGCCACATGACGCTGGCTGTCTTCCCCTGCTTCCTGCTGCTCTGGTACTTGGGGTAATAATGCTCGCCACTGCAGATCCCCTCTAAATGTGTCTGTTGCTGGTTTGTTCCTGGGGAGTGGACGCAAAGTGGCAGTCCTGTGCAGATCCAAGGTCTGTTGATGCATCATATTCTCAGTGTCCTATGGGATTATTACTATTTCTATTCTTATAGTGTTTACCGTTCATTTATCATAGCCCTGTGACTATCGCATTTAGGTAATGAAGCCAAAGCTCGTTGGCTGACAGATGGCTCATTGTCCTTAAATCAATGTGGGATCTCAAAAAAATACATCCTTACCTGAGATACAAAGTTAAATGTAGAAATCAGATTCTGGTATTGGATACTTTCATTTCTAACTTTTAAAAGCTGCTCTTTTATAATTCAGTAAAAAGGTCAATGTATATTGGGAAGAAAGGAGAATTGAAATACCCAGGATGGATCCTTTTATATTATTTTTTCAGCTTTATTGAGGCATAATTGACAAATAAAATTATAAGATATAAAAAAAAAATCAATGTGTCTACACTAAGAATGAGTGGCTCTTCTGGAACATCTATGGGCCTGTCCATGGGTGGCCCCCTGGCTGACCTGTTTCACCAGCCCTAAGGACATTCTGAGGGAAGCCTCTGCCATTCTATGGGGAGGCGAAGTGCTTTCCCTAATGGTCAGGCCTCTTCCAGGCTGTGTACCTCTGTATGGTTACGTAGAATCCCTAACCTCAGCTTCTTCATTTGTGAAACAGAGCATATGATAGTATCTGCCTAAAAGAATTGTAGTGATAACAGAATAAAATATGTATACAAAGCAGTTAGCACCATGCCTGACATAAAGGAAGCTTTCCAAAAATGTTAGTATCTTTTTTATTATTACAAAACTACATAAAATTTTGAAACTTGTTCCCAATATTTAGAAAGTAAAACTTCATGAGGATTTAAATATAAAAATACTCATGTCCATGGATAGGCTTTCAGAGAATAAGTTGGTAAATAACTGAGCAGCTTTGAGATACCTTCCTCCTAGGCCCAAATTTTTGCAAAGAAAAGAAAGCTGAGATCACAGATTGTTTTTTCACAATTTCTGAGAGCTGAGATATCAGAGGTCTGACTTACATTTCTTCCCCTCTTTGTTAAATACTCACAGGGAAAATTAGGTTGAAATTTCCTTTTCACTACTAATTACTGGAGAGCCCGTGTTAGGTTGTACTTGGGCAATGTTTTAGTAAATGAAATGCTTCGACTCACACTAATTCTTAGGTCTGTCAGTTTATCCATGAGGGACCTGGTTCGAGAGGCCGGATGACAGCAGTGAGGACATGTGTAGACCAAAGGAACAGGTGGAGTTTTAGATGGAAAAAGCATTTATGAACAATGGCACCATATTGCCTCATGATATAATTGTATTTTCAAATTCCTGAAGTGATAACATAGCAGATCAAACCTTAGCCTGCCTGCTCCTTTCCCCTTCTGATTTACAGACTCTCTTCCTACTCTTTGAAATTAATGTTAGCCATTTGGTATCATTTCATGCTTTTTCTGTTTATCTACAAGTATACTCAGACATAAAGAGTTTTTTTTTTGTTTGTTTCAGTATTATACTATACACACTATTTTGTAACTTTCTTTTTTACGTGAAGAATATATAATGAATATCTTTTCAGGTCACTATGAATTGAAATATCTATTCTTTTCAATAGCTATGCAATAATCTATTGATTCTCTAGTGTGACTTATGATAGTTTATCCAGCTCTTCCTCTACTGATGGGGATATAAGTTTACAATTTTTACAAACAATGCTGCAGAAAGCATTCCTGAACGTTTATCTTTAGGTGTTAGTCATCTTATGTCTGTGGATAGAAGTTTAGATATGAAATTGCTTGATCAAAGGTTACACATATTTATAGTTTTGAGAGAAATGCCAAATCATTTTCTAGAGATAGATCAACTCATATTCTCAGCACCAGTATATGAAAGCCCCTGCCAGGACTGGGTGTTGGGGACTCCTGATACTTGCCCGTCTGGTGAGGGAAAAATAGCCTCTCACTGTTGTCCCATTTTTAACTTGCATTTTGAAGCTGATGAATGAACTTGAGCACATTCTATGTGCTTATTAGCCATTCAGATTCTCTCTTCTGCTTCTGTCACTTAACTTTTGCCCATCTTTCTAACAGGCAGTTTGAGATACTCTTTGTTTACAGATATTTACCAGTGGTTAATGGCAAGGACTGCAAATGTCTTCCTACTGTGAGAAAGTACAATCTTTATCAAAGAGACATTTTACATTTTAGTGAAGTCAAATTTGCCAGTCTTCTCTTTTGGGGAATTCTGGATTTTCTGTCTTTCTGACCAAGATCTATGTACATCCTGCGTTATGTGTATATAAAATTAGATCCCGCAATGTGTGGCAACATAGATCAACCTTGAGAACATTATGCTATGTTAAATAAGCCAGTCACAGAAAGACAAATACTGCATAATTATTATATGAGGTATTTAAAATAGCCAAACTCATAGTAGGAAAGGATAGAATGGCAGTTGCCGGGGGCTGGGGGTGGGGGAAATGGAGAATCACTAAGCAACATGTATAAAATTTCTGTTGTGCAAGATGAACAAGTTCTAGAGATCAGATGGTTATACAGATCTAGTGGCACCACACTGTGCCTATAGATAACAGTATCATGTTGTACACCTAAACATCTGTTAAGGGCTCACACTGAGTGAGCCTTCTAAAATAAAACATAAAAAACTTCAAACACATATACACAATTAGATCTTTAATCCATCTGAAATTTATTTACGTAAATGATATTACTTTATTTTTTTCCCTAGATAGACAGGCGGTTGTGCCAATATCATGAAGTAATCCATCCATTAAAAACTAAATTGCCACCTTTTTATACATTAAGATTTCTTTGCACTTTCTACTGAATTCCATTTATCTATTTGTCTATTTTCATGTCAATAAAATATTCTCTTGGAGATACTGATTTTATAGTCAATTTTAATAGCTATTGGGGCAAACATCTCTCAGAAGTCTGTTCCTCCTCAACCCTCCTTTTTAAAACACTTCTTGGCAATTTTCACTTATTTATTCATTCATATACATTTTAATCACATGAAATATATAGTTATTTTAATCAGTTTCAAATAAAACCCCTTTGGGATTCTAATTGGAATTTCCTTAAATTTGTATTTTTTATTCTGAAAGAAAATTGTCATTTTAATGGTAATAAATCTTCTCATTTATGAATATAATATGTCTCCCCTTCTGTTACTCATTCAGATTTTGTTTTAAAACCTTCAAATTGTCCCTATGAAGTTATTGTAGTTTATTGTTATGACCTGGAAATAAATATATAGAAATTTCATGTTTTTTTTGTTAATTTTATATGTTAGGAAAGACTGATATGATTCTTCCAGGAAGTTGTGGCTTGGAAATTGTTTGATGAGTGCGTGTCTGTGTGGCCATATGCTTAACTAAGCTGTCAGTTTTTCAAAGTATTAGACCAGAAATGGAATTTATTTATCTGGAAAAATGCTTGCATCTCTGATTCTTAATGGAATTCTAGGTTTGCCTAAGGATTATAGAATGCCAACTTTTGATGTGTGTTTGTTGGAAGAAGACTGAATTTCTTCCACATTACTTTCCTTTCAATAGCATTTTTTTTTTTCCTGCCTGGTTGAAATAATCTGGGGGGAGCATTTATTTAAAACATCGTATTTCCATTTACTTAACAGTTACTATTACTCTGGATACAAAGAATTTTTCCTACAACGTCTTATGGTTGATTTTTTTTTAAGTTTGTATTTAAAAATAAAAAAAAGATGTAAATTACTTCATGTAACTTTTACACTTCTGATCTCATTCATTTCTTCATGAGATTTGTAAGAGGAAACAGTGGCTATGATGCCCAGAGGTGACAATTCTTACAACCAGGAAAGGAAATTCTGCCCGGAGAGACATTATTGTGCATAGATTTGATCTTTATTTTCTTTCCACAGCTGTAAGATGAGGAGAGACTTTTGAATACTCAGGTTTATGGAACAGCATCCATGATGTTTCTCTTTATCTCAGTTTGTGGATCTTAACCTTAACTGTGCACATCCCAGGCCTTTACAAAAAAAATTCTTGAGTAGCCTTCTTTACTATATATAGACATATGGATTTTCATGGCCTTTTGCAGTCACATTTTTTCAGGGTATGTGTGGAACATGATGCACATGTAGAGTTTTAAGGATTAATTTGAACAGCATGAGGGCAGTGCCCAGGGCTTCCTCGTTAGAGGACCTAATTTATTATAATAGCAGCAATAACCACTCCTTTCATTGAAAACTCATTTTCTGCTCTCTATGGTCATGAGTTTGTCAGTATCTTATTAATGCCTTAAAAAATCTTAAATAATTGAAGATTGAGGTTGGTGGGGAATCTCTGTATTTAATTAAAATAGTTGTTTTATGAGGCTGAGAACTTCAAGTGTCTAACTTTGTTGTCTGGAGTCCTGAAGGGGTTCTTTATTGATTTGTGCAAGGCAAAAGCCAGCTCAAGACATTTGTTTCCATGTTCTCAAGTGGAGAGTATTTATTTTATCTTTTAAAAATTAATCATATCCATACAGCAAACCTCTCTTTCATAGACAAGTACCTTTATGAAAAGCATTTCTCACATTTGTATTTTTTGTCAAATAGTACTTAAGAAAGTATTTGAGTCTGATTATAGTCAGGAAACTCAAGAGATTTCATAGGCTCAAGTCATTAGCAATCTGAACAAGAGCCAGATTAAGGGGTGTTGAGAAAAGTCACTAAAATAAGTTAGAAACATGGTACCAGTTAACTCAGGTTTCCACTTGACTTACATAATTGATGAAAGACAGTTGTCTCGATCCAGGAAGTGGAGACTGTGTCCCTAGTAGAAATTTATACGATTTTCACCCATGCCTATCCATCTCTGTTAAGAATCTGTGCAAACTTCATGGAACAATTCCGAGCCACTTCGCCAAGAGACAAGAGAGCTTTTCTCTTCCAAAGCTGTCAGACATAGTCAGCTGCTATTCTGAAATCAAATAATATATGGCATAAGGCTATTTCCCAAGATGATTGGCTTGTTTTATTATCTAAAATTAAACCTTTTCGAATGCCTCCCAAGATGCGGACTGGCTCAGAATCATACGAAGTAAATGCGTATAACAAATCCCTTATTTTGAACATGAGCAAAGAGCATACCATTTTTATTAACAGAAAAATCCAGTTCTTTTTATTGGACTAAACAAAGGTTCAAAAGAGATTTATGCACACAGACACACACACACACACACACACACACACACACACACACGGTATGATGGAGTGTTAAATGTTTAGCCTTCTCCTGGCACCCTCATGTCTCTGTCTGGCCTCAAGGACCAGATAATCCACTGGTTCCTAGTCTCTTACCTGGGTGTTGGTCTTCCTAGGCTGCAGTAAATTGACACTATTCTATCTTTCAGCATACAAACGTAAATTTAGGCAAATACAAAAACTAATCTTTGAAGAAGCTTTGGTCTCCACATCTAAAAGGAGAAAAATATGTCAAGTAAAAGTTGTTGCAGGTGGGTAAATCAATATCCCTGTCATATCCATCTTTCCTTTGTAGCTTAACCTACCACTCACCAAGTGGATGTGGGCCACTGATTGAACTTGACTCTTGTGTGTTCCTAGAGGGAAAGAGCTGTGCCTAAACATAGCTGATTTTATCTGATCAGATTTCATTCTGTATAACTTAGAAATAAGGGACACAGAAGGAAGCAGACAGTTGGGGTTGAGGAGGAACATTGGACCTGGTGACCTTGTACCGTGTGCTTGACTAGAGTATGAGTAAGTGAAGGAAGCAGATGTCGGGATGCTTTAGAGGGGATTAGAGAGGAGGGACCATCAGCCACACACAGGGGCATGAAGGCTTTTGGGTCTTGACTCCCAGATTCCCTTGATGCTGTCCCCCAGATTTTGAGATCCCTTCATCCTTTTAACCTGACTTAGTTTGAGTAGTTTCTGTTTCTTGCAGCCAATGGAGCTTTGAAACAAAGATAAAGGCTTATTATAAAATCCAAACAATTTGGAGGGCCCACTGGTAAAAGCATTATGCTTTACGAAGAACCCTGTCCCATATCTGGGTTCAAGCTCTGACACTCTCACCCAAAGAATGGCCTCTAGAAAGAATTTTAAACTTCTGGTTGCAGTTTGTTTATCTGAAAAATCAGGGAGAAGAAAGAGGATTGAATTACACCACCTGTGAATTCCACTTGAGATTGTACATTCTTGGAATCTACTGATTTTGTTAAATATCAGCTAGATATAATTATCTGGTTTTTGTAAGTTCTAGAGGGCAGAGTGAGGAAGGTAAAGGTCAGGGGATCATGGAGGCCCAAGAGGAGATGCTTCTGGACTGAAGATCAAAGGATTCTCAGTCAATCTTAAATGTGGCATCTAAAAGATGTTAGCATCTTGAGACATCTCATTTAAAATTAAAACTCTCCCTGGAGATAAACTAGTAACATTTTTTTTTCCTTCCTGCAGGGGAGATTATTCTGCATAATCCAGATGGGACCAATCTAATCACAAGAACCTCTAAACACAGAGAATCATTCCATGCTTTAGTCAGAATAAGAGGGGGATGTGACTATGGAAGAAAGGTCAGAGAGATGCAATGTTGTGGGCGTTGAAAATGGAGACGAGGACCATGCGCCAGGACACGGAGACAATCTCTAATGGCTGGAAGGGCTGGAAAAGGCAAGAAAGCAGGTTCTCTCCTAGAGCCTCCAGAAAGTTATGCAGCCTGGCTGACACCTTAATTTTAGCCCAGTGAGACCTGTGTTGGACTTCTAACCTACAGAACTACATGAAAATAAATCTGTGTTTTAAGCCACTCAGTTTGTGGTAATTTCTTGCAGCAGCAATGGGAACCAGTATGGTGGACATGACTGTGAGGACTGCTGTGTCTTACCTTTCCTCTACAATTACCTCCTTTATTCCTGATGATCAAAGTAAAGTTGTCAACACTTTGTGATTTATGGTCTGGAGCTGTTTTCACTGAACCAGAACTCAGAAGGTCAGCATGGAAAGAAGACCAGGCCACAAGTCGAGATATATCAGTTCAAGTTTCGGCTCTGCACTTGGGGATTACGTAACCTGCAATGAGTCACTTAAGCCCTCTGGCTCTAGTTTTCTCAGCTCTACCATGAGGGCTTTGGTCTAAGACCACCTTTAATTCCTTTTGTGCTGCTCCTTGATGGCTTCTCTGAGTGCCTGCCTCGTGCTGAAAGTCCTGTTAATGGGAAACTTTGTCCAACAGTGCGCCATCCACTTCCAAGTGGAGGTTTACAGAAAGTTCCATGAATAAGAGTTCTGTGTGTTGTGTTTAATTTTCAAATGCAATTTTGCTTGGTTGATAAAGGATGGGTGTTTAAATGTATTTGTCAAAGGGAAATATTTTATTCTAACTTTTATGATTTCTCAACATAGAGATTTGAGGACCTAGCTATAAGATGTGAGAGAAAGTAGATCAAATTCAGGACCCCCAAATTCCAATTTAATTTTCAGCAGAACACTAATGATCTATTTTACCGTTATTGGAGGGCAGAATTAATTGATCTCGCAACTTCTTTTCATTATGAAATACAGATTCTTTGATAATGTATCTTTTTCTTATTCTACCCCAAGAGTTTTGCCTTTCTAGTTTGCATAGTAATTCTTTTTCCTTTGAGAACATTCTGTACTATGTTTTTGACATATTTATGTTTATCTACCTCAATATATTTATTTTCATTTTTGACTCATTTGATTACTTTCATTCCCTTTTTTTACTCATGGATTTTCAAAAACCTATCAACAAAACCTAAACCTTTCTTCAATTCTTTTTAGGTACTTTGCCAATGATAACAATTACATGGTTTCTTGTTTACTATATGTTGAATGGCTTTGGTTACTGAGGTAGAGAAAATATCTGGCACAGTTTTGCAGCTATTTTGATGCCAATTCAAAAAAAGTTTACTTTGGAAATTTTTTTACTCTCCTTGTTTTCAGACAAATGAATATCAGGAGACTTGAACACATTAGAGAAGAACCTCCCTTTTGTTGGAAATCTGAAATTTGAATGAAATATACAAAACCTAGGTAACAGTCATGCTGAGATTTATGTAAACTGATATCTATTATTCAGGAACGTGTAATTATAGAATGTCAGAGTTGAAAGGGACTCTAAACTATAGTTATTATCATTATTATTATAAACATTTAGTTCATGCCATTATAAATAAAATGTTTACTAAACATACTAAAATAATTAGTATGTTTAATTAGAAATAATAATAATTAGAAAATGAAATCCAAGTACAAAGTAAGCTTAGAATCGACAATGCATTGCAACCAAGTAATAGAAACAATTATAAGGGACTTTATATTTAATTTACAGCCCTTTTGAGCTTAGATTTTGGATTGCTAGAAGTTCGTGGTGACCCCAATTCTAAAACAAGCCATTAATTTGACCATTTAGTGGTCGACACAGCAGTGGAAAGAGCGCTGGGCTGATCTTAGAGTTAACTCTTTCTAGCTGTGCAATCTTGTGTGAGTTTTTTAATTTCTGCCGTCTCGTTTTCTCATAGTCCAAATAAGACTATTGATAACCTGGCTTAGATCCTCATCAGTAATAAATTATTTAGCTAAAGAGTGCCTAGAATATAGCAGGCATTCAGGAAGTCATTATGTTTTTGCATAGATTCCCCTTGGTTCCTAAAACATGATGCTTTTCTAGCACTCTGAGGGCTGTTCATGGCGTACCTTCTGTTTTGTGAGGCTTAATGCTTTATGTCCCATGATGTCCTGCATGTTAGAATATACAGTTGAGTAGTGGATTACCTCCCCTGCATTGCAGGCCCAGTGCTAATAGTGAGTTAATCTACATAAAAATACTACAGATACGAAGCCACTGTATTGTGGGTGAGAAATCTTAGATGCACCTTTGTTGTCCTTTGGTACCAAGTGCATAGGAATTTTATATTTGCTTCATTCTTTAGTCTGTTTCTTCTTTTTTCTTTCTCATTTTTTCCAATTTATGCTATCTTGCTTAATTTTGCATAACTGTACAATGCCATCACTCCGCTTCAGAACAAGGTGGGATGCTAACACACAAATATGTATGTGCATATGCACACACATTAATATCATTATTATAGTTTTCAAAATTCTGTGCTACAAAGGAAGAAGGGGGTAAGCTCTAGAATTCTATCTAATTTGTACATGGTATACGTCTGACTGTTCTGACCAGCTGGATATAAGAGATTTGTGTTGAAGGAACATTTAAATTGGGCATCAAGCTGGAAAATTTCCCCCTTAGAAACACTGCTTGCCTAAATTAGAAAAGATAGAGTCAATACTATCAAAGTTTGCTTATATATGTTTATAACAAAGTATTTGAAACACATTGTACTTTAGATCAAACCAATTAGCATTTCATTGCTTTGATGACAATTTTCAGTTTTCTAACTACATGTATGAGGAAACTTGACCCAGCAGAACTGTCTGGGTCTTTCCAGCTCTCCCAGGCAGAGTGTAATTCTAGAACTTGTTGCTTGTTTGCACCTGGAATATTCTGCTACAGGAGAGCAAGGGGGCCTTTCTGAGGCCCAGGTTTCTTCAGGGCCACTGTTTCAGGAAATGTGATGCTTGGGAAAACAGTATTTCAGTTACTGTTAAACATGGGACTTGTTTATGGATTTGGCCCCAGTGCTAATTTTCAGACACCTGTTAGACCCACAGCCTCATTTTAAGTAGCTTTTCTCTTTCTGACCATCTTTCCCGCATGCACTCAGTTTGTGACAGCATATTGCTTGCAAAGGTTGTTTACCTGAGTCAGAATTATTGTCAGAGCATTAGTACTTACGCTATTCAGAGTCTTAGTCCTAAGGAATCAAAGGGTAGAATAGAATCTACAATAGAATCACAGAATAAAGTCCAGGGTTGAAAGCCCAGAGACGTGTCTTCCTTAAATATCTTTGCATTTAAGTTTTTGCCAGATACCAGGCTTAGGTATTCCATTTATTTGAAACTAATGTCACGATTGGCACTTGTTTGTAAAAAATGAGTTTAGTTGCTGACTTTTCCATGTGTGGAATCACTGATGAATATGTAAGTTAAATCGAATCAACTAATATTTGTATCTGATAAGGAGAGATAATAGAGAAAAATTTTTATTTAAATTTAAATTTAAATATTTACTTGCTTTCCTTAGATGTAACTGATATGTTAAAAATCCCTGTGATCAAATCAATAAAATATTAATATAGGAATAGAAAATAAGTAGCAGATATAAAGTAGATGCAGCAGAAATATTTCCCACTATGTGCAAGAAGTTAATATGTGATAAAGTTGGTATTTCAGTTCAGTGGGAAATGAGTACTTAGTTATTAGATGGGGCCATCTCATAATTGGCTACTCACATGAGAGAAAATAAAATTGAACCCATATCTTGCAGCACACACAAATATAAATTCCAGATAGATTAGTAATTAAAAAATAAAATAAAATTTTACAAGAAAATCTGGGAGACTTGCTGTGTTAATTTAGAGGCAGGGCAGGACTATTCAACCAAAACTGGCTGAGAAAATACAAAATAAAATATGGAGCTATTTGGTTACACAGAAATCAAGACCTGCCCTAGAATTATGCTCCAGTTCTTCATTTTTCTCTTGAATTTAATCCAGGGTCATTTGGTTGATATCCCTGGAAAACACATCACATTTGAAATTCAGCCCCCTTTGTAGAGCAAAATTGGTGGCTAGATGCCCAAGAAATGTTTCAAAATAATGACGCATAGTAATGGATACAACTATAATTAGTTTAGGTGGAAAGAAAAATCCCTGATGCACAATTGTTTGTCTTTAAAGTAATATTCAACTACTTTCCTGACCAACTATTAGGACTGATGTTGATGTAAATGAAAGATAGAAATTGATGAACAGTGTGCACTAAGTAACTATTTTCATTTCTGCCAGTCACTATGAGGAGATAGACAGATGTTACAACTTCCTTGTGTTCCCCCATCTTGTGCCACTTAAAACCTGTTGGTTAAAAATTATATTTTTTTATCCAGATGTATGGATAGGTGTATACATCTGGAGGAAAATATAATTCGAAAAGATACATGCACCCCAGTGTTCACAGCAGCACTATTTACAATAGCCAAGACGTGGAAGCAATCCAGATGTCCATCGACAGAAGACTGGATAAAGAAGAGGTGTGTGTGTATGTATGTATGTGTGTGTGTGTGTATGTATATAAATAAAATATATGTATTGTACACAAATAAAGATATGTATTGTATATGTGTACACACACACACACACACACACACAGGAATACTACTTGGCCATAAAAAATAAAGCCATTTGCAACAATATAGGTGGAATTGGAGATTGTTATTCTAAATGAAGTAAGTCAGAAAGAGAAAGAAAAATACCAATGATGTTGCTTACATGTGGAATCTTTAAAAAAGGACACAAACAAACTTATCTACAAAACAGAAACAGACTCACAGACATACAGAACAAATTTATGGTTACCAGAGGGAAAGGGAGTGAGTGGGAAGGGATAAATTGGGAAAATTCACCTCCTGAGTAGTGGTAGAAATGTTAGCTATCTTGATTGTGGTGGTAGTTTCACTGGTGTGCACATCTATCAAAATTCATCAAATTGTACATCTGAAATATGTGTACTTTACTATATAGGAATCACATCACTATAAAGGTGTTAATAAAAGGACCCATGTAAAGAAAAATGGTATATCTTTGGACAGAAAAATATTTAAGCAAGATTCTCTCATATTGTGTTTCCAAGGAATATACAGATTACTTGTGCGATGCAAAAACCTTGGGCAGTTTTCATGGATTGTTTTGGATCTGGGAAAATGGCAGTGTGTGTTAGAGAAGCACAAGGGATTCAAAGATCAATTTTGAGGGTTTACCATCCTGATTCTTTCTGATTCTCTTCCAGTGTTACCTAAACTCCCTTCTTGTCCTCAACAACCCCTTTCATCAAAACCTCTGGGTCCACATTTATCTTCATCCAGCTGGGACATCAATTTCTGGACACACACATACACACACACACACAGTATATAAGTAAGTGTATATACAATGTAAATCCTTTCTATTTCTTTTAAACTTCAAAAAAGATATTTATAAAAGTAAAATGACAACTGAGAAGTATCTTGTTTTATCTTGTTTTCCTTAAACATAAACCACTTAAGCAAACAGAACACACCTGATCTGATGTTCTGTAAGAGCATATCTTGTTTGCTTTAATCTTGTAAGAGAAATATATGTAAGTGTAAGCATATCTTGGTTGGCAGAAAATCCTTTAAAAACTACTGCTTTGTGTTCTTTCATTTTTCCCAGTTTTCATGTCACCTATTACATTAGCACATTGACTGTGCACAGATTAACCTGGAGCCTGCACTTAAATAGCATATTTGTATGGGACCCTGAGAGCTTTATGAAGAATTTCATTCTATGGATTGGGAAAATAGCCTGAAGACTCTAAATGCTTAGTCAGTTTAGTCAGTTTCAAGACATGCAGCATCCAGAGAGAGCAGCAGAATTCATAATATGCATTTTCTTTAAAATCTCCGATGGACTTTGACAGGACATGGCAAGTTTCAAATATTAATTTCCCCAACTTCCCCTTCCCCAAAGCTCCACATCACTAGAAAAAGTTCAGCAGAGAACAGATAGTGATGTTAGGAATATAAATATCTCTTGAAATATGTATGTGAAAACATTCTGAATCTATCAAGCATTAAACAAAGAAGTATTTAAGAACATGAGCTTAACTTCACTGTCCTATTACCATGATCCTTCTCAAGTCTAAGATTCAATACTTGATACTTCATCCTTTTATCTTCCTTTTCAAGAGGATTAACAAAAGTGACTTCCATCCATTATGTCAGCCAACTCTACTTCCTAACCAGCTCTTATGCCTCAAATGTTAAAATAGCAAAATACGTGTATCAAGAGCCAGTAAAAATACTTGAAATCTTAGGAAAGAGATATTGGAAGTCCTTTGGGATGTATAAATGAAGAGGATGACTAAGTTTATTTGTAACTTCCAATTTGGTTGAATGCCCAGGCAAATTCAACTGCTATTTTGTATGAAGTGAAATTTTGGGAGATGAAAATAACTCTTCCTGGGTCTGTTATTTAGGAAATTTCTTAATTTTTGTATATTAGAAATAAGAAGTCAGAAAAATATTTTCATAGAAGTAAGATAAAGCAATAATAATATTTAACACACAGTGAAAGCTTACTATGTGCAAAGCAATGCTCTTTTTTCCCCTTTTTCAGTATTAGGTAGAATTTTTATAGTTTGACTGCACATGTATATTATATTGCATGTAAATACATGTTAAAGCAATGCTCTTAAGGACTTTGCAGGTCTTACTTCATTAATTTCTACAATGTTCTTGTGAGATTATTAATTTGATCATCTCCATTTTATTGATGAGAAAATTAAGGCACAGAGAATTGACACAACGTACACAAGGTCATTTAGAAAGGGTACACGCAGTCAGGACAAAAACACTGACCATCTTGATCTAGACTTTGGTTTTTACCACACACCATGCTGTCCCCCACATAATTCAAACTCAAAAAGATTTAGGTTCAAATTCTGTCTAGATCTCCTGTTAACCGAGTAATCCTAGAAACCAGGTCTCAGTTTTGTCACCTGTAATACAGGTACAATAATATCTATTCTAATGGGTTGCTGTGAAGATTAAATGAGGTAATCTCTAAAAAAAGAACCGCAAAGTTCCTGGTATGGAGTTGATAGTAAACAAGTGCCAGGTGCTACTCCTTCCGCTAATGCACTGGAGTTTAAAAATTTATTTAAAAAAAACCTTTTTTTCCTCCCCAAATATGATCCTCATGAAACCTAGCTAAAATACTTGATAGCCAATAGCCTACTCATTCTCCGCATCCTTTGAGACAATTGTATTGTGAGCATAGAAAATTATCTCATCTTTTCCTCTCTTTCCTTTCTCTTAGCTCCCTACTGCTTAAAAGTGATATTTTAATGAAAGAATGGGGTGGGATCGGGCCTGAGGCAGAAACGGGAGAATTTGTGGTTCCTTTTGGAATTTTAATTATAAGTCCAAGAATGCTCCTTTGATTAAATTTCGCTTTACATTTTCTTGAAAAGATCTTTGTTTATTGACTCTCAAGTGAGGAATGATATAATACAGAGTCCACGTCTTGTAATAAGCTAACCCACTAGGGAACACTACCCTGAGAAGAGGGTCACATACACAGAAATCCGCGGTGAAACTGGCACGTGGAGGGGGCTCTTTTTCTTAGACAGACATCACTCAGATACGCTCCTCCAGCAATCACTGGCTCTCTTTATTTGGATGAAGGGTTTAGGCATCTCTGCTATCTAAATCTGAGGGCTGTGAGTAGAGGAAAGTGCAGTCAACCAGGCAAACTTAAAACCACAGTCCTCCATCTGTGGAGTGCCTCACTGTCAGGCTCAGAAGAAGCCAAGGTTGTGGTGAAAGGGGCGAGAGCAAATCATTGAAAAATGTGCCCTTCTCCTTGCATCACTGTCCCCTAGAACAGTTGAGCTTGAACATCTTTAATGTATCCTACACTTATCTGGTATCGGATACGTGGAAAAAGTCAGCCTTGTGCTCTGTGGCCCGCAGGCTGCGGTTTGGCAGGACACGTGCGTGGGTTCCCAGGCCACTTCGACCCACGTGAATAATGGTAACCAAACCCCTTTCCATTTCCCACCCATGCACATGTCTGCAGAGGGAAAAGACTAAACAAAATGTTCTTTTTTTATCCTAAATGAAAACAAATAGACGGATGAGTGGGAGAAGGATCTGGTCAAATTTACTGTAAATGACTCTGGAAACAGGCTCTTCCACAGCAAGCAAGAAATCCTTTGTTCTAGTTGTTGAAATATCAGTACGCTTCCAGTGAATATTTAACCTGTAAGCTCCTCTCGAAATAAATGAACTTCTTACTGAGTAATTTCTATCTTCCCCTTCCTGTAATAGGTGCCAGGGGTCAGCTGTCCTCAAAGAGCGTGCAATTTTCTTTTTAATCGTTTTATTAAAATATTTTATTTGTTTTCTGGATAAAGATAGCAGAAGTAACCCAAGTGTTCGTATCTGGTCCCCTTCGAAATCCTACTCAGCTAATGGCAAGGGAATAAGACGGAGGAAACTGCAAGGATGAATAAACTGAACAGTTGAAGAGGCGAGGAGGTAACAGCAGGTAGCGATGACAACAAGTTTTAGAGTCTAGAAAGAGAGGATTTGTAACCAATTTCAAAGAAAGATGCAGGCGAAAGTGTCTACAGGTGGAATCGCATAGGAAAGGAAGCTGAGTATTTCCTGCAGGACCCAACAAAGACTCACAAGGTGGAGGCACCATGTGCTGCCCAAGTCACGGGGCTAAAACCAGGAGGGTTAATTGAGATTTTGTGTAGGAAGCAAACTCCCAGGTGTTTGCTCCCTCTTGGCGCAATGGAGACCACCTCTCCTCCACCAGTGCGGAGACCTGGAGATTCATTTCTATAGAGACAACACATCAGATTAATTCTTTATTTAGGGAGGTGGGGAGCAGGAGTGAACTGCTGGTCTGGGAAAGGGAAATCCAGTGAAGTCTTCCTACTGGATGGAGAGCCACACTCCACTCACCTGCCTGCCTTCAGAATGCTGGTTCTCAGGCATCCACTTTCCTTTAAGATTGTAGCAATGTACATTTCCAAGAGCAAAAATCAGATGTTCCATTTAACTAGCTTCCTAGTAAGCACTATGTAATCTTTTCTCTTTTTTCTAAATTGACGGGTTACAAGTTAATTAGGGAAATAATGAAATGTACTTGAAATAACTGGTGATTAAGAGAATATGTAAACAAGAGAAAAATTAAGTGTTAAGGCAGTAAAAGTGATTCTTAAAAGAAAGGCGACTCTTGAGCTATGAGCAAGTCAAAGAACATTCCAGAGGAGAAGGGAAACACAAACAGCCTCCCAGAGGCAGGGATGCTGCTGCCAAGTCTGCTGAACAGCAAGATGTCTTTGCCTAAAGTGGAGAGCACACAGTGGACAGTGGGGAGAAATGGTGCAGGACTGGTAGGGCGGGGGAGGGTTTACTGTGTATTCTGATAAGGGGGACATTTAGACCTGAAATGGGAGTGCAGGGTCAGCTAGAACAGATTTCTCTGCAGAAAAGTGATCTAATAGAATGAATGCTTAAAAGGGCATTTTGGCAGAAGGCTGCAGGTAGATTGAATGGAGAAGAGAGAAGACGCTGTTGTAATAATACAGGCATAAAGACGATTTTTAAATGTCCCAATCCACATTTCCTTGCATTTAGCAAACATGATTTTGCTAAAGGAAAGAATACAGTAACATGGAATTAAACTGTAGTTTTGGTTTGTTTGTATAAAAATCCTTGAAATCCTACCAGAATGCAAAAAACCAAAAGGAGCAGAAAAGTGAGTGAAAGGCTGTAAGAAGAAGTAAAGGAACGAATAGATGAATTCAAAACAGGAGATGTAAGAAGAAAGCAACTTTTAACAGCAAAAGGCAACAAATAATTTGGCAGTGACATCCTTTATGTAAACACAGCTGTACGAGGACAGGGGAATGCACAGTAAAACTACTTTTTAGGATGAATAATATAATGGATAACTACGATATGAAGGAAGACTATAATGTGCATTAAACTTTTGATATATTTTTGGTCTATGAACATAACGTTACTATAATTTCTTCATAATTTGGATGGTTTGGATAGGTTTTTCATTGCATATCTGTGGTCTTTGTTTTTGACTATGAGGAAAACAGAAATGTTATTTTTAGAATGTGGAGTGAGACAACAAAAAATAATATGTGATCATCAGATAAGCTTCTAGGAGAAAGTAGAAATGAGGGTGGTGCACAGAATCTGTTTGTAAAGATCTGTATTGCACGTGCAGATGCACACACAGAGAAATCCTTCTTGCAAAATGAAGTAGCCAAGTTACCCCTTTCCAGCAGTTTTACTATAATGTTTCTGGACATTGTTTTCTTTGTATTCTGCTTTGAGTTTGTGGAGGTTTTCATGCTGTTACTAAGTGACTGTCATCCAATTTGGAAAATTCCTATCTCTTCAAATATTGCTTTTGCCCTAGTCACTCTTTCCTCTCCTAAAATTCCAGTGGGCTTTTCCACCATGAACCATGTTCCATTTACATACGGCTTTTCTATCTCCTTTTCCTCTTCATGCTCCAGTTGGCATGGTTTCCACTGAAGCCATCTATTTCCGATTTGTCTTCAGCTCAATTCATTCTGCTTTTAAACCAGTCAGTTGAGTTAATTTTGTTATTAATTTGTCACCAAGTTAGAGAATGTCTTTTTTTTCATAATTCTAATCTGACAGCAAATTTTTTTATTTTGTCATTTGCTTTCTAACAAGTGAAGTCTATTTTAAAGTCTATATCTGATAAGCTAATATATAGTTCATTTTTAGCTTTATTTCTATAGTTTGTTTTCTTTCTTGGCCCCATTTTCAGGTATTCCTGGTAATTTTGTACTTAATATCAGATTTTTTGTGTGTATGTGAAAACGTTACAAAGCTCTGGAGACTATGGTCTTATTCCTGAGAGAATTAACTGCAGCTTTTTCCAGATAGAGTAATGGAAGCTCATCTTTGTACAAAGACGAAGCCAGGTCAAGTTGGATGTCAGTCTTTATAAGGCCTCATCTATTCACAGTTTGCTTTTACTCTTAGGATGTGGTCCTTCACATCAGAAATCCTGATGAGTTTACTGTTTAGGAATTGGCATATGCCACTGGTGGGGAAAAAGGTACAGAATGTCAGGCAGTGCTATTCCCATTTCTTTGGGATTTTTAACTTAAACTTCTCTTGTCTTGGTATCCTTGAATTCCAGGTATTGTCTCCTCAGTCCTGTGATTGTGTGGGAAGCTCTGTTTCCCTCCTCAGTCTTTTGGATAATTTTCCTTAATATCTTATGGTGAAAAACAAGTAGGTTAGAACTTTGGTATCACCTCAAGGTGCTGCCAATTCCTCTAGGATCTTGACCCCTCAAATCCCGGCTGCCCTGGTATCTCTCTGATGCTTCCGAACATATACATATATATTTTTTAAAAATATTTTTTATTGAGTTATAGTCATTTTACTATGTTGTGTCAAATTCCAGTGTAGAGCACAATTTTTCAGTTATACATGAACATGCATACACTCATTGTCACATTTTTTTTTTCACTGTGAGCTACCACAAGATCTTATATATATTTCCCTGTGCTATGCAGTATAATCTTGTTTATCTATTCTGTATATGCCTGTCAGTATCTACAAATGTTGAACTCCCAGTCTGTCCCTTCCAACCCCCTTCCTCCCTGGCAACCACAAGTTTGTATTCTATGTCTATGAGTCTGTTTCTGTTTTGTATTTATGTTCATTAAAAAAAAGAACAAACATATATATCTTCATATTTATGCAGCTTCTCTATTTTACTCAGTGAGGTGGTTGGTCTCCTAGAAGCTAGACTATCACAGACACAAGTCCTCCCTGAAACTGATTGTAAGTTAAATCTTCTCCTGGCAATCCGTCTTCCACCCCTTCAACCCAAGTGACACTCATTGGCTGTGGAAATTCTTCAACATCCTCCTACCCTTGCTTTTCCTTCCGCTTCCCTCTTTTGCTAATCACCATCAAAAAGATGCGGAGAAAGGGGATAAAGTTACATCAAAGTTCTTATTTGATTGTTAGTCAATATGATGATTTGATTCTCTCTGGGTCTAGTAGGCATTTTAAATTGATTGCTTCTCTTGTGGGCATTTTGGTAGTTCCTTTGGAGGACCCACTGTAAATGTTTATCTGCTCTTCTTGTGTCTTAGTGCATTTTCTCCTAGCTGACCACTCCACTCTTATCCTCTGATTTTCTGGTGGTCTTCTAAAAGATCTCTTTCTAATTGGATTCCACTGCTTTTTCTGGCATCCATCTTTTGCAGGACTTCAGATCAGCTCTCTCTCTCCCCTGAACCCTTCATCTTGTTCATGAGAGACATTCAGAATCTTGGCTTCTGATGTCAGTGAAAGTGCAGCTGGTGTTTAATATATTCTGGTCTTTCTTTGCTACTACTTTGGGCTGATCATCCTATCAGTTTCATTTTAGATTCTTTAAGTGTTTTCACACATCATACAGCAATCCATTGTGATCCTTTCATTCCCCAAGAAAGACATACCAAGTCCTCTGATTGAGCTCCTTGAAGTCCCTCTACCCTTGGAGAAAAACACACTCCAAGTTTCTTGCTAACTCACTGGCAGCTCTCTTAAAATGAATCTCTGTCTTGGAGAAAAAGCTCCCTTAGGCTCTATATCTGACCATTTTCACCCTTGCATTAGTTTCCTAGGGAAGCTGTAGCAAAGTACAACAAACAGGGCTGCTGGAAACAACAGAATTATATTGTCTCAGTTCTGGAGGCTAGAAGTCTGAAATCTAGGTGTTGGTGAGGGCCATACTCCCTCTGAAACCTGTTGGGGAGTCTTTCCTTGATTCTACTTGATTTCTGGTGGTTTGCTGGCAATATTTGACCTATAGATGCATCAACTGATCTTCTGTATCTTCAAGGCATTCTTCCTGAGTGTGTATCTCTGTCGTTTAATTTTCTTTTCAATTTTTGCCAAATAAACACTGAAGTCTTGGCTTTCTTACTGGCCACAGAAGTCCAGTTTGTAAATTCAGAATTTTTTCCTAAATCCTTTTTAAAGTTTTTCTCAAAAGTACTTTCTGATCTTTTATCAGATTCTCATTGAAATATTTAAATTTTTGTTGTGTGTTTTGTATTTGGTTGTAAAGATACTACTGATGAACACTACTGGTTAATATGGGTTTAGGCAACGTACGAACAATCAAAGAATTGTAAAAAAAAATTCAAGAGACACATAGGTGAGTTTTTTTTTTGAAGATAATTTTGTACTTAAAATTTTAATTTTAATTATGTAATTTCTTCAGTGAAACTTTCTGGCTAACTTTAAAAATTCCATTGATCACACAGAAATTATCTTTATAATTGTTCACTGCTTAACAAACTAATGCACATGGTTATGTTCTCGTTCTTTTACTGCCATTTGCTTTTCCTGGAGTTAGTAATAGTCTTGATTTTTTTGTTTTTTCATTTGCTGTTTTTTGAACCTAAGATTGAGTCTCCAAACATTTTCCAAATGCTTTGTAGATTACCTCTCTTTTAATTTTCTATTTGGTCAAATTGACTAGGGAGATAATCAATAATTTCCTTTTTTTTTTCCCCTAGTTCTTGGAGATTTCCCTTCTGGTGCCTTCCATATTCCTGATTTAATCTAGATTTGCTCTGTAGGCAGATGGTTGTTATTCTGGGACCTTCTTTTGCAGAAATTCCAGGAATTCTCTACATTTTGTTCCTGTATTGGATTCTCATTTCCTGTCCATGTCTGTTCCTTTTCCCTTTCATTTTGGTGAAGCACATTGTCCAAAAGCTTCCTGAGAAGGGGTACTCAAGGAAAAGAGACCATGAATGTCTGAAATTATCTCCATTCTATTCTTATACTTTATTAATAGCTTAATACTTAAGACATAAACTTTTAAGTAGAAAATAATTTTTCTAAGAATTTTGAATATGATACTCCATTATTTGTTTCCATTATTGCTGTTGAGAAGTCCAGTGACACCCTTATTCTCAATTCTTTCCTTGTGACCTATTTTTCCCTGGAATCTTTTAGGGTTTTCTCTTTTACCCTAAAAATCCATGGTGAGGTGTCTTATAATGGATTTTTAAAAAAATCATTGTCCTGAATGTTTTCAATTGGGAACCTTATGCTTTTTAGTTCTGAAAAAAATTATAATACAAGAAAATTTTTTTCCATGTGTTCTGAAAACTAATAGGTTTGACATCCTAACTCTCTGATGTACTCTTTTCTTTCTCTTTGTCCATCTCTGTGTTTTACTTTTAGGAACATTTATTTATTTCATCTTTCCACTTGTGCTCATAATTTTTGCTTTTGCTATCATGTTTTTAATTTCTAAGAGCTCTTTATAGTTACTAAATGGCCTGTAAAAATAACATCCTGTTTTCCTTTCATGTATAGAATATCATCTCTTATCCCTTAGAGTAGATGATGTAGAATTTTCTTTTCTTCGTATTCTTTTATTTTCTTCTACTCCTTATAGTCTCACTTCCTCTGATTCCCTTACATTACTTCTCTTTCTCATGTAAGAGACTTCATTCAAATATCTATTGGTGATCTCTGGCTGTTTATTCACATTTGAAAGTGAGAACTTGAAGGATCAGTTATAAACCCTTTGTATATAGTTTATTTGATTGGCAGGGAGAACTCATTGCAAGAAAATGGGCAGTCATCCAGCTTTGGGGTTACAACCTACGTATCAGGCATTTTTTTCTGAGGACATTAAATTTCTCCAGAGAAGCACAGATTCTCCAATCTGGCAGGAGGTCAGAGACAGTGTAAGATTGAGAAGTGGCATTCTGGATTTGTGTACGTGAAGGCTACTGAGGGCATGTTTCATCTCACTACTCAGTGTGTACATTTCAGTCTAGCACCTCATTCTAGTCCTCCTTTTTGCTCCTGTTCCTGAATCCAGAACATCTCAGATCTCAGGTTCAATTCATCTAGGAAATATACTTCCTTCTCCTATAGTGATGGGAAAGTGGTTGTTGCCAGATAGAAGTTAGGATGAAGATAGGAACGTGGGGCTCTAACTGTTCCTTGTATAGACTGTAAAGCTATACCCAAGGTTTTTGGCCTTGTTTCACTCTTTCCTTCTGCTGTAACTGATGTCTCCAAACGTAGGGCTGTGTAAGGCTGCTTCGAGTTCTGAAGCCTATTTCTAGTGAATATCTCTACAGACACCTAGTTAGAACTCCCTTTCCTCTGCTAAGGCTGTTACCAGTCCCTCACCCTCTTGAAGTCTTTATGTATTATGGTTATTATCTTGTTTAATTGAAAACAGGACTTTGTTTATCTTTTTGTTTTGGGAAGATCTTCAAAAATATCTTAAATCTGAAAGGCCAGATGACCATTTGAAAGACAACATTCATTTGCATGATGCAAATATAGAGTTAACTGTACAAATCATATATAAAAGTAAGAACTAATCAACTCAATAATTGCTGTAATCCCAGGCAAACAGGGAGCCTCTCATTCTTAGACTTGTTAGTTTGCCATTGAATAAGATGACCTGTCTTTCACTAACATTTTTGATTCATTATTAAGGACTCCGATTTGAAACTGGGACCTTGCTATACTGTATAATGTCTCATGGTTTGTTTCTTTTTTTTCTGGAGTGAATTTTTGGAAAGAGTTGGTCATTCACACACTTAAGTAATTCAAAGAGTAATAGTGGTTCCATTTATTAAACTGAATGGACTCTGAATTAGGACAGTTTTTGTACCCCAGAATTTTTCTGGGGATGGACATCAACCCAGTGATCTCCCTCACCAGTTTTTCTCAAACAGAATTTTCATCTTTGTCCACCAAATCAGTTACAAAGCTTGAAACTCTATATACATTAAGAAAATTTATTTTACTATGACATCTGACATTTATTGATTTGGATATGATCCTTCCTGGCAGGATACACAATCTCTTTGCTCAGAAAATACTCTAGCTCTCTTAATCTCCCAATGATGCTATAAATTCTCCAATAGACACTTTATGCATATTTGGCAGTTATGATATTAAAAAGTGGAGTGGATAGCAAAAAGTAACATTTCAGAGTAACAGAGATCTTGGGTGATCCTAAAAATAATGCATGTACAGAACATTTTATATGAGACAGTGATTTGGGAGTAAATCATCTTTCTGAGAAGTTAGAAACAGCCTTGCCTTCATAGTGAGTTCTCATATAAGCTACTCTAAGATAAACCATACTGCTGTCCATCCAGATCACTACTGAGTGAATGAAAACATTTCATGAATCTAAACCAGTTAGTGCTACTACCTATTCCCCAATCAACTCCTTGGGATAATTCCTGGCAGAAACACCTCCATTCTGATTACACAGATGCCTCCTCCTCTCTCAGCTCCCCTATTTCTGCAGAGGCAGTTGTCTTCTTCCTCTCTTTGCAAAACCACACAGGCACCATTCTGGTTCAACTTTTATTTCATTAACCAGGCTTCTGAAATAATCTTCAGAGTTAAAATTTTCTCTATGCATCTTAAAACACTACTGTCAAATTTAGCAAATTTAGCTTTGTTAAGTATAACTCTGAGAATACGATCTTTAAAAAAAAACAAAACCAAAAAAACCCTTTGTTGGCTACTCATTTTCTACCCAATTAAGATGTCACGTAAGGACATCCACATAGCTTTCCTTTCCACTTGTTCCCTGCTATTTTTCCAAATATATACTGTATTCCACTAAACAAAATTACATGCTCTTCTCTTTCAAACTCACAAGGATACAGGCAAGAAAGGGTTTTTAGAGAAACAGATCCACACACTTTGTTTAAACAGTGTTGTTGAGCTGTAAATTATACACACTAATAGTAGATGCTTAAAGTGTACAACTTGAAAGGTTTTGACAAATGTAGACACCTGAGAAACCATCACTACAGTCAAAATAATAAACAAATCCATCACCCCCAAAAGTAGCCTTGTGCCACTATAATCCCTCCCCCTGGCTCTTTCTCACTCCTCTCTCCCAGGCAACCATTGGTCTGCTTTCTGTCACTGTAGATGAGTTCACTTCTAGAGTTACATATGTGGAATCATACAATATCTACTCATTTTTTGTCTTTCTAAAATTCAGAACATTTTGAAATTTCACCTTCTTGGGTAGTGGATATTTTTGCATGCCTATAAATATTCTTGAACTTTGTTCTGGGATACAGTTAAAATACTTGGAGGCAGTTTGATTCTTTTATGCTTTGCTTTCAAGATTTGTTAGGTGGGACCAGTCTAAAGATAATTATTCCCCACCACTAGGCGAGACCTTTCTGAGTACTCTACTCAGTGTACCATGAACTATGGGGTTTTTCTATCTGCCCAGTAGGACCAGGCACTAGTCCCAGGTCTGTATGAGCACTGGCTATGTTTTCCTCTAATCCTTAGATGGCTCTTTCTCTGGCCAAGTGTAGTTTCTTCAGGTGCATGTGCTGATCAACAGTCTGCTAAATCCTCAAGGGGTATGCCTTCTATAGACCTATGGAGTTCTTTTTCTCTGAAGCTCTCCCATTGTCAGCACTCTGCCCTACAAACTCTAGCCACTTCGGGCTGCCAGACTTTTGCTTCTGTCTCCTCAGCTCAGGGGATTCACTGGTCTCCATCTGGGTCCCCTCTGCCTGCGCTGTGGCCCGGAAGCGCTCTCAAGCAAGTCAGCTCAGCAGTTGGTTCACTTTGTTTATTTCCGGTTTCTCAGGGATTACTGTTCTTTGCTGCCTGGTGGACAGTGCTTTAAAAATTGTACTTTTAAATATTTTGTTTAGGTATTTTGTTAGTTTTAGGCAGGAGAGTAAATATAATCCTTTTTACATTTTCTAAATATCTCAGGCAGATATTGTTGCCACCAATTAGGTTCTTGTCCCATTGCAGAAAGAATTCAGAGACAAGACATGGAGGTTAAGGAAGTAAAATGAGGATTTATTAAGGGATGGATAGTACACTCTCAAAGGGAGAGCAGGCAGGCTCAGGTGAGCGGCTGCCCTGAGTTACTTAGGTGAGTTGGTTACATAGAGTGTAAAAATGATTGGGCGGAATATTCATTGCGTGGGAAAGGGTTTAGGGTCATATTCCCTTATTTTTCATCTCAACTCCACGTTCCCGAAGGGAGAAGGGACTTTTGTCCTTATTTAGTCCGGATCGGAAGTGTCATGGCATCAGTGCATAATGGGTACTTCTAATCTGCAAGGCTGATTTTATTGAAATGAGGGCATAATGAGCAGATGGTTACCTTTGGACAGTAGAGATTCCTGCCTTTTCCCATCTCTCTTTGTCAGAGCCTCCAGGCCACTTTTCACCCCTAAATGTGTGATTTCTTACCCACACAGAGGTTCCTGCTTTTCTCTCTCTGCCCAGGGATCCCTGTTATTTACATAAAACAGGATTTCCTGCATTTGGACCGTGCCCCTCCTTTTTGCCCAATTTCTGCCATTTGGGCTGCATCCCCCTTTCTCTGCTCCTATCTAGTTATCTGCCTGCTCTAACAATATCATCTCTTTAATTTTGGAATCCTTACAGCACCTTGTATCTCCCAATGGCACAGTATGCCTCTTTTCTTTATAATTATGTACGTAATTATTTTATCCTCCCAATAACTTTCAAGCTCCTGGAAAATGAGACCTCTGTGGTGCTTGCCTTTCTTTTCTAGCAGTTATTGTCATCTATGAAGTGCCCAATGAATAGATGTTGAATTTAACTAATGTAAAAGACAAGAGAGCTTGGCCTGTTACTTCAGAAAATGACTTTTTTGGGGGGGGGTTGGGGTGTAGCTCAGTGGTATAGCACATGATAGCATGCAGAAGGTCCTGGATTCAATCCCCAGAACCTCCATTGCAAAAATAAAAAATAAACACAATCTCTAAAAGCTTGCAGGTTAAAATTTAAGAACACTGGTTTATACTTAAAAAAAAAAGGAAAATGACTTTTTTTGTTTAAACTCAGTAATCCCAAGTATGTGCTTAAATTATCAGCACCAAAATTTCTCCTTTTGTAAAACAGCAAAATAATGAAAGCTATTATATTTACTATATCTATAAAAATACATTTTGTCTATATTAAATGATCTATAGCAGCTAAGTTCTAGGCTTTTCCAGAACTATCATGGTTGTTAGAATTTAAAAAATATTACAGACATTAGTCAAATTTGTCATAAGGGACCTTATGTGTCTGGTAAGAATATTGATATTGAGACAGGAAGGGAGGGGGCAGGGCACAGCCATTCAAGGAATAACACAGCAATTAACATCAAGGAGGTGGTGGAAAATTCAACTCCCAACCAGACTTGAGGCCCAAGATGGTGGAAAATTTGACTCCCAAGTAGACCTTGAGCTTCATTATATGCTCATTGTAATACAGTCACATAGTAAATGGCACACCCACAGGTGCCATGACAGTCCCAAGGCTGACCATAAAAGGTCAAAAAGTGGGTGGTGGCCCAATTCCTGGGAATCCCAGCCCCTTCACCAAAAAGTAGTTGGAATAATCCTCCTCCTTGTTAGCATATGAAGGTAATGAGCCCATAAAAATAACAACCCCCACACCTTGTGGCCGCTCTCCCTTCTGAGTAAGACGGTGCACACTCTGTCTATGGAGCGTGTAGCTACTTTTACTTTAAACTAAGCACCCAATCCCCACACCCCATGGCCTTTCTCTGGCCTTCTGACACAGCCTGCACTCTGTCTATGGAGTATGTATCTCTCCTAATAAATCTACCTTTACTCAACTGTGGCTCACTCTTGAATTCTTTCCTGCATGAAGCCAAGGACTCACATTTGCATCCCAGGGACTCAACCGAGACCTAGGGCATGGCCACCCTCTCACCCACATTCATTTTTCCTGCGTCAGTATTATCTTTCACTGATACGCAGCATGGAGGGTGACCAGAGTCATGTCACATGGTCACCTCACAAGGCTGCAAGGCTCAGTGTATTGATATCCTTCATGATGTAGCTTTTTTGGGAGTGCTTGTCTGTCCTTTGTCAAACTCTGCGTGTGATTTAAAAAATATCTTTATTAAACGTACGTATCTCTGGGCTACTCCCCTGGATGTGTATTATTGTTACGGGGAGGCTGGGGATGACAGAAAAACCAAGTTCTGGATGAAGACCCCTTTTCACGTCCTGAATCTGTCAGTCACAAAGAGACTTTGGAAAATTAAATTAGAATATATGATTCTTATTTCTTTTTAAATGTAAGGATAATATTGTCTTCTTCAAAAGGTTCCTGTGAGGGTCTAATGAGAACATGTGAAAGTGTTTTGTAAATTATAAGGCATTAAACAAACACTAGTCCCCACCGTTTTCTCAAGACTTCCCGTCTGGAGCTGGAGTCCTGAAGTCTGCAAGCCGGGCTCTGCCTACAAGTGTCCGTGTGAGTCAACCCACCAGCAAGTGCGGAGAATGGTTTTGAGACTTGGTTCTGTTATTCTAGCGGCTGTCAAGTTTCTGAATCCAGAGGAAATGTTCATATTTCAGTAATTTATTCATTCAAGCTCTGTTCTGGTGTTTAGGATAAATCAATAAATTCAGTAACAAGTCCCACCTTCACAGGGCTCACATTTTGGAGGGAATGAGCAACAATAAGCAAACCACTTGCATGAATAAGTAAATCAGACAGTTTTTTGGAAGTAACAATTGTTATAAGGAAAGAGAAAAACACGAAGGATGGGGGGGATCAGAAGTCTGGGGGAGGGTGGTGTTGAAACTTGGAATATGGCCTCAGAGAGAAGATGACAGCTGTGCAAAGGTGTGGAGAGGACATTATGGAGAGAGTGTGACAGGCACAGACAATGACTGGTGACAGGCTGAGGTGGGAGTATCGGAGTGAGGGGGGAGGTCAGCGAGTGAGGAAGGACTGGCCAGATCTCACTGTCCTCCAGCCATTGTGGGGACTCTGACTTCTACTCTGAGGAGGGAGCCACGAAGGGTTTTGAGCAGAGATGTGATGTGACCTGATGTTTTAAAGGAAGTTTTGGTTTTGACCGCAACACGGTAATAAGCAGATCAAAGGCTTATTAAATTGAAACCACTTTCAAATTCCAATTTTCAGCATAGCAGTTTGGTTAGATAATGCTGAATGATTGATTCTCAGAATTTTTCAATCTGAAGGTTTTTATCTCGGTGTTTAGCCATACATCAGTAGTGTCTTACAGAAAGCCCTTGTGGTTGATGTTAGAACACTAGCCTGATTTCAGGAGTGGAGGCAACCCTGGGGTTGGCCTGGAGGACCAGGAGGATCTTGGCGTGAGGTGTGTCCCCCCTTCCGTGTGGCAGTTTCTCAGCCTCCGATTCTGCCTACACAATGTCGGCGGTGAGATGGAGCCCCAGCCAGAAAATGTCAAGCGAATGCAGCTAAGAGTTTGGCTTTACTTCTGATGCTGGAAAAGGATTTTTTTTCCTTTCACTTACTTATTCTCCTGCAAGAGTGTGAATTTGTTTGCTGCAGCCAAAACAAACAAGCCTGATGATGATGATGGATATTATACCCAGCCACAAAAGCGGGGAGATTATCTGAGGCAGAAGAGATGGATTTGGCATGGTCCCTGGTTCCTGCCTGTACAACACACCTGATTAACCACAAAAATAGTCCTGTAAGCCGTGGACTTCTTTTTCTCTCTTGCTCCCCTTCCTTTTTTTTTTTTTCTCCCAGTATGAATTTGGGTGTGGACAAAATAAATCCAAATGGAAGACCCAAATAAAGGGTCCGTATGAGGAGAAATTACAGGGGCCTGCACTTACATGCAGAGCCCTGGGGTGTGAGGGAACACCCTGTCTATTGCAGACAGAACACAAATCCTGTGGAGAGTGAGCAATAACTTATTTTGGCATGAATATTAGCCACAGTCATGTGCAATGAGTGTTAGTGATGCCCACTGACATTCCAATATCCTCCTAAAGACAACGTACATAGACGCAGGGCCCTATTTCACAAGTTTAGTCAGAAAGCTGGTTTCTTGCCCCCTGCAATGTAATCTAATCAAGACAAATAGATGTTACATGAAATGTTTCAGGGAAAATCACACTCTAGATATTTTTGAAATAGAAATACCTGGAGCAGGGCTGAATCTGATCCCTGAAGAAGATGAAGAGGAGTTTCCTGGACATTTTACTCTCAAACAGGCATTTGAAGTCGAGGTCAAGGTCTAACAGTCTGACACCACCCTAGGGCCACTTGCAAGCTTCCTACCAAGGGCTTAACATAGGAGCACCCCTTCAGGGTTTCCTAGGACCATTGGAAATCTGATATTTGTAAAATTGTGAAGTGAATACCATAGCATTGTAAGTAACCATCATGCTAAGATTTTCAGTTAACTTTCAATTGAAGCGAACATACTATAAACACAAGTGTACAATGTTTTAGAGTACCTCTGAAAGAATTTTTACATGCATGTATATCCATGTGACTGCTTACAACAAGACATTGACCACTGCAACCCCTTTTTGCCCACTTCCAATGAACTAACCACTGTTCTGATATGTAACATCATTGACTGGTTTTATTTGTCTCGGAGTTTTATTAAATGGAGACACGCAGTACGTACTTTTTTTGTTTGTTTTAAAGATTCATTGATGTTACTGTGCGTAGAAGTTGCTTATTTTTCTCATTGCTGAACTGTGTGCCATTGAATGGACACCCCTGATTTATTTATCTATTCTGCTGTTGAAGGACATTGGATTTTTCCCCAGTAGTTGCCTGTCTTTAATAGTGCTACTCTTCAATATTTTTATACATGATTTTTAGTGTACATAGACATGCATTTCTGAAAGGCATTATACTGAGGGGTGAGATTCCTTGCTCATTGTAATTACTAGCTCATAGGTTCGGCTTTATCAAATATGACCACAGGGTAAATACATACTTACACATCTCATTGCTCTTTTATTCTTTACTGCATTTCCATGTTTCTATCTAGGATAATTTTCCTTTCGCCTTGAGAACTTCCATTTATAATTTTTTTTCCTTAGGCTTTTTAGCAAACAGTTCCTCCACTTTTTCTTTGTTTGGAGACATCCTTATTTTGCCTTCACTTTAAAAGGTATCTTTGCTAGATATTGAACTCTAGACAGTGTTTTTCTTTTGGTATATTAAAGTTATGATTGCATTTTCTTATGGTTTATATGCTTCCTGTTCAGAGGGGAGATGTCAGTCTTAACGTTACTTGTTTAAATATAATGTACATTTTAGTATGGTTTATTGTAAGGTTTTTATTGGTCTTTGGTTTTCGCTTGTTTTATGCTGAAAAACTGTGCCTACATGTAATTTCCTTTGTATATATCTTGGATGAAATTCCTTGCACTTCTTGAATCTATGGCTTGTATTTGCCATAAGTTTTGGAAAATTCTCACTCAATATCTCTTGGTGAATTACTTGTAGTTTTGTTTATATAACATCAGGTCCTGTGAATGTAGTTGGAGTCTTTAGTGTTTTCTGTGTAGTGTCTTGTCACTTGCAGTGACAGCTTTACTTCTTCTTTTCCAATCATAGGTCTTATTCCTGATCTATGCCTTGTGCATAATATTGGCTGTGGGCTTGTGATATATGGCTTTTATTATTTTGAGGTCTGTTCCCTCTGTACCCAGTTTGCTGAGAGTTTTTATCATAAATAGATGTTGAATTTTGTCAAAAGCAGTTTTTGCATCTATTGAGATGATCCCATGATTTTATTCTTCAACCTGTTAATGTCGTGTATCTCACTGATTTATCTGTGGATATTGAACTAGTCTTCATCCCTGGGAGATACACCAATTGATGATGATGCATTTATTTCTTCGAGATAAATTCTGTGCCCTTTCTGTCTTTTCCCTCCAGGACTCCTATAAAGAGAATGTACCAGAGATCTCAAACTATTCACATTTTTAACACTCTTTTTTTCCTTTTTTTTTTTTTTGATTGATTTCCACTGCTCTTCTAGTTAGTTCACTGCTCTGTTCCTCCATATCACCTGATCTATTATTGATTTCTTCTACTGTGTTTTTAATTTCAGTTACTGTATTCTTCAACTCTGTTTAGTTCTTTTTATATAACTCTTTAAACTTCTCACTGTTTTCACTCATTCTTCTCCTGAGTTTGTTGAGTATCTTTATAATCATTACCTTGAACTCTTTATTTGTTAGATAGCTCACCTCCACTTCATTTAGTTCTTTTTCTGAGGTTTTATCTTCTTCCTTCATTTGGAAAATATTTTCCAAACAGTCTCCTCTTTTTGCCTAAGCCTCTGTGTTTATTTCTATGCATTGGGTAGGCCAGTTGTGTTTCCTGATCTTGGCGAGGTGGCTGTATGTAGGGGATGTCCTGCGGAGTTCAGCCGTAAGCTCCTCTTTGGTCACCAGGTCTGTAAGCTCTAGGAATGCTCCCTATGGGGCTGTGTGAACTGTCCTGTTGTGGTGGAGCTGACTACTATGGGCCCATTGGTAGGTGGGGCTGGACTCCAGCTCAATTTGGGTCAGGCACTGCCTTACACAGTAGTTGCCAGCCCGCTGAGGGGCAAGGCCAGTTCTTGGAGCAACTGGCTGCACATGCTGGGGGATCCTATGCTGGAGCAGGTCTGCTGGAAGGCTGTAAGCCCCTGGAACTAATAAGCTAGAAGTAAGACTCCAGAATGTTGTTTACCAGCACCAGTGTCCTTGTGGTAGAATGAGCTTCCAAAAACATCTGCCTCCAGCATCTGTGTCCCTGGGCAAGTCCCGGTGGCCTCCTGCCTCTTGGTAGGCTCTCCGAGATCAGCAAGAGGGTCTCATCCAGGCTCCTTTCAAATTACTGCCTCTCTGCTGAGTCTTGGAATGCGTGAAATTTTATGTGTCCCCTTTAAGAGTGAAATCTGTTTCCTGCAGCCCTTAAGCTCTCCTGCAGGCAAGTCTCACAGGCTTTCAAAGTCAGATGTTCTGCAGAACCCTTGGGCTGGGGGCCTGAGGGAGGCTTGACTCTCTCACGCCTCGGGGAGAGTCTCTGGGATTGTGATCATCTTTGGTTTTGGCTCATTCATCAGGGATGCAAGTCTTGCCTATACCGTGTCTCTTTCCCTCCAACCCATCTTGTTGTTCCTTCTTTATATCTTTAGCTGAGGAAAATCTTTTCTGCTCTTCAGATTCTTCTTGTAGATATTTGCTCTGTAAATAGTAGTAACTTTGGTGTGTTTGTTGGAGGAGGCAGGCTCAGGGTCTTCTCCCTGTGCCATCTTGGTCACACCTTCTTCATATTCATTGGATTTTGAATATTAGACCTATGTTGAATTCCTGGAAGAAATCCCACTTAGTTATAGTGCATAATATTTTTTATAGTTTGTTGGATTTAGTTTGATAGGATTTTTCTATATATGTTCATAAGAGCTATTGATATGCAGTTTATTCTTTTTTTTTTCTTTGGTTTTTAAAAAATTTTTTTGAAGTGTAGTCGATTTACAATGTTGTCTTAATTTCTGGTGTGCAGAAATTTCATTTTTTTATTATAGGCTATTGCAAGATACTGGATATATTTCCCTGTGTTATACCATAGGACCTTGCTGTTTATCTGCTTTTTTTCCCTTATTATATCTTTGTCTGTTTTTGGCATGAGGGTAATAGATTGTTTTCATAGAGTTGAGAATTATTCCTTTCTCTTCTGTTTTATGGAAAGTGCTTGTGAAGGTTTAGTGTCAATTCTTCTTTAAATATTTGGTAGAATTTACCAAGGAAGCTGCTATGTTCTAGGACTTTCTTTCTGGGAAGTTTTTAAAATTATTAACAAAGTCTCTTTTCTTATTATAGGTCTATTGAGATTTTCTGTTTAATTTTCAGTCAGTTTTAGTAATTATGTTTTTCTAGAAACTCTTTCTTTTCACTTAACTTATCTAATTTGTTTTATACTTTTTCTTAACATTTGCTTATAATTTTTTTCAGAATGTCTGTAGTTAGTAATTTGAAGCTTCTCTTTTTTTTCTCCTAATCAATCTAGATAAAGATTATTACTCTTTAAATATCATTTCTGCTCCATTCTCTCTCTCTCTCACCCCTCGGAGGCTCCAATGGTAGATATTCAGGCATATTTACTATGGCTCATGTTTCACATTCTCTTCTGCATTTTCTATTCTTTTCCTCCTTGTGTTCAGGTTTAGAAATAGTCTACTGATCTACCTTGTAATTCAGTATTTCCTTCTCTAGCTGTGCTCTACAAGTTAATCTCATTAACTGTGTTCCAAATTTACCTATTTTTAACTTCTAGAATTTCTATTTTATTTTCTTCTAATAAACAATTTTTTGTGACTAAAGCCTCCATTGTCATCTATTTTCTTAAAAAAAATTAGTCACAATTATTTTAAAGTCTATGCTTGATAACTCAAAAATCTGAATCACCTGTGAACTTTTTTTTTTAGTCTATTTGTTCTCTAATCTCATTTGTTGAGAATACCAATAGGTTTTGATTGAATGCCAGAAACTATAAATATCATAGTGGTTTGGGTGATATTATCTTATACCTCACAGGAAGACAGTCAGAGTTGAGGCAGACCTCCTCACTGCAATCCAGGAGTGTGCTCTCTTGATTTTAGGGCATTAGTATAACAATGCATTTAGGAAATAGAACCTTTTTATTTTAAATAGAGTATGTTTTGAATTTTAGGATACAATCTAGGAAATGAATCTTTAAAGATTTTACTTCAACATCTGTGGCTTTACAAAAGTCAACATAATGCTTGATTAGGAAAGATAAATGGAAAAGATTTTGTATTCATTTTAAGCCATGAGGCGTTAAGTAATGGAACATTGCAGAGTATTTTATTCATTGCCTCTTGGATAGGTGGTACTTAGCAGACAGTGTCACATAGATACTGAATAATGCTTGGCCATTAAATTGTACATCAATCATGCTTGCTTTGAGGATAATACTTAATTTCCAGGATTGCTGCAAGGACTAGCTGTGGAACTAAACCATCACTGACTACCCGATTAAAAAATCACTTTTATTGTGTGTTTATGAATATCTGTTAATCAGTTTTTTTAAAATATTGGTTAGCATAGTCTTTCCTTCCCCAGCCCCTACTCTTGTCCCCCTCCCAACATTCATACACACACATCCATTGTTGCCTGTTTTCTTGTTTTCTTGTTACTTTTGGCTCTGGGCACCAGATATTATCTAACATCTCTGTCCTACTGGTAGTTCAACTCATTCTAAAATTTCATTATTCAACATTATACCTGTCCTATGGCATACAATACTTATATTTTTCATGTCACCATAAATCTCTTGTAAGTTCTTATGTAAACTTTCAGCTTGAATGCTATTTGAGAAGAAATCATAGGACACATTATTATTAAGTAAAAGTCAAAGTCAATCTAAATAAATTGCAAATCACTACTGATTTTCCAGATGTTTTGGATCAGTAACATTGGCTTTGAAGTTGTGGACTGATTAACCTAAGGCTTTAAATACAGAGACAAAGAAATGTTAAATATGGCTTCAAGGTCTCTTATGTTACAACATAAGATTTACAGATTGGATCATGAGAAGGAATTTTATCTTTTGTAAACTTACTTTTTTAGAAACAATAAACGGGACTATTTTTCTTCCAATTCTTTGCAAATAAAATAAAAGGAAGCTTACTGAATTCAATTAAATACGATGACATTTTTATTTTATAATTTATAAATCTTTGCTTGTCTAGTGGAGTACCTTCAAATAGAGAGGCCAGAAGAATCTCAAAAAATCCAAAATCTTTGCTTTCTCCTTTCAAACACAGGATTATTTTCAGAGTTAATCAGTGTTAATGTTTTTAGATGGAAACAGCCTCTTTGGAATATGAATTTCTAAGTTTTCCTTACAAGAAAGCATTTTACTAAGTTGGTGGAGAATGCTGACATTTAGATTGCACAGGCAGGGTTAGTCACTGATATGTTTAGACTGGATTAATTTAAGGGAAAAGAAAATTTAAAGGGTGTGTACTAGCCAATGAAGTTGAAGAAGTGACTTGGCAAGGTCTAAATGTGGAACATTGGTTAGTGCTATATTGTGATTAAAGAAACACATCCCTGACAAAACGGCTGTGAATGTAAATTTTTTTGAAATTGCTTGGGGCACCTCCTTTGGACTGACAGCATCCTGAGAGAGCTGTGCATTTTCAGTAAATCACCATTGTGTTCCATCTTATTTCCAGGAAGGAAATGCCTCTTCAATACAATTTTCCTTGCCCAAGAAAGGTTTCATTTGTGAGTATCAAATTGAAAAATGAATAAGAATCACTGTTTTGTGTTCTTTATACTAACAAAGGGAACTTTATTGGTCAAGTTAAAAACAATAGCGTGAACACTGTTTAGCTTCTTATTTTCACAGGACCAAATAACAAACTGCATATATTTCGTTAGTTTGGTAAAGAGAAAGAAAGAGTTTTCTTATACAATTAAGGTTTATGATGGAAGGGCTGAAAAACTAAAAGTAACCTGTTTGGTTTAATTTTATTGAAGACTTAGAGATCCTCCTTTTGAAAGTTAGTAATTTACATCTTTTCAATGTGCAGGTGGGGAAGCACAGCGTACTACGTCCCTAAGTCAGGGTGAGTTAGTTTTTAACCACCCCTATTAGGAAGCTATCTGGGCCCAACGTGACTCTATCTCCAGAGAAAAAATGTTTACTAGGAACCAAGAGGTCACTTTGAAAAGTCTGATGGCACTATTTGGGATCAAAGACTTACTTCTATTTTCTACATATGTTATGAGAATTCGGTATGGGGATAGACTCTGTCCATGGGAAAGCAGAGGCACCAGAAGCTCTAGATTTCAAACAATAAAAAGCCATTAGTGCCCTATGGGCCACTAAAATGTACTCTAAAGCTGGTCATCAAAATGTTACTTTACTAGCACCAGAATCAATGAACAGATTAATGGACAAAATAGAAAATATAAAAGTAGATCTGAGTAGATAGAGATATTCATGCATTACGCATAAAAGTGGTCCCCAAAATCAGTAGCAGTAGGCAATGTTGGATTATAAGTTAACAAAATGGTATTGTGATGATTGGGTAATATCTGGAAAATAGACAGGTAAAACTTTATCGTGTTGTACATACCAAAGTAAAGTTCAGATGGATTAAAATTTGAATATAAAATATAAAATCATTTTTAAAAGAAAAACATGAGTAAAACTCATCTGATTTAGATTCAGGAAGTCTTTCCAAGAATAAAAGCCATGAAGAAGTGCCACATATTTAAACTACATTAACAATCTGATGTACAAAGCTTAACCAAACAAAAATTTAGCTATGTAAGAATGTAAAATACCATAAAAATTCATAGACTAATAAATGTGGCAGAAGGGTTAGTATCTTTCTTACAAGTAATGTTGTTAAGAAAAACAGTAAGACTTCAATAAAATAATGGTCAAACAACATAGAAACAAGAAATGCCAATGGGCTAGAATGGGTTCTAAAAAGGTTCAAGTTTATTAGAAAGTGAAAATCCAATATAAATTGGATTCATATCTCATGTATCATAGGGAAAATGCTAGTAGGAATGCTGGCAAGGGTAGGCACAGGGAGGCAGGTCTTATCCCATGTCAGTGGTGGAATGTCAATTGTTATTAATGCCTGGAAAATAACACAACCATGTGTGCTTTCTGGTGAGGGCACTTAAACACTGTAATCATCCTAGGAAACTATTCTTAAGGAATGCTCATAAATGAGAAGAACTTTTGCCTCATTATTTATTATGGCAAATCCGTTGACAAGGGCTCCCCATATACGTCCAATAAAAAGATTACCAAATAAAATATGTGGAATATTATATAATTATTATAAATTATGTTTTCAAGGAATTTTCAGGGACATGGAATGTCCTGGTTTGATACTGAGTGAGACACAGCAGCATAGAAAGTTTATATAATTATACATTTAGTAAAAATTTGCATGTGTGCATGCATGTGGGTGCACGTACCTATGTACAGAGAAAAAGAGTTGTTTGGAAATATATTAAAGTGTCAATAAATTTTTTTCTAGATGGTAGAGTTACAGGCAATTTCAATTTTGTTATTTATATTTTATATTTTTCACAGGTTTCATAAGAAGTTTGATTCATTTTTCTAATTAGGAGAAAATAATCATCTTAAAGTTCAAAATTCAGTATTTACTTTGGTAATCAGATCAGTTTACTGGGAAATTTTGAACTTCAAATGTCTCATGATGAGTGATGTAAAACTGACTAATGTCTTGATAAATATCTCTGACTCAAACATTTAATAAATTCCTGACAAGTTTTAGCAAGCAGGTGACATCCTTACTCTTCTCTCTCATATTTATCTCTTTAACTTTAAAATGGGGCAAGAATAATGGAACAATGGATTTCTTCCAGGAAATGGAGCAATGCAAAAAAGTAGAAAAAAAAAAAGAAAAATCAGACATTCCCATAGGATTTGTCACCTTTTTTATTCTTGGCCAGACACTGATGATTGGCAAATAGAGAAGTTGGCCACAAGGTGAAGAACAATTCTTTCCTCTGGTTGAGGGAATATTTATCCCCTCAAAAGGGAAAACTAGTCAAGTGGTGTGGTTAGGAACCTAACCTCATAAGCGTTCTCTCTCTCCGTAACCTCCCCCAAACATCCCCTCCCAGTGCGCTGGCAGATCTCGAGCTGGTTGGCACTTGTGTCCTGATTTCCTCACCACTCACTCACCGTCTCCTCCTCTAGCAGTGTGACTCTTATCATGCCCCTTCCACGAAAAGTGCCAGATCCAAATGGCCTCGCCTCAGTTTTCTGTCTCCTTGACCTCTCCAAAGCCTGCCCAACCCGGTGCTCTTCAGTCTGAGCAGTCTCTTCCCTTGCCCTTGTGACACTGTATCAGCCCTACTAACCGTGGGTACACTTCATGACTTCTTCGGCTCTCCTTACTTCTGTCTTTGTAGTCTTTGGCATGGCGAAGGCAAAATTACATTCTCCTCTTCTATCTATTAGGTCCTTAAAGAGTATTAGTTTATGATTCTTCCACAAACTGCAACATCCGATGCTTAAGTGAAAACTGGACATGAAGGGGTGATGACGATGATGACAGTGAAAAATACCAACCTACCAAGTGTCTCGGAGCAACTGATTTCACTTCCCCAATAATCCTCGGCTGTAGACGCTGCTGTTTACCCCATTTGCCTATGAGAATACGGAGGCATCGAGAGCTTAAATAACTTCCCAGATGGTGATGTTCATAAGAAGCAGAGCCAAGATTCAAACCCAAGCAATCTGTGCTCTTAATGCTTTGCCGTGATAGTGCCCATGGCCTTAAAGAAATGCTTACTCAAGTCAAGGTGTCAGAAAACTAAGAGAAACTACAACATAGGATGAAGATTGTCATTACAAGGAATGGGAAAGATGCTGGGAGCATGAAAGAAGGGCATATAAGCCATTCCGTGGATACAGGGGAAGGCTCCTGGAGTTGAGTTTGCCACGTGGAGATGGGGAAACAGCAAAGATGAGGGCACCAGGCAGAGACAACTGCACGTGCAAAGATACGCACACGATGTGAGAAGCAAGCGTTGTAGTTTTGAAGAATTGCGGGTCTTTTGGGTTTTCTCTCTGTGGTGGATTCTCCAGGGCAGCAGGATGTGAAATGAGAGACAGGCAGTGAGCAGGTAACACAAAACATGGAAACCATGCTTAAAATGCTGGATGTTGTTCTGAATCAAGTAATGGAGTGTCACTGACGGATTTTAAAATGGGTAGAGCCATGACGAGGCTTTCATTTTCTATCGGTCACCCTGGAAATGATACAGAGGATAGAACGATCAGGTTGCACGTACGGTGAGTGGGGGGGTCCTCGTGGTCTCCCATGGGGGATGGGCCACAGCCAAGGCACCACATTTACAGTGGAAAGGAGGGTCAGCCACATGTTCTAGGAGATGGAATTCACAGGAGTGGAATTCGATTTTATGTGAGAAAAGATTAAAGGGAGAAATAGGAGTCAAGGATGATCTTTATACTGCGGGCTTGGGTGAAAGGTAATCCTAGTTTCTAAAATGAGGAACAGAGTAGGGGTAGTAGCTCTGTGAAATAGGGAGCTACGGTAGGTTACTGAGTATGAGCTTGAAGAGGAACCTACAAATCCTGGGGTAGGACGAGAGGTCTGGGAATACAGATTTGAATGTCCTGGGTACGTGAAGAATGGTGGATGAGATCATCTTAGAGGAGGTACGGAGCAAGAAGTGAAGTCAAGCATTGGGTTCCTCAGAAAATATGGACGTTTACAGGATGAAGAGAGGCAGAGAAAGCAGCAAAGTAATCAGAAAATTGTCAGAGAAATTTACATGCAGTTAAC
This sequence comes from Vicugna pacos, assembly GCF_048564905.1. Classification (NCBI taxonomy): domain Eukaryota; kingdom Metazoa; phylum Chordata; class Mammalia; order Artiodactyla; family Camelidae; genus Vicugna; species Vicugna pacos. The sequence continues at coordinate 9,228,422 of NC_132994.1, read as the reverse complement.
AAATTTGTCCTTCCAAATTCATTAAGAGTTGACTAGTCTCCTGTGACTTATTAGTTTTCGATCATTTTTTGGGGGGAGGTAATTAGGTTTATTATTTATTTTAATGAAGGTACTGAGGATTGAACCCAGGACCTTGTGCATGTTAAGCACGTGCTCTACTACTGAGATGTACCCTCCTACCTCCTGTTACTTGAACAAAGTCCAAGTTCTATGAATGTCTAGTGGGAAAGGGTGTCAGGGAAAGAAGAGTTAGCGGTGATGAAGTTGGATTTCTTGCTTTCTTTTGTTTTCTAAGTGGCGAAGAGATGACCATTCTCAAACAATAAACAAAAGGATCTACTTGGTGATGTGCAGTAGCTTTGCTGGACTGACCATCAGAGAGAGAACTGAAAATGTAAAAATAAACAGTGGGCTTGCCTGAAATGAGGATGGCAGTTCAGGAGAGAAATTTGGCTACTTCTTATTTGTTGATTCTATGTTTTGAAAATATCTTTGTTTTCATCACTTTTCAACTTAGATTTTGCTGTTAGAATCATAGAATCACATAATATAATAGTTCCACTCCAAGGAATCTACTGAAAAGAATGAAAATATATATCTATACAATAGCTTGGAATATGAAAGTTCATAGCAGCATTATTCACAACAGCCAAAAACTGGATAAAAATCCAAGTGTCCATCAACTAGTGAATGAATAAGCAAAATGTTATACGTCCATATAATGGCATAGTAGTCTGCAATAAATAGGAACAAACCCTTTGATATATGTGGTAACATGCATGTATCTCAGAAAATTATGTTAAGAGAAAGAAGCCAGACACAAAGACTATATATTATAAAATTCTACCTATATAAAATTTCTAGGAAAGGCAGAAATCAAATCAGTGGTTGTCTGGGGCTGGGAATGGAAACAGGGATTTACTGTGAATGGGCCACGGAGACTTTTTAGTGTGATGAAAATGTTCCAAAACTCCGTAAATCCACTGAAAAAAAATCAATGACCTGTATGCTTGTATTTGGGGAATTTTATATTAGGTAAATTCTATCCTAAGAAAACTTTATGTATTATAAAAATTGTAGAATCATTTTTTATGGCTGAAAAAATCATTCATCTAAATCTTATTTTGCTTTAGATTCTTCTAGTTTTTCCCCCCTCTTACTATTTCTAGTTATTTTTAGTTACCCCTCTTATTTCATTGATAAGCTTCTACACATGGTGACTTTCTGGAGACAGAATGAACCAAACACTTATAGACAAGTTGAAACATAATGGTAATGTGTAGTCGTCTTTTCAAACCATTAAATGTATTTGTTTAAATTTCATCCCAGTGCTACCTACAGGATATTTGAAATCACAAGAATCAATTTTTGAAGGTTGGGACAGAACTCATTATTTGGGAAAGATAAGGTTTCTTCTTCCTGTTGATTTTCTCACTTCCTTCCCTTGTGTAAATCACGGGATTGGTAATTCACTAGGACACTTTAAGAATTTTTGTAGGTTGGATATGTTTATCTCTGATTTTACTTAACTAAATCTCTTTTATTCTGAAATGTAAGATTTTGGGAGGAATCTTATAAGTATAAACTGTCAAAGAGAAGGACCTTGAAAATCAGATGTGTTGTCCCATACTTTCATTTACTAATGAGTCCCACAGCTCATTAATGGTGGAAAGAAAAGAGTGTTGAGGTATGGGTTGAAAATTTTTCAGTGGTTTATGATACTCTTCAAAGATTTCATTCTAGTTACCTACTACTCACCTCTCCTGAACTCTTCTCCGAGACTCAGATCTGTTTATCCAAATTCCAACTAGAAATGTTCATTTGGGTGATTCTTGGGTCCATGGATACCTCTCCCTCCAAGGATCTACAATTGAAGTCATTATATATTTGTCTTCAAGGGTGTTAAATGTTGAAGATCACAGGCTCTGTTGGCTTTCAAATGACAGCTCAGCTGTGTGTTAATTTTGTGACCTTGTACGTGTAATGTAGCTTCTTGATGCCTGACTTTACTTGTGTATCAAATGAGGATTTTAATAATAGTATCCCTTTCATTGGTTTGTGGTAAATATCAAGTACAACAATTAGTTAAGGAAATCTGCACAAGACTTCAACAATTATAAGTACTCAGTATTATGTTTTCTCTTTTTTCTTCTTTGTTTCCTATTTCAGTAAATGTCATCAGATTCTTACAAATTACTCAAGCAACGACCTCCCTTCTGTCCTTCTTTACCTCCTAAGTAACTTCAAGTCCTGCGTAAAAAAAAAAAAAGAGAGAGAGAGAGGTCAGAAAAAAGAGAGGTAAAATCAAGGGCAATGAAGGGAAAATGAAGAGTTGGAGGCTAGAGGACTGAAGCCTGCAGAGTGTGGATTATGTGCAGTCACTGGGAAGGGGATTATAAAAAATGCTGCTGGATGTTATGAACTGTATCCTTTTTTAAATTTAAATTTATTTCATTTTTTAAATGGAAGTACTTGGCATTGAACCCAGGACCTCATGCATGTTAAGCATGTGCTCTACCACTGAGCTATACCCTCCCCCCTTGAACTGTATTCCTTTTTTTCTCTTAGTACGTTTCTGTTGCTTGCGATTATGAACACTAACTGACAGAGCTGCAGACTCCAGTCACCAAATGAAAACTTACCTAGAACATGGAGTGTATAAAACCAATGGGCATTTTAAAAACTGAGAAGATCCAAGGCGTGGCAAGCTGATTAACTTACTCATGGACTTGCAGCCAGCTGATGTGAATTTTATGACGTGATTTTAGGGGAAGGAGGCACAAAGGTCTGGAATGATGGAAGCTGTCAGGTCCATTGGGCCATATAATTTTGGCCCCGAGCGATTGAGGCAGCTGTTACCTCATGGAAGTGGTGGAAAGAGATTAACTTTGCCCGCTTTTTGAGTCTGCCCTGGGAGCACTGGGAGCTGGTTCTAGACTTTGCTAGAGTGCTCTGGAGGCTTCACGTGTGGAGTCCATCTCTTTCTGGAAGGCGCAGGGGGTGGAGGCGGTGAGGCTGACGGTGCACAGTGCTGCAGTTAGCCTTCCCAACTAGGTCATACACATAGAAGAGACATTCTCATGCTTTTAAGCCAGAGGAAGGCTCCGGGCTACAGAATTTAAGAGTATAATTCAGATGCCAGCTCAGCCTCAGTCTTTGGAAGGATAGGACACACAGAGTATGCTCGCTACCCAGCAGGTTACTCAGTAATGATAGCGTGAAACTGGGTGCGCTCTCCCCCACAGAGCAAGGGGACCTCTTTCTGCCAAAGCGTCCGGAGGGGTTCACCACAGTCGTGACAGGTGTTTTTACTTCACTTGCAGACTTTGAAAAGACTTTGGCATGAATAAATTCTTGGCAGGCAAGCTTAACCTGAAGGGAATTCCAAGTTGCAGAAAGCCCTTTCTTTGGCTAATAAAATTTCTCCACCTCTTTCATTACCAATCTCCTCCCGCTGCTTCCAGGAATTTCTTATTTTGAGAGATCTCAGATTGGCTCACGCCAACATCTGCACGTTGAAAGCTTGGTTCCGTACCTTTGAAGGCTTTAGAGGCTGATACTAATAGGTTCTCTCTTCCCATTTCCACATTAAATCTGTGCCTTCCTGTCAAACTCTGGTCCCTTCCTGCCCTTGGTTGGCCCACAGCCACATTTCTGTGTAATGCAGAAATTAATAGGATTTGCTTATCTCATCAGCTTTGGGGCCTTCATTCTGAAGCTTTCTTTCTTTTTTTTTTTTTTTTAAACACGTCACTTGCTCATCCGTCTGGCCATTGTTCCTTTATGATTGATTATTTCTTTTGCTTCCTTTCTTTGTTCCCTGCATCACTACCACTCTTCAGGCTGGTGGGAGGGGACTGTATTAACCTTCTTCTCCTTTGTCCATTAGGATGCCTACAGTTCTATTAAAAATAAAAGCACTTACACAGACAAGATCCTTAACAGAAGTGTTTTACGACCGTGAGCAGCACAATGATCTCAGTTCAGCTTGCATCCAGTGGAAGTTCACTGGTAGGTCATGAAATATCTTGGTTTGGAGGGAACTTTTTTTTTCAGATAGACTCTCACTTTAGCCCACACAGATTCTTTGCCAATGGGGATTTATAACCTCCTCTGTAGTATCTTAATGATGCCTCTTAAGAAATCCTGCCTTGTATTTAAACACACATATAGATGATATGAATTGATGGGGTGTTAAATCCCTTTGTCTCTTTTAATTTAAGAGACTAGTTTGACACTGAAATGGACTAGGAATTCCAGATTCAGCTTCAGGTCAAATTTTCAGAAGTTGAGTTAAGAACTCCTGAGGCTTACTGTGAGCAAACTCTGTTCTGAATCTTGATACCAGGATGGCCTTAGAACTGGCTGGCCTACAGAGGTTTTTATGCTAGGTGCAAAGACTGGGGTTTAATAGAATTTGGCCTCAGTAAACATCCTTAAAGCTGAGACAGACTTGACTAATTTCTGGGGGAAGAAAAATACCTTCCTTTCCTCAAAATCACTTTGGTATTAGATTACCATGAAAATCTCTTTTTCCACTCTGTATTCAGGGAAAAGAGAACAGCATTCTCCTCCTAAGAGCTACTGATATGCATAGTAGATGGAATTAAACTAAGAATATAACTAATATGGAACGCTTACTGTTTGTGAGAAGAGAAGTCATTGCATGCAGGGCCAAATCTAGGCAAATTCTGAGGACACAAAATACATGTTTGTTTGTATGTATGTATATATGTATGTATATATGCATACAATTGAAGCACAGTCAGTTACAATGTGTCAATTTCTGGTGTACAGCACAGTGTCCCAGTCATGTATGTACATACATGCATACATTTTCATATTCTTTTTCATTAAATGCTATTACAAGGTATTGAATATAGTTTCTTGGGCTACACAGAAAACATTTGTTTTTTTAGTCTATTTTTATATATAGTGGCTAACATTTGCAAATCTCAAACTCCCAAATTTATTCCTTCCCTCCCCCTTTCCCCGGGTAACCATAAGATTGTTTGCTATGTCTGTGACTCTGTTTCTGCTTTGTAGATGAGCTCATTAGTATCCTCTTCTTCTTTCTTTTTTTTGCATCGTGCTTTTATTTTTGAATCTGCGTATCTGTCTACGGCCATACCACGCTGAATGAGCCTGATCTCGTCTGAATCTGCGTGTCTGTGCCTTATCCTATCTTCATTAGTATCCTCTGATACTAACTCCCATACTCATGTACCCAGCACTCCTCTGTGTTCTCTCTGGTCTCCTTTTTCAAAACTTGTATCCAAGAAGACATGCAAAGTGCATTCACATTCTGTTAACACTAACGGGACTATCCACACTAAGGATCGCTGAATAAATCAACTGTGAATCTTTTTGTGGAATTTCAATCAATCTGTAGCTTGGAAGATAGAGTTCTATGTAGAGGCCTCAGCTCCATAGAAATTATACAGTATAGGAACTTGGACCATAATTTCTGACTTGAAACTAACTGCTTTAAATAATTTTCATGTGATGACAAAGCAAAACATTTGAAATGGATTGTCCCGGGAAAAATCAAGACAAAAGTTCGTCCCATGCTTGAGAGGTTATCTATCAGATCTTCATCAATTCTACTTTTTCTGTATTAATTCTCAGTCAAAATCTTGCTTAACACTACCTTCTCTCTCTCCTTTTTTAAAATTGGCAATTAGTTAACTGTGGATTTAGACTACTAACATCAATTTTGGACATCAGTCAAACTTAAGTTGGGAAAGCTAACACATTATTAAAAATTCTTAGAAGTCACTTTCACTTCAGTAATACTCATAGCATAGCCTGGTGTAAGTGGACTTCAGGAGATGATTACTGAATTCATTTGAAAATCATTTCCAATGAACACACAGAAAACCCACTAGTTCTCCATAATTTTTTATGGGCTGCCGTCCAGCCTGGAGGTGCATGGAGAGGAAGAGGAATGAAGCCACCTTTCGCTTCTAGGCTGGAGCACATTGCAGCTTTCCTCCAGTGTTTATAGAAATGACCATTTCCAAGACTGTTCTAAAGAAAACATGATAAAAATAAGTCTGTTGGGAATGTGGCCTTTTCGAAATGAATTTTGAGGCAAGAAGACTTTTCCTAGTTTAAATAGTTAGGATTCTTAAAAAATACTTTCTGTCCCTCTCTACCATTCAGTCTGACTTTTGGAGAGTTAACATCTATGTAATACATTTTTCTTCTCAAGGAAAAAATCTACATTCACATAAATGGGAGGTATATCAAAGCCATCTTTTATAGGACTACTCTAATACCTTATCCTTGAGAGTGGGGAAGGCAAATCTTTTACTCCTTTCCCAATGCTTGGTCCAGAGTACATTCTCTGTAAATACTGGTTTAAAGAAAAAAACAGAAGAACAAATGAATGGCCAATTTGAATGACAGACACAGACATTTTGTTTTGAAAAGGAGCATACACTTATGGTTTAAAATGACAACTGCCTAAAAGCCCTTTGTGAATATCTTCCAACTTCTTCTAAAATAGTTAAAAAATAAAAATATAGTAAAAATCAAAACACAGCCTGAACTTAACTCTTAGAGACAACCTACTGCAGCGTCTTGGAGAAATTCCAAGACAATGTGATTGCCCATATCTGGATTGAGAACAGTACAACTATGAACCTAGCCTAGTTGTATGTTGCCTAACGTGACAACACAAACCTCACGTCTCTGACATAATGGAGGACATCTCCTTTATTTACTAGTCTAGACTTAGACCCAGTTAGAAATCAGTTAGAAAACCAGGCAAAGGATTCTTCTACTCATGCTTTTGGGAAAGTCCAATACTATTCATTTACTCCCATTTTTTTCACCGTATTAAAAAGTATGCAAGCTTATTAAGATGACAAGTATCTCCAGAAGATGTTAACTCTCCAAAAGACTACCAGAAAGCCTGCTGATTGGTCAAAACTATATTTATTAGACCTAATGCAATAAAGGAGAATACTACCTTTGTGGTCTTAGAAGTATCTCAGAAGAGGGAGGTCAGGGAAAAACACTTACAGGGTGTTATTGTCCAGGCTAAAGTGGCTTGAAGCTAGTCTTTCAGGGTGGGGAGCATACGTATTAGGATTGAGCAGAGTTCATGACGTAGTAGTTTAGGATTAGTGAATGCAATGGAGTTCTGATCTTGAGTGAGTCTTAATAAGCAAGCTGATTACCTAGATTAAAAAAAAATAAGTTGGCTTGCAGGAATTACTGAAGCAATCAGTGAAATTATTTATTGATTTGCATTGCTATCTTCCTTAATAATGTGCTGGAGTCAATAGTTAAGTCATGTTGACACATGAGGCCTGATTTCTCCATTCTGATAGGTCAGCTCTGTGGACACAAGTGGTCTTAGCTCTCACAGGTTAGGGAGCAGGGAGAGACGGGGGATAGGGAGTAGGTGATCAATGCATCCTGGGACATTCAAAACCAAGGTGGATGGGGTAGAAATAGGAACAGTCCTGGTTTCAGTGGATGCTGTGGATTACAAATGCACACAGTATGTTGTTAGACATCTAAAGAGTGGGATTTGAAGATAATCGCACCTAACTTCAGCCTCCCAGACATTGGGAATTGGATTAGAAACTGCATATGTTAACCTACTCCTCCACAGAAAGCCTCAGATGGAATTTTGATCAGCACCCAGCTGAAGAAGAAGCAGGGCCAAGGTCCTGCTATTTCTCTACTCTTTTGGAGACACCAGGTCTTCACAGGGATCTCCCTATCTGAGGATAAGTACACAGAACAAAACTTATACAGGGCCAATAGAAATATAATGGGAGAGTGAAAAAAAGAGCACCATCTGTAGCATGCTGCTCAAATGATTTATCTTGGAAGTCAAAGAAAAGTTTTATATGCTATTTGGCGTCCTTGGTGGGGCGCAGAATGACCTGACCATGATGAACAAGGAACAGAAAGTTATAGGTATTGAGAAGCTCAGATAAAAGGGAAAGGGCATAAATAAAGAGACAAGAAGATAAGATGAAAGGAGGGGAGAAGAAAACAATTCAAATTAATAGTCTAATAACACATTTTTCTACGGGTTGACCTTGTTGAAAAATAAAGTTTTGAGTTGTGTTACAGAATGTGTGACTTCAGAAGCAATTTTTCTTTTAAATGTGTCAGAACAGAGACAGAAGGCTGCTATTTCAAACACTGGAACTAACAGAGTTGTGTTTACACTTCTGGTGGAAACAGGGACACAGAAATGAGGAGAAAAATTGAAAATTGAACATTACATTTTTTTTTGTCACCAGTTTGTGAGTTACCACAATGACAAAAAGATTTTCTTGATTTACATTTATAATAGCTTTTAGAAGTTTACAGAGCTGATGTCTAAAAAGAGTCCTTTATATTAAAAGAATTTAATAGCAATATAACCCTTTCTTGACATTGAATAGTGGGAAAACACGACAGAAAATAATTTCAGTTGTGTTAGAGCATAGTTAAAAAATAGTCCTTAGTTTAGCAATGTGGGTCATATGTGTTCTGTATCCTCAAACTGCTCTCATCAGCAAAGAGAAGATATGGATGACATAGGGCTGGAAAGAAAAAAATTCCCTCAGAAATAAGTGAATGGCTTCACAATTTTCTTTTTAATTACAGCTGATTCTCTTTCTAAAAAGAGACTCACATTTCTGATTTCAATTTTTTTCTCTTATAAAATGAGAGCTCTACATCTTCCCAATTAAGTGTTAAATTCTGCAACTAGATTTCAGCAAAGCAACTGAGTTCAAAAGAACTAGTTAATATAAAATTAAACAGAAATAATTTCATACACATAGTTACAATTAAAAGACATTTTTCTGAAATGAAGCTGCCTTGCAGAATCTCCCTGCTTCAATTCATATTGAAATAAACAACAACAAAAAGGAAAAACAAGGCAAAAAAAAGTCCACAGCAGCCATCCAAACCAGAAAGTCACAAAACTTATGCTTCAAAGAGTTATAACTAAAGAAAGAAACATGATTCTGACCTGGCAAGGCTCCTAAGCCCACAGCACTCCCCAGGAACCATACTGACGAGTTCACAAAGTCCTGGGAATTCGCACTTATGTTCCTCAGTCTGGATAGAAGCAATCTGAGTAGGTCACCTTACATTTTAAAGTGATAATCTTGTAAATGAGAAATATCAGCCCAAGTTTACTAGGTTATATGTCACTGCAGATATCTTTCCTTTGTGGCTCTAGTTTGTTTACAAAAGAGCTAGTATTTTGTATACCCTCTAACGCAGCACTCGAATATACAGATTATTAGGTAGATCTTCTGATCTAAAAGGGCAAGAATCTGTGTTTTGAATGATAAAGAGCAAAATGGCTAATATCTCCCACACATCAGCTGAGGGGGCCAGGCTCACGCAGCGTTCTACAGGACCCACCTTCCTCCACGTTGCAATTTCCAACCAAGAGGGAGTGTCACTTCTGGAGATTTAGAAAATACAGGTATCTTTTAATCTTTCTTCTATCCACCCCACCAACTGGAGTTGGGAGCCCTACTTATATATATATTTTTAACTTCCATGGATGATTTTGATATGCCTACCCTGTTAAAAACTCCTTTTTAAAATTTTATGTATTTATTTTATTGAAGCATAGTCAGTTACAATGTGTCAATTTCTGGTGTACAGCATGTTTCAGTCATACATATAGGTACATGTATTAATTTTCATATTCTTTTTCATTATAGATTACTACAAAATAGTAGTGCTATGTGGAAGGAACTTGCTATATATCTATTTTATATATAGTAGTATCTGCAAATCTCAAACTCCCAATCTATTCCTTCCCACCCCCCTCCCTCCAGGAACCGTAAGTTTGTTTCCTATGTCTGTGAGTCTGTTTCTGCTAAAAACTCCTTTAAAAATAATATTTATTTTGTGAAAAAAATAGAGTCAAATAAAAGTAAAATAATTGTTCCACCGTGAAATAAATTTGGATTAAACAAGGTGAAACAAGTTTGTTTTGTGCAGAATTATGTACAGATTCTAATATATTAATGTGATTGTGAAATTCCAAACAGGGCGATTTTATAAGCAGAGTCTGGAGACAATGAACAAAAGGGCCATGCTGGATTCATTTTTCCACAAGAATATTTCAGTGCAGTCCAAACTTTTCATCTTCAGGTTCCCCAGGAAAATTGTAATCTGTCAAATCTGGCTACAACATGTCAGGTCATATCACATCAGAAACAGCAAACGGTTAGTCACTTTGACTTTGTCACAGAAAAACTGAAGGAAGATGTGCATTAATATTGTGAGAGGACATTTGTTTGTTCTTTGGCTTCCCAGTATTCCTTTCTGTTTCCAGTGGAACCTGGAATTCCTGGTGGGGAATTACTATCATACGTGGTCTCGATGGGAAGGGGTTTCCAGTTTTCTGTCTTATGCTATAACCATTGAAGGGGCCAGAGTCTTTGACTCACCCAGGGAACATTCAGTATGTGGACGTGTGATCCACACTGTGCCGATGGGACACTCATCCCCAGGACTTTGCAGTATAAGAGGTAGGGGACCGTCAGAGTTCAGATCATCTCAGGGATATCATTTTCCTCTCCAAAGCTTTTAGGAAACTACTTGATTAATAATCACCATGGTAGAAATTCAGATAAGACTATTATTAGTGGTATTATTCAAAGTTATTTTTCCGAGATAAGGGGTGGTTACTTAACTGATGTCACGGATGTAGGTGGGAAAGTTGAGTGGTTCCCACTAGCAGTCACAGCTTTCTCTTTTATCTGCAGAGGGATGCCCCTGCTTGAAAATTGAGCCAGCATAACTAATGACTGAAAGAAGACAATTTCAAGAATATGTAAAAACAAAATATTAAAACACTGAAAGTCTGACCAAAGTTGATTTCGTGCCATTAAACATTTGCACAGCACCTATATGTTGTGCAAAGCACTCTGTCGTACAAATTATTGAACACGAAAGGGTTTTTCATTTTTTTAAATCAGTCTATCTGACTCATTGATTTTCCAGGTGAGGAATTATACCAAAGGAGATTACATCTTTTCTGTAAGTTTACAAAGCTGGTTAGTGAAGAGAAGAGCCAGGGCTAAAACTCAGACACGCTGATGCCTGATTCAGGGCTGCTTCCTCTGTTCCCGTTAGGCTCTCTGTGAAGGACTGCCCTGCAGAGCGTGGCTGTCCTCAGCCCTTGGAGGGGGACGGCAATGGAGAAGCAGCATCCAGATGGGAGAAAAAGAAGGATCTGCCAGTGGGGCTACCATACAATCCTGTAAATTGCTAAATCTCTTCTTTGGGAGGCTTGTAAGTAAATATCATGGTCCATCTCTGGGAATCTATTTGCAGGTAGCTGGTTGGGTTGTATCCAAAGTTAGAGAACAAGAGTATTTATCTCGGGCTCAGGAAGGCAGAGCCTGCTCTCTGATTTTAGGAAGTCCACAAATCCTACCAAGTCCATTTGTAAAAGGAGCACTGAGCCAAAATACAGGAGGCTGCTCTGAGGGGCACAGCCTGTGTGGCCAGACGGCCTGAATTCAAATCCTGATTCTGTCACTTACTGATTACATGACTGTGAGCATATTTATTACTTAACTCTCTGTGCTTTGGTTTCTTTGTTGTAAAATGATGGTAATGATTGTCTGGTTTTTTTGTGAGGATTACATGAGTAATAATGACTAATCTATTAGTATAATGTAAGTGTGGGCTCTTATTATTACTTGCTATCTGCTGAAGTCTCTTCAGGCTAAAAAAATGTGTATCTACAATTCAGTGCTATATAAAAGTATTGCAAACATTGGTTATTATCTAAGAAAAAGCAGAACAAAAACAAAATACACTTGCAAATGAGGACGGTCACTCGAGTTGTATTTAAGACATCTTTTCCGAGTGTTCATTATGTGCCTAACATAGTTCTGAATAGATTAGGTGAAGTTTTGCCTAGAGTTGGGAAGAACAACTTCAGTAACAGTGTTCTTTGATTTATGATGCTCATCGGCTCCCTTTATTTTCATTGTAAAAAAGGTATATAGAGGAACAGAGGTGTGAAAAATTAGATCCATGTTCTCAAATCCAAACAGAAATATCAGGAAGGGGGTTAAAGAGCCGGGAGAGATAAATAACCACCTGGAGAAACTGAGAAGACTTCTTATAAAGAGGTTTGAGATGTCTTTATTTTCATAAATTATCTTCCATCCATGGGAAAAACCAGAGAGATTCAGCAACATATATGGTGTCTTTTTTTTTAAACTTTTTTTTCAATTTCAGTTTACAATGTGTCAATTTCTGGTGTACAGCATAGTAGTTTAGTCATGCATTTACATACATATATCTGTTTTCATATTCTTTGTCGTTATAGATTATACTACAAGATATTGAATATAGTTCCCTGTGCTCTACAGTAAACCTTGCTGTTTATCTATTTTATATATAGTAGTTAGTGTCTGCAAATCCCAAATTCCTGATTTATCCCTTCCCACCCCTTTTCCCCCCCGGTAACCATTAGTTTGTTTTCTATGTCTGTGAGTATATGTTGTCTTAAATAGTATAACGTGAACATGAATTCTTCCTGAATTCCATTCCCTCATCTGGGTTAGAAGTCATTGTCTCAGCTCTGTGTTAGTCTCTGTTGGTTGAGCTGGTGCAGTCCGCCATCTTGTCGCAAATTAATTACTGTTCCCGCTGAAAATGCCTTTGATTGTGCTGGGGATGTGGAGTAATTTACCAGGATTACTGCTGACTGTTCTGTCTGGAAATAATGGGCTCCTGATTTACTGGGCTTTCCTTAAGGGGAAGCTTAGTTTTGCTTCAAATTTTAGCTCTAATATTTTCTTTGTCCAGAACCAATTGTTCCCCCTAGATGTTTAGATTTCTCTTTTTTTTAAGTAACCTTGAAAGACTCTGACATAACACTTTGACTAAGCTTGAATCACGAGACTGTGGTGCCACCCTGTGCTGTTTTTCTTGCCCCTAAGGCCTTTGGCAGCACCCCTCCTGATATGAATACCATTTGTAGTTTGCCTACACGTTTAGTAAAAACTTCTTTGCTGGGATCAGCATGACTCCTTCCAAGTTGCTGCTTGCCCTAGAAGGCAATGCCCATAAGTGCCACCAGATGAGCAAATCAGCTGCAAAACTATGTCTTTGGTTCTGTTCACAGATGCTAATGAAGAGACGTTCTTCCTGAGAACTCAGGTTGTTCAGGCTCTGTTGCATTTTCACCTGAGCTGAAGCTTGTTTTCAATAGTTTTTTTGAAGGCGCTTTTAGCAAATACTGCCAAAAAAGTTTCTGTGAATAAAAATAGTGAGGCATTTTCATTCTAAGAAGAAAGTCAAGGACATGTTTTCCTTGAATAATACCCCTACTTCCCTCCTGTTTTGAAACAACATGACCACTTTGATGAGGTTACACAAACAGAGTCCTTAGGAGGTGGGCAGAGGCTGGACATCAAGTTGGGGGTCCATACACTGGTCCATAGAAACCGAATCTGTCCAGCTGTCTGTCAATTCATGCCTTCCTCATCTCTGTATCTCCTCCTATCTCCTTGTCTAGGTGCCGTTTGCTGGGAAACCTCTAGTTGAGTGCATCAATTCACAGATGCATACTCCCTAGTACCTGAGAAGTGAGGAGGACAGAATCAGCCCAAACCTACCAATGTGACTGGAAAAACAATTCCAGATGATGTTGATAACATCTTTGTTTACAAAACAAAAGTCTTTAACGTGTTCTTATGACAACTCACTTAAACTTATGGTGACTTTTTTAAGATCCCTAAATATTTTTTTAAGCTTTTTCTTTTATTTTTCCAAAGTGAAAAAGGTTCTATTATTTATTCTAACTGTAAAATAATACATGTAAAAAAATCCCAACTTTAAAGAAAAATAGTAAAACAAGGTAAAAGTTATCTAAATTTCAGTACCCAGAGATCCATTCCTACTGTTTAGTGAATGTCCTTCCAAATGGTTTTCCATACTAGAGTTCTCAAATTGTGCTCCCAGAACCCCGATTCAGTGAATATATAATATTTTTAATGAGAAGAGTTTACTGAGAAATTAAGTCTGAGAAATGCAAGGTTAAACAGTGTTAAGCATGTTTATCTGTTGTAGATCCCCTTAGAAACTTTAATATCCAATTATGCTATGAGAACCACTAAGAAAAGGTTAGCATGAAATATTTGTCAAACTTATGACACTGGAACTCCTTTTTGGAAAACAAAACCAAAAAAATCTGGAAAATGCTGACTTTGAGCAATTACTCACGCATTCATATACTTTATACAAATGAAATAACAAAACTCAAGTCAGTCTTCATTGTGTTTTCATATTAACTCAACAATGTGTAATGAACCTGTGCCTGTAATCATGACCAGAGAGCTGCATCCTCATTTTTAATGGCTGTGTAATATTCCACGATGCACATGTGTTATCTTTTACTCAACCAAATTCTCTTTTAGTGAACACTGGAGCACAAGACTGTATAGAAACATCCACACTAAACTTACAAAAATATTTTCAAAAACTATAATGAAATCAACAAGCAAAAAAGTAAACATATTATTAAGAACATATACAAGAATACAGACAATTCAGAGAGGGGAAACAGTAGAGACATAGACATGAAATTATGATGAACCTTACATGTATGCCATGCAAATAAGGACATCAGATTATAATGCTGTATTGATTAGACTGGCAAAGGGTAGAAAGATACCATAGGGTATCTATGCTTATTAAAATTTTCAATGATCATGTCCTTGGAACCAGCCAGTCTACTTTAGATTACTTTTTGGCTGAAAAACCAGTATCATCTTTTATAAAGTATTCCTTATTGAGATCCTGCTGTGGGTTGCACTCTGTGCTAGATTTGTGGGCAAGGCAAATCTCTATTCTTTATTTTTCCTTAAGAAGCTTATGACACACACACTTTGAGCAAATCAAGCTCTCAAAGAAACTACTGGGTTTTTCACCCATAACCTTTGAATACCAGGTAATACTAATGCATTTGACTAAATTCATGATCAGAACACTGAAATTAATCAAGCTTTTTCTAAACAGATTTTTTTCCACTTTCAGGAGTGATTAACAGAAAATTTATATTCCCAGACATTTCTGGCAGGGCTAAAATTTGGTAAAATGGAAATCCTTCTAGTGAGTATAGACGAGTGAAGGACAGGTTTCAAAACACTCAGGGTTTTATTTTCTGAGACACCCTGGCTGTCTTTTCCTTCTTGTACTTGGTTATACTCATGTCTTCATCATGATTCCCCACTTCAGTCTCCGAATGGTAGCTTTTCTCTTTTAACAAATAAGTTTTGGTGCAAAGGGAGAAGTCAGCTGGATAAATAAGATGAATCTTTTCAGGTGGCAGCTCCTTGCAAGAAGGCATTGTACCATATTCACCTTCCATCCCCTGGAACCCAGTGCTAAGTGTCCCGCCCAAGGAGTGGACTCAGGAAGACCTGTTGATTCTAGTTGGGAGAACCTCATGAAAGGTGATGTGAATGAATTCAGACCTTTGAAGATGAGCTCTGGGTGGAAAGCATAGCTATGTCATCCACTCCACATCCATGTGGTCTTTCAAACTAATTTCTTAGACGTAAATATAAAATCACTAGACAGAGTAGAAACTGCTTGGCCAAATGGAAACTTAGCTAAATGAGAATTATAAAGAGTAAATATTTGGAAATGCCCCTCTGTCAAAATCAGATTCGATCATTAAGATGAGGTAACAAGAAATAGGTGATTCCACAGATATGAAAAGAAAATGAGAGGAGGAGGAAAGGGAATGAGAACACATGTCTGTTAAGTACCTTAATTATAATAAAGTTAGTGGTCTTATGCATATATTGCACTTAATCCTCCCTAAGCTGCTGCAAGATTGCTGTTACCGTGTTTATTTTGCAGACAAGGACAGAGTGGGTCTGACAGTTAAATAATTTATCAAAACTACCCTGCTCATATATGGAATAAATTGGAAATAAAAATCTGCCTTTCCTGTTACGAGGAAAGACCTGCCAAGCACGGTGAGGAGTGCAAATCAAAGGAACAGCATCAGAATGATAAGTATAATAAAGTGGATGGTCATTCTCAAACCTTTGTGTGTATCAGAATCACTAGACAGCTTGTAAAAACCAGCCTTCCGGGCCCCACCTTTGGAGATTCTGAGTCAGTAGGTCTGGCTTGGGGCCAGGAAACTGGGATTTCTAGGTGGTCCCCAGATGCTCCAGCTGTTGCTGCCAGGCCAGGACCCATATTTTGAGAACTGATGGAATTTGATTGCTATCATCTGTATTGATTTTAGAAAAGCTTTGGAAAACTCTTTTCATAATATTCCTTTGGTCAAGATTTTTCCAGTATTAATTCATAATTAATTTATTTTTTCAATAAGCAATTCATTCAGCAACTGGTTTCCTCAACAAATAAGAGTAATGCTGGAGACAGAGCATGGAATTACAGATTAAAACCAGCTCCCAACTAACAAAATGTGATTTGATAGGAATGAAAGACAAGTTCTGATCATAAAGTCAATATACTGTTAACAACAACAAAAAAAAGCAGGTCTGAAAAATTCCTCAGGTTACCTCAGGATATATTAATATGGGTTTAATATTATAATTATGGGAAAGAGCCCATGTACCCTAAGTTGCAGAAACTATCTGGATTAAGAAGTTTAATTCCAGGTGTCACTTAATAGAGGGAGTCCAGGTGTCCAGAGCTTAGCTAAGCCACCCATGGGATTGCTGCCTGGGGGTACATTTTGCTTGGCCAAGCCGCCTGCAGGAAGGATAGGAAGACTCTTTCTATCCAAACCCAAGGAAATATTAAACGCTTTGCAGCTTGTTTGGAATAGGAAAAAAAATTATAAGAAACTCAATTATAGGTATTATGTTGGTATGTTACAAATTGTCTTATTTATGTGGCTCCCTGATTCTGGTCATGCACAAATGGAGCCTGCTGGTCTGGGCTGGTTTGGTCTCTTTATGATTGTCCAGGGCCTCTGTGTTGTTACCCACCTCAGGGCACCATTCCCATCAGACTCTGTGTGCCTGGCGTCCCCCGGCGTTGGGCAGTGCAGAGCCTGCAGGCCTACATATAGCCATGCACCTCAGGGTTGGCAATGCAGAATGTCCTGCCAAAGGCAGCGGGATGTAAAGTTAATCCTGAGTCTTACCAACTCCATCCACCCCTCCCTTATCCCACATTACCCCTCCCAGCATGTGACTCTTGCTTGTTTCCTTATGTTTGCCTTTCCCATTATCTATCTTTTGATTTTCTGGTCTTGAGTTTCCCTTTGAAGCAATGTTTAAAAATGCTTAAAATACTGTATATTCAATGAATCAGTCTTTTGGGCACCATGTGGCAACATGTAGGTGCAACTCATGCCAAAATAACTTCCTTGATAGGTGTTTCCCAGAGTAGATACAGTGTCCATTTCTTTAAGGCAGAAGGGCTTGCCCCAGACATTTTTTTTTAAAGCTTCAACGTCTAATAGCATTTTTCTAGTATAAATGGAATGCCAAAGCTGTGTTCCAGACTAAAATCCTAAACAGAGACACGGAAGATCTGTGAAATTCCTGATGTGATTTCTCAATATTTTGTTTATTGGTTATATTTTAAGTAAATAAAATGAAATATTATCTTAAATCAAAACATACACAACAAATTCCAAGCAAATGAAATGGAATTACGAAAACTGACTCAGTGACCATGAAGTATTTATTTGAAGCCTGTGATGGGCTTAATACTGTTTTAAGTGCCCAGAGATGCATGGAAGACATAAGAGTCATCTCTGTCCACAGGGATCTTTAAATTTAGGTGGAGACACACTCATAGAAAATAATTTCATGAATAATGTCGGAAAACACAAATTCCTTTTGAGAGGTAAAAACATTCGGCTCAGTGCTAACCAGACAGTAATCTCATTCTAGGTTAAGTTAGGAATGTGATGTCCCAGCGGAACCAACCAAAAAAAAAAAAAAAACAAAACAACCAAAGGATAACTTTTCCACTTTACAGATACATTTGACATCTTGCTGATTTTGAATAGACTGGATTAAATGAAAGATTCCGTTGGTCCTGCTGAGAAGCAACTCCCAGTCTAGGCCAAATGCACGGTAGGGAAAACGTTCTGTCTTGGCAGGAAACTAAGATGAAAGATGAAACAATAAAGCTCTTTCCAGGCTCAACAGAGATCTGCGTAAGCGGAAGACATGAGCGGAGAACAAGGCAGAGTTGCGAAAAGAGCAAACAGAAAAGAATTGTGAACCAGCTTGTTCCTGTGACTCACCTGGGAGTGAAATGTGATCACCTGAGACATTTCCTGAGCTCTTTCTGAAACATCGGCCCTCTTGGAACTCTAGTCAGTCTTCCTCCAAAGCCTGTGTTCCCACATCTTTCATCTTCCTTTGAACAACCCCTGGGGGTGTGATTGGGAGGGTAACATGATGGAATTGCTCCAGGCTCTCCTGGGAGGCAGAATACATTAGGGAAGCCGGAGATAGAACAGGGAAATTCAAACTCTAAAGGCTGATAAAAGCTGCAGGTCCAGGAGACAACAGGGACTGGTGGTGAGCAGGGCTGATGGAGAGTACGCAGTTCTCAAAGATCCCCCTGCTCATCAGCTTCCATCATCCGTTGTCATAAGGAGATGTGGGCACACTCAGCCACCCAGTGTTTTAAGAGAAGCCAGAAATCCAGTTATAAAAACAATATAAAAACATCCCTCACGTTTAAAAAATTCATACTTAATTCAAGTTTGTCTTTAAAATAATTCTGTGTGGGCTAAATAAAACGTATGTCTAGTTAATTATTAGCGTGTGGGTCAATAGATTGTAAACTCTGAGATGGTGTGTCATGCTGAGCAGTTTTCATTACTTGAAGGTTTCTGCCTTTTTTTTTTAACCAGAGAAAGACTTTAGGCAGAAAAGGCTCATCTTCCTTTGTGCTATTGATTTCTAGGAGAGTGGAGTTATTTGGGAGAGAGAATGGCAATGGGTTAAAGGCTCAGAAATATTGTGGGTCTCAACCACAGAAGCCCTAAAAAGCCATTTGCCTCTGTGATTACTCCTTGCAATCTGTTTCACCTAGCACGTCAGTGTTTGTAGGAAAAGGCAGACTTACGTGCCTTAGAACATAGTCGTAACTAGTCCAGGGCTAGGCAGAAAGTGAATGCTGAAGGAATGTTTTAGTAGTCAATATTTGACTAAAACATTTAGTGTACAGTGAGCTGTATGAAATGGGCAATATTCGATTGGTTTTGACCCCAAAAAGTCAGTTTTGTCCTACTGTGACTGGCTTAAAGTCACATCCTTTCTCATATACTAAGTCAGACAAGCATGGTTAACCTTGAGCCTCAGAATAAGTTTTTTTGGGGGGGGCGGTTAACATGATGAATAAAATTAGGGGCTATGGAGCTGGATTGCCTAGGTTTGAAAATTGGCTCTGACATTTTCTGGCTGGTTCACTTCAATTTCCTCATCTGTGCCCCAGGGCTAAAACTAGAACCTACCTTGTGTTGACGTTGTGAGGGTCGAAGGAGTTATCGCATGTGACACTTAAGATGGATGCTGGGCACTTAGTAAATGAAAGCTACGGTTTCCAGTTTCTCTTTCTCTACTTCTGCTTTTTCTCTTTCTCATAGTCTGTTCGCTTAGGAATCCTCTCCTGATACACCTTACCCTGTCTAACTTCCCTATGACAGCACTTCAAAATGACCCTATTCATATCCTTATCCAAATTTCTTTCCCATCGGCTCTAATCTTAATTGTCACAAGAAATGCATTTGGATAAATTATGACTGAGACCAGTTTCCTAGGTGACTTTTCCTACTGGCATTTGTATTTTAAATAAAACACTTGAGGAAGCAATCTTTTGTTTCCTAAACTTGTCTGATGGCAAGAAATACCCAAGGCTATTCAACCTCCTAATCCCATCCTTGGAGATTCAGGTTTAGTTGGTCTGGAGTGGATTTGAGGAATCTATATTTTTATTAACTACTCAATAATTATTATTTTGGGCCAAGTTTGAAAAAAACTACTTTAAATCTTAATTTCTTTCTTTCTTTCTTTCTTTCTTTCTTTCTTTCTTTCTTTCTTTCTTTCTTTCTTTCTTTCTTTCTTTCTTTCTTTCTCTCGGCCATGTGCCAATAAAACTTTATTTACAAAACAGGTAGTGGGCCAGATTTGGCCTGTGGATCATAGTTTGCAGACCCCTGCACTGGATGGTAATCCTGAGACAGGGGATGGAGTCAGTGGCATTTTAAAACCTTTCTTTTTATTTTAAAGAAAAATTTAAAATTTTTTTCTTAGCCACAGTTGCTTACTTGTAGGATGTGTGTACCTGTTGGGTACTGCACAACTTCTCAAACCTTTGACTCTGATTGGATGCCACAACCCTCATCCTTGTTTCTTGGGCCACATTGATTTTCACATGGATGAAAACCTACCTTCACAAAGATATGACATCATTGAATGGAATGTAGCAAATCTAACATGTAGTGTGAATGTGAATTACTTCAAGCTAGTAGTTTGTATGGTGTACAATGGATGTTGCTGGGTGCTCTTTGAACATTTAAAATAACCCGAAGTGTCCCTGTGAATTCACTGAAGCACCTTGACCCCAGCTTAGAAACCATGAACCTGATACGTGGAAGGCACTCAAACATAATCATTAACTGAGTGACTGGCTACCCAGATGAATGAATGAATGAACTGTGGTGGGAAGGGGAGTCCAGAGAGGATTAGAGAGAGCTCTGGAGACAAAAGGCCCCTTTCTTCTCCCTTAGCACAGTGGCTCCAGAAGGCTATCAATCAGAGTCTAAACAGAAAAGCAGAAGCTACTCCAGTTGTTTCAACAGGAGGAACTTAATACAGGAGATTGGTTTTATACATGGTGGAGGAACAGAAGACCAAACAAAGGATGGCGAGGTGACTCAGGGATGAATGAGAGCAGGAAACTTCTATTACTCTTAGTCTGTAAAGATAAAGGAAGGAGGTTATTCCCAGGCCCCTGGGAACCAGAATAGCCCTGTTGGGCCAACATTGCAGCCATGAGGGAGATGCAGTTGCTAAAGGTACCAACTGAGGCACAGAGAGAGAGCGAGGGCTCAAATACTCTGACTTTCCCTTCTTGCCTTTCAATCTCTCACCCAGAGACTCTCACTGGCCAAACCCAGCAGGACACCAGTTGGCATAAAGCCTGATAAATGTAGCCTGCAGGGGTCAGGCCCTGCAAATAACTCAATTTCTGATGACTACCTGCCATCTTCTATGATTGCTATGTTTTCTTCTTCCTTCTTGGGGGAAGTTTGTTCTAATGGCCCTCAAATCACAAACATGGGCCATTGTCTTGTCCATTCACACAGATAACCTGAGATCTTAATTTTGAAATTAATTGTGAAGTTCCAAAATTTTTAAGTTACTCTGTCATACAGTCTACAAGGAGACGATCTTGTTTGATCATTGCTAATAAAAAATACTCTCCAGACAAGTGCTATTCAAAGAAAGGAGGAACAGGAGCATTTGCTCCTCCTGAAAACTTGTTAGACATGTACCATCTCAGGTCTTACCCTGGACCTCCTGAATCAGAATCTGCACTTTAACAATATCCTTGGGTGATTCACATGCCTATTAAGGTTTGAGAAGCACAACTTCAGAACATGGGAAGGCCTTGCTGACACATTTAATTTACTCAGTGTTGTTTCAAAATTTTGCCTTCTGTATTCTCAATGTTTTCTAAATAAGGTAATTTGATGTTTTATATTTTGACAATATTATTTTAGATGAAAAGAAAAATATTCTATTATATATTTCTATGTGTAAAGAGCTTCTCCTGTATCTTAAAACTTCTTCCACGTGTGTGATACTTTAAACAGTGCACTTTAATGAAAAAATAACCATGTAGAAAACCACTGTGAAAGTTAGCTAAGCAAAAGCTCTAAGCATGCCTTCCACACCTTGCAATTTATACAAAACCACACTAGCATGATCTATTTTGATGTTTGTGGTTTCTTTGCAGACTATATCCTAGCCACCTCTCTAAATTTTTTAATGAGAGGTGACAGAGGAAAAACTAAACCTAATTCAGATCAGTGACATTTATTTACTAAATAGTATCCATTTTTTAAATTTAGTAGGGAAAGTTGTTTACATTAAAAAAATCAAGCTGACTTAGATACGTATGATACAAATTAACACTGTCTTTATGTCTTCTTCATTTTTACCTTCTATTCACCCACCTCCAGCCCCTAATCCTCCCATGTAGCATATGTCCTGCATACAGTAACTGCTCATTTAATATTTGTTGAGTTGAAATTGAATTGAGTTTCACTCGTGAACTCTCCCTTTATGCTCTTGGTCCCATATCAACATCTTCAGTCATGCCTAAATACACATAATGTTTGTGGTCCACGCCATCCGTAACTGTGGAAGAGTGAGTCACCTATCTGCAGATACTCATTAAATGTTCATTGAAGATTATGTTGTTTTTACAGAGTATGTTTCTTTGTGGAGAAGCACGAACAGGACATGTTTACATGAATTTTGAGTCTATTTGTAGTCTGTTTTGATGCTCACCAACCTCTAAGTGACTCAAATGAAATGTGTTAGTTCACTTTGGAAGAAGAAGCTACTGAATCTGTGCAGAGAGATTTTTCTTTCTTTTTTTTTTTAAACCATAAAGGTAATCAGTTTCTTTAAGTCATCCATGCTTTCAATGAAACATATCGTGGGAGAGGTGTCTGGGTATAGTCTTACATATCAGGAACCTCACGGTTTAACTACAGGCACTCACAGATCACTGGTGTTGCTGTCTGACTTTTGACAGCTGTGACCTCTTTTTCCACCCACATTTATAAGTCAGATTTGTATGAAGAATTGGTTTAAATAAGGTTTTAGCTAATACAACCGAAAGCCTAGACATAGAATTGTTAGTGTTTCTTAGAGTTGAAATCAACTTGGGAATGTCCTTCTCAGCAGAATACAGTTCATATGATTCTATGATGAAGTTCAGAATGTGGTGAGGTGCGAAGCCCATAGGCAACACAAACTGGGATGGAACATAGATGACATCAGAATATAAATATAAATATTGTCTTACTTTATGATAGCCATAACCTTTTTCATAGCTTTTCACTGCTACATGTGTCTCTATTTAAAAAAAAAAGCTCTTCTTTTTAAATTCAGATAGTTTTCAAATTATAAATATCTGGGGGAAGGGTTTTTTTGAAAGTTCATTAGTTTAATGGTAATTTATTATATTTTCAGAATATCTTACATTAAAAAACCCCAAATTACCTGTATTTTCCAACCCAAAGAGAGCAGGCTCAAGTTCATTATGCAGTAAAATGCCAAGACAGCTCTTTTTACCACGATCTTGGACATTTGGTTTCTAAGGGCATAGGAAAAAAGTATTGGAGAAAAACGTATTTAAAGTGAAAAATCTGATAAACAAGTTGCTTCCATATTTTTCTAGTTAGGAAGAAAATGTGATATATAATTATACTACTGTGAATTTTAAGTTTTTTTTTTTTAATGAAAGAATGCTACACATGGTGATGCAAGGCTGAGAACCACTTATGAATTCATTGTTGGATCTACTCCCTCTTCTGGATGAACCCTATCTGAGCTGTCTAAGGAGTAGCCACTAGACACAGGGGAACAGTGAGCACTCAAAGTGTGACTACCAAGACTAACACAATGAATGTTTTTTTATTTTATTTTATTTTATTTTATTTTATTTTATTTTATTTTATTTTTAACACCTTTATTGTGGTATGATTCCTGTACAGTCAACTACACATATTTCAGATGTACAATCTGATGAATTTTGATAGATGTACACACCCATGAAACCACCACCCCAATCAAGATAGCTACCATTTCCATCACTCCCCAAGAGGTGCAAACTGCAAATTCCCAATTTATCCCTTTCCACCCCTCTTACTCACTGGTAACCATAAGTTTGTTCCCTGTGTCTGTAAGTCTGTTTCTGTAAAACAATGAATTTTAAATTTCATTTAATGTTGATTAAAATTAAGATTTAGATAGTCACGTGTGGCCTGTGGTTATAATCTTGGCTTGGTAAGTGCAACTCTGCAATTAAAAAGGAAGAGAATTTTAATCCCTAGAGAGCCATCTCTGTTTTTGGGGAGTGTTTTTTGGGGGGGTGAACAGAAATTTTGTCAGTAGGTTGCCGTATCCCAGAAACTGAGGTTGGGCTCTCAGATTTTTCTAGGCTAAACAGTTAATTTGGATCAAATTTTAAGCATACTTTGTGAAGAGGACCAGTAGGTATGTTCATTCAAGTACTTTACTACAAGAATTGCTCATGTTACTACATGCACATCTCCCTTCCAATTTCTTTCATTTTCCAAAAAGTTTATCCCAAATTTTGCATATGGGAGAGCAACTTTAGCATGAGCCTTTTACTCTTCTTGGCTCCATTCCACCTACCACTTCTCTCAAATAACATCTCCCCTGAGGTACTCATTTGGGTAAAGGAAAGGATGGCCAGGATTGCAATGGTATCCCAACCTTTTTAATCAGGTTGTAGACATTGAAGGTGATACAAACATGATTTCCATTCATGCTAATGATGACTGGGAGATAAAGCCACAAGCACCTCACAAAGTGTAAGAGCTAAAAGTCAGAGAAGTAGCTCTTGAATAAAATGTGTGCACCAATGCTGGAGAAAAGACGTGTCTAATGCTCTAATTTAGGTAAGAAGACGTGAGGGTAAGGAATCTGACCAAGCAGGGTGTGGGATGATCAGATTTTATTCCAAAAAGGGAGCTTATAAAGAGCCATTTCAACATCTTAAGTAATAAATCTGTCCAAAGAAGATAAATGACTTGACTCACATCACAGGTATATAGGACAAGAACTCCATTCTACACTTGGAGTCAATTTCTAGACCCATGATTTGAACTGGAGAAAACGTCTTACTTCTCTAATTCCCTGAGAGAAAGCCCTTGACTGTTGTTGCTGGGGTAGACCTAGAAGACAGCAGGTGAGAGTCAGGGTAAAGCAGGAACGCCTCCTGTCTCCCGTCCCCAGTGTGGTCTCCAGAAGAGAAATTCCCTGAACAAGTTCTGCAAATACGAGCTTCCCAACTGCTTGTAATATCCTATAATTTCAAACCTTTTAAGGCCATTCTGGGAGAGAGGTTTAAGATGAGAGAGTTCTTTTTTCTTTTGAAAAAAGAAACCTCTGCCTTTCTAAACATTTCCTAAACCTCTGGAACTCTTTGGAATGAGCCAGAAGTGGAAAAAGTAACTGGAACTTCTTGGGAAAAATTAGTGGTGACTGTTGAAAAGAGCATTTATCAGTAATCCAAACAGCCAGGAAGTCTGGACATGGCTGAACAGGCAGAGCGGGTTCAGTTGGGGCTTTTCTGGTCAGGTAACCTGGTCTAGAAGTGGCTGGGTTGTGTTAGTTTCATAGGATTATCATAACAAAGTACCACAAACTAGGTGGCTTAAAACAATGGAAATGTATTTTCTCCCAGGTCTTGAGGCTAGAAGTCTAAAATCAAGAGGTTGGCGGGGCCAAGCTCTTGCTGAAGGCTGTAGGGGAGACTTTGTTTCATGCCTTTCTTCTAGCCTTAGATGTGACGCCAGCCTCTACCTCTGTCATCACATGGTGTTCTCTCCTGTATATTGTGATTTCTCCCTTCAACATGCATCATTTTAACTCAGATGTACCCCCATGCACCGTGACATCTAGTGAGTCTGGACATAGGCATCTGGATCTCCTCGAATGCTCGAATTCTCTAATGGTTTGACTATTTCTTATTCTGAGAACCACAAGTCTATATGTTTCTGAGGAATTTCACTGACATTGTAGAGTTATCAACATGGGAGGAAGGTCAAATCTATTAGTAGCTCTGTAAACCTGATATATACAAAGTACCTTTGACTTCTTTTTTTGTTTTTTTTTGGAGAAACAATAAAATTCCACACAAGTCAAGACAGAACATGAGACACAAGTCTTCATCTTGAATACCTTTAACGATTTACCAAGGTGGAACATGAGACACCAGTCATTTCTTCCATCTTGAATACCTTTAAGCCCTAAGAGGAGCCCAGTCCCATCTGAAGAGACTTCATGTTTGTATATGATAATTTGCTTCATCAAATGTGACTCTTACAGGTAAAAACGGAGATGTGTTTTACCCAGTCTCCTCATCAATTTTTCCCTGACTCCTCTGCCCCTCTCCCACTGTCAGCTTTGTTTTCAGCCCTTGAGAGAGGCTTTTGTTCTATTCACAGTTGAATTGGTAGATCATGTTTGTCTCAAGCTTCTGTAGCTGATCCTAATCCTACAGAAAGGCTTCTTGAGACATTCAAATGTGATTTGGTCTAAATATTTATAGTGAGTATAGACAGCTGACACCAATGAGGGACCACATGTTAAATCTTAAACATAAGGTGAACATCAAGCAACAAATAACATGAAACAAGTGGAAATATTTGTTTCTTGTGAATGTAATCACTGGGTCAAACTTAAGTGTTAATATGTTAACAGATTACTGTATAAAGTTCTCAAAGTAGGCAGGAAATAAAGTAGATGTTTGTTCCAAGAGGAAAATTCCTGCAAAAGATAGGCTACCATTTGTATTTTCTTTCTAAAAACTTAGCAGAAATCAAAATAGCATTAGTCAACTCTTTTTAATTTTTATGACGATGTTAAGATGTATTACATGAGAACTTCATTAGAACATGCATCATAAAACATAGATTATTTTTAAAAGAGTCCAATTTATTTCCCTGCCTCTTCTTCCTGAGTTCCAAGGTAGAGCAACATGGATGGATTTGGAGATCGTCATTCTAAGTGAAGTAAGCCAGAAAAAGAAAGGAAAATACCATATGATATCACTCATATGTGGAATCTTAAAAAAAAAAAGAAAAGAAAAGGAAAAAAAAGAGAAGATGCTAATGAATTTACCTACAAAACAGAAACAGACTCAGTCAACACACTTATGGTAAGCTTGGCGAAGGGGGTGGGAAGGGATAAATCGGGAGTTCAAGATTTGCAAATATTAACTACTATATACAAAATAGATAAACAACAAAATTTCTTCTGTATATAGCACAGGGAACTATATTCAATATCTGTAGTAACCTATAATGAAAAAGAATATGAAAACAATTTTATGTATGTATATGTATGACTGAAACATTGTGCTGTACGCCAGAAATTGACACACTGTAAATGACTATATTTCAATTAAAAAAAAAAAGGATGTGGCCAGTTTCTCTAACTTTATGCCTGAGGCCATCCAAATGACAGGAATAAAGATCTTATTCATACATTGCTTATCCCCTTAAAGTCCCAGGTGTGGTCTTCCTGCAGCTAGGACAGTAAACTTCCTCTTAAGAAAGAATATATGCTTTGTTTGTCAATTTCTCCACCAAAAGTTATCATTGAAATCTTTTCACAAAATATCCGTTCAATTCAATCCGTTTATTCTTCTCACTCTTTTCTTAACTGCTTTTCTGTTCGGTCTTTCTTTCTCTCTTTCTGCAATAATGCACTCCTGTGTGGCTACTTACTGAGAAAATGAAGTATGGGACAAAGATAGAATCAGGAGAAAGTTTTTTTGGGGGGAGGTGGAGGGATGAATCCCAAATCTGAATTTAAGATAATCTTAGGCAAGTTTTTCAGTAGAAGCAAGAACATCAGGATAATAGTAGGAACTGTTATTGAAGTTTTCAAGGTTTTTTTTTTCTTTTTTTTTTTTAAAGAGAGGTTGCCAGCTATGGCCAAAACCTCTCTGGTTAAGGCACTTTCCTCAGCAGGTGTGAGGTCACAGGAGGTTTATAACTGTTTTGGGAGTCAAACTTGGGCAAAAGATTCAGAAACAAAGTTGGCAGATGATAAGCTTTCTAAGTTGTAACTTGACATTGATCTGAATAATCACCTTTACCTTGGCCTTGAGTGATAGGACAAAGGATTCCAGATTTACCTTCTCCTTACTTCAAAGTGAACATTATATCTTCTTAGACTAAATCTTTAAGGAAATTAAAAAATAAAAAGTATTCAACCTAGAAAACAGAAATCTATTTTTCATACACTATAAAATATTGCTAAGAAAGCCTTTTATTACTCAGTTTTCCAGATTTTTTAAAAATAAAATATAATCTGTTTACTTCCTATGCCAGATACATATTATGAAAGTTAAACACATTCTTCTCCTATTTAACACTAAAACAATATATTACTAAATAGGTAGAAGAAAACCAGTCAGAGTAATTCCCTCAGCCTCGGTCCCAAAATGAAGATAGTGTGGAGAAAACTTGTGAACACAAGTAGTATGAGTAAAGATTAGCTTTGTTGTTGCAATGGGTTTTTTTTCCTTTTTTTTGTCACAGTATGATTTGATGTGCATTGACTGCTACAAAGTTATAATTAGGTAAACAGAGGCTGATAAGGGATTAGCAGGAGAGAAAAGAGTGTGTGCATCCATGATCTTGTGCACACATATATGCTCATGTGTGGACACTGGATGATGAGTCTATTCAGAGTAGTAAAGTGGGCCAGGAGGTGTGGGCAAGCCTGGAGCTTGTTTCATCCATTTCTTGTTGGGTGAGGAGGACAAGAATACTGGTTTGGTTTTATCTAATAGTCAGGAAGGAATTGAAGCTGATTGTCTTTACAGATCTGTCCAGCTTATGACTTTATGTTATAGGTTAATGCTAAATGAAAGGCATAACTGAATCTTCCTGAATGAGAGAAACATTAAACCTGCTGTCCAGGGAGAGGAGGCATGAGAGAGGGCAGAGGAAGTAAGTCTAGGAGACACTGTCCCTTATGCACAAACGTGTCTGCTGAGTGTGCAGATGTGATGCAGAGCTAACGAGGACCAGATTGCGCACAGATTTATCGCATAACCCCACACCCTCCCAGTAGCTGGGTCCCTGCCCTTTGGCCTGCATAGCATGCACTGTAGTCATTTTTCCTGTGTTACCCTTTGTGGGTATTTTCATTAAAATATACTCTGTATTTGCTTATTTATTATTATCATTTTTTAATTCTGGGGGGAGGTAATTTGGTTTTTTTATTTATTTACTTATTTTTAATGGAGGTGCTGGGGATTGAACCCAGGACCTTATGCTTGCTAGGGATGTACTCTACCACGGAGCTATACCCTCCCCCAAAATATTCTCTGTAGAATGGACAATGTTGCATCATTAAAGGGATTTCAGGAATCCGTGATGAGAAAGGGATGTTTGGCGGTGAGAAAAATTAAGGATGTGTGAACAGAAAAGGGCCTGCCTGTTCCATGTATGACTGAGTTCTTCTGAGTCTACTACAGACACACTTCATGTGATGCAAAGTGTGATGTGCTCGAGAGAGCATGGGGTCTGGAATTCAAGCACACCTCAACTTCAGTTCCCCCAGAAACAGAATCTGTGATGAAGTGTGATGTATAGGAGGTTTACTGGGGAGCGTTCTTGAGATCAATGCCTACGGCATGAGGGAAGGAAGGGTTAGGGTTGGGGTTAGAAGAGAGGAAGAAATTGGGCTTAGGTGCAGCCTCATGGGAGATCTCAGCTGAGAGTGAGGGAAGTTCTTATGGTGGGGTGGCCTTTCCGAGCTGTCTCCAGGGAGAGGAGAGGACAGCACCTTTGTCCCCTGCATTGATAAGTCATTGGATGTGGGCCATCTTGGAAGAAGTATGACTTTGGATAAGGACCTGACTTCAACTTCAATTTTTTGGTTTATTTGCTGTGTAAGGTAGGAAGCCTTAAATACCCATGGACTCTAAAGAAGTGCCATATCAAATGAGGCACTAGAAGAGAGAGAAACTTGTTAACAGACAAGTGTCCTTTAATGCTGTTTTTCTTATGCTGCATAGACTAGAAGGCAGAGCTGCTGCCCAACACAGTTCCAAGGGGTTCACGTCTGTAATAAAGTTCCTGTGAGTATTGTCCGTGTGAACAGTAGTCCCTGGATTTGGGCAGTGAGCAACATGTACAGCCATAAGCTGTGCTCTGAGATGAGGTGGAAACATAAATGAACGTGACTTTCTGAGAGCTGAGAGAATGGTCTTCTCTAATTTGTCACCATCTGACTAGCAGTTCAGGTTACAGAATAGACTTGTTCGTTCTTTTCTTCACCTGGCATCACTCATTTTATCCAATTGTTTTTGCCTCCTTTTGAACCTGTTTCTTTTGTGGCTAATGCTAAAATATGTGATGTCTGAGAATCACATTTTAGATAATAAAGACAAAATCATCTGCTTTCCTTAGGGGGCTGAAGTTCTCTAACTTTTTCTCTTTTCTAATTCTATCAAAAATCTGTGACGTTTATTGAAACAGCTGGTTGTATAAACAGTATGCTCTCTTCAGCAGTAAATGTGGACCCACCCTGTACACATGTACATGCCTTTGGAGGGGAGTCAATTGAGAGTCAGCTGAGTCTTGAGAGTCACTTTAGTAAAACCTCAGTTTACACTTGCATTCTGACTTCTGCAGCATCTGAAAGAACTGAGGAAGGGAGCTTATTCCAGGCAAGTGCCCTGGTGTAGTGAGGGCATAACTTCCTAATCTTAATCAAAAACCCTTAGGTTCTCATCCTCTCATGCCGTCTTATGAATTTCCATCTTAGTATAATTTTTTTTTTTTTGGTAAAGGGATTTGTGTCTGTGTGTGGAAACTAGCTAAAAAGATGCAGTATCACATTTATGTAGTTTCACCTCACCCTCAAAGATCTGGGATTTCTCTTATGTACCAGAAGAGCTATGTTTATGTCAGTCTTAGGGTAATTTAGAGGAATTAGTAGATTGGCTACTGAAAATGCAAGTTGTCAAAATAAGAAAATACAGTTGAGACTCTTTCATGTTGAGTTTTGCTGAAAATCAGTTGGATATAACTCAAGAGTAGCCAAGAGGTGGCTCAAAACGTGAGTGAACAAAAAGTGTCACGTGGAGCGTGCAACATGATAAAGACTCTCATCGAACTTGAAGCCTGGTGATCTGCACCTCCTCTGCCAGTCATTGTGCTCACCACGTGCTGTTTTCCGTCTTGCTGAAATGACTGCACTCAGCCCCAGGGTCAGAGGCAGATCTGCATTGCATCACGCTTGGGCTATTGACTCAACACTGTCCAGTTGAGGCTTGGCCAGTGTCTAATGAGGTGGCTTTGGCATGAAGCACTGTTCAGTTGGAAGAACAGCTAGTTAATTCAGGTTGTAGAGTAAGAAGAGAACAATGAGACTGAGATGAGACCTGAGTGGATGTGCAGACAGAAGTATTTGCGGGACTAGGGGGTGGGGGCTGGGGGACTGTCATAGTTCCAGTTTGACCACAAGCAATAAATTTCTGCTGTATAGCACAGGGAATTATATTCAATATCCTGTAATAACCTTTAATGAAAAAGAATATGAGTACAAATATATGTATATATATGCATGACTGGGACATTATGCTGTACACCAGAAATTGACACATTGTAACTGACTATACTTCAATGAAGAATAATAAAAATTTTAAAATTAATTTGAAAAAGAGAAAAAAATAAAGTGAATTGGGGGAGCCTCTGTTTGTCACAGATAGCCTGGCTTTAACACATCACCCTACCCATCAGTTGTCATGGTGACCTGGATCTAAGAGCGGAGGGATCTGGTCACCGAGGCTGGTTTCATCATCTTTAGTAGGAAAGACTACAATACCTACCTCATGTTAAAGTGTTAACTAGCCGAAGTCAATGAGAAGCAAAGAATGACTGTGGAAAAAGAAAGGATCAGGTTGTGTGAACCTTAGCTGTTAAGTTTCTCTCTCTCCACATGCTTCTCCCTTTTGGGAGATTTCTGCCTTTGTCCAAATTGACTCGAGGCCCTAACTAGAACAAATGGCAATTAGTTAGTGCAAAAAGGAATTACTGAAGTTACTTGTAAACCGTGACCCAGGTTTTAGGCATACCAGTGCTTTTAAATCCTGAACGATTACCTGAACAAGCTTAATTGGGATTTTGAGATTTGCAGATACTAACAACTATATATAAAATAGATAAACAACAAGTTTATACTGTATAACACAGTATAGTATAAGCACTATATTTAATACCTTATAGTAATTTATGAATAAAAAGAATATGAAAACTAATATATGTATGTTCCTATATGACTGAAGTACTATGCTGTACACCAGAAACTGACACAACGCTGTAAATTGACTATACTTCAGTAAAAACATATATTAAAAAAAAAAAAGCTGTTCAGCAGAAAATCTTGAGACATTAAGCAAGGGAGCTCCTGAAATTTGTTAAGTACATCCATTTTAAGAATATGAGGGTGTGCCTGCATGCCTTTTTGGCAGCTGTGGCTCTGTGGCTAGGTGAAAGTATTCAGACTAACCATGAATGGGAAAGAGTTGATAATTGGGGGCAGAGCACAGCGCGTTCAATTCAGCACACGGGGAATAAGATAGTATGATATCATGCCAATTGCGTCCATGTGCTCTGTGGATCTAGTATACTAGCGAACTGGAAAAGTTATCTCCTGTGTTTGTATAAGCATGCCCCTGATAGTCCTCATCCCAAGACACATTCCAACCGTTTACGTTTCATGCTTCCTGGAAAACAAAATCTCAGACTGCCTGGAAGATTTTGCTACTTTATGACGTTACTGCCAGCATTTCATTAGAACCATATTTACTTGAATATCTTCAGGAGAATTTTATACACACACACACACAAAGACCCTGAGCTAATTCTTCATATGTTGATGTATTTTAACAAATAATAGTTAACTTGAAAGAGAACCAAAGTTCTCTGAAGGCAACATTATTTGTTAACTCAGTATTGACCGAACAAAGTGAAATTAACTGTGTTGCAAAAAAAAGAAAAACATGATTGACTGTGTTTGGTTTATGTGCTGCCACATAGACACAAGTTAAAGAGGCAAGAGAAAAACTTTGAAAGACAGCATGAAATTGGATTCTTCACACTGTCACAGGGCCAGACACGGGTGGTAAGAGACTTGGCCTCAGCGAGACCATTGTATATACACTACATGTATTGCTGAACAATACCAATAATTTCTCTTCTTTAAGTTGGTTTTGTGGCTGTTAGTTAGGCCCTGGGAGTACCCCAAAATGAAGACGTACAGAGCCAAAAAGGGAGGAAATTTTATTTAGAATTAATCCATTGGTGGAAAGAAATCCATGAAACCATTTGGCTGAAAACAGGGTACGGACTTAGCAACAGGTCGATGAAGGGATGTTATCCCAGTATGTGCAGGAGTGAGTCCTGAGTGTGACTCAATGCGGCAACATCAATAGAGAGATAAAGATAAAACCTAACTGGAATTTATTTTAAATAAATTTAACTACTAGAACATTCAACATTCCCTAGTCTTGACTAATGGCAGGGAGGATAAATAGAGAACTAGTCGACCGAGTCAGGAAAAGTCAGGGAACAGAACGCTGGTGAGATTGACCAGCTGCTGAGACGTATACTAAGGTTTAATTGAATTCAGCATCTTCTTTGCAAAATTCTTTATAAACTTCTGGGTTTTTTTAATCTATTTTTATATATATTGGCTAACATTTGCAAATTTCAAACTGCCAAATTTATCCCTTCCCACCTGCCTTTCCCCAGTAATCATAAGATTGTTTAGTATGTCTGCGAGTCTGTTTCTGTTTTGTAGATGAGTTCATAGTGTCCTTTATTTTTCTTTTCTTTATAAGCTTCTGATTATAAATTCATATATGAGTGTATAACTTATGAAAATTAAACATGCTGCATACAGTTTTATTTACAAGATGAACTTGTCCACAAGTCCCCTTTCATGGATAATTTTATGTAAATATTGCTTTGTGCCCGCTTAAACTTTCACATAGTTCGAAACTGTAAAATCTAAATTGATATATAAAACTATTCAGAATACGGATATAACAAAACAAAGTCCAAGTTCATTGTTAATCGTTTTAGATATTTTTGTAAAAGAAACAAATATACATCATAAAACTCATCATATCATTAGCATGTGTATAAACAAGCACTGCACATTGGAGACATCCATAATTAATTTAGGTTTTGCAGTTCTTTTTCAAAATTGAATCTAGTTCTGTCTTTCTGAAACCTATTAGGCCAGCCACATTTTGATGTAAGAAAAGCTAAACATACGTGGTCAGGGTTAGATTTTCCTCCTGCGGTCCTTTGGTGTAATTTGCAATGGGCAAGACTCGTGTTCCTCAGCTGTATCTGTGCCATCAACAGTCATGCAGCAGCGCTGTCCTCTGTCCTTGAATCTCCACCTTCCTTCTACTTGGAGATCCTGGGATTTTCTTTCAAAATGTCCCTTCCTGCTACTCCTCTACCTCCCTTTTCTCTCCTTCTATTCTCACCCCTTCTTCTCTCCTGTTGCTTTTCATCTTCCACCTCTCTTTCCCCTCCTTTTCCTCGTCCTACAGAAATATAGGTCTATAGATATAAATTTTACAACAGCAGCATTTTCCATTATTAAAAATAAGAAAATAAGACAAATAAACCTCATACTACCACCAACCATAGATCACCATTGTAAACTCTACATCCTTTCAGGTCTCGTTTCTGTAAATAACCTATTTAATATACAACTATGGTTTTTCATATATACATATAGTTGCTATATATATGTACATGTACTTCATATGTTTTGTGTATATGTATACATGTAAAAATACATGCATATGTATGTGTGTGGTGTGTGGCTTTGTAACCTGCTTTTTTAAATGAACCACCTCCATTCTACTATTTCAGTACATTTTTTATTCACGTGGTACCTACATTTTATTTAAAATTCTCCAGTTGACTCCAGAATGAGTTCTGCAGCTGGTTGTCCAAAACAGTTCCTGATTCATAGCCACAGTCTGCGTTTGGTAGGTAGGCCCCTTTAAGTGTCTTTTCATCTAGCACAGTCCCTTTTTATCAGGACGTGATTTGCTGTTATCGACCGGGCCACTTGTCTGGCAGAATGTCCTTTCTCTAGGATGTAGTGCCCAACAATCACAGAAGGGACAATTTTGTGGATTATTTTGGGATGGGACCAAATGTGTTCTCAACACTGACAACACTTTAGTTTTCTATTTGCAGGTTGAGAGTGAAACACTTACTGAGAGGTAACTTTTTCTTCCGATCTAGAAGCTTTTGATGTATTTTTCTTATCCATCAGGACCTGCCTGGATGTGAATTTTTTTTTTTTTCATGGAAACCAACTGGATCTCTCAGTGTGCAGATTCAGATCTTTTTTTCAGCCCTGGGAATATTGTTTTTCTCATACATCTCTTCCACTTTTTTCTCCCTAAACACCCATGATTTGTTTGCTACATCTTCTGCAGTTCTTTCACCTTTTCCCGCGTGACTTCTAATTCTTTCATTTTTGTGCTTTAAAATATTCCTTAAAATTAGGCTACTGATCTGGTCATTAGGTCGTCAAGCTTTCTTCTATTTATTACCTACTGATTTGTCCTAATTTGAAAATGATTTTAATTTCTAGAAAATGCTTTTGTTTCTGTTGTTTATTTGGTTCTCCTTAGGCATTCATGAATAATTTTTTTCAGATGATCACCTGTCTCCTGCAGCAGTTCTGTCTCATAGTGTGTGTTCCAATTGCTAGTCTGATCCTTTTCCTTTAGGCTGTTGAAGCTCTGTGGATGGTTACTTACTTTCCCTGCCAACACGGTAGAGCTTGAAATATCGGCGGGGCTGATGGGAATCCTGCTGTGATGATCCATAGCCTATGGGCTACAGGCGGATGCCAGCATCCTCCTGAGGTTCCTGGAAGAACTCCCTTTACTCTCCGGTACAGTAAACTACACAGATTTCAGATGTACAACTTGTTGAATTTTGATAGACGGATACACCCATGAAACCACCACCACAGTCAAGATAGCTCACATTTCCATCACTCCCCAAGAGGTGTAAATTTTGAATTCCCATTTTATCCCTTCTCACCCATTTTACCCACTGGAAACCATAAGTTTGTTCTCTGTGTCTGTGAGTCTGTTTCTGTTTTGTAGATAAATTCATCTGTGTCTTTTTTTTTTTATATTCCACATATAATACCATATGATATCACTTATTTTACTCTTCATGTTCCAAAGTTTCTTAGCCAAATGAAGTAAGAGAGACTTCTCATTTGCCATCTCAGAAACTAGGAGGCAGGCCATATAGAGAAAAGACTCACAGTCCAAGAACCCACACACAGCCAAGACGCATTCATATGTGAGGGTGAAAGGCACGAACTCAAGGATAGGTAGGAGCTTAGACTGAAGCCACCCACGTTCCCCGTATTAGGAAAACGAATGAGAAAAGACTATAACTAAACCACGAATTAACCCCAGCAGGGCCTTCAACGTGGAGAAAGAAGAGAGACAACAGTGGCGGCGCGACAGTGCGGCCCAGGATTTGTACGCGCAAGCTCCAGGTGGCCCGCCTGGATTCAGTTCTCAATGATCAGGCCATTCTGTTGTGTGACATTAGGCGCATGTCTTATATGTCTTTGCCTCCGTTTCTTCATCTGCAAAATAAAGAATGGGAATAATGGTACAGTTTATCCCACAATGTGTTTGCAAAGAATAAACGATTTAAAAAATGTAAAACATTTAGAAGAAAATCTGGCACGTAATATGTGCTCAGTAAATGTTATTTCATGATTATTCTATATAATAGTTTAAGAAAACACTAAGAATAGATCGTGTAAGTGCTGGATAAGAACTCTTGAAATTGATACGGTAAGCACTAAAGTACCCCAGCAAACCTTTGTTTAGTGGGGACAAGTACGGTGAAATAAAATTACCCCGTTAGATGGGGGAAGTATGTCAGGAGGGAAGAATGGGAGGAATGATAAAGTACTTTAAAGCTCTTTTTCTGCTAGAGAGGTGGGGAAGAGGCAGGATTAGAACGCCACGGTGGGGAAAACGGGAACGTAGTTAGTATCTTGTTTTTAAACCAATCATAGTGATATGTGTGCCTCATTAGAAGAGCAGGGAGACTAACCATTAAGGAAAACCCACCAGAACCTTTAAATCAACATGCGGGAAATAGGAATGAGCAAGAATTCAATCAAACTAACAAAACCAAGGGGAAGAAAAATAAGGAAAAACAATGTAAATAAGTAAAAAACAGTAGACAAAGTGGAAGGAATAAAATCAGCAACAACCTTGTGCCAAATGTGAATGGACTGAATTCATCCATCAGAAGCTAGAAGCTGCTACTTTGGGTTAAAAAACAAATTCTAGGTATGTGAGTTTACAATGAAGTGCATAGTGAGAGGCATAAATAACTATCTCTTTCTCGCTCATTCTCTCTTTCTCTCTGGCTCCCTCTCTCTCCTTCCTTTCTTCCTCCTTTCCTTCCTTCCTCCCAATAAAGGGGTAAGGCCACATGAGGAAATGCAAACCAAAAGAGAACTGAAATGACATTATTAATATCCCACAAGGCACAATTTAAGGCTAAAAGCACTTAGAATAAACAGGTATAATGTGTACTGATATAAATCTAAGTTGATGAAGATTTGTCATAAAATGACAGGTGTCAAGCAATACGAACAAAATATACAAAGCAAAAACTATTAGAAATGAAGAAAAACCTCATACAAATACAATGGATAGTGAAAGATTTTTTGACTCTCTCTCAGAAATTGATTTATTAGGCAGAAAAATAAGAATTTCTTTAGTAGACTTGTTGTGATTGATGTTTGGACCTTACATTCTTCAAGTAGAGAATATAATTTTTTCAAGAATCTGAGTACAAAGCAATTGATCATGTACTTGGCCAAAAAGAAATCCTTACTAAATTCAATAAAAGGGAGACTATATAGGAGATATACAGTTGGATTGTAGGATATATAAAATTAGAAGTAAAAAATAAAATGGAGGCTTCATCAAAAACTTAACATACTTGAAAATTAAGAACTAGTTCTAAGACTTGCAAATATTAACTACTATATATAATAAACAACAAATTTCTTCTATAGAGCTTAGGGAACTATATTCAATATCTTGTAGTAATTTATAATGAAGAAGAATATGAAAAAGAATATGTGTATGTACAAGCATGACTGAACTATTATACTGTACACCAGAAATTAACACAACCTTGTAAACTGACTATCATTAAATTAATAAAAAGAAATAGTTCTAGATAACATTTGGACCAAAAAGGAAATTGAAATGAAAATAGTTTTCTAGAAATTAGTGGAAGAAAAATATTTTATTCATGTTCACTGAAACCCAGAAGCCAGTAGTTCCCAGAAAAAAAGGTATAATATTAGATATCACCATCAATCAAAAGTAAAAATGAAACAACATTGCTAGCCGCTTACCCTGATCAATTTAAAAATGGACAACAAAGTAATCCAAAGAAATTGTGAAGAAGGAATTAACTGATAAGAGATCTAAACTTAATGAAATAAAAAACAAAAATTTATTATTAAAGGATAAATAAGTCCAAAAGCAGGTTTTTTAAAAAAAATTATTGGAGGAAAGTCACTTTACAATGTTGCATCAATTTGTGGTATACAGTAAAAATCTTCAGTTGTACATATACATACGTATATTTGTTTTCATATTCTTTTTCATTATAGGTTACTACAAGATATTGAATATAGTTCCCCATGCTTTACAGTATAAACTTCTTGCTTGTCTCTTTTATATATAGTAGTTAGGATAAAAAATAGGTTTTTTGTTTTAAAGAAAACTACATACTCCCTTTGTGCATCACCCAAGTATCAGGCTCCAGTAAAAAAAATAAATGAGTCACTCAAATTAGGATAAATCCAGGATGGTTTGAAAAAAATACCGTTCACTAAGACAAGGGCATCATGGGGTAAGGAAAATGAAGAAAGTAGTGCAATATCTTCAGGTAGTGACAGGAGAGTTGTTGCCGTCACTTGCTCCTGAAGGAACAAGGAGAGGCAGCTATAACCAGGACTTGGAAGGAGAGAGCTGTGTGGAGAAGTCACTGTGTGTGGCTTTTAGTGCAGAGTCAAAGACAGCCTGCAATGACCCTGTGGGGAGGGAGGGGTGTTTGTACCCCAGTCTCACTCTGCTTTCTCCTTCCTGACTTCAAATGCAATTCCCCATTGGTGAACCCAACTGGAAGCCAGAGGGCCTTGGAAATCACTGTTCTGGTCCATAGAGGTCAGCCTCCTGGGGCACAGAGCAGAGCAGAGAGGGGTGGAAGTTCATCTGAAGGGGCCACCTGAGGTAGCCACCTCCCAGTCAGTTCAGAGTGTGAGTTCTCAATCTCAAGCAATACCTTTGATGTATTATAAGCTGGGACATTGCAGGTTGTTGCTTGAAAATGAAACATACATTGTAGGTAATAGCCAAGAAACTATTGATTTAAATCATAATATTAATGGGTTTTCACTGTAGGAAAAAAGAAATAATTGAACAATGGTTTTGTTTCATCAAGTTGAGAAAGTTGTTAAAGCACAATTATAACTTGATAAGAGTATAATTTATTTAACGTTTTGAGATGGTATAGAGCTTTCAATTAAAGAGTCTCAGTTTACCTGTCTGATGAAGAGGGAAAGACAGCAGCTTTTATGGCGACCTCTTCTATTTCACTAGTCAACTCATAGTATCGGCTTTGGCTGCCATGTGGCTTTATAGTCACACTGATGCGGTGTTGAAGAAACCCAAGTGTGAAGCACCCATCATTATGCTAACCAACATTAATCTGCACTGTGGCTTGACATTTTAGGCTGTTATAGACAATTCAGAATGGCTTCTACATCCTTGCTTTGGAAACTCAATTTTTCTCAACTGCTGTGGGCGCTGGGTCTTTGGGTAGAATTAAATAAAAGGGAAAGACCGAGTACGATAAAGATTTATCTCCCTTGTTCATAGTCACATGTGCATCACGTCCTCTTTTTTGATTCCATTACACCAGATAGGACTATGGGAATGGCTAGTCCTCAAGATGCTGTGATTTCTAAAACCAATTGACTGGGGCAACATGGTACTCTTTAAACCTTTTTTTTTTTTGCATATTTTTTAAATTGAAGTGTAGTCAGTTTACAATGTTTTGTCAATTTCTGGTACACAGCATAATGCTTTAGCCATACATGAACATATATACATTCATTTTCATATTCTCTTCCACCAGAAGTTACTACAACATATTGAATATAGTTCCCTGTGCTACAGAGTATAAACTTGTTGTTTATCTATTTTATATATAATATATATATATATATATTTAGCAGCAAATCTGTCAGTAATAATACATAAAACATTTGGAAGAGGCTGGGATCTGTCCTGGTCCTTTGATTTACTGGCCTCTCTCCTTTGTGTAACTCTTTGAAGTCTTCAAGACTTACACAGATAGCTTTGGTAGCAACTTAATCTATGATACCAAGTAATAGAATAATAAAAAGTAAGTGATGAAAGAAATCTCAGGTACAATCT
Source organism: Vicugna pacos (assembly GCF_048564905.1). NCBI lineage: Eukaryota > Metazoa > Chordata > Mammalia > Artiodactyla > Camelidae > Vicugna > Vicugna pacos. The sequence continues at coordinate 9,188,051 of NC_132994.1, read as the reverse complement.
AGTACAAATTCTAATTTTAAGGATGAGAAAAGTGAGATCCAGAGACATTAATTAGAGGACACAGTCATTAGTGGCCAGAATGCTGAAAGTTAGCTCAAAATTCTAGAACGCTGGGAACAAGCCAGAACTAAAAATTCATCTCTCTGTACCTAATTAATAGATTTGTTTCATTATTCCTAAAGGACTCTAAAAAAAAACCTGTAACTTACAGAAAAATTTTATACCTACCTGAAAAAATATATCTAAGAAAGCGTTTAAATAAAAACCAAAAGAGATTGATAGGCAAGATCATGCTACTAAAAGTTATATGCATTCTTACCCTAATGCTTAAAGTGAACTATAGTTCTATGTCAGAAAATGTGTGATCAATTATAATTTTTATTAAAACTTTAAATTAGGGTCCTTATTTAAGGACATAATCTTATAGTATTTGAAAGATGGTGGATGATATTTCTCTCAAGATTTGCTTATGGCTCTTGAGAGTAAGGGGAAAAACTTATTTCGAATATATTTTCTTTTGGGAGAGAATAGTTAAATATTTTGCTTTTAATAAAAGAATAGTTAGACTCATGGGATCCCAGAATTGGAAGGGCACATCGAGATTTCCAGTCTAACTTCCTACCCAAAATAGGAATCCCTTCTGCAGTGTCTCTGAGAAGCAGTCCTGCGGTCTCTGCTTGCATATTTCCAGTAATAAGAAACACACTATTTGTGAAACAGCACTTCTCACCAAGATGTCATAAAATTCTTCCACACTGAGCATAAGTCAGCCACTTCATCCTCATAACTTCAACTCAGTGGTATTAGTTCTCCCCTCTGAAGCAAAAGAAAGAAAGGTTGTTCTTTTTTGTTTTTTTGAGATTCGTTGCCCAAACATTTAGAGATTGTGTTTTTCTGTCTATTCTAAGTGTTCTCTTCTGCTGCACCAGCATATCTTTAGCTGTTCCATATAAAGCATGGCTTCGAGATTCCCAGCCATTTTATGGTCCCGCAGAATATAGTGATTTGTCAGTGCACCCCTAGAAACTGATGCTCACATAATGGTTGTCAGTTCCTAACACTTTCTTGTATAGTCCAGGTACTGCTTACCAGCTCAGGTATGGTTGGTTTATCATATTCTTGGCTCAGGGCATTAAGCTTCCAGTACAGTCCTGGCTCATGTTGAGCTTGGGGGTCAATAAAATATCCCAGATCTTTCCAACATGAACCTTGGCTAAATCATCTTCCTGATTCCATCCTGGTGAAATTTACTCTGTGAATCTTAAATGCAGAGCTCAACATTTTCCCCTTCTAATTATTTTTTTTATGGTCTGTTCCCAGTGTTTAGCCTTTTGAGATGACCTAGGCAAGTGATAAAACTTGGTGGACATCTAAGCTTATCCCACGTAAGGACAGACTCTGGTATGGTATCTAGTGAAAACTGAGGCGCCTAAGCTTGGGTGGGAAAACATCCTATTCCTTAAGGAAGCGTATTGATAGGGTTAAAGCAATATCAGAAAGGGGAGTAAGGCAGAAGCATAAAGTGAAGAGCATCCTGAGACAAAGTCCGTTAATTTGCAATTTTGTCTAGAGCTGTGCCAGAATCAGGCATTTTTTCAAGTATATTGATTATTTTATTATGTAGAACCCATCATTCATGCAAAAAAAAATCCATAGGGGTAAGTTAGGGGTGAATTAGTCAAAGAATCTCTGTTATTCTGATTTCAATTTCTTTAGATCAGAGTTTTTCAGTCTTGGCACCATTGACATTTTGGGCTGAAAAATTCCTTGTGGGAACCTGTCTGTTGAACTGTACAATGTTTAAAAGCAGCCCTGGCCCCTACCTACTAGGTGCTAGTAGCACAGGAGTGGTGGGACCCCAGCTGTGACAACCAGAAATGCATGATTCTGCCACATGTCTTCTGTGGGGATAAAATTGACCTTGGTTGAGAATAACTGGTCTAATTCAGTACTTTCAGATTGATAAACTGTATCAATCATAGTAGAACATATTCTGTTTAATATCCAATAATAAACATTAACTGTAGGATGTATGACTATCAATAACATGTCTCATACTCATTTTTGTACGTGGTCTATATAAGAAATTGTTTATTTTTTTCACCCTGTGCCTTTATGCACTTAGATCTCATGGATATTTCTTTGCAAAATCTTTGAAATATGATTAATTTATTGAGTAAATATTGATAAATTTGAGAATGTTTTGGGTGGAATTATGCACACTGAGTTACAGCCATAAATAAGACAAAAATCCATGCCTTCATAGAACATACATTAATGTGTGTGTCTCAGTGTGTGTGTGTGCTCGCGTATGCATGCAAGTGTGTGCACTTGTGCTAGATGTGAGGGTGAAGAAATAATGAAAATTTTAAAAAATCACATGGTGCTTCTAAGGATTTGAGGTGCTATGATGAAAACTAAAGTAGAAGAAGTTATAGAATGAAGAGGTCCCATGCACTGCTGTAAAATGAAGTAGAAGACAGCCTTCCGGAAGAGATGGTATTTTGGAAGAGGACTGAATGATATGAAAGAATGAACCATGGAAGTCCTTGAGAAAGAACATTTTACGCAGAGGAAAGAGCATTGTTATGGTCTGAATGTATCCTTTTCATATTCAAATATTGAGGTCCTGATCCTCAGTACCTGGGAATATGACTGTATTTGGGACAGAGCCTTTAAAGAGGCAGTTAAGGTAAAATTTCACATGGGTGGTCTCTAATCCAGTGTGCCTGGTGTCTTTATGAGAAGAAGGGATTTGGACAGAGACACAGAGATGTCCGTGTGAGGATAGAGTGAGAGGTGGCCCATGAGAGATGAGAACGTGGCTTGGACTAGCTGCTGGTGGTGGAGTAGATGAGAACAGGTTGGATTCAAAGTATGGTCAGAGGGTAGAGTCAACAGATCTTGCTGAAAGTACTGTGTCAATGAAAGAGAAGCAAACATGAATCCTATGTTTTATACCTAAGTAAAGGGCTAATTTTCTGTCTTCTTCCCCCTGAAGACACTTGGCAGCATCTTATGTATTTTTGGTTGTCACAGCTGGGGTAGAGGTGCTACCTATTAGCATCCAATAAGTAGAGGCCAAGGATGCTTTTAAACATTATACAATTCAACAGACAGTTTCCCTCAACAAAGAATTTTTCATCCCAAAATGTCAATGGTGCCAAGACCGAAAAACTCTGATCCAAAGAAATTGAAATCAAAACAACAGAGATTCTTTGACTAATTCACCCTTAAGTTACCCCGATGGATTTTTTTTTTTTGCATAAGTGAGAGGTTCTATATAATAACTTGGAGAACATATTATCCTAACCTTTGAATGTAGGTTGTGATGTTTGGTTACATTAAGTGTACCATAAACTATTTTTTTTTACTTAAAAAAATTTTAAGTGTAATATTTGTGGGAAATGCACAGAATATAAGAACAAAATCTACTTTTGTAATCTCACTCCTCAGAATTGAGCATTGTTAACAGCTAATGGTGCATCTTTCTGGACCTTTTTTTTTTCCAGGTATAATGAATCTCTCTCTCCCCCTCCCACACTCACTCACACACACTTTTTAGAAACTGCCAATATTCTCAAATCATAGAATTCAGTGCAACATGCATTTATCTCCTCCTCCTCTTTTTTTTTAACTTGAAAGGATCTTGTTGAGATTGTATGTAGAAGGTCAGATAGTGGGTGGTAAAACCACCGCTTTCAGGGAAAAAGAGTGGCATTCTCAAATGTCAATTGTCATGTTATTCTAGGCTCCAGATTCTGGAGCTTTGTTTTCAACTGGATTTGGGTTTTACTAAGGTGAATTTTGTTCAATGTATTTAAATGCTATTTGTCCATAATTTTACAAGTAGATAATCTTTGGTGTGCCTGGTGAAACATTATAAACCCCAATCAATGGAGTGCTTTCTTAGTTTCTTATTTGATTATTATTAAACACTTTAGGTCTTTTGATGCAGTGATCTATTTTTTTTTTGACATTTTTTATATGATTAAACCAAATGTGAACAAGGCAATTCAAGAAACCAAATTTATTTGTTGAATTCACCAAGTCTCCAGATGGGAAAAACAGAAATGAACAGATTCCATATAAAACATGCAAAGGAAAGGACAAAATAAAGTTAAATTCTTCATCTGAAATAGTTTAACAGATTAAAGTTTTTAACCCATAGAAGCACCATAAAATGAGATAAAGTAAAAAAAAATTGTATGTGGTCACTATGTTATTAAGTATCATAGAAAAACATTGTAATATGTTGTATATAGTGCTGGAATAGACGTTTTTAATCATAAATCAACTGATTCTCCATTGTCCTGTTCTTCTCAGTGCCCTTTCAACAAGAGGTATATTCTAGAACAAATGCACAGTGCTTTCAAAGAGAACGAGCAATTTCAGAAGACCACATGCAGCTCTCTGTATCTGTGGGGAAGGAAACACAGATAACCTATGTGGGGGTCTTTGGAGAGAGAAATGGTGTATCTGTGGCACTCACTGTGACAGCCTTTAGTGCCAACATCTCACTTAGTCTTCGTATAAGCCCTGATGAATGTTATCATCTCATTTTGTAGACAAGCAAAGAGACCCAGAGACATAAAGTGACCTACTTGAGTTCTTCTATCTAGTAAATGGCAGAACAGGGGGGAATGCAGATCTGTTGGCCCTCAAGGACCAGATTCCCTCCTCCATAACCCAGTGCCCACTTCTCTGCATTGGAACACTCGACTGGGGTTTACCAGAGCATTCATCAGTGAGGAGTTTCACACGTATGTCACTTACCTTCAGCTCTCTTATATTGAAATACTGTAAAATTGCATTTCCTATATCAATAACTCCATAGTGATGCTCATTTTGTCTTCATCATCTTTCAGTCTCCATCCTCAAGCTTCGCCTTTTATACAGAGCAGATGTGAAACAGACCTTATTTGATGGGATATTGAAAATTACTCTTTTGACATCCTCAAAAAGAGAGACATTGTCTAAGATAGTAAAAAGCTATTTTTATATGAAACTATCTTATATGCACATTATACATCTTAGTATAATATACACAATGAAGATAGAAGAGGAACATGGAAAACTTTTATTTAGAAATGTAATAGGGAAATCAGTAGTTCTCAAGCTGTGTAGACAAAAGTTGCAATCAGTTCTTGAGATTAAATCATTTCCCTTATTGGCTTAATCTTTTGTGTTGAAAGAAGTTAAGTATTTCGTTATTTTAAATTATTCCTCAGTAATAGCATAATTCATTACTTTTCCCTGAGCTGCTAATGATTTATTTTTTAAATGTTTACAGAATGTGATAGTTTATTGCTGTTCATATATTTCTCCGTCCAAATGTTTAAATTGGCATGTATAATAACAGAGATTTTGAAATTTTCTTCAATTCTTTATATTTAGCTAATAGAGCTTACCTAGGACACAACTGAAGAAATTTATACAGGGTAATTGGAATAAAAGATGACCAAATTCCTAGTTTTGTGGTGTCGTATCAAGCAATCTAATAGCATTTAGACTATGTATTACTTCTGAATCTTAAGCTTTTATGTCACTTGTAAATAATTCATATATCCACTATATTTCTCACAAATAATTTTTCCCTTGTGTTGAGAACTCTTGGGATTCATTATCTTAACAACTTTTATATATAACCTAGAGCAGTGTTATTATATTAATCATTTTGTACATTACATCCCTAGTATTTATTTATCTTATAACTGGAAGTTTGTACCTTTTGATCATATTCATCACCATTTAAAGATGTTAAATTATTATTGATTATATTCCCCATAGTGTACATTTCATCCTCACGACTCATTTATTTCGTTCCTGGAAATGTGTGTCTCTTAACTTCCCTCACCTATTTCACTCATCATCCCCCCACCCCCTTGCTTGCCAGCAATTACCCATTTTTCCTCTGTTTATCTATGATCCTGTTCCTGTTTTGTTCATTTGTTTTGTTTCTTAGATTCCACATATAAGTAAAATCATATGACATTTGTCTTTCTCTGTCTGATTTATTTCACTTACCCTAATGCCCTCAAGGTCTATCCATGTTGTCATAAATGGCAAGATTTCATTCTTTTTACGGCTGAATAATATCCGTTCATATATATACAAATATATATATATATTTATAAAACACATCTCCTTTGATGGGCACTTAGCACTTAGGTTGCTTCTATGTCTTGGCCATTGTGAATAGGGTGTATATATCTTTTCAAATTAGCATTCTTGTTTTCTTATATTTTTAATTTTCATATTCAATTGTATGAGTCTTTTTTAGTATATTTTGGATATTAACCCCTAATTTGTGGATATCTTCAGTTGACTGATTCAGGTGACAAAATTTCCCATTGTAAATGTTGAGATCCCATTAGTCTACAAGGTTAAGATTTCACTCTTTTCCTTCCATCGGATGAGGACTTGTGAGGATGGGTGGATGCATTTTCTTTGCTCATTTGTAAACCAGTGCAGTCTTGTAATCTTAGTTGACAACTTTTTTCAGGCATCTTTTAAAAAAATCGATTATTTTCCTAGATTGGGACACTGGTGAGGTATGCAGCCCCCTCCCGCTGCTGTGGCAGGAAACTTCTTGGCAACAGTATTGACACACACCACCTTGTCACACATTCTCTTCTTCTGGTGACTTTAAAGGGTCTTGAACCCACCGAATTATTTCTGGGTGGTAATAATCTGCCGGTGGTAATGCTTCCATCAGGCTTAGCCTTCAAGTTTTCCCTTTCAGTCTTTAAGAAACTTTGATGCTGATTCCCTAAATGCACACAAAAATGTCTGTGTTTGGTCAATTACATTTCCTTGTCTTTGGTTGATTGGTTGATTAATGAACTTATTCAACAAATATTTGCAGCACATGTGCCAGACACAGTGGACAAAGCTGAAGAATCAGACATATTCTCTGTCCTTATGGAACTCATGTTTGGATAATTTGGATGAATGTCACTGCACAGACCCAGCACAACCCTTGTGTGCATAGTTTCCTCTTTATTCATCACAAATATTCCCACTGTCAAACAACTCATCTTCGAGTACAACATTTGTCATTTTTTCTCCACTTTTCGTTTTTATTTTTTCTATTTTTATTTCCCTTGTAATTTTATGACTTCTAATAACACTTTCAACATTCTTAGTGTGCTTGAACTTACAGGGCCTTATAAAGTCCCTAATGGCTGGAAAACAGTTAAAAATTAATCCCACATACAGAAAACTCATCAACTAATAAAACCCACAGTGGCCAATTCTATAACAACCAGCTATAAACATTAAGACTATCTGATGGCAATGAGTGTTTGCTCCAAAGCATAGCTTTGTTCATACCTACAGAAATCTCTGAGCTGAAAGGTTTTAATTAAAAAAAAATTCTACTTTTAAGACAAGAGTCTACTTGATGATTTAATTGAAAGAAAATGAGGTGATAAAGTAGTAATTAGAAAGACGAGACTTAATAATTAGAAATTCCTGCTGTTAGAAGCTATAAAGAGACAATTTTCTAAAAATAATCAACACTACTAATGATCAGGGAAATGCAAATCAAAACTGTCATGAGATACCACCTCACACCTGTTGAAATGTCACTTCTCAAAAAGACAAGAGATAAAAAGAGTTGGGGAAGCTGTGGAGAAAGGGGAACGCTTGTACACTGTTGGTGGGAATATAAGCTGGTGCAGCCACTATGGAAAACAGCATGGAAGTTCCTCAAAAAATTAAAAGTAGAACCACCATATGATCCAGCTGTCTTACTTCTGGGTATATATTCAAAGGAAATGAAAACAGGGTATTGAAGAGATGTCTGCACTTCCATGTTCATTGCAACATTATTCACAACAGCCAAGATATGGAAATAACTGATGAATGAATGGATAAAGAAAATGTGGTTGCATATATGCTATGGGATGTTATTCAGCCATGACAAAGAAGAAAATCCTGCCTTTGTGACGGCGTGGATGGATCTTGAGGGTATTATGCTAAGTGAAATAAACCAAAGAAAGAAAGACAAGTAATGCATGGTATCACTTACATGTGGAATCAACATAAAAAGTCAAACTCAGAAACAGAGTGGAAAAATGGTTGCCAAGGGTTAGGGGTTGGGGGAAATAGGGTGAAGTTGGTTAACAGGGTACAAACTTTCAGCTATGAGTAAGTTCTCAGGATGTCATATAAAACCCGGTGAGTATATCTGATAACTCTGTATTGTATAATCAAAATTTGCTAAGAGAATAAAACTTAAATGTTCACTGAGAAAAAAGATAAATATGTGATAATTAACATATTAATTAACTAGCTATGAGGGAATTTTTTTACAGTGTATGTATATATCAAATCATCACAAAGTACACTTTAAATATCTTACAATTTTATATGTCTATTATACCCCCAATAAAGCTGAAAAAAAAAGATCTAGTTTATAAATTCTGTAATTGCATTTTGGAATATCTTGACTCATAGGGAGAACTTTGATGGAACTCCTATCTTAATTGGACAAATATTTATTAGATATTGGAAATGAAGTAGATTTGAGAGCACCTACTTATAATTTTGCAGAGTCTATGTTTGGAAAAGCAGTTAAGGGATAATAAATCAATTTATTTTAAGAACTTTCCTTAAAAAGAAACATTCTCTGACTATACAACTCTGAATGAAATTACTTGGGCTGCAAAACTGATCTGTTCCAAAATAAAAAATAAAAATAAGAATGACAATAGATTCATGTAGCAGATATTTTTCTGAGTACATGAAAACTTTTAAAACTATTTTTCTTAATTAATGAAAAGTACGTTATGTTTCATAGGAAAAACTCCATTGAAAGTGTTATATTTTCAAATTTACTTATAATAAAATGCAATTTTGAAGAGTTCAGGAAACTCTAGGGAAAATGTAAAAGTAGTAAGAACATTATGAAAATAAAATTCCTCAAAAGATACTATAAAACACTTTTAGATACTAAAATACATATCATAACTAATTATCAAGTTATTTTTAATGCTCAGGTAATCATGAAGCTTTTCAGTTTTGCTTTTCATATTTTTATTTTTAAAAGAACCATAATTTTGAAAAATTTTAAATAAACTTATTTAACAGATTTACCAGTATAATAAAACCGTCAGTTAATAAATATTTCAAAAAGTCATATTACTTCAATGGCTTTTAGTGTTTTTGCTCATGCGCAGATATATCCTGGTTGACAATAAATTTTATAGACATTTTATTTTAATAGCTGCATAACCTTAAGAAAGTCATCTAACTGCATTAATCTTTAGTTTTCTTACATATAATGGTGATGATGTTGCCTATGGCAAAGTTAAGCATGAGGGTAAATAAAATAATATATATCAAGTGCTAATCACACTCTAGCTATATTATTAATATTATAATAGTTGTTTTAAAAAGACCACAGTCAAATATACAATCCACAAGTGTTTAAGGAATACTTTATACTTGCCTAACACTGTATTTTGTATTACGACATGCAGGAATAAGTCCCTTATAACCTACTTGAGGAGCTACCAGGCACAGCCATGAAGAACAGAACAATGATTGTATGTGGCAGGTGATAGTTTTAAATGCTCATCTGTATGATTACGGAAGTAGAAAAGGCTTTAGAAATTGGAGAGAACATGGTGAGCTGGTGTTATCATTCAGTCTTTGGAACACGCCTAGTATTACGTAAGGAACTGGAAATAAAACAGAGCAGAGTTCTTATTCTCCAGAAGCTCAGAATCTCCTGAATCAAGGAAGGTGTCCCATGTCAGGCGAGAAGCACTATTTTGGCCAAAAGAAAAGAGCATTACATGAAGGGAAAAAGCATTTTAAGTGTGGTGAGCTTTGTTTAAGTGGGGGATTGGCTTGGCTAGAGCAGAGGGAGTATTGGAGAGTGGTGGGCGGTAGGGCTGGGTAGGCAAAAAGACTGTTTTTTTCACAATAAAAAAACACTTGGGATTGCTTTCTGAGCGTGGCATCAGTGTGTTGTCTGGCATTGAATATTTTCCCTGAGTCCTGTTAGGTTGCTAAGTTTTCCGTCATTAGCTTTCTAATTCTTACATTCCTCCTGTATTACGCTGAGAACAAACAACATGGGTTTCAATCTTTTTAACACTTGTTCCTGTATCAACCATTTCCCAACCACGTGGAAGGATGGAATTAAGAGCCACATGGGTGTGGAGTAATCCTGTGGGTCAATTTTTCCAGACATTTGACACAGAGGGACATTTGGTGCCACCCACAGAAGTTTAGACACCATCTCCTAATTTTATAGAAGGAAACCGAGGTTCATAGCAGTTGCCTAAGATCACATTGAGCGCGCGGAAGGCTGGGACCCAAACGCCATCTCCTGATGTCAGCAAGTGGCTTTTTCCGCTCCGTCAGCATCCCTGGAATGGGCTGCTAGGGACTCTCATTCCAGAAGGTATTAACTGGGGCTCCCAGAACAAAGGGTTCTAGGGAAGAAAAGACTTGGAAATAGTGCATGTGAAATCCTTCTCTTTAAGATCCAAATTTCATAGTAGCACATTAAAAACCTAAAGGAGTTCCAACAGTACAAAAAACAGTAAAACTTCTTTATTAATGTTAATAGTTACGACGACATATTTGCAGAGGAAGACTTTCTTCGTACAATTTTTCTAATGGGGAACTATTTTCCCTTAACAATAGTTTGGGATGACCTCACAGCCTTCATCCTTATGTCTCAAATTAGAGTAGCCCATGGGCTTAACTGGGCACAGCCGAGGTCAGGATTCTTCTGCTCTTTGTTGTTGTTGCTGTTTGTTTTGGGGGGTAATTTGGTTGGTTGGTTTGTTTGTTTATTAACTGAGGTACTGGTACTGGGGATTGAACCCATGACCTCATGCATCTAAGCATGAGCTCTTCCACTGAGCTCTACCTTCCTCCCTGGAGCTTCCATTTTATTGAGCATTGTCAGACTAATGAAGCATATACTGGGCTGAAATATGAACTAAGGGCATCTTATTTCTCATTTATTGAAAGCAATATGGCTAGCAGGTAAGAGCTTGTATTTGGTGCCCGCTAGCCTTGTCTAGCTATGCCATTTAGCAGTGAGCTTGGGGAAATCACTGAAGCTTTTTAAGGATCCATTTCCCTCCCTGTAGAATGGGGATAATTCCCAATCCTTAGAATTTTTGTAAGGATGAGCTGCTATAATACAGAACATATGTCACCTGTAATGCAGAGAATATGTATTTAAGATTCTTAGCGGAATTCTTGGCACAGAGTGTGTGTTCATAACTGTAGCTATATGAGTACCACGTGGTTGCACCCATGGACTGAGTGTGCGTGTCAGGCATGTGCTAAGTGCCTTTGCACGTATGAGCATAGATGTAATACACACCTGTATATAAATGTGCTTTATATTTTGTATATTCACAATAACAGTCGTCATTTCCTGTGTGCCAAGTACTCTGCTAAGGCTTTTAATGAATTATCTAATTGAGTCCTGACAACAGTCATGAGAGGTTAGTTCTATGAGTATTTTCATTTTGTGGAGGAGAGAATGGAGGTGCAGAAAAGTTAACTCATCCAAAGTTATACAACTAATACAGTGGCAGAGCCAGGCTTTGAACCCAGTCAGCTGTTCTGCTCTTGCGCCTTTTTAATGAAGATGAAAGATGGCTTAATTTTGAATTTCAGATTCCCATATAGACATGAAAACAGAGTAGAATACATTTCATATTCGGGAATTGTTTTAAAATTTATAACACAATACTAAAATTAACTTAAATTTTAAAAAAATCCATCATATAACCATCCAATTTTCATGTGCTATCCTCCCTGCTAGCCCTTGTGCAAAACAATTGTTTCTCCCTAATTGTAATCAATGTTGTGTTTTTATCGACAGTGATTCAATCATAATGGTTTTAATGTTTCATTTTTGTTTTCATAATTATCACCTTCAATACCTGCATAACATCTCATCAAGACAACACATAACAATTTGCTCAGTCTTTCCTCTGCTTGTCAGACAGGTTGATCTTTCTCAACCTTCTGGTTGTTCTGCATAATCTAGGGTTACTTTTAATGCAAAAACAAAACAAAATGACCCCCTTGAACCATCCTTATTATTTGTCAGTTTTGAACTCAGCATTTTTTCAAAAACGTTTTTATTGAAGTACAGTCCGTTTACAATGTTGTGTCAGTTTCTGGTGCACAGCACAATGCTTCAGTCATACATGAACATACATGTATTTGTTTTCATATACTTTTTTGCCAAAGTTGCTACAAGATATTGAATATAGTTCCCTGTGCTATATATAGTATGAACTTATTGTTTATCTATTTTATATATAATAGTATCTGCAAATCTCGAACTCCCAATTTATCCCTTCCCAACTCAGGATTTCTCTAACAAACTGCATTTGGGATTCCAGGTACTGACTATTGCTGCTCTTCGGAAAGGCTACTTGGTATTTTCCAGAGTTTTAAAGCCTGGAGGAGGTGGCATACATGTGATACTTTCTTAGGGACATGGTATAGCCTGCGTACACAAACATCGCCCTTGGCCATTAACTCACACATCCTTCACATTCAGAAACGGGTGAAGGAGAGACCAAACAATGCCAAACTCCTATGGAAGAGAAACATATTTCCAATTAACAGCCTCCCTTGAAATAAATCACATGGCGTCAACGATTCTGCTACCGTGGACTTCCATGAAGTAACGTGTTTTCTGTCGTCTTCCTCTTCTGGTTACCCTGTTAGTTATACTCATAGCTATTAATAAAAGAATATCCCTCTTCTAGTTCACTCAAAAGATACCCATTACTTTTCTGCAATTTCTGGATCCAAAAAAACATTTTTCCCCTAATTGAATCCACCTGCACTAAAATTACAAGTTTCATTCTCCCTACTCCCTTCCTTATTATAGATTTTGACAGAATATGAGTGATTCATACTCATTTCATTCACTGGATTTTTTCCTGAGGTTATGGAAGACATATAGAAATGGCTTGGCTATAGTATACTTTGCCATCTGACTTAGCTACTGAACAAATGCCACCTTATCTACTTTTGGATCATACTCATCTTGGAAATAAAAGTTTATTGAGGGTTTAAAAACTTTTTTCAAGACTGGGGCATACACTGAAATCAGTATTACAATTTATCCCAACTATGCAGAGCCTGCTTGAAAAATGGTTCATTTTTCCAGAATATACTGAAAGGTTAAGCTTTGTGATCTTTCTTAGAGGGCCAAGTACAGCCTGCCTCCATTTGCAACCCTAGGGGAAATGATCATTGCACAAACTTCATATTTTTAAATGGTAAAGAAAAAAGCAATCACTCTTAAAAGACTCCTTTAAGAGAGGCAAAATTATGGAACTTGAATATTTTCTTGAACGTTTGGCCGCGTGGTGTATTTACATTAGGAACCCACTGTTTTCCTTGAGCCCTCAAACTTTTAAATTAAGACCTATATCATTCTAAAGCTCTAAGTTAAGTGCTGGAGGGTGGATTTTTACAGGATGTGCTATGGACGGGGTGCGAGCAGAGGAAAGCGTATGTTTTCACACTTTAAGTTGTTGGGGGAAAAAAGGTACTGGAGCGTAAATTGGCATTAGAAGGAAGGAAAGTCTTGGTTGGTAGGAAAAAAAAATGTCTGCTCTGTTGAACCATAATGTTTGAGTTCTTCAAAATTATGTACAACGTTTTTGTGTGTTTTCAAAAAAAAATGTCTGCTCTGTTGAACCATAATGTTTGAGTTCTTCAAAATTATGTACAACGTTTTTGTGTGTTTCACCTTTTGAAGCAGAATGGGTTTTAGAGTTAGACATCTTACAGTCAAATCCTAATTTACCAGCTTGGATAAATAAAATAGAGCTGGTACAGCCACCTTGTAAGGCTGGGGCAACTATGAAAAATACCGTACGTAATGCACAATGTTTGACACAAATCAGGCTCTATAAATGAAAGTTAAGATTATTAACCTTCTTCCTTCTTGCTGCTCCCCACCCTTCCAAATTCAATACCATCAAGTCCGCCCAACTAAAACAGTTCCAGCGTACTGTTTCCTCCTCTTGGATTCGCCAGCACTCCCTGGCACCGCAAAACCTGGCTTTAAAATATCTGGTTAGCATTCTCTCTACATATATGAACACTGCACTGGGCCAGCCAGATTTTCATAGTCACCAGAAACTGGTTTACATTTTCCCATCTTTGCTTTGGCTCACAACGCCCTGTTCACTGGAATACCTTCTCTCTGGAAGTCCTCTCTCCCTATCCAAATCCTATAAACTCTTCAGGAAATGGTCAGATCCGAGCATCTCTGTGAAGTCACCCCTAACCATGGCAGATGGGTGTGATTTTGTCATCTTCTGAACACCTGTATTTCCAAAAGTCTGTTTACGAACTTGATGGGAAGTTAATCACCTCATGCCTTATGACATGATTGTCAGTGTTATCCTGAACTTTTATTGAGGTGCCTTAACCTTTCACATATTTATTCCTCAGCTCTTCAATTGTCTTCTCAGTTCCTCAGGGAAAGAGAGCATGCGTTTTACTTTGTAGTGTATCCCATAGTATCTGGCACTTCGTAAATTTGATGAAATTGAGGGTGATTTAAGAGGATGCGATGATTTATGGCTGGTATTAATCTTGGGTTAACATCTGGGACGTAATGTTTTAGAGAAATAAAGTTGTGGCATACTGGTTTTGTGCCAAGGGCTGGGCTGAGTAAGGGGAATGGAGAGTTGATAACGTGGTTTCTCAAAGAGCTCACTCTGGGAAAGATGAACATGTAAATAAATACCTGCGGGGGGCGGGGTGGCAGTTAGCAGAAGGCACACCTGTGGCACGCGGAGGCGGTGCTCTCTTGCGTGAGGAGGTAGGGATGGTGACACACAGGAGCAGAGGAGGTACCTGAGAGCTAGCTCACAAAGAATGAGAAGTATTTTGCTCAAGGACTGGATGTCTTTACTGGTGGGTGGGCGGGAAGAAGATAACGTTTCCTCTGATGTGATTCGTAGAAAAAAAGACTGTGAGTAGGAAGCATAAAAAAATCATTAAAAATGTACAAATAGCAATTGAGATAAATTTTAAAAATAATAAAAAAATTTACCTGCCCCAAGCATGTTCCCATGAAATTCCATCTATTTTCCTTCCTTCTTCTGTCCCTCCTCCCTCTCTCTCTTTCCCCCTTCTTTTTCTCCTTTCTTCTGCAGTCCAGCCAGAAACCTGAAGTATTCTTAAAACCTGCTAAAACTTATTGAGCACTTGCTGTGCACCAGGCTCTGTGCTGCTCCCACTGTAGATGACCTCATCTAAACCTCCTATAACCCTCTGATGGCCGTGCCGTTTCTGATGAAGAATCTGGGGGCAGAGTGGAGAAGACGAATTGCCCAAGGTCAGCCCGCTGGTAGGTGGCAGAGCTGAGGCTCTACCCTCCTCTGTCTCTGAAGTCCTGGCCCTTAGCCTCCAACAAACCTACCTCACTCCTTCTCCCCACTGCAGCCCAGAAGATTCAGGGCATGATGAGTCCTGCCACTTTAAACTCCTAAATATTGTGTATGGTTTCCATCCCGATTACCCTAGCCCCCATCGGATGTACACAACGCTTCCCTAGGTGACTCCCATGGCCTCCTAATGGTCCTGACTGCCTACCCTTCCTCTGGTTACACCTGTCTCCCAGATGGTGGTCAAAATGATGAGCTCAGAAGGCTTCTCGGGCTTCCAAACGTCTATGAGACACTTTAGTCAGGCGATGCTGTTGCTGATGGTCCGGAACACATTTCGAGTCACTGTGTGGTAGGGTCCTGGCTGGATCTGGAGAGGAAATGAAGCAATGAAAGGCAGGAATCTGAGAAAGAGAAGACTGAGGAGCAGATGGTGATGCCTGGAAAACCAAACGAATTATTCTGCATTTCCCTGAATGTTTGGCATCACATATATAACTTGAGAGTGGCCAAGCTCGTTTTTTAATGTAAGGTTAACGTAAAGAAAACAGAGTCACAGGTGTTCGTACGTGCATTTAAAGAATGTCTGAGGAGTAGGGGTTTGCGTAATCTTTGGAAATCACAGTGGAAGAATATGTCCTAAGTTTTCACTTTGTTATGTGATTTTCTGAAGCTATTTTTGAAGTGTCTAGTTTCCTAGACTGTCAGGTATATATGCTATTAACATAGTTTAATAACATAGTAGTAACACCACTAAATAAATAGTAATTGAGTTGAGTCTTCCCTTAATATAAAACTGGGTTGGGGGAGAGTATAACTTCAGTGGTAGAGTGCATGCTTAGCATGCAGGGGGTCCTGGGTTCAATCCGCAGTACCTCCTCCAAAAAAGTAAAACAAAATAAATAAACACAATTACTTCCCCCCTGGAAAAAAATAATTATAAAATAAAAAATAATACAAGTAAATTATTAAAACTGGGTCAACACCATAGGTACTAAGTTATATTTTATATTTTTCCCACAGTCTCTGTTTAGATTGAAGTTGGGAAAACGATCACTTTCAGGAAGCAAACCCTTGTCTCATGAGCCTGTCGCTTGGCTGGAATATTGCACCGGCCTCCTGTTGGGGATGGTACGTGTGCATGTCCAGGGGTGTGTGTTCTCACTCTAGGACTGGGAGTCTTCAACACCACTAATTAGAAAATTAAATAAATATAGACAGCTGCAAGAATTTTATCTTCTCTCTCTTTCCTCAATCTACATAGATAAGTCTTAACCAGGCCGTTGTATGCTGAGAAAATCCTTCTTATGTTAAAAAGCAGAATTGAGATTAATGATGTTATTACTTTTGTTTTATTAATTATTCTTTTTAGTGTAAAATATAACAAGTTAAAATCAACATAGAATTATAAAAACCACACGATGTGTTTAATCGTACACTCCCTTTATGAACAATTATGCAAACGTGTCCGAACTGTTCCTGAATGAGTCGTTTTTGTAGATTCATTTAGGCTGTGATATGAACTTTTACTCTCATTCTCGATAGACAGTTATCATCAGTGTCGACAAATGGATCTCCTTTTTTCTGCTTTTATTTTTTCGAAGCCTGAATCAGGCCATGCTTTTTAAATTATGTGTTTGTCATGCTTGGCAGGTCATTCCATGTTTGGCCATTCCTAAGCTTCTGTGATTCTTTTGAGGGCTCGAAAAGGTCACTGTGTGCCCTGACCTCCTGCTAGGTGAACGGCTCTTTTTCTCTCTCCAGATGTTTTCCACTTCAAGCTTTTACAGCCGCAGCCTGTATACAAGTCCTATATGAAAAGTGTCAGATGTCATTGTCCAGCCGTGAAATTAGGACCCGTTCAGATTGGAGGGAAATGTAACAAAGTGCAACTGTGTCCTGCTGCCAGTGTTTCTCCTGGCAAGCCGGCTCTGAGCAGGCTGCTTTCCCGTCAGCCATCTGTGCTTCCATAAACAATCTGCGGTGGCTTCTTCTGATTCAAATTCTAGCAGCTGGATTCCCGTCGCAGTTCCTTTTGATGCTGTGACACCAGTAGCAGTGCTCTCCTGGACCCTGGTGATTCTTTCCACTTTTAGGGAACAAAGATGTTAGGGGAGTATTCACATGACTCTCCCACATGGCAATTCTGCAAGAAATGGGCTCGAAAGTAGGCCACTTGGGGCGGGATGAGAAAACGAAATCAAGTGAGTTGTAAGCCCCCTGCCCAACTTCAAATGTCCTGCTTTCTTCTTCTCTATTTAAAAAACAGTCAGTCCTTCTAACTCTTTAACATTTTTCATCTGCTAAGACGTCCTCATTTCTTCTGTACCCCTGCGACCCTTCCATGCTGCCTATTTCTGGCACCATGTACTCCAGCAACTTGGATGTAGTTCAAAGCAAGTGCTTTCATAAATAAACATCTAACTTTATTAGGCACTAGTAGACTTAACTCTTCCTAGTAAAAGACTTTAGGTGTACAAGTAGTTAGTGTTTATATATACACATATATGTATGTATATATTACATAGAGTGTGTATATATATAAAATCTTTATGAACACAGGTCACACTCTTGTTTCGGTTTAAATTCATTTAATGCACACATATTTTGCTTTTCAATAAAATCAGCAGTCATGAAAATTATGGTATTTTCAGAATATATTGCATTTGCTCTTTTACTGGTTAAAAGAGTTAAAAACACATCCACAAGAGCGATTTCTTTACCAATATTCCCTTGCAAAAAGAATTAGGTTGTAAAGTCATAAAATAATGTTTCTTTAAAGAAAAGGTAAACATCAAGACACTAAGATAGTATGTAAGCCAAAAGGAAATTTAAAAATATCTTCCAGAGAGATTTGTGAGCAGCTGAATTGGCAACCAGACAGTAGAAAACTAAGCAGAAAACCAAAAGAGAATACGATGATTTTACCAAAAAAAAAAAAATTAGATGAGTAAATAATATAAAAACATGCAGCTAAACATTAAACCATCTGAACATTAATTTTTCACTCTAATACCAAAGACTTGAATTTAACAAAACATTCAAGAGATTGATCACTATTTCCCCTTCCCATGGGTAAGTTTTGTTGATGTTGTAGGATAAATACATTAAAAATGAGCTTGGCTATCAGTTTTAAGCTCTTTAATATTTAGATGCATTGGCTTATATGTAGAATTACATCACTAAATGAAAATACATTTTTTCTGAACTCATTGAGAATGAAATAGTAAACTTTCTTTTGAGGAAATGAACTATTCTTAAATTCCTGTGAAATATCAATAAATTAATAAATTCTTTGGGTATCCTATATTTGATCCCAGGAACTTATTTCCATGAATTAAAAACTCCAAGGGTCAGTGTCTATCTTACTCTTCATCGGGCCACAGTGGCAACATGGTAGGCATCCAATGAATAGATGGAAAAAAATGATTAAGTATTAGATCATGTTTGAAATTCCTTACACTCAGGCAGTCTTGTAGGAGATACAAGGGCTGAGAATCAGAAGTTCTGGTTCTGTCACTTAGCCAGTTGCATGGCCTTAATTGAGGCACCTGATGCCTGCTGATTCCCTCAGTCATAAAATAATGGGGTTGGTGCAGATGGCTTTGAAATTCCCTTGCAGCATTATTCCAGTGTAATCTCCAAGCAGAGCAGCAATCTCTCATCTATGGAACAAATATGTATTGAACACTGTGCAAAAGTGATTTACACCACGGTTCTGTAATTTACAGTGTAAGTCAGAGGGAAAAAAAATGAGAAGAGTATGACTGGAAGATAGTGAAGAGGGATGCAAGCCCAGAGAAGCTGAAAGAAACCTTATGTGGCGGATAGAGAAATAGCAGAGAGAGCAGCAGGAGAAGAAGAGGAGAAAAAAATTAGGAGGCTGTTGTGGTGGCCCAGGGGAAACTGATGAAGGGCAGCCGAACTCGTAAGAAGTGGATGAGTTCGAATCTATTTGGTGTGTAGAACTGATAGTCATTGGGACAGATTTTCTGAAAATGAAGACTGTGGTCAGGCACCAGCAAGAATGATGCTCAGAACTCCTGCTTGAGTAACGGGGTGATGGAGGTGGTATCGGCTCAGGTGGTGAGCCCGCGTGGAGGAGGAGAAAACTGGTGCAATCAAGTTTGATTTGTGAACGTCAAGTGGAGGTCTCAAGCAGGCGTTTGGATGCCTGGAGCTTGGAAGTGAGTGTAAGATGAAAAGATAAACTCTGAAGTCATGAGAATAGACTGATGATCTTTAAATTATGAGACTGTGAATAATAACAGCAAATATACCAAACCTTGAGTAACTCCAGTGCTGTGTGTTCCAGGAGGTACCTCCTGCTCTCTGAGCCGTTAGAATGACTGTTTTGGTTGAAGTCATATACTCACCTCTCATTAATGGCCAGAAGTTTTAGAGGCAAAATCATGAAGATATTTAGCCTCTTTTTTATTCACATTTTCCAAATCATTACCAAAATATTTTTGTATAAAAGAGCAGCCTTTGAACAGAGACCTATTTATCTAATATATTTATATTTGAATCTGCTCCATGAAACTCAGGTGGAAAAAAGTCACATTTTAATATTTTCTGTTACTCAAATATAACCTGGCTTCCAGGCTCTGGGCTTTATTGGTGGGAAATTTAACTGCGGTTCTGCTTTTCTTAGAAGATTCTATTCTTCCAGAGGCCTTGGCAAAAGTTCCAGGGGCTTAACTGATCAGGAAAGTTGGGCAAGGACCCTCTGAGCGCTTCCCTTTCCCATGGTCGACTGTGCATGTCAGCCACAGCTCCATCAGGCAGTGAGCAGGAAGTCACAGAGGATTGAGGTCTGAGCTAGAGTTTGGCCTGATCTTCCAACCAGAATCTCTGAGTCTCAAAAGCTTGGCTCAGGAAGCCCCTCTCTCATGTTTTAATCCCCTTTCTATTTCTACGTAGGTCCCTGGGAGAGGATGATCCAGGCTGTGAACATTTACAGGCCCTTCCTGAGCCCATGAGAGCTGGCGCTGCCAGGTCACACACAGCCCATCCCTTTTCTACTGTGCCTCCATCAACAGGGGTCGTTTCAGGTTTTTCCTCTGCCCTAACTGGCTTGCAGACCGGTTTCTTGTGGGACCAGGACATTCTCTCTCCCTAAGCGGTTTGTGGTTCTCCAGAACCACCAGGCCTGCTTTTGCTTCTGCGTGATGCCCGTGCCTTTGAGTTGAGATTGGTGGGTGCAGCCTGACCAGTGGGCCCCCCTTCCTACAAAGAAAGCCAACAGATGGGCAATTGCACTTCTCTGACCTCTCATTGCGGTTGTGCAGTGTTATTCTCGGTCTCACTGTGGGCTCAGACCTCTTCCTGCAAGTCCCTGCATCTGTGCTTGTCGCCTGACTAGTCCCACAGCAGGCAGGCTGACGAGCCTGGCCATCTGTAGGTCCGAGCATGCTCAACTTTCCAGTGTGTTCTGGAAGGGGCCTCAGCACAGGTGTTTACCCCAGGCTTCCCCAAAGCTGACAAAGCAACTGACTGAGATCCAGCTGCTCTGAGGATGTCTTGTCCATTTTAGCTGTTTAAGGACTAGCCTGGTTTCCCCTGAAATCATCCATTTGACACCTGTTTCTCCCATCTTGGATGTGGGCCATCACTGTCTTTCTCTGCTTTTTCCTTTAATAGCATCAGTTTTTGAAAGGAGATGAGAGAAATGGCAGAGTTTAGCCAAACTGATCTCAGAGAAAAGCAAGTGGCTGAAAACTGCCCTGCTGTTCTTGTTTGAAAGAGACCATCCACATGCCCTGAGTCTAAAGGGACCCTGGCCAGAGCCCTTCCAGTCCATCCACATTGTAGTCTGTGTAGACACAGGCACCTTTTCAGACAACCTCGCGATGTTCATACAAAAAACTGACGTGCTCTGATCTCTGGTATTCAGCACATCTAAAAATCCGTTTTGATTAGTTGAGACATCCATTCACACTCATAAAGCCCTAGTAAGTGGGAATGCCATTCTTGGAAAATAAACTCAGCTATTGATAATTTACTTTTTGCATCAAAGGCAACTTCAGCTTTCCCCACTGCTGTTCCAATGTATTAGCTGCTGTCTTGGGTTGTATATTTAAGCGAGAGACCCTAAGAGTGTTTTCCTACCCCAGGACTCTGGCACCCATGTCAGTGTGTACATGTCTTATTTACAAAGAGGTTTCCTGTTTGGAAATTCAGGGTCTGAGACCGAGACTTTAAAAATCAATTTCTCCGCTCCTCTATTTTTGGTATTTCTCTAGTAATGACAGAGAAAATCCATCTCTTGTGCAAACTCTTAAGACTATGGTTGTGTTTTTTTCCTTTTTAAACTTTTTGAGTATCACTCTACACTTTCTTAGGAGATTTAAAGCATTCTGTGCATGTTTTCAAACTCAGTTCTATCACACCCATTAGCATTTCCCACATCCATCTTTTTCAGCGTCCACATTTATCTCTGTACAACAGTGCTCCAACGGGGTCACAGCTGTAACTGGTTTCTTGAACAGTCTGAACTCAGTGGGGAATGAATCTGAAACCATCCTGTTTTTCTCCAGTCACTAACTGGGACCAAGCTCAGATGAATTTCTCTTTGTTGTATCTTGGACAACATCTTGGACAGATTAAAATTGGGGTCACTTTTGATGATTTAAAGTGAGTCGATTTTAAAACTCTAATCTCATTTCTGATTGAAACCTTAGCTCCTCTTCTCTCCCAGGAGATCTGGACCCGGGAGTGGGCAGGGTCTGCTCTTTCATTTCCCTTTCACTTGCAGAGAGGGAGGCTGCCAGTAAAATATTTCAGGGAGAGCAATTCTCCTTCTTTCAGAAAAGGAAGACTCCGGGGGTCATCAGGGCAGCTCCCAGGGGTTTCTGTTCTTATTGCCACTTGGAGGAGTTACACTTCCCCACTCTCTCATGCCCCCCCCCATTGTTGTTGTTGTTATTAAGTTGTATGAGCTGTTTATATATTCTGGAAATTAAACCTTTGTCAGTTGCATCATTTGCAAATACTTTCTCCCATTCCATAGGTTGTCATTTCGTTTTGCTTATGGTTTCCTTTGCTGTACAAAAGCTTATAAGTTTAATTAGGGCCTATTTGTTAATTTTTGCTTTTATTTCTATTGCATGGGTAGACTGCCCTAGGAGAACATTGCTAAGATTTATGTCAGAGAATGTTTTGCCTGTGTTTTCTTCTAGGAAGTTTATAGTTTTATGTATTTAAGTTTATAGGTTTATATATTTAAGTCTTTAAGCCATTTAATGAATGAATGAATGAATTTTTATTGAAGTTTAGTTGGTTTACAATGTTGTGTTAGTTTCTGGTGAACAACATAGTAATTCAGTTATACACACACACACACACACACACACACACACACATATATATATATATTCTTTTTCATTATAGGTTATTACAGATTTTTGAATGTAGATCCTTGTGTTAGACAGTAGGACCTGGTTGTTGCAGGGCTACATTTTTAAAAATTAATTAATTAATTATATTTTTTTAACACCTTTATTATGATATGTTTTTATCAGCCAAAATGATCAGCCCTAATGACCACTGTACTCTACCTTTCCAGTCCCCAAATAGTTGGCTCCTTCTTACCCAAAACTTTCCATCCAGGTATTGCATCCAGCCCCAAGCTCACACTCTCTCAGTGATGCTCCAGAGTCTCTTTACCAGGTCTGGACAGGGCTCCTTTTAGTCTGAAGATCTATGCACATAATAAACAAGTTCTCTGTCTCCCACACACCCATCATAAAATGATAGAAGAAGCATTGGACAACCGAAATAAACAGTCCCATTTAGGAAGAGGGAGGAACAAGAGACACAAAGCAGCTACAAGTCCATCGCAATTCTGAAATCCAGCTAGTGGTCCACTGGTCCCCCTGGCTTTTGAATCTGTCGCTCCGGAATATTCTGTATTTTCCATTAGTTTTTGACCTAATCAAGTTAGATCCTGGGAAATTTTGTCTGTCATTGAGTACTGAGCAGTTTTCCCAATCTGCTTCATCTCTGAAGACCTAAGATCATTTTAATTCCTGAACAGTCACTGACCTTTTTCAGTTCAGATACGTTGTTTCTTTGTTAGTATAACTCTGTTGAAAACGTAGCAAGCACATGACTATTAGATTCCATTCAGTTCTATTTGTTAATAACCACACATAGTTCATTTTTAGGCATATTAATTCATTTTGCTGAAGTTCTTCTGTCTCCACGTGAGTTCATTAGGAGCCTGCCAGGTTTTTATCTTTTTTCCCTAAACTCTGTTTCCAGTTGGAAGAAAGAAAGAAATGTGAACCTTTAGTTGTGCCTTGCTCTTCTTGTCTCCTTAATCTAGGGGTTTTAACAGTGAGTTTGAAAGCCACACCCTTGATTTTATCCTTGATGAGTTCTAATTGGTCTTTGTCATTGTAAGCCATCTTAAGTTTTTCTTTCACAAATTGAAAATGCAGAATTAGTAGCCTCTTGCAGCTTTTTTTTTTCAATTGAAGTATGATCAGTTTACAGTGTTGTGTCAGTTTCTGATATACAGCATAATAGCTCAGTCATACGTATACATGCATCTATTCCTTTTCATTTTCTTTTTCATTACAGGTTACTACAAGATAATGAATATGTTTCCCTGCGGTGTACAGCATAAACTTGTTTATCTATTTTATATACAGTAGTTAGCATCTGCAAATCTCGAAGCTTTTTTATTTGTGGGTTTTAGCTATTGCATTTAATTTGCTTTTACTTCTGCCTGATACTAGCCAATTCTTTTCTCAACTCATCTATTTCTCAAAATACTTTATCAAAAGTTAACAGCAACCAGCACACAATAGTAACATTATTTTCTGATCTCTTTCACTAAAGTTACAAGTTCTCTCTGTATATTGTCTTCCTTCCAAGTTATTTCAGGCAGTAGTTTTACCAAAAATATCACTGGTATGTAGCATCGATCGTCATCCTTTCAGCTTCCAATAACAGTTTCCTAGCTGCCTATCACCTGATTACAAAGTGATGCTATGTATATTTATATGTTTATGTTAGCTATCACGGAGTCATCTCACACTGAGTACTGATTTCTATGTCAGTAAGAATATGCCAGGTAGTAGTGCTAGCTAGAATTCCTAAAATTTCAGTGGCTTAACGCAACAAAGTTGATTTCTTGCTGCAACTACATGTCCAACACAGGGTAATAGAACTTTGCTCCTTGTGGTTGCTCAGGTTGACAGAGCCTCCATGTAACTAGCTTTCATTGACTACAGCTAGTTACTTGGCTACATTTAACTTCAGTTTGGATGAGGAAGTGTAAGACTATCAGATGCGTGGAAAGAACTCTGGAATGTTTGTGAACAGCCTTGATGAATATTATAATCATTGTAGCAAAATAGTAATTGGTTCTAGCTTTTGATATTTTAACTTGCCCATCTGTGGTGCAGATGTGGAATGCACAAGAATTCTTAACAATCCTGATACTTCCCCCAAGCCTGTTTCTTTCATATTCTTCCCAGGCTTCCTAATAGCAATTCCATTTGCTTGGTTTTTTGTTCAAGAAATCTTATCTTCCATGTTTCTTTTTCTTTCACACTCAACATCCACGATCTGATAGTCAATCCTATTTGTATTACCTTCAAAATACATCCATCACTTCTCTCCATCTTCACTCCTACCATTTATCTCTAAGCTGCCATTGTTGTTCACCTCCTAATTGGTTGCCTTATTTCTACACTTTAAACCTGTAATTATTCTCAATGTATTTCTCATCATAATTAAAAAATTTATTCTTTTCCCTTGTAGTTTATTATAAGATACTGAATATAGTTCCCTGTGCTATGCAGTAGGACCTTGTTGTTTATCTATTTTATACACAGTAGCTTACATCTGCCAATCTCAGACTCCAAATTTATCCCTCCCTGGCTTTCCCTTTTGGTAATCATAGCTTGTTTTCTATGTCTGTCTTTCTGTTTTGTAAATAAGTTCATTTGTACCATATTTTAGGTACCATGTATAAATGATATATCTTTGTTTGACTTATTTCACTTAGTATGATAATCTCTAGATCCATTCATGTTGCTGCAAATGGCATTATTTCATACTTTTTCATGGCTGAGTAGTATTCATATACACCACATCTTCTTTATCCATTCATCTCTCCATGGACATTTATGTTGCTTCCATGTCTTGGCTATTGTATATAGTGCTGCTATGAATATTGGGGTGTATATATCTCTTCAAATGAGAGTTTTCTCTGGATATATGCCCAGGAGTGGGATTGCTGGATCATATAGTAAGTCTATTTTTAGTTTTTTAATGAATCTCCACATTGCTTTCCATAGTGTCTGTGCTGATTTACATTCCCACCAACAGTGTAGAAGGGTTCCGTTTTCTCCACACCCTCTTCAACGTTTATTATCTGTAGACTTTTAACAATGGTCATTCTGACTGTTGTGAGGTGATATCTCATAGTTTTTCATTATTTTTTAATGTAAAAAAATAATGTAAAAAGCATATCTTATAGTTCCTTTGCTCAAAATCCTCCAAATGCTATATTTCTAGTGCCTGAAGCAGAATGGTGCCTGGCACCTAGTAGGCACTCAGGAAAGTTTGTTAAAGAAATGAATAAAACAATATTGGTTCATACAAAGACAAATAGATCCATGGAACCAAACTGAGTATTCATGTGGGAATTTTGTATATGGTGAAGGTGGTACTTCATTTCAGTAAATAGCAAATGTTAGTGAGGATATGGAGAAAAGGGAACCCTTGTACACTGTTGGTGGAATTGTTAACTGGTGTAGCCACTGTGGAAAACAGTTTGGAGGTTCTTCAAAAGATTAAAATGGAACTACCACATGATCCAGCAATCCCACTTCTGGGTATATATCCAAAGGAAGTGAAAACAGGGTATTAAAGAGATAACTTCACTTTCATGTTCGTTGCAGTGTTATTCACGACAGCCGAGATATAGAAACAACCTAAGTACCATTAGCAGATGAATGGTTAAAAAAAAATGTGGAATATTACTCAGCCAGAAGAAAGAGGGAAATCTTGTCTTTTGTGACAATACGGATGGAACTAGATGGCATTATGCTAAGTGAAGTAAACCAGGCAGAGAAAGCTAGATACTGCATGGTATCACTTACGTATGGAAACTGAAAAAAGTCAAACTCTTAAAACAGAGTGTAGAAAAGTGGTTGCCGAGGCCTGGGGAGTGGGGGTGGACAGGACATAGGGAGAGGTTGGTGGAGGTTAAAAACTTTCAGCGATTAGATGAATCAGTTCTGAGGATCTAATGTAAAACATGGTGACTATCCAGCGATAACACTCCATTTTAAAAAATCTGAATTTCTTCTCTAAAGATGAAAAATAATAGTTCATGAATGAATGTTTTTCCTGGAACGTTATTTGAAGTATTCACCTATGCATTCATTTTGCAAATAGTTTTTGAACACTAGAGCCAGGCTCTGATTAGGAACTAGGTACAAATCAGTGAACAAAATAGACAAAATCTCTGCCATGAGGGGACTGAAATGTTTATTGAGCATCCAGTGTGAACCAGACACTGTGCTGAGGCAGTAAAGATGAATATAGTTCCTGCCTTCAAATACTTGTTAGAGAAACAGATATGAACATCTAATCACAACACAGAAATGCTACATGCCATCATAGCTCTAAAAAGAAGAGTGGTTTTGGGGGAAAAAGAAAAGGTTGTGGATGGCAAATATACTATAAAAAGTCAGAGCAGATAACATGACAGAAATAAAGTAATTTCAAATTCATAAGATAGCCAGCTGGTTAATTTCCTTGCTATATGAATAGCTGTTACAAATTGATAAAAAAAAGTCAGGAAAAACACAACAAAATTCACAAAAAATATGACTACAGAGAAACAGAAGTATAAATGTCTCTTAAGCATAGGAAAAGAAAAATCATGCTCTCAGTGCTAATTCTCAAAAAAAAAAGCAAATGAGAACTTTAATGAGATACAATTTTAAAAATCATAATATTGGCAGAGATAATTTTTTAAACATCTGGTGTTTGACGAATCGGGTAAAGTTATAATTCTAGAAGAAAGGATAAATACCAGAGTAAAAAAAAATTAAACATAAGCTATGAAAGCAAATAAAACTCTGTTATGTATTTGTTAAGTATTTCCTGTTAACATTTTATTTTCCTAAGAAATACCGATGTCCATTAAAATACTCGGAGATACTCTGCATTTGGAGAACAAATGATGGTGTTCATTCTAATACCCTGAGTTGATCATTGGATTGGCTGTTTAGTCTATGGAGAGTTTTACCTGGATTTTTTTTTTTTTTGGTGGGGGGAGGTAATTAGATTTATTTGTTCATTTTTTAATGGAGATAATGGGGATTGAACCCAGGACCTTGTGCATGCTAAGCATGTGCTCTACCACTGACCTATACCCTTATCCCAGCCCCCTGGATTCTTGATATTATGTAGGAGGGTCATGGAGATGATTTTGTTGTATTCCTTACTGAGGAGCTAATTTACTGAGAGGAAACCCTTGTTTAGTTTGTCCTTCACAGATTTAACAATTATCAGGATCAGAATGTCATGGGAACCAGGGCTATAGAAGTAAGAGAGCCTCTTCATTCAGTGGTGGGGTCCCACCTAAGGAAGGCCGCTTCTTTGCAGGCAACATGGCTGTTGTACTCAATTCTGGTTCTTCACACCCTTCGCAGCAGCGCCTCCCTTCTGGCAAGATTCTAGACATCGATTTATTTTGCTATTTGTGGCAGCTGAGCTCTGAAACATTTGCTCAAAAGGAAAAGTGACAAATACTTCCTCTTGGGGGTCTGGAGGGAGGAAGAAGGAAATTGAAAGCAACTGAAAAGGATGCTTAGCTGTTTGGCACAAGGCTTTTGGATTCTTCCACAACCTCCCCCTACTCCCTGTGTTCTTCTGCTTCTCATCCATCCAGGCTATCCCACAGAGGCCTCTTGCACCTCCCAGTCTGGCCACGTTTTTCCCAGGTACTGGATTTGGAAGGACTTTCTGTTAGATGAGACTAGGTTTTAAGGGAGGCCAGAAGGATACAGAGAGAGAGCAGGAGGTGGGGGCCGTGGAACTGTCTCAGCAGTCTTGCCTGGAGGCCCGGAACATAAACCTACACCACTGGTAGGAAGCTGTAAATTCTTCACTTCAGTGGAAAGGTGGTAGCACACTTTCCCCAGCTCACACGGAGGTTAACAGAGAAACGTTTATCTTGTCCAACCTTGTAAGGCTGGTCCAGAAGCAGCCTGGTTGGAGGGGACAGACATGATGGGAAAGCCCTAAGCGTAGAGCATGTGTCCTTCCAGGCAGTCCTCTGCGGGAGGCAGCTTGCAGCCACACAGAAGTGCTTTCATGGTCTGGCCCCATTTCTTTGGCTTGGATGGGAGGCTGGATTCAGGGGCTTCCTTCAGGGAAATTTGCTTGCAATTTCGGTTACTCTGGACCCCATTTGGCTACAGTTACATTTTTCTGTCTCTGATAGTGGTGATCTGTAAACAGTGAGGTCTCTCTGTTGTAACCCAGATATGAGTTATACACTGTGATGCAAAGAGAATTAAAAAACAAAATTTGGTCCAGTATGTTCTTTGCGACATTTAGAATTCCTTTGAGAGGAATTTTCCAACTTAAAGGTTTTTTTTTCCTCTCTGAAGTATTTTATAAGTCTTGCAGAATGATTAATCATTTTTTCTAAATAGAACATTTACTACTCAGTGTCTAAATAAGGTATTTGAAATGCACAGAGGTTTTCCTTTGGCTCTTCTTGAAATAAAACATTTCTGAAAATTTCTTGGATGAAAGGACACTGAGGTTTAAATGTGTCCAAACTTTGAGAAGATGGTGATGGAACCTTTTTACCTGCTGACCTGGTTGCTTGACCGCTCTGTGTTTGCTTTTTGTTGAATGATTTGTAAAATATTGAGCCTGGAAGGCCATAGCCCTACTCCAGAGCATGCCAGTATGTTTTCATTGCTAATGTAATTATGAACTTTTACAGAATATCAAGTGTATGTAAAAATGAATCATTCTATTTCTGAAGGCTTAATGGACTTCTCAGAAGAAAAAGAGAGAGAAGAAAATTGCACTTCTTAAGGAGGCCACTTTCCTTCCCTCCCTCCCTCCCTCCTATTTCCCAGTATAGCTTATTTCCTTAGTTACTATGTTGGCTTCTTTTTTCTAAATTTTTTCTAATTTCCAAGTTTTTTGTCAACAACAAACTTCTAAACTCCCTTTCTTCATAACCGCTGAATATGCCTAATTGTTTCTTTTTGTGGAAAAACTTTGAACACTATAAAGTACTGTAGTAATGTTAAATAACTTTTGTAATGGAAATAAAAAGGAAAAATAATGGGAATTAAAAGGAGAAAAGAAGGCATAGATATTGCAAAACGTAATCACTTAGTGATAATCAGAGGAGAGGAGACATACAAGGTGAATCTTGTTCAAAGGTTAGACAATTATGAGTCTAGTGACCCCTGATTCAAATATTAACATGATTTTGATGTGCAGGTGAAAACCTCAGAATACTAGAATGTACACAGACATGTGGACCTTTTAATTATTGTATTTTATGTGTGATGTGGGAATTGAAAATGTGGGTAGCTTAACCCAGTAGTTCTCGAGTAGGTTGTTTTGTCCTGACTGGAGACATTTTTGGTTCTTTTAAATGCAGGTAAGTCTGCTACTGGTATCTAGTGGTTAGAGGACAGGTTGCTGATAAACATCCTAGAGCACGCAGGACAGCCCTCACAACAACAATTACCTGGCCCGACGTTTCAAAAATGCTGATTTTGAGAAACCATGGCTTAATCTAATTCATCATTATTTAAAAACAAAAATTCAAAATAAGCAAACGAACATAAAAACGAATCCTGCTATCACCCTTCGTCATTTTTTTGAAACTCTGAGCTGTGACCTAGCACTATTGAACTAGCTTGAGTCCCACTACATGGAAGTTTAAACTCTGTACTATAATACTGTCTTCTTTTTTAAATTCACATTTAAAGATATCTAATCCAGGACATCTTCAATATGTCACTCCTTCTATGTGGTGCTTTCTGTGACATTGTCTCCTTATGACTGTCCCCTAGAACAAACAAACTATGTTCTAAATAACCACTGTATTGTGCCCCTAGGATTTATTCTTCAGATTTTATTGTTTGTTCCTATGTAAGCACCTTCCCCCCACTGTGAGCACTCAAGGGCAGAAGCTGGTTTCTATTCATCTTTAAAACCCCTGGCACAGAGTGTATCCCTTAGCGGCCCTCTCAAAATGTGGTTAAACCAATGCCTTCATGAATGAATGTCTCAGGGAAGGAGCAGGCCTGGATTGACATCTCTCTTATCTGTACTTTGTTTATCTTTTGAATATTTTTGTGACCATGTGAGCTTTGTTCAATAGCTCATAATTTCACTTTCTAGTCCAAAAGTCTTTCCTGAGCTGCATTATTGGTATCTATATACACACATTATATACATACACACATATAGGTACTGCCACTTTTTCCTGGATGTCTCTCAAATATCTCAGACTTACCCTCACCAAAACTCTCCTTAACTTGCTTCCATTACTCCCTTCACATTATTTCCCTCCCTAACTTGCTTCTTTTTCTGAATGCCTTAACTCAAGGCCAATATAGCACAACCAAACACCTCCCGAATTTCTTTTCATTTCCGTGACCACTGCTTTAGTTTAAAACTCTAACTCAACATCCATACAGCTTCTAGATTTTTTTTTAATGAATATCTCTTCTTTCCCCTGGTTAACTTATTCGCTGATTCACTGCCTCATTGCCTGTAGATAAAATCCACATTCTAGAGATTACTAATGCAAGACCTTTTATGATATTATTCCATAATACTATCTCCCCAGCCCATATCATCTCTTACCTATGCACCCCTAGCACACCAAACAATTCGTGGTTCCTTCAAGTACTTTGCTTTGTTAAATGCTGTCACCTATGTTGTTTTCCTTGCCTAAAAGCATCTCCTCTCATTTCCCATCCCTTTTTTATCCACTCACTGTCACTTACCAAGTATCTGTCTCCTGAAAGTACTCACTTTTAGCTTCGGGCTGGATTGATGTCCCTTTCCTGGGATCCCAGTTTATTCTGGCTATACTTCTAGGACAGCCCTTTTCTCATAGTGTTGTCAGTGTCTATCGTCCCTATTAAACCATGGGCCCTTCAAAGAAAGAGGATGCATGGTATCCATTTCTTATTACAGAGCCTGACAGAGAAAAGTTAGCAAGTCCAGCCTTTCATGTAGGAAGTACTCTGTCATCAAGTAGTCAATTAAACTGAATCTCAACGAAGGACCCATTAGGAGTACATCTGGAAATGGAGTGGTTGTAACATATTCAGTTTATTTCTCATGTATCAGTTTTGTTTAAAGGGACAAAAGCTCAAATTATCTCCCCAAAGTGTGAGGCTCCAGTTTCTTAGTTTGCCTGCTCTACCAGATTTCATTACTTTCCATTCCTACTCCATTTCCATTTCCACTGGATGTTATTTAACTATTCAAACTCACAAAGATGCCACTCAATTACTTTACTGAATGGAATTTAGTTTGGCCTTGAAAAAACTTTCCTAACTCTTTCCAGCCACTAGGTTATCATTTAGTCAAAAAATTGTGGTAGCCAGTGGTTGGGGAATGAATGAGGAAGTGATGGTGGCCTCTGACGACATTGCAGGAAGCACATAAATGGCAGGAGCAATCTCCAAGTTTCCACATGCGGGAAGGATAAGTGGGTGTT
Organism: Vicugna pacos; assembly: GCF_048564905.1. Classification (NCBI taxonomy): domain Eukaryota; kingdom Metazoa; phylum Chordata; class Mammalia; order Artiodactyla; family Camelidae; genus Vicugna; species Vicugna pacos. The sequence goes on along the minus strand of NC_132994.1, from coordinate 9,155,891 downwards.
AGGTGAAGGCCAACAATGAGATAATTCAAGTCTGGCTTCCAGGTTTCTTGCTACTACAAGAATTTTGAAGATTTAAAAATAGATAGAATCTGCTCCCTGTCACATTCCCAGACGTGGAAGACTCCTTCATCACATTCTCAGACTCTGTGGGTCCTACAAGACGTGTAAAATAGAAAAAAGGGACGTTTAAGTCTGGACAAAATTCAGGCATGAACTAACATCCCACATTCCAAAAGGAAACAAAGAAACCTCAAAATAAACATCACATCGCCCTGTATTCTTGCAGACATAGCTGAGGTTAATATTAAAAGCGTCACATTAGTTTTATTTTATTTTCCCTTTCTCAGAAATGAAGTAGTGGGAAAAAGGAGGAAATGAAGTTTAGGAAAGTAAATACACGACTTATAGTTTATATGTTACAGAAAGATATAGAGTGTAAAAACCTTTCTGGAAAAAAAATGCTGAAAACTGGATTGGATGAGTACGAATCTTGAAAGGAGGTACATTAGATCCTTTATCAAAATGAAAGTCAAGTAGCGTTCACCACCCAAAAAGCACTCATCAAGGGTGTTAAGTGTGATGATGATTGCACATTTTCTCAATTAGATTTTAAGAAAAGAAACAGTAAGTATAATTTGGCTTGCTGTTCATACTCTACTGAATTGTGTGTCAGATCCAGACTGCACAAAACCTTTACGTTCATTTGGAAAAAAAAAAAAAAGAAATCTTTTACGTGCTATTTTGTTTAAACAGTTTAAAGTTCAAAAATTGACTATTTTATTCAGTTACTTTTTTCTTTTTTCCAATTTATTTTAATTTTATTTTTTTGTATTCTTTTTTTCGTTGAAGTGTAGTTGATTACAATCTTGTGTTAGTTTCAGGTGTACAGCAAAGTGATTCAGTCATACATATATCTACACCTGTAGCTGTATCTATATCTCTCTATATAGTCTTTTCCAGGTTCTTTTCCATTATAGCTTCTTACAAGCTATTGAATATAGTTCCCTGTGCTATACAGTAGGTCCTTGTTGTTTATCTACTTAATATATAGTAGTGTGTATTTGTTAAACTTAAACTCTTAAGTTACCCCTCTCCCTCCACTTTCCCCTTTGGTAACCTTAAGTTTGTTTTCTATGCCTGTGAGTCTATTTCTCGTTTGTAAATAAGTTCATTTGCATCATTTTTTAGATGCAACAGAGTACAGAATAACCATCAATAGAAAGAATGGAATCTACCAGAAAAGATCTGCATCTAAAGACCTAGAAAAGGAACCACAACAAGACCAGCAGGAGGGCAGGCTCATACTAGAATCAAATCCCATTTGCCCTGGAGAATAATTACAGTGCAGAGATTCTCCCACAGGAGTGAGAATTCTGAGCCCCATGTCAGGCTCCCCAGCCTGGGGGTCCAAAACCTGGAAGAGGAGCCCCTGGAGTATTTGGCTTTGAAGGCCAGCAGGGCTCAACTGCAGGAGCGCCACAGGTCTGGGGGAATAGAGATTTCACTCTTAAAAGACACACACAAAATCTCATGTTTGCTGGGAGCAAGGGCAAAAGCAGTAATTTCATAGGAGCCTGGCCAGATCTACCTGCTGGTCTATAAGGGTCTTCTGGAAAGGGGTTGGCTTTGGCTCACCCTAGGGACATGGACACTGGTAGTGGCCATAATCATGAGTATTCATTTGCATGAACTCTCTTGGAGGCTGACATCTTGCTTGGGTCATTAGCACCAAGACCTGGCCCCACCCAACAGCCTGTAGTCTCCAGTGCTGGGATGCCTCCAGCCAAACAACTAACTGGGTGGGGACACAGCCCCACCCATCAGCGGACAGGCTGTCTAATAGGAGCCCTGCCTGACAGGAGCTCTTGACAGCCTCCAGACATGCCCTTAGACAAGGTCCTGCCCACCAGAGGGCCAGGGCCCAGCTGTACCCACCAGTGGGCAGGCACCGGCCCCTCCCACCAGGAAGCCTGTACAGGTCTCTAGACCAGCCTCACCCACCGGAGGCTGACACAGAAGCAAGAAAACTATGATCAGGACAGCCATCAGAACAAGTCCACAAACACAGACCAGTCCCTACCCTGGGACCAGCTGGCTCCTGGGCAACAAGAAGCGAGTGCACTGCTGGGATGCACAGGACATCTCCTACAGAGGGCCACTTCTCCAGGGTGGAGAAACATAACTAATCTACCCCTTATGTAAACATACAAATAGAAATTTAGACAAAAAGAGGTGGTATAGGAATATGTTCTAGAGAAAGAAACAGGGTAAAATCTGAGAAGAACTAAGTGATGTGGAGATAAGCAATCTATTCAAGAAAGAGTTCAGAGTGATAATGATCATACAGATGATCAGAGAACTCAGGAGGAGAATGGGTGCACAGAGTGAGAAGTTAGAAGTTCTAAACAAAGAGTTAGAAAATATAAAGAACAACCAAACAGAGTTGAAGAATACAATAACTGAAATGAAAAATATGCTAGAAGGAATCAGTACTAGACTAAAATATGCAGAACAGATCAGCGAGCTTAGAAGACAGAGAAGTGAAAATTACTGCCACACAGAGAATAAAGAAAAAAGAATAAAAAAGAAATGAGGTCAGCTGTATTTTTCTTAATTTCACTTTGTGATGAAACAGAGTGATAGAATCACTTGAGAAGTCACTTATTTTTTTTCAGGAAAATATGCATGTTATTAATTACTTGATTAAAAAAAAAGAATGCTAAGAAAGGTTTTGTTGAAGAAAAACCATGCAAGATATTCCCTTGTTTTGGTTTGTGGAAATGTGTGGGAGTCAAGAACAAAGCTTCAGCTATCTCTTATTGTGAAAGTCTTCACTTGGTTTACTTTAAATGGGATTACTAAGAAAAAGGAAGTGGAGAAAATTTCTACAGCAATGATAGAAACCTGCTTTGACAAATCAGCTAGCTACTTTGTGCTTTGGGTGCCTCCTGTATAAAGTAAGTTTGGATTAACTATGCAAAAATATCCCAGACTTCAAAATTCAATGATTCTGTTATCTTCTTAATTATCTAAAGGAAACTTGATTTTAAAAATGTAAAAATGTATAAAGTGAGTGCTGTAACATCCTGATTTTGAACAATAAAAATTATTAAACCTCAAGTAACATTTAATTCATTCTTATTTTGCTTTTGTAGTCAAGATAATTTTTTTTTTAATGAGGAAGTAACATTTTTACAGATTAAACTGTTCAAAGAGGTAAGAAAATACACATTTTGGCTAGATCCTGGAAGTTTGGGCATTAAAATCAATGCCCAGTTTAAGCTTAGGCTGAAGATCACCATCACAGAATGAGCCTCTGGGACAATAAAGGAAATCTTAAATTTTATCCAAAAGTTTAATTATTACTAAATTTTCCTGATAACTGTTTGTAGTAGACATTTAAATGTATTAAATAATGCAGGTGCAATAGTCTCTCAACACTGCTGACAACAAATGACTCTGAGCTTCCTCTAAAACGTATTTGTGCTGCCAATAAACATTCAACTGATGGTGATGGAAAAGCCCACTTATCTCTTACATCATTGCTTTTTCTTCATATTCTTTATTATTTCTGGATAGAAGATACTTCTCATGCAGGTTGTCAACAGGATTTTGGAAATTTTCCACCCAAATCTTGGAAATCTTGAGATGTTAAATTAATGTTCTGCTTTCAGTGTATCACAGCAAGATATAAAAATTATAAACTCACACTAAAAGAAGAATGTATAACCTTAAAAAATAATTTACAGAGAAATACAGTTTTTAAGGATATAGATCACAAGAAATCACCAAGACATTAATCTTTCCCTAAACATTATAACTTTTGTTGTACAATTACTTGTCATTCAAAGAGCCTTGACCACCACAATTTTTTTGGTTCATAACTGCTCTATAGGAGGTACTGTGAGATTCACTGTGCATATGTTAACCAACTTAATTGTTACAACTGCTTTGTAAAATGGGTATCATTATCCCCATTTTGAAAATAAGAAAGCTGAGACTCAGTAATCTGTTAAAGTCCCACAGCAGGAAAGTGGCCTGGATTCAAAACAAAACAAAACAAAAATCTACTCTTTAACCCTTCACTGTCCAAGGACTCCTGTGTTCGATCTTATTCTCTATAAAAGCTCACCTGGTATTTATCCATCCGGTGTCTATATTTTTATATGTGGATCTAATTTATCCCATAAATTCAAAGTTTGGTAGAATTTGTATTTTCAATTTCTCTTTTCCTTTGGAGTTGGCACTGTGTTTTGTCTAGTATAGATGATTTGTTAGTATTTCATTGACTAAATTAGTGAAAAACAGTGAAAAAAACTAATGGCAGATAAAAGCTTTGGATGATGATTAAGGCTTGAATGAAAATGAAAAGAGACATGTTTCTTCTGTTTCTCTCCATGGGAGGGAGGACAGAAGGCTGTGACCTCCGGGGTGTGTGGCACATTGCAGGGTGTCTGTACAAGGCTGGAGGTCTGGAATTCTCTGCTGGAAGAGCTGTTCATCTTTGTTTTATAGCTGTTTTCTAAGACAAAATAGACATTTGAAAGTAGTTCTTGGATTCTTTGAAGATGACCTGATTTAATATCACTTTCTTTAAAAGATTCTTGCTTTCATACAGTGAGATTTTCCTTAAATGCTAAAGTTTTTAAAAATTTCTGCACTGGTATACTTTACATATCATTGATTTTTTTTCTTTGCCTCAGATATTTTTGTTCCCTTCCTGCCATTATAATAAAAGGTAACAACAGCAAATATGATATTTAACCAACTAACTCTTTTGGAATATGGATACATTAGATTAGATATATATTCTAAGATATAATGTCAATTCAGTCTTTCTTAAACTTTCACCACCAAAATATCTCTCAGGTTACCTATCATATTGTATAAATGTTCAAGTTGAATCATACATTAATAGATTAGATTTTAGTATTTGAAGAAGAAAAGGGAAGTGTGTAGAGTGGGATCTGAACATTAAACACACACACACAAACACACACACTCCAGGTGACTCTCAATGCCCAGCCAGGGTTGAAAAACCAGTGCCCAACACTTTTATTTTACAGATGAAATAACCGAGTCAGAGAAAATATTGGTAAAATGTCATTCAGGTTCCAGAGGAATTCATAGCACTAAAAATAAACTTAAAAATTCACCTAACAGGAATGACTTATTATCATCACATATTTAGTAATAACCCTTTTATTTGCAAATGACTGAAAGCCAACCCAACCCGCATATAAATAAAGGCAAATGGATTGGCTTATAGAATTCAGGAAAATGTTGAGTACCAAGCCAGGGGAAGGGCAAGGATGAAATTAGGCACGAGGCACATTCCATGCCAGGTATTCAAGAGCTACCATTCCTGACTGCTGTTGACCTTTATTTTCTTCCATTGCAGAGCAAGCTTATCCACATGGTAAAACATGTGGTTGCCAATGACTTCCAAATTTTGCACCTCATCATTTAAGATACCAGGAAGAGAATGACCTCAGGACATTTCCCTAGGGCTGAATTAAAATATCCTAGAAGAAGATTCAACCTGATGTGGGCACAAAACATAAATCACACTGGACCAGGGGACAAGGTTACTTCGTACTGAAAAAAGCATTTTCATACAAACCATATTGATGGGGGAAGAGGCAGTTTTTAGGCAAGAGATACTTAGCAAACAAGCTCAGGTACCTACTAAAATAGCTTCATCAGTCATTTAGTTGAGAGAAATGTATTTAAAAATCTTTGGAATTTTTTCATTGGAAACTCTTTACATAAAGTACAAGATAATTTTGGCGGGCAACCATTTAGTTTCTTTGCAGTAGAATCTTCCAGACTTCTCAGCAGCGGGGTGGCCCAATACACAGGCTTTTATTCCCTCTCCTTGCATTTTATTCTGTGCCTCCTTTTTCGTGCTAATGAAGTCTGTGTCCCCGGTTTAAAACATCCTGTTTCAGTTTCTCCAGGGAATAAGTTTCTCTTATCTGGCAAAGGAGTGGAGGAAGAGGAAGTCATTTGGCAGAAGTTGGGGTGGGGACTTTTCTGAGGTTAGCAAGGCAGGCCTGAGACTATGTCTTTAGAAGAGCCTGCTTGCAAGGCTGGCCCCTGGCTGGCATCTAGTACCTTGACTTCCAAAATGTTTCCTTTGTTACTACCCAATAGTTAGTCTGCTCTGCCTAGACTGTTTGTACAAACACTATGATTTATGGTGAACACCTGCTTTTCTTCTGGGAGCTTAGAATTTTTGTAGTTACTTTGAGGCAAAAGATGCTCCCATGACCAGCGCTCAGGGAAAACCTATCACCCTAATTCTGTATTAACTCTCATTTCAGCGTGTTTCATAGAGTTAGTGTATTCTCAACATTCCTTGAAAGTATAGACATGTTGTCCATTTTTTTATGTTATGTATTAAAATTTCCAAAGTTATTTCTCATTTCTGGCATCCTCTGAACTTTATTCATACATATGTAAAGACTTCTTGAAAGTTGTAAGTTACAATACTTTTCTATTTCTACATCTTAGAATAAATGGTTATTTCTCCACCTATTATTTGCTCCAGAATAATGTAGTTGTGATTCCCCTGACTTCATTATTTGCTTAATCATGCGTCGTAGAAACATTCCCTTTAGAGCTTGAGAGTGAGATATTGACAGTTCATATTGTCTTCCTCAGTCAACAGTATTAATATGATACCACAGGCAGCCAGAATCCGAGCTTTTGTTTTGTTCTATTTTCTTTGTTTGTCTATTTTCCTTTAAATTATTTGAGACTCATGCTGGGGTGCAGTGTTGGCAAATTGTGACTCTTACTTTTGATTCTGGCTGGCCAGCACTTTTGTGAGAATACAGTTTAGGAAACAGTTTAATTGACATTATTGCTTCTTAATTCAGGCAGCGCGTATTCTTTTTTCTCCAAAGTTATTTTTGTTCTGAAACTGCAAAGTTGGCATTGGGGATACTCTTTTCCATCTCACACAATTCACTCACACCTCCGCACCTAACACCTGTAAGTTAAAATGTAAGGTTCGAGAAAAAGACTGGTAACGCATAGGCACCTAGTCTCCCCTCCCATCCCACACCCACTGATAACCTGCGGAAGTAAGGAAATACGCTCCAATTTAGAGATTCCCCATGTTTTCTTGTCTGTATAATCCCCATGGCTACATGCATGCTGGAGAATATTAGTGGGACATTTCTTGCTTTATTTTCCACCATACTATGCTATCTTCTCAAGACAATTCTTCCATTTGGACTAAATTACATCTTGCTTGTATTATTTGATGCATTCTATATCAGTTGTGAGCTGTGCCTGTTTGGGTATAGGTGACACTTCCCCCTCTATCATTTGTCTTTTCATTTTACATTATTCTGAATTTTTTTCAAAGTGCATCAATATTATCATCTATTCCAGGAGACATAACAACATATCTCAGATTGATACTACATGAACTTTCTAGCCTTAATGGAAACTTTGGGTAGGTTTAATAGAAAATAAAATGACCCCAAAGATGGGACTGCCCCCTCGTCACATACAGTTATTTAGAAAAGGTACACTTTCTGTATTGACAAGCTAGAAAAAAGATTCCCCCTTTTGGAGGTGATAAGAACCCAAGCCAAAGAGCAATGTCAGTGAGTGACACAAGAAGGATTTTGGTTGTCACTCAAGCTTCTTGGCTGGGCATAAACTACACAGCATAATAAGCCACTCTCCATAAAAGTATGCAAGATATCTATAAAATCAGTAGTGTTTAATTTCTATGCCAAGGAATTGATTGGAGCCCACACTCAACTGTGAAAAGCTGAAATGTTTTCCTCTAAGATCAGGAACAATGCGAGGATGCTCACTCTTATTTAACATGGTATTGGAAGTCCTACTCAGAGAAATTAGGCAAAGAAAAGAAATGAAAAGCATTCAGATAAGAAAGGGAAGTAAAACTGCCACTATTTGCAGACAACATGATACTATCTATAGAAAACCCTAAAGACTCCACCAAAAACTCTTAGAAGTAACAAGCGAATGTGGTAAAGTTGCAGGATACAAAATCAACATATTAAATTTTCTTTGCATTTCTGTATGTTCATAATCACCTGTACCCTGAAAACTATGTGACATTGATGAAAAAAAGTAAAGATAATACAGATAAATGGAAAGGTATCTAATGCTCATAGATTAGAAGAATTAACATTGCTAAAATGTCCATACTGCTCAAAACAATCTTTAGATTCAATGCAATCTTATTAAAATTCCAATAGCATTTTCCACAGAACTAGAAAAAACAATCCTAAAATTTGTATGGGACCACAAAAGACCCTGGATAGCCAAAACAATCTTGAAAAAGAACAAAGATGGAGGCATCGCACTTCTGATTTCAAACTATACCACAAAGCCGTGGTCATCAAGAGTATGGTGCTGGCATAGAAACAGACAATGGAACAACAGCAACAAAAGAGCCCGGCAGTGAACCAACACGTATTCGGCCAATCAATTTATGACAAAAGAGCCAAGACTGTACAATAAATGGTGTTAGGGAAACTAGACAGCCACTAAACAGACAGTAAAAGGGTGAACCTGAACCACTATCCTACACCAAATCCAAAAATCAACTCAAAATGGATTAAAGACTTGAATGTAAGACCTGAAACCTTAAAACTCCTGGAAAAAAACATAGGTGGTGGGTTCTTTGATATCAGTCTTAGCTGTGACTTTTTTGGATTTGACATCAAAAGCAAAAACAACAAAAGCAAAAATAAGTGGGACTGCATCAAACTAAAAAGCTTCTGCACAGCAAAGGAAACCATTAACAAAACGAAAAAGCAACCTACCGAATGAGAGACAGTGTTTGCAAGTATATATCTAATAAGGGGTTAATATCCAAAATATACAAACTCATACAACTCCATAATTAGAAAACAAACAATCCAAGTTTAAAAAGGACAGAGGATCTAAATAGTCATTTTCCCAAAAAAGACATGCAGATAGCCAACAGATACAGTAAAAAGTTGTCAAAGTTAATCATCAGGGAAATGCAAACCAAAACCACAATGAGATGTCACCTCACACCTGTTAGAATGGCCATCCTCCAAAAGATAGGAAACAACAAATGCTGACAAGGATGTGGAGATAAGGGAAGCCTCATGCCCTGTTGGTAGGAATATAAATTGGTGCAGACACTATAGAAAACCACATGGAGGTTCCTCTAAAAATTAAAAATAGAACTACCATATCATCTAGAAATTCTACTTCTGGGTATTTATTAACACTAACTGAAAAGAATTTGCACCTCCACGTTCATTGCAGCATTATGTACAATAGCCAAGACACAGAAGCAACCTAAGTGTTCACTGATGGATGAATGGATAAAAAAGATGGACTATTATTCAGTCATTAAAAGAAGGAAATCTTGCCATTTCCAACAACATGGCTAAACCTTGAGGGCACTGTGCTAAGTGAAATGAGTCAGAGACTGAATCTGAAACAAAACCAAATCTAACAGATAAATACAGAGAACAACTGGCAATTGCCAGAGGCAGGGTATGAGGTATGGGTGACATGGGCGGAGGCTGTCAAAAGCTACAAACTTCCAATTATAAAATAAACAAGTTCTGGGGATGTAATGTATAGCATGGCGACTATAATTAATAATACTGTATTGTATACTTATTTGAAAATTCCTAAAAGAGTACATCCCAAAAGTTCTCATCACAGGAAAAATGATATTGGTAACTGTGTGCAGTGATGGATGTTAACTAGACGTATTATGGTGATCATTTTGCTATACATACAAATATTGAATCACTGTTTTGTACACCTGAAATGAGTACAATGTTATATGTCAATCATATCTCAGTAAAAAAAAATTCATGTAAAAGAAAGCAATTGGGTTGCTTTTTATTGGTGAGAGTAGTTTTGCATGTTAGTTATCAGTATATTTAAGTATATTTCATTATCATTTCATTGTCACTTATTATAGCTAATATGGAAAAATGAATTTCAACAACCACCCTATCTCATTTTCAATCTACAAAAGGTAGAACTTGAGTTTTGGACCCATGATGATGTTTTAGTATAATTTCATACAGATAATGAGTTAAAAATTTTATGAATGTAAGTTATTTAACAAAAGGAAACTTGACTGCAAATTACTCTAGCATATTATCAATCTTATAAAGTTATGTTACTTGAAGAATAAAAAAAATCTGTATTTTAATAAGAGTAATATTTATGAGGTAAATTAACAACTGAATATTTTCTGTGCATCCTCACACTCCGTGTTTAGCTGTCTGGAGGTGACTCAACAATCACTTATGACTGCTTTTAGCACGTTTCAATGCAAACAGTAAATAAAGTAGCTGTTAAATTTCTTTGGAGAGGAGAACTGACATTCTGCATGGATAAAATAAGATTAAAGTACTTAAAAAAAAAACCCCTAAATCTGTCATGTAAAGATGTTTTCTGTTAGCACCAAGAGTTACAGATGGTCTCATCACCGAATATATATACAGTATATGTTGTAGGATTACAAAGTTGAATTTCTAAAGCTCTGACAGTATTCTCTGGTTGCTACCACTTACAATATTTTATGGTTGTTTACTTTTTTTCTGAACACATTAGCTCCAGTTTTCTCTTTGAATAAGAAAGCAGAAATGAGAGGTTTTCGTAGCTACTGTAGACACAGAGAAAATAAACTTTGCAGTTTAGTTAAAAAAAGTAGACATAATTGAAAACTAATACTGAATTCTCATCCAGTTGTTTATTTTGACAAAATCTCTAGTATTAAGTCTCACAAATACTGAAATATACTTTAAAAATAAACACACATAATTTTATCCCTCTGATTAAAAGCATGAAGGCACTTGTTCTATTGAAAGGTGGAACAGATTATGCTTATAACATTATAGTAAGTATGTGAATATATAGTAATATATATGCTTATAAATGACATTGTGTATATGGAATAAAGTGTGGTACTGCCATTCAGCAATCCAACGAGATTCATCTAATTTTGACAAATTGATGCCCCAGATAACATGATATACTGACGCTTAAAAATGCAGATATTATTTCATGGATCTTGGTGGCTTTTTCCTCTGTATTTTGGCATAGATATATTTAGTCTAGAAAGCTCTGAAGTAATCAACACATTTCATTTTGGTACAAACTATTATTATAATGTCCTTTTTTTCATGAGTGGTTCGGGAAAATAACTTGAGAAGTAGAAAGTTTCAGTCTAATTTAGACTTTTGGACTTTCTATTGAGGCTTAGAATATTACTTACATCTAAGTTTAGAAGCAGGCATTGTGGAGTTCATTAATAGTAATCGAATAAAATGTATTACTATGTTTTGGTCAAAGTAAGGGGATCCTATCTCTGCGCACACCCACCTGCCTCTTTTCTAGGCATCACAGCTCCACCTAATCACTCTATTTGGATTAAATAATCAGAGGCCACTTCCTGCAAGGTGAACAGACGATTTTTGAGGACAAGACTGGCAGTGGTCGGGGCCATGTTATAATGAAAAATAAAAACACAATCCTCATTACAAACAAAAATGCTGCTGAATTAGCAAAACACAGGCCCAGAAGATAGAATGATATTGAGACCAATTAGTAGGAGAAATTATTGGGCGACAAGGTTTTCTTGTGAATTTAAGGAATTTGTTGGGTAAGTAAGGACTCCAAATTAATATTCTTTGTTGCAACAAATTCTTAGACAAGATAGAAAGTAGCAATTGGTCTACAAATTTTGTAAGTTAAAATAATACTTTGATTGATCTTATCAGCTTATATAATATAAAAAAGTACCCTAGATACCAAATAGCTTCTTGGAGAAACTGAAGTGGGGAGAAAAGAGTGCCTCTGGTTATTATCCAATTGGCAGTTTAACATCTCTAAGAGTTATGCATCAGTCACTGAGAAGGGATATACTACTCACTTAATAATCCAACAACCCTAATGTGAATATATAATGATCTGACATGGGAAATTTCGATAGAGAAATTAAAGAATTTGTTCAAGTGTTACCCAACTTGTACATGAATAGAATATTGTTTAGTCTCAAATGTTTATCAAATTTTGCTGATATCACAGGTCAAAGGAAACAAAATTAACTTTATAAAACACATTAAAGAAGAAATATTATTTAATCTGAAGAAATGTTATTTAATTTCGCTCTGAATTTGTTTGCAGTATTGATATAGAATTCTCTTATAGTTCTGAGTAATTTTTAAATTAACACAAATGTCCAGGCATCAGAGAAGTGTAACCTGAGCTTCAAAGTTACTCAAAATACCATTAACAGACTTAATTTTAATTAAGTCCATAATAAAGCATATGGTACTAAGACAGCAGGTGATATTTATCTGTTCAGTAGCAGGAGCTAAGATTCCTGTAATATTTCAGTTGTGACATTTGCCTAAACCATGCAATATTTGTCTATCAACCATGTGATGCAGTTGGAATAACTGACATTTATGGACTCTAAGAACCATTCTGCCTGTGGACAGATAAAGTTGGCTTAATTTTCCTTAGTTATTGAGAACAATAGTGTCATCATGGGTGTTGGTGTAGGTCAATGGACAGTATAAAAAAACAAAAGAAAGTAGTTTGGTTTTTTTCCTGTGATATTAAATTTTAAGTTATTAACTCACTTTCCCTCCATGTGTTTCCAAAATTTTGGGGGAGAAACTTGCCAAAGAAGACACACACATACATGTATGAGTGCACGTGCATGCACACACACACACACACACACACACACACATAGATTAAAATGTGGGTGTTTTAAAAAGAAAATAGTAGTACATTTAAGAGGAGAAAAACGTTATGCTCCATAATTGCCCTGACAGCTTCAATTCTGATAGCAGTCTACTAAGGCAAAAATGATAGCATTTTAAGTCATATATTGTCATAATCAGAGAAGAGAAAACAGGCTGGCTATTGAGAAAGACATTTCTGTTCCGAATTACCAAATGCAAAAAAGTGGGCAGCAGTAGTTTTACAGTAAATGTATAATCAAAATTCAAAAGTTTATTTCCAGTACTCACCTTGATAAATTCCAAGGACTAAAGGTAAAATGTGTGTTCAACTCCCTGCAAGGAGTTGCTGTAACAAAAGTCAAGGTATTTCTTTGGTATAAAGAGCTCTCAAGTAGACTTTTAATAACTCATTTGATTCAAGAGAAGTATTAGAATCCTTAAATGAATGTGCACAGAGCATTCATTCTGGGTTGAAGACATCATATACCACTTATTAATAAACAATGCATTCACTTTGGGAAGCCCGAGAAGCAGGAGGTACGATTACTCTGTGCTAGTGAAAACCAAGAAGGCTGTCAGTATTTTCCCCTGGATGAAGAGACCCTCTGCTTCCACAAGAGTTGGAAAGATGGCCTATCCGTGTACTCGCCTCACCCATATATGTTCCAATACTTGCACTTATGATTACTGAGATTTATGGTTGTTATGGGTTGAATTGAGTTCCCCCCAAATTCATACACTCAAGTCCTAACTCTGTTCCTTAGAATGTGACCTTATTTGGAGATAGGGTCTTTATCAAGTTAAAATGAGGTAATTATGAGCCCTAATCCAATATGACTGGTTTCCGTATAAAGAGAAATTTGGAGATGGACTCACATATGGAGAAAAGCCATGTGAACATGAAGACGGCCATGTACAAGCCAAGGAAAGAGGCCTGGAACAGATCTGTCCTTCACAAACCTCAGGAGAAACCAACCCTGCCTACATTTTCATTTTGGACTTCTAGACCCCAGACTGTGGGACAGTAAATGTCTGTATTTAATCCACACAGTTTTGTGGTGTTTTGTTATAGCAGCTCTGGGAAACTAATACCCTAGCCATGATTCAGGATGTTTGACTGTATACTGTAATATATCCAAGAACTAAAAAAAGCTGAGGAAAAAATATAGCTTTCCTTTTATGGCTCTTCATATTTAGTTGTCATTTTCTGCTGAATATGACTATATAGCTGTAAACAAATATAAACTTTCAAACTGTCAACCAGAGATACATTCCTACACTTGAAATAATTTAAAAATATCCATAAGAAATATGAGAAAATTTCATTTTCATAACTGTATTTTCTAAGTAAAAATAACTTGATTTTCATTCTAAAATTTTATTATGACTGTGAATAAAGTATTTTCCAAGCTAATTTGTTTATCCTTTTGAATTTCCACTTTTTTTCTCATCAAAAAATATCCTTTACCCAAAGATTTTGCTCTCTGGAGTATTTCATACTGTCATAAGGTAGAATGCTGAGACGTGATCATTACTTTTACTCTGACTTATTTGGAATTTACCAAACATTGAAAGTTTAATAATGTTGCGATAGGCTTTTTGTATTCAGTGAATTTACTCTCCTTCCTGACAATAGAAATATTCAAATCTGAATTCAAAGCTTCTTTACAGATGCCATAATATATACCTAGACTGAATAAAAAATACAATAAATTTCAAGTTAACCTTTAAATATGTCTGTATATTACCTTATTGAAAGTTGAAGCAAAAGGTTCTCATTAAAATAATTGTTTTTACTGATGTGCAATCTGAAATTCTGAACCAAGATTAAGTATTTGAAGAAAACTTTTTTCTCACTTTTTGACCCAGTAAATCTATTGCTGTTTCATAGCTTATGCCTCTGCGTTTGGAGCAGGACCCATAAACGAAATTAATATTGTAAGCAAAATCCTGTGTCTTTTTCTTTTTGTTTTATAACCAGTAATAATCAGATTCCTCATGAATATGAGATATTCTGTATGTGTTTCTTTACATAGGAGAGGAAAAGCCTGTCTTTTTGTCGCCAGCCCCTGCACCTGCTCAGGTGTTCACCATCTGGCCTCGGTAACTTTGATTATTAACATCTCATCACCTTTTAGAATTCAGATAATCGTCTGATGTGACAGTAAGTTATTAGCTTTACTTTTCTAAATCTTATTTAATTTCATATTTAGAATTCTATTTAGCCAAAAAAGGGACACATAGGAAAGTGAATATGTATCTTCCTTTGACTTAATCCTTCCACATCACTTGTGGGTTTTTAGTGTGCATATAAACTCTTCCATTTGTCATTTAAGTGAAAACTGAGTGAATGTACCAAATGACGTTTTTAGGTTTACGTGGTTTGATGATATGGCTATTAGTGGTAATAGTAACTGAAACCAAGCATGCAAAACTAGCATACTATTTTAAACTGTCTGGATTCTGCCTCCCTCCCTGCCCCCTCTACCCTGCAAGATGCCCCCAATTTCTATACATTTTATGATTTGTCATCTAGTAGGAGAACTTGTTTTCCTAGGTGGTAATAATCTTGCTCACTGGATAAGGAAGCTCTTTCAGTAGAGGAAAAAAATATTGGACAAGTGAGATTGGTGGTTGTCATGAGAACTCATTGGCCACAAAGAGTCAGCAACCTTGGACACGACCTGGCCAAGACCAAAGACGAGGCAATCTCGGTTGGCTTACAAATACAACGCCTTCTCAAAAACCATTCCTAATGCAACATTCCTAAAGTTGATAATCTTACTTTGATTAGGAATGTTATCAAAGATTACAATGGAATCTGGGCTCTATGATTCATCTATTTAAAACAAAATCTCAAATTAATTTAAAATTTATCATAACACTCACTCAAGGAAATAATATTGTACAAGATTTCATAAACAGCTCAATTTGAAAATTGTGTACAAATGAGATAGGCTAGGATCTGGGACCTGGGACCCTGGGTTGCAGTGCTTGCACTGGGACAAACGTCTGCTTCAGTAACAAAATACAAAGAAACCACAAGGGACTGAAAATAACTGTGTATATGCACAGTCAAGGTGAGTTCTGAATAACAAGAGACAAGAACACCAAAAATCAAACTGCCACTTCTGACATGTTGGGAATTAAAAAGCAGGGCACTGCACATGGTCCCTGCACACAGCACAACCAAGAGGGTGGGCAGATCACCTACGCCACCCCTCTGCCCTGACCCACCCATCTACACTTGCCCTCACCAGCTCGTCACCCCCACCTCCTGGGAGGGAGCAAGGGAAACTCTCACTTGTTTTTTTTGCTCCTTTATGCTGTAGCACAAGTCCCAGTAAATCCTTGTCTGAATTTCTTCTCTGGCCTCTTACATATTTTCATTGATTAAGGAGACCAAGCACCCTGGTGGTAACACAAAATTCTTTACCCAAGCTTTTTGAAGTCAGAGATTTAGCCATGGCAGAGACGGCCAGCGCTCATCAAATATGTGTTTCTCCTTCCTTGGTATAGAAGGAAGCTGCCCAAGTAGCAGCCAGATTTCCCAGTGCCCCTGCCATCAGCATATATGAATCTCACCAGTGAAATGTGGGCAGAAAGGAGGTGTGTCTCCTCTAGGCCAACCTTCTCCATGTCTTCTTCCTGTCTTCATTGTATCACCCAAACTAATTCACCAGCCCAGGCTTCTAATGATCTTCTGACGTGCTCTGAATGAAAGCACATGCTTGATATTTTGGTACAGTATCTAAATAATAGTCTGCTTTGAATTTCTGAAGCCATTTGTGATATTACTGAAGATAATGGAATTTTAAAAGTCACCGAAGGCTATCTGTGACTATCACAGATAGTCTATCTCTTCCTCTTGGAATCTCTTAGCAAAGATACTGCTATTCCTGAATAATTTTGGCTTCTCAGTTGTCCAGCAGACAGTAGAGCTATTACCTGTGTGGACAGGCTCCCTGGAGTCATGTGACCCAGAAGTGCTGGCATGAATTCCCCTTTCTTGACTACTGCCCCTACTTCTGCACAAGAGAAGTGGCCAAATGTGAATCTCTCTATCATGACCCAGTATGCTTTTGGATTCTTTACAAAATTGGCAGCTTCTACATTTAAACAATTATAAAGTTATAATAACTTAGGTTAAAGATAGGGGAAGTGGTGGCTTCCCACACAGAATGCTTATCCTTTGTCCCCCCTACCTGCCCCTACCCTCAGCCATGTCTCACATTTGTAGTTATTTATGTGGCCATGGTGTTTCTAACCTATGCTGTACATAGATTTCAAACTCCTCATAAAACTCCCCTTTCTGTTAAGTGTAAAAGTAAACCTCTGACAAAGGGGCTATTATAAAATCCACTTTATGTTTACCTTGAATGTGCAGCAATTGTGGCCATTTAAAAAATCCAGTGTTTGCTTTGTTGTACAAGATCAAACTGCAGCGTGCCTCCAGCCACTTCATGTCATGTACTGGGGAAAGTATATTAGAAAGAGACTTAGGAATACATGGAGGTAGGGACAATGATCTAGGTTTCTTTAGTAGGGAAGATGGTCCAAGAAGTTCAGCTTAAAGGAAGAAAAATGAGGAGACAGCAAGTTATCAGGCCCAAGTTCTCAAGAATTCTGCTCTAAGTACTTCCTCTTCAGTGTAAATAGTGAAATGCAGGTGAACTGAAGAGAACTCATTTAAGCATCATTGTTCCTAAGAGTAAAAAGGATCATGGATTGTTTTTTTTAAAACAAATTTTAAAAAATATTTTAGGGGGAAGTAATTAGGTTTATTTATTTTTATTTATTTGTCTTTCAACAGAGGTACTGGGGATTGAACCCAGGACCTTGTGCATGCCTACCACTAAGCTATACCCAGCCCACTGTGAATTGGTTTTTAAAAGCCAGTGGAAATTAAATGGTAAATAAGGTCTTCCCTTTGTGTTACCTTCACAGATGCTTCTCACAGCAGCCTTTTGGAAAAGATGAGATCCTATTGTTTGATTCTATTTTAAAGGTTAGAAAACTTTCCTTTAGACAGGTTATGATTTGTGCAAGCTCCCAGAACGGAGACTTGCATTGTTTCCCCTTTATGACGGCAGTCCTTGCTTCATAGATAACGATGCTGCTCAAATCAGGCAGGTCTGTTAAGGAGCATGAAGAGATGGTACTCATTTCAGGGCATACAAACATCCAAGAATAGGGTCAGTGTGCTTCCTGTTGGCTTATTTTGTCTGCTTTGGAGTTGTAAAATCTGTCAAGTGATATTCAGAATTTTTATATTACTATAAAGTAAAATAAAGTATATGTAAAAACACATATATCACTGAAATAATATCGTTTGAAAATTTAAGGTGAATACCTGCTATAACTCTATAATCAAGGGAAATATTCAGAATATTTAGGTACCTGGCACAAACACTAGCCAGTCAAAACAGAGTACTAGCCAATCGGAATGGAAGCTGATCATAAACAGCCAGTCTGTGGGTGTGTCCCAGGTGGCAATCAACTCTAATCCCCAAGTCACCACGGACTGTTGTGTCCTGGGGGCAAAGATAACGTTGACTTGTTCCTGCTCCATCCCAGCACTGAGCACAGGGCCAGACTCTTAATATGCTCTCGATGCAGACTTTTCAATGAGTGAATCCATAAGCATTGAATTTAAAAATGTTTCTGAAATCGTGGGAGAACTTACTCCCATGGTGGACACGCCTATGTATTTATGATAGAGGAAGGGAAACTGGTTAATAGTGACTGAAAGAAAAATCTGTGAAAAATGATTCACAGACCGTGCTTCTGCTCAGTCTCTTATTTTTCAAAGTTAATTATTCAAAGGTTTACAAAATACTGTATTCAGCAAAACATTATCACATGTTAAAAATCACATACTGAGGTTCAGACGCTGTTGTGAAATGGTGAATAAATTGCATCTCCTGGGCATTTTGAACAACACGGGTCTGTTACTGGAAACGGATCCCTTCTCTGCTCAGGAAAGCAGCGGCAGGCACCTCTGGACCCTGTTCCCACCACACAGCCTTCAAAACCTTCAGCCATGCTCTGGACTCCCCTCCTCTGCTTGTGAATAAATCCATAGGAGGCAGATGTTTAATACTTGTGTGACATAATGATATAATTATTTTATAAATCTTTTTCATAACTTCAAAAGAAATGTTTTTCTCATAATGTTTCTAGACTGAATTGTGTTTAAAAGTATCTTGAAATTTAATGACAGGTCTGGTCCTTTGCATACGACAAAATTTCCATCATTAAATATAAGTACAGAGAACAGTACAACAGCTACTGTAAATTCTTTTCACTAGTGCGACAACCCATACAAATAGGAAAGTACAGTTGTAAATTGATGCAAACTTGATAAGAAATTAACAGCCATGCAAATAGCTGATCTAATTCCACAAAGTTTGTCGATAAATATTTTCTCTGAAAAATGTGGAAGACATACGTAATTTGTTTTAAATTTTTCTGGAAAAAATTTACGGGAAAGCTATTTGCATAATTTCCAGTAATATAATAAATTCCTAAGGGAAATATGCTTACTGTTAACATTTTATTCAACATTTGTACATTTAGAGTTGCAATTAATCTGTGGGGAGAGACTGCTAAGATTATATAGTTTCTAGGTGCAAATGATTTTTTGATCTACTTTTAGTGAGTTTTTATAAAATAGATTTCAACAGATAAGGATGTCTCCTTCTAGAAGAGCTATTTACCAACTGTAATGTAATTTCCCAATTTATAGAGCTGGTTCTCCTGCCTTGCAATGATATTTTTAAAGTCATGCTTTTATTTTCAAGAGAAATTGAGTGAAAACTGAAATTTTGTGTCTTTGTTTAACTCTTGCTTTCAACTTCCTACTGAGCATTAAATATACTTTTTAATATACTAATAACATATAAGCACTGGATATTTAGTTAGATGATTTTTGTTTGTGATGGACTGAGCTGTGTCCTGCCCCATGAAGTCCTAACCCCCAATTTGATCATATTTGGAGGAAGGGCTTTTAAGGAGGTAATGAAGGTTAAATGAGGTCATAAGGTTGGGGCCCTTATTCTACCAGCCTTGTGTCCTCAAAAGAAGAGGAAGATACACCAGAGATAGCTTTCTCCATGAACAATCAGAGGAAAGACCTTTGACTCTATTACCTAGTAAAGCACGTGTTGCAGTGAGAAAAACAGCAGTGGCCACCGATTTCATACATGTGCTGTGATTCTTTTGTGATCTCCAAGTAATTTTGGAGACTGCTCACACATGGTTTGCAAAGAACATTGGTGTGCAGCAGATCCAGACCACAGGTATTTGGTCATCACTGAAAACAGATTTACCAATGGGAATTTCCCAGTTTCTGGTTTTCAGAGCGGCTGTTTGCTTCTACGTGCTCAGTGACATTCAGCTTTGTTTACTAATTTGTCTTTTTGGATACATCATTGTACTAGCCACCGTGAAGAATTATAAAGAAAATCAGACTTTCAGACTTCATACTGAAGACACTTATTTATCTGAAAACTTTCCACAAATCCCACTTGAATGAATGTCAAAGAACAGAAAAGGTATAAACTTGAAGTTAAAATAAGAGCAAATGGCAAAGAAAAGATCTCAGTTAAATTTGGGGGAGTGGGAGTTGGGGTATGGAACTGTGAGGCAGGGAAATGTCTTTTAAATAAGATTTTTAATAAGCTTTTAGGGCTATTTGAGGTTTTTTTTTAAAAAAATAAGTATTTAGGACTATCTGAATTTTTGTTGTTAAAAATAGGTATGTTATATATTTTTTAGGAACAAAGAAATTATGAACACAAGTCTTGCTTTTCAGGAGAGTCAATTAAATAGAAAATATTTCATCCCTTAGTTTGGCATTTCCTAATTTATGAGAGTCTGAATTAGTCACTATCTTAGAGGCAGTCATTCTGTCACTGAATCTACTACTGACATAAAGGTTGTTGTACCTTCTGAGAAGACATCAGAGCCTAAATCTTGTCACCTCTCCCACACTTTGTCTAAAACAACTTCATACCTCTGGAAGCCCCTTTGTTTCTGAGAGCCCTCTGCCTCTCTTGCACACTCCCATGGAGGACTTCGTATTGCGTATCCCCAACTCTTCTAGGGAAGAAGTGGGTGAGTATCCAGGGACTTGCAGTGGTGACTGTCACAGAAGCAAAGGCGCTCTCCCACTCTGGGTGTAAGGTGCCCCCCTCCTGCTCTCTTAACTACATACAGCGCTGCCAGTATATCTCAGTATTGGCAACACATTTCAAAGAGGCAACTGTCACAGGTTAACATTTAGAGTCACATGTCATATTTTTTGAGTGTAACTTTAACTTTCCCAAGAGTGTCTATCCTGCTCAGTGGACAACACTCAATATTGCCACTTCTAGGTAACATTGGTTCAAAATAGATGCTTTCAAGACACTTAGTTCAGTAGGAAAAAACACCTTTTTTCCACGTGATTTCCCTCATCTCCAGGTTTTCAAGGGGAAGCAAACCCTATGTACCACCATTGTGCTGGGACCTCGGTTGTATCTCCCTATAAACAAGACCCTCCTATTGGTTCCCAACAGTGACGTCGGTCTTCTAAGTCTTGACTTTGTGTTTCATCCTTTCCCTGGACGATCTAGCTCCACAGTGCAGAGTTGCTAGATGTAGAACATTTTGTAATGATAAGAAATTTATTCCACCAAGAAGATATAACAGTCATAAATATACATGCATGTAACAATACAGTCCCTAAATATGTGAAAGAATTAAAGGGAAATATGGTTATATTAAAAGTAATAGATGATGATTGTTATACCTCATTTAGAATGTATAGAACAACTAGAAAGATGATCAGTAAGGAAATAGAAGACTTGAACAATACTCTAAGCCAATTAGACCTAACAGACAGGTGTAGAACACCCTACTGAAGAACAGCTGACTATGCATTCTTCTCTAGTGCATATGCAGCATTCTGCACTCTAGCTCAAATCAACGTCATTCAAAAAAAGCCTCAAAAACTTAATAAGATATAGATCTTACAATGTATGCTCTCTAACCACAATGGACTAAAACTAAAAATCAATAACAGAAAGATATTTTAGAGATTCATAAACATGTGGAGATTAAACCATGCATTCTGTATAACCAATGGGTGAAAGAAGTAATCACAAGGGAGACTAGAAGATTATTTGAGATGAATAAAAATGAAAAGAAAACATATCAAATTTGGGGGGATTTAGCTATAGAAAAAGGGAAATTTATAGATGTAAAAACTTACAATAAAAAATAAAACATCTCTCAAATCCATTACCTAATCTTCCTTCTTAAGAAACTGGGAAAGAGAATCAAACTAAACCAAAAGCAAGAAGAAAGAAAGAATAAAGATTTGAGTGAAAAATCAATAAAATAAGGAGGGAGGTGGGAAGGGACACTGGGAGTTCGAAATTTGTAGATACTGACAGGCATATATAGAATAGATAAACAAGATTATACTGCATAGCACATACAAGATCTTGTGTTAGTTCACAGTGAAAAAGAATGTGACAATGAATGTTCATGTATAACTGAAAAATTGTGCTCTACACTGGAAATTGACACATTGTAAACTGACTATAACTCAACAAAATAAAATTAAAAAAAAGAAAATCAATGAAATAGAAAAGAAAATATAGAGAGAAAATTTATGTAACCAAAAGTTGATTGTTTCAAATAATCAACAAACTTGACAAGTTCTTAGCTACACTGGCCAGGAAAAAAAAACGTGAAGACTCAAGTTACTAAAATCAGAAGTGAAAGAAGGATGATATTTACTGATCTTACAGAAATCAAAAGATTATAAAATAATATAAACAATTGTGTGCCTAGGTAAAATGGAAAATTTCCTTGAAAGATACAAACTATTAAAACTGAGTCAGAAAGAAATAGACTATTTGGTTAAACCTGTAATAAGACATTGATTTAGTAATCAAAAAACTTAGCATAAAGAAAATTGTAGGATTTTACTGCTGAATTCTACCAAACATTTAATCCAAACACCAACCCTTCTTAAACTTTTCCAAAAAATAAGACAGAAGTGAACACTTTCTAACTAGTTATTTGAGGCCAGTATTATCCTGATAGGAAAATCACAGCAGGACATCACAAGAAAAGAGAACAAAAGGCCAGTATGTCATTTGAATATGAATCCTAAATCCTCAACAAAATACTGGCAAACCAAAACAAGCAATACATAAAAAGGATTAAATACCAAGACCAAGTGGGATATACCCCAAGAACGCAAGTTAGGTTCTACAAAGGAAAATCTATCAATTTAATACAAAACATTAGTAGAATAAAGTAAAAATACATACATGCATAATCTGAACAAGCCACATGATCGTCTCAAGAGATGCAAAAAAAGCTTCTGACAAAATCCAACACCTTTTGATGACAAAAGTACTCAATAAATAAGGGATGGAGGGGAACTTCCTCAACCTGATAAATGACATACGTGGAAAATCAATAGCTACCATAATATGTAATAGGGAAACACTGAAAACTTTTCTCCTAAAATCAGGAAAAAGACAAACATGTCAACAATTTCCTCTTCTATTTAACATTGTATTATTGGATCTGTCCAAGAGAATCAAGCAAGAAGAGGAAACAAAAGGCATTCAGATTAGAAAGGAAGATGTAAAAACTCTCTTTACTTTCAGATTATATGGTCTTATATATAGAAAATCCTGTAGAATCCATAAAAAGCCTATTAGAGTTAAAAAAAAAAAGTGTAGTTAGATCACAGGATGCAAGACCAATATAAAAAATTGGTTGTATTTCTACACAATAGAATTAATAATCCTAAAGTAAAATTGAGAAAACAACTCCATTTATAATAACATTAAAAATATTTCGAAATAAACTTAACAAAGATGTACAAGGTTTATACACTGAAAACTATGGTTTTTTTTTTTTTTACAGAAATAGACAAGTTAATCCTAAAATTTATATGGAACTTCAAGAGTCCAAAAATGCCAAAAAATCTTGAAAAAGAACAGAATTGGAGAGTTTATACTTCTTGATTTCAAAATTTACTACAAAGATACATAAATCAAGCTTCTGTAATACTCAGATAAGGATATGCATATAGATTAATAGAATAGAATTGAGAATCCAGATACCACATTTATGGTCAATTTATTTTTGATGAGGATTCCAAGGCAGTTCAATGAAAAAGGGTGTTCTTTTTGACAAATAGTGTTGAGACAACTGAATATCAATGTACAAAAAATAAATTTTTACCTTTTTTTTTTTACCATGTAATATAATTAACACAAAAAGGGGTTAAAGACCTAAACGTGAGCACTAAAGCTATAAAACCTATAGAAACAAATAATCATAGATGTGAAGTTTTATGATCTAGGATTAGGTAATGATTTCTTAGTTGTAACATGAAAAGCACACTAAATCAAAGAAAGAGTAGATAAAGTGAACATAATCAAAATTCCAAAATTTGTGTTTTATGGGATAGCATCAAGAAAGTGAAAAGACAGCCTACAGAGTAAGAGAAATATGTGCAAATCATTTATCTGATAAGGGTCTAGTATCCAGAATATGTAAAGAGCTCTTATAACTCAATAATAAAATTATAAATAGCTGAATTTGAAAATAAGTAAAGTATCTGAATAGATGTTTTTCTAAAAGATGTACAAGTGGCCAATAAGCACATGAAAAGATGATCAACATTATCAACCATCATCAAGTGAAAAGCACAGTGAGATACTACTTCCCACCCACTCAGCTATAATGAAAAATGTCGATGATAAAAAATTCTGGCAAAGATGTGGAGGTATTGGAACCTTCACACATTGCTTGTGGGAATGTAAAATGTGCAACCACTGTGGAAAAATTTGGCAGTTCCTCAAAAAGTTAAATATAGAGTTGCCATACTACACAGTAATTGCAGTAATCCTTGGTACATAGACAAGAGAAACAAAGGCACCTTTACAAAAAAAAAACTTGTACACAAATGTTAATAAGAGCATTCTTCATAATGGTCAAAAAAGTAGAAACAACTCAAAATCTATCAACTGATAAATGGATAGGTGATAGCAGTACGTCCATACAATGGAATATTATTCCACCAGAATAAGGAATAAAGTTCTGATAAATGTTACAATGAAACTTGAAAATCTGCTTTGTGAAAGAGTCACATGTTATATGGTTCTATTTAGATAACATGTCTAGCAAAGGAAAATCTAGAGACAGAAAGTAGATTAGAGGTTGACAGGGATTGGGGATGGGGAGAGGAATGGAAGTGACTGCAGACAAGTACAAGGTTTTTGTTTTTGTTTTTGTTTTGAGTGATTATAAATATTCTGAAATTAGAGAGTGGTGATGGTTGTACAAGCTCTTGAATGTACTAAAAACCAGAGTTTATATCTTAAAATAGTAAATTTTATGGTACATAAATTGTATCTCAATTAAAAAGAAAATATAAAAACTGAAGATGGACTTCAGTCAGAAACAAAATCCTCTATTACATTAATTCAGGCAAGTAAATATGTGGGCATTTGAAAGACTCATGCACAAATTTACACTCAGTTTGAAATTACATGTATTTATAAACTTATTCTGTCAAGAGAGTACAAGACACATCACATTTCTTTGATTCTCCCTCCTTTCTCTTCAGGGGCATAAGAAAGTTCCGACTGTCTTATGCTATAACATATAACACTCAGGGAAAGCCTGAGTCCGTGTTGGTTACCACTGACATAATGGTTCTGAAGCTTGTTGCTAGGGTAACCTGAGGGCATTCATGCTGACCTTGGTTTGGCATATTTTCCCAAGGCTTCTAAATACTGGGTTCTTAATTTGAGCAGACTCGCATATCTCTTAGCTTCTCAACAAAAGTCCCATCATGGCTTATGGTATTTCTGCAATATAAAAGCCGCTGAAAGGTAAGATTTGTCTAACTTCTTGGGATAAAGGAAGAAAAATAACTACAGCAGACAGAACAAAACACTTAACAAATTGTCTGTATAAACAGAGGGGAAAAATGCCTGGAATGATTTATACCAAAATGTTTTGAGTGGATATGCTGCAGGAAAATGGGGCACCAGAGGATGGTCATATCCCAGGTCTCAGATGAGCCCCTGGGACGTGCCCTGCCAAGTGAGGGTCTTTGTCTTCATATAGGAAAGAATTCAGGAGCAAGCCACGGTTGATTAAAAGCAGATTTATTCAGAGAAATGCATACTCCATAGAAGGAATATAGGCCATCTCTGAAGGCGAGAGACTGAGAGAGAGAGAGAGAGAGAGAGAGAGAGAGAGAGAGAGAGAGGGAGGGAAGGAGGGAGGGAGAGAGATTGGCAGGCTATGGGGTGCAGGGTTGTTAGTTTTTACAGGCTCTGTAACTTTATATGCTAACAAGTGGGAGGATTACTCCAACTACTTTGGGGACCGGGCTGGGATTCCCCGAAATTAGACCACAGTCCACTTTTTGACTTTTTATGGCTAGCCTCGGAACTGTCATGGCAGCCACTTAGCATGCTAATACATTACGATGAGTGCATAATGAAGCTCAGGGTCTACTGGGAGTTAAATCTTCCACTCTCTTGGACCTGGTCAGGTTTTAACCAGTTTTAGTACTATCTTCAATTGCTGTGTCATTCCTTTAATGGTTATACCCTGCCTCCTTCCTTCCTATCTCAGTTATCTTTGGATAGTAGAATAATAATGCTTTTAAATTTCTTCCATGTACTTATTGTAGCAAAAATACATTGCTTAGTAATTTTTAAAACTCTACTTAGAGAGTTCAACTTACCCAGCAAAGTAGACTAATGACCAATCGCAGCTAAATACAGCACATAAATGCCAAATAATTTGCAAAGTACTAGAAAATGTGATCCAGTTGATAATGTACAATAACAGGGCAGAAATGACCCCAAAAGCATTTTACTTTATTACTTTCAAATGGGAACTTGCAGAGGAAAACAGCTTCTCATTTCTACATTCTATTTTGGCTCAGTAGCAAAAGGTAATCAGAACACTTAGGGATGGTTTCTTTAAAGCTATGATTTCCTTAGATATTCATCAATAAATATTTATAATAATTATTTCAGTGTGGTTAAGATAATGGGCTTTGGAGCCAGACTTCTTGATTTTCAGCCTCAGACCTACAATCTACCAGCTGTGTTACCACAGGCAGGTTATTTAAACCCCTCAGCCTTCCCTTCATTCTTGTATAACAATAGCACTTCCCTTCTAGGTGTGTTTGTATGGTGGTCACATAGAGAGCGCTTAGAACAATGCCAGGCTTTTAATAACATAAGTTTAACAAATGCTACCATAACCTCCACAGACAAAGTTTATTAATTGAAATAAGTTTGACCTTTACTGTAGTATAAACATTTAAAAATCCAAAAGCAAAAACTACACGATATATAAGCTGATTTTAGAAAACACTCGTAATATTAAGACTCTTAATTTAGATGTAAAGTCACTCCTAATCTGAGATTTCAGGGCTTATTGTACTGGAACATAAGAGAGCTGCTTTTGTAAACTCCAATCAGAATTGCGGCTTTGAAATTTTAATGATCAAATTTAGATTTAGTGATGATAATGATTCAAATAAATGTGTTTTAGAGAAGCAGATGCCACTGTAGGCTTGAAGCAAAGTATTAACAATTGTATTAGTGGTCATGGATGTGCCTGCCGTCTGTGGTTAAGTGTTTTGATTAAGTCTATAATCTGAAAATTTATCGGTTTACTCAGTTTGATGCCTGTAGAGTATAGAGTCTTTTCTATTCTGACCGCACGATGCCAGTTGGTGGGGATGCACATATCCCTGTTTACTCCCAGAACCAGGCTTGCCAATTTCCATCTATGCATGTGTAGCTTGGGGTCAAATCTGTTTTTCCTTAACATTCAATTTCCTTATAAAGACAACCTTGGCTTCCAGAAATCCCCATGCAATTTTCTTTGTAAAAATATAAAATTTAAATTAAAAAAAATTATCTAGTGCACTCTGCAGTTCACCTGTAGTTCATTTCCATTTTTTTTGAGTTTTTCACATTGCAGAAGAAACATGTTTATATCACTTAAATAAGCACAGAATATTTAAAACCGATTAATAAATAGTGACTTTATGAAGTGATACCAGGTTTCAAGGATATGAAAATTAATGCTAATTTATTTTCATTTTTGAATGGGTAAGATTCGTTACTGGAAACATACAATTTAGAAAAAAATAAGCAGAAAACGAGATAGGATCTCTGCATACTTAAGGGTAAATGAAAACATGGATGTAATGAGGAATTATTATTCTCTAACTAATCAAAAGGTGGTTTATTTTGAAAATTAATGTCAATTTTGCTGAAACTTAATGCATCAAAATTGCTAAATGTTTTCTTACTTTGTTAGGAATAAAATGGATTATCATTTTCCTCAGTGGACAGTGTGAGCTTTCTCAGGGGACAATATTTTTATTAAATCTTAGGAACAAGATGATATGCTAAATTCTGATTGGAACAAAATATTAGCAGTTCTTTTAGTGGTCAAGGATGTACCTGATATATGTGGTTAAATATTCTGATTCAGTCTATAGTCTGAAAATTTATTACTTTACATAACTTGATATTTTATCTAAAAATCAAAACACTCTAAAAGTGCAAAGTTTTCTTTTCCTCTGCAATAAGCCAGGCCTTTTAACTCATACTTAGATATTCAACACCCTTATAACCAATTTTCCACTTTCAGTTTACTTTTCTTTTAACACCAACATCAGATTAATCATCATAAGTGGTATACCTTTGTTTCATGAAAATTTTTCTCTATTGCTTTGAGGTAAAATGCACACTCCTTAACTTGAAATACTCAGCCCTTCACAAACTGGCTCAAATCTAGCTTTCTAGCTTATTCTTCTAAAATTTTCCTTTCTAGACCCTCTCTTTATTTTAGTCAAATTGGCTTCATTGGTCTCTTGTAAATTTGTTTACATTTTCTTTTCTATAAGCTAGTAGAGTGTTTGGACTCCATGAGTCAGAATCCCAGTGAGTGTGTGTTTATATGGAGCAGGTGCTTGTTAAAAATGCAGGTTTCTTGGCCACATGCCATGTATGTGGAATAAGGCTATTTGGATGAAAGGCCCTCAAATCTGCATTTTTATAGCATCTACATGATTCTGACTCCCATGAAGCATTTGTCTTCATCTTTCCAGCCACCTCAAGTACCATTTCCTAGCAGGTACCTACTGACTCTTCTGTGTAATTTTAAGTTCTTCAAAGTTCTGTTCAAATCTCACGTCCTTCAAAAAGCCTTTGCCAACTTTCCAAGAAAGATTAAAAAAAATTTTTTTTTAAGTTTTCCTGTTGCTTATTGTTAAGACTTCTCTGGTCATGCTATGTCTCTGGTCCTGGAACAACACTAAGAGCAGCAGAGTTGAACTGTTTTTCTCTTGACCCATGTAAAGAGATATATTTTACACCAGGAATTAATACACACACATGCACACCCCCTACAACACACATCTAGATTGAAACAAATTTCACAAAACAATATTTCCTTATTGCATTAAATGCCTTTTGATTATTCTCATTCTGTACTATCTTATCTTTTACTCTATTATATTCTATCTGTTTCATTCAGAAATACTTACAGAGACGTACTTAAAAATATTATGGCTCACCCATAGGTCACTATAAATATTTTGAAAAATACAGATTTAAAGGGCTAGTTTGCACCCAGCAAAATAGGTTGTAATGTTTTCCCAAGTGTTTAATTCCTCAAGAAATCACTAGACTTGGTAATAGAAAACAGATTACCTTGAAATAACTAGATTGAGAATTGGCTAAAATTGAATATTCAAATGCAATGAGTTGAACTGGTTACATAATAATTTTGATTTGAGCTGGTTTAATACTTGCCCAGCCAAATAATTCAAAAGGCTAAAGTAGTATGAATTCATTAATAAAATATCCTATTAAAATACATACAAATAGTTGGATTTCTCTATAGAGTCAGGTATGGCATCGGTCTCTTTGAGTCAGTTTAACCCTTACATTTTCAAAACTAGTCCCCTGTCTTTATTTAATTAAACCTCAACAGTCGATTTTTTTTTACAGGGGTCCGAGGCTGTTCTATTTTGCACACACTCCCAGCCGTAACCCATACCCCATCCAGCACCCCCAAGGCTGCCTCTACACTGTTGGCCCCAGCCCTCTCCCTGGGCTCATCACTGAGCTTGAGTAGCCAGCCCTGGCTGGCCCTGGCCAGCTTGCATCTAGGGCTGGGATCACATAGACCCTCTGTGCTGGCGTCTCTCGGTTCTGTCTCCCCATCCACTGCTGTTTTCTCCTCTGAGCCTCAGAAGCTCCCTTTCTGCCCTCGCTGACCTCTCCACTGGAGAGGGGGCGTCTCAGCATGAAAGCACGTTTCCTCCTTTGCCACTTCCTCCCTGCAGGACAGGTCCCGCACCGATTTCCTCTTTCCTTTTTCTTTTTTTCTTCCTACAGTTTTTGTGAGGGATCTTCTTGTATTTGAAGTAACAGATGTTCTGCCAGAGTTCAGTAGGTGTTCTGTGCGAATGGATGGGTGTGTAGATGTAACTTTCAGTGTATTCTTGGGAAGGGGTGAGCTGTGTGTCCTTCTACTCTGCCGTCTTGGCACTGCCCCCTGAGTTCGGTTGTGTGTTATATTCATTTGCTAAAATAACTTCTATTTCTCATCACCTCAGTCTACCTCTTAGGGCCATAAACACCAAAGCGCTGTCCTCCAACAATGTATGTACAAGGATATTTAATACAACATTATTTGTGGGGGCAAAGCCTGGAGACAAACTATTCTTCAATATGGAAATGATTGAATAAATTATTATGTATCTGTACTAAGTATGAAGCTAAACATTAGAAGAATAATTTAGAACTCACGCACCCTAACTCATGGGATATCCAAAAAATATCGTTAAATCAAAAACATAAGTTGCAACAAAATGTGCAAAATGTATATTATCTATCTCAGGTTTTATTTTTAAACATGATTAGGATTTGTTCCTTCTTTTACTATAGTTTGAAATCATTTAAACTGTATTGGAAGTATCTGATCACTAACGAGTTGGTAGAACTTCCCTACGAAACCATGTTGACCTGGTATATTGGGTGGCTGAGTTTTTCTTTCCCTATTTCTCCTATGATATTTGATCTGTTTAGATTTCCTGTCTTTATCAAGATCAATTTTGATTAAGTTGTACTTTTCTGGGACATTCTCCATTTCATCTAGACGTTCAAAATTGTGCAAATCAGTCTCATCGTTTTAAAATATTTCTCTTTTTTGATGGTTATTTTCCTCTCGTCATTTCTAATCTTGTGTATTTATTTGGTCTTCTTACTTTTGTGCTGATAACATAGCTAGTGGTTTGTTTATTTTGTTGATAGTTTCCAAAAATAATTTTCTTTCAACAAAGTGTTTCCACAAACAAAATGGATATTTTCCAAAGAACTTTCACCTAGATTTATTTATTAGTTCTATTATTTTTCTATTTCCTAAATCATTAATTTCTATCTTCATCTTTACTAATTTCTTCTGAGTTTTTTTTTTTTACTGTTCTCTTTCTACTTTAATTTGTTATTTAAGTCATTTCATTTATTATGGCATATAATAGTTCCTCGAACATATTGTTAATTCTAGAACTGAGGCAGTCAAATTATAAGGTGAGCCTGGCATACCTTGCAGGGTCACAAGGGAATGAGATACTCAAAAAATAAAAAGAGATTGGGTTATGTCAAATGAGCACAAAAGCCAATCTGAATGAGTTCTAATGGTCAAAGATTTTAAGCAATAAAATAAATAACAATAATATTGCTTTATAACCAAATTATAAAATAAATATACATGAGTCCAAACTGATATAAATAAATTCTTTTAACAAATAAATGGGGAGGAAAAGGATACTTCTAATTTTTACAGAAGAATTCTAAATAATATATGTAGATATTACTCCCTCTGGGAGTGGAATTTAATACCCACGCTCTGGAGTGTGAAATGGATTTAGTCACTCACTTTCAAAGAGCACAGAAAGGAAAAAATAGTAACTATGAAATGGAGAAACCTGGAGAAATCTGGTAAACATAACCTTAGGTGATCAGGATTAACATTACCAATCTCATGTTGATATCATGTGCTCTTCAATATATATGTCATGAGACGGGTATTTCTTTTCTGTGGTATTCTTCCAAAATCCACAAACCCAATCTCCTCATGAGAAAAACGTTAGACAAACCCAAATTAAGAAACATTCTATGAAATATCTGGCTAGAGCAGCCTGGGACCCCCATAAAAAAGCAACACTGCTGATGTGCACGGTGGGGTGGGGTGCACTGTTGATGGGCCATAATAGTTCAGTCATACATATACATACATATATTCCTTTTCATATTCTTTTTCGTTATACATTACTACAAGATATTGAACATAGTTCCCTGTGCTCTACAGAAGAAACTTATTGTTTATCTATTTTATGTATAGTAGTTATTATCTGCAAAACTCAACCTCCCAATTTATCCTTTCCCATCTCCTTCCCCCGCTGGTAACCCTAAGTTTGTTTTCTATATCTGTGAGTCTGTTTCTGTTTTGTAAATAAGTTCATTTTTGTTTTGTTTTGTTTTGTTTTTTAGATTCCACATGTAAGTGATATCATCTGATATTTTTCTTTCTCTTTCTGGCTTCACTTGGTGATTATGATGCAAGTGGTCTTCTTCAGACACTCATTTGAGAAAGTAAAACCCAATTTACAGGAGGATCAAACATCTGGCATCAAAGTATCTCATAAGTTGGCCAAGTCTACCTTTCTATCCTTGAAAGCAAGAGCTCTCCCAAGATTGTCAGTTGAATGTGTTTTACTCACGCTTTGCCTTGGCCGGTTTATTTGCTTCCATGTGGCATGCATTTTTCTTCCTTTATGCCTGATTTTCCCTTACTCTTCCTTAGGCACAACTCAGATTTATAGCTTCTTCATTATACTGACACTTACCTAATTTAGCCTATGATGGATGTACTGGGAAGGATGAATTGGACTAAATGCTACTGTTTTCCTAAATAATAGCAACAATTGCTTAGCTTTAAATTCTCTGATTGCATCATCTTAGTGAAGAGTTTGACTAAGACTGATTTTTCCTTCCTAAATAGTGGTGAACTCTTGCTGGACCTGTCAGCTTAACTTGGCCTGACAGATGGAGGTGCCATTAGAAGCACAGCCACAGAGAGAGAGAATTATAAACGATAAGTTAAACTTCTTCATTCTTTTTTTTTAACATTTTTTATTGATTTATAAACTTCTTCATTCTTGTTAGAAAGGATAAGAAAACCAAAAAGACCAACTTTGAGGGTCCACAACTTGCTGTACTTAGCTCACTCCTACAGAGATTATCTCAGGCTGTAAAAGACAATGTCGGAGAAGCAGTCACGGGCTCAATGGTGCAGGGCTCTGTGGCTTCTGGTGAGATGTGACTCTACTCTAAAAGTCATGAGAAGCAATAGGAAGATTTTAGGCAGGATGGTAAAGTAATCTGATGAGAGCCACGTGGGCTGAAGAGTAGGCAGTGGACCATCTGGTTTGGTTTTAATAGGTGTGTCTGATCAGCCATCCTAACTTCCCTTCCCCTTTATCTTGTTTTAACTGCATCCAGAGGCAAGCAGGGGACTGTGGACGGGATGACCTCTTTTGAAGGACATAATGGTTTAAAGGAATCTGTTTCTTTTGGAGAGTGTTGAAGACCATAAAATGTTTGAATGTTGGTAGATTGCCCATGAAAGAATGATTGCCAAAGGGATTTTAAAATACATACCAGGAACAAAATGTTCCCTTATCCATAGGATAAAGAGTAAAAAAAACAAAATGCAGTCTCTCTCTCCCATTATAATTCCCTATATTCTCTTTTTTTTTTAAAAGATACTATACTGTTTAATCAATAGACTTTGTATTATTGTAGAAAAAGACATTTAATAACATACGCCTCTTCTCAAGTAATAGCCACGTACTTTATAATAAAAGCCAAACAAATGAGAGGAAACTAAAGTTATATTTCTCTCTGTCAATAATCTTTCAATAGATAATAAATTCTCTTATTTTGCTAGAGACTCGAAAAGAAATAATTGATAGGGCCAACTATCATTTCACTTCATTTTGGAAGAAATAAAACAGATTAAAGTGGTACTTATTACTGTCATGTTACCATTCCATAGAGCCCAAAATATCAATAGCAAAGATGACTATGTAAACGCTTTTGCATATTTCCAAATAGTTAGGTTGTATTTTTAGCATATCATCAAATCAGTTAAATACAGAAATAATAAAAATGCTTGTGGAATTCTTTACCGAACTATAAAGCATTTGGCTTTTAAATAATATATTTGATCTTGTTGCCTACAAAATCTGAGCAACCAATATCTCCAACTATCTCTTGAATGTTTTCAGGAAAATTGTAGTCGTAAATGTCATTTTTCTAGATTAATGGTTTTATTTTATGAAAATAAGAAGGATTTTTAAAAAGCACTTCATATCTCATCACTTAGAAATAAAAATGGAAGAGATGTGATTTCATCCAGAAACTCTCTTTCCCACTCACTCTCTCACTCACTGTATCTGTATATATTATCTATGCATAAATGTCTATACCTTTATATCCATATCTATACACACATATATATATTATAAGAAATAATAGGCCATATAAAATATAATACATATTATAAGGAAAACAATCACAAGATACATTGCTTTAATAAAAATGTCTTAAATTTTTCTTTAATTTAACCAAAGAAAAATTAGTAAAGGAATTGCTAAACTTCAAATTTTTTCTTCCAATAAAAGTTAATAAATCTTAGAAGATCCTTCAAAAGTTAATTGAAAGATTAATGAAAAACTTAAAAGTTGGCGACTCTTTTTAAGCTACACATTTCAACAAAAGACAGAATCAATTGACTACCTTGCTAAAAAGATGAGAAAATGCCCCCATTAAGCTTCCCCCAATTTCCCCTGCCCACCTCCTTGTGTCTCTGATTTTGATATGTTTTAAATTTTACTTTCTCTTCTGTAACCAGAGTTTCCACAAATGTTTAGTTTTGTACTAATCTAAAATACACCATAAATCCACTTCACTATGGCTTCTCCTCTCCAGAGTTCCTTATTAGATTAGTTTCTTATTAGATCTCTTATTTGGTTTTCTTTGATTGTCAGTTTTATTTGTTTGTTTGCTTTCATGTTCCAAAGAACTACTAAATGCTGTTTTTCCTGAGTTATTGAAAGCCTCTGAATGTTTTTTCTGTTTTCTTCACAGTTGAAGAAAACTTAGCTAAATTAAACAGTTGGTTGACATCTTCCATTCATCCATTTACTCAGCATTATCAGTTGAGCTCCTACTATGTGCCAGGTACTGAAGACAACACACGGTGAACAACACTGTGCAAACCACACACAGCCCACGTTGTGGCCCTTGTGAAACTCACGATCCATTGTGAATCAAAAGACTGGCAAATACGTGAGCTTTCTATTGCGGTATGTGATGTGGAGAAGAAAAGCATGGTGATAGGATAATGACTGTGAGCCCCTTTATGCGGGAGGATTAGAAGTCATCCTTGGAGATAGCATTTGAGTTGAGCTAGTAAGGACAAAAGGAGCTGGTCATGTGGAAGTGGCAAAAGAAACAGAAGAAAAGAAAGTACACAAACCCTATAACAGAGAGAAAAAAAAATGCTTTCTGAAGATTTAGAAGAGCAGAGAGAAGGTCTTTTTTGCTGAAAAGTAGGGAATGGGGCAGAGCAGTTGTTAGGAGATGGTTCAGAGAGGTAGGGAGAGTAGACCACGTAGGGTGTGACAGGACAACATAAAAGATTTGAGGGTTTTCTATTTGCACTGGGAAGCCCACTTCCTACTCTGGATACTGCCCCTTTTGTCTACGACTTATCATGGCAAACTTTTTGAAAGGGTAAATTTTTTAGCTAATGTTATTCCCTTTATCTACTAAGTTCAGGTTTCTGTCCTCACTACTCTAAGATCTCACTGACAAAATTATAACTTACGTATGGAATCTTAAAGAAGAGAGAGAGTGAAGCAGTGGTTGCAGGGGCTGGGAGCTGGGAGATATGGGGAGATGTTGGTCAAAGGGCAAAAACTTGGAATTAGAAGATGAATATGCTCTGGGATTTAATGCACAGCATTGTGACTACAGTTACCAATACTGAATTATATACTGAAAGTTGCTAAGAGAACAGACTTAAATATACTCCCACAAAAAGGAAACGATAGTTATGTGATGTGATGGAAATGTTAGCTAAGGCTACATGTAGTCATGTTGCAATACATGTGTATTGATCCACACCTTGTACACCTTCAACTTTTGTAATATTATATGTTAATTATATCTCAATTAAGAAAATAAAAAAAAGAAAAGAAACCTGGCAGTCATCTTATCAAGATAAAACGAAACAAAGTTAGAAATGGCTAATAGATTGCTTCATCCAGTGGTCATTTGTCTGCTCTTAGCTTTCTTGATCTTTCAGTAGCGTTTGGTCAGCTGACCACTTCCTCTTTTTCCCACTGGCATATCAGAAGCACAATCAGTGGGCCTGAACGGTACCAGCTCATCATCTTGTAAGTGTATTTCTTCCTAAAGCCTGGATATATTCCCTTCAGTTCATATTGTTGCCTAAAATTCCACCAATTCATTTGAGTTATAAATACAAATACTTTTGGGAGATGTATGGAATGTTAGAGACATTAGCTCAGGCAGATTGATTTTTGGCTAGGAACTAAAATCAGCTCTCACTCAGGGAGTGGGAGTTTGTAGAGAAAGCAGTTCTGGAGCACGGGGCACAGGAGGAGGGGCCCGCCATAGGGTGTCCTTCAGCAAGAAACCACAGAGCACCAGAATGGAATGTTTAAGGCTCTGTAGAGAAGGTGAATGGGTACCTACAGGAAGTTTAATTGGGGTTTATCCTGAGCCTGTGAAACGAGTGGCAGAAGCAGAAGTCCAGTTGTCAAGGTTTTGGGAGGAGTGGGGATTAGAGGCAGTAAGGGCACTGGTGATGTCCAAGGAATTTGTAAAGAAAGAAAATAAATGGTAAGGTAACTAAAAAAGGCAGTGAAATTGAACTTTTTTCTCCCCTTACTCCTAAATTACTCATTCCCTGCTCTCAGGAATTACACATAATATAGCAATGGTTTCACTGTATGCCAGCTGTTTTATTGGCTTCAAAAAAAGCCCTTTGTTGGCGCGCTTTGTTGCTAATCATTATATATGCATTATAAATTCCGAAAAGACTCTTTAGAGATCCCATCAGAAAATGTCTCAGAGTGGCAAATAATTGGTGCTTCATGATCTACCGTTATTTTAAGATACATCTGCATGCTCTCACTGTCATTAATCAGATGAAATGTTTGCAGTTCCTGGAACACGTAAGGAAACATCATGCCTTTGGGATCTGCGCAAATCTGCCAGCCCCTGCTCTCCCTCCCACCCATATCCTCAACCCAGTTTGGGTTGGATTTCCTAGACAAGGAGATTGGGAAACAGTGTCTCATTTTATAAGACAACAGACAACAGCTCATTTTTTAGCCTTTTATGACTCCCCCAGGACACATTGGCTTTTCTGTCCATCACACTCCTACATATCCTGTTCCCTCTCTGCTGTATCTGAAATATTTCATTGCTCTTCCCTGTTTCCATATCTTTTGTCCCCTAGCTGAGGGTCATTCCCTCGGCATGAAGGACTGTGGTGTTTGACTTTGTATTCTCAGGGCCTATCAAAGTAAGTCCTCCCCCCAAAATGGGTGATTGAGTGAATGCTTACATGGATCCTTAAGTGAATGAAACAGCATGTCTGCAATTGCCCTTTGGGATGTAACCCATTCATCATCTGGAGCTACCTATCTGCAATGAATTAATCAGAACCATGGCTTGGTTTCCCTGTGCTGGTTTGCTTTCCTCAGAGATGAAGATAATTTTAAATAGCCAGATGGGAAGATTGTAGGCAATCTAAAGGGAAATTTAAAATTTTTTATTTTTGAATTCTTGTGATGATTCAAGAAATCCTACATTCCACATAAACATTTATAACCTGATTTCTGATCTAGTAAAAAATAATGTAAGACTGTTCACACTGACTATGTGACTACATGTGTAGGAAGGAAACAAAGAAAGGGGAGGGATTCCAAGCCAGGAATGAAGGTTAGAGATAAATAAAGAAGATGTACTTCCAATAAAAAGAATGTACAAACCTGCTAGAGATTTTGAAACAAAATCAAAACGAAAGCTTTCTTCCGGATTGCTATTAGCCACATCGGATTCTCTAAACGATTTGAAAACTTCCAATGAAAAGCAACTCAGAATTTCTGCAGTGTCCTCCTTCTTTTCAAAACTGTTGTTTTGCAGAATTAAAGGAGAAATTTGACCTTGACTGCATTCCTGGAGGCCGTGCCTAATCTAATTTATTCCCAGTGGAGTGGCACAGGGAAGAGTTGGTGCAGTCTGCTGGCCAGGTCTGCCACTGCAGTACTTTCTTCGGAAAGGTTTGCCATCTGGAAAATGCATGATTCAGCCTCACTGGCATAAGTACATCATATGTAAGAAATAGAAGAACAATGAAATTAGCTGAACAAGCTTCAAAATAAATACGTATTATTTGTACAGGAATGCTAACTAGTGGCTGAAAAGTGAATAATGGCTTTCATCTTTATGTTCTGGACACTCCATTTCAGTCCGGTTTTATTTTTGGAGTAGAGTTTACTTATTTTTCAATGTAAGGAGTATAAAGAAAAAGAACAGTTAAATGGAGAATGTAAAAACACATATCCAGAAGGGAGCCCTGAAATAAGGGAATTCTGGAGTTGGAAGATGGATGTTTTTCCATGAAGAATTTTACCCAGAAGAATTCTGCCACAAGCAATGGAAAAACGGTGATAATAAGCACAACGTTAGTGCTGAGAGCAAAATGCTTAACTTGTATGGCATCTGAACAGCCAGCTTTAGCAGCAGCAGTAATACCCTGAAAAGTTGGTCACTGTCAGGTGTGGAACTAAAATTGCTATCTGGTGACACTTGCCACCATTGGCTTTTGTGTTCATTGTGTCTTTTAGTCTTTCCATAAATGCACCAACTATCATACACACAATCCCCAGTAAGCAAACACATATTTCATCAGACACAAGGACACTTCTCCCACTAATATTCGTCATCATCATCACCATCAGCATTAATATAATAAGAATGTTTATTGAGGACTAAAAACATTTCAACAATTCTAAGATGCATGTTTTTTCATATTTTAACATTTCTGATGTCAGAATGTGTTTTTCAATCAATGTTGTGTTACAATTGTTTCAGTCAGTTGATAAATACAGCATAGTTATTTTCATAGTTGATATTTTTGAAAATATTAAGAAAGGATCAACATAAAAATATGTACAATGAGTGTTGTCAACTTGAACTAATGTCTTGGGTACAGTGATGAAGTCTATTAGGAAATGTTGTACAACCTGTGATCATGATGACATTGGAAAGAATATTTTGTGGAAAAATACCAAAATTAATTAATGTAATTCTTAAAGTAATTCAAAATATTCTGAATACTTTAACAAATGCTTCCAATAAGAACAAAATACTGTCTTTTTTCATGATGGAAGCATTGCAATGTAATCAATCTACCATGTGACATGTGGAATGGTACCATCTCCAAGACTCATTATTGATCTCCGTTGATGACAAATTGGCCAGTGATGACCATATCAGGCTGATGTTGATGAATGGAAGTCCTTGTTGTGCCAGTTATAAATTCTGTCCCTGTACCCACAGCCACTTTGTTCATGAGCCCATTAGGTGATGACAGAGATGGCTGAGGAAAGAGACTGACTGGTATCCACAAAATGGATACCATCCTCTTCTGTTGAGCTCATGCTTTGGTGAGTATTCATAAGGGACACAAATATACTTACACTTTTTGTCCTATTTAGAGAAGTCTATTCATATGATACCTCTTGTCCAAATTTCCTTTCAATCATTTTTCCTTCCAAGACCCTCACCATCCAGCTACACCATTGACCACAACCCATGAACTGCTGTATGTGGCCATTTTTCCTTTTATGTAATAACCAGGTGCATTGCATGGATTTCTGCCCTCTGTGAGGGTTTCTCTTCACCACTGTCCTTCAGGGGTATCCCATAAGGGGCTGCAGTGCTGTAGCTGTCCACCTTTGAGAGATGCCTGTATATTATTCAGAACCATAACTAAAGCAGGCTCATTTCTCTTCCTCTGTCACTTAATCGTAGGGAACTCCCCATGAGGCCATGGGTGCAGTTTGGGAGAGACGGCAGGAGTCTGAGTCATGAGCATTTGGGCTACTTCTTCTTGCAATTTCTTGTGCCTTCAGGGCCTGCTTGGACCTGATCACGTATATATTACTTTCCTTTGATGATGGAGTGCTGCTGTGCATTTCTAACTTCGTGGCTTACTGGGTCAGAGAACACCCACTTAGTGCTGGGAGGCTCAGGGTGCCCATCGTAAGTGGTTGGTTGACCCATGGCTAAGCGTTCAGTCTCTACTAAGGCCCAGTAGCAAGCCCAGGGCTTGTTCTCACAAAGGGGTTAGTCATCTCTAGAGGATGGCAGTGTTTTGCTCCAAAATCCTGAGAGCCTGCCCTGAGATTTACCTGGGCCTGCCAAAGGCTCCAAACAGCGATCTTCTTGCCCCCAGCACTGCAGGCACCACTGCGTCTGCTGGATCGCAGGGCCCAAATGGCAGAACATCTTGGACCTGTCGCAGAGCCTTCTCTTGTTCTAGGCCCCATTCAAAATTGC
This sequence comes from Vicugna pacos, assembly GCF_048564905.1. Taxonomy (NCBI): domain Eukaryota; kingdom Metazoa; phylum Chordata; class Mammalia; order Artiodactyla; family Camelidae; genus Vicugna; species Vicugna pacos. The sequence continues at coordinate 9,115,342 of NC_132994.1, read as the reverse complement.
AAGCTTTTTGGGTCACTCAGTGGGCCAGAGTAGCACACCCAAATGAGGAGTATGTCGTCTCCAAAATCCAAAGAGGCTCATTAGGTGTTGTGTCTTTTTTTTTAATTGTAGAAGAGACCAAATGCCAACAACTTATTCTCCACCTTAGAAAGGACATTTTGACATGCTCACATGGCTGGACACCTGGAATGCCCTTGAGTTATACACAGGGTTTTATGTGTTGTGGAGCTGCAGGTGGTGGTAAGATTTCACTAAGCAAAGAAATGGAATGGGGGCAGATGTTCCAAGCAGAGGAGAAATAAAGGTACAGAATTTATGGTCTATCATCAGCAATTAAATATGAAAAGTCTGGAAAGTTCAGACTTTTGGAAAGTTTCTGACTTGCTCCCAGTCGAGGCCTGGGAGCTAGATGTGGTGGAAAGGAAAGTAAAGCTGGAAGTAGGACATGGAGACCAGTCACTTAGAGCCTTTTATGACAAGGCTGATAGTTCTGACTTTGAGATCCATGGTAGAATCCCACATTTTACAGCAGAGAAAAATGCAACCTGGAGACAATTAAAGTAATTGGCCTCAGCCAAAGACATCCAGTGGCAGAATCACATGAAAAAAAACAGACATCCAGTGCTCAGACTGACTGGGACTACATTAAAACAAAATACAAAGAAAGTTTATTTCAATGACTTCTACTTTCTGCACAAAGCAAGAGGAAAGGCTTTTTTGGTAGGTAGGATGGAAGGTAAGAGGGAAGAGGAGTTGGAGATTTAAAAAGAGAGGGGAATTCTGTAAAAGGGAGGGTACCGTGGAAACACAAGTATAAGATAACAAAGAACAATGAGGATCTAGTGTAAAAAAACTGAGCTGACAAATACTTTTACTGGGACAGTTGCAGATCACTTTGGCCTCCATAATAGTTTTCCAACAGTGTTTCTCGCAGCTTCTTGGAGAGCTTCTAAAAATGCAAATATTATGGCCTCGTTCCTAGAGATTCAGGTTTGGTGCATATGCGGTGAGACTCAGGCATCTCAATTTTGAGTAAGTACTCTAGGTGGTGTGATACTAACCTTTTATAAACACCAGTTAAACAATTAACCAACAATTATTTGATAATTCAGCACACAAACAGCTCTTTGGAACCAGGTTTATGATATTGAGAACCAATCAATTAGGTTTCCCCAGATGTGGAAGGCATTTACAATCTACCTTAACCCATAACACTGCAACTATTAAAATGACCAATATAAAAATTTCTAAATATTTTAACGTAAACAATTATGACATACATACTAGAGTAATAACTCAAGAAACTAAATGCATGTTGACTCTATTAACTGCTATCTAACTGCTTAATGCAAATTATCCATCAACTTCCTTTCTTTCCCCAACCCTATCACCATCAAATGCTCCAAACCAACCTCCAGCCTACAGCCATCATACTTAGGACTCTGTCTTAAAACTCATAGTTGGACACTTGTTTCTGGTTCTCCAAATTTCATTTTGAACACTTGGATGAAATTACCCTCCTAGAAAGCAGCATGTTCATGGTCAAATAACTAAGAAATAGTTGAGTCAGAATTTGTGCCCAAACCCATCAAAAGCCTGAGTGAACTGAAGCAGTTCACCTGGATCTGGTTCTACCACAATTGTAAATCAGTGCATTTTTTGCTTTGATAGGCAGACAGCTTAATTTAGCCCTACCTCCAGTTTTACTAAAGGTCTACAAGTAGATCTAGTAAAAAAAAATGTGGGCATAGAGGAGTCTGGGGGGAGGCACTGATAAACTTTTGCATCACTCTAATTATTCTCTCTCTAAAGAGATTTTTTTACTGCCAGTAGTAACAAAGTGCCCAAAGGTAAAGAGAGGGTCCCGCACCGGAAGGGTCATACAGCTAGAGGTAATGAAAGGCATAAGTTCACCTGAGGGTTCCAGTTATCTATTGCTGTGAAATATATTACCCCCGAATTTCATGGCTTAAAACAAGGTCACTTTACTGTCTCTCACGGTGTCTGTGGGTCAAGAATCTGGACAGAGTTTGGGTGGATTTGGATTGAAGTCTTTCAAACAATTGCAGACAGATGAGATGGTGAGTAGAATTGTAGCAAAGCATGGACGGTATCAGTCAGGAGTGCCCCAGGCATCTCTCTCTTCATGTGGTCTCTTGAATGCACTCATCTGGGCCTCCTCACAGCACGGCAGCCTCAGGGCAGTTTGACTGCTTACATGGCAACTGGCTCTCCTGGAAGTGAATGTCCCAAGAGAGCCAGGCAGAAGCTGCATCTCCTTTTATGACGCGATTTCTGAAGTTACATAGCATCAATTCCAACACGTCTACTAACTGAAACAATCACAAAAGTACACTACTTCCTGATGGGAAGAGTGTTGAAACTTCTATGGACATATTTTTATATCACCACGTTCAGCCACTGGTAATGTCTCCTGGTTCCAAGATTCTCTGTGTGTCCATGGGTGGAAAGTGGAAAAGGGTAAAAATATAGGTGTATGTGATGTACGAGTTAGCTTTTGTGTATACTATATGTAGACATATATATTATGTATACAAGTTACTTGTATGTATATGGACCAAATAACAAATTTCAGGGATTATAAAAATATGAATATTTAAATCTAGAAATTCATGTGGAGTTGTTGTTTTCCAAAGTATCTGAGGGTCTCTAAGGGTAAGCATACATATGTTATGACTGTATGGGTGTCTTGCTTGAGTAATGAAACTACTCTGCACTTCTATTTAAAGCCCTTTCCCACGTTTTATTTAGTTTGAAAATATTCAAAGAGAAAACGCCTAGTCCCTTAAAAAATTGAAAGCAGATCCTTGGTAGATGTTACATTTTTAAATGGCAAAATAAATAAAGAAACCCACTCAATGATTAGGCATTGCTTATGAAGGAGGGTGGGGTTGAGGAGTGAATTAAATTCATTGCCAGAAAATTCTTTCCTGATTAGAAATAAAATTTCACAGGTTTTTCATACAGATTCCACCCTGTTTGTGCATAGCACTGGAGGAGACAAATTTACTTCTTCTAGATTAAATTAAGCTCTATGTAACTGAAAGTTTGCTAAAGTGGACAGGAAAAGTTATAGAAGAAATAAAAGTGTGAAGAAGGTAGCCAAGGCCTTTCTGTGATTGGTTGTGAGTACATTAAAGGCTGGAGTGAAGACTCCCCACTTATGATCTTATTTCCAAAAATGTCAGAGGAAGAGCTGCAAATTAAGACCCAGAATGAGCTCAATGGTCCCAAGTGGGGCTCAGAATGCACAGGGCTGCTACTACTCCATATGGTTCCCAGAGTTGCTGGAAAATGTACTATTATCGAGCATCTTTGGAGAAAGGTCTTCTGTGTCCTATCTGGGGTAGGATGACTAACTTCCCAAGCAGCAGCCACAGTTTGGCTTCGTGGTATGCTCTCACTTAAACTCTAGTCAACTAGGCTCAATTTCTTACTTCCTCCTAAGTAGAAAGCAAGTGAATCTTACCATCTGGGATGCTCGAAAGAGTCACTGCTCTTCAAAGTAAGTGTCTTCACGACTTCACTGCTTGAATTGATTTTGATTTCAGTAAGATTAATGAAGGAACTGGCACCGCATTTGCCTGGGAAAATGTGCCATAACTTGGCAAGATGACACATTTAGAAGTGCATTCTACTTAGTTTCTTTTCTACCCTTCAGCCTTGTTTCTAGTGGTTGGACCCTTGAAAAAGTCTTTTCATCGAATTTAAAATGTTTACAACTCTGTCACAATTTGGCTCAGTTCTTTTTTCCTCTTAATGCAGGTCTTTTAGTCTCCTCAGTGTTCTCCATTTTATCATCTGAGTCCTCTCTTCATGATTTTAACTAGTCTAGTACTGAGGTATTTTGTACTGTGTTAAAACTTGTATTTGGAAATTTCAGCCCAGGAATGAGAATTTGCAGTTTAGCAAAATTTGTCTTTTGTTGTTCTGCTCAGGGTTACCCTAGTGCGAATTCAGATTAAGAGATCTGTCTCTCATCCTTGAAAAATTTCTTCTCTGCTAAGATGCCCCAGAACCTTGAATATTATCTTTAGGTAGTCATTATTTAGGAAAGTTTTCTAAACTTACTTCTTCTTTTTTAAATTGAAGTTTAGTTGATTTACAATGTTATGTTGGTTTCTGGTGTACAGCGCTAAATGTGCTCTTAATTGTTTTCCTCGTATTATAGGGAATCTTGTAGAGTATAGAGTTTCTACCTTACCCCAGTTCTGGCTAATCCAAATCCAAATGAGGGGGGGTGAGAATGTCTATATATAACAAGTTCTTCTGTAGTATTAAGTATTAAGTATAAAAAGTATTAAGATCTGAGTAATTTGGCAAACTTTTTCTGTAAAAGGCCAGAAAGTAAACATTATTGGCTTTGTGAGCCATATGGTCTCTGTTGCAACTACTCAGCTCTCCTGTCATTATAGTAGCTACAGACAGTATATAGCAAGTAATCATGGCTACATACATTGTCTCCCATTCTTTACAATACTTGGTGAATAAGATATCGATATTTCCATTTTGCTGAGGGGAAATTGGAATTGGACATTAATTCTGGAACATAGTGTCTGCAAGGAAGTGTTAAATAAATGTTTGGTGTATATATGGAGAATGGATTAGATGGATAGAAGTTGGAATATATGTTGTAACAAGACATAAAAGTTTGAAACTTTATTAATTATTATATGTTTATGAAACACTCACTCTATTGTTTTATGCATAATTATCTGCAAATATTATTGATAAAGACATAAAGGTGAGTGAGACTACCTTGGTAATAGAATAGCAGAAGCTAGGCAACAAAACTTGGAGGGAAGTGACATATAATGGTATTTTACTCAAGCAAAAAATCTAAACTGACATCAATTTAGGTTGAGGTTTTTTAATACCTCCTCATGAAACATTTATTCACCCTTGCCTTAGATATCTTGATTAATTATAATTTCATACCCATGGCATTTTTCATACAACTAGAACAAATAATTCTAAATTTTCTATGGAAATAAAAGACCCTGAATAACCAAAATAATCCTGAGAAAGGAAAACAAAGCTGGAAGTATCATACTCCCTGCTTTCAAACTATACTACAAAGCCACAGTTACCAAACAGTATGGTATTGGCACAAAAATAGACACATAGATCAATGGAAAAAGTAGAATTCAGAAATAAACCCATGCTGATATGGTCAATTAATCTATGACAAAGGAGGCAAGACTATGCAATGGTGAAAAGACAGTCTTTTCAATAAATAGTGTTGGGAAAACTGGACAGCTACATGTAAAAGCATGAAACTGGACCACTTCCTCACACAATATGCAAAAATAAAGTCAAAATGAATTAATGACTTGAATGTAAGACCTGAAGCCATAAAACTCCTACAAAAAAACCTTAGGCATTACACTCTCAACATGGGCCTTAGCATGTGTTTTTGATATGTCTCCTTGGGCAAGGGAAACAAAAGCAAGAATAAATAAATGGAACTACATCAAACTAAAAAGGTTTTGCACCATGATGGGAACCATCAACAAAACCAAAAGGTCACCTCCTGAATGGCAGAAATATTTGCAAATATCTGATAAGGAATTGATATCCAAAATATATAAAGAACTTACATGACTCAGTATTAAAAAATTCAATTAAAAATGGGCAGTGGATCTGAACAGATTCTTTTCCAAAGAAGACGTACAGTTGGCCAACAGATACATAAAAAGATGCTCAACATCACTAATCATCAGGGAAAAGAAAATCAAAATTACAATGATATATCATCTCACACTTGTCAGACTGACTATAGTCAAAAAGACAAGAAATAGCAAGTGTTGGTGAGGATGTGGAGAAAAGGGAATTCTTTTGCACTGCTGGTGGGAATGCAAAATGGTTAAGTCACTATGGAAACAGTATGAAAGTTCCTCAAAAAATTAACAATAGAACTGTCATACAATCTAGCAATTCCACTCCTGGCATTATTTACAATATTCAAGATAAGGCAGCAACCTAAGTGCCCATCAACAGAAAAATGGATAATGAAGAGGTGGTTTAAATATACAGTGGAATATTACTCGGCCATAAAAATAATGAAATTGTGTCATTTGTGACAACATAAATAGACCTAGAGGATATTACGCTAAGTGAAAAAAGTTAGATGGAGAAAAACAAATACCATATGATTATGCTTATTTGTGGAATCTAAAAAAAAAAACAAATGAACAAACAAAACTAAAACAGAGTAATAGAAACAGAGAACAAACAGGTGGTTTCAAAAGGGGAGGGATTTGGGGAATGAGTGAAATAGGCGAGGGAAATTAAAAGGTACAAACTTCTAGTTACAAAATAAATGAGTCACAGGATGAAATGTACACTGTGGGGAATGTAGTCAATCATAACTTAATATCTTTGTATGGTGACAGATAGTAACTAGACTTACTGTGGTAATCCTTTCATAATCTATAAAAATAGAGATCCATATTTTGTACACCTGAAACTAATATAATATTTTAACTGTTATAATATAAACTATTATTATAATAATTGTAACTCAATAAAAAATAAAATTTCAGAATCTGGAATCAGAAAGAAGTTAGTGAAAGAAAAAAAAGTCAAAAAAAAAAAAACCTAATGTATGGAAAACAGAATGAAAAACAGAAAATACAATAAATTTTAGAAAATAGAAAAAATTCAAATTGAAAAATAAATCCAGAAATTACTTCTTTTATAAAAGTAGCAAATCTCTTGTAAATGAGAGAAGACATAAATGCAAATAATATTGGGGATAAGGATGGAGACATAATAAATATGGATGAGGTTGAAATAGTAAAAGAATAATACTATGATAGTAGAAAATTATCATTGAAATGGTTCATTTTTAAAGAATATATTAAAAATCTAATTAAATTAAAGAGAAAGAGAAAATCAAAATAAGATAATAAACATAGTTGAAATAGAAAAAAAAATTAAGAAGCAGATCATTTAAAAGCCTCAGATTCACAAACTCACCAACACATTAAATATTCAGGAATTGTTGAGTAAAAAATCTGTCCCACTTTGTTTAAATATTTCTTATGCTTACTTGAACATAAAACGGGGGGCAGTTACAAATGTTATCATTATTTCATGTATTCTAAGGAACCCATTTTGGGCATTGTTGCTCTGAAGGAATTATAATTGAATTGACTTAGCGATTACTTACAGATCAGAAGCTTGGATAATATAATAGACCCTATTGGCTATTTACAGCTCTCAGCTGATCTGTAGCCATAGCAACAGCAACTTGTCTGCGTAGCCTTCAACCTGCTTTGTGCAGAAAGGCTCACCTCAGTAATCAGTGCTTTTGCTCTAAGCACAGGCTGGGATGCCCACAGGAGCCCGGTTAGTAACCACACATGTGAAACCTTGAAGTACTGAGTAGCTATTGCCAAAGGAAGATTTTCACTCCAGAGAGGAGGTAGTCAGCACATAACCACTTCATTTATTCCTTATGGACACATCATTCTGGGATGTGTATTAAATCCCCTTCACTTGAAGTTCCCAGAAGAATCGAGCACCTTTTTACCCATAGGGATAATCAACCAGTAACATTATTGTGTTAACTCTCTCTCTCCTTTCTTTTTTCCCTCTCTCAAGTCCTTCACTACTGTAAATTGGATCACTTGTCAGACTCTGATTTCTGCAGAACTTAAGCTAAGACAAGGACTGACATACAGACTGATTTAAGAAGAGGACATATATGATATATGCTATATATTCTATATGAAATATAATGTAGACAATAAATCCTATGCTTTCTATCTTTTGAATTCAGTACACTAGCTTTAAGGAATTGTGTATGAAACAAAACTCACATTCTATATCTGATAGAGAGGGAAGAATAAAGAAAATAATTTTTTCCATATTTAACACGAGCCCACCTTATTCCAAGGTTTATGTAAGTTTGAGCTATAAGTGGAATTATAGCTATCGTTCCTACCCTATTTAATAAGATCTTCAGTGATCATGATCTTTGGCAAACAAGATATATATTTTGCAACCAAAAGGTAATTGCATGAACAGCAAGAATTGTGCTCAGTGATATTGTCGATAACAGAATTGGTGGGTCTTTGTGGTATAAAGTCTTTTCATTTTCTTCTTAAACCCATTGTATCCTTTGGTAGGTAGGTTCGTTGAGAAATGATGGCACTTAAGTTATTTTGATTTGTCAAATGATTTTCAAAATTTGTTTTAAAGAATAAAGAAGAAATTCATATCATAGAAGAAAAATAAATGAAATTCATTAATTTAATAAATAAAATTTCTTGCCAGCAGAAAAATAAATGAGAAGTAAATGAAATTCAATAAATTCAATAAATGAAACTCTTTGCCATCAGGAAAAGGAGAAAATTAGAAACAATCCACTTTCCAAAATAAAGCAGGTTTCAACTTTAATCGACACTTACACTTGACCATTTTATTAAGGATAAGATAAATGAAGGACTTTTGCTTTTTAAGCAAAATTCCTAAACAGCTATGTTTTAAGCAAAAGTTTGACCTTAAAATGTATCAAATTGAAATATTGCCCTCATTAATCAAATAGAAAAGCCAATATCTCGTGGCTTGGAATACCCTTGTATTTGGCAGAACCACTGGAGAGGCCCCAGATTGACTTCAGTTGGTGTGGCATATGTGGATCCCTGAGTGATTCATTTCCAGATGGAAACATGTGCTAAAAGAACTTCAGTTCTAAGATGAAGCAATCATGGAGAAAACTTTTTCTGAAATTGAGGAAGGCCATGGTGTCTGGCTTGAAATGAAACCATCACAGAGCAAGGTCATATAGCAAAAATAAAATTATAGTCATCTTAGTAGTTATCACGCTCTACAAACATTTCACCTTCTATTTTCAACTACTAAAGGCAAAAAGTTCTGTTTTTATGAAACTGAGATGTAATGGCAATGTCTTGTAACCAATTGCACTTTAATTTTTTTTTAGTAGAGAAAATTCAACATTTCAAATGTCAAACTATTGGAAAGTATAAACAAACATTTTCCTTTGAAGAAATTACAACTTAGATTGCTTCAAGCATACATAAATTTCCAAGGCCACAGCATACATTATAAACATATAAAGAAAAAGCACTCAGCTAAAGTTGAAGTCAGTTGTCATGGGAGGAAGGAAAAATAAAAACATTCCCCTGATTGAAACCGATACACATTCTGCTTTATATTGTAATTATTTGTGTATACATCAACCATAATAATATGACAAGTAAAGCATTTTGTTATTGCCTATATGACTTCCTCTAGTGTCAATGTCATACATTCTCAAAAATGTTGCTTTAAATAAATTAGAATTGATGAATTCAAAACTCTTTGAAAAATCACACATAAAACATAATACAACCCTATGGTTAATTACATGTTTGGGAAAAATGTGTTCTGATGTGTTCCCTTATCCATGAGGGAAAGTCAAGGCTATGAATCTATAACTCAAGTAAAGATAATATAAGAAGCAGAGGACCAGCATGAGAAACTGGTTCTATCATCACACATGGCGTTATATCATGTGGTACATGGGCTGACATGGACTATGTGATATGGAGGACCACAAGGGAGCTTCCACTCAGAAATATATATACTCTTAAGTGGAAATCAGAGGTCGGCTTATTTTCAGTCTTTTTCACTCTAGCCTCAGCCCAAAAGGTCTGGATTCTGACCCACAGTCAGAGAAAGGCTACAGATTCTGCCTTCCCTGTAAGGTCAATTGTTTTTGTTTGTTTGTTTGTTTTTAATTACCTGTATGGTATATAATCTGTGGTGGAAAATAAAATTTATCAAGAATTTCATAGCACTGTACACCAACGCTGTTAAAACATTACTCTAAAACTGTCTTTTCTTATAGTGGATTTAAGAAAAATGTTACAAAAGGAAGAAGAAAAATTCCTAGAATAAACAGCTATGTTTTGCAAAGGAGACTTCAAATCAAGACTTTGGGATGGGAAGGGTATAGCTCAGTGATCGAGCGTGTGCCTAGCATGCATGAGGTCATGGGTTCAATCCTCAGCACTGCCATTTAAATAAATAAATGAACCTAATTACCTCCCACCTCCAAAAATAAAACTCTCTACCAAGTGCAACTAGCGGATCCTGCAAGACAGAGTACGTGTGAAAATCAGCAGACAACTTTGGGATACTTCAACGAGTAGTTGAACAACAGTACATCTTGAATCTACTATTTCTGGCAAGTTTCATGTTTGTCCTAGGGTAACTTTAAATATTGAGGTCTGTTTTGTCAGAATGAATATGACCATATTAATTATGAAAAAATTCTTTATTTTCTTAGCATGAAAAAGGATCTGAGTGTAGCTGAACCAAAAAATCAGTAAGAATCTTTAAGAGAAAAGACTCACGGATGCCTTTTGCAAATTCATTTTCCCCTTTTTTCTCCCTTCCATTGGTGTTTTACTGAAAAGCTCACGACCTGATGGAATGGAACACAGACAGTTCTGACAGATTTTTAAAATTAGAGGAGGAAAAAATTTCCAGAGAATCTCATCCTATTTAAACTCTTCTGATTCTGTGAACAGAAGTGTCATTGCTATTCAAAGTGACAAATTACAGTTGGAATGATTCTACCTAAAACAAAATGACTTTATAAATACACAAATCAGTTTGCAGCCAATGTCTTGATGATTGTAAAAATATATCCGCAATGAGGATGATCTTTTGTTCTGTGATCCAGTATTATCCTCATCAGGCAAGACATCCTTCTGTGCAATCTTGTTAGGTACTGGTACACTCTAAACAAACAAAACAATTTTACAAACTAAGGTACAGATATGATTTTCAAAATATTAATTAGAGTATAAGCTTAACATTTTTGTGTGATTAACCAATTATACATAACAATCATTAAAAGATTATGACTTTGATGATCTTTAGGTCTTGTTGTTATTCCACATTCCACAGTGTTCCTTCCAGTTTAATTATAAACAGTAGACAAAATATTCCAGTAATATGCAAATTAACATCCAACTACAAACATGAAACACATGTATTTGCAGCGTAAATAAAGAAGGGGCACGGTGGTTAAGAATCAGGTGGGGACTGAATCCAAACTGGGAAGGCACTGCCACGTCTACTGGACTGAGAAGGCAGCATGAGGACCGCTGCTCCAAACATGCTCCCCTCCCACATTCCTCCGTCAGGGGGAAGTCACTCAGTTCTCTGTTCCTCGGTCTGCTCACCCACAACTCAGGGAAGAATTTATCACCTTATATGGTGGGGGTCTTCAGAATCTCACAAAAGAACTCAGACCTTGAATGAATATATCTAACCCAACATGATACATATAACTGCCTGTCCTTTTACCTTAAAATTCAGGCTTAATTTTGGGGGAATCTTGAACGTGAATTGTTGAAAACTAATTTACAATGTGGTATTCATTAAATTATATTCATTGCATATAATCTGTCATGTTAGGAGTTCTGCTTCTCCTGCTTCTCGAGGTTTATGATGTTAATAATGTGAGCATAGTTATACGTAGAATTGTGTTACCGAGTCCAAACTCATTCTGCTTGGCTCACCGCAAGGCAGGCCAATAAATAGGGAGACAAGGTGTTGGGGCAAGGAATAGAGACTTTATTCAGAAAGCCTGCAGACTGAGAAGATAGCAGACTAATGTCCTGGAGAACCCTCTTCCCCAAGTCAGAATTCAGGCTCCTTTTATATTAAAAAGGGGAGAGGGTGTGGTTGGTTGTTGCAAACTTCTTGGTGTAGGACTTCTTTGTTCTTGGAATCCTTTGTTCTTGCAGCTGTCCACGTGGGTCCAGTCACGGTGTCCCTGTAAAACCTCCAACAAAACAAATGCTATTTTCTAGTCTGCAACTTGTTATCTTTATATAAGTTCAAAAGTGTAAATATCCTTAAAGGTGAGAGCCTTGAGAATAGGCTCTCCTGTCTATTTTAGGATAAGGCAACATTCTTTTACAAAAGATGCAGAGCCAGCAAGACTAAGCCTGGAAAACAGGGCACAGGGTTAAGGCCAAAGAAACAGATTTATGGAGTCAGATTTGTTCTTTTCGGTTACAATCGGGCACTTACAACATCTTCTGTGTATCCATTAAGTCAGTGCCCAATGAAAATGGCAAGTTCAACATGCTAACAGTATTGTTTATAGACCACACTGTAATGTACTAGTCATCATTGCATAAGTGACTTTGTTTTATTCCTGCAGTAATGCCCTGCAATAGGAAAGCCAGGTGTAATATTACATTCATCTTACTGATAAAGAAAGTGAAGCTCAGAGAAATTGTGGCTTGTCCAAGGCAATAGGGTCGGTAAGTGGGACAGCCCAGATGTGAGCATGTCTTCTGTTGTGACTATAATTTACCATGGGTTAAGTTAGTCCAGGTTTAAGGCCTTGGAAAAAACTTACAATAAACATAAAAAGAATCATATTGTAAGGAAATAGACCTTAAGTTTAAGTCTACTTGATTGTCCCTTGTAGGTTTTCAAGTTTTTAATTGCTATGTGTAATTTGATGGTATTACTGATAATAATGAGAAAGACATAAAATGATCGACTAAATTCCATAAAATTAATATATCACCGAGTTTAAATCATACTGGAACCTATTTGGAGAGCTTCTGTAGAGCAAATGTCTGATTATCTGGGATGAAAATTACCACCGTCATTCTCATGTAGTACAAGGGCTGGGAAGTTTTTAAGAAGGGATTTATAAAAAAATAAAAAGGGGCAGAGGACTGGCTCTATTCAGGGTTTTCCTGTCAAAGGTGGTGGTGTTGGGGGAAGCAAGTCCCTTCTTCACAGATGGGGCTGGACAATTAATAACATATGGCGAAGTGAGGAAAGAATGAAGCTGAGGAGGACTCAAAAAAAAGAAAATTTATTGGGATTTCATTTTTATCTTTGACGAACACAGGCACACACCAGGAAATATTACCTTATGACATTGGGCAAGTTACTAGACTCGGAAATCCTGGCCAGAGAGTCTATTATAATTGATCTGTTCTTTGCTAGATGTCGTCTTCCTCACAGGCAGATGCTTTATCAAAGAAAGTCTTGCATTTCATGTTAATTTTTCATATTCTAATCACTAACAGATTCAGAAAGTTTCTTAAAGAGGAGACAGTTCTACAGATTCTTCTAAAGTTTCCAAGTAGCTTGTGTTTGAGAAAAAGCCATTCAGGTAGTTTTTGTTTGGACGGGATAATGTTCTAAGTCTTGCAAATAAAATAATCCATTAGTCGCTCATTACCTTCATTAATCTTGGCTGTTTAGACATTTCTAATGAAAAGGAATATTTTATTGTCATCCAATATTATTGTTGAATGAATAAGGTCAGAACAATTCGTTCTTTTTATGATGTAAAATAATATCTGTGCAGAGCAGCTAATGATCTAATTTTTAAACCATTAGATAACGTTTTCTATAATAAAAATAGTTTGATCACTTAATCTTATTATTGAGCAAATAAGCTAATTATTAAATGATTATTCATGTTTGAAAATATTTTCTCATTAGAAAATTTAAAACTTAATGAAATCAGGATGAAAATCCATAATTACAATGTATCATTCCATTGCTTTGATCTACAGGTGTTTCCTAATTTTTCTTGTTCTGCTTAAAAATTTTTATTGTGTAGGCATTTTAAGTAGAAACTTCACCAATTCAGAAATTTGTCAACGTTTCATGTATAGACCTCATTTTGGAAAGGATCTAAAAACCTTAAATGAGTTTTCTAACTTTTTTTCCACAGAAATAAAGATGCATTTAAACTTTTCTTACACTCTTTGTCCCCACATCCGTGCCTTCCAACTTCTCCTCCATCACAGCCCAGACAATGTTGCACCTCTCCAGTTAAATTTTCCCCACTGAGCGCCTCCTTGCCATCAGCTCTGACTACTCAGTAAATCACTTTTAGAAACACCAAAACCCAGATCCCTACCTCCACCAATGATCAGACTCCCTGGTGGGATGAAGGCCTCAGTTTGTTTAGAAATCTCCCCAGGTGATTTTAAAAGGCAAGCAGGCTTGGAAATTCACTTTCACACATTTTCTTCACAGTTTAGCAGTGAAAAAATTGTTCTCCTCCATCCAAGCCCTGACTGGGGCCCAGCACACTTCTGGGCACACATGGGTTTTGGCTAAAGAGGAACCATTTACCCTGTGACCATGCTGATGACTCTAAAAGCGCAAACTGGTCAGCTGCCCATTACCAACCTAATGACTTGGTGTCTTTAACCTAGAGGACAGCAAATACTTAATTTTTTTAAATATGTATAATGATAAATTCTTATAAGAGGGTCTAATCATAACACTGTTGTCTCTCTCCTACCCTTTTTAAAATTTTCTTCTGGAAATGCAGATGATAGACTAAAAGAAAGTCAGCTTTTGAAATGGACAGATGTGTCCTAAAACCTCAGTTTTACCACTCACGTGCAGAACGCCCTGTGAACGGTTTCATCATGTTGAATTTCAGCTTCCCTAGAAGAAATGTGGTGATAAATATTCTATCTACACAGTTGATTCAAGGGCAAAACAGAGTAAATGTATAAAATATCTGGCACATAAGTTTTCTAGCAGCATTGTTCCATTCCCCTAAAGGATCTTATACTTTAAAACCAGTTTTTACATTGAATTTCTAGAGCACAGTGGCAGCTTCTCCAGGGACATGGTTGGAACATGTCTGGAGAGGCACCAGAAAAAGAACGCCAGCCTCTTAAAGCCGGATTCCACCAGAGGAGCTCTGCTTTGATCTATTTTATTTAGTGGCTTTTGACATGAGATATTATATATTGAAATAATTCTGTCAAAGGAAAAAAAGTACATAAATGCCACTGATCTAAGTTATTATGGTAGCCACCACTTGTGTTTTCCTTTCACTGTCCACATAATTCACTATGAAAGCACATGTAGTTTTATTTATCTCATCAGTTATAATATTGGCCTCAATTCTGTTTTTACACATTAAAAAAACAGTTTGGTACTCTGTACTTGGACCACAGTAAAAGGTCAATTTTTTTGGAAGAAATTCTTAGTAAGTTTTATCACATAGTTAGTAAATCAGATGATAAATGATTAAAATACCATGTCTGATTAAGCCAAAGTACCAAACGCTGAAGTCACAAGTAGAAGATTCATATTTTAGATGTGGATACAGAATGTAACAAATGTAACATCATACAGGGTTTTAAGGAAGCAATGAAACTTGGTCAATACCAGGAAGAAAGTAATTGTGTAAGGTGGTTTAGGCAAGATGATCTCAAAGAACTTGTGATCTTTCCCTTATTTCAACTGTAATGAGAATTAGTGTGACCAGTCTGGAATTTCTATAGATATTAGTCATTTTAGTTCATTGTTTCCCCAAATAGTAGAGAATACATGACCTTTTTGCTGTTTTTAATTTAACAAATATAATCATACTGCTATAAATATAGTTGCTTATCATATCCATCCAAATTTCTGGAAATTATTAAGATTTATTGTCAGAATAACGAGAGCAAAATAAGTTGTGCCCTTGCATATTTTCTGTTGGGCATTTCCTGTTGCTTTCTGCATATTATTTTATTGCAATCATAGTTACAGCTGAACCTCATTAATATTCTCTCTGTCTCTGTCTCTCACTCTTATGGATATGGCGTAAGTGGCTAAAATTACTAGGTAAAGTTCATCTCTAAATTTTTTAATGGCTCATCCACAATATTTTCTTCCTTGATACATAGATTGTTGGCATCTTTGGAAACCCATTGAGGCATGTAGCACAAAGTGGCTTGCAACAGTAAAGGCCACAAAATGACAGTTTAGCCAGAAACAAGAAATAGCTTATCAAAATGCCAAATGAAAACCTTGGCAGTTGAAACTTTTGACGTTTTGAAGACCACACAACTTGGGTTCCTATGATTTTACATACATCATTAGTATTCATAGCTATAAAACATGTATTCTTTAGTCTTCAGCGTATTCTTTAGTTTTCAAAGTACCTTTTCAATAACATTAATAAGGAAGTGAGATATTACCAGGAGCACATTGTCTCTCTAACTCAGTTTGCTTCCTGGAGGTGAAAAAATTACATGCAACTTCTAGCATTTTTCTTCCATACCATGTTAGCATATTAGTCTACTTCACGGATTTATAACCCTTTTGTTTGTAGAACAAATATTGGCAAAACAAGAACCAGGAAAATGCTTTTAGACAATGTCAAATCAAGACAGTATATAATACAAATACTTCTATTAACTTCAAGTTGACCAGACACACATCTTCTTGGAAAACCAGCAAAGCTTGTCCCTTAATTAAATTTGTTTTTTGATGAAACAAAAAAGTGAAATGTCAGTTATCTGAAAACTATTTTGAGATGAGTTTAATACAATTCTCTTAAAATTTTCAGGGCTGACTGTGTGCTAGATATGGTGCTAGGTCTACAGAGAAAACAAAGGATAAGATAAAATCTCTCTTTTGGGGGAAGATCACAGGTATGTCAACAGGTTTTCGTCAGAGCAATGTGGTAACTGCAATCATGGACTTGGATACAAGGTGCAGTAGTAGAGGGCATAGGAAAGGAACTGATTCTTTCTGGAGAACAAGCACGTGAGAATTACACAGAGAAGGGGGACTGAGCTGAAAGTCGAAGGGCAAGAAAAGAGGTGGGAAACAAGATAGCCAGGAAATAAAGAGTAGGCAGAGGACTTCAGTCAGAGTGAAGAGAGACATGAAGCACTGAGGCGAGGAGCAGTATAATGAGATGTCTGAAAAAATGCACATATGCAGTTACAGGGGAGTGAAGTTCGATACGGTATATGGCAAGAATTAAAGTCATATGTAGGGAGTTCTTTCATGCCATGTAAGTCATTATTTGGGGTACCAATGGTATCCAAACTTTTTAGTTTTTACCCATACAACTTGTAAAAACAACAACAACAACAAAAAAGCACTCCTTCAATATCTGTGTGATGTTTATTTATTTAATTGTGAACTTAAGAGCAGTTTTTAAAAACATGTCTTATATATTGATACCTTTCCAGTGTCGATAACAGCTCCTGGCACAGAAGAACTCTTAATATATAGCTGTTCAGTGAAGGACACACATTACTAAATATAAATAAAAATACAGTTTTCCAGGGGATCTGCTAAAGATGAAATAAAATGGAATGTTAAGGGTTTCACTAATTGGGATAGCTTTATATTATCATTAGTTGATAATCTCAAGGTGCAGTATATGCTTTGAGGCTCACCTATAACAATGGTAAATATAAATCAGTATTTTTCACAATCTTCTTGATAATTTTGACCTTTTTTGCCTACCATTTTCTCAAATCTTACTAGGTTATCCTTCTCTCTACCTTGTGAATTGGCTGAGAGAAAGCTGATAGTAAGAGGAGAAGCATTTCCGCTCTATCATTTTTTAATTGCTCTTTCTGCCTCCATCATTGTACTGTCTTCCAGCAGTGGTTTCTTCGGGGGAACATTTTTAAGCAGCCTATTCATTTTTTGAGATTCAGTCAAGACTAAGTGATGTAAGTGATGATCACTTGCTGATCCATATACACTGCAGAATATTGCAATGCACTGAAAGTAAATGAGGGGGAGGATATAGCTCCGTGGTGGAGCACATGCCTAACATGTATGAGGTCCTGGGTTCAAGCCCCAGCACCGCCACTAAAAATAAATAAGTGAACCTAATTACCTCCCTCCCTCCAAAAACAAAAACAAAAAACAAACAAACAAAGAAGGAAAGTCGACTAAAGAGTGAGGGTGTCCTCATCAAACTGCACTGTGACACCCCACCACTTGCCTCTGAATTCTTTACGTGACCATTTCTTATCAGTGGAACTGGAGGAGGGCGCCAGGGCTCACCTGCGTGTTACTTATAAGCAGAGTATCATCAATTTCTTTGTATTATAATACAATCATAACTTTATATGTAAATATTTCAATATTTTATTCTTGTACTCCAAAGGATTGCCTTTGCCCCCCTGAGGTGCATGCACCCTCCTTTGGAGACCATGGCTGTGGAAATAGAAACCAAAGGGAAAAAATGAGGCACAGAAGTGACCTGTTTAGACTTGAATTGGAAGAACTGCTCTGCGGCCGAGATTCCTAGACAGTTTAGGCATGCATTTTAATTCTATTGTTTCAGACGGATAGAAAACTTTCCAATATGTACTTTAGACGTTTTTTAATTATTAATCACTATCTTAACAGTATTTCATTTTTTCTCTATGACATTATTATTAGACTGTGCTGCAATACAGAGAGATCTTTAAGTCTAGTAAGTTTTTTAAAACCATGAGCCTTAATATAAAGTCACCCCCATTATTATTCTTTTGAAATTCCTATTATTAATTTTCAGAATATTTGAGTCTCTTCTCCTTCATCTAGTTGTTATTATTATTACTGTTATTGTTATTATAAGTCCTTCTTGAGTTACCCAATTTAATTCATGTTCAGAGGGTATAAAACTACCAGACTTAGTAAAATTATATCTAAAATAAGGCAAATGCTTTCTGAGTTCAGGCCTGAGGGATGTTTCTCTAAGTAAACTTAATATGGGATTTAATTTGTGGACTCAGTGTTCTCTACACTTTTCAGAGGCTTTTTTTTTTTCTTTTTTGTCTCAATTTTTAGATGTGGGACATTTTCCAGATGAATTTAAATGGCAGATCCCCAAGTTCTGGACAAAGGAAGCATGACTGTACCTGCTCATGGTTGCTCTTTATAAAGAACTTGTTAACATTTCCTTTTCATTTCTTAGGACATTGGCATACTTCTAAACTTGCTGAATGGAAGTCCAGAGAGATCTGAGTGATAAAAACAGGGAAGCTTTGGCCCTGACGTGCAAATTGAGGACTGCTGAAAAGCAAGACACAGAAGGAGCAAGGAAAGAGGTGGTTAGGGGTAAATGCATACAAAATCTAGGGCTTTTTCTGACTGAGAGACCCTTATAACCTGGTGTGAGTCCTGAGTGAAGTAATAGTTCAGATGAATAAGAGGATGTACCTGGGTTGATGGGCAAATAGAGAACAGGACCTGCCTCAGGGATCAGGTCAGAGAGAAGGCACACACCCACAGTCCAGGACACAGTGTTGATTCATCAGCAATGCCCACAGCTGGGCAACCACTGTTCGGGGGGCTCCAAACAGGAATGAGGCTGGAATGATTCTCAAAGAAACAATTTAAGATAAATAAAATCATCCCTTCCCTATGTTGTCAGGTGCCTAGACAATCAAGATTTTATTTATTCTTCTGACTGTAAATCTGTTCATCTACTGTGAAAATTTGCATAAGTACAGAAAAGTACTGAAAGTAATACAAACATATGCATCCATATCTTCTCAGAATCAATGCCTATTAGTACTTTATTCTATTTGTTTCAGATTTTTGTTAAAGGAATAAAACATTAGAGTTTAACTTCTCTTTGAATTCCTTCCGAGCCTCAGAATTGAGACACTGAGCTTCCACTATAAGGGCAATGTGGAGTTTGAGAAATTAACCAGAAAAAATCAGAGCTATAACTGTATTTTCATACCAAACTTTGGGTTATGTTGCACATAGGACAAAGGGAAGTATCACCAATCTCTTTTGCTATAGATTTTTCTTCTTTAGTGGTCTTTATTATTATTATTATTATTATTATTATTATTATTATTATTATTATTATTATTATTAAAGTATAGTCAGTTTATAATGTGTCAATTTCTGGTGTACAGTATAATGTTTCAGTCATACATATACATACATATATTTGTTTCCATATTCTTTTTCATTATAGGTTACTATAAGACATTGAATATAGTTCCCTGTGCTATACAGATTTTTCTTTTTCATCATATAATAGTGCTTTAAATGTCTCATTAGATATTCATTAGCTTTTCTTGATGGATAGCAGTACATTTGTTTTGGCATCTACATTATGGGCAAGGAGTTTCTAAAGTCCTGTTTAATGGATTCACATAGTTTTAATTCCTGACAAGGGAGTGCCTGGACTGAGCCACCAACAGGAGAAATCAAAGGATTAAAACATCTTAGCTGCTGTTCTTTTTCACTTAAGGAAACACAAAACGCCAGATGCAGATCTTTCGGAAGCCAAGTGTGCCTGTAAACAAATTATGTTTTGTCCCCATGTTGTACTTTCTCTTGGACCATGAGGCAGGAGGGTCCCAGGCTGAGTTCTCAGGCAGCAGATGTGAGGTGGAGGTTTGTGTGCAGGGGTTATTGAGTAATGCCTTGGGAACAGCCCTGTAAGGGAATGAGGGAGACAGGCGTGGGCAGAGGGCGGACTGAATGGTGAGGCAGATACAAAAGAAGCCTTAGCTGATTCCCGGGGCTCATGGGAGCAGGGATGGCTCCTCACAATTGTCCTTATTTGGGGAGGGAAGCAGGAAGGGCTGCTGCCGGGGAGAGGGAGAGGATAACAGCCTTCAGCCAGGCAGTTCTTTGTGGTCTAGGGCAATTTCTAGAGGGCACCAGGTCTGCACCATCAGCAGACAATACTACCATCATCTGGGGAATGAAGGCCTCAGTTCTGGAGAGGGAATCTGGGCAGCTCATGATGCCTGTGCTCAGACTGTGCCTGCAGCATCTGCAGGACAGCACAGAGCAGGTAAGCCAAATAGCCATTCGTTTCTCAGGGACCACTCTCCAAATGAATGCAGTTTGGTTTCTTTGAAAATATTTTAGTTATAGTGGTAAAATTATATATATGATTTTATACGAATATTTAAACTATACAAATATTTTTCATATCTTTCACTTTAAACAATGAAACTTTTCAAGTATCTATTTAAGAACTGTTTCGACAGAGATGTGCAAAAGTAAGAAAAGTCATGCTCACTTCCTGAGAGGGAACAACAAAATAATTGCACAGATTAAATACATAGATATAGAACCCTTAGGGAACAAGGCTATAACCTTGAATAAGGGAATGCATAATAATGTTTCAGGAATAAAAACATTAATGAAATTTAGGTTGGAGATGTTTCCAGAATGGGTTGGTATCTGCATTGCTGAAGAAATATTAATAAAAGCAGTGGTTGAAATTTTTTTGTTCATTTTTCCAAAGACACTGTTTTTAGCAGATAGAAAGTAGTTGTCACCACATTACATACTAACTTCTTTTTGTAAGTACCTAGGTTATCAGAAGTTATAAAACAAAACATGGAACAGATAAATTATGGTTTCCAAAATGTTTTAGTCCAGTAAAATATCATCTAAAGGACCTTGCAATACTATGACTTTGGTGAAATCTAGATTAAGTAATTTCCCCATATAGTTCTCCCTTTATCTTTAACTCAAAAGACATACAACACAACTATCACTCTTGTGTTTATATAAGGACAGAATGTGGTCCTGTTCCACTAGAACACAGCATCCCGGTGGCAGTGCACAGATCACGTGATTTACTGCATCTCTCAGGTATACAGATATTATCCTCTATGTGATGGCTTATGATGCTAAAGCTTCCTGCAGTTTAGAAAGAGAACAACGCAATTTAAAAGTGCTAGTCTTGTAATTCTTCAGGATTTCACGTGTACTCTTAGAGGCTGACTTACTTACTGATTAATTGTTTGCAACTATATGGCTTTTGAGTGAAATGCCTGAATACAGGCATCATAAAGTACAAGTAGACCTTGTTTTATTGTGCTTCATCAACCCCACATCCAGCAAGTCCTTTGGTGCCATATTTCCAGCAGCATTTGTTCACTTCATGTCTCTGTGTCATATTTCGGTAATTCATGTAGTATTTCATATTTTTTTATTTTTATGATATTTGTTATGGTGACCTGTGATCAGTGCCCTTTGATGTTACTATTGTCATTGTTTTAGGGAGCCACAAACCACATTCATAGAAGATGATGAACTTAATTGATAAATGTGTGTGTTCTGACTGCACTACTGACCAGCCATTCCCTAGTCTCCCTCTCTCCCTCCTCGGGCCTCCCTATTCCCTGAGACACAGCAATACTGAAGTTAGGCCAATTAATAACCCTACAGTTCCTCTGAGGGTTCAAGTGGAAGGAAGAGTCACATGTCTTTCACTTGAAATCAAAAGCTAGAAATGATCCAGCTTAAAGAGGATGGCAAGTCAAAAGCAGAGACAGGCAGAAAGCTGGCCCTCTTGTGCCAGTCAGCCAAGCTGTGGATGCAAAGGAAAGATTCTTAAAGGAAATTGAAAGTGCTACTTCAGTGAACACATGAATGATAAGAAAGTGCAACAGCCTTATTGCTGGTACGGACAAAGTTCTCATGGTCTGGTTAGAAGATCAATTCGGCCACAACATCCCCTCAAACCAAAGCTGAATCCAGAGCAAGATCCTAACTCTCTTCAATTTTACGAGGGCTGAGAGAGGTGAGGAAGCTGCAGAAGAAAAGTCTGAAGCTACCAGAGGCTGGCTCGTGAGGTTTAAGGAAAGAAACTGTCTCCGTAACCTAAAAGTGCAAGGTGAAGCAACCGATGCAGAAGCTGCAGCAATTATCCAGAAAATCTAGCTCAGATCATTAATGAGGCTGACTACACTAAACAACAAAGTTTCAATGTTGATGAAACAGCCTTACATTGAAAGAACATGCCATGTAGGACTTCCAGAGCTAGAGAAGAGGAGTCAATGCCTGGCTCCCAAACGTCAAACGACAGGCTGACTCTTGTAAGAGGCCAGTGCAGCTGATGACTTTAAGCTGAAGTCAAAGCTCATTTACGAATTCTGAAAATCCTAGGGTCTTAAAAATAAGCTAAATCTTCACTGCCTATGCTCTATAAATGGAAAAAAGAAAATCTGGATGACAGCACATAAGTTTATAGCATAGTTTACTGACTATTCTAAGCCCACTGTTGAGACCTGTTACCCACAAAAAAAAAATTCATTTCAAAATGTTACTGCTCACTGCCAGTGCACCAGGTCACCCATGTGCTCAGATGGGGATGTACAGCCAGATCCTTGTTTTCATGCCTGCTAATACAATATCCACTCTGCAGCCCAGGGGTCAAGGAGTAATTTTGACTTTCAAGTATTTTATTTAAGAAATACACTTGGTAAATTTATAGCTGCCAGAGATAGTGATTCCTCTGATGGATCAGGGTAAAGTCAATTGAAAACCTTCTGGAGAGGATTCATCATTCGAGATGCCACTGAGAACATTTGTGATTCATGGGAAGAGATTAAAATATCAACATTAATAAGGGTTTGGAAATATCGACATTAATAAGGGTTTGGATGCCTTTGAGGTGTTCAAGACTCCAGTGGAGAAGTAATTGCAGATGTGGCTGAAAAGCAAGAGAGTTAGAATTAGAAGTGGAGCCTGAAGATGTGGCTGAATTGCCACATTTTAATGATGCAACTTAAATGATGAGGATTTGCTCTTATGGATGAGCCTAGAAAGTGGTTTCTTGAGATGGAATCTACACCTGGTGAAGATACTATGAAGATTGTTGAAATGACAGCAAAGGATTTAGAGTATCACATAAACTTCTTACCCCAAAAGAGGGAGGGAAACGACCTCAGTTCTTGTCTTATTCAAAAG
The DNA here is from genome assembly GCF_048564905.1 of Vicugna pacos. Taxonomy (NCBI): domain Eukaryota; kingdom Metazoa; phylum Chordata; class Mammalia; order Artiodactyla; family Camelidae; genus Vicugna; species Vicugna pacos. The sequence continues at coordinate 9,091,825 of NC_132994.1, read as the reverse complement.
AGAAGAATTTAAATGGAAGATGGAAGCATTGTGTAGAGAAAGATTTTAGAGGTTTTATCTAGCAAAGGGAAAGTCTTCTCCAAGAGCCAGAGGCAGGCTGATCCAAGGGCAGGTAGCAGTGGTCTTTGTTTGCCCCCTTCTCTTATACCCTCATTTAGAGGTGATCTCTTGATTGATTGACAGCTCTTGCCCCTGGAGTGCTTAGTCATGCTCGTCCCCTTTTGCTCATGTCCTTATGCATGGTGCACACAGACAAACCCACGGTGGGGGCTAAACTGCAATGCTAATTATTTTACAATGAGCACTGGGTCACATCAGGTTAGGTCCTTGTTTCTACTGTGCAGCTGCGGCTGTCGCATCTTAACCAGGTTCTTGCTGGCTCTCATTTAGAGGAGGTAAAGCTAAAGGCAGGCATAATGCCATCTTCTGGACCATCCTCTTTCTCCACCTTATCTACCCAGTGGCCCCATTTATCTAACTACCTAACAAACTTAGTTGCTAAAGCAGCAGCAGGGTTTGAGAGGTTGACTCTGATTTTGAAATAAACTCTAATGTGTGTAAATACTAACAAACAGCATCTCATGCTACAGAGAAATCGTTAATGAAAGGAAGAGTCAATTGATGTGGCATCCTTCAGTGTGGTCTCATTTTAAGAAATTGCCACAACAACCCCAACATTTAGCAATCACCACCCTCGTCAGTAAGCAGCCATCAATATCCAGGTAAGACCCTCTACCAGCAAAAAGATTATGACCCATTGAAGGTTCAGGTGATGATTAGCGTTCTTTTTAGCAATAAAAATATTTTTAAATTAAGGTATGTACCTTTTTTAGACATAATACCATTCCACACTTAATAGATTATAATAGAATGTAAACTCAACTTTTATGTGCACCAGGAAACCAAAAATTTTGTGTGACTCTCTTTACTGAAGTTGTCTGGAACTGTACTTGCAAAATCTGTGTCTTGTAGGACACAGGCAGGAATAGATTTTGTTTTTAAAGTTCCTGTGGACGTTAAAATTTATAGGAAAATTTACCTGCTAAGTACAATTTTTCATAAAATCAAGTTACAAATGGGAAGTAGTCCCAGGCTAGTCCACAGATGTCTAACAGAACTCTGTTTTAAAGATGTAACTTTGCATCAACGCTTTTGGTAAGTCTTGAGCCCTTAGGAGATGTGGGTTCCTGAGGTGACACAGAACTCTGGGGGCAGGGGAGGGCTTCAGGAGGAGAAGAGGGAAAGGGGCAGAACTTTGGACACCTAGGATCTCGCTGTAGAGAGAAAAAGTTCTACAGTGGAGAGGAGAGGTGAATAATAAAGGATGGATTTTGTTTAATTAATTAATGCTGCTTTGATCTACAGGTGGAGTTTCCATATGTTAAGGATTATTTTGGATGGTATTTCAAGATAATGTTTTGAATAAATAATGCTTTATTTAATTTTATATTTTTAATTTGCCCATGGCAGTTTTACACTTTTTCTTGGTTTTTTTTTTTCTTCCATAAAGGATATTAAAAAAAAGAAGAAAATTTTACTCATGCTGTCCTCATTCTGACAGATCAACTGTTGTCATTTTTTCTGTTTTCTTTTCTAGTTTGTCTAGACTTAAACATTGTCGTAATCAAAGCAGAGATACTTCTGTGCTCTGGTCTTTTTCATTTGACATTATATCACATTTTATGATTCTTCATCATTTCCACTTTGCCACTCAAAACTGGCCTTTGAGAGTCCATGTTGGATGCCCAGGCTTGTAAACCTCTGACCTGGCACTGAATTCCATGCAGCCTCCTTTAGAGATGGGGCTGGGAGTGCCACCTCTGGGAGCATGCATCTCTGTAGATGTCTTCTCCACTTAGAAAGAAGTAACTTCCCATTCTCCTCTTGAAAGTGCAAGGAAACTGTGCCTTCTCAGACACTGCTTTTGGTCAGCTTGTACTTTCAGGTATCGTCTCATTTTAAAGATAATTTCAAGTTTTACTGCTGAAACATATTTCAGTGGATTCCTGTGGTGTGGTGTCTGGCATGTTGTAGGCACTCAATACATGTTTATTGAACCAACAGTATTACACAGACAAGATCACATATAAATTACGTTAGCAAAAGAAGGTTTTCATAATGTATTTCCAAGAAAAAAATTGTGTGCCTTCTCAGAATAACCCCTAAATATAACAGAAATAGTAGAGCTTTAAAATATACATTTTAAAGAGTGACGTTATTCATTGTCCTACTTGCTTTATAGAAGTTTAAGCTGTTTTAAGCTTTACAATAACCCTGTGATACTGGTATTGATACTCTGTTCTTACAGATAAATAAGGCTCAGAGAAATTAAGAAAATTGTTCAGGATCATAAAATCAATAAATAAGAACTGGAGCCAAGATTTGGACACTGCCCTTCTGATTTCAGATTCTGCATCCCTGTGGTATCTTCCCAGTATCCACCATCTGCTTGTTAGTTTCAGATGGCATACAGACCAGAATCCTACGGAAAAGAAGGACTGTGTACTATGAAGTGGGGATGTCAGCAACAGTGACGTGTTGAGGGGATGTCCCTGATTCTACCTTCGTGGCTGACACAGTTAACCTGGGATTTCTGGATTGGCTACAGTCCACCAGGTGTGGATTTGAACTCTTGGGGACTTCCAGTAATTTAAAAGTGTTCATGTCTGGTGTGGGTTACATCATTTCTCAGAAAACTACACAGAAGATGATAGTTCTAAATCTTTCCAGTGTATAAAGTGAAGTAGGGGGAAGTATGGGAACTGCCATGAAAATTCGTAACAGTTACGAGTTTGAAATACAATATAATCAAGCAAATGGAAATTTTAAAAATGAAATTAATTACTCTAATACAATTTTTAACAAGAAAGTAATAAGTGATTGAATGTAATCCTTGATTATATGTGGAAATAGGTTTTAAAAAATGTTTATCTCACACTTGAACTCAATGGCTTATAAATTCCTGAATGAATATTTAATGTCTTATGAAATTACAAACTTATTCTACTCTCAATGAGTCTGAATAAATTGCAATACTGGACTATCTACATATCAACTAAAAATACAACCTGAAAATTAAAAACAGTATTTCTTAGAATTTCAATTTTTACAAAATATTGGCTGTCTGTAGCTATAATTTAATCTTTGTACCATTAACACCAGTAATAACAATGGAAGACTTTTTTTTCAGCCACATTTGAATCTTGTTAGGTAACTGCTGCCCTCTTCAAATCACTGGTGTATTTTAAAAAAAACATGAGCTAAGCATTCCTAAAACTACTCCTGAGAAATATTATTCCACTTCATAGATACAGTACATCTGTCAAAAACATTAAATGTCTGAACACTATAGTAACATTCTATTTTAGAGTCAGGAATCATTTTAGGAAACATGACCTTATACTCACAATGTGATACAATAATTGCAAGGGATAGAAATGTTCTGGGAAGATAAAACCGTAAGTGCCAAAATGAGACTGAATATTTCTTTTAATGATAAAATCAGTTTATTTTATGCCATTCAAAATACCTCATTTTAAACAGAAATAGACTCACAAACATAGAGAGCAAACATTGTTACCAGGGGGTGAAGTGGGTAGGAACGGATAAATCGGGAGTTCGAAATTTGCACCCCTTGAGGAGTGATGGAAACGTTAGCTATCTTGACTGTGGTGGTGGTTTCATAGGTGTGTCCATCTATCAAAATTCATCAAATTGTACATCTGAAATATGCATACTTTACTGTACAGGAGTCATATACCGCAATAAAGGTGTTAAAAAAAACTTCATTTTAGAATAAGGCAAGTATTATACAAAGTAGTAAAATGGAACTGAAATGTTTATCTATATTTGTATATTACATATCTTATATATGATACTGGTGTTTCTGACCTATAATAGCTCTTAAGATTTTCACTAGAAAAGTTATAGGAATTTAGAACATAAATCTACAGATTTTAAACCTAAATGCACTAAAAATATAATGTTGGATTCTCAAAAAAATCCAATATTTTCAATATTTTATTTTCAAAAAAATATTCATCTGGAATAGTAACTATGTCATGACAAATGATTAAACTGAAGACAGAAAATTTCTAATTAATAAATTCCTATTATCTGGCCCTTTTACATATGTGTTGGAGGGTCTAAACTTTTGTATTTAAATTATCTTTCTTAGAATTATTAGTGTTTCTTAATATTTGTGCTCAGACGAAAACGTTTGAGGCTTATGCTCATCTGGCAGAATTCAGATTTTTCAGTCACATCTGCGAATATATTAGCTGAGTTAATTTTATCACAAGCGTATTTCTGTAAATGTCACAGTTAGACAAAGACTTGTTGGCGGTAGACATGAAGGACATTTGGTGAGTGCTGGCCATGAGTCAGCACTCTTGAAGCTGTACACCTCTCATCTCATGAAACTTCAAACAATCTCATGAGATGGAACTACTACCCACTACACTCTACAGCAAAAAAACTGAGACCTGGAAATTGAATTGATACAATTTTCATAGAATTATAGACAATTTCATTTTCAAATACACTTTAATTTCTTCCTTGCTGTGTCTAAGGTATGAAGTATTCTGGCTTTAGTATAGAACTAAAAAGGTAATCTAACTTGCTAAGATTGAAGATATTTATTTTGGGGTTTCAAACGATCTCTTTCAGATGCATTTCACTATCGTTCTTAGAGAATATGTTTTGTACCAACATCTTTAAAAAGTATACTCTTGGGCTGTTGTCAGATATACTAACTCCATCTTCAGGGTTAAGCTTAGATATTAGTTGAAACAAGTTCATCAAAATCTACCATTTGTATTATGCATAAATAACTAGTGAGTAGGAATTAACCATGTGGTAATTTTTTTAAAATTTTATTGCAATGTAAAAAAATATTCGACATAGTATTATATAATATACTACAGCTTGATACAATTAAAGGTAAACTGATATGCACAAATAGGTGTGAGTCAGACTGAATAGTGATTGGAGGAATAAATGTTAGAATGAATAAGCTCATCACTAAGGGCATGTGCTTTTTATTTCTCTTGGGTAAATACCTAGGTATGAACAGGCTAAGTCATATGGTAGGTATATATTTAACTTTTGAAGAAACCATCAAATTGTTTTCCAAAGTGGTTGTACCATTTTAAGTTTTACTGGCAATGTATGGGAGTTATGAGAGTTCCAGTTCCTCCATGTCCTTGCTGACACTGAGAATGCTGGTCATTCTAACAGGTACACAGCGGTACTTAACTGTGGTTTTAATTGGCATTTCCTCATGACTAATAATGCTGAGAAGCTTTCCTTAAGTGTATTTGATGTCTTCATAGTTTCTTTATTTTGTTAATATTTTTACTTTGTTAAAAGATTTCTTAAAATCTTTTGTCCATTATTTTTATTGGGATGTCTGTTTTCTCATTATTGAGTTTTGAGAGCTTTTTATATACTCAGGCTACAAGTTTTTGAACATATATATATGATTTGCAAATATTTTCTCCAGTCTGTGTCATGTCTTCTCATGCTCTTAACAGGGTATTTTTAAGACTTGGAAACAAATGTTCAGAGAAGCATTATTTATAAAAGCCAAATTTAGAAACAAACCAAATATACATTAACAAGTGAGAGGATAAACATATTTTGGTTTTCAAATACCAGAATACTATTCCACGATAAGAAGGAATGAACTATTGATATGTGTAATAACATGGATGAGCCTCAAAATAATTATGCTGAGTGAAAGAATCAGAATAAAAAGAGTACACACTTCATGGTTTTATTTACATAAGAAGCTAGAAAATGCAAACTCATCTATAGTGACTGGTTGCCTGGGAAGAGGAGGGTAGAAACTAGGAAGAATTGCACTAGGGCACAGAGAAATTTTTTGATAAATTTATTACCTTTCTTGTAATGATGGCTTTATATGGGTTTATACACATGCCCAAACTTAACAAACTGTACACATTAAGCATTTGCAGTTTATCGTATGCCAATTATACCTTAGTAAAGCTGTTTAAAAAATTCAGTAGAAAGTTTGCATTATGCTTCCTTTGTTTATGTTCTTAGTTGAATTACCAACATAAACAAAAAGGAAAGACAAGAAAGAAAGAATCTTGGAGTATAGAGTACCCCTTGAAAAGTTACACTGCATCTCATTTATATTGTTATAACACCTTTTGCCTCATTCTAAGGCAAAATATTACCCATGTAAATAGATAAAATTCTTACCCTTCCTCTTTAAACCCTAAGACGAATAGAATTCCATTCTGAAAGAAACAGTTTAGACAACAATGTATCATGAAATTCTCAATATTTATACAGACTGCAAGAAGAACATATTATGAAAACATTAGTTTTCATGGAAAATGTAATAAATTCTGCCCTTGGCGAGGCATATAATTAAAAGTTTAAAAAAATACCACCAGCCAGCCATTAATTTCATGTGTCACATCATGCAATAGGAAAGAATTAATTTGTTTTTTCAGTTGGCTGATTAAAATGAAAGGATATTAGTAAAGGACAGCGCAAGGTAAAGCAGACCAGCAGGATCATTTCAGGAAATTTCACTTAGTGTTACTGGCACATTTTCTGGTTTTCCTCTTTTATGGCCCTTGAAAGACACAGCAGAGTTCTCAATACTGAGCTAAACAAGATTATATTCCAACAGAGGTGGGAGGTAGGTTCCATTAGATCTGCTGGAAATAGCAACAATTTACAGCTCACCGCCCGCAGGCAGTGGTCGGTCCAGGGTGGTTCACCCAATCTCTACTCCCCATCAGGGCTTTCCTTTAGATGCTGCAGAGAAAGTAAAAGGTTTGCCTGTCCTGGCTCCATTAGCCCTTTGTCCTTATATTTTTTTCCTCAGATAATGGATCATCTTTTCAGTTTATCTGCATTCCCCAGCCATATCCTGTGAATTGAAATACTCTCATCCTCCATTCCTATCTAATCTTACTTGAACTTTCTTGTTACCCTCCTCCATCTATATCTGCCATTCATTTGCCACTTCAAAACAATTTGAAATATTTAAAATGTGATTCAAATGGCTTCCACCACAGAGGATAGAGAAAAAGAAATTCTTTAGGGCCTTTATTCAAAAGTTGCTAATAGTGATTTAGCCTCTGATTTCGATTTTCACATTGCAGCACACCTCCTTGGCTTCCTCGATAGAAAACTGTGAATACTTAATTACCAGATAACTGTAATTTAGTAAATTTCCCTTAGTCTTTTGAATGACAGTAGAACTCCTCAAAAGAGAGTTTAGAAGAGCTTATATGTGTTCTTAAGATAGTCAGTCATTAATGACAGTATAAATTACTTCCTCATAATTAAGACATACTTCAACATGAATTCAGAAGACTTCTTTACTTGGGCTGAGAGCACAAAGATCAAAATGTCCCTTTGCTTCAATAAACTTATTTTAGAAGATAAGATTTACAGAAAATTTGTGAAGATAGTACAGAGAGTCCCCATAAACTCTGCATCTAGTTCCTGTTTTGTTAACATTTTACATTACTATGGCACATTTGCCACAACTAATAAACCAGTATTGACATACTACTAACTAAACATTATAATTTATTTAAATCATTAACTTTTACCTAATGCCCTTTTTCTGTTCCAAGATTCCATCTAGGACATCACATTTCATTGTGTCTCCCTAGGCTCCTCTTTGACTGTGATAGTTTCTGACTTCCCTTTTTTGGTGACAGAGGAGTAATAGTCTGGTACTTTGTAGAATGTCCCCCAATTGGGGTTTATGGGATGCTTTACCTGTGGTTAGATCAGGGTTATGTGCTTTGAAGAGAGCAACCACACAGGTAAAGTGCCATTTTCATTACATCATATCAAGGGTACACGCTATAAACATGATCTATCACTAATGATGTTGACATTGATAACTTCATTCGGGAAGTATTTGTCTCATTTTTCCACTCTCTCTCTCTCTTCTCCCTCCCCCTAATTTTCCATACTGTGCTCATTGAAAGGAAGTTACTAAGCGTGCCCTGAACTCAAAGGGGTAGGAAGTTAAGTTCCATCTCCTTGAGGGGGAAGAGCTATATAAATTGTTTGAAATTCTGTATAGATTTTTCTCTCTCCCCCACCCCACTGACTTACTTAATCATTTATTGTATCAGTATGGACTCAAGGGTATTTATCCCGTACTTCGGGGCATAACCCACTGCCACTTTGTTTTGTCATGCAAGCTGCTCCAGCTTGTCACTGGGCTCCTTGTCACTTTGTCCTCCCCCTACCTTGAGCACTTCCTTACTTCCTGGGACTGCAAGACGATCCAAACTCATCTGATATGTTTTCTGTCTCAGTCCTAGAATCAGACTTTTCTCGAAGGAAACTTGGTTCCTTTTCTAGAGACTGTTATTAAAAACCAATATGTGGACACTGAGTGTGCTGATTGATACTGAAATGTTATTGCTTCTAAGACTTCTGTTGACAAAGCTAGGGTCATAAGATGTAAAATTTCCACTCTCATCTCCCAACCATCTTACCTGTCCTGTACTGGGGTTCATGCACACTTCAGACTCCTAAACTCACATTCCCCTATAACTGGAACTCCAACTCAGCTGGTTTCTTCTATCACCTAGGGTGAGGCAAACTTAATGAAGCATTGAGAACACTTTTACTCCTTGAAGGAAAGCGTCCTTAAAGATCTTGGAAGGCAGCCCAAGCAGTCCTATTTCAATCCAATTTATTTGATAGAAAGTACTGTAATGAGCCTAAAGCAAATATGAGGAGAGTCTAAAGAAAAATAAATAAATTAAATCAAAGAATAAGTAGGTAAATAGTAATTTTGGAGACAACTAATGGAGAAGAGGAAGGTCAGAACAAATTAGGTGCTGATTTCTTCAATGATTATCGGGCTGAATGCCACTTTTAGATGCTAAAACTTAGGGTAAACTTGACTTGCATATCAGTCAATTAAAGAGAAAGGGCTATAAGATAATAATGATTGCATATCAAAATTATAACCCTCCAAAATTTATCAGTTATAAATCTCTAAAAAGAAATGAAGGTTAAAGGAGAATGCCTATGATAAACACATATTACAGCAGAAATAAGAGTTGTTCTAATAATGCTTCACTGAGAAATCCAACAAGTAGCTGAATACTTTAAAAATTTGTCCCAGGACTTATTTTCATGAATAATCTGGAAATATATATCAAACAATAATTGAGACGTTATTTTTCCATATTGATATTACTCACAATTGACCATTATTTCACAGTTAAATTTTTTTAAACTCAAAAGTGAAATGAGAGAACTTCCACTTCTTGCTTTAAATGAAGTAACAAGAACCAAATTTACTCTAGTGTCATAAGCAATTGGAAAACCAGACTCCTTGCCTCCCCCCAAAAGAAGTATCACTCTTCAGCATTGGACTATACACACCTCAGGACCATGTTCACTGAAAGAAGGAAAGCTAATGAGAAAGTGCTCCAATTGTCCCAGCTTACTGAAGTTGTTCTCAGCCTACAGTGAGCTGAGAAGAAACCCAGAGAGATCTCAGAAGCCCCACTGAGTTGTGGAGACAGAGAATGGAGATTGGGGGAAACCATAATAGCTAAAATTTGCAGGACAGAGAGGATGGGGTTGCATTAAATAAAAAAACCCAGAGATCTGCAGAGGAGGCCCCTCAAATCTCAGACTGCTTATTTGTGTTTTGTACTAGAGGAAATTACTCAGATCAGGAAAGAAGCACTGGAAATCAGTAATCCATACAGACCAGCAAATAGTTTTTATTTCTTCAGTTAGAAGTGGAAAGATCTTACAATATTTAGGGCATTAGATTGAATCCTTGCAAGAATATTGCCTTGATAGTGGAGTTAAGTTAGTCTTACCCTAAAGACTAATCTGGATCCACTGTAACAAAGTTTAAAAACAAGTCACAAAAGGGTCAAAAGTTCTCCAAGTAACTTAGCTATATTCACAAACTCTGACACTCTTTAAGGGAATACAACAAAATCTAGCAAGGAAAAAAGTGAAATTCAAATTGTTCACCATCCAATCCAATTATAATCCAATCATATATTCCAAAGAAGCAGGAAAATATGATTCACAACAAGGACAAAAAAGAAAAAAAACAAAAACAATCGATAGAGAGAGAGATCCAGAAATGACAAATTTATTCTTTCTTTCTAAATTATTATTAATTGATGTATTTTTCACCTTGTGAGAACTCTACCCAATGTGATTTTGTTCTCTTCTTGTTGGTAGAATTTGCTGGTGGGAATGAAAAGTGCTACAGCTACTTTAGAAAATGTTTTGGAGGTTCTTTAGAAAGTTATATATACACTTACCATAAGCTCCAACAATCTCTAACTGGATTCTCTTAGGTATTTACCTGAAAGAAATGAAAACATATGTTCACACATATAATTGTATATAAAATGTTCATCATGGCCAAGTTATTGATAGTACCCAAATATCCATCAACGTTTGAGTGGGTAAACAAATTGTGGTATGTCTATACAATAGGCTACTACTCACTATTAAAAAGGAGCCAACTACTGATACGCACAGCATGGATGAGTCTCAGAGTCATTATGCTAAGTGAAAGAAGCCGAATAGAGACATTTATGAAACATTACTAGACAAAGCAGAGCCCTAGTGACTGAAAACACATCTGAGTTTGTGAGAGGCTGAAGCTGAGGGAAGGAAATTGACCACAAAGTGGCAGAAGGTGATATGTACACATGGAGAGATGTATATGTATAATTCAAAACTCATTGAACTTTACAGTTAAAATTGGAGAGGTTCATTGTACTTAAATTCTTTCTCAATAAACTGAGTGAAAATAAGTGGAATGGATTTGAGGGTAGAGCAAGTTTCTAAGACTTGAGATAGAGTGACCAAATTTTAAATTCACTGTTCTTTAAAGAAAAACAATTTGGTAGTAAAAATCAATAGCAAATAACTTCTAGTAGTGAGTAAAGCTTCCCAAATTAACATCAAACATAGAAAACAAGTCTGCTTCTATTAAAAAAAAAAAAGCATTGAAATAGTACCAAGTAAACTGATGTGCAGTACAATTGGGCAAATAGAAATAAACACTCCTTCAGTGTATTAGGAAAGCTGAGATTTTTGCAAGATTTAAATAAAGTAGGTTTAAAAATTAAATATATGCTTTTGAGCCCATTACTGGAATGTTTAGGCTTTTGCCCTCTCTTGATTTCTATACCAGTGAGCACATAATGAAAATAAAATATCAAAAACAAGAATTGTGTAAAATCAATGACACGACTTGTAGGTCGTCTCAGAGTTGGCATGCTCCCACTGGAAAAAGACAGTCATTATTTTCATCTTAAAATACTTGGGTGGGCAGCTCCTCTCCATTCTGGACAACCAAACTATTTGCTCAGAGGGTTTTCTTAAGAATTGTTTATTGCTTTTTCGCAGCAACTGATGCAGTTAGGAAAATACGTTACTTTCAACATCATCATTCTTAATGTTGATTTCATCCTTGGTAACATGAAAAAACCTGTTTCCATGATTTCACTCGCAATCACATGGCTAGACCGTCACTTAAGGTACATCCATCCATTCATTCTTTCAATCTTTTTTCATAAGTAAATTCACTCAAGATGAATTGATCTTGAGTGAATCTTGAGCATCGCCTTTGTACCAGATACTCTGCTCGATGCTCAGGACACAACAATAAAGAAATTATATAGAGCTTCTGACATCAGATATTTAGTCTAGTGGAAGAAACAAACCTGCAAATCAAAGACCACATAAAAGTTCTCTGGTTAGTGACTTTTTTGTAGAAAGTGCTATGAAAGATTGTATTAGGGTCAGGGAAGGTTAAAGAATATTAAATTCAAATAGAAAAAAATAACAATGGAATCTGAACAAAAATTTGGAAAATGACAAGAATCAATGCATTTAAGATATAACAAAGAGTTGGAGATTGGTGGTTGAGTTTTGACAAATTATTTTTAAGAAGAAAAGTCAAAGTGACAAAAAACCTTTCATTAGCAAGTAAAAGCTATTGTGTAGGTGCAATATTACATATAAACAGGAGGGAAATAAGGAAGTAGTGATAGAGGAAATGGACAATTGAAATACTGTATTAAAACTATCCAAATACATTATTTGAATGGGTTACTATTAAAAATAGTTATTATTTATGCATGGGTAAATATTTTCTCCCCCTCATGACTATTCCATTGCTCTTTGCATCTTTTTATTAGTACAACTTTCTTTTGAGAATCTCATTGTAAGGTTTTTATTTTTATTTAATTCCTAACCCTTCCTTTCATATTAACTAGAAAGTAACCACACTCCTCCTTTCTTTGTTTATACACAATCATTTTTCTATTTTTTCCATATAAGAATTGTTTTCTGTTTAAAACATAGTATTGACAATTTTATTCCTGGGAAAAGAGTCACATTCATCCGAAGGAAGTAACCAAACATATTTCACGCTAAGACAGGCTTTGCCTATGTTTCTTAGAAAAAAATGGAGTCTATTATCAAACAGTTTTGCAAACAAAATATTTCTCCCCCTTCTCCTTTCTGGCTACTTTTATTCTCTCCTTCCATTTATTCAGACACTTTTATGGAACTCACACTGTGGTTGTGAAGTGCTCCGGATGCCATATGCTGCGGGTGGTTGTGCTCAGCACCACTCCAGGGAGCCCCAGCCCCTCGTGGTACATTTGAGACAGCATGCTTGGCGTGTGTGATAATCCCCAGCAGGACATCTGCAACCTTTTTCTCTCTGCACGTTCCACTCTTGCTGTGTGATATTCCCCAGTTTCTGTTTTCAGGACCCCTCTCTTGTGAGCGCCAAACCTTGCACACTTAGCTGTTTACTTCATTTCTCCCCCTGGCCATCCTACAGACATCTCAGACTGTCAATACGTTTGCAATTGGATCCATCTTATCTTCTTTGAAGCTCTTCAGATACAATTTCAAGACAATTCTGCAAACATGCCCTCAACGCTTATAGAAAGCAGTCTTCAAAGGTACTGTGGGACACCAGGATGGTTAAAATAAGAGATTCTTGGCCCGGGGGAGTTCCTCCACAGATATGCCTCCCCTATTATTTTCTATATTATTTTTCAGCTACTCAGTGCAACTCTGATCCGTACCACGAGAATCAGACCTGTATCAATATGTACAATAGCTGGAGAGGACATATACACACAGAAAATCACTCCAATAAAAAAAATTAAATTAAAAAGGAAGAAAATCACTCCAAGGATGACCGGAATTGTTTGAAAATTACAAAGTGCGTGTAAAATTCTGGAAGATTTCCTTTCAGTATGGCTTATTTGCTTATAACAAATCATGCTCAAATTTTCTTACGTAGAACCATGAACAGTAGCATGATAGATGCAACTTTTTCTTTGAGTTTCCGTCAAATGCTGTTCTCTGTATTGACCACACCTTTTTATTTTCTGTAATTTCTTATGCTTTAGCATCTGGGCCCTTGCTCACCCTGGAGAGACGAGTCTTTTCAGGGCTAGCTGATTTCTAGAGATGGTAAAAGACTGGCTTGCTGAGTGTACCTTTCATATGTGAACTTTCCAAGAAAGCCCACATCCTATGCATCCTCTCTATTGAGCTCTCATACTCAGGGCCATGATTCCCTTGCCTTAATCACTTCAGGGCCAGGTACCAGAAAACTAGGGACAGGCCCTATGCCCCTAAGTCCACTGAAATCATTCAAACTTACCCCAAGGAGGGGAAAATTCTCGGTCCTTGTCTTGCCCAAAAGAAAAGAATTCAAATGGAAGAATGAAAGCGTTGTGTAAACAGAGAGTTTTTATTAGTAAAGCAAAAGTTAGCAAAGCAAAATACACCTTCGAGAATTGCAGGCGGGCCAGCCCGAGAGAGGGTAATGGCCCTGCCCCTCCTTTGTTTCTCCTGTCTTTATCCTGGCTTAGGGGAGCACTTGTGATTGATTGACAGCTCACGTCTCTTGAGTGCTTAGGCATGCCCATCTCCTTTGCGTATGTTCCTACCCATGCTGCCCACAGCATGGGGGAGCCCACGGGGGAGCCCAGACCACCATGCTAATTACATTATAATGAGCACTGGGTCACGTTAAGCCAGGTCCTTCTCTCCACTGTGCAGTTGCGGCATCCAGGTCTAACGGCTTCTTTGCTGGCCCTCATTTAGAGGAAGTAAAACTCTCTGAAGCACCTTATCCTGAGCACAGGTATATCATTGTCTTCTGGATTGTTCCCTCCCCATTCTGCTCCCGTTGCCTGGTGCTCCTACCTACCTAACAAAACTAGCAAATCCTAAGCCTGCCTACCCTGCCCACAGAAACCATGATAGAGCCTCTTGCCCATGTTTCCCCCTCATTTCCTCTGCCCCCTGATGAGCGCTGGCGCTTTTTCGTGTGGCCTTGTGTGATATTCTGTGCCCCCTTCTCTTGGGAACTGTGAGCAGCAGATCATCGTTTCAGTGCCAATCAGCTCCTGATGTCCTGGCCTGACCATATCTGAAAAACAATAAAACCCACCTTTTAATACATTCTCACCCTTTCAAAGACTATCTTGACTTTATGGCTTGTAAACATCGATGTTGCTTTCATATCTTGCAGAAATGACCTAACTGACATGATTTTTCCTCTTTCCAAAGCATGTAGTATTGACATGCAGGTTTATCAATCTGTTGCTTCCAATAGCCTCTCTACTATTCAGATAAATAGATAAAATGTCATCATTCTTCAGTTTTTGATGGAATGTCTTGTATTCTATGGACCTTAACAAAAAAATATATTACATTGGTAAGTTGCTCTATGGTCAAGAAATCTTTCCACGTATATTTATTAATTAAGAGCTACACAGACACAGACACACACACAGACACACACACACACACACACACACACAAACACACACAGATGGAAGACAGGTTGTCATGAATCATTCCCAGGTTGGAGATGAAGGAATTATGCCTGTAAAAGCTTATAGGAATTTTCCAAGCTCTCATACTGCTAACAGGAGGTCATTATGGTGGGTGTTTTTCAGTCTATTACCCAAGATTTCTGGATTCCAAAAGTCTTGTGCATTGATAGAATGAAAATCCAAATAGCAACTTGATTTTAGAATATATGGTAAATTGAAATTATACCTGTATCAGTAAATATCAATGACATGCACAGTTAGAAAGGGAAAGACTGGGCACATTTCTCTCTCTACTTTGCATTAAGTTGCAGTCCATCCTCTGGGAATGTATTGGGGAAAACCATTTTTTCTGGTTACTTGCCAACAAACATATAGATCTTAGAATCAGGCTAATCCTGTGTTAATTTCCTCAGTATTTTGTATTCATTTTTTATTATATTAAAATTCATTTTTGCAACAGGCTGTGATTAGAAACAATTCCAATTGAGCTTTTCAATAGCGAGCCACCGAGGCTGAGGTACAACTCTTATACTATTAAGGAGAGAAACAAATTTAGAGCTGGAATTAATTTTAGAAGTTATGCAGTACAAACATTTCTCAAAGAAGCTCAGTGATACTGGGAAATTTGCCCAAGATATCACAATACTCCTTCTCAGGAATTTGTCATCTCACACCTAATGAAAGTTCTAGCTCACATTCCGTGTATCTTAAGGATGCTTCAGTTTGGAATTCCTGTGTTCTAATGCATATCTGAGAAGTCAAATCCCTAATACACTGTCAAGGAGAGTCATTTTTCTAGGAAAGTAATCGTGTTCTCCCCAGCAGGAGTTAAATCATTTGAGACTGAGACTGGGGAGAGGTGTTGTCCAAACTTTTAACCAGGTCTGAAGGTAAAAAGTTTAATGAGAATTTCAGAGACCAGTCATTCTGTACAATCTGGGCAGATTTCAAGTACAAGTCAGACCAAAACAAGGAAACCATCTCCGTCCTACATCGCATTTCCATTCAACATAGGCGCTGCGAGAGGGCAGGCCTCCCAGCACATCTTTCATTGTTCCCAGAGTATCAGCCCTGAGAGGCCAAAACCTTCTCCAAATCTATGAAAATAATTTTAAAATCCAGCACAACATTTGGACCTTTTAAAATAAGAACTTTAAAAGATCTCTCATGTTGATGAAGGTTTCCTTCTATTTATCATTGAAGGCTGGAATTACTTAAAGCAAGTCTGCTTCATTTTTCTTTAATGGAGGGCTCCCAAAGTTCATAGAAGTTCTGGGAAATCAAGTCCTGAAATTTTCTTGGGCTTCTGGGCTATTGAAGCTGGATGGAGTTATGTTTCCACCTTTATATTTTTGGCAATTCATTTCTCACACCTTGACTTTAGAAATCTAGGAATCATTGACATGCCAAATCTTCAAAATATATGACACTAATTTTTCATAAATCGACATGCCTAATTACTGGGTTTTTTTAATGTTTCTGTTACTGATCCTCTTTAGGTTCATACACGGCAAATGCATTTAAAAAGACATCTATAATCTAGACAACTATTATTAAGCCCTCAGGCAGATATTTTTGTAAACAATTGGCCTTTGAAGGTATGCTTGGAGCCAAGAAACTCAGGTTTCATTGGATCAAGAGAAGAAGCACATTCCAGAGTTGAGGATCCTCTGAGGGCAGAACTGTGAGTTAAGGCTCACCACATTGTATCATTAATCAGCTTGATTCAAATGATGTCATAAATTCAAGGTCAAAAAGAACCATTGACTTCCACCTCCAAAGACCTACTTTTACAGATTCTAGGGGAGCCGGTGACATTTGCCTTCTAATTTAAAAAATTGAGACAATGATTATGAACTACAAAATTTGAAGATCAGCTATAAGTTAAGTGTTCAGTGTTGAAATAAAAAGGACAGAATTAAATGCATTTAACACATACTGAACAATATGCATAATTATGATGATAAGACCTGGTAAGTAGTCATAAATAGCAGCTAACAATGAGATCGGTGACATTTATGCAACTAGTTTGAGCATTTTTAAGGGACACTTAAAAAGTGATTGGTAAACTTGGCTTTTTAGGAAACTGTTCAGAGCTTCTACTTAAGGTATTGTAACAAAAACACCTGGAGTGCCAGTTAAAACATAATTCCTAAGCATCATCCAACTAAGGGTGCCAGATAAAATACAGGATACTGTTAAATTTGAATTTCACATAGATAATGAATAATTATACACCTAGATTTTGTTTCAGACAAACTGAATAATGATGTTTCTATATTTTTATTTCCTAAACCTAGCCATATCCAGAGAATAAACCTGGTTTTTCAATTTGACTCCTGGAGGATTCTTATTATCAGGAAAGTTGGAGAAACACCACTAGAAGTGGATACTGACTTTTCCCTTCTCCAACAAGGGATGACCAACGCAAAGGATTCCAGATGCTTCTACAGACAAATGTGCCAAAACCTCCAGGCTTTGGAAGTTCCAAATCATTTTAAACTGAATGTGCAGAAACATTTCTCCTCAGTTTGGTTAGACTATCTTCTTTTACGGAGGAATAAGATCAGGCAAGGTACCCTGGGTTTTAGACCCCAGGAAGGAAGGAGGTTGAATCCTTGCTTGGGCCAGGAATAGAAGGCAGGTGGTGTAATTTACCTGTCACTTAATCTCCTGCTCTTTTCCACAGTGGTCCTGCATGGAGAATTACCTGAATTATGTTTATCAATTGCAATCCCAGCCCTTCTCCAATGTATGGAGGAGTTCCTTCCAAGAACAAATGCTCATGGGAATGTTAAATGGCAAAGGTAAATGTTATCTTTTGAAAATTTTTCAATCTTTTTTTTTGCTATGGAACTTTTCAAACATATACATCATAAAATAATATCAGACATCCTATTATGTAACATGCTGCTTCAGTAATGATCAGCTCATGGCCAATCTTCTATTTACATTCATGATGTTATTCTAAATAAGATCCATATTGTATCATTTCTTACATGTGCACATATATGTGTGTATATATGTGTGTGTATATATTTATGTGTATGTGTGTGTGTGTACATATGCATATATATTATCAGAACAACTGAGAACATTTCATGTTATGTATTTTATATATATATTTATTTGAGACTCTATCTCTAAAAGGAATTTTAAAAAATTATACCAAAAATATTAATAATCCTCAATATCATAAAATATATAATCAGTATTCAAATTTCTGATTCTATTTTTAACTACTTCAAATGGAAGCACTTATAAAGTCCATAAATTTGGTTGATCAATATATATTTTTATGTGTCTCCTTTTTTTCCCCTTTGCAATTTTTTTGTTAAAGAAACCAAGTCATTTTCCCTTTAGACTTTCCCACACTCTGGATTTGGCTGATTGCATTCTTTAGTGTTGTTTACCAGGTTTCTCTGAGTTAACAATGGAATGAGAAGCTTGAGAAAGAACCTAGATGATGACTTGAGAAGCTCCTGAGTTTTCCTGCTTTGTGGATGCACCAACTGTAGAGCTATACACAGTAATCTCCAATGAAATAGATCCAGAAACTACCTGAGTGGCTTCTACACATTGGACCAGTGAGAAGATGCTCATAAAAATGGGTAGGAAAAGCTGAGACACAGTCTGGCCATAAACCCCATCCCCAGTCCAGTGTCACACAGCCTGAAAGGAACCCCCTATTCCTACTTTCTCCCTGAGACACAAAGGATTTGAGCCCCACAATTAGCATCCCAAATTTAAGACTCCCACCTGAGAGATGGACCCCCAAAACACCTACCTCTGAAAGCCAATGGGTCATGAATCCATGATACCCACAAAACTATAGTAAACAAAGAAGCAGTTCTTAACGTGCGAGCACTGACTGTGGCTATCCCCCCAGGGTTCAGCACAGAGGGAGCAGGCAAAAATCACCCATCTCCCAGTCTTTCCCTGAAAACAGATTTATCTGCTGACATTAAAAGCTACCCAGCAAAAATAAGCTACCCAGCACATAGTCCTTCAAGACTGAGGAAGTGATGAGTTTTTTCAGACAAACAAGTGTTGTAGGAACTCATTACCGCTAGACCAGCCTTATAATAAATGTTAAAAGGAGTTCTTCAAGCTGAAACTAAAGGCATAGCTTCTTAGAGTGGTCTCAGAGGCTGTGTCCCGGGCTTGAATCCTAAGGAAATCCTCCAAATAAAACAAAACTCTCAACTTTTAGGTTGTGCATTGTATTTCAGTCGATAACTGAAAGAGAAGGTATAGGAAAATATTTTTCATGCGAAGAGAAACCAAAAGAAAGCAAGGGTAGTTATATCAGACAAAATGGAATTTAAGCCAAAGACTGTAACGAGAGCTAAAGAGGGTCACTATGGGAAATAAAATAAGTAAGAGAGAAAGGCATATACTGCATGGTATCATTTATTATGAGGAATATAAATTTAAAAAAACTCTCAAACTCATAGAAACGGAGAATACAAAAGTGACTGGCAGGGGCTGAGGAGTGGGGGAAATCATGAGAGGTTGGTAAAGGGACACATTTTCAGTTATAAAGTGAATAAGGTCTGAGGATCTAATGTATAATATGGTGACAATAGTTGACAATATTCTATAATATAATTGAAATTTGTTAAGAGAGTAGAACTTAAATGTTCTCACCAAAATTGAAGGAAAAAGGTAAATATATGAGGTGAGGGATGTTTTAATTAACTTGGTTTGGGGAATCCTTCCACAATGTATGTATATATCAGATCCTCAGTTTGTGTACTTTAAATAACTTACACTTTTCTTTGTCCATTATGCCTCAATAATGCTTAAAAATAATTTTAAAAAAGAAACTTGATAGAAAGAAAAGGAGGGAAAAAAGAAAAGAGAGGGCAAAATAGGAAGGATTAAAGTGAGTATGGAGAACAAATAAAGAGAAAATCAAGAAGCTGGTGTGGAGTAAATGCAGAAATATAAATGAGAAAGGAGAATGGAAATCCTAGAGGATAAGTCAGAGGCACTCATTTGTACTTCCTGTAGAAAATGGGATATATATGAAGGGAAAATGCTAAGGTGTATGTGGCCAAATTCACAGAGCTTAGCAGGGATTGTAGTTAACTGAGGAACTTAAACCTCACATACAGATGACGCCCTTACTTTTATGTTTTACAATAAATGTTTCACAATCTTCTCTACTAATAAATAAATAAATGCAGAAGTTAATACAATTTTCTCTTTTGGAGAGAACTTGGCAGGTATACACTATTTTCCATGCACTTTCATGTGCTCATGGACCCCTTGAGTTTCTTCTATGGAACTCAGGTTAAGAAGGTGAAATAATTAATCTGTTAATTTATTCATTCCTTCACTTATTCCCTCAATAAATATTTGTTGAAGACTTGATGTGTGCCAGAAACTGTTTTAGTCACTGAAGATGCAGTAACAAACACAACAAACATTTTTACCTTTGTGGGGTTTTTCTTTGTGTGGAGGGAATCAGTCAATAAAAATGACAATAAAAATGACTTTAAAAGTGCAGATAAAGTAGATTAGATGGTGTGAATTATTAAAAATAAATCAGGTTGGTGGATAGACAGTGTCAGGGAGGGCTTCAAATTTTGATAGAGTGCTCAAGGACAAGTATGCTGAAAAAGGGGATGTTTTAAGTCAAAACATAAAGGAAGTGGGAAAGAGCTGTGCAGAGCTCTGGGAGAAGAGAGTTCCGGAGGAAAAAAATGCAAGCTCAAAGGTTCTATCTGAGGTAATAGAAGGCATGTTCCAGAAATATGGAGTTCACGTGGCTGGGGAGGAGTGATCCAGTGGGGAGACGTGGGTGAGGTGCCTCAGGAAAGGAAAGCCAGGTCACGTGGGTCCTGGCAAGTTCATGGGAAGACCTTAACTCTGAGTAAGCTGGAAAGTCACTTGAAACACAGTTTCAAAGACATTCTTCCAGAGTCACAAAATCTCACCTAATTACAGCAAAAAGAGTTACCATTGAAATCTCTATTGAGCAAAATATCTTCTTTGTTTTGGACTTTTTATAATGAACAGTATTTAATGCAAGCAAATTACAGTGAATTTATGTACTTAAGATAATCTGATTCATTATCTCATCTGTAATCTTGCACTGCAACCTTCCTTTACAAACCTCTGTCTGACACTTCATATCATAGAACCTTACAATGTCATTCATTAACTGTAGCATTGTATTGATGAATTTAATATTTCAGTTTTTATTCTGTTGATCAATAAGGCACTAGACCTGGAATCTGAAACCTGGTTTCAAATGTGATTTCTGGCTATGTGAGCTTAGAAAGGCACTTATGTTATAGTAGAACCGTCGCATCTGAACTAGAGAATCTTGTCCCCATCACTTGAAAACAGTGTAACATTGAAGACTGACTGACTTAAATTTTCTGAACCTTAAGTGTCCTCTCTATAAATTGGTGGTGGTGGCTGGTGTGAGAATTAAATTTAGTAGCATATAATAGATGGCCAGGAGAATGGGCACAACCTAGGAGGTTTTCAAAGAATAAGGTTCTGGACAGTTTTCTAGGACTGCCATAACAAATTAACACAAACCAGCTACCTTAAAACAGCCAGAAATTTATTGTCCCACACGAGTTCTGAAGTCACACAAAAGACTAGAAGTCCAAAGGTGTTTGCAAGACTACGTTCCTTCTGAAGACTAAAGAGAAATCCTTCCTTGTCTCTTTCCAGTTTCTGGTGGTTTCACGTGATCCTTGGCATTCTTTGGCTATGGCTGGATCTCTCTAATCTCTGCCTCCATCTTCACGTAACTGTCTTCCCTTTGTATGTGTCCGAATGTCTCTAAATCTTTCTCTCCTTACGAAGATACCAGCCATTGGATTTCGGCTCCTCCTTAATTGAGTGTGGCCTCATCTAAAATCGATTACGTCTGCAACGACCCTATTTCCAAATAACGTTCCATTTACAGTTACCTGGGATTAGGACTTTGATACAGCTTTTCTTGAGGAAACAATTCAACTGATAATAGGGGTCTTTTTATAACTTGAATAACTCACTTAATGTTGTCTCCTTTCTCCAAAATGAAGCTACTAACATCTACTTCGCAGCAGTTGTGAAACTTAAATGAGATATTTCACATGCCTGCCTTGGGCCTGACATACCCAGCACAAAAAGTCAACCTGAATTTCCCTTTTTCTGCTTAATCATAGCCAGATATTCCATTTTTAATTTTTATACATTATTTTTTAAATACAAGATCTAACTATTCCATAACTTTAAAACATTGTAGAATTTTCCCCAATTTAGAAGCTCAAGTAAACGTGGAGCATCTGGGTAAACACAGTCCCCACCACTCACATTCACAGATGGGACTTGGTTGCTCGGATGACTAATGTGTACACGAAACCCTACCCTTTAGCTCACAGGGTCTGTTTGTGATTTCCTTTAGGGAGGGAGGAAGGGAACGGGGGGAAACTTACTGTGCTTTGGCTGAGCGACCTACATAAGTAGCTTCCTTGGAAAGATGTGGTTAGTTTTCTTTACACACAGAAAGGAAGTAAGTGTCTTTTCCAGGCTGGACCAAGAGATATTTTCCCAAATTTGAAGAAGAAGAAGAAGACAGGAGTGTTAACCATGGTTTTGAAGTAGAACCTCCTAAATTTCTAAAGAAAATTGAGCCTTGCCCTTGGGGAGGGAATGACAATAGAAAAGGTACATTTGAGGGAATCTAGGCTAGAAAGGCTTTGCCTTGTTTTCAGTTGCATCCCAGGAGATTGCTGTCCTTGCCAAGGAGCTTTGCATCCAGACAGGTGCACAGTCGTGGGGCACCAAGATAGAGCATTTAGGCTGTTAATCCTAATGGACGTCTCCCAGGATGCCAGGGAGCTGCAGAAGAAGGCAGCCAAAAGACAGCAAGTGGCTTTAACATTCAGGTAGAGAGGAGGAGCTCTGTGGATGTGGAGATCAGGCATCATGGTGAACCCAGGGACTCCAGCAACATCACTGACAAGCACACATTGACAATGTACAGAACAGGAAGCACTGTGTCTCAGCGGAGGCTGGTGTGAAGACATGATCAAGGATCAAGTGCCTCTGGCCACCATGAGCTACCGCTTCCTCCCCACAACATCAGGAGTGGGAAGGAGAAAACTCTAAATGGACCGATTCCAGCTCCTCAACTCACTGAGTTTCAGTCCTGAACTGACAAAATTTTGAACCTGAATAGGTCAAGTAATCTCTGCTGAGTTTCCTAAGTAATAATTAGGTGATTTTTTTCTAGTATCAGTAAAATGGGGATGTCAAGGTCAAAACTGCATTCAGTTGAGGAAAAATAATGAAAGTCATATTCTTTATTTGAAATTCTGCAATTTTTTTAATGAAATATAGTCAGCTTACAATGCTGTGTCAATTTCCAGTATACAGCACAATGCTTCAGTCAGACATGAAAATACACATATTCATTTTCATATTTTTTCATCATAAGTTACTACAAGATATTGAGTAAAATTCCCTATGCTATACAGTATGAATTTGTTATTTATCTATTGTACATATATTAATCAGTATCTGCAAATCTCCAACTCCCAATTTATGAAAGTCATATTCTTGAACATTGAGTTTTGTTTGTAAAATTGTAATCAGCTACACAAATAAAATTGACTCCTTCCATTCATCTGGGAGCACTTGAATATTTTTCTCCTCTTGCTCTCTGCACATTCGATTTCTTCTTCTTTTTAAAGAAACCAATTTTCTCTGCTGCTTTTTGCTGGTAGGTCAAACGTGGCTGCATCAAAAGTGGTTCTCTCAGTCCCTAGCTAGACCTGCTTCATCTCAATGATAGTAACAGCAGAGACTAGTGTTTTAAATTGCAATTATATTGGAGTCTCCCAGAGAATCTGATTGTCCCATTGGAAATATGCCCACTGTTGATTGAGTAAATCACTTAAGATTAGGATGTTGGAATTGGGATTGTGTAATACTAGCTTGGTTTTATACCCAGAGAAGAAATAGAGGAAGAGGAGAGGAGAGGGAGATAAGCTGGACATATGTCAACAGTGCATCTTTACAAGAGCTGCATGTTTGAATCAATGGAATGAAGTGACTACACTCTCTATAGATAGTTTACTTAGTACTATTTCCTACAGTCACTTTGAAGGTTAGGGACGTATCCTCAGGTAGTAGGAAATCATTGGGAAATATATAAAATTCTGATGCCTCCAACGCCACAAAAGGTCCTGAATTCATCACAACAAAGCAATTATTAAGAGCCATCATTTTCTTGAAGTATTTTTTATTATTTATCAAGTTATTCATATCCACAAACTTTTCTTGATCAACTTCTATGAGCTAGGCATAGAAGGTGCCAGAAGTTGGCATAAAAGACAAGGCCCACACCTCTGATTCTGGCAGGGGAAATTTCAAAAAGAAGACAGTTGTAACATAAGGTGACAATCACCAGGAGAGAAGTAAACAAAGGGCACTTTGAGAGCAAAAAGAAGTGCACCCAATTCAACAACAAAAAATAAGACACAGGGCATAGTTTCAATTTTAGAAAAAGTTAAATAAATATACAAAATAGTGTTAGTGTTCCCTGAGTTTTCACTGCAGTTCTGAGCAAAATGAAGTATTCAATGTAAATTTTAGGAATATTTTTAGTAAATTTGACTCCTATAAAAAGTATGTACAGACAAACTTTTAAAATGTGGGTTTAAGAAGTAAGCATTTAAGAAGGGAGTAATAGTGATGATCATCCTGCTACTTCCAAAGCAGTCACTTGAGGTTTTCTTAAACAGGAAGCCCATAAAGATAGTCTCTGTTCTGGTAAAAGACTAAATATTTTAACACTACATCTAAACACTGTAACTTTTAATGTTCTCTATGTGTAGCCAGTCACACACTCTAGGAAGAGCATAGCAATAAACAAGAAACAAGTAATTCAGGTATTTCCACAAAATGGAAACTATGATTTAAAAATAAAGGTAGGCTTTGGCAATATATTCATTGAAGCAAGGACAACTCAGATTTATAATGCCTGTAGTATATATCAATTGGAACAAAACACACAGCCATTTAGAACTGAAATCTTTTGCCACTGTTGAGTAATAGACAAATGGTTAGATGTTCATGCCTTCAAAAGGAAGAAAACACAGTGAAGTGTGGAAGATACAGTAATAGGAATTCTTAAATGTTGCATGCTTTAATATGTGTTCTTCAAGTAGTGATAGTCAAAGGAAGTAATGTAGAAATGATCACACCGGTGAATCTTGTTCTAATCTAAGACAGTTTATCGGCAGAGACAACACTATGTGGTCACAAACATACCACTTCGCTTTCCTCTTTCTGGACACACAGGAAGACTACGTTTCTGAGTTTCATTGACTCAGTTGTGGCCAATAGGATGTGGGCAGAAGTGATGTATATTCCTAGCCATAAACTTTCCTCACATGCTCTTGCTTCTCCTGTTGTGAACTTAGGGACCACAAATTTAAGATAATAGTGTCTCAACATGGATAGTAATGGGGTTCCTGAGTTACCACTTGGAGAAGAATCACCACAGAGAGCAACTCTACCTACCTATACTGTGATAGTGAGTGAAAAATAAATCATTGTACTGCTAAGACAATATGACATAGGGGCTTATTTGTTACCAGAGCATAGCTTAGCTTATCTTGACCAATACATGATCTTTTGTAAGAATCCCAAATTAACTTATGGAAGTGGAATTTCTTACCCAGATATAAACTTTCAATAATAAGTAATTTTAAACTCATTCTCATTTTCCATTGACAATGATATGACTAAAAAGCTTCAAATAATAAGTAAAATAAAAACAATGAGCAATTTTCTCAGTAGCTTGTACAGTTCATCAAGCAAAATAAGCATGCAGTAAAATTATGTCAAGAAATAAAAATATTTTATGAAAAGCTCATAAGAATATTTTTGCTTCTAAAAATAGAGAATTTAAAAACTCATAAATAATACATAAAATTGCAAAAAGAAAAAAATAGACATTTCATAAAAATATAAATGTGCATCTCTGAATCATTTGGAACAAAATGCCCAAATTCACTTTAAATAGTAAGAAAATTCCATGAGATATTATTTATCACCATAAGCACAAATCAAAAATGCAAAGTTTTACAAAATACCTTGTGGAAAAAGCTATAGGGAGTGTTCTAATTTCATTGACTTACATGCACCACTTGCTGAAAAGACTGTCTTTTCTCCATTGTATATTCTTGCCTCCTTTGTTGAAGATTAATTGACCATAGGTCTGTGGGTTTATTTCTGGGCTCTCTATTCTGTTCCATTGATCCATATGTCTTTAAGACATGCTGTTTTGATTAGTATTAGCTCTGTAGTATTATGTGAAGTCTGGGAGGGTTATTCCTCCAGCTTCATTCTTTTTGTTCAGTATTGCTTTGGCAATTCTGGGTCTTTTGTGATTCCATATAAATTTTAGGACTTTTTGTTCTAGTTCTGTGAAAAATGTCCTGCATAATTCGATAGGGATCACATTAAATCTGTAGATTGCTTTGGGTAGTATGGCCATTTTAACAATATTAATTCTTTCAATTCAAGAGCATTCTTTAAAAAAAAAACCTTATTTTTATTTTCATTTTTTTTCCCTTGATGGAGGCACTGAGGATTGAATCCAGGACCTTGTACATGTCAAGCACACACTCTACCTCTGAGCTATAGTTCCCACCTCCTTCTTTTTTTTTTTAATTTTATTGTTATTGGAACACTCTCTCACATCATATACACAAATAAACTCAAAATGGCTTAAATACTTAAACGTTAAACAAGAGACTATAAACCTCCTAGAAGAAAACATAGGCAAAACAGGCTAAGCATTTTCTGACATAAATCTTGGCAGTCTACCTAAGCAATAGAAATAAAAGCAAAAATAAACAAATGGAACCTAATTAAAAACTTGGAAGCTTCTGTACAGCAAAGAAAACCATAAGCAAAACAAAAAGACAACCTATGGACTGGGAGAAAATATTTGCAAAAGCTGAGAATGACAAGGGCTTAATTTCCAGAATATATAAACAGCTCATACAACTTAACAAGAAAAAAAAAAAGCCAAGCAATCTGTAGTATCAAAAAGTAGACACAACAAGGTGACTAGTTAAGAATTAACTGGGGACCACAATAAGGGACTAATTGGAGAAATGTTGATATATCTATCCAAAGGAAAAAAGGTGGGGCAGGAAAGGGGTGTGCAGTTTGCTGTCGTTTAGTTAAAAAAAGGAAAAAGACAGATATTTGCTCATATTAAAAATAAAAATAGACAATAGAAATCTAAAATGTCTTATCTTTGTACTGACTTTGTGAAAAATCCGAAGTATGATATCTTTATTACTTTTATTGTCATTTAAGAGGGGAGTAGTTGATTATATGCTCTGGATGTTTGAGGAGCTCTCAGTTCTATGTTTAGGGAAATCCTTGAGCAACTGAAAAAGTACCATCAATCAATTCTTTAAGTTTTGATTTATGGATTTTGGGTCAATTTATAAGAATGAACACTGTGTTTAAATTTATTTATAGCCTAGTAAATTTTACATAGGCATATGATTGATCTAAACGTCAAGCATAGAAAAATGTGATATGGAAAAATACACTCTCATAATAAATCACTCGACAGTATTTAATTATTCACTAGTTGATATTTTGTACTTAAATATTAAAATAATAACAATTGTTAACATTAAATATTAATTGCTTTTGAAAAATAAAATTTTCAGAAAAGATTACTTATAAGGGGTGAAATGGAATAGGTTGAGGCAGAAAAGATAGAAGGCAGATTTTTTAAAATACAGCTTTTCTTGATTTGTGGACTATAGAAATATTTTACATAATTACAAATTTTAAAAAGTAAAAGAACAACCCTTAAGAATAAGTATGTATATTCACTTAGTGGTAGAGCCACATGATAAGATGACATTTCAAGTGACTTGAAAATCTAGTAATTTGAGTAAGCCCTTTAATGGGATATGTCCAAAGGATAAAAGAACTTAAAAAAATATATTGTTTTAATTGTGGATTCTAAATTCCATTTCTTACTAAAATAAATAGTGCTTCTTGAGAAAATGGCTAGGCTCCCTGGTTTTAAATTTAGTTTCCATCTTCTTATGAACCATGTCAGGTCAAGAACAGTACTTAGCCGCCTCATGCAAAGAAAACTGAGACTAGAATGGTACCTATCTCATAAAGTATGTCTCAAGATTAAATTAGTTATCATATAATACATTTGTGCAAATAGTGTCTGACACTTGACAGGTAATTGGTAAATGTACGATCTTCCTTTTATTCTCCTTCAATTTCTTTAAAATACGATTTGCCGGGAATGCACAGGCTACTCAGAGTTACATATATTTGATTCTTCAGCCCAAGCCAGGCAATGGAGCATCCCATATTTAAAGCTGATGGGTCCAGCTCTCTGCTAGACCCATGCAGAGTCTAGCTGAACTGAACACTTATTTCATGCTTAACCTTCATTGTTTCATTTGATAGTCAAAAAAAGAAAAAAATCATGTGGAGTTGTTTTTATCCTGACTTTTTTACAAGAAAACCAAGGCTCAGAAAAACACTGACACCTGTCCTTATTCAGGCTTAGTAAGTGAGCGACCCAGGATCCAAGGTAGGCCTAACAGTGAGCTCTTTTACCCCATCACGGCGTTTCCAAGGAAGGGCGCCATGTCTCCCATGCTGAGTGCTGTCTGAAGCCCCACTACTACAGATTTGTTCCCATGGCTTACCTCTTTTCCTCTGTTAAATGCAGATGTCTTTGCAATAACTTGTCTTTACTCTCTTGGACACAGAGAAAAAGATATTTTTACTTGAACAAATTACACTTTCATTTTATATTGTAGTTTGTGTTCTCTGGATCAGTCTCAGAATCAATAAGCCATCTTTCTTCCAAGAAAGCTTTCAACTTGTCATAGAATTTGAACAAGAAAAAGCATTTTTATGAAGCTGGTGGCAGAAGCAGTACAGAAATCCTCCTCCAGTGAAAATGATCCCTTGCTCAATAGCTATGGAGGAAAGGTCCTCCAGAAAACAAAAATCCCCTGCTCATGTTCTTTAATTTCCTAACGTTATTCTTGTGTCTTCCTCTGCCCCTCCTAAAATGCAGTTTTAGATGTGAAATTGTCTAAGACATTTATTTTAGACTCTAGCATTTTTCCAACTGGGAGTAGAACAGAATTTGGGGAATCATGCTGCTGGTTATAAAATTAAAGCCAATTTTAGGATAATTAGACAAAGAGTTGGCAAGATAATTCAGAGTATTTTAAGACGCAGCCAGATTTTACCATCTTCTGTTCCTAATTTTAAACTCAGGAAAATTAGATATGATAAATTAATTCATATTTCCTTAATTACATAGACATGCTTTTCTCATTCAAGAACTGTGCATCTGATAAAACGTAAAATGGATGGAAGTAGAGGGAGGGAAAATGAATTCAATGCAAGAAAAAAGGAAATGCCACGAAGAGGTGGTTACCACATGGTCCATATTTTAGGGATTGTTTTTGCATGCTTGGAAATGGCTATCTCATATATGAATCACTTCTTATTCTAAAAACAATTAGCATAGTTGAAAAGCAATAAGTGAGGTTTGTATGAGTTATACATATTTGCAAAGGAAAATTAACAGGATTGTTTATAAAAACAGATCAGCTAAATTTAAAACAGCCTGAATGCTCTGGCACAATATCATAGTTATATTTTTTTTCCTCTCTAAGTATTTCCTATGCATTCTAATTTATACTATCCTCATTTCTTAGGAGAAAAATTAATAAATAAAATATAATGGCTACAGGAACATCTAAAATTAACTTCTATTTATCTATGCAAATTTAAACAATTTTGTCAGTCAGGGGGTTTTATTTCCAAAGCCTTAGTATTGATAAGGGGTAGATATTGACAGATACAAAAAACTTAGAACAAAAAGATAAGTTTGGAACAGCTTTCTGCAGGAAATAGAAATAGATAAACTTTCCAAACTGTTCATAATGCTCTAACTGATTTCATTAAAAGCACAATTTGAGTAATAGAAACAAAAAAGAGGAAAAAGGAAAGTACAAACCATTAAAATTCCTTTATTCTGTTTCAGGAAAGTTGCCTACATCACTACCATCTTCCCCCTGCCCTCCCACACCCAAAGGAACTGTTTAATACTATGTTGAAAAATGCATTTTGAAGGAAAAATTTCTGAAATAGGCAAAAACATTCTGTTTCTTGCAGAGTCTTGGGGACTTGAGGATTCCAGGAATTTCAAATTGCCTTCCAGGTTACTTTTAGGATCTCTGGTTCAGTTTTCAATATAGACATTTAGGAAATTCTTCATTTTACTTACAGGTTAACTTATTTTCTGTGGAAATCAGTTTGGAAATAAATTGATTTCAGTAGGATGGTATGTTTAGAGTCCTTTTTTTCCTCTAACCATACCTTTAATAATTAGATGATGTACAACAGAAATAGAATTTAACAAGAGTCTATAAAAAGATACAGTTTTCTTTTGATATTTCTCTACTCTGGATGAAAATACCTATTCATGAGAAAAATATGTTTTGAATTTACAGTTTAATTGAGGTAAGTGTACAATGGGAGCTCATGACATCAAACTTTGAAGATCTAGAATTTGCATCTTAATTGAATTGTTTATCCAGTCACAAGGTTCTCCTTGAGAAACTAGATTTGTCTGTGTAATCCTTGGCCCCTGTTTACACTACTAGCACTCCTGGTCCTTTTTAACGCTAGTCCCTCTATCCTAATTGTAGGAATCCAGTTACTCATTGTCACCCTCTGGGGGCCCAGAGCCACCCATAAGGAATCTCAGCTCAGCCTGCTCCCTTACAGGAATATGATTCTAACAAAACCTAGTCTATGTTTTATATTACATTCATTTCCATTTGTAGCCATGAGCTCAATTTAACCAACAGGATAAATACATTTTTCATGCACTCTCCAGCCTTTTCTGAATTTCTCCTTTCTTCTCTCATAGGATAAATAATCCCATTATTTCCAGGTCAGTTTATATCCCAAAGACGCTGCTCGACTTGATGATATTAGTTGTAGTATTCATATTTCTGCTAAACTGGAATTAAGAGTATTAAATTATTAAGACAGTTTGGGCTGGGCCAAAGTGACCCTTTAAACTATGACAAGAACAGGTCATTCCAGTGATGCCAGAGCCGTGGCTGAAGCTGAGTAGGAAAATAGCCATGCTTGGACCTCACTCAAAGGACATTAGGGAACCCGTGTGCTGGGAGAGCAGAGGCTCCCTCTACATGCAAGATCAGCTCCTGCCTGTGGTGTTCCATGAGCTTTTCTATCTCATTCTCTCAAATGTCTCCATCTCCTGTCATAATTTGCCCTGGATCCCATACTCTAGATTAATAAAATTTGTTTCTCATTCTTTACTTCTCCAAGTTTTCATTCCTGCCTCATCGTTGTATCTACTCCCTAATCTAACACTTCCTCACTTTATAGCTATCTCCTACACTCTTCCTGCCTCCGTCCTCTTGCAATGCACAGTGTCTCAGATAACGCCCCTGAGGGGTCACGTTGAGATGGGGATTTGCATGCAAGAGTTGGCCTAGGGAGGCTTCTCTGGAACAACGCATGGAAAGAAAGAAATGAGCAGGATTGAGCAGAGGGAGAAATTGGACTTTGATGCAAGAGATTCCAGCAAATCTCACAGGGGGCCCTGGAGCTGGCATAGCCTTCAGTGTCGTCCCCTTTGAAGTAAGAGGGTGAGTCTGTCTTTTAGACCATCCCCTGCTTCAACAAGGGGGATGAGTAGTAGGTGGTCATAACCCATGACCTTGAGACAAGCAGCCTGCTTCTGCCGAGGGCAATGCAGAGGAGGAATTCAGCTGTGTAAAAACTATTCTTTGGGTGAAAATTACTAAATCTAGCCTGCACGTGAGGTTAAATTCCACCTCCTGTAATGTTGAGTATCTGCTTATATTCCATATAAAAGATTTGTCCCTTCTCTCCCATACATTTACTTACTCGGTCATTTATTTATATCATGAATATTTATTTTATATTTTAAGTTGTAATATAGTGCCACACTATTTATCTGGTTGCTCAATTTCTTTTAGCTTTGACCTCTGGAAGTTCTTTCCAGTTGTTTTCTGCATCCTTTTTCATGACCTCATCATTTTGTTTTTTGAGTCCACCTTTACTTTCAGGCACTACAGGATGACCCAGGCTAGTTATATATATTCCCTGCCTAGATTTAGAATCGGCCATTTCTCTAAGGAGCTCTGTTCCCTTGCATTGGGAATGGTATTTAGAAATCAAGCTCCACATGCTCAGTGTGCTCATTGCGACTGGACTGTCACCACCTATCTAACTCCGGTCGGGGTGCTTGACACTTGAAAATCACTACTTGAGAGGCAACTGCTGGTAGAAACAGAAAACTCTGCTTTTAATCAGAAAGCTGGCAATCTGGGGAAAAGGCGAACTTGTGCCCCCAAAACCAACTCCAAAGTTTCCGCTTGGTCATGAAAGTTTTTAAAGCAAAAGAAGGGAAGTACTCTGTTAATCATGAGATCAGACTCATTGCCATCTCCCTGTTCAGGCAGGCCTGTGGAATCCTTGTGAGCTGTAAGCACCATCTGCTTCACAGAGTTTGTTCGCAAGATTACTGAAGGGCAAGAGAGGGGAACGATCTGGTCACTTGTTAGTTACATTCTCTTCATTTTCACTCTTTTCATCTATGGAAAGAATCAGTAGGTTAGGCAAGGTATTGTGTGATCAGATTTGAAAGGTGTGCTTGGGCCAGAGATGAGTAGAGCACAGGCGTGCCCGGTTTAAGGTTAGTTCCAATATGGCTTCGCTAAAGTGACAAGACTAAGGGAGCTTCCTGCAGAGACCCCATTCCTGCAAAGACTCTCTCCTGCCATAAGCTGCTTACTATACCACCACCCTAGGCTTTTCAGTGGGCAGAGCAAGGAAATATAAGCATGTAAACTAACCTGTGTGTACACACATATCTATAATTATTTTTATAACTGTCTGAAGATAAATAAAACTAAAATGTTTATATTAACGCATCCACTCCAACTCAGTTGTACGAGGTTCAGTATAACCTTCCCCCATCTGCCATGCTTATCTGTTACTTCCCTCTCCAATGGTGAGAGATCTGATGCCCACCATCCACCACCCATGTATTTGTTCAACTTCATATACATGTAAAGTGGGTTCAGAGTTGTTAACACAAACCCCAAGGAGAAGCAAACTTGTCAATCAGAGTGCTGTGCTTTTATACATTTTCTTTTGTTTTCAATCTGGTCAAAACACCTTTATCCAAAGTCAGCTCCTTTTTTCCCGATCCCTTCTGTGAGGTAGTGTCTTACATACTTTATAACACTGTTAGATTCGTTTGTCACAGTCTGCACTCCATCCTGAATCCCCAACATTTTGATTAATTTTTTTTTGTGATGGATGGTTCTGGAAAATTTGACAAATGTGTAGAGGCATGACCCATCGCTCCAGTACCATACAGAACAGTTCCATCTCAAGCTCTCCAGAAGCCAGTGACCCAGTGAGGCAGTGAGTCATAGACCAGCTGGTAGATGCACACATTTGGACTCCTGTATTTATCTGGGTCTTCTGTGAAATGGGCATTGACACAATTAAATGTGCAACATGGTACTGTGTCATCAAGCCTCTTGATTCCCAAGGCATGGTAACTATAATTATTATCACCTCAGAAGATCCAGGCAGCACCCAAGACAGATGAAGAAAATAACTCCTCATTATTTGTCAGTAAACTGGAAACTGATAGAAATCTGTTACCCCAAAAGGGGAAGGAAAAACACTCCAGTTCCTGTCATACCCAAAAGATAAGATTTCAAATGGGGGACACAGAATTGTGCAGTGAAAGATTTTACAGATTTTCTTTAGCAAAGGCAAAGTACAGCCCCAAGAATGGGAGGCAGGCTGATCCAAGGGCAGATAGCAGTGGTCTCTGCCCCTTCTCTTCCACCCTCGCTCAGAGGTGGTCTCCTGATTGACTGACGGCTCTTGCCCCTGGAGCACTTAGTCACGCTCATCCCCTTTTGTGCATGTCCTTACCCATGATGCACACAGACAAAACCATAGAGGGGGCTGCTAAACCACAATGCTGATTATATTACAATGAGCATTGAGTCATGAACGGTTAGGTCCATGTGCACTGCTGCGCAGATATGGCTGTCAGGTTGTAACTGGTTTCTTGCTGGCGCTCACTTAGAGGATGTAAAGCCCCTTTATACTGGAGGCAGGCATACAGCCATCTTCCAGACCATCCTCCCTCTCCTCCACCTTACCTGCCCAGTGCCCCCATTTATCTAACTACCTAACGAGTCCCTTTGCCCCCATGCAAAGGAAGCTGAAAGCAAACATTTGGAAACATGTGAGAAAGAGAAAAGAATTAAATAATAACTATTACAGCTGTCCAGTTACTTTTTTTTCCTCAGAGGAAAAGGCAGGGTTGTCAGGATACAGAATGTTAAAGTAGAAACTGTGCTGCAAATAAAAATGTTGGGAGAAGAGTGGCAGGAAAACCAGAAGGGTAAAAAAGGAAACGGGGAGCCTTTTTTCTGAACATTATTTTTAATGTAAACTGGCTTCATTGGGGAACTGAGAATTTTCTAGAGATTAGTGAAGAAGAACACCTTGTTGTGAGAGTTAACATCTGTAGGGAAAATAAAGATAAAGAATATAATGACATCAATATGCAACTCTTAAGTTTGCTGATTTTGTTAACCAACAGTTGAGAGGTGGTTTTTTTTTTTTTTGGTTTTTGGTTTTGTTTTGTTTTGTTTTACATTTTACACAAAGCATTTAAAAATTCATTGCCCAATTGGTAGCTTCTTTTTATTGTCCCACTTTCACAATAGCATTTTTGGGCCTTGTGCTGGCATTCCTTCACTCCCACATATCTGGAATGAATGAGCCACATCAGGTCAAGTCTCATCGACTTTAAATCTTTCACCTTTAAAAATGAAATAGGAGCATAACTCTGAGTTCCTCATCATAAATCCCGAACTTCATTATTTCTGGCAGTTGCAAACAGCAATTTTAATTGCTCTGCCAGAAGCAGTAGTTTCCAGTAACATGAACGACCCTAGCTAAGTTGTGCTGTTCTTCTTAGATTTTTTTTTTAAATATCTCAGAAAGACCTGATAGGACTAAAGATCTATATGCTAATGAGACTTCCTTATTTGCATCATTCTATCTGCAACAAAATAGATGACAGAATATATAAAAGATATCTCCTGTTCAGAAACATATTATAAATGTAAGTAAAGTATATTACATTATACTACACACTAAATTAAGTAAAATTAACCTTTATGAATAGAATCTCTAAATTTTTGAAGTTTATGTATATTTTGACAAAGAACATACAAAATTTATGTATAATAATGACAGATATAAAACCAGCATACTGAGGACATAGACTAATCAATTTCCGCTTAAATTCCTTTAAAGTTCAAGTTATGTTTGTAATCTGGCAGTCATAATTTTTTCTAACAAATATTTTAATAGCTCGAAATATCAGTATTAAAATAATGGGGTTGAAGTGACGGAAAACATTTAAAAATATTCTCTAGCTAATCCAATGAGGGTTTTACCTTCAGGAATAACATGACAGATTTCAAATGATGGGTAGACTTTGCATCTTCCAATGATACTTTCTCTCCCATGAGAAATTTAGTTCTTAGGGCTGTAGGACTGTTTCACTGCTACATGATTGATATTTATATGTAGATACAAATTATTCTAGGGTTTCTGTAGTTTTAATCAAGAGCTGACCAAATGGAAGAGTGAAAATGTAATCTGAATAGTTCATGGGATGGTCAGGTTAAGGGGACTATGGTATCCATGTCCACATGGGTGAGTACTTTGTGCCAGTCTTAGCCTACCCAAAATAACGCTGTTGGCTGGAAATACCTGGGGTCACTCACCTGGGTCCCAAAGAGCTTCCCACAGACATCTCCCCTTCCAAACCAATGCTACACTGGAGAGCCCTTATAATTTTTATTATGATTGTAAGATGCCCTTGAGCAAAAACCATTAGGAATTTTGAAGGAAAAAAAGAATATGTTAATTACAAGCTTTAGAGTTTAAGAGGCATGCCAGAGGGCATGCGGGAGGTATCCTGTAAGGAAAGAGAGAGAGAGAGAGAAGGAGAGAGAATGGGCCTGGGGTTGTGTTCTTTTGGGGCTTAGGGTTGGGGGTCTAGGGTTTCCTGGGCAGCTCTTTGTTGGTGAATGTAAAATAGAAAGGTGGGAATTTGAAGATCTGAAGCTTGAAGAGAAAAAAGAAGTGGTCCAAATGGTCAGTTATCAAAATTGGCCAAGATTTCTAAAACAAAGCTGTCTCAGATGGGGAAGGCAGTTGGCTCTTTATCTGGCAAAATGTTTATTCCAGATAACCTTGTCCAAAGCCTCTTTGAAATGGATGCCTCTTTGAAGTGAAATGCCTTGGCCGTCAAAGCTTAAGTCAGGCACTTGCATTACAAAAAGAGCTACTAACCATCAAGGCTTACACCAGGTTAGTTTGACTGATGAAATTTACTAGGCCATGTATCTTTTCTGTCTCAGCTCTACAGGCCTGTCCTTCCAAGTCTGAGCAATCAACGGGGATAATCCTTTCAGTAATAGAGAAGTCAGACTTTGTTCCAGGGAATAAAAGTAACTGGTACACACTAACCTCTACAAGAATCAGTCCTCTGACCGCAATTTGTTATAAGCATAATTTGATTATATTAACAGACCTTACATATTTTCGAAAGTACGGGGTTGGTTAACGCTAAATTGAAGCACTATTTTGAATTTAAAAGTTGAAATGGTATTTGATTCAGATATTTTCATTTTCAAATAATTATCCTATTTAAAATAATTTTTCTCCAGTGTTTACTAGTTATGACTTATTCTTATTCAGGACAAGAAGGCTTATAGATAGATGTAAACCAAACAAGTAAACAGATGACACATTAACTATTTCAGCTGAAACAAGTTAGATATTTGGAACTTGTTGTAGAAGCTTGTAGTTGCCAATCACACCCCACTCTCTCCCTTTACTTAGCAGCAGAATACTGATTTTTTTTTATCAGGTCACACTTCTTCCTGGACTGAAAAGATACATTTTTTCAGCATCCCATGCAGGTAAGTGTGTCTTATAATCAGGTTCTGCACAATGAGATGTAAAAAGAACAATAAGAAAAAAGGGAGGGCTCCCTGAGATTACAATTACAACTATGATAAGTGATACACAGAGCTCAGTGGAGAAGGAAGGTGTAAGTGTAACAAATTTTTTAGAAAGAAAAATAGATGAAAAGAGTGAAAAAGAAGTAAAAAGGGAAAGATTTAGGGGATCAATCCAGGAGGTTCCACATCCATTTAGGAGGTATTCCAGTTAGGAGATGAAATGGCAGAGAAGGAGTTATCTGAAAATTATACAAGGGCATTTCCCAGAAACAAAGGACATAATTTTCAAGTTGTAAATGACTCACTGCTTCTTCAGTCCCTAATGAAACAAGATCATATACAAAGGAATAGCAACACGCCAGGTTAGACCAGTGCTTCTCAAATGTTTGCATGCATACAAATCACCAGAGATCTTGTTAAAATGCAGATTCTGGCTCAGTTGGTCTGAGGCCTTTTCTAACGAGCTCTCGGATGATGCTGGCGCTGCCGGTTCCGTGACTACACTTTGAGTTACAAAGGGATTAATGCCCACAAAATTCCCAGAATTCTATGTCCTGCCAAGGTATGAGTCAAGTGTGAAGGTAGAATAAAGACATTTCCAAACACGAGGACCTCAAATGCTATCTCCTATGTCCAAAATTTGCAAAATGAGGAATGAACCAAGAAGGAAGAAGATATAGGGCCTAGAAAAAAGTAATCAAAAGCTGCGAAATGGTGACTTTGGCCACAAGATTAAGCAATCTAACGGAAAAACTAATATACTGTGTAAGAAAATAAAGCAATGATTATTTCCAGGAAATACAACTTGTACAAGAGATGATGTATAATAATGGTACACCATTTGACTCAGGAGTGATCTATTTTATTATTATACTATGAGCAAATACTACTCTGACAAAAATAAAAATAAAATAAGTATATAAAAATGTAATTATACCTACATATATATCTATATTTTACATGTATAATGGGTATATATTGATATATGTATTTTACATTTACAATTACTTTCCTGTAATAAGAAACAGCCACAGAAGAAAAAGCTACAAGAACTGAATCAATCAATCAATCAATCACTGTTCCAGGAGACCAAGTGGATGGAGAGTGGAACTGTGCACAATAGGGTTAATGGAGGCTGATTACTAATAGAAATTCCTGAGCTTGTCTTGCGGAACAACAGATGAGGTAGCAGCTTCTTAAAACCCCTTTGCTTGTTAAACTTCCTTTATTAAGTTCACTTTAGTTAATGTTTTCTTTTTTTCTCTCTTTAATTGCATACCTTCCTAGCTTCAGGCAACCTGGTTGTTCTACAGGAACTAGGAGTCAGCTCCTGCCAGGTGGCAGCCAGCTTCAGGCTGTTTGGTCACCAGCCCTAAAACTAGGCCTGTGCAGACCTCAGAGGACCAGAAAACTCCACCCTCAGGTCATGCCAAGTGCCGCCATTTTGAATGTGCAGATGCTCAGAGGCACCCAAGAAGGGCACCTATTATCTCACCGTCTCCCCTGCCTCTAGTCGCCTTTCCCCATGGCTAAGACCTCCCTGCTCATCCCACAAAGGTTCCAAGCCCCTGCCTTCAGGGAGGTGGACCTGAGACTTGTTCCCTGTCTCGTCACTTGGCTGCCTTGTGAATAAACACTTTCTCAGCTGTACACCTTGGCCTCTCAGCATTTGGCTTGCTGCGTGTCGGGCAAAGGAATCTGGTTTGGTAACAAGAGTAGGATAAGTTAGGAATGAGAAACAGCTTAAGCTAAAAGGTTGTGAACCTTTCAGTATTATTCTGTTTGTGTATCATAAGCAAATACTGCATTAATAAAAATAAGAATAAGTACAAAAATCAAACTATTTGTATAGATCCTATTTTAACATCAAATTTTAAACACCACTGTAAGCCAGAAACCAACAAACGAAAACCCAGAAAAACCTCCTATACTTAACTTGTTATTTCAGATATGTTGATGTGAGACACTATGTTTGATAACATCTGACCTCGAATGTACAAAATTATGTTGATTTATTAATTCACAGTAAGATGATAGACTTTAAGATATGCATTTTTAGTATTACTAATAGTAGTAACTTTAAATGTTAAGACATGAAACTCATTTTATATGTTGTGGGAGAAGAGAGTTATTCCCCTCTTTCCTCTTTTAGTATTTTTGGCTGGCAATTAAAATGACATAAGGCAGATTAGCAGGAGAAAATCAAATTTTACATATCATGAAATAAAATTCATATTTTATGGCAAGACATGAAAAAATTTAAATGTAAAAATGTCCTCTACCCTTTGGCATCCTCTCTCCCCACCGCTGTGCATTGTGTATCTGCTTTTACGCATTGACCAAAGCTCCCCTGTCGGCAGAAAGACCTGCTCAACCATAAAAGCAGCATTCTCCCAGCATCAACAAGGCAACACTTTAAAGATAACATTCCTTCTTGATCTTGTAAGGGGCCACAATGGCATGTAGACTGTCGAGAATAAATCATTTAATGTACAGCTCTCTGTCTCAAACTTATGTAACAGTGCCTTGACTTCTGATTGGTGGAACAGCATCTCAGAACTTTCCCATGCTATCATCCTTAAATTTGGCTAGAATAAAACTTTCCACTTCTTTCATAGACTGATCATTTTTATTTATTTATTTTATATGGGTGGAGGAGGTAATTTGGTTTGTTTATTTATTTATTTATTTATTTATTTATTTATTTATTTATTTGTTTGTTTGTTTACTTACTTACTTACTTACTTACTTATTTTTAACAGAAGCACTGGGGATTGAACCCAGGACCTCGTGAATTCTAAGCATGCACTCTGTCACTGAGCTATACCCTCCCCCATATAGACTGACTATTAATTAATTTTCATGGACAGTATGTATGAGGAATTCACAAAAGCATGAAGAGTTCTGAAAACGGTAAGATAAGGTGAGGGGATATACATCATTCTAGACTTAGGAAAAGGAGGTAGGGAACTGGGACTTCAAGAGGAAGTCAAGTAATTCACAGGAAGATGAAGAACAGCTAATGATCGGGAAACAAATGTTTGGTGGGCCATCTGGAGGCAATGGGACCCAGAGAGACCTTTGATCAGATGGGCCTTGCTAGGTTCTACACACTTAATTCATATTTTACTATCTGTGGTGATAGCTCCTTCCTGGAACAGGCCTTCTATCTTGAATTCTTTCAGGCAGTCAGGATGATGTTCAAAGGCTCATCCTAAATCTTTTGGGCTTTACTTGTTTTAAATTCAAAATAATTCACATTCCAGAGTGACGCATCTTGAGGTGGCCTGCCCCGCGCCCCATCAGTTCCCTGCTCTGAAATTTCCCTGGAAATTTCACATACAAAAAGCTGAGCTGGTGACTGTGGAGAGAGAAATCAAGTTAGTAACTGAGTGGTAAGACATATGCAAGGGGAGGAAAGAGCACAGATTTGAAGGAGGGTGAACACACAGAAAAGAACAATCAGAGCACATTTTCCCCACACCCCATTCAACCAGTTCCCCAATCCTGAGCATCGTTCAGTACAATCAAACACATGAGCTCCGTTTATCTGATGGAACATGTTAACTTTCTCTTTTAATAGATGGTGAGATACTACTTGCCCCATTTCATCCACGTTAAAGCAGCACTTTCCATTACTGACTGCAAAGGTCCCCTTTGCTGGACATTGTATCTAAGACACAATGATTTTGAAGCACCCCGGAGTCTAAGCTGTTAACTTCTGACAGGAGGCTTTTCAAAGTTTGCATAGTGGTATTGAACTCTTGTTCTATTACCGTGGAGAGGTTTAAGATCGCTCTTTCCAATTCTTAGTCTCCAAAGCTTGAGATAAGACTCTCAGTACTCTGAAACTTGGAGCTGTGTTACACGAGTGGATTCTCTACGACTTCTCAAATGGCACATTTATGTGGCACAACTTTCTGAACAAAAGACCTCAGGTTTGTGATTTGGCTGGCATTTGGCGGAATATTCGGTGACGGAAGGTATCTTGTGCTCAGCAAGAAGTTACCATTTCACCTGGAGGGGTGGGGTGTTAGTTCCTGAAGAAGAATCAAAGGTACTGTTATGTATATTCTTTGAAATGCAGGAGGAGGAACCAGGTCCCTGCTTTGTTTCTGTACTATTGTTTCTTGATTGCTCCTCCTTTGTTTCTGCATTCCTTCCCTTCCGGAAGAAACAAAGGTTTGAATTTGCCCTCTGGAACTCAGGTGAGGTCTGGGAGGCTGAGTGAGCCTATTTCTTACTAACGAGAGACAGGGGAACTTGGAAAGAATTTGTAGCCAGCAGGGTCCCACAGGGTCCTGCTCAGTTTCAACTATACATTGAATTACTTAAAATCATTGATGTATAAGTAAATTAACCAAATTTTGCAGTTTTCAATTCAACAGCCAAATTGAATGCATCATGCTGAAATAAACATTGAAAATTGTGGGGCACAGTTGGTTAGAGATGTTACAGAAGCCTGTTTAATTTTTTCTCACACTGCAGAATGATTGTCACATAGCAAACACTTAATAATTGTAAGTTGAATTAAAGCACTGAGCTGTTAAAAAAAGAGAGAGAGAATACAGTCTTGTCCTCAAATAAAGAACTTGCCACACCACCATATGACAAAAGTTTTACTGACATTTAAACCAAGTTGTGTGGGAGCCCAGATTTTCTTAGGCTTCTATTACTGAGAAACACACTGTAAGGCTCATCGACAGACTTGGTTTCAACAACTTTGCTAAGTAAACAGCTCTTTCCTTTTATTAACTGCTACATGGCACACCTGGTTTTATACGTTTTAACTGGGAAATAATAGTAAAATAATATTTTCATATTGATAGAATATAATTCACAACCCATCAGAATACTCTTCAAGAAATTTAAAAAAATTTTTAAAAGAAATTACAATTCAGAATGAAATTTTGCTACAATATTAGCAAGGTTATACTGGTATTAGGCACAGGAGTGCTTTCTCAGTCTTTTTTAATTTTCTGTATTATATATTTTTCTATAATAATTATGTAAGAATGTTCAAATAAAAAATCTATAATGAGCTGTGTTAGAAATGTGATAATTTCAAAATAAATGAAAAGAATTCATTAGCACAGATGTTACCCGAAAAGGGGGAGGCCTTGGTTCTTGTCTCACCCAAAAGAAAAGAATTCAGATGGGAGACAGAAGCATTGTGTAGCTAAAGATTTTATTAGCAAAGTGAAAGTACACCTCCAGGAGCAGAAGCTGAGCTGATCCAAGAGAGGACGGCAGCCCCAGTTTTTCTTGGCACCTCTGCCTCATACCCTCACTTAGAGGTGGTCTCTTGATTGATTGACAGCTCTTGCCCCCTGGAGAGCTTAGTCATGTCTGATCCTCTCTGTGCATGTCCTTACCCATGATGCACACAGAAAAACTCATGGGGGCGAGGGACTAAACCACAATGCTAATTATATTACAATGAGCACTGGGTCATGTCCGGTTAGGTCCTTGTCCTTACAATTCAGTTGTGGCTGTCTAATCCCAACCGGTTTCTTGCTGGTGCTCATTTAAAGGGAGTAAAGCCCCTTTTGGCTGAAGGCAAGCGTATCACCATCTTCGGAACCATCCTCCCTCTACTCCATCTTATCTGCCTGGTGCCCCCACTCATCTAACTGCCTAACGCAGAGATTCAAGAAAAGCTAAACTCTTACGTAAGTCAAAGTTTTTAGGAAGTAAAAGAATATGATAAAAATCAACATCAATTTTTCAAAAATATTTCAATTGTTTAAAATACCTATTTCAATGACTAAAACATATGATTTTCATATATAATGAAATTCTTAAGGTAGTAAAGGCTAAGACATTTAAATGGTACAAATGAAAAAATATCTTTCTGGATGCCATGGACTGGAAAAACATTACATTTAGAATATGCTTTTCCTTTCTCAACAGAATTGGCTGTCATTTCACCGTCTGGAAGTGGAAACCAAAGATGACTATTTTCCTATAACATTTGGAAATAATGTGCCACGTATTTAATCCAAGGAATGAGACAACACTATATTCCTTTTTTATATTATCATAGAATATTTTATTGACCCAAAATATAATATTTTCTGAATCCATTTGGTAAAACTTCTGCTACTTGGCTGTAAATTATTTATTGTGTCAAACATTTAATTATGTGTAAAAATATTATAGTCTATGAACTTAAAATAAGTCATTTTAATAACACAATAGACTCCTAAAGCACAAATTATGCTGTCAAAAATTCTATTTGGTAGATATATCAAGTCTGGAAAAGATTTACCAAAGAAAAGTTTGTGTGCCTGATGCACAGTGACCAAACAAATGGAAACATCAGAGTTTGGAGCAGAGAAAGGTCTACTGCAAGGCCACGCACTGCTGTAAGTCTCAAATTGTGACTTGTTTTTGTTTGTTTGTTTTTCCCTGATAACTCTTGCGCCACCAGATTTAAATATTGGCTGAGTGTCTTTGTCGTCCTGTCTCTATCCTGCCCCCAACTTTCCTAAAACTTCCTATATCTGAATCCCATGTCCTCAAGTTAATACTCTGCTACTGCCATTTACCTTCAGGTAGCTATCTCTTTTCTTTGTGATCTGAATTTCTTGCTCACTCTTTCTTTCTGATACTACTCTTGTTTTCATTACATAAGTGGATAGTCCTTCTAGCACCCTTTCTCTCCTCCAATACTCCTGTCTTCCATACTTCCTTACTTATTCCCTGCCATGGCAGTTCCCTAAACCTTGTCATTACTGACAACTGAGCTCTTGGATAATTTTAACCATGTATCCCAATTACTAACTGGCACCTTTGATCTTTCAAGCTTATTTCTTCTAGAACCCGAATGCCAACAACCCAGCTGCCCTACTGGGACTTTGAATCCATCGATTCTCTCAGTGTTCATTGTTCTTCACTTCACTGATGTCTTTTCACCCTCATTACCCAGAATAAATTCTAAGGTCAGTCCTTATGCAGATACTACCTTGCTGGAGTCTAAAATGAACTTTCTCTGCTTTCTGATATTTACTGATTTTTAAATAAACAGATAAATGTTTATTTTTAAAATTATAATATTTGATATTTAAATATAATAGTTATAAAATTATAATAATTAATATTATCAACTGATGAAAAAGACTCGCAGATAGAGACAACAAACTAGTGGTTACCAATTGGGAAACAGAATGGGGAGGGACATCACAGGGGTAAGGGATTAAGGAGTACAAACTACTCTGTATAAAATACATAAGCCACAGGGATAAATTATAGAACACAGGGAATATAGCCAATATTTTGTAGTAACTTTAAATGAGTATAAACTATAAAAAAGTTTGAATCACTGTGTTGTACACCTGAAGCTGATAAAATATTGTAGATCATTTATATCTCAATATAGAATTTTTAAAAGTTCCTTTCCTTGGGCAGAATATATTTAAAAAGGGAATGATGGTCCATTAACAACAATAAACTGTGGTTAATGCTATGGCTATATAAAATTTTATGGGAACTTAAATTAAAAGTCATTTTTGAGGTTCTAGAAAGGGGATGAGCTTGTTGGTAGAAGCTTTTCAAGATGATCCCTTTTTTTTCCCAATTTTTAAATATCTTGAGGATCATTGGAAGTATGTAGCAATTCTCTTGGTAACAGAAGTGGGCAAAACAGTTCACTGGATAGAATGATATGGGCATCGAATACAGGCTAACCTGCAATGTAGCAAAGAGAGACGAAACTACACTGACTTAAAGTAGATAGAAGTTTATTCATCCTTAACCGAAATCTAGTTAAACCAAGGTTTTGTTAGCGACTTAGTGGTGCCCCAAAATATTTCTTCTGTCTTGTTCCTGTCTCATTCAAAGTAAGGTTCCCGTCTGTGGTACAAGATGACTCCTTTCTCTACCATCATGTCCTCT
Organism: Vicugna pacos; assembly: GCF_048564905.1. Lineage (NCBI taxonomy): Eukaryota > Metazoa > Chordata > Mammalia > Artiodactyla > Camelidae > Vicugna > Vicugna pacos. Next base: position 9,046,860 of record NC_132994.1, on the reverse strand, counting down.
CTCCAGGAGAAAAGTAAAATAAAGCACATATCGCATCCATCTTTTAAAGAAACATCTTGGAGCTCTCGCACATTTCTTCTACTCCCTTGGCCAAATCGTAGCCAGATGGCTACACTAAGGTACACAGGAAGATAGGAAATGGAATCTTCTGGTAAACCACGTACCTATCTAAAATTCTGAAAGTTCCATTATTAAAGAAGAGAAAGACGATTGTTACAGGAGGAAAGAAGCAGTTATTGCCAAGTATGGGAGTGAATTTTCCCCAAATAGCTTTTCCGTTGTATAAATATGCTTCAGTTTTCATAAAATAGAATTTTCAGTGCTCTCCATCAAATGAAAGACACATTTTGGATAAAATGTTAGGGAAAATATACTAATATTTTGATCTCTGCTCCAAATTATTGGTTGAAATTCAGAGAGCTGGCAAATGAACTAACATGACTGAGAGATGAACTTAGGAGCGCTTGCGTTATGGTTAGTTATAATTAGCACACACTCTCCCTGGCTTCCTGCTGTTTCTTCGGAACTCCTTCTCAGACTCCTTTCACAGCTCTACCCTCTCTTTACCTACTGTATCTTTGAATCTTTCCACAATTTTCTCTATTATCTTCATTTAGGAAATTTGATTAGATGTTTGTCAAAGCTTCTCACTCTACGCTTATAGTTTCTTTCAAATTTTTCTGTTTCTCCTTGATGAATTCTGAATAATTGTTCAGAATATTTTTCTAATTTTTAAATCTGCTGTTTATCTCTTCCAATGAGTACTTTTACATTTTTAATTATTGTATTTTACATTATTAAATTTCCTTATGTTTTATTACTTTCTACATTTGTCTAAACATTTATAATAGCTTTTTATTCCTTAGTCATGTTTTTAATCCCCTCCTTTATTTCTATAAGCATATCAAGCAAACTGATTTTACATTTAAAGAACAATTTCAATATTTTAAGTCTTAAAAAGTCTTATTTATTTCTTTAATGTCACTGCTTGTGATTCATCTTGGTAACTTTTTCCATTTTGTTTATTTGTTCGTGTGTGTGACCTCATATTTATGTATCTGTAATCCATCCATTCATCTGAAGAGGCTTTCTTCCTTCTTTTTTTTTTTTTTTTTTTTTTTGAGAGAATTACTTTTTTTCTTTGGTTAGGTATCTATGTATGGTGCCTGGAGGACCATAAACAAATTTATCAGTTAAAGGCTTGTGGGGTTTTTTGTACATTGAACGTAATGTATATTTCAACCCACATCTTACATGAAGGCTGGCATCTGCCTACAATTTTTTACTGAATATTCCACCCACCCTCACCCTTTACCTGACACTCCAGGCTTTGTCAGACAAACTTTCTTGTCATTTCTATCCACTGGAAAATTGTCCCCCTAGCTTTTTCCTTTTCCTCATGTGGTAGACCCATTGAGACTCTGGCTTTATATAAAGAATCTCTAATTAGACTCCCTACTCTCAAATCCTTATATCATGTCACTTGCATGTTCCATTGAGACTTATAGCTCCATGGGAATCAGAAAATGTCCCCAGGACAAGCTTCTGGATTTGGATATTTTAAATATTACTGTATATTGGCATTCTCACTTTATTAGTGCCTTCTAAAGATTCTCCTAACTTTCTTTTGAACTTGCTTATCCATTTTAAACAGATATTCTAATATTTTGCAGATTTTGTGGGGATAAAAGTTTCAGAATTTATATTTTATTATAGTATCAGAAATGCAAGTTTGTATGTTGGTTCTAAATCATTTTAGAGTTATGATTATCAATTGTTTATCATTTTCCTATGTAGGTATTTTTATTTTATTTTATTTTATTTTATTTTAGTTGAAGTATAGTCAGTTTACGATGTTGTGTCAATTTCTGGTATACTGCATAATGTTTCAGTCATACATACATATACATATATTTTTCTCATATTTGAAAAAAATTTTTCATTATAGGTTATTACAATATTGAATGTAGTTCCCTGTGTTATACAGTATGAACTTGTTGTTTATCTATTTTATATATAGCAGTTAGTACCTGTAAATCTTGAATTTCCAATTTCCTTCCCACCACCCTTCCACCCTTGTAACCATAAGTTTGTTTTCTAGCCTGTGAGTCTGTTTCAGTTTTGTAAATAAGTTCATTTATGTCTTTTTTGTTTGTTTGATTTTAGATTCCACATATAAATTACATCATTTGGTATTTTTCTTTCTCTTTCTGGATTACTTCACTTAGAATGACAATCTCCAGGTCCATCTAAGTTGCTGCAAATGGCATTATTTTATTCTTTTTTATGGTTGAGTAGTATTCCATTGTATAAATATACCACAACTTCTTTATCCAGTCGTCTGTCAATGGATATTTAGATCATTTCCATGTCTTGGCTGTTGCCAATAGTGCTGTTGTGAATATTGAGGTGCATGTAGATCTTCAAATTAGAGTTCCCTCCAAATATATGACCAGGAACAGGATTGCTGGATGATATGGTAAATCTATTTTTTAGATTTTTAACGAATCTTCATACTGTTTTCAGAAACAGCTGCACCAAAGTACATATCCACCAGCAGTGTAGGAGGGTTTCCTTTTCTCCACACCTTCTCCAGCAATTATCATCTGTGGATTTTTGAATGATGCCCATTCTGTCTAGTATGAGGTGACATCTCATTGTAGTTTTGATTTGCATTTCTCTAATAATTAGCAATATTGAGCATTTTTTCATGTGACTGTTGGCCATTTGTGTATCTTCATTGGAGAATTGCTTTCTTAGGTCTTCTGCCCATTTTTGGATTGGTTTGTTTGTTTTTTTTTGTTTTTAAGTTGTATAAACTGTTTGTGTATTCTGAAAATTAGTCAGTCACATCATTTACAAATATTTTCTCCGATTCTGTAGGTTATCTTTTTGTTTTGTTTATGGTTTCCTTTGCTGTGAAAATGCTTATAAGTTTAATTAGATCCCATTTGTTTATTTTTACTTTTATTTCTATTGCCTAAGTAGACTGTCCTAGGAGACTGCTAAGATTTATGCCAGAGAATGTTTTCCCTATGTTTTCCACTAGGAGGTTTATAGTGTCTTGTTTTATGTTTAAGTCTTTAAGCCATTTTGAATTTATTTTTGTGTAAGGTGTGAGGGAGTTCTAATTTCATCTAGTTTCCCCAACACCACTGGCTGACCAGTTTTTGCAACACTACTTGCTGAAGAAACTATCTTTTGTCCACTGTATTTTCTTGCCTCCTTTGTTGAGGACTAATTGACCATGAGAGTGTGGATATATTTCTGGCTCGCTATTCTGTTCTAATGAGCCATATGTCTGTTTTTGTGCCAATATCATGCTATTTTGATTACTGTAGCTCCGTAGTATTGTTTGAAGAATGGGAGGGCTATTCCTCTAGCTTTGTTCTTTTTCTTCAGTAATGCTTTGGCAATTCTGGGTCTTTTGTGATTCCATATAAAATTTAGGATTATTTGTTCTAGTTCTATGAAAAGGTCCTGAGTAATTTGATAGGGATCACATTAAATCTGTAGATTGCTTTGGGTACAATGGCCATTTTAACAATATTAATTCTTCCAATCCTAGAGCATGGAATATCTTTCCATTTCTTTAAGTCATCTTTAATTTCCTTAATCCATGTTTTGTAGTTCTCCACATATAAGTCTTTCACCTTCTTCATCAGATTTATTCCTAAGTATTTTATTTTTTGGATGCAATTTTAAAAGGGATTGTTTATTGACTTTTCTTTTCTGATATCTCATTGTTAGTGTAAAGAAATGCAACTAATTTCTGTATGTTAATCTTGTATCCTACTAACTTGCTGAATTTTTTTTATCAGCTCTAGTAGTTTTTGAGTGGAGTCTTTATGGTTTTCTATTCATTGAATTATGTGATCCGCATATGGGGACAATTTTACCTCTTCTCTTCCATTGTGGATCCTGTTTCTTTCTTTTTGTTATCTGATTGTTATGGCTAGGATTTCCAATATTATGTTCAACAGGAGTGATAAGAGTGGGCTTCCTTGTCTTGTTCCAGATTTTAATAGGAAAGCTTTCAACTTTTTACTGCTGAGCATTATGTTGGCTGTGGGTTTGTCATAAATAGCTTTCATTGTGTTGAGGTATATTCCCTCTATATCCATTTTGGTAAGAGTTTTTTTTTATCACAGATGGGTGTTGAATTTTATCAAATGCTTTTTCTGCATCTATTGAGATGATGCGGTATTGTCTATTCTTTTGTTTATTGTAGTGTATCACATTGATTGATTTGCATTTATTAAACCATTTTTGTGTCCCTGGGATGAATTCAACTTTTTCATAGTGTATAATCTTTTCCATGGGTTTTTGAATTCTGTTTGCTAATATTTTTTTGAGGATTTTTGAATCTATGTTCATTAGTGATATTGGCCCGAAAATCTTTTTTGGTAGTGTCTTTGTCTAGCCTTGGCATCAGGTGACGGTGGCTTCATAGAGTAAGTTTGAAAGTGTTCCATCCTCTTCAGTTTTTTGGAAGAGTTTGAGAAGGATCAATACGAGTTCTTCTTTGTATGGTAGGTAGAATTCCCCAGTGAAACCATCTGGACCTGGACTTTTGCTTGCAAGGATGTTTTTATTGCTGATTTTATTTCACCTTTAGTGATTACTCAATTCAGGTTATCTGTTTCTTCTTAATTTAGTTTTGGTGGATTGTACATTTCTAGAAACTTGTCCATTTCTTCTACATTGTCCAATGTGTTGACATATATTCAGCACATATTGACATGTTCATAGTGTTCTCTTACTTTTTAAAAATATTTCTGTGGTGTTGGCTGTAATTTGTCCATTATCATTTCTTATTTTGTTTACTTGTATGCTCTCTCTTTTCTTCTTGGTAAGCCTGGTCAGAGCTGTGTCAATTTTGTTCACTCAATAGATCAGCTATTGGTTTGATTGATTTTTTTTCTATTATTTTTAATCCTTATTTTATTCATTTGCTCATTGATATTTTTATTTCTTTCCTTCTGCTGACTTTAGGTTTCGTTTTTCTTTTCCCAATTCTTTTAGGTGGTAGGTTCAGTTGTTTATTTGGGATTGTTCTTGTTTTTTGAGAAAGGCCTGTGTCACTATGAAGTTCCCTTTTAGGACTGCTTTTGCTGCATCCCATAGATTTTGTTGGGTTGTGTTTTCTCTATCATTTGTCACAAAGCATTTTTCAATTTCTTCTTTGATTCCATTGTTGACCAATTGGTTTTTTAGTAACATGCTTTTTAATCTTCAAGCTGTCATTTCCCCCCTCTCCCATGGTTGATTTCTAGTGTCATGCTATGTGGTCAGAAAAGATGCTTCAAATAATTTCTATCCTCTTAAATTTGTTGAGTCTTTATTTGTACCTGAGTATGTTGTTTATCCTAGAGAATGTTTCATACACATTTGAAAAGAATGTATATTCTGTTTCTTTGGGGATGCAATATCTTAAAAATATCAACTAAGTCTAACTGCTTTATTGTATCATTTAGTATTTCAGTTGCCTTATTGACTTTCTGTCTGGAAGATCTGTCTAATGATGTTAGTGAGGTATTAAAGTCTCCTACTATTATTGTGTTCTCATCAATTTCTCCCTTTATGTCAGTATTTGTTTTTTTATACTTACATGGTCTTATTTTGGATGGATATATGTTAATATGTTTTCATTCCAGTGGTATAGAATTTAATTATTTAAGATCATTTATATTTTATTATAAGCACCTCATGGTTTTTGAAAATTGGCACTGGATATAAAACAATAGCTTTTTAAAGCACTGACATAACCATAGGAATATGCTTCTATGTGTTTATATGGTAATGGAACAATAAACACTTAAAACATTGTCTGGAGAGAATGCGTGTTTGTGCACACATGTGTGCAGAACCATGTGTGTATGTGATTCTGCATATTTTAATCAACTTTTCACATTGTGTTCTGGCCTCTTAGCATGTCATAACTCCATGTTTTGCAATCTATTATGAAGTAACTTGTTTCTTTAAAAAAAAAAACAACTTTCCATTGAAGAAAGAATATTCAATCCAGGTCCCCCACAATTAAATATAAACTTTTGGCCTAGCCTGGTTATTAACTATCTGATATTTAGTTGAGATCTTTCTAGGTTAACATTACCTTGACTGGTTAGAAGTTTAATAAATATGATTTGGTTAAGTATGGTTTCCTTTTTGTTTAAGGGAAAGTCTTTTTCTTCAAAAGACACAAAATTAGGAAAAATGACAAGATATACCTCATTTGAAGTAGCATCATAATATTTGTTTTTTCACAGAGAAGTTAAAAAACACTACATGGAAGAAGATAACTGGTGAGAAGTGCTGTTCTCCATTGCTCGTCTTTGTGTTGGGAAGTCCTATCAAGCGATATGAACCCAAGACAACTCTTTGTTTTTCTGCTTTTTTCACCTTGTTTATCCTCTGTCTTTGCGTTTGCCCAGACCTTTTGTTTCTCTCCCTTTCTTCTTCTACTGGCATATTTCAGTTCTGCCCCAAGGACTTTCCATGGGTGTGGCCTCAGCTGACCTTCTAATCCTCTTTGAACCTTGGCTTCTTCATCCACAAAATGAGGGTGGCGGGGAGCAGGGAGAGGGGATTAAAGCAGATTGTGCTTAAGCAGTACTTGGTGCAGTGCAGATGTTACTCCAAAGGGGGAAGGGAAAAGACCCCAGTTTTTGTCTTACCCAAAAGATAAGAATTCAGACAGGAGACAGAAGCTTTGTGTAACAAAATATTTTAAAGTTTTTTTATTAGCAAAGAGAAAGTACACCTCCAGGAACAGGAGGAGGGCTGATCCAAGGGCACATAGCAGTGGTCTTTGCTTCTTCTCTTATGCCCTTGCTTAGAGGTGGTCTCTTGATTGGTGACTCTTGCCCCTAGAGTGCTTAGTCATGCTTGTCCCCTTTGCTCTTGTCCTTACCCATGATGCACACAGAAAAACCCATGGAGGGGTCTAAACTGCAATGCTAATTATATTGCAATAAGCATTGGGTCATGTCTGGTTACGTCACTGCTGCTATTGATCGTGCAGTTGTGGCTGTCGGGTTCTAACTGGTTTCTTGCTGTTGCTAATTTAAAGGAAGTAAAGCCCCATTATACTGGAGGTAGGCATATTGCCATCTTCTGGACCATCCTTCCTCTCCTCCATCTATCTGCCTGGTGCCCCTACTTATCTAACTAGCTAACACCTGAAACACAGTCAATGTTCAAAATAAATGTTAAAGAAAGTAATAAAGACATAATTCCTACTACTAATAAATAAATGTATAATAATAAAATGAAAGGTTATGTGAGTCACAAATTTTTGGGCTAAACATTTTAAAGTCAGATCTTGAGAAAATATAGTCCACACTTGAATATAATAGGTTAAATACACACACACACACACACACACACACACTGAACAATTACACATAGATTGCAGTTGTTACTTTCAATTATTTTTCTGTCTGTGTCTCACATTGCTCCTAGCGTCTGGTGAATGATAAATCAATTTGACACCAAAATCTATAAAAGGAAAACTGTTTTCAAGCCTGTGCTGAAGGATTGCTACATGGAAAGGAGAGTAGTCACCGCTATGCTTTCCATTTCACTGAGATGCTACTGCACCAGTGGACCGAAGTAGGATTAAAGGGCCCTCTGAAGGAAGCCCTCTTAAAGCTTTCTCCTCCCAGTGATGCAATTCCATGTTAAATTTCTACTAAACAAAGAATCTGACGGGGTAGCCAGCACTGGTGCCTACTGCAATGTCTGTAAATAAGTATAGAACAAAGCATTGGATTTTTTCATTTAAATTTAAGTTTATATTCTTAGCAATTCTATAATAGGTTAGAACAAACAAATTCTACTTCTTAGTATCTAAGAAAAGTAGGTAAAGTGCTATTCCTCATTAAATACACAGAACTTAAGGTAAATTAATGTGATAAATTTTATGAAAATTAAACTATTATTTAACATTTTACCCGGGGGTGAGGGGGATAAAAACAAAAAATCTCACCATATTGCTTAGTGGAATTTTATTGCAATTATTTTCTTTCCTAAGTGACTTTCTAAACTTATTCACTTCACTTCAATTCCCTCATTTTCAAATTTATCAGTAGCTAAGTATCAAGAAGAGCTCCTGAAAGAAAATGCAGATTCCTGGGCCCCACCTCTAGAGACTGATTCTGTGGTCTGGAATGAAAAATCTATGGTATAATAAGCCACCTAGATCAGAGTTGGGACACCAAGCCTTTGACCGCCGGGCAAAATCCAACCAATGGGTTTTTGTAAAGTCTGCCTAAGAGCAGTTTTTGCATCTTTTTAAGGGTTGCAAAAAGAAAAAGAAAGGAAAGTAAAAGAAAGAATATATCCCACAAAGCCCGACATATTTATCTCCAGATCCTTTCCAGAAGAAGTTTGCCAACCCCAGCGCTAGAAGGTCCTGGTTCATTCACTCTACAAATATTGAATGACAGCTTCCTCTGTGGGCATGCTCCCTGGTTCTGGTTATAAAGGACACAGAGGCCAGAAGAGGCAGAAGCCAGTGTCTAAACTCACGTGGGCTGGGCTGCACAGCACGTGGGACAGATAACAATTAACTGGTGATCATGATTTGTGAACTTGCAATTACGTTAATGAGGTAATGTTAAACAGTCATTTGTGATGAAGCAAATATAACAATGATGTATCTTCCCCAAGGTGACATTTGAACTAAGCCCTGAATGCCTAGCTTGGCCACAGGGTGAAGATTTGGGGAGAGCTCACCCGCTGGGCGGAAGGAAGAACAAAGTCAGAGCCCAAAGTCAGAAATGAACTTGGAGGGTTCGGAGAGGCCAGCGTGGGCAGAAGATAGAGAGGAAAGGGAGGGCCTCAGGAGCTGTGGGCACAGAGCGAGTCTCGCAAGGCTGGGCGGGTTATCTGGAGGACTGACATTTTATTCTGTGTGCACTGGTGCCATAGCCTGTCAACTTCATTTTCAAACACATGCCTGAGACATGAACGAACAGTATGCCACACTCGGAGCTGTACTAATTCCAATTAAAATGACTGAGTTAATAAAAGAGAGAGAAACAGCTAAAAAACAATAGTAGTATTTGTTTTGCAGATCAAATTTGGTATTTTTCCTCACTCTGTGCATGCATAATCTTAGGGGATGTAACAGCAGAATGAATTATAGACTCATGTACTAAAATAAATCTATTAAATTCAGACTTAGTCTTTAAAGAAGATAAACTCTTTAAAAGTGTTTTATTTCTTAGGAAACACAAATCTGAGCTCATTAAAGATAAAGATTATGCTGTATTTAAAGTTACAATATCAAGATTTATTCTTTAAGTAATAATCCTTTGTCCCTGATAGTGGGTCTTAGGCCACATATATTTAGGTGAAATATAAAAGTAGCTTTAAAAAGAGTAGTGATTTTTGGTTTTAGACATTTAACATTCTCCATGGCAACTATGATATATTGTGATGACTTAACCATAAAGGCAAGTGTGAGAACCCAATGAGTAATTCATGCTGTCTGACCCTTAACTTCATGCATTAATTGCATTAGACATCAGTGTCAATGGAAAATCCATTTGAAAATGAACTGGATGGCACCGAACACAAAAAGTAACAAGGTCTCTAAAGGCCCTTCTGGTCACCGCAACATTTACTATTTTTAAAAGTTAATTTTGTTTTGTCAAAGAAGAATATAAATAATACTTAATATAAAACTTATTCATATGCTCCCAACACATTTCTAAATGGAAACATTCAGACACATTTAAAAAGAAAATCACATCACATCCAGATGGCATTGAATTTAATGTAGATGAAGAGACAACCTCGGGAAATGCTAGGAAGTTGGTAGCTCACACTGAGAAAATGCAGATTTCCGTTTCCTGCAAATCATTAATGATCCTTAAATGTTTTTCTCCCTGATAAGACCAAAGCTTATGATGATAGCATTCATTATTTAGTACCTCATATTTGTAAGCACTTGAAGGGTGTTTGCTAAAGGAATGGATTAATTTTCTCTTGTAAAATATCAAATAAAATATTAATAATGCTAAACTAAGTGCAAAGGAAAACATGTCATCAGACACACACGAAAAATAGAACAGAGCTGATGTTGGTGCCTTTACACCACAATACCCTGAGTGCCAGAGAGAAAATTTGAACTTTATTTCCCCAGGAATGCAAATGAGTAGGGACCCGGCTCTTCTCTGAGGTTTTGAGGATGTAGCAGCATTAGAGGCATTTTACTGGGTGGCTTTGTAACCTGATGGATGAAGTAAATGAAATGACAAAACTGAAATGAAACCGTCAGGCCTGGGGACTTCGGATCTCACATTGTCACTGACTTTCCTTGATTCTTTCTTTTCCTTTGCCCCTTTATAAGTTTTTCTTATGCTAATGATATTATTATTTTTATAAAAATGATGTGTGCTTACTTATCACAACAACGTCAACCAATACAGAAAAGAAAGATGAAGAAAGTTTCAAATCACAGTACTTAGAGACATTATTAAAAGAATTCCAGATACCTCTGCATATATTCATATCTATAGACAGAACAATAAATATATTTATTAAAATGTATCACAAATAAATAAATAAATAAACCTAATTACTCCCCCCAAAAATGTATCACACCATGCATACTATTTTTAAAAATATGAACCATAACATTTAAGTTTACATTTAATAGGAGGGAGTTAAAGTAATTGTAAAACTTCAGACGAATATTTCTGCATAAGAGATATTCAATCTGCAAAAGACCCTTCACATTTTAAAAAATTATAAAAATAAAAAATAGTTATATTTTTAAACTGTATGTTTTGCTTTTAGACAGTAACAATTGGCTCCCGATTATCAGTATGAGGAAATTAGTGCATTTCACCTTTGACCCACACTTTGTGCCCTAAATCTAAATTTTATCTAGATAAATTTTTAAGTTGATAAAAGGCATTTACAGTCTTTTATGCACTGATGATTTTCCATTGTATTTAGCCTTTCTGTGCCTTTTCATTTCCGACCTCAATTTAAACCACCTTTGATTGACTGAATTTCACCGTCATTGGTTATAGGGAAACTCAGAATTTCTAGTTCCCCAGTCTTTGCAGACTTGAGAATACCTGGCTTTGCCTTCATAATAGAAGAGTAACATGGCCACGTACAGAATTTGACGACACACCGTTTGGTCTCAGTTTAGAGACACTGCTCTAGGGTGTCACAACACTGAGTGCCTTTCCCCGAGGTTCCCCCATTTATGACTTTATTGGCTTGATTTAATTGTATGGTACTTTTTTCTCCAGGAAGGGCTCAGAAGTGCTCTGGTCCTCGAGTTCTTTCATAATTGAAAGTATCTGCCTCTCGTCCTTATATTTGAAGTACAGCATGACAACAGTGTGCATTCTTCTGGGGCTGTTTCCGTACAACTGATGACATGGTTCCACTGTATTCTGGCACTGAACGTGGCTAGGACCACGTCTGAGGCTGGCCTACTTTGCCTTCATCTTTGTAAGTGAGTGGTTTGTTTTCTGCTTGGATGCCTGAAGAATTACAGCCTTGAAAGTATCATAACTCACATGGGAGATGCCTGAGAGCTGATGGCTCCGTAACCATTTTTCTTGGAAGAGGGTGCGGCTATAATTCTTCCTTCCTTTTAGGGACCTGGTCTTCATATATAAAATTTTTCCCTCTGCTTTCACTGTGGTTACCTGGGTCCTTTCCTCTACGAACATTGACTCCATTTAGCTCAGTCTATTATGTTTCTTGTTATTTCTAATTCATTTAGAAGTTTGTCATCAGTCTTGAGTGACATCTCGGCTTTCAGAGTTTCCCCCTACAATCCCAGCTCATTTCATTCTGTGATTTTTATTATGTCTCCTTGCATTATTGCACTTATATGATTATTATATTTTCTTTTAGTAAAACTGCTTGGAAAAATTTCTTCTGTTTTTCAGACCATGTTCCTAGGTTAGGTTATGGCTGGTTTTTACATTGATACAGTCTTTTTTTTTTTTTTTTAACTGTTTAAGACATAAAAAGGTCTGGCCAAATCAAGAAAAAGTTATCATCTGTTATTGTTCTATTTTCTGTTTCAACTGATGATATCATTCATTAATGATATATGTACCTAATTATATAAACTTTATAATCAATGGAGAGTCTGCCATGTAGTAATTTCCTCATAAATTTCTTTAGACTTTTTAAAAACTCTTCTTAATGAATGAAAGAAAGTCTTTATGGTGATAGCATAATAATAGATCATTAGACCAATAGAACAGAACAGAACTCAGAGATGAAATTCATGCATATATGGGAACTTTGTCATAAGGGGGCACCATGAATCAGCTCATTTTAAAGAGAAAAACATAGCTAATCTTTAAATTATGCCCCATGCAAAGCTGAACATCAGAGACCTGAATGAATCAATAGATATCTTATCAGTAATATCAAGAACTTTTCTTTACAAAGTTAACAGTCTGCTGACAATCTATCAGAAACCATTTACAATTTACAATTTCTTAAACTGGCAGAGATTTTTAAATTTATAAGAAATGACAATGAAAGTAAGAAAAATCAAAACTAATAGGCAGTTAGCAGAAGTGCAAATATGAAAAGCCAAGGAATATATGGACAGGTCTCAGCCTTAGCGTGATCACAGAATAATACATTTTACAGTAATGATATTGGCAGAAATTGACCTAAGATAAAGCCAAGTATTGATAAGATTATATGGGGTGGGAGATGAGAGCTCTAATGACTTCTATAGGAGTGTAAATGAACACCTTCTTTCTTTATGAGAGTACTGACAAAAATTGTGCTTGTGTGTGTATCTCCCGTGACCCAGTTAAATTACTCTTTAGAAGAGGAACTTGCTCACAAGGCAATTAATGGAATCAGTAATATTCAATGTTACTTTTAGTATGGTACCTGGGGGACAGAATAATTCAGGTGTTCATTTCAAGGAAATGAACAAAAGCGTGTATTGTGGGAAAACCACATATTTAATAGAACGAGATGTACATAGCAACATGAATAAATCCTAATGCAGTACTGAGGAAACTAAAAAAAAAACAGATCTGTGGCATAGTATCATTTCTGAAAATTAAAAGCACACATACAAACAGCCTGTAGACTTTACAAAAGATGCATACGAATCTAAGAACACGCATTAAACATGTTACAGTGAATTTCTATGATGGGAGGTGGGAGGTAAGAGTGGGAATTGAGAAGAAGGGAGAAGCGGAAGTAATCCAGAGGAGAGTCTTGCGTGGAAGTGAGCCATAGTCAGGGATGTATAATGATCTCTTCATTGGGTACCAGACATTCTACCAGAAAAAAAAAAAAACAAAAACATAAATTCTTGGACAGAACCTCAAATCTACCCAAGCAGAATCTTTGTCTTGCAGTACAAGAATGTGTGTTTCAACAAGCTCCCAAGGCCATTCTTCTGCGTGCTGAAATTTGAGCTTAGAGTTTGAGATTGGGTCAGAAGACTTCAGATTCACTGCTAGCTCTGCCAGCAATGTACTCTGACCTCCACAGCTTCCTAATTCTCTAGGTCTGCATTTCTTCCTCATTCATTACATAGAAGTCATCTGACCTGACTCTTCTGTGAGAATATGTTTTCTTTTTTTTTAATGTGAAAATATTTTGAACACTTGTCATTAAAATGATCGTTAGATTTAATTAAATTTTATGAATAAACTAAGGAGTCCAGGAACTCAGTTATCTTTTGTCTAATTTCTAAAGTGAAACAAAATAGAGGCAAATTCTGTAGAATTTGGTAGTAGGGATATTTACCTAGGAAAATTGTGAGATAGGTGCTAAAAATCTGCCAAGCGTAGAAGAGAAGGGATGGTAGCACAAGGCTCTTCCAACGGAGTGAGAAGGTTTATCTTACAGATGGAAACTACGCGGCGAGCCCATGCTTTAGAAGCACAAGGATTTTGGCCATCGGAGGCGCGTTTTCACCTTACAGCTTGGAAATATGCATTTACCAGAATAAATGACATCTCTTGAAATGATTTTTTTCTGGAAGACCAAGATGACATCTTATCTTTCCTAATCTGATATTCCTATTCCCTGTATTTCCCAGCCCAGTTATGTACTCACTTTCTGGTTTTTCTTTTTGTTCTTGTTGGGTTTTTTTTTTTGAGGGGGGGTAGATAATTAGGTTTATCTATTTATTTCTTTTGGTGGAGGTACTAGGGATTGAACCCAGGACCTTGTGCATGCTAGGCATGCCCTCTACTGCTGAGCTATACCCTCCCCCTCTAGAAAAGTAAAATACAATACAAAGGTGTCATACTATCCTGAAATCAGGCACTTATATAGCAGTGTTTCTCCACTGAAGGAGATTTTGCCCGTCCCTCTCCCAGAGACAGCTGGCACAGTCTGGAGGCATTTTTGGTGATTAGAACTGGGAAGGGGAGTGTTGCTATTGGCATCTGCTGGATAGAGGCCAGCAATGCTGCTAAACATCTTACAATTCACAGGACAGCACCTATAATACAATATTATTCCCCCTAAATGTCCACATCACCACTGTTGACAAATCCTGTTGTACAGTATATAGCATCATTCTATTTATATCATGCCTAATCCCAAACAGCTCTCCAGGAAAAATCTGGTAAATCTTGCATTTCTTTTATAGACAAGACTATAGTGTCAAATATATGCATCTGGCTCTCCATCCATCCAGTCATCTATCTGCCTGTTTTCATTTACTCAACCAATGTGTATTTCACTGTTTCTGTACCAAGAATTATGCAAACTACTTCAAATCCAAGGAAGACTAAAACTCAATCTTTGCTTTGAAGATAATCTCAGTTTACTCAGAAAGTCAAGTCAAAACGTGTTATAGTATAATATAAAAGAATTATGGTACAAGTAGCTGACATAGAGAAGAGAGTAATTATGTATATGTATGTATAATTATGTAATTATGTATATGTGTATATAACATAAATTAATAAAATGTGACAAATCATCACATTTTATCATGTTAGATAAGTTTATCATACATAGATATAAATATAAATGCCACATTTTTCATTATTTTAATTAATTTTTCATTGTCTTAAGAACTCTTCACACCAGTCACAATGGCCATCATTAAAAATTCCACAAATGAAAAATACTGGAGTGGGTGTGGAAAAAAGGGAACCATCTTACATTGATGGTGTGAATGTAGTTTGGTGCAGCTATTATGGAAAACAGTATGGAGATTCCTCAAAAAACTAAAAATAGACTCAACAATATGATCTAGCAATCTCATTCCTGGGCATATATCCAGAGGGAACCCTAATTTGAAAAGATACCTGCACCCTCAATGTTCATAGCAGCACTATTTACAATAGTCAAGACATGGAAACAACCTAAATATCTGTTGACAGGTGACTGGATAAAGAAGCTGTGGTTTATTTATACAACAGAATACTACTCAGCCATTAAAAATAATAAAATAATGCCATTTGCAACAACACGAATGGACCTGGAGATCATCATTCTAAGTGAAGTAAGCCAGAAAGAGAGAGAAAAATACCATGTTATACCAATATGTGGAATCTAAAAAAAGAAAAAAAAACACTAATAAACTTATCTACAAAACAGAAACAGACACACAGACATGGTAGATAATCTATGGTTACCAGGAGGAAGGGGGTGGGTGGAAAGGGATAAATTGGGAGCTCCAGATTTTCAAAATATTAACTACTATATATAAAATAGATAAACAATAAGTTTTTTCTGTATAGCACAGGGAACTATATTCTATATCTTGTAGTCACCTGTAATGAAAATGAATACATGTATGTACATGTATGACTGAAAAATGCTGTACACCAGAAATTGTCACATTGTAAACTGACTACAATTAAAGAAAAGCTTGAAAAATATTTTTTTAAAAAAAGAACTGATTGCTCTCTTCTGGAAGTTCTCCATATAGTTTCTGAATGTACATGGTGTCCCATCTGTTAACAGGCTACAGGGGATGATCAGCATGGTAACATATGAGATATGATTAAAGAAGCTCTCTCTGGAAAAGCGGTGGGAGGAGGACCAGTTTTTGTGTACATGTGCAGCCAAAGAATGAACCATGAGTGTGTTGAAGGATTCAGAGAATCAAAGGAAGGAAATGTATCATCTTACGTATCAAAAGAGGGGAAAAGAATGAAAATATGGCCCCTAATGTATTCAATATGTGCCTCTGTGGATTTGGAAAGTCTCTGTAAAAAGGACAGACTCTTTCTTACTTACTTCAAGAGACACTCATCAAAGTTTTCCTACTGCAAATCTCCTCCATTCCATTTCACTTCTTTTCCAAATTTGTAGTAATTGAGTATGAAAGTTGCTACTCAAGCTTATTTTTGGGGGATTTTTTTTTTGTAAATAACTTGGAGATATACTCGCCACATTGGTACAGGGACTCCAACAACTGTTGGGGTAATATGTTTGGACTCTCCAGGCAGAAGGAGTTTCAAGTAAGGAATGCCTGGGTAGCAAATGGTACAGGCAGCCGAGACTGTCGGAGGGGGCCAGGCGTACCGGGAGATACCCTGTGCTTCCAGGATTTCTAGAGAAGGGATGATGGAAACCCCTTTCCCCAGAAATCCCACAGTGGCTCTGTTACAAGTCATTAAAGTGCCAACTTCAAAAGAGTTTTCTGAGTCTGAAAAATATGCTCCCTTTTTCTGAGCCTGTGTGATGAGATGGCTCCTGTGTTTACTACTAGTCTCCTCATTGTCTTTAATGCCAGACTTTTTGAAACTTTAATGTTCTTGCCTCCCAGAGAAAAGGCAATTCAAAGCAATACGAGAAACTAGATTCAAGGATTGAACCTGTGTGTCAAAAGCTGATGTGTTTCCTGAGACATCTGACCAGACGGAGTCAATAAAATGGTAAAGACTTTGACATAAAACAGGCACATGGAACAACTGATGTACGTAATTTCTTTTTTTTTCCCTGGGAAAAGTCATAACCGCTCTGTCACAGTTTCTTCAAATGGATAAGCATGAGTTTAGAAAGTTTTCAAGGAAGAAAAGTGTGTCCCCGTTATCAGAGAAATTACTACTCTAAGTTGATTTCTAATGATATAAATATAAATTATATTTTTGCATGTTACTTTCAGAAAATGCATTTAATATTTTTTTCTTGTTCGTTGTGCAAACTGTTGTGCCAGTCTACTGAAACTTACAGCCACGTGAGTATGAGAAATTGGTCTGGCGTCCTGAAGGCTTCCATAGAAGATGAGGTAAAAGCTAAAGCATGTAACATTCTAGAATGTCATATGCAGAGAAGGAAAAAGTAAATGTGTGAGAAAAATCTCTGAGGCCAAAAGGCAGATAAAGATAGCAAATAATTTTCACATTTGCCAGCTAATTTACAAGCTGTACAAACCCCAGCAAGGAAAAAATATATATACTATGTGCCAATGTACTTCATAGACTTTTTTTTAATCCCCCAGAAAACTGTCAGCAATGTCATGATGAGAGAGAAGAGCAATAAAATACATAACCCAGATATTCAAGGCATCACTTTTCCATACACCCGAGATCCTTAGAAATTGTGGTAAAAGGAGCAGAAAGGGAACAAATGGCCCCTGGCCTGGATTAGCACTCTTTGAATTATGCTGCTGAGTTCTTTGTTTTCCTTAAATGTTTATTTTTTATGATTATGAAAGGGATACGTGCTAAATGCAAAACAAACAAACAAACAAACAAACCAGAAACATACAAATAAAGAAGGAAAAAAACATAGAACTTTAAGTATATTCCTCTGAAAACATTTTCACCTTAATGTTAAAGGAAGGAAGAGTTGGAATGCAGTAGCGCCAACTTCGCAGGCCTGCTCAGTGACCCTTGACCCTGGACAGCTTGTGCTAGCTTCCTGCCACCTACAGCACCTTTGGAAAGCCCACCAGGATCTCCCACATAAGGGAAGAGAAAAATGAGGAAGAGGGAAAAGCAGAGGAAATGAAAGAGAAGGGAGGATTTGTTTACTGAAATTTACATCTACTGACAGTATTTAGAGCATCAGCCCTAAGCATGTGTGAAGGGGTCTTGAGGAACCTTGAAGCCACATTCTGTAGATGGTCCCTTACTACAGCTGCTTAGTATTTTCTTAATTGTACCTAAGAGCAAGAATGCTGCAGGTCCCTAGGCTGAAGAAGTCTATGGAGATCCTAGCACTGATGGTTGGATAAAGGACAATGTGTGTCTATGCACATGCTGATTTGCTTATTTTTAAGATAATAATAATAATTGGTCACTTATGTTGACTGTTTCCTATATCCCATGCACCATGCTGAGAGCTTTATGTGCATTATTTCATTAATCTTTTATCCACCCATTTTATACATGAGGAGACTGAGGAATAGAAGAGGAAAGGTATGGCCAGTGGTTACAAAATGGCAGAGCTTGGGTCCAACCCCAGGTTCATCGGATGCCAGGGCCACTACACTCAACCACTCCCCCACTCCCTACCCCTCTCTGCCCCCAAGTTGTGTGGGCCCATTGATTTAAAGAATAGATTTCAAGGCATAAAATTTCCCCCCCAAATTCCTAATATTAATAAATTGTTGGTGTCATCCTGAAGTAGATTTCCTTCTGGATACAAGCCCAGGAGTGGGATTCCTGGGTCATATGGTAAGTCTATTCCTAGTCTTTTGAGGAATCTCCACACTGTTTTCCACAGTGGCTGCACCAAACTGCATTCCCACCAGCAGTGTAGGAGGGTTCCCCTTTCTCCACAGCCTCTCCAGCATTTGTCCTTTGTGGATTTTTGAATGACAGCCATTCTGACTGGTGTGAGGTGACACCTGCACCCCAATGTTCATAGCAGCACTATTTACAACAGCCAAAACATGGAAACAGCCTAAATGTCCATCAACAGGTGACTGGATAAAGAAGATGTGGTATATTTATATGATGGAATACTACTCAGCCATAAAAACCGACAACATAATGCCATTTGCAGCAACATGGATGCTCCTGGAGAATGTCATTCTAAGTGAAGTAAGCCAGAAAGAGAAAGAAAAATACCATATGAGATCGCTCATATGTGGAATCTAAAAAACAAAAACAAAACCAAACAAGCAAACAAAAACAAAGCATAAATACAGGACAGAAATAGACTCACAGACAGAGAATACAGACTTGTGGTTGCCAGGGGGGTGGAGGGTGGGAAGGGATAGACTGGGATTTCAAAATTGTAGAATAGATAAACAAGATTACACTGTATAGCACAGGGAAATATACACAAAATGTTATGATAACTCAGAGAAAAAAATGTGACAATGAGTGTGTATATGTCCATGAATGACTGAAAAATTGTGCTGAACACTGGAATTTGACACAACATTGTAAAATGATTATAAATCAATAAAAAATGTTAAAAAAAATAAATAAATTGTTAACAAATTCAGAGATATTATTGAAAAAATATACTTGTAGAAAGGCAAGTGAGGACTCTGATAAAGCCAGCTGGCTTTGATTAATAGTTTCATAAAGTAGAACAGCTTTGAACCACTTGGTGGTGTTGGATAATGGTATATCTGCTTTACAAGCTTATTATTTAATTATATCCTCTCTATGTCATTTGAAATAGATGTAATGTCATGGAACTTAAATTATGGTAACTCCTGGCTCACTGGTTCTTCAAACATAGCCATGTGATTCTAAAGACATTAGTAATATAAAAACAGAAAGTACATGTACTTATATATTTTAAGCAGTTGTATATTATATTATTAGAACATATTATACATTATATATTCGCATATTTACATACTTGTATATTTTGATAAGAAATTAACCTCTTCAAATAATTTGGTCTTATTGGTAGCAAAAGGCATTTTACTGCACCTATAGGTATCTTACTAGGTTAAAAAAAAATTCTCTGTTCTGTATTCACTGATGATAATTTCTAGCTAAGCTATAACGTCAATCTGAAAACAAAATAGCAAGGTCTAATGAGTACAGAGTTTCAGTTTTTCAAGATGAAAAGAGTTCTGGAGCTTGGTTGCACAACAGTGTGAATGTACGTAATATTACTGAACTGTACACTTAAAAACGGTTAAGATGGTCAATTCTATGTGTCTTTTATCCCAATTAAAAATCAATTAAATTTAAAAGTGAAAACAGAAAAGCATTGGCCTCCAGTCAGTTTGTTCTCTCGTGGCCTCCTTGTCTGCCCCACTCTGGGCCCTCCCTTTGCTGTATAAACTCAGCACGTGGGAGAAAGAGGATCAGGTCTCCATCATAATTATTAGTACTTTTAAGAAGCGTACATGACCCACCTCCTTATTATCAAGTTGTGGGGATTTTCACAGTTATTATAAATACCGCAGAATTATTTGTTTTCAGAGCCGAAGGATTAAAAAAAAAAAACAATCTACTCTCTGATTTTGCTTTTCTTACTAGAATTTTATCTGCATTTCTTTAGGACTTCTCCTAGTAGGTGTCAGGCTTCATCATCACACCCAAGAATTATTTCCTTTATCTTTTAACACAGTTGCTGAAGAGCGGAAGACATCAAATTTAATGCCTACTGCTTGGCAATTCCAAGAAAGGGACATGAACAGATTCCCTTTGCTCCATGATGAGCTGTGAGTTAGACCAGCTGGTTCTCCGTGGACACTTGGGCTGTTCCTCGCTAAGTGGCAGTTCTCTGGCTAAGCACACTCTGCACCTTCTGGTCCGAAGCCAGTTTTGGCAGATCAGAGGAAGAGTCCCTTGACAAACCAATCTTCAGAGAGCTGACCACTGCGAACACGAAGTAGTCTAACCCCAGGAGCCCAGGCTACCCCTTTCCAGCGGAGATTAGGACCAACACAGAATTCCAAGCGTATCAGTGCTGCTCAGAAAACGTGCACTTTCCTACTTAATCAAAACCCAGCTTTATTATGTTTCCTTCTACTGGGCAATATTGCTTTTGGCTTTACTCGAAGAAATGGTTGCCCAAAATAGGATCTCCATTTTGCGAGAGTCAAACTCAATTGGACTGTGGATCCTAGAGTTAGACCAGTTTCAGAGAGCCAGAGCTGGAAATAAAGGATCAAGGGAAACCAGCAGCTTTCTCAAGACACAGACTGGAACACACATACTTCAGCAGCAGCTTTGCTGACCCAGCTTCTCCTTCGAGAATCTGGCCTGACTTCGAGGGGTTCGTTTTCAGGGAGGTGACTGAAGAGTTGGCAGGCTGGCTCTCGCTTACTGTAATTGAGTCAGACAATTAAATTGCCTCCCAGTTACTGAAAATGTAAACCACATATACCGTATGTAGGTCACAGCGTTCCAGTGGTGCATGTCCGGTATAGTGACTTAATGCCTGGATAGGGACTGCTCTTTGAGTCAAGGCAGCATAGCATGCTGGCTCAGCAGTGTACATGCACGCAACAGGGCCACAGTAAAGGTCTGTAGCTTTGGAAGATGTCCTACAATCGGCGTTCCAACACATGGATTTATTTAGACAAAACAATGTGTCAGCTTATCATCATGCTGTAATTTTTGGATAGCTTTCCTTAAAATGCTAAAATGAAATGTGTTTATTAATGAGCTCTTTCCTTTACATACAACACTTATAAGCCTCCATGTTTTCCCCAAACCAAAGTTGTACTCAGAGATGTAAAGTGAAACACTTTTATAGCACTAGAGAATCTAAAGTAAAACTAACAACGGTTTCAGCCTCGGTGTGTGATGTTACTCCAGTCAATTGATTATTGTTAATTCGTAGTAATGAGGAAGAAATAGGTTTTATAATCAATCTGACTTTCAGATCAATTGATGACTATTTTCACAGCATAGAGGATATCTTGTCTCTGCAATAGACTACAAACAATAGGCTGTTAAGTTCTACTGAGAAAAAAAATTCCTTGATCTGAATTTGGATTTTCCATGGCAAATCTTCAGTCTTAAGACTGAACTCCAACTCCACATGCTTTTTGACATCTGGCTCCATCATCAAGTGTTGCATGTTTAAAGAATGCAATTTTCCTAGTCTATCAAAACCAGAATTACCAAGATGTGTGTGTGTGTGTGAATGCATGTGCTCCAGGAATGTTCCCTGTAAAAGCATCCTAATGGATTTTTATTTAAATTTCTTTCCCCATACCTGGCAAACCCCATACTTAGAATTATACTAACAATTTGATGAGAAAATCCAATGTTCTGGTGAGCTTGCTTTTAGGTAGCCTCATCCTTATTTGAGATCTTCTGATTATGAGGTTGTCTTGGGCAGCACCAATCTTTCTCCAATAGGGAAAGGTTAAGAGAAAATGTATGTGTATATGATCCAGCAATCTCATTCCTGGGCATATATTCAGAGGGAATCCTAATTCAAAAAGATATATGTACCTCAATGCTCATAGCAGCACTATATACAATAGCCAAGACATGGAAACAACCTAAATGTCCATCAACAGATGACTGGATAAAGAAGCTGTGGTATATTTATACAATGGAATACTACTCAGCCGTAAAAAGAATAAAACAATGCCACTTGCAGCAACATGAATGGACCTGGAGATCATCATTCTAAGTGAAGTAAGTCAGAAAGAGAAAGAAAAGTACCATATGATATCACTCATATGTGGAATCTAAAAAAGAGAAGAAGAAGAAGAAGAAAAAGAAGAAGAAGAAGGAGGAGACATTAATGAACTCATCTACAAAACAGAAAGAGACTCATGTGAAGACATAGTAAACAATCTTATAGGTACCTGGGGAAAGGGAGTGGGAAGGGATAAATTTGGGAGTTTGAAGTTTGCAAATGTTAACCACTATATATTAAAATAGATAAAAAACAAATTTCTTCTGTATAGCATAGGGATCTGTATCCAATATCTTATCATAACTTTTAATGAAAAAGAACATGAAAATGAATATATGTATAGATATATGTGCATGACTGGGACATTTTGCTGTACACCAGAAAGTGACACATTGTAACTGACCATACTTCAATTAAAAAAATTTTTTTAAAGAGAAAAGGTATATGGACAGCCACATGTAAAACAATGAGATCAGAACATTCCCACACACCATATACAAAAATAAACTCAAAACATTTGAAAGACCTAAATGTAAGACACGTCACCATAAAACTCCTACAAGACAATAGGCAGACCACTCTTTGACATAAATTGCACCAATATTTTGGGGGATCTGTCTCCTAAGGCAAAATAAATAAAAACAAAAATAAGCAAAGGGAACTAATTAAACTTAAAGGTGTTTGCAGAGCAAAGGAAACTATTGATAAAATGGAAAGACAACCTATGGAATGGGAGGAAATATTTTTAAATGATATGACCATGTCCAAGAAGGAGTTAATATTCAGAACAAATAAACAGCCCATACAACTCAATGTCAAGAAGAAAACAAACAACCCAACTGAAAAGTGAGCAGAAGACCTAAATAGACATTTCTCTAAAGGAGACATACAGATGGCTAACAGGAACATGAAAAGATGCTCAATATTGCTAATTATTAGAGGAATGCAAATCAAAAACACAGTAAGGTATCACCTCACACTGGTCAGAATGACTATCTTCAAAACGTCTATAGATAATAAATGTTGGAGAGGGTGTGGAGAAAAGGGAACCCTTGTACGCTATTGGTAGGAATATAAATTGATGCAGCACTATGGAAAACTATATGGAGGTTCCTCACAAAACTAAAAACAGAACTCCCACATGATCCAGAAATTCCACTCCTGGGTAGACATATGAGAAAAATAAAAACAGTATTGAAAAGATATATGCATCCCTGTGTTCATGGCAGCACTATTTACAATGGTCAAGACGTGGAAGCAACCCATGAACAGACAACTGGATTAAGATAATGTGGTCCATATAAAGCAACATTACTCAGTCATAAAAAATAATGCAATTCTGTCATTTACAGCAATGTGGATGGACCTAGAGGGTATTGTTCTTAGTGAAATAAGTCAGAGAAAGACAAATATTGTATGATACCACTTACACGTGGAATCTAAAAAATAATACAAATGAATGTATATGCAAAACAGACTTGCAGGTATAGAAAACAAACTTGTGTTTACCAAAAGAGAGGTAAGGGACAGGGACAAATCAGGGATGTGGGATTAACAATTACAAACTACTAGCTATAAAATAAACAACAAGGATATACTGCAAGCACAGGGAATTATAGCCATTTTCTTGTAAAAACCTATAATGGAATATAATCTGCAAAAATACCGAATCACTATGCTGTACACCTGAAACTAATAGAATATTGTAAATCAACTATACTTTAATTTAAAAATGAGAGAGAGAAGATAGGAAACTGTGAGACTGGTTATTTTTTTCTGCCACCAGCATTTATTGCTTTCATTTTCAGTGTCTCAGGAGGGTATAAAACTTCTCAATTTGGGGGCAGTATATTCACGTCAGTCTCACCTCTTCAGAGCTACCTCAAAGCCTCTTAAGGCGTCCCTCCCTTAGTGCAAGTAGCCATGTGCTCCATGAAAAAGCTGCGCATCAGATGATTTCCACGTGTACGTCTTTACAGTGATAGGAGAAAATTCAACCCTTGTGTGTAAATCTAGTTATCATTCCAAGTCCTATTTCCATTAAATTATAGGGAGAGTATGTTGTGTTAGAGGCAGTGATGGAGTGACATGGCTGATATGTGTATGCCCTACAATTTAGACCAACTGACAGATACACACACAGAACTTATGAAGTCTTAAAGTACAGATCATTAAAATGAAGGTTCCTATTTCTATGAAACCTCAACAAGATTCTATGTCATCCTTGTTATTCAGACTTCTTTATTATGTAATTCTCTGTTATAAAGAAGCTCTTATATATCCAACATAAACAAGGCATAAATAGAGACAAAATTATTACATACATTATAATCCTGAAAATTAGTTTGAAATGCTCTTATAATGAAATACTTGAAAAGATACCAGATGTCAAATAATTTTACTCCCCTGAAAAAAACTCCCCACATACAGAACATACTATCTCATATATTACCCATAAACTCAATGAAAAAAGCTTATTCATAATAGCAGTGAATATGCAAATACCCAATCTTACCCTTAATGAGAAACATGTTACCAATTTCAAGAAAACTATACTTTAGAAGAGCATTTATGAGAACATTTGAATAAGAAATAAAATGCTTTTATTTGAAAAGATGTTTATAGTTCTCCCCAACTTACAAAATGACAGAATATTAACAAAATCCCAATGAATATTTTAAGCAAAAATGACAAAATTAAAATTTACCTGGAAGAACCAGATTTGCTCCCATTCCTCAAAAGCATGTCCAGAGACTGGTAACATTGCTCCTTTCTGGGGCTGGGATGGTGGGCATGGCTCCACTCACACAGCAGAATGTCTCACCTGCAACACTGGTGGACCCCAAAGACAGAAGATCCAACAGAATTGGAAACTGTTCAATAAAATAAAGGTCGATTTCAGGAAGGCAGGGAGAATTGGTGGCAAAGAAAGTAAAGGAGACACCGGTCCCTAGTGGCATGCCAGAAATCGTCAAATCCTAGAAGCTGAGAGAAAATTTAAATGGGAAATATTACATAGAAAGGGATCTGAGGAAACTGTCTAAAATAGAGCCTGCTTCCTATCAATCAGCTAAGCAAGATGGCGCACGCAAATGGCTTGGCAGAGATTTAAGAGTGAGCAAGGGAAAAAGAGAAATTGGGAACTGAGAAGAGAGGAGGTGACTGTGATTTATTAAAACCCATTAACAAAGCTGTGTTAATCCAAGCATCACGAGACAAATGCAAGGGCACACAGATTCTTATAAATAGAGACCAAAAGAAGCAGCACAATTGAGCTTCATCCAAAGATGTTATTGAAGGAACTGGTTGGTGGTCTCACATTTCATTATAAAATAAAATACACGTCCAAGGGCATAAAGAATTAACTATGTTTAAAAACAAATGAAACAAACAAGAAAAGGAAATGGAAGTTTACCAATTCTAACATCTACTTACGGAGTGACTGCTGTATAGCTGGTGCTCCTCCTGGTGCTGGGGATACAAAGCCAAACAAACAAAACTGACGAAATTCCCTGCCTTTGTGGAGCTTCTATTGTGATGGAGAAAGACATGCAATAAGCAAGTAGGCCAGTGAAATCGAAGCTATGTCCAGAGGGGCAAGGGTGAAAGAGCTTTACAGGCAGAGGGCAAGTACAGAGGCCCCGTGATGAGAGCACCCCTGGTGGGCTGAGGACAGAAGGGTGTTCAGTGTGGCTGACGTGAGTGAGTAATGGGCAGGGTGGTGGCAGATGAGATCACAGGCACAGATGACATGGTATCAGCACAGACTGTAGGACACAGGAGGCCACTGTGAAACACAAGCCTTTATTCTGAGAGAAACAGGAAGTCACTGAAGCGTTTTAAGCTCAATATCACTAATTATCAGAGAAATCCAAATCAGAACTACAATGAGGTATCACCTCACACCAGTCAGAATGGCTGTCATTCAAAAATCCACAAATGACAAATGCTGGAGAGGCTGTGGAGAAAGGGGAACCCTCCTACACTGCTGGTGGGAATGCAGTTTGGTGCAGCCACTGTGGAAAACAGTGTGGAGATTCCTCAAAAGACTAGGAATAGACTTACCATATGACCCAGGAATCCCACTCCTGGGCTTGTATCCAGAAGGAAATCTACTTCAGGATGACACCTGCACCCCAATGTTCATAGCAGCACTATTTACAACAGCCAAAACATGGAAACAGCCTAAATGTCCATCAACAGGTGACTGGATAAAGAAGATGTGGTATATTTATACGATGGAATACTACTCAGCCATAAAAACCGACAACATAATGCCATTTGCAGCAACATGGATGCTCCTGGAGAATGTCATTCTAAGTGAAGTAAGCCAGAAAGAGAAAGAAAAATACCATATGAGATCACTCATATGTGGAATCTAAAAAACAAAAACAAAAACAAAAACAAACAAACAAAAACAAAGCATAAATACAGGACAGAAATAGAATCACAGACAGAGAATACAGACTTGTAGTTGCCAGAGGGGTGGAGGGTGGGAAGGGATAGACTGGGATTTCAAAATTGTAGAATAGATAAACAAGATTACACTGTATAGCACAGGGAAATATACACAAAATGTTATGATAACTCACAGAGAAAAAAATGTGACAATGAGTGTGTATATGTCCATGAATGACTGAAAAATTGTGCTGAACACTGGAATTTGACACAACATTGTAAAATGATTATAAATCAATAAAAAATGTTTAAAAACAAAAAGTGGAAGAGTAGGATCATGTGAATCACATTTAAAAAGCTCCCCCTGCCTACTGTAGTGAGAATAGAGCCTAAGGAAGCAAGAGTGGGTGTTATTTAGACAAATCTAGGTGAGAAGAATGTGGTGAGGAACATTCAAGTTATGAATGTGTTTTACAGGAAGTGCCAACAGGATTTGAGGACAAACTCAATGAGGATTTGGAGAAAAAGAAAGCTCCCAGGATGACTCCAAGTTTCTGGCCAGAGCAACTGGAAGGATGGAGATGTCATTTACCAAGATGGGAATTCTGGGGGAATGACCATTTGGGGACATGATTAGCAGTCCACTTTTGCACATGTTAGTTGGAGATTCTCATTAGATGTCCAAGGAGAGGCTTCAGTGGGCCGTTAGATATCATCTGCAGTTTGGAAAAGAGGTCTGGGTTGGAGATATAAGTATTGGAGCTTTCAGAATATAGCTACAGATGTAGAATAAGATGTGAAAGTCTTGAGATGTGAGCAAATAAAGATGAGAAGAGAACCAAAGACTGAGCCTTGGAGCAGAGATTGAGGAAATGAGAAGAAATCAACAAAGGAGACTGAAAAAAAAAATCACCAGTGAAGTGGGAAGAAAATCAAAAAAGTGTAATGTCTTTGATGCCAAGAGGAAAAAAAAAATATTTCAAGAAGGAGGCATCAGTTGAGCCCAATGCTCCTGATAGGTCAAGTGAGATGAGAATGGAGAACTGTACTTTGCATTTGGAAGAATGGAAGATACGGTTATAGAGTGAAGGGCTGTTCTGGTGGAATGAATGGGACAAAACCTGAGTGCAGTGGGCTCAAGGGAGGACGAATTGAGTGGAAGTGCAGACGGTGCATGTAAATAATTTTTGAGGCATTCTGTATAGGGGAACAGAAAAGAATAATATTTAGAGGGATATATGGACTCAAGAGAGAAATTTTGGTTTCTTTGGTTGTTTTTTAAGAGGAAAAAAATTACATTTGTTTGCCAACAGGAATTACAGTAGAAAAGAAAAAATATCAATGATGCAGGGGAAAGAAGAAAAATGATTGAAACAATGACCTTGAGTGGGTAAAAGTCGATTCCGCTGTAAATGAGGAGGGTGTGGACCTTTGCTAGGTATGAGACAGTTCAGCAATCGTCACGTGAGGGCGTATGAACATGTGGGCAGATGTTGGTGAGGGCTGCACGTGGTGGTAGAGAATGGTAGCTAAGATTTAATTAGTTGTGGTAGATAGCTTTTATGATGTCTACCCACAGTTCCTCCCAACGCTGTATTCACATGCAGTCTCTCACATCAAGTTCAGTTTATTTTCCTTCCAGCTTTGTGCCTTGCTTTGACCAATAGAATAAGGTGGGAATGACATTCTGGGATTTCCAAGCCTGAGCCTTAAGAAGTTGGCGTCTTCTGCTTCCTCCTTCGTAGAACCCACTGTCATGCTCTAAGGAAACCCAGGACACTGAATGCTCAGGGGACACACACAGAACCATGGAGGCTGAGAGGCCAACTTGGAGATCCAGCCAGCATGGCTTCCAACTGAATCGCCCTGGCTGCTTCACGTGGAGCAGAACTGCCCGGCCAAGTCCCGCCCAAGTTCCTGACCTCTTATGAGAAGTAGAAATTATTTTTGTTGTTGTTTTTGTTTTAAGCCATTAGGTTTGGGGAGCTTTGTTAGGTAAAAAGAGTTCATTGAAATACTTGCAAGTTTTTTTTTTTAATTTCACTTGAAAGTATGAAGGGAGAAAGCTGGAGCGGAGAGAAAAAGATATGAAAAAGTCAGAAAGGAGGAGATTTAAGGGAGATACAGCCTCTGTTGGGAAGCACAAAGGTGAATTTAAAGGAAAACAATCAGTGTGTCTGTTAGTTTCTGTCCAGCCACGTCTGGCTGCACTGGTGGAGGCATGGTCCTGGGGCGGCCTGGGCCTCAGCTGGGCTACCCCGTGACAGGTGAGTATGGAAGACTTTTGAAGGGATATGAGACAGCTGTTGTGATGAATGACTGTGGGATTCCCTCTCATGCACAAATAAATCATTTTCAAACTACCTCTCTCCTGATTTAAAAGAAATCACACGCTTCATCAATTCCCTGAAGGCTCTTGGGAAAGGATGTACCTGTATTTCGTTGGCTTCTCTGGCAACAGTCCTTCTCCTTCTCATAGGAAAGTCAGGCAGCTGAAAGTGAAACATTATCTTCTGCTATTTGAGAAACATATTATG
Organism: Vicugna pacos; assembly: GCF_048564905.1. Taxonomy (NCBI): domain Eukaryota; kingdom Metazoa; phylum Chordata; class Mammalia; order Artiodactyla; family Camelidae; genus Vicugna; species Vicugna pacos. The sequence goes on along the minus strand of NC_132994.1, from coordinate 9,017,407 downwards.
CAGTCATGTTTACCCCTTATTATAGATTATAAACAGAAGAGAAGCCCTGGATATAATTTCAAAAAATCCCTAATAGAGCATCGCATAGCACTACATGAGATAATCAAGAAAAAACCTTATTTAAATGAATGAGTGAATAAGCAATGTCGTTTAGTTCTATTCGGGTTTTGTACATAACCGTTTAGTGGGCAGGAATGATGTACTTAAACGTGAACCACTCCAGCTGTGTGTACAGGCAATCAGGGTGCCTGGTCATGGCAAGCACAGTATGAATGAACTTCCTGCTAAAGCTCACATTCTCATGAACTGAAGAAAAAGGAACTCTTGCTAAAGCCTTTTTTCCCCAATCATTGTTCGTATCCATTTATTAAACTCCAAATTGAACAGTGTTTTTATTTTTCAGTTTTATTAGGTAGAATGTTACAATGTGGCTACGCATTACAATATATTGCATGTAAATACATATAAACAATATACTGCATGTATTTTTAAATTTACATATATGTGCTGTTCACTGTTTCTGAGAACGTTTAGAGCTTTAGCTTTTATACCTTACATAGTTATCAAAGGAATAAAGCCAACCACAAAATGGGAATTAATTCAAAAAGATACATACACCCCGCTATTAACAGCAGTATCATTTACAATTGACAAGACATGGAAGCATCCTGGGTACACAACAGATGAATGGATAAAGAAGACGCAGCACATATATGTAATGGAATACAACTCACCCATAATAAAGGAGGATATTTTGCCATTTGTGGCCCTTCATTCACTTTTTTTTTTTCACTTCAAAATCCAGAATTTTATAACTGGCATAAACATTTCCATTGCATGAAAAACAACAAAATACCTAGAAGTAAACTTAACCAAGGAGGTTCCCTATGTTCTGAAAACTGTAAAACATTGATGAAGGAAATTGAAGATGATACAAAGAAATGGAAAGATATCTTATGCTCTTGGATTGGAAGACTCAACATTATCAAAATGGCCATAAAACCCAAAGCAATCAACAGATCCAATGCAACCCTTTGAACAGGGTTTTTCTGATACAGATTAAGAGTCTGGCTTTTGAGCTTCTCTCCAAATTCCATTATCTTGATGGCATCAAAAACTTGGGTAAAATGTTCACCTTTAGATTCACACTTTTATATTTGCTGCAAATTATTTGCACTGTATTCCTAAAAAAGGTGGGTGCTTGGGTGAGCCATGACAATAAATGGATGTCTGTAAGCCGTACAACTTCTTTGGCAATGTTTTCAGCTGTGCAGTATTAAGTCTGCCCTATTTGGAAGTATTAAGATGTGTCAACTTAAAGAGAACATTTTTTTTTTCTGGTGTGAATAGATACAGACTCTTCCATTTCATTCCAGAAAGTGAGTAAAAGTCTACTAATGTACCTTTCACTTTGGGAAGATTCCAATTGCAGGACCCAGCCAAGAGGGCAATTAAGATTCCAGAGATAAAAAGTGTTTAATCTGCAGAGGATAGACAGTTGATGCTCTGGTTCTGATACTGCGCTTCATCCTCCATTAGAGCATACTTTCTTCAGAGAGTTGCCATTAGCAAGCTTTTCAGTTATTTCCTCAGAAAAAGAGTATCACATACATCCATGGTGAGGGGAGAGTTCACTGCACAGCCAGTAACAAATGAAATATGACTTAGCCCAGTGGTTCCAAAGCCTGGTCATGTGAATTACCACCAAAGTTGTTTTGAAATAAAGATTCCTGGATTCCCCCACCAAGATTCTAACTCAGGAGGCCTGGAGAGAGACTCGGGTGGGTTGATTTATTCCATGCTCCTTGTGTGATTCTTCTCTAGCTAGTCTGGCACCGGTTCACCAACAGGTCTTTAAAAATCTGATTTATTCAACTGAAATATCTATGTCTGGTGCCTGTTTGTGTGGCTCTATAAAGAGTGACACAGCAGTAAAATACGTTCCTTTCTCTGCACGAAGGTGGATGCGTTTATGATGCTGGCTGTCACTTATAAAACAATGGATACTTAAGCCCAGCATTTACTTTACAAGTATGTGTGGCCACCCTGGGCTGCCAGTGATTCTGTGTTCATCTCATATGAGATGAACTTTCGATGATTCAAGGGTCTTATTCAGACATAATCCAAATCACATGTAGCCCCATTGTACTTACTTTTTCAGTTGCTCTGTATAGTACATGCTGCTTCTTCAACACCCAAAACAACTATGATTCTAAATTGGAGGCCACATCCCCGCCCAGGAGTGTATTTTAGTCTCTTAGTTGTAGGAAGACTACAGGTCTATGTTGAAAGCCACAGTCTTGTACTCTGATTGTTTTAACATGGGGACAATATTGTTTTTATAACATAACCTATAGAAAATAAAGTTCCACAAACCTTGTATAGTGAGGATCCACAGAAGCTAATGGATTCCTCTGGGCATCACCCTTCAGAAGATTGTATCTTAATTGGCAGGGGATGCGAAAGTCCTGTAGGTACCAAAAGGGACATATCAGAAAACACTGATCAGCACTGTTTACACGATAGGGTTGCTCAGGCTATTAAATCTGAAGACACTGAGGGCTTTCTCCTCTTCCAGCTGCTCTCTACGATTTCTTTCTTTCCTTTCTACCATCGTTTTCCAATTCCAGTGGCCCCCTTTTCACTTTTTTGCTACTTCCATCCAGATCTTAATAATACACTGCTTTGCCCACAGTCCAAAGTCCCCAGGATGATTAAGATTAAGACACCGCTGCCCAGGAGGAGTTGGCGCTTGAGTTCTGCAGATTGACTCACAGTTTAATGAGACCATTGTGTAGCTCTCCATCTCCCAGTCCCAGAATAGTCACAGACTGTATGTTGAAGCCATTTACCCTGCAGCTTAATCCATAAATTTGTAGTAAAAATGAAATAAAGGTTCAGTGAATTATGTGCAAACACCTCTTACATTTGGCATTTGGAAACTGTTAAACCACTGTAAAATAACTGAATTTTACTTGCCAAGCGTTTTCATTACCACGATCATTTGGTAGAAAATGTCTCAAAGCTGGTCAGGGAAATTTAATGTTGAGAAGGTAACACACACACACACACTTCATACGTATTTGAATCTCAACCACCAAAATGTCCCTCTCCCTTTTCTCTTCTATTTCGGCCACAAAGGTAGAAGATTCTGAATTCCAGTGAGAAAAATGTAGGGCATAATTCCAAATCTAAATGTTCTTTTTTATGAATTGGCTAATTCAAACGACTGTTTTCCTAGCAGGAAAGTGAGATATAGATTAAGTGACTTGCTCAAGGTCACAAGGCAAATAAACAACACATCCAACAACAGAAGCCAGACCCCATTTCATTCAGCAAATGTATGTGGGATCTAACATGCGCCAGGTACAAAGGTATGGTACACACTCTCTGTCTTCCAGTGGCTCATCATCTATTTGAAGGAATTGAGTGACTTACCAGAGAGAACATAAGAACAAACATAGATTCCTATAGAGTAGAGTGAAAAAGGCAGCATAGGGACAGCTTCCTGGAGGACGTGACATTCAAGGTGACCTCTAAGCTATATATAGGAAAAGTACAGTAGGAGGATGTTTTGGGCGTAAGGAGTATTTCCTCAGACTCAGAGGCAAGAAAGTACATGCTGTTCGGGGAACCATACGTATCTCCTCAACTGGAGCAGAGTAGGGTCAGCAGGGATCAGACAGAGGTGAGACTGCGCTGGTGAGGGGCCTCGAATTTTGCCAAATTTAGAAATTTGGACTTTATTCTGAAGGCAATTGAAGAGTCATTGTAGGGATTTTGGCAGAATAATACTCTCTAGTTTGCATTTTAGGAGCAATGATCAGACTGTAGTGTGAATACTGGATTGGAGGAAGAGACAAAGGAGGCCAGGACAATGAATGCTTCTCTATCACAGTACAAAGGGTCTTTGTGAGAATTTTAAAAAGACACCGCTTCCTGTTGGGACATTGTCAGAACATACAGGGTTTATCAGAACAAGACTCTCTTTACTGCCATTGGCCAGGACAGAGATACCAAAATCTGCATGATATGTTATGACACCCTTGTGCAATGCACAGCCTGCCCAACTGGCCCTGGCCACACATTGCTTCTAGGAAACCCAAACAGGAGGTATAACTAACTCTGCATAGCACTTGAAAATGGACAAGCCACTCTCTTAACAGTTATTTTAGTTGTTCTTCCCGATAAGCCTGTAAGGTAGGTAGAAAAAGTAGTGCATTTACCCTCATACTTAGACAGTATGTTAAAAAATTGGGCTGGAGAAGCTTGGGTGATTATTTCAATTTTCTTTCTCTCTCAAATCGTCTTCGGGGGAAAAAAAAAACCCAACAAACATCCACAACGTTATATTCCCTTTCTGTGGTGAAGTACTGGTACTTGATCTTTCTCTAATTATCCCCAAAGGGAAAGAATACAGAATAGTGGAATTGAAATCCTGGCGCTTGTTCAAAAAAATGTAACAAGTCAGACTAAATTAAGAGAGGGAAATGCTAGGTAAGGAAGGCATCTCTGTATTTACTCATGTTTGAAAGTTTGATTATGCCTAATACACCATTTCCAAGCTGATTCTGAATGATGACCATGGACAGTACGAAAAAAATTCCTCAGAATACCCAATCAGCATCATCATTTCTTCCAGGTGAAAGATACATGAATACATTTCAATGAACTATGAGTAAAACATAATGATAAGGATTAAAGCAATGAATATACAGATTTTGGTGCATTTAGTGGTTTATGTGTTCACCCTCTCACTGAAATGGGAGATTCTCAAAAATAAAAGTTATTTAACTTCTAAAAATATTTTACCTAAAGAGAGAAAGTAAACTAATTATTTTCCAATAAAATAATTATTAACATTCTTGCTAGTTCAAAAGAGAAATAAACTTAGATTTTCAATGCCCTAAATAGCAGACTTCTCTGAGTTCTGGTAATTGAAGAACATACAGCTGTGGACTTTATATCATAATTTAAAACAGACTGGAAGATACTATAACTTTCCATAGATTGTCATTTAATTATTTCCAAGGAAATACCATTCTCCTTAGATTTCAAATGCTTTAAATTTTGTAATACACCATAGTTTTGCAATAAAATGTTTAGAGAAAAGTAACAAAATTTTTTTGCCATCTAGGGGAAAAAAGGACAGGACATTTTTTCAGAGCTGAGTTATAATGGTTAGCCTTCTTTTGATTACAAATGAATGAAAATCCAAACCAAACTGGTTTGAGCTAAAATAGAATGTATTGCCTCACCTAAACCAAAAGTTCGAGAATAAATCTAGCTTTGGTTCCAGCTTGGCCAGACTCAAGTGACATCATCAGGGCGATTTTTCTCTGCAACAAACTCTTGGCTCTGCCTTCCACTTACTATAGACAAGGTTGACTTCCCAGTTGTACGTTAGCTGCCACGACTCTGGTTCTTCACACTTTCAGGTTCCCACCATATAGGGAAGAGAGTCTGCTTCTCTGAGAGCTGAAATATGAGGCCCAGGATAAGCTATGATTGGCCCCCATGAATCCTACCAATCCATGGATGTTCACTGTGGTCAGAGGGAGGAACTCCTTCCCTCCCATGGGTCTAGGCTTAATTCAAATACACCAGGGGGCAGGGGAAGAGTTCATATTCCCTGAGGCGTATGATCTAACAGTGGCAGAGGGGTGGTTCTCACCGAGCAAACAGCAGGTGCCACTGTTGCTTTCGATTTGATGCTCTCCCTGGTTAAGTTTTTTTTTATTTTTGGAGGGGGAGGGAAGGTAACTAGGTTTATTTATTTATTTATTTCTAGAGGAGGTAATGGGGATTGAACTCAGGACCCTGTACTTGCTAAGCATGCCTTCTACCACTAGAGCTATACCCTCTGCCAGAAAGTTTAAGTTACGTGACAGTAAGAAGCTTATCACTTTTGCTCACCATTTCATCAACAGCATAGTGTCTGGGCACAGCAAGGATTCAATAAGTACATACTGACTGGATAAAGCTAATACTGACAAGTTCTCATTTCTCCTCGGATGCAGAGGGATGGACTCTTGTAAGGATTCCGTTAGCCTGGAGCGTTTTACATTCTTGTTGTCCCTTCCCTCTTAGGACTCATCCTTTCTTGGCTTTGATGGTTCTATCCATCCAGGGTCAGCTCTTGGCAACTGTGCATCCCCCAGACATCACCAGCATGCTGTTCCTGTTGCCACTGTGCTAGTCTTGATCTTTACTGTCTGTCACCTGCAAAAGGCAACAGCCTCCTAGTTAATTTCTCTGTCTCTCTTTCCCCTCTGCTCTTCATCTACATAGCTTCTAGAATAATTTGCTTAAAGGACATTTTTAATGCTTTCACATATCTATAGTCACTTCCTTGCCCAAGTCCAAACTCCTTAGAACTCAGGTAAGATCCTGAACCGACTATTTAATTTCTTCACCTGTTTGTTCTCAGAAACTCTGTAAATACCTTAAAAGGAAAGATAATGGCTAATTCATTGCCTTATTTTACTTGGTTTCTAGATCCTATATTGATGGCTTTATTCATAAAGTCACCAAAGTTAATGAATAGATAAAATAAAAGACAGACACATACTGCAATGGATATACAATGTTACTTCTGGAATTTCATTTTTTGAGGACAATAAATAGCAAAGATATAGCCAGTGAGTATAAGGTTTCTTTTTTTTTTTCCTGTAGTTTATTGTAGCTGGTTCAGAAGAAAAATCCACATTCTATTTCTTGGTAGTTTTCAGAGAGAGTTCCCTAAAATTGGCTTCATAATGCATGATATTTGTACAATGGGAAGAAGAAAGTATTTCCATCTCGGTGTTGAAGGTGATTTTCTTCTCAGTTACGCATCTTATCACACCGATACAGCACAGATTGTTACCTGCTGTCTTTAAAAGATCATTTCACAGAGAAAGAAACAAAGTTGGTCCATAAATACAAAATGCTTAACCTGAATAATTACGGCAGACCTTCAAGCTAAGAGGACAATGAATTAGTATTTTTTATTTATTGGATTGGCTACGATTAAAGTTTGTTACTGGCCAGTTTGACAAAGATGCAGAGAAGCAAGCGTTCCCATAGCCAGTGGGGGAAGGACAGTTTAGCAGCAGCCATCCAAATTAAAAACGCATATTCCTTTGATGCATCTATTTCAATTCTAGTAATTTATTCCATGTATATTCTAAGATAATTGCAAGAAAGTATATGTGCATGTATATTCATTTCATCATTATTTGTAGTTATTAATAAAAAAAAATTGGAAGCAACCTTATTGCCTAGTCTCTGGGAACTGAAAATTAATTATGGTTCAGCCATGCAGTAGACTAGAATAGTTAGATTCAAATTTAAACGAATCAAATCAGTGTATGTGTATAAAGGTGGTATTCTGGGTAAACATGGAAAAATCTCCAAAATATATTAGATGAAATAAAACTGTGTACAAAACAGTACATAAAATATGACCCAGTTTGTTAAAAATGAACACAATTTTAGTAGGAATGCTAGAGAAGGAAAGATGGGAATGGGGCCAGTAGGTAGGGAGGAAGACTTGCATTCTTCTATTTAACTTTTTACCCTATACACTCACGGCTTTTATAATACGTACCTGGATTGTAAAAAAAAAAAGAAAGAAAAAGAAAAGAAAGGGAAAAACACATACACACAAATGTGAAAAATAAATGAGTTCTTTACTATTGTGCACAGTTCCTATTCTTCATGATCATTTATACATTCATTTGTTCAATAGCTATTTATTGAGTGTTACTATGGTTTGGACACCACGCATGCAAGATGAACACGCAAGGTTCTTGTTTCCTTTCTTCAAAAGGCGCACAGATTGTTGGAACTCAACAGTCCTTTTGCACATAGGTCCCTGCTCATAAACACAGGTATTTTGCTTTTCATCATCATGTTAAAATACTATCCTAAATGGCCCACGTGTTCATGTAGTTACCTGCCGGGATATTTCTATACACATGTACAAAAAGCAGGCTAATTCAATTGGCCATGTTTCAGCTTTGTGCCCCAGGCCTGTAACTCCCCTTTGGTTTGGATGAAGGGCACTTTGTTTTCCTTGAAACATAAAATAATTGAAAACAGATTTCTGAGCATAGGTTAGCTCCGTAAACAGGAAGTAGAGCAGTGCTGCCCTCTGACTGAAGACACTGTCATGATTTCCCTGATGGGGACAGGAGGCAGGGTCCCACCACACTCAGGAAGGTGGAGAAGAAGAGTCAGTCTGTATCGGGTTTAGCTTTGAGAGTCAAACCCCCTCCTTCTGGCAGCGTAAAGTCAACCATGCCATCGTGGGGCTGCCTCATACATTCCAGTATTCATCAAAAGAACTCTGGAGATTGTTGACATTTGTGGTCCAAAATAAATTTTATTAGGGTAGAACTGGCCAGGACTTCTAAGAAATAATCAGTTCTTTTCTTTAATAAGTATGTCTTCAAAGTGATACTTCTATAGCACTGATGGAAAGAAGGATCTATGTTTTATTCCTTGAAAGAAAGAAACACTTAAAGTGTGAATCAGAAGTTAACTTACTCAAACCAGAAATGGAAATTCTGCTTACACAGTGCTCAATATATTTTGACCAGAATGAAGGAGCCAGTGGCACCAAGCCCAGGCCAGAGGCCAACAGTGGCTCTTGCATGGCATTGTAAGCACTGTGGCCTTGCAGAAAACCATGTTAAGACAAAGGAGGCTTAGATAATAATGAACATTTAATGTTTATGTATCAATATCACAAGGTAACCAGAGAGCGCCAGAGAATTGCCTTACGCCAAAGGTTCACCCAAATGATAACTTCCCATAAAGTTCCCCATTTCCTGACTTTAACTGCATCTGTAGTTCCTAGTATCTTCTTCACACTGGCAGGGGTCAACCAGTGTGGTTGGCTAATACGAGTTCCCTTGCCTATGAGCAATAGGCAATCGAATGAAAAACAACAATCCAGTCTTTGCAAACTCCATGTGATGTGCTGTAGAATCTCGAGTACTTTGTCTTTCTCAGATGCTTGGTTCATAGATATTGGAAACCATTACTTATTTCCAACGCCTTGTGCCATTTTGTAGTTAGGAACGTGACTGTTCTTTATCTAAATTGGATGTGTGCTCATTCTGAAGAGTGGTTTATATTAAAGCTTCCTATGGGTGTACCATTTCAAATACTCTGTCTTCTATCCCCCATAAATACATTTCTGTTCTTGTTATGGCCTGTGTACTGATTTATGTTCAGAAAATATTGCTTAACCAAGAAAAGAGGAATTATTGAAAATCGTAGCTTCTTTTATTTTATAGAAAAATCTGTTGATCATATATAACCTCTTAAAATTGACAGAAACCTACAAAAACTGTGTGTCCTCCATGGCATAATCCTATGCTTTTGAGCAGTTTAAGACTTTTTTTCTGTCCACTTACTTTTTTAATAAAAATTACCTGAAGTGTCTGCTTATAATAGCTGATTCTTCACCACCACCCTCAAATGTTAAAGGTCTAAGTTACTAAGTCCAAACTTAGAGTGAACCAATATTTTGTATATGAAGAATGTTCGTTGTTTGAATTGGGTCTTCATCAGTTGGTGAAAGATTAAACAGTTCTAAAAATACCATTATGTTCCCTTAAACTATTAGAATTTCCATTAGTGGAAAGCAGGGCATATGCATGAAATGTACTTAAATGCAACTTCCACAGTGATGTGAAGAAAAATAATTGGAAATAGAATTGTATTTATTGCTTTATAGGTAGTTTTGCTTCTTTGGTTGTGAAGCATGTTATTCTAAATAAAAGTATCCAAAAATACCAAGGAATAATATTACTGACGCCAACTATTACAGGATATATAAATGCTTGAGTAAATCCTTATGAGAAGGAAAAACGCTTTCAAATCCTCAGCTTTCGGAACAGAAAGAATGTTGATTCTGGCATTGAGTGTAAACCACCTACATATCACTTTTCATGAACTACTAAAAGATGAAGTCAAAGGGCAAAAATGTATACCGAAATTCCCTGTTGAGAAGATGGAAAAGAAAGAGACCCCAAAATAATGGAAACATTGTCTGTATGTTTAATAATTCTAGATGATGCCAACCAAGAAGTGAAAATTATAAATACCCAGTCATATTCACTTCTTATATTTCATTTATTGGCTATTTTGAAAAACACTAGACAGTCTGGCCTACATTTTATCCATGTGATTGACAGTGTGGATTTGCCTAAGGCCAGCTCTAGTGAAAAAAAAAAACAACAAACTGCAGACTTTGTTTTTCTGAACCATATCACTAGAGAGAAGAGGAAAATGATTAATGACAAATCTCACTGTTTCTGTTCTTGTATATGTATATATCCCTTTTAACTGCAAGACCATAGTCTAACCAGAATACAATTGCTGTTACTACGTTAGTAGAAATGACCAATTTTAATGTTTTAAATAAAACAACAGGAAGATTTTCATAGTTTTATCTTGATGCTGTGTTTGATTGACTCCTGTGAACTGACTACTTGTTTCTAAGATTGACTCGTTCCTTGCAGAACTTTGTCCAGGTATTTCAATCTAACCACATCTGTAGGCAGCGTCCATTCAGTTGTCATATGTGGTTTACAGATATTGCCTTTGGAGAGAGTTCTCATTCATTTCTAGAAGAGTGTTTTTATATCATAGGTGTTTAATACTAAGAAAATTATGATAAATCCACCAACAGAAATATTATGCAGTTATTGTAAAGTGTGTTCAAACATAATTTTTTAATATTATGAAATAAGGTTTTTTTCCTCTAGGAATGATTCTTTTGTCAAACAGAAAGCAGAATGAATTATTTTAAATGGTAGTATAAACTTAATTATGTACAAAATATATGAAAAATAAAGATGAGAAAGAAATATTTCAAAATATGAATATTGGTTGCTATGCATGTGGAACTATGACAGACGTCTTTCATCTTTTTATCCCTGCATCCTCACACCTTCTCTTCTGCCTCTATTATTATTCTTTGCTTATGACTCAACTATCCAACTTGTTCTCCAGTCAGAAGCACACCCTCATCTTTCTCTCTCCCTCAATCATGTCAAATCCAATTACTGATCCTAGGAACTTTCTAAATATTTCACCTGTCTTGTTCTTTCCATCTCCATCCTTGCTGTCCTAGATCAGATGTTCACCATCTCTTGTTTAGGCTGAGAACCAGCCTTCTACTTTGTCCCCCAACCTCTAGTCTTGTGTCCTTCAGAACAACCCTCTACAATATAATCTAAGAAATTTATTTCAAGTGAAGCTATTACCACATACTCTCCCTTCAGTGATGTCCTGTTACCTATAGAATCAAGTTCCTTGGTGAGGCATAATATAATAATCCTTCTGTGACCCAGCCTAGACTTCCGTCCTCAGCCCCGTCTTTCTCTCCCTGTATTTCACTGTGTACTATAGAATGTGTGCATGATGCAATTTCATGCTTTAACACCTTTTTTTTAAAAAAATTTCTGCTTATTTTTTTCAGCTTTCCTTTAGGGGGGTAATTTTATTTATTTATTTATTTATTTATTTATTTATTTATTTATTTATTTATTTATTTAATTTTATTTTTTTAAATGGAGGTACTGGGGATTGAACCCAGGACCTCGTGCATACAAAGCATATTCTCTACCACTGAGCTGTACCCTCCCCCACAATTTCATACTTTAAGCATTTGCTCAGGCTACACTTCTCCTGCATAATATGCCCTGAATAAAGCACACTGCTACGGTGACATCCTACCTGGAGCCTTCTTGCTGACTAAGTATCTCTCCTGTAACCCTTGGTGCTTCCATTAGCCTGTACTTTATGATACTGAATTAGCTTACCTAGAAATTTGTTTCTTCCACTATAAGCTTTTGGAGAGCAGAGGCTGTGAATAATTCATAGTTCATTTACCCCAGTGCTTAGCATGGGTCTGGAATACAGCAGGCACTCAATAAATGTCTGAGGTATCAAACTGAACTGACAGTCACTTTAAGTTGAGATTTAATGTTTTACTCTAGGAAAGTAATGCTCAATTATATTAAGAACAAGTCAAAGTGATGTTGTAGACGACAAGGTGACAATGTTATTTATTTGGTACAATTAGTAAAATCTCAAGGAACTAGTTAATCTTTAGATGTTTCTGCCTTTTATTCCATCCTAGAGAGACTGTATATTAAAGATCCTTATAAATGTGTATGCAAAGCAGGTGTGTTCTTTAAAGCTGCAGAATAATACAGTAGGCAACAATAGCATTTCACAAATTAAGTGGGCACAAGCTCAAACATTGTCTCAGTTTTAAGTAGTTTCTGTGGCTTGGAAACTTCTTTTAGAAGCATCATATTTTCCCTAACACTTACCTAAGAGGACATACCTAAGGTTTGGAAATCAGCAAAGAACATCCATTCCTGAGATATTTCCAGTACTTTGTGGTTCTGGTCAAGATGGTCAAAAGCAGTGCACCATGTATCTTGGTCTGGTCCCAGGCTCAGCAAAAGAAGATCCACAAGATTCAGGTTCGGACACTGATTAACCACTGGCTCTGGAAACACACATACGCACTAGGGTTTCAGTTTCCACATCTGTGACATGTCGGCACCAACTCTGCTCCACAGAGACGGGGCCAGCTTCTCACAAAGTGCACCGGCCAGAGCATCGCTTTCACTACCCGCTTCAGTCTCAGAACCTGACTGGCAGAGGCCCAGATCAAAAAGCTCTACCTTTTAGCATTCTGTTACTGCTTTTCTAGGATACTTGTCAGAAATTACCCCTAGCGTTTCAGGTTTTTCAAGAATGACTAATCGTTGAGGCAGTGATTCCACCTGGCCCCTGGTGACTGTCCATCTATTTACTCCAAAAGTCATCCAGACCTGCAACTTTGCTTCTTTCACCTTTTGAGGAATAATTTTAGAGCGTTTCCCCCTTTTCTCATAAGCCAAATACTAGACGCTTGTTGCTCACACATACTATTTAAATAAACAATTCCATTCAATATTAACAATTGGAGAAGTGTCTTTGAAAGGTGATAAAAGCATTTGGATATTCTTCAAAGATTTAGATTGAACATAATAATTTTCTCTTGGCCCCAAATTGTAGCACTTCACAATAAAAAATTATTTGTCAGAGGAAGAATCAACTAAAAATGGCTTAAACGCATTTAATTTGCTGCAATATTATCTGGGATTAAGAGAATCAAATACAATCTTCATTATACTTTAAAGTAAGTGTTTTAATGGCATACAAGATTATGATATGAGGAAAATATTGCCAATGATGATCTGTGAGGAAAAAAATTGGAAAATATTAGATAGTTATAATCAGTCATATATATCTTATAGAGATAAATATAGAAGACAAAGAAATTTATTCTAAATAGTATCGTTAGGTAGTTAGATAAGTGGGGGCACCGGACAGATAGATGGAGGAGAGGGAGGATGGTCTGGAAGATGGTGGTATAAATGCCTTCAGCATCAAGGGGCTTTAATTCCTCTAAATGTGTGCCAGCAAGAAAACAGGTTAGAATCCGAGGGCCACAACTGTGTAGTAGTGACAAGGACCTAATAAGACATGACCCAATGCTCATTGTAATATAATTAGCATTGTGGTTTAGTCCCTCTCACCCCGCCATGGGTTTGTCTGTGTGCATCATCAATAAGGACATGCGCAAAAGGGGACGAGCATGACTAAGTGCTCCAGGGGCAAGAGCCGTCAATCAACAGACCACCTTTAAGTGAAGGTGTAAGACAAAGGGGCAAACAGAGACCACTGCTACCTGCCCTTGGATCAGCCTCCCATTCCTGGAGGTGTACTTTCCCTTTGCTAATAAAACCTTTAAAATATTTCACTGCACAGTGCTTCCTTCTCCCATCTGAATTCTTATATTTCGGGTAACACACAAACTGGGGTCTTTTGGATTAAGAGTATAATCCACTCCCTGAATCAATTATCACTGTCATATGTTGGAGAATTCCAGTAAGTACTTAATATCACTAGATCACTGTGTAAGTCCTTACTAGAACTGGCTAGTTGCCAACTCTGCCATTTGAAGAGTATTTCAGCTAGCCAGGAATTCCTGATTATAGAAATTCTTAGAAATTTTAAAGAAGAATAACTATTATAAAATAAAGTTGGCAACCAAATTTATTTAAAATTTTGTAACTTAACCTGATGATTTTAGAAAATTAAGAAGCCAAAATGTTTTATCAATCTATATTATAGACTCAGTATATTCAAATAGCGGCATAGAAAAGCTACTTAGAGGAATGCGTTTTTGTCCTTAAACTTGAAACACCCTGGGCATAGATGGATGAATTATGTCATGTTATGAGGCTCAGAGAACTCAGGTCAAATCCACTGGGATGATATCATGGTCGGTGATTAGGTTCTTGTCCCATCACAGAAAGAATTCTGAGACAAGACATGGAAGTTAAGAAAGTAAAGTGGGGTTTATTAAGGGATGGATAGTGCACTCTCAAGGGGAGAGCGGGCAAGCTCAGGTGAGTTGCTCTGAATTTCTTTGGCAAGTTGGTTACATAGGCTATAAAAATGAATGGATGGACTATTCACTGGGGAGGGGAGGGGACGGGGTTCTATTCCCTGATTTTCATCCCAACTCCACCTTCCTGAAGGGAGGAGAGATTTTTGTCTGTATTTATTCTGTATTGGAAGGGTCATGGGGTCGGTGCATGATGGTACGTCTAATTTGCAAGGCTAATTTTATTGTAATGAGGGCATAATAAGCAAAAGGTTGTGTTTGGACACTGGAGATTCCTGCCTTTTCCCACCCTTCTTTGTCAGCCTCCAGGCCACTTGTCACTTCAAAATGTACAACTGCTCATCTGCCCAGAAGTTCCTGTGTTTCTTTCCTCTGCCCGGGGACCCCTGTTGTTTTCATGATGTAAGGTTTCCTGCAGTTGGCCCCTGCCCCTCTCCTTTTTTTGTCCGATTCCTGCCGTTTGGCCTGCATCCCCCATTCTCTGTTCGTATCTCGCTGTCTGGCTGCTCTAACACTAGGTCTCTGGCTTGCTAGAGGCCTATAATCTCTCCTCCTTGTTGTGAATAATGAGTTATAGAGTTGTTACAAGGTGAGATTTTCACGAACTAGTTGAAGGAGAGATTCAAGACCTAAGAGAGTTGAGGAGATAACATAGTATAAGGACCAAATATATATGAGTGGGGAAAATCCAAAAAGAGAAAATAAGGCACCGTCAAATGCGGGGTGGCAGACTTTTCTGTAAAGGGCCAGACAGGGATTTTTGGTTTAATGGGCCATTACTGTTTCTATTGTAACTATTCAACTCTGCAGTTGTAGCAAGAAAGCAGACATTGACAATATGTAAATGCATAAACATGATATTCTAATATAACTTACTTTATGGACACTGACATTTGATTTTCACTTAATTTTCATGTGTCACAAGATATGCTTCTTTCAACTTGCTTTCAACTGTTTAAAAACATAAAGCCATTCCTTGCTTGTGGGCCATGCAAAGACAGGCAACAGGCCAGGTTTGGCCTGTAGGTCATAGTTTCCAACCCCTGCCTTAGATGGATGGATGGATGGATTTTTTGTCTGGATAGAAACGGTAAAAGAAGGCTAAGAACCAGAGTTGTTGCCTGGGGAGCCTCCACAGGCCACATCATGATGCCTGTGGTGAATGCAGCCCAAGCAGGTCACACCCAGGTCTCTTTGGACCAGAACCCAGGGACACTGTGGGTACAGGATAGTGGCAAGCAGTTAAAAAAAATTCTTTTGAACTATGAAGTTGTCTGCAAGTCTTGGAGACTCAGGAAATACAGGGCACTGTCAATCATTTCTCTGCTCCAGGCCAGTGTTTATCACAATGCCTGGCACGTAACAACAACCCTTAAGTATTAAATGACCTGAACTGAATAAACCAGAAAACTCAAAGGGACCCTGGAAGACACACACTGAGTCTATTCCAAGCAAATCAATTCAGCTGCTTTATGATAAAAGATTCTGATCCGGAAAGAAGAAATAAAATAATATGAGAGCTCCAGCAGAAACCCTTACTTGTTTATTTAACTAGCGAAAAAGTCACATAACAGCTTTGAGTGAACTTGACAGCTAACTAAGAGGTCAAAAATGCATAACTTGAATGCAGCTCCATGTATTTTTAAGAGAACTTCACCACGTTGCTGAGTCTACAGAAATTTTTCGGTCTAGTTTAGCCGATCTCTAAAGAGCAACAGCAGAACAAGGTCTAATGAAGTGTGCTTGCTTCAGCTGGAACACAGAAGCCTCATTCTCTGCCACCGGATCAAATTAGGAGCCGACGGTAATTGGGACCAGATGAAATTTTGCTGGGAAGAGAGGCGGGCCATCCAAAGTGCACACTGGAATTTTTTCCACAAAGACTAATGTCAGTGATAAAGACATCGTACCCACTTACCTTACACAGGGCAACTGAATTACCTAGAAAGTAAAGCAATTCATTTTTACAGACTGAAGTCATTCAGTATTTGGGGAAAATTAATAGCAATCAGCAACTTCAAAGGTCCTTTTTTTGTCGTGTTCTTACATGCTCCATTCTCCAAAGACCGCTTTACAGGTATTATTACTTTATTGGTCCCCTTTAATTACATAGGGGGATATAATTACATCGCACTATTATGGTGGCTGTCCCCTCTCTAATCCAGTAGTGACTCTGACTACCAGTTATCAGTCACACCAGTGAGAGCACACCTGCCGCTGACAAATCACACTGGTGAGAAATCACTCAGGATTACCCTTCTAAGGTGACGCAGACTGGCAGGGAAAGGAGGTCCTGACCAGGAAGTAGCCAGGCTGTAATCACTTAGGGGACAGGCTAGGTTAGGTAAAAGAGAATGCTAATGTCACTGTCCTCTCCAAGAGCGTTTGGGGGCTATCTCCTTGCCACCGTGACCTAGCCAACCGGACTGCCTATTTCTCATGAAACACACCTGCTTTCTGGTCCCGGTGCTTTTGTCCGAGCCATCCTGCCATCTTTCCCCTGAAGCATGCCTTGCATGCTTGTCTTCTTTGGGCTTAGAACCCACGCCTGGGGCAGCTCTGTCTTCCAAAGATCCACAACCATTAATCACTTAACACAGAGGTTGCAAACTTAGCTGCATAGAAGAGGACAGGATCTTTGTGAATAAGCTGAGCTGAATGTTACAAGATCGCCCCTTCCACGAGCCTCCGTGTTGGACAAATCTGCCTCATCTACATAAAGCTGTCTGCCCTCCAACTCATATAGGACTGTGGGCTCATTGTTGCCATGAGTTCCAGTTTTTAGACGGTTTTGCAATGTCAAGTGAAAATTTCTAGTTTGTCAGTGTTGGCGCTTATAAATTCACATTATCAAATATCTGCCTTGCACTTCCTGGGCCTGAGGGCATTCAGACTGAAACCCCTTCTTTAACCATTCATTCGATAGATTCTTTCATACTTTCAACAGTTTACATTGACTACATGAGCATCATAAACTTTTATTTAAATAGGTTATGGTTTTATAATATTTAGTTTTTAAAATTTACCCAAATAGAAACAGACCCCTTTAGATTGAGGCTATGTCATGTGTATTTTTACTTTCGAACCAACAAGGTGATTTATGCATAAAAGTGTTTGATACATGGTAATTTGATTGATAGTCTAATTAAAGTTTAAAACAAAAAAGTTTCTTTTGTATAGCACAGGGAACTATGTTCAATATCTTGTAATAAACTTTAATGAAAAAATATAAAAATGAATATATGTATGTATGTGCATGACTGGGACATTGTGCAGTATACCAGAAATGGACACATTGAAACTGACTGTACTTGAATTTTAAGAAACAGAAAGTGAAAATTAGGTGATTATAGAAAGGTATAAGGAGTAAAACTGAAATGGAATAATAGAAATTTCTTAATAAAGTTATGTCTTAAGAAAGACATCTGTTTCTGGCCCAAAAGGAGGCTTTGTTAGGCTCACAGAGCAATGGGACTTGAAAATCCTTTGTAAATTGCAAAGAACTATAGAGATGTAACTGTGTTATTGTGAAGAAAAAATACCCAGAAGCCTTTGTAGGTCTATGATAATGTAAACAATGTAAATGATGACAATTGTATTTGCTTGCTCACTGCCTCTATTCCTGGTTTATAGTTTGTAGTTTGATATGTAGAAATAAATCTCTGGTGTGAAATCATTTTCGTTTCTTCAAAATGTCTTCCCTGTGTATTAAATTCCTTTCAAAACAATCCTAGTTTTTAGATTTGAGGAAGCCCATATATGTGAGCAGGACAAGGAGAAATAAGCTGATCATCCCTAAGACATTTCAGAGCAGAGGGGTTTCACTTCCCTTAGCTTGCTCTGGTAGTGTGGCTCCCGAGACAGAAGTTCTTAAGGAAAAAGATGTTGCAAATGAGTAACTCCTTGAGACAAGGAAATAATGTCATTTGAATGAAAACCAAAGTTTAATACTGTAGTAAATTTAGGAATAACACAGAAAATGTTCTTTAAACTTTATATCCTCATTGAGAAGTTTTACATACACACATTTGAGCAAGAAGAGAGAAAATGTTATCATTTTTATCTCAAGAAGCAAGAATTCTTTCTGACCTGCATGAGATGTCAAAGAGAGAATTCTGTTTGCAGTAATAGGTAGGTCATCTATAAGATGAACTTTCTGTACATATTACATTTTTAGAGGACACCATTAGCTCGCTAATTTTTTTTCCTCTCTCCCCCCAACAAAGGACCTTCTTATGTTTGAAAGGGGTGTCCTTAGAGTGACCTGAGCTTAACCTAAGCCTCTCTTTTCACATTCCTACTTGGGTTCCAAGTGAAGGGCTTGACTTTGCCATTGGCATCCAGGAGCACCAAATGCTGACTGCCAAATCTTAGTGAGAAATGGCAAGCAGATTAAAAGGAAGGTGGCATGAGCCCCTCCCATTGGTAACCGGGGGTAGAGTCAACAGGAAAGAAGTGTGGCTGGGAGCAGGCCTGGTCGTTGGCCAAGAAAAGAAGGGACTAAGAGACTCAGGGCCTCTTTGATACGTGGTTAGTCAGGGAACTTAGTCTGTGACTCTCTCTCTCTCTCTCTCTCTCAGCATTTTTCAGTGGGTTTAAAATGTGAAAAATATTTATGTAGACCAAAATGGTATTTTGTGTCAATGTTTTGCTTTTGATCCACCAGTTTATTTACAACTGAGTTACTTGCATTTCGTGTATGAAATAAAGAGGTTAGGAAAAGAGCGATTTTAATCCAAGAAAAAATTCAGAAAGGAAAGAACCTTTCAGTTAAGAAGCCTTCCGATGAAGATTAACATAATTGGAAATGATTTTTGATGTTTATTAGCTTGTTGACGGCATTGATGAGCTGTCAATATCTGAGGAATAAGTTTGTTATAATTTTTAGAATGTGAGGAATTTGAGTCACTTATGATGTCTGTAACTAATCGTCTTGCTCTGAGGCTTCGATTCTGGACTCTGGCTCTCACCTCAGCTGTCTTCTGAGTCCCCTGTGGGAGACCATGAAAACTTCTGAAGTTTCAGGAAGGAGTGAACGAGGGAAAGGGACATACGGAGTACTCTAGGCAGAGGCAGGTAAGAGAAATTGGTGGGTTCAAAAGTCTATAAGAAGCTCCTGGTGACTATAGCCTAGTGATAAGAGAGACACAAGTCAAGATGGACTTTATAAATGAGTTAAAGGATTGGACTTCATCCCCAGGGCCATGAGAAGGGTGTTGATCAGGGTTGTACATGACTGGATTTTCCTATGCCTGATGTTTGACCTTCTAGAAAACCAGTTAATCTCAAACGAGTCTTAAATATAAAATGAGGTTAAAAATTGTTAAATTGCCATCACAGAGTAGAGTACACGAAGGTAGCAGAAAGAGATCATTCTAGTCCCCCAATGCCACCCCAATCCCCCACACACGCCTCATGTGTCCTCATACTGAGATCTGCTTTGGGAGATGCGAACACAAGTCCAGTATTCCTCATTTGTCCCTCAAAACCCCCGGGGCTCAGGTGGCAAATCTGAAGAAGAGCAGGGGAGCTGAGTGAACATCTCTAAACAGGGAGAGCAGAATGGTGATAGAAGAGCATGGAAGCACATTGAATTTGATCCAATGGAGCAAAAAATTTATTGAGCACCAATTTTGTGAAAGTGCTCACAAAAATAAAAATAATGAATAGTCAATCTCAGTCTAACACGGACATACAGCTACATAATAGCTATTCAATGATGAGTGTTCTGAGTGTGATAGGATGAGTGTAATAAACATACCAAAAAAGTTATAAAATGTAAAACTACATCTAAAGTTATTTTCCCAAATACTATAGAGATACAGAGGATGATACAGTTCATTACTCAGAAAAAGAAAACCAACAGCTTAGAAAAATGACCAAAAATAAAGTAGAAGAAAAATATTTTTGTGTGTTTATTTACTAAACACCTTTCCATTCATGATTCAATCGGTTATTTATTTACTAATTTATTAGTTAAATCAATCCCTTGATCAAACAGTTGAGCAGCAAAGATTTTTTTAATATCATATATGCCAGGCATTGTGTTAGGTGCTAGTGATTTTTAGCATATTATCACGATATCAGAGACTAAAACTGACGGTGTGATTTCCCCCTCCCTCCGCCCCGCTTTCTTTCTGCTCAGTCCTTCCCTTCCCCTCCCTCTAACACAGGCATTTCCTCCCTGACAATTACTCTGCTACTGTTGGGTTCCTCTCCCCATCTTCCCTCTTGGAATGTTTTGTGAAATGCCAGACAAGATGACTCAGGGAGAACGGGGGAGAAAAGCTTGCAAGTCCCTTGGTCTCACATTGTGTGTGTAACAGGATACTATTAAGGAGGATCCACTTTGCCAAAGTAGCCCGAATAACATGCTGATAACATTTTCCACTATCAAGGGCAATACCGCAAGGGCACATAAATGATGAATGAAAGTGTGAAATGCCCTTGATGGTTTAACTTGTGAAAGGAACACGGACGCGGGGTGTCACAGGCTGGCTAGAAGCTCTGTGTGCATTCAGACACGGAAAAAATAATGTGAACTCGGTCTAAGGAATGAAACCAAAGGAGGAGCTATGGAAGAGACTTGTGCTTTTCATTTGGTGCAAACATGCCCTTGAGTTCTGTCAGGGCAATTTTAAGTGTATCATTTAGTACTTGAAGTTTTGCCTCTGTTTCAAAGAATCCTCAAGGATGGAAACTCAACAACTCCAGAAATCCCTTGATCTCAGTCTCCTCACTTTCATGCTTTAGAAACAACAATTCTCTCTTGGGTGGAGATACAAAGGGGCCCAGCAACAGGGAGGGGCAACGAGGGAGGGGACGGGAAGGAGGGAAGAAAGATGAAAAAATCTGGAAAACAAGAGTTTCCATAAATAGGCCTTGCTTTTACCAGACTTTTCGCTTCCTAGTGAAATGACTTTTATTTTATTTTATTTTATTTTTACCATGTATTGAAGCTGACTTCATGGCTAGAGAAAAATAATTGCATGGTTGGTTATGTCAAAATTCCACAATTTAATTTCTTTTTGTCATAACTGCTAAGATTATATTTTTGGGAGGACGGATAAGTGAAGTATTACCGGTAATATCATCTCAGATTATATGATGATTTCAATTTCTCAAAGCAATTTTAATTGTCAACAATCTTATTTCCATCTTTGTAAACCAGACATATTTTCTTAATTTGCATTAATTTCAAAATCCTGAAGGGAGGCTCCCGGCATTATGAGTAGATCTACAGGAGAATCTGATTCCTTTTAAGGAATCCTTTTTTTTTTTTAGATTGACATGATTTATTTTAATAATAAAAAAAAAAGCTGAACATTTTGCACAAATTACATGAACGTATACCCAAGACATTCTCTCTGCATAGCAACCAACACTGATGTATGTAATTTGAATTTTTAGATGGATTATTTATAATCCTTTCAATTTGCAAGTTATTTAAAGGTTTAAGCAAATCGTAAGATAAAGGATCTTTCTACTAAATAAGTAACATTAAAAAGATGATATGTTTGGGTAAATCTTTTGAAAATCAGAACTGATTTCTATCAATGCCAATTTACTTGTGTTGTAATGATAACCCCCCACACACCCTAAACTTGACTTAACTGCTGAGGATTAAGAACCTCTAATTGGCAAGAGCTTTTCCTGATGTCTATGTATTGTGTTCCACGTGAAGCTGAAGTCAGGAACATTCTTTCTTACATCCTACCTGAGAATGAAGTTCTCCATTTCCTCATTCACAAAATCAGGGAGTTGCACTAGATGTCCCCCAGGATTGCTTTTCCTTTGAAATCCTGTGGTTTTGTGAAACTATAATGACGTATGTCTTTCCCCTTCCATACCAAGGTATGTATCCTTCTGTGTGGAAATATCCAGCTTCTGGAAGTTGCCAGAACAGAATCAAGGTGCTGTCCTTGGATAGAGCAGCCTGTGAAGACTCAAGTATATTCCTGTAGATGTGCATTTTCTTGTTGTAACTATCTCAAATTCTTCATGGGTAAATCTGGAGGGACAAAAAACAACAAAACAACAAAAAAACAATCAAGGCACCTACTCTGCCAGTTTTCTGTGGGATAAAAAGCCTGGGTTAAAGCTGTCATTCTTGCCTGGGAGAATAAGATCACATCGCCATCCTTTACTGATAATTCCCAAGAAAGATACGAAATTACTTGGAGAACAGGTGAGGAGTACCTGTTTCAAGAGATAACAATAAACAGCCCACAGAGGTGCAGCCTTGCCGGGTGGCTCAATGAATGAATGGTTTTGGTAAAAATATTCTTTTTTCAGAACACGTAGACAGGAGGTCAAACTGGCCAGAGGTTGCAGGATGAAATGTGCTACCACCAGAAAGATAAGCTCGACCTTCAGGTCTCGGCATATACCTCTCTCGCTAGAGGACTCGTCACCTTAAGAACCCTGGACACAGTATACCCCACAGGGAGGCCCTGCTAAGAGCACAGGATAGAGCATGCATGCTACTGTTTTACCCACAACCCTGCAGCCCTGTAGCTCTCATTTCTTCTTAAAAGATAAAAAGCAAAAGCTCAGAGAAGTCACATAAATGGTTTACTGAAAGATGTTTACTAATTAATGACCCAACTGTGGCTCCCAGACCAGACACCGGGAGGTTTGAAAGCCTTAAATTGATGGTGGCAGGACTAAGTACTTAGATTGAACTCTTTACACTTCAAGGAAACTTTTAAAGCTAGTTTTCTCTTCTGCTCTATATTAAACTTAACTTCACATTCCAGTGGCTAAGAGGCTTACCTTAAATCTGTTGGCACTATTTCTCATAGGTTCAAATCATGCAAATTGCCTGAAAGAGGAAGACCATGGACTTAATTGGAGAAGGGATGGATTAATAGCGTGGGTTTTGAGTCAGTCTTGAGGCTGAATCTTGGCTCCGCTGTTTACTTGGGCGAGACATGTAAACTTCCAAAGCCTTTCCTTTCTCATACATTTGATGGAAATAGCAATAGTTCAGAAGATTGTAGTGTGATTAAAAAAAGTATAGAAAAGATTTAGCACAATGCTTGGCAGGTAATAAATATTAAGTAACACTCATCATGATAATTGCTAAATCTGATTATAATCAAATAATAGAGACAAAAACTGAGATTGACAGACTTTTTCTATAAAGGGCAAAATAGTAAATATTTTAGAACATTTTAGACTTTGCAGGCCATACAATTTCTTCTATAACCACTCAGCTTTGTTGTCATAGCACAAAAGTAGCCACAGACAACAGAGAAATGAATGTGTGTGGCTGTGTGCCTTAAAACTTTATTTACAAAAATACACCAGAGGTACACCAGATTTGGCCCATGGGTGTCATTTGCCCATTCCTGGGGTAAAGTGGCAAATAAATTAATTTTAAGAAAATAAATATATAACTATAACTACGTGTCTAACAGTCTCTAGATGAATTACATCCAGAGTTAAAGAGGTGGTAAACAGATCTCCATAGGCAATTCCCCAGTGTCTGGTTTGGTAGGCAAGCCTCACGAGTTTTAAATCACTTTCACTCATGAGTCATCCTTTGTGTGAGAGAGCATTTACCATTCTATGGCTGTTAATCTTTTTTGTAGACTAAACTGCAGATGCAATCAGCTGTTCCAATCACCTGCTTGGGTATATCAGGAGAAATCTGGGATTCAGAAACTCCATTTACACACCATTTTACAACAAACTAAAATCCACTGCTGAAATGCCACACACATTTGCCAGCTAAGGGAGTCTTTGGGAAATTGAAGCCTTTCTGACTGAATGTAAAATCTGACAAGAGCCCATCTTCGTTGAAAATGTGAAAGCCTGAGATATTTAAATGATGTAGGTCAATTAATAAGGTCATATTTAATCATGCTATCGTTTATATTTTGATGTGATCACACTTCAAACTGTGAAGGGAAAATCTGAAATAAAATTCAATCCATTTTAAATGTGCAAACAGCCTAAAAGAACTAAATAGAAATTTTTAAAAAATAACTATGATTCATCATTGACCAAATTAAATTAACAGTCTTACTAAATTGGTGCCTTATGATCAAGTCTGAACCTCATGGAAAGGGAATCATGCTGTTGAGTCCTGCAGGGGGAGCTACTTGGCTTCTCTGCTCCGGAGTGGAATCTGACTGAGCCCTGAATTGCTGAGTTTACTTGCCAGAAAACCATTTTTTCATAACAAGAAAAATGAATATTCCTTATGATCAGCCATAAGCTGAATTGCTCACTTTGAACCTTTTAATTTGCTTCAAAATCTCCTTTCTTCTGCTTTATATCATAATCCAAAAGTTTCATTAGTTTTTGTTTGTTTGTTTTTGGCTATTATTACCTTTACGTTACCTCAATTCATCTCAGTTCTTACACTAGCTACCAGCTACTTAGAGTTATATCACATCCCACAGGTTAAGGTCTCAGTCCCACAAGATGATCCTTGATTTCACTTCAGATGCCAATCACGAGTCTGAGTTGTTAAGACCTACTGGTTATAAAATCAAAGATTCCCACCGCCTGCTACTTAGGTTCCATTAATCTGCTAGTGCAGCTCACAGAACTCAGGAAAACGTTTACTTACTAGACTACCAGTTTATTACAAAAAAACACAACTCAGAAACAGCCAGATATAAGCTATGCACGGGGCAGGTAGGAAGGAAGCTTCCATGCTCTCTCTGGTGCCACCTTCCCAGCATCTCCACGTGTTCATCAACCCGGAAGCTCTCCAAACCCTGTTGTTTAGGATTTTTATGGAGGATTCATTACATAGACGTGATTGATTAAAATCATTGACCAATGGTAATTGATTCAACCTCCAGCTCCTCTCTGCTCCTCAGAGGTCCGAGGGTGGGGCTGAAAGCTCTAATCCTCCTAGTTAAACTGGTTGGTTCCCCTAGCAACCAGTTCCCATCTTGTGGTTATGGAGAAGCTGTCCAAAAATCACTTCACTAATATGAACTCAGGTGTGGTTGAAAGAGGCTTATTACAAAAACAAGAAACAACCACTTCACTTTTATTACTCTGGAGTTCTTTTACGAAATGGGAACAAAGATTCAATGTAACACAAGATGGCCCCTGTGGCTTTTGTCACTTAGGGAATCATAGGTGATGTAGGAACTGTGTGTCAGGAGTCATGATCAAAGACCAAAGACTATGTTTCTCATTATAAATCAAAAATCTCAGATATTTTTCTATATTAAAGTAAACATATGGTTCATTGGGTTTAAATTCATTATCAAACTTAAACATCAGTAGATTGTACATAAACATCCTGATTTATTGCTGTCTTAGAAAATTATGATGTCTAAGAATGTTGGGATGGCTTTCCCTCTTGTGAATTCTAAGGGCACATGTTTGTTTTGGTGGTAGGGGGTGGAGGAGAGGCATTTGATTCTGGGGATGGTCTACTTTTTGTGCTTAACTTGTACTGCAAAAAAAAAAAAAGGCAGATAAAAAGTGGTGGTCTCTGAGTAAAATCTCTATGGGACTTTGAGAGTTGATACTGTTGATGCCTTGATGTCATCAGTTTTCTTTTGCAATTTAAGAATTATGGTTTTTTTTAATTTACAGGTTGGTATAACTTTAGAAATATTGGGTACTTATGGTAAATTTTATATAATCTCATACCTCTCTGACCAATTTCTTCTAGGCTTAAACAATTTACATTGCAAAAGAGTACCTGATGCATTGTATAAATATATTATTGTCATCATCATCACTATCTTAGTATTATTCTTGCATTTTTAAAGTAAGAAGATGTCTTAAACTTTGTCTTCAATGTAATTCCTGTATTCAGAATGTTAACAAAGGAGAAATCACTATAACAGAGATTGTACAGGCTAAACATTAAATTTTATAATAAATATAGTGCTTTTGGATGAAGACAGTTTCCAGTCCATACTTCTTTTGAGGTAAATTCTTACAAAGAGCTGAATGCTTGGGATTATTTAACCAACACTTACACATTTTGTGTATTTTAGGACTGACTTTGCCAAAATCATGCTCATTAAGGTATGGTTAGCGTCATCACAGGATGAAAGAATTTCGTAGCCTTTAAAAAAGTTGAGAATGCCAGTACGCAGACAGTTCTGCTCTTAGCACTCCAGCACATTAAACACACTAGCAGCTCACTGACAAAGACTGTCGAATAGAATTTCCTTTTCAAGCTTCCATCTTAGTCAGCTAAATAATATGAGAGCTATTTGTCATGCCACATAGATCAAACATGAACGGCTTGCAAAATAAATTACCTCTGAGGTCATTTGCAGACCAAATATGATCCTGGAAAAAATGTGTGTATGGAAAGATAATGCAAGTGAAAGAAACAGCTGATATCCAGAGTGAAGAACAAGTATTGAAAATTTTTTCCAAGTTGGAAAATTTGAATAACTTAAATGGCCTTTGCCTCTTCATTTCCAGTGACTCTCTTTGGAAAGCAAGAACCGTGTGGAGATATCTTAACTGAAGTTACTGTTTCCTAATCTAGCATCTGATTTTGATGCTCACGTTTTGACAAATAAGATGACATCATTTTTTCCTGCTGAGGCCAGGTTTTTCTGGGGTTATATCTGGCCCTGAAGTTTAAATAAAGAATACACAAACTAATATCAAGCATCCATCCAATTAACTTTGTTATGAAATATATATGTGTGTATTGTGAGTGTATGTGTGTGTGTGTGATTCATCCCGAATACAGAATTTTTAAAGTTGAAGCATGAGGATTTTACGGTGCAATGGTGAAAAATTTCCCCAGAAATTATTGCAGTATTTTTGTGCATGTTCACTTATGTAAGACAAAAATTCCTTGAATGCAGGCACAGTATTTATTTGTCTTTGGATCCAAGCACCAATAGAGTGGCGACCTCAGAGTAGATATTCAATAAATCTTCCTGATGAATAAATCCTGTGGCCAGAAAATGCCATTGGGGAACCATAATATAAATGAATGGATGTCTTCTAAAAAACATTATAATTAGAGGTAGCACTATAGTGGGGAAAAATGGATTCGAAGTAAAAAATAGTGAAAAGATCTGGATTTAAGTTCTGATCCCTATAGATTACTGTTGTCTGGCCCAGCAGTGAGCCTTGTGTCTTCAACAGAAAAAAACAGGGTTGGGGAGGGGAGAGGAAGGATGAAAAAAATTACTACATAAAGAGTAGAACAGGATCATTGTTTTTTAGGTAATTTCAGCCATTCAAAAAGTATTTTAAATTCTTACTATATGTCAGACACTGTTATTTATAGATGATGGAACTACAGAGGGAAAGTTTCTCTCTGGGAGCTTACAGTCTAGTGATATATTATGTCCTTGTATGATGTTAAATTAACATTGCATGTTATACTTTTCCACTTTATGCCAAATAGTATGTAGTATATTAGATAATATTGTATTGATTCATATCTTAGAAAATATATTGACATGAACTGTATTAAATAGTGAGATATATAATATTATAATGAGCAATATGACAAAGAAATAATTGTAGGGCATCGGCGCTGCCATTTTAGGCGAGGTGGTCAGGGAGGTGACATTTGAGGAGAGCCTTGAATGAAGTATGATAGGAGGTCATGAAAAAAGTAAAGCTAGAATATTCCAAGCAGAGCGAATCTCAAATAAAAGGTCCTGAGGAAAGACAGCTTTGTTTCTTCAAGAAAAAATAAGTCCTGTGTGAGTGAGTGTGGAGACTGAGAAGAAGAGCAGAAGGAGACGGTGTTGAGAGGGAGGCAGAGGTCAGATTTTGGAAGGGCTTTTTCTGCGAACTCAGAGAACAGGTGAGTGTGCACATCAGTTCTTTAGAGTCATCAATCCATAGGTACAAGCGAAAGTAAATAGAGAAGAACAATTTTCTATGGCTGAACGCTGGGGAGCTTCTGAGTTTAGGATTTGGGATCCGAATGAGTATGCAGGCTAGGAGACTCAGGAGTGGCTGGTGAGGAAGGAGAGAATGAGGAGAACGTGCCTCTGACTCAAACAAGTAATTGAAGAAGGGTGAGTCACCATTGGTGCCAGATTCCCCTGCAGAACCGAGGAAGATGAGGACTGAAAACCACCCTTTGTGCTCAGCGCCCTTCAAAGGAACAGTTTAGTGAAGTTGTGGGGACAAGAGCTGCCTGTAGCTGATTCAAAAGAGAATACAAAACAAGGACGTTGGGACAGAGAGCAAAGTACGCTCGTAAGAATGAGGGATGAAGAAATGAGCTACTGAAGGATGGGCATGCAAGGTAAAGGAAGAATATTTTTCCTACGGTGGAAGATACTGTACCATACTTGTGAGGAAGATAGCAGGTCGGACAGACGGAGATTGTGATGAGGAGGGGGTTCCAAGGAGAGCAAACACAGGTGAGCCATGGTCACAGGTATGGTAGATCCTGAGGGTGAGTGGAGAACAAGTGCCTTATTGTCTGTGATCTTATCAAGTTTAGTCCCAAGTTTCCAACCCTGAAAGCTATTGAAGGCACTTTGCATTACCAAAATTGAGATGGAGATATACCCTAATCCTTTCTTTACTCTTTTAAAGTCACATCCCATTTAAACAGCTGCTAGTAGAATACAATGGAGACTAAAAGTCAAGGGATATTCCTTGTTCCTTCTCTAAGTTAGTTTTGCTCATAAGCAGTGGAGTACTGGTAAATATTTAATCACTTATCCTCTGGGGGAAAAAACACCCTAATTTGTAATGGTTACCAATTACTGTAGTGTCAATATTCTTGTCATGGCCAATTAAAAATTTAGATAATCTTTCCATTATAAGTCATGAAGGCTTTCAAAGTGCAGTTATGGAGACGTTTTTGTTATATTCTCATCATATGTTTCCTACTATAAATGAGAACATGTATAAATGAAGATTATTTTCACTGGTTGATGAAATGATAAATTACTTACTTGCTAAGTTTGGATTAAACTTATTTAACTTTCTTGGTAATTGACCATATGATGTGACCTGTGGTGATCTTTCATTTTGTTTATAATTGATATTTTATCTTTTCTACTTAAAGAGGAAGTTTGTGTGTTTCTATTTGGAACGTCCCAGAGAAGCATAGGAGATTATTACAGGCTAACATATCTATGAAAATAGAATTTTCTTATATTCCATTAGTGGGAATTGCAGCTTTTGTTCTTTTGACTTGAATAAAAATTGTTAAATTATTTTTTTTAAAAAAGGATGTAACGATCAGCTCACAAAACCCTGAATATTTAACGAGCAGCTCTGACAAGTGAGTAGGATCTGGCTCCAGCCTGAGCTTCAAATTTACAATCCCTCTATCGACTCTAAGCTTTCTGAAGATGAGACATGGTATCTGGTCCACTTTCTGTGTCTTTAAGCACAAAGCACATTGATTTACCTAATAGAGCCACACACCAAATATTTGGGGAAGAAAGGAGGGAAGGGCAAATGTGATGTTCAACAGCTCAGATAAATGACATCTGTGAACCATTCAGCCTAGAACATACATCCCCATTCCACCTGCCTCGCTCTTTGCCTCCTATGTCTTGGTTTAAATGTTGCAGTGATAGAAAGGTCTTTCTACTGATTCTACCCAATGAGGTCTCCATTGTTAATTGATAGCTTTATACTCAGTTGCTTTTTTTCATAGTGCTCTTTGTGATCCATCATTTTACACTATTTGTTCATTTATTCACCTATCTACCCTACCATATTATAATCTCAAAATAGGGTGAGGACCATGTTTATTTTATTCCCAGCACATACCTAGTACTCAGAACAGTGAGGGACTTGTAATATGCACTTAATGAATAAATATACTTTGGACAAATAAGTGATTTTACAACCTTTATTAGTAAAATTCAAGCTATTTAATTTAGCAAAATGCTAATCTTATTGGTAAATTATTTTGATATCTAGAAGACCATATTGATATCTTGTTTTGCATTTTTATTAGTTACCAATTGTCAGAATAGGGAGTTAAAGTTACTGAAACGTTCATCAACTTTGTTTTCTACAAACAGCTGTCGCTGCCATTTTCAAAATGTAATTTTACACAGTTTTATATTCTAAAATGTTATCCATGGTCTCTGCGTTTCATCTGAATTTACATGCACACACTAACAGCCATACATATTTTATGGATGGAGGCAAATACCAGTAGACAAAGGCTTGAACTCATCCTGCTAATAATCACGAAGGAGTAAATTTCTATACAAAAATATAGTACCAAAACTCCTTTCATGTTATATCTACAGAATCCCCAAGCCTGTCTTATATAGCATTGCTAACCTGTTTTTATGCCCTCTGCTCACGCTGTTTGTTCTACTTGGAACGTCCTCCTTGTGGGGTGGCTGTAGCTCAGTGGTAGAGTGCATGCCTAGTGTGCGTGAGGACCCGAGTTCAATCCCCAGTACTTCCGTTCTTATTTTCACATAGTCGTTCCTTAAAGAGGCATTTGCTGAGAGGTTACTGTGACCCTGGCACTAAGCGAGTACTGGGGATTCAAAGATAAATAAGATACAGCTCTGCTCAGGGAGCTGACTGTATGGCTGAGGGTCAGCCTAGTGGGTCTAGTGGGCTTCACACAGGGTCGGATGAGAGGCTCTAGTCAAGAATGAGTTGTCAGAGAATGCTTCCCAGAAAAGAGTGCCTCTCCTGAGTTACAGCCACTCTAGATGGGTTTCCTCTTCATCCAAGTCCCATAGGACATTTCCTTTCCTTATGGCATTAGTAGAGTTCCTTATTTTATTGTAGATATTATGGGTTTTTTTTTACATATTATGGACATATAAGTACCTATATATTTTCATATATGTGTGTATGCTTCACTTACGTGTATCACAATCAGGTTTTTTTCTCATTCACGTCAATTAATTATTTGCCAGGTGGCCGACCAGGTGAATTAGGGACACAGATTCCTTCAGCATATTGGCTGCTCTAAATATTCTGTTGAGCCTGACCTGGAGATGAGGGGAGAGAGACACCCAGCAGAGAATATCAAGGACAAGTTCAGAGGTCACCTACAATGTCAAGTACTTTCAGTTGGGCAGAGGTAGGTGCATGGCCCCAATTAATCGTACCTATTATCAAACTGTGAACTTAATAAGGCATAAATTTATAATTTAACTATAATATACTTCAGAATATGTTTACTTACAATTTTAGCAATCTTTCCCTCTGGAAAGAAGTTTAGAAAGTTTCATAATATACTTTTTAATAATGTTCCTGTGTTGCATTTAATCCATGCATCTGGCAGATAATCCTCATTAACTTCCATGCTGAGGAGTGAGGCATCCAAAGAGGCATTTCTTCCTTGTGTTAAGTGTGCAGCTGTGGGTCACCAGGAGGTTTGGCCGTTGAACATAACCCTTTTTGTCTGCTGGTTTATAAGCCAAATTCAGCATTTTTAAGTGAGATTTTTTTTCCCCCAAATTTTATGGAAATGTGGTATTTTTCAAAGCATCCATCCAAAAGAAACCTAGCTAAAAACTACCTACAACAATATCACCATGTTTCGCTCTATTTTTTTTTTTTTTGCCTTTAAAGTCAAATGCATTTGTGTTACCATGTCCCCTAGGTAGAAATTGTCCCCAGGTGCACTCCAGTAATACAGTAAAGGCCAGTGATAGTTGAAGGACTAATATTTTCCTAAACAATTGTGTAAATTGAGAATGGATGTAACCCTCTAAAGTTTGGGCAAGCATATAATTTATCATCCTGAAAGACTGTATAAATTAATATCCAGTCAGTTTACGAATACAGTCAGTAAGAATTACATTCTGTGGAATTTATGTATATGGCATGGACATAGGAGGTGGAGAAGATCAACATGTGCAATTAAAATAGCAACAGACAATCATTTGTAGCTCTAATCGGGAAACCTCATGCAATTTTTAGGCATTGTGGTTTAATGGAAAGAAAATAGCTTTTAGAGTACTTAGCTTTCAGTTCTATTCAACTGTTTATAACCTGTGATCATAAGGAAATTATTTAATTGGTTCTCATCTAAACGGAAGTCTAAAACATCTGTTACATACCGTGGTAATCGATCATAAAGGTGTAAATTTACCTGCAACGGTACCTGACACAGGGAAGCCCCTTGCTGGAGCTATAATCCATTCTAACTATCTTTTAACTTATACTTTTCAAGTATACACACACACACACACACACACACACACAAACACAAATGCAGAATATTTTGAAAAAATATAAAGAAGAAATAAATGTCTCCTATAAACTTCAATGCCAACAGATGACCATGATAAGATTTTGTGGTAGTTGACGTGTATGATATGCACGTATACATCTCAATGTGTGATATTACAGGAGCCAGGATTTCAAAATACATTTTAAATAAATTTGGACATCATATAGTTTTGTATGCTTACTTTTGAAGTTGGCATTAAGAATTTTCCAGCATTTTTAACATGATTTATTTAAAAGCAAGCCTTAGAGCACATCAAATAATGTTCTTTTGTCAGCCACAAACACTGAATTGAGTTAACACAGCAAGTCAGAGATGGTCTCACTGGGCTAAAATCACGGTGTTGTCAAGGCTGTGTTCCTTCTGTTGGCTCCAGGGAAAATCCTGTTTCTTTGCTTTTTTTTTTAGCTTCCAGAGGTCATTTGTATTAATTGCCTTGTGGCCACCTTCTTCCATCTTCAAAGGCAGCATTAGAAGGTTGTGTTCCTCTCACATCACATCAGTCTGATCTCCTCTTCTGCCTCCTTCGTCATTTGCAAGGATCTTGTGGTTACTTTAAGCCCACCTGGATGATGCAAGATAATCTCCCTGTCTTGATGTAAACCGACTAGAAAACTTAATTCCATCTGTAAACTTTATTCCTCTTTGTCATGTCGCCTAACATAATCACAGTTTCCGGGAATTAGGAGTTGGCCATCTTTGAGAGGCCAGTATTCCATCAAACATAAAAATCGAATTATGCACAAAATGAAAGAAACTGAATTGAACTTTCCTATAGAAGAGTTAATCAGTCCTGAGTCATCCTTACATCTGAAGATGTAAGGCCTGAAGAGCAAAGCCATGAATTTGTTGGAGAGCTAGAGTGTGCACTAATTTTTCTTGAAATGCAAAAGCCCTAATTAGGATACATTATCATTTACTTAGTGGTTCAAAGAGTGGCCCTGTAACAATAGAACCTGGGTTCACCCTCCAGCAGCACCATTTCCTGGCTGTGTGGCTTTTGATAACTCATTTAGCCTTGGGCTTAAATTTCTTCCTCTGTAAAATGGGCATGGTAAAAGACCTGCCTTGTATAGAGTTGTTGGGATGATCAGATGAGACAGCCCTGAAAGCTTCTACAAGGATGTCTGGAACAAACGCGAAAGGCACAATTAGCAGGAAAAAAAAGGCCCAGGTGCTTGACTTATTGAAAAGGCTCTTTATTCCTCCCTCAGTGTTATTTAACAGGGGAACACACACACACACACACACACACACACACACACACACACACAGAAAAGAAAATTTAAGGTGCTATTATCAGAAAAAGGAGAATAAAATCAGAGGAGGCAAAACACCAGATGCCCACTGTGCATATAACAAACACCAGATGTGGAGATTTACCATGAAGGTAATGAAGCCTGAGTTTAGGGAACCTCATTGCATAGGCTCCTTCCAAGACCATATATCTAATTAGGACTGACAAAACTTTATTTTTAGATAAAAAATAATATAATAACTGCCCCTAATAAAAAACACTCAAAAAAATAGCACTTCATGTAACCTGGCAGTGTATGACTAGAAAGCCCTTGTACACTGGCATCACCATGTTTCCATTACTCTGTTTTCTGCTGACTCAAAACTTTACATAGACTTACATAGTAGGAGTGACTGGATTATACGTGCATGTCAGAGAGAGTCTAAAGACTATAATAAAATACACATTTACTTAGAAAATTAAGCTATGTCCCTACAGAATTCAGTATTAAAAGTTACTTAAAATATTACTTATTTACCTGACTTCAGATATATTGTGGTAAAAAAAGGTCTAAAGTGAAACAAGTCCTTTTTTTTTTTCCAGTGGAAAATCATCTAATGACTACTTGCACTCACTGAAAAGGTCTAAAGTGAAAATGGAAAGATTATAGTTAACCTGTTCCTACTAGGAATTTTATATAATCCAAATAAACAATTTGTCTTGTATGATATTATTTCCATTCTGCTAAGACTTTAAAGTCTGCTTTTGATTATTGCATTTTATTGAGAAAGTGTTTATTCCTTTCCCTAAAAAAAAAGAATTCTGCTGTTTCCACATCAATAGTCATCCACAATTTTCCATAGTTGCTTATATCCAACATCTGGTATTTCTAAATGAAACGTCAGAAAATCCCTGAATCACAGTTGGAAGAACGAATTTAAATATCAAGTGCTGTATAATGAGATACTTCACAGAAGGGGAGAGAAGTCCTGCTCAGTAGAACGGCCCTTCAGAGATGACGAACAATGCCTACATTATGGATTCTGTGTGAAATGGAGCCTTTATGGCATTAAGGGTCTAACTGTTCTTTCACTGATGCACGTGTGTAACTCCCTTTAGAGAAGCTAACAATGAACCCCTTAACAGGCTGACGCACTCACGTGCTCCATTGTGTGGACAGACAGTGAATTGGGGTAGTGAGCTATGACTCCAATCACTTACCACTGTCACATGGTTCTGATCAATGTCTAAGAGCCTGTTAAAACCTTACTTTTAGGGGATTAATGGAAATAACAGATTCCTCTACGTTCCTCAGGTCCTTTACACTTTTTCGGACAAAATGGGCAAACTTTTTCAATTTCTTCTCCAAGCTTATGCCAATAAAATTACATACTCCAATCCCATAAAATGTACAAATGTATAAAATTTCTTGATACAGAAATCAGTCAGTAAATATCCATAGAATTTCTATATTGGCACCTAACACTTACATCTTAAATTCAGAAAAGACAAGAACTGTTTGTTCATGGAACAGTTTCTTGACTAAGAAAATAACCAGAGCCCCACAAAGCACACCTGTCTCGCACATATAGTTTACACATATAATGACCCCAAAGCCAGTGTTAAATAGTCAACCCCCAACCCTGCTAACCGCCCTGCTTGCTCCGTCCTTCCTCCCGGGCGCCCCCGGTCCTCAGGGGCCTGCCCAGCTACGCTTTCAGCTGGGCACCACAGCCTGCCTCCTTCCTGTTTCTGATGAGTGGTTTATTTGTTACTAACCTCTTCTTGCTACACAGCCTCTCTGTGTGAACTCATGGATCTTCTGTGGGTGGTATTCCTGGGGTTGGCCCTGTGGTCTCTCTGGCTGCAGAAAGCGGTACTGATAATCCCCCTGGAAATTTCAACCACAACCCAGACTCCAACCCTAATATGCAGGATCCAATCTCAGTCTAGCCTCTGGCCCTCTTAAGTTAACACCTATTCTGTAACTGAGCAAAGCCCTTCTTGGACGTGGAGAGTTTCCACGGGGTTTCAATACAGTCTACCATTGTAAAAGGCACACGAGGATTAAATTGCTCCTATTTTAAGGCAAGATGAAATTATTTTTATCAAATTTATGCACAGTGATCATTGGACCAAACTAACAAAAATTCTAATTATTAAGAATCTGGTTGATGGTTTCCAGTAAGGTACTCAGCTTAAACACTTAATAAAAATGTCTTTACATTTCCATCCTGACTAATCTTCCTACAACCAAGGGAGTTTATTTCTGCTTCTATTCAAGCCCTGACAGTCATTGTGTTACCCCAAAAGGTAAAGACCTCAGTTCTTGTCATCCCCAGAAGATAAGTTTACAGTCGGGAGACAGTGACTTGTGCAGAAAAAGATTTTAAAGATTTATTTAGAAAAAGACAATTTCACCTCCAATAATAGGGGAGGGGGTGCTGATCCAAGGGAGGGAAAGTGGCAGTTTTTCTCTCCCCTTTCTCTTTTATCCTGGCTTAGAGGTGGTCTTTTGATTGATCGACAGCTCTTGTCTCTGGAGTGCTTAGCCATGTTTGGCCCCTTTGCGCATGTCCTTACCCGTGGTGTACACAGAAAAACCCGTAGAGGGAGAGCTAAATTGCAACGTTAATTATAATACAATGAACATCGGGTGGTGTCCAGTTAAGTCCTTTCTGCTGTCTCTCAGTCGTGACTGTTGGGTTTTAACCAGTTTCTTGCTGGCACTCACTTAGAGGAAGCAAAACCCCTTTATGCTGGGGGCAGGCATAACACCATCTTCCAGACCATCCTCACTCTCCTCCTCCTATCTGCCCGGTGCCCCCAATTATCTAACTACCTAACATTTGAACTTCTCTTATTTTCAATACCTTCTTTTATTTTCCCTTTCTCTCTAATGTAAAATGAACCAAGGGCTAGGACATTTGGTGGAACAGAAACATCTTGTGCCCAGCCCTTCCCCAGATGCTTCATCCCCTCAGGGAGTCTGTGCTCCTACTTTTTGATTCACTCGTACTCCAGCTGCTCATGCTCCCTGCCCAGGTTAATCCTATGGGTTGTTTGTTTTCCCAGCCTGAGACAATTGCCCAACTGCCCTTACTGCTTTGACTGGGACCTGGGTGGTCTGGAGAAATTTTTGAATGTTGTAAAATCAATTTCTCAAGGGTGTTTGGTAGCAAGAGGTTCAAACATGGCTCCAAGAGCATGGTTAGGTATGGAGTAAAAGGTAACCACAAGTAAGTCACCAGGTGAGAAGTTGGCATTTGCATACGAGGCTGCTGAAAATTGGCAAAGGGGATCTACTACTACTAATCTTTTTTTTATTCAATGTAACGTGTTCTGGTTCTATAAATATACTATGTTATTTTTGTTTGAAATTTTCTTTAAAATTTAGGACCGGAATTTTAAATGAAATATTCTACCACTAGAAATCTTGTGTTTGGTTTTAATCCAAAAGCATAAGCAGAAAGGCTGTTCTTTGTTTGTTAATGTGTTTATGCTTCCTATATATTGAAATTTATTTTCTAAAATAATTTATAAATTTTTTTCTAACACCTTAAATACTTGAGTTAGTGACAAATTAGTATTTCTCTTTATGATACTACATGAAAATAGAACTCTGCTAATTGCTGCCACATTTGAGAATTTGTAAAATTTTAACTTGGGTTACAATAATGATTATGAGTTTTTAACGTATTGTTTGATTTCCCACCTTTATGCGGACTTTTCTGACAAAAACTGGATCTGTTTCAATGTTTTTTAAAATTGGAAGAAATAAAGAATAGCTATGATAATATAAACAGAAGCAACACAGTGGTGTAAAATAATTCAAATTTAGGTGTATTTATTCCTTGGGTAGAAGTTAAAATATTTTGTACCATTTACATTTTTTGTATTCACTTAAATTTTGCATTTATATATAATTTTATATAGCTAGCTTTTCACACACATTTGATCCTCTTAACAGATTGTGAGGTGGATGAGGTAGGAATTTTTAATTCCATTTTGCAGATGAGAAAACTAAAACCAGAGAGGCTGTGTGGCTTTGGATTAAGGTGTTATAAATTATGCCACTAGCACTATTCGTTCATTCAAAACAGTCATTGTGTGTTGCCACTATGCTCCTGTTACTTTTCTAAACAATGGAGTTATGGCAGTGAATAAGATAGAAAAATTTCCTAAACCTATGTTTCCTAACTCTTATTCTAGCGCTTAATCAACTAAATCACAAGGGCTCTTTACTTAACTGAAGTAAATTTTTTTTAAGATATAAAAATACAGTTTCTAAATTTCATTGCAGGCTTTTTTGGATTTTCATAGACAATTGGTAAAAAAAAAAAAGAAAAAAAGAAAAAAAGAAAAAGAAAAGCACAGTGTTGATGGGCATTTTACTGTAAATATCTAGGTACAGCCCAATATCACATTAGAAACTAAGATTCTATTTGTCTTTCTTTGTCTAATTTATTTCACTAAGCATATTACCCTCTAGGTCCAGCCAAGTTGCTGTAAATAGCAGAGGTTTTTTTTTTAATGGCCGAGTGACATTCCACATTTTCTCTATTTACCCCCTCAATGGGAAGGTGTGGGAAAGAAAGGGTATTTCAACTGGAAGAAGCAGCTTAATTTAACATTTGAGATTTTAAAGGAATAGTCAATTATCCACTTTATCCATAAAGCAAATTCTCACATTTAGGAATTCAGAGCTCTTGCAAACAGTAGGAAATTAACTCTATGAATATTTGGGAACCTTCTGATTGAAATACAGTCAGAATGGTTAACCTTTTTTATTTGCTGAACTGATCAGGTTTTGGGGCCATGTGACCTGATCATCTGACTATTTTGGCATCAGCTGGGTACATTAGTTTTTTTCTTTTTCTTTAACTCACTGATGATCTCAACATTGAGTTTGTAAAATCAGTAACATTAACCTCCTACTAACTTATTTTAAAGCTTGACTATGCACTGGTTTCTCAGTCTGTAAAATATGAAATACTGTTTCTCAGTTACATGTGATAAACTGGGACAACAGCCAGCTTTGAGACTCTAGAAGGAAAAATTTCATATTCTATGTCTCAGTATTAGTATATTGTGAAACATTTTCTACAAAGGACGCATCGGTAAAACAAACAGAGACCGAATTGTAAAACTTCTATTAAGCCATTTGACACCTTTATGGAGAAACTGCAACATAGATATTTCCTCCTAATTTTAGTCTAATCCTTCACTCATTTAGAATATGACCCAGCTGTGCCAGACTAAAACATAATTTCCTTCAAATGGAATGCTGAATAAGACAGTGACATTAAGACTGAGTGTTTTGTGGCCACAGTGCATGAAGCAAGGCTGAAAAATGTACTTTTTATGCCAGTCATCTGGATTTACTGCTTTATTTGGTTATGCAAATTCTGTACGTGTGTGTATAGATATATAGATACTATATAAACATAGACATATTTTATTTCCAACTATTTTTTCATGTTAAGAAAATAGCATAAAAGAAGAAAATAATCATAGATCACTTCAAACATTAACAGAATTTAAATCAGTGAGTTTGTTATCTCAAGAAAAGTAAAAACTTACAAATGTTTTTAAGAAACAGAAAGTTGAAATGATGTATTATAAGAGTACACGATAGACAAAATAATCCAAGAGGGAAAATATGTACTTCACACACACACACACACACACACACACACACACACAAAAGTTAAAGTGTATTTTCATGTGAGTTCACCGTCTCAAGCATTATAGGAATCTATAACGATCTTGTGGTGTCTCCCATTACTTTTATCAAAATGGTTATTCCATTAGGAGGTAGTTATAAATGTCTCTAACTTATAGCATGTTATTCATCAGTTGATAATTGCACCTTGCATTCATATATTTTACCTAACATTTTAACATTCATTCTTTTATTTGATTATGATCACAGCCTTGTGAGTTAGCCATGAAGGATAATGCATTTCCCTTCAACACAGGAGGAAACTGATGGAGAAGATAAGAAACTTCCCCGAGACTGTGTGGGAAGCAAGCTAGTATCTAATGTCTCTTTACCAACTCTTTCTACTACAATCTAATAACTGCCTTTTATTGTTAAGAATGCAGTTTTAAAGCCTTCTACAGACTAGTCACTGGAAAACAAGGAATCAGACAAATACTAAAAATCTTGTGGGCACAGCTCAGTCAAAAAATTGATTCTCCTCAGGAAAATATAGTAATCATTCCAGTTTTCATCTATAAAATGTGACTCTAAAATTTCTCCTAGAATCATAAATTCCTCTATGAGAATCAATAATAAAGCTAAATGTCAGTAGCCCCACAATACTGAGTTTAGCCTTTAAATGCAGGATGGAATGCAAAAGCAGAAGGGATGCCACGTATCCAACACAACTTGATCCATTTCCCGAATCAGCAGCCCTCAGAATGCCTCATTACCAATCCATTTGCAAGGTTCCCCCAGACATGACAACTCAGGAAACCCAAAACCCCAACCAACTTCAATGGGATGAATGGGATTCTTAGGTCAAACCCTGAATCCTTTCCTTATTTTCTCTCTGCCATCACAAAGTAGACAAAAAAATGTCTGGGTCTTTTTATGATATGAGCATAGAACCATTTCCAAGCTACCTCAAATGGCATTCCACGTGGTAACTTGAGTGGGGGTGAAAGAAATGGCAGAGAAATTATTCATGCCTCAAACAGCAAACTAAAGACCTTCTACCCTGCAATTTAGGCTTTATTTAAGGTCCTACAGAAAGAGCTGCATTCAGGAGCCTGGGTGGTCCCACACTGGCAGGGGCTAGAGGAAAAGTGAAGCAATACATGAGGCACGGAAGACAAGCCTAGGAACTAAACGCAACTATGACACCAACGTGTCAGCCAATAACCACCCCTCTCTGTTGTAATACACACTTTTTTGAATGTAGTGATTTGTTCTTGGCCAAAATTCCACATAGTGTGCTCTTTCATTTTTGAGTTTTCAATTCTGAACGCTGTGTTCTAAAGGAGACTAGTTTCCACCATGAAAAATAATTGGAATGGTGGTATGAATGGAAGGAAAATCATTTAAATCTCTTTTCTTCTACTCGAGATTTAAAAGGGCTTAAACACGTAGCATGAAAAGGTAACAGGACAAGAATGGTCAGTACACAAAGGAAGAAATACAGTCAACTATATTAATAGCCAAAGAAATGCAAATCAAACCGCTAATCAAATAGTATTTTCACATATTGTATTGGCGAAAAATTAGTTTATTTAAAATATCCAGTGTTGTTTAGGATGTGGGAAACAAATTCTCATTAAGTGCTGATAAAAGTGCAAACTGATAAAATGTGTCTGGAAAGCAATTTGGAAATTTATCAAAACTATTCAATACATGCATGGAAAAATTTATGTGTCAAAGAATATGATCTGTTTTGACATTATTTCTCAGAAAGTTTGTAAGATGTCATGCTCCAATCAGAACAAAGTTGATTGGTTAAATGTCTATTCTGATTGGTCAGTGCCATGCTGTATTAGTCCTAAGATACTTTATCAGCTCTGAACGTACTCATTTATCAGCCCTCATTTGAATGTATCTCCCAAGCTAGATATTAGTATATTTTTTAAAAAATTAATGATGTTGCAAAAGGTAAATGTTATTGCTCTGATTTAATTTTCATTTATGTAATTGTTGGTGAGATTGAACATGTTTTCATATGTTTACTCAATATTGTGATTTTTCATTTACAAATGGCCTATTTACATAATTTGACTTTATTTTTCTATTGAAAAGTTTCTCTCTCACTGATTCATTAGAGCTATTTATAGGTTAAGGATAGTAACATTTGTTATAGTTATTTTTCCCAGTTGATCTTCATATTTTATGTATTTTAATACATGCAAATTTTTAAAATTTTCTCTGAAGTCAAACTGTGTGATCAAGCCACTCAAGATGGCTGCTGTCTCGCTCTCTGTACATTCTCCATTCAACCGGTCCTTGCCTCGCCTACATACTACTCACCTGGCTGCCTTTTCCTCTTAATCATCGAGCCTGATCAGTCTCCCTATGAGCCTGCCACCTGCCCTGCCCCGCCCTGGCTGCCAGCACAGCTCCACTGTGCTGGTTTATCAATGGGAAGCACTAACCCAAGGGGCTGTGAGAAGCCTGCTCCTCTGCTGGTTTCCCTGGCAACCCATGAGCCAGCCTGACATCAGTTCTGCCCATGGCTGGTAACTCCCCTCTCCCCAGCCTCCTCCCCCACTCCTGGGGAAGAGGAGAAGACTGCTGCTTGCCGTGGCCTGCCTGCCTTCTGCCTTACACTTGTGGGGTGTCACTCCAGGACCTCCTAGCTTCAGACGTGTAAGATCCCCTATTCAATAAACCACTGATCTTTCTGTCACGGCCTCTGGGTTCCCTTTTTGGTCTTGAGGATGGGCAGTTACAGGGCTTGCAGGCATGTGGGATGGAGCCCAACACAAGCTGATTTTTCTTTATCATTTTATATATAAAGCATTTAAAATTTTTTCTCTGAAACATAATTATTTCTCTGAAACATAATTATTTCTTTATTGCTTGTTTTTAAATACATTCAGAATTTAAAACTTTGTCTCTACAGTCAAACATAGCTGTTTCTTTCCTTTTAAAGTGTTACCATTTGCTCAGAAAATTCTTTTTGCTTAAGAAAAGAAATATTCACCTAGGTTTAACTTTATATTTTAATATAAATATAGTTTATTTTGATGTATGTATGAAGTAAAGACAAATATTCACCTAGGTTTAACTTTATATTTTAATACAAATATAGTTAATTTTGAGGTATGTGTGAAATAGACCTTTTTAAGACAAAACAATTTTACCTGTGTTTGTGATTTTGTATTTATTTTTAAACAAATACTGATACACGTACTAAGGTCTGTTTTCTGGCTTTCTATTCGGTTCCATTCTGCCATTTATCTATATTCACAGATACTCATAATTGCAATTATTCTAGCTTCCTTATCCTCTAGTATCTGAGATGACGTGTCCCTGACCCTTGTTTCCCTTTTCCAGCATTTTTTGTCTATAATCACATATTTCTATGTTTTCTGTACTGTATTAAATAGCAATAATAATAATAAAATAAACTTTGATTTAAGTTGAGCAGAAGGAACATGTTTATCATGATCTGTCCTCCTGTCCAGGTCTCTGATGTCCAACTCCATTTAATCAAGTCCTTTAAAATGTTTCTAAGAAAACTTTGCATTTGTGGAAAAGATGAGGTAACATTGGTGTGCCAGTGGGTAGAAAGAAGAGCACTATACAGATTATGAAAGTCTCCCACCCTAAAGTAATATAGAATTTATCATTCCAACCAGGACACTTTTGAAAGTAAAAGAAGGCTCATGATGATTAATAGTAACCACAGGGTCACAGTCACGAACCAGTACGGCCTTGACAAAACAAGGATGCACCCAGCCCCTCCCCACTTCTTCACCTCCATCCCCAGACCCTGCCTAACAACACACAATTACAGCTCTAAACATACCCTGCTGCTTCGTGCCACCAACACCTTGGTACAAATGTCCCCTTTTCTCGGAACGTCCTTTCTCTTTTTCCAACTAGTCTTCGATTTTCCCATTGAAACCAAATGTACAGATAGGTGCCTCTCAGAAGTCTACCCTGAATCCTCAGATTGAGTTAACCCCTTTTTCTTTATGTGATCCCCCTTCCTTATACATAATTAATGCAGATAATTGGGACTTGAATATACATTTCCTGTATCCTCTTATAGAGACCTGAGAATTTCTTTTTATACTCCCCCTTCTTTTTTTGTTGGAGTGTAGCAAGTAAGACTTGTAGGTTTGAGGAAAGATATGACTTAATTTTTTACTCTTTGGTTGTGACAAACTGGTGAATGCACTAAATAAGGAAACCATAACTAGTGAACTGCTAGCTGCCCCAAAAAGGGTTGCAATGGTCTTAGATTTGAAAATATTTCAAACATTTTTAGCATTTGATAGACTACTGAATATATATCAGCCAATACGGAAAGCAGAAGTTTGGCCCAGGACTGTGCAGGGAGAAACTGAAACACGAAGGTGAAATTCATCTCCATCAGTTCACAAAATCAAAAATGTCCACATGGAAGATAAAGGGTCATCTTTTCATTCTGCAACTATAGTCTTTCACTCGAATAACAAGACGCAATTTCTCCATACTTCAAGATTCATATACCCTATAGTTCAAGGGAGACAAATGACCAGATGGCAGTTTCATAGAATAATACCCATTGTCAGCTACTAGTTAGAAATGAACTCGTGGCAAATTCATATCATGTATCTGGGAA
Organism: Vicugna pacos; assembly: GCF_048564905.1. Lineage (NCBI taxonomy): Eukaryota > Metazoa > Chordata > Mammalia > Artiodactyla > Camelidae > Vicugna > Vicugna pacos. The sequence goes on along the minus strand of NC_132994.1, from coordinate 8,973,230 downwards.
AAAAACTGCTAAAGTTTTCCTTAAAGCATCCTTGAGAACAAGCTTCTGGCATGAAAATGGAAAATAGATTGAGGAATATTAACAAACGGTAATAAAGCCTGAAAAAGTACTAGAGTGTAGAAAAGTTTCATGGGAAAGTTTTGCTCTGGAAAGCAGTTTGAAAAGCTTGTCTCAAAACTCCATAGATGATTTCCATATTCCCATCTATAGTTGTCATGCCAGGAAAGGATGAAAGAGGGGAAGAAAAGGAATGTAAGTGGCTGGGGAAGAACAGGAAAGCCCGATGTACTTCAGGGATTCAAGTTTTACATCATACATAGTCAAGATGTTAACTCACACTGAAGAGAGATCATCGAGTCGTCCCCTTAATTACACAGATACACTGTCGTGGAAAAACTTGCAGAATTAAACTTAAGGATTCTTTTTCGTATTCCTTCAGTGTGTTTGACAAATCCGCAACTGATATAAAATTTCAGTTGGAAATGCTTTTTAAAAATGTACCATGTTTTCCATCTAGTCACTGATTTCTAACTACTTAAAATTGTGCCTTAATTTCTTAATAATAGCTCAAACAGCAGAGACCACAGGATCTTACAATGGAAATAATGATTCCCAATTTTTAGAATCAAAAATTGCTAAAGAGCAGAACTGACTTTCATGTTTATTTAAGGACTTTCCACGGTACAATGATTTTTAAATTAAGTTCTTATCTCCTCTAAGATTTTCCTGGAAGAATTGCAGTTGGGAAAGTGAACTCTTTCTTATGATTAAACTCAGTCCTTCACTGCAGCAGGCTGCAATCATTAGGACTTGTAAAACCCCTTTCACAGATTTGCAAGGAGGGTCAATTACATTATCTCCATCAGAGTTTATGTACCTAAAGATAAAAGATAAAACTCATACAATTGCAGAGTTCAGTGGAATTAGGTTATTGAACTGCTATTACTAATGATGAAAGAGAATAATGCTTCTATCTTCAGTATTTCTCAACAGCAAAGCTAGAAAGCAACTTTCAGGTAATCTATGTAAATAAAAATATTTCTCATACAAAAATTAATTCAAAAATGCTTTTTTCTTCTTAGGATCCACATTCCAGATATAAACTACTTTAATAAAGTCTTCCTCTATGAAAGGAAGTAAAACTATTTTCTTTATTTCTAAATGTGGGTATATTTGGCTTTTATATAGGCTAATATATGGATCATTGCTCAAACTTTTTATTTTTATTTTTAGGGGATTTTTTTAGTTTTTTTTTTTCAATGGAGGCATTTGGGATCAAACCTAGGACCTCGTACATGCTAAGCATGCACTCAATCACTGAGATGTTTCCCTCCCCCAAACTTTTCATTTTTAATCTAAACATCTTTTATCATGTAGTCACAATATAAATTTTGAGTATTAATTTTTTATCACATTGGAGAATAAGGAAGAAAGATTTTGAGAAATTAAAACAAATCAACTTCTGTAATTGAAATGCTGCAAAAATTATTGAACTCCTTTAGAGCTTACTGAAGTTGTTCATTTCCCATTCCTTTGCCAAAAAAAGACAACAAAATAGCTACACAGATTTTAAGATAACTAAATTGAGGAAGAAAGTTTGAAAATAGATTAAGAGAAATGACACTAAAAATGGTAACCAGTACTTTCAATAAAACATGATAAGACATAAAACCTGGCTCTTAACCTCATGGAACCAAATGGATTGGAAACCAGCACCTCTTTCCTTTTCCTCCTGGGCACATAGCTAGAGTCTATTTCCCACCCATCCTTGTGCCTAGAGTAGTCATGTGACTGAGTACTGAGCAGTGAATTGTGGGTTACAGAGATATGTAGCACTTCTATGCCTGGCTTTTTCCCATCTGCCAGTTGAATGGATCCTAATCTAGAGCTTCAGGGAGGATGGACCAGCAAGATGGAAGGAGCCTGAGATGTCAGATGACCACAGGTAAGGTGTTCTACAACCAGAAACACTCACATTAGCTTCTGTGTGGGTGAGAATTCTCATTGTGTTAAGCAACTGAGATTTTGGAATTTATCACAATAGCGAGCATTACTCCACATAACTCAGCACAGCAAAGAAAAACATTAAAAAGTTAATAATTTTACTTCAATATACACACACATACTTGTAAACACAAATGATGGCATGCAGAACCAGAGAGATCTGAACAACCTCTGTGGACTGTACCAGTGTTTATTTCTTGGTATCCTCATCATAATATGGTTATACAAGATGTTAACTTAGGGGAAGGCTAGGGGGAAAGTCCAGAGACTTCCCTATACTTTTATCTGCAACTTCCTAGAGGGGAGAGTATAGCTCAAGTGATAGAGTGCATGGTTAGCATGCACAAGGTCCTGGGTTCAATCCCCAGTACATCTTCTACTAACAAATAAACCTAATAACCTCCCCATCGCAAAAAAAAAAAAAATTCTATTTGCAACTTCCTGTATAATTGAATCAAAATAATAGGAAAAAAAAGTTAAAATTTCCCTTGATTAGAGAGAAAAATTATATCAAATATTCACGGAAAAACAAATTGGACTATTCTTAATTGTTCACTGTATAAGTACCAAGGAGGTATTTATATCATTAAAAAGACCATATGACAAAGAAAATGCAGTAATAGAAATTATATATCTAATTCCTATACTAACTTCATAAATACTGGAGGACAATAAAAACTGAAGCATTATTTGGTAAAGATGACTTGATAATGATCTAATATGATATGGTCAAAAAGTATAAACATCTCATTGGATTTTAAACAAATAAAGGAGGGGATAACAGGCCAGAAATTTTCAAGCACTTTTCATCTTGGTTTATACGGGATAGTGCTCACAGGCACGACACACTCTCATGTGTGTTAGATGCAATTTTCCTCCACTATTCGAGCAAGATACTGGAACGCAAAAGCATAATAACAGCATAATCATCAGGCCAACCTTGGGTTTGCTCTGGTTTACTTTTCTCATACGAATTGTTTGTCTACTTCAGGACTTTCCTATTGTTAAAAGATACGTAGTAATACACTGTGGAGGAACTCTTCGCTGTGGTTAGAAAGAATCTGTTAGAATGAGTTTCTTGGTCTGCCAGAGAAAGCCAAGACCGGTACCCAAAGGCTTTTTGACAAATAAGCAAATCGTGTCGTGCTGCCTCTAAAACTAGACGTCTCTGCCATCTCCTCCCCAGAGTGGGTTCCACATGGCGCCCGCCTCACTGGAGATGTAATGCGTCTGATTGCTACAGCAAGAGTTCCTCTCTTTTCCTGCAAGAAGGCTTTGCATTTCAATGTTGTGCCCCAGCAAAGCAAGCACTTCTGAGGTGAGAAGTTTCTTATTATAGGAAAGAGGTCCAATGAATGAGGCAGCCAAAAAGAGTGACAAAGATCTGCTACGCAGCACAGGTATAGATTAACATCAAAGATAAGATGTTATTTTTCTACTTTGCAGTAAAGAATCTGCACAGGTGATGAAGATCAACCTCAGCCCCCTAATAAGTCATGTACCCACAATGCACACCAATGCACCAATGTGACGTCATGTGAATGGGAGCTCATCTCTGCAGTTGCCCTCCCCAAAATGGCGAGCCCGGCTCAACCATGCGAAAAGCATCAGGCAAGACCTGAACAGCCCTCGTCAAAACAGTCCGAGTTACCAAAAGTGAGCAAAGACCGAGAATCTGTCATGAAGCAGAGAAGGCTGAGGAGACATGATGACTACGTACAATGTCCTGGATTGGATCCTGGAACAGAAAAGACATTGGAAAAAACTCATGAAACCTGAATAAAATGTGAATTGCTTCTCAGACTTTTGGCTAAGATCAAATGTGAATAAAACGAGAAGTTTAGTTAAAAGTACTACATCAATATTGGCTTCTTAGTTGTGGCAAAGTTACCCTAGTAATGTAACACGTTCATAATAAGGAAAACTGAGTGTGGGAATGCTTATATGGGAACTCTCGGTACTGTCCTACCAACTTTTCAATACATTTTAAAAAATATATTATAAAACAAAAAGTGCATTTAAAAAATAATACTTTTGCCCCAGCCGGTTAATGTTCTTATGGACACCAGTGTGAAAATAGTCCCCAATTTCCTCCCACCCCTTTACATAAACAGTAGTGACTAGTAAAGTACTTTAGAACAGCAGTTTTACTCTTAAGTTTTTAAGACATCATGATACCATTGTGATTTGTGCTTCTTTTCATTTTAACCAAGACCAATTCAAAGTATTTAAGGCTTATAATTTTCTATTTGTGCAGCAGCTCACGAATAATCACAGGCACCCACAACTAACGATTTCCTTAGATTATTAGACCTGGAAAACATTTCTTAGCTGAGGTTGTATCTAGATAGCAGGGGTTCCAAGTTATCTATCCTGATAGGGTCTGGGGCTGGGGATGTTCTTATATTAGTATTAAAAGACAGAATTTAGCCTATGATTTTGAACATTAAGGAGACTGATCAGTTATTTTCATTGAATGAAAGGCATCTCTTCTCTGTATGGAGGTGAGCTATGGCGGATTTACCTCAGGAATTTAACAAACCATTATAAAATCTGTCCCTAACATTTTCAAAAAATATTCTTATTTACAAAACTGATGTGTAACCAAAATATGTTAAGACTAACCCTTTAATTAAAATCAGATTTATATTCAAGAACATACCTGAGTGTCTGAATTCTCAACCACTGAGGAGGTATTTTATTAAAAAGTATTATTTAAACCTGATTAGTTGCTGACTACACCAGAATTTCAAAAGAGAAGGAATTGTAAACCTTTTGGGCAGGATATGGCTTTAGTGGGAAGGTTTATAGCAACCCTGTGTTCATAGACATGCAGTAAACATTCTGTCTACCCAGAATGTACCTCTCTGCCAAAATTCAAACTAGTCTGATGTTCATAATGTTTCAAACATCCAACTAGTTCTCTTGTTTATAACAAATAAAGGAATTTAGTTATAACTTCTTGGGATACAGGCTGTTCTTTAAAGGATTCTGCCAAAGATACTTTTTTGTGAAAACGATTATTAAAAATGGCAGAATGATAAGTTGTAACGGAATGTGTACTTATACGACCTTGCAGGCGAGGTATTTTTATGTCTTAATGATAAAAATGCTATTTAAGGAATGGACTTCTTTAAACTATATTGATAAGAGTAATTTATTTGAAGTAAGTTTCCGCCAATGGTTCTTTCAAATGAGCCACTGAGCAGTCTCAGAAACTGGCATAAAGATTTTTAGATCATGCTGCTACCTTGAAAATGGATAAAGCCATAGGATATGGACAACTCTAGAACAGAATCTGATAAACAACACTTAGTACAAAAATTTCCAATGCCAAGACAACTGATTAATTTATATCAACCTTCTCAGTGCTGCTAAATATGCCCATTATTTGTACTTTCTCATAAAGTTTATTTTTCAAACTTTTGATCATACTTGGGTGACCACCTCTCTATTTTCATGGTATCTTTTTATCCTTTGGGAACATTTTGCTCCATCACTTGAAGAAGATAGTTTCAAAAAAAGAGATTAAAGTCTTATTTACATATTTGAATGGTTGTCTGAAGATAACTAGGTTAAGAATCAATATATGCATAAAGAACATCTCAGTGATACCAAAGTGGATCTAGAGAGCACCATATATCTTACAAATATTGTATTTCATGAGAAAAAGTGACCTCACAAATTTAATAGGACAATCTCATCTTCAGAATCTTAGGCACAAAAATTGACTGGAGAATCTTGGAGTCTTGTTTGAAACAGAAAGGAATATATTCACTTTATCAAATCAAAAATGGTCCTTTGGGAACATCTTATTGATTAAAGAACTCTCATTCCAATATCAATATGTTCTAGCCTAACTAGATATCATAATATCCATAAATCCATTGGTCAAGAAGTCATGGATGAGCAGAGAGGTGTGGGCTTACATAAAAAACCTTGAGAATAGATCTTGAAGGGGAATGGGGCAGATTAGCTCTACCTCTTTTTAAAGGAAATCTACCTCTGACTTCACCAAGACCATTCTGTATATTTAACTGTATCCATTCTGCATAATTAACTGTAATTACAGATCTTCAGTGTTGAGGTGTGTGTGTGTGTGTCTGCCTGTGAATGCAATCTCTTAACTAATGATTCTATTGAAAATAATTACTTCTAGTATTTGTTTCTAGATACTATTTCCTAAGCTTTCTTCCCTAAATTCTCCTATTTTTATAACTAGCATTCCCCTCCTCATTTGACAATAAGCCTCAGATCTTTTAAAATATAAAAAGTATTATTTGAAAATCCTGATGGCCAATAAAGATCATCCAGGCTAGTTCATAAAACTTGTCATGGCAACTGGCAGCAGCTCTTCACCATCAATGTAAGCTGACCTGGTCAGAAGATATAATTCTTGAAATACGTACCTTAGACACACCTGTTTAAAATGAATTTTGGAGTAATAATGGTCAAAATGTGGTGTGTCCCAGAAAGTGTCAAAAGACAGAAATCACTGATGATGGATCTTTCTACTGAGGAAAAGTTAATTCAGGGCTTATTCTTAAAATTGTGTTCAAATTTTATCTTCATCTCCCCCAAATAAGTGAATATATATATATAAAGTTACAGCCATACCTAGTTGTCCCTAAGAGCAATTAAGTCATGGTCCTCTTACAGAAATAATTTATATAGTCTTTGGTGATTGATATCTCTGATGAAACACTGCAATTTCAGAATTCTGTATACATATTTTTTCTTATGGAGTGATACACATATCCTGATCACATTTCATCTGGGATTTTGTAACATACTATTAATGATTACAAGCTTTTCTTGTGGTTTGAGAGTAGCTTGCGCATTATGAAATTAATCTGGGGTCAGTCTCGAAGTTTAGTTTAAATGACCCACTATGAATGGTTTACCTTATTCAGTAAAAAGACTAAAAATGTATTCAACCTCAGCATTCCAAATGAGTAAAGTTAACCCATTAACTTTCACAGAGCAAAGTAATTTTTTGAAAGAAGAATAAAAGAGTGAATTTTTTTCTCTCAATACATAGTTTGGATTTTGAGTGGTTATTACTTAAAGTTAATATTTAATTAATTCATGAGCACATTTTAAAGGAGAAAAGAATTCATAAGTTTCAAAATGTTTCTTAAGACTGTCCCTTAATGAGGTAAATTTCAATGAATAAGATCCTGTATTCAACTGTCTGCACCTTCTTGAAGGCAAATTTCAATTTTTGAATGAAAATTTAAGAGAGAAATTTGTGAAACAGAGTAGAACTTATCCTTGTATAGCTATTAAGCATTTTCAAATTATCCTAGAACCATACTCATATTAAATCCAAGCATAGTCAAGAATCAAATCAGACCTGTGTCATCAGACCAAAGTGGAAACCTCATGACTGAACTAAGAGCTTGGTAAGAGCAGTGCCCCCGTGTGTCAGTCAACAGTGAAGTAAACATTTTGTATGAATAAATATGATTATGAGTTATGCAAAATAAAATATAACTTAGGTATATACAGATCTGAGAACCTAAAATATTTCCTACTTATAAATGTGATTTAAAAAAAATCAGCAATGTGTGCAAATGTAGCCTACATGTATCCAAGGCATTTTGATGGTGTTAAACATGAGGAAGTTTTGCAGTATCTGTGTTCCTGCTAATTGGAGTTTCACTGAAGTAAGGATCAAACTAACACCTTACCCTGCTCACAAATGCTCACACATACACCAACACACACACACATACACACACGCACCCATTGTAAGATCACAATATGTTGGCATGGCTTCTGTTGATACCGTCGGAACACCCCAAGTACACAGTTAAGTAATTCCTGGTGTGACAAGTAAATTCATGATTTATAAAAGCTCTATTGACAGTGAACTTGGAGCATATTCATAAGTAGTTACATAGAATAAAAGTGGACTTTCACTGCACACTAAGAAAGAGCATGTAAGTATATTTTACATCATCAACAGTGTGGAAAATAAAGTTGAGATAGAGCAAACAAAATCTGCCATGAGCACATGGAGTTTGAAGCCATAAGGAATTGTCCACATAGAGAAGATCACTAAGGTATGAATAATAATAGAAGTGAAATTCAAACAGCACTCAAGAAGAGATGATGGTCTTAACAAATTAAGAGATTTACATGAATTTCTTGTGTGAAAAATTTAGAAACGTTTAGAGATCAATTTTGGTGTCATTTCACAGTACACTGTACAGATTTTTTTCCTCAAAAAAATCTTGGTTTCAATTAACTAGAATTCTTAAAGATTTCCAGCTTAAATAATTACATTATGTTCTTGCTAGATGCCAGAAGAAGAGTATGAACTTTGACAGGATGTAGTCAAGGTTCTGGTTCCCAGAGAGAACTGTCTCTAACAGAATGAGAACTTATTTGTCTTAGTTCCAACTAGAGACAAGGAGATCAGTAGAATGATAATAAAATAATGAGAGTAATTTTTATGAATTCTTACTATAGCCAGTCACTGTTCTAATGTGACATATTGACTCATTTAGGTAACAGTCCTGTGAGTTAGGCCTATTATTAGCCTCAATTTATAGAAGAAGATACTGAGATACAGAATGTTTATGGAACCATGAAAAAGAGGATGTCCTAACCCAGTCCATGAATAAAAAGAAGTTTCTTTTGGAAGAGGTTTAGCTTCTGCTTTCCTTTAATGGTTAGGGAAGAATTAGCTTAGAGAGAATTATTTGTACTTTTTATATCAAAAACCTAGTTAGGATGAAACAATTGCCATGGTGATTTGACATTTACAATCAGACAGAATTTCTAGCCTTCCATACTTATGTGGTTGCTATAAACTTCTACATGAAGTATTCTGATTAAGAGATGGAGATATACCAGGAAGGGTATAGCTCAGTGGTAGAGCACATGTCTAGCATGCACAAGGTCCTGGGTTCAATCCCCAGCACCTCTAAGAAAAAAATAGATAACTAAACCTAATTACCCAACCCCCTGCAAAAAATAAAAGATGGAGATGTACCAGCAATTAATTCTATATATTAAAATTTCTGATGAGATAATGCAGATGAGTTAGTAACAATTTAAAATTCCACATCTAATCTTTACTCCATCTTACATTCCATTGGATCACTAGTTCAGCATCATTTAAAAATATTTATCATGTAACATACAGTACAGTGTTTTTCAAGCCTGGCAATGCATCAGAACCAGGCTGGGAGTATATAACACCTAAGATGAAATAACTCAAAATGTCTAAAAGGAGGGCCCCAGAAATTTACATTTTTAACAAACCCCTTGGATACTTTACAAACCAATGATCATGTACTAGTCCTAGACTGACCTGGGATGTCTGACACTGCACACATCAAAGTCTGAAAGACCCCTTAAGGAAGAGTAAAAAAATATTTTCTTTAAATCAAAACAACTTACAACTTCCTGGAAGGATTATTAATGAAGGAGGTAGCATAAATGTTTCCATTTAGCTTATACTTGAACTGAAAATCTGAATACTATAAAATGAAATATGTTGGTGTCCATATGTGCAAAGTCACACATACCAAAACATGTCAAGACTACGGTCAAAGCAAATTTTAAAAGGAGACTCGGAACTGGTTTTAAATCAACATTTACGAGACAGAAATTATTTAAGTGCCAAAATCATAAATCAAACAGCTGGGACAAGCTTCAACACATGATAATAGGAGATCATAAAGAAAGAGAAGTTTCAAACAAGTATATGACTGGCTATTTTGAAAATCCTGAAGATTTTTAAGTTTACCTGAAAAATTAATTTTATCAAAAGGGAGAAATACATCTTAATTTTCACTGATGCCAAGAAACCCATTATTCTGTCCACCATGAATATTTCACAGATGTATGCTAACGGAAGGGAAAATAATGTATTTTTAAGTAACAAGATTTCCTGGCCATTTACAATTCTGTAGATTAAAAAGATTTTGGACAGTTTCTCAGGAGCATTTTTCACAGGATGTATTTCTCTCCAAGAAGAGGTCCGTGGTGAGGTAAGTCTGTATATCCCTACTTACTATTAACCCCCTCTTACACCTTATCACATTATAGTCTCTAGGCAGTCCTGCCATTATCTGTTCAACTTTATTTAATCCAGTGTTTCCCAAATTTATTCCACTGTAGATTCCCTTTAAATTTTTTAAACACCTACTATCTCATACGGAACATGCTCTGGAAAACACTGGATGGACAAATTTGAAAATGTAAGTTTATGGAGAAATGGCTTTTCACCAAGAAAACAACTTCACAAACAGATCAGAAGGAATGGTCTTAAAGATTTTTAAAATACTGTAATTATTTAGACAAATTAAGGTAAAGATACCCAGCAAGTTGTGCCTCCTTAAGAGGGGCAAATGTTTTAGCTTTATCTTTTCATTTTTAAGCTATTTTTCAACAAAACATGGCATTTGATGTAGCCATATGTTATTTGAATTCTCCTTTTTTAAGTCTTTGGATATGGCTTCATATATGTGACCTCAGCACAACTAATTTCTAAATATAGCAAAGTGCATAACAAGCTAGTTGGGAAATGTAGACTAAACAAATGGTTTTAACAAAATCTTCATTATTAACTACTAATTTTAGCAACATGTAGCGAAAAAGAAGCAAACAAAATCATAGGCTGTATTTATATAATATAAATAAAAGGTGACAAGCAGTCAAAATTTAAGATCATTGCAATTTGTTTAGATCTAGGTAAATAAAGTCCATGTATTTCTAAATTAACCTTTTTCAATTTACCAGTGCATCATAAAACACAATTTTAGAAATAAAAGGAATTTCAGAGGCTGTTTGTTTCAATCTCCTCGTATCATTTATAAGCTAGAAGGTAGTCCAAAGTGATCAATCAAGAATCTTAACCAAGGTCATATCAGGCTAAAACCTTCCACAGTAATACTGAATTCTATTTCTTAATGTAATTTAGTTCACGCAACATTTATTTAGCACATAATATGAATCAGGCTTATCTAATTCCGATGATAAATACGAGGCTACTAAGACTGCAGGATGTTGCAATCACTCAGCAACCTTATCCCAAAGGAAATGAAGGAGACTTAAGACAGAATTCTGTCCAGAAACCCTCAAATCACTTAGAAAATATGGTTATAAAGGGTGTCCTGGAAAATGAGACCCCAAATGCAAAGTGTTTACAAATTGGAAACAAGTTCCTTCTCAGAAACAATAAATTCCCCCAGAGGAATTCCACCAATAGTTCTCCGAAAACGGCAGTGTGTGGCCTCTGTGGGACCTTCAGAGATTGGTGGGTCACACTAATAACATGCTTTGAAACCTGAGAATGAAACAGAAAACTCTCTTCTCTTTCTTTTCCTCCCTTAGTGTAGAAATTTCAGTAAAAAGCTATGAAAGATTACAAAATTGGGGGCTTGGGGCTTTGAAAGCTAAAATTACAGAGTTTTGCTAAATACTGACCCTCTGGGGCTGGGGAGGCCACAAGTGCCACTCTGGCTGAGCCTCCTGTTTATATAGCCTGTGTTTACATGGACTTTCAACTCCAGGGAGCCTGACAATGTACGATGGTGCCCAGGCCACGGGATGCAGAAATAAACCCAGACTCAGCTGGATGTATTGTTCAGCTACCAGGAAAACCCAAATGCATGACTATCACCCCTTAGTTCCCAGTGGGGAAAAACAAACTTTTAATCTTTGGGGATCAAAATATAAAACATATTCTATTACCCTTTCCCACACTCAACCGCTTTTGTGCCCCAGCTAGATATTTGATATCCAAAATTTCCATTATTTACATTTTACTGAAGGCTACCCATACAATAACATATGCATATATAAACACATTTTTTTTTTTTTGGTAATGGTGATGGGCAAACATTTTACAGCTTACTATCTGTATCTTTAAAGATGTCCCCCTACCCACTTCCAAGCTTCATTGTTACATCCGAGGATGTATATTTAACTTATACAGATGTTTAGTACATTTATTTTGTGTATATGCAGAAGTTTATTTTACTATTTTAGAGCCTGCCACTCTTTGTGGTTCACCTCTCTTGGCCTTGTAAGCTGAGAGTTGCATGAAAAAGAGCACAGTTCGAATCATGCATGAAGTCCACTGGGGCTTGGCCATGAAAGGCAGATGGTAGACCTGTGTAGAGTGTGCCAAGATGGTCCCAAGGCCTCCGTGTCTCATCAGGATGGGAAGCAAAAGGGTGAATCGTGAGCTGGAGTAACTGAGAGAGGTTACTGTAGCAGGTCGCCACTTCCACTTTAGTGCTGCTTTTACTTTTGTGGCTAGATTTGGTTCTACACACAGACAAGTGAGTGACCATCCATGCAGTGTTAGAATAAATAATTTCGTTTGGCAAAGTTGTAATTAAAAATTCAGTGCAAAAAACCGAGACTGTTTTTATATGTTAATAATGAAAAACTGAAAATTAATGTTTAAAAATAACAATATAATTTATAATAGCATAAAAATATGAGGTAATTATGGACAAGTTTAATAAAATACTTGGGAACTCTATACCCTGAAAATGACACAACATTGCTGAGAGAAATTAAAGTCCTCACTAAATGGAGAGATAGCCCAGGCTCATGGATAGGAAGACTTAAAAGCATTAAATGTGAGGTTTCCCCAAGTTGATTTATAGGCTTATCAAAGTCCTATTAAAAAAAACCCTCCAGGAGCATTTTTGTTGACACTTACAAGCTGATCCTGAGAGTTTACATGAAAATATGAAAACGCGAAGGGCCGAGAATAACTGAAACAATATCGGCAAAGCAGAATGAAATCAAAAGACTTACATTACCTGACATTAAGACTTATTATTGAGCTAGAATAAACAAGACTATGTGGTATTGGCATAGGATCAGAAATAGATCAATGGAGAATTACAAATCCAGAGATATTCGACACATATATGGCCAATTGATTTTTCAGTAATGGAGCAAACACAATTCAATGGGGAAAAAGATGTCTTCTCAACAAATGGTGCTGGGATAATATTCACTTGCAAAAAAGAGATCTTAGCCCTTACATCACACCGGTACGACTACTGCAGACCTATTTCACTCAGTATTACAAACTCAGTGAACTCAGTGATACTGACCCACTTTACAGATACTCCATATATATATATATATATATATGTATTATATATATATATATAAGGCAGTTGTGAAAAATTCAGTTTTTGTGGGCAGGTCACCTCATACATCACCATCAGTCAAATGAGTGACAGGAGAATTTATACTCTCCTATTTCCACTAAAAAATGTGCTACAAAATATGCTACAAAAGACAACTACAGTTTTTATCTATTATGGACATAAATATTACATATGCTATATTTATATAAGTTTACCTGCATTAGAACTTTGAAAAATTAGTGTAAGATGGATGTGAGACTTGTTATACCAACCAAAGCTGACCAAATGGGAGAGTCAACTATGTAGAATGTTTATTCACTAGTTGTTTGACAGCCCAAAAGGCCAAAAAAAAATTTTTTTTTAGTTTATCACAACAGTTTGTGTGTCTATGTACGTTTATTACTTTGTAATTAGTAATTTTGGCTATTTCGTAACGAATAAGAATTGATTAGTTCTGTGACTTGGGCCTATGGGTCTGATAGTTCCTTTCTAGAATTTAGGCTTCTTAACTTCCTTATACGTCCTTGAGGATTGGTTATTTTCTGAAGACATACAAGAGTTCTGTGGTATTAGGTGGTTGATTGAAAATTGGAAAATGATGAAAATATACTGGGTGGACCAGAGCTCTGGGAATAGCTGAAAGGAAAAAAGAAAAATGGCTTATAAACTACTTAAGACATTGTTTATGAGATGGAAAATTACCGTGGATTTGTATAGATGTCTTCTCTAACAGTTTTCTTAAGGGGTTCTTCCTTTTAAGAAGAATACTTAATACCCGTATTGTGCTGTAGGCAATTAGAGTTTAAGATTTTTATTTAATACATAAGTATATTCTTCAAAGAGTGTTTCCATTCCAGTGAATATTTTAACATGCTCTAAGGCATTTGGGGCATTAAGGAAAGTTCGAGGAAATAGATGAGCATTTGTTTTTCTAGAAAGTTAGACAAGGAAAACAGATGAGGCATAAAGCTTGAAAATACCAAATTTCCAAACACAAGACAGAATGTGTCTTCCACTCCTTCTTTTTCACTGTTAGAAAGTGGATAAAATAAACATATCCTTCTTCTAGACTTAAAGTTCAAATGGCTGTGTGAGTCAGACTTGATGATGTTCTGTATATCTCACACTCTCTAACGGAATATAAGCGAACTTCTATGGAAAAAGTCTAGCCACAAACTCCTTTTTCCTCCCTCTTCCACATAAATTGGTTTCTTTTAAATCAAACCAAACTTGCATGGGTTACAAATTTTATTTTTATTTTATTTTTAAATGACCCAACCAAAAAACCCTAAACCAAAATACCACAAGAGACTTTCTGCCTTCTCCACATTTCACCCAATATAGGATTCTGGAATTAAACTATCTTCCTTACAATTATATAGACACTTTAAAAGTATATGGTAGTCCCATTTTTCTCATTGAGGTATAATGGCATACTTGAGCAAAGAATATTTTTAATATTTGGCTCTTCAGTCCCTAGAAGAAAATATTTTTCATTAAAAAGTGATGCCATCTATCACTAAGGTGTATAATTTGGCAATATCCATCTATTGATAGGTCTATCTATCTATCATCCATTTCTCACAAACGCACCTCTTCTTCTCCTGAGAAATTCTGTTTTTAGGAATTTATCCTGGAATTGTATTTCAACAACTTGGAGAGATTTATGTCCACAGATGTTCACTGAAGCATTATTTTGCCATAGCAAAAGACTGAAAACCACCTAAACGTTCACCAACATAGGACTATTTAAAAATGAAGGTAGGTCAGTACAATGGCAAGCTATTCAGAAGTTAAAAAGCATAAGGCAGCTCCAGTTGGACCTATATGGAATCCCCAATGAGATGCACTGTCAAAAGAAAAAAAGGTTTTTAGGTTTTATAACAGTAATGTAAGGTATACTATTGCCTAAAGTTATAAATGCACATATACACTTAAATAAATATAGTATCTCTGAAAGGATACATATGAAATTGGTAATATAGTTTTCCTGTGAGATGGGATTAAGTACCAACCAGTGTACGGAGTGGGCAGGAGACTCCTCTCATTGAATTCCATCTTACTAGTTTTGAATATGGATTATTTGTACATACTATCTATTAAATTAATCACTATAGAAGTTAATTTGTATCAAAAAAGTATTATTTATACTGAAAACTATGAAGAAGAAAAATACTGCTGGTGGGAAAAAAAGATAATAAACATGTTAGAGAAAGTAAAACCTAGCCAGAGAACACAAACTATTTTAAGCTGTCAGTATTCAGTGCTAACACTTAAAAATGTTACTGACAAGATTGCAGTGTGGTAAATAGCTGAACTATTTGCATAAATTTTGTTTGGCAAGAGAATTGGAAAGGGAATACTTGTCAGCAGCAATTAGAAAAAGATTAAAAGAAAATATTGCGGGCTGATTGAATATTTGCAAACCACCCATGATGAAATAGACTTTATTCAGAATTATTCAATTCAAGGAGAATAAAATTCCTACAAAGAGGCTAAACTTCTCTTTCATGAGTCAGGTACAATGCCTGTGTCTTTGTCACCTTACACCTAAGACTGGGAGCTCATAAATACAAATCAGGACCCAAAGGAAGAATACAGTGAGATTTACCTAAGACTATTCCTGCAAAGTGGGACTAAGGTGAGATGCTACCATCTCTTAATTAATGAAAGAATGAATGATAATTGGAAGCTTTCCTTTAAAATCTTAATTAACTGGCTGGGTGGGAGAAACTGCAGTTCACCACACTTGAGCTATAAATCTATGACATATCCAGCCAATTTGTCAATCCAGTTAGAATTATAGGCTGTTTGGGATTAATTGTTTCTTGATTCTTCTTGTCTCTAATGCTTTCCAATGCTTTGGGATCATTTTGATAAGATCAAATATTTATAAAGTTGAACTGAGTACAGTAAGACCTTAAAGCAGTGAATTCTCTGCACTGCCACCTCCGCGATGGTGTCAACAACTTCAGTAATTGTTGACAGATAACAGCGACATTCCACCTGTTGTAGAAGTCCCATGGAGCTCCTGTAATCAAGCCCCACTGGCCTTCAAAGCCCAGCTCTCTTGGGGCTCCTCTTCCTGGTGCCAGATCCCTGGGCTGGAGAGCCTGAAGTCACACTCAGAGCTCTCACCTCCTTGGGAGAACCCCTGCAATGTAATTACTCTCCAGTTTGCGGGTTGCCCACCTGGGGGGTATGGGACCTGATTATATCACAAATCCACCCTGCCTACCGGTCTCATCATGGTTTCTTCTTTAAGTTTTTAGCTACAGAAGACCTTTTCTGGTAGTATTCAGTCTTTTTTCTTTTAATCACTAGTTGTTCTGCAGTTAGCTGTGATCTTGGTGTGTCTGTGTGAGGAAGTTCCTTCTGCTCTGCCATCTTGGCTGCCACTCTCCCACATTTACTCACATTTATACCCCATGTCTTTGTCAATGTTTCTATTCCTTCCTGATCTTCACCATCAAATATAATTAAAAACTATAATGACTTCAAAAGTCATTTAATTTTATTAGTGTTTTACTTTTTATCTTATTTCTTACTGCTACACATTACTTTTTTTTTTCTTTTAAGAATTCCTTCTGAGTTCCCTTCAAATTTGCATAGATTTTTTTTAGGGTCATTTGAAAGAGTGATAGGTTTATGTATCATTGTCCATGTTTTCTAAAGCAGGACACCAAAATTAAGATATACTTGTATCTCTACAATAATACAAAATAAGCATACAAATAAATGCTTTCATGTCTTATTCCTTTACATTGACTTTTGCTACTTACTATCAACTTATTAGATAAATTTGGAGTAGCAGAATCTTCAAGTTCATTTTGAGAAGTTGATCATCACAGCATTTCCTGCTTCCCGCAGCCCTCCATGACTCAGTTGATGTTTTACTTAGTTGCATATTTTTCTGATTTCAAAGTTATGTACAAACTTCCTGTTTTTAGCTAAGCCACATTCCCAATTGAAGCCGTAAATTTAATTAAGACTACATCTTAAGCTATCAGTGAACAACAATTTAAAACCATACACAGAAATTACTCAGAACTTTATTTTTACCTCATCAGGGAACTCCCAGCATTTTTAAACATGCCGATGAAGAAAACTGTAACTGGTAATTGACCTAATTTGTAGGAGAAAATATATGTTCAGGTAATCAAAAGTTAAAAAAAAAAAGCTAATTTTTTAAATGACAAACTTGTTTTTCAATAAATAGCTGTATAATTCTCTCCAAACCCTCACACATAGCTATTGTCTGCTCTCATGGGCAAGCCTTTTCAGGTATTTCTGACACTTTAGGCATACTCGTTTCATATTGCAATGGTAGATGGACTGACAATGGTAAAAAGCATGACTGCTGGGCTAAAGCCATATGGTTCCCCACTATCAAAATAGTAAATCTTCTAATTCCTCATTGAACATAAAATGAATCTGTTATCTAGATATTTACAAACAAATACAAGATTAGTTAATATCAATTCTGATGGTTTTCCTTCTGAATGAGGTTGCAGTGTGAAAAAAAGTTAAAACTTCTATTCCTAAACTTTTCTGTGTCCCCTATATAATTCCACTTACCTAAGGAATGTAAGTACCAAAATTTTAGAACAGGTCCAGGGAAAAGAGACAAGGGAGACTATTCAGCCAGCTTTGAGCTAAACGGTCTGAATTCTTTTTTTTTTTTTTCTTGAGACTCAGCATCATCCAGTTTATTTCACTGGGGATTTGAGCCAAAACACTTAAAAATGACAAAGTGTGCAGAGTGTCTTATGTTTTAGAAAGAAAATGGTAACAGAATTCAAGCACTCTGAGTCAATGAGCTTGTCCATCTCTAACATAAAACAAATCAACAGTGTTTGATGATCAAGAGAGACCCCTAAACTACACATTAATGTTTTACTGGATGGAATAAATCAACGTGCGGGTAAATTAAAGATATCTATAGTTTAGACACATTTTGCCTCTTTGTATCTACTACTATTCCTAACAGCAATGGGCTATGCACTAAAATCCAGTCACACTGGCTTCCTTTCCTTTCTTTTCCATCCCAGGATATTTTCACAAGTGGTTTTCTTTGTCAGGAACAACACACACTCACACACATGCACACGCATTACCTGGCTGCTCAGTATTCATCTTTCAAAAGTCCTCACAGTCACATCAGATTCAATAGGGCCCACAATTACCATGTTTTCTAACTTGTATGGTTTACTTCATCATTTTAAAAAATTCTTCCATATTTATTTTTCTTCTCAGATGCAGCATTTCACATTACATGGAGGTGGCATCACGTGCTTTGGTCTCTGGAATCAGATGGCCTGGCTTGTCATCCCAGCTCAGCCACCTGAACCCTTGTTTCTAGATCTGTAAATGGGAAAAATGACAGCACCTGTCACATAGGGCCTGGACCAGCACCTAGCACTTTGTAATTACTCAATAAATACTAGTCTTTATTAATTCTTCTCTTACTTTTTAGATGAAGCTAAGCAGTTTGGTCAAGATTAGACAAATAATATTTTGATTTTTTTTTACATATTTTTGGGGGTTTTCTTCTTCAAAGCAGATCCATTTTTTTTCAATAATCATAAGTCATTTAAACATTAGCATTTCATTCCCAGAGATTGTATAAGAAATTCTAATGAAAGTAAGTCAGTCCTGCCTGAGAGAACTTGATTTCAGTTTTCTAAGTGACTGGCTGTTTTTAAATTTATATCCAAGGGAAAACATTTCTCAGAGTCTGACTTTCAGTCAAATGTGCTGACATTTCCTACAGATGACATGCTGTAGCTGAAACCAGCACAAGAAAAAAGAGAAACAAAGGTTATGACATTTAACACTGAATGCAAAGCTTGCTCATCGTTAGCAAACAGAGCCTCTTTGTTAATTTTTTCAATCAGAAATTGTGGCCTTTGTCTTTTAAATCAGTAATGACTCCAGGCTTATATTATCATTCTGTGCATTTTCCTCCTGGACACGTGTTCTTTTGATATTTGCAATTTATTTTTATCTGTAAATTATTTAATTCTGATTTTGAAAGAAAAAAAACTGTCTTCACTAACTTCCTTTTTTCAAAAAACTGACATTGATTGATAACAATTATCCAGTAGAAATCTAAAGTGAGAAAATTCCCACCTGACATCACTGTTCTTAAGAATATTTTCCTTGGGGGGAAGGTATAGCTCAGTGGTAGGATGCATGCTTAGCATGCAGTGAGGTCCTGGGTTCAATCCCCAGTACCTCCATTAAATAATAAATAAATAAACCTAATTACCCCTTACGCCCAAAAAACTGCAATATATATATATATATATATTTAATTATATATATATTTTTCATTACACAGTAGAGTAAGAAATGGCATCCTGACCTTGCTTATGGATTCACAGGATTCTTTTCCATTAAAAGTTACTCAAGAAGCTAAAGACTTCTGGAGCTGGGGACTTTGCAGGACTCTTTCAAGTGCTCAATAGTTAAAATTATTGTAATATTTGTTACGTAGGTGTGTTCATACATGTTGAGGGTGATTGTCAAATTATATGCTTCTCTTATGTAACTTGTCAGTGTATGTCTTCATTTCTCAATTATAGTTAGGATCTTATGTAGACAGATCAAATACAATCTTTATTATTCATTCATTTGTATTTGCCAATTTGCCCACTTACTAAAATTTCATTGTAACCCCAAATCAATACTCACAGTGGTTTCACAGTCATTCATGGGCATGTACAGAGCTACAAAAACTTTGAGTCACCCACTGCACACTTTATCAGCCAAGGTCGAACAAGGCAAAGCTCTGCCTTCTTGTTTCAGATCTCATACTGTAAACAAGTGTGTCCTTTACACAGTCCATTTAATGCCACTTTTAATATATTTTTGTGCTTTTTGTTGATGATTTTGCTCTAAGCATGTTGCTGAAGTAGTGTCTAGAATTTCTAAGCACAAGAAGATTGTAATGAGCCTTAATGGAGAGAATGTGTGTGAGATAAGCTTTGTTCAGACATGGGTTATAGTACCCTGGGCCATGCTTTCAATGTTAACGAATCAACAGTATATACCAGATAAGGTGTCTTTTCACAGAAACACACATAAAACAAGAATCAGGAAGAAGTCGGTTCTACAGAATGGAACTTTTTACTTGCGCTTACTTTTCCCACTCTTCACTAAGTATTGTGGACACTGTGGGATGAAGCCTTGTCAACCATCCCCAACCTGCAATAATGTGAGCAGAAACAACTCTTTCTCCTCTCCTGAGAGGAGGATGCTGAGAAACATGTGGGGTGATAATAAGGAAATACTACAAACAAATTGAAATCTTTCAATTCAATAACTTAGATGAAATGAACAAATTTCTTGAGATACAAACCACCAAAACACACAATAAAAATAGACAACCTTAATAGTCTTATTATATCTATTAAATACACTAAATTAATAGTTAAAATCTTCCCCCCAAAAAGAAACTCCAGTTTTATATGGTTTCACTGGTAAATTCTATAAAACATTTAAAAAGTAAATAAAATCAATTCTGCACAGTCTTTTTGCAAAAATAAAAGGAGAGAACACCTCTCAAATTATTTTATGTGGCCAGCATTATTCTAATTCCAAAACTAGACAAAGAGAGAACAAATAGAGAAAACTATAAACAATATTTCCCATAAACATTGACATAAAGTCCTCAACAAAATACTACTAAATCATATCTTCCAATATATAGAACCAAAAATACATGACCAGGTGAGAATTATTCCAGGAATGCAAGAGCTACTTTAAAAATCAATCAATGTAATCACTATATAAACAGTCTACAGGATAAATGCCATAGAATCATATCAGTTGAAGTTGAAAAACCATTTGACAAAATCCATTGCCCATTTATAATAAAAAACTATCAACAGACTAGGAATAGAAGAAAAGTTCTTCAATCTGATAAAGAGCATCTGTAAAATAACGTGCAGCTAATATCATACTTAATAGTGTAAAATTAAATAACTTTCTCCTAAGATCTGGAAAAAAGCAAGGATTCTACTTTCAGTACTGCAATTCAACATAGTAATAGATGCCTTAGTCAGTTCTTTAAGGTAAGAAGGGAAATAAAAGACACATTGATTGGAAAGGAAGAAATAGAACCACCCTACTTGCAGATGATAATTGCCTATGTAGTGGGAGGGTATAGCTCAATGGTAGAGTGCATGCCTAACATGCACGAGGTCCTGGGTTCAATCCCCAGTACCTCCATTAAAATAGATAAACCTAATTACTTCCCCCCAAAATAAAAAGTAAAAAAACATTTTAAAAAAAGATAATTGCCTATGTAGAAAATTCCAAGGAATCTATCAAAAACCAAACCAAAACCAAACAAAACAAAATCTTAAGGTAACAAATGAGTGTAGCAAAGTTACAGGATACAAGGTTCCATCCACAAGGATTGTGTATTTCTACTTATGGGAAATGAGTAACTAGAAATCCAAGTATAAAACATAATACCATCTATAATAGCTTAAAAAAAGAAATACTTATATGTAAACCTAATGAAACGTGCATAGTCTGTAGGATGAAAACTACAAAATACTTCTGAAAGAACTCAAATAAGTTAAATAAATGGAGATACACACTGTGTTCGTGGATTAGAAAACTCAACACAGTAATATGCGAATTTTCACTGAATTGATTTACAGGTGCAAGCAGTCTCTATCAAAATTCCAGCAAACTTTTTTGCAGATATAGACAAGCAGTTTCCAAAATTTATATGGAAGGATGAAGGGACTAGAAAAGTGAAAACAACATTGAAAAAGAGAACATGTTTGGAAGAATCTTACTACATAATGTTAAGACGTACTATTCTGTGACAGCAACAAAGAAATGTGGAGTTGGTGAAGGAATAGACACGCAGATCAACTGAGCAGAATAGAATCTGAAAATAGATCTACAGAAGTAGGTATGCTTTTGATTTTTGGCAAAGATACAAAAAATTCAATGGAGAAAGGATTATTTTTCAATAAGTTGTGTTGAAACAATTGGAATTCCACAGACAAAAATATAAATCTAGACTTAGACCTCACACCTTGTAAAAAAGTAACTCAAAATGGATCATAGACCTTACAGAAAAGTGTGTAACTATAAAACTTTTAGAAGAAAACATAGAAAAAAATCTTTGTGACCGGAGACTAGGCAAAGAGTTCTTAGACAGGACTATCACTATACTCAGACATCTAAATCACACACACACACACACACACACACACACAAAGATCTCAGTTGCTCTCTCTCTCTTACCTTGTGAGATGGCCCACACTATGTCTTTGGACTGTGTATCTACTTTTACTTTAAGCTAAATACCCCTACACCTCTTAGACTCTCTCCCTCTCACCTTTCTGAAATGGCCCACATTCTGCCTATGGAGTGTGTATCTCTTAAGCCAGCTTCCCTTCTAAGTGAGACGGACTCTGCTCTGTTTATGGAGTATGAATCTCTCTAAATAAACTTGCTTTCAATTTTAAAAAAAACTCACACAAATTAAAGAATTAAAACTTTTTCCTCTATGAAATAATCATTTAAAGACAAGCCAGGGACTGGAAGAAAATATTTACAAACTATGTCTCTGACAAATAATTGTATCACAATGTTCTTTTAATCCAATAGTAGGAAAGCAAACAATCCAATTAGAAAATGTCAAAAGACTTGGCAGTTCCTTCCTCAAAGAAGGTATATCATTGGCAAAGAAGCACATGAAAAGGTGTGCAACTTCATTAGCTATTAGAGAATTGCCAATTAAAACCAAAACGAAATACACCCGAACTAGAGTAGTTAAAATAAAAAAACTAGCAATATCAAATGCTGAGGGACAACCAGATTTTTTATGATTGCTGATGAAAATAGAAAATGTTACAGCACTCTAGAAAACAGTGAGGAGTTTTCTTGTGAAACTAAATATACATTTGCCATAAGACACAGAAATTGCACTTCGGGATATTTATCTTAAAGAAAACAAAATTTACGTTCACATGAAAATGTACAAGAATGTGCATTGCAGCTTTATCAGTAGTAGCTAAACTCTGAAAACAACACAAATATTTTTCAAAAGATGAATGGGTAAAAAATCTGTCATATGATACCATGATAAAAAATACTAATTAATTAAAAGAAATTAACTACCAGTGTAAACACAACTTAGATGAATTTCAAAGGCATTATGATAAATTTTAAAAGCCAATATCAAAGTGTGATACACTATATGATTGCATTTATTTGATACTCCTGAAATGCTGAAATTCAGTATTGGAGAAAAGATAGGGTTACAAGGAGTAAGACCTTACCTACGGATAACTTGAAGAATACACAAAAAAATTATTAGAGGTGATAAAAAAAATCATCAAAGTTGCATGGTACAAGATAAACACACAAAAATCAATTGTGGTTCTTTTCTTCAGCAGTTAATGTTTCAAAAAGGAAATTGGGAAAGCAATTGCATTTATAGTAGTACCCAAAAGAATCAAATACTTAGAAGGTAGTCTAACCATGGAGATGAAAAGACTTACACACCGTAAACTACACATTATTTCTGGAAGAAATTAAAGAAGCCCTAAATAAGTGAAAATACATCTTATATTCATGGTTAGAAACACCAAAGGAACAGGTAACAAAAGAAAAAAATAGATAAATTGGACTTCATCAAAGTTAAGAACATCTTCTGCAACAAAGAATACTGTCAAGATAGCCGAAAGACCACTTAATGAATTGGAGAAAATATTTGCAAATCATATATCTGGTAGGAGATTAAAATTCAGAATAAGTAAATAACTCCTAAAACTCAACAGCAACAAAAACAAACAACCCAATTGAAAGATGGGCAATGGCCTTGAATAGATACTCCTTCGATGATATACAAATAGCCAATAAGCACATAAAAAGGTGCTTAACATCATTAGTAATTATATGAATGCAAGCAAAATTAGAAAGAAATAGCATTTCATACCTACTAGGATGAATATAACTGATTAAAAATGGAAAATAAGAGGGTTGGTGAGAATATAGAGAAATTAGAACCTTGGGCATTACTGACAGCAACGTAAAATGGTACAGCCAAGGTGGAAAATAGTATTGTGATTCCCTAAACCATTTATATAGTTCCTCAAACTATATAAAATTAACAATCCCAGTCCAAGCAATTAATCTGAAAGAACTAAAAGTAAGAACTCAAACAGATGTTTGTACACCAGTATTTATAGCAACATTATTCACAACAGCCAGTAAGTGGGAAAAAATATGGGTCCATCAACAGATGAATAAATAAGCAAAATATGACACACACACAGAAATACTATTTAGCCATAGAAAGGAGCAAGTATTTTATTTTTGCTACAATATGGATGGACCTTGAAAACATTATGCTGAGAGAGGAGGTAAAGGTGACAGAGTAGGAAAATGCTAGGTTTACCTCACTTCACAAAGACATCAAAACTAAAACTACATATAGAATGATTCTCACTGAAATCCACCTGGGGGCTAGCAGAACAGCTCTACAGCCAAGGCTTTAAAGAAAGAACCATATGGAGTCAGGTAGGAAGGGAGGAGAAGTAACCTGGTCAAGACCCACATGCCTAGCAGGGGACACAAAAGAGGAAGGGATATCATAGGCCCCAGGATTCTCTCTGGGGAGAAATGGGTTAGAGCCACATATTAGTCACCTTGTCCCTGGGGTCTGACACTGAGAAGACAAGCCCCCTTAGGTGGAGGCTTGCCAGAGGGCTGTAAGAAACTGAGACTTCAGTGCACATAAATTTGCCTACTCTCATTCACAGTGAGGGGGCAGCAGGACCTCCCCAGCGCGCCCACCAGCCTGCATAAGGCACCTGTTTCAGCCCCTCTTGCACCAGTACTGTTCTCCACCAGAGCAGAAGCTGCTGTTGCTATCAAGAATATGATAGGGCAGTGGCAGCCACTGAGCATAGGAGAAGCCTCAGCTAGGACCTAACTCTGGCTTTAGCCCCTCCAACTCCAGCCCTACCTCCTACCATGAGGGACTTTCACCAAACATACAAAGAAGAGTTAATACCTATCTTTCTCAAACTATTCCAAAAAATTGAAACAGAGAGAAGACTCCCAAATTCATCCTATGAGGCCACCACTACCCTGATACTAAAACCAGACAAAGATTCTACCAAAAAAAAAGAAAATTAAACTCCAATATTCCTAATGAATAAAAATGCAAAGATCCTCAACAAAATATTAGCAAACCAAATTCAGTAATATATAAAAAGAATCATACACTATGATCAAGTGGGATTTATTCCAGGGACACAAGGATGATTTAATGTCTGCAATAAATCAATGTGATACACCACAGTAACAAAAGGAAAAATAAAAATCACATGATTGTCTTAATAGCTGCACAAAATCATTTGACAAAATTCAACATCCTTTCATGATGAAAAAAAAAAACTCTCAACAAAGTTGGTATACAGGAAACATATCTCAATGTAATAAAGGTCATCTATGGCAAACCCACAGCTTACATTATATTCCTAGTTGAAAAATTGAAAGCTTTTCTTCTAAAATCAGGAACAATGTTGCCCATTCTCATCATTTGTATTTAACATTGTATTGGAAGTCCTAGTCACTGCAATTAGAAAAGAAAAAGGAATAAAAGACATCCAAATTGGAAGGCAAGGAGTAAAACTGTGACTATTTGCAAATGACCTGATTCTCTATATAGAAAACCTTAAAGTCCCCACCAAAAACCTAGTAGAATTAATAAATTAATTCAATAAAGTTGAAGGATACAAGATTAATGTACAGAAATCTGTTGATTTTCTATACACTAATGAACTATCAGAAAGAGAAAGCAGAAAAAATTCCCATTTAAACTAGCATCAGAAAGAGTAAAATACATAAGAATAAACTTAACCAAGAGGTAGAAGATCTCTAATCTGAAAACTATAAGAAATTGATGAAGGAAATTGAAAACAATAAAAATAAATGGAAAGATATTCCATGTTCATGGATTGGAAGCATTAATATTGCTAAAATATCCATACTATCTAAAGCAATTTACAGATTCAGTGCAATCTCCATCAAAATATTCCTGAAATTTTTCACAGAACTAGAACAAATAATTTTAAAACTTCTATGGAACCACATAAAACCCCAAATAGCTAAAAAAAAATCTTTATAAGAAATAACACAGTTGGATGTATCATGCTTTATGACTTCAGACTATACTTCAAAGCCACAGTAATCAAAGCAGTATATCCCTGGCACCAAAATAGGCACGTAGATCAATGGAACAGAACAGAGCATGCTGCAATAAACCCACACACCTATGATCAATTAATCTATGGCAAAGGAGGCAAAAATGTCAACAAGGAAAAGATAGTCTTTTCAGTAAGTGATGCTGGGAAAGTTAGACAGTTTCATACAAAAGAATAAAATTAGAACATTTTCTCACACCAACAATGAACTCAAAGTGAATTAAAGACCTAAACATAAGATCTGAAACCATAAAACTCCCAGAAGAAAATATAAACAGTAGACTCTTTGACATAGATCTTAGAGATATGTTTTTTGTTTGCTTCTCTCTCCTCAGACAAGGGAAACAAAGGCAAAAATAAACAAATGGGACCTAACTAAACTTAAAAGCTTCTGCACAGCAAAGGAAACCATCAATAAAAGGAAAAGACAACCTACTGAATGGGAGAAGATATTTGTAAAGGATATGTTTGACAAGGGGTTAATATCCAAAATATATAAAGAGCTCATATAAGCAATCAATATGGAAAAAAATAACTCAATTAAAAAATGGGCAGAAGACCTGACTAGACATTTTTCCAAAGAAGACATACAGATGGCCAACAAGCACATGAAATGATGCTTAAAATCATTAATCATTAGGGAAATGAAAATCAAAACCAAAATGAGATATCACCTCACACCTGACAGAATGGCTATTATCAAAAATATAATAAATAATAAATTTGACAAGGATGAGGAGTGTTATGAATGCAAATTGGTATAGCCACTATGGAAAACAGTATAAAAGTTTCTCAAAAACTGAAAAATAGAACTACCGTATTCAACAATTCTATTCCTGGGTATATTTCTGAAGAATATGAAAACACTACTTTGAAAAGATACATGTACCCCAACATGCCAATATTCATTAGATCATTATTTACAGTAGTAAAGATATGGAAGTACATATATATGTGCTGGAATATTACTCAGCCATAAAGAAGAATGAAATTTTGCTATTTGTGACAACATGAGTGGACTTGAAGTATATTATTGTTAGGAACATTAAGTCAGATAGAGAAAGACAAATGCTTTATGTTTTCACTTATATGTGAAATCTAAAAAATAAAACAAATGAATGAATATAACAATGTAGAAACAGATTCATAAGTACAGAGAACAAACTAGTGGTTACCAGAGGGGAGAGTGATGGAGGAAGGGCATGGTGGGGGAAGGGGATTAAGAGGAGAAAACTACTGCATATAAAATAAAGAGGGTACAAGCATGAAAAGAGCACAGGGAATATTGTCAATATTTTATAATACCTTAAAATGGAGTATAATCTAAAAATTATTGAATCACTATTTTGTACACCTGAAACTAATATAACATTGTAAGTAAACTATACTTCAATTTCAAAAAGTATGCTTAGTGAAATAAGCCAGACACAGAGGACAAATATTATTTACATTTATCCATTTACATGAAGTACCTACAATAGTCAAATTCATAGAGACAGAAGGTAAAATAGAGGCCCCAGGGACTGGTTGGAAAGGAAGGGGGAAGTTATTATTTAATGGGTACAGAGGTTTAGGTCATAATGATGGAAAGGTTTTAGTGGTTGGTGATGGTTGTGTAACTTTGAGAATGTATTTAATGCCACTGAATTATACACTTACAAATGGTTAAAATAATCAATAGTTTATGACCATCCAAAATGTTATAAAAATAAATTTTTACATAGCAAACTTTAACATTTGCTTTTAAAAATTAATCTTTTCTTCACTATATTCATAGTATGTATAGAAAGTATACACATAGTTTGATGGTCCTAAATTCCCTTTAAAGCAGTTTTACTGCTTTGTGAATTTTTGTGAAATGAGATTTAAATTGAAGGGCATGAAAGGATAAACCAAAAAAATCTGGCTTTTTTGAGTGTTGTCTAATTTTTTTAAAAATATACTTGTTCATAGTCATTTGCTATTATCCCACAGTCATTTCAGTTATGTGAACTATGCTGTCTGCCATTTCTACTAATTTTTACATGCCTTTTGCAAGCAATGTTGGCAAAGATAATTATTCTAAAAAATAAAAGCTGTATTTTGCCAAAGAGAGTGGGATAAAACAATAGAATATTTGCATTTTCTTCAAAATACCAAACATGAATTCTGGGAAGACTCTAATTTTGGTGCTAAAGCTTGCCAGTCCTTTCTGGATGAGATGTATGATTGGAATTTACTTCAGTCTTTCTTTTAGTTGAATATGTGGAGACCAAAAATTTCCCAATTTAATATGCTAAGTTTTTTTCTTAATGATTATAGTAACTAGTATTGATTGTAGCATCAGTGGTCCTATGGATGGTCATGAGTGTGCTAAAGGAATTCTAATGAGGAATTCAAACGAGGCGTAGCTTCACAGCAAATGTGACGTACCTCAAGCATCATTGAAATGGTACACTATCACTGAAACTTAATTTTCTCTTAAACTCCAATACCTCACAGTGCTTAAGTGCATGGATTCCAGAACCTCTTTGCATGGGTTCAACTCCCAGCTCTATCATCCATTAGCTATGGAAGCCTGAAGAAGATACAGTTTATGCCTCAGTTTCCTTATCTGTAAAGTGGAAAAATAATAGTAGCTAGTTCATAGAACTGTGATGAGGCTTAAAGGTGAAGTATTTAAAACAGTACTTGTACAGCTAAATATAATCGGTGGCTAACTTTTTCACAGGGTACACATCTGTCCACTCAACATTAACGTTTTGGATTAAGGCTTCAGTTATTTCATGTACTTAATAAAGCTTTATCCTCTTTACTACTGGATTACTTGTGTTTTCTTCAAAGCATCCTCTTGTTTTCTCGCTCCGGTTTGTTTGTCTGAGGGTTGAATGCTTCTCCACAGTGACCATATGCTTTCCATGAATGATGTGCTGTCACCCTAACCAAACCAGGGCTCCTACTTTTTGTACCCAGGCAACCATCTTTGTTTATCATGGTGTTATTAACAGATGGTGGTGCCAGGCAAAAAGTTACCAGAAATGACAGGAATACTTTGTTTGGTTCTAGTTTACCAAAAAAGCTGAATTTTTAAAAGTGTAGTGGTTATCATCATATCCAGAGTCTTACATAACTTTTATTAATCTTAAAATGCCAAGAATCATAGTTGGTGAAATCTATTAGGTGCATTAATTTAAAAAATCTCAACGGAAGCCTCTAAGAGAATGATTATTTTTCTTATTTTTTCCCTGCATGATATAACATCCGAAAGCAAAATAATGGCTAGCTCTTGGATTCTTATTTACAAACAACAGAAGAGACATGTATTAACATTATCAAGTTTAATTATCAAAGTTTAATATTATCAATAATTAGCATGTTTATTTAATTTTAACAAACCATGGCAAATAATAGCAGCATTATTTATATATTCTTAAATATTATATAATTCTCTGGAATATTACTAACCACATCTTGGTTATTCTTTCTTGAAAAATTTCGTGAAAATATTCACCATTAAAACATAATTTAAATTCATCATGACTATGTAAATAATTTAAAATATTTTCAGTTCTGAATTTACAGCATCTTCAGTGTTTCCTACCTGAAATAATTATTTCTATGTAAAACACTTTAGAGATGTAATTGACATACAACATTGCATACATTTAAGGTTTACAAAATGCTGATTTGATACATTCATATATTACAGTATGATTACCACGACAGAGTCAGCTAACGTCTCCATCACATAATTGTCATTTCTTTTTTTGTGGTGCGATCACTTAAGATTTACCCTCAGCAACTTTGTAGGATATAATACAGTAATGTTGACTATAATCACTATGCTGTATACTAGATCTCCAGAACTTACTCATCTTCTAACTGCAAGTTTGTACCCTCTGACTAACTTCTGCCCAGTCCCTGCTCCACCACTCTCAGCTCCTGGTAACCACCATTCTACTCTTTGTTTCTATGAGTTCAGCTTTTTTCAGATTCTACATTCAAGTGCATCATGCAGCATTTATTTTTCTGTCTGACTTGTGTTACTTAACATAATGCCCTGAAGTTGCATCCATGTTGTTGAAAATAGCAGGATTTACTTCTTTCTCATGGCTGAATAATATTCCATTGTGTATCACATTTTCTTTATTCATTCATTTGTTGACTTATACTTAGGTTGTTTTCATATTTTGACTGCAGTGAATAATGCTTCAATAAACATGGAAGTACAGGTATCTTTTTGATATCCTGTTTTCATTTCTTTTGGATATAAACCCAGAAGGGGAATTGCTGGGTCATATAGTACTTCTACTTTAAATTTTCTGAAGAACTTCCACATCATTTTCCATAGTGGTTGAAACAATTTACATCCCCACCAACAATGCACAAGTTTTTTTGTTCTTTGTTTTTTTTATTTTTTGGTTTTTTTCCACATCCTTGCCAACACTTACCTCTTGTCTTCTTGATAATAGCCATTCTAGAAGGTGTGAGGTGATATCTCATTGTGGTTTCCATTTGCATTTCTCTGACGAATAGGGATGTTGAGCATCTTTCTTGTACCTATTGGCCATTTGTATGTCTTCTGTGGAAAACTGCTTGTTCAGTTCTTCTACCCACTTTTTACTTAGATTGTTTGGGGTTTTTTGTTATTGAGTTGTATGGGTCTTTACATATGTTGGAAATTAACTCCTCATCCAATACATGGTTTGCAAATAAGTTCTTCCATTCCTTGGGCTGTATTTTCACTCTTTTGTTTGTTTATTTTGTTGTGCAGGCATTTTTAGTTTGATATACTCACACTTGTTGATCTTTGGTTTTGTTTCTTGTTTTCTGGTGTCATACCCAAAAAATGATTGCCAAGATCAATGTCCAGGGGCTCTCCCCCTATGTTTTCTTCTGAAGTTTTATGCTTTCAGGCCTTATGTTTAAGTGTTTAATATATTTTGAGTTAATTTTTGTGGGTGGATAGAGATTTAATATTTTTTTTTGTATGTGGTTATCCAGTTTTCCCAAGACCATTTATAAAGAGATTGTCCTTTCCCAATGATTATTCTTGGCTCCTTTATCAAATATTAACTGAACTTACATGTAGGGGTTTTTATGGATTCTCTATTCTGTCTCAATATTTTAGACACATAATAGTAAACTATTTAGCACATTTAAAATCAGGGAATGTGATGCCTTCAGCTCTGTTCTTTCTCAGGATTGCTTTGGCTGTTTGGGATATTTTGTGCCTTCACACAAATTTAAGGGTTTTTTTTTTCCATTTCTGTGAAAAATGCCATTGGAATTTTGATAGGGATTGTATTGAATACATAGATGGCTTTGTGTAGTATGGACATTTTTCAATATTAATTGTTCTGATCCATAAACACAAGATACCCTTCAATTTGTATCTTATTCAATTTCTTTTATCAAAGTCTTGTAGTTTTCATTATACAGATATTTCACTTCTTTACTTAAATTTATTCCTAAGTGTTTTATGGCTTTTTTATCCTATTGTGAATGGAATTGCTTTCTTAATTTCTTTTTCAGGTATTTAGCTGTTGATATATAAAGATACAACTGATTTCTGTGTGTTGATTTTATATCCTGTAGCTTTACTGGATTCATTGATTAATTCCAACAGATTTTTGATTGAGCCTTAATGATTTTCTATATATAAGATATTATCTACAATTAGAGAAAATTATACTTCTTCCTTTTTGATTTGAATGCCTTTTATTTCTTTATTTTGTCTGATTGCTCTAGCGAGGACTTCCATACAACATTGAATAGGAGTGGTGAGAATGGGCACCCTTATCTTGTTCCTGACTCACAGGAAAAGATTTCAGCATTTCACCATTGCATATAACATTAGCTGTGGTTTTGTTATATATGGCCTTTATTATGTTGAGGTATGTTCTTTCTATACCTAATTTATTGAGGGTTTTTATCGTGAACGGATGTTGTATTTTGTCAAATGCTTTTTTCCTACTATTTAACATAAAGATAACAATTCCATTCCTAGGGGTATTAGAAGCTCAAATTATTAGAAGATTGACAAAAGAACCTTATTTAATAAGATATATTGTTTATAGTTTTAAATTAAAACCAGTCTTCCCCTCAGCTTTACTTCTAAGCCAATGAGTATGTTATCTAATCCAAGTGCTTCTGAATTCCTATCATGTTTAATAACAGGGCATTTTCAGAAAATGTTCCCATTATTTCATTATCCCAATTATCTGGAAATGGCTGGTCTTGCCCTCTCTCCATTCAGAGAAACAATTTAAAGCAACTTGTTAATAAACTTTAAGAAAGAACCTTAGTGAGACAAATGTCAGTGCTTTTGGCTTGTCTAAGGAGACTAAACAAAACAAAGAACACATTATTAAATAGTCATAAGACTTTCAAGCTTTGAAAATATTTACTTAGATCATTTTGAAAGTTTGAAATATGCCAAACAAGTCCTTAGTTGAGTCATATTCTTTCATTCTTTGTAAATCAAGCCTGAGTTAACAGTACCAACAAAAAGTCACACAAGAGTTCTCACCCCTTTTTTTCTATCCCCCAAACAGATGACCGTAATAAAATCATATTAGTAATAGAGTCCCATGAAAGCAGTACTCTGTGGGAGAATAGGAGAAGAAATAATGCGGTAGGATTTTATACCAAATGGAATACATGATATTTTTACTCATGCTATATTATTGGCCTGAAATTCTCTATTTCTTAATTTTTACATATCCACTGTTTTTTCACTGAAGCACAGTCAGTCATAATGTGTCGATTTCTGGTGTACAGTCATGCATATACATACATAAATTTATTTTCATATTCTTTTTCATTAAAGGGTATTAAAACTATTGAGTATAGTTCCCTGTGCTACACAGAAGAAATTTGTTTTTTCAAAACCTATTTTTATATATAGTGGCTAACCTTTGCAAATCTCAAACTCCCAAATTTATCCCTTCCCACCCCCTTTCCCTGGTAACCATAAGATTGTTTACTAAGTCTGCGAATATAAAAAAAGAAAGAAAGAAAGAAAGAAAGAAAAAAGGACACTATGAAGTCATCTACATATCCACTTCTAATCCATAATTCAAATTCAGCACCATGCTGTCAACCTCCATAATCTTCCAACAAAAACCCTTTCCTGTTTCTGGAAACTCTCATACCATTTTGCTTGTACCTCTTTTGTGATAGTCATCACCTTCCACTGTATATTATGGTTATTTAGAAACTTCCTTTTTTTTTATTGAGGTATAGTCAGTTTATAATGTGGTGCCAATTTCCGGTGTACA
This sequence comes from Vicugna pacos, assembly GCF_048564905.1. Lineage (NCBI taxonomy): Eukaryota > Metazoa > Chordata > Mammalia > Artiodactyla > Camelidae > Vicugna > Vicugna pacos. The sequence continues at coordinate 8,939,582 of NC_132994.1, read as the reverse complement.
GCACAATGCTTCAGTAATACAAGAATATACATATATTCATTTTAATATTCTTTTTCACCATGAGCTACTACAAGGTATTCAATATATCTCTCTGTGTTATACAGTATAAACTTGTTTATCTATTTTGTATATACCAATGAGTATCTGCAAACCTCCAACTCCCAGTTTATCCCTTCCCACCGCCCTCCCCCCAGGCAACCACATGTCTGTATTCTATGTCCATGAGTCTGTTAGAAACTTCTTTAGAGCTTCTTCCAGGCAGGGGCTGTGGCTAATTCTTCTACTTAGCGTAGTGTCTGGAGAACAGCAGGTGTTGACAGAAGGACTGATTCTTCCATGGCTGGAAGAGAAGTCCCAGATTCCTGCACAGCTGCAGGACTCTGGAGTGAGTTGGATCACTCCTTCTAATCCTCAGCCTCAAAACCCTGCCTGCCTCTCCTTTCTTTCATGCTGCATCTCAGAGGCTGTGAAGCACCATTGGAAACTGTACGCTGGACTTCTCTAAGAGGCAAATGAACTTGCTCCTAATTCACCCTGTGGAACCTCCTTGAAACTGGTTTGGAGGGAGGGGAACTTGTAGAAGCCCCATTCTGCTCTGTGTCCTTCCTGGAGTCTGACAGAAGTACCATCAACACTCAGAACACCATACTCGCTGATGAGATTGACTTATTGCACAAAGTCCAAAGGGACAGGAGAAGAGAAAATATTTGCAGAACACATGGAAAATAAAAACTGCTATCAAATACTAAATAATATCAAAACCTGCAATATGAAGAGAAGAAAATATAGCGGTGGAGGTAATCATAATGTCACAGAATGACTCACTTGGGGTAAATTATAAATGACAGCCCCTATCTGTGCTCATTTCTGCTCTTTCTTCCTAACATTCATTTTATGCTTTCATTAAAATATTAGTATGTGTATGAATCATCACAGAAAAGAGCAATTGGTCCTTTTTAATTCATTAAATATATACTAAATACTTAGTGATTGCCAGATCAGCATTGGGGGTTAGCAAGGGAGCTGAGCCCATACTTCCACAAAGCATTGATTCTGAGGTTCAGGGCAATGTAATATTCATTATAGTGTATGAAAATCAAATCTAATAAAAAAAACTCTTATCAAATAAAGATACACTTCCCCGTGAGTGCACTAAATCTCTGGAGGTGAGCAGCAGAAGGACAGGCATTGTATTTTCTGTGTATTATTCATCAAGAAGAAAACAGGATTATAAAAGGGCTGTGAAAAGAATTTTCATGTTTCTTGCTTGGTAGGTTGAGATAAAAAGAGAGGATACTTTTTAACACATAGCCTTCACGTGGAATTTTCACTAATTCTGGGAATCCCAGATATGTGTTAAAAATGAGTCAGTCTTCAGGGGTTTCGTTAACTCAGTTTAACCCCGTTATTAAAAATCTTCACGCAGAAATACATCATGTTTCCTACATTTTAAAAATGCACATTTTTTTTTCATTTAGCATATCTGAAATTGGCGCATTAGCAATACTTTCATAGTGCAAACCAACACAGAGATGATTTCGCCAGTTGGTTGTGAATATCGACTTGGTAGGTCACAGAAAAGGAGTCATTACTATACTTTTCCCTTCATAAACCACAAGTTGTAACAGAAACTGATCACAGAACCTTCTTTCGGAGGCTCAGAAGACAAACAAAGGAGAAGAGAAAAAGGATTTTATATACAGCTGATCTTTCCTATGTTCTAACTATGTGCTGGGCATGGATACAAATCCTCAGAATAACCATATATAATTCTCATTAATAATGAGGAGATAGGTTTAGATATTTTAAGTGCTCACCCAGGTTCACACAGAGAGTAATGAATCTGAAATTTAAACCCACATACCATCAAAAGATCAGCTGCAAAGCTCACTCCTCAGAATGTATTTATCCAAAGTACATGCACTTCATTTCAAATACTCCACAGCTAATTCTGTAATCATGATCATTTCTATTCTAATTTTCTTTCTCATCTCAAGTAAATCGATGCCTTTGTTCCTTCAAAGAGTTAATCTACTCCAAAAACACTGGGCAAATTTTTAAAAGTCAAAAAATAAATTCAAAATATGATTCCTTGTAAACAAGTTCATTGTAGAATCTGGCACTAAAATCAGTTCTAAGCTAATTTCTCCTACGGTTTGTTCACAGACCTAAATAATATCAATTCACTGCATAAGAAGTTATAAAGAAAAGGGAATTTAAAGAGATGTTTCCCTACATAAAGATTTTAAGTATATTATATACTCTCTTGTGTAAGCACAGTTCTAAGCAGCATAAAGTAAGCTATGGCTCCCCAACTGCAAGTTATTTCCCAATAAGCTGCTATTTATTTTCTTTAAAAAAAACCAGTAATATTGATTAATTATTGAATTGTTGTTTAAACTGAGTATCTTAGCAAGACCAGTATGTCCCTATAAAATGCCATCTACTTCTCTGTATTTCCTTATTTCCTTAAAATATTTTTCTTTTAAAAAAAGTATGTATGTATGTATGTATGAATGTATATATGTATGTATATATTTTTAAGACTAGAAAATTTAGCAAGAAGAGAAAAGATTTCTGAGACCTGGGAGGTGCCCAGTCCTTAGGTGACATAGTACAGTGAAAAGACTACTAAAACAAGAATTTATTTTAAAAAAGGAAGGGGAGGAATATTGGGTCTGACAGCAAATACAGTCTTTGGTAAGCATCTTATTAGTCTAAACTCCATTTCCCCCTTTAGTAAAATGGATACAACACCTGTGTTGGCGTTTCTTCAATGCCAGTTACTCACCCTCTCCCTTCAATTCCTTTTTTTCTCCTTAGGAAATTCTAAACAATAAAGTCTAGCTGAAATGTCCCCTTCTGCCTCTGTGGCATTCAATCAACCTCGTCCTACTCACTGAACTAAATGAACTACTGTAGAGCAATGGTACTTTAAACATTCTACTCTCTTAACCCAGAATAGAACAGTAGTATAAAAGGTTTTTTCAGATTTATTCCATGATAGATACAAGTTCCCTGAAGAAACCAACAACAACAAAAAAACACCCCATCACATTTTATAGAATTTAATATCCCTTCACAGTCTTTAAGTACAAAAGAGGTACTAATATTATTTATAGACTGGTAGTAGTAATAGTGATAGTCATAACTCAATGCTAAAAAATAATTGTAAAATTACATCAGATCACCATCCTTCTTCCTTTTTTCTTGGAAGAATTCAATTCCTTTCTAAATGTTAGTAGTTCTCAATAGATCAGTGGCTGTACATTGCAGCCTCATAGAAGGATTTTTTTAAAATACCCTTACTAGGTCCAAGAACAGACCTGTTCACTTAAAATCTTTTGTTTGTTTGCTTTTGGAAGTGGGTTGGGGAGTAGGCTTCAATGTTTACAAAGCTTCCCAGGTCTTGGGAACGCACAGCCAGAACAGAAAACCGATGATAATGTGAAAGTGCCGAATCATTGACCCGGTTTGGAGCGGAGAAGTTGCAACAAAGGGATAGATGCTTGCATGTGGTTTAACTTTGGGACTGGTTAATTGGGAATAATGTTTTAAAAAGCAAGAAGAATAATTTCAGATTTTAAATTATCAGGCCATCATTTGTCTACTTTCACCTATGCTTCTGAGGATGGAATCAGTCCATCAGTGCACCTTCTTTCTGACTTGTGTGAGCTCATCTAGGTGATGTTCAGTTGAGTCCTTTTTCACTGACACACACTTCAAGGAGACATTTTTCTCCTCTCGCTAATTCCAATAAATATTTTCTTATAATTGGCAGATTTTTACTGTAAAAATTAAATAAAGCAAAAAGTTATTGTAAAACAAACGTTTTAAATTTACTTTATTTGTGGTTTCACATGGTGAACATGAATCCTCTCTTCGTTTGTCCTTTCTGCCTTTTGAAATTTGGATACAATTTGTTTCCAACAAAAAGAAAAACATGTTTTCCCTAATTGTGTCACCCAACCCCTCAACCATGGTATCACATTGATTAAATCCCTGGAGCACAGACATTCCTGACTTTATTTTTGAAGCAACAGGCATCAGCAGGACCATCATTGCTCTAAGGAGATGAGCCTGGGGCATAAGCCTCAGGCGTAGTCACTGGTTTCCTGGAGACTCATCACCTGCTGGCTCAGAACTGAATGTGCTCTTTCTTTTTTGGTCTAATAAGATCCTGGGTAGGCTTTTATTATCACACTGGCAGTATTTTTACTTTTTTTTCACACTTGTTTGAATGTGTGTCTTTCTCTACTATGCTATTAACTTTCCAAGCAAAAGAACACAGAGCCAGCACCTGGCACACAGCCTAGCACACGGGATTCCATACCTGTTGCACTCAAGAGTGCACAAACACTTCAAGGAAGAAAACCCCAATTTTTTTTTTTAATTTTGTTTATTTGTTTGTTTTGGAGGTGATTAGATTTATTATTTATTAATTAATTTATTTTAATGGAGGTACTGGGGATTGAACCCTGGACCTCCTGCATGCTAAACACACACTCTACCACTGAGCTATCCCCTCCTGCCAGATATTTTTTCTTCATTGCTCTTCCCAGGTATCACTTCCATTGGACTTCATTTAATATATTTTCAGGCTTTTGATTAAGGTCATCTGGCTAAACACAATTCTACTTAAGTATTAATTATTATTATTATTATTATTAATTATTTCATAGTCTATTCAGTATCCCATTCTTAATCTAATGATTTTATTACTATTTCGAGGAAAATAAATAAATGGGCATCTGGGCCAGAAAAATACAAAATATTAATAAAAAAAAGAAGGTGCTTTTTATTTACTTTTTAATACATAAAAAATTGAAACTGATCACTAAGAAGTTTTGAGTGAAAATGTTTATAAAACAATATTTTTTTACCCAGAGATTATGTTTTTTATTTTTAATTTTTGAAAAGAAGGATAAGCATTTTCATATATATAAGGATTAAGAAAGGTGGACCTAAGTTGAAAATATTTCTCAAAGATGTACTGAACATGAAAGTCACTTAATTATGGAATTAAAACTAAGTAATTTCTGTGAATATAATTATAAAATTATTCAAATGTTTTTAAAAATTGTGAGTAGACATAAATTGCAAAATTCAATAATTTAATTAAAAACTTCATTTCAAATATGAGATTACATTAACAAGAACAGGAAAAACAGATGAGAAATACAAGGACGATAACATCCTCAAATTATAAATGAAATAAAAATCCGATAAGTGAAAGATTAGTGCAGTATTTTTTTCAAACATTTAAGGGTAGCAAAGAGTAGAAACAAAACATTTATTTCATTTACGTTACTAACGGGAAACTTTAAAAGAGAAAGAAAGAAAAACCCAGCTCATAAAAGACACAAAACACAGGGAACACAAAAGAAGTACAGAAATCATGCATAAGTTGATTTCAGGAAAAACTGATTAATCTTTTAACACAATGTATACAGATCTTTTAATCCCTCTATCAAAAGATAAGGACTCTTAAAATGAGCACCACCCCTCCGCCCCCAGAGAAAAATCTAACCATATGTTTTTTAAAACAGACAACCTAAAATAAGTCCCTTGGAAAGTTTAAAAGTAAAAGATTATGAAAATACATATGACAAACATACACAATCAAATAAAACAGAAATCTCAAAAGGAATAGCTGGTAAAGTAGGATTCAGATGAAATAGGGAAAGGTGAGATTTTTTAATATTATTTTATATAAAATCTACAAACACATCTACATGAGTGATCAACTTTTATGGATAATATAGCATTAAAATTGAACAAAAAACAAAATGTTTTAGAAATACAAGAAATACCAATAAAAATGAAATAGCAATACACAGAAGAAGTAGGTAAAAATAAATTAGAATATAGAAGACTAGCTTCTCGAAAAATTAAATTTTAAAGAATAAGGAAATTGTGCATAAAGAACTTTTGGAGGAAATAAGAAATTATGCAGCAATTATAGGATTTTTAGATTTAGAACAGAATATATGGTCAAAGATTTTTCTTAAAATCAAATTCATAACCTTAAATGTTTTGTTATTAAAAATGCTAGGAGATAGATAATATATAAAAGCTAGATAATGTATCTAAGGTGTGTATATATATACACACACACATTTTATATATACACACACATATATATATATACACCAATAATAGAAAGTGTAAGGAAGAGAAGTAATAAATAGAAGGAATTGGGAAATCATTTTCCAAATAATGCATTTTGCTTAATATAGAAGTATGATCTATTAGATTTTAGAATGTCGTGTATACAAGGCAGCTCTCTCATATGCAGCCTTACCTTAATTCACCTCTCTTACTACCCTGCCCAACTTGTAAATACAAAATTTCACAGCTCTAGTAAATTTAATTATGCTGCCCAAAGCACAACTGTTCCCTTTTTACTCCTCTTCTCTTTAATTAAATTCTATTTATAGTTAAAGACATAGAAAATGAGAGCTGGAAGAGGCTTCAGAATCATTCTTATAATGTTTTATTATCATTAATCATCCCTAAACGAAAACTATGTAGTAAAACTTAATAAAGACAGGAAATAGAAATTGAATTATGCATTTTTTAAAAAAATTGAATAAAATCTTTGAAATACTTGATAACGCTGCTTTCATTTCCAAACATAAGCATGATTAACTTTTCCAGAGCGTTCTCTCAGTTTACCAGATCATGCAGCACACTGAATAAGATCTGTGATACATTGAAATGCCTATTCAACTATGAGAAAATCTGGACTCTGGAAGTTTTGTATCCAGTATTTTACCACTAGCTAGCCGACCCACGGAGATGGAATACAGAGCATAAGAAATGTGATCAATAAAGTGTGTTAACTTTGTATGGGGACAGATGGTTACTGTTACTGTTATGGTGAACATTTCATAATATATGTAAATGTTGAGGCGCTGTGTCGTACAACTCAAACTAACATAATATTGTATGTCAACTATATTTCAATGAAAATAAATAAATGCATTTTGTTCTAACCCTCTTTAAAACATCTGCCTTTGAGTTTTAATTTCTAAATTTTAATTTCATGAATGAAGAAATTGAACATCTGAATGCAGATATCCACGGATTCTTACCCTTTCCATGTTTTCCATCTATGAGGCTTTTAAGTTTCTCCAGGTTCCATAAGTAATATATAATATGTGAAGGAAGTATGCAGAAGCCAAACCTCTGTCTGCAGAGACAACTTTTTCAGGAGATGGAAATAGAAACAGAGCTTGTTCAAAGGTTTCCAGGCTTGAAAATCCAAGGAGTTGGGTTGAAATCTGACCTCTGTAGAACTGAAATGGGGCAATATTTAAAAGTGAAATGTGGGCTTTAAATAAGATTTCACATGCTGACTATAGAAAATGGAAACAACTTCTGGGTGTCCAGGACATCTGAAGTCTTTAACCAACAGTAACTCACAAATCAAGTCAGAGACGGGACCAAGAATAAAAATACAACGACACTGCATTGTTGTGGGGGAAGGGTGAGCTTTTCTTACGTCTTCAATCTCTTGGAATTCTGTTTATTTTCTTCAGTTTTGTAAACATACATACTATAAGCTTGGCATATTATTCAAGGTATTTTCTTTTCCTCCAAAGTGAGGTCTTTTTATGTTTCAAGGACATAAATAAGGGATTTCTTTTTAAAAAATCTTTTAAAACTCATGTTCCAACTAAGTACATCTTGCTGAATACAGAAATAAAGAACCATCAAGTTTTAGGGTGTGCTGTACACAAGGCCATACTCTTATATTCAGCCTTGCTTTAACTCGCCTCCCCCTTCACTCTGCCTCACTTGTAAAGACAGAATTTCACAGCTCTAGTAAATTTAATTATGCTGCCAGAAGTCCAACTGTTACCTTTTTATTTCACTCCTCTTCTCTTCTAGTAAATTCTATTTGTATTTAAAGATACAGAAAATTAGAGTCAAAATCAGCCTTAAAATCATCCCCAAAAATGTTTCTCATCCATCATCTGAAGTGCTACTAGCAGATGAACAATAGAGCAAGAGAAAAATATAATGAGTTGATTAAAAAGTGGATCAAAAATAACACTGATTTTCCTTTTGCTTTGCTCACTGGTGCTGCACATTTGTTGCAGAGTTGCTGAATCTCTGGCTCAAAGTGGGGAAGTTGAATGCAGAGTCTCAGAACTACAGTCTGCCTCCACCTTCCTGTTTGACATCTTGACTCACTGGTCATTGCCCCAAAGCAACCAATCTCAAGATTGTATGGGGCTAGCCCTGTTGGAGAAGCTGCTGCAGCCATCCTTACTGCCGTCTGCAAGACAGATGCTGCAGCTTCACCCTGAACTCTTGGCTTCCCACCAGACTTCCTCAGTGATCTGGTTTTTCTTTGTCTTAATTACAACCCTCGGGCCCTGGGACTCAGACTTATCTTAAGGAAGTGATCATGAAATGTTATGGACTGAATGCTTGTGTTCCCCTCAAATGCATGTGTTGAAGACCTAACACCCATTGTGATGACATTTGGAAATCTGGCCATTGGGAGGGAACTGGGTTAGATGAGGTCATGGGGTGGGGCTCCAAAGATGGGATTAGTGCCCTTACAAGAAGAGGAAGAGAGACCAGAGATATCCCCCCTCTCTCCATCTCTTTCCACTCTCTCTCTCTCTCCCCTCACCATAAAGGGCACTGCAAGAAGGGGCCATTTGTAAGGCAGAAAGAGAGCTCTCACCAGGAGTGGAATCCGCCAGCACCTTGATCTTGGACTTCTCAGCCTCCATAACTGTAAGAAACACATGTCTGTTGTTTGAGCCACTCAGTTTATTATATTTTCACGGCGGCCTGAACTAAGACAGAACACTCAAGCTTCCCCAGTGCCAGGTGAGAGCACTTTCCCTTAGCCAGCTTGGGCACCTTAAATGCCTCTTTCAGTCAATGCCTTGAATACTCAGGGATGACCCTCATTCCGCTGAGGACTATTAGGTGGGGCCTGGTGGTTACTCTCCACATGTCCAGTCCACCGTTGTTCTTCCTAACCAAACCCCTCTAACCAGAGATGATACACACAAGTGTATACATGATACACAAACCAAGAAAGTGAGTAAAAATCTTAAGCTGCTACTTTTATCAGCATGGAATATAACAGAATTGCGAAGCTGTAAAGCTGAGCTGTAGCTTGGAGATCCCCTCTGTTGCAACACCTTTTTTCCATCGCCAAAGAAAGTAAATCTCAGAAAGTTTGATGGCTTACCTAAATTCACATAATCAGGGTAGAAACAGGCACAGGAATAACACTCCATCAATCTGTTTTGCTCAGCTCATTTTAGGCTTTAAACAATAACTTTTACTGTAGAAAATATCAATAAAAAGGCTTAGTTCAATGTTTTGGATTGCACACCCATGCATATGCCCTCATCTGTCTTTTAAGGCTTTGGAAAAGTTGATATCACCATGTATGCTTAATATTTTGCCACACGCTACGATTATAGCATGACAAATCAAAGCCATAATAGTAACCCTAGCTTCTTGTTCTTCCAATTTCAGCTGTCATCTCCTAAACCAAAAGTCTTCCACATCAATAGAAGCAAAAATCAGACAGACATGCTTATTATGCATTTGGGGCTGGAGAGATAAACAAGACAAGTCATGCCTTCAGCAAAATACAGCCCATCTGGAGAGACTGACAGCTGTGCAAAGTCTGTCAGCAGGAAATAACGCTGGGATCATCTCTAAGGTGCTATAATCAGAAACCAAAGTCTTGCAATTGAACCAAGGATGTTGGATCATTTCTTTGGGGAAGAATGAAGGGAGATTTGATGCCAGAGGTCTCAGATGGTGATTAGAATCTAGGCAAAAAGAAACAGAGGAAGACGTGATAAAATAAGTGCTCTAAGATAGTCTCAGAGGTGGACAGTGACTGGACTTTTCCAGTGAGCAGTGGCTAGGTCAATGTCGTGAAAGGTAACAGAGAACAGTGGTAGTCAAACAAAGAATTTGGAAGGCAGTTCAGAGCCAGCCAGATCACGTAGGGCTTATGATGACATGCTAAGAATTTCATTTTAATTTTGTAGCCTGCAGAGCTAAGAAAAGTGATCCTTAGCAGAGAAATGTCTCTTAATTACAAAATTACAACAACAGAAACAAACAAGTAATAATAACAATATGTGACTTGCAGATTGTCTCCTTCCTCTGCATTTCAACATCCTGGATGTGAGTAATCCAGTGTGTCCCAAGTTGTTGGGGAAACCTTATCACCAGAGTGATCCTCTCACGGTGATCTGTTTAATCTTTTCAAAATCTGCTGATGGTTTCACTTGCTGGCTGCCAAGGTTCTGGCTCCGGCTTCAGTCCTCACTTAACAGCTCCTTGGCTGCCCTGCTCCATTCATCCATCACATGCTTAAAGTCCATCCAAAATTCTGCGGCACATCTCACTTTTTCCATTTCTTGTAGTGCTCATGTTACGCTGGCCTTTTGTACACCTGAAAATTAGATTCAAGTAATTTCTGGTTTTGATGTTTCAAGCACTTCATGCCTTTGTGCTTACAGAGTACCCTTCAAGGCTCTGGTTGCACTCTTGTTGAGACTGGATTCAGAGTTTTCCCTGTTAAGGTTCAGCCTGATCAAGAAGAACAAGGATCATCCTGGACTTATCTGCCTAGCTGAGCTAAAGACTATCAGGGTGTTGATTAATCTGCTGTATTATTCCTAAAACTGACCTCTGTATATCACCTGCCTTCTGTCCCCAGAAACATTTTTCATAAATTTTAAGCCACCTTCTCTGATTATTTAGTGTTCTGATGGTAGCTTCTGAAAATAGTAAAATGTTTTTAATTTCACGAAGAAAAAATCATTTAAGTGAAAAGTGCCAATCCCTGTTTTGATGGAGAAATTCCTTTTGAAACTCATCCGTTACTTCTCTCTTTTTCTCTCTCTCTTTCTGTCTTTGTCTCTCTCTACCCATTTACTTCCCTTCCTTAATTTTTATCTCTAAGAATTTATCCCAAATTGCTCCCTTAGCAATTCTACATTCAATAGTTTTAAAGATCAGAAGACATTCCTTAGAGAAATATGCCCATTATAGAGATGAAAATACTGAGACACAGGTAAGATGCCTTTTAGGTCTGTTTGTGAAGGTAGTTACAAACCTACTATAGAAACTCAAAGCTCTCAGTCCTTAGTCCACTGAAAAAGTAATAGCTCTGATATATAAATTAGTTTGAACGAGATCATGAGTCTTTCTCCTGACTTGGAAGTAATCTTGGCTTCTGGCTAAGAAATCAATTACATCATATCAATTAACTCAGGGACAGAAAAGCCTAAGACTTGGCTGGCCCAGAACTTAGAAAAAAATCCAGCTTTGGCTCAAGGAATCTCTTATGGAAATGAACTGGCCTCAGTGGCCACTGAAGAATCTTATCATTTGCTTAAATCATCTTGCTCTAAATTCTTGATTTAGTAAATGCTACTTTAGACATGACATTTATTAGTTTTCTGTACTGAGAGAAAGATTCTCATTCAGCTTAGAAAGTAATAGAATTCTATTACATGTAAATTAATTTTTCCTCTGTAATTTATCTTCATTTTTACCTAGATTTTTTCAGTACTTTTTCTTATAAATTTTGCTTTAATTTCTAAACATTACAAAAATAACTCTCAAGAATATTGTTACATCTGCATTAAAATCATCTCAGTCATTCCTTTTTATGGAAATTGCCATTTTTTTGGCATTACCTTTACTGATAAAAATTGTGTGAATAGTCATGCACAAGAATAATAAAAATATTTATTATTTATCAAGTAAACTGGAGATAAGTTGTTTTATGGAAAGAGGGCTGACTTTGGAACAAGACAGACTGAAGCCTGGCCATCTGTTATTTCTAGGGTTTAAGCAAGTTACTTCACATTTCTTTATGTGTAACATGGGCTACTGATTACGGCAATGTTGTAAGAACATAATGTTCTGGGTGTAACAGAACAGCTCAGGGGTGGTTCACATTACGTGCTCAAAAGTATTAGTCCTCTATCTTCTTTCCCAGAAGGTAAGAATGTTGCACCATTGTAGTGATGCTTTTCATTTGAGCCTTATGATTTTACTAGATGCGACCATCCTTAGTTTCCATCATTAAAAAAGGTGTTAACAAATTAATGATGGAAGAATGAGTTCATTTACTTCTTTCTAATTGCAAGAGCATTTTGCTAACAAGAGGTTTAAAAAAGAGAAATATTTTAAATTATATTATATTTTCTTCAGCCAACTAGTGCAGCATTTTATGAGGATGTTATCCTCAACATTTTACTTTACTTAAAACAAAAACTCCGGGTTGTTTTTCTCATTAAGCCAGAAGAAGCTGTTGCCTGGCTACGTGTCCAGCATGTATTTGAATGAACATTAATGAACTCATCTTTTTTTGATGTGTTTTATGTCATGTTTCAAATCTATCTCACAGACTCATCAAAAAGGAAGATTTAATGTTAAACCTAAAGCCAAACATCAAGGTAACTTAACTAAAGAAAGACAAATTACAAAGGAGGTGAAAAGGGGGAAATAAGAGAGAAAAACAGACTGGGGAGATCAAGGGAAAAGTGAAATGAGTCAGAGGAAAATTAGTTAAATATTGAATGTCTAACTATCTTACAAAATTAGAGGCAGAGGTTGATCCAAGTTCTGAATATACTAATGTAAATATACCTATGACAGCACTCCAGGCTGATTCAGAATGCCATTTTAAGAACTTAATATAAACCTATAAAAGAAAGCCACACGAACAAGAAAAATCTGTGGGTTTTTTTAATTTTTCATATTCAGACATATCTTGAGATAAATTCTAAACATCAAGGAACTCCTTTACCTAAAAATCACTCAAAGCAATAGAAGATTCAGTGGAGACAGGAAGGTCTAACATATTGAGAATGTATTAGATATGTTCTTTAAAAAATACATACCTGCAACATGTAATCAGATCTAAATTTTGGATGTAAATTCCAAGTCAGTTGCTTATGACCTCAACACATTTTATCCCAGTTCTGTGAAACTGTTTCCTCATGACAGTAATTCCTCCCCACGTACCTGTTAACCAGAGCACTAGATGGACGTTGTACAAGTGGTAGAGATGAAATCATTGAGTAGAAGCTACACAGAGGTGGTTCAGGGTTCAATAAAATTAGAAAAATGTGTCTAATCATTAAAGCTCACCATGATGAAAATGAGACCAGTGTTATGGGCTGAATTCTGTCCTCCCAAAATTCATATGTTGAAGTTCTTACCCCAATACCTCAGAATGTGACTATATTTAGAGATCGGCTCTTTAAAGAAATAACATGAGGTCATTAGGGTGAGCCCTAATCCAATAGGACTGGTGTCCTTATGAAAAGAGGAGATGAAGAGACAAACAGGTGGAAAGGGGAGAACATGCGAAGACACTGGAGGAAGAGGGCCATCCGAAAATCATGGAGAGAAGCCTTGGAAGAAAACCAGCCATGCTGACGCCTCAACCTCAGCTTTCTAGCCTCTAGAATAGTGAAAAAACAACTTTTTGTTGGATCAGCCACCCATCCTGTGGCACTTTGCATCCCTAGCAAGCTAAAACAACTCGATATTCCTTTGGTAAGGATGCTTTATGAGATCAGAAAATTTAAAGGATAAGATAGCTAAGTTCCCCTCCAACTCTCGGATCTTATGATCTGTTAAAAAAGAAATGGTAGGAGGTGGAAATTTGTTTCTATGCCTGTTAATGTCTCTTTCAACCCTAATCTTCTGGGACCCTGTTGACTCTCTCTCATTTCCCATTTTTTTCTATTTCCCCCAACGTTCCCCTACTTATTCTAATTTCTTGTACCCCATACGATCCTACTGTCCTCTACTCTTGGTTGATTCCCAAAATGCTATTTAGACCATACCTAAAGTAGATAAATCTCAATCTCATTTTCCAGTCAATCTACAAACTATGTCCTGTGTTATTATCTATATATAAAATTTTACTTTCTCACTAGACTGCCAACTCTTTGAGACAGAGGTCATCATATTTATTTTGCTTTTTCTGGAGAACTGACTACAGTACTTAGCATAAACTAGCTAGTTCATTTATCATTAATTAGGGAGCCAAAATTAATGTCCACTATGATCACCGTGTCATTCTCTTCTTGCAATAGCTAGAATCAGCACACTCAGAAATAACAACACGAGTGCGCCAGACAGAAAGATATTTAAGGAATACTTACTGTAGTTGTTTCATTTACAAAAGAAGAAGCCATAAACACAAATATAGAAAGTTGTAAATCTTCCAGGTAGCTAATAATCAGATGCACATTTTACTACTGAGGCCCCCTCACTCACTTTTTTACTCCACTTAGCTTTCATTTTTCTCTTCCCTTCTTCATTTGTCCATGCAGTTCCTACTTTCATACTTTTTATTTCATTATCCTTTCCTGATTTAAAGGAATAAAGACTGGAAAAAATTGGAGGAAAATAAAGCAAATAGACATGTTTTAATGCTACATTGGCTAGTATTTATACAAGCATAAAAATAAGTTTTGCTATAAACACAGAGGTTTTGTAGGTACTTTTATAATTATTCAGTGGAATTAATATGTACTTAGTCTGGACTTTGTGCAAATCAGACTTCCATTTGCAAAGCAGTGTATTACGAGCACTTTCAATGGAGTAAAGATTGAAGAAGGGAGGGCAAAATCCACTAGATGAGCCATTAAAAAAAAAAACTTGAATCCATTTCCTTAACAAACTTGCAAAAGGTTAGTTTTGCCATGACTTTGGCTATATAACAAAGTAAAAAAATGATTTGTCTCTCTGTTTACCAACGTTTGGTCTTGAACTTAAAAAAATATTCCTATTTATAAATTTACTTTCAAAATTATTACTTAGTTGTTTAGAAAATCTTGAAAATGTTGGGTGGACCAGAGGAAAGGTGAAATCAGATGCGTGTTGGACTAAAGAGCTTAAAATGTTTCCCAAACATTTTTGGTTCTATAAAATCTAAATTTATTTTCTCAGAAATCATCAAATGCTTGTTTGATGGAAAATCAAGCCATTTTCCAATCTCTTTCATTTAATTCATACTGCTTTTTAAGAACTGCTTGTTATGCCGAAAGACTGAGTTTCTTTACTGGAACTAATAAGTTGTGTTTTTTTTTTTAACACAGTAAGAAGAAATTTGAAAACCTAGTAGGTATAGGTGGTTCTTAATGTTAATTTTTACTTGATTTGAAATCTATGACATTGTTTTTTTGAAAAACAGTAGAAATCTATATAATTTCCCGAAGATCCCCTATGCCCCAAGCAAAAAGTAATTCTGGGTAAAAGTGTTATTTAAATGAATGCATCTCAAAAATGTAATGAAGAAAAAGGTACCGTTATGTAATGGCAAATGTAACATCTTCTAACGTGTTAGGTCAGTTTTATCTGTAACCAAAAGGAATCAATTTAGAGGGGAAAACAAAAGTCTTCTATACACATAAACACCTTACACTCAGAAAATTCAAGTGCAGATAGTAAAGCTAAAAATGGTTTTATGGCAATTATAAATGTTCTTTATACATATAAGAATGAATTGTAATTTATAATTACTTTATTCTTCCAGGAAATATTTATTGAAAAAGTTCTACGTGTCAAGCATCATTCTGGGCTCCAGAATCATAGTGTTGACAAGAAAGAGAGGGTTTCTGCTCTTGTGGAGTTGGCATTACAGTGGGAGAGAGCAGATCATAAATAAGGTAATTCCGGAAGAAAATAAAGTAGTTGATGGAGTAAATGATGATGGAGGGAGGAAGTACATTTAGATAAGGCAGTCAGAAAAGCTTTTCTATAACGAGGAGGTGATGGCCGAGCTGAGATTTGAAGAAATCAGCCATGGAAAATTTGGGAGGTGGAATTCCTGAAGGAAGGTGAAAGTGTGAAAGGCACCAACAGGAATGATCCTGGAGTACTCTGGTGATGAATTAAAGAAGCTGGCAAATTCTTAGATACTTTTCTACTGCAAGGTGACATCTATTTTCCTGCCCCTTGAATTCGGGCAGGCTTCCAACTGCTTTGACCAAAAAAGTGTTAGAAGTGAGGTTTTACCCATTCCAGGCTAGTCTCTCAGGCAGCTTCCACCTGGTCTCTTGGAGCCCATAGCAGACAGATAGCTCTATTAACCCTTCTGGAGAGAACAGGGAGAGGACCTGAGACTACAGACAGAGGCAGAGACCTCCAGACATGTGACACAGGCTAATTCTGACCTCCCCAGGCAAGGGGCCATTTGAATACACCATGAAGAGCAGAAGCGTCACCCAACCAGGCTCTACTGGAATCTCTAACTCACATACTTCTGAGAAATGATAAGATGGTTGCTGTTTTGTTGTTTTAAGCCACTGAAGTTTGGAGACGTCTGTTATGTAGTAAAGGGTAACTGGAACATTTCTTAGTGCAGAAAAAGACCAGTATGAAAAGTGCGTGACGAGTCAAGAAGACTGATCTGGAATGGGGCCAGACTTTTCATTCTAAGTTCCCTTGAAGGGTAAGATTGGAGAGGAAGTGTGATTTTTACCTAACATACACTTTTAAAAGTACATCTCTGCTACTTTTCAGAAAAACAGATTTTAGAGATTTAAGGGTATACGCAGGAAGAACAGTTTTCAAAAAAGTATTGTAGTCACGTGACTATCCCACTTAATTCTCCAAACTCTTGAGCTACCAACTTGTATTATCTTTATTTTACAAATGAGTAAACAGGAAAATAAAGGTCAAATAACTTGCACAGTGCTGCACAGATAATAAAATGTGGGAAGTATAACTGAAAGCCAGGCTGATTCCTCTAACCCTTGTGCTCGGTTGCCTGGCCTTAGTTATGCTGGCTGTGCGCCTTTGCAAAAGAACGCTGTCTCTAGCCTGAAATATACAGGAGAGCCCATTTTCAAGGCTCTGACCTTTAAAGGTATGAATTTTTCCATTCACATAGAGGTTTTTAAAAATTGCAGAGCAGGAAATAACAATAGTCTAGCTGGAGATTTATAGGACCATTGTGACCAGACCTACGTGGACAGCTGCAAGACTAAAGGATTCCTGTGCCAAGCCGTTTGCAACAACCACTACACCCCCTCTCTTTTTGGTATTTAAGAAGCCTGTATTCTAACTCAGGTAAGATGGTTCTTTGGAACACTAGTCCACCATCTTCTCAGTCTGCTGGCTTTCCCAATAAAGTGGATATTGGCCTGTCATGCAGTGAGCAGTATGAGCTTGGACTCAGTAACAGTACAATTTAAGTTAAGCTGGATGACTAGGGGGAGTCACCAGAGACTCAGACCCTGAAACCGAGATTTTGGAGTTTACATAGTCACTACTGATGCAGAGTTACAGGAAAGACCATGGGAGTGAGTCACTGAGGGGGGGTTGGAAAAAAAGACACCACTGGAGTGAGGAAGTTAAGTGTGGAAAGTACAAAATATCAAGCAGATCATAAAGGAGGAAGCCAACAGCAAGAATGATGACATGAGCAGTGACAGAAAGAAAATCAGAGTGCCTAGTGATAGTGTGTGTGTGTTTGTATAAATATAAAACAGATGTTTTATTTTTCCTTCTAAAATGCAAGGTTCTTGTAGGTAAGGGCCATGGTTAATTTCGGTCTTGCCTGTTGTGAAAAGTCTACAGTTTTATATTATGATATAAATAAATGTATAAATGTATAAGTACCCTGAATATCCCTCTAATGTGATTTGGATAAATGAATCCATTTCTAGAAATTTAAGAAAACTAGCCAGCAAGAAAAAGATTTAAAAGTAAATATTTATTTGAAAGCTGATGGGCATAAGAAACCACTAATTTCCTACAAACATAATTATTACATCAATCTTGTAAGAAACAACTCTGTAATTTTTTCATTTGTTCTGCCTATGACTATGCTGAAGAATCACACAAAAACACAGACACAAAAAAGCAAAATGTTAAAGAACTGCTTTTAAGAATTGCCATAGTTCCCAAAACTTGCAATAAGGTCAGGTTTCTGTAAGTTCCGTTATTTTTAGGGTAACCAAACATGTCGGTTTTTCTAATTTGTGTTTATTGCCCTGAAGTCCTATCTGATTAAGAATTTGTCCCAGATTTTTTTTTTTTTAACCAGGTATGATGTTAACAATTACATGAAAATAAGCGTTCATGGGCTTGATGCTACTCCACATGGTAGTTCTAACTTCTGCCAAGGTCTCTCTGAGTGGGAGTCACACATGTGGTACACAGAGATTTTAAAGACTATCGGAGTCTACAGTCTTTCTTTTCTCAATTATTCCCTGATGTGAGGAACTAACACCTCACCTTCCAGGACAGCTTGCAGGTGTTTACTGACAAAATCCTAGTGCTAAGGACTACTCACTCCTCATCTCAGGTAACGATGGGAGGAAAATCGAACTTGGCATGCTAGCCAGGTGTGCTGTGATTTGTCCCACAGCCTTCAAGGTGCATGAATTCCTCAGGATACCAGTTGGTAGATCAATCGGAAACCTATAGGGTAACTAGAAGGTGGATACACATAAAATCTATGCAGTGAATAAAGGCTAAGTTCTACCATAAGACACAGAATAACCTGAACACTTCCATTGTGCTGTTTGTCATTCACTGTATG
Source organism: Vicugna pacos (assembly GCF_048564905.1). Classification (NCBI taxonomy): domain Eukaryota; kingdom Metazoa; phylum Chordata; class Mammalia; order Artiodactyla; family Camelidae; genus Vicugna; species Vicugna pacos. Next base: position 8,920,999 of record NC_132994.1, on the reverse strand, counting down.
ATGCATTACTGTATGATGAAAATCTAAAACAAGTAATTGCTTTTATATGATTGGAAACAATTTTATTCTTGAATACACTTTTCAACAACAATGAAGTTAGCAAAAGGAAAATGCATGTTAAATGAAAGATTAAATATAGCGTTCGTTCTTCTCTAGAGGGTTTATGATGAACACGTGACATGTAAAATATTTGTTGACAGTTACTATCCTCAGTGAAGACCATGTCTATATTACTTCAGCAAACCCAAAGGTACACATATACTGAAAACTCATGAATATCTTTTTTTAAACATTAATTCCTTCTTAAAGTCCAAAAGACAATTTAATATGCACAGTTGTAAATGTTTATGTCTTTCTCTAGAAGCATGGTTTTTTCATTCAGATCAAGTGGATTATTCTTCTGAATTAATTTTGCACATTTTAGATTTCAAGCGTTTTTTATTTTACACACAGAAAAATGAAACAATTGCTATTAATGCCTCATCTCCATTAGCAGAGGGAAACCCTTCACAGACAAATAAACCATAAAAGATTTTTTTAAAAAATCAGTGTCATCACGGAGCAAAATCAATGTGTTTGGAAATTCACCTTCTGAAAGTAAAATATCTGATATTATTATTAAAAGTGCTGTGGTAAATTCATTTAAAAAGTTTCCACAGAAGATAGAATTATTTGTTTTTGCAGTAATAATACAAATATTAATTTTGTTGGTACAGAGCAAATGGTACAAATGTTCTTCTATTAAGAAGAAAAAAGAGCAGAAAGATACCTAGAATTGATTGCAGCACAAACATAATTCACAATTGTGCTCAAATAATATTCCATCAATCTAAATGGAAACTAGAGTTGTCAAAATTTACATTTCTATATATTTTTACAGAGCAACTAAACCTCAAAATTTTATTACAAAGCAGGTGTTGAATACAAAAAAAAAATTGTTCACCATGACAAAAAGCACTTTTACTTTCTGCTACTTGTCACCAATCAGCTTTTTAAATGTTTGGAACTTTGAAGAATTTTTCTGTAAGTCAACATATCCTATAATTCATATGAAACATTTTATACAGAAGTCTTTTATATTTCTATTGTATTGTGTTCAGAATTAGCGGGAAATCTCTAATCAAATTATTCAACAAATAGAGTACCAAAAAAATAGTCAAGATGTTAGTGAATTGCTTTTATTGGAAATCAAGTTTGCAATTGAGAAGACATCAGAATTTATCCCTAGAAAAGCACAGGAGGAATTGAATCGATTAAATGGTGACAGTTCAAAAGTGTACAAAATTTAATTTTGAAATTTTATCATTTTTCTTTGGAGTATCAACATGGGAGAAATCTTTTGATACAGTTTACATGTTCCCCAGGATATATTTATCTGTTTATGATTTTTGCAGCATCTAAATTTGGCAAAAAAGTCAAAAGGATTATAAAGAGACATTACGTTGATTTTCTTATAAAAATATTTGTTGAGGTACTTAAATAAAAGTAAAATAAAAATAGTATCTGTATTTGGACTGAAATAGTTTACCATATTTCAATTAAAACTTAGAAATGAGATTATCCTTTATTTGGTAAGAATTTGCTCTAAACTTTCCAGGTAACTTAGCATCTGTATAGAAAATATTTTCTCAATCAAGAAGATTATGCAGAGAAAAGTCTAAGATAAAAAAGCTTTTCAGATTTATTAACCACAAAATGTAACTTTGAGTGAGATTATATATAATTTCATGAAAAATAAATAATAAGCCTATGTTGCAATAAAAAATACCAGTGACATGGTATTAGAGATAGATATGGATTTAAAAAAAAAAACTGAAGTTCTTTAATAGACCAAGATAACTATTCTAGTTATGCTATTTTTAAAATTAAGATAAACAATATGAAAAATTGTTTTACATTGCTTTTATGTATAAAATTTTATTTTTAAAATGAATTTGGTTTTAAACATAGTTTTTGAAAAGAATATTTTATCAGTCCACAAATATGATAAAAACAATTTATATGTCAAAAAATAAATATCTCAAAAGCTTATATATTTTAAATTATTTTAGCATCTCTCTCAAAAATGTTCTGGCTTTATGATAAATGATATCATGATATCACCTAGTCATAGTATTTTTTTTTATAATTACTGTTACTCCTTTTTATTCACAATTTTTGAGCAATTTTCTGAAATTCAAATTAATGTCTATTATCAGAGTGTTGTATCAGAGACTTGGAAAATTTTAGAGCCGAGAAAGAGATTAGAGATCTTGAGGTCTGAATTCCACATTATACTGCTAAGAAAACCAAAATCTCAGGAGCTAAATATTCAACCCAAGTGCATACCTTTATTATTAGCAGAGTTGGGCCTGGGGATCCCAGTCTCCTAACAGCCAGTCAGTGTTCTTCTCAGCACACCGTGCTTCAGGTACGAGCTTTCTGCTCACATAGTCCTACAAATGAAAATGATGGTCAGTTCTAACTAAAATGAATTATGTTTTGCTATTATGTCCTTTGTTGGGTTTCATTTGCAAATTTGTAAGTCAAAATTATATGTTTCCATCAATTTATTTCTTCCTAAGAATTTTCCCATGTACTTTCCTAATAAAAATAATTGAATATGTAGTTTTCTGGGTTTGTTTTATATATATATATATTTTGATCTGGATCATTCTGAATTTTTTTCATAACTTTACAATAAACGAAAGCAACAATTTAAGGTCCTGATATTCAATTTGTGGTTTAAATGCTGACATTAGGGAATGAGTAGTTCTTATTTATCTGAAGACGGCTATTATGATGCAATCCTTTTTACAAAGCTTAGAAAAAATGACCAACTTAAGCTTTTGTTGATTTGTAGAGGATGAAATCATAATTGTATTTCAAGAGAAAAAATAACCACCAAGTTAAAAAGCAAGTTGTCTTCAGTTGTATCATATTCTCAATATTTATGGGTGGGAATTAAAAAATCAATATGTTCCCATTTTCTGCTAGAAAAATCTACCTATGATATTTCTGAATTTCTCTCTCAGGTTATGAGCAAAAACACACTGGCATGCTTTGTGCGTTTGCTAATGAGAACTGACACTTTCTGGCTGTTCTTTCACTGATTGACACTGCACTTTGGAAAAAAATGAAATGTCAATTTCCAAGTAAGGATGAAAATCTTCCCTCAGACTATGTGTTTACAACAATCATTATCAGTATTACTCTTGGAAAATGATGCAGAGAAAGTGTCAAAGCTAAAAGATCTTTCCCCAATATAGCACTAATGGAAATTGAATACAGTATCAAAAATTACGTATACACATGTGTTATACACATATAGTGTCATTCCTCATTATTCAAGAATTCCACACTTTCAAATTCACCTCCTCCTCTCTAAAATTTATCTGTAATGGCAAAATCCATTCTCCTGGATTTTGCTGTCATTCACAGACACGAGCAGAGTGACAAAAATTTTGAGTGGCCTGACATGCACGTTCCCAGTTGAAGCAGAACAAACTACTCTCTCTGCCTTCTCGCTTCAGCTCTCCTACTATAAACAAGTGTCCTTTTCACAGTCTATTGAATGGCATGTTTTTTACATCTTTGTGCTTTTTTCTGGTGATTTCATTGTTTCTAATGGACACTGGGAGTAGCACCAAAGTGCTGTCAAGTGTTCCTAAATGCAAGAAGACTGTGATTGACCTTATGGGAAAAATATGTGTGTCATACAGACTTCATTCAAAGCATGAGTTTTAATGCCGCTCAGTGTAAATGAACCAAAAATAATTGAAGCGCAGTCAGTTACAATGTGTCAGTTTCTGGTGTACAGCACAATGTCCTAGTCATACATGTACATACACACATTTGTTTTCATGTTCTTTTTCATTAAATGTTATTACAAGATATTGATAAGTCTCCTGTGTTATATAGAAGTAATTTTTTTATCTATTTTTATATATCGTGGTTAACATTTACAAATCTCAAACTCCCAAATTTATCCCTTCCCACCCTCTTTTCCCCGGTAACCATGAGGTTGTTTGCTATGTCTGTGAGGCTGTTTCTGTTTTGTGGATGAGTTCATTAGTGTCCTCTTTTTTTCTTTTTTTTTTTAGATTCCACATATGAGTGATACCATGTATATCTAATAAGGTGCCTAAACAGAAAAACACATAAAACAAGGTTATGTATTGATTGGTTGACAAAAATGTAATCAGAAGCTCATGGACTCTAACCCTGTATCTCCCCTGGGAGCAATGGTTCAGGATTCATTAATTCCATGTCCACAGTAATTCTGGAGAGCATTAACTACTAGGAATAATGAAAATCAAAAATACATATATATGTAAATGTATGTATATATATATACATACACACATGTATGAAATAAAACTAACTCAGCAGATGAAATTTAGGAGACATTATTTGTGATGTAAATCTTGTCCATCTGGTCTGACTGAACGCTCTACCTTTCGACTTCCTTCCATTCATGGCTGTTCTGAGCTTATTACTGGCAACAGGGAGCTCAATGAAGAGTCGTTCTCTTCCCTTCATCCTTTCACCTCTGGGTTCTTGAGACTCCAAGGAGAACTTTCCATAAATACAAACCCCAGGATCTAAGCCCCATCTTGTCTCTGAAGAAGGTCAGAGGATGGCCACACGAGGACCCTTCCCACCCAGGGAGGCTGCTGGGCAGAATCCTCAAGATCCAGGAAACCTGTCCACCCTCATCATAGTCATGAATGTGTAAAATCCTCTCAGTGTTTCCAAAAAGAGAATACAACTTCAGCACAGTGTGTTTTTAAGTGGAAAGCGTAACTCCCCAAATTCAGATTGTGAGGTGTCAGTTCCAACCCAATGAAAAGGAAAAAGGAAAAGTTTTGCTACAGGCAGAGTGGTTTTCTGTTGTTGCTTTTCAAGGTGAAGATATTGTCAGACTATTTGTGGAAATCAGATTACAGTCCATCTAAATGTAGTGAAATCAAATGAAAATAATGAAATAATATTTTCCTGACATTTAAAATCGTTCTACACCTCTCAAGAGCCAGTTTTAAAAAGTATTTTAGCAGGGAGGGAATAGCTCAATGGTAGAGTGCATGACTAGCATGCATGAGGTCCTGGGTTCAATCCCCAGTGCCTCCATTAAAAATAAATTCTAAAAACCTAACTACCTCCTCCCAAAAAACAACAAACTGAAAAATACTAAATAAAATTTTTAAAGCATTTTAATTCATATTCAGGTTCAGATTATAGTTTTTGAAACACCCATTTTATGACTCTGGATATTGGAGAAGGATTGATTAACAATACAATTCAATGAAAACGTGTTTATCTGGACCTGTTCCTGCCTTTATGATACTAATCTGCTTGGCAAAGATGAACTGTCTCCCACGCATCCTCACTGAGCCAACAGCACCTGCAGCCCAGTACAAGTGTGTATGGATTGTGAGGTCACTGGATCTATTACATTTCCTGCATAACTTTAGTCCCAGGGCAGGTACATATCTACCCTAAGGCTGGGATGCTCCAACATAAAAATTCTGGAACGTAGAAACCGCTTAACTTCCTATTAAAATAGTAATGTAGGTGCGCACATGCTGAAAAGCAGCAGTATTACTACAAAGTGTGATTGATTAGAAATGCCACATCTCATCACTCATTCGCATAAGTTCCCACTGCACTAGCAACAAAATCCAAATAATCTTCCATGACCCACAAGGCCCCACCTGACCTGTCTCCAATGACCTCTCCAACCATATTTCTGTCCTCTCTTCTCCTCCCTGCACACTTCAGCCACATTGTCCTTCCTTACGTTCTTTGAACAGCCGACTTTGTCTCTGCCTTGAGCGTTTGCACTTTCTCTTCATTCTCCCTGGAGTGGTGACCCCGTGGCCTCACACTGCTAATGCATTCTTGTCTTTCAGCTCTGAAGGCAAAGCACACCTCCTTATTGACTACCCATGCCAAGTTAAATCCAATATCCTTATAACCCTCTATTACAATACTCCATCTCATACTTTTCATAGCCTTAACTCTATCTAAAAATCACATTCCATTTATTGGTTCACATGTATTATGCTCGCTTTCCTCCTTGGTATGTAAATAGGAGTATTATCTATCTTACACTCCACTATATCCCTAGCTCCTAGAAAACCGCTTGGAACATAGTAGAGCTCCTCAAGTATTTGCTAGAAAGAATAAACAAACTATTCAAAGCATTTAAATGCAGAATATAAACTCACAGAGGAGATTCAATATAATCACATCTAATTGGTAGCAAAAATTGCTGTTGGAAAATCTTAAACATCCTTTCTTTTATCTGGTTACTTTGCCACTTATAATGTGTACAAGAGATTGGTTTACTTTTCTTTTTATTTTATTTTATTTTATTCCCATCAAATTTCCAGTACGAGCCAGACATGCCATAAAACTCTGCATTAACTTCTGAGGGCAGAATGAATAGCACGAGTTGCTCGAAAGTGATGGAAACATGCCTCCTTGAATCATCTGTAGCCATAGGCATGTTCAAGTGTAGGAGACCGACATCATGGAAAATGTTGTGAACTGTGGAAACACTGCAATGGATTGAACTGAAAGTAATGGCAAAAGCTCCCAACCCCCATTGTGGTCAAAGAAGCAAAGAGGATACTGTAGTAAGAGAAATTATATGTATAGAGAGAGAGAGAGAGAGAGAGAGATGAGCAGCATACTTCACCCACACTTAAATCTAGGTCTCCAGTTTAATTTCTGACCTGCACTTCAACCCGTGCCTGGAGATATCTAAAGAATAGCCTGCCTAAGATACCACGGGGCCTCTTGGGGCTCAATGCATCTACAGTTGGATTCATCTTCCTCCTCCACAAAATGATCCCCTTCACAGACTAGAAAATGGGCAGCCACCTTTCGTGTTTTCCTCTCACTGTGCCACATGTTTTCAAATGCACCGAATCCACCCAGCCTGCCCCCTTGAAATGTCTTCTGGATTTAGTCCTTATCTCTGTCCCAGAGCCCCCACCTGGTCTACCTGTAACCATGTCATTTCACATCAAGACCGTACATTCCTCCTCTTCTGAGATGGGCTGATGGCTCCAAAACTTGACTCTAAACCCCAACTGTAATATGGCCTCACCTTGTGAACTCTATCATCACATCTCCCCTTAGAAACAGGCTTTTGCAAAAATGGCTTAGGAGAGCAATCTGATTAGATGGAGGGACTACCAGACTTACTTTGAAATTCCGTGTGTAGAGCATTTTAAACAAAGTCAGGGGAAAATATTTAGTATCTAAATCAAAGAGTAGGTTGGTGGGCCGATGGTAATGATGGGAATGACAAAGAGCTAAGATCACCAAAGCTACCCCTTGTCACCACTGATACTAGGATCCAATTTGCCCCATTTCTATACATACTGACCATGCTTTCTTATTTGTGCAGAGGAAAGCATGGTGTGTTAAGAGCATATGACTTTTTAAATTTTTTTTTTAGTTCTTAACATCTTTATTGCGGTTTGGTTCCTGTACAGTAAACTACACATATTTCAGATGTACAATTTGCTGAATTTTAATAGAGGTATACACCCATGAAACCACCACCACAATCAAGATAGCTAACATTTCCATCACTCTCCAAGAGGTGCAATTTTCAAATTCCCAGATTCATCCCTTCTCACCCTCTTTACCCACTGGTAACCATAAGTTTGTTCTCTAAGTCTGTGAGTTTATTTCCATTTTCTAAATAAGTTAATTTGTGTCCTTTTTTTTTTTTCGATTTCACATGTAAGTGACGTCATATGGCATTTTTCTTTCTCTTTCTGGCTTACTTCACTTAGTATGATAATCTTTAGGTCCATTCATGTTGCTGCAAATGACATTATTTTATCCCTTTTCATGGATATAGTATTCCATTGCGTGTATATGTGTATATGCACACACCACATTTTCTTTATCCGGTCATCTGTCGATGGGCATTTGTGTTGTTTGCATGTCTTGGCTGTTGTAAATAGCGAAGACCATAGGACTTTAGATTACACGTTTAGGATAAGAGCCAGATCTCTTAACTGTAAATTCCATGTTCTTTTCACTATTCACCTGTAAACACAAAGAGACATGATGGTATGTATCTCTGTATTGTTTCTAAAATAAGACTAATGTGGTTGCTAATGAACCACCAGGTTGGCTAAATTAGGGTAAGACAATTATAATTTTAAGAAGTAATCGTTTCTACTTAATACTGACCACCAAAATAAAATTTTTAGCGAATTTTATGATAGATGAAAAAAAGATATCTATAAGATTACTCAAAAAAATAGTTCTTATTTCATTCACCGAGGAATCTTGATATTTTGAGAAAAACATTACAGCCAAATTCAAACTTACGGTTAGTTCCTCAGTGACAAACCCTGAACCTCAATGAATGCATACATTTTAAAGGAAAGTACAAGAGTGTGTTAATAGGGCTGATCAAATCATTCGTAACAATGGTCCCTGTGCTACATTCGCTCAGCTGGCAAGAGGAGAGCTGATCAGGCTGACACTCAAGTTCGCCACATGTAGGGTAGTTAGTTCCAGTCTGCTCCATGGCCACAAATTACATACCTAACTCTTGTCTACCAATTAAAGTGTATGACTGTGGTTGTAAGGACAGCCAAGTCAAAGAATGGAGCATCTTGTGATGACATCCCTACTGGAAAAAACAACCTTAAATTCTGTGCCTTCCTGATGATGAATCAATAATAGTGTCATTGATGCAGAAATGGAGACAGCAGTTTCATGTTCCCTCTGAATCTATCCTTGGCCCAATTTTATAAAAAGAAAAGACAGACATACTTTTCAGTGTTCAGAAAATATATTTGTTAAAACTCTTCATTTTGCCACTTTCCTAATGCGTCTGATTCTTTTCCAGTCACATTTACTCAGCAGCAGACTGGGATGAGACTGGTTTCTGTCAATGAGGCTACACAGAGAATGCTGCCTCTGGGCAGCACTCCTTCAGAACTGTTTTCCGGGAACACACGTCTGAAAAGCAGGCAATGTCTGCCGTCAAAGGTTTTGGACAATAACAATCAAAACCATAGACAACTAAGAAAAAAAATAATAAGATGTTCTTTGTAACTGTATAACTAGATAGCACCCCTCTGTATTCTAATCTCCTCTGAAACACTGAAAGAACAAGAGACAGGTAACAAAGAGGGAGTTTGGCGAACCCCACATTGATATCCCTTCATACCACCTAATCTTCTCTTGGCGATTCATAGCTTAATTTTTCCTTGATTTGTCTACCAAAGTCCCTGTGTTTCACTAATATTGCCATAAAGATGTCACGTATTAGCTACTGGTAATTATGAGGCTTGCCTGACTCGTGGCACTCAGGATATTCTTCCAGGAATCCTAAGCTGACCCTGTCCACAGGCTGCGAGTTTGTCCCTGTATTTGCAGTTTCTTCCGCCACCATACTTTGTGTCCCTGCAGATTTTTAAAGCATGGTCATTGACCACCAGCTTGACACATATCTTCATTTGTGTTCAAATAAATCAGTGTCCACGTTAATTGATACATGAACATTTTACTTAATATTAAGAACAAGTATGAGGAGGGATGTGGTATACAGGGACGTACACCGGGTGGATGTTCTAGGAGGCCCTGACCCGGCTGGGATCTGGATATGATGGTCCATTCGGTATCAACAGTCATGCGCTCATAATTGTGAGGTGTAGATTTTATGAGAGCATCACTGGCTTTTACTGCTCTCTACTGGATACAAAATAGATTAGGTGTTCTCCAATGAGTGAGTACTTCAGAAGAGACTGAGTACATTATCTTTTATCCTATGTCTCTCCTCCTATGAGGGAGATAAAGATTCCATGTCTGCATTCTACTTCTTTACCCATAAGATGAGTATAAGTTATAACCCACATCCTGAATTTATGGGTATTTCAAGATGCTAGATACATGATGATATTTTTTTTAACATTTGCTTTCTCTCACATGTGTAAGTCACTTCCAGCAAGTGGCATGAATATCATAATTTCTTTCCACATATATAGTTACTCAGTGTTCAATCAACAGTATTGTCATGTTGGTGCTGTTGAAAGTCCTGTCTCCAACACACACGCACACACACATACACACACACGTTCATGAAATACTAACAATGCTTTGTCGATCTTTTTTAAGTTTTAAAACTAAAAAAAAAAAAGTAGACTTCAATTTTGAAAAAGAATCTGGAAATCAGAGCTTTGTAAAAGCAACATGGTGCCTCTCAGACATTACCATCATAAAAACAGAAAAGGTCACTCTGTTTTTCTGATTAAGAAGCCTTTTCATTCCAAACACTGATGTCATAGCTGCACTCCTGTCCAGAGATGGCTGATTAGGACACAGTGTTTACTCCATCATTTGTCAGCCTCCTGTGTGTCATTGTATCAGGAAAGAAGAAAGGCAACTAGAAAGAAATACAGTTTGGTGAGATGAAGGAATTAGCACGAGCACAAAGACAAATGAAAGCACCTCCCAGAAACCCAGAGCTGCTTCAAGGACTGTGAGCAGCACTTTGCCATCCTGCAGCCCACTTCCCCTTCAAGCTGGGCACCTTTCATGGACTCCAGCCAGGGTCCCAGACTGCAGGAAAACTTCACGTGTGGGGAGCGTTCTTCTTATTGCCCCTGGAGTACGACACCTGAAATACAAATCTGCAACACGAAAGCCCTCCAGGGCTTCCCTGTCACCACAGAGCACCATCCGGGCCCATCAGGATGGTCTGCCACGGCCCAGGATGCTACCCAAGCCCACTGTCCGCCCCTCTCTGCATTTCACAGTTCAGATGCACAGAATTGCTTCTAGTTTCCCAGATGCATGCTTCTGCTTCAGGCCTTCGTGTGGCCCGTATCCCCTACCTGTCCTTCCCTATCCCATCTCTGCACTTCCTGTTAATACTTCAGATCCAACACAGGTGCCAGTTCTCCTAAGGGCTCTTTCCTGAGCATCAGTGCCTTTCATCCCAAGCTAGAGCCAGTTTTCAATTCTGGAACCCTCTTACAAGCCTTTCCTGCTTTCATCATAACTCTGTTTTGCTTTTGATGGGTCTGTTAGGATGCTTGTTTCACATCAAGGGCGAGGACAGAGTTTGTTTCATCTTCGTCAGTTCAATTGCTAGAAGCTCATCTGGCACAGGACAACCAGCTGAACTGAACTGGGCTGTGCCCAACCAAGTCTCTGCCTTTGTCAGTGAATCACAGCTGTGGGCCTAGGCTTTAGAAGATTGCTGGGTGTCTTCCAATTCAAAAATGCTACAATTTAAAGCATTCATGCCCCACATTTAGAAAAAATTCCAGATCTGTCAACTCAATCAGACCATGCCTTGCATCATTCAAAGCACTTTTTTTTTAAATTTTTTAATTGAAGTACAGTCGGTTACAATGTGTCAATTTCTGGTGTACAGCATAATGTCCCAGTCATGCATCCATATGTATATATTCATTTTCATATTTGTTTTCATTGAAGGTTATTGCAAGATATTGTGTATAGTTCCCTGTGCCAAGACATGTTTTTGATCACGGGCTTTTGACAGCGACTCACTCCTGTAATTTAAAATAGCTGGGGCATTGCCCCTGGCTCTCTGCACAAACCTTTCCCGGACTTCCAGATGCTGCAACAGCATTCGGTGTCTGCATCCTACTCACCTCCTTTGAATACAATAAGGGGGAAGTCATGCCATTTCATGTTTCTCCCTGTTTTTAACCATGTTACTAGCATTCGTACAAAGTCTGCCAAATTTTCTCCTTAATAATTGTCTTTCAGGCCAATATAGTGTAGTTCACAGTCATAAACCACTAGAAGAGTAATTCCCTTACAGAAGTTCCACCTTCAGCTCCCCTCTATTCAGTTTTCTTCACGAGTCACAAAAGAAGCTCTAATGCAAGATTATTCTTCTTTACTTCAGGCTCCCTGACCCTAAGGTGTTCTGCACCCTATGGGCAGGTGATGGAATTCAACATCGTTTTTATTAAGTACATGTTAGTAAGATAGTCGTGGTAGACCAGTGGGTGATATTTGAGATGGGATCACAAAAAACCTGAATCTTGACTAGAGTACTATATATAAGGCATGGACAAATTATCCTAAAATAAGGTAATATGTGATAAATACAATAAGAGAGTTACAGCAAAACACTGTAGGAGCTAGAAAGAGAGCTCATTTCCATCAAGAATGCTTAGTAAATGACTTAGTAATTGGGGCCGTCCCTGGAGGGGCAGTAGTTCTGTGGTAGGTGGAGACAGGAGAAGGAGGAGGGCACAGATCAAAGGATGATGTGAGTACAGAGAGGCTTGGAGGCCAAAGAAGGCATCAAACTACTGAGCAGCTTGGTTTGTTTGGAACACGGGGAAGCATCTGAGCTTCAGGTGAGCAAACTCGGTTGGAGAGAGATCTTAGACTTTGGTGATTCACCCAAGGACATTTAGAGTCGATTCCAGAAAATGAGCTGTAGAGGACTGGTGAACTGAACTTTGTGAGCTACCAAAGGGGACAAGAGCCTGAAACAAAGCAGCTCTGGACTCTGAGTGTGAGGCTGGTAGGAAGGCAGATAGACACTGCGCCGTGCACTCTGGCTACATGGACTGGTGTGTTACATAAATAGCAACACACAACACACATGGCAACAAATACGTGTTCTATGTGTATTCAGGATTATGTTCCTCCCCTTCGGATGTGAAATGCATAGTGTGCAAATGACATCCTCCCAAAACAGAAGAGGGGATACTGGGGTAGTAAAGGTTAAAAGAGATTAGTCCTATAAAGCACTTAGCACAATATCTGCACGTGATAAAATTCAAATGGTCAGTAAATGTTAGCTATTAATATTATTAAAGTTTTTTAAACATAATGTGTAACTACTGGGTTTTTCTGTTGTGTTCTTGTTGCCGTACTTACTGAATTTTAAGTACTGTTCAGGTTTGTTCAGCCACCCAGCACATTGGGAGATCTGTCATCTCTCCCAACGGCCCAGTGTATAAATGATCGAGCACTACACTGTGCATATTAGTATATTCATGGGGGAAATTCTAGGAAGCAAGTACTCAAGCCTGCTAGTCTGCTAGGATTCTCCAGGAGCTGAGATAAAGGGGGCTCTCACTGTCTTGGTGAACATTTCTACGATGTTTACATTCTTTAACAATCATTCATTTCCTAAGAAGAAAATACCAATTAAAAAATAAAAGTATACAACAGAGGCAATTCGATATGATGTCTCAGTAATTATCTTCTTAGTAACAACTTATATGTCTTCCATGTATACTCAGGACTATGTTTCTTCTCAGAATCATGGTCTCTGGGTTATGCTATGTTTTAGCTAGTCTTCTGTTAAATCACAGTTCATGCCATCAGATTTAGAAATTACAGCAGAAAATGGAAGTATGAAAGACAGAAAGTTTGAAAAATGTTAATGATTTGGCAAATATCCCAGGCAGTTTTTAAGACCATATGAATTCTTACACAACTAGTCAATTATTTATCTGAAAATAAATATGAAGTACCTTTTCTCAGTTCCAGTAAATGTGTTAGCTTTTTCTAACTTTCCCAGGATAATTTTCATGCTCTCATCCAGTTGGTTAGTATTGAGAGCTAATTTGACATATTAAGATCAAACAGCTTTCTTTTCTCTTACATGCATATATGTTTATTCTAAAGGAATATTTAGTGTCTGAACTTAAACCGTCATGTTTTAACTTTAAGAAGTCCTCTGTTAATAGTGTATATAGGTCTTTTTTTGCAATGTATCATTAAGATATTTGCAAAATTGCTTCAAAAGCAATCACTTTACCAATTTTCCTGTGATTGGGTTCCCCCTTCCCCATGATTGTAACTGAAAGAGTCATTTGATGCAGGGAAAAGCTAAATGTGTATAAACATTATCGGTTTGCACATACAAATATTATTCCCTAAAAGGTTTAGAATCCCCAAAATAATATACTTAGAACTTCTTAAGCCATCTAGGCCCAGAGATTTATGTCACTATCTCTAGGACACACAGCTGGTCAGTGGACCAGGGCTGGTTAGTTAGCCAGGGCCCAGATCTCCTGACACCCTGGTCTATGTTTACACTGGTTTTTATGCCCAGAAAATGTCCCCAACCCTAATTAATCCTAATCCGATTTATTCATACCACATTTATTATTTAGCTTCTACAATGTGTGAGATATTTCCTTTAAACATGAAATCTCTTTGAAAAGTGTTCTACAAGGAGTTCTGTGATGGTTAACTCACAAGCCACTTCCTCCTAAATTTTCATCATTAAGCCTTTGTTTAATGACATGAAATTCTAAGAGTTTATTGTTGTGGTTTTAATAGATTCCAGAATGTCGCATAACCATTGGAATAAGAAGTCATACTGCTCTGTGAAGTCAGATGAGAAAGGAAGTGAAACGCCCCTTGTTTTGCCCTTGGTCTTTCTTTAAGATGTTCCACCCAGAGTCTGATCCTAGAAAACAAGGCAATTATTTCTAACTATATGCCCTGGTCAATGGGAGTTAACACTTTGTTGGTTGAGATCATTATTAGCTGTGAAGCAGAACCACTACTTCCAGGTGCCTGACACTCAGATCAGTTGCGAGGACAAGCAGAAGAATGGGAGAAGAGGCTGCTTCGGCTTTATGTGTAATCATGAGACTGTATGATGACCTTCAATTTAATTTTTTGTCTCTGACGTACACTTTATGATAGCATTCTTTTTCAATATATTCCTTTATCTTATAGTTTACAATAGAAAAGGTTTTTTTCCCCCAAAGTAAAAGCTTTTGCAATGAGTGGAGAGAAAACTCTCAAGTAAAGTAAGCTTTCAGAATCTACAGGGAAATCAAGAAAATCTCTAGCTATTTTAAACATTCCTTATGTACAGAGTTACAGGAAGACAAATTAGGTATTATTTAATTCACTGAATACAAACTTTAGAAAAAAAGTTGTTTATGACATACTACTAATTTAGTTTAGAATTTTTAAAGAAGCTCTCTAATTCACAAATAATTTATATTAAACAAAATATGGTAGAACAAACAGTAATTAAGCTAAATATTTCAAATAGCACCAGGAAGGGTATTCCTAAATACATAGCCAGTTCTACAAGGGACATTACTATAAGACACATATTCCTTATTTATTATAACATTATATTAATATGCAAACTTTAAAACTTTAAGAAATTATTAACTTAGGAGTTAAAAGTTTGAACTTGACAGAATTGTGCTACTGATGAGCAAGTTTCCCTGTAAGTAAATTATTTGGAAAGCATTTCAAAAGAAGCCAAGAAAAAGTTGTTTCTACCTACATGGATTTAGTTATGGCAATGTCTACATCGAACCACTCTTGACACACGTTCGTCAGACTTATTCTAAGAATCCTCAGGTGTGGACATTGTTAAGGGGTCTTGGAGGACATTAAGGTCAACATTCTTCGAGAATCATTTTCAAGGAAAAAGAACAATTTTCCTGAGAAGTGTCTCCTGGCAAAGGGCTTTCAGCTGCTTTATTAACCACATTTAGGAGCCGCGCTCCCCTGACATTCAGGGCAACATATTGTATGCTGCTCATGTGAAGTATTTGTGGCAAATCTAAATAAAGCTGGCCATGTGTAATGGCCAAGAATCCAATAGTTTTAATTTTCTTTTTAAACTAAGAAATAGAAGGAAGGGAAAGAAATTGCATAGCCTGTCTAATCTCTATGTTTTCTAATGTTCAGGAAGTGAAAACAATTATCAAATCTACCCAATAGTTTGATCTATACACACCATATTGCAATATCTATCATTTGCACATTGTATGATTTAAATCATACATGGTATGCTAACTATAAATACATGTTTATAAAACATTTTTTTTCTGGAAAGTAAAACATGAGGATAAACAGCCTTTGGTTTTTATTCAGCTGATATTAAAATGTGAAGTGACAAGCCTGTGGGCTTGACCTGGATGTTGGATCAGGGTCTGTGCTGGGTCTCCAAGTCCTCAGAGCCAAGGGTACCACAGCCCCACAATGTTCTATGCCCCAGTGTGGGACTGAGCAAGAATTCCTACATGGTCCTACATGCAGGCTGATGGCCTGCGTCATGGATATCAGTCATCAATGCTGTGGGGGTATAGTTTTCCTGACAGCCTGGTTTGTCATACCTACAGCCTTTACAGGGTCTCAAATCTAACCTTATGGAGTACAGATTGGCACCGCCCATCATACACGTCTATCTGCTGGTATCAGCAGGAAGACCATGAACAAAAGCAACCTGTTTGTCTCCTCTAAAGGGCAGAAGCTTTTTATCCTTTTCCATTCTTTTCCCCCCAACACAGATTTAGTCCATCATCTAAGTGCCATCTCCTTCAAATTCTTCTACGTTTTTCTTCTTATGCCTAGAAAACCTTTGGGAGATTGCTGGGTATGACCCAGTAATTTTCATTTAAACAACTACTCCAGGTGATTCAGTGACCCAAATACATATCTGCAGGATTGCTCTTTAGTAAAAGTACGAAGTTTTTCAGAATCTTACATGGAAGAATTGACAGAAATTGAAGTTATGTTCTAAAATGATCATTCTGGCTGCTCCACTGAAAACGATTCTAAGGGGCCCATAGTAACATCAGGAAGACGCAGTGGAAGGTTTTTTGCAGTAATCCAGGCAAGAGATGCTGATGGGTCTCACTTGGTGGTTACAGTGGAGGTGGTGAGATGGAGTCAAATTCTGGATACATTTTGATGATAAAGTCAATGGGAATTTCCTGACATACTGAATGCAGGGTGAGGATTAGCATTCAAATGTAATTGCACAGTTTTTGCCTGCACAACCAGAAGGATGTAGTGCTGTTAAATGAAATGAGAGAGGCTTCAGGTGAGGTAGATTCTGAGGGTAAAAAGAGATCCATTTGATTCTGGAAATTATGAGTTTGACATGATTATTGAACATTCAAGTGGAGATACTAAAAGGGCAGTCTGATATATAGGAGAGTTCTAAGCTAGAAAGTTAGAATCTTGGAAGTTGTCAGTATATAGATGGCATTTAAAACTGTATATGTAGATGAGCCAGCCTCAAGGCTTGACTTTTCCCTCTTTCCAATCTTACTTCCTTCCCTCCTTATCACAAGCGTAGATCCCAGGCTACTCCTTAATAAAAAATCCTGCAAGTTAAAGTCTGTCTCTGAGTCCACTTTCCAAAGAAACTAACTTGAGGCCTATTTTAATCAGCATTATAATTCAGTGCTTTCCTTGATTTTGCTAAAACATGTCTAAAAATAAGATCCACATACAACCCAAATTTTTTGTCTGATGCTTACCAGTAAAATTCTCAATATTTCATAGATGTTCCTTTTTAGTGTATTCAGTCTCTCTTTTATTTCTTTTGCAACTATTTACTGAGTATCTACAATGTGCTGATTACCTTCCTAGGCACTAAAAGACAAAGGACCACTTATTAGTAGGCAACTAAATGAGTTTCATCGGTTATTTATAAACTAAAACTAGAACATGACTACTAAGGCATCCCATTTGTACTATAAGGATTCTGACACATGCATCACTTAACAACTCATACTTGGCACTCATTCTCAGATAACAGGACTTTCCATAATGTCAGGGGATGGATCTTTTGTTATCTGTAAATTTTCAGCGTTTTCTTCCATTTTGGTGATTAGCAATTACCACTAGATATTTGTAGAATTACTATTCGATTTTTAAAAAAATCATTTTGCTTTGTTTTATTTTTATTGTTTCCAATTCTTTGTCCTTTTCTAATAGCAAATAAAACCATGCAGGGTAAGTAGCTAGTGGATTATTTGCTTTATTCAAGTGGGTCATAGTCAAAAAAAAGTTTGAGAACTATTGGTGAAATGCAGTTGCTGATGATCCAGGGGGCCATCAATCCAGTGTAATTTTAAAGGAATATAACTCAACATGTCTACTGTACTAGATACAAAATTACTTCTTTGGAAATGTATTGCTTCAAGTAGAACATATCTAGTAAATCCCTGTTATGTGGGAAAAAAAACTAAAAAGACAAAATCTTTATGTGTTATTATTTAGAGCAAAATTGTTTCATCATTTTGCATTCCAAAGTGCCAGCTATTTGTGAGCAAGATGACAGAAGAGATAAATGTATAGAGTTTAGGGACGAGTTACATTTAACTTGCTTGATAGTGTTTACTCTAAAGAAGTTCTGTTAAACCCTAAGAGCAGGCTTTGGGAGCCATGTTCAAAAGAGTTGCTCTGTAAGCCTATGGGATCCAGAATTTCCTTAGGTAGTGTCTTCTCATTTGCCAGATCCTGTCTCTATGGCTCTGGACCAGTTAGCATCACCCTCTTTTTATCTTCTGACTCTGGACTGTCTCCTGACTGTGGACTGCATGACCAACTCAGAAACCCCAAAGAAGTTATTCTGATTCCAGGTTCACACTCCTAGATTGAAAGTGACACCTCAGTTTTCCACTTGGTTTAGAGAAGGAAATCAGGACGTCAACATGAGTTAAGAGCAGGGAGAGCTGGGTGATGTGTCAAATGGGTAAATCACACAAGCAAAAGAGAAGAATGACATGTTGGCACAATGGAGAGCAGGAGACCAAGACAACTTTGAGTGGGAAGATGAAAAGGACAAGAGAAGGCAGTCAGGTGTAGAAGCCTCTAAGGGAGTGATGTCAGCAGAATGGCAAAGTGAGATATTTGCTTTGTCTCTTCCCTTCAACCTACAACCAGCAAAACATCCCCAACTCAACAACGGTGCCTCTTCTCAATGCATCAGGAGGCCGAAGAGTTCCATAATCTGTACATCTAAAGGTGGATGGACTGGAAGACACAGAGGAGGTGGAACCTGGGGAACAGTGGAGGCAGCTCCTGCAATCCCGGACTTCCAGCCATGGCAGCCGAGTCCATGGCTCCAGAGGACATGATAGTGGCAAGGGGCTGGCACACGACTCCGGTCTCCTGGTCACAGCAGCAACCATGACCACAGGTAACTGGTTAGCAGCAGTGAGGCCTGGGACCCCATCTTTCCAGCCACTGAGGTGCCCATGAGCCTGGGATCCTTATCCCACCCCCCACCCTCAGTGGTAGAGGCTGAAACCTCACAAAGGCATGACAGAGGTGCTAGGGCAACCCCAGCTCCCCCTTTCCTTCTCCGTCTCCCTCCCTCCAGGGTGGTGAAGCCTATGATTTAGGGGATCTTGGATGCAGCGGAGGAGCCCACCATTCCAGCTCCCCAGGTGGTAATGCCAGAGACACTGGTGGCAGCAAAGCACCAATGACCCCAGAAACACAAGAAACCACAGGGACAGGGCTCTGGCAGAGGTAGTGGAGAGTGGAAAGTGCTGGCTCTCAAATATAACCAGAGGCAGTGCAGGTAAGAGAAACCAAAAACTTGTGATATCGCGCCACCTAGAGGAAAAGCGAAGGGCATGCCTTTAATTTCTAACTTATTGAATCATTACAATCCAGTAGAAAGCTGTAGGCTACTTCGAATGCACTGGCAGTGAAACACCTCATCCAACACCATGAAGAACCGTAGTAACACTGTACTACAAAAAGAAAATGAAAAATCTCCAGAAACCAAACTTAAAGCCACTGAATATTGCTATCCAGCTAATAGAAAATTCAAAATGGCTGTCATGAAGAAACTCAATGAAAAGTCAGTGAGCTCAGGAGTAAAACTAATGAGCAGAAGGAATCAAAAAGAATGAAACTCTAAGAAAGATTCAAACAGAAATTCTGGAGCTAAAGAAGTCAATAAACAAGATGAATGCATCAGAAAGCAATGGAAATAGAGCAGACCACATGGAAGAGAGAATTAGCAAGATCAAAGATAGAGAAACAGAAATAATACAAGCAGAAGAGGAAAGAGAATCAAGACATAAAAAGTGAGGAAATTGTATGAGAGTTAGTTGACCCTTTTAGAAAGGGCAACATTTGAGTAATGGGTGTCCCAGAGAAAAAGAGAGGGAGAAGCAAAAAAAAAAAAAAAAAAGAGTATTTAAATGAATAGTATTCGAGAACTTCCCAAACCCAGAGAAGGAACTGGCTACATAATAAGTCCATTAAGCTTAAAGAACACCGAATTATATCCATGTAAAAAGATCTTCTCCAAGAACATTACATTAAAATTGTCAAAAGTCAATGACAAAAAATTTTAAACGCAGCCAGGGAAAAAAAATGATGGTAACCTATAGAGGAACTCCCATTAGGCTATCAGCAGATTTCCCAACAGAACTTCTACAGGCCAGGAGAGAATGGAATGATTTTCTCAAAATAATGAGAGAAAAACTATCACCCAAGAATACTGTATCCAACAAAGTTATCATTCAGATATGAAGGAGAAATCCTTTCCCAGGCAAACAATACATGAGAGAGTCCCTCAACGCTGGACTTGACTTACAAGAATGTTGAAAGGAGCTCTTCTGCCAGAAACAAAAAGGCAAAAGTACACAAAACTTTGATTAAGGTAATAAATTGACAGGCAGATTAAGAAAGTTGCAACTCCATGTCAGAAGAAGTTTTTAAACACTTTCTTATAGCATCAAGGTTAAAGGGGAAAAAATAAAATAGAATAAAACAACTATAGCTACTTCAATTTGATAACAAACTCAAACGTAAAATGCGTAACTTGAGACAACAAGAACACAAAAGGGGAAGAGGAAAATGATGGAATCCATACAGGTAAACAAAGATAAGATGCAATCAGCAGAAAAAGGGCTATTTTTATCTATGAGAAGTTTTTTTTACAAACTTCATGGTAATCACAAAACATAAATCTAGAGTAGAGACATGAAACAGAAAAAGAAGAAACTAAGAAAAACATCATAAAAAATGACCAAAATGACAGAAACACAAAGAAAGAAACAGTGGAGATATAGAGCAGCCAGAAAACAAGAGACAAAATGGCAGCACTAAGTCCCCATCCATCAATAATACCCCACATGTAAATAAATTTAATTCATCAATCAAAAGACACAGAGTGGCTAGATCGATTATAAAACAAGACCCAACTATGTACTGACTCTGGGAGACTCACCTCAGCTCTAAAAACAAACATAGGTTCAAAGTGAAAGGATGGAAGATGATACCCCAAGCCAATGGCAGCCAAAGGGAAGAGGGCATAGCCATACTCATACCAGACAAAATAAATTCAAGCCAGAAAGGTAATAAGAGGCAAAGATGGATGGTATATAATGATAAAGGGGTCAATTCATCAGGAAGACATAACAGCTGTTAATATATATGGACTTAACATAGGAGCACCGAAGTATATAGTTATTAACAGACCCAAAGGGAGAAATCTACAGCAACAAAATAATAGTAAGGGAATTTAATACCCCACTTACATTAATAAATAGATCATCCAGACAGAAAGTCAACAAGGAAACAATGGCCTTAAGAAAGATTAGAAGGATTTGATAGATTTGTCCAGAACATTCCATCCAAATGCAGCAGAATCCACATTCTTCTCAAGTGCACAAGGAAATCTCTCAAGGATAGATCATGTATTGGAACAAAAAACAAATCTCAATAAATTTAAAAAGATTGCAATTATATCAAGCATCTTTTCTGGTCACAACCTGGCACATTGTTTGTATGTGCCAAACCTTGACATCTTTAGAAAGCTATCCAGTATCTTATGTCCTCAGAGATCCAGTTACCAGTTCCAAAGACTTTAGCTGGCAGCCTATTAGGATCTGCAGACTGAATTAAATGTCTACTACAGTATCTCTCAACTTAACATACAACAACAACAACAACAAAATCCCTTTACCCCATGTTCCCCTCCAGTCACAATATTTTATAGAAAAACTTCTCAAGATCTAATTTCTTTCCAATTCTCTCTTGAATCCACTCCAATGAAGCTTTTGTCCCTACGACTTCACCAATTAACCTCAGGTTGCCAAACCCAATGGGCAATTCTCAGTTCTCATTTTCGTGATGTAACAACTTTTAACATGGTTGATCAACTTTCTCCTTCTAGAAAATTTATTTCATTTTCCATCTTGGACACGACTTTTCTAGATTTTCCCACTGGCCTCTTCTCAATTTCTGCGGCTGATTCCTCTCCATCTCCCTAACTCCTAAGGAATAAGATGCTCCAGGTCTCAGGCCTTGGGACTTGTTTTGACAGTTACTCCTAGAGTGAGCTCACCTAGTCATGGCAGCAACTAGTCTCTCCAGTCTCATGACTTCCACTTTTATCACTTCTGCCTGAATATTCCTCTGAATCCAAGCCTTAAATATTCAGCAGCATTTTTCACATTTCCATTAGATTTCTAATAACCATCTCAAACAACACATCTAGAATAAATATCCTGATTTCTTCCCCAAATGTGCTCCTCTAAATGCCTTCCCCACTTTAGTACTGGAAGTTGTGTTCTTCCCTCAAGGGTCAGCCTATTTGTCTCCTCCCTTCTCTCATACTTTACATCCAATCCAACCTCAAGTCAGCTGTCCCTTATAAAAGCATTCAGAATTCAACCACTTCTCACCACCTTCATTACTCTCATTCTGGTTTAGATCACCAGCATTTCTTACCTGCATTATTTCAGTAACATCCCACTGGTCTTCCCATATACTACTCTTATATGGAGACCCCTCCCTGCCAACACTCAAAATCAGATCAGATTAAATCTAGTCAAAATGGGACAATGATTTTTCCACCACATTAAAACAAGAACCAGAATTCTTGCCATTGACTTACCAGATCATATTCCGTAGCCTGTCTGACCTCGTCTCCTCTCCATTTCTCTACTGTGCTGCAGCCACACTGACACTGTGTTTTCTTCTTCAAACCCAAGAAGCACACTTCTGCCTCAAAGCCTTTGAACTCGACAGTCTTCAGTCCTTCTGCCCGGAACAGTCTTCCCACAAACACTGCTAGAGCAGGCAGAGAGCTAGATGTGAGCAGAGAAAGGGGGACACAGGCCAAATGAAAGGAACTGGGCAGAAAGGAGGGGCACAGGCCCAAATGCAGGAAACCATACATCATGTAAGCACCAGGGATCCCTGGACAGAGAAAGAAAAGCAGGAACCTTTGGGCTGATAAGTGGTCACAACTTTGGGGGTGATGAGTGGCATGGAGACCGATAAAGAAAGGTGAGAAAAGGTAGGAATTTCCAGTGTCTGAATGTAACCTTTTGCTCATTATGCCCTCATTTCAATAAAATTAGCCTTGCAGATTAGAAGTACCCATCATGCACTGATGCTATGACACTTCCAATCCAGACTAAATAAGGACAAAAACCCCTCCTCCTTTTGAGAAGGTGGAGTTGGGATGATAATCAGGGAATAGGACCCCTAACCCTTCTGTCCCCAATAAATATTCCGCCCATTCATTTTTACACCCTATGTAACTAACTTGCCAAAGAAACACAGGGCAGCTGCTCACCTGAGCCTGCCCACCCTTCCCTTGAGAGTGTACCATCCATCCTTTAATAAAGCCTCACTTTACTTTTTTAACCACTATGTCTTGTCTCTGAATTCTTTCTGGGGTGGGACAAGAACCTGGAACAGTGGTTACATCCACTGGCAACAGTACCAGCACAGCTCAATCTTTCTTCTGACATTATTCAGTTCTCACTCCTCACCTTGTTGGGAGGTCTCTTTTGAATATCGCTCTATGAAAGAGCAACCTCTTTTCTTTTTACTCTCTATTTCCTTCACCCTGCTTTAATTTCCCTGTTTAATTTCCTTCAGAAGTTTTATTATTGCTTGACATTTTATGTATGTAATTGCTGACTATCCATCCTACCCTCACTGGAATGGAAGCTTCAGGGTAAATATTTTGTCTCCATGTTTCACTGCTGTATCCACAGTGCTTCGAATAGTGCCTGCGGCTATATAGAAGACACGTAACAGATATGAGCTTAATTACTTAATTAAATAAATAAGTGTTTTGTAGAGTCTATTTAATGCCAAGTGGGATTATTTCTTCCCTCCTCGGTGCTGCAGAGAATCTCTGAGTGCTGGCTCAGATGACCATTCTAACTCCTCAGACCCCAGGGATATTTCTTCTTAGCATGGTGTAGAGGAGAAAGTAAGAAACTGACATTTACCTATTTAATCATCAAACCAGCCCAATCCCTAGGCTAGACACTAGGTATCCAAAGATGAAATTTTTAGAAAACATACTATGAACAGTTTAACTGGGTGAGAAAGACAAACCAACAATTGAAATACATTATTCAAAGCTCCATAATAGAGAATGTAAAGCATTCATAGGACTATAGAAGACAGCCCTAAACCTTACTGCGGTAACCAGGAAAGTAGGAAGCGAAGAATCGTAAAGATTATAAAGACTGCCAGCTAACAAGGGAGAAAGAATGGACACTCTAGGTATAAAACATAATTTGTGGAGAGTCTTCAAGGCATTAAGAAGACTGCAGAACAAGAAATGAGCTAAAGAAATTGACAAGAGTCAGGTCAGTAAGAATGTGAATGCCATGGTGAAAGAGTATATATTTTATCTTGAAGTTGACAGGGAGCCACTGAAGGGATTTAAGTGAAGGAATGAAATGACTAGAATTTAGTCTTTGCCCTGCTTCCCACTGACTAGGATTTAGTCAAGTTATTTGATGCGATTCCTATCCAATTGTTTTGGCCAAATAAAAGCCTTTGTTCAAACAAAGGGTATCCAGAACCAACATATAAATCAGATAAACCAGAGCACTCTGGTTGAAGACTTGCCTGTTTGGCTCTTTTATACTTTGCAGCAGTCTCTGAGGCCCTTCCCTGAAATCCTCAGAGCTCTATGGATTACAGGGTAAAAAAAAAGCCACCGACTTTACATATCTCTTTGTTTACCCGTGCCAAATTCTACAATCTCTAACTGGCTTGAAATATGTTTTTGCTATATAGTCTTACACAGTTGATTCTCCCCTAAGGGCATTCTAAAGCAATCTTTTTAGGTCATTTGATTATGCAAAGGTGTCAAAATTTTTTTTCACTTTTATGCAAAAAAGATCGGTTTACTAAAAAAAAAAAAAAAAAACATTCCAGAGAATGACTTTATACTGAAAAGAGGGATTCCAGATATAATTGTTAGATGAATTATAAGAACTTTATTGCATATTAACCAGCTATGTGTCTAAAGCATAAGCAAAAGTGTGAGGCTGTTAACTAGTCATACGACAAATCAGCAGGAACATCAACTACCAAATTTATGCTTCAAACATAAAGTTGTTTAAGTATGCTGTCAGAAAAAAACTAGATAAGATTTTGTTGACCTTCATGTTTATTCTTCTCAAATACTGCACCCCAGATGTCACCTTTTAACGAAAACATTCTTTCTCTTTATTTTTTTTTTGTTTAATACCTAACAGAAGTCTGCTTCTGTCAGTTTAGCTAACATTGTCCTGGAGAAGCACTTCAACTTCTCCTTATATAAGGTAGAGAATAGACATTTGGAGAGAAGATTAGGAGATTACAACACCAAAAAAAATTACAGTGGAGGTATCAAAAAAGTGTCCTATTGATACAACATTGTAAACCGACTATACTTCAATAAAAAAAATGTATATATAAGACATATGGGGAAAAATGTGTCCCATCCCTATTCCCATTGTACTCTATGGCTCTTCCAGCTCTAGGGTGTTCTGCATTTTCTGCCTAAAGGAAGGAAGGTCACAGCAGAAATACTAAGAAAAAATTCAAACTGAGGATTTATCATCTCAGAAATAAACAACAGGTCAAATGGGGGGAAAAGTTTTAAATTAAAAAAATTCAAAATCCTGTAGGATTCAGGGCTTGAAATTTATGTCCCTAAATTAGGTACATGTGTTAAATACAATAAAGGTCGCCCAAAGATGCCAACACCATAATCTTCAGGGGGAAAAATATGTGTTGCCTCACATGTCAAGAGGCAAATGTGACTCAGCTAAGGACTCTGAGAAGGAAAGATTATCCTGTGTCATCCTGATGCAAACAGTGTAATCCCAAGAGCCCTTGAAATTAAAGAGGCTGGAGGATTAGAGTCAGAAAAGGGGTTATGATGGAACAGAGGGTCAGAGTTAGAAAAGAATATGCTTCTGGCTTTGAAGGAGAAAGGCACCCCAGGCCAAGGAAGGCAGGCAGCCTCTGGTGGCTAGAAAAGATAAGGAGAGAGATTCTCCCCTAGAGCCTCCCGGAGGACTGTGGCCCTGCCGATGCATCTTGGATTTCCGACCTCCAGATAACCCCTGTGACATACGTGGGAGATACACAGGATTCTTGAGAAGATACATCAGCAGAAACAGTGCCAAATTAGACAGGAAAAGAGAAAAATAACATTAAAGACAGCTATAAAAATCCCAAATTCTAAAGCAGGAAACAGGCTGGTAAAACCACTTAGCAGCAAACAAATATTGCCCTTCGTGAAAAAGGAAAGATAATCTGAAGGTGGAGCTGCAGACCCAGAGGACAGAGCCCTGGGCCCAAACGATAGAGAAGTGGGCCACAGAGTGTTAGTCCCAGGTCTTAAAGCCTAATGGGGTTTTCCCAGGTGGATTTTGAGATTTCTTAAGAACATGACTCCTTTTTCTCATTCTACTCTCTTCCTTTTTTTAAATATGAATGTCTATAGCTGTTATCTTACACCTGTCTCACCATTCTACTCTGGAAGCAGATAAATTGTTTTCTTGTTTCATAGTTCTGTATTTGGACAAAAATTTTGCACCAGGGTGGGTTATACCTAGCACCTTATTTATACCTTATTTAGAGAATATAGATGATGATATTTGGTGCCTTGGACATAATGAGGCTTAGATGAGATTTTTGAACTTGAATTTATGCTGTAATGGGTTGAAACTTCTGGGGACCTAATATTTTCCAATGTGTTCTCCATGTGGGACAGATGTGAATTTTTGAGGATCATAGGACAGCCAGTTGTAGACAGAATAATAACTCCCCAAAATATATCTCAGCCCAGCAATAGGAAACATTAACTTGAAAGAATCCTTGATAAAAGAATGTTAGGTTTACCTGCCCCAAGAGAGATAAAAGTCCAATAATGAAAATTCTGCTGCTAGGTTATAAAAAATAGTTTGTGGTGGACCATCACTCACAACAGAGAACAATTAGAGCCTGGGTGAAATACAAAATTCATGTAGTTAAACTTGCCTGAGAGCTGTGGACGCACTGAAGACTAGTGAAACTGGAAATTCACAGAGGAAGCATATGCCAATTTGGAGCAAAGATGTTCTCTGAGAATTTTAATTTAACCCCTGGTAGAGCACTTTAGATAGGGAATAGAGATCCCAGGAGAACTTTTTGTGCTCCCACAGTGCCAGAGTGATGAAACTAGAGGATTAATGAATCTCCACACAAAGGCAGTTTTCCCCTTCCAAATATTTGTCAGAGTTGAAGCTGTTCAAGCTGGAAGATAAAAAGCTAAGACAGAGCTTCTGAAAATCAAAGCAGAAATTTCAGTCATCTTTTCATTTTGAGAAGACAAAGACGCTGCAGGAGGAGAGGCCTCTGTGAATAAAGAAAGAGAAATATGAAAGTCATAGGGGAATAGTGAGCTGACAAGATCATCCAGTTTTTCTCCTGGGTCACTAGCAGACCCTGGATGCAGCTAGACTCTGAGGATCTAGGCTTGGCCCCTGGAAGGACATTGCTGTGAGGCACAGGGAAACCAGCACACATTTGTGAGTCACTGGGATGGGTGTAACAAAATTGGACTAATAGAGGCTTCAAGCAGCCAACATGCACTGTTAGACGTTCAGTGAATTTTGAAGCTGCACAAGGTAGGGAGTCAAGTCAAAATTGAAAATTCGTAACACAGAGAGGGGAGTTTTCTCAAATATCTTGATATTAAGAAAACAAAGCTCAAGTAAGATCTCAGCTGAAGATCTACCACAGTATACCCCAGGAGAAGAGATGAACAAGAGGTAGAGTGAGCCTTTATAATACTGCAATCCAGTTAAAATGTGGTTTAGTCACATTATCCCACTCAGTGAACCTAACAGAGGAAATGGGATCCTCTTCATTGGACATATTATCGCCTGAACTTCTTATATACAATATGTGTACATACACACTTTGCTTAACTGAGCTTTACTTCATTGCATTTCACAGATATTGCACCTTTTACAAATTTAATGTTTCTGTGACCTTTGTGTCGATCAAGTCTATGGGTACCATTTTTCGAACAGCATTTGCTCACTTCAAGTCTCTGTGTCACATTTGGATAATTTTCAAATCTTTCAGACTTTGTCATTATTATTATATTTATGATGGTGATCTGTGATCAGTGATCTTTGATATTATTATTGTAATTGCTTTGGGGCGCCATGAACCATGTCCACATAAGACGGCAAACTTAATTGATAAATATTGTCTATGTTCTGACTGTTCCACTGACCAGCGGTTCCCCTGTCTCTCTCCCTGTCCTCAGGCCTCCCTATTCCCCAAGACACAATAATATTAAAATTAGGCTAATAAGTAATTTACAATGTCTTCTGAGTGTTCAAGTGAGGGAAAAGTTGCATGTCTTTTATTTTAAATCAAAAGCCAAAAATGATCAAGCTTAGTAAGAAACGCATGTTGAGAGCCAAGATAGGCTGAAAGTTAAGCCTCTTGGGCCAAACAGTTAGCCAAGTTGTGAATGCAAAAAGAAACATTCTTGAAGAAAATTAAAAGTGCTGCTCCAGTGAACACGTGGCTGATAAGAAAGCAACATAGCTTTATTGGTGATATGGGGAAAATTTTAGCGGTCTAGTTAGAAAACCAAATCAGCCACAACATTCTCCTAAGCTAAAGCTGAATCCAGAGCAAGACCCTAACTCTCTTCAATTCCCTGAAGGCTGACAGGGATGAAGGAGCTGCAGGAGAAAAGCTTGAAGCTAGCAGAGATTTACCCATAAAGTTTAAGGAAAGAAGCCATCTCTTTAAGATAAAAGTACAAGAAGCAGCAGCAAGTGCTGGTGTAAAAATGGAGCAAGTTATCCAGAATATCTAGCTAAGATAATTAATGAAGGTGGATACACTAATTAATGTAGATGTAATAGGCTTATCTTGGTAGAAGATGCCATCTAGAACTTTCCATAGCCAGAGAGGAGAAGTCAATCCCTGATTTCAAAGCTTCAAAGGAGTGGCTGACTCTCTTGTTAGAGACTAATGCAACTGGTGACTTTAAGTTGAAGCTGATGCTCATTTACCATTCTTAAAATCCTAGGACCCTGAAGAAATATGGTAAATCTACTCTGTTTGTACTCTGTAAATGGAATAACAAAACCTGAATGTCAGAACATTTACTTATAATATGGTTTACTGAATACTTTAAGCCCACTGTTGAGACTTACTGCTCAGAAAAAAAAAAAATCTTTCAAAATAATACTGCTCATTGACCCAGTCATTCAAGAGACCTGATGAAGATGTACAAAGAGATTAATGTTGTTTTCATGCCTGCTAACACAACATCTGTTCTGCAGTCTATGGGCCAAGGAGTTATTTTGACTTTCTTATCATTTAAGAACTACATTGCATAAAGCTAAAGTTGTCATAGCTAGTGATCCCTCTGACAGATC
Organism: Vicugna pacos; assembly: GCF_048564905.1. NCBI lineage: Eukaryota > Metazoa > Chordata > Mammalia > Artiodactyla > Camelidae > Vicugna > Vicugna pacos. Next base: position 8,891,534 of record NC_132994.1, on the reverse strand, counting down.
TAAGCAAAGTCAACTGAAAACGTTCTTTAAAGGATTCGCCATTATAGATGCCATGGAGAACATTTGTGATTCATGGGAGAGGGCAAATATCAACATACACAGGAGCTTGGAAGAAGTTGATTTTAATCTTCATGGATGACTTTGAGAGGTTCATATGCTCAGTGGGAGAAGTAACTGCAGGTGTGGTGGAAACAGTAAGAATCAGAACTGGAGCCTGAAGATGTGACTGAATTGCAATCTCATGGCAAAGCTTCAACAGATGAGGAATCACTTCTTACGGATGAACAAAGAAAGTGGTTTCTTGATATGAAATTGTGAAAACTGTTGTAATGACAACAAAGGATTTAGAGAATTACATAAACTTACTTGATAAAGCAGCAGTAGGGTTTGAGAGGTTTGACTCTAATTTGGAAAGAAGTTATACTGTGGGTAAAAAGCTATCAAACTGCATTGAATGCTAGAGAGAAACTGTTCATGAAAGGAAGAGTCCATTGATACAGGAAACTTTATTTTTGTCTTATTTTAAAAATTGCTATAGCCATTTCAGCCTTCAGCAACCACCACCCTGGTCAGTCAGCAGCCTTCTACATTTAGGTTTGACTCTCCACTAGCAAAAAAGATTAGAACTCAGTGAGGGTCAGATGATGGTTCACATTTTTTGGCAATAAGGTAATTTTAATTAAAGTATGTACTTTTTTTAGACTTAATGCTATTGCACATTTAATAGAAAACACAGAAATGTATGACTGAACATTAAAGAAAAAATACAGACAATAAAAAATGATTCATAGTCAATCAAGGTATTGGAGTTACTAGGCAAGGACTTAAAAATATTAATTTAGTTTTAAAAATTAGAGAAGATGATGGGAAAGACAAATAGAATATGAATAAATACAAACACTATTTAAATCCACACAAAGACTGAATTAAAAATTCTAGAACTGAAAATAAAATATCTGAAATTAAGAGCATAAGGTATGAGTTTAATAGCAGATTAAATATGACAAAAGCAAAGATTAATAAACTAGAAGAAAGATCAATGACATCCAAATTGCAGCACAGAGAGCTAATAAAATGGAAATGCAGAAGAGATAAATGGTCACAGTGAATGGTCTAGAGTATCTACAATTGTGATATTAGAAAGACGGACAATGAAGGCGATGTCTGAGCTGAAGCAATATTTGTAGAAACAATGGTGGGGAATTTTTTTCAAAACTGTTATCGGACATCAGAAACAGAATAGAAGTAAATCAGAGTTAAAGTTTTCTGGAGTTTTAGCACTGTTTTAGAAATAGAATGTGATCATTTGTCATAAAGCAAGAATGGATGTTCTGTAATTTGGTAACTGAAGGAAAGTAACCAAAATTAATGCTGTCAATGCTGATTCAACAACATGTTGACCCATTCAAAGATGTAGATCATGAATGATATGTTCTCTGAACACAAACAAATTTAGCTAAAGTAAAAAAGACAAAAAGATAATTAGAAAACTGCCAAAGTTTGAAAATTTAAGATATGCTATTATAAATTGTCCATAAAAATGGCTAGAAGAAATAAACACAAAATTTAAGTGGAGTTGGATTATATTAAAGGTAGAACATATCAAAAATGGTAGAATGCATCTAAAGTAGTACTTAGAAGAAAATGTAATGCTTAGAACTAAATAATAATCCTCTAAGGCACCTAGAAAAAAATAGAAAACCAAAACCAAAGAGAGTATAAAAAAAGAAATAATGGGCAGAAGATGAAAAAACAATGTATAGAGAAAAACCAACAATCAGAGTTGGTTCTTTCAAAAGATTAATAACATTGAAAAATACTTAACAAGGTTGATCAGGAAAAAGAATAAGAGTGAGAAATTATCAGGACTGTAAAAGGGTACAACTCTGTCATTTAAAAAGACAAAAAGAATATATTACAAACATTTTTATGCTAATAGAAAAAATTTAAATGAAACAAATAAAATCCTTGAAAGATATGAGTTACCAAAACAAGAAATAATAAACTGTTTCAATATTTAACACCAATTAAAGAAATAGAATTTATACTTCAATACCTTCCCACAAAGAAAGCCTTAGACCCAGATGGGATCACTGGTAAATTCTTCCAAGCACTTCTTTCATTTAAGGAAGACACAACATCAATCTTGCACAATTTCTTGCAGAGAACGGAAAAAGATACAAACACTTCCCAACGTTTTTATGAGGCTATCCCTCATTAATACCCGAACTTGAAAAAGACATCGTAAGAAAGGCAATTTGCAAGTCCATTTCTCATATGAACATAAGTACTAAAGTGCTAATATAAATATTTGCAAATTGAAAGCAGTGATATACCAAAAGAAAACACTATAACCATGAAAGAATTAGCCTAGAAATGTAAGGATGGATTAACACTCAAGAATCACTCAGTGTAACTCACTACATAAACATTTTTTTAAAAAGATGTATGATCATCTCAGTATTTACAGAATAAAAATATTTAACCAAATTCAATACCCATTCATTCTATATAAAATAAAGGAGAATTTCCTTAATCTGATAAAGACCTTCTTAAAAACAACCTACAGTAAACATATTTAATGGTGAAATATTGAAAGCTTTCCCCCTGAGATCACAAAAGAGAGACAAAAGATGCTAACATCACTCTTTTTAAATTGAAGTACAGTCAGTTACAATGAGTCAAATTCTGGTGTACAGCACAATGTCCTAGTCATGCATATACTATATATATTTCTTTTCATATTCTTTTTCATTAAAAGTTATTATAAGATATTGAATATATTTCCCTGTGCTATACAGAAGCTTGATTTTTTAAATCTATTTTTATATATAGTGGTTAATATTTTTTATATATAGTGGCTAATTTTTTTTATATATAGTGGCTAGCATTGCTAAATCACTTCTAATCAACATTTTACTAGTGTTCACTGTGGCACAATCACTGTCATCAATGTGCAATAAAGCAAAGCCATAGCTGATATTATCATTTTCCTATTCCACTATCCATTCATTGCTTCTTTTGTTCTCAAGCAGGACACACGCTAGACTGAATTATTTTCCCATTAGACGAATACAAACCTTCATTCCTGGTAGGTTTTTATTCTTAGAGCTCACTCCCCACTGTTGTTCCTTCTGATTCCTAGAGTGTTCTGTTAATTTTTACTGTTGGACATTGAAGAACTAAAAGGAACTGAGAGATGACTCTGGGTCCCAAACATAGAGAACGTGTGGTTTTGGCAACCACCCAAATTAAGAGATCTTTGACGGGAAAGGAGTGGTAGGGAGTAAGAATGAAGAATAAGATACTTGCTTAAATTCAGTGCAGACCCAGTGCGCAAGCCCAGGGTTTAAATCTGCACATCTCTGAAGCCAAAGAGTTTTTAAATTCCAGATCTAAGATTGATTGTACTCAGATGTTTTGAGTTGAAGGCCCTGCTTCCCATGAAGCATCTATTCAGAGCCCCCACCTCTGTCACCACTCTGGCTTTGTTTTGTTCAACCCTGTCATGTTTCTCTGGTGTCATTGTAATGTATGCATCTGGAGCTAATTGATGCATTCTTACTTTTTAATAATCATCAGATGGGGATAATAAGAACCAACTAGAAATAAAAGCTTTAACGGGAGAGGGTGAAGAAAGCTAACAGAGCACTGTGCAAGTGCTTTAAATATTTGTTTTTCCCTAAGAAGAAATGAACCACCCTTAACAGAAAGACCCCAGGGAAGGAACCTCAGTTTCAGAGGATTTAAGAGGAAAGGGCTCTTGTCTCCAATAGAGCCTAGAAAAATGATAAATGTAGGACGAAAAACAAACAAAAACCTAGTACTCAGCATAGTATTAAATCAACGGAGAAGAAATTGGCAAAAATTATATCTCGGAAGACGTATCTGATACCTCATACCAGACACCACCATCTGCCCGTCCAGATCCCCTCTTCTCTGTTATCTATTCTGCTCTCTTCCTACTGGCTTCCAGGGTGATTTGGCTAATGAGTCCTGCAGAAGAAAATGAGAGAAAGGAGTCATATCGGGATATTTATTCTTTGAAAGCCCTTCACTGTCTCAGGTCAGTTGCATTCCCTAAATGATCACTGCTCCTTCCTAGTTAGCCTTCACATCCTAACTGTCTCTCCTTGTAGGTTCTGGTGGCCTCTCTCTCCCTTCATTTTTAGGGTCTGCAGCAAACTCTGTGAACCTGGACCGTCCCTTGTGGTCCCTTACACTCACCACATTTTTGTAGTTGATTCCCATGTAAATAAACTCTCCCTGAAATACATGAATTTGAGTGTGCCATTTGTTTCTTGTAGGCGCCCTTATGAGTACTGAGTCTTACGGGTCTCTGTGCACCCTGCTGTGCTTCATGGAGGCAGCAAAGTTCAGTTTTCTATGTTATCTAGAGCAGTATGGATGTGGCAGTGAGCCCTATTAGCCCTGGTGGTCCTTCCTGTAAAAGAAATGGGAATAACAGTTACTGGGCAAAGATCATGTAGGAATGTTGTCTTTGCAAATGCGAGAACCAATCGATGTTGACCAAGAACCAGATCCCTCTTCGCCTAATCCCCAGCCCCTAAGCCCCTGGCACTACAAAGTCCTCCATCACTTAATAGTGACAGGAAATATAAAGTAAGTTGTTACAGAAGCAAATTTATTTTTCTTGTACATTAATTGAGTTAAGCAGACATTGTTATGTAATTAACTGTGATATCTTGAAATTTTGGACGATTTCTTCCTCTTCATCTCTTGATCAGTTAACTGACTATGTAATTTTTCTTGAAAATCTCTCTCAGATATATTTCTTCCTTTCTTTTTTTTAATTAGTTATACCTTTGATTGGGTACTTATCTCTCATTCCTGAATTATGATAGCAACTTCTTAGCATGGCTTTTGTATTAACCCAGGAAAAGCTAGAATTTTCGTTAGTCCAGTAACTTATATCACGAACACATCATGAATGTATCTGATATTGACATAGTATCCATGGGAATAAGTTTCAACCCCTGGTAGCAAAGAAAGAAAGATGTCAGTTTTCAAAACTAGGGCTAATTTTCTGCACGTAGCATGACTCTTGCTCCCAGCTTTGTTTCCCTCACCTCTAACACTTCAAAACTTATAATAAATAATATTTATCTTATTCTCTGACTGTGAGAAATTGAAAATTAAATAAGAATTTAATTAATTCAATTGTAACCTAATACTTACTGGGTGAATTGGAAAAGAAAGCAGTTTTGTTTCTTGCAGCTCTGCTCCAAGATTTGCTGTCATCTTTAGATAAAATTTGGGGCAGTATTTATAGCTTTCCTGGTCACTATAAGTCTTTTTTAAGGTAATAAAAGTTCATTCTCACATAATATCAGAATTCTAAAGTTTATTTATATTGTCTTCACATTTCCTGCTCTGGCTGGCCGACTTCCCCTTTGGAAAACTGTGTTAGGAAAAAGAGTCATGGTGTAAAGTTTTCTCTTCCACCAGCTTCCCAAATCTTTAAGTGCCATTTGAGATCTTTACAAATCATATTTAATCTTCACAAAACACTTTGAGAAGACTATCTTTATCACAGTGTTACTGATGAGAACACTGACACCCAGAGGCATTAGCAGTTGTATAAGTTGTGAATATCAGAGCCAGGATGCTGACCCCATGGATGACTGATTATAAAAATCAAATGGGTTAATATGTATAAAGCACTTAGCTGCTACATATAAACATTATTCAACAGTTTATTAGGCAAATAAAAATATGGTGGCTCCAGAAAGCTATTCCCTTATCTCTCATCTGTTATTTAAAAAAATCTGAGAGAAGTAGGCCAGAAAGAGAAAGAAACATAGCATATATCATTTGTATATGGAATCTTAAAAAAAAGACAAATGAATTTATTTACAAAACAGAAACAGACTCACAAACATAGAAAAAAAACTTACTGTTGCCAGAGTGGTAAGGGGATTGGGGGGGGATAAATTGGGAGTTCAAGATTTTCAGGTACTAACTACTACATGTAAAATAGATAAACAAGGCTCTACTGTCTAGCACAAGGAACTATATTCAATATCTTGTAGTAACTTACAGTGAAAAAGAATATGAAGACAAATATATGTATGTTCATGTATAACTGAAGCCTTATGCTGTATACCAGAAATTAACACAACATTGTAAACTGACTATACTTCAAAAAAATATATATATACCAAAATTTAAAAATACATTACATCATTTATTTCATCTTTTTAGTGTACTGTCATTACCCCCATTTCACAGACAAGAAAACTGAAGCATAGAAATTAAAATTTGCCCAACTTACAGTTGGATTTCAAACCCAAACAATCTCGACCCAGAGTTCATGCTCTCAGTTACCCTATAAGTGATGCTTAACTACACACACTTTACATTGTCAGTCTAGTTCACCTTCTTTACCCTTACCAGGTAAATTTGGACCTGGTGTGAAAGCTGTTTCTCACAGCCCACAGTAAAGCATTTATGTCTCTTTTTCCATAATGTCATCCTCCTCTCATGTCCTACCTAAAGAAATAAGATCTCCTCATTCATTCATTCATTCCACATGGAACAGAGACCAGTTACTTAAAGAATCAAAGAAATCTTCTGATTCATCTGAACACATCTTAATACATCCCATTGATCCAATTCTGAGAACTGAGAAGTCATATAGAGCTCCTTCCAAAGTCAAGATGAAGTAATGGCTTTCAACCTATTTTAAAACACCAATCCTTTGAAGGCAAACCACCATATTATAGATATTAAGCCATCAACAACATTGGTCTTTAAATTCAAGACGTAAGTTTCTCCTAGATTAATGGTGCTCAATTTTAGTATGCATTAGAAGCACTTGGAAGGCTTGTTAAAACACAGAGTTCTGGGCTCCAACCCAATAGTTTCTGATTCAGGTCTAAGGTAGCACACAAGAATTTACATTTCCAATAATTTCCAAGCTAATGCTGATGTCGCTGATCAGGAGACGAGCCTTTGAAAAACATTGACTAAGACCAAGTTTTCCCAACTAGAGCTCTATGGAACCTGGTTTCTCAGAATTGTCATGTTTTCTTTGAAAGTTGTTTTTTCGTTCAAAAAAGCTTGGGAAAGTATACAAAATTAAGGAATCACAAAATACATTAGTATATTATGAGAAGTCTTGGAAAAAGTACCCCAGGTTTAATTTAGTTAAACCTAGTTTTTCCCAAACTTATATGACCACAGTTTTTGGCAGAATACCTATTAAATCACATGGAACTGGTGTTTTGAGGGACACTGAGGAATGCTTGGCTGCCATTCAATATTAGTAGATTATGCTCATAAATTAATTTAGCCAGGTGTTTTTATTTTTCTCATTGATTCACACAATATCTCATTAATGGCTCCAGGGAATACATTTATTCCCCAGTCAAGATTTCTTTTTATGAGTGAAATATGGTAGAAACACTGCCAATCTGAGTATCGGATGTCTTAAAACGGTGATGTCAGCTGATGGTGCACAGAAGATACATAAAATTCAAAAGACTGTCAAATTGAGACCAGATATCTAAAGAATTTGCATGCACCCTGGCAGAAATAGTGTAATTGCCATGACATACCATGTTCATTTTGAAGTTTGCTAAATCAGCATCAGATGAAAAAAAAAAGTCCCTCTTGCATGTGCCAGGTAATTAAATATCATAGTTTTAACATTAAATTTGACTAAATTATTTTAGCCATTCTTATCTATGCCAACATCAGTTTGCTGCATGGCAAGAGAATAAAGGGTTTTAAGGTTTTGGACATATGGGATTTTGTTTTCTAACATACTGTCTCCTCTAGTAACATTCTAGAAGATTATACCGTAGTCACTTAAGATGGGCAGATGTTTTCCTGAGCTAAGATTAACCAAAGCTCCCAGTATGATTCTAGTGCATAGGATGTAATCAGTAATTGAAGGTTTTTCTCCTAATCATTTTTTATTAGTAGTATAGCTTTTAAAGAATGATTTCAGACTTACAGACTCACCCAGTTTTTCCCACTCTGGGCACCAGAACTTGATTCCAAAAATAGAGCCAAACCGGTGGTATTGCTAATGTATATAAAAAATAATTTTAGATATTCTTTAAACAAAAATGACTTATTGAGAATAAGCAAACTTATACATTATAATGTAAGCAATATTTTTTACCATATATTCGTACTCTACACCTGACTAGAAAGTATACACAGAGAATTCTAATTAAAACATACTTTTCATTAAAGAGATGGTGATAACAACATATCCCACTCATTCTTTATTGAGGCTCCTTTTCTTGTTTCTTATTAGTATTCACAATAAAATTTTTGGTTTTCACTTAAGTGCTTACTCAAAGTAATGTGTTAAGAACCATATTTTTATAAGGTGATTTCCATAGTGGTCTTTGCTCCTTCCCAAAAGGCTCTACAACCCTGCTGTGCAAAGCATGATTCAGAGACCAACCACACCATATCCCTTGGCACCTCACAAGAATCTCAGAATCTCACCACCTCAGAATCTTTGGAATCCCTGGATCTGAACTGGAATCTACAGTTTCATAAGATGCTGGAGGTGCTATTTATCCATGATATTAAGGTTCGAAAGCCTCATTCTAAAAAATGCTGGCTGTCTGCTTTTCTTGTGCAAGTAAATAGCATTATGATGTTACAGCTATTTCTCTCCGATGGTACTGTGTTCTTGGCAGCTGAAATCTCTGTATGAAATCAACAAGCTTCACTTCTTTGCCAACAGATGGAGTACTTTATGCCCTTTTTGGTATGAGAGAACTTTCTTCCAGAGCATGAGCTAAAGACGGGCTCCATCGTTAAAGGTAAAAATTAACTTCTAAACAGGACCATTTATTCACTCTCCTCATTTACTACAGAAATATTTGTAAACATTCTTTAAATATATGTCAGGTAAACAGAAACCTAATATAAACTTTAGATTTAAAAGCTATTTTCAAATTGTAGAAAATCTTTCATACTACAAATCTCATCATTTCACTTTCTTGCTGTAACTTACAACTGCGTTTAAAGAAATAGGTGTTAATGTAACAGGGAAGAACCAATCTGACTTCATATTAGATCTGTTCCTTTGTCTCTAGTCCTGTGCTGTTTCCTGTGCATAGTCTTGCTGGTTCTGCATCCTTTGTAAATGAATGTTGCCTGCAGCCTGAAATATACAGGCTAGCCCACTCTCAATGCGCTGACCTTTAAGGGTATAACACTTTCCCATTCATATAAAGATAAAGTTGCCGAATAGAAAATAACACTTACCTTGTTGGAGGTGAACACTCATTAATCAAATGTTATTCAAGAGCTCACACTCCATTCACAGAGCCATTCTGCCACTACAAAGTTGCCCAAAATAAAAGGTTTCTTTCTGTATTTCTGAAGTCACTAACCCAGGGATATGAATATCTCACAAATATTTAGCAATTTTCTTTCTTTTAAGTATTGCCAATAAAATCAAATGTGTTCATCTTCAGGATGTAACATAACACCTATTTTGGCTCATGTTTTTAGACAAAAACACCCCCCAAAATATCAACCAAGTAAATACAAACCTATTGTACCGCAAATGAAGAATCAATCAGCTTAATAAGAATCTAATAACTTTTCCACATAACAAGTCTTATTTTTTGTAGACACATATTTGAATATTTTCTAAAAGGTCATTTCCTTGTGTAAGTTGGCAATATAAAAGAATGCATTTGTGGTGTGGATATTACTTAGAATTTTTATTGAAATCAGTGGACTACTTGCTTTTGATTTGAAATTTTCATTCAACAATATTTTCTTAGGTAGTTCAAGCCCTCTAGATTTTCTACTATTTACAAAGTACAGATTTTCACTGACTCTGGGAATTTTCTAACTCAATGTGTTAACAGGTGGAGAAAACACCTGAATGCCAAAAACACAACAACATCAAAAAAAAAAAAAAACACACGTTCTATAGATTAAGGAGTTAGGTGAGACATATTTGTAAAATAATTAACTCATTTACATCCAACAGTTAATTTATTTTAAAAGATGTGGTTTTAAAACACATTAGAAAATCATTAAGTTTTCCCAGTTTAAGATGGCATTTAAGCACTACAGGTGAATGAAGAGTGGGATTCTCAAAGTTGCCTAAATTACCCTCTGTCTTGTTATAGAATGATTACCTGATACAATTAGACTAGAATTTGAGATCTTCTCAGATGAGAAAGCTGAAGGTATAACAAAAATTTCACTATACCTAAAACCACACTTGGACTCCAGAGTTTCTTAAAGTTCCTCAGTTTATGGAGCCCTTAGGTCTGCAGCAAATTTTTCATGATGTTCCTAGGACAAAATAAATACCTACCAGTTCTGTTTATTAAATAATTACATGTAAACAACTTAATAAATTATTTATGCTCTAGCAAGTCAGTAGACTTTTAAACAAAATCACACATGCTAATTGATTAAAAGTAGCACCTTTACTTCATTCTTAACCACAATTACTGATTATTGGGATATATGCTCCCTCTAGGCACTGAGTGATTTCTTAGACCTTAGGATCAGGCTGTATATAGCCACCTGCATTTCCTGCTCCATGATGATGCTCATGTGCTTGCTTTTTACCACAGTGATTCTTGAAACCTCGGCTTCACAAAATTAAGATGTAATTGAAGGGAATATAGTGGGACATAGTGTAAAAACTGTGAGCTATCTTGAACTAATAGTTTGTGCAATATCCAACATATGTCAGCTGTCACTGCATTTCCCTTGAAAAATATTAAAATACCTTAAGACACCCCTGTGAGTTCACCACCTGTGTCCCAGGATGCTTTGTTGCACAGATATCTAGACGAAGACAGAGATGGGTCTAGAGTTCAAAATTCCTGATCCGAAGTTCAATGTTCCTTCCACTATATTAGAAATTCTTGGGCAATATCTTTTATTTATTTTCAAAATTTTAAATGCTTTTTTCTACTTTAGCAAATGAACTTTCTTATGTAGCAGGCAGAGTATTAAAATGTTTGTTACATAACTGCAGAATTTACCTTTTTGTCTGATAAGGCACTTTCTTACTCCAAGCATGAATCATGATGTTAAGAGTTGTATGTGCAAATTCTTCTCTCACTATAGTGTGATGTTTAAGATCAGAAATCCCGGAGTTGATCACCTAGGTTCAAATGCCAGCTCTGCCACTTATTCAATCGAGTTAAATTACTTAAACTCTCTACCTTAAATTCTTCATTTGTAAGGTAGAGATGATAATATCTACTCTAGAGTGGTGGGAAGTATCAAATTAGCTGTTCCTAATAAATTACCTGAGTTGGATCAGAATACACTTCTTCCATTATTTTTCAATCCTCATCACCACACACATATCAGGTAATAATTCATGTTTATATATAACAATATTGCCTATTATTGTCACTTTATAAAATACCTTACATTTTATTAATTTATACCTATGTTGATTTTAAAATATAAAGGCCATACTAAATCTCATTTTTAAAAACATGACATTGAAATATACCTGGTACACATAAATTTTTTACATAGTAAGGTGAAATGGTACACACTATGAGCAGAAGAGGAAGGATTTACATTGACACAGCTTATAAATACTATTCTTTGGAATAGCCTTTGACACTCTATTTTTAAATAAATCCAAAAATATTCATCTTTGTGTATCATTTATACTTAAATTTCCTCTCATTGAAAGACTGGAGGGTTAGGGAGTATAATATCAGAAAAAGAATAATTTTAAAATATTTGAAAATGTCATCATATTGTGAATACCTTTTGCTTTGCCCTCCAAGGTCACATGTTTTGTCCATGAGAAAATGCAATTCTTTTAGTCGTAACTGAATTGATCTTGAGTATTGAGCTAATGGAAAGCCTAATAAGAAAATCTGAATCCAGCAAGAGCTAGTTAAATGGACAGCTCTGGGACTTGACTCTTCAGAACATCGTGTCTTGGAAATAAAAAATATTTTATTTATATTTTGAAGTGATGCATTCTTTGTGACCTGTGAGGACATACAAGTAATTAAAACCGTATTCAGTAAAAATGCTTGCTAAATGGTCTAAGAAAAACAATCACCAGCAACTGCTCTAACCACATTACATCCACCCACACAAAGCTCTCTGACTAATGTGAGTGAGTGTCAAAAGCAGACTCTAGAAATGCAGCGCTATTCAGCGATGAGTAATTCTTCAATACCCAATAGGGGTCAATGAGACATGTTTATTTTCTGAGGTTATCTGTAACATTTATGCAATTGGAATAATTTGATTCAATTTGGATGATGAATTAAAATTCATCTTAGAGCCCAAGTGAATATTCTTGACTTTAAAATCAGGTACATTTAGAATTCTTATTCGGTTATAGTACAAACTAGTATAGCAGAATGTTATTTCTCTATGGAGGCAGGCATGTGGACATGAGCAAACAAATAGATTGAGTTTCTTTATTTGCAAAATGTTTGTGTAGGTTATTCTTCCCTGATTTGGCCTCTTAGGACCTTAAGGTATGTACTTTAAAACTATCTTCCTGGAACAAAGAAAATTGTGAAGACAACTTACCTAAGCATTTAGATTGCAGAGAAACATTCAATTCAGCAATTATCCATTTAACTCATCCTAAATTTGGGCATTCAGAAGGCCAGTGGTTCAGATCAGAATGAGCTATGAAAAACTACCAGGTAGAAATACCAGTGTTTCACATCAGGCATCCTAAGTTGAAATCTCCCGGATCAAAATCTCTTAACTGGGGCCAGGCGATCTGTTTTTTGTTTGTTTGTTTGTTTGTTTTAAACACAGAGGTAACTGTGGTGCTTAGAAAGTGTTGACAAAAACCAGTGTAGTAATTTTTAAGGGACTTGATTTGATCCTAAGGAAACAGTAAATTTTTCTGTAGTTTGGAAATAAAGGGGAAATAATTCATTAAAAAGCAGTATAATTAATAATATGTGCAAAACTTGGTATTATTTACCAAATTCTATGCACATTTTTCAAAGCCTAGCTCAAATTCACCTTCATGAATACTGTTCTGAGTCCACATGTTTTGTGTTCTTGCCCTGTCAGTCCATGATCTATTTTTGGAAAAGTCCATGTCACAGGTTCACCTCCCGGCTTTTGCTCTGTCCTCTCCTTCACCCGGCCAAGAAAAAACAAACCAAGAAGAAAAACTAAAGGAAAAGTACTGAAATCTAAACACAATGTGTAAATCTGTAAATGCCTTTTCTATCACGCTTCCTGTGGACATTTCCACATATTGCAGCTGAATTCATCACTCCCACTTCTGTTCTTCTGATAGCATTTTACTCATGCCATTTTTATAGATTAATCACGTCTCGGTATAGAGTCAATTGCATAGTTGTTTTGCATAGTTGTGTTACGATTTCCTTCGGTAGAAAACTAGGTCCTTAATACTTCTTGCAACCCTGAAAAGATGGCGCAGTGTCTGGCAAGTAGATCTATGTAAATATTTGTTTCATCGTACTGAAGTTGCTCTGATATTTCATACTTCTTCAATAGCATTTACTATAAATCTCTTTTATTACCATTATGTGTGGATGTACATTTGTGCAAGCTCGGGAATGTGATGTCTGCTACTCGTCTGGAAGTTTCTTGAAAGAGAGTACTGAGCTTTATTCTAATCTGAGCCCGCCCAAGCCCTCCTGCTTATTGATTTGGGGTGGTCTAATTGTATCTGAGGCCAACTATCAGGATAATTTGTTAAAAGGAAGAGATTTTGGAAATCATTGAATATTACAACAAGAGTATTGACTCATTCAGTAAAGAACACATTCTCATTATGGTTTCTTGAACGGAAAAGAAATTGATGTATAGTAGGACAAAGAACTTTCTCTACTCCTTGCTAGTTGTGTATTTTTTGGTGAATTGTCATTACTTTTCTACATCACAATTTTATCATTTGTGGAATGAGAGAACTGGACTGTGTCAGTGGATCCCAAACTTCACTAATGATCAGAATCACCTGGGGAGATAGATTAAAAACACAGATTCCTTGTTTTCACCCAAGCTCTACTAAATTTGAATCTAGAAGTGGACCCCAGGAGTCCAGATATTTTTAAAACATTCCCAGCTGACTCTGCTGATCAGCTGAGTGTGGTCCATGGACTAGTAGCATCAGCATCTTATGGGAACTTAAAAATGTAAGTTGCTGATCTCCACCCCAGATGTATTGAATCAAAAACACTGGGTGGGGCTCAGCAATCTATGTTTTACCAATTCACCCAGGTAATCCTGATGCACAACAAATGCGAGAGCCATTGGGATACATGATGGCAAAAAGACCTGTCAGTTTTGAAATTAGGTAATTTTGTGATCAAAGGTAAGCAGGAAGACTAATCAAGAGGAGAGGGAATCTGAAGGAAAGGCGCCCAGATCTAAACAAAACCCATGTGTAAATGTGTCAGTGCCTCTTCCAGCATGGAAAAGATTAACTTGAGTTTGGACTTTAGCCATAACAAATACTCAGCCTTCAAATATCGGACTATGTCATCTTTACTTAGATGTGTGTCCTTACCTCTGTACCAGGACAACGCTAAATACCCTTGTTCTGACTCTCCCTCTATTCCAATGACATCCTCTACAAACATAGCACTTATGATGCAATATTACTATAATTTATTCTCAGCTGCTTAGGAACTAGGATTATTTCATGTTATCTTTAAGCTTATGTCTTAACATAGTTTCTGGCCTCTCGTAGACATTCCAGAATGTTTAATAACTGTGTAAAGTGACAGGTTCTAAACAGACTATCTCTCTTGACTCTTTAGTCAGATCAAGATTATCAGGTGATTTTAAAATTTCTATTTCAAATTAAAGTGCCATTTTTCAATTGATGACATGATATTTCATAATTATTTAGAAATAAATGAATCTATAATCAGAATACACCCTAAAAACGGAGCAGTCAAACACCTAGTAGTCAGTTTTGACTGAGTAACCTGTAGCCGCTAAGCCACCTCAGATTTTGGCTGGACACAATCAGTAAGCTGGAAGATTCCACTGTCATCTAAGAGACACCTGAAATGTTAAAATAATAGAAAAATAATGCAGAGACTAGATGTTTTTGTGAAGCAGTGTTGGGAAAACATTTTTCCTAAGTTGCAGATATATAAATATTTGCACATGTTTTAAAGACTGAAGTTCAAAGTTCAATATTTTAATGGCTAACAGCTGTCCTGTGGGGGAAAGATGGTTTCTTATTGTTAAATTTGAGCAGAATCTTGCTAAGAATATTAAAAAAAAAAACAGTTTTCAACTTTCCAAAACTATGACAAATAGTATGGGAAGATTTGCTTTTTACATAGGAGTAAAGATCAGCTTCATTGCTCTCTCTTTCCTTTTAAAAATGTACTGATATTAAAATAAAAATCTGATTTGTAATCTGATGGGTTTTAGCCTATCCCATAGTCTGACCTGTTTTTCTTTGTATACAGATATGTCTCACTTTCCTAGACTAATAGGAAATGGGAACTGAAACACCTATTTTCATCTAATTTAGAAACATTTATTCTGTATATACTTGAGCAAGGCACTTTTCAATCACACTTCCTTTCTCTTGATTGCATTTCTTTTGTACAGAAACAATATAAAATGGGTTTTATTATTTCAGTTTTCTAATCCTCTTTCTAATCAATTCATGATGCTAACAGTGAGCCAGGAGGGAAGGGGGCAGGGCACAACCACTGAAGGAAGGGCACAGCAGTTCAGGACAGGACAAACTAGTTAGAACCAAGATGGCAGAGGACTGGACTTCCAGTAGACCCTGGCCTCATGGCGCACCCGCAGGCGCCATGACAGTTCCTAGGCTGACCAAAAAAGGCCAAAAAGTAGGTGGAGGGGCGGTTCTGGAAATCCCCACCCCTTCCTTAAAGTAGTTGGAATAATCCTCCTACAAATTAGCATATGAAATTGCTGAGCCCATAGAAACTAACGGCTCCACATCTTGTGGTCGCTCTCTCTCTTGCCTTCTGAGAGGGACTGCACTCTATCTATAGAGTGTGTATCTACTTTTACTTTAAACTAAATACCCCCACACCTCTCAGTCTTTCTCCCTGCCACCTTTTGAGATGGCTAGCATTCTGTCTACAGGGTGCGTGTATCCCTGAATAAACTTACCTTCACTTTACTATGGTTCACATTTGAATTATTTCCTGTGCTAGACAAGAACCTATTCTTCGCCAAGGACAGTTTTGTTGCTTTTTGGTAGTTGTTATATCCAATTATAATTCATATAAGTAAGTACATCAGCTGAGGCTGATAATTAATTTGTTAATTTGAAGCTACGCATTGGCTGCCCTGCACAGCATGTTCTGAGCCTGTGCAGAAAAAAGACTTTCTCAGACTCAGTTTTGCCTCTCCTTTAAGGGCGATTTCTTCAGAGACATGAAGGGGGCAGGCTCTGGCTTGTTTCACCAGGCTCCTTAATAAAGCATTTCCAATAAATTTGACTACTCTTGGGCCCAAATTTTGCACATCTTTTTCAAGGGGCACATTTCTGACTCTGGTTAAAAGCGCTATCTTCTTTCAGCTAATTCTACCCTAAAAACTCCTATTTCTAGAGGACAGCTAGCAGCTGTGTTTCAGGTACAGAAGCCGCAAGCTGTTGCTGACAGCTGGATTTCTCAGGGGTGTCCAGTAAACTCAGAACTTCTGCTACTTTGCTGTGGTGGATCTTAGCTGTAAGACGCAAGACAGGCAGAATCCCTGGTTAAATAACAATGTCTTTCATTGTAGGTTTACCATGTCATTCAATTATTTAAGGTGTATCCTTTCAAGATAAAGATGGCACTGCTGCCTCTCCTTAGGAAAACTGTTTTGCCAGTAATTTTAAAGAATGTAGAGTGACTCACACACCCTCACTTTATTTCCCGTTGTAACCCAAAACAACTATTTTGAGAGAGTTGGCTGCAATTAGAAGTTCAACCTGTGGTCACTGAAAAAACTGATGGTAACTAGACCACAACACTGGACTTAACAGCACTTTGTCCCCCTCCCTACCTCCTCCTCTAACCTGTCTCATGAGAAAAATGAGTAGATGTTTTGGGTCAATGATTCTTTATACTGATAGTAAAAAACTAAAGTCAAGAATAAGTCTAAGTCTAACATTCACGATGACTGTAAACAAGATATTGAAGCCCATGGAGTAATCTTGATTGAAGAATATGCAAAATTCAGAGTGCTCCTATTTCATTTCCAGTCAATGTTATTTTAATCCATCATTGTCTTCCTCTTAGCAAGACAAACACCAGATAATCCTGTCTTCTTAATTCTAAGTTTATTATAAAGATTGGGATGAGATTCAAAAAGCTGTGTCTGAAGAAACAGCATGCTTTAGAAAAATTTGGGTATACTTGCTTCTTGAGAAGTTGACCTTTAAGAGAAATAAATCAAGAATCACTTACAAAGAAGCACTAAACCAAAGACAATGATAGCAAAAAAGAGCATTTGTTTTACTTTTTAAAAATAAACACATAAATACAAAAAGGATTACCTTAAGATTATTTTTTTCTAAGGATTTTAAAGACATAAGTATGGAAACTATTAAAGAATTTTGTGAAAAAATTAAAGATTCAAAAGAAACCAAAAGGTTTTCTAAAAGAAAAAAAAATTAAGGAACTATTTAAAAATTTCATAGAAAAAACTTTTAGCAATCCAACATGTTAATATTTTTATCTTGGTGAGATTTTGATTGAACAGTGTCTTCTTTTTCTTATCTTGTATCTTCTAAATAAATGTAATAAATGCATATTACTTTGAAAACCAGAGCACATAAATTCCACTACACAGTCTTAGAAATCTTAATGATAATTTCTTGCAAAATATTCAGTAGTTTTCAGTTTTTTGGATGGCAGAAGTGACTCATCCTTTGTTCCTCATCTTACTCTTATTCCCAAGGAGCCAGAATCAAGACACTTGCATTTGAGTTCCTCGGACATGACTTTACAAGACTCTTCACATGATCTGTTTTTATTTTTAAAAAAAGAAAGAAAGAAAAAGAATCACAATGGATTTTGAGGTGGTAAAGAAAAATGCCTGAAAAAGTAAAGAAAAATTACCTTGCTCAACACAAAACAAAACAAAACAAAAAAACCCCACAAACAAACAAAAAAACCTGCCTCAAAAAGTATTCACCTAAAGATTTCTCAATCAGTCAAAAAGGGAAACCAAAAAAAAAAAAAAAAAAAAAAAAAAAAAAAAAAAAAAAAAAACCATTTTTCACTAAGCCCACACTCCAAACAGACTCAGGGTGAAATTGGGAGCAAGAATTCTGACCAAAGATTACACTTGGGACAAACAAAACAGAGAGAGAGACAGAAAGAGAGAACATTCTGTTGCCTCTGTTCCAGAACCCATTAACACAAACCCTGACTACTGTAGACCATTTTCCACGGACTCCTAGCAGAGGATTTATTACACCCAAGAATCAGATAACTCTGGAAAATGTCCTTGTTAAAACATTTTATTGCTAACAAAGTCTTGGAAATTTCCATTCTAGCCTTCTCTGTTATTCTTACCCCCAGAGGTTTATTGCAGTGGTTCCACTAAGCTGAGGAAAATGGGCACTTTCCCTCAGGTTTGAAGTGGAAGACCCCATCCCGTGTATAGTGACCTCACTAAAACATTGTCCCACAAATCTCAGCAGGTACAAACTTCAGTGAACGTGGATAAGAAATAATTTCCAATTTCAAGGACATGAATGTCAAGGATCAGATTTGAGAGGCCATAACCCGACAGGAGGAAATGAAAAAAGCAGTAAGAGCTGCCTAACATATCCTTAGGAAATAAGTTAATATTCTTCAAAATAATATTTCTTCCCATAGAATTATTTTTCTTAGAAAAAAAGAAGAGATCTTATTGTATTTGACTTTATAATCTTCTGAGGAAATATATAAAATGTAAAATATGAGGAAATATATAAAAATGTGTAAAATCAGAAATCAAAAGCAAATAATCTTTTTTTAATTTTTAAAATATTTTCATTTGTTTTTTTGGGAGGGAGGCAACTAGGTTTATTCTTATTCATTCATTTATTTTTAATGGAGGTACTGGGGATCCAGCTCAGGACCCTGTGCACGCTAGGCACACACTCTAACACTGAACTGTATCCTCCCCACTAAAGACTAATAATATCCTTAACATTTTTGTTAGTTATCTATTTAGATCTGATAATTCACATTTAGGAATGCATCCATCCTTTTATGGTTTAAGGTTAGATTTGCCACCTCAGAAGTATTTTAGATGTGATGATGGATTTTAGTGTTTTAATTTCTGTATATTAAAAAAACTGGTTATTCCATTTTAAGAAAATTAGTTTATTTCACAGCATTATATTACCTAAAAGTTTATATTAAAATGTGTGAACATTTAATTAATACAAAATTATTGAATATACAGTGAAAAGGGCACCTAATTGTCAGGATATTTCCAAATACTAGGATGATTAGAGTGAATTTTTCTATCATTATCTGGAAATCTGGCATTATGAAGATGCTGTCTGTATCTGCATTGTAGGTATTGACAAGTCATTCAACTCATGAAAAAATTCCCCAAACTGTCATTTGGCAGGATAAGGACTGCTTCTCCTCAACTACTCAGATTGGAAAAATAGCCATCATCAGTCATGTTATTTTGTCAAAACAACACCCAACCACAGAATGAATTTTTTTTCACTGAATTTACTATTTTCTTTGGCATCTTATGCATGCAGTTTGAAAGACAGGGGAATTGACTGAGAAAATCTGGGAATATAAACAAAAATATTAAGTCGCTTGGAAATTATTTAGATATGAAAAATGGATTAGTAGCTTCCTCCTATCAGGCCAGATTAGAGATATAAAAACCCTACACTGATCATGTTACTGAGAAACGAATAAGTTCAACATTAGGGAATGAATATAGGTAACCTCCACTTTTTGAAAGTTGCTTTATGCCACCTCATTTTAATGAATGACCTGCACTGGCACCTGTTTTCACTAAACAAAAGAAATCTGAGGACGGTTTTCACTTTTACGGAAAAAGGTGAAAATGGAAAGCAGTGTTCAGCGTTTGCTTTGCAGTGAGCTGTTATAAAGGTTGCACGCACTCCGGAAGCCAGAGCAGCACCGCCAAGCTCCTTCCCCGGGAACTGCACTCAGCATGGAGCCGCCGTATCTTTGAACTGTGTCTGTGAGCGTCTGTGTTTCATCTCGATTTATTTTGTGCATTGTTAGCAGGATGTGTCCCAAGGTAATTGCTTCTTCACTTTATGCCTTTTCAGCTTCCAAAAGGTTTTTATAGGAACACTCTGCTTTTGAATAGCAGGGGAATCAGGTACATCTTTCTTGTTCTTCCTCCAAGGATACCAAATTGAACTTGATAAATAACAAAGCTTTGCAGGAAATACTAACCTTCCACATTTCTCTTCTCATTTCACTAAATAGCCAGTTCTGCTTTCACAATTTGTTTTTTATTCATCCCATTCACATCATTACAGAAAGGTGATACTTTTTTAACATTTTCCAAACGTCAGGGTTTATACAGGTTTCACCATTCTTTCCATTAATGTCCAAGTTTTGTTCCAGTATCCAATCCAGGATTCCACAATACATTTATTTGTCATGTCTCTGATTAGGCTTCTCTGGTCTCTAACAGTTCCTCGCACTTTGTTTTTCATGACCTTGACATTTTTGAGGAGTTCTGTCAGATATTTTATAAAATATCATCCAATTTGAGTCTGTCTAATGTTTTTCTTATAATTAGGTTGAGGTTACAAGGTTTTGGAAAGATTACATCAAACGTAAAGTGCTTTCTCACCAAAATATATCAGGGACAGGTACATGATATGAAATGACTTAACACCAGTGAGGCTAACCTTGATCACTGGGTAAGAGGGATGTTTGCCAAGTTTCTTCACTGTAAAGTTACTATTTTTCCCTTTTCATACACTGTTTTTTGGAAGCAAGCCACTAAATCTGTCCTCAAATCGGGGAAGGGTAGTAAACTCAATTTTCTGGAGAGAGGATTATGCATATATATTATTTGGAATTTTTCTGTAAGGAAGATTTACTTTTGTCTCAATTTATTTATTCAATAATAGATAATTTAACATGGACTCGTGGATAGTTATATTATATTTTATATTATAGTCTAACACTAGTTCTGTTGCTCAAATTGTTCTGGCTTTAGCCATTGGGAGTTCTTTCAGACTGACTCCTGGTGCCCCTTGAACATGCCCTCATTCTTTTGTTTCTGGTTTTGGTTTTTTTTCTTATTGTTGTTGTTGTTTCTCACACTACTTTCTGGCAGTGTGCAATGGCCCAGACAGATCTTGTATTTCTTTCTGCCCTTTCTCTAGGATCAGTGATATCTCTGAGGACACCTGGTCCATTTTACCGGAGAAACAGTATTAAGGAATCAACAGCTGGACAGTGGGTAGAGCTAGATTTGTCACGGAATTAAGATCAATTGTCTTGAGAGGCCAAGAAATAGGTGCTTTCCTATTTATTTACATAAGCACAAACCTGTCAGAGCTTAGCTTATTCACTATTTCTTAAGAAAAAATTAGTTATTACTTATTTTCAGTATAATTTTAAGCCTTCTTATGTTACTCAGAAGGCATTCAATGTTTTTAAAGGAAATCCATCAGTTAATTTTCACAGTGTCACATCTTTCTAAAAGTCATGTCTTAACGATGATTCTCTATTAGCCATATGGTCGTGGGCAAATTACTTGACTTCTCTGTTCTCTACCTCTCAGGAGTCTATTAAGAATCAGGTGAGACTGCAGCCTTGGAAGTGCTTCATAAATTATAAGGTACTAACTAAATATACACAATGTCTCAGAATAACACAGATGTGAATTTTTATTAACAAATACATTTATTGAGAGTAAAACAATTGACTGTTAAAACATGCTACTGTATTCCTTTTCAGATCGATTATTTCCCATTACAGAGACAAATAAGTACATAATTTTATATAGCGCAGGGAACCCAAGCCCTCTTAAAACTCATACTCCCCCCACTCCGTAAATTACTCCCCAGACTGATATTCAGCTAGAAGGCACCTGTAAGCTCTAACAATCATTTCTGATTGGTGTTCTTTTGGTGATTGGTAGTTCATTTCTGTCCTAATTTGTGATGCATCAGTTCAGACTGTAGGTAGCCAGGCCACAGGGGTTGATGGATATTTTATATGTCACCTTAACCACACATATTTATCTTGGACAGACAGAGTACACACAAATCACTATCTCTTTCCTGACATTCCCACCTCAATCTTAGTCCATTCCCTGTTTCCTTTTGGCCTGACATCCTCATGGCTCTGCCTTTCGCTGCACAAGGCCCTTGTGTTGCTTCAAGATTGTGCTCAAGTGTCTCAGCAGAAGACAGTTATGTGGCCCTAACTCCAGCCAAGAAGGGGACAGAGACAGACAAAGGGATTCTGTGTGTCATTAAACGTAAGAACAGCGAGTCTCTCTTGGGTGTATGGAGTCATTGGCAGCACTGATTCTGAAAGACACCAGCTTTCCTAACTGACTCTTTTCAAGGAGAGCAGAATAAATTGGTTGTATGAATTTCTGTGAGTTTAAAGAAAGTTTACATTTATTATTCATGCTTAGTAATAAAAACTACAAAGTACTAAAATTTTCTCAGAAAAAAATACACTCTAAGTACTGTTAAAATCCAGAAATGTTATACAATAGGAAGAAACTGCAATCAAGGCAACAACACTTAAGATTTGTGAAAGGATGACTATGAGGACTAAAACCTTGTTATAACCTGTTAACATAGTGTTGGACAAAAAAGTCCCAGAATAAATGTTTGTTTCTTTACTACTGAATTTACAATATAAATGCTGTTCTTTGTTGAAACTGTGAATCACATTAAATTTGCTCTAATATGGCCATAAAGTTGCCGAATAGCATGTGGCTGCATCTCAGGAATTAGCATTTTCCACTAATAAAAAGAGGTAGCAATAAAGTACAAAATTACAGCACAAGCGCTGCCCTTGAGTGTATGGAGGAACTGTTCACACCAAACATGAATGTTCTCTCTGATTCAAATCTGTGAACTCTATCAGCAGAAACTCTTGAGAAAACTCATCTTTATCCAAGAAAAATGTTATACCAAAGTCCCACAATCATTTAAAATAGACTTTTATAAATATACGATTCATTTATTTCATAAATCTTCACTGAGTCTTTACAGCACACAGGCAAAATCTTGATAACACAGTTTCTACTCTCAAGCAGCTTACAATCTGAATGAAGTTTCTCCCAACTCATCCTCTGCAATATCTCCTTTCCCAACGTATTACCCATTTCACAAATCTAGAAGTCATCTTTGAAATCTCCCTCTCTCTCATCTCCTACAGCCAGTCAAAATCCAAGCCCTGAAATTTCTACCTTGTGAATAACTCCATCAAAATGTCTCCACCCCTCTTTGCCCAACCTTAGTTCAGACTACCATCATGTCTTCTCAGGGTCCCTCTGGCTGAGACGGCAAGCTCCCACAGCACTCGTGGTCCTTCTTACTCCTGGTGTGGCAGCTACTGCTTCTTGATTTTTAAGTCCTTGCATAAGCAGTTTCCTGTGTGGGGATGTTCTCTTTTCTGCTCCTCACCTTCCTCCCCGTATCAATCTTTCAGTTTCAGATTTAATATCACTTCCTCAGAGAATCTCCAGACATACATAAATTTTCCCCAATTAGATTGCCTAATAGCATTCTACAATTTTCCTTCATAGCACTTATCAGATTAGTAAATGCATTAAAAAAGGGACCAATTGATTCTTTACTGTCTTTCTCCCCACTTCTAAATATAAATTTGAATAACACAGAATGCTCTGAGGGGACAGAAGGAGTTGGTGAATTTCTTCTGAAAGATCACCATTTATCCACTATGGCCATGGAGACAGTGATGGTTAATTTTATGTGTTAACTTGACTGGAGTAAAAGATGCTCAGACAGCTGTTATAACATTATTTTGGGGTATGTCTGTGAGGGCATTTCTGGAAGAGATTAGCATTTGAAGCAGTAGACTGAGTGAAGAAGATAGCCCTCACCAAAGTGGCCTGCATCCATCCAATCTGTTGAGGGCCTGGATAGAACAAAAAGACAGAAAAAGAGCAAATTCACTCTCTCTCCTTGAGCTGAGATATCCGTCTTGTGCCCTCAGATATCAAAGCTTCTGGCTTTCAGCCTTTGGACTCAGACTGGGACTTATACCGTTGATTGCTCTGGTACCAATGTTAGGCAGTTAGATAGAAATGAGCACAGGGCAAGGGGAGAGGAAAGGGGAGGGAGCCACCCAGAAAATTACAGTACAGCTGAGGGCCAGCAAAGAAGCTGGCTGGAATCAAATGCTGTGACTGCACAGTAGAGAGAAGGATCTGGTTTAACTTGACCCAGTGCTCATTATAATGTAATTAACATTGCAGTTTGTGCCTCTTCCGGTAGGTTTCTCCGTGTGCATCATGGGTAAGAACATGCGCAAAAGAAACGGGCGTGCCTGAGCACAAGGAACCTGAGCTGTCAATCAGTTAATCAATCACTAAAATGTTGCCTAAGCCAGGATATAAGACAGGAGAAACAAAGGAACGGTGCCATTTCGTCCTCCCTTGGGTTGGCCTGCCCCCAATTCTCAGGAGTGCACTGTATTTTACTATCTTTTTACTTTACTAATAAAATCTTTTTGTTTATATTACGCTTTCTGTTTCTCATTAAAAATTCTTTTGGGGAGGGTGACAAAGCACCGAGGTATCTTTTTTTGCCCTCCTCCCAGTAACACCAACAGATCTTATTGGTTCTGTTTTTCTGAAGAAGCCTGACTAATGCAGAGATTGACTTTTTGAGTAAGCAAAGTCCTTCAGAGACTTGAGGCAAGTATGTGAATTAATCCAGTTTTATCCTTTACTTTTGAGTTCATGTGGAGACACAGCCCAGAGGACTTTGGTATTAAGACAACAATAAAAATCAAGATTAACTTGCAAGCAGTAATAAAAACAAGTTATAGGTACTAAAGTAACAGGAAATCTGTTTTGGAACGTCAAAGCCTTTTAAGAATAACATTATTCCCATTCTGTTTTCTCTCAGGATTCTATAACCTTTTTTTTTTCAACAACACAGGAACAACTAGTTAGAACCAAGTTTTAAATCTATGTGTTACTTACAGGACACTTTATTCATTTAATTTATTTGGTTTTCTCTTAAAATGCTTGTTTTTTAAAAAAGACAACGTGTTCTCATTTGCACACCACAAATGGGCTTTGCATTTCTAAGGTCTAGGAATTGTTCTGGAATTGACTGTGGCTAGGATTTCCTTTAACACTTAACTGTGTCTCTTGAAAGACTCTTTTAAATTATGCAACAAAAGGAGATCACTCTTTCTGGTATTGATTTATTTATAATCATGAAGCCTTGCAGAATCTTCAGAAAAAAAAAAATCAAAAACTGTTCTTGTATAAGAAGGGCTGTCGTTTCTGAGCCCTCCTCCTTTGCAATATAGTGACGATGGAATACCAAGAAACAGAAGGAACAAAATGTGCAGCTCAATCTAGATGCATTTACGTCAAAGAACAGAGGGAATGAAAGAAATTTACTCCGCCTTCAACGTGCTTCTCCTAGGGATTGCACAGCACAGTGAAGAGCAATTCTCTGGGAAGCAGAGTGTGTGCTTTAAGTGTTACATGTGTCTCTGGGTACCTTTGCGTGTTTTTACTTTGACTGATTTACAAGCATTAAGAAGTCTTTTGTTGGCTTTCACACTAACACAGAGTAAATGTGCACAACCACATCACACCTACGCTGTGGTAAAATCCATGTTTTTCCCCCTCTTTTCCAGCTGCCAAAGTACTTTCATCATATTATTCTACAATTCAAAAATCTCCGCTAGCTCCCCATCACCTATGGGAACAAGTAAACTCCATACCTGTGATGGTATTGCATCGTTCTCCTTGTGCAAATGTCTCTCCATTCCCTCCACAGGGATCCTCTCCTCCATCTAGACCTGGTTCTCATTGGCCCACAAGTGCTCCTGCTCCTTCTCAGCCTTCCTTTATGCTTCCTAACCTCTTTCCTTAATTCATCTGGTATCCATCCCTCAAGGTCCACTCGAGCCTACGTGGACTTCCTGCTTTAGTGAACTACTGTGCATTTGTTCTGTCTATGGTCAGTCTTGGCACTTGTTCATATACAGCTTTGTATCATTGCCTGGCTGATTCATATGCAGATATCAGCCTCCCTGTTAGAGTATAACCTCACTGAGACAAGAATTCTCATTTCCTGTCCATTACACCCATCATAACCATCATCCCTATTACACCACTATACCTGTTACCGTATATATACTACACCTGTTACAGCCATTATACCTACAAACATAATGCTATGCACATACTATCAGGTTTTTTTTAAGTACCTGCTCGAGTAAAGTTAAATATATATATTACATGGGAGGTTTGAAATGCTGCATTTTCCCCTCTATTTCTGAAGAAAGATTTTTTTTTCAATATTTCTGTTTTTTTTAATTGAAGTACAGTCAGTTACAATGTGTCCATTTCTGGTCCCAGTCATGCACATACATATATATATATTCGTTTTCATATTTTTTCATTAAAAGTTATTACAAGATATTGAACATAGTTCCCTGTGCTATACAGAAGAAACTTTTTTTAAATCTGTTTTTATATATATTGGCTAACATTTGTAAATCTCAAACTCCCAAATTTACCCCCTCCCACACCCTTTCCCTGGTAACCATAAGATTGTTTGTGAAGTCTGTGAGTTCAGAATTTCTTAAAGAAGGCTGACAGGTGACCCTGAGTGAGATAAACAAATGCGAGAACCAGGATGTACCACTGAATACATGCCTAAGGCCCATGCTATTTCCCCCACAAATAAGGAAAAGAAACAATATGGGGTTGGTTTCTAACTCTTCCCAGACATACTCTCTGTGACTTGCAAGATAAATTGGTATTCTCTGTAGCCATTCCTCACTGCAAGGCATGGGGTCTGGAAGGCAAAGGTAAAATATGATGCCCATTATGTTAGATGGCTTCCTCCCAGGTCTGTGTCTTGCTGGGTAAGATCAAAATGAAAGCTAGTCTGAATACTCAGGCCCCAGGGTCCTCAGAGTTTAATGTAGCACTGGGAATGAAAGCTCACAGAGCTAGCGCAGGCAAAGCTCTTCTTCCAGCGACTCTCTTCAGAGAACCCAGGAATCACTTTGGCGACCTGCTGTCGTGCTGGCTCAGCAATTCCATGTGAAGCTGGCGTGGGATTTTCTCAAGGACAGCAAAGGGCAGGGGTTCACTTCTTAACACTAGGAGCCTGCACTTGGAGAGTAAGAGGTTGGCAAAAAGGCTGAGAAGTCTTGAGGGGCGTGTCTACGTGGGAGGTTTTCCACAGTCTTCGCTGTGGAAACTGTAGGCTAGAAGAGTCACCTACCAGGTGGAGACACCAGGCAAAATACGGGACCTTTTGAATTTCCCAGTTAAATGTGAATTTCAGATAAACCATAGTGTTTTAAAATAGAAGTATGTCCCAAATTGCGTGAGCTAAACCTATACTAAAAACGTATGTATTATTCACCTGAAATTCAAACTCGGGCATCCTGTATTTTTATTTGTGAAATCTGGCAACCATACGGCCAGACTAAGATGCTCAATCATGGCAGAAGCAAACGTATTTCCTACGGAATTTTTTAAGGTACTTTATCAAAAATGCATCTTCTATGAGCCTATCAAACATTACAATTGATAGTTTCATTCTAGAAATCAAATAAGGTGACATTTGTTTAAAATCTGAGCTATTCTAGGAGAAATAGATAACTTAAGAATTACTGAAAGAACATCACTACAAAAATTTTAAATTTCTCTCTTTTTTGCACTTTGTCTCATAAGGTGAGATACTAATTTTATCTTGGTCTTGAGCAAATTCAGAGATGAGGAAAAAAATTATTATCAAACTGGGCATCCATATGCAGGGGATTGTGGGAAGATGTGAACATCTCACTTTTAAGTAAATATAAGGCGCATGTCGTAGAAACCACTTCTGAACATCCTTCCTAGTTCCAGCTGTCGGTCAGTCTTGTACTGGGTCCCCTCCCTTCTCCGTAAGAGTCTTCTGTAGCTTCACTGAATCTACCAGCCTCAGGACATAGGCTACGTGTCGCATATGAGCAGCAAGTGGCACAAGAAGCCTTATCTTGTGGCCTCAAATGTGTATTTTTAGAGCGATCTCTCTCACTGGCTCTTGTTTTCTCTAAATGACGAAGATGTGTTCCTGAGTTCTCAGTGTGGTTATCATCAGTGAATAAAACTCTAAGAAAAACAAAGGACATCATCCAATCTGGATGCTACTCAGCAAAAATTAGCATCTTGAGTAAACACAGGACTGTGAAATGGGACGCTCTTCCACTGACTGATTGTGTTGGGGGGGACATCTGATAAGGCATTTCATGCCCTGATCCAAATGAAAAGGTCACCACAGAAGAGCAACAAAGCTAGTGTTCGAATTCAGCCAGGGATTCAGAAAGAGCCACACGCATGGACAGGCAGTGTACAGCCAGCAGCACTGGCCTCCTGCTGTTTAACTTGGAAGATCCACACGGCCAATTGTATGGTTTGGGACAAAATGTTAAAGTGTTTACCTAAGAATTTTGATTGGCAAGTTGATGATTGATTTCTAAATTAAATCAAGTCTTCATTTAGGACACTCAGTTGCTAAATGTACTTGTTTGCTGTGCTTTCTGAAAAGTTAAAAGAGGCACTCAAAATGAGAGCTGGTTAGAAGGTCATAAGAAAATTAAAACTTAGTGGAACTTAAGTCCTGGGGAGTTCCAGTTAAGCTGGAATTGGCTTTATTTACATAAACTTAATTTTCCCAAATTAAACATATCATTTAATCATGCATTTTATTTTAGCAGAATCTTAGAAGAATTTAAGTATTATTGTCTATTAATTCCATCTCACTGACAAAATTTTTTCTAGAACCAATCCCATTTTTAAAATGAGAGAGGTTTTCCCCAGCTTTCAGAATCTTTCCAAAGTTCAAAAGGTGGGTGCCATCTGGTGGAAATGTGCTGGAATTTATTTTGATTACAGTTAGGCCATTTAGTAGCTGTACAGTCTTTTTTCTTTAAAAATGTACTAACTTCCTGTTAGTGAACAGAAATTCTTTCTATCACTTCAGAAGAAAAAAAATGTTTTAGAAAATTATTTAGTTAACTTTCAGTGAGATGTTTTATGCCCAAAAGATTAAGAAATTCAGAAGACTATGTTGAGAAAACAGCTATGTCATGGAAAAGGGCTTCTTAAGTCAGCATGATGTTGAAGCAAACTGGTGAGAGCCATTTACAAAGTTTTACTTGATTAATGTAGGTGATTGCCCGTCATACAGAGCCCAGCACCTGCCAGGATTTACACAACAGCACAAAATTATATCCAATGGTCTTTCCAAGAAATAGAAAGTTTAGAGGAAGAAAAAAAATTACACTTTTAATGAGTTATTGCTTACATTTCATTATTTTTTTTTCAAATTACAAAACACACTTATTCATTATCTAAAGACAGGACAGATTTTGTCTGAGTGCCTTCCATGTACTTCTGTAATGCTTAAACCATCCTCCAAGAGAATATTTAGTCAGCTAGTACAAGGTCAAGTGTTAAGCTGCTAAGCAAAACATTTCAGAAAGAACTGTTTATCTCTTTTTAATTCAAAGAATGAAAGGAAAAAGATACAGAGAAAGCAAGAGAAATAAAAAGAGAGAAAGATAGCCTGAGAGAAAGAGAGGCAGAAAGTGAGAGCAAGAGAGTGAGAAAGAGCAAAAGAAGAAGTGAGAAAAAGAAGGGAAGGAAGATGGGAGGCAAGGTTAATCCTAAATGTCCCCCAACCTGCACCCCGTGGTGGTGTAAGGACTTCAGATGCAATATTCAAATCTCTGCAGAAATAAAAGTCAGGTAGCTTCTCTCTAAGGGTGGTCACTTGTTATTGCCTAACAATCTTCAGCAAGTTAGAGGGTTGAAATTGTCCAGGGAGAGTGTCTGAATTCTTGGGGAAAGGATGCAGGGCTGCAACTGATGTCTAAGTTTAAGTATTCCTGGAATAAACACACTTAGAGGAAGCTTTCAGAGACTTTGAAGGCTCTATCAATGCCATTTTGACCTACCCCTGAACAATGGTTTGAAAAGACTGCACCATTTCTGAATTTGTTGTGGGGATATTAAGGGCAAGGATTTAATCTTATGTCACTAGACTAATGCCTTTTAAAAATTAATTCTTATTTTAGTAAAATTAGTAATGTCTTTTTCATTGCTTCCCTGGACCCTTTACAGAATGGGTACTGATTCATAGTACTTAGAACCCAGCAAGCAGCTCAGATGTTCCTCTGAAATAATACTGACCGGACCCGCTCTAGTAAAAGAGATCTGCATCATGGGAAACCACCAGAGGTCAGGGCGGAGGTGTTCATGTCAGCCGTGTGTTACTGAAATCAATATATTTTCAATTAAGCATCTTCACAGACACACAGTCTCCATCCAGAGCGAAGTACAACTGCTATGCCCGCATCAGCAGACTGCAAGGCTGGTCCTTTTCATCTCAGCCTTAGCCTTGCATATGAGCCCGCCAGGGCATATGTTACGTGATGCACGTTTTAAGGTGTTTAGGAAAAGTAAAATCCCTGTGTATGGTAGATATCACAGATGTTGCCTGTTCTTCTCTGCTTGTGAGCACGCAAAGGGGATGTGGCATGATTTGGCCAATGAAATGTGAGGTGAAGTAACACGTGCCATTTGGGGAGGAAGCATTCATTGCCAGTGCCCAGCTCTTGCCCACTTTTCCTCTGAAGCAGAAAGCTCTGAAGTAGCATGTTGAAATGGAGTCAGCATCTCAGGAGGTGAGGGATGACTCGGTGGGCGGACCCCCACCTCCACCACTGACCCACAGTGGACATGCGACATGAGCAACCAAATAAACTTCAGTCGTGTTAAGCCACTGAGACTTGGCGTTTTTTGTTACCTCAGCATAAACTAAACTATCCTGACTGATACACTGTCTTTTCCAGTGAAGTAAAAAAGGTGTGACAGGCTTAAAAATGCCAGTAAAAAAGAGGCATATAATTATGATAAAATAATAATAGACACATTTTTAAATAAAAGTCATAAGGAAATGAAAAATATTTTATAGACATATTGGAATGAATGTTTCAACTGTAAGAATATTTCTAAAGGATACAAAGGATAAAGAAAGAAATTATATCACTTGTGAAAAATTATGTGTCCAGGCAATTGATAATCAGCAAGTGATAGCAATTCACCAAAGGGAAAACCTACTGTTATATCAGGAGAAATACAGGACTTCGAGAAATTAAAGCCTGATCAGGTAGAATACCATTGATAAAATTTAGATCACAAGTATGATTGGTATCTGGTAAAAGGGCTCAAGTACTATATGTAGATCATTGTTAGCAACAAAATGTACAACAATGACTGGTTTTGTAAAAAGATCCCTAACAAGAAAGACATAATTGGGATGGAATATGCAAATCACAAATCTTTAAAGAGCTCATGTACTAACCTACTTCATAAAAATATATTCTGGACTTGAACTTGACAGTCACTTTGAACTAAAAAACAAATGAGCTGAACAGTTTTTTGAAAGCTGATATATTTATAAACGAAGGAACATCTGTACATACATACCCCATTTTAATTAAGAAATTCAGAAGAAATTTCCAATCACTAATTTAGAGTCTTTCCTCTTTCTTTCATTTTTCTGCATTTGGTCTTCTCTTTCTCCATCTCCTTTTCATGCTTTGAAGTTCATTGTTGTTCCTCTTCCATGCTCAAATTCCATTTCTAATCTAACACAGATCTTTGTAAATGAAGTTGAGAGAAAGATCCAGTCAATGTGAGCATTCTGTGCAGGACATTTAAGAGACAGCTACTCTTGCTGGCAAAGTTATAAACAGACATATCCACATAATTTTTTTTAATAGTATCATAGACTCTAGGACGGGAAGCAAAAAACAAAAAACTTTAAAAATAACTTTGTCCTGAAGTGAAAATATCCACTGCAACATTTCTTCATTCCATTTCCACTTGAACATCAACCAAGGGGACACCGATCATTTCCAGCATGCTCCATTCTGCTTTGCACAGATCTCATCATTAGGACGTTTTTCTTTCTGTTGGGACTGCATCTGCCTTGCTGGAGCTTCCACTGGTCAGCGGTTTTTGTCTTGGCCAAAGATGTACAAAGCAAAGAAGTAGTGAGCTGAAGTGTTTTAATCAGTTCCCTGGGGTCAGAATACCAAGTTCAAATCCTGTCCCTAACTTTCAGTGTCCGTGTCGTCAGGAAAATTATAGAACTGCTTTGTGCTGGATTTCTCCATCTGAAACACAGAAATAATGTGATAATACAATCAATGGCGTCTGTGTCATACTGTTGATTTGAATTTAAACGGAGCAATTCGTGGGGAGG
This sequence comes from Vicugna pacos, assembly GCF_048564905.1. Classification (NCBI taxonomy): domain Eukaryota; kingdom Metazoa; phylum Chordata; class Mammalia; order Artiodactyla; family Camelidae; genus Vicugna; species Vicugna pacos. The sequence goes on along the minus strand of NC_132994.1, from coordinate 8,859,073 downwards.
TACGGACGGCAACACCTGCTAAATACAAAGTGCCAGTTGGGTTATAAATCCCTCTTTCAAATTACAGCCATTCAGCTATTTAAGGATTGTTCCATCTGTTACCAAGCCAAACTTGGGTCTGCTCACCTGCACTTGGTAAAGCCAACCTACTGACACTGCGTTGTGGTGAAGGAAAGTGGCGCCAAGCAAAGAGTCCAGGAATCTAATCCTCTAAAGATCTGAATTCCCCCAACCCCAATGGCTTTCAGGGGAAGGTTTTTAAAGACAATGTGAGGGAGAGGGATTGTGGGCGCCCGATCAGCTCGTGGACATTCTCCTGCTTGTCTGGTGGTGAGGTGAGTCAACATCACTGACCTTCTGGTTCCAGTCCTTCTGAGATCTACCTGCCTGTGATCAGCATACGGTTAACCTCCTCTGTCTAGTGGAGATGTCAGTATCTGCAAAACAGCTCAAACGATATGGCTCAGAATATTATCTATAGCCCTTGCGGAGGAAATAAATGTCCTTGATTTTGTTTAATGGCTAGATTGTTCTTATTTTGACTCACTTCACTGTTCTGTTCCTGCATTTTCTCATTTCTCTGATTAATTATAGTATTTGGAACTTGGGGAAGGCCTGGGAGGTTGAACTTTTTCTACAAACAAGAGGCAGGTCTAGGACATGGGGGTAGGGGCTGATGTCCAGGAAAGCCCCACAGGGTCCTGCTTGGTTACACTCCTAATAAGGCTCTTCTACAGGATACCTCCATATTCTTTATCCCACAATATCAATTTCGTGAAGCTGTAATTTTGTGTAAGAATAACAGTTTTTATCACAGAGCAAGAAAGAGCTCCAGAACGATCCCAGAATGAGTAAATCGCCAGGAAAGGGAATAGTAGCCTGGCCCTCTGTAGGCAAAAATAAAGACCAAGGAAATAGTCATACTTCGGAAATCAAAGATTACTCCAGTCTCATCACTCCCAAGCAAGCATGCAGAAATATTGCCCTTTGGCTTGTGTTTATCTAGTCCAAACAGATAAATGCTGTACCTGGTATTTAGATTATAATTTTTTGTAGTTATTTGCATTTTGTAGGATTGCATCCACGTGTAAAAATACAATGTTTTTTGTCTAAAAGTTTTCCCCTCAAAATCTTTTCCTCTTCCAAAAGGAGTAGGCAGTATATCAAAGAACATTTCATAGATCTCAAATAAAACTCCAGTTTTTATTTCATTGAAATGGTTTTCATCAGCCCAAAGCCAACATCAGCTGGAACCACTTCTGCACGCTGCCTACTCGCCCCACTCCCCGAGTGCAGTAAGATTTCCTTCATCCCATTGTCTTCTGTATCCTTGAGTTAACTTAATATAAACAAAGTTCATCAAATATCCAATGAAGAATGTATCTTAATGAAGGACCACTGAACTAGATGAAATAAAAATTATATAAGCTAAACACTGAATTTATTTAGAAAACATAAAGAATACTAAGAGAAAAATGGAGAGAATAGGGTATTGTGGGAGCCAAGGGAAGAAGTCAGATTGTTAACTAAAGTGCATTTCTGCTAAGAGAGCAAACGGTATTTCCCTTCTAACCACAGTAGGTGGTATGGAAGAAGCAGTTATGCTACGTCCCTCCACTGAACTTGCTATGATTGGAGTCATGGGTGCTGAATGCTCATCGGTCATGTGGGAAATTCCATGAAAGACATGTGGAATGTCTTACGAGTAGTAATACGGGGCCTCCGACTCTCTAAGTGATGAACTCAATGACAAGGCGTTGCCCTGCTGATGGTCTCCACTGGAATCATACTCTCTTCTCCACCTTGCTCATCGAATGGGACCAGGTGGGTACTGAGCTCCTGGCAAGAAGATGGCTTGTGTAGGTCTGAGGCTGCTGCAAGAGAAGGGACGTGGATAAACATAAGTCTTCGGTGCACCTAAGGACATGCTTCATATTTCTTCTCTCATCCTGGAGGAACTGTCATTTCTTATCTCTCTCTCCCATCCATTCCTTTCTCTGTGTTTCCATCCACCTGTTTACTGAAAGCTACAAAAAGTAAAATGCTAATCTTTTTTCCCAACCAATGACAGCTTTACTCACTTAGAACTGATTTATTAGAAAAGTAGTGAGTTGGTGCCAAGGAAAGTATTTGCTATTATTCCACTTATAAAGTAGCTTGGAAACTTTCTCATTTAATCTTATTATTCTCTAAAATTAATACCTTTCTGGAGTTTAAGAGACCTTAAATGATCATTTCTATTAGTAATTTTAAATGTATACAATTAGAGTATTTCTCCATAAAATATGCACTGATTAATTATTTCTATTCTGACAAGATGTTTGTATCTTTGGGAAACTTTGAATTATTCAAAGAGGAAATGATTAAAATGAAAAAAATAGACTTCTTAAGACTTAAGAAGCATCATACAGACATTTTATTTGCCAAAAAAACTAACTTATGGTAGAAGAAATTAAACTTTAATATAAAAATATCTGCCTCATTTTGTGACTTCTTTAAAAAAAAAAGGGGGGGGGTGGGAGTATAGCTCAGTGGTAAAGCATTTGCTTAGCATCCATGAGATCCTGGGTTCAATCCCCAGTACCTCCATTAGAATAAAAAGAATTTTTAAATAGAGGAAGATATTAAGAAAGAGGGAAGGCCTATGAAAGGAGAAGAGGAAGCCCCGAAGGGAAACAAAGGCACCAGGGAAAGGGAACAACACGAAGGAGAGAGAAAATAGAAACAGAAAGGGGGAAAGAGAGAACAGAGCTCAAACAAAGAGGAATCAGTATTTCTTTAAACAGAGTTGATTCGGGACAAATTTGTCTTGTTTCCTATAAATAAATGAAGGAAACTAATGGTTCACCTGAGCAGTAGTCACTGGAATAAGTTGATACCCAGACTCAGTTCTCTTGAAAGCATTTTCTATTAAAATACTGAGAGACCTCCCTCGGAATAGAATTCATTGATTCAGTACATTTTTCTTAAAGTACTTACTATGTGCCAATTACACAGGCATTGTTAAAGCAACGTACAAGTTACAGAAAAACATTAATGTAGGTGCCAAAGTATCTGAATTCTAACAGTGTCCATCACAGACGCTTTCTCAGAAAAACCCTATGTTGGTTTCAGCCGGAGACAATGTATATTGTTTTTTCTTTGCATACTGTAAGTGCTACCAAAAAAAAGCAAAAGGACATTTGCTTTATTATATAGAGAACATATACATATCTTTACAAAATATATACATATACACATTTCTGGGTTATGAGCTAAAGTGCTAAGATGTTATCAGGCCAATGGAAATTTTTCTAAACTCCTAAACCTTGATGATTTTTTTCTTAGTCTTCTTCCTCTCATTCACTCTCCCACATCTTGACTTCTCTATTCACTTCCTAAATCTATGCTCTTCGAATCCAATGGAACCTTAAAAATCTTTCTTTAAAGGCTGGGAAAGAGTAGGGTGGTGGGGGAATGTTTCAATGAAAGTAATTCAGGACAGGAGCAGGAGCTCTGGCCCCAGCTCAACAGACAAATCCACAATAGCTCCCTGCTGCCTTGCCTGCCAACTTCCACGAAGCCAGAAGAGATTAAGACGCCTCCAAAAACAATTTGGGGGCAGACTAAAGATGTGGCCAACCGGTAATTTACATGAGTGAGTTATTACAGCTACTCCAGAAGCACAGATTTGACTTGAAAGACCAAATGATCAACGTGAAATACAGAGGGTTTATAAAATTATAGGAATTTTGCCACTCATCATTTTCCAGCCCACGGTTAAAATCCAAATAATTTTTATATTTTATTTGGCTTTAAAAATGAATATTAAAAAGTATCGAGCGTTCCATTCAAAATACACTTATCAAAAACACATTGAATCTCATACATTTTCAGTCAGTAAATGAGCCCTTTCCATTTTGGAACAATATATGCAGCTGACTGCAGGGCAGAATTATTATTACTCTTCCGGGTGTATTTTTAAATCAAAACGTGATTTTCTTTTAAAGGTGTGACACTGAAAGACTTCCTGTTTTGACATGATAGTGTATATTTATTTTATGTGGAAATTGGTAGGAGGGACCTAGGTTGCTCAGCACACAGTCAGCTCCTCTCTCTGGGCTCTGCCCCCACGTTTTAGGGGTGGTCTCTCAGCAAAAGCGTTTTCCTTTGTGACACCGCGTGCTGGCCCTGCAGGGAGGACCAAATTCAGAGAGAACATGTCTGAAGAGCGGTAAGAGGGAAGCTGGCACACAGAGAAAGGTAAGAACAAAAGACAGAGTACTGCCTGCTCCTGGAATAAGTCCTCCCACAGCCAAGCTGATATCGGATTCTGCGAAATGCCTAGTATTCATCCACAAAGTCCCTTTCTAGCTTACTCGATTTGATGTGTGTTTCTGTTCATTCTAACCAAGAAGACACCGACCAAGTCATAATCATTTTTCCGGACAGAATGATTTTCAATATAATTAGGATCATCAATAGTTAAAAATAACAGTCTTAATCACTTTAAAAAAGTTTTTTTAATCTCAACCTTTATATAAAATATCAGTTTAGTGAAGGGAAGGATCCCCACTGCCTCCATGTTTTTTTATTTACGCTTCTTCAGTTTGGATCAAAATATGGTGTGACTTTTCTTCCCTAAAGGAGCTGACCAACAATTTAAAGTTTTTAGAGTTAAATGAAAACCCACAAAAAAGATACGCTTCTACTTAAAGCAGTAGCTGACAAATCCTGAGTACCTAGCACAGCTCAGGCTATGCTCAAAGCTGGTCTGCACATACTTTCATTTAGTCATCACGACGGCCCCATGAGGACAGCTCTCTCACTGTTGCCATCTCACCAGTGGGGAAACTAAGGCATTAAAAAATGGCTAAACAGCCGCAGATCATGTATCTGGAACGTGCCAAGGCCAAGGCCAAGGCCAAAGCCGAAGCCAAGGCCAATTCAAGGCCAAGCAGAATTGCCCCAAGACTCTGTGATTAGCCACCATGTTATGCATTTTAGACAGACTCACAGGCCAGAAATAACCATACACACCTTTAAAAAGGTATAAATGGTGATTTGTCCCCAAAAAGAGAAGAATTGCTCAACATTAGCCTTGCTCTTAAATGTCTTAGTCCATCAGTTTTTTAATCTGTTTGATAAAGATTTACAATACCTTAATAATAACTTATACCATTTTTTTAATATTGCAAAAGGAGTTCCACAAACCTAAACTTATTTAATCATCAGAACTAACCTGTCAGGAAGTTCCAAGACATGCAGTTCTTGAGTTCAGGAGAATACAGTTCAGGAAATTTAAATGACTAGCCTAAAGAAACCAGAACTCATATTTGTTGAAGACTTACTATGTTCTCAGAACTCTGCAGGTCACTTTCTAGGTAAGTTATCTTATTTAGTTAATAACTACATAATGTCTGTGTCACTTCAGTTTTTAAATACAATTTTTAAAGGTTATAGTGCGTTTACAGTTGTTACAAATTATTGGCTATATTCCCCATGTGGTACAATATATCTCTGAGTCTATCCTACACCCACTTTGTAGTTTGTGCCTCTCACTCACCCACCCCTACACTGCCCCTCTCCCCTCCTTCCCACCAGTAATCACTAGGTTGTCCCATATGTCTGAGTTGGCTTCCTTTTTGTTATATCCATTAGTTTGTTGTATTTTTTGGATTCCACGTATAAGTGGTATCATACAGTGTTTGTCTTTCTCTGACTTACTTCACTTAGCATAATGCCTTTCAAGTCCATCTATGTTGCTGCAAATGGCAAATTTTTATCTTTTTTATGGCTGAATAGTATTCCATTGTATAAATATACCCATTTCTTTATCCATTCATCTGTTTATGGACACTTAGGTTGCTTCTATATCTTGGCAATTGTAAATAACGCTGCTATGAACATGGGGTTTCAGGTATTTTTTCTGATTAGTGGTTTTATTTTTTTCTGAGATACATACCCAGGAGTGGAATTGCTGGGTCATATGGTAGTTCTATTTTCAGTTTTTTGAGAAACCTGCATACTGTTTTTCACTGTGATTTCACTAGTTTACATTCCCACCAACAGTTTTATGGCAGGAAGACCTACAGTTCCCTATGGCTCAATTACTAAGGACCAGCTCTAGAACTCAAGTGTAAACTGACTCCACTTTTCAGCAACTATCTATTGAGCACCTTTGACTATGTGCCAAGCACTGTGCTAGCTGCTCCATTTATCAGAGAAGGAAGGATAAAAATTAACAGAAAAACAGAACCTAGTTTCAAGATAGCATCTCCTTGTAATGTTCAATAAAATATGTAGATCCCAAGGCATGAATATTTGAAGACTCAGGATAAAAAACAGAACTAATTCAAACTATCATTTCCTGAAAGGATCCTAGCCTTCAGAATCCACAGGAGGACAGGAAGAAAAAGTAAAAGGAGTTGAAAATTCCAGCACAGGAACAGAACCTAAAAGAGAAAAGGATCAGTACCAAAAAAAAAAAAAAAAAAAAAAAAAAAAAAAAAAAAAAAAGGAGAAAAAAGGAAAATGAGATGCTGGGATTACTACTGGAAAAACTTTTTTTTTTTAAGAGAGAACTCAAACTCTGTCTAAAACATCGCTCCTTTCTTTCCTTTTCTGTTCCTCTTCACGGGTCGTTACCATCCCGGTGTAAAAGAATGGTTATCAGATAAGGGGCTGAAAGGCAAGCTAATGACCCACTCTCATCATCCACAGATTGGTGACGGTTACATAATGGCATTCTTCACTGAAAACTTCACTGCTTGTTTTTTGCTGACGTAGATGGTGGATACATGGCCACGGAATAGTGGTCAGAAGCAAATACCACAAAGGCATTCTTTCTTCCATTATGGACGTGTCATGGTACACTGGGTCTTCAAACAAACGACCTTCTTTCTACGTATTTAAATATAACATCTTAATAGCATTACCTCGCGAAACCAATCCCAGCCCAAAACTGAAAAAGTGTAGGAAAGAAATCTGCTGCTGTATCACTTAAAATATTTTTATGTGTCTATTTGCTCATCTAGCCCTTTAGAGTTTATCTCTGGAAAATATTGCATATTAAAGATTCCAAAAATTAATGTCACCCTGACAAAACTATGAAAGCCTTTTAAATAGTCCAAAAATGATTTATAGCTAGTTTGTTTTCTCTCTGGAAAAGTTAACAAGTGAACTATTTACACGGTAGCTATTTCTTCATTCATCTGGTTTAGATCATATTAATCCCACTTTTGGAGGAAAGCTTCCCTGCACTTAATGTTTACGACGCACCGTAGTATATTTACCAGCTATTACACAACTGCATTCATCAGTGTTTGGATTACTTCTGCTGCTTTGACATTAAAAAAAAATTCTGCTTCTTAGGAAGAGAATTGTGATTATTTCATCCCAAATAAGAAATCAGCAAAGAGACAACTGATGTTTTCAAATGGTGGTTACTGTTCTCTGAGGAAGGACTGATGTGAAAAGAAGGCTATCAAACCAGTGTCCCCTTCTGCGAGTCACCTTCCAGGGCAAGCGGACCGTGTGTGCCCAGAGCAGCTTCCAGCTTCCATCTACTCCCGTCCACGCCTTTCCCTCCTCCTCCACCCCCAGAGGGTGCTTTCTACTTATTGGATGTGAGAAATCAGAAAACTTCACTTTCTAAAAACTCTCTCAAATTGACATTCTTCAAGGGATCTAGTTTAAATCCAGCCATGAAATAAATAGACATTTAAAAAATAAAATGATAAGCCCTCATTAGAAAACCATTGTCATCCGTTTGTGTAACAATATAGTTCCATACACAGACGTGCATTATGCATAGATACACCATGTCATGCCGTCTTCAATCTGAGATTTATCGACATAAGTGGATTTCTATCATAATACTGTATGTTTCAGATATGAATCAATAATGGCTAGTCACCAAAGTAAATGTTTTAGAAAGATATGATAATGGCATAATTCTTTCCTAAAATATTGAGCTCATTATTTATTAATCCTGCATCAGGCAAGGAGCCAGGAAAAAGGATTTGTCACCACCACACTTGGGAACTCTGATAAATATGATCTGTCCTGAGATGCAGCCCAGGCTGGAGATGAGCTCAGCCTTTTTTGTTTTTGTTTTTCTTACTTGCTCCACATCCGGCCTTTCACCCTGTCCTGACTCCTCTATCAGTAAGATTCTGTCCAAAAGAAGAGGAAATGAGGACAGAACCAGAATCACTTGCAAATTCTTTCTTTGATGGGTTCAACTTCTTTTAAAATATGTTATTTAGACCCATTAATGTAGCCACAAAGCTACAAGTAAATTACCTTGATGCTGAAAAGGAGAATGGCTTCCCTGCAATTGCTAAGCAGTTCTAAAGGCATCTTTCATTAAAATAAACAAACAAATAAAAAAGAAATAGGTCCCGCGCTGTTCCTTTGAGGGTGAATAAACAGTCTAAAATTGATTCATCAAAAATTATGACCAGGACTATGCAAAATATGAAAATGTTTTATTCTTATTTGTGGTTGAGTTTAACACACCGATTTGTTTTATGGCTGGAATTCCTTACTTTCATCTCAATTCTAACCTTTGCACAAGTATTTTTTAAAATGACTTTGGAAAAAAATTTTTTTCCTTTTTAGAAAAACAAAGAGAATTTCACCAATTAGTAAAGAAAAATAGAGACGAGATCGTGATGGTCAACTGCCTTCTCAGCTCCAACTGCCAGCCTAGGTGAAAGGATCCCTTTTTCTGAGCCCTGGCACTCACACATGCCCTGTCTTCAGGCCTCGTCTTCTGGGATGTCCGCTCTGTCCTGTTACAGTCCCCTGGACACTCTTCCTACCAGCCATCTAGTCTATACTGCTGGATTTGTCTGTGGCTCTCCTAATTGGGGTCCCATACCCTTTCCACACAACTTTGATCACTACTCACTCTCAGTTCTGAAAAGAGCTAGGTAGCCTAAGGTAAGGGCCAGCTCATCTCACGGGCTATCCATCACCAGGTTCAAAACTCAGTGTCCATATAACAGAGTCCTTGCCAAAACTTTGTGATGCTCTGATCATATGCCTGGACTTGACACCCACAACTGCGCTCGTGAGAACTTGAGCTACCTCACTGTACCGCAGGTGAACCTGCTGCTCACTTTCCAAGGGCACACTCAGTGTTCAGGGGCCGTGCGTGTTATTATGGGGTTATGCTGCTGAAGTAGGGGCCTCATCTGAGCTCCAGGCTGTGAGGTGTACAAGGCTTGGTCAGCAATTAGATTTTCAAGCGAATAGCATGGGTCATCGCTGAACCCTTTCAAGAAGCTGTCCCACGGGTAAAAGGCCTGAAGACGGGATTCTGGAGAACATTATTACTTAATGAAAGAGCACAAGAAAAGAAATAAATTCAGAAGACTAGGGTGGAAGTGGTCAATAAGAAAGAAAAATTACAGGACTTGGGGTTGCCTTAGAAACCAAGAAAGAAGAGTGTTTCGAGAGAGAAGAAAAAATACATGTAAGCTGCCGACTATTAGTGAGAAATCAAGGTGAACAAGGCGTCCCAAAGGCGCCGCAGAACATCAGACAGTGAGTTCCTGCGTTAACTTGAATTTTTAAAACACAAAGATGAGTCTCCCTCTTCCTGTTCCCTTTCTTTTGCAGGCAATTTAGACCCCAGAGCAGCAGACAGCCATCAAGCGAGCCGGGGAGCTGCAGCGCCCCCTGAGGTGGATGTCAAAGCCTGAGCAGGGGGAGGAGGGCTGCCCAGCGTGGCTGTCGGGGCCCAAGTGGGTGAGAAAGCACCCGTGTTGGTGAGCGCTGCCCCGCATGTTGTGTTGGAGCCCAGAGCAGGTGGAGAGGGCGCCTGTGCAGGGCAGGGGCAGCGCTGGCAGTGAGAGGTTGGTTACAGGCAGGGGATTGATTAAATAAGTAGATAAAGGATAATGGTTGTCAGATTTCTCACTGTGAGAGCAGGGAGTTAACAAAATGGAAAGTGAGGAAACTAGGATGAACCCTGTAGCACTGGACTGAAATTGAACATAGCAGTGCAAACTCATGCGTTTGAATACACATGTAGGTAGATGTCATAGTTATTATAGCGTCATCCACCAGAATGGCCTGGGAGCAGCAATACCCAATCACACAGGCAAACCTAAGCCTCAGATTGCTGCTTCTAATCTTCATTCTTCAACCAAAGGAGCATTGGAGAAATGGACGACTTCACGGCTGGGGCAAGGAAATACAGAATGGAGCATGTTGTACCAGAAAATGTATGAATGAACAGTCTGTGGTAGTTGAAAGTAAGAAAGTTCTCAAAGAAAGAAGAGGATTTTTAAATTTTTTATAGCTTTATTGAGATATAATTAACATACAAGTTTATATAAGTTTGAGGTGTACACCGTGATGATTTGACACATTGATGTGTGGCGAAATGACTAGCACAATGAGATTAGTTAGCACAGCCATCACCTCACATGGTTATAATTTTGTTTTTGCATATGGTGAGAACATTTAAGATCTACTTTCTTGACAACTTTCAAGTATATAAACAGTGCTGTGGACGATAGCTAAGGTTTCAGAGCAACCCTAGTGCCCATCAACAGATGAATGGATAAAGAAAATGTGTCAGTGAGAAAGAGAGCCAGAGAGAGGGGAGACTGGAATATCACTCAGCCACAAAAAAGAAGAAAACCTTGCTGTTTGCCACCCATGAATGGACCCCGAGGGCATTATGGTAAGTGAAATAAGTCAGTTAGAGAAAGACAAATACTGTGTGACCTCTTTTGTATGCGGAATCTAAAAAAAGCTGAACTCATGGAAACAGAGAGTAGAAACCCAGAGGCTTGGGGTAGGGTGAAATGGGGAGATATTGGCCAAAGGATACAAACTTTATAGTATATACAGTTATAGGATGAGTAAGTTCTAGGATCCAATATACAGCCTGGTGACTATAGTTAACAATATTGATTAACTCCATTTCAAGTTAAATTTTGAAGTTAATAAGACAGGAGTCCAATTGCCTTCTTTTGTATGTGAATATTCAGTTTTCCCAACACTATCGATTGAAATGACTATTTTTTTCCCCACTTAACATTCTTGGCTCAAAGGGCACTTTTTTAAAAGGACCCAAGTGCAGGCCTAAAGTTCACAAGGCTAAACCGGAGACAATTTGAATATGAAAATAAATATTTATAGTAATCGATTACAACTCATTGAGCAAAATAGGAACTAGGAAGTCAACTAATATAATTAAATAAATTGAAAGTTTTATGAGAAATGGGATATTTACATAGTTTCAAGCTACCTTCCTACAAAATATTTATTTATACAAAAGGAAAGGGGGTAATTTTACAGTGGAGAAGCCTAGGAGATACCACATCATTCCAGTGAGCAAAGTAAATATTGTCAGCAACAGGAAAAATCAAAAATGTGTGCCACCTTATAGGCAGTTAAAAGAATACAGCATAACTTCTGTCATAGATGTGCCAAATACACAGAGCTTGAATCTAATCAGGAAGGAACATCAGCTAAATCCAAGTTGAGGGACACTCTACAAACTGACAACAAAATTCAAACACAACAGAATCATAAAAGGCAGGAACAACCGGGAAATTCTCTCAAATTGAAGGATATTATGAGACAACTAAATATACCACTTCTTTGTAAACTGTCCTTCTGCTATAAAGAACAGTGAGATAACTGGGAAACCTGAGTGGAACCTGAGGATTAGATGGTAGTAAAGTGTCAAAGTTAATGTCCTGACTCTGACAGCAGTACTGTGGTTGTGCTGGAAAATATCCCTGCTTGTAGGAAGTATGCAGTCAAGTAGTCAGGGTATGTTACAATATCATATCAGTTACCCATTCTCAGATGATTCAGGACATAAAAAAGTTTTTGTATTATATTTGCAAATTTCTGTAAGCTTGAAACTGTTTCAATTTTTTTTTTTAAAGTAAGCCATCAAAAATTCTCTTAATTTTCTGTCTTTAGCTAGCGACTGAAAAATATTGCCAGTCATACCAGTAAACAAAGGATGCTGTGGCCATCAAGTCATCAGTCACTTCCACCACCCCTGGCAGTGAGCAGAGGGAACTCAGGATGCAGACAAACAGGCAGCCCGGCCTCTGTAGCCACCCCCACCGGTGGCCCCTGAGGGAATTCAAGATGGGAAAGAACAGGATACTGGCCCTAGCTAGCTAGGTGCATATCAAAGGAATGATTTCAATGAGCCCAGAACTTTGCACCTTACCATATATATAGAAAAATGCTAAATGCCTTAACTTATGATATCTGGTTTTCTTCAATTAACAGTAATCTTGTGATGTTCCGACTACCTGGTCTTTGTTGCAAAAACTCATATATTTTGGCTTCTACCTTGCCACTTTGGAAGAGCCTCTTAGAGCGATCTGAGATGCTGTGTCCTTGGCCCGAGTCCTAAAGAAAATTGTTGAATAAAACATACACTCTCAGCTTTTAGGTTGTGCATTTTATTTCAGTTGACAGCAAATTCAAATGCTTTTACTTGACAACTGAAAGCTTAGCAAATATAGCAACTTAAATGTAAAAGGTGAAGGTGAAATACATTCTAATCATTTAGAATTAAAGACCTTGGATAAACTTACCCCATTTTGATTGTTCATAATGTTGTTACAATGTTAAGTAAAATAAAAATTAAATTAAAAGATTAAATGTATCTATGCCATACAACAGGTTAAAAATTGCCTCTCTGAGAAACGGAGCATATCGCCAGACAAACTACAGATTAGTAGTGTGGCATTTCTGTATCATTATGCCCGTGACAGCGTGGTGTGGTTTGAGTATTATCTATTTTTTTGCCAATTAAAGGGAAAAAAAATAGATCTCTCTCTTCTACAAACAGGATTAAATATACACAGTGCAAAATGTACTCAGGGGAAAATGAGAAAATATATTTTCTCATCATGGAATCAAGAGATTTCATGTTCTGGGTTGAAAAACGAGCTACATGTTTATATTAAAAGAATACAAAGATGAGTACGTTATAATAATCTGTTTTTTCAGGAAGGGCAATCAATACTCTTCTGTCAGAGAAGAGAAGTGAATTACTTGATAATGCTTCTATTGTTTCAGGAATTCTTGACCTGAAGCTAATATATAGTCTGTTAATTGAACCCTTCAGCTGGCTAAGTATTGTTTAAGCAGGGAATTCAGAAATATAAGAGCTCTCAGATGACTAGGCTGTCTGGAAATGTAGAAGTTAAACAATTGAATGAAGGAATATGAATTTCTTAAAGGCAAAGGGCACAAGGCAACGTGAAGTGAGGGGCGGCTCTAACAGGGCGCTGAAGACATCATTGCCCTTAGTAGGCCAGTGTTCCGCTGAAGTACCCACCGTTACCGAGAGGACGTTAAAAGTGGATCTCACTCACTTGTATGGAGTTGTAATTCCTGGGCTTTCTTTTTAAAATACACATCACTTAGAGCTTTTCCTCTTAAGTTTTGGCCTCCTCGTCCTACTCGTAGAGAAGCGAACAGGATTAAACACAGACAACTTCCCTGGAATCCTTAAAGCGCAGGCACGTTGATGGTTTGTTAGAAGGGTTAGGAAAGGTGGTTGGGAAGAGGGCAACCCGACTCTCCTTTTACCTGAGACGAGCTGAGTGAAGTCTGTGAGTGGGACAGTTCATTTTACTAAGCTCCAAGGCAAAACCAGAGCACTGATGTTAGCCTGGTGTCCAGTGTGAGTGCAGGGTGATGTCCACAATGGAGACCGGGCCAGAGTGTGGATGGATCAATGTAAATCCATCACCACTGCTGGGAAAACAGCTCCAAGGACATGCTCTGGCATCTGTGGATAAATAGTGTCATATATGGGAAAGGAAACCAGGAGGAAACCAGAACAAATCCACTCTGTTTTGTTCAGGGTCAGTTCTAAATAAACAAAGGAAAAAATGAAAAAGAGAAACTGAAAACCTTAGGTGTGTTTTTAAAATTATTATTTCCTTTAGAGAATAGGCAAAATATATAATGAAGAAACTACATGAAAAAAGAAAAAAGTTTAAATATTTTATATTTTTTCTTTGAAATACATTATAGATCAGCGTGTGCATGGTCTATTATCTCAACAGTAATTCAGCAATCATAATAAATAATAAGCAAACACTGTATTAGCAAAGAAAGTGAAATCAACAATGTACTTCCATTGGAGAGTTTATTGCTGAAGTAGTTCTTTAGTCAGAGCATCTAGATAAGAAAGAGAAGAACTTGGTACTAAATTAGTTGTTTTTTTTAATGTCCACATAATTGCCTCATTGTGTACACTCACTTTCACTGGTCCACAACAACCCATTATAGAAATGAGTATGTTGTATGACTCCTAACTCCAACCATTCTTTGATGTTTTGGGAACTATGAAAAATTACCTCTATTTCTAAATGAGACAACAGCAGGCGTGTTTTCACGTTCTATTGCCAGTCATGTGTTTTCACTCTTCTTGAAATGATAACATGCAGTTTCGTTATGAAGAATGTCTTTCAAGTTTATGTACTTTAGGACAACTGTTTCTTCATAAATTTGGGTTATATATATAGCATTGGGCATTGGTTTCTTTTATGTCAGTCAAATGAACAAAATGAAGTGCCATATTATATTTATACTGTCAGAAAGTGAAAATCACAACTACAATAATGTCATGTAGCAGACACTGTAGTTTGGAAGTCTCATAATTTTGACAACATCTTATGATGCTGCCTTTGTAATTTCTACTTTATAGGTGAGAAATTTGGAGCTCAAAGAAATTAACAACATGTCAATTTCCTATATTTTGTTATTTCTGGATAAGCACATTTTTCAATTAAAATAAATCCCTCCTTTAGGAGATACCGTGATCAACAATCTTCTATCTCATACAACAGTATGTTTTTAAGACACCTGAGATCCATAAGCAACAATCTGAACAGCACAGAATATGCCAGTGAAGATAAATTTAAAGATACAGAGGTCTTGACTTTAAAGAATTATCACATAGTATTTACAAGATAACATATATTTTCAAGAAATTTTCTATTTTTCCATTTAGGAGTTAAAAATGTAAGTTTACTTGGAAAATGAATTCTGTGAATTTATGTATGTCTTCTTTCTGTGATTAAAACAAAACATTAAAAGATTTCTTACCATGATCTTAAGATGACCAGCTCAGTACACAAACTAAAGTCCTATTGGGGAAATGGTTTGAAGTAGCTAGGTATATTTTTATAAAACTATGAATATTTTAAATTTTTCTTATTGTTGGAATATGTAATTTTTCAGTTTGCTGTATCCAGTCTCATTGGGGAATATAAATGGTTTTCCTATATTATATCAATTGAAGTATTATTTTAATACTTAAATAATTTTTCCGTGTTCTAACTTTAGCTATTTAAACACTTTCACTAGCTACCTGGAAAAAGTAAGAATATTCATCATTAAAACCTACTGCTCTAAAGGAAACATTTTAATCACTCTAGAGAGAGGGTCTAAGTTTACACATTTTCTTTAGGAGTATATTCTCTTAAATCTATTAATGAAAAGGAAGTTATACAGGACAAATGAAAAAGAGCAGGTCAGAGTATCCCCTTGGAATACCCATTAAACAAGGTGACTGTACATGTCGCTGGTAACATGCACTAAAGATAGAATAACCTTGTTGATGGATATAGTATGTCTCTTGTTCCACTGAACTCTGCCATGCTATTTAGATCTTGTTAAAAGTTGAATATTAAATTCTCAAATTAACATTGTAGCAACAATATTATTAGTAAAGTAAAACAAATGTTTGAAAATAACAGATGAAGGCAATGAATGATGAAGTCATTTGCAACTGGTTTCTATAGGCAAGGACTTTCTCCTCAGCAATACTTCAGTATTTTTACTGACCTGTTCATCTCTAAGAACATGGTGAAAACTGTTCTGTTTAAATCACAGAGATCCAGACGCCTTCACCAGAGGAATCACACATTGTGATCATAAATATCTGCCAGGCAAAATGGAGGGGGAGTTAAAGCATTCCAGTGGGAGGTGAGAGAGCCCCACATACATTAATAAAAACTTGCCATTCCATTGCTACCAGAGCGAAACCACAGGTTATGCTACCCAAGAGGCTGCAGTATTGTAAATGTACTGTTTGTTTTCACTCTTTTTTTTTTTTAGTTGAAGATTAGTTGACTTACAATATTATATTAGTTTTAGGTGCACAACATAGTGATTCAACATTTTTATAGATTATATTCCATATAGTTATTATAAAATATTGGCAACATTCCTTGTGCTGTATACACACCCTCGCAGCATGTATTTTACACCGAGTAGTTTAGACCTCTTAATCCTCTTCTCTTATGTTGCTCCTCCTGCTTCCCTCTCCCCACTGGCAACCACCAGTTTGTCCCCTGAATCTGTGAGTCTCTTTCTGTTTTGTTATAGACTTTCATCTGTTTTATTATGCTTAGTGAAATAAGTCAGACAGAGAAAGACAAATACTGTATGCGTTCACTTATATTTTCACTCTATTGAAAGACTGGTTGTGTTTCAGCAAATGTATAGGAAATTAGGTCTATGTTTTTATGTCTAATAATAATCATTTCCAATTTTCTTGATAATTTCTGGGGGGCAGAGGGGTATATCATATAGCCCCAAAATGTTCTTGTTTTAATTCCGTGTGTGAATTTGTGAAAGAGTCATTTAACCTTAGATTTATTTTTTCTTCTTTCTTTTGTTTTCATAAGACAGTGTGGGAATGAGAGAGGTGAAAAGTGATAGCACTTCAGTGAAAGCCTTCAGTGAAAGTGGCCAAAATTCACGCGGGGGGATTTGTACAGGAATAACTTATTTCCGAAGTTCCCGATTGTGGAGTCCGCACGTCTGAGACTAGTAACAGAAACAGTTTGTAATTGAAGAGATCTTTCAAGGGACTAATATTTCTACAGTTCAGAATGTAAATATTTTTAAATCTTTGAATTTATTTATTCTAAAAGTGAAATATTTTTGAATAGCAGAATTTTTTTACATTTAAAGTTCAAATAAAATTTAATGAAAAACATATAAATTTGAATACATCTCTTAAGTTTTCTTAGTGATACTTATCAGCTCAAGTGAACACTTTTCTCCTTGTTCCTCCTTTACACAAACCTGACTAATGGTATGAAATAAATATGTTTATTTCGTAGCGGAAGGGGACAATGGATTACTCTGAATCTGACTTCTTAAAGAGAGAATAGTAGATATTTTAACATATGATATAGCTTATTCTTTCATGAAATACTTAAGCAATAAAGGAAAAAGGAAGCTTCCCGATTGAGTCTGGACACAAAGATTTTAATCTGGATCTGACGCAGGCAGTTTCCTCACTTCTAGCTGCTCAACCTCAGGAAAGCGTTTTATTTATTAATTTTTTGTACTTTAACAGTAACTAACATCATAATGTTAGCACGATGTTGCAAGCATTTTATTCTAAGTCTAATCACTTCCCCAAACCACCCACGTGTCTGCACTGTCATTCACGTTTCTTTGTGGGGTTCTACAAAATATAAATTATGACTTTCACCAACTCGTAAATGTTCTGTTCATACCATGCTTTAAGGTATTTTGGGTCCTACTAGAAAACAGAATATTTGATCATAAAACTATACAATGAAAGTAATTCATAAGCTTACATAAGGAGTTCTTGAGCTTACTGCTGATGTATTTGGAGTGGGTATTTTAGTAGCTATAACCTCGCCCTTCTTTGCTAGGAATTCTTTAACCTGAAAATTGATATTCTGGTTCCCTATTCGAACTTAGTCAACTGATGGCTACATTTTTTGGTGTCACAGAAGGCTCTCTTAAAGATGAAGATGAATTTCATATTTAAAAAAATATATTCAATGTTAATGAAATACCAAATTATCTAATAAAATGAGACTGACTCAGTAATGAAATATCAAAAATTTTAAAAAGAAACTAAACATTTAAATAGAAAGATTCCCTTCAAGGACCTATGAAATCCTTTCATGTTTTAAAATCATTCCTACTCAACCTCTTATCCAGAATCTCAAATTGTACCATTTTGAAACATTGACTATTTTAACCATTCGACTATGTATTTCACTGTTATTTTTTGTTATTAGCCTTTCAGACATGTGGTGCAAGCACATGAGTCCCACTGGGACCAAAGGAAATTAGTAATGTTCATTGTATGAAAAATAGGCTCAAATGTCTGACGACTATGTGGAGGCAAACAGGAAATGCCAAAGAAAGATCCTGATCGGCGTCACAGTGTTAGTATTTTGTCTTCTCATCCAAGGTCAGAAACTATGGAATCTCCCTTCAAGAGTTGAGGTGACATTTGTAATTCATTTTTCAAATTTCTTACAAACAACTGAACATTGGAAACATTGAGGGGGAGCCAACATAAGCTAACCTTTTTGGGTTTTTTTTTCCCCCAAGCGTGCCTACAGTTACCAATTGAGAAGTAAATGGGGAAATGTGACCAATCAGCTGAGTGTTCTACAAGCAGAAAGAGTTGTCTTTTCAAAACAGAAATCAACTTTGAAACTTTCAGTGGCTTCTAATTTCTCTTGAGGTAAAGACCAAAATCCTAAGCAAGTGACCAAAAGCCAATAAGGCTCCTCTCTAATCTCAGGGTACCCTGACCTAAGAGCTCTTCCTGTGCAAGTTGATGCATCTGCCTGGACCAGATTTCACTGACCTTTGCACTCACTATCAGAGTCAACTCAGGCATCTCTTCCTCACAAAAGCTCTTCCTACTCTCCACTGATGAAGTCAAACTCCCCACCGTAAGCTCCTGTAGCATCCTTTAACTTTCCTTTGAAGCACTTACTACCATAGCAACGTACTGAACTTGTGTCATCCTTTGATTGATGCTAATCTCCCCAACCAGACTGTAAATTCCCTGGGGGCAGGGACAATGTCTGGCTTTGTTCACTCTTGGGTCTGTCACATCTAACACAATTCCTGCACATAGTAAATAAATATTTTTTTATGAATTAACCTGTGACATGGGCCTGAATTTGAATCTTTATTCTACCACATTTTAGTTGCATGATCTTAAGTTTCTAAAGAAATTTTCTAAGCTGCATGGTCCCCTTTGATAAAAATGGGACAATAAAACACAATTTACTCTTTGCTGAGAAGCTGAAAGATGTATGTGTACATAACACAGTTTGTGTTGGCCTCAAAGGCATGTATTTCCACACCTTCCACTTCTTCTCTTAGAAAAGATTGACAAGGAGGAAAAGTTAATCTCTTGGGCAAAGTTGTTTATTAAATAAAAGATCAACCCTTGATGATAGCAAACGCAAGTTGACACATAGTTTTCCCTTTCAGATCCCAGATATTTAAAACCTAATCAAGCACTCAGTGGAACTCGTTTTATTCTTCAAATCTTTTGACAACTTCATTTCACTAATTTTTGCTTTAGATTGCAATAATCAAACTGTCCTTAAAATTCAGAACAAAGCTATCTAAAAACAGACAAATATTTCTTTCTCTCCATCATTCCAAAGTGGCCAGCTCCTCCAGGACCCATGTCCATGCTCCTCTGCTCCACGTCAGCAGTAGGAATCCCGGGAAGACTTGTACTTGGTCTAAGGCTGTGTTCATCTCTGTGCAAACACCACATCTTTGGGGGATTCTTGGACTGGTATGTTTTGTGTTTAATTTGCTCTTATATGATGTCAAATCACTACCTACTATTATACTGTTTGTCTTTATTAGAGCCAACTGTCTTACTAGTTTTAAAAATATGTGGAAATTACTTAACATTCTTTTGAAAAAAAAATGTTAAGTAGGAAAAAAAACAAACAAACTTTCAAAGGCCACTGGAGAATACACTAGATTAGTCAAATAAACCAGCCAGCCAGCATGGCAAAAAATATAGACACTAAATGAAATTTATGTAAGAGTTTATACAAGACAATATACATAAAAGCAGCTAATAATCAGTAATAGGGACAAAATAACCTGGTCTGGTAAACTTTATGGTTTAGTTCTCTATCCAAGTCCACTTGGATCTGAGACAATGAGAATAAAGACTTTCCTTTTTAATCATTGCGTGTATTTTGCAGCTGTCATCAAACGTGAGTAAGCCTCTTTCTGTATCTCTCAATAGCTATTCTTCTAGGTCTTCGTAAAAAGATCAAGTCATTTCTATTGCTCCACTCACTCAATTTAACCTGTCAGATTTCTTAATACTGACTCACATCTGCATTTTCTGAAAGTAATACAAAGTCTCGCTCTTTGTCCAATTCTAAGTACTCCTCCAGTGGGTGAGTGTGATCAGTCCTTTAGAGAGCTCCAGGGACTTCTCTCTGAAATATGCCAAGCAATGGTGGCCCAAGATCATTTCCCTAGAATGTGGAGCTCTCCACCATCTCCCATTGCTCCCTCCGCCTTGCAGTCAGGCTAGGCTAGTTACTGTAATTCCAAAAACCATATCTGCAGTCACTCTGGTCCACTATACCAATTAGGCTTATACTGGTTACAAATAATAGTGCCAATAGAATGTGTGAAAGTTAAAGCAAACACATGCATGCATATTATGAGGGTTTCTCATTGGATCCAAGGGCAGAAACATGACTGAACCACAAGAACAAGTTGGAACCAGTGGTAGATCATTTGTTCTCTCTTTTCCTTTCTCTTTTTCACTTCTCTCTCTAATCCCTAGTCCACTTGGCAAAAAACGAAGTAGCCCTTTATCTCCTGTCCCGAGAAATAGATCCAGACTGACACTAGGATCCCATACTCAATTCAAGATTCTGAAGGGCTTCTGATTGGCCCAGCTTATGTTAAGAGCCTACATCTGAGTCAAGGAGTTATGAGCAGGTTTAGAGCCAAACTGTAGCAGTGGTTGTCAAGGAAACTCATTGTGGCTGAGGGCATGCAATTAAATGGGGACCTTTATGGGTTAGGACTTCTCACCACTTACCATCAAGCGAAATCCCACAAACTTCCCAAGTTCTACCTCCTTTTAAACAACTCTCACCAGTTTGGTTCAGAGTGTCAGGCTCCCAAGACCGTCCTCAGGGGAATACAGATGCAAGGCCATTGCTGGGGGCTGTGAGCCCTGGAAAAATCAGACAACGGATTCCCTTCCCTTACCTCTCATTCCAAATACTAGGGTGAAATAAACAGCAAGGGCAAGTTCAAAAGAAGACAAGTTTAAAAGGGCATCCCGGATTCCTAACACAATTATAAGTGACAAAGAAATTTCAAAATGGTAAGCATAAGTAATTAAATAAATATAAATAAAATAAAATATTTTCATATTATTTTTACCTGTCACGTTTTTAAAAATATTTTACAAATGTTCAATATCCAGCATTGCTGCGGGTGCAGGAAATGGGTCAGTTTATTCATTGCTCACATATTACTTTTTGAGCGACATGTTAACAGTATGTATCAAAATTCTTTTTATCAATGCATATTCTATGAACCAGCGAAATCCCAGTGTGTGGTTACTGGGGGCTACCTGGAGATTGATTCTTTTTCTGAACTCCTACAGAAGTTATTGCCAGTGTCTTTTATTAAAACGTCACATATCCCCTTAGGATATGTCTTTTATTAATGTTTGCCTGATTACTTAACTTGTAATTCATACTTTTCCTTTCCTGACCCTGAATATTTGCTCCGATGCCCCCTCAGCTTTTTAGAGCACCCACCACTCAACATTTTATTTTTATAATTCCCATCTTTATTCCTCTTTAATCCATGATTTAATTAGCAATTTCTAATGCTTGATAACTATAGAATATATGATATCAATACATTGGAATGTGATTCCACACATGACAAACGTTTTGTGAATGTCCTGTGGGAGTCTAATTTGATGAAAAGTAAAATTAAGAAGACTCACGAGGTTGCAAGTCTTTTTATCCCATGCAGTATGGGATCCTGTATAATTAGTTATTGCTCTCAACTGGTCCTGTCCTCTGTTCATATAACTTTGCTCTTGAAAGAGAAGGATTTTGTAAGACATGTAGAATTAAGAGATTTTTGCCACATTCTGAGAAAGTAGCTTTCAAAGAAAAGTCTGTCCTTCTTAACAATTTGCTGTCCTGGTCACATTATAATATGTTCCCTTAAAGGCATAAATATTTGTGAGCATTGTCTGTCACATCAGAGAAAAGACCCTTGGCACTGTCTTCTCCTCTATAGGCTTGAAAGGCTAATAAAATCCTATGACTCAGCCACGTCCAAATAAAGAATTTGAATCTTCCCTCATTACATTTCTGTAAATATATCCTCCTCACAGGGAAGACAGCCTGAGTACATTTTTCCTTTACATTTCATCACAATGTTCATTTCCCCAGGAATCTGATAATAAATGAATATACAGGATTTAAAGGACTGTGGAGTGTGTTGACTTAGACATTCAGTGCCCTGTATGCTTAACACCTTTTATCAGTTTGATTACTCACCATAGCTTCTTACATCTCACTCCTTTCTTGGGGGTGAAATGTTCTTTTTGCAGGTGTTCCTACCAAAGAAAGAATTCGTAGAGAATTAACTTCCCAAGTTTTTCAATATATAAAGAGGCACGTGTTTTATCCTCACCTTTGAATGCTGGCTTGGCTGAGTACAGAATTATGTTCCAAATTCCTTTTCTTTCAGGACTTTGAAAGTTAGAATCCATTATCTTCTGTGGCTGTTGAGAAAGCTGAATTTAATCTGTATTTTGCCATTTTTAAGTTTTCCCAGTCTCTCTTTCTGTCATAGATTCTAGTATTTTGTCTGTCTTTGGTGTTTCATGCTCCACTCAGTATTTCTTCATTGCTGTTTCTGTTTTTTCAAACAATGCTATTGGCAAGATATTTGCCTTTCTTCATTTCTGGAAAATTTTAGGCTTTACATCTTCAACTGGGGAGTTCCAGTAGCCTTTATATGCTCTCCTTGTGGAACAAATTTTGGCAATTTCAGATTTAATTTCCGTATCTCTTGATATGTCTTTTATCCATTCAAACCTTCACTTCTTTGTGCTACTTTTGAAGAATCCCTTGTCTGTATTTTCTGGCTCATTAATTCAGTCTTCTAGTGGGTTAATTCAGCTATTCAGCCCACCTTTAGTTTTAATCTCAACAATGGTATTTTTATTTCCAAAATTTATGATTAATTTATTTCCCATAACTCCTGATCCTGTTCCATAAATGCTGTATTTTCCCTTTTGCCTCAGAGAATATTAAATACATTTTTGAGTGCTCTGTTTTCACTATTAACTCTTCCCTGAGGTGTGTGTAAGCTGTTGGGCGTATAAGCTCTTTACTGACTGTTCCTCCTCTTTCATGTGATTTAGGCTCTTAAAAGATTGGGGATATTATAGGTCCTGGTCAAAACTGCTTAACTTGAATCTAGTCAAGGCTTTAGATTTAACTCCTATTTAACAGAAAATATAGAGGATAGATGAACAGGCTAAATACTATCTTCAAGGAAGCAGGTCCAGGAGGTAGAAATCCTATAGCAGGCGGTGTGCCTCTCTACCTAGTACCCTGAGCATGGCTGCTCCCAGTTCCCTCGGGCACGACCAGCCACACTAGGCACTGCTCTGCCTGCCTTCCTCAAACACTGCTTCTGCCTGAAGGTAGACAGCCCCACCACTGATGCTGGCTCTTGTGGGGATGGGGAAGGAGTCCACAGGGATCAGACCACCAGCATGTTCCAGCATGGTTCCCACTTAATTCCTCTGATGCTTTCTCCTGGGATAACCCCTTGATCTCTGCTACTGCTGACTCTGAAGGTGGACTGTCATGATATCACCCCCCTTTGTATCCCAAAATTCTCCTATAGGAGTTCCTACATAGGTTCTTGGTAACATTTTCTTTCTTTCTTTAAATTGGATTCTGTTTTCAGTTTCTTAGGGATACCTTATGAATTCTTCTCCATCAGTAATTTCTATTTCTGCTTTCTAGTGTAGGTCGTGTGTGTGTGTGTGTGTGTGTGTGTGTGAGAGAGAGAGAGAGAGAGAGAGAGAGAGAGAGAGAGAGAGATTTACATATGATGGTTGGGGCAGTAGCTTTTCAGAATCCATGTTATGGTTTAAACTCACAATTTCTCATACATATCTACGGTGCCTTACTGCAAAGACCTGGGCTTCTCTCTGCTTGCCAGCTGTCTCTGGATGCTGAAGCCTGCTTGGCCGATCAGCATGAGGAGCCGATCATAAATACCCGGGAGTAAATGCCCCCCGGTGTTGCCCTCAACCAAAGACAATGGGAACTGACTAACACATCAGCTTTCGTGCCCCTTGGGGAGGTAGGGCCATTCTGAGGCATGTTCTACACTCCCCTCCAAGGGTCCCCAGTATGACTGAGCCCCAAGGGCACATCACAGGAATGAACACTAATACTAATCAACCTTGCCCTGTACTACTTTCTTTCCCTTACATGTTACTTCTTGATTCCCGTACTAGTGCTTTCTGGAATTGTCTTCCAAATAAACTAGCTGGACTGAATCCTAGTCTCAGAGAACACTCCTAGGAGAACACAACCAAAGGCAATGGTGAGAGAAAGGGGAAATGCGTTGATACAGTCTCTCTATCACAGTCCACTAAGTACTTTTTAGCCAAACTCTGATTTCATGTGTTGAAACAGTGATCACTCCAGGATTTTATCAGAAAAATAAAAAACCTATAGGTATCAAGTAGAAAGGGGGTTATCTGACTATAGGAAGGGCCAGGGGAGCAAAAGCCAAGGAAACTGATGATAGACAGCATGAAATCATGGCATGTCCAAGTCACAGAGCAGCCCCGTCACAGGTGCTCTTCTGAAGCCCCCACAGGCCTCTCTGCTGTTGATTGTGCACCTGCTCAGAGTTGCTGCTAGAAAATAATTATTTCTCCTTCTCTTTCGACTTCCAAATTGGTACCTAGCACTCCCATCAACAGAATCTAACCAGAACACGTTGGGTAAGGAAATCTGGGAAATGGTCTCTAGCTTTCCCCCATCACAGTGCAGATCCACAAGGAGTGAGGATGAAGCCCAGTTGACCTCACAATGGGACCCTGTTAA
This sequence comes from Vicugna pacos, assembly GCF_048564905.1. Classification (NCBI taxonomy): domain Eukaryota; kingdom Metazoa; phylum Chordata; class Mammalia; order Artiodactyla; family Camelidae; genus Vicugna; species Vicugna pacos. Next base: position 8,834,114 of record NC_132994.1, on the reverse strand, counting down.
TTCACTGGAATCCTACGTGCTGCAAGCCATCTTCCTGACTATCTATTTGCTAAATGTTCCAAGCACCTTCAGGAGAGACAAATCTGTTCCAGAGGCTGTTCATGGACGAACCTATTACGTAACCATTAACGGGAAATCCATTGGTTAACACCTAAAATACCACAATTCTAATTAATGCCCAGGAAGGCAAAAGAGCTGGATACTTCTTAGCAATCCTGCTAGAGAAACTAAAATTTCTCTTAAAAAGATCATGTCAAGATTTGGTAATCATTTTCAAGGCTTTGTAGAGAAATAACCATCGTTTGGAAATTTAACAACAAAATGTTAATTACTGTATACAGAAACTTAAAGTAGCTTTACAGCCAATGCAATTATTTTAAATGTGTCTATTGGTTAGGGAGAAATAAAGAGCAAGGAGAAAGGATGGCATCATTTCAAGAACTTCACTCATTTTCATTAAAGATTTGTAATGTTCAAATATCCAAATCCCCACCCAAACACACCCCATTCCTTCTAATTTCCAAAAGTGGAAGTTAAATTTTGGCAATAAAAATGTTTAATAGTTATTATCACTACAAATCAGTTTCAGGAAAAATGTGGTTAGAAGAGTTTTTCCCCACATACCCTCAGAATTTTTACCACTCTAACTGATACCTCTTTGCACATGTACATATAGTAGTGACTATCCAATAAAAATGATGTCTAGTTTGAAACTTTTAAATATGGAAAAGTATGTAATCATTTTTCTGTTTCACCATCTAATTATCATAAATATGCATTTTAAACAATTATTTCACAGCAAGTCTATATTAAGAAATAATAATTCCAGTCATAACACTAATTCTATGGGAAAAATTATGTTGAAGAATCAGTCCTAAAAATTTTTTGTATTAAAAACTATGAACTTCCTGAGGGAGGGTATAGGTCAAGTTCAATCCCCAATACCTTCTCTAAAAATAAATAAACCTAATTATCTCCCTCCCTCCCCAAAAAAACCCCCAAAACTATGAACTTCCTAAGAATAGAATTAGACATATCTTACTTTCAAAAGATACCCATAAGGATTACTGAATTTCTAAAATCAATTACATAATTTTATGATATGCTTTATTAAGAAGTTATGAAATTAAATTCAAGAAATTATATTTCATATATTAGAATATCTTTTAATAATTATGATTATTTTTGAAAATTTTTATGAAAACTTTAACTAATAAAGGGAATTCACATTCAAGAAAGTGATTTATTCAATATGATCAATTTAAAAACTGAATTGATATAATTAATTAGATTGTTTCTTACTAAATACTTTGTGTCAAATTCTTGAGGAAAAAACAGAATCAAAATTTGAAGTTGCAATTTCTATTGTAAAAAGTTTACTTGTATCAAAAGTTAAGAAAGTTAATTTTCATTTTTCTCTTAAATTACATATATGAATTTTAATATAAAAGTTTTATTTAATTTAAATATTTTAATTTAAAAATCTTATGCACATTCAGTAAAAATAGTAAGATTGTGCACTTCACAAATTATTATTTATACAAATCATGGGGATATAATATACAGCATAGGTTATATATTCTACAATATTATAATAATTTTTATGGTGACAGATGATTACTAGACTTATCATAGCGATCAATTTGTAATGTATTTAAATATCAAATCACTATGCTGTACACCTGAAATAATGAAATGTTGTATATCAACTACTGTTCATAAAAAGGGAAAAGAAACACTTGCTTATTTCTTTTAAGGAAATGAAGATTAGTTATAATTTTAAATATTATATCAGTAAAAGAAAGATAATGTGTTTGAAAAAAATTCTTCAGGACTATAACCCATTGACTTAAAAATTTTACTATTTGTGTAACTAAAATAATTTTATTTGACATTGAAATCAGGAGAGTTTAGGTGCTAGTTACAGAAGGCTCACTAAATGTCTGCCTAATCTTATAAAACTCACAATCTCCCTGGACATCAGACTCTACAACTCTACATGCTTTTTTGTATTTACTTACTCATTGTATGTATACTTTCTGATATTTGGCGGTGCGAGGAACAGTGCTGGAAATAGCTAAGGCAGGACCACTGCCCTCACCCTGTGCACAAGGCCAGACTGCGCACTGCACTGAGGTGGGCTCGAGCAGAGCAAATGCAGAAGCTAATCCTTTGCCTTATTCACCTCTAAATCCACTTTCAAACTCATTCTAATTTTTACATCTTGTGAACAGAATGTCATTCTATTTGGGGATGTTGAATTAACTTTAGGTGCATTTATGCATACATATTTCAACTTTACTGAGAAGAAGTTTGACTTGACACGGAACAGTTCTCATTTTCATAGTTAGCCATTTCCCATAAATTCTTTTCATATTACTAGGGGGAATAATTAAGTGTATAAATTATTGCACTGTTGTTTTTAAGTGACATCTGGTTGGCCTCTGGATTAGAACTGTGTTTGGCATTCTTTAGCTCCTTTCAACATTAGTTTCAAAGTTCCTTATTTTCCCATGTGCATGGTGCACATGTACACGTGTGAATATAAAAAGTCTTTCTCTTTTCTAAAATTACTTAAAGGCATGTAAAATACAGGATGAAGATCATGATATAGACCCATAAATCTATGCAACGGGATGTCCATTATTCAGGTTGTATACTTTTCTCCTGAATCCTAATGAATAAAAACTGTGGGAAAAAAATCATATAAGTGGAAATGATAGCACATTAAAGGCATTTTCTACCTGCTTTATATCTATTCATTTATTCTAAAATACACACTATGGACTTACTGCCCTGAGATAATTTAGGTAATACAAAGATTAACAGTCAAGGTCTCTATTCCCCCAAACTTTACAATATAGTTGGGAAAACAGCACTTGAATATAGAAATTTGCCCATATCAGTGAAAAAAATCCTAATTGAAAATGTAATCAATTGTCCTCTAAGACCTCTTTCTTGTTTTTAAGATACAAAATAGCAAAAGTTTATTCAGTAATGAACTTGTTTTCTTGTTTTTAAGATACAAATGGCAAACATTAATCCATGTAAGTAAATGCATACGGAAATATTTATTGAGTATAGTGGATAACTATGTAACCAGAACTGTTTATAGCCATAAGTGGATCAGACAGAATTTTTTACTACCATGGCACCTACATTCGAAAGGGAGACATAGGCAATATAGAATAGCACAGAGAAGTATATTCAATATCTTATAATAACCTTTTATGAGAACAAACATATGTATGTATATGCATGACTGAGACACTGTGCTGTACACCAGAGATAGACACATTGTAACAGACTGTACTTCAATAAAAAAAAAAAGAAAGAAAGAAAGAAAGAATACAAATGAATAGTTGGTAAGTTGGCATTCAGTGCTAGGAAGGAAAATAAAAGTAGAAGATGGGATGGGGCTGTGCTGGCCTGAGGCAGAATGGTTAGGGAAAGCCTCACTGCGAAGGTGACATTTGAGTACATACTAGAGAGATAAGGGAGTGAGCCTTGCAGATTGTTGGACCAGGTGCAGATTCTTGAGGTGAGTAAATACAGAAAAGCAAGTAGTCCGTTAGAGCTGGGGAAAAAAAATAGAGACAGGAAGAGAGAAAGAGAGATGAGTCACAGATTTCATGTAGATGGGCCAAAACTTCTATTAAGGATTTGTAGAATATTATAATCTTGACTTTGACCCTGAATGAGATGGGGTGTTATTGGAAGACAGTGAGTAGATGTATGACAGGATCCGATCTAAGTTTGGATGGACTTAGGCATGGAGCACAGACAACACAATATAAGAAAATCAGGGAGACCAATTAAAAGAGTTTTGTAATCACAAAGTACATAACACTACCCCCAATTTAAGAGATAAGAAATCTAGAAATGTAGTGACTTCTCCTAGGAATCCAGCTAGAAAGTGAAATAGCTAAGATTCTAAGTCTGGTATTCTTTATATTACATCACAGCTTTGCAAGAATTAGGAAATACTATCTTAAATCATCTCTAACTTCATAATATTGTTAGGGTCTTAGATTAACCTATTCACATAGCATAGCAGATAGTGAAAGTATTAAGCCATTTATCAAATCCCTCATGATCTTTTCACCCATGAGATATAGTAATATGGGGTGACAGGAAAATTTAGTAGTTGTATAAGCAGGTTGAACAATCAATCAATTCCAGAATCAACATTAATTTAGAATGTTTCTTCTAATGAGGAAGCCCAGTTACTCATGACTCTATTCTTCAATATGAAGGGGCAGTGCAGATAAAGTCATACAGCCAGGTATTTCAAGTATCTTGTGCTAAATTAGCCAGAGATCTAAATTGACATTTGACAGCTAATACAATATCAAAATTAAAATTACCTTAGTTGGTGAAAATCATGGATAATATCTAGTAGTGTCAAAATAAATTTAATATTTTACATTTCATTTCAAATATTTGCACAAGTAGGAGGGATCTGAATTAGTAACTAGTTTAGGCAAAAAAAGATTTGGGGGAGTTGGGTGGGAAGGGACAGACTGGGAGTTCAAGATTTGTAGATGCCGACAGGTATGTATAGAATAGATAAACAAGTTTACACTGTATCGCACAGACACATATCTTCAAGGTCTTGTAGGAGCTCATGGTGAAAAAGAACATGAAAATGAATATATGTATATTCATGTAGGACTGAAAAATTGAGCTGTACACCAGAAATTGACACAACGTTGTAAACTGACTATAACTCAATTTACATAAATAAATAAGTAAAAATAGCATAAAAAGATTTGGGGAATTTAAATTCATTTTAAAGGGCTAGTAATTCCATCAATCTGTAAAAAGAAGAAATACACAGTCATCAGGAAAATGCACATTGAAATCACAGTGAGATTTACTTTCACGCCCACTAGAATGGCTATACTTAAATGCCTAGCAAGGATATGGAGCAACTGGAACTCTCATAAATTGCTAATGGTAATGCAAAGTGGCACAAGTACTCTGGAACATTGTTTGGCAATTTTTTATAAACTTAAATATAAATGTATCTTCCACCCCAAAAGCAATGAAAACAAATACCTATAAAAGTTTTTGTGGAAACAGTCATTACAGCCTTGTTCATAGTTACCTAAACTGTTAACAACCCAGATGTCCATCAGTAGGAAAATGGACAAATTAAGGTCTTTGTGGAATGCTATGGAATGCTACCCAGAAATAAAATAGAATTAACTACTGATATGTGTAGCAACAGGAGGGTAATCTCAAAAACATGATGCTGAGAAAAAAAAAACAGATAAAAAGAATATGTATCATATAATTCCATTTATATGATTATAACAAGAATTCATTGAGTTGGTTAACTTTGTGTAACTTGGCGTGTCTAAGGGACGTCCAGATAACTGGTAAAACCTTACTTCTGAGTGTACCTGTGATGGTCCCTCTGGAGGAGATTAGAATGTGAATCAGTAGACTGAGTAAAAGATTATCCTCACCAGTTGGGGTGGGCATGAGCTAATCTGTCAAGGGCCTGAATAGAACAAAATTGCAAAGGGCAAATTCTCTCTCTCTGCTTGAGCTGAGATATCAATCTTGTCTTGACCTTGGGCATCGGTGTTGGTTCTTGGTTTTGGACTTACATCAGGACTTACACCATCAGTCCTCTAGTTTTCAGACCTTTTGAATTGAATTGCACCACTGGTATTCCTGGTTCTTCAACTTGAAGACAATGTATCTTGGGACTTCTTGGTCTCCATAATCATGTCAGCCAACTCTTACAATAAATATCCTCTGCAACATATCTGTACATATTTTATTGTTTCTGTTTCTCTGGAGAACCCTGACTAGCGCACTACAGTATTTCTCTTTGGGAGGTAAGGGACAGGGAGCTAACTCAACATGGACATGGCAGAGCTTTCTGGAGTGATAGAAATGTTTCACATCTCATCTTAGGTGGTCTCATTGGATGTTTTCAATTCTCAACACTCATCAAATTGAACATTTAAGATCACATATTTTATCTTCAATAAATTATATCTTAATTTAAAAAGATTAAACATTAAAAAATTGACTTTCTTTCTACTGAAGGAATGCAAGAAAAATAGGTGGAGATATAAGGAAAGCAATTTCAGGGCAATTTAAGGAAACACTTTCTAATCTTCAGAGTGTTTTTTTAATGTGGAATAAGCTGTTTCATTAAAAGTAAATTAATTATATCTGGAAAAATTCAAACAAAGGTAGAATAGCCTACTGTTAGAGTCTGTACTAGACATAGTACACACCCAATAGAAATACCCTTTCTAAAGCATTTTAATCCTTTTCATCAACAGTGGCTCTGATAGCCTAAGTTAAAATTTTATTGAATTTAGTCCATTTTTTATTTCTCATTTCTATCTTTCACTTCTAATTAAACAGTGTTTGAGAAGCTGAAGCAGCAGAAAGACAAAACAGGTTAAAGCTTATGATCCAGTTCTGTAAGACTGATGGTGCCTACAGTACTGGGTTGGGAAGGATTCTGAAGCCAAATCCATAGCTCAGGAGGAGGGAATATTGTCATTGTTCAACAATATCTGTCATGGGTATAAGGCAGCGACTTAAGCACCAGCCATTTGCCATCACAGATTTATAAGAAATGTATGGTGTTGTAAGTCAGATAAAAATGATGACTGAGAGATTCACAGACTGGGGTCCCTAAAGACCTGAAGCAATAGACATAAATGAATAGAAGGAGGAGGGGGAAAAGTAAGAGAGAAAGATTAGTATCTTAACACACAAACCTAGCTTTCTAGCCACGTTTTTTTTTTACTGGTTGCCAGATTTGGACAATTGGGAATCTTTAAACACTGTAATAAATTGGTTTTGGCGTGATAGCTAAACATAACCAATTGAAATGGCCTGGATTTTCAATTAATAAACATTAAATTATTGTATTATGATATTCTACTACAATCAGACAAAGTACAAAGACATCAGATAAAGACTTACATAAGAGGAAATCTAGTAGCAACCACACTGGACTTACAGAATTGGAGATTTATTTAGGAGATTTATAAAACATAGCTTTTTCCTCTCCTGCCTCATACAGATCTGAAGTGACTACACACTTCAAATATGTAATGTGTAACTTCCAGCTGAAAAGAAGCCTAACCCAGCTCCTCCTGGCTCAGGCAGAAGGTCACTTCCTTGGAAGGATCTACCCCCAAAAGTGAATGAAGCTCCATCCAGTTGGAGCCTCCAATGTGGTAATGCACGAGATGTTCTCAGAACAAAGCCAGTCACCAAGTGGGGACCTTGACTAAACTGGTTGAGGATGTTTGCTGCTCTGGTCATGTTTTGGCAGATAGAACAAAGAGAGAACAAGAAAGAATCCCAATGGCTGGAACACAAGAGTATGAGTATGAAGCTCTGGGATCTGCTCTCTGTGTGAGTCCCTGGACAATTCCTTTAATCTCATCGTATTTGATTTTACCATAAATATAACTAAGACTCTGCATGCATTCTAAGATGCTTTTCAGAAAATATTACTGGCAAAATTATAAAGATTAAACAGAGAGAAAAAGCCTCTATATTGGAGCATTCTCTTCTGTAGCAACTTAGGTTTATTTCTTCCTATTTTCTCTTTATGCATGCAAAGTCACATAGGGGTAATTTCCTGGGACGAAAGTTGCCACGGAATAAAGAATCACTGACAGTCAAAGCTTGGGACCATGGCACTTTCATGACAAAGGGCAGCCTAGAGTCAGATCCATCTACTCAATCAATGCCTTATTTCTGACTTTGATTCCTAGTAATTTGGAGGATTTAGTGAGCACCCCAGAACAGAGGTGCAGCCAGGTCAGGAACCTGCCTTAGTTTAAATGAGTGAATATGGGAATATTTAGGAATAATCAACATGAAAGCTGGACAGGAAAAAAAAATTCTTGCAAACTTTTAGATGATTTAGAATTAAAGCTTGAGGGATTACTGCTGTAATTAATTCAATGAAGTTCTGCCTTCTAGTCTGTGGGCTCCTTGAGGGTAGATGCCACATCTATCTTGTTCCCCCAGGTTTCCTCTGTCCTAGCACAGTGTGTTAAGACACAGCTCCAGCTAGGAGAGGGGTCAAGAGGGCAGAATTCAAGAGGTGCAAATTGAGCCAGAGACAAACCAAGATCATAGAGAGAACCATAACAAAGGGGTATAACCCAGAAACTAGGAGGCATCAGTAGACACACGAGGTAGCAGAAGGTACTCATTTTGAGTCCAGGACAGAGGACGAATGAGCAGCACATGTATCAGAGAAGATGCGAAGACTGAAGGCGAGGTAGATGCAGATCAGAGCACCTCACCTCAGAAGTCTAAGGGAAAGTGCTTTGATTAGGGCCCCTGAGGGGAGTTTCTTGCAGCACAAGCCAGGATTCCCAGTCCAAGTCTTTCTGTTTCTAAAGGGTCTTGGTTAATTTTTGCTTTAGGGCAATTGAAACAATCTCAGTTAAACCAAAAGAAGAAAAAGAAGATGAAGAAGATGACGAAGAAGAGAAGCTACATGATCTGTCGCAGATGGACAGGGTGTGGCCAGCCCGGACAAAGCAAAACGAAGCAGTAATCCAATGAGACGTACTGTTGCCGGTAGATGTAGGTTCTTGTCCCGTCCCACAAAGAAGTCAGAGACAAGACACAGAGGTAAAGAAACAAAAGTGGGGATTTATTAAGGGATGGATAGTACACTCTCAAGGGGAGAGTGGGTTGGCTCGTGTGAGCAGCTTCCTGGAGTTTTTTTTTTTTTTTTTTTTTTGGCAGGTTGGTTACATAGAGTATAAAAATGAGAGGACAGAATATTCACCAGGGAGGGAACGGTTTTGGGTCATATTCTCTGATTTTCATCCCAGCTCCACCTTTCTGAATTTTTGTCCTTATTTAGTCTGGATGGGAAGGGTCATGGGGTCAGTGCATGATGGGTACTTCTGATCTGCAAGGCTAATTTTATTGAAATGAGGGCATAATAAGCAAAAGGTTACATTCAGACACTGGAGATTCTTGCCTTTTCTCACCTCTCTTTGTCTGCTTCCAGGCCACTCATCACCCTAAAAGGTGTGACCACTTATCAGCCTGCTTTTCCTTCTCTGCCCAGGGACCCCTGGTGCTTACATAATGTATGGTTTCCTGTCCTTGGTCTGTGCCCCTCCTTTCTGCCCCATTCCTGCCATTTGGCCTGTGTCCCCTTTTCTCTGCTCATATCTAACTATCTGCCTGCTCTAGCACTTCCAACACCAAGAGCATCCTTAATCAAAGTATAGCTTGGAGGCAGCAGGTAGTTGCTGGAAGAACCTGATACCACCCATGTTGAGTGCAATGGCCTCTCCTGAATTTCTCCTTGTTCTGTCTAGCAGGTGCAAATCACAATAACTTTGTGGCAAAGTTATGAGCGTTGTAGTTACATAATGGAAACATCGTTTTTTACTTAACTTGGAAAATAATGATTTGATTTTTTTATGTTTACACAAACATATTAATTTTAGTTAAATATTCATTCCCTAAATTTATAAAAATCAAATAAATTCTTATTGGTGGTTCTTTTGGTCAAAAAGTAAATCTACACATCCTGTACTCTATCAAAGAAGTAAGAAATGTGTTTGCTGGGTTTCAGTTTAAATCCCTTGACTTTTCCTTTTCTACATAAATAGCTACTATTAATAATTCAATCCCACAAATCAGAAAAAAACATAAAATCAAGCCCCTCTTCAATGCCTTTAAATGACGTAATCAGGCCATGCTGTCTCTGTGACTCATTCCATGACTAAAACCACTTGAGAGCTGCTTGTTTCTCATCATTATCTGGTCTTCTGAGGGATCGTGGGTGTCTTCTACAGGAGACAGTAGATCAATGGCCAAAAGCCAATGGAGACAAACAGATGTTGTGGTTACCAAGTTGGAGAAGAAATACATGAACTTTATTCCAAAAGCCTCTTGTCAGAAGTGCTATAAAGAAAAAATCCATGCTTGCTCCTCTACCTCCCACTTGATGGAAAATATTCAGATGCATTTGTCTGACCGCGTCAAGAAAAACCTTCGCAAGTTGGTCTTTCTAATAAATATAGGCCAGAAAAGAGTGTAAATATAAACCCCTTATGTACAGTAATCCCCACCAACCTATGCACAGTCTTAGAAACAAGTGTGAAAAATTGAAGCAAATCCTACATGTAAACAAAAATTCATCTTTCACTAAAATATGGGGTCATTAACAGGAACGAATGAGCATGTATTGTCGCTGGGCAAGCTCATGTCAGGAAATGTCAGATTTGTGCTCTTCTCAGAAACCTAAAAGGCCAAGGGACAAATACTGTTGCTTCATTACAAGAAAAAGGGGAGGAGACCAATTTAGTGTTTCTATACTAATTTATAAACCAAAAATCACCTTATAAAATGCAAGTACTTTATTTTAAATACTATGGAACTAGAACATGTCTACTTGCCACGGCCCTTGAGGTGTGGGAATGAGAGAGAGAGAGAGGAGACTATTAAGCATGGAATATTAGCACCAATAAGCCAGAAGTAAGGGAGAGGAAGTGCTGTCTAGTTCCCCAGCAGCACTTTAAGGTCAGGAAGATGAAAATAAAATCAAGTGGGAATGCATGGTAATAACCAGACAAGCCAGAGCTCCTGGCCACTTTCTAGAATGCAGGTTTCCTGATATATAAAGTCTTGCAGAATACAAAGTTGTAATCACTGGTGTATACACAGAAGTGTGGTAGGCAAAGTTCTAAGTTAACTCCCCACCCCAAAATGACCCCATGACCTCGTAAAATCTCTTCCCCTTGAGCATGAGCAGAACTTGTGAAGAGGATGAGACATCACCCCTCTGATCATGTTAACATGGTGTTACCAAAGGAGATTATCCAGAAAAGCATGACCTAACCACACGGTCCCTTTAAAAGCAGAGTACTCTCAGGATGTTTGCAGAAGGGAAAGTCAGAGATTTGAAGCACCACTGCTGACTTGAAAATTAAGGAGGCCACGTAGCAGGGCCTCAGGGCAGCTTCTAAACTGAGAGTTATCCCTGGTTTACAGTTAGCAGACAGTGGAGCTCAGTCCTACACCCACAAGGAAATGAATTCTGCCTGCAACCAATGAACCTGTTAGAGGTCTCAATCCTCGAATAAGAATGGCAGCTCCATGGATAAGACCTTGATTTCAGCCTAGTGAAACCCCGAGCAGAGAATCTAGCTGCACTGTAATCAGATTTCTGACCTAACTCAACTGTGAGACAAGAAACAGGTGTTATTTTAAGCCTCTAAGTTTATTATACTCTGTTGTATAGCAATAGAAAATTCTAACAAACTGATAGATTGATTTGCTTGATCAATTATGACTAATCTGAGAAAAAGTATCCTGACATAGTGGATGTAAATTATCTAAGAGTCTTCCAACTTTGCAATTCTGTAACTTTAATAACAACCTTCTCTGAAAATGTACCGTGTTAGACATTTATTTAAAAATAACCCCTTGATATATTATGCTGTACATCAGAAATTGACACATTGTAACTGACTACATTTCAATAAAAATAAATTAATTAAAAATTAATAAGTAAATAAAAAGTACCCCCTGAATTGAACTGCTGATATACTTTTGTATCTGTGAGATGTTTCTGTCTAGAAACTGTTTAAAATAAAATCCAGAGAAGATATTTCAGAATTTTTTTTAAGTAAACAGAGTTTCTTTATATTTTTACACCATAGTGGGCTTGTGTTAAATTTTAGCAAATTTACAGCATTTTATGAGAAATATTTTTACTCTGGTGATCCAAACCTGCATGAAAATTGTAAGTTGTTCAAATCACATGTTCATTTAATGTCACCTTGGAGTGTTTTCCTACATGAGAATTTGATCCAATGTCCATAATTCCAAAGGATATAAATCTGGTAACCATAAAACGGTAAGCCAGCAGGGCCAAGAACAGAAACCACAAGCAGTGAAGCAGGTACGTTTCCATTTGGTCCCTGTATTCTCTATTCTAGAGAAACCCTACTCCTCCACCAAACAAATCTTGTTTTACTTTCACATGCTTTTTTAAACTTATATCTGTTTTAAATAACTAGTACATACAGTAAACCACCACATATGGTAACAAAAGACGTATCATTTAAGAGCACATTTTAATACTGATATTAGAGTATGTTTAGTTGAAATAAATGAGTCACAAACCACAAATTAAACAATACCTCCCCTGGGCGAAAAGTCTCTCTCAAATATTTAAAAGAAGCTCTTCATGCAAAATTGTACTAAGCAGGAAAAAAAAATTATTCTCTCTTTTCCCTGTGAAAAAAATATTCCTTATATGGCACTTAAAAAAAAAAAAACTTGAGCAGGAACAGTTTTTTGTCATAGTTTGCATGTCAATTTGTATCACAGATAGTGTTTCTGAAAGCTAAAATTAAAGCCTAGCTTTCCAAATTACGTAATTAGGGCCATCACACATCACTTCTGAAAAGTAATGAAAACAGTATTTCTAACTAGTTATGCTTAAATGGGATGCCTAGTATATAGAGCAAATATTAAATAAAATCAGATACATTAAAAACTTGAGAACAATTTTGCCAATATTATGACCAGAAAAGTGTATCCAAATAAATGAGTTAACATATTTAAAAGACTTAGAACCACACAGAACTGTTATAAGTTCGGCATTTATTATTATTATTGCTACTATTACCATCATTGTCATCATCATTTTTTAACTGTACTTTCCTCTTGAACATCACTTAACATTGGACATCATTTGACCTTTGTTATCTACCACAGTGGTTCCAGGTACATTTTCAAATACCAGAAATTGACGGTAATAATATTGAAGGGATTAAAAGATTCTAAATTCTGAAACAAATCAGAAATAACTAAAGTACAAATATGCATGCTTATGGTGTCTAGAAAAGCATTCAGGCTGTTGCCTATTGACTTGTCATCATTTCTTGCCATGTCTTCTGTTCACTTCTGACTGGTGAGGCCACATTTAGGACACTCCAGTGTGCATGCAGCCACTCGTCAGCCAATATTCTGCTAGTCCTCTTCCCTCTTGCTCGTAACCACCTTGCCCCTTGGCATCACTTTGCTTGAGCCTCTTGATTTACCATGTCATTCCACAGACTTCACAGGAAGATTACTCAGTGGGAATGGAGATACATTGCTCCATTTATCATCATTTGATGACCACCTGGGAAGGCATCCAACATGCCACAGAACATATCATGCTCAACAAGCTCTTACACAATTGATTTATTGAATGGGCCAAAGAGTATTAGTAGGAAACATTTTTATTTTTTTCACAAAGTTCTCTTCAAACCTATTCTGTCATCATTTCCTTCCCCTGCCCCTTGGCCACGTCTCACGCAGATTCCATAGCTTTTTGATTACTTTCAGGCATTAGAACAGTCTCCTTTCCCACCATTTCCTTTCTAGTTTAATCCAATTAAAAGCATCCCTTCTCACCCAATTTTTTAAGCGTCTTCTTTCCACCCTCACTTAAACCTGATTCTCAGTTTCACAATAGTTGGAAGTAAGGGCATGGTTTGATCTTTCACTGTGTCTTCACCTTGCTCTTCCATCTTCATCCCTGATTCACTGTTTTGCTTCTGGCTTGTGTAAGACTGGAGATGGGAATGGGGATGAACATTAAAAGGGAAAGTTTTTTTAAATTAGTAGTTGCCTTTTGTAGTTCTCTCTTGGTTGTTCGAAAGTCTCTGTCACGGAAAATGCCCAAATGTTGGCTCTCTCTTTAAAGGGTGTCCCCTTAGAAACCTTCAACATTACACCATTTATAAATGTGGGTGATATTCTCTCTGGATAACTTCACAGTCCTGATGGCACTCCATATATCTTCCACTTGTGGTTCACCTTGTCCTCCTAGACATCATCTCCACAGCACCTTCTGTGGCTCAAAGAAATACACCCCTGCCCCCTCATTGGGGGAGTCAGCTTCTCTGACTGTAGTCTTTCTCCTCATGGATTTTCAGCAGCAGTCTGGGGCAGCTTCTCATATTTTAGATTTTTTCCATGTGAAAATCAGATATGTGCCTGCTGCCCATTGAAAACAGGGTAAATGGATCAACATCACTCAAGAACTTGCTAATCCACTTCATTCCAGTAGCCTACTCATTTCTGCTTATCAGCCAGCAACCAGCCAAAGGGTAGAGGTCAGTTTCCCTTCACCCTTGAACAGACAGCCACCCCACTTAGCTTAGTCAGAGGAAAACAGCTCCCTCCTGGCTAGGACAATGAATCCTTTTAAAACCATCTTTCTTCTCCATCAGATCCCTCTACTCCAAATTTATCATCTCATGTAACATGGGCTAAGGGTCTAAGATAATATTTAATTTTCCTTCTAGCAACTCCTGCGGAAATGTAGTACTGGTCTTCAGAACAAGAGACCACTTAAAATCCATTGTTCCCAGCTTCGAAGCCTTTGCTGAAACTCTGTGAAACAATAGGAGGGTCATATTTAATACATGATGCTCTGGAACGAGAAAAGAATAAGCATTAATTTCTGTGGGCTCACATGACCTAAACAGGGTTTATTAAGACAAGACCTGTAGCAACCAGATACAGATCAGTCGCCCCAGAATTCAAGAGAAGATACTTTCCAGGTAATAGGAGAAATAGAAACAGGGACTTTTCAAAATGAAGCTGGATCCCTAGTGGCTTAATTATATTGGATGATTTCTTCAGCACCCTCCTCCTTTCCTTTCCACTTGTCTGGTAGGTTTTAAAAATATGTTCACACATTCTTTACACTCCTTTCTTCAAGAGGTGGAGCTTAAACCCCCTCTCTTGGACAGTGGACTAAACTGAGTGATTAACATCTAAAAACTAAATGTGGCGGACTTGATGCACTACAATTAGGTCATAAGTCACTGAGGGTCCTTCCTGTTCTTTCTCTTGGACCACTCCCTCTGAGGGAAGCCAGCTGTCATGTTTTAAACACACTCAAGCCCTCTTACAAAAAGCCATGTGAGTGAGACATCTTAGAAGTCACAACAGCCAAATCTTCAGATGACCGCAGCCCCAGCTGACAGGCTGACTGCAGACTCATGATAAATCTGCACCAGAACTTCAGCTAAGCCACTCTCAAACCCCCGACTAACAGAAACTGTGATTTAATAAATGTCTGCTGTTTTTAAGTCACTAACTTGTGGGGTTATTTGTCACATAGTGATTGATAACTAATACAATATGGTACTCAAAAGCATTCAAGTAAGTTTAAAACCCTCTATCTTCTCTCCTGGGCTATATATGCCATAAATACCCAAAAGATACCAATAATCAAAAGCGTACTTTGATAATTTCACAATATATATGTGTATCAAATCACCACTTACACACTTTGAATGTACACAGTATTTTATATCCATCACATCTCAATAAAACTGGAAAAAAAATCCTTGGCCACAAGTCAGATGCTGTGATAACTTCTTTTGATATTAATCTACTTATCCACCTGAGCATAGTTACTAATGCAGGGATGGACAACCTTCCTTACTGTTAGCGAGCTGCATAGTTCTAACCGGAGTTACTTAAAGGACATACACAAATTAACATACTGTGAACCTGTTTGTTAAAAAATCATATCAAGGTCAATAGCCATGTGAGCCACTAGGAAGTAATAAAGAGAAGACTCCACTGTGTAAAATTATTCCTCTGTTATTGATATTTGAAATTCAAATATTCCAACTTATTCCTGTTTGTTTGAGATTAGATGAGTGTTAAAATTCAATTAACTTTACTAAGGCTAGTCTTTTACATTGTTTGGGGAACATTATTCATTTTAGTATGAATGAAGGGTATGAGATTAGGATGTGGACCATCAAGGAGGAAAAAAAAAAAGGAAATGATTCAAAATCTGAGAGCGCTAAGGAAAACTTCACTGCCTTTCCAGACATTCTGAGAGTGGTCCTGCGTCCTTTTAAGCTCTGTGAATTAGATGGCATTAGTTCCCAGAAGCAGAGACCAAATTGTGTGTCTGTTATGAATAACACAATACCATCCAGTCAATGGGAGACTAAACCACAACAAAAGCATCAGGCACCAGACAAAGTCAGACATCTATTCTATTAAACAGTTGTTAGGCTTGGAACTGTCAACAACATCACACACAACTTCCTGCACATTTTCATTAGGGTCACCTAGAAACCACATCAACAACAAATAGCAAGACAAAAATAATTACCCAGGGAACACAAACCAGACACATGGAGTGTTGCTGGTGTTGAGACAAAGCTTCCAGCCTCTCAGCTGAGCTGAGTTGTATGTATGTGATCGACAGACAATAGCTGGAGCCCACAGCTCTTTGAGATGGCCAACCAAAGTTGACCACAAACAGAACAAGTAGAAGAAATAGGGCTACAGTGAAAAGCTGAGTCAAAAAGCATCCATTTTCTATTTGAATCAAAAATAAAAGCAAAGGACAGGCTATGCTGGGGAACAGAAGTCACAGATGTCTCAGAGTGCAGTTTTGGCCGTAAGCAGAAAAGAGACAGTGGGCTATGGACTCCCTCAAATGTAGAGAAGTCTAACCAAAAAATATAGTAAGAATCTTGTTATATACATACACACATATATAATCAACTATACATGCTGTGCTGTGCTCTGCTCTCGTCAAGAACCAGCCCAGGTTTATACATGCAAGCTACCAGCGCCTTTGAGCCCACTTATGGGGGAGCAATTTTTCCTTTTCCACTAAGCTAGATCCTATGGATAGAGAGCTCCTTTTTTGCATATGTAAAACTAAAATGTTATATTAGACCCTTGCTAAAGCCCTCATGGCTCTGAATCTTTGACATAAAGATTATGTAGTATCCTTCTTGTAACAGTCTTCATTTTAAAATCGATTTTGTCTAAGTATTGCTACTCCAGCTTCCTTTTGGTTTCTCTTTGCATATAATATCTTGTTTCATCCCCTCACTTTCAGCCTGCATGTGATTCTAGATCTGAAGTGGGTCTCTTGTAGACAGCATATATATGGGTCTCCTTTTTGGATCCATTCAGCCAGTCTATGTCTTTTGGTTGGAGAGTTTAATCCACTTACATGTAAGGTAATTATCGATACATATGTTCTTACTGCCATTTTGTTAATTGTTTGGGGCTTGTTTTTGTAGGTCTTTTTTTCTCTTTCCTCTTTCTGTTCTCCCCTCCTGTGGCCTGATGACCAGAGAAGTTCCTTTAACACCTGCTGCAAAGCTGGTTTGGTGGTGCTGAATTCTCCTAGCTCTTGTTTATCTGTGAAGTCTTTGATTTCTCCATCAAATCTGAACAAGAGCCCTGCTGAACAGAGCATCCTTGGCTGAAAGTTTTCCCCTTTCGTCACCTAAATATATCATGCCATCCCCTTCTGGCCTGCAGAGTGTCTGCTGAAAAGTCAGCCAACGGCCCCATGGGAGCTCCCCCACATGCCATCCGTTGCCCTTCTCTTGCTGATTCCAACATCCTCTCCCTGCACTCAGTTCCTGTCAACTTGACCACAGTGTGCCCCGGTGTGCTCCTCCCTGGGCTGATCCTGTGCGGAACTCTCTGCACTTCCTGGACCTGGGTGACCGCTTTCTTTCTCAAGTCAGAGAAGCCCTCAGCCACCATCTCCCCCAAATTTTCACAGGTCCCCACCCCTTCTCCTCTCCCCCTGGAAACCCCACAACACAAACACTAGGGCCACTTGAAAACAAAACATCATCAGAAACCAAATCAAACATTTAGAAACCTAACTTAGATTCCGGTGAAACTATGTTCAATGGGAAAATACGAAATGGTCAAAAACATGAGGCATATATTGCTTTGACACTCTGGATTTTTTTAAACAACAGATTGAGCCTAGACATTATTTTAGAGTGGGAAAAGCCATTAAAGTTGACTTTTGTCAACTTTATGTTCAAGCCACAAAATGTTAGCATGACACAATACTTTTGGTTTATGGGGAAAGTTAGAACAGAATGTTCACAACTCAGCTGATTAATAGCCTGTCTGCAACATTAATTCATTTTTTTAACAAATATATGAAATGTGATTTTGATCATTGAAGGATTCCACAATAGAGATTTTGGCTTAGTAGCTTGACAGAAAGATCTATAAAAGAAAGATCAATTTTTTATTATTATGAAATTATTTACCTATTGTCTAAGAACCTAAATTACATCCCCAACTTGCCATTGCTTTTCTATGTATATTCCATATATTTTTAAAGATCTTAGGGACAACTAGAGAGAATTTGCTTTGTCATATGTATTGTGTTTCATCAAAACACAGTTAACTTTTATTAATTGTGTATCTAGATTAGAAGCAAGTTATGCAAAATTATTTCTTGGTTTCCTGAAATCACAGGATAAAATACTTTCCTTACTTCAAGTGATAACATCCCCAAATAATTTTGGGCTAGATTCCAACATTCTTTTACAAAAACCAAATAGCCTGTTAAACCATTTCATAAAATAGAGTTTGTCTTCAGACATTATGCATAAACAAAGCCTTGTGATTTATAGATGGTGTCAGAAATTAATCTGCAAGTAAAGCAAAAGCCCTTCAATGTGACAGCTACACTATCCCTTTGGGCTTCGTAATTTTTCAATTCCATTTATTAATTTGTTATTAATTATAACTTCCCACAATACCTCTAGTACCTGAAGTAAACCACTCAATATACACTTTAGCCACATTCGTGTGTTCGTAACTCTCAAACCACCTCCATTTAGTGTCAGTATAAATCCATGGTCAGAATAAGCATAGATATTTGAAATTCCTCTTAGGTCACAGGGAAATCTTAAAATAGCAAATCATGATGAATGACTTATGATCTAATATGAAAATATTGAGTAAGATATGAGTAAATGAGACAGGTCCAAATGTGATAAACCCCTGAGAGGTTCATATATGATAATCAGAATATAATATATCTTTCTCAAGAGGAATTTTATTCTTCTGGCTTTCAAGATCATCACAGCCAGGTTGAAAACACTGAATATCTCACAACAACTAAGAACTTGAGTTAGAGGATTCCTTCAAATCCTATCTTTATAGATGAGGAAACTCAGACTCAAACATTTGCCCAGTATTAACTTGGGCAAATGTTTACTGTTTGTTTGCTATTCGATGTGTAGTGGAGACTTGAATCTGCATTCCTTAGGCTTTTTAGCAGTATTCTTTCTTTTTTAAAAAAATAACTTTTTTATTATGAATATTTTATCATAAACATATATGTATAACATATATTCATTATAAACAATATTAGAAAAATAAACATCCATGTTCCTCCACCGCTGTGCCTAAAAATAGAATATCACCATGTAGATTTGAAGTCTCCTATCTCCAATCTGATAGGATCCCGCTCTCCATCATAGGTAACTACTAATTCAAATTTTTATCTTTCCTCTGCTTTAAAAGAAATTACCACACATAGAGACAGACACATCTGTGATTGCTCTTGTTTAATTTTACTCATTTTGCCATTTACACAAATGGAGTCATTTCATATGTATTCATCTCCTGTTTTTGGGTTAGGCACTGTATGATTCTAAATGCCATACATGTTGATTGTGTAGGTACAGGTGATTCATTTTCACTGCTGCAAACCATTTTGTTGTATGTATTTATATACAACCATTTGTTTTTCACCTCTTCAACTGATGGACATAGGATTGTGCCTGGTTTTCACTCTTAATGAGCAATGCTAACATGAACGGTCTCATATGGGACCCCTGGCAGAAACATACAACAGCATCTCTAGTGAATATACTCTAGGAATGGAATTGGTGATCCAGAGTATGGACCAAGTTGATAAGGTGTTGCCAAACCGGTTTCCAAAGGAGCGGTACCAGTTTGTCTAACGATCCTTCTTTCTTGATAGCATTGCCAGCATTTGGTATTGTCTAGTTTCCCATGCATCCCAATGTGATCACCAGGGTCCTTATTAAAGAAAAGAGGGAGGTAGGAGGAGAGTCAGAGTCAGAGATGTGATGATGCATCTTCTTGACCACAAGCCAAGGAATGAGACAGCTGCTGAAAGCCGGAAAAGGCAAAGAAATAATTCTCCCCTAGAGCTTCAAAAGGAACAGAGCCCTGCTGCTCCGTTTTGGACTTCTAACCTCCAGAACTATATGATAATAAATTTGTGTTGTTTTAAGCCGCTAAGTGTATGGCAATTTGTTATAACAGCAAAAGGGAACTAATGCAGATGGGTAGAGGCTGTGGGGAGTGAGAAGTTGTTCTTTTCACTTTGTAAAATGGTCCCAGCCCAACCAGTAAAACTACCTGTTACAGATAAAATTCTCTTATTTCTTTTTAAGAAAAAAAAATCAAAATATGTCCATTCAGTTAGATAAAACAAGTATTTCTTGAATGCTTAGGTTCTGGTAACCAGGCTCAGGGAAATAAGTTTGGTTAAGGATCTTGTGATTATTCAAACAAGAGTGTATGTTCCCATTCATTCAGTTTACATCAGCTCAACCAATTCCTGTTTGTACCAGAAACAGTAGTACAAAACAAAGTTTTCCATAGCTTCAAAAATTAGACTACTTCTAATAGGGGAGATCACCATCTAAACAAAAATATCAGTACAATGAAGTAAGTGCTATGAAAAAAGTCACTGCGATTTGTAGGTGCCCGGATTAAAAGCATTGTGACTGAAGAAAAGCGGGAAGCCTTCCTGGACCGGGTGCTGCCTCAGCTGGGATGTACAGAAAGGACACCAGTGGAAGCAATCTCATGAGCAAGTGCACAAAGATGGAAAACTCACCGACTCACGGTGTTTGGGGGAAATCACAGGAAGTTTAGCATCCATGTTGGGTTCTAGGTGAAAAAAAAAAGCAAAATAAACAAACAAACAATGACTGACAAGACAGTTACAGAGGTTCCTGCATGCCATGTGAGTACATTTTACTTTATCTTGTAGGTGGTAAAAAGCTTTTGATTAGCTTCAAGCAATGCATTGACAGGATCTGATTTGCATTTGTATAGATCCTCCGATGACCTAGTGGAGATGTATCTAAGAGATCATGAGCAGAGCAGGGAGACAGACCATAGGCAGATGCTACAAGGATCCAGATCAGAGGTAGGGCAGTGGCAAATAGAGACGGGAAGGAGGGAGATTGGAGAAATGATTACAGAGATCGCAGGATTTGGAAAGGAACTGGGCTGATGGGTGAGAAAGAGGAAGGGTCTAGGATTACCCTTACCTCTCTGGCTTAAACACTTGGATATTTGGTTGGGTTATAATTGAGACAGGAAATATAGAAGGGAGAGTTCTGATTTTGGAGGAGGGAGAGTTCCCTGTGGGACAGACTGACTACCAGGGGAAATATCAGTCCAGCGTGTTAAGGAACAGAAAGTAAAAACAAGTCTCTGACTGAGCCGCTGGAGCTAAAGCAAGCTCACAAGAACTGTTCTTAACTTCACAACTATTTTCCCTAAAAGTTTTCTTTCCAACTTGTTGGCTACCATGTCAGTTTGTTTCTGCTTTGAAAGAGTTAAGAAGGGCTTTTGAATAGCTTACCGGTACGAGTGTCTCCATTACCAAGTTGAGTATCCAGTGACTTGTGGGCAACAAGGAAATCTGAGTATTGTAGAGTTATTAAGAAAATCTATGTACATAGTTTATAAATAAATGAGTTCTAAGTAACTTGTGAAGTGGCTATGAAGCCTTGCTCTCAGTGTAAGGGTTTGACCAGGTAGCAACAGATATCTGAAGATACAAAGCTTAATATGAAAACAGTCCAAACCAAAAACCAAAAGACTGAGTGGGCATGCCAAAGCAAAGATGTGCTTCAATCTCAGGGATATAGAGCTGCCATTATATCTACTATACAATGATAATTGAGAAGTTCTTCAGAAAGCAAACCAAATGCAGTACAAATAGAATTCAAAACTTTATACATTAGAGAAAATCTTAAGTTCGCAATCTAAGTAATTTTCAAAATATTGGGAAGCACAGTGTAGTCCAGTCTAAGAAGCCATAATATAGAGCTCTATTTTGTACATAGGATATTAAAACTCTACATGCAAGATTGTAACTTCCTTTTCATGAGTGTTAATCAAAATTGATATTTAGCCATTGTGTCTTCAATGTGTAATTTTCTCATCATAAGTAATTGGTAAATTGAGGACTTTCCAAAGCCATGAAAAGAAAGCAATACAAGACTTCAAACACTGTTCTAATCTATATGTCTATTCTCTGAATAAAACTAGGCTGGATAAATCTGTGGTCACTTTCAAATAATCTTAGAGATGAGTGTAACCCTGCCTCTGTCAGTCACCCATGCCAACATTTCATCACAGGAACATCTCCTTGGGTCTTCCTTCTCCAAAATATATTTTTTCTAGATTATTAGAGTTCTAACATTTCAAATCAGTGGGAGACGATCATCTTGGGATAATTTTTATAACTCAGTAGTTAGTAAGCAGTAAGTTTATCATTTAATACTTAGTAAACTACTCCAAATGGGAGTACTATATCTAAACATCTACCTTAGAATAGCTAGTTGTGACTAAAATTAAGGATTCTTGTGTTATATAGGGTGTAGAATTATTAGAAAGACCTTAATTTATATTTACTGTTTTCCACCCTAAATGTCTTTCAGAAACAGAATGGACTGAGTTCCAGGTCTATGGTTGTGTAAAAAAATTACTCCCCAAATTAATAGCATAAAATAACCTAGGGTTACAGTGAGAGGACTTGAAAGGCTGGGTTCTGAAATGGTATGAAGTCTTGTTGACACACATGTCTGATGGTTGACGTTGGCTGTCAGCTGGAAATTTCACTGCAGCTGCAGCCTGGAACAGCTACCTCTGGCCACCCTACGTTACTGGCTCACAATATGGCAGTGAGGTCCCAAAGGAAATATAAGAGAAACCAAAGAAGAAGCCATATCATATCCTGTGCTCTAGTCTCAGAAGTCACACTGCACCATTTCTGCCACATTCTATTGGTCGAGGCATTTAAAAACCCACCCAGATTCAAAGAAACAGACCATCATCCCAAACTTAGGATCGAGAGGGGCATGTCATATTATAAGAAGAGCATGTGGACTGGGTTATATACATTGGTGTGGCACTTTTTAGGATGTACAGTCTGCCACAGACTGGATTCCAGCAAGAAAGTGTCACACATTGAAGGATTTCTGTTTAACGAATATCAATAGACCTAGAGTAATAATGTGACAAACATGTAAAGAAGAGAAACAGCTTCCTTCTTATTTGAAATATTAACTGATACAGTATCCACAGCAATAATGACACAATTGTGCAGAGTTTTACATAGGTAGTGAGTGAATATAAATTTTGAAACACAAATAATTCCAACCTTCCAATAATCCACTATTTATACAAGCAATTAAACAGGTGCTCTATACAGTTTGAACAGTAAACAGTGAGATCACTAAAGGGATGTGGAAAGATAGAAACTTCTGTTACAAAAAAAGCGAAGGATGCATCTTCAAATGCTGGGGCGGTTTATTCTAGTTTTTATGGGAAGGCAGTGCAGAACTGGTTAACATACAAATTGAAGTGCTCTTCAAAAGAATCACTTGGACTGAAAAAACTTCAGTATTTTCTGCTTTCTGAAATTACCAAAATGTATCACGTCATGAAAATCTCATATCTCCTATTTTGCGCAAACGTATTAAGCCTGGGTACTAAAAATAAGCCACAAAAATTAGAAATAAAAAAGGATGAGACAACTGCTCTTCCCCCAACCGCATAAAATACGAAGCTCATAGCGGGCACACAGTATAGCTCGCTCCTGTTACCAGTGCAGCTATAATGGAGAGCTGTTGACCTACGTTCCCAGAGTGCCCCAGTTCCAATGCTGCCGAGAGCCTCCCCCGCACTTTCCCCATCCTTATGTTTTTTTCTGGGAACTGTTAAGTTCTTAAAAGATTTCAGTTCTCTGACCAAAACTGATTGATACAGAAATGGAATCGAACCTAAGCCAAGACAAGGAAACCATGCCTCAGGGCTGGTGAGCCTGGTGGCAGGAGCTATCAGCAGTAACGCTGGGAGTTAGAGCGGCCATGTTTTCACCACAAAGTCCACTCCGCTGCAAGTGAAGAATGAAGTCAAAGCAGAAAGAAAAGCAGAAATGAAGAGCGACCTGGCTTCATTTGTTCTGGCCATTCTTGAGACCTGATCACGTTACTGCCCTTAGCTTCTCTGAGACACCCCAGGAGTTAGCCAGAAATTACCCACTGAGCTACGAAGAATAGAAAACTCAGTCGATCGCCGCTTCAATTTTTTTTTCCCAGACGACAGGAAGTCCAAGGCTGAAGTAAGGGTGACTTTGAGGATCCACATTCCCTCTGGCTTCCTAGCTCTGCCACTCTTAGAAGAGAGCAATTGTCACATGGCCTCATTTAAAAGCTACAGCTCACTCCTCTCCAGCTTGAAGGCCCTTGTTCAATGGACACTGATTGGGGTTGTCTCAAAGCATAGCTATATTCCTGCATGTTAGAGAGGGGCATGGGGGAGTTTTCAAGACTCCCCAGGTGATGCTCAAGCTCTCTGCCACAGGTGGAGAGCCTTGCCAGACAGTCCCTGAACGTTACCCGGTGAGCTGGAGAGAGTGGGGTAAGCGAGCTGCTATGAGTAGAAATGTCTTTCAAGTTTCAAGGTTTATCTTTTTTTTTTTTCATTGAAGCATAGTCAGTTACCATGTGTCAATTTCTGGTGTGCAGCACAATGTCCCAGTCATGCATGTACATACATACATTCATTTTCATATTCTTTTCAAGGTTTGTATTAACCATCCGCATGAATGCGGGCAGAGGGGGTAGAGTGCGTGCTTAGCATGCACGAGGTTCTGGGTTGATTCCCCAGTACCTCCACTTAAAAAATAAATAGGTATAAACCTAATTATACCCCCCAAACAAACAAACAAAAAGTACATTAATTAATCGAGTTGTGTTGTTAGGCATTCAGGCAAGCCAGCTTACATTTCCTCTGGAAAAAACATGGTACAAAATTATAAACACAAACATGAATACATAAATAAAAGAGAGAGAGAAAAGGGGCAAAATTACAAAAAGATACGAATACATAAGCAAAACAAAGAGAAGATAAAAATCTGTGTGCATGTTTCTTCCAATTTCGTAATTCAGTAGTTTGTCTTAATACAAACATCCCCCTACATCTACACCTAAAGTCAAGTCTTCAGGAATGTGCGCACTTTTTCCTGTGGCTTTAAGAACCAGAGAAGCTTCTACCCGCTTTGAGAAGCACAGGACTAGAAAGAGAAGTGGCTCATCCATTCCCTGCAGGAGGGCCCATTTCCAGGTCCTGCCTGGGTCAGCCTCTTCTGCCACAGCTAACCTGGAAGACGTCTTCCTGTCAAGGAGTTTCTTTCTCCTTCACAGAGGCCCCACCCTACAGAGTCAACATCACTAGGGCCTCTCAAGTCTTCTCCTTTTCTTCTCCACTTAATGCACATCACCTGTCCTGTTGCTGGATTTCAAGTTCCCCATTTTTTCTGCCCTGATTTCTAGAATCCGTGCCTTCCTTCTTTCTGCCCACCATTGACACTTTCTTCACCACTGTGTCATGTACACCTTACCCTGTTTTGTGCCTCTGGCCTTCAATACTTTAAACACAATGTTTCCAAACAGACCACCTGATCAGAGTAATCCCCTGGCCCGATTTACGCCCCTGCAGATTTTTACTCTGTGGTCACCAGTCACATCTGATTCACCTTTGTCATGTCCCTGTGCACGGCCCCTTCATTAACTTCCATTGTTGAGCAGTAGAATCAGCTACACAATCTGCAGGGCCCAGGGCAAAATGAAAGTGTAGAACCCCTTGTTCAAAAATTAAGAATTTCCAGGCAGTAATAGCAGAACATTACAGCAAGCCTGAGGCCCTCTTAGACTGGGTCCCTGTGTGGAACTCCACGGGGTTCTGGGAAGCTGGTCCTGGTTGCCACCCTATTCAAAGACTTTTTACTTTGTATTTTTCTCCTTCTGCAAATACTTTTTAGTTGGCTTTCCTGACCTCAGCTGTCTAGTCATCCTGTAAACTCCTTCCATTTTAGTGATCCGCCATGCCTTGCCTTTGCTCATTCAGCAATGGGAAACATACTGTGAAATCACTATACTGTTCTCCTCTCTTATACATCACTATGTTCATATATTTATCCTGTTCTCTGGACACAGATGGCTATGTTTTGCCTCTACCCCTTTGTTCAGGCCATTCCCTCAGTCTGGAATGCCTTTCACTCACTCACCCGTACAATCATTCCATAACCCCAGGTCTAGGTAAAAATTGCCCCAACTATTAGTCACTCCTTTTTGCCCCCAGATGAAACGAACTATCCTTTCTCTGAAGGCCCAGAGCTTTCTTTGTCAGTGTCACACTGGTGGCTATTATTACTGTCTTCCATGTAATTTCTCTGTCTGGTGTGGTTTGCATCCCCTGCATTAAGATCAACCTCTGTCTTTATCTCCCTTATACCCCGGGCATGTAGTGCACTCAGTACGTACATTGTTTGTCCAAGGGCGTTTGAGTCTAATTATTTTGAACGTACATGCAAAGAAGCCCTTTATCCCCAGATACTTAAACGTCTCTCTTTTCCAGTAAAAATCTGAGAAGGCACTTCTGCTCATTCTTTGCTTCAGAATGAGACCAAGATGTTTATGTATAGAATGGGGAGGGAGGGAGAAAAAAATAGCAGAGAGAATTGGAGATAGTCCCAGTTCCTCCCAAACTGGGAGACGTTCAGACCTCTTGATTTATTGGGAGTGTCTCTCCCAGGCTTTAGACTTACGAATCTGCATGTAAACACAGAATTTATTCCAAAGTCAAATGGTTTGGGGATTCAATTGCATATTAATGAATTTATGGTTTCTGTTCTCATACATTAGTTAAGACAACTAAAAGTAAACCATGTAAAGTGAACATGGGAGTAAGGAAATGAGTGAACTGATAAAAGCCCTATTCTTCGGTTTCTTCTTAGAGAATTGAGCGATTTCTGAAATGTACATTCAGCAGCACTGGGAACTTTATCGACTTATTTAACCCACTGTGTTAGTTACTATTGTGTGCTGAGGATTTCAAGACTAATAAAATATAGTCTCTGATCCTGGGTAGCAGCAGAAAGAAAATCTTATGCCTTCTAGAAGAGGTGGGTTCTTGTTTCTGAAATGGGAGATGAGGCAGGGGTAGCAGCAATAGAAAGAAGTAAATGATACGGTGATTAAGCAGAAAAGAACAAGAGCAAAGATTATTCAAAAACCTTCTCAGGGGTTGGGAGCTGGCCTCCCTCTGCCCTAGGAGAAACTTGTGCTGAGAAACAAGTGATGCCGCAGCCAAGAGCGGCTAGGTGGGAATCGGAGTGCAGAGCCAGGACATCTGTTTGGGAGCAAGGAGCAAGGACAAGCTGGCCAGAAGGATGCTAAATTTACTGCAACCCGGGAATCCAGGTATTAGTAAGCAGAACTGCGCCTGGGAGTGTTCTCAGATTAGGAAACAATGTTAATACTCTCCCAAGCCCTTCCTTCACTTTTTTCTTTTAGAATGAAAAGCCATGTCATGGCCCTGGAAATGGTTATAAAACTAATTTACCCTCACAAAAAAAAAAAAATCTCATGAGCATACAAAAGAGTATAAAGTATAAAATGGCTTTTATAGCAGAGTAAACTTTAATAGGCAAGTAGTTGACTATCTATAAAACGCCATTAGGAGCAATACCATCACTTCTTTGACTCTGTCTCCCTTCCTGAACTGAACTGAAAAAAATACAGCAAAATGGGGAGTGGGAATAGGGAATCATCTCTGCATTTAGAAAGGAAAGGCAGTGCATTACATGTTCTCAAAAGGCCACTGGCAAAAATAATGCATCCCCCCAAATTAGGCGAATGCCATCAGTCCCATTAGAATATTATCGTGAATCATAAAATATTACTTGTTTAACACTTTAGAAAGTTTGGATGGAGAGGAAGAATTGGAGATGAGGATGAAATTCCCAGGGAAAATCAAAGCCAACCAGATTTCAACCTGCGACCCTGTATGGGACCCTGGTAAGCTAGCATGCCCTCCACCAAGATATGAGGAGGGCCCTGGGAGGCACCTGAGGGAAGAAGGTGTCTTGGATGTGGCAATGGAAATGATGCAGGCACCCTGAAACCAACACGGCATCCCCACTCCTCGAAGAAGAGGTCATGAAATAATGCACACATGACAAGGTTTTGGAGCTGAGCCCAGGCTTCCCAATGGACTTCCGCTCGCAGGGAGGAACCTGAGGGTCTCAGGCTCATAGGAAGTTTTCAGGAGTATATTTTATTTTGACATGGCTTTCACAATTGTTTGTGGTGGTGGAGGTGGTTTGTTTATTTTAAATTTTTGTTTCATTTTGCCTTCTGAGAACTATGTAATGTCAGCATCATCTGTTAGTCTTTGACTTCGAATGGCTGCTGTGGTGTCTGAGTTAACGTAGAATGGTTCTTAAAAACAGCAGAAAGGATTGTGTGATGTTTACTGGGTTGAAAAGCCTGGAGGGCTTTTCTATGCTACCCCACAGGCAGCTGATCACAACTTTGCTACCGCTGTTGTGGAGATGGCAAAAGGGAAGAATCTGTTCTAAAGCAAGGTCAACCATCAGTTCAGGGAGTTTTTAACAAGGGAGCCTCGCTGATCAAATGTCCTGAATGGCAGAGTTGCACCACTGTCTTTCCTGACTCTGGAAGATATGGTCCAGGAGAGGTGAGGAAGGGAGGTGGCACAGATGATCTAATCGGGTCAGTTGCTGTATCTGACACCTGGTGTAGTCACAGACCTCACAGCAGAGCACCTTCATTTCCAGCAAATAAGTGGCAAAGCCAGAGCTGGAAATAAATCCCTTGATTCTAGAGTACATAGCTCCGGCTCGACCTCATCATACCTGATTTTGGCCTTGCTAAAATAATAATATGAATATATGTGTGTGTACACATATATATATATGCACATGATTGGGACATTATGCTGTACACCAGAAACTGACACATTGTGATTGACTATACTTCAATTTAAAATAAAAATAAAAATAAAATCTGAGATGATGCTGGAAAAAAAAACATTTCTGAAAGAGGGAATTAGCCTAAGAAAAAAGAGAAATATATTGAATTCAGGTCAGTACAACACGAATTATCATTAATTCTGTTCAATACAATTCCAGTCACCATATCCTCAAATTCTAACATCTGCTGGATAATTTCAAGCTGTAAGATTAAAATATTCATGAAACTTAGCACTGGTTGTGCACCTCCTATTTGCCAGGAAAAAGAGTTATTTGCTTCATGAATTTGATCATCCCTGTCTTACAGCTAATGTAACTCACAATATACACTCACTGCTTTGCCTGCTCTCCCTCTCGGCCAGGCCTTTCTGTCCTGAGTGTGCGACTTAATTACACCTCAGAACAAGCCTGGGTCACAGAACAAGTGATATAAAAGGTAGGAACCATTTAAGACAAATTTGGCTAAAAATACAACTACTGCATCCTAATAAATGTGACTACATCCATGTAATACAACTATCCACCTACCCCAACGACCCATCCTTCTGCACATCAAACCACCCAGTTGTCAAATTGCTACAATTTGCACAGAATTAATGTTATATAATGACTTTAATGTTTACCCAAGACATATCTCAATGGAAGAAAATGAGCCAAATAAATCACATGGATTTAGAAATGCAAACATTTATGACAGCAATAATGGATACATAGTTTAAACTTCCAAGGTTATCATCACTGCCATTACTGATTTTAATGGCCTACAAGTCTTCCCAAAGAATTGTTAATTTCCTTTAAAACTACAAAATGATTAGCTGATAAATGTTTAAAAGAAAATGTATTTGGGCACCAGGGGAAAAAAACAATCTAGTAATTTTCCATCAGATAATTTTTTCCAAGGCTTTATTTGCTCTTAGATAATACAGTATGTTTTGGATTTTAAAGCTCAGACTTGGCATGCCTGTATCTCAATAAGAAACACATTCTTTTGCAAGAAAAGAAAAACTTTTTAGCAGAGTGATCAAAAATTATAATTTTAATGAAAGATTATGCTCTACTACAGATAGAATTGGTGACATGCTTAGCCATCTGCATGGTAGAGTTTAATGCATACCAAAAAAACAAACAAAAAAAACCTTACAAATTACAACAAAAAGCTCTTTGTCACTTTCTTACCTCAGCGCCAAAATTGTCACTGTTGGTCTGTTGGTTACTTCTCTGGACTGGATAAAAGGCAGTTGTCAAACCACATATTGCCTTTGAGGAAGACTGTAGCTGTTGATTCTACTATCTTAGAGATAAACTATCATGTTATCGCACGCGGAAGTGAGACATAGACTATTGAGTATTGATAGATAGAAGTCTGGAAGCACAGAGAATCAATAAAGAGAATGAGTACACAGTCCTTCACTAGGGAATCAGAGATTCATTAATGAAAGCTCCACCCATTAATTGCTAATTTTACTCTTGGTTGCATTTGTTCCTTTATGTGGATAAATATCTGTTCCTGAACTTCACTTCCCACTGTTGAACATGTGCGGATGAGGCTGTCCACAAATGAGCAACTCCAGGCACTTGAATCTGTATCACTCCCCAAAGTCATAAAACATTTTTTCTCATCTTCCTGGGAGTTATATATAGAAAGAGAGAATGGAAGAGAGAGAATAGCCTTCTCTACAGCGAGTCGTAAAGAATGCAGATACTCTGCCAGACATGTCGCAAAGAAGATGAAAAACCAAACTACTGGTTATCAGTACGGGCTCTTTCAGCTCAGCTGACATTCTGATGACTCTTGCAAGGGTCACTTGAAGTGCTTATCCACTGAAGCATGTGAACTTTAACAGTGAACTAATGCTGAATGCTGCCCCCAATCAAGTTGTACCACATACTGCTACTTCATCACTGGCAGGTAAAATAGAGGGGGAAAAAAAAAAACCTATTAAATCCTGAAGATTTTTAGACAAATAAACCATTTGGGGTTTGTTCCGTTTTAGGGTTTTGTTTTTTTTTTTTGTGATGGTGGCGGTTTTTTCACTAAAACCAGGAAAGCAGGAGGCTTGAGCTTGCATTTTTAATACAGCTGAAAAATCTGTAATATAAATAGTATAAATGCATACTATAAGCAGTGTAAGGAAAAAATTCATTATTGCCTATAATAGTCTGATTTATTAATGAGTGCCTTAGAAAAATAAACACTTCACTGGTTTGAGTACTCACAGCAACTAATCTGTTTAAGATATTAATGACCATCGTACTATTTTCTGAGATGACATATATTTCCACCCACAGCTTTACAAAAGAAGAATGAGAAAAAAAATTGCATTTCTTCACAAATCCGAGACCTAGACGCTGGCGGTGCACTTACAGAGCCTGAAATAACTGAATAACAGTGTGAGGAAATGACTGCCTTTTCAGTTTTTCCCCTTCTGAATAAAGTCGAGGAAAAGAATCTCAATTGCTCATCTTTTTTAACAAAGAGAGAACTGGCCTCAACTTGGAGGCTTAGCTAGCGATGGTACCCACGGTTGTTCTGCTGCATCGCGCTCATCTTTAGAGGTGATTTCTATTCATAGCATCATTACCCATTTTTCGGTTACAGTAGTGATGTAGAGTTTCCTACCTAAATGAATTTACCCTTGTAAAATAAGTGTTTTTATACTGCGGATATGATTATTTATTTTAAAATGCATTAGTGTAAACAGTAGGTTGTGTATTTTGAACAAGTTGTTTCTAATCCACACTCCAGGAAAAGAAAAGCTTATTACTTAATCAGGACTCAATACCGAAAGAGAACTATACTTTAAAAGTAACGTGTCCCTAAACAAACCTATACCAATGCTTTGTTAATTGGTATAAGAGATGTTAGAAATCATCTTTATTGGTTTAAACGAATGTTATCCCAGAGAAGCGGTGAGTTAGGACGCCCTACCACCTTTGTAGGGGCGCTGCAAAGCCACGGTGCCTCACTCAGGATCCTGAACGGCATGGCTCCTGCATCCTCCCATCGCACAGAGGACCCTGTAGCCTGATCTTACTCCAAGGATGTCTGTGACAGGAACACTGTAATCAGAATACTGGCATCAGAACACTGATGTTCCTTTTGGAGCAGACTTTCTTGCCACAGCTAGTACACTTAAGACAGAAGTCAGCCTGCAAAGTTCTGAATAGAATGAATGACCTCTTTTGGTCCTCAGTTGCTACTACCTTATTTCTTTAATCTTCCAGTGCATATTTTCTCATATTTTAACATGCCTGGAGTTAGATATATCTTACAATCAATCACATTTTATAATTATGATTAGCAGTATTTCTTTTATTCTCAGTGCTTTGTAGAATTATTGTGCATGTTACAATAGACTATATTTTAGTTTTGGTGAAATGCAATAAATATTTGCACATTTGACAGAATTTGTTCTGAGATATTCATTCACTGTAATATATTATCTGATAACAAAATTGTCAGGAAGAGGAAAATAATCCTTCACCAATGTGTAACCTCCAGAGGGTTAACATTATTTACCAAAGAGATGTTTGCTAAATGGCCTAATCAGCTTAAAGGTAATTTTGCATCATGATACAATTCAAAGAGCTCAGTAGAAACATCAGAGGCTAAGTAGATATGAAAAATACTTAAAAGCCTTAAATAAATGGTTGAAGTTTGGAAAACATTCATCTGGTCAAACCCTACAAATAAGGAAACTAAGAAACAGTGAAGTGGTTAAATGGCTTGACCAACATTCTACAGTAAACTGAGTGGCCATGGCCAAGGGTCATTTAACTATTTTATGCTATGTCTCAGTTATCTATTGCTCCATAACAAATTACTCAAAGCTTGAAGGTTTAAAATAGCAAATATTGTGTCACTATTTCTGTAGGTTTGAAATTCAGGTACGACTGAGCTGGATGCCTTGGACTCAGGGTCTGTTAGCTAAGGCTGAGATCTCATCCGAAGGCTTGACTGGGGCTGGGGGGGAATCCGCTTCACAACTTATTCACATGGTTGTTGGAAGGAGTTTTAAATGTTAAAGATCTACCCAGAGACAATACAGTTCTCCATGTCATTTGCTCTTTGTTATAATAGACACTCAGCCACTTTTCAGTTTGTGCTGCCTCTTCCTGATAGTAACTGCCAAGATTATCATAGCCACAGACAAAACTTTCAAGTGCATGAAGATTACATCTATATTTTGTGCCTATTATCATATTAATTTAGGAAAAACACTTAAAGGTTAACAAGGCATTTCTTTGTGAAATAGAATTTTGACTGATTCTGTTTTACTGTTTTATGGGTTTTTTTCTGACAGTTTTCAAGTTTCCTACAATAAACACATAAAATGCAAGTTATTTTAGTAAATGAATTTTTCAGTGTTTTAAAACTCATCAGCAATTTAAGTAAATTATGATGTATATGCTTTCATGTTTGCATTGCTTTCTGCATTTAGGACTTTTCCTTGAAAGTTCAGAATTACAGGTCCTTGGATATATTTTTCCCTGAATAAATCTAACACCAAAAGAGACTTTCAGCTGCCAATTCAGAATGCAGGCCAAGTTGCAAAAGAGGAAAAAAAAAGGTAGAAGAAAAAGTCCAGTCCCTTTTGGCTTCTCAGGCAAGGTGAAGCAGTCAGAAAGGTCAAATGAACTATTTTCTTTATAAGTTTGGCTCCCTGAGCAGGTAGCTGAATTCACAGTTCTCATTTCTGTCTTGCCACTTTGCACCATCAAACATGGGCTGTATAAAGGCATCACTGTCAGGAAGAGTCTCTTTTCAGAATCTCTGAGCACAGTCACTTGGATGGCCAGGCTCTTTTCTCACCGGGCACAGCCTCTTGTGAAGTGAGTTTTGGGTACCCAATAGCCCTGACATGTTCCTTCCTCCCCGTGGCCTGGGGTTGACCAGTGACTGATGTCCCAATTATTCTACAGAACACGTCTTACCTACTCTAAGAGAATAGCTCAGAACCCAAGTAAACTCCAAGAAGAAAAAACATGAAATGATGCTGATTTGGCCCAAAGAAACCTTTGGAATGTGCATCATTTACATTCAACAATAAAAACAACTGCATAGCTGTTTTTTCTTTTTCCTATTTTTGAAGAGGGAAAAACACTGAGTTGTGACCCCATACAAAAAATTTGACATTTTGGTTCCTAACATATGACTTATTCCTTTTAAATCACGATTGTTTACTTTATTAACAAATCAGAAAGACTTAATTTGTCTTAAATGTTTCCAGAATGTGATTCTTTCTGAGGATCCCACTGCAGTAATATAAACTTGAACATATGTTCACACACAATTATAAGCTTAGAAGAGATCATAATTCCATGACTTCATCACAGTGGCTTTCAAGGCTGGAATAGTAATTACAGCTGTGCTCACTGTATTCGTTATGATTTTCACAAGAAAATGTTTTACATAAAATAAGAAACACCTTCAAATTGTTTTAGAAATAGAGTAAACAAATATATTGGAATCTAAGTGATGATTCATATTTACCGTTCAGTGTAGTATTTTTAACAATTATAGCAACTTCCTTCCTTTTAATTTAGCATCCCCAAAGAAAAAATGACATGTTTACAGATGGCTAGGTAAGAGTAACTTCACACAGTAAAGCACAGACGTGAAGAAAATAGGGAAGGCTAATTTTAAGATAGATTTTAAATTAATAGAAAGGTAGATGAGAAAATTCAAACTGCTTAATTATCAGCATTTGTATTATGCATTGGAAACTCCTCCTGAGATTTTGAGTGGATTTCCAACGTGTGTTTTTCAACCTTGAGGACCGTCTCATATGAAAACTGCCCTTCAAAAGGTCATGCAGTGTAATTGAAACACCTGAAGATAAATGAAGTCTTTCTATCACCCCAATGTCTAGTTTTAGGGTTTAATGAACGCTGACTATCATGATAATCAGCAGTAGCTGATAGAACATATTAAATTCTAATGTTTAACAAATGAGAAAAGGAAGAAAGCATATCAGGAGAAGGGATACAGAAAGAAAGAAAATGGAATGTTCATACAATGTTATTCAAACTATTCTCCAAATACGCATGTGGTACGCAGCTACTTTTCAAACTTACTTGCCAAGAAACTCTTTGGTTGTTGTTTTGTTTCATTTTTGTTTTTGTCATTTGGTTTCACTTGGGACTATGTCCTGAGGAATGTGCTTGGAAAATATCAAATTGTCTGACAAAATGTATAGACAACGAGTTACTCTAGTGGTCGAAAGCAATATTCACACAACAAAATTGAAGGGCCTATCGCGTGCTCTTTGACAGTAGAATTAATGAGATGCTGTAACACACAGGCTTTTCTTTTCCTTAAGGAATTTCCCATAAAGCGGTCATTTTAGACCTTTCAGTTACAAATTTCTATTAGCTCCATCTCCAAAGGGGAACAGGGAGAAAGATAAACTTGACCCATCACTATTTCCTGTGTTCCTCAGTTAAAGTGTTAACATAATCCCTCTTCTACGATTCTCTGCTCTCTTTACATAACTCACTGTTACTACTCCCGACAGAGAGAAACTATTAGAGTTCTCCAATGATAGTGCTTATCAGTTTTACCCGCCATGAACTTTAAAGAAACCTCTTGAGCGGATTTGCCTGTAAAAATGCCTGGAGGCTCCATTAAACCTAACTTTATGAAGGTAACAGTAAAATTCTCAAGAATGACCATATGCACATTTTATGAGAGCCCTCTTCAGTGCATGATATATATTTATATTTAATGGAGAGGGAAGATAATGTGTTTTTCCAAACCTCATGACAAAACTTGATACAAGTACTGCATCACCCCAAGGAGAGCAGAATTAGAGCACAAACAAGACATAAAATTCTCAGAATTTTAAGTTCGAAAGCAGTCCAGATGGATGACAGTAATATTCGAAAGAAGATGTCATCAGGCACAGAAGTTTTTATCAATGTCTCCCACCCCAAAACCAGCTGAAGAGCCGTAGACTGTAAGGTAGAGAAGATGACCGTGTCCACCTCTCTTCAGGCAGACCTTCAGGGAAGGACACGTTCTGAGGGGTCCCATTGTCAGGGACGTGTGCTGTCTGCCTGTCTGGAACACATGGGTGGCATCCCGGCTACACCTCCTTCTGCCTCCACGGTGTAGGTGGGGATGAACTTCTGTAGGGGAGCCCAGACCACGTGGGATCACAGCCCAGGCGGTCTTATGCCCTCCCATCTGCAAGTGGCAAAGGAACACAGCAAGAGAGCCTGGAAATTCGCTGAGAAATGATCGGGAGAGGCCACATAGCCAGAATGAGCAGAACTCAGATTGAGGCAAACACAGGCATCTCTACAGATGTCAGCCTGGGTCGTGTAGTTGCCCCAAAGCCAGCACATTCTGGGAGCCCCCAGATCTTAGATGACTTTCTAAAAATAAGTAAAACACTGGGAGATGTCTGAGCGCATCTGGAATTGACTAGATTAAGTTTCCTACGTTCACGCAGAATAAGGAAGTGAGATTACATTGGTTTGCAAGAACAAGTGCTACATTTTTCACATTCCCCTTTGAAAACAGTACCCACAAAACAATGACCTATATGGTATAATTAGTAAGTTCTGATATGAATCTCAGATTCTTCCTCACTAGAAAACTGGTGATAACTCTGACTTAGAGCAACCAAGACAAAGACACCGGCCTTATCAGAAATCTCTCTGTGTCCCTCTTGTCCTCTACTGTCAACACTGATATAGTTGCTTCAGAGCTTTCATTCCTAAGCAATCATCTTCCCCTTGCACCTTTTCAAATTACAATTTTTAAATGTTAAATCATTATCAGTTGTTTCCTGTGAAAGTTTTGGCTTCCTTCCAATTTGCTCGACGAAATATTGGCTGTGAGGATGCAATGTTCCACCCTTCTTGTCTAACTTTTTAAACTAATCTCAACTATTTAAACTATGTCTGTATTTCTGGGGACTAGGTTCGGTCTGCACTAGCAGTAAATACGGGACGGGAGAAAGGACATTGTAAAGGATCTGCAATGGGAAGATACCGTTTGTCACACAAGAACTCAGTAAGTACTTGCTGGGAGTTACAGGGGTAGGAAGCCAATAAATGAATCTGAGTTTCTGTAGACTCTGTTACATACTTTTGTGAACACTGTAATTCTTATGGTGCGGTATTAAAAATGACTCCAGAGGCAGTAGCTGAGAAACATCTAATATCAAACAGATCACACTAACTCCTGGGAAAAACATTCTCTCTTTACACTGTACTCACTGATTTCCTCGTCTAGTTTCTAAACCAGGTTATCAGCTCCTTGAAAGCAAGGACTATGTGTTCTTCACCGTTGTCGTGACTAATCCCTGTAACAATGCCTGGAACGTAATAGGTATTCAACAAATACTCACGAAAGGAAAAAATAAATTAATGCAAGAAATTGTTAATTGCTACATGCGTAGACCTCCCCAGCTGTGTCTAACACATAAACATCAATCAGAACCACAAGTTAATTGTTCTTTCTCATATCCTGCTTTATGTTTAAATGAGATCATTCCTGCAAGAACTGGAACTTCCTCCAATCATTAAGGACAAACCACAGCCTCCATTTCAAGGTAAACAGGAAACTAGGTCTAAAGCTGTTGCTGGGCCAGTGAAATGTTCCCATTCGAATGGAAATTCTCCCATGTACACACAAGTTGACCGGTCTGAATTGAAACTTCTGACTCAACTCAGCCAGTGACATCACTACCTCTTTACATTTTAAGTGTTTTGTGTTTGTTTTTTTTGCACGTTAACCTGAAGAAGGGGCCGGTAAAGTTCAAAGTACTAGTCCACTTCCGGCAGACCAACAGACCCGCTCGCTGCATGCGCTTTCTCATTTCAGTAGTCCTTTCAGTCGTATTATCTAGTTCAATCTTCTCAAAATTCCTGTGGACTAGGTTCCTTCTTTCCATTTAATAGTAAGCTGAGGCTAACAGATTTGCTCAAGGTCCTGCTTTTAAATGGCAAAATCAAGACCAAAATCCATCTAGGTCTTCTAAAGCTATGGCACCCTCCCTCTCACTCTATGCCAACTTACTGTCTTTTTATAGAAAAATATGCCATTTTGGAATGATTTACCTAGAAAACTGGAAAATGTTCTTCTGTTTCATATAGAGGTATATTTAGCAGGCTTAATTATGATTGTGAATCAGTAACATTAAAGAAGAAAAAGCAAGGGTAACTGCTATGTATCTGTTAAAATGTCTAGGGCATAAATATACATCTTAGGGTAACGTTTTTTCCTGAGAAGAGTTTGTGGATGCATTATCTCATTTCCTGTGGCAAAGTTTTCTCATCCAGGCTCTGAGTGCAGACTGAGACACAGAGCCAGCATGTAATTCCTGATGGAATCCTGGCAAGAGAGCCCTGGCTTCACTACAGCTCCCTGTCACCCAGAAACCCTGAGGGAATATGCAAATATTCAATGGATTTGCAAAAGTGAATTAAAGTGTAAATAGTCGTTATCTTTTTTTTCTTAATCTCTCACACTGACTTTCATTCTGTACCTAACCTTGACATCTTACTAATGCCTGTAAATAATTTGACCATAAATTCACAAGGAAAAGGAAGCAAGTGTTGTTAGTCACTACTCTCATTTAGCCTAATTCCTGGCACGTGTGTGGTAGGTGTTTCATAAGAACATGAATTTAGTATAAGTGTATGAATCAAATGTTATTTGTTATTATGAAGAAAATCTCTCACTTCCCCACTTCCCTCACAACTTGCTTCTAAGATGAGTAGGTTGTTTGATGATCAATGTGGTGGATATGAAGATACAGAGACAACACAGGGAGGCAAATTTATCTGCCTAAGAAAAAATGTAAAGATACAAAACTATCAGAGAAAACTTCAGTGGAAAAGGATAAAATGAACCAGAGAACTTGCAAGATGAGCTTTCATAGAGAAAGCAGCCAAAGGCAGAAAAAGAAGTTGGAGAGCAGTGGTTTTTTTTTAAAGCTTACTTTATGGTCTTTGAAACTACACTCTCCATCGCTCACAACATCGTTAATAAAATCTGTTATTCCTTAACATTGTGACATTGGATTTGTTTTAAGGACATGCAAAGAAATTATGTTTATTTCAAGGTGGGAAAAGATGTTACTTAGATCTCTTTCCACTAGCTTAGTGTTTATAGGGTCTTTTCAAAATGCATGCAAATTCATTGACTTTTAGAATGAGAAAGAGCCTCCGAAATTATTATCTAATGCTCTATGCATACAGAGAGGAACCTGAGACACAGAGAAATTGACTTTTATTCTATTTTATTCTATTTTAGGTCCAAGAGTCATTGTAAGGTACACCATTTTTTATATAGCACCAAGAAAGAAATAGAATTAAAAAATACCATTTTTTACCATTAATTAAATTATAGCACAATGGTCTTTATAATTTAGAATTTATTTTATGCCTAATGAAAGAGCTATTTTAGAAGAATGTGTTAAACAACACCATGAAGATATAATCAATCAAATCCCAGGTCTGAGAAATTCTGTTACAGAAAGAAACTAGCTTATTTAACAACAGCAAAAATAACATAAAGAAGGGGTTAACTATTATAGATTAAAAGAAAGTTAAAATATATTAACCAAATACAATGTGCGGATCTTGTTTGAAACCTGATTTCAACAAACCAACTCTAAAAATTAATTTTTCAGGTCACCAGGAAAAAATGAATATGCATAAGGTATTATCTTTTATTAAAGGATTATTATTAATACTAGTGAGTGAAATAGTACTATAATGGTTGTGTTTTGTCTTTTTCTTTTTAATTCCTTCTATGTTAGAATTATTTGAGTTCCTTGTGGGTCATGCTCAGTTTGTATGGTTTTTCTTTGGTTTGGATTATTCCTGTTTTTTTTTTTCTTTTAATTTGTCTACTTTTTATGGAATGTCAGACATTGTATTTGAAAATTTGTAGAGATAATTTTAGGCTCTGAATTATGTCAAGTCTACCCCAGAGGATTTATTTTTATTTTTGGCAAGAAGCTAGACTAGGGAAAGAAAAATTTTAGATTACTTTAATCAAATTAGGTATTATAAGATTATTTGAAATTGGACCTAAATCCCTTGAGAGATGGTATTTTGATGGATTACTTTAACTTCTAGAGGGAAGCTATTTGGAACCCAACAAAAAGTTTGTTTAGATTTTTTTTTTCCTTCAATATGTATTGTCATCATGTTCTGATTCCCGTTTTCTCCCCTTCAGCCTAAGAAACCTGTTGTAAGACTTCTTCAACTTTTTATTTTCTCAGCCATCACTTTCAGAATAAACAGTTTTCTCTGGATAAAAACAGCCTCAAATTCTGGGCTCACATTTCTATGGTTCTCTCCTCTCCTGGATATCAGGTCCCACAATT
The DNA here is from genome assembly GCF_048564905.1 of Vicugna pacos. Lineage (NCBI taxonomy): Eukaryota > Metazoa > Chordata > Mammalia > Artiodactyla > Camelidae > Vicugna > Vicugna pacos. The sequence continues at coordinate 8,793,797 of NC_132994.1, read as the reverse complement.
CCTTACCACCTTCTTATCGTCTTCATTCCTCAAAAACATTTTTGTCCACCTTTTCTAGATGTTCTAAGTGGGAGAGTTGATCCAAACAATTCATTCTATGATGGCTAAGAGCAGAATATCTTACATTTTCTTTTTAGTATCAAGTCACTACTTGAACCCTCAGTGCCTAATATTATAAGTAAATGATAATATCAAAATTAATTAAAATCATTTATTATTTACTATCAATTTATAAAATCCATTTATAGATAAAACATACTGAGTATAACAGGAAAAAAATGCTCTAAACCTTAATCATAGAAAATAACTTAGTAAAAGTTAAAAGATAAGGCTCAAGCAACAAGATAAATCTCAAATAAACAACCTAATTACCATTTAAATGAATAGAAGAAAAGAATAAGCAAAGCCCCCCTTTCTTTCCAGTGCCAAAGTCTTTGTCCATTGCATTTTCCCAGGGAAAAGAGAGAGGAAGGGAAACGGGTCAGTATGTGTGCTAGAAAATGATAGTAAATGGGAAAGGAAGTACCACAGCAAAATCAACCATCAGATGAACACTCCCCAGATGAGGTCGCCAAAGCCCACAGGAGCTCAGTCTCCTGTAGTTCAGGAGTGAGGCTAAGGGGAGGAAAAGAACAGACAGGTGCATGCTCTCCCACCTTCCCTCCTCGTAAATTCAAGATTCTATACAAAGCTTTGGTTTCCCAGCAGTAAACATAGAGTTACATTCATCTGTCTCCTATTATACAATCTTGTGGCCACTATGACATAAGTTTCTTGTGCCTAAGTAAAAGTTCCTAACTGACTTGGACATACATTGATCTTCCCTTTCAGAAGGAAGTCAATAATAAAGATCAAAGAGGATACAAATTAGAGACTAAAAAAGAAAAAAGAAGGATCAATATAAGTGAGAGCTGGTTTTCTGAAAAGATAAAAATATTGATAAGCCTTTAGCAAGGCTCATTGAAACAAAAGAGAGAGGACGCAAACAAAATAAGAAATGAAAGAGGAGAAACAATCAATATCACAGAGATACAAAAAAAAAGAAAATCACAGAGGATATTGTGAACAGTTATATACCAAAAACTGAACAACCTAGAAGAAATGGACACATTTCTAGAAACATATAAACTTCCAAGACTGAATCAAGAATCTGAACAAACTATTCACTAATAGTAAAATTGAATTTGGAAAGCTTTTGCACAGCAAAGCGAACCATCGATAAAACAAAAAGACAACCTTCTGAATGGGAGAAATTATTATGACCAATATGTGACCAAAATATATAAAGAGCTCATACAACTCAATCTCAAAAAAGCAAACAACCCAATTGAAAAATGGGCAGAAGACCTGAATAGAAATTTTTTTAAAGATTATATAGGTGACCAATAGGCACATGAAAAAATGCTCAACACCATTAGTCATCAGAGAAATGCAAATCAAAATCATGATGAGATATCACCTCACACCTGTTAGAATGACTCTTATCAAAAAGACAAGACATAACAAATATTGGCAAGGATGTGGAGAAAAGGGAACCCTCACATACTGTTTGTAGGATTGTAAATTGATGCAGCCACCATGGAAAACAGAATGGAAGTTCTTCGGAAAACTAAAAATAGAACTACCATATAATCCAGCAGTTCCACTGTTGGTTATATACCTGAAAAAAATGAAAACACTTAATTCAAAAAGATCCATGCACCGTAGTGTTCATAGCATTATTTACAATAGCCAAGATTTGGAAGCAACCCAAGTATCCGTCAACAGATGAACAGATAAAGAAGATGTGGAAAGTTACTAAATGGAAAGTTATTCAGCCATAAAAAAGAATGAAATTCTGCCATTTGCAACAATATGAATGGACCTAAAGGGTATTTGCTAAGTGAAATAAGTTAGAGAGAAAAAAAACAAAAAAAAAATACTGTATGTCATCACTTATATATGGAATCTAAAAAAACAAACAAAGAAATGACTGTAACAAAACAGACAGAGACTCACAGATATAGGAAAAAAAAAACTAGTGGTTACCAGTGGAGAGAAGGAAGGGTGAAGGCAAAACCAAGATATGGGATTAAGAGAAACAAACTGCTGTGTATAAAATAAGTAAGGTACAAGTATATATTGTACAGAACAGGGAAATGCAGTCGTTATTTTGTAATAACTTGAAGTGGAATACAATCTATAAAAATATTGATTTATTATGTTTTACACCTGAAACTAATATAATATTGTAAATCAACTATGCTTCAATTAAAAAAAGAAGGGGGAGGGAAAATTAAAGTCAATTACAGCACTGAAAATCTCATATTAGTACACTATTTGGAGTCAAGAATACAGATGCAGAAAGATGAGTTTTATGTATATTATTTAATGTTTAAAAATAATTAATACAAGATTTTAAAATAATTAAGGAACTGAAAATAGTTACAAATAAAATGATAAAATGCAGGGAGGGCTCTCAGTGTAAGCAAGCAAAATGCTGCATCTCTTCTAGCAGGAATCTATAAATATTGATTCAAATATATAAATTTCAAGATATACGTATACATTTTTACTTTAAAATTATGGCGATAATCACCATAAAGCTAAATCTACAAACAACTAAAAGAGTTTCTATTTCAACAGTGGCAACTGGTGGTAGGATAGAGTATTTTTAACTTGATGCCATTGCCTGATTTTTTTTACTGTTTTACAATACATTTTTAAGTGAAGGGATTATTAATTGATTATACAGAGAGCATCAAACAAATACAGCCCATCATCAGATGGGAGAAGATTTTAAGAAAAATATAAATATATATTTTAATAAAAATTTTTTTGACAAAAAATACTCTTGTAATAGAGTTATTTCATTTATACCTTGTGAAAGTATATCTTATTCTAAGGTCAAGAAAACAAATTATATTTTACCTAGAGTCTAAAGAATCTAACTATAATAAAATTAACCCCTGCAGTTAATAGACTAACTCTCTAAAGGAAATCAAATAGGTAACAAATCAAATTGTTCACGTCATGAAGAAACCAATTAAAAACTGAAATCCCTCAATAGTATCTGAGCAAAATTAACACAAGTCACAAAGACAACTTGTCTTCCTCCTAAATATAATGCCTGTGGTAATTGTTTTTGAGATTTATCGTTCTCATGCCCAGGGGAAAAAATATAAATGCTGAATACTTATTCAAACTACTTGGAAGTTTCCCCAGAGAAGAAAAGTAATAAATATGTTTTCAAAAACAAAAACAGTTTTTCAATGACTACACTTTTGAAACCTTGGGCCTCCCTCCATGGACATATGCATAATCCTCCAGGAGTCAGACCTGTGTGAACGGAGTGAGCAGAGAATTTCTTATCCTTCTGCAGGTCACACACTGTAGCACACAGAACCTCAACAGCTGGACAGAGGACATTTTGTACAACCTCCATGGAACAGAAGCTAATCTGAGAGCAGCAGGTTTACATATTAGGACCATGAGTTCATTTTTTAAATTCATTTTTATTATAACTTAGGGTTTACTTTAAATAAATATTCTACCTGGATCTTATCTGGAATGATTTCCAAACTCTGTTTTTCTTATTTGTTTTCTGCATTGTCTAAGAACGGTTAATAAATCAAATCCTAAGAAGTACTTCTGGCATAGAGTTGTGGAAAGTTAAATAATTTCCATACCTAGCTGTTATTTCAGCTGAATATTTAGTACACACATATATCGGTTATGTTTGTTCTCATATATCTGTATGCTCTACATATTTCATTATCAATTACCCTCACATGCTTTTCCTTTCAGGAATTTGTTTTTAAAATGTTGTCAAACTCTTCCCAAAGCATTTGTGTTGTTGATGGGCTGACAGGCATTATTAATGCCCAAAATAGCTCCAGAGACTTGAAAATACTTTAGCATTGAGGTCCACCCTGCTGTATGTTTCCACTCTCAGAAGTTACGCCAGAAAGCCTCTGCCTGGCACAGGCTGGGTATACCTGCATAGCTGGAGCTGAGGGTTTTCCCCAAAGACTCCATTATTCAAAATAAGTTCTATATTTATAAAGATTCTGATTGGTTATAGTACTGGCTGGGTGAAAGGTTCATACTCAAGTAAGGCAGTTAGTTATTCTGTGATCGATGTCTGCAGCCAGCAGCCCCAGACCCTGGCCAAATTGCTGGTCATTTAGTAGGGTCTTGGCAAGAGATGTGGCTGAATTGTAAATTTATTCCCACTGTCAGCAGAATTTCAGAACACATGCCCCACAGATGGTGGGCCAGTGCCACTTTGACATAAAGTGGAACACGTTTAAAATTGTTCCTTTTGCTTACAGAAAGTTGGTTCTGTAGGGCACGTAATTCAGTTTCCACATCACATCAGTCAGTTGGTGCCAGCCCCCATCCCAGCACAGTAGCTAGCGGGGGGACAGATTTTATGGATTTCCATAATGTCTCTGAAAAAAAAAGCCTTGCAGAATTAATCGAGTGAAAACTTTAATGTCTCAGTCTTTGACATATTATCTCCCTCATGTTTTCTTCCTAGAAGTTTAATGATAATAGACAGTTTATTCTGAAGTATTTTATTTTTTAAAGTGTCTAAACACCAAAATCCGGGAGTTGAATTTAAGAAATTGATGAACATTGATGAACATCATTACTGGCTTCTTTGAAATTTCCTCCTCTCTGAATGTAGAATAATTTTCTTAAATAATTGGCTCTATACTGTTTTGTATGTTTTTCTAATGCTAAACTTAGCGGTTGCAGTCTCCTTTAAAATTAGCTTGCTTGTAATCACCTATAATAAAAAAGAATATAAAAAAAGAACGTATATATGTATATAAATGAGTCACTATACACCAGAAAATAACACAACATTGTAAATCATCTATACTTTAATAAAAATAAATAAAATAAAATTAGCTTGAATTAAGATAAAATGCTTTAGCAATTGAAGTATTTAACATCCAAAATAATGGAAGTGTTTATCAATTAAATGCATGACTTTCTATTCCATAAGCTCAGAAAAATATTCCAAGTTTCCAAAACTCTATCACATTTGAAAAGAATGTTGTATTTTCTATATAATTTTCAAAACAATTTACCATTTTCCCAATAGGAATGATAGCATATTATATAAATTATATTATAAACCTGTTGTGTACAGATCAAAAAAATAAGGGAAGGATATATTTATTGGATAGATGATAAAAGTTGTTTTTACTTGGAGAACCTCTATTAAAAATGTTATTGTTGAAATAGTAAGGGGCAGGGCCAAGATGGCAGGGCTGGAAACTGAATCTGTACCCAGGGGCCCTGCAGCTTCACAGGCCGGACTGAGATTTGATTACAGCCCCAGGCAGAGGGGCAGATTTTCTCCACTGGTGCCTTTGTGGACCCACGCCTCTAAGACGAACAAGCAGTAAGTGGAGTTCTAGCGAACGGCAGGGGTGCGCTCGGCATTTACAATGGCCTGCATACCATCTGGGGATGTGCGGCGTGGTGCACGGTGGATCCAGGTGTGCAGCTGCACACTACGGGGGGCACTAGTGCCTGACATCGGCAGATCTGAACTTGTGGTTCTGCAGGCACAAAACCTGGGGGACACCAGAGCAGGTGGCCAACATTCCCATGGCTAAGGAGGGACAGCGTAGCACCAACAAAGAGGACTTTGTAAGCCCACATAACAAGTGGCAGGCAGCACCGCAGAGGGCACTTCCCAGGTAAAATCCCCTGCGGAGGGCAGCGGCTCTTCTCCCCAGCCGAAGCACTCCAACCCCACCTACCACACACTGCAGCTCCGAAACAGGTCTGAAAGTCTGTGCCAACAACAGGGGGACAGACCCAGCCCCTGTCAGGGCTGTGAAAACCACAGCCCAGTAAAGGAGGCCCCCTTCAACAACAACCGCCGGGGCAGGCTCTGATCACCACACCACCAGTCACACCCTCAATCAAAGGGATAACAGCCAACACACACAGAAGGAAGACATGGCAACCACCCGTACTAAAAATAGACCTCATGACAAAATTATATGATGTTCTCAGTCTACACAGGAGCACTCCTACCTCAAAAAAAAAAAAAAAAGCCCATCAAGACCACAGTAGATACAACCAATACCATAAGAATATACAAAAACCATAGGAGAACACTGTGAACAAATATATGACAATAAATTGGACAGCATGGTTTTAGCATAAAAAAAGACATATGGACAATGCAACAGGATAGAGAGCCCAGAAATAAACCTACACATTTAAGGTCAATTAATCTTCAACAAAGCAGACAAGAATATACAATGGGGAAAGACAGTCTCTTCAGCAAGTGGTGTTGGGAAAACCGTACAGCTGCACGTAAATCAGTGAAGTTAGAACACTCCCTCACAGCATACACAAAAGTAACTCAAAATGACTTAAAGCCTTGAACACAAGACAAGGCACTATAAACTTCCTGTAAGAAAACATAGGCAAAGCACTTTCTGACTTAAATCTTGGCAATGTTCTCCTAGGGCAGGCAATGGAAACGAAAGCAAAAATAAACAAATGGGACCTAACTAAACTTAGAAGTTTTGCACAGCAAACGAAACTATATGCAAAACAGAATGGGAGAAAATATTTGCAATAATGCGGCTAGCAGGTTTAATTTCCAGAATATACAAACACATTATACAGCTTAATAAAAAACAAACAAGCAACCCAATCCAAAAATGGGCAGAAGACCTAACCAAGCAATTCCCCAGTGAAGACATACAAATGGCTAATAAGCACATGAAAAATGCTCAATATCGCTAATTATCAGAGAAATGCAAATCAAAACTACCATGAGGTACCAACACCTCACACCAATCAGAATGGTCATCATTAAAATGTTGGCAAATGATAAATGCTGGAGAGGGTGTGGAGAAAAGGCAACCCTCTTACACTGCTGGTGGGAATGTAGTTTGGTGCAGCCATTATGGAAACTAATATGGAGATTCCCCAAAAAACTAAAATTAAACTTGCCATGTGATCCAGTAATCCCACTCTTGGTCATATATCCAAGGGAACTTTAATTCGAAAAGATACTTGCACCCCAATGTTCCTAGCAGCACTATATACAATAACCAAGACATGGAAACAACCTGAATGTCCATCAACAGATGACTAGATTAAGAAGTATATATTTATATAATGGAATGCTACTTAGGGATAAAAAGAATAAAATAATGTCATTTACAGCAACATGGATGTTCTGGAGATTCTCATTCTGAGTGAAGTAAGCCAGAAAGAGAAAGAAAAATACTATATGATATCACTTATGTGTGGATCCTAAAAAAAAAAGAAAAAAGAAAGGAAGGAAGGAAGGAAGGGAGGAAGGAAGGAAGGAAAGGAAGGAAGGAAAGGAAGGAAGGGGAAGGAAGGGAGGGAGGAGGAAGGAAGGGAGGGAGGAGGAAGGAAGGGAGGGAGGAGGAAGGAAGGGAGGGAGGAGGAAGGGAGGGAGGAGGAAAGAAAGAAAGAAAGAAAAGAAAGAAAGAAAGAGAGAGAAAGAAAGAAAGAAAGAAAGAAAGAAAGAAAGAAAGAAAGAAAGAAAGAGAGAAAGAGAAAGAAAGAGAGAAAGAGAGAGAGAAAGAGAGAAAGAAAGAGAGAGAAAGAGAGAAAGAAAGAGAGAAAGAAAGAAAGAAAGAAAGAAAAGAGAGAAAGAAAGAAAGAGAAAGAGAGAAAGAGAGAAAGAAAGAGAAAGAGAGAAAGAAAGAAAGAAAAGAAAAAAGGAAGAAAGAAAAAAGGAAGAAAGGAAGGAAGGGAGGAAGGGAGGAAGAAAGGCACTAACGAACTTATCTACAAAACAGAAACATACTCACAGACATAGTAAACAAACTTATAGTTGCCGGGGAGGAAGGCGGTGGGAAGGGATAAACTGGCAGTTTGAGAAGGTACAAATACCAACTACTATATATAAAATAGATTTTAAAAAAGCAAATTTCTTCTGCATAGCACAGGGAAATATATTCAATACCTTGTAGTAACCTATAACAAAAAAGAATATGAAAACAATTATATGCAAGTGTATATATATATATATATATATATATATATATATATATATATATGACTGAAACATCATGCTGTACACCAGGAATTGACACACTGTACCTGACTATACTTCAATTTAAAAAAAAAAGAAAAAACAAAAATATAAATTAAAAATACTGATGTTTTTATTGAAATTAGATTGAAGGGGTGTATGAAAGAATAAACTAGACATTTATTTGCATACATTAAACATACTTGTTGAATTTTGAAAAAAGTCCCATATTAACTGATGTTTTTCTTTCTCCAACATTCAGCGTTAATTCAAACTATTCTAGAGTCATTTTGTGAAGCAGTTGAAGGAGATTAACAGCAAGTCAGCACAGCTACATAATAGAATTTTAGAAGAAATAAAATATTAACTTTCTACATTAGAAAGTTATAAATAAATCTACATAAACAAGTGAGAAAAAAAGAAGAAAAGTGTTCCAGGGGACACAGGTAATCTGAGAACACTAGTCTCTGACAAGACTAATTGGGTTAGCAGTCAGTAGCCACATTTTATGCTGACATTATATTTCTCTAGATTTACATGGTTACTGCTAACACAGCACATGAATGTAAATTTAAAATTCAAGAATTTCTGAGATCATAGTTCTGAGATATATTACAAAGAAAAATAAAAGATTGCTTTCCAAAGTATTCAGGAATAAAAGCCCAAATGAAGAGTTATGGAGGAGAAACTATTCAATAATAGGTGAAGAAATTAAGATTTAGCAGAACTTTGCCATGGGTCAGCTAATACATACCTATAAAGTGACATTATAACATTATTTGTGTGCTAGATGCCACAAAGGTATTTCCTTCTTGGAAACCATCGCTCCTTCAATCCACATACCAAAAGCGTAAGATGGGTGAAATGTTTTTAAGTTACAAAAGATTAAACTAAGACTAAGAAAACAAGAAAGTTGATTCCCAGATTTGATAAATTATATGAAGTCAAATATTTGGTAAGTCATTGAAATTAAAAGTTGCAAAAGTTTTGAGAGATTTAAAGAGATTGGTATTTTCAGAAAAAAAAATTGGACTCGTGCAACTGGGAAGTAGTGTATGGTGGAATATTATGCAATCATTAAAACCATACTCTCAAAAAACAATGAAAAGAAAGTCTCATTTTCTACAATACTAACTAATTTAAAAACAAAATATATAAGTGTATATTTTGTATGATCCCAATTTTAATATAGCAGTGAAAATGTGTTACTCTTTTTGACTACTCAATATCTGGAGAATTTTCTGCCTTTTAAGTCCCGGTGGGAGGCAAGAATGGCCTCCAAATGCTATGGGCCAGGACTCTTTTTCCCACATTCCTTCACAGTTAAGGCATTGACATGCAAATTGTTTTGTGCAACTGTCACAGACTTTGGCTCACGAGCTACTATTCCAAGAGGTAAGAGACAGAATATCCTATCTGGCGGTGGCAGGAAGAATTCTTTCACAAGAACTAGCTCTGGGTTTGGGCTATTTGCCCTGGCTGCTTAGCAAATCTGAGTCTTCTGGACTCCCCGAAATTCGCTAAGCTACCCAACATTCACTTAATGAGTTCTTTTCCTGCTTAATAAAACCAGAATCACCTTCTATTGCTTATAATTAAGAAGTCTGACTAAGAGCAATATTTACCATTAAGTTTAAGTTATCTGAAAGGTTTATGAGCTGGTTTTGATACTCATTTATTACTCACATAAATATGTCATTTTATAATCAGAGAAAGAAATATTATTTGCTACATAAGATCGTTCTTTGGTATGTAATTAGCTAATTTAATGGACTACGGACTATGGTTTATGGAACTGGAGATGGGGTGGGGCTGGCTGATAGGAGACCACAAGGGTCCGTGTTTCCCGACTCTGCATTCAGTGATGTCACATTAATAGCCTTTGATCAGCCATGGTGGGAGTACTTACATGAAAGGAGTTGGCATGGCTTTCATTTCCCCAGAGAGCTGTTTTTCTTAAATCCAGGCCCTTTTTTTTCCCACAAAGCCAGTTGTTAGACATTTACTAGTGCTGTTGAATGTAGCCTTAGCTAAATACATTGAACTCTATGTTCTGTAATCAAATTCCTTAAAACTGATGGTGTTATTCTTTGCCAGAAATTTTTACTGTCACAGTTGGTGGCTAAGGTAGTAGGGAAACCTTGAGGATGTTTCATCTATGAATAGTTCTGATTAACATGACTTTATTTCTTAAATACACAAAGTCTAGCCCATAAAACAACAGTATCAGGATGACCTGAATGTGTGCTAGAAATGCGAGAAAAGGTCCCATCTCAGAACAGCTGAATCAAAATCATCACTTTAGCAAGAGCCCCAAGTGATTCACACTCGCATTAAAGTTTGGGAAATAGTAACACAAGCAGTTACGGATTTTTCTCTTACGTAGCCAGAAGTCTGGGGAAAGGTAGCATTGTTCTTTCCAGCTTTATTGAGATATAACTGAAGTGTAACATTGTATATGTTTAAGGTGTACAACGTGATGATTTGACAAATGTACATATTGTGAAATAATTACATGATAGGGTTTAGTTAACCCATGTTTGTTGTTTATTACACCTAATTACTCAGCAACTTTCAAGTATATAATACAATATTCTTAACTAAAGTCACTGTTCTATACATTAGATCCTCAGAATGTATTTATAACTAGAAGTTTGTACTCTTTGACCAATATCTCCCGCTCTCCCACCCTTTAGCCCATAGCAACCACCTTCTACTCTTTGTTTCTATGAGTTCAGCTTTTTTAGATTTTACATATAATTGAGACCATCTAGTATATGCCTTTGTCTGTGTTATTTCCCTTAGCATAATGTCTCCATGTATCACAAATGGCAGGATTTCCTTATTTTTAAGGCTGAATATATACACACACACACACACACACACACACACACAATATTTTTATCTGTTCATCCATTGATATGCAGTCTGTTTCCATATCTTGGTTATTGTGACTAAATATTGTGCTGCAATAAACATAGGAGAGCCGATATCTTTTCAAAATAGTGATTTCATTCCTTTCAGATATACACCAAGAAGTCAGATTGCTGGTTTATATAGTAGTTTTATTTTTAATTTTTGAGGAATGTCCATACTATTTTCTCTAGTGGTTGCACCAGTATACATTGCCATCAAGAGAGCAAAAGTGTTCTTTTTTCTTCACATCCTCATCAACACTTCTCAATTTTCATAACAACCATTCTAACAGGCATGAAGTGATACCTCACTGTGGTTTTTAATCTGTATTTTTCTGATGATTAGTTATATTGCACATCTTTAATACACCTGATAGAATGATCATATCATTAAATGTTTCATTTTACATTATGTGATTCAAATTTGTATTATATGAATTCATCTGAGGAAAAAAGTGTTTCACCTATATTTTCCCAAAACTTGTTTGAAACAAGTTTTTCTTATTTAGTTTTTTCATCTAGACCTATCTGAAGCTGGTATAGAAAAAGATCTGTATACAGAGCTTTTCTAAAAGACTTATTATCCTGTGATACATGAGAAACAGTATGCCAAAGCTAGTATAAGATGAATAATAACAATGTTTCTTTTTTTAGTAAATTCTCTTAAATTTAAGTATGAGAAAACAAATGTTTTAGAATTTCTCAAAATTACTTGAAAATCCTCTGTGCATGTGTGAGTGATGTAATGATGTTTTCTTTTTTAGTGACATATAGCATTGTGTAAACTTAAAGTGTAGAGGTTAATTTTTTACATTCACATATTGTAATATGATTGCCATTGTAGTAATCATTAACGCCTCTGTCATGTTACATAGCTATCCTTTTCTTTAGTGATTGGAATAATTAAGTTCTAGTCTCTTAGCAAGTTTGTTGATTATAATGCACTATTGTTGTCTATATTCACCACGCTGTGTGTTAGTTCTCCAGGGATTACTCATTGTAAGTTTGTACCCTTAAATATTTGTCCTAGCCCTCCACCACCTTCCTCTCATAATTACCATTTTACTTTCTGTTTGTGTGTGTGTGTGTGAGCTTGGCTTTTTCAGATTCCGTGTATAAGTGATACCATAGAGTGCTTGTCTTTCTCTGACTTACCTCATTTAGCATAATATGCTCAAAGTTCATTCGTTTTGTTCCAAAGTGGCAGGATGTCTTCCCTTCTCATGGTTTAATAATACTCCATCATGTGTAGATGTCACATCTTTATCCATCATCCATTGATGGGCACTTAGGTTGTTTCCACATCTTGATTATTGTAAATATGCTGCAGTAAGCATGGGAGTGCATGTATCTCTTCAAAATCCTGTTTTCATTTCCTTTGGGTATGTGCCCTGTGTGTATGAAATTGAATTGCTGAATCATATGGTCTATCTTTAATTTTCATAGTGGTTGAACCAATTTATATATTCCTACCAACAGTGCACAAAGTTTCCCTTTCTTCACAAAAGCTCGCCAGCACTTGTTATCACTTGTCCGCTTGATGACAGCCATTACACCAGGTGTGAGATGGTATCTCCTTGTGGTATTGATTTGTATTTTCCTGATGATTAGCAATGTTTATATTTTTTAATTATCTAACATTAAAGATTTCTAAAAGACATTAAATAAGTCTGGTTTCCTCTCCTCAAAGAACATATAAAATAAAAATACCTAAGGTCGAATAGTAATTTTCATATATCACTAGTATTGGTTTGATGAGATTGTATAAATAGTAACTCTTTTTGGATAGTATATAAACAGAATGTATAAAGATCTATAATTGCACAAGATTGGAAGCTTGATTCTTACCTGGCAGGGGAGATACCATGATCACGGAGGTGGTTTTCCCAGGGCGAGGCTTATCCTTTGCACTCCACATGTGGGAAACTTGACTGCATAATTTGTGGTAGTGAGGGACTGTGTTCACACTCTGCCCTAAATAAAAAGAAAAAAAAAAGATTGGAAGCTTGAATTTCAATTTTGGGAAAAATGAACAGGAGAAGATAAACTGATAAACAGACTGAAAATAACTAACAGGGAGACAGAAGCTTGCCTACCACTGATTCATAATTTTCTGTTTATGTTAGTGCTACTAGACTCACTTTGTGTTCTTAGCATTAAACATGGCACGTGGTACCTAAAAGGAATGAGTAGATGGTCTAATGAGCATACTTTTTCTCTCTCTCTCTCAGACCCAGGTTGGACAACAGAATCCAAATTAGAACAGGAAGCCATGTGGCAGGGCTTAGACAAATACACTTTGAATTATCTTTTGTTATGATCTTAGTATTTGAAGTGTTTCATAATAGCCCAAAGGCAGCTTTATTTTTGAAGACATAAAGTAAAACATTCAGAAACTAGCAATTTCATGGTTTCATAGAAACATAATTAATGGCTGGCCAAGTATGAAAAGGAGTCACACTGATGTTTTGCTAAATTTGTGCACTGGTATATTAGCCCTGGAAGAATTGTGTGCTCCCAAGTGACTGAGCTGTAGCCAGTAGAAGGTGGCTGCCCCTCCGGCCTGGCCCAGAAGAGCCTCTCTCATGCCTGGGTTCTGCTCTTTGGGGCACTTCTCAGAGCTCTTTCCCTCTCTTGGCTACCTGGGACTGAGAGGGCCAGGTCCAGCCACAGAGGTTGGAAGTCATGCTTCAAAGATGGCAGAGCCTCTGTCAGCCTTGGTTACTGATTGATTCCCATAGAGAATTTCTGGTCCCACCTCAAACTGCTATGTGAACAAGAAATAGACTTCTGTTGTGTTTGAGCCACATTTTGAGACTATTTAAAAGAGCACCTAGCATCAAACACCACTCTAAATATAACTTAAATATCTACCTGGAGTCAATTAATTTTCATTCAACAGCACTCTTTTTCAGTTCCGCATCACTGTAGTTACAAAGGACAGGGAAATCAGTAAAACATACTTTTTGTTACCAAAGAATTCCAGAAGTGGGTGGAAAAGGAAATAAGCAAACAAATGCTGCAGGTAACTGTGGGATGCAATCTTGTGTGCCACACAAGACTGGGAGTTAGGGAGGTGACAGATCAAGGAAAGCTCCCTCCACCTGCTTTAGCAGGTGATATCTCAGCTACATGTTGAAGGATGAGGAAGAGTTCATCAAGGGAACAAAGAAGGAAAGGACATTTGAGGCCAAGGTTCCAGGGTTATTCCAAAGGCCCTGGGCCTGGGGTGTGGAGGGAAGACCCTAAAGAGGTAGAAAGGGCAGCTTACAGAGTAGAAGGGGGGCCCACGACAGCTGCTGCATCTATAGTTTGTGTCTGAAATGGAAAATGCAACGAGCTGCAGTCATCCTGGGAGGCTTTGGGAACCAACTCTGAGTAGGTTGTCTTGAGAAAGGATGGGTCCAGTGTCTGAGCGTATGTTTAGAGGCATCACGCACACATGATTCCAAAACACCTTTCTGCCAGGGCAAAGTACAGCAAACAACATAAAGATTCTCCACAAAAGCCAGTTTAGCTTTTGTTTAGCTTTCTTTTTCTTGTTTGTTTTTCTCTTAACTTTTGGATAACATATCAAAGCAAATTATTTTGATCTACACTTTCATTTGCTGAAAGAAAGAAACAAAATGTTAAAAGTTTGCTACCAAATTGTTTCCATTGACAGGTGGGTGCAAAGAAATCAACGTTAAGAATATCTGGACAGCATATGCAGGGAATAATGAACACAACAGCATTTTCAGGCAGAGAAGTCAGTGTGTTTATTCCTCTTTAATCACCTGGTGACCCAGGAGATACCATACACAGGAGGCAAACACATAAAACACCTAAAGGAAAGAGAAAAAAAGACCATGATTTCGAAGAATAAAATCAAGCTCCCCCAGTCTCTCACAGATATGACAGATTGGAAGTCACGCACATTACTGGCGATGCCATGGTTACGAAGCATTGAGAATGAGTCTGTAGGAAATGAACCTGTTGGTTGACTTTTCTCTAGTGAATTGTCCCTAAAAATTTTCAGTGTTGTTGGTATTCTTTTTAAAAAACTGCTACTACTGCTGCAATTTGCCTTGGTGTTGGCCTCTGCCTGTGTGTTCTGCCTCTGCTTCAATATCCAGTGAGTTTGCTTTGGAAGCAGAATGAGAGACAGCCATCTCCACCAGCAGATCTTCTTGCAATCGAAGCTACACAGCAGCCTTGCCCAAGAGTTAATAAAGACCACATTTAATTCAAAAAGAAGAAGAAGAAGAAATAAAATGAGAGTAAGAAAGAAAAGAAATCTCATTTC
Source organism: Vicugna pacos (assembly GCF_048564905.1). Lineage (NCBI taxonomy): Eukaryota > Metazoa > Chordata > Mammalia > Artiodactyla > Camelidae > Vicugna > Vicugna pacos. Next base: position 8,778,562 of record NC_132994.1, on the reverse strand, counting down.
CTATTGTAAACTTTAGAAGAGCTTTCAGGATTGCTAGCCTGGAAGGAGTTGGTTTTAGAAAGAATCAAAACAAAGTATAACTGGAGATTTCTAGCTTCTAACAAAACAACCTGCCAAGAGTCTTCCAAGTTCATGAGATGGAAAGCCATCCTTCATTTTTGGAGAGAAAAAAACTTCTCAGGGACAGCTGGAACCCACATGTACGTTGCTAATCACGCATAGCCTTGAAAAGAATCTGAATCCTTTTCCTTAATTTTGTCATGGCTTCTTGGCCACCACCTGCTGTGTTCCTGAGGCTCACCCCAGGAATTCTGTGGCCATGTTTCTTTCCTTAATAAACTTCTTTCCCAAGCCCAGAGATTAAAGAACCCCTTTCCTGAGTGTATGCAGAGCAGGTGGAGGGGGTCTGGGCAGCTGCTGCAGGGGGCGGCACTTCATGTCTGAAATGACACAATGGAAGCAGCTGTGGGCCTCTTAGAGGTCCCTTGGCACAGAGTACAAACAGGTCACCCTGGGAAGTAAAAACTCTCATTAGCTTAAAATGTTCTGTGTTCCCCATTTGACGATCACAAACATTCCACACACTGCTTTGCTCTGCATTTTTTTTTTTTAAAAAAACAACGGTTACATTCACAGACAGAAAAGCAAGGAGAAAAACAAAAATTCTCATTAGTAACCCTGAGGTTCCAAAGATCTACTATTTTATCATAGGAAAAACTGAAATGTTTCATTTTGTTTCACCTAGCTAGATGTCTCTATACCAAGAAGACATGGTCAATAATTCTAGGTAATATGGAAATCTGTAGGTAGCTCTGGAACTGTTATTACCCTGTCTAACAGTGACCTGAACATTACTCCCACCCATAACCTGAAATGTTATGATATTAAGAGAAGGTGTGATAAGTGAGGAATGTACTAAACTAAGAAATCTAATATGTTCTTCCTTGATCTGTCATTAACTAGTGGGGTGACTTTGAGACTGTCATTGAAATTCTTTGTGCTCAAGTCTACAAAATAAAGGAGTGGCCTTTTTACTTAAAGAACATTTTGCAAATAATCAAGCAAAGCAGGCAGAATAAAAGCTGAAATTCAAGCCATTTAAACATAACTAACCTTCAGTTTCATTGAAGCTCTTGACTGTCACGTTTCGTGTATCTAAAATTGGTTAAGACTTAGAGATGATATGGAATTCACATACTATGCCAAATTTCTGTAATAAATTGCATTTGCAAATAAAGATTATATTAAAATGAAAATTAACTCTATCCATTTAAAGTGTCTAAGCATAGAAAAAAACTTATGGTTACCAGAGTGGGTGGGAAATGGGATAGGAAGGGATAAATTGGGACTTCAAGATTTGCAGATACCAGCTACTATATAAAATAGATAAACAACAAATTCCTACTGTATAGCACAGGGAACTATATTCAAAATCTTATAGTATAACCTATAATGGAAAATAATATGAAAAGGAATATATGTATGTGTATGTATGACAGAAACATTTCTATGCACCAGAAATTAACATAACATTGTAAACTGACTACACTGCAATTAAAAAATAAATAAAAATAAAACGTTTAAGGATGAGGGAGAGAAATCAGATTTCCAGATAAGAAAAGCCAAAAGAAGGAAAAGAAGGAGGAGAAGGAGAAGCAGAAGGAGGAGAAGGGAAAAAGAAAACAAATACTTGAGGTTAAAATTAAGTTAAACTACCATGCCCTTTGAATATCCGAGATGCACATCTTCAGGTCCCATCCCAGAAACTCTGGGTGGAGGACTCTGTGTTTTAGCACAGCCTCCAGGTGATTCTGATGCACACCAAACTGTAAGGATTACAGCTAAGTTTTAAGTTCTACTAACACTAAGACTGCTACTTTAGCAAAAACAGGGTGGGCTTAATCAGTGGGTATTAAATGACTGAATAAGCTCATCGTCTGAATGGGATAAAGAAACATTCCAGAATGTAATAAGAATGCAATAAAATAACTATTTTGAATTATGATATTTAAATTTATATCCATAAGTAGCTAAGTGTTTTGAACTTAGGAGAACAAAGGCATGGGGGGAAGGGAATTGGAGAGACACTGCCCTTCCAAGAGGCTGCATGCCAAGATCACCTGGTGCCCTTGTTCTAAACCAGACATGTCTCTTTCCTTCTTAGCCATTGAAAATTCTTGCCTTAGTGAGCCATTGTACTGACTGGAGTATCCTTCAGACAAATTGGGGAGACGGAGAAAATGCTGAAAAACACTAGATTCGAATACAGAATCAATAAAAATAACTACAAAGTATTTGATACCAGCATTGCACTGAGACCTTTAAATTTTTCATTTTAATCCTCACAACAACTCTTTAAGTTTAGCATTATCCCCATTCACAAGTTAGTAAACTATGATGTGGAGAGTTTAAGTAAATTATACAAGGTCCAGACTTAGTAGCCAGTATGGTTTAGATTTTAGGAGCCCAGTCTAGAGCCCATGTCCTTTTCTCACAAACAGTGTTTAAGGTTCAGCAGAACACTTATGGCTAGAGACGTAGAATTGGTCACCACTGATATGTAGTAAGTAGTTGAAACCTTTGCAAAAGACAAAAAATACTACTAAGTAGAGAAAGATATGAGAACTAAGGACAGAAGTCTGGGGAATGGCAACAGTTAAGGGAAAAGTTTTGGGTGACCAACTTTCTTGGTTTGCCCAGGACTTACAGGCTTCCTGGAAAAGGGACTTTCAGTACTAAATGTGGAATAGTCCTCAACAAAATGGGATAATGGATTATCTAACTACTGGCAATATGAGAGCAAAGAAGACTGAGAAGGAGCAATTGGAGAGTCAAAGCATGTTGTATGGTGTCACAAAGACCAAGGCAGCATAGAATATGCAGAGGGAGTAAATTCTCATAAGTCTCAAAGGCTTCAAGGAAGTCAAGAGTATGAAGATGGAAAACACCCACTAGGAGGGCCCTGTGGACCTTCAGGGAACATTTCAGCCAAGTGATGGTGGCCAAAGCCAATGTGTAGGATTGAAAAAGAAATGGTTGATGAAGAAGAGGACCAAGAAGTTGAAAAGAAAGAAATACAAATTCAAGACAGAGTAACTATTAGAGGAAGATTGCATTCTGTGTGCTAAAGATTGGGGAGAAATATGCACATTTTTAAAGTAGGAGGAAAGAAAGTAAAAGGACTAGTTTACAATGTTGGCGATGAAGATTCATGGCTCAGGTGACACGCCATGAGAGACAAACATGGATGCCACCTCATACCCTTTGTAAAAAGATGAAATATGTACCAAATAGAATCTGGGATTTTAAAAAATAATTAATAAATATGGGGTATCTGTTATGGGCCAGGCTCTGCGACAAGTACAGTTGACTCTTGGACAACATGGGTTTGAACTGCACAGGTCCACTAACACGCAGATTTTTTTTAACAGTAAATACTACAGTAATATGTGGTCTGCAACTGAGTGAACCATGTATATTTATTTATTCTGTCACACTAATCCCCTGATGAAGGAGTCAAGCACTTATTCTCGAGAGAATTTTATTGGTGGCCGCAACTAAAAGTAAATATATGTTGTCTTCATAACTAAAAATACATAAATAAGCCAAAGAAATGTACTATACTAAAAATATTATCCCATGTTTCAGTTGGTTTTCCTCACATAAATTAACAAAATTCACTCTGTTCTTGCCATATTTATATAAATCATCAAAAGTTGAGTTCTTTGCAAAGCTGAAATTTGCCCTTTCTACTCACTGTTCAATGTCTACAAGGCTTAATCCTATTTGTAAATGTTAGCACCCCTTTCTTTTTAATCTGCATCACTTTAAAGCTAAACAGAATCAGGAAAAGTGGCCTCAGAAGTTTTATCTTTGGTCTTCTACTTTTCACACGCTCCAAAGGGAGGTGGGGAAAACTTATATTTAAAAAAAGTCTTTATCCTTACCTAAAATTGTTTGTTCTAGTGCTAAAGCCTATACCATCTAAGTTCAGTGTATGTTTTATAACTAAGCTGGACAGCAAATTATTTTATCTATATAAAATAGTGCATATCATCTCAATACACTGTCGTAGAGTTAGAAATTATCTACAAAAGTTCACCAAAGAGAACTCAGAGTCTGTAAAGTAGACAAGTCAGTACAACTTCTGGCACAGAGCAAGGGTTAAACAAGGGTTAATTTCTATCGGATTAGAGATGTCAAAACCAGTTTATTAAACTTTTCTTTTTAAATAGAATCAATTATCCATTTTACCTCTATTCCCAAACTCTTCCAAAAGTTAACTCATTTTACAGAAAAAGAGTCCATACCAATATTTTCTGGAAGTTTTTTTTTTCCCATTTACATTAACTTTTACACCAACATACCTCAGTCTGCCAAATCAATAGTTTCAAATATTTCAGACTGTCCTATTGGTCAATACCATCAGTTTTTAATTAAAGGCCATAAGAACCACAGAGAATAAATATAATATCTGTTTAAAATTGTTTGTGTTAATACTAGTGTGGGTATATAGCTTGAGAATAGTTAATACATAATATTGTTATAATGACAGTGGTAGCAATCTCATTAAATAACATTTCAAGTTATAATAATCATACTGCTAAATTAATATGTATTATGTTCTTAACATTTTATTCTTAATACAAGAGTTCAAAAGAATGTTCTGTACCCAAGAATTCCAAATATTTTACCTACTGATTTGTGCCAAAAAATGAGAGATTTAAGACCACACACAACTATAAAGGTCAGCTGCAACAGTCAAAGGATCAACCAATGATTAAGTCATCGGAAAAGTCAAAGGACACATTTGAAATTTATTTTTACACAGTGGGACTATTAGAGAGGTTCAGTATCCTAAAGGGAAAGACACAACAATTTATCTTTTTTTCTCTCTCTGTCGGCTTTCTTCTATGCTCCTTCACCCTAATGGACTGAAGAAATCAGAGCTCCCAGAAGCTAGTTTTCAAAAGTTATAAAACAGAAAACAAAAAACATCTTTCTGTCTGCAAAATTCAAATGGTGTGTCGAATCACGTCCTCCCAGGGACGAGGCACCCTCGACAGCAAGGGATGCTCAGTTCATCCAGTTTCTGCAGTTCACCACACCGCAGTGACAGGCGACCTTGTGCTGATCATCCTCGAAGTCAAACTTATAGTCATAGCAGAGCTCTTCTCCCTTCTGGATCCTCTGACTGGATCTGATGACAGTCTTGTGTCCTCACTCAAAGATCATCACTTCAGCCACACAGTTCAGAGCCCACGAATGGTTGCTGTACCTCGCAGGCCCTCCCGTGAGCGTGGTGTTGATGGCGTGGTCGTTGTCCATGCAGAACATGTACACACCTCAGTCCTGGGACTCATAGAGCTTCTCCTTCCAGTTGGCACTTCCTTTCAGATGATAGTGCCAACGTACTCGATGACCATGTTGTGATTCTCGATGTCCCGGGCAGCATACAGGTCCAGCACAACAATTTATCATTTAAATGATAACTACCATGGCACTGTAAAACCCCATCTGTTTAATTTAATGTGGTATACATAGTAATAAAACACTATAATTACAGTTAAACATCATTATTTGTAATTAAAGTATTAAACCTGAGAAACTCCTTGATTCTAGACATTTCAGTCTTACTTTTTAGTGGTTTGAAATATTCAAGTTAACATTGCAACTGTCTAAATGCTAAAAGTATTGGAACTGTGAGTCTATAAATAAAAAATAGAATTACAATGTCAATGAAACACTATGTATAGTAAATGCCTTAAAGACATTAAAATCCTGATATATAAAATACTTGAAAACTTTTCTAATAATCTAATCGATTCCAGTATATTATTTATTCTCCATAATCATTCCCACTGTCATTCATTCACACAACAAAAACCATTGCTTGCCAGCCACTGTGCTCTGGGCTAAGTGGTATAAATGGACACATGCCACCGTCAGGAAGCCTGGATTGACTGGCAACCCAGAAGATAACAATCATATAATTGTAACATTCAGAATAAAAAGTTAACCTATCAGAAAAGCCATCTGTATGCATAATTGAGTTAAGCAAAGTCCTCAGCTAGGAAAAATTATGGTTAGGAATTTTGCTAAACAAATCTAAAATAAGGATTATAATAAGAAGCATGTGTGTTATATTACACCCTGTCCTCCAAAAAAAGTGTCACAGAACATCAAAGCTGTAAATTTTCATAGGTATTTTTGTTAGAACATTAAATTATTTTAATATTTTGCAACTCCCATCTGTTATAAATCTTAGAAAATATTCACTAGATAATCCTTTTTTCATTAATAAAGTGGCTGCCAAAATAGTACTTAGTTTCAAAATGGTACTAATTATTTAAATAAAATATAATTTCTTATAAAAATGCTTACTTCCCTACCTTTCCCCTCAAATCAGTAGAAATCCTTCGAAATTACATAATATATCACTATAGTGGTGGTAAGACTGAAGTGACAGAGGCTTTACATTTACTTTTCTGTCTTTTATAGGAAGGGGCTGAGTTTTGGAAACACTGTACCCTGACTTCTTTCATAGAAGAAAAAAGCTTTCAGCATCTGATGTGTTTTTTGGAGTTTGTTGTCGTTTTTTCTCTTTTCAACCTGCACCTCTTGCTATTTAATTAAATCTTCTTGGGCAGATCGATCACTTCTCTTTCTCTCCTTGAGTCTCTTTCTCAGCAACAATTGTATTCGGCACCCGCCCCCCAACAATCATATTCTGTCTCCATAAGTAGTGATGACTTTCTTAAATAAGTAGTGATATGAGACTTTCTTAAATAAGTAGTGATATAAGAGTCAAGAAACTTAGTTTTTGCCACTTCTGTTACCTACTCATTTTTCTTCTTCTTCAGACTTCTTACATGAGAAGTGAGAAAAGTCCTTAAAAAGTTCCTTCCAGTCTAGCACTGGGGGTGAGATCATTGTTTGTATTTGAGTATAATACAAGATATAACCTTTTTTGCACCCAAATTTGTCAGTTACTTTCAAACTTTTTAGAGGAATTTCAAAGTTTCGGCGTTGATCTGGAATTGTCCCCGCACCAGACAAGTTGTCCAGAGTTGATGAAATAACCCAGCATCTCACGCAGCCAGGGAGAGCTTGAATTCTAATCAGTTCACCACTGCTGCTTCTTCCTATTGTCCCAAGAATGCCATGTTCTAAGCTCATCTTGTTAGCAAAATAGATGCTAATAGGTTTAAATATGCTCAAGTGTGACGGCTCACTGGCCCATCTTCCATCACAGATTTCCACGGTCCCCTAAGGACGGACAATTCATTGCTTTGCTGTCTGGCTCACTCAAGTAAGCTGACCTCACTTGAGTTCTTAGTGTTACAAATCTTACCTGTTATTTTTGAAATTTTCGTATGTAGCCATTCCCCTGGGTGCCAGCCATACTACACTTGGAATATTTGTCCCCTTTCCTTCCCCCTAGACTTCATTACTGCCAGGATTGGGCAGTTTTCTTTCTTTCCTTTTCAAATCTCAGTTGCAAAAGGTTGGTTGTGCCTTGCCTGACCTCTTAATTGTACCCAACCTTTAAGGAGAGCCACCCAGATTGTCTTTAGGGGCCTGAGATCTGCCTGAAAATCTCTCTCTCTCTCTCTCTTTTTTTTTTGACACATGGGCTCTGTCAGACCCTTTGGATCCACCCGGTTCCATCCTGCTCCAACTTTCCCCAACTTCTTTAGGGAATTGGACCTTCATGTAATCTCACTCCTTTGCCCTCTAGCTCTCAATTGGTTGGGAAATGGACAGTATAATAGTCATGAAAATGTTCCTCTCAGATCTCCAACTGCAGGGCATGTCATTAACTGCATCTATATAGGGCAAACTTCCCACGTACTCCTCCTAGGAAGTCATTGAGCATAACAGAAAACCTAAGGGAGGTCCATTACTGCAAGACCTAGGACTCCTCTGATGGACAGCTTTGCCTTGAGGACTTCCCAATGGACTTTTCAAAGCTGTATCACAGCTGACGTGTCCTCTACCAAATCCAAATCCCTTCCTTTCCTCTATCTACATGTGTTAGATGCTGGTCTGATGACTGGCAGCCTCCTCCTGCTCTCGCTCTATTTCTCTCACAGTTGTTTCTCCAATAAATCTACTGCATGACTAATTCCATCTTGACATCTGCTTCTTGGAGGACCTGAACCAATAAGGAGGATAAAGAAGAGAAAAGGGCAAGAGGTATTCATTTCCCTGAGTTCTTCCCTGTTGGGGCACAGGTTGGAAGCTCACATTAGGTTACTCTTTCTAACACTTGCAGGTTTTTTAGGTTCTGGCAACTGCTCAGCCAACTTGTTTTTTTATACCTAGAGTGGGTGACAGTTTCTTCCTGTTGTCAACCTTGGATGCTCTCACCATGACTTTGTCCCTTTATTAAACTCTCTTTAGTCAACCTTTCCTTTTCTAGCTATTTTGAAATATCTTTAAATGTGTAGAAAAGTAACAAAAATAATATAAAGAACATCTGTGTACCTTTCACTCAGATTCCCCAGTGTTTAACCTCAAACATATTGGCTCGCTCTCTCTTTCTCTAAAAATAAAAGTTTGATTACATTTTCTCAATTATCTAAGAGTAAGTTGAATGCTTGATGCCCCTTCTAGCCTAATAACTCAGTGTGTATTTCCTAAAACCAAAGACCAAGAATATTCACATCTATATCCATAGAATGATTACAAAAACAAGAAAAAATAACATTAATGCAATACTATTTCCTAACTTGTAGATCTTATTCAAATGTTTCCAATTGACCTAATAATGTCTCCTACAGAAAAAAAAAAAAAACCTGGTCCAGTTTTGAATCCAGGATTACATATTACATAATCACTTTCTTTGCATACAACCTCTATTCTCTTCCAGGATCCTAAAATTTATAGTAATTAGTACCAGAACAGGCTCAAGGAAACAAAACTTCAAAACTGAATTTTAAGATAGGTTTGCTTACATGTTTGGTAGGCATATGGATAACCTTATTTCTTTATGGGGGAGGGGAATGGGACATTAGGATTCCATGGTATGAAGTAACCTCATGATCACTCAATTTATTAGCAGTGGCATGGAAGAGAGCACAGGTAGAGAACAAGACACTGAGAGATCACGTGACTGTAGAGTTTAGTTTCTGTGATGATAGTGGCCATTACAAAAATTGTATCAAAAATGTGGTAGCTTCTCCTGATAATCCTAGAGAACATCACAGAAAAAAAGATAAGTTGAAAGCCACAAGACACAGTTCAAAAATTAGAAAGCCTCTGTAACAGCTTTAAAACGGTTCCTTATCTGTATCCACAGAGCAGATACAGTCAAAGATCAAGTGCGAAGACTTAATTGTAAGGGTTTAGGAGATGCAACATCAGATAAATATATAACCTTATGGATCTCTTATGCTGAGACAGGGCATTATTGGGTGAGGAGTGAAACCCTAAGACATGGGATGAGGACACTGGGCAGACAAGATAAGGCTGAGAACTTTGTATCCACAAATCTTCCTGGACTTTTTCCTGCCAACAGAAGCAGCCCCATTCCTCCTGGCAGAGAGGAACCAACCGTCCCCTGTTATCACCAGGGCAGTTGACTAACAAGAAGATGCCTATTCCTCTGAGGACCTTTCCTCAACATCCCTCATTGTCTCAGGTCCACAATGAAAGCTGGACCCAAGTGTAGCCTAGTCAGAGAGGAATAAGGCCTGGCCCAGATGGAATTGCAGGGAGCGTGTGTAAAAATGGGTGGATTCTAATATTACATTAGAACGGGGCAAATAAATAAATAGAATGCAATCATCCAGGATCTGGGATGTACCCATAATATATATGAGTAATAATAATGGCCTGCTAGGCTGAGGCTTTGAGCTTGGACTCAGCTGAGGCTTATAATCTGTAAGCTTGAAATGCCAGAACTTAAATCCCTGACCTTCTGGAGAGCAAGGAGTCCAGAATCCCATGAAGATGAGGATGTTTGGCTGGACCTATAATTTAGGCACAGCCTGCTCAGCTACTCCCTAATCATAACTCCTGGGAGGCCTCAGGGGACAGCCTTTCACGAAGACATAAAGACATGCACTGGTGAGGGAGGCAACAGCATTCTTGGAAAGCTCTGTGCCGTCTGTCTCCTGGAGGTCATACCTGATAGGGAGAGAAGCTGCAGACAAATGGGACTGTCTGACTTCAGTGGGATCATGGAATCCTAACTGCTAGATCCATCTCAGTGGTATAGACAGGGCAGTGGTCAGTTCTGACCCACAGGAATCTGTGGCAAGGGCTCATCGATCATGGGGTACCCAGGAACGAAATCATTGCAGATGCAGCTTAGATAATAAATGGAAAAATTCAAGGTCTGGCTTGAATCACTCTAATCGGAATTCTCAGCCTCTTGCCTGGTTGCCAAGCTTGTACCAGTTCACAGAGCCTCTTGAATGAGGAGAACAGGGCCCACCAGGGAAGGGTCTTGAAAACTGGGCGTAATGAAAATCATCATCCCAGCCAGCGGCTTTCACCCCTGGCTGCACGTGAGACTCATCTAGAGAACTTTTTAAAAACAGTGATGCTAGGGCTGTACCTCCAGACATTCACACATGAGGCTCCATGAGGACTTGATGAAAAGGAAAACTAAAAGTGGTTAAGGTTTGAAACAATATGAATGATATTGAAAATCATCCAAATAAATCAGAATTGACTAAACAACACTCATACAGTAAAATACTCAACTTTTCTTTACAAAGACCAGTTGGGATAATCAGCTTAGTAGCAATTTGTGGAAAGATGAAGCATGAAAGTGTAAATAAGAGTGTGAGGATATTTAACCCAACAGGAAAGAAGTGAGAAAAATGCCAGGAAAGGACTATTAGAAATGATTGCATGATTGGTACCTAAAATTTTGTGTTTGATAATCATGAATAAAACGGTGGAAAATTTTTTCAAAAAAATAAGTTGTTTTAAAATTCCCAAATATAGAAGAATAAAATAAGAAATATACTAGAAGTTAATAATAAATTTTAGCTGGTAATTGCTATAAATCACAAACCAAGATTGATATTCTTTTGAAGAAAGTGAAAATAAAATCATGAACATGCTAAAACTTTGGCAAAATAAAAATTATTGGAAGTATGATCTAAACAAAATCAGTATGAACTGAAAAAAATCCATATTAGGCTTTGAAAAAAATTTTTATTGACTTTAAAATACACTTTTCTGAACATTACATACATTCATAGTAGATAAAACGCTATGATCTTAGATTTTGGTACATTGAATATTTTCTCCTGCTGTTGAAGAACAATTGATTAACTAAAATTTTGCAGGAATCATTATACCCTATTAATATCATTCCATAATTTATATAAACTTTTTAAATAGTAAGAAGAAACAATTCTTTTTCATAAATTGAATAAATCTAGTACATTTTGTGAATTGAATTTTTTTAATTCATTTTAAGCTAATTGATTTTCAGCTTATTGACCTAGCACCTTCTGCTCTAAAAGCATAATGAAGAGATTTTTATGATCTCCAAAAACCTTAATTTTGCCTTACTTCTGTGCTGCTTTGGGCTATATTTACACAGAATCTGAACATTTCGATGTGTCAGTGAAACAACGGCTCAGTTCCAAAAAACATCAGAATAATTTATTGTTAAAATTTTTATAAAATGTAGGAATTCCATAGGTCTCATTCAAATGTCCACTTTAACCACACAAATTCAGTCAAAGGGTATTTCTGGTGGTAACACCAGTTACGCTACAGGGAAAAAAAAAATACGGGGCAAGAAGATAGCCATGGCTGAGTCCCTGGGACTCACTGTGCTAAGTGTGGGTCCTTGGCTTCACGCAGGAAGGAATTCAACAGAGAGCCACAGCTGAGTAAAGGCAGATTTATTCAGAGAGACTCATACTCTGTAGAGTACGGGCCGTCTCAGAAGGCAAGAGAAAGACCATGCAGTGTGGGAGTTGGGTGCTCAGTGTGAAGTAAAAGGAGGTACACACCCCATAGACAGAGTGTGGTGTGTCTCACTCAAAACGGGGAGTGGCCACGAGGCATGGTGTTGCTAGTTTTCATGGCCTTGATAACTTCATATGCTAACAAGTGGAAGGGTTATTCCAACCACTCTGGGGAAGGGGCTGGGAGTCCCAGGAACGGGGCCATCACTCACTTTTTGACCTTTTGTGGTCAGCCTTGAAACTGTCCTGGCACCATCAGAATACCATTTAGTAGCTATAGTATGTCAACGAGAGTATATTGAAGTTCAAGCTTTACTGGGAGTTGAATTTCCACCACCTTGGTGCTAGTTGCTGTATCATTCTTTTCATGACTGTGCCCTGCCCCCTTCCCTCCTGTCTCAGTTAGAAGAAAATATGTGCAAATGATGATAAAGAAAAGGAAGAGGAGGAGAAAGAGAAGGAGGTGAGGGATGGAAGGAGGAGAACCAGGAAAATAATTACACATGAGCTTTGTGGTATCATTGTTTACCGCAACTGGTTATCCCAGAAACTAAGTGAGCTATTAGAGGTAGTTAAAACCTTGTTTTTTAGTCATGTTAACTAAAACTGAATGAATTTAACTTACCAAAGACTATACAGAAAGAGAATAACAGGGTCAGAATTGAAAACCAGGCAGAGTCAGAAGGGTTTTTGTTTGTGGGTGTTTTGTTTTGTTTTGTTTTGTTTTGTTTCGTTTTGTTTTTGGTTTGCTTTTTCAAGTAAAGTTTGGACCTTAAACCTCAGTCCTAGTGTATAACTTCTAACCTAATGAACCACATTTTTGTTTTATCTTCTTTCCTTGATACAGAGTTGGGGATTTTTTTTAAGTCCATTTTAGTCTTCCTGCGGAGTCTTGGAATTACAGAGCTTGGGAAAATACCGTTAAGCATTCAGTGTTGTCTACAATTGTGTTTAAATACCATGCTCTGTACTAATCCCACTTTTCATAAAACTCCAATGGAACACCCAGCTGCCAAAGTTATGTGTGAGGAAATTTCAGCTCTGCAGGAGCTTTGGCCATGGCTAAGCATTCTGCTCTGGAGTCAGATGCCTGAGCCAGAGCCCCCCTACAACTATGTGGCCAGGGCAGGTGACTCAGCCCCCTGGAGTCTGTCTCCCCACTTCCAAATGGGCACATAACACTAGTACCACTGTCACAGGCTGTGTTGCCAATTCAATGAGCTACCCATATACATCACTTATTCTCTCTGGCACATAACAAGTGCTCAGAAGTTTTAGCTGTTAGCTCTGCTCTAAAAGGGAAATGTTTTGTATTTTTGTCTAGGAGAATGGACACTAAAATCCAATGCCATGTAATTTCAAACATACACCCTGTTAACAGACATCATGCAAAGCTCATACTGTTCCAAAAACAAGTAGGTAAATCATCACTAAGACCCGAGTCACACTGTTCTCCAACACATGGAGCATATTACATAAGACCACATTGGATTACAGGTCCTCTGTTGTGTGAGTGCCTGTGCCTGTGATTATAGACATTCCTTTTCTCTAGTCCTATCTTCATGACAGTCTGGACAGTGTCATCAGTGACATCGCTCAGAACTGAGTCCTGATGGAACCAAAAACATTTACTAGTCTCGTGGAGGAAATGCCTTAAGAGAAACGTTATTTAGTGTGAGAGATGGAGGTAAGTGATTCCTCTGAGATTAAACCAAGTTTAGATACTTTGCAATATAAATTTAAGCATTCTTTTCATGTCCTACATTACCAGTTATTGCAAAAATCTCATTTTTAAGCCTAGCTAGGACAAGTTTATTAAAAATGAAAAAATAACTCTGTGTTATTATCCTTATGTCTTCATCAATGGGAGATGAAAAGAAAGACCTCTTAGAACATTGCCTATAAAACCTGAGACTGGAGTTTTAATATGAAGAGCAATCCATGAGAACAGGACATCGATAAAAAAAAAAAAAAACACAGCCCAGCACTTAAGAAATGTAAAAATGTTTAAAGTGCTATTCTATCATTTAAGAACTCTTCAGCTGTCTCTTAAGCAATGTGATAAACTGACAGTTATTTACTTCCTAAGTACATGAAAGAGTGTATTTATCAGTCCCTTAGTAATTAACAGAGCCCTGTAACTAGTTCTAGCTAATAGGTTTTGAGCAAACGTAGTATGCTTTCGTCCTTGATGAAACCATTTAATCACAGGTGCAGAGCTCTCTTCCTCTTCCCAACCCGTCCCTGAGTTTAAGAGGAAATCACTGAAAGGCAGTAACCTCTACCAGCCCAGGGCTGTATAAAACAGCACCTCCCAGCAACCCACACGGGACTGCAGCGTCACTAGCTTACGTTAAACCACCGAGATTGGAGAATCTTTACAGCAGTATAACCCAAACAATCCTGCCTAATAAAAGCAAGAATCAATATTTTTCTGCCGGATTCCTGAAATGGCTATTTGAATCCTTCTCCTTTACTATTATTAGTGACACATGAAACCATCTACACCATTTTGGTGTACTGTCTTCAGTAAGAGAGCACTACTCTTGGGCTGTCCTCTTCAACACGACTTTACTACTCCAAGAAAATTTCACCCAGGGAGGAAAAGAGTTGCAGATAAATGAACGTCAAACTGCTCAACTCTTCAACTGATACCATCAAATCACTGTTTACTCCCCGAGACTTTCTTTGAAACCCTTGCCTCAAAACCTTCCCTTGGCAAGCTCATCAGTCCTTAACTATCGTATCATGAAACTTACCCAAACAGAACCCAAATCCGGTGTTTGAGAGAAGCATTATCAGTTAAATGTGGCATGAACATGTTGAAACATATTTACTATTCTTGTCCTAGAAGGTTCAGGAATTAGAGGATTCTGGTGTATCTGAAAAAAGAGAAGGTGGGTCCAACAGTCTCAGGAATTGAAGGATTCAGCTGCATCTCAAGGCAGAGGAGGTGGGGATAGCAAAAGTCTCAAAGATTCAACAGAAGATCTAGATCATCTCCCCTAGCCCAGTAGAAAGGATGATTATTCTCTGGAGCATGTGCGAAATAGGAGTTGTGTATTTGAAAATACCAGGAAGAGCTGAGGGAAGCATACCTACTAAATTCAGGGGGATTTAATGAAAGTTAACACTCCGAACAGAGAGATACCTAACTTCCTCCTCATTTTGCACCCTTTGGCTCTCAGAATGCAGGACCTAGGGCTATACTGTCTAGGAAGAGATTGGTGGATTCAAGCAAAAATGCTACAGAAACTGACATCCAATGGTCCCACAATAAAATAGCAATGTTCTTGATCTCGTGAATCCTATGATTTTTAGTTTCTCACTCTCAAATTTGAATGGCAGAGATTGCCAGATATTTGAGAAAAGCCTCTAGTATGAGAGGGTATCCTCCCCTCTCAAAAAAATTCTCAGATAAAATGGACACTAATCAAAGAAAAAGAACTTCTAAAACAACCCCTGAAACATAAAATTATTTATTGCATTTGTGGTGCAGAAGATAATAAAGAAGGTGCAACATAAAAACAAACAAAACACTCCCTTAAAATTACAATTATAATGGAAGAGAGAAAAATATCCAATACAAGGGTTGGAAAACAAAATTAAAAATTTTTCAGAAAGCAGAATTAAAGAACAAGAGATTAATAATGAGACAGAAATGATAAATAGAAACAGCTCCCTGCAGGAATCTGACGTGACTAATAAGCGTCACGAAAATATGTAACAGGTAGAAGTGAATCATCAAATAGAAAACAAAAGAAAAATTTGCCGGAACTGAAAACTGAGTTTCTAGGTTGAAGTTTCAGTAAGTGAAGTACATTGGGTGCAGAAGACCCAGATGGAGGCACGTTATTGTGAAATTTAAAACCACCTTGTGTAAGAGTAAGATCCTAAGAGCTTCTAGAGAGAAATGTAAAAGGTTCTGTAAAAGTACTGACGGTAAAAATAGTGTGAGACTCCCCAACAGTGTCACTGGACATTGGAAGGCAACAGAAAACAGTCACAGATTTTACGTCAACTTCTGATCTATCGAAAATTTCAAGCACATATAAAGTAGAGAGCATAATGTATTGTATCTCAAAGTACCAATCACTTAGCTTCAACAATTCTTTACTTATTGTATTATTTCTTTTTACTCCCCATTTATTTCTGTCTTTTCTCTGAATATTTTGAATAAAATCTAGGCCACATATATCATTTGTGAATACATCAGATTTTAATGCATAACCACAATACTATTACTTCCTTCCTAATAATTATAAAAACTTATTGAATAACAATCTATTTATGTCATCTTCAATTTCTTCTTTATCCAGTCATCTGTCAAAGGACATTTGGGTTGTTTCCACATCTTTGCTATTATAAATAGTGCTGCTATGAACACTGGGGTGCATGTGTCTTTTCAAATTATATTTCCTCCAAATATATGCCCAGGAGTGGGATTGCTGGATCATATGGTAAGTCTGTTTTTGGTTTTTTAAGGGACCTTCATACAGTCCTCTATAGTGGCTGCGCAAATTTACATTCCCACCAACAATGCAGGAGGCTTCCTTTTTCTTCACTCTCTCTCTCCAGCATTTATCACTTGAAGACTTTTTAATGATGGCCATTCTGCCCGGTGTGAGGTGATAATCTCACTGTAGTTTTGATTTGCATTTCTCTGACAAATAGTGATGCTGAGCATCTTTTCATGTACTTGTTGGCTGTATGTATGTCTTCTTTGGAGAGATGTCTATTTAGGTCTTCTGCTCATTTCTTGATTGGGTTGCTTATTTTTTTCATATTAAGCTGTGCGTGCTGTTTGTATATTTTGGAAATTAGTCCCTTGTAGGTCATATCTTTTACAAATATTTTCTCCCATTCCATAGGTTGTCTTTTCATTTGGTTGATGGTATCCTTAGCTGTGCAAATACTTTTAAGCTTGATGAAATCCCATTTGTTTATATGTACTTTTATTTCCATTACTCTAGGAGCTGGTTTGAAAAAAATATTGCTGTGATTTATGTCAAAGAGTACTCTGCCTCTGTTTTCCTCTAGACGTTTTATAGTATCTGGTCTTACACTTAGGTCTTTAAGCCATTTTGAGTTTATTTTTATATATTGTGTTAGAGAATGTTCTAATTTCAGTCTTTTACAGATACCTGTCTAGTTTTGCCAACACCACTCACTGAAGAGGCTGTCTTTTCTCCACTGTGTATTCTTGCCTCCTTGTCATAGATATAATTGAACACAAGTGAATGGGTTTCTTTCTGGACTTTCAATCCTGTTCATTGATCTATGTGTCTGTTTTTGTGCTATGGCCATACTGTTTTGATTACTGTAGCTTTGCAGTGTAGTCTGAAGTCAGGGAGTGTGATTCCTCCAGCTTTGTATTTCTTTTTCAAGATTGTTTTGGCTATTTGGGGTCTTTGGTGTTTCCACACAAATGTTAACATTGTTTGTTCCAGCTTTGTGAAAAATGTCATTAGTAATTTGATAGGGATTGCACTGAATCTGTATATTGCCTTTAACAATATTGATTCTTCCAATCCAAGAACATGGTATATCTTTCCATCTGTTTATGTCATCTTCAATTTCTTTCAGTAGTGTCTTTATTTTTCAGAGTACAGGTCCCTATCATCCCTCTTTTTCCTCTTGAATTGCTTCTGATACCACACGGGTTCTGCAGCTATCAATGGTTTGTTCCTGTTTACTCATGTTTTGTTATTTTCTGAAATACTTTGTCACCTAACTTTGTTTTAAAGGTTGTTCATAGCATTTTAATTTTTCCATCCTGGTTTTCTACTTGTTTCATTTAGGAAATTCAGTGAAATTTTAAAACTATGCAGATGCCTCCATCTTCCAAAATTTCTCTAGCTTAATTTCATTGCTTAATCTTTCTCTTCAAAACTTTGAGTAACAATTAAATCTCAATTAAATCTGAGGCTAGAATAATGACATAATCCCCATGTGCTAAATCACACACACACAAAAGTGTATCTTTCATGTACCCTTTCTCAGGAAACTGTGGAAGGATGTGTTTTGCCAAAATGAATGAGAAAACAGAAGGAAGAAAACACAGAAGCTAAGAAACAAGAGCTCTCAGGTGGGGTGTTAGTAGGGAAAGTTCCAGTCTGCTATCAGGCCTCAAGAATAATCAGGCCAATGTGGAGTGAAGGAATGGAAATCTCCTAGAGGAAATTCTTTAGGTATAAAGACATTGACAGATTATCTACTGTGCTCAAGACTGTGAAATATAATAATGTTGGAAAGTTCTACAATTTTATTGGAATATTTGTGACATGTGGCAGAGACTTCTAAACATCCCACAATTTCCTTTCTCATATTCTTGCTCACATAGCTTCTTGGAGTGAGAAGGATGTTTACTAGCTTTCTTTGCATGTGGGGGTAGCTATGGGACTAAGCTCTGGCCAACAGAATGTAAGTGAAAGTGATGTTTGAAACTCCTGGAAAGTATCCTCAAAGAAAGGAGGTCTGCTCTTACTTTTTTCTTTCTCCCTTTTTCTGAATGTAAGGTGGGCAAATAGATGGAGCTTGAGTAGCTGTCTTGAATCATAAGGTACAAGCCTTATATATATATTGAAAATGAAAGTGCAGTAAGATAAACGGAGAAACCTTAAACACTGATACCACAGTGCTGCCCCAACAGCTCTGAACTGCTCACCTATGGATTCTATTTTCCAAGGATCAATACACTACTTATTTAAGCCACTGCTATTTTTATCTGTCATGCTAACTACATCTGATTCTAAATACCTAGAATGAAAGAAATACATAGAAAACTAAACAAATGAAAATGTGAAACAACTATTAACTCCAGGGAAAACAAAGTTGTATAAAAAAGCAAATGTCTGTGGAACACATCACTTCACTTAGCAGTAATATGTCACGTTAATGTCCTAAGGATATAAACACTGGATATTGATTCAATCAATCGTCATGATATAACTTTTTGGAAGGTACAACAAGGTGGTGTTACTAGAAAAGTGAGCACTCATTGTTTAATAAGTAGTGCAACATAACACTTAAAATTAATAAATGAATAAATAACAATACAAGTATTTTATTTTCAAATATGTAAATAAATACCATAATAAACTGCTTTAAGCATTGAAAGTGTTCACCAGTGGTTGCCTGTTGTAGTGAAACCAGATGATGGATAGGGTCTGGTAAGAGGCTTCTGTTTGTTCTTATAAACTTTGAAGTATCATTTGATTTTTAAAGTCTGTGCGTTTATCTCTTTGATGAAAATGTAAGTAATTTTTAGTTGCTATATTGGGTTAGGTGATCTACCTGACTTAGAAGCCCCAACAAGCACTTTAATTTGGTGAGATTTCATCCTGGCTCATGAAGCTAGGGATACAAGCATTTCCTCATCACTTAGTGTCTGTAGTGGCACAGCTGACTTCACTGAATATTTGTGTTTGACTATCAGGAAAATCTTCCTCTTTTATCACTTTGGAAAACTATTATCTACACCATCCTTTAAGACTCCACAGAGGAACTATATAAACTTCTATTGACCCACTCACTGCCCTCCACACTGCTTTGTAAGCAACATGAAGGCTGGTGTTTGGTTTCCCAGTCATGTCTTCAGCTCAGTTCATGGCACATAGCAATTGCTCACTAAGTATTTGATAACTGAATGACACCATTTCAGGGCCTAAGGTCTAGTTAACTTACTATTTCCCAATGATCCATGTATAATTTGTACTTTCTCATTGGAACACCTCCTTTCTTATTGATTCTCTGAAAGAAATCATGGGTAGGATTCTGACTAGGGGAGAAGGTGGTCCAGAGAGAGGAATCAGTGATATCCAAAACAGAGAAATAGAAAAGTGCAGAGCATTTGACAAGGGTAAAGAGGGGAGAAGACAAGAGTTTGAAATTGGTCCAACCCCGTATACTTTGAACAACTCAGAATGGGAATCCAAAGCTCAGAGACGTTCATTACCTTGCTCAGGGCACCCACCCAGCTTGTGATAGAAAGAAGATGAATTCCTCAGCCCTCTAGTGTCCACAGCAATGGAGTAGTAATTTTTCTCCATATACAGATATAGATTAAAATAAACGTATTTACACTCATATGTAATTCCACAAAAATGAACCACATAATTGATCTTTAGAGGACTGTGGTGAACTAATGACATGAAGTTTTTTTTAAATCATTTTATATTGTGCATGTTGTTCAAAAGTGGTTTTTCAGACAATCTCTTTCTGATGCTTATTCAGTGTCTAGAACTTTGGATGAAAGTCACTGTATATAAACTCAGAAATAAATGGACTGATAAATCAGAGATGTCATGATGTGCTCCTGGTGGAATGCTAGATTAAAGAAGAAACCAGTTATTTAGAAATCATAGACCTTGCTTAGGAAATAGGACGTTTAGACAAGTTCTCATGAATTCAGTATCCCTCGTCTGCCCAGAAGCATGCTAGCAATGCACCCCGCCTGGGCCACAAGCATTTGTGTTACAATTAGGGGTCTCTCTTATCCACCCTCACCAATAATACTGGCAGGAGGGCTGGTAAAATGAAATAGCATGTGCTTACTCAAGCCTTTCTCCAGTAAAAATGTGACCTGGTGTTTTGTAATCATTCGAAAACTATTTTTCAGGCTCTTAAACTTTTTAAAAATATAAATCAGTTCCCAGAACACATAGCAAGAAATGTAATGATATCAAACTTGAGAAATAGGCGTTGAAATTATTTTAAAAAGAGGGACTCTTAAATTTGCTGACAATTTACCTAAATCACTAGAAGCTAGAACAACTTCTTTAATGCTGAGATTCTCAGTTTTAAAGATGACACTAATTTATCTTTGAAATGGAGGTTTCTGATAGTTTTGGCTGTTGATTTGAATGACATCATATAAAATGCTTTCAATGAATCTAAAATTGTCCCTCACAGTTTTACATAACTATTGACTAAATTATCTTGAAAATATAAAAGAAAATGTACATAGAAATTTTAAGTAGAAAGTCAGAGCTGAAGGAGATTGGAGATCATAGGGTAAGCCAAATCTTTAGTTGTCTGTTCAGTCTTACTTTTTTTGAGAAAGTCAAAAGAAACAGGCCAGAAGTCAGAGACCTAGCCTCAAATCTTGCCACCAATTGTCCTGCTCTGAATCTCAGCTCCTCCTCTATAAATATTGGAAGCACAATATCTACCTTGTAGAGCTGATGTGATCATTAAAGAAAATGAGACATAAAATATATAACTGGGCATCAGATCAGGTAACCAGTGAGCACTTGTCACCATCTTAACTCCAGCTTTGACTCATCTTAAACTAATTATTTGCATAGTCTTGTCTTCAATCTTTCAGGTCCCTTTTCCATGCTCAGTCTTTCCTTTCTACAATCTTCTTCCTGCTGTGCTATGATTTTGCTTGAGGTTGTTCTTATTCCAATGAAAAAAAAAGTTTCCTTATGTTCACTGATATGTAACAGCGAAGAACATTAAGAGCGGCAGACTATGATAAATCTCTCCTGAGATGATTATCGCTCTTAGATTTAATTACAATACAAATATTAACTTTCTTTTGATGATGCTGCTGGCAGTAGAATCCATGTGTGGATATGTAGCTACAAAAACCAACGTGTGACTTGCAATCCTTTTCTCACTTACAACTTACAGAGATCAGCTTGTTTTTAAATGTCAGTAAAATCCATTTAAGCCATTTACTACTTTTACAAGACTGAAAACATGTTCTGAATTACTGGGGTAAGGTTCAAGTATGTGAGCCTGTGGTTGTTTTGTGTTAATTATTTGCTTGTTTTTGTGCCTCCCGCTATCTTATGCTTTTTACCCAAAACAAAATAAAATTCAGATTTAGTGTTTGGGACTATGAGGAAAGACATAAGAAGCTCTAGTTCCCCTCTATAGACAATTTTCTACTCTCAATAGCTCAGAGCTGCTGGAGGAAAAAATTAGTGTAATTGGGAAGAACAAATCTGACTCCATATTGGATGTTTCTTTTACATTTACCTTTGTAATCTACTACTTTTGCTACAAGTGAAGAATGCTGCCTATAGCTTGAAATATACAGGTATACAGGGTAGCCCTTTCTCAACACTCTGACTTTTAAAGATGTAATGCTTTTCCTTTCATATACGGACAAAACATTGCAGAACAGAGAACAACATTTGTCTTGTTGGAGGTTTACAGAAACATCATGACCTGATGTATGTGGACAGCTGCAAGAACAAAGCCTTCCAACACCAAGAAGTTTACAACAATGAATTACACCCCTTCCCCTTTTTAGTGTAAAAGAAGCCTGAATTCTAACTCAGGGAAGATGGTACTTTGGGACACTAGTCCACCATCTTCTCTGTCTGCTCTAACAGACAGAATCTGTCACTATTCCTTGCTCTAACAACTCATCTGTCAATTTATTGGCTTGACATGTGGTGAGCAGTAGGAGCCTGGACTTGGTAACATTAGGAGAGATAAGCCGTCAACAGAGTGAACAGCATATTCCAAGAGTTACTCTTAGCAGCTGCCCCCAAAAAATCTGGATCCTCAAAGAGTCCATTTGCAGCAAGCTCTAGAGACAAAAGAGAAGCAAGAGAATCTCTCAATATCAAGCAATAAGGAAAATGGAGACATTGTCTTCAATATTTAGCTGAGTATTTGCTACCACCACCAAGCTTTGTTGGTGTAGAAGCACACCCCACCCTTTGGGAAATAATCAAATGAAGTCCCCGAGGAAAAGAAGGTGTTTATCCCAGAAACCCTAGGGAGGAAAGTTTAAGCTGAAAGTCTTCTTCAACTGAGATGGAAATATACTAAGGATAGATATGAATGCAAGGAAGTATATGGGAGTGGGCAAGAGGAGGAGGCACGGATAAGAAAGAGGCTGCTGGACAGCATCTACTATAGGAATGCCATATATGTTTGCACACATACAAAACAAAACATGTAAAAAAGCAGTTGATTCTGAATAGTGATTGGGATCATTTGTATTCCAGGGCACTGATGATGCATGCTTTGGCCATGTTCTCAGAGCTGTGACTCTCTGGGCCAGGGAGAGCTACACATTCCAGCATGCCTGCAGCCAATGTGCACCATACCCAACCACCCTGGGTGAGGGGGTTCTGCAATGGACCATGCTTAACTCCATTTGGACCTCTCTTTCTACCACTTATGTTGTGATCTGGAGGACCATGTTGATCTGTAATAGCTGATAAAAAGATGTGGACATGATAATTCTGGACCTAAGTATAGAAGAGCATTAGAATAATAAAAATCCAATTTCATGGCATTTCAGTTACCTTCAAGAATCTGGTAGAGGTAAAGATCAAAGGGTATCTAGTGATGGGTAAGAATTTGTTGGCATTATAAAAAGCATCATAAAATATCACTGGATCATGGATTGAAAGCTGCATGAATGGGTGTAGTAAGAAACTGACCAGAGTCTCATCCTGACACCAGGGCATGTGTAAGGACAAAACGTGCACTGTGCTAAGAAAGTAGCCCCTACACTGTACTATAACATCTCCACAGAGCCCTGGCTCAGCCCTGCACAATTCCCAGGAGAACATCCCCTCACCTCCCCTACCCTCCCTGTCACTACCCTTTCCACACACAGAGACAGCTAAATTAGGAAGCTTACCTGTCACCTGGGCCTACACCACAATGATAGACACCAGCTTGTATTCACTGCCATGCACAAGTATGTCATCCTCTATCAAGTAGCCAGAAAGCACTGCACAGCCACACAGCAGAGACAGAAGCTACTGAGGCAAAAATGAGGGTTGAATAGGAGAGGAAGGGAGTATGCGCATATCTGTGCACCTCTACTCAGATCAGGTCTCATTTCAATTAGAAAGAGGGAGAGAGTAGTAAGGGAGGGGAGAAAGGGAAGAGAAAAGAGAGAAAGAAGAGAAGAGGGGGAGAAGAGGCTAGAGAAGGCGGGGAGTGATGGTGGAAGTGTAGAAAAAGAGAGAGACAGGAAAAAATGAAAAACAGGTAATAACAGGTATTCTCAACCGATAGAGAATTGTGGGTATTTTTCAAAAGAAAAGTGTATGTTTCATATTCCTAAGCTATTTTGTCTAATATTTTCATACATGAATAGTAACCTTAAAATTCTGAATGTATTTTCAAACATCTAATGCAATTTTAATGACATAAGTTTGTAATCATTTTATTGTGTTTTATTCTAACTGTAGACTTGGATGTCCATAACATTTTACCACCATTATCCTGATTAATCAAGAATTAACCTTGCCTAGTTTCTGCTGTATAGCTCAGGGAACTATGCTCAATATCTTGTAATAATCTTTAATAAAAATATGAAAATGTATATGTGTATATATATGCATGACTGGGACATTGTACTGTACACAGAATCTGACACATTGTAACTGATGGTACTTCAGTTTAAAAAAAAATTAACCTTGCCTTATATTAAAGAAAATGATTACTTTAAATGACTCTGCTTTTACAATTGTATGCTGGATTTCTTAAATCAGGGCACAAAACGTTTCTGAAGATTTTCTGTCTTGTTTCCTTTTTCTTTTTTTTTTTTTCCTATTGTACTTATAGTGGCTTCTCTTACTACCTGTACAGTGAGAGCAAGAGTTGATGGTTGGTGCCCATCTCATAAAGTACAGCATCCTTGGGAATGAAGTCCAGCACTGGGTATTGTGCTTTTAACCTCTTTTGATTTTCCCATGGGATTCTTAACGATGAGGTTTTAATAGCAGGAACCATTCAGGCACTGTTCAACAAGGAAGACAATAGGAAGACTTCTATCTGTTTCTGGCTCCAGTTTATCACATGGATTAACCAAGCCTCGTAGAAAACTATGTATGTGCTAAACACTAAATCAGATGTAAAGTTAAATGAGGTCTAAGAACCTCTGTAATTATTTTATGTAGTTTTTTGTGCTTTCCATTATTTTGTGTTTATTTTGTATTATATACATAATTATTTTAAAACTCAATTAGAAGATGTATACACATATGCTAGTTTGCCTTTTTAAAGTTCAGGTTTATGCATGTTTCTTGACGTAATTATTAAAAGTGTCTCTTGTTACTCTCAAAAGGTCTAAATGATCTTAAAACTTCAGAGGCATAAAATGATACCTATACCAGACTTTTCAAAAGCATTTCTTTAATGTTAAAAGGAGCACCTGGAACCTCATTGTGCTTCCGTTCAAATAGCTACTTTCAGCAATACTTAAAACAGATTATATCTGAAGCATATATCTAAGGCTAAAAATTTAAAATACACAGTTCTAATATTTACACCAAATATGCAGACTAACAAGTTAGATTCCACTTGCTTCTAGTTAAATTAACTTTTGTCAATAACATAAAGATTTAGAAAGATGTAGTCACTCTTTTTTTAGGATGGCATTTATATTATGTTGAGCAAAAATGACTAAACCAGACAATAAAAAAAGAAACTATTAATACTACTCAGCCATAAAAACCAACAACATAATGCCATTTGCAGCAATATGCATGCGCCTGGAGAATGTCATTCTAAGTGAAGTAAGCCAGAAAGAGAAAGAAAAATACCATATGAGATTGCTCATATGTGGAATCTAAAAAGAAAAACAAAAACAAACAAAGCATAAATACAAAACAGAAACAGACTCATAGACATAGAATACAAACGTGTGGTTGCCAAGGGAGTGGAGGGTGGGAAGGGATAGATGGGATTTCAAAATTATCTTGTTTGAATAGATACTATTCAAAATAGAATAGATAAACAAGATTATACTATATAGCACAGGGAAATATACACAAGATCTTATGGTAGCGCACAGAGAAAAAAATGTGACAATGAATATATATATATTCATGTATAACTGAAAAATTGTGCTCTACACTGGAATTTGACACAACATTGCAAAATGATTATAAGTCAATAAAAAATGTTACATTGTTAAAAAAAGAAAAAAAGAAAGTATTATAATAGATAATAGAATTCAGAGAAAAATAGTAATATTGGGAAATAATATAGGGTCATCACTCAGTATCTGTCGGGGCATTGGTTCTAGGACCTCTCTGGGTACCAAAATCTGCAGATGCTCCAGTCCGTTCCATTCAGCAATCTGATTTGTGGATTCAAAAATGGATATGAAGGGCCAACTATATAAGAATTGGCCTATCTGAAACATTGACTTTCTTGAATTTTATAATTTATTTGAGAAGTACCAGACCTAGTGAAATAAGCACATACAAGTATAAGGACCTATTTTTCACAATAAAAAGTTGCTCTTTGGGGGTGGTTGCTGGCCAGGGCTAGAACTGATGTTCAGTATCTCCCAGGCCTTGGATGCGAGTATGACTCAGTGGTAGAGTGCATTCTTAGTATGCATGAGGTCCTGGGTTCAATCCCCAGTACCTCCATTAAAATAAATTTCAAAAATAAGTAAACCTAATTACCTCCTCCTCACATCTCCCCCCCAAAAAAAACAAAATAAAGAAAACAAAAAATCTCTCAGGCCTTGCATCACAGGAGACAATTGATTTGACCACAGAGCAGTAATGTGGCTTTGTTTTTAATGTATATATAGTATATATATATATGTACCTTGACTTTTGTAAATTGATCTCAAACCTATAAAATTTCTAAATTCATTCATTATTTCTTGTAGTTGCTTTGAGATTCTTTAGGAATATCTACCTAGACAAAAATGTCATGTCATTTGCGAATAGAGATTGTTTTACATCTTCTGTTACAATCTTTAAGCTTTTTTATTTCTTTCTCTTGTCTTACTGCACTAACTAGCACCTCTAGAATAATACTGAATTGATGTGGTGAGCATTAACATTCTCATTTTGCTCCTCATCCTAGGAGAAAATTATAGAATCTTGCACCATTTAGTATCATTAGCTATAATTTCTCTTTTATAGATGCTCTTTGTTGGACTGAGGAAGTATCTTCTTCCAGTTGCTCAGCGTTTTGCAATGAATGAGTGTTGAACTTTGTAATTTTTTTAAATTCAAATAATCATATGGTGCTTCTCCATTCTGTTAGCATGATTAATTAGACTGCTTGGTTTTCAAATTTTAAACCTGACCTGGCATCCCATATATAAGCCTCACTTGGTCAGGATGTGTCATTTTATTTATGTGTTATTGAATTTAGTTAGCGAATAGTATAGTAATGATTTTGCGTATATGTTCTTTAGGAACATTCGATAGCAATTTTCTTTTCTGTAGCTTCTTTTTTTCATATTTTGGTATCAGGGTTGTGCTGATCCCATAAAACAAGTAGGGAAGTGATTCCTCTATTTTCTGAAAGAGCTTGTGCAAGGATTATTTATCTGTTTTTTCAGTTGATAGAATTCACCAATGAATTCATCTAAATTTGAAGTCTTCTTAATAGGAAGATTAGCAATGACAAATTCTATTTCTTTGGTATATACAGAGCTATTCATATTTTCTTTGTGTCAATTTTGGTATTTTGTGTTTTTTCAGGGAATTTGTCAGTTTTATCTGTGCCATAAAATTTCCTGGTATAATGTTAGTTTGTAGTAGTCTCTTTTTATCTGTTTAAAGCCTATAGAATTGCTAGGGACATCCCCACTTTTATTTTTGATATTAGTACTTTAGTAATCTCTCTCTCTCTCTCTCTCATCTTTCTCCTCTCTCCTCTCTGCTCTCTTTCTCTTTCTTTATTATGTATTTACTTACTTATGTATTACTTATTTTGCTCCATCTTGATAGGAGTTGATCAAGTGTTATTACACTTTTCAAAGAACCAACATTTTTTTCTTGATATCTTTATTTTTATGTTTTCTAGCAAATTGACTTTTTTACTCTCTCATTTTAAATTCTTTTATCTTTTAATATAAGTATTCAAAGTCATAAATTACCTTCTAAACCCTGCTTTAGATACATTCCAACAAATTTTTATGTATTGTATTTTCATTATCATTTAGTTTAAAAATTGTCTAAAATTCTCTGATTTCTTCTTTGGCCCTTGGGTTATTAGAAGTATTTTTTTCTTTTTTTTTTTAATTGAAGTATAGTCAGTTTACAATGTCAATTTCTGGTGTACAGCATAATGTTTCAGTCATACATATACATAACATATACATACATATTCATTTTCATATTCTTTTTGATTATAGGTTACTACAAGGTATTGAATATAATTCACTGTGCCATACCAAAGAAATTTATTATTTATCTATTTTATATATGATAGTTAATATTTGCAAATCTTGGACTCCTAATTTATTCCCTCCCACCCTCTTTCCCCTTGGTAGCCATAAGTTGTTTACTATGTCTGTGAATCTGTTTCTGTTTTGTAGATGAGTTCATCAGTGTCTTCTTTTTTCTTTTTTTAGATGCCACATATGAGTGATATCCTATGGTATTTCTCTTTCTGGCTTACTTCACTTGGAATGATGATCTCCGGGTATATCCATGTTGCTGAAAATGGCATTATTTTATTTTTTATGGCTGAGTAGTATTCCCCTGTATAAATATACCACAACTTCTTTATCTAGTCATCTGTCAATGGACATTTAGGTTGTTTCCATGTGTAAGAAAGTGAAACAGCCTTTTTGTTGATATGAAGAAAGTTTTAGTAGTCTGGGTAGAAGATGAAACCAGCCACAATATTTTCTTAAGCCAAAGCTGAATCCAGAACAAGGCCCTAACTTTCTTCAATTCTATGAAGTCTGAGAGATGAAGAAGCTTCAGGAGTAAAGTCTGAAACTAGCAGACATTGGTTTGTAAGGTTTAAGGAAAGTGGCATCTCCATAACATAAAAGTGCAAAGTGTGGAAGCTAATTTGGAAGTTGCAGCAAGTTGTCCAGATCTAGCTAAGATAATACATGAAGGTGGTTATATTAGACAACAGATTTTTCAATGTAGACAATACAGCCTTCTATTGGAAGAAGATGCCATGTATGACTTTCATAGCTAGAGAGAATAAGTCAATGCCTGGCTTCAAAGCTTCAAAGAACAGGCTGACTCTTTTGTTAGGAGCTAATGCAGCTGGTGCTTTAAAGTGAAACCAATGCTTATTTACCATTCTGAAAATTCTAAGGCCCTTAACAGTTATGACTCCATTTATGCTTTATAAATGGAACAACAAAGTCTGGATGACAGCACATTTGTTTACATCATGGTTTACTGAATATTTTAAGCCCACTTTTGAAACCTACTGCTCACAAAAGATTCTTTTCAAAATATCACTGCTCATTGACAGTGTATCATGTCACCCAAGAAAGAGATCTGATGGAGATGTACAACGAAATTAGTATTCTTTTCATGCCTAGTAAAACAATTTATCCTGCAGCCCATGGATCAAGGAGTAACTTCAACTTTCAACTCTTGTGATTTAAACAATACATTTTGTAAGACCATAGATGCCATAGATAGTGATTCCTCTGATGGACGAGGGCAAAGTCGATTCAAAACCTTTTGGAAAGGATTCACCATCCAAGATGCCATTAAGAATATCATGATTCATGGGAAAAAGTCAAAATATCAACTTTACCAGGAGTTTGGAAAAAGTTGATTTCAATCATCATGGATAACTTTGAGGGTTCAAGACTTCAATGAGGGAA
Source organism: Vicugna pacos (assembly GCF_048564905.1). Taxonomy (NCBI): domain Eukaryota; kingdom Metazoa; phylum Chordata; class Mammalia; order Artiodactyla; family Camelidae; genus Vicugna; species Vicugna pacos. The sequence continues at coordinate 8,749,072 of NC_132994.1, read as the reverse complement.
GTAACTGCTGATGTGGTGGAAATGTCAAGAAAACTACAATTAGAGGTAAAGCCTGAAGATACAACTGAATTGCTGCAATCTCATGACAAAACTTGAACCGATGAGCTGCTTCCTATAGATGAACAAAGAAAGTGGTTTCTTGAGATGGAGCCTACTGCTGATAAAGATGCTGTAAAGATTATTGAAATGACAACAAGGGATTTGAAATATTACATAAACTTTGATAAAGCAACAACAAGGTTTTAGAGGACTGACTCCAACTCTAAAAGAAGTTGTACTGTAAGTGAAATGCTATCAAACAGCATTGCATGCTACAGAGAAATCATTTGTGAAAGGAAAAGTCAGTCAATGTGGCAAACTCTATTGCAGTCTTATTTTAAGAAATTGCCACAGCCACCCCAACTTTCAGGAACCGCCACCTTGATCACTGGGCAGCCATCAACATTGAGGCAAGACCCTCTACCAGCAAAAAGCTTTTGACTCTCTGAAGGCTCAGATTATAGTTAGCATTTCTTAGCAATAAAGTATTTTTTAACTAAGGCATATTTTTCAGATAATGCTATTGTGCACTTAATAGATTACAGTATAGTGTAAACATAACTTCTATATGCACTGGAAAACAAAGACAAAAATTCATGTGACTCTTTATTATGATATTTGCTTTATTGAGATTGTCTGAAACCAAACCCTTCATATCTCCAAGGCATGCCAGTAGTTGATATTTACCGGCAAGTCACAGAACTTTTTTTTCTCCCTTTAGTTTTTCCCTTGTTCTACTGATTTCATTCATGTTCATTAACCCTTTCTTTCGAAGTTTCCAATCTGCTATTAAGCTCATTCAGCTCAATTTTTTTTCATTTCAAATACTGTATTTTCAGTTTTATAGTTTCCATTTGGTCCCCTTACAGTTTCCATTTCTTTGCTGAGAATCCCCATCTGTTCATTAATTATGACATATTTTTCCTCCAATCTATGAAAATATTTACAATAACTTAAAAAAAAAACTCCTCTTAATTTAAACATCTGCTTCATCTTGTGGTTGGTTTCTCTTTACTGCTTTTTATCTTGTCTGTGAGTTACATTTTCCTGTTTCTTTATGTTTCAGATAATTTTTATTCTACACTAATCATTATGAATTATGCCTTTTAATATCCTAGATTCTGTCAGCTTTCCCTGTAATGCTGATTTTTGTTCTAGAAGTCAGTTAACTTGGTTGGACTCAAATTCCAAACTCTGGTTCCTCTGTAAGAGGCAGAAACCTCTATTCAGTTTTGCTTTCTGACAGCTCTACTGTATTTTCCCTTGTATGCATAGTTCAGGCACCAGTCAAGGTGGGGTTTATGTGCTGGTTTGGGGGCTTCCACCTCAATTGGCTCCCACCTTTCTAGAAATCCTCCCCCTCACTTTTCGTCAACCTTGGCCATATCAAATTTCATCCTTTGACGCCACAAACCAGTAAGACTGCAACTTTCTACTTGAGATCCAGCCATTCCATGTCATTTTCTTCCCTCAGGCAGAAAATTCATACATGTAAAATTCACATGAGTTGCTATTTCCCTTTTCAAGTGTCTGTAAACCTGTTTCTGCCTGCTTTTGGTCACCCTTTAGGGCCTTCAACTAGTTATTTTTTAACTTCATCAAGAATGTATTATTCTTGTCTGTATAATGGTTTGTCTAATACTAGCTACTCTACCATTATTGGAAGGAAGCTCCCTGTTTATAGTTTTTTAAGATTGAATAAGACCTAACTTCTACATATTTGAATAGAAAATAGTAAAAACAAAAACAAAAACAAAAACCCTACTTTCTAGTGAAAAAAAATTTAAAATATATGCATTTAACTCCCAAAAAGTCAAAGACAAAAAATGCAATTATTTTCTTACATGCAGAAGTTCTACTACAGTAACTTCTATTCTTACTTCACAGGTTTATTCTGACTTCATAGTTGAATTCTTCTTCCTGCTATACCACAATATCTAGAGAATATAAAAGTTTATCAGCCACATAAGTTTCTAGTTGTTGAAAAACATAGTTGACTTTTTTTTATCATGTATCAATAATCACTTTTCAAGTGGGGAGTTAACAGTAGACTTTATGATAAGTCAACTCAACTCAATATTCCCGCTCCTCCTCCACTTCATCTCCATTACAAAAGCTGAAAAAACTGAATGCTCAGTTATAATTTCCTTTGCAGCTAGAAGTGGGCATGTGACAAAGTTTTGGCCAATGATAAATAAATGGAATTTTGCTAGGTGACATCCAGGAAAGTATCTGTTTTCCTGATAGAAAGAAAATATGTCATTAGCATAGCTCTTTTCCTTTCTTCCTGTCTTGAAAGCAGTCACAGTACCAATGCCTTGGAACTTGCAAGAATAAAAGAAAGGTTACAAGGAAGGATCTATCACTCGGTGCCATTGAACCAAAGCCAGTAGCCTCTCAATTCCAGAAGTCCTCAGCAAGAAAAAACTATTCATTTAAAATCCTAATAGTCAGATTTTCCTTATCTACAGCCAAAATTACTTCTAACTGCTATAGAAATCAATTTCCAACATAGCACATTTTTATCAAATTATATCCCCAATGCCTGCTACAGTGCCTGGAATATTGGAATTACTAAGTCTTTGTTTAATTAATGAATACATTTGCAAATTTGCATTTTTCCAATACCTTCAAATGAGTTCATTGTTGATGGCAATCACATGTTCACATTACTGTATTACCCTTCACAGAGTGCTGACTTTTGGGTTGGTTGGGTTTATCCTTAAAAATTTCTCCCAAAAATGTATAAAACAAACTTACAAATGTTAGATTTGAGGGCAAGCATTATTGTCTGTACTTATTTCTTATGATTTTAATATCCTTACTTAAATTTCTACCAATTCTTGAAAATTACTTCATCACATTTGTGAAGACAGTTTATCTCTATTAACCTCCGCTTATTTTTTTTCAGATTTTCAAAGACTTTTATTACCACAGAAGCTTGTAACAATTGTAAAATTACCAAAGCAAGACGTTGCCATATTTAAGACTCTAACATTTAGATTCTGTAATTTGGATTCTATTTTTCATTAGTTATGAAAAACTGCATTTAAAAATATTATAATGCATAGAGAAATCTAAATCATTAAACTTCTGAAAAACATTAACTCCATGGAGAATAATCTGTTTATTTTCATTAATATATTTTCCATGCAATTTTCTATTTTTAAAATAAAACTTTTCTAGTAATATAATTTGTCATCTTGAATGTAAATATTCTCAAAGTGGAAGTAAGAGGTTGTTAATTTGCAGTATAATTCAATAAATATTTTTGTTAAAACCCTCAATATTTTAAATCGTAGAAAGCAGTCATGGATGAACTATGCTTGTGTTGTTTAGATTAAAGAACCATAGGGAATGTAATGAAAAGTTTCCCTTACTGCTGTGTTACTCAGAATAGACTGACCTCATCTCAGTGAGGTTTTGTGGTATGCTTGACACCAAGCCAACACCACCAGAAAATTCAGTTATCATTCTCTAAGGTGTCTGTTTAGCCAACTTCATGGATTGAAAAGTGGTAATTAAAGTGGAAGAGTTAAGTAGGTATCCTGATTTTCCTATAGAAACTGTACTTCAAGGTAACTAAACAGAGAAGTTGAACCCATTCTTTTATGTTCCAGAAGAATGCCAGTAAATAAATACCAAATGATAGAAAAATATTAATTCATTTAAGGATTATCAATTTTCAGTTAAGCCATTAGATCCACAGCTGATGGAGAGCTGTACATTTCTAGAGTGACAAAGTAACAGCCTGCTGATTACTTACACAATTCAATGAGAAAACACATCTGTACATCACTCTGATCTACAAGTCAGTCTGAGCACTGCCAAGAGTGGCGCAACCAGGTATAATGTGTTTTCTGATTTGACACAACATAAAGGACACAACATTACCCAGGGGCATTCCAACCAAAATTGTTCAAATGGAATTCATTCTAATTCACTAGAAAATATAGGATACCTTCTGAGACAACAGCCAGATAAATCTGGAAGATAAAATATTACGTAGGACAACTAGCACAGCCTCTTCAGCAAGTCAGTGCCATGATAAAAAGCACTCTTCCAGGTTAAAAAACTTCAAATGACATAATCACAAGATTCGATGCATGGACCTGTACTGAGTTCTGGTTTCAACAAACCAGTTCTATAAAAGACATTAGCGGGACAGTTGGGGAATATGGAGTATGGACTGGCTTTTAGGAGACAGAAAATTTTTTTGACATGAACAAGTAAATATTTTAACAGTTTAACTGGAGAAAGCAATTTACAAAACATTTTGAATAATATGACTTCTTTGCAAAATACACATTATGATCATTTTTCTCAGGGTGGGGGTAAATTGGCTTTTTTGTTTCTTATTCTTATTTATCAATATCGTTTGATTTTCTACAATATACATACAGAAGATTATTTTTAATTAGGAAATGCTTCTGATCCTAAGAATATGTAGTCTATTCATGTATGCTGAAACTAGTTGTCCTATTCAACTTTTCCCTCGAGACAAGCCATATCATCCCAGAGCTAAATACCTGGGCCAAATTATTTTGTGCCCAACTCTGGCAATAGAATCACTTTCACTGAACGATGAGGCTGAATCACGTATTCACCTTATTCCAAAGGATATACTCAAACACAAGATGTAATGCATCAACTATGATGCCATTAGGGATTTTAGGCTGTTTATGAATACTCCAAGGAGAAAATTCTCTCAAGTCTCTGTATCAGAAATATCAATGCTTCTCATGACTCATTAGTTGGTTTCTTTATTCTGGACAATGACGTTTACAATTATCTTTCACTTTTTCTTTGACTTCCAGGAAACTTAGAGCCAAATCCTTGGTCATCCTCCACCCAGTCTTCAGAACGGTATGTCATGGGCATACTGATGTCTTGCTGCTGACTTAAATTCCCTACCCAGCTTTTTCCTTGCCCAGATTTGCTCAATTGTTTGATTTTTTTTAACTGCATATGTTAATTTGGTTAAGATGTTTTAGAGAATGACCTTTGTTGTGTGTCAGCTCCCCATGGGGATATCTTCCACCCTACAATGTGAGAATGATTCCCTAAACAGTCATTGAAAGCTGACATTGTGGAAACAGCCCTATGAAGACATTTTCTGCGTGACTAGTAAAGCTGCTGTTGAAGACACTGCTTATTATATTCTTCAATAACAAAGTCGAAGAATCCAACATTTTCCTTTCATTGCTCCCTAGGGAGTTTCTGTGAGCCTCTACTTCAGAGAAAGGTTTCCATCCACTAGAAACGGCTTTTTCCTTGCCAGGAATCATAATACATACATCACCAAAATTGGATCTAAAGATAAGTGCTTCAGTCCAGCTTCACAAGTCTCAATCTAAACATTCCCTATTTATCATCAGTTTTCAACGTTGCCACAGAGCCATTTTGGCAGCCCAAGGACATGATCTGGGAATTGAGCTAAATTTTTAAAAGAACTAATATGTGGAAAGTCTTACCTTTGCAATAAATGCACTTCAAAATGATCATCATACAATGAAACCATAGTACTAAGAGAGATGGTGAATACAACAAAAACTGATTTATAAACCCTTAGCTGGAACTTGGAAGTTGAATATTACAGTTGAGTAAATAATGGAGAATGAGGTAATGACGTTTTTCTATCCAGTGTGAAAAAAAAAATTAACAGAGCAGCTCATGTGAAAAATCTCAAAAAAAAAAAATAGGAACTCATCAACTGGGAAAAAGACAAAATATGAATATAAAGAATAAGCTACTTAGTAAACCATTATGGCACACTACTGAATAAACTGTTTCTTTGTAATCACTATGTAAATGACTTCAAGTTAATGATAAAGAGATGGCTTTGGGGATTGGAGGATATGGACTTGAATGCTGACTTTATCCTTTAAGAGCTATGTGAACTTAATGAAAGCACCTTTTAGTCCATTTTCTGCCTCTGGCACTGTAGTTAATAATATTCCACCTGACAGAATTACTGTGATGCTTCAATGACACAATACCTAAAAATTGTTTAGCTCAGTGGCTGGAATGTAGTGTGTGCTCAGTAAATAATATTGTGTGTTATCTGTTATGATCACCAAAAGATCACTGAATTTGTAAGACCATGGAAGTCTAGAGTATTTATTTTCTTTGGAACTCAAAACTTCTTCCCTTTGATTACACACCATATAAGAATTTTGTATCTATATCTAGAGTCATTATGAAAAGCAAGCAAATAAAAAAAGTGTCATAAAAACATGGACCAGCAAAACTGAATACTGCAGAAAATAAATAACCACTTATGAGAAACTGTTATAAAATACCTGGGAAAAAAACTAGAAATGGAACAAAGGTTGAATGTAATCATGAAGGCATGACAGATATTTATCCATTACTTTGATAGCATAAGGTTGTTTCATAAATGTATAAAAGATACATGTAATTCTGTTCATGCTGTGTATTTTGGCTGCACAGTTAAAATATTCCTATGAAACAGAAGTCATGGGACCAGAGCTTCTATTTCTAGGGTGCGTGTCACTTTTCTCCTAACTTCTACAAGGTAAACAAACGCGCCAGTGCCAACACACATATAGTGGATTTTTGCATCATGAAAGATCAGCAAGATGCTTTAGGTGGATGGTAAAATTATCTAATCCAAGAAACACTTCAGTGATTTTCATTTCTCCTACTTACAGTTCAATTTTCTAATTTCAGACTATTAATTGTTCAGAAATAATTTTTGCTGAATAGATAAAGATAACATCATTTAGTGAGAGAGTGAAGACTGAGGAGAGGAGCAGGTTTGGGGGTTAATCAAGAATTCTGAAGTTTCTTTTGAAGACGTTAATTTGGAGATCCTCCTACTCACCCACGTGGGGTTCTTAAATAGGCAGCTGCATGTGAGTCTAAACTTTAGGTGTGAGATGTAGCTAGGAGAATGACATCTGAGAGTCATAAGCATATAATAATAACAGCTAACATTTACTGAGAGCCTAGTACAAGTCACAGACTGTTAACACAATCCTCACAATAATTGTATAACTAAAGTACTATTGTCCTAATGATGTGGATAAAGAAACTGAGATACAGAGAAGTCAAGGAATCTGCCCAAGGTCACACAGCTAGCAAGTGGTGGAGCCAAGATGCGTATGCAGACAGTATGGCTCCTCAGCCATTTGCCTCTTCTCTGCTTTGTACTAATATTCACAGGCTCTGACTTTAAGAGATGAGGTGAGGATGTAGGGATAAGGCCTGAATATGTAGCTCAGAAACATGCCTCGGGTTGGATGGAAAAGAAGACAACTTTGAATGAAACCAAGGAGCTGTGGGGGCATATAAGGCAAAATAGGAAGATGCATCAAGCAGGGGAGAATGGTTCAACTGGGCTGAATGCTACTGCGAGGCTGATAAGCATGAGGACCAAGCAGGACCATTGAATTTGGCTACATGGAGATAATGACCCCATCAGGAGCTATCTTGGTCTCTGCAGAGATGTGAGATCAGAGACAGGACTGGAAAGCACTGAAGCAACTGGGAGATCAGGAAGTGGGACCGTGACTGCCGAATTCTGCTTTAGATGTTTCACCATGAATGGAAACAGAGAGAGGATGTTTGTGGGGAGTTGCTATTGAAGTTTTCTGGGTTTTGTTTGGTGGTAATGGGAGAGTGGAAAATAAGAGAAGCAGGGTCTTAAGAGAGGATGGGAAGAGGGATACAAAGAGCCAGTAAGATTGGCTGTGATCAAAGCCTGTGATCAAAGGCTGTGTGACCACTTCCTTCATGAAAATGAGAAGGAGGAAAGAAGAGTGGGTATAGATGCATTAAAGAGAAAGGATTTGCTGGAGGGAAGATTAGAGAGTTTCCAAATTAATCTGTATTGTCTCAATTAAGTGTGAGCTGAGATCATCAACTGAGAATTAGAGTGAAAGGGTGTGGGATGTAGGGGAAAAAAAAGAAGAAGAAGAAAATGTAATGTCATCTCCCTGAATGGAAAAGCAAGTTTAATTAAAAAAAAACAGTATTGATTGCTTGGCAGGGTTGAGGTCCAGTTTCAAGGATGAAATCATGAATTCAATGAGAAACCAATAAACCCGGTTGTGTGATTTTTCCAGCAAAGTTTACTTGTTCTAGTGCAAGTATGGAAACATGAGGATGATGACAATGACAACAATATTCATTGAGAACTTACTTTGTGCCATTTTTCTAAATGTTTTACATATGATGAACCTTAAAAATCCTGGAAGAAAATGTTACAACAAAATATTAAGAGGGAGAAAGGAGGCATAGCTCATGCAATGAAATGACTATAATCGTAGATCCGCAGTGAGATGGGGCATGGTGTCAGCAGTTGTAGTTACTTCAAAGGCACTAGGAGAAACAATTTGGAAACAGTCAGGGAACATTGGAATGCAAGGAAAACACTGCCCCACTTCCCCTGGCCCTGTGATGCATCGCTCCAGGGAAATTGATGTCCTCCAGGATAGCCAGATATATCATTTAGCAAAGAGGCAGAAAGAGCATTCAGGGACAATGTTGAAGATGTAGTGGGACTTGCTAAATAGAGATGGAGAGTCCCAGAAGGTACATACACAGGTTTAAGAGGAGGAGGAGGAAGGGGATTGAATTCAATTTGATGACAACTAGAGTAAGGTGAGAAGGAGAGTCTGGGTGATCATGTTTGACACGGATGCTTGGACCTTTGAGTGTAACCGAGCCAAACGTGGGTGTGAGAAATAATGGAGCTGGTTCTGAAAGTATCTCAGAGCACTGGTAGAATGAAGCTCTAACATCTTACAAGGCATACTCAGCCCAATGGGATGGCTATGTCATAAGTCATGGTTGGACCAGGAAAATAAGAATTATTTTAAGTATTCTGAGCAGAAAGGGATTTAATTCTAGGAATTAAAGACATCAAAAACTGTTGGAAGGCATGGGCAGTGCAGTGTAGGAACTGCAAGGAGACAGCACCTGTAGCAATGAAGGGGATAACTCTCAGGAGACAGAACTTTTCAATACCATTACTTCCTTACCAGAACAGTGCCTGAAATCCTCCCTAACTTGCAAACTAATATAAGTGCCTCTCATTGACAGAATTTAAATAAGAATTTTGCTGACAGGGAATCTGGAAAATGTGGTTTCTAGGATTCCAGTCCCTGAACACAGAAGAGAGATTTTGTGAAGGGGAAACAGCACCGAGTTACCAACATGAAATCCTTCCAGTGATGTGATGTGACTGACATGACCTCTCTTCCTGCTCCCCTCCCTCACCTGGAATTACAGAGGGTTATGGCTGGCCTGGCCATCACCCTTCCTCTTATACCTCCCTGGCCCATCTAAGCAACCACAAAACTCTATAACTCTGCCTCCTCCACGTGTCACCACATCTTATTCTCACTCACCTCCAAGCCTTTACCCCTTCTCTTCCCTCTGGTTCCTCCTTCAACTCTAGCACCCTCTCCTTGGGCTCATTCCTACCCTTTCTTCAGATATCATTTTGGTATCCCTTACTCCCAAAAGCCTCCCCACATATCTACCTGAGAAGTTTAGATGCCCCCTCATGTGCTTTCAAAACATCCTATGCCTCCTCCATGATTACTCATAGTCCATTTGTAACTAGGTTGCTTGTTAAGTTCTCTCTCTCTTCCACACAGAGCCTGGGGCTCTGTGAGGACAGAGACATTATCATCCTTCCTTGTTCTGATTGTCATCTCAGTGCCTTTCACAACTTGAGTCCTTAACAAATATCTGTGGAAGGAAAGAAGGAAGACAGCTTTATGGACTGAATTTTGCTCACCGCAGATTGAAGCAGTGGTGCCCAAAATAACTGTATTTGGAGATAGGGCCTTTACTGAGGAAATTAAGGTTAAATGAGTCAAAAGGATAGGGTCCTAATCCAATAGAATTGATGTCCTAATAAGAAGAGAAAGAGACATCAGAGATGAGCTTGCCATGTGAGGACACAGCAAGAAGGCGGCTGTCTGCAAGACAAGGAGGGAGGCCTCAGAGAAGCCCAACCTGAAGACACCTGAATCTTGTAGTTCCAGCCTCCAGAACTATAAGAAAATAAATGTGTGCTGTTTAAGCCCCCGACTCTGTGGTATTTTGTTACGGCAGCCTTAGGAGACTAATACAGAGGGGAAAGGGAAGAAGGGAAGAAAGGAAGAGGAGAGAGAAGGAGGAGTGGAAAATGATAGCACTTCCCTTTTATTTCTTGATTAGAGCTCCATTGATGTAATACAGTCTGTTCTCAAAACCCACACATCTGCAACACATCATTTACCTCTTTTGTGAGGAAGCCCTGATGTATTTATTTATACTTCTCTTGTTTATATCCCCATCAATGTGAAACTAAAGTCTAAGAAAATACACTGCCTATAGCAAGAAAAATTGGCAACTATCTTCTATTTTAAAAAATAATATCACAGAATAGTGGATCCTTGAAGAGTAAAATTTCCAACTGGGAGAAAAGGTAAAAGTGTTTCCCTATTCTGGGCGTCTCCTACGTGACCCATCTCTAAAACAAACACAAATGAAATTATCAAATACATCAAACCTCCTGTGTTCCAGGCCCAAGCTTAAGTTTTCCAAGAAGAGGATTTTAATAAGTTGTATTAAAATTGCATGAGGCCAACTTATTATTTTTCTAGGCACTTTGCTTTCAACAGGAAAATCTATATTTGCAATGTCCAATATGACAGCTACTAATGGCATGCAACTATTAAATTTAAACTTCAATTAATTAAAATTAAGTGAAATGTAAGATTCACTTTCTCAGTCTCACTAGCAACATTTCCCTACTGGGCAACCATATTGGGCATACCCAGATATAAAATATTTCCATCATGGCAGAAAGTTCTATTAGATGATACTGGACTAGATTAAGAGTTTAATGCAAAGGATATCTCTGAGGGTAGGAATTTCTGACAAGTAGATTAATATAAATCTACTGAGATATAAGTTGTGTATTGGCCTCCTTACTCTCTTTCTCTATCACCCCCTTTAATAGTAAAGTAGATTTTCATTACACATACTAGAGAACTCAGTTCAAATTGACATAAACAATAAAGGATTGTATTTATTTAAAGCTTAAAGACACAAGGGAGTTCAGGCATGGTTCAATCAGGGTATTGACTCCATTTTTCTCTAATTCTTTCACAGTCTATTAACAGCTTAACCCTTAGCTTAATTCCTCTCAGTGTTTACAAATGGCTACAGCAGTTCCAAGCTCATGGAGAGAAAGAGATTTTCTCTTCATCCCACCTTAGAATAGGTGTCCTTCAGTTCGCTCTGCTTGGCGCAATCCACCTTAAGCAACCAGTATCCAGGTAATAACATGAACTGATAGTCAAAGGCCTAGTTACTGATCCCATCATCATGGCAGCTGTGTCATATTAGGCAGATTTGCTTAGGCCTGTGAGGACTGCCTCTGGGAACAGGGATGAAGTCAATCCCTCAACACACACTCCAAAAATACTGTGCAGCCACCATGCAACAGAGGTGGGTAGTTCTCCAAAGAAACTGTATGCTGTTGTGAAGGGGAGGAATGGATGCTGGGCTGGCACCCAACACATGTATCCCTATACCCTCGTGTAAAATCAGTTTTTAGAGGTTTCAAACAAACTCAAAAGGTTATGTTCATCTTTCATTTTGAGAGATATGTTGATTCCAAAACTGCAAAAGGTCACAGATCTTAGCCTCCTTTCAAGCTTACAAATTAGCCTGCCGAGATTACATATACGTGTATGTGTGCGTGTGTATGTGTGTGTGTACTGACAGAAATGTCAGACATCTGGGTCGGAGAACAGATCATTTATCACTCACAGCAGGAAGAGCAGCTAGAGTAGCATCCTGCATCCGTCCCCCACAGGGCGACACAGTGGGGACCAGATGTTCACCGGCACAGGCAGCAGGCTTTGCACCCCAGAAGAGGATCCTTGAAATTATGAGACACATAGCTTATATCAGGTGGCTGACATATCTGCTCCTATCCCCCTCAGCAGAGAAAGAGAGAGAGAATTTACACCCTGGGGGGTAAGCAAATGTCTCTCTGAGGAAAGTAAGTTTCTCCTTCTCTCTGGGGAAACTTACAACCTCTAGCTTCCAAGACTTTTGCTATTCACACAAGCCCCTTGCTGGCAATAAAGAGGTTAGGGGGTGAGTGGGACAAACTATTGAGTGTAAGACAGGCTTAAGAATGTACTGTGCAACGTGGGGAATATAGCCAATATTTTGTAGTAACTCTAAATGGAAAGTAAACTTTAAAAATTATATAAAAATTTAAAAAATTGTTTTAAACCCCAAAGACCAAAAAAACCAGAAAAAAATACTGGAAAAGTATACACTCAATTTGGAGGCATACAATTTAGCTTTTCTTTATAAGCTTTTGCATTTTCAAGTATTATATAATGGCTGTATAATAAAAAGCTTATATGAAATTGTTCATAAGCATATTATACAAAGTTCAAATAAACTGAGTGACGCTGAGAAAAAATAGAGTTCCTTGCTCAGAAAAGCCAGGCCATGGAGAATGTGAGAAAATTCATGGAGAACTGACTTCCATGCAGGATATCAGCAAATTTACCTTCATGTTGGCACCCTGCCACTAAGTTTGGGACTGTTTCTGGAAACATTTGCTATAAGAATGTTGTCAATTTTATTTTAGTTTGTCATTCTGATAATGTAAAATTTTATCTCCAAATTTGACTAAAACATTTTTTTAAATTTCTATTTCTTATTAACTATAATTAATATATCTTTTGTTGTTGTTAAACTGCCAGCTTATGTCCTTTGCCCATTTTTCCAGTGTGCTTTGTCATTTGGCATGGATTTATAGAATTGTTTTAATAATCTTTCCCTGGGGTCCTCTGAAAGCACAGTCTGGGAAGAAAGGTTCATGTGGGCATGATTTACTCGGGAATGTGAGCCCAGAAAACAAGGATGAGGGACAGGAGAGCATATGTGGAAGATGTGAAAGAAAATGCAGAGCCAATACAAAAGACAGTTTTTAAGCTGCAGCTGGCAGGCACCCACAGATTGAAGGGAAGCCTTAGAGGATGTGTATCAGGGAGGAAAGGGGACACACTTACCTCTAGGTTCCTATACCCCATTGGTCATGGGTTTCCTTGTGAGTGCGAATTTTCTCCCACTTCTTGGCACTGGTGTGTGCCTGAGTGTTGGATGGCTCCAATGGGTCCCCAAACCTCAGTGTCAGCAAAGCCCCAGGGCAAGAAGGAGAGGTTCACAACATGGGCTGGGATGACATGTCTGGAGACATCTGCTCATAAGAGTCCAGAACTGGTCACCACAGCTATGTTTAGACAGTGACATGAGGCTGAAGGCATGTCTAATTGTGCACACGAAGTGTCTGGTACCACTTGGGTACATCACTTGGACTCCTTGGCTTCCCCCTAGATCCAGTTTATCATTGAGTCTCCATAAGGCAGAACTCTTCTCCAGCTTACCTAACAGTGAAATGTCTGTTTTCTATATTCTTCTCCCCTTGCTCCAGGTTTAAATTAGGGTAAGAAAGTCCGCCAGTAACGTCTCTGGAATTCCATTACTGAAGTTCTAATTCAGCATCACAGATGGGTAAGGAAGTTCAGCAAGTATCGTGCTGGATTTCTGGCAAAGATACCTATGGTCCTTGTGAAACATTTCCAAAGGGCATCATTTTATTCAAAATTCTTTCTATGTGTTCAATATCTAGATAATAGATTGTACTTATTACAGTCCACTTGTACAAAAAACAAATAATTTTTAGAAATCCTGAATGTACTCTCAGGCAGTCAATAAAGCTCCATAAGTAAGTTTGAGACAAAGCTAAACATGCTGCTTTTACTGTTTGTTTATAAACTGGTTTCAGTTTCAAGATTCAAAGGGCTGGGACATAAAAATGTAATTGTCATTGCTAAAGATCATGTATATGCCTTGGAATGACACTCTACACCAAGCCATTTCCTACAGTAACTCAGTCAATGGTTGGGGTCTAACCAAATACCTCACAACCACAGTAAAGACCATCTAGTCCCTGAGAACACATTTGAGAAGTGGAATGAAGTCAAACTGGACTTGTCCAGTGAATCCTTCTTTCATATGGACTCTGGGGAATCTCCAAACATGAAATGCAAGGGTTTTCCTCAGGGTAACGCAACTTGTCTGGGCCTGAATTCAAGCGGTAAGGCTCTGTGGGATCCTGACTGCAACATAATATTTTCTTTACAGAACCAAATGTGACGGGAGGTGGTGAAGATCACTTAGGACACTAGCTCTGGGCTTCTGCCTTAGATTCCGTTCCATTTTACAGCAGTTCAAGAAAATAGGCTGATGTTCGATTGATTTGTCTGGGCTCTCCCTTCTTCACTGGGCATTGGAATGTAGTTTACTGGGATGATGGTGCACCCTGAACCTTTGCTGTGAATCAGGCATCTACCCACAGTCCACTCAGAGGTCCTCCGAGGCCTGCCCAGAGCCATCATACATGTTCAGGAACAGACTCAACTGAAGCCCCAAGCAGGACCAGAAACACAGAAGAAAAACCCCATCTTTTTTCTACTAGTCATGAATATGCAATCTAATTTTCCTGCAGTTCACTTTTTAGGTTTTCAGGAATTCCTCCCTAATCCTAGACCAGAGGGCTAGTTCAGCACCCACACTTACACCAGAGGAAGGGTATTCTAGGGGAGAGCTGAGCTTCCATCCCTAACTCAACAGCAGCACCATGGTCTTCAAAGCTACCTGCCCTGACACCCGCACACACGAAGCCTTCCACCTTCCTTCCCATCCCAAACTGCTTTGGAAGAGTAAATGATGATCATACATATATACATACATACATACATACATACATACATACATACAGAGATGATAGATAGATAGAGAAAACAAATGGCAGAAGGAAGGAAACATGTGGGAGTGGGTTATTCTTTTTTGCTCTTGCCATCCACACCCCCTTATTGGTTTTTACCAGCTCATTTATATGGTACTGGCAAGAGTTGATTGCATGCATAGGCAGAACCTAGACATTGAATGTAACCCTTTTTTTTAAGCTAACACTAATATCTAAGCCACTTTAAAAATGGGAAAACTGTCATCTCTTATAACATAGAGGCATTGTTGTTGTTGTTGTTTTGACCCAACTTTGAGGCCCCGGCCAGGCAGCTCGCCTTTCTTGAGCAGTCAATTAAAGGCACACTCCCATCACTCTTTTATCAGGTCCTCACACTCAGGCCCACTATATATTAGCGCCAATCACCCTAGAGCCAGGTCCCCAGTTTCTCTGCCCCAAAGCTCTCTGAAATCCACAGGGAGCCATGGAAACCTAGCTAACCCACCCAGCTTGCCATCCAAGCTCCCTGAGGGTTAGGGCTTCCTGTTTACCCCTCCCCAGGTGCAGACCCCTGTGGGAGCCTCCCCAGGGAGCGCCTTCTCTCCCCTGGGAGCTATGGATGACAGGAAGTTCTGCCTTTCATTTATCTGAGTAGCAGTGTCGCTTCCTGCCCCCTCGAAGAATCTTTAAGTCTTATCAGACATCTCTGTAGTCACATCACCAATCAGAAACAAAATACAGACTGTTTCCCATCACATTCTTGAAGAATGAACAAAGCCTGATTTCTAAAGGAAAAGCCATAGCCTATTTCCATTTTCTCTGAACTATCAAGAAGGGTTCTGAAACCAAGCAATTTGAGCCATCACATCTAAAGAAGTTACTTCAATCCACATCTCAACTTCCAACTTCCCCAGTGTTAATAAATCTTTTTAAAAAATCATCTCATTAGGTCATCTTCTTGACTTGAAGATGACATAAAAATACCATTTATTCATGTAACTTTTAAGACATAAAATAAATTTTGAACTCTAAAAATAAAAGTACAAAGAACATACAACCACAGAGCCCTCTGCGTTACCGCTTCCAGGAACAAGATCTCATCCTCTGAAGCCCTGCGGCAAATGTTCACAGGTTTACGCAGCACGAGTATCTGATTCTGCAGGTGTTGATCCTTTCCACTTCCTCTGAAACTTTCCATTTTCCCACACACTGTACTCTGTCTTGACAAGAACCATTAGGAATAAACACTTTTTAAAAGCAACATCCTATAATAAAATGTATTAGCTCATTTCTGCCCTTGGACACTGTCCATGCGTCCAACACGTAATGACACTGTGCAAATCCCCACGTGGGACTGGCAGCCTGTGTGGCTCACTATGTGAGGATGAAACCAAGTCGCTTTCCCCAGGACTCCAGAGACTAAATAAACACAGAGCCAAAACAT
The DNA here is from genome assembly GCF_048564905.1 of Vicugna pacos. NCBI lineage: Eukaryota > Metazoa > Chordata > Mammalia > Artiodactyla > Camelidae > Vicugna > Vicugna pacos. Next base: position 8,732,786 of record NC_132994.1, on the reverse strand, counting down.
AAAAAGGTCAAGAGGAAGCATTCTCCTCAAAGATGGAGTAAAGAGTTCTCCCTTTATTTTCCCTTCTGGATACAGACATCCACAAGGAAAGAACAGCCGACCCTCCCCATCCGCCTTTCTCTTTATCAAGTCCTCACAATCCCGCTGCAGATTTCTTTACTACAAAGACGTAACCATTAGGAACAGAACTATTCTATCAACCCATCATTGTTCAGATTTTTAAGAACTCTCAAGTACGGAGTTTGGAGAAAAAAATTATTTCAACAAAGATTAGTGGAATGAAAACAGTGAAAGGTAAATTTCCAAGTGAAAATGCTGAGGACTCAAGATTTGAATTGTTAAAGTTTTTCTTCTCCAGTTAGAAGGAAACTAGGGACAATTTAAATGGTTTTCCTAAAGTGTCACTCTCATCTCTCTGCTTTTCTTAAGGAAAGAATAGTAACCATTGTAGGCATCCTTGCATAAACGAGAGTGGATATAAAGTGTTAAACACAATATTTTATTATTATTATTATTATTGTTATTATTATTATTAATTATTATTAATTTCCCCACAGGGCTTTTCCTACCTGCATAAACTTCTATAAAGTCTTTCTTAGGCTCAAATATACTAATCATATCAAACTAGCCTTGGCCTAAAAGTCCTTGACTTTCAGGTCATGACCTTCAAGCAGTTAATAGAGAAAGTACATACCATGGCATCTTGTCCTGTAATTCTGTAATGAAAGATAATTGTTCAGGACCAAAAAATGTGTTATGAAGAAAAGCAAGTAAGAATCTTTCTACTCCAGTTCCTAGACATTAGAGCTTTCCTTTACAATTCAAAGAAAAAGTTTATGAAAAGAATCTTCACCTCTGTCTACACTTGTCAGCATTTCTAAAATTGGCAATCAATAAGTCAGATGGCCACAAGGGTATACAAATCATAGGATGTGTTTTGTACTCTCCCCTCTGTGTGCAAATACAGCACACTCTGCCATTAACAGAGAGTCAGCCGTTGACAGGCAGAGCCATTAAAACATGAGTGATCTTTCATTCCAGCTCTCCTCGAAATTATTTTGCCAAAAAATAGAAAATGGAATTGCAATATCCTCGGAGGTTAAGAGGGAGGATGTGAAGGAGAAAACATAAAGTGAAATAGAAAAATCCTTTGAATGATTACAGACCTCTCTTTTGTATTCGACATCTTCTTGCAGCGCAATTGTGCAAGTACCCAGAAGTGAGTCATTATAATCTCTAGCTTCCATTAGAGTTATTAGAGAATATAGATTTATAGATTATAATTCAGAATTACCAGACTAGAAAAGTCTCTTCCTTGCTAAATTCTAAAAGGCAACAAAATAGTATATCACAGTTATTACTAGAACAGACTACACAAGGAATGTATCAAACCAAAGACTAATTATGCTACTGTACCCGGGAGCCATATTACCTTTTAATTTCAGCTCAGAGCAGTCTTCCATTATTTTAAGCACTTTGTATTCTTTGGCTTAGACCACTGATGTGAGCTTTTTCTGAAAATCTAGCAACGTAAATCTAAGGCTGATTTACTGTACAACAAATAGATGTCAAGAGCTCAGAAATAAGCTATAGATTCCCCAAAAGTTAGAGTAACTGAAACAGGATAGAATGCCTTTCACCTGAATAATACCACCAAAACTGTAAAGCAATGGAAGTTAGTGCCTAGAGGAAAAACAAATGAACAAACAGATTATCCTTGAAATGTTTTCTAGAGTCTGAGTCTGTAAGAAAAACAGGGCAAATTGCTGGAAGGAAAAGATGTTGCAGAGACTGCTAGGAAGAAAGTTCTTCCTTTCTTCCATCTAACAGAGTTGCAGTCATGAAACGGCTGCCCAGGCTGGGACTGAGCTACCTGGTGGCCCCCATGCCCTCAGTGTGGTTGTGTGATTAGACCCACAGCTTCCCGATTGGACTGGAGCAAAAATCATTTGTTTGATTTCCATATCGCTTGCTTAGTGGTCCCAGAATTTTGCTCTTCCCCCATTCTTCTTGCTAAGAGACCTTGAAAGTCAGTTGTTGACCATTGCAATACCACTGTTCATCTGGTTCCTAATACATTGGCTATATTCCCTGTGTTGTACAATAAATTCCTGTAGATTATTTTACATCTAATAGTTTGTATCTCTTAATCCTCTATGTTACCTGTATTACCCCACCTTCCTCCTCTCTCCCCGCTGGTAACCACTAGTTTGTTGTCTCCATCAGTGAGTCTCTCTATGTTTTGTTACATTCATTTGTTTGTTTTATTTTTTAGATTCCATGTATAAATTATATCATACAGTATTTGTCTTTCTCTGACTTATGAAATGACATTTTTAAATGCAGTGTGGTGCATTATGCATCACGGGTGCAAAATGTATAAAGTGTTTTATTTATTTCATCACATAACTCTTATGAAAATATATATACAGCACTGTTTGTTAACCAAATCTGAGAGACAAAGTGCTATGATTTCTCTGTTAAGTACTCTAATTGAGCTGACTTTCTTAAGTTTATTTAGATAATTAAATCTTTTTGATGTACCTAAGTGGCACCTCCGCATGGCTCCTTTCAGCAGTGTGAGCTCATTATAATATTTTCAATATAATGATTATGCAAATTGTTAACAAGAATGATATTGATGCAAAAACTCTTGAGACCAATCATGGCTACATCTCTGAGGAGAAAGTTCTGGGGTAATGGAGGGCAAGAGGATAAAACTGTGACACCTAGTTACTTTTCTGACCATGATTTGAGCTAAGACCTTACTTAACACAAGTGAGATAAGGTAAAATTTTTCAGTGATGAATGAGTAATATGCTATTAATGCTCAAAGGTTTGACCAGCTGTGTTAAATTAATAGTAAACACTTCCAATGGCCCAGTAATTCAGTAATTCCTGGACACAGTGACAAGGGTCTTATTAAACCTTGGGGTGTGATGGGTGGTGGAGGTAAAAGAACAAAGGTTACAATCAATATAAAGATTTGTGTCACAATAAAAGTTATAGGATAAGCTGGAGCAGGCAGAAAATGCTTGAAGAAGTTGAGTATGAACCTAGTTCTTAAAGAAAAGGCATAGAGAAAGGAGTGGGCATTGCCAGGAAGGTATTATGAAAAAAAAAGAAATGAAAGAGAGTTTACCATGTTCTAGGTATGGTAAGGAAGCCTTCGCAAAGAAGTGTTGGTAAATTGTCTGTTCATTTATTTGTATCTTGTCTTGCTCCAAAAAGGATTCCTGGCAGCTTATCAGAATATTAGGTTGGGATCAAATTGTGTAGGACTTTAAATTCTATGCAATGGAATTCTTTTATTTTCCATGAAGAATGCAGAGTGCCAATCAGAATTGTGTTGGATGAATTTCCATCTTCCGGCAAAGCATAGAATGACTGGATGTGAAGATAGTGCACATATACAAAAGCAGATGCCCAAAGAGTAATCTCTAAGGACCATATTTAAGAGAGATGAACATTTTCTCAGTCTATATGTGTGCGTCTATAGTACAACTGTTTCCTTTTATGTTGAAACTTGTGAAAGTTATAAATAACTGCATATAAAAGTAAAGGCTGGAGAGAGTGAATATAAGGAAGCTCTAGACCAACATCATGATGTCAAACATGTGGGTTCACAAGCAGGGCACCTAAGTGTGGCAAAGCCATCTCAGGGAACTGTACCAAGAGGCAACTAAGAACACACCTTACTAAACCAGACTTACATTCCAGAGCCCTCATCCAATTAGTTCTCCCTGAAACTTTTGTATCTTAGAGGCAAGCAATAGGCTTCGATGTATAATCTCATCATTGTTTTTCAAACACTCAAACTCCAACAGTACACATGAAGAAATCAATTAGAAAACCATTGACATGCCCAGACAGGAGTAAATGAGGAGGAAAATTGGAAGTAGAAAAAACAAATGCAAGATGTATTAGGAAGAGTTGGCTAGACCTGGCAACTGATTCGATGTAGGAGTTGATAGAGAAATCAAAGACCAAAGGTTTAGATGACGTTGATAGTAGATGGCAACGTTATTATTTGGGAAGAAAAAGAACATTAGTTTCCAAAGTGAACTCTATGTGGAAAAATAGAGCAGGCAGAAAGAAATAAGAGACCATGGAGAAATTTGGAGTTGGCTGCCTGGACTCCTCATCTTGACATGAATGAAGCACCACCCAGAACATGTCACCTGCCATCTGAAATGACCCATGGGTTCCCCACAGCCATTTGTGGGAATAATTTTGGATATTCACTGCTGTTTTAAACTTTGCTCCCATTCAGTCTTTTATTGAGCAGACTCCAACTCTTGGCTCTATTCTCCACTTACATTCCTGCTCCTAACCTGAGCACTTAACATTGATTTTTTGTTCCCAGATTAACTCTCAATTCTCCTTGAAAGACTGAACTTGAAACAACTCCTGGAAGTTCTTACTGCTCTAGAGAGCCTCTGCTGCCCATAGCTCCCATTCTGGCCCGTTTTTGAGTACTCAAACTGTGTCCATCCAAACAACCATGACAAAAGAATTTAGAAAGAGTTTGAGGTGGCAATGTTGTAGTCACCCAAAAGTCAGTATTGTAGGCATGAATGAGACCACATTCTCATGATTACAGAGTGATAAAAGAATTGGGCAACTTTAGGAAATACCCACTTTTGGCAGTGAGGGGCACACGCTACAAAAGAAGCCCAAAAGCAACCACCAAAGACAGTAAAATGACCAGAGTATGGCAGAGCATGTAGCACAAGGAAGGAAAGAATTTCAAGGAGTAGAGAAGGACAGACATTGTGGGAATCACATACAAGAGGTTAAGTTGTAAGAAAGTGAATAGAGTATGGATATACTAAACTTTCAAAAATTCTGGAAGTGAAAGCAATGTGAGAAATAGGATGAAAACTGGTGATAGAATCATGTTCAAGAGAAGGGTTTTTCTTTTCTGTGAGTCCAGAGACTGAAGCATATTTGCAGGCAAATGATATGGTCATGAAAGCTTGAAGATAAAATGAGAGAGAAGGAATAATTGATGGAGCAAGCTCACCAGGTTGGCAAAGGAGAAGAAAAATCAAAAATAGCCATGGCCACACAGTAGAAGGGAAGAAGACAATGTAGCATGAGGTTGAAGAAAAAGCTATTCAAACATGGGTAAAGGGGTATTAACAGCCTCAAATACTAGAAAAAAATGAATAAGGGATTCTGTGAAAGGACCATTAATTGCCTACAGAGAGATCAAATTGTACTCTTGGGGAGCATCTTCAACTGGTTGTTGGTTACAAGTGCAATGGAGCAGAAAGATAAGAAGTGCAAGGTATAATAATATATAATAAACATAGACCATTCTTTTGAGAACTTTTGTGAAGAAAAGGAGAAAAATGGGTAATAATTCAAGAGATACAGAATCTAAAGACTTAGACAAAATGAAAAGAACTGAGTGTATTTGTCGAGGAGAAAAGATACCTCTGGAGAGGGAAAGAATAAAGGCATTCCAGGGGAAGGTATAGCTCATTGGTAGAGCACATGCTTAGCATATATAAGGCCCTAGGTTCAATCCCCTGTATTTCCTCTAAAAATAAGTAAACAAAAAACTAATTACCTTCTCAGCAAAAAGAAAAAAAAAGGCACTGAAAAAAGAGAATAATTGCTGAAGTAAGGCATGAAGGAATTGGGCAGAAATTGAACCCAGAGCATAGGCTAAAAGATTAGTCTTAAAGAAAAAATCAATAGTTTGCCTCTAAGAAAGAAAAAAAGAAGATTCAATGAATGTATAGACTGAGATATTCTGAGAAAGTGAGTAACTTCAAACTTACTCCAAATTCTCCCAAAATCTTTATGAATGGTTATTATTAATAAATCAACTATGTCAAGTATAACTCATGCATAAAAATCTTATGTTTCATTTGAATTTCTCATTTACATGATTTAGTTTGAATTCTGCTTTGTGTCCGGTGCCTTGTCTCCATGCTCTGTTTACACTGGATTGAGAAAGAATAATGTATTGAAACAACTTAAATTGAGAGGCTGGAGTCATAATAATGAAGTGAAAAAAAAAAACCCTACAAGGTTAAGGGAATTATTCACTGCAGTAAACAAGGCATAGGGAACAAAAGCTCTGTCTTCTTTCTAACATAAATAAAAGAGAGAGGAATGAAAAGGTTTCAGAACAGAAAGGAGGGTATTTATGTTCACTGGTATAGCATTGCCCATATTTTCAGAGATGCAAGTCAAAATCCTCTGTGAGTGTCAGCCACGGTAATGAGAAACCTAAGAGAAGTCTGAGAAGGAGGAAGGTAGCTGGCATGGTAAACAGGTTTGTTCCATTCTAATCTGCTCTGTTACATAATCAGCCTTCCACATTCTGCAGAAAGCTAAAAGCCTTGTTCCTCAGACCCCTTTCAGCTGCTGTGCTGGGTGTGACTCAGGCTCTGCCAATCAGTTGCATGTGCATGGGACTTATATTTAGAATTGAACTATATGGAGAGAGAATGGAGGGAGAGGTACGCTTGAAATACAATTACCTGGTGCTGATTAGTAGACACCATGTGCCTCTGAAATCAATAGTTCTTATTTAAAAGATGATACTATAAAAAGGTGATATGCTTTTACAGGTTGTGCTAGTACAATTCATTTGATGCTACTGAAGCAGCATCTTTACCTTCAGCCCAGCAGGATGAATTATACCATCTTACTCAGGCTTGTACTTTAGCCAAGGGCAAAATTGCCAATATTTATACTGATAGCAGATATGCTCTCTGAATAGCTCATGATTTTGGAATGTTGTGGAAGCAATGTGGCTTCCCTATTTGCAGTGGAAATAAAATTTTAAATGACCCCTAAGTTCAGGAATTATTGGATGCGATAGTTTTACCTGCCACTTTAGCTGTGACCAAGATTCAGGGGACATTCTGAACTTGATTCTCTGGAAGTTAGAGGAAATTACCCTGCTGATATTTCTGTGAGATATGCTTTATGAGATCAATGCAGCCAAAACTCTGCCATGGTCCAGAGATATTTTCCCAAATGACAACCTAGAAAAATTGGCTAGAGAAGCCCAACAATTGAACTCAGAAAATGAAAAACAAGACTGGAAATTCAACAATTGTTGGTTTGATAAAAAATAAAGCTCTGGTTTAGGCCAAATAACACCCCGGTTCTATTGGAGCCTCTAAATTCCCACTTTGCATCACAGTACATGCATTAAACCATCGGTCTACTGACAAAAATGATAGCCTTCATGAATCAATATTGGTGGGAAAACATTAACAAGCCTGCAAAATAAATAGATGAATAAATAAAAGGCCTACATCACTTGTCCCGCTTTTCTGAAGTACAACCCAGGGAAGTCTGTTCATACTGCTCCCAGACATTTTAAACAGCCTCATGGACAATTTGAGGTCTGGAAAATGGATTTCATACAACTTCCTCTGACTAACGGATACAAATGCGTCTTAGCCGTGGTCTGTAGGTTTTTACAATGAACTGAAGCATTTCCTTGCAGGCAGGATACTGCCTCTTCTGTGGCTAAAGTCCTTTTAGAAAAGATTATCTCTACCTGGGGAACTCCTCATAGTGATCAAAATCCCATTTTACTGGCCTGGTGCTTCGACAGGTCTGCACTGTTTGACTGTTTCACATTATTTTCACTGTGCGTGCCACCCTCAGTCCTCTGGTTTAGTTGAACACACTAACGGCATTGTTAAGACCCACTCAGCAACACCTGTAGAGGCCCCCCCTCCAAATACCTTGGCCAAAAGCACTGCTGTTGGTGCTTCTGTCAGACCCACCCCTTCTGGAACTCAGACTCTCACCCACTGAGATAGTCACAGGACTCCCAGTGCCCCTGACTCCTGCTTCTTTTAACCAACAACTGATGAAAGTAGCGATACGCCAATTGGCCAAGGTATAATTGCTTTTATTAAAAATAAACACGTTTTGGTAGAGCAATCATGTCACAGTACTCCCTTGGGAAATGAAGACCTTAAGCATCACATTTTGCAACCTGGAGATTTCATCTATCAGGAAAGACACCTCCAGAACTCTCTGCAACCTCCCCGGAAAGGCTTTTACCAGGTACTGCTAACCAACCCTTGTGCTGCCGAACTCCATGGAATAGACTCTTGGATTCACATGACATACCTAAAGAAGGCACCAAACACTGACTAGAACTGCACATCGTCTAGCGACCTGAAGGTAAAGATTTACTGGAGTTGAAGCGAATATCATCTGATGAGACAGCTTTCCCAAGACACCCAGACCAGGCCTGTTGGAAGTTTGTCACTAAAGCTTTAATGATGACGTAATGCTTCATATGATCTCCAATGTCTGTGATCTTGATAACATAAGCACTTTGGATAAAAAGTAGCTTAGAGTTCTCACTTCTACCACTCTTTGTTACTCAAATTGATCTTAACAGGTTTCCAAATTCTACACTTTCCCTCTGATGTAAGACACCAACCAGGAAAGATTTTTCCTGACATTGAGGGGCAAAAAGCTGATGAAACTAGAAAACCTGACTCTTGATTAGCCATACTTTCAGAGAAAGATCTTGATCAAAAGGGGGAAATATAAGGGGGGAGGGTCTATCTCAGTGGTAGAGTGTATGCTTAGCATGCACAAGGTCCTGTGTTCAATCCCCAGTACCTCCAGTAAATAAATAAATAAACCTAATTACCCCCCCAAAGGGAGGGATGTCAAAATTAATAAAGAGAAACCTCAATTAAATAGAGTTGGGAGAGCAGAAGGAGGAGCTCTTACATCCTGTGTTAATAGCAGAGTCCAACAAAGAGAAGAAAGGCTCCTCTTCTTTCCCGGAAAGGACTCAGCCAATGAAAAGCCATGAACTCTTTGTTTACCATAAACCTTCCACTTCCTTTTTCCTCTATAAAAGTATTCCTTCACTTGCACATGGCTTAACATGGTTCCAACACAAATTGCAATTCTCTGCTGACTCTGAATAAACCCATCTTTGCTGGAGAAATAACTAGCAGTCTATTTACTTCAGGTCAACAAGACAAAGCACAGGAGTTCCCTTACTACAAAAAGTGGATCTGGTGAGCCAGTTATTAAGGTATTAAGCTATTGTCTCTCAGTCCCAAACACACCCTTCTTTACTCTGCCATGTAATTCAGTATTTGGGAATCTACAAACCTCATTTCTGCTCTCCAGCTCCTTCCCTGTTATGTTCCTCGCACAGGGCCTCTAGAAGGAGACTGCAAGGCTGGAGGAGAAAGAAGAGCTTTGCTCTTTCCTGTCTATTTCCTGAGGACTTTCTGTCCATGGTAGTTCCTGGGAAGTAATACTTCTTCATCCAGGCAGCAGCAGCAGCAGCAGCAGCGTCTTCCTGCAAAAGCTGCTGAATATAGTTTGCAATTTCCCCAACACCCTCAAAACCGGCCTCAGGGGTACCAGCACCAGCCAGCTGGTGCCCTCTCAAATGTTTTGAGTTTCAGCTCTGAGAGTCTTCTCTAAGTTTCTAAGTTTTAATAATTCCAACCATATTAAACTCAAATCTCCTCTAGGAGAACTGGCTGTGAGGGGCTTAGTTGATTGACAGCCCCAGCTAAGGCCTCACTCTGGCCCCATCACCACAGCTGAGCTGACATTAAACCCTCATATGCCTACTTCTACTCCTGTCACTCAAGTCATGGTCAGCTCTTGCTAACGCCTGGGCATGCTGTGGTACTAGTGTTCAGCCCATTCCTACGGGATATTAGACTCCACTGATGAGTAACTTTAGCTGGGGACTCCTCACAATCCTGGTTGAAACTTTCTCAGAACTGCTGCAGTGTCTGAGAGTCTTCTGCCTCCCTCTTTTTTCACAGATATCAAAACCATCCAAAGGTCTGAGAGCTATTTCTCCCTACTTTCTACCCTCTCCTTGTTTATCTCTTTCAGGCATTTCCCCAGTAAATTTATTGTACATCGAATCTCATCTTGGGGACTGCTTCTCCAGTGAACTAACATGGAAGCAGTTGCAGTGGTCCAGGCAGGGCATGATACCAGCTTGAAGGAGGAAATTGGCAATGGAGATGGAGAGAAGTGAGCAGATATGACAAGTATTGGTGTATATTACAGTGAATAATGCACAATGTCTGCTGTGTGATTAGATGTGAGGGAAGGTGGAATTTAGGGATTTTAAATTATATCAAAGAGCACTGGACTAACATCTCTAGCGACTTTGGATATAACCTCCTCTTGTTTTACAAAACAATGTTTCCTTTGGGATTCATTGAGGCAAATGCCTCTCCTCAAGATTTAAATCATGACAGATAACGTTCCAAAGGGAAGTTGTATCAGTGATATGCAGGGACAGATTAGGCAGTTACCATATTAATATTTCTGTCCTTCATTCTTTATCATGGTTCTTTCCTCCTGAGTTATTTTGTGTATTTTCAGCTTAAACAAATGGAAGTCATTTCTCATGACATTTGACTCTCAGCAGCCCTCATCATAGATGACTTCTTGCTGTTTCTTTAGCCACTTGTCTTGTAGGACACACACACCATCAGTTCTCTTCCCACTACACTGGCTACACCTTCAGGGTTTTTTTGTGTATATATTTCTTATTGAAGTATAGTCAGTTTACAATGTAGTGTCAGTTTCTGGTGTACAGCATAATGCTTCCGTCATGCATGAACATACATATATTCATTTTTGCATTCTTTTCTACCATAAGTTACTACAAGACATTGAATATAGTTCCCTGTGCTATACAGTAAAAACTTGCTGAATATCTATTTTATATATATATATATATATATATATATATATATATATATCTTAATTAGTATCTGCAAATCACAAACTCCCAATTTATCCCTTCCCATCCTTTCCCCCAGTAACCGTAAGTTTGTTTTCTCTGTGAGTCTGTTTCTGTTTTGTAAATAAGTTCGTCTTTTTATTTTATTTTAGATTCCACATATAAGTGATATCATATGGTATTTTTCTTTCTTTTTTGGGCTTACCTCACTTAGAATGACAAATGACATTATCCAGGTCCATTCATGTTGCTGCAGATGGCATTATTTTATTCTTCTTTATGGCTGAATAGTATTCCATTAATATAAATATACCACAACTTCTTTTTTTTTTTTTTAATAGACTTTATTCTTTTAGAGCAGTTTCAGGTTCACAACAGAATTGAGCAGAAAATACAGAGACTTCACATATAGCCCTCCCCACCCACACATATATACTCCCCTACCCTCAACATCCCTCACCAGTGTACCACAACTTCTTTTAGCCAGTCATCTGTTGATGGACATTTAGGTTACTTCCATGTCTTAGCTATTGCACATAGTGTTGTTATGAACACTGGGGTGCACATCTTCAGTTTTTATTGCTGGTTACTCCTCTGCTTCATCTTTAAATGTTGGAGTGCCCCTGGACTCAATCTTTAGTCTTCTCCACTTATACTCATTCCTCTCACCTCCTAGGTAATTTTATCCAATCCTGTGTCAAATACCATTAACACGCCCATGGCTCCCAAATTTACATATGAAACCCTGATTCCTGGACTTCTCTCTGAGCTCCAGGTTTGCCATCCAACTGGCAACTCAACACTGAATATCTAATACACATTTCCAACTCACCTAATGTGAACTTTCGGCTTCCCACTGACACTCCCCTTCCTCTGCAATCCCCCACCTTCCCCAGCCTTCCCTATCTCACAAAAGGCTCCTCCCACCCCCAGGGGCTTCCTCCTCCATAACTACTCCCCTTCCTCCTCTCTAGACCCCTTAAGCATCAGCAAAGCCTGACACATTTGGTCAGAGCTAATCCCTTCACTAGCTTTTTCTTCATAGAGTCTTTAACTATATAAATATGTGTGCATGTATGTATACTTTTTGTTTATCTGTGAAAAAACAGAATAAAAAACAAGAATGTAAGCTTGTCTCTTTGCTCATAGCTATTTCCCCAGCACCTAGAACTGAACCTCACACAGAGCAGGCGTCACAAATATTTGTCAGGTTAATGAATGACTAAGGGGAAAATATATGATTCAAGAAATCAGAAAAAAGCTCCCTGCTGCTCAGATGTTACCTAGTTGTATCCCTTTAGGACTTATAGTCTGAAAATCATTTCTTGGTTGCAAATGGAAGTACTTACTGATAAGATTTTCAGGTCACTGAAGCCATTAATATAATAGTAATGACTTTTGACCAACATTTTAACTTCTTATTTAATTTAATGATTTATACTTCACTAGTATTATCTGCAAAGTGAGTAGGTTAATAGATATATTTACACTTTTCAGGATGCACAAACACCTAACCAAAAGCATTGTTTTCCAGATAGCAATCAGCTGGTTTCCAATTAAATTAAAATCCAAATTTTTAAAAATTGAACATGTTCTTTTCCCTTGCATTGCTCTTTGCTGTCTCTTTAAAGCAATCATCTCCTTATCTTCTTGAAATGGATTATTTGATGATTTCTGATCAATGTCCTGCAACCTTGAACTTTGCAACTTGTTATTCGTTACATGACAGAAGGCCCCAGTCCTCTTCCCTTAGTTGCATCCCAGAAACTTAGAAGGCATATCCTTTAAAACACTTCATCTTGCCAGTACATTTGGTCCACACTAGTATACATTTCATTTTTAAAGGCAAAACGACTTTTTCTGGCACCACCAGTACCCTGAGCAGATGAGCCCAGTAGCTACGCCATGAACAGATTGTTCCGGGGACATTTGAAGGTAGGGATGTCTGAAAGCAACATTAGAGGGGTACATATGTTTTCCTGGCAAACGAGTTTCCTGAGAGCATTTGGTCAAAAAGCCAGTCTCTCCACTGCAAGCTCATCAGAGTTTCTGAGGGAAATCGTCAATCACTGAGCTATCAGAAAATCCTTAAGGAAGGGCTTAAGGAAGAAAGAACCAGACCTGTAACAAAGAAAAGTGCTCAAAAAAAAATTAAAAACACCATAGTTCCATCTTTGAAATGGAAAGCATTCTTTACTCAACAGAAAACAATTTACATATTTAGCTTCTGCAAAAGATGATGGATGCTAGCTGGAACTGAGTGATTAAGAAACTATTAATTAGCAAGGCCAAGTGTTTTAAATACTTGTCTTAAATACACCTTACTATATGGATAAGAATGTGTCTTTTATGAAGACAGTTTTTCCTGTTTATCTCATGCTTCCTACAAAATATTAACTCCCCAGAGCTAAATGTATTCAGATATTACAACAATCAAATAAAATTAAAAGTAATTTGATTTCTCAACAGAAGTTTTCTTTAAAAAAAAACTAGATAGTTTGTGCATTACCTTAGTTTCAGTTACATATTTGCCACAAAATATGAAAACTTGCCCATGTCATTACAGAGTATGAGATCTCTGTTTTTATTTTAGGTAGCTGAGGTTATTAACTTTAATGTCTGATTTTGTGAAAAATTGTGTTTTATAACTTTGCTCACTGTCACCAGCTACTGGTCTTTACTTTGGTGTCCCTCCTTTGTGTTACATTCTCTTTACTACGGCATTGTCATACCAAACTTGCTGCCTATAATTCCTTCATTAACTTATTTAACTATCACTTATTGAGGGTCTACTACATGCCAGGAGCTGTTCTGAATACGGGAAATATACTATCAATACTAATCTAAGTCCTGGGGATATTCACTGTCCAGTGTTGTGCTGGAATGCCTGGAATGGAGCTCCCTTTGGGGAAATTGTTGTCCTGCTTGTTTCTCCTACCAGACGGGGAGGTCTTGAGGGCAGAAACCATATAATGGTCCTCCAGGCTCCTCCTAATCTGTCACTGTGCCAGGTCTACAGAAAATGCCCAGTAAATGCATTCACATCTTGGATCAGTTCTAAATGTCTCAAGAATATCAGATAAGAGACAAAGGTAAAATCAATTGTGCTTTTCCTGATGGCATCTAGAACGGCAATCTCCAGGCTCATCCATGTTGCTGCAAATGGCATCATTTTATTCTTTTTTATCACTGAGTAATATTCCATTGCATAAATGTATCTGCATTATTTGAATGGAATATGTAAAATGTTCATTGAACCATTTTTTTTCTGCTTTGTAGTTTATGACAGTTGCTCCCAAAAGGATGAGAATTGTGTCATTTGTGTCTCTTAGCCATCACTTGGCATACTACAGGGACTTCATGAATACTCTGTCATGAAGATTTTTTGAAACTTTACCATTGAAAATCCAAGTTGTGCACATTTAACGAAGTAATTTGGAAATCCCAAAACCCTGATAGATTAATCAAACATTCAAAGCACCAGGGTGTAAAGCTTCAGGGTGTATATTATAATATCTTCCATGAAAATATTTCCTGGATATCCATTTTCTTTACATGACTCCTGCCACAAAAGCCTGAAGTCTTTTTTCCCAGCTTCAGCAGAAGTTTCCTCTTCCTTCAAGCAAGTAGGTCTGACACGTACTCAGGATCCATAACTTTCCTTTGCCTGTGTTCTTTGGAAACACAACTATTTCTGACTGGATTCAATCCTAACAAAACTGAAATCTTAATATAAAAAATCAGAGTAGTTACAGAGGGGAAGATGTAAGATGCCTATAGGAAATTGCCATACATTTTTCTCCCCAAAAGGTACACATTCCCGCTTTCATTGTAATTTTTGAACTTGTTTTGAAAACTGCAATGAACGCTTCACCAAAATGTCAGCTTATCATGCCTTTTTATCAAAGAATGCTAATATTCATGTCATTAACTAAAATTCAGAATTTAGTAGTGCAAAATTTAGTAGTGCAAAGACACTGATTCAACAAATATGACCTGGTTTGGCTTTTTCACACTGTTACAGGCAAACCTCCAGAATCATTAATAGCAGTAAATTAATTGTTGAAAATAAAGGCAATATTCTCATTAATAGCACAGAGAGTATAACTTTAAAAGGTGAATTATAATTATATGTCAGGTAGATACAGAATCTCAGGAAGAACTTTTCTCATCTCCACCCACTTGTACAAAGTAACTGTCCTTTTCTCTTTATTTTTTTCTTTCCTTTCTCCTAATTTTTTTCTTTCCTTTCTCCTTATTTTCTGGAATTATATTTAATTCAGTAGTTTCCAGACTTAGAGATCTGACTGACCAGAAGAAGTACTTTCTGTTGAGAGAAAATGGCCATGTTACTTCTATGCTTCTACATGTGATACTTTCTGTCTCTTGTTCCAGAGCCTTTCCAAGAATGTGACTACAGCAAATAGCCTTGCAGGATAAAGATGGCATCTCTCTCCTGATTAAAGGGCATGCTTGCTGCCCATTACAAAAAATTCAGGTTCCCTAAACTCAGGGTCCCTCCCCTCTCGTGCAGCTCACTGCATGTGCTGGTGCCATCTGGTCTCTTGCATATTCCCTCAGGGCTCAAGGAACTGACACAAATGTGCCCATGTCCCTTGCTGCTTGTTGTACTGTGAAAAATAAAGTCTTTGTCTCTGAATGAGTTGCTTGTCTTCTGCCAGCATCCATGAAACTGTAACACACTAATTTACTAGCTTGCAAGTATAGTGAAATCTCAGAACCTTGAGAGTTCTTGACAGGTTTTAAAAATACAGAAAAAAATAACTGCCAGCTCTTTTTACACTACAATTTAATTTTGAAAAATTCTCCCATTTACTACCACCATCCTTATATGAGAGATTAGAAAACATATATCGTAATAAAGGACAGTGCAAGAAAAATTTGGCCAAAGACTGGTAACCTCCCAGGCCAAAGACTTCCACGAGTTTGGCAACACATCCTGCATAGTGTTGACTCAGTTTCAACTCTGCAGGGACCCAAAGAGTGGTGCTTCTGAGAGTTCAAAAGGTTGCTAAGTAAAACCTGCTAAGTAAAAACTTTCCTATAGTTGAAGTGTGCAGCTCTCACAAGACTCCGTCACATTCATGAGAGAGGTTTCTTGTAACAGTGAGGGAGGAAGACATTAGGATGGACCAGAGATCAGGGAAGACACTGGCTTCCCATCCATAAGGCTCTGAGACGGAAAGCAGAGAGAAAAAGCTGAGCGGTGGGGCCTCCTGGCAGCTGTTCCGTCTGCTGCAGTGGCAGAAGCAGGCAGTCATTCTGGGGAGCTGCAGTATCAGGTGGCAAAACCCCTCCGACTCCTGCCAAGTCTAACATTTGGTTACAAAGGAACAGCATCTGGAAATACTTTTTTCTTCCACTGGACTCTATTCCATATGGACAGTCACTTCAAATATATACTGAAAAGCCAAAGCTTAAATCTACATCCACATTAAGGAAAAATGAAGAAAAAAAAAAGAGAAAACCTGGCAGAATTTTTTGTTCCTAAAATAAGCATGATATAGTCTAAATCCTTAGAAGGAAGTTTAGAACCTGTCTCCACTCCATCTCTCCATACAAATTGGACTCGATTGTCTTTTGAAACCAGCTAAAGAGCTCCTCAGACCAAATGAGGGCTCTTCAAATTGAGGCCGTTCGAGCAAGAAATAAGGCAAAGCTCCCTGGTGGCAGCTCAGACTTTCCTTCCTTGCCCTCTCTCTATGCTGACATCACCTGTAAAATTCAGTGTAAGAGATTTGAGTCACTAATCATGAAAAATGGTAGGTAAATTTCCAAGTATGATCATGATAAACAACAATTGACTTAAATCTTTTCTAAGCAGATAAGATTTCAGGTTCTTCTAGCATTTTAACAGTAATTACGTCCTATTCTCCTCAATACATTGCATTTTTCATCTTATTAAAGAATTCTGAGACCCATAAAAGCATATTTCCACAGCTCTAAGGTTCCATTCCACAGACAAGCAAATATTCTTTCAGAGGATAAAGTCTTCCTGCAGAAGTATTTCTTTCCAGCAACTTGGCTCAGTAATTCTTTCCACTGTAATTGTTGCTCATGTTCTCATGCTTTAAAAAATCCCTAAAAGGCTGGGAGAAAGACAGAATCTTTGACTCTTCTGATAAAGAATAAACAAGGTCTACATTCTAACAGTCTTGGCTGGTTAACTTGGAGGAAGCTCTGCATTCTAACTAACACTCTTGGCTAGTTAACTTGGAGGTACTTTCCTTCTTGAAAAATCTTTCTTAAGATAAAGATTACAAAAGAAAAAAACAGGAAAGCTTCAGTGGGGAAGACTTCCTCATCAAGGTTTCAGATTTCTCCAACATGGCTCCATCCAGAACACCCTTGGGACATCTTCAACCGTCAACCTTGCCTTTTCCTCCATCCCTGCCCTCACCTCTCCATTCGTGAATTCTAAGACTGTTCTCTCACCACAGGACCTTGGCACCTGCTGTTCCAACTGAATAACACCTCACTGTGGACATCATCTTCTGGAAGTCCTTCCTGATGCCTGGGTTGAGTGTACTCTGGAGCCCACTCCAGGTCTATCTCACTCTATCACAATATGTGTGTGTGTTGTGTGCTGTAATTGCTGGTTTTCTTTCCTTAATTTCCTTTTGATAAGGCTCAATGAAGTCTGGAATTTTTCAGGAATTAATACATTGTATGACACCTTGTAATCACTCAGTAGATATTTGTTGAAGTAATGAATGAGTAAAATTTTCCAACCTTACTTTTGCATTTTGAATGAAACCAAAGTAAACCTGCTTACACTTAGCTGAATATATTCAGGATTTGAGGAGCTACAAAATAATCCAGTCGTACAGTAAGCCTGCTGTACTTCAATAAAGAAATAATAGGTAGCTCAGAAAATCAATATGAATCGAAATGGTAAGTAAGGCAGACTTTGATTTGATACAGCACATGCATTTCTAAATTTAGCAGAGTGTAGGTAGAGCAGGAAGGCACATCCCAGCACAGAATATTCTTTCTGTTCTACAAAAATATTTATAGTGGAAGGAAGAGGGATTTAATTCATGTATAAACACAAGATAGCTTTAAATATTTCCATAAAACATCTTCATTAATCACAGACTCTTCTTTCCAAAATATTAAAAGAATGTATTCATCTTTACTAAAGCAATATATATAATGTATTCACCATTTTCTTATTTAAAAAGTGATTTACTCCTCTGAGAAAAGCATGTACTTAACTAGGTATATGTATATAATTTATTTAAAAGTAAAATTACATTTTAGAAAAAAAGCTTGGTAAATTTTAATCTAAAAAAAAATAAGTGTTAAACCATAAATTATATTTAAATGATATTTTCATTACTCTAAAGTGCCGACAGAAGTATTTATTACTTTTGATAACAGCAATACTCCTCATCATTTAATTGCATATTTTATGTTTGTAGACAAAAAACATTGATCCAATTATCTTAGTTCTGGCTGCCATAACAAACTATCATAGACTGGGTGGCTTATAAAAGACATTTATTTCTCACAGTCCTGGAGACTGGAAGCCCAAGAGCAGGCTACTGGCATGGTGGAGTTCTGCTGACAGCTCTCTTCCAGTTGCAGATGCCCGCTTCTCCTTTGTACAGCAGAGCACAGCAAGCTTTCTCCTCTTGTCAAACCTCATGACCTCATCTAATCCTAATTACCTCCCAGAAGCCCGCACCTCTTCATAGCATCACGTTGTCGGGTAGGGCTTCAACAAATGAACTTTGGAGGGACATAACTATTCAGACCATAACAGATGTTGAGCCAAGAAACATACTTAAAACAATGAATAACAATTGAAGGCAGTGGTTGTTAAGACAATTAGTTGCGTAGCTTTCACTGAAATGAGTAACGGAAGGAAGATGTAATCGGAAAAGGCTTCACATCGCGGTCAGGTAAGAGTCAGTAAAGTGGGAAGAGAAGGTCATTCTGGGCAGGGAAGTGGAGAGAGCCCCGCAGGAGGAGTGCAGTCTTCAGGGTGAGTTCCAAGCCAGGACCATCAGTATAGAAAGAAGCCAGACACATTTACACGCGGAGTTTGGGCTCATCAGAGAGGCATCAGAGGCTTTTTTTTAAAGACCAAGAGATACAGATATGCCTTTGATATTTTAAGAAGATTAATTTGCCCATGCTTGACAAATACATTGGAGATGGGAAAGACCCGGGAAAGAAAGTCTTAGTTTTCCCAAGCACAGTGGAAATGAAAAAGGAGAGAGTCAATGAATGAAACATCCCAAGGGACAGCCAGACAGGACTTAATAGCTGTGCCAGGAAGGAGGAGGAGTCCTGAAGGCCAGTTGCCTCCATTTCTACAGCAGGCGAATGTCCCATTTCAACCCTTGCCATGCTGACACCACAGGGATCTTTTCTTACAAAGTCCCTTCCTTAAATGCCATTCTGGGCTCCCCATCACCCTCAGGATATGGCAAAGAACCCTGGAATGACCCTGAATGATCTGATTCGTGCTTATCTCTGCAGCCTCCTCTGCGACCTCGTTCCCCTACTCAGCACACTCCTTCGGCACCTAGGTCCCCTCCCAAGAGGCTTCCTTGGTTTCTCTATTTGAATGTCACTGCTTTATATAAACCTTTTCTTTCTTACCAAACCGGATAAGGTTGCCTGCTTATGTGATTCCATAATGCTGAATTTCTGAGAATGACCCGTCACTTTCACAATCCCTTGTACAATATCTGCTTCTCCACTAAACTGTAAATTCCATGGAGGCAGAGACTTTGCATGGTATGTCTAGGGTTATAGCCACCTTACCTAATCCAGTGCCTTGAAATACAAATTGCATGCAAACAGTGTTCATTATACAAGTCAATGAGATCCTAAACTACTGAGTGCTAGTCATCTAAATGATGTTTTGGCCACAGCACTTCACCCAAAATTCAGATCATGGAAGAGGAAACCACCATGCAAAAAACAAATAAAAAACTACCAGCAGCTGTGCACTCGCTTCTGCCAGTTTATAATTACCTCCTTCATTCAGTCCTCACCTACCCAGAATTTGTTTGCTTTGTGTTCACAATATGTTTGCGTGTTCTCCAACCATTACCACCTAAATCCAGAGAAAATAACAGTTGACAAGTCTAGTCTCTGTTTTATCTCCCCTAATGACCTCCATATCCAATTATTTCAAATGTTAAGAGATATAAAGTTACAAAAATTAAGCATTTTGAATTTTTAATATGCCAAAAGTTATAAGACCCATTTCCTTCCTCTGATCCTGGGAGGATTTTTCTCATCTACTATAATTCAGCTTTAGATGCTATTAAAACAAAAGAATGATTCCACTTCCAATAGAACCTATAAACCAACTTTGATGAGAGTTATCATGAGCGGATGTCAAATAATGTCAAACACTTTTTCTGTGTCTATTGAGATTATCATGTGATTTTTTTACCCTTCTTTTTGTTAATGTGGTGTATCACATTGATTGATTTGCAAATCTTGACCCATGCTTGTATCCCTGGGATAAATCCCACTTGATCGTGGTGTATGATCCTTTTTATATATTGTTGGTATACAGGGAAAATATCTCAACATAATAAAAGCCATTTATGGCAAATCCACAGCTAACATAACACTCAAAGGTGAAAAGATTTCAGCTTTTCCTCTAAAATCAAGCACAAGGCAAGATGTCCACTCTCACCACTTCTATTTAATGTAGTTGGACATCCTAGCCACAACAATCAGACAAGAAAACAAAATAAAAGGCATCCAACTGGGAGAGAAGAAGTAAAACTGTCATTATTTGCAGATGACATGATACTATATATAGAAAACCTAAAAGTCCCCACAAAAAAAAATCTATTCAAAGTAATAAACGAATTCAATAAGGGTGCAGGATATAAGATTAATATATAGAAATCTGTTGCTTTTCTATACACTTGTAATGAACTATCAGAAAGAAAAAGCAAAAAGAAAAATCTCACTTAAAATTGCACCACAAAGGAAAAAATACCTAGGAATAAAGTTTACCAAGGAGGTGAAAGACCCATACTCTGAGAGCTATAAAACATTGAAGGAAACTGAAGATGATTCAAAGAAATGGAAAGATTTCCCATATCCTTGGATTGTAAGAAATAGTGATGTTAAACAGGCTATACTATGCACAGCAACCTGCAGATTTAATGTGATCCCTATCAAAATACCTATGACATTTTCCACAGAACTACAAGCAATAATCCTAAAATGTGTATGGAACCATAGAGGACCCCAAATTGTCAAAGCAACCTTGAGCAAAAAAGAATAAAGCTGGACGTATCATGCTCCCTGGCTTCAGGCTATACTACAAAGCTGCAGTAACTAAAACAGTGTGGTACTTGCACACAAACAGACACATAGATCAGTGGAACAGAATAGAGAGCCCAGAAATAAACCCACACACCTACGATCAATTAACCTATGACAAAGGAGGCAAGAATATACAATGAAGAAAAGGCAATCTCTTCAATAATAGATACTGGGAAAACTGGACAGCTACAACATAGAATGAGATTAGAACACTCCCTCACATCATACACAAAACTAAACTCAAAATGGGTTAAAGACCTAAATGTAAGACCTGAAACAATAAAACTCCTAGACAAGAACATAGACAGAGCACTCTTTGACATAAACTGTAGCAATATTTTTTATAAGGTAAAAGATATAAAAACAAGAATAAACAAATGGTACCTAATTAAACTTAAAAGCATTTGCACAAAAAAGGAAACCATTGATGAAACAACAAGATTACCTACTAATTGGTAGAAAATATTTGCAAATAACATGACCAATATGGGGATAATAACCAAAATACATAAAAAGCTTATACAACTCAATATCAAAAAACAAACAACCCAGCCAAAAAGTGGGCTGAAGTCCTGAGTAGACATTTTTGTGAAGATTATATACATATGGCTAACAGGCACATGAAAAGATGCTCAACATCACTAAATAGTAAAAAATGCAAATCAAACCACAAATGTATATCACCTCACACTTGTCATCATAAAGTCTACAAATAACAAATGTTGGCAAGGATGTGGAGAAAAGGTAACTCTTGTATACTATTGATGGGAATGTAAATTGGTGCAGCTGCTGTAGAAAACGGTATGGAGATTCCTCAAAACTAAAAACAGAAAGACCATTTGATCCAACAACTCCACTCCTGGGGATATATCCAAAAAAAAAAAAAAAGAAAGAAAAAGAAACCCACTAATTTGAAAAGATATATGCACCCCAATGTTCATAACAGCATTATTTACAATTGCCAAGACATGGAAGCAACCTAAGTGTCCATTAACAAATGAGTGGATAAAGAAGCTGTGTGTGTGTGTGTGTGTAAAATAGAATACATATATAAGATAGAATACTACTCAGTCATAAAAAGAATGAAATTTTGCCATCTGAAACAATGTGGATGGACCTAGAGAGAATTAAGTGAAATAAGTCAGAGAAAGGCAAATACTGTATGATAACACTTTAATGTGGAATCTAAAAAGTAACAAATGAATGTATATAACAAACAGAAAAAGACTCAGAGAACAAACCAGTGTTTATCAGTAGGGAGAGGGGAGGGGGAAGGGCCACCATAGGGGTAGGGGTTAAGAGATACAAACTACTATATATAAAATATATAACCTACAAGGATATACTGTACAGCACAGGGAAATACAGTTATTATTTTGCAATAACTTTAAATGGAGTATAACCTATGAACATATTGAATCACTATGCTGTACACCTAAAAATGAATATAACATTGTAAATCAATAGCTTTCCATTTTCAAAAAGTTGCCAAAAAATGGATCCTGAAGTATACTCCCTTCTAATGTGGAAAATGCCCAATTCTTTATTCCCTTTATTATATAAATTCTTCTTTTTATGGGGCATTTGCCAGTTGCAGAGGACTGGCGAAGGAAACAAAAAATACTCTTTCTCTCTACATTTATTAAACAAGTTTCAAACATGCAAAGGAAATGTCGATTAGAGTGTAAATGGTTGGAGGGCAGAATCCATTGTCCAAAGCACTTTGTGCATAGTAGAAATTCAGTAACTTTCTAACTTGCCAATATCTTATTAAATTGCCAGTCTCAGAAAGCACTTCTCTATCTTAGTGGAACACTGACATAGCCTAAGCCCACCAAATTAATAAAGAACATGTAGGACTTTACCTATTTAAAAAATCATAGATTATCAAAAGATAATTAAAGGATTAAAAACAAAAAGTTGAAGAGAAAGGCTAAAGGATATCGAATTTTTTCCACCAAACTGTCTTGAAACTTCACTTGGAAAAAAGAATTCTTACCATATTGCTACCATTATCATATAATTGAGTCTATATTAGATGTCTGTTCTGTTCTGTTGTTTTACATGAATGGTTTGGGTGTTTTCTCCTTTATGGACCTCCATATCTGCTATAAGCCAGGTGTGCTATAAACCGTGACTCTTCTCAAAGAAATGAGAATAAACTAAAACCTTTAGGTTAAAGAGGAAAGGTATAAGAGTAAGGAGTGTATAGTAATAAGAAAATTATTAAAACTACAGTCAAATTCTGTTTGCATTAAGTAGTCAAGAAATGGGGACCTCTGACTAATTAATTGTCCAATTAAATCTTACACTGTAACAAGTACTACACATTCTAAAAAATTAAAAAATAATAAAATATGCTATTGAAAAATTGTATTTATCATAATCTAATCTATACCTGATCCAGACTCTCTCAGAATCTTTTCAGATTTTGTGACCAACATCAGAATGATATTAGTCCTGTAAAACATTTGGAGTGTTTTGCTGTGTTTTAATAAATCCCTGATCTTGACAGTAATTTATTTACCTGCCTTTTTCTTACTTTTCCAATGGCAGTTTAATGCCAGTCCTGACTCCAAATTAAAAAGTTATGAAGTCAGAAAATAGGACTTTTTGTCTTGAGTCTGCCACTACCTTTGTGAACTTGAGTGAGTCAAATAATCTCTTTGTATAATAAGGAGCCTATTGGAATAATTAGCCTTTTCTAAAATCAGAATCCATGATGGTAAGAATAGTCATTCTTAAAAAGTACTGTTTAGCAAATGATTAATGTAACAATTTTTTTTAAGTTTTCCTTTTTCTACCTAGAGAGTATGAAAATCAGTGAATGAGAACAAATATCACTCTATTTGGAAGAGCCATGAACTATAGCAGTGTTTATCTGATGTTTCTCTCCTGGAACTTCTCTAAGGGGAAAATTCAGTTGTGGTAACTGATATGTGAGTGTTAGGCCTTTAGGGTGGCAGTCAGGCCAGAAGGAGGGCTTTGGAAAGAGTTCAGGACAGGTAGGCACATCTGATAGACGTGGAAAGGATTGCCTGAGCCCTGGTGCTGGCCCTCTGCCTGTCTGGACCAGGACTGACCCGGGCATTTGGCCTCCATGCCTTTCTTGCTTACAGATTGGCACGTCTTAGCCACCACCCCCATCCTGATGTCTGACACTTAGACATCTTTTACCAAAGCTGCAATATCCTCAGCCAAGCTCCCTTGGCCATTGGACTTTCTAACTTACATTTCTGCTACTCCAACCATTTTCTACCTTCCTATCCCAGGCCAGGGTTGACAGTTTTTACTAGCCACCCGCTGCCACTAGGCCCCAGACAGGAAAGAAGCTGTCTATGGAATATATTTCTAGCCAATATTTTAAACACTAAGTTAATTCATTCTTTCAACAAGCAATTTATTAAGAATCTACTGTGTGCTAGGAACTATAAATTAACAAAGAAACGGTAGGTAGAAACAGGTGCTAAGACGAAAATGATACGGGGTGATATTACAGGAATGCTAAAGACTTCTTTAGGTTGGGTGGTCGGAAAAGTCTCACTGAGGTGGGGACATTTGAGCTGAGTCCTGAGTGATGGGAAGGAGGCAGCCACACAATGAACTGGGAGAAAGAGATGGACAGTCATGGCAAGGGGAACCACTATGACAAAGGCCTCAAGACAGCCGTGAGCTTGGTGAATTGAGAACAGAAAGAGCAAGGTGGCCAGGACACAGGTTGGAGAGAAGACAAAATAAAACTGGAAAGTTAGACTGAGTTAAGGAACTTGGATTTCACTCTAAGGGTAGTGGAGGGTCTGAAGCAGTGAAGTGGCATGATATGATCTATATTTTAAAAGATGGTAGAGGGACTACAGTAGAATCCAGGAGGTTCATTCCAAGCCCATTGCAATGGTTCAGGAAAGATAGCTGGTAGCTTAGACTAGAGCTACCATGGAGATAGAAAATGGTGGATATGATTTGGAGGTAGGAGGGGGCAGGACTAGATAACTGGTTAGATATAGGCCGTAAGGGGAAGAGGGATCAAAGATGAGTGCTAGATATTTAGCAACTAGGTGGTCACATCATTTACTGATGGTTTAAGTCTGTGAAAGCAGTGGTACACTGACAAATGTGTAACAACCAGCTCTTTGGAGGAAATATCCCTGATTTGTATTTGATTTCAGGATATGAATACTCCCACCACTGACTAATTCATTCTACAGACATGACGTCAGTGAATGAGAGATGGTCCCAAGTCGGCTCTCAGGACTTGGGAGAAGTCACAGCACATCATTGTCGGGGACAAGTTTTGAAGAAGGAATAAAATCAAGAATTTTAATGCAGTCTGGACTAAAGTTAAAAACCTTATTAGACACCCAAGGGTCAATAAATTAACTGTCTATGAGGACTAAGTTGTATTTTTGCAATCAAGGTAACTAGAAGGCATTATTTTAATTCCCTATAGAAATAGCTTCACTGATCTCTTTTCCTTTTCTTCTCTCTCCTCTTTTTCTGCTCTTCTCCTTGTTTTATTTTTGTCTGTGTAAATATCTGCATGTGTGTGTTAGTTTTCTATTGCCACTGAAATAAATTATTATAAATGTAGTGGTTTAACATAAACTTATTATCTTTTGGTTGTGTAGGTCAGAAGCCTGACATAGGTCTCTTGGGGCTAAAATCAAGGTGTTGGCAGGGCTGTGTTTCTTTCTGGAAGCTCTATGGGAGAATCCATGCCCTTGCCTTTTCCAGTTTCTGGGGACTGCCTTGGCCCATGGTCTTCTCTCACGATCTTTAAAGCCACAACAGTGAATTGAGTCCTTCTCATATTGTACCTCTCTGATCTCTTCTGCCTCCCTTTTCCACGTCTAAGGACCCTCATGATTACATTGGACCAACCCAGAAAAACCAGATAATCTCCTCATTCTAAAGTCATTAGCAACCTCCATTCCATCTGCAACCTAATTCCCTTAATCGAACATATTCACAAATTCCAGAGAATAGGGCGGGGATAGCTTTGGGTGGCCATTAGTCTGCCTACCACAATATGTACACATACACACACAAGGACTGACACAGATATGTTTATGTTTGCTTATCTATACGTGTGTGTGTGTGTGTAAATATGTATCTATACCCTCATACATTTATCTAACATATAAGCTGACACATTTCTCCTACTAGAATTTGGTCCAAGAATTCTCTTCTACAAGAACAATGGTACACTTCCTTTTTTCAGTTCAAAAAGACTGCAGAATCCATTATGTCACCCTTACCTTGATTTCCAAGAAGCTCAAAGCTAAATTTAAACCTCAGATATGAATTTGCTCACCCCGGATGATCACTACATCCATTTGCCACCTTCTATTTCAGATCTGTATTTAAACGTTTGTTTATAATTCCACTATATTATACATTTTCATATCGGAAACCCCTTCAAAGGCATTTTTTGGGAAATAGAATAAGTTTAAAATTATAAACAATACCAGATCTGAAGGAAATCTCAGGAAAGCAAAATGATAGCATTACACTTTCCATAGCTCGATGTAGAACCCAATATTAAAAAACAAATCATGGAAAGCTAAAACCGTACAGTAATAAGGCTCCAAATCCCCGAGCAGGGGAAGAACGTTCACGCCAGCTTTGCATTTCCCACCGAGCTCTGAGGCACTCCAAGAAAATCAGAACGTGATAATCCCAGTCAGACACAGTATCCAAAAGAAGAAAGAAAGACGATGTTCCAGGAAGGAATGGAGCCTGAGTGGCTGGCAGCTCTCGCTCCATGAAAAGCTCTGAATTTCCCCAAGCTTTGCGGCTCCCAGGACGTTCATCCTTTCCTAATACTTCACCTCGGAGGCCCAGAGGCAAGTTGAAAGGCTGTAGATGGGCCACCGAGCGTGAAACGCTTCGCACACACACTGAGAGCCCCCAGCCCGCCTGGAGCAGGCCTGCCTCCCTCTCCCGCCTGCGGGTGGGCCCGTCCTCCGCGCGACCTGGACGTGTACCAAGAGGCGGCTCCCAACCAGGGGGTCAGGAGGGAAGCCACAGGTGTGTAGAGGAAGGAGAAGTTCTGACTGCCACGCTGCCCACCTGACAGACCAGCTCACCCCCGTCAAAAGATCTCCTTTCAAACAGAAGACAGAACTGAGCTCAAAACCTGGAACCAAACTCTACCAGTATGTGGCCTTGGGTAAGTCACTTAGGTCTCAGAGTCCTTGTCACCAGAGGAGGATTAATAATAGTGTCCACCTCACAGGTCTGCTGTGAGGATGAAATGCCACTGTGTGTGTAAGTTCCCTAGCGCACCGTCTGACATGGTAAGTGCCCCGTAGAAGTCAACTGTAGGTAATGGTGAAAATAATAATAAAAATTAATAATGCCCCATCTAGTATGCCAACACGCATTGCATACTGGGCAGTCCACCAGACTCTGTTTGTATGCATTCTTAAAAACAAAGCCCTAGAAGGTAATCTGGTTCATAGAAAACAACATCATGAGCATTAACCCTGCAAACAGCCCGTGATATTAATCCCCGTCGTTGATTGCAGGCGAACTCTGTCTCTGATACTGGACTAAGCAATTTTTATAAAGAACTTAGTATAATCTTTATAACTACCGTAGACTTACTCATCTGAAGCCTGAAATTACTCATCTCACACATAAGTAAACTGAGGCACAGAAAAGTTAAGTCCTTAGCTAGAGCCACACAGCTCCTGAGCTATAAATTTACACCAGGATCATTTGAGGCCAGAGCTGCTTTTACTGACCATTGCTTTGCTGAGTTTACTGCCTCTCAGAGAGGAGTTGAGAATCCGACCAAATGCTAGTATTTTTTAAAAGCTTATTCATATAGGATCCCTCCCCAGAGTAGGCCTCCCTTCACTGAAGCCCATGCCCCTGACCTTGCTTCTCAGGTTACGGGCCAAGCTGCTGGTTGCCAGATCTTCAGCCAAGTGCCCTGGGACCCAGCTCCAAAGGATCTTCCTCTCTGCATTCTGTTCTCTTCATTCCCTGAGTTCAGCCCAAATTCTGGATGGTAGGGGCAGAAACTTCTCAGTTTCTTTCCACAACGGCACCGTTTTTCATCCTCTTGTCTTCTCCCTCCCTCCTAGAAAGCAACAGTGCTTAAAAACTGGCTAAGAACTTCAGTCCAGAAGTTAGATAAACTTAGTTTTAGATCCTGGCTCCAATATTTATTAAATGTGTGACCTTAGGTAAGTTGTTACTATGTAACACCCAGCTTCTCCACTGGTAGAATGGAGATAATAATGGTATTTATCATATTAGTTTCTAGAAAATACTAGATAATTACATGAAGATTAAATGTACAGCTTTTAGCACAAGATCTGGCACAAAGTGAGCATTCGATATACGTAAGATTTTATAACACTCATTACAATTCCAGTGTTGGATGTCTGTTTTCCTGACAGACTATAAGTCTGGAATTCACTATAGTGTCCCCAGTCCCTATCACAGCGCCCAGCCTCTAGCTGGGGCTTAATGAACACTTTTTGATTGAATGAGTGAAAGAACACTAAGAATGACCCCTTTATCAGACAAATCACAAACTACTCTCACCCTCCCGTATGCTCCCCCTAGTGGTCATCTGATGACTTCCCCTACTTTGGGATTCCTCACATTTGCCTCATATGGGATACACTGATAGGGAGAGAGATGTTAGAACTATTTTAGGAAGCCTTCTACATAATGCGTTGCATGAGACCTTTGCACTATGCTCCTTAGAAACCCTTAAAGAGCAACACTATTTGTCTTGGCTTCTAGAGTCAGACTGCTGTTTCTTTGACAGCGATATGACCCAGACCCTGGCTCACAAGGGACCTCAATTATATTCTGATGACTTAAGTATTCAGAGTCTTCTTTCCAAGGAAGCTTCCTTTCCAAGGAAGTTTCAGAACATAGTTCCCTCGCTTGTTGGTGTGTTGTGGCTGAGTAACCACTCCAGTGGAAGAAAATAAACCAACAAGATGGAAGGAGTTGAAAAGAAGAAGGGCTAGTATGAAATGAGCTTGGAAAGGGGACACTAGGGAGCTTTGAGAAAGGATTTTGGGGGGCTGAAGTCACTGCCAAACAGTAATGAGACTTCATGAGATGGATGGAAAAAGTATTTTAAGAGCATTTTCTATGTGGTGAATGGAATACACCAAAATCTTTTCACTAGGCTTTAGGGCACATTTCAATAGCTTTTCAAAGATTTTTGAGAAATCTCAGGAGTGTTTCTTTTGAATACGACATCTTGCTAAGACTGCCCAAAGAGGGTCCTGAGTCTTTAGCTTTGATTCACACTTGTCAGTGAATATCTATTCCTACCCCTGGGCTATGTAGACAGGATCATTCCTCCTTTTTCAACACCCTTAGCCACATATGTCCTATGGAGCCCTGAATAAGTATTTTCTTTTTCAAAGCTGCCCATTATACCCACATTTATTTATTTCTGCTGCATTAAAATGCCGATTTGATGAAGCCAGCAGATCATCCAGCGTAATTTTCCAAGTATTAGTTTTATTTTAAGGAGAGATTTCCAATCAAATGGCTGTCTGTGCCCCCTTTCCTGTGCTCTGTTGGGTGAATAGGCCATTGCTGGATTCCCCGATGTCTGCACAATGGTGAGCTGGTAAGACTGATTCTCCCGGCCTGAGAGCTACTCCATTCTCTCACTACGATCAGTGTGACCTTAGTCAGATCACAGAAACTCTGTGGGCCTTCAAGTCTTCATTGTTTTGCATTATTTTCTTTCATTTTGAAAAATTTACATTTGATTATTTTTAACATTTTTTATTGATTTATAATCATTTTACAATGTTGTGTCAAATTTCCAGTGTAGAGCACAATTTTTCAATTATACATGAACATATATATATTCATTGTCACATTCCTTTCAAGTGAGCTACCATAAGATCTTGTATATATTTCGCTGTGCTATACAGTATAATCTTGTCTATCTATTCTACAATTTTGAAATCCCAGTCTATCTCTTCCCACACCCCACCCCCTTGGCAACCACAAGTCTGTATTCTATGTCTATGAGTCTATTTCTGTTCTGTATTTATGCTTTGTTTTTTTTGTTGTTGTTGTTGTTTTTGTTTTTTGTTTGTTTGTTTGTTTTTTAGATTCCACATATGAGCGATCTCACATGGTATTTTTCTTTCTCTTTCTGGCTTACTTCACTTAGAATGACATTCTCCAGGAGCATCCACATTGCTGTAAATGGCATTATGATTTTAAATAATACATGTTTATTTTAAAAAATCTCAAACAATGTGAAATTCTACAAAGTGAAACTCTTGTTCTCTTTCTACCTCCTACCCTGATCAGAGCTACGACTAACAGTTGTCATCTTTCTACCTTGTTATACATTTTTTGTAAAACAGTATATAATTTTTATAATAAAAATATATTTTAGGTTATATTGTGTGCAATTTTCTTGAAAACTAGAACACCAGACAACTTTTTCATGTTTTCAAATAGAAACAGTAATAGAAAGAGAGTTTTCATGAGGCTCAAGTGAAATAATGCATGTGAATACACTTCAACAGTTGTAAGATACTCTGCAGATGCACACAAACACTCTACAAAGCTATCATATTGTTGTTACAATGAAGAGGTCTTTGCTCATGGTTTACTCTTCTTGTGTTGTACTTGGGTTGACTAGCCTTCCCTTTTCTCCTTGTTTTCTTGAAAATAAATTTCTCCTCAATTCAAAAAACATATTCTTTTAAATAAAAAATATTTTACCATTTCTAAAATTACGCTGTATATTATAATCAATAGTATGTCTGTTTAATTTGATGGCATTCTTCCCAATCTTACTAAGACATAAAATATGTGTTTTGAATGATGGCACTTGAGCTTTGATGAAATATGCCATGTCTTTATTTCTTCTTCCTTTATCACTTTGACTACAAAATTGTCACTTTAGGTAAACCACCTCATTTCCCTATGCCCAGAATCTTAATCCATTAAATGGTGATAATATTGAGAAGGGTTATTATAAAAAAAAAAAAACACCAGTATAGAGCCTGGCTAATAACAGGCATTTATTAATTATAAATTTCATTTTTTCTTTATAAATTAAATTCAAAATTCTCAGGCTTATATTAAAACTCTGATCACATCATTGCAAATCGCATACTGACTGTCCTTCAGCCAGCCTGTACCAGATGCTATTCCTCAAATCCACTCCACACCTCCCCAGTGCTACCTCACTAAATAGTTGTCTATCAAAATCTCACCTCCCCCAATGGCAACACATGAAATTTTTTTCTGATATTCCTGGTACAAATGTGATCTCTTCCACCTTTGATTCTCTGTAGCACCTTATCTGTTCTAATTCACATTTTCTTTTATCTTTGTCTTATCCTCACCCCCTACTTGCTAGAAATTTCCTCAGAACAGATGAGTTCTTCTTCACCTATATACCTCATAAAACAGCACACTCTCTTACATAAAATAAGTGTTCAGTAAATAATTTTTTCAATGAAATTAACTTTCAAGGCTAATGTCTGTGGCATTCCTCCCATGAATAGTAGTATTTTTAATATTTCAAATCTCACATCTTTCAACTTGAATATTTGCTAGTCTGGAAACATTTAAAAGTAGTTTGTAGCTTGAAGGCAAATATTCTCTTAATTCTTTCAAAGCCTTATTTTAGGAAAAAATATCTT
The DNA here is from genome assembly GCF_048564905.1 of Vicugna pacos. NCBI lineage: Eukaryota > Metazoa > Chordata > Mammalia > Artiodactyla > Camelidae > Vicugna > Vicugna pacos. The sequence continues at coordinate 8,701,052 of NC_132994.1, read as the reverse complement.
TATGCCCAGTGTATTTTATTTATTCTAAAGACAAATACATACATTTTTTTCTACATGTAAAATAAGAAAAGATAAAATCAAGTCACCAGTTATAGTCAGTGCCTTGTCATTTCTCTGAAGACAAGAGTAGTTAAATATTCTTGAATGTGGATATCCATCTAGTCTCATACACACTTGAATAATAGCCACAAATATTGCCCTGTTTAAACCAAAGCTGTGACTGTAACATCTAGAAGCAACATGCATTTTCTAGCTATTAAAAGTAGACATATAAGGAGTGGTTAAGACGGCAGAGTAGGAAGACCCTGAGCTCACCTCCTCCCCTGGGCACACCAACAGCACAACTATTTACAGAGCAACTATCAATTGGTACAACCTGAAGAGTAGCATAAAAGATCTTCTACAGCCAAAGATATAAATAAGGAAACACAATGAGATGGGCTGGAGGGGTGGAGACATGGTATAGTCAAGACCCACATCCCTGGATGGGAGACCCATAAATGGGAGAACAATTACAATTGCAAATGTTCCCCCCAAAAAGCAAGGGGTACAAGGACCACATCAGGCTCCCCAGCCCAGAGGTCCTTCACTGGGAAGACAGGCTTCCAGAATATCCGACTTTGAAGGCCGGTGGAGCTTACTTTCAGAAGAGCCAAAGTACTATGGGATATGGATACTCCATTCTTAAAGGGTGCACACAAATCTCACATGCTCTGGGACCCAAGGCAGAAGCAACAATTTGAATGGAGCCTGCGTCAGACCCACCTGCTGATCTTGGAGACCCTCCTTGAGAGGCAAGGGGCAACTGGACTCATTCTGAGGAAAAGGACTCTGGCAGCAGCCATTTGGGGAAGCTCATTCTGCTACAAGGACATTGGAAAGTACCATTTTGGAATTTTTAGCAGAAGAGTTTAAGCAGTCAAAATTGGGGTACTGCTGGATCCCATAGGACATCTCCAACATAAAGCCACTTCACCAAGATCAGGAAACATACTAAGCTACCAGATACATAGAAATAAAAACAGCAAGTTACATAAAATAAGGTGACAGAAGAAAGTTTTCTAAACAAAGGAACAAGATAAAGCCCCAGAGAAAGAACTAAGTAAAGCAGAGATAGCAATCTACCTGACAAAGAGGTAACGATCATACAGCAGCTCAAAAACACTTGAGAGAAGATTGGGTGAACACAGTGGAAGTTAGAATTTTCTAACAGAGTTAGAAAATATAAAGAAGAACCAAACAATGGTAAAGAATACAATAACTGATTCTACATTTTGAAATCCCAGTCTATCCCTTCCCACCCCCTGCCCGCTTGGCAACCACAAGTTTATATTCTATGTCTATAAGTCTGTTTCTGTTTTGTATTTATGTTTTGTTTGTATTTTTTTTTAGATTCCACATATGAGTGATCTCATATGGTATTTTTCTTTCTCTTTCTGGCTTACTTCACTTAGAATGACATTCTCCAGGAGCATCCATGTTGCTGCAAATGGCATTATGTTGTTGGTTTTTATGGCTGAATAGTATTCCATTGTATAAATATACCACCTCTTCTTTATCCAGTCATCTGTTGATGGACATTTAGGCTGTTTCCATGTCTTGGCTATTGTAAGTAGTGCTGCTATGAACACTGGGGTGCAGGTGTCATTTTGAAGTAGGGTTCCTTCTGGATATATGCCCAGGAGCGGGATTCCTGGGTCATTTGGGAGGTCTATTACTAGTCTTTTGAGGAATCTCCATACTGTTTTCCACAGTGGCTGCACCAAAGTGCATTCCCACCAGCAGTGTAGGAGGGTTCCCTTTTCTCCACAGCCTCTCCAGCATTTGTCATTTGTGGACTTTTGAATGATGGCCATTCTGACTGGTGTGAGGTGATACCTCATTGTAGTTTTGATTTGCATTTCTCTGATAATTAGTGATATTGAGCATTTTTTTCATATGCCTATTGATCATTTGTATGTCTTCCTTGGAGAATTGCTTGTTTAGGTCTTCTGCCCATTTTTGGATTGGGTTGTTTGCTTTTTCTTATTAAGTCATATGAGCTGCTTATATATTCTGGAAATCAAGACTTTGTCGGTTTCATTTGCAAAAATTTTATCCCATTCCGTAGGTTGTCTTTTTGTTTTACTTACAGTTTCCTTTGCTGTGCAGAAGCTTGTAAGTTTCATTAGGTCCCATTTGTTTATTCTTGTATAGCACAGAGAAATATATATGAGATTTTTTGGCAGCTCGCAGAGAAAAAAATATGACAATGAATATATATATGTTCATGTATAACTGAAAAATTATGCTCTACACTGGAATTTGACACAACATTGTAAAGTGATTATAAATCAATAAAAAATGTTAAAAAAAAGAATACAATAACTGAAATTTAAAAATACACTCAAAGAAATCAACAGTAGTTTAGAAGGCAATAAGGACCAGATCAATGAATCAGAAGACAGAATAGTAGAACTGACTCAAGCTGAACAGAAAAAGAAGAAAGAATTTTTTTAAATGAGGATAGTTTAAGAGACATCTGGGACAACTTCAAACATACTAACATTCACATTATATGGGTTCCAGAAAGAGAAGAAAGAGAAAGTGGCAGAGAAAATATCTGAAGACATAATAGCTGAAAAATTCCCTAACCTGGGAAAGGAAATACACATACAGGTCCAAAAACACAGAGTTCCAAACAAGACATGTTGTAATTAAAATAGCAAAAATTAAAGATAAAGAGAGAATATTAAAAGCAGAAAGAGAAAAGTAACTAGTAATCTACAAGGGAACTGTCATAAGATTATATACTGACTTTTCAGCAGAAACTCGGCAGACCAGAAAGGAGTTGCACAATATCTTTAAAGAGATGAAAGGACAACCAAGAATACTCTACCTGGCAAGGCTATCATTCAGATTTGAAAGAGATACCCAGAGTTTTACACACAAGTGAGGCTGAAAGAGTTTATCACCACAAAACCAGCCTAACAAGGAACATTAAAGGGACTTTTCCAAGCAGAAAAGACTACAACTAGAAATTTACAAAAAGAAAAATCTCATTGGTAAAGACAAATACACAGTAACAGTAGTAGATCAATCACTTATGAATCCAGTAGGAAGGTTAAAAGACAAAAGTAGTAAAATCATCTATATCCACAATAAGTAGTTAAGGAATACACACACACAAAAGGATGTAAAATATGATGTCAAACATTAAATGTGGAGGTAGTAAAAACGCAGGGTTAAAACATTAAACTTCATTTGAACTTAAAAGATCAACAATTTAAATAATCATATATATAATAATCAATATATAATCTCTCTATATATGCATTGCTATACATAAACCTCATGGTAACCACAAAGCAAATATCTACAGTAGATACAAACAAAAAAAGAGAAAGAAATTCAAACATAACACTAAAAATAGTTATCAAACCACAAGGGAAGAAAGCAAAAGAAGAAGATAGGAACAAAAAATAACTACAAAAACAATCAAAAAACAATTAACAAAATGGCAATAAGTACATAACTATTGATAATCACCTTCAATTTAAATGGCTAAATGTTCCAATCAAAAGACATAAAGTGGCTAAATGGATGCAAAGCAAGACCCATATATATGTTGCCTACAAGAGACTCACTTCAGATCTAAAGACACACACAGACTGAAAGTGAGGGAATGGAAAAAGTTGTTCTGTGCAAATGGAAACAGAAAGAAAGCCAGGGTAGCAACACTTACATCAGAACAAACCCTAAAACAAAGACTGCAACAAGACACAAAACAGGGCATTATGTAATAATAAAGGACGCAATCCAAGAAGATACAACTACTGTCAGTATCTATGCGCCCAACACAGTAACACTTGAGTATATAAAGCAATAATCAATAAACATAAAGGGAGAAATTGACAGTAACACATTAATAGTAAAGGACTTTAATACCTCACTTGCATCAGTAATCAGATATTAGAACATCTGGACGGAAAATCAATACGGAAACACTGACCTTGAATGACATATTAGGCCAGATGGAATTAATCAATATATATAGAATAGGCCAATCAAAAAGAGCAGTACACATGGAACTTTCTCTAGTATAGGTCACATGCTGGGCCACAAAACAAGACTTAGTAAATTTAAGACCAAAATCCCATCCAACATCTTTAATTACCACAAAGGTATGAGACTAGACTCAACTAAAAGAAAAAAGAGCTGCAAAAAAACCACAAACATGTGGAGTTTAACCAATATGCTACTAAACAACCAATGGGCCACTGAAGAAATCAAAGAAGAAAATTTAAAACACCTGGAAACAAAAATGGAAATACAACCATACGAAATCTATGGAATGCAAGGAAAAGCAATTCTACAGGGAAGTTTCTAGTGGTACAAGCCTACCTCAGCAAACAAGAAAAATTTCAAATAAGCAAACTAACCCTGCACATAAAGAATCTAGAAAAAGAAGAACAAATGAAACTCAGTATTATTATAAAAAGAAAAATACTGAAGATCAGAGCCAAAACAAGTGAAACAGACACTAAGAAGCAACAGAAAATAAAAGAAAAAGAAGAGCTGTTTCTTTGAAAAGATAAACAAAATTGATAAAACTTCAGGCACATTCATCCAAAAAGAGAGAGAGCACATATATAAATAAATTCAGAAATGAAAAAAGAGTTACAAAATCACAGAAATACAAAGGATCACAGAGATTACTAATAAAATAGGAAAACTATAAGAAATGAATAAATTCCTAGAAGCCTAGAATCTCTTAAAAGTCAACCAAGAGGAAATAGAGAATATGAACAGACCAATTACCACTAATAAAATTAAATCAGTTATTAAAAATAAAAAAACAATAACAAAATCCCAAGGCCAGACAGGTTTACATGTGAATTCTATCAAACATTTAGAGAAAAGTTGACACCTATCATTCTCAAACTATTCCAAAAAACTGAAGAGTAAGGAAAACCTCACATATTGTATGATATCACTTATATAAGGAATCTAAAAAATAATGCAAAGTAGTGAATGTAACAAAAAAAGAAACAGACTCACAGATATAGAGAACAAACTAGTGGTTACCAGTTGGGAGAGGGAAAGGGGAGGGGCAAGAGAGAGGGAGGGGGCTAAAGGTACAAACGATTATATATAAAATAAATAAGCCAGAAGGATATATTGTACAACACAGGGAATATAGCCAATATTTCATAACTATAAATGGAGTATAACCTTTAAAATAATATGAGATATATGTACATATACACACACACAATGGAATGTTACTCAGCCATGAAAAAGAATGAGATCTTGCTGTTTGTGACAACATAGATAGAACTTGAGAGTTTTATACGAAGTGAAATTAGCTAGAGAGAGACAGATACTGTATGATTTCACTTATATGTGGACTCTAAAACATAAAACAAACAGGCAAATACAACAAAACAGAAACAGATTCATACAGACTCTGATACAGAGAACAACCTGGCGGTTACCAGAGCAGAAGGGAAAAGAGAGATAAATTAAATACGTGAGGGAGATTAAGAGGTACAACTTTCCAGTTATAAAGTAAATCACAGGGAGGGTGTAATGTACAGCATAAGGTATATAGTTAATAACATTATAGTAACTTTGTATGATTACAGATGATAACCAAACTTTGATAATCATTTTGTAATGTATAAAAATATATAATCACTATGTTGTACACCTGAAACTCATATAATATGAGTGAATTATACTTTAATTAAAAATTAATTAAATTACATTTTAAAAAATTTAAGTTGAAATGCAGCCCATTAACCTCCTTATTCAATATCACTGTTTTTTAAAGGGAATGGTTCTTTTCATAATTAATGACACACACTCATCTTGCTAAAATTGAACAGAGAGACAGAGACCTCCAGTGGCTGAATGACTTTACATAGAGAAATGCAAAATGTGAATAGCACAAAACATATGGGAGAAACATGATGGATTATTCACCCAAGAGTTCTTCAGTCTGGCCTTTTTCCTGCCGTGTATTTTAGTGCTTCATCAGTTCCTGTCCAAATATCCGAGAGCTGTGTTCTCACTATCACACTAGGAAAGTCATTTCCCCTTCCAATATAACTCATTACTAGAAAGCTCACCTGTTACTTATTTTAATTATTTTTATTAAATTATTTTACATAAACAAATTTTAAATGATTATATCTCCTCTTTATTTCTATGACATTTTCTAGTTAGTTTCACTACGTGTAAGCATTGATACTTAAATATATAAAAACAATTCTCAGTTGATCTTAGCTGGATAAACTACACAGACTACATATGTGTCAGAAGAAAATTATACACATGACAAATATAAAAAATTTTAATAATCCACATTAATGGAATTAATATAGGAAAACAAGATTAGACTATGAAATGTATTTTCTAAAACAAGATTTACTTATACTGATTATATAATTTCACTTAAGCTTGAAAAGTATTTCAATGAGCGATTAAAAAGATACATATTTTAATAAAGTCAAAAGCACAAAAATTACTTGAATATAAATAAAGGAGTGTAATTTTGAAGAGCCTAAAATCTTTAAAAACAATTGATTCTCAATAGTATGTTAAATATTTCTCCTGAGGGGTGAAAAAAAAAGTATCAGTTGATTATCCTTTGTCCTGTTTGTAATATTAGAGGACCACATAGCTCCATTCATTCAATGTACAAGGACTTTGCAAAGGGTTGAGAATATCAAGATAAATTTATTAATTTTTTTAATGTTCAGCTTTTACCAAACAACAAAGTACAAATAGAGCCCCTCCAACCACTCAACAAAAGGAACCAATCCATGCAGAATGCCTATTAAAACAGCACAGTTCTAGCTGAGAAATTATTTCTATCAAGAGCTGAACTTCTAAAATAATGTTGGGAAGAATGTTGAAAATTCCTTCAAAAACAGTTTCCTCACAAATATTCACACAAGCCCCTTTTCCCAAATCCCCATGTAATGGAAATGTCCTTTCTAAATACAGCACTGAAGCCAAATGTACAGGGGATCAAAACAAAGTGAAGTTTGGTTAACGTAAGATATTTACACGAGAACACAGAATTCGATATTTGTGTGTCTTTATACTGAAGGTCAGGATTCCTGAGGTCAGAATTACTCAGGACAGGAGTCATGTCTGTGAATTCACAGTGCTGGGCAAATGGCAGTCACTTAATAAATGTTCCGCCAGTGAATGACTGATATAACACATATGTAACAAATATGATATATATAGATATATAACATATATATAGCATAGAAAGATGGAGATACATAACATATACCCCTATCTTTTCCAAACATATCAAGAGGGTCAGTATATAGTCCTACCTTCAAAGCAACAGAGAAAAATAATTTTTGTCAAGTGAAAAATCAGGTTGTATAAATCTGAATTGCAGGTGGTGTCAGCTCAGTGGGCGACTTGTACAGGTGCACCCTGTAAAAGCATTAGAAGAGCCAATTCTTGATTCAGTTATGAAAAGGAGGAGAGGGGCTGCACATTTTTTCATCCCCTTACGTGATAGATGAGGGTCATTGCTCTCTAATCTTCGAAGACTTCCCCCTTGGTTTTGTCCTCGATGGAAATACTCAGAAGTAAGAAGAGTAGAAAGAAAGGGAGGGGTGGAGATATGAGACCACGATAATTCAAATTCTGCATAATGAGTTCTGGATGGATATGAGTATGTGTCCAAATAACCAACCAATTCAACAGGCAGAATATCCAAGTCCATTACCACAGTGTTAGAGAAGTTAGAGAAGCAGATTTTTTTTAATGAAAAACCATCATAAGATTCAAATAATTCTCTAGTCATAAGTGAGTTGTGAGTTATGAGTTATGACTAGAGAGTCAATCAAATGTGGTCTTTTCCCCCAAAAAAATATTTTCTTGCTTTTAAAAATGGGAAATCATTTACACTGTTACTTTGCTTCCTGCTTCACTCTAAATTTTTTAATAGCTCTACACATTTGCTGTTTTCTTGGGTATTTCTAACTCAGTAGGAATGTTTCTGTCCTTTCATGTGAGCCCAAAGTGCCAGATTTCTGGGCTTTTGTAAAATGTGAATGAGAACTTGATGTCACATTTCTGAAAGGCCAGGATAATAAACTTTTTTTTTCACTAATGTCTCATATATCATATTATATACAAATTCTCTTGGAAATTTCTAGATCTTGGTATTATAAAAACATGATATAGCTAAGACTTTTCTATTATAAAACGAACATTTGGTTCATATGCTATAAATGAGGGAAAATGAAGGCAGTCTGGGAAATAAGACATATTTATTAGAAAGTACATACAAACATCATCAGTAAAGCAATATAACCCTCTGTGCCAAAGCATGTTGACAAAAATGTTCTACCTGCTAACATCATGAATATACATATTTCAGGTTATTAGTACTTTCATATATGTGAAAGCATATGAAAATAGGGAATTAATACAGACTAGACGTTAAGAATAAGGACCAGGAGATGGAGACACTTGTTTATTTACCCATCATGATCTTGGACAAACTACATAATCTTTCCGGCTCATCTGTCAAATGGCAGAATAAAGCTACATATTTCGTTAAGAAGATTAAATTAAAATACTGCATATAAAGAGCTTAGTGTGGAGCCTGCCCATAAGAAAAATTAACGTATCATTATTATTGATTAATGAAGAAGTTGAAAGTGAGGCTTTACACGTTATTAAAGCAAGTGTGTCTTTTAGGGTAAATTTTAAAGCAAGCTGCCTAGGTTAGGGCAAATCTAGTAGGCATTAAGAATAATCCAGGCCAAAAAAACCTTTCAAATGAAAAAGATAGAGGACTTGAAATCTAAACGAACAAATACCAAATTTCCCCCTTCTCCCAATCTCATCTGTTGATCATGTCTACCTTTGGTTTCTCTTCCCTTGGCTTTCGGTAAGAGACAGTTCTCTGAATCTCCTCCCACAATTCTGATGATTTCTCACTTCTTTCCTACTTCAGTTCTTGGAATGTTGGTGTTTCTGATCCAAGTTTCATTCCATTTTCACTTCTCTTTCTCAACTGTCTTCTCCTTGAGCAACGGATTCAATCCCCTGTCTAATTAACACTTCTATGAAGATGGTTTCCAAATCTGAAATCCAATGTTTTCTCTCCTAAGTGTCAGTTCTGTATTTCCAGCTCTCTTCTGGAGCTCCGCCGGTCCCATCTGTACTTCCCACTCAGCATATCTGCCCCCTTTCCACCCAACCAGCAACTCCTCTTGACTTCTTCATTCCTACTAACACTGTGGCCATTTTTCCATGCATCAAGATTTATAATTTTGGCATCACCTCTCACTCTTCTTTCTCTTTTCCTCCATACTTAAGTTTTAGCTGAAATCTATAAATTCTACTCTTGTGATACCTTTATAAATAATTCTCTCAACTGTTAAGCCTTCAGTGGTTCTCCATTACCTAGACCAGCCCCTTTTCCCTGGCATTCTCAGGTCCCTATGAAATGGCCCATATCTTATGTTTCCAACACTGTTTCCCACTTGCTTTTCTTAATGACTCCTTTACTCCAGCCTACTTAAATCACTTGCTCATTCTGATACACACTGAAATGACATCATCACTATTTGTTCATGCTTTCCCCTGCCTTAAATCCTCTGCCCTGCCTCTAATGAGATCCTCACTTCCACCACTTATACAAGTAATTTCTCACCTCCTCTGAAACCAAACCATCCATAATACTTTGCAGTATGTTTTATTTTATACTTTCTAATCTAATTATTTAGGTACACATCCTAATTTCCACATAAACTGCAAGTGAGTAAGGCCAGGATCTATAAATGATGCAATTTTGTATCCACCATTATATCCAGCACAGGGTTTTATATATATTACATCACCAACAATTTATTTTAATTGTCAAAACATTTATGAAATGCCCTTCTGGACTTTGATCCTGTAAGCACAAATTTACTTGCCAGTTTGGGATCTTATTCATCTAGACGGAAACATAGTGTCATTGAAGTATTATGTGGTCTTTGCAAAGTCTACTGAAAATTCCTTAAAAATAAGTAGAGTGGTATTGCCACAAAAATGCAATCGGCACAGCCAGTGGACACCAGCACAAACTCACTGGCAAGATAGCAAGTGCAGGGAACTCTATTCAGTATCTTGTGGTGACCTATAATGAAAAAGAATATGAAGACGAATATATGTATGTACATGTATGACTGAACCATTATGCTGTACACCAGAAATTGATACAACATTGTAAACTGACTATACTCCAATTTTAAAAAAAAAAGAATCAAAGGAATCTCACTATCATCTTTTGCAAATGCCTTTTTCCTCACAGCTCTCAGCTCTAGATGGAGATTTATTAATGGGTGGCATGGGCACAAAGAATTTGATGAATCCTTTCAAAACTTGTTAATTTAGTTTTCTTTGATGCTGTTAGTTTCTAGAATTCTTAGTTCAATGTATGTGCTGTATGTTAAATAATTTTCATTTCTTTTTAACCTCCTGTTTAAGAAAGTTTTGTTTCAACATCACATCAAAATCTAGCTGCATCACAAAGCACAGTATAAAGAAGATTATACTGTCTCCACCTTTCCAGTGGCACTTGTAAAATCAGAGTTTGAGGTTGATTTAAGAACTCCCAAATGGGGATGTTAAAATGCAGTCCTTCCTAGGTGCCTCCCTATGCCTGCAGAGCTGAACTCCCAGTTCCCGTGTTGTGATAAATTACCTTACAAATTAGTCCAATCATCTCATCGTCATATTTGCAGGTTTGATTCCTTCTTTGGAACTTACAGAGATGAAAAATAAAATTTAGCTTCTTCCAACATTGTTTCCAAATTTACTGCTCCTCTTTTCTTCGCATCTGACTCTAACCCAAGCCAAAGGCAGAGTACTCCCTCCCCAGTGATGTCCTCCCTATCATCCATCACGCCTCGTTGATGCAATCCAGTGCCATAAGCTGTCTTCAGGGAGCATGGGTGGCCAACAGATGTGAGCCCATGAGTGAATGGAAGAATTGTGTAAGACTGCGTCTTGTGTGAGGAACGTGCAAAGGCACATTTGCCAGATCCCCTGGATGCTTCCTGTGGATGGTTTTAGTCTCCTCTTGAAGAAGAGCTCTAATTCTGATTTCATCTTTCCTTGCAACATTTATTTTAAGGGGTTTTCCCTTAAAATAAAACATAAGTTTAGTTTACATAGACTCAAGATCATGGTTAAAGGTCCTCCCCAAAAGATCTGATCTATACTAGCTAGAGAAATGAGAAACTACCCAGGGAATTTGACGGACCTCTTTTCTCCCAATACCCCTTAGCAAAAAACTAAGCTGTAGTCAAATCAGCTTGCTTAATTTGCCTCAATGATTATTCAATTTTCATTTTAATTTTCCCAGTAAGCACTTAGCCCTGACATGAATCTTCTATTTCCTACACTCAGGCACATGTATGTATTATTTGTTTATGAATTTCAATTTTAAATTTCATATTTCACTAATAAAAATTAAATGCTACTTCAAAAGGTTATTTTATAATATAAGGATTTATTTGCAACATTTGGTATGTATTAATTTTATTGCTATGTGGGTTTTCTTATAATAGGCTGTTATATGCAGCTGGGAGCCCTACTAAAGCTGTTTTTCACCTCCATTGATGAAACAAAGCAATTACATACTCTGTGAACTTTCAAAATGTCATCCAATGCATATGACGTCCATTTGTTTTGCAGCCTTTTCTCACACTGAAACTCACCCTTGGAAATAAACAATAGGGATTTTTTGTTTTATCTATTAAAGCTGTCTTTCCTCTAATAGCTCTCCAGAAGGTGTGGGCCATTTTGCATAAAAAAGCCAATGATTTTCTGAAACAGTAAGCACTACAGTCCTTTTCCCTGCCCCAAACTTCCTCTCCATAAAAGTCAAGGTAGATTTGGATGACCTCAAGGAGCAGTGAAGAAGATTCTGAAATAGAATTAAAACAAGGGTAGAGAGTGAAGGGATGGCTATAGAGGCCAGGGCTGAATCAGAGTGTCATCTGTATTTCTGAGGCTCCCGGTGTAGCAGCTATGAAAATGAGCCTGGTGACCCCCAACTACAGGAGTATAATTAGCTGAGGCCCCAGTAGGCGCACTCTGAAACACATCCCTGTGTTTGTGCCAAGGCCACGCCTCCCATGGGCCACCTTCTACCAACACCTGTTTCTGGGAGCTATGGGACTCCTATTTTGGCTGACTTTGACTCAAGAACTCCCCTAAGGCTTTGCCAAACCTTCCATACACTAAGTCTAGGAAGCTTGCACTTAACCTCCTCCTCCCTCCTTCACTTGGGATCAGACTAGCATCATGTCCTGACAACTCTCCCATCTCTCTCCTTTCATACAGGCACCCTTCCACCCCGCCAATAAAATCCTTGCATATTTAATTCCATCTCAGCGTCTACTTCTTGAGGGACACAGACTAATATACAAGAGACAAGCCTGAACCTGTCTGACCCTACCCTTCTTGGAGCCACTGTGTCCCAAGATCTATTAGATTGAACCTTATGATATTGCCCATATCCAACCATTTGATAATGGATAATGCTGCAAATAAACCCTTGTATTATAAAATAACCTTTAGAAGTAGCATTCAATTTTTGTTAGTGAAATATGAAATTTGACCTAAAAAAATGACAGTCTCATACAGTCAACCGAACAACAGTACAGAATGTTGACAGAGCTGGAACATTGGAGGCTTAAACTTCCAAGGCACAGAAGTTCCTTGAGCTTGAGTAGGGCTCTGCATTCCGACCCCTGGGCTTGCTCCTAACCAGCCTTACCCACTGGCCCGTTTCCTGTGGACCCCAGCTCTGCATCATTGCTCACTTGCATGATGATGAGCATCAAAAAAAAGAAAAAGTCCTAAATCTGCCCCCTGGTACAGCCCGTGGAAATGCCTTGGCTTAGGAATTGATAGAACTTTGACCCCAAAAATACCAGTCAATTTGTGGGGAACTCTTTTTAAAAATCAGTGGTGCCTTAGAAAGGGAGGGAGCCTGCTTTTCTAGATCAGGCAGGAGATCATTCCAGAACACAGGCACCATTTTGTGTTTCCTGCTCCCGTGGCTCCTGCTCAGGAGGGAGGCACACCCAAGGGCTGGCTCTCTTCTGCTCCTCAGAACACTGAAAAATAGATAGGGACCCATAGAAGTATCAAAGAGGAATGATGGGATCTTGGAGGGGAATATACTGAACTTCTTGCTCCTGTTGGCAATGAGAGATCACTCTGGCCTAATTAAGACAAGCAATTTGCCCCTCAAATTCAATACCCGAGCTGTACACAATTAAAATGTCAATGACAAAAATTTGCCTTCGATGGAAAACCTAATTTTCATGATGACTGAACGTAATTCAAGTTGTAACTTAAACACAAATACTTTTTCCTCTCAAAAATCTTTATTTTTCTATAAGACTAATGTATAACATAACTTTTATTCTCAAATACGAGATCTTGCTTTTTTCCTTTAATGATTTCCTTTTTCTTATTAAAGAAAAAATTAACTTTACATACAATTAATTTGAAAGCTTTAATCTGAAAAATAGTCTCCACTTATTGAGCACCTAACTGTATGCAAACATAAAGTCAGGAACTATAGAACACTTGAGTTCTGCCACTGCAGTTGACTCAAAGCTGTGGAATCGATAGAGTAAAATCACTACTGGTTTTGTCTACCGTAATTTTTCTACGCAACTTAAAAAGTTGATATTATAATATTTGGTATTTCACTTTACATAACCATTTCTCTAATTTATCACAAACATTTTATCAACATCATTTTTAACATCATACAATTTTCCATTGCATAGATATTATAATGTGTTTAGTTCTTCCCTATTTTTGGACACTTAGGTTGTTTTAATTTTTTTGCCTCAGTTAAACATGAGTGTGTGTGTGCAGATTTACTCTTAAGAGTTGAGTTACTGGGTTAAAGATTACCAACTTTTTTAGACTCTTAATATACATCTTCAAATTTAATTTACTTTTCTATCAGCAATACATTCACAATACATTGGAGATCTTGAATAATATGAAGAAAGATACGGAAGATCACAGGATATTCTTAGTATAAACATCTTTTCTGATGTGAAGTGAAAAATGGTATCTCATTTAAATTTGCATTCCCATACTAACGATATCTAACATTTTTCACCAAGTTTATTGAAGAATCTGTTTCTTAAGTCTTTAATGTCACAGTTCTTATTTTCAAACCCTTGGAAGTCATCTCTGTAATCTTCCTGAAAATTATCTTCAGTTATTTAGATGGACAGATTTTAAACAGGGCTTTTAGCCGTTTTATATGTTACTCAATTCATATGTCTCAGCATAAATGCTATAGTAGATTTTTATTAATATGTGAAGATTCATACAGCTCTGTGTATGTAGACATTTATCATCAATGCGCATCAGCAAGCTAATTTTTACCCCCTCAGATCACTAGAATAACTGACTTATATTACAATTATAAGATAACTCATAACTAAATGCATTTTCATTCTCAAAATACTATTACTCTTGTTATTTCTTACATTTTCCAGTTTGCCCATATTTTCTTAGGTTATTATTATCATCTAGATGGTAAAAAAAATCCCCAATATTAAGAATTAATAGACCATTTGATTCAAATTGGTTTCTTAATATTTTCTCCATGATGATACATGTCTTTGTGTAGAGAATTTGATACAGCATTTTTTTTTTTTAGATTGAGTAACACAATTCATTCTCTCCAGATCATGGATTGGAAATTGGACAGAAAACTATAAATTAATGTGGAAAAATAATTTTGCCAAATTTAATTTCCAATCATTCTCCATCAAAACTTTATCCTCTTGCTGTTTTAATATATTTATATGACATTTTTTAAGTTGTTAGAAGTTTATTTATTTTAAAGGCTCAATGGGCTTCCTGGTTGCCAAATAGTTTTTTTTTTTAAACAATTTGATGATTTGAACTGAAATGAATTAAAAACACATGGAATCAATGTTCTCTAAAATATACATATATATTTTTAAGTTTGGAGAAAGACGGTGAGAAGAGGTGCTTGGCAGAGTGTTTGGGTTTTAGTAAATCCAGAATTTTTGAAAAAATTGTTCCAGATGTTTGATGAACCCACTGGTGCCCCTAAGTTTCACCCAAACCTGCTATAAGTAAAGATAATTATAAGCAGCTATAAGCTGAGATGAAGGCAGCATGTAATGGATGCCATAGGAATCAGAATTAACTCTAAACTGAATTAACCACAGATAACAGAGGGCGTGAATGTGTGGTAAACACTGCAGAGAAAAGTATAGTTTTACAGTATGCCTACCTAAAAGAAGTGGGAAAATAAAAACAGAAGTATTTCACACATTAAAACCTGATGGCATCCTGGCATTTCATCCTGCCATTTAGAAGTTCTAATTATCTTGCCCAATGGTTCTTAAGGCAGAATAATAAATCTCCCATCAAAGCTGTTTGGAAACTTGTGGGACATTTTCTGTTGTCACAATGACTGGGAAGAACTACTGGCCTTTATTACCCGGTGGCCAAGGATGATTAATATCCTGCAAGTCCCACAAAATGAAGAACTGCTCATGGAAGTAACCATCACGTCCTCTCATCCCCCACGAATCACAGCCATCTGGCCTTTGTGTTTTCCAAGTACTGTTTCTTCACTTGCAATTCTTTACCTATTGTCTTCCATAATCCACAATTACTATTTTCTTCCAAAAAAGATTCTTGTCCACCCCAGGTCTTTCCTCAAAGACCAGCCCCTCCGTGGTGAATTTTTATCGTCTCTTGAAGTCTTTGGATAGCCTCATTATTCCATATTTATTTCCCTGGTTACATCTACTATTAGATGATTTGTATAAACAGAAGCTGATTAATTGACCACTGCTGGTCTTCTTTTAATCAAGATGTTCATAGTTATGTAGACTCAGCCACAGTTGAAATTCCTTCCTTGTTTATTGAGAGAATTTTGTCATGTGTGTGTATATTCATTTGGATATAAATATAGGTAAGGACATATATTTTACATGTGTTTCTATAAACACAAAGCATTTTCTTCTCATTTAAGGATGACACTATTTGGGTCCTTTGACTGAAAGACTGGGTGTGAATTTGAACTATTGGTTCTATTCCTTCGATAACCACTCACCTCGGATTCTGGTCATTTTACTTCTTAGTATTTGCATTAGTAAGCACTATTTCTCTCCACACTAAGGAAGAGCACTGAGGAGTCACCAGGGACTTAAAGTGCAGCCAAGAAGAGTCAACTTGGAAAAATATAATCAAATACTTCTGGGGAGAAATAATTCCTGCAGATATTTGCTGGAAGATGTAAACTATCCATCTGGACTGGGTAATGCCTCAGGATGACTAAGGAGAGTTTCATCTTTCAAGCTGTGAGAACTGTATTGTGCACTTCAGAATAGCCCTTTGCTGGCTCCATGTAAGAAGAGTTAGGGGCTCTAATGAAAATGAATAGCTTCTACTTTAATTTAGGGTTGACAACACTTTGTGGTGATGTTTAATGCAAGCGGGCTTTGTCTTATGGACATGTGACTTTTGAATGACCTTATCCCCATCACTGGAGGCTTCTTGCTCTTCTGGATGCTTGCCAAGCTGTCCCCTGGCCATTGCAGTGGCTGTCACCAAGAAGAACCCTCTCAGTCCCTTGCAGCTTCAATACATCTATAGCCCTATGGTAGGCAAAGCATTAAAAGCTCAAAAGATTCAAGGGTTAATCTTAGAAAGCAAAGGGGCAGAAGTGTACACTCTGTAGACAAAAGCAAGCTCTACCACTAACACTTTATATTCCCTGTGTGAAGTCATCCATTATGGAAAACGTCTGGTAACACAGCAATATTTTATTAACAAAAGTACCAAAAATAATATCATTGTTTTCTTCTGACTGTGAAAGCAACAGATTTACTTTTTTAAATGACAATTGCATAAAGATAACAAAATAACTAGGCAAGTATCTATAATTCTACCACATAGAAGTCACCACTCAATATTTTGGTGAACATCTGTCCCGATTTTATATTTGTATATATATATATACATACATGTTCCAAATGGGATTATAAAGCATAAATACTGTCTTTAATATTGTCATTTAATATATTATGGACATGTTTCCATACCAAACACAAATAAAGAAGATGCAACTACATTACCATTTTTTAAAGCTGTTTAGAATTCCAGCTCATGAATGCACCATGATTAATAAATCGCCCTATTGTCTGACTTGCAGACTGTCCTCAGTGTTTCACTAATACATACAGCATTGTGATTAACATAATTACACATATATTTTGGAAATTCTTCTGATCACTTATTTCTAAGGGATAAATTATGGGAATGGAATTACTAAACAGTATGAGAGTAGAAAAATGATTTTAATTTCCATTGCTGAATTTCCCCTCCCCCAAAATACCATAACAATTTACTCTCCAGATATAGCTTAAATTCTGGGTTGAAAGCAATTAATTGACATTTTGGGGGAGTACAATTCACTCCCAACCTGGAAGCTGCCCATATAAATTGTTGTTTAAAATTGTGATGTTTAAACTGCTTTCTGATTTGTTCTCTTAAGGATCAAGGACATGGAGGAGGAAGAGCTAGTAGGGGAGGCATTTTTTTTCTTTTTTAAGATTTAAACCAAAAAGGAGCTTCCATTTGTATGAATTTGTATAAGATTGCTTCTGAGCAAGATTTAACAAAAGATCTCAAAACCTTTGCTTAAAAATGTCTTTTCTCACATGCCAAAGAGAAAAAGTACTTATTCTTCTATGGCACTATCTGACAAGTGGCTCTCAAAGGAGTAATACTTCACTGTGATTTTAGGGTAAAAGGAAGATTCCTCTAAAATTGTCTGACTCTACATTTTAACTGCCAGTCTTGAATAGGCTGTCATTTTTAGAGATAGCTGGAGATATTTAACCAAAGGCAAAATCAAAAATTTCATCCAAAATTAAATTGAATCAAGATATTAAGCAAAAAAAAAAAAGCCTTCTGGGTTTATATACCAAGCAAATGAGATTGTTTTAGCACTTTAGCAGCTCTCATTGATATAGTTTTGATAATATTAGCAAGATAATGGGAAATGTGACATTCCATTGTTTCATTGCAAAGATGTGAAATATTCTATTATGCATTTTAGAGTATAGCATTTCACAGAGATCCAGTCAAGGGCAAGCCAACAAGAGAAGGCTACGTTTGCTCTCTCAGGATAGAGGAGGAGGAAGGAGCAGGCTGAGTGGTGAGGGCCCTGAAAGGACAGACAGATCAGGAAAAGCAAGCAGAACTAAGCACACAGGAAGCCAGGCTGTAGGACATTTTGCCTTGAGGTCTCATAGATAACCGGAGGCTCAAGAGTATTTGATGCAGCACCAAGAACTGGAAGAAAAAAATCTCACCACCACCCAATCTGCCATTTGCATGAGTTGAGGACAGACAGCCTCCAAAAGACCAAAGTGGGTACTCGGGGACTGGGGAGAACCACATTCTTAAGAATCATAAGAAAAACTGCTTCTTGTTGAAGCTCTACTTAATGTTTAGAGCCATGAGGAATTTGTTTGGAAAAGGAAAAACAAAAAAAAAGAAAAATAACCCTACTGGTGGAAAAAGAGATACTAAACCAACAGTTCTATGGACTCTGGACTGTGAAAATAGCCCTAGAAATAGCATTTCATTTGCTTTCGACAATGGAACATTCAACATAGCATAAAACATAGTGCAATCATGTGACTTAACATAACATTAACACAACAGAGAATCGAAATTCCAGTGTTTGCCAAATCAAGACTCTCATTTGGTAAAACTATTCAAAACTCAACCGAGATAAAATCTTCAGCCCATACACAAATTTGGCTCCACAGTCTGGCAACTCCTTACCCTCCCTGGATCTATTTTTCCCACCTATAGAAGTCGGGAAGTAGATGTCTAAGGAATCTCCTGGCTCCACAGTTGTCTAATGCTGTAATTCTTAGAATTATTCAAATAAAGTAAAATTAGAAACTTTACTTTTCCACACAGAATTACTTTAAGCCCCGCGAAAGGAAACATGTTCCCCCGAAAGCTTCTGGAACTAGACTCAGTCCCAGCTTCATCCCCCGCCCCTCAGACTCAGCCACCAGCCCTTGCCAAAGCTGCAGAAAGTGGCCAAGTTCCAAGGGGCTCTTTCCCTTCTAGCACAGGAGAAAGAATACTCAAGAGCATCTGGAAAGTCTGGTTAATGCTGCAGTCACTTCCCAGCGTCTCGTGCTGCTTCCTCACAGCAGCTAATGATAGCAACAGAACAAGCTGCCAAGGAATTTCCCCCATCACATCCTCAGCTTCACCTGCTCTGATGGTGTGACTGGGAAATGTTTGCTTCAGGACTTCAGTGGCAGGTGGCAGGTGGCGATGCTGTTTACCACATACACATCTTTTAATGGCTCAAAATGTTTTTTAATGTTTAAGCTGAATCCAGGAAGAAATGTTCAACACTAACACTTCTTTAAGAAATCAGCACATTCTTGTTAAGCAGTTGAGTTGTAAGTGCGCCATCTAGTCTACAACCACGTGCTTAGCGATCTGTAGCATTTAGTCAAGCCAATCTCTTACAATCTTTATGTAAACCATTGAAGAGCTCCATTTTGCTGAAAATTAAAAGCCATTGACTTCTAAATGATTCAGTCATCTGAAGGAATCAAAAAGTAAGACATTGGAGTGTTTGAGAAACACATTTTACTGATTTGGAAAGAAGTTAGACCAACATCCTCCCAAAAGTGATTTAAAGGGACTTTAAATCTATCCAGGAAAATGAAGGGGAGGACTACATTCAATCCAGAAAGTGTTTCCTACTGATTTTCTCATTATTTCTGCAAAGCTGGCTATTAATACATAAGGTCATTTCTCAGATAGGTTGGGAAGTAGGAAATATTTTAACATGTCCCTTCACTATGCTTCTTTCACTCCTTATCCTCCCATGACATATCTTATGTCCTCGTATTTGTACGAAACATAAGGAATAATTTTATCAACTCAATCACAGAAAAGAAAAATGAGATGCAAGTGTTTCACTGCTCCTTGTCTCTCACTATGGGAAAATAATAATAACCAAAGGGATGCGGGGCAAGTGGTAGAATGGTAGCCATCAGCCAATCAAAAGCAGAGATCTGGAGAGAAGTGGACTCTCTCAAGAGTCTACCAATAATAATCATGTAAGTAACAGCTTACCTCTACTAAGTTTAAAGTGTTCTTGTTTATCATGTCAATAATGTTTTCTTTTTACCACCTTACTAGAAAAAACAGGTGTTATTGACAGAAGTAACTTTAAAACCTTAAAGTAATAGGAGAAAATATTTGCAAATGATATGACTGATAAAGGCTGAATATCCAAAATATGTGAACAACTCATACAACTTAACATCAAAAAGAAAACAAACAATCCAATTGAAAATGGGCAGAAGACCTGATAGACATTTTTTCAAAGAAAACATACAGACGGCCAACAGGCACATGAAAAGATACTCAATGTCCTTAATCATGAGAGAAATGCAAATTAAAACCACAGTGACTTCCTTTGTGGATGTTTTATTGTTCTCAGCATATAGGTCTTTCACATCCATGGTCAGGTCTATTCCTAAGTATTTCTTGATGAAAATTTAAAAGGGATTGTTTTTTACTTACCCTAGCTGATATTTTATTGTTAGTGTACAGAAATGCAACAGATTTCTGTATGGTAATCTTGTATCCTGCTACCTTGCTAAATTTGTTTATCATTTCTAGTAGATTGTATGTGGAGCCTTTAGCGTTTTCTATATACAGTATCATGTCACCTGTATATAATGACAACTTTACCTCTTCCTTTCCAATTTGAATCCCTTTTATTTCTTTTTCTTATTTGATTGCTGTAGCTGGGACTCCCAATATTATGTTGAATGGAAGTGGTGAGAGTGAGCATCTTTGTCTTGTTCCAGATTTTAATGGGAAGGCTTTCAGCTTTTCACCATTGAGTACTATGTTGGCTGTGGGTTTGTCATGAATTGCTTTTATTATGTTGAAATATGTTTCCTCCTACCCATTTTCATAAGAGTTTTTATTACGAATGGAAGTTGGGTTTTATCAGATGACTTTTCTGCATCTGTTGAGATGATCCTGTGATTTTTGTCTTTTCTTTTGCTGATGTGGTATTTCACACTGATTGATTTGCATTTGTTGAACCATTCTTGTGACCCTGAGATTAATCTAACTTGATTATGATGTATGAAACTTTCTATGTGTTATTGGACTCAGTTTACTAATAATTTTGTTGAGAATTTCTGCATCTATATTCATCAAAGATAATGGTCTGTAATTTTCTTTTTTGGCAGTATCTGTCTGGCTTTGGTGTCAGGGAAACGGTGGTTTTATAGAATGAGTTGGGAAGTGTTCCCTCCTCTTCAATCTTTGAAAGAGTTTGAAAAGGATTGGTATAAGCTCTTTGCATGTTTGGTAGAATTTCCCAGTGAAGCCTGGACTTTTGTTTGCAGGGAGGTTTTTGTTTGTTTTTTGTGTTTTTTTTTAACTGATTCTACTTCATGTCTAGTGATCAGTATGTTAAAATTATCCATTTGTTATTCAGTTTTGGTGGCCTGTATGTTTCTAGAAACTTGTCTGGTTTTTGTAGGTTGTCCAACTTGTTGGCATATAATTGTTCATGGTATTCTCTTACTTTTTTTGTATTTCTGCAGTATCAGTTGTTACTTCTTCTCTTTCATTTCTTATTTTGTTTATTTGGGTCCTCTCTCTTTTTGTCTTGGTGAGCCTGGCCAGAGGTTTGTTGATTACGTTTACCCTTTCAAATAACCAACTCTTGGTTTTATTGATTTTTTTTCCTATTGTTTTTTAACTCTCTATTTTATTTATTTCCTCTTTGATCTTCATTATTTCCTTCCTTCTTCTGACTTTAGGTTTTGTTTGTTGTTATTTTTCTAATTATTTTAGGTGGTAGGTTAGGTTGTTTATTTGAGATTTTTCTTGTTTTTTGGGGGGGTTTTTTGTTTGTTTGTTTTGTTTTTTGAGGAAAGCCTGTATCACTATGAACATCCCTCTAAGGACTTCTCTTGCTGCATCCCATGGGTTTTGTATGGTTGTGTTTTCATTGTCATTTGTTTCAAGGTATTTTTTTTTTATTTCATCATTGTTGAAGATGGTTCAAAGAACTGGAGAGATATCCCATGCTCTTGGATTAGAAGAAATAATAATGTTAAAATGGCCATACTACCCAAAGCAATCTACTGATTTAATGTACTTCCTGTTACCCAGTATGTTTTTTCATAGAACTAGAACCAAAAACACTAAAATTTACATGAAACGATAAAAGACCCCAAATTGCCAAAGCAATCTTGAGGAAGAAGAATAAAGCTGGATGCATAAACCTCCCAGACTTCAGACAATATTACAAAGCTACAGTAATCAAAACAGTGTGATATTGGCACAAAAACAGACATATGGATCAATGGAACAAAGTAGAGAGGCCAGAAATAAACCCACATACTTATGGCCAATTAATATTCCACAAAAGAGGCAAGAATATACAATGGAGAAAAGACAGATACCCTATCAAGTGGTGTTGGGAAACCTGGACAGCCACATGTAAACCAATGAAGTAAGAACACTCCCTCATAACATGTATGAAAATAAACTCAAAGTGGCCTAAAGACTTAAATATAAGACATGACACCATAAAACTCCTAGAAGAGAACATAGGCAGAACATTCTATGAAATAAATTGCAGCAATGTTTTCTTAGGTCAGTATCCCAAGGCAATAGAAATAAAAGCAAAAATAAACAAATAGGATTACATCAAACTTATAAGCTTTTTCACAGCAAAGGAAACTGTAAACAGAACAAAAAGGCAACTTTTATGGACTGGGAGAAAATATTTGCAAACAATGAGACTGACAAGGGCTTAATTTCCAGAATATACAAACAGCTCATAAAATTAACAACAACAACAACAACAAAACCCAATCAAAAAATAGGCAAAAAACCTAAATAGACATTTTTCCAAAGAAGACATACAGATGGCCAACAGGCACACAAAAACATTCTCAACTTCGCTAATTACTAGAGAATTGCAAATCAAAACTACAGTAAGATATCACCTCACACCTGTCAGAATGGTTATCATCAAAGAGAACACAAATAACAAATGTTGGTGAAAATGTGAAGAAAACATAACACTAATTCACTTTTGGTGGAAATGTAAATTGGAGCAGCCACAGTGGAAAACAGTATGGAGGTTTCTCAAAAATGCTAAAAATATAACCACCATATGACCCAGCAATTCCACTCCTGGGTATATATTCCAAAAAAATAGACACACTAATTTGAAAAGATGCATGCACCCAATGTTCATAGCATCATTAATTACAATTGCTAAGATATGGAAACAACCTAAATGTCCATAAACAAAAAATGGATAAAGAAGATACTGTGGAGTATCTTCCACACAATGGAATACTACTCAGCCTTAAAAAGAATGAAATCTTGCCATCTGTAATGAAATGAGTCAGATAGAGGAAGACAAATACTGTGTAATACCACTTACATGCGGAATCTAAAAAAATAAAACAAATAAGTGAATATAACAAAAAAGAAACGGACCCACAGATATAGAGAACAAAGTAGTGGTTACCAGTGGGGAGAAGGAGGGGGGAGAGGGACAAGATAGGGATAGGGGATTTAGAGATACAAACTATTGTGTATAAAATAAATAAGCTACTACAAGGATATATTGTACAATATAGCAAATGTAGTCAATATTTTATAATAACTATAAATGGAGTAGAACATCTAAAAATTGTGAATCACTATGTTGTACATCTGTAACATATAATATTGTACATCAACTATATCTGAATAAAAATAAAAATAAATAAAGACTTTAAAAAAATCTGAAAGTAATTATTTAACTGCTAATGTTCAAAAAGTTTTGACTGTAGTGGATCTTAGAGCAAAAACATTAAAGAGAAAAAGAGAAATTTGAGTTCACCCACTATACCTACCATCTAGGGTCATTGGGAAATCTACTGAGTTTAGTAAATTTCCTTAAAACTCCAAAAAGATGATAAAGCATGAAGAATGTTGTGATAATTAAATTACATTAGTCATCTATTTGACTCATACAAGAATTTGTTTTTCTCCAAAATTTTAATTGAACGTAGCAACCGGAAGTATTTTAGTACAAGATTTTCAGAATGAAAATCTTCTTTCAAGGAAACAATTGCCAAGTACTTCACTATTAAGCTGGTGTGAAGTTTGATCTCCATAAAGGGGCAAATAAACAATAGAAATGCACACAACTGCCAAGCACTTGTTAGAGTTTATTCTCTAAGGGAAATAGTTAATTACACTTAACTGGAGTAGATCCAGTTTTTGTTATTTATAGTTTTCTTTGGATCATTGTCTTTCATAATTATTCTTTAATCTCTTACGGAGCTCTTAATGATTTTTAGTGCACTGAATCTGGAGGAAAATAAAATAGTAAGTACTTAAAGAAACATAGAAAATACCAAATGCCACAATTTTCTTCCATGTGTTTTATCCAATTGCAATAACATTTATACAAACCTTTGCCCCTTGCCAGCATTCCTGAATATATTTTTTTCAAGCAGTGCTTTTACCAGTTACAATCTGTATAATAATGTGTCTATCTTAGAGGTACGTTGTTTTCATTTTGCTTTTTTAAAAAATTATTTAAACTTACAAACTTTATTTTTATAAATTGGTAGTGTTTTCTCATTGACTCCTATCATCATGTTAGAGTTGCTTACTCACAGCGGGACAGAAAGAACCTTTGACCTAAGACACATAAAATATTTTAGATCAAGAAACGCCTTTCCTTAAGAATGTGGGAAACCATAATGATTTTATAGGAAAACAAAATAATTTTTCTCAGCCATTAGCATTTTAATTCCAATGCTCTGCAGCAATTCAGCTCAATACTGGAAATTTTAACGCTTGCCAAGGATGTTTGGGAAAGGAAAGACTCTTTAAACAAAATAGAGTAATCTTTAGAATTAAAGAAAATCTCCTTGTATGGTTTCCAACAATTCTCTTTTTTTTTTTTTTTTTAACTTTCTGGTCTCCTTCCATGCAGCTTTACTACAGATGGTGAGGCCACAGGGAAAACACAGGCTTTGGTTTTGCATTTGCCAAAGAGATATCCCCAAGTTAAAGTTGCTCTGCCTTTTCTGCTGCATTACCCAAAGTGCTCTTGTTTTGACCCTAGAGTTAATTTATAAGACCATAAGAGACGAAAAAGAGAGGTTTTTTTTTTTAATCCATGAAACAGACTGAAATACAGAGGAAGATGGAATCAGCATGGTTGGTGGAAAGAACTATCTAACCATTAATTCACACATCTAACATCTAGCTAGCACAACTACCAGAAATTACTAAAACAATATGGTCATCCTGGCAGAAGTTATTTTAAGTGTATATATTGAATTATTTACTGTATAAATCACATCCCTGATTGCAATTTTAATAATAAAAAAGTGCATATTTGTCATGAAGAAATTCACTTACTTATTATTAAAGGAATTTGATCTATACTGAACATGATTATTCTAATTATTTTTTATTTCCAAAAGCAATTCTAAATCAGCACAAATTCTGGATGAATTAGTTCCGTCATGAAAAACAACAACACTAATTGAAAAAGATACATGCGTCTGCCCGAGTTCCCGCAGAGTGGGCCGGAGTGGGCCGGAGTGGGCCTGGGTGGGCCGGAGCGTGCCCACGGCTGCTCGTCCTGGACGGCGGTACCAGGGCGGAGGAGGACCTCGGGGCGCTGAGGAAGAAGAGGCTGGCCGAGCTGCACACGAAGCACGGGCATCCTGGCGATGCACCACAACAGGAGGCAAAGCACAGGGAAGCAGAAATGAGAAACAGTATCTTAGCCCAAGTTCTGGATCAATCAGCCGGAGCCCGCTTAAGTAACTTCGCACTTGTAAAGCCTGAGAAAACTAAAGCAGTAAAGAATTACCCTATACAGATGGCACGATACGGACAAAGTGAGAAGGTATCAGAACAAGGTTTAATAGAAATCCTCGAAAAAGTAAGCCAACAAACAGAAAAGAAGAAAAGTAATGGACTGTGATGAAGACGATGATTATTGAATTTACAATGTTTACAGACTGGAACTTGATGGAACAATTCTAGGACAGATAATACTCGGCAGAAGTTAAGATCTGGTTGAGTGTTTACTTTGTTTATTGTCTATATACCTTTTAAAAATAAACTTATTATGCAAAATAAAACAAAAAAAAGAAAAGAAAAAGACACATGCACCCCAGTGTTCACAGCAGCATTATTTACAATAGCCAAGATATAGAAGCAAACTAAGTGTCCATAAAAACATGAATGTATAAAGCAGATGTGGTATACATGCATTGGAATACTACTCAGCTATGAAAAAGAATTAAATTTTGCCATTTGTAGCAACATGAGTGGAAATGGAGAGTATTCTTAGTGAAATAAGTCAGAGAAAGCCAAACACTGTATGATATCACTTATATGTGGAATCTTAAAAATACAACAAACAAGTGAATATAACAAAAAAGAAGCAGACTCAGAGATATAAGGAAAGAAGAAGTGGTTACTAGTGGGGAGAAGGAAGGCAGGAGGGGCAAGATAGGGGTAGGGGATTAAGAGGTACAAGCTATTATGTATAAAATAAGCTATAAGAATATATTATACAACACTGAGAATATAGGCAATATAATAACTATAAATGAAGTGTAACCATTAAAAATTATAAATCACTATTTTGTACATACATCTGTAACTTACATAGTATTGTACATCAACCATATCTCAATAAAAACTGAATGTTAAAAAAAGCAATTCAAAAAAAAAACAAGAACAGTTTAGGTGCTGTAGCAAACATGCTGTTTGATTTCTGATGTCCTTTTCTTTCAGTGGCTGTGTTTCCACCTCACACCCCACCTTTGAAGTTTAGCAAAGATGAAATCTCCATCAGTATGGCTTGTGAGTTACTAAAATACGCTCCCCCTCCCCCAACCTGCATTGACCATGGAGCATGGGCAAAAAGTAAACTCTTGCTGTTTTAAATTACTGAGATCTGAGGGCTGTTTTTACGATGGCACAATTTGACCTGTACTGACTACTACAGAAAGACAAAATTAGATAGGAAAGTTTCCTCTGTAGCACACCCGCATATCCCTCCAGTTGTATAGTGCAAGCACAGTGGTAGAAGTCATTGCTGTTTGGCTGTTGTCATCTGCTAAGACTAATTCTCTATTAAAGCCAACTGGTACTCTCTACACAAAGTTTTTGTGATAGAATATTTCAAGAATTAATATTTTTCATAATAACTTGCTTGCATATGGTAGACAATAATTCTGTAATAAGTGAATTTAAGAAGCTGTCTAACTAAAGGATAGTGATATTTATCTTGGCAGATGTGCTCAAGGTTAATAGGTATACTAAGTTTTTTTTAAAGATGCTAATTGCTGCATTGTTTTTATTTTTTATTTCTTAAGTTTTTTATTGTTTTAACATTTTTTATTGAGTTATAGTCATTTTACAATGTTGTGTCAAATTCCAGTGTACAGCCTAAGTCTTTAATATAATATATATGGAGTATAACTCTTATCCAAATTGATTTAATCTCTTGGAGAATCAATAATACATTTCTATTTTAGCTACAATAATTAAAGCAGATGTGAATTATTTTCTGCAACAAGGAATCAGTTTTGGAAGTGGAGTACCATAGTCCAATTCCTGATTTTACCAATGACTCTGTGCATGGCCTCAGGCCTAACCAGATTGAATCTTGGCTGTCTGTTTTATGAAATGGCTGTCTCAGAAGAATATATAGATAAAATGCTTTAAAATTACATGTGAAGTGTTAAGCCCATTGCCTAACATATAGTATGGTCTTAATAATATTAGTTAGATCCTGTTTTATGTGTCCAAAGTAGGATTTGGTTCTAGACTTTCAGTTTTCAGTTTGCAAAATAACTGTGAATCCTCATGATTATACTCTCAATTGCCAAGACTTACTTGTTACCATCACTAGTGAAATGCTGTCTAAATGCAGATAGTAAGCAAAATTGATTATTTTTATAATAATGAAAAACTCATTTTTAGTTTAATAAGATAATCATTTATCCATAGCTAAAGAATTATCAATAAAACAAATCTATTTCTGTTCAAATTCATCTACCAGGGGAAAAATACAACCCATTTAACAAGGGAAAAAGAGACTTAATAAAAAAAAAACTTATTTTCAAATACATTACTTGTATGCAGTGTAATTCTTACAAAATAGAATTTTGATGACATAGCCAAATGAGTCCAAAATATGTGAACTAAGTTTCCCTTAAAAAATTACATATGGTTTAAAAATAAATAAGGAGGGAAAATACTGGTTACGATGAGCCTGGACTTTATGAAATGTCAAATATTTTAAAATAATTTGTGACATTTGTAAACTTAAAAGATTGTGTGCTCACTAGATAATATTTCCATGGTGTTCCCATACATGTTTAAATTACTTCATTTTTACTTCAGTCTCAATAATTCCCACTTGATTTAAGCCTTAAGCCTTACACAATATAATTCTATAAATTTTTAATTCACTGATATTTTCAAATTTGGTTATAAACTATGAAAAGAAACTTAGAGCTCAGTTTCTTCCCCTCTTTCAGGAGCTAAAAGTGAGAAGCCTCATCATAGTAGAAAGTGCTTTTAAAATAAAACTAAATGACAACATACAGAAAGAATGCTTTGGCTTGCAAAGACTTTTGACTGGATGAAAGGACCCAAGTGCACAGGCTAGAATCATGGCTGATTTTATTGTAGCAAGACATTTCTTAGAATTAACCCAAGTTTCATGATATGCCCATTCCCCATGTTCTGCCCCAGAAGTCCTTTAATAGCTGGCCAGTTTTCCAAACATGAAGAGTTTTAGCCACATAATACAGGTATTCCAAAACCTGAACAACTAGTATCATACTCACACGGATCAGGTTGGCAAGTACTGGGCAGTACCTTAGTTTAAGATACATATTTGAAGTTATCTCAATCCGTACAGGCTAAATTCTAGTTATGAATTGGAGTTTCTAATGGGTTCTGAGAAGACAGGCTCATTTACAATGATTCATGTCATTAGCGTGTAGAAGAGGTTAGTATATTGCATAAACAGCTTTGATGACAATTGCTGTTTCTTGGCTCAGAAAACATCAGTCTCCCAATAGGGAATATAACAGAATGTTGTGGAAGATGTTTCTTATTTTCCTTGAACCAAAATCAGTGCACACAGCCAAGAAGAGTAAGTGCTGGCTACTCCATCTTCTAAGGTCTGCAGCCTATCAGCTCCCTGTAGGGCTTACTAAGAGAGACTAATTCAGAAGGATGGCTCTCCAGTGAACCCCTACTTGCCACACACTCAACACAAACCATAAAACGACTGAGGATGGTGGAGTCAGCTTGGCAGTGGGCACGAGGAGGGGAGAGGTCTGTGTTTTTGGAGACCATTCCTTCTGTCCAGTGACTAAGGGAAGCCAAGTATAACCCTTGTCCAAAGCTGAAGAAAAGAAGACAGGATCCCCAGCTGAATGCTTGGTCAGAAATCTTGACAAACAAGAAAAAGACAAAATGGTAGAGGACTGGGGGTATCTCAGGTATCTCTCTCCAAAAGATATGTTCAAAGGACCCCCACATCCCATAGGTCTGAATGCTGGCATAGCAGGGTAGGTGAGATTTACCACTACAGTCTTGTCAGGACCACTATGGTGCAGGGAGGGAGCAGAGAAAGAAACACAGGTGCCATCAGCGGGAAGTAATCCAGAAGACATGAATAAACCTTACTAGGAATCACCAGTGCCCAGCGGTGCTGCTGGGAGGTGCACATTGGAGCTACCATCCATCCAAGATAAGCACTTGGGCAATAAATTCAACAGCATCAAACCCAGGGGAGGACCCAAACTCATCAAATCAGAAAACTTTTCCTCTGTGCCTCCCCCAGCTCTCTACCTCCCTAGCCCCACCGTAGCCTGCCATGGGCTCAGGAATAGATTTTTTTTTAATCAACTGTACTTCAATTAAAAAGCAAACAAACAAATAACCCATTTAAAATATGGGCAGAAGAACTGAACAGACGTTTTTCCAAAAGAGGAAGTGCAAATGGCCAACAGGAACATGAAAAGCTGCTCAACATCACCAATATCAGGGAAATACAAATCAAAATCAAAATAAAACACCATCTCACACCTGTCAGATTGACCATCATCAAAAAGAACACAAGTAACAAATGTTGGCAAGGATGTGGGTTTTATTCTTCAACTCTGTTTGGGTATTCTTTATATTTTCCAACTCTTTGCTAAAAACTTCGCTCTGTGCATCCATACTCCTCTCGAGTTCTCTGAACATCTTTGCCATTATTATTCTAAATTCTTTCTTGGATAAATTGCGTATCTCCTCATCAATTATTTCTTCTTCTGGGATATTAACTTGTGCCTTGGTCTGGAAATATTCCCTTGCCACCCCATATTGTCTATCTTTCTACTTGTGTTTTTGGGTAGGTTAGTTACATTTCTCGACCTTGGAGAGGTGACCCTCTGTAGGAGACGTCCTTTGTATCCCAGCAGTGCACTGCTCTCTTGTCACCCAAGGGGGCCAGGTCCAGCTGGTCCCAGTGTAAAGTCTGGCCTATGTTTGTAGATTCCTTCCACAGGCTTTGGGATTGTTGTTTTCTTATTTCTGGTATCTGCCCCCTGGTGGATGAGGCTGGACTAGAGGCTTATGCAGGTTTCCTGGCAGGAGGAGCCAGTGCCTGCCCACTGCTGGGTGAGGCTTGGTCCTGGACCTCTGGTGGGTTGGGTCACGTCTAGAGGTGTTTGTGGCTCAGGAAGTCTGCTGATGGGTGGGGCTGTATTCGCAGCCCGTACATTGTTTGGCCTGAGGCTTCCCAGCCCTTAAGCCTACAGACTGTTGGGTGGGGCTGGGTCTTGCTCCTAATGACCCAAGGAAGATGTCAGCCTCCAGGAAAGCTCATGTAGATGAACGGTCCCTGAATGTCTGCCACTGGGTGAGGTGCAGGGTCCCCTACATCCTCAGGAGAACTTCCAAAACCAGCAAGCAGGTCAGGTCCAGGATCCTAGGAAATCATTGCCTCTGTCCTTCAAAATAGTGCATGTGAGATTCTGCGTACACTTCCCAAGAGAATGAAGTCTCTGTTTTCTCCAGTCCCGTGTGGCTCCTGGAGTTAAGCCCCACTGGCCTTCAAAACCAGATGTCCTGGGCTCTCCTCTTCCTCCCAATGCCAGAACCCCGGGCTGGGGAGCCTGATGTGGGGCTCAGGACTCTCACTTCTATGGGAGCACTTCTGTGACTTAATCATTCTTCAGCTTGTGGGTTGCCCAACAAGAGGATATGGGGCTGGATTATACCACGAGCACACCCCTCCTACCATCACGTTGTGGCTCCCTCTTTATGTTTCCAGTTGAAGAAGATCTTTTTTGTTGGTTCCAGTCTTTTTTTCAATGGTGGTTTATTAGTCAGTTGTAGTTTTGTTGTCATCATGAGGAGAGGCGAGCTCGTGGTCCTACTGCTCTGCCATCTTGGCCAGAAATCCAGGAAGAAGAGACCTTTTAAGCAGACAACTGATCAAAGGTTTTAAATAAAGAGATATAAATATAGACACCAGGATGAGATCATTCTAATAATGTCTCAAAGTGGCTGAGAAGTTATAAAACCTGACTTAAGGTATCTTAAGAGTTTTTAGCCAGTGGGAAATATGCATAGCATGGGGTGGGAGGTAGCTGGTATTGGGGGTAAAGAAGTAGAAAGTGTTTCTGTTTGTACTCAAGTGAATTGGACCCCTCAAAAAAAGTTTAATGCTAGTGGGCTTGTCTTCATTTTCATGATTAACAAACTGCGGGAAAAATAAATTTTAAAAGGAACATTCAAATTTTAGGGTGCATAAAATCACCTACAGCTGTTATCTAAACTGCAGTTTCCCAAGCTCCACCCTACATCCAGAGATCCAGTTCAATGGATCTGTGGCCAGACTCTGAATCTGCACTTTTAAAAACTTAATTATTCAATGATAGGCACTGCTTTCACCACATCCCACAAATTTTGATGAGTTGTGTTTTCATTTTCATTTAGTAAAAACTATTTTTTAATTTTGCTTTTTTTTTTTTTTTTTTTGCCATGTGTTATTTAGAAGTGCATTGCTGGGGTGGAGGGCATAGCTCAGTGGTGGAGCGTGTGCTTGGCAAGCACAAGGTCTTGGGTTCAATCCCCAGAGCCTCCATTCAAGGGGAAAAATAAAAAATAATAACAAATTAAATAAAACAAATATAGTTTTTAAAAACAAGTGCATTGTTTAATCTTCAACTATTCTTTCTGTTATTGATTTCTAGTTAAATTTCATCATGGAGTGAGAATATACATTGTATGATCTCTATTCTTTTAAATTTGTTAAAGTGGGTTTTCTAGCCCAGAATGTGATCTCTCTTGGTCAGTGGTCCATGTGAGCTTGTGAAGAATGTGTATTCTGATGTTGCTGGAAGAAGTAGTCTATAGGTGTCAATAATCTCCAGTTGATTGATGATGATGAGTTCCACCATGTTCTTACTGATTTTCCATCTGCTGGATCTGTCTACTTCTGATAGAGGAGTGTTGAAGTCTCCAATGATGATTAAGATAGTTCTCTGTAGTTCTATCAGTTTTTGCCTCACATAGTTTGATGCTCTGTTGTTAGATGCACCCCCATTAACGATTGCTATGTCTTCTTGGAGAACTGACCCCTTTATCACTACACAATGTTCTCTTTAGCCTTGAAAGGTTTCCTTGCTCTGAAAGACAACTTGATTCTGAAACAGCTAGTTCAGAGGACCACAGTCGGAGGAACACTGGTTGTATTAGCTCTCTTTGGCTGCTGTAACAAATTACTACAAGCTTCAAACAACCCAAAAATGTGTTATATTACAATCCAACATGGGTTTCACTGGGCTAAAATCAATGTGTCTTCAAGGCTGTGCTCCTTCTTGGAGGCTCTAAAGAAAAATCTATTTCCTTGCTTTTTACGGCTTCTACCCATAGCAAGGGAAGGATCCATGCAGTTAGATTGGGTCCACTCAATAATTGAAGATAATGTCTTCTTTAATTTCTTAATTTAATCATATCTTCAAAGTACTTTTAAAAGCCAAATTTGGTACTATATTCCCAGGTTTTAGGGATTACAATATGAGTATCTTTGGATGAAGCCATTTTGGCCTACCACACTGGCCTAAACATATTTGCTGTATGATTTAAAAAACATTTTCAAAAGTATGTTGATGACCTGTGACCAATTTTCATTGTATGACATCCCAGTAGCTCTTATTTCTCACCCAGGAATAGTATTTTAGCATGGCAATGGTATTACAATAATTTTGTTGATAATGATAACATTTTTCTGTCTTCAAGCTTGGCCAGGGCTGGTTAGGGTTACTGGAGTTGAAGATGGCTTCCATCAGCAAGGGTGCTGATTTTGACGGAGCAGTGAGTACAGCCCTGAGGAAGTGGTGGTGTTGATACCAACAAAGTGCTGATTATTCAGGACTGCACTGGCCGGTACTTTGTGTGGAAGATCGAACAGGAAGACTCTAACGTAGGGGGACAAGAGAGGCTGGACCTGAGCAGCTTCTAGCCCAAGAGCTCAAGGTAGAGGCTTACATCGGATGTGCTATAGAACACAGGGAACCATTGTGAGGCTTCCAGACAATCCCTCTTTGACTTACAGTGTCACTAAACATGACTGCATACAGATTTTAATGTACCCTTTACTCTGTTGAACAAATAAGAACTGCAGAATGAAAAGGCTGTTCATTCATTCAATAAGAATGTACTGAGGACCCACAATTGTTAACAAAGTGCAGACTGAGTCTTGAATGAACTTTATGAGAAGGAAAGGCAATTTGACCTTGCCAGTCCTACAGTTATTAATATCAGTAAGAGACCAGTTGAGGAATTCCCAGACAAACTCCATTTCCCCTTTTTTCTGGCGAAGACTTCAGTTTCAAGACCATATAACAAGGGTGTGCATGTATGAGTGCGTGTGACTGTGTCAGAGGAAGGAGCAGCTGTGGGGAGAAGTGCACCGTGTTTTCTGAAGTTTGGGGGACTGACCACCTGCTGAGAAACAGACTGAACTGAATTCATAACATCTATAGTTTTTCTTCTAGGGTCATATTAATATATTAAGGAAAACATGGAAAGAAAGTCAGTAGACATTTTTTAAAAAGGAAAAAAAATGTACTATTCAGTTAATAAAATTCATCATACATATAATAAAGTGTTAAATTTGAACTTTTTCTTTTCTCAACTTCTGTGGAAAGCTAAAACTTAAAACAAAGGATGTTAAAAGGCCTATACATTCTAGAAAAAGGGCCAGACTATCTATGCCCAACTGGCAGTTAATGGCACCCCCCATTCAGCCCCACTGCAAATGTAGAGCCTTAGTTATACACCCACATCAAGAGAATATAAGGAGATTCTTAAATATTGATGAAGAGCTTGGTACTACTAATTTTCCTAAAAGAAGAGTTGTTAATGTATTGTTATTTTTCCCTTTTCCTCTTATTTTCCCCCTTCTGTAAACCAAGTGAGGAAGGGGATCAGAGAATCACCCAGAAAACTTGACCTGGGACCTCAGAAGTTTCAGAGTCACAGAGACTCACATGTGATGTACTCCTGAAAAGTCTAATGAGAAACTGGTTGGAACAAATTGATTCTCCTTGAAAGAGACCCTGCCCAAAAGGGCCAGCTGGAAGGTAAGGTGACCCCAAGAGGAGTCCTTGAGGGGTGGAGTACCAGAAGTCAGCAGCTAAGGGATGAGCCATAAGCAGCAGAAAAAGGAGGCATGCATGTCCTGTCAACGAGTTGCTGGTAAGAGATTCTGGCAGCTGAAGCACTCACAAGACAGGGAGCAGCAGAGAACCCAGGCATCACATTACAACTGTGCCCATCCAGGAAGACCTTTCAGCCCTTTATCTCATCTCCTTCCTCAGCCCAACCCTGGATGTGCTGTAGACTGTGTGGGAGTCAGGGAAGAGGAGGACTAAATGAGAAAATAGTGAAGAAGAAGATAGAAGAAGAAGCAAGAGTTCTGCTTTTGACCAGGACATGGCTCCAGCACTTGAATTTAACCTCCTAACTGAAGCAACTAAAAACGTGGACAAAAATGTGCAAAATCTAGTTTTCAGACATTGGACATTGGGAATCCCAAGAGAAGGGTGAGGTGGTGCCCTGGGTTTGCCCATCTTGCTGACTAGAGAAAGTGTCCAGGCCACAGTGCAGGGAGGGGGAACTCAGGCAAAGCCCAACAGGTGCCCAGAGCCAAGAAGACAGAGGAGGGCACTGGTGAGGCCCAGGTCCCCAGGGTCCAGGACAGACTGCTGGAAACAAGGGAGCCACACGGGCATCCGCAAGGACTCAGATGAGTGCTGATCAGTGTGTGTCTGGGGAGGGGGGCACTACCCAAAGATGGGTAAGTCACCATCTGAAGAGAACAGCGGGAACAATCCAGAGCTCACTCCAGGTCTGAAGTACCCCGTGCCGCCACCAGGCAGAGTGGACACAGAGTAACTCGCAGCACTGTGTTATCGCCTCAGAAGTGGTGCAAAACTGGCTCTGGACCAAAGGCAGCACCGGTCCCACCTAAGAAAGCTTTACAAATAAGCCTGAAAAAGGTCAAAGTGCCTCCAAGAAACAACTCTCCCAACCCAAAATTTGTTCAGAGACCAAGTTGCCCTACATGTTCCCAGGCAAGTAGTTTTACTGCCCTGCTAAGCTTTGTGTCTGAGCTCCTACTTCCAGAAATGGTAAGTAAATTAGAGTAGAAGTAGAATTATGCAAACAATAAAACAGGAAGGATCCGTGACCTTGAGGCAGAACGGATGATTTTGTACACACACGTCTGCCGTTGTGCTGTGTTGGTGGCAAAAGCCTTCTCAGTGTCTTGGGCCACGAGGATGAGAGCCACACTTGGAACAGCAGACACAAGAAATGAGTCCGGGATTCAGAATCAGAATGTGATGGAGCTGTGACAGCAGCTACGCTCAGTCTGCTGCCTCTGGATTTGATTTTCTTGTGTTCAAAACCGTGTTATTTTGCAATCTGCAACACATAGCTGAAACTACCCCTGACTAATACAATTCTCAGAAGCGAGAGTATCCAGCCAAAGAAAAAGACATAATGCCTTTATGCCTACAAAGATCATTTGGGGGGTGGGTGTAAACACATTTGTTAACAAGTATTCCTGAGTAATAATAATTCAATTCACTTTAAGTTTTTAACAAGTTTTTGTAAAGAGTTTTTGGATAAATATTCTGTTATATTTATAGTGTTACAGTAAATGCAGTGATCTGGGAAGTCAAGAAAACCGGGCTCTAATCCAGCTCAGCCTCTTAGTAGCTGTGTGAACGTGAGCAGTTCTGTTTCTTCTATAATTCAGGCAGGTACACTAAATAGTCTAGCTTTGAAATAGATGATTGTGATTATCTCTTCTGATCATCATAAAAGACTTGGAGGCAGTAGCCTGTGTATCCAGGGTCAAGTGCAGAACACCCAAACAGAAATGGGTGTTTTCAAATGATATCCTCAAAGAGATGCCATTTAACATCAATTTGAATATGTACTTTTTACTACAATGGTCAACCAGGTTCATAGAGTTCAGGACTTTATGAAAATAGCTAAAAAAAAAAAAAAGACTTGCGTGCAGCCGGACCCACTCTACCACTTCACACAACATGAACTGCATACTCTGTTACTGAGTAGTTAATGCCGATTACAAAAAGTACACAGTAGATTCTGATGTCCACATCAAACTCCCTTTCTGAGGAAGCAGAAGGAGCTCCTGTCCAGTGTGAAGGGCGTGGCTCCTGTTCTGGTCCCAGGGGATTCCTCTTTCAGGCCCCAGTGAACTCCTCCTGCAGGTTTGCTTTGTTCTCATCCCACATGGCCTGCACCAGCTAGAGATTTTTCTCCACTGCCTTGATTACTCCTTGCACAGTCTGTACTGTGCATTGCAAATTCTTAACCTTCCCTTAAATACCAAGTCTTTATCAAGTGAACATTTCCTCAAGTGTAATCTACATCATGCTAGACACTGCTTTTCTTTATAAACTACAAATAGTCTCTGCTGCTTTATCCCCCACTCCATCCTCGTTACCTCTGAATCTATGGCCACTTGCACAATCAGTGCCCTTTACTGAGTTACAGTGAAGGAATTATGGAGTTCGGATCTGAGCAATCTGTTACTGATAACTGTGTGAACTAAAACCAGATTCCCTTCACTGCCTACTGCTGCAACACTTTCTGCATAACCGCAGGGAACATTCCCCTGAGAGCAGTGGTGCAAAGGTACTACTGATGAACTGCTTCATGATCAATAGTACATGGACCCTGTCTGTACTGGACAACCAGGAATCATGTCATTTTATTTGTATCCTAGGTCAAATCTTCACTCCTAGCTTCTTCCCCTAGCCGATATCCAAATGTGTCCTGTTCTCATCTTAGTCGCGGTAGTAAAAGTCTACTATGGCAGAAGAAAGGAGAAAAGTCAAGATGTTTGTGTGCCACCCTGCTGCCTTATCTCTCTGGTTTCCCTAAGTAGCTGAATTTCTCCCTAGCCATACAATATTAAGGAGTCAAAACTGATAGTATTACAAGCATATTCCACCCTGTAGAACTCAAAATTGAACCATGGTGGCCAAGGTTTATTTTCCCCATAAATCAGACATGAAATTCATTCTAAGACTCATTTCACAATAAGAAAAAGATTAATCATCTCATATTTTTTAAAGGCAACTGATGTAATCATTTAAAGTGTGTTCTGCATACAGACAAAAAAAAAACAGATGTTGAATATGATCTTTCAAGACAAATAAACATCAAGAATTTTCCTCTATACCATTCGATAGCTATGGGAAGTTCTAAAGTACAGAATGTACTGCCCTAGTCATAATCCCACACGTACAGTGAACTATCACCATTGGCCAAATGAAGTATAGTTATTTAGGTCTGATGAGTTCCAACAATGCATTAAATTTCATTCTGCAATTTTCTAGATACTGTACAGGTTGTAAAATTAAACATTGTCTCTATTTCACAAGATTTAATCCAGGTTTCTTATAATTTATACAAATATAGAGATACAAATCTCAATAAAAGTAAAATAAAATTAAACTGGGTAATTGTGGGGAATTCCAGTCAAGATGGTGGAATAGTAGGACTATGAGCTTGCCTCTGCTCATGACTAGAACAAAACCACAAATGATTACTAAACAATCATAGGGGGGAACAAAAGACTAGAACCTAGCAACAAAGATCCTCTTCAACTGAAAGCATAAAGAAGGAATCTCAGTAGGATGGTAGGAAGGGTGCACTGGTGATATATTCAGGCCCCAAAACCCCCAGGTGGGCAGCCCACAGGAATAACCCACAGGAGTGAGAGTTCTGAATCCCACATCAGGCTCCCTGGCCCAAGGTTCCAGCATTGGGAGGAGTAGTCTCCAGAACATCTGGTTTTAAAGGCCAGTGGGGCTTAACTCCAGGAGACTCATGGGACTGGGGGAAACAGAGCCTTCACTCTCTTGGGAAGTGTACAGAGAATTTCACACCCACTGTGTCCAAGGGCAGAGGCAGTGATTTCATAGGATCTGGGCCAGACCTGCCTTCTAGTTTTAGAAGCTCTCCTGGGGAGGCAGGGGGCAGCTGTGGCTCACCCTGAGGACATAAAAGCTGGTGGCAACATTCAGGGAGTGTTCATCTACATGAGCTTTCCTCGAGGCTGACATCTTGCTTGGATCATTAGCAGCAGCACCTAGGCTCACCCAACAGCCTGCATGGTTAAGGGCTGAGAAACCTCAGTTCAAAAACATATGGGGTAGGAACAAAGCCTCAACCATCAGCAGACTTCCTGAGTCCACAGTCACCCCTAGGCCCAGGCCTACCCACCAGAGGGCCAGGACCAAGTTCCACCCAGCAATGGACAGGTACTGACTCCTCTTGCCAGGAAACCTGCATAATCCTCTAATCCAGCACCACCCACCAGGGAGCAGATATCAAAAATAAGAAAACAACAGTCTCAAAGCTTGCGAAAGGAATCCTCAAATGCAGGCCAGACTTTACCCTAGAACAGCTGGACCTTGGCCCTTGGGTGACAAGAGAGAAGTGTACTTTATCCAACAAGGCTGTCATTCAGATTTGATGGAGAAATCAAAAGCTTCTCAGATAAACAAAAGCTAAAAGAATTCAGCATCACCAAATTATCTTTGCAACAAATGTTAAAGGAACTTCTTTAGTCATCAGACTATAAGAAAAGAGAATAAAAAGAAGACAGAGAAAAAATCTACAAAAACAAATCCAAAACAATTAACAAAATGGCAATAAGGACATCCATATTAATAATTACCTTAAATGTAAATGGGTTAAACCCTCCAACCAAAAGACACAGACTGGTTCAAAAACAAGACCCATACATGCTGTCCGTAAGAGACCAATTTCAGAGCTAGAGACACATGCAGGCTGAAAGTAAGGAGATGGAAAAAGATATTCCATGCAAACAGAAACCAAAAGAAAGCTGGAGTAGCAATACTTATATCAGACAAAATAGATTGTTAAATAAAGACTGACTGTTACAAGAGACAAAGAAGCACACTACATAATACTCAAAGCATCAATCCAAGAAAAGTATATAACAATTGTAAACATATATGCACCCAACATAGGAGCACTTCAATACATAAGGCAGTTGTTAAAAGACATAAAAGGAGAAATCAACAATAACAATAATAGTGAGGACCTTAATACCCCACTTACATCAATGGACAGATCATCCACATAGAAGATCAATAAGGAAATACAGGCCCTAAATAACACATTAGACCAGATGGACTTAACTGATATCTATAGAGCATTTCATCCAAAAGCAACAGAATACACATTCTTCCCAAGTGCACATGGAACATTCTCCAGAATCGACCACATGCTGGCCCACAAAACTAGACTCAGTAAATTTAAGAAAACTGAGATTGTACCAAGCATCTTTTCTGACCATAATGCTATGAAGTTAGAAATCAACTACAAGAAAAAAACTACAAAAACATAAACATGTCGAGGCTAAACAATATGCCACTAAACAACCAATGGATCACAGAATAAATCAAAGAGGAAATCAAAAAAATACTTTGGGACAATGAAAATGAAAACACAAAGATCCAAATCCTCTGGGACACAGCAAAAGCTATTCTAAAAGGAAAGTTTATAGTGATACAAGCCTACCTTAGGAAGCAAGAAAAATCTCAAATAAATAATCTAACCTTACACCTAAAGCAGCAAGAGGAAGAAGGACAAACAAAACACGAAGTCAGTAGAAGAGAAGAAGTCATAAAGATCAAGGCAGAAATCAATGGAGACTGAAAAAAATCAATGAAACTAAAAGCTGGTGCTTTGAGAAGATAAAATTGATAAATGTTTAGTCAGCCTCATCAAGAAAAACAGGGAGAGTGCTCAAAATAATAAAATCAGAAATAAAAAAAGAGAAGTCACAACCGACACCACAGAAATACAAGGGGTCATAAGAGGCTACTATGAGTAATTATATACCAACAAAAAGAAAAACCTAGAAGAAATGGACAATGTTTTAGAAAGGTACAATTTGTCAAGACTGAATCAAGAAGAAATCAACAATATGAATAGACTAATTACCAGAATTGAAATTGAATCAGTAATTTAAAAACTCCCAACAAACAAAAGTGCCAGACCAGATGGCTTCACAGGCAAGTTCTACCAAACATTTAATGAAGAATTAACACCTATCCTTCTGAAATTATTCCCAAAAAATTACAAAGAAAGGAGCACTTCTAAACTCATTCTATGAGGCCACTGTCATCCAGATACCAAAACCAAAGATATCACAAAAAAAAGAAAATAGGGATGCAAGGATTTTTCAATATCTGCAAATCAATCAATGTAATATACAATGTTAACAAACTGAGAATAAAAACCATATGATCATCTCAATAGACACAGAAAAAGCTTTTTATAAAATTCAACATCCATTTATGATAAAAAAAAAAAACTCTCCAGAAAGTGGGCATAGATGAAACATTCTTCAACATAATAAAAGCCATATATGACAAACCCACAGCTAACATCATACATAATGGGGAAAAGCTGATAGCATTTCATCTAAGATCAGGAGCAAGACAAGGATGCCCACTCTCATCACTTTTATTCAGCATAGTTCTGAAAGTCCTAGCCATAGCAATCAGAGAATAAAAAGAAATAAAGGGACTCCAGATCAGAAAAGAAGTAAAATTGTCACTGTTCACAAATGACATGATACTATTCATATAAAACCCTAAAGAAGTGACCAGCAACCCAATCAAAAAATGGGCAGAAGACCTAAGTAGACATTTCTCCAAAGAAGACATCCAGATGGCCAACAAGCACATGAAAAGATGCTCAACATCACTAATAGTCAGAGAAATGCAAATCAATGAGATGAGATATCACCTCACACCAGTCAGAATGGCCATCATTAAAAAGTCCACAAATGAAAAATACTGGAGAGGCTGTGGAGAAAAAGATCCCTCCTAACACTGTTGGTGGGAATGTCAGTTGGTGCAGCTACTATGGAGGACAGTATGGAGGTTCCTTAAAAAAGCTAAAAATAAACTTACCATATGATCCAGCAATCCCACTCCTGGGCATATATCCAGAGGAAAATATCATTTGAAAGGACATGTGTACCCCAGTGTTCACAGCAGCACTATATACAATAGCCAAGATATTGAAAACAATCCAAATGTCCATCAGCAGATGAGTGGATAAAGAACATGTGGTATATATATACAATGGAATACTACTCAGATATAAAAAAGAATAAAATAATACCATCTGCAGTAATATGGATGGAACTGGAGATTGTCATGTTAAGTAAAGTAAGTCTGAAAGACAGAGGAAAATACTATATGATACCACTTAAATGTGGAATTGTTCAAGGCATAATCCTCAAATAAATACAATTCTAAAACTACATTTAATTTACTATTTTCTGATGATTCTGATGGCAACTTGCTGTCTGTGATATTTAAGTGCCATCATTATAAATACTAATTATCATTGCTTAGCACTCTGGAAAATACTGTGATATTATTAACATGTATGTTCAAAGTGTTGCTTTAGATCTCTGATAAATGAGAATTTTTCATATCACCTCAGGAAGAATAATAACTTATTCTTTTTTTTTAAACACCAGGAAATGTAGCAATTTCTTAAAGAGACCAAAGGCAAACACCATTCCCAACAGAATACCAGATTAAATGAATCCCTGGCTCCAACCTGTGTTCCCTCATGTAAAGCAAGTATAATTATTCAGTTACAGTTATTCACTAGGTGCTCCCACACTGTGGGACAAGTATTAACAAGGACAATGAAATAGAGTCCTATTCTCTCCCAAGAGGCCCTTAGAGACATACTTATTATGCTATGGGTACCGGCTGGGGCATGGTAGGCCGCTCTAGCTTCCCACCCTTCTGTTTGGAGATGGAGGTGGCAGGCACTATTTCATCTTTGGGTTCCACAATTCTTATGGGTTCAGGCAGGGGCTGCTTAGGGCCAGTCTTACCAGTTGGGTCCCAAGGCAACATGATCTTTACCTTGATTCCCAGCACACCTAGAAGATGCCACAGTTAGGACCTAGCTATGTTTCCTCCTCTGGCCCCCACTACACAACAGGATAGGGCAGAAGGAAAACAGCAAGTTACCCAAGCACCCCTGGGTCTGGTCCCTTCTCAGACAATTTATTCTAATTAAGCGCTGAAATATAACTTTTTGTTCTGCTTCTACCTAGAGTGTAAAGACCTGTAAAAACAGTGTCACTTGTTAGAGAACAATGAGAGAAAGCCGTATAAAAATACAAAATCACTTTTCTTGAACCCACCAGAGAGATGGCATTGCAGGACAACCAAGCAACCTGAAATCCTAGGATGGGGAGGCCTTACCAAGGAGGGGTGGGGGCAAAGATGATCCCACCTATGCCTATGGCAGAACATGAAAAATGAGGCTTCTATCCAAGCAGGTGAAAAGAAATCAGCCAGCATTCAGCGCAGTTCCCTCAGAGCAAAGGGAGCCGCAGACACAAGGGAGTTCCCACACATTTTTAGGCTTTATTGGCAGATGTTCAACTGAGACTCGAGAAATACCAGAGACAGGGCAGGAGACTGGAGAAAGACTCTCTCTGTGGGAGAGGCGTGGAGGAGAAGACAAACCCTGCTTGTGGAAGGCATGGAGCCCTGCTCCTCCGCTGGACAATTCTCTCCAAAAGCCTCAAGGCTCTGGGGGAGGGACAGTAAACACTGTCACCTCCAGCAGGACAGATCCTGTTTCCTGAAAGGAAAGAAGAAAATACCTTTATCCCTGGGGGAGGGGCAGGAAATAGTCCTGAGCCCAGGATCCTGCACCAGTCCTATTAGAGGGCTCCTGCCAGTAAACCACGGCCAGAAAATCTCCTGCACAACACCTGCCACAGATACACGCAGAAAATTGGCTGCTGGCTATGAGTAGGAAGCTCACTGAGAAAACCCCATCCTCAGAAGCCCAGGCACGATGCTCCACTTGAGCCCTAGTGTGGGCTGGAATAGAGGACCCTCCTGCCCTGCTCCCCTCAAGTCTAGGGAACACTGAGTAACCAGCCACATCAGCCATCTGGGGAGGGGCAGGCCCATGGAGAAAGGCCCATCTATGGTGCAGGCAGAGAAGGACAGCTGAAAGCTACAGGTTGAAAGCAAATATTGAGATAAAACCTTAAGCACCAGATCTTCACGCACAAGACATCATTAGAAAAATTTGGCATGCTGAAGGCAACCACAGCAACCACATAATGAAATTAAAATAAAAACCAATAGCAAATATATGTGGAAGATCCCTGAATACATGAAAC
Organism: Vicugna pacos; assembly: GCF_048564905.1. NCBI lineage: Eukaryota > Metazoa > Chordata > Mammalia > Artiodactyla > Camelidae > Vicugna > Vicugna pacos. The sequence goes on along the minus strand of NC_132994.1, from coordinate 8,657,047 downwards.
TCAAACACCAAATTTCTAAATAACCCATAAGTCAAAAAGGGACTTCCAAGGAAAACTAGAGAATACTTTGCATGGAATGTAAATGAGTTTCAGAATTTGTGAGATACTGCTAAAATGGCATCCAACTACTAAGTCAATATCCAAGCTTCCACCATTAAAGAAATAATAATAAAAAAGAAATTAAACCAAGGGCAAGCATAGGAAGAAAATAATAAAAAGTGGGTATCAATGAAATTAAGAACAGAAAATCTATAGGGAAAATCAATGAAACCAAAAACTCATTTCTTGAAAAGATCAATAAAGTTTGTAAATTTCTCACCAGAATGACAAGAATGTTAAAAAGAGAATAGATAAACAACAAATATGAATGAAAGAGGACACATTACTACAAAGCCCACAAACAAAAGATAATAAGGAATATTAATAAAACAAAATTATGCCCATAAACTTAACAACTTAGATGAAATGGACAAATTCCTTGAGAGAGAAAATTTCCCAAATTCACTCCGAAAGGACTTGATAGCATGATTAGTCCTTTATCCACTAAAGAATTGGAATTCATACATAAAAAAATCTCCAAACAAAGAAAATTTTTGGTCCATATAACTTCACTGACAAATTCAATCAAACATTTAAGGAAGAAATACAACTATTTAAAAAAAACACTCTCCCTTAACCTGATAAAGAACATCTACAAAATACCTATTGCAATATCGTAGTTAATGGTTAAAAACAAGGCTTTCTTCCTAAGATCAGGAACAAGACAAGTACATCTGCTCTAACCAATGACATTTAACATCATTCTAGAGGTACTGCCAATGCAAATAAGGCAAGAAAAAGAAATAAAATTCAACAAACTGGGAAGGAAGAAATGAAACTATCTCTATTCATAGACCATATGATTATGATTTTAGTCCATTTGTGCTGTAGTAACAAAATATCACAGACTGAGTGGCTTATAAACAATACAAAAATGTTTCTGATGGTTCTGAAGGCTGGAATTCCAAGACCACGGTGCCAGAATGGTTGGGTAGGGGTCCTCTTCCAGGTACAGACTTCTCATTGTATCCTTACGGGGGGAAGGGGCTGGAAATCTCTCTGGAGTCTCCTTTATAAGAGCACTAATCCCATTCATGTGAGTTCCACCCTTATAACTTGAGTACTTCCCAAAATCCCCACCTCCTAACACTGTCACCTTTGGGAGATAGGATTACAACATATGAATTTTTACAGGACACAGCCATTCAAACTAAAGTGATTACCTACAGAGAAAATCCTCAAAAATCTATAAAAGTTGCTAAAATTGTTGTGAGTTTAGAAAGCTTACAGGATATAAAGTCAGTATACAAAAATTCAACTCATTTTTATCTGCTAGGAAAGAACAGTTGGAAGTTAAACTTTTTTAAAAGTATCATTTTTAATAGTAAAAACCTTGAATTATTTAGGTATAAACAAAATTACATACAAGACTTGCATGCTGAAAACTACAGAACATTGATAAAATTTTAAAAGATTTAAATGAATGAAGAGATACACTGGGTTCATGGTTTTGATAACTCAATATTGTGAATATGTCAGTTGTCCCTAAACTGGCCTGTAGATTCAATACAATTCCAATCAAATCTCAGCAGGATATTTTAATACAAATTGACAAGCTGATTTTAAAATGTATATGGAAAGGCAAATAGATATAAGAAAGACCTACATATATAGTCAATTGACTTTATTTCTCATTTTAATAATATTTTTATTAGGTTTAGAGATATCCTAATGGGCCACATAAAATTTTTAGATAATGCAACTTCTAAAGCTGCTGAATAGCATCTTGAGACAAATTTGCACACTTATCATCATGTTTATCCTCCTTGTTAACTTTTTTTTTAATTGAAGTCTAGTCAGTTTACAATGTTGTGTCAATTTCTGGTGTATGACATAATGCTTCAGTCATACATGAACATACATATATTCATTTTCATATTCTTTTTCATTATAGGTTACTACAAGACATTGAATATAGTTCCCAGTGCTGTACAGTATGAACTTATTGTTTATCTATTTTATATATAGCAGTTAGTATCTGCAAATCTCAAACTTCCAATTTATTCCTTCCCCCCCTCTTCCCCCCTGGTAACCATAAGGTTGTTTTCTGTCTATGAGTCTGTTTCTGGTTTGTAAATAAATTCATTTATCTTTTTTTTAGATTCCATGTATAAATTGACTTTTGACATAGGTGCAAAGGCAATTCACTGGAGAAAAGAAAGTCTTTTCAACAAATGGTACTTAAACAACTGAATATTCATATGCAAAAACAAATAAAACCTTGATTCACATTTCACAACTTATACAAAAATTAATTCAAAACAGATCATAGACTTAAATGTAAAACAACAGGAGAAAAATTGTGTAATATCAGGAAAGATTGCTTAGACACAACACCAAAAGCTTGATCCATAAAGAAAAGGTGATAAATTGGACTTCATCCAAGTTAAAAATACCTAATCTGGAAAAGACACTAAGAGAATGAACACTGTAGGAGCAGAAAATGGACCAGAGCTTGTCAAGGGCTGAGAGTAGGGGGAAGTGCTGGCTACGAGGGGCCTGAGGGAATTTGGAAAATCTTCTTGATCTTGATTATGGTGGTGGATAGATGCCTGTCTGCATTTGTCAAAAGACATAGCACTGTACACCTGAGTGAATTTTACTGTATATGAATTATACCTAAATAATCATGTATAACTATATAAAATGTCTACATATTTTACCACCCTTGGGTTTTCTTAAGTGGAACCCAGAAAAGTAACTTTTTTCTCTCCAAGAAAATCACCAAGCACAGCATGGTTTTGACAAAGTTTTGACAAGTAGATCAATGGAACAGAATAGAGTCACGAAAAGACCCCCACATATATGGAAACATGATTTATGATGATGGCGGCACTGTAGACCAGGACATAAGGGCTCTTTATGAATGGCATAGTGACAAGCTGATGATATCCACAAGGAAAAAACTGAAACTTAGCTCCTACCTCACACCCTAGGCAACAGTCAGTTCCAGGCAGATTATGTATCTAAATCTGAAAAATAACAATAAACTTTCTAAGAGATAACATATGAGATTACTTTTATGACCTTTGTATCAGTAATTATTTCCCCAATAAGATATAAAATGTAGTCGTTATGAAGGAAAAGATTGATTACTTGGGCAATATAAAAACTAGTAAATTTATCAAAAGGCACCATAAAGGAGTGAAAAAGCAAGCCATGGATGGGTAGAAAAACCTCACCAGACACACAACTCACAAAGGGCTTGTTATCATACTATACAAACATTTTTATAAATTAATTAGAGTAAGACAGACAACCTAATAGAAAAATTGACATGAAATGTTAAAGGCGTTTCACAAATAAGATACCAAATGACCAATAAACACAGAAAGGGTGTTCCAACTCACCAGTCATTCAAGAAACATAAGTTCAAACCACAATGAGATACCATTTCACACCTAGCAGAGCGGCTGAAATAAAGTGAATGAAAACACCATCTTTTAACTAAGATAGGAAACATGAGGAGGGCCTGGATGCTGGGAGATACACTTGCAGCAATCCCTAGGGGAGATGCAGATTAAGAAGCGGCTGGCCAAAACAGGCAACAGCCACGGAGATGGGAGCAAAGGAATGTGGGTGAGAGAGCATGTAAAAGAACCACCAGAAATTTTTAAGTGATTAGATGCACGGGGAAAGGAGACAAAAAGGAAACAATAAGATTTCAACCAAATAAGGGAAGCTTAACCACCACATACTTCAGAGAATTTTCACTGAAGGAAAAAATCATGAATTACAATCAATACGTTGTTGGATATTTTTCACACCCAGAAGTATTTATGTTGTACACATTAGACACAATGCCAGTAGGATGCTTTTAGAAACCCTGATCCACATATTTACCTAGAAAGAATAGAATTATATGTTGCATGTTAAGTTTTTTATCTCTATTTGCTCTTACAGCATTTTTGCATATATATACAATTACTTGCTTCATTGTCTTGTAAATACTTCAATTTTGTCATCATCCCCAATTCTTTTTTTTTTTAAGTTTCCTAATTATGAAGACCACTAAACCACAATCTTGAATGATCCAACACTTTGTTGGACTGACACCAATTTCCCAAGGCCTTATCAAGCTTAGTCACAGAGCTCATTAGAGTCTATTCTCTGAAATATTTCCAGGCTAAATTAAGATGCATCTTGTTTATTTTACGGTAAGCTCTGTTTAGCTGTTTATCATTTAAAATTCCCAAGTCACCAAACTTCCCAACACAAGACCAAGCTGCTTTACGTCTTCAGTGAGTGGTCACTGGTCAACGCGCATGTTTTGGAAGTCAAAAGGCTGAGTATGAGTCAGGCTGAGTCTGACCTGGGCAAAATTTAGAAGATAGCTCATGTCTTCTGTCACTTTGCTTTATTATGAGTTGTTTTGTTTTGAGGCATCTCCCCACATAAAAATGTAATCTCAGTCTCCCAGTCTCCCAGTGTCCCCATCTTGCCCTGGAATCCTTCTCCCCCCTTTGCCTTCACTTTTGCTCCAAGGTCATATGCTGTCATGTCTGAACTTCAAAACTTTTCTCCAATGAAATAAACCAAAAACTATGTAATCAATAACACATGTGGATCTGAAGTGTAATGCCAATGTCTCTACAGAGTTAACATAATGTGAATTACATTCAGTTTGAACCTGGTATTCCTAAGCCTCTGCCAAGGTCATCAGGGTGTACAGACCAAACTAGTCCAAACTAGTCCAAACTTGTGGTGGTGTCCTCCAGGAAGAAATCCAGCAGAAAGGACAGGACTGGGGACTTCAGATGCAGAGCTGTGTTCCCAAGACCAAACTCACAAAAAGAGCCAGCACTTGAGAAAGGTACACAAAAATGTTTGTTGATGAAATAAGTTAATGCAACCTCACAGTTTCACTTCTACGCTGCAGGAAATGGGTGGCCCTTTCTAAGCCTGAAATCTATTTACTCTCTCCTTATAACAGTGGAAACATCCAGTGGGGAGAAAAAAGACTTGGGTTTTTGGTTGTGGCTTTTTTTTTTCTAATTTGACCCATTAAGGGACACAGAGCCACCTAAGTTTCAATTACATATGAATGTAGGTTCTTCTAAACAACATGGGACTAAAGAGATTCTGTCACATTTGGGAAAGCATCCTTTTTACCTTTTTTTTTTCAGGGCAAGACTAGAGTTCATGAATAAAGTAGGTTGTGCAAAGGGTGTGTGGAATGAATATTTAGAGAAAACGTTATGCAAATTGCAAAACTCCAATATATTAGTGGATGAGGAAGCATCAAATATGAAGGGAAAATGCTAAGTAGAAGAAAAAGAATAAATTGCAAAAGGTAAATTAAGGGATTTTAAAAGTATTGTCAAGAAATTTTAACATCATTAATACTAAAACTAACCTAAATGAGGAGAAAGAAATGTATACTGAGAGATTCCATCAGCAGCTCTAATCTCCCTGGCTTTCCCCACACCCTTTCTTCTAAGCACTACTGTAAACATGTTCAACTCCCATCAGTGAGTCCAGTGAATGTAATTTCAGCACTAATGTCAAAGACTGCTTACAGCAAACATGAACTATATGAAATAACTTCTGATCAGCAACATATTCAGGTTGTATTAAAAATAAATATGACCTTCCTGGATTTGGTGTGTGTGTACTCCAGCCTTTAAAAATTAACCTAGGCAAGCCCAGATTGGTAGTTACACAACACAGTTTTTCGGTTATTTTATTGGAGAAAAGTTTTGAAGTTCAGGCCCGTTAGCGTGTGACATTGGAGCAAATGTGAGTGCAAAGAGGGAAGAAGGATTCCAGTGGAGGAAATCTGCTTACTTCAGATTTCCAGGTACTTGGATTCTAGATCAGTGGATGTCTGCAACAAAGATAATATTCACTAAAATCTATATAAGCAGATGTCTGTTATCAATAAAATTGTATTTCTGACATCCTCACCATATAATGACTTGAATCCACACAGAAAAACTCGCTCTTAAAATTCCTACCCTCTAAAGAATAAAAAGCTATAAAATTAGTACCCCAAGACAGAGAGACATTTTGCTAAGGTTGAGACATTTTGCTAAAGTTATTCCTTTCTATACTATGTTTTTGTTTTTTTTTTTTTTTTTTCAGAAAGGCACTATGAAAAGAGAAAGATTTGGTTTTCTAAAAATACAGGCTCTTAAAGAGGCTATAAAAGGAAGCCATTCATCCATAAAGGAAAATATCAGGAATATAGGAGCCAAAATTGAGTCTCTTTAATGCTTTCTGGCAGTCTTCCCTCATTGCTGGTTTTTCTACTAAAAATTAAATATCTTCTTTTTTTTTTAACAAAACAAAATATACTTAGAAGTATTGTGAGGAAAAATGTTCACTAATGTAATTTATAAAAGGTATATCACTTTAGTAAAATGTACCCATAACTCTATATACGCACACACACACATACACACACACACACACACACACACACTCCTTTTCTCCAGTAACAAGTCTAGACTGGACTATCTTAATTATTCCTTAGTTAAGTACCCCAAATCATCTTAAGAAATTAAAGGAAGAGTAAGCTTCTGTTCTCCAAGTAGACTCTCAGTCAAGTATTTTTAATGTAAGTTTAATAATTTTTGACCTAATTACAAAATAATTACCGTAACCACAATTCTCAATTTTTCTCCATTCTTTTCATCACACTTTTCTAGGCATGATGTTCTGGCACATGTTAAATTTTCCAAGGAGAGAAAAAAGTGCTTTTAGGAATTTATTCAGTTTCAAAATATGATTCTAACGGAGGTGGAGGGAGTCATTAAAGTAAAAAGTGCACAAATTTGCAATCATTATTTTTGAATAGCATGAATACAAGTAAAAGACAATACAAATAGAAGTATTTTTGAAAAAAATAACTGTGAAGTGTACTTTTCCTAACAACATCATTTATCCTGTCTGTTGATGAAGAAGGCTGTTATAAATAAAACTGGAGTAATCTGAAATTTTTAAAACCATGAAAAATCATTATCCTACATATTTCTTTAAATAAGTCACAGAACATAAATATTGCACTGAAACTGAGAATGCAAGTTGTTCATTGGGGTGGTTTATAGCTCAGTGCCATTCATAGACTATGAAGTTTCTATGTTATTTTTCAGGAATTTATCTTGAGTTTAGCGAAGTATTTACAGCAATGTATCCTATTTGTTATTTATTTATAATAAATTTATCAACCACTTGAAATTCTTTAAAATATTTTTGTACTAATTTTCTTAAATGCTACTACTACATATTTGGAAACTTCTGGAGTTCTCCAAAAAACGAAGTCTCCTGCATTCATCACTGGTCTTTTCAGCTCCCCTGCTCAATGGATAAAGGAAAATTATCCTTCTTTATTTATTAATTAGATTAGGATTCTTTTGATTGCAAATAACGGAAAACCCAATCACAAAAGAGTAAGTAAAAAGATAAGGTTTTTTTTCTCTCCTAACTGAAAGTCCAGGGAAGGGCTTGTTTCAGGCATGGCTTGATAAAAGAAAGAAAGGGATGAAACCAGCACCAATAGGATTTATTTCTAGAAAAACTGATATATTTTTATTGGACTAGCTTTGGTCACATGTCCATGGCTGAACCAATCACTGTAACCACAGAAATAAAAGAAAGTAATTGGCCAAGGCCTGGGGTTGGGGGTTGGGGATAGGCCCCCAGATGAAAGTCAAGACCATTGGCAGAAGGAAGCAGAGATGCTGAGTGGCAGTCACCAGCCACAACTCCCACGTGGGGTTCTCTGTGATGCTTCACACAGTTCGTTCATAAGCATGTGTCACTTTACTCAAAAGATGTCCCAGTCTAGGAAGGAGATAACTGCAAGCACAAAATGTAGTGATGAAGGACGTTTGAGTCTGACCTTTTTTTTTTTTTTTTTTTGAGGTCCTTGCAGACCTATCTTTCAGAAAAATGACTCCTTTTGTCAGGAGTTCAAATATAACTTTCATTTCAAGACAGACTGTCCTCTCCACAACCCGCTGGCCCCTGAAGCTAGTTGTGCCCCCACGCTGAGCTCCAGCATCCCATCATCTCCCATCCAAAGCCAGTTCCATCTGCTGAATTGTACTGCTTCACCTGAGTGACATTAGTCTAACTTCCTTATCTTTCTCAAAAAATCCTTAGACATCACAGTCTAGACAACTCAGAGCCCCTCTTCCAATCATGTTCTTCTTACCCCTCCTGCCTTTGGCTCATGTATACACCCCTCTATAATCAAGGAAAGCAATGTGATCCAGTGGTTAAGAGTTCAGACTCCGTGGTGAGATTGCCTCAATTCAGATGCTGACTCTGCTTAACTAGCTCTGAAGCTTTGGACAAGCAGCTTAGTAATTCAGCTTCATCTTAATGCCTGGGAAGCACTTGCACAGAGTATCTGCCCATAGCTAGCCTTCAAAAGATATAAGTGGCTGTATTAAAATTGTATATTGTAATGATCATCTTCATTTAACCCAGTATCTCCCACTCCCTAAGGTGTCCCAGCTCCCCACCACCACAACAGTGTTCCTTTCCAAGACTGATGAGCTGGGGGAGTAGAGGGTGGGGACAGCTCTAGACACAAGGGAGAGTCTCCCAGAACAGAATATTCACTCAGAGCAGTGTCCCCATTCCTCAGTTCCCAGGTTGCTCTTCGCCACATCTACCCCTCCCAGGCTTTTTCCACATTTCTTCCTCTCCTGTGAATAATTCCTTTGCCTTCCCTTCCCTCTTCTCCAGCCCAGGTTTCTGAAAATTCAAAGACCATCCGAATTTCCCTGCCTAACCTTTCAGCCTTTCCCTATAAAGTCCTACTCTTTGGGACTGCTTCAGACGTAGGTGACTGTTGTCCAGAGCCATGGACTGGGGCAGGAGGAGCTGTCAGGGTACTGTAAAAGGAGGAGGTATTTGCAATATAAACTAATATCCTGGAATATTATCCAGCCACAATTTTTCTTGTTCTTCTAACTGATGTGAAATTAACATTACTATCTCTAAAACTCACCTTCCAACTACATATGAGACATGAATTTTTATTTTCCAGACGGAAAAAAGAAGGAGGTAAATTACATTACACCTTTACCTTGGGAGAAATATCTTCAATCCAGCACTGTTCATTCAATGAGACATTTGTTATCTTTAAAGAAATCCCTCACAAATAAATTACTCTACATTGCAGCAGTGAAAAGGACGCAGCTATTAAAAGAACAAGGTAGATATCTATGTGCTGCTATGAAACGATCTCTAGGACATTGTTAAGTTTAGAAAAGCAAATTATAAAATTATTTATTCCCATTGCACTTATGTGTTTTTTTAATAATGATATTTAAGTTTTTTAATATGCTTTAAAATTATGCATTGATGTATATACATGAAAAAATTTCTGGAAGGCATTAACTTTGGTGAGTGAAACTGTGCACTAAGGGTCAAATAAGCACTTTTAACTGGATTTTTTAATTGTTTAATCTTTTACCATGTGTACATCATTTCATAACATGAAAATAAGCAAAATTCAGTTCTTTGCTCAAATGCATTTGAAAATGCATGTTCCTTCAAAGCATATGCAAGTTATGTCAACAAGGGGCACAGATTTATGCTTGTAAAAATAAAGAAAAATGTAGCTCAGGCATGGGGAAATTAATTCAAAATCCTGTCCTGAAGCTGTCTCCTCTCCCTGCAGGGTCCCATGGAAATATATATACACAGAAGGAAATACACGCACAGACAACAATGGCATCCAGCAAACACTTTATTGCTCCGAGTCTGTGGCCCTGCACACTGAGCCAGTCTAGACCACCTGGAGACTCCTTTGGCCTAGGTTAGGTAAGCCTATGTACCTCAAAATCAAAACGATAAATATGCTCTTTTGCCCCTTTCCCTCCCATACCTTCAACTCAATACGAGGTCCTCCCACTCCAAAGCAAGGAAGGTTGACAGAGAACACATCAGAAAAGAAAAACAGCCAATGGCAGAGGGCATTTGCCACGCCCCAGGCAGTGAGAGGTGATCCACAAGTCTGAGCCCAGACTGCTCTTAGGAAACAGGCTGTCAACCGGGCGGCCAGAATCAAGAGGCTCCTCAGAGTGGTGGACCTCAGGACGGAGGCAGACCACATCCAGAGCTGTTGCCCCAGCCACCATTACTGACCCTGTACTTTGGGGTGGGGTCAAGTGCCCTGCCCTGAGCCACCCTTGGTCAAAGAATAAGGAAGATGATCCACTCCTGCTGGGAGCCAACCTCAAATGTACTTTATAAAGAGTATTCCTTAAAGATCCAGCCATTTGCATGGAGACACCATCTGGTTGGCAAAGTCACTTTTTTTAAACATATTTTCAAATGATCACCAGTGTATTTACCTTGATTAAGTGTGTCATCTTTCATTTCATAGTTAATTTGAATTAAATTTGGCTAGCATTCTAGAGGATGACAGATTATTTCAGCCTGGTAGAGACATTAACTTTGAGAAGTGGACTGACAAAAAGCATCAAATCAAATGAAACTCTGACTGTTTCTCTGAAATAACAACATCATCTTTAAGTGTTTTTCCATACAAGGTAGCACTTTAATGCCCAATCCCAAACATTATCTCTCCATAAATACACACATGCACACACACACAAACACACAAACACACACAATTGAGTCAGAGGTCCAGGCTGTGGCAGATGTTCAAATGTTTGTTGATCTAATATTTGAAATACTGGTCAAAGGTATTTATTCATAATGTCTTTAACATTCATATATTCCAGAATTTCAAACTGTGCCTAGAACACAGTAGGCCAGCAATAAATATTCCTGGACTGAATAAATGAACACTCAAAAAAGAAGTCTTAAATCAAAAGAAAAATTTTTTTAATTCTGTGAATTTAACGTCCTGTTTATTAACATTTTTATTCCATTATCTCATTCATTTATTGTATCTCCCTTAATTATATTGTGGCTTTGGTCATCTTCAGAACTGAAAATATATCCTGGTAAAATAACAGATCATAATATATATGTGTTATATCACCCCACTTCTCCTTCAAATGTATTTTAAAAACTGCTGCTGCTATTTTGAATTTGCTAAAGAATTTAGTGAATGTATTCAATACTTCAGAATTGAAAATGTATATTAAAAATACCAATCTGGATCTTTTACTTAACCCATGTCTATGGATATGTCTCAGAGACAAGTCTGTTTTCTGATGACAACTCAACTGGTTAAACGTAGGGATCTCTGGTTATTAGCATTCAAATTTCATGGCAATGCCTGTAGAGTTAAAAACCTAATCCTAGGTCAATGACAGCTGTAGCAAAGATTGTGGTTTAGCTGGAAGGACAAGATCCCAGGGCAGCTGAACACCAGAAGCCCCTGTTGGTGAGTAACCGACCCAGGATATAATCAGCTCAATATTCTAGAGGATTATTTGGCATGCATGTAGTTGAAAATAATGGCAGAATGATAGACTGGGGCCAGACTGTGATGTATACCAGATTGGGCCAGATTGAATTTTATTCTGTTGCAATGAAAAATCCTCAAGAGATTTTAAATAATACAGTAACATGATTTTGACCAGGAGTCAGAAAACTGCCCAAGGCCCAAACCTGACCCACTGTCTTGTTTTTCTAAATAAAATGTTATTAGAACATGGCAATATCCATTCCTTATATATTATCCATGGCTACTTTTGCTCTCCATTAGTTGCAGTAGACACCAGGACTGTATGACCCATAAAATCTAAAATCCTTACCATCTGACCTTTTACAGAAAGCATTTGCTGACTCTCTAATTTAGACTAGTGTTTTAGAAAGAATTCTGGTGGCAGAAAAGGTTAGACAGAGGGCAAGAAGACAACTTCTAAGGGTCATACTTGTCAATGTGCTCAGCATTTTCAGGGAATGAAACGTGGGAAGAACTTTGAGTATGAAAATCTCTGTTCTTACTGAACACTGACAGTACCTCGTAAAACCTAGGGCCGGAAGAATTCTGAATCACTACCTATAAATTATCTTCCCAAATTCCAGTCTCCTTATTCTACTAGGATAATTAAAACCTCATCAAAAATGACTGTATTTCATATAATTTCATTAAAAATCCCCCAAACTTCTTTCAAGGCCTACTGTTTAATTTTTTATACTTTACCAAGTACAGAAGCTGGGAGCACAGATGACATACTTGAAATAGTTCCTGCCTTGGAAGAATTTGGCATCTATTGGATTGAATCATAAAAGTATATTCCCAATTTCCAAGTAAATTGTCACAGTGGCCTAAGAATTAAGGAGATTACGATCATTTCTTACTTTGTAGGAATACCAATATCCATTAACCAACTTCTCTTCCAACCTCAACTGTGGGTCATAAAATGTCTACATCAGTATGTCCCAACCTGTTTAATGAGAACATGGCTCTGTTTCAAAAGCCATGCAGAATCCCAAAGCACATTAAAAGTGAAAAACTCTGAGAAGTCCAGGATTTTTTTTTTAATTCTGGCTAGTTGGTTCCCAAACTAAGTTGGCCATAGAAGTTTTATGTACCTTAACACTTATTAGCAACACAGAATTCCCCATAATTGGAAGATGGTAATTCTATAATTCCAAGCAGAAGAATTTAAATTTAACATTTATCTAAACAGAGGTATATGCTTTCCTACTGGGGTGTTTGAAACATTGTAGCAGCTTAAATATCCATTTACCTGCCTGAATATTTTCCCATTTAAGGTTGTATAGGCCTAATTGGAATCTTATTACCTTCACAAAGAAAGAAGCATTTGCCCCTGTTTAAAAACCAAATGCCCATATGCCAAACTAGCTCAGTTCAGTACAACCAAATTTAAAGAATTGTTCAAATGTGACTTGTGACTTTATTAAGAATCCATTTATAAGTGCTGCTCCCTATATTATTAAACCACCAAATAGTTTCTAGTATCTGCCAGTCACATATATGTATATATGTATATATAAATATTTTCATTAAATGTTTTCTTGATACATCCCACATAACCAGAAAAGTACACAAGCTGTCAAGTATACAGGTGAATTATCACAAAATGAGCACACTTTCAGAAGGCCTGTGGAATGTGGACAATGGTATCCCCATTAATCAGTGAGGAAATTAAAGCTTAGGGATATTACTTGACTTAGGCACACAGCTCGTCAGTAGACAGTGCAGGAATTTGGAACAGAACACATCACTCTAGTCCCCGGGGGTTACTTGGTAGAATACTGCCAGTCCAACCTTGCCAGACAAAGAAGTACAAAAAACCATAAATGATGCTGTATGTTTGCTGGTTTGATTCTTGTTTGTGCTTTGCTTTCTTGTGCTATACCAGATCTGCACGTATTCTGAACTTCTGAACCTTTGATTCTTCCATTTTTCACCTCCCAGACCTAATTCCTCCTCCCTGACTCTGTCTGGTCTCCTGGCTGGCTGACCTCCACCTTGTTCTTGGCCACATGAAACTACTGACTCCCTAGACTTCACTCCCTGACTTCCAAGTGACTGGCTTAACTCAGGTCCTGACATCCGTCTGGCTCTCTCCTGACCCCCTGCTGGCCCAACCCAAGCCTACCGATGCCCACACAACTGCATCACAGACACTCCTAAGGGAGGGGTGACATTTTGCACTGACACCATCTCCATCATTCAGATCGTATGCCAGTCAGGCAAGTGTTCTGCTGCCGACTTTCAGGGCCACTCCAGGGTTAGGCAACACATTATGTTTACCAGGAGAGAAGGATGACGTGCCAGTTCTAACTTAGCCATATCAGCAGCAACTACTTTTAACACAAGCTACACAATTAAGCAAATTGTGTAGCTTGAGATTCAGATGGATGGGGGCAGAGGAAGAGGGGAGTGGGAATCCTTGTGCCATTTTCCCCTGTGTTCCCTTGTGAATTCTCAACTGTCTTTAATTTATTAAATGTGTTAACAACACGAATTGGCTTCTGAAGCTACTTAAATTTCCCAAGGAAAAGTGAATTGAACAGATCTTCTCGGTGTCCATAAGCCCTGGAGATCTTGGGTTCTTGTGTTATTTGAGCGTTCTTAACCCTAACATTGAAAGCCAAATCAAAATGAAGTCGAGGTTCTTGGCTCTGTCAGAAATGCCCACTTCTGAAAAGAGGTCCACACTGACCTCTGCCCTCCTAGGGTGCGTCCCTGGAGAGGAAGCCACCGCAGCATGAGAACTAGTGGTCACTGAGTGAAACTGCTGTCGTCATCTTGGGCCAGTTCAATTTCCAACCACTGTATGGGGTGAGCCCATAATCCAATGACTATTATCAGACACATTCAGACTAATCTCTACAACTGAAAACAAAAGACATCCTAACCAGTATAGAAAATATACAATTTACATTAATCACAGAGAAAGGACATAAAAAGATGTAAGCAACAAACAGGTTTGGTAGAAAGGAGATTACGCAACAGGAAAATTGTGATAAACATGCGCCAAACCTGTTTCGAATTTTTAGAAGTTTTGTGAACCATCAATGCCATGTTCCAGATGGATTATTTCATGCTATTGCCATTGGTGACCATGGTACCTTCTCCACCACGTGTCTACTCATTGCCCCAAGTATCTGAGCTCCAAGAATGAGAGTCTCCCACACCAAAGGGACATTCACTTAAGAGGTGGTCCTTTGTTGGGCTCATGACTGTGTCAAGTGCCTCACATTACTTCCCCCATGTTTGCTGCACAGCAACTCTTATTTATAAATATTTTTAAAAACTGAGACACAGAGGGATTAAGTAACTTGCCCACCAACACACAGATAAGAGGAAGAACAAAAAAAAAAATGGAGTAAAAGAAGGAAGAGGGAAGGGGCACATAAGGAGGAAACTATAAAACCCAGACAGGGCTACAATGATCAGTGGAGGATGCGTGTATGACCCTTCAACTCTGTTTTTAGGCTGTGGGTAGGGACAGTGGCAGCTTGCTAAGACAGAAGACAAGATAGAAAGCCATTATATATGATAACATAACATGACATGACATAACATAACAGACGATTCAAGAAGAATAAGTACCAAGCTGAATGGAATATATAATCGTCATTGTATAAATTAGAATAGGAGTGTTTGGGGCTATTTTTAAGTGTCTGTATTTTCTGGTTTTTCTATCATGGGCATCTAAATCTTTAAACAATTTTTTGAACAAAAAGAATTTTCTTTAAAAAAAAAAAAAGGTAGGGTGGGGGATACCTGTCTGACTTCTTACTATCACAACCCAGGCCAGTGAAGATGGGTACATTCTAAAAGGAAATACATTTTCCATCATCACAGATAAATCAAAAGGATTCAGTATTTATCCTGAGAGCAGAGGCAGATTTATCAAGCCAAATGTTTTAAATACTTATTTAAACCACTAAAATTCTTTTGTTCCCAAAGATTGTGTGTTAGATTTATTGGTTTGAATTCTCCCCCATAACCACAGTAATAAATAAGTAAATACTCTGAGAATAAGCTTTCTGGCCTGAGTTGTTATTTAAAGTTAGACTTCTGACTGTTTTTAGCTAATTACAGCCAGCAGGTCCCCATAAATCTTGAGAACAGAGCTTAACTGCCAAGAGAGTGCCAGCTTCTCAGGCAGTACCATGAGGTTTTATTTGATATTCTTTATTTTTCAAAAGGCATTTGTTTATAAGAGAAGGGATCCAAACCATCAGAGGTAACAAACAAGTACCCTGCATGGCTGAGTCTATCAGCTATTGATTCATAAGTCATTTGGAAAACTCCTTTGAAGATCCTCAGGCATCACAAATTTCCTTTGGTTCTGCTTTATTATTTGCACCAGAAACCACAGCCTCGGGAATAGAAAATGAAGAAAATGTTCCTGGACAGACATGCAACTGGATCCATGAGGCAAGACTGAAGTAACGGGAGCCAGTTTTTTGTGATGCTTTGAGAACAGCATCTCTCTCTTTTAGGTTTATACGTCGACTACTCTCCATAACACAGCATCATTGATTTAGAAGATACTACATAACGTGGAACCATGACAACCAACAATTTTGTGTGTGAACAAAACCACTAAAGAGACTGTAATTGATAACTGCTTACCTTCGTAACCATCTGGAGTAGAATTTGTCATCAATTCTTCATGGAACCATTTCATATATTTTATTAATGTGGGCTTTAATTATAATTAATTGGGGGAATTCAAGCTCCATCCAAATGAAGTTAAGGACTTGTGATTGGGAACCATTAGAGATGGTTTCAACATATTTCAGGGAGAGGTGCTTTCAGAAACATTCACAATGTGCGTCTCACTGGGTGAGACCTGGCATCGGGATCCTCTCCAGTACTGGGGAGAGCCCCCGGGGTGCATGTGAGGGTGGCCCAGGTCCCCACACGCCTCTCCCCAGAGGTCCATGGCAATGGGGTAGAGTCATGTCCAAATGGCAGGCTTCTACCCACTGATAATCTGATATTTCTCTCTCAGGAGAAATCAGAAACCTTTTAATTATCAACAGAAAGCAAAGGGTTTTCATTCTCATGGCTTGTTCAATCATAATTTGAAGTAATCAATTCAAAGTGTATTATAAAACTTATGTTTTTAAATTATAGAATCCATTATAGAGCTACTCACCTTTCTAGGAGAAAAAGAAGCCTTCAGATCATATGTGACTTCCCAGAAGGTCTTTCTTCCACTAAAAATGATGTCTACCTTCCAACTAGTGCCTATCAAAAAAAAAATTTATTTTGACTCTCTCTAGTTCTGGGTTTAAATAGCCAACCTTTGCTGATTATAGTTAGAAGTTTTGTCCATGTCTTTCCCTTCTCTTTGTCAGTCCAGGTTAGAGACAGTCTCTTTCTTCAGGGTCAGTTTGCACCCCTTGTCCTCCCAGCACCATGCTGTGAAGGCTCCATCACCAGCACCTTTAGTTCTGATGCTCTTGTTTCCCACCTCCAAACATGCACCCCAGAACCTCGCAGAGGTCTTCATCTTTTTCTCCCCAGCTTCACCTCACTTCCTGCTCACATCGTGGCCTTGTTTCCTGGATCCTATGTCTCAATTGCTCCTTTGCCTCTCTCTGCAACCCCTTCCACCTGCTGCCCCAAACTCCCAGCAAAACACCAACCCTAGGCAACCCACCTGGCTGCTTTCACTGCATCCACCCATGGGCCAATGAGCACTTTCAGAGAATGGCACTTTTCCCCATTCATACCAAACTATTTTTAATTCCTTGTCATGGGCACTCAAGCCTCTATATATTATTTCTCTGACCTGAGATCCATTTCTCTTCCCTATTTGCTAATCCTAGTGCAAAGGGCTTACTCAGGAATACAACCTCTGAGAAGCAGCTCCTGGCTTTGTTCTACCTGAAAACTCCCCCACTTAGATGTTCTTCTGTACTTCAGATCATCCAGTGCTTGCTTCTAACACAGCATTTATCTAACTCAACAGTAATCTTTTCCATTAGACCATGAATTTCTGAGGGAAAGAATGCCACCGAATTGGATTCCAGCCTGACATGTTAATCAGAATTACCAAAAGTGCTTTTAAAATATACACTCCCAGACATTATCTAGATTTACTGCATCAGATTACCTAGAGATGAGATCCAAGAATCCATTTGTAAGAGCTCCCTTGGGTAATTATGGTAATTCACAGGACTTGATTATACTTGCCTAGAATACATTCTACAGTACCTAGTACAAAACAGTTGCTCAGTAAATATTTTATAGCAAGACAAAAGGGAAAAGGAGATGGGAAAAGGACAGCTTCTAAAATGACTACCAATGATCTCCACCCCCTAGTATCCACATCTTCTGTAATCCCCTCTCCTTGTGTGTGAGCTGGATCTGGAGACAGGCTTCCAATGACTAGAGTAAGATGAAAAAGATGAGATGGCACTTTTGAGATTAGGATTGTTAATAAATTAAAAATGTACAATACATAGCGTATCTTTAGACCAAAACATAAAAAAGAAGTTTACCTATAGAGCAGGTGATAAAAATATGACCAGAGGCTCACAGGAACCCAACCCTGTACTTTCCCTCAGGAGCAATGACTCGGTATCTGCTAGTGATTTTATGGAACATAACTGTTGCAAGTAAACAGAATCAAATGTACTAGAAAATTTGCTTTAAAATATTCATCCATTTGTTTATTATAATACCATTTAAATGGGGAGATGGTAAGCTCTCACTTGTCTTAGTAGGATGAAGTTTGAACGTGAGGATGGAGGAGTGAGTGTGAATTCTTCTTTCTATATAAGCTGATGTGAGGGAAAGACAAGATAGGATGGTAGTCAAATGGAAAATGAGAGTGAAGACATCTATATTGTTAGCATAGCTGTATATTGAAAGAAGAGGCAGTTCAGATAGATGTTAAAGATAGGGGAAAAGTAAAAGTAATTATAGATCAAGCCCTGGACAGTCTGGGGAAAAGTGGGACCTACAGTTTTGCAGGGGATTGTCTTTGAAGTCAGGGATCCTGCTAAATTTGAAACAAAAGGGAATCAGATGAGGAGGAATGAGTGCCTTGATGACATTATAAATGAAACTAGAAAACTGAGAAGCTTATTGTTGTGATACTTGATTTTATTTAATGTTATTTCCTGGGAGAAGACAGGGAGGGTGAATAGAAGAATATATCAAGTTGGCAAATCCTTAAATGATAAGAATGAACTTTGATTGGTCAAAGATAACATTTATTTTGACATTGGTCCTTCCATAAGACTGGGTGCTCGAGTTTTCTATGAAATAAATTTCATGTTCTAATAAGGATTTCTTCTTTACAGAATGTATTTCTTTTAAGTTTCTTGCCTGTTCACGTGTTGTTCTGCAAGTATTCATTAAGCTTTATTGTGTCTACAACAGATCTCTAAAGTCACATCTACCTTTTCCAACTGGAGGAATGGCAGGAACCAGCAGCTCATTTTTAAAGCTTCCATTTGGTACCACTTATCTGGAAGCTGGTTTCTGCAGATACAGCCTTAAAATGCCATTTTAAATGAAACCATTAGCAGTCATCAAGAGCAAGAATCATTTCAAATTTATAAACTGATTTGTAAAACTATGCCTAGGTGTAAGAATGAAAACGAATGAATATTCATTCAATATCTACATATTCATGGTATATTTTAATAGCAACTGATAAAAGGAAAAATGCATAGAATTTCTCAGATCCATCTTCAGATGATTTATAATGCACTTGGGGACATAAGACATACATACATAAAAAGATACTCTGGACTTCAATGTGACATATGAACAATTTGGTGAATCTGACAATGATAGTTATAAGACTGCAAAGGAGGGGTCATAACTGTGTGCTGGATTGGCCGAGAAAGGTAGTGGCTGAATGTCTGAAAGCTGTGAACAATTTTCAGAAGTAGAGAGGGAAAGCATGCGGTACTCAAACCAAAGGAAATGATTGTTTTTAGATGCAAGGAATGTAGATCACGCCATGTTCATGAGTCCATAACCAGGTCAATTTGGCTAAAATACAGATGCTGTTCAATGTATAAAGAATGCATCTACCTCAGTCCAACGCCAGCCTAGGTGCTGGGATATCACAGTAAAGAGATCGAAGAAGTCAGCGGGGACTCCACTTCTTAGGGAGGTTAGAGTTCAGGGGTGGAAGCAGACAATAAATAAATAAACAAAGAATAAGTTCAGATGTGATAAGTTCTGTGAAGAATATTGAATAGGAAAATAGAATTGAAAGAACAAAGAACTCTTGCTTAGGTAGGATGGCAATGTCACTTAAGAGGACTGAAGTTAGAAATATAATTTAAAATGAGAACACTAGCAAAAAAAATTTTAATGTTTTTGAATATGACCTTTGTGGGAGTATAAAGTTCAGAAGTTTTCCCACAGTTTTTGAAGCATCTGCTACTGTTTTTCACCAAGTGAAGCTTAAATATGACCATTTCTACATGCACAGCTGACTTCGGCATTATGGTGGTCAAATTCCCTATAGAACCAGCGAAGTCTGTCAAATGACCCATTGTCTCCAATCTGTTTTACCCAGTTTTCACAGTTCACCTAACCAGGATGGTCCATATGCATTAATTAGCCTGATCTGTGTGAAAGTGGACAGAGCAGTCAGCCTTCATCCAACTCACCAGGATGGATACAGTGGCTTTTCCACGGCAAGTAAATCTTGAGTTTGTAGCAAGAAATCAATCAGCATGTGTCCTGAACTTTTTCATTCTTCCCTTCTACTTCTTTCCTTTTTTTTTTCCTGTCCATCTTCAAACTGTGACCTCTATTCTCTAAGTTTCTAAATTAAGTAGAAAAAGAATACAGAAGATTCCTTTCTGAGGGGAGCAAAGAATCATGCCGATGGGAAAAAAAGATCATAATTTTTTTTTCTGTCATCCACAAGTAGAAGCAAGCTCCCACAGCTCCATGTACTTGGCTATTCCCTAAATTTTCACAGCAGAAGTAGTCCCCAGTCTACTGCAACTCAGTTCCAGAGTTGGTATCATTAGGAGATACTGAAGGAATTGCAAATGACACAATTCTGTCTCATTTTTTAGTTTTGTGTAAACACATGTTGTTGGCTCCCCATAATAACCAAAAAAGACAGTCAAAATAAATCATTTAAGCATATTTTCCCTAGACTTGTTTAGAAGTTTCTGAGCAAAAAAAATCCCTCATAAATGCCTTTAAAATAATCATGAAAGCCATATTCCCAGCTGTGTAATACTGCAAATCCATTTATCTCTCTGAATGGCACCTCTCTCACTTGTGAAATTATTTTATTAATTCCTCTTTCACAGATTTTTTGACAATATTAATCTCTCTATGCTCAAAGTGATAGGGTGCTATACAAATATCATTTTTGGTATTACATTATGGAACAGTAAAGGAAAATAATTTATTAAGTATGGAATTTTTCAGGTAGCCCTTGTGGGATAGACCTATTTTTAAATAGAAAGGTAATAATATATCAGTTCAAATTATTTACTTAGAACAACTGTAAGTAACTCAACAGAGCCTATTACCGTGTGGTAGGCAGGCCCTAAAATCGCTTCCAGTGATGCCCACCGACTGCTGGTTACACCCTTGTGTAGACCTCTCCCCTTACACATGGCTGGACCTAGTGATTCACTTTAACAAATGAAGAAAGACAAAGGTAATGGGATGTCACTTTCAAAATTAGGTTATAAAAAGACTATTTTCTCTCTTGTTTGCTGTCTCTTGAATGCTCTCTGATGGAAAGCCAGCTGCTGTATTGTAAGCTGCCCTGTGAAAGGGAACTGAGGGAGAACTCTGGCCACCAGCCAGCAAGGAATTGAATCCTGCCAACAGCCACATGAGTGAGCTTGGAAGTGGATCCTTCCCCAGCCAACACCTTGAATGCAACCAGTGAGTGAAAGACTTGAGTTGCACCCAGATTTTTGACCCACCAAAGCTGAGAGATAATGAGTTTGTTAAGTTAAGCCATGAGGTTTTGGAGTAATTTGTCACACAGCTATAGGTAACAAGTACAGTCCATGTCTGCTGTGCCCATGGAATATAATTATGAGCAATGAAAGAGATTTCAAGTTTGCAATTGATGGCTTATGATCAATTGTCAATATAGAAGCACAAGAGCCAAGAGGGTTCCATGGACTGGAAACAGACCCTAAATGAGCTACCCTGCTTTTGTCAAATAAAATTTATTCCCATTAACTTATTTTATGCATAGTAATTCACACTTCTATGCCTAGTTTATGCAATAGTATCTACAAGAGTCTTCTTTTACTTAGAATAGACCCATCTTAAAAATTTGCGAAGACGTCTGCCAACCTAGTATATGTCATCAAGAAGTCAGGAACTTTCCAATAAACTGAAGCTGGTCACTTAATCCTCTTTTGATGAGATGGTATTCTTCCTTCTATTAAAAGAAATGGAAGCTCATAATCATGATATTTTTGTTTGACTTTACTGCTAGGAAACTTGGAGTTAAGCTTAGTTAGTATGGAAAAATAATAAAACTTAACATCTTTGAATAAACAGTAGATGATCTATAACCTGTCTTGAACTAAATACATACATTTTTAAACCACCCAGTTGGTTTTACCAAGGGGGCATGAAAATACTGTTTTCCTTCATTACTTCTGTTAATTAGATTATAGTTGGCCAGGAATATTTTTGGAACAAGTATCTTTCATTTTTAGTACCAGAAGGAGATAACACCTGTTCTGTTCCCCACTTGTAAGGTAAAGGAACTTACTGAAACTGTATCTCAAGATCAAAACTAAAGTTGAGGAATCAATAAGGATAATATTGATTCAGTAGGAATCAATAAGGATAAAAAAGTTGAGGAATCAATAAGGATAATATTGATTCAATAGGAATCAATAAGGATAAAAAAAGACAGGATAATATTGACTATACTCATTCCTGGGACTTGAATCTGCTGCCATGTCAACTTTAAGCCTCCCAGGTAGAGTCATCCAGGCATTAACCAACATCCAGAGATGTATGTGGGACCCAAATGGTACAGAAACCAGGGAAGAAAGTAATTGACAGCATGAAGAGAGAGTGAATTTCTGCTTTAGGGAGTATCACACATCACCAAGCAGTGTAAACCAAAGCCAGAGAATTTATGAATAATTGCCAAAATACCTAAAAAGAGACTCATTTTAATATCCATAGATAATACCGTAACAAGAGTTAATGAGGTTCCAGCTGAGATACAGATGTTGACAGAAACATCCCTTTCATGGAGGTTTTTCTAACCACACCTCCATCTCCCAGTCCTTGACATACAACTTCTGTTCTAGTTTTGTCAATATATATAGGCTTTGGGATATCCTTGGAAAGACTTAAATGTTAGGTCTTAGTAACCATAAGTGACCACAGTTAATTCCTCTCTTTGTTGCTATGATCGAAAGCCAGAGCTATGAATTGACCTATTTTGTTAGGAACAGTTTAAGATCAAACATTTGCCCTATTTATTTGGTAAATGAGAATTCCTGCATTTCAAATACTGTTTCAGGTTGAAGACAGTTTTGAATCACTGAGTCGCCAGCACATTTTATTTGCTTCTGAAGCCAGTTTAAGTTGGGGGAGCGTAAGGTTATCAATATTAAAGGAGGATAAATTGTATTACCCTTGGATGGGTGCATTCTTCCTACCAAGGTTATCATTCCTTACTCCATACAAAAATTACTGTTATTTTAAACAACCCAGTAATACTGACTTTGATGGAATACAGTGCATCCCAGGAGGCAAGACCAAGTCATTGTGATTTCCTAGCCATCCAGGAAGAGCAACACTCAACACAAATTCCAACAACTTACCAAATCCCCGTTAGAGTTGTATTAGTTTTCTAGAGCTGCCAAAACAGAGTACCACAAACTAAGCAGCTGAGACAACATAAATTTATTGTCTCAGAGTTCTGAGGCTGCAAGTCCAAGATCAAGGTATCAGCAGGACCACGCTCCCTCTGAAGGCTCCAGGGAAGGATTTATTCCAGGCCTCTCTTTGAGCTTCTGGTAATTTCTTGGCTTATGGCAGTGTAACTCCTACATATGGCATGCTCCCTATAGGCATGTCTGTGTTCCAATTTCCCTTTTTTTTTTTTAAGGAAACCTGTCAGATTAGATTAGGAGTCCACTCTACTTCAGTATGATCGCATCCTAACTTAACTAATTACACGTGCAACAACCCTGTTCTCAACTAAGGCCACATTCTGAGGTAGTGGGGTTAGGACTTCAACATATGAATTGGGGGCAGAAGGGGAAATTCTACAAATTCATAACAAAGGTCACTAAGCATTTCTGCTAGCAAGTTATTTTGCTAGACCACAGTGGCCACTTTGGAAGGGGTGATGCTGCAAAAAGCATTCCTAGAAGAGAAGCCTGACCTGGGAGCCAGGACAGAAAGGGGAGATTTACCCACAGAGAGAACATCCTGATATCTCTTTAAAAATCAGAGGGAAACCCTGGGGTGAAATCGAGTATTGATTAGAGCCTGGGGAATTGGGCCACAAAAGAAGAACCGGTTGGCCCACAGATTTTAGAGAAGAAATATTAGAACCACTTTACTTTCAGATGAGGAAAGGGCACATAATTTATTAGTAGTAGAACCAAGACCAGATTCCAGGTTTGCTGATACTCTGTCCTGTGTCTTTTTCTCTATAGTATAAAAGTTAGAACTGCAAAATGAGTCCAGTACATCCAGGCTTAAAAAAAGTACCAACTCAAAACACATGGACTTATGCTCGCATGTCTAGAATGCCAGAAAAAGTGGATGTCCCAGGCGCTTAGCTCTGTTTATGCCATTAGCCTTAGACACAGATTGCAGTGGCTGACTCTAAGTGAGCTCTGCCCTCGAGGGGTCTGGTGCCAGCCCCTTGCCGGCCTCACACCCATCACCAGGCCTCTAGCTTGGCCTTCACTCCCAGTGTCCCTGTCACCCACAGGCCTTTCCTGAGGGGAACACACCCCGTCCCGAGTTTCTCTCAACGGCGCATTCTACACGTAATTAAAGCCACCAGACAAGGGAACAGACACATGTTTCCTTAGCATGTGGATGGTACTCCCTCACTTCACAGAAATTTTGCTCAAATTCATTTGAGCTCATTTATCTGGCATCTGTTCAACAGGCTGACAGAAAACAAAAGCCAACCCCCAGATCCAAAGGAAACATCTATTTTAATTATGCATAAAATTAAAAAGAGGTCAAAGTACTAAACTGGGGACACAGAAAACAGGCTGCTGTAGAAACATCTCAGGGAAGGGTACTAAACTGAAAGGCGGCTGAGCAAAACCCATTTTAAATGTCACATTTCTCAGCTTCATCACCGGAAAGCCACAGACAAAAACACCTGAGAAAGCAATGTTTTAATGCTTGTTTTTCTCATTTAGCTCTAACCCTTTTCAGAACATGGTAGAAGGAAACTTAAACTGAGAATCAGGAGATCTGGATTTAACAACCATTTCTTCTGCTAAAAAGATGTGTGACCTTGACCAACCTCTTTAACCTCATGGGTCTTAATTCCCTCAGCTTTAAAATGAGGGGCTGGTTTAAATTATCTCAAAGGGCATTTGCAGCTTTAACCTCTAGTGTTGCAGAAAAATTGTGTTACAGCTCAGTGTTTCAGCTCGGTGTTACAGCTCAGTTGTGACAGCAACCTGAATCCGGGCGAGAGACCAAGCAGCACTCAGAGTTGGAGAACTCGGGTTTATTATGCCAGTGGGCCCAGAGGAGTTAATATTCCAAGCTCTGGACCCCGTCTGTAGGTTTACACAGGCTTTTATAGGCTGCCAGTTTACACTTTGCAACATCCTATGCAAATAAGATATAACAAAAGTTGACTAATTAGGAACAAGTTTTGTAGAAATGGACCAATCAGGAGGGAGAGAAAGGACCAATCAGGAGGGAGAGAAATAACCAATCAGGAGTGAGCTCCATGCAAATACAGTACTACAAATGGACCAATCAGAAGTTAGGGAAATGGACCGATCAGGTGTGAAGGAAATAACCAATCAGGAGTGAGCTCAAGAACCAATAGAATTTTAGGGTAAGCAGGTTCAGAGGCAAAAAGTGAGATAGAGCCTCTTGGCCAGGGTACATCATATAGGGACCCATACGGTAAGTGGGGTTGCCTTGGAAACAAGGCTAAGAGCTGAGCAATCATATGTGAGGATGCTTAAAGAATCGCCACAAATATGAAAACATTTTTAAATTTATGCCATTTGGAAAAAGAATAATTCCCTCAAGAATTTGCAAGCACTAAAAAACGTCTTGTGATCTTGCCTGGTACCTTTTGATCTGACAAATAAGCTGTTAGGCAGCAGCAACATTTCAATGTAGCAAACTTGAAACTTGTAGCAGCTTTCTAGTGAGCACCTGTGACCACTAATGGAACCAAAAGCTCCTCCAGGTCAAACTCATAAATCCTTTCCCCCAAATTTAAATTCATAAAGCAGAGGTCAAATATCTTTGATTCCACTCAACTATTCCCAAATGTAAATGATTAAATTAGTGACTGCTTCCCACCATTGCATTTACAAGATACACAATGGTAGGCAGTAAATCTAAGGTGAAATTCATCTTTGGAGTTATTTTTGGACAATGAATTGAGGCTCTTCAGGAATGACTCCATGTGTTACAAACAGGGAATGAATTAAACTCCCCACTAGCTCTGGCAGGGTAATTTGCTATGCACTTATTACCTATTAAAGACAAGTAAAATGTGTAAGCATTTCTGTTGTGATCAATGCCAATTCTAAAATGATTTGCTTCTTGAATGCTTATATTCTCAGGTTTCCAGGGGAAATATATGCCAAACAAATAAAAACCCTTTAGTGACTTCATGCACAACTCAAAAATGTCAGTAACATGAAAGCTCCTTTTCCTGTTTGTCAAACAACAGTTCCTTATGGTTCACCTGGCAGAAAATCTAAGATTTCAATGGAAGTTCACAAGAAAAACTAAGCTAAAGGATGGGGCTCTGAGTCAAGGGTGAGCTGAAGTCCAAATTGCAAACAAAGGGGACATATAAATCTTGTATTCAATCAAAACCTATGTCCAAATCCCAAGGATTGATATGATGGAGCGCAGCTATCTGATATGATAGCAGAAGACAGTATGGGGTGGGGGAGGCATCTATACTTTTAGTCTGGTGGGTGAAAGCATTGTGGTCCATTGAGGCTCATTCCCTGTCAAGTTAGGTGTCACACAGTGACTGAGGATGTGGAGACCAGAATCCCGTATCTGTTGTAGAGAGAAAAGTAAGAAGCTGACAGTAGTCAGGTAGAAGGTCAAGGTCTTCTAGTTCCAGAATAGAAAACCAGAGCATCTTTGAGAAACAAAGGAGAAACCCATGAATTTAAAACTAGACCTCAGTAAAGCCAGAGCCATCCCCAAAACCAGCAGATTCAGGAATTAGGAAGAGTAATTCAGATACCTCTCACTCTTGTAGATACCTACCCTCACCCCCAGGGTGGTAGGGGTGGATCTCTTGATGGCTACTTAGTTTGGCTCTCACTTCTCAAGAACTCCACTGAGCTGATGCTAGAAAAGAAACCTCTTAACGATAGGCCCAAAGATGATGCCAGTGCAGGCAGGAACTGATACTGATTCTCAATAACTTATTAATAAATCCCTCCTTTCTCTCTAGATTGCAATCTGCCCTTTCCCTTCATCAAGTTCTTCCAGTGAAGCCAGGGAGGAGCTCAAGTGGAGAAGGACAGAGCAAGGTGGCAATGAACCTCATTATTAACCACCATTTAATAGCACTAGAAAGATTCCTAGACTTTTAAACTGAAGGGTTTTAAAATTGGAGTCCCAACCACATTTATCTGGAGAAAACCCTAACTCAAAAGGATATATGCACTCCAATGTTCATAGCAGTACCATTAATAATGGCCAAGACGTGGAAGCAACCTCAATGTCCATCAACAGATGAATGGATAAAGAAGATGTGATATATATATATATAATGGAATATTACTCAGCCATAGAAAAAGAATGAAATAATGCCTTTTGCAGCAACATGGATGGACCTAGAGATTATCATATTAAGTGAAGTGAGTCAGACAAACACGAATATCATAATACCACTTATATGTGGAATCTAAAAAATGATACAAAAGAACTTATTTACAAACTGGGAATAGACTGATCAAAAGCAAACGATGGTTACCACAGGGGAAAGGGGTGTGGAGAAGGATAAATTAGGAGTCTGGGATCGACATATACACATTACTGTATATAAAATAAATAAACAACAAGGACCTACTATATCGTACAGCGAACTATATTCAATATCTTGTAATGACCTATAATGGAAAAAAATTTGAAAAAGAATATGTACACACACACACACACACGTATAACTGAATCACTTTGCTGTACACCAGAAACTAACACAACATTGTAAATCAACTATAATTCAACTTTAAAAAAAAATTGAGTCCCAACCAAATGAGGAAACTGAAGCACAGAGAAGGAATGGTCTCACTCAAATTCACACAGCTTGTCAGTCACAGAAACAGGACTGGGAACAAAGTCTGCTGCCTCATAATCTAATATACATCCCGCCACAAGACATGGACATCAAAGCAGACGGCACCAAAATAAAGTTCAAGGGAATGTAAACATCCCAGGAGCTCAAGGTTATTTGTCCCACTTGACAACTAACTTATCTGGAACTGACTATATTCTTTTCTAATTACTGTTGTGCCAGAATAACTTATGGCTTTTAAGAGACATATCAGTCCTAACGCTGCATTTCATGAAATTTAGAAACAACCAAACAAAAAATAACCGATGGATTTGGATCTGATGTTTATAGAACACTCCAGAAGGAAAATGACAAACACTAAAATCAAGTGGTGTGTAGTCAGCCGAAGAAGCCCCAGGAAGCCCAGGCTCACGTGTCAGAGATAACCTGTTGCCAGGCGTACCCCTGGAAAATGTCTGGAACTTGAAGGGCACCATTTGAAAAACAGTCATCCAGATGCATTTTTTATATATAACACTCATAAAGATTTGTTCCTAGAACAAGGTAACATTTTTCTCATTCCCAAATGTAATGCCAAGACTTAATGGAAAAAAAAAATAGATGGCAGCAACGTATGTTGGAATAGACCTAGTTTATTCAGGTCAATAAAGTAGGATCCCAGATGACTCCTCACACGAATCTTAACAGAAGGGGTTGGATGAAAGAAAACTTGGTTTCCAGATGAAACACCAGTTTTGGAAGCTAAAATGACTTTATATCCCAGACAGGATATGGCAGCGTACCATAGGCAGCGGGTGGAAAAAATATGCATTTCCCTTCCCCTGCTGGGTCACAGTGGCCATGTCAGGACCCCCCTGCACATTCCCAGTTGTCTCCTGATACCTCTGAGGAGTTTCTGTCGCGCAGCAGTCAAGGTCTGTCCTTGACCAGTACAAGACCTACGCTAATCGCTCTGTGAAATACACATGAGCAATCACCAATGGAAAGTTCTTGGCAAAGTGAAGCAATGCTGAATCTGTCCCCTGGATTAATTATAATTCAAGTGCTCTGCAATGATTATGGAAAACAGCATGTTAGGAATATTGACAACTAGAAGGTAAATGTTAAGTTGAGAAACCGTGCCTTATGCATTGGAGAAAAAAAAAATGGCGAGACCAAAGGTGCATTTCATCTCTGCTCTGTACATTTCTGAAATCCTGAGAAGTGGCTTCCTGTGAATTCCTTTGATCTTCACTCTCTGGACCACAGGTCACCTGTAAAGCAGATTTAGCCACAAGTGAAAGCCACGTAAATGAAAGGCAAGTGGGGACAGAATTAGTACTAACAACATGCACATGTTGACCAGGGCTTTCTCTGTGACCAGAGCCTGCACTGCTCTCTAAGAAGCACCCAGCCTCTGCTCCCTTGTAGTTTTTGCTCATATTTTGGGGGAGTTTTGGGGTTTTATTTTTCTTTTTCCTTTTTCTTTTTTCCTGGCCTCAACTCAAGTATAGAGGAACTTTAATTTATTCACTGGTTCAGAGATTGTAATCTGCCTCCTTCAACTTCACTCCACCCCTGCCAAATCTACAGGCAATGGAAAAATGTTTAATGGGCGCACAGAAACTTGCTGGAAGAGGTGAAGTTTTACTAGTTGCTATTTAATGTTCTACCAAAGCACTTGACAGTTGAATACA
Organism: Vicugna pacos; assembly: GCF_048564905.1. Classification (NCBI taxonomy): domain Eukaryota; kingdom Metazoa; phylum Chordata; class Mammalia; order Artiodactyla; family Camelidae; genus Vicugna; species Vicugna pacos. Next base: position 8,627,412 of record NC_132994.1, on the reverse strand, counting down.
ATCAACTCTCTATACATTATTCTGAAATGGAGACGATTCTCCTAAAACAGCAGTTCCCAAACTTCAAAGTGTTTCAGACTCACCTGAAGGGCTTGCCAAAACACGGATTACTGGGCCCCACCTCTCTGGAGGTCTGGTTCAGGAGGTCTGGGCTGGAGCTTGAGAATTTACATCTCTGACAAGTTCCCAGGAGATGCCGATGCTGCTCCAAGGACCACACTCAGAGATCTGTTCTAGAAAATCCTACCAGAATCTGCAGGCCATGCAAACAAGTCCAAGGGAGTTTAAGTCTAGATGTTGGATCGTGTGCAATGATTACTTTAACTCTTGTTTTGTGCAAGTTGTTATTACGGCATAATAAGGATTATTGCATTTCTTCAGTGTGATGGGTAAACTCAGTCAGAGTTTCTCTCCAAAGTGTTGTGTGCATGTATGCACATACTTATATATGCTAAGGGACTCACTTGATGAGCTAGTACCCCAGATTTCAGAGGAAAGCAGAACTAAAACCTTGAACTGAGAAGGTTGGAATCATCCAATGGTGCCTCAAGGTGTCCTTTGCTAGCAATCTACAGCTCTGTTGTGGATTTCATCTCACACTGTTAAGGAAAGTTCAGTAAAGAAAAAAAGACAAAGCTTAAAGAAGTTGATACTTGCCCTTAAATAAGACGTCCAAAATGAATATTTTCCAGATGCTAAGGAAATAAGGTAAAGCTCAGAGGTTTCACTACAAACAAACAAGGAATTTGGGAGGAAGCAATTCAGGCATAGGCAAATGTGTGGCAGCCTTTTGGGGCTAGACCAGAGTCATTATCTTCATATAAGGGAATAAGGAGATTTGAAGCACAGCCCGGATTATTCCTGCTTTTACTTGGACACAAGGTTAAAAATTATGTTTTGAGAACTTGCTCATTTTTATAATGTTTGTAACTTTTGTGGCTATTATTATTCGTTTCTGGCTTTTCCTTTCTCTAATTTGTTGCATTATCTATTAGAAAATAATTCTAGTCTCTTTTAGCTGAGTGCAATAAAAGCAAAGAATTCTTTTTCGTATTTATGATAGAGAAAAACTAAGGTTCTGAGGGTCAAGAAGTGCAGTGAGAATCCAAGTGCTGGATGCTGCAAGATCAGGCAAGAACTCGGAGAATGTTGTAGCATAATTAAATCTTACACTTGGACACTTCCCATCACAGGATTTCTTTACTCAGTCCTTGAAGGGGTTTTGCGTTTTTATATGAGCAATCCATTTATTTATACGATACTGGGAGCTCTAGTTTTCCCTGTTGCAGATCAGACTTTTCCACATTCTCCCAGTAGGGAAGGGTGCATTTTATTGCCTCAAAGTCATAATATGCAGAGGGTGTGGTCAGCATTATTTATTTAACAGCTATTTGTTCTACACGCTGAATGTATTAAAGAAGGGGGCACAAAGTCCCCCTGTCCTCAAAGAGCTTACAGTTTACTGGGATAGATAGGCAAATGAACAAATAGTTACAATGGTCTGTTAAATGCTATAACGAGAGAATAAAAAGAGACCTAAAGCAAACTATGGACTATGAGATAAGGCTTAATAGAACAAGTTCAGTGCAAGCTGACACCGGAAGGGTGAACTGGAGAAATATGAGCTGGACAGCCAAAAGGGTACGGCAGAAATAAGAATGCCCAAAAGGCCAATGGTGACTGCTGCCACAATGAATAAAGGGAACTGAAAGGAATTTAGCATAACCAGAGTGCAAAACAGTGAGCTCTTATAAGCAGAGCAACCATATAAATTATCAGCAAAACCAGGACACATTGGAAATGAAATGGAGTTGCAATTAGTAAACACATTGAAACAATAATAGCTTGAACCAAGATATATGATCACTGTAATTAGGGTCCATGTTAAGGAGCTTGGACTTTATATTTTAAAGACATAGGAGACATAAACAAGGAAGTGGCTTGATCATATTTGTATTTTACAAAGAATTCTGGCATCTGAGTAGAGAATACATTGAAGGTGCCGTACCAGAAGAAGACAGAGCAGTTAGAAACTTTTCCAACAGTTCAGCAAAAGATGATGGTTATCTGAACTAGAGAAATGCCTGAAGAAATGGAGAATAGTGGGTGAATTGCAGGGAGTCACAGAGGCTGGCCTGGAGTCTACCTGGAAGCTGTAGAAGTTGCTATTGCTCCAGGGAGAAGGGTACCACGAAGATGCTTTTGACTTGTTTTGCTTCCAAAATCTGGCAGTCTATTCATGGTTAGTGTTAAGTTTTAATTAAAGAACTTTGAACCAGCTTGTGTTTTCACAAAGTGAAAAACATAAGTGAAAGTCAATCATGTTATAAATTTAGAATAGAAATAATTATTACTAACTCCTGAACTTGTCCAGAAGGTCAACTGATGCCAAAATAAAATAATATGCACTATACAGATTGGAACAGTTAGATATCCCAATGTTCTAGTGTCAATTTTTATTCCAGTTAATTTCACCCTGCTCAATCTTGGTTAAAAATCAATAACTCATTTTGGGGTAAGGAAAGATTTCTTTCATACAGGAACAAAAGCATGATTCATAGAAGAAAAAACTGATGTGTTGGACATCATAAAAATTAAAAACTTCTGATAAGAAATGCTGCAGACTGGGATAAATATTTTCATATCACAAATCTAATTAAAGCCTTATGTGCCCAACACATATTTTTTAAAAGTATCAAGACTTAATAATAAGAAAACTAACATTCCAATAAAAGATAGACAAAAAATTTGAACAGACACATCATCAAAAATGATATATAGATGACAGATCAGAACATGAAAAAAAGTTCAACATTGTTAGTTGTGAGGGAAATGCAAATTAAAACCACAAATTGAAGTCACTACACATTATAATGAAAAAAAAAAAAAAAGACTGACCATACCAAGTGTTGGCAAGGATGTGAAGCGACTAGAACTCTCACACACTGCTGATGGGAATACTACGCTGGTAAAACAACTTTGGGAAACAGTTGGTAGTTTTTTAAGTTAAACATAATCCTTATATACAATCCAGCTGCTCCATTCCCAGGTATGTACCCAAGAGAAGTCAAAGCTTCTTTCCATAAAAAGATGTGTACACAAATGTTTGCAGTGACTTTATTTGTAATAACTAAAAATCCGAAATAACATAAATATCCATCAATAGATGAATGAATAAACGAAATGTGAAATGCCAATACAACAAAACTACTCAAAATAGAAAGTAATGCAACAACATGGAAAAATCTCCAAGAAGCCAGACCAAAAAGTAATGATAATAGGATAATGTACAGCATGATTTCACTTATATGAATTTCTAGAAAACATGAAACAGTCGATGGTGACAGAAATCAGACCAGTCATTGTGTTGGGATGCCTTGTGAGGATGGGAGAAAGCTAAGAAAGGGGGTTACTTTTGGGAGTAATGAATATATTCTTTATTATGACTGTTGTAATCTCAAAGGATCTTTTCTCTTTATTTTTGTGAATTTACTAAAAATTTCTGGGTTGTGGTTACCATGGGGTTTATATAAACAACCTAATATAGCTGTTTTGATGACCCCTTAAGTTCAAGATATTCTAAAAGTTCTACATTTTTACCTCCCCATGTTTTATATTTTTGACATCTTATTTTACATCTTTTAATTTTGTGTACCCCTTAACTGCTTATTGTAGACATAGATAATTTTACTACATTTTTTTCTTTTCAGTGTTTTTTTTTTGTTTTGTTTTGAAGTATAGTCAGTTACAATGTGTAAAGTTCTGGTGCGGAGCACAGCGTCAAAGCTTCCTACCAGCTGAGGACGGTGGGTGGGACGTAAGTGCTGCCTTGGCTAAGTGCCTCCAGCCCCAGGCACTTCACTCCTCATTTGTTGCTCAACACTCTGCCAGGAAGGAACCTTGGATCACAAAGGTGTGCAACGCATGAGCTGTTCATTTCTCTCCCCAGGATAATCAGATTTGTCTGAAGAGGAGAGTTTATCATTATATCAAATTTTCTTAACTCTAAAATTTCAAAAGGTTTTATTTACCAAGCTACCATTAGAGACTCTTTCATTTTCAACTAACCAGATCAGATACAGTTGCTAATGTTGACAACAACAAATAAACCTTGTAATCAGCCCGTGTATAGTAATACCTGTTCAGTAGCTTTTAAAATATTACATATATAAATTCTAAGGGTTAGGCTGAATACCATAAATTAATTGCTGAGTTAGTTAATTCACCACAGGTCTCATTCATAGTGATGGGGAATTCCATGACTCTGAAGAACTTTTGGGTGCCAGCAGAGTTGAATTGGTTTCATTCATTTCACTAATTAAGAGGTACAGGTAGAGCTTTCAATTTTCTCTCTGAATCTTATTAACATCCCTAGAAGACTGACATATGAAAAATGTAGCAAAGAAAATAGAAAATGCTCATAACTACAGTGTAGGGAGTCATACCAGGTCTGTCAAGATGCACAGGTACCTTGGGAGGTGAGCACACAGGTGGGACGTAGAGTTCTCTGACAGGGTTCATGATCGTCTCTAACTTTCACAGGACAGGTGAAATGTACGTACTGACAGACACGAGACAATGTTCCCCAAGGCGTCTCAAACAGCCCTTAAGACACTTGTAGACAAAACTGTATTTCACTCCATTGTTTTGAAAAAAATTATAATTCTAAATAAACTTCAGGTTTTATATAAGAACGTGTAAATTCTCCATTTCTCTGAATAATGCGTTTCTGCTCATTGTAATTTCTTCTAATTCCCATGGCATATCAGGACACCATTTATGGCTTAAGAAAATTGGGGGGAATAAAAGGTCAGACTAGAGTTAGATGTGGTAGTGGAAAAATATCTGGCCGGTTATATTTCATGGAATGTTTTGCAATCGCTTTTAAAATCTCTGGAAAGCTAATGCTGAAGAACTTTATAGAAATTAAGGAGTTATTGGCAAGGCCTGTTGACTGAGACAGCGCAGTGGAAATATACCAATCCCCCAAAATAATCATGATTCAGAAAGAAGAGGGGTTAAGAGGGAGAACCCCTCTTCTTTCTCTAGCAATCGCCTGCCATCTAGTGGTTGTATTGCAGCCTAGTCATGAATTGCTTTCTTTAAAAACAATCCCTAGTACTCTGTGAAAAGGTAACAATGTATTTTAAATAAGAACAGGGACAGGAGCTTGCACTACTGCATATACCCCTCAAAAAAAAAAGTATCTGAAGGAAAGACTCAAGAGAACCATGGCCAAGTCCCTTTTTTTTTTTACAAAGACTTTTGAAAAACAGAATATTTTGTGCTGGACTAATCAAAAACTGATCCCACTAAATCCACACAAAATCAAAGTAAGTTAAAAGAGAACTGCTATTTTTCATTCTTTCTTTCCATGTTATTTTTGTACTAATTCAGTAAATACATTTAGTTCACTTCAGCATACTGTATTTCTAACATTTGTGCCAAAAATCATGTAATCAATAATTCCTTATTGAGCAGTCCCTGTGATGTATACCATGGGAAGTACAAAAAAACAAAGAAATGTAAGCAAGCCCAGATCTGACATTGATAATCTAGCTGAGGAGAGAAAAATAACCCAAATGCAACAATTAGCAACAATGCTGATGCATGTGGTCCAAAGGAAGGAGAGCTCAGTGAGAACTGGTGGAAACATTTATGGTGATACTTTAGATGTATTTTGAATACAATTTGGAGACAAATGATCAAATCCCTGCACCTGGAGACAGTGAAGATGCTTTTTTTATGGGAATGGGGATTTAAGTCAATATAAAGGGAAGGAAAATGCATCCATATGATGTAGACTCGTGGGAATGGCCATACATTGTGCATGTTGTATGCCGATCAAAACTCACCTGAGCAAAATTTGCAACATCATGAAGAAGATCTTCGTGAAGGAGTTAAATTATGTTTCTACTACCATCTGAGCCATTAGACCCTTCCTTAATTGCCCTCGGTTGAGCAAGAACTGGCTAATTGTAAACATAAAATTTTATTAATGAAAGCCCTAAATGATTATTGTTGTCTCACTTTTGTAGATAAGAAAATTGATGTGCAGAGAAATTGTGCAAATTACATAACATTGCACAGAGAAAAAATAAGGTAGGGATTTTATTTTGGATCTTTCTGACTTCAAATCTTGCACGTGTGTGTGTGTGTGTGTGTGTGTGTCGGTTGTTTGTTTATTAGTTAGTTTGTTTTTTTGTTTTATGGACTCTACTGCTTCCTACTAAGGAATGTATTTTTAAGTAATATTTGATCTTTGACTTTCCTCTGCTGAAGCTGTAGTCTGTAAATGCATCTCCTCACAATTCACAAACCTTTTAATCAGATGAATTAGATAATGAAAAAGAGGTTTTAGGTCAGGGAGACAACTTCCTGCAAAGAATAGGATCACTCCAAACACATTTATAATAAATATCCCACTTTCCTACTGCATAACCCCCAGGGAGCCATCCTGCCAGTATCCAAGATTGCCTTGTAAATACTGTCAAATATTTCCCATCTCCCATCTCAAGCCTCTTGCTGCTATGGTTTCCCACCCTCCAAGTTCTCTACTTACCAGCTGGAAATATTCTGTCATTTCTACTCGGGAGAATCCTTTCTTCAGTGGCTAAGCTGTCACTTGAGTCCAGAGGAGGGACAAGGTTAACAGAGACTCTCTTTCACCAGAAAAAGACTCTGACAAAGACCAAAGTGACCCAAACTCAAACCCGAGGAGAGCTAGGTTTTCTCGGGAGTCCAGTTAGCAGTCACATTTCTGGCAAGCACTTGCTCCTGCAGTTCTCTAGGAAACAGGAGTCGGGAAAGGGCCGTGTGAGTGCCCTGGTCCTCATGGAATTACTGACTGGCCCACTGAAATAGCATAAGTCAGTGAAGGGTTCCTAAGGAGTAGGAAGTTCTGGCGCCCCTTGGGTGTCTCCCAAACATTAAAAGAACATTTCACTGGGCCACAACCACAAGAATTACACTGGAATCAACTTATACCATGTCCTAAGCAACTTCTACCAGGTTAAGGGTAACTCTCAAGGTTCTTCTAGGAAATGAACCCAAAAGTCAGAGTAGCAGATTCCACCACTGGGTTCTCCTTATTAAGCAAAAGAGTCACAAAAAGGTATTGGAGATTTAAATGACTTCATTAAAACTCACAATGTGTTAAATAGACACTTAACTTGAAAGGGATACTGGGTCAGCTTGATGGGGGTTGGTCACCTGGTGACACTGGTCTGCATGGAGACATCAAAGAAGGCCACGGAGAGCAGAGACTGGAACTGGAGCAAGAAGGCAGTGGCTGCTGCCCCTCCACTGGGGCAGGGAATACTGAGAAAAAAACCAGGGACCCTGCCTGCTGATGATCTATTTTGCAGTTAACAAAGTTAAAATATCTTTCTGAAACAAAACTCAGGCAGGGGATGAGGATGAGGAAGGGAAAACTTGAACTGAACCCTGCCAGACCAGGGGCTACAGAAAAATCTGTAAAGAAACAACTTAACAGTAGCTAAGAGTACACAGAGTCACATAGTCCTGAGTTCAAACACTAATTCTGCTACTTACAACCCAGGAGAAGTAACCTAACCTCTCAGAGCCTCGGTTTCCCTATCTGCAAGCTGGACTGCTGTGAGGATGTCCCAGATACAATGTCTACAGGCATTTGGCACACTGCCTGGTACATGCTATCTGCTCAGATAGAGAGAAGGCACTAATTGTCCACTGACCACAGAAGCAGTATCTAAAAATGTTCAGCTAGTAGAGCAGAACCTCGTTCCATCTTTACCAACCAAACCACCCCCTGCAGACACTCCAGAAGGCTGCTTGCTTTCTCATTCACCTAGTGCCCCCAGAATCACATCAAATGGGCCCATCCAATCCGTTCATGCATAAAGTCAGCTTCAAATCTCTAAAAGGTACTATGGATGCCACCAGCCCTCCTATTGTATGAGTTGCTAAAGCCTCACCAGGCAAAGAGCACCAGGGACAAGCCTGTAGTCTGACAAACTCAGATTTATTGAGTAGATGCAGCAGGGGAGGGTGCTCCTGTGCACGCACAGAACACCAGCATCTCTGGACAAGAGGGAGAGGGGAGAGAAGTTTCTTCTAAAGTTTTATTTCTGTGAAAAGAGGGTCTAGGAAAGTAGGGTTGGTTACTGTTTCTGGGACAAAAGGGGATTAACTTAGGACTGGGCATTGACATAAAACAAGGTCAACTCAGCAATTCAATATCTCTGGTAATAGATGGGTATAAAAAGCAGGCAGACTTACCATACGATCCAGCAGTCCCCCTTCTGGGCATATATCCAGAGGGAACCTTAATTCAAAAAGATACATTATGCACCCCAATGTTCATAGCAGCACTATTTACAATAACTAAGACATGGAAACAATGCAAATGTCCATCAACAGATGACTGGATAAAGAAGTTGTGGTATTTTTATACAGCAGAATACTACTCAGCCATTTAAAAGGATAAAATAATGCCATTTGCAGCAACATGAATGAACCTGGAGATTGTCATTCTAAGTGAAGTAAGCCAGAGAGAGAAAGAAAAATACCATATGATATCACTTATATGTGGAATCTAGAAAAAGAAAAAAAGAAGACACTAATGAACTCATCTACAAAACAGAAACAGACTCACAGAAATAGAAAACAAACTTATGGTTACCAGAGGGGGAAGGGGGCAGGAAGGGATAAATTGGAAGTTCAAGATTTGCAGATACTAACTAATATATATAAAATAGATGAACAATAAGTTCATACTGTACAGCACAGGGAACTATATTCAATATCTTGTAGTAACTTATGGTAAAAAAGAATATGAAAATGAATATATGTATGTTCACGTATGACTGAAACATTATGCTGTACACCAGAAATTGACACATTGTAAACTGACTGTACTTCAGTTGAAAAAAATTTTTTTTTTCTTTTTAAGAAAAGCAGGCCTGGGACCATCCTGTGCAAAAGGCAGTCACTCAAAGACAGGGTCACGACAGCACATGACAGCTGTTGCAGGACCTTCGGAGAAATCGTGTCTCCTATTCATTTTGCAGCTGGCTGATCTGGGTCTGTCCTCCCAGCCTGATGAACGGCAAGGCTGCTTTTTCCTTTTTCGCTCAGAGACAGTTTTCACTCTTTCCGTCCTGGGTAGATCTTTCCTCTTTTGAAGTTGTCCCTGGTAACTGTGATGGGGTTGATGGGAACCCTCAGTACTGTCTCTGCAGCTTTGCAGTAAGTCTCAAACTATTCTAAAATAAAGTTCATTGAAAAAAAGCAAAAAGTGGACCCCTAGACAACCCGTGATAATGCCCACTCACCTCCCCACAAGCACTGCTTCACAGAGAAGTAAAGGAACTCCATCCCATGCTTTAACACCTGAAGTCCTTGGTTCCACATCATTTTCAGCCAAGATCTGCTTTGTTCCAAAACTTCCCTTCGGAGGTCCCAGATGGATCTCTGTGAAGCTACAAGTTTACCTTCTTTTCCAGGATAGTTTGTTTTCTTTTTTAATATTATGATTTTATTCCTAAGACTCTACAAAGTAAATCTCCACCTCCACTATGTGCTCCTCAATCTCTGATTTCATCTCACATGCGCAGGGAGGTACCCCCTGGACAGAGCCTCCGGCGTGGCGTGACCTCGTCCGCATGGGCATTCCTCACAGGAGTAAGGGTTGTGCCCGCACCACCCTTCTCAGCAACGGTGTGTACCGTTGGCTCATACTGTGCTTGCGGAACTAAAATCCTCTGTGTCTTTCCTGTAGGGGCTGGGGTCAAGACCGTTGTCCTCTCCACCTTCCAAACCAATCTATGGTCACAGTTTATCTTTTAGCCAACGTAGAACTTTACTGGTAACATTCATCTTGTCAGTTTCTCCTACTGGTCAAGACTGCAACAAAATAGAAGCAGACTGAGAATTAGGAATTCTGGGTGCAAATTCTAGTTCTCCAACTATTTACATAACTTTAAGTAAGTCACTGTATTCCTCTGGGTCTCCTTTCTTTGCTTGTAAAATAAATGTGTTGCCATTAGACTTCTCTAAGATCTCGTCATCGCTCCTCACGCCCTGATCATACCAGGAGTCAGTCTATTGTATTACATTTCGTCTTCATTTTATGGATGAATAAACTGATTTAGGGGGATCGATTAACTTGCCCAATGTGATACAGTTCTAGGATTCTAGCAAGCTCTGTCTCTTACTCTAAAGAGTCTGAAGGCTGTGCTCTTCCCCCACTCAGTACAGCCTTCCCTTGACCTCATTTAGTTCTCTTGCATCATCAGTCTCTCCTCTGTTTCTGCACACAAGGCTACCAAGAACCTTCTCAGCCTGGAAGAAAACTGTCTGCCCCTGGGCAACCTGCACTGGCTCGCCCATCCTGCTTTGCCCCTTCACTCCACACCCACTCAAGAAGCCTCTGTACCCCTGCTCGCATCTCCCCATTCACTTGTTTCTTCATCCCCTGAAAATCAGGCTCATTCTGCTCCACACGCTGAAACTGGTCTCTTAGCAGTCAGTCCAGGGGCGGTGTCCAGCCATTGTCACCAATGACCTCTCTGGCTCCATTTCCTTCTCCCCAGAGTTTTCCTAAGGTTTTTTGTTTGAAGTTAGAAACCTTCAACTATCATCTCTACACAAATGGCTTCCAAAGCTGCATACCTAGCTCTGAACTTCAGGCGTATATGACAGGGTCGCTGTTTATTGTGACTAAAGCCCTGAGTTTCCCTCTTTCTGCTACTCCAGCTTGGCCCTTAGCGATCCCACAGAAGATTTTGCTGTGTGGAAATCTGAAGGCCCTCCTGGGTACAAATTCTGTCCAATGACAGTAGCCAGCCCAGTAGTAGCCTTTGTCCAAAGCACTGTTAACGGCTGAGAAGCTATGAAGCAGGTAAAAGTCCACAGGGATATTTAGCAGGAGGTCAGAGAGCTAGCAGGCATTTCGCCAGCCTCTCATAAAGGTACAAAAATACTCTCTTTTCAGCTAGAAGAAGAACAAGTGATAAAGTTTAAAAGGAGGTCTGGTTACCTAGATGTTTAAATAAATATCGTTTGTTTTAGGGCCGAGAACATTTTTTAAAATCCTTGTCCATTTGCATGTCATGGAAACAGTCAAAACAATCCATATGATGACTTTTTTTTTTTTTACTGCAAACAAGAATGTGCTGTACGCATTGCTGAAACAAAGCAGAAACAGCAAGAATCAAGTGAGAGGAGAGCTCAGCTGAGGACTCAACACGTGTTGGAAAAAGAAGAAAAATCCTCTTCATTCAAAGACGTACTTACGAAAGCCGTTTAAATGTCTTCCAATGTTTTGTGAAACAGATGGGAGCTTGATTTGGCTTAAAGATTTAGATGTAAATGAAACTGAAACACCAAGCTTAGAAGCCCAGAAATCCAAACTCAGCCATTTACTTCCTCCCTCAAAAAACTGATATTCAATAAAAAACTAAATTTTGCCTTTTTAAGAGACCGCATCAACTTAATTTTATAGTACAGTATAAGCTAAAGATTAAAATGTTCTATAATTTGTCTATAAATTTTTATATAACTCTTAGAATATTTAAAAGTTCATCTCGTTTATATTTTCTAGAATTCCCATGCCTACAGAAGACAAAAGTGTAGTTTAAAATCTGTGCCACATGCTACAATGTAATCGATTTTTTCAGTTAGGTCCTATAAGGATTATTTAAGAACAGTTTCCTGTTTCATTTCTCTTGAATTCATTTTTTCAGTAAGAAAGCACTTTTGTGGTAACAGTATCCTTATCAGCACAACTTCCAGTACCCTCCTGCTGGGTGGAACCCTTCCTGCCTGAGGTAGACCTTATTTTCAAATCATACGAGTACATTTCAGGATGTTAAATTGAGGGGAGAGTTACGAACACAAAAATATTTTAACCAACCAAACACCATCCGACCTAGTAGAAATTACAAAACATGACTCTGACCCTCCCGGGGAGAGAAAATGTGTGTGACGTGGTAAATTCCAGTTACAAAAGTAAGAAAGAATTTGTACTGTATTCAAGCGGAGAAACTGGGAAAGAGGGTTCGTGGGAACATTCAGAGAGTACACGTTATCCCTAAAAATCCGTTCTCCCCTTCTCCCAGACTAACCTAGCTTTTAATTATGGCCACACTATATTTCCAAGAAAGAAAGCCCTTACCTTTAAGCTCTACCCCATGCGACTGACGTAGAAGTCCCTTAGACAGCATTCAGGAATCTTCGCTAAAAACTAGTATTAGCTGTATTCTGCTAACGAATTCTGAAATGTAGATTGCAGTGGTTTGTTTCTCCATCTGAACCGTGAGCACAGCTTCCAGGGGGCAGAACCTAGAGATCTCCCGGGAGGACTTCGTGAAGCAGAGCTGCCCTGCTAGCCCTGCAGGGTTGTGCTTGTCCCCGGGGGCTGCTACTGCACATCACCACAAACCAGGTGGCTTCAAACAATGGAAGTTTACTCCTTCACAGTGCTGGAAGCTAGAAGTTCAAAATCAATGTGTCAGCAGAGTCACATGCCCTCCAGAGCGTCTAGGAGAGAATCCTTGCCTCTTCCTGGTTTCTGGTGGTTGCTGGTGTCGGGGAAATGTAATTAAAAACAAAATCTTCTCCCAACCCAGAAAATCTCTCTATAAAGTAGAAGAGAAAGAAACAATTTTATTACTGCATAAGCATTAAGCCAGAATGTGATGCCCATTATAGGCAGTCCACTGAGAAACTGCAAAAACGGAGAGAAATCTCACCCTTCACATAGCCAAGCAGATACAAGCCATTCCATACATGTTTCCAAGATAAATGATGACTGATCCTCAAGTAAAAGGACTTGCCAACCCTGTGTGTCACACAGTTTATCCTAGATTCACCTGCTCAACTGAGGTGGTCATCTCCAGCAGAGATGTTAACTGACTTTATCCAAAGGAAAATGGAAACTTCTCATGTCTTTGTGATAGAAGTGAAGTTCCTGTGGAAGCTGGGTTCCCAAAGAACCTGGGGGACAGGTTTGTTATCTCCCCTAATGGCTGCATTTCAAAGAGATGGTTCTTATACCCTTGAGGAAGCCATTCATGGAGGTGAAATGCTGGCTAGAGATGGGGCTTATTTAACTTTTAAAGACATTTCCATACATTTGGAAAACATAGAAAAAGAATCTACACTTAATAGCTTTCTAAAATAAGTAAGAAAAGGGAAGAGTGGATATCTCTTTCCTTATTTTGAAATGAAGCCTTATATTCCTTTAAAGAATTAGGTTTATCCATTTATTTCCATCTGGAGGAGGTACTGGGAATTGAACCCAGGACCTCATGTACATTGAGCATGCGCTCTACCACTTGAGCTATATCCTCCCTCCTGAAGCCTTATTTTTAACCTGTGTTTGCTCTTACAGGCAACCTTGGGCAATCTTTGGCTCATAGATGCATCACTCCTGTCTGCCTCCATCATCACCTGGCCTTCTCAGTGTGTCTTCGTGTCCAAAATTCCTGATTAGGGCAACCCTAGTCCGGTATGACCTCTTCTTAACTTGATTATGTATGCAAAGACCCTGTTTCCAAATAAGGTTATATCCACGGGTGCCGGGGCGGGGTGGGGGTGGGGGTTAGGACTTCAACAGTCTTTGGGAGAAGGGAGGTACATAATTTGACCCACAAAAATGGCCTACCTAAAAACTGTATGTTGGAGAAAAAATTATAACTTGGGGTCTTTGATACTCATAGCCAAGTAGTTCTCAGTTCTGGAAGAATCTGGTGACAAATTAAAGACTCCCAGCATCCTCCACCGAGCCAGTGACCTCCTTTCCCCTGGGGGCAAAGGGGACATTCTGGAAGACATCCTGGCCATCTCTTGTGTTATTTATCCTTTACCATCCCATCCCCCACCCAGTTATACTTAAAACACCAAATGGGTTGCAACCTTGAGGTGATGTCTACATTTTGTCTCCTCACCTGATACCTAAAACTGTTTAAGAGGGGAAAATACAACCTTTTCATTTTTTAATTAGAGCGAATGTCTTAACAAACATAGGCCAATCGTGGTCATGCTTTAAAGCAAATGAGTTTCAGTCAATATACAATCAGACTATCAATCAACAGATATAAATTACTGACGTTAAATCCTTGGCTCTTTTTCTAGGGAGAAGCAAGTGTTGAGAGCAGAAAAGGTTTTTTTTAAAGGTCCTATCTAGAATAATATGATTAAAGTAAAAGTAATTTTGGAAAAGAGAAAATGGAAAGTAGATTTAAATTTCTAAAATATTTAAATATTTAGAATTTATTACTAGTAAAATCCTGAACATGCCACAACAACAAATCAAAAAGCCCTTTTGTTTTGGCCCTGTGATAATTCCAAACTGCCTGAGGCAGGCTTATTCTTCTCTGTTGCTGTAACGTTATAGAACAGAATGCATGCCAGGGCAGAAAAGCAAAAACTCAGGATGAAAGCAGACCTACAGAGGTAAAATGTGAGTGTAAGTCATCCCCAAGGAGGTCACCTGCAGCAAGAACTCGGAGAGGGAGCATCTGAGCTTTCAATTTGATTGAGGAAATCCATTTTTGAAGGCCTAAAGTTTTCAAGAAAAAGAATTCTGGAAATTTAGGTTTGCACCCATGTAAGGTCCAAAAAGGTACAAGTAATAAAATTCCACTGTTCCTCTTATCCCAAACGCACAGGGATGCTAGCACACAGGTGGCTGGGCTCATGAGCAGAGACACACAACACACACACGCTGTGGCAGAGAGGGTGAAACCAGATACACCCCAGGGCAATGGAAATGATTCTACTGAAAGCATTGTGAATGCTTTCCAAATATCTGATATTTAAGCAAACACTATGAAAGATAACAAAAGCAATCATTTACTTATAGTTTATATATAGCTATTCAAGTCTGGTGTTACTGCCAATTCTTTAGAACTAGTGTATCAGTGAGATCCTGAAACAGAGTCAGTCAAGAACCTCCTGGACCTGTTCAGATCCTCCTCTCACCTTACCCACGCCATTACCATCCCCAAAGGATAAGTCATTGGAGATAACACTTGCCAGAAAGAATGAGCCAAGTATCAAAAACTGAAAAAGGAGCCAAAGAAATTGCCAGTAAGACATCCTAAACCAAGGCAAGACAGCATAGCACCAGGAGGTCAAGTGTCAGAGAAAGTCAGGTCAAGATGGGAGAGGAAGACTGTTTGGTGCCGACCCTGTGAATGCCAGCTGGGCGACACGTATGTGTGGTCAACACGCTGCCCTGGCATAAAGCTTGTGAATGAAACATATCACAAGCCATACCAGTAAACAAAGAATGCTGTGGCCGTCAAGTCATCAGCTGCTCCTGCCACCCCAGCAGTGAGCAGAGGATGCAGACAAGCAGGCAGCCCGGCTTCTCCTGCCACAACCTACGGTGCCCCCCCGAGGGGACTCAGGATGTGGAAGAACAGGACACTGGCCCTAGATGGCTAGGTGCATATCAAAGGAGTGATTTTAGTGAGCCCAGACCTTTCCATCTTCCCACACATAGAAAAGCACTAAATTCCTTAACTTGAGATAGCTGGTTTTCTTTAACTAACAGTAATCTTTTGGTGTTCTGACTATTCGGTATTTGCTGTAGAAATTCCTATAAATTCTGGCTCCTCCCCTACCTCTTCAGAGCAGTCCCTCAGAGCCATCTGAGATGCTGCCATCCCGGGCTCAAGGAGACCGAGCCCTCAGAAATGTCCACCAAATAAAACGTAACTCTTGGCTTCTAGGTCGTCCATTTAGTTTCAGCCAACAAGCTTGGCTCATCAAGAAGCTAAGTGTGCCCAGACACCATCCTCGCCCTCGGGCTTCCTACCACCATCCAGACTGCCGTACAGACCGCAGGGAAAGACTGATGTTTTCCCAGCTTCATCTTCTGAAAAGCTGTCTTCTAGTCCAGGGCTCGTTTACGTTCAGTCAGAGCTTCCCAGGTGTGCTTCTTCAGCCTGCATCTCTGAAGGCCCGTCAGTCCCCCTGGACCAGTTCTCCTTAAAGACTGCGCCCAGCTTATCTGCCCCATCCCTGTGGAATCCCACAGCCAAGAGGCCATTGTGGGCAGTTCCTGCTCTGGCTTCTGCACCCCGATGACTGGGAGTGGATAGGAAACTGTGCAGGAACCTGCTCTTCCAGCCCTGGGTGAAGGCAGCGGACATATGAATGGGGAAGCTGAAGGGCAGAAGGTGCAAGACGGAGTCCTTGCTCCATGGAGCCAAATGCAGGAATTGTCCTCTCAACCACAAAGAGCTGGGGGAGCCAGTAAAGACTGACGCAGAAACGACTGTAACCTGCCTCTGCTTCCAGTTACTGCCATTTGTTTCCAGATCTCAATGGCCAAGGCTTACTGCCAAAAACATTTCATGGAAAATATGAATTTTGCACAGGGTCACCTGGTTTACAGTGTTTTTTTATTCTAAGTTTAGGTACAGAAATCAATAATGGTGACATCACAAATACTTAAGCCACGATCACAAGCCTCTTCTATAAGTAACACTCATAACGTCTGCACATTCTAAGCTTCACTTACTTTTAATCCCTTCTTGGGTGGATAACAAAGGAATACCATTTGTTTTGTCTCATATGAGAAATAAGTGGATTGGAAGAACATAAGCTCCCCTGTCACCTCCAGGTCATTTATTCATTCAACATAGGTTTATTGAGCACTAATAATGTCGATGTGCTGCACAACTGGAGATTCCAGACGTGGATAAGTGACAAGCTTATGCTTTGTTGGGCAATATTTCAAGAACAGCTATCTTCATTTTCTGGGCAAGAAGCAAGGCTATGTGGCATCCTGCTGGTAATTATCTTGAAGGAGATAATTAGCTGCCCAGCCTTTCTGTTCCTTGCCCTCTGCTTTTTCCAAAACTTTCATTTCCACCCTCCTTCCCCAGTTCCCTCCCATGGCCCAGCCTGGCCTTCTGCCATCACCCAGCCCTTGCCCAGCCCTGCGACGTTGCATTTCGGGGCTCTGCTGTGCTGTCCACCTCGCTCTCTCCTTCTCTTTTTCCTGCTGAGCTCATCCTTCTGCCTAAATGAGTCTTCCAATGTGGCTTATTCCTTCACTTTCTATTTTTCTTCCCTGTTTATTACAACCATCACTTAAAACATATCTTTACTAAAAATGAAACTCCTTTCCTATTTGGCCTTTCTGGAAATATTCCAACTCTGGATCAATCCAACTACTCATCTTTTTGGCTTCATATACAAGTTGCTAAGTGCCATTGGATAAAAAGACTCCACAAAAGAACTAAGAGAGGAGAGAATTTGAACACCTACATGTTTATGACCTAGAGCCCCAGTTAGATTTTCAATGTTGGCAGACAATTTTCTGTCTCTGAGTGGCTTCTCCCCATGTGCCGTGTTGAGATGGTTCCGTACCTTCATCAGTCTTTTCAAGTATTCCGTTCTGCTACTTTTCCCTTCCTTTTTGTGTCGATGGCCTTACCTACCTTACAAGGAAACTGAGTCACTGACACAAGCTTCTGTTAGTGAGTTTTCTGACTATCTGAGACGATGCCTACACACAGGCAAGAACAGATTAAAAGGATGTCCTAGTCCCTGACCTTACTCTGCCTGGACAGTGGTTGGAGTAAGAAAGTTCAAACTCATCTCTCTACATCAGTCTTCCCATTTTCCCTCACATTTCCATACTACAATTTTCTTTCCTCCTGTTTGCAGTGAATCTCTCTGCTCCATTCTATACCCCACCCCCTTTCTCTTCTTTAGGAACCCTATAACATTTAGACAGTCTTATATGTTTGTCTCACTGCTGCCTTTTTTTTCGCAGCCTATACCCATGACCAAGCTTATTCTATGTTAAAGTTCCTCCCTTTGACCCCAAATTACCTTCTAACTACAGTCCAAATGTTCCTTCCCTTTCTTAGACAAAATTTTTGAAAGAGCAACCAGGAAAAAAAATTCTTGTATTTTTATCCTAATAATAAAAGTAATGTCTTCATTTTCAAAACTCTGAAAAACAGAGGAAGATAAAAAATCACTCATAACCAAGCACACAGGGAAAACCACTTTTAACATTTTGGTAGGGTCCTCGTCTGTTTTCTCTACTTCTACATCCTCAACATCCAGTCCTCCGCCAGATGCTTCATACATATTTGATGGGAAAATTAATAAATAGGTAAATAAACAAGTAGAGGAATAAGCAAACATTTTTTATTTTTGAAAGCAAGTATTGCAAGTCTTCCTTGTTCAAAATTCCCAGCACTTTCTCACCACTGGCTGTCATTCTGCCCAGGATGGAATGAATTTCCCCAATAGCCACAGCCAAGACCACCCATGGGCCTGATGCTGCCAGAGTAAATCCTAGAACCCCCCTCTTTCCCTCAGACCCCAAAAATGGCAGAAGAGAAAGCAACCTCTAGTTTGAGAGCAGCTGGGGCCTCTTCAGGATGATAGAAGTAGAGCTCTTGGGGATAGATCAGCACTCATTTCCACGAAACATTTTAGGAAAGAGCCCTTCGGGCCCATTTGGTAGTTATAATTCTCGTCTGTGGTGCCCTCGAGAAGTACAGGATGAGAGTCATCAGGGAATGAAGAGGTAGGATCTTATGAAACAGGACATCGTCTGGAAGCTTGATTGTCGTGGAACAGTGTTCACTCCACGGAGGAGAGTCCCACGTCCCATCTCTTGCCCTGCATTGCTCAGAATGATTGAGCAGCCACATGTTAAAAACTAAGCATTACGAAAATCCAATAAAATAAGATACGTAAAAGATCACTTTCAGCACACGCACTAACCTTGATACCTCCAACGGCATCTTCTCTTTTCCTTCCCAGTGACCACCCTGCATAAGCTGTTGTGGGTAAAGACTAGATTCTAATATGCTGGTTTCCTAGGACACAGTGACCACTGCGAGGCAGGAAAAGCAAGTGGAGAACTATGCAAACCCATAAAAGGGGGCTTTCTCCCCGATGTTAGAGAAGGAGATATGAAACAGGTGGGAGAAGAAGCAGGGACATTTTAGGAGACATGCGAAGGTTTGTCCTTGTTGTAGCTAATCTCTGCTCCCCACTTCTGAAGCTGGGTGGAAGGTAGGAGCTTCAGGGGATAGAGAAATAGGTACAAGTGTGTTTCCTATGAAGTCTGGAACCCCAAGGAGTAGGGGGGAGGCAGACATGTATTCTAAAAGACACTCCCAAAGCTTTTCCCAAGTCAGGTTTGGTGTGGGGAGTCTATACACTTCTTGTGGGCCCAGAATTAACTGGAAGAATGAGTCAGCTCACCAGCGATCTCCCCAGCAGAGTGGTGGGTGGCCTTGCTGTGAAGGTTAGGGGGCTCGGGAATGCTGCATCTCTGGGAGTTAGGCCACATCAGGAAACCATACAGAGGTTCCAAAGGATACCTCAAGCCACCAGACCCCCTGATGGAGCCTGCATTGAACACAATCATCCACACGAGAGATCCCAGCAGATGGTGACACAAGTAGTTAGTAATGGATAAGAGCAGAAAGGCAAACACAGACATGGAGCTGGTGAGACCAGACAAAAGCAAGCTCTCTGCACCTCCAGTGTGTGGTCAGTCATGGAAGTGGGTGCTTCCCCAACACACACTCACAGTCGTAGACACACTCACAAACATGTACACACTCAAACACACATGTCCATCAGACAGCAAGCACGCAAGAACAGCCTAATAGATCCTGTGAACTGAAATGTAACTAAGAAGATAATCCTGAATTTTCTATGAAGAGTCACTGAACTGAACTGGACTTTCTTGGAAGAGCCTGAATAGGTTTTCCACAATTAGTGAGCATATAGCTCAGCAGCTAGATAACTGCAATCTGCAATGTTTGTGCTCAAGTTCAACATGGTGCAAAGCTAAGTTTATATCCAATAAGGAAGAAAACCATGTGTCAGACTTAAAATTCCTTACAGAGGAAACTGAGGAGAGAAGTCAAAACCTGTGGCTCTACCAGAATGGGATTTCAAATCAAGAAGTCACAGTTGCTCAAGTATTTTACTATAAATCTAAGTGTATTAAGTCAGATGAACAATGACGTTACCAAAGTTTCTTATTTTTAAGCCAGGGTCATGAAAAAGTGATCAAATTTTAAGAAAAAAACATAAGAAAACAGAATTTAAAATTCCACCCCCTTACCGAGGCAGCACACTTGAACTGTGTTAGTTTACTGTATTGCTCATTGACAGGGATGGACGAGACCGAGCCCCCCAGTTCCAGTAGGTTCTATTCACCCTGTAGCACAAGCATGCATGGAAATTGCGAATAACACATTCTACCAAAGTCAGGAACGGTGCCAAAAATGCAGAGAAGGAGGAGAATAATAAGGTCTGACTCGCAAGGGAAAACTTCATAAAGGGCACAGAAACCAAGGGGAACCTCGAAGGAGAGCCCTAGGATAGTTCTGGAACACCCAATATACTAGAGAGAAAAAACTAAAATCAAGGATGTCGTCTCACTGTGGGGCAATCTTCATGTAAATAAATGAAAAAAATCAGTAGTATTGGATGTATTTGACATTTTAGTAACGACCTTGTTTCTACAGATATTAAATTAAAACATTTAAAAAGCAAAGAGAGAGAATAGCAGGATAGCGGAGTGCAACACAGAAAGCTCTAATTCCAATAGAATTTATAGGAGAGGGTTTATTTAATTTAAAGTCTTAGAATATGAAAACCTTAAAATAGGAACCAAGTCAAAATATTACTCCTGTATCCATCCTTAATTGTTTGTGTGTAGGGGTTGAGTATGTCTATAATGGGAAAAGAAGAAAGTTTTCCTGCATGAGGCCTCTTACTCGGTGTATCATACCCCAAGGGAATATTACAAATGCTAGCGCTTAAAACTTTTTAAATGAACCAAGATGATTGCTCACAAATGCATTTATGGGAACAGCTCTGAGAGCTAAGTGGGAAGATGAAACCAGATAATCTAATGGTGGGTCTTTTCCTAGTCCAAAAAAGATGGGTCTGTAAAGTAGGTGAATCATTTTTAAATACATTTTTTAAAAAAAATAGTAGAGATGAGAAGAATGAAAGTAGATACTAAAAGATAGAACAATTTTACTGATATACATATGAACCTGAGACCAAAGAGAAAAAACTACAATCTTGAATCAGGCTAAATTTGTTCACACAGGCACAGTGGCCTGAGATTTGGGGTTCAGCACTATAGCTCATGCAGCTGGAAGTGGCTCCAACAGTTTACTTGGTTGTTGGCTAAATCCCTCCTCTCTAGCCATCACAATCACGAGGTCCACCATCCAGTTATCATAATCATAGGGTCCACCATCCCAGTTAAGGCTGAGTCAAAATCTTCCTCGTGGATGACGTCTAATGATTCCTCTGACCATCGCAGTTCGTCAGCCCATGGAAGGCTCCTGGTTGATTTCTCCTGACTTTGTCAAATTAACATCTTGCCATTCCCTTAATAGGTTATTTTAACAATTGATGAGCAACAGAGCTGAGGAATACATCATGGGTGGCACATCATACTACTCTTAGAATAATTTTTTGTGGAAAAGGAGTGATCAAAATTTTCAATCTTTACCTGAATATTGCTTTGCATTTGGTATTTGGTTTCTTGATGTGTCACTGTGTCTGTGTTATGAGGTATCAACACACTTCAAATGATGAATTCCTTAAAATATTCCCACCCACCCCACCCCCAAAAAATAGTCTGCCCTACAAAATAGACCAGCTTTGCACTGTCTTCTTTTCTTGAATTTTTTCAGTAGCCTGAATAAACTCTACCGATTCCAAGCAAGCCCATTAAATTCAGGAACCATGTTCTCACTCATTCTTTACTTTCATTCCTAGACAAAATACTTATATGGTAGAATTCAATGGAATTAAGCAGCATTATTGCAGCAGTCAATTTACACAAGTTTTAAGCTTATGGTCTCTGGAAAAAAGAGAAAGAACAAAAAGAAGAAAGTTAAGGAGAAAATTAGCAATTATGTAGTGCAGAGAATTCCCCCAGCCATTCTGCCACATATGTGTATCCACCTAAGGAGAAGGGGAGAGACAGAGAGTAAGAGAAAGGCTGAGATTTCTGAGTAACGGCAGGTGTGAAACTGCTTTTTCCCCAGTTCTTCTTGTCAGTTTCTGGAAACTTCTCAAGGTATGAGCATGCCACTGGGCTGAGTGATTTTCACCTTGAAATATTCGTATTTTTCATAAAAGATGAACCCAGCTCAAAACCAAATATGTCATCTGTTGCTCAATCGAAAAAAAAAAGAATTTTCTGTTTCAACATCCAACCCAACCGGTTGTTCTAAACTGCATAAGGGATATGAATTTGTCTCCAAAGTGGCATATTCCTAAGGGCTTTAGCCTCTTACAACCTTGCTTTTCCTGTCTTAGAATCTATGTGAGATGACTGCATTTTTGCTCCCAGGTCCACCTTACCCCCCTCTCCTCCTGTGTTCTGTATTTTGAGGAACAACAGTTCCCAGGGTCTCCTGCCATCTGCCTTCCAGGTAGGTTTGACCAGTGGGAGGAACTGGCAGAAGATTTGAGTGTTCTCTCTCTCTGTGTGTCTTTGATGGTGCCACCAGCAATGGCTGTGTCTCCTCTGTGGTGCCAGCTCCCACTAAACAGCTTTCACCATGGTTCTTGATCCTTCCAGGGAGCCTCAATTTTAGGACCTGGAAATACGACTTCTCCACCATCCTTCTGACATGATGGAGGCAGCAGAGTGCTGCTGCTGCTGCTGCTGCTGTTCTCTGGATGGCCTCTCCATCCCCTGTTTGGTGGCTGAATTCTTTCACCACTTTGTTGACTGAATCCCTTTATTAAAGTCCCTCTGCTGAAAAGCCTACCATGATTACATCATTTCCTAGCTGGATTCTGACTGATACAGAAGCTAAGCCACACACAAAATGAGACTAGTCTGCAATTTCCATTCCTCATTATGATTATTTTTAAGTAACCAGGGAAAAATAGATGCTGCCCAGAGGAGTCAAGGAAAAAGTATGAGCAAGAACAAAGCAGAGGAGTAACTCTATCTTTTCACTTTTGAATGTCTCACAAACGATTATTAAGGACCTCATCTGAGGATAGATAATCCCATATGGAGACCAGATACTCTTCAAAATTCGAATGCACAAATATAAAGAAGTGTTATCTTTTAAGTCATTCATTTAATGCTAAATGGTTCATTTGAATTGGACTGAAAAAGTCCTGTAGGCTTAACTTCCACTAAAAACTGCATAACTTTATTAGTAAAGTCATTCTGCTTCTTGGAGACTCAGTCTCCTCCACTCTGTAAGCTAGGAAAGCTAGGCTAAATCAGTGGCTCTGAAATTTGGGGGAGATATCAACTCATTCGAGGGTCTGATGAAAGCTACATACTCTTTTCCCAGAAAAATAGACTTAGAAATTTTGAATATCATTTCTGGGTTTCTCAGAGTCTTTGAAGTTCATCCATGGTCCTTCAAATAGTCCATGGACTGACGGTTATAAGCCCATGGACTAGATCCTGGACCTCTCCAAAGGTCCATTTAATCCTCAAGCTTTATGGGTTTTCCTGTATCAGGTCAGGAAGATAAGACAGAAGGAGAATGATTTGAGAAGGCTGCCATGGTTATCTTTGCTGTTTCCCAATAGACTGAGCTGACAAAGACTTTCCCAGTCCTGGGACACATGCTCTTTCCCAAGTGCCTGAGATGAGATCAGCTTCTTGGAGTTATCAGCTTGCTGGCAGGCACAGAGAGCATGAGGGCTGGAGATGCAGGCTCACTGGGACTGACAGTAGAGCAAGGCTGCTTGCCATTGCCTCCCCAGTCTGTGAAAAAGCAGGAGGGGAGCCCTAGGGGAAGGCATAATGCTAATATTTCCAAATTTCAGCACAGAAACAGGAAACTTTAATAAAGCTCAGGTTTGACTCAGCTGCTCCTGCATCATTAGTTTGGACGGCTCTTTCTCCATCTCCCACTCCCCCCACTCTCCTAACTCCCACTTGTAGACCTCCTGGTCCCCATCTGTTTCTGAGTTGCCTTCTGCATGGATAGACCATGCCAAATTCTAATGGTAACACTTTCCCCTCTTGGAAAGCAGGCACAGTTCTGATCAAAAAGGAAATGCTAACAATTCTAGAGAGTGTTATTCGGATAACAGAAAGAAAGAGCATCAGTTATATATGGAACTGAAGCTTGAAAATTACAGGCTTAATTCCTTTGTTTTGCCAAAATAAGTGTATGTAATTTTAAGAGCTCTACTTCTAAGTGTAAGTGTATTACCTGAGCTTTAAGTCTGCCATTAATTATTCATGTTATTTTAGATAACATAAAGTCTCAAGATCGGGGTAAATTACCTCTGAATTGTATTCCAGCTCCAAAAATCCTACGATTGCCCAGCATCTCTCAAAAAGTACTTCGGGGAACATTGGCCCTTCAAAATAAAAAGTGTAGTATCTAAATAACTTTGAGAGATCCTGTAAATCTCTCCCCATCTACAATCTGTCCCTTAGAGATTCCTTATACATGTGAACATATTAAAGGCTATGAGAAATTTTATAAGGAAAGAAGAAAGGAAGAGATACACTTAGCTTTATTTAGTTCACTATTTCCTAAATGAATTTGACCTCAAAAATCTTTCATTAAATAGCACCTTTTGATAGTCCATGGAACAGATACTGAGAAACATTGTTTCATATATTAGCAAATATGTCGGTGGTAGAAAATTATTCTCAGGAAAGTGGAGTTATTGAAAATCGAAAGGAGGTAGACATTTCTAAATAATGTGTAAATAAAAAGGAGATCTAGCATTTTGTGACCTAAAGTCAATGCCAATCAAGTTAAAGGATCTTAAGAGTGTCCCTTCCTGATGAAGTATTAAACTGTTAATTGGGATCACACACCTGAAACTGGAAGGACTGGCTGGGAGCGGGGAAGCATTTCCAAGACATAACCCTGCCATCTTCCACTGTGCAGTCAGCAGCTAGCCAAGCTCTGTGGTGTGACTGACCCCCTGCCCGTAATGCCTTCAGACCACGTAGAGTCAGGTGCAGGCGGGTCAGACTTTCTTAACTCTCAGTAAAAGCCTTAGCGGATGTATTTGTTCCCCAGGGCTACTGTAACCAAATGCCACAGACTGGGTGAATTAAAACAATGGAAATGTATTATCTGACAATTCTGGATGCTAGAAGTCTAAAGCCAAGGGCCATGGACCGTCTGAAACCTGTAGGGAAAACTTAAATGCCTCTCCTTAGCTTCTGGTTGGTTTAACAGCAATCTTTGAGGTTTCTCGACTTGTAGCTCCACCACTCCAACCCTCCGTCTTCATAGGGGTTATCTCTCTATGTCTCTTTCTTCACATAGCTGTCTCCTTCTAAGAACATCAGTCAAATTGAGTTAGGGACCCATCCTACTCCCACAGGACCTCATCTTAACTAATTATATTTACAACAATTCTATTTCCAAATGAGTTCACATTCTAAGGTTCTAGGGGTTAGGATTTCAACATATCCTTTGCGGGGGACACGATTCAATCTATAATGAAACTCTAGGACTTTGTTATAAAAGTCTTAGATCTTCTTATGGAATGCTTTCCCAAGACCTCTAGTCTTTTAATTGTGGTATTTTTGTCTTCTCAGCCTATTTATTTACAACTATATTGCAAGTTGCTTACTTTGGACTTTCGAACAGAATGTGCTACACCTTAAATTCCACTGATTGTGAGTGCAACTAAGTTTATCACCATTTTTTTTTCACTAAGCAAGAAAGCACCTTGTATTTTCCATATTGGCTTTCTCCATCTAGATATTTTGAAGAGGCATGAAGGGGATGGTAAGAAAGGGCAATGGAATGCCTTTGCTTTTTTGCTGTGCAAATAATCATCTTCTGAATTATATAAAACTGGAAATGTTGGGTGAGGGATGAATTTCATGCTGCAAATCCACAATAAGTATCAAGAAAACAGAAAATGCCAATCAGCTTTCCAAAACCCGTGATTTTATGCTTAGTCACAGGACATAGACATCGAGCCTACAATAGCCACATTACTGAAATGAACCAAGAAAACATAGAGCATCAGGACAAGTACCATTATCACAGAGAAAAATGCCTTTTTCCCATTTGTATTGGTTTTCTATTACTGCAGAACAAATCATCACAAACTAGTGGCTTAAAGCAACACAAATTTATTATCTCGCAGTTTCTGTTGGTTGGAATCCAGAAATGGCACAGCTATATTCTTTGCTCAGGGTCTCACCAGCTTGAAAGAATGTTGTTTTTCAGTATTTTTTTAGTTCAAAAAATGCTGAGATGTAATTTCTGCATAAATTTAAATACAGGAGAAAGCCAATTGTCATGAGACTAAGAACATCTGGAGTAACATAAACAGACTTTTGAATGACAAGAAACATCTTTTATGCATGCACACGTTATCTATGATAAATTTCTTTGTGTGTAGGAATAAATAGTTATTATGCATGGTGAGTTTCTACACTGTCTCTTACCCTGTGAAATCCCAACGCTAAAGTTTTCAACTAAACAGAACTTTTATCCTGATAGTTCAAAACTCCATCTTCCAGGCTCTAGACCTCTTCCTCCCATCCAAGGTCACAACATTCACAAATTGAAAGAAGAGGCTTTTGATCCTAGGACTCAAAACCAGTGAATGCAAGCCCTGTAATTTGGACTGTGAAACAAATATCTCACAACAGATAGAGAACAAGCATTAGGTGCTGCAGATAATAAATGCTGGTGAGGCTGTGGAGAAAGGGAGCCCTTGTACGCTGTTGGTGGGAACACAAATTGGTGCGGCCACTGTGGAGAACAGTATGGAAGTTCCTCAGAAAACTAAAACTAGAACTACCATTTGACTCAGCAATTCCACCCTTGGGTATTTATCTGAAAAGGAACCAAAAAACTAATTCGAAAAGATACATGCACCCCAATGTTCACAACAGCATTATTTACAATTGCCAAGATAAGAAAGCAAGCTGAGTGTCCACTGACAGATGAATGGATAAATAATATGCGGGATATATACCAAACAGAATATTACTCAGTGATTAAAAAAATGATATTTTGCCATTTGCAACAACATGGATGGACTTGGAGAGTGTTATGCTAAGTAACGCTAAGTAAAATAAATCAGACGGAGAAAGGTAAATGCTTTCACTTATATGTGGAATCTAAAAAACAAAACAAACTAGTAAATATAACAAAAAAGAAACAGACTCACAGATATAGAGAACAAACTAGTGGCCACCAGTGGAAAGACGGATGGGGGAGGAGCAAGGTAAGGGTAGGGGATAAAGAGTTAACAAACTACCATGAACAAAATAAACAAGCTACAAGGATATATGGTACAATACGGGGAATATAACCAATATTTTAATTATAAATGGAATATTTTAATTGTAAATGGAATATAACGTTTAAAAATGATGAATCACTATGTTGTACAGAAACTTACATAATATTGTACCTCAATCATACTTCAATTTTTTTTAAAAAGCATCAGGTGCCGCACACCAACTTCTGAAAATACGTCAGAGGAAAATACAATTCCTCTTTTAATAAAGATATTGATACAAATAAATGCTTTACTATGTATTTTAACATTATATTTTGTTTGTATCAGCAATTGCTATGTGACAAAAACAAGGTTTTGAAACACCATTCTGACTTGCATCACACTGAGACAGAGGTTCTAGGATTCTGCCCCAAATACTTTCCCACAAAACCAATCTTACCTACAGCACAATGAGGTATCCAATGAAGAAGTGAAAATATGGAGAAAATATATAAATTTCAACGTGTGATGACTAGCTGATGTTTTACTTGTGATAAAAACTTACTAAGCATATTAAATCAAGATGGGAATCGAAGGAAACATGCTTTAATTTACTTACTAAGTAGACTTTGTTTCATTTGGAATCTATTTGGCTGCAGGTAATAAAATACACAGTTCATGGTGGCTTACATCGTAAGGATATTTACTGTCTGCGTGACAGGAAGTCCAGAGGTAAGTGGTCTCAAGGTGGATTCAGCAAGTCAAAGACACTGGCAAAAACTCTGACCCCCTCCCCTCTTCCCGTCTGCCATCTTCAGCACTGCAACAGTGTCTTTGCTCATGACTGCAAAGTAGCTACCGTGGCTCTGCACATCCCTTCTGCGTTCCAAGCAGGGCAGAGGAGAGGAGATGGAAAGTGCTCTCCCACACTGCTCTTCTTATTGTAGAAGACCTTCCCCAGAAGCCCTCAGTTGCCCCTACACCTCACTGGCCAAAAGAGGCTCCCATTCCAGCCAAGCTGCTTCACTGTCATCCACTTTGAAAGTATTTCCTAGATGTCTTTTGGAAAAATTGTAAAGGATGGAGAAGGTTTTGCTACTAAATGCCACTGTCAAATTGAGGCTTCTGTTTTCTACTAAGAAGACAGAGGTCCCTGCCTGCTTGAATGATTCACTTTTCACAGAATGGAAACAAGTTGCCTTCTTGAATTGACTCCCAAATATTCGCTTCCTACTCTTTGAACAGCTTTTAATGAAAGCAGGACTATGGGAGAAAAAAATTGCAAGATACCCTGTTTCTTGCCAACAGTTAATCTAGGACAAGGTGCTGGCTCCCTTGTCCAAAATCAATTCTAGAAAAACTATGAATGACCAAGGGGAACACAGGTTGCATCAATTGAAAACAAATACAAAGATAAGAAAACCCCAGAGACTGAAGCCTCCATAAAATGGCTTATGTGAGAGCTGCGTAGCTGAAGCCCAGGAACCAGCAGTGAGGGAAGAGTCTGGAAGAAAGCCTTTCAAATTTGGGCCCTGGCCTCACCCCAATCTGTCTTGAGACGCTCTTTTTTTGACTGCATTATCACAGGTATCAGTAGCAATCGCTGAAGCCATTTGTGACGACAAAGAGGATGTATTAGAGCAGCGCACAAGCCCAGCGGCGGTAAAGACGTTTGGAAAACAGCACCTCCCATCCTCCAAAGCCCAGGGCTGTGGATTATGACCCAGGAAGCTGTCTCCTCTGATGCTGCTTCTCCCCAAGGGCTTCTAGATCAGCCCTTGACCAGAGACTGCAGGAGAGAACGGAGCAAGCCAGAATGAGCAACAAGGATTCCGCAGCTCCCGGGCTCCCCTTCTCCCCTCTCCTTAGTTTGCTGCTACTGGCACTGAGTAGGAACCGGCCCTCACTGCCACTCTGACACTCGCGACCAAATAGAATAGCTGGTAGCCCCAGAGGAACAAGAACTCACAGGATCAAATGATAGAGTTCTTGGGAAAGCATTCCTATTTTTTTAAGTGAGCAAACTGGAAAACATACACCATTTGAAGAAGAATTACTGGAAGGGAAAAACCAAGGTTTCAAATTACATATGATAGATATTCTTTAGGAGATGAAAGAAGAATAAAATGAAACAAGAACAGAAAAAAAAATTAAACAGCCCAAAGAAATACTATATATGGAGATAAACTAGTCAAAATAAAGAACATAGTGGATTAGCGTAACAGGAGGCAGATACTTTAAAGGTGAATTGTTAAGAAAACTGAATTGAGGCAATCCCCAAAAAGGCAGCAAAAACTTTCATATCTCTAAAATGAGAAAAACTTAGAGACACGAAAGGCAAAATTAGAAGTAACAACATCTGCATGATGAGTCTTACAAGGAAACAAAATTTTAAAATGAAAAAGAAAATTTAAATATTGGAAGAAATAATGGAGATAAATGTCTTAGTATGAAAGAAAGTTGAAAGACCTCATACTGAAAGGACCAATTCTGTGCCAACAGAAGAAATCAGAAAACCACACACTGATACATAAATAGAAATTAAGATATTAAAGGCAGACAAAACATCTAAAGATTCCAGAAAGAGCAGATCACCCACAAAAGAACAAGACTGATACTGACATCAAGCTTCTCAGTAGAAACAAACAGTGAAGTTATTTCTTAAAGTGCTGGAGCAAAAGATTTGAACCCGCAATTTTGTATCATGAAAATATCATAGTATCGATGTTCCTGTTTCAACGTCAACATCCTGTGGCATGAGATGTCCCTCTTTTTGACCTCCCTTTTTTAGCAACTAATACTGCATCTGTTCATGGACAAAAATACCACTCTGGTAGTTGTGGGATCCAGCGCCATATGCCAAGGGGCCCAGGAGGAGTCTTGCCCCCTTGAGCATCAGGTAATAAGCAGACTGACCTCGGTAGGGGCTGCATGTGGACGCAGCAGGCGCTTGCAGATAGATTATTACTGCGTATTTTCCCCCTGACATGCTAGCTTCTGGGAGGGCTTGTTAAAATCTACAGATAAAACTTTTGACTCACCTATCTCTTTACAGTACATTCATTTGTTGATTGATATATATCTCAATTTTTCTAGATTTTTTGGAAGTAAACTCCCTTGTCCCTTGTGATAGTTTTTTATCTTACATTTTAATTTTTTGGATATTAGCTTTACCATCCCATCTTTCCTATATCATACTTATCTGTATATCTTTCTCATCCTTTTCAATGTTTCTGCCTCTTATTTTTTTCATATATTTCTTAGAAACAAAAATATAGGATTCTTAAAATTCAACCTAGGAGTCCTGCCTTTTTTTAACCATTTGCATTTATTATAATTTCTGTTGTAATAGGTCTTTTTTCTATTATATTATCTCATCTCATCTCATATTTTCTGCTTACTTTTCTTTCACAGAATTTTTTTCTTTTTTGTCTCTCTTTTCCTGTTTTTAAGCAGATTGGTCAAGTTGTCTTCTTCTGGTTAAAAAACATTTCTACATTTAATTTTTATTTTGATATTGATCTTTCTTGACATGAGACTCATCCTCACATTTATTTCTGTTGGTTCTTCAGCTTCCCACTATGTTTATCTTCCCCTATTAGTGCCTGTTAAGTACTCATGCACTCAGGTCTATTTGGTTTTCAATCTCTTTTCTTCCGTACCTTTCTCCAGTTGTTAATATTTTCTAGAATTTCAGTTCCTTATTTTAATGAATATATTTTCTTTATTTTTTACTGGTTTTCAATTTTTTTAATTAGGTGACTCTTACTTTCCTTATTTCTTTAGCATCTGCTGCATTTTTTCCCCCTTTCGTTTCAGAGCTTCTTAAAATTTCTGCAGTGGAAATCTTTAGATGGCAAAAACATTCAGGCTTTTATGACAAAGCATATTTTAGGATACAAAAGTTTCTTAGTTGAGATATAATTGACATATCACATTGTGTAAGTTAAAGGTGTACAATGTGTTGACTTGATATATTTATATATTGTGACTAGATTACCACCATAGCATTAGCTAACACCTCTGTCACATCACATAACTATAATTTCTTTTTTGTATTGAGAATAATTGAGATCTATTCTCTTAGCAACTTTGAAGTTTACACTACAGTAATGTTGACTATAATCACTATGCTATGCCTGAGACCTCCAGAACCTAATTACCTGCCAGTTGTAAGTTTGCACCCTTAAACATCTCCCCAGTTCCCCCAGCCTCAGCTCCTGGAAACCACCATTCTACTCTGTTTCTACAAGTTCAGCTTTTTGACTCTCCATATAAGTGATATCATAAAGTGTTTGTCTTTCTCTGTCTCATTTATTTCACTTAGCATAATGCCCTCAACGTCCATCCATGTTGTCACAAATGGCAGAGCTTCCATCTTTTTCAAGGCTGAACAATATCCCATTGTGTATATATACCACTTCTCCTTTATCCATTCATCCACTGTTGGATGTGTATGCTGTTTCCATGTATTGACTATTGTGAATAATGCTACGATAAACAAGGGAGTGCAGATACCTTTTCAATATCCTGTCTTCAGTTTCTTCGGCTGTTTACCCAGAAGTGGGACTGCTGGATCATATACATAGTAGTTAATTTTTAATTTTGGGGGGAAACTCTTAACTGTTTCTCAGAGTGGTTCAATCAACTCACATTCCTACCAGCAGTACACAAGTTTTCCCTTTCCTCCACATCCTCGCCAACACTTGTCTCTTGTCTTTTTGATAATAGCCTTTCTAACAGGTGTCAGGTAGAATCTCATTGTGGTTTTGACTTAAATGTACCTGATGATTAGTGATGTTGAGCACCTTTTCATGTACCTGTTGGCTATTTGCTTATCTTCTATGGGGAAATGTCTGTTCAGATTCTTTGTCCATTTTTAAATTAGATTGTTTTTCTCTATTGAGCTACAGTTCTTTATATATTTTGTATATTAACCCCTTATCACATATATGGCTTCCAAATATTTTCTTCTTGTCATTTTTTTATGGTTTCTTTTGCCATGAGAAGATTTTTAGACTGACATAATTTCATTTGCTTTTGCTTTTGTTGTTCATGCTTTTGGTGTCATATTCCAAAAATTGTGGCTAAGACCACATTCAGGTAGCTTTTTCTGTATTCTCTTCTAGGAGTTTTAATGGTATCAAATGTTATGTTTAAGCCTTTGATCCACTTGGAGTTGATTTTTGTGAGTGGTGTAAGATGGGATCTGATTTCGTTTTTCTGCGTGTGGCTGTCCAGTTTTCCCAACGCCATTTATTAGAGACTACCCTTTTCCCACTGAGCAGTCTTGGCTCCCTTGTGAAACATTAATTAACAGTATATGTAGGGGGTTATTTCTGGGCTCTTTATTCTATCTCATTGGTAGAGTTAGGTGTCTGTCTTTATGCCAGCACCATGCTGTTTTAATTACTATAGCTTTGTAATATAGTTTGAAATCAATCACTGGCTATGCACCACTTTGGGCAAGAATCAGCCAGTCTCCCTGGTGGGGGGGGGGGCACCAGCTGTACCTCACAGTTGGATGGGGCTGGAGGCAGGGTTTGGTGGTTGAGGAGGGCTGCTGGACAGGCTTGCTGGTCAGGTAGGGCTGCAGGTTGTGCTCTGCAATGGACCATTGTCACTGGCTGGCCTCCATCTCCGGGTAAGGCCGAAGCTGTGCTCAGCAATTGTGCAGGGCTATAGACTGGCCTCTATAGCCAGGCAATATTGTAAGCTCTATTCTAAGGCTACTCAGGTCTGTATTCGATTTCCCTGGTTAGGCTCTGAGGAGTTAATTCTCCACAGTTGAGCAGAGGTGCTCACTTGGTTTTCTGCCTGAGTAGGGCTCTAGGAGGGCTTCATGGCTGCCAGAATCTCTGGCCAGCCTTCCTGGCCAGGTGGGACCGGGGGCTGTGTTCAGCAGGGGGGTAGGGCAGCTGACTTGCTTCTCGTCCAGGCAGGGTCATAGAATGGGCTCTCCAGTATGGCCCATTGGCTGGGAGCCCCAGAAACGCAGAACTGCTGGCCAAGCTCCTTGAACAGACGGGGCCACCGGCTCAGCTCTGCAGATGGGCGCGAGCCACTGGCTGGGATCTCTGCTCATGCATCGCTGTCAGCAGGAACATGACCCACCGAGAGCTGTAGCCTAATTGCACCCCACTTCTTCATCTCTGTCTAATCTCTAGTTGTCCAGCCCCACAGTTTCCCCCAGTGATTCCTGAGAGGCCAGACTCAAGTGGGCTTCCCAGGAAACATGCAGGAAAAACTGGGTAACCACTTTGGGATCCTTTTTGCCCCAGGAGAAGCCACAGTCCCAGTGGGGGACCTTCTCCGTGTGGAGCTGTGCCATCCTGCAGGAGGAACAATGCAATCAAAGTGAAAACACGCTTATTACCCTTGGTCTCTATGGTTCATGGGGGTGCTTAATCTCATCCCTGGGTTCTGGGATTTTCACAAAGGTGTCTTATCTATAAATTGCTAGGTCTTCTACCTGTGAGGGAGACCCAAGTTGAAGACCACCTAGTCAACCATTTTGCTGATGACCTATGTTGTGTTAATGTAATAAGGAAGTCATAAAATTATTGAAAATACCAAGAGCCACTCATATCTGGAGGCAATCATACAGCTATATTGCTTTGACTTGATAGGCAATGAAGTTACCTTCTATAAGAAATATCTTCTCAACAACAACTGTATTTCTAGGTAAGTGCAATAATTAATTTAAGGCATTTTGTTACATAAAAGGGTTAACATTACAGCTAATGTAAAAGACTGGTTTGGTGCACTCATTCCACTTATCCCAAAACCGTCCACTTTACATGGGGTAAAACCCAAGAAGATG
This sequence comes from Vicugna pacos, assembly GCF_048564905.1. Lineage (NCBI taxonomy): Eukaryota > Metazoa > Chordata > Mammalia > Artiodactyla > Camelidae > Vicugna > Vicugna pacos. The sequence continues at coordinate 8,593,376 of NC_132994.1, read as the reverse complement.
AAATATGGAAGGGCAGTTGGGGGGCGTAGGCTTTGCTCCTAGTAGGACGAGATGCTGCAGTGAGGCCAGCAGTTCCAGCTAGGTCCCTGGAGCGGCAATCCTGCTGACTCTGCTGTGCATTGACCCAGCTCACATTCCAGAAATATTAAACCACTAAAACACGTTCACCACCTGCTACCAAAATGGTTGCTGGGGGCCAAGGTGTGCTTAATGCCAGGACTTACTGTTTTTTTATCATAGTCTGTCTGAGTAATTCTAGTTTTTAAGGAGAGAAAGCAGTTTTCTACAAAGTCATTCTGTAAGAAAGAAGCTATGTAAGTCCCTTCCTTCTATCCAGAAAAAAGTGGAGTGTGTACTTAGATTAAACATCAGACCACATCCTGTGTTGCATGGAGTGATATGGAGTAATGCCTGGTAACTGGCACCAAATGGTAACTCTGGAAAAGAGTCTTATTCGCTTGTCCTTTTTGGGAGGTAATTACTTTTTAAAAATTTAATAATGCTAATTCTTCAAGAAAGGCCAAAACCAATCTATCTTGCCAGGTGTACAAAGATGAATTCCTCATCTGCCTTCCACCCATTCTCTGTAGACACACACACACACACACACACACACCCCAGACCACGGAGGCTGTAGCAGAGCACGCTGCTGGCACTGTCCCCTACACCACACAGCACAAAGCCCGGAAGGCACCAAGGTTCAGGACAGCCAGACCACATCTTTGGATTTCCTAGTTTATCCTCCAGTTTCTTTCTGCCTTTCAGGTGGAGGCCAAGGGAAGGGCACTCTTCAATTGAATGATGTTTCGTACTGGGAGCACCACTGCCAGGACGATTCAACTACATCTCTCACCTGGGTAGGAAAAAAAAAAAAACTTTTTTCCCTAAAGCTTGTGTTCCCTTGTAAAAAGGTGAGGCAAGAGTTAGGAAATCCTAATAAAATGAATCAATGGCAATCTTAAGATCATTTAATACTGATTTCATTCTCATTTCCTCAAATTTGTCTTTACAAACAAACATCAATACAATTTTTATATGAACCTTACAATCCATATATTTATATGGCAGGAAAATGTTCAAATCAGGACATTTTATAAATAAGGAAGCTGCAGAAAGACTCATAAAAAGTTCCCTGTTAGGGAGGGCAGAGCCAGGACTTGAACCCACATGTTCTGACCACCAGTCCAGAATTTTTTCCACGCTACTATGTTGCTTTTCTGATAATACTGCATATGCATATTTTTAAGATAAATTTTTACTGGAAATCTCATTAAAGTCATCATGTTTTAATTCACAACCAGACAATTTTGTTGAGCAATTAGAACACATCTGGGTCTCCCCATAAAACCATCCATGGTATTTACAGTGTTACTTAAATAAACACAGCCGGAATAAATGAAATTTACTCATCAGAATTTCCTTCCTAGGATTTGTACTGTATAAGCCAATTTTTTAAAATTTATTTAGAGAAAAATTACCTAAATGCTTTTTAATATTGAGAAACATACGGAGTGGTGGGTATAGCTCAGTGGTAGAGCACATGCTTAGTTAGCATGCACGAGGTCTTGTGTTCAATCCCCAGTGCCCCTATTAAAAACAGAGAAATACATCAATGCCTAGAAAATAATACTAACAAAAATAAAGTGAAATTCTCACTACTAAAAAAAAAATTAGTCTGTCTAACCCTGAGAAACATAAGAAAGATGAAAATTTATTTTCTTAAATGGCAATGGTAATATGCTACAGAGAACGTATAAAAGAACTGGTATCGAATAAAAGTGATTACATATGCCCAGAGACCCTCCAAAATCCTACCACATCTTCGTGTGTCATGCCAGTGTCACAATACACAATGATGCCACCATGAATGTTTTTTCAACTACTCCATTCACTAAGCATGGGCATTATTTTGTTTATTCATTTGTGGAAGATTGAACAAAGGAAGGAGGGGTAAATTGTCTGTATCTATAAATGAAGCACTGGTCTTCTACTGTCTTCTTCAAATTCTTCTGTTAGCACACTTACCAAACCTAGTGTCAGTGCCAAGACAATAAAGAGAGAAAACTGAAAGCAGTGGCCTACGGCTGGAAAGGAGAGCAGAAGCAATGTATTCTTTGACTTAGAGGCATGAGTTCTGATTAAAACAAATGATAAAAAAAAAAAAACTTCAAGTCTGGTTACAAATTTCCCAGTAAAAGACTAGCCAACTGATGTCATCAAGTAGGTTCTAAATTAAAGGAAAATTCCTGTATTGACTAGACGGCTGTCTATTCAACAACGAGAGTGGTTGGAAATTGTTTCTTACCTCATATTTCCTGTAAGCTCTTCCCATAAATGACTGAGCCATAATCAGTTCATCAATTGACATGCTTCACAATGGCTTAAAAGGATGTCCTAGTTTTTTCCTAAAGAGATGTTTTAACATGTCTGTTTACATGTATGTATTTTAGACTCTCTGCTCCTTCTTATTCCCTCTTACAAGGAGCTCACGGAATTACAGGGGTCCCTTGAAACCATAGTGAGTCCAACTATGCCACTTGACTGTTGAGAAAATTGAGATAAACAGAGTCTTACATCTGGTCAATTTTTTGTTCCTTGACATAATATTGCTTTTGCCCATTCTCATTACTAATCACAATAATCTATGGTCACCCAGGAGTCATGTAATAGGTATTATAATAAAAATAGCTTAAGTTTCATTACCCTACAAAAAATTATACTTAAACAGTTTCAGCTCTTAACCAAATGGTCCAATTCTAAAGAAATATTTAATAATAAAATTTTAAGTCAACAAAATATTTGGATGTCTCCTTTTGGCTAACTGTGACTGCATGTAATTCATTTGTTTACTTATTCAACCACTGCTTTTTGAGTACCAGGTGTTGTTTCAGGAGTTGGCAGCGCTACTATGAACAAGAAAATAGATCACTGAGATAAGTAAACTTATAAAGGAATTTGTATCATTTCAAATGATGACAAAGAGCTCATGGAAATAAATTAGCCATGCAACAGAAAGTGATTGCTTCAGAGAGCTGGAGAATGGGATAAAGTTAGACTGAGTAGACAGGAAGCATCTTTCAGAGAAATGACATTTGAGCCCAGACCTGAATGACAAAATGCAAGCAGGATGAGCATTCCAGCAGAGGCAGCAGGGCAGAGTGACCTGTGAGATGGTACCCATGTCCTTCTAAGTAGCTCTTCTCCAAACAGCTGGACGCAAAGCAACATCTCTACCTCCAGGCCTGCTTCTGGGAAAAACTGGGTGTAGGCAAACTTTGCCTTGGGAGTCTGAAGTCCTTCTACCCATCCTTCTGTCCCCTGCCTACCCTTTTTTGATGCCTAAGCTTGGATCCCCAAATCCCTCATCGAATCACCTTCCTCTTCCCACCACCCAGCCAGCTCTACATGTAAAGTTACACTGTGATGTAGTGCTTTTCAGACTACTCCTCTAGGAAATCCCCAGGCACATGGGGCCCCGCATATGCCTGACCTGTGCAGCATCCTACAAGGCAGATAAAGAAAATATCATGAATAGATGAGGTTCTCCAGGAATGTAAAATCTGACTAGTAAGGATCAATGCACAAAAAATCATCAGAGAATCCTCAAGAAGATATGCATTAAACCATATGGTAGGGACCAACCACATGCTTAAGTCACACTAATGGGAGCTCCCAAAAGGGAAATATCACCGTGGGTGGCTAATGGCTGTGTTAATTTAGACATCATTTTGACCATGTGCTTTTCAGTTTTGCCTTCCTTCCTCAAAGATGAGAATCTCAACTTATAACTCTGTATAAAGTTTAAGCCACTCAGTGTTTGCAGCCTCCAGGAGGCTCTTATTTCTCACTAAGTAAATAATTTTGAGGAAAACTCTAATGTGTCTTCATAACAGGTTATCCAAGAACTTCATCAGTTTCATAAAAGAGCCATATTTGGTCTTATTATCTTATTATCATTATTATTCCATTTTACAGAGAGAGGAACTAAGGCTTGGAGAAATCTTGTGATGGCCCAAGATAAAGGCAGTCTCAGACCTTGTTCTGCATTTGTTTTTTGCACCAAATTAAAGCATGACTTATTGCAATTTTTCTTTCCAGGTATTATAGATGCAGCATTGGCATAATGTCAGATAACCCTAGAAAGCAGTTGTTAAGATGAGTAGTGGAAAATGCATTATAAGGTCTAACCAAAATTAGGATGAGACCTCAGAGGCAGAGAATCAGAGCCACAAAGACTGGAAGGCAACACACACAACTCATAACACAACCTGAAAGGCTGATTTTATAATTGTTCAACTTACTTTAAAGCATCATTGAAATTATCAATCATCCCAGTTGAAGGGTTACCAAACGCAGCTACAAAGGGCAGCGTAACCTCTAGCAAGACAGTTAACTGCCTCGGAAGAGTTTCATGACAGAAGAGAGGTGGGTTAACCAATCAATGAATTCAATTTTAGCTCCATACTTGTATGATAGATTGGTTTAGCACAACTGAATGCATGAATGTTCCCTTTGAAAAGGAAGGTAGAAAACAAGTGGGAATCAGTGTTTTTTAAATGCATTAAAGAACAAACCAGTAGATGAGCCATAAATAAGTACTTGTGGATACTTGGATTGCACACAATCTATTTTTCTTTCTCTTTCTTCTTATTCTTTCTCCTTATAATATTCTTTATTTTCTTTCTTTTTTTGAAATTTATTTTTGATTGATGTGTAGTTGATTTACAATGTTAGTTTCAGATATGTAGCAAAGTGATTCAGTCATACATATACATATGTGTTTTCAGATTCTTTTCCATTACATGTTATTATAAGAAATTGAATATAGCTCCTGGTGCTATACAGTAGATCTATGTTTATTTATTTTATATATAGTAATGTGTATCTACCAGTACCAAACTCCTAATTTACCCTTCCCTGACCCCTTCCCCTTTAGTAACCATAGTCTGTTTTCTATGTCCATGAGTGGTTTTGGTTGGTAAATAGAATTTGTATCATTTTTCTTTGATTCCACATATAAGCAATATCATATGATATTTGTCTTTCTCTGACTTACTTCACTTAAGGGGATAATCTCTATATAGGTCCATCCATGTTGCTACAAATGGCATTATTTCAATCTTTTTCATGGCTGAGTAATATTCCATTGTATATATCTTTATTCGGTCATCTGTTGATGGACATTTAGGCTGTTTCCATGTCATGGCTATTGCAAATAGTGCTGCCATGAACACTGGGGTGCACGTGTCTTTGCTAGTTATAGTTTTCTCCAGATATATGCCCAAGAGTTAGTTGATGAGTATGTGTGGCATTAATGGTTAAGACCCCTAAGATCACCTGTGTTTTGAGCCTCATGAAAACCCAGAGTCATCGAAGGTGCCCATTTTTACCAGGAAGGCTGTTCACCTCAAGTCCAATTTCCACTCTGGCCTTTAAGATAAGTTCACTATTTGCACAATTTCAAAGCTCTCTGAGACATTTGTGCTAAAATAAATATATTGGAAAATGCAATAATTAATCAACATGGTGGTAAACTGTTTACACAGAGAGCATTAAGTGAAATTATCATAAGCGGCTGGTTGTGGAGGGAGCTGAGGAAGAAGAGAAGCTGACTGTGTTGCTCCTCCCCCTGGAAAAGGTCAAGGACTCCTAACAGCCCGAATGTGAACCGCACACTTCAAACAGAGTATTTAAATTTGTTTTCCATAGGCTGGTAAGGAACTGGACTTTGAAAGAGCCTTTTCTGAAACTTGGCTTGACTTTCTCAGGTCTGAGAGAGTAGCATCTGGGACTTGTTTACACGGAGTGGGATAAGGAGCCATTTACATTTCAAATACATATTTGCTTTTGAAAGAATCAATTTCAGATGGTTTGGAGGTTTTATTTGGAAAGTCATTTCAAAGGGGCACTCCTATCCCTCAGTTTGACTGTCGCAGGCAGTGGTGTTTCCATAGACACCTGGAGTCCCGGCGTTGCCCAAGGGACCAAATATCATGCAAAGGACAGTTGCCCACACCCAAGGACTGTTCTGCCTGAAATGCCAATGTCCTGAGTAAAATAAACCAGTCACAAGACAAATACTTATGATTCCAGTTACATGAGGTGCCTAGAGTACTTAAAGACACAGAGACAGGAAGCAGAATGGTTGTTGCCATGGTACACGAATACAGAAGAATAAGGAGTTATTATTTAACAGGCATAGAGTTTCAGTTTTGCAGGATGGTTCAGCTTTGTCCATTCTGGAGGTGGACAGTAGTGATGGTTGTACAACCATGTGAATATATTTAATACCAGTGAACTGAACACTTAGAAATGGTTAAGATGATACATTTATGCTACATATATTTTACCACGATTAAAAATATTTTTTTTTAATGCAATGGCACCTCCAACTGAGGTACACTGGATCCCAGCGCAATCCTGTATCTGCCAAACTGAACATCTGAGCCAAAGAGCAAGCCCTGTTCTCTTGACCACTCAGCACTGACCGGGGCAGAGGTCCAGCAGCTCCCCATCACTGAAGGCCCAGGGCCAAACAGCCTAATGATCATGAAATATAAATAAGAACCAGCTAGAACAGCTCAAATCCTTGTGAGATATACGAAGAGACATCTTTCCATTCGGTTTAAGAACTCAGAAAACAACTCATTTGGTTCCAAATGTGATTGCCTGTATAAAAATTCTTTTTAAATTGTAACATATAAATAAGGCACGTACTTCTTATTCGATACAGATTCCCGTGCTGTTCCTGCAGATTAAGGCATTCTACCATGAGCCGAATTGGAAGGGCTTTATCTGGAAGCACCTAAGTGTCTCAGAACACAGCAGTTACTATGCATTAAAGAGAAAAACATACACATTCACTTTGCATGATGGCACGCACTATCAGAAATGCTGTGCAGACTCTTCCACATCAGTAAGGAAAATATGGCATGCCTATAGGAAAATGGGAAGGGACACGAACAGCAATTTCTAAAGATATACAAAGAAGCAGACAAATCAATGGAAATGCGGTCAATTTCATTAGTAATCCAAAAAGTGCTAATTAAATAATTAAAATATTTAGGTTTATTGACAAGTTTAGAAGCAATGTGACTAGACTGGTGGCCCTCTTCTTCCCTTCCTCCGGATGAAAACAGAAAATAAACTCGCTAAGAAAAGTCCTGGCTGGAACTATCATCTCACGGATTTCCTTTGTATTTGCAAAGAAAGAGACAGAAAAGAGTGTGCAGATAGTTTCCTGTTCCTGCAGCCCCTAAGGTACGTGACCTGGAAACAAGAACGAAAAGAATACCACCCAGCGCAGAAAGATAGAAACAGTTTGCAAATTATAAGACCAAAAAAAAAAGTTATTTCATCTTCTTTAGGAGTGTAGACTGTCCAGTGCCTGAGAATTAAAGCTTAGCCTTGGGAGATATGTGAGTACTTGCTGGGTTTCACAGGAGTAATGGCGAGAAAATCAGCCTGCAGCTCAATCACTGTCCATCACCAAGGATGCAAGGCTGGAGAAAGGGGCCCCCACTCACCCTCCACCCACTGAGAGATGTGCTCCAAACCTTCTCAGGAAGAGGGCGTTAACGTCTTTCTAACTACTTGCCCTTTGAACTTGGGAAAAAGTTACTTGGGAGAAAACTTAGAAAGTACATTGTTTTACTTTCCCTTTCCTTAGTCTAAGTTCCCTTTCTTAAAAATTGCCTGGGCTCTTTAATTTAACAAGTTGCAAACACAAACAGCTAGCTGGGGAGACTGAGACACAGGATGTACAAAAAGGGTCTCCACTGAAACCTGTGGGGCAGGTATGGGGGTCAGCACCTGTCAAGGGAATTCTGTCCAACCGACGGCCAACAGTAGGGAGGCCCCATCCACATGGCAAATTTCTTGTTGGCAGGGACTAGATCTTCCTCATTCTTGTACCTTGTCCAGAACTAGACCCAATGCCTTATCCGTAAGCACTGCTCAATTCTTCCTCGGTCTCACTTTGCAGGTGAGTATCAAGTGACATTTTCCTTTAAATAACACAGAAAATGACTCGCTTTCCTCCAGATGTTTCCCTTCAACTAGGAATTTAGTAAATCATTTAATTAACTAAAATACTCAGTGATGGGGTACAAATGGCCATGGGGACAAATGTGGGAAAATCTCTTGAGACAAAAACATCCCATCGCCATTTCTTCTGGAGTGATTTGCATGTGGCCCCACTTCAGCACAAGACACTTCGCATCACCTATGGACCGTAAGGCTGCGTTTCATTAGGAGATGGCTGGGAATTTATGTCAATCTGGATTCTGGGCAGGTTCTAAAAGCCAAGTGCTAACAGTGGGTGAGACACTTTATGCCCAGCTCTCCTGGAATGAAAGGAAACTGCTGTGTTTGTAGAAAGCAGGTGGATGTCATTAACTTGATAGCCAAATATTCACTGGATAAAAAGTCACTTCTCCCCCTTCACGGGAGGCAGGAGATGAGTCTGTCAGGGAATGCTCTTTAAATTAGGGCTTAGAAATTTGGAGAAATGGCAAAATTCTCTTCATTACTCCCACCTCCCTAGAGTCCACAATACTGTGTACTAGTGACACATCGAGTGGCTTCGAGGCCATTTGGTTTTGAGAAATAAGTGGAATCCCCTGATACAATATTTTCCTTTATTTAAAATGTTAGCTATTTGTCAGGAGCGCTGTTTCAGCACCAGATGTCTAGAACTACCTTCAGGACAGATCATATTTCAGGCCAGGAGGGCATCATTGAACTGCCCGCGAGGGAAAACACAGGCGCACATTCCAATGCTCTACATCAGAACAGCTCGGGCATGCTAACAATTCTCCCTGATATCTGTTATAACCACTCCACCGGCACCTAGCAAATGTTCCCCTCTGACCCCCCAGGCGACTTGCCCTTCCCCAGCAGCAGCCACAAGGGCAGAGAGAAGGGAATGAAGTCTACAATCAGGGCTGCTCTGCAAGGCTTCGCATCCCACTCACCCTGGCACCTATTCATTCTAATTCTTGGAAATGTCTCAAAAAAATGTCCTTTGTCCTTGCCACCACCCTGGCCTGGATTATCAGAATAGCCTCTGTATCCACTTCAGACCAGTCCTTATCTACTCCACATCAACCCACGTACCACCGTTGCCTTTATTTGTAAAAAGAAAAAAGGTTAAAGTCTTCATTTTGACCCTCTCCAGCTCAATAATGAATAATGTATTAACTAATTAATTAAATAGACAGCAATAGTGGGAAAAAAAAAAACACTGCTTGTAAAGTGCAAAGGCCTCACGCAACACCCAGCCAAGCCCCTCCCTTCTCCTCAGTGCCTGCCGATAAGGTAGTAGGATCGGATCGCTGGACAGAACTCACCTTAATGCAGCTAAACACAGACACTGTTTGGCCTGGACAGCCTGAAATGGGGTTGGATCTCTTTTAAACATTGGTGGGCTTTGGCCTCAGCAAAGGTGAGGGTCTTCAGCAAGGCTGACCTTAAATAAAATGAGAGGCAGGTGGGGAGCTGTACGAGTAGGCATATGAGCAGCCTGGACAAGAATGTGGGGCTTCCCACTTGAATCAAAGGGTGAATGAGACACAGGGATGGGCCAGAGGCAGCCTCAAGACACAGCTGCAGAGCTTACCCTTAAACTTGTGCATCTGAGGCAACCTGCAGTGGGACGCTGCCCCAACAGTAGCCAGTGAGCCTCAAAGGCAGGAAGGGGAGAGGACTCAGCTGCAGGTTACAACGGAGTCTCACCCAGTCCTTCAGCATGGGTGTCTCTCAGCAGGGTCTGCCAAGTTCTACGTGTGCTGCTCAGAACTCTTAAGCTCCAGATCTCTTTGGTGCCAGAATTAGGTAAGCAGCACCAGACTGGCCGCACAGAATGTCATTGTGCATTTCCAAGGAGGGAGTCACAGCACGACCCACCAGTTCATCAGTATGTCTGCAGTCACCCGCCAGCAAGGGCTAGAAGGTGGGTTTTGAATGTAATCATACGTGAGAAAGAAGCCTTCCCCAGGGGCGTGTTTTACAGGCCTAGGCAATTCCGCATGACGATGGAGGAGAAAAAGCCACTGGGGCCCAGGACCAAGATGTCTGCACACACGAGGCGGCGGTAGGGCTGCCACCACTTCAAATTTCTAAACTTTGCAAGAAGACAGCAATGACTCAGGTACCACTTCCTGAGTGGAAACAAGATTAGCTTTTTTCCCAAACAAAACTGGTGAGAAATTTCTCCCAGTTGGCTTCAAATTAATTCATTGTGGTTTCTGGACAACTGGCATTAATTGGCATCCTAACCAAGTTGTAACTGTTATTTGTTTGTTTGATTGATTGGTTGCTATTGTTTTGTCTTGTTTCTTCTATGCTCCTTGCATTAAATGTACTGGGTTTCTTCAACGGTCTGTGTCCACACTGCACACTCAGTTTTGGGAACGTCATTTTTGCCTAGGTGACTTGCTAAAGTCGTTGGGTGGGGGAACAGTGCTAAAAGGCCTTATTGACCCACTGGACTTGTTTTTAAAAGGAGGTTTGTCAGAGAGCTGGCATCAGAGATTCTGAAGCCTTGACCCAACTATACTCATTCATGTGAGTGACACATAGATCCGGATGTCTACACTAGGGCCAAGAACCCCTGAGACTGAGTCGGATGAGAAGTGGGAAGGACTCTAATTTCTTTATACTCACAAAGGCAAGAGAATCTGAGTCTGGACTTTAATTTCTTTTGATGTGAGTCTTTAATTTCTCTCAGGGAGTTTTATAATTGTAGGAGTTTATCAGATTTTGGACATTTCTACATTGTTGTGGAAAGAACAAAATTAACACCTGCTTTGGAGGCAAAGGATTTTTGCTGGGCATTATTACTGGATTTATTTAATTGTCCCATGTAATCTCACTGAAACTTCAGTAGGTGATGATGGACCACACAGCTGGAGTGGGAATTAGAACAGTAAATGATTTTCACCCTTGGACACAAATTCGTCTGTGGTTTTTGTTTTTGTTTTTGTTTTTAAGTACAGTCAATTACAATGTGTCAATTTCTGGTGTACAGCGCAACGTTCCAGTCATGCATATACATACATATATTCGTTTTCATATTCTTCACATTCTTTTTCATTAAAGGTTATTACAAGACACCGAACATAGTTCCCTGTGCTATACAGAAGAAACTTTTTTTAAATCTATTTTTATATATAGTGGCTAACATTTGTAAATCTCAAACTCCCAAGTTTATCCCTTCCCACCCCCTTTCCCTGGTAACCATAAGATTGTTTACTAAGTCTGCAAGTCTGTTTCTGTTCTGTAGATGAGTTCATAGTCTTTTTTTTTTAAGATTCCACATATGAGTGGAATTATATGGTACTTTTCTTTCTCTTTCTTGCTTACTTCATTTAGAATGATGATCTCCAGGTCCATCCTTGTTGCTGCAAATGGCATTATTTTATTCTTTTTTATGGCAGGGTAGTATTCCATTGTATAAATATACCAAAACTTCTTTATCCAGTCAATTGCTTAATTAATACATGTTTTTAACCCATTTCTATACCTTCTGGGTCAAAATTTTGTATTGTCCACCAGTGAACCCAGAATAAAACCCAAAGGAGCAGCAACTGGTGGTGAGCAGTGGCTATGTGGAGGTGGGATCAGGACTGCCCTGAAAATAGCAGATCATCTCATTCAAGGGGGATAACTATGCTCCCAACTGACCTTGAGCTTAATGGTTAAACCCAATGATCAAAGAATATGAAAATGAACATTTGTTTGTATATGCATGACTGGGACACTGTGCTGTACACCAGAAAGTGACACATTGTAATTGACTGTACTTCAGTTTAAAAAATAAATGAAACTAAGAAGTTTCAGACACAGTAAATAAATAAATAAATAAATAAATAAATAAATAAATAAATAAATAAATAAATAACATATTTTTTAAAAGCCCAATGATCAAGAGAACACAAAGCAGAGGAATGTTAGAGGGCTATTTCCTCCACACTCCTGCTGTTTCCTCCCAGGTGAAGGGGTGACGCTTCTGACCTCATCTCTCAAAGCAAGAGAGATGCAGTGACTTAAATGATCAGCAGCTTGGGGGAGCATGCCCAGCTCAGTCCTGTGGAATCAATCATCCATCGTGCTGCTCCTCCAGGGATCGGTTAGCAGCCCCTTTGTCTCTCACACTGAACTAGAATCTCAGATTTAGTCGTTATCGGAAGTGAAGGTGATTATCCTAGCTTCTCCTCTGTTACTCCTTTACTCCTGTTTGTTCTGCATGGGAGGAGGGAGGAGGCAGCGCTGCTGACTGAGGCTCACTGTTTCTCCAGCATTACCTGTCTTGCTAAAGCCATGCCTGTCATTGACTCTAAGCCTTTTGTTAAGCAGTTACACCTTCCTCGGTAGTATTTCCCTCTCATTTTCCAGTTCTTCAAAGAATCAACAACTCCACAAATACTTTCCTAAACATGCCTACCCCTAGTGCCCCACCTAATTTCCACTCTAGCGTTCATACTAATGCAGGCCTGTTTTATATAGCTTTATCTTATATTCCCAGAACGTCCACGTCCTGAGCAACTAAAATGTTTCCTACATTTATTTGTAATTCCTCCACGTTTGTGGCACCCAACATAATGTATGCATGTTGAAAGTAACTGATATATTATTTTTTTAATAAATGAGTACTTTCTCTGCGTCTCTCTGACATCTAAAAAGTGCTGGGAGGTTCTCTTTCTATTTTAACAGAATACAATTATTTCAGAACTCTGAATGTTTGGGCCACAAAAGGCAAAATTTCTTAGGAGTATATTGCTCTTTGTAATATGTATAAATCGTGTGTGGAAAGTCAAAGGAATTATATATTTCTACAACCAGAACCTCAGAAAAAATAGGGTATCCATTATGTATTTGTATCCTGAGCATCTGCTATGTACCTAGCCCCATTCTAGGTAAAGAGGATACAAAGAAAATTAGAGCCTGGCTCTCAGATAGAACACTCTTGAGCTGAGTGAGATCTCAAAGTGTGGCCTAATGACAGATCACCAGAATCACCAGATATTAAACACTCAGGCTCCCAGGTCGCAGGACCTACTGAATCAGGATCTCTGGGCATGGGCCTCTTACTAACTGAGCTCCCTGAGGTTCTCAGGCACACAGAGAACCACTGCCAAACAGCGAGATGGAGACAGTTAAGTGCTGTGATTGACTTATGAACCCAATACAGGAGGCACACCTGATCTAGTCTGCTCTTGAGGGGAAGCAGAGAATCTTCTGGAGAGAAGTGACATCTGAGCAGAGAGGTTGATGACACATAAAGATGTATCCAAATGACAAAAGAGAGAAGGTAGTTCCAGGAAGCAATGGAGGTTTTAAGTTTTTATTTTAATCTGCAGTGGTTCTTACTCAATTTCACCCAACAGGATGTGGTAGAGCACATGCTTAGCATTGCACGAGGTCCTGGGTTCAATCCCCAGGACCTCCTCTAAACAGAAATCAAACTTGTGGTTGCCAACAGGGCGGGGGGTTGTGAAGGGACAGACTGGGATTTCAAAATGTAGAATAGATGAACAAGATTATACTGTAAAGCACAAGGGAATATATACAAGATCTTATGGTAGCTCACAGAGGAAAAAAATGTGACAAGGAATATATATATGTTCGTGTATAACTGAAAAATTGTGCTCTACACTGGAATTTGACACAACATTGTAAAATGACTATAACTCAATAAAGAAATGTTAAAAAAATAAATAAATAAACAGAAATCAATGAATAAACCTAATTACCTCCCCCTCATAAAACAAACAAACAAAAAAAGCAAAACATTAAAAAAAAAAGCAGAGCTAATGTTTCTAAACCTATTTCATAGATAAAGAAGCAGAGGTGAATAATTTGTCTAATTTCATACACCTGAGAAATGCCAAAGCGGGGATCGGAACAGAAGTCCTAGTGTTCTGGTTCCAATACCTGTGACTTTTATTTATCCACGGCATGTTACCCCTTAAAGAATTTACATCAACGTTAAAATACATTTTACCATCCAATCTCCCTCTTCACTTTAAGGATTCAAGGGAGTTTATACATGTTACATTATTTCTGATGTCCACTCAAGCACTAAAATTCCACAGATCTGAGAGAAAGTTTAAACCTTGTTAAAGTTAAGATCGCCATGAGTAGATTCATTCATGAAACACCGCCCTTTGTTTTCAAGCATGTGTTTATTTTCAGGCAAAAGCCATGGTCAAAGTGAGAAACACCAAGTGGGAAAAAAAAAACCCTCAAAACTTAATGTTACGATTCAGGAAGAATGCAAAGATAAAAGGAAAAGGCCACCATGACTGAATACTGTGACCTGACATGATGTCTTATGGATATTATTCAACGACTGGTAAATTTTTTTAAAGGAAACTCATGGAATTAATTCTGGCTTTGGAATCACTTGTTGGAATGAAGACAAAGCCCTTATTGTTTTGACCCAATTCAAATGACAAGTGAATGATACAGAAGACACACCCAGGTCTGTCTTTCAAAGAGCACTGGTGTTTGCTTCAGGTGTGAATATTTTTAACTTGTGTTAATTTTTTATTTTTAAGAACTTCATTTGTTTCAATACAGTTATCTTTAAGATTGGGGGTTGGGAGGAAGAAGGCAGGATAAGGCATATCATTTAGTATGCTTTTAACTTAAGTAACTGAAAACTTCGGCCCAATTGATTCGATCAATAAGGAATTTATTATCTTGCACAGTAAAAAGTCAAATACAAATAGTTCCAGGACGGACTGATTGAGCAGCTCCCTGGCACCATAAAGGACCAGGTTCTTTCTGCTTTTTTTGTTCAGCTATCTTCAGCAAATTTGCTTTGTCCACAAGCAGTTTCTAGGCATTATATTTTTATCATAATGGCCAGACGCAGACAGGAAATTGCTTCTTCTCATATTATCCATGGGTTAAACTTTTCCCAGAAGCACTCCAACAGACTCCCTCTCATCTCATTGGGCAGAATTGTGTCAGACCTCCATGCCTACACCAATCCCTAGCAAGAGGACTGGGGCCTCTGTGATTGTCTTTGACTGATGGTTCTCACATGGGGCTACTGCTACCCACCCCCTCAGCTACCCTACTATCCCCCTCCCCATCCCCTGCTTACATGGGGCGTTTGGGAGCACCTTTAGTTGTCATGGTGATGGGAGATGCTTTAGAATTAGGCAATGATGATCAGGAGGGTTAAATGCCCTGTAATGCATGAAATAGTCCCACAAAATAAAAAATTCACTGACCCCAAATGCCAAAAGCATCGTCCTTGCAACTCTGAAAGTCACCAGCACTGTCCCCTGGGCTGGATACGAGGCCTGCCTCTTCTGAAGCACACAGTCCTGTAGCGGGAGGATCCTGGAAGGAAATCATTGTTCTGCAGGGTGGGCAGCAGCATCAGGACCTGCTATGCAGTGTGAGCCAGTGAGACCATTAAGACAGTGAGAACACTGGGAGCAAATTCAAGATATTTCTCCCTCCTGAGTGCTTAGATTCACACATCATGTCTTATACAGTTTTTACATGATCTTAAAACAGCACTTCAAACATGATACTTGTATGAAAACCAGTCTTCCAATCAAATGAAACAATGGGCATAGTAACCTTCACACTTAGTACCTAAGGTTTTGACAAGAATGTTAATTACCAGTGCCTTGCTTAGTTGTGAAACGACAAGTTATGTTTATCCCTAAATTGCTACAAGAAAAGTATACAGTTTATTCATCCAGGAGTGCCAAATCTTTTTTTATTAAAAGCAGCAAAGCACTGTGAGGGGGAGGGTTGGCTCTGGGATCTGGAATACACCTGCACTCGGCTGACAACAGGGGCTGGGCTGCGTGGAAGCAGTTGGGTGGGGAAGCCACACCTGGCTGGCAAGTCCTGTTCTGATTTATGGCATGGGGGAACCGGTCCTAACTCTGCCAATTCTCTTTGGTTTCCTTTTCTGCAGCTGTTGTGTCTCTTGAATAAAGCCCTGGGTTATACTAACGAAAGATTCCAGTTTTTAAAAATAAAATTGTCTTGCCTTAAGTATTTGAAGGCTGGTTGTGATTAGAGATCAGGCATTTCTCTACGGTTCCAATGGATTGGACCAGGATAAGTGGGTGGAAACTATAAGGAGATTATTTCCTAGCAGTCAGAGTTTTCTAAAGATGGAATGATAAGCCTTAGGTAAGAATGAGGATGTAGGTTTGGCAATCTCTGTAAAAGAGAGTTAGAGAATTTTGGACTAGGTGATCTCTAAGGCGCCAGGGGCCTTCTAGCCCAGGGATTAAGTGGCTTAATGAAAAACTTGCTTTGGGGAACCAATTTCTGCTTCCCGTTGCCTGGTCCATATCTCACGGTGGATTTCATCAGATCTCTTCAGTCCAAATCCAAAAGGTAGTGCTAATGTATATCACTTTAAAGAACTAGTACATTGTAGTAAAAAGGAAAAGAGAAAGGGGGTGTTTACAGTGTCTTGTTCACATTAAACTGGTGCTCAAACAGCTTTCACTATTACATGATAAATAACATAGCTGAATAATATGTTAAGAAAACTTTTCACAAATCAAATCAAAATTTGTTCGAATATTCTGCCTAATGCAGACTTTGGGAATCCATCCAAAAATCTTCTGAATCACATGTAGTTCCAAAGTGTCCATCTTCCACAGTCTTCAGTCATTTCTGACTTCTCTGGTCAGTTATTAAAAGCATCACCTCATATATCTGGAGTGCTCCCTTAGAGAGTTAACTATTTCATATTTCAATGTATCTTTCTATTCTACACATAGAGAAGCAGATATATGTGATTTTTCTTTTAAAGTGGTTAAGTGACTTTTTAGTGTTTCAGTTAGAAAAATATGACCAAAAATTCACACTCATCTAGGATAGTTTTACTACCTACAAATTCATTTATCCTTTCCCTGTTCAAGAGGAATAGATCTTAATAGTCTCTTTTTTGAGAACTCACACAATTTCAGAAGAAAAAAGTATGTGTATTCAGGAAAAATCGATGAAATTCCTAAGTTACCGAGGCCAAGCATTAGTTACTGAAACTGACAAGTATTTTTAGACACCAATTACTTGGTCAACGGCTTGACTATAAAAAATATATCTGGAAGTTTCATCTATTTGTAAAATGGCATTTGTCAAAAAAAAGTCGCAACTTTAATAAAAATCCATTATAAAATGCTTCAAAAATACTCCTACTGAATTCATGATTAAAAAAAAGTCTAAAGTGAAATAAGCCAGTCACAAAAAGACAAAAACTGTATCATTCCACTTATCTCAAGTACCTAGAGCAGTCATATCATAGAGACAGAAAGTGGAATGGTGGCTCTGTTTAATGGACAGTTTTAGTCTTACAAAATGAAAAGAGTTTGGGAGACCAGTTGCACAACAATGTGAATGTACTCAGCACTCCTCAATTGTATACTTAAAAATGGTTAAAATGATCAATTTTATGTGTATTTTACCAACATTAATAATTTAAAAACTAAGGAAGAAATTCATTTCTAACTCTGTCTGCTGAAAAAGCCTAGAAGCAAAGCCACCTCAGTAGCGATGGGCACACTTGACACTTAGAGCTTGTTTTCTAAATTTCCAGCTAAAAAGAGAAAGACAGATTCCACGGAAGATGTAAGTTGAATCGGAAGTGTCTTATTGTGCCAGCAAGCAGGGGAGGGTTCAAAAACTGATGAGAGCATATCAAAAAGACACAAGAGCCAACCTAAGAGGGATCCCAGTGCCCAAATCTGCAATAACTTCAGCGTCAAAATGAATCATGAAAGTCACACATTATACAGCACATTAAATAAAAATAATTCATGACTTCATACTAATACCAAAACAAGCAACAAATCAATTAAGAGGGTAAGTTCTTTAAAGTAAAAAGCCAACTAATAAATGTAGAGGGAATAATACTCTTTTGCAATCTTTATACTAACAGTTGATTTAAGCAAGAGCCATCGCTAGATGCTAAAACCATTAGATGTAACTTTGTGCAGAACAGATTATTTGCATAATCTTAAAATATCTCCCCACAGGCAGTTTATTCATTTCAAAGGGGGCAAATGATACCTTTATAGTGGAGACATCTGAAAGATACCATCCTAACCTAGTGATCAAATTTGCCACCAATAGCACGACAAGCTGACATTAGGTACTGCCTGGCGTAATGCAGTGAGGACAAAGCACCTCTTACATAGGAGTAACCCCAAAGATGCATAACCTGAATAAAAATGCAGGTCAGACAAACCCAAATTGAGTGATATTCTATGAAACAACTGACCTGTCCTCTCCCAAAATATTAGTCATAAAAAAGCAGAAAATATTCCAGATTAAAGGCAATGAGGGAGGTATGGCATACTATAAATGAAAATACTGGCACAGCTGGTAAATTCTGAATAGCGGTTATATTTACATAATATTATAATGATCTTAAATGTCCTTAATTAGATTACACTTATTTTGGCAGGAACGATTGTTTGACTTCAGAGTAGGGGGAAGTACAGAATGAAGACTGGGATTTAGAAAGATTGATAAAGCTTCAAGTTGTTTTCATATACTTCAGTATACAAATTCTTTTTTAAAAATACCTTTATTTCATTTCCATCTTTGAAGGACCATTTTGCTAGGTATAGAATTCTAGTTTTTAAAACTTTTTTATGGTGGGGGTGGTAATTAGGTTTATTTACTTTTAATGGAGCTACTGGGGATTGAACCCAAGACCTCACACATGCTAAGCATGCATTCTACCACTGAGCTATACCCTTCCCCCAACAAATTCTAATTTGAATAAATGTAGAGAAATAACTTTTGTTCTGAAAATTTTCCCCCAGCTATACTGAGGTCTGATTGACAAGTAAAAATTATATATATATGGTGATGTTTTGATATATACATTGTGAAATGATTACACAATCAAGATAATTAACATAACCATCACCTTACATAGTTACTGTTTTTGTGCGTGTGGTGAGAACACTTGAACTCTTAGCAAATTTCAAGTCTACAGTACATTATGTTCTGAAATTTTTAAAAAATCAGGATATTTAACAGGAAAAGCCATGAAAATAGCAGGAAATTAATGAACACCTGCTTTGTCCGCCTGTCTGTCTTTCCTTCTTTGTCAGTCAGTCCATACCATTGTTTCTCAAATGGTGGTTATGTTTACATAAAAGAGTTCCTTGTTCTTAGGAGACAAAGAAAATGAGTAAACATAAAAGATGTAGATACATATATGTCACGAGAAGAGAGAAAGAAAATCAGGCAAAATGCTAACAATTGGTGAATTTAAGTGATGGGCATGTGTAAATTCTTTGTTTTATTCTTGCAAGAATTTTATTCTTGACATTTCTTCGAAACAAGAAGTTTAAAAGTCTAAAATCAGGTAAAGTCGCAAGTCCTGATGCATGACTCAAGCTTCTCATTTCTAAAATATGAATGACTTCAACATCAGTCCCTCCATGGATTTTCTAAGACACTTTAAAAATATGATCACCACTTTTTGCTACTTTTTAAATTATTAAAATTTTGCCTTGGGAAAGAAAACTATAACATTATTGTTAGAGCAAATAGTACATAATCTTTAGGCTGTCCTGCCATATAAAATTCAACTTTTTATAGCTCTAGCTGTGTGGAACCACAGTTACACCTGTGATGTGCGCTATTTAAACAATGATTTTCCCCTACGTTCATGTTGTTGTATTTCAGGAAATACGACTGAAATTAAAGTATATCCAAATAAAAAGCTACAATTCTATAACATTCTGAAAATTTAACTCCAAAGTGCATTCTGTCTAATAACTACACCTGATGTTATAGGTGTCAAAAGAAGATACAAATAATCACCCACATATTTCAAAGAGGACTGAGCACTGGGGAGTCACAAACTTGGTTCAGTGCTGTGCTCAGAGTATGCCCTCAATATGCGAGCACCAGGGTTTCTCCACCTCAGCACTATGAACATTTGGGGCCAGATAATTCTTTGCTGGAGATGAGTGTCCTATATGCTTCAGGATGTTTACAAGCATCCCTGGCCTCTAACAGCTAGATGCCAGTAGCACCTACACTCCACCGCCCCTTCTAGTCATGACGACCACAAACATCTCCAGGCATGGCCAAGTGTCCTCTGGGGAGGAAGACAAAAATATCACCCTATTTGGGAACCGACGGTAAAAACTGATTGACCAAAAAAAGGGAAAGACAATCATCTGCTAATTCTCTATTTTCTTGGTTTTACCTGTTAAACATTCTGATTTTTTTTCATTTGAGGACATAATAGATTGCAGACTTGAAATTTGCCAAGCATGCATATCTCAAGTCTCCTCGCCACAAAAAAAAAGGTATGTGAGTTGCTGGATATGTTAATCAGCTTTATCGTGTAATCATTTCACAATGTACACACACATAAAAACATCACCTTAAATATATACAGTTGTACACCTTGAATAAATACACTTATCACTTTAAATAAATACAGTTTTTGTTTATGAGTCATACTTCAATAGATCTAGGGGAAATTTTTCAGAGCAAAATTCAGACCTCTACAATTATTTAAAGTAGAATTTGTTTGTTGAAGTAAATGAAAGCCAATTTGAAGACTTACAGTCTTCCCAAAGCCCAGCCCTCCTTCCGTACTCCCCCCAAGCAAAATTCAGTAATACTTTCTACCAAAATAAGTTTAAATTCCTAGTCTTGCATTTGAGACTCACACAAATTCATACCAACCTATCTTTCTAGGCCTACCCTGAAAAGCACCTGCTTTATCAAATCATCATAGAAGGTGCACTCAGATGCCATGTTCAATCCCAAATCCCCAAACCAGTAACTTTGCAACCTGAATGATATTTCTTCTCCCCTGGGTTGTGCAGGTTACCCTGCAGTTCCGGCAAGGGATAAAGATAATTACAGAGATAATGAAGAAAGGAATCAATAGCACGGTGTCAATTTGAAGGGATGGATTAAGTATTGGTATTCATACATTTTATAATCATTGTAGTACTTTGTGTATATATGTATTTTTTAATTTAAAACATTACACATAATCTGATATACCAAGTATGTGAAATTTATAAGCTTGATTTATATTTATAAAATTCTTATAAACCTACTATAAATTTATAAGATAGATCGTCCTTTTTAAATGTATATCGTACACATGGAAATAGCGTGTTATGTAAAAGCACACATGTACCATAATATGCAAATAAAAGAGACTTTTTTCATACTAGGCACTCAAAGTTTTCTGATTACATAATGCTTAACAACACTTAACAATAAATATTCATCTTGTTACATTCACTTTCTCCTATACGTCACAGCTCAGATTGTCAGTATTAATAGTTACATTACAAACGCTTCATGAAAATGTCAGCTTTGAAGTAAGACTGCATCTAATCAATCTAAAAAGTTAGCAGGCATCGTTTCCCAGAGATGTAGCAGACCCACTTTATGTAAGGCAGATGATTCTCACAAGGATATTTGCCAGGTTTAGCACTCAATCAGAATTCACAGCTTTTATTTTTGAACTAAGCTTAATTCTTTGATCTTATAGTCTGGCAACCCTTGACTAAGTTAGGACTTCCTAACTTCCTAACTCCAGATTGGCCAAATTTAAAAAATCAGGAAGAAGTCCGTCATTCTTGGATCAAATAACTTGAAAAAAATAACTCAGGATTTCAAGTGTGATTGAGACCCCCCACCAACTCTAAGATTCTATGGTATGGAAAGGAAAAATTATGCTTCTCCTTTAGGAGGAAGAGAACTTGGTTAGAACTCCGGATTTTATCTCACCTTGAACATATTAAAAAGTGAACTGCTCCTCTAGAATCTCGGTTCACCACCAAACCATTGTAGCATGGACTGTTTAGAAATGGGGCTGAAAGATTCCCTTTCCTATATAGTAGAGGTGGAAATATTTCCCCTAAAGTGGAAGGCATCCTTCAATTTTGGCTCATTCTACTGCAGAGTTTCTCATCATTAAAATGTGTTTAGCCATTCTATCCCTTACTTTTTCCACATAAAAAGTAGAGAAACCTTATAAAGTAGATGGGTAATAAAATTAGAATTAATGCACTCCAGGCAAAAATTTTATTTCAATTGCATGAAGCAGTAATTTCATTTTCCAAAGTTCCAAGTATGTAGAATAATTCAGTATTTCCCACTGTGATATCGTTCACAAGCTCTGGGGACTAAAGAAGCCAAATATAAATCTGACAAAGAATCTTTCCTGGAACTTGAAACACATACATTCAGTACAATAAAAAGAGGCACAGCTGGGGACGAACCGAGATCCATTCAAGAGATAAAGCACATGAGAGATCTGAGATAAGTTGAAAAGAATGTGACAACAGATT
Organism: Vicugna pacos; assembly: GCF_048564905.1. NCBI lineage: Eukaryota > Metazoa > Chordata > Mammalia > Artiodactyla > Camelidae > Vicugna > Vicugna pacos. The sequence continues at coordinate 8,571,036 of NC_132994.1, read as the reverse complement.
ATTTCACTTAAAAGACATGTATCTGGTCTCTCCCTTAATTATTCTGATATGTCTCATTTGGAAAGTGCATAATGATCAATATCCTAATGGAAACTGACATGTATATTGTGGAAAATGCTCTTCATTAAAAATTTTAAAAACTGAATATAGAATTTGGAAAATATGCATTTGATTATGCTATGGTAACAACCTATACATCTTTTTTTAAATCTCCTTAATAGATGGAAGTAGGAGGCACATTATTTGTCTCCAGAAGCAGCACCTACCAACTTTATGCTTTACCATAGGATTGTAACCATGCTTTAAAAGTATTTTATTTACAGTTATTTCAAAGGCTCATCTTATGACCCTGGCTGAATTCTGTTGTGATATTAAGGAGTCTACATGGCACAGGAAGGACCATCTCCATAGGTGTGAGCTCACTAACCTCTTCAGTCATCCACCACATTGCACAATCTTATACGGGCGAAATGAACACTTAGGACAGATTTGAAAGAGAAAATGAATAACAGGAAGAAGCATAAAGGAAGGGCAGAGGTGGAAAAAGAAAGGGGAAGCCCCACACATGTTTTGTCAATTATTTTATGCAACACCTGGAAGAATCCTCTGCTTCAGAGACTCTCTGCCCAGCCACTCCTCCCACCACACCGCTTTGATATTACCCATTAATGCATTTTGTTGAGCCCTTTGTCCTAGATTAACATCCCTGCAGGTGCCAATAATAAAGGAACGAGACCCTCATCTAACTACCTCCCTTATGATGTCACTCCGTGGCTGGCCAAGCACTACTGTCATCTGAACCTTTCTGATCTCAGGTGGAAAATACAGCCTCCCTTATCCATACCTGAGTCCACTCCTCCTCATTTCCTGAATGGAAGGTACAACCAGAGATTTCCTACCTCTTTTTTATAATTCTAGTCACAGTAGCCTTAATGGAAATGAAGACTGTTTCTCTGTCACATTTATATTACCTTGAAAACCCAGGAACCCCACCCCCCCCATCTGCCAAGCAGATAGATTGATTGGTGGTAGGTAGATAGAAGAAAGGACAGTAACATCAATGGAATGGTAGTTCCAAATAAAAGTCACAGGGAAGGATATGGAAAGCATTTGAGCAAGGAATTTTAGAGATGGAAAAACCAAATGACAATAGTAGATTCGAAAACAAAATCAGAAATGCACAAAAGTCTACAGCAGAGGTCTGAGCACCCTAAGGTTGACCGTGAAGGAACATGGTGGCTACGACACATCAGTTCTGCATTCCATGTGCTGTCATTCATGCAGTTCTCACAGATGTCTTCACTTAGCTAGAATTCACCATAAAGAAATGACTTGGGATTCTGCTGTTATCCATTCTCCTCACATTTCTTGCTCATGAAAATCAGCCTTCCATGACTGTTATTTCAAAAAGCTAAAGCTCTCTTGCCTCTCAGGTTCATTGCTAGAAATTATAAGGCTACTCTCTTCTCCTTCAGGAAATCACCCAAAAACAACAAGGAGAATGAGGAATAGAAAGTTAAACTCCACTTTTAATAAAATTCAGAGACTTACAATTCCAAAACATAGTACATGAGGATGGGCTGCCGAATACATTGAAAGTTGAAGAAAGGTATGGGGAGACACCCAATGAGGAAGTATTTAGCTAAAGATTTCAAACAAAGCTGTCAGAACACAGGTTTCCAGAGCCAGTAGGACATCCTGAGAGGGTCTGAAGGCTGTATCAAGGAGGAGCAGAGGAGGTAAGGGTAAACCAGGAACCACTCATATTTCTAGGGAGCTTTCGAAAGGCTAGGCAGAAATACATCATGAACCGTGCTGTGGCTGACAATCTCAGGTGGCTGGGAAGGAATAAAAGCTCCAAGAATTTACCCACACAACCCTGTATCACCAAGCATTTTACTTGTAATGGAAATTTTATACAAGCTTGAAAAATTCCTTAACTTCTCTTTCACATAAATCTCCTATAACACACTGTATAGGAAGAACTCTACTCATTTAAGGATGAGTAAAAGAGAAATAAAAAGGTATCATTGGATAAACTTCACTAAAATACCACCAAAATGTTTCAGAGGTTGTGGTTGGAGAGACTGAGAAAGCAAATGGCAAAGAATATTCATGGAACAGATGAAAGCAAATTTTAAAACTTAACAACCTAATTATTTCTGTAAAACAGAAGCTCAAAGCGAAAATGCAAGAGTTCAAGCAATGTTGCCAAAAGATTGGCCCCGTCCCTGACGAGCCAAATAACTCAGAGACAAGGTCATGGAGCTTAGAAGAAGAGGCAAAGGGGACTGACAGCAGGCTGTTGCCTTCAAAACTGTGACCCCACCTTGGGGATGGGGCGGGGTGGTTATCAGCCAGAGCTCAAACAATAAACATCAATAGCCTTCAACAGAATCATTTTCTCATCAGAAGACTTAGAATGGTGTCATGATGCCTCCAGGCGATCAGTTAGCAGTTAGGTTTCTTTATCTCATAAGCACTCAAGGTGAGGTCTTCTTGGTAATTCAGACTATTTTGTAAGTTTATACTCCTGTGAACTTCTCCTTGGAGAAGGACTCAGAGACCAAGCATGATTATTACTTTCAATGACTGGAATAAAGTAGAAACAGTAAGATCAATAGCTTTAGTTTTAACAATGTGAGTAGCAACTGGTCAGTCAGGTCAGTTGACCGCTTTAAGGGTGAGCATGAGAATGAGCAATCTGTTAGCCTTAGGGCAGCCATTTTATTAATCCTCCTTCAGCAAGACTATCCTTATCAAAAATTCCAATGATTTTTTTCCAGAAATTAAAAAATCCATCCTAAAACTCATGTGGACTCTCCAGGGACCCTGAATAGCCAAACCAATCTTGAAAAAGAAGAGCGAAGTTGGAGGTCTCACACCTCCTGATTTCAAAACTTACTACAAAGCTATGGTACCAGCTTAAATACAGACATAGGCCAAGGGAGCAAAACAGACAGCTGAGAAATAAACTCTTACATATATGGCCAAATAATTTTCTACAAATGTGCAAAGATCACTCAATGAGGTAGGAGACTTTTCAACAAGTAACTTGGGTATCCACATGCAAAAGAATGATGCTGGACTCTTACCTTGCACCATATACAAAAACTAACTCAAAACGGATCAAAGATTTCAATGTGAGAGTTAAAACTAGTGGAGAAAACCTAAGTAGAAAAGCTTCACGACATTGGATTTGGCAATGATTTCTTGCATATGACACCAAAATCACATGTAACAAAAGTAAAAGTAGACAATGTAGACTGCATCAAAATTTTAAATTTTTGTGCATTAAATGGTACTGTCAACAGTGTGCAAAGGCAACACAGAGAATGGGAGAAAACATTTGCAAATCATACATCTGTGAAGGGATTGATATCCAGAATATATGAAGGACTCCTACAACTCAACAAGAGCAACAACAAAAATTTTTAAATGAATAGTTGGATAGACAGTTCTCCAAAGAAGATATACAAATGGCCAGTAAGCACATGAAAAGATACTCACCATCACTAATCATTAGGGAAATGCAGATCAAAACAACAGTGTGAGTCCACTTCACTCTCTTTTGGATGGTGATTATCCAACATAAAACAACAAATGTTGGCAAGGATGTGAAGAAATTGGAGCCCCTGGTTATTGCTGGTGAGAAAGTAAAATGTTGAAGTTCTTGTGGGAAAACAATATGGCAATTTCTCAAGAAATGAAACATAGAATTCTCATCTGATCCAGAAAGCCCACTTCTGGGTATATACCAAAAGACTCAAGAGCAAGGATGCAAAACCATATTTGTACAACCACGTTTATAGCAGGATTATTCACAGTAGCCAAAATGTGGAAGCAATTCAGTAGTCCATCAATGGATGAATGAATAAACCAAACACAGTATGTTCATTCAATGAAATATTATCCAAACCTAAAAAAGGAAGAAAATTCTGACACATGCTACAACATGGATGAACCTTGAAGACATCATGCTAAGTGAAATAAGCCAGTCACAAAAGAACAAATACTGCTGATGTCACTTATATGAGGTACCTACTTAGAGGTGGTCAAATTCATAGAGACAGAAGGTAGAACAGTGGTTGCCAGAGGCTGTAGGAGAGAAGAATGGAGAGTTGTTAAACGAGTTAAGTATAGAGTTTCAGTTTAGGAAGATGAAAAATGCTCAAGAGATAAATGTTGGCAATGGTCACACAACAATGTACTTAATACTTAATGCCACTGGCTATACACTTTAAAGATGGTTAAAATGGTAAATTTTATGTTGTATATATTTACCACAAAAAAAAGGAACTTGTTATAAATGATAGGAAGTTCAATCAATTAAACAAAAATGCAGAGGTGTCTGTCAATGCCAAAGGCAGAGTTACAAATGGCCCTAGGGAATGGATTAGACAAAATTCCAACTAGATCACTGGAGAAAACCAAAGAGTCCACTCACCAGCATCTGCCTCATTCTTCTGTCTCACTGATTCCTGGTTTATATCTTCTCTGTTTGGGACAACAGCCAACTGTCTAGAATCTCTTGGTCTCAGAGATTTGAGAAGGAACAAATTGGCCCATATTTGCCCAATCAGCTGTGAAGGCAAAGTCACGTTGTGTGGACTTGGCCATTCCCACTATAATCACTTGAATGGAGGCTGGAGTGATTGGCAGGGAGTAGGGGGCAAGAGATGGAAGTTTACCCAAGAAGGGGAAGTGCTGTGAGCTGGGCAGGCGACTACGTGGACATTCACCACCACAAGTCCACATATGTATTTAGCTTTTCCTGCCTTTTTCAACTTAATCTTTTTGTCTCCCCACCCCTGGCCCCTCACTTTCTTCAAGACTCTCATACCCTCCCAGCTGCCTGACCCATCACACATGCAGCAAGTAAAATGCTGTGCACTGGGGATGCATATACCTGGTCCAGACCCCTTCCACCAAAGGCTTCTGCCCCACTCTCTGCAACTTGAAGCAACTCATTTCTCTAATACAACACTCGTATGTTAATACATAGTCCTGGGATGACCCTAGTTGTGCCCTTAGAGGACTCCCTGGGTTTAATACTTGCTCTATACCATTAACAAATATTTAAGGCAGACATTTTTCTACACCCCTCAAATCATGCTGTGTGGAAAAAGTGACATTGGCAAGTCAGTTTAGATCAGTTGTTTGACAAACAATTCATAAGGTTATTTATAGGGGCACAATTTAATAAATTTAAAATTATAGATATGTATATATTTTTTTGCTGAAAACATCCATCATAATGCTATGTAAATTTCATTATTATAGTGAAAGAATAAGACTTCAAAGTAGTAAAACATGTACTATTAAATTAACAACCAAAAAAAAATGGTTTCCATAGAAAAAGAAACCAAAACAATACAAATTGCATAGAGGAAAGAGCTTGAGCAAATCAAAGCCAGGTGATGAAAACTGAATACTAAAGGAAGAAAGAATGGTACACAGATGGCTCAAGAGCAGAACACAATCAGCAAAACAACATTCAGGAACACAGAGACCGATCTATCCTGCTCCCAGGTTTTCAGGAAAGCTAACTGATTGGAAAGATGTCCATCCCGAACTGCCAAACAGCCAGCTGGGGCACTGACATAACTCAGTGGCTGAGAATGTGGGCCCTGGAGTCACAGTGCTGGGTTCAGACCTCACATCTGCCTTTAAGAAGCTATAGAACATGGGGAAATTATTCAATAACTTTAAATTCATCTTAAACTCAGGACAATAACAGTACATTTGGTTGCCGGATGGATTAAGAGGTAATACATGTAAAGGACTCACTTACATTTAGTTAAACACTAAATAATATTTCAATAAACACTCACTGTATCATTCAAAAATAATATCAATGAGTCAAATTTAGGAAATGACACCCCAGGCACATTATTCTTGAGTATGTACTAGAGTGATTTTTTTTTTAATCAAGCTCCAGTTTTTACTATGGATTGTTCTCCCCAAATAAGAGGAACTTCCATGTGTGTGATCACGCCAAAACCTAAAGGACTGTGAATAAAATCTGCAAGATTTAATCTAGGTGCATAGGTCCAGGTGAGTGCTACCAGCGGGCAGGGTGGTGTAGGGGTTAGGAGCACACTGGAACCAGACTTTGGGACTTGACTCAGGCTCTCCACCTTCTATCACATGATACATACTCAACCTCGTTTTGTCAGCGTCTCCATCGGTAATGTTGGCTCTGTCTACATAGTCCTGGGACATATGGAAGGATTGATTACCTGCTATAAAACACGTGAAGAACTCTGAACAATGTAGACACATAGTAGGTGAGCGATCAGTGTTAGCTGCTGTTCAAGGTCCCAGGCTGACCACGGGGAGCTGCCAAGTTGAAGAGAGGTCTGCCCTGGGTTCCGGATGGGCACTGACAATGCCGATGATCTTCCATTTCACAGGCACAGTGGAGTCACCATCTGTGATTAGTAAGTAATTGCCATCAACATCTTAGTATTTTTTTTTCCAGAAGATAGACTGCACTGAGGAGGAGAAAATGGGACTCCTAGATATCCCTGCTCAGTGCCCCTCTGTTTGGAATTGAGAGGGCTTCCTTCTCTCATGTCTAACTTACAACAGACAGGACTTTGCCCTTCGGTGTACTGTGCAAAGAAAGAGGGCAATGATCTGATGTCCAACCACCTACCATTTCTTTCCCAAGAGGGCAATGGAAGGACACACACACACACGGACCTCTCAACACGCACCTTGTCACACCCTCAGGACTTGGCCGTGGGGCTGGCAGAAGGATCTTTCTATATCTGCCCCTTCAACCAATGAGTCACACAGTTCAGGGTCCTAGAGTCCTTGAAGGAATTCCACTTTCAGCCTAGGACTGAAAATCATGCATTTAACATCTAAGATTGTTTAGCACTGTCTTAGGAGGAAAATAAAGACCTTGTAGAAACATTTCTTGACTGATCTCTGTGTCCTGGTGTCCTGAAACTTCTGTCTCATGGCAGAGGAAGATTTGACCAAGAAAGTGGAAAGAGCCCTCTCTGGGGCAGTGTCAAAACAACACGGACTCAGGAAACCTGAACTTTTCCCCCACCCTGACTTTAACCCTGTGAATCTGGGAACATCGCTTAACCTTTCAGAACCAGTTTTTGGCTCCCTCACTTGAAAACAGTTGGAAGGGAGTCAGATATGAGTTGATAATAAACAAAAACGAATCACTTCTATGATCGTCTCATCCTAATAACTGGGAGACTTGAAAGGTCTTTGTCAAGCGAGAAGCCTCGAGGGCAGTGCTCTGCGGTGTTCTGCGTGGGCAGAAACTCCCATCATCCCCCCTTTCCACACGTCCTGCTCTGTGTCTGAGAGGACTCCGTCCCCCTTCAAGGACTAGGCTTTGGGAACCTGACATTCAAACTCCTGCTTTCAGCGTCTCCTCTGTGAAGGCTACCAGTTCCGCACTGCCTCCCGGGGAGGCATGGTTCTCATCTGAAAGTTCAACTTTCTTAAATTCCCTTCAGTGCAACTGAAAAAAGACCAAACCATTTAGAAATCATTAGCATCTAAGAGAGAACTGGAGGAGAATAAACAGACCCCTAGATACTCCAGTCTGTGTGGGCTAATTCATTCATCTTCAGGCTCCTCCCTGCCTCCCAGCCTTCCTGTGTGGCCGCGGGCATCGGAATCCCCTTCCATCCGGGAGCAAGCAGCCCCAGGGGATCACTACCCTGAGAAAGGCAGGCCTTCCCTGCCCCACCTCCTGATTTTCCTGTCTGAGGACCTGCCACTTTCCCAGATTTTGGTCCCTGGGAATGACTGCCACCTTCAGGGAGATGCAACTCCCATCTGAGCCCTCCCTCACCAGGAAAACCATGTCACAAACAAGCGATCACTTTAGGGAAAGGACAAGGAGAGTGGATAAAACCCATGGTGGGATGGTTCCTCCATTACAGCATCAAACCCAGTGGCTCACTTTCCTGTTAGACAATCTCTAGACAGTCCTCCCAAATGAAAGGGGCTCCCGGAAGCTCATTAGAAGCTTTTATACAGATAACCTAGTTCAGGATGAAGAAGAGCATGCGGGGGTCTGGTGCTGAGAGCAAAGGCAGGGAGAAGCTCGCCAGTCAACCAAAGGTCCATTTTGCTATCTTTTCAGCTATATTTGTTCTTCTCCAGCTGTGATTATTAAAAAGAAGAAGAAAGAAGAAGAAGAAGAAGAAGAAGAAGAAGAAGAAGAAGAAGAAGAAGAAGAAGAAGAAGAAGAAGAAGAAGAAGAAGAAGAAGAAGAAGGAGAAGGAGAAGGAGAAGGAGAAGGAGAAGGAGAAGAGGAAGAGGAAGAGGAAGAGGAAGAGGAAGAGGAAGAGGAAGAAGAAGAAGAAGAAGAAGAAGAAGAAGAAGAAGAAGAAGAAGAAGAAGAAGAAGAAGAAGAAGAAAAGAAGCAGCAGCAGCAGCAGCAGCATTGGAAGAAAAAAACTACTTCAAGCACAAAGCAAAAGTAGGCGACAAAAGATGATAAAAAATATACGTTAGAGGCTTAATGGAGATTCTTTGGTTCCATTAGGAGATTAAAATTCCACAAATTCTAGGTCAAACTTTACTTGCTGTAACTTATTCCCTAACCAAAACAGGCTGGGAAGACAACAGTACAATATGGTAACAGTATCTCTTTCTAAACTGTCCAAAGTCTAATGATCTCTGAGGTTTTTAAAATCATGATTTACTTTTATGAAGCCAAAAAGCAGCTGTCCGTCTGGATGTATTTTTTACTCTAAAAATAACATATTATTATTCATAAATTATGTACATGCCAAAGTAAGCATCCTAAAAAGTATATGGTAATGGAAGTAAGTGGAATATTTTAATAACGTTGTTATCTGTTTGCACAAAAAGGAGAAGAAGCTCTCAGATCCCACTTTTTAGTGCACAACAGGGCTTTTTAAATTAGGCAACAATTTTGGAGGTTTCTCTTCGCTCTAATCCTCTTCTGCCCCCTCGTGGCAGCATACTTTTTGTGTTTTTTTCCAGCTTTATTGAGGCATTGATGAATAAAAACTGCTTGTACTTAAGATGTAAAATCTAATGACTTGATATAAGTATACATTGTGACATTATTACCATAATCAATTTAATATATCCATCACCTCACATATTTACCTTTTTTTTTTTGGTGCGGTGAGAATACTTAAGATCTACTATTGGCAAATTTCAAGTATGTAATGCAGTATTATTAACTATAGTGACCATGAAGTATATTAGAGTCCCAGAAATTATTTCTCTTACAGCTGAAAGGCTATGCCCTTTGAGCAACATCTCCCCATTTCCCCACCCACAGCCCCTGGCAACCATTTTTCCATTCTCTGGTTCTATGAGTTTGACTTTTTTTTTTTTTTTTTTACCATTTTGGTGCTTTTACCAAATGTACCATATTTTACCATAGTTCCACTATTATGTTGCTGAAAGATCAGCCCCCGTCCTTGATAAGCCAAACTGAAACTCAGAAACAGGGTCTTAGAGCTTAGAAGAGGCAGCTTTATTACTTTGCTGGGCAAAGGGGCCTCACAGCAGGTGTGTGCCTTCAAAACTGTGAACCCACCTTGTGGATGGGGCAGGGCAATTATATAGCCATAGCTTTAACAGTAAAGCATCGATAACAATCAACAGAATCATTTTCTCATCAGAAGACTTAGAGTAGTGTCATGATGCCTCCAGAGGACCAGTTCTGTGTAGGATGGTGGTTATCACTTTTTCAATCTCTTTATCTTGTAAGTGCCCAAGGTGTGGTCTTCTTGCTAATTCAGGCTATTTATTTTAACATTTTTTTATTGAGTTATAGTCATTTTACAATGTTGTGTCAAATTCCATTGTAAAGCACAATTTTTCAGTTATACATGAACATACATATGTTCATTGTCACATTATCTTTCACTGTGAGCCACCACGAGATCTAATTCAGGCTATTTTTTAAGGTCACAGTTCCATGAACTTCTTCCTGGAGAACAACTCAGAAACCAAGTATGATTATTACTTTTGATTGCTGGAATAAAGCAGAAACCGTAAAAATTAACAGTTTTATTTAACAACAGGCCTGGAGCTGTAAGTAGCAAATGATCAGTCAGATCAGTTGATGGTTTTTAGGGCAAGCATAAGAATAAGCAATCTGTCAGCCTAAGTGTGGCCATTTTATTAATTCTCCTTCAATTAAAGTAACTCTATTATATTTTATGCCTATTATAAACCTTAAAATCAACTTAATAAACACATTTGACTCTGTGATAAAACTTCATGATCATTTTAGAACTTAAATATTGCGTATTAACTTACAACATCTCTACTCAAAATATTTTCCCTGGAAAATTCTAGGAAAAGGACATTGATATATGCTGGTCTAAAGGTCTGGAAAGCAGAGAATTTCATAGCCTTCTCTTAGAATTCAAAATATGTATTACATTATTAAAGATCAATCCCACTGCGGTAACACCTTTTATGATTTCTTAAACTTCACCATTAAATGTTTTTCTTCATTGGACCTGCTGGCATTCTGTAAAGTCATCTTGGAAAGCACTGGCATGTGGGCATTGTTTCCAGACCATGGTTTTCCCCTAAGAAGGGCTAAGAATTTCCTTCTTTGTTTTTCTTCTTTCTTTATCACAATTTTTATTTCCCATTGTATCAGCTTCAGTTGTTTCATTGAATACTTTGTATCAGGTTGGCAAGGCGATGTACACTCCATACCTAGGACTCCGGTAGGCTCTCAAAAACAAATCTTAGAATGCTATTCAGTAGTAAGAAGGACTGAACACTGATACACACATCAAGTTGGATGCTTTTAAGGGTATTATGCAGAATGGGGGGGAAAGGAAAAAACCACACTTCCAAAGGCCACATACTGTATGATTCCATTTATAGAACATTCTTTAAGGTGACGATTCTAGAGATGGAGAACAGATAAGTGGTTGCCAAGGGATTCAGGAAGGAGAGGAAAGGTGTGATAATAAAGCAGCAGGAGGGAGTCCCTTTATGGTGATGAAACAGATTTATATTTTGGTTGTAATGGTGATTATTTGAATCTATATGTCTTAGTCCATTTGGGCTGCCCTAACAAAATACCACAGATTGGGTTTCTTATAAACAGAAAACATTTATTTTTCACAGTTCTGGACGCTGGGGAGTCCAAGATCAAGTCACCAGTAGATTTGGTGTCTGGTAAGAGCTTGCTTCCTGGTTCATAGACGGCAGATTTTTCTCTGTAACGTCACAGGGGGATGAGGGTAAAGGGGGCTCTCTGGACCTCTTTGGGCACTAATCCTACTCATAAGGGCTCTGCCCTCATGATTGATCACCTCCCAAAGGCCCCGCCTCCAAATACCACCACTTTGGGGGTTAGGTGTCATCATAGGAATTCTGTGGGGACATATTCAGACCACAGAACTGTACGTGTGATCAAATGTCCTAGAATTATATATGAAGACATATAAGAAAATGAATGCAAGTGAAAAGATCATGAAAACAGAGCAAAAGTCTATGTTCCAGTTAGTATTGTTCCCAGAAGTGTCCCTGGGTCCACAGTGCACCAATGGGGAAGTGGGGTGACAGGCATATAGGACCCCTGTGTACTATTTTACTAAATTTTTATGGATCTATAATTATTTCAAAATAAAAAGTTTTTAAAAGTCAAATCCCATGGCCCACACCAATGAGTCTGCTGTATGAAGTCTACAAGGGAACAGAATCTGCCACCCCAAAATCCGTCTCTTTGGCCTATTAATTATTTTAAGCCAGCTGTTTCCTAAGAAGTTGTAAACATGGGGGAAACTCTGAAATCCAAGTACAACCTCCACTTTTGTAAGAAATATTTATATTTATAAGGGAAATCCTTATTTGTAAGGGCGTCTTCCTCTGTGCCTGGAAGGGGTGATCAAATTTCTAGACACTCTTATCAGTGAGAAGGAGTTGACCTAAATCTGCATGACAGCCTCACTCCTGCTTGCTGTGCTTCTCCTGGCAGCCTCCCATGCCTGCTCTCCCCAGCCTCCGCATCCTCTTTTGTCTTTAGCTGAGGATGATATTTAAGGGGAAGTTTTCAGCCGTTTTGGTGAGTTATTCAGTTTTCCTGGGTCTCCCCCAGGTATGCATGCTATTAAACTTTGTCTGATTTTCTCAAAAAACAGAAAACCGGAGTTTTTGTATAGGAATAATCAGGTAATATATTGTTGTTATTATTTGCATTGGCAGATTACTTGAGGGTCAGAACAATACGTTGTTTCTCTCCAGTGGGAACGCAATGACATAAAATAACCCAAGATGGAATCCTTGATAAACACACAGACATGCACTTTCATTTTTTTCAGTCTTTCTTCTCTGTCGCAACAAATGCCTCTCCCCCATCGCCTAGTTTCTGACACCTCTTTTCCTCACTTCCTACATCGAATCCATTCCAAAATCTTCCTGATAATCCCTCCAAAATACCTCAAGTTTGCTTTCAAAAATATACAAAGGGAAATGAGAGTTCACAGGAGACTGAGACAAGGCATCTGACATAAGGGAGGAAAGTCAGGAGAGCGTGCAGAACAGAGGTTGAAGGAAAAAAGAAGACTCAGATAGGAGAGTGGGTAACAGTACCACATGCTGCTAAGATGTCAGGAAGACGACAGGAAGCCATCACGTAAAAAGAAAAGAGTTGATCACTCTGTTTAGAGTAGCTTTTATAGAGTAAGTCCAGGCTTCAGTGCTTTGAAAAACGTATGCGAAGTGAGAAAGAGTAGATAATAAATACAGAAAATTCTGCCTTCGATTCTGGCTATGAAGGGAGAAGAGGGAGGAAAAGCTGACAGGGACATGGAGTTTTTGATATGTGAAAGCCTCAAGGTTCAAAAAAATTCTCCTAGTAAAGAGTCATAATTACTTTTCTTCCGTGATAGCTCTTATTTTAGAATTATTTTAATACTCTGAAAATATATTTAGTAATTCATATTTATGAAACTGTCAACTAAACCACACAACATAAGACCTGTGATGTCAGGTTTTATTCTGGGTTTTACTTAGAACTATAACCTGGGAGACAGAGTAGCTCTGAGGGAGCTGCCCTGAAGAGGCAAGGGGAGAAGCTGTGACCAGATAGGGTAGGGGGTCCCCAGAGAACGAGAACCAGGCACGGCTTTCTTGACATAAGAGAAGCCATCTTTGGCCTAAGGCATTTTGGGATCTAAGTCTGGCCATGTGCTTGCCCTTGAACAGGTCTCAGTAATTGATGATCTTAAGGGAAAAAAAGAATGAGGAAACAAAGGACTGTTAACAGGCAAGAGAAGTAACAGTAGCAAAGATAATATATCAGTTGGAAAGACCCCCAGTTGTGTTTCAGTGGTAAAGATCAGCCTGATGCGCTCAACCACCAGATCAGGGGAACCTAAGGGATGCTGCTGCTGACCTCTCCTGACCTCTCCTGACCTCGTGACTCCCATCAGCTAGAGCTTGGACTCTGTGGCCCGCCTAAGCCCCTCCGTGAATATGCATGTATCCTTAGTTTAAACTTCCCCAATTTTGCTGTTTGGGGGGACACGGCTTTGGGAAAGATCCCCAGGGCGCTCCTTACTTGCTGCAAGTTATCAACCTTCCTCCTCCTGATTTTGATGTGGGTGTGTCTTTTGGCTCCACACCCACCAAAAAGCAAACTCAGTTTTCAGGTAAGAGAGCCATATATACATTGTGTTTGTGTGTATATATTATAAGTATTATGTGTGTATATATATATATATATAATTTTTGGCTATATATTATATATATAATTTTTGACTAGGGGATGCATGCAGTCAAGCACACATCTCAGTAAAAGACTACTGGTAGTCACAGGAACAGACATCTCAGTTAATGGTTTTAGTGCTTTTCTGTATATGGGAAAATGCAAGAACCTGGGATCATTAAAATTCTTTCTGGGAAATACATCTAACTATCTAAAGGGCCTGTTTTTCCAAAGCACAGAGTACCTCATCCTGTTTTTCATCCTGAATTCCTTTCAGGGTGCACTGTCGGTCAGTGACCAGAATAGCTAAAGACTTAATCCTTCTAGAACTGGACGGCAGGGAACATTCTTTGTTTTACAATATTCACGGCTGAAATTAGTTAAAACCAAGAAGAATTGAAGCCTTCTTACTCCTGCAGACTAGGGCAAGAGTAACAAGAAATTAGACAATGCAATAAGAACACACAGAGCTGCATTTGCTCATAACTTTATAAATTAACTTTTTACTTAGCATGTAAAACACAACTTAAATATCTATAGTGTTGGGAATCAGCTGAAATTTTCCAAATCCCCATAACTGAAATTTTAAAAAGTTATGTTACAGGAGAGTAGGTTCTTGTCTCGTGCAGGAAGAATTCAGAAATGAGACACAGAAGTCAAGAAAGCAAAGCAAGGATTATTAATCCAGAGTACACCTTCAAGGGGAGAAGTGGGCAGACTCAGATGAGTAACTGCCTTGAGTTTCTTCAGCAAATTGGTTATACGGGGTATAAAAATAAATGGGTGGAATATTCATTGGAGAGGGAGGGGTTTGGGGTCACTGATTTGCATCCCAGCTCACTTTTCTGAGGGGAGGAGGAATTTTTGTCTTAATGGAAAGTGTTATGGCATTCATGAATAATAGGTACATCTTATCTGCAAGGCTAATTTTATCCTAACGAGGGCATAATGAGCAGAAGGTTACATTTGGATGAGGGCATAAAACGTTACATTCAGATGCCGGAGATTCCTGCCTTATCCATATACCTTTCTCTATCTGCCTCCAGGACACTTAACCCAAAATATGTGGTTTCTTATCAGTCCAAAGTTCCCTGATTTTCTTTGTCTGCACAGGGATCCCCATTGTTCACAAGATGTGTGGTTTCCTGCCATTTGGCCCGTGCCCCCCTTTCTCTGCTCATATCTAGCTACCTGCCAGCTCTAACAGTTATGCTCAAACTATTTCACGTTTCGCCATCTCCTGCATTTCTTTCCACCCTTTTCCCCCTTTACTTCCTCTATCTCTAGTCCTGTATCTTTTATTTATTCATGTGAATAAGTTCTTAATTGCAGGTATTTCAAATTCCGTCATTCAATTGAACATTTCTGAATATCTAGAGATTTAACGGTAGCGTTAGGGGCTGTGAGAGATAAAGCATGAGTGTGCTATTATGTTGTTCCCTGTGGTTAGTATCTGTGATGTCGTGGTTTAGAAGAATGCCAGGCCCTTTAGTACGTACCTTTATTCTTATTGTTATTGTTATAAGTCTACAGTTCAGAGCCTACAGAATGCACTGGGTACATCAGCCAGATAGCATTTACCATAAGTATGGAGACAGACAGACAGACAGACAGAGTCTATGGTATAGGGTAAAAATATTGGCTTACAATGTAATATGGGAATCAAGACCAACACCAATAAAAACAATTAGTTCAAGTGCAAGGCAATATAATTAAAGGCTAAATAGTGTAGTGCAAACCCTAAATCAGGGATGGTGAAGTCCCAGCTCAAATGCCACCACCTGCCCCTGCCTCACCTGTGCAGACACTCACAGCTGATTCTAGCTCTTGTGCCCACTAGGTCCAGAAATGGCCTCAAAATCCCCAGCAGAATTCCTCCGGGCAGCCATTCTCAAATGGTTGCAGCTGGTATTCAAGAGGCACTCTATTTGCCATCATTGCTATAAAGGCTTATTTTTAAAAAGCACAGTGAGTAAGTCAGCCTGGAATGGAGAGGAGCTCCAGGCCTCCCTCCTGGAAGTGAAGGCGGGCAGGCAAGGAGGCTGAGCGCAGAGAGTAAATGTGGACACTTAGCCATCAGTGCTTAAGCCGCAGGACTTCCAGCAGGAGCTGGGAAATCCATCAACCTGCTGGAATTCAAACTAAAGATAAAGCAGTGATTTTATTCATTCCACAATATTTACTGAATGCCTGGTCCTTGCCAGACAGAAGTCCCAATTTTCCTCTTGAAAAGTTGTAGAGGCAAAAAAGAAGACATTGTAACACTTGTCCACAGCATTTAACCCCTGTGGTCTTGCTGAAACTGGGAAGCTGTATTAGTATCTAAGGACTGCTGTATCAAAGTACCACAAACTGGGTGGCTTAAAACAACAGAAATGTATTGTCTCATGTTTCTGGAGCTGAGGAGTCAGAATTCAAGGTCTCAAAAAGACCATGCTCACCTCTGAAACCTGTAAAAATATGTTTCCTTACTTCTTTCCGGCTTCTAGTCTGCTGGCAATCTTTGGGGTTCCTTGGCTGGCAGCCACATAAATCAAATCTCTGTCTTTGACATTGCGTGGCATTCTCCCTGTGTCTCCGTCTCCACACGGCCACCTTCTTATAATGCAGCAACCCTATTTCCAAATAAGGTCACATTCTGAAGTGCTGAGGGTTAGGACTTCAACGTATCTTTTGGGAAACACCATTCAATCTGTAACTGCGGCTCAACCAGAAGACTTCTTAACCTTTACCATTTTAAACCGTGCAGACCAGCAATGGATAAGATACTAGTTTAAAAAAGTGCTCACCCCTAATGATCATGAGCCTCTGCTTAACACCTCCAGGGACGAGGCAGTCACCACCATCTGAAATAAAGGTGTTCTATATGATTCCTCCTAATATTGTGCCAAAATCTACCCACTTGTAACAGGTTTGCAACAAGCTTGCAGGTGGCAGCCTCTCGGATATTTGAAGAAAGGTGTCATAGTCCACATGGTTTCTTCCTTTTTTAAAAAATGCAATTTATTTATTTATTTATTTATTTATTTATTTATTTA
This sequence comes from Vicugna pacos, assembly GCF_048564905.1. Taxonomy (NCBI): domain Eukaryota; kingdom Metazoa; phylum Chordata; class Mammalia; order Artiodactyla; family Camelidae; genus Vicugna; species Vicugna pacos. Next base: position 8,554,293 of record NC_132994.1, on the reverse strand, counting down.
TTTATTTATTTATTTATTTTATCAAAGCATAGTCAGTTACAACATGTCAATTTCTGGTGTATGGCTCAGTGTTCCAGTCACATGGTTTCTTTCTCCAGCTGAGCATCCCCAAATCCCCTCGTCTTTCCTCCTGACACCCTCATGGCTGCTCTGCCCCATATGGATTCCGGTCGGTCTTCCTTCTCAAATTGTGACATTAGTAACCAGGCAAAACAGCCTGAAACATGCAGACTGTGCTAAAATGAATCACCTCCCTTGTTGAGAAACTGGAGGCATTTGCTCTTTTCTCACTGACTTTGTTTAACCATCAGGTCTGTTTTGTGTATTCTGCCAGTTAATGCCTCCCTCATCTGGAACCCATGCAGTTATCTAATCTTTGAGAAAATTGGGATAACATAAAAGAGAATAAAAGCCAATTACCAACCAGGTGGAGAATCTTCCAAAAGTTCTCTCATCATTCATCTGCCCTAGGGAGGTAACCTTGCAGCAGAATAGAGAGAAGAGAGAAAGTTCTGACTCCTGGCAGATGAAGAGATGAAGAGGAAACTGAAGGCAAAAAAGGAGACTTAGAACTTGCTGCTGCCTGAGAGGGAGCCACTGATAGAAAAAGTGGAGCTGATGGGAACTTCAGAACGGAGAACAGAGATGAAAAACAGGGAAAGAAGAAGGAGATGACCTAAAAAAAACAACCTTCAAGAATCCAGCACCGGAAATGTCCTTGTCGGGACACTGCAGTCTGGGAGGTGACGCCTCATGTTCCGGGACACCCTGATGAGACAACATAACTAGATCAAGGGGCACAATACCCACATATCTGAATCTCAGTAACCTGGATTCATCCCTGGTGACTTTAAATAAATTGTTACTTGAACCTTCTTCAGGCTCCATCTGTGAATCACCTTAGCAGAAATGATGACCAAGCAAAGCAGGGTGGAGGGAGAACACATCAGCCTCCAAGCAAACATCCTCTCTGGTCCACTGTGAGCATCAGAGAGGCCATGAGAACAGGCTGCGGCTGCAAACAGACGCCCCCAGAGGCAACAACCTAGCTGGAGAGTGGGACAGTTCCCTTCCCTCCTGCCTAAATCTATGCATATACAGTTAGAGATGAAAGTATCCACTGACAGAGACAGACACAGAGTCACAACCATAACTTGTTAAACACCTCATATGTACCAGATGTTGCAAAACCTACCCAAGTTCACACCCTTGGTAGAGCTGTTGGGGGCCTATGGAATGCAATAAATTGCAGCCTTCATCCCCACCTTGTGTACAAAAACCAACAGATGAAGGAACCAAAAAACCCACTCAATTCCTAATAAAAGCCAGGTTGGAGGACACAGCCTGGTGCAAGAACTGAGTAGACCTGCCCAGGGAGGCCCATCTCTGGCTATACTCCTCCTCCACTGCAGGCAGCACTGGGCACAGCAAGACCTGGTCAGCACAAGGGAACCAAGGCGGGTGTCCACATGGGACCTCAGATGGCGAAGCAGCCAGTGTACTCGTACTCAAGTGACAGTTCAGAAAAATCTGTCTCTATTGGGCTGGAGTGAGTTTAGGGAAAGAGGGAACCTGAGATCACTTAGGGAATATTTCACCCCACATACACCAGAGGGGAAGAGGGGTCTCCTCTCTGACCAGAGGCAGAGCCAAGATGGGAGCCCAGACCTGCCTGGCACCAAAACCCCCGCTCTTAACCACTGCGGTATCTATAAATGAATGTATGAACTACCAGCAGGGAGGGCTACCAGGAGTCCACTTTGCGTGACAATTTTGGGGAGATGAGAGAGAGACTGTGTATGTCAGAAAGAAGGCATACTGGGAGGACAGTACGGTATCTCTACCTCACTGCACGCAGCCCAGCCTCCTGGACAAGGGAGGAGTGGAGAGAGAGAGAGACACTAGAAGCACGTGTTGAAAGAACATTTTCCACTGAACACTCTGTGAGCACTGAGGCACAAGCAGACCCACTCTGTCCAAGGGATGAAGTGTATAGCACGGAGTCAGGGAGAGAAATCTCCCCACCTGAGTGTGGAGATCCGAGCAGCTCTCAAGCCATGAGGACTCCACAGCTTCTCTTTGGTCCAGTGACACAAGTGGCAGAGGCAGTGCAGGGAGTGCTGGGCGCCAGGGCTGACGCGCCCGTGTTTGGTTCACTACAGAAACACTATGTGCACCAGTTAGGGATAGGTTGGCTCCGTTAAAACATAATTAATTTATTTCAAAACTTGTGTATTAGTTTTCTATTGCTGTGCAACAAATGACCCCAGAATTAACGGTTTAGAACAGCACACATCTGGTATGTCACGGTTTCTGCGGGTCGAGCCTGGGCGCTGAGCTGGAGTCCCTGTTTGGTCTCATGTGGCTAAAATCACAGCATCAGGCTGCAGGTTCTGCTGAGGCTTAGCTGGCGAGGGATCCACTCTTGTGGGCAGAAGTCAGTTCCCTACAGCCACAGGGGCTTCATTTTCTAGCTGGCTGTCAGCCGGAGGCTGCCCTCAGCTCCTAAAAGCTGCTCTCATTTCCTAGCCACGTGGGTCTCCCGACCCAGCAGCACGCAACACGAGAGCTCACATCTTCAGAAAAGGCAGGAGAGACTCCAGCAGGAGGAGTGCAGCGATCTGTCACCTTCGCCAAATTCTGTTGGCTCCAAGCAAGTCACGGGCCACACCCACATCAGAGGGAGAGGAGCCGCAGGGGCATGAGGACCGTGACCGATTCTAGTGGCTCCGAGACCGACGCAATCATTGGAATCCGGGGTGCTGCACAATGCAGATTCAGAAACTGATCCTACACCTACTACTGAATTAGGATTTCTAGAAGACCAAAGGTTTTTTTTTGTTAAATGAGGTTTTTAAGGGAGTCTGGTAATCATCCAAGTTTGGAACCTACCATTATAGACATTTTCAAAAAAAAAAAATTACCACCTCTTTCCCGTCTCCAGCCTAGGTTTCCTAGGATTGGGGTATAGATTTATTTGCGAGTCTAAATCTCTGCCCAGTGATTCCAGTGCCTCTGCTGCTGTTTATGGACGTCATTAAACTAATCATATTGACATTACTAGGTGATCTGGAAGTACCCGGCATCACTCAGCTAGGGAGTTTCTCAACCCTAGCACTGTTGATACTTTGCCCTTACTGGTATTTCGTCTTTGTTGTGGGGCCGTCCTGTGCCCTGTGGGACGTCTAGCAGCATCGCTGGTGCCAGTCCCACTACCTCCAACTCTGACAACAAAAATGACCTCCAGTCATTGCCAAGTGTCATTCGGGGTCAAAATCATCCCCAATTAAGAACAACTGTGACACTTCACAGAAGCCCAGAAAATTCATGGCAGGAAAAGTGTTAAAATAAATGAATAAACACTGAGTAGAAATCAAGGAAAGTACCTGAAATGTTAGGCTGTGGATGCCAGAGTCCAAGCCCCGTCTTCCTATGTACACAAACTGTGTCTTCTGTATTTCTTTAGAGTTTCCAGACGCCTAGCGTGTCCTCACCTCACAGTTTTCCTTTGTGTATCATGTACCTCTCCACGAACCCCACTCCAACACCAAACACAAAGAATGAGGTGGGAGGTGAAGGGGGCTCGTGGTCAAGTTCCTTTCAGCTCATTCATGTCAAATTCTTATAACACAATAACCCCTCCTCAGATATCCCGTATCTCAGCATTAAACAGGTTCAATTAAGGAGATGTGCCAATGACATGATTTTAAGCTAAAATAAAAACAACACTGATAATAAATAGCTGGAAATGTTCATTTTTATTAATAAATCATGGTTTCCTATTCAATACATATTCATGTACAATTGACAACAACATAATACTTAAACACCTAAAATTTAAACTTTCAGAATCACCCTGGTTCCATATAGAAAGCTTTAGTTTCTGGAAAAATAGTATTTTATTTCAACAGTATCCTTCTCATATGCAAAACAGCTTTATAAAAGAGAGGATTTATGAATAAAATCTTGTAACGCTTCCTGTGTACAAAAAACAATTGTCTCTACCACATCAACTATACCCTACTATTTTAAAAATTCAAAACATAAAGGCTTGAAAGACCAGAACAGAGCCACTCTTTATTAAACCTAGCAAAGATAAATCTTAAAGAGCTGTAAGTAGAACATGGAACAATCTTCCACCGCCGATTCAATACACGGGCAGAAGAGTGGTAAATCATGGCTTCATGGCAACGTGAGACAGAATGATTCTTAAATATGTAGCGACACGTATGTCAGTATCATCCCCATTACAGAGACACACACATACCAGTGTATAAATGTCCTCTGAAGTAAGAACTCAGAAAACTTCTATTTTCCTGTGTTACGGTCATGGAAATGAAATGGCAACGTTTTACAGAATAACACAACGTGGTGCTGTCTTTTGATGAGGCACAGAAAACACAACTCAACAGCCAGAGACTTTTGAAACAAGCCGACTCTCACTCACACATACTTCATTAAAAATATATATTTACTGCTTACTTTCCTGAAGAAAGTAGGATGACAGCCCTCTACTCAAAGTCACGATAAAAATAACGGCACCTCAAATTACTCCCAATGTCACTTAAGATATTTAATATTAACATGAATATCATTTGAATAGATGATGGACAAATTTTAAGTTCTTAAAAGTGCTATGCTTTATTGGAATTTGAAAACAAAGAAAAATAGGAATATACTTCTATCTAACAGAAGCCCTCACTGAGGATATATCAGGTTCTGAAGCTTATCCAAGAGTGAGTCCACTTACTGTAAGGGTCTCAGATTTACAAAGTGCAAGAAAATGATGCACTGAAGAATATACATAAGGGTATCTGGACCCATGGTAGCCACTTGACAAACCCGAAATAAGTACTGTCCTTATGTTAAGAAACCTTGACAAGGAGATATTTACACCATATTTTTTATAGAATTCAGTATTAAACTTCAATAAAGCAAATTAGAAAAAGTAAGGCTGTTACAAAGAACTCCAGATTACATGGTTAATGAAATGGTGCCTTTAAAGAATGACAAAGACAAATCATAGCTCCAATTTTTAAAAAATGTCATAGGACAGCCAGAAATGTTGAATGGTGTCAAACTGAATTACATCAAAATAATTGAACTATATCAAAATAAAGATAATTAGCATTAGATTGCCAGACTATTTATAACTAAATTTAATATAAACAAAAAGTATGGTTAAATACAACTTAAAAAAAATATAGCCAGCTTAAAACAAATGGAAGCAGGGAGAATTGCTATATACAATCCCGAAAAATTCCCATGTGTAGAATATAGCATTGTGTGTATAAGCGACAAGTGTAACAGGGCAGTCCAATAAAAGGAAGCATTTCATTGGCCCAGCATATTTTAATGGGCTTTCATTTCTTTCTTAGAATTATAACAGAAGGTAGTAAGATGGTGAAACCGCAGCATTGTTCTGTCCTATTAGTTACTCCCGATGTTCAGTCTCTGGAATCACTGGCCAGTCCAAGCTGGAAGTGAGATACGCTGGTGTCTTAATAAGGTTCCCTCTTGGTGGGGAAGACGGGGACCTTAGTTCATATCAGTAAATAAGGCTGATGGCATTCTAAAGGAAAAGTCGGCATAAGCAAACTTAAAGGTGAAATGAGGTTTTTAATATTAATATTCATAGCATGTGAAGAAAAGAGTCATTACTATTTATTACTAAGCCGTGTCCTCTCTCTTCCGCATCCCGGTGGCTTTGTGGTCCCCTGTAAGCCAAGCCCGCTGCTGTAGGAGAGCCAGTGCTCTGGGAGGCAGAAGGAAGAAGGGCCACATGCAGCTCAAGGCCACGCTGGCGACCCTCTCCTCCACCTGCTCCTCCTTCTCTTCTTCCTCTTCGACCCCCTCCTGCTCCTCAATTTTTAATACATTTGTAATAAAAAGAGATGCACTGCAATTTGAGTTACAAGGTGAGCTTTTAACCCGAAAATCTGAAATAATTCACAAAATACGTATTAGAGTTCTAGTTTTCAGTGAGGAAGAAACATGGTCTAAAAAGCAACAAGTCGTCTTCCGATGGCTTTCCACTCCAGTGCTTCCAGGATGCTACACTAGAAGTCCAGCATGAACAGAAAACAAACTACAGAATGTGAGCTATGGCTGGTCAGTCTGAGGTCCCCTGGCCAGGGAGGGGGAAGGGGTATCTTTTGCCAACACCATCCTCCAACTTTATTACAAGACACTTTCACCTCCAAAGAAAGCCTAGGATATAAAAGCCGAAATCCCCACACAGGAAGGACAAACACAAGCGCCTTTTTCAAATCAGACTGTTTCAAAGGCGTAACACAACTGAAAACTTTTCCCTACTGAAAAGTAAATACAAGGAAATCACATGTTTGATATTTACTAGCTTTCTCCGTAGACCTCTCTTTTAGCATCTCTTTTCTATATACAGATTTCAAGCTTTCAAAAATTACTGAATGTTGGAAATTCCTACCTTTGCATCCAAAACATCCATTAAACAATCCCTGAATATCCACTGTAATTTCTTTAAATTCATTAAAATGACAACATTCTTTTAAATACTCACTTTAAAAGATATCATTTGCATATTTTATTTTTGGATTTACTTTTAAACAGATGAAAATACTGTATGTAACGCAGCCTCTTGGGAGCCCATGGCAATCACGGTTCTACATCCTTTTGCGAGAAATGCTGCGGAGTTTGGGGGTGAATTTAAACCACTTTTTAGATTTAGTGAAAGATCTTTAAACTGTTTTTGACATGTCTAAAATATTTCAATATGTTTCAAAGGAAAAGAAGAAAGGAAGACGTCAAGGAAAGGAAGAAAGAAGGAAGAGAGAAAAAACAGGGAAGGGGGAAGAAAGAAGAAAACTTCTTTAAAGTTTTCACCCAGATAAATGAGTATTATCCTTCCCAATACCGGGGAACCAGTGACCCAGGTGCTCAAAATTTAAGAATCTTCTGTAAGACTGAGAGCAAGTATTAGACGTCACCAGACAGCTGGTAGTCTGACACTCAGACATCTGAGTCTAGAAGGTTCCACAAGACCCTGGCCAGTGCCCTATTGTACTTCACATCTCTGTGATCCTTGTCAAACCCCACCTTCTTTCCCAGACCACAGGGAGGTCAGTCTGCTGTGTCGCAGACAGGATTCTGTCACTCCCCTGGCTTAGCATCCCCCATGACTAGCTGGCATGTGCCTCCTGATCCAGGATCTTCTGGTCCAAGTCACGGAAAGCACCTGTTGCAGTGCTCTCTAAACAGAACCCACGTGTGGGGCTGGGGTCCGAGAGGAGAACGTGCCTGGGAGCCCTCCGGGCACTTCGCAGCACACTCAACCTCTGAACCGCGGGCGGCACAGCAAAGCGCATCCACCCTCTCCTCCTCTCCAGAGGGAAAACTGAGGAAGGTTAGGGATAGGGTATGTGACCACATCTGGAGTGGAAAACCACCATTTATTTCCCTTTAAAAAAAAAAAAAAGAATCACCATCTATGTCCAAGTAATACCTGATTAAGAAGGATGTACTGAGACCAGAGGGGCAGGCGTGGTGGGCAGAGGCTGAGGCTGGTACAGAAGAGACAGAACAAGCTCCGCCCTCGGGGTGTTTTCTCCTTGCTCCCAGGAAATCCATCCCTGTTGATACTAAGCAGACGCTGATGTAAAGCAAAGCTTAAGAACCTAGGCTCATTTCCTCTAGAAAATGAAAAGAATCATCTAGAATAACATTTATTCTGGAGAAAACAGCCCGTCCAAAAGAAGTCCTAAAAGGTTTTAAGAGGGGGAAATAAAGAATCACAGCTGCAGTAATTTTGACTTTTGTTCCATACGGAAGTCAGGAGAAGAAATCAATGCAGCTCTGCATGCGAGGACCTGTTGTCCACCATCGCCCCCCGACCCCATTACAAGAGAAAAAATGATTATCAGAGTAATCAGATGCAATATTTGATTACGAAAACAAGACAATCACATGTGACTTCTGGAAAAGAAAGCGTTACATGGAGTACTTAAAAAACCAGCCGCAGCCAACTTTGCAAAGAAAACAGAAGCGTGAAGCAGAAAAGGAGGCTGGCAGGAGGGGGAGAAGGAGAGGCTGAGGCCGCGCTGTCACAGAGCCCGCAGCCCTGAGTGTCGCCGCAGAGGTCACAGGAGGACAGCTTCGCTCTGGAGTTGTAGCTTCTCACCGCTCGTCTCCCTGTTCAAAGAGGCAGACATCAGTTTACATGCCTCCTTTGTTTAGAAACATGTACTTTGCCAGAACTTAAGAGCATTTCAATACACTTTTCCGAGTTTTCCACTCTTCATATAATTTTATTTTTCTTTACAAGAAACAACTGACATGCTCACGAGGGGCCCCAAGCTGCTAACCAAATCCAAGAGAGAAACAACGCTTTCGGTCCAACTTCTCCACCACCAGCAGCTGGCCAGCGTTGAAAGAGAGGAAACAGACCACGGCTGCCCGCTGCAAGTCAACCACAACCTGAAACTGCCTGGAACAGGGAAGACTGTAAACGGAGGATTTTTTAAACTTCTCAAGAGTTTATTTAGGCTGACATTTTCTATGCATTCAAGTAAAGTGTTAATCATTAGAACTACTGAAGAGAAATATTTGCCATGGACTTCATTTTTTAAATGTGAAAACATGAAGAAAACGCTGCCTGTGCAATGCCTTGTCTCGGTGTTTTAAAACACTGACATACAGTCTTTAAAACTATTCAACTTGGGTAAATTTTATAGTAATATATATATTATATAAGTAATATATAAAATATAACTAATATTTAAAATATATATATAAAGCACCAGTAACACTACAGTAAACTTAACCATAAAACATAAATTTTTATTTTTAATACTTTTAAAACTTTCTATTTTTGAATTTCTTCATGTGTTTTCATCAACTTTTAATATTATAAATGTTTTCTAACTTTAATATTTTTCAAATAATGGATTGGTTGGTTTTTATTATTCTGATCTTTCTAATGTTGTCATTTTAAAATGTCCCCCTCATACATAAGCTATTTTCCTCAAAAATTTACACAGACTGAATCTTTTTTGCTTCTTAAATGTCTGAAATGTTCTCCATGCACCTAAGAAACGTCAGTTGGAGAGTTTTTCAACTAGGTTATAAAATAACAAAGTTGGATAACTAGGTACTGTCACCCAGTCCCCATAGCGGATTCCATCCTTCCACCAGAAAAAAAGTGCTGCGTCAGTGCGTCCCCACAATGTCCCACGGGAACTGGGGGAAGGCTCTTTCCCAGCTCCAACAGGAGGCAAAAGACAAGAGGAACTGGCTTGTTGACTCAGGAGGAGAGAGAGCTGGTGCTACTGCAAGTCTTTAACGGGTGCTCCAGCATCACTACCAATGATGCGGGAAAGTTCCTTGTATTTTCAAGTGTAATTATCTACAACCACCTATCACCTGAAAATGTTCATGACTCGTGCATTCTGATGATTCTAAAGCCACCAGGAATGCTCGTTCAGGACAAATGCGATTACGAGGTGAAACTTTAGTCGGGAAACCACACACCCGCAGAGTCAGTCTGCACCTGAACACAGATCCGTCCTAATTAACTTAGGTGATCTCCAAACTAGATCTCTACTTTCACATCCTAAATGTCTCACATTTTATAAAGAAGTTATCAGTAAAATCAAAGAAGCTCAAGTTATTTTCCAAAGACTATATTTTTCTTGAAATGATTTTTTTAATCTGTTATAATGTATAAATCTTAGCAGAAGACGACTCCCTCAGTGAAGAAAGAGCTAAACCCAGCTGAGGCTTTCCCGCTGTGGATGGTGTCCACCTTTCCTCCTGAAGAAGTGCCTTTTAAAACTGGAAACACAATGGGTGCTCGGAACAGGAGCAGAACCTTGGAAACCAAACAAACCTGAACTCTTGTCAAGTTTTCTTTGTAAAGTTTAATAACAGTGAGTTAAAAACCTAAAATGTTATGAGCAATAACATCACTTTTTAATATCATATGCTAAATGCTATCATGTGATTATTTTTATAAATTATCAATTGTCTTCATTTAAATGGGCAGCTCACCTCCTGCTCCCCAATCCCTTACACTCCCCCACCTACAACACTCTTCCCAGCAAAACCAACCCAGCAGGTGGACACTTTGAATGAATCAATCAATCAGTGAATGCCTGGCTTACCTCCTAAAGTATTAGGAACTCCAAAACACACTTACTTGGTTCATAGTAATCCACTATGGACACTGAAGCATCTTGTGTATTTGACACTTTAAAGTTTCTCACAGCAGGAATATCAACACAAAACTGGGTTTCATTTACCTTGAAAAATACAAAAGATGTTTAATGGGGTGACTATGTGTTCACAATAAAGTAAAAGACATTTCTTTCTCATTTCATTTTAGGAAACAGCTCTAGAAACTAAGATTCAGGGAGCACTTCACTTCTACATGGCCGGCACTGTGGTAAGCGCATTATATAAATTACATCACTTAACTTGTAAAACAGTCCTTGCAAGACTAGTGTTATTCTTAGTTCCATTTTACTGAAACGGATACTGAGAATCTGAGTGGTTAAGTAAGCATGAGCCCAAATGTGCACGCTCCTGGCCCTGGGGCCTCACCCAGATCCAGCCTCAGCTTTGCACCCCAGCCCGGTGGCTGGTACCGACTCACACCAGCCCCCTTCTCTGGGGAATCACCCTTAGCTCACAGGAGCCACCTCGTCCAGTAAGGGAAGCAACCTCAGGGTAGGGGCCACAGCCCACAACCAGTAACTGAGCAACACGGGGTATGAAAGGCCAGCCTCCTGGCTCCTAGGAGCGGCAGCTTATGCGAATTTGACAAACAATGTTGGTTAAGAAATCTGAAACTGATGAATTCCTTCAAATATTCCAATGAGCAGTAAGTGAAAAGTCAAATTAATCAGTCAAAAAAATGTAACAGACACTCAAATTAAGATAATCATTAACAAGAACATCCTAAGACCGGAAAACTCCAAAACCAATTATATTATTAAATAAAAATCTTTAATGTATTTTTGAAGCCCTAAATTAGCTCAAGCCATATTTAGTGTATGAAAATTACTGAACAGCAAAACAATCTAGAGACCTAAACTAGATTTAACAGCTTTTTTAACCAAAGTGGTTTCTGAAGTTTTAAAATGGCAAGAACATTAAGGAACTAGCTTTTTAAAAGTAGATCTGTTGCTGAAGAAATAAAGTTGTTTTTGCAATTTGCAATTGATTCATACTTGGCAAAACTGAAATAAGAAACATACGTGTCTCCCCCATGTGACATGAAGTCCTAAGAACACTCATAACTCAGTTTTGATTCCACACATGAATTTCATATAGATGTCAGAATAAACTTATGTGCCAGCAATTTTGAGACATAACAAGTAGAGTTTTGAATTCTTCACTAACCTTTCTCTCACATATTTTATGCACCTTATTCTTGGATCAGTAATTTTCATACAGCAATGGAAAGAGTACATAAAAATTACATAATAATTTTGTGTAAAGGCCAAACCTCTGAAAATATTACAATTAAAGCACCTAACTTTTCAATGCAGGAACATTAGTTCCTTTGGGACATATTAAAATTTTTTTCATGGAAGCATTTTATTTTATTTAAGTATAATCAGTTTACAATGTTGTATTAATTTCTGGTGTATAGCATAGTGATTCAGTTATACATATATATTCATTTTCGTACTCTTTTTCATTACAGATTATTATTACAAGTTATAGAATATAGTTCTCTGCGCTGTATAGTAGGACCTTGTTGTTTATCTATTTTGTATATAGTAGTTTGTATCTGCTAATCCCAAACTCCTTATTTATCCATCCCCCTGCATTCCCCTTTGGTAAGCATCAGTTTGTTTTTGGTCTGTGAGTCCCTTTCTGTTTTGTAAGTAAGTTTATTTATGGTTAATTTTTTTTTTAGATTCCACATATAAGTGATATGTATTTGTCTTTCTCTGACTTACTTAACTTAGTATGATAACCTCTAGGTCCATCCATGTTGCTGCAAAAGGCATTATTTCATTCTTTTTTATGGTTGAGTAGCATTTCATTGTGTGCATATATATCTTCTTCATCCAGGCATGTGTCCACGGACACCTGGGTTGCTCCCATGTCTTGGCTGTTGTAAATAATGATGCCATGTACGTTGGGGCACATGTATCTTTTTGAATTGGAGTTTTCTCTAAATATATGCCCAGGAGTGGTACTGGCGGATCATACAGTAACTCTATTTTTATATTTTAAGGAATCTCCATACTGTTTTCTATAGTGGCTACACCAATTTCCACACCACCAACAGTGTAGGAGAGTTCTCTTTTCTCCACACCCTCTCTAGCATTTATTATTTCAATGATGGCCATTCTGACGGGTGTGAGGTGATATTTCATCAGTGTTGATATGCATTTCTCTAATAATTAGCAAAGCTGAGCATCTTTTCATGTACCTATTATTCATCTGTATGTCTTCATTGGAGAAATGTCTGCTTAGAACTTCCGCCCACTTTTTGATTGGATCATTTGTTTTCTTTTTATTGAGTTGTATGAGTTGTTTGTATATTCTGAAAGTTAAAGCCTTGTCAGTCGCATTGTTTGCAAATATTTTCTAGCAGCCCACAGGTTGTCTCTTTTTTTATGGCTTCTTTGCTTTGCAAAAGCTTATGTTTGATTATGCTCTATTTGTTTGTCTTTCCTTTTATTTCTATTGCCTTGGGAGACTGACCTAGAAAACAGTTAGGATTTATGTCGGAGAATGTTTTGCCTATGTTCTCTTCTAAGAGATTTATGGTGTTCTGTCTTATATTTAAGTCTTTAAGCCATTTTGAGTTTATTTTTGTATATAGTCTGAGGGAGTGTTCTGACTTCACTGATTTACAAGCAGCTGTCCAGCTTTCCCATCACCACTTGCCAAAGAGGCTCTTTTCTCCACTGTATATTCTTGCCTCCTTTGTTGAAGATTAACTAACTGTAGTTCTGTGATTTTATCTCTGGGCTCTCTATTCTGTTCCATTGATCCCTATATCTGGTTTTTTGGGGTTTTTTTTTGTGTGTGCCAGTATGACACTGTTTTGATTACTGCAGCTCTGTAATATTGTCTGAAGTCTGGGGTGGTGGGGTTTATTCCTCCAGCTTCATTCTTCTTCAGTATTGCTGTGGCAACTCTGGGTCTTTTGTGATTTCCATATAAATTTTAGGATTATTTGTTCTAGTTCTGTGAAAAATGTCCTGGGTAATTTGATAGGGTCACATTAAATCTATGGATTGCTTTGGATAGTATGGCCATTTTAACAATATTAATTTTTCCAATCCAAAAGCATGGGATATCTTTCCATTTGTTTAATCATCTTTAATTTCCTTCATCATCTTTAGTTTCTTTTATCAATGTTTTATAGTTCTCAGCATATAAGTCTGTCTCTTCTTTGGTCAGGTATATTCCTGAGTATTTTTGACACAATTTTAAAAGGAATCTTTTTTTTACTTTCCTTTTCTGATACTTCATCGTTAGTGTAAAGAAATGCAACAGATTTCTGTATGTTAATCTTGAAGCCTACTATCTTGCTGAATTTGTTTATCAGTTCTACTAGATTTTGTGTGGAGTCATTAGGGTTTTCTATATATAATATCATGTCATCTGCATATAGTGACAATTTACCCTCTTCCCTTCCAATCTGGATCTCTTTTGTTTCTTTTTCTTGTCTGATTGCTATGGCTAGGAATTCCAGTACTTGAGTAGAAGTGGTAAGAGTGAGCGTCCTTATCTTGTTTCAGATTTTAGGGGGAAGGCTTTCAAATTTTCACCATTGAGTATTATGCTGGCTGTGGATTTGTTATAAATAGCTTTTATTATGTTGACATATGTTTACTCTATACCCACTTTGGTAAGAGTTTTTATCATGAATGGATGTTGAATTTTATCAAATGCTTTTTCTGCATCTACTGGGATGATCATGTGATTTTTGTCCTTTCTTTCGTTAACGTGATGCATCATGTTGGTTCATATGTGTATGTCAAACCATCCTTGTGTCCTTGGGATGAATCCAACCTGATCTTAGTGTATAATCTTGTTTATGTGTTGTGGGATTTGGTTTGCTAATATTTTGTTAAGAATTTTTGCATTCATTGTCATCAAAGATATTAGCCTATAATTTTCTTTTTTGGTAGTGTCTTTGTCTGGTTTTGGTATCAGGGTTATGGTGGCTTCACAGAATGAGTTTAGGAGTGCTCCATCCTCTTCAGTTGTTTGAAAGAATTTGAGAAGGATCGGTAAAAATTCTCCTCCGCATTGTTTGTTAGATTCCCCAGTGAAGCCATCTGGTCCTGGAATTTTGTTGGCAAGGGGTTGCTGTTGCTGTTGTTTTCAGATTCTATTCACTTCTAGTGATCTCTCTGTTCAAACTGTCTATTTCTTCTTGATTCATTTCTGGTGGTCTGTATGTATCTAAAAATTTGTCCATTTCTTCCAGGTTGTCCAATTTGCTGGCACGTAATTGTTCATAGTACTCTCTTACGATTTTTTGTATTTCTGTGGTATCAGTAGTAGTTTCTCATCTTTCATTTCTTGTTTTGTTTATTTGTGACCTGTGTTTCTTCTTCTCTATTTGTTTACTCTTTCAAAAAACAAAAAAAGCTCTTGGTTTGACTGATTTTTTTCTATTGTTTTTAATCTCTCTTTTATTTATTGCCTCCCTGATCTTTATAATCTCTTTCCTTCTGCTGACTTTAGGTTTTATTTGTTCTCTTTCTAATTCTTTCAGAGGGTAGGTTAGGTTGTTTATTTGAGATTTTCCCTGTTTTTTAAGGAGGGTCTCTATCACTATGAACTTCTCTCTTAGGACTCCTTTTGTTTCATCTCATAGATTTTACTTGGTTGTGTTTTCATTGTCATTTGTCTCAAGGTATTTTTTTATTTTATCTTTGATTTCATCATTGACCCATTGGTTTTTTAGTAGCATGTTGTTTAGTCTCCAAGCATTTGTTTTTTTTCTCATTTCTCTTTCTGTGGCTGATTTCTACTTTCATGCGGTCTTGGTCAAAAAAGATGCTTGAAATAATTTCTATTCTCTTAAATCTGTTGAGGCTTGTGTTGTCCAAGTATGAGATCTATCCTGGAGAATGTACCATGTGCACTTGAAAAGAATGTATATTCTGGTTTGTTTTGTTTTGTTTTGTTTTTGGATGTAACATCCTGAAAATATCAATTAAGTCTTAACTGTTCTATTATGTCATTTAGAGGATCTCTGTTGCTTTCTTGATTTCTGTCTGGAATATCTGTCCATTGATGTTAGTGGGGTGTTAGTCTCCTACTATTATTGTATTCCCATCCATTTCTTCTTTTATGTTTGTTGATATTAGTTTTATATATTTAGGTGCTCTTATACTGGGTGCACATATTGTTAACAAGTGTAATATCCTCATCTTGAATTAATCCTTTTATCATTATATAATGTCCTTCTTTATCTTTCTGTATGGCCTTTGCTTTAAAGTCTATTTTGTGTGATATCAGTATTGCTACCCCCTCTTTCTTGTCATTTCCGTTTGCATGAAATATCTTTTTCCATCTTCTCACCTTCAATCTATGTGTGTCCTCTGCCCTAAAGTGGGTCTCTTACAAGCAACATATAGTAAGTAGGCTCTTGTATTATTATCCAATCTGCCACTCTATGTCTTTTGATTAGAGCATTTAGTCCATTGACATTTACAGTAATTATTGATAGGTATGTGTTTATTGCCATTTTAAACCTTGTTTTCCAGTTGATTTTGTATTTCTTCTTCATTCCTTTCTTTTTGTTTTTCCTTTTGTGGTTTGATGATTTTCTTCTGTATTATGCTTGAGTTCTTTTCTTTTTGGCTTTTGTGACTCTATTTCATGTTTTTGATTTGTGGTTACCCTATTTTTCAAGTATATTAATCCATTACTATATATACTTGGTTTAAACTGGCAATCACTTGGGCTCAAACATATTCTAAAAAGAAGGAAAACATCTACATTTTCTTACTCTTCTCCCACCTTTTAAGACTTTGCTGTCCTCTTTCTGCATCTTCATGTTTATTTTGCTGTTCATTATGGTTACTGCATTTCCAATGATGGTTTTCTCATTTCTATAGCTTCCTGCTTCTTTTCTATTTAGAGAAGACCTTTCAATATTTCTTTCAGGATAGGCTTCGTGTTGCCATATTATTCTAGTTTTTGCTTGTCTGAAAAATTCTTTCTCTCTCCTTCTATTCTAAATAATAATCTTGCTGGGTAAATTATCCAAGGTTGCAAGATTCTCTCTTCGAGGATTTTGAGTGTATCTTGCAACTAACTCCATTCTGGCCAGCAATGTTTCTGTAGAGAAATTGGCTGATAGTTAAAAGGGGATTTCCCTTGTAACCACCTGCTTTTTCCTGCTGCTTTAGAATCTTCTCTTTTATCTTAAATTTTGGCTCTTTTAATTACAATATGTCTTGGTGTTGGCCTAGTTGGGTTCATCTTGTTTGGGACCCTGTGTACTTCCTGTACCTGGATACGTTTCCTCTTTTAGGTTTGGGGAGTTTTCAGCCATAATTTTTTCCAATACATTTTCAATCCCCTTTTTGCTTTCTTCTCCTTGTGGGACCCTTTTAAAGCATAGATGAGCATGCTTTATGTTATCCCACAGGTCTCTTATACTGCTTCCTTTCTTTGTTTTTCTGTCTGCTGTTCCAATTGGGTGATTTTTATTATCCGGTCTTCTAAATCACTTATTTGTCCTTCTGCATTATTTAGTCTGCTATTTATTGCCTTTAACTTGGTTTTCATCTTGGCAATTGAGTTTTCTGACTTTAACTGACTCCTCTTTATAGTTTCTAGTTCATTTTTTACAATAATTTGCATTTCTATCAGTAGCCTCTCTTAATTCCTTCTGTAGTTTTATTATCTCTTTTTTGAACTCAAGTTCTGATAGACTGGAGAAGTCTGTTTCATTGTTCTTTTCAGGGGATTTCTCTTGTTCTTTTAATTTGGAGTGGTTCATTTTTCTTATATAGTTCTCTGACTCTATGTATTTAGGAGTTAACAGTTATATACTGCAGTCTCGATGGGCTGCTCTTATGTGGGAGTATCCTTGTGTAGGCTGTGTGTGTGCAGTATATTTTTGTGTGAGGCCCATTTTTAGTATGATGGCTATCATGTCTTCCGTCCATGTGTGCTGCCTGTTATCCCCATGATAGGGAGTCTGTTGGTGTTGTGGTGCCTGGAACCTGCACCGGACACTGAGCAGGACCTCCTCTTTGCTCTGTGGTTGCCACAGCCCTATCGGGGGCTGGGTCTACTCCCTAGTTGTTGGAGTAGAAGCCCCTAGATCTGAACTGCTGTGTGAGGTAGGTGGGACTGGAGTGCTTCCTCTGGGAGAGGAGCCACTGAGTAGCCCTCTGCAGGAGCCATCCACCTAGAAGTGCCTTCCATGGTGTCTCCTGTCACTTGTTGCGCAGGCTCACAAAATACACTATTATTGGCACTGCCTTCAGCCCCACCTCAGCTGTGGGGATGCAGGCAGCCTTCCCTGGTGTTCCTCAGGTGTTCTGTTCACAAAGCCACTAGGGCAGATTCACTCAAGTCACACACCTGAATCTGCCATGGGCTACATGGTCAGCCCAGGCCCCAGCCCTGCCTCTGTGTCCACACCCTGTTAATTCCAGACCTGCTCCAGCTGTGCACCAACATTCTGCTCAGATGTCCTGGAGACACTGAGCTTAAAAGGTACCAGTGATATAAATCTGCCAAATCCACCTGGGACACCACTCAAATCTCAGTCCATCTTCTGAAATCATGTGGCCCTGGGAATGGACTCAGATGTCAGCCTGGCCTCCACTGGGGGTCAACCCATCAGCAATTGTGCCCTTCCAGAGCAAGCCAAGAAGGAGACTGCTATGGCAGACTGGGCTCCTTTGCACACACTCTCAGCCTCAGCCTGTGCTGAACTATAGTCCCTCCAGGCTGCCTCCACGCAGCCAACTCCAGTCCTCCCTCCAGGTCTGTCCTCCGAAGCCCGAGCTTCATTTAGCACCCAGTCCCAGTCCATGCCGCAGGCTCGCTGCTTAGGCTGGGGACCTCACAAGTCCTCTGGCCAGGTTTCTCCCCATTCTGTCTGCCACAAAGTGGCTGCTGCACCCTCCTCTAGCCACTGAAGCTCCGCCTTTGTCCAGGCTGCCCTCCCTGCTGGTACAGGGGCTCCCCAGGGTGAGGGCACTTTTCCTCTTTCACTGCTCCCTCCCCAGGGCTCAGGTCCTGCCCCTGATTCTTTTTTTTCCCCTCCTACCCAGTTACATGGAAATGTTTCTTGTAGATCTATGTGTATAAGACCTGCCAGAGTTCTGTAGGTATACTACGAGTACTGTTCCACATGGAGGTGTATTTTTGATGTATTTGTGGGAGAAGGTGAGCTCTGTGTCTTTCTATTCTACCATCTTGAAGCTGCTCCATTCACGGGACTATTTTAGAACATGTGATTAAAGCTTTCACCATCAGCACTTTTTTTTTTTTCCAGCAGCAGCAGCATTTAAACAAGTATGTTTAGCAATTCTCTGAGGCAAAGGAGTTCTCAAATTGAGATCTGGGTTGCATTTTAGACATTGTATCATGGCAACTTCTATATGTTTTACGTCTGGTATGAAACAAAGATTTCCTTATCAAGACTTTTGGGCCCACCATTAATAGCAATTCTCTTTAAACTAATTTTATAATCATATATTTTTAGTAGGGACAAATAGATGGTTGCCATGTGAAAGTTATTCAGGGACACAAAAGGCCGAAATACTGACTTAGAATGAACGCATGTAAAGTAGACGTATGAACACAATAAGTGATGGCTCTGGCAACGGTTTTACTACTTACAGAATCTAAGTAGAGGTTGAGTTTCCCATGATCATGCTCCACTTTTTTCAAGGTCTCACTCAGGGGAATGGCATCTGAGGGCACGGTAAAACCACTGAGGAGGTTAACTTCCATAAGGGCCATGCCGCTTCTCGTTGGACCCAGAAATCTAAATGAAAGAAGAGAGGGTGGAAGAGAACCCTTTAGCAAAACCCTAAAGCAAAAACCTGAAGAGTAATACATCATCATTAGAGTAACAACTGTGCCTTTTAAGAAGAAAAAAAACTATTTCCATATAAAAAATAAAAATGCCAACAGCCAATATTTTCCAAATGTTTACTGTATGGTTGAAATTTAAAAAATCATTATAGAAAACTGTAAAAAGGTTAATCCTTTCCTTACAGATACGAAATCCTTGTATCTTTCAACCACGTGACAGCCCATATGAAATGCCTGCAACGTGGTGGCTCGTGCACCTAGGTTGTAACGTGTGCAGCCCTTGCCCCTTTGGCAGGCAACTCTTGTTTTCTAGTAGTGTTTCCAAACTGCAGTGTATTTTTCATCTTCCCAAAAGTTGACAGAACTAAGATCTCCAGCTCAAAGCCAGGAACTGAAAAAGAAGCATCACTTGACCACTCAGCACTAGACGGTGGCCAAGTCGTTAACAACCTTTTCTTCATCTGGTTTTAGACAGAGAAGACCCATCCTTCCCTTTCTTCTTCCACATGCTTGGAGCACATGTTCTGTTTTCTTTGGCCACCTTGGGAGAATGACAAGCCTTGGAAAGTTTTATTACACTGCTCATTCTCTAACCCTGTGCGAGCATCAGAGCATCTGGGCACCCACAACATTTTGTCTCCTTTAAAACAAATATTTTTCTAAAATGAATAGGTGATAGGTGGCAAGCGCTTTTTGTCTGGGGCAGAAAGAGCCCTGCGTCGTGACGGGAAGGAGTCTGTCTCCAACGTGAAAGGCTCCTAGCATCGTGAAGTCAGTTCCTGTTGTCCTCCAAACGGCAAGAGCAAGAGGAGCCAGCAAAAAATCTTGCTTTTTAGAGCAGCAAACAGATGCCTGCCAAACATGACTGATGGAAAAGCCATACAACACGAGGGCTGGCTGCAGCGGGCCCGGCAGTCCCAGGCAGCTGGAACCATCTGCTGGCTGATGCACGAGCCAGAAGAGATGCTATTGAAAACTAATACGGGCATTAAAACTAGAGGTGTTTTTATCTGAGCAAAAAGCACAGATGAGAAAAACAGCCAATCTGCTTAGGCACGGTGACTTCAGTACATCATCCAAAGTGCCTTGGTTGACCTGGTCTCTTCGCCAGCCACGGACCGATCTGTTAAATTACCTTGCCACCGAGAAACCTTGTCTGAGGTGAGTGAGGGCTGGGACCCAACTGATGAGAATAAAGTGCCGGAAATACCAGCTATATTTTTTATACAGTGCCATTGAAAGAATTCATTTAAAAGTTTATTTGTATTTTATAGCAGATTTTTCTCAGAAAACTAGTAGCAGCATCTGAATCATTTTTTATAAAACCCCTACCCTGACATGAAAACACTTCCCTTCCCCAGATCCTCCAAAAAAAGAAGAAGAAAAAGACATAGACATCCTCTACCTAGCAACGTTTACTGCCCCATCTGACTCCTGATTCTGGATTCAGATTCGGAATGCCGCCTTTTGGCATGCGCCCCTGCACAGAATGAGGCCCCGTCATGGTCTGAATCTCAGTCCCACCTGATTTCCCTCTTCTGTGTCTTCGTGTGACCTTTCCAACAGGTAAACTCCCTCTCAGGGCACCGTAACACTCTTCTTTTGTGCCTTTCCCCAAACTGGAATTTTATGCTGGCGTCAGGATTTAGTTTCATTAATTTCTGTCTCCCCTTCCAAATAGTAAGTTCCATAAGGACAAGTGTCTGTCTTTTTGGCTGAACATTTATATTCCGAATCCTGACCCTGTGCCTGGCACATAAGGGAGTCTCAACCAGCATTACTGAGTGAATGAGTGACTGAAGGAGTGACTGAGAAAAGCAGGCATAGTAATAGCACCTACTTTATAGAGTTACTGTAAGGGCCGAATGAGACGGGCACGCGAGCGCCTGGTACCAGGCCTGGCAAGTGAGTCTGTGATAAATGTAGGTGGTTGTTGTTTACAACAATAATAATAACTTGATATTGTTGTTCTGGAACACAGCCCAGTTGCAAGCTTAGTAAAGTATAATGGGAGTCCTACTTTCTTTTCAGTTGGAAAGGAAGCCACTGCAGAGATTCTGATAACCCCGTGCGGCTGGTCCAACATGCCCAATAAGGTCAGGGAGGGGGCAAACACATGACATTTCATACCAACATCAGGAACAAGAAGGCCCAAGATAGTCCAGATGGCAGCAATAATGAAGGAGGCCGGGTTCAGGCAGTGGCTAAAAAGGCTGACCCCCGGGAGGAATGCCCAGAGATGACCTTGAGAGCATCTGGCAGCTCAGGCCCACAGCCATGATTTCTAGCCCATCGACAGCCCAAGTTCAACCAGACACTAGGGGACACTTAACAAGGGCAGGCAGGCAGCAGCTTCTCAGTGTCAGCGCATCTTGCAGGAACACCCAGCTTAACACCAAATCATGCAGAGGTAAGAGGATAGACTGATAAGAAAGAAACTGTAAAGCCTCTTGATTCGAGAACTTTCTGAAGGGGCTGTTCTCAAACTTGGGTGTGCAGTAGAATGAGCAAGACCCTGAATCTGTGAAGTCAGCAGCCTTGATTGAGGTGGACGCCTTTTCCTTATGACTTAATAAGATCCTCAGACGCTTGGGACACAGACCAAATTTAAGTCACCTCAGCAAGTACTCCCAGAAGGTGTAAGAGCCTAATTTCCCAACATGAGGACCTTTTAAACTGGAATATTTTCACTGTGTCTAAAAAAACTATTCTCTTCACTGAATGTGCATGCTTTTATTAAGGTTAAATATGAGCCTGATATAATTATTTAACAGGAAAATGACCAACAGAAAGAAATAACCAACTTTGGAGTATTAAGCATGACTTGTGAGTTTAAAGCTTTTATAAACTTGAGTTTTATTAAATGTGTCCATTCAAACTTGTTATAAATACATGGAAAACCTGTAAATAATCTGGACATGTTGAGAAATAAATGTTTAAATATAATTAGCAGTACTTCTAGTCTGTAATCTGAAATGTAACACATAACTGTAATCTTTCTTAAATGTAACTCTTTATATTGATATAGTTAGATAACTGTATATATGTAATTACATTATAAATAACAACATATATTTAATCAAATCTTCAAAGCTATTTTTTTAAGGAGAAAGAGGAAGAGGAGGGACTTAGATACCAACCTTGTGCACACATTCAAATCCAAGTGATTGATATCATCTTCATTATCTTTTATAGCAACATCTAAATCAAAGGCTTCTTGATCTTGGATCGATTTTCGAACTCTAGAAGATCCAGACGCTTTCACGTTATAAATAATATTAAGCTGCAATAAATAACTAATTAGTATAAATAATAAATTAGTAGCAATAAACTGCCTTCATTATACATTCTAAATATTAGGTAATGATTCTCTTCGGGACAAACCCAACTAAATTTGTAATCCTCAACCTAGAAAAAAATTAGTGTTACTAACTAAGTATCATAATCAACAAATATAATTATGAATGTTTATAAATAATGATTTTTTAAATTGAGAAATTGTTACATAACATTCCAAGTATCCTAGACCATCGTGAATGATATTGATGGTTATTGCTTTTTCAAAGAATGTGAACCATTCCCTTGAGGGTAAAAATGAAACTACCGCCAACTTTCTTGAAAGCATCCACTAATTCCTAAGTTCCGCTGCCCAACTGGAGTCATTTTTCAGAAACTGGAACCTTACAAACTATCAGTAAGATAAATCAACATGTCTTCATCCAAGATCCTTGGTTGAACAGAAACTTGTTCAACTGCTAAGGATTCTTTTTGATCATAAAATGCTTTCCAAAGATGATGAAATACACGATGGATTTCAAGTCAACTGGGTCTTTTTCAGCAACACCAATTTGAATGGTGCTGAGGCGACACTGTGGGGCAGTGTGAGGGCCAGTGTTTTTGTCAAAGAGATCCGAAGATCAGAAGCTTGGGAGCGTACTATTTAAATTCTTTACCTCTTCCACTTTCTTTGATACCAAGATTCATAAGCCTCACTATTACTATGTAATACTATATTTTCTTTTACTTATACTTAAATCTGTCTCTCTCTCACATACACATGCCTCAGAACTCAACATTCAGCATCCACTGTGGGTTTACAGACTTTAAAAACCCATCTCTCTAAGCCTTCATCTTTCAAATCTAAGAGTTCCAACTTTTGATTGTGCCTCACCTAGATCATATAATCCTTCATTCTCTTCATCATCTGGAATATCTCAGTCTGGACATTCTCCAACTTTTCCTAAGCTACAATGAAAATTGTAGGATATTCTTGGAATATTCTTGGAGTCTCTCATCAAACTGGAGAGACAGCCTCTGTGATTTTCATTACCCCCTTTCCTGTCACGTGCAATTGTCCTTTAGAGACCAACCTCATCAGGAAATAAACACAACTACAAGGTTTGTCCCCTGGGTCACAATTAATATCCAGCTATAACTAAGTGTTAGAGTTTATATTTGGCCCATAGTACAGATCAACTGCTCACTCAGAGAACTTCAAGAGATCTTGCAGTTTATTTCCAGTAGATTGCTTTCCATCACCCAAAAGAGGTGAACACTGACTACAAACCTGAGTTTCTTTGCCCTCCTTTTTCCTAGAGCACTTACAAAAATATCAACTAAAGGAAATGTCAGTACCTATTCCCAGGCGGCCAGCGTTTTGGCAGTTTTCTTCTCCATTACGAGAAGTGCCTAGTGGTCCCTCCCTTTGTCTTCTGCTTGTAGGTACAGACATGGGACTGGTGAGCGTGCTGACCAGTAGGTGCCATATTTACTGCAGTGTCCTTCAAACCTCAAATAAAAATTGTCTGGATTCAGTCATTTATCTACATTTGGCTTATAAAGAATGAATTCCAAGCGATATGGTGGTTTAAGGATACATAATTTTTCAATTGTATCTAAAAATATCCAGTGTGTTTACTTTTGGATTTACTCTTTGCTTTGAAAGACAGTGCGGGAGTGACAGCTTTCACGTGGTCTTTGTCAGTAAAGATCAACACAAATTATTCACTCTTTCTGACCTTTTCCTTGAATACTTTGAATACTGTTCTTTTTAACTAGGATTTTCCCTTGATTTTTAAAAGACATTTACTGTGTTTGAGTATCGTACAAAATAATCTTCACATTATTTGGAAGCTTCCAAATTATACCTGACTATGTGCCCTACTTTGCTAAGTGTTTCTGTTCCCCCAACTAGAACAGTTGTAATGGTTTTTGAAAAAGCACCTCTTCTCTATAACGGCCTTTTTTAACTTTCTCAGTAAATCTTTCAAGGTTTGTTTGGATTTTTTTCTAACAAAGCAAATGATCTTTTTCGGCATTGTTACATATTATTTTGTGTCCCAAGAACATGGTAAGTCCCTATGATTTTCATGTATTAAGTATAATAACTTCCATTCAGGATTTTACCTACTGCTTCCACTTTACTCCAGCCCAGTTACACCATAAAGGGTCGATTTCTTCAGATTTCCTTCCTACACCAGAGCACTGAACACATCATGCTCTACTTGCTTTATTTACTGTAATATAAAATTTTACATCAAAGGGGCACATTTCCTATCTTCAAGTCAATTACTTGTAATATCATGTTAACCTTTATTTCTTTAGATGAACATTAAGAAATTTTAAGTAAAATGCTACTCATCAAGTCACAGTAGAAACTCTACCAAGTGTCACAATTTCTGAGCTGTATTTTAACAAAAAAAGGTGAGATTTCCCAACAATTCACATGAATCATATTGGCGGATTTTAATTCTCACTTCAAAAAGCGCATAATATGCAAGAATAATTTCTTCCAAAGGATTATCAAACTATATAGTTGCCGTCTACTCACTAGCTAGTAATCTAACTCCTTTTATTAAAGAGAGTGATTTATCTTGCCTAAGTCATAGAAATTAATCATTAAGAATTTTACATTATCTAAGTTAAAGATTGAGCAGTGCCCCAAACCAAAGAATTATTACAGCAAGTCACAGTTAACAAAACAAAAATAAACATGATTACATACCTGACAAATAGCAAATCCAAAACCACTTGCGGAAATATTAACTGCCATTGGCTGCACCACAGCAAGCTGAATGAAGTGGGGAAAAAGTGAATAAGGCCAACTGTCCATATCGAGGTCCTTCCAACCAGCACAAGAGACCACCGTTATCCCTCCCTGGGAGTCTAAGAAATCGGCACTCTAAAGCTCTAAGAAGTTTACAACACACCCTCACATGTCAAAACTGATGGATCAACCGGATAAGGGAGGGGAAGGCCAAGGAAGGACACATTCGTGCTGTGGACAGGTCTGCCCTTCTGCAGGGGCCGAAGCATGAAAGACAGGAAACAGAAGTCATCTCCCTCCTCATGCCTCCCTCAGCATCAAAGTCCCTGGCCTTCCTCAGAATACAGAGGGACACCATCACTGACTAGTCCAACATTAGTCCTTCCTTGTCCTTTGCCATCACCCCTCCCCCTTAGTTTCCAGTCCTGAAGTTATCCATTACCTTCAACTTCCTACAAGGTTAACCAAGGGAGTAAGTTAGGGTCTAGCGTGGCCCTTTATTCCATTTGAAAGAAAGAATTCTACTACTGGTTTCATCAATTCTCCTAAGAGGACACATGGTGCAGCCAAAAAGAACATGGTCTTTGTGATCGTGGGTTCAAATCCTAGCTCTGCTGTGACTAGTAACATGATCTTGAGCAAGTTACTTAAACTCTCTTAACCTTAGTTTTATCATGTGTACCTTGGGGATAAAAGTACTTACTCCTTAGTGTCAGTTTAAGAAGTAAATGCAATAGTACATGCAAGAAAATCCAGCACAGGGCCTGCCAAGAACAGGAGCTCAGCAGGTGTTCGTTCCTTTCCCAATAAGACAGGGCCCATGTTTTCTGCTTTTCCCAATCTTTCCAAAGTTCTCAAACCCTCCTCCCCTCCCCAGCTCAGCACATTCAACCAAAGGACATTCGTTCCTCCAGGACAGGGCTGGGAACAAGCCTTTGTTGAAATCAACAGAATGGAAACAAAGCCCTATTCCATCTACACAGAAATTCAGATCACCAACCACCCCTTTTCCCCACCTCTGCCGTCTGGAGGAGAAAGCGGTTCTGTGTGTCAATCAGAAACTTTACAGGACTCGGTGAGCTGGGCCCCATCACGGTCACTTGGAGGTTTGTCCTTTCTGTGTTCATGAGGGCTGCAGATTCAGACAGGGCCTTCAAGGCCACAATGGTGTCCTGTTGAGAAAAGAAAAAAGGGTGTGCATGTGAGTATCTATCAAGGTCTCCAAAGTGTGAACTTCAGTTTTGTTTAGGACACCTCTACACACCCATCCACCTTCCTTGGGAGTGAACTCTCCTCGACTCATCTTTGCATCTGCTTGACCTGGAGTACAGGAAAGGCTCAGAAAACATCTGCTGAATGAAACTGAACACTTACCGCAACAGGTACCATGGATGAAAAATGGCTAATAAGACTTCCGGAACCAGTTTATCCCAAGTAAATATCAGATATAATGTTTATATCAGTGATGAGAAAAAATTAAAATTAGCAACTTAAACATTTGATTTGTAATATATATATAGTTAGTTAACTTTATATATATATACATATAGTATATACACATATAAATATACATACAGTTAAAGAAATTTAAAGCGATCATCACTCACCTGGGTAGATGCAAAACCTCCCAAGCTATTTCTTTGTGCGCTGAGCCACCTCACAATCGGGACTCCCTCGGCAGCCTGATGCTGCAGGAAGTGTGACAGCAGTGCGTACGCCGCAACTTCAATATCCAGGGAGCTTGGCTGCCAGGATTCAGAAAGTTTGGACACTGATGACACCCAGAATTGCATGCCTCCTGCAAGGGAAAAGTAGTAACAGTCCGACCAACTACAGAAAAATTACATTTTATACCATTAAACACTCCTACATTGGTCCAAGATCTCCTTAACCAGCATAAAAAAAAAATCTCCATATATGTGTATATTTATGCCAAGCAAATATATGTATATCCATACACACACCAACATGTAGTTACATGTCCGCTTTTAAACTATTACAACATATAAATTTTCATCCTTTTCCTATTACTTATATTTGAGGACGTTTTGATGAAAATGTTTCCCCAAGAGAAATTCCATATGTTTGGCTACGACCAAACAACTATAAATTTAAAAAAATTACTATATTCCAGATCATCCCAAAATATTTTAGGACATACTGGAAAGAATCCTGTTCTGGGAGTCTGCCATTAACCAGCTCTAGTGTTCTGGGAAAGTCTCCTTTGTTTCATTAAATGAAAGTTGGTGTTACAGGTTCAAAATTCAAGACCCCAGGAAAAAAATGAGGAACCCTGGGCAACTCTACGAGCTTCCTAGAGATATTCCCGCTAGCCCCCCGAGGGACACCCTAGTCCCTACACCCTTCTCCCTCTCAAGTATTAGTGCTTAGAAGATGACTACACGTGGGTGGAATGTGAAATAACTACCGCTTAGCCAAGCAGAGAAGCAGAAATGCCAAGGCCTACTTCAGCTTCTGTGCAATCATCTTCTCATCTCCAGCACTGCACTGGGTACTGAGGATTTAATCTAAATTACTGCTAATAACAAGGCAATACTTTTTACAGTCTCAGAAGTCTCTAAATATTTTCCACAGTTACCCTTTCTTGAATTACAAGAGCTGTGAATCAGCCAACATTACCTAAAATTATTTCTGCCCACCAATCCCCCAGCACGCACGCACGCACACACACACACACACACACACACACACACACACACACACACACACACACACACACACACACACACACACTGGGGTCTCTGACCACAGAGGCCTTTTGAGAAGGAACACCACCTACACTTGTCCTGTTGTGGCCCATAAGCAGTCCCCATCCCCAAACTGTTATAAAATTATACACCCACCTCACAGCATTCTTTTGGCATTTGCATTTCCATTAATAAAATTAATTAACACTTGCATCGCATTATTAAAGTTAATTAGCATTTTAATTCACATTTCTGAACACCTGCTATATGGCAGTCCCTGCACATTATCTCATTTCATCCTCACAGCAACCTGAAAATAGGTGTTATTCCCATTTTACAGTTAGGGAAACTGAAGCTCGTAAAGCTAAGTGACAGAGCCAGAACTTGAGCCCGAGTCTCTCTAAAACCCGAGTCTCTCTAAAACCTTAGTGGCCGACGAAGGCCACCAAACCAGAAGTGACAGCAGACTACTCACAGGGTAACTGACATAGGGCAGAAATATCTAAAAGAAAGAAACTCCCCAAGACCAAAATTCTCTGGAAAACTCTTGGGGAGAGTGGCAGCGGATGGGCACATCACACCCACTCTGATGTTTCATTCTCATCCCATTCAAAAGATGTAAATGAAATTCGCTTCGTAGGAAATCCGCTTCGTATCTGGTTTACAAAACCTGCTCCCATCGCGTACATGTTTCATGACGCGTAACGGGTCCCCACGTTACCTTCTTGTTCCGCTCTCCCCATCAGCATATTCAAAGCTTCCTTGGCTTTAGGGCTCCCCACAGATGACAGCGCATAAGTTACAAGAGCCAGTGTGTAATTGTCTGGAATTCCTCTATCAAATTCAGACTCCAAAAAGTTGACAGGCTCCTGCACATCAATATTAGGCTGGAAAGAAAAAATATATATATTCTACTATTCAAAATAACCCATTACCACATATTTAAATAAAAAGCATTTTCAAACATTCATTCAAAAAACAATTTCAGTGTCTGTTAAGCACCTGACTTTGTCCTAGGCAATGGGAACCACTGATGATCACAGACATTTAAAGATCTGCCTTGCATTTTGAAAATAACACCGCTTTTCAGGTTTTATACGCAAATAGGCACCATTCCTTAGAGGGAATAAAAACTATGAAGTATCTGCCAGTATTTCTCCAATTGACTATCAAGAACCAAGAAGAGAGCATTAAACACAGCCTGAGAAGGATGCTTCTCATATTTGATCTCAGGTGTTAAAGCTCTAAATTCAGCCGAAAGTTTATCTTCTACATGCCCAGTAATGGGCTGGGAAAACCGCAGGAGCCTAATTAGAGAACGACTCTTTTTGATCATTTGCAGTCTGCGTGAAGCAGTAAAGGCGTCAATCACTGGGACAGCTTTGAGGCAAAATTAAGCTCATTAGCACAACTTTCCATGCTCACTTGTTTTCACCCAGACATCCATGCCCACTCCAGACACTTTTTAGAGTGTGGGTGTACTTTTTTTTTAACTAAATTAGCAGAGATTATAATTGCTCCATGACATTTTAGAAATAAAACAATCCTTCACAACCGAAATTTGGAAGAATTTTCTCTCCCCTAAGAAGTTAACTTCCCAGTGATAAAATATGTATTGACTTTTCACACTGGTAACAACATCATTTACATTAGGACGTATTTTTAGAATTCTCTCAGTTACTCTGCAAGACTGAGTCAATGCTTTTATTCCTAGATTTTGGAATGTGCCCACAAATGCAAAGCGCAAGAGAACTGAAATTCAAGACTTCGAATGTGATGTAAAACCGCGAAACTCTTCATTTCCGGATGCATATTTGACCCATCAAGATCTACCTTCCTTGTGACTGTCTACCCATTATTTACTAAATTACAGATTAAATACCTGATACTTTTTATAGCCCAGGAGAGAAGTCACAATATAAGCCGTAAGAGTTACTGGACTTTTATTGCCACCTTGAAGTTCACTGTGGATCACTCTTCCAGGTTCCCAAAATTCACCACTTGACTTCTGACGTCCTTGGAGCCAAGTGTATGTTCTGTGTAACACGTTCTGATCAATGTCTATGTAAGGATCAGCTTCAAGGAAACATCGCAAAACAAAAGCTGACAACCTTGGTGAAAAGGGGGGGGGGATTACATAAAATACACTTTATAAAGGCCTCCAAATTACACTGAGCAAGAAAACATCAACAGTAACAAGACATTTTTCCCCATCAGAAGATTCACCAAAGGACAAATCCCTGAAGAAAGAACAAAGGGAGAGACAGACGACAAAGGGACAACAAAGTAAACAGCTCAGCTGGGCCAGTGGGCGTGGTTTCCACTTACAACGGCCAGGAAATTCCCCGCCAACTCACAAAATATCAGAGTTGGGAAAGAACGCAGAAACCATCTAAGCCTGCCTCATTATTTTATAGGTTGAGAACTAGATACTCAGAAAGAGTTAAATAAATTGTCCAAGGTTATTTATCTTTGGACTATTCCCGGTATTTACCAAGGAAGATCTCATTACATACTTTGTTCAACCCTGAAGCAGTGGATGAAGTATACATAGTTCACAATCAAACTGTCGTAGTTTGAAGTAGAGGAAATGGACATTTTTTTCTCCTATAGGACAGGAATCGGCACATTCCAGCCTGTGGGCCAAACACAGCCCACCGTGTGTTTATATGTGCCTCCCTCTCCCCAACCCCCAACCCAAGAATGGTTTTTAAAGAGAGAAGGGAAGAGAGAGAGAGAGTGGAAGGGAGGGGGAAGAATATGCATCAGACTCTACATGGCCTGCAGTGCCTAACATATTCACTATCTGACATTTACAGAAAAAGTGTGCCAATCCCTGCTACGAGCACTCAATACTGAGGCGTAAAGAACATCACGCAATAAAACCCTGAGACCTATTTCTGGATCTATATCCATTCTATTTATGGATCTATAGCCTGACTCGTGCCAAAAGAAAATGTGAAGCAGATCTGTTTCACCCTGTAAAAGACTGAGTGTGGTGAACATTACTAATATGCAACATTATGCAGTCCTCTCCCACTCTGAGTACGCAGAATTTGCTTTCTTGCCCTCTTGAAGTTAGGCATGGCCATGGGACCAGCTCTGATCATGATCAAGTGATAAGATATATTACACCCAGGCTGAAGCTGCTAACTGCCAGCGCTGGATACGCTGGCCTTGGTCCCCAGGCAGCAGCAAGCCTGGGGCCTCTGGTGAGATGGTGAGATGGTGAGATGGTGGCTGAAACAAAGACTGCCGCCGCCCCTGCTGACTCACCATGGAACTGCAGCTTGAGCACAAGAGAAACTTCGGATAATTAACCACTGAGATGTAGAGAGTTGTCAATACCACCACACACCTTGTCTAACCCTACTGATACAGTTAGTCTTTTTCTGAGTGAAAAATGAAACTGAAGATGACAAGGAGACTAATCATCCAAAATCAGCCACACAGAGATTTCATGTGGAGCAAACTCCAGATGTTCATGATTTAATCCTAAAATTGTGTTTTTCACAAAAAATAACCTTAAAGAAACTACACTGAATTAACACAGTTCGTGTTGACTGTGTCTGATTAAAAAAAAGAACTATGTCACAATCACCCTGCATTTCTAACCAATTTTTCTTGCCAGATGCGCCATCATCATAAAGTATTGTATTACAGCTTTTCCCACCAAAAAAAAAGAGAATTTATGACTTATCTTCTCTAAATAAAAACATCTGATTTATTAGGGTTTTAAAATCATTTTTTAAAAGGAGAATCTCTTTTAAAGCCAGGGTATGGGAAAAGCAGCTTCCAAGTTGATACACAGACACATCTGTCAATTTCATGGCCATCATGACCTAGTGAGAGCCCGTTCTGTACCATGGATCTGTTCCATTAGCAAAAACACTTACCACGTGCTCCCAGAAGGGTCATCATTCCCAAAAGCACTGAAAGAGCCATCTTCCCTCTGATAGAGAAGTTCTCTCTGGTAACCTGAAGACATCAAAATAGACAGATAATTAATGTAATCAACTTGCAATGAATGGAAGTTTCTAATCATGACTTCATATGGGGAAACATGGGCAGAGAATGGGAAAGAAGGCATTGAATCAACTAATTTTGAATATTTTCTATATGATGTGTTGTGGGAGATTAAAAACATTAAGACTTTTCAAGCAGAATGTATAAAATAAGAACTGCAATATCCCCAAATCCGAATAAATTCAGACGAATACAACATAGACAACTATCCTAGCCACTCCAAAGCAAGTAAATTAAAGGCAGAGTACTTAACTCTGCAGAGCTAACTACAGTGGTTTCAAATGCGACCTAAGAAAAATGCTAGCTATAGTATCATAATTAAAGTTTAAGGCTAAAATAGGAAGTAAAAATACTTTTTATTCTTAGGCGAGCAACTGAGAGGAGAAAGTTGCTAAATAATCTAAGACAATGGCTCTAGAATTTTTTGATCATGGCCAACTGAGGTAAACCCAAAAACCAGCTAGTCTGCTCAAACATCAACTCTAAGTTCTCACTAAAAAAAAGGAACGTGGTGGTGGTAGTGAAATCTCACTATAGAACTAAATTGGGGAGGGGGTTAAGTAAGGCACTTGTATCTGCTTTAATAAAACCAGATGCTTCATATCTGCAAAGATGGTTGCAAATGAGCAGATGCTTCTTATTTGCAAGAAAATGCATGCAGATCTCAAAGTCCAGTGACTGGGAAGTCACAGGCCAAAGAATGAAAGATTCACCAGACAATCTCAACAAACTAACCTGCTAAAACTGAAATGAAAATAAAATGAAAAAAAAATTTAATTTATCATTAAAAAGCAAGCATAAGCAGGAGCAAAAACATTTCCAACTCAAGGCTTTATCAATGATTCTCTGATCACCAAGAATTCTTCCTGCAAACTACAGGATTCCACCACAGGAGGTGAGCGCACACAGAATGCACCCTGCAGCCCAGCCACGGAGCACCTGGCACCATGAGTATTTGTAAAATGTTGAATTCAATCCCCTAATAAACTAGTAACAGAAAAAAAATTTACTGTATGAATACCACATTTTAGAGGCATCAATAACTAATTAATTATTCATATTTGACTAACAAAACATGAGTGTTAATAGTTTAAATTTACAGTGCATCTGCTCTTGCCATGTTCCAAACTTTTCCCCTTCGGCCTTTCCACCAGAAGCCACAGATCTGAGTATCTGACTTAAGCTACAATGAGACAAAATGGACAAAAAACAAGACCCTGTTTCATGGTGGATCTTTAAGACCGGTGGTAAAGAAATGTAAGCAGCATTTAAGTGGTGACAGAATTTTCTTAATTTGAAGAATGGGGTGTTGGGTTATCATCTTTATGTTTAAAACAGAAATATCATGGCACAAACTTAAATAGCCAACCTTTATCCAACACTACGTGTCAGGAACTGGTCAAAGCCCTTTTCCAGTATGAACTCAAGTGACTCTCACAACTCTATGAGGTAGAAGCTATTGTTATTCCCTTTCTAGAGATGAAGAGACTGGAGCTCAGAATACACCCATGTGCAAGGTCATACGGCTGGTAGGCACTGAAGGTAGGCACCTGCCAAGGCCCACCTGTCTCCTTCAGCGATTAATATGTGAGAAGTCCTTCACTCAGTACCTTTCACACAGTCAGTAAACAATAGGTATCACTCCGTAACATGGGTGTAGAAAAAGTCTTTCTAACCATCCAATTTTTAAGAAAAAAATTGACTACATGTTTTTATTTTAAACTTTTCCACGGCAAAACACTATAAGCAAAGTTGAAAGACAGATGACAAACTAGGCAAAAATATTTGCAACTATGTAAGACAGGTAAATGGCTAATCTCCCTAATATTAATATCATATAGATTTTATATATATGTTTATATATATTAATACAATGTCTCTGCATATAGATTATATAAAGAATTTTTTTTAATTTAGGGGAAAAGAAAAAATATTATAAAGAGAAAAAATGGACAAAAGACAAGTATGGACATTTTATAAAAAACAAAGACAGAAAGACAGACATTAAGGTAGGAGAAAATGCTCAACTTCGTAACAGGTGAAACACAAATTAAAACTACATATTAAGATACCATTTCTTACCCACCGCATTAGCAAAGACTCAAAAGCTTGACCATACAGTATGCTGGGGAGGCTATAAGGAAACCAGTACTCATCCACTGCTAAAGGGAATTCCAAATAGTACAGCTCCCATATAGGAAAATATCTACAACTTTTGACCCAATAATCCCACTTCTAAGGATCTAACGTGAAGATACCCCTCCAACATGACAAAAACATGTATACATTTGATATACTTCCAACATGACAAAAATGATGGCACCATTATTCATAACTGCAAAAATATTTGTAAACTACCTACATGCCCCTAAATTGGAGACTGGTTGAATAAACTGTGGTACGAGTATACAGTGGAATACTATGCAGCTGTGAAAAGGGATGAGGACTATCTTTCTGAACTCATGCAGAGCTATTTCCTGGATATATCATTAAATGAAAAAGGCAAAGCCTAAAATAGCACACACAGTATAGCATCTTTTATGAACAAAAAAGAGAAAATAAGAAAACATGTTAATTTCTGCTGAGAGAGGAAGAGAGGGAGAAACTAGAAACTTATGCAGAAAGTTACACAAAGGGCAGAGGAAGGGATCCGAGAGGGAGAGATACCCCTTTGGATACACATTTTAAAATAAGTTTGACTTTTGGAAGCATGTTAATGTTCTATAAATTCAAAAAATAAACAAGAATGGAAAAGAATTAAATGGCACTATTAACATGATCTTAGTTCACTCTAACATGTTTTAGTTTTCATATAACCTTAAAAAAACTCAATGTATAACTCAATATATAATCTCTTCTTTTGTCAGAGCTGGTTAAGGATCACAGAAAAGCAGAGTAATTTTCTAATGTTCACAAAGGAAATGAGCAAAAGAGTCCAAGACATTTGCCCTTAATTTCCAATTAAGGACTAAATCCACCAGGTAGCAGAGTTTAACTGTGAACTCAATCTGATAGAGGCAGGGAGGGGAGGGGAAGGGAAAAAACAGAAATGAAGTTGTTGTGCTCCAGGGCCCTCCATCCCCAGAGGAGGTGCTTATGTGGGAAGATGGACCAACCCCGAGGAAAGGACCAAGTGACCCCAAGGCCCTGAATCACATCAGCAACTTCAATTCCAAGTGTGAGTTATTGTAAAACCAGTCAGAGAGATGAGATCACGGAGATGAGATCAGTGCTCATGGAAATTACCCCTCAGGTGGCTGACCTCCAAGAGTCACCGTTAATACCCACAACCAGCACAGTTCTCCCACAGGGCAGCCAGCCCAGCGGAGCGGGAGGGCTCGCAGACAGCCTCCAGGTATGGAGTGCATTTCTCGAGCTAGTTTAGATGAGACTGAAAATCCCAACCTCCAGCTCTGCTCTCTGGGCAACACAAGGAGGGACTCAGACCTGAGCGAGGGGCCTATACAACTCTCCCCGTGGGTCTCCTGGGAGGCTTCCTTCCTCATCATAAGCCAGCCACGCATGGTTAGAGGAACCCTCAGCTGCTTCTTCTCCAAATCATCCAGTTCCATAAAAGAAATGGGCATTGCTAGCTCGGCCATTCGCTACATGACAACAACGCAGTGTTCCAGTGTCGCCACCTAAATTGGAGGCTTTTCATCATGATAGGTGAGAAAGGTGAAAACATGGTTTATGGTTTATGAGGAATTAAGTATGAGGATTTCCTTTAAGTTCAAAGTTTTATGAATAGCTCTTGAGTTGGAAAGTAATAGTATAATCAGAATTAACGGACACTTCTTAAAATTAAAATAATAATGCATAAACCATTGTTTATAAAGGGCCAGGCAAGATATATCCTTACTGGGTCAGGAATTTTCTTTGGAAAAGCCGTGAACGTAAAATATTGACCATTTATCATAATAAAGATGAAAGCACTGTTTACAGAAACACATAGAAAAGTAATGTTCTAAATATACTTTGACTTGGTGTACCACGAGTGTCCAAATTGCATACCAAAAAAAGAAGTAAAATCAGCAGCTTGTGACTTTAATCACTTTCTCTGGTTAAAAAAAGAAAAAGTTGATAAAAATATTCTCTGCACTGAAAGTATTCATTATCAACTTCCTTACTCTCTGTGACATGAAATAGAAAGTGAGAACTTTACCAACTTTTTTTTTAGCATCTTCACGATTGCTTCTAACCATTCTTGTGATGGCCAAATGCAGCATCAGAATTCTGAAACCTACTTTTTTCCTGTTTTTATTCCAATAGAGAAAACATTATGTATTTTCAACTAAGTTTGGTCTGAGTCTCTCTTGAAAAATTGAGCTGCAGGCACTATGATTTAAATATTTGAGGAAAACAAGTGGTTTAAAACACCAATTAACAGGTTTAGGATTTCCAGTCCTTATCAGAAACAGTTTTCCTTTGACAGTTCTATTTTTCTTTTTGACAGCAAAAGACACTGGTTTTGACTGGGTTAGGTTACAGGGCTCTGGGGCCAAGCATTATTTAAGGAAAACAATGCACTATTTATAAATTATATTTAAATAATACAATCATGGCAATCTACAGATTTAATGCAATCCCTATCAAATTACCCAGGACATAGTTCACAGAACTAGCACAAATCATAATAAAATTTATATGGAACCACAAAAGACCTAGAACTGCCAAAACATTACTGAAGAAAAAGAAAGAGGCTGGAGGAATAACTCTCCCAGACTTCAGACAATACAATAGAGCTGCAGTAATCAAAACAGCATGGTATTGGTACAAAAACAGACATATAGACCAATGGAACATAACAAAGAGCCCAGAAATGAACCCACAAACTTCTGGCCAACTAACCTTCAACAAAGGAGGCAAGAATATACAACGGAATAAAGACAGTCTCTTCAGCAAATGGTGTTGGGAAAACTGGACGGCAGCATGTACATCAATGAAGCTAGAACACTCCCTTACACCATACACAAAAATAAACTCAAAATGGATCAAACACTTAAACATAAGACAAGATACAATAAACCTCCTAGAAGAAAATATAGGCAAAACATTATCTCACACCCATCTCAAAAATGTTCTCCTAGGGCAGTCTACCCAAGCAATAGAAATAAAAGCAAGAATAAACAAATGGGACCTAATGAGACTTACAAGCTTCTGCACAGCAAAGGAAACCGTAAGTAAAACAAAACGACAACCTATAGAATGGGAGAAAATTTTTGCATATGAAACTGACAAAGGCTTGATCTCCAGAATATATGAGCAGCTCATACGACATAATAAGAAAAAACAAAAACAACCCAATTCAAAAATGGGCAGAAGACCTAAACAAGCAATTCTCTAAGGAAGACATACAAATGATCAATAGGCACATGAAAAAATGCTCCATATCACTAATTATCAGAGAAATGCAAAACAAAACTACGATGAGGTCATAGTCAGAATGGCCAGAAAGTCCACAAATGACAAATGCTGGAGAGGCTGTGGAGAAAGGGGAACCCTCCTACACTGCTGGTGGGAATGCAGTTTGGTGCAGCCACTGTGGAAAACAGTATGGAGATTCCTCAAAAAGCTAGGAATAGACTTACCATATGACCCAGGAATCCCACTCCTGGGCATATATCCAGAAGGAACCCTACTTCAAAAAGACACCTGCACCCTGATGTTCATAGCAGCACTACTTACAATAGCCAAGACATGGAAACAGCCTAAATGTCCATCAACAGATGACTGGATAAAGAAGAAGTGGTATATTTATACAATGGAATACTATTCAGCCATAAAAATGACAACATAACGCCATTTGCAGCAACATGGATGTTCCTGCAGAATGTCATTCTAAGTGAAGTAAGCCAGAAAGAGAAAGAAAAATACCATATGAGATCACTCATATGTGGAATCTAAAAAAAAAAAAAGTACATAAATACAGAACAGAAACGGACTCATAGACGTAGAATACAAACTTGTGGTTGCCAAGGGAGAGGGGAGTGGGAAGGGATAGACTGGGAGTTCAAAATCTGTAGACACTGACACGCATATGCAGAGTAGATAAACAAGATTATACTGTAAAGCACAGGGAAATATATACAAGATCTTGTGGTACCTCACAGCAAAAAAAAAATGTGACAATGAATGTATGTATGTTCATGTATAACTGAAAAATTGTGCTCTACACTGGAATTTGACACAACATTGTAAAATGACAATAACTTAATAAAAAAGTTTAAAAAAATAATAATACAGTCATGACTTGTGCCAAAGTCACTTTAATTTCTTAAAAATTAAAAATAACTATGGTATGCTTTTAAAACCTTGGCAAATGTGATAGCAAAAGAAAAAGTCTCTGAAATGTGACACTGATTTCATAATGAAAGTCATTATACCAAGAAGTTTGTGTCCACTACTCTGAAACATAATTTAGTTCAACATGCAAAAAGATGCATTTTGGTGGGCTCAATGGACTGACTCCCATCAGCCATTTCACCAACTGGAAAGGTAACACACTGAAAACTCTGGTCACACTTCCTAGCTCATAAAAGTGTGCCAGACTTCCAGTATCTCCCCTTCTCAGCCAGGCTGGTCCCCACCCCTCAGTCTCTTCCCTGCACGTTGCTAAAGGTCTGGGCTCGCCTCAATTTCCGTGTTTGAGCAATAAAATGAAAACGATAAAAAAAAAAAAGTGCCAGAACCAGGTAGAACCTTTTTAGTGTTTACAAATAACCACGCATTGTGGAAGCACTTGAGAGGTCTTCTAGACCCAGTCCCCGCAATGGGACCATCAGCCTAAAGCCCAAAGAAGTCAACGCTGATGAGAAAGCTTTCAACCTTTCTCTATTCACCAACAGGCCCATATGGTGAGACGATGGAGGAGAGATTAAATGCAGTCCTCACTGACAGTTAGATAACAGAAAAACAAGATAATTTTAAATAATGTTAAGTGCGATGAAGAAAATAAATTCGCGTAATATAAGTGAGAGCTACTAAACGGCCAGGGAAGGCCACTTTGAGGAAAATGCCAGCTGCAGGATGACAAGGAGCCAGCTCTGGAAGGATGTGGGGGAATAGCATCCCAGGAGAA
The DNA here is from genome assembly GCF_048564905.1 of Vicugna pacos. NCBI lineage: Eukaryota > Metazoa > Chordata > Mammalia > Artiodactyla > Camelidae > Vicugna > Vicugna pacos. Next base: position 8,515,406 of record NC_132994.1, on the reverse strand, counting down.
GGCAGCACAGGGGGAAAGGCCCTCGGCACCGTGGGGCTGGGAGCGCTCCAGATGCAGCCGGACAGACCCACGGGAGGGCAGCTTCGGGTGAGGAGAAGGACAGAGCCCGGGAACCCACGATAGAATTTTAACCCAGGAAATGACATGATTTTGACATTATCAAAACATCCCTTTTATAATACGTGGAACTGTATTGAAGAGGAGTGAGCACGTTAGCAAAGAGTCTACTTTGGAAGCCACTGGAGTGTTGGGTGAGCAATGACGTGGCTGAATGGAGCAAACAGCCTGCGAGGGAGAGCCTGGTGGAATTTCACTCTTGTTTTAGAGGTAGAACGGACAGAATTTACTTGCTGACTTTAGATCCTATCTCCCTAGTGAGATGCAACTCACTCTCCTCTATCTAGCAGTTACTGGGCATTTACTGTATATTAAATAAAGTGTTAAAATACTTCATTCAAGCTTCAAAACAGCCCTAAGAAGTGGGTACTTAATTCCCATGACTTACAGGTGGAAAGAGGCAGCTCAGGAAACCAGCCCAAAGCAGGAGGCGGAATCCGAGCCCAGGCCTGACTGCCTCCCCTCCCCACCCGGTGCTGTGACCACCGGCCCCACTTCTCCCAGGTGGGACTCGCCCACTTTGCAGCTGCAGCGCTCTTCATTCTGATGACAACTTGGAAGACAATGTGGCACTTAGAGAACAGTGCTTCTTCTGCCCTTTGGCTGCTCTGCTTCCTCTGTTAGGTAGTTAGATAAGTGGGGACACCAGGCAGATAGGTGGAGGAGAGGGAGGATGGTCTGGAAGACGGCATTATGCCTACCTCCAGCATAAAGGGGCTTTACTTCCTCTAAGCGAGCGCCAGCAAGAAACCGGTTAGAACCTGCGATCCGCAACTTTGCGGTAGCGAGACGTAACTGGACATGACCCAGTGCTCACGGTAACATAATTAGCATCATGGCTTTGGCTCCCTCTCCACCACGGGTTTTTCTGTGTGCACCATGTGTAAGGACATGTGCAAAGAGAACAAACATGACTGGACATTCCAAGGGCAAGAGCCATCAATCAATCAAAGACCACCTCTAAGTGAAGGTATAAGAGAAAGGGCAGACAAAGACAGCAGCTTTTCCTCCCTTGGAGCAGCCCGCCTCCCGTTGCTGCAGGTGTACTCTCCCTTTGCTAATAAATCCTTTAAATGCTTTTGCAACCCAGTGCTCTCCGTTTCCCATCTGTATCCTTATCCTTCAGGCATGACAAGAACAGGGGTCTTTCCCGTTCTGCTTTTAGGGGAACACAGCAACCAGCAAATACAAGGAAATCTCCCAAGCAAGAGAGGATCTGCTTTGAAAACCTGGAGTCTGACACCTCCCTGGCCCAGACAGGCTTGGGGGACCAGTGCTCCTTTTGGAAAAAAAGCTAAGATAGTGAGGATTTGGACTGTTCATTCTGGGGGGCATCTGCTGACCCAGAGTAAAGTGTCTAGGAGAGAAACTCAAATTATTTTTAAGAAATGGGCTTAAATGGTTTAAGCTATATAACAGATTCTGTCTCTTTAAAGCATTACTATTTGATTAGCTGACATTCCAGTCGATAAAGCATATAAAATATGCAATTAGTGGCATTTTCTCAAGTGTTTTACTTTATTTTATTAAACTATCCCAAGAGTGTATGTCAAGCACCAGTCTCGTTCCTACGTACTTTCTACCTAAAACCAGCCGAACTAAATTTCACATACAAGTTGGAATCTTAAAAAGGTGTAGAGTTTAAATTAAGAAAATATTTTTAACTCATCTCCTTAAATATAACCAGTATGGCAATGTGCAAAGACTTCACCTGATTTCAGCATGGCACACACTATACCAAACAGAGTCCCTGTTATCACTGCTCAAATTTAACTGAAGTTGGAAAAAGCAGCTCTTGTATTTATCTATTTAGAGTACTGACTGATTCACTTTAATAATTAGTAGATTTTACCAAGTGTACACTGTACAGAGACTTCCTTGAGAGAAAAGGCCAGACTTCCTCTGTCCCCTCAGCACTGGAACTGACTCCAGCCCTAAGAGATACTCCATAACTGTGGAATGAATCAGTGGACATTCATTCCCTTGGATTTTAAGTGGCTTTAATTTTCAGGTCCCTTATGAAAATGCACATCCCTTAATGAACTGAACGAACTGAACTCCTCAAAGAACATCTTGGCGACAATTACTGAGCACTGAGCTGAGGGGCGATGGTGACAGCTTCCCACTGCTTGAATCTCTGGCACATTCAACCCCATCTAGTCCCACAATCACAGAGACAAAAATCTGTCCATTTTGAAACATGGCCTAGAGTCAATTCTGGCTGGAAAAAACAAAACAAATTTATTTTTACAAATAAAAGTATGTTTCCAAAATGCTTACTTACCTTGCCTCATAAATGAAAGGGCTTTTTCTCTTAAATTCTCTGTCAGTTGTTTCTTCTTAGTCAGGTAATCCAAAACATAAATATTTGGAGCAAAATTTATCATGTTCTGTTCACCACAGCCATAAGGCATCCGAATTAGTGAGGCTAAGCCATTGATGGAAGAACCAAGAATATCTCCTGAAAGCACAAGATATTTAATATGTTCAGCAAATCCTCAAATAACTGTACCTACTCGTGGCAAAGAGACTCCCTGTGAGAGCAGAAGGCACCGGACCCAGAAGCAGTATTGTTATTCCACTGCCTGGAGCAGAGTAGAAACTGCGCAGCAAGCTTTTAGGAAAACTGGCCAAATGAGTGATGATACAGTGGTACTGAACTTGCAGGTTGTGTGACAAATTAGGAGACTTTCAGCTCAAAGACATGGCATATCTAAGCAAAAAGGAACTTTAAAAACATTCTTGGACAAAAATGTCAGAAATCAATCATCAGGAAACCATCATTCTTATATAGGAAAAAAGGTTTTATTATTAGGATTCTTCACAGAAATAGAATTTTATTCTGATTTCCTTACTGATACACTACAAATTCTTGAGAAATTATGTTTCTAAGGGCAGGGGTTGTGGTATGTTTCAATGTGCTCTATTCAGAAACAACAAAGTAGAACTAACAAGTGTTTCAGGCATTTCAGAGAATCTCAGGATGAAAACGGATTAGAAATAGCCTTCAAAGTTAGTTATATACAGTTATACAAAACACACACTTTACCCGCATTCTAACACCATAACTCAGGAAAATACATAAAATTTTACACATATAGAGGCTGAGTTCTAATTCTGACCCCACTATGGTTGAACTGTATAGAATATCTGTCATGTCTTATTTTAGAAATTTATACCCTTCCAAGTCCAGATACCTAGTGAAAAGCTACTTCTAAAGAAAACTGAATCCACAAAAGAGAGGAAGAGCTTCACGTGAGTAGGCTGCAGCCATGTGAGCGTATGATGTCTTAAACTTTAGATGCTAGCGCAGTGAGGTCCACACCGCTGCAGGCTATGCTTTTAACTATTATTACCACTGCAGGTTATGTTTTTAATATTCAAAGTGAACACAGACTCTCAAAAATTCAAAGAGGCAACAAGCTAAGATTCACACATCTGGAGTACCAAGTAGGTTTTCAAAAAATAAATTACCATATTTAAAATCCATTACTGAAATCAGGCTTTACAATGAAACCTCACAGCACTTCAATAACCAGAGGCGGACTCATTCCAATGTGAAGAGTGGTGGTGTCATTTACAATTTCAGGCTTCTTTCCGTCCTGTGTATGTGTATGTATGCATGTGTTATGTGTGTATTTGTGTATGTATGTTATGTGTGGGGGGGTATATCTGTGTGTGTGTGTGTGTGTGTGCACCTCAACCACCCATGTGTCTGCTCTATCACTCAGCAGCTTATCACTGTGGGAGGTGCTTAGGCATCTCTGAGCATCCCTGAGTAGTGAGGTTATTTAATTCTTTTTAAAAATTTTATCTAAGGCTCCCCAAAAAGTCCTCTCTAGAGGGACTGGTTGTTGTGGGTTATAATGAAAAGCATTACACCTGCAAATGAGATTTAAAAGAACATCTGAAAATGTGCCCCTGGTCCTGACACCTCAAAGACCTAACAAACTATTTAGACGGCTTTAATCTACACACGGCCTTCAGGGATGTGTACAGCACAACTCTATAAATAAACCACTTACGTGGAAGCTCTGTTGGACAGCTGAAAGGACTTTTAGGTTGGTTATCAAAAGGTAACTAGGAGAGGGTGACCCAGCCAGTGGGCAGCTCCTGCCATGAAGGTTACTTGTGTTCTGCACAGAGAACTGCTCAGGCAGCAGTGCTCAGCATTTGGTGATCAGAAGCACTCATGGAAACTTTTCAAAATATGCACGCCCAGCCACAGCCCCAGAGACTCTGACTGAGCAGAGTGACAACAGAATCCAGAGCTTCATGTGTTTGCAAAGCCCCACAGACGGTGCTGGCATTCACCAGTGGTCAAGAAGCTCTGCCCTTAGAATAACCCCTCCCTCCAGCCTCAGGCTAGTCTGGCCTGGCTGCTCAAAGAGTGGTTTGTACGCCAGAAGTATCTGCAGCACCTGGGAGCTTGTGAGACATGCATAATCTGAGGCCCCACCCCAGGCCTCCTAACCCAGACTCTGCCTTCACACAAGCTCCCCAGGCGCTCCACACGCACAGACGACTGACAAGAACTGGTCCAGGACACACATCTTGCAGCCTTTCTACTATCATCAGCAGTGGGTACCAACTAAAACCTTTCTGCAACTTCTTCTCATTAGGACTAAGTAAGAAAATATACCTATGTATCAATGAAAAAATATAATTATTATATACAAATAAATCAGTAATGATGGTGATACACTGTATTCTTACCAATCGCAGTGATCTGAACTCTTTCACTACCGCTCACTGTATGAGGAGGGAAGGAGAAACCCAGGGTTTTCAGGGTAGTCTGTCGCCTGCTGTCCGCCAAGTCTAATAAGATGGATTGTGAATAGGATTTTTCTATCCCTTCAGCCTGTTGAGAAAAGGAACACAATTAACACGGTCTCCACTCATCTGTTTACAGAGAACTCTATGCAGATAGTAAGTCTGGCCTGTGAGTGGTTAGATAAGTACCCACCATGTCTTGATTCTTGCTTCAAATCTGTTGATAAATATTAACATTCTAGTTAAATTCAACAAAACATTTCAAGGAATGGCAATAGAAATGACAAAGGAGAAGCTGAAAAGGTGATGAGAAATCCTCTGAGGTGGGTCCTATTATTATCCAAAGAGGCAGGTGAAATACCTTGTCCAAAGGCACCCTTGACAGAGCAGGCATGCGAACCCAGGGCTGTCTCACTCCAGAACACAAGTGCTTATCCCCTATTCCAAGCCCTCTGTTTGCATACTCTCTTCTCTGAAAAACATCTACAAAATCTCTTCTACCCGTACTGAGGAATCCCAAAATTCAAAATCTACATGCCAACTTGGCATGACTTAAGAGGATCCCAACATCACACAGACTGTGAATACAGCCGACTTGCTTTCTAGTCACCTTATAAATTTAAAGGAGACATTGGCAATTACTTCTAAAACATACATGGGATATAGTTTTCCATTCAGATGGAAAACCGCCAGGCATTGCCAGGAGGGTGAGGAGGATCTACTAGGTCTTGCCAAAAGATTTAACCAAGAGAAAAACCACCTTCTCTTTCCTTTTCAATTATGAATTTCCATTCCATTTATTTAGACTTCAAATCCTTACCTTCACTAAAAGCCTTTGGGTGACGGCATCAGAAGCAGCAGGTGAGACAGCCGTGACCGTGACAGGAATTTCTCCCAGATGTGTTGGCCTAACTGGAAAAAGAACAGTCACTCCATCCTCACTGGGAACCTGGATGGTCTGCTGGTGTCCTGTGGCATTGATTTCATTTGAAGCCATCAGAATATCAAAATCATCACTTTTCTCAATGATCACCTTAACCTGCAAGAAAAAATCATCAAAAGTTTTGCATAATAAATGTTTCTCAGGAAAATATTGTTTAAAGTGGGGTTCAATCTGTGAGGTCCAAGCTTAGAGAAAGATGAGACAGAAAGGTTCAGCCGAGGAGAGGGTGAAAGGTTATCAGAAAAAAACCTCATTTCTTTCCTATGCTTTTCCAAAACTCTACCTTAAGCCACGTGGGGAAAGGGCATTCCTCAGTTCCATTTTAACGTTTAACTCCCATGAACATTAAATTTTCTCATTTTCCAAAGCCTGTGAGTGGTAAGGGTGTGCCCAGAAAGGTTATTTCATGTCATGGTACTGCCACCAGCCTGACTCAACTGTGTCATCCTGGGACACTGGTCCCATTAGAAAAACGTGACTCCAACAGAATGAAATATTATTACCCTCGTTGAAAGTCTCTGCTAAAATTATTTCAAGAAAAGTCTGACTCAGACATTAGTCCTGAAAGTGTATGTTGGTTGTAAATTTTTGTAAAGTGTGTCAAAGTTGCCAAGCTCATGAAAAATAGCATTTCTCTGGGTCTAAGATTTTATTAATTGTTTTCCCATTTATTTCTCATCTGTTTCTCAAAAGAGGGCCTGTAGGAATATCGATGTGTAAAACTGCAATTAAGTTATCTGCTTGTAAGTGGAGGAGCTGGACGCTGACTCCAGATCTTTTGCTCTTTACACTATAACATGTTGAGAAGATTAAGAAGTAAAATTAGAAAATAGGAAGCAATTTACTCTGAAGACATAGTACTTACAGAGATTATGGTACTATCAGGTTATCACGTAAATGACACATCCCTACCTGCTCTGGGGTAAGAATCATTTTGCTAACACTATTGTTATTCGGCACAACACAGAGAGCCTGATCCTGCCTTCCAGGGAACTGAGTGGCTAAGGAGACACCAGATCCATGACTCAAAACACAAAACCTGCAAAGGGGAACGCACCGTACAAACATGGGGACAACAACCATAACTGAACGGGTGATTTCGAGACCTTAGTTTCAAACCAGGTCTCAAAAGGAATAAATTTTTGCCAATCACAGTGGGCACAGAATGGCGGTGAGAAGCGGCAACACGCTCTCAATGTGCGAAAAGACGAGGGAAAGACTGCGGGGAGGCAGGAAAGAAAAAGATGTGCCACAGAAACAACAAGGAAGTGGTGTGGCTAAAGCAGAGAAAATGTGCAGTAAACTAAGGTGAGGACACTCAGATGAGATGATGACGTCCTTCGACATGAACAAGAAATTGTCGGCAAAGTACAGCTGTTTTCAATCTCCCAGAAATGGATAAAGTGCTCAGATGCCCAAACACACATAACTCAACCCCTGTGGGGTTTCTTCATTGTTTTCTGAAATGGAAATGATGAAAAAAACCTTTAATGTATTACCTCAGTGGTGTCTTTCAAATAATTGAATATGGTTACTTCCAAAGCAAATTCTTCACCTCTGATGACAGAGTAGGGAATATTCAAAAAGATGAAAAACGGCTGGAAGGCTTGTAGCTGGAAAGAACACAATACATACATATTTTATTCAAGTCCAAGTGCTTCCTATTTTACACAATTAAGATCAAATCTCACAAAACCTGTGAGGCTTATGACTTCACGTAGAAATGTCCACTTGTCTACCAACAGAAAGCAAACAGCAGCTTATCTCAAGTGAGTAGGGATAAACTGGTTTGACTTATGTTATTTAACCAGAAATCACTATATCTTATTAAGCTGCCTGCTAGGGACCAGGGACTTTACACAGATTTTCTCATTTAGTCATTACACCTATGGAGGCAGGTGTTATGCTTAAATTTTACAGAAATCTGAAGTTCAGATACCTCTGGAACTCGTACAAGGTTATGCTGCTGGCAAGAGGGGGAGCCAGAATGGGACCCCAAAACGTCTGAGGCTGAAGCCCAGCTCCTCCTCCACCACGCAGTGCTGATGCCACCAATCTGCTTGTCAAGCCTTGGCCACACCAAACAGCACTTGGCTGAGACTCATGTGGGACAGCTCAATGATGTTTTGCCTGCCGCCCTGCAGCTTACACAGACACGTGCTTCCTTGCTGGTCACCCAGACCGGTGCTGGTGTTGGGTGACAGTGTTCGCCAGGTCCTGCAGGGAAATCTGAAGCCCTCCTCTGCCTCTGAGGGTAAACCTGGATTTGTGCAGGCCAATGGTTCTCACCGGCAGTGGAATTTCCCTCTTGGAGGTGTATCTGGACATTTGTGGGAGTGTTGTAGATTGTCACAGTAGGATACTGTTGGTGCTTTGTGGCTGAGGATCTGCATGCTCAGGACAGTTCCAGATAATGAAGAACCGTCCCGTGTTCCTCATGATTCTTTTTTTTAATTGAAGGACAGTCAGTTGACAATGTTGTGTCAATTTCTGGTGTACAGCATGATAGTTCAGTCATACATACACATATGTACATTCGTTTTCATATTCTTTTTCATTATAGGTGACTACAAGATATTGAATATAGTTTCCTATGCTGTACAGTATAAACTTGTTGTTTATCTATTTTACATATAGTAGTTAGTATCTGCAAACCTCGAACTCCCAATTTATCCCTCCCCACTCCCTTTCCCCCGGTAACCATAAGTTTGTTTTCTAAGTCTGTGAATCCCTTTCTATTTTGTAAATAAGTTCATTTGTCTTTATCTCAGATTCCACTTATAAGTGATATTATATGGTATTTTCCTTTCTCTTTCTGGCTTACTTCACTTAGAATGACAGTCTCCAGGTCCATCCATGTTGCTGCAACAAGCATCATTTTATTCTTTTTATGGCTGAGTAGTATTCCATTGTAGAAATATACCACAAATTCTTTACCCAGTCATCTGTTGATGGAAATTTAGGTTGTTTCCATGTCTTAGCTACTGTAAATCATGCTGCTATGAACACTGGGGTGCATTTATCTTTTTGAACTAAAGTCCCCTCTGGACATATGCCCACACTGTCCCTCATGATTCTTGAATGTCCGTTCTGTCATTCATGTTAAATACCTGCTTAGAATGACCAGGGCTTATAACCTAATTCCAATTTATATATAAACCCAAAGCATTTCTCAATACACACTGAATTTTTCATGAATAGAACTATTTTCTAAATTGAGAGAAGTCTACACTTTGTTTTGTTTGTAACTTACCAAAAGTTGTTCACAGTTTCAAATTTTACATCACCACAGGCAGCACCACTCAAGGTGTTTGAGTTGCTAAAACAGTATGTGTATATTGAACTGCATTTGCAGCTGTTACACACAAGGTGATTCTATGCATGGAGTAAATATTTAAATATTACTATGCCTTCTAGTGAAACTATGCCTGGTCATTTACATACTGAAATGTGATTGTTTTATTATACATTCCTTTTAGTTTTCCTTAGTATTTTACTTAGGGCATTTGATTTTTTTTTACATTGAGTATGTAAATATATTGTATTTTCTATATTTTTTTTACATTCAGTATATAGGTATATTGTATATTCTGACCATATAGGTATATTGTATTGTATTTCATTTTGGATGGTAGAGGGGCAAAACTAAATATCTGTTACAAAAAGCCAGATTCAGGTATAACAGAGGTGAAAGCTATTGGTCTAAGACCAATCATGGTCATTACTTTCCTCTTGTCAGTAACCAGTTTAGGAAGAAACATGGGATGGAATTTGACCAAAGAGATGTGAAGGTATGTTTGCAAGGGGACATTTTAAGAAGTTCAGCTCATCCTTAATGAAGGACATGGAAATATTCTCTATCTTCTGGCCTTTGGAAGTGGCTGGACTCAGTTAATAATAAACTTTCTATCCAAATCCTAATACAGAGCTAGCACATTTAGCAGTTTAATACAGCTCAAATTCTAAAAGGTAAAACAGATGAAAAACAAAAAGAAAATGCCAAGGCATCTCTAAATTGTGATCAACATCATAAGCAATGACTTTTTTTAAATCCATTGAGGAGTAGACACTTGTCTCGCTTCGCGGCACTGTAACATTTAAAAGCAGCCCTTCAATAGACTACCTCCACTGGAGCAGTTGTCAGTCCGAGACCTAAATCCTCAGAGATCACAAACGCAGTTGCAACCCAAGAAGTGATCGAATCAGGTACAGTAACTTCAAATTCTTGATAAATCCTGGAACTGGAGTCAAGATAAACATAAAAACCACAAAATCAAGAACTGACACATTTCAAAATAAGTCAACATAACCTAAGTCAATTTTTGGAAGAATTTTAGTTTTCCAAATCATTTACATTTCTGAACTTTTTAAAGATTAAATATAAAACAGTGGATCCCAGGTTCTCAAGGAACAGGTTATAACACTGCATACTGATCCATATTCCAATAAAATCTCTCTATAATGTTTATATCTTCAGAATAAATACCATTTCATAAATTTTGCATAGATAACAAATAAAATTTTCCAAATTTAACTCCAATGTGTTTCTCTCAATAAGCATTGCATTTTCCCTCTGTATCCCAGTCAGTGCTATTATTTGGTTTTTGACTTGTGTCTTCTTTCTAGTTTCCATAAGTGGCTGACTATAAACAGAATGTGTAGCGTTCATGACGTACCAGCTTACATATCACACCAGGCAGCACAGGGTTTGTCGGCTAAGCTGAATTCCTTCCAGCGTCCACACCCCTTCTCCCTGTGGCTCACGGGGATGTTTTATGAGGAGCCACAAGGCAGAGGAAGTAATCATGAGTGCTTCCCACCCGAAAGCAATAAAGGAACTTTTAGTAACCTCTCCCCACTGAGGACCATGAGACTTCAGGGAAGCTAAAATCACCCTTCATTAGGAAAAGGCCTATCTTTCCCTTGCTAATACTCTCATTGCTACAATTTCCATGTAGCTTTATTAAATGCTATATTTAGATACAACAGACATCATTTAAAAAAAACCAAAAACCTCTTGGTCTACTTAGATCTTAATCATCCCATGTTTGTTCTTAAATATTAGAAAGAGGGCAATACTTCCTTAAAACTAAGATCAAACAAAATATATATGGGCAAAGAGCTCTATAAATGTTTACCCCATGTTGGTGTCTAGCCAAATCCAAGTCTCCGGAAAATGCTTTCTGACACGTGGACTGCTACCTGAGGAAGAGTCATGAAAATCGACCAAGTATCCTTCCTGTTTCTCCAAAAACTGGACCGGATCGATACCATCATCTAAAAATAAACATTGACAAGTGTTAGGAAAAAGTCCAAGGGGAGAATGATCGTAAGTTCAGTCAGCAGAATCACAGCACGTCTCAGCTGACGGGGCCTTTAGAGTTTGTCTCGTCCAGTCCTCTCGTTTTACTCACTTTACAGACCCAGAGAAGTCATGTGATTTATCCTGGGCCATGTGGCCACTTATGGCAGAGTCAGAGCCAAAAATAAAAATAAAAACTGCTCGATGCCCCTACATCCAATACCCAAAAAATGACCTACAGTTCAGTTGCTAAATAATAAGTGAAATCTCATTTTTAAAGCTGCCTCCAATTTTTCTATTCTCCTCCTTCTAGATTCTTCATGCTGATCACCTTTGGCTACACCAGCCATAAGTTGCTCCAGTCATCCAGTTTATTAGTTTCTTTCTTATTAAAAAAAAAAGCATATTGACCTACAGACACTGGATCACCTATTTCTAGTCTTTCAACTTTTCTCTGATTCTAAAATTATTTCCAAATAAAGTTTAAAAAATTATACTGTAGAAGGTACCAAAGATATAAAGATGAATGCACTGTGCTCCACCCAGTATCCATGGAGAGACAGACAAATGCATTATACTAGTGCTAACACACAGGCTAAATGTCTACCATGAAGAAAACTGCTAATTTTATGCAGAATCTGAATGATGCAAAGAGCACGGCTAGAAGAAAAATTCATTTTGCATTGTTTTTTGCGTTCCATTTTCCTTACAGCTCCAGATAAAGAGTATCCCATACAAGAGGGAAAAAAGTAAGCTAAGTGCAAAGGCATGTCCAGGTAAGAGTGACATAAAATGAGGAGATTAAGAATGGTGGGTCCAGATTTTAAAATATCAAATATCCCATGCTGAAGGATCTGGACTTGATCCTTTAAGCAGTGATGACCTATTGAAGGTTTTAAAATAAATTAGATCTGTGATCTAACCCATGTTCTGTAATGATAGCTCTGGCTCAGTGCAAACAGTGAGTTAAAGCTGGGGGAAATGGAGGCAGGAGTAGTCAGGAGGGTGCTGCAGGGTCCAAGGAGACGCGCTGATAAGGGGCTGAAGCCAAGCAGAGGAGAGGAAGGACGGTATTGAGAGACAACACTGCTCTGTCACTTGGTTGGATGACCTCTGTGTGGGCCCACGGCACACTGTACTTCCACACACTCTTCTAATTGTGTTAGTTTGCCCCACTAGACCAAGCTGGAATCCTCACTGCCTTCTAAATGTCAGGCACGCAATTAAAATCATCACCTACTGAATAATGAATGAACAAACTGGATCTGAGGGATAAAATAACAGGTAACTGCAGGCTTTTAAGTGTCCAACATGCTGGGCATTTTACACACTTTTGGATTTAACCTCATAACAACCGTGTAACACACATTAGTATTATTAATCCTACACTTCAGGGGGAACACCTGAGGTTTAGAGAGCTTAATGGATTTTCTCAGGGCCATAAAACCAGAATTCAAAGCTAGAAGTATTTAATAGCAAATTCCTTTTCTAATATGTTTTCCTTCCAGTTTTATTGAGATACAGTTGACATACAGCCCTGTGTAAGTTCAAGGTGTACAGCATAGTGATTTGATTTACATCATGAAATGATGACCACAGTAAGTGTAGTGAGATTCCATCATCTCGTATAGATACATAATGAAAGAAAAAGAAAGAAATACATTTTTCCTTGTAATGAGATCTCTGAGGATTTATTCTCTTAACAAATTTCATATATAACATATATGATTATATCCAGCGGGTTGCACATTACATCCCTAGTACCTATTTGCCTCATGACTAGAAGTTTGACATTTTGACCACTTTCATCCAATTCTCTCTCCCCCTACCCCCACATCCCACCTCTGGTAACAACAAATCTGATCCCTTTTTCCATTAGTTTGTTCATTTGTTTTTGAAGTACAATCAGCAAATTTTTTTCTTAGCCACTATGCTGCTTCACATTTGACAGAGAGAGAGAGAGGAAAGGATTAAGGATGAATTCTGGGTTTCTGATTTGGACATCTGGGTAGATGGTTTCACTAACAGAGATACGAAATCACATCAACTCCAGGGTTCCTATGTCCTGTCCATCAAATCCTATTAGGGGAGAGTAAGGCTTTAAGGAGAAAGAAGATCCTATACTTGGTTTGTGATATATCAAATTTAAGGTATTTGCGGGGCATGAGGGTGCAGACACAGGGGTAAGATAAAGAGTCGAGATGGTCCATCTTGGGTTTCATGGGGAAGATGTCATAGAAGCACAAGGGACTAGGGAAGAATTCTACCAGCTTCACTGACCATGTGCTTCAGGTACTGGAGGAAAATAGGGGCAGAAGGAGCCAGTGACCCAGAATAACCAGATGGCAAGACCAAAGAGGACATCTGCTCTTTAGTAAGACCAAAGAAACATTTAATAGACTTGAAGGAGTGATGGCGTAAACAAGGTGGGAGGGCAGGCATTTGAGACGTCAGCGGTAGAGTAGTGCTCAGGTGATGTGACCCTGGGTGGCCAGTGTTGCCACAGTAGTGATCACAGGACAGTGCACATTAGATGGACCAACCACATGGACATTCAAATCCCCCAGGACGACAAGAGTTAAACTTTGAATCTTTTGTGAGAGTCATCGATGTAAGAAGAGGAAAACAGAGAGTGGGTGACCTGAATGTTGATCAAAGGATTTGTAATCGAAATGTTTGAGAGTCAAGTGATAAGGGCCTCTTCACTGGGGGTTGTTGGATAACGGTCTTGAAGTCACCAAGAAAATACTGAACCCTATTTACCTACTGACCCTAAACCAGCAGACAGGCAGAAACATTCATGTCAGTGACTTTCTAGAAGGTTTCTAGGAACATGACACAGAATAGTATCAGGCTTCTGCTACAGTGGAAGGTAGAAGAAGGTTCTCAGAAAAGGTAAAGGATACAAAAATATTACTACGAATACAGTGAGTATTGCTGTGGGCATCAGGGTTCGGGAAGTAAACACGAACCAAGGTGAGTAAAGGCTCAACCTGACAGAGAGAGAATGGAAAAGCCCGTGGGAAGGCTGTCTAGGAGAGACGATTACACAAGGACAGCTAAATGGGCCACACATCTTTTAACACATGCATCACTTCACAGAGTCTTTATAAAATTGTTCTTTTTGTTTCCGGACAGACACTCAGCTGTCCGGTGGTGGCAAGAACCAACCTAAAGCTGGAGAGCCTGGGGCTCAGTGTGAAGTAACTGGGAACATCTGACAGAATCAGGGAATTCATGGATAGAAACTAGGAGAGTTGTAGAGTCTTTCAAGATGATACTCATATAATTTTACCTAAAAGAAAAGAGAACAACTTCTAGAATTAACCATTCTCATTGATATATTTCCTTCAGTCAAAACATTGCATGACTTCTTCCTAAAAGCACTCTCACTATTGTTAGCTGGGTGGTCATCTCCACTTACCAATCCAGGGAACCAGGATGTACAAATGTGACCCCACCCAGGAAGAACTCGGTGTGTGTTGTCTAATTCCAAAGTAACAGCACAGTTTGCAATACAAATTGGAGGCAAAGGATCTTCCAATAGTTCCAAAAATAAAACCACGTCAAGAAATAACAGAGAGCACATGGAAAGCATTCATTACAAAGATCTAGACAGGAGCCAAAAACACTCCATGTCACGGCCCAGATGTACTTCCAAGTGCAGTAAACGCCACAGACTGTAGGATCAGAGAACAGAAAGTGACAATCACAGCATCCATTTTCAACCAGGAGGTACTCAGACCTGCATAAGTAACTTTAATACCTGAGATGAAAGACTTACACACTTTAAATCACATTACCAGATTTTACTTACAAACACCATCAATGTCATCCTTCACAAGGTTTGCATCTGTCAATACCCAGAGGCCACACTCCTAGAAAGAATACATTTTAATTTTCTTTTAAAATAAAAGTTTAAATGTTCTCTAAATTATCATAGTCACCCATACTCCTAACTCACTCTTGTTCACTTGTTTTTGTGCAAAATGTGAAAGTATTTCCCTTTTTCTTTTAACTATTGCTCAGTTTTGACAGTTTAGGCACATACATGAGCATACATTCTCTCATACCCAGACACACACACACACAACACACACACACATTCTCTCTCGCTCACAAGCAGAAACAGCCATTTCGAAGTCAACGAAAGTGATATTCAAAAAAGAAATTATTCATTCAATGACAATTCCATTATTTCTCTAACAGTGAATTTTTCATTTGCTTTTAAAACCAGAAGAGTGATTATCCTTCCACCTCAAATTACACTTACATAACACACTGCACTTCAGCAATATATGTACTAAAGTCTTAACATACCATAACTGAAATCATTAATTTTGAAACTGTTGGCAACAGTAAAATATATTAGTATCTTTTTAAGTGATATAGCAAACTAAACCTACCTGAAAGACTGCAAAAGAATTCATAAACATCCCTAAATAGTATCCTGTGTTATAAAGTTCCAGTTCATGGACCACCTAAGGAGAAGATAAAATACATGGAATGAATGGACTCATACAAACATGTTTTGTCTCTGCAACATTCCTTATACGTAACTTAGATAAGAGACAGCCCACATGCTTATCAAACTTGAAAATGAAACAAATGGAGGAATAATGCCATGTTTATAATTCAATCAGCCACAATTACATTTACTTAAGCTTAATTTTATTCTTTTCAGTAATCCAGAGTTCCTAAGAAGTGTGAGGTTGAGTTTTGCCCAAGGGAAAACTTATATGTCACTATCTGACAAGACCAACATGTAGAGATCAGCATTAAAAATGACTCATATTATGGGAAAAGATAAATGGGTTAAATTTGATGGTTAACAAAAATTCTGACAAATATCAGTTAACTAAGTTCTTTAAAATAACACATACAGAGAATTCACAAAAGAGGAAATGCATATTGTTAATAAGCAGAAAAATTTCTACCTCTGATAATCAAAGTGATGCAAATTACATCAATGAGATAGCTTTTCAATAATGAGATATTTGCATGTGTCACATTAGCAGTGCAGTTTTATTCAGTTTTCTTTTTTTAACTGATGTATAGTTGATTTGCAATGTTGTGCTAATTTCTATATACAGCATAGTGACTCATTTTTATATACTTAAATATATTCCTTTTCACGTGCTTTTTCATTACAAGTCATTACGAAGTATTGAATACAGTCCTTGTGCTATGCAGTAGGACCTTGTTGTTCATCTGTTTTATACACAGTAGTTTAGTATCTACAAACCCTGAGCTCCCAAATTAACTCTCCCCACCTCCATTTTCCCCCATAACCAAGTTTGTTTTCTATGTCTGTAAGTCTGTCTCTGTTTTGTAAATAAGTTCATTTGTGCCTTTTTTTTTTTAGATTCCACATATAAGTGATATCATATGGTATTTTTCTTTCTCTTTCTGGCTTACTTCACTTAGAATCTCCAGGTCCATCCATGTTGCTGCAAATGGCATTATTTTATTCTTTTTTTATAGTTGAGTAGTATTTCTCTCTTTCTCCATATATATGCCATAACTTTATCCAGTCATCTGTCAATGGACATTTAGGTTGTTTCCATGTCTTGGCTGTTGGAAATAGTGTTGCTATGAACACTGGGGTGCAGGTGTCTTCAAACCAGAGTTCTCTCTGGGTATATGCCCAGGAGTGGGATTGCTGGGTCTTTGGGTAAGTCTGTTTTCAGTTTTTTTGAGGAATCTCCATACTGTTTTCCATAATGGCTGCACCAAACTACATTCCCACCAACAGCGTAGGAGGGCTCCCTTTTCTCCACAGTGTCTCTAGCAAACAATGCTGGTTTTTAAAGAACAGTACTCGCTACTAGCTAGAGTGAGTAAAACAGGCTAAAAGAGTGAATAAAATTGGCCCAAACACAGAATTAGAATATGACTCAGCAATTCCACCCCAAAGGAACTGAAAACAGGGACTCATCGAGGTATTTGTACATCAACGTGCCCGGCAGCATTAGTCCCAAGAGCCAAAGGACAGCAACAACCTAGGTGTCCATCACGAGAAGAACAAAATGTGGCCTATATACACAATGGAATATTATTCAGCCATAAAAAGAAAGTTCTGAAATATGCTACAACACACATGAATCTTGAAAATATTATACTAAGTGAAACAAGGCAGTCACAAAAGGACAAATACTGTATGATTTCACTCACAGGAGTTTTCTAGAATAGGCACATTCACCAGCACAGACGTAGGTTTGCGGTGACCAGGGTTGCTAAGGGAGGGGGGCGGAATTGGGAGTTAGTGCTTCCTGGTCACTGAGTCTCTGTCTAGAGTGATGAAAAGTTCTAGAAATACACAGTCATGACGATTGTACAACATTATGAATGGTCATTAATGCCACTGAATTGCATTTTTAAAAATGGTTAAAATGGAAAATCTTATGTTACATATGTCTGCTGTGATAAACATGTTAAGATATTATACCCTTTGGTGTAACTATTTTGATATGTTTCCCTGATTTACATTAGCAGCGTAACAAACAAATCAAGAAAATGCCAGATAAAAATCATGAAGGATTCAAAGCTTAAAAAACTCACCAAGTTTAAAATTAAACACCCAAACCACTGGTTCTGCTATGCTAACAATAACCACTCCTAGATCCACGGTAAGTAAACACGGTGCCAGAACAGGCACCAAGAAGAAAACAACAGAAAACAGAAAAGGTCATAATATCTTGACAAGCCAGCAAATACAGTTATAGCCTGACTGCAGACAACAGAGCCAGCGCCAGGTGTGCCAGAGGGGACAGTTTCAGCTCTGGTACTCCAGCTCCGCCACAGAGCACCCGCGGGTGCCCGACGGCCTCTGCTGACACTCGGGAGTGAAGTGACAAGACTGTCAAGGAAGAAGCATCTCCTGCAGAATGAAGTCCTCCTTTCCTCACTGGCTCAGTAAAGAGGCAGTGCCAAAGCGGCAGCAGGGGAAGGCGGGGCTCTGACCATTTGTCCTGGAAGATCGAGGACACTTAAATGATTCCAAGGTACTCAAGAGGCCCTGGGCAGCACATGCAAATTTAAGAAGCAGCCACAATGGTCTATTATAATAGGCTCCCGATTCCCTCCTGGAGAGCCAACTCTGGAGAAACAATAAAAGCAAGCAAGAAACCTGAAGGAGCAGAACGAGAAGACCCTAGGGAGAGGGAAGGGTATCTTGAACTGGGGCGCTGGAGGAAGGGGGCGGCAGACAGCCGCTGGAGGCAGCAGTCAGATGTCAGGCTGAAGGAAGGTTTTAAATTTCTGCTCCTGCTCCTCTTCAGGGGTCGGCCCCGGGACAATCACTTCTTGCAATTTCACGGCCAAAACCAGCCAGCAGCAGGCAGGCGGTGCGGCCAGGGTAAATCCAGGTCAGCAGCTCTGCCCCTCCAGTGTGAGAAATCAAAGGAACAGGCAGACGTGTCCCTTGCCCTCAAGCACTCACTCTCTCTCCTCTCCTCCACCAACGCCTCAGGGCTGCTGGGTTGTCACCTCAGGAGACTGCCTTCTCCTGGGCTGCTTTTCCCTAAGAGTTTAAAAGGGAACCACGGAGTGCAGCACACAGGGAGGAGCAAGAGTAGTTCTCTTACCCTTGAAGCTTTTAAACGCACAAGACTGATACAGACTGGAGCCTGGTGTCCAGCCTTCTCCAACAGACATTATCAGAGTAGCTGCCAATTAACTAGACATCCAAAGAGTGTAATTTCCATGAAAGACATTCAACTGGACAGCATACAGCATGTGAAGCAAAATACTGAAGGCCACTCAAGAATTTAAAATAAACCTAGTAAATATACATAAGATAGGAAAATATTAGCAATATGAAACAACAAAAGATAAGAACCAAATGGAAATGACAGGTATTAAAAATATAATAGCTGACATAAAAGTAGGCCATCTACCAAAGTAAGACAGAGACGGTGACTGACCAGTGAGCGGAAACGGTCAGCTGAGGAACTCTCCCAAACAAATTCAAAAAGAGATTAAAAAAACATAAAACAAAAAAGTAAGAGATACAGAGAAAGGAAGTAAAAGTGCCAAACTCTGAATAACAAGAGCCCCAGAAAGCGAGAGAAGTCAAAATAGAGAAGAGAAAATATAGGAGGAAAGAATGGATGTAAATTTCTAGAATTAAAAATAAAGGGAGAGCCCAGAGTGAAAGGGCAAGCCATCGTGACACAGAACTTGAGTTCTGCACAAGAGCAACATGACGTGGCCCAGGGCTGGGGAAGGAGGTGGAGATGGGGAGAGACAAGAATATGAGAGCACACTGAATCATTTGTCTTGCCAGATGAAGACACACATGCTGTTAACCTTAAGAAATCAACATAGATAAATAAGTATGTGCACAGTTCATGAGTTCACGGCATCTATAACGGGACAAAAATAGAATGTATAACTTCCAAACCACGGAAAGAAGAAGACTAAAAAGAAATAAAAAGGAAATAGTCTAAATGTATAAATACGAAATAAAAGAGCAGAAGTAAGTCCTAATTACAACAAGAATTACTATACTTGTAAATGGGTTAAATAAGCTTATTAAAGGATACTGCCCATCAGATTCGATTTTTAAAAAGCAAACTAAAATAATATGCTATCTACAAGGTATACTTAAAACAAAAACTTACAAAAGGTTGAAAATAAAAAGATGGAAGCACATGCCAGTCAAGTGTGAATCAAAAGAAAGCTGGAATGGCAATCTTAGTATCTGACAAAATTCAACATAAATGTATAGTGAGATATGAAGATAGAGACGCAGAGAGAGCACGTGTGTGTGTTTGTGCGTACACATATAGAGAGAGAAAAAGTAAAATAATATTATTTATTAAGATGTTTGTAAAATGTTGTAAAACGAGAGACACTGTATTCAGCAAGTTGTAAAATGAGAGATACTATATTCAGCTAAATCAAATGCAAAATGTCACAAACTTTTTAGAATAATGTGAATTCACTTCTCTTAAGTGAAGTTGAGAGAAAAAAAGTGACCAAATGGTTTTTAAGGAGTTTAAAAAAAAAGGTGGAGGGCTAAGAAAAATTAACTGGATAGACTGAAGAAATATGTATAATTATTTTTCAGGTGAATTAATCTTACAACAGGATGACCAAATTAGCCTAAACAAATATATTTCTCTTCCTGACATGTTGTTAATCACTGTGCTTAATCAATCAGTGACCATAGGTTTCAACTGACAATGGCTACGTGGCTTTATCAAGGACTCACAACTAAAAATGAAATGACTAGTGAGTGGGGATCAGCTAATGTGACACTAGATGTTCACGTGTTTCTTGTCTGTACGTTTTCAGCAGACGAACATGATTTCACTCCCTCAATATACAGCAAATTCCTGATTCAATAGGGACTGTAATTACAACCACTCTGTACAACCAAAATAGGAAGTACCTCACAACTCCTTAGAGCTCTCTTCAGTGTCATTCAGAATTGCGCAGGTTTATTTCCTAGTACTTTCTCAAGAGTTTTCAGTTAAAATACAGTATGAAAATGAGGGAAAACTCGAGGTGGCATTTCACATGGAAGACAGTAAAGACACCTTCCCACAATAGCCTTTTGTCTCCATAACAACTGGAACGCAGATCCTTTTCATCCCAAAGCTTTACTGGTTACTGACTTATACTTTAAAAGGATCTCATGAAATTTACTTTAGATACTATGGTAATGCAATAAAGTTTTTTTTTCTCTTTTAACGTGTGTTTTTGTAATGACAAAAACAGCTGAACTCACATTTTCCATTGTGATATCATTTGAGACATTCAGCAGATTCACACTTTTGTCGACAGCTACAATCCCAACTGCTGAGTCTGGCTGTGTCACAGAGATCCTCAGAGAGACTTTCTCAGATGGTTCAGCATTAGCTTTACTCCAAAACAGCTGTATCTGAGAAAGGGAGAAAACAGGATTGACATATTGTACTTTTTCTTTTTAACACATTTCTTACATATCTTATCCATAGCAGATCAATGGCAAAATCTAGCGAAGATTCTACATTTGCCTTGGCTCGGGGACCATTCTAAAGCCATACATAAGCCTTCTCTAGGGAAAGGAGTAAAAAGAAACTTTGCTCCCAGTGTTTGCAAGTCAAGGAACCTCTCACAGTGGGAAAAATCTGAATTTTCCTTCCCTTCTCTACCTTTCTTCTTCCCTTTTTCCATCTCTCACCCCGCCTCCAGCCAGTGCTGAAGAGAAGATAGCATCTGGCTAAATGGGGAGGGCCAGTATCCAGGAGAGGGGACAGGGAGGACGAAAGACACTGCAGACGTCTGCACATTGGCCACCTGGACTAGAAGTGAGTGCATGCAGGTGAGCGCCCTGGGGACTCACAGAACTGCCTGAGCTGGGGTTGGGGGTCTTTCCAAGGGAGGAGATACTCAGACCAGACCCCAGGCAGGGCCCGTGCTCTGTCTCCAAGGCTGCTTCTGTCATTACACTCAGCAAAGCACAGTGCTAAGGTCCTCCTTCTTCAAGAGCGTCAATCCTCTCATCACAGCTGAACTGAATGGCTATGTCATGAGGCCTCTTCCTATTAGGAACGTTCATCTTGTCCAGCTTAGTTGCGACATTCCACTGCCCCAGAGACCTTACAACCTGACCAAGATGGCTTTAAATGTTCCCCTCAGCTTACCTGAACTTTAGACAGCTTCTTCCTGCGGCTAAGTCCCTCAGTAGAAAGCCTGCAGTTGTAAATTTTTTCACTGCCCTTTGAGGTGTAAATCTTTACCCAGCCTCCTGCCAGTTTGACAAGCAGGCATGTCATTCTCAAGGACCTGGGAGCCATCCTTTCAAAGTGTGATCATCCAGAAAGAGCCCTGATGGATCTCCCAGGTTTTATGGGCCCAGAGGAGCATAATGTACAAATGCCAGCTGGGAAACACATAGTCTGATCACACTGACAGCTCCGCCCGCCCCAGTGTCCTCCAGTTCTTTTCCTCCTGCCTTCAGTTTCAGTGGAGTTGAGTTCAGTCTTGCTCCTCTGCTGTAACTGTCTTGAATAAACTCTTCCCATGCTTGTTTAACTTGTCCAATGTAATTTTTCTTTGATATGCCTCTTGAGCCACTGTACCCCTGGTTTACTTTACTCCACTTACACCTCAAACAAGGGCGGAGCAGGCAGGGGGAGCATCATAGTCAAACCTTGAACTTCTCACACTTTACTCTGCACTTCAGGGACCCCATGGCTCCAACCTGCACTTCTGTGTGGATGACTTCTAAACTTAATCCCATGCCCCTTCCACATCTCACTCACTGATCCCAGTCATTATTGAACATCCACAAAGATTAACTAATTTTCTCGTGCTTAAACCTATTTTATTTCCAAATACATAATTCCTTTGGGAGTAATACATGGTAAACATGATCATATAAAAATCAGAGGAAGAATTATCTTTGCAAACACAACTGAAACTAATTTCTCATCCCTCAGACCTAAGACATTCCTTGGAAGTATGTTATTTACACACTCTGCTTCCTCAAAGCAGAAGACCTTTTACACTGCAACTTTTTTTTAGAAGTGGGACTCACATTCAGAGATCTGTGCCTCCATACTCTGTGTTTAAGCCTTACACCTACTTTAAAATTCACCTTTATCAGGGGATTAATGGAGTCACTAGAAGTCAAAAATAGTGCTCTGAAACTAACAGAGTATAGCATTGTCTTTTACAAAATTATTTTCATAAGACAGAAAATTTGTATTATATTTTGACAATCAAAGTTAGAGGTGACAGTTCTCAACAAAAGAAGGCATGGATGGTGACTGCTACTTCTCAAAATTTCAATGAATTAAGGGGAAAAATGCTATCAAAAGAAATACATTCTGCAATCACTACCTTAAAATAATGATTATTTTGCTTCAGCGCTCCTGAGAAGGCAGCAGCTTTTAGTGAGAACGATGGCTCAGTTCAATATGAATGAGATCATTCACCTCCACATGTCAGTCTTGCAATGGTGACTTCTCAGAGCTGGGGCCTAAAGGGTTTTCCTACACAAGCTATACACCTTAGGTTATAAAAATCACTGCTGCATTTGGAGACCAAATTCCACACAGATCTCCACATGCAAAGTAGTCAAGCTCACTGTAAATTTGTCCTGGGTTAGTTTCCAGGCTGATGAAATGAATAAACAAAAGCCCAGCCCTGCTTCCACACCTCACTGCAGACGGCCTCACTCCCTCCTTCACTTCACTCCCACACCGGTGTCAACACCACATAGACTCTAGATTGCCACTGGAATTCCATGCAACATAATACTGACACCACCATTGGGGAAATCCTGAAAGAGCTTCATGGATTTGCATTTAAGTCTAAAGCCAAGAATTGTAACTTACAAAGAAGCCTCACAGTGTCCAATAATTCCATATGTGAAGAAGGTATATAATAATTAAATATGAAGAGATTTATCCATAATTCTAGAAACGAATATAAATTTCTAAAAATTTAGTTTAATGGTACTTTTCTGAAGAAGGATTACATTTCTCAGATTTCACTAATAGGAAGTTTTCTTTTTAAACATCATTACCACAAATCTTACCTTATTTTTAAAAACAAGCTGAATAGGAATTCTGAGAACATCATTTATAATTTCCCCATCATCTTCAATGTAATACACAATGATGCAGGCTTTTGGAGCCCAAGAATTCTCTGGTGTTAAGGAGAAGGTTGTTGAATTTTGCTTGCCTACAGCCACCAACTGTCCCCTGGACACCACCTGAAAATAGGAGATGAGTCTCATTTTATGCTAAAGCGAGTGAGAATCTCAAAGGCAGCTGATTGATCATAATTTTGAGCATATACACAAATCCTTGACTTAAACCTACTTCAAACCCTTTTTGAATGCAAAAAAAAAAAACCCTCCCTGAGCAACACAGAGAGTATAAGTTGGTAATTACAAAAGGATAAAATAAAAGAATAAAAATAATTGAGGCAACAGCAGCTTGACGGTCGAGAATCTAAGTGGAAGGAATGCAGAGCACCATCGGGAGAGTAATAATTTTTATTTTCTTTTTGTTTTTCTTTTTTTTTAATTGTTTTAATTATTATTTGGGGAGGAGGTAATTAGATTTATTTATTTATTTTTAGAGGAGGTGCTGGGGATTGAACCTAGGACCTTGTTCATGGTAAGCATGCCCTCTACCGCTTGAGCTATACCCTCCCCTCTGTTTTTCTTCTATTTTATAGTTTTCCACAATGAATGTGTGTGTCTTATCTCACAGAAATTTAAATTTTACACATAATGCAAGATTTCATTATCCATCTTAAACTGGAAATGCAAACGTAGGTGAAGGAAGCAAAAAACATAGTTTGATTTCGATATAAAAAAGAAAGGCTAACAAGGTGTGAGGCTGAATTTTAAAAAGCAGTGAGTTTAGTTTAGATATAAGGTAGACATTATTTAAGAAGATTCTGTAATGGATCATAAATTTAGATTCTGTAAGAGATTACCATGTAGCTTAACTCCTTCAATTGCTTGTTGCCACTAACCACCAACTCAAAAGGTGATCCCACCTAGAAAAAAGCATTTCATTAATACGCACATGTCAATGGCAAGACACTCCAATTACACTGTCATTATCAAGTGACTGTAAGCATTACCTTTATATTCTCATCTCTTGTTTTTAGCTGGATGTATGTTTTACTAGGAGACTTAAACATGCCGTGAACTGCGATGCTATCCACACTATCCAGATAAGAGGCCTAGAACAAAAGACAGGGGAGCCATAAACTTTCATCTTTACAAAGCCTTGGAGAAAATGTTACCTGCTAAACAATCATGGAAAGGCAAATTCACTTTCACTCTTCTTTCATGCAAGACAAACACATTCCCCAGACACTGGATCTTCATCATTTTACAGCTTATACGATAAACAAAGTGAGAGATGTAAACCATCTAAGATGGTCTTCATCCCATCAAGTAAAAGGCAAAAAACACAGTCCTAACTTATTTCAGAAACAAAGGCTTATTTTGTACCAGGAAATACACTCTGAGGAGAGAGGGCAAGATGAAAAAGGAATCCTTCCCTCTCCCCACAACACAGAGCTCATCTACAAGCAGGAAATCACACTGGCTCACTCGGTCCTCCACTGGTGAGTAAAACTCAAAGCCACAGCTGTGGCAGGGCCGAGTGATCACGAGAAAAGTAGCAGAAATGGTTAGGGAGTCTCAGACCAGCATAGGAGTACAAGCGCCAAAAAATATTTTCCCTTTTCATTTCAGCTCCTGCCAAAGTGCAATTTCACATGATTGAAAATCACCTACACTGGGAGTCTGGGGAGCTTCTCCACCCTGCCTTCAGTTCTCTATTTTGCTGTGCTCTTCAAAATGAATTTACAAGGAAGCCTTCGGTCTCACTCTCAGCCACTGTCATTAAATCACTTTTAACCATTTCCCCTGTTCTTTCCAATAAAACTATGTGTCCACTTCCTGTGCACTTTGACCTCCCAACAGACCGAGTGCCTACCACAAGACGACAATTTTAATGCTGCTGTTGCAGTAACGTAATGATGGGAAACGGACGGCACCTTCAATTGCAGCTCACTGCAATCGTCCAGGATTCGGAATTCAATCTTGAAGATTCCATTTTGCGGGACAGTATGATTTGTGACCTGGACAGTCCCTACTTCCTGATCTGTCCTGTCCCATCTGCTCTGGTACAGTTTCTCAGTATAGTTTCTCTGTGTCGCCGTTATGACTACATGATTGCTTCTTTCTTCGGGAGTCAGTTGATGGCCATCAGAACGGGTTACCTTCACCTAAGGTCAAAAGGAAACATTTTAAAATCATTGGATCCAGTCCCCATCTGTGCTGTTCTCATGAAACCAAACTCTCAAAAATCACTGGTTGCGCCCTAACTTCCAGAGTAAGTGGTCTCTCTAAGGCGGCATCCAACTCCACTGACCACTCCCTTCTTGATATTATGGCTTCTTTTGCCTTCCATGGCTCCACAATAACCTCCTTCACTTATACCCCTCTGTCTACATCCTCGCAATGACTTTCTGGTTCCCCTTTCCTCTCCCTAAATGTGAGAAATTGTCAAGCTTCCTTATCAGTTATCCCCAAAGGTCTCAGCACTCCTGTCCTGGCTCTGGAGTTGACACTCCACACCTCCAATCCGCTGCAGGAAATTTCTGCTTGTATATCCCTGACATCTCAAATTCAATACATCTAAAACTGAAAAACCATCTTGCCCTGCCTATCTTCGCTCACACCACAATTCGGCCAGACTTAACATCTCTGAATTTCCCCTCCCTCTTCCTACTTTTCACACCCAATGAGCACCAAGTCTTGTAGGTCTCTGACATCTTCTCCCCCCACTTCCTCCACCAGGAGGCTCCTCGCTGCCTCACGCCCAGGCTGCTGCCATCCTCCAGGACACAGATCCCCCAGTCCTCCCCTACCCCATGACACTGCTTTTGTCCCACCCCTCTCACGTTCATTAAGGCTCTAGGCTCCTCACTGCCTAGAGCATAAAGCTAAACAACAGGTGAGACCCTGAGGACCCTCTGCAAACTGACCGAGCTCCACCTCCTGTCTTCCCTCTGACCCCTCCTGGACAGGGAACACCAGCTCTCTGCTGCCACTGCCCTGGCCCAGTCACTGTCACCTGAACACACCCTGAGCTCGCCAACCAAAGTGCTCACCTCTGTCTCAGCTCATCTGGTTCCCCACCTCCAACTCACACATCCCAACACTGAAAATACGACTGATCTTTTCACAAATAGCCTAAATCTTCCCCTTCCAGAAAGCCTCCCTGAATGACCCCATCCCATCCCAAAGCCAGCCCTCCCTCCCTGAACTCTCATTGTTTCCCTCTGTTCACTTGGAAATTACCATTTGCAACCTCATGTCATTTGGGGCTTTTTTTTTTTTAACCTACCTTTCCCAACTGTCTAAATTATAAGAATATTAAAATCAGGAGCTCTCTAAAACTTTTTTCCCTCACTAGATCACTGGTGTATTATAAAAGGATATTAAGCCAAAGGGAAGAGATGCTTAGGGCAAACAAGGTATGAAGAAGGGGGACACAGCTTGCACGCCCTCTCTGAGCGCATCCCTGTCCCCAAATCTCCACAGGTACCCCAACACGGAAACTATAAACGTTCTCTCCAACTATTCAATAAGAAGTGATCCCTCCTTGCTTTAAACCAGGGGTCAGCAAGCTATGCCAGGCAAGGAGGCCGAATCCAGTCTCTTTGTAAAGAAGGTTTGTTGAGAAGCAGTCACCCTGACTTGGCTACCAAGCTGCAGGGGCTGCTTCACCCAACAGTGTCAGAGCTGCGCAGTGGTGACCCCGACCAACGGCCACAGAGCTAAAAATACTTACATCCAGCCCTTTGCAGGAAAAGGCGGCCAACACCTGTTTTAAGTCCCTACAGAAATGTCCTCATGACGCGGATCTTTTCCTGCCCTGAGTCACACTTGTGTGTCTACTTTCCCATCACTGTCACAAACACTCTGACTCCAGGGGAGGGACTGGGTCCCTCTTAGGTCTCAGAGCCCCACCCAGCAGCACGCCCTGCTCACAGTCAGAATTCACTCGGGTAATAAATGGTAATTCAATATTCTCTCAATAAGTGAGAGATGTGCTGATCATTTTTAATGCTACGCCTTTGCTAGAAATAAAATTAGTCATTATAAAAATCAAATTGAAATTAAAAATTTTTGACTAGCATCTAATTCCTTCACAAAACTTCATAGTTGTAATCCGAATCTAACTTTAACTGCTTATTAAATACATTTTGAGGAAAATTTTTTTGGAAACTACTTTCTGGATAAAGTAGATAAAGGTCATTTGGAAACAATTCCACATGCCTCATATATCTAAAGAGGGAACGTTATCTACTTTGGGCTTAAACTTTTTGAAAAGCACTGAAAATACCATTTCCCATTCTGTTTCACTAAACTAAACTTACTGCTTTAGAACGTTAAGAAATACGCCAACTCACAGTGGCTGTGAAGTTGAGAGATGGCTTCAAGACCGTAGCATAATCAAAAAATTCAATGATGTAATCATGTTGCTTGAAAAATACATTGGAGCTTGCATTTCTTGAGATACCTGTTTGGGAAATTGCACCTTTTAGAAAGTAAAAGTAATGCTTTACCAACAGCTCCTATCCACCAAACCTCCCCATCTGCGTTACTCCTCAAACTGGTTAGGATCTCAAGACACAGGAGCCTCTCTGGCTTGGGCAGTAAGAGGACCATCAGGTCTAGTCTGTCCTCTGTGGGTCCCTTCTGAGCACCACTACTGACCCCCCCATCAATGACATGTGCCCCACACATTCAGGCCACTGACACAATTGTCATTTTGCTCTTTCAGGGACTAGTGAAACCTATTAAAATAGCAACAGAAAGATCCAAGGAATTAGACTTTATTTTATTACTAAAAGAGAAAATTGCCTAGGAACTAGTGAGATTTCAGAAGATGTTATATAAAAAAGGCAAAAAGGATGGTTAGTCAGCTGAAAATGTACCCTTTCCATGTGGTTTTCAGGTTGGAAAAAAAAAGCTTATAAATATTCATCACACGTGGCTGAAGTACAGAATTCCAAAGAAAGTAAAGTTTCCCCTTCATTACGAACACATTCCGCAAGTTAGACTAATAGTCATAGCAACATCAGCATTAAACAGCATCCTTAGGCAGCAATGGCCTCACAGGAACGTGCCAGTTACCATGGGGAAGATGACAGAGCAGCACCACACAATTATCTCTACCTGCACTTTTCCATGTCTACAGACCTGTGAGTGATTCTGTCACCGTGGCTAAAATTTCTACTGGCCCAGGAGAAGACAGATACATGTGTTCAAGAGGCTCATCCAAAAAATCCATGACCGTTTTCATCTCTTCATCATTGAAAGAGAAGTTTGCAGATCCATTTATCTGTTTGGTTAAAAAAATTTCAATTTCATTTTTCACTTTAGCAATTCAGATCTAAGAAACAAAACTCAACCTAAGTCACAACAATGCAATGGCTCTGTTTCCATTTTCATTATTTTAACAAATGGGTACATTCTCACTTGTCTGATGCTAGCAAGATCTTGGGCTTCTTACACTCAACTTTCCTTAATTCAGTGCCAAATCTTTTTTTTCTAGAAAAAGTATACTTATAGTTTTTTCCGATTACAAGTTGCAAGACATTCTCGACTTACCTTAAATGTTTTTGTAATATTTTTTTTCACACCCCAAAAGGATAAAGGTAAAAATGTAAGTGTGACATCTCCTTTCACTGGCTTCCCATACGTATACCTGGAAAATAACAAATGGGGCTTAACATGAAAGAATTATATCAAAAACACACTCTTACTACACATTTTTTAAGCTGAAAGCATAGTCAGGAATGTCCTTAATAAATGGTAATCCTTGAAATTAAGTTTCCAAAATGGGAAGACTCTCAACTGCAATACCTCAAAACAGTTCATAACCCACGCTTGACCCAGCCTCTACACAGCCCAGAGGAAATCTGGTCATAACTGGAAGTGACAGTTTCTTGTCAAAAGATTTTTAAAAGATTATGAAAATCTTTCCTTCCTAGATAACTGGATTGGCCCATTAACCGCATGCCCAGGAGACTTTGAAGCTTTTGAATGTTTTTTCAATTGAAGTGTAGTTGATTTGCAATGTTGCATTAATTTCTAGTGTACAGCATAATGATCCACTTATTCACGTATATATTTCTTTTCATATTCTTTTTCATTATAGGTTATTACAAGGTATTGAATATATATCATTCTCTGTGCTATACATTAGGACATTGCTGTTTATCTGTTTTATATACAGTAGTTAATATCTGCAAATCGCAAACTCCCAATTTATCTCTTCCCGCCCCCTTTCCTCTCCGGTAACCACAAGTTTGTTTTCTATGCCTGTGAGTCTGAAAGTTGTAAATGTTCATTGAAACTGCATTCACCATGGCCACTGCTGCATGTTCCAACATTAACCAGCTGGGTTTATTAGACCAAACACGCCAGGACACCAACTGTGCTCATGGCTACTAAAAATTCACTTTTTGCAGAGAAACTTAAAAGAAGAGTAACTTTTTAAATCCATTACACCAACATTAACTCCTTGAGTCAAATCTCAGCTCTGCTGCTTTGCATTCTAGGTATTAGCTTTATCCTTTCTCATGATGGGACAGTCTTTTTTGTGTGAAGGAGAGACAATCTTTGGCAGACCATTTTACTGTCAGGAAGCCTTTTCTCAATGCATTTCCTGGGATCCTTCCATCTCTATTGTGAAATGCTAAGCCAAACATGGAAACTGATTTTGCTTTGTGCTCTATAAATCTAACAGTAAACTCCTGCTTGCTGAATCCATTAGTTGAACACAGAAACAGCCCCCCTCCCCCGCATCTGGATGAACTCAACTCAAAAACCTAGTGGTAAAATATAGCACCTTCCAAATTAAAGAGAAGAAGGCAATCCATCTTCAAACAGACCACCCTTCCAAGTAAAAACAGTAAAGTTAGTAGAAACCCCGGTTAGCAACGTCAGCATCACATTCATTCATTCGAGAGTCCTCAAAACCTACCAGTGCTTGTATCCTGTCAAAGATTAAACAAATGCAAAACTACAACAGCAGAACACTGTATTTTAACTTACATCACATGATACTATACTTGAGAGCCTGAAAACCTATACATAATTTAAAGTATTCTCAGGCAAAAATATTTTTAATTTTTATTAAATGTGAAGCAGATTTTGCTTTCCAAGCCCCAAGCTGATTACACTAATCAAGAAACAAGGACACTGACAGTCATGGTCCTAAATAGAATCTGGAAATTCGGGGGATAAACTAATCATTCAGAAAATAATAGCTCAACAACTTCTAAAAAAGCAAATCAAAGCTATTCCGGGACATGTTTCAAAAGACATGAAATAAGAAAAGAATTCTGGAAGATATACTGAAAGTTCTGAACTTCACTCTCAGGGCAATGGTCTGAAAATGAACTCATGAAAGCTGGGATGGAGGAGGAATGTTTAACCACAGGCCTCTGGGGAAAAGTCCTCGGCTGTGCGGTGTCACGAATGACTCACCTAGATACACACACAAGATCTCGCTGCCCTGGGACAGAATCATCTTCCCTTGCCACCACTGTGGACGTTATCCCGGAGCAACTGAAGCCTGAAGGAAGGAGCTTTGATAGGAAGGAAGTAATGGGAATGGACTACAGGTCGATCCCATTGTACTGTGCTTTGCTTTATTGCACTTCACAGACACTTGAGTTTTTTAATCAGTTGAAGATTTGTGGCAACCCTGCAAGGAGGAAGTCTATCAGCATTTGCTCACTTTGTGTCTTTCTGATACATTTCAGTAATTCTCACTGTATTTCAAGCTTTTTCATTATTATTATATCTGTTATGGTGACTTGTGATCAGCAAACTTTGGTATTGCTACTAGAAAAAAAGTTATGACTCAAACAGTCAGATGGTAGTCAGCATTGTTTAGCAAAAAAGTGTTTTTTAATCAAGGAAGGGACATTGGTTTTTTCAGACATAATGCTACCGCACACTGAATAGACTACAGTACAGTATACACATAATTTCTACATGCCCTGGGAAACCAAAAAACTTCACGTGACTTGCTTTACTGTGATATTTGCTTTACTGCAGTGGCTGAGACTCAACCCACCATCTCCAAGGTAGGTTGCATTATCAGAAACTAGCAAGATCTAAGCAATTTAAATGGCAACAAGGAAACTCACTATCTACAGCTGACAAACCAAACACTAAGATGGTCTTCCTGATACATCAATTTCACTAAGCTGAAGTCCCTAAACACTTAAACACTAATCTAGGTGTTGAAGTGAAGGTATTTTATAGGTGTGTTCAAGCCACACTCAGTGGACTTTAAGTCAAGGGGATGATCCTTGATGATCTGACTGACCTGATTCAATCAGTTGAAAGGCCCTAAAAGCGGAGCTGAGACTTCCCTGAACAGGAAGAAACTCTGCTCATAAACAGTAACATCACTACCTGATTGTCCCAGCCCGCCTTTCCTAACGACCTGCCCTGCAGATTTTGGACTTGTTAGCCCTCACAATCAAGTCAATTTCTCACAATAAATCTCTTAATATGTATCTCCTGCTGATTCTGCTTCTCTGCTTGAAACTTGACAGATACACATACTAAGGAAAATGTTACAAATACAATGTGTTGATCACTAAAGAAATGCCAGGGGGCCATCACAGTTGCCAAGCCATTCTCAGCCAACAGTATCTCAAAGTATCTCCACAAATGGGAATCAGGATGAAACTACAAGGGTTCCCTGGGCTGGTGGGAGGAAGCTGCCTACCCTGCGGCTGCAGGGGATCACACCCCCTGAAATTTAGTATATAATAAATTTCCTAGAGAGATACCAGAATTTAAGGATCACCATTCTAACTGGTTGTATTAAATCCCTGGCCCACCCCAAAAACTAGAACAGAAGAAAAGAAGGTATCCACTTTCAACATTATCCATGAGGACATTGATGGTTTATATGGCTTTGCAGTCACTAAGTTTTATACGTGTTAGCCAAAGAACTCAAAATAAAACAGACAGAATGCTTAACCTTCAGCTAAGATCAAGGGCAGGATAATAATTGTGTGGGAGAAAAAGAGGTATTTATGTATTTCTAAACCATAAATCCAGCCACAGCACCCAAATTCACATTGGAAGTAACCTCTTAGTTGAATTAACTTGGTATACAAATAGCAGACATGTTTTTGCCTTGTGTCACAGGGGTTTCACATGATTTTTTTTTTTGCTAAGTAGAACCTAAAGCAGGCATCTTCAAATGTCCTGGTGTGTGGACTGTTTCTACCAGGAGACGTACTGCCCACCACTGGCCACACACCCTCATCAGGAGAGGAATATTGTGATGAGACAGTGATGAGATGGGGTCCAGTTTTTACCAGCAATTACAAATAAAGTCTGAAACTAAATAAATTTCGGAAACCAAAGCACTGATATAATGACACATAAAAAATGTAGCACTGTATACAATAGCCAAGACATGGAAGCAACCTAAATGTCCATCGACAGATGACTGACTGGATAAAGAAGTTGTGGTATATTTATATAATGGAATATTACTCAGTGATAAAAGAAAAGAATGAAACAATGGCAGGTGCAGCAGCATGGATGGATCTGGGGATTGTCATTCTAAGTGAACTAAGCCAGAAAGAGAAAGAAAAATACCATACGCTATCATTCATATATGAAGTCTAAAAAAAGAAAGAAAGAAAAGAGCTCATCTGCAAAATAGAAACAGACTTGCAAACATAGTAAACAGTCTTACGATTACCAGGGGAAAGGAGGTGGGAGGGGACAAATTTGGGAGTCTGAGATTTGCAAATGTTAACCACTATATATAAAAATAGATTTTAAAAAATTGTTTCTATATAGCATGGGGAACTGTATTCAATATCTTGTAATAACCCTTAATGAAAAAGAATATGAGAATGAATATACATATATATACATGCACATGTATATACGCATGACTGGGACATTATGCTGCACACCAGAAATGACACATTGTTAACTGCCTATACTTCAATTAAAAAATATAATAAACACTACAAATACCCTTCCTAGGGAGGAAAAGCAAGCACCTCTCCAAAGGGGCTGTGGAGGGCACCAGGGAGCATGGTGAGGTCTACTGGGACCCAGGGCAAGACCTTCTCTGGTCTGGAAGGGGAGGGCCAGCTGAGCCAGGAAAGGTCCCCTCAGAGATGTGGGTCCGCCCCCAGCCTGCAGGCTGCTCTCCTGAGGAGGCTTAGCCACCCAGGCCCACTCCAGCCCACTGACAGGTACACGAGGACGGGCTCGAGTCCTAAGTGTTGCCCCAGCCAGGTCCTTCCAAACCCCAAAGGATGGGGAGGGGCAAAAAAAGTAATCTTTTTTAAATGCTAAAAGAAATCAATCCTGGATTTGAGGACAACCCCACTCTATGTTTGGAGAGCCACTGGTCTGAAACTCTGAGGGTGCTTTTCACCTCAGCAATACAAAATGCTCTGCTGTTCGAGCCAGTGGATCAAAACCATGAAAGGGACTACACGTCGGGGTGGGCTGGAAGTCTCTGTGCAAGGATGCTGAAATGGATGATGAATGTGGATTATTGACTCATCAGCTACCTGTAATAAAGCAACAACACTCCTCCCCGAAGATTCAACCTCCATTATTGACAGGGAACAATTAGCACTAAGAAGTAAATTGCCTTAATCCATGTCAGCTGAATGAGGAATAAAGCGACAACTTCCTTTTTAATCTGACACCATCTATACTGTAACTCTTTTGATGACTCTTGGAAAGACACTAGCCTTTTAGACTGGAGCAGCTTTGGAGCAGAGAAATGAGTACAAAGATCTGCTTAATTATTATAAATATTTGTTTCCCATCCATTGGGGAATTTAATAAGTGAAACAAGACATCGTGCTAATGTTCTGGGGTAAATAATGAGCTCTTTGTCATGCAGTTCCGTAACAGTTTATAGTCATAAAAAGAAATAGGATACTTACTTTGCTGTGATGGTACCATTTAAACTCTTAGCATTTAAAGAACAATATAATGGTATCTCCAAAGCAACTTCAAATTTTGGTAACACTAGAAAAGAAAAGCAAGGATATTTTAAACAATCTATTTTCCTATCATTTTCAGCTTAGCAAACTAGAGACTAGAATTGCTCTAAAGCAGTTAATAATTGCTACTGTTTGAACTTAGATTTTTTTAGGCTCCAAATACACATTAATACATAGACAGAAAGCACTTTATTCCACTCAATATCAAAAGTCCTACAAGGCTGGTGACTAGACAGTGACAGTGGGGGCCAGTTGCTGTGGACATTTGTGTCAGTGGAAGCTTCCCACTGATAGAACCTAAACTGTGCCCATAACTCTAGATGCAAAACCATCTAAGAGCTGAAAGACAAGGTTTTTTTTTTAAACACCTTTACTCTAGGTGTACAGTAAACCACATATTTCAGATGCACAGTTTGATACATTTTGATGGATGTAGACGCCAATGAAACCACCACCACAATCAAGATAGCTAACGTTTCCATCACTCCCCAAGAGGTGCAAATTTCAAATTCCCAAGTTATCCCTTCCCATCCCCTTTACCCCTGATAACCATAAGTTTCAGTTGTCACCCATTAGTGTGGACTTACTGCTTGTTAAACTGCTTCCACATCACTTGGTAAAGAGCCGCTTCTGAGCAGCCCCTTCCCTAGAACTTTTCTCCAATTTGGTTACTAAAAGCGTATCCTGAGGCCCCCAGACTCCTCTTCTTCTGCACAGTGGCAAATATGCAGTCACAGAGAATCCTCGTCCTTTGAGACTATCAAAGGTCAATCTGGTGACAGTCTAACGCAATGAATTGCTATGAAGAGGAAGTTGGAGGGTTGGACTCCTAGTTAGTAACTAAGATGTGGCTACAAAGGAACGCTGCTCTTCCTGTGCACCAAGGAGTGGTTCCTGAAGGCAATGCAAAAAGTAGACACTCCTACTTTGATCAGCTTTGTAAAACTAAGAAAGGAAATATTTTATAAATATTAATGTTATTTAACATAAAGCACTTCATTAAAAAAATTTGTTCCCTTCCAATCTATAGAAATCTATAGAAATACTCCTCTTCTTTAACTTCTCTAACCAATGAAACAGATCTGTCCCATAACCAGGCATCTCACCATTCAATTAACACAAGAGAAGTATCAAGACGACCAACGAGGCAGCAGGACAGGGTCGACCTCCAGCTCCAGGCCAAAGACCCTTGGAGCACCAAGACACTCCTAGGCCCTAGACCAGTCTAGGGCTGGAGGGCCAAAAACGCCACCTGAGTCAACTCTGACCTCCTCCAAGGACCTCCACCTGCACCGAAGCTAGGGACCACCCAGAGATGGAATTTCCTTAGAACAAGGAAATTAAAATGTCCCCTCCCCAAACATCACACGTGGGCAATCAGTTCCCCTCCTCCACTACACCCCATTCAACAACCATACAACCACCTGACCACCCTTATGTGAAATGAAGGGAGCCTGTTAAAACCTTGGCCACCTCTAATTTATTCCTTTAGATCAGTGCTGTCCAAAAGAAACAAAATGTGAGTTGCATGGTGTAGTTTTAAATTTCTACTAGCCACATTTAAAAAGAAACAGGTGAAATTAATTTTCATAACATTTTACTTAACCCCATACATCCAAAATATTATCATTTTGACAAGCAACCAATATAAATAATTACTATTAATGAGCTTTTTTTCTTTCTTTTCTTAATATTGTCTTCAAAATTTGGTCTTTTACAAGCTTAGAGGACATCTCCAATTGGACTCGCCACATTTCAAGCGCTCAATAGCCAATAGCCACTCGTGGTGAGTGGTCCCTGAACTGGACAACACAGTTCCAGACCAGGGGCCAATAAATGGCGATCAGCACGAGCTAAGAATGGTTACTGCGTTTCTAACTGGCTGGAAAAAATCAAAAGAAGAATATTTCATGACATATTAAAATTATATGAAATTCAGATTTCTATGTCCTTAAATAAAATTGTATCGAATCACAGCCATTGTCATGTATATATTGTCTATGGCTGCTTCATGCTACAACGGCAAAGCTGAGCAGTGATGACACAGACCTACGGCGCACAGAGCATAAAATATTATGACAGGAAAGGTACACAGGAAAATATCTTGCTGATCCCTGTTCTAGTTGATCATGAGACTTAGCTGTGACGATGCTGTATGAGATGTGCAGCCCCTGAGCCACAAAGTGTAAGCCAACAGTTTTCCAGAATTTCTTTTGCCTGAATGAGACACAGTCTCAAAAAGTAACACAATTCAGACACAGAAGCTTGTGTGCAACCTCAAAATAGCTGTTCCCAGTACAACTACTACTGGGCTCCTATGCCTTCATGTTTGTTTTCCTTTCTCTTCATGTAACAAAATAGTTGGGTCACACAGTTTACATCTACGTGTTTCCAACTGTGATATTATGAATGTGGCACCTGCAAGAAGAGGACTTACCAGTGCCGACCAAATGAAAAGCATGGGAAATAACTGAGCTTATGCTTTTTAAAAAAACATTTAAAAACGTTAAATATCTTTTAATCACAACAAAGTGGAAAAACAATAATTGTAGAAACAATAGAAAAATAATAATTGTACATAAGAAAATGGCTAGCATAATGGGACTATAAGTGATCTTTTTCCTACTTTATTCACTATAATGACCTTTTATAACCTTCACTTTTACAAAGAAAAACGTTTAGACCTATAAGAAACACCAGGATTTTACCTCCACTGGAATTTCTTATTTTAAATAATACATCTCTTACAAACTTCCCTTATCTCTATGGAAAGTAATCAATATGTTTTCTTTCAAAATAAGTTGAAAAACTCTTACCATATTCTGAAACCTGAAATGACTGATAGTATGTCTGGTCCTATTGGGAGGAAGAAAAAAAAAAAAAAAGACAAGAAAACATAAGAATTCTTCTCTAATTATTTTACTTGCTTACTTACCTCACAAAGACATTTAGGAAAAAAAATTTAATTACATTTGTAATTATTTAGTGAACAAAATTATTTAATTTGTAAAAGTTTATTTTCAGTCATCCACAACACAAAGTCTATGAGAGTTCATGAGTTTTTCTTGCCAACCCGCTAATATGAAAAGGTGACTTGTCTCTGTAACTCACTGCAGGTCACTGAAACAAACTGCTTAATCTGACTTCTCATTTGTAAAATGAGAACAAGATTAAATTAGATAATTTAGGAGTTTAGGAATCAAGGATAACACATGTGAAACTAACAGGAAATGACTTCAAATTTGGTTTGGCTATCACTATCAAAGAAATCCACTGGAGAAAATACAGTTACACATTTATGAAGTATTTAAAAATAGACAAGGATACAAAATTATCATGGACCAACACCTTTTGTCTTCCTAATTCTTTGAATTATTTTCTATTGTAACCCTTAAATACACTCCCATCAACAAGTTATTTTTTAATCCTAAAAGGATATAGTTCATGTCAATGTGTAAGACCAATGTAAGTACATTTATGCCAACAAAATGATTGTCTAAAACTTGGCAAAAGAGGTGGAGACAACACAAAAAATGAGACCGACTGTGTGCCACTAAAACTTTATTTACAAAAACAGGTATTGGGCTGGATTTGGCCATTAAGCCAGGGTTTGTTGACCCCTGGCCTAAAAAATTAAATTTAGTTACAAACTGTTCTACGTTAATTCTAGCTGAACCTAATGAAATCTGACTAAACTGAACGGAAAATACTGAGTAAAAACAACCCCAGGCCTTCTGTAGGAAGTGCAAGTTCTATTGATAACTTGCCTTTACTTTCAAAGAAACGATCTGCTTCAAAATGAGTTTTAGGGGAGAGGGTATAGCTCAGTGGTAGAGAGCATGCTTAGCATCCATGAGGTCCTAGGTTTGATCCCCAACACTTCTGGCAAATATAAATGAAAAAATAAATAAATAAACCTAATTACCTCACCTCCCTTCCCCCCCGAATTGTTTGTAATGAGTTTTAATATTTATTCTAGTTCATCCAATTCAGCTTGTGCTCATTCACTCTGCCGGCAGCTGGAGAGAGAGAGACCGACCTTAAACACTGGGGCAGCATGTCTTCCAAGCAAATAAATACCTTTCCAGGCAAGAGAGTACACGTAACTAACTCTTCACCATCCTCTGAGCTCTGCTTTCCCCAATATGGTCACTATTCCAGGGGGAAAGCGCTCTCTTAGGAAACCTGCTCTTCAGCACATATATAATTAGATTTTCTAAACAACCTCTAAAGCAGAATGGAAAAGAAGAACCAGGAGGTGCTCTCTTTATCCCCTTATCCTTAACTCAGTAGCTCATTGTGATGGTGAATGTTATGGAAATTGGTCACATGAAAGGTCACATGAAAGGACAGAACACACACCATTTTTACTACCTTCCTAAGAAATATGCTAAGACTATGGTGCAAATTGAAGACATGTGAATTACTAAAACCATCTATTCCAGTTACAGACTTCCCCTCTCTAACCATGAAGCCATCCAGCTCTTGAGAGCGTTCCTATTTCTAACAAACTTCAAGACATATGGCACATGACATGACCATTTAAAAAATATATTTTTAAATGCAGGTCTAGCTCTTTCAAGTCTTACTTCTGGAGTAAAAAGAAATGCCAGAAACAGAACTAAGGGACGGGATGGATTGTTTCTGTTTGCACATTTATGTTCATTTATGATCATTTTAATTTCCCAAACATCTGCTTTAGTAATGATCTCCAGTGTCTGGATTTAATTTTTATTTAAAGATTAAGAAAGGCACTGATTTTTTTAAACCCACACATTGACAGGTCATTAAAATGGAACTGTTTCCGACTCAGTTTTGGATTTGTCTCCCAAGACAACAGATGCCAGCCACAGCACACTCCCAAGCCAGGTGCAAGAACAGCACCACAGGACCTGCAAAGGAGGTTCCCGAAAACTGGTTTTACAATTCTGGACCAAAAGGGTCAAAATGAAAACAAACTAGAAAGAAAGTCTAGAAGAAAGCTTTGGATGTGCTAGGAGTCACACACACCCCACCCCCAGGATCGGGTGGGAGCTGCCTGACCCTCACTTCAAGCCAAGGGCAAAGGGCTTCAACTAGACAATCCAGAGAGCTGGGTATGTGTCCCTGGGAGCGACCTCAAGTTGTCAGTGGGCAAGCACTGCACTTGTCCGAAAAACCTGGAGAGAAAAATATTATTACTGACCCATTTCATGGAGGGCTGAGCTCAGAGAGGGTGCTGTGTTGGGTGGTCTGAGCCTGCTGAGTTTCGGGGAGCAAAGAGAGTTTTTCCCTCAACCAGATGTGCAAAAAAGAGAGCACTAGCATGAGGCTGTCTTCCATCCCGATCAAAACCAGCCTCCAGAGGCATAA
The DNA here is from genome assembly GCF_048564905.1 of Vicugna pacos. Classification (NCBI taxonomy): domain Eukaryota; kingdom Metazoa; phylum Chordata; class Mammalia; order Artiodactyla; family Camelidae; genus Vicugna; species Vicugna pacos. Next base: position 8,475,357 of record NC_132994.1, on the reverse strand, counting down.
GGCAGCCCACAGAGACGGCAGCTGGAGGTACACTGGAGGTGCTCAGGAGCTGCGGCCGCAGCTACAAGCTGCCAGCCGGATGGGAGAGGCAAAGCATCAAAGACACTCTGGATGAAAGAAGCGCCAGCAATGGTAGGGGTGGCTCCAAGGATCCCACAGAAGAGCTCTGAGAAGGAAAGGTGTTCATTTTAAATGCTTGCCAAGCCCAGAGTGCTCCAATGCCAGCTGAGGACAGTCGTGCTTTAAACCATACTAAACTGCCATTTTTGTAGAAAAGATAGTGGCAAATCCGTATGTCTCATCCTTATATATCAAGTAAGAATCTTCCCCCCCCTCACCTCTCTTCCTTCAACCTGATTCAATCCTGCAGGAGTGCAGTGAAGCCTCATGAGTCAGGGACAGGCAGCCAGACCAGAGAAGACCCAAGCTGAGAAGAGGGCACTTAATTTTATTGGGCTCAACATATTAATTACCAAATATAGACTTCTGTGTGCATACATGTAACCAAAAGTGACAGGACCTCTTAATACCAGAGCATAACCAGAAAAATGATGGGACTGACCCTGCATTTCAGGATCTGTCATGTCTCTAAGTGTCTCTAAGTAAGTTGCTGTACATCTGTTGATGCTTTTACTGAATGATATTTCCACTGTGATTTCTTATTAAATTTTAAGTTTGTTGCTAATTTTATGGTAAAAATCAAAGAGGGGAAGAGAGGATATTACATGATTACTGTTCTGTAGGTATTAAGGTTAAACTTAGGAACACTAGTAGGGATCTGAATAAAGCTAAAAACATAGAACCTTCCTGTTGTATATTAGGTGGGAAGAAACACCAGCCAGTGAACATCTAAAGATGGTTAAGACACAAACGCTACTTTGAAGGAGCTTACAGTCAGGGAACATGGCCACGTAATAAACGCGAAGGGCATTAGATTGGGAGTCACAAGACTTGGTGCCTTGTGCTCCAGGCAGCACACTGTGGACAAGTCATTTCAGCTATGGATTTCAGTTTCCTCTTGTAAAATAAGAGATTTGGATCAGAGAGCTTGGAAGCCTCTTCCCACCTTTAAAATTCCAGGCTTCAACTAACGGTGGATGGACTAGAGGACTCAGATGGGGCCGGGCAGGGGTGGAGGTGGACTGGGGCTCAGAGTGGGGGACAGAGCTGCAGGGCTGACAGCCGGCACTGCCTGGAATGGAGGCCCGGCAGTCATGCAACCGAGGCCCCAAAACTGAGTTCCTTCTCTGAGTTTCTGATTCATCTCTCAATCCAAAACTTTATTCTTTTCTTGTCCCCTCGGACATCAGCCCTATGCTAACTGAACACTAATCACCCAGAGTCAGATGACTGATTGCTGTTGTCGATAACATCGTTAATGTACTGAAAATGCTGTTGCAGATTTCATTATTAATGTACAATCTCAGGTTGTTTTTCCAGGGCAAGGTGAGCTCACAGACCCCCAGCCACGGACCACCTGGCCAGAGAATCATAAATCAGAGACATCCTGACCCTCAAACTACAAATAAAGAAATGTCACAAGATGTTTAATCCCAGCCTCTTTGTTCTTCCTCTTTAAAAATACCCCCAACTCAAAGACCAAGTGGGAGTGGGTCTGAGGCTCATCTCCCACTCCCAGGCTTGGTGTCCTGCAATAAGCCCTTCACTTTGCTGCAAACTCTCACTGTCAGAGTGTGGCTTTCTGCACCTCAGGCACATGAGCCCTTTACTCGGTAACAGTCACGGAAGACAAAGTTCCATGGAGGAGTTTGTGGTCAGGCTGTGGAGGGTGATGGCAAGGAGGCTCATTTTGGATTTCATTTTGTAGACGGTGGGGGGGGGCTCTAAAAACGTATTTCACTTTGAATGTCAATGTTACAAATTTCATATAAGACTTCTGAGGACAAAGAAAGCAAAAATATATGTGAGTGAATCTCTCAAATCATAAAAGATATAAAAATGATACTTTTATTATTTCCCTCTGATTATGAAAGTAATGCATGGTCCAGGTAGAAACACCCAAACATGATTTAGTAGAAAGAATGATGTTCATGAAAAAAAAAAACCCAAACAAAAGAAATCATCGATATTTCTTGTCTTAAAATTGATTTTTTGCAGAAATCCTTTAGGCAATAATATGATACGATTAAAATAGTATTTTAGGGAGATCATAGCATGTGGGGTGATTAAAGAGAGAGGAACTGACATCAGAGAGCCTACCAGGGGGTTCACATCATTGTTTACCAAACATATGACCACTTTTTCTGTTAGGCTATAATAGTCCAGTCTGAGGGTAACAGGGCACTGCTTTAGAGGAGCAACAAAAACTAAAGAGGAATGGGTGAGTTAAAGAGATACTTTAAAGGAAGAATTATTGGGTTTAATGACTGATTGGATCTCTCATTAGAAAGAATCACAAATATTCTGGTACCCATCAAGACTGAAAGTAAACATCCAAAAAACTGAAGTTGTTTTATACCCAATAGTTACTCATAGACAAGACTTGGGAAGAATGGATCTAACCAATAACCCAGACATGACAACACAGGGCTCCAGTTGGAAGGATGCGAACGGTTCAGGCGTCCAATGCCACAAGCACGTTCACATTCCTAAAAAGTTTCACCATTTGCAGTAGAAATACCTCATGCTGTACAAGGGACAAACTGGTTTCATTAGTAGAAAAGTATTGACTAGAATCACACTCTCTTTAAAAACAAACAAAAAGTACTCATTTAACCCTCTCTGTTTCAACTGAAAGTGGAAAGAATTAAGAGTTTCAAAGATATGCAACATGACCAACTTTCCTGGGCACCAAACTCAAGCAAGAGCAGAAAGCAGACTGAATAGAAAAGGTACCCTTGAGGCAAAAATAATTCCATTTCCTGCTCATCCGTCCTTTCCTCACTCCACCCAGTGCCTCAAGACTCATTTCAGTGCCCCACCTTGGTACCTGGTACTGCCACCAGCAGTCAGAGTCCAATGAGCTATAACTTCCCCAGACTCCCTCTATACCGTGGACAATTCAGCATCACACAGAACTAACTATAAACACACATCACGTGAGTGTCGAGTTCCTGCTTTTGATGTGGAACTACACTAAGATATAATTATTGGATACACTGTGTAAAAGATACCAAGGACCTTTCTGTAATTTCTGCGAATCTACTTCAAAATTAAAAGTTCCTTTAAAAAGTAATCTTCTTATGGCTCATAACACCAAGATTATTATAGTCTAATAGTTGACAACAAGCTAATCCATAATAATACACAAATGACTATCACGTAGTTCCCTGCAGCCACCTATACACTGTAACATGAGTCTCCCAGACTCAAAACCTCAATCCAAAGCCCTGGCTGTTGTGGCCAGAATCTGAGACACTTTGGAAATATCCCATGTGTTAGAAAGTGATCTGTGTGGCTCCCCAAAGTCGTGTGACAGAGGTGGGCCTCCTCTGCAAAATGCCTCCCGCCAGCCCTGTTGACATCGACATCAACTCAAAAGGTGACTGTCTTAGAACAGCACCTGCTGCATGTATTAAATAATTCAATGTTATAGAGCTGGACATACCAGGAATCTAGCTTCTAGCCCTGACCCACCATGTCACCACCTGAGCCTAACCAAGCCACATCACTTCTCTTAGATTCTTCCTCCATCAAAGGAGAGGATGGGTCTGAGCAACCTCTAAGAGTTCCCCAGCACCGGGACCCTGTGATATGTGCCAATGGGCTCCTCAGATCCTCCATTCCACTGACAATCAGAGCATACACGAGGATCCCGAAGTTTTCCAACTGATACCAAAAACACGTACCAGAAGAGAGGGACTGGTATGAGACGCTTGAAAGGAAGGGCACCCTTGGGTAGCTTCTGGAGGGAATGACAAAGAAGCCCTCACAAAAATTAGCTTGGAGTCAGAGACTGGTAAAATGCACACCCCCAAGGACTGACAACAGCAGATCAAATGACCCAATGACATCACAGGAACAATACAGCACAAAATTTGTGTGTGCAGCTTGAATTTCATAAGAGACCAGGAATTCAGATCTTGACTGAAATCATTTTTGATTCTCAAAATTAGAAACCAGAACATTAATCCAAAAAGCCTGATTCCTACCGGCTCTCGGGTACATCAAATATAGCAACTGCATATAATCTCACCATGAAAATATACAACTCTATTTCTACTAAGTTGTAGTATCATATAGAAGAGTGGGACTATAACTCAAAGAGCATCACAGAGGGTAATACCCAGTAGCAAGTCGAGAGGAAACTGTTCATTCACTCCATTCACTCATTCTCCCACCCCACAAGCATGAAATGAGTTCCTATAACAGAACAGAATAAATGTAAAAATTAATCATACAGAATTCCTGTCTTATGAAAGCAACCCAAGTGCCCACCAACAGATGATTGGCTTAAAAAGATAGGAGATATATATGGAGTGGAATATTACTCAGTCACAAAAAAGAATGAAATCTTGCCATTTGCAGCAATGTGGATAGACCTAAAGAATACTACACTTAATGAAGTAAGTCAGACAGAGAGAGAGAAATATAAATACTATGCTATCACTCATATGTGGGATCTAAAAAACTAATACAAATGAATCTACATACAAAACAGAAACGGACTCACAGACATAGAAAACAAACTTATGGTCACCAAAGGGAAGGGAGGGAGGGAAATTAAGAGTATGAGATTAACAGATACAAACTACTATACATAAAATAGAAAAGCAACAAGTATTTACTGCACAGCACAGGGAATTTTACCCTATATATCTTGTAATAATCTTTAAGGGAATATAATCTGGAAAAAAAGAGTAAGTATGCTGTACACCTGAAACTAACACAGTATTGTAAATCAACTCTTCTTCAATTTAAAAAAGAACTGTCTTCAAGGGACTCAGTCAAATGAGGCAGTCGTGTTTTTTTAAAAACTACACTGATCACAGTTGAGAAAGATAAATTCTGGAAATTGATGGTGGTGATGGCTGCACAATCTGAATGTACCTGATGCTACTGAACTATATACTCAAAGAATGGCTAAAATGGTCAATTTTATGTTATGTATGCCTTCCCACGAAAAAGGGGGGGGACCTATCTCGATCAGTAAGTGCTATAGTGAGGTGTTATGTAAAAGGACCCAGGGAAGCAAGGAGAGTGAAGTGTTTACTCTGCCAGTTGACACTGTAAGAAATCAAAATTCTAAGACTGACTCCTCCTCCCTTTTTTCACTGCACATGCAGGCAAGAACTTGAGGTCTTTTTCCAGAAATTCTGTCTCTTTTCTAGTAGAGGCAAGCAAAAGTATTTTGGAAGCCACGTCACCATTCCAGAGAGGATGCCGCTGTTTGCCGACCTGTGACAGTTTGCGCCATGCTTTCTGTTAAGCTGTCATCACCAGCCAGGGGGTGTTACCAAATGTTACTTATAGAGGAGCTTCAAGCAGGAGAACTGTCCAAACAAAGATGTGCTCTTCTGCAAAGGACAATGCTTCATATCAGCCTTGACAGCAGAAGCAGAATAACCAGGGAACAGTTGAGCAGCGAAGCAGAAAGATAAGGAGCATTGGAAAGGGGGTGGAAAGGGATAAATTTGGGAGTTTGAGATTTGCAAGTGTTAACCACTATATATAAAAATAGATAAAAAGCAAGTTTCTTCTGTATAGCACAGGAAATGATATTCAGTATCTTGCAATAACCTTTAATAAAAAAGAATATGAAAATGAACATACGTAAATATGTGCAGGACTGGCACATTGTGCTGTACACTAGATCCTGACACATTGTAACTGACTATACACAGTAAAAAACAAAAATTTTTTTAAAAAAGCCATGCAGCACCGGCACCTCTTACCTAACCTCCACACCATCTAGCTTAGGATCAAGTAGATGTAACTGTTAGAAACAAAGGAACAGTTCAATGCGGACTGCTTCTGAATTACATAACATTTTGACACCCACAAAATATCAAAAGTCTCCAAAGAAGTGGTCTCAGGCCTCGGAGCTATTGAGTTTTCTACCTTCTATTTCTTGTCCCCCAGCCTGGCTTAAGATTAAGATAAGGGCTGAGAAACTGCAGACAGATGCAGCCAGAAGAGACTAGAAGGTCGTCAGGTTCAGGGGTTCCCATGATGGCTGTGAATTTACATCACCAGAGAAGCTGTCATAAAAAGCAGATCGTGACCCCACATCTGCTGGAGAAAGTCTAGGCTGCCAGGGAGCTGGGCAGAGCTCAGTCTCACCACCAGGGACTTCAAAGAGTAAGTCAGGGGACCTGCCTTTTCCACCACCCAACACTGCCTCTCAGTGGAATAGACAGAAACTAAAGATGCCTGGCTACGAGCACAGAGCAGCACGTCTCAAAATGTGGTCCTACAAACAGGATTTCCTACAGTGCTCATTTAAAATGCAGATTCCTAGGCCCGTGCCCACAATACTGACTCACAGTCCCCAGGGTGGTGCCTGGGCTGACTCGTGGGCTCTCTGGTGCTTGACAACCACAGGTAAGATCCAGGAGCTGGAGCCTCACTTGGTGAACTCAGCTGCATGAGCCGCTCCGGGCGGTGAAACAGGTTGTCTGCCCCTGAGGGAGAGGGCACAGGGCTGAGTATCAAACAGCAGGGCTCTCTCTCCCTTCCGGTCCTCAAAGGAAAGTGAGCCCCAACTCCTGGGTCACCCAGAAGCCGTGGCTGCCCCCAGGGAGAAGGCTGGTGTGGCAAGATCCTCCCAGCTCCCAGGAGCCTGGGGTTCAGACACAAACATCAGCCTTTCTTTTAAAGAACGTGGAAAACTGCCTTCTAGCAACCTGGAATACAATTTTTAATCATAGATGCAAGAGCATTCGCAACTTAATCTGGTAAATACATTTAGCAGAAGATTGTCCAGCCCTATAAAAAGGGAAATTCTGACACCTGCTACAACATGGATGAACCTCGAGGACATTATGCTGAGTGAAATGAAGTTACAAAAAGACAAGTACTGCTGTGTGTTTCCACTTAGATGAGGTACTTTGAGTAGTCTGAACCGTAGCGGCAGAAAGCAGAGTGGTGGTTGCCGGGGGCTGGAAGGAGGGGAAAGGGGCAGTTATTGTTTAATGGGCGTTGAGTTTTAGTTTCGCAAGATGAAAACAGTTCTGGAGATGGATGGTGATGATGGCTACACAACACTGTGAATGTATTGAATATTACTAAATTTTACGCTTAAAAATAAAGACAGTGTGAATGAAAAATATTACAAACCATACCATTAAACAAAGAATGCCATGGCCATCAAGTCATCAGCCACTACCACCACCCCTGACAGTGAGGAGAGGGAACTCAGGATGGAGTCAAGAAAGCAGCTGGCCTCTGCAGCCACCCCCAAGGGTGCATCCTGAGGGGACTCAGGATGTGAAAAAAACAGCACACTGGCCCTAGGTACTGGGTGCGTATCAAAGGAATAATTTAAAGAGCCAAGACCTTTGCACCTTCCCGTACATAGAAAAGCACTAAATTCCTTAACTTGAGGTATCTGGGTTTCTTGAATTAACAGTAATCTTTTCACGTTCCGACTACCCGGTCTTTATTGCAAAAACTCATATATTCCGGCTTCTACTTTGTCACTTTGGAACAGCCTCTTAGAGCGATCTGAGATGCTGTGTCCCCAGGCTCAAGGCCTAAGAACTGGGCTTGGGTCCTAAGAAAAAAACCACTGAATAAAATGTAACTCTCAGCTTTTAGGTTGTGCATTTTATTTCAGTTGACAATAGTAACTTTCATGTTATGTATATATACAATTAAAAAAATGGGGAGAAAAAATATTTGCAACTGTTTCGGAGAGCCAAGGGTACCAATCGAGAGATAAGGCGACTAGAAAAATATTGCAAAAAGTGAAAACACAAGCAATGTCTAACTTTTAAAACAAATTCCCTCCCCAGGGTGTGTTTGTAAGATGATGATCAAACGGGAGCACATTTGCCCACCTGACCTCTAATGTACATGATGTACAACACCCTGTAAAACACACGTCTATGGAGGGTATCACAGCTAAAATAAACCTCTTCCTCGGAGGGGAGAGCTTGGTGCTCCAAGAAGGTCGGGGAGATTTGATGGAAAAAGGCGAGGAAGGGCAGAAGGGATCAAAGGCTGGAATACATGGAAGGGATGGGGAGTCTTCTCAAAAGCAGTGCAGCCCCCAAAGCAGCAAAGAACTACACCCACTCAATGCAATAGAAACTAAGTCTGTGCATAAGGAACACATGAAAAAGTCAGTGCTCTCACTAAATTTTACTAGTTTTAAAAGGGCTTAAAAAATAATCATTAAGAGTTACTTCCAACATAATTAAATTCCATTGAAAAAGTCATTGTTATCCCTGGTTTGTTCCCAGGTTTCAGAAGAAAAGGGAAGGGGAGGGGAGGGAAAGGGAGGGGAGGGGAGGGGAGGGAAAGGGAGGGGAGGGGAGGGAAGGGAGGGGAAGGAAAAGGGAAAGAAAGAAGGAAAGAAAGGAAGGAAGAAAGAAGAAAGAGAGAAAGAGAAAAAGAGAAAAAGAATTATTGTCTATGAAGTTATGGCGCTCACTATGCTCCACCATCATACACTGCACAATAAAGAAAATTAAAAGAAGTAAAACCTAGAAATCCTACTCAATCAAAATAATTACTCATCATTAAAAATCCTGAAAAGTGAAAAGCAATACTTAAAATTCAAAAACAGTTTAAGAAACCCAGAAAGGTTAACAGTATATTAAAGGACTCATCCACTCTCAGTGCATAAACAGTTACAGTTAGAGATGCCAAGGGGCCCATCAAGTGTGTTTTACCTAAAGGATTCTGCTCCTGACCTAGCGGAAGGGTAATAGAAAAACACCACTCTGATAATCTGCACCATCACCACAAATCAAAGCTCTGATAAGTCCTGTATTTTTTTTAATACACTGTCCTTTAATAGTAATACTAGGATCATTCCATATTTTTTCTAGGGACAAAACGGGATTTCAAAACACTCTCCTGAAAATAAGTCTCTCCCCTCCCTAAGATTTATATGAGAATGGTCACTGCCTTGGGAAAATTAAAATGTAGTCTATAATGGTGACTATTTAAATAATTCATATATTTCTTCCATGGTCATTACTCATTGCCAAAAGAAAAGGAGCTTATATATACAGTCCTTGAATGTTGTGGGGAGTCAAGGAAAGACAAAAACCAGAGCTCAAGGGTGGGTCCGGGTTTCCTCTCAACAACATTCGACTGTACTGACCCCTGGTGGCCCTTGAAGGACTCCTTTTTCGACAAAGGAGCTTATTTTCCCTTCATTGTGTGCCTAAACATTGTATCCCCGGGGAGGAATCCTTTCACAATGTGTGTGTGTATTAAATCATCACGTGGTACACTTAAAATATCCTACAGTTTTGTCAATTACACCTCGATAAAGCCAGAAGGAAAAAACATGACATCACCACAAATAAGGACCCGATCGATATGCCTGTCTTCACAAAGGATAAAGATGTTTATAGAATGTGAAAAGGGGGCATCATATTTAGATTATATAGCTTTCAACTACTCATTTAACATGTACTGACTTCTACCTGTGTGCAGAGTACCGTGCTAGGTCCTGAAGACACAGGGAGAACAGGCCTCACGCAGACTTTCTATCAGGTCCGGCCAACTAAAAGTGACAGGCATGGACCATGAAAAGCACAGAGGGCAGAGGAGATGTCCAGAGGGGCTGGGCCCCCTCAGACAACGCCTGAAGGAGGACAGCAAGCAGACAGACAGCACGCCAGGCAGAGGGAACAGCATATAGGAAGGCTCTGGGATCGGACAGACTGCTGGGTTTAAGAAATTTAAGGAACAATTTAAGCCTAAAGTACAGAGGTCGAGGGTAAGGGTGGCACTAAACAAGACCAAAGAGGTGGGCAAGGACCAGAATTTGTGAATGAGTTTTAATTTTTCAAGCACCCAAATTTCACTGAGAGCGTTGATCTTTTTTTTCTCCCCCCACCACAGCAATATGACAGGTCAAATCCAAAACTTACTACATGAGCAATCCTATAAATCTTTCAACCTATAATCTCACATCTTCCAGCCTTTCTCCACTATTCTCTTGTTGTGTCTCCTCTGGTACATATTCTGTGTACCACTCACTGAACAAATTAATCCCTCAGAGGCTGCCACCCTCAGGGCTGAGACTGTCCTGCCTGGTCATGGAGCAGAGGTGGCCTCTGAACGGACCAACCATGGACACCTGACCGAGTGAGCCATCCACGGGATGCCAGACACCCATGCAGAGCTTTGCTTCTAGGACTCTTGAGGATGGTGGTTATTTAGCTGAGCCAATGTGCTCAGTCTAGACTGAGACTAGAGAACACCTTAGAGGTTGGAGGAGAGGGAATGGAGCTGGCCACAAGGACAGAGGGAGCGGGTGGCCCCCAAAGCACAGGCCCTTATGTTTACGGCAGACCGTCTTTGTCCTGAGGTGGCCTGAGTAAGACTCTCTCCTTAGAGGCACCTCATGGGCCTCAAAGACTCAGCACCTCACAATTCCTCTGCTATTGCACAACCTCACATTTTTCTATTACCCTTGTGTAACTTAATCCTTGTCAAACTAGTCATCTTCCCACATCTCTGAAGACCGAGATCACATGGTTAGCCTCCTTGTATCCATCATGGCACTATAAATCCTCAACACATATTTGATGGGTGGAGGGTGGATGAATGGATGGGTGGATGGGTGGGTGGATGGGTGGGGGGTGGATGGATGGATGGGTGGGTGAATGGATGAGTATATGGGTGGGTGGGTGGGTGGATGGATATACGGATAGATGGAGGGAGGGATGGATGGATGGAGGGAAGGATGGACTGTCAAACAACTGATTCCTGGGGAACTTATAATAAAATCAAAAAATAGGAACTGAGAATAAAATCCTGACTCTTTAAGACTCACAATATGCTTCCTAATCTTCAACTCCTATCTCCCTCAGCACACTCCAGTAACCCGCTTCTCCCAAATCCCCAGATACTCGAGGCTGTCTTCCACTTCTCCTACCTCCACGCAAATCCTCCTCTCTCCTAAGTCTCACAAACATCAACTCTTTCCCCCTCTACACACTCAGATGTCTGGTCCGCCCAGAGTTCATCACCCCCATTCTAGGCGTCTATGAGTCCTGGTACACGTTCTGCTTTCCTCTGCGGCACAGCCTGACCAGAAGCCCAGCGTGCTCCCCATCCTCATGCAGATGCTCCAAGGACATGTGCTGACTAGGGGGACCTAGTTCTGCTTTTAAGATGTGGCCCAAAAAACACAAGCGAAAGGAAGTTGAAAAAATGTTTTGACTTTAGTTAAGTACATGGTACTTTTTATCTTATCTCAGGTCTTATGCTAAAGAATGATTTTTCCTTCTAATAACGTGGCTCTTGATGGAGGAAGGAGAGGGCAGTTTTCTGAGGGGACATCTGGTGACATCTGGAGACATTCCTGGTTGTCACGACTTGGAGGGAGGGAAGACCTGCTACTGGCATTTAGTGGGGAGAAGTCAGCGATGCTACTAAATGCCCTGCAGGGCACAGGGCAGCAGCCACAGCAAAGAATTGCTGATCATAACTTCCTAAGTGAGACGTCCTGTTCTAATAGAATTATTTTGTTATTTTATAAAGCTCTTATTTGTGAATTTGCACGTCAGAAATTCAAAAAAAAACCATTTGAAAATATTCTAAGAATCTTCAAACAGGGGAGGAAACCTGAGGCAGAGACACGGGAGGGCATTTTCGTGCCCCTGCCCTGCTGGGTCTCAGCACTACGGGAGTTGGCAGCAAACACAGGCAAAGGTGGACAAGCTGGGGAGAAAGAAAGGTTGGAGAACAGAAGATTGATGTGGCCATTTAAGGTCACTGGAGTTTTCAAAGCAAAGATAAAGTAGGTTAGTCCAGTCTCTCATCAGGAGTCATCATTCTGGGACATAGAATTTGCCATATAACAGCTGCATATTCATTACTTGGTTTTAATACGCAATGTATGCAGTAACAAAGTATGATAAGCCTCATTTAATTAGTTTCATACTCAAATGGGAAATCTTTAAGCTTCAAATGTTATGTTATATAAAAAAATGATTAAAACTCTAGTATGTTATATTATAATAAAGGCTAACCCATTGATAACAATAGTAAATTAAAAATAAACCACTTAAATTGTCTAGATGCTCAGGTTAATGTTTTTCTGTTCACTGAATTCGGAGATACTTTCCCCACCTGACCTATTTAAATCATATTAACATTCCCCCCAGAAAATGTATGTATACTCACATTTACTTGAACTTGAATGGACCAGTCACCAAGTATTGGATGGGAAGACAACTGGAAAGTTTTGGAAACGACTCCAAGGTCGCTTTGTTCTGACAACCACTGTTGGACCAAATTTGACTTGGGGTCCTACAACGAAAACCACACAAGTTTAATTAGGTAAAGCCAGCCCGTGTGCGCATGGATCCTACATGGTTGTGAATGCGGCTGTGCAGTACTCCCAGGTAAAGCACATCCAAAATGTGGGAGACAGAGAAGATTCTGGAAAATGTCAGCTCTGTATGACTGAAGAAGGAAGACAAATCAAAATTTCTTCTTTTCTCAGATTTTCCCGAGAACATCCTTACTCTGCTCTTTTTAACCCTTGGCAACATATTTCCTTCTACATGAAACACTACAAAGTATACATCACCAAACCGTGTTGTTGTGAGAAATTTCCACTGTAGGGATAACAGGCCCCGTGTAGTAAAGGCCCGTGATGTGCCCGGCACCCTGCCTTAGCATTACCACTCACACATCATCCAGTCATTTTGATCCTCCTTCAGGCTAGAACTATTATTACTGCAGTTGAGAAAACTGATGCTCAGAGAGGTTACGTAAGCCCTCAACTGTAAATGCCAGCCATGGTCCAATGCCATAGCCCCAGGCAATGGTGGAATTCAGGATTCAAACCCACGTGTCTTTTCACTCAACAAAAGTATGTCATAGGGGTGTTAAACAATGGGGTGTGTGCAAAACATTTGAGTCTTCTCACGCTCTCCCAGACCACAAACGCTTCGGGCCCCGTCCATCCAAGCGAATCCAGCAGTCACCCCAGGCTCCCCTCACCTGCCCAGCCCTGTCAACTCTGCCTCTTTAACTTCTCTCACATTTGTCTCTTTCCACCCTCACAATCAGCCACAATGCCTGTTTTAACTATTGCAACTAATCTCCCTCCTCCAGTCCTACCCCTCTGATCCATCCTCCCCAGTGCCGACAGTGTCATTCGTCAGAAACAAGGACCTGAGACTGAGGCCAGGTGGTTGAAATGCTTGGCACGGTTCCTGGCATGTAACAAGCAGTGAGGAAACACAGACTACGATCACTATATTAGACCAGCAGGTGACGATGACTCTGTCTGTCTACAGGATGAGATCCACACTCCTTGGCATAGTTTACAAGGCTTATTGGGAAGCGGATCTCATCCACATTTCTAGGCACATCTTCCTCCAAATGTACAGATTTGTTTGCCATTTGCCCCCATGGCCCATGCCTCTAGGCCTCAGCTGCGTGGAAGGCCATCTCGTCCTCGTCCGGCCAGTGAAACAAGCTCCAGCCTCTTGCTCTACACGTGCCTGCACCCAGCAGCAGTGACCGCTGCCTGAGAGCCCCAGTGCATCTGGACATTTCCCCTCCTGACACATACTACTATTTAAGGCACTCATTTGTTTTCTGGGCCTTTTGTGTGTGTGCGTGTGTGTGTCTGTTAACGTCACTGTTATTTTTTGGTTTTGGTGTTTCTGTGTTTCCTAGACCATGAAGTCCTGGCAGTGAGGATCAAATATTTTTCCTTGTTCTTATCCTCTATCCTCTGACTAGAGGTAGTGGGTTGGCCTGGTTATTAGAAGCCGTAAGAAACCTCTCTCCCCAAGCGAGGGAGAATGTGAATCAGCGTAAGTACAATGCTGAGAACTGAGCAGGAAGTGGTCTAGGGAGCCAGAAACTAACTGTTAAAACCAAAGACCACAAGCAGGTCAAGAGGAAGCAGGTCACTCGGCAAGCCCGGGGGGCAGGCAGGCACTGTCATCAGGGCTGGCTCTCCTGTGCCCCCCACGGTGTGATGCTACAGAGCTCAGAGGATCAAACACAGATGAAGACAAAGAGCTAACATACACATGCTGTCTAATAATCAAGGGAATGCAAATGAACTTCCTTCCACAGTATAAGGACAGACTGGCCGGGGGAAGCTGGAATTAAGGCAGAAGTTTACTCCACCAGAGAAAGCCCTTTGCTTCCTGAGAAGGTCAGTTATCCAGGCAGGCAAAATGAATAATATCCAATGATCCCCCAATAAAACACTGAACATGCCTGAATATGCTTTGAGGGTCAATATCTTAGCTACATCCTAGTCATTCTTGGCTGGGCAAGATGGGTCCCCAAAATTTGGTCTCCCATAGTTCCAAGATGCACTTCTCCACACCAGCCTGCAGGTGGTGCTGTGCTAGCAAGTATGACTGCGTCCAAGTCAGGGGCTCTTGTTACACTAAAGGCCACATTTTTCTGGGAAATTTTTTCAATAAACCACCTATCCTACACTGAAAGATGTAGAAAACAGCACAGTCTGGTGAGCTCTGGCCCACAAGGCTGTTTTCAGGTGGAGGAGTGCAAGGTGCTGGTGTTCACATCAATGCTCTGACCTGGCCTCTGCACATTACAAGCAAGGAGGCTGGACTGGAGTTCACATCCCCACCTCACTACCCAGATACAGAGAGCGGAGGACGGGCACCCACACGCATGCTCATTCACTGGTCCCAAGCACTGTGCATTCCGCCTGGAATTTCAGTCTAAACTCCCCTCCCCTGTCCAAGCGAGCCACATATCAGCCAGGCCAGCAGGATCCCCCAGGACCAGAAGCAGCAAGAGGAGTCTCTCTGAGCACCACTGGGCATGACAGGCTAAATGCAAAGTCAGAAAGAGGGACCCAAAGAATCTACAAATCAGAAGTTTCAAAGGCAGATGCTAGAGCAGAATGACCCGAAATTTACAAATGCACAGACCAACTGTCCAGGATCAGCAGGGCTAGTTCTAGGTTAATGCCTAGAAGAGGCAGTTTATCTAGTGCTGACTTTTATTCACCTGAGACAGAAAGAGGCAGACTGAATGTAAACAGCCAGACACAGGCAGACACACTTCTAAATCCTGTATCTTGCACAAAATTTCTGGCATATACTCAGTTCTCAGTATTTGTGGACAAATGATGGAGGGTGGGATGAAGGCATTCCTAAACGCTGCTCCGAGAGTTCCATGAATTTTGAAATGCTACTCACTGTATCAACCCACTTCATTCCAACACAAAGCAAAGGCAGAAATTCACAAAGCTGCAAATAAGCTGCAAACACTGATATAGCACCAGTTCCATTCAAGACATACGCGTTGAGCATGCCAACCAATGCCTTGTCTGCTACAGACACATCTTGGCTTGAAGTTGTATGTGTACACGTTTGTTTGCTTGATTTTCATTTACTTGTTTGTTCAGCTTATAACAACAAAGAAGCTAAGGAGAATAGGGATATACTGAGCTGAAAAGCCTGAATTTACCTTCCATCCTGTGTTACTCACCAGAACATTTAGGGTAACCAATGTGCCAGATTGAGGGGTATTTTTTAGTTCTAAAATCAAGAGTCTCAGCAAACTGGGATGTGCTGGCCACCCTATTCTCATGTAATGATCAAATGTCTAGTATTCTCCTTGGCTTAAGGACAGAAAGCCAGATCCAGCCGGATCTCAGCTGTCTTCAGCTTGGTTCTCACAGGAAAGCACTCAGTCTGCTAACCACGCTGCCTCCAGAGCTCGGTGTTCAAGCAGCAGAGGCCAAATGACTCCCTGCCAGAGGGGGTTCCTATTCTAATCACAGCTTATGTTCAGTGAGCATGTACTATGTGTCAGGCACAGCTCTAAATGCTTTCCCTGAATCATCTCACATAACACAAAAGCCTTCGGGAGGTATTATTATTATTATTACACATTTTACACATAAGAAAACTGAGGCTCAGGGACGTTAGTTAATTTCCTCCAGATCCCAGAGCTTCGATCTACACTTTAAGATGTTAATAAGTCAAATCACTTTATGCCCTTCTCCTCAGAACTCTCCAGTGAATTCTCATTTCACTCAGAGTAAAATCCAAAGTTTATGTCACAGTCAAGAAGATACTGTATAACCCCTCCTCCAACCAACCTACTCGTACCTGAATTCATCTCCTAATATTTGTCCCCTCACTTCCTGGGTTCCAGTGCACTGCCAGCTTGCTCCCCCAATGCACTAACCAGCTCCCACCTCAAGGCTTTTGCACATGCTATTCCCTCTGTGTGTACAGGCTCATTCTTTTCTTCCCTTCAGTTCTCTGCTCAAACAGAGCTTCTCTATCAACTCTACAGAAAACAGTAAACACAAAACACACATTCTCTCTCGTACACACACACACACATATGTACCTATTCCTTTTTTTAGGTATGTGTGTGTTTACTGCCCATCTACTACCCACTGGAATAAAAGCTCAATGTGAGCAGGAACTTAATCCGTTCTGTTCACTGCCCTGTCCCTTCTGGACCTAGGACACAAGTTTAATAAATGTCTGACAAATGGATGAATTAATCAATGAAGAAGCCAGGACTGGAACCCAGAGCCTGAGCTCTCACCGAGTGCTCTACCAAACCCCTTCCTCGAGAGACACCCCCATGCTGGGAGGGAAGCTCAGCCATGTAAATTCTAAGACATCCCTGTACCAACAATGTGAGCAGAACTTCCAAGAGAGTTTCAGTGAGACAGCTTCCACTCCTGGATTCTTTTCTGTCTGGCACTTACCTTAATTAGAATGTTTAAAGAGGTTTTATAAGGCTTAAAATCTGCGAAGAGCGTAACAATCCGAAACTTCACTTCTTGCTTTGGCTTATACAGGGGCTTGTCTGTTTGAATGAAGACAGTCATTCTCTTGGTCTCAAATGATAAGCGTGTACTATTTGCGAATAAAATCTCATCTTGGGCACGTCCGGTGACACGGAGCTCGTAAATCTCATCGGCACTGCTCAGGGGTAGCTGAGGGAAGAAAGAGAGATCAGATGTGTCAAGGTCTCATTATTTTACCTCAAAAGTTGTACGTTAATTGTAAGTTAGGATTGAAATTTTAAATGCATAGTATTACCAAAAGTAATTGCAATGTTGAACAACATGTCCCTCCTAGGCACCAAAGTTAAACAATTTGTTCTCCCTCGTTCAGCAACCAGGAGTCAGCTCTCCAGTTAAATCACAGGGCTCCTGGACAGCGGGAGGCACGTCCCCTGGCTCTCTCAACAATCACCCTGTCATTTCCTGCACCAAGTGCAAACTCTTCCTCACTGACACCCTTTGGGCCAGAATGGCTAGTCCCCTCGGCGTTCTATTCCGTGCATCACCCCGTCTGAGGCAGCTCATGGGTGATTTCCTTGCCATACTCTTTCCAGAATCTCTCATCTGTTCCAGGATGCAGTCTCTTCCTGTATCTTGAGCATCATGTCAGAGTCTGGGTAAGGATGATGGCACTAGGGTGTTTACTGTTTCTGTCCTTAAAGGAAATGCCACGTCCTAACATTAACATTAACATTAACAGACTAGAAGCCAGACTCTGCAGCTCACACACAGTGTCATCTCACCTCACAGCAGTCCTTCAAGTGGTGCTCTGACACCACCAGTTTATGAACTGGGAAACTGGGGCTTGGAAGAGTAAAGGAAGTTGCTCCAGGTCCCAGTCAAACCCAGGATAAGCCCCACTACACTAACAAGAGCCTTCAGGTGACGGTTCTAGAATATGTCCAAAAGCTCTCTGACCTTCCTCCCTTGAAATGGTAGCACCTACTGCCCTAGTGACTTGCTTCTCAAGAGTAGAATGATGCTCCATCATTAAAAGGATAGCTTCTGCCTGGTTCTCTCTTCCTTGGATTCCTGGCTCTGGAGGAAGTCAGCCGCCACGTGATGGGACAATCACGAAGCGTGGGCAAGGCCCAAGTTGGGAAGCCTTCACATGACTGCGGCTCTGACACCGTGAGTGCAGCCTTGTGAGACCCCAGAGCAGAACTGCCCAACCACGTGGCTCCCAAGTTCCTGACCCACAACACCTGTGGGAAGTAACACAAGCTTACGGTTGGTTCACACCACAGTTTGGGGATGGACAGCAGGTTACACAACAAGAAATAACTAGTACACCTGACTTCTAGTTCATTTTCATATTCATAAACCTAGGATTCTGAAACTACATTCTGCCTCCTTTTTACGAATAGCATTTGCCCACAGAGAGCTCCAAGGAGATTTTCCAGCAATAGCAGCCACCAAAAGGCCAGCAATATGGAAAAGAAAATGAAGGAAAAACAACAACGGAAAGATCAGCAGGAAATAGGGAGAAAAGCACTGATGTTTGCAGTTTACCTGGAAATGCATTTTAAATGTAATAGAAAAGAGCAAATCTGACCCCATACTAGATCTGTCCGTTGGCTTTCATTTCACCTTGTGCCCTGTTTTCTAGGCTTAGTCTTGCTGATTCCGCACCTTTTGTGAAACAATGTTGCCTAGAGCCTGAAATAGATAAGACAGCCCATCCTCAAGGCTCTGACCTTTAAGGATATTAACACTTTTGCACTCATATGAAGATAACAAGTTGCAGATTAGAAAACAACATTTGTTTTGTTAGAGGTTTTACAGGGGATACATGACCTGACCCAGGTGGACAGCTGCAAGAGCAAAAGATTCCAAGAACACAGAATTCCTACACCAGGAAGTCTGCAACAACCAACCACACCCACTCCCCTTTTCAGTATCAAAGGAGCCTGAATTCTGACTTGGGGAAGATGGTGCTCCGGGACATTTGTCTGCCATCCTCTCGGTCTGCTGGCTTTCCAAATAAAGTCACTATTCCTTGCCCCAACACGTCGTCTCCCAATTTACCGGCCTGTCGTGCAGCGAGCAGAACGAATTTGGACTCGGTGACATAAACATAAGATAAATGAATAGACAAAGAGATGAGCAGATGGACAGACATGAGATGGAGCAGGTATGGCCAAATGTTAACACAATAGAAGTGGCATAATATTAAAGACAAATGCAGGATGTTGGAGTTAGTATTTCTTACAGTTGAGACTTTAAAGAATAATAATAGCCAATTTCCAGCTAATGACAGCCGGGATGAGCATAGTTCACAAGAGCATTACTGGAATCAGCCCGAGTGCCGTCGGACCGCCTGCGTGCCTGCTCATTTCAGCCTCTCTACACTCCAGTCTGTGATTCCTGAACTCAAATCTCACTCCCTTCCACTGTCGGGCAATTGTATGACACAGGAGTCATCTGAATCTTCTCACTGGAATACTCTTTCCACGGAGTTATGGGCATAGGCACTGGGGGCCAGCACCTAATGCCTGAGGTTACATTAATGCCATCTAATGTCCTGCTGTCACTAAGATTGGGGTTTTTCCCGCACATCAGCCTGCTTATGCCTCCTCCTCCCCACTTTCTATTGTTACAGCAGTGTATCTCTTTAAGGTCAGAATAAACATCATAGGTAAGAAGCATAATATCTATGGAATGTAAGTAATTTTTATAAAGGATGGTTTGGGAGCCCTGTATTCTCTAAGAATCCCTCAAAGGAATGGGGTTTCTGAATGTGCTTGATAAGTAACCTTCAATAGGTAACGGACCGAGGAGAGGGTAGAGCTCAGTGGCAGAGCACATGCTTAGCATGCACGAGATCCTGGGTTCAATCCCCAGTACCTCCATTAAACAAGCAAATAAATAAACTTGATTATCTCCACCCACCTCCAAAGAAAAACAGAGGTAATGGGGGAACTAGCCCATCGGGAAACGCTGACCCTACATAAGCATGTAAAGTGGTGTCAGGGTCAAAATTATCAGTCATCTATTCCCAGAAAAGTTCACTGAATTGCACCTTATGGTGGATGCTCTGATCTACTGAACTGTACAGTAAACATGGGAAGCTGTGAAACAAAACAGTAATAAAAGCACAAACTTCCAAATCAAAGCAACGGGAAGCAGGACGGGCTCACACACAGCCTCTAATCATCAGGTTTTATGACTCTCTCAAGAAGAAAACTTTCTGTAACAAGTCAAGTTACAGCACTTGACCATCTCCTTTCACCTCCAAGGCAGCCCCTGTGAAAGGAGAAGACACCTTCACCCTCCTCCAGGGCCAGGACGAAGGCCAGTGAGCGAGGCCCTTGCCCCAAGTGCCAAATTCAAGGGGGCACCAAAAAAACTCAGTCATCAAGATAAATAAAATTTTAATATCTAAAATAGTCTTAAATAGCAAAAGTGATACAAAAATTAAATTATGAACCAAAAAGCCAAAACATTAACCAAAGGCAGGATCAGTATTAATCACTGATGTTCCCTTTTGCCTCAGACTCCAACAAGGCTCAGCAAGGGACCGCCCCTTTCCAGAACCAAGAAACTGAGACAGAGCATCAGTAACACACCCAAGACTACAAGGCTCATTAGGTCAGAAGCAGGACCAAACCAACCCAGGTCTCTGTGCTACGAGCCCAAGCCAGGTCCCCTCAGTGAACTGCTCTATTTTATAAGAAATCTCTGCTGTGAGTTTGAGGGGGCTAATAGCCAATCTCCCAGAAGTAAAATTATTCTTAAATAATCTGAAGGGGGGACTGAACTCAAGTCAAACTCACAAGGAATACAAACTGATACAAAAGCCAATAAAATATTCATTTCTTTATTTCACTGATGCAATGTATATTTCTGAAACCAAGTTTCTTAAATAAATACTTACTGATGGAAGAGTAAGTGTCTTGAGAGAGCCTAAAAGAAAGAAAATAGAGTCATAATTTGAATACAATATGATACAACACTCCTAAGATCCTCTCAATCCTCTTTCAGATGTAAAGGGAGTCATAAGCTTAGGAAACCACGAACTTACTTGGTCAAATCAAAACAATTTTACCAAAGCCCAGAACACTTGAGAGTTATTACAGATCCTGGTGCCAAGGAATGAAGACTTCAAAGGCTATCAGAATTAGTTAAGTAGTTAAGTCCTGCTTCTGTTTTCCATCACTATTTTTGCTGTCAGTGTTGCTGCTGCTCCTGCTGCTGTTTAAGGTTGTCCATGTCTGAGGGACACTTCCAGCAAGCTGAGGTCCATTTCCCATGTTCTCATACACTCATGATAAAGGGAAGAGAGGAAGGCATGAGTCACGTCAGGAAGAGCTGGGACTCATAACTGGCCCATCAGTACTAGGGTGATGCAGACTTGTTTTCATGTAAGTTTTGAAACAAAGACTGCGAATTTCACCCATGCCAATTCCTCATCACATCTATTTACTGCAAGGGAAAAAATGTTTCGAGTTAAAAAGAAGAGTATTCATCCAAAGTTGCCATTTAAATGATACGAATTCAGAAGTGGTGACAGGCCCTCAATTCCTTCATTTATTTGAGAAATATTTATTAAGGGTACCACAGTGAACAAGATACACGTGTCTACCCCAAGGGAACAGAGTGGCACAGCGTCGAGCAGGGTTAATGAAGCAAGTAGCCTCTGCAGTCAGAGCACATCGGTTCTCTCCTCAACCAGCCACGCATGAGTCCTGTCCTTGACAACGTTACCTGACTCTCGGGGCTCAGCTATGTCACCCATAAAATGAGGATGCTGATAATTGCAACAATCTCACAAAGTGGATATAAGGAATAAGTATGTCAATGCCTGTAAAGGGTACAGAGCAGTGCCTGGCACATAAAACATACTTGACCAACGTGCGTCATTATAGGGCCAGAAAGCTTGCCGAGTCCCCCACTAGCATGTCAGTGTGCCTCTGTAACCTGTTTGATGATGGAGCATGCAGTCAATAAAGTATTCAGTACCGGTTACCCCATCAGGATAGATTTATAAAATATGTGGATTTTACATACATAAATAATACTTTATACATTACATAAAATATATAAATGTATTATATATACCATATAATATATATTATATATTATGTAAATATATAATTTGTATATTATGTAAATAAATTATATATTATATATTATGTAAATACATAATTTACATATTATGTAAATGAATTATATTTATTTAAATATGTAAATTATAATCTATGCTATATAAATTACATTTACTTAAATACTATAGATTATATTATATAATTCATGTAATATACATTACATATTTATGTATATTTATTTATGTATAAGTATTACATATTTTTTATAAAATATATATAATGCACTTTCTTAACCAAAGTATTAAATAGTTTCTTTTTTTTAGCTTTTCTAATAAAACAATAGAAATAAAAGTTAGTACCTTTTCCACATACACTCTTATAAATGGTCCTGTGCACTCCCAGATGTGTGCACCCCATCTATGGCCACTGCCTCGATGGGTCTCAGTGAAACACAAATGTTTTCCGGAGCAGATAAGCAATGCATCAAAATCACTAACCACACAGCACAGACCAGTTTATCTAACATCTGTCACCACAGGAAGCAAAGAGCAGGGCTCTGAAATCATATGACACTGGGCAAAGAGTGTCTTGAAAAGTGAGAAGCAGATACAGCTCTACGTGGAAGGGCTGCAACGGAGGTGGGCTGCAACAGAGGTAGCCTGGGGAGCACTCCAGAGGGATCACAGGAGGTCCCTGGAGAAAATGATGCAGAATCTAGGACTGTAGATTGGGGGAAAATGAGCCAGGTGAGAACGGAGGGGCAGAATCTCCAGGCAGAGCAGCAGTAAGTGCAAAGGAGTGGAGGTCAGCATGAGTCTATGGAAGCAAAGAGCCAGATGAGACAAAACCAGAGGTGGGAGGGGCAGAAGAGATGAGGCTGGATCAGACCACAGAAGGCCCTTTAGACACAGAAGGCCCTTTAGACAGGCGAGCCCCCCCAGGATGGTCCAGGTCACGCTGTTACCCCAGCATTCCGTATCTAGCATTTGTCACAGATCTTTTTTGATTTAGCAAAATATTAACATGAGGTGGGTTTAATTTGCACAAGATTTAACTCTGAAATTTGTGTAATCACGCTTTGCGAATCTCTCCATTTGTGGGCAGAAACTTCTGTGCGTTAAGTTCTTGCTGTTAATGGGAGAGGTGTATTCTATACTGAACCGAAGTGAAATTGAGAAGCCTTTGAGGTGTTGCAGCAGCTAAACTGGGTGAACCCCCAAAAGAACCATAAAAAGACAACTGACATGTTTTGTCTTGTAAAAATATTTGTTGAAAAGAACCACAGTACTCTGCAGGCAGATCTGCAAAATATTTGGGCTGAAACACTTAAACAGTACAGTATGGGGAAAAAATTGGCATCGGGAGCTTGGGTAGCCTCTTTGTGTATCTTGAAACTCCTGTTCCCTCAGTCACAGAGGCTCAAAACCTCAGTCCTCTTGGACTCCTTTCTCCCCTCAACTCAATTTTAGCCATCAGCACAGCACAGGTTCCTCTTCCATAATGTTTCTCCCATCCCTTAGAGTTACACACAAGCGCTGCTGGAGTGGAGCTAATTCTAAAATAATCTGTGGCATACAAGAACTTCCAAAAAAGAAACAAAAACTGGAAAACTTCCCAACTCTTCTATCAGCTCTTCACACTACAGTGTGAAGTTCATTTCAAGATCAAGATCGGAATAACCCATCCTCAAAGGAAAGGTAAACAGTAGCTTTTGTCTGAGGCTGGGTTCCCTGGGAAGCCAACACTGAGATGGTTGATTGAAGTGCAAGAGGTTTCCTACAGATTTTTCTGCATTTATTTTATAGATGATCACTTTATTGAATTTGCTTATTATTTCCAATAGTTTTTCAGTTGATTTTCTTGTGTTTTTGAGGAATGCAATGACGATATCCACAGATAATAAGAAATGGGCTTTCATATTTAGAATATTAATGCCTTTTATTTTACTTTTTTAATTATTTTATTGTTTAGCACATTTATACTGTTTGAGACTTTAATCAGAATGTTTATGTTTCACCATTAAGCAGGATACAAGTTACTGGTTTGGTGTATGTGTATGTTACTAATTTTATTGAATTTCTAAAAAAATCAGGATGTTACGGTTTTTGGAAACCTCTCATGACCATCACATGATTTCCCTCTTTGATTCATTAGTATGAAAAAATATAGTAT
The DNA here is from genome assembly GCF_048564905.1 of Vicugna pacos. NCBI lineage: Eukaryota > Metazoa > Chordata > Mammalia > Artiodactyla > Camelidae > Vicugna > Vicugna pacos. The sequence continues at coordinate 8,451,222 of NC_132994.1, read as the reverse complement.
TAGATGCCCTAAAAAAACTAGCGCAAGAGGTTTTGCAGGGGGTGTGCCTGGGACCAGTGCGTGGAGAAGGGAAGGAACTGGAAGGAGGCAGGACTGGGGGGAGGGGAGACGGGGGCTGCAATGCAGGCTCAGGACAGGTCCAGGGGGGCACTCAGAAGTAGCACTGACTCCTGAGAGTTGTCCTGAGTTGAGGGAGAGGGGTGCCCCTGGGACAGGGAGACTCTCTCTAGCTGGGGCAGTCCCCTAAGGGGCTGGCTCAAAGGGCAGTATTCCCAGCAGCTTCAGAGAATGAGTCTTCCTCCCTGATGGGGGCAACCTAGACAGTACAGCGCAGCAGCCCCCACAACGTCCCACTGCGGAATAAAATCAAAAGTGTTGGACTGCAGGGGGCTCAGCCCCAGCCAACCAGCACTCTTGATTATTGAGAGTCCCTGATTTTCATGACTTTAGGACAAACTGTTCACCAGGCTTGATTACTTTGTCAGCCCGGTAACTGGAGGAAACAATGTGCTTCCTTTCTACCATGGCCTGACACACCATCTTACCTCCCAACGCTCACAAAGACTAAAGATACATATGCGTGTGTCAGGGCTGGATTTATTTTTATCTAAGTGACATCAAGCAAGGAGAAAGTAAAACAAAACAGCTTCGAGTCTCTGATCCAAGTAAATCTAGCAGATTGATGGCAAATTGAAGGGCAAGCATTTCAGCAGTTTAAAACCAGCCACCCAGATGTGAAGTACAGGAAATCCCATTCATAGAACTTTTTTTTTTTTTTACTGTAACTCTTCATAGAGTCAAAGCTTTGAGGGTCTTTCTCACTTGAGAGAAACTGGAAGGGGAGTGGACTGCATGCCTGGGTCCTACCTCTGTGACACGTGACTGTGCCCATCACACACCCAGGAAAGGCACAGACCCAGAAACAGAAGCCACACCCAAAAGCTGGAATGTAGGGGCAGAGAGGCCCCACCCAGGCCTAATTCTTGCCAGATTCATAAAGTGACTCAAAGGATGTGCAGAGAGATCCAGCGTAAGGCCCCCTTCACTTGCCTCAAGCATCTTATTAAAAGGTCACCTTTAAGTGCTAGACATTTTTTTCTACTTGGTGTCATCCCTCTAAATTCATAAAAGCAGCTTGGAATTTCCTAGGGACTTATTAAGTCTTATTTGGAAGTTCTAATAGTCTAGCAATAATTTACAGCACCAAAACATAAAACTGGGGCAGGGTGGTGGGAGTGCAGATGGGAAACAGGCATCCCTTTCCCTGGGGTTGCTGGGTTGAGGATTAAATAGACAGAATTTGCAAACTGTTGTGAACATTCTTCTCCCTTTCAGTGGGGCTCCCCTGAGACATGGGCAATAGTCACCACCTCTTAAAACACTGCATGGCATCCTTAATCACTGACTAAAAATACATTCTGTCCTCTGAAATCCTTCTCAACTTTATTGCAGACAACTCTGTAAAACCCAGATCATATCGTTTTTGTGTATAACCAGAGAAAGTCGATCTTAAAACCCTTCCAGTGCTTTCTGCCTCCCAATGCCACCAAAGCCACTCAAAAGAAACTTTGTTTTAAGGCTTCACACTTGGCACAGGCTGAGAGCTGGCCGTCATCTGATTTACAAATAGAGTCAAAGCTATTTTTAAATGGTGTAATAAGCATACACAAAAACTAACCTTTCCTTAACTTTTTAAACACACTCTATAATGCCATATGCTGCTGCTTCTGACATCTGTGCTCGCCAGACAGCACTGCAGAGAGTCACTGAAGGGAGAGAGTGTGTAATTGGAAATCCAACTGGGTCCTGAAATATCCTCCAAGGGGGGAAAAAAGGACTTTCCACCATATATATGCCTGACCTAGCATTTACTACCTGATGGCTTTTGGCAACTCTCCGCTACTCAGTAATATATAGTAATAAACTTAAGGAAATCACTTTTTGAGCTGAAAAATTTTACCTCTTTGTCAAGTTATTAAAATATTCTCTCATTATTCAGCATTTTCTTTGATCTCAGATGGACAGGGTGGGAAATGGGGTTTCTACCACAAATCCGTGAAGACAAAATCTTAAAATATAATTTTTCTGCTTCACAGTTTAATGGCATTTTTAAGTCAAGGAACTTCAGTGAATTCAATCGATACAGAAAACACAAGTATTTCAAGCAAAATAAAACAAAAAAATTTCCTTTGGTCCCTTACTCTTTTTTTTTTTTTCCTCTCCTGCCTTCCCTTGCTTATAAATATCTCAGTAAAGAAGTGTTTCATAAACAATGTTTTGTTCCATTTAGACCACTCAGCATAAAACAAGTCAAATGAAACTACTATAAGTAAAATAAATAAAATGGTACAATATAAACTAAATGTTAGGTTCTATACACTGAAAAACCAAGTCAAGCCAGGCTCTGGGCGGCCAAACGGACAGGGCATTTATTACAGTAGAGTCAGCAATCGACTGCCCATGGGTCAAGCCTGGGCCAGGCCTGCTCTTGTACAGTTCATGAAATAAAAGTGGTTTTGCATTTTTTTAAAGGTCTGTTATGAATTTATTTTTTCTCAAATTCAAATCTTCTATTATGTTGTACCAGAAATTGACGCAACATTGCAAACTGACTATACTTCAACTTAAACAAAAAATCTTCATTCTAGAGTTTTATTTTCTAGGAACATTGAATATGTATTATCAAGTAAATAGTTTTGGTATTAGTCTATGTAAGTATTCTAAATTATTATCTTGATTTTGTGTCCCATTATTCTAATAGATTTTTTTTCTTAGCCATGACTGTGGCTCCCTTCTTCAGGAGAATGTTTTTATTCCCTGTATTATGAACTATGTTTCCAATAGAATGTGCCTTAGTCCTTGCTGGCCGGCCTAGGAGTGAGCTTCTGTCCCATGCTGAGTTAGGTCACTGTGCCCACATCTATGGTCAGCTATGTTGATTTTGCATTTTTAAATAGCTGGGGAAAATAAAAATAATCTTATTTTGTGACACGTGAAATTACAGGAACCCTAAATTCAGAGCTTATAGATAAATTTCCATTGGTCCTCAAGCACGTTCATTGGTTAACGTGTCCTCTGTGGCTGCTTTCCTGCTGCAAAGGCCACGTCTAGTAGCTGCAACAAAGTCCACTGGCAGGCAAACCTACAGTATTGATTATCCGGCCCTTTATGGAAAAAATTTACCAACCCCTATGGCATGGTGCTCTTTTAAGGGAGACATCCTCCTTCCTCAAAGACAAAGAAATAAGGTTGAAGGCCCAATCGAGTGAGAACCAAAGGCCCATCTACAGAGACTCCTGGTCTCATGCCACAGGCACATGCTCAGAAGGGAGGCATCAGAGCTAATGTCTATGTAGGGGGATGCCTGGTGCAACATAGCTGACGTGCCCAAATGTTTACTGTGTGTGCCAGGCACTGCAGTCAATGTCCTAAAGCAGTATGTTGCAAAAAGAAAAACAAACAGGTGAAATTAAGTTTAAAAACATATTTTATTTAGCCCCATATATCCAAAATACTACCATTAAATGTGCAATCAATATAAAAAAATGATTGGGTTTTTTGCATTATTTGGCACTAAGTATTCAAAATCCAGTCCTCACAGTCCATCATAATACGTACAAGCCACATTTTAAGTGCTCAAAAGCCACATGTGGCCAGTGGCTACCATATTGGGCAATACGGCTCTAAAGCATTGTTTCATTTAATCCCCACAGCAATGTTCTGGGGCAGGTACTATTCCTGTCACCATTATGCAGATGAAGAAACTGGGACTAGACGCAACGAAGCAACTTGCCCAAGGTCACAAAGGCAGTAAGAGGTCGTGCTAAGGGCCCAGTTCCAGTGTGGCTTCAGAGCCCCCGTCCTGAACTACCATGTCTCCCCAACTGTACAGGACACTTGATACTACTTCCTTCTTGTAACTCTTTCTTCCCTTGGCTTCTGAGACGCCTCACCATCTCCAATCCATCCCTGTCTCTGGCTGCTCCCCACCCATTCATTTCACTGATTTCTTTTCCTCCCTCCATGCTTCTGGCATCAGACGTGTCCTTTCCATAAACTCCATCTCTCTTGTGCATCCCATGCCTTCCCGCCAAGACTTCAAATATCGTCTGCCTCTGTGAAAACAATGCCTTAAACTCTCCCTAGCTGCAATGTCAAAATTATCTGCAGAACGTCTCCATCTGGGCGTCTCCCCACACATACATATAAAGCCAGATGTAACATCTTCTCAGAAAACACACACACCTCTATCTCCTTTCCATGACTGCCTCTCCCAGCCCTGGGTTCTTCCTCCGGCACATCCTCGTGTTCTCTCAGAGGTGAAATAACTTCCCCCACTAAACGCCAACTATGTCAGCAGAGGTGGAACATTCATGAATGGACATCTGTATAGCTCTGGGTGTAAAAAGTAACCGTACCAAGCACAGGGTCACACACAAGAAGCACTATTTACCAACCACACTGAATTTTCTACACAAACAAGAAATAAAAACTCTCCGGCCTCCTCTGCTTTTAATATCAGACATGTCCTTCGACAACCTCTGCACCTCCTCTAACGCCTCCCTTCCTCTTCTGCCCACCCCCCCATTCATTCACGGTTCCCATACACATACAGCAAATAGTCAATAAATAATCAACTAATGGGGGGAAACTGTCCTTGGGGAAATGAGTTCCAGCACTGAGAAGCCCTCTTAATAACACAAAGGTTCAAACAGCAACCCAGCCCAGATTCTTACAAGATCTGATTTCTGTTTCCACCACAAGCCCTCAGTGAGTCACTGGGACAGTGACTCATTCTGTGTTAGAAGAGGAGCAGCACATGTTTAACTTGGAGTTTAAAGAATCCGTCTGTTCAGTTTCAACTTCACTCCGTCACTGATTCACAATCAAAACCCAAGACATGTTTCTCTATTGCTTTAAATTAACACCAAGGCTTAGGGTTGGGGGCTGCTTGAAAGGCAAATACAGAAATCTGGGTGGAGCCCTTCAGCGGCCATGAATCATCACAGACTTGCTAAGACTTGCCTCTCACTCTCAAGCTTCCCACCACTGGGTCAAGAACAATCCATGAGTCTCCTCCTAACTGAAGCCCAGCTGTTCCCATGTTAACGAGGGTAAGAACCACTTGCAGTGATTGCTTAAAATGAGGTTTAGATTCCCAGACCTTACCCAGGTCTTGAGGGGGCCACCATGAATCTGCATTTTTCATAAGTATGACTCACATTTCCAGAAACACAGCAATAGGATTTAAGTTTTAGTTGAGCTCTCAGGCACCGAGCCCCACCCCCACCTGATGCAGAACCACTGGTCCATAAAGAACAACTCCACCTTGAGCTGAAACAAGAAACTCGCACAAAAATACAGGTAAGCATTTTTAAACTCCTTAGTTAGCCTTATTTTTTTCCATATCAGAAAAATCAACATTTGCAAATATCCCCTAGGTCTTACATACAGTTCCCCACATGCTAGGAGAGTTTCCCAGAGTATAATGTAAATAGCATTGCACTGAAAATCTGGGGGCCTGAGATCTGCTTCCAGCTTTTGGGGAAGTCACCAACACCACATCTCAGTCTCCTCAGCCATAAATTAGGCGATTGATTTGGCTTATCCCTGAGGTTCCATTCAGCTCCAAAATTCTATGAAGCCTAAACTAAATTAGGAGGAGAGCTGCTATTGCCTCTTGCAACTCTTGGATCCAGATTAGATTTCATGAGATCCAGCTCTAAACTACCATAAGCAAAGAAGAAAATGATTTTTGAGGAAGACGGCTGATACACATTGCATCAAATTCCCCAAACAAAGCAACAAAAAATATTTCACACTCTCTCAGGCAGTACAAAACCTTCAAGTTCAGAACCATCAGAACCAACAGAACATTCAGGCTATACCATTTACTGTGTTAGCCTAGGAAAATTACTGGTCCTCTCTTAGCCTCAGTTTTTCATCTCTAAAATGAAGATAAAAGTACCTTCCTCGTCAGGTTACTGATTAAAAAGTGTGCATAAAGTCCCCGGCACTATAAGGAAACTCAGTATTTAATACGTTACATCCTTTCCCATTCGCGCTTAGTGATGTGCCTTTTATAGAGTTTCCAGTTCAAGATCATCTCAAGAGGGTGATTAAGAATTGCCTCCGATGTGTTTGTTGCCAGCGTTTTCTAATAATTACCATAGCTACCATCTTCTTTAAAAATTCCCATGTGTGATAGTGCTTTAGACACGTTACTTATTTAGTCCTCCCAATAACCATATTGTACAAGGCAGGAACCACCACTCTTCAGATGATAAAACTGAAGCTTGGTGAGATGGCCATGGCCGACAGCCACACAACCACTAACAGAAGGGCATCCAGGCAGCCTGGCTTCAGAGCCCAAGCACGTCATGACTACACTCTGGTCCTTTGTCCTCAGGTCCCACCTCCCTATTAATATACACCACACACAATACCAAAGACATGTGAATGAAGGGCCCACACCCTTTAAAAATGATTCTCATGTCACTACATGCTCAGACTGAGCTTTCCTGGCACGGCTGCCTGTGAAACTTCCCTGGGAGACCTGCCCACACAGCTCTCTAATTAATCTACTCTCACAAAAACCATAGCACTGATTTTGATCTACAAGTTACAAAAAGTATGTTCAGGAGCTTTGTCCACCAGAAAGCCATCCGAACCGAATTGGATGATTTTCCAAAAAGCTTTTCAGCTAATATCTCAAATTTTAAAATACTAACTTCACATTCTTACTGGATTAAGATGGAAAATAAAATATCCCACAGTCAATGGAGACAGAAAAAAAGACAATAAAGGACAAAGAAGAAGGTTTAATTCTTAAAGAACTGAATGTAAACACCCATTAATGCTCCAAGATTTTAGGGCAAGAAGAAAAAGCCAGTTATTAAAGGACAGAGGCACAGTCTCAGAGTCCATCTCTCCCAAATCCTTCAGCGAGAAGATGGAAGTAGACTTGGCACCATAAATATATCATCAGTGCCTCCAGGCCAGGAGATGCCCTGCTGAGGACCCCAGTCTGCAGTCGAGATTTTGTTTAGGTATTTTTCTTAAATCAGGTTTCTGTGAAACCAGCCACAATGAATTCATTAGTGGAGGAAAAGGGTATATTCTTTATCAAAATCTGAAGTAAATCTCATTCAGGAAAAACACTGAAAGTTTACAAATAGTATTTCAAATTGTAAAAAGAGAACAGGAAATAAAGCAGAAATTATAGTTTCAAGGACATTATAAATAATTCAATTATTCCATACATCTTAACAGATGAGAAGATAATTCTCATTTATGACCTGTGAGTTCAGATGTTCTCAACTTTGTTTTCTTGCTTTGGCATGGAACTCCAGGGCAACATCACAGTAAAGGAAGAGGTAAAAGCCAAGAAGGTAAGAAATAAGGGGACAGACTCACTCTCCAACCAGTAGACTGTCTGTCTTGACTTCAAATGCCAATAGCTGCTCCACCTTCTCTCCTCTGGTAATTACTACCTGTTGAATTTTACCATGTTTTGTCTATTATATTTGTGTAACTATTTTACACAACAAAAGATTATGAACCTAGTTCTATTCATCGCAGAGATGATGATGGTGATGATGGTGGTGGTGATGATGAAATGGTGTGGTGATAATGGTGCTGGTGACGATGGTGGTGGTGATGCTGGTGATAGTTCTGATAATGACAAGTACACTTCAATGTCTCAATCTCACCACTGAAGAGGCATTAATATACCTTTAAAGAATTCCTCAAAGTTCACTAGAAACACTTTCTAAAAGGTTACTGTTCACAAAAAAATAAATAAATAAAAGTAATCAATCCCCAATAAATACAGAATTAATATATTTTTAAAAAATGAATAAGCTAGCTGTAATGTAATCCATGCTGCTGGGCTCAAGGATGAAAATGTAAACAAAATTTTCCCCATATCTGTCAAACAAATGACCTCTTCCTTGAGGACAAGCCATACTTTTCTGCCTTTATTAAGATATTCTGCAACTCAAATCCTTTAGCTGTCACTATTTCTGACACAAACTAAGCTAGAAATGCAATATGGTTATGGTAAAACACTGCCCTGCCCCAGGAATTTCTAAGAAGAACAGCCACTCGGAAACTCCGCCTCCTTACCCAGTTCTGCTAGAAGATGAATCTTTATTAAAATCAGTCTTTTCTTGGCAGGAACTTCTTGGAGGCCTTCATAAGGAAATGGCGAAACAGTGAGACCTAATATGTATGTATTGTGTTTATGCGGCAGGGGAGAAAAATAAATCCTAGGAAGATCCAGACCCCATTGATTCAGAAAGTCCTCCTTTATCTACATACTGTTACAACTGAAGAAATCAGATAAAGCAAAGGATGTGAAGACAAGGAGGGAGAAATGTCTTGATCCTTCAGCCCTAACCTTACAGGAAGCATCTGCTCTGAGAACAATGACCCACAGCCCCTGATAACAAAGTTAACATTCTCCTTTGAAAGAGGGAGAATGCTCCAGCCAATGGTATTTTCAATGAAACTGGACATCAACTGAGTCCAAAACAGCCCCTGAAAGTAGCACATTTTCTTTCTCTTTTTCAAAGATCCATTCTGCTCCCAGGATAGTGTTGTCCTACACAATCTTGAGCACTTTAGCCTTCCCAAAGGCATATGACCAACTTTCCTCCCAAAGGGAAAATCTAAGAATAAAGTTTAACCAAGCCACAATAACATGCACCCAGTGTTCATACTACTTGTTTATAGAAAAAAAGAAAGGAGACCGATAAAGGTGACTGCAGAAAAAACAATGCAGGAGAAATTCTAGAATAAGGGTACGCAAATGTCCAAGCAAAGACCAAATATCAGTCAAAATCATCCTTGTTATTCTGGACCTTTGCCCTGTAGGAAAACTGCCACACTACTAGAGCCAAAATGATCATTCTTAATGAATAAATAATGAATGTGGAGCTACCTTAAGTGTCATCTGCTCTGATTTAGTATTTCAACATTTTCTTTATCCATTATCATAAAACCAAAATTCATTCATTTTCATAATAAAACAGTTCAATAATAAAAGTAGAGATCCACCCCCACATAAGATGGAAATGACACTTCCGGCATCTTCTTTGACGTTATTACTACTTACAGTACTAACAAGCTATTGTTTATTGAGTGCCCAATAGGTATTAGATACTTACTATAACTTTGTAACAACCCTGGGAAGTACCTTATCCCCATTTTATAGATGAGGAAATTGAGGCTCAGAGCAGTTAAGTAACCTGCCCAAGATCACACAGCTAGTACTAAGACTCAATCTCACATCTTAAGCACTAACTACATTTCCTCTCCAGGGAAACAAGGCCTCCCAATTCCCTGACATCATACCTATGAAAGACAACGTGGTCTGGCCCCTGCACACATCACCTCTTCCTGACTCCTATCCCAAACTAACCCACCCAGTCGGTCAACTTCCCAGTGCAGAAAGAACCTTGGATGTAGATAAACTTTGATTTTATCTCATTTCATGAGGAGGTTAATTTCTCTGTGCTGGTAAAGGATAAACATTTATATAACAGAGTACTGTGGAACCCCATCTAGCTTTCATTTTGTGCCCTTAAATGATGTTTTTAAAAGATAACTCTTAACATAATATGAATTTATGCCTCAATTTCTGGCCTCTGACTAAACATCTAAACATGATTAAGTGTTTATAGTTGGGGTGGTGGGATTGCAGGTGATTTTTGGTTTATTTCCTTTACTTCCAGTGTTTATCAGGTTGTAAGTACTGAGTATAGATTATTCTTTCAATTGGGAAAAAAAATACTCATTTTAATGAAAGAAAAATCTGCATATTTAACTGTTTACCCCCCCAAAATTATTTTTCCCTTAGTATTGAAAAAGGAGACATTCATTGACCCAATTTAATCCTGGGCCTAGTTAGAACCCAAACTTCAAACAGGAGATGTGGATTCTTTTACAAATGACTCCCACTGTTACATTATTTGTCTTTTTTTCTGCTACTTAAAAAAACTAAAAAATATTCCATAAAACTAGGTTTTTTAACTATGACTCATCTTTCCCTTCCCATAGGCCTACTTAGTAAAATCCTCTGTACTCAATAAAGAAATACAGTTATGCACAGCTTGTGTAAACCATACATAACTATGGTTTGTGTCAGACTGTTCATTACGGCCCACACGCCCAGCCTCCTGTGCAGCTAACCGTGGCCATCAGAAGAAGAGTGATATGACCACATCAGGCCTGCACTGTAAGAGAAACTCCATGCTCTTCAGCAGCAGACTTGGAATCCATGTATTAATGACGATGGAGCCACGAAGTGGAAGGAACCTGGGTCTCGGAATCTCCACCCAGAAGAGCATCCCAGAAACACCATTTCGGACTCACATGAGTAAGGATTCAAAGTGTATTATGAAATGGGAAGTAAGTGGGTTCTGCTTGCTTGTTCGAAGTTCTTTCAAAGTAACTTAAGTTGTTGATGCTTACAGTGTGAAGATTTTTTTTTAAGTTAAAGAAACAAGTTTTTTTGGTTCTAAGGTGCCGTCTCTTAAAAATGGGAGAAAAAAATGAACTAGAAAAAAATGAAGAGTGCAATTATTCAAGATGTTACTGTTTACCAACTTTCTCTTATAAGAATTGTGAGGCGGATGAATAAAGCCTTTCTCACACGAAAAAAAAAAAGTGTATCATGTAAGCTACCGAAAATGTGGGGCTTCTCCATTAAGTCACCTAGCACACAGCTTTATCAACACACTCCAGTTACTTCTGCAGGAGGGTAAGACTCTGTTATTCACCTTACCTTTTTCAAAGACTCCTTCTGCTTCCAGCACAGAGACGGTGAGGTTGGCTGCCATCTTGACCAGCTCTGCCTTCACAGTGACCTGTGCGGGGCTGTGTTCCAGAAGCTCCACCCCAACAGTCACATTTCCTCCAGGCCTGATGATCCCTGGAGCTGTCACCAGAAACCTGGGCCTAAAGGAGGGGAAAACAAAGTTTCTTAGCCTCACATCTTCATCTTTTGAGATCCTCAAATTTTGTAAATATTGAGACAGCCTCCTTGCATGGTGCCAACTGCAATTGTTCCAATTAGTATTGCCCCACTGCTCCACTTAACAACGGCACTGACATGCTATTATAACAATAGCAGCCATAAATCAATTTTTATCCAGCTTTATTGAGATGTAACTGACACACAGCACCATGTAAGTTTAAAGTGTATAGATACGGATTTGACTTACACAGCATCGTGATTATGACTTTAGTGAACATCCATCATCTCATTTAGACACAAAATTAAAGAAATGGAAAAAATATAATTTTTCCTCATGATCAGAACTCCAAGGATTTACTCTCTTAATAACGTTCATATATAACACACAGCAGTGTTAATTACATTTATCATGCTGTAATTTCTCATAAATCAATTTTAACACAGTAATTCATGCACCACTAGCGGATGGCCTATGTTATAATTTCCATTTTATAAACCACAAACAGCACAGTATAGCTTACACTGGGACATGCAGAAGTTACTGGCAAAGTACAAGCCTCTAAACTTCTCCTTTACAGAGGATCTCATCCCAGCGTGACTTTTTTTTTTTTTTGGCTTACACACACACACACACACACACACACACACACACACACACACACACACACACACACACACACACACACGAATTTTGCCTGTTTCTTATTCAAATCTTAATGCTTCGGCATCTACCCAAGAAAACATCACCTAACTGACACCACTGATTAAAGTATACCAACTGAAATTCAACTATCCTTGGTGACTTTTCCAGATGCAGAGCATAAAAATCGCTAAAACAGCACTTTCTCTGCTCGAGCTTGGGGTTAGGGCTCAAAGGCAAAAACCTTTGCGGGGAGGGGGTTGGGGGATGGGGGTGCAGGGTGGCAAGGGCTTTCTATTACTTGGGTGTCTCACAAGGTATCTCCCTACAAAGTCTGCACTTGAACCCGTGCTTCAGTCACCTCAGCCACACCTTGTCAGTGCCAAAGTTGGGATATCTCGTTTAGGGAAGGAAAAAAAGTCTTTGAAAGAAAAACGCGTTATTATTTGGGAGCAAAAAATTGAGAAAATCACAGGGGCAATGTGGACTAAAAGTAAAACAACTGTCTTTAGAAAACAGTTACGGCCAGAGACGCTTCAGCAACCTCGTGGGTGGACAAAGTAACTGTCCCATGGAGAACCAGCTCAGAGGACAAATACGATCAAACCTCCAAGCCAGGGTCTGGCTGAGGCTCGCCTCCACCCCACCCCACCCTGCCCCGCGCGCCCCCTGCGCTCCTACCCGGAGGTGGCGGCCAGCACCGAGCTCCATAAGCAGAAGAGGTGGGCGGTGGTCATGAGCCGAGGGCCCAGCATCTTGGTGGCCTGTGCCCGGCACCCCGGGCTCTGAAGAAAACTCGCAGGCACCGGGGGTGTGGCGACCCACCTCCTCCCAGATTTCTCCCCGACTCTGGAGTTTAGCAAACGGCACTGGGCGCGCCCGGGCGCCCAGCAGAGAGAAGGATCTAATTTGAGCCGGGACTCGGTGGCTCCACCCCTCCCAGCTGCATCACAATGGCGCTCCTCGCCTCCCCGGCAAACATCACAAACCCTGGGCCGGCGGGGTGCGGTCAGCCCAACCTGGCCCCCGCACCCCCGCTCCCCGCGGAGAACGCAGGGCGCCCCGGCCCACCAGGCTCCTGGGGCTGTTTACACTAGCGCTCCACCAACGGTTCCCCGGTGTGCGTAAACAGGCCCATCCTTGTGTGGAGAAATCATAGCAGCTATGTGAGGTGGGAAAAAATCAGTCATTGTCCTGCAAACTGAGTCAGAATTTTAGAGAAAAGGCACGTACACACGTACACACACACACACACACACACACACACACACACACACGTTGTTATTTAATGTATATGAATAAACACAAGAGAAAACCTTTTTCTTTCCCCTTAAAGCAAAAAGTGAGGTATAGTGTTTGCCTCTCCGGGAAAATGTGGTTTCTCAGCTTTAAAAAGAAAAGAGGGAGAAAAGAACTGTGGCACATGTGAAAGTTAGGTGTTGCTTCTTGAACTCTGAGAAACACATGTGGGGAGATACTTTACACTTGGGGCTGTCTCTAAGCCCATCTGCTGCAGGAAGCATTCATCAGCACTGCAAGGCTTGGAGCTGTTTGTACCAACACTGTTAGAACTAGGGTGGCTCTCCTGTCCCCAGGGGGGCCAGTGGCCCAGGGTGCCCAGCAGTGGCTGAGCGCCAGCTCCTGCAGTCTGGCTTGTGCGCAGCTCCTTGGCACTGTCACCATCTTTAGATGACTCAGGTTTCACCATGACTACACCATAAAAGCCAGGAACTGCCAGAAACTGTTGGAAAACAGGCACATTCAGTCCCTGACAACGTAAAGTTTCTAGTTTTCATACAGACAAGTTTTAGATGGTGACATTTTAATACGGGGAAAAATGCAAAAGGAAAAGAGGTCAGCAAAGGGTTGTGTCAGTGGCAAAGCTATGGGCTAAATAAGGGGAAAAGTAGCACCTAGACACGCTGTGGTTTTGGAGTCCAGGAACCGCTTTCCTTCCTTTCCTGTGCCACCCTTCTTCACCCTTGCAGAGGTCCCTGTGTCCTCCTGTCTCCCACATGCGCCTATTTTAGTGGCTGACTTCCTTTGCAGGCAGGGCTCGGGTTAAGCGAAAGGGCAGCAGTGGGCCCAGGACCTTGGTACAGATCCTGCCCCTGACACATCTGTTACTGCTGGTCTGGCTTCCTCACCTCTGTTGTTCAAGGTCAAGTGCGGGCTGTGTCAGGGGCTAAATCAGTGTTTCTCAAACTCTAATTGTGTGTATGAGAATCGCAGCAAAATGCAGGTGCTGATTCAGCAGGCCTGAAAGAGGGACTGAAATTCTGCTTTATTTCAGTGAACAGTGGGCCGCAGAGGGTCTAAAAGTGGAGGCAATTGGGGGGCACTTTGGTAAGAAAAGGAAGTTGGACATCAAGCTTTACTTCACAAGATGGATCAGTATATCCAGGCATATTCTAGACGCAGGCAAATGTAAGAGGGATTCCAAAAGATACCTGATAGTGTCGCATTCCACAAAGACATCTAGAAAGTTTTACAACCTCCAGTCATTTTATAAAATTCAATCTAGGCAGATTTATTTTATCTTTTTAAACATTTTTTTAATTGAGTTTTAGTCATTTTACAATGTTGTGTCAAATTCCAGTGTAGAGCACAATTTTCCAGTTATACATGAACATACATACATTCGTTGTCACTTTTTTTTTCTAAGAAGGCAATGCAAATAGCTATTACAGTCCTTATTTCTGCTCCTGGTTACATAGTTGTATTTGCAACCACCTTCTTCAACTGCCTATTCCTCTGCCCTCAGTAAGCAGGAAGGCTGGTCATGGTTCTTTGCATGATGGGTTCACCCAAATTTTCTCTCCTGAAGGGTCTGAGCCATTAGCAGCCACAGAAAGTAACAAACATTAGAATGGGTGTGGAGAAATTGAAACCCCTCTGCACTGCTGGTAAGAAGATTAAATGGTGCAGCTACTGTGGAAAACTGCATGACAGTGCCTCAAAAAAATTAAACATGGAATTGCCGTATGATCCAGTAATTCCACTTCTGGGTATAGACCCTAAAGAATTAAAAGCGGGCACTCAGATACGTTTACACCCATGCTCACAGAAGCGTTATTCCCAAGAGCTAAAAGGTGAAAGTCACCTGACTGTTCCTTGATGAATTAATGGATAAACAAAATGTGGCATATTCATACCATGGGAGATTATTCAGAAAAGTTCTGACACGTGCTATAACATGCTTGAACCCTGACGGCATCATGCTAAGTGAAATAAGCAAGTCACAGCAGGGCAAATACTGTACGATTCCATTTATCTGAGGTGCCCAGAGTGGTCAAATTCACAAAGATAGAAAGCACATTCTACTGGTGGTTGCCAGACTGAGAAGAGTGGGGAATGGAGAGTTATTATTTAAATGGGTAGCAAGTTTTAGTTTGGGGAGATTAAAAATTTCTAGAGATGGATGGTAGTGACGGTTACACAACAATGTGAAAGTATTTAATGCCACAGAACTGTACACTTAAAATGGGCAAAATGGTAAATTTTACATTATGAATATTTTACTATATATAATTATACTACAGGAGTAGACAAACAGGTAGGGCTGAGATGGAATTACATGGCTGTAAGTTGATGGTTCTTAAGGCTGGATGATGGGTACGTGGGAATTCACTGACCCCTTCTCTCTACTTCGGCATATGGTTGAACTTTTCCATAATGAAATAGTTTTTGTACCAAAACAAGATTTATATAAAGGTACAAGAAAATTCAGTTCAGAAGAAAAAATGAAAACAGAAAAATGACTAATAATTCCCACCGAAAAATTTGACAGAGAAGATGAAAATTATGACCAAAAATTTTGTCCCAAATTACCACAGCCTAAGAAAGATACCTAGTTAAGACCTCAAGGAAGAAATGGAAAGCTGGCGGAAAAGATGGAATTTGAGCTGGAAAATCCACCAAAGAAAATTCTCCATTTAAAATGGCTTCCTCTAGGGGGAGGGTATAGCTCAGTGGTGGAGCACATGCTTAGCATGCACAAGGTCCTGGGTTCAATCCCCAGCACCTCCTCCAAACATATATAAATAGATAAACCCAACTACCTCCCCCTCGTAAAACAAACAAAAAAACGTGAACTTGAAATCAAAAAATCGCTTCCGCTGAATGGAGTATAAGCTGTAACAATTGTGAATTACTATATTGATTATATAACTTACATAATATTGTACATCAACTATAATTTAATAAAAATAATAAAACATTTTTAAAAATTAAAAAATGGCTTCCTCTGGAAATAGACAATGTAGGTAAAAAGAACTGCTGGTTTTTCTTTTTCCACTAAATCTTATTGTAGAATTATTTCAGTCTTTAAATTGCATGCAAATGTAATTTTTTAAACACTGAATTTAAATTTAAATTGTTTTAATTTTTTAAAGGAGGCAGAACCAAGAGTCAGTGTCAAGATTTCTAAACCTGGCCAACTTTACACAACACACCAAAAGTTAATTGTCACAGTGACCTAAAACTCCTGCTTTGCCCTGTTACTCACATTTTAACTTCCTGGCTTTTCTTTGTTTTTCATTTTCATTGTTCACTTTTGGCTTTTGGGCACCTCCTGGGTCACCATCTACTTCCCTAGAAATAAACACTGTAGACTGGCTACCAAAAAGCTATCTACTGCCTCCCTCTGCCATATACTCCTTTGCCAGGGAGGCAGGAAGCTAAAATACACCTTTCCAGGCTCAATTCAGCTAGACATGGCTGTGTGACATCATTCTGCACAATGAGACAAAAAAGAAGACCACAGGGGAAGCATTATCTCCATTAACAAAAATGCAGGGGAGGGGGAGGATATAGCTCAGCGGTAGAGCACTTGCTTATTAGTAAGCATGAGGTCCTGGGTTCAATCCCCAGCACCTCCATTATAAACAAACAATCAAACAAGCCTAATTACCTGCCTAAAAAAAAAAAAAAAAAAACAATGTGAGGGCGGGACACAGCACCTCAAGAGTAGGTCCTGGTTTTTCACCTTCATCTGGCCCAGAACCTGGACATCTCTCCTTGTGACTCAAGAGGATGAAAGCCACCGGAGGATGGCCGAGAGGAAAGGCAGGTGGAAAGCACCTGGATCCCTGAATGTACAGTTAAGTGGCTGCAGCAGCCCTGGACGGCCCCAAATGTCCCCTTCCCCATCAGGACGTCTCCAGCTGGAGGGAACCCCTGAGTCAGTGCCAGAGTTTCAGGCCCCTCCCAGCTGGGACTCTGATCTTTCGTGTCCTGTCTGCCCCAAGACACAACGCACCCTTGAGGTCAGTGATTTCCACTAAGGTTAAGCCTTCTTGGCCCAGAGGGCAAGCTCCCCACCCATTCTTCAGTATTTTTTGTTTTGAATGTGGCATACCTTTCTACAGCCAATTTTAGCCATAAATATCATCAGGCTTCAATGGCTGTTCTAAGAGTGTATTTACCTCCTTGCGCTAAAATGAGTTTGCTTGCTGAACTTCTACCAAATCACAGGTTTCTGCTAAAGGGAATTGTATAAAGGAAAAAGAATAAAAATGATATAACTATAATGACATAAATCTGTACCTGATATATTTAGAACATAAATCAGAGAGTCAAGGTTCAAAAAGTTTAAATGACTTGAAATGGAAACAAAATAGAATCATGAATCCACCTATATATCCCCACTTTTAGTCTCCGTGGTGACCTGCCTCCAGACCTGAGACTCGGTTCTGAGGTATCATCCATCCTGGCTTGATTTGCTTCGCCACGCAGCCCCCACTTCAAAGCTCACCCTGAGCCTGTATTAAGCCATGCACGTCTGATCACTTTTGGCTCTGATCCCCTCCCAGCCTCAGCTAAACAGTCGCTGTTCTGAGCTCCTGGCTTTTTCAGGCGCCAGGTATATGCTTTGACTCCTAGAAGGCCTGTCATCCCCGCCACCATCACCATCAAACTAGTCTTGTACATGGGCGATCCCAGAAAGATGTTTTCCTTTTAGATATGTTAGGAAACCAGATTTTTTTTCCACATTTATTTTTAATAATTTTTTTATTTTTACATTTTTTATTGAGTTACAGTCATTTTACAATGTTATGTCAAATTCCAATGTAGAGCACAAGGAAACCAGATCTTAATGAGGACTTCATTTCAGATGAGTCTTTCGATTACTGAAATAATGTATTATTGCATATCATCTTTTCTTGTTTTAATTTTTTTCCCTTTAAAAAATAATTATCTGGGAACAACCCATGGGTCAGGGACTATCAGGTACTTTGCCAAGAATTCCTGGGCTTTAACCTGGAGAACAGCCTGCAGAGAGAGAACAAATTGACTCAGGTATCCTGTATGCCCCCAAGAGTCAGACAGCAGCAAAGCTTACTGAGGATGTCAGAGAAAAGGGTGCGCTCTCCATGTGCAAGATGAAAACATGAGCAGGGGTCCTCATCAGAAGTCAAGATAGGATTCCTGCATTTCCCATCTTAAGAGATATGGCAGCAAAGAGAACCAGACCCAGGCTTCTGCACAAATGGCGGTCCACCCTTCTCAGCCATGGCCTTGGAGAGGGAAAGTGCTGTGACTCTCCAGCTGTCCCCTCCGCTGTCTGCCGTGCAGACAAGGGCAGTGGGTAAGCAGCCCTCACTGGGCCCCATCCAAAGAGTATGGCAGTGAAGTAGAGAAAAGCCTGACTGAGTGGGCTTTTGGTGTGGTTTTGTCCTTTCCTTCTCACTTTTTTTTTTTTAACTTAAAGATGAGGAGCTTTGTAACAAATTAAACTTCCTTTGTCCTCTTCTCCTGTCTGGTTCTTCCTATTAGATATTTGATATTGTCTGTCCAGAAGCAAGCATCATTGTAATTTAGAATACATCCTTCCACTCAGTGTTTTACTCACCATTCAATATCCTACTCCCCAATAAGGTTTGTAATAGAGGAGAACAAATCTGACTCCACACTGGATCTGTTCCTTTGGACTTAACCGCTGTGCCCTGTTCCCTAGGCTTAGTCTTGCTAGCTCTGCACTCACGCAAAGATAGTAAGTTGCAGAATTGTTTGAATTGTCGGAGGACTTGCAGGAGCACCGTGAGCTGGCCCACGTGGACAGCTGCAGGAACAAAGAATTCCTACACCAAGAAGTTGGCAACAACCACCCACACCCTCTCCCCTGTTTTTTTGTTTGTTTTGTTTTGTTTTGTTTTGTATAAAAGGAGCCTGTATTCAGACTGGAGCAGGATGGTTCTCCAGGACATTAGCCTGCCATCCTCTCTGTCTGCTGGCTTTCCAAATAAAGTCACTGCTCCTTGCCACGACACCTCGTCTCCCAATTTATTGGCCTGTCGTGCGGTGAGCAGAATGAGTCTGGACTCAGTAACAGGTTGAGTACATGTTCACGTATTAATTACCTTTTTATTTTCTTTCTTTTTATCTTTTTTCCAGTGGAAAAGAAGTTCTCTTAAATTCTTTTCACAATAAAAAGGTATTTGGCACAATTAGGTGTGGCTTAGCATTCTGTTTTCATCTTCTGTAAATCACCTCATGAAGCCTTTGGTCCAGTGTGTATTAGGTTGTCTTTTTCTTACAGATTTATGGAAACTCTATGTTCTAGATTCTAATGGTACCTTAATATATAAATTACAAATGTCTTCCTCAGTCCCTCATTTTTGTTTATTCTGTCCTTTGTGGTACAGAAGTTTCTAATTACTGTGGGAAAATCTATCACACTTTTACTTAATGGGTTGTGCTTTTTGTGTCTTCTGTTTTAAAAAAAATCTCCTACTGCAATCATAAAGATAATCTCTTATATTTTCTTCAGGCACCCTTAAAGTTTCATTTTTCACATGTAAGTTTTTAATTCATCTTTGTATAGTGTGGAGAATGTACCTAATTTTACATGAATCCACTGTCCCAACATCTATATTAAATAACGAAACTTTTTCCTTTGACTTGTTTTGCCACCTGTAGCAGAATCTTCTGCTTCCTCGATATCCTTTCTCCTCTTCCTTCTGTAGTAGATTTTTAATTGGAAACCTGGGCATCCAGAATTAACTACATTTCCCAGCCTTACTTGGAGCTAGGTGTGGCCATGTTCTGGCCAATGAGCTGTTAGTGGAAGTAGTGTGAGCAACCTACAGGAAATGTCCCCAAGGGGAGAAGGCATGCTTTTTTCCTTCCTTAACCTCTTCCCTGCTGATGGAATGAAGATATGTTGGCTGGAGCTGCAGAAGTCATCCTGAACCATTAGTGGAGCTTAGAAAAGTAGGCCATGCACAGTGGTATAAAAAGATAAAAATCTAGGCCCCTGAGTTCCTCTGGATTAACAGGTGAGAGAGAAATAAACAGCTACCTTGTTTAAGCCATTGCTATTTTGAGTTTTGCCAATCACAGAAAGAAATTGTAATATACCACATTTATATCAATTTGCCACAAGTGCTTCAGTCTATTTCTAAGCTCTTATTTCTCTTCCATTGATTTATTTTCCTATCATTGGGCCTGATACCACATGCTTTAATTAATATAAATTTATATTGAGTTTTGGTGTGTAAAAAGTAAATTACCTCTTCTAGTCCCTTTCCAGAATTGTTTTTGGCTGTTCTCTGACCATTACTCCCCATATGAACTTTCAAGTCAGTCTAGTTCCATGGGGGAAAGCATGATGGCATTTTTATTTGAATTTTTTTTTAACTTAGAGATTAACTTAGGGAAATCAACACCTTTTTGAAATCGAATGCTCCCATACATAGGCATACAATAACCTGCTGTTTATGTTTTTATGTTCTATAATGACATTTTATACTTTTTCTTGATAAAGGTCTTCATATCCTTTGTCAGATTTATAGTCCTTGATGTTATCATAAATGATATTTTTAACTGCATTTTCTAATGCGTTATTGATGATATAAAAGATAATTAATTTTTGTATGTTGATCTTGTATTCACCAACCCTGCTGAACTCTTATCAGTTCTAAGAGTTTATCTGTAGAACCTCTTGAATTTTCTATTAAAAATCAGCCCCTCAGGCCTGCAAGTTCTGCATCTGCATATTCAACCAACCACAGATCGAAAATATTCCAAAAAATTCTCCAGAAACTTCCAAAAGGCAAAACATGAATTTGCCATGAACTGGCAACTACTCACATAGCAATTGCATTGTTTTTACAGCTATTTATATAGCATTTACATTATATTAGGTATTGTATGTAATCTAGAGGTGAGTAAATGTAAATGGGAGGATAGATATGGGTTGCGTGAAAATACCATGTCACTTTATGTAAGGGCATTCCCAGATTTTGGTGGAGGGGGACGCCTTGAACCAACAAATCCCCAATACATTAGAGGGTAGCACTGACTAATTCCTAATCGGGGTTATTTTGTATTTTAAAATTCTTGTTACAGGATTATAGGAGTTTTCAGAAAAGACTCAAAAATTTTAGACCGTGACCCCTCTGAATTCTAGATGTCTGTGTAAGGGGCCCTGGGGTCACATTACAATGGTGAGGAAATAGCTCTATTACCTGGAATAGGATGCTTAGTCTCTTGTGTTTGAAGGTCCACAAGCAGAAACGAGGAGGAATGGTAATTGGGGCCACAGGTCTGTAAGGTGACAGATGCTTGTATTCAGCCAGCTTGCATTCTGAATCCAGGAAAAGCCTGCCTGCCCTTCTGGCCAGAGACTCCAGTTTCCCAGGGCGCTGCCACTTTGCATCAGCCTGCCACCCAGTGGTCATATCAATTATAGTAACACGTTACTGGAGTCACTGCCTAATCCATGTCACATTTTTCTGTGCCTGAGATAAATGTTTACTGAGTCAAATCGAGGAGGAGAGGAAAGTAAACATCCCTATTACAAGGTGACAGTGGCAAAACAATAAATGATAAAAATTCTTATGAAGAGATAAAAAGATAAGAGATGTAATTCCCATGTCTGTTAATGAAATTAGTAGTCTACCTAAGCCAACTGTTTCAATATCACTTGCTTAAACATTAGTGAAATGGACCATTAACAACCTCAGCTTACACCGGTCAGATGACTGGCCCAGCCACGGAGAATGTGAGGAAGGACACGAAGCTGAGACCACGGGGATTTCAGGATTACCGCCCTGATCGTGAGCAGCCTTGTGTTCATTACTGCAGACACCACCATGGGCAAAAGAATGTCAATTTCCCTCACTGAAAAATCGAAGATGACCTCAGCTCAGTGCTAAGCTCAGTCCTGGGACAAATGCCACCCATTCCTAAAAACACCTTTCCCTTGTACTCCTAGAGGACAGATTCGCCAAGACCTGAAAGTAGGACTAGGTTACTTATTCCAAGTGGTTTCCATCGTATTTAGGCTTTGCTGTGAAGGGAGGTTCACCCGGGACCAACACCATGGATTCTCAGGGTAGACTTGAACCATCTCCGAACTTCAGATATCTCCAGGACCGGCAGCTGTGGAGGCCAGCAAGCCACCAGGCAGACCCTGGAGTAGTGCTGAGTAGCAAAATCAGGCCCAGGCTCTAAACTTGAAGTCCTGTACGTGCGACGGCCTCTATCACAGGGACTATTCACGGCCAATTCACAGCCTCACCCCTAGTTTACGTGCACTCCAAAGGCATCATCAACTCAAAATTCTGATTAGGAATTAGCACTACCCTCTGATGTATTGGGGATTTGTTAGTGTTTACTTTTTGTTTGTTTTGGTTTTAGGCCAGAAAAGGGTTTTATTTCTTGTTGACCAGAAATCATATATTAAAATGAGCCCACTTGTATAGTAATGCCCAGTAACAAACTGATGTCACATGTTTAAGTGCAAAAAAGTGGGAAAGGAAAATACACATGAAGGGAGCATCTCTCCTCCCCATAATCTAGGGAGGAAAGAAAGGAAGCAAGTCAACATTCATAGAACATGACGGGGCTCCAGGAACTTTGCCGTCTTGTCTGTTACTTAAACCTTCACAGAAACTTGTGAATTGGAGAGGACGGTACCTTGGACCTCCAGGTCCTTGTCTGCAAAGTGGAGGTAATACCTCTGAGTGGGGCCATAAGGGTTAAATGAGATAAACATCCTGGCACAGAATAAATTATAGTTGCTATACAATTGAAGCCAGCTGTTAATCTCATTTTACGGATGATAAAAACATCAGTTCTAAATTGTTTTAAACTCACTACAACTTAAAAATAAAAAGAAGAAGACAATATCAAACTCTACAACTGGAGTCACGTCCAGAAACCATCACAGCTATCATTCTGTTGATTACTATGGAAAACAAAAGGAAATGCTAGTGAGTTTCAGGTGCCCCAGGTTGTTTTTTCACACATACCTGGTTTATAATGAATTAATAGAAAGGAAAATATTTCTCTTTTGTCTCCCTTTCCCCAGCTCCTGTCAGAAAGTTTTAAAGAATCCTGAAATAAAAGGAAATAATTACTAGGGCAATCTTGTTCCCAAGGATAGCTGAAACCAGCTGTAGCAATGCCAGTCACTCCCAAGGAAGGATCCAATTATAGAAACACAGGGTTTCCTTAGGCAACAAATCCCAAATATTTATGTGTGAGATACTTCAGTACTGCTTTTATAAACTTTAGAACTTACACATGGTTCACATTAAGTTGTTAATTAATTTACATCCACCTCGGTCAGGAGACAGCAGAATGAACTGCTTCCATCATCTGCAGTGAGGTAAAGAACTTAAGAGACCCCTTATGTGCAGGAATGGGTCTGAACAGCCCCAGCAGTTTTGCCTAGGTTGAAGGACAGTTTTCATAGATATATTAGGCATCTCGATAAAAATTTGTCAATCCCCAGAAATAAATATATATATACACACAGACACATCATAGGAAGCTTAGTAATAAAAATATACATTATATTTTATGGTTTTTCCTAAATGAAATCCTTATTTCTTAATTTGTTGCTTCCAAACAAATAAAATGTGGGTTTTTTTTTAAGATACAAGAATTTTGCTTCTTAATAACTCAATTTTCAATCTGTTATGTGCATTGGTCCATAGGTCACCATCAACACTGAAAATAGCATTCATTTTTTTGGAGTTTTTATAGGCGCACCATGACCTGGCCTACATGGACAGCAGAAACACCAAAGGATTCCAGGAACAAAGAATTCCTACACCAAGAAGTTTGAATCAACCAACCAACCACACTCCCTCCCCTTTTTGTTATCAAAGGAGCCTGAATTCTGACTTGGGGAAGGTGGTTATCCAGGACATTAGTCTGCCATCTTCTTGGTCTGCCAGCTTCCCGAATAAAGTTGCTATTCCTTGCCCCAACACATCATCTCCTGATTTACTGGCCTGTCTTGCAGCAAACAGAATGAATTTGGACTTAGTAACAGCACCTCACACCTTCGCAGTACAAGCTGACTTTTACTTTCTATGTCAGAAACAATAGAACAGTAAAAGATAGAATAGTAAAACAATAGAATAGTAAGCAACAGAAACAATAGAATAGTAAGATACTCAAATCCATTGTAATCAGAGAAATGCAAATGAATGTGAAATGCTACTTTCCCGCCTATCAAAGTGGTAAACATTTGCAAAGATGTTCCCAGTGTTGGGAACCCTCCTGGGAAACTTCACAGGCTGCCAGTGGTGGTGGTGTGTAAAGGGTACACACTTTTGGAAAGCATCCATTTGTTAAGTGTCTATCAAATTTTTAATGCGCAAATCCTCCACCCAGAAAATTAACATCTGCAGAGAAACTTTTTAATTCGTATATTTCTGTATTGCTTATGTTTTCACACCAAATATGTACCACCTGAGGAATTTAAAAATATATTTTCTAAAAAGAATCCTGAACGGTAGGCTTCTGTAAACATTTTCTGAAGCTTTGTACCTTTACTACTCTGGAAAAAAAAAATCAAATGTACTTTTTGGGTTTTTCTGGAAGTGTTAGCAGCAAAACTTGAAAACGAAAAGACTCTGAGTTTGTCTCTGGGAGAGGCCTGCAGGAGCCCCAAGGACAGACCCAGTGGTTTCAGGGTTGGGGTTAGGGCCTGGGGAGAGGGCAAGGAGCTGAGCGGGATAAGCCAAATTTTAAATGTCACCTGGAAAGCAAGACTGTGGCAAGAAGCCCAGGAGTCTCCGCCTTCCATTCTCAATGAGTTACTAGGATCATGAGAGAAACACACAGACACTCACCAGGACCCCAAATATCTCTGGACCCACCCGGCACAGATATTACAAACTGGTGTAAAACCGCAGAACACCTACTAAAGAACACTCTACCCAGTAGATATTAAAGCCCTCCTTCCTCAAGGGGATGTAGAAGAATGTTTAAAATGTATATAAACACACCTTTCCAAAGCAGGTCAAATAAGCTTGGCCTTCTGGGCTGGGGAGTCTTCGGGAGTGGAAATTCTGAGTGTCCACGCGGCAATAGCTGTGGCAGGTACTACCAACACAGCGTGAATCTGTACCCCAGGGCCCACAGGCCACTGTCAAAATAAACCCACTGCAAGCACAAACATCGGTAAGAGTCAAAAACCATAAAGCAGAGGTTACAAAACAAAGCCAGGGTCCAAACACAGCCCCTTCAAGGTCACTACAAACAAAATGTGGGAAACCAACTCAGAACACTTCAACAAATAACATGGATCCCTTCATTTCCCCAAAGAAAGCACAGGCCCTGTGCCCAAATCACCGGCTTCCTTTTGGTCTGCATATCCACATTCCTGTTCTTTGAACATTTTCTTTTTAAGTTAAACTGTAACCCCTTGCACATCCAGGCTATCTTATCTGGACTAAGATGGCCAGGCTGAATAAATCAAAAAGCTAAACTCCAGAATACTTAAACAACATTTTGCATTATTTCAAAACACAGCAGGAAAGGCCAGCAACCCAAAGCACAGTGCCTGAGGCAAGGGGAGGGGGCAGGTGACTGTCCCCAAGCTTCAGGCATTCTGGAATTCTGAGCACTTTTCAGGAGTTCTAGGAATGTGACCTTAGTCATTCACTCATTTATAAGTTTATAAATTTATAAAATTAACTCATGCTGTTGTTAAAGGTCATAAGAGGTGCACCTTTCACAACCCAGTGTCACAGAAATGTGACTTTTACACGCAAGACCCCATCTCTGGATCTAGAAGGACATGGTTAAAGAAACTTCCATGTACTGAGCCCTCCTTGGAGGAAGCTGCTAACTTTAGTCTGAATGGCCTTTATTAGCTGAGAGTCCTGAAGTTTTGCTGGTGTAGGATCTCTATTAACAAAGATCGAGTGTGCCGG
The DNA here is from genome assembly GCF_048564905.1 of Vicugna pacos. NCBI lineage: Eukaryota > Metazoa > Chordata > Mammalia > Artiodactyla > Camelidae > Vicugna > Vicugna pacos. Next base: position 8,425,421 of record NC_132994.1, on the reverse strand, counting down.
CCCTGTCTGAAGGCTCAACTTAGTTTTCACTCTGGCAAAGTTAGTTTTAAAGGGCACTACATGGAACTTTCTAGCAACCAGAGCTGTCTGAGCTGCCTCAGGAGACAGTTTCTCATCCCTGGGAGCTGGCACAGAGGCTGATCTGAACAGGGAGGGCAGCTGGACTTGGAATCCTGTTATTCCGGAGAGGTGGACCGCAAAGCCAGGCATATCTGTGTGCTGCTGGTTACAGCGGCAACAGCAAAGACCCGCACACGAACTGCCACACTCCTGCAGTCAGTCTATCGAAATCGAGGGAGGGGTATTGGTAACACGCGGAGAACAGAGGCAATCTGCAAACTTTAACATCAATGTGGTCTTGAAGATCTATTTCATAGCCTGATACATTACAATGGTCTCTGTGCCACGCTTAACTGTAGTTATGTATTAAAATGAAAATGACATTGCATAGCCTTTGTAACTCTCACATCCTCTCAGATACCTTCTGTCCTTAGTGTGGTGCTGAGAACAACGTGTGCACCAAGTATTCACTGACTGATCAGCTCATTCCATATAACAGGGTTGATAGAAATGAAACTGAGAACTACAGCTAATACTAAGTCTTGCTACATGTTAGGCATTCATTATATTTTATATACATTATTTCGTTTAATGGGAAGAACACAGAATTTGGAGCACATTGACCTGGATTACAATTTTAGCTCTACTTAAAAAAAAAAATAAGTGAAAAGATTTGCACCAAACTTCAATACTGGTTACCTTCAGGAAGTGGCTTCCAAACAAGTTTGTCCCAATTCTAATTTAAATCTTGGTGTTCTGACAATATGACAATCTGATAGCTCTTACTGGATTATCTAAAATGTGTTGATTCACCACAAACACACAAAAAATCACATTCTGTTAGCACTGGGGCATTAAGTTACAATGATACCGTAATAGGAGATGTGCATTTTTTCAGTTAAAAAAGTTTAACTTGGGCCTCAAATAACTGCAGTTTAAGTCATTAATTTCTGAGTTATTTTAAACAAAATCAATATATTGAAATCACAAATTACTAATTTCTTTTGGAAAAAAATACTACAAGTAGATTCACTCCACTATTAATTTTCATGAATACTTCTATTGTAACGAAGCAGGACCTATATCCTCTGGGGCAGCTCCTCTCTGAAGCATCCAGATAATAGTATCTTATGTATATTTCCTGAATTTTTCAGATGCTTAAAACCACCACGAAAGGGAAGAAATTAACTACTTGATGATCAAGAGCGTATAGCCCCCAGACCTTCTGGCGCCTGGTGGTTGGTGGTGTTGACCACCTCCACATTAACCAGTCAGAGGACTGTGTATGACCTGATCACATACTCTGTGACCCTCCTCCTTTACCTGGCCTTTAAATATGTTTTGTTAAGCTCCTTCTGGGAGTTCCGGGTTTTCTTAGGCATAAGCCACCCGATCCTCCTTCCTCAGCCTTGCAATAAACCTTTCTTTCCTCCAAACTTCAGTGTTTCAGATAGTTTGAGCTCGTGGTGCACAGGAACCTCGTTTGGCAACAGTTCCTCCAAGATTTGGTATTTCATTCTAGAGAAGCACCCTGCAGGTATCTGGCCAAGAGCTCAGAAGAAGAGAGACTATGGATGCTTTAAGATGGGAGATGAAGCAGAGCTTATGGAAAACAAAATCCAAATATGGGACTGGGCTCTCCCCCCTGCCACCAAGCCAAAGGAGGATGGGTGGAAGATGTGAATGGGGAGGAAATGACTGAGACCAGCTCCACAGGGTAAAGTCTGGGCCTTACTTTCAAACCCTTTTGGTCCTAATCTCAAGCCCCTCCCACAGCATCTCTCAGAACAGGAGTCCCCTGGAAGAAAGACTGGACAAACCCAACCTGTGCAGTTCGAGTTGGCTCTTCCCATCTCTACCAACCTCTGTTCCTCCTGGATGGGGTCCAGAGTCTGTGCCTCTGACTCTTATCTCCAATCACTCATTCCCTCTTCCATCTCACCTGCCCACACCCACTCTCATCCACCTATCCACTCATTATCCTTCCAACTGCAGGGCCCACCCAGTCTCTTCAGCCCTCCACTGGTGTGCCATCTGTCCATTTATGCACTCATCTATCCTGTCCATCTTCACTTGTCTCTTTTCTCTATCCGTCCATCCACCCTCCACCCTTCCATCCAACATCTCGCCCATCTCTCCAGGCATCTGTCCATCCATCCTCCCATGCATCTCCTCGATCTGCACCTATTTACCTCATCCATCCTTCCACTCATCCCATCCTCTCGCGAACCTGTGTTCATTGTCTATGTACAACCGGTATAATTTCCTTCCCTCCATCCATCCACCAATTATCCAGCCAGCCAACCTGCAGCCACTCTTAGGCTCCTGGAAGAGGCAGAGAGCTGAGACGCAGCTCTTGGTTTTCCTGTTGCATGGGGCAGGACCTGGGTTTTCCTCGGTGTGCGCGTCTGCATTTTATCCCTGCCTCGCTACCTCGTTCTCTCCCCCCCCCAACCCGCTCCCCACTCGCGCTCCCTCTAATGTGTGATCTGGAAGCTCTATAAAGCCTGCTATAATCCGTAATGCAGTCTCTGGCTCCCGATTTGGGATCCAGTTTCAGAGAGCGAGAGATTAAGGAGCCAGCAGCCCGGTGAGAGGAAGGAGCTCGCCTCTCTCCTCCTTCTCCCCCACCCCCCACCTCCAGGCATCTGGCTCGGATCGCCCCCCGCCCCCGCCCCCCAGGAAGGGGGAAAAAGGCGAGAGGAGAGGGCATTTGAGAGGAGCGGAGCGGCGGCGGCTGCCAGAGAGGGATCGGCGGGCGCAGGCTGCAGAGGGCACGGCGTTGGCGCCGCCCTGGCGAAGCGAGCGCGGAGCCGGCGAGCCTGGAGCACAGGAGGCCGCGCAGCGTCCTGGCCAGGCCCGGCCCGCGCGCCCCACATCGCCCACAGCCCGGGCACCCGGGCCTCCCAGGCGTCAGGGGAGCCCCGGCCGGCGTGGAGACGGGAGGGTGCCTTCGTGGGCCAGCTGGTGTGCTACCGGGGGCGCCCCGGCTAGACCTGGAGCTGACCGGGGACGGAGGGGCGGGGGGGCGCGGCGGCGATAGGAGCCCACCCTCCGATCGGATGCCCGGCTCAGCCCCCGGCGACGCGGGCCTCCTGAGGATTTGCAACTCGCTGGGTCAAGTCTTGAGGCCGCTACTGCTGGGGAAGGCCAGAAAGGCTGCGGCGCGGGGCTGGGGGCGCGGCGAGAAGGGGTGCAGCGAAGGTGGGAGGGGGTCAGGGGAGGGACGGGCGGCCGGATTTTCTAACTTCACATTTGGCGCTTCACAGCTCCGAAGTTTGCTCTCGGATCTCGGGAGTTTGGAACCCCGCCCCCGCCCCCAGCTTCTCCCCCCCGCCTTCCTCCAGCAGCGGGGACAGAATCTGACAGGTCTTGGCGCACCCGCACCGGTCACGCTGAGGAAGGGGCGACCTGGACGTGGGAGAGGCTCCTCGGCGCTGCTCACCTCCCCTGCACACACCCGGGGCAGGCTGGGGAAGGCGTTCCCCGTTGTGTCCCCCAACACATACAGGCGCTGGCAGGGGTCTTGGGGAACTCCAGATGTGCCCCACAGCCACACACAGTCTCAGGGAGGTTCAGGAGAGACACGTTATGGCCCCTTCCCCTCATCAGACCCAGAGCCCCTACAGACATTGGAGGGGCCCGAGATGTCCTCCAGTGGGCGGAAGCCGCCGGCCCTCAATGGTGGCCGTGCTCGCTTGGACCCACGGAGCTGCCTCGAGGAATGAGCCTGGCCCCTACCCCTTCCCAGGCAGGCCGGGGCCCTGGACCCAGCCAGAAGCCCTCTCCCCCTAGTCCCCACGGCTCTCTGGGCAGGGTTCAGCACGTCTCCGGCCTGCCTCGGGAGAGAGCAGCAGAGCTGAAAATCGTGGTGAAGCGAGGTGGCCTGAAAGACTTGATAGAGGCTGCGACTCCAAGCCCCGGCACCTCTGCTGGGCGGCTGTGGCTCCTGCTGGGTCACTTCCTAGGCAGCCCAGAGGGATCGCCCACTCAGACACCCAAGCCGCGGCCCGCTGAGCGTCTTACCTTTCCCAACCTTATTTTCGGCTTCCAAGTTTCTTGCAGTGCAGGGACCCAGGATGGGAGCAGACAAGCCCTGAACCATCCCTCCTTCACATCCTGTAGGTGTACGGTGCTTGGAGTCTGAGGAGGCGGCCACAGCGTCTGGTAGGACCCGAAGCCTTCCTTCCCTGGCGACCCCAGCCGCCACCAAGGTAGCAGGGAGAACCCGAAGCCTTCTGTTCCTTGCCGCTCCCTCCCCACCGCAGGCGGCAGCGAAACTCTGCATTCCGACGCCCCGCTGCCGCCGGTGGGGCTCCGACGACCCGAACAAGGTCAAGCAGGCGAAGGAGCGGGCAGGAGCCGGGGCGTCCAGGGGCCGAGTGTGAAGCCGGCGGGAATGCGCCAGGGCAGCGAGGCTCTGCTGGCGGGCACGGCGCCGAGGCTCGAGCGGGGAGTCGGCTGCCTCAGTCGCGGGGAAGGGCGCTTGTTTTCAGGTGCGCTCCCGCGCCAGGGTGGACAAGGTGATTCGCCGCTCTCGGCATCACGCCGCACTCCTCCGGACCCTGGGCCGGGAGAGGACACAGCCAAGTTGTTGAGCCGGCCCCTGTCCGCAGGCTCTGGCTCCTCTTGCGCCTCGGTGGACGAGTCCGTGAAATGGGGGCGAGGGTGAGGCTCTCAGAGCCTTTCCGGCTCAGGTCTTCGGTTTTCAACCGGACATCCAACGTGCTGGGCCCTCAGCGAGCTGGGTCTGCAGCGTCCCGGCCAGCTGGCCCGGAGGCAGCTGGGCCCGGCACCAGGCGGCGGCGGCAGGGCCAGAAGAACGGCAGGGCGTGGGCGGCCTTCCATGGCGTCCTCGCCTCCTGGCCGGCGGGCCGGCCCGGCTCCGATTTCGGAGCAGGGCCTGGGGCCCGAGCCCGCCTCCGACTTCGGAGCAGGTCCTGGGGCCCGAGCCCTCCTCCTAGGGACGCCTCCAGCTCCTGCGGCTGCTGCGGCCCGGGGCTGCGGCGGCGGTAGCGGTGGGTGGCGCGCCGTCTCGTTCCGCGGAGAGAGGCTTCCGCGCTCCGGCCGCCTGCCCGCCCCTTCTGTCTCCTCCGCGGCCCGGGCGCCAGCCCCCGGGCCCCCACCCTCTCGCAGGTCCCTGCACTCCCCCGCCAGGACCGGAGCACCGTCACCCGTGTCTCCCCACACTCCCCAGGCCCCTGGCTTCTGGGCCCCACGCACAGGCCAGAGCTAGCGCGTTCGTGTACAGGTGTGCCACGCGTGCACGTACGTGTCCGGCCAGCAGGTTGCCAGCATGTGTGGGCAGGCACGCAAACTGCCACATGTGTTTGCATGGCATGGAGCAGGGCTTGTGTGAATGTGCGCCCTTGAAGGCAGTGTTGAGTCCAACCACGTTTTACCTGTGGCAGGTCGGTGTCTGGCCATGTGCAAGAGGCGAAGACCTAGGAGCAAAACTCTAACCTTCCCCCACCAAGACCCTAAGCCTGGAGGGTTGTATTTACCCCAGCTGTCGGCAAATCCCCCTTTGCCATTGCCCTCTGGAACCCTCTGGCCTCCAGCCTCCATGGCTGCAACTGTGCCATCAGACAGAGCTGTGTTTTCTGGCACCCACTGTGGGTGCCGTGTGTACACACTGCCTGAGATGCAGCCTGGGAGAGGCAGAGGGCGTGGGAATACAGGAGGAAAGAGACCCTGATTGGCTCAGTGAATGGGCCCTGGAGGTAGAAGACTGTGGCCTGCAGGAGCCCAGAGGTGGGGCTCCCTCACCCCTCATCTCCCAAGGGATCCCCCACCTCCATCTGGCTCTCCATTATATTCCTGCTGATCCCACCAGCCACCTCCCTGCCCATGGGATCTGTGGGCATCCTCAAGGGCTCACTTGGAGGAGGCACAGATGGGGTCTCAAGGCCCTCAGGGCCTGCTGGGTGACTGTGGGTCCCAGAGAAGCCTCCAGGGCTGGTGGTTTCCAGAGGCTCAGAGGCTGAGGTGGACAGTGCGATGAGACCCTGGCTGTCCCCATCCACTCCCAGCTGTGGCCAGTTCTGGGCATGCCGACTCTGAGCTGAGACTGGGCGGAGGAGGGGCTGCTGTCAGAGCACCTGAGGTGCTGGTGAACAGGGTCATCGGTGCTCTGGCTGTGTCACTGACCCACACCTGGCTATGGGTGGAGGGCCCCACCCCGCGGAGCAGGTGCCTCCCGCCTTGTTTGGCATGGGGACTTCGGACAGCGCTTCTCGCTGCCCAGAGACACACGCAGGGTAGGAAGCCTTGCAGCCCTCCCTTGCGTGCAGCCCTGCCTGAGTGCAGCGCTGGGAGCTGTCAGGGGCCACCCAGGGCGGGTGTCAGTGAGCCCCAGTTCTCCCGGAGTAGTGCCAGTGATTTCAGGACATGAGAGCGCCCTCCACCACCTGCTGTCCCTGCTCCCCACCCGAGCCCTGACTGTCTGGTCCCCCCTCACCTGGGGCACCTTTAGAAAGGTTTTCTCTCAACAGCAGCACGTGCACATCTGCACGCGTGTGCTCACGCACACACACCCCCAACTACTCTGCTGCCAGTGCACACCCTCACTCCCGTGCCTACACACACGCACATACAGATGTACCCCAAGTCACGTAGGCCTGTCCTTCAGTCCTGGCCTGTCCCAGCCGAGGGCCCCACAGCTCTGTTCCTGGTTGCTGGGTCGGCGAAGCTCAGCCCGGGCTGCAGGTCCGGCTTGTCCTATCTCCACCCAGCCCAGCCTGGTGCTTGGGATGCAGCTGGTGGTGGCCCTGAGCTCTGCCCGGCCCACACTCTCTGTCAACCTCCCTCACCCTAGCTGTCCCAGGGAGAGGGGAGATGGTGTCCCACAGGTGTTGGGGAGGCCCAGATCCGGGAGCTTTGGTGCCTCTTAGTACCAGGGACTGGGGCCCTACTGCCCAGTGGGGATACCTGGCTGGTCTGCCCCCACCTCTCTGCAGTGAGTGGACTATGGCCAGGGGCCTCCTTACGGCAGGCCTGGGGTGCCCCACAGTCAGCCAGGGGACTGGGGGGCTGGTTGGCTGGCACAGGCTGTGAGTGGGGGCAGATGGTGGCCGTGGGTCTGCGGGGAAGGCTAGTCAACCACCCCACCTGGCTCTGTGCTCATTAAGGGAGGCCTGCCTGGGCTCCCCAGCCCCTCCTCGCCACCCCAAGCCCCTTAGAAGGCGCAGACAGGTTGTCCTGGCTCTGCGATGGGGTCTCCCGCCAGGGCTGCCTCTGTCTCCAAGTGACGAGCTGCCTCACCTGCTATGGCCCAGGGGGCATATGTGGAGGCCCCTGGGGCCCCCCAAGCAGGGACGGCAGGCTTCAGTGGGCAGGGTGGTCAGGGGCCCCCTCCTGCTGGCTCTCCCAGCCCTGCACACCACCAGTCCCTGGGGCATCCCTCAGTGCCGCAAGTGCCCACCTGCCCTCCCTCCCCAGTGCAGCCGTTCCCAGACACACAGGTGGGCACTGTTCACATGGCCAGCAGGACAGCAGTGTCTTTTGTGGCTGGTGTCTGGGGATGCCATTGGCGGCTTGGGGTGGATGGGGAGGGTACGGAGGCAGGACCTGGTCCTATCTGTGTGCTGGGCTAGGCCTGGGGAGGATCCAAAAGGCTGAGGTGAGGCTGGAAAATCCTGGAGCCTGAGGTACCAGTGTCCAGCCCATGCCCTAGTTGTCCGGCAGGGAAACCAAGGCACTGGGGCTTCTGATCGCAGGCAGGGATCATGGATGGTTCACACGCTCGTGGGTACATCCGGGACGGTGGGAGGTGGGGGTGGGGTCTCTCTTCTGATGGGGACCTTGCCAGCTGCAGCGTGGGGCCTATATGGCTCCTACCCCATGGGAGTCCCGTGAGACCAGAGACCGGTCCTGGTGTGCAGTAAATAAACCAGTCATCGTCTCCGTCCCTCGTCGCTGTGGCTCCAGCTCCTTGTCCCCGCCTGGCATGGCCATCTCTCTGAGGTCCCCCACCCCTCACCCTGAGGACAACCTGCAGGCTCTGGGAGGCCGTGTGGCAGGTTCGGGGAAGAATTTGACCAAAGTGATGGGGGCTGGACCCCTGGAGAGCCTCCTGGCAGCAGGGCATTTTGGTCCTGAGGGTGTGATGGGAGAGGCAGGGACCTGAGTGGCAGGGCTTGGGAACCCAAGAGGGACAGTGGGTGATGGGCCCTGCAGTGACCCAGGCTGGTGTATGGGAAACCAAGGGCCAGAGAGGGGCCCTGTGGCTTAGGGGAGACAGTGAGCACCCAGTGAGCACTTCTGGAGAGAACTGCCCAGTGACCACGCTGAGCCCTGGCCCTGGGTCAGAGCCCACAAGCCTCTTCCACCCCTCACCTTCGGTCAGCAGGCTGGCAGTTTGACCCCAGCAGAGTATGACCCCAGGGTGCTTGGTGGCCCCTTATAGGCCCCACACTGCTAAGGGCAAAGGGGGAGCCAGCTCGAGGGAGCCCAGCACAGAGGAAGCCACAGTTCAGATGCTGTGGGAGTTGCCAGAGGTCCCCCGTGCCAGGTGCGCACCCAGCCATCTGCTGGCCTGGCCCTCCTTCTCTGAGGCCCTGCCTTCGGCTCCTTGGGGCTCTGTCCTGGCCATTGGCCTCTCCCTAAATGGTCCTCGGCAGGCAAGCCCTCCTCTTCCAGTCCCTGTCCCTGTCCCACTGCCCCGTATGTCCCAGGTAGCACACGCTGAGCCCAGGTCTCCTCCTGCCCTGAGACTTGTACAGGTGTGGTGCACATGTGCACGTGTGCAGACATAGCATGTGCATACAGAGACACATGCACCTACAGATATGTGCTTGCACACACACGTGCACACGTCTGCTCCCCACTGCTCAGCAAGGGGCCTCGCCACCCATCACCTACTTGCCCAAGCTGGAGGCCCAGGGACCTCCATTACCCTGTCTCTCCTCTGACTCCATCTTGGCCCAGACATCACACAGGACTCCCCCCAGCTCACCCTGATTGCACCTGCCTCCCGTGAGTCAGAGGGATCCCCTCAGTGAAGACCAGGTCCTGACCCCTCATCCTAGAGTCCTGCCCGAGGGGGCAGGTGGGAGCAAGGGCCCCCTCGCACGCCCTCACCCTATCCTAGCTCTGATCGCCCAGGCCTGGGATGCACTCGACTTGTCAACCTCCGCCACCGCTTTGTGGCCTGGGGCTTGACATGGGTATACCCTGGCCCAAGCCTTGGAGGGGCCTCTGAGGCATTTATCCAAGGCCTCGTTGCAGCATTTCAGGCAGGCAGTTAGTGGGGACAGAGAGGTTCAGCCTCTGGAAAGCATCTGGGGGGAGGGCCTCAGCAAATGCCTTTGTCCTGCAGGCCATGGTGTGACAACAGCGGGGGTTCCCACTTGCTGAGGGAGGGAGCCAAGGCACAGGGAGGCTGAGCAAGGCCCAAGGCCACACACAGGGAGAGGGCAGAACCGAGTCTTCCCACAACCTGTCCTGTGGATCGAGGCCTGCCACTGCCCTGTCCCAGCTGGGTAAGTGGGCAGCTCCTGTCTTCGGCTGGTCCAAAGGGCATCCTGGCGCCCGCTGCCCCCAGGAGCAGGACATGGAGGGCCTGAAGGTGGGGCAGACTCATTTCTCAGCAGAGGATGGTTCTCTCTTCCCCAAGGGAACGGCCCGGCTGACGGGGCCAGGGGTGCAGTGGCCTCGGATGTGCGTTGCGTGTTGGCCCCCACACGACCTTGCTATGTGACCCTGGGCAAGTCCCCTGCCAGCCTCAGTGGCCTCCACCCATCACCCAAGGGTAAAAGCAGCTCTGTCTGAAGGCTGATGTGAGGCCGAGATGGCCGAGCACACTCACCACACGTGGGGTCAGGTGGAGGGCACACGTGTACACAGATGTGCGCCCGGAGGGCACTCACGCTGTCCATGTGAGTGAACTTGATCTCCGAGGGTGTGAACAGGAGTGGGGCGGGGGCTTCACGGTCATGGAGATGACCTTGGAGTTCAGGGCGGTCGTGTTCCTGGGCGGAGCCAGCGGGCCGTGTCAGGGTCGGGAGCCCCCCTGCACGAGACCCCAGCTCCCCCGGCCTGGCCTTCCCCGACCCCACGTGCCCACCGCGCCCACCTCTGCAGGGCCGCGAAGCTGCCCAGGTTCCTGTAGGGCTCGGTGCTCATCACAAGCACAGACGAGTCATCAGCCTCTGGAAGAGAGCACCACCGGTCGCCCTCCTCCCAGCCCGCCCCCAGGCCACGACCCTGCTCTGGGGAGGGAAGCGCATGTCCCCCGAAGGAGGCCCCGGCTCGGTGGTCACATCCACCCCCACCACAGATGCAGTCTGCAGCTGAGCCGGGGGGGTTGCCCTGAGGGACCCTTGAGGGGATAGTTTCTCTTCCTGGGAACCAGAGTCACATGCTGTGCGACTCCAGGCTAGATCCTTGCCCTCCCTGCAATAAGGCCGTCCACTGGTCCATTCAGCCAAGGTTGGCTGGGAGCCTCTCAACACAGGGAGAGCAGGGAGGGCTTCCTGGAGGAGGGGGCAACCTCAGGAACACTGAGAAGAAATGGATGCTGCCCTAGCCTTTAAAGCAGCAGGCCAGACTCAAGAAGATACATCCCAGGCAGGTGGGCCTCCCACCCTGGGGGGGTCCCCTCCCACACTCCAAGGCCCCTCACCTGCCAGCCCCATGGAGAAGACGCTGTTGGACACAGTGACCCTGTCCTCTGGCACATTGGCCCAGTTGCCCATGGCCCACCAGCCCTCATGGAGAAGCTGATGTCTGTGGCTCTACTGACTGAGAGCTTGTGGATGCTGAGGACTGGGGAGGGTGGTGGTAGGCAAGAGACAACAGAGACAGAGAGAGGGAGACACAGACGGAGAGAGCTTTTGTGACAAGGAGCCTGAGAGTGGGCCCAAAAGTCCAGGACCATCACATGGGGGTGCTTGTGGCTCGGAGCAGGTGCAGGGCATCTGGGGCCACCCAGTCACGTGGATGCCCGATGCCAGCCTGCCCACGAGGCCCAGGGCCTGGACAACTTCCTGGTTCCTTCCAAGCCCTCAGATGACACCGGCCACCCCACCAGGGGTCCCCCAGCTCCTGTGAGAACCCAGGCCTAGACCCAGCCCTAGAAGTTGCCAGAGGTGAGTTCTGCCATCAGGGCTGTGGCCAAAGGGAATGGTGCCCACCTCGGTACACCTGCCCGGGACGATGGAGCCCAAGCCCTTCCCCCATCTCTGTTCTGTAACAGGGACAGATGCAGATCCCCCTCACAGCACTGGGGGCTATAAGGGGATCTAGGAAGGAAGGTGCTGGGTGTGGGGAAGGGGCAGAGGGGGACACAGCACGTCTGGGGAGGAGCCAGAGCTGAGAAAGCTGGTGGCATCTGCAGTCCTTCCTCCCACCCTCCCGCTGCAGGGAGGGGCCCTGCCGACCTCCTGAAGGCCCTCAGCCCCACTAGGCCCCAGCCAAGCTGCTCCTGAAAACCCCAGTGGGCTATGTCTGGCCCTGACCGGGGAGTCCCAAGTGGCAGACCGGCCTGGGAGGCCCGGACAGGGTGGAGGTCCCGTCTCTGATCCCCTTCATTCCAGGCCCACCCACTGCAGGCAGACGCTGCTCGCTTCACCCAGCACCCGCAGCCTGGGTCCAGGTCTGCACGGGGGCTGCCTGAGGTGTGGGGTGGAGGGGGAGGACCACGGGAAACAACAGCCCCACCTGTCCGGCCGTCACTGGCCTTCCTCCATCACTGGGGCCTTCCCCCAACAAAACCCCATCCCTCAGATGATTTCCACCTCCTGCCTTTGCTCAGGCAGTGCCTGGCCCGCACACTCCTCCCCCTCCAGGCCTGGCATCCTGGCTGTGCCCTCCCTCCCCCACAGGCCACGGCCTCCCTGCACCTGTGTGCTCAGCTCGGGGCCCAGGATGTCTTCCCTTCAAGAGGCCCTGGGGACAGCGATGGGCTCCCTCTCCAGGTGCCCAGCCCAGCACAAGGCTGGCCCTCCGGCGCCGAGCGCCTCACCGATGACAGGACAGGTGAGCAAGTCCATCATGCTCCACGTCTCTGAGCACCGACCATACGCCCGGGATGGTTCCAGTCCTGCGGACCAGCTTTGGAGTCAGGTTCACCACAGTGGAGGGGTGACGAGGGTGCTGCGGGTGGAGTGAGGGGACGCAGGGGAGTGTTTGGGAGCTGGTGACTGCAGGAGAGGTTGGATTTGTAGTCTCCAGCCATTGTCAGGAGCACGGTGCATGGTGACCAGCTGGGTGAGAACCCTTGTGTTCAAGTTTCAGACTTGTGGGTGCTAACTCCCACAGGCACATGGATCCCATGATAGAAAGCGGTGGTTTGAGAGAACAGGGGCCTGGCGCTTCCCCTAGCCTTTGGACGGAGGTTTCCAGGCAGGGCTGGACTGAATGGCTCCCACCTGTAAGTGAGCCTGAAGAGGGGCCCTAGACTGTCCCATTTCAGCCTCCTAGGGCACTGGGCACATGGTAGGGGGAGGTGTGCAAAAGCCTGTGATGTCGTGACTTCCTCCAGGTGGGCATCCAAAGAGATTCCTCCTGTGCCCCTGCTGGGTGACTGGCACCCAGGTGTAAGGTAGCACCTGCAGATGTCTTTTACAGAGCACAGATCTGCAAATTACTATCCTCCAAGGCTACGCTGGGGAGTCTACTCCCTGTTGCCCTACATTTTTTTCTTAGGTTTTTTTCTTTTTGGTGGGGGGAGGTAATTAGCTTTATTTCTATTTCTACTTTTTCAGGGAGGTATTGGGGATTGAACCCAGGACATTATGCATGCGAGGCACACACTCTACCACTGAGCTATATATACCCTTTTCCCCTCCAAGTTTTATGTTTCTTCTTTCACAACACTTTAAACTTACCTTGTTGATTATTATCTATTTAATAAATCCTTTTAGAATCACTTCTGGAACAAGACAGGATTCATGTTCATTAATTAAACAATAAAGAGTAATCGGTGCTTTCGGTAAAGACCCTTGTACTAATTTTCTCTCTGTATGAGAGGGATGCTGAACAAACTAGTCAACAATCACTTTTCATTTTACTTTTTATTCCACCCATTCAGATGTTAAGAATAAAATTGCATGCTGTTTCAACTTTGTCTTGAGAAAAATGGCCATTTTTCTAATTCTACAAGTGGGAATGTAAAATAACAAACTTTCTGGAGAACAAGTGACAAATATGGATCAAAGATCTTTTAAAGATATAGTGTGTGTATATATATGTGTGTGTGTGTGTGTGTGTGTGTGTGTGTGTATGTATATTTATCTTGCTGTATTACTTCCAAGAATTTCATACTCCACAATACTAATGAAATTTTCTTTAATGTAAAATCCCAAGTTAGCAATTATAAAACTTCTACAGATCTGTATTATTAAAGTAGATATAAAGAGTTCAAATGTTTAGAAACAAGAAATTCAGTGCCTCAACTACAGAGCTCTCGTTCCCACTCCACTTTTTCGTATTCTGTGATTTCATTCCTTTTGTTTCTGACAGCTCCTTTCATAGCCTATTAAGCTTCTTTTCCAATCTTTGAATTTTCCCTGTAAGTAGTTCACACTGTTTTTTAAAATTCTATTCATCTTCTTTATAAAAGAATTGCATACTGAATTTTCACTAAGCTACCATAATCTGCATTAGGAGGAAAAAAAGTAGAAATAAAGACATGAGTAACTTTTGTGTGTAAAGGACTGTGTACCTTCACATTCACTCATCCATAGACTGAACAATTGTACATACTGAGCATCTATAATGTGGAAGACATTCTACTAAGCTCTGAAGATAAAACAGACAAGACCCCGGCTCCTCTTTAGTGTACAGTCTAGTAGAACAGAATTACAAGTAAAATAATTACAAATTCAGATGGCTACTATAAGAAAAAGAGAGCTCTATGACAATGTAACAGGGCTTGGCCTAGACTGGGCCCGGGGAAGATTCCCCAGTGAAGAGATGGTCACACTGGGAATGAAGGATGAGCAGGAAGCAGTTAAGCCCAAGAGGAAGCAGACCACCTAGAGCGCGAGCCCGAGACCTCCCGCAGACGGCTTCCAGCCAAGACGGAGGAACAGGCACGGACGGGCCTGCCTCCTTGAAACAAGCAAAACCAAAACAGACAAAATACATGAAAAAACAATCTTCAACACACAGGACTTCAGGAACTGAAGGACAGTGATCCCTAAACACACATGAAGTGAGTCTAATGGATGCCCCAGTGCACGGCCTTGGGAGAATATCAAGGCTGTGACACAGGGACAGGGAACAGAGGTAGGAGGGTCCACCAGACGCCCTCACTCGAGGTGACGAAGTAGAGAGTCAGACGAAACCAACACAGATAAGAGATGAGACGAGAGAGGGCTGGTGAGGAGGGAGCGGACCACAGAATGGCCCCTGGAAATCTGCAGTGCGGCCCCAAGGACAATTCAACTGAGTAAACAACAGCGCATAAAGGGTGAGAAAACACTTGAGATGCGGGATGGGGTGGGTAGATACATTTTAAAACAGGAAACAGTGCATACTGCTCATGTAGTTTGAGGAATAGAATCCATTCCTATCATCAGGGTTGGCCCTGAATAGAGCACGACTGCATCAACTGATGCTATAAGAACGTAACATATCTCATATTGCTTACCATAGGGTTCATTCTCCTGAAATGTCCCTGCAGCTCTACTTGAAAACATAAAATTTCAAAGGAAGCAAGCACATGTTTTAAATTTCAAGAGATGAAAATAGAAAAAATAACAAAAACAAAAACACTATTCCTTTTAAGCAAATATTTTTGCCGGAATCACTGTAAAAATTAAAACATCCATTTATAAAAAAAAAAACCCAACGAAACAGTATGACAAATACTTCTGAAATAAGAGAAAACATAGGTTAAGAATCCAAACAGAATCTATACAAATACAAATCACACATTTTTGAGCCAGAAAGACGGGTTTAATGAATCGAGGGGGAAACAATCGACAAATGGATACAATGCAGGATATACCATTTACACCCGCCACAACTCATCAATGGTTGGTTTATATAATACAATAAAAATCAAAACGACGCTGGAGAACAGTAATATAAACATTAAAATTCCTTCATAAAATGCGATTTCCTCCTGCACAATTGGATCCTCAGGAGCATCTTCAAGGGATTGAGTAACATATTCTACTGCATTCTCCCGCTGCGTTGAAACTTCCTGTAAAAACACAAGATAATGACACAAGCCCAACCCTGAGGAACCATCCTACTCATGCACAGGGCCATTCAGTCTATCAGTCAGCGAGGCAGGAGCTATGTAAGGTGTCTATCAATTCACACGCATTATACTGGTAAAAGCTGGGAATACACACGAAGGACAGATCCTGCCCTTTACTGTTACCAGAGGCAGGGACCCGTGAACACCAATCAGCACACAAAAGGACCATTCAGCAGCTCTACAGCCGAAGGGAAAGGACAGGCAGGGCACAAAGGAGAGAAGACTTTGGGGCGGGTCCCGGCTCGGGGAACGCTGGGAAGTACAGGCAATGTCTTCGAAGACAGGCCGAGCGCACAGGGGACAGGATGAGGGATTCCAGGAAGGGCAGCTTGAGCCAAAGGACGAGGTGGGAAACGGCATGAGAAGTCACACGGAAATCCTGAACACACAGAGCGGGAAGGGAACGGGAAGGCCCCACTGGCAAGCTTCGGTAAGAGACAACAGTCGACTCATCCAAAACGAGGAGTGCCGAAAACACAAGACAAAATGGGAGACATCTTAAACCTCACCGAACTTGCACAGGGAACCATCTACATTCAGTCACGTGGCCTAACCAACCGGGGAAAAGTACTGGAGGCAAAGAACTCAGATACAGACACCGCTTTCCGTAGGCGAGCGTGGAAAACTCACGCAAGTGTACTGTGCGCTCGTGGGACCGAAAGCCCAGAATGACTTTAGCAGTTGTGGATTAGAAAATATTAGGCAAGAATGGTGACGGGAAAATGCAAACGTCAGGACGCAGGGGCGACGTGTCCAACCGCTTACGTATTAATGACACTCGACGGTTAGGTAGTAAAAGAAGAAGAAAAACAGAAAAAAGGAGACGGTACCTCCTCGTCAGGGGACTCCGTGTCTTCCTCTTGCCCCGATGTGTCACCTACAGGGTGCAGGCACACAGATGTTAGCGACAACACTGACCACTTTGAATTGTACCCAAACCCGTGAAGTCTAACCCATTCAAGAATCTTTCTGTAAACTAACGTGGCCAAAAGGAAATTCAGAGGACTGAAGAATTTTCTTGAGGGAAAACCAGGTCGTGTTTGCGATGTGTGGGAAGACAGCGGGCAAAACGAAAGCAAGCAGTACTGCAGGTGGTATCTAGACCTACAGTTTTGAGGTACTTTAGGTTCACACGTAGCTTCTTTCTTTCGACAGAGGTCCTGGCGTTGGAGCCCAGGAACTCCTGCGGCCTAAGCAAGTCATCCATCTACCCAACAGCTACCCCCTTCCCTGGCCCCACACTGGCGTTTAAGAAGAGACGGAAGAAAAGTCAACCTCCAGGGATGTACACCAACCTACCGGACTCAACAGGTTGCTCTGCCGCAAGCACAGACGGCAGGGTCTCGTCTTCGGTTGTCTCGTCTGCAGCGCCTTCGTCAGCGACGAGTGTCTCAGCACGGGTGCCGTCCCGTTCTGCTTTGGGCTCGGGCACCCCTTCCTGTAAAAACAAAGCAAAGGAACCCCACAACCCACCTTGAGAAACCATCCGACTCCTGCACTTGGCCATTCAGTCTGTCAGTTCGGTGAGGCAGCAACCAGTCACTGCCTGTGTCAAATCACAGGCATCACTCAGGCAACAGCTGGGAAGACACACGAAAGAGACATTCTGCTCCGTGTTGTTACCAGACGCAGGGACACGGGAACACCCATCGGCACGGCAAAGGGCCATTCAGCAGCCTATCGACAGCCGACGCGAACGGACAGGCAGGGCACAAAGGACAGAAGAGTCTGGGGCAGGGCTCGGCTCGGGGAATGCTGGGAAGACCGCACCGTGTCTTCAAAGGCAGGCCGAGCACAGAGGGCGCAGGCTGAGGGACTCGAGGAGGGGCAGCTTGAGCCAAAGGACGAGGTGGGAAACGGCACGGGAATTCACACGGAACACCGGGAACACACTTGGGTGGGAACGGAATGGGAAGACCCCACTGGCAAGACTCAGTAAACTGAGGCACCAGTCCACTCATCGAAACCGAGGAGGGCCAAAACGACAAGGCGAAGCGGGAGACCTCTGAAACCTCACCGAACTGGCACGGGGAGCTATCTACATGCAGTGACTTGGACTAACCTACCAGGGAAAAGCAGTGCAAGCAAAGAATGGAGACACAGACACCGCTCTCCGTAGGGGAGCGTGGAGAACTAACACAAGTGTACTGTGCCCTGGCGAGACCGAAAGCGCAGAATGACTTAGTTAGCTTGGATTACAAAAGGGGAGTCAAGAACCGCGACGGGAAATCGCAAACGTTAGGACGCAGGGGCGATGCATCCATCCGCTCATGTGCACTAGCGACCCTCGACGGCTACGTGCTACAAGACGACGTAAGTCAAGAAAACGAGATGGTACCTCCTCGCCAGGGGTGCGTGCGTCCTCCTCCGGTCCCGAGGGGAAAGGTGACTCTTCACCTAGAGGGTGCAGTCACACAGATTATTCAGAGACAACACTGACCACTTTGACCTGCACACACACACACACAAACACGTGAAGCCTAACTCCACCCAAGAAGCTTTCCGTAAACTAACGTGGCCCAAGAGCATTTCAGAGGACTGAGGCAGTTTCTTGAGGGAAGGCCTGCTTGTGTTGGGGGTATGTGTGGAGACAGTGGGCAGAAGAAAAACAAAACGAGAGTACTGCATGGGGTATGTGGACCTACAGCCTTGAGGTATCTTAGATCGCCATTTGGCTTCTTCCTTTCAAAGGAGGTCCTGGCCATGGGACCCAGGAACTCCTGCATCCGAAGCATGCCACCCATCTACCCATCAGCTACACCCTTCCCCGCCCCACAGAAGCCTTTAAGCACACACAGGAGAACAGTCAACCTCCGTGGATGTTCACCAACCTACCGGACTCATCAGGTTGCTCTGCCGCAAGCACAGACGGCAGGGTCTCGTCTTCGGTTGTCTCGTCTGCAGCGCCTTCGTCAGCGACGAGTGTCTCAGCACGGGTGCCGTCCCGTTCTGCTTTGGGCTCGGGCACCCCTTCCTGTAAAAACAAAGCAAAGGAACCCCACAACCCACCTTGAGAAACCATCCGACTCCTGCACTTGGCCATTCAGTCTGTCAGTTTGGTGAGGCAGCAACCCGTCACTGCCTGTGTCAAATCACAGGCATCACCCAGGCAACAGCTGGGAAGACACACGAAAGAGACATTCTGCTCCGTGTTGTTACCAGACGCAGGGACACGGGAACACCCATCGGCACGGCAAAGGGCCATTCAGCAGCCTATCGACAGCCGACGCGAACGGACAGGCAGGGCACAAAGGACAGAAGAGTCTGGGGCAGGGCTCGGCTCGGGGAACGCTGGGAAGACCGCACCGTGTCTTCAAAGGAAGGCCGAGCACAGAGGGGGCAGACTGAGGGACTCGAGGAGGGGCAGCTTGAGCCAAAGGACGAGGTGGGAAACGGCACGGGAAGTCACACGGAACACCGGGAACACACTTGGGTGGGAACGGAATGGGAAGACCCCACTGGCAAGACTCAGTAAACTGAGGCACCAGTCCACTGATCGAAACCGAGGAGGGCCAAAACGACAAGGCGAAGCGGGAGACCTCTGAAACCTCACCGAACTGGCACGGGGAGCTATCTACATGCAGTGACTTGGACTAACCTACCAGGGAAAAGCAGTGCAAGCAAAGAATGGAGACACAGACACCGCTCTCCGTAGGGGAGCGTGGAGAACTAACACAAGTGTACTGTGCCCTGGCGAGACCGAAAGCGCAGAATGACTTAGTTAGCTTGGATTACAAAAGGGGAGTCAAGAACCGGGACGGGAAATCGCAAACGTTAGGACGCAGGGGCGATGCATCCATCCGCTCATGTGCACTAGTGACCCTCGACGGCTAGGTGCTACAAGACGACGTAAGTCAAGAAAACGAGATGGTACCTCCTCGCCAGGGGTGCGTGCATCCTCCTCCGGTCCCGAGGGGAAAGGTGACTCTTCACCTAGAGGGTGCAGTCACACAGATTATTCAGAGACAACACTGACCACTTTGACCTGCACACACACACACACAAACACGTGAAGCCTAACTCCACCCAAGAAGCTTTCCGTAAACTAACGTGGCCCAAGAGCATTTCAGAGGACTGAGGGAGTTTCTTCAGGGAAGGCCTGCTTGTGTTGGCGGTATGTGTGGAGAAAGTGGGCAGAAGGAAAACAAAACGGGAGTACTGCATGGGGTATGTGGACCTACAGCCTTGAGGTATCTTAGATTGCCATTTGGCTTCTTCCTTTGAAAGGAGGTCCTGGCCATGGGACCCAGGAACTCCTGCATCCGAAGCATGCCACCCATCTACCCATCAGCTACACCCTTCCCCGCCCCACAGTAGCCTTTAAGCACACACAGGAGAACAGTCAACCTCCGTGGATGTTCACCAACCTACCGGACTCATCAGGTTGCTCTGCCGCAAGCACAGACGGCAGGGTCTCGTCTTCAGTTGTCTCGTCTGCAGCGCCTTCGTCAGCGACGAGTGTCTCAGCACGGGTGCCGTCCCGTTCTGCTTTGGGCTCGGGCACCCCTTCCTGTAAAAACAAAGCAAAGGAACCCCACAACCCACCTTGAGAAACCATCCGACTCCTGCACTTGGCCATTCAGTCTGTCAGTTCGGTGAGGCAGCAACCAGTCCCTGCCTGTGTCAAATCACAGGCATCGCCCAGGCAACAGCTGGGAAGACACACGAAAGAGACATTCTGCTCCGTGTTGTTACCAGACGCAGGGACACGGGAACACCCATCAGCACGGCAAAGGGCCATTCAGCAGCCTATCGACAGCCGACGCGAACGGACAGGCAGGGCACAAAGGACAGAAGAGTCTGGGGCAGGGCTCGGCTCGGGGAACGCTGGGAAGACCGCACCGTGTCTTCAAAGGCAGTCCGAGCGCAGAGGGGGCAGGCTGAGGGACTCGAGGAGGGGCAGCTTGAGCCAAAGGACGAGGTGGGAAACAGCACGGGAAGTCACACGGAACACCGGGAACACACTTGGGTGGGAACGGAATGGGAAGACCCCACTGGCAAGACTCAGTAAACAGAGGCACCAGTCCACTCATCAAAACCGAGGAGGGCCAAAACGACAAGGCGAAGCGGGAGACCTCTGAAACCTCACCGAACTGGCACGGGGAGCTATCTACATGCAGTGACTTGGACTAACCTACCAGGGAAAAGCAGTGCAAGCAAAGAATGGAGACACAGAAACTGCTCTCCGTAGGGGAGCGTGGAGAACTAACACAAGTGTACTGTGCCCTGGCGAGACCGAAAGCACAGAATGACTTAGTTAGCTTGGATTACAAAAAGGAGTCAAGAACCGGGACGGGAAATCGCAAACGTTAGGACGCAGGGGCGATGCATCCATCCGCTCATGTGCACTAGCGACCCTCGACGGCTAGGTGCTACAAGACGACGTAAGTCAAGAAAACGAGATGGTACCTCCTCGCCAGGGGTGCGTGCGTCCTCCTCCGGTCCCGAGGGGAAAGGTGACTCTTCACCTAGAGGGTGCAGTCACACAGATTATTCAGACAACACTGACAGCTTTGACCTGCTCACACACACACACACACACACACACACACACACACACACGTGAAGCCTAACTGCTTGCTAGAATTTTTCCGTAAGTTAACGTGACCCAAAAGAATTTCACAGGGAAGATGCACTTTGCTTAGGAAAACCTTGGTCTTTTGTTGGCTATGTATTGCGGTAGTTGGGAAATGGAAAAGAAACAGTAATGGATATGTTATCTGTATCCACAGACTTCAGATATATTTCATTAGCTTTTGTATTTTTGTTTTTAATGGAGATACTGGGTATTGAACCAAGGAACTCCTGTATCTGAAGCATGCGATCCATCTACCAATCAGCTATTCCCTTCCCTCACCCTTAGTGGCTTTTAAGCACAGAGAGAAGAAAAATCAAACTCCATAGATTTTACTATTTTACTGGCCATGTCAGTGTTGTCTTTTCCATCCACAAAGGTCAACTTCTTCTCATCTATTGGCTCCTCTGGAGCACCTTCATCGCTTGCATCCGTCTCAGTACCGTTTTCTTGTTTCTCTATTTCTGGCTCGGTCATCCCTCCCTGTGCTTTAGGTCATGACCAGAGAGCCCTAATACTCAAATCTAATCTTCTTGCTCTTTTCCTCAAAATTCCCTATGGAATCCCTGCAGCACATGTTGCTCATTTCCAACCTGACATCCATTGTTTTTCTTCCTTCTTGTTGCACAATTGCAACTTTACTTTGATATCTTTTTATCCCAATATACAAAGAAGGTAACCTCCCCCCAGCTCCCAAAACAGAACTGACTTCTAAGATAATGAGTGGAACTACCTTTCCTTCACCAGAGGCTCATTTAGGAATGAGTATGTGATATAACCCAGCCAGTAAAATATCCGGGGAAGGCTATTGTAAGCATCCTACTGTTCTTCGTTATTTGTAGGAAAAGAGGTAGACAAAAGCAGTCCTTCTGGCCTTTGGATATTCCCATGTGAGAATATAATGCCAGGAGCTGCTGCCAACCAGCAGACCAGGAAAGGAGACGTCAAACACCGGCAGCCTCACAGCTGAAGGAGGGACATCTGGGATGCTGATGGCATCATGAATCATCTGCACAATCCTACTTCTTCTTGTTTTAGCCACTGCCCCTCAGGTCTATTATTCGTTACAGCAAGCAGCATTCCAATACATTTCCCGGGGTCTACAGGAGACCTACTCTTCTCTGTAGAACTAGAAGGACTTCCCAGAGCGTGCCTGAGCTCTGCATTCACCTCGTTCCCAACCACGCCCACGGCATCCTTTTTGGGCCAACTTCATGAAACTCATGAATCCCCTTGAGTTCCCTGGCACATCTTTGCCTCTGCCTGCTGTTCCTTTGGCCAAATGTCATCTTGAAAGTTGTTCCTCCTACCAAACACTGTCCTTCTCTCTGCTTCCCTGGCAAACTTCTCGCCCTGCATGCTTCCCTCCAATCCTGCCCACTTTTTCAAGAGCCATTTCCTCACCATGAACTTAAAGCATTGGGCACATATGAAACACCAATGAAAGATACAGAAAGACACTTATGAAGCCCTAGGGGCCCTGGGACACAGGGAGCAGAGTCACCGAGAGGGACTCACAAACATGACGATAAGTGACATGCTCCTGGGGGGCGGGGCTGCATGTTAAATGTCTGCATTTTGTAACATCAGGTTCGTGCTTAGCACCTATGAGACACTTGACAGCCATTTATGTGGGAAAAAAATGACCTAAAAAGTGATAATAATTATCAGATCAATGAGAATGCTTCCTTTCAAAATTCTATTTTAAAAAACACAGAAAACAACCAGGGACAACTGTGTCGTATTCTGATTGCCTTAAGGACAAGAACTACCAGTTCCATCTCTGTGTCTCCCATAACTGGCAACGCCAACCAGCAGAAGCTCTTTGCTTGCCAGGGGCCGGCTGTGTTACAGGGGCCCCCACAGAGCGCAGACTGTGCAAGTGCCAGGGCTCTCATCTAGGCGGCACAGCAGTGTTCATGCGCATGGGAAGCATTTTTGTGCTTTTACTGCAGTTTCTTAAGTCCTGTGTTGGGCTATTTGAATATTTATGATGAAAATCCTTTAACTGATGGCAACAGAGCAGCTGGTTCTAACAAAATTAGTTTCATGACAAGTATCCAAGAATAAGAAGAGGAAGAGGGAGGAGGAGAAGGAGGAGAAAGACAGGAATATATCTGGTTGTCATTAGGTCAGCATATCACATTCTGTTCGCACTTATGAGGAATGAAGTTGTAAGAGTGAGACCTGGTTGGTGTAAGGATGGGAAAAATGACCAGTGCTTCTCCACAAGGCACTGCTTTCCGGACTTCTGTACTGTCGCTGGGTACTTTTCAACAACAATCTCTTACTGGTGTGCTGCGCACTGGCTCAGCTTTGCAGTACTCACGGGTTGCCAAAGCGTTAGAGTACCAGGAAGGGATTACTGACTTCTCCCTTTTAAAGACAGTAACTTTTTAAGTGAGATGAGTCACTATGCAATAACTAACCTTCATTTCCCCAGTGTAACCCATTAGATCCAGTTCTATGAGAAGTCCAGTGTGTTATAGTGTGGTTGATGGAGGAAATGGACAACAAACTTAAAGATCTGTTTTCCTTCTTTACACAAAGACAGAACATGGGATTTCAGGGGCTGTGTTTAAATACATGAATTTCTTTCCAGACAACACTGTCTCAGGGTTTAAATGACCTACAATTAACTTCCTAAATAATCTGGAACAGTAGAGCATTAAGGGAGAAATTAATTGTAAAAATCAAGGTATACATGGAATTCCCACACTGGCTGTTCTGACTGCTCTGTCATGATCAGCACTGCCTCACTCTCACTTTCTCCATCTATGGCAGGACCACAGAGAGTCACTTACAATCAGAAGTCTTCGCCAGGCTGGTAGTTTGAAAGGGTCTTTCACGTCTCCTTTCGTCTTTGTGTTCGCTATGTTAAAAAAAGTAATCGATAAATATTACTCTTGAATGCCAATATGAAAATAATGACCAAAGATACTAAACTCTTACATTATTTCATACAATAGCAGAGCTAATATCAAACCTTCAATGGTCCTGTATACCTCAAATTTCTAAGTTCTATACACTTGTTCTTTAACATGTAATTTAAGGAGAAAAAAAAGTCAGGTTAAGTAGTCATGAGTTGAGGGCAGGATAGCTCATGAAGTGAACTAGACTTAGTCTGACACACGGAAAGGATCTTGAACTCAGAAGTCCGAGCTCTGTAACCAACAGCTATTTGTTCCCGGAAAAGTTGTTTCTCATCAGCTCAAAGTGTTCCTCTATAAAACTGGGATCTTATAGCCTTAATTCCCAATACTATTCAGAGGATTTAATGACATAATATACCCCCACAATGCTCCAAGAAACGGTGAAGAAATTGAATAAATCCTTCTTGAACTTTAATGCCAGAACTATTTTAGCACCCCAAATAAAAACCAATGTGTGTTTTTTCATAGGTGCAATATTCAAAGGTGCAGTTTTCAGAAAATGTTCCAAGTTATGGTGATGAGCCGTCCTTTTTCAGGGATTATAATTCAGGGCACCTCAGCTATTACATGTTTTGTAGCTGTATTTGTAAGTACAGGACGTCACACAAGCAATGCATGAGAACTATACAAGCTGTCGCCCTGCAGTCTGAGTGTGGGTCACGAGGAAGGCTGAGGAGCGTGGGTCAGCATGGGCATCCTGGGAGGAGAGGTCACACAGGACCAACTGCAGGGCCACATTCTGTTTTCTTTTCTTCTTTTAAAATGATGTTATTAAAGGTCTTTAGAGAACAACATGCACAGCGCAGACCCAGCTGCCAACGAGACCCTGCTGAGACCAGTTTTCATACCGACGCTGCAGCAACAGAATCGAGGGGAACAACAGAATGGCTAGAAAGCCCTCCTCCCCACCCCAACCCCAGTGACCTGTGGAAGACGGGTGTCACTTTGACCTCAGGGAATCCCTTCCCTTCTTGGAAGATTCCAGAGGAAGAGTACAGAGGAAAGCCCTCAAGGCAAAAGACAGGATTTTCTGCTCAATTAAACACTTTAAGACCCAAATAGCTGCTTAGAAAAATCAGTTATGACATTGTTTGTACCCCATGCATAAGGGATACACTTGGAATGAAATACAGAACACGAGGATGCTGAAGGACAAAGGGCTCAGAGGCCCTGAGATAAAGGATCCTGGGCCACTGCTGCATCTCACTAGTCTGGCCTTTGGCGTGATTTCCAGCTCATGATGGGCACAGCTCACTGCCATCCCCCAACTGCCTGCACCCAACTCGGAACTCTCACCTGTCGTGTGACAAGTAACACTTATTTTCAACCTCAGTTTAGTGATCATCGCCATTTTAGTGTAAACACTTACATATTAAAACCACTAATAAGAGCATATCCTTCTACACTCCATGCCTAGGTATCTTGAGGAAAGACATCAATGCCTTGTTGAAGAAGAAGCCTGACCACATTTGGTGATTCATCATTTACAGCAAGCATGAGGGCTGTTCTAAAATCAGGGAAGAAAACCCACCCCCTCCCCAAGGAATTTACTTAACTTTCTCCAACAGCTTATTTGATATATTGTACCTTGACCATCTCTGTAAGACTGATCATATACATGCTCAAGTGTTCATCTCGGCAAGTTACCTCAAGGCCAAAAGCAAGCCACAAAAAAGCAGCCCCCTGTCCTCCTGGGGTAACACAGAGACGAACTTGCAGATTTAAAGTCCTCTGATGGACAAGAAATGATGCTGAGGTCACTTATGTCAAGTAGGGAAAGATTTAAATAAAGATTTCCCCATTTCTTGATGAGTCTGAAATTTTATACTTTAAAATCAGCTAGAGGTCAGGAAAACAAAAAAGCTGTTTGCAGGCTTCAAACAATAATATGAATAATGAAAATAGTCCCGGTTGCAGTGAATCATGCTGAGAAGCATGTGCTTGGCCTTGAATTAAATACCGTATGTATTTCCTTCTTACACACAACCCCCCATAAAGGATGTACTCCTGTCCTCCTTTACATATCAGGAAACTTATCTGTCGATAAGAAGTTATGTTCCTCAGGGAACACACCTGACAAACAGGAAAGCTAGGACTTAAACCTGGTCTGGATCTAAAGCTCAACTCTTTCCTCTTTATCATCTACCACTGCCTTGTCTGCTTTAAAGGAAATGTTTATT
The DNA here is from genome assembly GCF_048564905.1 of Vicugna pacos. Taxonomy (NCBI): domain Eukaryota; kingdom Metazoa; phylum Chordata; class Mammalia; order Artiodactyla; family Camelidae; genus Vicugna; species Vicugna pacos. The sequence goes on along the minus strand of NC_132994.1, from coordinate 8,399,459 downwards.
CAATCACTAAAGCTATCTTTCCTGTTTCTACCATTATCAATTAAAAATAAAATCATCAAAATGAACAAGAATTGAGAAAGGATAAAAACGGATGAGCCCATAGGATCCGGTAATGGTGATGCACACTCGTGTGTGATAACCTAAAAATATCAGTATTCTTCAAAGAAAGTCATTTCAAGCTAATAGTCATCTAAAAGATAAAACAAATTCCTCTATGTTTAACCTTCATCTTTTAAGAAAAAACCTATACACAGTAGAAATTTAAACATTATTATAAAAGAATTCAGATATTCATTGTTCTATCATAACATCAATTAAAATTGGAATTCATACTAATAAAATGAAAGTGATCTCCCTGACCTATGAGAAGATCATATGATCAAAAGAATCAGGTTGCAAATGACATCAGTCAATATTATAAAGGAAGAGGAATCCTGTTCTATTCTGTTCTTTGTGACACCCAGTCGGAATTGCTTTTCTCCCTAACCGAAGATGTGTGGATTCTAAGTTAATCATTTTATTAATTTAAGTTTTCTAACTGATACTGCTTGGGAACAACAGCAAAGTTTTTTTTTTTTTAAAGGTAACAAACTACTGTACCTTTTCGTCTTCTCAACTGTAGGCATATGTGCCTGTTTTTCCTTTAAAAAGTCTGCCATTAGCTGCCTGTTGTTCCTTCTGGCAAGTAACAGTGGTGTCAGGTCATCCTGTAAAACAGCAAAAACAGTGTATAATGTACAAAATTACATATTTCAAAACTGAATGTAAAAACTTGTAAGTCTCTGAACATAAACATATCATGTAAAGTAAATACAAAGTAGCCTCTTCCTCCTCACCCCTCTGGGCTCCTACTCTTTAAAACACTCCTCCTTGAGCTCTTCAGAAAGTTCACCGTGAAGTCATTCTCTAAAACTCACTTCAAGCACTTACTGGTTCCAAGAGCCTTTGCTTCTGCCAGGCCTTCTGTCGCCCCCTTACTGCTCTGTGACTGCGCTCAGCGCTCTCAGCACTGCTCCACAGGGAGCCATGTAGCTACTGAGTCAAGCGCAGCTCTAAGGAGCCACGCGGAGGAGAAAGACATCACACCGTCTGCAGTGAGCATAACCTGTACAGATTTGACCACGACCAACCTCATCAGGTTTAAAGACATTCCGATGGGAATATGATTATTTGCATATTCATGAAAAGAAAAAGTTTGTTTTAAAAATCAACTTATAAGTTCTAATTTGAAAAATTCAATCCCATGCGTGAGATTATTATACAATATGAAATAGATTATAAATTTAATATACACTGCCTTTAAAACCTCAAAATCATTATCAAAATATACTGTAAAACAGGAATTGTCAAATCAAATGCTTACAGAGGCAAAGTAGGGGACCCATGTTCAGTGAAGGTCCCAGGTGAGGACGGCAAAGTGGAGAACACACACCCCACTGACTAGGGGCTGCCTCTGCACAGCAGACCACACGGGAGCCTGGGCTCACGGGGGACTAGATTTGTTCCTTTAGTTCAAGTCTGAAATGTAGATTTCTGCACGAGTCTCCTAAATTTTAAACGTTGACTCAACGTGTGGAGGCCAACTGAACATATCCAGGGGCCATGTTTCGTCTATAGCCCACTTGTGTTTGTATGTTTGCTGTGTTTCCAAACAGTTGGGTATGAAGCAAATATTTGGATGTAAAACCTTTCCTTCCTTTAGTAGCATATGTCCTACCAAAAAAAAAAAAAAACTGGGCCCCAACATGTCATAAAAAGTGCTGTTAAGACTCATAATACCTACTTTAAGAACTTTTCCTATGACTACTCAGACTACAATCTGTATCGCAGTCTCCCTTATTGTTAATCATATGGATGTCTAGTTCATAAGATGCCTGAAACTACATTCTTAAAACAATTCCCTTCTGTTAGTAACCTCCTGGGTTTTGATGTTTAAAACTGCCATCTTGCATGGTGTATTCATATAGAATGGAATACTACTCGGCCATAAAAACAATGAAATCCTGCCATTTGCAACAACATGCATGGGACCAGAGATTATCATCCTGGATGAGGAAAGCTGGAAAGAGAAAGACAAACCCCAGGTGATATCACTTAATATGTGGACTCCAAACTATGACACCAATGAACTTACTGAAGAAACAGAAACAGACTCACAGATGTAGAAAACAAACTGATGGCTACCAGAGAGGAAAGGTGGTGGAGGCGGGGTAAGTTAGCAGTTTGGGAGTAGCAAATACAAACTACTGCATATAAAATAGATAAACGACACCGTCCCACTGTACAGTACAAGGCCCTGTATGCGACATCCTGTAGTCAACCAAAGTGGCCAAGAATATGAAAAAGTGTGTGTGTGTGTATATAACTGAATCACCGCTATAAAGCAGAAACTAACACAACACTGTAAATCAAGTATACTGCCATTTTTTTAAAAAACCCACCATTTTAATGATGCAGGTGCTCAGTGAATCTAACAGATATATTGCAAGATTCGGTCACACAGATTTAACCAACAGAAGGGTCATGATTTACTATCACTGCACTCAGGAAACCCTGTTGGCCTAATGCCTTGGTTGGTAACAAAAGGTGCAAAATCCTTAAAGGGCTCTACTTATTAAATCATTCACCAGAAGCAAATTTCTAAGACTCTTTGAGTGACACTGAATGATCAGTGATTGGAAGGAAAAAGGAGTTATTCTTCAAGCCCACAGATACTGCCAATAATACTCGTTTTAACTTGTCAAGCACAGAAGTAGGGATGGATAGAAGTCAGACTTCTGTGGCTGGACAGGAGAGCACTGAAGGACGCCGCATCTGTCACACTCCCACTCTTCTAGAGAGGCCTTCTGTTCGAGAGCTGTGAACTGACACGTAGTACACGTAGCCATTCAACAGTTCTCACCCAAGGGCTGTATCAGAATCTCAAGGAAATCTTTCGACTACCCGTGCCCAGGCCTTACTACATTTATTCACTCAAAATCTTCAGGGGACAGCCTAGGCTTGAACATTTTTGGAGATGCTGCCAGGTGATTGTGGTTCACTGGCACGATTTTAGCTGAGAACTCGCACAGGAGACAACCGACCAGTTCGGACTCATCGCTTTCCCACGGGGCCAGTTCCTTCCCTCATCTGAGGATTTGCACAAACAAAGAAATGTTGAGACATAAAAGTCACTTAACAAAACTGCATTTCATTCTCCTGGGTAGACAGCAGTACAACAGGGACTACTCAATTCAGAAGCAACTTGATTTCATTATCTCTGCATTCTTTACTTCCCATCAAGACATCCTAGATTTGACAGCCAAGTCTAGACTCTTATCTAAGAGGCTGTTTCTGCCAGAATAGGACACTGGGTCAGTTTGTTATCTGTTCTTCTTATTTCCCACGGACTCACCCCCTGTTCACCACCAGTGTCATTTCCTCAGAGTCCCCATAAAGCTGATGTCTCGGCAAGTGTACAGTTCACTCACACTCTTTCCCAAGATGACAATGTTTCTCCCCAACAAGTGAAGAACAGCTTGCCCAACTACATAAACAGAAGGAAAACAAAAACCTCCTCTTGCTATTTCCCAATTTCCACACTAGCCTGCATATTTCAACTGCTCAATCCATAGTCTGTTTCCTTTTATTTCCCCTTAAGCCTTGGGCAATGAGACAGAAATCAGTTTTAGATAAATTCTTTGTTTTAATAAAACAGAAACTTGTCCATAGCAGCAAGAAGTTGATTACACTGTCAGATGTTTTTGTTTTGCTTCAGTGTTAAGACAAAGTCTATTTCCAAGGCAAGTTTTGCTTTCTTTGATTTTTACACCAAACAGAAAAAAAAGTGAGTGGGTAAAACCTGAAAAGAATTTTTTTTTACCTGCAACAAATGCAACGTTTGCACAAATATCTGCCATAAATAAACAAAAGAAAGCTGCACCTTCTAATGCTTCTTTGCAAATCTCATTATTTAAAGTGAAATCTTAGACAAGTTCTTTCCAAATATTTTCACTCAGGAAGTGCCTGAGCCTCCAATACGTAAAACTGCACCTACTATGTCAGCGGAGGGCATTCCTGGCAGGGCTGCAGTGGCGGGAGGTAACAGATGTCCTGGAGCAAAAGCAGGCGGACCAGCTTTGCCATCACCTGCTGCCCACAAAGAGCCACAGCCCCACTGAGGAGCTACACCAGGCTAAGCGTGGAAGACCCTAAGGTGTACGTGGTGGGCCACATGGACACCAGCACCAGTGAATGCCCTTGCCGGTTGTCAAACATGACCTGACTGACCTCACTTGCCCTGATCCTATTACCGGGGGTCCTGGGGTGCTCAGGGCCTGTGGCCTGCTGCCTCCCCTGCCCATGTGCACTCACCCAGCTCCCCTGCTGCATACTGAGCCTCCCTCCTCCCACCCATCCCCAGTAGCCACCCCGCCTCTTAAGGCAGCCAGCCCTCATCATCATTTCACTCCCCCCTGGCCTTCATCTTCTATGGCCTCTGAACCTACCACCCACTCCCAAGCACTTCCTAATGGGGAGCTGTTCCTTCCAGGGTAGCACAGGTGCTGGGTGACAGAGCTCTGCCTTTCCTGTGGGCATCACCTTTCTCTAGCCCCTGGCGTTGGCTTTGGACTTGTTTCCATGGTAACAGGGCCTGATGTAGTCTATTCGGTACATGTATTAGAAATAAAACACCTGTGGCTAAAAAAGAACCTGTATTTGAAATACTTTGTCAAGAAAGCGAGTGGAGCTATACCTGATTTTTCATGTCCATGTCCGCGGCGTGGGACAGCAGCTTCTCCGCGATAGACGCGGTGTCGAGGCATGCCGCATAGTGGAGTGCGGTGTTGCCAAGCACATCTGCGGCGTTGACGTTTGCTCCACTTTTCAGGAGGATCTCCACGCACTCCTCCGCCTCACACTGTACGGCCTGTCGGTATCATGCCAAGAAACAGACTGTAAGTGCCAGGAATTCCAAGTCAACATGCCACAAGTCCCAGCGGTTCATTATGCTTAAACCAAACCAATTCAGTTTTAAGTCATTACATGGACTCCACCTCATGTGGGCACGGCTGGCTGCTACACACCTTGATCAGCGCCGTCCTTTTCTTCCTGTCCCGGGCATCGATCTGGCAGCCTCGCTCCAGAAGAAGAGTCACCACGCCTCCGTGGCCATTGGCAGAGGCCAAATGGAGGGCCGTCCTATGAACGGGAGACAACTTTTTAGGACATTAGAGCGTAGTAGTTCAAACATACAATTACTCATATCACTGGGAACATTCAATAGCATGCTCTTCCTACCCCTTTAAAAGAAATACTCAGTTTCCTTATGCAGGAAGAACACTATTTATAAGCTCTTATTACTCACCACATTAAAGGAAGAACAACCTGTCTGAATACTAAGCATGACCTCGAGATTCAGCTCAACTTGGGCCGGACTTCTACTTTAACTGTCACTTACAAGCTGCCACTTAGCCTTTCTGTGCCTCAATTTCCTCATCAACCAAACAGGGATGAAGTAGGAGTTATCTCACAGGACACGGCTGTGATGCTTCAGTGAAAATCCATGCAAAGTGTTTGCAACAGTTCCTTGCACAAGTAACAGCTCAGTTGCTGTCTGACAATATAATCATGACTCACTACTATTTTACAAAGACAGCATTTCAATGAAGTAAAATGGTATCACACCTACTTTGCTTCTGTAAGGATCAGAGAGAACACTGGACTTCAATGATTCTAAGATGCTCATTTTCTCACAGTTTAACATCTCTGGCATGGGAAGGCAATTTCAAATTCATCATGTCTTACAACCATAATTGGTAGTATTTTTTAAAACTGTTTCTCATTTTTCCTGTTGGTCTAATTATTGGAATATCTTTTGGTCTCCGGTTGCATTTTTATTGTTGCGGAAGTATAGTTGATGTATAAGACAGTGACAGAAATTACAGGTGTACAGTTCAGTGATTCACAACCTTTCAAAGTTATACTCCACTTGGAGTTATTATCAAACAGTAGCTATACTCCCCGTGTTGTACAATATATTCTGGTAGCTTCTTTTAAATCTTACAGTTTGTGCCTCTAAGTTCCCTACCCCTATACTGCCCCTCCCCGCTTCCCCCTTCCCACTGTGAACCACTAGTTTGTTCTCTGTATCTGGGAGTTGGCAGCACTTAACAAATTTCCTTATTGGGGCATAAAATAGTGGGGCATTTGACAACCTATGGTGCCTTTCAGTAAGTGCAATAATGGTCCATGCTGCAGGTCTACTGCAGTTCTTGTCACACGGGTGGCATTTAAATCAACTTTAGACCTTAAAAACATGATAGGCAATATTGTAAATCAACTAGACTTCCATTGAAAAATTGTGAGTTACACATGCTGTTTTGAATTCTCGTGAGGAAATTCAAACATCTGTGTAGTAGACAAAGACAAAGTGTTACCCTTCTTGATATCAAAATGTGCTGTAAATTTCCACAAATTACTGATTTACCAACAGTTGAAAAAACAGATAAATGAATGGATCGGAACATGCCCAAACACCCAAGTCTATGTAAGACTTTAGAACTTGTTACTGATGAAATTTCATATAAGGGAAAGAGAAGTTATTCATGCGTGATGGAGAAACAATCTATTTAGAGGAAAGTAGCTAGATTTTTATCTCACATACATAAGTGTAAGACGTATGGATAAACATCTTTAAATATACAAAGTGAGAAAAGTACCAGAAGAAAACATAAATTTCTATCTATACATTTTTTATGCTGACAAAGACATTCCAAAGAAGGACTTCAAAAGCAAGAATTCTGGAGGTTGATTGAACAACATAAAAAAAAATTAAAACCCTGTAGATCAGAAAATAAGATTAACAAAAAAACCCAACAATGTGCCTTTAAAAGATGCACAGTGTATTTGTGTCAGACAATATGTTCATTTTTACTGACAAGTCTTTGAAAGCAACAAGCAAAAAAAGCCTGTAATTTGAATTTGGTTTATGGAAAATTCAATAAATATGGGAAGACCACAGATTTAAAGAAAATGAGTCCACGTGTTCAAGAGCACAGCTATCTATCTCCCCACTTCAAAGTTGTCCTCTAAGGTCCTTCAGTAAAGAATGTATGTACAAACGTGTACACTGATATAAAATGGATCTTGAATTTTATCCCAAGAAGTTTTATCCCAGAGGCTCATCTATCATGGCAATTATTTTTCTCATTACACACTTTCCTGTATATAAAAGTGTACATTCAAAATAAGATGCCATTTTTATCTTTATGTTGAATCTGGTCTCTATTATTACTGCCATGCAGTTAAGTCACTGAAAAACTGTCAGGAAAGTGCTCTCTAAGGGGAATTATGAGTGGGTCCAAAACCAGCTCAAGCTTTAGCCACCTATAAAGTTTGCTGGCCACTGGACCCCACGCTGGTTTCCAGGAGCCTCAGAGGGAAACTGACAGCTGGGCCAGGCCCCCGGCCCCCGGCCCCTCCCAGACCCGCCCCGCCCTGTCCTGCCACCCCTGTGACCTGTTCTTTCTATCACGCTCGTCCAGGCCATTCTGTCTCAGGAGGAGTACTCGCTGGACCTTCCTGACGTCTCCAGCACAGGCAGCTCTATGGATCTTTTTTAGGTCCCTCCTGTGAATGTGGTAGCCAGGCTGCGAGTTCCTGCGGTCTCTCTGAGGGCTGATGGTACAGCCCACAGGCGACTCGCAGCTCGCACGGCAAACGCAAAAAAATCGGCTCATTATCTCTACAAGTAGGCTTTCCACCACCACTGGGGTCTGGCTGGGAAGCTGTGTCCGTTGGATTCTATCCGTACACAGCAACCGCAGCCTAGCAACGCCAATGCAGTGCCCGTGCGCCTCGGAACCCCGAGCCCCTACCCGTGCGCACAGAGGCCCTGAGGCCCAGCACGCCCTGCCCGCACGTGCCAGCCCCAGGCATCTCAGATCTCTGCCACTGCTTCTGGGCCACACTGCTTTCCTTTCAAATATTGCTGCTACTTGGCTGGCTGGTTCAGGACATTTGCAGAATTTAGACTCACCCAAGAAAGACGTGTTGGCATGTGACTGGTCATGGAGTGGTGTGGAGCTTCAGGATGCTGAGGGCCTCATCCCCCGGAGAGATCCCCCCAAAAACTCTTTCAACCTCCTTGCCCTTCAGTTTATTCCTGTTGTCAACTGAAATAAAGTCACACAATGAGAGAGTTCTGGGTGAAGTCATATTGGCGGCAAAATGAAAGCTCTGAGAAATTCTTCCAAAGAAGCAAAGGGAAAACAGGCCTCAGGACTGGGAATGGGGGCAATGGGTTGATCAAAGATAAAATACATTTTGTGTGAAATCAATCCAGAATACCTGAAAGAATTTCACATGTTGTAGATCTTGAATTTATCATTTTAGCCACCTAATAAATCCTTCAGTGTAAAACATGCCGTTGGCCTGGCATGCAATCCTACTTGGCATATCATCTCCTCAGAAGGATAGTACTAGAAGGCTAATATCCTTCTAAGAAGGGCAACACTAGAAGAATGGGAAAACCACTACAAACAACCCCTCCTGGGGTCTGCGGGTCTCCAGTCTCCCTTCATGCACGTGGCCAGGCCTCCAGCAGAGGGCTCTCAACAAGCAGTGCCCACCTGCTGAGTATCAGGGGGTCGAGTCCTGCTAACAGGCCTTCTGTTGCCAGGATCCCTCAAGCATGCTGAGCGGAGTCGGCCTCACACAGCAGCACTGGCTCTTCCTTCTCTGGGGAATGCTTTGCTGCCTCATCTTTGGACGGCTGGCCTGTGTCATTCAGATTTCACTGTAAGTGTTAGCTCTTCAACCTCAAGTAGCTACTAGTTCCACTCTGTCAATGACCTCTCTTTGAATTCTTTGCCAGACATATCTCTTGACATTTTTCTTATTGCCCAGTGTACTGACTGATACATTAACCGTCTCTTCCTAGTCCTACCATAGCGTAAGCAACATGAGGGAAGGGAACTCTTCCTTTTGTATTCCCAGTGCCTGGCATACAGCAGGTATTCAATAAATATGTGTACAACGAAGGTCTGAATGAATGAATGAATGAATGAATGAAAAAAGACCACCACCCTACCTACTTCACAATTCTGGCTCTATTTGGCCAAATGAATGACCCATGAATGACACTCGCAAAGTTACTAGCCTCCGACTACAGGCTAAGTGAATAGGATGACCCTCCATACCTCCAAACCACTTTGAAAAGTGTATACAGTAGATTCCTGAGCCACACTGGGGTAAATCCACATAGAACAGAGTTGGCCCTCTGCATCCACAGTTCCTCTGCATCCCTGAACTCAGCCAACCACACTGTGGAGTACTGTAGACTTAATATTGATGAATATCTGCATATGAATGGACCCATGCAGCTCCAACCCTTGTTGCTTAAGGGTCAACTGTATTATAGATCAGTTGACAAGGTGATCAAGCCCCCTCTCCTCTATGAAAGCATCCTGGAAAACTCAAGGCCTCACTGGTTACTCACTGATTACCCCCCTTACAATCAGCCCTTGTCCAGGTCAGCCACCCAGGGAGAGCTGCCTGCCACTCATCCCCTCAGATCCAACACCTTACAGCTCTCTCTGGTCCAACCTGACTCCCCAAATTCTAACTTCTGGTGTCTCCTTACCCACAAGGCCCCATGGTCCTCTTACTATTTTATCAGAACCCCCACAGAGACCTCTGGCAGGCTGGTCTACTGAAGCACCTTGGCCCCATCCCTGGTCTTCCTCCATCACATCTTATTGTTTCCAACAATCTAAGAATGCTGCAAGAAACACTGTTCCATAGTGTCTGAGCATGGACCTCAGAGCCACACCACCTTCGGGTAACTAAAGGAAAGTTATTTAACCTCATGATGCCCCAGTTTACTCACCTGTAAAATGGGAGTGATAACAGTATGGGTTATGTGAGAAATGAACACATAAAAACAGTGATAGTTATCATTAGTACATAGATTTTGGTTTAGGATAAACAAGTCTCTACACACTGAGGGAAACCGGAAGAAAAGCTCACATTAAAGTAATGTCTTTACTAAGTTTTCTAATTCTTAACTTTGGGAAAGTTAGCAAAACCACTAATAGCTTGCCTCTAGTGACATTGAACTCATTCACTAGGAAAATAAAAAGTCAAAAGGTTTACGAGTTTGAAAAGCGTTGATTCAATTTATACTTTATACTGAGCAAGCATTTTCCTATCACTTTGCATGAACTATTCTAATCCTCATGAGTTTGACCGACAGCAAGCATCCCAGACTCTGCAGACGGATCAATTCGGTCACACAGAGGTCTTGCTAGAGGCCCCTAATGGCAGTGCAAGACTGAGAGTGGGACTTCAGGTGGCTGGCTTTGGGAGTTTTTGAGGAAATCAAGTTTGCATTACAATTAGTCACAAGGCCTCACAACTTTTCATTTTCTCCTAAGTATGGACAGTAAGAGCATGGACCCAGGGGCCAGACAGGGAGTTGAAATCCCAGCCCTGCCACTCACTTGCTACGTGATCCTAGCAAGTTAGTTAACTTTCCTATGCCTGAGTTGCCTCATTTGTAACAACACAAGGACAATCACCACACTGACTGTGACCAGGAAAGGAGATATTAGATGCAAGGTGCTTAGGACACCGCCTGCCACATAGTGAGCACTCAACTGATGTTAACTGTTGTTATTAGCCAGTTGTAGATACAGAGCATCTGGCATCTGCAAACAGTATCAGCCTCTGAAGAAGGCAGGGCAGAGGACACGCCGGTGTGGCATTTCTAAGGGGCCAGCAGGGCCTCCCCATGAACACACTTCTCTCCTAACCCCCAACTACTTGCAATGTTAAACGCACTGAGAAGGTCCCCGCCACACGGCACCATGTGCGTTTTTGTACAGAATTTCTCCATGGTGCGGAGACTTCCTTGAGAGCAAAGGCCTGACTTCCTCCACCTCCTCAGCACTGGACCTGACCCCGGCCCTAAGAGATGCTCCATGAATGTGGAATGTATCAGTGGACACTCATTTTAAGTGGCTTTAAATTTCACATCCCTTCTGAAAATACACATCCCTTAATGAACTGAATGAACAGAACTCCTCAACAAACACCTTCATGATGATTACTGAGCACTGAGCTGAGGGAGGACAGTGACAGCTTCCCACTGCTTGCAGCTCTGGCACATTCAGCCCCGTGTAGTCCCACAGTCACAGAGACAAAAGTCTGTCCATTTTGAAACAGTCTAGGGTCAACTCTGACTGAAGAAAACTAATCAAATTTACTTTTACAATTAAACGTATGTTTCCAAAATGCTTACCTTGCTTCATAAATGAAAGAGAGGGCTTTTTCTCTTAAATCCGGTCACTTGTTTCTCTTTAGTCAGGTAATCCAAAACATAAATATTTGGAGCAAAATTTAGCATGTTCTGTTCACCACAGCCATGATGCATCCAAATTCGTGAGGCAAAGCCATTTATGGAAGAACCAAGAATATCTGCTGAAAGCACAAGATATTTAAAATGTTCAGCAAATCCTCAAATAACTGTACCTACTGGTGGCAAAGAGACTCCCTGTGAGAGCAGAAGGCACCTGACCCAGAAGCAGTATTGTTATTCCACTGCCTGGAGCAGAGCAGAAACTGCACATCAAGCTTTTAGGAAAACTGGCCAAATGAGAGGTACCGAACTTGCAGGTTATGTGACAAATTAGGAGACTTTCAGCTCAAAGACATGGCATATTTTAGCAAAACGTAAGTTTAAAAAAATTCTCAGACAAAAATTTCAGGAATTAATCAAGAAATCATCATTCTTATATAGAAAAAAAAAGGTTTTATTATTAGTATTCTTCACAGGAATAGAATTTTATTCTGATTTCCTTACTAATACACTACAAGCTCTTGAGAAATGACATTTCTAAGAGCAGGGGTTGTGGTATGTTTCAATGTGCTCTATTCAGCAACAACAAAGCAGAGCTAACAAGTGTTTCAAGCATTTCAGTGAATCTCAGGATGAAAAGGGATTAGAAATATTCTTCAAAGTTAGTTACTTAAAGTTATACAAAACACACACTTTACCCGCATTCTAACACCATAACTCAGGAAAATACATAAAATTTTACACATATAGAGGCTGAGTTCTAATTCTGACCCCAGTATGGTTAAACTGCATAGGATATCCGTCATGTGGCTTATTTTAGAAATTTACACCCTTCCAAGTCCAGATACCTAGTGAAAAGCTGCTTCTAAAATAAACTGAATCCACAAGAGAGAAAGAGCTTCATGTGAGTAGGCTGCAGCCGTGCGAGCGTGTGTCTTAAACTTTAGATGTTAACGCAGTGAGGTCCACACCGCTGCAGGCTACGCTTTTAACTATTATTACCACTGCAGCTTACGTTTCTAATATGCAAAGTGAACACAGACTCTCAAAAATTTACAACAGGCAACAAACTAACATTCTTGCATCTGGAGTAACAATAGGGGTTTTTTATTTCAATAAATAACCATGTAATGCTAAAGCTTTAAAATCCATTACTGAAATCAAGCTTTAGAATGAAACCTCACGGCAGTTCAATAACCATAGGCGGACTCATTCCAATGTGAAGAGCAGTGGTGTCATTTACAATCCGAGGCTTCTTCCCCTCCTGTGTATGTGTATGTATGCGTGTGTTATGGGCGTATGTATGTAAGCGTGTTATGTGTGTATGTATGTGTGTATTTGTGTATGTGTGTTATGTGTTTGTGTGTATGTGTGTATATCTGTGTGTGTGTGTGCAACTCAACCACGCATGTGTTTGCTGCATCACTCAGCAGCTTAACACTGTGGGAGGTGCTAAGGCATCTCTGAGCATCCCTGAGAAGAGAGATTATTTAATTTTTTTTAAGAATTTTATCTAAGACTCCCAAAAAAATCCTCACAACTGGTTGTTGGGGGTTATAATAAAAAGTGTGACACCTGCAAATGAGATTTAAAAGAACATCTGAAAAAGTGCCCTCGGTTCTGACACCTCAAAGACCTAACAAACTACTTAGATGTCTTTAGACACACGGCCTTCAGGTATGTGTACAGCACAACTCTATAAATAAACCACTTGCGTGGAAGCTCTGTTGGACAGTTGAAAGGACTTTTAGGTTGGCTATCAAAAGGTAGCTAGGAGAGGGGCACCCAGCCAGTGGGCAGCCCCTGCCATGAAGGTTACTTGTGTTCTGCACAGAGAACGGCTCAGGCAGCAGTGCTCAGCATTTGGTAATCAGAAGCACTCATGGAAACTTTTCAAAATATGCAAGCCCAGCCACAGCCCCAGAGACTCTGAGCAGAGTGACAACAGAATCCAGAGCTTCGTGTGTTTGCAAAGCCCCAGAGACGGTGCTGGCATTCACCAGTGGTCAAGAAGCTCTGCCCTTAGAATAACCCCTCCCTCCAGCCACAGGCTAGTCTGGGAGCTTGTGAGACGTGCATAATCTGAGGCCCCACCCCAGGCCTCCTAACCCAGACTCTGCCTTCACCCAAGCTCCCCAGGTGCTTCATGCGTGCTGACGACTGACAAGAACTGGTCCAGGACACACAGCCTTTCTGTCTTCAGCAGTGGGTACCAACTAAAACCACTTTGCAACTACTTCTCATTAGGACTAAGTAAGAAAATACACCTGCAAACTGATGAAAAATATATATTATTATATGCAAGTAAACCAGCAGTGATGGTGATATACTCTATTCTTACCACCTGCAGCTGATCTGAACTCTCACAACCGCTCACTGTATGAGAAGGGAGGGAGAAAAGAAGTTCTCAGGGTAGTTTGTCACCTGCTGTCCATCAAGTCTAATAAGGTGGATTGTGAATAGGATTTTTCTATCCCTTCAGCCTGTTGAGAAAAGGAACACAATTAACACGGTCTCCACTCATCTGTTTACAGAGAACTCTATGCAGATAGTAAGTCTGGCCTGTGCGTGGTTACATAAGTACCCACCATGTCTTGATTCTTGCTTCAAATTTGTTGATAAATGTTTACATTCTAGTTAAGCTGGACAAAACATTTCACAGAATGGCAATGGAAATGACAAAGAATAAGATGAAAAGGTGGTGAGAAATCCTCTTAGGTGGGTCCTATTATCATCAAAAGAGGCAGGTCAAATACCTTGTCCAAAGGCACCCTTGACAGAGCAGGCATGCGAACCCAGGGCTGTCTCACTCCAGAACACAAGCGCTTAACCCCTATTCTGAGCCATCTGTTTGCATACTCTCTTCTCTGAAAAACATCTACAAAATCTCTTCTACCCGTACTGAGGAATCCCAAAATTCAGAATCTACATGACAACTTGGCATGACTTAAGAGGATCCCAACATCACAGATTGTGAATACAACTGACTTGCTTTCTAGTCACCTTATAAATTTAAAGGAGACACTGGCAGTTACTTCTAAAACATACATGGGATATAGTTTTCCATTCAGATGGAAAACCGCCAGGCATTGCCAGGAGGGTGAAGAGGATCTACTAGGTCTTGCCAATAGATTTAACCAAGACAAAAACCACTTTCTCTTTCCTTTTCAGTTATGAATTTCCATTTCATTTATTTAGACTTCAAATCCTTACCTTCACTAAAACTCTTTGGGTGAAGGCATCAGAAGCACCAAGTGAGACAGCTGTGACTGTGACAGGAATTTGTCCCAGGTGTGCTGGTGTAACTGGGAAAAGAAGAGTTGCCCCATCCTCACTGGGAACCAGGACAGTTTCTGGGGTCCTGGGGCAGTGATTTCATCTGAAGCTGTCAGAGTATCAAAATCATCCCTATTCTCAATGATCACCTTAACCTGGGAGAAAAACTCATCAAAGGTTTTGCATTTTAAACTTCCTCAAGAAAATGTTGCTTTTGGTTGGTTCAATCTGTGAGGTTCAAGCTTGGAGAAACATGAGACGGAAAGCTTCAGCCAAGGAGAGGGCGAAAGGGTATCAGAAAAAAACCTCATTTCTTTCCTATGTTTTCCACTCTACCTTAAGCCATGTGGGGGAAAGCACACTCTTCCAGTTCTCACATTAAACTCCCATTTACATTAAATTCTCTCATTTTCCAAAGCCTGTGAGTGGTAAGGTTGTGCCCACAAAAGGCATTGCATGTCATGGTATTGCCACCAGCCTGACTCAACTGTGTCATCCTGGGACTCTGGTCCCATTAGAAAAACCTGACACCAACAGAATGAAATGTTATTACCCTCATTAAAAGTCTCTGCCAAAATTATTCTCAAAGAAGTATGACTCAGATATTAGTCCTGGAAGTGTATATTGGTTGTACATTTTTATAAAGTATCCCAAAGTTGCCAGGCTCATGAAGAATAGCATTTCTCTGGGTCTAAGATTTTATTAATTGTTTTCCCATTTATTTTCTCATCTGTTTCTCAAGATTGCCTTTGTAGGCATCAGGGTGCAGACACAGGGTAAGACAGAGTTGAGTTGGTCCATCTTGGGTTTCATGAGGAAGATGTCATAGAAGGACAAGGGACTAGGGAAGAATTCTACCAGCTTCACTGACCATGTGCTTCAGGTACTGAAGGAAAATAGGGGCAGAAGGAGCCAGTGACCCAGAATAACCAGATGTCAAGACGAAAGAAGATAATCTGCTCTTTAGTAAGACCAAAGAAACATTTAATAGAATTGAAGGAGTGAGGGCGTAAACAGGGTGGGAGGACAGGCATTTGAGACGTCAGTGGTACAGTAGTGCTCAGGTGATAATGTGACCCTGGGTGCCCAGTGTTGCCATAGTGGTGATCACAGGATAGTGCACATTAGATGGACCAACCACATGGACATTCAAATCCCCCAGGAGGACAAGAGTAAGACTTTGAATCTTTTGTGAGAGTCATCAATGTAGGAAGAGGAAAAGGGAAAGTGGGTGACCTGAATGTTGAGCAAAGGATTTGTAATTGAAATGTTTGAGAGTCAAGTGATAAGGTCCTCTTAATTGGGGGTTGTTGGACAATGATCTTGAAGACACCAAGAAAATACTGAACCCTATATACCTACTGACCCTGAACCAGCAGACAGGCAGAAACATTCATGGCAGTGACTTGAGAAGGTTTCTAGGAACATGACACACTAGTAAGACTATCATGCTTCTTCTGCTACAGTGGAAGGTAGAAGAAGGTTCCTAGAAAAGGTAAAGGACACAAAACTATTACTACGAATAGAATGAGCATTGCTGTGGGCATCAGGGTTCAGGAAGTAAACACGAGCCAAGGTGAGTAAAGGCTCAACCTGACAGACATAGAATGGAAAAGCCTTCGGGAAGGCTGTCTAGGAGAGATGATTACATGAGGACAGCTAAATGGGCCACGTGTCTTTTAACACATGCATAACTTCACAAAGTCTTTATAAAATTGTTCTTTTAATTTCAGGACAGACACTCAGCTGTCCAGTGGTGGCAAGAACCAACCTAAAGCTGGAGAGCCTGGGGCTCAGCGTGGAGTAACTGGGAACATCTGACAGAATCAGGGAATTCATGGATAGAAACTAGGAGAGTTCTAGAGCCTTTCAAGATGATATCTGCATAATTTTACCTAAAAGAAAAGAGAACAACTTCTAGAACTTACCTTTCTCATTGATACATTTCCTTCAGTCAAACCTTTGCATGACTTCTTCCTAAAAGCACACTTACTATTGTTAGCTGGGTGGTCATCTCCACTTACCAATCCAGGGAACTAGGATGTACAAATGTGACCCCGCCCAGGAGGAACTCAGTGTGTGTTGTGTCTAATTCGAAAATAACAGCATAGTTTGTAATACAAATTGGAGGCAAAGGATCTTCCAATAGGTCGAAAAATACAACCACGTCACGAAATAACAGAGCACATGGAAAGCATTCATTACAAAGATCTAGACAGGAGCCAAAAACACTCCACGTCACGGCCCGGATGTACTTCCAAGTGCTGTAAACTGCACACACTGTAGGATCAGAGAACAGAAAGTGACAATCACAGCATCCATGTTCAGCCAGGAAGTACTCACCCCTGCATAACTAACTTTAATACCTGAGATGAAAGACCTAAAGACTTTAAGTCACATTGCCAGCTTTGACTTACAAACACCATCAATGTCACCCTTCGCAAGGTTTGCATCTGTCAATACCCAGGGCCACACTCCTAGAAAGAATCATTTTAATTTCCTTTTAAAATAGAAGTTTAAATGTTCTCTAAATTATCAGTCACCCATACTCCTAACTCACTGCTGATCACTTGTTTTTGTGCAAAATGTGGAGATATTCCCCCGTCTTTGTTTTTGTTTTACTACTGCTCAGTTTTGAGAGTTTAGGTACACACGTGAGCATACACTCTCCCATACCCAAACAAAGACACAGACACACATCCTCTCACACTCTCACAAGCAGAAAAGGTCATTTCAAAGCCAACAAAAGTGATATAAAAAAAGAAATTATTCATTTAATGACAATTTCTTTCTTTCCCTAATAGAATGACCTCCAGGTGCATCCCTGTTGCTGCAAATAGCATTATTTTATCCTTTTCTTATGTATTCCACTATAAACACACACACACACACCCTGCAGCCTCTTTATCCAGTCTTCTATCAATGGACATTTAGGTTGTTTTCATGTTTTGGCTACAGTAAATAGTGCTGCTATGAATATGGGTGCATGTACCTTTTCAAACCAGAGTTTCCTCTGGTTATATGCCCAGGAGTGGGACTGCTGGATCTTTGGGTAAGTCTATTTTCAGTTTTTTTAAGGAATCTTGATACACTTTTCCACATTGGCTGCACCAAACTGCAATCCTACCAACAGTGTAGGAGTGTTCTCTTTTCACCACACCCTCACCAGCAACAACACTGTTTGTAAAACCACAATGCTCATTGCTAGCAAGAGTGAGTAAAACAGGCTAAAAGAACGAATGAAATTGGCCCAAACACAGAATTAGAATATGACTCAGCAATTCCACCATAAAGGAACTGAAAACAGGGACTCAAGGAGGTATCTGTACATCAACGTGCCCAGCAGCATTAGTCCCAAGAGCCAAAGGACAGCAACAACCTAGGTTTCCATCACTAGAACAAACAAAATGTGGCCTATTTACACAATGGAATATCATTCACCCATAAAAAAGACAGTTCTGATACATGCTACAACACGGATGAATCTTGAATATATTATACTAAGTGAAATCAGGCAGTCACAAAAGGACAAATACTGTATGATTACACATAAAGGACTTCTCCACAAGAGGCACACTCCCCAGCACAGACGTAGATTAGCGGTGACCAGGGTTGCTGAGGGAAGGGGGCAATGGGGAGTTAGTGCTTCCTGGTCACTGAGTCTCTGTCTAGAGTGATGAAAAGTTCTGGAAATACACAGTCATGATGTTGTACAACATTATGAAGGGTCATTAATGCCACTGAATTGCATTTTTTTGCATGGTTAAAATGGAAATTTTTCTATCACATCTATTTTGCTATGGTAAAAATATTCAAGACCTTATACCCTTTGGGGTAATTATTTTGATATGTCTCCCTTATTTTCCTTAGCATTAACACAGACAAATCAAGAGAAAGCTGCATGCAAAATCATGAAGGATTCAAGCTTTACAAAACACACCAAGCTGAAAATTAAACAGCCAAACCACTGGTTCTGCTATGTTAACAATAACCACTCCTACATCTATGGTAAGTAAACACGGTGCCAGAACAGGCACCAAGAAGAAAACAGCAGAAAACAGAAAAGTTCATAGTATCTCAACAAGCCAGCAAATGCAGTGAGCCCAACTGCAGACAAGGGAGCCAGCGCCAGGCGTGCCGGAGGGGACAGTTTCAGCTCTGGGACTCCAGCTCTGCCACAGAACACCCGCGGGTGCCCGACGGCCTCTGCTGACACTCGGGAGTGAAGTGACAGGACTGTCGAGGAAGAAGCATCACCTGCAGAATCAAGTCCTCCTTTCCTCACTGGCTCAGTAAACAGGCACTGCCAAAGCGGTGGCAGGGGACTGCCCGGGCTCTGATAATTTGTCCTGGAAGATTGAGGACACTTAAATGATTCCAAGGTACTCAAGAGTCCCTGGGCAGCACATACAAAGTTAAGAAGCAGCCAGAATGGTCTATTATAATAGGCTCCTGATTCCCTCCTGGAGAGCCAACCCTGGAGAAACAAAAGCAAGCAAGAAACCCAAAGGAGCAGAACCAGAGGACCCTAGGGAGAGGAAAAGTACTTCTGACATCTCCACCCACTTCCTCCACCAGGAGGCTCCTCCCTGCTTCAAGCCCAGGCTGCTGCCATCCTCCCACACACAGATCCCCCAGTCCCCCAGGGACACTGCTTTTGTCCCACCCCTCCCACACTCATTAAGGCTCTAGGCTCCTCACTGCCTAGAGCATAAAGCTAAACAACAGGTGAGACCCTGAGGACCCTCGGCAAACTCCCCGAGCTCCACCTCCTGTCTTCCCTCCGACCCCTCCTGGACAGGGAACACCAGCTCTCTGCTGCCACTGCCCTGGCCCAGTCGCTGTCACCTGAACACACCCTGAGCTCGCCAACCAAAGTGCTCACCTCTGTCTCAGCTCATCTGGTTCCCCACTTACAACTCACACATCCCAACACTGAAAATACGACTGATCTTTTCACAAATAGCCTAAACCTTCCCCTTCCAGAAAGCCTCCCTGAATGACCCCATCCCATCCCAAAGCCAGCCCTCCCTCCCTGAACTCTCATTGTTTCCCTCTGTTCACTTGGAAATTACCATTTGCAACCTCATGTCATTTGGGGCTTTTTTTTTTTAACCTACCTTTCCCAACTGTCTAAATTATAAGAATATTAAAATCAGGAGCTCTCTAAAACTTTTTTCCCTCACTAGATCACTGGTGTATTATAAAAGGATATTAAGCCGAAGGGAAGAGATGCTTAGGGCAAACAAGATATGAAGAAGGGGGACACAGCTTGCACGCCCTCTCTGAGCGCATCCCTGTCCCCAGATCTCCACAGATACCCCAATACAGAAACTGTAAGCGTTCTCTCCATCTATTCAATAAGCAGTGATCCCACCTGTATTTAAATCAGGGGTCAGCAAGCTATGCCAGGCAAGGAGGCCAAATCCAGCCTCTTTGCAAAGAAAGTTTGTTGAGAAGCAGTCACCCTGACTTGGCTACCAAGCTGCAGGGGCTGCTTCACGCAACAGTGTCAGAGCTGCACAGTGGTGACCCAGACCAACGGCCCACAGAGCTAAAAATATTTACATCTAGCCCATTGCAGGAAAAGTCGGCCAACACCTGTTTTAAATTCCTATAGGAATGTACTCATGACACGGATCTTATCCTGCCCTGAGTCACAGTTGTGTGTCTATTTTCCCATCACTGTCACAAACACTGTGACTCCAGGGGAGGGACTGGGTCCCTCTTCAGTCTCAGAGCCCCACCCAGCAGCACACCCTGCTCACGGTCAGAATTCACTCAGGTAATAAATGATAATTCAATATTCTCTCAATAAGTGAGTAGATGTGCTGATAAGATTTAATGCTACACCTTTGCTAGAAGTAAGATTAGTCATTATAAAAATCAAGTTGAAACGGAATTTTTTTGACTAGCATCTAATTACTTCAATTAATTTACAAAACTTCAAACTGCAATCCAAGTCTAACTTAAACAGCTTATTAAATATATTTTGAGGAAAATTTTTTGGAAAGTACTTTTTGGGATAAAGTAGATAAACATCATTTGGAAACAATTCCACATGCCTCATACAACTGAAGAGGGAAATTTATCTACTTCAAGTTTTTAAAACTACAGAAAGTACTAGTTCCCATTCTGTTTCACTAAGCTGAACTTACTGCTTTAGGCCATTAATAAATATGCCAACTCACAGTGGCTGTGAAGTTGAGAGATGGCTTCAAGACTGTGGCATCATCAAAAAGTTCAATGATGTTAATCATGTTGCTTGAAAAATACGCTGGAGCTTGTACTTCTTGAGATACCTGTTTGGGAAACTGCACCTTGTAAAAGGAAACAAGAAATGCTTTACCAACAGCTCCTATCCACCAAATCTCCCCATCTGCACTACTTCCCAAATCGCTTAGGATCTCAAGACACAGGAGCCTCTCTGGCTTGGGCACTAAGAAGACCATACAGGTCTATTCTGTCCTCTGTGGGTCCATTCTGAGCACCACTACTGACCCCCATCAATGACACATGCCCCACACATTCAGGCCACTGACACAATCGTCCTTTTGCTCTTTCAGGGATTGGTGAAAGATACTAAAATAGCAATAGAAAGATCCAAGTAATTAACCTTAATTTTATTACTCAAAGAGAAAATTGTCAAGGAGCCAGTGAGATTTCAGAAGAGGTTATTTTAAAAAATAAAAGATGGTTAGTCAGCTGAATTTGTACCCTTTCCACGTAGTTTTCAGGTTGAAAATGAACTTATAAATACCTAACACATGTGGCTGAAGTATAGACAGCATCCTTAGGCAGCGATGGCCTCACAGGAACGTTACCATGGGGAAGATGGCAGAGCAGCAACACACAATTGTCTCTACCTGCACTTTGCCACGTCTACAGACCTGTGAGTGATTCTGTCACCGCGGCTAAAATTTCTACTGGCCCAGCAGGAGACAAATACACATGTTAAGAAGGGCCATCTGAAAAATCCATGACCTTTTCCATCTCTTCATCATTAAAAGAGAAGTTTGCAGATCCATCTATCTGTTTGGTTAAAAAAAATTCAATTTCATTCTTCACTTTAGCAATTCAAATCTAAGAAATATAATTCAACCTAAGTCACAATAATACAATGGCTCTGTTTCCATTTTCACTATTTTAACAAATGGGTAAATACTCACTTCTCTGATGCTAGAAAGATCTTGATTTTTCTCATGCTCCATTTTTTGTTCATTCAGTACCAAATCTTTTTCCTACGAAAGAGGAAACTTAGC
This sequence comes from Vicugna pacos, assembly GCF_048564905.1. Classification (NCBI taxonomy): domain Eukaryota; kingdom Metazoa; phylum Chordata; class Mammalia; order Artiodactyla; family Camelidae; genus Vicugna; species Vicugna pacos. The sequence goes on along the minus strand of NC_132994.1, from coordinate 8,377,580 downwards.
ATTTTCCCCATTACCAGTTAAAAGATGTCTTCAAGAGCTACCTCAAATGCTTTTGTGATATTTTTTCACACCTCAAAAGGATAAAGGTAAAAATGTAAGTGTCATGTCTCCTTTCACTGGCTTCCCATACATATACCTGAAAAATAATAAATGGGACTTAACATTGAAGAATTATATTAAAAACATACTCTTACTACAAATTTTTTAAACAGAAAAGAGTCAACAAATGTTGATCCTTGAAATTAAGTCTCCAAAATGAGAAGACTCTCAACTATAATAGCTCAAAACTGTTCATAACCCATGCTTGCCCCAGCCTCTAGAGAGCCCGGAGAAAATCTGATCACATCTGGAAGTGACAGTTTCTTGTCCAAAGATTTTTAAAAGATTATGAAAATCTCTTCTTCTTAGATAACTGGACTGAGTCACTAACTCCATGCCCAGGAGACTCTAAAGCTCTTAAACAATTTTTTTTAATTGAAGTGTAGTCAATTTGCAATGTTCTGTTAATTTCTCTTGTACAGCATAGTGACTCAGTTGTACATATATATTTTTTCTTTCATATTCTTTTTCATTATACATTATTACAAGATATTGAATATATATACATCCCTGTGCTATACATTAGGACATTGCTGTTTATCTATTTTATATACAGTACTTAGTATCTGCAATCCCCAAACTCACAATTTATCCCTTCCCACCCCCTTTCCCCTCTGGTAACCACAAGTTTGTTTTCTATGTCTGTGAGTCAAAAAGTTGTAAATGTTCATTGAAACTGCATTCACCATGGCCACTGTGATATATTCCAATATTAACCAGCTGGATTTATTGGACCAAACATGCCAGGGCACCAAATGTGCTCATGGTCATTAAAAATTCACCTTTTGCAGAAAAATTTAAAAGAAGAGTAGTTTTTTTTAAAGCCATAGCATTAACATTATCTCCTTGAGTCAAATCTCATCTTTGCTGCTTTGCATTCTATGTATTAATTTTATCCTTTCTCATGATGGGACCGTCTTTTTGTGTGAAGGAGGGGCAATCTTTGGCAAACAATTTTACTGTCAGAAAGCCTTTTCTCAGTGCATTTCCTGGGATCCTTCCATCTCTATTGTGAAATGCTAAGCCAAACATGGAAACTGATTTTGCTTTGTGCTCTATAAATCTAACAGTAAACTCCTGCTTGCTGAATCCATTAGTTGAACACAGAAACAGCCCCACAGCCCCCCCCCCAATCTGGAACAACTCAACTCAAAAACCCATGGTAAAATACAGCACATTCCAAATTAAAGAGAAGACAATCCATCTTCAGATGCACCAACATTCCAAGTGAAAACAATAAAGTTAGTAGAAACCCCGGTTAGAAACTTCACCATCAAATTCATTCATTCAAGAGTCCTCAAAATCTGACAGTGCTTGTATCTTGTCAAGGATTAAATAAATGCATAACTAGAATGCCAGAACACTGTATTTTAAGTTATATCACATGATAGTGTACTTCGGAGCTTTATAATCCATATACGATTTAAAGTATTTTCAGCCACAAATACTTTTTATTTTGATTTAAATGTGAAGCAGATTTTGCTTTCCAAGCCCCAAGCTGATTATAACAATCAAGAAGCAAGGACACTGACAGTTTTGGTCCTAAATAGAATCGGGAAATTGGAGGGATAAATTAATCATCCAGAAAATAATAGCTCAATAACTTTTTAAAAAGCAAACCAAAGCTATTCTGGGATAGTTTGATTAACAAAACAAGGATTTTTTTTTTCAGAAACAACCATAGCACAATAGGTTTATAAAATAATACCTAAAAAATTGAAGCTATCATTATCACTCATGTACCTCCTCACCTTTTCTATCCATGTCATTTGCAGGATGCAAATGTCTCAATACATCAAAACATACATACTTTTAAATAAACCTTAAATTAACTAGTATTTTCTTTAATTCTACTGCCCATGGGAGGTACATAAGTAACTAGATGTATGCCACGTCATTTTCTTGACAACCCTCTAAAACCTACTATGATGAAGGGAAAGAATCTATTATTTAATGAGTTGAGAATAGTGAGCAGATGTTCACATCAGAACTAATAAACAAATGTAGGTTTCCATTCATCTCAAAGGAAGATTTCAGAATTAAAAGGACAGCGGTAACCCTCTCTGGGAAATTGCCAGTAACCCTCTGCACATTAACTAACTGTGCCTTGATGGGACAGATGGACACCAGCAAAACAGTGACCTAAATTGTTTATCATCCTCTAAGAGAGGTGACTGTAATAGCTAATATGAAGTAAACATTTAAAAATTGTATCTATAACCTAATAACAGCCATCCAAGGGGTAAGACCACAGAACTCATCTTTCCAAGTACATCCAAGGAACAACTGGAGTTCAAGTCCTACTCCTCACCCCCTAATTCAGTGACAAGACCAAAACTATTGCCCATACAACTTAATGTGCTTCACTCTAAGTAACAGGATTTTGACTGGTGATGAAGGCCTTTGTTGTGCTACATACAGCTCAAAACTGAACTCTCGGGGATCACACTGCTTATCCATTCATCCTTTCAATAAGTATTCACTGGAAGCCTACTTCATGCCTGGCACTATACTAGGTACCAACTTGCAGCAGCAACCATGACACACACACACACCCTCAAAGAGGCGGACTAGCTGTGTGTGCTTAGTGCTATGACAGATACAGGATAGAAGGGGTTAAGGGCAAGTAGCCAGGCCTTGAAATTGCCTTTGCCAAGGCCCCATCAGAAAAAGCACTTTGCATTCTTGGAAGCACAGGTAACGTTTGGGAGGGTAGAGAAGGGGCTGGGGGAGATGTTTCAAAAGACAAGAAATAAGAAAAGAACTCTGGAAGATATACTAAAAGTTCTGAACTTCACTCTCAGGGCAATGGTCTGAAAATGTTCATGCAAAAGAGCTATAAAATTAGATTGGCTTTTTAGTCAAAGAAGGAAAGAAGGAGTGGAGTGGAGGATGAGGAGGAGGGCAAAAGAAGAAAAAGAGGAAACAAGTCTGGATGCAAAGCAGAGAAAAGATTGAATAGGGTGAAAATGGAGCCAGGAAGAACTTTTAAGAAACCACAACAGCAGTTCAGGAGAGAAAGCTCACATTGGCCTGAATCAAGGAAGTGGCAGTGGAGAAAAGATGGACTTGAGAGACATTAAGGAGACAAAGCTGGACCTGATGCTTGTCTGCACTGGGTGTCGGTTTGCTCTATAGGGGTTGAGGGAGTCGGGTGAGTACAGCTGACTTGGGCAGCTAAAGAGATGGTGGTGCGGGCCACCAAGAGAGGGAAGGAGAGGAAACCAGGTCTGGGGGGAGATGACTGTTTAAAGTCTCTGTGGGATGTCCAGTGGGCGATGTCCAGTGGGCAGAGACATGAGGCTCCCATTGGCAAGCTAGAAATGTGGGCTGGTGATACGGGATCTAGGTTTCAACAAAACATAAACAATAGCAGAACCCTTGGCCACAGAGAAGGAAACTCTGAGTAAATGTGAAAAAAAAAAAAAGAGAGCAGAGAGCCAGAGATGGAGCTCTAAGAACAAGAACATTTACAATATAGACAGAAGGGAGTCGCCTGCAAAGAGTCTTAAAGGAGTGGCCAAAGCGAAAGGAGGAAAACCAGAAAGAAAGTGGGAGAGGACAGCAATGTCCGATGCTGCAGAGGGGGACAAAAGTTGTAAAAGCCTAAGAAAGTCCCCCCAAGATTAGCCAAGAAGGAGGGCTTTGTGCCCTGGAGATAGCAGTTTTGTTTCAATGGCATGATGAGGGGAAACGCTAAAGGTGGAAGAGATGTGAAGAAGTGGAAAATGCAGCTGCAACTCTGGGAGGAAGGGAGAGACAGGGCAGCGGCTGAAGGAGGCATGAAGGTCAAGGGAGGGTGTACTTCCAGTGAATAACTAAGATGTGGCTGCAAAGGAATGCTGCTCTTCTTGTGCACCAGGGAATGGTTCCTGAAGGCAATTCCAAAAGGAGACACTCCTACTTTGAACAGCTTTGTAAAACTAAGATAGGAAATATTTTATAAATATTAATGTTATTTAAGATAAAGCACTTCATTAAAAAAATGTTGATCCCTTCCAGTCTATAGACATCTTCATCTTCAACTTCACTAACAAATGAAACAGATCTGTTCCATAACTAGGCATCTCACCATTCAATTCACACAAGAGAAGTAACAAGATGACCAATGAGGCAGCAGGACAGGATCCACCTCCAGCTCCAGGAAAAAGCCCCTTGGAGCGCCAAGACACTCCTAGGCCCTAGACCAGTCTAGGACTGGAGGGCCAAAAAAGCCACCAGAGTCAACTCTGACCTCCTCCAAGGACCTCCACCTGCACAGAAGCTAGGGACCACTCAGAGGTGGAATTTCCTTAGAACAAGGAAATTAAAATGTCCCCTCCCCAAACATCACATGTGGGCAATCAGTTCCCTTCCTCCACTACACCCCATTCAACAACATACAGCCACCTGCACCACCCTTATGTGAAATGAAGAGAGCCTGTTAAAACCTAGGCCACCTCTAATTTATTCCTGTAGATCAGGATTGTCCAAAAGAAAAAAAAATGTGAGCTGTGTGGTATAGTTTTAAATTTCTACCAACCACGTTCAAGAAGTAAAAAGCAGGTGAAATTAATTTTTGTAATATTTTACTTAACCCTGTACATTCACAGTATTATCATTTTGACAAGTAATCAATATAAATAATTATTATTAATGAGCTATTTCTCTTTCTTAATGCTGTCTTCAAAATTTGGTATTTTACCAGCTTAGAGCCCATCTCCATTTGGACTAGCCACATTTCAAGCGCTCAATAGCCAATAGCCACACATGGTGAGTGGTCCCTGAACTGCAAAACACAGCTCCAGACCAGGGGCCAATAAATGGAGACCAGCATGAGCTAAGAATGGTTACTGCATTTCTAACTGGCTGGAAAAAATCAAAAGGAGACTATTTCATGACACACGAAAATTACATGAAATTCAAATTTCCATGTCCATAAATAAAATTGTATCAAATCACAGTCACTTTCACATACATATTGTCTGTGGCTGCCTCATGCTACAATGGCAAAGCTGAGCAGTGAAGACACAGACCTATGGCCCACAGAGCATAAAATAGTATTACAGGAAATGTGCACAGGAAAACACCTTGCTGATCCCTGTTTCAGTTGATCATGAGACTTAGCTGTGACGATGCTGTATAAGACGTGAGGCCCCTGAGCCACAAAGTGTAAGCCAAGCATTTTCCAGAATTTCTATTGCCTGAAAGACACACCATCTCAAAAAGGAACACAATTCACACACAAAAGCTCATGTATAACCTAAAAGTTAGCTGTTCAAAGTATAACCAATACTGGGCTCCTAGGCCTTCATGTTCATTTTCCTTCCTGTCCATGCAACAAAATAGTCGGGTCACACGCTGCTTACATCTACATGTTTCAACTGCGATACTACGAATCTGGCACAAAAGGACTTACCATTGCCAACCAAATGAAAAATATGGGAAATAACTGAGCTCACGCTTCAAAGAAAAAAAAATTTAAATCTTTAAATATGTTATAATCACAACAAAGTAGAAAAACTGAATTAACTGTGCATAAGAAAAAGGCTAACATAACGGGACTATAAGTGATCTTTTTCCTACTTTATTCTTTATAATGACGTTTTACAACTTTCATTTTTACAAAGAAACACATTTAGACCTATAAGAAACACCAGGATTTAACCTCCACTGGGATTTTTTACTTTAAATAATGCACCTCTTAGAAACTTCCCTTATCTCTATGCAAAGCAATAAATGTATTTTCCTTCAAAATAAGTGAAAAAACTTTTACCATATTCTGAAAACTGAAATGACTGACAATATGTCTGGTCCTATTGGGAGGAAGGGGAAAAAAGGACAAGAAAACATAAGAATTCTTCTCTAATTATTTTGCTTGCTTATATACCTCACAAAAAGGGTTAGAAAAAAATTTAATCACATTTATAATTATTTAATCAACAAAATTATTTATTTTAATTTGTAAAAGTTTATTTTCAGTCATCCGCAACACAAAGCCTGTGAGAGTTCATGAGTTTTTCTTCCAAATCCGCTAACATAAAAAGCTGACTTGTCTCTGTAACTCACTGCAGGTCACTGAAAACAAACTGCTTAATCTGACTTCTATCGTGGGTGAAATGAGAATTAGTTAAATTAGATAACTTGGGAATTTAGGAAGCAAGGATAACACATGTCAAACTAATGAGCAAGAATTTTAAATTTGACTTGGATATCACGATCAAAGAAATCCAACAGAGAAAATAAAGTTACACATTTACCAAATATATAAAACTACTCAAGGATTCAAAATCATCATGGACCAACACCCTTCATCTGCCTAATTCCCTGGATTACTTTCTACCGTAACCCTTAAATCAATACTCGACTCTAACAGACATTGTTAATTATTTACTTGTCCAAGATCAACAAGAAAATCGGTGGCCTACTATATTTTTTTCGAACTCTTCATATTTTTATCTGTCCATTCTAAATCATACTTAACACATAAGCCAGAACTACTTCAAAATAGCTTAGAAATTCCACTCATGAAATGTGTATTCCATTCTGATTCCCTAAATTGATCAAAGCAAACGCACAAAGGCAGCTACAAGATATTAGGAAAAAATCATCCTTGTTTGAAGTAACATCACCTAACCTATTATGGTATAAATCAACTACACCTCAATAAAAAATAAAAGTTTAATAAATAAACTGTACATCAACTGACTTTTAATCCGAAATGAAAGATCCAGTTCACTTCAATGTATAAGACAAGTATAACTAGCTCCCTCCCTCCTGCCTAAAGTGCCCACTCCCAATGGCACTGTCCGGACCCCGCCGAGAAGGGAGCGCTGGGGGCTGCGCTCCCCACCGCCAAGCCCTCCCCGAAGAAGCCCGGGCCGGTTCCCAGCTCGCCCACCTCCCCCCGGGCCCCACTCCCGCCGCACCACTCGCACCACTGGGGCGACTTCTGCCGCCAGCCCGGCCCGCCCGCCCGCGGCCCCCTCGCCGCCCCGGGAGCCCGCGGCGCCCTCCACCCGAACCCCGCCTGTGGCGCCTTCCCGCCCGCGCCTCGCGCCGCCCGCGGGGTCCTCGCCCCACATCTTGGCGGCCGCCGCCGACGGCGCTGCCCCCCCCCCCCCGCCGCACCGCACCCAGCCCGGGACCCCAGCCTGCCCGGCACCACCCGGGCAGGGGCGAGGCTGCCGCCGGGCCGGGCCGACCAACCCCAACGTGGAGCGAACTTTACCTCAGAGGCGAGGCCGCCAGCAGCGGGGTCGGTCCCGGGCGCGAGCGGAGCTCCTCGGCCCGATCGTCAGTCACCGACGGCGGCGAGGGCAGAGGCGGCGGCGAGCGGCGAAGGCAGCGGCCGCGGGAGCAAGCCGCGGGGCAGCAGCGGGTCTGCATCACCGGCGGGGGCTGCATCAGCCGCGGCGAGAGCAGCGGCGGCGGCGGCACATCGCTCCCGCCTGCAGCGGCGGCGGCATCGGTAGCGCCGGGGGCTGCAACAGCGGCGGCATCGGTAGCGGCGGGGGCTGCAGCGGCGGCGGCGGCGAAGGCAGCGGCCGCGGGAGCAAGCCGCGGGGCAGCAGCGGGTCTGCATCACCGGCGGGGGCTGCATCAGCCGCGGCGAGAGCAGCGGCGGCGGCGGCACATCGCTCCCGCCTGCAGCGGCGGCGGCATCGGTAGCGGCGGGGGCTGCAGCAGCGGCGGCAGCGAAGGCAGCGGCCGCGGGAGCAAGCCGCGGGGCAGCAGCGGGTCTGCATCACCGGCGGGGGCTGCATCAGCCGCGGCGAGAGCAGCGGCGGCGGCGGCATCGGTAGCGGCGGGGGCTGCAGCGGCGGCGGCATCGGTAGCGGCGGGGGCTGCAGCGGCGGCGGCGGCGAAGGCAGCGGCCGCGGCCGCGGGAGCAAGCAGCGGGGTAGCAGCGGGTCTGCATCACCGGCGGGGGCTGCAGCAGCCGCGGCGAGAGCAGCGGCGGCGGCGGCACATCGCTCCCGCCTGCAGCGGCGGGGGCATCGGTAGCGGCGGGGGCTGCAGCAGCGGCGGCGGCGAAGGCAGCGGCCGCGGGAGCAAGCCGCGGGGCAGCAGCGGGTCTGCATCACCGGCGGGGGCTGCATCAGCCGCGGCGAGAGCAGCGGCGGCGGCGGCACATCGCTCCCGCCTGCAGCGGCGGCGGCATCGGTAGCGGCGGGGGCTGCAGCAGCGGCGGCGGCGAAGGCAGCGGCCGCGGGAGCAAGCCGCGGGGCAGCAGCGGGTCTGCATCACCGGCGGGGGCTGCAGCAGCCGCGTCGAGAGCAACGGCGGCGGCGGCATCGGTAGCGGCGGGGGCTGCAGCGGCGGCGGCGGCGAAGGCAGCGGCCGCGGGAGCAAGCCGCGGGGCAGCAGCGGGTCTGCATCACCGGCGGGGGCTGCATCAGCCGCGGCGAGAGCAGCGGCGGCGGCACATCGCTCCCGCCGGCGGGGGGAGGCGGCAAGCAAGCCAGGCAGGGAGGGCGCGCCCCGAGTCCCCTCAGCAGCCTGCGGCTTCGGCCGGCAGAGCCCGCACTCCGGCGGTGCGGCGGCGCGCTGCTCCGGGTGGGCTGGGAGCTCGGAGAGCAGCCCGAGCGCCGGGGCCCACTGCGCGGGGCTCCACAGAAGAGCGAGGCCTTGGCGGGGACCCGGGAGGGGCGTGGGCCGAGGGGCGAGACAGAGCCCGAGCCGTTGGTCGCGCAACCGCCGCCTCTCTCGCGAGGCCGCTGACCTTCCACCTGCGCGGAACGCTTTAGGGGTGGGGGAGGGGCTCTGCCACCCGCCGGGAGCGCCGCGCGCGGTCCCGCGCCTGAGGGACGTGGGAGGGGCCGGCCTGGCACTGAGTGGCCACGTGCCAAGGCCGGATCCCCTCACCGAGGGCCTCTTGCTAGTTCTCCTGCTTACACAGGGGCCCTGCCCTCAGCTTTCCCGGTGAATGGGGGGGGGGGGGCTGCCTTTGGACCTGAATCTTTTTTTCCTTTTGTCTCACACTGCAGGTTCATCATAAACAGAATTAAATAGACAAATCATATATTTTAAGAAGACAACTCTATCACAGATAACAAACACAGGATTAATATCAGGAATATATAATACAATTTGTAGATACTGACAGGCATATACAGACTAGACAAGACTACACTGTAAAGCACAGGGAAATATATACAAGATCTTGTGGTAGCTCACGGTGAAAAAGTTTGCAACAATGAATACGTGTATGTTCACGTATAACTGAAAAATTGTGCTCTACACTGGAGACTGACACATGGTAAACTGACTATAACTCAATAAAATAAAATTTAAAAAAGAAAATATTAAGAAAAGAAAAAAATTTTTTTTAAAATGGAATCACTTATATGTGAAATCATCTTGTCAGTGTGACAGTGGAGGAGGAGCGAGCCCAGCCCTAAGACCCCGCATCAGGCCACTGGAGCCACCACTGACTGGACTGAGCGGTCTGTTAAATGCAACCACCATTTAGACAGTTTTCTTTCACGTGTGTCTTTCTGTATTTACAAAAAGAATGCAGAATGAAATAAGGTAGTGTTTGGAGTAAACCTTCCTGGGTTCAGCTGTCACGCCCACCACTTACTAGCTGTGTCACTAAGTTACTCGCTCGCTCTGGGTCTCACTTTCCTCATTAATGAGGCAGCACATATTGGTAGTTCCCTCTGTGATGGTCTCTATTCAGGCTTCAGTGATATGCCCTGCTTGCTCCCATGCTTGGCACAGGATGATTCAGTAAATGCTTGTCATTTTTACGATTATCTAGATAATTTGCACTTTCAAAGCACATAAGGAAAATCAAAGACACCGTATGTGCTTTCCCATAATAATGTCCTACAGTAAGATTGTTGGTGAGTACCGCACGTGGAGCATGTAATAGGAACTCCATAAATGTTGTGAATTAAATTGGAAGAACAGTTATTTTGAGGTATAAAGTAAGTGAAGACAATTTTAGTTTCAGAAACAAAAGCATTAAAACAAAGAATCATGTTGGAAAAAATCTGATAAATGCTATACTATTAATGGCAATGATATATTGTACAGCTTTGTCAAAAACTTCATGAAATATAAATATTTCCATTAAATTCAAAATACATCATCTAGGTTTGCTGAACTGGCTGATGGTTGACAATTTCTGGAATCTATCAAGGTAAATCAGAAATCTCTGAAAGAGGAAAAACAAAACATATTGGGTGCTATGAAAATGCTTAAGAGAGAACCTCCTAGCAATCTACTTTTGTTTAACTTTATTTCTAATTTCTAAATTTAAAAAGCACTTTGGGTTCCAAATAAAAATGATTCAAGACATGTTTTTAATGTGTTTATACATGACAGCAAACTAAATAATCTCAATATTATAGGTTTTATTCTCCACCCCACCCTGGGCATTAAACACTTAACCTATACTTTTAAATTTCTGACTTTATTTAGCAAGTGAAAACCAAAGAAGTCCTGCTTAAGATGCTCTAATACAAAATTGATAAACCATTCTCCGGTATCTAGTGAAATCAGACCTGCTACTTAATTACTGTGCTTGCATGTAAGCTTCTATTGCTAGGCCTCTTTTAGTGTGTGTGTGTGCACGCGCACTCATGTGTTACTTATTCCAACAGAATCTAGAGCCAAAACAATTCTTATTTCTTTACATTTCTAGTCTTCTACTTAACAGTCTGTTTTCTCAAAAAAAAAAAAAAACTCCAAAAAGCAAAAGTCTGGGAACAAATGGCTTCACTGGGGAATTCTACCAAACATACAAACAAGAACTAATACCTACCTTTCTCAAACTATGACAGAGAAGTACAAAGCAGGGAACACCCCCTAATTCACTCTACAAAGCCACCATCACCTTGATACCAAAACCAGACAAAGACACTATTTAAAAAAACCAAAATTACAGGCCAATATTCCTGGTGAATATGCTTGCAGAAACATTCAAGAAAATATTAGCAAACTGAATTCAACCACATATAAAAAGGATCACCCACCATGATCAAGTCAGATTTATTCCAAAAATGCAAGGATGGTCCCATACCTACAAATCCATCAATGGGATACATCATATTAACAAAACAAAGGGTAAAAATCTCATGATTATCTCAATAGATGCAAGAAAGCATTTGCCAAATTCAACACCTATTCATCACAAAAACTCTCTCAACAAAGGTGGTGTAGAGGGAACATAACTCAACATAGTAAAAGCCATTTATAACAAACCCACAGTGAACATACAGGATGGTGAAAAACTGAGAGCTTTTCCACTAAAATCAGAAATAAAACAAGGATGCCCACTCCAACCATTACTATTTAACATAGTATTGTAAGCCCTGGGCACAACCATCAGATAAGAAAAAGAAATAAAAGGCATCCAAATTTGCAGATGATGTGATACTATATATAGAAAACCCTAAAATTTCCACCAAAACACTATTAAAGTAAATAAATTCAGTGAAGTTGCAGGATTCAAGATCAATTAATATACAGAAATATATTGCCCTTCTATACACTAATTAATAATGAATGATCAGGAAATGAAAACAGGGAAACAATTCCATAAACAACTGCATCACAAAAGTAAAACACCAAGGAATAAACTTTACTAAGTCTTTCCAGGCTGTCTCTGCAGGGCTGCCTGGTCTTGATGGAGCAGAGAAGCCCGAGAAGGGTGGCTGTGGGAGTCGGTGGCAGAGGGCAGAGGCAGAAGGCAGTGCCAGGCAGCAGAGGTGGTGGCGGGTACCCACTGAGGAAGATGCAGGGGAGCAGGGAGCCCGCCGGGAGAAGGGAGGAGCCTTGCCTCACTGCCCGGGCTGCCTGAGCCACTGCCTGCCTCCTCCAACCAGTTCCCCCAGCTCAGGGCCACAGCACTGATCCCCATCCAAAGGCCTTCCCCTAACATGCAGCGGCATCTGCCACCCACCTGCCCACCTGCCCTCCAAATTAGAGTGTTTTATCACCAACCAGCCAAGATGAACTTAATGAAGAGGATCATGGCGCTGCTGAGGCAGGAAGAGCATGGTCCCCAAGACAATGCCTCAGGACTGATGCACCTCCACTGTCTCTTCACTGAGCTGTGCCATCCTCCCTGCACATGGCTCAGCAGGAGCAAGGAGAGAAGCCGTACATGATGCTGCCTGTGTTTAACAGGTGTTTGCAAATGCTCCACCAAATACCATGACGGAAACATTTTCTGATCTTCTGCAGTGCACAAGTCTCATGGCTGAAGATTACAGAAATTTCAAGGAGCACATCAAACAAATCCACAGAGGCTGCAAGTCGGGCCATAGTCTAATTCTTGGAAATCAACATACTGAAGAAGCTGTTACTGAGTCCAAACTCATTCTGCTCGCCTAATGACAGGCCACTAAATCAGGAGATGAGGTGTTGCTGCAAGGAATAGCGACTTCATTCGGAAAGCCAGCAGACAGAGGATGGCAACTAATTTCTTGGAGAACCATCCTCCCCCAGTCAGAATTCAGGCTCCTTTTATACAAAAAAAGGGGGAAGGGGATGTAGGTGGTTGTTGCAAACTTCTTGGTGTAGGAATTCTTTGTTCCTGCAGCTGTCCGTGTGGGCCAGCTCATGGTGCTCCTGCAAAACCTCTAACAAAACAAATGTTATTCTCTTTTCTGCAACTTGTTATCTTTACATGAGTACAGAGCTAGCAAGGCTAAGCCTAGAAAATAGGGCATAGGGTTAAAGCCAAAGGCACAGATCTGATACAGAGCCAGATTAGTTCTTTTCTATTCCAAAGCCAGTAGAGCTTGGATGCTTCTGACAACAATTAACTTGCTAGCATTCTCTGGTCAGAACCTCGTGGACTGTATGACAATGATGTTGGGGCCTTCCACCCTAGTTAAATGTTTGTATCTGTTTTCTGACCTTTCACATGGGCCTGAGGCCGTTGGAGGTGCACAGAATGAGCTATCTCTAGCAGAACATCGTGGACTACTCCAGGAAGTTTTTGTACAGATCTTAGTGAAACTCTGCACTTTTGTTTCTCTGGCCAAGGAGCTGACTCAAAAAGATGATCTCCAGCTTTTATTCAGTGCCATAACCTTGGTGCCTTCCCTATAACCTGCCTAGGAGGAAGCATGCCAGAAAAGTCCTTATGACCATGTCCTGTCACCATCTGAATGTCAATATTGTGAAGTATATTCATGAAAAAGAATGTTTATTGACGTGTGTTCTGAATATGCAGCAATCACATGACCTGTCTCCCCTAGAAATTGTTGAAATGTTTGCTGGGCTTTCTTGTTTCCTCAAAGATTCCAGTGATATTTTCAGACTCTTCTGGATGATTTTGGGATATGGCAAGGATATAATTTCCTTTGTGATCTCTTGCTTAGGTTAGAACAAGCAAAAGAGGCAGAATCTAAAGATGCCTTGAAAGACCTGGTTAATCTGAGAACTTCCCTAACAACGTGTGGTGCCAGTGAACTAAATGCCCTGGTATTACCAGAGGGACACACTTTTTCTTGCCTGGACTTGCAGCACTGCAGCCAGCAGGCAAAGGTCACGGTGTGAGAAACATCTAGGCCTTTGCCAGTCTTCAGAATGCATTTGTAAAAGCAAAAGCCAACTTCCTTGCCCACATCATTCTCGATGCCATCACAAATATTTACATGGCTGACAATGCCAATTATTTCACCCTCAGGTCACAGCACACACTGTCACAGTTTGCAGAAAAGATTTCAAGACTCCCAAAAGTACAAAACAAATACTTTGAGATGCTGGAGTTTGTCATTTTTAGCTCAAATTCTATCCCTTGTAAAGAATTTATTCAGGTTAGCATCCTCTTAAAATGTAGCTCTTCTTATCACGGTACCATTATTGCAATGAAAACACTTCTTAAGTTTACATGACAGACATGATTACATATTTAACAATGTGTTCAGGGAGGTGGACCTTCTGGAGGTCTTGGTAAACCTTTTGTACAAATATGCTTCCCTCTTGAAGGCTTCAGCTCAGGCACTAAATGAAAAAAAGGGACTCAAGAAATAATAGTTCAGTTGAAGACCTGGCTTTGTTGGTCATGGAGACCTTCCTTGACAGTGCTTCTTCAAGGATCAAACACAAGTGCAGGAATTTTTGAGGATGTGGAGGTGTAAGACGTGTGCATAATACAGTAAGACACCCTCGGCGTCAGCAGCACGCCTTGGTGATGACCCAGCAGTCGGTGCTCTCGCCAAATGGGGACGACAGCGTGGGCAGTCCCCTGGGGGCAATGCGTTCAGCCCCACCAACAGAGTTACAGCTGAAGACTGACATTTTAAGAGCCCTCCTTCAGTCCCTCTAAGCGGCCATGGTTCCAGAACAGTTTTCAGGAAAGTTGGAGGATTTGTGTATGTTATTACATCCTCACTTGTTGCTATGGAAAGATCTTTGAGCTCGCCACCCAAGAATGGCTGGGACAAAAAGAACCAGAATCAAGTGTCTGAACTTCTCCACACTGTGTTCTGCACGCTGACTGCAGCAATGCGCTGTGAGCCAGCTAACTCTCATTTCTTCAAAACAAATTCAGTATAAGTTGGCAGATGCTGTTTGATTTCTTGGCTGCTTCTCAGACCTCAGAAAAATAAGCTCCATGAATGTCCCCCCCTCCAATCCACAGCCATCACAAAGATGTTTAGAGGAAGATGTAATCTCAGTGGGCTCAGTGTCACCCACTTTATGGAACTGCGGTGAACTCTTTAACTATCTGTACAAAGTAGCCAGATTCTTTTGACAGGTATGGCTCTGCTCTGTGCTCTGAATTGAAAGGTATACTATGTATGATTTCAACATCAAGACTTGAATTATAAGTTAGCAAAATAAAATGAAAACAAATGATTCTCTCTTATTTACTTATCTATCACTTTATTTATGAATGTTACTATTGCTCTAATACTAAATTTTTCAGCCTGGACATCTGTGCATTATTTGAAAAACCAGGGCTAGTTAAGCTCTCAGTGCACTTAATGGAACAATTTCTATGAAGTTTACTTTCCTCTTTACTCTCCAGACCATCAGGCACATCCAGACTTATCGGTATTAGTTGTCAATAGGAGAACATGGTTATGATTATATGTGTTTTCAGACAGATGTTGTAGTATCAACATTCATAATCACTGTCAACATTTTATAATACTCAAAAAAAGTGATACAGCTTCCTAGGGGACACTGACAGGTCAAGGGTCCATTGCATTAATTTACTCATTCCTTCATTAAATGAGTACTTACCCAGCACCTACTGCATGCCAAGTCGTTGGGCTGAGGGCTCAGCTCAGCACAAGGCTGCTTTGGTTATCCTTCAGCTTAAATACAAGCACATAAATAAACAATTGCAATGTAGCAGAATGTGTGATGATGGAAATCCAGGGTGCTAAGATTGTGAGACCGCTTTATCTAAATCGTTTATTTTCAGTTCTCGAAGTGTATTTTCAATCAAGTTCTCACTTCAGAAATAATGTAAGAGTGATCATGCTGCTAATTTGTCCAAGAATTTTCACTTTTAACAGTTATTATAGTTTTATTTCATAAGACAAATTGCTTTTGTAGTGTCCCCAAAAATAAAGCAAATAACTGTATTGGGTAGAGCTTCTGATAGCTTTTATTTTTCTAACTGTAAAATATCTACTCTGAAATATCTAGTGAGATGTTTCTTGTTTCTCAGTATTTCTTAGGCCTTAATATTTAGCTAAGAAAATACAGACAATGTAAAAAAATGTTTTCTAATTTTTTGTCTTGAAAATAAAAATGCATATATATTGTTAACTTACAGGAAACACAGGGTGGTGTAATGTTCAGGAAATAAGATGTTTAAAATTAAAATCTGTATATTTAGATTAAAAAAACTTTATTAAGAAGGGGAAGGACCTATGCTCTGAAAACTGTAAGACATTGATGAAGGAAATTGCAGATGATGTGAATAAATGGAAAGATATTCCATGTTCCTAGAATGGAAGAATGAATATTACTAAAACGTCCAGAGTGCCCAAAGTAATCTACAGGTTTAATGCAATCCCTACCAAAGTACCAAAGACACTTTTCACAGAACTACAACAAATACTCCTAAAATCTGTATGGAACACAAAAGAACCTGAATTGCTAAAGCAACTGCAGGGAAAAAAAGAAAAAAGATGGAAATGCCATGCTCCCTGAATTCAGACTATAGTACAAAGCACAGCAATCAAAACAGTATGGTATATTATAATGACAGACACATAGATGAATGGGACTGAATAGACAGCCCAGAAATAAACACAAAAAATTATGGTCAATTAATCTATGACAAAGGAGGCAAAAATATGTAACAGGGAAAAGATAGTCTCTTCAATAAGTGGTGTTGGGAAAACTGGACAGCTAACATGAAAAAGAAGGAAATTCGAAAATTTTCTCACACTATATGCAAACATAAACTCACGATGGATTAAAGACCTAAACATGAGACCAGAAAACATAAAACTCTTAGGAAAATACACAGACAGTGCACGCTTTGACATAAGTCTTGGCAACATTTTTTGGATGTGTCTCCTCAGGCAAGGGAGATAAAAGCAAAAATAAGCAAATGTAACCTAATTACTTAAAAGCTTTTGCAGAGTAAAGGAAATCATCAATAACGTGAAGACAACCACAGCAATGGGGAAGATACATGCAAATGTTGTCTGATAAAGAGTTAATATCCAAAACATATAAAGTGTTCATGTAACTCAATATCTCCTCCCTTACCTTTGTGTAACAGTCTCTCAGAGCTCTCTGAGATGCTGTTTGTATCCCAGGCTTAAATCATCAGTAAGTCTGCCAAATAAAGCATAATGCTCAAATTTTAAGTTGTGCATTTTTTTCAGTTGACAGGAGTCATAATTACAAAAATGCAGATAGACCCTTCTCTGTATTTGCTTTTCTCACTTAAAAATACATCATGATAATCTCTAAAAGTCAACAAGAAATGATATCTAAAGCAAACATTTTTAAGAGCTGCCCTATGTTCCATGGTTTAAGTGTCTCACAATTGAGTGAAGTATTGCTCTATTCATAGACATTAATTCTGCTTATGAATTTGTGTAGTTGCAAACAATGCTGACATGAACACCTTTCTCCTTGAACAATTATCTCCTCTTACTGGAATTTTGGGTTTACTTATCCAAGGATTGTGTTGCTAGGCTGAAGGGCATGTGTATCTTACATTTGAAAGATCACTGCCTGATTGCTTTTCAGAAATACATAATGCTCACATGTCCTCCTGCTGAATGTACCAGCATCCTTCCCCTCAACACTTCTGCCAGTGGTAGGAGTTACCTCTCTTGTTAATTTTTATTAGTCTTATATTAGGAATGGTATCTCTTCATTACTTTCATTTGTATTTATCTGACTACCAGAGAAGTTAAATATTTTTTCACATATTTATTGTTATTTCAATTTGACCTTCTCTAAATGGTCCCTTCATATCCTTTGTCCATTTTCCTAGTTTCTGTTTGTCATTTCTATATTCATTTCTTAGAAACTGTTGGTATAGTTTAATATTTAGCATTTTATCAATCATCTGCATTGAAAATATGTTCCAGTCTACTGCTTTGCCTCTGTTTATGATATGTTCCATCAAACTGATGTGCATTAACTTGTTATATTAATTTTAATATAGTCAAACATGCCTTTCTTTTTCACCACAGCTTCTGAATTTCCTGGTTTGGATCCTTGGATCACAACTTTTTTTTTCCTGTTTTACACTACCCTTCCCTCAACTATGTCCCTTGAGGTGGAGATAGATTTATAGATAAATATAGGTTTTTATACATATATCTGTTACATCCATTTAAATATAGTCTGTCCTGAATTCTCTTTCTTATAAGTTTATATTGTGTGTGTGTGTTTCTGTTCCTTTTGCTGACTCCTCTGAGAAGGAGCTGGATGAAGAGTCAGTGGAGGTTGAGAAGCATGAAGACAAGATGCTGGCTCTGCTGTCAGAACTGGAAACAGATGAGCTGTCTGGTTCAGGAGACCCTGATGCTGCTCGTCTGGAGAACCATGAGGAATTATGGTCCCTGAGATTCTCTGAAGGCCCATCAGCTTTCCCCAGCTCTTTCCAAGCCAGAGGTACACTTGGCATTGCTTTGGGGATGTCATAAATGTTCAGCTTGGTGTTCGGCTGCTCCACTTGGGGAATCAGAAAGCTTGAAGGAACCTTGTAGCTGACATCTTCATCCAAAGGAAGCATGACCCTGGCTGGCAGAAAGCTATACGAAGGAATCTCTAGAAGGCTGAGCTTTTTCTGCATGGGCACATTTCTCTGCAGGTGAGGCATGTGGGGCTTTGCTCTGCTGTTTGGAGGACTGTGGAAGCTGGACATATGCCTGGGGGGAGCTAGGCACCCTAATTCTTCCACACAGCTGGTTAGAGATGTGTTTCTCCCATCAGCCTTTTTTGGAGACACTGGCATGTCATAAATCCATTCCAACTTCTGAGGGCTGGGCAGCGTGTTGCAGCTGCCTCTCCTTAAGGCAATGGTTGATGTCAGGGGAACATTCTGCCTCTGTGAAGAACCACACAAAGTCACCCAGTTTGGTAGCAATTTTTTAAAAGGTGTGAGCAACTCATTTGACAAACGGGTATTATACTGAGGCACAGTGCTTCTTAAAAATCGGATTGTCACTGCCAGGGTCAATCTTCTTCATTGGTTTCCTGGGGCCATTATCATTCAAGCCAGACATAATCTGGTTCCAGCCTCCTTTTGGGCCTCCTTGCTCTCTACCTCCACTATGCCTTCCACCACCCTCCTCAAGGTCCAGCCAGCCAGGCTGTTTACCTTCCTCTGAACTCAAACTCAAACAGTTTGCCCAAACTGGTTCCTCTGCTCTAAATGCCCTCCCAACACCTTGCTTTCCATCTAAGAAACTCCTATGCATCCCTCATGACCCTGCTGAGATGCCACATTGGGGCATATGTATGTTTATTGTATGCATGTGACAGAATCCAGTGATAAACATGGAATACAGATTTCAAATTAAGGCCCCTCCCCTATATACACATAAAAACCCACCTTAACACACATCTCCAAAGTATATCATAATAAGAAGCACTCATCTAAAGTCTACTGATCTCTTGTGCTGGGCCAGGCACTGTACTAGGTCCTTTGCAGGGATTATGTCCATACCCACAATAAGTCTGTAATAAGAAACTGAGGCATGTGGGGAAGTCAAAGGACTGATCCAAACCATTCAGCCTATCCTGATCCTGAACACCACTGCCTCCAATGAAATAAGTTCTGCTCCAAGGGATCTGCATTCCTAATTTTGACCAAGATAACATTTCCCGAAGGCTGTGCATGTTTGCACAGCATGTGTGCTCGGCGCCTGTCATGCTTACATTTGTTTGGCTGGTGGGGGAATGAGTGCTGCCTTCTGGGGGCTGGGGGGGATTTCATGCAGCTGCTGCTTCCCTGGCTCCTGGGGAAAGACCACAAAGGAGAATGACTCAGATTTCTCCTTCCTGATGCCTGCACATCACAAACTCTCCCAACGCCAGCATTTTTTGTTTGTTTGTTTGTTGTTATTTTTTTCCAAACAAAACACAAATCACTAGAAGAGTTTGGGACTTTCAGTAGTGCTGCTTTTGTGGATGGAGGTGTGTATTGCACTGGGTATATTTTCAACACTGGACTCTGTGTTTTAAAAAAGACACCTTCTCAATTGAAGGTGGGGACACTGTGAGAATTAGCTGCATTTGCCTGAGCTAAAAATGGCAGTTCATTTCCTTCTGTAAGTTCACCTTAAGAATGAATTAAAGAAGAATAAATATAAGATGGGGATAGAGGTTTTCCTGTGCTTATAACTCATGTGCTCATCCTGCAAACATATACTGAGTGCCTACTACCTCCTCAACGCTGAGTCAAGTGACATCTATACACCCAGTAATGAGCAAAAGATGCTGTCCGTACAGATGATAGGCATTTAAAATTTTTTGCTGTTGTTTTATTTTGGGGGGGAATGTAGTTTTATTTATTTATATATTCATTCATTTATTTATTTTTAACGGCGGCACTGGGGGTGGAACCCAGGACCTCGTGCATGCTAAGCACACCCTCTACCACTGAACTCTACCCTCCCCACAATAGGCAGTTTTTTATGCAGCAATTAGGAAGTACATAAATGAGGATGTGATGAATAGATTGCACGTTCCAGAGTGAGGTGAGAGAACACCCAAACAGGTTTTGCAAAGACAGAGAGAAAAATTTGGAGTTTGGAGGGGCGTCTCTTTGGAGGGAGGTGGGCTGTGCGCCCCCTGCACTCTCCTCCTCAGTTGGTGAAGGAAGAGATGCTTTTCATTCCCTTCGAGCAAAGTGGAAAGTGCCCAGCAGACCTTCTGTGACTTGAGTTGTACCCCCTGATCTCGGGGTCATTGTGTGCAGGCTCTAACTCCGCTAGAGGGAAGTCAAAGCTGAGAGACTGATGACAAAGCACAGGGTGGTGGCTGTGCTGCAGAGCTTTGCTCTCAGGGCCAGGACCAGGGCGAGGAAAGGAAAGCGCCTTCTTGGCACAACACAGAGGGGCCCCACAAACTCAGGCACCAAGGGAAATGATAGTTTGATGCAGTAAATTTTTTTTTGTAATTTTTTTTAATCGCAAACAATGTAAAAAAAAAAAAACCAGAAAACCATGGTGAACAAAATGTCAGAACAAATGAAACAAGAAAAGATCAACAGGGCCGGGATGAGGGTGAGGCAAGTGAAGCGAGTTGTACAAATGGGTCTTTATATCAAACTTTGGTGCCCAAGGCAAGACCCTCATTCTCATCACCCAGTCCCGCTGGCCTGCGCGCTGGAGTCTATCAGGGCTGAGGGAGCAAGTGTGTTTCCCGTGGACCAGACGTGGACTACATGGGAGCTGGAGCAGGAGCCAGGCTGGAGAGGGTGAGAGCATCTCAGGAGGGTGAAGCTGGAGATGACCGCCTGCCCTTCAGCTCAGGGAGGAGCCTTCAGCCACCAGCTGGGGAGAAGCATTTGCTGGCCTCTTGGAACTTGCAGCTAAGAGATGCCCAGCAATCAGGCCAGTGCAGGGGTCAGGGGTGGTGCGGGGTGCGGTGGGGGGGGGCATTTGCAGGAATGGCCCAGAAGAGAAAGAATGAGCTTTCAATGCTCACTACCACCACAAAGCACCACTGTGACACGCCTCCACCAGAACCAGGCATGCGGCAGGGCCTTCCTACTTCTGTCCTTGCTCCCTGCCTGCCTCCCCTCAGCCTGAGGCCACCCAATGAGAAGAAACCAGAGGGAGGGAACTGGTGGCCAATCCTCAGTCCTGCAGCCGGGGCCCAGGCTCTGCCAACACGCTGGGAGGGCAGCTGCTTTTGCTTTTAAATATACAGGAAATGTGGGTATTGCCTGGACTGGACATTTCAATTCCTCCACTGAGACTTCTTGTTACCTGTGAGGGACCAGGAAGTCACAGAATCAGACTGAATTTTTATTTAGACTAGAGCAGTGGCTCTCAGCCCTGGCTGCACTTGAGAACTACCTGGGACCTTTAACATTCCTGCTGCTTGGGGCCCACCCAGACCCCAAACATCATAGCCTCCAGGTGTGGTTCCAGGAAGCAGGCATGGTTGGTTAAAGCACCCAGGCCATTCAGACACACACTGATGGGCAGGGGGGAATGCAGCCAGGGCCAGTTGTGATGGGCTAAGAAATGAGGGAAGTTGTTTTTGATTACATGAAGCATGTCTTACAAAACTGATCTACCAGTTACATTCAAATAAGCTAAAAATAAAAAAACCCCTAAGATTTCCCCCTGCCCCAGAGATAACCAATCTTAAGATAAATGATGACCAAGATGATGTTAAGACTAAGATGTATCTCCTTCATGATATTACTTTTAAATGTGCACATCTGTGTATGTGCATATGTGTGTGTGTGCATAGATATAAAGTACCTATTGCAAATGAAAAGTAAACAAATAAAAAATATTCAGAATTCAAATAGTTCTCCTGAGCAGGTCTGGGCTCCCTGGGTGCAAAGCTGGCTTCCGAGTCGTGATATGTCCTTTGGAGTCAGGACTGAAGCCCTAGGAGATGTCCCAGTGGACAGCTGAAATGCAACATCTGCGTGATGCTGAGACCCCACACTTCAGGCGCAGAAGCCTGGGAGGAGCAGGACCACAGAGGAGGCTCGCCTTCAGGGCTGGAGAGCACCAGCTCTGGGCAGGTATGTCATACACTTGGAAAGGCAGAGCTGGCAACGAGATCCTAGCGGATCTGGGAATCATGAGAAGGGCCTTGAGGAGAAAAAGAAGAGCTGAGGTAAAGAAACGTCACTGCTGAGTCCATGGATCATGCTCAGAGTTTCCCAGGTGATGTTCATGTTCTCTAGGGACCCGAATCCTGGGTTATAATGTGTGTCTAATGATGCTGAAGATGCAGCCATGAATGAGACAGGTGGGGGCACTTTAAGGGTGCTCCCTTATCCTCTGCCCTGTGTTCCCCTTTGCTGCAGTGGGCCAGTAAACCAGGCTTGGTACCTGCTGGTCTTAGGCTGACTGGTCCGAGGACAAACCCTGCAGTGGTTCCCATTACACTCTGGGTTAATTCCAAGTGCCTCACAGGCCATGCCCTGTCCAACCCCAGGGACTGTGCAAGACGTGTCCCCAGCTCTCGGCCATCCTCCCTTTTCCCACTTCCCTGCCACCTGCACCCCTTACTCGAGCACACCAAGCTCTCACCCACTGCAGAGCCCTGTGAACGCAGTACCACTGCCAATGTCTCCTCATTTCTCACTCCAGGCCCATGGTACTTATGCAACTGACTTTGTGGGTCACATCTACCTAGGAGACAACAGTGGGAATTTCCTGTGTTTAGAATTTTAGGTGGAAAGAAGCCAGTTCAAAAATGCCCCTTGTTTCTTAGAAAATGTAGGTTCAAGATAGCAATCAATTTAGGAACATGTTTTGAGAAGCACGGTTTCAAAAGATTTAGGGAGACAGAAGGAAACTCCAGAGCAGGAACGCAAGGGTCTAAAAGCAATGTCATCAGGAAATCTGACCCTTTTTACTTGAAATACAAAAGATTATCCTCTCTGAATTTAGACCAAAAATCAAATATCTTCTTTGTGCTGTGATTTTTTTTTAAAGAGAGGCCAGCATGTTATATTAAGGAAGTTGAAATAAAAAGTAAAACAAAGCTCAAGATAGCGGTTACCCTGGGTGGGGTGAGTGGCTGGGAGAGGTGGGAGGGGGCTCCTGGGGCGCTACTTTTGTTCTGCTTCTGGATCTGAATAGTAGACACTGAGTTATAGACCCTCAGGATCTACAGGTTAAACATCAATAAAAAGTTAATTGTGCTGGAGGAGGGATAAATTGGAAGTTTGGGGCTAGTAGATACAAACTACTATATACAGAACAGATAAACAAGAGGGAACTATATTCAATAGCCTGTAATAACTTATAGTGAAAAAGAATTTGAAAAAGAAAAAATATATAAATGTATAACTGGAGGGGAGCGGCCGGCGCAGGTGAGCGCGTGCGCCGCGCGGAACATCTCGGCGACTGCACAGTCGGCTCCCGGAGCTCAGTGCAGGCGGTGAGGGCCCGCCTCCCAGCGGGGCAGGAGGCGTGGGCATGGAACCGGCCGCCGCCTCCGAGCCCCGGGCCCGCGCCGCTGCCTAGGGCGTCCCGAGGGCTCCGTGGGGGTGCGGCCGTCACGCGGCTCCGGGAACCCGTGAGGCCCGGCGCGGCCGGGCGCTGCTCGGATGGCCGCGCTCCCGCGGCCTGCGCTCACCCGCCTCCTCCTCCTGACCGCCGCTTTCACGTGCCAGGAGGAGGGCCACCCTGAAGACCATCCGGAACGGCGTCCACAAGAGAGACACGTACCTGAACGCCGCCTTGGACCCCCTGGGAGGCGAGGACGGGCTCTGCCAGCATAAGTGCAGTGACGGATCTAAGCCTTTCCCACGTTACGGATATAAATCTTCCCTGCCAAATGGATGTGGCTCCCCACTATTTGGTGTTCATCTGAACATCGGCATCCCTTCCCTGACAAAGTGCTGCAACCAACACGACAGGTGCTATGAGACCTGCGGCAAAAGCAAAAACGACTGTGATGAGGAGTTCCAGTTTTGCCTCTCCAAGATCTGCCGAGATGTGCAGAAAACACTAGGACTAGCTCAGCATGTTCAGGCGTGTGAAACCACAGTGGAGCTCTTGTTTGACAGTGTTATACATTTGGGCTGTAAGCCGTACCTGGACAGCCAACGAGCCACATGTAGGTGTCGCTACGAAGAAAAGACTTATCTGTAAAGAAGATGCTGACAGGTGGTGACAGCAGATGAGGACAGAAGAACATAACTTTTGACAAGAACAGTTTTTACAGCATAAAGCTGCCTTATTTTTGTGAAGGGATTATTTTAAGACCTTGACACTAAAGCTTCAAACTAAAGAAACAAATGGAGGTTATCTTCTTGGATGTTGCTGCCTTGGTGTGCCAAATTGTCTTGACCAATCTGAGAAAAGGGTGCATGTTAAGGGGAGAATTTTTTAAAAGAAGGAGTCTGTAACTCAGTTTTCACAACTATATTTACCAAAAAATAAGGTCAAATGTAAAACTTATTATAAGGTATGTTCAACATTATCTTATCTGGAAATACGGGGAAATCTTCACTTATAAGTATGTTTGTTTACTGTAAAATTTAAAATATACATTTATTCCTGGAAAAAAATGTATAACTGAAGCATTATGCTGTATATTAGACACTAACACAATGTTGTAAATCAACTACACTTCAATTTTAGAAAAAGTTAATTGTGAAGAATAGACAGTGTCAGCCTCAGAGCCAGGGAACAAGACCAAGGGCACCGCCCTGGCCAGCCCCGGGGGCAGACAGACGGACACAACAAAGAAACTTTAGTCTCGAGTTCATCAGCGTGTGGCCCTGGGAGCCAGCATCCTCATCTGTAAAAGGAAGAGTTGCTCTAGTCTAAAGAGGCCTCAGTCTCTCACCTGCAGAGCTCTCTTCCAGCTAGGGACCCAGACACCCCGAGAGGACCACCTGAGGGAAGTGACACATTTCCACACCTTGGTTTTTAATATTTTTGACCAAGTTTAATCTAGAAATAGTCAACCCATGTATAAGTGGGATCTCTGAAATGGGTCCCCCTGGGCCGTGTGCCAAGTCTGTGAAATGCCCATTGGAAAACAGCTCAGTGTCAGTGGTGGAGTAGCTTCTGCTCAGAAGACATTTTCTCAGCAGTCTGAGGCTCAAGGCTCCCCGCTAGAGCACATGAACAGGGAGGGGACGTCTGCCTTTTCTGTGGATCAGAAGATACTTAACTACTTATCTTGCATTTCTTCCGCTCCTTCCTTCTTGTAGTAGAGGTAGAAGTAAAATCATTCAGAATCACCAAAAGACACGACTCGAGATAAACTTAGAAATGACCGGACCCGACCCTCTCTTGATACAGAGCAAGCAAGAGACCTGCGGGGGGGCTGTGACGTTTCCAGTCGCCCGGCCTGGCTGTGGCTGCCCCAGAGGCTGAGGGAGCAGGGACTCCTGATTTTTAAGCCACAGGTGGCATCTCTTACTTTAAAAGACCCGCAAGCACAGAGAAGGCAGTAAAAGAAAGGAAAGGGCTGGGGAGGAAGCAGAAATAGAGACGGGGCAGCTGTGGAGGGGAACCTGAGCAGGGATACGGGGCAGGAGAGATTCCAGGTGTGTTGCTGGGGCCTCCTCAGGAGCCTACTTGAGCGGGGAGGGGCCCCTGGCTCCTGAATCCCCCTCATGCAGCTGTGGTTTCTGCCGATGGCTGCAGCCTGTACCAGTGAGGGCCCCAAACTGCTGGCATGGCTCATGTCAGGACAAATCCTATAGCTAATGCCCTGGCCCCTTTCTGAGTTAAGCTGAGATGGTAAAGTCATCTCTCCTTTTATACCAATGTCGGTCTAGAAGTTGACAGCGAGTCCAGGGCTATGAAGCCTGATGTTGGATCTGGTGACTTCATTCATTCCTGCTCTTGTTCATGGAGCTCCATGGAGGAGCTTGGCACCCTTGCTGGGGTTTAGGGACACCTGGGGAACAGTGGACACTGCATCGGTCGGTTTTCCTTTTAGGGGGAGGGGAAAATGGACTTTGTTTTTTGTTGTTGTTGTTTTGTTTTCTTTAGTGGCTTTGAAAAGAAACAAGAATTTCCTTCGGCTAAGGACATTTGTTGCTTCTGGAGGAGCCAGTACGGGGGCCCTGCTCTGAGTCAGCTGCTCAGATGACAGCTGAGCGTACCCGGCCTAGACCTGGGCCAGCTGTTCCAGAAAAGTGACTCAAAGCCCACTCCATGGACGGCGGCAGAGGCCCCATCGCTTCCTCCTGGTGCTGGCAGCCGGGGCCTGAGCAGCAGCTGTTCTGTGCAGCGGCTGCCTGGTTTTCTGCCTGGCAGCCTGAGGAGGGAGAAAATCTGAAGTACTCAGAAATCTTTCAAGGCATCAACACCTTCCTGCTTGAAGACAGTGTTGGGAGCTGGTGTGGAGGAGGCCTGTGTGGTAAGCAGGACATCCCTGGGGTCACAGCACACGCATTAGGAAGAGTGGCCTTTCTGATGAGGGACCTGACCAGGATCTCTGTCCAGAGCTGTGGCCGGATGGGATATGTCACTTGAGCCAAAAGCAAAATGTGTGATGGCAGGAAGTCCACAGTGACTGCAGACCATGCAGATCTGTTCTGCCTTCTTAACACCTCCTGAAGCCAGGACTTGTGGGAAAACAATGCATTATTTTTCTCTTCTATTAATTCCTATCCTTCTTTTAAAAAAAAAAAGTTTCATTCTGTATCTACTGAGTGCTTCTTTTCCTCTAATTAAAAAAAAATTGCTATTTAAAAAAATTACAGATGAGATACATGTTCTATGTAACACACGCCACCTTCCCCATCTCTTTGTTCATCATGTATTTATCAAGTACTCACTCCCTGCCAGGCACGGTCCTAGATGCTGGGGACATAGGGGTGGATGAAATAAAAGCCCCTGCTTAGTGCCTTCTTTCATTTTCTCCTTAATCAGCCCCACAGCCTGAGGGTAACCACTGTCGGTGTGTGTTATTGTCAGTGTGTGAACACGCACACACGCACACACGCACACACACACACAGAATTTCTTTTTAGTTTTTGTTCATTTGGTTGGCTTTTATTGAAATGGCTCCTCCTCCCCTCTTATAAATACCTGATAGAACTACTTCCTCTTATAAATACCTGATAGAACTATTTCACCTTTTATTTTCAGAACTGCATAGTCGTTCGTTGTAGGACTATGCCAAAATTCATGTAACCAATGCCCCATGAACACACGTTTAAGCATCTTGGATTTTTCCCTATAACAAATAATGCTATAATGCCCATGGCCGCCTAATCCAGATATACTTTTGCCTTCTTGTACATTTCTGCAGCAATTCTGGAAGTAAAGTTTCTGGATTGAAAGGAATATCTATTTTAAATCTGGTGAGTAATTTCTTGCCTCTGAACCCATGGAAATTCAACTCCTCCATTTACCAGCAGCCACCCTAGTGTTCCTTCCTAGTGTAAAAAAAGACCGCCATAAATGCTGTGATGCTTTCACACAGCTTGACTGAGCATTCAGTCTCCTGCGAAGTGTGGAGAGCTGGGAATTGCTGGGGTGCAGAGAGTATGAATGCCAACCCAAGTGGGGACCAAACACTAGCTCACCCAATCACCCCAACTGTGTGGCTCCCACCTTGCATGTTTGATCTCTTGATGGACACCCATGAGTCAAAGGTAGTTGAGCCCCTGGGAGCTACGTACCCCTTGACCTATTTCTTCTACCCGGAAATCAGCTTACCTGCTTTGGAAAGCTTAGAGTCTTTTCACGGATGATCTTGGCACTAGTGGGTGGGTCAGGCAACTCCCAGACTTGGACTGTGGGAGGCAGGGGCCCCTCCACCCAGCTCTTCATCTGCTCATACACGGGGCTGGGAGGCAGGGGGTTGAGCAGGGTGGGCACCTGGTAGGTCTCCTGGGAGCTGGTGGGAGTGTCTTCCAGGCCCCTCAGGAAAGACGGGCAGGGCTTGTCAGTGGGGCCCTCCCTGAGCTTCTGGAGGCAGTTGGCATGGGCCAGACCTTGCCTGCCATGGAGTGAACACTTCCACCAGCCCTCCTTTCAGGCATGTTTTGCTCCAAAATGGTCAGGATGTCTCCTCTGCAGAAAGCCAGCTCGTCAGAGCAGTCAGGGTGGTTGTCATAAAGTGCTCTGGCCAAGAGAGTCTGGGGGCCCAGGAGAAAGAATTCACGGTTATCACCATTGCCAGCCACTGCTATAGTGATACCATGTGCTTAGAACAGCGTCCCAGCTGCTCTGCTGTCCCCTTCCCTCCACCCCAGAGGCCCTGGTCCCTACTGTTTGCCTGATTGGTTTCTACCCATCCTTGGGGTGAGGAGCTCAGGTGAAATGTCACATCTTCAGGGAGGCCTTACCTGCATCCTGAGACCAGGTGCAGCCTCCCAGTTACAGTCCCATGGCCCTGATTTAATTTGTGGTGACTATGACACTCTTATTTAGAGTTGAATGCAGCCTATCACAGAGTGGGGTTGAAATCCTGGTTCTGTGTGCCCTTGAGTAAACTAGCGACTCTCATTGGGCCTTAGTTTCCCCATCTGTAAAATGGGAATAATAGTACTATCTACCTCATGGAGTTACTGTGAGAATGAAATGGGTGGATGTACATAGGCAGCTCATAGAACAGTGCCTGGCATTGGTAAGAGCTCAGCAAAAGCCTGGATGCTACTGTCATAATGATCCTACTGCTCTTTGTCTGGTGGTTGTTATTTTTCACCTGACTTGGGTTGGAAGTTCGTGACTGCAGGGATCAGATCTTGTTTGAGGTCCTGCTCCTTACCCAGCATCAAACTCAGACCCAGGTGCACAGGAGATGCTCCATCATTGTTCTTTAATTCACGAGTGATGAAAAAAGGCACGGGTGAGTGACTCATCTATAACAGCCAAGATCCAAACCCAGGCAGCCTTTTGATTCTCAGACCCATGCTCTTTCTGTAAGCCACACATCCTCCAAAAACACAACCACCTGTTGTAATGGCAGCAGTGGTAAAGCTCTCCCTACCCTTGACTTCTATTGGAATTTTCTGCTGTAAATAAATGAAGGCAATTTGTTACCGTGGGTTTTGAAGTAATCACCATCCTCCCTCCCTTGTTATATCCATGCATACTTATTACAAAAAATTAGGAAATACAGATAAGCAAAACAGAAGAAAATGGAAATTACCCATCATCCCACCACTCAGAGGTAACAATTTACACCATTTTGATATTTATCATTCCAGTTGCTTTAAAAAAAATTAAATGTAGTTCATTCTACTTTTTGCACCCGCTAGCTGCTAGCACATACAGTTTACAAAAAAAGCAAAAATGACCTACCCTCCCACTACACTTGTTGAGAACTGATGCCTTTTTTGCATAACAATGGGTTTTTTCCTGTCCCAAAAATGGAATTGGATTACCAACTGCAGAAAAATACCATCTTAAACCCACAGTCAGCTCTATGTGGATTTAGGGAAATGCATGCCATATATCTAAGAAACCAAACAGAATCAGATGCTTCCTGCAGGCAAACAGGCACTGAAAGTCCCCCATAAAATCCACAGCAGCTGAGATCCCAGGGGATCACACACAGTTTTTATACCTGAATCTTTTTTCCTTACTACAATAGTGACAAAAGGTCAATAAAGAAAGAGTGCAAAATAATGATAAGCAAATAGAAAAAAGCAAGAATGAGGGAGGAGGGCACAGCTCAAGTGGTAGAGCACATGCCTAGCATGCATGGGGCCCTGGGTTCAATCCCCAGTGCCTCCTCCAAAAATAAGTGCATAAATAAGTAAACGTAATCACCTCCGTCCAAAGAAGGTTTTAAAAATAAAAAAATTTAAAAACCAAAAAAAACTAAAAAATGCCTACAGGACCACTAACACAACCATAACCACTGTCACGTCTCTGCTTTGTATCTTTCCAGATCTCTTCTTGTGCATCTTCTTTACATACCCAGAGTCAGTTATATTTTTAAAATTTAATGAGACCCCATAATACATACAGATTTACACTCTGCCTCTTCCTTTATTCCCCTATGTCCACAAACAGCTTTCTTTAGTACCCCTTTAATTGTATGGATGTTTTCCAATGTTCCTAGACTGGTCCTTCCTGATCTGGGGACACTTTAGCTAATTCCAGTTTTTAGTGATTGCAAACACTGCTGAAATTATCATCTTCAGCACTCACTATCTGCAGCTCCCCCAGTCTGTTTCCACAGATGCATTTCTAGGTGGGAAGCTGGCAGGGTGGAAGCCATTAGGGCTCCTCCTTCATGCTACTCACAGTGCACCAGCAAGGTCATTTCCAAGTCTGCCCAAGAATGAGATGGCCTGTTTCTTTGCCCCTTAACCTACCCTGTGCATTTGCTCTTTGTTAGATGGCATGTTGGTTTTAAAATCTTTTTCAAGAAAACTTGAAATGTTTACTTAACACATTCATGGAAGCACCGAGACTACCCAAAACTACAGAGCTGGCTGCAGCCTTCATGCCATGGAGAGTGGAGAACTTGCATTGGGAAGAGGGTCACCTCCCCGCAGTGTCTCTGCCATGAATTCATTTCTAAAAGAAGGAATAAGGCCCTGGAGAGTTATGGGAACGTGTATGGGCCATTGCTGCCTGGAGACATCCTCTCTCATCCTCAGTGAACCAGAGCCCCTCAGCTAGAGAGATGGTATGAGGTCCCACTTGTGTGGTTGAGTGAGTTTCTGGGATTAAATTAGAAAGCAAAGAGCTGAGTTAGAGCCAAAGACAGGGATCCCCTGGGGTCAGCCATGTGTCCCTTCACAATTCAGCCAACCTTTATTAAGTGTTTACTGGCACTGTTCCCGGGGCTGGAGTCCTCAGGAACATGACGTTTGATCATCTTCCCTCCTCACTCTCTGACCCTTCCACAGCTCCCCAGCACCTTTTGGATGAAGCCCCAACACTGCCAAACCTTCAAGGCCCCAAGTGATGCTGCCCCTGTCCAGCCTCACAGCATCACTTCCTCACCAGCCACACATGGACACCAACATTTTGGGGTCCTTGAGTCCTTTGCACATGCTGTTCCCTCTTCTCAAAATGGCAGCTTTTCACCCCGTGAAATTCCACTCATCCTTCCAGACATGTCTTAAATATCCCTTCCTTGGAAAAGGTTTCCCTGATACCTAGATTCCTGCAGATGAAACCAGTCCTCCCCATTTTTTTGCTTAATACCTTTCCATGTCAGGACCTAGGACATTTGTATCTAACTCATTAAGAGGGCAATCATCTAGTTGGCATCTGTCTCCTCACAAAGCATAAGCTCCAGGAGAGCAGGGACCACACCTACCCTGCCCTCACCAAGTCCCCAGGCTCCCATACACAGCACGTGCTCATTGGCTACTTGGTGAGTTAACAGATGGATAAGGATGAGTGCTGCAATGTCCTCATGTTCAAGCCTTTGAGGTAAAGAGACACACAGCACCAAGATGAGAACCCCTGTTTCTGTCTAGAGGAGCATAAGAAGGAAGCTCTCTGACCCTTTTAGATGGCTTCAGTAAGAAGGACCCCTGAGATGTCCAAAAGATTGGCCTCAAGGCCTGGCTGTTTCTGCACATGCAAGTACTGCTCCTTTGATGTGCTGTGAGTGGGTTTCATGGGAATGTGTGTGCTCAGCTTGGGGAATCCAGCAGAAATGAAGCATTTAGAGGGAACAGAGCTTTAGAATCTTATAAAGGGCATTGATTAAAGGTCTAGACTTAGTAAAGTTACTTGCTACCTCGTAGATTATTTTTTTCTGGTTAAAGAGGTAACTTTTGTTCAGTAAGAAAAGATAGCTTGGAATATTTTGGTTTACTACCTTGTTGGACTTCAACCAGATTTTGTATCTAACCAGGCAATCATACCCTCACATTCCTGTACTGAATTGCCTACAAATATCTAGCTCCTCAAACGCTCTTGGGCCTGATTTTAACCTTTTCCTGATTCCCTCATTAATTAATCAATCTTTGACATGAACTCATTTTATATTCACAGGAGAGTCAATGATTTTGCCTTTTGGAAAATAATACTTTAACTGTTCACACTAGGAAGAAAAGGGGAAGCAAAACACAATCTCCAGCCCATCATCACAGTTCTCATGAAGTACATCTGTGTCTTAAAAGATAAAGTCCATCATCTGAAGTGTGTTTGCCATTGTCAGAAATAATGAAGTGTGTTATGTTCAGATAGAGCAGTTGCTTCTATACAGCAGCTGCTTAGAAGTGTCTAGATTGGCGTCAGCGCAGCCGGTGGCTTTGCCCATTGTGAGAGGCGGGGGTGCTTGTCCAAAGGACAATGGGCCTCTCTGATCTTCCACCCCAGCGGGCACCCACAGCTGTCCAGGACGGACAGCGACAGACTAGTTCTGGGGGCATGGCTTACGGCCCGCAGCCTTCAGAGCAGCAGCCCACCCTAAAGGACGTAAACTCCCAGCAAAGGAAAGTCCTCACTCAGCTGCTATAATGTGAGACCCTTCAGAGTAGTATTTCATTGAAATTGGCAAGAGGTGTTTCTGGACACCTTGTGCAATCAGCTAATGTCTCAGAGTTTTAAGAAGAAAGACCGTCAAAAATTTGTGTTATAAAACAAAGACATGTGAGACATCTTGGGGAGTTCCTCTCCCAGAAAAGGGAGGCAACAGTGGACTATACTGAATGGGGAACTGCTTTGTGTTGGGTGCTCTGAAGTCATTATACCACGTAATTCTCAGATGCCTCAGAGGAAGGTTTTCTTATCCTCATTTTACAGATGAGGAAACTGAGGGTCAGAGAGAGCAAATGACTTGCCCGAGGTCACTTGGACCCTTAAGTGCTCTCTTCACATCCATTACTGTACCCTTCCTCTTACAAGCCATTCCCCAGACTCCAGCCAGAATGATATATGTATATACATAAATCAGACTGCGTTGGTCTCTTGTTTGAAGCTTTCAGTTGCTTAGAGCCGCACTTAGAACAAAACAAATTCCCTACCTGACGGCCCCACCTGCTCAGCCTCCGGGCCGCTACTCCTCCCAGGAATTTCCCTCCAGCTGCATCGTTCCCTTCTTCTCTCTGATGCACTAAGGAAGGCATCTCCTTCACCGCAGGACCTGTGCCCTCCCTATTCCCCCTGCCCAGAACACTCCTCCGCCAGGTCATTGCCTGACTGACTCCCCCTTCAGATCGCATCTCGAAGCACCGCAAGGCCGGGCTCCTCCTCCTCCCCGAGCCGGCCACCCTGGACTTGGACCTGAGGATCCTCAAGACACGCTGAAGAAGGACTGCAGCTGGGGGCCTGCCGGGCCGGGCAGGCTGGCCGTGCGGGGAGGACAAGGGACAGCAGCCACGGCAAAGGTGCATCCTGCGCCTCCGCGCCCGGCCCTGTGCCCGCGCTCTCCAGACAACACAAAGATGCGACCGACAGGCCACTGCACAGCGTCCTGATAATAATTGCGATTGTCGCTGTGGCCACCCCCAAGTTATTTTGAGCAGGGTGTTTTTTTTTAACACTTTTTTGGGATGGGTATTAGGTTTATTTATTTATTTTAATGGAGGTACTGAAGTCGAACCCAGGGCCGCGTGCTCACTAAGCACACGCTCACTGCTCAGCTTTACCCTCCCTCCTTGGATTGGGGGTGAGTGTGGAAATGTTTGTATAGATATTTAAGAGATGAAGGGGGATGTACGTTTGTACTTTTATTCTCTTTGGTCACAAACGCAGTTAGAATCGAGGTACAACGGAAAAAAACCTTCTTAACCAGTTAACATCTTCATACATCAGCTGGAAGGAGGGAAAGGAAAACACATAAGCATTTGGAAGGAAGAAGGGGAAGAGCTTAAGGAAACATAGGCAAAGAATGAGAGACTCCCTCTCTGGAAGATGCTCACAGAAGGTCCAGATGCAATGTGCTAATCGATACTGAATCAGCAATGAGCCACAGGAGTAATTACTTAGCTCCATTCATTCACTCATTCATTCATTCATCAGGACTGTATTGAGCAGCTGCTGCATGCTCAGAGCTCTGCTGGAGACAGAGTGGTGAACAAAACAGTTCCTGATCTCACGCCAGTGTACATTCTAGTGAATGAGACACACTCCAACCAAATCAGAAATAAATATAGGGTTTCTAGTGTGATGGAGGAAAATACAGAAAGTTATGAGAAATTATGAGTGCAGTTGGGACGTGGTGATAGAGGAGGGCTTAGGGAAATTTCCTCCGAGAAAGGAGCCATGGAAATTGCGGTCTAGGGAAGAGTGAAATTTAGCCAGATCAAGAAAGGGGGAGAAAGCATCTAGACAGAGGAAGAGAAATGTGAGGGCAGGAGGAAAGGAGGGAGTGAATCTGTGTGTCTGTGTGTGAAGTACCTGGGGTTGGGAGAGCTGAAAAATGACCAGGTTGTTTGGAGAGAAGTCAACAAAAACCCAAGGCTTGATTTCTGGATTGATCAGTGTTTACATCTGATTGTGTGTAAAAAGGAGATTGGATGGAACCAGTGTGAAAGAGTCACCAAAGCCAGTTGCATAGAGCAAGTGGGAAATACCCGTGGCTCAGGTAAGGGTGGAGATTGGCTGTAGGAAACTGTAGGGAGGAGCTGGTGAAGGGTTGCTTGCAACCCTTGAGGTGAATCTTGAAAGAAAAGCAGGACTATAACTGCCACACATGGGAGGAAGGAGGCACGATGGACCAAGGGAGTAAGATGCAGAGAGGTTTGGTTCTCCTGCTTTGTCTTCTGCAGCGACAGGATGAGCCAGTGGCAGCAGGTACAGTTGTAAGCAGAACCAGATTAGATGGGCCTGTACAAATGCCACCTGCTGAAACCTCTGTTCTGTGCTTCTTCATTGTTCCTAAGACCAGGATGGCAGTCCCCTCTCTAGACCGGGAGAATGGGCACAGCTCCTCAGTGGTTGCCCCGTGCTGGCTCGCCAGGAGCCTGGCCTGCCTTTCTGCCTTACTTTCCATTTTTATTCACTTCACTTGACAGAGTAAAGCTGCAGAAACTGAGTGTTTAAGCTGGTTGGGGGGCTTCATCTGCTGTGTTGGCCTCATTTTAGAGCTTTATGGTGCCTAAAGTTAGGAGGGGCTAAGATCATGCAGTAGCAGGCAATAGGATGGGAATTCAGCCTTGAGCCTGTCTGACTGTAAAGCATGCTCTTGCCGGCTCATGCCACAGCCTCCCCAAGTCCAAGTCAGTTTCTTACTCTTATCTGCTAAATACAAGGAAACTTAGAAGGAGCTGGTTTAAGGACATTTATAGGCAGCAGCAGCAAACTCATATGACTACAGAAGCCAGGCAAGAAATATAGAAAAGTGAGGCAGGCCAGGTGTAAGACATTTGGGAGTGGTGGAGACTGTGGCACACTCAGGCAGATTTTAAAAGATAACTACTTGGGCCAAATGATGTACTCTGCTGCTGAATCCAGCCCACTGCTGGGTCTTAGAGGCCTCATCCCTGTTTCCTTTGCAAACCAGAGGTTAGTAGGTGGGGGTGCTGGAGCATTTCTGCTCAATGCAGGACCCCTCTAATGGGCAATCTGCTCTGAAGCACCCCATGATATTATCCAAGACTGTGTGCAAGCCACTCACAGTTTGAGGCTCTCTGTTCTCTCCTGCTGACTTCCCTCTTTCCCTTCCCAAGGGTCAGATCAGCATCATAGCCAATCCTGCTTCCCCCTCACTTTATCTTTCACAAGTGATATTCCTACCTCCCAGACCCTTGTACTCCCAAAATTAGAGAATTACTGGTCAGGGGATAGGAAAACATAGATCCTGAGATGGTTTCCATCAAAGGAGCTAGAAAATCATCCTTTCCTTGAGAAGATAAATCATACAGTGAGGTCACCAACTCACAGCAGGAAGTAGTAATTATATAACTACCCCAAAAAGGAAGAGATAGAGATTGCAAAAGTGGAAGGAACCCTGAGCAGCAAGTGGTCACTGGGCCCCTGCTCTGTACAACGTCACAGAACCCCATTAACAAGATGGGTATTTTTCTCCTCCTAAAATCCTTCTTTAAAAGCATCCATGTTTAGCAATTTAGCTTCCTTCTCACAGATCCCATGACTTACTTCCAAGAACTCTTAGTTACTTTTAGGAGGAGGGTGATGGAAAGGTTTATATCTCCCCTCTGAGGGCCATGA
Organism: Vicugna pacos; assembly: GCF_048564905.1. NCBI lineage: Eukaryota > Metazoa > Chordata > Mammalia > Artiodactyla > Camelidae > Vicugna > Vicugna pacos. The sequence continues at coordinate 8,341,332 of NC_132994.1, read as the reverse complement.
GAGAGAATAGTTATCCATAAGCCATGATTTTTTTTTTTAAGGCATACACTGTAAATCTTTCAAATCCTTTGATATATGGGCAAAGTGAATCCCTGCAGTTCGTGAAGGCTATCCCTGGATGGAGGAACTTTTACTTTGAGATCAAGTGAAATATTCTCTTGTACATCTTTGTAAGGTGGCTGTGCCCAGACTCAGAACATCAGGAGGAAATGCAGAAAGGAGAAAGCTCTTTGATCATCTTTACAGACAATGGTCTCCCCTTCAGTGTACTTGGAAGTACTTTGTATTATGTAAATACACAACTAGGCTTAGGAAGATCAAAGCGGAGAGAAGGGTGCTATCTGTTGGCTTGTGAATGTTAATTTTAAAGCACATTATGTTTAAAAAAGGGGGGGTGGGGAGGGGAGGGAGAGAAAGAAGTTTCCAAGAACATAACAAAAATCCCCTCACCACCTCCATTTTTCCCACCCACATTCTCCAAAAAGGGAAGGACAGAGGGAGATGTAGAACTGTGAGGAAGAAACAAAGTAACCATGTGACGCTTATTTTGTTCACATTCTGGGAGGTAAACGCTGGAGGATGAGAGGGGGTGGGCATGCTTTTAAAGGAGTCACAGCAAAGACGATCCGGAAAGGAGCTCCACGTTGTAACCCTCATGTAGCAATGCAGACTTCTTACACATCAGTGTGTCTCAGCTTATACTAAGTTCTTATAATTAACCAAAGAGAAGTGTTTGGACACCTGGGCGAGACTGGAGGGCCTCCCACAAGGGGACTCTTTGCAAGACCAGGAATTAGGGTGAGCAACCCCTGGACTCCACAGCTGTGCGTTGCATTTGTATTACATCCAGGAAGGCACTTAGGTAACCGTTTGCTAATTTCCTTCCACTTGGAGTTGTGGTAGGAGGTCTACATCTGAGATGGGAACACCAGGCCACCAGGCCACCTCCTCTTTCTCTTCTCTAAGTTATCCTAACTTTTCTTTTCTCTTAGGAATTTCAGTATTTTTCCATAGCCACATTTACATCAAAAAATAAAATTCTGCAAGTTCCTGGAAACCGAGAGTCACTTAACATAGCAAAATGGTGTATTTCACCACCAGAATTTGCCCTGAGGTTTGCAACTATATTAAATTAATTCCTTTTAACATGTCATGCCTCATGGGGTGAGAGAATTTGTGTGCGGAGCTATTGAACTTGAGACAGTTCCACTTCAATGAGCTGCATTTCATTCTCAGAAAGATTTAGAATTTTTTTTAATGAGGTGGCAGCTAAATAATAAATTAAAGTAGTTAAATTAGAGGTGCTGAAGGAAAACTGCTGTGTTTTCTGTGGTTAATACTGATTTGCCAGATAGGTTAGGAAAATAACTGACTTTCAGTATCAGCTCCGCTTTTGAGAAAGTTGAAAAGTTCTGGATTGAAAGGCTCCAGAATGTGTAGAAAGTGACCTGAAGTCATTTGACTGAGATACTGAAACTCTCTTTTCCCAATTACTTTTATACTTAAAGTCACATTTAAGCTTTAAAAAAAAAAACTAAGTAGAATGTTACCTATCTTTTTTTTTTTTACATTTTCTTTTTTTTAAAATGCTTTTATTATTTTTTTAAATTTTATTTTTTGGGGGAAATCAGTTTTATTTTCTTATTTATTTTTAATGGAGGTCCCGGGGATTAAACCCAGGACCTTGTGCTGCTAAGCACATACTCTACCCCTGAGCTAGATCCTCCCCCTGACCCCATAATGGATTTTTAATGCTAATGACAATTTATTAAATATTGAGAAAGAGGACTAGACACTTTAATCCTCTGTGGCATTTACAGCAGTGTCTGGCTCAATATTCACAGAATGGATGAAAAGTAGATTATCTCAACAGAAAATGGGAATAAAGTTGGTGGAAATTATTTTTTTTTAAGTACATAACACAGGTAGTTCATCAAAAGCTATTTACACCTTTATTTATTCTTCTTTCTGCTCAGCTCTCCTGACAGTCTCAAACACCAAACGTTTTATTTTTTTCAAGAGGCAGAGCAAATACTTTTTCTCCACGTCCACTGAGAGCAGCGCGGTACCATCCAAAACGGAAAACACAGCCACCTGCTCTGCCCTCGACCCACCTCCCAGCTGCTGGTCTTTCCTAGACTGCCTTGTGCTGCACAACAGCCCGAGTGACCTTCTAAAAATGTACATCAGACCAAGTCATCTGCGACCAACAGGCCGAGGCTTCCTTTGCTCTTAGAATGCGCTTCAACGTTCTTGCAGGGTCGACAAGGCCCAACGAAAACCAGACCCTGCTCGCCCCTCAGATCTCCTTTCTGACCACTTTCTCTCCCCGTTAGCTATGCTTCCATCACACTGGGCTTTTCATGGTCTCTGCTCGGCTGAATTCATTCCTGCCTTGCATCTGTTGTTCCCTCTGCCATCCCCACCATCCGGTTTCCATAGAGGCCCTTTCTGTCCATCACCTGTTTCTGGTACCCTGTTTGGTTTTCTCCACGGCAGTTATCAGCCTCTGAAATCATTGGGTCCATTTACTCATGGACTGACTTTCTGACCCCACTGGAATGTTGGCTCTATGTTAATCCCCCAAGCCCCCAGGGCCCCATAACGATGTGTTGAGTGAAAGGCTAGATGGTGGAGAGTGAGTTGTGTTTCTGAGTATTTTACCTTGTGAGGCGGTTGAAGGGATGAACCTGCCTGACATGGTCAGAGGGAGACCACAGGTCCTTGTGGCCCTGACTTCAATTGCAAAGGCTCAGGTCTAAGGCAACATCTGAGCACAGGAGAAGGAGAGGCTCAATTCTCAAGTGTCTAGGCTAAGTGTTGGGTCAAGCTGGGGCCAAGTACAGGTTAGAAGAGCTGAGTCAGATGCAACCTTTGTTCCCAGACATCTGACAACCAGGAAGTACCATTCCTGACCTCAGACTGTGTTGCAAGTGCTGTGTCTGCACTCCCCATAACCTCCCATTCACGCACACACACCAGCAAAGGGCTGACTGAGCTCCTACTATGTGCAGGCTCTGCTGTAGGCACTAGAGACGCAGCCCTGGATAAGAAAGCCCAGGGCCATCCCACATGGAGCAGGGAGCTGACTTTCCACACAGGGAAATGAAGAAAGACAGTTTCCAGTCCTGATAAGAGAGGATGAGAATGACGGGCTGGGTGTGGAAAGAGGGGCGATTTAGACAGGGTGGTCTGAGAGGCTGCGGAGTGGGAGAGATGCTGGGGAGGAGGACCCAGTGACCCAGCCACAGGGAGCTAGGAGCACTCCAGGGCTGGGAACAGCAGGGTATGAGGGAGAGGGAGTGAGGTAGGGTCCGGAGGGAATGCGATCAGGCAGGGCCCTGTGGGCCATGGTGACTTCTCTGCATGTGGCCCTTTCTTCAACAAAGACTGAGTTTAAAATGTCTTGCTTGCCACATCAGAACTTCTAAAGGTCTCCACTCACAGGTGAAGCCTCGCTGGGTGTTCCTGTAGGTGACAGACACATCTGATACTCCGGCGGCCGGTCAGTGCCTAAGCCAACCCTGGGAGTGGTGGTGGTTTTTTACATTTTTGTTTTTTTTTTTTTAATTCTAAGTCTTCACCTAGATCCTCTCTTGAGAGAATCGAGAACCATTTCACTCAGAGCTGAGATGAAAGCAGCAAGCTTGTATAAAAGCAGAAATGAGGTGGGCAGGAGGGATATGGAAGCAGGATCCTATGAGGAACAAGGAGGCTGATGCTGAAAAAGCGAAGAGGGAGGGAGGCCAGGATAGCTGTCAACACATTCTTAGGGACAATTCCTGTTACTGGGAGAGTGGCACTTCTGTGAGGGACTGTTGACCCTCTAATCGGGCAGCTCATTCAGCAGAGTGACTGGCACATGACAGGTGTTTGAAAAATGGTAGCTATTACTTTTGTATTTCTACCAGCACAGAGCACTCAGGACAATTTTGGAGGCATGAAGTGGGCTGACAGGTGGCAATCAGGAGGCTCTGCACTGTAAGGTTATTTGATTCTACATGTCTTTTGCCCCAGACAGAAGGGGCTTGAAGGTGGACCCTGGCCATCTCAAAGGGAAAAAAGAGCTCAACTTGGAATGTAACTAAATTTTATTTTTTTGACATAGGTTCACAGAGCTGTAACACACAGGCCTTGCCCTCAGGGACCTGTAAGCCAGTTGGTGAGAAGTCCTGTGAAAAAAATGCCACAAAAATCAAATTGTATGTCTATGGACACATGTGCATGGGTGATGTGCGGCAGTGGCATCTCAGGTGTTGAAGTTTAGAGGCCTAGGCTCCAGGCTGGCCCTGCTGCTAAAACATATGAGCTCAGCAAAGCCTCTCAATCTCCGCTAAATTGGGCTCTGATATCTTACCAACTCACCTCCCCTGGGTACAGTGAGTATCAATGCAGACAGTGGATGTGGGAATATTTTAAAAGAAAAGAATGTGCTACAGATACTGGGAAGCATGAGTTCAGGCAGGTCTTCCTTCTGACAGAATGGATGGTTCACAAACTTAAATGACCATCTCACCACTTATATGCTGTTATTCAAGTTTCCATCAAGTTGTTTTAATCGTTCTAACATTATGTGTGCACCACAGAGAACTGTGGGTGGTGGACACCTAAACTATGCCAAGATGTTCTCTTTCACTTAGAATGCTCAGTATTGGATCGATAGTCTACACCTGGCCCTGCACAGAAACACCTTTGAGGTTTGGAGTCATATGTGTGTGTATGTGTGTATTGCGGGGCTGGGATGGGGTGCATCTCCTGTGCCTCTGAGCACTGATGCTCCCTATGTGCCACTCTCCCACATGCTCTCTGCTCCAAGCCATCAGGTGATTTCCCATCTGCAGCCTGGTTTTCCAAGCCCTGTTCTTTCTGAAATATTCAGGCCTGTGCAACTCCCGGCCACCAACTCAGGAATTAACTTTTTCCTTCTCTCCTCTTCCTACTGCCTAACCAAAGAATTACCCCATGTCCCATTTTATGAACACTCATATTTATTGAGAAATTGCAAGTGGATTTACACTTGGACAGGAAGAATGTAACAATTTAATATCTTACTCATCCTGTGACTAGGAAAGTTCTAACACACAGAAGAGATTTCAGACATGGCATTTGGCTATGACCAGAGGTAAGTCAGGGCCTAGCACCCAGAAACCACCAAGCCCAGGAAGGCAAAGCTGGCACCACAACTGCCATCTGCATGCACTGTGCCCTCAGCACTGCACACAGTCCTCTCTGTGCACGTCACTGAAGCCCAGAGTCATAGAGTACGTTGGTCTTCAGTATGGATATGATTACAACAACCGAAGTCCGATTGATGATTTCTATTCAGAGCTCAGAGGGTAAGTTTCCTAATCAAGAATCATTCCTTCATTTATCCTCCTTCTCCAAAGTCAACAATTCAAAGTCTTCTTATAGGCATTAGTAAATGAAAATGTGTTTGTTTTTCTGATACTAATTCAGCTCAGTGAAACCAAAATGCGGTCACAACTCTGACTAAAATTAGAATGCTTTAACTATGTGAAGCAAGGCAGAAAGAAAAAAAAATACTATATGACATCACTCATATGTGGAATCAAAAAAAAAAAAAAAAGACAAATGAACGTATGTATAAAACAGAAACAGACTCACAGAGAATACAAACTTGTGGTTCCCAGGCGGGAGCAGGGTGGGAAGGGATAAACTGGGAGTTCAAGATTTGCATATACTGACAGGCATATATAAAATAGATAAACAAGTTTATACTCTATAGCACAGGGAAATATATTCAATAACTTTTAGTAGCTTATGCTGAAAAAGAATATGAAAATGAATTTATGTATATTCATGTATGACTGAAGAATTGTGCTGTACACCAGAAAATGACACATTCTAAACTGACTATACCTCAATTAAAAAAAGAAAAAAGTATGAAAACAAATATGTGTGTATATATATGACTGAAACATTACACAGTAAACCAGAAATTGACACAACATTGTAAACTAACTGTACTTCAATAAAGATAAATAAAATTTTTTAAAAAGTAGAATGCTTTAATGTAATATGCTCTGCAAACAGGTGTATACAGAAGCACAAATAAATCTATTTTGGTTTAAACATGGCAAAAGAGAAAGACAATGAGAGAATCTTGAAAGCAGCTGGAGAGAAGCCCCTTGTCACACACACGGGACCCTCAATAAGACCAGTGCTCAGATAGCTCAGCAGGACCCTGGGGGACCATGAGCAAATAGGCTGCCACGTTAAGTGCTTCATGTTTTAAAAAACTTCTACCAAATTTCTATAAGGGCCAAAATAATTCTTCAAAATAAAGGAGAATTTAAGACCATCTGAGATAAACAAATGTTGAGAGAGTTCATTACTAGCAGACCTGCCCTTCAAGAAATGCTAAATTTCTAAATTTCAGGCTAAAATGAAAGGACACTGGAGAGGACCTGAAAGCAGTTTGAGGAAATGATCAACTGACAGCTAGCAGTAACCACATAAAGAAACATAAAAGCCAGTATCATATTACTGTTGTTTTGTAACTCTACTTTTCAGTTCCTTTATGATTTTGAAAAAGCATGAAAGAGTTATATAAATCTGTGTTAGTGGGAACAAACAGTATAAAGATTTAATCTATGACAGTCACAACAATAAAGGGTCCATGGGGCTGTGTAGGAGCAGATATTTCACACATGCTCCTGAAGCTCATATGGCATGAATGCAAACTAGATGGTTATATGTGGAAGATGGTAACTAATCTGATTGGCAGCCACTGGGGAAATATGTTTAAAAATATACACAAAATTGGGGGCGGGCGTATAGCTCAAGTGGTAGAGCACAAGCTTCGTGTACAAAAGGTCCTGGGTTCAATCCCCAGTACCTCCTCTAAAAGTAAATAAGTAAACCTAACCACCTCTCCCCACCAATAAAAATAAATAAATAAAAATACTTAAAAGAAATGTTAAAAATAAAAAAATTAAATATATTTATATACACACACACACAGACACACACACACAAAAGGAAATGGGGGGAGGATTGAAATGTCACACTACACATTGGAATCAAACTCAAAAGAAGGTCAGATTGGAGGAAATGATGAACCAAAAAAGATATAAGACATACAGGAATCAAGTGCAAAATGGCAGAAGTCTTTCCTTATAAGTAATTATTTTTAGTATAAATGGATTAAATTTCAAGTAAAAATGCAGAGAACAGGATGGATAAAACAAAGGATCTAACTGTAGGCTGGCTGTGTGATGTTCACATTAGATGCAAACATACATACAGGCTCAAAATAAAAGGATGAAAAAGGTTATTCCACGAAAATAGTAACAAAAAGTAAGCTGAAGTAAGCATAGGAATAGTAAAGAAAACGGAGTTTCAATACAAAGGTTTCAGAGACAAAGAAGGGCTTCATATATGAAAAATGGTTAAACCATTATGAATATGAAACCATTATAAACATACACAAAACACCAGAGCCCCCAAATATGTGAAGCAAACATTGACAGAATTGGAGGGAGAAACAGTCACTTCTATAAATATAGCTGAAAGATTCAATCCCCTACTGTTAATAACTGATCAAACATCCATAAAGGCGATCAGTGAGAAAACGGAAGAGAAATTCAGGTCTCAATTCTAATTTTCTTGTCTTTTTTCATTTCTGTCTTCTTGCGTTGCAGAGCTTGGGGATCACCCAGTCTCTTTTAGATCTAGGATTCCATTGGGAGATTTTAGCGTGAATGGGGCCAGGTGGGACTGACTTGATTTTGGCAGAGAATGACTAAGAGGAGAATTACTGGGACATTAAAACTGCTCAGACCCCCACCCTCCCTCCCATGGAGCTCAGAAAGCAAATTCAATGCAATCTGGGCACTTGTACAAAAAAATTCATATTTTCATGCACTAATACATTTAGTATCAAATAAAGAAATGCACTGCATTGAAACCAAAAGCTACTTGGTGTAAAATATATTAAAATACTAATGCAAATTATCAGTGCAGGATGACATTCTGAACCAAGAGGAAATAAAAAAGTTCTCCAAAGAAAAGTCTAAAAAATATAGGAAGCCACGTGACTATTAGATGGCCTATCTACTTGCTGCTGTCACAAGAGAAAGACCAACTTAAAAGTTATAATACGCCTTTGATGGGGCTCAAGGCAGGCTGCCCCCAAATATGCCAATGTGGCATATCACTCTTTTGAAATTGAAGTTATCTGTGAAATAGCCTGTACAAGGGGAACACTCTGACCCTCCTTTGTTCCCCTGAAAGCTGGAAAGAACCCCCCACGGAAAGGTGTCTTCCTATGCTGGGTGCATGGAGGGCACCATTTCACCAGAGACAGGGGATTCAAAGCCGAGAAAGTTCTGTAAGCAAACCCTGTCATTTCATCATTAACTTGCTACCCCATGCAAAACCCCCTTTGTTTGTCAAATCTTTACAAATATTGATTCTTTATCAAAAAAGTTGTATAAGCAGCCTGCTTCTGTCTCTTCTCACATCTCATACATTTGGAGGCCTCTGTGTTACAAATTTCAATGTGCTTGCTTTTCCCCTGTCAACTCATCTCGTGTTATTTTGATCATTAGAACAGCCAAGGAACCTAGAGGGGCAGAAAAAAGAATTTCCTCCCCTACACATTGTGTTTAGCTTTTCAGTACTTTTCAACTACTTTAAGATTGTAAAAAAAAAAAAAACTATTAAAATTTGAATTAAATTTTGTAACTATGGACGATGACAGCCGTTCACCTAGACTTCTTGTGCTGGTAATTTAGCATAACCAAGCATTGTGTTGTACACCCGAGACCAATAAAATGTCAAGTCAGTTATACCTCCATAAAAATAAATAAATACCATCATGTATTTCAGGGCACCCACATTCCTTTCCACCTCAGGTTAGATATGGCTCAGCTGGGCAGTGGCCTCACCCCCAGCTCATTCTAAGGGAGGGTCCCAGTACTTTGTATTCTTGTTTCATAAATGTATCCATGTTTACCATCTCTCTGAATCCGCACTGATGTTTACCCTTAGAAGCAACCTTGAGTGCAGTGCCCTAGGCCTTGATCACAACATGCCGTGTTTAGAAGCTGTTAAATTCTGATTAAATGTACACTTTTCATAAAATATGGCGTTTTTTTTTATCCCACTTAAAGTTTATTTCATGTTATTTCCAGCATGCAGTATGCTTTCTTGGGGAACAAAATTTTGTCCCAGTTCACATTATAAATTAATTTACAAATATAGTGTTGTGTCAGAAACAATATTTATAAAAAGCCCATATGATTTTTCACATAGAAAACTATCCACAAAAACTGTTTTTGGTACACATAATATGAGATTAAGCAGTCTGGCTATCTTCCTGCATAACATTCAAAAAGTAATGGTGATTTTATTTATACCTCAAACTATTTTAAAAATAATTTTCTGTACACATATTTCAGAATTAAAAATTTAACAGTAATGCTGTGAGAGTCTCAGAAAAGAGCACCTGGGGAAAGATTATTTTTTTTTACAAGGTACCGTGCTACTTTTTCTGAAAAAAATTAAAACCCCAAACCAGCAACGCTCCCATCAAAGATGGAACAGCATGGTACAAAGGTAACTCCTATGAAATTATCTTCATCTTTATGCATCACTATTCCAAAAAAATTAACAAATATCTGCATTTTAATTAACACTTTTTGGATAAGTTCAAACAGGGGCAGAGTGTCTGCCAGGTACCAGGCACTCTGCTGGGCACTGAGAGGGTAACCATAAAAACTATCCAAATGAAGATACCTCTTGAGAAGTAAAAGGGAGTGCTCAAAATAAGTTATATTTTAAAAAGTTTTTATCACAATGGTTGCATTAAAAAAAAACCTATAAAAATTCCATTTAAAAACTATATCTAATACAATTCTAAAACTTTGTGTAAAAATAGAAAAATCCAAGACATACGTTAAAAGGGACAGGAGGCCAAGCGGAGCAGGACAGTAGTCACCCCAGACCTCAGAAATATGGCAGCAGAAGTAAGGCAAGAGGGGGTGTCCGTCCTCACTGCTCGGAGCGGTATTTATTTCACCTGGAATCTTTGGTCAAATGAAGTCGAGCTCACTCTTACCCTGTACACACTATGTCTGCCTGTGCGTGCCACTGCCTCTGTTTCTCAGGAACTAGAACACAAAGTTTACAAGCACCAACTCTGGAGCCAGACTGCCAGGACCTGATCCTGGCTTCCCCACTTACTATCTGGGTGGCCTTGGGCGAGTTACCTAACATCCTGGCGTTTCACTGCCCTGGTACAGAAAATGAGGGGTAAGAATACCCATCCTCCAGGGTTGCTGTGATGATTAAATGAGTGAATACATGTCAAGTGTCTAAAACAGCACCTGGCACACAGGGCTTGCTTGCTTGTGCAATTTTGTTGCTGTTAGAGGCTACCTCGTACCTGACACTGAGCATAGAGGTGATCTGGAAGCTGGATAGAGTGCAAGGACTTGCAGCATTTCCTAGGACTGTATTTTGAAAACTTTCATTAGCCACAAAGAATCCAAGTGGAGGGTTCCTGTAAAAATATAGGTTTCTGACTTCTCTAAAAAAAATCAGAATGCAGCCAGGTGGGAGGTAACAACAGCCTTTAGCTGGCCAGTCCCAGCCCCTCCCCACTGCTTCAGTTGCCAATTGTTACCTTTTTCCCACCCGATAACTTCATTTACTTCTTGTTGTTTTTCAAACTGGTTTCTGTACACCTTTGAGCTTGTGACTCTGATGTACAGTGATGAGCAGACACGGCCCATGCCCTCACAAGTGCTAGTCCAGAACAGAGAGCGATCGATTTCTCCCCAGGGAGGCCCTTATCCAGAGAAACCTGTAAAAGCTGGCCAGGTTGTAGAGAGATTCAGCTGCTGCACCCATGCTCCTCCGAGTGAGGTCAGTGGATGGACCTAGAACTCACCCGGGAGCTCCAAAGAAACACAGAATCTTGGTGCCTGCCCCAGACCTACCGCCTTGGAATCTGCATTTGAACAAGATCTCAAGTGTGCACATTCAAGTCTGAGAAGCCCCTCCAGTGGGTAGATGAGGCTGTTGATCATACTGAAATTGTACACCGGCCTGCCAAAGGGGCCAGTTTGATCCCTGCTGGTGCTGCCTGGGAAGGGGGTGTAATAGGAAGACCTGGCTGCTGCCCCCCTGTTGCTGGTGCTGGAACTCAGCTGTAAGGTGTCTGGCGAGGCTTCTGAGACAGAGCTGGGTGGGAGAGGTGCCGCTGGAGGGCACCTGGGCCCTCTGGATCCCTAAGTAGGAGCCATCAGGGAGAGCTCGCCCTGGGTGCCCCCGCTGCTGCTGACACTTAAGGTGCTGAGGCTGCTGAAGGAGGTGTTGAAGCAAGGGGATCGGGGAGAGCATGGGTGCTCCTGGAGAGGGAGCGGTCCTCTTGGTGCCCTTGGGAGGCTCTGGGGACTGAGAGGAGCTGTCTCCTTCCGACTTCCCAGCCACTCCAGAGCTCAGACCTGATGACAGCCCGTCTTCGGATTTGGACGTCCATGGCCACCGCAGAAGTGCGCTGCTTTCCAAGCGGCGCTTCCGTTTCCAGTAGAAGATCCTGTTGTCAAACATTCTAGTTTGGATCGAGGGTCCAGTAATTCCCTTTCCCTGGGTCGTCCTCGTCGTGGTACACCCCTTGAAGCAGCCGTTGAGCCACAGGTTGTGGCGGATGGAGTTCTGCCAGCCGGCCTTGCTGCCTGGGTAGAAGGGGAAGCTGTGAGCCAGGACATGTGGCTTAGCGTGAGCTTGCGCTCCAGCGCGCTCTGGATTGTCATGGCCATAGGCCCCGATTTCGAGTAGGGTGGCCGGACCACCATCATCAGGTCCTCGCCGCCAGCCACGGACTGCCAGACCAGGTCTGCCGGCGGCGGCAGCGGCTCGCCCTGAGGGCGAGGCGGTCGCGGGCTGCGCGAAGGGCCGCTGCGCGCAGCCGAAGGTGCAGGCGGTGATCGGCGGCTGCAGGAAGGGCCCGGGTGCGCTCCCGGGGGGGGGCGGCGGCGGCGGCGGCGGCGGCGGCGGCTCGGGCCCCGCGGGCGAGGCGGTCGCGGGCTGCGCGAAGGGCCGCTGCGCGCAGCCGAAGGTGCAGGCGGTGATCGGCGGCTGCAGGAAGGGCCCGGGTGCGCTCCGGGGGGGTGCGGCGGCGGCGGCGGCTCGGGCCCCGCGGGCGAGGCGGTCGCGGGCTGCGCGAAGGGCCGCTGCGCGCAGCCGAAGGTGCAGGCGGTGATCGGCGGCTGCAGGAAGGGCCCGGGTGCGCTCCCGGGGGGCGGCGGCGGCGGCGGCGGCGGCGGCGGCTCGGGCCCTGCGGGCGAGGCGGTCGCGGGCTGCGCGAAGGGCCGCTGCGCGCAGCCGAAGGTGCAGGCGGTGATCGGCGGCTGCAGGAAGGGCCCGGGTGCGCTCCCGGGGGACTGCGGCGGCGGCGAGGTTTGGGTGGGCGCCCAGGTACGCGGTGGTAGGGGGACCGCCCACCGCCGGCCCGGTGAGCCACCGGTTGGGGTTGGCGGCGGCGGCCAGCGGCGCGGTGTAGGGGGCCCGCCGTTAGGGCGCCCTGGCCAGCAGTGGGGCGCCCAGGGCGGAGCCGGGGACAGGCGGGCTGCGAGGTCAGGACGAAGTTGTCCTCCTAGTAGAGTCATGTCGGGGGCACTCGGTGCTGCGCGGAGGCAGCGAGGGACAAGCGGGGCTGGTCTCCCCGCTCCAGCGACAGCACCCCTTTGGGGGCCAACCCTGCGGTCCCGCCTCAACCCTCAACCCTTGATCGGTGAGCAGAGTCCCGGGTGAGGGGGGAGGACGGGTGTGCCAAGATTTTTTAAATACTACACTAGAAAGTAATAAGGGAAGGAAATGTAAATAGTCCATAATGAGAAGTATCCAAACTCACTATCAAAACACATACACACATGTTAGGAATCACCAGAGCCCAACTACCACTTCCGCAGTCATGGTCACAGACCTGAAGGGTTTTACTCAGGGTTGACAAAGAATTAATTTGTGCCCTAAGCTGCAACAATGCCTCCCTTAAGTGTATGGTCCCCCTTAAAACCAAAGCTCTTATTTTTATAATGGAAACAGTGCCAAAACCTGTGGGCCTAATACATGATTGAGGTGCTAATTAGAAAAGCCAGGTTCCGGTATCTGTTCGGCGCTCACCCTTGAAGAGTTCCTATGAACCCTGCCACACCAATCCCAATGAGTCCCTCATCTTCAGTGTTCAGAGTATTCAGTGCCACCATTTTTGAGTTAAAATGATAATGGATCATGGTTATCATATGCCTTGATGACAATGTGTAGAGATAACAAAAATCAAAGTGTAAGGGCAATATACAAAATCAACTAACTTCCTCTGCGCCAGCAGTGAATAATTGAAATTGACATTTTAAAAGAATACCATGTATGATAGTATTAAATATGAATTGAAGTATTACAAATGAAGTGAATGCCATTTATAATAGTATTAAAATGAAATAAATAGTAATAAAAATGAAGTTTCCTATCCAGGAAACTATGAAACACTGTAGTAAGAAACCAATGTCAATCAAAAGCCTAGAACACCCTATGTAGTGCTAAAGAAGAACAAAGTTGAAGTCACACTTCTCATTGTACAATAAATGAAAGAACAGGAAAACAATGGAAAATATTAGACTAGACTAGCCAAGAATCAGACAGAGAACCCAAATCAAGAAAATTATAAATGAAAGAAGAGACATCACAGTTGATACCACACAAATACAAAGAATCAGGAGAGGCCACTAAGAACAAGCATATGCCGACAAACTGAACAACGTAGAAGAAATGGATGGATTCTTGGAAACATACAGTCTACCCAGATTGAACCGTCAAGATATAAAAAGAATCTTAACAGGCCAATTAGTAGTAAAAAGACTGAATTAGTAATCAAAATAATCCCAACAAAGACAAGTACAGAACAGACAGCATCACTGGTGAACTTCACCAAACATTTAAAACTTTAATGCCTATTAACCTCATACAGTCCCAAAATATCTAAGGGGAGAGAATAAACCCACACTATTTACAAGGCCAGCATTATCCTGATACCAAAGCCAGATAAGGACACAAGAAGAGACAGTTATAGGCCGACACCCCTGATGAGTACACAGGCAAAAATGCACAGTAAGTGCTAGAAAACCACATTCAGCAGCATATTAAAAAGTTCATACTCCCTGATCAAGTGGGGTTCATCCTTATGATGCAAGGATGTTTCAACATACACAAATTAATCAATGATATACACTTTTTTTAACAAAACAGACAAAATTTAATCAATTAAGTCAATGCTATCTGAGCCAAATGCAGCGCCATCTCCATCTTGAAAGGAATCCCTTCCACTGACATCCATCCATGTTTGGAAGGCAGCTGACTGGTGGGCCTGTAGCTTACTGAACCAAATGACCATGTGACATCATTGCACTTGCTGGGAGCTGTGGGTCAGTGTGCCCTCAGGTCTCAGTGAGGGTGCATTTGGATGACCCCCTGACTTCTTCAGTCTGTAGCTGGAAGGTATCTTCATTGGAGTAATGCTTCACAGTGTTGTCATCCATGTTCACCAGAATCCATATTTTCACACTTCTTGAATATTTCCCAGTCTTTTCTTGGGGAACATCATATTTGTCTGAGATGGCTTCCATAAGACCATTCAAAGATGGAGTCTTGAGCATCAGGGCATCAAAGACTTACTCCGACTCCTTTTGCATGTAGAGCAGCACTCTCTTTGGCTCCTCTACCCAAGTGAACTTATATCACACATTTATACAATAAAAGTTAAAGTGGCACAATTATCTAAATAGATGCAGAAAATGCATATGACAAAATTCAACATTCTTCATGATAAAGACTCTCAGAAGCAAACCTCAACATATTAAAGTTGCATAGAAAACCAGCATACAAAAATCAGTAGAGTTTCTAAATACTACAACAAATTGTCTGAACAAGAAATAAAGAAAGCCATCACATTTACAGTAGAATCAGAAACAATACAATATTCAGGAATACATTTAACAAGGAGGTGAAAGAACTGTATACTAAAAAGTACAAGAAATTGATAAAAAGAAATTAGTAAAAGTATCAGTGAATGAAATAATATTCCCTGTTAATGGGTTTAAAAAATTAACATTGCTAAAACATCCATATTACCCAAAGCCACCTGTAGATTCGAAACAATACCTATAACAATTCTAATGGCATTTTTTCTCACAGAAGTAGAAAAACCAATCTCATAACTTGTAGAGAACCATAAAAGACCCTGAATAGACAAAGCAATTCTGAGAAATGAAAATAAAGTGGGAGGCATCCCATTTCCTGATTTCAAACTATATTATAAAGCTATGGTAATCCAAACAGTATGATACTGGCCTAAGCAGAGATACATGGACCAATGGAACAGAGTTGAAAGCCCAAGCATATAGAATTGACTAATATTTGACATGAGAGTCAAGAATATTCAATGGAGAAAAGACAGTCTAGTCCATAAAAGGTACTGAGTAAATTGGATATTCATATGTAAATAAATGAAATAGACCCATATCTTACACTATTTACAAAAATTAACTTGAAATGCATGAAAGACTTAAAAGTCAAACCTGAAAAGATGAAACTGCTAGAAAAAACATAGGAGAAAAGTTCTTTGACAAAGATCTTGGCAATGAGTTTTTCTGATATGACAGCTGAAGCACAAGCAATAAAATTAAAAATAATCAAGTAGGTATGGGGCTACATCAAACTAAAAAGTGTCTATACAGAAAAAGAAATGGTCAATAAAGTAAAAATGTTATCTTGCAAATCTTATATCTAATAAAGGGTTAATATCAAAAATATTAGAATTATTCATGTGCTCCATAGTAAAAGGAAAAAAATCCCAAATTATCCAATTTGAAAGGACCAAAAGACCTAATAGATACTTTCAAAACAAACAAACAAATTGAATGACTAAAAGGTATATTAAAAGATTCTCAACATCATTAATCATCAGGGAAGTGAAATCAAAGATGCAATGAGGCACTACCTCAAAAATATGAAAGGGAAATATTTGTGCATCTTTGGTGGGGATGTAGATTGGTGCAGCCACTATGGAAAACAGTGTGGAGATTCCTCAAAAAATCAAAAATAGAACTACCATACAATCCACTAATTCTACTTCTAGGTATATATCCCAAGGAAACAAAGTCACCGTGCCCAAGTAATACCTACATGCTCACATTCACAGCAGCAGTATTTATGACAGCCATTTAAGACAGGGGTGCAACCTAGTTGTCCATTAAGAGATGAGTGAATAAAGGAAATGTGGAATAAAATGGAATACTGTTGAACCAAAAAAATTAAGGAAATCTTCCACTTGCAACAATGTGAATAAACATTGAGGACATTATGTTATGTGAAATAAGTTAGAGAAAGATGAATACTGCATGACCTCACTTATTTGTGGAGTCTAAAAACAAACATACGAAAAGCACAGAGGAAAGGAGATTGGATTTGTCGTTACCAGGAGTGGGGTTTGGGGGCTGGGAAAATTGAATAAAAGTGGTTAAAATGTAAATATCTGAGTTATAAAATAAATATCACAGATGTAAAATACAACATTATGACTATAATTAACACTAGTCTATAACATATATAAAAGATGATAAGAAAGAAGATCCTAAAAGTTTCCCATGAAAAAAAATGTAATCATGTGAGGAGATGGATGGTAACTAAATTTATTGTTGTAATCATTTCACAATATATGCAGCTTTCTTCTGTTGCAACTGAGAAAATCTGGTGTCCATTTCAGAGGGACTCAGCTGCAGGGCAGGGCCCCCCGGGGTCACACTCGGGACAAGGAATGTGAGGACCCACTATGTCTGAACGGGCTTAGGTTCCTTTGTATGCAGACCTCCATTCTCTAAGGTTTGGTTAGACTGATGTGCTTTTAATGGATGGTTATAATCACAAAATAAATTCTGCGTTTGGTGTATACAGCCAGATTAACAAGAAAAATATCTTTCCAAGTCTGCTCTGTACTCAACATGGTGTAATAGGCCGTGGACACGTGCCCCTCATCAAGCTCTCCTTGATCTCAGTGCACAGCCAGGGAGGGGCTGGCACGGGGTCATTCTTGACTTGGATGTGATGTGCCAGGGAGCTCTTCCTTGCGAGGGCGTCATAAATGCCTCCTGAGTGGAGTAGTGAGGTGGATACACCCGTAACAAGGCTGCCTGCCTGGAAGCTTCCCCTTTACGAATTGCAGGACGTGCATAAACAATATACTGATTTTCAGCTGGGAAATGAATAACTGTTTATACATCCTCACCTGTGAGTCATTCCTTCCCTTGAACAGCTGAAATAGCTCAGTTCAAAGGGGTTTAGACTGAAGATCAAAAATTGCTTGATTTGACCCTAACTTCAGTGTTTCTGAATGCCCACAAACAAGCCAGGCATGTTCCTTTTTCGTGGCATTTCACCTTGCTCTTGCCTCTGCTTGGAATCACTTTTGTCACCTGTGTACACTACCTGCCCTCCCTCACATCTTTTCATCTTTATTCTTTCAGGAACATTTATTGAGCACAGGCGATGTGCCAGACACTGTTGTAGGTCCAGATGGTTGGATCTAGCACCTCTCTCATCATCACTGAGGTGGAGCATCATTTCATAAACTTGTTGTCTATTCTACAGCTATTTTGGTGGGGAAAAATAGATACATAAACATGGGGAGTGTGCATCTCTCAGTCATAAAACCCGAATAATAGATATAGATGCTAAACTATCGGGAATGGTCCATAACTTCCCAACTCCATCAATGTTGGCTGCACATAATGACATCCTTTCAAAAAGCACGTACAGAGTAGGCTGGGAAATGGAGTCACTTCATAGAGGAGGAACCTGCCAAACCTGCCTTGGCCAGCTGAGCAAGGGCAACAGCAACAGTAACGCCACCTTCAGGGCACGTGCCCTGAGTTTTACTTAGACATGGTAACTAACTGTGGTCGGGCATGCTGAATGGGAACTTAGAAGAGAAAATGGTAAAACTAAGAAAATCTGGAGAAAGTATGGGTTGTAGTTAATATATCATCATTAGTTCATTAATTATAACAATGAGCATAATAATATGAGATGGTAATAAGACAGAAAACTGATCTGGGCTACTTGTGAAATCCTACACTATTTTTGAAAAGTTTCTATAAGTCTGAAACAAGTTAAAATAAAAATTGTATTAAGCATTTTTATATTTTAAAATATGTTATTTTTAAATTATCCTACAAGAAATTACTATTAGTTTCACCTGTCACCTCCTTCTATTTTGTTTTACCTAAAAATAGGACTTATGACACAGAATAAATAACCCAGGATAATGCATACATAATTTCCAATCACATTTATTTCATGTATTTCATATTAAATAATAATACATGTTTGTTTATGATATAGGATGTTCTTTGGAAGATTTTTCTTTCTTTTTTCTTTTTTGGTTGTTGTTTTACTGGTATTCCTGTGTCCTAAGTTCACTCTAAAAATTTTGTCACCATAGGTGTACATTAGGATTCAAGCTTTAATGAGTCTATTTTACTTCATGGCTGAACATATTCAAAAGACTGGATTGTTTAAAAATAATACTAGGGGGGACGGTATAGCTCAGTGGTAGAGCACATGCTTAGCATGCATGAGGTCCTGGGTTCAATCCCCAGTATCTTCATTAACAAAGTAATAAAAATAGTAAAATTAAAACCAATTTTTAAAATACTAATAAAATTAATGATTCATTGTGACTGGCTCACTTATTCCAAAAATGCTTGTTCTTATTATTTCCATGCTTACATTTCTACACTAATAGAACAAAATCAAATATCTGCAACTGAGACATTCAGATTAGAAGAAAGAGAATGGAACTTGTGACCACAAAGATTCAGTGTTTTCCCTTGATTTTTTCTAATCAGAATTGTTTAAAAAAAAAACCTAATCAATTTCTAAGTGACAGTGAACAGAAAGTGACAAATTTAGAGAAGCAAACATAGCGATCTTGCAAGTGATTTTACCTGTTGATATATTTTGTCCCAAAAATAAGTTACCTCTTAGAATAATTACTCCAAAATCAAACCCTGAAATGCTTTCAATGTTGTCAAACTTACACATTATTATAATGTTCATATAGATAATGATATAGATAAAGATAAAAAATGATCTTTTATGTGTTCAATGCAATTCAAAAGAAATTATTTAATGGTTCTAATAAATCATGTTAGATCTGAAATATAGGTGGAAAAATTAGAAACCAATAATTTTCCTTGTCTTCTCATTGTACAAGAGTAGTAGCCAATGGTAAACAAATATGTCACATGACAAGGTATGTACATGTTAAGAATTAACTTTCATCACCACAGAAGTCAGATTTATTGATTGTATTCAAATGAAAGAAAAAATGGATATGATGTATCATAGGTAATTATTGGTTAATTGGAAAAGATAATATTGATGTAAAAATGCTTATCATCACAGATACTATAAATGAGTAACTAAGGCGTTGTTCAAAGAAGTTATTATTACTCAACTGAATACAATTATGCCAAATGTGTGCTTGCTCAGCTCCTAATTTTAAGACAAAAAATTTCTGCTCCTATAAATTAAAACATGACCTTTAAATTATTGCACAATGGGTATATTTTGTGAATTCAATGAGTAGATGAAATATTTTCATGTCTATTCTAAAAAGCACTTTAAAAACATATAATACTCAATGGTCATGAGGATGAAATGCAGTCGGCCAACGTCCCGTGCAAATGCTACTGTGCATGCATGTGTGCGTATATAACACATAGTAGTAAATAATACACAAAATAATATAAAATACACTGTTATCATAATGTATCAGATAAAATAAAATTAGAAAATAAACCGTTCTCAAAAAATAAGCATCTTGGTGCAAAATGCTTATGATGGGATGACACTGTGAACCCAGTGGAAATGTTAAGAAAGCTCTCCAACAGCAAAACCTGACTGCATGTAAAGATGCTGCTTCTTAGAAGGCCTCTGCCCTTACAACCAAAGTGAGAAAGTTCAAAACATAGGGATGCAAAGCTTTAATAAGACATATTATTCAAAGTGATTCAGAAAATAAAATAGAAACAAAGATATAAGCAAGCGGGGAGGAGCAGGAGTGGGACAGCGCCCTTGAGAAGGGTGAGAGCTCGGGCCCCAGCACCAGGAAAGGCGAGGGGCAGATGGAGAAGCAGCAGCTGCAGGAGAAGCGGCGCTCCGGCAGCTGGGTCAGCATCCCCGCTGGCAGAGTGCTTAAGAGGAATATGGTAATGACGAAGCTGGGCAGAAAGAGCAGAAATGAGAAGATGAAACTACACAGCAGAGCATGAGGCAGAAGGAGGCCGTAAGCTTATTAGATCCAGGGAGTTCCTATCTGCTACAAGAGCCATCTAGAACAGTTACAGGCAGATCTAAGCACAGCCACTGCCTCTGAGGAAGATGTCTCACGCATATATCCCGGAACAGATGGAAATGGGTTCAGCAGATGTAACAGGGATGCAAATGTTTCAGGAAGTGTTAAGAGAAAGGCAAGAAAACTTAGGACTTGTGAAACTAATGCAATAACATGAACATGACTTGCCTCCTTGATTTCTGACATGCATTAACGGGGATTACTGAAGAAGTAATCTCTATTTCATCTATCTAGAATTGTTAGTGATTTTATTGCACTACAGTTACCTTTAGAGACGAAGAGGCAGGCTTTAGGGTGTGTATTTCTAAGGGAATTTACTAAATATAGTAGATTAGCTCTGTCATGCTTGTTCAACTAGCTTAAAACAGACAGTTGAGTGTCAGGGGCAGATACATGAAGCAATGTATTCTTAAGGTGAAAAACTTACCTAAATTATATGTGGTTTATGCTTTCTGGATTAATCTGGATTTTTATAACTAGAAGTTATTTGAGTCCATTAATACTGTGTTGAAAATAATGCATATCAATGTAATGACATGTTCATATGCTCAATACCAAAAGATAAAATAGGAAGGACCTTGGGTTTGATAATTTATGTGATGTCCTAGACAATATTCATATGTACATTGTCAAAATTCTAATTTTAACATACTTAAAATGCTGAAACTTAAACTAATGTTTTAATACACTTCCTCCTTACTTTTTCAACATTTTTGCAACTGCATTCACATTGTAAGACAAATTAAACATTAATGAAAGTATGTACAAAACTGTAAACTTTCCCCTTTTTTAATATTTTTTAACATTTTTTATTGATTCATAATCATTTTACAGTGTTGTGTCAAATCCAGTGTTCAGCACAATTTTTCAGTCATTCATGGACATATACACACTCATTGTCACATTTTTTTCTCTGTGATTTATCATAACATTTTGTGTATATTTCCCTGTGCTATACAGTGTAATCTTGTTTATCTATTCTACAATTTTGAAACCCCAGTCTATCCCTTCCCCTTTCACTCCAGCATTTTACATATCTTGCCACCAAATCACTAGGCTGATTACACACGTGTCCCAGGCACTTAAGAAAAAGCAGATTCCCCTGCACCCTTTACTGACTATTAAAGGCAGGGCAGGATGCTCAGAAGCCAGCATCTGTAGATAGACATGCGCCCCATCCTGGCCAGGATGCTAAGTCACTCAATATGTCAATATTCCTGCCTCTTTGCTGATGGCACTGGTGCTGCTCTGTTCTTTCTTGCTGGGATGTGCTGCCCTCCTTGGAGCCATAGCCTGGAGAAAAAGAGAGTCATATGGCTTTTATGTCATCTGAAAAAAAAGTCCCCTCTATTCCATGCCACAATAGAAGGACTAATTTCAAGCCCCAAGAAAACGTCCTTCCATTTCCCCCATCAGGTTTTCCACTGGACCTTTAACTGTTACACACAGAGGACCACTGCTGTTCTCCTTGGAATAAAATCCTCTTTGACAAACCACTATGCAGCTTTAATCACAGTCACAAATAACTGAAGCAGAGGGTAAAAGTGGAGCATCTTGGGGCTTGTCCCCACTTAGGAATTGGGGTTCAGAGGCGATTCCAAGAAAGCAGTAGTGATCTGAAACAGCGGAATCCAGCTGGCAAGGCTTCGGGCTTGTCAGGGAGGGAATCAAACTGGGCTTCTCTCTCACTTGGCAAGTCCTTCAGAAAAAAGGTAATAAGGAGAAACATGATGCTCATGACTACCTGTGCTCAATTATATTTTTATGCACAAGAAACTAACCTGCACGCATGATTATATATTAAAAATGCAGTACACTGAATATTTAACAATTATTTATGGAGTATGTGATCAATGGTTCTTAAAGAAATAAACTTACGAATTACAGTTTTAATTTCTCCTTTCAGAATTTCAGGTGGCACATGCTGTTTCCAGATTTTGAAATACAATTTTTCATGAAAAAATTTCTTCAGAATATTACTTAGTCACTGACTTTAAGTTAGCTGCTGTAACAATATACCTGAAAACATCGGTTGTTGGAACACTTATAAACTTACTTTTACATCATATGACACCTGAACACAGGCTTTTCAATAGCACATGACTCTGCCTGTTGATTTCCTTCCAGTCAGAGATTCAGGGACCCAGCGACCTTCAGTGTGTGAATTTTCTATCAACATTTTGCTTGAACACACACGGGGTGTGTTCCTTGGATTTATTCCACCCAGTTGTAAAGAGGAAACATGTGGTACATTATGGGGCATGTTTGCACAGCCTGAGGAAATATCACTCCTACCTCCAGTCACTGGCTGAGGACTACTTCTGTGTAAGTGACTTTTGACCTCTGGGCTCCAGAGGATGTGGGGCACTTACAGGCTGCAGGCAGGGAATCACAAGAGCTCACCTCCTGAGCAAAGCCCTTGGCCCAGCGTGCAACAGGCCTGTTCACCTGCACCTGCCTGAGTCGACACACACCAACAACCCACCCGGTGCTGATGGAGCCTGTTGATGGAGTACATCCTGCGCATGTGCTGCAGGCGTTCCGCACCAAACACCTCTTTGTATAATTTGGAAACTGAACCCCAGGAGGAGACAGCAACTGGTCCAGGAGCAGTACATGAGCAGAGTGCAGAAGAAAAGGGAGGACTCTGGCTTTCCAGGCCAGGGCTCAATTCCTCCAATTATGCTTGGTTTAAAAATGACAGCTCCTAGTTTGGCCATTTTCCTCCCTTCTTCCCCTGAAGCGCACAGGCATGGGCAAACAGAAACTAACTTCACAGTTAAGGATCTTAGCGGGTAGGTGAAAGAAGAACAAATACCCTGTAAGTGACAAAGGACAGAGGGGACAGAGGTTGGAGACAGCTCTGCAGCAGAGCAGAGGCATCTGCATGCCTAGCGACATGTCAGGAAATCCGTAGAATGACAGGGATCCTCAGAGTTCCCAAGGTCCTCCCTGGGCAGGGCCAGCTCCCCAATAGTCCCCTGAG
Organism: Vicugna pacos; assembly: GCF_048564905.1. Taxonomy (NCBI): domain Eukaryota; kingdom Metazoa; phylum Chordata; class Mammalia; order Artiodactyla; family Camelidae; genus Vicugna; species Vicugna pacos. The sequence goes on along the minus strand of NC_132994.1, from coordinate 8,317,909 downwards.
GGACGGGGCCTGGAGTCCTGCCCATGACACTTGGGCCCGGCACTGGGCAGGGCACACACTCCGTGCCACAGCACAGACAGGGATGACGCTTCCTTCTCTACCAATTTGGGTCTTTGCCGTGGCTGACCTGATGGCCCCCTCAGCCTTGGAAAGTGTGTAGACATTATTCTTTACCAAAAAGCCCACCGTGCTCTGAGGGCATGTGTAACTGCTTCCCACCCCCTGGAGGTCCTTCAGAGCAGAGTTGGGGCTTGTGAAGTGAGGACTCAGGGTAGAGAAGAACAAGGCAGAACCATGGGCTGAGAGTCAGGACCTTCAGTGGGGTTGGAGTGTGGTGTGGGCTGTGGCTGGGAGTGTGTGCAGAACGGAACAGCTTGGGACCCCCAGAAAAAGCAACACTGCTGGGCACATGCAGGGAAAGGATGTGATGCAGCAGGGCCAGGTCTGCTGTCTTCACTAGCCCAGAGGGCTTTCTCAGCACCTTTGTTGGTGCATCCTCACAAGGAGAGAGGTGGCGTTTATGAGAGAACTGAGTAAGTGGAAAAATAGAGTGGTGTTTTTCATTTTCTATAAAATATACCAGCATTGTAGAATTTGAAAGAAGAAGGAAGTAGTAAGTGGATGTAAATATTGCTTAGAGAGTCAGCAACAATCGCATTATATATAATAGTTTATATGATGGAATTAAAATATAAATTTTTCTGTGATAATGATTTATCATGTGCAACACTTAAAATATTTAGACACCATAGGTAAAAATCATGGTTCATTTGCAAACCTAGGTATTGCCTACATAATGCCATTGGTAATTCCAGATGCTCCTGCCTTAGCAGTGTGGTGTTTCTCCAAACTGAAATTATGGTTGACCCGTGAGCAAGACAAGGCTTAGGGGGCCTGTGCATTTGAAAATCCACTTTCTAGTTAACTTATAAATTCACTTTATTAACACAAATTTTTTGTATTAGTTTTTTAAAGATATTTATTTATTTATTTATTTATTTGGTGTGGGTAGGTAATTAGCTTGCTTGCTTTATTTTTAGAGGAGGTACTCGGGATTGAACCCGGGACCTCGTGCTGCTAAGCATGAGCTCTACCACTTGAGCTATACCTCCCCCCATAAATCCACTTTCTGTATAGCTTTATAGTCAGCCCTCCATATCTGCAGTTCTGCATCCACAGATTCAACCAACCGACTATGGATGTGCACTATTGAAAAAAGTCCCCATATAACTGGGGGTTCAAACCCCTGCTGTTGAAGGGCCAACTGTGATTAAAAAAAAAGATACAAAAAATAAAATTGTTCAGGAAGGGTGTCCAACCTGAGAATACTGTCTAAAGAACACAAATTATGTGATAAATATATTACAGCATAACTTGGGATTTTTCTGAAATAAAGGCACAAAAAAAATGTCATGAAATAAATAATTATGGTGAATATTCAATTTGTTATTCATTTTTAAAACTGTTAAAACATCAACAAAACACTTAGGTAAGTACAATAATAAACCAGTTGTCTTTGATATTTGGCTGACTTTCATATAAACGTCATTGCTATATGCATGTATTTCAATTTTCATTCCTTGGCTTGTGGTCCCCTGGCTAGCATCTTCAAAGTGGAACAGATCCTCATACTTAAAGCCTATCTGACTTTTCCTCTTGCCTCATCTCTTCTTCCACCAGTGTGGGAAAGTTCTCTGCTTTTAAGGGTTTATATGATTAAACTGGACCCATGTGGATAGTTTAGAATAATATCCTTATTTTATTCTATAACAGATTGGTAGTTCAAAATTTGTAGATACTGACAGGTATATATAGAATAGATAAACAAGATTATACTGCATAGCACAGGGAAATATATACAAGAGCTTGTGGTAGCTCACAGTGAAAAAGAATGTGACAATGAATATATGTATTTTCATGTATAACTGAGAAATTGTGCTTTACTTTGGAAATTGACACAACACTGTAAACTGGCTATAACTCAATAAAATAAAATTTAAAAAACAGAAGAAAGGTGGGGTTCATTCATAGCCATCACCATCACTGGTGGATGGCTCCCAGGCAGAGGTGAGGCTGAAGCCTGAATCTATAACCAGGGTCCCCGAAATTTCATAGGTGGGACTAAAATTTGTTTATAGCCCAGGAAGAATGGACAGACTTGCCCCACTGGTGCCTTTGTGAACCTGCGCCTCTAAGACTAATGAGCAAGAAGTGGAGCTCTGGTGCACAGCAGGGGCAGGTTTTGATTTACATCAGGCCTGGGTACCATGTATGCACACAGGGCTAGGCCTGTGCTGACTCTGTAGTGTGCTGTGGATCCAGGCATGTGACCACACACTCACCACCATGAGTCTCAGTGCATGATGTCGCCAGATCTGCACTGGTGGCCCTGCAGGTGTAGAAACTGGGGGATACCAGGGCCAGTTGCTGCCATTCTCATGGCTAAGGCAGGGACAACAGTAGTGTCAACCAAGGGCAAGTCCACATAACAAGGGACAGACAACACCGCAGAGGGCACTTTCCGGTGGACATCTCCAGTGGAGGAATACCCAGCAGATTTTCTTCCAGCTGAAGTGCTCCAACCATACCTATTAAACACTGCAGCTCAGAATGGGGTCTGGAAGCCTCCATTCCACCAGCAGCAGAGTGGACCTGGCCCCTCTCAAGGCTGTGACAACCACAGAACAAAATAGGAGGCCCCCCTCAGCAACCAGGGCAGGCTGTGATCACAATACTGACCACACTCCCAATCAAAGGGACAACAGCCAACACACATGGAAGAAAGATGTGGGAACCACCTATATTAAAAACAGTCCTCATGACAAAATTACTAGATGTGCATGTTCTACACAGGAATGCTCCCACTTAAAAAAAAACCTTTCAAGGCCACAGTAGATAAGTGATTATGATAAACCCATAGATCCAGAGAAACATAAGTAAACTGAAGAAGCAGAGGAACCACATTCAGTCAAAAGAACAAAAGAAGTCCCCTGAAAGGATCAGTGAAACAGACCTCGACAGTCTACTAGGTGAGGACTTAAAAAAGGGAGTGTTAAAAGCACTGAAGGAAATAAGAGAGACTACAAATAGAAATGAAGACTACTATGACAAGGAAATAGAGACTGTGAAGAGGAGCCAATTAAAATCAGAAAACTCAGTGGCTGAGATAAGAGCTGAGCTAAAGGCGGTCAAAAGCAGATTAGATCATGCAGAGGAGCAAATAAGTGACTTAGAATAACAGGAATCACTCAAGCAGAACAGAAGACAGAAAAGCAAGTTAAAGCCAATGAAAGCAATATAAGAAACCTATGGGATAGTATAAAGCATGCCAATCTATACATGATAGGGGTCCCAGAAGGAGAAGAAAGAGAAAAGAGGATTGGAAAGTTATTTGAAGAAATCATGGCTGAAAACTTCCCAAACCTAAAGATGGAAACAGACTTCCAAGTCCAGGAAGCACAAAGGGACCCAAACAAGAAGAGCCTAAACAGACCTACACATTCTTGTAGACCTCCAAGCCTTACGCATCATCACCCTCGATAGGAATGTTTATATCAAAAAATGGGAGTGGGCGTCATCCATTGTAAATGTTTCTCTGTAACTTCTCTTCTCACCAAATACATAAAATCACTGTCAGGAGCTGTAGCCTTACTCATTGAAATAATATCTTACAAAGAAGCTCATTTGTCACAACGATTCAGTCTTTTTTTTTTTTGGATTGATAAAGCAACTTTTATTAGATCCAATGGTGTAATGAATAATAGACTAGACTATAATGGAATTATGTCCAAAATATATTAAGAGGGGGAAAAAAAACATGAGACAGAGAAACTATAGTAAGCTTCCATTTGGGTTAAAAAGAAAAAAGATGTATTTGAGTGTGAGACAAAAAGAGATAGTTATATTTTGTGTCTTTATTGTATATCATTGCATTTTCATTGTTGTTTGTAAAATATATATTAAAATATTCTGTTTAAAGAAAAAGACAAATTTAAACAGCCAGAACAGATAATGTTGGGAGACAGAGAAAAACAAAGATGAAAAATAAAAGTGTATGAGATATTGAGGATCAATTAAAAAGGTTTATATGTATATTCACTTATTATACAGTCTGGGGAAAATGTTCCAAAAAAAGATGAAATGTGAATAAGAAAATAATCATACAATTTACAGATAAAAAAATTTCCAAAGCCAAAGGTCCTCAACCTCAGATTGAAAAGACCAAGTTAGATGAATGAAAAAAAAAAAAAGATCACTACCTAAAATTCAGCACTTCAGAATTCATAGGTTAAAGAGGAGGGCATAAAATATTTTAGGAAAAGGAGGAAATATGGTTACCTACCCAGAAAACAAACCAGATTTAACATCAGTGATTTTACCTGCCATTCTGGTTTCTAGATATAATGACGGAACCCATTAAAGCTGTGAAGAAAAAGCTAATTACTGACCTATAACTCTATAGTCAGCCAAAATGCCAGTAAGTTTGGGGGCAAAGTAGGGAAGTAAGGACTTTGTCAGCCATGAAAAGACTCAGAAGTATTATTTCCTAAGCATTTTTCCTTATTTCAGAAGAAAACAAGGATAATAAAACACACAATGTGAAAAGGAAAAGAGTAACACTAGAAATCAAAGAAAATAAACCCATGGGTATCAGCTATATAACTACCAACAGAGAAAACCTACCCAAGTTTGGATGGCAAGTCACAGAATCCCTAGAAGTATTTCCTTAAGAAGAATTTCATTGCTTTAATTGAGCAGATAATGTAAGATGCTGAAATATTTTTGTAAGAGAAGAGTAACAATTCACTCTGTTCCTCTGAACAAAGTAATATTTAACTCCTAAGATTATTCCTCTAGTATTTCTCTGAAACCAGGACTTCTTAGTATTACACAGCTTGTGTATCACCACTATAAAGCACTTTGTAAAATCATCCCCTTTTATACTAGCAGTAGAATATTTATTCAATTTAGTATGCACTTTGCTTACTCTAATCTTATAGGATTAGATCGTTTAAAAGGAACACTTTCATTTTCATAAGTGACTTCATGCAGACCTGACCAGAAAACAAAAACAAAAACAAAAATCTAACAGTAAAATCTCCAAGTGGTATAAACAGCAATAGAAATGAGAGGCTGTGGATTCAATGACATGTCTTAAAAATAAAATAAAATAAAATAAAATAAAATAAAATAAAATAAAATAAATAAACCTCATTAATGCCAGAAAACATTTCCCAATTCTTTATTAATTGGAAAGAACTTGAAAGCTAGGTATTTGAAGAAACATGCCTTGGTACACTGAATGAATTTAGTTTGAACTAAGAAAAAAACTGAAGTTTTCTTCATAGAGAGCGAAAAAGGTGAAATCTCTGAGATGCAGTTACAGCCAGCCCAGCTGACACACAGGAACAGATAAAACATCATTTTGTCATCAGCTTCATGGCTTCAGCTTGATGGATATTAGAGAAAGAAAAGGTCCAATGTGTGTAATTATTTGATTATATCACACTGCTGTGTAGAAGTTCTGATAGAAAGAAAACAATTGAAGTTCCTTTCTCTATACCTGCTTATTTGATTCTAGCGTCCCTTTTTCCTCTCATCACCAAAGACCTACACATTTTATTAAATGCAAATTTAAAGCCAATGTCAACTCAAATGGATTCCCAATACCACAAAAGACCCATGAAACCATGTATTAGCTGAGAACAATAACTGAATATTCCATAAACTGTTAGGCAGCCATCTAAATTAATGCAAACACAAAAATGTCTTGCCTAAAAGAAATCCAAGTTATTCAGTCTTTCAGTCTTCCAATGATAAACTTTGACGTTTCAATTCTGTGCCATTTCAGTACTGCTGCAGGGAGCATCCTAAGTGTATCATAATAGACTGTTACCTTGCTAGGTCTGCCATAATACTGATCCACGGTGCCCACTGACCACTGGTGCCTACTGGCCTAATATGGTGTTGGGTCTTTGCAGAGTTCCACCCATAATAGTGTCAAGGAACTGCTGGACAGTTTCAACCACTCCATCTCCCTACACAAGGGGCAGGTGCATCAGGCCACCAATGACATCTGACACTGGTCTGGGGTAAAAGTGGTCCAGAAAGACCTCCACATCCAGTACCCAAAGATGACTGGGGTGGACCCAGAACCCAAAATCAAATCTGATGACTCCCCTAAGACCCTTCCAGGAATGTAATTTCCCCCAGAGCCTTCACCTCTGTGGCAGAAGCTGACCAGTCTTCAGAGAGTTTAGATGAAATGTCATGGAGCCCATGGTTTAGACACTTCTCAGTTCTGACCTGCGTGATCTTGAGCAAGCATTTGAAATTCCTAAATCTCTGTTTTACAGTAACTGCAGTGGGGAAATTTGTTGATGATTCATTGGGATAATGGTCTTCATATAGGCCATTAATACAGGGATGTGTTACTGTTCTTCAGATAAAACAGTGTCTTGGTGGTTCCAATTGCTTATCATTACCCCCAAGTCAAATTGTCTTTTTAAAGCCTAGAACTTTGCGGCAAGGGGGTGGTCATTCATTCTTGCACAAGTTCCTGAGGTGCTGGGAGTTTCTGGTGTGAGCTCCAGACTTTGATCTTGCTGGCTGTTCATGGTGATGCCACTGACTATATGTGCCTCCTTGTCCACCTGGTAGAAAAGGAGTCAGTTTTGTCCCTGAATGAGACCTGCAAGACAAGCATAATGGAGCTGGTAGAGCCCCTGATAACAGCCTTCTTGGCTAGAAATATCTTCTCCACCACCACCTTCCTATATTAGTACCTAGTCCTTGTAAGCACCCAACATGTTTTGCACCATCTGTTAAATAGATGAATGTCAGCCCCCTCCACACACAGGGGTGGGTCTCCTGCCTTCTAACTGTGCATCTTGAGAATGTAAACACACCTCTCTGAGCTTCATCTTGTTCTGACAAGTGGGGTGGTAAGAGGATGACCTCATGGGGTTAATATAGGAAATCACGGGATAAGCCAGGCAGGTGCTTACCTGGTGTCTAGCTCTAAAATAAAGAGAAGGCTGCTGGACATGCTGTACCTATTCATGTTTATTATTTTCTTCCAGAATTAAAGAGCTCTCTGCCTGACCCCTCACTGGCCTGTGGCCTTTCTGAGTTTGGAAAAGCACATGGGAAGCAAACTGCTTCCTCATTTGCAAAAGAGTTTTGAGATTCCACTCAGCTGGTCTTGGTTCTTGTCCTTGGTGTGGCCAGGTGAGGGATCTCTGGGGGCAGATAGAGGAGCCGAGGCTTACTCAGATACCTGGGAACGTTATGGTTGATGCTCATTTATTCAGCAGTGTATATTAAGCACCCAATACATGCAGGCTTTTTTCTACAAATTCATATAATTCAATGAATGAAGCAGATACAATCCCTGGGGCTCAGTTCACTGTAGACCTCATAAGAAGTCATGTCCATGGTACGTTCAATGTAACGCCCCAGTGGACTCCTCTACATATGGATGCATCCTCCCATATTCTGACTGGGATGATGGATCACAGGGTCAATGCAAAGTGTAAGCGGTCTTTGGGTAAAGGCAGGGCCTCCTATCTCCACAGAACATGGTAAGAGAGCATGGGAGCTGTCACTGGGGAGGGTCTAGCAGAACCTGGCTTTCACATATCTTTTGATTCCCATTGGAGGGCTTTCCCTGCAGAAGCAAATGAGTCAAAGTGAGCTATCAATGTGTCCCAAACCTCCCTTGGAATGAGAGATGAGGCTGTGCAGAGTGAACCCCTAAGAGACCCGTCCCCTCCACAGCCCCATCTCACACGGTTTCCTTTCCCACACCTACCCTTCTGGACCACCACAACTGGGGCCCAGAGCAGGAAGTGTGGTGAGCCGTCTGCTCACAAAACAGTTTATAATCCTCAATCCTGAAGCTCATGTGTATGGAAGATGGGAAAGGCTCTGCCCATGACCCTGGGGAGAAGAGCCTCAATGGCAGGGCCAGACTCACACAGGTTCTCTCTTACACCTGCTCTGTGACAGGCCAGCCACTACAAGAAGAGCAACAGAGGAGTTGGAAGTGGGTTGGGGCCATCATCTGAGTCCAAGACACAAAAAAAGTGCTGTGGATGTACAGTGTGGAATAAAACACTGGGTCCGGACTCTGCTCCACACGTGACTCCCCACAGTGCCCTTTCTCCCACCTTGGACACCTGGTCAGATGAGCACGTGCAGCATACCTGGCAGCCCCTGAACTATCGCTGTTGCAAGATCCCATTGGCCTATGTGCAGGACAGCTTGCCTGCTAGGACCTGAAGCTCCATTCCCCTCCTGAGAGGGATCTTCTAGAGCTCACAGAGGCAGAGCCAGAGGATAAGGGGGCTGCAGGCCGGGAAGACTATCTGGGGTTTGGTTCATGGGCTGGGTATTTCTTAGAAGACCATGGGATTTTCCTGTTTTTTGAAAGTCACGGGGAAAGTCAGGTAGATGAGTGAACTTTACTCTCTATCTTACTCTAGAGTCCAAGGCTCTTGTGGAGCCAGAAGGGCCAATTCTGGACCTAGAGACAGTACCACTTCTGTTTCTCCCCCATCTCTAGTGCTGGAGCCAGGCTGCCCTCTATTAGCTGCTCCAGAGATGGGGCAAGCCCTACCATCTGCTCCAGCATGAGTGCCAGGTCCTGAGCTGAAGCCACATGGATCATCCCCTCCCGTGGGAATTCTACCTCCAGATCCAAAAATACAGAGCCAGCTGTAGCCTGAGACTTCCTACCCTTGTCATGCAGCTGGCAAGAATGGGCTGCGTGAGGAGCAGCTTGACATCATGGGTTTCCAAGGCTGGTGACAGACACATTGATCTTGATGAATGTGGTGAGTGCCTGGGCTTTTGGGGTGGGGCTGGAGCAGAGTTTCCCTCTGCCATCAGCTGCCCCAGATCTGTTTTTCTCTGATCTGGACTCCATAGTCATCACTGGACTATTTTAAACCAATTTCCAAGCATCATTCCATACATTTCTGGTAAGTTAAAAAGTTAAAAATAGTTAAAAATAAAATAAAAAAATAAAATAAAAAGTAAAAAAGTTAAAAATAATAATGCCATTAAACACATCAAATTGCACAATAATTCCAATAATAGGATCTATTGCTCATCCAGTTCAGATTCTCCCAGTGTCTCAAAGAGGTCTTATTACAGTTACTTTGTTAGAATCTGGATCCTAAATAGGTTCAATTAAAACTGGTTGTATCCATAGATCAATGGGACAGTATAAAGAGCCCAGGAATAGACCCACACACTTATGGTCAATTAATCTATGACAAGGGAGGCAAGAATATACAATGGAGAAAAGGCAGTCTCTTCAGTAAGTGGTGCTGGGAAAGCTGGACAGCCTCATGCAAATCAATGAAATTAGAACAGTCACTCACATGATACACAAACATATGTTCAAAATGGCTTAAAGACCTAAATGTGAGAGATGACACCATAAAACTCCTAGAAGAGAACACAGGCAGACACTTCTTTGACAGAAATTGTAGCAATGTATTTTTTGGGTGGGGGTGGGGATCAGTATCCCAAGGCAAAAGAAATAAAAGCAAAAACAAACAGTACCTAATCAAAGTTAAAAGCTTTTGCTCAGCCAAGGAAACCATCAACAAAACAAAAAGACAACCTAAGGAATGGGAGAAAATATTTGCAAATGATGCAGCCAACAAGGGGTTAATGTCCAAAATATACAAAGAACTCATGCAATTCAATATTAAAAAAACAACAACAAACAACCCAATCATAAAAGGGCAGAAGACCTAGATGGATGTTCTTCAAAGAAGGCATAAAGGTGACCAACAGGCACATGAAAAGATGCACAATATTGCTAATTATTAGAGGACTGCAAATCAAAATCACCATGAGGTATCCCCTGACACTGGTCAGAATAGCCATCATCAAAAAGTCTACAAATAACAATGCTAAAGAGGATGTGGAGAAAAGGGAGACCTTGTACACTGCTGGTGGGAATGTAAATTGGTGCAGCCACTATGGAAAACAGTAGGGAGGTTTCTTCAAAAATTAAAAATAAAACTACCATTTGACCCAACAATTCCATTCCTGGGCATATAACTAGAAAAAAAACCCCAAAACTCTAATTAGAAAAGACACATGCATCTTAATGTTCATAGCAGCACTACTTACAATTGCCAAGGCATGGAAACAACCCAAGAGCCAATAGCAAATGACTGGCTTAAGAAGATGTAGTATATGTATACACACACACAATGGAATATTACTCAGCCATAAAAATAATGAGATATTGCCATTTGCAGCAACATGGATGGACCTAGACAATATTATGCTTAGTGAAATGTCAAACAGAGAAAGACAGATATTATATAGCATGACTTATATGTAGAAGCTAAGAAATAATACAAATAAATCTATAGACAAAACAGACTCGGACATAGAAAACAAACTTATGGTTACTAAATAGGATGGGGTGGGGAGGTCGAGAGGGACAAATTAGGGGTATGGGTTTGACAGATTCAAACTACTATATAAAAGCATAAAGAACAAAGATTAACTGTATAGCACAGGGAATTAAACTTAGTATCTTGTAATAGCCTATAATGAAATATAATTTTTAAAAAACAATCAAATCACTATGTTGTATACCTGAAACTACAATAATACTGTAAATCAATTGTACTTCAATTTAAAAAAATTAAGAATACTTACAAAACTGATTACCTTTTATTGAAAAATTAATAGATTTTATTTCTTAGAGAATTTTTTTAGATTTACAGAGAAATTGAACCGAATGTATAGCCAGTTCCCATCTTTCCTCCTCTCCACCCCCAGCCTTCCCTATTTTTAACATCTTGCACTGGTGTATTGATGTGGTACTATTACTGAGTCCAAACTCATTCTGCTCACCACATGACTGGCCAATAAATCAGGAGACAGGTGTTGGGGCAAGGAATGGTGACTTTATTCAGAAAGCAGGCAGACCAAGAGGATGGCAGACTAGAAAATAATAAATCTGACTTCATATTATCATCAACTATCTTCCCCAAGTCAGAATTCAGGCTCCTTTTTACTAAAAAGGGGAAGGGGGATGCTTGGTTGTTGCAAACTTCTTGCTGCAGGAATTCTTTGCCATTAGAATTCTTTGTTCTTGCAGCTATCCACATAGGTCAGATCATGGTGTCCCTGTAAACCTCCAACAAAACAAAGGTTATTTTCTATTCTGCAAGTTGTTACTATCCTTAAAGGTCAGAGCCTTGAGAATAGGCTCTCCTGTCTGTTTCAGGCTATTGGCAACATTGTTTTACAAAAGGTGCAGAACCAGCAAGTCTGAGCCTAGGAAACAGCACAGGGTTAAAGTCAAAGGAACAGCTCTAACATGAGCCAGATTTACTCTTTTCTATTACAGTACATTTGTTGTAATTGGTGGATATTGATTGACATGTTAACTAAAGTTCATCATTTACATTAGCGTTCACTCAGTACTGTACAGTTCTATGGGTTTTTCCAAATGCATAATGTCATGTGTCCACCATTACAGTATCATGTAGAATAGTTTCTCTGCCCTGAATGCCCTGTGCCCCACCCATTCCTCCCTTCCCCCACCTCCAACTCCTGGCAACCAGCGATCATTTCATTGTTTCTATAGTTTTTCCTTTTCCAGAATGCCATATTGTTGGACTCAGAGTGTGCAGCCTTTCCAGGCTGGCTGCTTTCACTTGGCAATAAGCACTGAAGGTTCCTTCATGTCCTTTCATGATTTGGTAATGCATTGCTTTTAATTGGTGAATACTATTTCATTGTATGACTTTGTTTATCCATTTCCCTACTGAGGGGCATCTTGATCACTTCCAAGTGTTGATAATTATGAATAAAGCTGCTATAGATATCTACATGCAGGTTTTTGTGTGAACCTAGGTTGTCAGCTCATTTGGGTAAATACCTCAGGGCATAATGGTTGGATCATATGGCAAGTGTATTTTCAGTTTTGTAAGAAACAATTGAGCTGTTTTCCAGAGTGGCTGCACCATTCTGCATTCCCACCTACACTAATCCACATTAGTACATACTTTTACTTTGATGAAACACCGGCTATGAACCAGCTCAGCCAAACATATAACAAGAGAATTAACTTTTGGTCTGTCAATTTTATTAGATGATATTAGCAATATCTTGTCTTTTATATACCTTTTTATTGATGAGAAGGAACAAATGTGGGATAGGATTTATTAATAAATTTTGAAATTTATTTTAAATAATTTAAACTTTAAAAATATGTAATTTGGTACAGCTGTAATGGGAAACTCTAAAACTAGAGTTACCATGTGATCCAGCAATCATCCGGAGAAAACATAAATCTGGAGAAAACTCTAATTCAAAAAGACACATGCACCCCAGTGTTCATGGCAGCACTATTTACAATAGCCAAGACATGGAAGCAACCTAAATGTCCATCAACAGATGGCTGGATAAAGAAGCTGTGGTATATTTATATAATGGAATAATACGCAGCCATGAAAAAGAATAAAATAGTGCCATTTGCAACAACATGGATGGTCCTAAAGATTGTCATTCTTTTGGGGGGGAGGCAGGGCTTAGCAGAGCCAGCTGGGGCTTTATTCTGAAAAAGACACTTGATTTGGATTTATTCTGAAAAAGGCACTTGAATTGGCTTTTAGCTGGGGGCATGGACAAGAGACGGAAGCCCGGGCAGTCAACCCTCACCAAGGGTGGGTTGAGAACCCAAGCTGAGCCTCAGGTTTCCCACGCCTGCGCCCCCCTGCATGGCTCCTTCTGCAGGAGACTTTCACTTGGACAGGATGTCAGATGACTCAGACACCAGCTTCCCATTGTGGGTCTCAATCTTCTTCATAACCACAGCCTTGGAGGAACTGGTACAGCTGAAGGAGCCGGGCCTGCCAGAGCCCAAGGGGCTCAGGCTGTAGAGGGCCCCATAGATCAACTCACCTTAGTAGCCACTGGTGGTCTTGATGTGGATACTCGTTCTGCATCTCAGATTCCAGCCAGCTCTCCTCGCCCTCCAGCAGCTTGCGGTAGGTGGCGATCTCCACATTCAGCTGCTTGTGCCGCTGCTGGGCTGTGTCCTGCTTGGAGGTTCTCAGAGCGGCCTCCAGCTCGGCCAGCTTGGCTTGAGCATCCTTGACGGCCAGCTCCCCATGCTGCTCAGCATCGGCAATGGCAGCCTCCAGGGAAGCCCTCTGGCCTTTGAGGCCCACGATCTTAGCCTGGAGTCAGCTGTTGTTCCGGTTCACCTCAGAAATCTCCATCTTCATGTGATGGAGACCATCCCTGTGCTTCCCAGCCTGTGTCTGCAGCTCCTCGTACTTGATCTGGTAAATGGTCTCGGCCTCGGCCTCGGCCGGGCTGCAGTTGGTGATCTCCTCGTACTGGGCCTTGACCTCGGTGATGATGCCATCCAGGTCCAGGGAGCAGTGGTTGACCATGGAGAGGACCACGGACGTGTCTGAAATCTGTGACTGCATCTCACGGATCTCCTCTTCATACAGCTGCCTGTAGAAGTTGATCTCGTCAGTCAGCCCTTCCAGGCAGGACTCCAGCTCTACCTTGTTCATGTATGCTTCATCCACATCCGTCTTGATAATGACAAATTCATTCTCCACGTCTATGCGCTTTTGGATCTCTTCCTCATACTTGTTCTTGAGGTCCTCCACCAGCCCCTGTATGTTGCCAAGCTCCACCTCCAGCTTCAGTTTCTCCTGGGCCAGGGTGTCCAGCTGCCTCTGAAGGTTATTGATGTATCTCTTGAACATGTTGTCTGTGTTGCTCCGGGCTGTCTTCTGCTTTTGCAGGAGGTTCCATTTGTTCTCCAGAATCTTGTTCTGCTGCTCCAGGTGCCGCACCTTGTCACTTGTCGATGAAGGAGGCAAACTTATGTTGAGGGTCTTGATCTGCTCCTTCTCCTGGGTGCTCACAGCCTGGATGTTGGGGTCCACCTCCAGCTTGAGGGGGCTCAGAAGGCTGGCTCACCATGACAGCTGTGATGCCCCCCATACCTGAGGCCCCACCATAACATCCATCCAGGCTGGGGCCCAGACCACTCCAGAAACTGCGGCTGCTGCCCACCCAGGAGAAGGCTGAGGAGCTGATGTGAGGGCCTGGCCCGCTGGTGTAGGAGCAGCTGCTGAAGGACCATGGGCCAGAGGTGAACACCTTGTAGGACTTCTGGGTCTCCCATATGGACATGGTGGAGGCTGGAAAGGAGGCAAGGAGGCCAAAGCAGACAGGGATTCGGAGTTGAGAAGAGGTTTCCCTAGAGATTGTCATTCTAAGTGAAGTAAGTCAGACAGAGAAAGACAAATATCATATGCTATCATTTAAATGTGGAATCTAAAATATGATACAAATGGACATATTCACAAAACAGAAACAGACTCACAGACATAGAAAACAAACTTATGGCTACCAAAGGAGAAGGTGGAGAGGGATAAGGAGCTCAGGATTAGCAGATACTAACTACTGTGTATAAAATAGATAAACAACAAGGCCCCACTGTACAGCGCAGGGAACTACGTTCAGTGTCTTACAATAACCTATAATGAGAAAGAATCTGAAAAAGAATATATATATAACTGAATCAGTATGCTGTGCACCAGAAATTAATACAACATTGTAAACTGACTATATTTCAATAAAAAAATCACTGAATTCTAATGTTTATTCATCTCAATGCATCCTTAATGAGCAATTGTAATTCTTTAACGCTTAAAATGTTTTCAAGTTTTTGTGGATTTATTAGAAAACATTTTAAAATAAAATCTGTTTACCATAAAAAAGTATATAATATTGTTTTATTTTGTACATTACCATATACCTGGTAACAGGGATGTGCTGATTCAATGATATACATTTCCTATTTGGAATTTAGTAGATTTAGAATATGCTCAGAGGACTTGGTCTATTAACATCTGACTTGGTGTCATGAGCTTCCAAAAACCCCATATTTTTAATCTTCTGTTCATGTGAGGGGACCCTACCAGTTGTTGAAAAATTATTGTTATTTGAAGAAAACAATTCTTGGCAATTTTTGCCTTGGCTCCTTGAGGGTGAAGGAGATGATAAAACACAAGTGACTCCAATTTGAATACTTGTCACATGTAGTTTCAAGAAATGCATTTCTAGTGGTTTCATGATAGAATAATAATGTACTTTTTAATTTATGCTTCTAATAGGACTCTATCCGTGAATTAATGTGGCTAATTTTGCTCTTAACAAATACCTTTCCCAGAGGACTCTGTTATACTCCAGAGAGTCTGTCGGAAGTCAGTCATAAATTCCAAGAGGGTTGACATTGCTTAAAATATAATTTTTAAAGCATGTTCCATTTGTATATTATGCTTAGATGGACAGACATTTATTGAGTCAGTGAACATTTAATGAACATCAGCCATGTGCCTGATTTTGTGACCCAAGACCCTCCCAAGACTCTGGGGACTAGGGTGGGAGGTGAGCACAGGGGAATGAATAGAAGTAACATGGTGCTGCAAGTGGGGGCAGCTGGAACTCACCGGCTCTGGCATCACAGAGGGGAGTCCTATGACTCAGCATGTGGTTTCCAGAAAGTTTCCAGATGGAAATGGTGTCAGGGCTGTGACTTCATATGTAAATGGACACTGGCCAGGGAGGAAAAGGGGAGGAGATTAAAAGTAAAAGTCTGAAGGCAAGAGACATCCTGATGTGCAGGAGGAAATGTGCATGTGGCTTGAGCTCTCGGGGACCAGCTGGCAAAGCAGCAGAGTTGGGAGATGAAGGACAAGACAGAGACAACAGAGTGGTGACCAGATGGTCATCGGTCGTGATGGAGAACAGTTGCAGAATTTCAAGGACAGGAACCACATGGTCACATCAGGAAAGAAGGAAAGAAGGAGTGTGAATTTGAGAAAAATAAGACCGGGAGCAGCAAGGTCAACTTAGAGGCCACTAACTAGCTAACTAGCTAACCACTTAACTAGCTCAGGCAGAGATAACTAAGCCCTTAAATAGAACAATAGCACCGGGACTGGGCAGGAACACAAATTGAAGAAACCTTTCAAAGATAGCACTGGTAGTACCTGAACTATGACGGACAGGAGGAATCGAGGATGCTTTCTCAGACTCCAGCTTGGGTGATGAACCAGCCTGAAGGATTTATTTCACAAGCGACAGAAACCTCACTGCAAACCGGCTTCAAGTTTCTTCCTTCTGGCACAAAGATCCCATGATAAGTCATGAGGCTTCATCTCTCTGTCTATCTCCCTCTCCCCAACTGGAGCCCACCCCTCAAATGCCCTGGCCCACCATCTGCCTCACCAGGGTCCCCTGGGCTTCTCCAAAATCCAGTTGCAAGATCTACCCCAGTCCAGCATGAAAACTCCAGGAATCGGCTCCAGGACTGTGGCCAATAGGTGGGTGTTGTACAAACTGTTAAATATTTGGATCATCCCTTTGATACAGGACTCATGGTGCCTATTCATTTCAGATTAGGCACACGTAACACAGAGTGCTTCATTATATGAGACTGATGCAAGAAAAAAGGGCAAGAGAGGATGGTCATGTCCCAGGTCTCAGGTGAGTCCCTGGGACACACCCCATCAAGTGAGGGTCTTGGGCTTCATGCAGGAAAAAATTCAAGAGCGAGTCATAGTAGAGTGAAGGTGGTTTTATTCAGAGAGAGGCACCCTCCACAGACAGAGTGTGGGCCATCTCAACAGGCCAGAGAAAGGCTTCGGAGTATGTGCCACAGGCAGAATGTGAAACGTCTTACTCAGAAGGGAGAGCTGGGGGCCTCAGAGCACGAGGTTGGACAGGAAAAATGAGACTGGCCACGAGGTGCGGATTTGCTAGTTTTCATGGGCTCAGTAGCTTCATATGCTAACAAGTGGGAGGACTATTCCCCCACTTTGAGGAAGAGGCTGGGATTCCCAGGAGTTGGGCCATCACCCCCTTCTTGACCATTGATGGTCAGCTGTGAACCTGTCATGGTGCCTGTGGGAGTGCCATTTAGCAGCTATTGCATTTCTTTTTTTCTTTAAAAATTTTTTTTATTTATTATTTTTTAAGCAGCTATTGTATTTCAATGAGCAGATATTGAAGCTCTAGGTCTACTGGGAGTTGAGTCTTCTACTATCTTGTGCTAATGGCTGTGTCATTCTCTTAATGGCTGGGCCCTGCTCCCTTCCCTCTGGTCTCAAGAAGGTGGGGCTGGGATTCAGGTTTGCTGAGCAAGACATGGGAGGTTCTCTGGATGCCCCAGAAAAGACACACATGTTCTGTCACATAAAACTTACAAAGAGTCAGGGGCCTGGCTCAGTGCTGAAGGAGTTCCGGGACCTGAGTCAAACTAAGCTGTTCTGTCCATAGAAATGGGGGCTTACATTCCTCTAGAAGGAAATCCTGAGACAGGGCTGAAAGCACAGTAAGTTTTTTTTTTTTGGCAAATGACCTTAACAAGCACCCAGGGAAAAACTGTGGCTGGCAGTCACTGCCTTCTTGCTGTGTCTTTACAGGGTCATTCCCATCAGTTTCATGTCACCAGTGTCTCCATCGGGCAAAGCTTACCAAACCATGCACTTAAAATGCACAAATTAGTTGCATAGACATTATATTAAATGAATTTTTTAAATAAGAAAACAATCTGCAATCGCCTCCCCAACTCATTCCATCCCAGCGACTGTCATTGCCCAGCTACTAACACAGCTTTCTTCATGGTCGACAGTGACCTCCACATTCCCAGATCCAGTGCCTTCTCTGCCTGGTTCCGTTAACCACCTTCCTGATCTCTCAACACCAGAACATATACTCTGGGCCCAGCTCTCGTGACCACGTCTCCTGATTTATTACAAGATTGGCTCCTAAACTCCTCTCCTCAATCTTTCTTCTCCACCCAAGTCCTACAAATCAGAGATTCTCAGGGCTTTGTCATGGCTACTCTCAGTTGTCCCAGGACCTAGCACAGTGCCTGACATGCATAGTTAATATTTATTGGAAAAGAGGGTAAATAATGAATAAAGTTTTGCAAATCAAAGCTCAGAATATATCTGCATCAATACAGTCTTACAAATCAGGATCTGGAAAAGAGTCTCTTTCCAAGTGTTCATAATAGCAATTTAAATCAGTTAATACTACAAGATAAATGTGCTTCTCTGTCCACTCATCCTAAAAATGATTTTGGTCAGCATACTCAAATCAAATATGTCCACTGTGTATTCCAACTCCTCTCTGTGATTCCTTTCCTGTTACAGATGGTGAGAGACATCAGATGAGGGACAGAGCTATGGTCTCACCCAGATCAGACAGTCTTAAGAGCCCATGTACATACTAATGTGTGAGCATTTTTAGAGAAAAGCAAAAGTTGTAGCTCATTGTTCTTAAAAACTCAGTTTCTTTGTTTGTATTGTTGAAACTAGCTATATTTTCCTTGGGAAGAAAAATAGGAGTCATGACTTTAGATGATTTTTAAAATGTGATGTTTCATTTTCAATAACAATTCTAAAAAACGTGGACAGTGATATTTAAATTTGTACATAATAATGGTCACTTTTTCTTTTAAAATATGGCCAATAGTGACCACAGTAACAAATTCAGAGTCTCCCATATGTGCCTCCTGGGGTTATTAATGTGAATAACCCCACAATATTAGATTCAGAGAAAGGCAAAGACTAAATCCATAGCAGAATGTCCCAAGTTTTAATAATTGCAGTGATTTTAATTTATATTTAAATCTAGAAAAATTTAATAGTCATTGTTTTGTTATGTAATGATAAAGGCGATGTTTCCTTTTTCATCTAGACAATATTAATGTTAATGCAATCACAATTTGCATGTGTATGGAAGACTGGATGGAGCCACCAATCACTGTCCCCTTCTGGTGCTCCATGGAGTTCACACATCACAGAACGACCAGCACAGGCCAAAACAGAAAGTGGCCACTGTCATTTTGTAACTCATATTTATATAAAAAGATAAGGACCAAAGGCAGTATAAGAATCCTAGATTGTTCAACACTTGGAAAATAATTTGGATAATAGACTTTTCTAAACAAATGGAAATTCTGACTAGAGGATCTTTATCTTCCTCCTTCAGAAGCTTTCTTCTTTTGTTCTTTTTTAGGTTCCACCTTCTTTGCCCCCTCCTGAGTATGTTTGTGTGTGTGTGTTTAACATTTAAAAAAAGTTAGAGTGCACTATATTCCGCCTCTACCCAGAAAAGTCTTCAAGGCCCAGGTAGGCAGGTCTCTAAGACATCATGAGTGCTCTGATAGGATGTCCAGCTAAAAAAATCTCTCTGGACTCAGGTTGTTTCCCTTTAAAGAAAATAAAAAGTTTCTTTAAAAAGCAATTTTCTCCCCACTATAAAGATTATGAGAATATATTTTTTATAGTAAAAAAAATCAGAGAATTAGATATTGAATCAGAAATGTTGGGAACAGAATTTTGAAATCAATCAGGTAAACTTTCATTTTTGCAGTTATAGAAGCTGAGGAACAGAAAAGTTAACTTAATCATTGTTGTTATTAAAGTCATGTATCTAATTGTGGTAGAGCACAGAATTTCTATTGTGGGCACTTAGCATTGTAACATGATGTCCTACCATCCTGCACCAGCATTTGGTATATCTTAAAATATTTTTTGCATCTTCCGAAGTTAAATTACTAATGAAAAGTCACTCCTAATTTCAGAAATATATGCTACCTTTCTCCCATGCAGTTTTGTGTCTGATCAATTCAAGAGGGACATTTAAATGGAGCATTGGTTGAAAACGCCATATTGTGTCAGTTGCCAATGCACCGTTTTGGATGAAACCTACTAAGGAAAAGGAAAATATCATAAACAGCATTTTTATTTATTTTTATTGAAGTGTTTTTGGGTCATCCCATAATAGTTTAAAAAGTTTTTTAGACTATGATTTTACAATAGAACTGCCCAAAGCACATGAGATGCAAAATGAATTGCCATTTCCTTAATTTATTTTACATATGAATCTCTACAAAACAAGGACACTTCATGTCCCATTTTAGCTTGGTGGCTCTGAAAATTTCTTCTAGCCAGTCTGCAGCAGTCAGCAATTATTAGTTCAAAACCACATGCTTTCATGCACACACATTTTAAATGGTAACACACAAACTTTAAACTTTTAAATTAAAAAAGAAATTTCACTTGACATCATAATTTCAGAATAAGAAGAAGATCTTTCCTAGAAGTTATTTTCCAAAATGATGACATCTTGGCTATAACAGATTGGCTATCAAATAGACAGAGTCTTGTGAACCATCTGTTGTGTAAGATTTCTCTGTCATATATTTAAACCAGTCAGGCAATGGAAGTAGAAGCTGTTTGCCAGGCCTTAGAAGTAACCCTGTAACAGTGCAGGGAATGTGACCGTGGTATTTGTGAAAAGACAGATTCCGCAAGGGTTCCATTTTGGAAGGTGCTTCCCTGGTCTTCTTTCAGTTCATCAAAGAAATGAGATGATTAATTTTCAGTTAGTTGTGGGCTTAGAAATCAGTGCAGCTTCACTGCTGTTTTGCACAAGGCAGGTCTTCCTTCTATAAGGTCCCTGACTCTGACAGCCAGGCAAGACCATGAACTCCACGTGGCTCCTGTCTCCCTAACTCCATCAGAAGTAGCAGCTGCCCATCCCAATTTTCTTCCATGAAGAAATAAAATAAATCACATCAGGCTGGTAATCAGAGGACCGTTTGCAAGCACTTGGCAGCAGACCAGGCAGGGAGTGGTCCAGAGGGCTTTTTGCAGGGAGGAGAGACTGCATGAAGACCGGGGTTCTATCCGGGGAGGGAACAAACATGAAGATGATCAGAGGCTCCAGAATTGGGTGGGGGGCTCACTAATAATGCATTTTTACTGGACCCAAGAGGACGCATTAACATTCCCCACAGGTTGTTCTTTTAGTCAGGTCCACGCACGAGACTCTCAAGGTCACTGGGAACAGAAACTCTGTCTCTGATTAGAATGTTCCGCTTCACCAAGAAACTAGGATGTCATCTCCCTAACTTTGCATTTTTCTCCTTCTGTCCTTCAGAAGAAGCTTACTTGAATACACATTATAAGTTTCCTTCATCACAGGTTGTCAGCACCAGCAAGATGGTGACGGTGATTCTACGGCCAGGTTTTATTGCTCAGGATCAGGGCAGCAGAGTCTTTTTCCTTCATACAGTTTCAGGAGCTTCATTTCTCATGTCTACAGCCACAGAAAAGGGTATTCCATCTGAGACACAGAGATGGTTTCATTGACTCAATGTCTAGTTCCAGCACACTCCAGGCACTGTCCTTTCGATGTCAGACAAAAGCAGAATGACTTACTATTTGTTGTTGGCAACAGAGTTTTAAGAACTGTGTGGAGTTATCAAATAAACACCAAGTGCTTGATAGAAATGTGCATTTCCTAAGTTTGAAATGCCTTTTTTGGGGTCGTGCCTCACCTAACAATGTGCTAACGGCAGGAAGGACTGAAAACGAGATGAATTAACGTGCTGGCTCTGAGACCAGCTCCCCACATTCAAATTCTGCAGTTCTTATAAACGTGTGATTTTGGTCCAGTTACAAAGCCTTTCAGGGGCTCAGTTTATCATCTTTAAAATGGGGATTCGATAAGTACTTACTCACAGAGTTGTAATTTCCCCCTTGTTTAGGAAGCAGTAGAGGATTCTGTTGTGGAGTACTTTACTTCCCTTTGGTTTTCAATAAAAAGGTCAGGAAGGTTTCATCAGCTCGGCAAGTTGCAAAATGAAAGTCAGCAGGCAACTCTAGCTCCCAGAACAGGTGACAGTGGAATCCCATGCCAGACAGCAGATTCTGTGGAACAAGAGATTTCTTTCCCCTGAGCAAGGATGAGAATATTGACTGTGGCTGTACACAGTGATAATAAACTTTGAACAGAAGTCTAGGTTGGCAGAAAATATTAGGAAGTAGTTTGAATTCTTAAAAGACTATTTTTTGGTTTTGTTTTTTACAGATGTGTAGTATAATCATTTGTCTTAATAAATAGGAATAATAGAAGTTAATAATGAGCTGATCCTCACATTTTTTTGTTTGGTTTTATGTGTGTCTAAAAAGCCATTCACACAAGAAAGTAAGGACAGTCCACTGACTGTCCAATGGGACAAAAAAATGACACCCCCTAGTGTCTTTTCATCTAATATATCCCTTCAGATACAAATGGAATTTATCTAAGGAATTAGAATTTCAATGGGGAAGACAAACGTTTGCTTGCCTGAGTGCTTAACAAGTCACTAGTCAGTTCCTGGAGCCCTCTGTGCTTTCAGGAACTCCAACCAATCTACAAACACCTTTGTAAAATTATCAGTGAGGATGCAAATTTGCCTTTCCATCAGGCTTTAAAACAACAACAACAAAAAAAAACTCCCCCAAAATAACCCAAAAAACCTCCCAAAACAAAAACAAAAAAAACCCCAAAACCAACAAACCAAAAAACCAACGACAAAAAATCCGAGATCAAGAATTTTGAATTAGAAAACAGGTGGAGGGAGACCTACAGGAATTGTATGAATAAGGGAGGCTGAGACGCTGACATCTATAGCAAATCATAAAATTGAGTTCAAAGGGAGCAACTGGGAAAACTGTACTTCTGCCCAGCCACGATGCTGTGATTCAGTAGCAATTATGAGTAGGGAAGGAGCAATGGTAATTCATTCCCTTTGTCTTCCAAGACCAGGAGAGGGATCCTCTGATCTAACTGCCCACAGACAGTCCAGGAGAAGGCATCCGGGATGACTTGACTTCAATAAACAGGAGGCTCCGACGAGCTCAGGCTTTGAGTGGGCTTCAACCTCCAGGCCAGTTCGACGTCTTAGTCACCACTGCTGCCTCCTGGCTCAAATGTTTTATTTTGGCTGTCTCAGAAAGATAGCAGTCAGAGCGTCGTGTTCTGTTCTCAGACACATGGGAACGTGTCTCCCACCCCACGAGTCTACCTCGAGTGAAACCCAGGGAGGGGAATCATCGGGTAAAGAACTTAGAGAAACCTACAAAAGCATCACCCAGGAAGGTTTTTGTCTGAAATCCAGGGCCTTAGTGTCCAGTGAGCAGCACAGGAATCTGAGGGGTAGACCTAGAGAGTCCTCATTCTTGCTGTGCGGTGCGGGCATTTACTTGCTCACTAACGATAACCCCCAGCTCCCAGCCTCACTGAAGTGTGTGGACAAGTTTTGCTCGTTAGCCATTCTAGACACACAGTGGACATTTAGATGGGTCATAGCTCTCTGCACAGAAAAGAAACTCAAACTCAATTACTGCCATTAAAATACTAAGAAGTTCTGGGAAAAGTCTTAAAATAATTTTGCATGAATGTGTGTGTGTGTGTGTGTGTGTGTGTACTGAAGCAGAAGAGACAGCAAAAATAAAGCCCCATGGTTCCTGCCCTCCTGGGTGTTAAATGATTAGCTGAATGGAGAGTTGGCTTTAAAACTTACTTCACTTTAAGGAAAAAAATTTAAGAGTGACACCCACCTTCCCTCTCCCAAATTATCATTCCTGATACCCAAGTGCACTCTAGCATGTTCCTCAACGGGGCTTTGCAGGTAGCTCTCTGCAGGCATCCAGCCGGAGGGGGCACTCCTTCCTAAGGTTTAAGAAAGCATGAAAACCACAAAGAATGCTCGCAATTATGTTCTCCTGGTTGGCGGAACAGATGCCTTTCCTCAAGGAAAGTGCTTTAGGCCAAAACAAAGCCACAATCATTCTAAATGTCTTATTTAGTAGTTGTGCGGAGTCTGGATTACATACAATTTACTTTCAATGCAAGGATCTCACTTTCCTAGGAAGGGTTTATAAGCAAAATGGAGCAGGGAGACAGGCAGAGGACACAGTGTTAAAAGAATCAACTATGCCAAGGGCGAGGGCCGTTCCAGAGACAATAGTGTGAGTCCCCTGGGAGGAAACCAGGCAATGTGGACGTGGTTTGGTCTGGGGGTCACGTGGGCACCTGGTTGACTTCATTTATAAGGTGGATGTCAAGTCAATCTGTGGAATGTGGATGAGGTGAAAGGCAGAAGTGGAGTATTATTCTAGATCATCTATAACTTTTCCAATGTGATCTCCTTGCTGAAATTCCGGGGAGAATGTAAGTGACTCCAATAAAGAAACCTGTCAGTTAGCCAAGAGCATTTATTTATTATCCCCCTGGGCCAGGTACTGTCCTGGCCAATATGAAATGATACGAAATAGAGTCGTCATCACCCTGCCAATCTTGTGAGAGCAAATGGGTTAAACCTGCACACGCGCGTGCGCGCACACACACACACTCTCACTCACTCTAGGTGTGTGGCCAAGAAACCAGACTACAGGGACATCTCACAGCTTCATTTAGAAAAATCCTGATGAGAAAAATTAAACTTGCAAAATTAGAAAGACTGAGTAGTAATGAATTTTATTACAAATAGGTGAAAATGTGCTCAGAAAGCACGTCTTCTATATGATGAGTCTCTTGCTACTAAAACTGGGAACCCTCGCCCACTCTCTCCCACATCTACAAAACCTTTTGGGAACGTATTTATTGTGCCGAGAGGGATTCACATTGTTGAACTGCTGATGAAGTGAATGAAATGACAAGGCTGTGTCTGCTACGCTGTAAATTCTTGAACGTCAAAGACTGGGCCTGATTTATGGGCCCTCATATCCTGCAGTCTGAGGACAGAAGTCATAAAGGAGTAAGAATGAAGGGATAGGATGGGTGACTCAAGGTTTCAAGGAGGAGCTGAGCTTAGGAGAACTTTTAAGAGGGAAGAAAAAGAAGAGGAGTGGGATGTTGCAAGTTGGTTGGTCTCAATGGGCATCCAAGCATAGGAAGAGGGCCTGGCACTTTCGCCAGACCAAGTAAGGGTCAGCCCTTGTTTGGTCCAGTAGTAGGATCTCTCAGTCCGAGCATCCCTGGACCCTTTTCCTGGGCAGCTCTCCTCAAATACTCATAGATGGCCTCGCAGGGCCAGGAAGGGCAACTTGAGACTCCACCCTGATTCCAGCCCACACTTAAAAGCTCCGTCCTTCCCCACAACCCTGAGCGCAGCACCAAACCTGGTCTGATCATCTGCATTGACCTGCTGACTAGAGTTTGGGTGCTATTTTTCTGCTTTGCTCCGCACTGTCCCTTGCTTGCTGTTAATTTGAGGTGGCCCAACTCATATGCAAGCTTCACAGGACAGAGACTGGACTTTGGTCACTACTCCAGTCCCAGGTCCCAGAACACTGCGTGACCCAGGAGGCCGTCAATCCAGCGTTTGTTGAATGACTGCATGACATGGTTCTCATTTTGGCCTTCTGTCTTCACTTCTGCTTTTTTCCACCCCCTGCTTGGAAGAGCTGGAAACCAGAGGGAAATCCTTGCCTTCCAGTTTCCCATCTTCCTTCAGGCCAGAAAGTCTGGCCCTGGGCCCCAGGCCAGCCCTTTGGGAATGGGGATGCCCTCCGGAGGGAAAGACCAGCCCAGGCGAGGTGGGTGAGGTGGTGGCGAGGGGAGAGAGGCTGGAAGTTCTTCACACTTTTTCTTGCTTCCGCAGCCCCAGCAGCGCCCCGCTATCTCTGTATCCTGGGCCGGGGCGTCAGGGGAGGGGAGCCCACGCGGGGGCTCCTCGCATCCCGGCAGCACCGGCACCTGCCGGATGGGTGGTCAAGGGCTCAGGCGGACGCGCGGCCCGGGCCGCCCCTCCCTTCTTCCTCCTCCTCCGCCCTCCCGCGGGCCGCGGCGCCCCCCCCCCCCCCACCGCCGGTTCCCTGGCCCCCTCCTCCCCGCCGCCAGGACCGTGGGGAAGGGGCGAGGACAGCCGAGCCCGGGCGCTGGGCCTGCTCTCCGCCAATCGGCCGCGCGGCCTCAGGCGCGGGGGAGGGGACGCCGAGCGGGGCCACGCCCACCTGGAGCCCGACGTCCCGGCGGCACGGAGCAGGCCGGGAGACGCGCCGAGCAGGGTGGGAGCGGCCCCCGCGGCCCCCCCGCCCCGCGCCCGGCCCGCCTGCCCAGCTCGGACCCCGGCGCGGGCGCCGCGCCCGTGTCTCCCCTCCGCCCCGGGGCGGGGGACCCTCGACTGGTCGCCGCTTCGGGCTCCCCGGGCGGCAGGTGCTCGCGGCCCTCGACCAGGAACGGCTGGGCGCGCCCAGTCCCCGCGGCACTCCCCCCCACGCCTCGACTCCCGCGCCCCTCCCCTCCCCACCCCCACCGTGCCGGCCAAGCGCGGGATTTGTGGAAGCCTTGGGAAACTCCCTAGGGTCCAGGTTTTGCTTTGATGCCTTTCACAAACTGGAGAGGCCCAGGCGGGCCCTCGGAGAGGCTCAGAGGCGATTTTGGGGAAACTACCCCGCTAGCCGGTGGGGGTGAGGAGGTTGCCTACCCGGAGCCCGGCTCCCCCAGTGCCCGCGGAGAGCGCGCTCGCCCGCCCGGCCCAGCGTTCCTCTTCAGGCGTCTCCTGCTGACATCCGCCCAGGCTGGCCAGAGACCTGGACTCGGGCTGAGTCCCACCTGAGCAGTAAATGCCAGCTTTCCAGCACCAAGCAGCAGAACCGTGAGTACCCCTGCCCTGGTCCTGCCGCTGCGGGAGGCCTTCTCCTGTGCCAGTGCAGGATGCGGGAGGGTCCCCTGGCCTTTCCAGCCGCTGGGCACGCTGCCCTCAGCAGCACCGATCTGGGGAGGGTCTGCGTCGTTTGTAAGCTTGGGAGTGGCCCCTGGGCTCTGGCAGGGTGACCAGAGGGCCACCGCAGGTGCAGCGGGAGAGGGGACTTTCTGGGGAAATCAGCCCCAACCTGCCTTGCAGGACCACACCTTGCCAGAGTTCTAAGTTCAAGAAGTGCCTCTAAAAACCAGCCCAAAATGAATGAGTCTTGCTTGGCATGTTTGACTTTACTCAGTTGTTTCTTTTTTTTTTTTTTTTTGACTGCGGGTGGAGTTGCGGGAACATGTATCAGCCTTGTTAATTGAAGCGCTTGCAGTGGAAACGGGTCAATTAATCAGAAAGTAGATAGGAAATAAGAGGTCATGAGGCCGTGGGGACATTTTCAGGGAGAATTGAAACATGGATTTCTCTTGTGCCTTCTGCTTTCCTTTATTCCTTCCTTCCTTTCTTTTAGTGCGCCTTTGTACTCTGAAGCCCTCACCTTTCTGGCTGTGTGTTTTTCTGTGTGATGGTGAGTGGCTGCCGTTTTGTGTGTGCTGCAAACAACTTAATCCTGCCGAGGAAGTGAGAATTACTGTCAGCTGTCGACCCAAAATGTTTAGAAAACTCTCAGATGCAAGTTTTCTTGGGCTGTCTGTTGCTATCAGAGGCTGGGCCGTTTCCATTCCTAAGATGCATGCTGCTAAAAATAGCCGTTTGTTTCCCAATTGTAGGGCTAGGATGGGGCTATGTTTACCGCTTCGTGGGGAGGGCAGCCTGAAGTCCCTGGAGGTAGAGGGACTGCGTGCACCTTGTCCCGTCCGGCCTGGCGACGCTGGGGTGGCCAGCACTTGGGGGCCTTGTGGAGCTGTCTCCCTGCACAGGCACAGGGTGATTTTAGGCTTGGAGGGTCCAAGACTGGAGTTTAACAGGTAGCTGCTAAAGGAAAGGCCCCTGGAAAGTGCACAGATTTGCTGCAACTACTTTTTTTTTTTGTGGCTTTCACGTTTTCCAGTCTCTCATGTGGGTGTTTTTTGCCCTTCTATTGAATTATGATTGATTTTTCTAAAATTTTGTTTTTTATTGAAGTGTAGTTGATTTACAGTGTTAGTTTCAGGTGTCCAGCAAAGTGATTCAGCTATACATATACATACATATATTTTTTTCCAGATTCTTTTCCATTATAGGTTATTACAAGATAGTGAATCTAGTTCCCTGTGCTATACAGGAGATCCTTGTTGTTTACCTATTTTGTGTACAGCAATGTGTATCTGAGAATCCCAAACAATGATTGATTTTTGATTGCCCTCTTGCTCTTCTCAGATTAGATGACTGTCTAGTTCTGTAAGTATGCTCCGACTTGAGGAGGCCACACAGAAAATGCCATCGATGCAATTTGTACATTGCATCCTTTTGTGACAGATCTTCTCAGTGCTAAATGTGAAATGTCCAAATTGACCTGTGGTGACTGGGAGCTTCTTCCGGCTTTCAGCGACCCCTACCCCGTGGTACCCTGTTTCCTGGAGGACTCCCAGGCCTCCTGCTGTGCTGACCCAGTCAGGTCCCCAGGCCTGCTCAGTGTCAGTGTCGGCTGGGTGTCCCAGGATGTGGTATCAGTGGACATTGCTTGCTGTAGCCAGTGCTAGGGGTTGGGATTTAGGCTGGGACAGGTGCAGGTGCTTCACGGTTAGGTTTCAGGGCTCAGTGTCCTTTACATCATTACTAGTCACTTGGTTGTTTACTTAAAACCATACCTCAATTCTTGCCGCTTGACTGTAAACATAATTGTATCCTCCAGTGTCGTAAGTGGGCTTTGTGTCTTTCATCCTGAACCTGACTACTCACAATGAAGTCTCACCTGTCACCCCAGGGTCTCCATCGAGATTTAACTCAAAGAGGGAGAGAGACCGACTTAGGTGGGGCTTCTGGCCTATACTCCTGTAAGACCATGGGGAAGATGACTGCCATCTGTGTGTGATTGTTTTAGAATAGAATGCCCAGCACAGAGGGGGTCAGTCCTGGGGTGGTGCTACAGGGAAGGGGTCACAGCCATCAAAAACAGGAGCCCAGTAGATGCCAGTCACACAGTTGTTGCTGGAATAAGGCCTCACTTACCTTGTGTCATTGGAGAGGGAGTATTTTGTTTTATTTAAAATTTTCATTGTTTGCTTTGGGAGGGGTACCTAGGCTTATTTATTTATTTGCTTATTTAATGGAGGAACCAGGGATTGAACCTAGGACCTTGTGAATGCTAAGCATGCACTCTACCACTGAGCTATACCCTCCCCTCTTCCAGAGAGGGAGTCTAATTCACCACTAGACCTGAAAAGAGCTTCCTTTTGTTCTCATATTCTCTACCTGCTCTGAATGTAGATTTGGGACATGCCTCTACTTAGGCTATCCCTATGAACCTCATTTTTAACAATTGAAGTATAATTGCTTTACAATATTATGGAAATTACAGGTGTACAGCATAGTGATTCACAATGTTAAAGGTTATATTCCATTTATGGTTATTATAAAATATCAGCTACAAACCCCATGCTGCACGATGCATCCTTGTAGCTTACTTTATACATAATACTTTGTACCTCTTACTCCCCTCCCCATCCGGCCCCTCCCGCCTCCTGTCTCCCCACTGAACATCATTTCTTGTCCGTATTCTTTACCTCCAGGACTCTTGTGACCTGTGGGGCCGTTTACTCTGGGGACAATGATCCCCTGGTGACCCCTTGCCAAGAACATGTATCTGGTGTTCATGGCTTTCCTGTCTGTCTTTCTCCTCCTCCTCCTCTTCCTGCTGCCAGTCCACTCCCTGCCCTTTTAGGTAGTGGCTTCAAAGCTGTATTTGGCTGAAGAGCAGATCGTCACAATCTCTAGAACAGTGTCCCAGAGCAAGAAGGCTCTGCCCAAGGACCACAAGGGCTTCCCTGCCAACTAGTCTATCAGTTGTAGTGCTTGACCTTTGTGACATATGTTTGCTTTTTAGAGGCTTTTGTTTTTAACTTTCCCCAGGTTCTCTGCTCTGCTTGGGACAATTGAGGAAGTGGAAGCAGTGAAGTACCATTTCTTAATGATGATGTTGATTTTCACACGGGGTAACAGAAAGCCCCCTTCTATTTTCTTGTAACTTTTTCTCCCCTACCAGCTGTCATCTTTTACACTTAATGTGCCATACTTTGTATTTACCTCTAACAGGAGATCAGAAATTGTAAAGGTTGTAAGAAGCTACAGAGCCTAGTGTATCATTTGTTAAATAGTTGTAAATAGATGCTGGGGTCAGACCCAAGCCCCAGAACCTTCCTCCTGGGTGCATTTTGTAGAGCTGTGCCTCGGGCACTGAGATCTTAGCTGTGTCTGTTCTCATTCCGTCTTTCCTGAAATGTGTTTTCTTGCACATCTTCTTTACAGCCTTTTCCAGTTCGTGTTTTTTCCACCTTTGGAGTGCTAACATTCCATTTTATCTGTAAACTTGCACACTTTTGGTAGAAATAGCATTCTAATAATGATGTGATAAGTGTTAAATAAATAATAATTGAATCAGTGCATTCATAATGTCCAAAACCACTGCCCCCCAAAATGTGTCCAAGACTCTTAAACTTTTCCCTGTAGGTTTGTTTGTTTAAATTGAAGTACAGTCAGTTTGCAGTGCTGTGTCAATTTCTGGTGCAGAGCATAATGTTTCAGTCATACATGTACATACATGTATTCCTTTTCATGTCCTTTTCCACTATAGGCCATTACAAGTTATTGAATATAGTTCCCTGGGCTGTACAGTAGGACCTTGCTGTCTATCTGTTTTATGTATAGCAGTTAGTATCTGCAAATCCCGAACCCCCAGTTTATCCCTCCACTCCCACAGGTTTTTACTGGTATCAGCCAAAATAGTAGAAGTCATAATGGGAGTCCCTCCATTTACTAAGTCTAATTTTGGTGTTTCTGATGGTTTTAATTGGAAGCATGATACTTAGCCAGAGTATCTCTGTCTAAAGCTGTGTAATGTCTGTATCACTCATTTGTTAAACAGCCTCTGTGAATTACTTTTCCCCACCTCTGCCTCCAACTGTGATTTTTTTCCCCCAAATCTCCCTTGCCTGTCCCCGGAGCACCTGTCTTGTGGCTAATTTTCAGTTGTCGTGCAGCTAATTTTCAGTTGTCGTGCACTGGTACCACCACACTGGTTGTTTAAACACTGAAACATTCCCAGGGGGTTGGGAAGGAGCCTGGCTATTCCTCCAGGACAAATGGACCATCTCTGAGCCAGAAACTGAGGGCTTAGTGTCTGGCAGGGCTCGGGACTCCTGAGACACTCCAGCAACCCTTCTGGCCTCCTTCCTGATGGAACTGTGCTCCTGCCACCCTGAGGGTCAAAGATTTTGACACTTTGAGCCACGGACAATTTATTTCACATGGGGATTAAAACTACCCTCCTCTTCTCCCACTGCTTGGCACTCAGGCCTGACCCACCTGCTGCTTGAAGGTCCCGGGGGAAGAAAGGGACTGGCCCTGGTCCAGCCTTCTTCCTGTGGCCTCTTGGGGTGGGGGCCTGGGAGGGGAGAGGGGAGGTCCTGACACACAGGGCCTGAGTAGCACCTGCTGTCATTGAGATTAAATAGACCATCTTCTCTGTGTGGCTTTTTTTTCCCCTGTTATACATATATATATATATATATATATATATATATATATATATATATATTCTTTTTCATTTTTTTCCATTAAAGGCTTATGCAAGGTATTGAATATAGTTCCCTGTGCTATACAGCAGGACCTTGTTTATCTAGTTTGTGTATAATAGTATCTGTAAATACCAAATTCCTAATTTATCCCTCTCCCCCTTCCCCTTTGGTAACCATAAGTTTGTTTTCTATGTCTGTGAGCCTGTTTCTGTTTTGTAAATAAGTTCATTTCTGTCATGTTTTTAGATTCCACATATAGGTGGTATTATATATTTGTCTTTTTCTATCTGACTATATTATAGTGTGATCATCTCTAGGTCCATCCTTGTTGCTGCAAATCACATTTCATTCTTTTTATGGCTGGGTAGTATTCCATTGTATAAATATCACATTTCATTCTTTTTTATGGCTGGGTAGTATTCCATTGTATAAATGTACCACATCTTCTTTATCCAGTCATCTGTTGATGGACACTTAGGTTGCTTCCATGTCTTGGCTATTATAAGTAGTGCTGCTGTGAACATTTAAGGGGGTTCCTCTCTTACGAGCACCACTGCTGTGCACACTGCTGTGTGTCTGCAGACAGGGCCGTCCACTGAGGAGAAACCAGCAAGTGTTCCTGGTAAGGGCGGTATTTGGAAGCAGCCTTTGGGGACAATCAGATGGGATTCAAGGGTCCTTAGCAGGTCTCCGGATTTGCGATGCTTCGTCCTGACTCCTCAGGAGTGTGTTTGGGTGCCACACTGTGCTCAGTGTTTGCAGACGGTATCCAGTCCATCTACCTTCCCCGTGCAATATTTGGAAAAACACAAAGGCTTTACTGGCCAAGTAGCTAAGGTCACACGGCTGGGAGACATCTAGACCTCGGTCTGACTCCAGGCTGGGACTCGCCACGTGCCCCATTCTTCCTAAGTTAAGTGGCCTAATGTTTAATGAGAACATTGTTGGCAAACAGCAAGTATTTACAGGCATCTGCCCTTTGCTAAGCTCTGTCTCAGATACACACAGAATAAGATGCAGCTCTGCCCTTGAGAAGCTCTGGCCAAGGAGGCTGGTGTCTCCTGCTTTGAGCCCTGGGACTTAGTTCTGGGCTCCAGGTGCCCTGGGAAGGTGCTGGGTTTACTGAACTCAGGACTCCTCCACTGATGGACTGCACGGTGGATTCTGTCTGGAAGAGAATGCATGGAGAAAAGCTCCCACAGGAGTGACATATTTTGAAGTGGGCTTGAGAGAGAAAGGGGGGAAGGCGTTCTAGACTGAGGGAACCATCTGCCCCAGAGAGCACGGGCTGGACAAGGCACATCATGGGGGAGAGACAAGCCAGGTCCTGGGTCAAGTGGGTGCAGAGGTGGGAGGAAAGTGTACTTTCTCCTGGAAATACAGTTGACTTTCTCAGCTCTGACCAGATGAGATTGTGGGCATGTCATCTTTAGTTCTGACATGTGGACAAACCAGGAGCAGAGTCTAGGGGGGGTGTTAGGACTCCCCAGAGGGAGCACAGGCTCACTGAGCCAGGGTTTCTGGTGTCACAACCAGATGCAAACCACGCCCTCTGCTCCTGAAATCAGTGTGGCACCCAGACAGCATCCGAGAAAGTGCCCTATTTCTCAGTAAATCTAAGACAGCATGAATGTCCAGGATGCTTAGGGACCAGACTCTGTTTTCACATCCATTACATTTTGCTCTTGGAGAGTGAATTGTCTTCACTTCCTTTGGTTCTGAAGGGCTTGCCTTTAGTGGAGGGGCACACTGGCTTTGTGCTTTCACACGTGATGTTACACGTGCAGATGCTGCGGGGCAAAGTCAGTTTTTGTTTTTTAACTGGAGAGTAGTTTTATATTTTGTTGCCCTTTTTTTTGCTATGAAAAATTATTGTAGGAACTATAAAAGTTATTTTTATGAGATGTCCTTACTGTTCTCCCATTTATTTTCTTTTTCTCCTCTTTCTTCCCCAGCTAGTATCTTACCCAGATGGCTCAGGGCAGAGAATAGATTACATTTCTAAGTGTTGAGAAATAGTAAGTTCTCCTCAGAAGTGTGCCGAGATTGAAAGATTGGATTAGCACATTATTAGCGTAGTCTTATTATTTCTAAAAGGGCTGACCGGTGTGTATGCTGTAGCTTCTTGCTCAGTGTCATTTGCGCGGTTTTAGCCCAGGGGCTCCAGGTTGTTGACGGCCTTTGATGCTGGGTCTGTGCAGGGCTGGCACCGCCTCTTTGTTCCTTCCAGCTGACCCCCTGCGTTGCCCCTCCTGTACTTATTTATTGCAACTGTTTCAACTTCTTTCTTTTTGAAAGAGGTCTTGCACTCTTCGAGTTTACCCTTTGCCTGTTGTGTTTTCCGTTTGCTATTTGGTTTGGCGTTCTTGTCTGTGTAAACGTGTATTGTTAGTGTGACAGCCCTCTTGAGACCCACCGTGGAGATAAACGCTTGGTCCTTCAGAGATTATAAACTTTATTCTGACAACAAGCAGTACAAGAAAATGTGGCATCTCTGGTACAGTGTTTTTCACAAAGTCCTTTATAGCTAAATTTGGGTTTTTAGGAGCTGTGTGCTCAGAAGTCTTTAAACACCACCATAAAAGGCTGTTTCTCATGATCTCAAAGAATGGCAGAAACTGAGCTAAGGGGTGTAAAGGGCAGGCTGTCTGGAGACCAGTATGGAGCGTGGAACTGTCCCTGTGCCCACCCGTCCCCTCCGTTGGCCTCTTCCCAGCAGTGAGTCCCTGCACTTTACTGTCCTGAGCCTGTTTCATCTTTGTAGCCAGCCCAGGTCTGCTCCTTGCCCTGTACCCTGACCAGTAATTAGTAACCCCACCTTACAGATCCAACTTTATACATGCATTTCCAGTCTTTAAAGATAAAATCAGACAGACAGATGGAAAAGGTGCTATTATATTATCTACAATGTGGGGAAAATATAACCAAAATGGACAATGTAAGTGAGAAGTGCATTTTCAAGTGCATAATGATTGTTCATAGTCCATTAGTACCGTGGAAATAATACTCTTGAAAATGGAAGTGAACTGAAATTACGGCTTCTGAAATTTTTTCTTAAACTCAACCAAATATATTTTTGGCACCATAGAAAGTGAATTGTTTCCTTATACGGAATACTTTAGAAATGAATTGAGTAAATCTGGTATTCTAGAAATACTCACCACCCATCCTGTTCATGAAGTTTATCATCTAGCAAATTGAGCTATTTAATGAACTCTAGAATTTTACTCCTTCAAGTTCCCATGTCTGTGGTTCTGTTCTGTAAATCTCTAATTCTTGAAATGCATCCACTTTCTAGGTGTTTACAGTGCAAGTTCTCCAAATTTGAAAAGGCTTTAAGCCCCAGCTTTAATGCTGTTTTCCACTCAAAACCTTTTATGATTTGCCAGGTGGAGGTAATGTCTTTCTCCCCAGTTCCCATGGTCCTTTTTCTGTACCTCTCTTAGTACAGTTACTATGGTCAATCTTTAATCTTGAAAGGTTTGCAAATCTTAGCTCTTAAAAATGAGGATTAATACATATCTTTAATTTCCTGCCATTCTCAGCACAATGCCATAAGTCTTTTATAGTCAATAAATATTGAATGAGTGAATGAAGTAATGAGTTGGCTGTGATAACTGAGGTCCAGGAAAAGACTATTGACATGAAATTATTACTTGCAGTGTAGAAGTCTGTCTTTGGAACCACTTCCTCTTTATCTATAACCCTAGGTGACATCGTCTCATCTCTCACCTTCAATGCTGTATGTGTCTAGATGAGCCTCTAGTTCCTATGTCTCGCTGATCCAAACTTGCATTACTCATCTACCTGCAGGTACTGCACAGGCATCTTAACTTGAACTTGACTGAAATGAACCCTTCATTTTTTCCCTTACAAATGTGCTTGTCCCCTAGTCTTCTTCCTTCTGGTGGAAGGTCCCAGTGCCCCCACCAGAGACAGAGTTGCTGATGAAGAAGTAGGAAGAATTCTGACTTGTCCTCTCCCCTTTGTGCCCACGTCTGTCTCTTCATATCCACACCTCCCTGCATCCACATCCTGACTTTCTGCTTCCTGTCAGGCCTCCCTGTTCATGTGCACCAGAGTCCCCTTCTGGAAATGCACAAGCCTGTGCTTCCCCCCCACCCCGGGGTCCCCCAGGCATTTCTCTCTGGCTTCCAGAGCCCCCGTGGTCTGATTTGACACTAGTCTCCCACTCTGCTGCCAATATTCCAGCCAGGTGAGGTTCCATGAGCACACCACACTTGCCTTATTCTAGCAAGTCCTTCTGTTGGGAAATACTTTGCCATGTCTCCTTTCCACTTAGATCCCAGCACAGGTGCCACCTGGTCCTGCGGGCAGACCCGTACACCCTGCCTGCCCACTTTTGGCCTCCCCACCTCACTGCCTGCTTTCCCAGTGAGCCTCCCTTTACTGCCCAGAATTGATGCCTTCTCCTCCTCAGCTCCCAACCAGTGGCCAACAGGATTTGGTGTATTAATTCCCCAGCTCCCCACCCCACAGAATTGGGAAAGTCAAAAATGTGTGTGTGTTCACAGGGTCCCAGGGTTTATCCAGATAATTAGCATCAGGGATGAAGTGGTGTTGCTCACAGTGGTGGCTGTCCTGATAGAGAAACTTCTATCGGTTATTTGATTTCCTGGTCTCAGTCTCCCCCGACTCCCCCAGCACACTTATGTTTCTTCCTCCTCCCAAATAAACATTTTGCACCTAAATCCTTGCCCCAGGTCTACTTCTCAGGTTATCAGAACTAAGACACCTATAACCACCAGGGGATCCACCTGTCTGTACCACATCACACCACTTTAATTCTCTGTGAAGTGCATATCACCTTCTGATGTTTTTCTCATTACTTCAGGTAAAATTTATTAAAAATTGTTCTTCTTCCCACTGGGACGTAAGAACAGGGTGTTTTTCTCAGGTCAGTGTACCCAGCAACTGAAGGAAGCCCTGTGTATCATAGGCATTCAGTCAGTGATCGATGAAGGAACAGGTAATGATTTTACACAGAAAAAAAAAGAGCCCAAATCCAAGAATGCAGACTGCAGGTTAAAGCTGTTCATCTGCTCCTGAACAGACACTTGATTGCAGGCTACTGAAGTTTGAAACTTTTATATGACCCAGCTCTGCAGAGACAAAAAATAGCTCTTCACTTGGTCCATGTCCATTGGGAACGTCTGTGCATCTGAGGCCAGGAAGGGTGGCTGGGGCAGCAATGTGGGACATCAAAAGAATAATACTTCCAACTGCTGCAGCTCAGCATGGGGGGGGTGGCATTTCTTTTTAGCAATAGGCACCAGCCATTCCACACTGGACAGCTTTTCTTTCACTTCCCCTCCCCCACCAGGCAGCTGCCTGTCTTCCTAATGGCCTCTAACCCCCTCCGCGAACCCCTCAACTTTTCCGTCTTTGCTGCTTTTCAGTCCTGTATGGTCTCCAGACCACATGAACTGCAGAACTGCAGGAACTGACCTTTTACAACATCTCTTTGTCCCGTGTTCCTGGCATGTTATTAGTAAACGATAATAAATATTTACTGACTGATTAGATGCTGTGTCTGTTGGAATGTGAACTTATGTGTTGAATGATTTTTTTTCTGAGCATTATGTACATTATTTTAAAAGAAACAACTCACCATCATTGGTTATTCTCATGACATTGAGTGGAATTTGGAAAAAGAATCTCTGCTTTTATATTTCATTTCAAAAGACGGCTTGAAGAAAATGGCTTTTGAGTTTTCTTTGAAATGACTTTTTTGTTATTTACAAATTAATTGCTTTCTCCACCATTCCCCTTTAGTGCTGGTAATTAAAAGTATTTAAAAA
Source organism: Vicugna pacos (assembly GCF_048564905.1). NCBI lineage: Eukaryota > Metazoa > Chordata > Mammalia > Artiodactyla > Camelidae > Vicugna > Vicugna pacos. The sequence goes on along the minus strand of NC_132994.1, from coordinate 8,280,797 downwards.
TAATTAGTAACCATACCCAGTCCTGATTTTCTAAGTCTATTTATTGAATAAAATTGAATAGGATGGTTATTTCTCTTTATTGTTTTTGAGCTAGTTTTCTTAGGTTTTTTTTTTTAAGGCTCATAGAGCATTGCATTTGAGCCATAGATTTGAAATATTCTTCATTTAGGTCTACCTGGTACATCACTAGCTCTCACTTTTTTAAATACCTTCCTATTTAATTGTGGGAGAATGTGAGATGCAAACATGAATTAATAACTATATTTCAAGATAAATATGTTAATTTTCCTCATAAATTTAAATTTTATATAAAGAAGAAATTAATTACTCTGTAATTCTTTTGGCCAAAATAATTACTTCAAAAACAACAGAATAAACATATTTTGGGATATTTTAAACAAAGGTATAACAGCCTCAGAACAGGTAACAATGGCCTGGAATTTCGTGTCTAATGTACAGTATTGGTACAATCCTTAAGCCAGTCTTAGGGGCTTTTATATGTAAGAAGCTAGGAAATTCAGAGCTCAGTCACATTTCAGCAGTAACAGATGCCTCTCTTGTGGACTGACTTTGCCATGATTAAGAAAAATAAAATGGGTAGACCTTAACCATGGGAGACACTTATCAGTTACTCCTCTTATATATTTGTTTGTTTGTTTACATTTTGGTGGGGGGAGGTAATTAGGTTTATTTATTTATTCTAAGAGGAGGTAATCTTAGAGGATTGAGCCCAGGACACCATGCACGCTAAGAATGTGCTCTACCACTTTGACCTATACCCTCCCCCAACTTACATGTTTATTGTGTATGTTACTTGTTATTTTTGCAGGAAATTATTGGCATTGGGTTAATACGCTATTTCTAAACTTTTTTATTATAAGAGTACTATCTGATTAAGTTAACGGAATGAAAACTGCTGATGGTATTATAATAATTTATTACACCTTTATTGAATATTTGTAGTTCTTTGACTCTAAGATGCACTTTATTTTATTCTTTTTTACAGGATTTCCATTGCTAAAGTTGCAATAGACCTTAGAGTTAGAATACATTTAATGTCCTCTTCTTTTTCCTTCAGCACTGTTATTAAAACAATGCTGTATTTGAAAATCAATGACATTTTAGGCACATTAATAACATAGGTAGAATAACCCTTTCAAAGTGTGAAGTATACTGATGTAAATCATGTATTTGATGTGGAAAAGGCCTGTAATGTACATCTGAATTGTTACCAGCTTTTGGTTAGTAAGAATAAAGTTGCCATCCTTGTCTGATTGTTAGCTCGATCTGCTGGAACTGTAATGTCAAGCACAGGTGCAATGAAATGGGTGGTAGGTTCCATCAGCCAGAAATTAACACAGAGTTACTAGGTGGAAAGAACTTTTTTGAAGGACTGATTTGCCAAAACAGAAGTGGGATATCATTACAGCACTACAAAGATTTATTTTGTTTAATGTTCTTGTGGTGACAGCTTTCCAGTGCCAATTAATCTTGGTCCTTTTTCTTACTAAAAATAAGAAAAAATGACATACCTCTTGTGTTTCTAATTAAAAGTTTTTCCTTTCTGCTGTTTCACCCCAGATGTCATTTATAGAAATATTTTAATTCTAAATGGGCATTTCTACATTGAAATAACTATGTTTACATGCATGAAGAGAATTAAGAGTTCAGCTGTTTAGCCAATTACCTTTAATGTAAAAAGTATATATTTCACCATCTATTCTAGGTAATTAGAATTATGTTGCAATGACCAGGCACTAGATATCTCAATTTTTTATTATTGATCTATCAAAATTTTATTATTGCTTAAAGCTAAGGTTTATTTTGTGAAAGGAGATACAAGGAACTGAAGTCTTCAGATACTGAGATTAATTCAAAGATGCAAAGGAAGGAGAAAGACCTCATCCATTTTAGAGCACAAAACCTCACCTTTATATTCCCTTTCTCTGTGTGGATTCCCAGGGTCAGTGTTAGGCAAGCTTGGATTTTCTTTTGTTGGCATTTTTGGCTTGCATTTTGTATTATACAGTTTCACTCATAATACAGGTCAATGTGTGGTTTATGCTTAGAATTAGGTGCTAGGTTAAAAATTGGTGAAAAAATCAAAATGTGTAAAAAGATAAAATAGTTTTACTTTTCACATTACAAAAATACTCAAGACCGATATTACTTAAATCATGTGGCTTTAGTCTCTTAAAGCCCTGTTGTTGGGAGGGGCAGTGGGCTGAACCTGCCTGAACCTGAGGAAGAATGGGCTCCCACCTCCCAGCCCATCCCGCAGCTGCCTGCATGGGGGTGGGCGAGGAGCAGTGTATACAGATGCCCATGCTGCAGCTACCTGTGTGGTGGGGGCTGGGGGTAGGGGGGAGTGGCAAGGGACAGTGTACATAGATGTGTGTATTCCTGATGGTCAGGATCTTATTTTTGAGGGTCTTTTGTTTTTTAATAAGAAAAGGGTCATGTCTGTACGGCACCTAGCCCTGGCTCTGCTTGTAGGCCCCGGCTGGGAGCACAGAGGGGGCTTGAAAGGATGAAACGTGTTGTCAGCGGGCACGGTGGCAGGGCTGGGTGTGGGAGCAGGTGACATGTGGGCACTTGGTGCAAGTGAGCCTTGTTCCTCCTGGAATGCAGTATCACAGTCATTAAACCATGCAGGTCATGTATAAAAAAAGGTATTGTTGGGAGTGGGGTGGGATATATAGCTCAGCGGTAGAATGCGTGCTTAGCACGCGTGAGGTCCCGGGTTCAATCCCTAGTACCTGCATTGAAAAAAACCTGACTGTTCATGTCTTTTCGGTCCATCTTTACTTTTAAATCTTTGTGGTAGTTAATTCTCAGTGTGGGATGCCAGGCTCCAAATATGAATGTGCTCTGAGCAACATAAATAGAATTAATAAGCAACACAATCGTTATTACAAAAGTGCATTTTTCGTGACAGCAAAGACTTAATTTCCATCATGGAACATATCTGGCTACATCTACCTGAGTTTGATTCCCATGTGGTTCACGGGACAGAGCTGACACCCCAGCTGTCTTAGTCTGCTTGGGCTGGAGAGCTTCAAGGGGAATTTCTTTCCTTCTGGAAATTTCTTTCTTTTGTTCTGGAGGCTGGAAGTCTAAGGTCAAGGTGCCTGTAGATTCCCTGGTGAGAGCTCTCGTCCTGGCTTGCAGACACCCACCTTCTCACTGTGTCCTAGCATGGCCAAGGGAGAGATCTCATCTCCCTTCCTCTTACAAGAACACACGCTTCCCATTGTGGGGTCATCAGAACCTAGTTACCTCCCTGCCTCCACTTACCACATCGGGGGCGGGGGCGGGGCAGGAAGGTCAGGGCTTCAGCATCAGAACTTTGGAGAGGACACAACAGCACCAACTAAAACCAGGCTTCCTGTTACTCCCCAAAGTCTCTTTGGAAGTGAATAAAAAAATTTTTTTTGTTAACCAGTATTCATTTATTATTTATAATGAACATTTTATTAGGAGATTGTGCTCTTGTTACTTCTCAACTTTAGCTGACTTGTTATCCTGATTTGGGACAATGAAATAATTCAGAATAGTCTGCTTATTCTTTGCTTTCAAGGTTAACTAGTTTTGTTTGAGCAATACCACAACTGCTCACTGCCCATCACAATTTATGTTAGTACAGCAGGTTATTACTTTGTTTTACAAGCAATCTGGCTTCAACAAAATGTTTATATCCCAAAAAGTAACACAAAGAAGGAAAATATTACATGCAAGAAAAGTGTTGACTGCAGTACTATGTATGTTGTCAAGTATTTTCAACTTAAAATAGTCAACAAGACTTAAGAACATAGACAAGTTCAGCCCTAATAGTTGAATATGCACATTATCTACAACCTAATAGCACCACTTCTAGATACATGCCCTAGAGAAACCTGAACTTGCCCACCACGATAAAGCTTATGGTTATATCAAAGACACAGAGTGTAAAGAAGGCTGGAGAATCAAATCTATTTTATAAACTCTGTTCTTCATAGACAAAAACATATACTCAAATTACGGTTGCTAAAACTCACATTTATATGGTCACCAAATACAATCTTATGAAAAGCACTGAATTGAAGTCTTCTACCCATCCAGTAATACTGCTTCCCTATTGGAAGCAAAATCTATTTTTAAAATATTTAATCACAAAGCAAACCATGGTGTAGTAAATTCAACACAGAAGAAATCATTATTTGGGTGGCACAGGAAAATAGGCACTTACTTCACTAGTCGATACTCCTACAAACACAGAGATTTACAATTATGTTAAACAGTTAAATTAAACTCAAAATATTTTTTCACCTATCCTTTGTCCCTTCTTGCCAAAGACCAGTTTAGACTTTAATCTATAATAAGAACTGGTTCCAAGTATACTATTATGAACTCAATTGGTATAACAAATCTTTTTCCCCCTCCCAGAACTCGGCCAGAGTCAGTATATAGTTATGTTCCCCCTTCCACGTTATTAATGAAATATGTAAACACAGAACTTTGAAAACCCCAATTATGTAATGTGTTAAATTCCAATGTGCTTAAAGGCATCAATTGGAATGTTGCTAATGTTAAGAATATTTTTAAGATTTGTCTCCTTTACTTTTACACACTGACAAATTATTAGCTCAGAAAACATAGCATGATCAATACAAAAAATAAAATTTTATTTCACAATTCATAACTGGGCTCATAATGAGTATTCAGTGTACAGCACCGTGATCTACTTGGCCTGAACTGAATCAACGTAATACATCAGAAGTCCCAAACTGTCCTACATCTATATCATTTACTGTCTATGAAGAACCTCAATAAGCTCTAACTCTGAAATTAGTTCATAATAAATTAAAAACAGGAGTTAGAAAATGCAGTTATAAATTTACTTCTGCCTCTTAAGCTCTGAGGCCTTGGCCAAGTTATAGAACACAAAATCCAAGTTTCCTCATCTGTGAAATGGAAGGACACTATTCCATCTGTTCTGGTTATCCCACAAGGCTGATACACAGAAGATGTGAAATAATCTATATAAAACTTCTTTCTGCCCATGTAAGAACACAGGTCAAGCAGAAGCCATGAGCACAGCTTTCTGGAAAACCAGTTTCCTTCTCTCACGGGCAACTGAGACACGCTGGATACCCATCAGCCTCACTGCACAACAGGCCAGTGGGGGTGGTATCCTCTCTGTCTTCTTCACCTTCCGTATCTTCGCACTCCCATCTCCCACATGTAGGGTACACAGAGTTTTCTTCACTTCTTGAAAAATGGTTTCCTCAGGCCAAGGTCGAGGCACTTGCTCTGGTGGTGGTTGTGGCCCCACCACAGGTCCCTAGGTCCCTGTCATGCTGCTGCCAAGTTCCCCAACATGGACTCCCGCGGTGGCCCCGAGGTGCTCCTCTCAGAGGTGAATAAAAAATTAAAGCCTGTTGGAAATTATCCTAGAAATTAAGAGAAAGCATGATTAACGTTTAAAAGTCCTGTTTTGAATAAAACTTTTGTAATATGACTACTACCAAAAAAACCAGTATCAAAGGGCAGTGATACATAAATTCAGGAATATCTTTGTTAACTCTGGATAGTAGGTTTGGAGGATTTTTTTTTAATAGGAAGAAAACATAGATCATTAAGTGCACAGTAGTAAGATAATCATTGTTGTCTAGTTTTGAAGAAAAAACAGTTTGATTACGTTTCTTTGTCAAAGCATTTACCTCCCCCTCACTGGTTTACTTAAAACTCCCGTCTGCCTCCAATGAAAGATACTTCCTAATGTGGTTTATTTTGGTCAACCTGGTGAGATTATTGGCAGAGGTGTCAGAAGCAAACCAGACACATGGGAAACTTACTGCACAACCCAGACTCTCCGTCAGTCACCCTTGGCTGAAGGAAACAGGCTTCTGAACAGACAGCCCCTCAGATCTGAGCCAACTTTTGGTAAATGGTGGAGACAATGAGTGCTGTTAACGCTTGGAGATCATGTGCCATTTATTGGGTTCATGTGCATCTCGGGATAGCTGTGATGGTGGAGTTGGGGATGTAACACCACTTGGTATTTCCAGTGAAGGGAATAAATACATGAAAGAAAGTGTGAAAGTTAATCTGAAGTCTACAGCGCGGTGAACTTTGCATGCATATCCCCAGTTACTGTAACCACTATTTTGACTTTCATCACCATTGCTTTTTTCCTTGAACTTTAATACACGGAAAACACAATATTAATATGCTATTTCAATTTCAGTAAAGTACCCTTTAGTGCTTCAACTATAAAACGACTGAATTAGACTGACTTGCTGCTATCACCAAAAAGCTACCTTAAGCCATAAGCATGTATTATGTGTATACGCAGAATTAATCATGGAAGAGTTATATTATGACCGTTAATAAATTTTGCTTTATGTTAGTCATGTCAGGAAGTTGGGGAGGATTTTATCCCTCTGTTAGCATAGTAAATATTATTTTCTCTTGTGTATTATGTTTGATGAGATTTAAATTTTTAGATTTCCCACATGCAAGTGTATTTGCTCTAATATTTGATTTTTTGTTTGGTAGATAGCATCATCACTAATTAAAGGAAAAGTCATTGATGCCAGAAGTTTGAATTAATTTTATATTTATATTATTCGTATCTTCTTCATGGAATAATTTAGGTGGGAATTTATTAAAATTACATAAGACTGATTTTTTTAACAAGAACTTTTTAATGGAAACTTTTTCCTTATAGAATGAAGCTTTCTACCAGATTTTTGGATATAGTTTAAATAGTGGACAACATTGAAGGCTTTTACTATTCAGTTTCTTTAAACAATTTTATTTATTTAATGGAAGAACTGGGGATTGAACCCAAGACCTCATGCCTGCTGAGCATGTGCTCTACCACTGAGCTATCCCCTCTCTACTCACTGTTTTTTAATAGAAAATTCTAGTCTGCAGTAGATTAGAATTGCCTGAAGTAGAAATGACTTTAAAAAATAACCTAATGTTTTAAATAATATCCATAAGCCTATGTGGATATAAATTATTGAATAAATAAATAAGTGAGGAGTACAGATTTTTCCACCAGAAGAAATCCCAACAATTTACGTAGAGACTTCACTCTCAGAGAGGTAGAACATAATTGCCACTCCTTACGTGTGAGCTGTGAGCTGTGCATCATAATCTCCTTCCAAAAATAAAGAGTGGTTTCTCAGTAGAGAAACTTGACACTACCTCAACCAGGTGATCAAGATTAATATCATCAGTGATGCCATGTTGACAGTGTGTACTTTTGATACGATGTGGTAAGAATGACTTTTTTTTTAAATTGAAGTATAATCAGTTTACAATGCTGTGTCAGTTTTTGGTGTATAGCATCATGTTTCAGTCATACATAAACATACACCTGTTTGTTTTCAGATTCTTTTTCATTATAGGTCACTGCAAGATATTGAATATAGTTTGTTGTGCTATACAGTATGAACTTGTTGTTTATTGATTTTATATATAGTAATTAGTATCTGCAAATCTCAAACTCCCAATTTATCTCTTCCCATCCCCTCACTCTCTGGTAACCATAGTTTTCTTTCTATGACTGTTTCTATGACTGTTTTGTAAATAAAATCACTTGTATCTTTTTCTTAGATTCCACATGTAAGTGATACAGTATTTTTCTTTCCCCTTCTGGTTTACTTCACTTAGAACGACAATCTCCAGGTCCATCCATGTTGCTGCAAATGGCATTATTTCATTCTATTTTATGGCTGAGTACTATTACATTGTATAAATGTATTACAACTTTTTTTAAAATTTTTTTTTGGTGGAAGGTAATTAGGTTTATTTACTTATTTTTATTTTTATTTAGAAGCAGTGCTGGGGATCGAACCCATGACCTCATGCATGCTAAGCATATGCACTCTACCAGTGAGCTATACCCTCCCCCTTATACCACAACTTCTTTTATCCAGTCATCTATTGATGGACATTTAGGTTGCTTCCATGTCTTGGCTATTGTAAATAGTGCTGCTATGACTACTGGGATGCATGATGTATCTTTTCAAATTAGAGTCTCCTCCAGACATACACCCAGGACCACTACTGGATCATATGGTAGCTCTATTTTTAAAGGAATCTCCATACTATTTTCCGTAATGGCTGTACCAAACTACATTCCCACCAACAGTGTAAGAGGATTCCCTTTTTCCCACAGGCTCTCCAGTAGTTTTTGTTTGTGGACTTATTAATAACGATGGCCAAAGAATAACTTTTTTTTCCAGTGGTCGTGGTCCTACAAATCCATAACCTCAGTCTAATCATGAGAAAAACACCAGGCAAATCTCAGTTAAGAGACATTTAACAAAATGCCTAACTGGTACTCTGCAAAACTGGTATGGTCAGCTAAAAACAAAAAAAAGATGAATGTCTGAGAAATTGTCACAGTAAAGGGCAGCCTAATGTGAGACAATAGCTAAGTATAACTGTGATCTCCTGGGACAGAAAAGGGACTGTCAGTAAAAACTAAGGATGCATGAATACATTTTTGACATCTGTTAGTGGTAATGTATCAATCTTGGTTCACTGATGACAGAGCTACCATAGGAGTGTTATGATTTCAATGATGGGGAAACAACATTTAGGGTTAAGGGGCACTTGGTACTTTCTTCACAGTTTTTCTGTAAATCCCGAACTTTTCTAAAATAAAATGTTTGTTTTAAAAATGCATGTAATTTCATGCAATTGAGGATAAAATCCCTGTTGCCTGATGTCTCTGAGCTTCAAGTAGACTCCATTGTGTACCATGCTATCCTCACCTGGGGACTCCCTCTGACAGTGCCAAGCGACAGCCAGCAACCAAATCTGCAAAGAGGAAATTACAAGAGCGTTATGAACCAGAAGTCTATTTCCACTTTAATTATATCCCCCAGCTTCAAAGGGAAACCTGTGCCCATACTCAATTTCTTTAAAGTACATCACAAATCATTTTTTAAACTGTCTCCCTAAGCCACCTTCCAAAAATTCTTAATTACAATGCACTGAAGAACCAGAAAGTCAGCCCCCGTTACTCATCTGCCTACTCTTAAGGTTATAGCTTTACATTCCACTGTATCCCACGTTTTACAAGTGATTATAAAAAAGAGTAAACTGAACAGAGAAAGTAATTATTCCTACAAAAGATTAGGCCGGACCTCACCATGAGCCATTAACATTCTAGAATTTGAGCAAGGAAATAGAAATTGAATTTCAGGTACTATCTTTCTCAATGGATATCATTTTAATGGAAATGAAAAGCAAAAAAAGCTTAAACTTACTATTTTCTGAATCTAGGAATTGATACATCTAAGTAACAGTATTTTAAAGTGATTTGTATTTGTTTGGGTACAATGAGCATAGGAAATACTCTATAGTTTGTTTTTAAAATTTCTGACCTTATAACTCCAGAAATGCCAGCATTTAAAATGTACTTTGTGTATATTACATGTATACGTACAAACACAGACATTAGTGAATGTGTGTAGATTATAAATGCATATCTTTAAATACAGTCTCACACACACATCAGAACACAAGCAAAGGAGGGGGCATCTTTCTCCCAATAATACTGGGTTTCATGTTTTACTTTTGGTCACTGATACATTTGCATAATGGACTTGTAAGCAGAGCTGATATGTGTTCAAGGTAGTATATAAGCAGTAAATTAAGTCTGAGACACTGTAGGACAATTATGTTCTTTTATTCCATTCCAGGGATAGAATGCCTGCTTTGAGTGCCCCTTGGGTAATACAGAAAGGCTTTTTGCTAATGTCATTAAAATAAAGCTGAGCTCTTTAAATCCTAAATAGATCTGCTTTGGTATCCGAGCAAAGAGTATTTCTTTGGGAATGAGTCAGACTGCATGCAGGTATTTCTAAATGTTGACGGAGAGGCGGGAAGCTGATATGCATTTTCCTCTCCAAGGTGAACCACTTGATAGTTTAGAAGATCTGTTTGACAACAATTTGGAGTGGATGTGCAGTATTTCGGACAGAATAAAAAGCTTTGAAATCTTAGGCTGGATTATGAATCCTGGTTCTGGTACCTAAATCTGTGTTATTTAGGTAAATTTTACTAACATCTTTGATTCACACTTAAGTTTACACATCTGCACATTATGGGCAACTCTCTTATCTTTGAGAAACAAAATGAACATAAGTGATTAGGTGGAATACCTTCCAAGGTGTCTGGTACACAGTCAGAATTCAAGAGTGGTGCCAAAGCCATGCAGGGTTTTAGTGGGGATTCAGTGACATTGTAAGTGTGAGACTCTACAGCCATGTCTGGTATATGGTGGACACTCAAACAGGGTCCTCATTCAGCAGTGCTCTCAGATTGCTGTGCTCATGTTCTCTACAATTATGATTAATTCCTTCAGTGATGCTTGAAGGTTACGTTTGAAATCTGTGTTTATTTCTGGCTGGAAGCCTACTCCTAGGCATAACGCAACTCTTTTTTTTTTTTTTTTTTTTTTTAGAAATGAAAGATTTGGGGAACTAAGTGGGGGTGTATGGAAGCATTCAGGACTTGGCCAGTAGCGTTCCAATGTATATATATTTTTTTAATTTTTAAACTTTTTAATTGAAGTCTAGTCTGTTTACAGAGTTTGCTAATTTCTGGTGTACAGCATAGTGGTTCATTTATACATATATATTCACTTTCATATTCCTTTTCATTATAGGTTATTACAAGATACTGAATATAGTTCCCTGTGCTGTACAGTAGGATCTTGCTGTTTCTCTGTTCTGCGCATAGTAGTTTGTATCTGCTAAACCCTAACTCCTAATTTACCCTTCCAACCCCCCTTTCCCCACTGGTAACCATAAGTTTGTTTTCTATGTGAGTCTGTCTCTATTTTGTAAATAACTTCATGTGTCCCTTTTTTAAGATTTCACATGTAAATGATATCATATGGTATTTTTCTTTCTGTCTGACTTACTTCACTTAGCATAGCACCATCCAAGTCCATCCATGTTGCTGCAAATAGCAGTATTTCATTCATTTTATGGCTGAGTAGTAGTCCAATGTATAAATATACCACAGCTTCTTTATCTAGTCATCTGTTGATGGAAGTTTAGGTTGATTCCTTGTCTTGGCTATTGTATACAGTGCTGCTATGAACACTGGGGTGCATGTATCTTTTTGAGTTAAGAATTTTCTCTGGGTATAATGCCCAGAAGTGAGATTGCTAGATCAAGGGGGCAGTTCTCTTTACAGCAAACCTATAGACCTGTGTGACCAGGAGCATGTGAACTACTTGATCTTGAGGCTTCTAAACTGTAGAATGAAGCTGTCACTTCCTCTCAGGGTCGTTTGGGGAGTGAGTGGGGGTGTACAGAAGCATTCAGCACTTGGCCAGTCACAAGTCAGACCCTCATAGACATTGCCGGAGAGTGCTGACTCTCAGAAGCATCTTCAAGACAACAACGATGTTTGTATCTAATCATTAGACACTGGAAGGCTATGAAGTATTTGTGAATTATGCTAAGAAATTATGCCCTGTACATTTCTGCACTGTGTTTGGTAGAAAGGTACATCATGTTTGATACATTGCTTTAATATTTAATCAATCAGAATTCCTTGATCCTGATACCAGGTTTCCATCATTATTCATTTTCTTTTTAATCGGTAGTTGAAATGCTATAACCATTTCTAATCTTACCTAAGTTTTGTCGAGACTTGACTAAGTTAACTTTGTTTGGATTCAGTCAGTGGAAGTGGATTACTTATTATTTTAACTGAATTACTGTTAGATATATTAGTCATGTTTGTTTTCCTGCTGAATCAACATTTTCAGCTGTTTTGTTACTTCACTGACTTTTCTGTTTCAAGTTTATTCTTCCCTGTTTACTCACTTTCGTTTGCCTTTCTGTTTGACTTAGTCTTAAGGTTTTTTTTTTTAAACCACTGAAGTGTTTTGTGTATATGTTGTACTATAAATATACAGACATACACACCTATACAGACTTTATATCTCTGAGAAAATCAGGTAGAACTTACCACTTTTATGACACTCATGCTTTTTTCTATTGTTTGTCATCCTAAATTCGATATAAAAGCTTTTAGATTTTTGTCATTTATAGTACTTTTGTGTTAACATTATTATTACTTTTTTTTTTTTTTTAGAAATAGAGGATTTTGAGAAGTAAGTGGACCCTACCTGCTGGTTGGGCTTGTGTCACCCTAGTGAGAATGGGGCTCGTGTTTGCTAACAAGACATCTCTGCTGGGGCAGTAACTCGTGTGGCCATCCCGTGGGGGCCGCTCAATGGTACACATAGTGGAGGGTTCTGTGAGGGACACAGACAAACAGAATATGTCACCTGAACTCACGGGACCACTGCTTTGCTGACAGAGGCAAGAGGAACACATGCACAGTGGACTGTTCATACCTGGATGTGACATTGCATTAGTTTGCATGCAGAGTTAGTAAACTGCATGTCCAGTGACTGTAAAAATTCCTGAGGGCAGTCATAACAAGAGAAGCTGACTGAAGAACAGGGAAACAAAGTATAGAAAAGGGGGACTAGAAGGAGTGAAGAGTTCACTGCTTGGTTTTGGTTCATTTTTCTGTTAACTTTTCAGACAAGATCTCATTTTCTGCCTTATTAGCCACAGAGTCCTTTCAAGTTCCTGTCTGGTGGAATCCCAATTATTATATTATATATATAATGATATGTAATATAATATAATTGCTATTATATTGCAGCAATCTTATGCTATAATTTTATCTTCTGTTTACTAGATTTCCTATTCATGACCTGCTTCTGAACTAGAGAATAAATTCATTTTGAATTTCAGATTTCGGAGGTTGAATTACTGCTATGTGTTTGGCCAGATTGATTAGTTACTACATTTTACAATAATGTACTTATTGCATACATTACAGTAGTGATGAGACCAGCCTGCTGGAGTGGATAATAAGCAGAACTTACACTGTTAGGGGGTCTAGGACGCCGTTATGGAGAGACAAGCCCATGGCTTTAGCATCAGTCTGGGAGAACAAGATAATTAAGTTGCCCAGTCAGGACGTTACAGCGGTAATCTAGATTGTGAAATTTTACATTATACATTTAGACTATGATTAGGCTACTTTATCGCTTAAAGATTTTAAAACTGTCTCCAATAAAAAACTCAAAATATTAAAGTACACTACAGTTTATCACAGTTGAGGGGGGGGAGTTAATACCAACATCCTTGCTAATGTATTTGTGGTGATAAAGTAATAAATTTGGGCATGAATGTTCTTTTAAGCTATGGATTAAAAGATGTGAATAAATGACTAATTAGTTTAACAGTTGATTTTGAGCACGTGTCACACATCCGGCATCTTGGAAGATGTTAGGAATACAAGGAGAACGATACATGGTAGTTGTGTGTCAGCTTCAGGAAATTCACAGTCTAAAGGGAAACTCTGAAGTCTACCATGTGAGAGAAAAAATTTACTAAAGAGAAAAAATTATGCAACTTTGGCATGATTTTTATGGAAGACTTTGAAATACAATATTTAGATGTATTTTCCTTCTTAAGATGTCAAAACACTTTGAGTCTCTAAATTCTATCTGTGGGGCTTGCCCCTTGAACTAATTCATGTACCTCACTGCTGGTTAACCAACAAAGCACGGAAGCCAGCAGGCCGGTGACAGCAGCCATGGTCCCCACCACTGCTTCATCGGAAGTTTCTTTGGAATAGTGATGAGTGATTTCATTAATATGTCTAGTGGAGCTCTTTTTATCTCTTCTGTCCACGGGTGCCTTCTCACCATCAATGCCAGGAGTGAAGTTTAAAACAGGCATTGCTACTGCTGTACGTTAATGAACAAGAGAATGCTTCTCACATTAAGAAAACTAGACTCTCTTACCTTAGTCTTTGTTTTTCCATTAAAATTCTGTTATTGACACACAGTGTTTTAAAAGAATTGTGGCAAATGCTGTTATTCTGTTATTAAATGAACAATATTACATTATAAAGTATTGAGAAAGGATGTTATGAAGTGCTTTTAAAACTCATCTGTTTGGCACATGAAAAGATGCTCAATGTCACTAATTATGAGAGAAATGCAAATCAAAATTAAAATGAAGTATCACCTCACACCTATCAGAATGGCCATCATTAAAACATCTATAAATAATAAATGCTGGAGAGGATGTGGAGAAAAGGGAACCCTCCTACACTGTTGGTGGGAATGTAGTTTGGTGCAGCCACTATGGAGAACAGTGTGGAAATTCCTTAAAAAACTAAAAATAGACTCACCCTAGGATCCAGCAATCCCACTCCTGGGCATATATCCAGAGGGAACTCTTAACTCAAAAATATACATGCATGGCAGTGTTCACACCAGCACTATTTACAATAGCCAAGACACGGAAGCAAGCTAAATGTCCATCAACTGGATAAAGAAGCATTGGTATATTTACACTATTTACAGCCAAAAAAAAAAGAATAAAATAATGCCATTTGCAGCAACACGGATGGACCTGGAGATTTTCATCCTAAGTGAAGTTAAGTGAGACAAAGACAAATATCATATGATATCACTTGTATGTGGAATCTGAAAAAAAATGACACAAATGAACTTACCTACAAAACAGAAAGAAACAGATTCACAGATATAAAAAAAAACCAAAACTTACGGTTACCAAAGGGGAAAGTAGGGGGTAGAGAGATAAATTAGGAGTTTGGGATTAGCAGATATACACTTTTATATACAGAATAGATAAACAACAAGGTCCTACTGTACAGCACAGGGAATTATATTCAGTATCTTGTACTAACCTACAATGAAAAGGAATATGAAAAAGAATACATATGTATAACTGAATCCCTATGCTGTACACCTGAAACTAAAAAAGCATTATAAATCAACTATACTTCAGTTAAAAAAAAGACTCCCCTGATGTTGCCTAATAAATCTGAATGGTGTAGCGGGTGTTGGGGACCTAGCCAGGTGGGCACCAGCCATCTATACAGTCTACACTTTGTAGGAAGGTCAGGTCCTCTAAACACACCAGCAGGTGCACAGCCATGCGGGCCCAGAGCCCTGCCTTAGGTGACTGACACAGTAAGTAGCTGGGGTGACAGCCCATGTAACATGCACCAACCGTTCCAAACAACATGTGGTCCAGCATGCGGGCACAGTTCAGTCCCCAGGATCTGTGTTATCACCTGCTGAGAAAACAAGTTCATCTGAAATGCTTTGGCTGAAGAGTTCATTTATAGGATTCCTATAATTAAAGCATGTTTGAGTTTCCATCCATATTTTTATTGTTGTTGTTGTTGCATTCATTTTTTAAAATTATTTTTACTAAAACTTTATTTTATTTTTATTTATTTTTTTAACCAAACTATAGTTGGTTTACAATATTGTGTTAATTTCTGGTGTACAGCATAGTGATTCAGTTATACATATATATATATATTCCTCTTCAGATTTTTTTTATTATAGGCTGTTACAAGCCGTTGAATATAGTTACCTGTGTTGTTGTTTATCTATTCTGTATATAGTAATGTGATTCTGCCAATCCCAAACTCCCAATTAATCCCTTCCCCCATATTTTAATTTACTGCATATTTATAGTTTTCTCCAAGTTTCATCATCATAACTTCTCAGGATTTTCATATCCTTTACTGGACTCCCAGTTTATCATTTATCCAACATAAGGATGGTATTCTGTTAGGACTACATTTCATTTTTGTTTGAGAGTCATGGTAGCAAAAATGACGGTGTCATTAGAGAAAATTAAAAATAAAAAATTGCAACAACAAAAATAGAAAGACCCTGTCTAAGAACTATTTCCGGGGAGGAAACCATTAATTCTGCTTTTCATGGGTTATATTCTAGTCACCAGCAGGACCTCAAAGCTGAGTTGAGGAACATAGGTCACTTTTGTTAATCACGTCTCAACTGGGGTGTAATCTACCTTAAGGCAGTGACCTTCATTACTGTAAGTTATCTGCCACTGTTGATGTCTCAGTGGTTCTGGCATCTTCTGGTGCTCTTCACCTTTTTTTGGAGTGGGGAGGAGGGTAGTTAGGTTCATTTATTTACTTATTTCTTTACTGGTGGAAGCAAGGATTGAACCCAGGACCTCATGCATGCTAAGCAAGGGCTCTAACATGGAGCTCTACCCTCTCCCCTCATATCTTTTTAAGTTTATCCTATGAGGTGGACATTATTTAATAACAATGAAGGATACTATTTTATAACATAAGGAACACCAAGGTGAGAGATTTGAATGGATTCACACTATATACCTGGTGGAGCTAGTCCTGAGCCTGATCTTGACCGTGTTCACATCTTCTGCAAGTCTTCTAAATCCACACAGCAGGGCTCGGTACATGCCAATTGTAAACATCCAGCAAGTCCGTCACGTCTGGGTAAAACAGAACTCTGTTCATCACAGTGATGGCATTTAGAATAAGACCACTGTTTGTGTTTGCGTTCAGGTTTTTCAATTATGAAAGGCTTTACCGTGTATTGATGTTGATAGAAAATTCACTTTTAGTGTGAAATAATCAGACTTTTAATGAAAGCTCTCCCTTTTGACATAAATGATTGGTGACTTGTTCAGCCATAAAGTCTACTACTTTCAGTCACTACTACATCTCAGCACACGTGCTGAGAAAGGGGGAAAGGTTTATATTGTTTGCCTCATTCTGCACTTAACTTAGTCAACTCAACACTATAAAAATTTGTGGAAAGGTTAATCTGAGGTCATTTCAATTTGTCTTTGGCTGCTAGCCAGGTGGAAATCACTATTCCTCGCTGAGGGTTGATGTCATCAGACTGAGGTTAATGTCCACAGTCTCACCAGGCCTCAGTGAAAATGTAATATATATATGTGTGTGTTACCAAATGAATGTGTGATGGGCAACAGAAAAATGTAAATGTTGAAATGACATATTTAGGGATTATTATGTTTGCAAAAGGTATTCTTTAAATTTGTGTTTGCTACTGTGTGGCCACAGCAACATTTACATGAAATATTGTACAGTTTATTAGGTTTTTAAAAAAAACATTAGCCTTTTATTCAACACATTTATTGAGCATCAGTTTACTCTGTGTTACATAAACTGAGAAAAGAGAGCCCAGAGATCTTTCAGGAGCAAGACCTCGGTTTAGTGACAAACAAGTAAACCAACAGGAGGGGGGTCCATGTGCTTTGGCAGCAGTGAGAGGTGAAAGTCTTAACTTTGAGCATGTTAAGGGTACATGCAAATCAAAATCACAATGAAGTCTCACCACACACCTGTCAGAATGGCTGTCATTAAAAAGTCTACAAGTAACAAGTGTTGGAGAGGATGTGGCAAAAAGGGAACCCTCCCTACACTGCTGACAGGAATGTAAATTGGTGCAGCCACCATGGGAAACAGTATGGAGGTTCCTCAGAAACTAAAAATAGAACTACCATATGATCCAGCAACCCCACTCCTGGGATCTGGAAAAAAGGAAAACTCTAATAAGTAAAGATACATGCACTCCAATGTTCATGGCAGCACTATTTACAGTAGCCAAGACAGGAAGCAACCTAAATGCCTATCAGCAGATGTCTGGATAAAGAAGATGTGGTATATGTATACAATGGAATACTACTCAGCCATAAAAAGAATGAAATTCTGCCATTTGCAGCAATGCCAATGGACTTAAAGAGAATTTTACGTTAGTGAAATAAGTCAGATAGAGAAAGACAAAATCTATATGATATCACTTACATGTGGAATTTAAAAAATCTTTTGTTCCAACCTATTGTGAATACTGAGTGCAGGGAGTTGCTGAAGCCTCAGCCAATTGGTAAATGATGCAAAACTGACAGACAATAAATATGCACTGTTGGGGGGGACCATGGAGGGAAAATGGATTAAATCCTAAGTGATGATGATGTAAACTGCAGATGAACAAAAGAAGGAGCAAGGCAGTGTTTTGAGAAGAAATCAAAGCAACAGGTGAAATAAGTCAATTAAAATGTTAGGCAGAATATGCAGGCAAGGGACGTCTGAGGACAGGCTCTGGGTGACGGACTGAGAAGGAGCAGTGTCCTGTGATGGAGGTGGGGTGCTCTTTAGGGAATCTTCTGATGTCAAATGGAATTTCACATCTGAGTTTATGATCAGTAAAGATCTGGTTTCTTTAAGGGCTTCTCTGAACTACATTATGTTATAACTATGGAAATGGTATAAACATGTGCATAAAGTTGAGTTCTAAATTGCTGTTGGTGGCCAGTTAGATAATTACAGCCTTAAATGATGTGTCAGTGTTTTTCTTCTTTATGTTATTTAAATACCTGTATGAGTGGGATGGCTCTGAGAAATCCGAATGAACGGGACAGTCTACACCTGGGCCTGTGATCAGGGCTGCCTTTCCACCATCTGGCTCTCCCTTTCCATGGTCCTTCCCCGGCTGGACATCGTGACAACCTGTGGGACACACACACATGATAACCGGGCTTTAATTCCCTGTGGATATTTATCAAGAAGAGATTAAGAAGAGTACTGTTTTCAGGGGGTTCCTAAGAGAAAGCTCTTTGAACTGTTATGGGAGTAGGTGTCAGTTTCTGCTTTTGGTCTGCTGGAGGGAGTCATCTCCAATATGACCTCACTTCTTCTCTGGGCCCGAGCTCAACATGGACTCCGAAATTGTCTTTAAAAATTGATTCATTTCTTTTTTTAAAAAAAAATGATACTATTCTGTGGTGCTGTCAGTTAACCCATGACTCAGGAAGAATTCGGCTAAAATACATGACTTGAGGCAGAATATTCATACTGTTATTTAATGATGTGTACCCTCTGTTCCTGTTCCTGAAAAAGAAGTGAGAGGGTCACAAGGGAGAGTGGACAGCAGCAGCGAAGTGAGCAGTTCAGTGAGTTCACTGCCTGGCTTGTTACTACACAGCAGAGCCAGAGGAAGTCTTGCTAACAATTTACCAGTGAGATTCTTTTTTAAAAAGTTTTGTTTTGGGGGGGGGTAATTAATTTTTATTTACTTACTCACTTTTTTTTTAACAGAGGTACTAGGGATTGAACCCAAGGTCTCATGCATGCTAGGCATGCACTCTACCGCTGAGCTATACCTCCCCTCACCCCAGCTAGACTTTCAAATAATTGGTATAAATGCATTCCTAAGTCAGATTTTCACTCCTCCACTAAGCCAGGATGCTGTGAAACTTTGATGATGATCTTGCTCGCATTCAAACGAATGTGTCATCTAAAGGATGTTTGAATGCAAAAAGACATTTCTGTTTTATTGAAGTATAGTCAGTTTACAATTTTGTGTCAACTTCTGGTCTACAGCATGGATCAAACTTTTGGTAACCAGACGGGTGGGAAGGGATATTGGGAGTTCAAAATTTGCAGATACTAACCACTATATATAAAATAGATGTAACAACAAATTAATACTGTATAGCACAGGGAACCATATTCAATATCTCGTAGCAACCTGTAATGAAAGACTTTTCTTAACAGTCGGTCACATGGCTTTGTTTTAGGATGCATACTATGTCTGTAATTCCTAATATAGTGAGTGACACCTATATCAGATACTAATAGCTACAGGAACAGGGCGCGTGGCTTAAATGTTAAGTTTATTGTCTCATGTAACAAGAAACCTAGAGTTTGGGCAGGTTCAGGCTTTCTTAATTCCAGGGCTCAGTGGCATCACTGCCAGGATCTTTGAGTCTTTTTTCCCCCATCATCCTCAGCCAGGAAACTTTAGACCTTATAAAAGAAATCCTTCAACAAAGACTCAAGAAAGAATCAGCAAAGTTTGAGGAGAGAGTTTTCCCTCCAAGTCAAGCATTTCCTGATTAAGTCACAGGTCTGGCTGCCAGAAATACACTCTGCTGACCCAAGGAACAGCCGACACTCAAACCAAAATTTGCCACTTTTGTATCTTAAAAATTAATTTCGCTAAAGAGCCAAGAGGTGGTAATTCATGACAAACGACGCGTCTTTGGTGGACACATTGATATAAAGGAATAGCGCCATGGATCTTGGCCATTTCTGCAAAAGAAAAGCTAGCTGTTGATGGCCAGGTGACATGTAAGATCCCAGAAAAGAAAAGGTGGGAGAGAGAGGAATTCAAGGCAGTTCAGGGCAGAACAAGCTCAGGCCTCCTGTCCTTAGTAAATGCTCACCAAGCAGAAGGCAAAATACTGCTTACCCGAAAAGGAGTGGGGGAGAAGGGGAAAACCACAGGAGAGTCAATGCGGCACAGGGAGGGTGATGGGAGGGAGCGAATCTGGAGCTACACAGCCGAGCATCAAGCACAAAAACGCTAAGGAAAGTAACTGCGACGGAGATGACAATACTTGGCAGCTCCCGCGTCTCCCCCTCCCCATAAGTTCTTTGGGTTTCCCAAATTCCCTCCACCTCTGCTCTGGACCAACACTCAGGGGTGTGACCCGCCAGCGGGAGACTGCGCTCATCTTCCTCTCGGCGGCTCCCCTTGCGAGGGCGCCCCCTCCTCCCGACCCGACCCGCGTACACCCCCGGCGTCTCCGAGGGGCTGGCAGCGCGGCGGCCGCCGCCGCCTCGCCCACCTCCCGCGGCCCCGCGACCCTTCAGTGCCCTCCCGGCTGCGCCGCCCGCTCCCGCAGCTCCACCCCCGCCGAGGGGACCTCCGTGTCTCGGGGGACTTCCTGCCTCTTCCGCTCCTCCGCCTCGCGGGGAGACCGGCCTCCCCCGGAGACCAAAGCCGCAGCAGGCACCCGAGGGCTCCCCCAGCAAAGGAACCTAGGTTCCGGCACCCACACCCCACCCCCCGAAATGCCTGGGCGACCGGGGTCCGCGCGGGGCCCCGGGGCGACAGGCACAAGCGAGCCCCCGCCGACGCGCCGCCCTCCTGGCGGCCTGAGCCTCCCGCGCCCCCGCCAACCGCCCCGGCCCCCGCCCGGCACCCTGCGGCTCCTCTCAGCCCCCGGTCGGCGGGGCAGCACGGAAAGCCCCGCGCGCCCCCGGCCGCCAACTCACCCGAGACCAGACGAAGCGCAGAGGGAAAGCGGCTCCGCCGACGCTCGCGGCGACCGGTCGCGGGCCCGGGATGCAGCGGCGCGCAGACCCAGGGCGCCTCAGAGGCGCGGGCCGCCGCCGCCGCCGCCGCCGCCGCCGCCGCCGCCGCCGCCGCCGCCGCCGCCGCCGCCTTCTTCCTCCAGCCCACGCCGAGAGTCCGAGCCTCCGGGAGGGGCCGCAGTTTCCTCACGCGTTGCCAAGCCCCCTGGACAACAGGGCTCCCGGGCCGCCCTCGGAGGAACCGGGGCTGGAGCGAGGCGGGCGAGGAGGCGCAGACGCCCGGCTGAGGCGGCGCGGCGGGACGCGGGCTCCTTCGCGGGAACCCTGAGGAGCCGAGACTGCGGGGACGGCTCTCGCTCACTGCGCATGCGTCGCTTTCTCGTGGCTGCGGATGGTCGCCTGTTCCCCGGGGGAGAGCGAGCGGGAGACTATCCTGCTGCTTAAGGTAAGCTCGGTAAATGATGGCAGCTGTGACTGCTGCGTTACAGTGGCCCAGGTGTGGCCCGAGTGGGCACGCTGTTATTTTTGACCTGCAGTGGGAAATTAGAGGTCTAGTGATCTCCTGTTTCGTGTGGTTTTTCTTAAGAGGTTTATTTTTGTAACCTTAAGTTGGAGTTTTTGTTATTCATTCTTTAGTTTTATTCCTTTAAAATGTGCCATTCAATGATTGAGAACCAAAAACAGTGTAGATTTATTAGAAAAACTGTTTGAGAGCTAGTGTTTAGAGTTCTAAAACAGGCAGAAGTCAAAGTTAAATTTCTGAAGTTAACATGTCCTTGGTGACACCTTTACATTTCTGTGTACAACACGTGATTAAGATTCCAGTGTTTGTTTACAATAATACTGGAGTGTCACAGACTTGACTATAGCTTTTAAAAAAGTTTTTTATTTAAGTTTATGCCCAAAGTACTTAAGCGGTGTGTGTATATGTATAGATATATATATGTATGTGTATATATATAGTAATTGAAGTGTAGTTGATTTGTAATATGTTAGTTTCTGGGGTACAGCACAGTGATTTAGTTATACAAATATACATATTCTTTTTCATTAAAGGTTCTTACAAGCTATTGACTATAGTTCCCTGTGCAGTGTATTCGGTTTAATAAATTTTCTTGGAGTCTGTCATAAATCATTTTCACTTGAATTAGATACTTAAGCACATTTTATATGAATTCATAAACAAAAACATAGATATATACATATTGAGCTAAAATAATTGAACGCTGTAAACTAGATGACAGTTGTAACTGATGAGTTCTTTTACACACAGCCTTTTAAGAGTAACTTTATAAATTTCCTTTCTAAAATTATTATACCTGCATCATTTCTTATCTTCAGTTGCACTTGTAAACCCCAAACTTGGAGTGACACAGTAAGTTTTTGGTTAGACTCCTTGGGTCCTTGTAACTGCTTTCTTGCTTTCTGGATTTCCAGTTTTCGTGAGGAAAATATTTTTAAATCTAACCATTTTCAGGCTATCAATTGCCTAGATTTGTTCCAGTTCCCATCCATTTGTCTCTGTTTTTAGTGCTAATATCTGCAAGGAATTCCATATACACTTCCCATCATAAGCAGATTAGAACCCCTGTGTTGGCATCTACTTAAGAGAAGTCGCAGTTGCTCCTCCAACCTGAGCAGTTAGTAGGAAGGGATACGAGGACCGTGGCCTTTTCCTTCCCATGCTGGATTCCTTCACTCCATGCCTGGTACACAAAAAAGCTCCGCCTGAGAACAGCTGTTCTGTTTACCTCTGGATTTTTCCCTCCACATTTCCTTTCAGTCTTTTGAATCCCTCAGCGTTCAGTGTTTTCTGTTACCTGTCCCCCTTTATGTTTCCTTCATCCAGTTTCTTCAATGAAACTTTCTAACAATTCTACAAAGCATAGTATCTGCTGCATAGGGATTGAAGGTGCTTTTGAAGCACTCACCCCATATTTCTTTTTTTAAAAAGATGAGTTTAGATGAATAAGCCTGGTGGAAAGAAGTCTGTAATAGCAACTTATTTATTGGCGAACAGGATGAAAACCGTTTAAATACAGCAGGGGCGACATTTGGTTCAAGAAGGTGATGGGGCAGTTAGTTTCGGAAAAAAAAAAAAAGACAGCATCCTGCAGAGGGAACATTCTTAGAAGCAGAATAATACATCATGCTCATCCTTTCATGCAAGATTTAAGACAAAAGTATGTCTTGAAGTTCACTTCAGCCTCATGGCTTTATACACTAAGAAGTTTGTCCAAAACACTCTAAACTTTTTCTCCTAATGAAGTTCCTTTAGGTTAGAGAAACAAATAGAAGTGGGGAGGAGAGGAAAAAGGAAATCCCATGAAGGTAAAATTAGACAAGCAAAGTCTTGTTCAAGTGTAATAAATGTGTGGAAAGAGGAGGAGGGAAGAAGAGGTTGGAGGAGACATGAACTGAGGAAGTCAGTTCGTCTTCCTTTTGTAGATCCTCCTAGTTTGGCTATGATTCTGGTCCTTTGGTCTAGTCTTAATGGACAGCAGGATTCTAGAGACATGAAACAGGACAAGCCTGATGATTGTTTAGTTAAATTTAAGGCATCATTGGATAAATATGAGTTTATTAACTCAAGTACTTATTGTGCACCTCCTTGGGACAACAGATTATCCTAGTTGCTGGAAATGCAGCAACGAGAGATACAGACAAGATGCCAGCTTTCAAGGAACTCACCTTCTGGAAGGGAGGGATGAGCAGTGGAGCAGATGTCTATTAAGTAAAATGATATCAGACCTGTAAGTACCAAGGAGAAACTGAAAGTGATGTGATGAGGAAGCCATGGGAAATAGAGTGGAAAATCTATCCTATTCATAATGGCTACACAGTTGCTACCATTTAATTCACCTGAAAAAAAAATGTGCAGGGTCTTGTGACAATAATGAAAATATTATTGAAACAGTAGGTGGACACCATTAAAAGCTGTGAATGTGACTTCAGTGGGGCTGTGTCTCTTCTGTTGATGGGTGAGTGAGCCGAGATTTAGAAAAATTTAACATCTGACATTTTTGAGGAGCACAGCAGTGGTTACTTTTCCCATTGTGCATCTGTTTGTGTTCCACACCCTTGGATTCGGCTTTGAGATATTGTCACACATCTGATGTTGGCATTTCCTAGGTGACAGGAGCACACTGATCAGTAGTTTTATACCATTCCTTTCATTTTCAGTAGTTGTCTTTGGAGTTCTTCCAACATTCTTAAAAAGAAAAAAAATGTATTTCATGAAATACATGAAAATACATGAAAACAATACATGTAAGTAAATGAAGAGAGGAATACCATGTTTACTGGTGCTAGAATTTAATATTACAGTTCTGTAAAGTACCCCCCAATAATTTTGTAAATTAAACATAATTTCAATGAAATTCTTGTAGAATTTCATGGAACGTGATTAGCTAATCTGAAAACTGATGTAGTTGGAGTTTTCTGCTTGGTAGAGAGGTGATACCAGAGTGTCTCTCACAGCATCACTGCACTGTAGCTCACATGAGTGCCTGACAGTTGTTGGTCCAAGTCAGCGCTAGAAATCTGTAACTGCTCTTCTGGTTTGCACCTGAGACTAGTAAATACATCCTTCTTGTTGAAATCCAAGAGCACGGTGAAATTGTCTGTTGTATTCTTTGTGTATACATTTCTTGACTACAGATCTTTAACATTTCTCCAGAAGAGATTTTTTTTTTTTTAGTGAATGTGAAGAATTCTTAGGTTGTTCTAAGTTAAATATTTTAGATACATTTTCCAGAAGATATTTCAGATAATTTTATATTGTTGCATTGGAAGCTTGACGCACTGTCATTATTTTGATGTAAAAAGTGCAATACCTACTATATATGTGTGTATGTATACGCATATATGTATATGTATAATTTTTTTCAGTTTACTCCAAAACTCAAGTTAGTCTTTCAGAAGACTAACTTTCAGATGACTTTCTTTTCTTTGTTTTATTCTGTTTTCGGGGGGCAGGGGGAGGTAATTAGGTTTACTTATTCATTTATTTTTTAATGGAGGTACTGGGGATTGAACCCAGGACCTTGTGCATACTAAGCGCACATTCTACCACTGAGCTATATACCCTCTCCTCCTGATTTTGTTTTGAAATCCCTGATTGCTAACTTGGTTACTCTTTTACACTGATGTTATTTTACCGAAGTGGTACTGAGTTTGTTTGGCTTGCTGGCAGAGACCTTATTTTTGACAGGGTATTCTTAACCTTGATTATTTCATAGATAAAAGGGTTCATGGCTACTTTCTTGTAGCCGGATGAATCCTCTGAAATTGTGCACTATTATGTGAAAATGTATTTAGAGATATAATTTTCTGGCTTGAACATTCATGCATTTCATCAGATTCTCAAAACTTTCTCAAGCCATTGGTTTACAAGGATTAAAAAAAATAGCTCTTGTTATATTTGGTTCAGAAGTGTAACCTACTTGAGGAATTCTGAAGCCTAGTTTTATAACTGGAGCTGTTATTAAAGGAACAGAGGATTACAGGCATTTTCACTATTACCTTAAGGCCCAAATACCATGCAGTCAAATCATTACCGTTTCTATATCTCACACTTCAACACCCTAAGAATTTTCTAGATCTTACTTGTTGTGGCCTTTATGATGCCAAGTTAGATGTTTTAGCGCATGGAAAGGGAACACCAGTGATAATCACACCAGGATAACAGGCCAGAACCACGGCCACTCCTGGAAATCCCAAACATATTCATTATGTGATGATTTTGATTGAATGTATAAAAATCTTAACTCTCATCACCTTAAATAGGAAGTGAAGTGTTTAGTCCTGCACCTGAGAGGCCCAGAGGTGGGCTGAGTTTGTTGTGTGGTTTGAGCTGGGACCTGGCTCCCAGTGGCTATACTTCTGTGTATCTACCTCTGGGCCTAATGTCAGAGATTTTATCAGCAGCTCATTCATATTTCAGAGTTAAAATAATGACAATAATTGTGGCATTCAGAGTCTGGTAAAATTATAGAACATGTTTTATTTAAAAAGAAGCATGTTAACCCCTCCCCCTACCCTCAGCCGGCTGGCCCTGCTGGGGCCCTAGGAGGGGCTTGGGGAGTGGTGTGAGGGGGCATCTCTCAAGCCTGTCCTGGCCCTGGCAGGAGGCGGCCAAGGGAACCCCCTTCCCGGGTATGGGGGAGGGGCGCCTGCCGCCGCCGCCGCCCCTCATCCCACCCTCTCCCACCCACCCCCCGCCGTCAACGCTTTTATTCCCTGGGCCCCGCCGCCGCCTCCTTCCCGCTCCCCGCACCCGCTTCCCCCCGCCCACTGCGAACGTTTTGGGTCCGGGCGGCGGCAGGGTCACACCGGAGAGAAGAAAAGCGGCGGCGGCTCCCGCGGCTCCCGCGGCTCCCGCCCTGGCCCGCCTTGGCCCGCGGCGGCCGTCAGACGCTTCCGTTTGAGGAGCCGGGAGCCGCGCGCTCCCCTCCGTCAGACCGCCACCACCCTCCCCGCGCTGCCCGCAGTCCGCCCTGCGCGCTCCGCCCGGAGGAGCGGAGCCCGCGCCCGGCCCGCCGCCGCCGCCGCCGCCTGCCTCGGAAACAGTAAGACCGCGGGGAAGGCGGGGAAGGCGCAGCGCGGGGCCAACAAAAGATCGAGAAGCAGCTGCAGAAGGACAAGTAGGTCTGCCGGGCCACGCACCGCCTGTGCAGTCTCAGGAAACTTACGGATGAAAGATTAAATGTTGAAGTCATATGCGAAACTGGTTTTTTTTTTTTGCCATTTTCTAGGATATCAAGTTTCTTTCACCAACAATATGAACTAGATGGTTCCAGGAGCCAGGTACAAAGCGAGGAACGGGTTATGGACATGAAAACCAGTCTTCCCGAGAGTTTTTCTACCTCCCTACAAAGTCAGAGTGTGGCGGAAAAGAGAGAGGTCACTTCATACATGATGATTAGAATGTGCACAAAGAGGATGTAGGATTACATCCCGCCATAAAGGGTACATCCGAAGTGGGTTTTGATATTTGAATATAGAGCTTACTGGTATACCTAGTCTAGGACTGCTCCTAGACCAAAGTCCTGGAAGTTGTCCCATTAACAGAAAAAGCCATTGTTTTGTTTCTGGTGTCCCAAGACCTCCATACAGAGTATGAATATTAATAGGTTCTCAATGTATAATTTTTTGACTGTTCACCCCCTCGAGGAATAAAATGATCAACTGTCTTCTAGAATAAATTCAAGAACCTCAGCTGGGCATATTTTACATAATTATATTTGTTTTTATGGCTTATTTAAAGTAACAATCTCTTATTTTTCCTTAGCGAGCATTTATTCTTAAAATTTGTAAACAGTATGCGGTAGACATCACTAAGTTTTTGGATTGTCTTTGTTTTATTTTGCTGTTGTTTTAGGGTATGGGGAGTGGTAGATTGAGCCAAAGATAAAACCAAAACTAGAGTCTGAGTTGTCTGTCTAGCATATTATTGTACTTTTGTATTAATTATCAGAATTTAAAATATTAAGCACGAAAATGGGGTACTTCTATATAGTTTGGAGTGTATGGAGAGTCATTTGTTTGCACTGTGGAGTTCAAGTATGCCTTCTCGCTACAAAATCAAAAAAGATTAAGTAAGATGACTCTTGATTTTCTAGGCAAAAAGGTGCCAGTTTATGGAGACAGTGAAACTAGCCATACATACATGTATAATATATAGATATGCATGTGTATATATGTCATATAAGTTTAATTAACTTTTGTTAAAAGTGAAATTTGTTAATTGAGAGTTAATGAGATTGAAAATAGAAATAGCCATATAAAAACTAGCAAGATTAAGATAAAGAAGGATTATCACAGGCAGGAAAAAAAATGAACAGAGCAAAGCACAAATAAGACCAATGTATATGTACACTTATCAAGGAAGGATCTGGAAATAGATGCAACTATTACAGAAATGCTTTTCTAACAACTTGGAGATAACATATATTTGGAAGTAAGTGCATCAGAAATCTCGTAAGACACCTGTGAAATCCACCAGTTTACAGGTGACACATCCTAAGGAACAGGACCTGGGATTCTTGAGAACTCTGACACTAAATCAAGATTGGTGGCATGCTTCTTACTTCATTCTTAATCCTCCAGTTCTTTGCTGTTACTGTCAATTTAAAACACTAGCATGGAGAATGGCATGGGTGATTGATCTGTCTTAATGAAGTCTGTCTTGTCCAGAAACTTCTTTCTTGATGTTATCTTTTTAAACAATATGACTTCTTCAGGTATTTACGTTTTAAATTGCTTTTTATGATTGTCTTATCCGTACCCTTTCATTCATAATAAATATATCTTAAAGGGACTAACAGTATGAAATGCATGGCAAATATTACAAAACTGCTTTGATTTTAATGTTAAGCTTACTGAATACCTACAGATGTGTAATGACTCTTTGTAACAGAATTGTGTGTGTCTGTGCGTAGTTGACAGTTTTACAGTATTTACTTTATCAATCTCATTTCTTTTCCTTTTCTGTTTTTGTTTCATGTTAGTTTTCAGTGCTTCTGCCTTAAGGGGAGTTGGGCAGGATAATATGAAATGGTGTATAATGTTAATTTTTTAAATTGAGCGTTTATATGTATTTTCATATTTCATGCTCATCTGATTATGTAGATAAACAAGACTTATTCCCATTTAGGGGATATTGCAAGGAGCGTGTTGTAAATAATGATTTGGCTACAAACATTTGTTTTATTGTATTGGTACTTTCTTTGAGCATGCTGTTCACTGAACATAGGAAAAGCAAACATTCTATAAAGTAGTCAGAAAATCTGTACCTGTCTCATTCCTAAAACTCTAGTAAAGTTGTATGTTTGAAAAGATGATTTTTCAAACAACTGAACTATAAATGCAGAGTCTAAGCTTTATAGGACCCAGTGTTTTTTGCTTCTCCTCCTCCCCCTCCTCTCCTCCTCCTTCCCCTTCCCCATCCCCATCCCCTTCCCCTTCTCCTTCTCCTTTTTTTGATTATAGGCCTGGTTGTTTGAGATTTACATCAAACATCACTCATGTGCAAATCAGATGTGTTTGGTGCAAATCTCACTGCATTCTGAGATGATTTGGGGGAGAAGCAATTTAACTTTAAAGGACATTTACAATTCTTTTACCACAAATAAGGGCTAGCTTTTTAGTCTCTAAGTTATGTTTAATTATAGTTTAATGGAATTCTGAATTGTAAAGAAAAAAATGTAAACATAATTTAAGAATATACACTTTAGTCATGAGCTTTTTTGGCTAGAAATACAAAATAGAATTCAGATCTTTTAGTAGCCATGTAGATTTTTAGACTGCATATGAGAGTAAACACTGCTATATTTGTAGAGTGCCTTGAATGATATGAGGTTCTCTCTCTCTCTCTTTTTTCTTTTTTTTTTTTTTCGGAGACTGAGGCAAATAGTAAATTTTAACAGATCTGATTTGAAAAAATTAATTCATTTAAAAATACTAGTTGCCAATGTGAGAAGGACTCTTCATATAAACTACTGCTCTAAAACACCTTGGAAATATGTAGATTATTGTATTAATATTTAGACAGTGGGGAAAATCTCAATTTTTAAAAGTATTCTTTGAAAACTGACAGTATATTAATTTTAGTAGTAAATTATCATTTTCTTAAAAAATTTGTCAGTATAGAGGAGGATTCATCTGTGTTCTTAGGAGATGAGTCGTGGTGGTTAGTGATGTGCATAGGAGAAGTATGAACTGTCTCATATTTGGTAACGCAGCCGATGGCTGTATTGAACATTAGTACCCAATAAGAGGGAGCCTGCTTCTGCTGAGGCTACTCATTGCTGGGGACAAGTTTAGGCACTGGGAAGAGTGCAGCTTAAATTAAACTATTTAATTTAAAAATCCTGTGGCACTTAAAGTGTATTTACTACTATGATGATATGCCCCCATGATATGCACTGAATGTATGCAAAGAAAACTACGTTTGTCATTATCTTGTCTTTCTAATTAAAAGTTAGTATAAAATAACACACACTGTAGAAACACCCCAGGTTAAGAGAACAAAAAGCTTGCTTTGGAAATCATGATTACAACTTATTAAAATCATGTTAGGTGTTTTAACAATAAAACAGGTGTGCTGCGGGGGCAGCGGCGGAAGGAGGCTGCGGCTGTGGCTGCAGACACTCAGCTGATGCTCGGAGTCAGGCTGACTGAAAAGGACACAAATGGAGAAGTTCTGTGGGTGTGGTGTTATCGTTGCATGACAGCTACTTTAAGGAATCTGCCGCCGAGAAAATGCTGCCTTACAGATGAAAGTAAACTCCGCCCCTTCGTCTTTGGTCAGTACAGAAGAACATGGTTTTATACTACAACAGTTGAAGTTCCAGATTCTTCCATTTTGAAAAAGGTGACTCATTTTTCTATTGTTCTGACAGCCAAAGATTTTAATCCAGAGAAATATGCCACCTTCACTAGGGTATTGTGTAGAATGTACCTGAAACACGGGTGCCCTGTTAAGATGACAGAGAGTTACATAGCAGTTCTCATGAAGGGGATATGCCAGAGTGAAGAAAATGGCTCTTTTCTCAGCAGGGACTTTGATGCCCAAAAGGCATACCTTGCAGTCTCCATCAAAGACATTGTATCTCAGTTTGGAATGGAAACCATTATCTTAGACACAGCACCGATGATAAAGAAAAGAATTGTCATCTATCTCCCCAAAATAGAAGCCATCCAGGGGTTTACCAGGACTCTGTCTGTTCTGATGTGACATCAACAGGACTGGACCATTCTTCACTCCTTGTGCACATTGACACTGATAAGCTGGAAGCCCTGCAGATGTGCCCAGGTTACGTCGCAGGATTTGTAGACTTGGAGGTGAGGAACAGATCAGACCTGATTGATGTGTTTGTGAACCTGGCCGTTAGTGAGATTACCAGTGCTCCACCTGCAAAAGAGAACAAAAAACTTGCTTTAAGAGGTCAGGACAACGGGCAAACTGCATAAAGAAATCGGTCAGTTAATTGTCCAGTTGGCAGAAGAGCCAGAGAAGTCAGACAGCCAAGATATACAGCATATTTCCCTAAAAACAAAAGAAATTTTCACCAACCTGCCTCCGTTTTTGGAAGTTTCCGGTGATGGAGAAAAGTGAGTGCTCAAGTATGAGGCACTAAAGCAGAGATAACTTCCACCAGCAACAGAAAACGTCCTCTACCATCTAGCAGAACAAATGCTGAAAATCTGACCATAGGGCAGAATGTGTCGCTGATGACGGATCTAAAGCCCTAGCACCGTGACTATCCATCAACTATGTAAAATACTGGAAATAACAAAAGAAAACGTTATATTTGTAATGATTTATTTGAAAGCATTGCAATTTGACCTGAAGAAGCACTGAAACAAATATGAAAACACTTCTGAATTCCTCCCACCTGATTAATTTCATGCCTACTCTCAACATTTACGAAGTGCTGTTAACCACCATGTGTAACGTTACAAAACGGTGTCCTGGAGTAAGAGCAAAATAGCTCTGTTGAGTTCTCGTGCAAATGACAGCAACTCCGAAAGCTTTCATCACTCTGAAAAAAAAAACAACAAAACAGGTATTCTTTTTTATTTATTTTATTTTTTATTCTTATTTTTTATTGAAGTGTAGTCAGTTTACAATGTTAGTTTCAGGTGTACAGCAAAGTGATTCAGTTACACATATACATACATATATGTAAAAAGAAATTTTCAGTTTCTTTTCCATTACAGCTCATTAGAGGAAATTGGATATGGTCCCCTGTGCTATACAGGAGGTCCTTGTTGTTTATCTATTTTATATATAGTAATGTATATCGAAACAGGTATGCTTTAACCCTGATCATAGTCTAACTAATGAATGACCCTTGACGTTGTGTTTTCAATTCAAGAAGTTTCTTAGAGCAGTAGTCTTAAATTGCATTCTATCTGTGTGAAATAGGTATTTTGAGTCACGTAAATACTAAGTGAAATGTTGTTGCCTTTGCCATCACCGTAACTGCTGTTGAAGACTGGGGGCAAGAGGAAATACTCGCAGCCCAAACATCTTTGTGCGTAGTGTAAGATGTATCAGTCCTCCCTGTTATATAAGAAAGGACCACTAACCAGCAGTTTCAAACACCCCTTGCTTGCTCTCAGCTCTGGGACTCAGGAGTCCAGGCAGTAGGCCACTGGGGTTCTGCTCAGAGTGTCTGCAAGACTGAACCAAGGTATGAGCCAAACTCAGTTCCTTTCTGGAGGCTGCTGAAGAGTTTGGTTCCAAGTCATGGAGGCCTCAGGGTGGAGCCCCGGCCTTCCTGCTAGCACTCAGCTCCCACACCTTTGGCACCTGACTGCTTCCCTTTTCAAGGCCAGCAAAACACAGACTTTCCCTCCTGTTGAGTCTCTCTCCCACTCTGAGCTTGTGAGTTTAGGAGGGGCCTGGCTTCTGTCACAGGCTCACCCTGTTAGGTGAGGCCCACCCTACAGTCTAGCTTTTGATTAAGTCCGAGTTAACTCATCTGATCAGGGGAGTCACAGTCCATCCTCCTCACAGCTCCCACCCCCTCCAGGCAGGGGTCATACAAACATGAGGGACATCGGGTCACTTAGAATCTGCCTTCCAGAATAGGAAGTGAGATTATCAGTGTGAAATCATGTAGAGAACATACAGAGTTTAAAAAAATGAGTAAGGAAACTGGGCACCAGGGAATTCTTTGGTTAAAAGGGAGTTATGATGGACAGATATATACTACTATGTATAAAAGAAATAAACAATGAGGACTTACTGCATGGCCAGGAACTATATTCAGTGTCTTGCAACAACCTGTAATGGAAAAGAATCTAAAAAAGAATATATATAAAAATATATAATGATTGAATCCCTTAGCTGTACACCTAAAACTAACACAACATTGTAAATCAGCTACACTTAAATAAAAAGCAAGAGGGGATTAGGGTGTGGGGAGTGAAAAAATTGAAGAGGAAAAGGCAGAAAAATATAATAGAAAGAAAAAAGAAGAAAAATGTAGTTTAGTGTAAAATGTCATATGACTTAATAGGCTTTAGACAACTGTCACACACTTTGATGGGACATGCCTAAAAGGAGTAAGTAAAATGAGAAACCTGTTGTATTTCTGCAGGTAACTATGCATTTCTTGAGACTGGATGTTGAGAGAAGGACAAATAAAGGAAAACATGCTGCACATAATTATAATATCATATCACATCATATCAATACTCTTGTCTCTGTATAATACTGAAAATACAACATTCAGTATTACGAAGTGTATCTCTAAATCATTAAGACCAATAAGGTATTGGTATAGTTTAAAATTGTCCCAATATTACAAGTATATAAAAGTAGCACCAAAAAAAGAAACAAACTGTCAGGAATTGTACCATGCATATGACTTTGAGGTCCAGTTTAGGATTCTTAAATTGTTTTAGAGATTGAATAAAAGATTGTTTGAAACTTTTTTTTTTTACTGAAATTTAGCATACTTAAATGGATTGGATTTTCATGGCCCAAAAGAGCACAATTTTCTTACTTTGTAGATTTTCTTTGTGTAGATAAACAGCTGCTCGTTTTCCAAATATAAGTTCCATGTTTCATCTCATTATTAACTCTCAAGTGGGTGGATATAAGGACAGTTTTCTCTCAACAATACCAATGTGCCCTTCTCCTCATCTCTCCCCTTGGCAATCTAACCAAAGGAAAGAGGTATTATTAACAATGTATTTTAGCACTTCACAGTGTAAAAGGTTGCCGCGCCTAGTAAACTTGGAAATTATTTTATATTGTAGTCTCCTCTTAGGAATTTAAAATTCATTCGAGCCTTTTAAAGTCACTGATAAGTCCTGCAGCATTTCTTATAATTTAAAGATATCTTCATAGAGTGCCAATAATTTCCTTACAATAAGAAATTGAGACCATTATTTTGACCTCATTTGTGGTCTTCAAGGTCATTTAAACATTGGGAGCATTTAGTAATTATGATTCATGTAAATCTTTGGGCTTGTATTGGATAACTTTTTCAGAAATTAATTTGAAACTTAAGATTTTTGAAATGTCTAAGTGTGTGTTCATGCCTGTGTTTTTACTTTTAGGAGTACAAGATCCCTAGCATGAGTGAATTATTATTGTGTCTACTAATAGAAGTATTCACAGCCTGAGGTTCCCTCATACTTACCCCAAAAATATGGTCTTCATGTAGAGATCAGAAGCAGTAGAGGAAAGTGTGTGGATACAACTCAGATTTGATAAAAGATTTGGGCTTGAAGACCCAGAAGATTACATATGCAAGTAAGTTATCACACAAAATGCCAACAGAGTGTAACAACTCTTAACAGTCTTCCAAGTTGCTTCACTTCGATGATGTGATTTTTAGTGTCATCTTTTTTTTCTGTTATATTTTTCTGAAAAGCCAAGAAATTTACAACCTTATTTAAGATATGTTTCTGTCTACTTTTGAAAATAATTTGAGGTACTATACGGTCAAAAATACCTATAGAGCAAAATGATTTAAAATAAGGAATAGAGGGGGGAGGGTATAGCTCAGTGGTAGAGTATCTGCTTAGCATGTGCAAAAATTCAATCCTAATAAATAAGCCTAATTACCTCCCCCACAAGGGAAAAGTCAAAGTAAATAAAATTTTTTAAATGTAATAAAATAAGGAATAAAGAACAAAAAGCCAAGTAAAGGGATGCAGTTGTGCCAGAGTTACAGTTAGTGCTGAAAATTTTACGTTTGAGCTTCCTTTTGGCCAAGTCAATAAAATAAATGGTAAACTATTAAAGGGAACAGCAGTATGCATGGATATAGATCCACATATAGATACATACACACACGGGATGAAGAAGTTTGAATTTTTCATCAAAGGGAGCAATACAGTTCTGAAAGTAGAATTAGAAGTCTTGGCTAACATTCCAGTTGGCCAGGTAGAAATTCACCATAATTCTCCGAGAAGTGCTCATGAACCAAAGTCAGCTGGACTATTTCACCCAGGCAGAAGACCACCTACCGTATGGCATTCAAATACTACTCCATAAATCCTGTGTGAATACGCTTGTCAAGACTGGGTGGTCTTATGGAAGACTTTTGACTTCAGTGGCATTTGTGTATCATGAAAATATTTTCCTTGTGCTTCTTGGCGGGGTTCTTTATCTTCTCTTTGATATACAAGTTAAAAGAGAATTTCCACTTTATGGTATATTATAGATAAATATTTCAGTCCAGATGAAATAAACTTTATACTGCTGTCACCACAATTTGTATCTTTACCATTTATAGCAAGTTACATTTTGTTTCAGTTTCCTCTTTCTGTGGCTCTGCATCTCAAGTTATTTTTCCCCTTAGATCTGTAATCTTAGCCTTTGAGAACTAGACGTTGTCCTCACTGTCTTTAGAGATGGTGTTGTCCAGCCCTTCATTTTATGGATAAGGACACAGGGGCCAGAGAGGTGAAGTGAGCAGAGCTAGATTTCATTCACAGTTTTTAACTAAACAGATTTGTTAAATCCATTTTCCCCACACTGCTGTAAATGGCTTGTCATCATGTTACACTGCAGCTCTTGCCTTCTCTTCATGCAGAGGGTTACATAATACTGTAAAAATTGCAAAGGATTTGAGATTTTGCCCTCCCTTCATTGTAGCAGGTTAGCCTAGCGCAGCTGCATGGATGCTGACTGCAGACCTGAGCCTCCTGGGTCAGAGACAAGGGACTGATGACAGCACTAACCGAGGACCAGTGCTCTCTGTTCCCATCCCCGCAGGTCCGGGCCAGGAGGGCCACGTGGCCCCTGCACACCTGGTGGTTTACATAGCAGGAGAGGCAGTCCTGGAGGTGCATGTGTGGATGACTGTGATGCATTTATTCAGTCATCAGATAATAAACAATAAAGTATCCTCCAGAATGCATCACCTCACGTGGGACTCCGCGTCACTCAGCATGAGACTCCACTCCAGAAAAGTGGCTCTTCGGATGGTTCTGAAATCCCTTTCCTTATGCCAGCATGATGGTACCTTCTTACTGTCCTGTAATATAATCGTTGTCCTAATTTTTCTTTTTTAACTCTGTCTCCTGGTTTTCTCTATAATTTTACCGCATGTACAGATTTCCCTCTGTACTAGCCTATGAAAAGTAAGTTACTTTTTGTTTCTTTTGCAGTATCTCCCGGTGGGATCATGCTGTGTGTGTGTTCACTTTTGTGATGTGATATGCATTTCAGAGCAAGCAAACTAAGTAGTAGTAGGATGTTTTTCAATTCATGTCGATGTGGATAGCTTCAATCATTTGCTTTCCTTGATGGACAGTATTTCATTGTATAAATAGGCAGTCTGTCTGGAATCTTCTACTTTGATGAACTTTTAACTCAAGAGGCTGAAATAGCCAGTTCTCTTTCTCCAAAAGTGCAAGAAAATGTTCTCTGAGTGTAGCTAAGAATGGTACCCATGTCTTAAGACATAAATACTTTCAACTTTATGAGACAATCAAATTATTTTTAAAAGTGACCAATTTACACTTCTACCCACAGTATACAAACATTTGTTTTTCTGCATTCTCCCCAGCTTTTTGATTTTGCATTCTTCTAATTATGGGTAGTATAGTAAGTATAAAGTTGTATCTCAGTATTAAGTTCTACTTGTTTTTTCTTATTACTAATGAGGCTGAGAATTTTTCGTACTGTTATTGGCTACTCAGAGTTCCTTCTCTGTGAAATGCCTACTCATGCCTTCTGCTCAGTTTTTAATGGACTCTCTGGCTATTTAATAGATCATTTGGAAAAGAATTGACATTCTTACAGTAATGACACTTCCTATCCTTGAGAACCTTGTTTCTCCTTTTATTCTGGCCTTCTGTATTGTCCACATGGTTTTAAAATACTCTTTCTAAGGATTTATAAATCTTTTATAAATATGTGATGCATCATTATTTGGGTTTATTTCTGTGGTCCTTAATAGGCTTGCTAAAATCCCTTTTTGAAAATAACATTTCTAATTGTATATTGCTGATATATAGAAATGCAATCAATTCTTAGTATCAACCTTACACCTGGCAAACTTGCTGAGCTCCTTTATTTTAATCATTGCTCTGGCAGTTATTTTGGATTTATGCCAAAAATCATGTGGTTTGTGAAAAAGATTTCTCTCTTCTTTCAGTTCTTGTGCTCTTTCTTTTCTATCTCTTACTAAGTTGTCAACTGCATTGGGAGGTATCTCCAACCTCTTCCTGATTTTAGAGTTTGCTTCTTTTAAAAATAATAAAGTTTAAAATTTGGAATAACTCAACATTTACAGAATGTGGCAAAGCACAGAGAGTTTCCATGATGCCGGGTCCCTCTGTGGTAACATCTTCTGGAACAGGAGCACCTTTGCACAACTACGGGGTTAGTGTTCACACAATACTGTCAACTAAATGACACACTTTTCTCATATAACAGCATTTGTTCCCTCCCTGTCCTTTTTCCATTTCAGGATCCTTCCCAGAATAAGTGTTTCATTTAGCCTCATGCCTTTCAGTCTCTTCCAGTCCGTGGCAATTTCTCTTTCCTTGTACTTCATGACCTTGACACTCTTGAAGAGTATTAGTCAGGTATTTCATAGAATATTCCTCAATTTAGAGTCTTCAGATGTTTTCTCATGATTCCCCAAAAGTGATGGGTTTGGAGGAGGGATTCCAAATCAGTGTAACACCCTTCCGCTCATAGCATAGCAGAGGGTGCCTACTGTGAACCACACCTACACTGATGCTGTTAACTTGAGTTCCTCATAGGGCTCATGTAATGAGCTCTTAGGTGTTGAGGAGCTGCAGGTTAAAACCCTGTTTAATCAGCCATGACGAGTGATGTTCTTTTCCCTACGGAAAACCGTGAGAGGAATCCGGGTTCCTCCTCCTCCACCCAGAGCATCGCCAAGAATTGCTTTGTGGTCAGTCTGCCGTGCTGGATCTTTGCTTGTCAGCATGGAGGAAGTGGCAGAATCATCAGCTTTGTATTATGAATGCCTACTTACAATGCTGGAGTGGAATTTTTTAAAAAGCACTGCAGCATTTGCATTGAACCTGTCACTCAAGCTCCAGTGTTGATTCCTTTCCAGTAAATGACCTTGTTTTCCTATTTTCCCCCCTTTCTTTCTACAAGGTTGTCAATGTCAGAAGATGTAAATTTCAAGTATACGTTGTATGGGGCTCAGTGTGCAAATTGGAAGGAAAGAAGTTTGTTTAATGTAAAGGACTAAAACATTCATTCAAACTAAGCGTATTTGATTACGCAAGGGAAAGTATATCTTCTTTAGGAGTTTTGATTGAATTTTATCATAATATAAAGTTTGCTGCTGTGATTTTCTTTTCCTTTGACCAGCAACATTTCCCAGTTTAGCTTATAGTCTGTGTAGAGTGCCTGAGAAAAGGAGTGTTGTCTTTTTTCAAACCATTCAGATCAACACAAAGTGAGTGACCCTCAGGGATGGGTAGAAATCTCTGTTTTAACCAAGATTCTTCTCCACTTCGGAATTGTAAAGCTCAAGCTACAGACTAGGAAAATTACAGAAGGTTCTGTGTTTGGTTCCATCGAACTTATTTCAGCAAGCACGCAATACTGGGGAAAATAATACATGAATTTATGTCTGTGTCAGGCTTGCCACTGATGGGTAAGCTTCGTATAAAGGTTACTCCAAAGAAATGTCTCTTGTTCTCACTCGGCACGCTCAAGATATCTATTTCTTCCAAATCCTGCCCTCTAAAGCAATAAAGTGATTTTAAAATAATAAGTAAAATATGATTTAATAGCCCATCTTCTGTCCTGTAATGATTACACATCTCCTCTCTTGTAGCTCATAGCAGCTGGAGGACAGTTGACATTTCCCACCTCCTACAACCTCGAAGAAGAGGAAGAAGATACAGAACATGTGCTCCAGTTTATGATTATCTCCGAGGTAGATGATTGAGCGCATCATTTGTATTTAATTGCTTTACACTCATGTTATTTGAGGTTATTCCTTACTTGGTTAGTTTAACGTTCATTTACTTACTACTAGAGAAGAATGTCATATCTTGGTAATTTTTTTATGCCAGTCTTATGGTTCATTCAGACATACCTAGAAGACTAAGTATATTCATTGGGTTTTAAAGATAAAGGAGATTTTTAGAGCCAGCTTGGAATTTTAATGTCAAACTTAATAACCACTTTCCCAACAATATAAGGCTACTGAAAGTGTTTAGGCAAATGGCTGATTTACATAGTTGTATTTTTTCCATCTTCCTTTCTTCCAAATAGATTGTATCATTTATTTCTTTGTTTACATTAGGCAAAAGTAAATGGAAAAGGAAACTTGTTTATTTAAGTGCAGTTAAATCTTGACTTCAAAAGTACTAATTTAGGTAAGAAAGATACACGAGAAACTGCTTTTGGGATTTGGAGGGCTATAGGCAATCCCCAAATGCTGAAGTCTAAATTTGTCATAAACGCTCTTTCACCCTTTCTCATACTCTGCCTTTCACATAACACGTGCCCTTCCCTCAACTCAGATGCTCAAAAGTACACATTTCATGCAAGTGTATGGTTCCAAATGGGTCCATGTTCATTTAGCACCAATCTCTGTTTCTTGTCTTGAAACTTCCATGTATCTGAATCAATACAAACAAAAATTCTTCCCTAAAAATGAATGTTTCCAGTATTAGATGAAGTGATCTAGGTGATATATATCAGGAGGTTCTCAAAAAATGTAAAATTTTGAGAAGTTATATATTATTTATATGAATGAACTAAGATAAAGGGTTAACCTAAATGATAATGGTGCCATTATCCTATTGGGGGCATTAGACTGCAGGGGTTTTTTATTTGTTTTTATTCCCAGATAAGAATCCTTTAAAACAATAGCCTAATACAATTTTGAAAATAAAAAACAAAACAAAATAAATCAAACACAATAGCTTAATACACTGTTCTAAGTTTTCTTCCGTATTTTCCTATACAACCCACATTTACCATAAAATAGTATATTTGAAAGATACAATTTTTGTGCACTTTTATAAAATTGAGGTAATTGTAATCACATATATGTATGAATCTCTCAAGTATGTTTTATTTTAGTTAATAGGGGAAGCAAGGTCATGAGTAACCAAAAAGTATATACTTTGTAATTGATCTAATTAAGGCTACTGTTTAAATTGCTTTCTCTGCCTTTAATACATACCAGAAATAAGCTGAATGACAGGGAAAGCCAACCTGAAATTAAAACCCTACTGAGGATAATCCACAAAGTGGAGAATCTAAATACGGATCCTTTTTACCTGTTTATACCTTTTCCCCCCTAACAGTTTTACCCCATTTTTACTTTCCTTTCCCTTTAGGGAAATGACTTGAGAATCAGCACAGCCCAAGATGAGGTGTATCTGCAACAATCTCAAGAACATATAAACATATTGTTACATAAAGAAGAATTATTTACCAACATGGCACAAATTTCCCACCGGTAGAATAGAGTTTGTTACAGCGCTTGCAAATTTAAAGAGTCCTGATACAAATCACAAACAGCCTTGAGACGGACGCCATCTTCAGGTAATCTCAGGAACTGCATCTCCCAGTGTTCACACCTTTACCTTGGGGCAAACATACATGTATGTGCTAAGAGTGACTTTGAAGGCCCCTAAAGTGTGCTGCCTTCAAATAGTAGATACGAATGGAGCACTAGTTTTCTGGAAAATGTTTCTATTAAGCTTTAAAAATTTACCTACCCAGAATGGACTTGTCTGAATCCTTTCATAGTATTGATGATTTTTTTTCACAGTTATGTCAGAACATGCAATGAAAATGATCCCCATACTGAGAAATAAAGTTGCCTTTATCGTGACTTAGAGAGTGGAAAACTGAAGTTATATAATTCCAGGGTACCCATGTTCAAAAAGTGGTTTGTGAAATATTTTCTTCCATTAATTAATTCAGTAGTTTCTGACTTAATAGTATATGTTTTGTAATAAGAAATATGAGTACCTTCATTTAAATAAACAAGTCTTTTATAAAACACTGTAATACAATAATGGCTGCATTATATAAAGGAAAGTATGAGCTTTGGGGGCAACCTGACTAGGAATTAGCTCTATTGCTTACTATATATGTGACCTTTGGCAAGTGGTTGGTCCTTAAGGAAACTTACTTTCCTCAAATGTAAAGTAGAGAAAATAGTGCCTACTTTTCACGGTGACTGTGAAAATCATATAGGATAATTATGTAAAGTGTTTATTACCTAGAACGCTTTAAAAGGTTAGTTCCTTTTTGTTCTTCATTTTTCTCCTTAAGGAGCGCGCTCCCTGAAAAAACCAAACATGCCCACATGAGGCTGACTGTCAGCCGCTGCACTTTCCTTTGTTAAAACAGTGATGTATTTGTCTGACAAAATGTTAACTTCTATTGTTAAAACTGTCTGAATGAGCTTTTTCTTTTGTCCTTGTCTGATCTAATAGTAAATAACACAAGCTATCATGGCAATTTTCTCCTATGTTAGACTGAGTTAGATGATCAAATGAAACCCAGAACTAGCAGCGGGGCATACCCATAATCAAAGCAGTGTCTCCAACATTGGTTCATCTCCAAGAGGGTGGTTTTTATTATTTTATTTATTTGTTTATTTTTTCTTGCTGGTGGGGACTACTTTAATTAATTTCTATACTGCTAGCACCTAGCTCAATGTTTGGGACATGGGGCCCTTCAGATTTTGTTGTGCAAATAAAACTTACGGAGTTATAGGCTGAGAGGGGCCTTTACAGTTTGCCTACCACACTTTGCCTCAGGAGAAGCAGAAGGTTCTCAAGAACATCACTCTGGCTTTGGAAGCTGAGTGACAGTCACTGCAAAGATAGGCACTTAGAGAAGAGCCTGTGAAAGGCAGCAAGGAAGGGAAGGCCAGCCGTGTCCTAGGACAGCTGAACATTCAGGGCACAATCAATGCCCTGAGACTATGGGAGGGGGCAAGCAGGTCTTGAGGGCAGGCAGCAAACTGGAAAGTTGAAGGGGTTCAGATACCAGGTTAAAGGGGTTTTCACTGATTAGGCTTTGGGAAGCCCTTGATATTTATTCCAGTCAGTGACACAGAGACTCATCTCTTGAGGGTCTTTAGGCCAAAAGTTATGAAAAGTCTGGGTCCTCAAAGAATTTTATGCAGAGATGCCTATTTAGGTTCTTCGGAGCTTTTATATCCTAGGTTACTGTTCTGCCCATCATTTTCTTATTTATTTATTTCGGTCTGTGCTATGTTTCATTCACTCAGTATCAGGTGATGTAAAGGCTCATTTAAACACCTAATGAAATTCTTATTATCTGTTTTAATTTTTAATAGAGGGTTGGAGAATTCTTTTTAATGTAAAGCAAAAACAAAAATCCTGAATTCCTTTTTCATCACTGTACTTTAATCTCAAGTTATGAGATGGCAGCATCCCATCCCAGCGCCAGTAAGGTTAGAAGCTGAGGGCCCACTTTACCAAGAGGGTTCCCTAACTGGGTTTAACAAGACTCTCAAACAGGATAATCCAAGAAGGAAGATTCTAAGTGAAAGGTCAACACAAATTTCCTAGCCCTTCACGTGCTGCGTCCAGGGAAAAGTAATGCCGGCTTCTTACCATCAGACTTTGCCAGCTTTTTAAAAATGTAAGATAAAGGGTTATTTGTGAGCTGACTAGAAGGCACCGGAAGGCAAGGAGCAGATCCCGGACAGCCTCAGGTTTCACTATTGCAGCTCGGCCCTGGACCAGAGGGGAGCATCAGCCTGACGCAGGGCTGAAGACAAGGGCCCCTGCTTTCCCCAAGCGACCGCGCTGGGCGGCAGGCGGCGCGCCCCAGCACGGAGAGGCGGGTACCCGGGCCGGGCGCGCCGAGCGGCGCGGAGAGCCGGGCTGCAAGGCGGCCGTGGAGCAGCGG
Source organism: Vicugna pacos (assembly GCF_048564905.1). Lineage (NCBI taxonomy): Eukaryota > Metazoa > Chordata > Mammalia > Artiodactyla > Camelidae > Vicugna > Vicugna pacos. The sequence goes on along the minus strand of NC_132994.1, from coordinate 8,237,914 downwards.
CTGTCAGGGAGCGAGGCCAGCATCCTCCCCGGCTTCGGGAAAGAACCTGAGCCTCCGCAACTCCTACGTAGCCGGGTTCCCCAAGGCGAGAGGCTGCTGACCGGAGGCAGAGGCGCGACTGCGCCCGCCAGGTCCCCGAGGGCGATGCCCCCGCAGTCCCCCGGCTGCGGCTGCCTGCCGCGTGGCCACCGACCGCAGGCTGTGGCCTGGGCGCGCGGGAGGAGGGAGATGCGGGGCGCTGCAGGGTCCTCTGCTCCGCTGCCCCAGAGATCCGGGAGATAAAAGTTGGCAGGATGCGGATGGTCTGCCGTTCAAGTCACATCCGCCGCGCCACCTCCTGTGGCACCAGCGCTCACAATAACCTCTTCCAGCTCAGTACGCGTCCCTGCAGAAGGAACAGCCGACCGCCTGCGCTGCCTGGGCCGGAGAGCGGGGGGCGCGGGGGACGACCTTCCACTTGCCTTCCTAAGCCCCGACACCTCTCCGCCAGCGCACGCCCTCCCCGCCCGCCGCCGCCCAAGACGGTGTTTTTTAATTGCTGATGCCCTCGCCCATCATTTGCTTGTGCTGCCTTGGTTGTCTTACTTACACTTGTAGTATTTCAGCTAAGTGTAATCATCGTCACCGTCTCCAGGAGGGAACGGCAGATTCATAAACAGAACCACTCAACAATGTACCTCTATTCCACAGTGAGATCTGCTAGAAGCTGGGTTAAAATACCATGAAGATGAGAAGCAGCACTTAGGAGTTAATTCTGTTTTTTTCACATTTAAATTGAATTAAATAGATTGTCGTGATGTTTAAAGAGTACAAAGAGATGCATTCTCTGGCTTTCAAAATATAAATGACAACCAAAGTGACAAAAACTGGCTAGGGGGTTATTTATTTTTGTCAGCATTACTGCTCAGATCTAGTAGGAGATCAAAGGCATTTCCCCTGATTCATGTCAGATCATTTCAGTGTCTACCCGTCTTACAATCATTAGTTTCATTTGAGCCTTCTGAGGTTTTCCCATATGTGAGCATGGGCTCTGACATGGGCGCTCATCCAATTAGGTGTCGCCTTCTGCAGCCTACATTACGTAAGGCACTGTGGCTCATGAAATAAAAGCCATGTCAGATTTGAAACTCCTACTGGTTTCAGGTGAGCCAAGAGGCAGCATGAATCCTGAGTTGGTAAGCTTGTAATTTTATCACTGATCTGCTAGTGGATTGAGTCATTTGTAAAATATCACTTGGGTTCAACTTGTCTTGCACTGTAGGCTTCCAATGTGGTGTACATCCTGTGTGCAAACAGATTAAGTTGAAGCTATCTCAACAGAAATGGATATTTAGATTTGTTTAAGGAGGATTTACTACCAAGGTGGTTGTCTTGGCAAATGGGCTCACGTTCCCCCCCGCTGTGGAGGAACTGGAATTGAATAACTGGGCTGCAGGTCAGGATTTTGATTTCTGTTTTCACCTTAGCCATTTAATAGTCATAAACATTAAGTGTTGTTTTGACCTCTTTGGATTTCAGTCACTTCGTCTGTAAAATAAGGGGAGGAGAATTTGCTTGCCAACTTCAAAAGCTGTCTATGAGAATGGAATTAGGGGACTGTAGAAACACTTTGTTAGTGTCAAATCAGCACACAAGTCCAACACAGTTCTATCTGACCTGCATCATTCCAAGGAATACCATTTTTTCCAAGTACCATGAAGGCTTGGAGATGTCGAGAATAAAGCACGTACTGATATTTTGAAAATTGTGACAGTTTTGCTGTCATTCTTTTCCAAAATGCCCCATCCAATAAAATTAATTGATTTCCTTCTCATTGTCCTCATTGATAAGATGAAGATAAAAATGGAAAACTTTTTATTCTTCCTTTGGAATTTGAGAGAAATCAGTTTAACCTAGCTGTGCATCTGTCTCCTTTAAATTCTCCAAATGTTAGATTTAGTAGGATCATTAATATTTAACTCAAACCAGGAGCCCTATTCAGTTTTCTTAAACATTTATTAGATATACGACTGTGCAAAACAATAGATTTCCCCTATTCCCTATAGTAGACATTAGTATGGTTCATCACATTTTCAACCTCCTTCTTGTGGAAGATTGCACTTTCCTAACATTCAAGGGTAGGTGTGGTCATCGGACTTGGTGTGGCCAATGAAATGTGAGCTGCAGTGATGTGTTACTCCTCTTCCCCGTCCTCCAGCCTCTGGAAAAGACTGAATTGCCAGTGTGAGGCTCCGTGGAGCTTACCCAGCTACCAGGAGATCAAAGCAGCCTGACATACGGACAGCACACGGAGGTCAGCTGCTCTGAACCGTCACCCAGACCTGTGGAGGATTTGACATGAGGAAATTTTTGCTTTCTGTTAAGCCACTGAGAATTTGGAGTTGTTTCTTGCCACAGCGTAACTGAGCCCATCATGATTTTATTCTGATGCATCCCCGTGTGTCTTTACTGCTTGTAAAGAAATAGGGGATTTCTTCAAGATAAGATGGTTCCACGTGAGTTTTAAGAGTAATAGTTTTGGTATCAAAAATGTTACACAGAATTTATGTAATAAATAATCTAGAAAAATCTTTATGAACAAAAGAGTGTTTTGATGATTATAGGAATAGTGTTGATAGCATACTTCTGCTTTTTGAAATTAATGATACAGGTAATCACATTTTGAAGAAATTATTCTGACGAGGGCTTAGGACTCTTAAAAAGGTTTATATAAATGTTACTGGAAAGAGTCTGAGCCTGGATTTACACCCACATGTGTTTTCTCCTCCTTATCTTTGACTGCCTCCCAAATCTATTCTGTAATAGTGGATTCATCCAGACTGCCATCATTTACTGAGTGCCTGCCTTGTGTGTGGAAGTCCCAGTTCCTTCTTCTGTAAAAAGGCAGAAACAGTATCTAACCTTCAAGATAGAGTGTTCAGCCAAGCAGAGAAGCCGCCTCGCTGGGTTACCTACAGTGAGGTTACACAAACCTCCAAGTGTTACATGAGACATGTGACTGCTATTGAATCTGCTTGGCTGCTGGAACTGGCTCCACACTTTTATCAACAAGAAACACACTTGTCCCTCAAAGCCAAGAAGGCCAAGGACTGGGACCAGTGAGCTGAGCGTGGCTGTGGCCGCAGGCGCAGCTTGGTGTCCTGGCCTCCGTGCAGCCAGCCTCCATCTAGGGTGGGTGAGCCGGCATCAGCACGTGTGGAACCTTCAGCTGCCTGCAGTGGTTTGCAGCCCATTCAAGCCCCTGTCCGCCCTGTCCCTTCAGCATCCACCTTCCTTGCTGGGGTCCCAGAGGATTTTGTGCTTGAGCGGGCGTCCTGCTGCATGGGAGCTGGAAGGACCATGCTCTTTGCTCACCCAGCAGCCTCCCTGACCCGGCATGCCAGTTCCAGCAGACTCAGTCCTGGCCCAGGTCACAGGCAATGAGGACAGCGGGCCACTGCTGCTGAAGCACCAAGTGGGCTGGGCAGAGGGTTTGCTGGGCTGGCTTTGCTTTCCCTGTGGGGCCACAGCTCCGTTGACCAGTAAGGTGTGTGGCCAAGTGTGAACAGCAGATGGCCACGAAGGTCTGAGACCCTGTGAACACTGTGGGTTTGTGCCAGCATCACTGAGGGGTGTGCCTGCTGGGCACAGGAGTTCCCAAACCAGGCAGGTTCTGTTTCCCTTCTACCAGTGTCCTTGTTTGTCAGTGGCCAGGAGACTTGCAAGGATTGGCGATTGGTGCAGAAGACCCGTACGTGCTGTGCTTTGTGCACAGGGCCTCTGTTTCACAAGCGGGCTTAGCTCTCCCTCCGTGTATGGTACCACATCCCAGTGCCACTAGTTCACCAGCTCAGACCCCATCTGGGATCCTCTGTAGCAGAAATTCACCACCATTTAGAGGCTCAGCCTTCTGTAGCTCAGGAGCATCACTTGTACATTTATTTTGGTGTGTCTACTTGGTTTTGGCCAGAATGTGGGGTTCGGTGGGTCTCCTCCAGCAGGCGCTGGTCTTAGTGGTGCCCCAGGGCTGATTTGCTGTGATGATGTTTGCATTTCAACACATGACCAGTACAGATTGTTTTCCCCTTACTGTTTCAATGACATCTATTTAAAAAACACGTAGCTTGAGAATTTATTTTTGTACTGATGTTTGTTTGGATGTGCCGCTTTTGGCACTAAACATGTATGCCATTTTTATTTCTGTTTTATAAACATGCAAATAATAGTGATAACTTGTTAATAGTAAACCTTTTATACCTAAAGTAAATATGTTCCCTTAAAAAAGAAGATTGAATGCTCAGAAAATGATGTCTCTAAAAACACTTAAACTGCTACTTAGCACACACTGGGAGGCAAGGTGGGGTGACAAACAAATCACTGGTTTGGGGTTTGAGTCTGTGCTGTAGTATTTGCTAACTGTATCCTATAGACAAGGCACTTGACTTCTCTGAGCTTGGGGTCCTTCCTTTGTAAAAACATGACAAAAACTTTACATTGGTTTCATTGATATTTAAAGGAGAAGTCTCTCATGTTCCCGTTAGAGTGTACAGAAGACAGGAGATAATCAGTGCACAGTGATTGTTATGATGTGATAGTTCTAGGCTAATGATAGAGGATACAAAGATGGATACATGATGATTGAATTCAAAGAAGGCCTAGTGCAACATGAAAGGCAGACAGGTAGGTCTGTGACAGTGTAGTAAAGAATACAGTGGATGTGTGGGAGTACTACAGTGCACACCTGGAGGACTGAGGAGGAGAGGGATTCTCATATTAGCATTTCATATATTTTTGATGAGTGGTTGCAACACTGGCCGATTCTGTCAGTTCTTTCCCTCGTCCTGAGATTGAAAACGTATGGAGAAAATGTCTAGCTTGTTCCCAGATGGCCCACTCAGACATTGACTGAGCCAGTGAGTAATTCTGTTACCTTTTTAGGAATGGAGTAAAAATGATCAGGCTTCAAAAATTGAGTAGTATTTTGTGGAACTTCCACAGGACAGAGGCTAAAGGAAGTTCTAAGTCATCGTCTTATGTTTTGTCAAAAAAGAAATAGAACAAAGCACCCCCACAGCAATGAAATCTTTACTGATAGCGACTAACCCAAAGTAACTCCTGTTTAAGTGCAATTAAACTGAGGTCTTCCATATAACAAAGGTGACTTGAAAAAAATTAAAGAGTTTTAAGATCAAAAGTCTTGTTTAAAAAAAGAATTCGGTGTTTTTTTCCTTTTTTGTAAAACATAACATATCTAATTCCGGTGGAAAATATAGTAAAACAAAAATATTAAGAACAACCTTTAAGTCAGTGCCAGGCCAATATTTCGGATATGATTCCAATATTTTCAATACTAATTATATAATTATGTCTTTTCTCTTCATCCATCACCTTATCTGTATTTCCCTCTCATAATGATGGGAACTAGCCAGCTAGAACATTTGACTTACTTGACAAATCTTTGATTGTTCATGCATTTCCAAACCTTAGAACTTTATTATTACTGGTGTTATGTATTTAAATGAATGCAGCCTGTATCAAAAAAAAGAAAATGACCATATTGAAGGGAAAAAAAGAATAAACTGCTGCCTTCTTCAAGAGTAACACTTAAAACCATTAAATGCATTAAAATCCCATTTAACAAATAGCAAAATCTAACAAACATTGGGATGGCTCAGTGAATACTAATGTGGAATATTGTCGGGAAAGACATTTGAGTGTTGAAATTTCTCAAAATGGTTACATAGATTATGGAGGGGAACATCTATTATTTCAAAAGACAAATTAAAATTGACAGTTCATTGAAAATATTTTTGTTTTTGTTCTGTTACATTTTAAATTGTTTCTTAAAGTAGTTAATTACTCATTTTCTATTTTAAAAATTCAGTATTCTTTATGTTTTGCTTATTAATTTTATATTGAAAATCCTAGGACTCTATCTATATACAACTGACCAGACTGCTGCTTAGTAAATTGTGGTAGTCTTTTGTATGATAATCAACTAATATAGTCATCATAAAATCATCTAATTCTTAAAGTGATCAAAAATATGTTTGTCATATGATAGTCCATTAATTGCAGGCAATTAAATGTCACAATCAATTCATATAAGTTCTGGCCTCAAGTCATATGCTAAGTCTTCAATTTATTTTCTTTATTAGCTCAAGTAACTTTTCTTCTACTTATCTGATTTTATTCATCTGAAATGTGGCTACTAAGCTTTAGTGTATCATTTGTTATGGAGTATGTTACACATTGTTGGTAATATAACTGCATTCCATTTATCTATCCATTTACTTATTCACTTATGTATGTATGTAGTCTTGTATCCATCCATTTATCCATCTACCTATCCACTATCCATCTGTCCTTCTATACATCCATAGATCCATCCATCCAAGAAAAGTGATTGGGCACGTATTGAGGTGATAGGGCTAGGTATATAGACACACAATAGAATCTTTGTTCTTAAAGAGTTGCTCCTAAGCTCATGGCAACATAAGCAAGGACTATCCTTACTGTAGTAACTCTTCCAAGCCTTATGCTGTGTTAAGAATTACCAGGTCTAAGGGGGGGAGGGTATAGCTCAAGTGGTAGCATGCATGCTAGCATGCACAAGGTCATGGGTTCAATTCCCATTAACTCCTCCAAAAAATAAATAACTAAACCTAATTACCTCCCCCCCAAAAAAAATTTTTTAAAAAATTAAAATAAAAAAAGAATTGCCAGATCTAAAACTTCCACTCCTAGTCATATACCCCCACGAATTAAAAACAGGTGTTATACACAAATGTGAAGGCAGTACCATTTAAAATAGCCAAAAAGTGGAAATAGACAAATGTCCATCAGCTGATGAGTGGGTAAAGAAAATGTGGTATATTCCTACAGTAAAATACCCATAAAAAATAAATGAAATACTGGGATATGCTACAACATGGGTGAACCTTGGAAACATTATGCTAACAGAGAGAAGCCAGACACAAAAGGTTATGTATTAGATTTGACCGTTTGCGTAAAATATCCAGAAGAGGTAAATCCACAGAGACAGCAGACCTGCAGTTGCCAGGGCTTGGGGGAGTGGTACTCTATAAACAGTGACTGCTTGATAGGTACAGGGTTTTACCGTTGGCGGGAAGGACTAATAAAAATATTTGGAACTAGAGAGATGGTTATGTAATATTGTAAATGTACTAAATGACACTTTCAAGTGGTTATTTTTATGTTCTGTGAATTTTACCTGAATTAAAAAAAATTGCAAGTGACACTTCATATACAAGTTTAGTCGTATAAATGACAACTTCAATTTAAAAAAAAAACTACATAACCTGAATGTTGTAAAATAATGATTTTTAATTCTTCCCAGTTTAGGACCTTCTGCCAGATTGTTTAAACCGTGCCCCTAGTGAAGAACGCATTCAAGAAATAGTGTCAGATGAGTCAATCAGTAGCTAAAGATAATTCACTTGTTTTAGAGAACACCAGCTAGCACTCAGCCAAATGCTTGTTTTCTAAGATTTCAGGTCAATTTTCCTTTTCTGCTTCTTCTTGATTATGTGTAAACTCACACATGTTCCTAGGTGCTATCAAGTGTCTAGGCTTAGTAAAGTCAGAATAAAAACAGTATTTTAGAAACCTGTTGCTGAAAAGCTTACAACTTGGTTAAAGGTTGTCACTTTTGAAGATGTATTTATTGAGCCCACTGACTTTGTTCCCTGTCTCAGTCTCAACAGACATTATCGGACTGGCAAGCTCTTCGATAACTGTGAATTGCCAACCAATAAAAATCTACCACCACCAGACTAAACTACAAATGCATGACCTAGCAAGAATTAGCTGCATCTTTTTTAGGGCTAAAATAATGGCATATTATGTGTTAACAGAGATCTATCAATTATCTAAAAAGGCAATAATTATCATTATGAATCAACAGCAGTCATTTAATTTTGTGTTCTTAGAGTTTATTTAAAGTATATTTTAATACATTAAAATAACAAAAAAATCTAGTTTGAGGGATATAAGTAGTATTTTTTTGGTTTGTTGCAGTATTTCTTGCAGTCAGTTTTATTGTTTCAACCTCTCAGCTGGTCATTCAGCCCTACACACCCATGTACAGCGATGACGACAAGGGCTTTGTGGACCTGGTCACCAAAGTTTGCTTCAAAGACACCCACCCCAAGTTTCCCACTGGAGGGAAGATGTCCCAGTACCTGGAAAACATGAAGAATGGAGACACCATTGCGTTCCAGGGCCTGAATGGGCTGCTGGTCTACCAGGGCAAAGGAAAGTTTGCCACATGCCCAGACAAGAACTCTAACCCCATCATCAAGACAGTGAAGTCTGTGGGCACGGTCATGGGAGGAACAGGCATCACCCTGATGCTGCAGGGGATCCACACCATCACGAAGGGCCCGGACAACCAGACCATGCACCACCTGCTCTTCACCAAACAGACCGAGAAGGACGTCCTGCGGTGGCCTGAGCTGGAGGCACTGAGGGACACACATTCTGGGCGCTTCCAGCTCTGGTACATGGTGGGCAGAGCCCCTGAAGCCTGGGACTACAGCCAGGGCTCTGTAAATGATGAGATGATGCGGGACCACCTCCCACCCCTGGAGGAGGAGCTGCTGGTGCTGATGTGCGGACCCCCACCCACGATCCAGTATGCCTGCCTCCCCAGCCTGGACTGTGGGGGCACCCCAAGGAGCACTGCTTTGCCTTCTGATGGCCGGGCCCCCTGCCCTTGCTTCCTGTGCCCTGCCTGCACCCAGCCATCCTGTGTGGTTCCTTAACATCACTGTCCCCCACATCTGCTGTGGCCGGGTTCAGCCTGGCTTGCCCATGCCTGGGAGGTCACCCCACTGGGCTGGTCCCTGAAGGTCCCGTCTGGGAGCAGGGCTCTATTACAGGTAGGGCTGCCGTTGGCCACGTTCAAGACAGATTCCTGTCTGGGCCTCAGTGATTCTTACTGGAGATGCCTGGCCCCCGGCCTCCCTACCCATGCCCACACTACTGGGCCGAGGCTGCCAGCACCATGCTCCCCACCCTTCCTGGAGTGCACCACACTCTGGAAATAAACATAAATATATGGGCAGCCCACAGCTGCAGGTGCCAGACCCACAGCCACTGCCTCAGGACCCTTGCCTACTGCCCCGCCTGCTTCAAGGCCACAGCCAGACCTTCGCACCTGACACTACATGATAGGTAACACCAAAAAGTCCTCCTGGCAAGAGCTGCTGTGGGTGAGAGACTGCCCCCACCCCAGGGCCCAGCAGGCCCGGCCAGCAGGGAGCAGGGCTCTCCCTGGGGCTGGAGTAGGAGGGGCCGGCTGGCCGAGGGCCCTTCTAGCTGGCACACGGGCCTCCTGAAGCCTGTTTCCCCAGCACAGCCAGACATTAGGGCAGCCTTAGGAAGTCCAAGCAATCAACCTCTGGTCAACCGCCTCGGGGTCCTGGGCCACCAGCCCTGATGGCAGAGCAAAGAGATGTTTATTCCTCTGTCCCAGGCCCCCCTCCAGCTGCCCTCGCCCCAGCATGGGGAATTCTGCAGCAGAGCCTCTGGTCTGAGAACATTCTCAGCTGCCTCCACGCTGCCTTTAGACAACAGCATGCTAGCCCCTTGCATATCAGCTTTTTCAGTTATTTGTGAGCTGACAAACATTGAAGTAAAACTTTGCTAACTTGAACCCTTAAAAGAAGCAGAAACAGAATAAATTCAACAGAATTTGACAGAAACAATAAAAATGACTACTAGTTACATAAATGGCTAGCATTTATAACCATGTATATGTGTTATGTACTATATCAAGAGGTTTCTGTTCATTACTTCATTTATTCCTTTAATCAGACTCATGATGTTTGGGCTCATATTATCTCCATTACATAAATGACAATATTGAGGCCTAGAGATATTAAGTAATTTTTCTAAGGCTATTAGACTGGGAAATGTTGGAGACAGAATAGGAATCTTGGTCTATCTGACTCTTGAGTTTGTGTTTTTAACAATGAAAATTTAAAATTTTCATTTATTAAAAAATGAGGAAAAGTCAGTAAGATGCCAATAACACATTTAAATTGTGAATATATATACATATTATTTGCATAATTTTTGTAAAGAAATATACACACACAATACACATATATACCACTAGGTAACAATTTTCAATTTGACCAGACCAGCTTTTCCCAGAAATAATGAATGATACCAACTCCCTCTGCCAAAATCACCAGTTTGACAGAAGTACCAATAAAGTAAAGCCCATAAATACAGAAACCAATGAATTTAATTTAGACCCAAAACAATTTAAGAAAATAGTTCTAACTAAATCAACTGAGCATTTGAGAAAGTTTCACTTTTACCTACCAACAAGCAGATTTATTGCTGAGAAAAAGCAACCAAAATAACTTCCATCTTTCCTTCCTTCCTTTATTTTTTTCACTTCCATTTTTTCAGTAAATTTAAAAGCTCAGACTGAATGTTAATATTGTGTCTTTCCACTTTTCTAGCTTAAATGTTAAAAATGAATCAGTTAGACGTTTTTTGTTTTAAAAATTCCTCCAGCCATATGAGTTTAAACGATCTCAAAACAAACAAAAACAAAAAAAGGAAAGAAAGAAAGAAAAAAATGAAAGGAAATCAAGAAACATAGCCAAAAACCAAGAAATGAGTAAGAATGTTCTCATATCTTTTCAGTATTTGATGGTGGTACTGGTTGTAAGCACTTTTAACTGGGCTAAATTTCCCTAATATGACGAATGGCCAGACTTTCAAGTTGTGGAGATTCCTATGTCTTTTTTCTCAACATAGATAGCTTGCTTGTATTTAAATCATTGTTTCTATACTCTTCCTCAGGTGATGTAGCACCTAAGAGCTTGTTTACTCATTTACCATCTCCTTTTCCTTCTGCTCCAGTTGGGCTCTGTTGGCCTTGACCCTGCCGTCCCCTGTCCTGCTGACAGAAGCACTGTGGTGGCTGTGGAGTCTGTCCCTGTTCACCAGGGAGCACCAGCTTCTCCAGGGAAGTGAGTTCACAGGAATAAAGCCTCAGTGCATTCTAAGTTCCTTCAACATTACTGTCAATAAACTAATCTAAAATAAATTTAATTTTTTCATTAATGATTGCACAAATGGTAGTATATTGCTTAAAGAAACTCCGATGTCTGCCAACAAACAAATCATGGTTTTCAAAAATTGTTACTCATAATGTCATCTTGAAATCGTGTTTCTTTTGAAGATATTTTGCCTTACAACATATAGCTGAAAATCTGATGTTTTTATAGGTATTTATTTTCTGTTTAATCTGTTGATAAAATTAGGATGAATGACAGCAGAATAATATTCCAAAATATTTCTCCTTCATGTCCACCTCTGTACTTGCCAGGAATTTAGCACTACATCTCTTTTCTTTTTCTTAACTTTTCCTCCATTATTTTAACCTTACGTACCACACTCTTTCTCTACTTTATTCCTAAGAATACAAACAAATCACAGCCATCTGAAGGATTCAATCTTTAAAATGTCAAGAACATGATATATGGAAGAAATACCTTGAGCTGGAAAATTCCCTAGGGATTTTTGACTTGTTTAGCACCTAAAGTTTGAGATATTTATTGTTGTCTCAGTATTCTAGATTTATAATAAGATTAATGTTTCTTAATACCACAGTGTGTCATATTAGGGTAATAATTTTTATTTACTTTCATGTATTTTTTAGGTAGTTTGAAAATTAATTTTACTTGAAATCAGGTCAAAAAAACGTAAACACCATTTTCCTGATAGAGGGCATAGCTTGCAAATAAACAGAAGCTTAAATCCTTTACAAATGGTGCCTTTAAGGGATCATTTGTGTGTACAGGATGTTCCACGTCAGCGCACCGACCCACTGTGCATTTACAGACGTACTCCAGGCATGGCTTTGTCAGTTCTCTTGTACTTTAAAATAATGCTTGCTTCCAGAGGATACACAGGACTCAAGAGTCGTATCGCGACAAATGTGCTCTTTTCCTTTTTTTTCTCAGAAAGGCAATCTATGTTTTTTATTTTACAAATGTAGGGAAACAGGCTTAGACCTGGGCAATGACAGCGCAAAGCCTCAGGTCCCATCAGGTGCCAAACACCCTAGCTTTTCCCTGTGTGCCTCTGCTGTTCTTGCCCATTTCGTCTCCTCCACCCTCTGCATGCACTTGACCCTCTGCATGCACTTGACCCTCCGGGGGTCAATCTGCTGCTCAGCTCGGCTGTCCGGCTGTCCGGCTGTCCGCGCGGCCTCTCTCTCCCGCTGGGCCCCGCGCTCCCGGGCCCTCCCGCCAAGCCGCAGCCTGCGGCGCCAGACCCTCTCCAGCCTCCGCCGCGGGCCTCGCCCCCGGGGGCCGCCTGGGTCAGCAGCTGCCGGGGCTCGGCCAGCTCGGCGCGCAGCGGCTCGGCCGGCGCGCGCATAGGTGCCCGGGCCGTGCGGTCCGCCTCGGCCCCCGGGGGTCGTGCAGCCGCCGCGCGCAGCCGGGAGCGCGCCTCGCCCAGGCTGGGCCCGGCGGGCGCGCGGGGCGCTGGGCAGGCTGCCCGCCGCGGGGTCCGAACACCGCTTCCAGTGCAGGACCAGCGGGACCGCGTCCCCGAGCACGTCGGGCAGCGGCGGCGCTTCAGGCCCGCGAGGGCTCCAGGGCGGCCCCGGGCCTGGAGGCGGCGGCCCAGGCGCTCACCGGCGTGGGCCCCCAGGGACGTCCGGCACCAGGCCGGTGGCGGCGGCAGCGGAGGCGGTGGCGGCCTCGGGTAGAAGCCGCCGCCGCCGCCGCCGCCGCCGCCGCCGCCGCCGCCGCCGCCGCCGCCGCCGCCGCCGCCGCCGCGTTCCCCGGGGGACCGGGGCTGCAGAGCCCAAAGGTGTTTTCTTCTCGGCTCAGCCTGATCTATCTATAATTTTTTTTAAAAAATGTAATTCATTGAAGTTCACTCTTTTCCAAACACCATATAGAGAAGGTAAAAACAATTAAGGAAATGAACTAGCTCTGTCAACCCAAATTTGAGTTTACATTTAAAATACATGCTATATCTGGTGAAACATTCTTTTATTAAGAGCCTAGCAGTTTTCACTTCAAACCAGGAAGCTCTCTTTGAACCATTAAGTTCTTATTTCAATTGGAATAATAAATGCCTTGATTCTTTTCTTGCTTTAACACTTTTATTTCCACTTTGATTATTCTCAGTACCCTTTATCATCTTTTATACAAATTTCAAATGCCCATTGAATATAAAATTGTCTGAATATTAGAATGCTTTAATTGGCTATGGATTTTGTTTCTTCCTCTCTTTCTTCAAAAATATTTATTAAGACTCCTTGGTAAATTCTGCACTAGATGCCCGGGGGATTACCAAGGTTACATCATAGTCCCTGTTCTTAAAGAGCTAACAATCTGTTTAGGGAGACAGAATAAATACCTATGAAAAACTGAATCACAGTGTAATAGAAAAGAACAAAACTGACTCCATATTAGGCTCTGAACTTTAAGGCTATTAACACTTTTGCACTCCTACAAAAATAACAAGTTGCAGAGTAGAAAACATTTGTTTTGTTAGAGGTTTTACAAGGGCACCATGGCCTGACTCACATGGACGGCTGCAAGAAGAATTCTTAAAGCAAGAAGTTTGCAGCAACCAACCAACCATACCCCCTCCCATTTTTACTATAAAAAAGAGCCTGAATTCTGACTTGGGGAAGATGGTTCTCCAAGACATTAGACTGCTATCTTCTTTGCCTGCTGGCTTTCTAAATAAAGTAACTATTTCTTGCCCCAGCCCCTCCTCTCCCAACTGTGCAGCAAGCAAAACAAGTTTGGACTCGGTCGCAACAGCACTGTATGAGTAAGGCACCAGGAAGTGGTACAGAACGTAAAAACAATAATAATTGAAAGAGGTGAGTGATTTGAGTGTAGAGAAATGTCACAGAATGTATCCTGGAGTGGAGAAACCTCACATTGGATAAGGAAGCAGAAGGAAATGCCAGTGCCTGTCACACAGTAATTGTTTGATAAATGAAGTTACTTCGGTGTCCCTAAAAGAATTTGGTTGAATCAAGAGACAATGACTTCTGGAAGTCTGGAGTTTCTCTGTGACCTCTTAATTTCTTCTACTCTCTAATAATTCCATCTTCTCTTTATCAGAATCCCCTATCCCCAGGCTCACTGTTACCTATGAGTATCCTTTCTTAATTTCATTTGCCTTTTTATTGAATTCAGAAGGCCAGGCACCCTAGTTTTGTTATCACTTATGTCCCTGGACCCTTTAAAAGCTGAGTAGACTCCAAAAGATCACTAATGTCTTAATTCTAGCCTGCTAAAAACAGATCAGGACTCCATTATAAAATCATTCTCTTTTGTTTTGTTTGGGGCCCCAGTGTTGATTCAGAACCCCTTTTCTCATTTCTGTTTTTATAAGTCCCTCCACAGTTCATCTCCCAAATAGTGTCTTACTTTCCTAGTGTCATTATAATTCATTTCACTTGACAAGTGAGACAGGTGAGGGAGTGAAAGCAAAGTTGGGTATTGAAAATAAAGTGTTTTAAGTCAAACCTCAATTTCCTTTTTGTAAGATGGAAATATTAACCACTTCTTGGAAGTGTTCATACTTTCATTTTAGCTAACAGATATTGGTGACCATGTATTTTGAGACAACCAAGACTCCTGACATGGATGATAATGTGATGGACAATACAGAGATGGTCCCTGCCCTCAGGTGGGCTGGACAATGTGCCAGAAAGAAAATTTAGATAAAGGTGGTAAATGCCATGAAAAAAACAAACAGGGTGCTTAGATAGAGGTACTGAGAATGGGTTTAGGAAGACAAGATGGGAGGGACTCCTTTATGAAAGGTGGTCAGGAAGACTTTCTGAGGTAGCAGCATCTAAACTGAGCTTCTGCACAAGTGTCAGGTGTGTGTGGTCACAAAGGGCCCCGTGCTGGGAACAGGTCTGATCCCAAGATGAAGGGAGTGTGGGATTCACCCGGGAGGGGTTCGCCTGGTGGAGGGGCAGTCGGGCTTACTCTGACTGCTGGCCTCTGGTGCATCCCCTGGGCTCCCCCACCCACCTGCCCTCTGCACACTGGGGTCACAGTGAAGGGTCATGGTGTGGTAAGCAGCTGGACCAGCCCTTTCTCGGAGATCCCGGAAGTGCTGTGACCCCAGGGTGCTCCTTCCTGCTGCCCTGGAATAGCCCAGTGCCCTGGAACCACTTACTGTCCCAGGAGCAGCCCCGGGACACCCACACTGGCCTCAGGACAGCATGCAGGAGACGGCCATAAATGGCCCGGGTCGACCTCCACAAACAATCTGCCCATGGCCTTGGGTGGAATCTGTCAGCTGCCTGAGGGACCCCCTGCAGCTAAGTAAACACCGAGACATAAATTGTCCCAGAAAAGGGGAGGTGTATACCCAGGAGCCCCGAAGGAGGAAGCACTTGATCTTCTAAGCTGCCTGAGAGGACAGAAAGTGGGGGCCTGGAGGTGAGTAGAAGTGGTGACCCTGAGAAAAGCACCTAACAGATCACACAGAAGCTCAGGAAAGAGGGAGGGGAGGGGCTTCGGGGACCACCATGGTTAAGGCTCTGAAAGCTTCCTGTCAGGAGCCCCTGCCTGGGGTGACAGAGCGGGGAGGAGGCTGTGTGCCCTCCTCACCTGTGTGTGTGTGTGTGTGCACACGCACACGCACACAGACCATGTCCTCAGTGTATGCCGCCCCCGCCAGACGGGACCAGGTCTCCTGGCACCTCTAGAAGGCACCTGGTGCATGTGTTCTTCCCTGATGAGGAGTAATGAACCCCAGGCAACCCACCCCCACCCCTCATGTCAGAACAGGGTCAGGGCCTGTCTCTGGGTGTGAGCAAAGTTAACCAGGTTGCTGTAACTTCTTAAGTGTGGGCTCTGGCTCAAGGCTCCAATTGTTGAGAAACCCGCAAAGATCAAAGCACTGGCAAGCACAACTGTCCCGGACCTTAGGCCAAACCCGTGGGGCACCCTGGCCATGGCCCCACCTACATGTCCCATGTCAGTGTCAGCCCAAGACGGGAGTCAGCTTGACCTGCTCAGTGACCAGCCAGGTCATCCTGACACCAGTGGGGCCCACAGCCCATCACCAAGGCCCGTGCATCCTGGGCACTTTCTGTCCCTGAGTACTTACAGGTGGACAGCCTCTGAGATCCCGTCCCCTCATCTGATGGGCCATCCCAGCCCCCCTGCAGGGCCGGGCCAGCTCCCACTCCCAAGCCCAGTTATGGGATATTAAGGAAGTAACTTTGTCTTTTTTTTTTAGCTAATTTTTGATGGAGATACTCTATCATATTTTTGAGCTGATAGTAATGGTCCAATAGAAAAGAAAGCTACTACTGATGCAGCAGAGGGAGGAAATACTGGGAAGACAACAGATAATGGAGTACAGATTATAAGTGAAGTGATATTCCTTTGAGAGGCTGAGTAATCCTGCATGTCACCCCCATTGTTACAGAAGGGAATGTGACAAATGGAGATACACACTTATGCTTGTGGACTTTATCTAGATCTAGATCTATATATATATATAGAGAGAGAGAGAGAAGGAGAGAGAGAAAGTGCTTATTAATGACAATTCCATTGTCCTGTAAAGAGTAGTCAGTACGTACCCTGTTACCAACACCCTTAATTGCTATACCCCTGTCTGGAGATGTACTTCACCAGTTTTTAGAAATACAGATTATTTTACAAAAGCACTTCTATAATGAATCTAGGATAGCAAAATTTTTTAATGAGAAATTATTAGAAAGGTTCAGGAAATTGCTACCTTTTTTGTTCTGCTCAAAGAGGAAAGTTGCTTTTGTTTCCCCTTCAGATGTGAAGTATCAGCTCATTCTTTTTCTAATGTGTTTGCTGTAGATGTTCAAATTTAAGAGCCCTCATATCCTGAGGCAGAAGGAACATTTCCAACAATATATGACACAATTCTATATACTATATTACTTCAGTGGTCTCTCTTGTTTCCATTTTCAACTGGAGAGGAAAAAAGAAAGGCCTTTTCATGATATATTATGTTGTAGTAACCCTCCAGAAGTAAAGTAAGTAACCCAGAAAATGCAATTTTAACTTGATGGCAACCATAAGCTCCTAGAGGGCAGCAGTGCTGTCCCCCTGACCACCCTGATTTTGCATCCCATCCAGTTTGTGGTGACGCCAGAGAAGGGAGACTTAAACATGGTAGTGGGCTGAAGGCCAGCACTGACACACATGGACTCGAAGGCCCAAATATCCCTTTTCTAATCATAATTCTATTTTTATATGATAAAGTGTTTCACACTTAAAAAGGAATGGTGGATTAAGCAGAGTCCTGGTACAATAATGCCATAAAATAAAATATCAAGGGAACATGTGGTAATAAATCATAAATTTCTTTGTGTAATTTGAGAAAGCCTAATAGGATGGAGGTAGTTGAGAAATATACATTTATTATCTATGCGTGAAAGACAGCCTTGTGTGTGACCTCACTTCAGAGTGGGGTGCTACCTTTCTTCCAAATGATTGCAAAGATTTTGTGAAAGTGACAGAGTTCAGGAGTTTGTATGTGGGAAAGGGAGCACATGCCAGAGCATCTACATCCCCTGGGGTGATGTTAGGCACTCTCTTGAGCTAAGGTTCTGAAGAGTCCATTTATGTCAACTGCTTTTCTTTTTTTTTTCAGCAACTTTCCCTTCCATTTTCCTGTCTGTGCTTTTACTTTGAGACTGACATGTTTCAATATCTCAGCTGTATTTGACTATTTCAGAAGAGACATCAAGCCAGTGCCTCCTCTAACTAATCTCATTTGCTGGGTTTGCTACCTAAGTATTTTCCTTTATCCAAAAAAAAAAAAGTATGAAATTTACAGACAAACTGCTTTTTAGTTAGTTTGGTTTTGAAATCTAATTAGAAATTAACTGAACTATTTTTTTGATATCAGACCAAAATCCAGGCCTCTGTTACAGTGTGGACCTACATAAAAAGATTATTTTTGACTCAGGGTACATTTGAAGTGACCTAGAAAACATTCCAAGCCACAGGGGAAGATTGCATACTTGCTCCTTGTCACTCTTCTTGTGACGAGTGATGTGAAAAAACATTTGGAAAGCACTTTTGTAGCAGGATGCCACTAAAAATACCCAGATCCTCAGAGTGAACCTTTCATCTTTTTCAGTTTGGGTTTCCTTTGTATTGTTGTCTAATACTGTTTTATAGTATCAGTTGCAAAAACACTTGCATTTTAAGGGTAATTTTATTATTTTGATTACATAAAATATGACAGTAGGAAATGTAATGAACTTCTACATTATTATTTTCCTTTTAAATCAATAAAGAAAAGTGGGGTCTCTTGGTTCTACAAGATTTTCCATTGAGTTTCAGAAATGTTGTTTTCAACATGATTAAAACATAACCAGTTTTATGATCTTATTTTTTAAATCTCTGTCTTTGAAGATATAATTTTGTGTCAATATGACTATTTGTAAGAAAAAAAAAACATTTTTTTTTTTTAGTAATAGCCAACCTTAGCTAAACTAGAAAGTTGAAAGGAACTAATATGAAGGTGAATTCGAAGAGGAAAGCCAGTCATCACATTGATCTATGTGTTGCACATTCCATCCCTATTCCTGTTATTTAGACAAGTGTTGATAGTGAATTTAACATCTTTACTACTTTGATAGAAGGTTGCTAAATAAATTTGAGA
This sequence comes from Vicugna pacos, assembly GCF_048564905.1. Taxonomy (NCBI): domain Eukaryota; kingdom Metazoa; phylum Chordata; class Mammalia; order Artiodactyla; family Camelidae; genus Vicugna; species Vicugna pacos. The sequence goes on along the minus strand of NC_132994.1, from coordinate 8,219,233 downwards.
GAATTTTAAATGCCTTAAAGAAAAACCTATTTCAACTATCAGCAGGTACTAAAGAATTACTCACTTGCAGGTAATGAAACTGCCATGGGATTTCAGAGCTTGGAAATTCTGTATATTATGTATATTAAGGGCTTTAGTTCCTACATTTTGCAGGAAGCAAGTGGTTCAGAGTTAAATTATTGGATTGTAACTTAATGTCTTTTTTTCTTCTTCCTCCAGGAAAACCTCTTTTCCTCTTTAACATTCAGCCTTTGCTCCTTGCAGACCACTCCCCAGCTCCCCACCCTCAACGCCAGCCTTGCTCAAGTTAGAGCATGCTGCAGCTAAAACCCAAAATAAAATGCCCAACTGTGCAGCAAGAACAGTGCCAAAGACCGCATGCCAGCCTCCTGGCACAGCCAGGCCTTCAGTAGACGAAGGAGTCCAGGGAGATGCTGTCCATCTCGTCCTGCAGGGCCGGGCTGCGGCAGCTCACGTCCAAGCCCCACGGCTCCCGGGGGCCATCTGCAGGGTTCTGGGAGCTGGGCTCGGGGTCTGCCAGGAAGGCCGGCTCTGCCCTGCCCAGCGGGCTGCTCCTGGCGGGCACCCGAGAAGGGGAACTGCCGCCTTTGCCCTCCAGGGACCCCAGCCACCTGTCGGGACTGGCAGGCAGCAGAAAGGACGCCCTGTCTTCTGCATCACATTCCAACAGGGATCTGGTGTCCAGTGTTGGGGCCGTGTGGACCCCTGGGAGCTGAGGGCCTAGCCTGGCCCAGGCAGCTCAGAGGCTCCGCACTCAACAGGGGGAAAGGCTGCTGCCAGCCCACAGGGAGGCCACAGTGGGGATGTTCCTGGGGCCTTGGAGGGACCCGGGGACCAGGCTGCATGGCTCAGACAGGACGGGCAGTCTGTCTGGCACTGTGGCCACCCGTGACAAGGCCTCACCCTCGTCCACACCCGCAGCCATACAGCTCAGAGTGGCCTGTGGCATGGTCACACTGGGAGCCCCCCTGCCAGGATCTGGGGCATCTGCTGGGATCTGAGTCTCCAGGGCCAGCCAGCTGCGAAATGTCCCTCTGCCACTTGTGCCGCGTCTCCTGGGAGGAAACAAGAGCCTGAAACAGAAGCAACCTGAGCTCCCTCTCGCTGACCACATTCTGCGGAAGGCCGGAGCCTGGACCCTCTGCCAACGCAGGGGCCTTAGGTGGCCGGCCGAGCCCCGCCGGGGCCCTGCAGCAGACCTGGTGCCAGGCAGGGAGGGTCCATGGTTTCTGCCCCCGGAGTGGGGACCTGGGGAAGCCTAGCATCGGGCTCAGGACCGCTGGACGCGTGAGCGCGCAGCTGCCGGAAGCTGCCACGAGGCCACAGCCCCCTTCATATCCTCTACTCAAAAAAGAATTTGTCCCTGTGCCCAAGGAATTTAACAAGCTATGTTCAAAAGTGTTTGTTTATGTGTGTTTGTGTTCAAAGTGTTTATTTAGGTGTGTTTGTTATTAAATCCATTTACCAAATTTAATTAAAATTGAGCTTCTTAAAAATAGACTGAAATAAATAATAATTCAAAACTCTTATTAAATCAAGCTGGCTATCCCATTGGTCATCCAGATTAATAAATTTTTATTTTATACTTAACATGAATTTGTATTTTAGCTATTAGCTATTTCCTCCACATATTTGGTTATTGATGATAAAATGAAAGGTTTTGCACCCCAAGCTGTGATAAACTCAAAATGAGAAAAAAATAGAATTTATATGCTTGTAAAAATAGAAATGTATTTCAGTCACAATGAATCCATATTGTATGATATTTAATAGGCATTAGATACATTTTATTAAATCATTGGAGATTGAAGAAGTTATGCCTACATGATGCCAAAACATCATAAAAATTTATCAAATTGTGTTATTGGAAGCTTTCTGGACAATTTCATTGGTTGATTACCTGATTGGATTGTTCACCTTTACCAATCTTGATAAATTTTGTGAAAACGTTAGTTAATGAATATACTTTAATTAATACAAAGAAACGGAGATATAAATTATTTTATTCGGATTTTTTTTGAAAAGTATATGGTTCCTAAAATACTTAGTTGGCAGAAAAATGCCATTTCAATTTTAAAAAAACAATGAGGAAAATTCTTATTTGCCTTGTGGTTTTATCATATACTAGTGTACAGATATAATTGTTTCATTATTCTCATTGTTTATTATGTGTCAAGCAAGCCCCTCACAGATGTAACGCATTAGTCCACATCATCAGAGACTACTGAGGTCCAAATTAATCTCTGAGGTTAAGAGGGCCATAGACTCAGAAGATATGTGTAATTAGCCACAGTTCTCATTAAATCAGCAGTTTTAAGCTGAACAATTGATTTTTACCTAAAATCAGGTAGTTTCCATGAAGCAAATGTTATTAAGACTCTATGACTCTACACACACACACACACACACACACACACTCACAATCACGTATGTTTCTTTAAGAAAAAAATTAAAAACCAGAGGAGGAAAGGAACTAAGATTTGTATAATGAAAAAAATTAGAATGAATTTCAGTCATCTTCCTGTAAGTATGCATATGCTGAAATTAGCATGTAGTTTATAAGCTAGATATTAAATTAACTTTCAATGCTATTTCCCAGCTGTAAAACTGACCATTTAATGTGGAAAATTATTCTTCCTGGAAGGGAACAGGCTAATGACACTGTAGACCTACTTTTGGTAATGTGTTGATGCTTGAGACCAAAATAATAAACTCGAAAGTGTATTTCTTCCTCAGAACTGTAAGGATCACACAGGTGGCCCTTATTGCAGTAAATGTCTTCCTGGTTTCTATGGTGATCCTCTTAAAGGAACCTCTGATGACCGTCAGCCCTGTGCCTGTCCACTCAGTATCCCATCCAATATATGAGTAACAAACTTCTCCCTGTCATGAGCTGGGAATCCAATTCTGCAAGTGTATTTTTGATATAGAATCTACCCTTTCTCTTATCACACATAACTAAATAAATAATAAATATATGCATGACTTTGTTGGGAAGATAATAAGAGCTTTTCTAAATATAAAATATTTAAAGTTATGGCTATTTACTTGGCAGAATTTTTAACATTTTATCTCTAGTTTGGGAGATTAAATATCTAAGAAACAGAACTGAAATAGAGTTTCTTAAACAACTCCAAAGAACAGACGTATGTTATACAAATATCGACATGTGTCTGCATGCATGCATGCACACACACACACACACACACACACACACACGCACATATCTTCATATTATGATAAAAAAAAACTGCAAATATAAATGCTGCTCATTTGGGTCCCAGTCACCCTCTATTTGTGACTCGGGCAAGCCATAAACCCCTCAAAAAGGTAAAATAAGTGATTGATCTAGTTGATCTTTAGGTACCAGTTCTATCCCTGTTATCACATGGTTAATCATATCATCATATATCATATTATGTATATGCTTGTCTTATTGAAACAGTTATAATGGTTTTATATTATAAATTATATTAATATTAAAATATGGGTGACACTTAGCACCTAATTTTGCATAAACTATAGCTTGAAAAAGTTTAGTGCAAACTTCATACAATTTTTTCTAGTCATCCAGATTTCTTTTTTTTTTTTTAAGTTTCTACTTGTTCACCTGTTCCCCTAAAGGTAAAGGGAAAAGCAGACAAAATACATACTTTTAAAAGCCTTTACCTTTAGGGGAACAGTGTATTCCAGCTGCTCTAATTCACTTTTCCCTCAGGGCAGCCATCCCTTAAGCAAACACATAAGCAAGACCCTGAAAGCACAAATGTTTTTAATTTAATGAGGCATATTATGTTGAACAATAATCAACACATTTTTTGTACTAGTAAAAATTGTAAATAACTAATTTTAAATCAAATACTTTTTTGGAATATACTTAAGGGTAAGCTTAGAGCTTAATAAAATTCATATTATATCTCACACACTTTCCAGCTATTTCCAAATACTGTAGTAATGTTGTAGAGCAAAAATTTTTTATGATTTTTAATGAAATGTGTTAGTGACAGTCTTTTAATATGAAGGTGTTAAGTTGATCATACTCTGATGTCTTACTCCAGATAGTCCTAACAAAAATGGATTTTGTTACTAGAATCCATGAATACTACAGACTAAAGACTCTGAGAACTATTCTGTCATTAAGTTTAAAAGCCCTCATTAGAACTAGGCTTTTTACTCTTCAGCCCACATGAAATCCTAGTCCTCTTCCCCCGCCACCTTCCTCCATCAGCATTTTCCACCTTAGCCATTGGAAAAGAAGAGAAAGAAGTAATATTTAATGGAAGCAGACTAGTACATTCCAGGCATAGGGGCAAACACTGTATTTGACATTATTTTACCTTCAAAAACAATTCAGTGAGCAGATGTCATTACTCTCATGGATTAAGTTTCAGAGTGGGACAAGAGCATTAAGTGCCATCTGGAGCTAGAACGCCTTGCTTTAAATGTTATGTTTCATACTTTCTAGCTGTGAAACTCTAGGAAAGTTACTTAAACTCTCTGTGCCTTAATTCTCTTGTCATTAGTTGGGGATAATAGGACCCTCTCATAGGGCTGTTGTGAGAATTACAGAAACTAAAATACACAAAGCACCTGAAACAATGAGTGAACATGGTGAGTCCAAAATGAGAACTGACCATTATTAAGGAATTTACTCAGAGTCATAAAATATTAAAGTGTCAGACTTGGAATTTTAAGTTTAAAGTCCATGTGCTCTCCATTCCTCTACAGCCTTACACTGAAGACTTCTTAAAAAAAAAACACACTGTGTTTTAACATTAAGGGGCTTAAATGGGAAATGAGTTAAAGTGCAACAGTGATCAGAAGTTCCACCTCTTGGGGGAGTGATGGAAATGTTAGCTGTCTGGGTTGAGATAGTGGTTTCACTGGTGTCTACATCAATTGAAATTCATCAGACTGTACTTTTGAATTATGTGTAGTTTGCCATACAGGAACCATACCACAGTAAAGCTGTTGAAAATTAAAAAATAATAGTGAGCAAGACATTTTCAGAATTTAAAGAATTAGCCTGGGTGGTTACAAACCTGAAGCTCCTTTATCAACCAGGGATGTGGGAAAAGAGGAACAGGCAAAAGGGAAATATGGAAAATAATGAATGTGTTGATCATAACATGACACAAGCCTGGTTCTGGGGTGTGCTTGTGAAGGGTTAGAGCCAGCAACGGAGAACCCATTCACAGCGGTGGGATGGAATTCTCCAGAACCATCCAATTTACACAAAACTTTCACTGAAAAAAAATAAAAAATAAAAAAGAGGGGTGGCACGTGGCCACTCATCTGCAGTGCTCTCCTTCTCGGCCAAAATGTCAATGGCATTAGCACAGCTGTCAGCCCAGCAGAGCTGGCCATTCATAGCACCATGTGAAGCCTAGCCTGGTACCTTTGGATTCTGTAACTGGGTGAGAATGTAGGCCTTGTGAATTTATTCTCAAATTGGACCATTACTATAAATACAGGAGAGTCATTAGGGAGAGAAGTTTGCCTGGGTGATTATAGGCATTTGTGACCCATCCTTCTTTGTTTACTGTGCTTCTACTTTATTTTATTTTATTTTTTGAATTTCATTTTTTTTATTGAGGTACAGTCAGTTTATAATGTTGTGTCAATTTCTGGTGTACTACACAATGCTTCAGTCATACATGAATAAACATATATTCATTTTCATATTCTTTTTCACTGTGATCTACTACAAGATATTGACTGTATTTCCCTGTGCTGCACAGTGTAAACTTGTTTACCTATACTGTGCTTCTACTTTAAAATGGATTCTAATTGTGTTCCTGAAAGAAGAAAGTCAGCAAATGTTAAAACTTGGCATCCTTCAGTGCCAAAAAGATTGAGGTCCCCATGTCCAGTGACAGTATTTTCTTAAGTATGTGTATTCCAGTGTGGTATATATATTATGCAGATCTTGATTCTTTAAAATAAAGACAACTCGGTAATAACAATATCAGATACACCAAATATTTAAAGATCCTTTAATTTACAAAGTGCTTTCATTTACATGAAATAATTATTAAGTAATCAATTTATCCTTAGAAGTAGAAGTGGTAATCAAATGTAATGGCTTATTTTAAATTCCAGCTTTAAATGTGACATTTTTACAGGGAGTTATACCTGATATCTTGTAAAAACCTATAATGGACTATAATCTGCAAAAAAAAAAAAACCTGAATCTGAAACTGTACACCTGAAATTAATACAATATTGTAAACCAACTATACTTCAACTGAAAAGTGGCATTTTTTTTAAGTAGAAAGAGGGAACCCTGATAATCTACTTTGATTAAAAGTTCTAGAAGTCTGTTCAGGGGTATTAGGTCTTTTAAATGTAAAACAACTGTGAAAATTAACATAGTTTAGCTGCACAGTTATGGAGAGAAAAGTCCATCTTAATCTAATAACCTGAATTTTTTTCTCTCTAAATAACGGGGCACTTAGTGACTTAAGAGAGAAACTCTCCTTTTAAAAATGTTTTTAAAAAAGCATTACTCTTGTAATCTGAGTTAGAGACTCGGAGGAACAAATTGAACAGTCACATATTAACCAGAAGATGGGATTTGAATGTTCACAGATTATTCAGGAAAAAAAATTCAGCTAAAAGTTGCTGCAACCTTCATCTGGAAGAAGTGTCAGGCTTGGTGGTAGTTTTGCCTTGGTGATTTATCTGTTTAATCCCTGGTCATAAATCTTATAAATCACAAGCATTTTGGCTCCAAATTTCTTATATAATACTGCAAAATAAATCAAATGTGTAGGAAGATAGAGATAAATTGGTATAATTATGATGTATGAATACAGACAAGTATATAATATTTAAATTACACATATGTATCAACTTCATCAACTATTTACAGTGCCCACTGTTTGCTAAGCCTCCTCATCTTGGTGATGCATGTGTTCTAGCTGTAGATTATAACTAGGTAGTGAAATTTACCTCTAGAGAAACAAATAAAAATGTAAATGTTTCAAATGTTTTATATTCATTAATTTCTGGCATCATATAGCTTACAGACTAAATATGGTGTGAAAGAGACAGGTGATTGTCTGCCCTTGAACACTTCGGATGTATCTGAATAAGTAATATTACTGAAATCATTATAGACTTCCATCAGTTACATAATAAAATTAGAGAGATTCTTGGCACAAGGCTGGACAGAGGGTAGGGCCTTAATAAATTCTCTTAACATCATTGTGAGTACTACCTCCTTCTGTGCATCAGAAATGCTAAAATTTAAATTTTTGAAAGAATGGACCACTTCTAGAGCTGACCCTGGGGCACACTCAGGGGACCACATTGAATTATTATTGTTAAAATTAGTACTTAAAATAGAGAAATATAAATATTCTAAGACAAAAGGTAAATTTTAGGAAACAATCAATTCAATAACATTCTTTAAAAATTTTGGAGTGTGTGAGATATTTCAGAGCACTTTCCTGCATATTGTTAAGTGTCCACATAGGTGACGATCATGCACTTGACTAGTCACGCACATCAGAAAGGAAAACTCAACTCCAGAGAAATTCAGTGCCTTGATTGTGATCATAGAGCTTGCTTGTGGCCGAACCAACATTAAAACCAACATATTCTGATTCATCCTTCTGTCCTTCTTCCACTGGGGCTTTAGAAATAGAAATAATTACACACATTGAAGAGAAGGAAAAAAAATGAACTTAATGTTAGACAAATGGTGAATGTTCATTGTAAATAATGACTCCAGGGTTTGGCCACAGCCATGCTAACTCAGATGTAAGGGGCTGGAGTAGGATGAAACACTGCAGATTTAATGACTAAATGAGTAACTAAATACCCTACACTTTAAGCAAGTCAACATATGTTGGCCCACATTTTTAACTGTTATTAAGTTGTAGCTATAATTTATGGTGGCACTTTCCTAAGTATTTACTTTCATACTTTATCAGCATGAAAGGCTTTACTCAGTACATTAACCCATTCTGCAGAATGAGAAACTCAGGTTTGAAGAAACACAGAAAATAACCCAATTCCAATTACAAAATCCAATTATGGACATTAAGTCAGATTACATATTATTTTACAATGAAAGAAATATGTGTTTGCTCAATGGTTCTACTGAGAATAAGTAGAACGGAGATCCTTGAACTGAAAGAAGAAAAGACTTCTGGAGACGTTTCAAAAATGTATGTGGCCAAACCAAACTCATGAAGTAAGATGAGTTTCTCCTTCATTTTCCTCCCCTCTCTCTCAGTCCTCCGCTCCCTCAGCAGTTGCGCTTGGATGTTCTCGAGACCCTGACCCCCAGCTTACTCCCTCACTGACACTTTGCAGCATCTTATCCCTTTGGCCTCTCTTCCCCTAACCAAGTGTTCCAGGTAACAATTTAACTAAAAGGAGTTCTGCTTCCCTATTGTATATGCAAACATAGAACATGTCCTGATTGTCTAACTGATAATGATGGAAATTTTATGCCAGTGATGAAAGGATCGGTTATTTCATATCACATCACAGAAACCAAGAGGAAGTTCAGTTCTCTCTTACACTGGCTGTGAGAAAACTCAAAGCCATACGTTGATCTGACACTATCAAATGAATGTACTTAATATATACTCATACATATGTATACATATATATGCATTTTTTACAATATACATTTTGATTTTAGTTTTGGGTTTTTTTTTCTTTAATATTATTGCATCATTTTATCTAAGTGTACATATTTTGATAGGTGGGATTAAATACTTTCTGGAACAAAGCCAACTGTACCTGCATTTACATATTCACATACATAAATACATACATATATGTTCACATACATACAAATATATACTTACTTATAAATGGATCATTATAAATATAAAAATCTATGTTCAGCCATGAAGGACTATTCCCACATTCAGATCCTTACTACTTATTCGAGCAGTCACTTTTCTTCCTCCTCTGTTTGTGGAAAATGCCTGCTGTTCTTAGATTTTTTTTTTTTTAAGGAAGCAGAATCTAGTTAAGTCCAGACTGCAGGCTGGGGAGTTCAAGGCACCTCAGTGGGGGTAGCAAGTTACGATCCCAGAGGCCTCAGCCCCCTTTCCCAGGTGTTTTGGGGACATTTTCTGGATGACACAGCATCAGGAACTTCACTGATGACTGCAGATCTGCCAAGGCATTGGCCCCAACGTGGCCCCCAGCAGGTGAGAAAGCCACCCTCATAGAAGCAGGTTGGGGGCCGTCCTGCTGGTACAGCAAGCGGCCTGCTCTCCTGAAGCGTCCATCCATCCGGGGCATGAGCAGATGTCTGGCTTCCTCTAGTGGCAAGAAAACACCTGCCATTCACCTGCCATTTCACTGGCTGTGTGGCTGTAGGCCGGTAACCTAATGTCTCTGAGCTTCAGTTTCTATTTGTAAACTGGAGGTGGAAAGACTCACTTCTCAGGGTTATCACAGGGGTTAAATTCCATGCCAGGTCTATAGCACTGGGCACAGGAGAGGTGCTGAGTGAAGAATTATCTTGTGTTGAGGTGAGCAATGGCGTCAGTATAGCTGGATTGAAGTAGCTGTGGCTTTCAGTTCCAAGATCTCCGAGTGACCCGTGGGAGCCCGGTCACAGGGGTTGGGCCTGACTTCCCACTCTGGTCCTGCTCTCTGCCGGAGGCCATCACACTGCTTCTCTGAGCCTTGGTGACCTCCACAAGCAGCGTTCCCCACCAGCAGGGAGCCTCTCCCCAGGCCACTGAGAAAATCCATTAAGCTTCCAAAGTCCTTTGAAGATACAAGCTGTGTTCATCGGTCAGATAACAAGACAGACAAGACATCTTCACCAGGTAACTTCTCTTCGAGAAGCAGCTCATGGAGGCCAGGGCAAGTTGGTCCAGGGTCTTCTAAGTCCTGCGGGTACACGGGGCAGTGACCCACTTCTGATGCAGGGGTCCCATATGCAGTGCCCCTGGGGGAGAGAGGGAGGGGCAGGTACTCACATACCTGGTCTGTCAGAGACCCCATCCACATCCCTGCCCTCACCCCTCTTTGGATCTCCTCTGGTCTCCCTGCTCCTTTTTGCTTCCTTGTCCCTACATCCTGCTCACCCCCTCATTCCTAGCTCTTGTGTGTCTTCTGTGGCATGGAGTGGATAATCCAGGAAGCTGAACACTGTCTCTGCTAGTGTAGAGCTGGCCAACTGGAGTTAGATGACATAATCTTGGAATTACTCAAAGTCAACAATGATCTTACAGTTCCTTCTTTCTGTTCCAGCACAGTTGGCATCATATATTTGCCAAAATCAGTGTCACATTGCTGCATTTGCCCATCCAAATTCTGGAGACATTTTTTACTGTACATGTTTACTTCTCATTTTAATTTTATTTTTGCGGCAGAATACTGTCTTCTCCATAGCTATAACTGCAGTTACAGCAGTAAGGAAGTGAACCCTCCTCATTTTGTGGTCCTTATAGAATACTGAAGCACACGTACAGATATATTTTATGAGAAGGTTTTATTTATATTTATCATGTCAAGTAGCTACACTATTAGAAGTTTAGACTCAATTCTTACCAATAGGTTGAATGCCAGTAGTCAGTTATTGGGAAGAGACCATCCAGTTAGAAATCAAAAGTTTTGGATCTTGTGCTAAATTCTCCTGGAAATTAGCATATGGTTTTGAAGAAGAAAAATTACGCCTGCCCCTACCAGTTCATAGGACTTTGTGAAAACATGATAGAATTATTTGCAAATGCACTCTAAAAATGCAAAGAGCTGGTCAGATCTGACACGTTGTTATTGGTTAATTTTTTTGAAATAACATTGATTTTTATCAGTGAGTGCATTTTGCTTTACTTCTATATATTTAATAGTTTGAAATCTATTTTATAAATAGTTTTTTTTGGTAATCAAAAACATTTTAATGATTACTGTTCTTTTTAATTGAGTTATAGTCAGTTTACAATGTTATGTCAATTTCCTGTGTAGAGCACAAATTTTCAGTTATATATGAACATATATATATTCATTGTCACATTCTTTTTCACTGTGCACTACCACAGATCTTGTATATATTTCCCTGTGCTACACAGCATAGTCTTGTTTATCTATTCTGCGTATGCCTGTCAGTATCTACAAATTTTGGACTCCCAGTCTGTCGCTTCCCTCCCCCCTCCCCCCGGCAACCACAAGTTTGTATTCTATGTCTATGAGTCTGCTTCTGTTTAATGATTACTGTTTAGACATTAACATTGTGGGTGTATCCAGATGAGGATGAGCTGAAGCACACTCTGACAGCACACTACTGAATGTTATAGTTTCTGTATTGAAATATGTAAAGACAGTCACAAACTGGCACCTAGGGATATATACATTTACAAATTCTGTAATTTGTAAATAAACCCACAGACAGAACAGTCAATTAATCTTTGACAAAGGAGGCAAGAATATACAATGGAGAAAAGACAGTCTCTCCAGCAAATGGTGTTGGGAAAACTGGACAGCAGCCTGTAAATTAATTAAGTTAGAACACTCCCTCACACCATACACAAAGACAAACTCAAAATGGCTCATAGATTTAAATGTAGGACAAGACAATGTCAACCTCCTAGAAGAAAACATAGACAAAACATTCCCTGACAGAAATCTTAGCAATGTTCTCCTAGGACAGTCTATCCAGTCAATAGAAACAAAAGCAAAAAGTAACAAATGGGACCTAATTAAACTTACCAGCTTTTGATAGCAAAAGAAACTATCAACAAAATAAAAAGACAACCTGTGGAATGGGAGAAAATATTTGCAAATGATGTGACTAACAAAGGTTTACATTCCAGAATATATAAATAGCTCATACAAGTTAATAAAAAACAAACAAACAAAAACCCAAGCAACCCAATCCAAAATTGGGCAGAAGACCTAAACAAGCAGTTCTCCAATGAAGACATGAATGGTCAATGGGCACGTGAAAAAATGCTCAATATCGCTAATTATCAGAGAAATGCAAATCAAAACTATGATGAGGTATCACCTCACACCAGTCAGAATGACCATCATCAAAAAGTCCACAAATAATAAATGCTGGAGAGGGTGTGGATAAAAGGGAACCCTCCAATACTGTTGGTGGGAATGTAGTTTGGTGTTGCCATTATGGAAAACAGTATGGATATTCCTCAAAAAACTAAAAAAACTTATCAGCAATCCCACTCCTGGGCATATATCAAGAAGGAACTCTAATTTTAAGATACATGTACCCTGTTGTTCATAGCAGCACTATTTATAATAGCTGAGACATGGAAGCAACCTAAATGTCCATCAACAGATGACTGGATAAAGAAGTTGTGGTGTATCTATACAATGGAATACTACTGAGCCATCAAAAAGAAAAATTAATGCCCTTTGCAGCAACATGGATGGACCTGGAGATTGTCATACTAAGTGAAATAAGCCAGAAAGAGAAAGAAAAATGCCATATAATATCACTTACACATGAAATCTAAAAAAAGAAAAAAGAAGGCACCAAGGAACTCATCTACAAAACAGAAACTGACTCACAGACATAGCAGACAATCTTAAGGTTATTGGAGAGGAGGGGTGGGAAGGGATCAATTTGTGAGTTCGAGATTTACAAATATTAACTGAGAGATAAAAAAATTGATGAAAAAACAAATTTCTTCTGTATAGCACAGGGAACTATATTCAGTATCTTGTAATAACCTTTAATGAAAAAGAATAAGAAAATGAATATTATGTATATATGTGTGTGTGTGTGTGTGTGTGTGTATGATATATGATTGGGACATTATGCTGTACACCAGAAATTGATACATTGTAAGTGACTATACTTCAATTAAAAAAGAAAGAACACCTTTATAAATTCTTTGCAGATTGTTCTTTTCCACTGTGTGCATGTAAGATGGAAACATAACATGTACTAGGATTTCAAAAGAAACACTGGGCCATGTGCTAAAAAGAAATGTCTGGTAGACACATCATATATCATTGTGTCATTAAAGCAGCTGATCTAGTTTGGGCCAAAGAGACAAGTCAAACACATGAAAGTTGTAAAGAAGAGAACAGCTGAAGGTATAAATAGTTCATGGGAAGTTGAATTTCCTGCTTTCAAGACAATGGATTAGTCAACTGAGTGACAAGGCTAAATAAAGGCCTGAAATCTTTCAAGCCATGAGGCTTAAATGAATGAGTTTTCCTACTGAAAGATATGTACTGTGCCCAGATTCACTGTGAAAATTCTCTGCTCTCATTAAGAGGAATAGGACTGTTCAACGTGGCTTGAAATCTACAGGATTCTCTTCTACAGTTTCTCAGTTCTATTTTTCTTAAAGGGTAGTGCTAAACTATATAAAAATTACCCCGGTTCATGAACAAAATTATTCCTAGGCCCTTCAATTTAAAAAAAAGAAATGTTACTGTGGTATTAATACTTGAAATGAGCAGCATGGAAGAATGCAGGGTCTAATTCACCCAACGCACAAAAAAGCCTCAGAAGCCAAATGACAGTAACACTGAGTGGCAAAATTCTCACCAAGTTCCAATTCTTGACACTGATCTCTCTTAGATTGCAGTTCAGTATGTATATCTTGAATGACATCATCAAGGATTTCATTCATCTTCTCAAGTGTTTTGATATCATCCTACAAGAAAACACAGAGGTCAGTAATAGCCACTCATTACTTTACTTCTGTTTTTGTGGTCTGTAATCTTGGAAAAAGAAGGGTTTTTTTTTTTTTAACCTGAAATCTATGTACTTCATTGGAGAGAATCCTATGTTCCCTCATAGCTTCTTTAGTACATTTCTTTATTTCGTTGATCTATACAATTATGTAAGAATGGATTCAGAAATCAAAACCATTAATTATAGCAAAACCGATCTCCTGTGGGTGAGTCCTTACAGAAACAAAGAAAACAGTACTTTACGTGGGTATGATGTTTGCTTTGAACGGGCTGTTACAGAATATAATGAAATGGACCACCAGGAGGAAAGAAAGGAGAGACAGTGAAGTCAGCAAGCTAGAAGGAGGCAGACGCCCTTCAAGGGGAAGCCATGAGAATGAGAATGAAAGGTTGATTATACCTTCTGTGTGCACCTGGATATTTCTTCTACAAGTTCTGAGTTTTTCTTCATGCAACGCTTGATCGCCTCAGAAATCCGGTGTAAATTAACTAAAAAGAGATAAAAAAAAAACCAATCTCTAATATTATCACCAAAACAAGCAAAATCGGATTACCCCAATGTTTCAAAAGCAAAGCCACGTTATCCTGGTACTCTGAGCAAAAATATCCTTTCAGCATTGCTGTAATCCCTGAAGAAGGCAAATTTAGTTAGTAGCATTTTAAATGTAAAAAACAAATGTGAAGGTAAGAACTCTATTAAAGTGAGATTCCTATTCAACCTTTCTTCAAAAATGGGGAAACACAATACAATGTCTCCACCTAATATCACATCATTAAGGAACATACAGCTTAGAAAATGTCAACGGTTCAAATAGCACCTACATCAATAGATACAGAAGAGAAAAAAACTCAAGCATCCTGTGTACTTAAATGTTGTCTTCCTGTCACCAATAAAGTAAGCAGATTGTTGCAACTGCTTTAAAAAATCAAAAGAAAGAAGAAAATTCCTGACTTCTTCCAGATTTTCCCCACCTCCACCCACAGTTTAAATTACCCAGAGAAATCTTTCTAATACCACTTGCTTGGTTACTCAGACCTCCAATGTCTTCCTGCTGCCGGAAAATTTCCTTTCATAAGAACCAGGGTGGGTGGCTTGGAAGGACACAGCCGCTGGAATCACACATCCTTGAGTACAATCTTGGCTTTACCACTTAATTGCTGAGAACACGAACACCTTACAATCTGAGTCACAAGGGTCATCAGCCCCAGACGCGAAGGTTTTCATGCACCGTGTAGGTAAACACTCGCCTTACAGGTGGATAACACCACGGAAAGCCCGGAGAGCAGGGCCCAGGAAGCTAGAACCTCCTGCCAGGCATTTAATAATATTGTCTGACCCCAAAGTACAGACTTACCCTCTATCTTAACAACATGATATCTCTGCTGCCCTGAGGTCACACTTCTCTATACCCTACCCTGGGGGTTGCACTTCGCCACAAGAAACACCCACGTTCGAGGACCTAATAAATGTGTGCCAGACGGCTGTCCTGCCTCCCCACACACAGCTCCACATAACCGTCACAGCCTGGGAAGCCTGCACAGAACTCATTATCCCCATTTTACATCCTTTCATTTCTGCTCATTCATTAGTGACATTGAAGCTCCTTCCACTGACGGCTCAACGCATAGTTGAAGCCTCTGCTGTGACACACACTTTGACTGGCATTATCTGTCTTCATCTCTAAGCCTTAAGTTTGGTTACCTCAGACAGTGTCGTAATCTTTACACTTCCCCGTGAGCCAGGTTAGGCCAAAGTACTCCCCTCAAACTTCAGACTCACCAGATTCCCTAACTTTTCTAAATGGAATTAAACACACCTATGTCTTCCCACCAGTGTGACCTGTTCCCTCTCCTGGGCTCCTGTCTCAACAGGTGGTGACTCAATCCTAAAATGCTGTCATTTAGGCCACAAGCCAGGAAAAGTAAAATTATGAAGAGGCAAATTAGACCTGAGAAGTCAAGGTATTTACTTCCAGTCAAATTAGAACCAACACAAACACCTGTACTGAGGAACTATTACAAAGAAAACAGAAGCCTGAAATCTTACCTCAATATATTCGATGCTTTGCCTAGAACAGAGAGAAAGAAAATTAAATTTGATGTAAAAGCATGTTATTTTGCATAAACTTACAGTTCCTAACAAGCAAACTGTGATCCAATGGCAGTATACAAATGATGCAGCCCAGCATAATTAATTTATAGAATTTTTAAAAGTAAAAAATAATTTCCTATTCAGTTGGTGATATTTCGATACCCCTTTTTGAGTAAGAAGGAAGGTAAATATCTAATTTTCGAAGAAAAGATTTGTTTACAGTCTTCTACATGAGCACCAGTCTATTTAACTTTAATCCTGGAAATGGCAGATATTTTAATTACTATCCTAAAGCACCATTTATCTCACATTATATTTTGTCAACTCCAGTAGCCATAATGATCCAGAACCAAGGACCGTTTTCAAAGCCTCTCAGGAAACAGTAGCAAAGGCAAAATCTTTGGACTAAGCTATGCCTCTTTCACGCGCCAGAAACACCTTAGAAAACGTCTACTCACTGTTAACTATTTGCTGAACTGTCAAATGGTTCCAACAAACCAGGTCCTACGATCTTTCCCAGACGACTAGTGACAATGGTTGCCAAGTCAGAGGTGGAGTGGAGACTGGCTAGACAAAACGCACAAGCAGCAACAGTAATGAAAGTCGACATTTACGAAAAGGGTGAAAAGAGCTCCCACGTGTGACTCAGCCCTGAAGACAGCACTGGGTGACAGCTCAATAAAATCCAGGCAAGGCCCCTGTCAAACACCGTGTCCTGGCCCCTGGTACATAGTTCCCAAATCAAAAGTTGTAAATGGCGATCAGATGCTGAGTTTGGCCTGAAAAACTTGCCAAGATATCAGAATATCATGCAGTAGTCCAACAGCACCTACAATAATGCTATCGCAGGAAAAGCACCGAGAAAGGGGAAAGGGGAAAGCCAAGGATATCCCTTTAAAGTCACACCTTGCTCAGCAGTGAGCACCTTCTGTCCGATGGCATCTCACCCACAGGCAGAGACGAGCGGGAGGAGCAACAGGCATGTGACCCAGAGGAAGGACTGAGGGGCAAAATATGGACACAGACAAGAGTCCCTTGAAAATCAGAACAGAGGGCTGTTCCAAAAGCGGGAAGCAGAGTGGGGACATGAGCTGCTTCCCTTCTCCCTCTCCAACCTCCTTTGCACCCTGTGATGTTCTTTCTTCACAGGGCATCTCATGGCCAGTGAGGGATAAAACACGCCACAGAAATCCAGGAGAAAGACCTTTGATTTGAGTGAATTTTCCAATCAATACGCATGAGGATATTTCACTTACAATGACAGGTCTGTTACAATTAACAAGTCAGGGGATCTGTTCTCAATTTTAGAACTTTGCACTCCAAACTCTGCCACTTTGGGACCAGTTAATTTAAGTCATCTGCAAAGCTCGTTTATATGGAATAATTTGTTTCCAACAGTGTTAGATAACTGAGGCATCTCTCAAATAAGCTCTTGTCCTGCTCTCTCCTAAGTTAACGTATTAAAAGACCCTAAAATAGAAACCATGTCCAAGGGTGCCTGGGACATGAATGTGCTTAGAAATGAGAGGATGTGACAGAGTGAACAGAGGATGCTTTTTGCCAGGACCATTTCACTTCACTACAGTCAGTTCCGTATATCAATTAATCGTGCCCTAGTGTTGGTCTTAATCTAATCATGTCTTCAAGTTTCATCTTGGTCTGTGAATAAAAGACTGCTGCACAGGTTCAGAGAGTAAAATGCTTTTCCACAGAAGAAGGTTTTATATGATTACAACAGGACATAATCAAATGAGCAAGTTTTGTAAACAGAAATGCATTAGAAAAAAATTTAAAATGACCTTGTTCCCTATAGATAAGGATGTTTCTTTTTTCTATTTTATGACATTTTCATGCAACGTTATTTATTCATTCTTAATGTAAATAGAAGCACATACCTTTCTAACTACACTGTATAGAAACTCATGGTTTCTGCTTTTTCCATTTGACACTAACATTGTGCATTTTTTCATTTTCCAATTTTATTAGGTAGAATTATTACAATTTCACTGCACATATACAATATATTGCAGGTAAAAACATATGTACAATATGCTGCACATATTTTTAATTTACATATTTTACTATTCTTTGTTTCTAAGAATAGTTTAGAGCGTAAGCTTTTTAAACTTACACAGTTATCACAGGAATAATGCCAACCACAAAATAAGAATCAACAAAATGTGGTAATCCAATCATAAAAAAGTCAAATGTGCTTACACATATTAAAGAATATTGTCCATTTCTTGAAATGTCTTTGCAATATATGAATTCTAAAAGCTGCCTAATATCACACCGTATGGATGCACAGTAATTTAACAATTCTCTTACCAAGCATCATTTAGGCTGTTAATGTATTTTCCTTTCTCACATATCTTTTTATGTTTAATTTTATTTGTTCTATTTATTGAATTTTTAATGTTCTCTATTCCTTTCATATAACCCAGAAGAGCCTAATGTTTGACATTTCTCTTATTTTTTTGAAAAATAAAAAGCCAATTAAATTGCCTTTTTCATATTGATCATCAATGGTTTCTATCTCCTTTGAGTCACTAATCCGAAAAAGAAACAAGCCTCATTTTCATTATTCATTTATTTTTATGAAGTCAGAGTTTTCATTTTCAGGAAAAAAAAAGGTGGGGAGAGCTTCTAGTTTTTTCTTGCACCCCAAATTTTGGTCATCACTACTTCTGGATTTCAATTATTGATTTTTCTTTGTTAAAAATAAGAATTAATATTCCTGTTTTTTTCCTAAAATTTTGTGCTTATATCATTGTACACACCTGGCCTAAATTTCATTTTATCCTGGCCACACTTTATCTCACCCGTTTAAATCAAATATTCTGCTTAGGAGAAATTTTTTCCTCTCCTTTTCCACTCTCATCCAGCCCAATTTTCTTGCTTTAGAACCTCTCATTCACTTCCTAATTTAGGCAACTCTCCCCACCCCCAGCATATTCTAAAAGCACAGTATCTTGGTGGTTAAAAGGGATTAGTCAATATATTTAACCTGACTCAGTGGCCCCACAGTTTTAGTCTCTTTGGCTTAAGGAAGGAGACAAAAGGCTTATTACTTTTTCAACTCTACAAACCTTTACAAAGCCAGGCACTGACAGACACTGGGGATTCAGAAATGAACAAAACATGGTTTCTGTCTTCAGGAACCTCATAATCTACTGGGTGGAAAGATAAGTAAACAAATACCAAATACGTAGACAAGATTACTTCCATGAGAGGGAGATATTATGGGAGCATATAACCCAGGCTGTGGGCGTTCTTAAAAAGGGGTGCCTGACCTGGGCCTTGAAGGACAGAGCCCCAGAAATCCTCAACTCTAGAAAGAGTCTCTGCCTTCTCACACATCTTTAAATGCATGTCTGGTTATTTCATTGGGGTTATGAGAAATGGAATCACACTGAATTAAAGGAAATGAACATTTTTAAGGTTTCACATATTCTTAAATTGTATCTAAGAATCATTATGAGAAGTCACAATTCCTTAACAGTGTAAGAAAGTGCCTATGAAAGGTTGAGATCTATGACTTCCTTTTCATAGAAAAGAACTAGGTCTTAGTTTTCTTAGTGAGATTATAGTTGTCATACTGTTTCTTATTTTAAAAGTTTAAAATACTTTCTAAGGTTGTTTCAATGTCAAACATCAATTTGCATTCATGTTACTAATCTGGAAGAAAACAAATGCAAGGTGCAGGGACTATCAAAGCCCTTGTGTATTTATGATTCAGGGGACAGCTATCGAGTACCATAATATACTCACAGCAAGGATCGTCTTCCAGAGGTAAATGGCCAGGATAGCAATCCCCAGGCAGGCAGCAAGGAGAGACTGCAAAGGAAACCACGAAAGTCAGGGCCAGGATGAAGGTAGTCAGGCACCACACCAAGGAGGTGAAATCAAAATCATGTTAACATAATTTAAATTAACTAATAAAATGTCTCAACGAAATTTAAAATATAGCTGTCATGAAGATTCATCTTTCAGAATCATAAGCTAGTGTCCAACAGGTAACCACAACCCTCACATATCCCCAGTGGGTCCCAGTGTTGCCAAAAAGGTGGGAACTTGGCACACTCGTGTTTGGTTAGTGGCTTGTAGGGTTGTTAGACACTGTGACTGTGGGTGTCTTTAAGTAAAGCTCCATTTCCAGTTCACCTGAGATACTACTGGGTCTTGCCTGTAATGCTGTGCCGAAATCTCTGCTATTACAATTATATTGGAATTAATACGTCAGTAATAATTAAGCAGAGAATATCCGTAAGGCCAAATAACAAAAACCATCAGTTTTTTAAAAAATTTTCTTTCACCATTGATTTCCATTCTGAACCAGGGCACACAATGTCAGATTTCTGAAATGCGTAAAAGATTTGCATAAAAGAGGAATTCAGCATATCGCATGATTAAAACTATGGGAATCAAAGCCAGTTAAAAACACAATCCCAAATACTCACCAGCAAGAATTCATCTTTAGGTGTTAGCATCATAATGGAGTGCAAAGCTATCTTTGTCTCCTTCCTTATCCTACAACCAGAAAAAGCATCAGCAATGCAACTAAGTTGCCTTTGCCCAGCACACCAGGATACCAGAGAAGCTCGCACTTCCGTGCAACTAAAGGTGGGTGGACTGCAATGCAGAGAAGGCAGAAGTGAAGGCACAGGGGAGGCGGTGCATGCTAGCCCAGCTAACCAGCCCTGGTGGCTCAGCCTGCATCCCAGAGAAACCAGTAGCAACAGGGGCAGTGGCCACACGACTGCAGCCTTGCAGAAGAAACAGTGCCCACAGCCACAGGTAACTGTGTGGCCATGGAGCCCGGGCCCCCGGCCCTCCAGCTGCTGAGACAACCCTGGCCCCCCCACCCACAGTGGCAGATTGAGCCCAAGAACCTGACATCACTGGACACAGCAGAGGTGGTCTCAGGACCCCGACTCCCCTCCCCCTCCCCCCTCCCCCTGGGGTGGCAGAGCCTCCGACTCAGGAGATCTCAGACAGGAGGGAAGTTTGTAAGCACTTTATGATAGCAACAGAAACAGACTCACACAGAGAAGAAACATGGTTACCAGGGGGTAAAGGGGGTGGGAAGGAATAAATTGGGAATTCCAAGTTTGCATCTCTTGAGGAGTGGTGGAAATGTTAGCTTTATTGATAGTGGTGGTGGTTTCATGGGTGTGTGCATCTATCAACATTCATCAAATTGTAAAGAAAGAAGGAAGAAAGCATGCCATGAACTGGAGGGCGTGCTCCCTTTTTACCTCGGGTTCCGATTCCACTGACTGAATGGGGAAAGCGGGTCCCCAGCTCATTGTCCTGGAAGGTCCTGGTATTTATGTAGCATTTGGTGTATTCACGCCCCCACTCAAAGCAGCTCTGTGTTCTCAATCTGCATTGGGATTTCTCCCCAGAGACATTCTTGAATCTGTAAGGAAACAAACCATTGCATCTAAGATTTAGCTCGTCAAGGTTCCAACCAACGGATACTTAATTTCATCAGCAAGACCTCTGCAAACTGTCTTTCTGAAAATGAAAGCTAAAGCAGCGGCAACAGCCTAGAAAGCCTGAGGGTCTGTGCCGCTCACTACCCGGTCCCAGAGAAACCTCACAGGTCCCCCCACTCAGCGCTCGGCCCCAGGAGGCAGCTTCAGACTCAGCACAGTTGGTCCAAAGCCTCCGGAGCCTCGCCGCCAGGCTCGGCAGTTTCCCGCCACGCATAGCTGAGGGTGCCCACGCCCGGCGGTTGGGACCAACGGCGCCTCCTCCGGGCAGGGAGGGCCTGGGTTCCAGCCCCGTTTCCGCGGGGAGAGCCCCCGCTGCGTGTCCATCACTTCTGGTGCGCGGCGGGTGATCCGCGCCAGCCCAGCCTTTTCCCCTGACTGGGACCTATCCTACGCACAGGGACTGGAAAACAAGGAAATCTTTGCTTTTCTGAGTGTTGAAAGGGACCTAGAATTTATTAATGTATTTTCATAATATGCACTGCTTTAAGCGCTGGTCTCAAACCCAGGCTACTACTTTACATATGCTAGACGGCAGGTGATCGTGTTTATCCACGAAGATAGTTCAGTTAAACCAAACTTTAACATTTTTTACCCTATTTTTCAAATTTCTCCTCATCATTGAAAAAAGACTCTAATCATTAAAAAATATATGAAATTCAGTTTATACCAGACTGTTTCTCTAGCATCCCCATCCTGATCATGAGCTTATTTCAAAAGTTGCCATTTGGTGACATACACAACAGGGTCAGGATGCAAACCCTGAGGGTGCTACGTATCTGCTGTTAATTTACTGCATGCATCCTTGGCTAATATTTTCAATGGGAAGTGCTTTAGAGATGGCAGGCAGGTAAACAAACTTACATCAGTCCTACAAGTATCCAATGTTATAAGCAATGTTGAGCATCTGTATGTCTTCTTTGGAAAGATATCTATGTAAGTCTTCTGTCCACTTTTTATTTGAGTCTTTTTTATGTTAAGTTGCATGAGCTTTCATATATTTTAGAAATTAACCCCGTCCATCACAGATGTTTCTCCTATTCTGTAGGTTGTCTTTTTATTTTGTTGATGGTTTCCTTTACTGTGCAAAAGCTTTTTAATAATTAGGTCCCACTTGTTTATTTTTGCTTTTGTTTCTTTTGCCTTGGGAGATGGATCTAAGAAAATATTGCTATGATTTGTGTCGAAGAATCTTTGCCTATGTTCTCTTCTTGGAGTTTTACTGTGTCATGTCTTAGATTTAGGTCTTTAATCCATTTTGAGTTTATTTTTGTATATGATGTGAAGGAATGTTCTAATGTCACTGACTTACATGTAGCTGTTCCAATACCACTTGTTGAAGAAACTGTCTTCTCTCCATTGTATATTCTTGCCTCCTTTGTCATAGGTTAACTGACCATAGGTGTGTGGGTTTCTTTCTGGGCTCTGTATTCTGTTCCATTGATCTCTGTGTCTGTTTTTGTGTTGCCACCATGCTGTTTTGATTACTATAGCTCTGTAATATAGTCTGAAGTCTGGAATGGTTATTCCTCCAGCTCTGTTTTTTTTCCCTCAGGATTACTTTGGCAATTATGGGTCTTTATTGGTGTCATATAAATTTTATGATTATTTGTTCTAGTTCTGTGAAAATTGTCCTGGGTATTTTAATAAGGGATTGCATTAAATCTCTAGATTACTTTGGGTAGTATGGTCATTTTAACAATATTAATCCTTCCAGTCCAAGAGTATGGGATTTCTCTGAGTCATCTTCAATTTCCTCTATCAGTGTTTTATTGTTTTCAACATACATTTTCACTTCCTTGGTTAAGTTTGTTCCTAGGTATTTTATTTTTTGATGTGATTTTAATTTTTTTTAACTTTCTCTTTATGATATGTCATTGTTAGTGTAAAAAATGCAACAGATTTCTGTGTATTAATCTTACATCCTGCTGCCTTGCTGAATTCATTTATTAGTTGCAATAGCTTTTGTGAGGAGACTTTAGGGTTCTCTATATAGTATACATATCATCTGCGAATAGTGACAGTTTTAATTCTCCCCTTCCAATCTGGATACATTTTCTTTCTTTTTCGCATCTGATCGCTGTGGCTAGGACTGCCAATACTACGCTGAATAGCAGCAGTGACAGTTGGCATCATTGTCTTCTTACTGAATTTAGGGGAAAGGCTTTCAGCTTTTCACCACTGACTATGATGTTGGCTGAGGGCTTGTCATCAATGGGCTTTATCACGTTGAGATCTGTTCCCTCTACAGCCGCCTGGTGAGGGTTTTTACCATGAATGGATGTTGAATTTTGTCAAGTTCTTATTCTGCATCTATTGGGATACAGATCACCTCACTCCAAGTATAGCAGAGTGTAAATTCAATAGTCTATGCTGCCAGGGCAGAAGA
Source organism: Vicugna pacos (assembly GCF_048564905.1). Taxonomy (NCBI): domain Eukaryota; kingdom Metazoa; phylum Chordata; class Mammalia; order Artiodactyla; family Camelidae; genus Vicugna; species Vicugna pacos. The sequence goes on along the minus strand of NC_132994.1, from coordinate 8,195,580 downwards.
TAGCCTGCTCCCTTAAAGTCCTCTGTTACAATGTCCAAAAATCCACTGAAATAGTTAGTGGAATTGCAACTAGTTACACCATGAACATATGAAAACTTTAACTATGTTTGGAAGATAGAGAGAAATGAGCCTTTACCAGAAAGAAAATCTCACAGATAAATGATGAAATAGCCACACAGAGTAGGTTTCTAACACCAGACGGTCTTGAGTCTTTCGCCGACAGGCGTAGAGGCTGCCTCCCCTTGGCCTCCCTCTCTCTTCTCCTCCTCCCTTAAGATCTCAATAAGCTTCTTTATCCTTTTCCACCTCTTCCCTCCTCACCCTCCTCATCCCACTTCCTTTTCCTCCCTCTGGCTCAGAGTCCTTCGGAATCTGACCAACTGCCTGAGCTAGAAAGTGAGGAAGGAAGTGGGGTGTGAGGTTTGGGGGAAGACCGCAGGCTCTCCGACTTACACTTAATGGAGGAGAAGAGAGAAAACGGATCACCTGGTTCAGTCTCAAGGTCAGAATCACCAAGACAACAAACCTTTATTTTAATATTGAATCTAGTGTGTAATTTTGCCAAAGAGTAGTATGTTTTCCCTCCTTCTCCTTGTATTACCCTGGCTTGGGGTGAGACAAATCCTCAGCAGAGTTGTGGGCCCAGAAAAGGATGGGGGGGAAGTGGGGTCTCTTACCAAGGGTACACGGTTACTTTTGCACATTTTTGGTTCACTAGCTACATCACGTAATACTTCCTTATCTCCTGACCCTTGTTGGTCAACTCCAGTAATGGGCCTACATCTTAGTTTGCTTCCTGTATGACAGGGAGCACAGAAAACTGACATTTGCTTAATTGCTCCATTTTGATTATCTCCCTGGAGCATTTCTCCCCTTACTTTTATTACTGCACCAAACTTTTCTCATGTGATGGGACTTGACCTTTTCTATCATCTACAAAAGGTATTTCTATATACATCCCTCATACTCTCTGCTAGACTGTAGACTAAGAACAAGTTGCATTTCCAAATTTTGATAAGCTCAGCACTTAACACCCGAAACATATTAGGGACATGTAGATGCTCAATATATTCTGGTTGAATAAAAGTTTGAAAACTGTTCTCGTCTTTTCTACAGCTTTGCGACGGCTCCGCCTTTGCTTGGCATCTTTAACTCTTCGGTGTTTTCCTATGTGGCTCTCACTGTAATGCTGCCATCACCTTTACTTTCTCAGGCCATTAGATACTGCTTCTCTGCACTACTTTCAAGTGTTGTGATATGGTGACACATTTTAATAAGTTTTAAACATGTTTTTAAAAGTCATGTTTTATGAACATGACGTGAATTCTGTGCAGCTACCTGGCAGATGAGGCACTTTGAACCAGAATGCGCTCAGACCACTTTCTCTATTTGGGGATTTTATCTGCAATCCTTCCAAACCTCTTTTCGGTTAAGAGAACTTTGGCTAAATGTGACTAAATGGGAAGTTTGGGAGAAAGTGATAAGTTTAAAATAAAAAAGAAAATCGTGTACATATTAAATTACTATGGAGAATAGTTTAAAATAGACAATAAAATGAGAAGTACTGTCTGCTCTGCTTCAGTCCTTCCAGTAAAGCCTTCAGAGCTCCATAGTTCTAAACAGCTTATTATTTCTAGATTTATCAGCTTTATTTCATATGTCCCAATTGGTTTTCATGCTGACTAATTTTTCATCCACACCTTCTACTGAATTAAATAGTTGTTTTGTTTCCATTCTTGATCCACCATTATTAGGGAAGTGAACTTGGGCAAGTTACTTAACCCTCTGTGCCTCAGTTTTCCTCTCTCTCAAATGGAGAAAATCTGAGTACCTGATAGGCTTGTTGTGAAGGTTAAATGAGTTAATACATTTCGGGAGCTGTGCCAGCACATAGTAATTGTTACGTAAGTAATGACTATTACTGTAGTTCTCTTCAAATTTACATATGTAAATTAACACTATATTTTTAAATATTAATTTCTCCTTCCATCAACTTAGAACATATATATCTCCCTATTCTCTAAGATACTCTTACACTTTCCTTCAACTGTGCTTTCAATTTATGGAAATTGACTAAATAATTTAATTTAATGTGTTAATGTAATTCAATAATTACTTCAGTCCTGTAACCAAACTTAAGGTTTCTGTTTTGTATAATCTTGAAAACTGAAACTTCCCCCCTAAAATAGCATTTAAATTATTATGACAATGTAAACATTATTTGCTACATAGTGAAGTAGATATGATTATCCTTCATTATAAATCCAGTATCAAAAGAATAACATTTCAAACACTGATAAAATATTTTCTCATGTTCATTCAACCATTCAAAGCATTCCATATTTTAGTTTGCAATATTTAAATCATTGTGTCTTATGAAGCTTTTATTTTTCACTGCTATTTCTACTTTTCTTTAGCCTTGCAGATAAGAGAACCATACCCCTTTATTATATGCTGAAGATCACCCACCTTGTACATACTGCTCTCCACTGCAATACGACTCCAGCATCCCCCAGATTTCCTGTTTCCATCTTGGTCCTGACTTTCCTCTGACTTAGCTTCATTATTTTCATTCTTTCCTCATTTTCTATTTTATTCCTTGTTTTGCTAAACTGTATAACGTCCCCAGAAAAGATGATTGGGAGGCAGACTTTCTAAATTCCTGCATTCCTAGAAAACGAATTTCTTTGACTTCTGATTTCTGATAACTGTCTAATAATTTAACTGGGCCTCAAATACTGAGTTCAAAATCATTTCCCTTAGAAGTTTATAAACATATTTCTTCATTATTTTCTCATATTCAGTGCTGCTAATTAGAAGACAGATGCCAGGTGGATTTTCATTACTGTGTAAGTGAAACTAGATTTTCTTTATGGAAGCTATTAGAATTTTATCTTTATCCCTGGCAGTTTGAAATATAATGATGTGTATATGTAATATTTTACTTTATCTTTTATATAGCTTACTTGATTTTTCATAGGTATTTTTAGATTAAAATTTTTGCTTTTAGTCCCTTCAAATTTCTTTTCTCTAATAACTTCCTGTCCTCTATTTCTTCAGTTCTCTCTCCCCGAAATACATTGTGAGTCAGATGTTGGCGTTCTGAGATTGAGTGGCTACATACCATCTGTCCATCCCTTTTCGTCTTCATTCTGGGAGACTTCATTTAAGTCCTTCTATGGATTTTTTTTTAAACAATCATTTTTTTTGGTTCCAAAAGCTCTTCATGTCTTCAGATTGTTTACATTTCATAGTATCTAGTATAGTTTTTCAAATAAAAAAACCCCTCCCTTCAAACAGCTTGCATTTAGTGCCTTTCCCTATGAATTCCCCTGTTGCTACTTGGTTGGGAAAGAGGTTAGACTAGTGCACGGTAATCAGGATTGGGAAAGCAAGTGGAAGCCCAACAACAATCGCCTGATATTTGTGTTTAAAAAACACTTAGAAGGACACACGCTATATCGAGTGAAGTTTGGTGGTGAGGGTGGGTGTTAGGGGAATGAAAGATTCTTACCTCATAACTTCTATTGGGCTCTTAAAGAAAAATCAGTGGATATGTGTTAGTTTTATAATAAAATTACTGCTTTTTTTGGGGCAGGGGAGGGAAGTAATTAGGTTTGTTTGTTTGTTTGTTTGTTATTTTTTGAGGAGGTACTGAAACCAGGACCTGGTGCATGCACTCTACCACTTGAGCTATATGCCCTCTCCCCCCAAAATTAATGCTTTTTTTAAAAGCTTGTCTGGGAAGGGGAGGAGAGGGGTAATATGGGCATGATTAATTCCCGAAGAGAAAGTCAGGGAAAGTAAGTAACTTCATCACCTTTAAATGAGCTCAACAATCTTGTTGGGCTGTTGAAACCATCAAACGTGGTAAAGTGTGTATCCTGTTTAGCAATCATTCTCAACAAATGCTACTTGTTTTCTTTCTTAGCTCTCTGCCTGCCTGCCTGGGCAGAAAGTTTATAAGAACAGAATTCTGGAGCTGTTAATCTAACAACTCAACATGATCAGTCCTGCTGTTGGCACACTGACCTTGACACCCCAGAGCCCCAGTGCAGGAGTCTGTGTCATGAACATCCGCTCCAAGCTGCTGGTGTGGTATCCCATAAATCACCCCTCTCCAAGGCCAGTTTCCTACCCACACACCTGACCTTTCAGTGACTGTTTCCCGCCTGGAACCTGTCTCTTCTGTGGCTGGATTATCTGCCATTTCACCCATGACTGTACTTCCTAATACCTGCTGCCAAAATTCCAAATTCTGCCCTTTTTGCCATCACCCAAATTGGTTAAGGAATCTGTAGCTGTGCTCCCAAGTTCAGTTGCCTGGCCTTCCTCTGTGTGGGTCTGTCTGAGTCTCACATACTGATCTCACACACACTTCAGAATGTAACTAGGTTTGCTGAGCCCCTGGTATTGGAATTTGGCCACACTGATCAAGAAAACCCGTATTTTGTAGTGAGAGGAGGCATTCTCAACTACCTTCTCTGTTGTAGATTCAACTCTTCTCTCCCAGCATAAATTGCACAGGCTAATAGACTGGGTAAAAGACACATAGTATTTATATTGGGAAGCAAAAGTAAGACAAATGTGAATCTGGGAGCTTGGCTTTTTCAAAATAATAGTCAAAATATCATGCTTTGTGGAAAGTCTTTTGGCTTTTTCAGGATTAGAAATCTTTGTTTTGTAAATGTGACAGGCTTACGGTTCCTATATATGTATTTTTTACCTCCATTTTATTTTTTCAAAAATTCACAAAATTTCTCTGACAAATTTTCCTCAGCTCTTCTAAGGGGACTTTCCATCTGAAGATTTTTCCATTCAAGCTCTACTGTTTTGCATTCCTTTAGGGTGCAATATTGTTTATGGCAATAATCTTAGTCTTTTCTAATCCCTTTTTCAAATTTCACATTGAGGTACGGGAGAAGAGTAAAGATAAAGTGAGATTTATTTTTGCAATTCATCCCAAACATTGCAAGTGAAAAAAGAAATCTTCACTATTGATTTCTGATTTCCTTTCTCAAAAAAATTTTAAAAAAGAGGAATTGTACAACAAAGTTTTGAGGGATTAATGACCCAAGACAGGGGATTGACTTCTAGGATTCCAGAACTAGGACAATCTAAACTTCCTTTGTGAAAGAGCATTTGGTTTGGGGAGTGCTTGAAATAGCGGAGACAGTAAAGGACAGATATTCACCGCACACCTCTAAGCTATTATTCTGCTCCACACTAAATGCACTAAATCTTACAATGTGGCCTGAGGTTGGCTTGAGGCTTAAATCAACAAGTAGAGGTTTTAGAAGTGCAGATGCTTGTTGGCTATCATGTTTTACTAGGTCCTGTAGTTAGGAAGGAATCCTGTCCTTAATGGACTTATGTTGGTCAGGGTGATGACTAGAAACAGTTACCTCACAGCGCTCATTATGGGCTGAGCTATGTGTAGCCCAGGCCGCTGTGGAAGCACATAACCTACACAAGCGGTTTTCAAACTTTTTGGTCTCAGAACCACTATACACTGTTAAAAATTACTGAGGCACTTCCGAGGTTTTTTGTTTTATGGGTTAGTTATATGCATTGATATTTACTGTCTTAGAAGTTAAACCTAAGGACAATGAAAACATTTTAAAAACAACGAAATTTATTGCTACCGTAAATATGAAAAATACGTTTTCCAACAAAACAAATTGTTATAAATTTTTTTTCAAATTTCTTTGATGTCTGGCTTAATAGAGGATGGCTGGATTTTCAAATTTGCTTCTGCATTTAACCAGTTGAAGGAGATAGAATCCATCCTCAGACACATGCAAATACAAAGGAATTGGTGACCCTCTAAAAGGACTTGGGAAGCCTCCGGGGATCCTCTGGCCACGCTTTGAGAACTGCTAACTTAGATCAGGAATATTTCTTGGTGGAAGCAACTCGAGTCCTGAAGTAGACCAGTTAGCTAACAGAGCTAGGTGAGGGCGAGATGGTTCATGATGAGGCTGTTGTGCAAATCCAGGAGGGATTCCTGGGCAAGGCGCTCAATCTGCTCCACTCTCGCCGCCATTCTGGAACACACACCCAGTTCATAAAAAGTACCTCAGGGGGAGCAGATGTGCCCATCAACATCACATTAACTAGTAAGCGCTAGTGGTGACTGCAGTGGAGAAAAAGCGACCAAGTGCAGCCTCAACCCTCCGCCTGCGGGCGGTGCCGCGCCCTCGGAAGCCCCGGAGGGCCGCAGCGCGCAGGCGCGGCGTGGCCCCGGAACGGTAAACAGTGGGGTCACGTGACGCGGCCCCGTTCCTGTCCCCGCGCCGCCGCCGCACGCCGATGGCTGCGGGGTCTCGCGCCGCCGCACGGTCCCCACGAGGCGAGCGACCCTCGGGTTCTTGGGCGGCGGCGGCGGCTGCAACGAGGATAAGGAGGGCGGCGCGGAAGCCGGGACAGTGTGGTCGGCAGCGGCCGCCCGAGCCGTGAGGAAGAAGAGGCTGTGGCAGCGACGCCTGCGTCCTGCGCGTACCCCCTCTCCGCGCAGCCGGCCCCCTCCTCCGCGGCGGCGCGGCCACCATCTTCCTCTCGCTGCCAGTGGTAGCGCTCGTCGGCGGAGCTGGGTGAGTTGCGGCGCGGCCGCGGTCGGGCGACGGGCGGCCCTCCCCTCCCCCAGCCCTTGCCCCACGCCCCGCGCCTCCGTGGCCTCCCGCCTTCCCGCGGCTGTGCTCCGCGCCTTCCTCCTGCGCAGCGGGAAGCGCCTCTGCGGCCTCTTGCGCAACGCCCTCGGCCCGCCCGCGCTGCCTCTGCCGCCCGGGACCGTTTGGGCCGCGGCGGCGGGGCGGCTCGGCGGCCGGTCGGGGCCGCGGCCTCCCCGCCGGCTCCTGCGCCCCGGCCTCGGGGTGAGTCCCGCGCCGCGCGGGCACGCGGGCGCGCAGGCCCAGAGGCACGGCGGGCGCTGGCGGGGAGGCCCAGCCCGCAGGCCCCGACCTGGCCCTCCGGCATCGAGCTTTGGGCCCAGGTCCGGGTAGCCGGTGCCGGCCTTGGCCAGGAGGCCGAGCCTGGTCCCCGCTGCTGCAGACCGGGAGTTGGCGCTCCATCCACGCTCCCGCGGCCGCGCGCTTTTGTGCCTGGGACCCAAACTGTCGACTCCTTATGCATAGTTTGAAAGGAGAAGCCTGGAATTCGTTCTTCTGATAATACGTGTAATTTAATGAACCACTTGTCGATATGTGGGTGGTAGTGGTCCTAAATAACTGATCACCTGACGGGGGGGGGGAGGAGGGAGAGAGGGAGAGAATGTTGGTACCGCGCGCAGTCTAGGTCGCTTCTTTTCCCCAGCAATGTATTGCCGAGTCCGATGACCTTTTCTCATCTTTGGGTTTTTAAATGCCATTTCCCAAAGGCTATGATTCGAAGTAATTGGAGTGGGTGATTATTGATGCTATTCAGGAATCATTTGCAGAATATGATCATGCATGGATAGTCATTAATGTAAGGGGCAACGACGCTTTAATGTCTACCTGGTCCTGATCTTCGTTATGTGTAGAGATACTTAATTTAAGATGAAATTTAGGTAATTGAGCCTTTACAAAGACGAACTTCACCACGTTATTTTAAATGGAGGGTAAGGGGGAAGATACCGTAAACTACTTAGGGGGTACTTAACAGTACATTGTTCTATTCAGTTACTATTTTGGATTCGAACTTGTCTTCCCCTTACTGAACTGATTGTCCCCCAAACTGTCCTCAGTTATTCATTCATTACCTACCATTTTTTTGATTCTTGAATGAAGTGTTTGGGATTGTGAAAATGTAGATGTGTTTTTCTGGTAGGAAAGAGACATGAGTCAACCGGGAAGTCGTTGCAGCATTCTTTTTAAAATTTGTATCTTCATTCTAGAGCATAAAAGGTGTTGTGTTGTGAAGATTGTTGTTTTAAATAGTGATTTTTAACCATCATTACCACTTAGACCTTTCCTTAATTTGCTTTATTTTCTCCCCATTTCTTCTGTTTACTGGCCATATATTACAATCATGAACTTTCCCTCCATCAGCATCTTCATCGTCACTGCTTTTAAATACATACTCCATATCCCCATGATAGTACCAACCTAAGGAAGTACTTTCAATAGCGATTATTGCTCTGATTAAGCCACATACAGTTCAGTCAGTTCCTTAGCTGCAGAAAGTCTTCTGCTGAACTGAAGTGAGCCACTTTTTAAGTATAGAGAACTACAGCCTTAAATTGTAAGCTTTATTTGATAGCTGTACCAAGATTTGTAAGAAGGATAACACATGAGTTAGTAATGGGACCGGTTTTTCCCTGTTCCGTGTGTGCTTTATAGGTTTATTTATTGAAGAGCATGAAAGTGTAGTTTATTATACTGCTTTTGCATCCTTTAGGAGGATAGTGAACTTCCTTATCACGCTGAACTGGTTATGCATCACATACTGTTGGAATAGACCTCAGATAACTAGCTGATCCTATGGTAGACCTGTCTGTTGCATATTCAGATAAGTCAAATCTACGAAAAGTGGTCTGTGTAAAAGTAGGTCCAAAGCAACTTTCAGGATAGAAAAATGGAAGGGAAGTTGTCTTCATATTAATCATTTAAAACCATAATAGTAAAATTTGAATTGTATTGAGTACGGAATCAGGAAAGGCTAATAATTTTTGACATATAGTAGTTTATTAATAAAACTATTACTTACAAAAGTTGAAAGTAGCAAATGACAATTTGGATTGCTGCAAAGTTGCCTTGAATTCAGATTTTTACATAATACAGATTATATGTAGAAAACTTGGTGAATGAGTGAATATAAATTGTGCATACAGTTTTGGTTTTGGGGTACTAAAATGTAGATAATGGTTATCTTCCTTGACATGGTAAGGTGGTGTTTGCCTTTTTTTTGATACATTGTACCTTCTTCAAGGTGTGATTTTTTTTTTTTGGCACAGATTTCTCATGAAATCCTTTTTAATAACTTTTTTATCTAGAGGTAAGATCTTTTCTATTTTTTAATGAGGTGATGAGGTTTATTGATTAGCCTCTCAGGCTTGTGGATTGCCCGTAACTACTTCATTACACGGTGTCAGGGAGGACAAGGTTCTTTGTGCTGATTTCTAAATATTTTCATACATTTACATTTCTTTAATTCTTTTGGACACGTGGTTGCTGGATTTCTTTTCTGGAACAGTTCATCTTGGGTTCCGTTTTATTCATTTCTTCTTAGAGCACCTGCTGAGAATCCTGCAGTATCTTTTCAGAAGCATAGACATCTTATTTTTTAACTAGAAAAATGATTTGGCAAATTGTTACACTTTTTTGATACTGTTGTATTTTTTAATTTTATTTTTTATTGAAGTGTAATTGATTTGCAGTGTTAATTTCAGATGTACAGCAAAGTGAATCGGGTATACATATACACACACATATATTTTCAGGTTCTTTTCCATTGTAGCTTATTACAAGAAATTGAATATAGCTCCTTGTATTGTATGATACTGTTGAATTCTTGAGAACAGTACAAATATTATTTTTTAATTGTTGTCCTTTTATTACACAAGGAAGGATATTGAGAGTCTTGCTTTGATTAAAAATATTTGAGACCTGGGTGCTGTTTGTACTTTTAAAGAACATAGTCTAGGTTGAGAAATGAGATTCAGACGTGAGATTTTTAAATCATTGTATGAGAGTTAAAATTGAAAGATACTTCAAGAGTTAAGAGACATTGTATGAGGAATTGCCAAATGTATAGACTGGACAATTATTGCCATGCGTTGTGTATTTCTTTCAGATCATTTTTTAATAGTTGGGATTTAAAATTTTAAGATCATTTGTATAATGGAGAGAGGATGAAGGGAAATAGTTAAGCGAAAACTTCAAAATAGTATCCAGAAGAAGTTTTATCTTTTGGCACAATCTAATTTTCTGTTGATTGTGCAGAAAGGCTAACATTTTAATTCATTCATAATTTGGGTGGTCTGGCCACGTGAAAACATTCTAAAATTGTAGACTCTGAAAATAAATTGAGAAGTTTGTGGTGGATAACTTCAAAATGATGATGTCCTATACACTCTGAGGATAACCCATTTTATTTTTAATGTGTAGGGAGTGGCTAAGTGCATAGTTCCTGATTTATTTTGGAAGAGGGTATGTCACTTTGTTTCCAGTATTTGAAAGACTTTATTGATGTTGTATTGACATAAAAGTTGATAGGCGTTATATATGTAGACTGCATAAGGTACAGCAGTTTAAAATTAAAAGTGCAGGCCCAGGAATCCCACTGCCTGGATTCCAGCTTGGGTGTACAAGTGTGTCTAGTTTTATTGTGCTTTACAGATACTGCCTTTTAAAAAAAATGCAGAAAAAGCCAAATTGAAGATTTGTGGCAAGGCTACATGGAGCAAGCCTATTGACACCAATTTTAATGGCATTTGCTTACTTTGAGTCTCTGTGTCACATTTTGGTGATGCTCACAGTATTTCGTACTTTTTGTTTATTGTATTTATCCTGGTGATCAGTGATGAGTGATCTTGATGTTACTGTTGTCATTATTTTGGGTCACCACAAACCACACCCCCTATAAGACTCTGAGCTTAATTGTAAATGTGTGTATTCTGACTGCTCCACTGACTGGGTGTTCCCTGTCCCCCTCTCCTTGGGCCTCCCTATTCCTGGAGACACAATATTGAAATTAGACCATTTAACCCTTTAATGGTCTCTACGTGTCTGAGTGGAAAGAAGAGTCATACGTCTCTCACTTTAAATCAGAAGTCAGAAATGATTAAGCTTAGTGAGGAAGGCATGTTGAAAGCCAAAATAGGGCAAAAACTAGGCTTCTTGTACCAAACAGTTAGCCAAGTTGTGGATGTAAAGGAAAACTTCTTGAAAGAAATTAAAAGTGCCGCTCCATTGAACAGATGAATGAAAAAAAGGAAACAGCCGTATTGCTGATATGGAGAAAAGTTTGGCCTGGATAGGAGATCAAACAAGCCACAGTGTTCTCTTAAGCCAAAGTGTAATCCAGAGCGAGGCCTTAAATTTCTTCAATCCTGTGAAGGCTGAGAGAGGTGAGGAAGCTGCAGGAGGAAAGTTTGAAGCTTGCAGAGGTTGGATCATGAGGTTTAAGGAAAGAAACCGTCTCCATAACATAAAAGTGCAGTGTGAAGCAGCACGTGCTGATGTGGAAGCTGCAGCAAGTTCTCCAGAAGATCTCGCTCAGATCACTCCTGAAGGTGGCTACTCCAAACAGCAGAGTTCAGCGTAGACAAAACAGCCTTATGTTGGAAGAAGATGCCATCCAGGACTTCATAGCTGGAGAGCTAGGTTTCAAAGCTTCATAGGACAGGCTGACTCTCAAGTCTGTGTTGAGACCTACTGCTCAGAAAAAGTTTCCTTTAAAAGTATTACTGTTCACTGATGATGCACCTGGTCACCAAGAGCTCTGATGGGGATGGACAGTGGGATTAATGCCTGCTAACACAGCATCTGTTCTGCAGCCCATGGATCAAGGAGCCACTTTGACTTTCAAGTCTTATTTAAGAAATACATTTCCTCTGGTTACAGCTTCCATAGATAGTGATTCATCTGATGGAACTGGGCAAAAGTCAGTTGGAAACTTTTTGCAAAGGATTCACCGTTCTAGATGCCATTAAGGACATTCATAATTCGTGGGAAGATGTCAAAATAACATTAACAGGAGTTTGGAAAAAGTTGATGCCAGCCTTCATGGATGACTTTGAGGAGTTCAGAACTTCAGTGGAGGAAGTAACAGCAGATGTGGTGGAAATAGCAAGAGAACTAGAATTGGGAGTGGAGCCTGAAGATGGGACTGTTGTGATCTCAGGATAAAACTTGAACTGATGAGTTGCTTCTTATGGATGAATGAAGAAAATGGGTTCTTGAGATGGAATCTAGTCCAGGTGAAGATGCTGTGAGAAGATTGTTAAACTGATCACAAATGATTTAGAATATTACGTAAACTTAGTTAATAAGGCACCCGAAGGGTTTGGGAAGTCTGGGTCCAATATTGAAAGAAGTTCTGCTGCAGGTAAAATGCTGTCAGGCAGCATTGTGTGCTGCAGAGAAATCATTTGTGAAAGGAAGAGTCAATCGATGCAGCAAACTTAATTGTCTCATTTTAAGAGACAACCACCCCAGCCTTCAGCAAACACCACCCTGGTCAGCCAGCAGCCATCAACATCGGGGAGGACCCTCCACCAGCAAAAGGGTCACAGCTTGCTGAAGGCTCAGATGATAGGTCGCATTTTTTTAGCAATAAAGCATTTTTAGTTATGGTTTATACATTGTTTTTGTAGACATAATGCTGTTGTGTACTTCATAGACTGTAGTACAGTGCAAAGATAACTCTTGTATGCACCGTGAAACCAAAAGAGTGGTGTGACTCACTTTATCGTGTGGGGTACTCGCTTCACTGTGGTGGTTTGGAACTGACCCTGCGTTATCTTTGAGGTACACCTGTACTGGGTATGTGACCTTGGACAAGTTACGTAATTGTGTCAGTTTGCTCATCTGCAAAATCGAAATAATAATTACACCTATTGCACAGAGTTGTTTTGAGGAACTAATGAGATATGCATACAGTACAATTAGCATAGGGCCTGGTATGTAGTACATGATAAGTACACATTAGTTTGGACTGTTCTCACGGAGGTTGTAGTTTTAAGAACAAGTTGCTTGTAGTGTTAATCCACTCTTCTAATACGTCCCATAATGACAGTAGGATATAGTTGTAAACTTTGAAGTTAACTCTTTCTTACTAATGGCTCAGTGTAATAATTCTGCTTTTGCCGGTTTCAGCTTGTACTTGTTATTTCTTTTTCTAGGTGCTTAGGTCTGCTTTGGTTTTAGTGTGGCAGTCATCTTGGATTCTTACATGTTCTTTTTACATGATATATTCAGAAGCAAAGTTATGATTCTTGCTTCTTCTTACGAAGTCTTGCCAGTAGATTCTAACCAGTGAAACTGGACCAGAATTTGAAATGGGTGTGTCGAGCAGGTGATTAGGTAGCATTACATTGTAGAACTGGACTTCGTAGAATTGTATCAGATCATATGGCTTAACCATTTAGTGATTTTCCTTGACTCTGTCCTGGAAGGATAACTTAATATTCATCTTTTCACATTATTGTGTCGTGGTGAAGAACTGCCGTTTGTGTCAGAGCAGATTTGAGTTCCAGCTGTCATTTATTCTGTAATATTGGGTGTAACTTTGCTAAGCTTTAGCTCGTCTCGTAAACTGAGAATAATAATAATAATAGTAACAACAATAATAGCAGTAATAATAACAATAATAATACCTGCCTAATTGTGTGGTTGTGAAGTTTAGTGACATTATACATTTAAGTTTAGCATGGTGCACAGCACATAATAAAACAGTCAATGAATTTAACTGTGTAAAGAGATAATACAGGGTAGTGACTCTTGAATGAAATTTTCTGGGTTCAGATTTTAGCTCCACCACTTATTATAGCAATTGAATATCACCGATCCCAATTTCATTTTTATTTTTGTATAATCAGGATTATAATATAGCACTGTTGTAAGGATTGAATTAATAAGGGTAGACCAGAGTTTCTTAACCTCAGCACCGTTTTTTGCTGGGTAATTCTTTCTGGTGGGGCTTTCCTAGTGCATTGTAGTATACTTACTAGATGCCAATAGCGTGCCCTCCAATTATGATGACCAAAACTCCCTCCATACGCGACCAAATGCCCTCTGGAGGAGCTTAATCACCTCTGATTGGAAACTATAAAGTGCGTTGACCATTGCCTGGCATGAAGTTAGAGCACATGAAGTTTGTATTTTGTCATTTATAATAGTGGTACTTTTACCCCTCCTCCTCCTACTGCCTATTAGAAATGTGTTAATAGTAAGCATGCCTGATGAATTAACAGCTTAATTTAAACTGTGGTTAGGGATTGGAAGGCATCAAGTTGTTCTGTTCCCCAGGCCCTTCGCATTTCTGTCTTTGCCTGGATTGCAATTCCCCATTTATGTGTGGATCACTCCCGCATTTCAGGTTTTGGCTCACATGGAGCCCTTTATTAGCAAGGCTTTCATTTACTGTCAGGCATAGAATGCCCTCCTCCTCCCTATTCACTATTATCCTGTTTAATTATTCTTCATAGGTTTTATAATCTCCTGATGTGTATTTATCCCCGCCCCCCAAATGCCTTTGATAGCTTCAGTGATTTATTGTTAGGGTTACGTGTGTGTTTGTTTTTAAGGGGATGATATGATAAAATATGTAGTTTTACTTCGAAGATGTTTCTGAAAAGTTGAGATAGTCAGTTTTAATTTACTCTTAATTTAAATGGGATTTTGGTAGAAATATATATATATATTTTTTTTTTTTCGCGGTTGGTGCTTCCTAAATCTTTTTGCATTCTATTCATACATGAAACACTTAGAAAACAATATAGGCTGGTTTTATCATGTAAACTAAACTTGACTGCAGTATAATTCTGTGAGTTACAGATGAGACTAGGAAATATCTTCAGACTCAGATTAAATTTTACATTGTAAATAAACGTAAGTTAACGTTTAGGATGTTAGTATTAATGCTTATTTTTAGTTGTATTCTGAGTCTTTCTAAATGGTCCATTAGGACCAAATGCTGCCATTGATCATCAGCACCTGCTGTTCCTTTGCCTGGAATAGCCCCTGGGCCTTCAGGGCCCAGCTCACACGTCACCTGCTTGGCCTTGTCCTGTGGCTTTTACATCCTCTGTAGTACTGTCTGAGCCCTTCAGTATGACACTTTCATATATTGTTGTGATGTTTACATGTTGTCATTTTTGTCTACACTTTGTTTTGATTTATGAGCTTCTTGAATTTGAGACTGGTGTTTATTTCACTAGTACTTACGGAAGTACGTAATAGTAAATGCTTAATAAATAAGTGAATAAATGAGTAATTTTGAATTAAGCAAATTATCCAATTCTTTGACTTAGCTGGATACATTTTATTGTCTGTGAACCTGAGGCATGACTGTGAACTCAAGTAATTTCTGGTTTTAGCGTATATGTCTTCCCACGTAAACAGTATCAATTTAATTGCATATATGCATATCCTTAGTCCCTTAAATTACATCCTAGATAGATTTGTTATGTTTTAATTATTAAATTTATAATGTCAAATATAAAAAAGTGTTTAAGTAGGATTTCAGTGTAAGAAACAGGATTTATTTAAATCAAGCAATTTGTTTAATTAACAGAGACACTGAATGAACTCTTACATTTCTCTTTAATTGGATCTGATTATCTTTGACTATCTACATTGCTAGGTATTTTAGGGCACTGTATTTTAGCTTAGTGTACATTTTTTAAGAAAGGACCTTGTTATAGAGTAGTTTTAGATTTATAGAAACGTTGCAGACATAGCATAGAATTTTTATGTACCCTTCATCTAATTTCTCTGATTGTTACATCTGATGTGATGCTAGTGCCTTTACTAGAACTAGAGATTAACTTTGGTACATGACTATTAACTAAATTCTAGCCTTTATTCTGATTTCACCAGTTTTTTCACTCCTGTCCTTTTTCTGTTCTATGGTCCAGCCCAGGATACCACATTGCATTTAGTAGGTTAGTGTGTTTGTGTTAAGTGAGTATTTCTACAATTGGCTAACATTTGTCTTACAGTTTAGCAGTGGAGAGTTTTTATTTTGTTTTTTGATACTGAGCACTTGATGTCTGAAACTGATTTTTGAAAATGAATTACTACTTTATGCCTCCATACAGTCTTTCTTTCAAGATAATCGTATGAGATGGCTGTATACTAAGATTTTTGGAATTCTGCCTTTAGAATTGGCCCCCAAGCCTGTTGGAACCACTTATGAAAATCCAGTCTTACCAATTTATGACAGTTTTATAGAGT
Organism: Vicugna pacos; assembly: GCF_048564905.1. Classification (NCBI taxonomy): domain Eukaryota; kingdom Metazoa; phylum Chordata; class Mammalia; order Artiodactyla; family Camelidae; genus Vicugna; species Vicugna pacos. The sequence goes on along the minus strand of NC_132994.1, from coordinate 8,179,702 downwards.
CAAGTGTAGAAATTGTCTTCTTTGGGCCCACAAGTTTGGGATGCTTTATACGATATTCTGTCTGGAAGATTCCCAATTTCATTGACATACTAAAAGTGTCTTACACAGTGTTAACTGCTTAGTGAACATTTGCTGAGTAAATTAAAGGAATTGTTAAAGAAATGTAATTTTGTTATACCAGTCTTTCTTGACATCTGACCGTGAATGCTTTTATCCTGATCTGCTTATTTAAATCCAGGGAAACACACTGTATAAGTCATACTAGTTCGGGGGTGGAAAAGCCCCCAAACTGGAAAGTTAGTTTACCCATCTTATTTACAATATGCTGTACTTTCTTTTTTAAACTGATCTTTAAAGATTAAATATTGCCTAACTTTGAGATTAAAAATCTGCCACAGGCTCTGAAGACACTTTTTAGTAAGAGTTTGGGTGGTTCACTAATAGAACCATTGAAGAAAATATTTTGCTCATTTAGATGGCTATTTTGAATGGATTGATCGTCTGTATGGATAGCTTTGTGATTTCAAGCTGTGTAACTGCAGCTTCTGAATGTTTTGCGTGTCCCCACCACTTGAAAGCACACAGTCAGAAGTTGTGCAGCAGAAAGACTGACCCCAGGAGTTTGTAGAATTTACCAGACTTGTATTGCTGTGGGAACGAGTGGGTGTGTTGTCAGTAGATTCAGCATACCATTTTTAAAAAGCGAAGTTAACCATTGTTCCTAGAGCTGGAGTTGCCTTTTTCCCTTTGTTTTATCTGGGATACAACTCTGCAGTGGGGGTGGTTTTGGCTTGTGGTAAACTTTGGATTCTGGCATATTCAGATAAACAAATTTGTTAGTAGTTCTAGCTACTTAATTCTATAAACATTTAGTGACAGTTCTGTAAATTATTTTTAATTACCAGAAATTTATTACACTAAATTTCTTTGGAACCTAAAAACATTAGGGGAAGTATTGGTGATGTATGATAATTGAGCCTTTCTTAGGCAGAGGTCAGATAGCTTTAGGGAATTAAAACTTATCCTGACTTTCCGTCAGCATTGTAGCTTACAGTTTTCTCAATGTTATAGAGAACACATGTAAGATAATCAGCCAGTCAAATAGTTAACATTTTATTTCAGTGCTTTATTAATATTTCAATATAAATAAGTTGCAGAATTTGAGGAGATACTGAAATCCTGTATTTAGAAGAGGATTTACTTTTGTGAGAGTGAGATCATTTTCTTTCCTTTTCTTCAAATTTTAGATTGAGTTACAGCAAACTACATCCATTTAAAATGAACAGATTGATGAATTTTGGTGGCTATGTACAGTCACAAAACTGCTACCACAGTCAAGATTTAGGACATTTTTATCATTCTCCAAAGTATCTTGTTCCTTTGCAGTTGATCCCTCTGTTATCCAAAGCCCCAGGCAACTATTGAGTTGTTGAAAAATTATGAAAAATGTTTTTAAAGAAGAATCGTTTAAAGAAGAATCGTGAGTCAAATCTAGTCAATTCCTAGCTTCATAGCTTGGTGTGAAAGGGTCAGAGTTATGGCCATGGTCTGTGGAGCCTTGAAACCTGGGTCTGACTCTTCGGCTTTGTTTTGTGACTTTTGAGAAGACATTTAAATTATTTAGATACATTCTGTTTACAAAACTAGGATAGAAGTACCATCTATTATTTTTAAGTGCTAGCTTTTTTATTTATTTGGCAGGGGGAGGTAATTAGGCTTATTTATTTATTTAATGGAGTTACTGCGGATTGAACCCAGGACCTCATGCATGCTAAGCATGCACTCTACACTTGAGCTATACCCTCTGCCCCCACATCTATTGTTATTGGGGATGAATTAAAAATGCAGGTAAAGTATTTAGTGGCATATAATATATACCCAGTAAAATGCAGAGTATCTTTGAACTTCCTCTAATCTCATTTTTATAGGGGAGGAATTCAAGGATGGGAAATTTTGATAGCTTTGGAGCTTATCTAAAAATCCTTGGAATTTTGGAACCCAGCACCTTCTGGGTTAACTAGTGGAATTTTCCAGCTCACTGAATATTACTAGATTTCATTTTGTTCACTCTTCCCTACCCCTGCCCCCAAATTACATTGGTTCAGTTTTCTCTGAAACCAGTAGTAATTCAACTTTTGATAATTGAGATTCCTCCAGAGCATGAAATGCCCTTTGCTGAGCAGTGCCTCGTGTGCAGGTATAGTTTAAATAGGAGACTAGCTTGATACCTGTATAGACACCACATAACTCACCGAAGGACATTTAGATCTCTAATACATCATTTTCTTGTTATTTATCTCATTTTATCTTAGAAGGAGTTTTCCCCAGAATACGTGTATGTGCACGTCTGTGCCTATGTGTATGTAATTTTTTGAGTTTTGATTCACTGGGTTTAGTTAATAGTTTCTTTCCATTTTTTCCTCTTACCTCTACAAAAAAAAAAAACCTTTTTGTCTATCTTATCTTTAAATAATTCAAATGCGTTGTAAATAAAACAAGGGTATTTTACAGTTTTAATAGGTATGGGACAATAAGTGATTTGATTTTAGCTCTTTTATATGGATTCATTGTAAAGGCAGTGTCTGAGTTTTAATTTATGAAAAGATTATGGTTAAAACATACGGTTTTTATGGTTTTAAGCCATGTAATTCTTTCAAATGTATCACATTAATGGACCATATATACATAGTTTTTTTTTCCCCTAAAAGTGAATTAAGTAAGCATTTAATAGGATCTCTGGTAAAATGAATTTCTACATGCGTAGTGAAGAAACAATATCAGGCAGAGATTTTGTTCCACATGTCCAAATGTATATTCTGAAAACAGTGAGGATTTTTTTTAACAATTCAGGAATACCTAAGTGTGTTCATAGACTCAAAACTATTAAAATAATTTGGTTTTAGGTGATTATCGATTGATAGCTTTATTTTTTATGGTATTTTTTTTTGTCTTTCTATAGGGCTGAAAGACACACAGAAGTCTTCATGGATATAGTTGATACATTTAATCATTTAATTCCTACTGAACACTTAGATGATGCCCTATTTCTAGGATCCAACCTAGAGAACGAAGTCTGTGAGGATTTTAGTACAAGTCAAATTGTCTTAGAGGACTCGCTGAAGAACATGCTCAGCGATAAGGATCCTATGCTAGGATCTGCAAGTAACCAGTTCTGTTTGCCTGTTTTGGATAGCAATGATCCCAATTTCCAGATGCCTTGTTCAACAGGTAATTCTTACTTTTTTTCAGTCTGCAATTTAAAATAAAAAGAATTTTTAGCAGGCTTTTTGTTTGTTTTTTTGGACGAGGGTAGTGACTTTAGGGTTCTTTCCTTTGACCTTAGAGCTCCTTTCCTAGGCATCAGAATTAGAATTTAAACTGAATTTTCTTCCAAGGAATGTGGAATTATCTTCGAGAATATTATGGATATAAATGGGGTAGCCCTATAATTTATCATCCAAAGTGGGTTAGTTTTTGAGAATTACAGGGGCTCTTGTCACTAATTACATGATGACAACATGTATGAATTGGGGAACCGCCCCCCCCCAGCAAATAGGGATTTGCCTCACAAACTGGGACATGATGTCATCTCATCCTAGGCTTGTTGGAGTCAAGGGGAATGGCTGAATTGACTTTTCTCAGTGCCCCTCCCACCCCTTCAAATTTAACAGATTGTGTGCTGCCATTTCAGATCTTTTTAGTATTTTGTACCTGTGTTGTCCAGCGTAGAAACCATATAACTGTTAATCACCTGAAATGAGCCTGGTCCTAATTGAGATGTGCAGTAAAATGCACACTTGATTTTAAAGATTCAGTATGGAAAAAAATGTAAAATAGTTCACCAAGTTTATTAAATGTAGATTACATGTTGAGGCAGTATTTTGGATATTTTTAGTTAAATAAAATATTTTATTAAAGTTAATTTCACCGGTTTTCTTTTTACCTGTTTTTAAGTGGCTACTTGAAATTTTAAAATTACATGTATGGTTTACACTATATTTCCATTGGACAGCGCTGGTCTAGGACCTGTAGTTGAAGTAACTAAAAGATAGTAACATTTAGAGGATAGTAACTTGCTCTGTGTAGGGCCAATCTAATTCTTCATGAGAAATTACTTCAGAGATACATTCATATGTAGGAAAAATATGTAGATTTTCCTTTATAAAGCAAAGAAAATACTACAGTAAACTTTGGGGCAGTTAGCTATTGTGTAAGCTGAAATTAGACAAAGGAAAATCAGCTCCACATGGAGCAGTGAGGCTTTCCTTCTCTGTTCCCTAGAGTAGTTCAGGCTTACGTTGGTGATGGTCTGCTTTTCAGTGACTAGACTTCTGCACTGCAGTTTTTCAGTATTTTTCATTTCATTTGAATATTTTCTACCTAGTATTTTGATATAATAATATGTCAAATTTGGATTAGGTGGCCTGCTGTTCATCCATCAATCTGTCAGATTACTCTGCCTGAAGATCTCAGCACTTTGGCTTTTAGGAATCTTCTCATTTTAACAGCTTTTTAATACTGAAGTCTTGAATTGCTTACTAATAATGGTGTATCTCTGAATTATATACAGTGTGTTGTGTTATCACGTGGGTTACATTGCTTTTGTTGTATTCTTAAATGTTTTAAAGTTTTTAAAATTTTGTTTTATGTATGCATTGTTCCTGTGTCAGTACAATATATAATTATTGTGAAGCACTTAGGACACTGGTTATATGCAGTTTCACAGTTTAGTCTAAATTCAGGAACACCATTTGTTGACTACTGTGTGCTTGTTACTGGAAATAACCCTCAAGGATGTTATATGGGGCCTTGAATTGCCAAATGTATCATCCTCTTAGACTTTCTTACTTATAGCATTCCAGCCCGTTAGTAATATTAGTATTCTTACTTGCTGTCTTTTGTTTTTTGTTTTCAATTGATTTCTATTGATAGGAAAAGTTTTTTTCTTAATATGAAAAGTCTCTTCAGTTTTGGTGAACATTTCTTCTGCTAATAGGAGACTTACAACATCTATATTGAAGTACTTAAATATTTTTGAGGTATAATTAATACTTGTTTATGATTTCATTATTTTGTAAACTTTAACATTGTAAGAACTTAAAAGTAGAAATATTTTTAAAGTTTTCCTGTTTTAAGTTTGCTGCATTATTTATCTTGATTCTAAAGCAGAACTGTTTGTATTAATGTATGTGACATGTATATATATTCATATATATATATACACACACATCACATACATACATAATTTTAAGAGATGTAAATGAATGTGTAAGGGACTTAAAGTTATAAAGCTCCTTATAGGATTGTTTATAGATTTTATCCTGCCACCTGGCGAAGGATTTATCTTGATTGTTTCAGAGTTCCTTTTGCCCTTTGGGATATTTGGTTTAGTAAAAGGCCTATGTATTTTTTAATAAGAGCAAAATGGAAAACATTAAAGTTAAAAAATTGTTTTGAAGTGATTTTAGATTTAAGAGAGAGTTGCACAGAAGAAATTTTATTGTAAACTATTTAGTGAAAACCCTGTATGGACAACTTTTGTAACTTTCAGCTATTAACAAACTGCTTCAACTTTTCGGAAAAATATAAAAACAATCAGATGTTTGTACCTGACTCTGTAGGTTTTTACTGGTTGTCTTAACTGAAGCTTAGCAGGGAAATGACCCTGTTTGTATTCCTCAGGCCGCTGAATGCCATAGATTATGGTTATTTTGGAACCTTGGTTTTAACAATGTGAAAGGTAGCAAACAAAATAACTGTTGTCTTGTTCTTGCTGAACGAGGTTAGTTTGTAATTGTTAAAGACCAGTTTTTTTGTTAACGTAGTTGAATGCCTTGACAGAAATCATGGAGGAGCATTAACAACGATAAAAATAGGAAAGAACATGGAAGATCACTTTTAGTGCTCTGTCAGAGGCACAGAAGTTAGGGTGCTAATTGTTTCATTTTCAAAGATAACCAGTAGATTTCTGGTCCTCTTTTTGAGTGCTTTGAACTCCTTAAAGTATTTCTTTATGTAAGTGCAGTGTTTCCATATGGTTTTTAGATTTGTCCAGTAATATTTTCGTTAAATGTTTGGGAAATGTTTAATCTTAACAAACCAATTATTGGTATTCTTATAAAAAAATCCTGTCATCCTTAAAATAAAAATGTTTTCCCAAGTAATAGATTCAAGATACTGACTATATTGTTTATATATACCATGTAAGGAATGTATTCAGAGTCTTTGAAATGGTATTCAAATAACTGGCATTGTCAGTGTCAAAGAAATGTTAATTTTATCTCTTACTTTGTGGACAACTTTGTGCCCTTTTAGATAGACAGCTATGATTCATAAGTGTGAAACAAATCTTGTATTTATGAACCATTTCTTTGCATGGTATATTGAAAAGAAGTTTTCAGTGGCTGTAATTTGATCTGTTTCCTTAATACCAGGCAGACAGACACACTGTAAACATGGGTATTCAGAGCAGCCTTTCATTCAGCTAGCACTTGGAGCTAGTGCACCCTTCAGTGGAACCAAGACATCCTTTCCAGGCTACATCGTGGCTTACAAAATCCTCATTCACTAAATTAAACAAAAAATCCTTCCTGCAGCGTGGTTTTTGAAGGTTAAACACATAAAAAGTCATAGAATTCAGTATTTTACATATTTTGCAAGAGTTGGTTCATATTGTGTACTTCAGTCTTTTTTCAAGTGTAGAGAAGAATTCCTGCTAGCATGCATATGTGACAGTTGCTTTCCTATCAGGAATGCTGTTGATAATATATGACATCACGTACCACTGGGTTTAATGAGAATTTTAGCTTGTGCTGCTTTCCTTCTGAGGAAAGTATTGTTAATACATATTAAGACTGGTTTTGCAAGCTTCTCAGCAATAGTGGTATTGGGTCCTTTTTATAGCACACAGATTTCTTTCAGTCATAGCTCTGTAGTTTGGGACTCAGTCATTATTAGAGGCAGAAGTCATCTGTGTGATATTGAAAAAACTATACTGTACCTTCTCTGAAAAGATGTTTGATGTCCTTTTGCATCACTGAGATTTGTTTAAAAGGTATTTACAAGTTTTTATGGCTTCATTTTTCTCTTAGACATTTCTGATCAGGACTTTGAATTTAGCGTTAACTGTTCCAATAAAATGTAGTTGTCAGATATTAATTACTGTTTTTCTTATTTGTACTTTATTTGTGGGGACAGCAAACTCTGTGCAAATTTATTACACCTGTGGATCAAACTACACATACACATTTATTACAAATTTGCACTAGGGTCTTTTTTCCCACTATTTTTATTATTCTGAGTCTTTTTTTTTTAACTTCTGTGCTTCAGTGAACCTCTTGCACCATTAAACTTATTTTTGAGTTGCATTTGACCAAGAAAACACAAATTTAGTACATATAAAGTAGTCATGCAAATGAGATGAAAATATATTGGTTAAGACAAAAGTGTATACTTTTTTTAGTGGGGGGTGGTAGTTAGGTGGATTGATTGGAGGTACTAGAGATTGAACCCAGGACCTTGTGCATGCTAGGCATGCACTCTAACGCTGACTTATATCCTCCCCCAAGACGAAGTGTATACTCTTAATTGAATGTTAGAGAAGAATAACTGATCAGCCTTGTAAGAACATGCATAGCCTTTAAGAATAAAACTTCATTTCTGTAAGATTGATGATTAAATATTTCAAGTTGTATTTAGAGGGGTCTAAGTGAAAGGTACATAGAGAAGAGAATAAACAGAAGAGAGAGGCGAACACCTTGTAGAATTAGTGGAGAAGAGAAAATGCTGGAAGCTGGAAAGGGTAGGACATAACCACAGCCGTAGATGTCTGAAAGTTTGTCACACTGGCAAAAGATTTGACTTTTTTATGGACAATGGAAAAGAGCTGTATCCAATAGGTATGAGTTAGAGGGAGGCAGAGTTTGGTTAAAAGGAAGAACTTGTAGTTACAGAGTAATAGATTCCCCAGGGAATTTCATCGGGGATTTAGGTATCATGTAGTTGTTTCCATTAGGTGACCTCTTATGGTCAGTGTCCTCCCAGAGTCCTTTGTCATTGTCTGTTCCAACATAGTGTCTCTATTATTTCTTCTTTATTAGAAATTAGGTTATGTTTACTTTAATCTGGAATCTTATTTGTAGGCTTGATATATTTCTTTGCTTCTTTAAATTATTTAAAATACAACTTTAAAAGTATAATGATAACTTCATTTATTGAGCATCTTTCATTGGTTTTAATTCTCTGTTTCAGGCCAGCTCATTTCTAATGCTTTATATTCAGTTTAGACATTTTAAATTATTCTTCTCAAACAGATATTTTTCGTTAATCATTGCCACATGCCATCCTTAGTATCAAAATAAAAGAACTGAACTCTGAGATAAAACAAGCCCTTTAACACAAACACTAAAATACCACTTTCTAAACTCAGAAAATGCAGAGGTAGGGAATTTTTGGCCCAAGGCCAGGGCTTTCCAGTTTATGGTTTTAGTTTGTGTATTTTATTGCTGTTCCCTGTTTTACCTCTGCTTGATTCAGTTGACTTTTGCTTACCTTAGCTTGGCATGATATAAAGCAGAGCATATTTTAATTTTACTTTGCCTTGACTAAGCATTTACTCTTCTGTGTTTTAAATCTAAAATGTGAAGTAAAATTAATCATGTCATCATCACTGTGTCCCTAATAGTGGTTTCTTCTTTTCACCTATTACTTAAAATTCACTCTGTATGATTATTTTTTAACTTGCAATTCTGTGCTGTTGTAACAAGTTGCCTTTTCCATGGTCTTCGGCACACTCTGGGTTTTATTGAATCTACCTTTTTCCCCTGGGGATCTGCCTCCCAGGGCGCTCTGTCATTGTCCTGTTCCTGTGTTTGCCATTCTCCAGGGCTGTGGTACCTCTGTCATCCCTGAGCTTCGCCGCCCTCCTTGAGTGGAGCTCCTGTTTTCCTGTATTTCACTTTTTTCTTTCTCTTAGCCCTCTTTACTTAATGACATCCTTAGTAACTTTCTAATAATGTTACACTTAATTAATATTTGCCTTTATATAGAAAACAAGATTGAATATCACCTTTTCTTAAAAATTTAAGTCCTTTTTTCTTAGCTTTTCGTTACCTGGTGTAGCTGGTGGATTGTGTCCCTGGCTTTTGTGTGAGACTTGTTGCTTTGTTAGGTGCTCTTTCCTGCACCCCCACTTCAGGGTCTTCTCCTTATCTTTTGGTATTTAGTCTTTGATTTAGTTTTGCTGGCATGTGGTGGGACTTTTCAGTTTGGAGAGTGATCCCTTCAGTTCTGGGAGATTTTCTTGTGTTTTATCTGCAGACTCCTAGTAAACGCTAGCCCTTCTGGATTAATTGCCCAAGTTTCTTACCACTGGCCAATCACAGGTGACCCTGTTGGGGCGCTGCCCGCAGACAGGAGGCCATTAGTCCTAGTGAAGTGCAGAGAGAGGCCAGGAGGGCCTGGGCTCTGCTGGGGTCAGGGACACACCTGAATACCTTGTCTTTGGGGTTCTTCCTTGTGAGGCCGGTTCTTGCCAAGCTTCGTGGTGGAGACCATGCTCCTCCCGGCTCTGTGAAGGGGCCGCCAGAATGAGGTGGAGGATGGATGACAGGAGGAAGACACACAAACACAGAAGAGCAAAACCCAAGAAAATGCACAAGACTGAGGGAGAGCCAGCTTGAGCCCGTCACCTACGGGTCCGAAGATATACTGGGGGCCAAACTTCCCACATTGGGAGCCATGAGTGGGACACAGTGCAGAGGAAACCCCACCACTTCCTCCTTCCCCATGCATTTCACCAGTGAGGAGCAGGTCCGGGCCGGCGACCAGAGAAGGCGGCCTGCAGAACCGTTTTCATTGGGCTGATAACAGCCCCTCAGTCCAGTCTTGGAGCTCGGAGCTCTGCCAGTGCCACCAAGCTCATCTTCCCTGTCCGTGCACCCCACCTCAGTGGGGTGGAAAGAAAGCCAGATGATCAGACACAAGCATGAGAACAGAAGGGCAGGAGCAGCACTCAGAGGGCCAGAGGCTGATGAGGACGTGAGACGTGTGGCTGAAACTAGCTGCTTATTTCTCTGATGGCTCTGGTGCTCAGAGCCTGCCTTGTCTTTCCCAGCCTCTCCTTGCCCTGGGATTCTCCTTGGCCCCCAGTGAAAAGGAGGCGATGGGTCCTTTCCCATCTATGTTTGTTCCTGGCTTTGCTCTCTCTGCCTGTCTCTACAGAAACCCCCTTTCTGCCAACTCCTAGGAACATATGGCAGGTTCCATAGATCCTACTTCTTCTGGTTTGATGTGGCCTTGTGCCCCCAGGGGAAGGGCCTTGCAGTCAGGGGGGCTGAGGTAAGGGGGCAGGGGGTCCTCACTGTCCCTTCAGTGATGTCCTGGTAGCCAAGCTTGCAGTCCCTGGTCCAGGAGGGACCAGGAGTAGGATCAGCAGGGGGTGAAGTGCGGTATTCCATTACCCCATCAATATTCCATGAGCTGGACACCGGATTCTCTCCATTTCCCAATCTCCATCCTCCCAGCTGCGGCCTGTCATCCTGCAGACCAAGGTGGGGCCGGGGGGTGGACTCTAACCCTAAGCTCACCTACAGCAGAACCCACCCATGTCTGGGGTCAGGCATCTCCCATGCACAGGCTTCGATATGGTTCCCCAAGGACCCCTGCTATGTCGGGTCATATGAGGTTGGGGAAACTCTTTTTGCCCCTGTAGAGACAGCCTAGAAAACTTAGGCCTCTCTACTCAGGGCTAGGGAGCCAGTCTCACCCCCCCAAACCTGGCCCCATCCTAGCTCTAAGCCTTTCCTTTATTCTTCATATGCCTGATAAGACACGGACGAGTGTGTGTGTCTGTGTCCTGGTGAGAAGTCAACCAAGAACCACCTCTTTCATGCAGCATCAGCTCACAGTTTAGGGAACCCTCGCATCTTCATGATTTCCAAAACAGTCCCAAGGCAGGTGAAAGAAGGCTGAGGTAGCACTGACCTGTCTGCATTATCCGGCTTTGTGTTATCTGGGACAGACCAGTGGGAGGAAGAGGGAAAGAAAACCACTCTAGAAACGGGAAATGGATGCCTTTGGAATTACCTTGTTTCTCCCCAAAATGAGACTATATAATCTTTCTCGAGCAACTAATCATAACCAAAGGCTTTGTCAGATATTTGCACATTTCATCCTCCTAGCAGTTCTGGGAGGGCCACAGGCTTCTCTTCTCATTCAACCCAGGAAACACCTGGGGCTCTGAGATTTGGGATCAAAGCACACAGTTCCCACCTCCCAGGCTGACAACACTCCCACCCCACCCTCAATGCTGTGGGATCGCACTTCTCTGCGAATGTGATTCCCATCCTGACCACTCGGAACATTGGCAAAAAGTCTACTCATTCCAGCACCGCTTGCAGACGGGGACGTCGTCTGTGAAGAGTCCCATGGACCATGCCTATGTTTACAGAGAGGGACCTCATTTCAAAATAAAGCATCAATACATTTTGGAAGAAACTTACAAATATTAAATTACTGATGAACTAAAATGGAACAGATCAATGAGCCCATTAGAAACAGCCATGTGGGGGGGGAGGGTAGAGCTCAATGGTCATGTGTGTGATTAGCATGCACGGGGTCGAGGGTTCCAACACCAGGACCTCTTTCAACTTCCAGGACTTCTGGTTAAAAAAAGTAATAAAGAAATGAATAAATAAACCTTATTACCACCACCAGCCCCAACAAAAAAGGAAAGAAACAGCCCTGTGGTGATGAGAAAGGAACCATCCTCTGACATTTCTCCCTGCCTGGTGGCCTGAAGGGGACAGGTGTGAGCTGTGCTCTGACACTTGCAGAAGGTAGTGGGTCTGTTGTGGGCCTGCTCTCCAATTCCCATCTCACTAGCAAGACAAATAAAATAATTATAAGTTCAGATGGCTACTGTAAGAAAAGAGAGCTCCATGATCAAGTCACAGGGCTTGGTCTAGACTGGGCCCAGGGACTATCCCCCAGGGGTGAGATGGCCACACTGGGAAGGAAGGATGAGCAGGAAGCAGTTAAGCCCAAGAGGAAGCAGACCACCTAGAGCGCGTGCCCGAGGCCTCCCGCAGGCGGCTTCCAGCCAAGATGGAGGAACAGGCACGGACGGGCCTGCCTCCTTGAAACAAGCAAAACCAGAACAGACAAAATACATGAAAAAACAATCTCCAACACACAGGACTTCAGGCACTGAAGGACAGTGATCCCTAAACACACATGAAGTGAGTCTAGTGGATGCCCCAGTGCACGGCCTTGGGAGAATATCAAGGCTGTGACACAGGGACAGGGAACAGAGGTAGGAGGGTCCACCAGACGCCCTCACTCGAGGTGACGAAGCAGAGAGTCAGACGAAACCAACACAGATAAGAGATGAGACGAGAGAGGGCTGGTGAGGAGGGAGCGGACCACAGAAAGGCCCCTGGAAATCTGCAGTGCGGCCCCAAGGACAATTCAACTGAGTAAACAACAGCGCATAAAGGGTGAGAAAACACTTGAGATGCGGGATGGGGTGGGTAGATACATTTTAAAACAGGAAACAGTGCATACTGCTCACGTAGTTTGAGGAATAGAATCCATTCCTATCATCAGGGTTGGCCCTGAATAGAGCACGACTGCGTCAACTGATGCTATAAGAACGTAACATATCTCATATTGCTTACCATAGGGTTCATTCTCCTGAAATGTCCCTGCAGCTGTACTTGAAAACATAAAATTTCAAAGGAAGCAAGCACATGTTTTAAATTTCAAGAGATGAAAATAGAAAAAATAACAAAAACAAAAACACTATTCCTTTTAAGCAAATATTTTTGCCGGAATCACTGTAAAAATTAAAACATCCATTTATTAAAAAAAAAACCATCGAAACAGTATGACAAATACTTCTGAAATAAGAGAAAACATAGGTTAAGAATCCAAACAGAATCTATACAAATACAAATCACACATTTTTGAGCCAGAAAGACGGGTTTAATGAATCGAGGGGGAAACAATTGAGAAATGGATACAACGCAGGATATACCATTTACACCCGCCACAACTCATCAATGGTTGGTTTATATAATACAATAAAAATCAAAACGACGCTGGAGAACAGTAATATAAACATTAAAATTCCTTCATAAAATGCGATTTCCTCCTGCACAATTGGATCCTCAGGAGCATCTTCAAGGGATTGAGTAACATATTCTACTGCATTTTTCCGCTGCGTTGAAACTTCCTGTAAAAACACAAGATAATGACACAAGCCCAACCCTGAGGAACCATCCTACTCATGCACGGGGCCATTCAGTCTATCAGTCAGCGAGGCAGGAGCTATGTAAGGTGTCTATCAATTCACACGCATTATCCTGGTAAAAGCTGGGAATACACACGAAGGACAGATCCTGCCCTTTACTGTTACCAGAGGCAGGGACCCGTGAACACCAATCAGCACACAAAAGGACCATTCAGCAGCTCTACAGCCGAAGGGAAAGGACAGGCAGGGCACAAAGGAGAGAAGACTTTGGGGCGGGTCCCGGCTTGGGGAACGCTGGTAAGTCCAGGCAATGTCTTCGAAGACAGGCCGAGCGCACAGGGGACAGGGTGAGGGATTCCAGGAAGGGCAGCTTGAGCCGAAGGACGAGGTGGGAAACGGCATGAGAAGTCACACGGAAATCCTGAACACACCGAGCGGGAAGGGAACGGGAAGGCCCCACTGGCAAGCTTCGGTAAGAGACAACAGTCGACTCATCCAAAACGAGGAGTGCCGAAAACACAAGACAAAACAGGAGACATCTTAAACCTCACCGAACTCGCACAGGGAACCGTCTACATTCAGTCACTTGGCCTAACCGGCTGAGGAAAAGTACTGGAGGAAAAGACCTCAGATACAGACACCGCTTTGCGTAGGTGAGCGTGGAAAACTCACACAAGTGTACTGTGTGCTCGCGGGACCGAAAGCACAGAATGACTTAAGCAGTTGTGGATTACAAAATATTAGGCAAGAACGGTAATGGGAAAATGCAAACGTCAGGACGCAGGGGTGACATATCCATCCGCTTACATATCAACGACCCTCGACGGTTAGGTAGTAAAAGAAGAAAAAAAAACAGCCAAAGGAGACGGTACCTCCTCGTCAGTGGACTCCGCGTCTTCCTCTTGTCCTGATGTGTCACCTACAGGGTGCAGACACACAAATGTTAGCGACAACACTGACCACTTTGAATTGTACCCAAACCCGAGAAGTCTAACCCCATTCAAGAATATTTCTGTAAACTAACGTGGCCCAAAGGAACTTCAGAGGACTCAAGAATTTTCTTGAGGGAAAACCTGGTAGTGTTTGGGATGTGTGGGGGACAGTGGGGAAAAGGAAAGCAAGCAGTACTGAAGGTGGTATCTGGACCTACAGTCTTGAGGTACTTTAGGTTCGCACGTAGCTTCTTTGCTTTGACGGAGGTCCTGGCGATGGAGCCCAGGAACACCTGTGACCGAAGCATGCCTTCCATCTACCCACAAGCTAACCCCTTCCCTGGCCCCACAGTGGCGTTTAAGCAAAGACGGCAGAAAACTCAACCTCCAGGGATGTTTGCCGACTTACCGGACATGTCAGGCTGGTCTGCTGTGAGCACAGACCTCAATGTCTTGTCCTCGGCTGGCTCCTCCAGAGCAACTTCGTCAACTATGCTCGTCTCAGGACGGGTGTCTTCCTGTTCGGTTTCTGGCTCGGGCACCCCTTCCTGTAAAAACAAAGCGGAAGAACCCAAAAACCCACCTGAATAAACCATCCTACTCATGCACAGGGCCATTCAGTCTATCAGTCAACAAGGCAGCAGCTATCTAAGGTGTCTATCAAGTCACAGGCATTCTCCTGGCAAAAGCTGGGAATACACACGAAGGACAGATCCTGCCCTGTACTGTTACCGGAGGCAGGGAACCGTGTACACCCATCAGCAAGGCTAAGGGGCACTCAGCAGCGTATCTACAGCCGACGCGAACGGACAGGCAGGACCCAAAGGACAGAAGAGTCTGGGGCAGGGCTCGGCTCGGGGAACGCTGGGAAGACCGCACCGTGTCTTCAAAGGCAGGCCGAGCGCAGAGGGGGCAGGCTGAGGGACTCGAGGAGGGGCAGCTTGAGCCAAAGGACGAGGTGGGAAACGGCACGGGAAGTCACACGGAACACCGGGAACACACTTGGGTGGGAACGGAATGGGAAGACCCCACTGGCAAGACTCAGTAAACTGAGGCACCAGTCCACTCATCGAAACCGAGGAGGGCCAAAACGACAAGGCGAAGCGGGAGACCTCTGAAACCTGACCGAACTGGCACGGGGAGCTATCTATATGCAGTGACTTGGACTAACCTACCAGGGAAAAGCAGTGCAAGCAAAGAATGGAGACACAGACACCGCTCTCCGTAGGGGAGCGTGGAGAACTAACACAAGTGTACTGTGCCCTGGTGAGACCGAAAGCACAGAATGACTTAGTTAGCTTGGATTACAAAAGGGGAGTCAAGAACCGCGACGGGGAAACGCAAACGTCGGGACGCAGGGGCGATGCATCCATCCGCTCATGTGCACTAGGGACCCTCGACGGCTAGGTGCTACAAGACGACGTAAGTCAAGAAAACGAGATGGTACCTCCTCGCCAGGGGTGCGTGCGTCCTCCTCCGGTCCCGAGGGGAAAGGTGACTCTTCACCTAGAGGGTGCAGTCACACAAAGATTATTCAGAGACATCACTGACCACTTTGACCTCCACGCACACACACACACACACACACACACAAACCCGTGAAGCCTAACTCCACCCAAGAAGCTTTCCGTAAACTAACGTGGCCCAAGAGCATTTCAGAGGACTGAGGCAGTTTCTTGAGGGAAGGCCTGCTTGTGTTAGGGGTATGTGTGGAGACAGTGGGCAGAAGGAAAACAAGACGGGAGTACTGCATGGGGTATGTGGACCTACAGCCTTGAGGTATCTTAGATCGCCATTTGGCTTCTTCCTTTGAAAGGAGGTCCTGGCCATGGGACCCAGGAACTCCTGCATCCGAAGCATGCCACCCATCTACCCATCAGCTACACCCTTCCCCGCCCCACAGTAGCCTTCAAGCACACACAGGAGAACAGTCAACCTCCGTGGATGTTCACCAACCTACCGGACTCATCAGGTTGCTCTGCCGCAAGCACAGACGGCAGGGTCTCGTCTTCGGTTGTCTCGTCTGGAGCGCCTTCGTCAGCGACGAGTGTCTCAGCACGGGTGCCGTCCCGTTCTGCTTTGGGCTCGGGCACCCCTTCCTGTGAAAACAAAGCAAAGGAACCCCACAACCCACCTTGAGAAACCATCCGACTCCTGCACTTGGCCATTCAGTCTGTCAGTTCGGTGAGGCAGCAACCAGTCACTGCCTGTGTCAAACCACAGGCATCACCCTGGCCAACAGCTGGGAAGACACACGAAAGACACATTCTGCTCCGTGTTGTTACCAGACGCAGGGACACGGGAACACCCATCAGCACGGCAAAGGGCCATTCAGCAGCCTATCGACAGCCGACGCGAACGGACAGGCAGGGCCCAAAGGACAGAAGAGTCTGGGGCAGGGCTCGGCTCGGGGAACGCTGGGAAGACCGCACCGTGTCTTCAAAGGCAGGCCGAGCGCAGAGGGGGCAGGCTGAGGGACTCGAGGAGGGGCAGCTTGAGCCAAAGGACGAGGTGGGAAACGGCACGGGAAGTCACACGGAACACCGGGAACACACTTGGGTGGGAACGGAATGGGAAGACCCCACTGGCAAGACTCAGTAAACTGAGGCACCAGTCCACTCATCGAAACCGAGGAGGGCCAAAACGACAAGGCGAAGCGGGAGACCTCTGAAACCTGACCGAACTGGCACGGGGAGCTATCTATATGCAGTGACTTGGACTAACCTACCAGGGAAAAGCAGTGCAAGCAAAGAATGGAGACACAGACACCGCTCTCCGTAGGGGAGCGTGGAGAACTAACGCAAGTGTACTGTGCCCTGGTGAGACCGAAAGCACAGAATGACTTAGTTAGCTTGGATTACAAAAGGGGAGTCAAGAACCGCGACGGGGAAACGCAAACGTCGGGACGCAGGGGCGATGCATCCATCCGCTCATGTGCACTAGGGACCCTCGACGGCTAGGTGCTACAAGACGACGTAAGTCAAGAAAACGAGATGGTACCTCCTCGCCAGGGGTGCGTGCGTCCTCCTCCGGTCCCGAGGGGAAAGGTGACTCTTCACCTAGAGGGTGCAGTCACACAAAGATTATTCAGAGACATCACTGACCACTTTGACCTCCACGCACACACACACACACACACACACACACAAACCCGTGAAGCCTAACTCCACCCAAGAAGCTTTCCGTAAACTAACGTGGCCCAAGAGCATTTCAGAGGACTGAGGCAGTTTCTTGAGGGAAGGCCTGCTTGTGTTAGGGGTATGTGTGGAGACAGTGGGCAGAAGGAAAACAAGACGGGAGTACTGCATGGGGTATGTGGACCTACAGCCTTGAGGTATCTTAGATCGCCATTTGGCTTCTTCCTTTGAAAGGAGGTCCTGGCCATGGGACCCAGGAACTCCTGCATCCGAAGCATGCCACCCATCTACCCATCAGCTACACCCTTCCCCGCCCCACAGTAGCCTTCAAGCACACACAGGAGAACAGTCAACCTCCGTGGATGTTCACCAACCTACCGGACTCATCAGGTTGCTCTGCCGCAAGCACAGACGGCAGGGTCTCGTCTTCGGTTGTCTCGTCTGGAGCGCCTTCGTCAGCGACGAGTGTCTCAGCACGGGTGCCGTCCCGTTCTGCTTTGGGCTCGGGCACCCCTTCCTGTGAAAACAAAGCAAAGGAACCCCACAACCCACCTTGAGAAACCATCCGACTCCTGCACTTGGCCATTCAGTCTGTCAGTTCGGTGAGGCAGCAACCAGTCACTGCCTGTGTCAAACCACAGGCATCACCCTGGCCAACAGCTGGGAAGACACACGAAAGACACATTCTGCTCCGTGTTGTTACCAGACGCAGGGACACGGGAACACCCATCAGCACGGCAAAGGGCCATTCAGCAGCCTATCGACAGCCGACGCGAACGGACAGGCAGGGCCCAAAGGACAGAAGAGTCTGGGGCAGGGCTCGGCTCGGGGAACGCTGGGAAGACCGCACCGTGTCTTCAAAGGCAGGCCGAGCGCAGAGGGGGCAGGCTGAGGGACTCGAGGAGGGGCAGCTTGAGCCAAAGGACGAGGTGGGAAACGGCACGGGAAGTCACACGGAACACCGGGAACACACTTGGGTGGGAACGGAATGGGAAGACCCCACTGGCAAGACTCAGTAAACTGAGGCACCAGTCCACTCATCGAAACCGAGGAGGGCCAAAACGACAAGGCGAAGCGGGAGACCTCTGAAACCTGACCGAACTGGCACGGGGAGCTATCTATATGCAGTGACTTGGACTAACCTACCAGGGAAAAGCAGTGCAAGCAAAGAATGGAGACACAGACACCGCTCTCCGTAGGGGAGCGTGGAGAACTAACGCAAGTGTACTGTGCCCTGGCGAGACCGAAAGCACAGAACGACTTAGTTAGCTTGGATTACAAAAGGGGAGTCAAGAACCGCGACGGGGAAACGCAAACGTCGGGACGCAGGGGCGATGCATCCATCCGCTCATGTGCACTAGGGACCCTCGACGGC
Organism: Vicugna pacos; assembly: GCF_048564905.1. Lineage (NCBI taxonomy): Eukaryota > Metazoa > Chordata > Mammalia > Artiodactyla > Camelidae > Vicugna > Vicugna pacos. The sequence goes on along the minus strand of NC_132994.1, from coordinate 8,161,006 downwards.
TAGGTGCTACAAGACGACGTAAGTCAAGAAAACGAGATGGTACCTCCTCGCCAGGGGTGCGTGCGTCCTCCTCCGGTCCCGAGGGGAAAGGTGACTCTTCACCTAGAGGGTGCAGTCACACAAAGATTATTCAGAGACATCACTGACCACTTTGACCTCCACGCACACACACACACACACACACACACACAAACCCGTGAAGCCTAACTCCACCCAAGAAGCTTTCCGTAAACTAACGTGGCCCAAGAGCATTTCAGAGGACTGAGGCAGTTTCTTGAGGGAAGGCCTGCTTGTGTTAGGGGTATGTGTGGAGACAGTGGGCAGAAGGAAAACAAGACGGGAGTACTGCATGGGGTATGTGGACCTACAGCCTTGAGGTATCTTAGATCGCCATTTGGCTTCTTCCTTTGAAAGGAGGTCCTGGCCATGGGACCCAGGAACTCCTGCATCCGAAGCATGCCACCCATCTACCCATCAGCTACACCCTTCCCCGCCCCACAGTAGCCTTCAAGCACACACAGGAGAACAGTCAACCTCCGTGGATGTTCACCAACCTACCGGACTCATCAGGTTGCTCTGCCGCAAGCACAGACGGCAGGGTCTCGTCTTCGGTTGTCTCGTCTGGAGCGCCTTCGTCAGCGACGAGTGTCTCAGCACGGGTGCCGTCCCGTTCTGCTTTGGGCTCGGGCACCCCTTCCTGTGAAAACAAAGCAAAGGAACCCCACAACCCACCTTGAGAAACCATCCGACTCCTGCACTTGGCCATTCAGTCTGTCAGTTCGGTGAGGCAGCAACCAGTCACTGCCTGTGTCAAACCACAGGCATCACCCTGGCCAACAGCTGGGAAGACACACGAAAGACACATTCTGCTCCGTGTTGTTACCAGACGCAGGGACACGGGAACACCCATCAGCACGGCAAAGGGCCATTCAGCAGCCTATCGACAGCCGACGCGAACGGACAGGCAGGGCCCAAAGGACAGAAGAGTCTGGGGCAGGGCTCGGCTCGGGGAACGCTGGGAAGACCGCACCGTGTCTTCAAAGGCAGGCCGAGCGCAGAGGGGGCAGGCTGAGGGACTCGAGGAGGGGCAGCTTGAGCCAAAGGACGAGGTGGGAAACGGCACGGGAAGTCACACGGAACACCGGGAACACACTTGGGTGGGAACGGAATGGGAAGACCCCACTGGCAAGACTCAGTAAACTGAGGCACCAGTCCACTCATCGAAACCGAGGAGGGCCAAAACGACAAGGCGAAGCGGGAGACCTCTGAAACCTGACCGAACTGGCACGGGGAGCTATCTATATGCAGTGACTTGGACTAACCTACCAGGGAAAAGCAGTGCAAGCAAAGAATGGAGACACAGACACCGCTCTCCGTAGGGGAGCGTGGAGAACTAACGCAAGTGTACTGTGCCCTGGCGAGACCGAAAGCACAGAACGACTTAGTTAGCTTGGATTACAAAAGGGGAGTCAAGAACCGCGACGGGGAAACGCAAACGTCGGGACGCAGGGGCGATGCATCCATCCGCTCATGTGCACTAGGGACCCTCGACGGCTAGGTGCTACAAGACGACGTAAGTCAAGAAAACGAGATGGTACCTCCTCGCCAGGGGTGCGTGCGTCCTCCTCCGGTCCCGAGGGGAAAGGTGACTCTTCACCTAGAGGGTGCAGTCACACAAAGATTATTCAGAGACATCACTGACCACTTTGACCTCCACGCACACACACACACACACACACACACACAAACCCGTGAAGCCTAACTCCACCCAAGAAGCTTTCCGTAAACTAACGTGGCCCAAGAGCATTTCAGAGGACTGAGGCAGTTTCTTGAGGGAAGGCCTGCTTGTGTTAGGGGTATGTGTGGAGACAGTGGGCAGAAGGAAAACAAGACGGGAGTACTGCATGGGGTATGTGGACCTACAGCCTTGAGGTATCTTAGATCGCCATTTGGCTTCTTCCTTTGAAAGGAGGTCCTGGCCATGGGACCCAGGAACTCCTGCATCCGAAGCATGCCACCCATCTACCCATCAGCTACACCCTTCCCCGCCCCACAGTAGCCTTCAAGCACACACAGGAGAACAGTCAACCTCCGTGGATGTTCACCAACCTACCGGACTCATCAGGTTGCTCTGCCGCAAGCACAGACGGCAGGGTCTCGTCTTCGGTTGTCTCGTCTGGAGCGCCTTCGTCAGCGACGAGTGTCTCAGCACGGGTGCCGTCCCGTTCTGCTTTGGGCTCGGGCACCCCTTCCTGTGAAAACAAAGCAAAGGAACCCCACAACCCACCTTGAGAAACCATCCGACTCCTGCACTTGGCCATTCAGTCTGTCAGTTCGGTGAGGCAGCAACCAGTCACTGCCTGTGTCAAACCACAGGCATCACCCTGGCCAACAGCTGGGAAGACACACGAAAGACACATTCTGCTCCGTGTTGTTACCAGACGCAGGGACACGGGAACACCCATCAGCACGGCAAAGGGCCATTCAGCAGCCTATCGACAGCCGACGCGAACGGACAGGCAGGGCCCAAAGGACAGAAGAGTCTGGGGCAGGGCTCGGCTCGGGGAACGCTGGGAAGACCGCACCGTGTCTTCAAAGGCAGGCCGAGCGCAGAGGGGGCAGGCTGAGGGACTCGAGGAGGGGCAGCTTGAGCCAAAGGACGAGGTGGGAAACGGCACGGGAAGTCACACGGAACACCGGGAACACACTTGGGTGGGAACGGAATGGGAAGACCCCACTGGCAAGACTCAGTAAACTGAGGCACCAGTCCACTCATCGAAACCGAGGAGGGCCAAAACGACAAGGCGAAGCGGGAGACCTCTGAAACCTGACCGAACTGGCACGGGGAGCTATCTATATGCAGTGACTTGGACTAACCTACCAGGGAAAAGCAGTGCAAGCAAAGAATGGAGACACAGACACCGCTCTCCGTAGGGGAGCGTGGAGAACTAACGCAAGTGTACTGTGCCCTGGCGAGACCGAAAGCACAGAACGACTTAGTTAGCTTGGATTACAAAAGGGGAGTCAAGAACCGCGACGGGGAAACGCAAACGTCGGGACGCAGGGGCGATGCATCCATCCGCTCATGTGCACTAGGGACCCTCGACGGCTAGGTGCTACAAGACGACGTAAGTCAAGAAAACGAGATGGTACCTCCTCGCCAGGGGTGCGTGCGTCCTCCTCCGGTCCCGAGGGGAAAGGTGACTCTTCACCTAGAGGGTGCAGTCACACAAAGATTATTCAGAGACATCACTGACCACTTTGACCTCCACGCACACACACACACACACACACACACACACAAACCCGTGAAGCCTAACTCCACCCAAGAAGCTTTCCGTAAACTAACGTGGCCCAAGAGCATTTCAGAGGACTGAGGCAGTTTCTTGAGGGAAGGCCTGCTTGTGTTAGGGGTATGTGTGGAGACAGTGGGCAGAAGGAAAACAAGACGGGAGTACTGCATGGGGTATGTGGACCTACAGCCTTGAGGTATCTTAGATCGCCATTTGGCTTCTTCCTTTGAAAGGAGGTCCTGGCCATGGGACCCAGGAACTCCTGCATCCGAAGCATGCCACCCATCTACCCATCAGCTACACCCTTCCCCGCCCCACAGTAGCCTTCAAGCACACACAGGAGAACAGTCAACCTCCGTGGATGTTCACCAACCTACCGGACTCATCAGGTTGCTCTGCCGCAAGCACAGACGGCAGGGTCTCGTCTTCGGTTGTCTCGTCTGGAGCGCCTTCGTCAGCGACGAGTGTCTCAGCACGGGTGCCGTCCCGTTCTGCTTTGGGCTCGGGCACCCCTTCCTGTGAAAACAAAGCAAAGGAACCCCACAACCCACCTTGAGAAACCATCCGACTCCTGCACTTGGCCATTCAGTCTGTCAGTTCGGTGAGGCAGCAACCAGTCACTGCCTGTGTCAAACCACAGGCATCACCCTGGCCAACAGCTGGGAAGACACACGAAAGACACATTCTGCTCCGTGTTGTTACCAGACGCAGGGACACGGGAACACCCATCAGCACGGCAAAGGGCCATTCAGCAGCCTATCGACAGCCGACGCGAACGGACAGGCAGGGCCCAAAGGACAGAAGAGTCTGGGGCAGGGCTCGGCTCGGGGAACGCTGGGAAGACCGCACCGTGTCTTCAAAGGCAGGCCGAGCGCAGAGGGGGCAGGCTGAGGGACTCGAGGAGGGGCAGCTTGAGCCAAAGGACGAGGTGGGAAACGGCACGGGAAGTCACACGGAACACCGGGAACACACTTGGGTGGGAACGGAATGGGAAGACCCCACTGGCAAGACTCAGTAAACTGAGGCACCAGTCCACTCATCGAAACCGAGGAGGGCCAAAACGACAAGGCGAAGCGGGAGACCTCTGAAACCTGACCGAACTGGCACGGGGAGCTATCTATATGCAGTGACTTGGACTAACCTACCAGGGAAAAGCAGTGCAAGCAAAGAATGGAGACACAGACACCGCTCTCCGTAGGGGAGCGTGGAGAACTAACGCAAGTGTACTGTGCCCTGGTGAGACCGAAAGCACAGAATGACTTAGTTAGCTTGGATTACAAAAGGGGAGTCAAGAACCGCGACGGGGAAACGCAAACGTCGGGACGCAGGGGCGATGCATCCATCCGCTCATGTGCACTAGGGACCCTCGACGGCTAGGTGCTACAAGACGACGTAAGTCAAGAAAACGAGATGGTACCTCCTCGCCAGGGGTGCGTGCGTCCTCCTCCGGTCCCGAGGGGAAAGGTGACTCTTCACCTAGAGGGTGCAGTCACACAAAGATTATTCAGAGACATCACTGACCACTTTGACCTCCACGCACACACACACACACACACACACAAACCCGTGAAGCCTAACTCCACCCAAGAAGCTTTCCGTAAACTAACGTGGCCCAAGAGCATTTCAGAGGACTGAGGCAGTTTCTTGAGGGAAGGCCTGCTTGTGTTAGGGGTATGTGTGGAGACAGTGGGCAGAAGGAAAACAAGACGGGAGTACTGCATGGGGTATGTGGACCTACAGCCTTGAGGTATCTTAGATCGCCATTTGGCTTCTTCCTTTGAAAGGAGGTCCTGGCCATGGGACCCAGGAACTCCTGCATCCGAAGCATGCCACCCATCTACCCATCAGCTACACCCTTCCCCGCCCCACAGTAGCCTTCAAGCACACACAGGAGAACAGTCAACCTCCGTGGATGTTCACCAACCTACCGGACTCATCAGGTTGCTCTGCCGCAAGCACAGACGGCAGGGTCTCGTCTTCGGTTGTCTCGTCTGGAGCGCCTTCGTCAGCGACGAGTGTCTCAGCACGGGTGCCGTCCCGTTCTGCTTTGGGCTCGGGCACCCCTTCCTGTGAAAACAAAGCAAAGGAACCCCACAACCCACCTTGAGAAACCATCCGACTCCTGCACTTGGCCATTCAGTCTGTCAGTTCGGTGAGGCAGCAACCAGTCACTGCCTGTGTCAAACCACAGGCATCACCCTGGCCAACAGCTGGGAAGACACACGAAAGACACATTCTGCTCCGTGTTGTTACCAGACGCAGGGACACGGGAACACCCATCAGCACGGCAAAGGGCCATTCAGCAGCCTATCGACAGCCGACGCGAACGGACAGGCAGGGCCCAAAGGACAGAAGAGTCTGGGGCAGGGCTCGGCTCGGGGAACGCTGGGAAGACCGCACCGTGTCTTCAAAGGCAGGCCGAGCGCAGAGGGGGCAGGCTGAGGGACTCGAGGAGGGGCAGCTTGAGCCAAAGGACGAGGTGGGAAACGGCACGGGAAGTCACACGGAACACCGGGAACACACTTGGGTGGGAACGGAATGGGAAGACCCCACTGGCAAGACTCAGTAAACTGAGGCACCAGTCCACTCATCGAAACCGAGGAGGGCCAAAACGACAAGGCGAAGCGGGAGACCTCTGAAACCTGACCGAACTGGCACGGGGAGCTATCTATATGCAGTGACTTGGACTAACCTACCAGGGAAAAGCAGTGCAAGCAAAGAATGGAGACACAGACACCGCTCTCCGTAGGGGAGCGTGGAGAACTAACGCAAGTGTACTGTGCCCTGGTGAGACCGAAAGCACAGAATGACTTAGTTAGCTTGGATTACAAAAGGGGAGTCAAGAACCGCGACGGGGAAACGCAAACGTCGGGACGCAGGGGCGATGCATCCATCCGCTCATGTGCACTAGGGACCCTCGACGGCTAGGTGCTACAAGACGACGTAAGTCAAGAAAACGAGATGGTACCTCCTCGCCAGGGGTGCGTGCGTCCTCCTCCGGTCCCGAGGGGAAAGGTGACTCTTCACCTAGAGGGTGCAGTCACACAAAGATTATTCAGAGACATCACTGACCACTTTGACCTCCACGCACACACACACACACACACACACACAAACCCGTGAAGCCTAACTCCACCCAAGAAGCTTTCCGTAAACTAACGTGGCCCAAGAGCATTTCAGAGGACTGAGGCAGTTTCTTGAGGGAAGGCCTGCTTGTGTTAGGGGTATGTGTGGAGACAGTGGGCAGAAGGAAAACAAGACGGGAGTACTGCATGGGGTATGTGGACCTACAGCCTTGAGGTATCTTAGATCGCCATTTGGCTTCTTCCTTTGAAAGGAGGTCCTGGCCATGGGACCCAGGAACTCCTGCATCCGAAGCATGCCACCCATCTACCCATCAGCTACACCCTTCCCCGCCCCACAGTAGCCTTCAAGCACACACAGGAGAACAGTCAACCTCCGTGGATGTTCACCAACCTACCGGACTCATCAGGTTGCTCTGCCGCAAGCACAGACGGCAGGGTCTCGTCTTCGGTTGTCTCGTCTGGAGCGCCTTCGTCAGCGACGAGTGTCTCAGCACGGGTGCCGTCCCGTTCTGCTTTGGGCTCGGGCACCCCTTCCTGTGAAAACAAAGCAAAGGAACCCCACAACCCACCTTGAGAAACCATCCGACTCCTGCACTTGGCCATTCAGTCTGTCAGTTCGGTGAGGCAGCAACCAGTCACTGCCTGTGTCAAACCACAGGCATCACCCTGGCCAACAGCTGGGAAGACACACGAAAGACACATTCTGCTCCGTGTTGTTACCAGACGCAGGGACACGGGAACACCCATCAGCACGGCAAAGGGCCATTCAGCAGCCTATCGACAGCCGACGCGAACGGACAGGCAGGGCCCAAAGGACAGAAGAGTCTGGGGCAGGGCTCGGCTCGGGGAACGCTGGGAAGACCGCACCGTGTCTTCAAAGGCAGGCCGAGCGCAGAGGGGGCAGGCTGAGGGACTCGAGGAGGGGCAGCTTGAGCCAAAGGACGAGGTGGGAAACGGCACGGGAAGTCACACGGAACACCGGGAACACACTTGGGTGGGAACGGAATGGGAAGACCCCACTGGCAAGACTCAGTAAACTGAGGCACCAGTCCACTCATCGAAACCGAGGAGGGCCAAAACGACAAGGCGAAGCGGGAGACCTCTGAAACCTGACCGAACTGGCACGGGGAGCTATCTATATGCAGTGACTTGGACTAACCTACCAGGGAAAAGCAGTGCAAGCAAAGAATGGAGACACAGACACCGCTCTCCGTAGGGGAGCGTGGAGAACTAACGCAAGTGTACTGTGCCCTGGTGAGACCGAAAGCACAGAATGACTTAGTTAGCTTGGATTACAAAAGGGGAGTCAAGAACCGCGACGGGGAAACGCAAACGTCGGGACGCAGGGGCGATGCATCCATCCGCTCATGTGCACTAGGGACCCTCGACGGCTAGGTGCTACAAGACGACGTAAGTCAAGAAAACGAGATGGTACCTCCTCGCCAGGGGTGCGTGCGTCCTCCTCCGGTCCCGAGGGGAAAGGTGACTCTTCACCTAGAGGGTGCAGTCACACAAAGATTATTCAGAGACATCACTGACCACTTTGACCTCCACGCACACACACACACACACACACACACACAAACCCGTGAAGCCTAACTCCACCCAAGAAGCTTTCCGTAAACTAACGTGGCCCAAGAGCATTTCAGAGGACTGAGGCAGTTTCTTGAGGGAAGGCCTGCTTGTGTTAGGGGTATGTGTGGAGACAGTGGGCAGAAGGAAAACAAGACGGGAGTACTGCATGGGGTATGTGGACCTACAGCCTTGAGGTATCTTAGATCGCCATTTGGCTTCTTCCTTTGAAAGGAGGTCCTGGCCATGGGACCCAGGAACTCCTGCATCCGAAGCATGCCACCCATCTACCCATCAGCTACACCCTTCCCCGCCCCACAGTAGCCTTCAAGCACACACAGGAGAACAGTCAACCTCCGTGGATGTTCACCAACCTACCGGACTCATCAGGTTGCTCTGCCGCAAGCACAGACGGCAGGGTCTCGTCTTCGGTTGTCTCGTCTGGAGCGCCTTCGTCAGCGACGAGTGTCTCAGCACGGGTGCCGTCCCGTTCTGCTTTGGGCTCGGGCACCCCTTCCTGTGAAAACAAAGCAAAGGAACCCCACAACCCACCTTGAGAAACCATCCGACTCCTGCACTTGGCCATTCAGTCTGTCAGTTCGGTGAGGCAGCAACCAGTCACTGCCTGTGTCAAACCACAGGCATCACCCTGGCCAACAGCTGGGAAGACACACGAAAGACACATTCTGCTCCGTGTTGTTACCAGACGCAGGGACACGGGAACACCCATCAGCACGGCAAAGGGCCATTCAGCAGCCTATCGACAGCCGACGCGAACGGACAGGCAGGGCCCAAAGGACAGAAGAGTCTGGGGCAGGGCTCGGCTCGGGGAACGCTGGGAAGACCGCACCGTGTCTTCAAAGGCAGGCCGAGCGCAGAGGGGGCAGGCTGAGGGACTCGAGGAGGGGCAGCTTGAGCCAAAGGACGAGGTGGGAAACGGCACGGGAAGTCACACGGAACACCGGGAACACACTTGGGTGGGAACGGAATGGGAAGACCCCACTGGCAAGACTCAGTAAACTGAGGCACCAGTCCACTCATCGAAACCGAGGAGGGCCAAAACGACAAGGCGAAGCGGGAGACCTCTGAAACCTGACCGAACTGGCACGGGGAGCTATCTATATGCAGTGACTTGGACTAACCTACCAGGGAAAAGCAGTGCAAGCAAAGAATGGAGACACAGACACCGCTCTCCGTAGGGGAGCGTGGAGAACTAACGCAAGTGTACTGTGCCCTGGCGAGACCGAAAGCACAGAACGACTTAGTTAGCTTGGATTACAAAAGGGGAGTCAAGAACCGCGACGGGGAAACGCAAACGTCGGGACGCAGGGGCGATGCATCCATCCGCTCATGTGCACTAGGGACCCTCGACGGCTAGGTGCTACAAGACGACGTAAGTCAAGAAAACGAGATGGTACCTCCTCGCCAGGGGTGCGTGCGTCCTCCTCCGGTCCCGAGGGGAAAGGTGACTCTTCACCTAGAGGGTGCAGTCACACAAAGATTATTCAGAGACATCACTGACCACTTTGACCTCCACGCACACACACACACACACACACACACACAAACCCGTGAAGCCTAACTCCACCCAAGAAGCTTTCCGTAAACTAACGTGGCCCAAGAGCATTTCAGAGGACTGAGGCAGTTTCTTGAGGGAAGGCCTGCTTGTGTTAGGGGTATGTGTGGAGACAGTGGGCAGAAGGAAAACAAGACGGGAGTACTGCATGGGGTATGTGGACCTACAGCCTTGAGGTATCTTAGATCGCCATTTGGCTTCTTCCTTTGAAAGGAGGTCCTGGCCATGGGACCCAGGAACTCCTGCATCCGAAGCATGCCACCCATCTACCCATCAGCTACACCCTTCCCCGCCCCACAGTAGCCTTCAAGCACACACAGGAGAACAGTCAACCTCCGTGGATGTTCACCAACCTACCGGACTCATCAGGTTGCTCTGCCGCAAGCACAGACGGCAGGGTCTCGTCTTCGGTTGTCTCGTCTGGAGCGCCTTCGTCAGCGACGAGTGTCTCAGCACGGGTGCCGTCCCGTTCTGCTTTGGGCTCGGGCACCCCTTCCTGTGAAAACAAAGCAAAGGAACCCCACAACCCACCTTGAGAAACCATCCGACTCCTGCACTTGGCCATTCAGTCTGTCAGTTCGGTGAGGCAGCAACCAGTCACTGCCTGTGTCAAACCACAGGCATCACCCTGGCCAACAGCTGGGAAGACACACGAAAGACACATTCTGCTCCGTGTTGTTACCAGACGCAGGGACACGGGAACACCCATCAGCACGGCAAAGGGCCATTCAGCAGCCTATCGACAGCCGACGCGAACGGACAGGCAGGGCCCAAAGGACAGAAGAGTCTGGGGCAGGGCTCGGCTCGGGGAACGCTGGGAAGACCGCACCGTGTCTTCAAAGGCAGGCCGAGCGCAGAGGGGGCAGGCTGAGGGACTCGAGGAGGGGCAGCTTGAGCCAAAGGACGAGGTGGGAAACGGCACGGGAAGTCACACGGAACACCGGGAACACACTTGGGTGGGAACGGAATGGGAAGACCCCACTGGCAAGACTCAGTAAACTGAGGCACCAGTCCACTCATCGAAACCGAGGAGGGCCAAAACGACAAGGCGAAGCGGGAGACCTCTGAAACCTGACCGAACTGGCACGGGGAGCTATCTATATGCAGTGACTTGGACTAACCTACCAGGGAAAAGCAGTGCAAGCAAAGAATGGAGACACAGACACCGCTCTCCGTAGGGGAGCGTGGAGAACTAACGCAAGTGTACTGTGCCCTGGCGAGACCGAAAGCACAGAACGACTTAGTTAGCTTGGATTACAAAAGGGGAGTCAAGAACCGCGACGGGGAAACGCAAACGTCGGGACGCAGGGGCGATGCATCCATCCGCTCATGTGCACTAGGGACCCTCGACGGCTAGGTGCTACAAGACGACGTAAGTCAAGAAAACGAGATGGTACCTCCTCGCCAGGGGTGCGTGCGTCCTCCTCCGGTCCCGAGGGGAAAGGTGACTCTTCACCTAGAGGGTGCAGTCACACAAAGATTATTCAGAGACATCACTGACCACTTTGACCTCCACGCACACACACACACACACACACACACACAAACCCGTGAAGCCTAACTCCACCCAAGAAGCTTTCCGTAAACTAACGTGGCCCAAGAGCATTTCAGAGGACTGAGGCAGTTTCTTGAGGGAAGGCCTGCTTGTGTTAGGGGTATGTGTGGAGACAGTGGGCAGAAGGAAAACAAGACGGGAGTACTGCATGGGGTATGTGGACCTACAGCCTTGAGGTATCTTAGATCGCCATTTGGCTTCTTCCTTTGAAAGGAGGTCCTGGCCATGGGACCCAGGAACTCCTGCATCCGAAGCATGCCACCCATCTACCCATCAGCTACACCCTTCCCCGCCCCACAGTAGCCTTCAAGCACACACAGGAGAACAGTCAACCTCCGTGGATGTTCACCAACCTACCGGACTCATCAGGTTGCTCTGCCGCAAGCACAGACGGCAGGGTCTCGTCTTCGGTTGTCTCGTCTGGAGCGCCTTCGTCAGCGACGAGTGTCTCAGCACGGGTGCCGTCCCGTTCTGCTTTGGGCTCGGGCACCCCTTCCTGTGAAAACAAAGCAAAGGAACCCCACAACCCACCTTGAGAAACCATCCGACTCCTGCACTTGGCCATTCAGTCTGTCAGTTCGGTGAGGCAGCAACCAGTCACTGCCTGTGTCAAACCACAGGCATCACCCTGGCCAACAGCTGGGAAGACACACGAAAGACACATTCTGCTCCGTGTTGTTACCAGACGCAGGGACACGGGAACACCCATCAGCACGGCAAAGGGCCATTCAGCAGCCTATCGACAGCCGACGCGAACGGACAGGCAGGGCCCAAAGGACAGAAGAGTCTGGGGCAGGGCTCGGCTCGGGGAACGCTGGGAAGACCGCACCGTGTCTTCAAAGGCAGGCCGAGCGCAGAGGGGGCAGGCTGAGGGACTCGAGGAGGGGCAGCTTGAGCCAAAGGACGAGGTGGGAAACGGCACGGGAAGTCACACGGAACACCGGGAACACACTTGGGTGGGAACGGAATGGGAAGACCCCACTGGCAAGACTCAGTAAACTGAGGCACCAGTCCACTCATCGAAACCGAGGAGGGCCAAAACGACAAGGCGAAGCGGGAGACCTCTGAAACCTGACCGAACTGGCACGGGGAGCTATCTATATGCAGTGACTTGGACTAACCTACCAGGGAAAAGCAGTGCAAGCAAAGAATGGAGACACAGACACCGCTCTCCGTAGGGGAGCGTGGAGAACTAACGCAAGTGTACTGTGCCCTGGCGAGACCGAAAGCACAGAACGACTTAGTTAGCTTGGATTACAAAAGGGGAGTCAAGAACCGCGACGGGGAAACGCAAACGTCGGGACGCAGGGGCGATGCATCCATCCGCTCATGTGCACTAGGGACCCTCGACGGCTAGGTGCTACAAGACGACGTAAGTCAAGAAAACGAGATGGTACCTCCTCGCCAGGGGTGCGTGCGTCCTCCTCCGGTCCCGAGGGGAAAGGTGACTCTTCACCTAGAGGGTGCAGTCACACAAAGATTATTCAGAGACATCACTGACCACTTTGACCTCCACGCACACACACACACACACACACACACACAAACCCGTGAAGCCTAACTCCACCCAAGAAGCTTTCCGTAAACTAACGTGGCCCAAGAGCATTTCAGAGGACTGAGGCAGTTTCTTGAGGGAAGGCCTGCTTGTGTTAGGGGTATGTGTGGAGACAGTGGGCAGAAGGAAAACAAGACGGGAGTACTGCATGGGGTATGTGGACCTACAGCCTTGAGGTATCTTAGATCGCCATTTGGCTTCTTCCTTTGAAAGGAGGTCCTGGCCATGGGACCCAGGAACTCCTGCATCCGAAGCATGCCACCCATCTACCCATCAGCTACACCCTTCCCCGCCCCACAGTAGCCTTCAAGCACACACAGGAGAACAGTCAACCTCCGTGGATGTTCACCAACCTACCGGACTCATCAGGTTGCTCTGCCGCAAGCACAGACGGCAGGGTCTCGTCTTCGGTTGTCTCGTCTGGAGCGCCTTCGTCAGCGACGAGTGTCTCAGCACGGGTGCCGTCCCGTTCTGCTTTGGGCTCGGGCACCCCTTCCTGTGAAAACAAAGCAAAGGAACCCCACAACCCACCTTGAGAAACCATCCGACTCCTGCACTTGGCCATTCAGTCTGTCAGTTCGGTGAGGCAGCAACCAGTCACTGCCTGTGTCAAACCACAGGCATCACCCTGGCCAACAGCTGGGAAGACACACGAAAGACACATTCTGCTCCGTGTTGTTACCAGACGCAGGGACACGGGAACACCCATCAGCACGGCAAAGGGCCATTCAGCAGCCTATCGACAGCCGACGCGAACGGACAGGCAGGGCCCAAAGGACAGAAGAGTCTGGGGCAGGGCTCGGCTCGGGGAACGCTGGGAAGACCGCACCGTGTCTTCAAAGGCAGGCCGAGCGCAGAGGGGGCAGGCTGAGGGACTCGAGGAGGGGCAGCTTGAGCCAAAGGACGAGGTGGGAAACGGCACGGGAAGTCACACGGAACACCGGGAACACACTTGGGTGGGAACGGAATGGGAAGACCCCACTGGCAAGACTCAGTAAACTGAGGCACCAGTCCACTCATCGAAACCGAGGAGGGCCAAAACGACAAGGCGAAGCGGGAGACCTCTGAAACCTGACCGAACTGGCACGGGGAGCTATCTATATGCAGTGACTTGGACTAACCTACCAGGGAAAAGCAGTGCAAGCAAAGAATGGAGACACAGACACCGCTCTCCGTAGGGGAGCGTGGAGAACTAACGCAAGTGTACTGTGCCCTGGTGAGACCGAAAGCACAGAATGACTTAGTTAGCTTGGATTACAAAAGGGGAGTCAAGAACCGCGACGGGGAAACGCAAACGTCGGGACGCAGGGGCGATGCATCCATCCGCTCATGTGCACTAGGGACCCTCGACGGCTAGGTGCTACAAGACGACGTAAGTCAAGAAAACGAGATGGTACCTCCTCGCCAGGGGTGCGTGCGTCCTCCTCCGGTCCCGAGGGGAAAGGTGACTCTTCACCTAGAGGGTGCAGTCACACAAAGATTATTCAGAGACATCACTGACCACTTTGACCTCCACGCACACACACACACACACACACACACACAAACCCGTGAAGCCTAACTCCACCCAAGAAGCTTTCCGTAAACTAACGTGGCCCAAGAGCATTTCAGAGGACTGAGGCAGTTTCTTGAGGGAAGGCCTGCTTGTGTTAGGGGTATGTGTGGAGACAGTGGGCAGAAGGAAAACAAGACGGGAGTACTGCATGGGGTATGTGGACCTACAGCCTTGAGGTATCTTAGATCGCCATTTGGCTTCTTCCTTTGAAAGGAGGTCCTGGCCATGGGACCCAGGAACTCCTGCATCCGAAGCATGCCACCCATCTACCCATCAGCTACACCCTTCCCCGCCCCACAGTAGCCTTCAAGCACACACAGGAGAACAGTCAACCTCCGTGGATGTTCACCAACCTACCGGACTCATCAGGTTGCTCTGCCGCAAGCACAGATGGCAGGGTCTCGTCTTCGGTTGTCTCGTCTGGAGCGCCTTCGTCAGCGACGAGTGTCTCAGCACGGGTGCCGTCCCGTTCTGCTTTGGGCTCGGGCACCCCTTCCTGTGAAAACAAAGCAAAGGAACCCCACAACCCACCTTGAGAAACCATCCGACTCCTGCACTTGGCCATTCAGTCTGTCAGTTCGGTGAGGCAGCAACCAGTCACTGCCTGTGTCAAACCACAGGCATCACCCTGGCCAACAGCTGGGAAGACACACGAAAGACACATTCTGCTCCGTGTTGTTACCAGACGCAGGGACACGGGAACACCCATCAGCACGGCAAAGGGCCATTCAGCAGCCTATCGACAGCCGACGCGAACGGACAGGCAGGGCCCAAAGGACAGAAGAGTCTGGGGCAGGGCTCGGCTCGGGGAACGCTGGGAAGACCGCACCGTGTCTTCAAAGGCAGGCCGAGCGCAGAGGGGGCAGGCTGAGGGACTCGAGGAGGGGCAGCTTGAGCCAAAGGACGAGGTGGGAAACGGCACGGGAAGTCACACGGAACACCGGGAACACACTTGGGTGGGAACGGAATGGGAAGACCCCACTGGCAAGACTCAGTAAACTGAGGCACCAGTCCACTCATCGAAACCGAGGAGGGCCAAAACGACAAGGCGAAGCGGGAGACCTCTGAAACCTGACCGAACTGGCACGGGGAGCTATCTATATGCAGTGACTTGGACTAACCTACCAGGGAAAAGCAGTGCAAGCAAAGAATGGAGACACAGACACCGCTCTCCGTAGGGGAGCGTGGAGAACTAACGCAAGTGTACTGTGCCCTGGCGAGACCGAAAGCACAGAACGACTTAGTTAGCTTGGATTACAAAAGGGGAGTCAAGAACCGCGACGGGGAAACGCAAACGTCGGGACGCAGGGGCGATGCATCCATCCGCTCATGTGCACTAGGGACCCTCGACGGCTAGGTGCTACAAGACGACGTAAGTCAAGAAAACGAGATGGTACCTCCTCGCCAGGGGTGCGTGCGTCCTCCTCCGGTCCCGAGGGGAAAGGTGACTCTTCACCTAGAGGGTGCAGTCACACAAAGATTATTCAGAGACATCACTGACCACTTTGACCTCCACGCACACACACACACACACACACACACAAACCCGTGAAGCCTAACTCCACCCAAGAAGCTTTCCGTAAACTAACGTGGCCCAAGAGCATTTCAGAGGACTGAGGCAGTTTCTTGAGGGAAGGCCTGCTTGTGTTAGGGGTATGTGTGGAGACAGTGGGCAGAAGGAAAACAAGACGGGAGTACTGCATGGGGTATGTGGACCTACAGCCTTGAGGTATCTTAGATCGCCATTTGGCTTCTTCCTTTGAAAGGAGGTCCTGGCCATGGGACCCAGGAACTCCTGCATCCGAAGCATGCCACCCATCTACCCATCAGCTACACCCTTCCCCGCCCCACAGTAGCCTTCAAGCACACACAGGAGAACAGTCAACCTCCGTGGATGTTCACCAACCTACCGGACTCATCAGGTTGCTCTGCCGCAAGCACAGACGGCAGGGTCTCGTCTTCGGTTGTCTCGTCTGGAGCGCCTTCGTCAGCGACGAGTGTCTCAGCACGGGTGCCGTCCCGTTCTGCTTTGGGCTCGGGCACCCCTTCCTGTGAAAACAAAGCAAAGGAACCCCACAACCCACCTTGAGAAACCATCCGACTCCTGCACTTGGCCATTCAGTCTGTCAGTTCGGTGAGGCAGCAACCAGTCACTGCCTGTGTCAAACCACAGGCATCACCCTGGCCAACAGCTGGGAAGACACACGAAAGACACATTCTGCTCCGTGTTGTTACCAGACGCAGGGACACGGGAACACCCATCAGCACGGCAAAGGGCCATTCAGCAGCCTATCGACAGCCGACGCGAACGGACAGGCAGGGCCCAAAGGACAGAAGAGTCTGGGGCAGGGCTCGGCTCGGGGAACGCTGGGAAGACCGCACCGTGTCTTCAAAGGCAGGCCGAGCGCAGAGGGGGCAGGCTGAGGGACTCGAGGAGGGGCAGCTTGAGCCAAAGGACGAGGTGGGAAACGGCACGGGAAGTCACACGGAACACCGGGAACACACTTGGGTGGGAACGGAATGGGAAGACCCCACTGGCAAGACTCAGTAAACTGAGGCACCAGTCCACTCATCGAAACCGAGGAGGGCCAAAACGACAAGGCGAAGCGGGAGACCTCTGAAACCTGACCGAACTGGCACGGGGAGCTATCTATATGCAGTGACTTGGACTAACCTACCAGGGAAAAGCAGTGCAAGCAAAGAATGGAGACACAGACACCGCTCTCCGTAGGGGAGCGTGGAGAACTAACGCAAGTGTACTGTGCCCTGGTGAGACCGAAAGCACAGAATGACTTAGTTAGCTTGGATTACAAAAGGGGAGTCAAGAACCGCGACGGGGAAACGCAAACGTCGGGACGCAGGGGCGATGCATCCATCCGCTCATGTGCACTAGGGACCCTCGACGGCTAGGTGCTACAAGACGACGTAAGTCAAGAAAACGAGATGGTACCTCCTCGCCAGGGGTGCGTGCGTCCTCCTCCGGTCCCGAGGGGAAAGGTGACTCTTCACCTAGAGGGTGCAGTCACACAAAGATTATTCAGAGACATCACTGACCACTTTGACCTCCACGCACACACACACACACACACACACACACAAACCCGTGAAGCCTAACTCCACCCAAGAAGCTTTCCGTAAACTAACGTGGCCCAAGAGCATTTCAGAGGACTGAGGCAGTTTCTTGAGGGAAGGCCTGCTTGTGTTAGGGGTATGTGTGGAGACAGTGGGCAGAAGGAAAACAAGACGGGAGTACTGCATGGGGTATGTGGACCTACAGCCTTGAGGTATCTTAGATCGCCATTTGGCTTCTTCCTTTGAAAGGAGGTCCTGGCCATGGGACCCAGGAACTCCTGCATCCGAAGCATGCCACCCATCTACCCATCAGCTACACCCTTCCCCGCCCCACAGTAGCCTTCAAGCACACACAGGAGAACAGTCAACCTCCGTGGATGTTCACCAACCTACCGGACTCATCAGGTTGCTCTGCCGCAAGCACAGACGGCAGGGTCTCGTCTTCGGTTGTCTCGTCTGGAGCGCCTTCGTCAGCGACGAGTGTCTCAGCACGGGTGCCGTCCCGTTCTGCTTTGGGCTCGGGCACCCCTTCCTGTGAAAACAAAGCAAAGGAACCCCACAACCCACCTTGAGAAACCATCCGACTCCTGCACTTGGCCATTCAGTCTGTCAGTTCGGTGAGGCAGCAACCAGTCACTGCCTGTGTCAAACCACAGGCATCACCCTGGCCAACAGCTGGGAAGACACACGAAAGACACATTCTGCTCCGTGTTGTTACCAGACGCAGGGACACGGGAACACCCATCAGCACGGCAAAGGGCCATTCAGCAGCCTATCGACAGCCGACGCGAACGGACAGGCAGGGCCCAAAGGACAGAAGAGTCTGGGGCAGGGCTCGGCTCGGGGAACGCTGGGAAGACCGCACCGTGTCTTCAAAGGCAGGCCGAGCGCAGAGGGGGCAGGCTGAGGGACTCGAGGAGGGGCAGCTTGAGCCAAAGGACGAGGTGGGAAACGGCACGGGAAGTCACACGGAACACCGGGAACACACTTGGGTGGGAACGGAATGGGAAGACCCCACTGGCAAGACTCAGTAAACTGAGGCACCAGTCCACTCATCGAAACCGAGGAGGGCCAAAACGACAAGGCGAAGCGGGAGACCTCTGAAACCTGACCGAACTGGCACGGGGAGCTATCTATATGCAGTGACTTGGACTAACCTACCAGGGAAAAGCAGTGCAAGCAAAGAATGGAGACACAGACACCGCTCTCCGTAGGGGAGCGTGGAGAACTAACGCAAGTGTACTGTGCCCTGGCGAGACCGAAAGCACAGAACGACTTAGTTAGCTTGGATTACAAAAGGGGAGTCAAGAACCGCGACGGGGAAACGCAAACGTCGGGACGCAGGGGCGATGCATCCATCCGCTCATGTGCACTAGGGACCCTCGACGGCTAGGTGCTACAAGACGACGTAAGTCAAGAAAACGAGATGGTACCTCCTCGCCAGGGGTGCGTGCGTCCTCCTCCGGTCCCGAGGGGAAAGGTGACTCTTCACCTAGAGGGTGCAGTCACACAAAGATTATTCAGAGACATCACTGACCACTTTGACCTCCACGCACACACACACACACACACACACACACAAACCCGTGAAGCCTAACTCCACCCAAGAAGCTTTCCGTAAACTAACGTGGCCCAAGAGCATTTCAGAGGACTGAGGCAGTTTCTTGAGGGAAGGCCTGCTTGTGTTAGGGGTATGTGTGGAGACAGTGGGCAGAAGGAAAACAAGACGGGAGTACTGCATGGGGTATGTGGACCTACAGCCTTGAGGTATCTTAGATCGCCATTTGGCTTCTTCCTTTGAAAGGAGGTCCTGGCCATGGGACCCAGGAACTCCTGCATCCGAAGCATGCCACCCATCTACCCATCAGCTACACCCTTCCCCGCCCCACAGTAGCCTTCAAGCACACACAGGAGAACAGTCAACCTCCGTGGATGTTCACCAACCTACCGGACTCATCAGGTTGCTCTGCCGCAAGCACAGACGGCAGGGTCTCGTCTTCGGTTGTCTCGTCTGGAGCGCCTTCGTCAGCGACGAGTGTCTCAGCACGGGTGCCGTCCCGTTCTGCTTTGGGCTCGGGCACCCCTTCCTGTGAAAACAAAGCAAAGGAACCCCACAACCCACCTTGAGAAACCATCCGACTCCTGCACTTGGCCATTCAGTCTGTCAGTTCGGTGAGGCAGCAACCAGTCACTGCCTGTGTCAAACCACAGGCATCACCCTGGCCAACAGCTGGGAAGACACACGAAAGACACATTCTGCTCCGTGTTGTTACCAGACGCAGGGACACGGGAACACCCATCAGCACGGCAAAGGGCCATTCAGCAGCCTATCGACAGCCGACGCGAACGGACAGGCAGGGCCCAAAGGACAGAAGAGTCTGGGGCAGGGCTCGGCTCGGGGAACGCTGGGAAGACCGCACCGTGTCTTCAAAGGCAGGCCGAGCGCAGAGGGGGCAGGCTGAGGGACTCGAGGAGGGGCAGCTTGAGCCAAAGGACGAGGTGGGAAACGGCACGGGAAGTCACACGGAACACCGGGAACACACTTGGGTGGGAACGGAATGGGAAGACCCCACTGGCAAGACTCAGTAAACTGAGGCACCAGTCCACTCATCGAAACCGAGGAGGGCCAAAACGACAAGGCGAAGCGGGAGACCTCTGAAACCTGACCGAACTGGCACGGGGAGCTATCTATATGCAGTGACTTGGACTAACCTACCAGGGAAAAGCAGTGCAAGCAAAGAATGGAGACACAGACACCGCTCTCCGTAGGGGAGCGTGGAGAACTAACGCAAGTGTACTGTGCCCTGGTGAGACCGAAAGCACAGAATGACTTAGTTAGCTTGGATTACAAAAGGGGAGTCAAGAACCGCGACGGGGAAACGCAAACGTCGGGACGCAGGGGCGATGCATCCATCCGCTCATGTGCACTAGGGACCCTCGACGGCTAGGTGCTACAAGACGACGTAAGTCAAGAAAACGAGATGGTACCTCCTCGCCAGGGGTGCGTGCGTCCTCCTCCGGTCCCGAGGGGAAAGGTGACTCTTCACCTAGAGGGTGCAGTCACACAAAGATTATTCAGAGACATCACTGACCACTTTGACCTCCACGCGCACACACACACACACACACACACACAAACCCGTGAAGCCTAACTCCACCCAAGAAGCTTTCCGTAAACTAACGTGGCCCAAGAGCATTTCAGAGGACTGAGGCAGTTTCTTGAGGGAAGGCCTGCTTGTGTTAGGGGTATGTGTGGAGACAGTGGGCAGAAGGAAAACAAGACGGGAGTACTGCATGGGGTATGTGGACCTACAGCCTTGAGGTATCTTAGATCGCCATTTGGCTTCTTCCTTTGAAAGGAGGTCCTGGCCATGGGACCCAGGAACTCCTGCATCCGAAGCATGCCACCCATCTACCCATCAGCTACACCCTTCCCCGCCCCACAGTAGCCTTCAAGCACACACAGGAGAACAGTCAACCTCCGTGGATGTTCACCAACCTACCGGACTCATCAGGTTGCTCTGCCGCAAGCACAGACGGCAGGGTCTCGTCTTCGGTTGTCTCGTCTGGAGCGCCTTCGTCAGCGACGAGTGTCTCAGCACGGGTGCCGTCCCGTTCTGCTTTGGGCTCGGGCACCCCTTCCTGTGAAAACAAAGCAAAGGAACCCCACAACCCACCTTGAGAAACCATCCGACTCCTGCACTTGGCCATTCAGTCTGTCAGTTCGGTGAGGCAGCAACCAGTCACTGCCTGTGTCAAACCACAGGCATCACCCTGGCCAACAGCTGGGAAGACACACGAAAGACACATTCTGCTCCGTGTTGTTACCAGACGCAGGGACACGGGAACACCCATCAGCACGGCAAAGGGCCATTCAGCAGCCTATCGACAGCCGACGCGAACGGACAGGCAGGGCCCAAAGGACAGAAGAGTCTGGGGCAGGGCTCGGCTCGGGGAACGCTGGGAAGACCGCACCGTGTCTTCAAAGGCAGGCCGAGCGCAGAGGGGGCAGGCTGAGGGACTCGAGGAGGGGCAGCTTGAGCCAAAGGACGAGGTGGGAAACGGCACGGGAAGTCACACGGAACACCGGGAACACACTTGGGTGGGAACGGAATGGGAAGACCCCACTGGCAAGACTCAGTAAACTGAGGCACCAGTCCACTCATCGAAACCGAGGAGGGCCAAAACGACAAGGCGAAGCGGGAGACCTCTGAAACCTGACCGAACTGGCACGGGGAGCTATCTATATGCAGTGACTTGGACTAACCTACCAGGGAAAAGCAGTGCAAGCAAAGAATGGAGACACAGACACCGCTCTCCGTAGGGGAGCGTGGAGAACTAACGCAAGTGTACTGTGCCCTGGTGAGACCGAAAGCACAGAATGACTTAGTTAGCTTGGATTACAAAAGGGGAGTCAAGAACCGCGACGGGGAAACGCAAACGTCGGGACGCAGGGGCGATGCATCCATCCGCTCATGTGCACTAGGGACCCTCGACGGCTAGGTGCTACAAGACGACGTAAGTCAAGAAAACGAGATGGTACCTCCTCGCCAGGGGTGCGTGCGTCCTCCTCCGGTCCCGAGGGGAAAGGTGACTCTTCACCTAGAGGGTGCAGTCACACAAAGATTATTCAGAGACATCACTGACCACTTTGACCTCCACGCACACACACACACACACACACACACACAAACCCGTGAAGCCTAACTCCACCCAAGAAGCTTTCCGTAAACTAACGTGGCCCAAGAGCATTTCAGAGGACTGAGGCAGTTTCTTGAGGGAAGGCCTGCTTGTGTTAGGGGTATGTGTGGAGACAGTGGGCAGAAGGAAAACAAGACGGGAGTACTGCATGGGGTATGTGGACCTACAGCCTTGAGGTATCTTAGATCGCCATTTGGCTTCTTCCTTTGAAAGGAGGTCCTGGCCATGGGACCCAGGAACTCCTGCATCCGAAGCATGCCACCCATCTACCCATCAGCTACACCCTTCCCCGCCCCACAGTAGCCTTCAAGCACACACAGGAGAACAGTCAACCTCCGTGGATGTTCACCAACCTACCGGACTCATCAGGTTGCTCTGCCGCAAGCACAGACGGCAGGGTCTCGTCTTCGGTTGTCTCGTCTGGAGCGCCTTCGTCAGCGACGAGTGTCTCAGCACGGGTGCCGTCCCGTTCTGCTTTGGGCTCGGGCACCCCTTCCTGTGAAAACAAAGCAAAGGAACCCCACAACCCACCTTGAGAAACCATCCGACTCCTGCACTTGGCCATTCAGTCTGTCAGTTCGGTGAGGCAGCAACCAGTCACTGCCTGTGTCAAACCACAGGCATCACCCTGGCCAACAGCTGGGAAGACACACGAAAGACACATTCTGCTCCGTGTTGTTACCAGACGCAGGGACACGGGAACACCCATCAGCACGGCAAAGGGCCATTCAGCAGCCTATCGACAGCCGACGCGAACGGACAGGCAGGGCCCAAAGGACAGAAGAGTCTGGGGCAGGGCTCGGCTCGGGGAACGCTGGGAAGACCGCACCGTGTCTTCAAAGGCAGGCCGAGCGCAGAGGGGGCAGGCTGAGGGACTCGAGGAGGGGCAGCTTGAGCCAAAGGACGAGGTGGGAAACGGCACGGGAAGTCACACGGAACACCGGGAACACACTTGGGTGGGAACGGAATGGGAAGACCCCACTGGCAAGACTCAGTAAACTGAGGCACCAGTCCACTCATCGAAACCGAGGAGGGCCAAAACGACAAGGCGAAGCGGGAGACCTCTGAAACCTGACCGAACTGGCACGGGGAGCTATCTATATGCAGTGACTTGGACTAACCTACCAGGGAAAAGCAGTGCAAGCAAAGAATGGAGACACAGACACCGCTCTCCGTAGGGGAGCGTGGAGAACTAACGCAAGTGTACTGTGCCCTGGTGAGACCGAAAGCACAGAATGACTTAGTTAGCTTGGATTACAAAAGGGGAGTCAAGAACCGCGACGGGGAAACGCAAACGTCGGGACGCAGGGGCGATGCATCCATCCGCTCATGTGCACTAGGGACCCTCGACGGCTAGGTGCTACAAGACGACGTAAGTCAAGAAAACGAGATGGTACCTCCTCGCCAGGGGTGCGTGCGTCCTCCTCCGGTCCCGAGGGGAAAGGTGACTCTTCACCTAGAGGGTGCAGTCACACAAAGATTATTCAGAGACATCACTGACCACTTTGACCTCCACGCGCACACACACACACACACACACACACAAACCCGTGAAGCCTAACTCCACCCAAGAAGCTTTCCGTAAACTAACGTGGCCCAAGAGCATTTCAGAGGACTGAGGCAGTTTCTTGAGGGAAGGCCTGCTTGTGTTAGGGGTATGTGTGGAGACAGTGGGCAGAAGGAAAACAAGACGGGAGTACTGCATGGGGTATGTGGACCTACAGCCTTGAGGTATCTTAGATCGCCATTTGGCTTCTTCCTTTGAAAGGAGGTCCTGGCCATGGGACCCAGGAACTCCTGCATCCGAAGCATGCCACCCATCTACCCATCAGCTACACCCTTCCCCGCCCCACAGTAGCCTTCAAGCACACACAGGAGAACAGTCAACCTCCGTGGATGTTCACCAACCTACCGGACTCATCAGGTTGCTCTGCCGCAAGCACAGACGGCAGGGTCTCGTCTTCGGTTGTCTCGTCTGGAGCGCCTTCGTCAGCGACGAGTGTCTCAGCACGGGTGCCGTCCCGTTCTGCTTTGGGCTCGGGCACCCCTTCCTGTGAAAACAAAGCAAAGGAACCCCACAACCCACCTTGAGAAACCATCCGACTCCTGCACTTGGCCATTCAGTCTGTCAGTTCGGTGAGGCAGCAACCAGTCACTGCCTGTGTCAAACCACAGGCATCACCCTGGCCAACAGCTGGGAAGACACACGAAAGACACATTCTGCTCCGTGTTGTTACCAGACGCAGGGACACGGGAACACCCATCAGCACGGCAAAGGGCCATTCAGCAGCCTATCGACAGCCGACGCGAACGGACAGGCAGGGCCCAAAGGACAGAAGAGTCTGGGGCAGGGCTCGGCTCGGGGAACGCTGGGAAGACCGCACCGTGTCTTCAAAGGCAGGCCGAGCGCAGAGGGGGCAGGCTGAGGGACTCGAGGAGGGGCAGCTTGAGCCAAAGGACGAGGTGGGAAACGGCACGGGAAGTCACACGGAACACCGGGAACACACTTGGGTGGGAACGGAATGGGAAGACCCCACTGGCAAGACTCAGTAAACTGAGGCACCAGTCCACTCATCGAAACCGAGGAGGGCCAAAACGACAAGGCGAAGCGGGAGACCTCTGAAACCTGACCGAACTGGCACGGGGAGCTATCTATATGCAGTGACTTGGACTAACCTACCAGGGAAAAGCAGTGCAAGCAAAGAATGGAGACACAGACACCGCTCTCCGTAGGGGAGCGTGGAGAACTAACGCAAGTGTACTGTGCCCTGGTGAGACCGAAAGCACAGAATGACTTAGTTAGCTTGGATTACAAAAGGGGAGTCAAGAACCGCGACGGGGAAACGCAAACGTCGGGACGCAGGGGCGATGCATCCATCCGCTCATGTGCACTAGGGACCCTCGACGGCTAGGTGCTACAAGACGACGTAAGTCAAGAAAACGAGATGGTACCTCCTCGCCAGGGGTGCGTGCGTCCTCCTCCGGTCCCGAGGGGAAAGGTGACTCTTCACCTAGAGGGTGCAGTCACACAAAGATTATTCAGAGACATCACTGACCACTTTGACCTCCACGCACACACACACACACACACACACACAAACCCGTGAAGCCTAACTCCACCCAAGAAGCTTTCCGTAAACTAACGTGGCCCAAGAGCATTTCAGAGGACTGAGGCAGTTTCTTGAGGGAAGGCCTGCTTGTGTTAGGGGTATGTGTGGAGACAGTGGGCAGAAGGAAAACAAGACGGGAGTACTGCATGGGGTATGTGGACCTACAGCCTTGAGGTATCTTAGATCGCCATTTGGCTTCTTCCTTTGAAAGGAGGTCCTGGCCATGGGACCCAGGAACTCCTGCATCCGAAGCATGCCACCCATCTACCCATCAGCTACACCCTTCCCCGCCCCACAGTAGCCTTCAAGCACACACAGGAGAACAGTCAACCTCCGTGGATGTTCACCAACCTACCGGACTCATCAGGTTGCTCTGCCGCAAGCACAGACGGCAGGGTCTCGTCTTCGGTTGTCTCGTCTGGAGCGCCTTCGTCAGCGACGAGTGTCTCAGCACGGGTGCCGTCCCGTTCTGCTTTGGGCTCGGGCACCCCTTCCTGTGAAAACAAAGCAAAGGAACCCCACAACCCACCTTGAGAAACCATCCGACTCCTGCACTTGGCCATTCAGTCTGTCAGTTCGGTGAGGCAGCAACCAGTCACTGCCTGTGTCAAACCACAGGCATCACCCTGGCCAACAGCTGGGAAGACACACGAAAGACACATTCTGCTCCGTGTTGTTACCAGACGCAGGGACACGGGAACACCCATCAGCACGGCAAAGGGCCATTCAGCAGCCTATCGACAGCCGACGCGAACGGACAGGCAGGGCCCAAAGGACAGAAGAGTCTGGGGCAGGGCTCGGCTCGGGGAACGCTGGGAAGACCGCAC
Source organism: Vicugna pacos (assembly GCF_048564905.1). NCBI lineage: Eukaryota > Metazoa > Chordata > Mammalia > Artiodactyla > Camelidae > Vicugna > Vicugna pacos. The sequence goes on along the minus strand of NC_132994.1, from coordinate 8,135,104 downwards.
CGTGTCTTCAAAGGCAGGCCGAGCGCAGAGGGGGCAGGCTGAGGGACTCGAGGAGGGGCAGCTTGAGCCAAAGGACGAGGTGGGAAACGGCACGGGAAGTCACACGGAACACCGGGAACACACTTGGGTGGGAACGGAATGGGAAGACCCCACTGGCAAGACTCAGTAAACTGAGGCACCAGTCCACTCATCGAAACCGAGGAGGGCCAAAACGACAAGGCGAAGCGGGAGACCTCTGAAACCTGACCGAACTGGCACGGGGAGCTATCTATATGCAGTGACTTGGACTAACCTACCAGGGAAAAGCAGTGCAAGCAAAGAATGGAGACACAGACACCGCTCTCCGTAGGGGAGCGTGGAGAACTAACGCAAGTGTACTGTGCCCTGGTGAGACCGAAAGCACAGAATGACTTAGTTAGCTTGGATTACAAAAGGGGAGTCAAGAACCGCGACGGGGAAACGCAAACGTCGGGACGCAGGGGCGATGCATCCATCCGCTCATGTGCACTAGGGACCCTCGACGGCTAGGTGCTACAAGACGACGTAAGTCAAGAAAACGAGATGGTACCTCCTCGCCAGGGGTGCGTGCGTCCTCCTCCGGTCCCGAGGGGAAAGGTGACTCTTCACCTAGAGGGTGCAGTCACACAAAGATTATTCAGAGACATCACTGACCACTTTGACCTCCACGCGCACACACACACACACACACACACACAAACCCGTGAAGCCTAACTCCACCCAAGAAGCTTTCCGTAAACTAACGTGGCCCAAGAGCATTTCAGAGGACTGAGGCAGTTTCTTGAGGGAAGGCCTGCTTGTGTTAGGGGTATGTGTGGAGACAGTGGGCAGAAGGAAAACAAGACGGGAGTACTGCATGGGGTATGTGGACCTACAGCCTTGAGGTATCTTAGATCGCCATTTGGCTTCTTCCTTTGAAAGGAGGTCCTGGCCATGGGACCCAGGAACTCCTGCATCCGAAGCATGCCACCCATCTACCCATCAGCTACACCCTTCCCCGCCCCACAGTAGCCTTCAAGCACACACAGGAGAACAGTCAACCTCCGTGGATGTTCACCAACCTACCGGACTCATCAGGTTGCTCTGCCGCAAGCACAGACGGCAGGGTCTCGTCTTCGGTTGTCTCGTCTGGAGCGCCTTCGTCAGCGACGAGTGTCTCAGCACGGGTGCCGTCCCGTTCTGCTTTGGGCTCGGGCACCCCTTCCTGTGAAAACAAAGCAAAGGAACCCCACAACCCACCTTGAGAAACCATCCGACTCCTGCACTTGGCCATTCAGTCTGTCAGTTCGGTGAGGCAGCAACCAGTCACTGCCTGTGTCAAACCACAGGCATCACCCTGGCCAACAGCTGGGAAGACACACGAAAGACACATTCTGCTCCGTGTTGTTACCAGACGCAGGGACACGGGAACACCCATCAGCACGGCAAAGGGCCATTCAGCAGCCTATCGACAGCCGACGCGAACGGACAGGCAGGGCCCAAAGGACAGAAGAGTCTGGGGCAGGGCTCGGCTCGGGGAACGCTGGGAAGACCGCACCGTGTCTTCAAAGGCAGGCCGAGCGCAGAGGGGGCAGGCTGAGGGACTCGAGGAGGGGCAGCTTGAGCCAAAGGACGAGGTGGGAAACGGCACGGGAAGTCACACGGAACACCGGGAACACACTTGGGTGGGAACGGAATGGGAAGACCCCACTGGCAAGACTCAGTAAACTGAGGCACCAGTCCACTCATCGAAACCGAGGAGGGCCAAAACGACAAGGCGAAGCGGGAGACCTCTGAAACCTGACCGAACTGGCACGGGGAGCTATCTATATGCAGTGACTTGGACTAACCTACCAGGGAAAAGCAGTGCAAGCAAAGAATGGAGACACAGACACCGCTCTCCGTAGGGGAGCGTGGAGAACTAACGCAAGTGTACTGTGCCCTGGTGAGACCGAAAGCACAGAATGACTTAGTTAGCTTGGATTACAAAAGGGGAGTCAAGAACCGCGACGGGGAAACGCAAACGTCGGGACGCAGGGGCGATGCATCCATCCGCTCATGTGCACTAGGGACCCTCGACGGCTAGGTGCTACAAGACGACGTAAGTCAAGAAAACGAGATGGTACCTCCTCGCCAGGGGTGCGTGCGTCCTCCTCCGGTCCCGAGGGGAAAGGTGACTCTTCACCTAGAGGGTGCAGTCACACAAAGATTATTCAGAGACATCACTGACCACTTTGACCTCCACGCACACACACACACACACACACACACACAAACCCGTGAAGCCTAACTCCACCCAAGAAGCTTTCCGTAAACTAACGTGGCCCAAGAGCATTTCAGAGGACTGAGGCAGTTTCTTGAGGGAAGGCCTGCTTGTGTTAGGGGTATGTGTGGAGACAGTGGGCAGAAGGAAAACAAGACGGGAGTACTGCATGGGGTATGTGGACCTACAGCCTTGAGGTATCTTAGATCGCCATTTGGCTTCTTCCTTTGAAAGGAGGTCCTGGCCATGGGACCCAGGAACTCCTGCATCCGAAGCATGCCACCCATCTACCCATCAGCTACACCCTTCCCCGCCCCACAGTAGCCTTCAAGCACACACAGGAGAACAGTCAACCTCCGTGGATGTTCACCAACCTACCGGACTCATCAGGTTGCTCTGCCGCAAGCACAGACGGCAGGGTCTCGTCTTCGGTTGTCTCGTCTGGAGCGCCTTCGTCAGCGACGAGTGTCTCAGCACGGGTGCCGTCCCGTTCTGCTTTGGGCTCGGGCACCCCTTCCTGTGAAAACAAAGCAAAGGAACCCCACAACCCACCTTGAGAAACCATCCGACTCCTGCACTTGGCCATTCAGTCTGTCAGTTCGGTGAGGCAGCAACCAGTCACTGCCTGTGTCAAACCACAGGCATCACCCTGGCCAACAGCTGGGAAGACACACGAAAGACACATTCTGCTCCGTGTTGTTACCAGACGCAGGGACACGGGAACACCCATCAGCACGGCAAAGGGCCATTCAGCAGCCTATCGACAGCCGACGCGAACGGACAGGCAGGGCCCAAAGGACAGAAGAGTCTGGGGCAGGGCTCGGCTCGGGGAACGCTGGGAAGACCGCACCGTGTCTTCAAAGGCAGGCCGAGCGCAGAGGGGGCAGGCTGAGGGACTCGAGGAGGGGCAGCTTGAGCCAAAGGACGAGGTGGGAAACGGCACGGGAAGTCACACGGAACACCGGGAACACACTTGGGTGGGAACGGAATGGGAAGACCCCACTGGCAAGACTCAGTAAACTGAGGCACCAGTCCACTCATCGAAACCGAGGAGGGCCAAAACGACAAGGCGAAGCGGGAGACCTCTGAAACCTGACCGAACTGGCACGGGGAGCTATCTATATGCAGTGACTTGGACTAACCTACCAGGGAAAAGCAGTGCAAGCAAAGAATGGAGACACAGACACCGCTCTCCGTAGGGGAGCGTGGAGAACTAACACAAGTGTACTGTGCCCTGGTGAGACCGAAAGCACAGAATGACTTAGTTAGCTTGGATTACAAAAGGGGAGTCAAGAACCGCGACGGGGAAACGCAAACGTCGGGACGCAGGGGCGATGCATCCATCCGCTCATGTGCACTAGGGACCCTCGACGGCTAGGTGCTACAAGACGACGTAAGTCAAGAAAACGAGATGGTACCTCCTCGCCAGGGGTGCGTGCATCCTCCTCCGGTCCCGAGGGGAAAGGTGACTCTTCACCTAGAGGGTGCAGTCACACAAAGATTATTCAGAGACATCACTGACCACTTTGACCTCCACGCACACACACACACACACACACAAACCCGTGAAGCCTAACTCCACCCAAGAAGCTTTCCGTAAACTAACGTGGCCCAAGAGCATTTCAGAGGACTGAGGCAGTTTCTTGAGGGAAGGCCTGCTTGTGTTAGGGGTATGTGTGGAGACAGTGGGCAGAAGGAAAACAAGACGGGAGTACTGCATGGGGTATGTGGACCTACAGCCTTGAGGTATCTTAGATCGCCATTTGGCTTCTTCCTTTGAAAGGAGGTCCTGGCCATGGGACCCAGGAACTCCTGCATCCGAAGCATGCCACCCATCTACCCATCAGCTACACCCTTCCCCGCCCCACAGTAGCCTTCAAGCACACACAGGAGAACAGTCAACCTCCGTGGATGTTCACCAACCTACCGGACTCATCAGGTTGCTCTGCCGCAAGCACAGACGGCAGGGTCTCGTCTTCGGTTGTCTCGTCTGGAGCGCCTTCGTCAGCGACGAGTGTCTCAGCACGGGTGCCGTCCCGTTCTGCTTTGGGCTCGGGCACCCCTTCCTGTGAAAACAAAGCAAAGGAACCCCACAACCCACCTTGAGAAACCATCCGACTCCTGCACTTGGCCATTCAGTCTGTCAGTTCGGTGAGGCAGCAACCAGTCACTGCCTGTGTCAAACCACAGGCATCACCCTGGCCAACAGCTGGGAAGACACACGAAAGACACATTCTGCTCCGTGTTGTTACCAGACGCAGGGACACGGGAACACCCATCAGCACGGCAAAGGGCCATTCAGCAGCCTATCGACAGCCGACGCGAACGGACAGGCAGGGCCCAAAGGACAGAAGAGTCTGGGGCAGGGCTCGGCTCGGGGAACGCTGGGAAGACCGCACCGTGTCTTCAAAGGCAGGCCGAGCGCAGAGGGGGCAGGCTGAGGGACTCGAGGAGGGGCAGCTTGAGCCAAAGGACGAGGTGGGAAACGGCACGGGAAGTCACACGGAACACCGGGAACACACTTGGGTGGGAACGGAATGGGAAGACCCCACTGGCAAGACTCAGTAAACTGAGGCACCAGTCCACTCATCGAAACCGAGGAGGGCCAAAACGACAAGGCGAAGCGGGAGACCTCTGAAACCTGACCGAACTGGCACGGGGAGCTATCTATATGCAGTGACTTGGACTAACCTACCAGGGAAAAGCAGTGCAAGCAAAGAATGGAGACACAGACACCGCTCTCCGTAGGGGAGCGTGGAGAACTAACGCAAGTGTACTGTGCCCTGGTGAGACCGAAAGCACAGAATGACTTAGTTAGCTTGGATTACAAAAGGGGAGTCAAGAACCGCGACGGGGAAACGCAAACGTCGGGACGCAGGGGCGATGCATCCATCCGCTCATGTGCACTAGGGACCCTCGACGGCTAGGTGCTACAAGACGACGTAAGTCAAGAAAACGAGATGGTACCTCCTCGCCAGGGGTGCGTGCGTCCTCCTCCGGTCCCGAGGGGAAAGGTGACTCTTCACCTAGAGGGTGCAGTCACACAAAGATTATTCAGAGACATCACTGACCACTTTGACCTCCACGCACACACACACACACACACACACACACAAACCCGTGAAGCCTAACTCCACCCAAGAAGCTTTCCGTAAACTAACGTGGCCCAAGAGCATTTCAGAGGACTGAGGCAGTTTCTTGAGGGAAGGCCTGCTTGTGTTAGGGGTATGTGTGGAGACAGTGGGCAGAAGGAAAACAAGACGGGAGTACTGCATGGGGTATGTGGACCTACAGCCTTGAGGTATCTTAGATCGCCATTTGGCTTCTTCCTTTGAAAGGAGGTCCTGGCCATGGGACCCAGGAACTCCTGCATCCGAAGCATGCCACCCATCTACCCATCAGCTACACCCTTCCCCGCCCCACAGTAGCCTTCAAGCACACACAGGAGAACAGTCAACCTCCGTGGATGTTCACCAACCTACCGGACTCATCAGGTTGCTCTGCCGCAAGCACAGACGGCAGGGTCTCGTCTTCGGTTGTCTCGTCTGGAGCGCCTTCGTCAGCGACGAGTGTCTCAGCACGGGTGCCGTCCCGTTCTGCTTTGGGCTCGGGCACCCCTTCCTGTGAAAACAAAGCAAAGGAACCCCACAACCCACCTTGAGAAACCATCCGACTCCTGCACTTGGCCATTCAGTCTGTCAGTTCGGTGAGGCAGCAACCAGTCACTGCCTGTGTCAAACCACAGGCATCACCCTGGCCAACAGCTGGGAAGACACACGAAAGACACATTCTGCTCCGTGTTGTTACCAGACGCAGGGACACGGGAACACCCATCAGCACGGCAAAGGGCCATTCAGCAGCCTATCGACAGCCGACGCGAACGGACAGGCAGGGCCCAAAGGACAGAAGAGTCTGGGGCAGGGCTCGGCTCGGGGAACGCTGGGAAGACCGCACCGTGTCTTCAAAGGCAGGCCGAGCGCAGAGGGGGCAGGCTGAGGGACTCGAGGAGGGGCAGCTTGAGCCAAAGGACGAGGTGGGAAACGGCACGGGAAGTCACACGGAACACCGGGAACACACTTGGGTGGGAACGGAATGGGAAGACCCCACTGGCAAGACTCAGTAAACTGAGGCACCAGTCCACTCATCGAAACCGAGGAGGGCCAAAACGACAAGGCGAAGCGGGAGACCTCTGAAACCTGACCGAACTGGCACGGGGAGCTATCTATATGCAGTGACTTGGACTAACCTACCAGGGAAAAGCAGTGCAAGCAAAGAATGGAGACACAGACACCGCTCTCCGTAGGGGAGCGTGGAGAACTAACGCAAGTGTACTGTGCCCTGGTGAGACCGAAAGCACAGAATGACTTAGTTAGCTTGGATTACAAAAGGGGAGTCAAGAACCGCGACGGGGAAACGCAAACGTCGGGACGCAGGGGCGATGCATCCATCCGCTCATGTGCACTAGGGACCCTCGACGGCTAGGTGCTACAAGACGACGTAAGTCAAGAAAACGAGATGGTACCTCCTCGCCAGGGGTGCGTGCGTCCTCCTCCGGTCCCGAGGGGAAAGGTGACTCTTCACCTAGAGGGTGCAGTCACACAAAGATTATTCAGAGACATCACTGACCACTTTGACCTCCACGCACACACACACACACACACACACACACAAACCCGTGAAGCCTAACTCCACCCAAGAAGCTTTCCGTAAACTAACGTGGCCCAAGAGCATTTCAGAGGACTGAGGCAGTTTCTTGAGGGAAGGCCTGCTTGTGTTAGGGGTATGTGTGGAGACAGTGGGCAGAAGGAAAACAAGACGGGAGTACTGCATGGGGTATGTGGACCTACAGCCTTGAGGTATCTTAGATCGCCATTTGGCTTCTTCCTTTGAAAGGAGGTCCTGGCCATGGGACCCAGGAACTCCTGCATCCGAAGCATGCCACCCATCTACCCATCAGCTACACCCTTCCCCGCCCCACAGTAGCCTTCAAGCACACACAGGAGAACAGTCAACCTCCGTGGATGTTCACCAACCTACCGGACTCATCAGGTTGCTCTGCCGCAAGCACAGACGGCAGGGTCTCGTCTTCGGTTGTCTCGTCTGGAGCGCCTTCGTCAGCGACGAGTGTCTCAGCACGGGTGCCGTCCCGTTCTGCTTTGGGCTCGGGCACCCCTTCCTGTGAAAACAAAGCAAAGGAACCCCACAACCCACCTTGAGAAACCATCCGACTCCTGCACTTGGCCATTCAGTCTGTCAGTTCGGTGAGGCAGCAACCAGTCACTGCCTGTGTCAAACCACAGGCATCACCCTGGCCAACAGCTGGGAAGACACACGAAAGACACATTCTGCTCCGTGTTGTTACCAGACGCAGGGACACGGGAACACCCATCAGCACGGCAAAGGGCCATTCAGCAGCCTATCGACAGCCGACGCGAACGGACAGGCAGGGCCCAAAGGACAGAAGAGTCTGGGGCAGGGCTCGGCTCGGGGAACGCTGGGAAGACCGCACCGTGTCTTCAAAGGCAGGCCGAGCGCAGAGGGGGCAGGCTGAGGGACTCGAGGAGGGGCAGCTTGAGCCAAAGGACGAGGTGGGAAACGGCACGGGAAGTCACACGGAACACCGGGAACACACTTGGGTGGGAACGGAATGGGAAGACCCCACTGGCAAGACTCAGTAAACTGAGGCACCAGTCCACTCATCGAAACCGAGGAGGGCCAAAACGACAAGGCGAAGCGGGAGACCTCTGAAACCTGACCGAACTGGCACGGGGAGCTATCTATATGCAGTGACTTGGACTAACCTACCAGGGAAAAGCAGTGCAAGCAAAGAATGGAGACACAGACACCACTCTCCGTAGGGGAGCGTGGAGAACTAACGCAAGTGTACTGTGCCCTGGTGAGACCGAAAGCACAGAATGACTTAGTTAGCTTGGATTACAAAAGGGGAGTCAAGAACCGCGACGGGGAAACGCAAACGTCGGGACGCAGGGGCGATGCATCCATCCGCTCATGTGCACTAGGGACCCTCGACGGCTAGGTGCTACAAGACGACGTAAGTCAAGAAAACGAGATGGTACCTCCTCGCCAGGGGTGCGTGCGTCCTCCTCCGGTCCCGAGGGGAAAGGTGACTCTTCACCTAGAGGGTGCAGTCACACAAAGATTATTCAGAGACATCACTGACCACTTTGACCTCCACGCACACACACACACACACACACACACACAAACCCGTGAAGCCTAACTCCACCCAAGAAGCTTTCCGTAAACTAACGTGGCCCAAGAGCATTTCAGAGGACTGAGGCAGTTTCTTGAGGGAAGGCCTGCTTGTGTTAGGGGTATGTGTGGAGACAGTGGGCAGAAGGAAAACAAGACGGGAGTACTGCATGGGGTATGTGGACCTACAGCCTTGAGGTATCTTAGATCGCCATTTGGCTTCTTCCTTTGAAAGGAGGTCCTGGCCATGGGACCCAGGAACTCCTGCATCCGAAGCATGCCACCCATCTACCCATCAGCTACACCCTTCCCCGCCCCACAGTAGCCTTCAAGCACACACAGGAGAACAGTCAACCTCCGTGGATGTTCACCAACCTACCGGACTCATCAGGTTGCTCTGCCGCAAGCACAGACGGCAGGGTCTCGTCTTCGGTTGTCTCGTCTGGAGCGCCTTCGTCAGCGACGAGTGTCTCAGCACGGGTGCCGTCCCGTTCTGCTTTGGGCTCGGGCACCCCTTCCTGTGAAAACAAAGCAAAGGAACCCCACAACCCACCTTGAGAAACCATCCGACTCCTGCACTTGGCCATTCAGTCTGTCAGTTCGGTGAGGCAGCAACCAGTCACTGCCTGTGTCAAACCACAGGCATCACCCTGGCCAACAGCTGGGAAGACACACGAAAGACACATTCTGCTCCGTGTTGTTACCAGACGCAGGGACACGGGAACACCCATCAGCACGGCAAAGGGCCATTCAGCAGCCTATCGACAGCCGACGCGAACGGACAGGCAGGGCCCAAAGGACAGAAGAGTCTGGGGCAGGGCTCGGCTCGGGGAACGCTGGGAAGACCGCACCGTGTCTTCAAAGGCAGGCCGAGCGCAGAGGGGGCAGGCTGAGGGACTCGAGGAGGGGCAGCTTGAGCCAAAGGACGAGGTGGGAAACGGCACGGGAAGTCACACGGAACACCGGGAACACACTTGGGTGGGAACGGAATGGGAAGACCCCACTGGCAAGACTCAGTAAACTGAGGCACCAGTCCACTCATCGAAACCGAGGAGGGCCAAAACGACAAGGCGAAGCGGGAGACCTCTGAAACCTGACCGAACTGGCACGGGGAGCTATCTATATGCAGTGACTTGGACTAACCTACCAGGGAAAAGCAGTGCAAGCAAAGAATGGAGACACAGACACCGCTCTCCGTAGGGGAGCGTGGAGAACTAACGCAAGTGTACTGTGCCCTGGTGAGACCGAAAGCACAGAATGACTTAGTTAGCTTGGATTACAAAAGGGGAGTCAAGAACCGCGACGGGGAAACGCAAACGTCGGGACGCAGGGGCGATGCATCCATCCGCTCATGTGCACTAGGGACCCTCGACGGCTAGGTGCTACAAGACGACGTAAGTCAAGAAAACGAGATGGTACCTCCTCGCCAGGGGTGCGTGCGTCCTCCTCCGGTCCCGAGGGGAAAGGTGACTCTTCACCTAGAGGGTGCAGTCACACAAAGATTATTCAGAGACATCACTGACCACTTTGACCTCCACGCACACACACACACACACACACACACACAAACCCGTGAAGCCTAACTCCACCCAAGAAGCTTTCCGTAAACTAACGTGGCCCAAGAGCATTTCAGAGGACTGAGGCAGTTTCTTGAGGGAAGGCCTGCTTGTGTTAGGGGTATGTGTGGAGACAGTGGGCAGAAGGAAAACAAGACGGGAGTACTGCATGGGGTATGTGGACCTACAGCCTTGAGGTATCTTAGATCGCCATTTGGCTTCTTCCTTTGAAAGGAGGTCCTGGCCATGGGACCCAGGAACTCCTGCATCCGAAGCATGCCACCCATCTACCCATCAGCTACACCCTTCCCCGCCCCACAGTAGCCTTCAAGCACACACAGGAGAACAGTCAACCTCCGTGGATGTTCACCAACCTACCGGACTCATCAGGTTGCTCTGCCGCAAGCACAGACGGCAGGGTCTCGTCTTCGGTTGTCTCGTCTGGAGCGCCTTCGTCAGCGACGAGTGTCTCAGCACGGGTGCCGTCCCGTTCTGCTTTGGGCTCGGGCACCCCTTCCTGTGAAAACAAAGCAAAGGAACCCCACAACCCACCTTGAGAAACCATCCGACTCCTGCACTTGGCCATTCAGTCTGTCAGTTCGGTGAGGCAGCAACCAGTCACTGCCTGTGTCAAACCACAGGCATCACCCTGGCCAACAGCTGGGAAGACACACGAAAGACACATTCTGCTCCGTGTTGTTACCAGACGCAGGGACACGGGAACACCCATCAGCACGGCAAAGGGCCATTCAGCAGCCTATCGACAGCCGACGCGAACGGACAGGCAGGGCCCAAAGGACAGAAGAGTCTGGGGCAGGGCTCGGCTCGGGGAACGCTGGGAAGACCGCACCGTGTCTTCAAAGGCAGGCCGAGCGCAGAGGGGGCAGGCTGAGGGACTCGAGGAGGGGCAGCTTGAGCCAAAGGACGAGGTGGGAAACGGCACGGGAAGTCACACGGAACACCGGGAACACACTTGGGTGGGAACGGAATGGGAAGACCCCACTGGCAAGACTCAGTAAACTGAGGCACCAGTCCACTCATCGAAACCGAGGAGGGCCAAAACGACAAGGCGAAGCGGGAGACCTCTGAAACCTGACCGAACTGGCACGGGGAGCTATCTATATGCAGTGACTTGGACTAACCTACCAGGGAAAAGCAGTGCAAGCAAAGAATGGAGACACAGACACCGCTCTCCGTAGGGGAGCGTGGAGAACTAACGCAAGTGTACTGTGCCCTGGTGAGACCGAAAGCACAGAATGACTTAGTTAGCTTGGATTACAAAAGGGGAGTCAAGAACCGCGACGGGGAAACGCAAACGTCGGGACGCAGGGGCGATGCATCCATCCGCTCATGTGCACTAGGGACCCTCGACGGCTAGGTGCTACAAGACGACGTAAGTCAAGAAAACGAGATGGTACCTCCTCGCCAGGGGTGCGTGCGTCCTCCTCCGGTCCCGAGGGGAAAGGTGACTCTTCACCTAGAGGGTGCAGTCACACAAAGATTATTCAGAGACATCACTGACCACTTTGACCTCCACGCACACACACACACACACACACACACACAAACCCGTGAAGCCTAACTCCACCCAAGAAGCTTTCCGTAAACTAACGTGGCCCAAGAGCATTTCAGAGGACTGAGGCAGTTTCTTGAGGGAAGGCCTGCTTGTGTTAGGGGTATGTGTGGAGACAGTGGGCAGAAGGAAAACAAGACGGGAGTACTGCATGGGGTATGTGGACCTACAGCCTTGAGGTATCTTAGATCGCCATTTGGCTTCTTCCTTTGAAAGGAGGTCCTGGCCATGGGACCCAGGAACTCCTGCATCCGAAGCATGCCACCCATCTACCCATCAGCTACACCCTTCCCCGCCCCACAGTAGCCTTCAAGCACACACAGGAGAACAGTCAACCTCCGTGGATGTTCACCAACCTACCGGACTCATCAGGTTGCTCTGCCGCAAGCACAGACGGCAGGGTCTCGTCTTCGGTTGTCTCGTCTGGAGCGCCTTCGTCAGCGACGAGTGTCTCAGCACGGGTGCCGTCCCGTTCTGCTTTGGGCTCGGGCACCCCTTCCTGTGAAAACAAAGCAAAGGAACCCCACAACCCACCTTGAGAAACCATCCGACTCCTGCACTTGGCCATTCAGTCTGTCAGTTCGGTGAGGCAGCAACCAGTCACTGCCTGTGTCAAACCACAGGCATCACCCTGGCCAACAGCTGGGAAGACACACGAAAGACACATTCTGCTCCGTGTTGTTACCAGACGCAGGGACACGGGAACACCCATCAGCACGGCAAAGGGCCATTCAGCAGCCTATCGACAGCCGACGCGAACGGACAGGCAGGGCCCAAAGGACAGAAGAGTCTGGGGCAGGGCTCGGCTCGGGGAACGCTGGGAAGACCGCACCGTGTCTTCAAAGGCAGGCCGAGCGCAGAGGGGGCAGGCTGAGGGACTCGAGGAGGGGCAGCTTGAGCCAAAGGACGAGGTGGGAAACGGCACGGGAAGTCACACGGAACACCGGGAACACACTTGGGTGGGAACGGAATGGGAAGACCCCACTGGCAAGACTCAGTAAACTGAGGCACCAGTCCACTCATCGAAACCGAGGAGGGCCAAAACGACAAGGCGAAGCGGGAGACCTCTGAAACCTGACCGAACTGGCACGGGGAGCTATCTATATGCAGTGACTTGGACTAACCTACCAGGGAAAAGCAGTGCAAGCAAAGAATGGAGACACAGACACCGCTCTCCGTAGGGGAGCGTGGAGAACTAACGCAAGTGTACTGTGCCCTGGTGAGACCGAAAGCACAGAATGACTTAGTTAGCTTGGATTACAAAAGGGGAGTCAAGAACCGCGACGGGGAAACGCAAACGTCGGGACGCAGGGGCGATGCATCCATCCGCTCATGTGCACTAGGGACCCTCGACGGCTAGGTGCTACAAGACGACGTAAGTCAAGAAAACGAGATGGTACCTCCTCGCCAGGGGTGCGTGCGTCCTCCTCCGGTCCCGAGGGGAAAGGTGACTCTTCACCTAGAGGGTGCAGTCACACAAAGATTATTCAGAGACATCACTGACCACTTTGACCTCCACGCACACACACACACACACACACACACACAAACCCGTGAAGCCTAACTCCACCCAAGAAGCTTTCCGTAAACTAACGTGGCCCAAGAGCATTTCAGAGGACTGAGGCAGTTTCTTGAGGGAAGGCCTGCTTGTGTTAGGGGTATGTGTGGAGACAGTGGGCAGAAGGAAAACAAGACGGGAGTACTGCATGGGGTATGTGGACCTACAGCCTTGAGGTATCTTAGATCGCCATTTGGCTTCTTCCTTTGAAAGGAGGTCCTGGCCATGGGACCCAGGAACTCCTGCATCCGAAGCATGCCACCCATCTACCCATCAGCTACACCCTTCCCCGCCCCACAGTAGCCTTCAAGCACACACAGGAGAACAGTCAACCTCCGTGGATGTTCACCAACCTACCGGACTCATCAGGTTGCTCTGCCGCAAGCACAGACGGCAGGGTCTCGTCTTCGGTTGTCTCGTCTGGAGCGCCTTCGTCAGCGACGAGTGTCTCAGCACGGGTGCCGTCCCGTTCTGCTTTGGGCTCGGGCACCCCTTCCTGTGAAAACAAAGCAAAGGAACCCCACAACCCACCTTGAGAAACCATCCGACTCCTGCACTTGGCCATTCAGTCTGTCAGTTCGGTGAGGCAGCAACCAGTCACTGCCTGTGTCAAACCACAGGCATCACCCTGGCCAACAGCTGGGAAGACACACGAAAGACACATTCTGCTCCGTGTTGTTACCAGACGCAGGGACACGGGAACACCCATCAGCACGGCAAAGGGCCATTCAGCAGCCTATCGACAGCCGACGCGAACGGACAGGCAGGGCCCAAAGGACAGAAGAGTCTGGGGCAGGGCTCGGCTCGGGGAACGCTGGGAAGACCGCACCGTGTCTTCAAAGGCAGGCCGAGCGCAGAGGGGGCAGGCTGAGGGACTCGAGGAGGGGCAGCTTGAGCCAAAGGACGAGGTGGGAAACGGCACGGGAAGTCACACGGAACACCGGGAACACACTTGGGTGGGAACGGAATGGGAAGACCCCACTGGCAAGACTCAGTAAACTGAGGCACCAGTCCACTCATCGAAACCGAGGAGGGCCAAAACGACAAGGCGAAGCGGGAGACCTCTGAAACCTGACCGAACTGGCACGGGGAGCTATCTATATGCAGTGACTTGGACTAACCTACCAGGGAAAAGCAGTGCAAGCAAAGAATGGAGACACAGACACCGCTCTCCGTAGGGGAGCGTGGAGAACTAACGCAAGTGTACTGTGCCCTGGTGAGACCGAAAGCACAGAATGACTTAGTTAGCTTGGATTACAAAAGGGGAGTCAAGAACCGCGACGGGGAAACGCAAACGTCGGGACGCAGGGGCGATGCATCCATCCGCTCATGTGCACTAGGGACCCTCGACGGCTAGGTGCTACAAGACGACGTAAGTCAAGAAAACGAGATGGTACCTCCTCGCCAGGGGTGCGTGCGTCCTCCTCCGGTCCCGAGGGGAAAGGTGACTCTTCACCTAGAGGGTGCAGTCACACAAAGATTATTCAGAGACATCACTGACCACTTTGACCTCCACGCACACACACACACACACACACACACACAAACCCGTGAAGCCTAACTCCACCCAAGAAGCTTTCCGTAAACTAACGTGGCCCAAGAGCATTTCAGAGGACTGAGGCAGTTTCTTGAGGGAAGGCCTGCTTGTGTTAGGGGTATGTGTGGAGACAGTGGGCAGAAGGAAAACAAGACGGGAGTACTGCATGGGGTATGTGGACCTACAGCCTTGAGGTATCTTAGATCGCCATTTGGCTTCTTCCTTTGAAAGGAGGTCCTGGCCATGGGACCCAGGAACTCCTGCATCCGAAGCATGCCACCCATCTACCCATCAGCTACACCCTTCCCCGCCCCACAGTAGCCTTCAAGCACACACAGGAGAACAGTCAACCTCCGTGGATGTTCACCAACCTACCGGACTCATCAGGTTGCTCTGCCGCAAGCACAGACGGCAGGGTCTCGTCTTCGGTTGTCTCGTCTGGAGCGCCTTCGTCAGCGACGAGTGTCTCAGCACGGGTGCCGTCCCGTTCTGCTTTGGGCTCGGGCACCCCTTCCTGTGAAAACAAAGCAAAGGAACCCCACAACCCACCTTGAGAAACCATCCGACTCCTGCACTTGGCCATTCAGTCTGTCAGTTCGGTGAGGCAGCAACCAGTCACTGCCTGTGTCAAACCACAGGCATCACCCTGGCCAACAGCTGGGAAGACACACGAAAGACACATTCTGCTCCGTGTTGTTACCAGACGCAGGGACACGGGAACACCCATCAGCACGGCAAAGGGCCATTCAGCAGCCTATCGACAGCCGACGCGAACGGACAGGCAGGGCCCAAAGGACAGAAGAGTCTGGGGCAGGGCTCGGCTCGGGGAACGCTGGGAAGACCGCACCGTGTCTTCAAAGGCAGGCCGAGCGCAGAGGGGGCAGGCTGAGGGACTCGAGGAGGGGCAGCTTGAGCCAAAGGACGAGGTGGGAAACGGCACGGGAAGTCACACGGAACACCGGGAACACACTTGGGTGGGAACGGAATGGGAAGACCCCACTGGCAAGACTCAGTAAACTGAGGCACCAGTCCACTCATCGAAACCGAGGAGGGCCAAAACGACAAGGCGAAGCGGGAGACCTCTGAAACCTGACCGAACTGGCACGGGGAGCTATCTATATGCAGTGACTTGGACTAACCTACCAGGGAAAAGCAGTGCAAGCAAAGAATGGAGACACAGACACCGCTCTCCGTAGGGGAGCGTGGAGAACTAACGCAAGTGTACTGTGCCCTGGTGAGACCGAAAGCACAGAATGACTTAGTTAGCTTGGATTACAAAAGGGGAGTCAAGAACCGCGACGGGGAAACGCAAACGTCGGGACGCAGGGGCGATGCATCCATCCGCTCATGTGCACTAGGGACCCTCGACGGCTAGGTGCTACAAGACGACGTAAGTCAAGAAAACGAGATGGTACCTCCTCGCCAGGGGTGCGTGCGTCCTCCTCCGGTCCCGAGGGGAAAGGTGACTCTTCACCTAGAGGGTGCAGTCACACAAAGATTATTCAGAGACATCACTGACCACTTTGACCTCCACGCACACACACACACACACACACACACACAAACCCGTGAAGCCTAACTCCACCCAAGAAGCTTTCCGTAAACTAACGTGGCCCAAGAGCATTTCAGAGGACTGAGGCAGTTTCTTGAGGGAAGGCCTGCTTGTGTTAGGGGTATGTGTGGAGACAGTGGGCAGAAGGAAAACAAGACGGGAGTACTGCATGGGGTATGTGGACCTACAGCCTTGAGGTATCTTAGATCGCCATTTGGCTTCTTCCTTTGAAAGGAGGTCCTGGCCATGGGACCCAGGAACTCCTGCATCCGAAGCATGCCACCCATCTACCCATCAGCTACACCCTTCCCCGCCCCACAGTAGCCTTCAAGCACACACAGGAGAACAGTCAACCTCCGTGGATGTTCACCAACCTACCGGACTCATCAGGTTGCTCTGCCGCAAGCACAGACGGCAGGGTCTCGTCTTCGGTTGTCTCGTCTGGAGCGCCTTCGTCAGCGACGAGTGTCTCAGCACGGGTGCCGTCCCGTTCTGCTTTGGGCTCGGGCACCCCTTCCTGTGAAAACAAAGCAAAGGAACCCCACAACCCACCTTGAGAAACCATCCGACTCCTGCACTTGGCCATTCAGTCTGTCAGTTCGGTGAGGCAGCAACCAGTCACTGCCTGTGTCAAACCACAGGCATCACCCTGGCCAACAGCTGGGAAGACACACGAAAGACACATTCTGCTCCGTGTTGTTACCAGACGCAGGGACACGGGAACACCCATCAGCACGGCAAAGGGCCATTCAGCAGCCTATCGACAGCCGACGCGAACGGACAGGCAGGGCCCAAAGGACAGAAGAGTCTGGGGCAGGGCTCGGCTCGGGGAACGCTGGGAAGACCGCACCGTGTCTTCAAAGGCAGGCCGAGCGCAGAGGGGGCAGGCTGAGGGACTCGAGGAGGGGCAGCTTGAGCCAAAGGACGAGGTGGGAAACGGCACGGGAAGTCACACGGAACACCGGGAACACACTTGGGTGGGAACGGAATGGGAAGACCCCACTGGCAAGACTCAGTAAACTGAGGCACCAGTCCACTCATCGAAACCGAGGAGGGCCAAAACGACAAGGCGAAGCGGGAGACCTCTGAAACCTGACCGAACTGGCACGGGGAGCTATCTATATGCAGTGACTTGGACTAACCTACCAGGGAAAAGCAGTGCAAGCAAAGAATGGAGACACAGACACCGCTCTCCGTAGGGGAGCGTGGAGAACTAACGCAAGTGTACTGTGCCCTGGTGAGACCGAAAGCACAGAATGACTTAGTTAGCTTGGATTACAAAAGGGGAGTCAAGAACCGCGACGGGGAAACGCAAACGTCGGGACGCAGGGGCGATGCATCCATCCGCTCATGTGCACTAGGGACCCTCGACGGCTAGGTGCTACAAGACGACGTAAGTCAAGAAAACGAGATGGTACCTCCTCGCCAGGGGTGCGTGCGTCCTCCTCCGGTCCCGAGGGGAAAGGTGACTCTTCACCTAGAGGGTGCAGTCACACAAAGATTATTCAGAGACATCACTGACCACTTTGACCTCCACGCACACACACACACACACACACACACACACAAACCCGTGAAGCCTAACTCCACCCAAGAAGCTTTCCGTAAACTAACGTGGCCCAAGAGCATTTCAGAGGACTGAGGCAGTTTCTTGAGGGAAGGCCTGCTTGTGTTAGGGGTATGTGTGGAGACAGTGGGCAGAAGGAAAACAAGACGGGAGTACTGCATGGGGTATGTGGACCTACAGCCTTGAGGTATCTTAGATCGCCATTTGGCTTCTTCCTTTGAAAGGAGGTCCTGGCCATGGGACCCAGGAACTCCTGCATCCGAAGCATGCCACCCATCTACCCATCAGCTACACCCTTCCCCGCCCCACAGTAGCCTTCAAGCACACACAGGAGAACAGTCAACCTCCGTGGATGTTCACCAACCTACCGGACTCATCAGGTTGCTCTGCCGCAAGCACAGACGGCAGGGTCTCGTCTTCGGTTGTCTCGTCTGGAGCGCCTTCGTCAGCGACGAGTGTCTCAGCACGGGTGCCGTCCCGTTCTGCTTTGGGCTCGGGCACCCCTTCCTGTGAAAACAAAGCAAAGGAACCCCACAACCCACCTTGAGAAACCATCCGACTCCTGCACTTGGCCATTCAGTCTGTCAGTTCGGTGAGGCAGCAACCAGTCACTGCCTGTGTCAAACCACAGGCATCACCCTGGCCAACAGCTGGGAAGACACACGAAAGACACATTCTGCTCCGTGTTGTTACCAGACGCAGGGACACGGGAACACCCATCAGCACGGCAAAGGGCCATTCAGCAGCCTATCGACAGCCGACGCGAACGGACAGGCAGGGCCCAAAGGACAGAAGAGTCTGGGGCAGGGCTCGGCTCGGGGAACGCTGGGAAGACCGCACCGTGTCTTCAAAGGCAGGCCGAGCGCAGAGGGGGCAGGCTGAGGGACTCGAGGAGGGGCAGCTTGAGCCAAAGGACGAGGTGGGAAACGGCACGGGAAGTCACACGGAACACCGGGAACACACTTGGGTGGGAACGGAATGGGAAGACCCCACTGGCAAGACTCAGTAAACTGAGGCACCAGTCCACTCATCGAAACCGAGGAGGGCCAAAACGACAAGGCGAAGCGGGAGACCTCTGAAACCTGACCGAACTGGCACGGGGAGCTATCTATATGCAGTGACTTGGACTAACCTACCAGGGAAAAGCAGTGCAAGCAAAGAATGGAGACACAGACACCGCTCTCCGTAGGGGAGCGTGGAGAACTAACGCAAGTGTACTGTGCCCTGGTGAGACCGAAAGCACAGAATGACTTAGTTAGCTTGGATTACAAAAGGGGAGTCAAGAACCGCGACGGGGAAACGCAAACGTCGGGACGCAGGGGCGATGCATCCATCCGCTCATGTGCACTAGGGACCCTCGACGGCTAGGTGCTACAAGACGACGTAAGTCAAGAAAACGAGATGGTACCTCCTCGCCAGGGGTGCGTGCGTCCTCCTCCGGTCCCGAGGGGAAAGGTGACTCTTCACCTAGAGGGTGCAGTCACACAAAGATTATTCAGAGACATCACTGACCACTTTGACCTCCACGCACACACACACACACACACACACACACAAACCCGTGAAGCCTAACTCCACCCAAGAAGCTTTCCGTAAACTAACGTGGCCCAAGAGCATTTCAGAGGACTGAGGCAGTTTCTTGAGGGAAGGCCTGCTTGTGTTAGGGGTATGTGTGGAGACAGTGGGCAGAAGGAAAACAAGACGGGAGTACTGCATGGGGTATGTGGACCTACAGCCTTGAGGTATCTTAGATCGCCATTTGGCTTCTTCCTTTGAAAGGAGGTCCTGGCCATGGGACCCAGGAACTCCTGCATCCGAAGCATGCCACCCATCTACCCATCAGCTACACCCTTCCCCGCCCCACAGTAGCCTTCAAGCACACACAGGAGAACAGTCAACCTCCGTGGATGTTCACCAACCTACCGGACTCATCAGGTTGCTCTGCCGCAAGCACAGACGGCAGGGTCTCGTCTTCGGTTGTCTCGTCTGGAGCGCCTTCGTCAGCGACGAGTGTCTCAGCACGGGTGCCGTCCCGTTCTGCTTTGGGCTCGGGCACCCCTTCCTGTGAAAACAAAGCAAAGGAACCCCACAACCCACCTTGAGAAACCATCCGACTCCTGCACTTGGCCATTCAGTCTGTCAGTTCGGTGAGGCAGCAACCAGTCACTGCCTGTGTCAAACCACAGGCATCACCCTGGCCAACAGCTGGGAAGACACACGAAAGACACATTCTGCTCCGTGTTGTTACCAGACGCAGGGACACGGGAACACCCATCAGCACGGCAAAGGGCCATTCAGCAGCCTATCGACAGCCGACGCGAACGGACAGGCAGGGCCCAAAGGACAGAAGAGTCTGGGGCAGGGCTCGGCTCGGGGAACGCTGGGAAGACCGCACCGTGTCTTCAAAGGCAGGCCGAGCGCAGAGGGGGCAGGCTGAGGGACTCGAGGAGGGGCAGCTTGAGCCAAAGGACGAGGTGGGAAACGGCACGGGAAGTCACACGGAACACCGGGAACACACTTGGGTGGGAACGGAATGGGAAGACCCCACTGGCAAGACTCAGTAAACTGAGGCACCAGTCCACTCATCGAAACCGAGGAGGGCCAAAACGACAAGGCGAAGCGGGAGACCTCTGAAACCTGACCGAACTGGCACGGGGAGCTATCTATATGCAGTGACTTGGACTAACCTACCAGGGAAAAGCAGTGCAAGCAAAGAATGGAGACACAGACACCGCTCTCCGTAGGGGAGCGTGGAGAACTAACGCAAGTGTACTGTGCCCTGGTGAGACCGAAAGCACAGAATGACTTAGTTAGCTTGGATTACAAAAGGGGAGTCAAGAACCGCGACGGGGAAACGCAAACGTCGGGACGCAGGGGCGATGCATCCATCCGCTCATGTGCACTAGGGACCCTCGACGGCTAGGTGCTACAAGACGACGTAAGTCAAGAAAACGAGATGGTACCTCCTCGCCAGGGGTGCGTGCGTCCTCCTCCGGTCCCGAGGGGAAAGGTGACTCTTCACCTAGAGGGTGCAGTCACACAAAGATTATTCAGAGACATCACTGACCACTTTGACCTCCACGCACACACACACACACACACACACACAAACCCGTGAAGCCTAACTCCACCCAAGAAGCTTTCCGTAAACTAACGTGGCCCAAGAGCATTTCAGAGGACTGAGGCAGTTTCTTGAGGGAAGGCCTGCTTGTGTTAGGGGTATGTGTGGAGACAGTGGGCAGAAGGAAAACAAGACGGGAGTACTGCATGGGGTATGTGGACCTACAGCCTTGAGGTATCTTAGATCGCCATTTGGCTTCTTCCTTTGAAAGGAGGTCCTGGCCATGGGACCCAGGAACTCCTGCATCCGAAGCATGCCACCCATCTACCCATCAGCTACACCCTTCCCCGCCCCACAGTAGCCTTCAAGCACACACAGGAGAACAGTCAACCTCCGTGGATGTTCACCAACCTACCGGACTCATCAGGTTGCTCTGCCGCAAGCACAGACGGCAGGGTCTCGTCTTCGGTTGTCTCGTCTGGAGCGCCTTCGTCAGCGACGAGTGTCTCAGCACGGGTGCCGTCCCGTTCTGCTTTGGGCTCGGGCACCCCTTCCTGTGAAAACAAAGCAAAGGAACCCCACAACCCACCTTGAGAAACCATCCGACTCCTGCACTTGGCCATTCAGTCTGTCAGTTCGGTGAGGCAGCAACCAGTCACTGCCTGTGTCAAACCACAGGCATCACCCTGGCCAACAGCTGGGAAGACACACGAAAGACACATTCTGCTCCGTGTTGTTACCAGACGCAGGGACACGGGAACACCCATCAGCACGGCAAAGGGCCATTCAGCAGCCTATCGACAGCCGACGCGAACGGACAGGCAGGGCCCAAAGGACAGAAGAGTCTGGGGCAGGGCTCGGCTCGGGGAACGCTGGGAAGACCGCACCGTGTCTTCAAAGGCAGGCCGAGCGCAGAGGGGGCAGGCTGAGGGACTCGAGGAGGGGCAGCTTGAGCCAAAGGACGAGGTGGGAAACGGCACGGGAAGTCACACGGAACACCGGGAACACACTTGGGTGGGAACGGAATGGGAAGACCCCACTGGCAAGACTCAGTAAACTGAGGCACCAGTCCACTCATCGAAACCGAGGAGGGCCAAAACGACAAGGCGAAGCGGGAGACCTCTGAAACCTGACCGAACTGGCACGGGGAGCTATCTATATGCAGTGACTTGGACTAACCTACCAGGGAAAAGCAGTGCAAGCAAAGAATGGAGACACAGACACCGCTCTCCGTAGGGGAGCGTGGAGAACTAACGCAAGTGTACTGTGCCCTGGTGAGACCGAAAGCACAGAATGACTTAGTTAGCTTGGATTACAAAAGGGGAGTCAAGAACCGCGACGGGGAAACGCAAACGTCGGGACGCAGGGGCGATGCATCCATCCGCTCATGTGCACTAGGGACCCTCGACGGCTAGGTGCTACAAGACGACGTAAGTCAAGAAAACGAGATGGTACCTCCTCGCCAGGGGTGCGTGCGTCCTCCTCCGGTCCCGAGGGGAAAGGTGACTCTTCACCTAGAGGGTGCAGTCACACAAAGATTATTCAGAGACATCACTGACCACTTTGACCTCCACGCACACACACACACACACACACACACACAAACCCGTGAAGCCTAACTCCACCCAAGAAGCTTTCCGTAAACTAACGTGGCCCAAGAGCATTTCAGAGGACTGAGGCAGTTTCTTGAGGGAAGGCCTGCTTGTGTTAGGGGTATGTGTGGAGACAGTGGGCAGAAGGAAAACAAGACGGGAGTACTGCATGGGGTATGTGGACCTACAGCCTTGAGGTATCTTAGATCGCCATTTGGCTTCTTCCTTTGAAAGGAGGTCCTGGCCATGGGACCCAGGAACTCCTGCATCCGAAGCATGCCACCCATCTACCCATCAGCTACACCCTTCCCCGCCCCACAGTAGCCTTCAAGCACACACAGGAGAACAGTCAACCTCCGTGGATGTTCACCAACCTACCGGACTCATCAGGTTGCTCTGCCGCAAGCACAGACGGCAGGGTCTCGTCTTCGGTTGTCTCGTCTGGAGCGCCTTCGTCAGCGACGAGTGTCTCAGCACGGGTGCCGTCCCGTTCTGCTTTGGGCTCGGGCACCCCTTCCTGTGAAAACAAAGCAAAGGAACCCCACAACCCACCTTGAGAAACCATCCGACTCCTGCACTTGGCCATTCAGTCTGTCAGTTCGGTGAGGCAGCAACCAGTCACTGCCTGTGTCAAACCACAGGCATCACCCTGGCCAACAGCTGGGAAGACACACGAAAGACACATTCTGCTCCGTGTTGTTACCAGACGCAGGGACACGGGAACACCCATCAGCACGGCAAAGGGCCATTCAGCAGCCTATCGACAGCCGACGCGAACGGACAGGCAGGGCCCAAAGGACAGAAGAGTCTGGGGCAGGGCTCGGCTCGGGGAACGCTGGGAAGACCGCACCGTGTCTTCAAAGGCAGGCCGAGCGCAGAGGGGGCAGGCTGAGGGACTCGAGGAGGGGCAGCTTGAGCCAAAGGACGAGGTGGGAAACGGCACGGGAAGTCACACGGAACACCGGGAACACACTTGGGTGGGAACGGAATGGGAAGACCCCACTGGCAAGACTCAGTAAACTGAGGCACCAGTCCACTCATCGAAACCGAGGAGGGCCAAAACGACAAGGCGAAGCGGGAGACCTCTGAAACCTGACCGAACTGGCACGGGGAGCTATCTATATGCAGTGACTTGGACTAACCTACCAGGGAAAAGCAGTGCAAGCAAAGAATGGAGACACAGACACCGCTCTCCGTAGGGGAGCGTGGAGAACTAACGCAAGTGTACTGTGCCCTGGTGAGACCGAAAGCACAGAATGACTTAGTTAGCTTGGATTACAAAAGGGGAGTCAAGAACCGCGACGGGGAAACGCAAACGTCGGGACGCAGGGGCGATGCATCCATCCGCTCATGTGCACTAGGGACCCTCGACGGCTAGGTGCTACAAGACGACGTAAGTCAAGAAAACGAGATGGTACCTCCTCGCCAGGGGTGCGTGCGTCCTCCTCCGGTCCCGAGGGGAAAGGTGACTCTTCACCTAGAGGGTGCAGTCACACAAAGATTATTCAGAGACATCACTGACCACTTTGACCTCCACGCACACACACACACACACACACACACAAACCCGTGAAGCCTAACTCCACCCAAGAAGCTTTCCGTAAACTAACGTGGCCCAAGAGCATTTCAGAGGACTGAGGCAGTTTCTTGAGGGAAGGCCTGCTTGTGTTAGGGGTATGTGTGGAGACAGTGGGCAGAAGGAAAACAAGACGGGAGTACTGCATGGGGTATGTGGACCTACAGCCTTGAGGTATCTTAGATCGCCATTTGGCTTCTTCCTTTGAAAGGAGGTCCTGGCCATGGGACCCAGGAACTCCTGCATCCGAAGCATGCCACCCATCTACCCATCAGCTACACCCTTCCCCGCCCCACAGTAGCCTTCAAGCACACACAGGAGAACAGTCAACCTCCGTGGATGTTCACCAACCTACCGGACTCATCAGGTTGCTCTGCCGCAAGCACAGACGGCAGGGTCTCGTCTTCGGTTGTCTCGTCTGGAGCGCCTTCGTCAGCGACGAGTGTCTCAGCACGGGTGCCGTCCCGTTCTGCTTTGGGCTCGGGCACCCCTTCCTGTGAAAACAAAGCAAAGGAACCCCACAACCCACCTTGAGAAACCATCCGACTCCTGCACTTGGCCATTCAGTCTGTCAGTTCGGTGAGGCAGCAACCAGTCACTGCCTGTGTCAAACCACAGGCATCACCCTGGCCAACAGCTGGGAAGACACACGAAAGACACATTCTGCTCCGTGTTGTTACCAGACGCAGGGACACGGGAACACCCATCAGCACGGCAAAGGGCCATTCAGCAGCCTATCGACAGCCGACGCGAACGGACAGGCAGGGCCCAAAGGACAGAAGAGTCTGGGGCAGGGCTCGGCTCGGGGAACGCTGGGAAGACCGCACCGTGTCTTCAAAGGCAGGCCGAGCGCAGAGGGGGCAGGCTGAGGGACTCGAGGAGGGGCAGCTTGAGCCAAAGGACGAGGTGGGAAACGGCACGGGAAGTCACACGGAACACCGGGAACACACTTGGGTGGGAACGGAATGGGAAGACCCCACTGGCAAGACTCAGTAAACTGAGGCACCAGTCCACTCATCGAAACCGAGGAGGGCCAAAACGACAAGGCGAAGCGGGAGACCTCTGAAACCTGACCGAACTGGCACGGGGAGCTATCTATATGCAGTGACTTGGACTAACCTACCAGGGAAAAGCAGTGCAAGCAAAGAATGGAGACACAGACACCGCTCTCCGTAGGGGAGCGTGGAGAACTAACGCAAGTGTACTGTGCCCTGGTGAGACCGAAAGCACAGAATGACTTAGTTAGCTTGGATTACAAAAGGGGAGTCAAGAACCGCGACGGGGAAACGCAAACGTCGGGACGCAGGGGCGATGCATCCATCCGCTCATGTGCACTAGGGACCCTCGACGGCTAGGTGCTACAAGACGACGTAAGTCAAGAAAACGAGATGGTACCTCCTCGCCAGGGGTGCGTGCGTCCTCCTCCGGTCCCGAGGGGAAAGGTGACTCTTCACCTAGAGGGTGCAGTCACACAGATTATTCAGACAACACTGACAGCTTTGACCTGCTCACACACACACACACACACACACGTGAAGCCTAACTGCTTGCAAGAATTTTTCCGTAAGTTAACGTGACCCAAAAGAATTTCACAGGGAAGATGCACTTTGCTTAGGAAAACCTTGGTCTTTTGTTGGCTATGTATTGCGGTAGTTGGGAAATGGAAAAGAAACAGTAATGGATATGTTATCTGTATCTACAGACTTCAGATATATTTCATTAGCTTTTGTATTTTTGTTTTTAATGGAGATACTGGGTATTGAATCAAGGAACTCCTGTATCTGAAGCATGCGATCCATCTACCAATCAGCTATTCCCTTCCCTCACCCTGTAGTGGCTTTTAAGCACAGAGAGAAGAAAAATCAAACTCCATAGATTTTACTATTTTACTGGCCATGTCAGTGTTGTCTTTTCCATCCACAAAGGTCAACTTCTTCTCATCTATTGGCTCCTCTGGAGCACCTTCATCGCTTGCATCCGTCTCAGTACCGTTTTCTTGTTTCTCTATTTCTGGCTCGGTCATCCCTCCCTATGCTTTAGGTCATGACCAGAGAGCCCTAATACTCAAATCTAATCTTCTTGCTCTTTTCCTCAAAATTCCCTATGGAATCCCTGCAGCACATGTTGCTCATTTCCAACCTGACATCCATTGTTTTTCTTCCTTCTTGTTGCACAATTGCAACTTTACTTTGATATCTTTTTATCCCAATATACAAAGAACGTAACCTCCCCCCAGCTCCCAAAACAGAACTGACTTCTAAGATAATGAGTGAAACTACCTTTCCTTCACCAGAGGCTCATTTAGGAATGAGTATGTGATATAACCCAGCCAGTAAAATATCCGGGGAAGGCTATTGTAAGCATCCTACTGTTCTTCGTTATTTGTAGGAAAAGAGGTAGACAAAAGCAGTCCTTCTGGCCTTTGGATATTCCCATGTGAGAATATAATGCCAGGAGCTGCTGCCAACCAGCAGACCAGGAAAGGAGACGTCAAACACCGGCAGCCTCACAGCTGAAGGAGGGACATCTGGGATGCTGATGGCATCATGAATCATCTGCACAATCCTACTTCTTCTTGTTTTAGCCACTGCCCCTCAGGTCTATTATTCGTTACAGCAAGCAGCATTCCGATACATTTCCCGGGGTCTACAGGAGACCTACTCTTCTCTGTAGAACTAGAAGGACTTCCCAGAGTGTGCCTGAGCTCTGCATTCACCTCGTTCCCAACCACGCCCACGGCATCCTTTTTGGGCCAACTTCATGAAACTCATGAATCCCCTTGAGTTCCCTGGCACATCTTTGCCTCTCCCTGCTGTTCCTTTGGCCAAATGTCATCTTGAAAGTTGTTCCTCCTACCAAACACTGTCCTTCTCTCTGCTTCCCTGGCAAACTTCTCGCCCTGCATGCTTCCCTCCAATCCTGCCCACTTTTTCAAGAGCCATTTCCTCACCATGAACTTAAAGCATTGGGCACATATGAAATACCAATGAAAGATACAGAAAGACACTTATGAAGCCCTAGGGGCCCTGGGACACAGGGAGCAGAGTCACCGAGAGGGACTCACAAACATGACGATAAGTGACATGCTCCTGGGGGGCGGGGCTGCATGTTAAATGTCTGCATTTTGTAACATCAGGTTCGTGCTTAGCACCTATGAGACACTTGACAGCCATTTATGTGGGAAAAAATGACCTAAAAAGTGATAATAATTATCAGATCAATGAGAATGCTTCCTTTCAAAACTCTACTTTAAAAAACACAGAAAACAACCAGGGACAACTGTGTCGTATTCTGATTGCCTTAAGGACAAGAACTACCAGTTCCATCTCTGTGTCTCCCATAACTGGCAACGCCAACCAGCAGAAGCTCTTTGCTTGTCAGGGGCTGGCTGTGTTACAGGGGCCCCCACAGAGCGCAGCAGTGTTCATGCGCATGGGAAGCATTTTTGTGCTTTTACTGCAGTTTCTTAAGTCCTGTGTTGGGCTATTTGAATATTTATGATGAAAATCCTTTAACTGATGGCAACAGAGCAGCTGGTTCTAACAAAATTAGTTTCATGACAAGTATCCAAGAATAAGAAGAGGAAGAGGGAGGAGGAGAAGGAGGAGAAAGACAGGAATATATCTGGTTGTCATTAGGTCAGCATATCACATTCTGTTCGCACTTATGAGGAATGAAGTTGTAAGAGTGAGACCTGGTTGGTGTAAGGATGGGAAAAATGACCAGTGCTTCTCCACAAGGCACTGCTTTCCGGACTTCTGTACTGTCGCTGGGTACTTTTCAACAACAATCTCTTACTGGTGTGCTGCGCACTGGCTCAGCTTTGCAGTACTCACGGGTTGCCAAAGCGTTAGAGTACCAGGAAGGGATTACTGACTTCTCCCTTTTAAAGACAGTAACTTTTTAAGTGAGATGAGTCACTATGCAATAACTAACCTTCATTTCCCCAGTGTAACCCATTAGATCCAGTTCTATGAGAAGTCCAGTGTGTTATAGTGTGGTTGATGGAGGAAATGGACAACAAACTTAAAGATCTGTTTTCCTTCTTTACACAAAGACAGAACATGGGATTTCAGGGGCTGTGTTTAAATACATGAATTTCTTTCCAGACAACACTGTCTCAGGGTTTAAATGACCTACAATTAACTTCCTAAATAATCTGGAACAGTAGAGCATTAAGGGAGAAATTAATTGTAAAAATCAAGGTATACATGGAATTCCCACACTGGCTGTTCTGACTGCTCTGTCATGATCAGCACTGCCTCACTCTCACTTTCTCCATCTATGGCAGGACCACAGAGAGTCACTTACAATCAGAAGTCTTCGCCAGGCTGGTAGTTTGAAAGGGTCTTTCACGTCTCCTTTCGTCTTTGTGTTCGCTATGTTAAAAAAAGTAATCGATAAATATTACTCTTGAATGCCAATATGAAAATAATGACCAAAGATACTAAACTCTTACATTATTTCATACAATAGCAGAGCTAATATCAAACCTTCAATGGTCCTGTATACCTCAAATTTCTAAGTTCTATACACTTGTTCTTTAACATGTAATTTAAGGAGAAAAAAAAGTCAGGTTAAGTAGTCATGAGTTGAGGGCAGGATAGCTCATGAAGTGAACTAGACTTAGTCTGACACACGGAAAGGATCTTGAACTCAGAAGTCCGAGCTCTGTAACCAACAGCTATTTGTTCCCGGAAAAGTTGTTTCTCATCAGCTCAAAGTGTTCCTCTATAAAACTGGGATCTTATAGCCTTAATTCCCAATACTATTCAGAGGATTTAATGACATAATATACCCCCACAATGCTCTGAGAAACGGTGAAGAAATTGAATAAATCCTTCTTGAACTTTAATGCCAGAACTATTTTAGCACCCCAAATAAAAACCAATGTGTGTTTTTTCATAGGTATGCAATATTCAAAGGTGCAGTTTTCAGAAAATGTTCCAAGTTATGGTGATGAGCCGTCCTTTTTCAGGGATTATAATTCAGGGCACCTCAGCTATTACATGTTTTGTAGCTGTATTTGTAAGTACAGGACGTCACACAAGCAATGCATGAGAACTATACAAGCTGTCGCCCTGCAGTCTGAGTGTGGGTCACGAGGAAGGCTGAGGAGCGTGGGTCAGCACGGGCATCCTGGGAGGAGAGGTCACACAGGACCAACTGCAGGGCCACATTCTGTTTTCTTTTCTTCTTTTAAAATGATGTTATTAAAGGTCTTTAGAGAACAACATGCACAGCGCAGACCCAGCTGCCAACGAGACCCTGCTGAGACCAGTTTTCATACCGACGCTGCAGCAACAGAATCGAGGGGAACAACAGAATGGCTAGAAAGCCCTCCTCCCCACCCCAACCCCAGTGACCTGTGGAAGACGGGTGTCACTTTGACCTCAGGGAATCCCTTCGCTTCTTGGAAGATTCCAGAGGAAGAGTACAGAGGAAAGCCCTCAAGGCAAAAGACAGGATTTTCTGCTCAATTAAACACTTTAAGACCCAAATAGCTGCTTAGAAAAATCAGTTATGACATTGAAATACAGAACACGAGGATGCTGAAGGACAAAGGGCTCAGAGGCCCTGAGATAAAGGATCCTGGGCCACTGCTGCATCTCACTAGTCTGGCCTTTGGCGTGATTTCCAGCTCATGATGGGCACAGCTCACTGCCATCCCCCAACTGCCTGCACCCAACTCGGAACTCTCACCTGTCGTGTGACAAGTAACACTTATTTTCAACCTCAGTTTAGTGATCATCGCCATTTTAGTGTAAACACTTACGTATTAAAACCACTAATAAGAGCATATCCTTCTACACTCCATGCCTAGGTATCTTGAGGAAAGACATCAATGCCTTGTTGAAGAAGAAGCCTGACCATATTTGGTGATTCATCATTTACAGCAAGCATGAGGGCTGTTCTAAAATCAGGGAAGAAAACCCACCCCCTCCCCAAGGAATTTACTTAACTTTCTCCAACAGCTTATTTGATATATTGTACCTTGACCATCTCTGTAAGACTGATCATATACATGCTCAAGTGTTCATCTCGGCAAGTTACCTCAAGGCCAAAAGCAAGCCACAAAAAAGCAGCCCCCTGTCCTCCTGGGGTAACACAGAGACGAACTTGCAGATTTAAAGTCCTCTGATGGACAAGAAATGATGCTGAGGTCACTTATGTCAAGTAGGGAAAGATTTAAATAAAGATTTCCCCATTTCTTGATGAGTCTGAAATTTTATAGTTTAAAATCAGCTAGAGGTCAGGAAAACAAAAGCTGTTTGCAGGCTTCAAACAATAATATGAATAATGAAAATAGTCCCGGTTGCAGTGAATCATGCTGAGAAGCATGTGCTTGGCCCTGAATTAAATACCGTATGTATTTCCTTCTTACACACAACCCCCCATAAAGGATGTACTCCTGTCCTCCTTTACATATCAGGAAACTTATCTGTCGATAAGAAGTTATGTTCCTCAGGGAACACACCTGACAAACAGGAAAGCTAGGACTTAAACCTGGTCTGGATCTAAAGCTCAACTCTTTCCTCTTTATCATCTACCACTGCCTTGTCTGCTTTAAAGGAAATGTTTATTCAATCACTAAAGCTATCTTTCCTGTTTCTACCATTATCAATTAAAAATAAAATCATCAAAATGAACAAGAATTGAGAAAGGATAAAAACGGATGAGCCCATAGGATCCGGTAATGGTGATGCACACTCGTGTGTGATAACCTAAAAATATCAGTATTCTTCAAAGATAGTCATTTCAAGCTAATAGTCATCTAAAAGATAAAACAAATTCCTCTATGTTTAACCTTCATCTTTTAAGAAAAAACCTATACACAGTAGAAATTTAAACATTATTATAAAAGAATTCAGATATTCAATGTTCTATCATAACATCAATTAAAATTGGAATTCATACTAATAAAATGAAAGTGATCTCCCTGACCTATGAGAAGATCATATGATCAAAAGAATCAGGTTGCAAATGACATCAGTCAATATTATAAAGGAAGAGGAATCCTGTTCTATTCTGTTCTTTGTGACACCCAGTCGGAATTGCTTTTCTCCCTAACCGAAGATGTGTGGATTCTAAGTTAATCATTTTATTAATTTAAGTTTTCTAACTGATACTGCTCGGGAACAACAGCAAAGTTTTTTTTTTTAAAAGGTAACAAACTACTGTACCTTTTCGTCTTCTCAACTGTAGGCATGTGTGCCTGTTTTTCCTTTAAAAAGTCTGCCATTAGCTGCCTGTTGTTCCTTCTGGCAAGTAACAGTGGTGTCAGGTCATCCTGTAAAACAGCAAAAACAGTGTATAATGTACAAAATTACATATTTCAAAACTGAATGTAAAAACTTGTAAGTCTCTGAACATAAACATATCATGTAAAGTAAATACAAAGTAGCCTCTTCCTCCTCACCCCTCTGGGCTCCTACTCTTTAAAACACTCCTCCTTGAGCTCTTCAGAAAGTTCACCGTGAAGTCATTCTCTAAAACTCACTTCAAGCACTTACTGGTTCCAAGAGCCTTTGCTTCTGCCAGGCCTTCTGTCGCCCCCTTACTGCTCTGTGACTGCGCTCAGCGCTCTCAGCACTGCTCCACAGGGAGCCATGTAGCTACTGAGTCAAGCGCAGCTCTAAGGAGCCACGCGGAGGAGAAAGACATCACACTGTCTGCAGTGAGCATAACCTGTACAGATTTGACCACGACCAACCTCATCAGGTTTAAAGACATTCCGATGGGAATATGATTATTTGCATATTCATGAAAAGAAAAAGTTTGTTTTAAAAATCAACTTATAAGTTCTAATTTGAAAAATTCAATCCCATGCGTGAGATTATTATACAATATGAAATAGATTATAAATTTAATATACACTGCCTTTAAAACCTCAAAATCATTATCAAAATATACTGTAAAACAGGAATTGTCAAATCAAATGCTTACAGAGGCAAAGTAGGGGACCCATGTTCAGTGAAGGTCCCAGGTGAGGACGGCAAAGTGGAGAACACACACCCCACTGACTAGGGGCTGCCTCTGCACAGCAGACCACACGGGAGCCTGGGCTCACGGGGGACTAGATTTGTTCCTTTAGTTCAAGTCTGAAATGTAGATTTCTGCACGAGTCTCCTAAATTTTAAACGTTGACTCAACGTGTGGAGGCCAACTGAACATATCCAGGGGCCATGTTTCGTCTATAGCCCACTTGTGTTTGTATGTTTGCTGTGTTTCCAAACAGTTGGGTATGAAGCAAATATTTGGATGTAAAACCTTTCCTTCCTTTAGTAGCATATGTCCTACCAAAAAAAAAAAAAAAAACTGGGCCCCAACATGTCATAAAAAGTGCTGTTAAGACTCATAATACCTACTTTAAGAACTTTTCCTATGACTACTCAGACTACAATCTGTATCGCAGTCTCCCTTATTGTTAATCATATGGATGTCTAGTTCATAAGATGCCTGAAACTACATTCTTAAAACAATTCCCTTCTGTTAGTAACCTCCTGGGTTTTGATGTTTAAAACTGCCATCTTGCATGGTGTATTCATATAGAATGGAATACTACTCGGCCATAAAAACAATGAAATCCTGCCATTTGCAACAACATGCATGGGACCAGAGATTATCATCCTGGATGAGGAAAGTTGGAAAGAGAAAGACAAACCCCAGGTGATATCACTTAATATGTGGACTCCAAACTATGACACCAATGAACTTACTGAAGAAACAGAAACAGACTCACAGATGTAGAAAACAAACTGATGGCTACCAGAGAGGAAAGGTGGTGGAGGCGGGGTAAGTTAGCAGTTTGGGAGTAGCAAATACAAACTACTGCATATAAAATAGATAAACGACACCGTCCCACTATACAGTACAAGGCCCTGTATGCGACATCCTGTAGTCAACCAAAGCGGCCAAGAATATGAAAAAGTGTGTGTGTGTGTATATAACTGAATCACCGCTATAAAGCAGAAACTAACACAACACTGTAAATCAAGTATACTGCCATTTTTTTAAAAAACCCACCATTTTAATGATGCAGGTGCTCAGTGAATCTAACAGATATATTGCAAGATTCGGTCACACAGATTTAACCAACAGAAGGGTCATGATTTACTATCACTGCACTCAGGAAACCCTGTTGGCCTAATGCCTTGGTTGGTAACAAAAGGTGCAAAATCCTTAAAGGGCTCTACTTATTAAATCATTCACCAGAAGCAAATTTCTAAGACTCTTTGAGTGACACCGAATGATCAGTGATTGGAAGGAAAAAGGAGTTATTCTTCAAGCCCACAGATACTGCCAATAATACTCGTTTTAACTTGTCAAGCACAGAAGTAGGGATGGATAGAAGTCAGACTTCTGTGGCTGGACAGGAGAGCACTGAAGGACGCCGCATCTGTCACACTCCCACTCTTCTAGAGAGGCCTTCTGTTCGAGAGCTGTGAACTGACACGTAGTACATGTAGCCATTCAACAGTTCTCACCCAAGGGCTGTATCAGAATCTCAAGGAAATCTTTCGACTACCCGTGCCCAGGCCTTACTACATTTATTCACTCAAAATCTTCAGGGGACAGCCTAGGCTTGAACATTTTTGGAGATGCTGCCAGGTGATTGTGGTTCACTGGCACGATTTTAGCTGAGAACTCGCACAGGAGACAACCGACCAGTTCGGACTCATCGCTTTCCCACGGGGCCAGTTCCTTCCCTCATCTGAGGATTTGCACAAACAAAGAAATGTTGAGGCATAAAAGTCACTTAACAAAACTGCATTTCATTCTCCTGGGTAGACAGCAGTACAACAGGGACTACTCAGATCAGAAGCAACTTGATTTCATTATCTCTGCATTCTTTACTTCCCATCAAGACATCCTAGATTTGACAGCCAACTCTAGACTCTTATCTAAGAGGCTGTTTCTGCCAGAATAGGACACTGGGTCAGTTTGTTATCTGTTCTTCTTATTTCCCACGGACTCACCCCCTGTTCACCACCAGTGTCATTTCCTCAGAGTCCCCATAAAGCTGATGTCTCGGCAAGTGTACAGTTCACTCACACTCTTTCCCAAGATGACAATGTTTCTCCCCAACAAGTGAAGAACAGCTTGCCCAACTACATAAACAGAAGGAAAACAAAAACCTCCTCTTGCTATTTCCCAATTTCCACACTAGCCTGCATATTTCAACTGCTCAATCCATAGTCTGTTTCCTTTTATTTCCCCTTAAGCCTTGGGCAATGAGACAGAAATCAGTTTTAGATAAATTCTTTGTTTTAATAAAACAGAAACTTGTCCATAGCAGCAAGAAGTTGATTACACTGTCAGATGTTTTTGTTTTGCTTCAGTGTTAAGACAAAGTCTATTTCCAAGGAAAGTTTTGCTTTCTTTGATTTTTACACCAAAGAGAAAAAAAAGCGAGTGGGTAAAACCTGAAAAGAATTTTTTTTTACCTGCAACAAATGCAACGTTTGCACAAATATCTGCCATAAATAAACAAAAGAAAGCTGCACCTTCTAATGCTTCTTTGCAAATCTCATTATTTAAAGTGAAATCTTAGACAAGTTCTTTCCAAATATTTTCACTCAGGAAGTGCCTGAGCCTCCAATACGTAAAACTGCACCTACTATGTCAGCGGAGGGCATTCCTGGCAGGGCTGCAGTGGCGGGAGGTAACAGATGTCCTGGAGCAAAAGCAGGCGGACCAGCTTTGCCATCACCTGCTGCCCACAAAGAGCCACAGCCCCACTGAGGAGCTACACCAGGCTAAGCGTGGAAGACCCTAAGGTGTACGTGGTGGGCCACATGGACACCAGCACCAGTGAATGCCCTTGCCGGTTGTCAAACATGACCTGACTGACCTCACTTGCCCTGATCCTATTACCGGGGGTCCTGGGGTGCTCAGGGCCTGTGGCCTGCTGCCTCCCCTGCCCATGTGCACTCACCCAGCTCCCCTGCTGCATACTGAGCCTCCCTCCTCCCACCCATCCCCAGTAGCCACCCCGCCTCTTAAGGCAGCCAGCCCTCATCATCATTTCACTCCCCCCTGGCCTTCATCTTCTATGGCCTCTGAACCTACCACCCACTCCCAAGCACTTCCTAATGGGGAGCTGTTCCTTCCAGGGTAGCACAGGTGCTGGGTGACAGAGCTCTGCCTTTCCTGTGGGCATCACCTTTCTCTAGCCCCTGGCGTTGGCTTTGGACTTGTTTCCATGGTAACAGGGCCTGATGTAGTCTATTCGGTACATGTATTAGAAATAAAACACCTGTGGCTAAAAAAGAACCTGTATTTGAAATACTCTGTCAAGAAAGCGAGTGGAGCTATACCTGATTTTTCATGTCCATGTCCGCGGCGTGGGACAGCAGCTTCTCCGCGATAGACGCGGTGTCGAGGCATGCCGCATAGTGGAGTGCGGTGTTGCCAAGCACATCTGCGGCGTTGACGTTCGCTCCACTTTTCAGGAGGATCTCCACGCACTCCTCCGCCTCGCACTGTACGGCCTGTCGGTATCATGCCAAGAAACAGACTGTAAGTGCCAGGAATTCCAAGTCAACATGCCACAAGTCCCAGCGGTTCATTATGCTTAAACCAAACCAATTCAGTTTTAAGTCATTACATGGACTCCACCTCATGTGGGCACGGCTGGCTGCTACACACCTTGATCAGCGCCGTCCTTTTCTTCCTGTCCCGGGCATCGATCTGGCAGCCTCGCTCCAGAAGAAGAGTCACCACGCCTCCATGGCCATTGGCAGAGGCCAAATGGAGGGCCGTCCTATGAACGGGAGACAACTTTTTAGGACATTAGAGCGTAGTAGTTCAAACATACAATTACTCATATCACTGGAAACATTCAATAGCATGCTCTTCCTACCCCTTTAAAAGAAATACTCAGTTTCCTTATGCAGGAAGAACACTATTTATAAGCTCTTATTACTCACCACATTAAAGGAAGAACAACCTGTTTGAATAGTAAGCATGACCTCGAGATTCAGCTCAACTTGGGCCGGACTTCTACTTTAACTGTCACTTACAAGCTGCCACTTAGCCTTTCTGTGCCTCAATTTCCTCATCAACCAAACAGGGATGAAGTAGGAGTTATCTCACAGGACACGGCTGTGATGCTTCAGTGAAAATCCATGCAAAGTGTTTGCAACAGTTCCTTGCACAAGTAACAGCTCAGTTGCTGTCTGACAATATAATCATGACTCACTACTATTTTACAAAGACAGCATTTCAATGAAGTAAAATGGTATCACACCTACTTTGCTTCTGTAAGGATCAGAGAGAACACTGGACTTCAATGATTCTAAGATGCTCATTTTCTCACAGTTTAACATCTCTGGCATGGGAAGGCAATTTCAAATTCATCATGTCTTACAACCATAATTGGTAGTATTTTTTAAAACTGTTTCTCATTTTTCCTGTTGGTCTAATTATTGGAGTATCTTTTGGTCTCCGGTTGCATTTTTGTTGTTGCGGAAGTATAGTTGATGTATAACACGGTGACAGAAATTACAGGTGTACAGTTCAGTGATTCACAACCTTTCAAAGTTATACTCCACTTGGAGTTATTATCAAACAGTAGCTATACTCCCCGTGTTGTACAATATATTCTGGTAGCTTCTTTTAAATCTTACAGTTTGTGCCTCTAAGTTCCCTACCCCTATACTGCCCCTCCCCGCTTCCCTCTTCCCACTGTGAACCACTAGTTTGTTCTCTGTATCTGGGAGTTGGCAGCACTTAACAAATTTCCTTATTGGGGCATAAAATAGTGGGGCATTTGACAACCTATGGTGCCTTTCAGTAAGTGCAATGATGGTCCATGCCGCAGGTCTACTGCAGTTCTTGTCACATGGGTGGCATTTAAATCAACTTTAGACCTTAAAAACATGATAGGCAATATTGTAAATCAACTAGACTTCCATTTAAAAATTGTGAGTTACACATGCTGTTTTGAATTCTTGTGATGAAATTCAAACATCTGTGTAGTAGACAAAGACAAAGCGTTACCCTTCTTGATATCAATATGTGCTGTAAATTTCCACAAATTACTGATTTACCAACAGTTGAAAAAACAGATAAATGAATGGATCGGAACATGCCCAAACACCCAAGTCTATGTAAGACTTTAGAACTTGTTACTGATGAAATTTCATATAAGGGAAAGAGAAGTTATTCATGCGTGATGGAGAAACAATCTATTTAGAGGAAAGTAGCTAGATTTTTATCTCACATACATAAGTGTAAGACGTATGGATAAACATTTTTAAATATACAAAGTGAGAAAAGTACCAGAAGAAAACATAAATTTCTATCTATACATTTTTTATGCTGACAAAGACATTCCAAAGAAGGACTTCAAAAGCAAGAATTCTGGAGGTTGATTGAACAACATAAAAAAAAAATTAAAACCCTGTAGATCAGAAAATAAGATTAACAAAAAAACCCAACAATGTGCCTTTAAAAGATGTACAGTGTATTTGTGTCAGACAATATGTTCATTTTTACTGACAAGTCTTTGAAAGCAACAAGCAAAAAAAGCCTGTAATTTGAATTTGGTTTATGGAAAATTCAATAAATATGGGAAGACCAGAGATTTAAAGAAAATGAGTCCACGTGTTCAAGAGCACAGCTATCTATCTCCCCACTTCAAAGTTGTCCTCTAAGGTCCTTCAGTAAAGAATGTATGTACAAACGTGTACACTGATATAAAATGGATCTTGAATTTTATTCCAAGAAGTTTTATCCCAGAGGCTCACCTATCATGGCAATTATTTTTCTCATTACACACTTTCCTGTATATAAAAGTGTACATTCAAAATAAGATGCCATTTTTATCTTTATGTTGAATCTGGTCTCTATTATTACTGCCATGCAGTTAAGTCACTGAAAAACTGTCAGGAAAGTGCTCTCTAAGGGGAATTATGAGTGGGTCCAAAACCAGCTCAAGCTTTAGCCGCCTATAAAGTTTGCTGGCCACTGGACCCCACGCTGGTTTCCAGGAGCCTCAGAGGGAAACTGACAGCTGGGCCAGGCCCCCGGCCCCCGGCCCCTCCCAGACCCGCCCCGCCCTGTCCTGCCACCCCTGTGACCTGTTCTTTCTATCACGCTCGTCCAGGCCATTCTGTCTCAGGAGGAGTACTCGCTGGA
Organism: Vicugna pacos; assembly: GCF_048564905.1. NCBI lineage: Eukaryota > Metazoa > Chordata > Mammalia > Artiodactyla > Camelidae > Vicugna > Vicugna pacos. Next base: position 8,096,914 of record NC_132994.1, on the reverse strand, counting down.
CCTTCTGACGTCTCCAGCACAGGCAGCTCTATGGATCTTTTTTAGGTCCCTCCTGTGAATGTGGTAGCCAGGCTGCGAGTTCCTGCGGTCTCTCTGAGGGCTGATGGTACAGCCCACAGGCGACTCGCAGCTCGCACGGCAAACGCAAAAATATCGGCTCATTATCTCTACAAGTAGGCTTTCCACCACCACTGGGGTCTGGCTGGGAAGCTGTGTCCATTGGATTCTATCCGTACACAGTAACCGCAGCCTAGCAACGCCAATGCAGTGCCCGTGCGCCTCGGAACCCCGAGCCCCTACCCGTGCGCACAGAGGCCCTGAGGCCCAGCACGCCCTGCCCGCACGTGCCAGCCCCAGGCATCTCTGATCTCTGCCACTGCTTCTGGGCCACACTGCTTTCCTTTCAAATATTGCTGCTACTTGGCTGGCTGGTTCAGGACATTTGCAGAATTTAGACTCACCCAAGAAAGACGTGTTGGCATGTGACTGGTCATGGAGTGGTGTGGAGCTTCAGGATGCTGAGGGCCTCATCCCCCGGAGAGCTCCCCCCGAAAACTCTTTCAACCTCCTTGCCCTTCAGTTTATTCCTGTTGTCAACTGAAATAAAGTCACACAATGAGAGAGTTCTGGGTGAAGTCATATTGGCGGCAAAATGAAAGCTCTGAGAAATTCTTCCAAAGAAGCAAAGGGAAAACTCAGTGTCATACAGGATTTCAGTGAAGGGGGGCACATGCAGTCAAGCACACACTCAGGCAGAAGCTGCTGCTAGTCATGAGGAGCAGATGTCATCATCAATGATTTTCGTACTTTTCTAGATAGAAGATGCAAGACTTTGGGCCATAAAATCTTCTCCTGAAAATACCTAACTGTCTGAAGGCCTGTTCAGCCAGTTTTCAGAGAGCACAGAGTGCCTCACTCCTGACCTCTGCCATGAACTCCTCTCACAGAGTGTTGGAGGTGAGCGGTGGCAGCGGCTCCTGATTGAATCCAAGCAGAGTTAGCTGGCGAGTGCCAACCCGATCCGATCCTTGGAGAGGCATGTGCCAAGTGCCACTTTTTAGTTAGCACCTTCCACATGCCTATGGGCCCCAGCCGCTCTCCATGGAAAGTAGCAGATGCAACAGCAGAAAGCTCTTTTCATCGTTTCAGAGACTGTAGCAATGTGGGTCTTTCAGTTCAAACTTAAGAGAAACTGATGCACATTCTCCAGATGAAATGAAAACGTGTTTCCACGGGCCTGCTGACCCTTCCCTGTGGCTCAGCCTTATGTTTTCACATTTGCTTCACTTTTATTTTTTGCTTTGATTTTCCACCAAATACATCTTTCATCAATCCAAGATTTGTTTTGGAACATGGGGTAACATTGGAGAATGTTTTAAAAATGATTATTCACTTGTCCCAAACAACCCATCTTTTCTCAGCTGTACCACTTCAGCTTGCATTCAGTTCTCAGAGGTTTTTTTCCATTTCTGGGTTTTCCATTCTGTTCCACTGAATGGTCTGCTGCTTCTAGCATCAGCAGTACACATCCAAACTTCCCCTCCTCATCCTTCCTCTTCAGGATTCTCTCGGAAATGTTTACCTTTACATTATTTGACCTGAATTTTTAACCATCACTATGCCCCCTTAAAAAGAATTCTTAGTTTAGTGAGGCTTTTCATGGTAATTATGTTACGAGAATTAACTGAGAATCAATCTCCTGTAACAGTGTATCCAGGTGCATGGTATGTCTCTCAATTGGTCTCATTTTATGTCCTTCTTTAGCTTATGGTGTCTTTTTTCCTTATGAAAGTCCTGTATATTTCTTGATATATTTATATATGGGTTTTTTTCCATTTCTTTATTGTGATGGTATATTACTTCTTCACTACAATTTATAAATGATCATTGGATGTCTGTGGTTTTATTTATTTTCTTTTGTTTTGCTTTTGATAGCAGGAGTGAAGAAAATGTTTAAGCTGTAATTCTGTTACAGGAGACAGAGGAGACAGTTTCTGGCGGTACTTAAGGCAGGCACAGACTGACTGGTGTAGATTTCACCAGATGTCAAAATTGAAGAACAGTATGCAGATGAAAATTAAAAAATCAAGTAAAATGCAAACGTGGAAGGCAGAGGGGAACAAAGAGGATTGGGGAGAACGTCTGAAACTGAAGAACAATTCTAATGTTTCTGGCAAGGCCAAAGGAAGAGTCCCGGGGCCTTAAAATGCCCAATAAAGAAACCCCACTCCTTCCAGAAATGGGCTTGTACTGTACCCCTACCCTGCTAGTCAGAGGCTAGGAGCAGTTGTGGGAAACATGGCCATGGTACAGACACAGATGTGGGTCCAGGACAGCCACTGGGGCATAGGAATGTGTCCTAAGTGGGCTCCCGGGTTTGCCCAGGACTGGGGGATTCTTGGGACCCAGGACTATCAGTGATAAAATCAAGACAGTCCGGGGGAAACTGGCATGGTTCGCTCCCCTCTCCCTAACACTGTACACCTGATCTGAACATTTTCTTGCCTGGCATAGCCCTCATCTCTGTGGCTCCTTTAGGATCATGGCAGCTTACAGCTGCAAAATGTTTTCACCCTCTTCCTACTTTGGCCATCTAGCCAGAGCAGACAGCATCTGTGATTCTGAGATTCCTTAGGCAGAATGGGGCATTTGTAACTTTTCTTGGTAGCTCTCAGACATTGAAACTCTCGGAGAATGCAAGTTAAAATTTCAGCTCGGTCCTGTTTTACTTCCACACTTTCCCGTCTAATCCGGACTAACCCCTGTGTCATGGGCCCTCCAGCACTGTGAGGGCACAGAGCAGGCCTACTTTAACCCTCCCACAAGGGCCTTTGCTTCCAAGAAGAAAAAGGCAAATGCTGGCACTGAGCTTATTTCCTCATGACTACAGTCAGCCCCTAGTGCATTTACCACCTTCAACAAAAATGGGTGAGCATCTCTGCTTCACAAAGTCTTCAGCCATTTTTACTTGCTCCAGAATATGGGCCAAACGTAGGGCCTCTTAGATTTATAGGGGTTTGGTGCCAAGAAATTGTTACGACCATCCTCTTGGTGGCTGATATTTTTTTCACTGGAAACAAATTGAGTGGCTCAGCCTCCACCCTGAGACCCAAGTGGGTGCTCGTAGGGGAACGAGGTAGGCAGAAGCTTAGTATGACTCTTTAGAACCTGGCATGTGGGGGACTCAGTCTTAGCAGAGTGAGGTACACCTACATCCCCTGTGACTACTGAGGTCTTCCTTGTCGCATATGTATTTTCTTTCTCGTGTTTTGTACCTTTTTAATAGTAAATGTAGGTTGCTTTTGCATAGATATATAGTGTGAATTGTTCCAGTTAAAATAATAAAATAGCTTTAAACATCCTTACAAAAACATGAGATCTATGAAATTTTATCTACTAGATTATAAACTATACAATTAATAAATATAAAATTAAACACTACCCTACAGAACATTTTGGAAGGGACGTGAGGATTCACACTTCATTGGGGGCAGTGGCTAAGAAGACTAAGACCTAGAAATGATCAATTTATTCCGTTTACTAGTCATAAACCATTGCTTTACTGAATGTGAATTATCCTAGGCCAATCATAAAATCATTCAAGAACTAAGCTCCTGTAACCAATACCCCAGAGATAAAAACATCATAAGAGAACACTATGAACAACTATATGAAAACACACTGGACAACCTGGAAGAAATGGACAAGTTTCTGGAAACACACAGCCCACCAAGACTGAATCAAGAAGAAACAGACCACTTGAATAGACCAATTACTAGAAATGAAACAGAAATGTCAATAAAATAAAACATCCCTGTAAACAAAAGTCCAGGACCAGAAGGCTTCACTGGGGAAATCTAACAAACATACAGAACTCAGTGATCCTTCTCAAACTCTTCAAAAAGACTGAAAAGGAGGGAGCACTCCCAAACTCATTCTATGAAGCCACCATCACCCCTATATAAAAACCAAAGACACTACCAAAAAAGAAAATTACAGGCCAGTATCACTGGTGAAAGTAGATGCAAAAATTCTCAACAAAATATTAGCAAACGAAATCCAACAACACATTAAAAAAGATCATACACCATGATCAAGTTGGATTTACCCCAGGGACACAGGGATGGTTCAACATATGCAAATTAATCAATGTGATACACCACATCCACAAAAGAAAGGACAAAAACCACATGATACTCAGTAGATGCAGAAAAAGCATTTGACAAAATTCACCCACTGATGGTAAAAACTCTCACCAAAGTGGGTATAAAGGGAATATATTTCAACATAATACAAGCTATTTACGAAAAACCTACACCCAGCACAGTATTCAGAGTGAAAACCTAAAAACCTTCCCACTAAAATCCGGAACAAAACAAAGACGCCCACTCTCACCGTTTCTATTCAACATAGTCTTGGAAGTTCTAGCCACAGAAATCAGGCAAGAAAAAGAAATACAAGGGATCCAAATTGGAAAAGAAGAGGTAAAATTTACATTATACACATAGGACAAAATGCTATATACACAAAACCCTAAAAGCTCCACACAAACACTTCTAAAGATACTAGAATTCGGCAAGAAAGCAGGATACAAGATTAACATACAAAAATCAGTTGCATTTCTTTACACTAACACTGAATCAACAAGAAAATAAAAGTAAAGGTAGGATCCCTTTTAAAATGCATCTAAAAACCAAATACAATACTTAGGAATAAATCTGACCAAGGAGGTGAAAGTCTTGCACGTGGACAACTACAAAACTTTCATTAAGGAAGTTCAAGCACACTTTAAAAGAACAGAAAGATACCCCATGCTCCTGGGTTGGAAGAATCAGTACTGTTAAAAAGGCCATTCTGCTCAAGGCAATCTACAGATTTCCCCATCAAATTATCCTGGACATTTTTCACAGAACTGGAGCAAATGATCCTGACCCTGAGATTTGCACAGAATCACAAAAGACTCAGAATTGCCAAAGCCGTATTGAAGAAAAAGAATGAAGCTGGGGGAATAACTGCTCCCCGGCCCAAATTCAGACAGTATTACAGGCTTACAATCATCACAACAGCACGGTATTGGCATAAAAAGAGACATATGGATCAACAGAACAGGATAGAGAGCCCAAAAATAAATCCACAGACCTACGATCAATTAATCTTCAACAATGGAGACATGAATCTACAATAGAGAAAAGACAGTCTCCTCAGCAAGTGGTGTTGGGTAAACTGGATAGCAGCCTGTAAATCCCCGTACACAAAACTAAGCTCAAAATGGCTTAAAGACTCACATATACCACAAGACACAATAAGCCTTGTCGAAGAAAATACAGGCAGGACATTCTCTGACATAAATCTTCACAACGTTCTTAGGGCAGTCTACACAGGCAGTGGAAATACGAGCAAAAATAAACAAATGGGACCTAATGCACAGCAAAGGAAACCCTAAGCAAAACTAAACGACAACCTACAGAACGGGAAAAAAATATCTGCAAATGAAGCGACTCACAAAAGCTTAATTTGCAGAACATATAAACAGCACATGCAACCCAACCACCACCACCACCACCCACCACCACCTGATCTGAGAATGGACCTAAACAAGACATACAAATGGCCAACAGGCAGATGAAAACATGCTCAATGTCACTAACTATAGAGTAAATGCAAATTAAAACTACCATGAGGTGTCACCTCACACCAGGCACATCATTTAAAAGTTCATGAAGGATATAAATGCTGGAGAGGGAGTGGAGAAAAGGGAACCCTCCTACACTGCTGCTGGGAACGTAGTTTGGTGTAGGCATTACGGAAAACAGTATGGACAGTCCTCAAAAAGCTAAAAATAGCCTTCCCATATGATTCAGCAATCCCACGTCTCCGTACATATCTGGAGGAAACTCTAATGTGAAAAGACACCTGCACCCCAATATTCACAGCACCGCTATATACAATTGCCAAGACATGGGAGCAACCTAAATAAAGCAACAGATAACTAGACAAAGAAGTTGTGGTCTATTCATACAATAGAGTACCACTCTACAAAGTAAAACATATTAATGATTTTGTCATAAACAATAATAAAAACAACGCCATTCGCAGCAACATGGATGGACGCCCTTCCCCTCCCCACCAGCGGCGCCACCACCCCATGACCATGCAGGGCACCTGCCTCCCGGTAGCCCACTCACCTACAAACAAGTGTCTCAGGAACCTGGGACAGCAGCGGGGAAACGGGCATAGCCCCTGGCAAGCTGGTCGATTAGCCCTCACCGCCCCTGGGGCATGGCCTGGGGGCGGCCTCGGCCGCCCCAGCTTCGCTGGAAGCACGTCCCCGGGTCAGCCTGCTCCCGGGAGGCCGCCGCGGTGCGGCCAGGGAGCGGCTGCTACTGCGGCAGCGGTGATGGTGGGATTTGGGCTGCCCCATGCAACAGCGCAGGACTTGCTCTCATTTCCCGCTGCCGCGGCGCCCTCACTTTGACTGCACGCGCCCGCCTCCCAGGAGCAGACTGACTTGGAAGCTAGGTCACGCGAACATGGGGACATAGAGGCCACCCCCAGGCCAGGCCTTGGGGCAGATAGGAGCAAGTCTACCAGAGCATCACGGCACCCCCTCTACCCCTGCAGCTGCCACCTCCCGCCCAGACCTCTGAACGACCACGCCCGCCTCCAGAGAGCAGGCTGTCCTGGGAACGTGCCTTCAGCGAACCAGGGGCAGCAAGTGCTGCCCCCAGGCCAGGCCGCCCCCAAGGCCAGGCCGCCGGGGAGATCGGAGCGAACAGACCAGCTCGCACGGGCTGAGCCCTCTCCTCGCCGCCGCCGCCAATGCCGCCCCCCCCCCCCCGCACCCTCACAACGCCGCGTCTGCCTCCCAGGAGCAAACCGATTGAGATTCCTAAAAAACCTAAAGATAGGCTTGCCAAAAGCTTTTCATTTCGGGGACAGGCCAACAAGTTCCCAAAGGCCCAGACCTTGCCGGTTATCCCGCCCCAAGTCGCCTGCGCCCAGGAGGGTCCAGGGCGGCCTCCGCTAGGCAGGCAGGTCCGCCTAGGCAGAAAGGCGGTGGGAAGTGCTCCGGGACCGTCCGGCGCCCTCCCACCTCCCCGGGCTGCAGCCGCTTTCCCGAACCCCGGTACGAGCGGCGGCAAAGAGGCGGGGTTCAGGGACTACTAACGGGGGGGGGGGGCACAAGAAACCATGGCTGCAGGCCGCTTTCCCGAACTCGGGTACAAGCGGCGGCAAAGAGGCGGGGTTGAGGGACTACTAACGGGGGGGGGGCACCAGGAATCATGGCTGCAGGCCGCTTTCCCGAACTCGGGTACAAGCGGCGGCAAAGAGGCGGGGTTCAGGGACTACTAACGGGGGGTGGGGGCACCAGGAACCCTGGCTGCAGGCCACGGACCCACTTCAGGTTCCTAATCGGCCGCCCCACCCGGGCATCACCGACGAACCCCTACCTACGCGCCTCCCCAACTGCGCAGCCCAGGCCTCACCTGCCTGCTCCCTGACCTGCGCGCCCCCACCAACGCCCCCTTACCTGCTCGGCAGCAGCAGCAGCGTAGGCGACAACAAGCGGCGGTCCAGACCCCAGGCCGCGTTCCTCCGGAGGGGCTGGTCCAGGAGCACCCGGCTCCCGCCAGCTCCCACACGCTCTGGACGGAGCGCAGCGGCCTCGCATCCTCCGGTCTGTGCGTCCGCGCGTGCGCGCCGCTCCCCTCCTCCTCCTGAGCGCAGCGCGGACGCTCGGGTTGGGTCTTCTGCCATACCGGACCCGAGGAGTGGGGCCTGGCGGGCCTGGGCGGTGGGGCGGATCCCCATCCCCAGCGCCCTCACCCTGCCAAGGACTGGATCTCCGCACCCAGCAAGAACCACCTCTGGCCGGGGCCAGGGCTGGGGACAGGGCCGGGCCACACCCACCGGCTCCACTCCCCCTGCTCGCCGCCCCTCCCACCCCATCGGTGCCTCCACACCCCCAGCCAGGCCCGGTCCCTGACCAGATCCCCAAGACCAGTTTTTTTCCTGCTTACACCGAGATCCCCATCCCCACACCCTGCCCCACTAGGTCGTAACCTACGGCCCCTGCACCCCAAGCTGACCCCTCAAGCCTCAGCCTGGGTTCCCCCACCATCCCGAGATGGTCCCCTCATCCCCGGATTACACCTCAGACGTGTCGCCCGCACTCCGAGCGCCCCTCACTTCGGGCCGGCCCCTTGACCCCCTCAGCCTGTCTCCCCTCACTGTGACATCCCCCCTCAATCCCAGTGCACCCCTATCCTGAGCTGACTTTTTCAAATGCATCTAAAAACTAAATAAAATACTTAGGAATAAATCTGACCAAGGAGGTGAAAGACTTGCACGTGGACAACTACAAAACTTTGGTTAAGGAAGTTCAAGCACACTTTAAAAGAACAGAAAGATACCCCATGCTCCTGGGTTGGAAGAATCAGTACTGTTAAAAAGGCCATTCTGCTCAAGGCAATCTACAGATTTCCCCATCAAATTATCCTGGACATTTTTCACAGAACTGGAGCAAATGATCCTGACCCTGAGATTTGCACAGAATCACAAAAGACTCAGAATTGCCAAAGCCGTATTGAAGAAAAAGAATGAAGCTGGGGGAATAACTGCTCCCCGGCCCAAATTCAGACAGTATTACAGGCTTACAATCATCACAACAGCACGGTATTGGCATAAAAAGAGACATATGGATCAACAGAACAGGATAGAGAGCCCAAAAATAAATCCACAGACCTACGATCAATTAATCTTCAACAATGGAGACATGAATATACAATAGAGAAAAGACAGTCTCCTCAGCAAGTGGTGTTGGGTAAACCGGATAGCAGCCTGTAAATCCCCGTACACAAAACTAAGCTCAAAATGGCTTAAAGACTCACATATACCACAAGACACAATAAGCCTTGTCGAAGAAAATACAGGCAGGACATTCTCTGACATAAATCTTCACAACGTTCTTAGGGCAGTCTACCCAGGCAGTGGAAATACGAGCAAAAATAAACAAATGGGACCTAATGCACAGCAAAGGAAACCCTAAGCAAAACTAAACGACAACCTACAGAACGGGAAAAAAATATCTGCAAATGAAGCGACTCACAAAAGCTTAATTTGCAGAACATATAAACAGCACATGCAACCCAACCACCACCACCACCTGATCTGAGAATGGACCTAAACAAGACATACAAATGGCCAACAGGCAGATGAAAACATGCTCAATGTCACTAACTATAGAGTAAATGCAAATTAAAACTACCATGAGGTGTCACCTCACACCAGGCACATCATTTAAAAGTTCATGAAGGATATAAATGCTGGAGAGGGAGTGGAGAAAAGGGAACCCTCCTACACTGCTGCTGGGAACGTAGTTTGGTGTAGGCATTACGGAAAACAGTATGGACAGTCCTCAAAAAGCTAAAAATAGCCTTCCCATATGATTCAGCAATCCCACGTCTCCGTACATATCTGGAGGAAACTCTAATGTGAAAAGACACCTGCACCCCAATATTCACAGCACCGCTATATACAATTGCCAAGACATGGGAGCAACCTAAATAAAGCAACAGATAACTAGACAAAGAAGTTGTGGTCTATTCATACAATAGAGTACCACTCTACAAAGTAAAACATATTAATGATTTTGTCATAAACAATAATAAAAACAACGCCATTCGCAGCAACATGGATGGACGCCCTTCCCCTCCCCACCAGCGGCGCCACCACCCCATGACCATGCAGGGCACCTGCCTCCCGGTAGCCCACTCACCTACAAACAAGTGTCTCAGGAACCTGGGACAGCAGCGGGGAAACGGGCATAGCCCCTGGCAAGCTGGTCGATTAGCCCTCACCGCCCCTGGGGCATGGCCTGGGGGCGGCCTCGGCCGCCCCAGCTTCGCTGGAAGCACGTCCCCGGGTCAGCCTGCTCCCGGGAGGCGGGCGCGGTGCGGCCAGGGAGCGGCTGCTACTGCGGCAGCGGTGATGGTGGGATTTGGGCTGCCCCATGCAACAGCGCAGGACTTGCTCTCATTTCCCGCTGCCGCGGCGCCCTCACTTTGACTGCACGCGCCCGCCTCCCAGGAGCAGACTGACTTGGAAGCTAGGTCACGCGAACATGGGGACATAGAGGCCGCCCCCAGGCCAGGCCTTGGGGCAGATAGGAGCAAGTCTACCAGAGCATCACGGCACCCCCTCTACCCCTGCAGCTGCCACCTCCCGCCCAGACCTCTGAACGACCACGCCCGCCTCCAGAGAGCAGGCTGTCCTGGGAACGTGCCTTCAGCGAACCAGGGGCAGCAAGTGCTGCCCCCAGGCCAGGCCGCCCCCAAGGCCAGGCCGCCGGGGAGATCGGAGCGAACAGACCAGCTCGCACGGGCTGAGCCCTCTCCTCGCCGCCGCCGCCAATGCCGCCCCCCTCCCCCCGCACCCTGACAGCGCCGCGTCTGCCTCCCAGGAGCAAACCGATTGAGATTCCTAAAAAACCTAAAGATAGGCTTGCCAAAAGCTTTTCATTTCGGGGACAGGCCAACAAGTTCCCAAAGGCCCAGACCTTGCCGGTTATCCCGCCCCAAGTCGCCTGCGCCCAGGAGGGTCCAGGGCGGCCTCCGCTAGGCAGGCAGGTCCGCCTAGGCAGAAAGGCGGTGGGAGGTGCTCCGGGACCGTCCGGCGCCCTCCCACCTCCCCGGGCTGCAGCCGCTTTCCCGAACCCCGGTACGAGCGGCGGCAAAGAGGCGGGGTTCAGGGACTACTAACGGGGGGGGGCGAACCAGGAACCATGGCTGCAGGCCGCTTTCCCGAACTCGGGTACAAGCGGCGGCAAAGAGGCGAGGTTCAGGGACTACTAACGGGGGGGGGGGGGGGCACCAGGAATCATGGCTGCAGCCGCTTTCCCGAACCCCGGTACGAGCGGCGGCAAAGAGGCGGGGTTCAGGGACTACTAACGGGGGGGGGCACCAGGTACCATGGCTGCAGCCGCTTTCCCGAACCCCGGTACGAGCGGCGGCAAAGAGGCGGGGTTCAGGGACTACTAACGGGGGGGGGGGCACCAGGAACCATGGCTGCAGGCCGCTTTCCCGCACTCGGGTACAAGCGGCGGCAAAGAGGCGGGGTTCAGGGACTACTAACGGGGGGGGGGGCACCAGGAATCATGGCTGCAGGCCGCTTTCCCGAACTCCGTGAAAGGCGGCGGCAAAGAGGCGGGGTTCAGGGACTACTAACGGGGGGGGGGGGGGCACCAGGAAACAAGGCTGCAGGCCGCTTTCCCGAACTCCGTGAAAGGCGGCGGCAAAGAGGCGGGGTTCAGGGACTACAACGGGGGGTGGGGCACCAGGAATCATGGCTGCAGCCGCTTTCCCGAACCCCAGTACGAGCGGCGGCAAAGAGGCGGGGTTCAGGGACTACTAACGGGGGTGGGGGGGCACCAGGTACCATGGCTGCAGGCCGCTTTCCTGAACTCGGGTAAAGGCGGTGGCAAAGAGGCGGGGTTCAGGGACTACAACGGGGGGGGGGCACCAGGAATCATGGCTGCAGGCCGCTTTCCTGAACTCGGGTAAAGGCGGTGGCAAAGAGGCGGGGTTCAGGGACTACTAACGGGGGGGGGGGCACCAGGAACCATGGCTGCAGGCCGCTTTCCCGAACTCGGGTACAAGCGGCGGCAAAGAGGCGGGGTTCAGGGACTACTAACGGGGGGGGCACCAGGAATCATGGCTGCAGCCGCTTTCCCGAACCCCGGTACGAGCGGCGGCAAAGAGGCGGGGTTCAGGGACTACTAACGGGGGGGGGGGGGAGGCACCAGGAACCATGGCTGCAGGCCGCTTTCCCGAACTCGGGTACAAGCGGCGGCAAAGAGGCGGGGTTCAGGGACTACTAACGGGGGTGGGGGGTACCAGGAACCATGGCTGCAGGCCGCTTTCCCGAACTCCGGTAAAGGCGGTGGCAAAGAGACGGGGTTCAGGGACTACTAACGGGGGGGAGGGCGCGCCAGGAACCATGGCTGCAGGCCGCTTTCCCGAACTCGGGTACAAGCGGCGGCAAAGAGGCGGGGTTCAGGGACTACTAACGGGGGGGGGGGGGGACCAGGAACCATGGCTGCAGGCCACGGACCCACTTCAGGTTCCTAATTGGCCGCCCCACCCGGGCATCTCCGACGAACCCCTACCTACGCGCCTCCCCAACTGCGCAGCCCAGGCCTCACCTGCCTGCTCCCTGACCTGCGCGCCCCCACCAACGCCCCCTTACCTGCTCGGCAGCAGCAGCAGCGTAGGCGACAAGAAGCGGCGGTCCAGACCCCAGGCCGCGTTCCTCCGGAGGGGCTGGTCCAGGAGCACCCGGCTCCCGCCAGCTCCCACACGCTCTGGACGGAGCGCAGCGGCCTCGCATCCTCCCGTCTGTGCGTCCGCGCGTGCGCGCCGCGCCCCTCCTCCTCCTGAGCGCAGCGCGGACGCTCGGGTTGGGTCTTCTGCCATACCGGACCTGAGGGAGAAGAGGGGTGGCAGGGTGTTGGCGGCCCAGACGTGAGGCACAGCAGTAGGTGGGCTGTGTGCTTGGCCTGAGTTCTATATTGGACTCACCACCAAGGCAATTACTCAGCTTTGTAATTAAGTAAGGTATGTACGTGCTTGCTTTCCTGGTGGACATAAATCACTGTCCAAAAAATTTGCTGTGCAAATCACTTTTTATTTTTCATAGCTCAAATTTGTATCTGATCCCAAGCTACTATTTTACTGAACTAATAGAAAACTAAGCATCTGTCCTTTTGGGGCTAGTTCTGGATCTCATAGAGAATGCCATGACATTGATGGGGAGTGGGCTGAGGGACAGTATCTAGTCTTCCATCTTGGGTCCAGTGGATGGCCACAGAGCCCTCCACCTTCTGTACCCATCTCTCCTCTTCTGGTCCAGAGGTTGTCTTCTGGGACACCAGGAGCTCCTGCAAAGATACCTGTGGCCACGAGTCTTCCTTCAGAAAGGAGGTAGAAGTTCTTTCTTATCCTCAGACCCACAGACCTCTCCAACTGGCTAAATCTCTCTTTAAGCTTTGCTTTCCATATCTCTTTAGATAGTCTACCTATGTCTGCAAGTCCCTTTTCCCTCCTTTTATAATGGTCTCAGTTCTTCTAAGAGTGTAGACTTCGGGAAAGCAAAAGCCATAGGCTTGCATGTCATTTCTGCTTTTCACCCTGTCACACAGCTTTTTGAGGACGTTAACAGCTGGCTACTTCTGGGAGTGTAAAGGAGAGAAATGTAGGAGAAAATATATATATATAAAGAATATATCAAATAATACAAAACTGATTTTTAGAACTACCTTTTCTCAGGTGAAGAACACTGCCTCAGGGTGGTTATTATGTTCTCTTGCTACTTGCTTTGCTAAGTGATTTTGTATCAAACATGTGACCTCCCTCTCAGGTAATTTAAGCAGGGATTAAGAAATGATTTTTAAAATTTCACGATCATTTTTTCAATCAGATAATTTAAAAAAAATAGTTAGCATCTTGACTCTACTGATTATAAAGCCTTATTGATAGACACAATCAGAGCCATATTTTAAAAAGATAACTTCATATAATTCAGGGTTAGTTTCACTCCTAAGTGTTCTACAAATAGAGGAAGGCAATTTAGAGTCAAAACTACTCCAGAATTTGGGAGATTTTTTTTTTGTTTTGTGCTGGGAATTTCCTCATTTGCCCAATTTATTGAAACATATTTTAAGTCTTTTTTTGGAATTCTCAGAAAACTTGCCTTTGAACCATTTCTTTCTAAGGACTCATTTTCCTTCAGATAAGATTGAGTATTAGGGAAAGGAAGAAAAGCAGATTCCCTCTTTTCCAATGCACATAACCAACAACTCCTTGTTTTAAAAAAAAAGTCTACTGTAGTTAATATATACAATAAAATTTGTGATTTTAACCCTTTTAAGTGTACAATTAAGTGATCTTAAGTACATTCAAAATGTTGTCAAACTGTCACCACTATTCTGTTCGAAAATTTTTTAATCACCCCTAATAGATCTCTGTAACCATTAATTAATAACTCCAGGCCCTGTAACCTCTAATCTACTTTCTATCTTTATGAATTTGCCTATTAGATATTTCACATAAATGGAATCATGCAATGCATGTCCTATTGTTACTGGCTCATTTCACTTAGCAATAATGTTTTAAAGGTTCATTCATATTGTAGCATATATTAGAACTTCATTCCTTTTTATAGCTGAATAACATTCCACTGTGTGTATGAGCCACATTTTGTGTATCTGTTTTTCTCTTGGTGCACATTTGGGTTGTTTCCACCTTTTTGACTACTGTGAATAATCTGTAATGAATATTAATTTAAAAGTATCTGTTTGAATCCAAGCTCTCCATTCTTTGGTTTATACACCGAAGAGTAGAATTGCTTGATCATATGCTAATTCTAGGCTGAACTCTTTGAAGAACTGCCAAATTATTTTCTACAGTATCTGCACCATTTTACATTTCCATCAGCAATGTACAAGTGTTCCAATTTCTTCACATCCTCGCCAAAACTTATTTTCCATTTTTTGTTTTGTTTTGTTTTTATCAAGGGCATCCTAGTAGGTGTGAAGTGGAATCTTGTCATTTTGACTTGCATTTACCCAGTGACTCATGACGTTGAGCATCTTTTCATGGGCTTATTAGCTCTTTGTGTATCTTCTTTGAAGAAATGTCTTCAAGTCATTTGTCAATTTTTAAAAAATTTTGGAAGCAACAAAAATAGACTTTATTATTTAGAGCAATTTTAGGTTCACAGAAATATTGAGGGGAAGGTACAGAGATTTCCCATACACCCCTCATGCCCACATATGCACAGCCCTACGATGAAAATTTCATGCCAGAGCTGTACATTTGTTACATTCAATGAACCTACATTGACATGTCATTATCACTCAAAGTCCATAGTTTACACTAGGGTTCATACTTGGTATTCTACATTCTATGGGTTTTGATAAATGTATAATGACATTTATCCACCATTGTAGTGTCATACAGAATAGTTTCACAGCCCTGAAAATCCTCTGTGCTCCACCTATGCTTTTACAGTCTCCATAGTTTTGCCTTTTCCTGAAAGTCATTTAGTTGGAGTTATATACTATGTAGACTTTTCAGATCAATTTCTTTCACTTAGTAATATGCGTTTAAGTTGATTCCATATCTTTTCATAGGTTGAGAACTCATTTCTTTTCAGCACTGAATGATTGCCTGGATGTAGGCAAGTTATTTACCCATTCATCTACTGAAGGACATCTTGGTTGTTTCCAAATTTTAAGAATTATGAATAAAGTTCCATTCATGTACTTGGTTTCATGAGAAAATAAATTTTCAACTCTTTTGGGTAAATACCAAGAAGCACAATTGCTGGATATATAATGAGAGTACATTTAGTCTTCCAAAGCGGCCGCACCATTTTGCATTCCCACAAGTAGTGAATGATTTTTCCTCATATAGATCTTACACATATTTGTTGTTCATTTTGAAGGATGCTAATGTAAATGATATTGTGTTTTTAATTTCAAATTCTACTCGTTCACTAATGGCATTTGGGAAGGATTTTTTTTTTATATTAACTCTATATCCTGCAGTGTTTATTGCTGATTAGTTCTGGAATCTTATGTGTGTGTATGAGGGGTTTTTTTTTTGTCAGTTCTTTCAAATTTTCTACATAGGCAATCATGTCATCCTCAAAGAAAGAGAGTTATATCTTTCTTCCCAATCTGTATGCATTTTATTTCCTTTTCTTACCTTATCACATTAGCTAGGGTCAACAGTATGATGCTGAAAGGGAGTGGTGGGATGGGACTTCCTTGCTTTGCTCCTGGTCTTAGTGGAAAGCTTCTAGTTTGTCATCATTAAGTATAATGTTAGCTGTAGGTTTTTTGTAGATATTCTCATTAGATACCTTAATTTATTTATTTCAATCTTTAAAAATAAATCCAGTAAGTTTCTTACACAGTCGTCTTTATTCTAAGACTATTTTTGCTTAATCAGTACTATTACAAAGGACTTTGAAGTGTAGTTTGTGATTAAAGGACAAGATGCCTACCAGCCCTGCCACCATCTGCCTCTTCTCTCCTCACTGTCCCATGGAAACATACCAAGGTTTCTCTTGCAACAAGTCTATCCTAATTTTCAGGTTCCTTATAATGGACCCTCCCAAATCCCTGAGAATGAATTGTCACACTGATGTTTTCTTTAGAATATCCTACTTCTTAAAACTTACAAGAGTCCAGTATATTAAAACAATGATTTCTCCCAAATATCGTCATTCCATAGCAATAATTTACCTATATGTGCAGTGGTATAGTGATAGGAAAAACAGCAGACTGTAGATGTCAGATCTATTGGCCTGGTTTAGAATTTCCAGCAGTGCTGCAAAAACCTCCTCATGTTCATGCATGGCAATCTCATGGTAGTAGGATTTTTTCTGAGACAACCTAACTATACTGTGTATATCTCTGTAGAAGAAAAATAAATGGTTAAGATGCAAAAGAGAGGAAACAGCTGTCATGTAAGACACCATCTTCATGTCTCTTTATGTCTTTCCCCTTTTTAAAGAATTAATATATGCCTGCTCTATTTATAAGTATAGCATGCAAGAAAAAAAGAGAAGATTCTAATTGAGATTAAAAATTCAGTACATGAAAGAAATGTGAGAATTATATTAATACATTAAATTCCATGTTGACAAGTTTCATGGTCAATAGTCTAGCCTCAAGGCTATTCTGAGCTGGTGTCTCTAAACAATGAACCTCTCAAAAGGTGCTTTCAGGGCACGTTTAGACAATTGAGGCTTGGTACTAATTCTTCTGAGAATACTGCTTCTCATAGCCTTCCCCAAGGAGCCCCCTCTTCCACACCTACCTTCTCCTAAGCTTATGATGGTTTTAGCCTCAGGGGGACCCTGTTTTGCTTGCAGGTCTCTGCAACTCTCACTCCTTAAGGAGCCCACACCACCCTTTAGCACCAGGCTTGCCAGGATCTAGGCAGCGCCATCTCTTTAAGGAATAACCCCTCTCCTGCCCTGATGTTTGGTTATTCTTGCTGTGACTATAAAGTATCATGAAATAAATCAAGATAAAACATGCTCATAAACATAAACTTGAAAAAATGGTAATAATATAACTATCACGGAACTGTTGTTTAAATTATTCCCACATCAAATACAAAAACTAAGGCCATTAACTCTAAAGCAGAATAATTTCCAGTGTCTTCTGAAAAAGAGCATATTCAAGCTGTCATTATATTCTAAGGACCATTTCCCTAAAAACTGGGGGGCATTGTGCCGTCTATCTGTAATTATGCTGCTTCTAAGAAACGTGTCTCCATAGATGCAAGGAGTAAGGACTCCATCTGGAAATCTAGTCATTTCAAAGTCAGTATATCTGCTAGTTACCATGGTATAGGCATTCCCAAAAGCCTTCTGCTAACGATTAACTATGAACATTTCTATCCCTTATGTGTTACTGAATCAAGCCATCTCTGTCTTTTTATTTTATAATTACTTGGAAAAATACAGTACTTAAAATACAGCTGGGTTTTAATTTAAGCAAGCAACGTAAAAATAAAGATATCTATGAGAATAAATTAGAGTGTGCCTGCTTGCTTTACAGAGAAAAAATAAATAAATAAACAAAACCTTAACTTGCTTAAATCAGGGGTTGGTGAACTATCACCTGTAGACTAAATCCAGCTTACCACCTCTTTTTGTAAATAAAATTTTATTAGAACATAGTCATGTCCACTCATTTACACGTTGCCCATGGCTGCTTCCTGATCTAAGGGCAGAATTAAGTAGTTGCAACAGAGACCACATGGCCTACAAAGCCTACATTTTTTACCATCCGGATCTTTACAGAAAAAGTATGTCAACTTCTGGCTTAGATTTTCTAGAGTGTTTTCAACAGTGGGCATTTCTGATGAATTAGTGGGTTTTATTGATAAAACCTATCCTAGCTTATGATTTTGAGGGGAATGTGTCTATTTATGGGGTGATCCACCCCATATTTACAATGACTTGAAAAGTCTCCATCGTTGCCGTTCAGTGCAGAAGGTCCTTGGCTAGGATTCTATTACATGATGAGAGAAGTATGGATAATTCTTGTTCCCATCCTCTAGTCTCCTCTCTATATGTTAAAGATAGAATTGCTTGTCCTTCAGCAGCACTTTTTTTGATATTTTATATCAATGGAATGGGGAGTGGCTTGCAGGGCAAAAAATAAACTGACCTTTGGTTTTTAGTGTTTTTCAATATCCACCAGTCTCTCACCCCTTATTTTTACAAAATACAGATGCACTACACTGAGGTAGAACATCTCCAGGCTTGAATCAATGCAGTCCCCCATTTTTTTCTGCTCCTTTACCCAGCCTGCTTAGTACTGTTGGAGAAAACTCAATGCAAATTGGGAGCACCAATTCAAAAAAATCTACAAATCATAAATGATGGAGAAGGTGTGGAGAAAAGGGAATCTTCCTACACTGTCAGTGGGGATGTAAATTGGTGCAGCCACTGTGGCAAACAGTTTGAAAGTTCCTCAAAAAACTAAAAATAGAGTTACCAAATGATCCAGCAATCCCACTCTTGGGCATATATTTCCAGAAAATGAAAACTTTAATTGATACATGCATCCCCAGTGTTCATAGCAGCACTGTTTACAATAGCTAACACATGGAAGCAACCTAAATGTCCATCAACAATGACTAGATAAAGAAGATGTGGTATATTTATACAGTGGAATACTACTCAGCCATAAAAAAGAATAAAATGATGCAGCAACATGGATGGATCTAGAGTTTATCACACTAAGTAAAGTAAGTCAGACAGACAAAGACAAATATCATATGATATCACTTACATGTCTTGTAGGATCTAAAAAAATGATACAGATGAATTTACTTACAAAACTGAAATAGACTCACTGATGTAGAAAACAAATTTATGGTTACTGAAGGGGAAAGGGAGGGGGATAAATTAGGAATTTGAGATTAACAGACATTACTATATAAAACGGATAAACAGTAAGGACCTACTGTATAGAACAAAGAACTATATTTAATATCTTGTAATAACCTATAATGGGAAAGAATCTGAAAAAGAATATTTACATATATGTATAACTGAATCACTTTGCTGTACTCCTGAAACTTAACACAACATTTTAAATCAACTACAACAAATGTTAAACAAAACAAAAAAAAAAGAGCAGACCAATAAAAAAACGGGGGGCTGAGGTACCAGACAATCATGGTCTGTAACTTCAGCCAGGCTTTCTGGAAAACTTGTCCACATCTCCAGCCATATCCATTTCTCATTCCTACAAAAGATGTGTAACCTCACGACATTTCTCCTCTCATGAATTGTTGTCAAGAGAGTATCTTCATATCCTCTGTTATCAAACAGGAATTTCCTCAGTGTGCTCTTCTAGGATGAACTAAATCTCTGAAGTGATTATCACCTACTTTGCTTCAGGTTTGAGATAACACAGATCACACTGTCAAATCAAAATGGAGCTCTTAGCAAGGGATAAGATGAAACTTGATAATAATTTGAAATATACACATAATCAAGAGGCATAGATAAAGCAGAGGGAGGTCCAAGACCACCAGCATAGCTCCTGATATCCAGTCCTTTCTGCCTATACTCCCTGACCAACCCTTCTCCCTGATTCCACCCCAACCTTTCTTAGTAGTCATTCTTCCCCAGTTCAGATAATGCCTCCTCATTTGTCAAAATTCAATTTAGACAGCTTCTTTCAGAAAACCTCCCCTGAGTCCCTGGGAAAGATTTTTTCTATCTACATCCTCCACTTCCTCATGGCCCTCTTCTGGTTGTATTGTAACCGTTTTACTGTCTCTTTCCTGGAGTAAGTAAGAAACATGTAAGTGGAAACTTTTGGTTCCTTTTTCTGTATCTCTGGCTACCAGTGTGGTGCCTGCATCAGATTAGGTGTTTAATAAATGCTTATTAAAGGATGAAGATATTAAGGATGTCTGCCCTCTGATACAATATAGGTTTAAAGGGAGGAAAACAATATAGGAAGAAGTGATGAAAATACAATATATTAAGAGTGATCACAGATGCAAAAAGCTACAGGAACATCACAGGGAACCACTAACTCTGCTCCAGGGAGTCCTGGAGAATTACACAAAGCAGCAAGGAGAAATAAAGCTGCATGTGAAGAGAGAAGAGACTTCGCTAGGCGAAGGGGGAAGGATGTGATGGGCAGAGGGAATAGTAGTTCTGAAGTCATCATTATCATTCTGCAATACTCAACTATAACGAGGAAAATTAGGTGCCTCATGTGATAAATTATTCAAGTTTTATGCTTTGTTTAGTTACAGAAAGCATCTGGTATTTCAGTATTTACAAAGGAAGTGAATTTAGCCTCACATTTGTATTATTGGATGATGGAAGTATTTTTAAAATCAGTGCATCTTTTGAAGACAGATTTTTTCCTATGGATCGTTCTGCAATAATTATTACAGATGTACTGTGAATTATTGATTTAGCAAGCAATTGAGTTTTAAAACTGTTAAAACCAAACTTACATGTATTTTATTTTTTATGATTCATGCATCTGAGTATACAAGCCAGTTCTTTATGTTTGGAAGAAATACAAACATTATACTAAACAAGTATTCAAATAACTAAGGGAAGTGTTCCATCAATTGTCCTGAAGTTCATGATTATTTCAGAACCTGAAGCTAAATTTTTTATTATAAAAAATGACTGGGAAGACAGTTGTGTAAATAAGCTAATGCCATATAAACTGGGTTTAAGGGTAAATACCACTGTTTGAATATTTTTGTCCTTCACCCTGAATTCATAGGTTGAATCCTAACCTCCCAGATGGTGGTATTAGGAGTGAGGACTTTGGGAGGTGATTTGGTTATGGACATCCTGCCCTCAGGAGGGGGGATTAATGTCCTTACAAAAGAGGCCTGACAGGGCTCCCTTGCCCCATACACCATGTGAGGACGCAGCAAGAAGTTACCATATATTTGATTGCATCTTGGACTTCCTAGCCTCCAGAAATGTGAGAAATAAATTTTTGTTGTTTATAAGCCACCTAGTTCATGGCATTTTGTTATAGCTGCCTGAACAGACTGACACAAGTACTGTGTACAACAGCTGTGGCATTGGAGAGGGTAATGTATCAAGGTTAACTCATAGAAATAATATGAGAGAAGGTAATACATTTAAAGCAGAAATGTATAGGTTAATGAGAACTTACGAAGAGACACACAAGAAGACAGGGACCCAGGATCATACTTTGAATTTTTTTTTAAATCAAATGTTCTTTTCTGAATCTGTGGAGACGATCATATGGTTTTTGTCCTTTCTTTTGTTGATGTGGTGTATCACATTGTTTGATTTGTGTATGTTGAACAATCCTTGTGTCCGTGGGATGAATCTGACTTGATCATAGTATAAGATCATTTCATGTGTTGTTGGATTCAGTTTGGTATTATTTTGTTGAGAATTTTTGCACCTACATTCATAAAAGATATTAGCTTGTAATTTTCTGTTTTGGTTAGTGTCTTTGTCTGGTTTTGTTATAAGGGTGATGATGGCTTCATAGAATAACTGTGGGAACGTTCCCTCCTCTTCAGCCTTTTGGAAGAGTATGAGAAAGATCAGTATATGTTCTTCTTTGTATATTTGGTAGAATTCCCCAGTGAAGCCTTCCAGGCCAGGATCATGCTTTAAATGAATTAACTGTTTCTATTTATTTTTCTGTAAATTTACTTTATGCATTTAGGAGCTATGTTTTTGGGTGCATAGAAATTTAATTTTCCTATAGTTTCCATAAGAATTTAACTTTTTATTAATATAAGTTATTCTCTTATTTTTAAAGTCCATTTTTTTCTAATCTTAATATGAATACACTGTCTTTCTTTTGGTTAGTATTTTCATTTTTTATTTTTTACCTTTCTGTATACATATGTGTAGATGTGGATATCATATATAATATATAGCTGTATTTTTTAATACAATCTTTTAAAATAAAGCATTTCTACCTTGTCTTTCTGTGTTTTGTACTTGACCCACCATATCTGCATTCGGTCTTTCATTTCTTGCCTCTTTTTAAAATTCATTGCTTTTTAACTTATTACATTTCTTTGCTTACAATTTATTTCACTTTTCTTTTTCTCCAAAGATTTTTAAAATTTGTACTTCTTAAAGACTAATATTCATCATATCTTTACTCCTTTACAAGCAAGATACCTAACTTCAATACACTGAAATACAATTGATTTTAATGAGTCTCTTGCCAGAAAATTTTGCAGTTTCACTTTGTATGAAATGTCTACAAGAAAATCTTATTCCTGAAAGATATTCTAACTGGGTATATAAATCTGGTTGGCACTTGTAATGTTTTTCTTAGCACATTATGCCATTATCTTCTAACTCTGAATGTTGAGAATCCAGATGACACTCTAAATATTGCTTTTTTGTTTGGTTTTTTTGTTTTGTTTGTTTTAAATGAGATAATTAGACTTTTCTGTCTGATTTTGAGATAGTTTGTCTTAGGTGTTTTTCAGTTTCACCATGATGTGACTTGGTATAGGTGTTTTTTGTTTGGGGTCTACTTCCAAGCTTCAGGAACCTAGCTTTTTTTTTTTTTTTTGGTCTTTTTTCACAATTCTGTGTATGTTGCTTCTGGTCTACTTTCTGTTTATTTCTGGTTTTGAATAGATATATATTAGATGTTCATATTTCCCTTTGTATCTTTAACTCTTTTCTATGTTGTTTATTTCTTTTCCTTTTTATATTATATGCAGATGTGGTTTTTGATTTCTATTTCAGTTTATTAATTCCCTCTTTAGCTCATTAAACATATCCATTGAATTTTTCAACTCAATATTCATACTTTCCATAGCTGAAAGTGTTTATTTAAATATTTATTCAAATATTTTTGGACATTTTAATAAGTATGTTTTTCCTTGAAAATATTTTAATTATTTGAAAAGTTTACTTAAACATATTATATACATACTTCTTATATTCTGGTCTTATAATTTCAAAATGTTAAGATTTTGCAGGTTTTATTGTGCTGTCAGTTCTTTTGCTTATTTTTGCTTGTGTTTCCTTCTTTGCTTTTCTCTTCTACATTTTAATGGTGACCTCATCCTTTTTTGGATTTTTATGTTAGAAAACACTTTAACACCTTATTTGAACTGATTTAGTATAAAAGGATTAGCACTCACTTCTACCAGTTGCTTAGAATTATTACCACCAAGAATGGGTTTAAGTTGAATACTTGACTTCTTTTTTCAAACCTATGCAAAACATATGATTTAAATCTTTAACCTTAAGTGAGAAACAATTCATGGTTAAAAATCAAAAAAGAATGTGTTTCACTCCTTTTATCCCGAGACTTATGACAGATAATTTTTCTTATAGTTTATAATAGATGTCTTTTTTCCTTCACATTTACACAGGGAAGCTTTTTGTGGGCATATCTTTAATGATACATGCCCATTGTTCAAACCCTGGGTTTTGTCTCTAGACCCTGTGCTCATAGGCCATGAGAACCGCATCTTAAATTTAGCTCCTTACATGGTCCATTTATCAATGAATCTCAACAAATGAGTTTCCTTTCTTTCCCTCTAGTAAAATGTTTTTAGTTTTACTGTATTTTCTGTAATTTTCTTCCTTTTAACTCAAGGTTCAGAGACTATTTTTTTATAACTATATATTCAACCTGTCAGTATACAGTACTGGTTTTACTTAAAATGAGTAAGCTTAATAAATAAGGTTTTGTTGACAGTATATCTCAAAAATCTTAGCACAGAAGGTTTAACAATGTCAATTCATACTGTAACAGAGAAGAACAAATTGACTCCATATTGGGTCTATTCCTTTAGCTCTAATTTTTTGTTCTGTTGTCTGTGCTTAGTCTGCTAGCTCTGCACCTTTGTAAAAGAATGTTGCCTGTAGCGTGAGATATATGCCCGGGCTTGACCTTTAAAGTATAACACTTTTCATTCATATAGAGATAAAAAGTTGCAGAACAGAGAGTGACAATTGTCTTAATGGAGGTTTATAGGAACTTTTTGCCCAGATCTATGTGAACAGCTACAAGAACAAAGAATTCTGGCACCAAGAAGATTGCAACAACCAGCCACACCCCGCTCCCCTTTTTAGTATTAAAGGAGCCTGAATTCTAACTGGGGTAAGATGGTTCTTTGGGACACTATTCCACCATCTTCTTGGTCTGTTAGCTTTCCAAAAAAAGCTGCTATTCCTTGTCCCAACACCTCATCTCTCAATTTGTTAGCCTGTTGTATGGCAAGTAGTATGAGCTTGGACTCAGTAACAATGCTTTTCAGGAATATTTTAGTAATGCATATATAGGATTGGAAATTCATCAAACCACTGTCATTTTACTTTCCTTCACTAGTATTCAGAAAAAGTTTTTTTTGTTAAATATGTCACATCAATTCTATCTAGTTTCTTTGTGTGAAATTATGGTAATTATGCTATTACAAAAAATATATACATGTATTTTCAAAAGATCTCCTGTTGAAAATTGCAAGCAAAAGAAAAATAAACCAAATGAAACCCAACATTATTAGCAAAATTCTCTGAGGTCAAGAAGTTAAAAGGAATATAGCAATAGAAGATTGAAATAAGAAAATACATCACCACAGAGTATGACCCAAAGGGTAACATCTTGCAGCTTTAGGATCCTTTCAGGATTACATTCACATAAGATGACAAGTCTTTGGACCAGACTGTCCAGCATTCTACTCACTTTTTCTGACCTAAATATATGTTGAAGGCATAGGTATTGAAGGCAATTTTTAAAAAGCTGACTCCCCAGTCACCACAATCACCTACACACAGGAAATGACAAATGAGTCAGGCTTACATAAAATACTATCGAGTACAAAAAATTGGATTTACAGTCATATGGCATTTTTCTCTCATAGCATTCCCCAGTGCAAATCATGCATTAGTTCAGCCTTGTTGTGCCTGAGACAGTAGGTGACACTAAAATTGAATACCCAAGGTGATAAGTCATAGATTCTAGTCCCAATAAAATGCATTTGTGAGATCGTGAAGTGCTACATACCCATCTGTGAATCATGAGCATCATGATAACGTACAATAACTTGTACACTGCTGTATAATTAAAAAGCACTTTACACATGTCATCTAATTTTTGTTTCATCCATACAAAACCCTGTTGAGTAAGCATCATCATCCTCTTTTGTACATATTAGGAAACTGAGGCACAGGGACAATATGGAAATGCCTCATGGTCTCACAGCTAGTAAATGACAGCAAAAGTAGAACACTAATTTTGCTTGAATATATTCAGACTTGAATATGTGGATCCCAGCAGCAAGGAGGAATATAGAATAGAGACATAAACCAGACTGGGGAAGAGTAAGGAGCTGGGGAGCTGATCTCTAAGAGGACACAAATGTCTCCTAACAAATTCTGAAAGTGGTAGTGATTTAAATATTGAATATCTAATTAGGTAGATGGCAATGAATCCATTTAATAGATAACACTAAAAGACTCAACTAGGGTTTCATGGGTTTTGGCACCAGGAAGTTACTATTCGGAGAGATAGACTTCCTGATTCTGACAGGTGATTTTTTTTTTAATCCATAAAGTCTATCTTGTACCTGGATGGTTTTACTCATTAAAGAGGTCATAGGTTGGATGAAAGACAGGAATACTTGATTTTGAAGGTCAAAAACTGAAGACCTAGAGAGTAAATTGATATCCAACTACTGATGGGATTTAACAAAACACAGGGTGAGACATAGTTATTTCCTAAATGGTACAGAGGTACCATTAATGGATATGAACATTGTCACAGAGCTATTGTTGAAGTGCCATCATTTTTGTGGACCTTTCAAACACATGAGCAGGGCATTCTCCATGAAGTTCTGGGAGAGGGATCCACTCCCTAATCCTTGAAACCCTTATGGAAAAAGGTAGGGTAGACACGGCATCACCCTTCCAATTACAGAAACTAAAGAAGAATTTCTGAAAGAAGGGTATGCAGTATCGTTTGAGGTACTGCTAGGAAGATACACAGAAAAGACCCACTGGATTTTTTTAATTATAAAGACATTACTAGGATGACCATGTAAATTATTTCCAAACTGGAACACTTTAGAGATTGAAACAGAATGCTGTTCATCATGATGTTGGGACAACAAGTGTATACTGGGATTGTCCCTGGCATACCTGGAAATACAGCCACTTGAGGCATTCATGATCTTTGTCACTTGAGGCATTCATGATCTTTGTCATGCAAGATTCAGATGATGGGTTAGAAAAATTATGGGCCAATAATAATGACAATACCTGGCACACAACAAGCACTGGACATCGTTTTCTCTAAGTACTTTTCACAAAGTCTCTTATTTAATCTTCACATCAATCATATGAGTTAAGTACAATCACTATAACAGTTTTACAAATGAAGATATTGTAGCACATAAAAATTAAATAACTTAACCAAGGTCATAGAACCAATAGGTAGAAGACCCAGGATTAGAACCCAGGTTGTCTGGCTTTAGAGCCCACTTTTCCACCACCATGCTACCTACTGCCTAAGTATCATTTCCTGAAGAAAGATGAGATAAGGTGGAGGGCAGTGGAGAAAGTGGATGCCATCTTACCAAAAAAAATCTTTTTTTTTGGAGTGTTTTTTCAGAGAATGAAAAGAAAGGAATAGGATCCTTAAGTTTAAGAGAAGAATGTGGGAGAGATAAGCATCCTTATATACTGAGGTTGAGGATCCACAAAAGAGGGAGAGTAATAAACTAGTAGAGAGAAAGGGAGTGAGGTAGCATTCCCAGTTATCTCCTCCATGACCTCAGCTAAGTGCTCAGATGGGAGCATTCTTCATGAAACAGAGGGTGTTTTACAAACTACAGCTATGTATCCCCAACAGAGAAACACTACCAGGTAAGTCCATCACTTAGGATCGTGGATACATTTATAGGACACCTTGCCTCTAAAATGTGTTTGTTAAATGTTTGTTTAATGAATAAGCTAAAATTAAATTTATAAATTTTTCAATTAGGGCTTAGATTTTTAGCCCTTTCATTCTTTTACACTTGACTATTCTTAATGAAAAGATAATTCTTATTTACAATAGAAACAAATAAAGTAATCTCCTTAAGTATTCTTCTAATACATTCAGTTTACAAAATACAGGTAAATATACTGAAAATATATGTCAAAACAGAAGCTAAAATTTTACAAATATGTTGAATGTATTTCATCTTTGAAGATTATCAGGACACAATGATATTTCCTTATTGCACTTAAAATATTATTTTACTACCAAACATTTATTTACGTGTAAATTTTAGACTATTTGCTTACTACTTAATTAACAGTAATGGACAAAACACATGTAATAGAGAAATTCATTCATACAGTAATTCAACAAACATTATTGTAATGAATTGTGAGCTCCACATTGTAGGGATCTAGCAGTTAATGAAAGAGGCCAAGTCTCTGCTTTTCTGGAACTTTTATTTTAGCAGTCATTAGCAACAATAAAATGGATGGATTTGCAGATATATGTCTGCATTATCCAATATTTACTCAGTCATGTCTAGTCCAGGGGGAGAAGACGTCTCAGTCACATCACCCATAATATTATAACACAGGGCCAGATGCCATCTGTGATACTTTATGAAGATGCTGTCTTGACGCAGTTGAGAGACCCTGGCTAGAGGTTGGAGATTGGTCAGTTCTCCCTCTTGAGCATCCCCTCATCCCGGATTACACCTCAGACGTGTCGCCCGCACTCCGAGCGCCCCTCACTTCGGGCCGGCCCCTTGACCCCTCAGCCTGTCTCCCCTCACTGTGACATCCCCCCTCAATCCCAGTGCACCCCTATCCTGAGCTGACTTTTTCAAATGCATCTAAAAACTAAATAAAATACTTAGGAATAAATCTGACCAAGGAGGTGAAAGACTTGCACGTGGACAACTACAAAACTTTGGTTAAGGAAGTTCAAGCACACTTTAAAAGAACAGAAAGATACCCCATGCTCCTGGGTTGGAAGAATCAGTACTGTTAAAAAGGCCATTCTGCTCAAGGCAATCTACAGATTTCCCCATCAAATTATCCTGGACATTTTTCACAGAACTGGAGCAAATGATCCTGACCCTGAGATTTGCACAGAATCACAAAAGACTCAGAATTGCCAAAGCCGTATTGAAGAAAAAGAATGAAGCTGGGGGAATAACTGCTCCCCGGCCCAAATTCAGACAGTATTACAGGCTTACAATCATCACAACAGCACGGTATTGGCATAAAAAGAGACATATGGATCAACAGAACAGGATAGAGAGCCCAAAAATAAATCCACAGACCTACGATCAATTAATCTTCAACAATGGAGACATGAATATACAATAGAGAAAAGACAGTCTCCTCAGCAAGTGGTGTTGGGTAAACCGGATAGCAGCCTGTAAATCCCCGTACACAAAACTAAGCTCAAAATGGCTTAAAGACTCACATATACCACAAGACACAATAAGCCTTGTCGAAGAAAATACAGGCAGGACATTCTCTGACATAAATCTTCACAACGTTCTTAGGGCAGTCTACCCAGGCAGTGGAAATACGAGCAAAAATAAACAAATGGGACCTAATGCACAGCAAAGGAAACCCTAAGCAAAACTAAACGACAACCTACAGAACGGGAAAAAAATATCTGCAAATGAAGCGACTCACAAAAGCTTAATTTGCAGAACATATAAACAGCACATGCAACCCAACCACCACCACCACCTGATCTGAGAATGGACCTAAACAAGACATACAAATGGCCAACAGGCAGATGAAAACATGCTCAATGTCACTAACTATAGAGTAAATGCAAATTAAAACTACCATGAGGTGTCACCTCACACCAGGCACATCATTTAAAAGTTCATGAAGGATATAAATGCTGGAGAGGGAGTGGAGAAAAGGGAACCCTCCTACACTGCTGCTGGGAACGTAGTTTGGTGTAGGCATTACGGAAAACAGTATGGACAGTCCTCAAAAAGCTAAAAATAGCCTTCCCATATGATTCAGCAATCCCACGTCTCCGTACATATCTGGAGGAAACTCTAATGTGAAAAGACACCTGCACCCCAATATTCACAGCACCGCTATATACAATTGCCAAGACATGGGAGCAACCTAAATAAAGCAACAGATAACTAGACAAAGAAGTTGTGGTCTATTCATACAATAGAGTACCACTCTACAAAGTAAAACATATTAATGATTTTGTCATAAACAATAATAAAAACAACGCCATTCGCAGCAACATGGATGGACGCCCTTCCCCTCCCCACCAGCGGCGCCACCACCCCATGACCATGCAGGGCACCTGCCTCCCGGTAGCCCACTCACCTACAAACAAGTGTCTCAGGAACCTGGGACAGCAGCGGGGAAACGGGCATAGCCCCTGGCAAGCTGGTCGATTAGCCCTCACCGCCCCTGGGGCATGGCCTGGGGGCGGCCTCGGCCGCCCCAGCTTCGCTGGAAGCACGTCCCCGGGTCAGCCTGCTCCCGGGAGGCGGGCGCGGTGCGGCCAGGGAGCGGCTGCTACTGCGGCAGCGGTGATGGTGGGATTTGGGCTGCCCCATGCAACAGCGCAGGACTTGCTCTCATTTCCCGCTGCCGCGGCGCCCTCACTTTGACTGCACGCGCCCGCCTCCCAGGAGCAGACTGACTTGGAAGCTAGGTCACGCGAACATGGGGACATAGAGGCCGCCCCCAGGCCAGGCCTTGGGGCAGATAGGAGCAAGTCTACCAGAGCATCACGGCACCCCCTCTACCCCTGCAGCTGCCACCTCCCGCCCAGACCTCTGAACGACCACGCCCGCCTCCAGAGAGCAGGCTGTCCTGGGAACGTGCCTTCAGCGAACCAGGGGCAGCAAGTGCTGCCCCCAGGCCAGGCCGCCCCCAAGGCCAGGCCGCCGGGGAGATCGGAGCGAACAGACCAGCTCGCACGGGCTGAGCCCTCTCCTCGCCGCCGCCGCCAATGCCGCCCCCCCTACCCCCCCCCCCGCACCCTGACAGCGCCGCGTCTGCCTCCCAGGAGCAAACCGACTGAGATTCCTAAAAAACCTAAAGATAGGCTTGCCAAAAGCTTTTCATTTCGGGGACAGGCCAACAAGTTCCCAAAGGCCCAGACCTTGCCGGTTATCCCGCCCCAAGTCGCCTGCGCCCAGGAGGGTCCAGGGCGGCCTCCGCTAGGCAGGCAGGTCCGCCTAGGCAGAAAGGCGGTGGGAAGTGCTCCGGGACCGTCCGGCGCCCTCCCACCTCCCCGGGCTGCAGCCGCTTTCCCGAACCCCGGTACGAGCGGCGGCAAAGAGGCGGGGTTCAGGGACTACTAACGGGAGGGGTGGGGGGCACCAGGAACCATGGCTGCAGGCCGCTTTCCCGAACTCCGGTAAAGGCGGTGGCAAAGAGGCGGGGTTCAGGGACTACTAACGGGGGGGGGGGGGGGCACCAGGAATCATGGCTGCAGGCCGCTTTCCCGAACTCGGGTACAAGCGGCGGCAAAGAGGCGGGGTTGAGGGACTACTAACGGGAGGGGGGGGGCACCAGGAATCATGGCTGCAGGCCGCTTTCCCGAACTCGGGTACAAGCGGCGGCAAAGAGGCGGGGTTCAGGGACTACTAAAGGGGGGGGCACCAGGAACCCTGGCTGCAGGCCACGGACCCACTTCAGGTTCCTAATCGGCCGCCCCACCCGGGCATCACCGACGAACCCCTACCTACGCGCCTCCCCAACTGCGCAGCCCAGGCCTCACCTGCCTGCTCCCTGACCTGCGCGCCCCCACCAACGCCCCCTTACCTGCTCGGCAGCAGCAGCAGCGTAGGCGACAACAAGCGGCGGTCCAGACCCCAGGCCGCGTTCCTCCGGAGGGGCTGGTCCAGGAGCACCCGGCTCCCGCCAGCTCCCACACGCTCTGGACGGAGCGCAGCGGCCTCGCATCCTCCGGTCTGTGCGTCCGCGCGTGCGCGCCGCTCCCCTCCTCCTCCTGAGCGCAGCGCGGACGCTCGGGTTGGGTCTTCTGCCATACCGGACCCGAGGAGTGGGGCCTGGCGGGCCTGGGCGGTGGGGCGGATCCCCATCCCCAGCGCCCTCACCCTGCCAAGGACTGGATCTCCGCACCCAGCAAGAACCACCTCTGGCCGGGGCCAGGGCTGGGGACAGGGCCGGGCCACACCCACCGGCTCCACTCCCCCTGCTCGCCGCCCCTCCCACCCCATCGGTGCCTCCACACCCCCAGCCAGGCCCGGTCCCTGACCAGATCCCCAAGACCAGTTTTTTTCCTGCTTACACCGAGATCCCCATCCCCACACCCTGCCCCACTAGGTCGTAACCTACGGCCCCTGCACCCCAAGCTGACCCCTCAAGCCTCAGCCTGGGTTCCCCCACCATCCCGAGATGGTCCCCTCATCCCCGGATTACACCTCAGACGTGTCGCCCGCACTCCGAGCGCCCCTCACTTCGGGCCGGCCCCTTGACCCCCTCAGCCTGTCTCCCCTCACTGTGACATCCCCCCTCAATCCCAGTGCACCCCTATCCTGAGCTGACTTTTTCAAATGCATCTAAAAACTAAATAAAATACTTAGGAATAAATCTGACCAAGGAGGTGAAAGACTTGCACGTGGACAACTACAAAACTTTGGTTAAGGAAGTTCAAGCACACTTTAAAAGAACAGAAAGATACCCCATGCTCCTGGGTTGGAAGAATCAGTACTGTTAAAAAGGCCATTCTGCTCAAGGCAATCTACAGATTTCCCCATCAAATTATCCTGGACATTTTTCACAGAACTGGAGCAAATGATCCTGACCCTGAGATTTGCACAGAATCACAAAAGACTCAGAATTGCCAAAGCCGTATTGAAGAAAAAGAATGAAGCTGGGGGAATAACTGCTCCCCGGCCCAAATTCAGACAGTATTACAGGCTTACAATCATCACAACAGCACGGTATTGGCATAAAAAGAGACATATGGATCAACAGAACAGGATAGAGAGCCCAAAAATAAATCCACAGACCTACGATCAATTAATCTTCAACAATGGAGACATGAATATACAATAGAGAAAAGACAGTCTCCTCAGCAAGTGGTGTTGGGTAAACCGGATAGCAGCCTGTAAATCCCCGTACACAAAACTAAGCTCAAAATGGCTTAAAGACTCACATATACCACAAGACACAATAAGCCTTGTCGAAGAAAATACAGGCAGGACATTCTCTGACATAAATCTTCACAACGTTCTTAGGGCAGTCTACCCAGGCAGTGGAAATACGAGCAAAAATAAACAAATGGGACCTAATGCACAGCAAAGGAAACCCTAAGCAAAACTAAACGACAACCTACAGAACGGGAAAAAAATATCTGCAAATGAAGCGACTCACAAAAGCTTAATTTGCAGAACATATAAACAGCACATGCAACCCAACCACCACCACCACCTGATCTGAGAATGGACCTAAACAAGACATACAAATGGCCAACAGGCAGATGAAAACATGCTCAATGTCACTAACTATAGAGTAAATGCAAATTAAAACTACCATGAGGTGTCACCTCACACCAGGCACATCATTTAAAAGTTCATGAAGGATATAAATGCTGGAGAGGGAGTGGAGAAAAGGGAACCCTCCTACACTGCTGCTGGGAACGTAGTTTGGTGTAGGCATTACGGAAAACAGTATGGACAGTCCTCAAAAAGCTAAAAATAGCCTTCCCATATGATTCAGCAATCCCACGTCTCCGTACATATCTGGAGGAAACTCTAATGTGAAAAGACACCTGCACCCCAATATTCACAGCACCGCTATATACAATTGCCAAGACATGGGAGCAACCTAAATAAAGCAACAGATAACTAGACAAAGAAGTTGTGGTCTATTCATACAATAGAGTACCACTCTACAAAGTAAAACATATTAATGATTTTGTCATAAACAATAATAAAAACAACGCCATTCGCAGCAACATGGATGGACGCCCTTCCCCTCCCCACCAGCGGCGCCACCACCCCATGACCATGCAGGGCACCTGCCTCCCGGTAGCCCACTCACCTACAAACAAGTGTCTCAGGAACCTGGGACAGCAGCGGGGAAACGGGCATAGCCCCTGGCAAGCTGGTCGATTAGCCCTCACCGCCCCTGGGGCATGGCCTGGGGGCGGCCTCGGCCGCCCCAGCTTCGCTGGAAGCACGTCCCCGGGTCAGCCTGCTCCCGGGAGGCGGGCGCGGTGCGGCCAGGGAGCGGCTGCTACTGCGGCAGCGGTGATGGTGGGATTTGGGCTGCCCCATGCAACAGCGCAGGACTTGCTCTCATTTCCCGCTGCCGCGGCGCCCTCACTTTGACTGCACGCGCCCGCCTCCCAGGAGCAGACTGACTTGGAAGCTAGGTCACGCGAACATGGGGACATAGAGGCCGCCCCCAGGCCAGGCCTTGGGGCAGATAGGAGCAAGTCTACCAGAGCATCACGGCACCCCCTCTACCCCTGCAGCTGCCACCTCCCGCCCAGACCTCTGAACGACCACGCCCGCCTCCAGAGAGCAGGCTGTCCTGGGAACGTGCCTTCAGCGAACCAGGGGCAGCAAGTGCTGCCCCCAGGCCAGGCCGCCCCCAAGGCCAGGCCGCCGGGGAGATCGGAGCGAACAGACCAGCTCGCACGGGCTGAGCCCTCTCCTCGCCGCCGCCGCCAATGCCGCCCCCCTCCCCCCGCACCCTGACAGCGCCGCGTCTGCCTCCCAGGAGCAAACCGATTGAGATTCCTAAAAAACCTAAAGATAGGCTTGCCAAAAGCTTTTCATTTCGGGGACAGGCCAACAAGTTCCCAAAGGCCCAGACCTTGCCGGTTATCCCGCCCCAAGTCGCCTGCGCCCAGGAGGGTCCAGGGCGGCCTCCGCTAGGCAGGCAGGTCCGCCTAGGCAGAAAGGCGGTGGGAAGTGCTCCGGGACCGTCCGGCGCCCTCCCACCTCCCCGGGCTGCAGCCGCTTTCCCGAACCCCGGTACGAGCGGCGGCAAAGAGGCGGGGTTCAGGGACTACTAACGGGGGGGGGGCGCACCAGGAACCATGGCTGCAGGCCGCTTTCCCGAACTCGGGTACAAGCGGCGGCAAAGAGGCGAGGTTCAGGGACTACTAACGGGGGGGGGGGGGGCACCAGGAAACAAGGCTGCAGGCCGCTTTCCCGAACTCCGGTAAAGGCGGTGGCAAAGAGGCGGGGTTCAGGGACTTCTAACGGGGGTGGGGGGGCACCAGGAATCATGGCTGCAGCCGCT
Source organism: Vicugna pacos (assembly GCF_048564905.1). Taxonomy (NCBI): domain Eukaryota; kingdom Metazoa; phylum Chordata; class Mammalia; order Artiodactyla; family Camelidae; genus Vicugna; species Vicugna pacos. Next base: position 8,062,582 of record NC_132994.1, on the reverse strand, counting down.
TTCCAGAACCCCGGTACGAGCGGCGGCAAAGAGGTGGGGTTCAGGGACTACTAACGGGGGGGGCACCAGGAACCATGGCTGCAGCCGCTTTCCCGAACCCCGGTACGAGCGGCGGCAAAGAGGCGGGGTTCAGGGACTACTAACGGGGGGGGGGGGCACCAGGAACCATGGCTGCAGGCTGCTTTCCCGAACTCCGGTAAAGGCGGTGGCAAAGAGGCGGGGTTCAGGGACTACTAACGGGGGGGGGGGGGCACCAGGAACCATGGCTGCAGGCCGCTTTCCCGAACTCGGGTACAAGCGGCGGCAAAGAGGCGGGGTTCAGGGACTACTAACGGGGGGGGGGCACCAGGAATCATGGCTGCAGGCCGCTTTCCCGAACTCCGGTAAATGCGGTGGCAAAGAGGCGGGGTTGAGGGACTACTAACGGGGGGGGGGGGGTGGCACCAGGAATCATGGCTGCAGGCCGCTTTCCCGAACTCCGGTAAAGGCGGTGGCAAAGAGGCGGGGTTGAGGGACTACTAACGGGGGGGGGGGGGCACCAGGAATCATGGCTGCAGGCCGCTTTCCCGAACTCGGGTACAAGCGGCGGCGGCAAAGAGGCTCGGTTCAGGGACTACTAACCCGGGGGGTGGGCACCAGGAACCATGGCTGCAGGCCACGGACCCACTTCAAGTTCCTAATCTGCCGCCCCACCCGGGCATCACCGACGAACCCCTACCTACGCGCCTCCCCAACTGCGCAGCCCAGGCCTCACCTGCCTGCTCCCTGACCTGCGCGCCCCCACCAACGCCCCCTTACCTGCTCGGCAGCATCAGCGTAGGCGACAACAAGCGGCAGTCCAGACCCCAGGCCGCGTTCCTCCGGAGGGGCTGGTCCAGGAGCACCCGGCTCCCGCCAGCCCCCACACGCTCTGGACGGAGCGCAGCCGCCTCGCATCCTCGCTTCTGTGCGTCCGCGCATGCGCGCCGCGCCCCTCCTCCTCATGGTTGGAGAGCTGACTCTTGTCCCTTCCACACTGTCTGATAGAACAGGAATGTTCTGGCTGCTGGGGGCAACTTTCAACAATCATCCTTGTGGCTTCTACCTTGCTATCTGTGTTCATTCACCCTATTATTTTTGAGTATTTATTAGAAGACTGATGTTATAAAAAGATGTTTAAAGGACTGAGAAAACCTACGTCCCTTGGCTGAAACTTTGAATTTATCTTAAGCTCCAGTGTCTCCATTCTTTATAAAAGGTGAGGATGGAGTGGCATGTCAGTGTCCAATACAAAGGGAGCTTTTGAGCAGGTCTGAAAAGATGAGTTTTAATGTTTACAATTGCTCAATGCATAACCAGCTAACCTTATGAATAGATCACCCAGGGGACACCATGTGGTATAATTTGTGAGTCAAAGATACCATCATTTCTTTGGGTTAATATCTTTTCTTCCCTCCTGGTTATTCATAGGTATAAAATCACTATTGCTTTAATTTATTCTTGAATTTTTGCTAACTTGGATAGACTGCCCATCAAAAATTGGACTTGTGTTTTCAGTACAAAGCTTGAGTAAAACTTAGTAGATGATAAAATGTACTTGGTGGGCTCCAGAATCCCATTTTTGTATTTTTTTCCTTTAAATATATTCCCCAGTTGTGGTCTCTGCGTTTCCCACCTCCCCTCACTTGCATTTTAAAAAGATGAGTCCAGGCTTGAGAAGAGATTGTTTGCACAAGTGAAGCTATGTTATAAGAATGTTTTACAGATTGCCCACAGTCTCCTCTGTGGTGGGAAAGAGCCAGGTGGTAACCATGCAATGGCATCCCTTACAACAAGAGGGAAAGGACAGTTAGATCAAGGTGCAGATTCTGACAGGTAGAGAAGAGCAAGTCCTCTTACTCAGTGGGCCAGACTTCTCCTGTGGCAGCCAGTTGTTACTGTTAAATTTTAATGAAAATTTTAGAGATTTGAAATGATTCTGAGAAATTATTTGAAGGTAAATGGTTATTTAAGACTTTCAGCTTGCCACGGGGCTGGTGACCATGAATTTTTACTAGAAACAAACCACACAGCTGTGCACATTTAATTACATTATTTAACAGCTTAGATATGAAAGCAGAAAAGGCAGAGGAGGGGTTGACTTGGCCTTAGGAACTGGCTGCATAAGCATAGTGGAAATGCCAGAATTGTATGAATCTGAAGGTGACAGGAGAAATTTATAGATGAGTTTGGAGGAGCAGTCATGGCGGAAGGGAGTGGGGAGAGGAATGGGTAGGACTGACGAACTCAGTTTTGAAGGGAAGCTCTGCTCAGCTGGTGATGAACCCACCTCACCCCTGCTAGTCTCCACCGAGCCACTCCAGCCTGGCTTCTCTCGTACATCAAACAACTGCAATAGTTTCACCAAGGTAACTAATGCCCTCTTTATCACAAAAGCCCTTTTCTTCTCAGTCCTGATTGTCTCTGACCTCAGGAAACCCAGCTCTCTCTCCAAAGCCTGAGGCCCAAATACAAAATTTCTTTAAGAATACTTCCCATCGGATGTTTGAATGGTACCTCAAATTCTTCCAAACTTTGCCTACCAAACTTGCCCATGATTCTGAGATTTTAATCTCAGGAAATAGAACCACCATTAATCCAGGCAGGAGTATGGAAGCTGAGAAGTCCCACTATCTTTCATTGCAAACTGGAGACCAAGGGAAGCCAATGGCGTAATGCTAGCCTCAGTCTGAAGGTCTGAGAACAAGGGGAGTCACTGATGTAGATCCCAATCTGAGGGCAGGAAAAGATGAGAAGAGGCAGGAGAAGGGAAGGGGGAAAATTTCTCCTTCTTCCACATTTTGTTCTTCTCAGGCCCTCAACAGTTTGGATAATACCTACACATTTTAAGGAAGGCAATCTACTGAGTCCACCTATTCAGACTAATTTCATCAGACACACCTAAAAACAATGTCAACCTAGACAGCCTGCCTCCAGTCTCATTGACACATAAAATTATCTGTCGTGGTGTCCAACTAAAAAGATAACCCACAGAACAGAAACAGAATCATTATCAAGAAATACTAACACAAAACATTTCCTGACGCTGAAAGCCATGAGTCAGTGAATTAGAATGGTCTACCAAAGCCAAGCACGATGAGAACAAATAATAATAATAAAGAAAGAAGAAAGGAAGGAAGGAAAACACACCAAGGCAATGCATTATGAATTTCACAACACGAAGGGTAAGGAAATCTATCCTCAAAAATTTCTAGTGTGGCATAAACACAGATTACATAAAAAGGGATAAAAATGAGAATGATTTCAGTTTTTTGAATCCGCATTGAGAAGCAAAAGCCTTTCAAAATTCTGAGTGAAGTAATTTTCACCCTAGATTACTATACACAATCGGAACATTAATTAGGGACTGTGGAAGTAGAATGACAACACTTTTAGATCTGCAGGATCTCAAGATCCTGTCTCCCATGCATCCTTTCTCAGGAATCAACTGGAGGGTGTGAGCTATCAAAACAAGGATGTTAACCAAGAAAGAGGAAGACAACGGGGTCCAGGTGCCTGGAGGCACCACACAGAGTAGAGGCAAAGGGTGCTCTGGGTGCTGGTGCTGGGAACCCCAGGGTGACAGCTGAGAGCAGCCCTTTGGAGCCACCCACCCACACTGAAGCAGAGAAATCAGATCTCCAGAAATTCAAGTTGATGGCAAATTGCACAGAGACGTTGTTAGAAAGTGTGGAAAGAATTAGCAATTGTCACAAAGAAAACTAACCAAATAACAAGTAAGGTAAGTAGGAACTTCAGGATTAACAAGAATTTGTACAAGAGAAGAAATCCTAGTGTAGTAGTTGGCTGAGTACAAACAATATTTGCACAGTCATGGTGATTTACACAGAGAATGTTGGTTTCCCCTTACTGGGACAGTGTGATGCAGGGAAGAGGCTGTCAGAGACATGCATCCTCATCTCTCTTCAGATAAACAGGTAGGAGCTAAATTTCACTTATAAACCACAAAAATAAGAAGGTCAATGCTGGAGAAAGGGCTGAAGAAGTTGAATGTGGTGTGCCTGATAATCAAAACCAGGAGACAAGGCCAAGCCTGCCCTTTGGGACATGGTGACTTTGTAAGTTCTATGTAGAAATCAGTTTGGCAAATACATAAAAATTTTTTATTTGGAAGTTTTTTTTTTAATGAAGGGAACTCTAATTTGAAAAGATACATGCACCCCAATGATCATAGCAGCACTATTTACAATAGCCAAGACATGGAAACAATCTAAATGTCCATCAGCAAATGACTGGATAAAGAAGTTGTGGTATATTTATACAATGGAATACTACTCAGCCATAAAAATAATAAAATAATGCCATCTGCAGCAACATGGATAGACCTGGAGAATGTCATTCTAAGTGAAGTAAGCCAGAAAGAGAAAAAAATTTATTATACGATATCACTCATATGTGGAATCCAAAAAAAGCAAAAAAGTGGATACTAATGAACTTATTTACAAAACAGGAACAGACTTGCAGATGTAGTAAACAATCTTACAGTTACCAGGGGAAGGGGGGGGAAGGGATAAATTGGGAGTTTGCGTTTTGCAAATGTTAGCCATTATATACAAAAATAGGTTAAAAAAACCAATTTCTTCTGTATAGCACAGGGAACTACATTCAATATCTTGTAATAACACTTAATGAAAAAGAATATGAAGATGAATAGATGTATGTATATCATGACTGGGACATTGTGCTATACACCAGAAACTGACACATTGTAACTGACTATACTTCAATTAAAAATTAATTAATTAATTAATTAATTAAAGGTTGAAAGGAAAGCCTGATACTTGGAAGTATCAGAAATAATAATATTGAGTCCTTTGTGACAGCAGTACTTATATCCACAACTGCACTCCCTCTTCATGGGGGACTCTCCAGGGGGGTTTTCTCTTTGTTTCAACAGCCTCTACCATCTGGTTCTGAATGGAGCCTCCACTGAACACTGTGAGAGGGCTGAGCTGTTCACCAGAGTCAGAGACGCATGGCAAGCGCCTCCGTGGTTCTGAGAGGAAAAAGGAAATCAGGAACCTTCCAGAATAAACTGAAGACCCTGGAAAACCCCAAAGAAATGAGAAATTGGATTAAAAATTCCTCATTGGAAGGGTTACAGCTCTCAGCATCACACTTCAGTGTTGCCTGCTGTAATAAGATCACCCTGGGTGAGATCAGCTCTGACGGTGGGAGGGCTGTGTGACAGGAGGAGGGGAGGGGAGGGGAAGGAAGATCTCTGTTCTCAGAGAAGCCACTTCTGTTTGGCTATACTCAACCACGTCTCTTTCTCCTTTCAAATACTGATGTCAAGGCCCTCAAGGATCCTGAGAGGTTTTTTTTTCCCCACCATGGGGACCCCTGGATATTTGGTGCTGAATTTTACTTTGTTACAATGGCCAAGTCAAAGAGTCCACTAGCTACACCCTCCCTGAAGTCCACTCTGGGCAAAATCTGAAAAACTCCGCTTTTCTACGTAAACACAAAGTGTAAATAGCAGGACCCTATTGTCATCATCTGTAACCGTCTGATACCTATGATGGTGTCTGTAACTGCCTAACTGTATGATGGTTTAAAGGGTTTTTCTCATGTCCTTGCTGACCGGGGTTGGGCTGGAGAGGAGGGAGGCTTGGGTGGTCCCCCAGCCCCCTCGTGGTGCTGTGTGCAGGGATCGTGCTTAGTGCCCTGCTCCTGATCCCAGTGCCTGGCTCTTGACCCTAGTGCCCTCTTCTTGACCCCTTGTGTTTTCCTTGAATCCTGTTGTTTCAACTGCAGCCGGAGGTCTCAGGCTTCAGCCTGCTTGAAAGACTAAAAGCATTTATCAACCTGACTTTAAAGTTTTTCTCTAGAGCTCTTTTCCATGGAGCCTCTTCCTATGTATCCTTTGTTCTAGGAACAAGAATATTAAGAAAATCCCAAAGCCAAAGGTAAATTTCTTACTCAGCAGAGGGAAGGGGACCACTGCATCTGCAAAAACAAGAACAACCTTGCAACAATTTGTTACCCTGTATGCAATCACTATGGAAAAAGCTGCCTCTCCTACTTCATCCAAAACACTGTCCTAGAGTCTCAATTCAGTAAGTGTGGTGCAGAGGCCGTGTTAGGATGTTCTGTTGCTCACAATGGAGTCCACAAAGATAGTCTGAGCCACAGGTACAGGGTTCTGTTTCCAGGAGCTGGGGTTCACTGGCATCTCACTAAAAAGCCTTCCCTGCTTCCACATGTGTGTAAATGGAGAAGCAGGGTTTGATATAAATGGTTTTGCTCTGTTAGTAACCTTGCTGGAGACATAAAGAGGCCATAAAGTCCTTCTCATCATCACAGGAAGTAACGGCCAGGTGGGTGGTGAGAGCAGGGTCACAGCCAGGAGGAGCTATTCTGTCCCAGGTCACTGATATTACAACAATATCCCCTTAGAGATGGGAATTAACTATTTCTAGCTCTTTGCTTTTCTTTCCATAATGAGAACATGGGGGAGGGTAGAGCTCAGTGATAGAGTGTGTGCTTAGCATGCACATGGTCCTGGGTTCAACCCTCAGTATCTCCATTTAAAAAAAATAAGTAAAATTTAAAATAAATAAATAAACCTAATTATTTTCTCTTTCCAAAGAAGAGAATATTCTCGTGTGTGTGACACACTTCTCTCCTCTCTTTGGGAGCTGCCTGTCTGAAGAGGTGCCTTGCAGAGAAGGTCATGGGCCAGCTCCTCACTTGGCTCTAGTGCCTGTGGACTCTGTGGGCTGTACTCAGATGCCCTACAATTCCAGCACCTTCTCCTTACAAGCATCCTTCTCTTTCTCTAGACCCTTCCTTTTGAAGTGCTGAGTAAAGCTATCACCTTCAAGTGTTAATGACAAATTTTGTTGTCACCTCAGTTCAGGGTAGAGGGTTTAATTTAGAACAGAGAGAGGGCCCAGGATGACTGGATTTCCAGCCCTGATTTATGGAACAGTTGTTTAGGGTCAGAAGGTCCTCCTCAGCCTCCGTCAAATCTGAGATTTTTATATTCTAACAATGCCTGCTGATGTGGTTACAAAATTTAGTACTGTGGTTCTTGTCTCATAATGGCATTTAAAATATTTTTTAATTTAAATTTAATAGAAATAATTATCTTTGAAAAATTAAGAATAGTACTTATAGTGGTAGAGTGGGATGACTTTTTACATCAACTCAGACAGGGTTTCTTGAAGAGCTAAGGTTAGAGTTTAGAATCAAGTTTAGACACAAGTAAAACTTACTGAAGAAGCAGGGAGAGACAAATCTAGGCATAGGGAATATTTTGAGCAAAAATTCAGAAGCAGGATAGGTGACCCATGTAATATTACTACCATATAATAGCCAGGGCCAACATTTTACAACTTCAAAGAAGATGTCATAAATACTGATGGTTTGGCAGCCAGAACAGCCCCAAGTGGCCTCTTCAAGGTCTATGTAAGTTCAGATCTCCCTCTCTCGTTGCTCGCTGCCTCACTCTCTCAATTTATAGGCAGCAATAAGTGATTCCTCACCCCTCCCCATCCCTAAGGAAGCAGCCCTGTGACCTTCTTAGGGGTGGAAATCTAAATCAGAGATGAATAGAAAAGGAAAAAACAGAACAAAGTGCATTTTTGGTTAGATATCAGGTTGTTAGCTTTATGCTGTTTAAATAGATTTCTATTTCTTGCAAATAAATCACGGCAACCACTCAAAATCAAAGAGCACATGGAAGACACATTCCTTAACATAAGATAAAAACAAAATAGCTCCTGTGGTTGTCCATGAAAGAATATGCAATAAAAATATGTGATTTGATCATCTTACGAGGGACATTGAGACAAGGTCTTCTTTAATACACAGGGATGGGATTTGATGGAGAGGCTCATAAAGGGCAGACCATCAATCAGTGTGGACCGCAACACACAGTGTGTGTCTCTGTCACTGGGAACTCCTCTAATCATCTTTAGAACTAAAGGTAAGAATTGGGTAAAATAAAGTTGAAAGAATATACAATTTCTATGATCCTTTCTAAAGTTAACACAACAAGCCCCAGCGCCCACTTCACAGTTACAATCTGCTCTGCCTCAGAGACAAGACCCCTGAGATGACCCACTCCCTGCTTTCTGCCGGAGGCTGTGCCGTGGAGAAAAGATTTGATCCACATAAACCAGCCCAGGCATTTAAAGCGTCACCTCTCTCAGAAAGGACACATACAAAGACCGTTTTATGGTTTCATGTATTTTTATAAACAGCAGGATAGTTAAACCTGACTCATTTTTTCTGATATTAACAAATTGTCAGGAATAGCTATATTAGTAGAGACAAAGTAACCTTTGCACCTTGTTGTATAAGAAAATAATCAAATGATTTGGTCTTGACTTTGGCATTTGAACACTATTAAGAGTTCACAAGTTGGCACATAATTGTTACACAAAAGTTGAACCTATAAAATACAAGTGTATTGACCTGTATTTTGAAGCTGGATTTATATTAGCTCTTAAGTTCAGAAGTTTTCTGTAACCTTAAAGGAAAGAAGGAATTGTGATAATAGGGGGGAAAAGAAAGCATCCAACTCAGCTTCAGAAGACCTGGATTCAGAGTCCTGAAAGAAAGGGAGATCTTAGAGACCATCTGGTGCTATAACCAAACCCCACATTCCACTAATAAGGAAACAGAAAATCCAGAGAGGTGAAAGTGGGAGAGATGGAGCTAGAGCCCTGCTGCTCATTTCAGTACTTCCGTCCACAAAGGACTGTTTCCCTGGCTCAGTCTGTACCCTCCTTAGATACCAGCTGTAAACAGAGGCGGGGAGGTGGGAGTGAGTCATGAAGAAGGGGTGAAGACGCAGAAACTTGCATATTGTGTAAAATACCAGGTTAAATAAGAAAATGAGGAGAAATGCCCAATCTCAAGGGAATTGAATTCAAATCAAAGCCACACCAGTGTCCACAATCAGCTCACACGTTGTCGTTCTTCCATGCTTGTCCTCAGCATACAGAGAGCAGTCGCCGGCCATACTTCCTTTCCAGAGCTACAATGCTTCCTCCAGATTTTCCAAGGCACCATCAAGATCTACACATATGGTTGTTATGAAAAATTTCCAGTTATGAAAAATTCTGTGATGCCCTACTGTAGAAACTCCTCTCTCTGGCTGACATTGTCCTATAGCATTCTTTTGTGCTTCCTGTCTTTTTCTTTAAAAAGTAGCAGATACCCAAAAGAGGAGACAACTCATCATTATGCTGTTAAAAGTGAAAAACAAATAAACAAGGCTTTACAGACTTTAAGTCTGATAATGTGTAAAATGTCTTTTGTATATATGCTATCAGTAAATTCTCACAACAGCTGTGTGAAGTAGGCATTTTATGTTGTTTAACAGACAAGTAAACTAAATCTCACCATGGTGGAGTGACATCCTCAAATTCACTTACCTCAATGAAAACGTTCCATTTGAAACCCAGATCTGTTTTTTTAGCTCAATGATTTCTTAGTAAATCATAAGTAATTTTTTTATACTAAAAGAAGATGAATACCACATCTATGGAAACCCATTTCATACAGTGAAGTGAGTTCTCTACCCTTGTTTGCTCCCACAATGCTGGATGTAACTGTAAGATTTTTTTTCTTGATTACTTTTATTTTTATTTCTATTTTTTATTGAAGGGTCGTTAGTTACAATGTGTCAATTTCTGGTGTACAGCATAATGTCTCAGTCATGCATACATATACATATATTCATTTCCATATTCTTTTTCATTAAAGGTTATTATAAGATATTGAATATAGTCCCCTGTGCTATGCTGAAGAAATTTGGTTTTTATCTATTTTTATATATAGTGGTTAGCATTTGCAAATCTCAAACTCCCAAATTTATCCCTGTCCACCCTGTTTACCTCAGTAACCTTAAAACTCTTTACTAAATGTCTGAGCCTAAATGTATGGGTGATCAAAGGTACTAGGGCTTCGGGGGAAAGGTACAGCTAAGTGGTAGAACACGTGCTTAGCACGCACGAGGTCCTGGGATCAATCCCCAATGCCTCCATTAAGGAATAAATAAATCTAATTACTTCCAGTCCCCCCCCCCAAAATAAATGGAACCAAAGTACTGGGGTTTCCATTATGTGAGGCTGAATGATACGGATTTAGTACTTCATTACTTGGCAGAGTGTACACCAGCATAAACCCTCCTGTGCTGTATTAGTTTCTGAAGTTATACATAATTGCCTTTGTTATCTATTAAGAAATAGTCTTCTCTCAATGATTTTAATGATTCTGTCTTCCTTCTAATTGTTGACATGAGAGATTCTGACTAGAAAACTTGAGACGACTTCACTCAGGAAGTGAGACTTGAGTTGGGATTTAAAGAATGTTCAGTTGCTTGTAGTTTCCAATCTGTTACCCTTAATTTTCTGGCCCCTTCCCCAGGAAAACCTGTGTAAACCAGACTTTATACCAAAAAACAAAAAAAAAAACAACACAACAAATCCTTTTAGTGGACTCAAATAATACATGATTTGCAGTGTCAATAGTTTAAATTTCTTTCATAATTGAAATGATTATTCTTGTTTTTCATCCTGAAAATATGAACCTTTGCATGTTTGATCTTCTTAAGAAAGTGGGGCACATCTGTATTATTGGAGATGGAATATAAATAGAACATTCAGCTAAAGACTGAGACTGAAGAGAATTTTTTTCTGTATCAAAACTATACACCTACTTTGAAGATGGTCTCATTGTAATTAGTTGGGTGTCTATTCATCTATTTATATGTTTATTTATTTTGTCCTCAAAACATAACTTAATCAGCATCCTTAATAAAAGCTGGTCTGGGCACATGGACTATAGCCTGCAAAAAAGAAATAAAAGGGAGCTAAAAATAAAAGAAAATGTTAGATTCCACCAAGTTTAAAATCCCTTAGAGGTTCTTTCTTGGTGCTGATCTGATTCTTCTGCTCATCCTGTTTCCTTAAGGGCTGAACCACATTACCTCTGCTCTGCCAACTTGCCCCATTTCAGGCTTATGGTATTTATTTATTTTCCCTTTTCCTTAGCTCCCAAATCTCCCTGTCTTGATGTCTACGAATCAAGGCTGGTAATCAAATTCTGACTCCTGGTTGCATTCTTTGTATGGTGATTTGATTCAAGGAATCATAATCTTGGCCTGTGCCTAGACTCATTAACTCAATTTCAGTGATTCATAAGGAAAGATATCTTTCTTTTGTTGACTACCAATTCTAGTCACTCTCATCTTTCTAATTTAACAAGTAATGAGGCCCAACTTTATATATTTTCTTCCTTGATTGAAATGCATATTGGGTTGTAAATAGGATATATATTATAACAGGTGTTCAATAAAAACTGATTAGACTTTTTTCCACAGAAACTTAATGTTTCATTGCCAGGTAATTACCATAATGGTCAACATGGTCACTATTTTGGTGTTTGATTAAATGATTCTCCAAACATGTTTAGTGAATAACTACTAGGGAACATTTAAAAAAATACTTTTATTGGAATATGGTCAGTTTACAATGTTGTGTCAATTTCTGATGTATAGCACAATACTTCAGTCATATAGGAACATACATGTATTAATTTTCATACCTTTTCACCATAAGTTACTACAAGATATTGAATATGGTTTCCTGTGCTATACAGTATAAACTTGTTCATCTAGTTTATATATATTAGTTAGTATTTGCAAATCCTGAACTCCCAATTTATCCCTTCCCACCGCATTCCCCCCTGGTAACCATAAGTTTGTTTTCTACGTCTGTGAGTCTGTTTCTGTTTTATAAATAAGTTCATGTTTTTTTTTTTCAGGTTCCACATATAAATGATGTCATATGGCATTTTTCTTTCTCATTCTGGCTTACTTCACTTAGAATGACATTCTCCAGGGACATCTATGTTGTTGCAAATGGCATTATTTAATCATTTTTTATGGCTGAGTAGTATTCCATTGTATAAATATACCACAGCTTCTTTATCCAGTCATCGGTCAATGGATATTTAGGTTGTTTCCATGTCTTGGCTATTGTAAATAATGCTGCTATGAACATTGGGGTGCAGATGTCTTTTCTTTTTTTTAACATTTTTTAATTGAGTTATAGTCATTTTACAATGTTGTGTTAAATTCCAGTGCAGAGCACAATTTTTCAGTTATACATGAACATACATATGTTCATTGTCGCCTTTTTTTCTCCATGAGCTACCATAAGATCTTGTATATATTTTCCTGTGCTATACAGTATAATCTTGTTTATCTATTCTACAACTTTGAAATCCCAAGTCTATCCCTTCCCACCTTCTGCCCCCTTGGCAACCACAAGTTTGTATTCTATGTCTATGAGTCTATTGAATTAAGGTTCCCTTTGAATATATGCCCAGGACTAGGATTGCTGGATCATATGGTAAGTCTATTTTAATTTTTTTGAGGAGTCTCCATTCTGATTTCCGTAATGGCTGCACCAAACTACATTCCCACCAACAGTTTAGGAGGGTTCCTTTTTCCCCACGCCCTCTCCAGCATTTATTGTTTGTGGACTTTTGAATGATGGTCATTCTGACTCATGTGAGGTGATAACTCAATGTAGTTTTGATTTGCATTTCTCTGATAATGAGTGATGTTGAGCACTTTTTCATGTGCCTATTGGCCATTTGTATGTCTTCATTGGCGAATTGCTTGTTTAGGTCTTCTGCCTAAACAAGCAATTTTTGGATTGGGTTGTTTGTTTTCTCTTATTTTTTTTTGGATTGGGTTGTTTGTTTTTTCTTATTAAGTTGTATGAGGTGTTTATATATTCTGGAGATTAAGCCTTTGTCAGTCTCATCTTTTACAAATATTTTCTCCCATTCCGTAGGTTGTTTTTAGTTTTGCTATGGTTTCCTTTGCTGTGCAGAAGTTCATAAGTTTAATTAGGTCCCATTTGTTTATTTTTGCTTTTATTTCTATTGCTTGGGTAGATTGCCCTAAGAGAACATTACTGAGATTTATGTTGGATAATGTTTTGCCTATGTTTTCTTCTAATATTGTCTTGTCTAATTTTAAGTCTTTAAGTCATTTTGAATTTATTCTTGTGTATAGAGTGAGGGAGTATTCTAACTTCATTGATTTACATGCAGCTGTCCAGTTTTTCCAATACCATTTGCTGAAGAGACTGTCTTTATTCCATTGTATGTTCTTGCCTCCTTTGTCAAAGATTAATTGATCAAAAGTTTATGGGCTTATTTCTGGGCTCTCTATTCTGTTTCATTGATCCATATGTCTGTATTTGTATCAATACCATGCTGTTTTGATGACTGTAGCTCTGTAGTGTTGTCTGAAGTCTGGGAGGGTAATTCCTCCAGCCTCATTCTTTTTCTTCAGTAATGCTTTGGCAATTCTGTGTCTTTTGTGATTTCATATAAATTTTAGGATTATTTGTTCTAATTCTGTGAAAAATTTCATGGATAATTTGATAAGGATCACATTAAATTTGTAGATTGCTTTGGGTAGTATGGCCATTTTAACAATATTAATTCTTCCAATCCAAGAACATGGGATATCTTTCCATTTCTTGAAGTCATCTTTAATTTCCTTAGTGTTTTGTAGTTCTCTGTATATAAGTCTTTCACTTCCTTGGTCAGATGTATTTCTACTTTTATTGTTTTGGATATAGTTTTAACAGGAATTGTTTTTTTACTTTCCTTTTCTGATATTTCATTGTTAGTGTAAAGAAATGCCACTGACTTCTGCATGTTAATCTTGTATCCTGCTACCTTGCAAACTACTAGAGCTGATAAATCAAATTTTAAAAGTTCTTTTTAGACTAACACTGGAGAGAAGGGTAGATACAAAGTACACAGGACAGGAACTCAGAGCATTTAAAGTTTGACGAGGGTATAACAGTTGTGAAAACAAATCAATTACAAGTCAAAATTAAATTAAAAAAATAACAAAAGAAGTGGAATCAGAGTGTCAGGAAGTGGCAGATGAAAGTGGAGTTAGGTTCAGGGGTTTACGGAAGGTTTACTCAAGGAAGTGGCACTTGAGTTCAAACTGAGAGAATGCAGATCATTAACAGAAAGTCATGAGAGTGTTCAAATACAAAGTGTATCAAGCTTGGTGGGGAGTCACTGGAACCAGAGCAGAGGGCTCTGGAGGCTGTGGTAGGAAATATGTCAGAAGTGAATGTCACCTCTGTGCTGATCCTTGCGGATACAAAGCCAGTGGAATGAATAGCTGGCTTTTTAAGGCAGACAGCACCCCAGGGAACATCTATGACATTGAACCGAGCTCTGTCCTTTTGCCTGCATACCATAAATTGCAAATACTTGTAGAATATGGATGATTCCCAGGAGCTGCTTTGGGACTTCTTGCTCCCTTCTCAAAAGTGAAGGATTTCCTAACTGACAAGGAAGTCAGAAATTTGGTCTCAGTCTCTGGCTTGGGAGCTGTGTCGAACGTCTTGGGCAGAGTGGAGGGTCTTCCTGTGTGTGCTGGCTCCACTGTGGGTTCTCTCCAGCATGGTATATACACCCCTCTCTAGAGCATCCTTAGCACATCTGCTAATCAGCTCCCCAGCCCAAACCATGACCAGAAGCCCAGGGTAAAAGGAATGGGGCAATTGTGTCTTTTTTTTTTAGATTCTGTATATAAGTGATGTCATATGATATTTGTCTTTCTTTGACTGACTTTCTTCAGTTAGTATGATCATCTCTATGTCCACCCACATTGCATTATTTGGTTCCTTTTCATGACTGAGTAGTTGAGCTTATTTGCAAAACAGAGACTCACAGACATGGAAAACCAACCTATTGGTACCAAAGGAAAGAGGGGAGGGAGGGATAAACTGGGAGTTTGGGATTGGCAGATACAAACTGTTATATATAAAATAGATAAACAACAAAGTTCCACTGTATAGCACAGGGAACTATATTCAATGGCATGTAGTAAACTGTAATGAAAAGAATATATATATACATACATACATACACACACACACACATACATGTAAACTGAATCACTATGCTGTACACCAGGAACTAACACAACATTGAAAATCAAATATACTTCAATATAAAAAAGGGGAAAAAAGAAATGGGTCAGAAAGTACCCCCTTCCTGCCACCATATCCTTTTGATCTCCATTAGATTAATCTTCCAACTGCACATTCACATACAAATATCCTTACTAATGGGATACAGGAATTTTAATATTTAAAACAATGAGGTAAAACTTTTAATTACTATAGACTTGCCCGTAAGTCTCAAATTCTAAACCATTTGGAATAATGGGAAGCCATGTAAGAGGGCCTTAAAAAAACCATTTGGAGAGATGGAGAAGGGGGTGTACATATGAGATGGAGAGAACGGTATCTTAGTCCTTAGCTTAATGGCAGTCTCTACGTTTGACACCCAGAATGGGTCCTTTTTCAAAACCCCATCTCTCCAGTAATGTCATAACATAAAACAATAATATTAGCTAGAGAATAAACATATGCTGTGAAATGTTTTATTGAGCTTTGTATGCATAATCATGCCAGTAAAGAATACACTTAAAATAATATTAACAGATACTAACTACTGTATATAAAATAGATAAACAAGGTCCCACTGTACAGCACAGGAAACTATATTCAATACCCTGTAATAACTTATGATGATAAAGCCTATGAAAAAAAAAATGTATGTATAACTGAATCACTATGCTGTGCACCAGAGACTAGCCCGACATTGTAAATCAACTATACTTCAATTAAAAAAATGCAGAGACTTTTGGTCAGTTATAGTGTTGTTTTAAATTTCCTACACAGAGTGTTCTTCCTTATTATCTGCATCCAGGGCTCACAGCCCCCACCTCCACTGTTCTCGCTCAGCGGCTACTGAGCTGCAGAATGTGAATATTCTGCTGAGCTGTTTAAAGGGAAATGTGAGGGATATTGGCGTCCCTTGAGACGTGCACCCCAGGATAATACAGCTACATATATAGAGACTGGGCTCTGCTTTTCATTTAAGGAGCCTGAGTTTTCTGGGATTCAAGTGGATGCCATCACAATTAATTTGACTCAAGCCACTTGGAATGGCTCACCCAGGAAACCATTCTGTGTGGGAGAAAAGACTGGTAGAAAAGGCAAAGCTGTGCTGCTGGGGGCAGGAGATTAGGCAACAGGCTGGAGAGAAGGCATCCGTCCCAGAGAGGGATGCAGCGTGGAGGATCCCAGAAGGGATCTCTAGAGAGATGCCCTGTGGAAGAACCCACGTTGTTTACCTGCCATGATGGGCAGGTCCCCAAGAAAGAATTCTAAGCTGCATTTTTTAATTTAAAAAGTCATTCCTCCTTTCCTTCTTCTTTCTCTTTTTCTGTCTTCCTGGCCCTCTTCTTTCAAACGCTAAGCAGTCAGGGAAACAGTGTAGTGCACGGGAGAGAAGGTAGTGAAAGGTGGAATTGCAACCCAAGCCCCTTCCCTGTCCCTAGACACTGCTCCCCAGCCCAAAGGGCAGCTTGGGTGCTGAGGAGGGGGTCATCTCAGAATGGATGTAAAGTAGGCTGGAATTGTGCTGAAAATGGATCTGTTCTTTAAACCTAAAAGTGACCTAGAATCAACCAAGTGCCCAGAGGTCAGATGGAGCCTGTTTTGAGGCAACGATTTGAGAAGAATGAAGTGTGAGCTCAGCTCACCCACAAACTGGTTACAGTAAAATCCTGTTCCTACACAGCAGGTTTAAGAGACACAGGGAGAAGGTGGCCACCTACAAGCCAAGGCAAAAGGCCTTATGAGAAACCAGTTCTGCTAACACCTTGATCTTTTGTTCGACAAGTGATTTTTGAGGCATGCACCTTGTTGAGTCTTCAGGTGCACAGGTGCATATGATAACAAGTCCTTCAACATCACTGTCTTTGTAGTTTTCATGGAGGAAATGTGATGCCATGCTGATGTCGGTGAAAAGCCAGGGCTCTGCTTCCAAATGACAGACACTGCCTCCCCTCTCCTGCTTGTTCAGGAACTTCTTCCCCTCATCCCGTATTTGACTGTCCACAACCACAAGCAGAAACCCTGAAAGCTTTCTGATTATTAATTTTTAATTTTTTTTTTAGTGGAGGTACTGGGGTTTGAACCCAGAACCTTGTGCATGCTAAGCAAGTGCTCTACCCCGAGCTATCGCCCTCCTCCATTTAAAATTTGTTTCTAGTGAAGTCTGATTTTCAAATAAGCATTTTCACAGATGTTCACCCCACTAGTAAAGAAGGAAATGCAAATGGAAAAGAAACAGTGAGATGCAATTTTTTAACCCTTCAGATTTGTGTAGTTGGAAGGTGCAGGTTATGTCTAAATAATCCACAGAAGTATTTTCAAAGTATATCAGCATTCAAGTAGGGTTCCTTGACATGCTATACATGATTCAGAACCATGAGAAATTTAATTTGGCAAACTATGGGTTAAACAAAGAAAACAGGTATTTTTACCACACTGCTTCTCAGGGTCTTTGATCTAGTAATGTGCTTCAGGAATCCCGAAAGCGGTGGTAATCACTGTTAACTACACATTAAAATCACTCAAGATTAAAATCACAGCATTTTTTAGGAATGCTGATGCCGGGGTCTGACCGCTGGAGATTCTGAATTGGTGTGATGTGTGGCACAGGCATTGGGATTTTGGCTGACTTTAATATGCAGCCGAAGTTGAGAATCTGTGTCTTAACTTGGGGGTGGGGTGGTGGTGGTGGTGGTGGTGGTGGTGGTGGTGGTGGTGGTCGGAAGTTTCTGTTTGGTTCCTATATCTCTTATGCCACACGTCAAGGCGTCAATGTGGGTTTATGGCAAATACAAAATACATCCATCCTGATTGTACATTGGAGACCCAAGGAAATGGTCACCGGGTGGGTGAGTAAACACAACATAGGCCACTATAAGCTGAACCTGAGTCAACATTCCCTGTGTTACCTGTTGTCCACGCACCTCCCACATTAACAGGAGAAACAGGATGACAAAATTTGGGTAAGCCTCTGAAAATGTGTCAGCTCAAATTCAGTATCCAACAGAGCTCAAAATGTCTAAGAGTATCTTTTAATTAATGTGTGGTAACTTGCATCTGGAGCTGTAGGTCTTTTGGGGAGAAGGAAAGCTGGAATAATTATTGAATACAATTGCCGTGGTGTCACGGGGTTTTCTCGAAACCCAGCCTCTCCTCTGGTTGTGGCTTCTGCATCTGAAAGCTGGCTCAAGTCCAGAAACTGGCCATGGGGTTGTGACATTTTCTTGGGTGGCTGATTTGGCTCCTTAAACATCTCTCCTGGCTTCCTTTTGTTTGTGCAGATTAAACAAAAGCCTTGTTGGGTTCCCAGTTATCTTAGTTCTGGGGTTATTGTGCTTTATTAAACGTCCCCGTAGCTTTATGTAAGCCAGGATCTCTTGGGTGGAACTGTGTCCTTGCTGTTTATTACAGTAATTGTGCTAACCTTGCCTTTGAAAGGTAAGACCCACTACCTGGACTCTAGTATTTAGGACCCTGTCCTCGCCTTTGCTGTCCAGGACCTCAGTCCTGTTGATCCTACTGTCAGACCTTACTTACAGAAGACAAGCGCCCCTGAGTTCTCAGTGACGCTTCTCTCCCCACCAATACTTTCCTTACTACTTAGGTGAGCAGAGTCATCTGAGGCCTCCTGCCTCACACAGTCAGCTTGTAGGTGTTTCACCCTCTAGCATACCCACTTCAATGAGCCTTCTGACCCTCACGTTTGCCATGGCAACTCTGGTATTTCTCATTCTGCTAGCATAGACCTTTGCTTTCTCCAGGCTTTGAGGATTTCAGCCTAGCAATATGTCAGGACCAACTCCTACGGTCCTTCCTAGAGTGTTAAATCCTGTATAACGAGAGATTGCCTCAGGATATATATGTATTTCCCCTCTGTTAGCAGACTTAGCACTTTCCCAGCTAGGCATTCGTTGTACTTAGTTATTGTTCTGTGGTTAGCAGGGGAAATGGGGGTAACTCCTGAGAGGATGTGGATGCCTTGCAAGGCAGAGACCTTTGGGTTGTCTTCAAGAAATGGGGGAAGAGCGTGGACCACCTCAGCAGTCCCAGAGGGGTTAGGGAAATCCCAGTGGGTTTGGGGATTTAATATTTTCAAGTGCTTCTAACCAAATGTCCCATTCCATGGCTCAGATTCCCACCTCGTTTCAATCAAGGTCTTGACTTTGGTGTAAGAGATTTGTTGACTTTGACGAGTCAACATCTTTTTGATTGTTACTGTTCTTATAATTAAGTTTTGGACCCGATACAGGTCATCCTCTTTCTGCTTTCAGACTGCAGCTGATGACAATCTCTGTTTAGGCTGCCCAAGGGGCCTTTCAGCTTTTACACTTTGCATGAGATTGATGATTAATCATACCTATCCTTTTGTTGTCTTTCTCCAGTACATTTATTGATCACGAGCAGTAGATATTGAATTCCCTAGTCCTTATAATGGCTATTTTTCCTTTATCTCTCAAACATTTGAGATATTGCGCCTCCCAGCACAGTCCCTTACACTGATGTCTCATCCCAGTTCACCACTGGACGAATTTTGAACTGCATCTGCGGGGCTATCCGTGTGTCATCAACAGTGATGAGATCGTCATTGCCAGTCAGACTGTTGATTATCCAACTCCCAAATCCGCTTCCTGAGATACCCACTAATGTTATCAGGTCCCCAGAGAACTGACTCTGAGACTTTGAGATACTTACTCAGGAGGAGCTTATCAGAAGCATTTAGTGGAGCAATACTTGGAGGGAGCAAGGGAAGCAGACCTGGGCAGGAAAAGAATCTGTGCTGCCCTGCAGGTACAGCACAGTCACAGCTGACCCTGCATGGAGCTCCAAGATGGGACTGTTGCGGGAGAACTGGTTCTTGCCTTGTGCAGGAAACAATTCAAGAGCGAGGCATGGTAAAGTGAAAGCAAGTTTATTTAGAGAGATACACACTCCATAGACAGCGTGCAGGCCATCTCAGAAGGCAAGAGAGAGCGACCATGAGGTACAGAGCTGTTAGGATTTACAGACTCAGTAATTTCATATGCTAATCAGTAGGAGCATTATTCCAACTATTTTGGGGGAAGGGGCAGGGATTTCCAGGAATTGGGCCCCTGCCCACTTTTGGACCCTTTATTGTCAGTCTGGGAACTGTCATGGCACCTGTGGATGCGCCATGAGGCTCAGGGTCTACTGGAAGTCCAGTCTTTTGCCATCTTGGTTCTAACCAGTCTGTCCTGTCCTCAAATGTTGTGTCATTCCTTCAGTGGTTGTGCCCTACCCCCTTCCCTCCTGTTTCAGGATCACTATTCACAGATGTCCCAAATTAAGACATGGAGGTCAGGCCTTTGCACCCCTTTGTACCCCATGTTTATTAGTCATTGACTCTGGGATGATTGGGGGAGTAGATGCAACTTTAGGTAAAGCTGCTTCCACTGACGGAAATTTCTGGAAAAGGACACAGCTGTGAGTGAGCTGTGAGCTGTGTGCAAAAGCGAGTTCCTAGGTCCTGAAAAGCACCTGGACAGTCAACACAGTATTCACTAGAGTGAATTTCTCATATTCACTATTTTATCTTTTATAAGAATAAAGGCCAGTATAGTAGAAGAGCCAAAGTGGAACTTCCTAGAAATGTCCCTCTTTACCAGTGTATTAAAGCAAAAATATTCATATCCCTAGAAAAACTGCAGGTTAGTGCCACCGTAAAACACTTGAAACATGCAAGAGTAATGGTGCTACTCATCCCATTCTCATGTAATTGCCAAGTTTTGCCCCTGCAGAAGGTGGGTGGGTTTTGGAGAGTGACTGTGGATTATCATAAAATAATCAATTGGTGATGCCAATTGCATCTGGGATCTCAGATGTAGTATATTTTCCAGAGCAAATCAACATAGACTCTGGCATCTATTATGCAGATATGACCTAGAAAGCTGTTTTTTTCCTCTATGCAGACATTCAAGGAAGACCAGAAGCAGTTTGCTTTCACCTTCATGGTCTTATACCAGGAGTGAGCCCATCCACACAAGTGTAACATAATATACAAGAGATCTTGTGTACTCCACCCAACACTTCACCAGCTCCCTCCATCACAAAAATACGCCAGTTTTTAATACCACCATGACAGTTCCCTAAAGGGCAGTGGACACAGTGCCCTGGGCCTAGTGACCCAGCAGATCCAATGAGATTCAAAACGGATGACAAATAAGGGTGCCGTCTGGACACTCTGGCAAACAGCTACAAAAGAATCAGACCTCTTGGGGGTTTGATCAAATCATTGTTCTCTTCTGCATACACCCATCCTTCTTGAGAAACAGCTTCTACCTCACTATTTGGGTCTGGTAGAGACTGAGCATCTCATTGTGTGACATCTATCGACTATCATTCACTGGGGATTGTCTGACCCACCGAGCCTAATGTTGACCATGAACAGCTGCAGTATATCAACAAATGGAGCTGGTATATGAGAGATCAGGCTTGAGCAGGTCCAGGAGACACAAGTCCAAGTCCCTGGCTCTTTGGCTGCATTAAGTCCTCTCCTTCAACATTTGACACTTATGTCCCTTCAGGGAAGCTTCTTATGACCATTTAATGGAGGAAGAGAAATATTGGACCTGCTTTCCAGATGATTCTGCTTGAAATCCTAGCACCAAATAAGGATGGATACCTGGATGATTAAAACCCACTAACAGATGGCCTGAGGGAGGGCGGTGAAGGGGAACCTTTCAGTGGGAAGAACTTTGAGCGGTGTATTTGGTTTTCCATTCCATCTGGGAGTAAGTCATACATACACATCTGCATGGATATATAGGTGGGAACTAATGAGTTGGCTGGATGGTCAGGCATTTGGAAAGGACAGCATTGAAAGCATGATGATGAGGAATTCTGGGGAGGAGGCATGTAGATGGACATCTGAGAATAGGCACAGAAGGTGAGGGATTTTCTGTTCTACGTGAATATTCACCGAAGGGCGTCTACTATAGAGAACACTTTCAGTGATAAGTGGGCAAATAACAGGCTTTGTATCGACTGTTCTCTTGCCCCACGTGTAAAGTGACCCTCACTAAGTCTGACCCGGCTCCCACTGCTGCAGAGCATCCTTTCCACCGACATCAGAAATGAACACTGAGACCCAAACGTGGCCCATCGTGCAGGTTCCAGGCAGCCCCTCAATGGCAGGTGGATTACACTGTGTCTCCTCCATCATGGAGGGGGATGTGGTCTTCACTGGGTTAGATACCCGCCCTGGATATGGTTCTGCTCTGCTTGCCCATCATGCACATGCTGGCACTAAAATCTGTAGAGTTACAGGATGCCTTTCTCACCTTTTCAAGGCTCCATCAGTAACGTTTCTGATCAAGGAACCAGCACAGCTGCCTGGTGACCCTTCTCCAAAGATCTGAGTCTCAGCCTCACAGGGTCACCCCCTAAGCTCAGAGATGCCACCATCAGGCCAGCAGCAACTCCTCCTCAGAGGCAGGAGCTTCGGCTTTGTGGGACTTCTCTAAATTTCTAAGGTTTACTTATTCTGACCCTTTCCCTTATTCCTTCAGCCATAGGGATGGTAGTTACTTTCTGCAGTTGTTATTACCATGGTACTTAAAATTCTGCTTTTACCCTTTCGGGTAAAATGTTAATCAGTTAATGACTGGATATCTAGTTAATGATTCTTTGCATTCAATTCTCTCTGTTCACATAACTGCTGTAATTTCTGTCTCCTGAGTGGGCTTTAGATGATATACATGGTAAATATTTATTGAATGGGTAAGTACATTTACTCCTACTGGGACACTGCCACAAACCTTTTTGGGGAAAATGCCCATAGGACTCTTAGTTTGCAAATTCTTATCATCTGGAGTCTTACATCAGTTTTAGATCTAGCTTGGTGGCCATAATGTCACGGTTCCACTTCCCCATTGTTCTTTGTTTAATCATCCCTATGTTAAGTCAAGGTAGTATGTTGTCCTCTTAACTACAATTGCTCACCTAAACTAAATGGGAGTTTCTGTTCTGTGTGAAATCAGCATACAGAGATGTATTTCCCATCCTTATGGCACCAATTCTACAGAGGTAAGCCACTTGCATTCCCGTATCACTCTAAGTGTGCCCACAAATACAGAATAAATTTTGTTACTTAGTAATCATCAAATAACCTGCTGATAAATAAATTAACTGAGAGCATTTAGTGCTTAAGATGTTCAGAACCTTTCACACACCTAAGTGTTAGTTTTCCCTTTTTATAATCTTCCATTCAATGTGATATTGAGAATCATCCAAGAACAATTTTGAAGATAAAAGTTAATATTACCCAAATGATTTCATTTGGGTTAAAAAAAAAAAAAGCTTCCTAACAATCTGACAACACATTGCTGAATGAAATGTGGCATCTCCCAGGCATATTTATCAGTTTTTAAATCAGAAACCAGAACAAACTGGAATTTAAAGCAACACCCTACAGATTAAGAGAGAGCCCCCACACTTCCGATCTTTAATCTGTAAGAATAAATTAAACAGAAGCAGGTATTTATGTAAAGCTCAATTGGACTTTTAATTTGCTTCTAAACGTCAGATGTAGCCTTTGATATGCGAAACCTAAGAAGGGGCATTAATCAGAGTTAATGCTTCTTAATCCAGTGCAAATTGTTGGCAGTGATGCTGAGGTGGGAAAGGAGACCATGGATGAAAACACTGCATCTCCTTCTGTGTAAGTGCAGAATTTCTTCAAAACAAATGTATCCGTCCTCTCAAACACATTTGCTCTGCTTATCTTTTATGTCAAAGAGTTGTCCTTTATTTCATAATGTATTTTGCACTAATCTTGATTTGAGAACGAGCGTCTCAATATTATTGACATTTCCTGACCAGGTCTGGTGATCAGTGTGGAAATGAATCAAATAATTCATTGATGATTTAAAATAGGAAACCCAGTTCAGAATAATGTCACTTCCTCTGACTACTCCTTATTTTGTTCTATCTTCCATGCCCTATTCTCTGGTGATGAATTTTGCTGTATTTGTAAAGGGTACTGAAGTGATGAAAGAAGGGAAACTGTTTCAATGAGGCTGCTCATGTGGGAGCAGACAGCAAGGTGAAGATTGCAGGAGAACTTCATCATCCCATGATTTTGATGATTGTCTTACCAGATCTTTATTTTCATCTATTTTGAGTCTTTTCTTGCTCCTACCTGGGTTTAATCACCCTTTGTGGGTTAGCGCCACTGCCTCCGCGGCTGCACATTCATGGTTCTTATCTCATCTCTGAGATCATAGGACCATCTCAGCTCAGAGAAGTAAACCAGTCATGCACTCAGAGCTGCAGTCTCAGTGCCAACCCACTGGTGGGCTCCAGTCTCAGCATCTCTCAGCACAAGGAGAATTGCTACATTTTTTTTCTCCCAGCTCTTTAAAATTTTCCCTGGAAGGAGAGGCATGATATTGGTTAAACGGGTCACTCAAAACATATCTCCAATGCAAAAGTGTGTATTTTTGCAACCCGATCTCAAAGTTAATAAAATACAAAGCATGAAATGTGCAAAAATATTACAGTAGGTTTGGCTTCTGCTCTTTAAAAACAAGTTAAATCCAAATTTAGGTTCTTGCCACGTCATTAGCCAAGCCCTAGTTGTCTTTAGGTGTCACTGCACATATGGTCTGTGAGATCACCCATGGTCTCCAGGCCCCCTGTTAGGTGACCAGATGGACTGGCTGAAATCCCAGGGAGCAAGAGGGCTATGCAGGCATTCCACTGCCCAGCACTGCAAAGCGTCTTTGCTTCATGCACTCACCAAGGTGCGCTTTCCCAAATTACACTTTACTTAAAACCTATAATTTGGTATATTAATTTAAAACATTTTCATTTTCAAAAGACATTTAAGCTCTTTCTTCTTGACTATACCCAATGCCATTTCTTTGAACAGCAAGAATAATAACAACATATGACCTAAAATAAAGTTCTATTATGAAGATAAGGTTTTATCATTTTAATGACATTAATTTAAAGAATTTTTAGGCTTGTTCAAATTGCGATGTGTCTCCTCTTTTAAGTTCAGTCAAGTATTCTTTTTTTTTAACATTTTTTATTGATTTATAATCATTTTACAACGTTGTGTCAAATTCCAGTGTTCAGCACAATTTTTCAGTCATTCATGGACATATACACACTCATTGTCACATTTTTTTCTCTGTGAGTTATCATAACATTTTGTGTATATTTCCCTGTGCTATACAGTGTAATCTTGTTTATCTATTCTACAATTTTGAAATCCCAGTCTATCCCTTCCCACCCTCCACCCCCCTGGTAACCACAAGTCTGTTTTCTCTGTCTGTGAGTCTATTTCTGTCCTGTATTTATGCTTTGTTTTTGTTTGTTTGTATGTTTTTGTTTTTGTTTTTTAGATTCCACATATGAGCGATCTCATATGGTATTTTTCTTTCTCTTTCTGGCTTACTTCACTTAGAATGACATTCTCCAGGAGCATCCATGTTGCTGCAAATGGCATTATGTTGTCGGTTTTTATGGCTGAGTAGTATTCCATTGTATAAATATACCACTTCTTCTTTATCCAGTCACCTGTTGATGGACATTTAGGCTGTTTCCATGTTTTGGCTATTGTAAATAGTGCTGCTATGAACATTGGGGTGCAGGTGTCATCCTGAAGTAGATTTCCTTCTGGATACAAGCCCAGGAGTGGGATTCCTGGGTCATATGGTAAGTCTATTCCTAGTCTTTTGAGGAATCTCCACACTGTTTTCCATAGTGGCTGCAGCAAACTGCATTCCCACCAGCAGTGTAGGAGGGGTCCCCTTTCTCCACAGCCTCTCCAGCATTTGTCATTTTTGGATTTTTGAATGATGGCCATTCTGACTGGTGTGAGGTGATACCTCATTGTAGTTTTGATTTGCATTTCTCTGATAATTAGTGATATTGAACATTTTTTCATGTGCTTTTTGATCATTTGTATGTCTTCCTTGGAGAATTGCTTGTTTAGGTCTTCTGCCCATTTTTGGATTGGGTTGTTTATTTTTTTCTTATTGAGTCGTATGAGCTGCTTATATATTCTGGAGATCAAGCCTTTGTCGGTTTCACTTGCAAAAATTTTCTCCCATTCCGTAGGTTTTCTTCTTGTTTTACTTCTTGTTTCCTTTGCTGTGAAGAAGCTGGTAAGTTTCATTAGGTCCCATTTGTTTATTCTTGCTTTTATTTCTTCTAGGAGAAAATTTTTGAAATGTATGTCAGATAATGTTTTGCCTATATTTTCCTCTAGGAGGTTTATTGTATCTTGTCTTATGTTTAAGTCTTTAATCCATTTTGAGTTGATTTTTGTATATGGTGTAAGGGAGTGTTCTTTTAAGAATTTGTTTTTAAATTATTTTGCATCTATTAAAAACCCAGGGCAAAACTGCTCAAATATTTTATCTTTAGAGTTTATAGTTTTATAGTACCAATTCGATTATATATATTATATAAATGTGTATATATTATACAAAGGGGACATATATATATGTATATATATGTGTATGTATATATACACATATGTGAATGTGTATATATTTTTTTGAGCTTATAGTGAAAGAAATTAGTAAAATGGTTTGAGTCTACTATGTGCCAGTGTCTTGCACTTTTAATATATTATCTTATTTAATCCCTGCAAGATAGGAGGCAGATTAAACACAGGGCAACAAGACTCAGAAAGTTTAGATTGTATTCAACCTGTTCTGTTTTGATTTGTCCTTTTATCCTTCAAATAATATACGAAGTTAGAAATAATACATGAGGCTTTGCAATATATTATGAATTTTAGAGTGGTCAAATTGATCTTCAAACAGATACAATTATGAGGAAGGATTGAAGATGGGAAGAGCGGCAACACTGAAGTCGGATCAGAGCTGAGTTCTAATCTTGTTGTGCAATCTCGAGCAAATGACTTTATCTTTCTCATCAATAACGGACATTAACATCCACTTGATACGGTTGTCTTGAAGATTATGTCAAATAACTTATGAGACGCTCTTGACCCATGATAATCAGTCATCCAATAAATGCAGTCCCCTTCCTCTTATTAGCTGTAATACTTGTTAAATTACATGTACTCTTGGAGAGCCAGTTTCCTTCAAGTATGGGGAAACAATTTCTACCCTCAGAGTGACTGTGAGAAATAAAAAGCATTTTATGTATGAATTAAATTTCATCTTCAATAAGTTGTTATTTTTGTTACTGCAGAGGGAATAATAGAACAGGCATTTCTAACTAGGAACCTACGTTATTGAGTAAAAGTCATTATTATTGTAAATATTCCAGAGTGATTTGAAAGCAGTCATTACCTCGCTATACTGACCCTCAAAATAAATGTCCTCAAGTGAGTTTATAGTGTGATCTGGAATGACAGATCCAGAGGGTTTAAGCAAGGCAAGGCTCTCCTATCAGTGACATTTTTTTGGATTAAAGCTTTCTGAGTGCATGTCTCCAAACAACTGCAAAGAGATACCTGGCCTGAAACTAACACTGCCAGATTGTAGACGAATTGAAACGAGACCATTCTGCACTCAGATTCTAATGAATCACTGCTGTCCTCATATTTGGTTGCATAATTTAATTACAGTTTAGATGTGTGGACAAAAGGGAACAGTCCATCCATCTACGATGGGAT
This sequence comes from Vicugna pacos, assembly GCF_048564905.1. Classification (NCBI taxonomy): domain Eukaryota; kingdom Metazoa; phylum Chordata; class Mammalia; order Artiodactyla; family Camelidae; genus Vicugna; species Vicugna pacos. The sequence goes on along the minus strand of NC_132994.1, from coordinate 8,034,949 downwards.
GTTCTTCAGAAGTGATCACCTACTGGCTGTCGAGTCTAGCCATGTCCTCTCAGGGGAGCACGTGTCCTACCCAGATGTTTGTTGCTTGTGCACATTCCTGGTTGATGAAGTCCATGCCTGGTGGAGTGGGCAGTCCAGCCTTGGCTTGGTAAGAGCTGGGTGGAGCTTCCTGGCTGACTGGGTCCCTTCTCAACTTGACTGCCTGAAGACCTTTGAATCTGCACATATCCTCCATTCAGTGTTCTTGCCTGTTCGTTTACTTCTGTTGTCATAAAGGACCCGATGGCTGACCCTCTGCAGCTCAGCTCAGTGTCTGTGCCCCATGGTCATTCTGGGCAACTTGGAAAAGTTAAAATAACCCTTGCCTTTAATTACTACTGACATTACCAAACCCCATGTTGTTTAAGGGAAGCTAAAGAATGTGTTTCTTTGGCAAAGTCCAAAACTAAGTGCAGGCAAGAGCCTCTCCCCACCCCACCACCTAGCTTGAGACCCTTATTGATCAATTTTCAGTGAGATAAACCCATATAGAGAAAAAACCTTGGGCTCAATCCTTTCCTCCTTCTGCCATAATTCCCTAGAGATTCCTTTTACTTTCTGTATGTCAAATGCTTCTTCTGTCTGACTCCAAAGCCAACACAAATCCATAATATGCTTAATGAGACTGAAAGGAATTTGGAAAAATCTTTTTCCAGGAAAACAGCATGGCCTGAAAGCATATTGTTCTACTTAAGCATCCAGAACTCCTCCTGAGCGCAGCGTGGACGCTCGGGTTGGGTCTTCTGCCATACCGGACCTGAGGGGGAAGAGGGGTGGCAGGGTGTTGGCGGCCCAGACGAGAGGCACAGCAGTAGGTGGGCTGTGTGCTTGGCCTGAGTTCTGGCCAGGTGGGTACAGGGACCGTGTTTATACATGCTGAGGAAGAGTAACTGGAGCTTTTAAATTGTCCCCATTAGGAGTCCAAGGACCAAGAGCAAAGCGTTTGCCAGGCCGCCTTGGAACTCGCTGCAAGGCTCGTACCTCCCATCCAGAGAAGACTGACTGTTGATGGGTGTATGAGACGTACCCCGACCCCCATCCCCACACCCACCCCCCACTAGCACCACGCCCTACCCCGTGTAGTTTGCAGGCAATTGATGGGAGTTTGGCAGGTAACTTTACCCAGTTATAATTGTTCCTTTGTCTGCTAGAGATCAGTTCCAGCCAGCGTCATGGTGAACATGACAGGGCTCCTATAGGAACCCCAACCTGGAGTGGAGGAGGCCCTGCCAGAAACATCCTCTTACCTCTCACCAAAAGGCACCATCATAGAAAAGAACAGATCTGACTGCATATTAGATCTGTTCCTTTTTTCTTTAAGGCTGTGCCCTGTTTTCTAGACATAGTCTTGCTAGCTCTGCAACTTTTGTAAAGCAATGTTGCGTTTAGCCTGAAATAGACAGGAGAGCCTATTCTCAAGGCTCTGACCTTTAAGGATATTCAGGCTTTTGCACACCTAGAAAGATAACAAGCTGCAGAATAGAAAATAACATGTGTTTTTTTGGAGGTTTCCTGGGACACCATTATCTGACCCACGTGGACAGGTGCAAGAATGAATACTTCGAAGAAGGAACAATTCCTACACCAAGAAGTTTGCAGCAACCAACCACACTCCCTCCCCTTTTTAGTATCAAAGGAGCCTAATTCTGACTTGGGAAAGTTGATTCTTCAAGACTAGTCTGACATCTTCTTGGTCTTCCAGCTTTCAAATAAAGTCACTATTCCTTGCCCCAACATGTCATCTCCTGATTTATTGGCCTGTCTTGTGTCGAGTAGAACGAGTTTGTACTAGGTAACTGCACCTCACACCTTCCCAGTACAAGACAACCTTTACTTCCTATCTCAGAAAAGAGCCGAACAATACAATAGTAAAAGATACACAAATCCATTCTAATCAGAGAAATACGAACAAACATGAAATGCTATTTTCCCACCTATCTAAGTGGTAAACTTTTGCAAAGATGTTCCCAGTGTTGGGAACCCTGTTCAGAAACCTTTCACAGGCTGCCAGTGGCGGTGGCATGTAAAGGGTACACACATTTGGAAAGCATCCGTCTGTTCGTGTCTATCAAACTTTTAATGTGCAAACCTTCTGCCCAGTAAGTTGACATCTACAGAGAAACTTTTTACTCTGTACATTTCAGTACTGTTTACGTTTTCACAGTAATATGTATCACCTGAGGAATTTAAAAATACATTTTTAATGTTTTTAAAACTGTACTGAACTGTAGGCTTCTATAAACATTTTCTTCAGCTTTGTAAATTTACTACTCTGGAGGAAAAAATCAAATGAATTTTCTGGATTTTTCCAGGAGTGATTAGTAGCAAAAGTTGAAAACAAGACTCTTGAGTCTGTCTCTGGGAGAGGCCTGCAGGAGCCCAAGGACAGACCCAGGGGTTTCAGGGTTGGGGTTAGGGCCTGGAAGGGGCCAAGGAGCTGAGTGAGATATGCTAAATTTTAAATGTCACCTGGAAAGTAAAACTGTGGCAAGAAGCCCAGGAGTCCCCACCATCCATTCTCAAAGACTCATAAGGCTCATGAGAGAAACACAGAGACACTCACCAGGACACCAAATATCTCTGGACCCAGCAGGCACAGATATTGCAAACTAGTGTAAAACCACAGAACACCTACTAGAACACTCTACCCAGTAGAAATTAAGGCCCTCCTTCTTCAAGGGGATGTAGAAGAATGTTTAAAATGTATATATACACACCCTTCCCTGTGCCTTCCCCGCTAGACACAAACACAGGCCCCCTTTGAGCAGTGGCTGCAGGGGCGAGGTTGTGGGGAACGAGGAGGTTGGGGTCCCTTTTCACATCCAGGAGGTGTACGGTGCTTGGGGTCTGAGGACGCTGCCATAGCATCTCCTAGAACCCGAAACCTTCAATTCCCTGGTGACTCTGCCACCACGCAGGTAGCAAGGAGAACCTGAAGCCTTCCATTCCTTGCCACTCCCTCCCCACCGCAGGCGGCAGTGAACTCTGGGTCTCGACGCCCAGGTGCTGCCAGGTCCAGCTTTGAGGACCAGATCAAGGTCAGGCAGGTGAAAGACGGGACGGGGACTCCTGGCTGCTGCCCAGGCAGAGTCAGGAACATTGGGACGGGCTGTGGGCTTTGGGAACATCTGCTGCCTGAGGCCAGTCTCTGGAGGTAGATGTTGTGTACATTCTGGGATCCCAGAGCGCCCCGCACCCTTCCTCCCAGGTGGCTTGCTGTTGCTGGGTGCTGCTTTCAGACTTGCTGGGGGGCAGGAGGCTGGCCTGGCAGCCTCAGAGCCCTGGCAGCCTGGGGCCAGGCAGGAGGCCGGCAGGAATGCACCAGAGCCGCACGGAACGGAGGCCGGAGCAGGGAGTTTGCTGCCTCCCACCCAGGAGAAGGGCGCTTGTTTCCACCACGCTCCTGTGCCAGGGCAAAAAAGCTGATTCGCCACCCTTGCCCTGGGCACAAGCACGTGTGCAGCTGGCAGGTTGCAGGCATGTGTGGGCAGGCAAGCAAACTCCCACATGTGTGAGTGTGGTGTGCAGCAGGGCTTGTGTGAATGTGCACCCTTGAAGGCAGTATTCAGTTGAACCACTTTTTGCCTGTGGCAGGTCTGTGGCTGTGTGCAAGAGGCGAACCCCTGGGAGCAAAGTTCTAACCCTCCCCCACCAAGGCCCTAAACCTGGAGGGTTCTGTTAACCCAATCCACCAGCAAAAACCCACCCTATGCCTTTGTCTTCTGGAACCCTCTGGCCTCCAGCCTCCATGGCTGCAGCTGCGCCAATAGGCAGAGCTGTGATTTCTGGGTAAACACACAGCCAGCATGCACACAGACTGAGCCTGTGGATGACCGTGTGTGCACACTGCTCTGGGATGCGGTGTGGGAGAGGCAGAGGGCGTGCCCCCACCCAGTGTGAAGGCTGGTGGGAATACAGGAGGCAAGAGACCCTGACTGGCTCAGTGAATGGGCCCTGGAGGTGGAAGACCATGGCCTGCAGGAGCCGAGAGGTGGGGCTCCCTGAAAGCCCCGCACAGGAAAATGGCAGCTAAGCTGGGACCCACCAAAAAGGGGTGGTAGTGAGGGTGAGCAGGGTCTCGGTGGAGGAAACGGCCAAGCAAAGGCCATGTGGCAAGGGAGACTGCAGGGGTGAGGCTTAGACAGGAGCTGGAGGGGAGGAGAATGGCAGCACCGTCCAGGGCTTCCGTAGGGAACCAGGCCAGACTACAGAGCCCTGTAGGCCTCAGCCTATGTCCTGGGAGTGATCTTAAACAGAGGTGGCCACTTGGGCTGATGGACATACCAGAGAGATGGTGGGCGTTCTTGGGCCAGGTGCATATTGAGTGGCCTGGAGCAGCGCCCACCCACACCTGCACTGGACTCCAGACTTCACTCACCACCACAGAATGGCCCCCGTCCTGTCACCACCCACGACTCCCATCAGTGTGCAGTGTGAACAGACCCACAACACAGCTCACGTATCCCACAAAGGCAAGGATGCACGGAACAGAATGCAGGTGTGCACCGCCCTGGAATCTGGGCCCCGTGGTGGATGCTCATGTCCCAGGACGCGAGGCCTCTCCAAGGACACCAGGGCTGCAGGGCACCGGGAGAGCCCCTCTTCTCACCCACTGCCTGTTAACACTTGATGGAAAAGCAAGGCCTGAGAGGGGAAAGCTTCAGCTGGAACTCCGAGTCCCCACCTCATCCTGGGCACAGCTGCAGGGGACAGAGGCACGAGCCCCCTCCCCCAACAGGGAGACCCCAGGACCCCTGGATGCAGCTGGATGGGAACCCCCGGTTTCATATCTCCTTCTGCCACAGGACCGCACACACAGAGCCCTCCCTGCACCACCGTCTCCTCCTGCCTCACAGCGGAGGGGAGGACTGGAGCTCCTGGATAAAGACCCAAGCACGCTGGGAGACCCCTGATGGCCCACCCGTCGCCCACCCCTCCTTTTTTTCCTATTTCATCTCTACTAACTGAAAAGTGACAAGTGATGAGAGCAGCAGCGAGGGGCTTCAGTGCAAAGGGGGTCTCCTTCCCACCCCAGACCTCAGGTTCTTCTGTAAATGGGTCCCAGTTGTCCTTCGAGAATGCTCTGTGCCTCCACATGCGAACTGTTTGTCTTATAAGTGCTTTAGATGAATGGAAGCGTTCTGTGTGCAGCAGGGGCACCTGGCTCACCCCCTCTCACTGCCCCCACACCATCACCCCCCACCCCACCATTGCCCTACCCCAACACCCTCTCACCCCATCACCGTCTCACCCCTCACTGTTTGATCCTCACCCCATTCCCCACTATTGCCTCAGTCTCTGACTTCCACCATTGCCTGCCATCGCCCACCCCCACCATCTCAGCCCCATTGCCCCCTACACCCCTCATCCTCACCCAAATCTCCCTGGGGACCCCCACCCCCCTCTGGCTCTCCATTATGTTCCTGCTGATCCCACCACCCACCTCCCTGCCCATGGGGTCTGTGGGCATCCTCGAGAGCTCACTTGGAGGAGGCACAGATGGGGTCTCAAGGCCCTCAGGGCCTGCTGGGTGACTGTGGGTCCCAGAGAAGGCCCCAGGGCAGGCGGTTTCCAGAGGCTCAGAGGCTGAGGTGGACAGTGCGATGAGACCCTGGCTGTCCCCATCCACTCCCAGCTGTGGCCAGTTCTGGGCATGCCGACTCTGAGCTGAGACTGGGCGGAGGAGGGGCTGCTGTCAGAGCACCTGAGGTGCTGGTGAACAGGGTCATCGGTGCTCTGGCTGTGTCACTGACCCACACCTGGCTATGGGTGGAGGGCCCCACCCCGCGGAGCAGGTGCCTCCCGCCTTGTTTGGCATGGGGACTTCGGACAGCGCTTCTCGCTGCCCAGAGACACACGCAGGGTAGGAAGCCTTGCAGCCCTCCCTTGCATGCAGCCCTGCCTGAGTGCAGCGCTGGGAGCTGTCAGGGGCCACCCAGGGCGGGTGTCGGTGAGCCCCAGTTCTCCCGGAGTAGTGCCAGTGATTTCAGGACATGAGAGCGCCCTCCACCACCTGCTGTCCCTGCTCCCCACCCGAGCCCTGACTGTCTGGTCCCCCCTCACCTGGGGCACCTTTAGAAAGGTTTTCTCTCAACAGCAGCACGTGCACATGTGCACACGTGCGCTCACACACACACACCCCCAACTACTCTGCTGCCAGTGCACACCCTCACTCCCGTGCCTACACACACACACATACAGATGTACCCCAAGTCACATAGGCCTGTCCTTCAGTCCTGGCCTGTCCCAGCCGAGGGCCCCACAGCTCTGTTCCTGGTTGCTGGGTCGGCGAAGCTCAGCCCAGGCTGCAGGTCCGGCTTGTCCTATCTCCACCCAGCCCAGCCTGGTGCTTGGGATGCAGCTGGTGGTGGCCCTGAGCTCTGCCCGGCCCACACTCTCTGTCAACCTCCCTCACCCTAGCTGTCCCAGGGAGAGGGGAGATGGTGTCCCACAGGTGTTGGGGAGGCCCAGATCCGGGAGCCTTGGTGCCTCTTAGTACCAGGGACTGGGGCCCTACTGCCCAGTGGGGATACCTGGCTGGTCTGCCCCCACCTCTCTGCAGTGAGTGGACTATGGCCAGGGGCCTCCTTACGGCAGGCCTGGGGTGCCCCACAGTCAGCCAGGGGACTGGGGGGCTGGTTGGCTGGCACAGGCTGTGAGTGGGGGCAGATGGTGGCCGTGGGTCTGCGGGGAAGGCTAGTCAACCACCCCACCTGGCTCTGTGCTCATTAAGGGAGGCCTGCCTGGGCTCCCCAGCCCCTCCTCGCCACCCCAAGCCCCTTAGAAGGCGCAGACAGGTTGTCCTGGCTCTGCGATGGGGTCTCCCGCCAGGGCTGCCTCTGTCTCCAAGTGACGAGCTGCCTCACCTGCTATGGCCCAGGGGGCATATGTGGAGGCCCCTGGGGCCCCCCAAGCAGGGACGGCAGGCTTCAGTGGGCAGGGTGGTCAGGGGCCCCCTCCTGCTGGCTCTCCCAGCCCTGCACACCACCAGTCCCTGGGGCATCCCTCAGTGCCGCAAGTGCCCACCTGCCCTCCCTCCCCAGTGCAGCCTTTCCCAGACACACAGGTGGGCACTGTTCACATGGCCAGCAGGACAGCAGTGTCTTTTGTGGCTGGTGTCTGGGGATGCCATTGGCGGCTTGGGGTGGATGGGGAGGGTACGGAGGCAGGACCTGGTCCTATCTGTGTGCTGGGCTAGGCCTGGGGAGGATCCAAAAGGCTGAGGTGAGGCTGGAAAATCCTGGAGCCTGAGGTACCAGTGTCCAGCCCATGCCCTAGTTGTCCGGCAGGGAAACCAAGGCACTGGGGCTTCTGATCGCAGGCAGGGATCATGGATGGTTCACACGCTCGTGGGTACATCCGGGACGGTGGGAGGTGGGGGTGGGGTCTCTCTTCTGATGGGGACCCTGCCAGCTGCAGCGTGGGGCCTATATGGCTCCTACCCCATGGGAGTCCCATGAGAACAGAGACCGGTCCTGGTGTGCAGTAAATAAACCAGTCATCGTCTCCGTCCCTCGTCGCTGTGGCTCCAGCTCCTTGTCCCCGCCTGGCATGGCCATCTCTCTGAGGTCCCCCACCCCTCACCCTGAGGACAACCTGCAGGCTCTGGGAGGCCGTGTGGCAGGTTCGGGGAAGAATTTGACCAAAGTGATGGGGGCTGGACCCCTGGAGAGCCTCCTGGCAGCAGGGCATTTTGGTCCTGAGGGTGTGATGGGAGAGGCAGGGACCTGAGTGGCAGGGCTTGGGAACCCAAGAGGGACAGTGGGTGATGGGCCCTGCAGTGACCCAGGCTGGTGTATGGGAAACCAAGGGCCAGAGAGGGGCCCTGTGGCTTAGGGGAGACAGTGAGCACCCAGTGAGCACCTCTGGAGAGAACTGCCCAGTGATCACGCTGAGCCCTGGCCCTGAGTCAGAGCCCACAAGCCTCTTCCACCCCTCACCTTTGGTCAGCAGACTGGCAGAGTTTGACCCCAGCAGAGTATGACCCCAGGGTGCTTGGTGGCCCCTTATAGGCCCCACACTGCTAAGGGCAGAGGGGGAGCCAGCTCAAGGGAGCCCAGCACAGAGGAAGCCACAATTCAGATGCTGTGGGAGCTGCCAGAGGTCCCCCGTGCCAGGTGCGCACCCAGCCATCTGCTGGCCTGGCCCTCCTTCTCTGAGGCCCTACCTTCGGCGTCTTGGGGCTCTGTCCTGGCCATTGGCCTCTCTCTAAATGGTCCTCGGCAGGCAAGCCCTCCTCTTCCAGTCCCTGTCTCTGTCCCACTGCCCCGTATGTCCCAGGGAGCACATGCTGAACCCAGGTCTCCTCCTGCCCTGAGACTTGTACAGGTGTGGTGCACGTGTGCACATGTGCAGACATAGCATGCGCATACAGAGACACATGCACCTACAGATATGTACTTGCACACACACGTGCACACGTCTGCTCCCCAATGCTCAGCAAGGGGCCTCGCCACCCATCACCTACTTGCCCAAGCTTGAGGCCCAGGGATCTCCATTACCCTGTCTCTCCTCTGACTCCATCTTGGCCCAGCCATCACACAGGACTCCCCCCAGCTCACCCTGATTGCACCTGCTTCCAGTGAGTCACAGGGATCCCCTCAGTGAAGACCAGGTCCTGACGCCTCATCCTAGAGTCCTGCCCGGGGCAGGTGGGAGCAAGGACCCCCTCGCATGCCCTCATCCCATCCTAGCTCTGATCGCCCAGGCCTGGGATGCACTTGACTTGTCAACCTCCGCCACCGCTTTGTGGCCTGGGGCCTGACATGGGTATACCCTGGCCCAAGCCTTGGAGGGGCCTCTGAGGCATTTATCCAAGGCCTCGTTGCAGCATTTCAGGCAGGCAGTTAGTGGGGACAGAGAGGTTCAGCCTCTGGAAAGCATCTGGGGGGAGGGCCTCAGCAAATGCCTTTGTCCTGCAGGCCATGGTGTGACAACAGCGGGGTTTCCCACTTGCTGAGGGAGGGAGCCAAGGCACAGGGAGGCTGAGCAAGGCCCAAGGCCACACACAGGGAGAGGGCAGGCCCGGGTCTTCCCACAACCTGTCCTGTGGATCGAGGCCTGCCACTGCCCTGTCCCAGCTGGGTAAGTGGGCAGCTCCTGTCATCAGCTGGTCCAAAGGGCATCCTGGCGCCCGCTGCCCCCAGGAGCAGGGCATGGAGGGCCTGGAGGTGGGGCAGACTCATTTCTCAGCAGAGGATGGTTCTCTCTTCCCCAAGGGAACGGCCCGGCTGACGGGGCCAGGGGTGCAGTGGCCTCGGATGTGGGTTGCTTGTTGGCCCCCACACGACCTTGCTATGTGACCCTGGGCAAGTCCCCTGCCAGCCTCAGTGGCCTCCACCCATTACCCAAGGGTAAAAGCAGCTCTGTCTGAAGGCTGATGTGAGGCCGAGATGGCCGAGCACACTCACCACACGTGGGGTCAGGCGGAGGGCACACGTGTACACAGACGTGCGCCCGGAGGGCACTCACGCTGTCCATGTGAGTGAACTTGATCTCCGAGGGTGTGAACAGGAGTGGGGCGGGGGCTTCACGGTCATGGAGATGACCTTGGAGTTCAGGGCGGTCGTGTTCCTGGGCGGAGCCAGCGGGCCGTGTCAGGGTCGGGAGCCCCCCTGCACGAGACCCCAGCTCCCCCGGCCTGGCTTTCCCCGACCCCACGTGCCCACCGCGCCCACCTCTGCAGGGCCGCGCAGCTGCCCAGGTTCCTGTAGGGCTCAGTGCTCATCACAAGCACAGACGAGTCATCAGCCTCTGGAAGAGAGCACCACCGGTCGCCCTCCTCCCAGCCCGCCCCCAGGCCACGACCCTGCTCTGGGGAGGGAAGCGCATGTCCCCCGAAGGAGGCCCCGGCTCTGTGGTCACATCCACCCCCACCACAGATGCAGTCTGCAGCTGAGCCGGGGGGGTTGCCCCGAGGGACCCTTGAGGGGATAGTTTCTCTTCCTGGGAACCAGAGTCACATGCTGTGCGACTCCAGGCTAGATCCTTGCCCTCCCTGCAATAAGGCCGTCCACTGGTCCATTCAGCCAAGGTTGGCTGGGAGCCTCTCAACACAGGGAGAGCAGGGAGGGCTTCCTGGAGGAGGGGGCAACCTCAGGAACACTGAGAAGAAATGGATGCTGCCCTAGCCTTTAAAGCAGCAGGCCAGACTCAAGAAGATACATCCCAGACAGGTGGGCCTCCCACCCTGGGGGGGTCCCCTCCCACACTCCGAGGCCCCTCACCTGCCAGCCCCATGGAGAAGACGCTCTGTTTGTCTTGTAAGTGCTTTAGATGAATGGAAGCATTCTGTGTGCAGCAGGGGCACCTGGCTCAACCCCTCCCACTGACCCCACACCATCACCCCCCCACCCCACCATTGCCCTACCCCAACACCCTCTCACCCCAACACCATCTCACTCCTCACCGTTTCATCCTCACCCCATTCCCCACTATTGCCTCAGTCTCCGACTTCCACCATTGCCTGCCATCGCCCACTCCCCACCATCTCATCCCCATTGCCCCCTACGCCCCTCATCCTCACCCAAATCTCCCTGGGGACCCCCACCCCCCTCTGGCTCTCCATTATGTTCCTGCTGATCCCACCACCCACCTCCCCTGCCCATGGGGTCTGTGGGCATCCTCGAGGGCTCACTTGGAGGAGGCACAGATGGGGTCTCAAGGCCCTCAGGGCCTGCTGGGTGACTGTGGGTCCCAGAGAAGCCTCCAGGGCTGGTGGTTTCCAGAGGCTCAGAGGCTGAGGTGGACAGTGCGATGAGACCCTGGCTGTCCCCATCCACTCCCAGCTGTGGCCAGTTCTGGGCATGCCGACTCTGAGCTGAGACTGGGCGGAGGAGGGGCTACAGTCAGAAGACCTGAGGTGCTAGAGAGTGGGGTCCTCGGAGCTCTGCGGGCGACCCAGGTGGCCTGGCTGAGTCACTGATCCAAACCTGCCTGGGGGTGGAGGGGGCCCACCAAGCCCCATGCCCACCCCCTGGAACAGGTGCCCCAAGCCAGCCCAAACCTCCCTCTTTGGCGTGGGGACTTCCGACAGCACGTCTCACTGCTCAGAGGCTCAGAGACGCAGGGTAGGGAGTCCTGCGGCCCCGCCAGAGTGCAGTGCTGGAGCTGTCGGGGGCCACCCTGGGCAGGTGTCGGTGAGGCCCAGTTGTCCCAGAGTGATTTCAGGACGTGAGAGGGCGCCCTCCGCCACCTGCTGTCCCTGCTCCCTGCCCGAGCCCTGACTGTCTGGTCCCCCCTCACTGGGGGCACCTTTAGAAAGGTTTCCTCTCAACAGCAGCATGTGCGCGCGCACACACACACACACACACACACACACACACACACACAGGCTCACTCTGCTGCCTATGCACACACTCCCTCCCTCCCACGCCTCCACACTCTCTCACACACACATACAGATGTGCGCCAACTCACTAACACATGTCCCTCAGTCCCAGCCTGTCCCAGCCGGGGGCCCCACAGCCCTGCTTCTGCTGGGTCAGCCTCCTCCCTGGAGCTCAGCCCGGGCTGCAGGTCCGGCTTGGCCTGTCTTCACCCAGCCCAGCCCAGCCCAGCGCTTGAGACACAGCTGGTGGTGGCCCTGAGCTCTGCCTGGCCCACACTGTCTGTCAACCTCCCTCACCCCAGCTGTTCCAGGGAGGAGGGAGAGGGCGCCCCACGTGTGTTGGGGAGGCCCAGGTCGGGAGCCTTGGTGCCTGTGGGTACTAGGGACCGGGGCCTTCCCTGCCCCTCTTGGGATGGACAGTCCTGATGCAGCCAGTGGTGCAGATGGGGCAGTTACAGGGGCAGCAGGAGCCAGGAGACCTGGGCTCCATGAAGCACGTCCAGACTACATGCCCCCTTACTCCACCCTCATCCCCGCTCTGAGGTGTAGGAGCTCTGTGGTCTCCACCTGGCCAGGCCTGCCCCAGCTTCCCTGGGGCCTCAGTGCTGTCTGCCCAGCCACCAGGCTCCTTCCTAACCACCTCTTCTGATCTTGCCACCATCCCCACACCCTCCCCATGTGACCTTGGACCAGTGACCTTGGATGAGGCCCTCTTCCTGGGGCAAATCCATGCCTGGGGTGTGGCATCACTCATAGGCCAGGAGCTGGGCAGGCATGGAAGCTGTCTCCCACTCGGGGCTCAGTGGCTTGATCTGGGAGCAGGGGCACATGGAGAGGAGAGGGCAGTGACCTACGTCACGCCCAGAATTTCAGGAGCCTCCCATCCTCATGAGAGTGCCCTGCTCCCACGGGATGCCCCAGCAGATGGGACTGTCCCCACCTGGGGCTGTCCCAAGAGCATGGTTGTGTGCACGCAGGTGCACGTGTGCAAGGATGTGTGTGCACGCTCGGGGGCACAGGATGCCGTGGGAGCTTGGAGGAGAAGGGCACGTCTGCTCTTGGGAGGCTCAGATTTCTAGGGCAGCCCCGTGTCCTGAAGGATAGGTTGGTGTTTGCCGGGTGAGGGCAGGGCATCCCAGGACTTGCCATGGCAAAAGCCTGAGAGCGGGGGTGTCCTCAAGGCCTGCAAGTATTTAGGGTGACAGAACCCTGAGCAAACAGGTGTGATGAGGGTGAAGGTCTGTACAGGGTGGCCTGGAGCAAAGCCAGCACAGGACGAGGCCTCTCTCCACCCTCCAGCAGTTGGCCTTCTGGGGTCCTTTATCTGTCCTCCTGGGCAGCTCGGTCTGACTTCCAGCCCTGGGGGCCCCTGTGCCCAGGTATGTGGGCAGGGGAAGGAGGCCTCCCTGGGGCCTGGGCCGGGCAGGCATGGTGGGCGTGGTGGGCTTCTTGAGAGGCCCAGCCCTGCTGGCAACCTGACCCCACCAGGTGCCCCCTCCCTGCCCAGTGGGGACACCTCTCTGGTCTGCCCCCGCCTCTCTGCAGTGAATGGAGTATGGCCACGGGCTTCCTTAGGGCAGGCCTGGGATCCTCCACAGTCAACCAGGGTATTGGGGGCCTGGTTGGCTGGCACAGGCTGGGACTGGGGGCAGATGGTTGTCATGGGGCTGGGAGGAAGGCTGATCTACCACCCCCACCTGGCTCTGTGCTCATGAAGGGTGGCCTACCTGGGCCCCCCTGCCCCTCCTCACCACCCCACCCCCCTTACATGGCGCAGACAGGTTGCCTTGGGCCTGTTATGGGGTCTCCCACCAGGGCTGCCTCTGATTTGAGGTGACAAGCTGCCTCACCTGCTATGGTATATGTGGGGGCCCATGGGGCCCCCCAGGCAGGGAGGGCAGGCTGCAGTAGGCAGGGTGGTTAGGGGCCCCCTCCTGCTGGCTCTCCCAGCCCTGCACACCACCAGTCCCTGGGGCATCCCTCAGTGCCACGAGTGCCCACCTGCCCCTCCCTCCCTCCCCAGTGCAGCCGCCGCCCGACACACAGGTGGGCACAGTTCAGAGGGCCGGCAGGACAACAGAGTGCCTTTTGTGGCTGGTGTCTAGAGATGCCATTGGTGGCCTGGGGTGGTAGGGAGGGGAAGGAGGAAGGGCCTGGGTCTTGTCTGTGTGCTAGGCAAGGCTGGGGGAGGGTCCGGCAGGCTGAGGTGAGGCTGGAAATTCCTGGAGCCCCAGGGGCCAGCGTCCACCCCATGCCCTTGTTGTTGGTGGGGAAACCAAGGCACTGGGGCTTGTGATCGCAGGCAGGGGACATGGGCAGATCACTCATTTGTAGATACATCTGGGAGGGTGGTAGGAGGTGGGTGTGGCATCCCCCTTGCTGATGGGGACCCTGCTAGCCCCCATGCCAGCCGATACAGCACCTACCCTGTGGGAGTCCCGTGAGATTGGAGATTGGTCCTGGTGTGTGGTCAGTAAACTAGTCATTGTCTCCCTCCCTCGCTGTGGCTCCAGCTCCGTGTCCCCGCTTGGCATGGCTGTCTCTCTGAGGTCCCCCACCCCTTACCCCAAGGACAACCTGCAGGCTGTGGGAGGCCGTGTGGCAGGCTAAGGGCAGAAGCTGACCAAAGAGATGGGGGCTGGACCCCTGGAGATCCTCCTGGCAGCAGGGCACTTTGGTCCTGAGGATATAATAGGAGAGGCAGGGACCTGGGTGTGGGGGCTTGTGTGTTCATTGGCCACTGTCCTTCGGAACCCAAGAGGGACAGTGGGTGATGGGCCCTGCAGTGACCCAGGCTGGTGTATGGGAAACCAAGGGCCAGTCGGGGGCCCTGTGGCTTGAGGGAGACAGTGAGCACCCAGTGAGCACCTCTGGAGAGAACTGCCCAGTGACCATGCTGAGCCCTGGCCCTGGGTCAGAGCCCACGAACCTCTTCCACCCCTCACCTTTGGTCAGCAGGCTGGCAGAGTTTGACCCCAGTAGAATCCTGTGCGCTCGGTGTGGCTGAGGAGGGGCCAGCTTGGGGGAGCCCAGCCCAGAGGGGAGCCACAATTCAGATGCCCAAGCTGGAAGCCCAGTTATCTCCGTGACCCTGTCTCTCCTCTGAGACTCCTTCCTGGCCCAGACATCACACAGGCCTCCTCCCAGCTCCCCCTGACAGTACCTGCCTTCTCCGAGTCAGAGGGATCCCACCAGTGAAGACCAGGTCCTGCCCGAGGGGGCAGGTGGGAGCGCCCCCTCACTCCTTCACCCCATCCTAGCTCTGATCACCCAGGCCTGAGATGGACTCAACTTGTCAACCTCCGCCATCACTGTGTGGCCCAGAGCTCGACACATGTGTACCCTGGCCCAAGGCTTGGAGGGGCCTCTGAGGCATTTTCCAAGGCCTTGTTGCAGTGTTTCAAGCAGGCAGTTAGTGGGGATGGAGAGGCTTAGGCTCTGGAAAGCATCTGTGGGTGTGTTTAGGGTGGGACAGAGGGTACAGCGTGGCAGGCGGAGGGTGTGTGACCACTGGCAGGCACAGGCGCTGTCCCTGCTGGCGGCCCGGGCCTCCTGGCCAGCTCTGCCCCGAGATCCAGCCAGAAGAGGCAGGGCGGGCCAGTTCCGTGGTGCTCAGACTCATCGCTGGACAGCCTTCTGGCCAGCAGGGCCTGCCCCAATGCCCAGGGCGTGGAGCAGTTCAAGTTTAGAGGACAGTACCCTCCGTGGAGTCGCAGGGCTCCAAGGAACCCCGCTCTAGAACTGCATGGGGGGGCTCTTCTCGGCTGTCTTCCGGCCCCAAGAGCAGCTGAAGGATCGCGCCAGAGCCCCAGTCCTGGCGGTGTGGCTGCCTGAAAGGGCTTTGCCCTGACCTGCCCCTAAACCCCCTCCCCGCTGCTACCTCCCACCTCCTCAGGGTCCAGGCCAGAAATGTCCCCTCCACACCCCGCAGCCCAGCCGGGGCTGGAGGTTCTCTCTCCTGTGTCCTGAGCAGCCTCCCCCTGCCTCCTCCCTCCAGAGTGCAGCCCCCGCACGGCCAGGGCGGGCTCTCCGGGGGGGCAGCTCTGACTGCCGTGCCGTCCTGCTTCTCATGCTCACTGCCGCCTCCTGGCGTCTGTGCAGGACGGGGGGGGGGGGGCTGGCCCCCTGACAGGCGCTGAAGGAGAGGCGTGAGCTGCTGCAGACGAGGCCGCCCCACAGGGATGCCGGGAGGGCCTGGACTCGGCCCTGCTCCTGCGGGCCCCGGGACGGGGGCAGGATCCAGATTGGTTCTGCCTGGCCTGGGGCAGTGCCAGGCCGTGCAGAGGGCAGGGACTTTGTCCAGCAGGCCTGGGCTCGGAGCCTGGTGTGGGCGCCCAGGACCCTCAAGCCCCCACCAGGGTGGCTCCTCTGTGGCCCCCACGAGCCCATCTGCAAACTGGAGCCTCAGCAGGTGCCCCCAGGACTGCTGCTGCAGGAACTCAGTGCCTGGCTCAGGGTGGAGCCCAGCGGTGGCCCCCGCCCGCCGTGAGCCCTGCTCTTTCCTCCAGGCCCGTGAGTCCACAGCTTGGTGGAGGCGGCCCTGCTCACACCTGCCTCCACCACCTTCTCACCCCCAACTCAGGATCCTGAGCGTCTACTCCGGGCTGTACCTGCTTTCCAGACGGGAGGGCTGTGGGGTGGGCTGCCAGGGGCTGGGATGAGGAGGGGAGAGTGTGGGCCTGGCCTGGGCCATCTCAGACTGTGCGGGCCTTGACCCCGGGTCAACAGGGACAGGACAGAGTGAGGTGGCTGTCATGTGGCAGGTAGGGTGGTGTTGGGGAGGCACTGGACTTCGATCAGACGTTCCACTAGGGTTCTCCAGGGCATCAGAGGTTCTGTCCCAGGGCTGGGGCCCCAGGCGCGGGGCTGGCGGCTGCATTAGGCCCCAGCTTGGGTGCAGGGAGTGGGTGCTGCAGCTGGGGCTGAGGTCCAGGTAAATTTTCAGGTCCCACTGCCACCCTGTGGCGAGGCCAGGGGGACAGCCTCCCAGGTGTGGGACCTTGGCCCCAGCCTCTATCCCAATATGTGTGGGTGGGTGGCCAGGGCAGGTGGCTCTGCCCACGCCCAAGACAGTCCCCAGAATGGTCCAGAGGGAGGGCAAGAGAAGGGTCTTCCCGATGGCAGGGGCCAAGTGCGGGTTTGCCCAGTACTGCTCGGAGGGCCAGCGTGAGGAGTTTGCAAGTTCCCTCCTCAGGGGACCTGAACATTTGTCACTGAAGAGCCCCCACAGAGCTGCCCCTGGTGACCTAGTATCCCCATTCTGCCTCTCTTCCCCTGGGGTCGCCTCCTGCCCCATCTCTGGGTAAACCAGCAGGTCCAGTGCTTACCCTTATGCCGGGAGCGTGAAGCCTCACTCGCACTTACAGATGGGGACACTGAGGCTGGGAGGTGCGGACTGGCCTGAGTCCACACAGCCGTGAGAGCCCGGGGTGGCTCAGAGCCGGAGGCCATGCACGCCCAGCTCTTGCTATGCCTACAGGCCCACCAGGAAGGACACCAGCAGGGGACTGCAGAGTAGGGACCGACCTTGTGTCACTGGCCAGCTGGGCCCAGGCAGCAAGAAGGAACGAGTCCCTGTGGGCAGGTGGCCAGCGTGTGCAGGGTCAGCAGAGCAGAGGTGCCAACACCAGGATCCTGGGCCAGTTCTGGGGCGCAGGCTGCAGTCTCCCTCCTCTGCCTGCTGGCCCAGCTGCTGCGTGGGGTGATGGCCAGCCAGGGGCTTTGCGAAGGGTGCGAAAACTGAGGCTTGGGGGCAGAAGGCACGTCCCAGGGTTCACATGGAGGCAAGTCCAGGATGGGCAGTGCTGGCTTCCTGCGCATCCCTGCTCACCTGGGCCGGGAGCTGCCCCCCTGCCCTGGGTGTGAGCGGGTGGCACACACAAGCACCCTCTCCTCTTCTATTATGTTTGTGTATTATTAAATTTTTGTTTACTGCTTTAATGATTAAAACTTTGTAACTGGATTTTTTTTTTAAATAGTACCAGCTGCTCTACCAATGATGGCAGAAATTGGTCCTCTTCTGTTAGGTATTTGCGAGGGAGGTGGGCATTCCAGGCACTTGAACCAGGAGTTTCCCTTTCCTTACGCCAGCCCTCTTCTCCACCCTCAGAGGCTAGTCATCCATTTATACACCGGGAATCACAGGTGAAGTCAGTGGAGAAAGTTCCTCTCCCTTCTTTCTTCCTCCCCCTCTTCTTCCTTCTTCCTTCTCCTTCAGCTTCTCTCTCTCCTCTCTGCCTGTCCCTCTCTAGCACAAGGCCACAGGCCCGCTGCTCCACC
Source organism: Vicugna pacos (assembly GCF_048564905.1). Lineage (NCBI taxonomy): Eukaryota > Metazoa > Chordata > Mammalia > Artiodactyla > Camelidae > Vicugna > Vicugna pacos. The sequence goes on along the minus strand of NC_132994.1, from coordinate 8,017,302 downwards.
CAGCCTTGTCCAGGGAGACCGTCACCACCTACGTCTGCCAAGCCCATCTCTCCTAAGGAAATTGCAGAGGATTAAGTTCTCAGGACTCATCAAGAAATCTCGGTTCCCAGGGAAGCATCCCTCAGAGTCCTCCTGGATTTGGGGGGCACGGGATTCCTAGGACAAGGGCACTGTACTGCATGGTTCACTGTGGGACCTCCTCATGGGTCTCCCACTGCTACTGCTGGCCCCTCATCCTCCCCACTGTTAGGAATCGGCCACTTCCTGGGGACAGACACCTGTCTGTCTGGTCATGAGGCATTCTCTGACTGACAGGCAGCAGACATTCAGTGAATGTCTCTAGAATAAATTAGCACAAACATCACATAGATCTAGATATAGGATATTCCTTCCCTTCCCACCAACGTGCAAGACTCCCTCAGGCTCGCCTGCAGTCAGTACTGTCAGCAGTGCACATCCCTGCTGCTGGCCCCCAGCACCGTTGTTTCAGCCTGCTTTTCAACTTTGTCTATAAGACTCTCACTGTGCACACTCCAGAGGGTGTACCAGTTGGTTCACCAAGAAGAAGACACTAGAGATAGAACAGTGACGGGTTTATTAGGTGTGACAACAGGATAGGCAACAGCAGAGGACTGAGCAGGGAGACACTCGGGCCGTAACGCACATCTGACATCTTCTCTAAATACATCGTTGCCACAGCTCAGGGTCCTCTTCAAATTTCAAACTGTTCTGTAAGGCAAGGAGATTTTGATTTATTTCAGTGAGATCCTGTTTTTTTCTCCTATATACATTTTGTCATCCATAGTGTATCTGGCCTCTGATGAACACTTTGATGTGTGTCTCCATCTGTGTGTCTATATGTAATGAAACCGTCTTCAGATCTGAGATATAGATCTCAGATCTTATATATTCTCATAATTATCTTTTTTAGTTTATTCTGCAGGATCTAAATTTTAATGGGAGAATGGGGGAGGGGCTTGCCTTACCCATTGAAACAGAGATTGCAAATCTCAGGGTCTGAAGCGTTAAAGGCTTAGTTTAATTTAATGTGCTTCAAAGTCCGTCTTTTGATGACTTTCTGTGTGGAGACATTTTCTTTTAAACCATGAGAACGTGAGTGCCCCTCAGACATTCTGCAGATCTCTTGTGGACTTAATCCCATCTTCCTCTCATGGCATCAGAGAGCACACTTACACCTGTTGCACAAGTAACAATGCAGAAACTCTGTGGAGGCCCCACTGAGTCTCGGCCTTAGGGGCTGGACAGCAGGAACGAAAACTAAGAATTGGGATATTGTGACATAACCGTGGAAGATGCAAAGCTGAGAGCTGGGGTGGTGACTAGAGGGAGCAGGGGTGTGGGGAGAGGGGTCCACTGATCCCCCTTGGCTTCCCCCAAGGAACCTGCCTCGTGCTGAAGGGCCAGGCAGCTGCTCAGCTGACCTGGATCCTGGCTGCTCTTTTCAAAGCATTGGGCCTAATAAGTTCAGGCACACAGACTACCCTGAAAGAACCAAGTCAGTCTTCCCAAACATCCAGGGCATTCTTTCACCCAGATCTAGAACTTTCAGAAATCCAAGAGAAGTAGTTATCTTTATACGAGACTGTGAACTGAGGGCTTTCTGGCAGCAGTGGGTTCTGATGGGGCTAAGGGCACAGCTGCACTGAGGCCCCCGCATACACACGTGGCTGTGCGAGGACCTCACGCTGCCTTCACACGTCCCGCCCCAACTGCCTGCCCTGCCGGGAGTGACCTCCCAGCTCCATCTAAGTGAATCCAACAACCCCCCGCCGGGCATCTCCTCAATTTCTTCTTTCTCCTCCACAAACTCTGCTCTACTCCTGTATGATTCACGTGTCCCCCTTTTGTACGCTGGGGCCCTGTGCTGGCACTTCTGTTATGAATGTCTCTCTCCCGTAATCTCTTGCCCACCCCTCCAGGGAGCACCTTGAGCCCTTGAAGTTAGGGGTGTGCTTCATCCATCACAGACTCCATCACATGGTCTGGGTACCAGGCGCAGCTGCAAAACTGGCGTGTCTAACTTTCTGTCAAAAGCCTCTTTCTTTCTCTACAAGAAGTGCTCGACGCCCAGCTCAGTTTGGGGAAATGATCAGCCCAATGTACGTGTGCCCTGAGAACCGTGAGGAATGAATGTTACAATGTCCTCAGTCAGGTTTACACCTGCATTGCAAAGCCCTCAGTGCCATCTCTACATTGTCTCCAAAAACTCTTGAAGAACAAAGCTAGAAATACTTTACAAGTGGACTCATATTGCTCAGATCACCTTACCATATGGCGGAGGTGGAGACAGTGGGTGACAGCCCGGAGGGCACCAGGTTGGTCCAGGTGGAGGCGGCCAGTAGCCCGTGAATGGTGGAGGGCCGCCCATGAAGTAGGGCATGCAGGATGGTCCTGGGAAAGGACAGGGCTCTCCTGCATCCATACCAACCTGCAGAATAGAAGAGAGAGGGGTGTTGTATGACAGACCGAAGCGCCAACAGCAACAAAAGCTGAAACCCAACGCAGCAGCTATCAGCACCTGGCACCCTCCCCTCCACCAGGTTCCCTGAGAGCAGCACAGAGCCACAAACTCCACCACCACCCCCACCCCGGGTCCTGCCTGCAGCCTGGGCTGCACAGGACACCAAGGGGATAAAACACTGTCACCACACGTCACTGCCTGTGTCTGCAAGTGAGAAAGGCAAGGGTCCTGTCCTAGGGGATGAACAGAGGTGCCAGCAAACTGAGAAAGTAGCGCCTTCCCGACAGCCAGCCTCTCTGTGCAGGACGGCCCTCCCCACCGCCTTTCCCAGCCCCACGGGAGCTGGCTCTTCGTGGACTAAGAACACAGAGGGAAGAAGGACGTGGAGAGCCCGTGCTCCACACGTGGAATCAGAGCTGCCCCTGGGTGCTCACTCTGCCTGCAGGCCCCTGTCCGGCCCTCTCTGCTGCCTCCTGACAAAGGGCCCTTCTCCTCCCTGGAGGGGCTGCTCCAGGGCACAAAGAGCTCGGGGAGGTGGGCATCCTGCAGTCCTGTAGGGGAGCTGCGAAAGTGCTTCTGAGGGGACAACGCTGCCTACAGAAGGTTGTGGCTCAGCTCCAGTCATCTTTATTTACATGTAATTCTGAATTTCAAGTACATTATGAGGTGCAGACTAAATTTGTCCTATAGAAAGACAATGTGGGAAGTCTAAATTCCACAACTAACACAAAAGTGATTTTATGCCATGTGTAAAATTCCAGATGTGTGATGAGATACAGGAGCAGCTATAACAGCTTACAGGGCAGGACCGACCCTGCTTATAGGAATAAAATGCTTTGATGGGAATCGGCCCTGCAGGTAATCAGGCATTTTCACTGTGGGCTGTTCCATTGCAGGGTATGTTTTCTACTACAAATGGAACATCTCTGAGATTCAGGCTTTCATACCAAGAGTACAACTGGAGGGAGTCTGTAAGACACATTTACTTTCAGAGAAAAGACAGTAATGGGTTATTAAATTTACTATATCCAAGAAGAGTTCAATTGCACAAGGCACATGTTATAAAGTTGGAGGAAGGACTTTCCTCATTTTTCAGCTACAAGGATTAGAATAGACATTCTAAACAGGAGAATCACCTCCCCCAACCAGGAAAGGAACAAAATAGCAACAGTAACAATGTTTCAGTAGCTCAGGGGCAATCCCAAGTAAAGGAGACCAGGAAGGAGTCAGCGGTGCAGGAGAAGTAAGATTAGTGGAGTGAGGTGTCCCCATCCTCATGCTGAAGTGGGAGGAAAGGGCACAGGGCACAACCACTGAAGGAAGGACACAGCTACTGAGGACAGGACAAGCTGGTTAGAACCAAGACGGTGGAAGATTTGACTTCCAGTGGACCCTGAGCCTCATGGCGCACCCACAGTCACCATGTCAGATCCCAGGCTGACCATTAAAGGTCAAAAAGTGTGCGGGGGGGCATTTCCTGGAAATCGTCACCCCTTCCCCAAAGTAGCTTAAGTAATCCTCCTACTCATTAGCATATGAAATTACTGAGCCCACAAACCCAACAGCTCTGCACCTGGTGGTCGCTCTCTCTCTTGCCTTCTGAGACAGCCCGCACTCTGTCTACGGACTGTGTATCTACCGTTACTTTAAACTAAACACCCCACAGCCCTCAGTCTCTCTCCCTCTCACTTTTCTGAGATGCCCACATTCTGCTGATGGAGTGTGTATCTCCTAAGCCATTTTCCCTTCCGAGTGAGAGGGACTCCACTCTGTCTATGGAGTGTGCATCTCTCTAAACAAATGTGCTTTCACTTTACCATGCCTTGCTCCTGAATCGTTTCCTGTGCAAGGCGAGAACCTGTTCTCCCTCGACAATGTGTTTTTGAGAAACACACAGACAAAACCCGGTGGTCCTCAGCCTCGAAGCCCTTACGGCTTTTGTGGGCACCACCAAAGGTGATGGGCTGAAGGGAGAAGCCCACTGGCTCCTGGGGAAGAGTCTGAATTTGAAAAGTAAGTAATGACACAGTAGATGTATCACAGAGCACACAATCTAGAGATGAGGCCAAGAAAGAGTGCTGTTAAAAAAAGACAAAAGTTCCCAGAAATAGTTACAACTGCACCACAGAATTTACCTGGGCTTCCTCAGCCTCCTCAGTAAGGCAGGCGCTGTCGTTCCTCACAGGGACGGCACCAGGTCCTGAATCTGATAAAGGCAGAGCAGAGTTGAAGGTTTACCCTCTCTGACGGAGACTGTATGGAGGAAGCACGAGGCCTTCATACCTTCCTCCAGGAGCTCACGCTCCCACCCATGCCCCGGTCTCTTCGCAGAGGCCGCAGGTCTCCCTCATGTCTCACGTGACCCCGAGGACGAGGGGACACTGGACCCCTGACTCTTGACGAGGACACCACAGAGCCCTGGTTCAGGTGTTTCCATAACTAACCAACCTGGATGGGAGCTCAGGGCTCAAATCTCTGGAAATCAGCACTAAAACAGGGGACTCACGATACACTTCAGGGAAAATCACAATTTCTACAAAGGTTGAAAATTAAAAGAAGAGTCTTTCGTAGGAAGAGTATCAGCAACCCCTGAACATGAGCTCTCCCTCTCTCCCTCCTTAGCCCACTGGTAAATTTTTTAAATCTTTCAGTCTGATGCAATGTCTTATACAAGTGACCAGGTGTTATGCAAGTACTTATGAAAGAAGTGGCCTTAGAAAGACTAATATTGTAATAATGGGTGAAAGAATGGTGAAATATATGGACAATTCTTTGGAAGATTTTAGAGTTAGACTTATAACTCTGGAAGAGTGATATTATGTGGTAATTTAACTTACTAATTGGCTACTCTAGATCACTATGCAACATTTTTTTATAAGGATGAAGGGACCTGCAAAATTAGGACAGAATTGCCTGCTGTCTTAAAGCAGATCTTGGATAGAATATTTATCCATCAAGACAAATGAAGAAAAACTTTTTCTCATCAGGACATACTGCCTTCATTCTAAAATGCTGTGCACGTTATTTTTCTCAAATAAAAGGAGAATTCAGCCTTCAACATTGTCTCCAGGTTGGAAGAGGGTGTTGACACTCATTTCCTCTAGTGCATAGAAACCAACCAAACCAACCTACCAAGAGGCTGCAGGGCGGCCCACAGTCCCTGGAGGGGCATGAGCTCCACTGTGCACAGGAAACAGAGCCCTGCTGGCTGGTGGCATGTGAAGAAAACAGCATCTTGTCAACCAGCTGAGAACCTGTTCTCTGCGGCGAGTGTATGGCATGGTGTCCAGGAAACCTAACAACTGCCCATTCGGCAGCTTTTGCAGCAGAAATGAAGCAGCTGCTTGTCACAGTGTGCTCCTTACCTCTCAGTGGAGGATGCAACCTGTATGGTCCTCTTGAGATGGGTCGCTGCCTCGTATATTCCTCTGCCTGCCTCTGTCTGCAGATTTCTTCCAATCTTGAAGATGAGAGAAAGAACGGTTTCAGTAAGAGTTACATTATCAATTCCTCTACTAAACACAAAACAGCTTATCCTTAAAAATCTCAAAACACCCTTAAAAATGTATGTCAAAATTCTGTACCTTTGTTTCAAGTAGGCAACCTCCCATCTCATCTCTCTCGTTGCCCTCCCCTGGTCCAGAGCCCAGAGCTGCGGGGGGGGGGAAGCACATCCACATTCAGTTGTGGCCGACTATGCACAAAGGTAAGGAAGGACACACATCCTTACCCAGTTGTCTTGAGCCACCTCCTCAAGAAGAGCGATCTGAAAAGTCAACACATCAAGAAACACCCCATGGTTAGGGATTCTCAGGGCCACAATAATTGTCTGCATCAGGTGCTAAGAACTCAGTGTGTCAGGAAAAAGGCAAGTTACCCGGTATTTGAAGCTGTCCTCTGTTTCCTGCATTTCCTGTTGCAATTCTTCAACTCTTCTCCTATTAGTTACAAATTGTTTCATCAGATAAAACACAATGCTGGGTATGATTTTAAATAACCTGCCCAAGTCCACATTATCTGAACTACACATTTATACGCATTATCTAACCGTATAAAATACATTTCATATTATTATAAAAGTACAGGAGGTTCAAAGCTATTGCTGCATTAATTCCTTCCTTAATTATTACTTAATGCCTGCCAAGTTCTGCATTGACATAATTTGCTTTCCCATTCTCAACATTTTCCTAATTTATCCTGTATGGAGTATCTTTCATCATAAAGCTTGATTCTTCTTTTCCTTATATCCTTATCCTGTTTCTCAGGCTTACAACAAGTGGGTCTCTCCAACGGCATGGTCATATTTATTGATGTGATTGATGCTACACCAAACCGCCTTCCTAAGGTTGGTAACAATTTATAGCATCTACAGAAACATCCTTGTGAACCATCCTTCCACATAGTCCGGCCAGCACAGGGGACCAGGAAATTCTTAGCAACTTAATAGTTTTAAAGTTAAACCTTTAACTTAACATGTGTAAAACATAACATTTCCCTTCCTATGTGAAGTATCTATACAAATGTCTTCTGAACATTGGTCTTGGTCTCTGTGATATTCTGTCTAAACATTTTAGAAAAGTTAAAAAAATAATCCAACAGGTGTTTTCTAAGCCACAGGTGTTGAGGGGCAGAACTCACTTGTACATTTGTATCTCTTCTTCAGCCAATTTCAACTTCTGCTCTACTGCTAATAGGTGCTTCTTTTCCACCAGCTCACATCCTTTCATGTCCAGCTTCCTGAGAGGGGAAAGAAACCCTGTGAAATTCTGCCATTTTTTTCTCCCAGAAATCTGAAGGGAAGAATTCGATGTTCTTTCTGCCCTTCCCCATAAACACATACACTGACAAATACAAAGGAAAAACTTAAAGGCCCCACTAATAGATACGACAAAACTAAACTCAGGCCTCTGGCAAGTGTTTGGTATCTGAGCTTCCCTTCAGTCTCCATCCCTATTCATTTGTAGATAAAGTAAACACACATGAAAAGTCCACATGAAATGCACACTGTGCCCTCCCAGGCTCAGGCTCCTGTGATGGGGACAGCGTGAGCTCACTGTGTTTCAGTGTGGAAAACAGGGCCTGCTCAAGTCATCACAGCCAAACACATCAGGATGAAGCAGGCGTTTGTGATTTTTTTGATTTCTCCTGGAGAGCCCTGATTTTCAGTCAAAGCCTTGGCAAAACCTGATTCTTCAGGGAACATAAGAAAATGTTTGCTTTTTAATGTGGGTTGATGGGTGTGATGTCCTTGACCTCCCCCGAGAATGACAGGAAACGCTGGACAAATTATAAAATCCATAATCAAAGGTACCAAATTGCTAACAAGCCAGGAAGGAACGTGAGGCCAAGATGGAGAAGAAGGAAGCCCAGGACTGAGGTCAGCCTGGCATTTAGGGCCACTTTCCCCAAGGGTCCTCCATTAGCTGCAGAGGAAAGTACTGAGATGCAGAGCAGCCCAGCAGCTGATGCCCCCGCCCCCCATGCACGGGCACCACAATCACGGTCCTTCAGCAAAGGTGATCCCTAGAAACGCCCACAGGCCTCAGCTGGGACCCATGAGAGTTAAGTGCCAGGAATAAAGGTGGACAGGAGACACACTGGCCTCAGGAGGGCTGAGCCTACACTGAGTGATCTCCATTGCTAACTGGGTTCACAGGATGCAGCACTGCTGGCGCTCTGATCACCTGCCAGCAGTAAACCCTCATCTTCTCTGCAGCAAGTTAACCTCACACTAGGCGCCAAATTCTCTCTATTTTCTACTCAATGTCTAGAGTTTAATAAAAAAAAATGATAGATGCATGGCAGGTTGTTACAACATGATGGGACTGAAACCTGAGGGCAATGAAAATGGACCCAGTGGATCCAGATAATGAAGAGATCAAATCTAGTCCCAGTACCCACTCCAATCTCAAACTAATTACAAACAGGTACTCTGGTAACCAGTTAGAGTGGAATGGAAGATGCAGATTACAGAAATCAAGGCAGAAAAGTAAACACAAATCTGTACTTACTGAATATGGTAATAAAAGATACGGTGGCATGTACTCTAAAGCGTATTATAGCATCTACATGGTTCCACATTCATTCACACGATTTATCATAATTAACACAGGAACACCTTACTTTTCTGCGTCCTTCTTTCTTTGTCCACAGATTCCTTCAAGAAAGTCCACGTTCTTCTGCCTGAGGAATTTGGCTTCCTTGCCCACTTTCACAGACCCCGATGCAGCATGGCGGTCTTGCCTTTTCTTTTTACTTTCTGTAAAGCATGAAACAATTGTCTTTGTACGTGTACATGTGCACTCAAGAACTTGGCTGTGGTGGGGAGTGGAGAAAGGAGACAATCTTGGAGGCAGGAATCCATTATTTACCCTCCCAGTGCAAACTCATTTCTACTACAGGCATGTCTCATTTTATTACTCTTCATCGAACACGTATTTTTTACAAAAGCCTTGTGACAACCCTGAGTCCAGCAAGTCTATCAGTGACACTTTTTCCAACCTCATTTGCTCATTTCTAGTCTCTGTGTCACTTTTGGTAAGTCTTAAAATATTTCCATCTTTATCCTTACCCATTCCTTTAAGGCAAAGCCCAACCCAGAGAAGTCCCTAACTCTCATTTATTCTATGAAACCAGAGAGAGATACAGAGGCTACAAAAGAAATGTCTGAAGCCAGCAGATTTTGGTCCATGAAGTTTAAGGAACGATTCCATCTCCACTATATAAATGTGCAAGCAAAGCAGGAAGAACTAATCCAACAGCTGCTGCAAGTTATCCAAGAGACCAAGCTAAGACAATTAATGAAGGTGGCTAGACTAAACAACAGGTTTTCAATGCAGAAAATTGGAAGAGGAGACCACCCAGCACTTTCATAGCTGGAGAGAAGTCAGCACCTGGCATCAAAGCTTCAGTGGACAGGCTGATTTTCTTGGTAGGGGCTAATGCAGCTGGTGACTGTCACTTGAAGCCAATGCTCATTTAACATTCTGAAAATCCTACACGCCATAAGAATTATGCAGAATCTACTCTGTGCTCTATAAATGGAATAAAGTCTGGGTGACAGCACATCTGTTTACAACACAGTTGACTGATGATTTTAGCCCACTGTTGAGACCTACTGCTCAGAAAAGGAAAACATTCTGTCAAAACAGTACTGCTCAGTGACTGTGCACCTAGTCACCCAAAAGCCCTGATGGAGATGTATGAGATAAACACTATTTTCATGCTTGGTAACAACATCCATTCTGCAGCCTATGGATCCAGGAGTCATTCTGACTTTCAAGTCTTACTATGTAAGAAATACATTTTGTAAGGCTATAGCTGCCACTGATAGTGATACCACTGATGCCATGGTTTCAATAGCATTGGTTCACTCCATGACTTCATGTCACATTTCTGTAATCTTGCAATATATCCCCATCTTTATCATTGTAAAGAAATAAAATATATTTGTTGAGGTGACCGGGGATCAGTGATTGTTCATGTGACTTTTGCAACTATTTTGGAGCCCCACAAACTGTTCCCAATAAGAGACATCAAACTTAACTGATAGATGTTGTGTGTGTTCTAACTGCTCCACAAACCATCTCTTCCCTCATTTCCCCCTTTCCCTTCAGGCCTCCCTATTCCTTGAGACAAAACAATGTTGAAATTAGGCCAATTAACAACCTTACATTGTACTCTAAGAGTTCAGATGAAAGAAGGTGTAGCATATCTCTCACTTTATGTTAAAAGCTAGAAATGAAATCAAGCTTAGTGAGGAAGGCATGTCCAAAGATGAGACAGGAAGAAAGCTAGGCCTGTTTCACCAAACAGATATCCAAACTGAGAAGGCAAAACAAAACAAAACAAAACAAAATAAAAACCTGAAGCAAGTTAAAGTTTTACTCTCCTGAACACGAGAATGATAAAAGGAACAGCCTTAAAGCAGATCCAGAGAAAGTTTCACTGGTCTGGACAGAAGATCAAGCCAGCCGCGACATCCCCGAGTCAAAGTCTAATCTGAAGAAGGCCCTAAATCTCTTCAATTGTATGAAAACTGAGAGGGGAGGAAGCTGTGGAAGAAAAGTGTGAAGCTTACAGAGGTTGGTTCATGAGATTTAAGTAAAGACGCCGTCTCCATCACATAAAAGTGCAAGGTGAAGCAGAAAGTGTTGGTGCAGAAGCTGCAGAAAGTCATCCAGAAGGTATGGCTAAGATCATTAAGGGAGATGGCTAAACTAAACACCAGGTTTTCATTACAGACGAAACAGCCTTACATTGGAAGAAGACACCCCCTAGAACTTTCACGGCTAGAAAGAAGTTAATGCCTGGCTTCAAAGCTTCAAAACAGGCTGACTCTCTTGTTAGGGATTAATGCACTTAGTCAGTTTAAGTTTTGAAGCCAATGCTCACTTACCATTCTGAAGATCCTAGGGCCCTTAAAAATTATGCTCAACCTACTCTGCCTCTGCTCTGTAAATGAAGCAACAAACCCTGTGTGACAGCACAACTGTTTACAACACGGATGACTGAGTATTTTAAGTCCACTGTTTAGACCTTCTGATCAGAAATAAACATTCTTTTCAAAATATTACTGCTCACTGACAACTCACCTGGTCACCCAAGAGCTCTAATGGAAATGATATGAACGCTGTTTTCGTGGCTGCTAACACAATATCCATTAGGCAGCCCACAGCTCTAGCAGTAATTTTGAATTTCAAGTGTTAGTATTTAAAAAATAGATTCTGTAAGGCTATCGCTGCCATACACAGCAACTTCTCTGATGGATCTCAACCGAGCAAACTGAACGAATTCTCCATTTTAGATGCCACTTAGGAATATGAGTGGCGTCAGGAGAGGGGAAAGTATCAACAGACAGGGAAGTTTGCAACAGGCTGATTCCAGTCCTCATGGATGACTCTGAGGCGTTCAGACTTCACAGCAGGAAGTAATTGCAGATGTGTGCAAATAACAAGAAACTAGAATTAGAAGTGAATCCTGAAGATGTGACTGAACTGCTGAAATCTCATGATAAAACTTTCAGAAATGAGAAAGTGCTTCTTAAGGATGAGCAAAGAAAGTGGTTTCCTGAGATGGAATCTACTCCTGGTGAAGAGGTGAAGACTGTTGAAGTGGAAGAATGGAGTTGGAACAGCATATAAACTCAGCTGATAAAGCAGCAGCGGGGTTCAGAAGGGTTGACTACAACTGTAAACGAAGTTCTACTGTGTTTACCAAACAGCAATGCATGTTACAGGGCAATTGTTCACGAAAGGAAAAGTCAGCTGATGCTGTGGCAAACTTCCTTTTGCCTTATTTTAAGAAATTGCTAAAAGAAAAAGAAAGAAATTGCTACAGCCACTCTATCCCTCAACAACTAACACCCTGATCAGTCAGCGGCCCTCAACATCGATCCAAAACAATCCACCAACAAAAAAGATGATGATTTTCTGAGGCTCAGACGATGGTTAGTAGTTGTCAGCAGTAAAGTATTTTTTACTTAAGGTATGTCCTTTTTTTTAAACATAATGCAATTGCTTACCTTAATAGACTACAGAATACTGTAAACACACCTTTTATACTATATGCACTGGGAAACCAAAAAAATTCATGAGACCCACCTTGTTGTGGTAGCCACTTTACTGTGGGGGTGCAGAACTAAGCCTGCAATACCTCCCGGGAAGGCTGTACATGGGGTTTTCTTCCCAACAAGGAACATACCTTCCAGGCTGCATTCATGAGACGTCAAGGCTCTGTGCTTCGAATCCTCAGATCCTGCCCTCAGAATGCTTGACTGCAAGACAGATTTGAGAAAGCATATTCAACAACACTGTACACATGTGAATGTACTTAACACTAATACAATGTAGACTTGAAAATCATTGTTGTGGAGAATTTTACATTTTTTAAAAATAAGAAACTTAAAAAGGAATAATCATGTTCAGATCTCTGATTTATATAATCTTTAAAAGGTACATATTGTTACCTGATCCTTCTCGTTCTCAAGCTGAGCATTTTTCTTCTGGACATGATGTTCTTCTTTACTGACATGAACTCCATGAGGGGAGAACTGAACCTAAAACAAACAGTCTCACTAATGACTTAGTTCCCAAGAACAAAAATCCTCAAGCAGATAACATAGAAATTTAACATTCTAAGACATGACATACTTGTTCTTCATCAAAGCTAAGCTGTACAACAGAACTCTGTAGCTAACAAAGGTAATTTACATCTGGAATTTCTGAGATGTTCATTTTAGTAATGCCTTTCAGGACGGGGTGGTGGGGGGTAGTGCCAAGATGGCTGAGTAGAAGGATGCTCTTAGCTCACCCTCTCCCACAAATACATCAAGAGATACATCTACAGATCCACCCATTTGCTCTGGACACCTGCTGAACTTTGGCAGAACATCTCTTACTTCAAAAGAAAAGATTCCTCACAAAATCTGGTAGGAGAAAAAAAAATAGGAAGAAAGAAAATCAGTGCAGGACCTCTCCCGTGGGGAGGCAGCCGCAAAGGAGGAGACATGCTCTTATTCCAGGACACGCCCTCTCCAACAGAGAGGTCAGCAGGGACAGAGGGGGCCTCTGAGGCTCAGAGTAGTGCACAGCAGCTGCTTGGCTAACAAAACTGACAGAAACCAGCACAGAGGGTCCCTGCGATCAATTCCCAGCTCTGCACACAAGAGATGGCAGGGGTGGGCCGGGACTGGCTGCTGGAGCCCGGGTAGAGGGCTGGGGCTGACTGTGCAGAGGCAGTCTCAGGGGGCTGGGGTGTGCTGTGGGCTGTGGCTGGGGGTGTATACAGAACAGAATAGCCTGGGATCCCCACAAAAAAGCAACACTGCTGGTGCACATGGGGGTGAGGGGCGCAGCAGAGCCAGGCCATAGCCACTGTCTCCACAGGCCCCTAGCAACACTACTGATGCATTCTCATAAGATGAGAGGTGGGGCTCAGTCAAGCCATCATACTAGCTGGTGCAGGGCTCCTGGGTGGAGGTGGGTGAAACCTGAATCCATACCCAAGGGCCCTGCAACTTCACAGGCGAGACTGAAATTTCTTTGCAGCCCCAGGCAGAGGGGGCGGATTTGGTTCATGGGTGCCTTTTTGAGCACGTGTCTCTAGGACGAGCGAGCAAGGAGCAGAGCTCTGGTGCACCACAGGGGCACAGGCAGCCTTTTCAGCAGATCTGCATAATGTATGCACACTTGGCACTGGGGATGGTGCTGACTCAGTAACACACCACGGATCCACATGTGTGATTGCACTATCACTGTGGCAGGTCCTACTGCCTGATGTTGGCAGATCTGCACTGCTGGCTCTGAGGGCACACATCTCTACAACATACAAGCAACAAGTAGAGTCCTGGTGCACCACAGGGACAGGTACAGGTACAGTGTTTTCAGTGGACCTGTGTACCGTACATAAACTGGGTGCTGGGGGTGGTGCTGACCTGGTAAATGTACCTCGAATCCACTACATAAGCAAGAGAAAGGATATAAATCACATGATCATCTCAATAGATGCAGAAAAAGCATTTGATAAAATGCAACACCTCTTTATGATAAAACTCTTAGCAAAGTGGGTATAAAGAGAACGTATCTCGATGTAATAAAAGCTATTTATGGCATCCCACAGCCAGCATAATACTCAACAGTGGAAAGCTGAAAGCCTTTCCACTAAAATCTGGAACAAGACAAGGATGCCAATTTTCACCATTTCTACTCAGCATAGCTTTGGAAGTCCTAGCCACAGCAATCAGGCGAGAGAGAGAAATAAAAGGGATCCTACTTGGAAGAGAAGAGGTAACATTGTCACTATTTGCAAGTAACATGATACTATATATAGAAAACCCTAAAAGCACCACACAAAAACTACTAGAGCTGATTAAAAGAATTCAGCTAGGTTGCAGGATAGAAGATTAACAGACAGAAGTCAGTTGCATTTCTTTACATTAACAATAAAAAATCAGAAAAAGACAATAAAGAAACAACCCCTTTTAAAATTGCATCCAAAACAATAAGATAATACTTAGGAGTAAATCTGACCAAGGAGGTGAAAGACTTATATGTGGAGAACCACAAAACATGGATTAAGAAAATTAAAGGTGACTTAAAGAAGTGGAAAGATATCCCATGCTCTTGGATTGGAAGAATCAATATTGTTAAAATGGCCATACTGCCCAAGGCAATCTACAGATTTAATGCAATCCCTATCCAACTACCCAGGACATTTTTCACAGAACTAGAACAAACAATCCTAAACTTTATATGGAATCACAAAAGACTCAGAATTGCCAAAGCAATACTGAAGAAAATGAACAAAGCTAGAGGAATAACCCTCCCAGACTTCAGATAATCCTCTAGAAATACAGTAATCAGAACAGTGTGGTATTGGCACAAAAACAGACATGTGGATCAGTGAGACAGAACAGAGAACCCAGAAATAAACCCACAGACATACAGTCAATTAATCTTTGACAAAGGAGGCAAGAATATACAATGGAGAAGAGACAGTCTCTTCAGTAAGTGGTGTTGGGAAAACTGAGTAGCAGCTTGTAAATTAATGCAGTTAGAACACCCCCTCACACCATACACAAAAATAAAGCCAAAATGGCTTATAGATTTAAATATAAGACAAGACACTATAAACCTCCTAGAAGGAAACATGGGCAAAACATCCTCTGACATAAATCTTAGCAATGTTCTCCTAGGGCAGTCTACCCCGGCAATAGAAATAAAAGCAAAAATTAACAAATGGGACTTAATTGAACTTAGAAGCTTTTGACAGCAAAGGAAACTATAAACAAAATAATAAGACAACTTATGCAATGGGAGAAAATATTTGCAAATGATGTGACTGACAAAGGTTTAATTTCTAGAATATATAAACAGCACATACAAGTTAATAACAAAAAAACAAATGACCCAATCCAAAAATGGGCAGAAGACCTAAACAAGCAGTTCTCCGATGAAGACATGCAAATTGCCAATAGGCACATGAAAAAATGCTCAATATTGCTAATTATAAGAGAAATGCAAATCAAAACCACAATGACATATCACCTCACACTAGTCAGAACGGCCATCATTCAAAAGTCCACAAACAATAAATGCTGGAGAGGCTGTGGAGAGAAGGGAACCCTCCTACACTGGTGGTGGGAATGTAGTTTGGCATTGCCATTATGGAAAACAGTATGGAGAGTCCTCAAAAAACTAAAAATAAACTTATCATACAATCCAGCAATCCCACACCTGGGCATATATCCAGAGGGAAATCTAATTCTAAAACATATATGCACTCCAATGTTCATAGCAACACTATTTACAATAGCAAAGACATGGAAATACCCTAAATGTCCATTGGCAGATGACTGGATAAAGAAGTTGTGGTATATTTATACAATGGAATACTACACAGCCAACAAAAAGAATAAAATAATGCCCTTTGCAGCAACATGGATGGACCTGGAGACTGTCATACTAAGGGAAGTTAAGTCAGAAAGCAAAAGAAAAATACTGTATGATATCACTTATAAGTGGAATTTAAAAAAGGAAAAAGAAGACAATAGGGAACTTATCTACAAAACAGAAATAGACTTGCAGACATAGTAGACAATCTTATGTTACCGGGGTGGGGAGGAGTGAGTAGGAGGGGATAAATTTGCAAGTTTGAGATTTGCAAATATTAACTACTATATATAAAAATAGATTAAAAAAACAAATTTCTTGTGTATAGCACAGGGAACTATATTCAGTATCTTGTAATAATATTTAATAAAAAAACAAGAAAATGAATATATGTGTATATTCATGAATATACATATATATGTGTGTATATATATGTATGACTCAGACGTTATGCTGTATACCAGAAACTGACACATTGTAAGTGACTATTCTTCAATTAAAAAAAAAGAAATAACACGTTTACAAATTTTCTGTAGATTTTTCTTATCCACTATGTGCATGTAGGATGGAAACATAATATGTACTAGGATTTCAAAAGAAACCACTGGGCCATATGCTAAAAAGAAATGTCTAGTAGACACATCTCATACCAGCCTTTGTGTCATTAAAGCAGCTGATCTAGTTTGGGCCAAAGAGAAAAGTCAAACACATGGAAGTTGTAAGAAGGTATAAATAGTTCATGGGAAGTTGAATTTCCTGCTTTCAAGACAATGGATTAGTCAACTGAGTGACAAGGCTAAAACAAAGAAGGTCTGAAATCTTTCAAGCCATACAGCTTAAATGAATGAGTTTTCCTAGTGAAAGATACATACTGTGCCCAGATTCACTGCGAAAATTCTCTGCTCTCATTAAGAGGGATAGGACCGTCCAACATGGCTTGAAACCTATAGGATTCTCTTCTACAGTTTCTCACTTCTATTTTTCTTAAAGGGTAGTGCTAAATGATATAAAAATTACCCAGGTTTGTGAATAAAATTATTCCTAGGCCCTTAAATTAAAAAAGAAATGTTACTGTGGTATTAATGCTTGAAATGAGCAGCATGGAAGAATGCAGGGTCCAATTCACCCAACGCACAAAAAAGCCTCAGAAGCCAAATGACAGTAACACTGAGTGGCAAAATTCTCACCAAGTTGCGATTCTTGACACTCTGATCTCTCTTAGATCGTAGTTCGGTATGTATTTCTCGAATGACATCATCAAGGATTTCATTCATCTTCTCAAGTGTTTCGATATCATCCTACAAGAAAACACAGAGGTCAGTAATAGTCACTCATTACTTTACTTCTGTTTTTGTGGTGTGTAATCTTGGAAAAAGAAGGGATTTTTTTTTAACCTGAAATCTATGTACTTCATTGGAGAGAATTTTATTTTCCCTCATGGCTTCTTTAGTGTATTTCTTTATTTCGTTTATCTATACAATTATGTAAGAATGGATTCAGAAATCAAAACCATTAATTATAGAAAAACCTATCTCCTGTGGGTGAGTCCTTACAGAAACAAAGAAAACAGTACTTTACGTGGGTATGATGTTTGCTTTGAACGGGCTGTTACAGAATATAATGAAATGGACCACCAGGAGGAAAGAAAGAAGAGACAGTGAAGTCAGCGAGCTAGAAGGAGGCAGACGCCCTTCAAGGGGAGGCCATGAGAATGGGAATGAAAGGTTGATTATACCTTCTGTGTGCACCTGGATATTTCTTCTACAAGTTCTGAGTTTTTCTTCATGCAACGCTTGATCGCCTCAGAAATCCGGTGTAAATTAACTAAAAAGAGATAAAAAAACCAATCTCTAATATTATCACCAAAACAAGCAAAATCGGATTACCCCAACGTTTCAAAAGCAAAGCCACGTTATCCTGGTACTCTGAGCAAAAATATCCTTTCAGCATTACTGTGATCCCTGAAGAAGGCAAATTTAGTTAGTAGCATTTTAAATGCAAAAAAGAAATGTGAAGGTAAGAACTCTATTAAAGTGAGATTCCTATTCAAACTTTCTTCAAAAATGGGGAAACACAATACAATGTCTCCACCTAATATCACATCATTAAGGAACAAACTGCTTAGAAAATGTCAACAGTTCAAATAGCATCTTCATCAATAGATACAGAAGAGAAAAAAATCAAGCATCCTATGTACTTAAATGTTGTCCTCTTGTTATCAAATAAAATAAGTAGATTGTTGCAATTGCTTTAAAAAGGCAAAAGAAAAAAAGAAATTTCCTGACTTCTTTCGGATTTTCCCCACTTCCACCCAAAGTTTATTTACCCAGAGAAATCCTTCTAATGTCACTTGATTGTTTACTCAAAAACCTCCAATGTCTTTCTGCTGCCAGAAAATTTCCTTTCATAAGAACCACGGTGGGTAGCTTGGAAGGACACAGCCTTCGGAATCAAACACCCCTGGGTACAATCTTGGCTTTACCTCTTACTTGCTAGAGAACATAAACACCTTACAATCTGAGTCACAAGGGTCATCAGCCCCAGACACGAAAGTTCTCACGCACCGTGTAGGTAAACACTCGCCTTACAGGTGGATAACACCACAGAAAGACCCGAGAGCAGGGCCCAGGAAGCCAGAACCTCCTGACAGGCATTTAATTATATTGTCTGACCCCAAACTACAGACTTATCCTCTATTTTAACAACGTGACATCTCTGCTGCCCTGAGGTCACACCTCTCTATCCCCTACACTGAGGTTGCACTTCACCACAAGAAACACCAGCATTCGAGGACCTAATAAATGTGTGCCAGACGGCTGTCCTGCCTCCCCACACACAGCTGCACATAACCGTCACAGCCTGGGAAGCCTGCACAGACCTCATTATCCCCATTTTACATCCTTTCATTTCTGCTCATTCGTTAGTGACATTCAAGCTCCTTCCACTGATGAGTCAACACATAGTTGAAGCCTCTGCTGTGACACAGACTTTGACTGGCGATATCTGTCTTCATCTCTAAGCCTTAAGCTTGATAACCTCAGACAGTGTTGTAATCTTTACACTTCCCCGTGAGCCAGGTCAGGCCAAAGTACTCCCCTCAAGCTTCAGACTCACCAGATTCCTTAACTATTCTAAACGGAATTAAACACACCTACGTCTTCCCACCAGTGTGACCTGTCCCCTCTCCTGGGCTCCTGTCTCAACAGGTGGTGACTCAATCCTAAAATGCTGTCATTTAGGACACAAACCAGGAATAGTAAAATTGTGAAGAGGCGAATTAGACCTAAGAAGTCAAGGTATTTACTTCCAGTCAAATTAGAACCCACAGAAACACCTGTACTGAGAAACTATTACAAAGAAAACAGAAGCCTGAAATCTTACCTCGATATATTCGATGCTTTACCTAGAACAGAGAGAAAGAAAATTAAATTTGATGTAAAAGCATGTTATTTTGCATAAACTTACAGTTCCTAACAAGCCAAACTGTGATCCAATGGCAGTATACAAATGATGCAGCCCAGTATAATTAATTTATAGAATTTTTTAAAGTAAAAAATAATTTCCTATTCAATTGGTGATATTTCGATACCCATTTTTGAGTAAGAAGCAAGGTAAATATCTAATTTTCGAAGAAAAGATTTGTTTACAGTCTTCTAAATGAGCACCAGTCTATTTAACTTTAATCCTGGAAATGGCAGATATTTTAATTACTATCCTAAAGCACCATTTATCTCGCATTATATTTTGTCAACTCCAGTAGCCATAATGATCCAGAACCAAGGACCGTTTTCAAAGCCTCTCAGGAAACAGTAGCAAAGGCAAAATCTTTGGACTAAGCTATGCCTCTTTCACGCGCCAGAAACACCTTAGAAAACGTCTACTCACTGTTAATTATTTGCTGAACTGTGAAATGGTTCCAACAAACCAGGTCCTACGATCTTTCCCAGACGACTAGTGACAAAGGTTGCCAAGTCAGAGGTGGAGTGGAGACTGGCTAGACAAAACGCACAAGCAGCAACAGTAATGAAAGTCGACATTTACGAAAAGGGTGAAAAGAGCTCCCACGTGTGACTCAGCCCTGAAGACAGCACTGGGTGACAGCTCAATAAAATCCAGGCAAGGCCCCTGTCAAACACCGTGTCCTGGCCCCTGGTACATAGTTCCCAAATCAAAAGTTGTAAATGGCGATCAGATGCTGAGTTTGGCCTGAAAAACTTGCCAAGATATCAGAATATCATGCAGTAGTCCAACAGCACCTACAATAATGCTATCGCAGGAAAAGCACCGAGAAAGGGGAAAGGGGAAAGCCAAGGATATCCCTTTAAAGTCACACCTTGCTCAGCAGTGAGCACCTTCTGTCCGATGGCATCTCACCCACAGGCAGAGACGAGCGGGAGGAGAAACAGGCATGTGACCCAGAGGAAGGACTGAGGGGCAAAAGCGCGTGCTGAGGCTGCGGGGCAAAATATGGACACAGACAAGAGTCCCTTGAAAATCAGAACAGAGGGCTGTTCCAAAAGCGGGAAGCAGAGTGGGGACATGAGCTGCTTCCCTTCTCCCTCTCCAACCGCCTTTGCACCCTGTGATGTTCTTTCTTCACAGGGCACCTCATGGCCAGTGAGGGATAAAACACGCCACAGAAATCCAGGAGAAAGACCTTTGATTTGAATTAATTTTCCAATCCATATGCATGAAGAAATTTCACTTACAATGACAGGTCTGTTACAATTACTAAGTCAGGGGATCTGTTCTCAATTTTAGAACTTTGCACTCCAAACTCTGCCACTTGGACCAGTTAATTTAAGTCATCTGCAAAGCTCGTTTATACAGAATAATTTCTTCCCAACAACATTAGATAACTGAGGCATCTCTCAAATATGCTCTTGTCCTGCTCTCTCCTAAGGTAACGTATTAAAAGACCCTAAAATAGAAACCATGTCCAAGGGTGCCTGGGACATGAATGTGCTTAGAAATGAGAGGATGTGACAGAGTGAACAGAGGATGCTTTTTGCCAGGACCATTTCACTTCACTACAGTCAGTTCCGTTTATCAATTAATCGTGCCCTAGTGTTGGTCTTAATCTAATCATGTCTTCAAATTTCATCTTGGTGTGTTAATAAAAGACTGCTGCACGTGTTCGGAGAGTAAAATGCTTTTCCAGAGAATAAGGTATTATATGAGCACAACAGGATATAATCAAATCAGCAAGTTTTGTAAACAGAAATGCATTAGAAAAAATTTTGAAATTACCTTGTCCCCTATAGATAAGGATGTTTCTTTGTTCTATTTTATTCTATTTTCATGCAACGTTTTTTATTCATTCTTAATGTAAATAGAAGGACATACCTTTTTAGCTACACCGTATAGAAACTCATGGTTTCTGCTTTTTCCATTTGACACTAACCTTGTGTATTTTTTCCATTTTTCAATTTTATTAGGTAGAATTATTATAATTTCACTGCACATATACACTATATTGCATGTAAAAACATATGTACAATATGCTGCACATATTTTTAATTTACTTTTTAAACTTACACAGTTATCAAAGGAACAAAGCCTACCACAAAATAAGAATCAACAGAATGCAGTAATCCAACCATAAAAAGTCAAATGTACTTACACATATTCAAGAATATTGTCCATTTCTTGAAATGTCTTTGCAACATATGAATTTTAAAAGCTGCCTAATATCACACTGTATGGATGCACAGTAATTTAACAATTCTCTTACCAAGGATCATTTAGGCTGCTACTGTACTTTCCCTTCTCAAACATCTTTTTTTAAATTTTATTTATTCTATTTATTGAATTTTTAATGTTCTCTATTTCTTTCATATAACCGAGAAGAGCCTAATGTTTGACATTTCTCTTATTTTTTCGAAAAATAAAAAGCCAGTGAAATTGCCTTTTTCACATTGATCATCAATGGTTTCTATCTCCTTTGAGTCACTAATCCGAAAAAGAAACAAGCCTCATTTTCATTATTCATTTATTTTTATGAAGTCAGAGTTTTCATTTTCAGGAAAAAAAAAAGCTGGGGAGAGCTTCTAGTTTTTTCTTGCACCCCAAATTTTGGTCATCACTACTTCTGGATTTCAATTACTGATTTTTCTTTGTTAAAAATAAGAATTAATATTCCTGTTTTTTTCCTAAAATTTTGTGCTTATATCATTGTACACACCTGGCCTAAATTTCATTTTATCCTGGCCACACTTTACCTCACCCTTTTAAATGAAAGATTCTGCTTAGGAGAAATTTTTTCCTCTCCTTTTCCACTCTCATCCAACCCAATTTTCTTGCTTTAGAACCTCTCATTCACTTCCTAATTTAGCAACTCCCCCCACCCCCAGCATATTCTAAAAGCACAGTATCTTGGTGGTTAAAAGGGATTAGTCAATATATTTAACCTGACTCAGTGGCCCCACAGTTTTAGTCTCTTTGGCTTAAGGAAGGAGACAAAAGGCTTATTACTTTTTCAACTCTACAAACCTTTACAAAGCCAGGCACTGACAGACACTGGGGATTCAGAAATGAACAAAACATGGTTTCTGTCTTCAGGAACCTCATAATCTACTGGGTGGAAAGATAAGTAAACAAATACCAAATATGTAGACAAGATTACTTCCATGAGAGGGAGATATTACGGGAGCATATAACCCAGGCTGTGGGCGTTCTTAAGAAAGGGATGCCTGACCTGGGCCTTGAAGGACGGAGCCCCAGAAATCCTCAAACTCTAGAAAGAGTCTCTGCCTTCTCACACATCTTTAAATGCATGTCTGGTTATTTCATTGGGGTTATGAGAAATGGAATCACACTGAATTAAAGGAAATCAACATTTTTAAGGTTTCACATATTCTTAAATTATATCTAAGAATCATGAGAAGTCACAAGTCCTTAACAGTGTAAGAAAGTGCCTATCAAAGGTTGAGATCTTTGACTTCCTTTTCATAGAAAAGAACTAGATCTTAAAGTTTTCTTAGATTATAGTCGTCATACTGAGTTCTTTATTTTAGAAGTTTAAAATATTTTCTAAGGTTATTTCTATGTCAAACATCAATTTGCATTCATGTTACTAATCTGGAAGAAAACAAATGCAAGGTGCAGGGACTATCAAAGCCCTTGGGTATTTATGATTCAGGGGACAGCTATCGAGTACCATAATATACTCACAGCAAGGATCGTCTTCCAGAGGTAAATGGCCAGGATAGCAATCACCAGGTAGGCAGCAAGGAGAGACTGCAAAGGAAACCGTAAAAGTCAGGGCCAGGATGAAGGTGGTCAGGCACCATACCAAGTAGGTGAAATCAAAATCATGTTAACATAATTTAACTAATAAAATGTCTCAACGAAATTTAAAATATAGCTGTCACAAAGATTCATCTTTCAGAATCCTAAGCCACTGTCCAACAGGTAACCACAACTCTCACATATCCCCAGTGGGTCCCACTGCTTCCAAAAAGGTGGGAACTTGGCACACTCGTGTTTGGTTAGTGGCTTGTAGGGTTGTTAGACACTGTGACTGTGGGTGTCTTTAAGTAAAAGCTCCACTGCCAGTTGACCTGAGACACTACTGAATTTTGCCTGTAACGCTGTGCCGAAATCTTTCTGCTATTACAATTATATTGGAATTAATACGTCAGTAATAATTAAGCTGAGAATATCCTTAAGACCAAATAACTAAAACCATTGATTTTTAAAAATTTTTTTCACCATTGATTTCCATTCTGAACCAGGGCACACAATGTCAGATTTCTGAAATGTGTAAACGATTTGCATATAAGAGGAATCCTGCATATCATATGATTAAAACTATGGGAATAAAAGCCAGTTAAAAACACAATTCCAAATACTCACCAGCAAGAATTCATCTTTAGGTGTTAGCAACATAATGGAGTGCAAAGCTATCTTTGTCTCATTCCTTATTCTACAACCAGTAACAGCATCAGCAATGCAACTAAGTTGCCTTTGCCCAGCACACCAGGATACCGGAGAAGCTTGCACTTCCGTGCAACTAAAGGTGGGTGGACTGCAACTCAGAGTAGGCAGAAGTGAAGGCACAGGGGGAAGCAGTGCATGCTAGTCCAGCTATCCAGCCCTGGCGGCTCAGCCTGCATCCCAGAGAACCCAGTAGCAAGAGGGGAGGTGGCCACACGACTGCAGCCTTGCAGAAGAAACAGTGCCCACAGCCACAGGTAACTGTGAGGTCATGGAGCCCGGGACCCTGGCCCTCCAGCTGCTGAGACAACCCTGGCCCCCCACCCACAGTGGCAGATTGAGCCCAAGAACCTGACATCACTGGACACAGCAGAGGTGGTCTCAGGACCCCGACTCCCCTCCCCCCTCCCCCCTCGCCCTGGGGTGGCAGAGCCTCTGACTCAGGAGATCTCAGACAGGAGGGAAGTTTGTAAGCACTTTATGATAGCAACAGAAACAGACTCACAGGCACAGAAAAGAAACATGGTTACCAGGGGGTAAAGGGGGTGGGAAGGGATAAATTGGGAATTCAAAGTTTGCATCTCTTGGGGAGTGATGGAAATGTTAGCTTTATTGATTGTGGTGTTGGTTTCATGGGTGTGTGCATCTATCAACATTCATCGAATTGTAAAAAAAAAAAAAAAAAAAAGGAAGAAAGCATGCCATGAACTGGAGGGCGTGCTCCCTTTTTACCTCGGGTTCCGGTTCCACTGACTGGAGGTGGAAAGCGGGTCCCCAGCTCATTGTCCCGGAAGGTCCTGGTATTTATGTAGCATTTAGTGCATTCACGCCCCCCGCTCAAGGCAGCTCCGTGTTCTCTCAATTTGCGTTGGGATTTTTCCCCAGAGACATCCTTGAATCTAAACAAGGAAACAAACCACTGCATCTAAGATTTAGCTCGTCAAGGTTCCAACCAACGGATACTTAATTTCATCAGCAAGCCCTCTGCAAACTGTCTTTCTGAAAATGAAAGCTAAAGCAGCGGCAACAGCCTAGAAAGCCTGAGGGTCTGTGCCGCTCACTACCCGGTCCCGGAGAAACCTCACAGGTCCCCCGACTCAGCGCTCGGCCCCAGGAGGCAGCTTCAGACTCACCAGAGTTGGTCCAAAGCCTCCGGAGTCTCGCTGCCAGGCTCGGCAGTTTCCCGCCAGGCGCCGCAGTTTCCCGCCACGCGCAGCAGCGCCCGGCAGAGGGCGCCCACGCCCGGCGGTTGGGACCAACGGCGCCTCCTCCGGGCAGGGAGGGCCTGGGTTCCAGCCCCGTTTCCGCGGGGAGAGCCCCCGCTGCGTGTCCATCACTTCTGGTGCGCGGCGGGTGATCCGCGCCAGCCCAGCCTTTTCCCCTGACTGGGACCTATCCTACGCACAGGGACTGGAAAACAAGGAAATCTTTGCTTTTCTGAGTGTTGAAAGGGACCTAGAATTTATTAATGTATTTGCATAATATGCACTGCTTTAAGCACTTGTCTTAAACCCAGCCTACTACTTTACATATGCTAGACGACAGGTGATTGCATTTATCCATGAAGATAGTTCGGTTAAACCAAATTTTCACATCTTTTATGCTATTTTTCAAATTTCTCATCACATCTTCATCTAAAAAAGACTCTAGTCATTAAAAAAAAAATTCAGTTTATACCAGACTGTTTCTCTAGCATCCCCATCCCAATCATGAGCTTATTTCAAAAGTTGCCATTTGGTGACATACACAACAGGGTCAGGATGCAAACCCTCAGGGGGCTACATATCTGATGTTAATTTACTGCATGCATCCTTG
This sequence comes from Vicugna pacos, assembly GCF_048564905.1. Classification (NCBI taxonomy): domain Eukaryota; kingdom Metazoa; phylum Chordata; class Mammalia; order Artiodactyla; family Camelidae; genus Vicugna; species Vicugna pacos. Next base: position 7,991,676 of record NC_132994.1, on the reverse strand, counting down.
GCTAATATTTTCAATGGAAAGTGCTTTAGAGATGGCAGGCAGATAAACTTCCATCAGTCCTACAGGTATCCAATGTTACGACCTTCAAATAATAACTTTTGTCACTTCACAAGCAGAGGAAGATACGGAAGAGAAGGCTGTGGTGTTTTAAACTGTGCACCTACCATCCGGCACCCCCAGATTGGCAGTGAGCGTGAGGGTAGCAACCCAGTATCCTGGTGCACGTTGCTAGTGCCAGAGGGGGGAATAAGGGCGTTATTCTAAAATAATTTTGGTCGTGGGTCTCAGCCTGTCTGTAGGCTCCCTCAAGGAACGGTGGAAAGGCTTCCTTTGTTTTGCCCAGCTAAAACTATCCTCAGCCTGAGTCGACTTCATACACATCTTTCCTCAAAAGGCACACGTGCTAGTCTAAGAGGCTAGGGGCAATTTAAGGCTAATGAGTTTAGGAGCAGGTTTCATAGGGTCAACAGAACACTTGATGTTGCCTGTAGCCCGGCCGTGTGGGGATGTGTGCACACTCATCTAGGGGGAGGAATCTCAAGGAACATGTGACCCACAATTGTGCAGGAATCACTAGTACAAATATTTCACTGAGAACAACGTGATGAATACATATCCCTGTATGCACTCATTCACACACTCACGCCTTGACCAAAGATGTTCCAGACCTTGTTCTGGTTCTGGGAAGTGAATGGTAAATAACAAAATGTCTCTACCCAAAGAGCTCCCTTTTAGTGGAGATGGGCATGAGAAAAACAAGGAAACAACCAAATAAAATTAAGACAGTGATATTAAAAGGAGAGATAAATGGATAATTAATGTGCAATGAAGGCAGGAAGCCAGCTGTGGAGTTGGAAACACCAGGGTCTTTGTGGAGGGTGACAGCCACCCTGCTTGTCACTAAGTATGAGGTGTCTGTGCTGAGACATTGGGGATCAGGAGCTCTTCTCACAAAGAATCAAAAGAAAAATGACTCCTGACAGAAGCCTGAGGGACCCAATAGTCTAAAACCTAGAAAGTTTATGATCTATGAAATGTTTAATAAATTGCAATTAAGAGTAAAGACATTAAATGAGTCCTGATTTCTTCCCTGATGCACCGACATTGAAGGGCTGCTGCCCTTTCCTGTTCTCCACTCACGCCTGCATTTTCCTCCCTCCCATCACCTTCAACCCCGGGTTCATCTCACCAGTGGATGCCCTCACCTGCCCTGTCTACAAGACTGGGAGCTTCTGCTTTCTTCCTCATCTGCGTTGCCCGTGTTCTCCACATGCTGAACTCACTGCAGTCCTTCCGTGGTCCATGCGTGCATCAGCTCACAGAAATCTGGTAATGAATGAGAAAAGCCCTTCTTTACCCATCCTCTGAATACACAGCCTTATGGAGGCTGCACCAAATCAGAGTGTAAGTGGGGTTGCACACGATCCCTTACTGAGATTTGGCTACAGGAAGAATCACAAAGATCTGGGCAGAGCACAACTGGAGGTCAGTGACATGACCTGGGTTGGACAAGGAGATCCAGGTGCTGGAGATGGGAAAAAAAAGACAGAAAACTATACATCCTCCATGAATAACGATGTGCTCATTTCAATGGAAAGGGGAAGTCCCTACCATTCAGGGTTGCGTTGCCAGTTACTGCACACCACCTTTCTCCCTCTGACTTCCCCTTCCTGGGATGGGCAGGGCGGTAAGCAGACAAAGCTCAGGGAGGGGCAGGAGCCACGAGAATCCACACTGTCCTGATTCCCGGGGCACTTGCATTATTCACAATCCCCAGCCCACCTACGGGGAGGGTCTCAGTTCAGACCACATGCTCACGCAGAGTGCTCTGACCTAATCAGACGCAGCCCTCAGCTCCCTGAGGAAAGCTGAAGAAAAAGAGATTCGTATCTGTGTTGTCCGGGTGAGGAGATGGAGACTTACACTGCTGTATGTTTAAATGAGTTTGTGTTGTTGTAATTCTCTCTATAACTTGTTTCTTTTTCCCAAGATTTTTCTATGTTTTTGTTTGGGATATTTTCTATTATCTTGTACTCAAGCTTACAAACTCTTAATTCTTCTAGGGGTCCAGCCTAGCAAAGTTGTCTTTTGAGTTCTTCAGTTCAGATTTAATTTGGAATTTCTGCTCTCAAATATCCAGCGATTTAATAGATTGACATTCTGTACAAAAATTCTCTATTTTTTCATTTCTAATCATTTTATTTTTAAACCTTTAAAACTTTGTTTTGAGTTCTTTTTCATCTAACTCCAACGTGTCAGTATACATTGGGGTTCTGTTTCTCTTTTTGTTTCAGACTTTTCTATTGATCATAGTACCTGTGCTTTGCACAGGATTTTATTTTTGATTGTGTGTCAGACATTGTGCTCTGCCCATCGCTGGGAGAAAACAATCAGATACACAGGGTGGTTGGTGGCAGGGAAATTGACATGCAAGTACAGGTGGGTAAGGAGTTCCCTGTTGTTTTGAAATCAGAACATCTATTTTCAGAGGATAGCTTATGACTCTTCTCTCATCCCCATGGCTGAGGTCTCCTTCAAAGCATGCCTCAGTCCCAACTGTGTTCTAATCACAAATAGAGATATAAGTTGATGTCTCCAAGAGAAAGTAGGTCCCTCCACCTTTTAGGCAGGTCGGTGCCCCTTCAGCCCTTTCCTGTCAGTAACTGAGCTGCCCTGGGGGTGAGCTTCACCTCCTTTAGGGTCAGCCCACTCCTGGTGTCCAGGGCTTTCTGTGTGGACTGGAGACCCTTCCTGTCGTTAGATGTGTCTCCCACCCTGTCTGGGACTGGGGGCAGTTTGCACAGCCTTTTCACCTGATCTCCAGCCCCCTGTGCTGCCCCAGGGCCAGAGTTAATGTCCTGGGGGGAATCCAAGTAGTGTGTTAGGGGCTCTTCTAGATTCCACCCCTCCCTCCAGCCAACATCAAACTCCCTCTGGTTTCATTTTCTCCTGGCAGCATCCTTCTGCCTGGGGAAAGCCTGATCCTCGATGAACAAAGAAAGCTTCCTAATATGAGAAGATCTGGTGACCTCACTTCCCAGATCAACGGCTCTTCTCCCTCTGAAGCTGCTCCTCTTCTCCCTCAGCCCTCTCATTTTCTAAAACAGGAATTTAGTGATGTTCCCATTTTTCTGCCTGTTTCCACGCCCCTTCTTACTATATCCTACCCGGAGGACGTTCCATCCACTTTCCTGGATCAAACACTGTCTTCTTTCCCCTCCACCCAGCACTCTTGCTATTCCTGCTCGAAGTCACTCCCCCACCTGGAGAACCGGCAAGTTCCCCAGAGGAGAAGACAGGGCGATAGAGAGTCCAGAAATGAACCCACCAACTTTTGGTCAACTAACCTTCGACAAAGGAGGCAAGAACATACAATGGAATAAAGACAGTCTCTTCAGCAAATGGTGTTGGGAAAACTGGACGGCAGCATGTAAAGCAGTGAAGCTAGAACACACCCTTACACCATACACAAAAGTAAACTCAAAATGGATCAAAGACTTAAACACAAGACAAGATACAATAAACCTCCTAGAAGAAAACATAGGCAAAACATTACCTCATATACATCTCAAAAATGTTCTCCTAAGCCAGTCTACCCAAGAAACAGAAATAAAAGCAAGAATAAAAAAAATGGGACCTAATTAAACTTACAAGCTTTTGCACAGCAAAGGAAACCATAAGTAAAACAAAATGACAACCTACGGAATGGGAGAAAATTTTTGCCAAAGATGAAACTGACAAAGGCTTGATCTCCAGAATATATAAGCAGCTCATACGACTTAACAAGAAAAAAAACAAACAACACAATCCAAAAAGGTGCAGAAGACGTAAACAAGCAATTCTCCAATGAAGACATATGAATGATCAATAGGCACATGAAAAAATGCTCAATATCACTAATTATTAGAGAAATGCCAATCAAAACTACAATGAGGTATCACCTCACACCCATCAGAATGGCCATCATTCAAAAGTCTACAAATAACAAATGCTGGAGAGGTTGTGGAGAAAAGGGAACCCTCCTACACTGCTGGTGGGAATGCAGTTTGGTGCAGCCACTGAGGAAAATAGTGTGGAGGTTCCTCAAAAGACTAGGAATAGACTTACCATATGACCCAGGAATCCCACTCTTGGGCTTGAATCCAGAAGGAATCCTACTCCAAAATGACACCTGCACCCCAATATTCAGAGCAGCACTATCTACAATATCCAAGACATGGAAACAGCCTAAATGTCCATCAACAGATGACTGGATAAAGAAGAAGTGGTATATTTATACAACGGAATACTATTCAGCCATAAAAATGACAATATAAAGCCATTTGCAGCAACATGGATGTCCCTGAAGAATGTCATTCTAAGTGAAGTAAGCCAGAAAGAGAAAGAAAAACACCATATGAGATCGCTCATATGTGGAATCTAAAAAAAGAAAAAAAGAACATAAATGCGAAAGAGAAACAGACTCATAGACATAGAATACAAACTGTGGTTGTCAGGGGGGAGGCTGGTGGGAAGGGACAGACTGGGAGTTTGAAATTTATAGACACTGACAGGTATAAATAGAATAGATAAACAAGTATAGCACAGGGAAATATATACAAGATCTTGTGGTAGCTCATGGTGGAAAAATATGCGACTATGAATATATGTATGTTCATGTATAACTGAAAAATTGTGCTCTATGCTGGAAACTGACACAACACTGTAATCTGACTATAATTCAATTTAAAAAAAAAAGAAGAAGAAGACTGGGTGGCCTGGGGCTCAGATTGCTGTGCTTCCCGCCTCTTGGGGAGGGTAGCCCTTCCTTCCTGTCTGGGCTGGGTTTTCTGTGGTGCCTTCACTCTGGTTTTAGTTTTCAGCTTACACAGCTGTTTTAACCTGAAGAGTGTGTCTGACTATAGTTCTCTACAATGGATAAAACTGGAGTTATTTTATACTGTTGTTTGAACCAAAAAAAAAGCTTCATTTCATATTTATATAGAGAATAATTTAAATAGTAATTTTGCCAGAAATAGTCACTATACTTTTAGCAGTCTTTCTCCATCATCATACTAAAGTGAACCACATTAAACCATGATGCATTCTCCTCAGAGCCTAGTTGGATCAGCTTTGGTCTCTGTTTGGAAATAGCTTTATAAAAGTCATCTCTTATGCACTGTTTTAGGTCCTCTTTGCCTCTCTTTCTGTGTTTCCCATACTTCAGTAGCTGCGAACTCTGCAAGTCTGTGATGCACTTTCTGTAGGCGAGACCGACTGCAGCCCACACTCTGCCCATCGTCCACAGGCCTCCCACCCTCACCTGAGGTTCTGTGTGGACGCTGAGGAGTCAGATGTCCCGTGATCCAAACTCCCACCCGCACAGTCAGGTGTCTTAGTGTGGCCAGGTGTAGTGTGCACCGTCAGTGTCTGTGTGCAGTTACCATGGGCTCTGTGTGTGTGCTCAGTATGTTGTTAGGTGGTGTGTGCATATGTTTTATCATTTTTTTTAACCCAAAGGTAGATAAGTCATTTCAGGATCTATGTTCATGGGCCTCTGTGTGTATGTGTGTGTGTGTGCGCGCGTGTGTGTGTATGGTGAGAGTTTGGTAGTGGGGAGAGAAGCACTGATAGTTACCACTTACTCCTGAGAATGAGTTGTACCTGCTTACCTGCTAAAAATGACCCTGCTTTTTCATCACCTTCCCATGTGTAACAGAATTTCATTGTAATGATTATGCCCTGTTTTTCATGAAATAATGATTTTATATTTCATAGAGATACTTATATTTAAAATACAGTGTACTCATGTCATATTGCATTTGGGTTTTTAATCCTTATTTACCATAATGCTTGACTTAATGCTAGTAGAGAACCAATTTCCTGAGACAAAGGTGACTTACCAAACCTGCCCCAAAACTTCCCAAGAAAGTTTATGTTCCAAATGGACATTAATCAATTACTCTGAGCACCACGAGGAAGGTCCTCTAGAGCAGAGGCACAGATGCCCTTCTGTGGACACGCAGTTTGAGAGCAGTAACTTGCACATGGTGAGCCTCAGGGAGTCGGCATCACTCATGACCATGTCCTCAACCCTGTTTGTCCTGACTGATGCATGATTTAATGTCACTGGAAGAGGGATTTCTCATGACAAAGCCAACCTTCTTCCTCAAAGCCTCAGGGAGCAGGTCACAGGATGGGTCCCAGGTGGAATCCCTTTCCAAGGTAGACCTTGGTTCAAGGTAAAGTTACAAGGTGAGTTACACTCATCACCCCTGAGACCCTTAGGTGGTTCACATCCCCTTTGTCTTCTCATCCATGAAATGGGTTGTTGGGAATGTTATGTAAATGCAATACTACACTTAAAGAACTTGTTCAGTTAGCACATTATATTACTCAGTGTGAATCCTCAATACATTTTCCCTGATGTTCATCGGTAATTTACTGGGGGGGTCCTGACTCCTGAGGGTTGGAACTGACATTTCTGTCTCCTATCAGAAGACTCTTTCCTTCTCTACAAGAGACACCTGTTTCCCAGGGCAGGATGGGGAAATGACCTGCTAAATGCATGTGCTCAGAAACTAGAGGATCATTACAATGTCCTCAGTCAGGTTTACCCATGGGTTGCAAAGCCCTTACAATCTGTGCCTCCTTCATTTTCCAATGTAGTGGAAGTGATTTATACTCCAGGAGTAGACAAGAATTTCTCTTCCTCCACACCCTTAGTAATACATGATAATGCCAATCTTTTCCATTTTCTCAAGATAAACATTTCTTTGCGCTAACCATTTTTTTCCTCCTCTGTAAGTCATTTGCTCCACCCTGCTCCACCCCCCACCCCAGCTTTTCCTTACTGATCTTGTAGTCCTATGTAAACTCTGTTTACTTATGGTATCTATTTGGCTATGTGAATTGTAAAATCCTTCTAGTTTGTGCATGTCTTGTCACTTCATTTATTGTGCCCTGTGTCACACTAAGATTCAAATTTTATTGTAACGCAGTTAATCAAAATTCAAATTTTAAACCGTAATGCAGTTTTCCTTTAAGGATTGTGCTGTTTGTGCCTTATTTAAGAAACCCTTCCTTGCCCAGATGTAACGAAGATATTTTACTATGTTTATTTTTGAAAGTTTTTATAATTTCACTTTCCATATTCATTGTCTATTCCATCTGAATTTGGGGCAGGGGGTGAGGTGGTAAATTTTTTTTTATCCCCATAAAGAGAGTCAGTTGTTCCAGAATCATCTGTTGAAGAGTCTACCCTTTCCTCAGTGATTTGTAAAACGCCCTCTGTCACGAATCAAAGTCCACATATGCACAAATTTGTTTCTACAGTCATATTTACTTTAATTGGTCTGATCGATTATCTATTTGATGGTAGAAAGGACATGTTTCAATTAACAGAGACTTACTGTAAGATTTGATAAGGTAAGAATAATCCTTTGAAATTGTCCTGGATCTCCTTGGCCCTTTCCATTTGAGTTTTAGAATGAGTTTTTCAGGTCCCATGAAAACTCTGTTGGGAGTACAGTAGGAACTGCAGCTACTTCATAGATTAATTTGGAAGAATTGTCATCTCTGTTGTAAGATCTTCGTGTTGGTTTGAACATCTGCCTCATGATTCTGGAATATCTTTTTGTTGTGACATGGGATTAAAACCTTAAGCTACGCATTTGCCAATATCCATAAACCTGTATAACACAAAATATGAACCGTAAGGTAAACTAAGAACATTGGTTAATAATAGTGTATCAATATTGGTTCATGAATTACAACAAACATACCACACTAATGCCAAGAGCTGATAACAGGGGAAACTGTGATCCAGGCTGTGAGGAGGTAAATGTGAATTCTCTGTACTGGCTGCTAAATTTTTTTGTAAACCTGAAACATCTTGAAAAAATAAACTCTATTATTTAAGGGAAAAAAACTTAAAGCTGTGATGTCTGACTCTTAGTAGTTGTGGAACTTTGGGCAATGTGTTGTGTGAGGTTTCTCTGTGTGTGAGTTTTTGTTTTGTTTTGTTTTTTGATTGCTTTTGTATTTGTTTTCCTCTTAGTTTCCTGTATCTTGGGAGTCATGATAGTACTTCTGACAGAACTTCACTGGAAGAGCTATAGTAAGGATTATACGATATGTGTCTAACACAGTGGTCAGTAAACAGGAAGCGCCTAATAGTGTAGCTACAATGATAACTTAGGCCCAATCATTCTTCTTTTCCAATAGACTAAGTTACCCTCTGATTTAGATCTTAGTTGCTGAATTCATTCATTCAATGGAAAAGTATCTGTTCTGTCCCAGATATTGTGTTAGACACTATAAATGCAAAGATATGTTTTGTCTCTCAAACCATTGATGGCCTTGTGGTGGGGGGAGAGAGTAGACAGACAGTCACAGTGTGCTGCCTCCGTGTCATGAAAAGCAATGCCTGACACTCCCTCCAGGTTTAGTCCCCAGGGTTTTCCTGCCTCTGAATCTACCTGAACTTGGGACCCAACCTTCCCTGCTTTGTTCTGCCAGGCCACTGAATGAACCTAGGTTCTGGAAGAACAGTGAGTTCCCCAAAGCTGCAGGCCCCAGTAACTCCACAAAACCCCATCACCATTTATTGTTTGTGTTCCTGGTTGATTGGGTGCTTTCTTATGAAGAAAAACACACCTGTAGTACCAGCATGTATTGTATACTCCTGCGAACCTAACATCTTCCTCCATGACTTTTCGAAGTCAGGGCTTGCCAAGCACACCACTCCTGTTTCCTTAATCAGGCCGCTAATTTCACACAAGTACGTTACCACCAAGCACCAAGCACTGTTGCCCAGAACAACACGTGTTCACCTTTCAGAGTCCCCCGAACCCTTTGCGCCAGCTACTGTGGGATCCCCACAATGCCTCTTGCTCAATCCCTGCTCTGTCCTGAATTCCTCATGAGCTGGGGGCTCAGAAAACTTCTCCCAAAGACAGTGACTCCTGAACCAGGCCAAAGCATTTACAATGTCTGCTAGAAGATCTCTGGGTGTCATGGCCCTCTAGAAAGTTTTGCTTTGTGGCTTCCAATCCCTTTCAGTACACCCACACCATGACTTCTTGCTTATGAGGGAAAGATATGTTCCATTCTGACCATATCTGAGAAAAAACTAAATGGGTTAGTGCCTTAGTGGCTGTCTGTCCATAACCACGCTCTGGGTCTTTCTATAAACTAAACTAGGCTTCTTTCCAAATTTAAACCATGGCTTGAGCAGATTCTGCCAGAAGCTTCTTATAGTTCAATAATTACTGGGTATTTTTTGTACTAGAAATATGGAAAAATCAGTAGATGATAAGTGTCTTGAAAGAAGCATCTTTGTGTTATTCATCTCATTATCTTTAGTGATAGAGACTCACACACAGTAGGCCCACATAAATGTTTGAGAGTGTTTTTCTGGCAGTCCCTCAGAATTACAGGGAGCCTCACTGAGATGAACTCTAAAACCCCAAAGAGCATGTTCCTGGAACCAGGTGGATACATTTCCCTTTATCCTGCTGCCTCAGAAAGAGACCACGTGCACTGACTGAATGACAAACTAGAGGAGCTCCTTACAAGCCACATGCAGGGGACATACATTATTTTCGACCAGCGTTTCTGAATCTTCACCCATTTCCTAACTTTGAGAAATTCCCCACTTTGGGGTTGGCGGAGGGCAGAGCCCACATGCCTCTAGAAACATGGAAGAGGCTGAAACTCCCCCCCCAGCCACCGTTTCAGTGGGGCCTGGGCTCCGCCTTTAGGCGCACCTTCCCTGACTCTGACTTGGGAGTGGGCGGCACAAGAAGCAGGAAGGACGGAGCATCCTCTTTGGCTGCAGGGACAATGGCAGCAAGTGTCCGCTCTCTCTTCTCTCTGCCCAAATTTTAGAACTAGTCCTGGAGAATCTGTCTTTAGAAGTATTAAGAAGATCTCTGCTTGGTCCCTTTGTGTCTAGTATATACCCTTGAAAAATGTTTATCTAATAAAGGCAGTTGTATCTTCATCTTTAGAGGTTAGAAAAATTATTAGAAATTTGAGATTTCTAACTTTTTCTGGGAATACCTGAAAATGAGCTCAAAGTTTCTTTGAGTTGCAGCTCAAGTATAAAGTAAACTTTCTAAATATCCCTTCTTTAGCTGAATTATTATTTGTGGTGCCATGAACTAGCAACTGTTTAAAATGTACTTATTTGTTATGATCTTGGTAGGTAAAGACTATGGGAAAAATTCTAACTCTAGTCAGACGTGAAGAAAATTTGAGATGAAAATTATTCAAAAATAACTAAAGAAAAGGATAACTTCCTTTGCAGGCAGATTGGATGTTATCTTGAGGTCAATGACCACAGTTATCCCAGTGACACCTAAAGGACTCTGAATGATAAGCTTAATTTAAATTCATTAGATATTTTTTGTTTTACTGGTGATAGCCATAACGTGCTAAGTTCTTATTACTTCATAGGTTAACTTTTCTTTTTTCATAAACAGCATTTTAATGTTTCCTCATTTGCATGTAAGTAACACCATGAAGAATATAACCTTTTAAATAATTTTTGTTCTTTTTCTTTCCTTTTTTTTTTTAAACAGAGTTCATTTTTTAACACCTTTATTGTGCTATGGTTCCTGTACAGTAAACTACACATAATTCACATGAACAACTTGATGAATTTTGATAGATGTACGCACCTATGAAATGACCACCACAGTCAAGATAGCTCACATTTCCATCACTCTCCAAGAGGTGCAAATTTCAAACTCCCAATTTATCACTTCCCATCCCCTTTACGCCTTTGTAACCATTAAGTTTGTTCTCTATGTCTGTGAGTAGGTTTCTGTTTTGCAGATAAACTTTGATATTGCAATGTAAGTTTATGTAAAAAACTGGCAAGTTGTAATAGGAATACACTATAACTTTGTTATCACTTTTGACTTGATTGATCTTAATCATATAAAATATAGGCATTATAAGGAAAAAATGTCCTTCCCAACCCTAGAGGTGATCTCTTTTGTACTAAGAAAATGCCAAAGATATTTAGATTGTTGAGATCATGACACCAGGTAGCACAACAATTCATTTACACATTTAATCATGTCAAATCTGACATTTAGTTTATTGTAATGGTAGGACTGCTAAGCAGAAGTTAATTACTCTAGAACACATTATGAGTTCTGAATGTCTTTTTCTTTTTTCCAATAAAAGTATTCAGTCATGTTTCCTGCAGCTGCTTGTCCACTGAATTTCAGTATCACCCACAATGCTCCCTTGGTTTCTTAAGAAGCTAACATAGGGAGCAATCAATATATCAAAGAAATAAATCTGATCCTAAATATAGCTAGTAGTTGCTCATGTTTCAGCTAATAAGGGATTACTGAAAGCTTGCCATAGAATTTGAAAATTGAATAAAATTTGAATGAAGACCAAAGCAAAGTATTTCCTGAGGTTTAGATGTTTCCTGTAAGTGCCTTTGTGTAAATATACATACATTTTTTTCTAATATGATTTTCTAAAGCTGGTAAGAATTCTTATTTATTTTGGACTCATACAAGTTATCTGCCTAAAATATTGGTGTTAAGTACTGCATTACTTTGATTTAACATTTACTAAGCCTTGACTTACTGCAAATGTAGTTTTTAGTTTTAAACATTGTAAAAATCTCCCTGTGCTATCACTAAGTTAAAATTCTAGAGTGATAAATGTAAGGGGAGTTAGGTAAAAGAATTTTCCTTGCAGGAATTTGAGCAGCTACTAGCTGCTACACTATATTACAACATTTATTAGTCATCCTACATACATTTACAAAATTTTTGCCTTACAGCTTTCTGCTTAAAATTCAACTGGCATCACAGACAATGAGAACAATGATGTGATGAATACAAAATGAAGACTGTGTTCAATTAAGGGATTCTTCCCATTGTACTTTTTGGCATCTGAGAAACATTTCGTTACATTCGCTAAAAAAGGAAAATAGGAAGAAAAGGGGGGAAAAGAAAAGAAACCTGATATAACACAAAGTAATAATATTAGAAAAACAGGGAAGACCTGAATCTAACCCCTTTGGAATTCATTGTCCCCTGAATGAGTTAGACAGCTAAATCTTCACAATAAAAAGTGATGAATATGTTTTCCGCTGTCATGGTAACCTTAGAATTAGAGCACAACCTCCAGAAAAAATTCATGCCCAAATTTTGGAATCTTTATTCCAGGTGAGCAGGAGTGGGGCACTTTGGTAAGTCTTGGCAAGTCTCAATTTCTAAGATGGAATGCTTATGAACATTTAGGTTCCACTCAGTACTTTTCAATTATGTGCAAACTTTCTAAAATCTTTTCATGTCTACTGAAACAGGCACTAGGTCCGAATGCAGTCAATATTTGTGTTTTAAGAAAATTAATAAAGACCTGTTTCTTTTTTTGTTGAAGTAAAGTTGATTTACAATATTGTGTTAGGTTCAGGTGCATAGCATAGTGACTTGTTTTTGTTGTTTGTCTTGGAGATTATATCACATTATGGGTTATTACTAGAAACTGAATATAGTTCCCTGTGCTCTACAGTAAAACTGTGTTGCCTGTCTATTTTATGTATAGGAGTTTGTATCTGTTACCCTCTCATTTCTAATTGGTCCCTCCTCTGCTTCCCCTTTGGCAACCATAAGTTTGCTTTCTTTTGTCTGTGAGTCTGTTTCTGTTTTGTATATAGATTTACTTGTATTACTTCTTTGATTCCACAGATAAGTGATATTATAAAGTATTTGTCTTTCTTTGTCTGACTTATTTCATTAAGCATAATATTCTCTAAGTCTATCCCTGTTGCTGCAAATGATAATATTTCTTTCTTTTTATGGCTGAGTAATATTCTGTTGTATATACACACCACATCTTCTTAAGCCAATTGTCTGTTGATGGGCACTGGAGTTGTTTCCTTGTCCTGGCTATTGTAAATAGTGCTGCAATGAGCACTGAGGTGCAGGTATCTTTTTGAATTTGTGTTTTCATTTTTTACAGACATATACCCAGAGTGGAATTGCTGGGTCATATGGTAGTTCTAGTTTTAGTTTTTTGAGAAACTCCTATGTTTTCTACAGTGGCTGCACCAATTTACATTCCACCTAGAATGTACAAGGGTTTCCTTTTCTCCATATCCTCTCCAGCATTTAATATTGGTACACTTTTTTGATGAAGGCCATTCTGACCAATGTGAGGTGATACCTCTTTGTGGTTTTAATTTGCATTTCTCTAATTATGAGCAATGTTGAGCATCTGTATGTCTTCTTTGGAAAGATATCTATGTAAGTCTTCTGTCCACTTTTTATTTGAGTCTTTTTTTATGTTAAGTTGCATGAGCTTTCATATATTTTAGAAATTAACCCCGTCCATCACAGATGTTTCTCCTATTCTGTAGGTTGTCTTTTTATTTTGTTGATGGTTTCCTTTACTGTGCAAAAGCTTTTTAATAATTAGGTCCCACTTGTTTATTTTTGCTTTTGTTTCTTTTGCCTTGGGAGATGGATCTAAGAAAATATTGCTATGATTTGTGTCGAAGAATCTTTGCCTATGTTCTCTTCTTGGAGTTTTACTGTGTCATGTCTTAGATTTAGGTCTTTAATCCATTTTGAGTTTATTTTTGTATATGATGTGAAGGAATGTTCTAATGTCACTGACTTACATGTAGCTGTTCCAATACCACTTGTTGAAGAAACTGTCTTCTCTCCATTGTATATTCTTGCCTCCTTTGTCATAGGTTAACTGACCATAGGTGTGTGGGTTTCTTTCTGGGCTCTGTATTCTGTTCCATTGATCTCTGTGTCTGTTTTTGTGTCGCCACCATGCTGTTTTGATTACTATAGCTCTGTAATATAGTCTGAAGTCTGGAATGGTTATTCCTCCAGCTCTGTTTTTTTTCCCTCAGGATTACTTTGGCAATTATGGGTCTTTATTGGTGTCATATAAATTTTATGATTATTTGTTCTAGTTCTGTGAAAATTGTCCTGGGTATTTTAATAAGGGATTGCATTAAATCTCTAGATTACTTTGGGTAGTATGGTCATTTTAACAATATTAATCCTTCCAGTCCAAGAGTATGGGATTTCTCTGAGTCATCTTCAATTTCCTCTATCAGTGTTTTATTGTTTTCAACATACATTTTCACTTCCTTGGTTAAGTTTGTTCCTAGGTATTTTATTTTTTGATGTGATTTTAATTTTTTTTTTAACTTTCTCTTTATGATATGTCATTGTTAGTGTAAAAAATGCAACAGATTTCTGTGTATTAATCTTACATCCTGCTGCCTTGCTGAATTCATTTATTAGTTGCAATAGCTTTTGTGAGGAGACTTTAGGGTTCTCTATATAGTATACATATCATCTGCAAATAGTGACAGTTTTAATTCTCCCCTTCCAATCTGGATACATTTTCTTTCTTTTTCGCATCTGATCGCTGTGGCTAGGACTGCCAATACTACGCTGAATAGCAGCAGTGACAGTTGGCATCATTGTCTTCTTACTGAATTTAGGGGAAAGGCTTTCAGCTTTTCACCACTGACTATGATGTTGGCTGAGGGCTTGTCATCAATGGGCTTTATCACGTTGAGATCTGTTCCCTCTACAGCCGCCTGGTGAGGGTTTTTACCATGAATGGATGTTGAATTTTGTCAAGTTCTTATTCTGCATCTATTGAGATACAGATCACCTCACTCCAAGTATAGCAGAGTGTAAATTCAATAGTCTATGCTGCCAGGGCAGAAGATAGCCTGCTCCCTTAAAGTCCTCTGTTACAATGTCCAAAAATCCACTGAAATAGTTAGTGGAATTGCAACTAGTTACACCATGAACATATGAAAACATTAACTATGTTTGGAAGATAGAGAGAAATGAGCCTTTACCAGAAAGAAAATCTCACAGATAAATGATGAAATAGCCACACAGAGTAGGTTTCTAACACCAGACGGTCTTGAGTCTTTCGCCGACAGGCGTAGAGGCTGCCTCCCCTTGGCCTCCCTCTCTCTTCTCCTCCTCCCTTAAGATCTCAATAAGCTTCTTTATCCTTTTCCACCTCTTCCCTCCTCACCCTCCTCATCCCACTTCCTTTTCCTCCCTCTGGCTCAGAGTCCTTCGGAATCTGACCAACTGCCTGAGCTAGAAAGTGAGGAAGGAAGTGGGGTGTGAGGTTTGGGGGAAGACCGCAGGCTCTCCGACTTGCACTTAATGGAGGAGAAGAGAGAAAACGGATCACCTGGTTCAGTCTCAAGGTCAGAATCACCAAGACAACAAACCTTTATTTTAATATTGAATCTAGTGTGTAATTTTGCCAAAGAGTAGTATGTTTTCCCTCCTTCTCCTTGTATTACCCTGGCTTGGGGTGAGACAAATCCTCAGCAGAGTTGTGGGCCCAGAAAAGGATGGGGGGGGAAGTGGGGTCTCTTACCAAGGGTACACGGTTACTTTTGCACATTTTTGGTTCACTAGCTACATCACGTAATACTTCCTTATCTCCTGACCCTTGTTGGTCAACTCCAGTAATGGGCCTACATCTTAGTTTGCTTCCTGTATGACAGGGAGCACAGAAAACTGACATTTGCTTAATTGCTCCATTTTGATTATCTCCCTGGAGCATTTCTCCCCTTACTTTTATTACTGCACCAAACTTTTCTCATGTGATGGGACTTGACCATTTCTATCATCTACAAAAGGTATTTCTATATACATGCCTCATACTCTCTGCTAGACTGTAGACTAAGAACAAGTTGCATTTCCAAACTTTGATAAGCTCAGCACTTAACACCCGAAACATATTAGGGACATGTAGATGCTCAATATATACTGGTTGAATAAAAGTTTGAAAACTGTTCTCGTCTTTTCTACAGCTTTGCGACGGCTCCGCCTTTGCTTGGCATCTTTAACTCTTTGGTGTTTTCCTATGTGGCTCTCACTGTAATGCTGCCATCACCTTTACTTTCTCAGGCCATTAGATACTGCTTCTCTGCACTACTTTTAAGTGTTGTGATATGGTGACACATTTTAATAAGTTTTAAACATGTTTTTAAAAGTCATGTTTTATGAACATGACGTGAATTCTGTGCAGCTACCTGGCAGATGAGGCACTTTTAACCAGAATGAGCTCAGACCACTTTCTCTATTTGGGGATTTTATCTGCAATCCTTCCAAACCTCTTTTCGGTTAAGAGAACTTTGGCTAAATGTGACTAAATGGGAAGTTTGGGAGAAAGTGATAAGTTTAAAATAAAAAAGAAAATCGTGTACATATTAAATTACTATGGAGAATAGTTTAAAATAGACAATAAAATGAGAAGTACTGTCTGCTCTGCTTCAGTCCTTCCAGTAAAGCCTTCAGAGCTCCATAGTTCTAAACAGCTTATTATTTCTAGATTTATCAGCTTTATTTCATATGTCCCAATTGGTTTTCATGCTGACTAATTTTTCATCCACACCTTCTACTGAATTAAATAGTTGTTTTGTTTCCATTCTTGATCCACCATTATTAGGGAAGTGAACTTGGGCAAGTTACTTAACCCTCTGTGCCTCAGTTTTCCTCTCTCTCAAATGGAGAAAATCTGAGTACCTGATAGGCTTGTTGTGAAGGTTAAATGAGTTAATACATTTCGGGAGCTGTGCCAGCACATAGTAATTGTTACGTAAGTAATGACTATTACTGTAGTTCTCTTCAAATTTACATATGTAAATTAACACTATATTTTTAAATATTAATTTCTCCTTCCATCAACTTAGAACATATATATCTCCCTATTCTCTAAGATACTCTTACACTTTCCTTCAACTGTGCTTTCAATTTATGGAAATTGACTAAATAATTTAATTTAATGTATTAATGTAATTCAATAATTACTTCAGTCCTGTAACCAAACTTAAGGTTTCTGTTTTGTATAATCTTGAAAACTGAAACTTCCCCCCTAAAATAGCATTTAAATTATTATGACAATGTAAACATTATTTGCTACATAGTGAAGTAGATATGATTATCCTTCATTATAAATCCAGTATCAAAAGAATAACATTTCAAACACTGATAAAATATTTTCTCATGTTCATCCAACCATTCAAAGCATTCCATATTTTAGTTTGCAATATTTAAATCATTGTGTCTTATGAAGCTTTTATTTTTCACTGCTATTTCTACTTTTCTTTAGCCTTGCAGATAAGAGAACCATACCCCTTTATTATATGCTGAAGATCACCCACCTTGTACATACTGCTCTCCACTGCAATACGACTCCAGCATCCCCCTGATTTCCTGTTTCCATCTTGGTCCTGACTTTCCTCTGACTTAGCTTCATTATTTTCATTCTTTCCTCATTTTCTATTTTATTCCTTGTTTTGCTAAACTGTATAACGTCCCCAGAAAAGATGATTGGGAGGCAGACTTTCTAAATTCCTGCATTCCTAGAAAACGAATTTCTTTGACTTCTGATTTCTGATAACTGTCTAATAATTTAACTGGGCCTCAAATACTGAGTTCAAAATCATTTCCCTTAGAAGTTTATAAACATATTTCTTCATTATTTTCTCATATTCAGTGCTGCTAATTAGAAGACAGATGCCAGGTGGATTTTCATTACTGTGTAAGTGAAACTAGATTTTCTTTATGGAAGCTATTAGAATTTTATCTTTATCCCTGGCAGTTTGAAATATAATGATGTGTATATGTAATATTTTACTTTATCTTTTATATAGCTTACTTGATTTTTCATAGGTATTTTTAGATTAAAATTTTTGCTTTTAGTCCCTTCAAATTTCTTTTCTCTAATAACTTCCTGTCCTCTATTTCTTCAGTTCTCTCTCCCCGAAATACATTGTGAGTCAGATGTTGGCGTTCTGAGATTGAGTGGCTACATACCATCTGTCCATCCCTTTTCGTCTTCATTCTGGGAGACTTCATTTAAGTCCTTCTATGGATTTTTTTTTAAACAATCATTTTTTTTGGTTCCAAAAGCTCTTCATGTCTTCAGATTGTTTACATTTCATAGTATCTAGTATAGTTTTTCAAATAAAAAAACCCCTCCCTTCAAACAGCTTGCATTTAGTGCCTTTCCCTATGAATTCCCCTGTTGCTACTTGGTTGGGAAAGAGGTTAGACTAGTGCACGGTAATCAGGATTGGGAAAGCAAGTGGAAGCCCAACAACAATCGCCTGATATTTGTGTTTAAAAAACACTTAGAAGGACACACGCTATATCGAGTGAAGTTTGGTGGTGAGGGTGGGTGTTAGGGGAATGAAAGATTCTTACCTCATAACTTCTATTGGGCTCTTAAAGAAAAATCAGTGGATATGTGTTAGTTTTATAATAAAATTACTGCTTTTTTTTGGGCAGGGGAGGGAAGTAATTAGGTTTGTTTGTTTGTTTGTTATTTTTTGAGGAGGTACTGAAACCAGGACCTGGTGCATGCACTCTACCACTTGAGCTATATGCCCTCTCCCCCCAAAATTAATGCTTTTTTTAAAAGCTTGTCTGGGAAGGGGAGGAGAGGGGTAATATGGGCATGATTAATTCCCGAAGAGAAAGTCAGGGAAAGTAAGTAACTTCATCACCTTTAAATGAGCTCAACAATCTTGTTGGGCTGTTGAAACCATCAAACGTGGTAAAGTGTGTATCCTGTTTAGCAATCATTCTCAACAAATGCTACTTGTTTTCTTTCTTAGCTCTCTGCCTGCCTGCCTGGGCAGAAAGTTTATAAGAACAGAATTCTGGAGCTGTTAATCTAACAACTCAACATGATCAGTCCTGCTGTTGGCACACTGACCTTGACACCCCAGAGCCCCAGTGCAGGAGTCTGTGTCATGAACATCCGCTCCAAGCTGCTGGTGTGGTATCCCATAAATCACCCCTCTCCAAGGCCAGTTTCCTACCCACACACCTGCCCTTTCAGTGACTGTTTCCCGCCTGGAACCTGTCTCTTCTGTGGCTGGATTATCTGCCATTTCACCCATGACTGTACTTCCTAATACCTGCTGCCAAAATTCCAAATTCTGCCCTTTTTGCCATCACCCAAATTGGTTAAGGAATCTGTAGCTGTGCTCCCAAGTTCAGTTGCCTGGCCTTCCTCTGTGTGGGTCTGTCTGAGTCTCACATACTGACCTCACACACACTTCAGAATGTAACTAGGTTTGCTGAGCCCCTGGTATTGGAATTTGGCCACACTGATCAAGAAAACTCGTATTTTGTAGTGAGAGGAGGCATTCTCAACTACCTTCTCTATTGTAGATTCAACTCTTCTCTCCCAGCATAAATTGCACAGGCTAATAGACTGGGTAAAAGACACATAGTATTTATATTGGGAAGCAAAAGTAAGACAAATGTGAATCTGGGAGCTTGGCTTTTTCAAAATAATAGTCAAAATATCATGCTTTGTGGAAAGTCTTTTGGCTTTTTCAGGATTAGAAATCTTTGTTTTGTAAATGTGACAGGCTTACGGTTCCTATATATGTATTTTTTACCTCCATTTTATTTTTTCAAAAATTCACAAAATTTCTCTGACAAATTTTCCTCAGCTCTTCTAAGGGGACTTTCCATCTGAAGATTTTTCCATTCAAGCTCTACTGTTTTGCATTCCTTTAGGGTGCAATATTGTTTATGGCAATAATCTTAGTCTTTTCTAATTCCTTTTTCAAATTTCACATTGAGGTACGGGAGAAGAGTAAAGATAAAGTGAGATTTATTTTTGCAATTCATCCCAAACATTGCAAGTGAAAAAAAGAAATCTTCACTATTGATTTCTGATTTCCTTTCTCAAAAAAATTTTAAAAAAGAGGAATTGTACAACAAAGTTTTGAGGGATTAATGACCCAAGACAGGGGATTGACTTCTAGGATTCCAGAACTAGGACAATCTAACCTTCCTTTGTGAAAGAGCATTTGGTTTGGGGAGTGCTTGAAATAGCGGAGACAGTAAAGGACAGATATTCACCGCACACCTCTAAGCTATTATTCTGCTCCGCACTAAATGCACTAAATCTTACAATGTGGCCTGAGGTTGGCTTGAGGCTTAAATCAACAAGTAGAGGTTTTAGAAGTGCAGATGCTTGTTGGCTATCATGTTTTACTAGGTCCTGTAGTTAGGAAGGAATCCTGTCCTTAATGGACTTATGTTGGTCAGGGTGATGACTAGAAACAGTTACCTCACAGCGCTCATTATGGGCTGAGCTATGTGTAGCCCAGGCCGCTGTGGAAGCACATAACCTACACAAGCGGTTTTCAAACTTTTTGGTCTCAGAACCACTATACACTGTTAAAAATTACTGAGGCACTTCCGAGGTTTTTTGTTTTATGGGTTAGTTATATGCATTGATATTTACTGTCTTAGAAGTTAAACCTAAGGACAATGAAAACATTTTAAAAACAACGAAATTTATTGCTACCGTAAATATGAAAAATACGTTTTCCAACAAAACAAATTGTTATAAATTTTTTTCGAATTTCTTTGATGTCTGGCTTAATAGAGGATGGCTGGATTTTCAAATTTGCTTCTGCATTTAATCAGTTGAAGGAGATAGAATCCATCCTCAGACACATGCAAATACAAAGGAATTGGTGACCCTCTAAAAGGACTTGGGAAGCCTCCGGGGATCCTCTGGCCACGCTTTGAGAACTGCTAACTTAGATCAGGAATATTTCTTGGTGGAAGCAACTCGAGTCCTGAAGTAGACCAGTTAGCTAACAGAGCTAGGTGAGGGCGAGATGGTTCATGATGAGGCTGTTGTGCAAATCCAGGAGGGATTCCTGGGCAAGGCGCTCAATCTGCTCCACTCTCGCCGCCATTCTGGAACACACACCCAGTTCATAAAAAGTACCTCAGGGGGAGCAGATGTGCCCATCAACATCACATTAACTAGTAAGCGCTAGTGGTGACTGCAGTGGAGAAAAAGCGACCAAGTGCAGCCTCAACCCTCCGCCTGCGGGCGGTGCCGCGCCCTCGGAAGCCCCGGAGGGCCGCAGCGCGCAGGCGCGGCGTGGCCCCGGAACGGTAAACAGTGGGGTCACGTGACGCGGCCCCGTTCCTGTCCCCGCGCCGCCGCCGCACGCCGATGGCTGCGGGGTCTCGCGCCGCCGCACGGTCCCCACGAGGCGAGCGACCCTCGGGTTCTTGGGCGGCGGCGGCGGCTGCAACGAGGATAAGGAGGGCGGCGCGGAAGCCGGGACAGTGTGGTCGGCAGCGGCCGCCCGAGCCGTGAGGAAGAAGAGGCTGTGGCAGCGACGCCTGCGTCCTGCGCGTACCCCCTCTCCGCGCAGCCGGCCCCCTCCTCCGCGGCGGCGCGGCCACCATCTTCCTCTCGCTGCCAGTGGTAGCGCTCGTCGGCGGAGCTGGGTGAGTTGCGGCGCGGCCGCGGTCGGGCGACGGGCGGCCCTCCCCTCCCCCAGCCCTTGCCCCACGCCCCGCGCCTCCGTGGCCTCCCGCCTTCCCGCGGCTGTGCTCCGCGCCTTCCTCCTGCGCAGCGGGAAGCGCCTCTGCGGCCTCTTGCGCAACGCCCTCGGCCCGCCCGCGCTGCCTCTGCCGCCCGGGACCGTTTGGGCCGCGGCGGCGGGGCGGCTCGGCGGCCGGTCGGGGCCGCGGCCTCCCCGCCGGCTCCTGCGCCCCGGCCTCGGGGTGAGTCCCGCGCCGCGCGGGCACGCGGGCGCGCAGGCCCAGAGGCACGGCGGGCGCTGGCGGGGAGGCCCAGCCCGCAGGCCCCGACCTGGCCCTCCGGCATCGAGCTTTGGGCCCAGGTCCGGGTAGCCGGTGCCGGCCTTGGCCAGGAGGCCGAGCCTGGTCCCCGCTGCTGCAGACCGGGAGTTGGCGCTCCATCCACGCTCCCGCGGCCGCGCGCTTTTGTGCCTGGGACCCAAACTGTCGACTCCTTATGCATAGTTTGAAAGGAGAAGCCTGGAATTCGTTCTTCTGATAATACGTGTAATTTAATGAACCACTTGTCGATATGTGGGTGGTAGTGGTCCTAAATAACTGATCACCTGACGGGGAGGCGGGGAGGAGGGAGAGAGGGAGAGAATGTTGGTACCGCGCGCAGTCTAGGTCGCTTCTTTTCCCCAGCAATGTATTGCCGAGTCCGAGGACCTTTTCTCATCTTTGGGTTTTTAAATGCCATTTCCCAAAGGCTATGATTCGAAGTAATTGGAGTGGGTGATTATTGATGCTATTCAGGAATCATTTGCAGAATATGATCATGCATGGATAGTCATTAATGTAAGGGGCAACGACGCTTTAATGTCTACCTGGTCCTGATCTTCATTCTGTGTAGAGATACTTAATTTAAGATGAAATTTAGGTAATTGAGCCTTTACAAAGACGAACTTCACCACGTTATTTTAAATGGAGGGTAAGGGGGAAGATACCGTAAACTACTTAGGGGGTACTTAACAGTACATTGTTCTATTCAGTTACTATTTTGGATTCGAACTTGTCTTCCCCTTACTGAACTGATTGTCCCCCAAACTGTCCTCAGTTATTCATTCATTACCTACCATTTTTTTGATTCTTGAATGAAGTGTTTGGGATTGTGAAAATGTAGATGTGTTTTTCTGGTAGGAAAGAGACATGAGTCAACCGGGAAGTCGTTGCAGCATTCTTTTTAAAATTTGTATCTTCATTCTAGAGCATAAAAGGTGTTGTGTTGTGAAGATTGTTGTTTTAAATAGTGATTTTTAACCATCATTACCACTTAGACCTTTCCTTAATTTGCTTTATTTTCTCCCCATTTCTTCTGTTTACTGGCCATATATTACAATCATGAACTTTCCCTCCATCAGCATCTTCATCGTCACTGCTTTTAAATACATACTCCATATCCCCATGATAGTACCAACCTAAGGAAGTACTTTCAATAGCGATTATTGCTCTGATTAAGCCACATACAGTTCAGTCAGTTCCTTAGCTGCAGAAAGTCTTCTGCTGAACTGAAGTGAGCCACTTTTTAAGTATAGAGAACTACAGCCTTAAATTGTAAGCTTTATTTGATAGCTGTACCAAGATTTGTAAGAAGGATAACACATGAGTTAGTAAATGGGACCGGTTTTTCCCTGTTCCGTGTGTGCTTTATAGGTTTATTTATTGAAGAGCATGAAAGTGTAGTTTATTATACTGCTTTTGCATCCTTTAGGAGGATAGTGAACTTCCTTATCACGCTGAACTGGTTATGCATCACATGCTGTTGGAATAGACCTCAGATAACTAGCTGATCCTATGGTAGACCAGTCTGTTGCATATTCAGATAAGTCAACTCTACGAAAAGTGGTCTGTGTAAAAGTAGGTCCAAAGCAACTTTCAGGATAGAAAAATGGAAGGGAAGTTGTCTTCATATTAATCATTTAAAACCATAATAGTAAAATTTGAATTGTATTGAGTACGGAATCAGGAAAGGCTAATAATTTTTGACATATAGTAGTTTATTAATAAAACTATTACTTACAAAAGTTGAAAGTAGCAAATGACAATTTGGATTGCTGCAAAGTTGCCTTGAATTCAGATTTTTACATAATACAGATTATATGTAGAAAACTTGGTGAATGAGTGAATATAAATTGTGCATACAGTTTTGGTTTTGGGGTACTAAAATGTAGATAATGGTTATCTTCCTTGACATGGTAAGGTGGTGTTTGCCTTTTTTTTGATACATTGTACCTTCTTCAAGGTGTGATTTTTTTTTTTTGGCACAGATTTCTCATGAAATCCTTTTTAATAACTTTTTTATCTAGAGGTAAGATCTTTTCTATTTTTTAATGAGGTGATGAGGTTTATTGATTAGCCTCTCAGGCTTGTGGATTGCCCGTAACTACTTCATTACACGGTGTCAGGGAGGACAAGGTTCTTTGTGCTGATTTCTAAATATTTTCATACATTTACATTTCTTTAATTCTTTTGGACACGTGGTTGCTGGATTTCTTTTCTGGAACAGTTCATCTTGGGTTCCGTTTTATTCATTTCTTCTTAGAGCACCTGCTGAGAATCCTGCAGTATCTTTTCAGAAGCATAGACATCTTATTTTTTAACTAGAAAAATGATTTGGCAAATTGTTACACTTTTTTGATACTGTTGTATTTTTTAATTTTATTTTTTATTGAAGTGTAATTGATTTGCAGTGTTAATTTCAGATGTACAGCAAAGTGAATCGGGTATACATATACACACACACATATATTTTCAGGTTCTTTTCCATTGTAGCTTATTACAAGAAATTGAATATAGCTCCTTGTACTGTATGATACTGTTGAATTCTTGAGAACAGTACAAATATTATTTTTTAATTGTTGTCCTTTTATTACACAAGGAAGGATATTGAGAGTCTTGCTTTGATTAAAAATATTTGAGACCTGGGTGCTGTTTGTACTTTTAAAGAACATAGTCTAGGTTGAGAAATGAGATTCAGACGTGAGATTTTTAAATCATTGTATGAGAGTTAAAACTGAAAGATACTTGAAGAGTTAAGAGACATTGTATGAGGAATTGCCAAATGTATAGACTGGACAATTATTGCCATGCGTTGTGTATTTCTTTCAGATCATTTTTTAATAGTTGGGATTTAAAATTTTAAGATCATTTGTATAATGGAGAGAGGATGAAGAGAAATAGTTAAGCGAAAACTTCAAAATAGTATCCAGAAGAAGTTTTATCTTTTGGCACAATCTAATTTTCTGTTGATTGTGCAGAAAGGCTAACATTTTAATTCATTCATAATTTGGGTGGTCTGGCCACGTGAAAACATTCTAAAATTGTAGACTCTGAAAATAAATTGAGAAGTTTGTGGTGGATAACTTCAAAATGATGATGTCCTATACACACTGAGGATAACCCATTTTATTTTTAATGTGTAGGGAGTGGCTAAGTGCATAGTTCCTAATTTATTTTGGAAGAGGGTATGTCACTTTGTTTCCAGTATTTGAAAGACTTTATTGATGTTGTATTGACATAAAAGTTGATAGGCGTTATATATGTAGACTGCATAAGGTACAGCAGTTTAAAATTAAAAGTGCAGGCCCAGGAATCCCACTGCCTGGATTCCAGCTTGGGTGTACAAGTGTGTCTAGTTTTATTGTGCTTTACAGATACTGCCTTTTAAAAAAAATGCAGAAAAAGCCAAATTGAAGATTTGTGGCAAGGCTACATGGAGCCAGCCTATTGACACCAATTTTAATGGCATTTGCTTACTTTGAGTCTCTGTGTCACATTTTGGTGATGCTCACAGTATTTCGTACTTTTTCTTTATTGTATTTATCCTGGTGATCAGTGATGAGTGATCTTGATGTTACTGTTGTCATTATTTTGGGTCACCACAAACCACACCCCTATAAGACTCTGAGCTTAATTGTAAATGTGTGTATTCTGACTGCTCCACTGACTGGGTGTTCCCTGTCCCCCTCTCCTTGGGCCTCCCTATTCCTGGAGACACAACAATATTGAAATTAGACCAATTAACCCTATAATGGTCTCTGCGTGTCTGAGTGGAAAGAAGAGTCATACGTCTCTCACTTTAAATCAGAAGTCAGAAATGATTAAGCTTAGTGAGGAAGGCATGTTGAAAGCCAAAATAGGGCAAAAACTAGGCTTCTTGTACCAAACAGTTAGCCAAGTTGTGGATGTAAAGGAAAACTTCTTGAAAGAAATTAAAAGTGCCGCTCCATTGAACAGATGAATGAAAAAAAGGAAACAGCCGTATTGCTGATATGGAGAAAAGTTTGGCCTGGATAGGAGATCAAACAAGCCACAGTGTTCTCTTAAGCCAAAGTGTAATCCAGAGCGAGGCCTTAAATTTCTTCAATCCTGTGAAGGCTGAGAGAGGTGAGGAAGCTGCAGGAGGAAAGTTTGAAGCTTGCAGAGGTTGGATCATGAGGTTTAAGGAAAGAAACCGTCTCCATAACATAAAAGTGCAGTGTGAAGCAGCACGTGCTGATGTGGAAGCTGCAGCAAGTTCTCCAGAAGATCTCGCTCAGATCACTCCTGAAGGTGGCTACTCCAAACAGCAGAGTTCAGCGTAGACAAAACAGCCTTATGTTGGAAGAAGATGCCATCCAGGACTTCATAGCTGGAGAGCTAGGTTTCAAAGCTTCATAGGACAGGCTGACTCTCAAGTCTGTGTTGAGACCTACTGCTCAGAAAAAGTTTCCTTTAAAAGTATTACTGTTCACTGATGATGCACCTGGTCACCAAGAGCTCTGATGGGGATGGACAGTGGGATTAATGCCTGCTAACACAGCATCTGTTCTGCAGCCCATGGATCAAGGAGCCACTTTGACTTTCAAGTCTTATTTAAGAAATACATTTCCTCTGGTTACAGCCTCCATAGATAGTGATTCATCTGATGGAACTGGGCAAAAGTCAGTTGGAAACTTTTTGCAGAGGATTCACCGTTCTAGATGCCATTAAGGACATTCATAATTCGTGGGAAGATGTCAAAATAACATTAACAGGAGTTTGGAAAAAGTTGATGCCAGCCTTCATGGATGACTTTGAGGAGTTCAGAACTTCAGTGGAGGAAGTAACAGCAGATGTGGTGGAAATAGCAAGAGAACTAGAATTGGGAGTGGAGCCTGAAGATGGGACTGTTGTGATCTCAGGATAAAACTTGAACTGATGAGTTGCTTCTTATGGATGAATGAAGAAAATGGGTTCTTGAGATGGAATCTAGTCCAGGTGAAGATGCTGTGAGAAGATTGTTAAGCTGATCACAAATGATTTAGAATATTACGTAAACTTAGTTAATAAGGCACCCGAAGGGTTTGGGAAGTCTGGGTCCAATATTGAAAGAAGTTCTGCTGCAGGTAAAATGCTGTCAGGCAGCATTGTGTGCTGCAGAGAAATCATTTGTGAAAGGAAGAGTCAATCGATGCAGCAAACTTAATTGTCTCATTTTAAGAGACAACCACCCCAGCCTTCAGCAAACACCACCCTGGTCAGCCAGCAGCCATCAACATCGGGGAAGACCCTCCACCAGCAAAAGGGTCACAGCTTGCTGAAGGCTCAGATGATAGGTCGCATTTTTTAGCAATAAAGCATTTTTAGTTATGGTTTATACATTGTTTTTGTAGACATAATGCTGTTGTGTACTTCATAGACTGTAGTACAGTGCAAAGATAACTCTTGTATGCACCGTGAAACCAAAAGAGTGGTGTGACTCACTTTATTGTGTGGGATACTCGCTTCACTGTGGTGGTTTGGAACTGACCCTGCGTTATCTTTGAGGTACACCCGTACTGGGTATGTGACCTTGGACAAGTTACGTAATTGTGTCAGTTTGCTCATCTGCAAAATCGAAATAATAATTACACCTATTGCACAGAGTTGTTTTGAGGAACTAATGAGATATGCATACAGTACATTTAGCATAGGGCCTGGTACATAGTACATGATAAGTACACATTAGTTTGGACTGTTCTCACGGAGGTTGTAGTTTTAAGAACAAGTTGCTTGTAGTGTTAATCCACTCTTCTAATACTTCCCATAATGACAGTAGGATATAGTTGTAAACTTTGAAGTTAACTCTTTCTTACTAATGGCTCAGTGTAATAATTCTGCTTTTGCCGGTTTCAGCTTGTACTTGTTAGTTCTTTTTCTAGGTGCTTAGGTCTGCTTTGGTTTTAGTGTGGCAGTCATCTTGGATTCTTACATGTTCTTTTTACATGATATATTCAGAAGCAAAGTTATGATTCTTGCTTCTTCTTACGAAGTCTTGCCAGTAGATTCTAACCAGTGAAACTGGACCAGAATTTGAAATGGGTGTGTCGAGCAGGTGATTAGGTAGCATTACATTGTAGAACTGGACTTCGTAGAATTGTATCAGATCATATGGCTTAACCATTTAGTGATTTTCCTTGACTCTGTCCTGGAAGGATAACTTAATATTCATCTTTTCACATTATTGTGTCGTGGTGAAGAACTGCCGTTTGTGTCAGAGCAGATTTGAGTTCCAGCTGTCATTTATTCTGTAATATTGGGTGTAACTTTGCTAAGCTTTAGCTCGTCTCGTAAACTGAGAAGAATAATAATAATAGTAACAACAATAATAGCAGTAATAATAACAATAATAATACCTGCCTAATTGTGTGGTTGTGAAGTTTAGTGACATTATACATTTAAGTTTAGCATGGTGCACAGCACATAATAAAACAGTCAATGAATTTAACTGTGTAAAGAGATAATACAGGGTAGTGAC
This sequence comes from Vicugna pacos, assembly GCF_048564905.1. NCBI lineage: Eukaryota > Metazoa > Chordata > Mammalia > Artiodactyla > Camelidae > Vicugna > Vicugna pacos. Next base: position 7,963,536 of record NC_132994.1, on the reverse strand, counting down.
TCTTGAATGAAATTTTCTGGGTTCAGATTTTAGCTCCACCACTTATTATAGCAATTGAATATCACTGATTCCAATTTCATTTTTTTTGTATAATCAGGATTATAATATAGCACTGTTGTAAGGATTGAATTAATAAGGATAGACCAGAGTTTCTTAACCTCAGCACCGTTTTTTGCTGGGTAATTCTTTCTGGTGGGGCTTTCCTAGTGCATTGTAGTATACTTACTAGATGCCAATAGCGTGCCCTCCAATTATGATGACCAAAACTCCCTCCATACGCGACCAAATGGCCTCTGGAGGAGCTTAATCACCTCTGATTGGAAACTACTGATGTAAAATAAAGTGCGTTGACCATTGCCTGGCATGAAGTTAGAGCACATGAAGTTTGTATTTTGTCATTTATAATAGTGGTACTTTTACCCCTCCTCCTCCTACTGCCTATTAGAAATGTGTTAATAGTAAGCATGCCTGATGAATTAACAGCTTAATTTAAACTGTGGTTAGGGGTTGGAAGGCATCAAGTTGTTCTGTTCCCCAGGCCCTTCGCATTTCTGTCTTTGCCTGGATTGCAATTCCCCATTTATGTGTGGATCACTCCCGCATTTCAGGTTTTGGCTCACATGGAGCCCTTTATTAGCAAGGCTTTCATTTACCGTCAGGCATAGAATGCCCTCCTCCTCCCTATTCACTATTATCCTGTTTAATTATTCTTCATAGGTTTTATAATCTCCTGATGTGTATTTATCCCCGCCCCCAAATGCCTTTGATAGCTTCAGTGATTTATTGTTAGGGTTACATGTGTGTTTGTTTTTAAGGGGATGATATGATAAAATATGTAGTTTTACTTTGAAGATGTTTCTGAAAAGTTGAGATAGTCAGTTTTAATTTACTCTTAATTTAAATGGGATTTTGGTAGAAGTATATATATATATATATATTTTTTTTTTCTATTATATATTCTATAAATATATATATATATATATTTTTTTTTTTTGCGGTTGGTGCTTCCTAAATCTTTTTGCATTCTATTCATACATGAAACACTTAGAAAACAATATAGGCTGGTTTTATCATGTAAACTAAACTTGACTGCAGTATAATTCTGTGAGTTAACAGATGAGACTAGGAAATATCTTCAGACTCAGATTAAATTTTACATTGTAAATAAACGTAAGTTAACGTTTAGGATGTTAGTATTAATGCTTATTTTTAGTTGTATTCTGAGTCTTTCTAAATGGTCCATTAGGACCAAATGCTGCCATTGATCATCAGCACCTGCTGTTCCTTTGCCTGGAATAGCCCCTGGACCTTCAGGGCCCAGCTCACACGTCACCTGCTTGGCCTTGTCCTGTGGCTTTTACATCCTCTGTAGTACTGTCTGAGCCCTTCAGTATGACACTTTCATATATTGTTGTGATGTTTACATGTTGTCATTTTTGTCTACACTTTGTTTTGATTTATGAGCTTCTTGAATTTGAGACTGGTGTTTATTTCACTAGTACTTACAGAAGTACGTAATAGTAAATGCTTAATAAATAAGTGAATAAATGAGTAATTTTGAATTAAGCAAATTATCCAATTCTTTGACTTAGCTGGATACATTTTATTGTCTGTGAACCTGAGGCATGACTGTGAACTCAGAAGTAATTTCTGGTTTTAGCGTATATGTCTTCCCACGTAAACAGTATGAATTTAATTGCATATATGCATATCCTTAGTCCCTTAAATTACATCCTAGATAGATTTGTTATGTTTTAATTATTAAATTTATAATGTCAAATATAAAAAAGTGTTTAAGTAGGATTTCAGTGTAAGAAACAGGATTTATTTAAATCAAGCAATTTGTTTAATTAACAGAGACACTGAATGAACTCTTACATTTCTCTTTAATTGGATCTGATTATCTTTGACTATCTACATTGCTAGGTATTTTAGGGCACTGTATTTTAGCTTAGTGTACATTTTTTAAGAAAGGACCTTGTTATAGAGTAGTTTTAGATTTATAGAAACGTTGCAGACATAGCATAGAGTTTTTATGTACCCTTCATCTAATTTCTCTGATTGTTACATCTGATGTGATGTTAGTGCCTTTACTAGAACTAGAGATTAACTTTGGTACATGACTATTAACTAAATTCTAGCCTTTATTCTGATTTCACCAGTTTTTTCACTCCTGTCCTTTTTCTGTTCTATGGTCCAGCCCAGGATACCACATTGCATTTAGTAGGTTAGTGTGTTTGTGTTAAGTGAGTATTTCTACAATTGGCTAACATTTGTCTTACAGTTTAGCAGTGGAGAGTTTTTATTTTGTTTTTTGATACTGAGCACTTGATGTCTGAAACTGATTTTTGAAAATGAATTACTACTTTATGCCTCCATACAGTCTTACTTTCAAGATAATCGTATGAGATGGCTGTATACTAAGATTTTTGGAATTCTGCCTTTAGAATTGGCCCCCAAGCCTGTTGGAACCACTTATGAAAATCCAGTCTTACCAATTTATGACAGTTTTATAGAGTCAAGTGTAGAAATTGTCTTCTTTGGGCCCACAAGTTTGGGATGCTTTATACGATATTCTGTCTGGAAGATTCCCAATTTCATTGACATACTAAAAGTGTCTTACACAGTGTTAACTGCTTAGTGAACATTTGCTGAGTAAATTAAAGGAATTGTTAAAGAAATGTAATTTTGTTATACCAGTCTTTCTCGACATCTGACCGTGAATGCTTTTATCCTGATCTGCTTATTTAAATCCCAGGGAAACACACTGTATAATAAGTCATACTAGTTCGGGGGTGGAAAACCCCCAAAACTGGAAAGTTAGTTTACCCATCTTATTTACAATATGCTGTACTTTCTTTTTTAAACTGATCTTTAAAGATTAAATATTGTCTAACTTTGAGATTAAAAATCTGCCACAGGCTCTGAAGACACTCTTTAGTAAGAGTTTGGGTGGTTCACTAATAGAACCATTGAAGAAAATATTTTGCTCATTTAGATGGCTATTTTGAATGGATTGATCGTCTGTATGGATAGCTTTGTGATTTCAAGCTGTGTAACTGCAGCTTCTGAATGTTTTGCGTGTCCCCACCACTTGAAAGCACACAGTCAGAAGTTGTGCAGCAGAAAGACTGACCCCAGGAGTTTGTAGAATTTACCAGACTTGTATTGCTGTGGGAACGAGTGGGTGTGTTGTCAGTAGATTCAGCATACCATTTTTAAAAAGCGAAGTTAACCATTGTTCCTAGAGCTGGAGGTGCCTTTTTCCCTTTGTTTTATCTGGGATACAACTCTGCAGTGGGGGTGGTTTTGGCTTGTGGTAAACTTTGGATTCTGGCATATTCAGATAAACAAATTTGTTAGTAGTTCTAGCTACTTAATTCTATAAACATTTAGTGACAGTTCTGTAAATTATTTTTAATTACCAGAAATTTATTACACTAAATTTCTTTGGAACCTAAAAACATTAGGGGAAGTATTGGTGATGTATGATAATTGAGCCTTTCTTAGGCAGAGGTCAGATAGCTTTAGGGAATTAAAACTTATCCTGACTTTCCGTCAGCATTGTAGCTTACAGTTTTCTCAATGTTATAGAGAACACATGTAAGATAATCAGCCAGTCAAATAGTTAACATTTTATTTCAGTGCTTTATTAATATTTCAATATAAATAAGTTGCAGAATTTGAGGAGATACTGAAATCCTGTATTTAGAAGAGGATTTACTTTTGTGAGAGTGAGATCATTTTCTTTCCTTTTCTTCAAATTTTAGATTGAGTTACAGCAAACTACATCCATTTAAAATGAACAGATTGATGAATTTTGGTGGCTATGTACAGTCACAAAACTGCTACCACAGTCAAGATTTAGGACATTTTTATCATTCTCCAAAGTAACTTGTTCCTTTGCAGTTGATCCCTCTGTTATCCAAAGCCCCAGGCAACTATTGAGTTGTTGAAAAATTATGAAAAATGTTTTTAAAGAAGAATCTTTAGTGAGTCAAATCTAGTCAATTCCTAGCTTCATAGCTTGGTGTGAAAGGGTCAGAGTTATGGCCATGGTCTGTGGAGCCTTGAAACCTGGGTCTGACTCTTCGGCTTTGTTTTGTGACTTTTGAGAAGACATTTAAATTATTTAGATACATTCTGTTTACAAAACTAGGATAGAAGTGCCATCTATTATTTTTAAGTGCTAGCTTCTTTTTTATTTATTTGGCAGGGGGAGGTAATTAGGCTTATTTATTTATTTAATGGAGTTACTGCGGATTGAACCCAGGACCTCATGCATGCTGAGCATGCACTCTACACTTGAGCTATACCCTCTGCCCCCACATCTATTGTTATTGGGGATGAATTAAAAATGCAGGTAAAGTATTTAGTGGCATATAATATATACCCAGTAAAATGCAGAGTATCTTTGAACTTCCTCTAATCTCATTTTTATAGTGGAGGAATTCAAGGATGGGAAATTTTGATAGCTTTGGAGCTTATCTAAAAATCCTTGGAATTTTGGAACCCAGCACCTTCTGGGTTAATTAGTGGAATTTTCCAGCTCACTGAATATTACTAGATTTCATTTTGTTCACTCTTCCCTACCCCTGCCCCCAAATTACATTGGTTCAGTTTTCTCTGTAACCAGTAGTAATTCAACTTTTGATAATTGAGATTCCTCCAGAGCATGAAATGCCCTTTGCTGAGCAGTGCCTCGTGTGCAGGTATAGTTTAAATAGGAGACTAGCTTGATACCTGTATAGACACCACATAACTCACCGAAGGACATTTAGATCTCTAATATATCATTTTCTTGTTATTTATCTCATTTTATCTTAGAAGGAGTTTTCCCCAGAATACGTGTATGTGCACGTCTGTGCCTATGTGTATGTAATTTTTTGAGTTTTGATTCACTGGGTTTAGTTAATAGTTTCTTTCCATTTTTTCCTCTTACCTCTACAAAAAAAAAAAACCTTTTTGTCTATCTTATCTTTAAATAATTCAAATGCGTTGTAAATAAAACAAGGGTATTTTACAGTTTTAATAGGTATGGGACAATAAGTGATTTGATTTTAGCTCTTTTATATGGATTCATTGTAAAGGCAGTGTCTGAGTTTTAATTTATGAAAAGATTATGGTTAAAACATACGGTTTTTATGGTTTTAAGCCATGTAATTCTTTCAAATGTATCACATTAATGGACCATATATACATAGTTTTTTTTTCCCCTAAAAGTGAATTAAGTAAGCATTTAATAGGATCTCTGGTAAAATGAATTTCTACATGCGTGGTGAAGAAACAATATCAAGCAGAGATTTTGTTCCACATGTCCAAATGTATATTCTGAAAACAGTGAGGATTTTTTTAACAATTCAGAAATACCTAAGTGTGTTCATAGACTCAAAACTATTAAAATAATTTGGTTTTAGGTGATTATCGATTGATAGCTTTATTTCTTATGGTATTTTTTTTGTCTTTCTATAGGGCTGAAAGACACACAGAAGTCTTCATGGATATAGTTGATACATTTAATCATTTAATTCCTACTGAACACTTAGATGATGCCCTATTTCTAGGATCCAACCTGGAGAATGAAGTCTGTGAGGATTTTAGTACAAGTCAAAATGTCTTAGAGGACTCGCTGAAGAACATGCTCAGCGATAAGGATCCTATGCTAGGATCTGCAAGTAACCAGTTCTGTTTGCCTGTTTTGGATAGCAATGATCCCAATTTCCAGATGCCTTGTTCAACAGGTAATTCTTACTTTTTTTTTTTTTTTTAGTCTGCAATTTAAAATAAAAAGAATTTTTAGCAGTTTTTTTTTGTTTGTTTTTTTTGTTTCTTTCTTTTTTTTTTTTTTTTTTTTTTTGGATGAGGGTAGTGACTTTAGGCTTCTTTCCTTTGACCTTAGAGCTCCTTTCCTAGGCATCAGAATTAGAATTTAAACTGAATTTTCTTCCAAGGAATGTGGAATTATCTTCGAGGATATTATGGATATAGATGGGGTAGCCCTATAATTTATCATCCAAAGTGGGTTAGTTTTCAAGAATTACAGGGGCTCTTGTCACTAATTACATCATGACAACAGGTATGAATTGGGGACACCCCCCCCGACAGCAAATAGGGATTTGCCTCACCAATTGGGACATGATGTCATCTTATCCTAGGCCTATTGGAGTCAAGGGGAATGGCTGAATTGACTTTTCTCAGTGCCCCTCCCACCCCTTCAAATTTAACATATTGTGTGCTGCCATTTCAGATCTTTTTAGTATTTTGTACCTGTATCTCAAAGAAAAAGAACTCTAGACCTGTGCTGTCCAGTGTAGCAACCATATAACTGTTAATCACCTGAAATGAGCCTGATCCTAATTGAGATGTGCAATAAAATACACATTTGATTTTAAAGATTCAGTATGGAAAAAAAATGTAAAATAGTTCACCAAGTTTATTAAATGTAGATTACATGTTGCAGTATTTTGGGTATTTTTAGTTAAATAAAATATTTTATTAAAGTTAATTTCACCGGTTTTCTTTTTACCTGTTTTTAAGTGGCTACTTGAAAATTTAAAATTACATATATGGTTTACATTGTATTTCCATTGGACAGCGCTGGTCTAGGACCTGTAGTTGAAGTAACTAAAAGATAGTAACTTTTAGAGGATAGTAACTTGCTCTTTGTAGGGCTAATCTAATTCTTCATAAGAAACTACTTCAGAGATACGTTAATATGTAGGAAAAATATGTAGATTTTCCTTTATAAAGCAAAGAAAATAGTACAGTAAACTTTGGGGCAGTTAGCTATTGTGTAAGCTGAAATTAGACAAAGGAAAATCAGCTCCACATGGAGCAGTGAGGCTTTCCTTCTCTGTTCCCTAGAGTAGTTCAGGCTTACGTTGGTGATGGTCTGCTTTTCAGTGACTAGACTTCTGCACTGCAGTTTTTCAGTATTTTTCATTTCATTTGAATATTTTCTACCTAGTATTTTGATATAATAATATGTCAAATTTGGATTAGGTGGCCTGCTGTTCATCCATAAATTTGTCAGATTACTCTGCCTGAAGATCTCAACACTTTGGCTTTTAGGAATCTTCATTTTAACAGCTTTTTAATACTGAAGTCTTTTGAATTGCTTACTAATAATAGTGTATCTCTGAATTATATACAGTGTGTTGTGTTATCACATAGGTTACATTGTTTTTGTTGTATTCTTAAATGTTTTAAAGTTTTTAAAATTTTGTTTTATGTATGCATTGTTCCTGTGTCAGTACAATATATAATTATTGTGAAGCACTTAGGACACTGGTTATATGCAGTTTCACAGTTTAGTCTAAATTCAGGAACACCATTTGTTGACTACTGTGTGCTTGTTACTGGAAATAACCCTCAAGGATGTTATATGGGGCCTTGAATTGCCAAATGTATCATCCTCTTAGACTTTCTTACTTATAGCGTTCCAGCTCCTTAGTAATACTAGTATTCTTACTTGCTGTCTTTTTTTTGTTTTTTGTTTTCAATTGATTTCTATTGATAGGAAAAGATTTTTTTTCTTAATATGAAAAGTCTCTTCAGTTTTGGTGAACATTTCTTCTGCTAATAGGAGACTTACAACATCTATATTGAAGTACTTAAATATTTTTGAGGTATAATTAATTAACACTTGTTTATGATTTCATTATTTTGTAAACTTTAACATTGTAAGAACTTAAAAGTAGAAATATTTTTTAAGTTTTCCTGTTTTAGATTTGTTTGCTACAATTATTTATCTTGATTATAAAGCAGAACTGTTTGTATTAATGTATGTGGTATGTGTATATGTATATACATATAACATACATACACATTTTTAAGATATGTAAGGGAATATGTAGGAGACTTAAAATTATAAAACTCTTTATAGGATTCTTTAGATTTTATCATGCCATCTGGCAAGGGGTTTATCTTGATTGTTTCAGAGTTCCTGTTGCCCTTTGGGACATTTGGTTTAGTAAAAGGCCTATGTATTTTTTAATAATAGCAAAATGGAAAACGTTAAAGTTAAAAAAATTGTTTTGTAGTGATTTTAGATTTAAGAGAGAGTTGTACAGAAGAAATTTTATTGTAAACTATTTAGTGAAAACTCTGTATGGACAACTTTTATAACTTTCAGCTTCAACTTTTTGGAAAAATACAAAAACAGTGTAATTCTTACCCAGATGTTTGTACCTGACTCTATAGGTTTTTACTGGTTGTCTTAACTGAAGCTTAGCAGGGAAATGACCCTGTTTGTATTCCTCAGGCCGTTGAATGCTATAGATTATGGTTATTTTGGAACCTTGGTTTTAACAGTGTGAAGGGTAGCAAACAAAATAACTGTTGTCTTGTTCTTGCTGAACGAGGTTAGTTTGTAGTTGTTTAAGACCAGTTTTTTGTTAACGCAGTTGAATGTCTTGAGAGAAATCATGGAGGAGCATTAACAACTATAAAAATAGGAAAGAAGCATGGAAGATCACTTTTAGTGCTCTGTCAGATGCATAGAAGTTAGGATGCTAATTGTTTCATTTTCAGAGATAACCAGTAGATTTCTTTTCTTTTTTTTTAAAAAAAAAATACGGAACGCTTCACGAATTTGCGTGTCATCCTTGCGCAGGGACCATGCTAATCTTCTCTGTATCGTTCCAATTTTAGTATATGTGCTGCCGAAGCGAGCACACCAGTAGATTTCTGATGCTTTTTTTGAGTGCTTTGAACTCCTTAAAGTATTTCTTTATGTAAGTGCAGTGTTTGCATATGGTTTTTAGATTCGCCCAGTAATATTTTTTGTTAAATATTTGGGAAATGTTTGATCTTGGTTAACAAACCAATTATTGGTATTCTTAAAAAAAAATCCTGTCATCCTTAAAATAAAAATGTTTTCCCAAGTAATAGATTCAAGATACTGACTATATTGTTTATATATACCATGTGAGGAATGTATTCAGAGTCTTTGAAATGGTATTCAAATAACTGGCATTGTCAGCGTCAAAGAAATGTTAATTTTATCTCTTACTTTGTGGACAACTTTGTGCCCTTTTACATAGACAGCTATGATTCATAAGTGTGAAACAAATCTTGTATTTATGAACCATTTCTTTGCATGGTATATTGAAAAGAAGTTTTCAGTGGCTGTAATTTGATTTGTTTCCTTAATACTAGGCAGACAGACACACTGTAAATATGGGTATTCAGAGCAGCCTTTCATTCAGCTAGCACTTGGAGCTAGTGCACCCTTCAGTGGAACCAAGACATCCTTTCCAGGCTACATCGTGGCTTACAAAATCCTCATTCACTAAATTAAACAAAAAATCCTTCCTGCAGCGTGGTTTTTGAAGGTTAAACACATAAAAAGTCATAGAATTCAGTATTTTACATATTTTGCAAGAGTTGGTTCATATTGTGTACTTCAGTCTTTTTTCAAGTGTAGAGAAGAATTCCTGCTAGCATGCATATGTGACAGTTGCTTTCCTATCAGGAATGCTGTTGATAATATATGACATCACGTAGCACTGGGTTTAATGAAAATTTTAGCTTGTGCTGCTTTCCTTCTGAGCAAAGTATTGTTAATACATATTAAGACTAGTTTAGCAAGCTTCTCAGCAATAGTGGTATTGGGTCCTTTTCTTAGCACACAGATTTCTTTCAGTCATAGCTCTGTAGTTTGGGATTCAGTCATTAGAGGCAGAAATCATCTGTGTAATATTGAAAAAACTATACTGTACCTTCTCTGAAAAGATGTTTGATGTCCTTTTGCATCACTGAGATTTGTTTAAAAGGTATTTACAAGTTTTTATGGCTTCATTTTTCTCTTAGACATTTCTGATCAGGACTTTGAATTTAGCGTTAACTGTTCCAATAAAATGTAGTTGTCAGATATTAATTACTGTTTTTCTTATTTGTACTTTATTTGTGGGGACAGCAAACTCTGTGCAAATTTATTACACCTGTGGATCAAACTACACATACACATTTATTACAAATTTGCACTAGGGTCTTTTTTCCCACTATTTTTATTATTCTGAGTCATCATTTTTTTTTTAACTTCTGTGCTTCAGTGAACCTCTTGCACCACTAATCTTATTTTTGAGTTGCATTTGACCAAGAAAACACAAATTTAGTACATATAAAGTAGTCATGCAAATGAGATGAAAATATATTGGTTAAGACAAAGTGTATACTCTTTCTGGTGGGGGGTGGTAGTTAGGTGGATTGATTGGAGGTACTGGAGATTGAACCCAGGACCTTGTGCATGCTAGTCATGCACTCTAACGCTGAGTTATATCCTCCCCCAAGACGAAGTGTATACTCTTAATTGAATGTTAGAGAAGAATAACTGATCAGCCTTGTAAGAACATGCATAGCCTTTAAGAATAAAACTTCATTTCTGTAAGATTGATGATTAAATATTTCAAGTTATATTTAGAGTGCTCTAAATGAAAGGTACGTAGAGAAGAGAATGAACAGAAGAGAGAGGCAAATACCTTGTGGAATAAGTGGAGAAGAGAAAATGCTGGAAGGTGGAAAGAGTAGGACATAACAGCAGGCGTAGATGCTTGAAAGTTTGTCACATTGGCAAAAGATTTGACTTTTTTATGGACAATGGAAAAGAGCTGGATCCAATAGGTAGCAGTTAGAGGGAGGCAGAGTTTGATTAAAAGGGAGAACTTGGAGTTATAGAATAATAGATTCCCCAGGGAATTTCATCGGGGATTTAGGTATCATGTAGTTGTTTCCATTAGGTGACCTCTTATGGTCAGTGTCCTCCCAGAGTCCTTTGTCATTGTCTGTTCCAACATAGTGTCTGTATTATTTCTTCTTTATTAGAAATTAGATTATGTTTACTTTAATCCTAAATCTTATTTGTAGGCTTGATATATTTCTTTGCTTCTTTAAATTATTTAAAATATAACTTTAAACGTATAATGATAGCTACATTTATTGAGCATCTTTCATTGGTCTTAATTCTCTGTTTCTTGCCAGCTCATTTCTAATGCTTTATATTCAGTTTAGACATTTTAAATTGTTCTTCTCAAACAGATATTTTTCGTTAATCATTGCCGCAAGCCATCCTTAGTATCAAAATAAAAGAACTGAACTCTGAGATAAAACAAATAAGCCCTTTAACACAACAATAAAATACCACTTTCTAAACTCAGAAAATGCAGAGGTAGGGAATTTTTGGCCCAAGGCCAGGGCTTTCCAGTGTATGGTTTTAGTTTGTGTATTTTATTGCTGTTCCCTGTTTTACCTTTGCTTGATTCAGTTGACTTTTGCTTACCTTAGCTTGGCATGATATAAAGCAGAGCATATTTTAATTTTACTTTGCCTTGACTAAGCATTTACTCTTCTGTGTTTTAAATCTAAAATGTGAAGTAAAATTAATCATGTCATCATCACTGTGTCCCTAATAGTGGTTTCTTCTTTTCACCTATTACTTAAAATTCACTCTGTATGATTATTTTTTAACTTGCAATTCTGTGCTGTTGTAACAAGTTGCCTTTTCCATGGTCTTGGGCATACTCTGGGTTTTATTGAATCTACCTTTTTCCCCTGGGGATCTGCCTCCCAGGGCGCTCTGTCATTGTCCTGTTCCTGTGTTTGCCATTCTCCAGGGCTGTGGTACCTCTGTCATCCCTGAGCTTCGCCGCCCTCCTTGAGTGGAGCTCCTGTTTTCCTGTATTTCACTTTTTTCTTTCTCTTAGCCCTCTTTACTTAATGACATTCTTAGTAACTTTCTAATAATGTTACACTTAATTAATATTTGCCTTTATATAGAAAACAAGATTGAATATCACCTTTTCTTAAAAATTTAAGTCCTTGTTTCTTAGCTTTTCGTTACCTGGTGTAGCTGGTGGATTGTGTCCCTGGCTTTTGTGTGAGACTTGTTGCATTGTTAGGTGCTCTTTCCTGCACCCCCACTTCAGGGTCTTCTCCTTATCTTTTGGTATTTAGTCTTTGATTTAGTTTTGCTGGCATGTGGTGGGACTTTTCAGTTTGGAGAGTGATCCCTTCAGTTCTGGGAGATTTTCTTGTGTTTTATCTGCGGACTCCTAGTAGATGCTAGCCCTTCTGGATTAATTGCCCAAGTTTCTTACCGCTTTCTTGCATCTTTACCATCGTTTTCTTTTATGTCTGTTTAGAGATTTGCTGTCATATTTTCCATCTCTTTGAATATTTAGTTTTGACAATCAGTATTTCTAAGAACTCTTTATTCATACCATTTTGAAATAGTATTCTGTTGTCATAGGTACATGTAAGAGTCTCTTTATAGTCTGAATTAGTTTTTCTGTTTGTTTATTTTGATGTTTCTCATAGTGTTGTAAACTTTCCTCAAGTCTCTGATTCTTTTTGGTTGGTTGGTGTTTAAAATGGGAGGAGATAGGAAATTTATGTCAAGTTTTGCTGTGAGATAAGTGGGCTTTAACCAGATACCCTGTGGTTATTTTGGGGAACCTTTAAATGCCAGAGTGAGAGGTGCCTTATCAACAGGAGGTAGTACGGTCTTGTTTCCTCCGGCTTGTTCATCCAATTTCAGTTTAATGTTAAGAAAAGATTTTCTTGCTTGAAATTCAGTTCTTCGCTGTAGGCATTACTGGGTGCTGAAGTCAGGGAAAGGATGAAGTTGACCTCTCAGTATTTAGTCCTTAAATTAATTCCTTATTTCTTGTTCAGCTCAATATCAGTGCCTCTTCTGTCATTCCATTTAATTAACACATAATAGATGTAAAATTTCTGATCCCCAATGATTAATTCTTAGTTTTGGATTTCAGAATCCTGTGTATTGCTGTCTTGCCTTTGTCCATGTTGAATTATACCTGTTTATTTCTTCCGTGATCAGTTTGCATTTGTTCTCCTCTGTTCAGGATTTCTTAACCTATTAGTGATATTAATCTCATTGCTGGTTTTTTAGTAATAAAGCTGCTAACAGATATCTTAGAGTTTGCAACCATATTAGTCAAGTTTTCCGGGGAACAGAACCAATAGGATGTGTGTGTGTGTGTGTGTGTGTGTGTGTGTGTGTGTATGTGTATAGTATATTCAGATATACTATTTATGTATATAGATTGAATGAAATTGGTTTGAGAAACTGGTTTATGTGATTGTAGAGGCTAGCCAGTCCATAATTTGCAGGGTAGGCTGGTAGACTGGAGACGCATGGAAGAATTGGTGTTGCAGCTTAAGTCTGAAGGCAGTGTGGAGACAGAATTCCCTCTTACTTGGGGGGATCTCCATCTTTTTTCTCTTGAGACCTCAACTGATTTGATGAGGCCCCCCACATTATGGAGAATAATCTACTTTACTCAAAGTTTGCTGGTTTAAATGTTAATCTCACATGAAAAATACCATCACAGTAACATTTAGTAAATATCTGAGTACTGTGGTATAACCAAGTTGGCTTTCACAACATTTTACTAAATATCTGAGTACTGTGGCATTTTACTAAATATCTAAGTACTGTGGCATAACCAAGTTGGCTTTCAGAACATGATAAATTTTTCAGAACGTGGTATTTTTTGAGTTGTTTTAATTAGTTTATATATGTTGTCATGAAACTAATGTATCAGGTACTGTCTAAATGTACTTTGTCAGCATTATCTTATTAACTCCTCACAAAAACCTTAAGAGCTGTAGATAACTATTATTAATCCCATTTTATAGCTGAATAAACTGAGGTTTTGAAAGTATTTAAGTAATTTCCCAAGTTCACTAATAAGTAGACTCATGGTACTTGGACTGGAATAGATTCTCAGTATTCTCCCCTTGAGTACATGAATATTCAAAGATCTTAAGGTCACGGCTAAGTTCTGTTTTTAAGTGAACAAAGGATATAGCAGGAGATATTCAGTAAAATTTTTAACTGGAAAAAAGAAAAAGAAAACACAAGGAGAGGAGAAAAGTAGAGTCATGTAATGAGGCCAGAAGTTAAGACAGTAAATACAGTGCTTGCTACAGGTGAGGCACAACTCAGATTTCTAGCAGTTATGGAAGAGGAAAATATTTCCAAGCTGAAAAATTTGTGTCCTTAAGGTAAAAACAAATCCAGTGCCCAGGAAAAAGAAAACTATTTGTGATATTAAAACTAAAAAGAAATTTCATCCACAGTTCTGTTGTGGTATGATATAATAAAAGAAAAATTTTAACAACATACTTTCAATGAACATAGGATTTTTTCTAACTGTATCCCTTAATATAGATCTCAGTACAAGCAGTGTTATAGGGACTAATATAAGGGTGTGATCCAATCGCAAGTTAGATTTTAGGTTATTTTTCAAACGACCTGCCTTGGATGTCATTTCTTACACCAGATTTCTAAATGTATTGTTGTGGAGGTGAGTTACGTTACACAGTCTGAGAACTGCTGGGAATGCAATTAACACCCACCCCTCTTTTCTTTGCCAGTTAAGTGTATGGGCAAACTTTATAAATAAACAAGGCTGTGGAGGGATTATGAAAATTTAAAGGCTCTGATGGGAGCATCTGTTTAAATAGAAGGCTGCTCTGCCCTCCCTGGGTAGAGGAAGACAGAGCCAAGATTTTCCTCAGAAAATTATTTTGGGATCCTCTGTAATGCATAAATGGACAGGAGAAGCCTAATATCAGATATAAATGAAGATCATTTTGGCATAGGTAATTTTTGTTTTGTAGCCCACAGTTAAAGTGGAACTTGTTGAGTAGAATTTGTAGATTTCTTTTTTTTTTTTTTTTTTGTTCCAATTGGCTATTCTTTCAGTTTTCTTCCAGTCATGACAGGATTGCAGAATCCCTTGTTGACGTTTTCACCGTAGCACTGCCTGGATTCCTTTGAAACTCTTCAGGCTTGTGCTTTCGTCTTCTACCCCTTATACTTCTGTCTCTTCCTTACCTATTTTATTTGTGTAAGTTGGAGTCAGTTCTGAAAAGAGTTTCAAACTGGAGCTACATATTGCTGTCCTATGTCATCTCTTCTTCCCTAAAATACTGCCTTTCCCTCATTTTGATCTTTTATTGTAGACTTTTAATGATGTCTCTAAGTACATCTTGAATGACCAATTAGTTACTAAATGCATACTGACATAGCAAAGAGATAAATTGTCATGGGATGATTAATTAGAAGTGTACTAATGCAGAGGAATCCAAAATGATGACATTGTCTAATAAACATAATTGATCTGATTCCTTTAGTCTGGTAAGGCTGTTTTCCTGTAACTAGAGTCTTAAGATTAGGATGAGAGCATTTTACCACTTGGTTTGCACAATTCCAGTGAGTACCAGTTAGAGAATACAGTGTGAATGATGCTCCTTTCAGTGGACAGCAGCCTGGGATAGTTTAATGGAGTGAACTTCAATTTACATTTAGAAATTTTAATTTAAAATGATGTCTGATAGTTACATTGTGATAATTTAAGCAGTTTTACAGTTTCTTAAATAGGAGGAATGACACATCTGACAAATGTCATTGTAAGACTACTGGTTTGAAAAACTCTTCTGAAACTTGGTTTCTGTCTGTGATTACTGGGCTGCCGCTTCCCGGGGGTGCTGGTGCACTCCAGTTGCAAGAAAAGTGAAAACTGTCTTTTTGAGTCAGAAAGGCAAGGTATTTTTTGTCTCTTGCCAGAAAAAAAAGTATAATCTGGTAATTTTACCTCTTTTGTAAAAGTCTAGAAATATTTTCATTACTTAAAATGTAGAGTTCATAAAATATGGGTGGTAACAATATTTTGAAGAGAATACACATCCGATTTTAAAGCCATCTTAAGTTGTATTAAAATACAATTTAAAATACAAGAACATAACAGGCATAAGTCAGTTCTGAAGATGTGTAAATGTGAATTTACTTTTCTCTTTAAAAAGGTTAGGAATGGTCATATTTTCAGATTAGCTTTCACATGCTTTGTAAACCGATAACTCTGTTGATTTTGAATAATGGAATGAACCGGACCTCTTAGTCCTGGTTTTGTGCCAAGGTGTGAAAGACAAGTGTTTTTAAACACCCTTATCCTACAACATTTCGAAAACATGGATGATCTTAATACTTTATTTTCTGAATTCTCTCACCTTTCTACCCCTTCCTTTCTTCCCAACTGAATTCCTTTCAACGTCATTCTTCATCTGCAAACATTTTTTTTCCTCCAGAATTAACTGCTCACTCTATCTATGACCAAAGTTTATTTTTATACCTTGTCTGTGATCTTAGCTCAGAATTTAAGCAAGGTTATCCATCACATTATTATAAACATGATTGATAACTCTAACAGTTCCAGAACTGTTTGCATTATTAAATGTTTTCTAATGCAGGTGATGTTGCAGTTATTCAAGATTTGTACATTTTACATAGTAGAGTAAAAAAGTTTTATGGTACTCTTTGTGGATAATGGGTAATATTCTTTGGGCAGAAAGGCTAAACTTCTATGACTTTGCAATTTAAAAGACTAGGCTTCTTAATTTGATGATTGTTTAATGTGGTACCAACTGATTGAATATTCTTATTTCTCATAGAGTATTGTTGTACACTAGATGTGTGACAGTTGATATTTAGCTTATTTATTAATCAACATAAATGGCATATGAACAGCTTTTAAATTTTTAAAATAATTCTGTTCTGCAATTTAAATATAATTTTGGTATTAAAAAAGTAAGGATCCTTGAGCAAATGCTTTTTGACCTTGGTTTTGATCTTCTATTCCTTTGGGTTTAATTATAACCCCATAATTTTTATTCTTACATTTTTTTCCCCATCAGGCAGAAAAATAAATAAAAAATCTCTAAGCTCTTTACTTTGCTATCTTTTGAGGATATTGAGCAAAAAGGAATTCAGATAAAAGAGCTTCATCCGCAGTTCTTAGGAGAACTCGACAAGGCTGTTTGGCTGACTTTTAGTGGCCCAGGAGAGAGATTAGCTTGGTTAAGGGCCTTACCCCTGGCCCACTTCTCCCTGTTCTAGAGATTATTACACCTCCAGCCAAAGGAGTTGAATTTCATAATTCCTTGGCAGTGGTAGATCCCTGTTATTAAAGAATTAGAAAAGTCTAGTTAGCGGGTTTTCCCAAATCACAGACCTAAGCATCCTCAGCCTCCTTGCTGATGCAGAAATGTTTTACCTGTTCAGGGCTCTCTGTTCTTTTCCTTGTCTGTTGCTGTTTCGGATTTGGCTTTCATGTTCTCTTTGTGAGTCCCTGGATCATCTTGATAAAAAAAAGTTTGACCTTTTGGTCTAGGGTTAGATTCAGCTGGGAGTGACAGAAAATTCCAAATAACAGTGGTAAAAGGATACTTAATTAATGTCTGTTATGTAATACATACAATAGATATTTTAAATACGGGCTATAGATAACATAAATGATACTTATACTTTAAAAATTGCTAATTAAAATCATCAGCTGTACAAGAATGTTTTTTGGAGTGCAGTATGATGGAATTATTTATTTTTGAAAATTTTGTCATTCTAATTACAAAACATTCTGTTAGAATGTTCTATTTGATTCTAAGTTGAGTTTATTAATGTGTACACATAAGAGTTTTTATAGGTGCCACATTTCGTTTTTAGTCACAAATTATATAACAATAGAAACATTTTTAAACGGCTGTTTGCTTAGCCCAGTTTTCTTTTAGAAAAGCAGTTTTTTTCTTACTCATTACAAAAGTATTACTTTTATCTAGACGAGACAGATTAAGGGTGCTTATTTTTTCATATGACGTATCATTTACAGCTGCTTTACAGTAAAAAAGAAAAAGCCAACGTGTTTGTATCACTTGTCTTATTTGTAAAACATTTGTCTCATTTTGTGTAAGAAAGAAAAGTGTAACTCACCCTTAGCATAACAGTTCTTAAGGACTTTGTTATGATTAATGGAGAACTTCAGTGAGTTACGAAGATTTAAATAGTTGTTTCCCATTTCATTAAAATTATTGTACACAGTCTACTGTTTATAAAGGTTTTTTTTTTTAATATGAGAAGAACTATTTTGACATTGTGAAACCATGCAAAATGTTGAAGGCAAACAGATGGCATTAAAGGTGTCAACTCCTCCATCTTGCGAAATTGTCATTCCTCTCAGGATCTTTCTCTTTAGATAATTGTGACTGACATAAATCCAGTAAAGATATTATTATCAGTTTCATTAAATATTGATAAAGTTTAATTTTTTAGTTTTTAGGTAACAATATACAAAGTAATATTTTCTTCCTGGACACAGATTGATTATGCACCCTTTAGGTATATATACATCCTTAGGAGACCACCTGTTCACTATATACTTAAAGTCTAATGGAAGCTGCTGTAAGGATGTCTATTGAAAATGGGATTTTATTTAAAGGCAGTACTTTTAAAATATATAATGGCCATTTTTTCATATTTTTTGCTGGTTTGCTAAATGCCTGACAAACTGACTTTTAAGCTTCATTAAAATCGGAGAACTCCTGGTACAGTGTAAATATTTGTAACTCATTCTGGGTACTGACATTATCCTTGACTTCATCTTATTTCTTACCCATAGTTTTCTTTTGCTTGCTTTTTGTTTCTTTTAAAATATTACCTTATATTGTGTATCTTTTTTAAGTCCACTTTAAATCTGTTTTGGAACAAAACGGTCTGTAAATCAAAAAATGCTGTGTAGATACCTGACCAAGGAATATACTTTATTTTGAGCTTTTTTTTCTCTAAAAATTCAACTTTGTTGTTTGAAAACTTAAAACATACTGAAACAAAGAATGGTAGGATATACACCCGTTTACCCATCACCAATATTCAGCTATTCATGTTTTGCTGTGTTTGCTGCATCCATTTATCAATTTACCAGTTCATCCAATCCTTCTACCTAATTAGTTTAACTTCTTCATCATGTATCTCCCAAAAAAGGATTTTTACATAACAATGCCATAACCACACCTAAAAAAGAAAGTTTCCAAAAATCTAATAACACACCTAAAAAAAAAAGTTTTCTGAAATCTAATACCTGTCTATTTTCAAATTTGCCATTTGTCCCCAACATACCGTTTTCATTTGGTTTGATCAAATTGAGATGCAGTCAAGGATCTAGTATTGGCTTTAATTTCTGAGGCCTCCCACCCCTTTATCAGAGGATACTGACTTTTTGAAGAGATTTTGAAGAGATTCTTAAGATTGTCCCAGGTTTTGGGATATTTACTTATTTATTTGGTGTGTGTGCATGCTGTCAGTTGGCTTGTTCTATTTCTTTAATTTCCTATAAATTGGAAGTTAGGTTTAAAATAAGCTTGATTAGATTCAGGTTAAACATATTTTGGCAGGACTCCTTCATGGGTGAAAACTATGTAGTTAATATTACATCACATTAGAAGTCTTAACAATATTTGGTTTTGATGTTACATTAGATGGCTGGGTTAAGGTGGCAGCAGCCAAAACTCTCCTTCCTAGACACTTGAATTAGCAGGTAATCTGTAGAGGTATAACTTTGCAGCATGGGAATATTTAGTTCCTCGTTAGTATTTAATGGTTTTGTGTACCCATCAATGATACTTTGTGGAGCCAGTTGTAGCAAAGTGATGATTTTCTAATTCTGTCTTTTTTACATTTATTTGTTGGCATTCTTCTGGTGAAGAAAAGTTGTTCCTTTATTACCTGGTTACTCTAAATTACAGTTCCTACTGCGGAGGCAGATTAAAGGGAAGGAATTAACATTTGATTACCAATTTCCAAAGTAAGGAGTTGGTGAAGTGATCACATCCATTGCCAGAAGTGGCAAATTACTTTTTTTTTAGTTTAGTGGCAGATACTATTTCGGTTGTCATAATGAGTTCACGGATTTTAAAAATACATTATGTTACACTTCTTTTTCTTTTTTATGCTTAAATCATCCCAGGTGTAACCTGTGAGATGGAGTACTTTTGAAAGTGTGTGTTGATGTCTAATTGTGTCAGTTTTTATAAGGAGAATGAATACTGCCATTGTTACACAGGCAGAGTGCTTCTCAAAGTACTTACTAATTTCTTTTCTTCATTCTTAGATTAAATATTTAAATTTTGGCCTCAGAACCATATTTTCCTCTTTTATGTGTATAATTGACCCTTGAACAACAAGGGTTTGAACTGTGGGGGTCCACTTACATGTGGATTTTTTCTGTAGTAAATACTTCAGTACTGCATGGCTTGCTTATGTGAATTGGCGGCTGCAGAGGGTTGGCTGTAAGTTATGGGTGGATTTTTGTCTGCACAGAAGGCCACCCCTGACCGCAGAGTTGTTCAAGGGTCATCTGTACAATTTCTTCATGAAAGACTTACTGATACGTAACTTCACAAACAGTGCATCTGATGTCAGTTTGGTTAGCTGATCTGTTGTTAGGGTTTGGTAGAAGGTTTTTCCTAGGTTAAAGATTTAATACTGATAGAGATGCTTTAAGTCAAGTTTGATACACACTGGTCTCAGGAGAGTTGTCAAATAACCTTAACTAATGGACAAGCAATGCTGGTTTAATATAGAAATATTTATGTGATGTTTTGGGAAAATATTTATTTCCCAAGAAATAGGTAATTTTAAAACCATTTTTTAATTTTAACTGTTTTGGATGGCTCATTTTCTAAAATGTATTAGATAGCTCTTCCTTTTTAAAAACGGTATGGTGAAGGGGAGGGTATAGCTCAGTGGTAGAGTGCCTGCCTAGCATGCACAAGGTCCTGGTTCAGTCCCCGGTGCCTCCATTAGAAATAAACAGGCCTAATCCCAGCCCCCCAAAACGAAACAAACTAAAAAAGAAATGGTATGGCAAATGTAATTTAACTTTTAACTTGCTGAAATTGTCTTAGGAAATAAATTACTATCTTTCATTATTAGTGATATCCTTAGGTACTGTTTTAGTAAGTAGGGCTTTTGGTCGCTACATTAATTGGACTTGAGACAAATACACTTGGAAAAAATTTTTTAATGATTTATTTCTCCTTTTTAAAATAATTATTTGAACCTATCAGTGTATCTTTCTCAAATATCTAATATATTCTGTTCATCTAATTGAGAGGCCAGGAAATTGAGATTATTAGAAATATGTGAAATAAAAGTAAGGGGGTGCATACTTAAGAGTAAAGTTGTGTGTATATGTAACATAAGGCAGAAATAAACCTTAGTAAAGCAGTTTTTCTCTGAGGTCTGCTATTTGATTTTCCTTAGAAAGGGGTCTAGAATTAGAATCTTACTAACTAAAATGAACTTGATGAAGGATCACCCAGTCCGCACTGCTCATAGGAGCCCAGAGAGACTACTGAAGATAACAAAGTCTTTACTGACTTCTAAACCTACGTTAATAGAATAGAACGGGGTACATTTTACTATATATGGTTGCTTAAGGCTAAAGATATTAAATATTAATTCATTTATTACTCATTGAGACTCTTAGCTAGGTATATTTAAGTTTATCCAGTATGTTTATGTTTATTAGAAAATCTTACTTTGTTTTCCAAATTGTAACAATTATGTGTTCTGAATTTATTGTAGAGTTGACACTTTATCTATCGTTTTTTAAAAAAATTCAGCTTTATTGAGATATAAGTGACATAAAATTGTAAGATATTTAAAGTGTATGTTGTGGTGGTTTGAAATACATTGTGAAAGGATTTCCCCTATTTAGTTAATTAATACAGCCATCACCTCATATATTCATCTTTTTTGTGTGTGTAAGAATATTTAAGTTCCAATATTTTTGCAAATTTCAGTGATATAATACAGTGGTAGCAACTATAGTCACCATGTTTTACATTAGATCCGCAGACTTTATTCATTTTATAGCTGAAAGTTTGTACCCTTTTACCAACCTCAGCCTCTCCTTATTTCCCTTATTTCCCCCATCCTTATTAGTCACCTTTTTACTCTCTTTTTCTCTAAATTTGACTTTTTTTTCAATTCCATGTATAAGTGATGCATGTAGTATTTGTCTTTCTCTGTCTGGGTTATTTCACTTACCGTAATGCCTGTAGAATCCATCATGTAATACTGAGTGGCAGAATTTCTTTGTCATGTCTGAATAACGTTCCGTTGTGTGTGTATACCACATCTGTGTCCGGTCATCCATTGATTGATTAGGTTGTTTCCGTATCTTGGCTGTTGTGACTAATGCTGCAGTGAAAATGGGAATGCAGATCTCTCTTCCGTATCATGTTTTCATCTCCTTTGGATATATACTCAGGAGTGAAATTGCTGGATTGTATGGTATTTCTGATATTTTGAGGAACTTCTCTTCTGTTTTCCATAGTGACTGCAACAATTTACATTCCCACCAACAGTGCACAAGGGCTCTCTTTTCTCCACATTCTCGCCTACACTTGTTATCTCCTGTCTTTGAAGATAGCCATCCTGACAGGTGTGATGTGGTGCCTCACTGTGGCTTTTCCCCTGGTGATTCGAGGTGTTGAGTACCTTTTCATATACTTGTTGGCCATTTATTTGTATGTCTTTGGAAAAATGCCTCTCCTCGCTCATTTTTTAACTGGACTGTTTGGTTTATTTTTCTGCTGAGTTGTGTGAGTTCTTTATGTATTTTGGATATTAACCTCTTATTAGCTGTATGATATGCAAATATTTTCTCCACCTCTGTTTATTGCCTTTTCACTTTGGTTTAATGGTTTCCTTTGTTGTGCAGAAGCTTTTTAGTTTGATATACTCACTTTGTTTATTTTTGTTGCCTTTCCTTTCGATGTCAAATCCAAAAACTTACTGTCAAGACCAATATCAAGGAGCTTACCGTCTGTTTTCTTCTAGGACTTTTATGGTTTTATGTCTTATGTTCATGTTTAATTCATTTTATGTTAATTTTTGTGTATGGTGTAAGAGAGTGGTCTAGTTTCATTATTTTACATGTAGCTATCCATTTTTCCCAACACAATTTATTGAAGAGACTACTCCCATTGTATGTCCTTGGCTCTGTTGTTGTACATTAATTGACCCTGTATGCATGGATTTATTCCCTGGGCTCTCTGTTCTGTTCCATTCATCTATATTCTGTTTGGATTGCTATAGCTTTGTAATATTTGAAATATTCAAAAGGCTGGCCTCTGCATGCCCTGGAGCATGCTGCTTAGAGAAGTAATAGTTTGAAACAGGGAGCATGATACTTCCAGCTTTGTTCTTCTTAAGACTGCTTTGGCTATTCAGGTCTTTTGTGATTCCATACAACTTAGAACTGTCTGTTCTGTTTCTGTGAAAAATCCATTTAAATATTGTTAGGCATTGCACTGAATCCGTAGATTGCTTTGGGTAATGTTGGGTATTTTAACAACATCAATTCTTCCAATCTCTGAGCATGAAATGTTTTTCCACTTATTTGTATGTTCAGTTTCTTCATCAGTACCTTACAGTTTTCAGAGTACAGATCATTCACCTCCTTTGTTAAATTTATTCCTAGGTATTTTATGCTTTTCGATACAACTAAGGTTATGTCTTCAGTCTGTCTCTAATATACTTGATCAAAGTTCCTTTTAGATAGACTTTATCAGTTGTACTTCTAGATAGGCTTTAATTCTGATGCATATTACCCCCCCGCCCCCCAAAAAAGGCCTACTGCTTGTGTCTTTCTGAGCAGGTAGCTTTTCTGTTGTTGTTTGGTTGTTCCATGTTGGGATACTTCCTTCTAATCTGTGTTTTTAAGCTATCAGCATTCTTAGATACTCTGAGTTTGTAGCAAGGAGTTGATGTACGCTACTGTGATGGAGTTGAGGTTTGTTATTCTGTTTCTTTTGTTTGCTAACGGTAACTTCCCGATTGGAGTCTAGTTTATCAAGGAGGTTCTAATCTCTTGAAATAGAAATTTGAGAACTTTGAATTTTTTGTATACATTGACATATTTGTTCATTCAAGCTGTGCTTAGGACTGAACACCCAGTCCTAAGTATGTTCCAGTTGCTACTCTGAGAATTATGGATATATTAGAAAGCAGTGACAAATTGCTGTCCTCATGGAGTTTATATTCTATTTAATGCTGTATATAACACCATTAAAAACCTTCTTCTGGGCTGCTACAGATTAGGGATGTTAAATGTTTAAGTCTTACTGAAGAATATGTAATCCTCTAAGAACTGTTTGCTTGGCCTCATTTGTCTCTGGTTTTCGCTTATATTTGAGTAAAAGCAAACAAAATGTTATAGAACAAAGTGCTTAGTTAGGACCTAATTCATTCATTGTGAAATTCAATAAATAATGGTAAGGTCCATATTGTAAAAGGGTTAGTCGCATTTTTTTCTACCATTCCTGTCTTATGGTAACATTCTCTTTGAATACATTCCAGGCATCAGCAGCTTACCTCTGATTCCACAATTGTAAGGTATAATGATCTGCTTTGACGAAACATGGTTAGAACTGTTTGTTCATTTAATAAACATTTATTGCATACCCATCATGTGACAGTCTGTTTCCATTGCTGGAGGGTATAGTTGTATTTGAGACAAATAAAGTCCCCTTCCTCGTGGAGCTTGCAGATGGAGTGTAAGGCGATAGAGAATGTCTGGTGGTTTGCTTGGTAGGGGAGACTGTGGTACATTTGAGTTGGGCTTGGTCAGGGCAGGTCTGTGCAGGTTACACTGAGGGTGGCAAGCAGAATGCTTAGAGACATGTAGAGGCCAGCCTTTTGAAGATCCTGGGTTCCTGGATAAGGTAAATACATTCCAAGTAGAGAAATAGCTAAGGAAAAGTATACATTAATTTAAGTGGTGATTAGTCAATCCTTTTGTCAGATTCAAGTAATCTCTTGTTAATAAAGAGTTCTACAGTTGACCCTTGAACAGTGCAGAGTTAGGGATGCCAGCCCTCAGTGCAGTCAGAAATCTGAGGATAACTTACAGCCTGCCTTCTGTATAAGAGGTTTCGTCTTGTCTGCAATCCCTCCATATCTGCAGCTTCACATCCATGTCAATTGACTATGGATCATGTGCTACTATAGTATTTACTATTGAAAAAAATGTACATGTAAGTGGACTCCCAACAGTTTAAACCCATGTTGTTCAAGGGTCAACTGTAGTATCACCTCAGGTTGTGTTTACATGATTACATTTATATTTAGTTTTTCACCCAAGTGAGTCTGTAATTGGTAGAATATGTAAATGAACTGAGATAGTGATTTCCCCATATGCTGTCCCACCAGGAGAGGAAAAAACTAAGAAATAAAAATAAAATGTGAACAACCAAGAAGCAAATCCTTAAGCAACTAAGTACTCCCCAGAACCCCCTAAACACTCAAGTTTGTATTAACAGTGGCCAATGAGTGGCCAAGTGCCTCTTCTTTGTGCTTGTTTTTAGGAGTGTGGTGGAGCTAATTCAGTTGAAAATCAGTTATATTTATTTTGATATTTTCCTTAATTTCATAATAATGTTGCCTGGTTGTTTAAAAAAAAAACTTTGGTACATTTTTAGCCCTTGTAGCCTATAATTTGGTACATATTTAGGTTATTTATGAAATTAGATATTTAGGTATATATGAAACTAGATTTTCATATTCTCTGACTAGGTTTCTATTCTGTTTTCCATGGATGTGATTTGTAGTTACATGATGGAATATCCACTCTGCTTTTTATCATGCTTGGTAGAATTGAAAAGAAGTCTGAAAGAGTACACTCTGTCAAAGTCCTTACAGTTAGAATTTCAGTGTTAACCACACGTCATTTTTTATATTTATTCATTAGTATATTTGTATTGCCTTGTTCTTTTTGCTCTGTTTACAGCAAACTCCTAGAAAGAATTTTAGTGTTCTCTGTCCCCAGTATCTCTCCTCCAGATTCTGATTTTGCTCTCACCAGCTGCACTGGATAGCAGTCAGTCACTCTACCAGATCTGACCTTTGGTTTACCACCCCGGTTATTCTCTTACCTTCTGTTTCTTCCTCTCAGTTTCTTCTGATACTCCTCTTCATCTTCCTGACTTCTAAGCACCAGAGTATCTCAGGGTTCAGAGTTGTTTAATTCAATTCTCAAATATGTGTATTCCAGATACCTTGTTTCCTTCTTTGGATGGCCCTTGGACATTTTAAACTTGCTGTCTTAAGCTGAACTCTTGATAACCTGCTTCCTCGTCCCCGCTTCCTCTTACACCACTTATCCCTACGATCTCCCTCATCTCTGTTAATGACAGCTTCTTTTGAGTTGCTCAGGCAAAAAACTTTGAAGTCACCCTTTACTTACCCTTTTCTTTCATGTTGCTTGTTAAATTGATTAGCAAATCTTTTTGGCTTTATTTTCGGCGTACATTCATCCCGAATCTGGCTACTTGCACATCTGACTGTCTTCAGTTCCACTATGGTTTAGCTATTACCATTTCTCACCTGGATTATCGTGTTAGCCTGTAAGTGGTTTCCCTGCTTCTGCCCTTGGGGATTCTCTATAGTCTGCTCTCAAAAGAGCACCAAGAGTAATCTTTTAAAAATTAGATCGTATTACCCTTGTGTTCACAGTGCTCTGATAACTTCCCATTTCACACAGAGAAGAGCTAAATCCTCATGACCTACAAGACTGACCTTAGTTTGCCCCCGAACCTCTGTATTTATCTACTCTTCTCCCCCTTTTCCCCTAATGTAGCCACATAGACCTGCTCCCATTCTGTTTTCACATCCTAAGCATGCTCCTGCCTCAGGGTCTAGGTGTTTGATTGCCTTCTAACTAGAAAGCCACTCCCTCAACTTGTAGGCTTTTGCTGAAATGTCCATCTCAGCGTTGTCATCTCCATGCTCCTTACTTGCCTACACAGTGTATTCCTTTCTCCAGAAGCTCTTGTGCAGTAAACAACCAGTCCATGTATCTCTGGCTTTCCTTGGCTATTCTGTTAAAATTACAAACCACCGTTTGTTCCGTTCTTCATACTCCCTGTTACTCTTTTCTTCTATTCATATTCATTTCATCTAACATGCTGTATCTTGTTTATTTGTCTCACCCTCGTTGAAATGAAGCTTCTTTGAAACAGTTTTTTAAAAA
Source organism: Vicugna pacos (assembly GCF_048564905.1). Classification (NCBI taxonomy): domain Eukaryota; kingdom Metazoa; phylum Chordata; class Mammalia; order Artiodactyla; family Camelidae; genus Vicugna; species Vicugna pacos. The sequence continues at coordinate 7,936,645 of NC_132994.1, read as the reverse complement.
ATTTTTGTTTTATGAAAAACATCAAACAAAGCAGTGAGAATAGTATGAATCTTCATCCACCTGTTACTTAATTTAAGCAGTTAATAGTTGGCTTTTCCATTTATATCCTGTTCACTTCTCCTTATTCCCTCAAAATTATTTTGAAGCATAGCCCAGAAATCATATAATTTCATCTGTAATATTCTAGCATGTATCTCTAAGTTTCTTCAGTTTTTTTTAAAACCACACTAATATTATCCAGCCTAAAACCATTAAAGACAGTTCTTAATATTGCCACATATGCAGTCAGCTTAGTTTCATTTATTTACCCAGTTCCTTCAACCTTTTGTTTTTTTTTTTTACAGTTTGAATTAGAATTGAAATAGGTCAATATATTTATTTGGTTGCTGTGTATCTTTAGTGTATTTCAGTCGGTGTAAATTTCCCCCCTTTATATAAACAAACAAACAAACACGAAACTAGGTCATTTGTTTTGAGAATTCTGTAATAATGTAGGCCAGTGTGTGACAGTAGGTGCTCAATAAATATTTTTGAAAGCATTACCTTAAAGATATATAATTTATGGTATTTTAGGATAGAATTAAAATGTTAAAAGTTTGGGGAATGATTACCATCTCATTTTTGTATTAGCTTGACAGAATCATCTTGCTAATAGGAGAAATTATTTTGGCAGTTGGAAAGGGTTCAAATAAAGGGCATTTGGGGCTGTAGAAAATTGTTTAAAGAAATCTGCCAGGATACACTAACAATGGCTATTGTTATTCAAGATCTTATTATTTGCATATCACGCAGCGTGTAAGAAACTATGATAGTTTATTCAGTTTTCACATCAGCCTTTCAATGAAGGGTGATAATTTCTACATTTTCCCCATGAAGTAATTGAGGTTCAGTGTGAAAGTGGAGGGGAAGTAGGTGCTGAGCATTAATATTTTTGTTAATAAACTGTAGAACTGGAGACAACTCTTAAAAACCATGTGCATGTATAACTTTGATTAAAAAGAAAAGCTTTAAAAAGTAGGATAGTGATACTAATTCTTTCTGCATGGATACGTTTCAAGCTTTTTTTAGGCAGTCACACACGTATTACACATTTTTTAAGGAAAATTCTTTTTAATAAAGGATTTTTAGTGTGAGGTGGATTAGAAAGTGTGAATAAGAAGGACGGGAAATAGATACCTTAGCTCTTCTCTGAAATAAAGCTTTTTGGTGTATGTATTTGGTGTGTGTGAGACTATACAGCTTGGAGAACAGTCTTGCAGGGTGCAGTTCTTTCCCTCATACTTAGAATGCTGAAGTCTCTGAAGATCTGCAGTGAAGACAGTGAAGACAGTTTTAATTTTCTTTAACCTAGTGTCTTTCTTTTAGACTTATTTGATAGAAAACCCCCTTTCTGTGAAATAATAATCAGTTTTTCCCAAAGTATGAAGTTTGGCAAAAGGTGAAATATTTTGCATGCTTAAATGTAGGACTTGAGAAAGTGTTAAATTACAGCAGAAAGGATGGATAATTTAATAGTGTTGGAGTAACTGAAGACAGCATTCAGGAGAAAAATTAACTTAGATTGACACTAGATAATACTAAAATAAGGTAGACAAGGGGAAAAATACTTGATCAAATAGGTAACTCAGAGATTACATAAAGAATTCATATAAATTATTCAGAGGGAAACACATTAGGCCTGAGTAGGAGAGTAGACAAAGCTAAGAAATACAGAAAAGCAGTATATATATCAGGCTTTTTTTTAGCAACTGTGTTTCTTTTAAAAGTGTTTGAAGCTCGGGGGAGGGTATAGCTCAAGTGGTAGAGAGCATGCTTAGCATGCATGAGGTCCTGGGTTCAATCCCCAGTGCCGCCTCTAAATATAAAGTGATGAACCTAATTACCTCTCCCTCCCAAAACAAAACAGAAAAGAATCTAAAACTCAGTGCTAGTGAGTTCTTATTGAAACTTAATATGAAGCTTTTTGAACTGTAAATTGTTTAGAATCTTTACAGAAAGCCATATGATGAGATACTAAAAAATGGTAAAATACATACATTTGCCTTCTTTGACTCAGTAAACCTGTGTTTTAAAATTTATTGTAAGGGAGAAGTTTAAGAGGAAAAAATAGTAGCATTATTTGTATTTTTCAGTTTAGAAACATACCAATAATATCTAAAATGATGTCTTCACCCCCAAATGGCTAATTGTGTGTAATACACAACTTGATGATGTATATTATACTGTAGCCTCTTGGGAATGAATGTGTGAATCATCCATAAAGGAAAGAAGCCTCACTGAAGGGAGACCAGGTAGAGGCTGGGCGGTGGTCTTCTGCAGTGTTATACGAGGAAGCTTTGGGGGCTCTGTTAGGAGGATGTATCTGTGTAATTTCTTATTCTCCTTCAGATCACAAGCCCTGTAAAGTAGATACCTAACCTTTCTTGCTGTGACACTGCAAAGAGATCATGCTCTTTAGTTTTTTTCCCCTCAAGTCTGATGTTTAGTGCCAGTTTTCATAATAGAGTTGAAGTAAGTGTCCTAGAAGTAGTCGAGTTTGACCTTTGCGCTGTGAGCATGAAGCAAGTCAAATACAAAGAGTTCCCTACTGTATTATGGCTCTCCCTTTTGTACTGTGTAAAGTGATTTAAGCTAATCCCAACTGTTGAGAAAGTCAATGAATTTAACTTCAAATGGTTTGGTTTTATTCCTTTTTTATTTCAGAAAGATAGATTTGAATTAAATAGCCTGGAGGGAAGTAGTATCAGTGTCAGGAGGACCTCATGTAGACTGACTCGGCAGATTTAATTAGGGCCACTTGTGGGTGGGGGTGGGAGGAATTTTAGTGTGATCTAAATTCAGGCTCAAGGAGGTTTTGAGTATGATTATAGATTTTTATGCCAGAATTTCAGAATGAGAATGACACCTAATTCTGCATTGTGGGAGGGAGGAAAAAACATAGTATTTTTCTGCACGGTAGTGCTACTTGTCTCCTAAAGAATTTAGGTTACTGCATTTTTTTGATAACCCCAAATCCCTTTTTAAAATGAACATATTAAGTAGGAATGGCCGCTTTTTAAAAATTGGATATCAAATAGTAAATCTTAGTTACCTTGTGGCAGTGGGAGGGGGAGATGTGGGAGGTCCCTGAGAATAGGCAGTGTTTTTGGAAAGAACACATATTCTCCTTTATTCATTTTCTTAGCAGAAGCAGTTGTTTTAAATTCTTTAAAACACAAATACCTAATTGAGAGGGTTTTATCCATACTGAGATTATTTATCCCATACTGTTAATTACTTTAATCAGATACATGGATTAGAAGAAAGGAATTTCAGGTACCTTTTTTAATGGTTGATTAGTTCTGAGGGGAATTGAGGGGGAAAAGGAAGGGGAAAAGAATACATAATTTTTGATAATGGGGTACATGATGGGGGAGACTGAAACAAAAGTTAACAGTATAGGGCTTTCTAAGTGCCAGGTACTGTTCCAAGGTATTTTTACACATACTAATTTAATCATCACAGTGACCCTTGACCGCTAGCATGATCTCCATTTTATAGAATATCTGAGGCACTGAGAGGTTTAAGTAGGTGCTTTAGTCGTTGGGGACCCACTTCTGCATGGTAGCCCTGGAAATGTTGGAGACAATGTAGAGCTTGATTTAATGTAAAGGTGGACTTTTTGAGATGAAGGAAAATCCTGAGATGCCCCAGGAGGGGCAGCAATACAAAAAAGGGTGTATTCTTGGAAATCTCACTTCTGAGAAACATCTCAAATGCAGTCTTAAGTATTCTAATTGTAGGTTGTTGACTTGAGAGGTTTTAAGATGATGGGACCCCAAGGTATCACTTACCTTCCATAGTTATTTCCAGCACATGCAAAGGTGCTGACATCTCTTGCTTTTCCCCTTCTCGCCTTTCCCCTCTCCACTTCCATCTTTTGCCCATTCTCTCTCCGTTTGTATCACTCCTTCCCCACCCCCTTTTCTATCACTTATACAGGAAAAAAATCTTTCTGTCCATGTAACTTCCTTCAGCTGATTGCCCTCCTTTGCTGTCTTTTACCATTAAATTTCTTAAAAATGAGAGACTGTTGTGATTCTTCACTTACTCACTTTTTAACCTCTTGTCATCCGGTCTTCTGCTTCTGTTTGTCAAATTAGTGGATTTTTCCTCCTTCCTTTGTTCTCTCTGCAGCAGTTAACCTTCCTGATCCCGATTTCCTGAAATTCTCCTTACCCTTCTTTTGTGATGTTGTATTACCTTGATGCTTTTTTTGCTTGCTCTCTTTCTTCGTGTCGTTTAGATATTCATACCTGACTTTCAAATTTGTTTTTACTTCTCTCTTTTGTTAATGGAAACATCTCTTTCTAGGGCGTCAAAGTTTAAATGTTCCTGGTCCTTTCTTTCCCCTAATTTAGCATATGTTTCTGGAGTATCTACTATATACCAGGTTATTATTCTAGGTTCTGGTGTTTCAGCAGTGAATAAGAGACAAAGTCCCTGAATCGTAGAGATTACATTCTGGTGGAGCAGATAGTTAATAAACAGTGTAGTGAAACACATTTTAAAGGGTAGATTATGCTAAGGGTCAGTAGGCAGTAGTGGGAGAATGTGCTGTTTTAGGATAAGACACTTAGGAAAGGTTTCTGTGGGAAGGTGGTATTTGAGTGAAGCCTGAATGAAGCCGTAGAGTGAGCCATGTGGATATCTGGGAGGAGAGGCAGAGGAAGTATCAAGTAAAACCACCTTGACATGGCCTTTTGCTCTCCTGTGTTCTGGAGAGACAGACCAGTGTGACTGGAACACAGGGGGTCAGAGTGGTCGGAGTCTGAGTCAGAGAAGTTGGTCTTCTTAAGATCATGGAGGCCCTGGCTAGAATTTTGAGCATAAAAACCTAAGTGTGTTGGTAAGGGTTTGGAGGATCTTGACAGAAGAACAGCAGTATGGTATGACTTCGTATTTTGGAAGAATCACAGTTATGACTGTGTGGAGAGTACACTCTGTGTTTGAGGTGAGGGGGTGTGTGCGCAGAGGGGCGGCTATAGAGGAACCTCAGACAGCAGGAGACTCAAAGTCTTGACAAGAGATAATGGTGATTTGGAGTAGGATGTTAGCTCTGGATGTGATAAATGGTGATCAGATGAGCGATAGGTTCTGTAGAGAGCCAGCAGGATGAGCTGTTTGCTTGGGTGTGGGGCATGAGGAGAGAGGAGTGAGGGATAGTTTAGAGTTTTTAGGCTTGCAGCTGGCTGAGTGGAGGTTCCATTAGTGGGAAGATCTTAGGAGGGGCAGCTTTACTGGGGGGAGGGGGCATGGTGGAGTCAGTATTTCTTTTCTGTATGTTACGTTTGAGATACCTGTTAGACAACCTGGTGTACGTGTCAGTTATACTCCTCCATAGATCAGAGGTGAGCGTGGGGCTGGAGGAGATAACTTTGGGAGTCCTGCGAATATAGATGGACTGAATGGGATCATTTGGGGATGAATGAGTGTAGATAAAGAAGAGAGGTGAGAGGTCCTCCAGTGTGTGGACATCTGCAAGAAGAGGAGGCTCTATAAAAGATACTAAGAAGAAGTAGCTAGTGAAGTAGGAGGGTGTGATGTTCAGAAACTGAGTGAGGAGAAGGGGATTCAAGAAGGGGAAAGGGGTCAGCTATGTCAGATGCTGCTAGGAAATACAGTAAGATAATTCTTTGAGAACGTGTATATGGCCACATAAGTGTTCCATCATGGTGCAGTAGCCTTCTAACTGAACTCCTCACCTGTTCCTCCTAGTTATATATTAAATGAGCCCTGATGACTTGTCCTAAACTATATTCTTCACTAAACTTTTAGTGCTTATAGCATAGTGATTAAAAGCATGGACTCTATTTTTGAGAGTAATACATGCATATAGCAGGAAATATGGAAAATAGGGGAAAAGTGCATTCTTTTGTAGAATAACTTACAATTTTCACCTATTTCCTGCTATTCCTTTTTTTTGTTTGTCTAAATGTACATACACAACATTTCATTTGTTTGTTACTAACAAGGATCACACTGTGTTCTCTAGCCAGCATTTTTCTCATAATTTATTTCTCTTCTGTATTTTATAATTTACTGGTCAAAGTATATAAGCAGTTTCGTGATTCTGTTTGTTGTCAAATTGCTCTTCAAAAAGATTGTACCATTTGAAAGTATATTTATGAAGAATTTTGTTCTCTTTAAATTTTAGGATAGACCACTATCTTGTTGAACTCTTAAATGAAATTCTCCTTGGATACAAAGATGAGGACTAGATAACTTCTTGAGGTTCCTTCTAACCCCTAGGATGAAGATAATAACTAACATTTGTATAGTGCTCTAAAGTTTACAGAGTGAGTTCTCACACATCATCCCACTTGATCCTCACAACAGCCTGTGAGGTAGGTAGGACAGGTATTGTTATTCTCATTTTAGAGGTAAAGAAACCGATAGAGAAGTTAGGGGACGTGGTCAGGTTTTATTTGAGTGTTTCATTAGAGACTTGAATCTAGGCCTTTTGATCTAAATAATCATATTCCTTTTTACAAGATTTCATACAACTGCACATTTAGAATTGCTGTATGTCAGCTACTTAAGTGATACTTGTTATATACAGAAATAAGCCCATTGATAATATACATACTGTGTTCGTATTTTCTTCAGTGTCCCCCAGTCCTTTTCCACGCCCCCTCCCTTGCCATTAAGTCAATGACTCTATCTCTCTTTTGACTAGGGGAAGGTAATTTAATTATATAGTTACATTAAACACCTGTCATTTTCCCTAGCATTTGGGGGAGGGAAAAGTTATATTATGTTTTTCATTTCTTTGTGTGTGTGTGTGTGTTTGCTACAACTCGAAAGTAGATCTATATTACTCTCACACATGTAGCATAAAGTCTTTAAGGAACAGTATACAGTTAGAATTAGAATCTTTTGGTTCTAGCATGAACCTAGAATCACAAACTTTTCAGGGTATTACACTCTTTTTTTGTACTACTTTAACCAAAATTGAGATAATTGAGTACTACAGGTATAGTTGCTTATGATGTTCACCAAGGTGCATGAGTGATGAGTGAGAGTGAGTGATAGTGGAAGTCGAATCAGAAGAATTACAGCTCGTCTTCTCTTTGACTACTTATCTCAGAAAGCAGAAGTTTGTGAGACTGAGTTGGGGACTTGGAAGTGGCATTATCACATTTTAGGAATAGACCTAGAGTTTCAGGACTGCTTAGTACTGCATTAAACTGTCTCACAGTGTTTTCTGTACTGCCTTTAAATGTTTAACATCACCAGTATTTTTAAAAATTAATTTTTTTGTTTTTTGTTTTTTTTCTAGTTGTTGGTCTTGACGATATTATGGATGAAGGAGTTGTTAAAGAAAGTGGCAATGATACCATTGATGAAGAAGAACTGATTTTACCTAACAGGAATTTGAGGGACAAAGTAGAAGAAAATTCAGTGCGATCACCAAGAAAATCACCTCGATTAATGGCACAAGGTAATTCTTCCAAAGACTAGTGAAAAAATCAGGTATAGGGGCAGATGTGATAGGCAGCAGACTTGCTGAGGGTGGATCACGTTCTCTCGGTGTTTGCTGCTAATATGAGCGTTTTGATAATCAGTTTTGAGATTATATCCATTTGTGGGTATACTTTTTAAAATTCTTTATTGAGGTTACACATTCACAGTAGTTTGAAGGGTTGTCTAGGTCAGTAAGTTTCTAATACTCATCATCTTACCACCTGTTTTCCTTTCCCCAGAGGAGACTACACTTAACTCTTTCATCAGGTTTTATTAATTTTTTGATAACATACTTTCATGTCTCTGAGTAACACGCGTTACTCAGATTATTCTGATATGGATAAGTATTTATTGATTTCCTACTCTGGATGGTGAATTTAGCATTCTTTTCTCCCCTTGTTCCCCCATCATACAAAAGTACATTTTTCCATCTTTCTAATACATAATTTTGTAAGATCAGTAGTAATTACTTAACATTATTGTGACTTAGTATGCCATTAATGATGATCTATTTAATAAGCTATAGTTACTTTTACCTTACAACTTTTTGTCTTTATGACTTAATAATTGACTTTGTTCATTTGCTTACAGTTTTGTATATTTGTACACGCAGTTTTCAGTCTGTATATCAGTAGTTACACCCTAACTACTCTGCCAGGGCCTGAGTCTTTCCTAGAGATATTTGTCCATATCCGATATTCTATCATTTTCATTTTATTGAGGAAGTGTCTCTTGAAGCCTTCTGATCTGCTCCTGTGTGCCACTGGTGTGTTAGCCGTCAGTGAGCCTGCTGCCTGGGTGTGGGCCAGAGATCTCCCTTTACCATTCTTCTGAGGATTCTGTTCTGTATTGCAGTCCTATTTTCTTTTTTCTGGTGGCGACACACTTCTTGTAGTAGTTTTGTGAAAAAAAGGAACATGGATATATATATATATACTTAAACTTCATATGCTTGCAAATATATTTAATCTGTTCTCTCATTGGAATCACGGTCTGATTGAACATAGAATTCAAGGATGGAAATCGTTTTTCTTCAGCTATTTGTAGGTGTTGTTCCATTGTCTTCTAACTTCAGTGGTGTTGAGAAGTTTATTTTGATTCCGTTTTTAAAAGACTTAAATTGTTTTGGTATGTTACCTATTTTCTTTGGGAAGTTTGTGGGATCTTTAACTCTAGTGTTTTGATATTTCTGATAATGTATCTTAGTGTAGATGTATTTCATGTATTGAGCTGGGTACTTAGTAGGTTTTTTTAGTTTGTAAACTGTTAATTCAGTTCTGGGAAAATCTGTTGAATTATTTCATTGATTATTTGCCTTTTTATTTTCTCAGCTCTTGATTTCTCTAAGTCCCATTCACATGTTAGATAGCAAGGACTGACTTTTCTGTTTTCTTTTTTTTGCCTACTTCCCCCCTCCTTGTCTTTTTCCTCTGCTTGCGGAAATTTTCTCATGTTTATCCTTCAACTTTTTCATGAAATTTTGCATTTCTAACTTCTGAATGTCCTTTTGTTTTGTTTTGTTTTGGGAATAGTCCTTTTTGTAACATTCTGATCTTGTTTCATGGATGCAAGATCTTTTGTCTTTCATAAGGCACTTAAAGTGTTTTAAAGTGTTTTTACTCCCCCCCCTTTTGTTTTTTGCTTCTGTCTTTCATGTTAAGAGACTTTTCCTAAAATGTCTGATGTTTGATAAGTTGGTCATGTTTAAGAGTAGGGAACTAAAACTGTGTGGAACCTTTTAAATGTGTGAGCTGAGTTTTGTCAACTATGAGCATCACTATTTGGTAATCTGGTTGTGTTATTTTTTTGAGGAATCCCTGTTGCTAGAATGCAGACTCATTAGATTGCTAGCATATTATGGGAACCCTTGAGGGAAGCTCATGGTGGCATCTCAGCTTTCAGTATATACAAATTCACATAATCTCACAAATTTCCATGTACTTAAGTGCCAGTCTTAGCTATGCCTGATGTTCCTTCGTCTAAAAACTGTTCTTACACTCTCCAGAGAATAAGCCTCTAGTCTTGGATTAGGACCAGAGAAGGGCAGTTGTCCAACAGATAAAGTAGAGGGGAGGGAGCTTGGGGTCTAATTGCTTTTTAAACAGCTTTCAACTTACCCTCTTTTTAACCACCTGGCTTCATCCCTACTTTAGAATCATCTGGGGTCACCAGTTCCTAAGCTTTTTGAGGTATTAATGGTATTGGTTCGACGAACACTGCCGGATTAGTGTTTATCTTTTTTTGGATCTCCTGCATCAGTTACTTCTTGATCATCTCTTGTTTGGCTGCCAAACTTGTCACTGTCATCTTCTCTCCTGTTCTTCCTTTCCTTTTGTATAGCTTTAATTGTGGGGTTTTGAGAAGTAGATTAACTTATGTGCATGTATTCCCCATCTTTTCCTAAATTTTAATTTTTAACCGGTTTTTAAAATCAGTTTTTTGATATATATTTGTGACTGTGAGAAATGAAAAGAGTAGAATGAACATTATAGACAAATAATGATAATATTTGGCCTGTGCAGCCAGGCGTCAGACTAAGACAGTTTATATTTAGAGGAGAAAAAGTAACTTTATACTTAGCTCAATAAATCCATTACTGTTGGAAAACAGTTTTTTTATTTGAATACCTTCAACAGTTGAATGTGCTATTCATTTGTCAGCCACTTAGGTAATAGGTGTTAAAAGTTCTTCATTTACTTTATTTCAAAACAGGTAAATATAGTTGAGTTTTGACTATTATAAACTGTTTTCAAAGCTTTAAAAATCATGTAAATATTGATAATCAACCATTAAAATTTTAGTTATTTAAAAATGTTATATATCTGAGCCTGCGATAAATAGTACATAATCCACCAAGTAATTTTTGTAAGTTGTTGGGTACCTACCTGCCGACCGCATATTGTGCCAAGTCCTGAGGGAATTAGAAGGAGTCTCTGAGATTAGGATGACCATATAATTGTCTAAACTGGGACACTTTTGAGTGTTAGGACCACAAGTACCTCCTAGGACTGTTAGAGACAAATGAGGACGGTACCTTCTGTAAGGGTCTCGCAGTTCAGTGATATATGACAAATTAGGGAAATGTTCTATATATTGGCACATAGTCGAGTTTTACATAGAAAGGAAGGAGACTTTTTCTTTTAATATCAATTGGTGGTGTTCAGTTTTCATGCAGAGTTGATTGATTCAGAGGTGTTGGATATGCGTAGGCTTGAATATAGCTTATTATTTTGTATTTCGGTTTGTGGGTTGTTTCTCTACTTAGTGAATTATTTAACTCTCTTTCCAATTTCTTTTCACTTTGTGCTCCTCCTTCCCTTGGGGGATGTATCCAGTTAGGGAAAGGAGGAAAATCTCATTTAGTGAATTCTTTGTTAGGAGCATTGTTAAAAGTGGGAAGCTTTATTAAATTATTGTTGTACTTTATTCATTGTCCCTTATGATATATTTTCTAGGTTTAAATCTTTTTGTTTACAGTTTCTCTTTTTGTTGACTTGTGTTTAGTACTTTAGTCTATACTTCTTTCCTTCTGTTGGGAATAGCTTGAATGCTAAAATGGAGATAGGAGGGAAGCACATTCATAAAGGCATTAGAATCCTTTTGAGGCTGTGCTTTGAAACTCACACAGGTCCTGTTTGTGATAGACGATTTAGTACAGATTTTATTGGCACCTGAATTTGTTGGTTTTATATATTTGACAATATTTAATATTAAAACTGAACGACAGTCTTGCTTTAAGATGGGTATTAATATAAGGGGACCCCATTTTATTGATTTTACTCCCAATTTACTTTTATAGAAAAGAAATTTGATGAAAACATTTCTGTCTTACTGTAAAGTTTAGTATCAGTCTGAATTTTAGAGAGGTTTTTTCCTGCCCCAGAATTGATAGAACTTTGCTAAGTATAAAATTTATGTATATTAAAAAAAATCATCATGAGTAAGTGTTTAGTACATTTTCATTGAAATGAGCAAATACATTTTATAGCTCAGAATAAAGAAGCAATATATTCTAAACTGCACTGAAATAAAAATACATGACTAAACAACTAAGTTATTTTTATTTATTTTTTTTCCTTTGTGATAGAACAAGTAAGAAGTTTGCGACAAAGCACTATTGCCAAGCGTTCAAATGCAGCACCTTTAAATAGCACAAAAAAAGCATCTGGAAAGACTGTATCTGCTCCTAAAGCAGGGGTGAAACAACCAGAAAGGTGTCAGATAAAGGAAGAAGTTGATTCATCACTGAAACCTGAGCACCATAAAGAGAGCAGGAGGAGCAGCCGACATAGTGCACAGACCGAAGTAGCAGTGTCGTCTTGTCTAGAAATGAAAGATGAAGCTGGATTAGATTCTGAGCACAAGTGTAATAATCAGGGAGGAGCAAATGTACCATCTCATGAGTTAAATTGTCCACTCCTTTCAGAGACTTGTGTTAGTATTGAAGAAAAGAAAAACGAAGCTCTGATGGAATGTAAAACTACGACTGTTAGTAGCCCATTGTTTAAGTTTTCAGATAAAGAAGAACATGAACAGAATGATTCCATTTCAAGTAAAATGGATGAGACTGTTGTTGAAGAAACGAAGGCAAAGGTAGATGGTGAACAAGAATCAGAGGAGACAGTAAAATTACCCCCTGAAGATGACCACACTGTTGAGGAACCTGCGTCTTCTGCTGCTTTTTCTGGTGATGCTGCTTGTGCAAACCCAAATAAGACGGAAAACAGCCTTGTAGGTTTGTCTAGTGCTGTGGATGAAGTACATGAGTGTAATATGGAATTGAAGAATACTGTGGAAGTTGCTGACAAAGCTAAGAACTCCCTTCATGGAAATGAAATAGAGCCATTGAGTTATTACAAAGACACAGAGTCTAATGATCAGCAGTTGGAGGGCACCGAATTTAATAAATCTAACTTAGAGGTGGTTAATACTAGTGCTTTTGAATCAGAAAGTAGTATTTTAGATAATGCTATTTGTGATGCACCTGACCAGAATTCAAACCAGTTGAATATTGTTGGAAGTATTAAAATGGAGTCTCCTGAGACAAGCCTTCAGGATGACAGAGACAGCCAGTCAAGCAGTGTTTCTTGCTTAGAGTCAAAAAATGTAAAATCCAAACATACAAAACCGATAATGCATTCTAAGCAAAACATGACCACAGATACTCAGAAAAAAATTGTTGTAGCAAAGCATGAATTAATGCATAACAAAGCTAAAGTCAGTGTCAAAAGTGTGAAGCGAAATGCTGATGAGTCTGAATCTAAGCAGAATTTTCAAAGGCCTGTCAAAGTGAGAAAAAAACAAGTTGATTCAAAGATCCAGAGTTTCAGTTCTGGGGTTAAATCTGTGAAAAATGAAGCTCATTCTATATTCAAAAAGACATCACAGGATCAAAATTTAGTTCAGATTTCAAAACCCTTAACTCACTCTTTCAGTGATAAGCCTCATGGTCACCCTGGTTGCACTAAAGAACCTCATCATCCTGCACAAACTGGTCATTTATTGCATTCCAGCCAGAAACAGTGCCACAAGCCCCAGCAGCCCGCTCCAGCGGGGAGAACCAATAGTCATATGAAGGAGGAGCTTGAGCATGCAGGTGGTGTCGAACATTTTAAGGAAGAGGATAAACTGAAATTTAAAAAACCAGAGAAGAACCTACAACCTCGCCAAAGAAGAAGCAGCAGAAGTTTTTCTTTGGATGAGCCACCATTGTTCATTCCAGACAACATAGCCTCCGTAAAAAGGGAAGGCTCAGATCATAGCTCTTCATTTGAAAGCAAATATATGTGGACTCCCAGCAAGCAGTGTGGGTTTTGCAAAAAACCGCATGGCAACAGGTGTGTGTGTGTGTGTGTGTGTGTGTGTGATGTGTACATTGAAGACAAATTGCTTTCTTTAGGGTGGGGTTAGTGTGAGAACTTTTTATAGAAAGAGATTATTTAGCATGCGAAGACTTGCAGAAACAGAAACCCCTCATCAGTCCTGGATAAGTGATAGAAAGATGGAGCCACTGAATTTACAGATACATCATCCTAGAACATTTTAAAACACCATGGTCTGACCAGCAGCTGGCATATATGGAAATGTTTTGTCATTGTAACCAGTTAGAGAGTGTAATTTAGTCACTGCATCTTTAAAAAAAAATTCCTTTAATCAGAAAATTGTTACAGTGCTTTTGGTCTGTAAGTTAAATAATAATTTGTTTGGCTTAAGAAAAACTAGTAATAAAGTGTGAAGGTCATAATGAAAATTCTCTATATATATTTTTTTAAATGAAGCACACCTATTGTCACTTAACACCACTACTTCATAACTATCAAACTTGACCTTAGAATGAAATTTGATAGCTAAAACAACTGTTAAATTACCCAGGTGGATTTTGTATGTAACATGGGATGGAGTAAAACATGTATTTCATTTTTGAATGTTTTAGTGATTTGGATTTCTTGTGAATTCTGATCTTTTAAAAAGATTTCACAGCACTGCCTTTCAGCACTTACCTAAGGATTCAGTGTTTTATAGTTTTATGATACTGCTGCCTTCTCTGCCCCCCATGTGTTTTTTATTTGCTAACTTTTTAAGAAAAGGCGAACAAGAGTTGAAGTGGAGTTTCCAGCTACAAGATTATCCTGTTCAAGTGTTCAGATTGCTGTTGGAACTTCTATCAACATTGATATGATAAAAGAACGTTGTAGCTTGCACATTGTAGTATTATCTTTACTCATGAAAGTAAATGTTAGGATGACTTCCCAGCAGAATTAGATTACATAAAAATCAAACTCTTTAGGGAGGGACAGTATAGTACAGTGTGGTGTAATATATTATTTTGGTGTGAAAGGTGATTGGGAGTTCTTGAGGCTATTCTGTAAAAAATCACTTTTATGTCAAACGATTTCTTCATTTGTGATTCAGTCCATGGCCTGTTTTTAGTGTCAGTGGCTACTTCTTTAACAGCATTTTCCAGTTTTAAAAAACTGACTTGTTTGAATATAGTGCTACATTTGCCCTCACTTTTGTGGTCTTTAGAAAGCTTTTTTGTTCAAAACACTTTATTCAGATACTCTAAAGTGGGCCTGCCAATTTTCAGGCCTGCAAAAATTAAGGACTGGATGGTCCTTGTAAGTGCTCCTTTAAATGAGTCCTTTTTTTTTTTTTTTGCCAGAATCTTCTAAAAATCACACTGACATGTGGTCAGAGTGATGAAACAGCCTTAAACTGAATGAGTTTCTAAAATGAAACTTTGGTCTAGAGTTGGAAGCCATGTTAAGTACGTTATAAGGTAGCTTTTTGGAGATAAACATGATGGCCTGGTCTCAGGAGTTTGCCCAGGGTTTTTAATGATTATCACTTCACGAACCTCAACAGATGTCTTCCTAAAATGAAGATTAAGTGTTAAGTCCTATTGTTTTTTTACCTGATGCCACCTTTTGGATCTACTGCGTAAAACCTACAGTTTAGTTTCTTTGCCCCAGTCTAGAACATGACTTAGAATATTAGATGTGTAGGGATCTTAAGTTTACCCTGTGTAATTGATACGAATAATATTGGAAACACTCAATTTTGGAAGCAACATTTCACATTGAAAAATTACTTCAATTTTGTGAATAAAGAAGCCTAAGTGATTTTTTTTTCTTTAAATATTGACTAGCCTTTGTCCTTCTTTGATGCATTCTGCTTATATACACTGAGTTTATTTAAAAGGTGAACCTGTTATGCAGCATGTAATTTTCCTAGATTAATCTATGTGTAAGAATATGAATTTATTAGGAAGGACATATCTGGAAATAATTTTCATCCATTTCTTTGATCTCATGCACTAGCTACACTGAAAGCTATTTGCTGATGTGGCCTTTTTTTTTTTTTTAGCACTTTTGACAAATTTACTACTGTAAAACTTTTATAACTCTTCAACATTTTACATGTGTTGCAACTGAGGTTAGCTTCCTGAATGTTCTTCCATTTGGAAATTATATTTTTAAGTAAGGATTTGTTTGTGGCATGGCCAAATGTAGTATTTGACCATAAGCAACTTCTGTACGTACCCTAAAGACAGTGAGTATTGACTGTCTCATATACACATCGTGCTTCCATTTATTTTCCTAATTCAGCCCTTACAGCAAAGGTATATTCATTATTTTAAAAATCAGACTATTTAGTGCTCTTTTTAAGTGGCCTTTGAACCTCTTTTAAAATACGCCAGTTGGCATTTTGGAAGGAGGAAGTCTTATTCTTCATATTACCTGCTTCGTAGTTTCTAGTGCTTCCCTACCTTTCCAGGTGACTTTTGTATCTTTAGTTTATATTACACTTACTTGCCTAGTTGTAGAAGATTTGTTTATTGGATGAAATTTAAAAACAAAAATATTTCCTTAGCATAATGGAGCTTTAATACTCAAACAAGAAGCCTTTTTCTGAGAAGGAAATTTTCTCTTAGAGTAAGTGATTCTGGTTTTTCTTAGAAGTTTAAATTTAATCTCTGCAGATTGGATTGTTAGTGACAAAAATAATGATGTAATATTTATGTGAAATAGAATCATTTTACTGAGTATATACACTTTTATAGTAACATAGTCTAGATTGTTACTTAGAGGAAGCACTTTGCAGAACTTGAAGGCCCATCGTTAGTGAATTTGTGATGTGAATTTGCGAAGAACAGAAGTTCATAGTGTTGCCTCTGGTTTACTTTGAAGAAACTTGAAAACTTTCTAAGAATACATTTTGGGTTATGCCAAGA
The DNA here is from genome assembly GCF_048564905.1 of Vicugna pacos. Classification (NCBI taxonomy): domain Eukaryota; kingdom Metazoa; phylum Chordata; class Mammalia; order Artiodactyla; family Camelidae; genus Vicugna; species Vicugna pacos. The sequence goes on along the minus strand of NC_132994.1, from coordinate 7,920,405 downwards.
ATATTAGAATTATGATTAAATTTTAAATCAGGTTTAAATTATAGTAGGATTTTAAGTTTTGTGATGAACATATCACAATAGGAGAACACACCAAAAACATTTCTGAACTTTTCTGTTTAATTTGGTCCACTTAATTGATCCAGAGCTAAACTCGACACATTAATTATCTTAGTGAAATATTTAACCTCCAGATTATAGTCTTTTCCATAGATTTTTGCCTATTGGTAGGCAAAATTTCAAGGACAGAATTTCAACGACAGAGCAGAAAATGGGACAGTAATTATGTTAGCTGTTTGATTCATACTCCACCCCTTTTTTAATCCATGTGGAAGAATAATAGAAAAAGGGAAGACAGTATATATGGTGTATGAAGTTTGTAGTACTGCTGTAGTATACATTTTTAGATGACCAGTTTCACTTTCAAGTGAATCAGTTACATTTTCCCCTAGAACATGTGGACATTATATTTTATCGTCTTGTTTTGATTTCTCAGAATTTTGTTTAAGTGCACTTTTTTTTTCTTTTTTTAAGGAAAACTAAACCTAAGATACATCTGTCAATGGCACTGGAGTTTTGAAATTTGCTTTTTAGAGCTTCTCAAGTTTGAGGAGACATTGCCATAGTAAACTTGGATCACTGTGATATAATTAATACATTTCACGTAATAAAATATCTCCCTGATTAAAGATTTGAAATTTCTTAATACGTGCTTTATGATGATACTTGTATTTGTATTTGGGGCAAAAGCATAGCTATGGTCATAGTGTAGATTTTTAAATAGTCATATTGAGCTATTTCAGGCTTGTTTTGAAGAAACTTGAAAACACATTAGCTTTCTTTCAGTATTTCAAAAGCATAGTTCTTTTCAAGAAGTAGCAGTTCTTACAAGTTTGTAACCTGAAATAGGAAAGCTTTTTAAGTATTTGTATTTTTCAAATTTTGTATTTTTTTATTGGCTGGAAGATCTGTATCACTGACTCATGGACCCATCTAAAATCTTCCAAACCGAGAGAAACCATTTCTGTTTTGCAAATACCACATTGATGGAAAATTTTCTTACTAAGCCTATGAATACAGAAATAATTCTGTATTTTTTTATTCTTACTTAAGGTGTGATTTTTGTTTCAATGATTCTTTTTCCCCCAAATGAACTGTTGAGGAAGTGACAACTTATCTGAAAACGCTAGCACAAGCATTACCAGTTAGGGTAAAGAACGGTAAATTACAGACATGAAGAAGTCAAGTTTCCTCAGTACGTAGCAGTGTTGGTCCACAATAAAAAGTCACTGGAGGAAGAAGGGTGGAGTGTGCTCCTGTTAGGGAATGAGGTATTTGGCATTACTGTTTCAACACATCCTATAAGGATCGAAACTCAAATGTCCTGGTTTTTCTAGTTCCTACAAAAACAAGACCTCTGGTATATTTAGAGAGAGTTGGTCATATCACCCACCCAGTGTATTACCTTTAACATCTTCCTGTTGGACCACGGGTTTTTAAAAGGGATTTTGTCACTGTTGGTGGTGCCACTATTCTTACCAAAATCAGCACATAGTCTTTAAATCATTAATATACTTAAATCCTTCAAAATCTTTAAAACATACGAATTACTAACCTGAAGAAGAAAAAAGGAAAATATTAAACATAAGTTATCTTTGTCATTTTCCTAACAATGGGCTGAAAAGTATGTAAAAAAAGATAATTTATCCCCCAGATTGCTGTTTATATGTCTGTTTTCCTGTAAATTCAAAAGTAATTTCAGGTATTTTTCCTAAGTTAGAAAAACTTTTTAGAGTCATATGTCTGGGCTTTTTCATTTGTTAGTGAAATTATTTCTTAGATAAAATGTAGTAGAGGGGAAAATGTTTGTAAGGGGGCTGTTTGGAAATTATAAACACCCTGAATAATAGTATCCTCATGTTAAGATACAACATTGATCTTTATTTGGGAAAACAAATTTATTATCTAAAGCACAAAGTCGAGCAGTAAGGAAGCCCACATTCAAAAGTATAAGATTCTTCAGCTAAATCTGTTAACACCATGAACCACAATATTTTGAGCTCAAAGAATAGTTAAGGTAGTTGATAAAAAATATGAGAAGCTAGTGTTAGTTTTTGAGTTGCATTTTTTTTGCATCTGGTTTTTCTTTTTGTCATTTAAAATGATTCGTTGGATAAATGACTCCCTAATTTTATGTATGATTTCAGGTCTATGTGGTAAATGTAATTGCGACTTTGATGGGTTGTTTATGGTCAGATTATCACAGATCTTACCACCCTTCTCAGTGGAAAAGTGCTGTTACTCTGTACTTTGTTGTTCTATGCAGTATACTGACAAAGTCCTCTTGTCCTCTGTTTTCATCCTTACGTTTTTCCCCTGAGTATTTTCTTATTTATGCTAGATAGAGGGGAGATATTTGACTTAAAGTTCCATTTCCAAAGAATATTCTTTTCTTTAAAAACATTCTCCATGTTGAACTAATAGAATGGATAAAGTTAGAAAACCTGCAAAATACCAAAAATACTGAAAATTCAATTTAGACTCAGCACTGGTTTTTAAGAAAATGTATTAAATCAGTTTTTTTCTTTCTTTCCAGGTTTATGGTTGGCTGTGGGAGATGTGATGACTGGTTTCATGGCGATTGTGTTGGGTTAAGTCTTTCTCAAGCACAACAAATGGGAGAGGAAGACAAAGAATATGTCTGTGTGAAATGTTGTGCTGAAGAAGATAAAAAGACTGAAATAGTAGATCCAGATATTTTGGGAAACCAGGCTAAAGCTGAAGTCCATAGTGAAGAGAAAGCAATGGAATACGAAAAGCTTGGGTTACCAAAGCACAGTGTAACAAATGACAAAACCAAATATGTAGATGACACAGTGAAGCACAAGGTCAAAATTTTAAAACGGGTGAGATGCTCATTAATGCATTGTTTTTAAGCTCATTGTTTTGTCATTTAGTTGAGTTGTCTCCATTTTGTCTAAAAAGACACTGTAAAACATTAACATTCTAAATGTTTTGAGAAACCCCTCTAGTCTCTTTCCTAGGATACTGCTGTATACTATCAATTAGTATATATTTAGGGGAATTTCAAAATCTTAACATTTAAAAAAAAAGTTTCTTTAGTTTTATTATTTTGGTAGGGAGGTAATTAGATTTGTTTATTTATGTTTGGAAGGAGTACTGGGGATTGAACCTAGGACCTTGTGCATGCTAAGCTATACTTTCCTCCCAGAATTTTTACGTTTTAATGGCAAAAAAAATAGTTTAGGTTATTGACCTCACTTGAAATTAAAAATTATTGCTCTAAAGTCTGGGGAAGTACTAATGAACTTAATAAGAAAAAGCCCCTGCCCTCATGGCTCTTAAATATAAATGGGAAAAGACAGATAATAAGTAGTTACTGTATCAGAAAAGAAACCGAGGTTAGTCTGATTTTGTAAATACATGAGCCATGCAAGTGGTAACTGCTTCCTTTTCTTTTTGATGGTGGTGAAACTTACTTGGACTAGTCTGATTTTAGCTTACGGAATTTGCTTTTTAAATACCACTCCTTACCCCTGGATTTTATGTTGAACCATTTGTTGTGTTCCTGTTGTGTGCCAGGCATGGTGCCAGACTTGAGTATGTAACACCGAACGAAATATGTTCCTGCTTTCAAATATCTAGTTGCAGAGAATGAACAAGGAACTAAAAAATGAGAGGATTCCCAGTCTAGAGAAAATCAGTTTTTTATACGTACTCTGTCTTCTTAAAACCTGTGATTATATTTCTGTACACATTGTTCTTCTCACTAGTATGATGGGATTAATTATTCTCAAGAGTCTCAGAGAATTCTGATTTCGTTTGTAGTTATTTGCGGGTTATAATTGGACATGAGTATTAGGTATCCTAATGATTTGTTCTAACTTATGGGAGTTAAAATTGCCAATAGGTACTCTGAAAATTTGATACTTTTGTATATAGGTAAATGTGACTTTGGTTTTCACTGTTTTCTAGAACAAATTTAGATAACTTATTTCTCCACAATCACCCCCCCTTTTTTTTTCCATATCCACAGCCAACTAAGAGAACTCTTAATTATCTTATATCTAATTTTCTTTCTAATACTGCTCCTGGGAATATGATATCAGTGTTTTTAAATTCTTTACAGGCTGTTTTGGCTTCTGCAGAAAATAGGTGCTAACAGATGGATTTTGGATGAAAGGATGACTGTCTTTTTTGCTGATAATTGAGAGTTAGTTTTGTATATCTTCAAAAAAACAGTTATTGGGCTAAAGAATGTAATATGTTTGATATCTTAATAGGTTGTAATATTAATTAGGTTTAATTTTTTTCATCTACATACTCTTGGGGCTTGCTTTATATTTAAAGGTAGTTTAGTAGTTTTCACTGTAATGAATTAAATACTATTTTTTCCAGGATGCTGGTGAAGGCAAAAACTTATCAGACTGTAGGGACAGTGAAATCAAAAAATGGCAACTAGCCCCTCTTCGAAAGATGGGACAACCAGTTTTACCTCGGAGATCCTCAGAAGAAAAAAGTGAAAAAATACCCAAAGAGTCTACAAATGTTACTTGCACAGGAGAAAAAGCTTCAAAATCAGGTAGTAAGAATAATAGAAATTATTATATACTAATGCATATGTATTTTACTTCATATACTATCAATTAGTATATCTAGGGAAATTTAAACATTTTAACATTTTAATGACAATAAAAATAGTTTAGGTTATTGACCTTACTTGAAATTAAAAATTATTGCTCTAGATTCTGGGGAAGTACTAATGAACTGCCCCTGCCCTCATGGCATTTAAAAATACTAATAGGAAAAGACAGATAATAAGTAGACAAATAAGGAAATGGTATGCTGTTTTAGAGAATTTAGGCACTATGAAGTAAAAGTTGAGTAATGGGATAGAGAGTCAAGGTCAGGGAGAGTGGTGAGAGTTTGTTCCAGAGAGAATGGAGATGGGATCTGAAGGCATGCAGAGTTGGTTTGGAGGGAGGAATACTTAATGGGCACAGCCAGTCTGAAGGCTTTGAGGTAGAAACAATCTCTGCATTTGGAGAGCAAGAAAGTTATTATGGAATGATTAGAATGTAATACATGAGGGTTAGAATGGTGATGAAAATGAGTTTAGAGAAAATTATGTAGGAACTTTATGCCCATGACAAGACTTCATATTTTCTTCTGAATATAATGGGAAACCTTTAGAGGAGTTTTTACAAGGTAATGATGGATCAGTCTGGTTTCCTGTAGAGATTGGACTGTAGGGGTTAGGAGACAAGGAGGGTAGACCAGCTAGGAGCCCAGAGCAGCAGCCTAGGAAAGACATAGTAGCTGGGAGCAGAGGTGCAGTGAGGGTAGTGCGAAGTGATGAGATTCAGATATACTTTATAATAGACATGGCAGCCCTTGCGGATGGAGTAAATACAGGTAGATGAAGGAGAATCTTGGCATATGGTTAGATCAGTGTTGGTGCTATTTGCAGAGATGGGAAAGAGAAAATGATTTGGGGAGGAAAATTGAAAATTTACGTTTTGGGTATTTTAACTTTGAGATGCCTATTAGAGATCTAGGTGGAGATGTTTTGAGTAAACCTTTGGCTGATGAGTCTGGAGCTTAGAGAAGACTTTGGGCAATGGTATATAAATTTGGGATTTATCAGTGTGTAGTTGTTATTTTAAATCAAGGACTTACGTATAAACAGCTGCAGAGAGAGTTTGGTAATAAAGAGGCAGAAGCTGGGCCCTTGGGGATGTATCCACATTTAGATCTTAGGAAGAAGAGAGGGGCCAGCCTACGAGATGGCCTTTGGGGTAAGAGAACTAAAAGACCATGGTGGCCTGGAAGACAGGTGAAGTTATGAGGAGGGAATGATCAGTTGTGGCACATGCTGCCTAGATGTCTAATAAGATGAACCCAGATTGTTAAATATGTCATTTAGTGAAATGGAGATCATTGGTGACCATTGATTTTGGAGCAATGGGGACAAAAGCCAATCAATTATAGTGACTTACGGAAGAATGGAAGATAAGGAACTGGCGATAGTGATTATGGATAGCTCTCAAGGAATTTGGCTGTTAAAGGGAACAGAAATGGTGTGGTGGCTAGTGGAAGATGTGAGGTCTGGATTTCTTCTTAAGGAAATACTATAGCATGTTTGTTAAGAATAATGGGAATGATCCAGTAGAGAGAGAATGTGATGATGTAGGAGACAAAGTAATAGTTGAGGCTCAGAATCCATGAAGAGATCAGAGGGAATGGGATTCACCTGGAGGGGCTGGTTGTAGGCGAGGACAGCTCGTCCATTGTAACAGCAGGGAAGGCTGTGCTAGGAGGGGATAGGTGAGCTAGGTTAGTAGATTTGGTGACAGGAGGATGTGATAGTTGACATTGTTTTTATTTCCTGAGTGAAATAGGAAGTAAGAAAATCAAATGAGGTTGAAGTTGAAGATAGGAGGTTTTGTTGGTTTGAGAAGAAAGGAGAAAAAGTGTAAAACAGATGTTTTAGAAAGTGGGAAAGCGAATTTACTAGGACAGTTTAGTAGGATTAGGGCAGCAGATTGAGCTGACTACTTAAGATCTGTGATTATAAATTTAAAGTGAGATGTGTCAGCACCACTGCTTATTTCCTCCAGTTACCCTCAGCTGTTTGCAGGCTTCTTGAGTGAAGGAAAAAAGTTGGCTTTCACCATGGTTGTGGTTTTTGCCAATGCAGATGTTTAAGGAGGGAATAAAGACGTTAAGTCTGCAAGGGAATGGTGAGTGTTGGACTATCTGATGAAAGCTGGTTATTTGGGAAAGTGAGGACGTGGGATGGTAAAAATGATAGATTTAAGAATTGCTGGAATGAAAAGCCTGTAGAATAATAAGCTGGTTTGTGGGATGTTTGACGTTGAGTTTCTGAAGATGTGCATGAATTAGTAATGACGGAATGAAAAATCATTTGAAAAGCTTAATATTCAAATTAACACAGTCGTTTTAAACCCAAAGGGAATTCATCAATTTTGTGGTCCTAGTTAAGTCATTACATTATCTGCTCACTTATTAAGTTCAGATCAATTTTTCTAAATAGTTCTTTACAAGTTTATATATATGTGTATATATATATATATATAAACAGTGTATATATATAAAAAGTAGCTCTAAAAAAACCATTATCTAAAATGGAAAAGGGGTATATACATTTTAGAGCTTTAGGACTACTTTTTAGTCACTTAATTTCCAATTAAAATTTATCTTAATTAGAGCTTTTTTCTTATTGAGGTATAATTGACGTATAACATTAGTCTCAGTTGTATAATATAATGTTTCAATACTTGTGTATATTGCAGAGTGATCCAGGTTTAGTTATCTGTCATCAAACATAGAATTACAATGTCAGGGATATTTCAATACGAAATATGGATTCTGATCTCATTTCTAAGTAGTGATTTTTAATCAGTCAACTTGTTATAAACTTACATTGTGCAATAAAAAAGGAAAATACCTTTTGAAAGCAATTTAATGAGTTTTGATATTGATTTAAACTAGGTGCTCATGAGAAGCAAGAGATAAAGAAGAAGAAAACTGAAAAGGGGATGCCTACTGCACACCCTCCGGCTGCTGCTGCTTCCAAGCCCTCTGCAGATCAGATCCGACAGAGCGTCAGACATTCTTTCAAAGATATTCTCATGAAAAGGTAACATGCATTGTTATTGTAGAAGATTGAATAATGTATGCTTCACCTATTTGAAAAATAATTGAATTATTCTAATTTTAAGACTTACAGACTCAAATTTGAAGGTACCAGAGGAAAAGGCAGCCAAAGTTGCCACAAAAATTGAAAAAGAGCTTTTCTCTTTTTTTCGGGACACAGATGCTAAATACAAGAACAAATATAGAAGTTTGATGTTCAATCTGAAAGATCCTAAAAACAATGTAAGTATGTTTTGTTCATGTCTGGTTATTTATGTTTCTAACTTTCCTAAATACACAGGGATTTATAATTATAATACAGTAGGACTGTAATTTGCTTCTTGAAGTGAGACCATGTAATTTTAATAAAGTCTTTTGCTACTGAACTGAGTTATGAATTCTGCACAGTAGTGACTAGTATTATACAATGTCTATTAAAATATAAAATCCTAAATATGTCTTAACCTGATATAGGTGAATTTTCTTGCCTAAATGTCCCTTGTTTAATCCAGTTTATTAAAAAAATTCATTCATATGTATTCTTTAAAAACTCATAACACTATATAATTAATACTTCTGATTTAAATCTGAAAATAGAACTACACCCCTTAGGAAAATAATTTTACTTTGGATTAAAAGAACTATTTGAAAATATTTTTATTAATTTAAATATGGCTTTAGTGCTAAATATCTTTTAGCAGTGGAATAAACTTTAATTTGATCCTTAATTTTTTCATGAGATTTCTTATTTGGGACTCAGAGGAAATCTAAAAGCTGTGTGTGTAGATGCAAACTCCTTGCATATTTGCTTATGTTGTATAAGGTTTTCACATAAGTGGTATCAGTTTGTCAGTTTGTGTAATGGAGTTTACTGTAGTGTGTGATAATGAGGTATTTTCTTGAAGTATACTGACAGCTGCTTAAGAAAATTCTAAACTGAACAAACTGCCATCATGGCCCAGGGGATCAGGTGCTTTTTGATCTGAAAGCCTTTCTTCAAGGAAATATTTATTTTCTTTAGGTTTTTTTCTTGTAGTTCTTTGCTCTGGAGTTACCTCCAAGCCTGTTAGGATTTAATCATATGAAATCTTGAAAATAGGAAAGTCATCACATTCTGTGAAGTTCTTTTATGCAGCTATGGGTTGACTATTATGACAGTGTGTTCCTGGGAAGACGTGATACAACTTTTGGATAGGTGTCGTAATGACTTCATTGTACTTGCTTCTCCATTATGTGTTGATTTTTGTACAGAATGTGTATTTTGCTGCCTTGGTGATAAGTTTCTAGAACACAAGGCTGTCATTTATTCTCTTTGTAGTAGGTAATATGTAAATCATTAAACATTTGTAAATCAGGTTTCAAAATTGCATCTTTATTTATTACAAGTTAGTTTACAGCAGCTCCTCTTTCTGTTTAAAATGTTTTTCTCTCTTCATTTTTAAATCCTTCCAGATATTATTTAAAAAAGTGCTGAAAGGAGAAGTAACCCCTGATCATCTTATAAGAATGAGTCCAGAAGAGCTAGCTTCTAAAGAGTTAGCTGCTTGGAGACGAAGGGAAAACAGACATGTAAGATTATCTGTGAATATATGTTTGTCTATATCAAAACCTATCTTTTTCAGCCATAGGGAAAAATTATGTACACAGGAACACACTTTTTGTTTTATGCCTTTTGTTACTGATCCTCCATTAGCCTGTTCTTAAATTCTTTTTTTTTCTGATCTCGTCTGATTTTTATTCATTTCCTCCAGTTATCAGCTTACAAAATTACCTTTTATTTTGTAAATCAGAAGGATAGGAAAATAGATACATCTTTTTTCTTAATCACATTTGTATGTTTCAAAGGCACAGTTTGAAGGTATTATGAATATTGATAATTTGTGGAGCCAGATTAAGTCAGGATGAAAATTTTATAGATTTATAATCCCTTTTTATTCAGTTCCACTTGCCAAAGGCTTTAAATAAATAATTTTTTGGAAACAAGTTTATTAATGAAATATGACTTTGAAGTGTCATGCATGAATGTCCATATTCACAGAAATATTGTGTTTAATTAAGTAGTGCTTCCCAGATCTAACTGTTATGTCATATATAGCATGTACTGCATTTTTAAAACTGAAAAATTCTGAGAGTCATCAATACCAAGAGTTTTCATTTGGGGATTGTGAACTTGAAATACTTTGGAAGATGAAATGAGTATGTGGCTTCCAGTTATTATGACAGTGAGAAGCCACATTACCCACTGTTTTCATTACAATGGCCTTAAATATTAGCCCTTTATTCTAGAGAACACCAGTTCCTCATAGTTCATATTAACTCTATGATTTACCTGACTCTCTTCTCCATAATACTTTCTTGCATCTTAAGCATTAACCCTCCATGTTGATCTTCTACCACATCTAGTTTGAAGCGCAAGAGGCCATAATTTGAAAGATTATACTTACTCAGATATTTCTTCGCTTTCATCCTACGTAATTTCACCTCTTTTATCGTGGAAATAGTATCACCGTCTCTCCTTTGCCTCCATAGCCCTCCTTCTGCTTTGAAACTGTGGCTGCAAGTATCACCTGCAGAGCACACCAGCTTGCTCTTTGGGCTGTGTGATCTGATTTCTTTCCTTAAAGGAAGAGTTGCACTTAACAGTGGCAAGATGAACGACTCGACCCATATTTACCTTCCTTAACCTGTTCCACTCTTGGCTGTCTTTTACTAGTTCTTTCCGCTCCTGCTCAGTTATTTGCTACGTTTTATTGCTGAGCTTGTTCAGCTATGACTTCCCACTGTCGCACAGTGTGTGTGCTCAGTCAGAGGACCACTGATGGGAGGGACTGTGTTTTAATGTTTGAGTAAACTTCTGATGTTGTGGGGGATGTTAAAACTTCAAGTTAGGAATCTAAGAGGAAGTTGGTTCTCATTTCTCAGTGGCAGCTGCTGAAGTACTAGATTAGAAAGCAGATTTTGAATATAAATGTCGTGTCTCATCAGTGTGCAAATTATACTGCACTTCACTTGCCTCCAGTTAGTGGGCATGTAAATGTCACCAGGCTGAGGCATGAGGTCTTATTCCTAAAACCCCAGAGACTTTAAAGTCTCTGACGTTTGTAAATACTCAGTGTATGTTTGTGGTTTGAGAGACCAGCTAAAGATTAAAAATCATCTGTGATTTTAATTATAAAGTATTTCTTTAAAATATTTCCTGTTAGACCATAGAGATGATTGAGAAAGAGCAGAGAGAAGTGGAAAGACGACCAATCACAAAAATAACTCATAAAGGTGAGATAGAAATTGAGAGTGATGCTCCAATGAAAGAACAGGAAGCAGCCCTGGAGATTCAGGTAAATTATGATAATAAAGATAATATGTTTTACAGTGCTCAAAACATGAAGATTCAGAAAAGATTTATTTGCCTAAGTTCTTAAAGTAGAATACTTTTTAAAACTCTATTTATTAATGTAGCTTATTTTATTGATTTAATGGTTTTTTGAGAGTGTTTATAAAGTATCGCTTCTCAGTATGCAGTATGCAGACTGTTTGCATCACAGGCACCAGTTAAACACTTTGTTAAAATGTAGATTCCTGGGGTCTCTGACTTAGCAGATTTCCTAGGAGGCCTTGAAATCCATAGGTGCCTTTTTAGGCAGACTGTGGTCTGAGAGCTGGTGTGGCTTTTTCTTATTTTCAGAATCGGTGAGGAAATAATGTGAAATCTTGTTAGAGGCCTTGAAGAATAAGGAATGTTTGAGTTTTTACTCTATTTTAAGTCATAATTAATATCTAGCAATTATTTCTTTAAAGAAGTAGCAAAAAGCAGCCAATGAATCTAACAGTTTTATTTTGGAAAAAATATTGATATGCAATATACATTGATTTAAGTAATTGAGGCCAAATTTTTTCTAATAAAACTTGTTTTTACTCTCACTTTTGTTAGGAACCCACAGCTAATAAGTCAGCGGAGAAGACGGAAGGATCTGAAAAACAAAAAGAAGAGATTGACTCCATGTCTAAAGATACCACTAGTCAACACAGACAACATCTTTTTGATCTTAACTGCAAAATTTGCATAGGTAATTGGGGGAATGTTTTTCCCTAAAATGTAGCTTCTGTTTTGAAATGGGGATGCTTGTAATTTACATAGGTTTTTGGTTTCTCGGTATTGATGGTGAGTCTGATGGTGATGTAATAGTAGTAGTTGTAGTGAAATCAATTTAGTAAGTAGTTCCTAGCATTTCAAAAACAAACAAGAAAAGAGAAAAGAGAATATCATGGTGAACTGCACTTGTGAAGGTAAGTACGATTTTGAGAGGCTTTAGTTCCAGTCATTTCTGTATAACCCAAAAAAGCCATGCACGCTTACATATGCACACACACACAAATGCATATATACACACACTTGCACGTGCACACAGGGTGTGAAGTATGTGTGTATACAAGTGATGGATCATGATATAAAATGTTACTTTACAGATTATGATAAAAATGCTGAAAATCTACTTCGGTAGGCCATATTAAAGATATTTGTCTTTAATCTAAGAGCAATGGATAGCAATTAAAGGGTTTTTTTTAGCAGGGGAGTGACATGATCATATTAGATTTTTACGAAGATTTCTCTGACTTTGAGCTTATGGTGAAGAAGCCAAGAGAGGATGGAGGGAGACTACGTAGGAGGCTTTGCACTAGTCCAAGAGGGAGATGAAGATAGTTTTAATTAGAGAAGTTGCATTGGAGATGGAAGTAAGTAGAGGTTTTGAGATATTCAGGTTAGGTGTTATTGACAGATGTTGGAGATTGACTGGATTTAAAGCATAAGAAATGGGGATGTGTTGAGAAAAAGTTTAAGTTTATATTCAGTTTATTGGTAAAGGTGAAGGATCAAGAGTTTTTTAAAACTCCAGAAATGTAGCTCTCAATTTTTTTTTTTTTACTGTAGTATTCTAAAGAAATGATACATACATTGTTCATTAAGATGAAAAGTTCTTCAGGTTAGTCAATAAGCTGCCCACCATCATTGTATTAGGGGCTAGATGAAATGTGTTATAAATTAGGTCATTTTCCTATAATAGAAATAACCATATCTTCTCAAAATTAAGTGTGTTCACGCATCATACAATCTGTACAATGATAAAGACTTAAAAGGCAGAGTGTTTTTATTTTTATTTATTAATTTTTTTCTGTCACTTTATTTTTGTTTTTATTAATTTACTTTTTGACTAGGCAACTTCTTTTATTACTTTTTAATTGAAGTACAGTCAGTTACAATGTGTCCCATTTCTGGTATATGCTAAATACACATATATTCGTTTTCAGAGTGTTTTTAGACATTGTTATCACTGAAGAAAGCTATCCAGGTGCAATAGTAATTTTACATATACACATTTGGTGGTTTTGTCTGGAAAACTTAATAAAAATTTTTTCTATTAATTTTAATCTGTGTAATTTTAACCTATAAATTTCTATTGATTTTAATGATTTAAAATTAGGTTTAGTATTATATTTATAATTAATACAATGTTTATTATAATATTTAAGAAAATTAATAGTACACAAAACATGTTAAATATTACTAGACGACCTATTTTCAGAAAGTTTGAGTGATTTTTTTTTCTTTCATGATGCTATAGCTAAAACCAATATCATTTTCTAAACTTTAGTAATGTTTTTCATATTTAGTAGCTAAATAGCATTGTAATGTGCATATATGTCATGGACTGCTGGTATATGTAACATAAAGTAGGATACAGATTTGTTTTACTTAGTTCTTCACATTACCTCTCAAGACTGTTGGAATTCAGTGTAGTTTAGTTAAAAACATGTTTGCTAAGGAATCAGGAACTCTGTTTTAGGTTCTAGTTATAATGTTTCCTTTATAAAAGCTTGTCTAAGTTGTTTAACATTCACTTTTAACTTTTCACATCAATAAAAAAGGTGTTCTATAACTCTGTGAGAAATGGTGATAGTTGAAAATTACCTCAGGAAATGTCTGGTCATGCAACAGTTCAATCAGGAAAACTGAATAACTTTAGAAGTGAAAATGGATAAAGTTATAGAAATTTCAGTTTACAAAAATGGTTTATTTGGGTATCTTCTGACTTTAGGTCGAATGGCACCACCAGTTGATGATCTTTCTCCAAAAAAAGTGAAAGTTGTTGTTGGAGTATCTCGTAAACATTCAGACAATGAAGCAGAAAGTATAGCAGATGCGTTGTCTTCAACCTCAAATATTTTGGCTTCGGAATTCTTTGAAGAGGAGAAACAAGAGTCTCCAAAGTCAACATTCTCTCCTGCTCCTCGGTAATTTTCTCTTAGTTATAACTTCTGTAATAACCTTTATAGATCTTTGCCAAATTACAGGAGTCTTAGAAAAAGTAAGTCATCAAAGAAAAATTACTTGCATCTCTCTGGGCCTTAGTCCACCTAAGCCAGCCAAGAAGGATGGCTTTGTAAAACATGAGTATGTAAATGTGAGCATATTTTATATAGTGGAAATAATAGACTTGTCAGTGAATAGCCTTTACATATTTTGACCTTGACATGCTGAAACAGAAATAATTGATGAATAAGTAGAAAATGTATTTATTCATAAGCATATCTTTAGGCTGAAAAATTCTTAATGTTATTTTTTAGTCCAGAGATGCCTGGAACTGTTGAAGTTGAGTCTACCTTCCTGGCTCGGTTGAATTTCATCTGGAAAGGCTTTATCAACATGCCGTCTGTAGCAAAATTTGTTACCAAAGCCTACCCCGTGTCTGGTTCCCCTGAGTACTTGACAGAGGTACTGTGACCTTTTCTGCCCTTCTGTGCCTGGGTTGATAGGTGTGTTTCTGAAGGCAATAGGCAAGGAAACAATATAGCAAAGTAATAAAAATTTTATTTTCATTCATAATAAAAATATTTATTGACAGTGATCCTTAACCATTCAATTAGTGGAACTGTGTATACGGAGGGCAGACTAATACGTTATACTCAGATTTTCAGCTGCATGGGGGATGGGCACCCCTAACCCCCATGCTGCTCAAGGATCAGCTATATAGTTGAAACTGCAGCCAGCTGCAGTGCTGCGACACGGCTGGCCGTGACTGCTGCAGTGGTACCCTTCATTGGCTTTTATACCTGTGGGAAGAGGAAGGAACTGTTGAGCAACATTTATGGAAAATAAGAGCTGTGGTACTATTGTATTAGGTGAATTAGAAAATAGAACATTTTTGGAACTATTTTGAATAAAGTTTGTATTTTTCTGTGTTTATGCAGAAGGAAAATAATTCAGTCTATTTATACTATTTTTGTTGGTGATATTTTGCTATTAATTGTGCCCATATCTAATTTTCCATTCATTCTCAGTCTGCTGACTAAAGGCAAAAGTTTTTTTTTTTACAATGCTTTTCAGTATTTCATAAAATGTAAATCATGCATATATCTATTCTTTTTAAGATTGGCATAAACTTTTCTTTGTATTAGGATGAAATTAGTTTAACTCAGTGTAATGTTGCTTATCTAGTATTAATCAGCTTATTTGTCTAGGAGTTGTGCTTTTAATTAATAAACAACTTAATTATTATTTTTATATATAGTTTGCTTAGCAAGTAATATTTTAGAAACATTGATTTTATAAGAGAAAAATTCAGTGGACCCATGATGCTTTTCTTTTTGAACAACTGTTTAGAAATTCAGTCTTTGATCAGTCCATGGTGAGGATAACTCTTCTTTTAAATGGAGAATTAAGTCCTGAACTATGGAAACCTTTTGATTTTAAACAAAACTATTGTTCTCTTTTCTGAGCCAGTTTCTATGTGGTTGCTTTCCAGAGCTCCACCTGTGCTTTCTGCTTACTTTTAGTTTGATTTGGACTAAAATCCCAAATCAGATACTTAAAACAATTAATCATTTCAGTAAAGTTAACTGAATTTATATCAATTAATAATGCTTTTTATGATTTTTCTCAGTCTTGAGAAAAATAGAAATGTCCTGATTAAGTATTCTTAATTGCCCAGTTCTTAACTGATCTTATGTATAGTTGTCTGTTTTCAGGAAGATTGCGCCTTAAATGAACCTTGCATTATTACAGTGTTACTCTCGTCTGTGCAGAAATATACTCTACAACTTGATAACTTGTAAAATCCAGCTGTTAAGTGATTAGGGCATACCCCAGCTCACCACCACCGAAAAAGAGGGGGAGGCGGGAGGGGAAGAACAGTGTCCCGCGGTGTTCTGAAGTCTGTTGTGCTCTTCATGGATGTCAAAGTGGTGTGCTTGCACCACGTCCTCTCCTTGTGCCTGTTGTCCCTGCTGACATTTGAAGTAAAGCCTGATTGCTGTCCCTGTGCTTCCTTGTGCTCTCTGATGTGTTTCATAGTCTTGCTTATTTGTTTTTTACTATTATTTCAAGTTAGTCTTTGAGCTAAATTTGTATAAAGAATAAATATTACAATAAAGATGATCTGAATACATTGATGCCTTTCATTTTTTTTTACCACAGGATCTACCAGATAGTATTCAAGTAGGTGGTAGGATATCACCTCAGACAGTTTGGGATTATGTGGAAAAAATTAAAGCCTCAGGAACCAAGGTAAGGAGAACTCTTTTCACTATAGTAGCATGAGAAAATACCTGAAAAATCCACTGAGAGTCTTACGCACGGTTGCCTGGGGAGGGAGCCAGTACAAACTCCAAATCTGCGTAATGTGCCTGACAGAGCTGAACTACAGCCATTTGCCAAGGCTCAAAGCCTTACATTTTTGGGTTTTTTTTTTTTTTTTCCCTCTTCTCTCTGTCTTCGATTTGTTCTCAGTGATTTTTGTTGTTGTTTTGGAAGAAATGTTTTAGAGTACGTATTGACATTCATCCTGGAATTTTGCCTTGCTTTGATTGTAGACGTTTGTTTTAGTTAGGGCATAGTCCAAGCTGTTGCAACAGAGAGACCCTAAAATATAGTGGTTCAAAGAATATAGTTGTTTATTTTCCTGTTATGTTAAGTAGGTCAGTGGTTCAGAGTGGTTAGGCGGCTCTGGTTCTAAAAGGTCATTCAGGGATTAGGCGCCTCTGTCTTGTTATTTTGCTGTTTCCAAGACTGTTGCCCTTAGTCAAACAGGGTCAAAGCTGACTTATCAGAACCAAGTGAGAAACAAAAAAGAATGCCTGTCCAGTTGTTTTTAAAAGCAAGACCTAGAAATTAAGAGTTATCATTTCACTTCCTCCAACTTCCATTGGCAGGAGCTTAGTCACATAGCCTTGTATGGCTGCTAAGGAGTCTGGGAAGTGTGATCTCTGTTGGATGGCCATGTGCCCAACTGAAAGTTAAGGGCTTCTCTTTGTAATTGGAGGAAAGGAGGAGAATACATACTGGGAGATAATTAGGAGCCTCTATGGCAATAATATTTTCCTTTTTCTTTTCTCTGTCTGTATCTTCTATCATTTCTTTATCTCATAGTGTTTTCCTGTACATGACTGTACAGGAATATTTAATCATTAGAAAAAATTGTTTTCCCCTCCAAGGATGATAGTACCTAGTGTATTATAGACATTCAAGAAATAAATCTTGAATATGTGACCATCAATATTTTTATCTCTTAAGAGCAGAAGTCTCTAGTAAGATTAGAAGTAATTAAAAACGGGTGATCTTCAGCTGAAAATATTTTTCCAATATGAATTTTAGAATTTAAACTGATACAGGGCTAGAATACAAATGAACTTTGAAAAACTATTTTAAAAAAACGTTACTACATTATTTGCTTTCGCTTTCTCATGACAGCTAAAGTCACAGGAAGGTATTGGGAAGTGTTAACGCCTGGAGATTTTGCGATTTGTTCTTAATCTGCCCACGTATTACTGACCAGTACAGTGTGCCTCTGTCTTGAACTGACTGACACGCTGTAATAGTCGTTGCCTCCAAAGGAGGACATTCTGGCTGACAGACCTTTTTTAAGAGGTGGAGCCATAGTTCAGCTCATTCACATGGTTTTTTCTAGGATCTTGTAACAACTTAGGCTTTGTAGTAGATCTGGCTTTCCCCATTTAATTGTATACTTTCATGAAGAAGCATCCATTTTTCACACTATGAAATTAATGCCAAATTGGGACTGTGTTTTCTACCTGAAACAAAGCCAAGAACCCAGAGGCAAACAGATGAGTTCCTGAGGAGGCCAAATGATTTTACCAAATTTATAGCATATGTGTATTTGAGGTTTTTCACTCAGACCCTTTTATTCCTAAATTGAGTCCCTGTAAACTGGATTATCAGTGGATTTGTGTGTTTCTTGGTAAGTGTACATGGTAGGATGATGGTAGGTACTGTTAATTTTTCGTGTGCTGAGAATGCAGGCAACTCTCTATACAAGTTATAACATTGGAAATAAGGATATAGTATAGATATCAAAAACTTGGTTTTAAATATCTTCTCTGCCACTAACAGTTGTGTCGCCTTGAACAAATTACCTTGGGACTCAGTTTCTCATGGGACATTTTTAGATAAACGATTCCACCAACAGAGCAGCAAAGGTCTTTTCCTAAGAGCTGTTTCCTTTTAGTATTCTTATCTGCATTTAAGGTGGTAAACCGTGTTATTTGTTAATTGGAGTAAAATTCAGTAGATTATTACTAACTGAGAAATGGTATTTAAAACCAAGCTGTTGTTTTGGTTACTATTTTAAACCATTTCTGTTTTCTTGAATAGGAAATTTGTGTGGTTCGCTTCACACCTGTGACTGAAGAAGATCAGATTTCTTACACTTTGCTGTTTGCGTACTTCAGCAGCAGGAAGCGCTATGGAGTGGCTGCTAACAACATGAAGCAGGTTAAAGACATGTACCTTATCCCTCTGGGCGCCACGGATAAAATCCCACACCCTCTCGTGCCCTTTGATGGACCTGGTAGGTACATAGTTAACAACAGAGTGTGAATGAAACGAAGTGAGCGGCGGGGCTCCAGTGGAGAAGCTGGCTGTGCTCTCCTGGGAGCCAGCCCAGTCGGTGTGACCTGACAGGGACAGGCTCCCATTTAAGAGGCTGTACTAAGCTAGGTGCAGATGTTTTACTATTTATTGTAGTGATTGAAAGTGACTGTTAATTGGTGCTTTTCACTCTATACAGGGCTTGAACTGCACAGACCTAATCTGTTGTTGGGTTTAATTATTCGTCAAAAACTGAAGCGGCAACACAGCGCTAGTGTTAGCACCAGTCATGCAGCTGAGACGCCGGAAGGTGTGCCAGTAACATTGCCGCCTGATAAGAAAAGTAAGATAGAAGTTTCCACAGAGGAAGCGCCAGAGGAAGAAAATGACTTCTTTAATTCTTTTACAACTGTGTTGCACAAGCAGAGAAATAAGCCTCAGCAAGCTCTTCAGGAAGACCTTCCCACAGTAATTGAACCTTTGGTGGAAGTCAGCAAACAGGAGCCACCGAAACCTTTAAGATTCCTTCCTGGGGTCTTGATTGGCTGGGAAAATCAACCTTCTACTCTGGAATTGGCAAGTAAACCCCTTCCTGTGGATGATATCCTCCAGAGCCTCTTGGGCACTTCTGGTCAAGTGTATGAACAGGCCCAGGCAGTGATAGAGCAGAGCACTGCTAAAGAAATTCCGTTTATAAATGAGCAAGCCAACTCCAAAGCGGAGAAAATAGATACAGTGGAAGTAACTGATGGTGAAGCCAAGGAAGTAAAGGTTAAAGGAGATAATCTTTCAGAATCTACAGGTAATTCGGGGGGAGGAGGAGGAGAAGAAGCATCAGGAATGGGGACCTCTTCCGTTTCTCCTGGACCTTTGACAAGTCTTAGCCTCAGAGGTAAACCGCCAGATGTTTCTACAGAAGCATTCTTAACAAATTTATCAATTCAGTCAAAACAAGAGGAGACTGGTGAGAGTAAAGACAGAGCATTAAAAAGACAGCCGCTGCAAGATCAAGAGAGTAATTTGCAAGATAATCGGACTTCAAATACTGGTTCTCCCTGCAGGTCTAACGTAGGGAAAGGAAACACAGATGGTAACGTGAGTTGCAGTGAAAACCTTGTTGCTAATACAGCAAGGTCCCCGCAGTTCATCAACCTGAAAAGGGATCCTAGGCAGGCAGCAGGACGAAGCCAGCAGATGCCTGCTTCAGAAAGCAAGGATGGAGACAGCTGCCGGAATGGGGAGAAACACCCTCTGCCTGGCCTGTCACACAAGGAGCACTTACCAGAACAAGTCAGTGTTGAGGAGAAGTCGCCTTCTGCGGAGAAAAACTCGTGTGTTCAGCAGAGTGATAGTTCAGGGGTCGCACAGAATTCACCGTCAGTAGAAAATACACACACTTCTCAAACGGAGCAAGCAAAGCCCTTACAGGAGGATATTTTAATGCAAAATATTGAAACTGTGCACCCATTTCGAAGAGGATCAGCAGGGGCAACATCTCATTTTGAGGCTGGAAACACATGTCAATCAGAGTTTCCTTCTAAAAGCATCAACTTCACTTCCAGAAGCACCAGCCCCAGAACAAGTGCAAACTTTTCACCCATCAGGCCCCAGCAGCCCAGCCTTCAGCATCTCAAGTCTAGTTCCCCTGGATTTCCATTTCCAGGACCTCCTAATTTCCCCCCACAAAGCATGTTTGGATTTCCACCACATTTGCCACCCCCATTACTTCCTCCTCCAGGCTTTGGTTTTGCTCAAAATCCCATGGTTCCCTGGCCACCTGTTGTTCATCTGACAGGCCAGCCACAGCGTATGATGGGTCCCCTTTCACAAGCATCAAGGTACATAGGCCCACAAAATTTCTACCAGGTTAAAGACATTCGGAGACCAGAAAGGCGCCATAGTGACCCTTGGGGTAGGCAAGACCAACAGCAACTGGATAGACCGTTTAACAGGGGTAAAGGGGATCGTCAGAGATTTTATAGTGATTCCCACCACCTGAAAAGGGAGCGCCATGACAAAGAGTGGGAGCAGGAATCTGAGAGGCATAGACGCAGAGACAGAGCCCAGGACAAGGACAGAGACAGAAAAAGCAGGGAGGAAGGGCATAAAGATAAAGAGAGGGCACGGTTGTCACATGGGGATCGAGGAGCAGACGGAAGAGCAAGCAGGGAGAGCAGGAGCGTAGACAAGAAGCCGGACAAGCCTAAAAGTGAAGACCAGGAGAAGGACAAAGAGCGAGAGAAGAGTAAGCATAGAGAAGGAGAAAAGGACAGAGACAGGCACCACAAAGATAGGGACCACGCCGACAGAGCTAAGAGCAAAAGGTAAAGGTCGCAGGCTGCTTCGAGATCACGTTTAAGTAACTGTTGAGTGTTATCCTAAAAACTTCATGATTGCCTGCTAGGATTGTGCCATCTTTTAAATTTTTAATATTGGTGGTTTGCAGAACAGTCAACTCTGTGTGTGGTGCAGCGTGCTCTGTACCAGTGCTCACCATCCCTTCATATCAACTGTCCCTAGTTATAGCAGTTTAATATTTTTAAAAGTTTTACATTGCTGTATATTCAAAGATTTGTTTTATTAATATGCAATAAAGGCTTAGAAATTTTAGTTTTATTCCTAAATTGGTAAAAATGGTTAACTATGGAGTATATTTACTGCCTCTAGTGAATGTCCTTTATATAATGACTAATTCGAGAGTAATGTGTACTCTGTAAGTTTGTTTTCAGTTGCACTGTTTTTAAAGAAATGGTAGAGGAGCAGCAGAAAGCCAAGCAACTTCATAATCAGATTATATTAATCATTTAGTGGAGCAGTTTTTGACCAGGAATCGGAGCCCGAGGAGTCCGTGTATTGCTTTAGTCTGCACTTGTTGAAGGCATCTGTTATCGCACTACAGCTTCGTGGTAGCCCACTATTTTCTTTTCCATTTTTGGCTCTTCAGAAACTTGAATACTTAAGCTTGTACATGATCTTGTGTTTTGCTATCCTTTTTACTGTAAAATGTACATATTTTAAGGGATATTTTGATTCTAAATATGATAAAAGAATTTCTCACCTATTTTGTGTGTGTGCTTTGAAATTCAGTCGTAGAAGAATTTCTTCTTTACGGCTTTACTTACGTTCAGACATTGTCTTCCCCTTACTCAGCCAAGAATATACAGGCTAAGTAAGATGAGGGGAAGAACTCTTTATCTTAGATTATAGGCTATTGAGATAAATTGTGTAGTTCTGAAGAGACTAGAATTTAGAACTATCACTGGAAAAACTGTGCAGCTCTATAACCCACTTTATAGGTATGTTTCTGAAAATTGGTGCACCATCAGAATTTGGTATACTGACTAATCATTGTATGAGCACAGAGCTTTTAAGAAAAACGTTTTGTGAATCTTTTTGTAAAATGTGTCATTAACCCTAACTTGTTTTGGGGGGTAACTACAGTTTCGTATACAAGTTTTACTTTAAAGCACATGAGACCATTGTTAACCCAAATCTAAATTTATTTGCACCTGAAACTACTTACTGTATTGATCGCTATAATATAAAGCAGTAGCTACCAAATGATAACAAACACTTGGGACCAAAGAGGGAGAAACCAATATTTTTACTTCCCTGTGTTAATGAAAAATATAACTGACTTCACAAAATTAAGAAGATAAAACGTGTTTGTTTTCCTAAACAGTTGACAGATCAGAGTTAAAAATAGGTTTTGAAACTGAATCAGCCTTGCTGTTCTTACTGGAGAGAGAACCAGTGGAAATTCAACACTAATCATTTTGTCTAATTTACAGCAACTTGAAACCCCTTTTGTGGTCATCCTGATCCTCTGAAATTTATCATCAAATAAGTTCTGAAACAGAGGATTTGTATTCAAATAAAGTTTGTTTAAATTTGCTCTACTTTTCTTTTGGAAACTAACTTGTTAGAAAACAAGTCAGTCTGCAAACAAAACTCGCCTTTTGGGACTTTCTGGAATTTTTTGGCCCCCATCCGGTGGTTGATTCAAGGATGTAGAACCCACAGATATGAAGGGTCCATTGTGTGTTTGTCGATAAATCTGCTTTCACTGACCTCTCTGTTTGGGGGGTCGATCAGACACAAGGTTTCTTTTGCGAGGTACAAGTAAAGAAGAATGGGTTAGCCAATTGAAAAGCCTCTAAGTCAGTCTTGGATTCCTTCTTACCCAGTGGTATCTCATACATACTGTTGTTACATTTACTTCACGGTTCTTTCCTCCTGTCTCGGAGAATTGACAGATCCCACGTAGCCCTCTGTTAGTTGACCATCTTTGGGGATTACAGGGCTACCAAGTGATAGAGCCAGGTCTCTCAGCCCCTGGCTGACTGAGATATTGTGGAGGGTAGGTTTTGGCATAGTAACTAAATACTTTAAGGTTTTTTAACTTGTGAGGAGAGAAAGGAAAGATGAGAAAAGTTCCCAGTAAGTGCTAATTCCAAAGCCATTCTCATTGTCTTAAGTCTCACCTATCAGCCAGCCTTACACAAATTAGCAGTTACATGAAATTCATCTTTTAGTTTCTCCTGTTTTAAGGCAAGCTTGCTCTTTTAAAAACAGTTTGATGCTTTAAAAAACTTAGAACCATGTTAAGACAGTTCACACACCCCTCTATTAAGTAAAATGTACCAGGGTGTCTCAGTGCCTACACAAAGTCCACCTCTGTAGTACTTGTGGCAACAAGAAAGTCTCCGTGAACCCTCTCTGTGTCAGACCTGGTGTTGAGAGCTTTACGTGAACCTTAGCCAGCCCGAAAGGTGAAGACTTGTCTTAGAGCTGAGGAAACTGGTACTTAGAAAGCTGAGAAACTTGCCCAAGCTTAGGCTGCTGTTGCCAGAGGTGGAATTCCAGCTCAGTTCTCCTTTTCTCCGAAAGCCTGTATGTGTCGCACTGGTGCTCTGAGAATTGAGAATGAGGGAGAGGGGCAGAGGCCTGATCATCACACGGACCTTTCACAGCCCTTTCTCTCTCCAGTCCACCCACCTGTCTGAATCTCTGCCAGGCAACCATTTCCTCAGAGTGAGCATGAAGACACAACCAAAAACCTGTGGAGTGTCCTGTATAGATTTGCAAAATTCATACTCATTTCAAATCCTAATTCTCCAGTCCTCATTTTGTTAGTTTTCTATTGCTGCTGTGACAAATTATTACAAATTCAGTGACAGAAAACCACACAAATTTATCTTACACTTCTGTGGGTCGGAGTTCTGATGGGGCTCTTAGTGGGTTCAGATCAAGGTGTCAGGAGGGTGCGTTCCTTTTCTGGAGGCTGTGAGGGAGAAGTCATTTCCCTGTGTTTTCCATCTTTTGTAGGCCGCCTGCCTTCCTTGCCCCATGGCCCCCTTCCTCCATCTTCAAATTCACGGACCTGGGGCTGAGTCTTTGCCACCTCTGACCCTCCCTTCTGATCCCTTCTTCCACTTTTAAGGACCCTTGTGAATACACTGGGCCCACCCAGACAATCCAAGATCATCTTATTTTAAGATTCTGCTGATTAGCAACCTAAATTCCATCTGTGAGCTTAATTCCCCTTTGCCATGTACCTAACATATGTACAGGCTCCAGGGATTGGAATGTAGGGAACTGTGAGGATGACAGGCCTTAACTTGCTAATTGTGGGTGAACTCAAGCTCAGTTACAAATCTTTCGGAGTTATAAAACATCTAAGGCCATACCGAATGCTTAAAAGTTAGGAAAAATAATACCAACAAATAGAGAAGAAAATGGAGTGACAAGCCATTTGGATATTATTAATGTGTTTACATATGTGCGTTAACACAAAACTACTAAATAACCGGTAAATTCACATTCAGCTCTTCTCAGTTTTTAATAGTAGCTGTGTGTAAATCAAGCTTCAGTGCATTTTGAGAGCTTGCTAATGAGCCAGCTCTTTTTTCGTTTTTGAACATAGCAGTTAACACTATTCCAGTCTCCTCAGATCCCTCAGAGACGGTGGTAAGGGTTGCCGCTCACTAATGACCAGAGGGCAATAGGCATAGTCAGCACTTGACACTTGTCTCTAAATGCAAATCACAAATAAAACTGGCTACTGCTTTTATAAAGGTGCCTAACACTCTGGTTCTTTGATTCCTGTTTCATGAAGAATTTCAGTAATTCGTGTATAAAGCAAGAGGGTACCTAAATGGGTGAGTTGAAACACAAATAGTAGGTCAGTAGCTAGAGTGTCTTTAAAAAATGAATTCACTGCTTCATCCCATAGGTAAATACTGCTTTCCCCTGGCTTAAATGTTTCAGCTTTAAGTGTTCTCACGTTTACATTCAACACTTTGTTTTGGAACCATCATGACTTTTACAGTAAAATTACCTGGACGGTCTTTATCGATTATTTTTATTTTGTGCTGGAAAAGTATGTCACATAGGAAATCTTCAACACCATCATCACAAAGATAGCAAAAAACAATGCTGATAATTTACCACATGAAATTTTGGATTTTAAGGTGAAAAAGTTTTAGCCAAGTCATCTGATGTACAGGAGAATCTCTAGGTAGCAGTTTTCAGTTCTTACTTTGTGCCTATTGTGCAGGCATTTGCTGGGTTCCTGAAATTCAGCGTGAGCAGCGCCCTTCACCTGCAGTCTCCCGGTGCGTGCAGTGTGGTGCAGAAGGCAGATGATCACACCTGCGTGAACAATTGCAGCTACAAGAAGTAGCTTTAAAGCAGCAATTCTCAAAATTACGGTTTCAGGACTGCTTTACACGCTTAAAAATTATTACAAACCCTAAAGAGATTTTGTTATGGATTGTGTCTATCCTTATATAGCATATTAGAAATTAAAATGCCAAAAAATTTAAAAATACGTGTTTAACAGTAGTCCTGTTATGCATTAATAACATTTTTATGAAAAATAACTTCCAAGCTAAGTCAGTTTAGTTTAGAGTGATTATATATTTGTACATTTCCAATGTCTGCTTAAGACAGCTGGATTCTCTTAACTGCTTCGGCATTTAATGTTCAGCAATATGTCACTTTGAAATATCTGAAGAAAATCTAGCTTCACACGGATTTGTTGTTGGGCAAGGAAGTACTCTCTGTGGATCCCCTGAAAATATCTAGGGCCCCTCCTGGGTCTACACTTCGGGAAGTGCTGCTTTAAAGGCAGGCACACTGCATTATGAGAACACGTGGCCAAGTGTGTTTCGGCAAAGTTTCCTTGAAGCTTTTGTAGCCTCCCTAGAGCAACTTTCTTGCCTTTATACATATAATATGTACCTTTAAAAGTCAGCTATCAAACGGAAGTTCTTTAGAGCCGTTACCTTTATGATCTCAGTAACTCCAAATTAATGTGAATGGTATGGACCAAAGCAAACTTAGGTCAAAGTTTTTCAGCACGTATCGGAGTTGCCTTGTGTGGTTTTTGTCAGAAAAAAAGGAAACCTTTGAATCAATGCATAGACATCCTGCAATTATACCTTACATTGTATTTTGCTCACACACTGTCTAATGTTGATAAGAATAGTATGTCTGGGCAATTTGTGTCCCATCGAATGATGCCAGAGTTCTTAACTTGAGTTCTAGGGCATATAGGCAAGACTGTCTATAGCCTTCTGATTGCGATGGAGTGGCAAAAATAGTAAGAAAATTCAGCAAAGTTCTCCAGTGATAAAGTGCTAACCTAGTTTCTTTGTATAGACTGGAGTCTGCACAGGCAGGTTTTGCTCATTAATAGCATTGAGAAGTTCCCTGTGCAGCAATCCTATCAGGATAGACTTCTCCATTTAGTAAAGAATTACGAACTTTTTCTCCACATGGCCCTATGCTGCCTGTCAGTGCTTTGTGGCAGACATGCGTTGACAGTGGCTTTCTTGGTGACAAATGGTCTTAAATCTCAAACTCTGAAGATGTTAAGTAACAACAGGCAGTAACCACCTCCCACTCTGCAATGAGGGGGTCAAAATGCTCTTCACAGTGACCTCAATAAGCAGTATTTGGGCAAAAAGGACTTTCTCAAATTACGCTTTTAATGGTACAGATAACATCAGAACAATAGTTTTTGATGACATTACTCAAAACCTGTTTTATGCTCAGTTTTGAGACTGTAGACTTGAAAAGTTAAATGTGAATGAAGTTTAATTTTAAAATTTGATCAGTTACATAGTTTAAAAGGTCAAGTAATTCTGCAAGGTTTATAAACAAAAGTCCAACAGCGTCTGCATTGGTCTTCTATCCAGAGGTGACTGCTTTCATTCAGTTCTTTTAGATATTTCTTATGATACTTGCCTTTATATTTGTAAATGACATGTATACGTGGTTTTTTTTAAGTTATAAAAACTAATATCTATTGATAACTTAATCTGGAAGATAAGGATTTAACTTTCACCAGCCTGGCCTCCTTCCCTTCATCTTCCGTCTTCCCACATTCATGCAGTAATTTAAGTCCATTTTCAGATTTCACATTATTGCAGCCATGTAGGAATTCATAGCTGAGCCATGTAACAGAATATGGTTATATTTCCTTTCTTACATAATTTTACTTTTTCTTTTAGTTAATACTTTATGCTTGTCTGTTTTCTTGTACATATCACTAATTCATTCCCATCTAAATTATTTAAAAACAATTTGCCGATGAAGGAACACTAAATGAACAAATGGAGTGAAAACTGAGGACTCAGATAAACTGGCTGTAGGAAACATGACCAAAATCTTTTCTTCAGCTGTGTTTTATAAGCTTATAAAAAAGATGTGTTAGCATTTAGACTGTTTCAGGTAATAGTAATTTGCCAAAGAAATAACTATCAACTGCATTTACAATATATTTTATATACTAAAATCACTAGTTTTAGTTTGTTAACCTAATTTTGTTCATCACCATCATAAACATTGTATCCTTCCGATTTAATTAACTCAATTTTTTTGGAATCCTGAAAAAATACGTCTTTAATTTTGCCAACAAAACTTCTTTTAAAAATCTCTTGAGTAACGATACTTACATTTCGACCATATTCAAAGCCCCCTAGATAAACAGTACCACCATAGTTTAGAGCAACAAATTTTCTATGTGGATCAATATCCTCAGAGAGAATTAGATTGTCATCTAGGTAGACCTTAATAAGAGTCTGATTTTGAGTTATAATTAAGTGGTGCCATTGATTACAACAGAATGTATCGTTGCTATAAATCATAGGTACGGAGATGCCTTCTCCTAAATTAACTGCTATTTTTAAGGTCTGATTATGGAGCCCAATTGCCAGAAAATCATTTTCTTCATTTTGAGCTTTCCCTATCCATGCAATTAAACCTTCTGTTTCAGTAGTACTGAAGTTGAAGGATACAGTAGTGAACTGCAGGTTTCTCATTCTGTAATCTGGATCAATGTACTTAATGTAAGAATTACTTATAAACTTTGCAATTGAAAATGAAGTTTTGTTTTCACAGTACCTTCCCACCCAACCCAAAGTACATAAACAACTGTAAGAAAATGATTGGCCAGGGACACATAGAGACTGGTGGAGACAGAGATTATTCAAACAGTGCACAGACTGGTCGCATGTATTTCCAGCCCAGTGTGGCAAACATCTGCAAGAGAAAGTTGTTCCATTTACTATACATTCGCCTCTATTTTTGCACACACTGTACCCACAGGCTGTCCCATCACAGTCACCTACATTTGAGCCACCTTTTGCTCCTAATTCAGTTAACTGTAATTCTTGATGGTTTATAATAACTTCCCGGACACAACCTTGAAAACCTACAGGTTCATTTGCTGTTGCCATGGGATTAACAAGATTTAAGGATGACACTCCTCCAATATAGAAGTCAGTATTTGTATCCAGGTAACTCATTTTAGCATTGGCTTTTTCTGTTACATTGATCCCATCCAGATCCAGGTAGCCTTCTGCACCATCTCTTCCTGCTTTAATCACATGCCAGGTACTTGCAGTAATGGTTACTTTTTGGAGAGTCTCTAGAATGATAGTTCTGTCACCAAGGTTGTAGCGAAGTTGAACAGAACCATTTACTAAAGAGATACATAAAAAATCACCTGTTGAGAAAGAAAACCAGTTTAATTAGAAACAAAGAAATGTCAGTCCATTAAAAACTAGCCCTTTCTGGTCACTGGGATTTAAGTTTTGGGGAAAAGAAGGTTACAAATCTTAACCACAATTATGTTAGAAAGTTTTATTTCCAGTTACAGGTGAAAATATATGTGTACTACCTTGACCCTGTTACAGTTCATCCTCTTACAGAAACTTTGTGCATGTTGTGTTTTCATGAACACCCCCCTCCCCCCACCGCCCTTCTCCACCTCATCTAGGTAACTGCTACCCATCTTTCAGGTCTCAGGTCACATGCCACTTCCTCAGAGAAGTCTTCCTTAATTCCCTAGAGTTGCTCAGGTGTTTTTTTGTTTTGTTTTGTTTTTTAATAATTAGTGCTTTAATGGCACTAGGTTTTTCTTCTTCATAATATCTAAAATCTCATTTTATCATTATATAGTCGTGTCAACAAATCTGAACAAATAGGATCCCGCATGTGTATGAAATTGCAATGAGGCATTCAGAGGAAAAGTGAACGCAACTCCGCATGCCTGGGAAAAGAATGTAGCCCTTCAAGATAAGATTACTTTAAGAAGGTAGCAAAGTATTTTACATAACAAATTTCCCTTCCCCCTAATATTTCACAACCAGTAATTTTTTTTCTTCCCTTTTCTTGTCTATGCTACTCTTGACATGCTATTTCTTGACATGCTACTCTTCTTCCCTCCTCTTTCCGCAGTGCCACACTGCCTCACCTCCCTCCTGCACGTGGTGTCCCCCCCCCACCTCCTCTGTGGTCCACACCAGGCCATTCAGGGTGGTGGGGAGACCTAGCAGCTCTCAGGTTGCACACCTCTCGCGTCCCCCTGGGAGAAGTGTACGAGCCCATGCAAAGAGTGGCTCTCTTGCTGTAATTATTCTCCTCACAGTGAATTTACAGTGAATATCATCCGTGTCGTTACAGCTGTGATGATTTGGTTAATAGCTGCCTCATCCACTAACTCACAAATTTCATGAGAACAGGATCTGTGTTTGAGTTGGCCCAATAGTTCATCCCTGGCACCAGGCACAGTGTCGGGCACATCAGATGCTCAATAAGTAATTGTTGAATTAAGAAATTCCTTTGTATACTTGTGGGATGCGGTAACCGAGTTTATCTCAACAACTAGTTTTCGGCTGAAAGTAAAAAATCAAACATCTTTTTCCTATAATGATGTGTAAATTAAAATTTTTTCCCAATGAAAGGAAGAAATTTAGTTTATTCATAAATTTTTCTAACACCATGTTAAGCCCGAAGAAAGAGAAACTGCATTACAAGCTTTTAGGTTATATATGAAAAAATTAAATATAGATCAAATCATTTAAAATTTTTTATACCACAGGAACCTCAAACAATGAAACGATTGTAGGTTTTTAAAATTTATAGCACTCTAAATATACTTCATGGCCTGCAAGTGGACAGAAACCTCTCTCACAGTCATGGAAGAAGTTAACCTTGCTTGTGTTGCAGAGAGTCCTATGGTAAGTAATCTTAAAATGAAGAACTACATTGGAACATGAAGGATCTAAAAAATGATTAGGAAAGCTGAAGCCGCCGCGCTGTGACATCACTGGCCAAGTCGTCAGCTGGAAGGCAGAGCAAGGAGAGTGGCTTCTGCAAACAAAGGCGTGTGGCTTGGCTTGTATGCCCCCATCTCCCCGTCTTCCCTTATTTATCTGCGCATGCTTTAACTTGACATTGTGGGCGACAAGGCTTTTTTAATACACGTTTATCTGTGAAGATTATAACCACATCAAGGTGAATTCAGGCTACGTGTAATTGACTTGTGCTTAACATAATACAGCTCATGTATCAAAAAAGCTTATTTGGAGGCATTAAATATTTAGCAGAAACAGATAAACGAGTGCCAGGGTTTATTTTCAATTTTTTTCCCCCAAATCAAAGAACTAAAATCAACTAGCATAATTTTCAAGTTATCATTTTGTTTTAACTTTTACACTGTATTAGATTATTCAAATTATTAACCTCTAAGGAGACACAGAAATCTTATTAATTGAGAATCTGGTTTTCCATGTGTGAGAACCTAACTGGCTGCTGATACCCAAATTTGTGGGTTTTGATAGTGCTTATTAAGAGGGCAGTTTTTACTAATCACTCCTCTTAGCAGAGGATCAACTAGGAGCCTTGGTTAATGTTTACATTGGGCACAGCTCTCAGAGAAGGTACAAAGTACAGGGCTGTCACCCGTGTTTCAGGCAACCGCAGATAAGTGAAACATACTTACCACCTGATTACTAATAAACGTTTATGCCTTTCATCTGATAATTACTTTCAGGTTGATCTAAGTCTGAGGATGCAGAGCATAGAGTTTTGATATTTTAAAGTTTTCATGCTTTCCTTAAGTGTTAAACGCAGCACCAATTATGTCATGAAACTAATCTATTTTCATCCTTGTGAACAGTGTCTAATAGCAGAAAAAAGGAAAGCCTCGACTGCCATGAACTGAAATACGAAGCCAGTTAATAACAGATGTAAGAAAACCTGCTCCTTCTCTCCTCTGTTTGCTAATGTGTACGAGCTCTTTATTTTCTATACATAAACGTAACCATCCAGTGTACTGGTTATAAAATTAGAGCACATTCTTGGCCAGTCACAGTCCAGAATCTCTCTCGATTTCCTGCCCTTATCATAAAGGCTAACTTTGATTTTTTTATGAGCAATGTAACTTAAGTTGATTGTCTTTTGATGTCTCTTGATTTACAAATAGAAATTTTCTGTTTGTGCATGAGTCTCCCATTTGGCATTTTCACAGGGAGGTTTAAATTAATCCTGAATTTAACCAAATATCAAATCACAGGAGAACAAAACTCTTCTGAGATTTTTCTCTTTTCTTTGGGATTATTATCTTTTCTCCTTGAGATTATTTTGAAGGTATTTCACCAGTGCATTGAGGTGGAACCACTTTTGTCTAATCCTCTGATAGTCTTATTAATCAGTAGCATATTAAGTAAGACACAGATTGTGAAAAGCAGAACATCATTTTTGTTCGCTGTCAACATAAACTGATTCCATTATTTTTATCGCCAAAATTGCATTTTCTGAGAAATGCCACATGCAAAATTTAAAAATTATTTTGCAGTAAAAATGTATCTATATATGCAGATGTCTTTGTCAAAGTTCTGGAAAAAGATATGAACATGGAAATCAGGAGTAAGCAATAAAAACTCAAAAAGCAATCTGTCAAACTGGAGCATACTAAAATATTTTTATCCCATATTATTTTATGATAATTACACAACTTTTATAGTTAAAAACACTTTTATAAACTCATTTTGGAACGTGGATCCTAGGTTTAAAATTTAGATGACTGAATTAGAGAATAATTTTTGGAGTTACAAATGTGAATGGGGTTCCTGGGGATATATCAGTCATGCCTCTCCTTTATCTTTTATATGCAAATTTTTTCTCTTGACATAGGACTATTATGCATAACTCCAACCTCTTTTTTTTATTGGATTGTTATAAAGTTGTGCATATCCTATATTTGGATTTTGCTGACTTTAATTCTAACAAAGCTCTTCGTAACATTCATGTGTAGGAATCGCCTCATAAACACATTTGCGGTGACAAGAGAACATAAAAGATCAAGTGTTTACATGTTTTGTAGGCTAGGTAACTTAAAAAATACTCCATGACACATTCCTTAATCGACTATTAGGAATTCATTAGGATTCTCTCTCTCCCTGCAAAGATCTTGCCAACTTTACCTGATTGTGCTTTTAAGTGTTGTGCAACATAAAAGAGGATGCCATCTGCTGCAAGAGGCTGAAACTGCAATTGGATATGTGTCTTTTTTCGAATACGAAAGGAAGCAAAAGACATCCAGGATAATTCATGGCTTTTGAAAGACGGATCACTTATAGACAAAGCTAAAAACAAAAAACAAAACAGGGAAACTGAGTTGCAAAAACAGTATTGCTCATAAATACTCATATAAACTCATAGTTTTGTCATTTAAGAACTTACCTTATCTTCCAAGAGTCACTCATAGCTGAACACATTGTACCTTGGTGACTCTGTTCTAATCCCACTAACAATAGGCTTGCTGTAATGCGGTCAATTATTGAAGAGCCTCCTGTGCTCCTTCTGGCCGGTACTGTGTGCACACACCCTCTGCTCTGGGTTCCATTATAGGGAGAGATCAGATGCATAGATTCTGAGAATATCTCATGCTTATCTCAAGGATGTGAGATTCTTGGGGAAGTCTTACATTAAAAATGCTTTTAAAAAGATGGTTCATATAGTGGAAGACAGAAGGCATCACTGTAAATTATTCAGTTTCTTTATTTCTGATTAAAATATAGAGTATAATCAAGTCAAGATATATTGTAAGTGACTATTTAGATGGACCATCAAGTATCCTTGGTGTCAGGAGACTAAGTAGCTTGAACATCTGCCTGTTTTACCCCAAATGCCAGTGAGCGCATGGTTTCTTTACCTTATTGGACAAGAGAAGTGAGTGGAAGGAAAACTGCACTACGAAGTGAAAGAATGGAGGTAAAATGGAAACATTTTCAATATTTCCTAGGCTAAAAGTTAAAAACACATATTAGGGAATCTCACTTGGATAAAACTCAATGACACGCAATAGCTAGAAGTTAGTTAGCATAAAGCTATTTATAGAAAAAAGCAATTTACCAAGAATGTGGGGAAAAACAAGAGGAAAGATTTTATGATTCAGGAAAGGTTACATGTGTGGTTGTAAATCATAAATTCTAACAGGGAAGACAGCTGTAACACAGAAGAAAAGAGTAAGTGAATAAGATTTGAGTGTATGAGAAAAGAAACTGGACATGTTGTCTGCCTCACAAAATAATTGTACACCAGAATTCTGCTAGAATAGAATTTTTACTGACTATTCTGGATTGCAAAATACTGCACCCTAATTTAACCTGTTATGATTTCTTTTTAAATTGAGATCAATAGTCCTTGTGAAGTATCTAGCCCAGAGCTGTTGTTTGCATCAATTTAATTTTTAAAGCTGGTTTAGGGCCTGGGTTGGTTAAGAAGCGCACACCCGAGCTAGTTTCTGGGCTGGGCAGTGTGAACACGGTGGATTCCTGCGCGTTTGGAACTAGGCTCAGACATGTTGAATCACTTTTGGTGACTGTGCCCTTTGAAGCCACTGGATTCAAGTGGTTTGTAGACATCACTGACCACAGCCCAACACCTCCGTGGAATTCCAAAGGAGCGTGGGGCAGGGCCTCAGTGAAAACAAAACATGCCAGTTAGGAACCTTCCTCCTCTTGTCTTTACGTGGATTTTTCTTTCTATCAGCTATAAGTGAATATTTGAAGGGACTTGGAAGGTAACTTCTTCCCCATTAGCCAGACATCTAAGCGTAAGGGATAGATGAAATCAGATTTCACTACTTAAGTTATAATGCTGGGATGGAAAATTTCCCCCAGCTCTCCTCTGCTCAGATGTACGCACACACTTTAAAATACTTAAGACTAGTTGAAATCCTGAGACAAGGACATTTGATTAACCAGTTTTGCATACCTTAGACCGCACAAGTTTCCACTTATTCCACGGGACTGCTGGTTTTTATATTGTGCGTATGAAACAGAAGCAGTATGATGTCATGCGGACTCACGGGCTTGGCAGTGTGACGACTTGCCCCCTCCATCCTGCTCCCTCCTAATTTTGATTTTTTACTTCTTTCAAGGTAAGAGTTGAGATTAAGCAATTTTTAAGGCTCTTCTCAACCCTGCCATTTCACAAGTCATTTAAAGGCAAATTTTAGTTTTGAAGTTATTTGGCTTGTAATGATTACATGGCCCCTTTATTAGGCCTTCTTAGACAATTGGAGTGTGACAGCACATTGATACGTACGGTGCCTGTACACTGTCAGTTCCTAGGCTGTATTTACGTAAGGAATGGCTGTAATGAGAGGCTGCTAAAATCTAGAGCTAGAGTGTTTTAAATTTGTTGATAATCTACTGTGATCTTATATTTGTTATATTTATTAAGAAACTAGTAAGGACCTGCTAATAATTGGATTGAGAGACAGGAGACTTGATTCTGAGACTTTAGGCGTATCATTTAATTTCCCTGAACATTAGTTCCCTCACTTATCAGTTGATACTGTTAGACTAGAAGATGATTGGCAGTGTCCTATGGTTCTACACCCCTGCCTGGAACTCCTTATACCAAAATATATATGTAATTCATGATATAGTTGAATTACTTTATTAAGAATGTTGGTCTGAGTTTGGATCTTGAGAACAAGAAGATAAAATAAGACTCTATATTTTATAACACTTTATACTTAGTAGAGAACTTTTGCATACCTTACTTCATGTGAATTCTGTTAGGCAGGCAAGATGACACTTACTATATTAGGGAGGGTTCTGGCAGTGAACAGAGAACACACAGAGAGGGGCATTTGAAAAGAATGGGATAAAAGAGCTATTTACAAAGGTGTGAGTAGGGTGGCAGGAAACTGCAGGAAATAGAGTGTCACTTGGAGTTGGTCTCAATGGGGAGCTGTTTCCACTCCTAGGCCTGAAGTTAAAGAAAGTAAGGGCCTTGATGAAATAAAAGTTATGTTTTAAGGCAAGACAAGAAAAAATTAAGCAGAATTCTCTGTGTGTTTGTCTGGGCCTCCTCCCTCCCTCCCCCACCCTGTGCAGTGTGCACCTGCATCACACGTTAACCGAAGCTCCTCAAATGTGGGAATGCCAGCTCCCCTGCAAAGACCAGTTTTTACATTTCTCCTGACACTAGCAATGCAACCTCTTACAGAATAGGGTTCTTTCCCAGCTCTGAAGGGGGTCGTGGTGACTCCCCGCTCACTCTGTACTTGGTGAACTTTATGCAGAGTATCAGTGTGTCGTTTTGATGGACGATCCTTTGTCTTGAAAACATATATGGCTGTGCCTTCAGCTTCTAACAGGCTGAACAGTGCTCACAGCTTTCTGAGAGTCTGCCTCCCGGGTTATAATCCTCAGTTTGGCTGGCATAAATTTCCCTTTTTCTTCTTAACTTGATAGTTAATTGAATTTTCATCGACAGCCTTCTGACAGAAGCTGTGTCCTTGGGTAAAGATAAATCTTGTTTTGGCCTCGTGTGAGGAGCCTTGGGAAATAAGCTCTCAGTCAACTCTCGTCCTGTCCTCACATCACCTGCTGGTGACTTCTCTTGGGCAAACTCGGCTGCGACGTACTGGAGAAGGCACTGGAGGGCAGGGTCACGGTGGGTGGGGAGTGGAGAGGGGGAGGGTGGGGCAGGTGGAAAACAGTCGGCATACTTAATGTTGCCTGTTTACAAATAATGAAATCGAAGCCCAGAGACTTAAACGATGCAGCAGAAACAGAATTACTAGTTACTAGAAGCATCAGGACTTAAGTTCAAGTGTTCTGACTCATGCTTACAGTCTTCACAGGCTTCCTATTTTCTCAGCATGAAATTAAAATTCTTTATCATGGTTTCCAGGGCTCTGCAAGATCTGGCTCCTGCTTGCCTTTCCAAATGCATCTTGCAATACCACCTCCTATCCTGCGAGTTGTGGCTGCCTGTCTCTCCCGAGACGTGTAACATCATTTTCCTGCTTCCGGGTTTGCCTCTGCCCAGAGGGCTCACCCCCTCGCCGTCACACGTGGGGGAGTCTCATTACGTGACAGCGTAGGTGTCACTACTCACAGAGGCCGCCCTGACCATCCCAACTAGAGTGCTCTTCCGATGACTTTCCACCTCCTCCTCTTGATTTCCTTCATGGCGTTGACTCAATCCATGCTTTTCCTCATCGGTTGGTGTACCTGTCGTCTGCCTGCCTCCTCCCAGGATGTAACTTCTATGAAAGCGGGGCACCTGTCTGTCTTGTTAAGGCAGTCTTCCTGACACGTGGTCTGGAACTGGTAAACAATCTTAATGAATTAGTGAATGATTCGTACTGCCAAGCGTTACTGCCAGGGGAGGCGACAAGAACAAAGAATGCTAATGCTAGGCAGTGTTTTGAGGCAGACACCCTTTCACCATCCCTGCCCCCTGCGCTTCATCAGGTGTGCCAGTCAATTATGCGCTGATTTCTTGCCATTCAGAGATTATAAATATCAG
The DNA here is from genome assembly GCF_048564905.1 of Vicugna pacos. Taxonomy (NCBI): domain Eukaryota; kingdom Metazoa; phylum Chordata; class Mammalia; order Artiodactyla; family Camelidae; genus Vicugna; species Vicugna pacos. The sequence continues at coordinate 7,883,720 of NC_132994.1, read as the reverse complement.
TTTTGATTCTCCTTGGGGGTGGGGCTTATTTACAGTAAAGATGATCATAAAACTAGGTAGGTAGGACAGCTGTAAATTGAGTTCTATGTACAAACTAATTTTCTCTCTGAGATTTTAGGTTTCTTGGGATGGGGAAATAGAAGAGGCAGAAGGGGAAGAAATGACATATATGTTAGGGATTTTTAAGTTTAAGGATGTTGGTATTGAATTTCTTGGTAATTTATATACCAGTTTATAACTACAATAGAGGTGAATTGAACCCCAGGAAATTTTCCTGCATTCTACGTGCCTATAAATTGATCAACTGAGTAGAAATTATGATTGCATATTACAGATAGCTGCTGGTTATGATGCAACTGAGAACAGCTCTCTGGGAATAAGAAACATGCAGCTATTGACAAAACACAGGAGCACACCGCTGCCTGGTTTCAGTGGCCTGGTTGCTATCTGTTCTGTTTTTGTTTTTTAAATTAAATTTCAGTACTGTAGCTACTACGTTGGAAAGCTGCAAAGTCAGTGGGTCAATGGAGATAAAGAAAACAGACCTTGTGTAGACAAAGTTTAATTCTGTCATTTCTCATCAACCTCTTTCCTCATTGTTTTTACTTCACCACAAATACAGTTTATAGTTCTTAAAATCAACTTTACTATACAAATTACTATAGAAAAATAACTTTCAACTGGGAATCTAAAAGTAGAGAACCATCCCCAACATAACACTTTTTTCTGTCAAAACAACTGTTTATGATACAATTTTTTATGGCTTTTTACAAAGAATCAAATTATTTTATAGCATAGTAGGGTGTATCTAGTCAATTTTTGTTCAGAATTCTATGAGGGTGATCCAATTTTTCTGGTATCTTTTATCAAACTTCCTAAACTCTCTATGAAATAATTTCATTTATCTACCTCCCTACCTATGTATTTTTCTCTGCCATCTCTTTGTATAATCTACTTACGTATATGCTGTCATATAATATATATTTATATACATGCTATCATATGTTATATATATTACATACACACACCCAAACTTTAGGTTAACCCCCTCGGCTTTCATTGTTTGATCTTTTAAGCTGCAAAACTCTGGCTTGCCCTATTGTTACAAACAGTAGCCCTGACATTCACTTGTTCTGTTCTTTCTTTCAGTTTCTAGCAGCTACTGGTTTGCGAGTAATAGAGGGGCACCATCTTCGTAAAGTTTTGAGCACTTTGCTATTCACTAAAGTCAAGAACTGCTTCTTGAAAATGATCACAATTTGTTTCGTTTTTGTTTTTAGGGGCAAGTCTTTAGGTCTATTTATTTATTTACTATTAGTTTTTTTTTAATGGAGGTACTGGGGATGGAACGCAGGATCTCGTGCGTGCTAAGCATATGCTCTACCATTTGAGCTACACCCTCTCGCCACAATTTGTTTTTGTTATTTTGGAACCGTTCGGTGAAATGTTACAGCAGGCACTCTCCCTCTGCACTGCATGGTGAGGACTGGAGATTCACCAACAATGGACACAAACAGGCGTGGGCACTGCCCTCGGTTCTCTGAAAGCGGGTCAGGGAAGTCTTCCCTAAAGAAGTAACGTCTGAGTCAGAATCTGAAGGATGGAGAAGTGTTCGCTGGATGTTGAGGGGAAGATGAGAGCATTTCAGGCCAGGAAGAGTGTGTGTAAAATCCATATTCCAGGAAACAGTGTAGCATATTCCAGGAACCAAGAATGGCCATTTTTAAAGAGCAGGATCTGTCTTAATGTCACTTGAAAGAGACTGATTTCTGTAGGCCAGACACAGAACTCCATCCCGTTATCACATGGTCACCCTTCCGACATGATGACACATTGCTTTCACTGCGTCACTAGTATTATAACCTTCAGATCTCCTCCATATATCAACACTTTTGACTTTTGGAGGAGAGTTAAACACGCATAGGATCTCAGAGAATATAGGATTAAAAATGTTTGCATTAAGGTATCTGATAAAGCGATCTGAAGAAGATTAAATTACGACATGTATGAATGCGCTATTACAACAACCCCCTCAAATTACCAAAGGTGTACATAACACAACTGAGGACTGGGCTCCTGCACTTCTGCCTCAGCCTCTGTTCCTAAAGAGGGGAAGGAGAGGCAAAGGCTTTATCTGCTGGGTGGATGGGGAGGTGGGATGAAGAAACAGTAGATCACCCAGAGCCAGGAAGTCAGGACATGGCAGGTGCAGCCACATGTCCCCGTATTTTTCTGGCTTAATTTCTCCAGATTCCTTAACTGCAAGTTTCCTGAGTTCCCTGCCACCCTGTCCTGAAAGTCCGAACCAGCCCCAAGACCCACAGTCATCTCTTGGTACTGAAGCTGAAGAGGACAACGCTGCCAGGGGGCTGCAGACTGAAGCAGGAGCAGGACCGTGTGGCTGGCGCTGTGATATTTAGAACTACATTTAGATGCGACGATGTGTTGATTTATTGAAGACGTATAACCTGAGACATTAGGCAGCATACGCTTTCCTAATTTTCTCCATAGCCCCTTTTCCACCCCCTGCCCCCGCGACCTATCTGGTCATTGTTCGCTCTTGCTCCAGGGGATGGTAGAGCTTAAGCAGAGGATTCTGGTGTGACGGAGGAGATTTAAAGGTGGCTGCCTCCCACTAGCCTTCCCACCAATCTCGCCTGTAAGAGGAGGGCTAGGGTAGGGGAGGTGGTTGGGGAAGTTACAGGAGGAGGCAGAAGCACGGTCTTGCTTGGGGGTGACGGGCAGTACAGAGCCACATTCCTTCTCCTGTCCATGAAGACGAGGTTGTGCTGTTGGCTGCAAGAAGGATAGCAGAGGAATGACTTTGGTCCAGCTCTATTTGGGAGGGAGAGGGCAAGACCTCCATGCTCCACCCACGCCTCCCGCCCTGCAGTGTGTGTGATGTGGAGGAAGTCCCAAAGGTCTCAGGCAAGCTGGGGTTAAAGGAGAGGAAGCAGACCTAGAGGCACCCTTAGCACCAGCTGCAGCCCACATGGGGAGCACTCAGGAGACTGGGCTCCCTCAGATGCAAATGCCATGACCTGCCCCAGCGGTAGGGTACAGGGAAGAAAGTAAGCTGATGAGACCTAGAAAACTGAAAGCTCCTCGTTGTTCCCCGGACTCGGGGCCATTTCACCCCTGAAAGTCTCTTCTTTTGCACTAGAGCTGATGTATCTGCCTTGTGACACGCTGGAAGGTTTTAGTCAAGTGGAAGATACAGAGGGAGAAGCTTAAAGATGGAGCCTTGTTCCTGAATTGAGTCACGAGCCTAAACTCACTTGATTGGATCACATTTAGCAGAAAACATCTACAACAAGACAGGGTGATTAGAGTTAGTAAATTAAAGCAATTCTAAAACTACAGCTGTATTTTTGTACTACTGAATTTCCGTACTATCCTGTCTGTGAAAGATAACGTCAAATATACAGGGCAGAGAAGAGAGTGGGCTCTTATTATTACACACATTTCATTTTACTTTCCCCAAAGGAAGCTGACTCAGTTAAATCTGTGGATGGCATGAGCCGAGGTTCTGCCTCACCTTGTTCACAGTAGACTCCAGTGGTCCCCAGAGGGCAGTAACAGGTGTATCCACGAGGCAACGGCACACAGGTGGCTCCTTGGCTGCAGTGGTGTGGAGGGTCATGCTCAGGGTCACAGGTGGAAATGGTCTCGGTGCAGAGTGCTCCCTTCCAGCCACTAGGGCAGTTACAGCTGCAGGTTAAGAAAGAAGGCAGCAGGATTTGAGCACTTGAGCAGGGATGGATAGGCACTTGTGTATCATCCTGATGGTAGCTTGGCAGTTTTGACTGAGGTTCCAAGACAGAAAAGATTTTGTATATGAAAGCAAATTGTGGAGCAAACTACCAAGATTCAAAATGTCAAAGGAGAGACCTAACAAGTGGCTATGGGATTACTGGACTCCCCATCAAAACCGGACAGCTACACGTAAAAGAGTGAAATTAGAACGTTCCCCCACACCATATGCAAAAATAAACTTAACATGGATTAAAGACCTAAATATAAGATGTGAAACCATAAAACTCCTAGAAAAGAATACAGGCAGAATACTCTTTGACATAAATTGCAGCAATAATTTTTTGGATCATTCTCCTAAGACAAAAGAAATAAAAGCAAAAATAAACAAATGGGACCTAATTAAACCTAAGAGCTTTTGCACATTAAAAGGAAACCACAGACAAAAGCGAAAAGACAACCCATGAAATGAGAGAAAATACATGCAAATGAGATGATCAACCAGGGGTTAATATTCAAAGCATATAAACAGCTCACACAGCTCAACATCCAAAACACAAATGACCCAGTTTTAAAAAATGGGCCAAAGACCTAAATAGACATTTTTCCAAAGAAGACATACAGATGGCTAACAGGCACATGAAAAGATGCTCCACATCACTAATTCTTAGAGAAATGCAAATCAAAGCCACGAGGTGTCACCTTACGCCTGTCAGAATGGCTGTCACCAAAGAGAACACAAATAACAAAAGTAGATGAGCGTCTGGAGCAAAGGGAGCCCTGTGCACTGTTGGTGGGAATGTAAACTGGCGCGGCCCCTGAGGAAAACAGTATGGAGGCTCCTCAGAAAACTGAACATAGGACTACTGTGTGATCCAGCAATCCCACTGCTGCATATACATATATTAGGAAAAGAGAAAAACACTAATTCAAAAAGATGCATGCACCCCAGTGTTCATAGCAGCACTACTTAACAATAGCCAAGATGTGGAAGCAACCCAAGTGTCCACCAACAGATGGATGGATAAATAAGGCATGGTCTATGTACAATGGAATATGAAAGAATAAAGCCATAAAGAGAATAAAATTCTGCCACTTGCAGCATGTTGATGGACCTAGAGAATATTATGCATAGTGAAATAAGTCAGACAAAAACAAATGCTGCATGATGAGATAACTTATATGGAATCTAAAAAGCAATGCAAATGAATCTATACACAAAAAAACAGAAGCAGATTCACAGACACAGAAAACAAACTAGTGGTTGCCAGTGGGGAGAGGGAAGGAGGGAGGGAGAACATAGGGGTATAGGATTGACAGATGTCTATGTTATAGATAAGCAAAAAGGATATATTGTATAGCACAGGGAGTGCTTTGTAATAACGTAAAAAAATCTTCTTTTTAAAGTTTTTTTTCTTTTTTTGGGGGGGGATAATTACATTTATTTGTTTATCTTTTAATGTAGATACTGGGGATTGAACCCAGGACCTCTTGCATGCTAAGGACACACTCTACTACTGAGCTATACCCTCCCCACTTCTTAGCTATATTAATAGCTTTTAATAGAGCATAACCTATAAAAATGCGGAATCACTATGCTGTACACCTGAAACTAATATACTGTTTTGTAAGTCACCTATACTTCAGTAAAGCACAAGAAAGAAAAGGATGACTCCACCTAAGAGGGTTTAAAAAGAGAGTGAGAAATGAAAGAAATCTACTTTATGATACCCCCGCGGGTCCTGGTCACACTTCTCTTGATTTGTTACAGTGTCCTTACTGGTAAACCGTGGACGCAGGTGACCGTGACAGCACTGTGGTTGTCAAACGGCATCACCAATAGTACAATTTCTAACGTGAACAAGTAAAGACGAGGCAGGTAGAAAACAGAAATATCTTTAACTCTGTTTTCTTTGGGCTGGAAGAATCCTCGCAGCTTCTGAGTGTGACAGGCGGTTCATACCGTCCCCTCTAGATGGACTAACCTGCATGATACATCACATGCCCGGTAGAGGGGGTGGTTAGGCCAATGAGCACACCTTCTGCGAACATTATTAACAACCTTTATCATTTTACAGAAACAACAGGTAAGAGAGTCATAAAATTGAGATTAACAAAAAGAGGAGAATGAGAATCACTTGTAACCTGACTGCGGGAGGTGCTGTCTTTCGCACGAGCAGGTACCTTTCCACTACTTCTTCTAAGCAAACTTTAATGTTGATAATGTCTTATATGGTGTTTTACATCCTTTTCATTTAAAAGCATTTTATTGTGAAACATGCCCACAGCACATAATGTACAAAGTGAGCATCTTTGAACCCACCACCTGAAGCAGCAGAGAATTACCAGGACCTTGAAGGCCACGTGTGTTCCTGTCCTGATACCCTCCTGTGTCTTCTCTGGGAGAGTTGAAATTTGAGATAATCACTCCTCGATTTTCTTTAGAGTTTTAGTTTTAAGTTGTGTCTGTCTTTAAAACTGGTATAAATGTAATGACATTGTATACATTCTTCTGTGACTGCCTTTCGTGTGGGATTTTATGACTGGGATTCACCTGTGTTGGTGCACGCAGCTGTTGCATTAACTGTCAGCGCTACACAACTTGATGAACACAAGTTCATATTTTTTGTGTAGTCAAAATTTCAGTATTTTCTTCTGTGGTTTGCATTTTTTGTGACATATTTAGGAAATATTTCCTTATTCTGAGATTAAAAAATATATATATATTGTATTGAAGTAAGATCAGTTATAATGTGTCACTTTCTGATGTATAGCATAATGTCCCAGTCATGCATATACATACATATATTTGTCTTCATATTCTTTTTCATTATAGATTATTACAAGATATTGAATATAGTTCCCTGTGCCATACAGGAGAAATTTAATTTTTATCTATTTTATATATAGTAGTAAATATTTGCAAATCTCAAACTCCCAATTTATCCCTCCCTACCCCCTTTCCCCAGGGTAACCATAAGTTTGTTTACCATGTCTATGAGTCTGTTTTTGTTTTGTTGATGAGTTTGTCAGTCCCCACCCCCCCCTTTTTTTTTTTAGATTCCACATATGAGTGATATCATATGGTATTTTTTCTTTTTCTGGCTTACTCAACTTAGAGTGACGATCTCTAGGTCCATCCATGTTGCAGCAAATGGCATTATTTTGTTCTTTTTTATGGCTGCTGAGCTCTTCGAAGGCACTAAGGTTTCCACCCAGGTGGAGGGTGGCAGCCTCAGGCTGAGCACAGGATTCTGAAAACATCGCTCTGTTACCTCCCCACCAACCAATCAGAGGAGAGTCACACATGCTCCCTGCAGCCCTTCCCCCAACGTTCGCCTATAAAACTCTTCCCCCCAAACCACTGGGGAGTTTGTTTGGGGCTTTTTGAGCACAAGCCACCTGTTCTCCTTGCTTGGTCTATGTAATAAAGCTTTCTCTGCTCCAAACGCTGACATTTCTGTCTGTCTGGCCTCACTGTGCATTGGGCACATGAATTTGGGTCCAGCAACATCCATATAGGGCGCTGTATGTTCCAAGATAAACAGGTGTGGCTTTTAAATGGAAACGTGTAGGGTCTTCATTCCACATGGATGAGGAGGAGTTGGGAAGCCTCTCCTATCTGCAGCTTCATCTTCATATGCTTTCTTCCTGCTACTTCTCATTCTTCATGATTACATTCTTTACTATTAGCAATTTATTTATTATCACATTAAAAAGTAAAAAAAATACCTGGTAAGTCACCTGCAGAATGACCAAGTTTTCTCCCATAAAATGAGGTAAATTCCTGCTTCTAACTAATTAAGCTTAGTTGTGGGAAAATTAGAATGCATAGTTGTAAAGCAAGTAAAAGGTTTTATTAAAAATCGTAAAGAAGTAAAAATAAAATCATAAATGGTAAGGCTAATGCCAAAAAGAACTTCCTGTGACGGTGACATCCTATGCCTCATGCTTTGTTCTTAGCACTTCCATGGACTTGGTCAAGTTATACATTTTTTTCCCTGAAAAATTTCCATAAAATTCAGCTAGTACTTTTAACTTATTATTAAGTGCATTAGGTGTCTTGGATCCCAGAACACAGCAAGCCTTTTCATACCTGGTTGGGATTAACTTGAATTTGACTCCCCACTAACCCTCTTCCCACAATCTCATACTCAACAGGTCACAAAACACCATGAATATTTCTCTGTAATATCTTCTAAATTGATCTTTAATTTTCTCTTCTATGGATATTTCTTAAAACTAGGCCCTTTTTCGTGTGCTTGGATTTCCAAAACTGCCTCCTAGGAACCCTGCAACATACCCATCCTGCAGAGGGATGCTGAGATACCTTGCAAACATCTGTCTTCCCCATGGCTCTTTCCTGCTCAGGAGCTGTGTCTCCTTCCGGTGTTTTCTCACCAGCCCGAGGGACAGTGGTTAGCGGTTCTTTGAACTTTGCACTTTGCTTTTGATCATGTTCTGGGGAGGAAGTGCAGGGCAATTGTTCAGGGCTTTTAAGACTTTACGGGCGAGAGGGCTGCCTCACCCCTGTCTTCCAGAGGAGACTCTGACACCCCACTTCCCCACCTGCCTTTCCGTGGGCCAGTGTCAGCAGTGAATCGCACCTTCCCACATATTCTAGGGGGGAAATTTTGACAAATCACTTTTCTAGCTGTCCCACCCACGTATGAGACATAGGAAATTTATGAAGAGCTGGAGTGTAAAAGGCTGAAGCAGAGAGCTTACCCCCTATTCACTTGTCGTCCGCCCAGAGCCCTCTGTGTACTACTGCTGCACAGAGGGCCTGCTGGACGAAGTAGCTTGAGTTATCAGACAGCGTTCCTTTGTTACTTCCTCCCCGCTCCACAGGGTCACATTTTGTTTCATGTTAGAGCAGTTCAGATGGCAAATTGTGCAGCTTTGCTGGGGTCCACCCAGAGAAGGCCCTTTCTAAAGGAGCCCAGACTCAGAGAAGCAAATCACAAATGTAAGCCCTGATAAACCCTTGCATGGTGAACCTTTCTGGCAACGCTCTCGATGCTATGAATTTCAGATAGTTTATTTCTCTTGGTGCCTGGAATAAGACGTAGTGATTCACTTTCACTGTTGAAAAGACAGCACAAGAGCTACACTGATCCTCTTCTGTTTGCCTCCATCCGTTCGCCAGTCACCTAGCGCGTCTGCATAAACACACTTTCAGTAGGAGCGTCAGCGCGTGTTCCTAGTTTGTGCGAGTGCAGTGCCGGTGAGAATGCAGACACCCAGCTACCTTCTTTCCCAATAACGTCACACTTACTATACAGTCGCCCCGCTCTCCACGCACGTCCCACCGTTGCCACATTGCATCAGGCTACAAGGAGAAGCATCGCACTGGCCGACGCTGCGCCCAGCACTCGGGTGGCCCTCGGGACTCCCCAGGCTTCTGAAGTGGCCCTTCTTCTTAGTGCGAACTTGAAGAGTAAATATACAGCCTTGGAAAGAGGGAAAATACTTCGTGTTTTAAAATGGAAGAAACAGATAAAACAAGACAATTACTTTTCATTTTTAAATTAACATTTTCAACATAAAGTAATACATACTAAAAAAAAATTAGTAACACAGAAAGAAAAATAAAAAATCATCTACAAATTCACCACTCCAGAGAAAGCAATTATTAACATTTTGAGACATTTGGAGTATATTTCTATGCTTAGTTGTATTTTCCTTCAAACAAAAGTAGAATCCTACATTAAACTAAATAATATATATTATACCAAAACTTTGTATAGCATAAATGCCATTAACTATTTTCTGATAGCATTAATGGTTTTTAAATGATGGCATAATATTCTCTTATCTCAGAATATATTTAATCAACCTTCAATTATTGACTATTTCTATTTCTTGTTATTAAACATAATCCTCTAATAAATATCGCTATATGTGTATCTTTGTACATTTGCTAATTGTTTTCTTAGTATGAATTTAAAGAAGTAAAACTATCAGGGTAAAAGCTATGGATGCTGTGAAGGGCGCCCAAATGTCAGAGATACTTCCTGCAGTTATGCCTGCCCCACCACACACGGGGGCGCCTGCTTCTTCACAGACACCGTGACGTGAGAGATTATTATGTTTCATTTTAAAGGAAACAATTAAATGCCCTTTTGCAGTTTTTAATCGGGCTTGAAAGTCTTTTTTTCTTTTAACATTTTTTATTGATTTATAATCATTTTACAATGTTGTATCAAATTCCAGTGTAGAGCACAATTTTTCAGTTATACGTGAACATACATATATTCATTGTCACATTTTTTTTCACTGTGATCCACCACAAGATCTTGTATATATTTCCCTGTGCTATACAGTATAATCTTGTTTATCTGTTCTGCATCTGCCTGTCAGTGTCTACAAATTTTGAACTCCCAGTCTGTCCCTTCCCACCCCTCTCCCTCTTGGCAACCACAAGTTTGTATTCTATGTCTATGAGTCTGTTTTGGTTTTGTATTTATGTTCATTTTTTTGGGAAATCTTTTAATGAATTTATTAGTCATTTGTAATTTCCCCCTTTCAGTTGCTTTTTAGGTACTGTCCTTCTCCACTTACCTTTTTGTCTATACCCTTTTTAACATTTATTTGAAAGACCTCTTTATATAATGAGCACATTAGCTGTTTGTCATATATTGTAAATACTTTCTCCAGTTTAATATCTGCTATTTAATTTTGCTTAAGGTGAGTTCTTTCATTTTTATGTAGAGAAGCTTATAATATTTATGCTGTCGCATTTACCTTTCGCTCTCCCAGGGATTTGCCTTTGCACGTGCGTATCCTTAGAAAGGTCTTTTCCAGACAGATAATGGGTGATCTTACTTACACGTGGAATGTGAAATCTGCCTTTTGCAGAGTGAAATGCACTCAGCAGAGAGCAAAAGTGTAAGATGGAGTCAGGTGGGCCTGGGTTCAGTTACAATGTCTTCCACATAATGGCTAGATCACAGATCTAGTTATCAGCTTTCTGCCTTTAAAATGGGGGCAAATACATCTATTCCATGAGTCAAGAGGCATAAGAAAATATACAAAAACTAGCCAGTATAATGCTTGGCAATAGGCAGGTCTTGTATTCCCTTCCACACTGTCTCAGAAATTCACTATTTCTTTTATTAAAAAAAGATTCCCTTTTAACAAAAATTGTGGGCTGCTAATATTAGGTTTTTGTTATTTTTATACTCATCCACTGCAAAAGAAACTTTGTTTAAATGACTGTAATATATATTAATGTCTGAAGTGTTCATTTAAAACCACTTCTCTTTTATATGAATAGATAAAATACTTTTGCTGTGAGAAACTGCTAAAATATGTTTTTCGGCTAAAAACGTGGCAATGCTATATTTGGAGGAACATCTGACCGGTATGAATAGTTGTATGTGTTTATTTCGCAGAGAGATGTTTCATGTCGGTCAACATAGCATACAACGTAAAGGCAGTTACAGTGGAAGTCATCTGTCGAATACATATTGCATAATTTCATTCTTTTCTAAATAGCAGATTATATAACATAATGGGCTTCATACAGCTCCCTGCAGCAGGTACTCAGTGTCTATATCTTGCATATGTTAAAACAGTTATGAAAGAGACTTTTGGAGCTATGATATTGGAAGGACTAGTGAGGTTCCAAATAAATGATAGTTTTTTTTTTTGACAGTAAGAGATTTTTAAATTATTACAATAAAATAATTACTCTTGCCTTATGGGCTCTGGTTTGAAAAATCCTATGCAATTAAGAGAGAGAGAGAGAGAAAGGGAGAGAGAATGCGAAAAGATAAACTAGCAAGAAACTTAACTGTACCGGCAGTGTGGCGCATTTTCAGGCTGGAATAACATCTCTACAGCATTGCTAATGAATCTGAGTCTATTTTCTGTCTACTCTGTTCAAGTGAGTAATGTTTAATAATCCCCCTGTCAGGGAACACTAGCTACTCAGACACCAGAATAACAGTTGGAAGGGATAGTAGATTTCCCCACGTTCACACCAGTCAAAAGTAATTTTCAATTAGTAGCAGATCTTAGAACATTGATCAAAGCTATAGTTCTCCTCTCCAGAAAAAAATGCACATGGCTACACACACAATTGTGTGTGTGATTTCAGGAGACGCGGGGACCCACTGAATCCCCTCCCTGAATCGCCACATGAGAACCCTGTAGTTCTGTATTTAGAGATGCTTTTGGTGAGGAGGGAAGAATTTCTCTTATTTGGACAATAAAACAGTAAGGCCTCTGTGTCTGGCATAAGTAGAGTTTTTTATCTGGAGAAGGGTTAAGTGACTTCTTCATGAACATTAAAGCATATAGGGAAAATAATGGCCCAGTTTAGACCATTTACAGACCAAAAACAAGTGGGCTTGGTCAACAGTGAGAATTTGTATTTTAGTCCAAGAACTTCTGGGTTAGTTCTGTATCTGAAGTGTTTGTAGAAGTGTGAGAGCCCCTGTCAGATAATCTTTTCCTGTGTGATTTAATCACCATTCTACACACAAATGTGATAACCTTAACCTGATTATTCAATTCTTCCATTAAAATGCTATATTTGCTTTGTTATGACTAATTAACACAGTGGCTTCCAAATTTAGGGAGGCTTATGGAAATGCAAATTTTTAGACCCCATCATAGAGATTTCAATTAAGCAGTTCTGGGAAGGGTCCAGAAATCTATATTTTAAAGAAGTCATCCTGTATCATTCCTTAGAGCCAGTGAAATCAGCTCTTGGGAATCATAGGCTTACAGCGCAGTTGCGATCTGTCACTATGATAGGTTGGACGTGCTTGTGCATAATTTTCAGTACATAATAAGTGCTAGTCTATAATGGAGGAGATGCAGACGTCAAGGAAGGATCAGACGTCAGGAGACAAATGATAAAATTAAGGGCTAAGGGCCTGACGTTTCCATAAGCCTGTGGATTAAGTGGCAGTTACCAAGAAGACCTCCCGGAGATTTGCATCCTAAGAATCTGGCTGCCAGGCGTGTGAGTCCTAGCTGCTTCTGTCGGGAGGGGCCAGCTGGGTGTGTGCTGGGTGTAGGCTCATTAACACACTGAAGGAGAAAACGACAGGTGTTGACAAAAGCCTGTCTTTGTTCTAGTAATCAAGAGATAAAGAAAAGTTCCTAGTAGGAGGGAGAGAATAAGACAAAAGGAAATCCGGAAATGCTGGACTTCAGTAAATCTGAAAGCGTCAAGTAGGTTGAGGACAGGGTGGTGTAACACTCATAGAAGTTAATTTATTGAGTGTTTATCATGTTCTGGTTTCTGGTATAAGCACTTAGTATAATTACCTTATTTAATTAACTCACAAGCACCCTCTGGGGTAGGTATTTTTCTTTTACAGAGGAGAAAGGGTAAGTAGCAGGCTTAAAGTCACAAAGCTGTTACATGGCAGAGCCTGAATTGGAAGACGGGCTGACTCCAGAGGCAGAGCCACTGTCCGCAGAGCAGATGCTTGAAAGGAGCCGTGCCTCCTGCCACCACCAGCACGGTCGCCACTGCTAACACATGGCGAGCGCTCCCCGCCAGGCAGTCCGCGCTCTTGCTCCACTACCTCACTCTCAGAGCTGGAGAAGGGCTGTGATTAGCCCATGCACAGCCGAGGCACAGGGGGTCACGGGGACGTGAGGTGACTCGCCAGAGTCACAGAGCCTGAAGGTGGCGGGGGGGGGGGTACATATCCAGGCAGCTGGGCTCCAGAGTCCTCACTCTTACCCTTGATGCTGTGTCCAGAGTGTTCATAACCGTGTCTCTGAGTTAATGACGGCAAGTTCTGATGAACCCCCACAAGGTCTCTGTTTCACTGAGTGGAAGGTGGGCTATCTTTCACATTTGTAAGTTCACCTGTCCTTTTCTTTGAATACAATGTTTGAAAAAATGCACTGATTCATTATGCCCTTCAGATGAAGTCCTGCAGGGAAAGAACTCGTGAGCTGTCTGCTGCACTGAGCACAGTGCCTCAACGTGCCTTAAATGTTCTTTACGAAACTCTTCTGAGCATTAGCACTGATAACATAATCAGAGAAAATGTTTCTTTGAGTCTTGGCAGAATGAACTAATTTTACTGAAACCTGACCTTGTATTATGTTGGATTAGCTGTGTTGCTTCCATATGTTTCAAGTGCGTGGCATCCTGCATCAGTATTTAGGCAGAAGTCAGGGGAGGTGGGGAGAAGGGTGTGGTCAGGCAGGCGGAGAACTCAGAACAGGTTTGTGGTCCACACGGACGTGCAGCCCTGCTCCTGGACTCTGATGGAGAGTAGCCTGGTCGTGAGTGACAGGCTTCGGGCACCACAATGAGCAGCCCCTTGGCCAAATATTCTGGGGCTAAGAGCCACCAAAAAAACTTGTTTTCACCAAATGCATTTTTATAACAATTCAAAGTTGTTATGAGCCTTTATGTGACAACTCTACTATGAACTGGCTTTAAAGGGAAGGTCTGAGCCTATGTTCCTTTTTGAACTCAGGGAGACAGACTATGGCAGTATGGTTCCTTGCCCAAGCATGGTGTTTGCCCTTAATCCTCGTGGCTTCCGCTGGCCTCCTTGGGCCATAGCTTGATGGTATGGATCAACTGGCAGGAATCACTAATCTTTCATATCAAGTACATTCCGAAGTTAGATGAAGTTTCAGTTTGCACTGTGACTCCATGTGGTCTATGCTACTTACCCTGTATTAAAAAGCACCCACAACCTGATCCCCAAATCAGGCACCACTTGATTTTTCCTCCACGGGATTTGTCACCTTATACTGCTGTATAATTTATGTATTCATCATACTTAGTGTTTATTGTCTGTTCCCTCCTTTAACCGACTAGAAGGGAAGCTCGTGAGGGCTGGAATCCTTGTTTTGTGCACTGAAACATCCCAACACCTAGTACACAGGTCATCAGTGGTTAGTAAGAGATGCATGAATGCTTTCCATTAAAATCCAACTCTGATCACGTCTGATTAGAAGGCAACCCTCCTTGCTGGTTTTAGAACTAGAAGTATACTCCTGACACGTTTCTGTCTTTTCTCAGGTCTTGAGACAAGCAGGTATAGTGTACAGTCCATCCAGGCCTTACCTTGAAAGCCGTTCTTAAAATCAGCTCCGTCCGGTAAGAGCTCTGGAGTATACTCGCTGCAGCCGCCTACATAAAACTGGCCGAAGACGTTGAGACCAACCAGCTTTCCTGGGGAGATGACGGATTTATTTTCATGATCATCTACCTTCAAAAAGAAAAAAATTCAAAACCTATTAAAAAAGGAATTGATTCCCCAGGGTGAACTGTTAAGACACCCTTTTGTTATTTCCCATTCAGCTGGCTCGAAAACTTACAAAGACCTGAATTTTGAAGAAATAAAAAACGCTTCACCACTCAATTCTCTGTGTCTCTGCTGATGTCTGTTACCATGGATATATTAATATAGCAGTGATGGTTTTGCATTTCAATCAAAATCGTAGTTCTTCACAGATTAGGGGCTGGCATCCCACTGGGCCGCCTCCATCCAGCCTTGCCTCCCTCTCCCGTCCATTCCCGAATGACCACCAGCCATCGATCAAAAAATGGAAATTGACCACGGTACCCAGCTCCCTTCTTAAATTTCTCAGTAGCTCTTCATATGTCTTTGGATGAAAATCTAAACTTCTCAGGTAAGTCCTTTGATGATATAGACCTTGTCTACCTCTAACCACACCTTTTGCTGCCTTCACCTGAAAGCCAGACTGAACTCTTTGACCTCCTTAAGCCCACACGAGCCTCTGATCTTTTTCTGAGCTGCTGTGCACTTAAGGTTGTGCTTGAGCATCACCGTTCTTGAGAAGCATTGCTTGAGTCCTCTCTCGCCTTATCGGTTGGTTATCCCCTAACTTATCTCCACGCCACTTAATTGCAGTCACCCCCTAGTCTTGTGCTCTGTGTGCTGGTCTGTGAACCTGGTGGGGGCAGGCAGCACGGCTCATCATCTGTGCATCTCAGCCCAGACCCGTAACACAGCAGCACTCCAAGTCTGCGGGACAGACGGAGGAACGACTCGTTACCTTCAGCCAGCCTGTTCGGAAGGACCTCCCCAGATGCACTGTGTGGATCCCACGGCTCAGATCCAGGGGATCGCTGCTGATACTCGCTGTGCCGGATCCCAGGTTGTAACTGTAAACCACGCTGCCCCCGCGTAGACCCACGGCCAGGAAGTCATCGCCACTCAGCCCTAGAAGGAGGAGATGCGAGGGGCAGGCTTGCTGGGAGGAAACCCGGGCGTCCAGGCAGCTGGTTTTACCCTCTGGCTCTGAGTCACAGAGCTGGACAGTGAGTGATCACCGACACTGAGCTATATCCACCCCCTCCCCCGTCTTTAACCCATAACTTTAGGCTTCATAAATTGACGAATCCTCCCTGCATATAATGTTATGAACAATAACTACGTATCTTAGCCCATCCCCGTACATGGTCTAATTTAGCTGGTCCCTAGAGGTTTTGGGTGACTGCTCTCAAATTTGATAAAATTCTATTTTTTTCAAGAGGGTCTGGGAATTGATATTGTCACATCACCATCATGTGCTTCTGATGCAGTTGTGAAGAGGTCCCACCTGGAGGAGCCCTGCCTTAGGAAGCCTTGAGCCCACTTGCATAGTTTTAGCTGGTACTCTTGCCCCCTCTGGTGGTGCAATGTGGAATTGTATGTTTCAGCTTTCTCCTTTTGGCTGATTGGCAGATGGATCTACACAATGTAACTGCCGGTTGTCTAGCCTGTGTTTACCATGCTGTCGACCTACAGAGGCAAGTGCAGTATTAGCATTCATCTCCCCGCATACAAAGCAGAGACGGGAGAAGACCAGAGAGTGCCACATGTAAAAATCCCAGAATTCAGAAACGCTGGGGCTGAAGCAAAAGATTTTACTTTTTAAATTTATTTCTTTTGGAGGATTTTGAAGGAATCTGTAGCAGGAGAGGACTGAAGAGGCATTTAGTGGCAGCATTTTCATGGGCCCAGTGTTTATCCTTTGCTTGGGCTCTTCCTCTTTGAATCTTTCAGGATTCAGACAGAAGCAAGATTTACAGTGCTCGTTTGAATTTTTCATTTGCCAGTTTTTTTCCTGGCATGCCGAGTAAAGAAAGAGTTAGGGGGCAGGAATTCCTTCTTTTTTTCCTCCTTTCCTCCCTGCCTTCCAGTGGTCATTCAACAGGTATTTATGAAAACTGCCTGAGGCTTTGCGGGTGGTTTCACGACAACTGAGACAGCATCTCCCTGAATGAGGAGAGGGATGTAGCCAACAAACGCTGTAGTAAAGGATCTGTGCTCTAAGTGCAGGGCAGGCCAGCGGTGCACAGAGCAGGAGAGATGAACCAAAAGGGTGGAGGGAGGGTAGCCACTGGGAGAAGCCTAACGGAGAAAATGGCATCTGAACTGGAAACCCCAAAGAATGGCCACTTGGAGAGTCTTTGTGCAACAGAGTTGCTGACCTATACGACCTACATCTGTTCTTATTGTGGTTATTTTATTTCTCCATTCAAAGCTGGCTAGGTGTCAGGCGGTGTGCTCTGTGGGTATATAAGGTTTCATTCAGAGGGATGGCTTGGGCTCTGTCTGCCTAAATCTCCCATAGTCGAGGCAGACAAGAAACAACTGTCTACCAAATAGAAAATCGAGGGACGGGGCTTTGAAAGATGAACAAGAGGCTGAGATAGACAATAATCTGGATCGGGTCGGGTAACACCTGCATTTGTGAGCGTGGCTGGAGAAGGCATCCTGGGGAGAAAGACAAGCTATGTGTGATGTGTGTGTGAGTCCAGTGCTCAGTGCTATGGAGTCCTCATGTTGACCACATCAGTCCTCCCAGGTCTGTTGGGGAATTTGCATCATTATACCCATTGGAATGGTGAGGAGACTGAGGCACAGAGACACTAAGCATCTAGACTTGTACTTTGTATGTGGTGGAGACCAGGTCCAAACCTACACTCCCAGGCTCAGAGCCTGCTGCCTTCACTACGCTGAGAGCCATTTCCCTCCAAGGCAGGGCAGAGTGTGCCCGAGACTGGGGCAGCAGGCTGACGCTCCACACTTTACCTGGGATGTGGCTCCTTTCAGACACGTGTTAATTCAGAAACGGACATTGAGTGAGTTGAAGAGAACAGAATATGTTAGTCCCCCTCGTGCAACAGAATCACTGGTGGTTGAGAGAAAGGTGGTTTTGTGGTGCAAAATGTTGATTTCACAGCTGGGGACCCTGAGCTCAGAGAAGATAAAGTGATTAATTTTCTAACTAGTTAGTTGCTGACTTGAGAGTAAAACACACGTGCTTTTCCTTGATCCCACACATGCATAGTGGGTCTATAAGTTGCTTTCGCACCAGTTGTAGGGCACATACTATGTGGCTACAGATTGAGTACTGCTTAATTTGAAATGGTTTTCTTTGAGGGCAACCAGTCCCACTGCACCACACGTGGTAAAATGTGTTCCTTCTGCGAATCTCCCTTCTCTCTATGTGGAAACAGAAAGAAAAGGAGGAGGGACACGTCGATTAGCTCACTCCTCTGACTTCATGTCTGCCTGCAGGATCTTTGCCCCAATTATAAGAGGTGACCTAGACCGAACTGGACTCCGGGAGGTCCAGGACGGCTGCACATGCCGGACAAGGCACAGCTCGGCAGCAGACAGGAGGAGCCTGATCAGGCAGACCTCTGCTTCAGCCACAGCCGGAGTACCTGAAGAATCGCCCAAGTACTGTTAAAGATGCTAGTGAGTCCTAGAGGGTTCAAGGAATCTTACCACGGCCCTTCTGTCCGGTGAAAAATACCAAGTTATCCTGCAGGGCCGAGTGGTGGTTTGCCAGCTGAAACCTCAAGCGGAACTCAAAATCGAAGCTGATGTCTGGGATCCGCGCGTAAGCCAGGAACGAGGTGTATCCAAAGGCATCCATCCCGCTGAACCTGGGCTGAGTGACGTTAACAGCTGCGGAAGAACCCAAACCAAGTGGTCAGAACAAACCCGTACGTGGACTTGTCAGAGGAGGGTGATGTTTTGCTGATGCACCTAACCGGATAGTCTGTTCGCTGTCCCCTTCCTTGTACTTACGTGCCCGGCAGCACTGAGCCTCTGAGGGACTCCACAGGGAATTCGAAACCAGAACGAAGGAAGTGTAGTGTGTTGAGATCCTGTATATAATCTTTTCATGCACATACCCTTTCTACATAATGAAGAATTTACTTAAAGAGCAAAACCCTATATTTTGGAGATTAATTTTAGGAATAGAAAAGATCACAGGCAGTCAAAGTATTTGCCTAGGTGCATGGTAAACCTAGTTTGGCATCCAAGCTGTGGATATGGCTTGAAGGGGAGCAAATCTCTGGCACCAGCCCTGCAGTCCTACTGCGTTTCCCAGTCTCCAGGGAGACTAAGTTACACCCCTTCTCTTCTGACACCTGGTCTTCATCTTCTCTCTCTTGGTGAATGATCTTGCTTCCTATTTCACTGACAAAAGTGAGCTCTAAGAACAGAGAAGTACCCATCCGGTCATCATGAAATCTTCCCACCCTCAATGCCCTCATTTGATCCACACGTCCCGCCTTCCCCCTGGTTACAGGGCGGACTCTGCCTCGGTATTGGGTCCTCCCCTTAGTCAAGGACATCACTTCAGCAATTCTTTTCCATTTCCCAGGAGCCACCGAATTTTTCTTTTCTACTAAGTCATTCCCGTCCACATCAGACAAGCTCAACTATGTCCATCTGAAAACACAGCTTTCCTCAACTCCATGTTCCTCTCCAGCGACTCCTGCTTCTCTGCTCACCACTATGGGGAGAATTTTCCAAACAGCATCTGCGTTGATTGTTTGAATTTTTTACCCACCACTCTGAATTTCACTCCATTAGGTGATCTTCTCTATCTTTCCTCTGAAGCCTCTCAGGCTAGGTTGCTAGTGACCACCATCTTCCTAAAGTCAATGTCAGTTCTCTGATTTTATCTTATCCTATGTCAACGGAAGCAGCTGACATAGCTGATTATTTCTTTTCTCTTCAAGTGCTTTCTCCACTTGCTTTCTCCTGGTAGTCTTTCCACCTTGAACTGCTCCTCCTCGCCTTCCGGTCACCCCCAGCTGCCACTGCTGTCTGGTCATCATGTGCGCCATCTCCAGGAGGATGGCTCCTGGGCAGTGGTCTCTGTCCTTGGCTTCTTCCCAGAACTCTAGGTTCATGTATCCAAGTACCTACTAGCTATTTGACATACGTTTGTGTGTCCATCAGGAACCTCCAACTGAACGTGCACAAAGCAGAACTCTTCTTTCTCCTATTTTTATAACCCAATCCCTAACCCAGCCTCCCCCACCAAATCTCTTCTTCAGTCTTCGCTGTCTTTGTTCGGAATGAAAACTAGTCATTGTTCTTAAACTGTTTCTCTCTCTGCCACCTCAACCAGACAGTTGTCAAGTCTTGTTAACATCGTCTTCATAGAATAGATCCTGGATCCCACTACTTCTCACCACCTCCTGCAATGCCACCAAAGTTCAATGCACGGCTCACTCTAGCTGTATTTCTGTGCTGCATTTCTATATTTGCTTCTTAACTGGTCTCCCTTGCTGCCTCTGTCCCCGTGTAGTCTCGTTTCCATATTGTAGCCAGTGCAGACTTTTAAATATTAATTGAACATTAAAAGTCTTCCAGTGTTTTCACTTGAATTAAAAAAAAATTTCCTTAGCGTAGGAGAAAGCTCCTTCTCTCCAAATTTATTTTATGTCCATTTCTTCTTGTTCATTCTGCTCCCACCGTGCTAACTTCTTTGTGTTTCTCACACCAAACATGTGCACAGCTCAGGGCTCCTTCTACTTGAGGCTCTAATGCCTAAAACATATTCTCCCCACAAAGGTGCGTGGCCTGCTCCCTCACTTCCTTCAGGACTCTGCTCAAGTGTCCCCTCTTCACAGGGGTTTTCCCGGACCACCTGTTAAACTCTTACTCTCCTCTTGTCCCCATCACCCTCTAGCTCCTTAACCTGCTTTGCTTACTGCAGTCTGATTACATTCTATGCTGTTTATCCGTTTACTTTAACTTGTCTCTCTCTCCAGTCAGGCCAGAGAGCTTGCCTGTCCTTCACAAACTCCAGGATGTGCAGCAGTGCCTGGTAGAAGCGGGCACAGAATACATATTTCTCAAATGGCTGAATGGACACATATAAAGGGCTTAGCATAGTGGCATATATACTTGTGTTTATTTTTCTGATGTTATTGCTTATCTAAGGTCTTAACTGTTCTGTTCTTATGTGATGAAGGGAAAAATTGGAGCTATTGGGTGAAGTGGGGAAATAGAATTTCTACACCGTCACCATCATTACTTGTTCAAAAAATTAAAAAAATTTTTTTTAGTCATTTGCCACTAAAGAATAAGAATGTTTCTGGATTTTGGTGGAGATATTAGAATCTTAATTCTTTTAGGTTTAAGATTCTACTTAAGGTTCTAGTCAAACATTCAGATATTTTGCACACTGACACTGAAAATCAAGGCAGGGGCCCCCACCCCCCTGGAAAAGTCAGTTGTTTTTTTAAAACTAAGTTATATAAACATAATTACCATTTCATAAGTTTTATCTTATAAATGTTGTTTTCTATTTAATATTTGATAATAATGTCTTTTTTGTAACTTGTAAGCCAAAAATACTAAATATTTTTCTTGAGGCATTTGATATTTTTTGACAAAGATGTTTGGCTTTTATGTGATAAAATATCTGTATGATTCCCTCACCATGTTGTTTAAAATTTTATGATATAGACTTGAAATAGTTTCTTAATATCAGCACTAAATTCTTACACTTTTTTTTTGTCTTCCTGTTTGTCTTTGAGTTCTCAGATGCTCATCTCCAGGCTCTTGCCTGATGCACAAGGAAGAAATCACAATGAACACTTAAACCTACCTGCTGGCCTCTCCCTGGGACTCAGGACCCTACTTCCATCAAGTTGTCTACCGGCCTTAGAATACACATGTCATATGTGACAGATCAGAGTTGGAAACAAGGGAGATAACGTGCCTGAATCTCTTCTCCCTTTGATTTACAATATGATTATAATTTATAATAGTCAATTTCTATAAAGAAAACTTTCAAATCCTTGAAGGACATAAAACGAGTCTCTAGTAAGTAGAAATATATATGAGGTTCATGAATAGGAAGTTTAATATGCTGAACTTGTCAATTCCCACTTAATTATTTTGTCATTCCAATGTGATTTTTTTTGAAATGTATGCAGGCACACATTAAAAGTCCAGAATAACACAAAAATGCACCTGGGAGATTTTTATTACAGTAAGAGTGGATTTTCAGATTAGTGAGAAAAAGATTATTCAGTAAGCAGTATGATAAAATAGTAACTAGAGTAAAGGAGGACTTTTTAATTTACTCCACACCTCAAATAAATACTCCATACTCCAGGTGGATAAAAAAATTAAATTAAAAAATGAAACCATAACAGCTTTAGAAATAAAAAGCACGGGTCAATATATTTATAGCCATTCTAAACTTGGTATAATAAAAGGAAGCAGAAAGAGAAAAGTGATACATTTGGCTACTTGAAACTTAGAAAGATTCTTTATGCTAAAAATGTGGAAAAATTAAGTCAAAAGACAACTGTATTGCATTTTGTGAATGTACCATATTTTTGTTACCCATTCTTCTGTTGACGTACACTTGAGTTGCTTTCATTTTTTTGGCTATCATAAATGATTCTACCATGAATATTCCTGTACGGGCTTTTGCTGGGATGTATGTTTTCGTCTCTCTGGATTGTGTACCAGGAGTGGGATTGCTGGGCAGTATGGTAACTGTTACATTTTGAGGAGCTGTCAAACTGTTTTCCAAGTGGGCTGTACCATTTTAGAATCCTACGGACAGCAAATAAACCACTGATACATGCAACAACAGGAAGGAACTTCAAAAGCACAAAACTAAGTGGAAAAAGGCAGTCACAAAAGATCATAAATTACATAATTCAATTTATATTAAATGCCTGGAATAGGCAAATCCATACAAACAGAAAGTAGCTTCGTGATTACCAGGGGCTGGGGCAAGGGAGTAATGAGGAGTGAAGGCTAATTAGGGTGACAAAAATGTTCTGAAATTAGTGATGAAATTAGGTAGTAATACAATTTAGCAATGGATATGCTGAATAGTACATTTTAAAAGGGTACATTTTATGGTAAGAAAAATGTGTCTCATAGAAGTTGTTATTAAAAAAAAAAGACAAATGGACAAGAGAGAAAATCCTTTTTATCACCCCACGCACTATGGTCAAAATGCATTTTTTGTAATTAAAAAGAGCTCGTTGTTGGGAAAGGTCAGACAAAGATAGACAATCCAGTTGTCATGCCGGCAAACAGTGCCCTGTTTCACTCTCTTCTAGAGAATGGAGAGTTAAAAAAAAAAAAGAGTTGTTATTCTTTTGTTTCTATACGTACAAATGCTTTGAGCAACACTTTTCCATTTTCCCAGGTAGCACATTTGGGATATAATCATTTCTAAGTTTGTTCTTACAAAAGCTGTTTCTCTGGAAATAGACTTTTGTCAAGGGGATTTTTTTTTAATCAAGCTATAATTAGACTTTACTTAATACACGCATAACTTTGCAACCCTGTGTGTACGGCACATGTGTTCTGATATTCTCCTGTGCCAACAGGGCATGTGTTCAATAACCAAAAAAGCTTTTAGATGTTGTCAGAGAGGCACCTTAAGCCCTTTGCTTTGCAGGAAGGAAAACTGTGTAATTCCTTAGTTACATAACACATGGGAGAAATGGTTGTCGAGGTTTTCCAACCTCCTTTCGCTGATTTAGACCAAAATCCAGTAGCTCAGTCTAGGATCCTAAAGAAGCATTTCTCTCAAAAGTTTTTGTTTATTATAACAAGTCATGGAGGAGAGAGGTATGAGGGAGGCAAGGAGACAGCAGCACGGGGAAGGCATTTTACAACCCACAGACAAAAAGACCCCTGAAATGTACATTTCTTCAACATTGTATTTTTGAAGCTTACGCAGGCAGTCAACTTAAAACGCAGTGGCTACAGCTGTCTCAGGAAAAACCAACTCTTACGGCAGCCAGCCTGACAAGGGCTCGGGAGACCCACTGGACACGGCAGCCACAGTGATGCTCCTGCAGGAAAGCCCCCTTTGGCGTTTGCTGTCGACAAGGTGTGCGTTAAGCCACCCGCCTGGAGACTGACAGGGATGCACTCCAGCAAGCTGAATTATCAGCCATTCACCCTCATGACAGCTTTTCTTTCTCTACAGCTTCAAGACTTGGGGCAGGAAGAGTCTCATTTTAACAATTTCAAGTTGATTTCATACACAAGGACAAAAAAGACGAGATTCAAAAATACCCTTGGCCTCTTTAGAGTGGCAAAGAGAATTACAACATGTCATTTTAGAGACTAAATCATTAGGTGCAATAGTCAGATTTGCCCTCTGGAAAAGATCGGATGTTTTGTGCCAGGTGTTAAGTTATGGATACAAATCTAAACGGGCAGTAAAATGCTGACTTTCAAAGAGCTGCGTTAACTTACAAGCCACTGACACACCTGCTATGCGCTAGGGGCCAACATCAGAGGCAGGAAAGAGTTAATTCCCTCCCAGTAAATCCCTTACTCAGGACCAAAGTGCTACCATTAGAGGAAGGGAATTAAAAATATACCCTCTATTTGCCTATTGAGTATAGGTAACCTCCTTGGCTAAGTTTATTTCTAGGTATTTTGTTGTTTATGATGCAATGGAAATGTTTATGCCAGTTACAAAATTCTGGTTTTTGAAGTGAAAAAAAAAAGTGAACAAAGGGCTGCAAATGGCAAAATATCCTTCTTTCTTATGAGTGAGTTGTATTCCACTGCATACAAATATGCTGCATCTTCTTTATCTACTCAACTATTGATGTGCATGTAGGATGCTTCCATATCTTGGCAGTTGTAAATAATATTGCTGTTAATAGCAGGATGTATGCATCTTTTTGAATTAATTCTGATTTTGTGGTTGGCTTTTTTTCTTTGATAACTATGTGAGTTTAAAAGCTAAAGCTCTAAATGTTCTTAGAAACAATGAACAGTACATATGTGTAAATTAAAAATTATATGTGCAGTTAAAAAAAAAAGATCTATCAAGCCATGAAAGACATGGAAGAAACTGAAAAGACATATTACTAAACGAAAGAAGCCAGTCTGAAAAGGTTACAAACTGTATGATTTCAACCAAATGACATTCTGGAAAAGGCACAGCAACAGAAATAATAAAAAGATCGTGGTTTCCAGGGGTCTGGGGGGAGGGAAGGAGGGAGGGATGAATAGATGGAGCACAAGGGATTTTTAGGGCAATGAAATTACTCTGTATGATACTATAGTGGTGGCTACATGTCATTATGCATTTGTCAAAACCCATAGAATGTACAACATGAAGAGTGAACTCTAATGTAAACTATGGACTTTGGTTGATAATAATGTGCCCATGTTGGTTCATTGATTGTACCAAATGTGCCACACTGATAAGGGATGTTGAGGGTAGGGGAGTAGATACGTGTGGGTGGGGAGGGCTGAGTGCAAACTCTCTGTATTTTCTGCTCAATTCTGCTGTGAACCTGAAACTGCTCTAAAAAATAAAATCTATTAATTAAAAGAAAGAAAAAAAATCCTATATTTGTCTATTGTTCAGCCTGCAGGAGAAAAAACCCTTAATTTAAAAATATATAAATAGATGAGTTTTTGTAAATGATTCTTGTTTGCTCTTCAAATTTTTAAATTTCAGAAATGAATAGGAAGCCCTGTTCTTAGTAATCGCTATATCATGCTCTCCTCAGAAAATAAGGACCCAAGTAGCCGTTCAGGAAGCCCTGCTCACATTGAGTAATTCATGCATTTTGAGACGTGAGCCATGTTTCTGCTGCTGAGTGTTTCTACGTACCATCTGTGCTTCACGTTCACATTCAGGGTTTACAGCAACATCATTGCAGCCAAGCTGGGCTCATTTAACACTATTTATCCTTCCCTTGGATTTATCCTTGATTTCTCAAGAATAGAGACAGAATATGGCAAGATAAGGCATATAGAATACTTCATAACTGTGGAGAGTGTGTAGATGTCAGACACACTGAACAATCTTAATGCAGTGAAGGTTCAATTGAAGTCAGGATCTGGTTACAATCTAGCATTAATTTTCAGAAATATTCTCTCTCTCCCTACTTTTTTTCTCATTATTCTCCCATTTAACCTTTGTCTTACAAATACGTAATGATAAGAACCTCAGACCTGAATGGCCAAGTCATTTAATCACAGACATAAGCCATGGGTTTATTGCAGTTACCAGTTGAATCATTTTGACTAATCAGTGCTGCAGAAATTGGTAAACTTTCTAAAAGTACTTCCTTGCTGGATTAATGTTTTTCTCTAAGAAACTGTTTATTTATCTGAGCTGAAAAAAATTATCCCTCTGAAAGCATCAATCTTTTCAGTTTAAGTTGATCTTAACAAATATATGGTCTAGAACCTGCATGTGCTCAATTTTATGAGTGAAAATTCGTATTAAATGATCGTGTGCTTCTTTATCAAAGTCGAGTACTTTTTAGGACACAAAACATTGCAGGGTCTTCATTTGGTAAAAGGGCAAAGAAAGCAAGGATCAAGTCATTTCACTCATTGAGGAAAATCAAAAGAAAACAAAGCGCTAAGTGATAAACACGTGACTTTCAGCACTTTTGATTTTCATTGACTTGCAATGCAGAGAAGAGAGGAGGAGCAGCCCCCACTTAAATCCATTCTGCTGAGTGTAGTCTGCCGGGGCCTCATCTGGGTCTTCATGCTGCGGGTGCCTGCACAGACCGGCACGTTTCCGTAGAATGGTCAGGAGACACGGGCCAGTCTGACCTTGACTTCCTGCAGCCAGGCTGCTGTTGGTGTCAGCCAAGGATGCAGCCACTGTGCTCCTACACCCCTCGTCCTCCTGTAATCTTTCCCACAGCTCAGCAGGCGTGAGCTTAGAGAACGCAAATTTAAGTGAACTTAATTCCATTGGGGTGAGTGGATGGTTTTAAAGTATTTTAAGAACAAGAATAGGCAGCTTTCATCTGCCACTCTGTTACCTCCTCTAACACTATCAACCAATTAGAATTACATAATACATTACATTTTGTTTATTGTATGTCCCAAACATTTTAAGCACAACTTGCAATCAGCTTCTCCAAGTTAGTCCTATGGAATCAGTGGAATGAATAAAAACCTCAGGCCATGTTTGAAAAGGAATTGCTATATTGGTGGTCTCTAAACTTTTTTGATCATGGCTCACACATATTAGTTATTTAAAATTACATACATGTATTAATATAATATGGACATCATAAAACACACACAAAACTGAAATAAAAGATTGGCATGAAAAAGAGAAGTGATATTTCCTTCCAGCACCACGGTTTGGGACCTGCTCCCGTGCGTTCTGTGAAAGGTGCGCTCTGTGGGAAAGCAGCACGCCTTGGTTTAGAGCTGCGCTGCTGCACACCTTCTCAGAGCCTTCGCGGTGCTGTCACACACCGTGAATTCCTGAAAGGGGAGTCGAGGGATATATAATGTTTTAAAGAAAGGCTGAAGTCAAAGAGCGCTGGCTTCCAGATCTGGATTCCCCTGCTCACAGACATACCACTTTTGACTAATTATTGAAATTCTTTGAGCCTCAGTTCGCCCATCTGCTTGGTGAATATAAGGGCACCCCTCCCTGAGTTATACGTGGATCACATAGGAAGACGCAAAGTCAGAGCTCGGCTGAGGGCCTGGCCTCCATCAGGCACCCGACAAATGTGAGCTCACTTCAACATATTCTTTTTTTTTTTTTTCTGGGCCACCTTGTTACCTTTTGCTGTGGAACACGCTTCTGGAAAGTTCCATATCAGACCATTCATTCACTGATTTTATTAGTTTATTTTTTCATTTTGACAAATACTCATTGACTTTCTTCTAAGCAGCAGGCATAGCGGTAGGCTCAGGGCAACAGCCTAGAGGAATATTCTGAGGAACTGTCAAGTCATTTGCGATTCAGCAAAAATTTGAGAGCCTGCCATGTGCAGGCCCCTTGGCAGCGGTGGCGAGGGCCCAGGCAGACGTGACAGCGACCTTCACACAGCGTGAGTCTGAGGGCAGGGGGGTGTGAGGGAGGCCGATATTCAAAAGAGAAGAGAAATAGGGCGAACTGAGCGGCGTGGGGGGTGGGGCTAGAGGATGAGGGGCGTCTGTCCCTGGCGGGTTTGTGCATCATCGCAGGCCGCTCTTACCTCATCCTAAGGAACACAGGAAGTCATCTGCAAGTGACTTTGATCACGGGCTGACAGAATATTAGAAAAGACACAATGTGACACATCAGTGAGCGTAAACACACAGGCGGACCCTTGAGCGGGACAGGGCGGCCAGGCCCCGGGGGGCTGCGCAGTCCACCTGCCGCGCCGCCCCGCCGCCGTCGCTGATTTCATCCCTGACGATCAGTGAGTTTTTATTGCCTCTTTGTAAAATGCGGACTCCGCAGTTCCTCACGTAGCATAAATGTACTCCGGCTGTAACCAGTTTCCCTTTCTGTGAAGAGTCTTTCAGGAACAGCAGACGTGCCTGCTCTGCCCTTGCTCCCACCCGCTCTTAAACTGACGGAGCCTGACCTGATGGGTGTGGTGCGATCTGGCAGGCTTCGTTTTATGGGAAACTCACTCTTTGTGGGAGGGCCTGGGCTGACAGACCTGCAGAGTGAAACTGTCCGCGGAGCCGAGGACAAGCTGCGGAGGTTTGTATTTTCCCACGTGGCTGAGGAAGTCAATTTGCCGTAAATATATTCAGGAGACGGCTCTGCCCCTGTTCAAGGCCTATCCATTTTAAAGACGTTTTTAATAAGCAGAAAATGTTTGTGTTGGGCGGAGAATTCTGTGAGGTTGCTAAGACAGTGACAAAGTGCTCGAATGAACAAAAAGAACATTTGGCCTTTAGACTTCAGTGTTTTCCTGACCATTCCAGAGGCGAGCAGAAAGCGTTTGATCGTAAATATTCTCTGTTCGCTGTTAAAAAGCATACAGTAACAGATGCATGGCTCCCGAAGACCAGAGGTGTGAAAATCCACGAACGAATCTGATTTTTTATCTAGTGCAATCGTTGGAAACTGCCACATAGGGACAGCCCTAAAAGAACGGGCAATGTGTCATAAATAAGATCTGAAATTTACTGTTTTGTTATTTTTCTAATTTGGAAAAATATAGTTTTCATTTTGCTGCTTACCTGGACATTTCTTTCATAACCTTGGAATAATGTTCATGCCATATCTCCCCTGGGTGGCAAAATAAATTTTAGAAGCATATAATTTAGTAAATCTTATAGACTGAAATAAGACAAATAACACAAGAAATCCTGTACTTTTTCGCACTTTGAGAAGGAGTCTAAGGGCTTATGAACAAAATCAGAAATATGTGAGAAAGTGTATCAGGGTACAAAGTTCAGGGAAATCTTGACACGGGCTGTATTAGTAAGGATTAGGCTGAACTACATATAACAGACAGAGCAAAATAACAGAGGTTTAAGCAAAACAGATGATTTCTTCCTCATTAATAAAAAGTCTGTGGTGGGCAATCCCTGACTGCACGGCAGTTTGATGGTTACCAGGAAATGTAAGCTTTCATCATCTTTTTGCTTCACCATCCTAGCAGATACCTTCCGTCTTCAAGGTTGCCTTACGATCCAAGATGATTTCTGAAATTTAAATCATCTCATCCACATTCCAGGCTTAAGAAAGAAGGAAGGATGGGGGTGGGGTCAACCTCGTACGGAGTTTTTCCGGAGGTCAGTACAGCACGGTAACACTGCTGCTTCCTTCTGATTGTTCCTAATTTAGTCCCATGGCTGCACTCTGCTGTATGGGAGGCTGCAGCATTTAAGCGGGGTACATTACTGCTTCAACTAAAATGAGGGGTGTATTCATTAAAAAAGAGAGAATATATTGGTCAAACAACTAGCAGACTCTGCCAGAACAGGCTTGACTCTGCCCAAGTCAAAAAATAAAGTTATTATCTCATTGTTTTTAACAGACATGTGTGTGTGAATGTATATAAGTAGGTGTGGGCACATATATATAACTAAATCTGACACCAGTCATTGGTAGGGTGCATAAAGCCTTTAGAGAAAGATTATGGCGTTAACCATAGACACTGGAGCAATTTCTACACCTAATGAAAGACTTTGATCGGAAAGTATTTCCCAGATATTTATGTGTATATTTTTAGAGATTCATTTGCTTATAAACACAAAGCACTTGTAATAATTGTTGGAACATTTACCGTAACTTTGCCCTGCTGAAACTGCCTCTTGCATAAACAGAGGAAAGGTGCTAATCCAATGTGCCAGTGGATGCGCTGGCAGGAGTCCATTGAGGCCACTGTCAAGAGCATTTCAGTGCACGTTGAAACATGCACTCTTTTTAATTGCTGCTTTTTTATATGTATCAATCTAGCTTTTTATCTTTACAGATACTGAAGTAAGAAAAAAAGTGAAAGGCCAGAGAGGTACACCTTCCTCCTGAGCAAGAAGAAGGGCAGTTCCCTCAGTTCTTAAGGAAGAGAAAACTCAGACCATTCAAAGGTTGCCTTCAACCCAGACAGAGCAAGTGCATTCACTTTCCAGAGTGATTTTTGTGTGGACACAATTGCATCTCTGTCTCCTTACTCTCTTCTGAGATTGGGTTTGATCTTTTTAATGGTTCTTTGTAACCAAGAGCTGGAAAACACAGGATTTAAATGTAGTGGGGAAGGAGGGATACTGAGCTGAAGTGAACAGCTGCTCAGCCACGTAGCTGTTGATTTGGAGAGGAAAAGCTGTATCATATCCGAGTGGTTGCTATCAAAAGAATTACAAGCTTACCTGACAGAAAAGTACCTGGATTTGAAATACGCCATCACAAAATGCCAGCCTGACATTAAACTGCTTTATAGAGGTCTCGTGTCCTTAAACAGCCTGCTGATTACCTGTGTCCCTAGGGTGCTGCCCTCCTCCCGGATTTCGCGATACCCTGGCTTGCCTCTAATCACTGCAAGAGTGTCACCAACTTTGAAGATTTCTTGAAAGGAGCTTAATTTTGATTTCCTTTGCCATCCTAGGCCGTTTTCTTTCTGGCTGGGATGGAGAGCCAGCCTCCTTTCCCACAATAGGGAGCAGCAGCTCCCTGGAAGTGTGAGATCCTGACCTGATGCCCTTAAAAAGACAAAAGCATTTTTCTATATGATCAGTGATAGGTTAGGAACTCTCCATGAGTGATCTCATTTAGTTCTCGTGAAAACTCTCAGGGAGGTTCTGTTACTGTGAGGGCAGGCAGGTAGCTAGATGTGAGCAGAGAAATGGGGAAACAGGCCAAAGGGCAGGAAACTACCCATCTTGTGAACAACGGGAGTCCCTGGACAGATCAAGAAAAACGGGATTCTCTGGACTGATAAGAAACCATCCATTCGGGGGTGACAGGTGTCCTGGAGGCAAAGAAGTGTGGGACAAGACAGGAATCCTCACCATCCGAAGGTAACTTTTCAATTATTATGATCTCCGTCTGAATGTAACCTTTTGTTCATCATGACCTCATCTGACTTCCTGATCAAGGCTAAACAAGGACAAAAAATCATTCCGCCCCCAAGGAAGGTGGAGCTGGGATGAGGATCAGAAAAGATGACTCCAAACCCCTCCTGCCAATGAATATTCTGCCCATTCAGTTTTACACCCATATAATCAGACTGCCAAAGAAACTTCCGGCAGCCACCCAAGTGGGTCTGCCTGCTCTTCCCTTGAGAGTGTACCATTGCTTAATAAATCTTTACTTTGCTTTCTTGACCTCCGCATCCCATTTCTGAATTCTTTCTGCAATGAGACAGGAACCTTCTTGTTGACAACATTACTAGACTCACTGAAGTTGAGATTCTGAGAGGCCAAGTGGCTGGTCACTTGATCACTCTGCTGCCTAGGCATCCGGAGAATGGGGATTTTAACCCGGGACACTGATTCCAGGGCATGGGCTCTCAATCAGGATGTTACGCTGCCTTCTTCAAAGCCTGTGTGCGTTGAGTGATCTAGGTTGGGAGGATAAGGTAAATTAAGAAATATTTATAGAGGGGACACAAGAGGGCTAGAGGCAAGAGAAAGCATGCCCCTTTATCTTTAGAATAATAATAATAAACAAATGGGACCTAATTAAAATGATAAGCTTTTGCATGGCAAAAGAAATCATAAGCAAAACAAAAAGATAGCCTATGGAATGGGAGAGAATATTTGCAAAAGATGAGACTGACAAGGGCTTCATTTCCAGAATATATAAACAGCTCATACAACTTAATTAAAAAAAAAAGCAAATAACCCAATCCAAAAATGGGCAGAAGTCCTAAACAAGCAATTCTCCAATGGAGACATTCAAATGGCCAATAGGCACAAGAAAAAATGTTCAGTATTGCTAATTATCAGAGAAATGCAAATCCAAACCACAATGTGAGTTATCACCTTACACTAGTCAGAATGGCCATCATTCAAAACTCCACAAACCGTAAATGCTGGACAGGCTATGGAGAAAAGGGAACCCTCCTACACTGTTGGTGGGAATGTAGTTTGGTGCAGCCACTATGGAAAACAGTATGGAGATTCCTCAAAACACTAAAAATAGATTTACCATATGATCTAGCAATCCCACTCCTGGGCATATATCCAGAGGGAACCCTAATTCAAAAAGACACCTGCACCCCAATGTTCATAGCAGCACTATTTACAATAGCCAAGACATGGAAACAACCTACATGTCCATTGACAGATGACTGGATAAAAAGTTGTGATATATTTATACAATGGAATACTACTTAGCCATAAAAAAGGATAAAATAATGCCACTTGCAGCAAATTGATGGACCTGGAGAATGTCATTCCTAAGTGAAGTAAGTCAGAAAGAGAAGGAAAAATACCATGTGATATCACTTATAAGTGGAATCTAAAAAAAAAAAAGACAAGCTTATTTACAAAACAGAAACAGACTCACAGACATAGAAAACAAACTTATGGTTACCAGTAGGGAAAGAGGGTGGGAAGGGATAAATTGAAAGTTTGAAATTTGCAGATACTGCATATAAAATAGATAAACAAGTTTATACTGTATAGCACAAGGAACTATATTCAATACCTTGTAGTAACTTATAGTGAAAAAGAATATGAAAAAGAATATATGTATGTTCCTATATGACTGAAGCATTGTGCAGCACACCAGAAATTGATACAACATTGTAAACTGACTATACTTCAATAAAAAGAAAAAAGGAAAAAAAATTTGGTAATGAATGCCACTGGTGCCAAAGGGATAAACTTTTTTTAAATCTTTTTTTTTGGTTTTGTTTTTTGTTTGATTTTTGGGAGGGAGGTAATTAAGTTTATTTCTTTGCTTGTTTATTTGTTTATTTCTTAATGGAGGTGCTGGGGATTCATGCTAAGCCGGCGCTCTGCCAATGAGCGATACCCTCCCTCTGTTTGTTTAATCTTTATGGTGAAAATAAAGATGAAATAAGTCCCATCCTGAGTTGATTAAATATTCATACCAAGTACTTTGAATCATTTCTGAAATAGTTACAGACACAGTTCTTTCTGTACATCAAATCCAACACTACATTCTTAGGAAATTTTTTTCTTAATGATTTTATATTACAGCTTCTTGTACAGTTTTGTAATATAAAGTTTCTACATACTGGATTTTCCTAAGGAGAGGAACATGGCTTTCATTTCTGATTTAGATTCATGGTATAAAATAACCGTGTCACGGGTTTTGCTACCTTTAGACAAACACAACTTGTCTACGATACATAGGTTTGCCAATGTTATATCCTCAGTTTGCCAAAACGATGCAAAATAAGTTGAATTTAGGTATTGTTCTGATTTTCCTTTGTTACTCTTTGAGCATTAGAATGAGGTTTTAAAATAAAGAGATTTTCTGTGGTCTAACCTCAGGGAAAACTTATCACCTCCTTTGTAATTACTCAGTGGGTATGAGAAATACCTGCTCAGTGATCCACCTCATTAATGGGTCTTGTCTTGACTGCCTTGAAAGGAACCAAGAAAAGGATTTGACAGGTTTGCTCAGTCAGGTGCAGTCCTTGATTTTACTGAGTGACTTTCTTTCCTCTTGACCCCTTTCTGCCTGGGCTTCATGCCTCACAGTCAAAAGCTCTCACCTTCAGTGCAGAGGAGTCCAGATCTCCCATATGGGCAGAGGCAGATGATGTCTGTCCCAGATTTAGGGACACAGGTGGCACCATTCCCACAGGGGTTGTTTTCACAAGTCGCAAACTGGCACAGCTTGCCCGAGTACAGCCTTGGACACTCACAAAACCAGTTTTCTCTGTCGCTGAGAAGGGAAACGTAATTATAAAATCAGAGAACAAAACAATTGATGTTTTACACACACATACACAGAAATAAAATTACAATTGTGTCTTGTCTAGTAAGTGGAGTTTTTTCTTCTCTTTCTCCTTCAGTGTTCTTAAACTTTCAAGTATTTGTAGCTGTGTCTTGTACATTGGAAGCAGATTAATAGCTTTTGAGGTTGCCTGGAGCCATGCATTCTATTTTAAGCCATCTATTTTTATTTTGGATTTATCTCGTCTTTTATTTCCCATCAGGTGCCTTTTCTGGGCTTCATTAAGTATGTGCGGTGCTGCCTCAATAAAGTGCCTCAAGTATCTATTAGAAAAGTCCATTTTAGGCTCAAAGCTCAAAGGAGAATTCCAAGCTGGTGATAAACTTCTCCCACTGAGGACAAGTTCTCCAAGAGCCACGCTGGGGGTAATTTGGAAGGAGAAGCACGGTGAGGGGTGTAATGATGACACGACCCTCCAGCTTCAAATGTGGTTTGGTGGCCCCAGACTGAGAGCTGCCTGTGAAAGCAGAGCTCAGGAAAAATACTCTCAGAGGCTGGGGGAGACAAAATCCGGCAGGCAGTGACTTGAGCCTGTGATTTCTAGCTTCCTGCTCCTTTTAGAGGAACAGCTGTTTTGCTTTTCCCTTGCAGACCCACCCCGCCACCAACCTCAGCCTGCAGGACTGGGAGGCATGGACCCCAACCTGGTGTCAGTCACAGTGGTGAGTGCAGGATGGAGATGAGGGCCGAGCCAGGCGCACCAGCTCTGGTGCTGGGGCTGCTAGACAGGTAACTGCTGGCAGCAGCTGCATATGCAAAGGGCTGAGGATAAATAACTAATATGTGGCAGCGAAAATACAAGAGACTGGGAGAGAGAGATAGATGATTGGTGACATTATTTGGGTGCTAGACCCAACCATTACTCAACAGTTATGCAAGCTAGATATTTTAACCCCCTTTAGTTTTAAAGCCAGTTTGAGCTGAGGTTTTGTCTCTTGCTTTAAAATGAGTTCCATTTAATATTGATGTCTTTTCCCCTTTCTCCTTATTACCTTAGTAATTACCTTAGTAATAACCTTAGTAATAAGGAGAAAGTCGCCCACACACCTTGCCATATATGGATCTACACGGATGTAGGTTTTTATTTTTCCTACTTTCCTCTTCTCTTTAAACATGACTGTTAACTCTTAGGGGCAGATGCCAGGACCACCCTGAAAATTAGGAAGTTAGCATCTTTTGTCTTCCTGACCCAGCCTCCCAATCGGTTGTAGACCTTACCCACACCATGGAATTCTCCTCTCGTCTTTCTCTTTCTAGTCTCTTGGTACCCTCTTCATATCTTTTAAGCCCTTTATTCCAGAGTAAATTTGCTCACAGGAAAGTATCGGATTCTTTCATACTAGTGAATACCTGACTTTGAAATCTAAAGAGGTTGCCCTTTCCAAACATGTCTAGACTTTTATATTATTTCTCGATGTTAATGGAATGAAGCACCGTGGAGAAACTATGGATCAGATAGCAGGGAAGGCTAGCTCCGGTGGGGAGAGGCTTTGAGATCCTCAGATTCTGCCGACACATACAGTGGTCCTGCAGGTAAGCGACCAGTAATTGACTCATTTTATAACTTTCCTGGCAACTTACACACAGACAGATACAGAATCTCATAGAGATTTCCCAGAGTTGGGAAAAAATTAAAACTCAATGTCAATAAGATGGTTATAAAGTGCCCTAGACAAACTCTTCTGTTCCTGACAATAAAACAAAGTTTTGAGGACTGTTGAGCCATGGTGTTCTTTCTTGCCTGAAAGTAGTGGTGAAAGAAAAGCTGGACCACCTGGTGGGTAGAGAGATACCTCCTGGGGTGACTTAAAGTGTTAGCTAGGAGCTCAGTATTGTTTGGGACCGTGGATAAATGTAATGTAACTTTCCCTCTATTCGCCTAACCTGGAGTTGAAAGCTCAGTATTAGGCAGATGTGTTCTAGGACAGAGTCTAAGAGTATAACACTATTGAAGGCTGCCTTCTAGAAAGACCAGCTTTGCCTGGTAAAGGAGAACGCCACATCCATGAAAGTCAAACGAACCTAAATACTGACTTAAGCGCTTTAATCACATAGACCCAACCAGATTTGAAATGCAGGAAAGATGTTCCTGTGTTAAGCCAAGAAGAACCTTCATTTTCATCATGTCCCTTTGATAAGTCAAGTCTCATTTCCTTTTTGTTTCATCAGGTGTTGGGAGAATTTGCTTGTATGAATTCACCCGAAGATGACTAACAGTCTGCGTCTGTACGTCAGCAGGCAGCCAGAGCAGAGAGTGGAACAGAGATTCAACAGAAACACTCCACGAAAGGCGAGAGACACCTTCTCTGGCTGAGCACCGGCAAGCGCCCAGAGCCCTCTGGCCCTTCCCGATTCTCCACTAGGAGTCAGCTTTAACTAATTGAGATTTTGCCAGATGATAGTGCCTCTCTGCACTTCACTTCAAACTGTGCCTTCACGTTCCAAGAGTTCCTGGAGTGCCAGATACTTCACCAATGGTTTCCATAAAACTGAACTTTGGTACCAGATCTATTTCATCCAAACCTAAAGTCTCTCCTATTCAGATCTTGCCAAAGATCTCACCACTAAATCCCAACTTCTTCAGAAGCTAGCAAGTCAGCTGCTTGTGAGGTCACCTGACTCACTTCGCTGCCTCTCCACCCCGCAGCAGATGGCAGTGTCCACCAGGAAAGTGAGTGCCCCGAGGCTGAAGGACCTTTCCTAACGGTCAGTTTTCGGAAATAGTGATTAAAACAATGCTACCCTCTCTGACCCAGTTTACTTCAGATGTTGTAATACTGCTGTGAGTTTACTGGGCACTGTTTAATGAGTTGGGGTGGATAGATCAACATAGAATATGGAAACCTATAGAAAACTGTTTTGCAAGTCTTCGTGTAAGGAGGTGAGGCCATTTTTCTGAACTAAAAGTAGGTTTGGGGAAGAACTCAGGCACTGGGGCAGTTTCACCTGTACTCCGGAACACCTTGTTTACTGCAGTTGCTATCAACCAGTCTTTTGTGTGCATGTCGTCACCGACAGAGCCATGTTCTGTGGGATAAATGAGACTTCTGCTATTGTTGGTGGAGACGGCATAAGCGCATGAACTAACCTCTGTTAGAAAGAGCATGTGTGTGTGTGACGAGAGAATTTAGGCAGCAGCAAGGACTTTAAGGCCTTCGTTCTGTAATGTGTGGATTCAGATGTCAGGGGCTTCTAAAAGCTGGCCCTTGCTACAAAATCTGGGGAATTTAAAATGCAGATTTCTGGGCTCCACTTGCCCTCTGACAGTCTGGTTTAGGAGATCAGGGGTGAGGCCCAAGATTCTGCATTTTAAAAATGTTTTCAGGTGATCTCTTGCGTAGCCTGTTTTGAGCTTCAGCCAGCTCTCCTGAGACCAATTTTCTCTCCTGGGTAAAAGCTTGATGGGTGTTAGTTACTACTGTGTTCCTAGCAGGATTTCAGGGCAGTATAATTTTCTTTCTCTTCTGGGGCATCATTTGGACGTTTGACTAACATACATCTGAAAACATGGTATTCACCAATCAAAGTACAAAGATTAGAGGGTTTTTATTTTATAGGTGCCTTATAGGGTCTGTTGCATGTACATTCCATGTGACAACAACATGAAGTAGGAAAAAATTCACTCATTTTAAAGCTTAGTTAAAAAAATCTACCTAAGTGTATGCAAACATTTGTATGTTTTGTACTGTAATGGCTACAGCATCTTCAATTACAAGTCACAGCACAGTCAGCATGTCAAATGACTGTCATTAAGTTTCTATGGTTATTAAAAATTATCTTTAAGAAATTTAGCTGACTTAAAAAAAAAAAAAAAACAAAAACCAGACACTGGCTTGAAAAGAATGCTCCCTATTTACATAGCACAGCCAGATGCCTGAAAACCTCCTTGAACTAAAAGGGCTCCTGCATGTGTTAATGTAACAAATAAGTAACTCCTCTGCACTCCTTGCAGCTCAGGGATCATTAGTAGGTTTCAGAGTTGACCTCCCACAGTATCAAAAGAGAGAGTCTCGGCAGGAAAATGTGCAGAAATGAATCCTTATGAGCAAAGTCTCTAGACAGCTCTAAAAAGTAAAATTACTCTTGGCAGAAATAACCCGTCTCTGTGTTCAGGCTCTTCTATTGATAGCACCACAGCACGGGCTTAAGAAAGAATGTAAATGAGGTCCCGAGTGGCTGAGGTTCAAGCGGGATTTCCATTCTGTTTCCATGGGTTTCACAACACACAACCACTGTGCAATCGTACCCCCCCAACACCCCCACTCCGTCTTCCTTAAGAGTTTTGAACTCCTTCCAAGTGAGTTTTCAGCTGTGTGTGGAGACTTGCTGCCCCAGAACCACACAGTTTAAGACAGAACTGCCTAAAATGATGCTGCTTCGTGCAACAAAGCACACCATCGTATTGGACAATTTTCATTTTTAACTTTTTCTTTTCAAAAGTAGCCAAACATGAAAACAATAGAAACAAATGCAAACCCCAAATTATCTCAAGGTGGCCTAGAAAAGTGAACTTGGAGCAACGCCGTGTGCACAATCTGCCTGGGAACAGAGAGCCCAGGGGAAGTGTCCTTCTGCTTCGGGAGCCTTTTGCTTTATAAGAAAATCATTCACAAAAGGCAGAAACAGAGGAGATGAAAAAGGATAAGAACAATAATAAAAGTCAAAGAATCACACCTGAAGAAAATATAAAACATATAATTCACAAACAATATATTTTTATTTTTTCCTATTCTAGGATCCATCCAATTCTCTCTCATGAGTATTCTATTAAGAAAAATTGTACTTATGTTATAACCCTTCTTTTCCCCCCTCTCTTTTCCTCTTTGTCTCTCTTAAAATCATGGTTCTCTTACAAGAGGTCTTCCTTGGTAACGAATGGTGATCAGTACACCGGAAATTGACACAACATTGTAAACTGACTAGACTTCAATTAAAAAACAGAAAAAAAAAGAATGATGATCAGAAATTCCTTCCCTGCAAGAGGTATCTTTTCTGTTTCTTTTACTTTGTGACCTACTTGTCCTTATGAAATGGTGTTAAAGCCTTGCTTCCAAGGGAGGAGCCTCAGAAAATATCAAACCCCAAATGGGGAGCTAACATAGGAAAAGTGGCCAAAATCTAAATAAATTAAATAAGATGTGCATGAAATTGTGCCTACCACAGCACGTAGCACTGGTCAGCTGGTCATCATATTTTAGGGAAAAGAAGAGGGCAGAGGTGAAACATACAATTAATTGAGTTAGCTGTGGGGTAAGAACTGTAGAATGGAGACTGGTACAAAGGGAAGGGGGCTGGGAAAGAAGGATGAACTGGAGGGTACTGATGGGTGAGAAAACAGAATGATGCATCAATACTGTTGAATGCATGCATCATTTCAATGTCTAAAATTACCTCCCCCAATTGAAAAAAAAAAATCTCAGGGACTTGAGATTAGACTTTGTGCCCAAGAAACAATTTCAGGGTAGTTTTCTTACTCTGTGTTCATTGCATAATTAGCCACTCTCCAGTCCCCTGCACTGTAAGGGCAATTTGGGCAGGATTTAATGTAATGGCATCAGTAAACACAATGCTTGTGAAGCTCTGGAGTTCTCAGATAATTTCCTATAAAGATAATGCACCTATTTGGAGGCTATTTAAGGCTAGGAGAGTTGGTAGAAGCTTTTTAAATGTTATTTTAACTCCTTCTAAAGAGAAACAAAAAATTCTAAGATATTTAAGCCAACCTAGTGTTGTTTCACTCATTCCCTTGACCTCAGTAATGCTTACACCATACAGTTTCTACTCAACTGTTTCCACAGTGAATTCATCTGTTGTCAGGTGGAAGGTGGAAATATGGTATGCAATGCTGATGACTGTTCTTTTTTTCAAAAAAATTTTTGGTGGGGGTGGTAGTTTGGTTTTTATTTATTAATTTTTGATGGAGGTACTGGGGATTGAACCCAGGACCTTGTGCATGCCAAGTGCACACTCCACCACTGAGCTATGCCCTCCCCCAGCTGTTCTTTTCCAATATTAAAAACTATTTATAAAATTGCTGTGGGGGAAACTTATTCCTCAAAAACATAAAGAATAGTAAATAACAACTCTCTAGATACACATTTATGAACACTGAAACATTTTTATAAGCATTGCTACATTTTCAAGTTTTCAAAAATAAATGTAAAATTTTGCAATTTCTCCCTTACTCCAGGTCCTCTTTTTCCTTAAGTCTTCATACTTAATTTTGGGTTGGGAAAAAGCAAGAAATTTAAAAAAGCTCTTGCCTCTTATACTCTTACACTTTTTAGGCTTACTCTTACACTGCAGTTCGCATCTCATGAGGTCCTCAGAGGGCAAGTGCCAGCAGTGCTCCTGCCCGCAGCTTCCTGGGGAGCCTCTTCTGCACCCCGGAGGTTAGCTTCCTCTCCCAGCCCCAGCCTGTGGCACCTTCATGAACTTTTCTACACTCAATGACCAGTCTCTCCAAGGTGATCTAGATACCAGCCGACGGGCTGTGCATCTTCCAGATTTGTTCCTTCCTTGGGAATTCTTCCTTAGCCCTAGAAGTAGGGATTGTGCCCTACACTTGTACCCAAACTCGTTAATGTACTCTTTACCTTTTAGGAGTTAATCCTCTGTTACTTGTTAGTAATTCCTCATATTACACTTTCCTAAATTACTACGTTACTTAGCCAGTTGTGTGGAGGTTATGAAAGAAATCCAAGCAGAAGTGTAGATAAACCTAATGGAAACAGGGATGGAGAGAAATGGTTTGAAAGGTGCTTAGAGGAAAAGTACTTGTCTAACTGATGATTGGTTTCTGACTTGGGCAACTGAGTAGATCTTGATGCCATTCTTGGAATGGAAATGTACAGATTTAGATGTACAGGAAGTAGATACTGAGCTCATTTCTGTACGTATATTATTTGAGGCATCCATGGAAACCTAGTGATATATGAGGTAGTGTCAAGATAATTTATGAATGTAAAAACAGTTTGACTTCGATTAAAATTACGAGAACTGTGGGTTACAATGCTGGTGGGTGTTGAGAGACAGGTGAAGGAAAATAAACTTTGACTCACATACCTAAAGAATTTAAAGTGCCAAATCAGCTACTTACCATATCAGTGAAATAAGAAAGGTTGCACTAAAAATTTTTATTAATTATACTTTTGTCATCACTGCATGGAAAGAACCCTTGTGTGAGGGAAGATGGTATGGCCAAGTTCTTTTTAAGCTTCAAGGAATACATACTCTTGCATTGATTAATAGATACCATACATGAAATAGCTGTTTTTCCTGAGAACAGTTTGGTCAGCTTCTCAGAAGTCTGGTCGACAGCTGGAAGAGAGCTGACTGAATAGAAGTCACCCCAGCTCGTTTTCACACAGCAGATGGTGAAGATGACGGTGACGATGATGATAATTTAATCTGAAATGAACCATCTTGGATGAGCGCTCAGCGGACAGGACGTCAGGACAACAGGAGTAAACAAGGACTATTCCAAGCAATCTGGGGTGCATGGTTGTCCTCTGGTTGGGGTCATAGTGTTTCCCCCTGAGCTCGTTGTGATACTGGATTTACGGATTCAATAGAAAGAGTTCCCAACTTAAACTAATTCTGAAGTAGAAAGGCTATGATTTTATTTGAACTGCTGTACTATCTGGAAACTCATGCTACTAGGCTTCAAATTTACATATATTTAAGGCACGATCTTGGAGTATTGCAAAACTCAAGAACAGAAAACGGCTTTCCGGAAGAAGGAACCACTGATAATAAATCACCACTTTGCTCCCTTTGATATAAGTGTGTTGCTTTTCCTTTTTTCTTTTCCCTTTAATCCTGAAAGGGGTAATTTGAGTTTTAAATGCAAGAGGTTGAGAGTGGCTTCAGGCTTTTCCAATTAAAAGTTTAAGTTTTCAGGTTCTTTGCCTTGGAAAAGACTAAATCTCTTCTTGGAATTGGTTGACACGAGGTTGAAATGGACTGCGCTGTTTCTTTGAAAACCATACGCGATGGCCAGCCTTCATCAAAAGGCGTCGGCTGGAGGCAAGCCTCTGAGTTCAGTGACCTTTTGGACGGTAAAGGACAGTTTTAAAAGGCACTGATACCTTGTTAACACTTTTTTTT
Organism: Vicugna pacos; assembly: GCF_048564905.1. NCBI lineage: Eukaryota > Metazoa > Chordata > Mammalia > Artiodactyla > Camelidae > Vicugna > Vicugna pacos. The sequence goes on along the minus strand of NC_132994.1, from coordinate 7,841,438 downwards.
TTTTGACACCTTATTAGGTGTGACAATGTTCTTTTACATTAAATGGATTTAAAAAAAAGTCAACTTTCCTTCTGCTTCAAGAGTTTCAGTTAGTTTCTTTCCCCTCAATTACTCCATCAGATGGACTTGATAAGCTTTTGCTATTTGGGGGGGGGAGGGGGATCATTTTAAGCCTCTTTCCCAGCAGTGTGTTATTTTTAAAACTCCAATGATTCACCATAAAATGCATCTCCATCTGTAGGAAGCAATTCCTAAATTGTTTCACTCAACAAACCCAAAACTGCTAGGCTCACTGTAGCACAGAAATAGAACTGGTTTGAAAAGGGATTACTTACTGGGTTCAAAAAACCTTCTCCTGAGACAGGTTATGGCATAGAGTAGATCTCTGAATGCTAAAGGCTACTTTTATTTTTACTTTTATTTATTTTTTTTACTACAAATTATTTGAAGTTTTATTTCATTGATTTGAAATATTTCCTGGTAAAAAAGTTGTATTTCCTGGTAACTAACACATATGAGTTATTTAGTTTTTGGAAACTCTTCAGTCAGTTCAAACTGAGTTACATTTTTCTATGCAACTTAAAATAGCTTTTGGTTAGACATATATTTAAATAGTTTCTTCTAAAAATTTATAAATCTTGAATTCAATCCTGATTTCATTTTATTTAAAGTTAATCCCTCCCTCTCCCCTTCGATGGTACATATTTGCAAAATATTAGTCTTCAACACAGAGAAGTTATTTCTATTACTCACAAAATCGAGTTGAATTTTTAGGTCAATTGAGTTTATTTTTTGTTATTTATTTATTTATTTATTTATTTATTTATTTATTTATTTATTTTTACACTAAAGTATAAAATGGGCTAGCAAATCTTCATGTATCTTAATTGTTTTAAATCTAATCAAAGTGAAATAGAAACCAAAAAAGCAGGTCAGGGGACAAGGAGTGGTTTGCCAGTTTAATCACCTGTCGGAAGCTATCGCTGTCCTTGAGATTTAGAGAGGTTGAGTATTCCACAGGATTTTAAAAGACAGAACAGAAATTATCTTAATCCCATGTCAGCATTTACTTGAAACTGGTGTAGCCTTTCACACTAGAAAGAGACACACTAGAACTTTCAACTGAAAAAAATCCTGCAGCTGCTTTCAACCTCTAATATCTAAAATCAAGTTATCTCTTTCTCAAAAAAGAAAAAAAAAAAAGAAAAAAAAAGAACTAGCTAATCTGTAAGCTGTTCAGAAGTCATTTATTCTCAGAAGTTTTGTTAGTGAGTTTCCCAGTTCCTTCAGGAATCCTCTAGGTATGAAGCTGTATTATAATATGTAAAACAGACTTTTAAAGGGGTGCTTTGTTGTATTATAAACGGTGTCAGTCAATTCTCCAATGAATAACTTCACACAAATATTTTTCATGGATATCTTATTTGCCAAGAGCAAGGCTGTGACGTTGTGTTTGGTTTTGCACTAAAGTAAATTCATTGCAGATGCACTGTAAGCCTCCTTGAGGGGCGAAGGGGCAGGCCTTCTGCCCACTCCGCCTTAACCAGACCTAGTTCACTTTCATGGTGAATCATTCATTTTTTTTTGCTCACTCAGGCATTTATAGGCTTCTTCTCTGTGCCAGACAGAGCCAGGCACTGTTACATTGTGGTAAATAAAATAGAAATTACCCCATTATGTATTCAATGTACAATCTGAGTGGGGAGATAGGAATTAAGAAATTAAGTATAAAATTATAAATTACATTAAGTGCTAAGAAAGAAATCACATTATGCTGCAGGAGGGATGAGTGATCAGAGGGGAATTTTCAGTAGAACTAATAATTAGTTAATAATTAAACAAGTATAAAAAGTAAGAAATTGGCCTAGGTGAAGAGTAGGGAGTTTCAAAAATGTGTTTCAGAACATTTACAAAGCCCCAGATATGAGAGAAAACCTGACATATCCCAGGACTCAAAAGCAGCCATTTTTGCCTACGGTTCAGAAACGGGGAAGGGATATGAAGAACAAAGCAGCGGCTAGATCATGCAAGGATGTCTCTAATTTTTTTAACAAAAATATGCTCAACATTTAACTTCAACATATTTATTGTGATATTCCCCCCATCAGTTTGTTAGAGCAGGCAGACAGCTAGATATGAGCAGAGTAAGGGGGAACCTGACCAAATGGCAGAAATTGGGCAGAAAGGAGGGGCACAGGCCAAATGCAGGAAGCCCTACATCATGTGAACAACAGGGGTCTTGGGCAGACAGAGAAAAGCAAGAATCTCTGGGCTGATAAGCTGTCACACATTTTGGGGTGACACGTGGCCTGGAGGCTGACAAAGAAAGGTGGGAGGAGGCAGGAATCTCTAGTGTCTGAATGTAACCTTTTGCCTCATTATGCCCTCATTTCAATAAAATTAGCCTTGCAGATTAGAAGTACTCATCATGCACTGAGGCCATGACACGTCCCATCTAGACTAAATAAGGACAAAAATCCCTCCTTCCTCAGGAAAGGTGGAGCTGGGGTGAAAATCAGGGAATAGGACCCCAAACCTGTCCCTCCCCGATGAATATGCTGCTCATTCATTTTTACGTTCTATGTAACTTGCCAAAGAAACTCAGGGCAGCTGCTCACCTGAGCCTGCCCGCTCTCCCCGTGAGTGTGCTCTCCATCCCTTAGTAAATCCGCACTTTACTTTCTTAACCTCTGCGTCTTGACTCTAAATTCTTTCTGCTGCAGAAGAACCTAATTGCTGGCAGCAAGCTGAGCAAAGTGATACGCTGTACAAAATTCCTACTGTACATCATAATATAGTATTCACCTTGGTTCAATGCCTACCACAACCCTCCCTAGCTTTTAAAGCAATGGCTTCCTATTGCATTTGGAGCAAAATTCAACTTTCTTTACCAGGGCCACCAGGGCCTACAGGGCTAGATATGATCTGGCCCTTGTTTCCCTCTCTGATTTATCATGTTCACCCACACTTCACCCACCCTTGCTGTGTCCCTGCGGCCCCCACTGACGGGTGCAGATACCCTGGGCAGTTCCCTGGAGGCTCATGCTCACTGCACTTTTAAAATATTCCTATTAATTTTTTAAATTAATTTAGTTGATTACTCATTTACTGTCTGCTACCCAGAATGTAAGCTTCAGGAGAATAGAATCCTTACTGCACTACGAAGAGTTGTGTTCTCAGAGCTTAGAACGATGGCTGGCATGTCATGGGTACCCAATAAATGTGTGCTGAAGGAATTACCAAATGAAATTCAATGCATTTTCCAGGGGAAGTAAAATATAGAATGTAGTATTTTTCTCTTAATAACGTATACCTGAAGCAATCTCCTATGTGTTTCTACTGCTAAGGAGCTATATATGTAAGTTGTATCAAGCAAATGGAAAGACGACAAAAAAGCTAGAACTTTAAATGGAGCTTTCTTTTACTGACAACTGTCCACTTATTTTTAGTTTTACTGAAACCTCCTGACAGGACAGTGATTACCTTTGTGAGAAAGAACATGAATTGGGAGCATTCCGGGGAGCAGGGGATGTTGGATATCTTGACTTGGGTTGTTATTACACGGGTGTATACTTTGTATATACGTGGGAAAATTCATTGAGGATGCTTCACTGTATGCAAGTTGCCTTTAAATAAAAAATTTTAAAAAGTCTTGACCTGGTTTGGTTCTTGGTGAGCAAAAATATTTTCTGCTTCATTGAGAATATAAAGGCTTCTTTCATGTCCATTTATATTTCAGCTAGTTTATCAGTCCTGAGTTTTGAAATCTTAGTAATCAAAGAATATTTTGGATACATTTTTGTATTTAAGTTATCAAATTCACTTTATTTATCCCAGTGAAAGATCAATCTATATACCACACGAATTCCTGGAGAGAAGGAAGCTTTCTTCCATGTTTTTTTTTTTTTGTTAAAATACAAATTTTGATAGTGGAAAATACATATTAATTTAAATTAATTTATCAGCTATTACAAAAATGATACATTTTAAAGTCCTTAGAATTGGCCCTGTGTGAAGAAATGCTCTATTGGCTGTGTGGAGAACTTTCATTTTTATTAAATTTGTTCTGCCTGTTCTATTTGGGTCTTATGCTAAATTACCTGGCTAAATTAATACCAATTTAAGTGTAGTTTCAAAATGGAAATTTAATATCCTCCAACATAGTAATCACAAATTATATGCTTTACAAATAGCAATTAAGCTTTGTGTGTGTGTGTGTGTAGTGCAACGTGATGCACACATTGCATAAGGCACTGAGAACCTCAGAGTGATTCAGCAGTACCAGGGTGGACCTCCATTGCTCCCAAGCAGCCTGCTTCTTTCGTGGTGTGGGATGAGAGGCTGGATGTTCTCCAGTCCAAAAATATCTGCCTATTGTCCTGTAGCTGCTCAATGAAAACCTATTCTCAGTGCTCCATTCTTTTTAGGTAGAGAGCTAAACATCCCTCTCACACTTTAAGGGCCACATCAGTGCCACCTTCTCAGTGACATCCGTGGAGAAAAGTAATTTCTATTTTGTAGACACATCGATGCCATTCAGTTATCCAGTCAGACATTCAGTAAATATTTATGAAGCCCTGACATGTGTCAGCAAAGAGTGGCCTTGAGAAGAGAAGGACTGTATCTTACCAAGATTTTAGGCCAGTAGTTCTTCACATTAGTTTTGCTATGTGAGCTGGTCAAAAATAAAGATCCGTGGACTCCACCATGAGCCTTGGGGAGCAGGACAGCTGGGCGTGGGAACTGGGGCATGTATGTTAACAAGTTCCTAGATGCTTCATGTACACATCTCTGATGACCTGGTTTCCACCCTTTCACGATATTTCCACTGCAAGAACCTGACCCACTTTGAGAGTAAAAAGAGAATCTTTATGCTAAACTGAGTCCAGCTTTTTTTAAAGTGGAAGCATTGGCTATTGCTGTACTGTTTGGGGGGAATATTCTTCTTCCAATGTGAATGGTATACAGTTAATACCAAATATGTGTTGAACAATAAATGAATGACTGATAGTCTTTTCAAACTGAAATGTCTTCAAACAAAACATTCGGTATGGCTTCAAGACCTAGAAGTTGGCATCTGAGATTCCTAGTATCTAGGGAAAATAAAAGAAATGTGATGCTCAATGCTTTTTGTCATGTCTTGATTTCACAGTGTCTAAATAATCTATACTTTTTTTTTAACTGAATGAAAACAGCTCTTTACTGGCATGGGTCATACAAGTGTCATCTTATATATGTTTTATTTCAAAAAGCACTGAATTTTCTTTTGAGTACACTTTACAGAATTAAAACTTGACATATTTTAAGGTGTCTTTTCTACAAAAGACCTATTCTCCATTTTGTATGTTAGGTAATGGGAAACCAAGTCACAATTGGAGATACCATAGTTTGTACAGACGAGGCAAAAAGAGAAAAAAAACATATAGTCACACTGAAAAAATGATATTACTACTTTAGGCTAATGTGATAAATATTTGAAAGAGTCCAGAGATAAGTACTGCCATGGAAGTTGCAACATAGCACATTTTCAAAGTGATAAACTCTTTAGGAATTTGGTAACAAGGTGATAACAAGATGATGAGGTGTTAAAGAAGTTAGTTTCTGCTTTGAATTTTTTTTTAGTCCATTATCTTTATTGATGGCTTATAACACTTCAATCTATATACTGACCTTTTATTCTGACTGCTCCCTTAACGGTGCCGATCACACATGTTTGGGAGATGACTATAAATTATGAAAGGTTGAGAGTGCCCCCAGAAGTGTTAAATCAAATGCTATAAAATTGAGTGTTGACATTTTTCAAAAGTGCAAAAACTGCATTAACAAGAGTTTCAAAATGTTGAATGTTACCATGGAAGGAAGCTGTGCTTGGGAAAATTAAATCTGAGTAGAGAAGGTGAGGCAACTTTTATATTTGGCACACAAGGTTTTTCTTACTTTTGATAATGGAATATAAATAAGCACTTAACTGCTTTTATTTTCCTTCAAATCAGACATTGGGAGGGCTGGTAGGTTAGGACATTGTCTGGCTCACTTACTGCAATAAAATGCAAACAGTTGACCTGGAAATGAATTGATGGAAAAGGGCCCACGAGTGAGACAGCATCTGCCATCATAGGGACCAATCAGATATTAACCTAAGCCTGAAATATGTAAATGCACTACCTTGTTCTAAAGGAAACATTAATACAGTTTTATTTATGTTGAGCATGGGGTATAAGAAGAATATATCCAGACTACTATTAGTCCAAGCTGAGAGGACCTTAACTAGAGGAAAATAAAAATTATTTTTGTGGGCTTTTGAAAAAAGAACAGAAGCATTGAGCGTAATTATTTGAAGATACTGCTTATTTAAAATTTAGATAACATCTTTTCCCACAATGTCAATGATTTCATTTTACTTCATACACTAAAAGTATATCAAGCTACTAGAATAGGAATTGTATTAGCATACTCATTATTGCACGATATAAGATAAATTGGAGACATAATCATCGAATCAACACTTTGGATTTTAGGGGACATAAAACATTTAATGCATATTTGATTTTAAAGATGATGGAACTGAGAACTATGACGTCTTCACAGCCTGTTAGCTTCAGAGTTGGAAGGAGAAATTAAACCCCCTGTGAGTAACAATAACTTTAGGACAGAGCTGGTTACCCTGTCCCAGGCATTCTATGGATCTCCATACTTTCTGGGTGACCTTGTGACTAATGTTGGGTTTTATCTATTCTGCTCTTAATCCTGCTCTGCATTTACCTGGCATCTTTCAGTAAGGTGCGTCTACCAACCAACCCATCACTTCCGAGGTACCATCTGGTCTGGTCTGCTTGCACCACACACTTCTCAGCCTGATACTCTGCTGTCCTGAGCCAGACGCTTAATTCAGCTTCAGTGACGTACTGAACACATGCAGTTCCTCGTGACCTTCACCTCTGCACCTTTTCTTCTGACCTTTTTCCTCTGCTTAGCTTACTCTTCCCCCAAATCCTCCTTTTCTTTACATGCAGAATTCTTATTTAGTCTTCAAGAATGAGATCAGTTTTTCACCCCCAGAGGAAACCGTTCTATAAGCTTGACAGACCTTCTTTAGGGAAAGGCTTGGCTGCATAAAGACGGGCCTTGGGCCTGGAACACCTCCTTACCCATGTAACAGGGACAGACCCCTTCCCCATATCCTCTGCTGTGGCTCCTGTCTGAAGCGCCCAGGTAATAGCATCTCATGTATATTTCCTGAATTTTTCAGATGCTTAAAACCACCAGGAAAAGGCAGAAGTCAACTACTGGATGATCAAGAGTGTGTAGCCCCCTAAACTTCTGGCGCCTGGGGGTTGATAATGTTGACTGCCCTGTACCCTCGACATCAACCAATCAGAGATTTGTGCATGCGCTGATCACACGTACCCTGCGAGCCCCCTCCCTCACTTGGCCTTTAAATATGCCTTGCTGAAGCCCTTCAAAGAGTCTGGGGTTTTCTTGGGCAGGAGCTGCCCCGCCCTCCTTGCTTGGCCCTGCAACAAACCTTTCTTTGCTCCGAACTCCCATGTTGTTTTGGTTTGTTTGGCCTCATGTTTGTGTGGGGCACATGAACTTGTCTTCAGTAACAATTAGCAGTGAAAAGCCCACAGGGCCTGGGCCCCGGGCTCATCGCCTCCTGTGAGAATATTTTCCTCTGCTTCCTGCTTAACGAGCGCTCTTTGGTTCAGTTTAAGCGTGTGTGTCCTTAGGCAGGTCCTTGCGCAGATACTTCAGACTCTGTGAGGAGGAGTCGGGTCCTTCTGCTGTGGCATAAGAGAGGTTTGTGTAGGCTTCATTGCCCTGCATCAGCTGCTGGGGTCGGGGGAAGGGACCTGCTCTCTGTGAGAGATGAAAGCACACTCTTGGAGTGGTTTATTTATCAATTCACCTGCTAAAGGACACTTTGATCTGGCAATTATGAATAGATCTGCTATTGCTTAGTTACTTTTTATAATGTAAAAAAGTTTCTTTGTAGATATAATTAAGGAAACTTGAGAAGGAGGTTATATCTTGGATTATGTGGGTGGGTCCAAAATGTCATTACAATTATCCTTTTTTAAAAAATTGGCATGTAGTTGATTTGATTCACAATATTAGTTTCAGGTGTACAGCAAAGCGATTCAGTTATACATATAGGACAGATATATATATCAGATTCTTTTCCATTATATGTTATTATAAGAAATTGAATATAGTGCCCTGTGCTATACAGTAGGTGCTTTTAAAAAAATCTATTTTATACATAATAATGTGTATCTGTTAATCCCAAACTCCTAATTTATTCTGCTACAATTATCTTCATAAAAGAGAGGCAGAGAGAGAGAGATCACTCAGAAAGAAGAGGAGGCTGCAGTGTGGCCCCTGAAGTTGAGGCTGGGGGATGCAGACACAGCCAAGGAATGTTGGCAGCTGGAAGAGGCAGGAAACAGATTCTCTTCTGCAGCTTCCAGAGGGGGCATGGCTCTAAGAGATCCTTGATTCCAGCCCAGCGATCCTTATTTTGGACTGCTAGCTTCCAGAACTATGAGAGAACAAATTTTTGGTTGTGTTCAGTTGCTAACTTTGACGTAATTTGTTAGGGTAGTCATAGGAAATGAATACAAGTTCTTACTATGTTTCTGTGCTGGGTCATATCATGCAGGCAAAAAGACAAACAGGGCACTGACCTTGACCATGAGAAGTGGGAGTAGGGCTTACGTGATGGCTGGTTGTGGTGTGAAGGGCCGTGTGGCAAGGTGAGGTGTTTTGATCGCCTAGTGACCAACAAGAAGCCAGCAGAGTTTTCCAGCAGGAATGGAATCATCACCTTTGTCTTTGAGGGAAATGGAGAATCTGGAGTTAAGGACACTAATGAAGTTGCTACTCTGATAAGGGTTTGAACTATACTGAAGAGGAGAGATTTGAATTTAAGAGATTTTTTTTTTCTGAAGTGGAATTGAAGATATTTGGTGATTACATCATATTTGAGCCATGTTACCATTTTGGGCTCATTGTATTTTCCCCCATAATGGTTTTTCCTTAGAAGTTTGGGCTTTCTCTACCTAGCAGTTTTCTGAAAAATGATTTAAATATTATTTTGAAATTATTTTTTATCAGAAATGATATTCTTTTTTTTAAAAATGTGACTTTCAAGAATCATTTCCCACATTCTTCATAGTTTTTTTTTTATGTGTGACTTAATCAGTCCAGAAATTTACACCACACACTGCTTTCAGCAAGTAAAGATGACTGATATAATGATTTAATTCTGGGTGATCTCAAATAACACTTGAATGATAAGTCAAATTATTGTAAATGAACATAACTATCTTTTCAAGTATTAAATCTCAGAGAAAAAGATAAGATTAAATAAATAACGTTCTAAGTATACACTGATGGAATCACTTTCCGAATACTAAAATAGACCAGTCAGGTTAGGAAGTAATGAGTTTTTAAATGCATCATTCTGAAGAAGAAGTCCAATTCTTACTTAAGTGAATAAACATGGAGTCACTTCCAGGCTGCTCTGTACTAGTAATAATTACTTTGTAAAAGGTTAATGAATGTCAACCCAAAGCAGCTATGACCTACCTAAAGGTTAAGCTGAAAACAACTAAAATGAGAAAAAAAAGAAAGGGCAGATGATTACACTTATTGACTGACTCTGACAAAGCATAGACAATTCTGGCATGATTAATTGATAATTAAATTTCAAACAGGAATCTTTAACCTCTAAACATGAAGGTAATTTAAGGGCCCTACCAGACTCATACTGCCTACTAATGTATCTTCCTTCCCCCTTCTTTCAAAGGGCCAGAAAATCAGTGGCTAGTTTTATTTCTAAGTATCTTCATGACATGTGTTGAGTTAGTGGAGAAGATATCCACACATAGCACAGGGTGGGGCCGGACCCCGAATGTCACTCTCCTTTCCAGTCTCCCCGATAAGTTCTTCACTATGTGGTCCTGCCTCTTCTATTGCTCCCGCCTCACCACTCCTTCAAAATCACACACTCCAACTGGTAAACAAAGTTCATTTCCCCCAATACTCCATGCTTGTACCCAGAACGGTCCCTTCTTCAAATGGTAGTTCACTCGTGCTCATGCTTCAGGACCCATTCATGCCCTCTCTTCTGGGAAGCATTTCCTGATCCCTCCAGGTGAGCTTCTTTTATTATAGTGTTGACTACAGTGCACTCCCATTTTGAGTTTAGCCATTCCTCTCCCTTGGTCAGCTGTAAGGCTCTTTGGGACACAGGCTGCCTGATACACCTACATATCCAGGATTCAGAAGAGTGTCTGCTCCCCAGCAGGTGCTCAACAAATGCCTGTTGAATAAATAAATGGATTTCTTAGGGATAAAGAGAGAGTGTTTGGAGCCAGAAGGCTGGAGGATACCTTTTGGTTCACTTCGGCTGAAATCTACATTTTATAGCTTAGTGTCATGAGAATTACAACCTTTATCTATTTTCAGTTGATATTAGCCTTACTTTCCCCTTTCTGCAATAATCAGAAATCAGATGGAGCTATGTGGTTTGCTCTATCCCTCTCTATGAAATCAACCTTGCTCAGATGTTTCTCACCTGTTTCTTCCTTCTAGTCTCGCTATTTTAAAAAGTCATGATGTTTTTAATGACACTGAATAGCCTTCAGGGGTCACCCATGTTTCTTTCTTCTTTTTATTTATTTTTTCTTAGAACAGAATAACAACATTAACAATTAAACCAGTCTCCTCTAGGGGTAACATTTACCATACTAAAATACACAGTTTTGGGTGGTGCCCTGCTGTGAAATGTCCTTGCTTTGTAATGAGCTTTATTATCTATCAGAAAATAAGTGTAATGGGAGGTTTTGGCTGGTGAGAAATGGAATTACACTTAATCTGTCTTAATAGCGCACAAGAAAACTCCACTTTTCGTACAGCATACAACTTCCTCATGTGTTCGGGTCTCAGACAGACCCTAGAGGTTGAGGCTGTGGGCGTGTACAGCAGAGACCAGAGAGGTCCCCAGCCACCCACCCATCCCTGGCTGATAGAACCTGTACACAGGTGCAGAGGATACGTGCAAGAACCTGGTGGAAAATTAAAAGCTGGGGAATAGTTGAAAATGATCTAAAGGTTTAATATTTTCTCCAGCTCATACCCAGATCCATTAGCAGAGAATGCAAACCTTAGTAGCCTGAGGCACTGGAGAACAACCTCTGTGCAACCTCTTGCTGAATGCTAAGCTATGCAAATGTGATCTCTAGACAGGCAAGCTTAAAAATAAAAACAGGAAAATAATCATTGAACAGAGATAGTGGCTGCACATTTTCATAAATGTAGTCTGTGCAAGTTTACCAAGCAAATATAAAAAAACCACAATGACCCTCAGGGGAAGAATAGTCAGAATCTAGAGTTGCTGCAATATATTACCTAAATAGTCCAATATTTTAAAAAATATGAGCTATGCAAAGAAATAAGAAAGTATGACACATCTTTAGGGAAAACAGCAGTGAATAGAAACACTTTCTGAATGTCTTTAGATATTAGATGTAGCACAGAAAGAGTTAAAAACAGCTTTTATAAATAAATATGTTTAAATAACGAAAGGAAACTGTATTTAAAGAGGTAAGGGAAAGTACAAATGATAATCATTCAGCGAATAGAAAACCCAAGAAAGAGATGGAAGCTATTTTAAAAATAGAGAACAAAATGGAAGTTCGGTAATTGAAAGGTACAATGCCTGAAGTGACAAATTTACTAGTGGTGCTCGACAGAAAACTTGAGATGCCAGAAGGAAGAAATAGTGAGCTTGAAGACAGGTAAATAAAAATGATCCAAATAGAAAAATAGAGAAAAAAACAACAGTCTCAGATACATGTGGAACAACATAAATCATACAGATGTTATGTGTAATGAGTCCCACAGGAGAACAAATAGAGAAAGGGGCATAAAAATACTTGAAAAAATGACTAATAACTTCCCAGATTTTATGAAAAACATCAATTTACATGTCCAAGAAGTTCAATGAAATTCAAGTAGAATACAAAAAATTATCCACGTATAGACACATAACAGTCAAATTTTTGAAAGCCAAAGCCAGAGAGAAGACCTTGAAAGTAGCAAGGGAAAGTGCCTCATCAGATTCTGGGGGACACCAGTATGATAGTTAGCTGACTTCTTGTCAGAGACAGTGAAGGCCAGAAGCAGTAGGATAAGAGATTCACACTGCTGACAGAAATAGCCACCCAAGAATTCTACCCAAAGGAATTAATTAGTACACTGAGAAATAGTTATTTACCATAAAGGAAGGCAGTAAAGGAGAAAGAGAGGAATGGTTCATCTGTGTACTGGGAGATGAAGGTAAGAGTGCATGGGGAAAGTGCATGTCGCTTGGGGAGGTTTGGTGGTACAAATAGGTGTGAGTTCTCTTCTGATGGCTTCTATCAGGAAATTCTGCTGAGCATTAAGCTGGGGAGGAGGTGCTAGGGGAGGAAGGGGAAGTGTGAACTATCACCTAGGAAGAGAGACGAGTGACTAGTGTTGGGGAATGTGGTAGGAGTTTAGGGTCACACCAAGGATCCACTGAGTGTTAATGACCAAGTTTTTTAATTTTTATTTATTAAACTTTTTTTTGTTAAGGGGGGAGGTAATTTGGTTTTTATTTATTCATTTATTTTTAATGGAGGCACTGGGGATTGAACCACATACTCTACCACTAAGCTGTACCCTCCCACCAGTGATCATGTTTTTAAAGTTCAACTGGTCATAATCATCCTATGAGTTTCTCCAGCCAAGGTCAGCTGCACAGGTATAAGGGTAGTGGAGGGGAAAAGAAAGACAGGAGATTTGAGGTTAAATGAAAGGAGTGAGTATACCCATTGAGGGTCGAATCCAAGCTGGGTGTGGAAGAAAATGAGGACATGTCAGGGGTATGAAGGCCACTGGGCTGGAGATCCAGGGTGTTTGGGGGGGCAACATGAGCAGAAGCACGGAGGTGGAAAGCAGCGCAGAACGTGTAGAGAAAGGTAAGGAGTTCAGCCTGCCTGATGTGACAGACGTGTAACGGTAAGTTTGCGTGGCTACAATTGGTTGGGGGGGTGGGCTCGAATGACACTTAGACATGTAACTTGGGTGACCCCCTGATTTGCCTAATAGTGTGCTGGGAATAGCAGACAAGGGCGCCGTCTGCCACAGCCAAGCTCAACCACAGAAGCCACCATGCTGAGAAAGCCAGTCTCTGCCCATGAATGAGTCAAGGACCTTTCCTTGGCCCAGAAGGCCCTACCCCCACTCACTTCCTAGACGCCTTCCTTCACCGTCTCAGCTCCAGCCCACTGGTCTCCCCAGGGCTCCTCTCATGTGCCAGACAGTGATTCTCCCTGACATCTGAATGGCTCCCTCCCCCTGCTCCTCTGAGTCTTCCACAAGTGACGTCTTCTGAGGCTTCTTCATCTTCTCAGGCCTGATCTGACCCTGTTTAAAATGCAATACTCTTTCCTTGGCCACCCTGCCCTTTGAGATCACTCTCCATCCCCTTTACCCTGCTCCTTTTTTTTTTTTTAAACTGTTGTGCTTATGATCTTCTAACATTCTCAATAGTCTATTGACTTAGTATGCTTAGTTTCTCTTCCCCACCAGTGGAGTACAAGTTCCATGAAGGCAAGGATGTTTTGTCTGTTTTGTTCACCTAGACCAGTACTCGGGACCCTAGCCACTCTCAGTGAATACTGACAGGATGCTCGCAGGAGGTCCCCACAGCAATAGCCACAAGGAGATGCGCATGGACAACGTTTCTAACTTAGTCTGACTTACTGCCCATGTGCGATGGACACACAAAAGACGGAGGGACCTAAAATATTCTGGAAAGATGGGATTATACAAAAATTTTTTATTTATAACCCCAAATTTCATCCTTTTTTAACATACAACCTTGTCCCTCCGCCCCCTACCCACCTACCCTCAGCCCAAGGATTACCCTAGGGTGAAGACAGCCACGCCAGCACTGCTCCACTCTTATTAACTGTTTATTTTTCTGTGGCTTTTCTCATGCAATGTTTTAATATGTTTAAAGAGTCCTACTTGTAACCGTGGCAGCTGGGAGTGGGTCTGCAGAGTTCAGACCTTTGCCTGCCGGGATGGGGTTCCGGGTCTTAGCCTTCACTTCATTGTCTTGGGAATGTAAACAGTGTGGGGCCTCCTCTTCCTCACCTTTTCCATTTTACCTGAATAATTGCTTGACCTGAATTGTCTCCAGTAACTCCGCCTGCTATATTGATTTCCCATATTCATCCTAATAACGAATCATGACAATAGATTTTCAGTTAGGGATCTATGATATTTTTATTTTTAATAATATTTTTTCTACTTTCACACTACACTGACTCTTGAGACACTGAGCCACAGGACCCAGGCTAACCCGCACGTGGTTCAGCGGAGCTGTCAGTGAGCACATGTGGCCAGGAGAGGACTGTCAGGCCGAGGACTCTTTATCTCATTCTGAAAAAGGAGGAGGTCTCTCAAAGCTGATCCAAGGATAAGGAGCACGGTGACCCTCTAAGTGTCCTCCTGGAACACTGACAAGTATGGGCCGGACATGGGAGCTGACTGAGTCAGGCCAGAAAGTGCGACTCTCCCTTTGCAGGCCTTGTGGAAAGAACAGAGAGGTGTCCGCCACGAGCTGGTGGACACGAGCCTGGGGCCCGCCGGTGCGCAGACTCAAGTCACAGGTGTTCTGCATTTGTAATTCTGAATCATTTTTCTTAGAAGCCTCCCAAATTACAGAAGCTTCAGGGCCTCACAGAAGGAAGGAAAACTTAGATCTACTGCTGGAAAGAAGCATCATTTTGTATGGGTTGAATCAGACAAATTGGAAAGGCCTCTTTTTGCATACGTGGTAAAATATATATAGAATACAATTTGTCATTTTAACCATTGTAGTGTCCAACTTAGTATATTCACAATGTTGTACAACTGTCACCTCTATCTGGTTCTAGAACATTTTCATGACTCGAACAGGAAGCGTCTCACCCAGTGAGCAGTCACTCCCCATCCTCCATTGTCTGCTGCCCTTGGTAATGACTAACCGACTTTCTGTTTCTCTGGGATTGAGTATTGCATATAAATATTTTACAAAAATGGTATCGGGCAATATGTGGCCTTTTGTGGCTGTCTGTCTTCTTCTATTTGCCATAATGTTTTCAAGGTTTATTCCTGTTGTAGCAAGACTCAGTATTGCATTCCTTTTCATGTGGATAAGCCTTCTAAAGATCATTTTAGAGGGGATGTAGCCAACTGAATAAGAGAATTCCAAGGAAAAAATTCAGCAGAATGACTTCAATACTATGGGCAGAGCTTTTCATGATGTTCTATTGCATTTAACCCTCTAACCCAGTGGGCTCGACTTTATGTGTCTTTTCTGGTCTTTCCACTCATTTCAGTCACATGATCTTGACTCACTTCTCAGCCTCTCTGGACGCAGCTCCATCCCACTCAGAAATAACCCTTATGCCAGTCACCTGTCCTACCCCTGCTGCCCTCCCTGGATTTCAATGACCACCTTTCTAATCAGGGTCAGCACCCAAATCTCCCACTGAAATTCCAGAGAAAAAACTATTTTCCCTTGATATGAGTGAGAACAGTTGACAATCATCTGTTCTCTTCCAAATTCCTGAAGCTCATTTGATGTCTGCTTTCATCCTTAGAAAGCTGTGTTGCTGCCCACAGGTGAACAGTAACCATGGGCTTCCCAGGGCTGTCGCTCTGCAGCCAACCTTGAATTTGTTATCAAGTGTTGGGAGATCATTTTGAGTTATATCCAGTTTTTCCTGTTATGAAGCATGATTACTTTACATAGCTGTAAAATATCATGCAGTTTCTAGTCATTTACTTAGCATTTGGTTGACTCTATTTTTAGTCTGCTGTACTGGGGAGCGCAAATCACTACACCCACTAGGCAAACAGTGCCTGCCAAAGAAGTCTGTTGCTTTGACAACCAGGTCGTCTATCAGTGCTCAGCTTGATTTTCGTACACTTTGCGTCTTCTCCCTGCCCTCAATCACATCCAGTCTCAGAGACGTTAGTATAATCCTCATGTTTATTGAAACCAGAAAGTCTCTAAATACTTATCTTTTGGATATAAATGGTGCCCTTGTCTAGTCTTCTGTCATAAAACTTTGGTCTTCTGGATTTGAACCTTACTGAATGCTTTTGAAAAGTTTTTAGGTCTAGGGTTATATTTAAACATTATTTAATTTCATAACATTTCACTTAATACCTACCTTTGAAAACTTCCTGTCTTGCTTGAGTAACAGAGGCATGATAATAAAATCAGCCTTCACCTGTCTGGCTCATGCATTTTCAACAGGGCAACATTGTTCCTCAGGGGTGAAAACTGTTTCTCGCGGTGGCAAAAAAAAAAAAAAATCTGTGCTTTACTCTTTTTATATGCAAAGTGTAGATATACAGACATTACCTAAACAGATACACAGCGTATCCATGGTATTAAAATTTCCTAGATGGAGCAATTAGGAGAAAAAAGTGTCTAAGGAAGCACTTAGGGGGGCAATACTAAAAACAGTGGGCTGAGAAACATTGTCTCAGCTCTTGAAAGTTTGATAGTGTGTTGATGCTTGCTGCTCCATCCTGCAGGAGAGCCAACGCTGCGTGTTGCAAACGTGGCAGATCCCTGCCTGGACCCCGTGTTCTCTCTGCACATCTGTCCTCTTCTCACTCTCGGATGGTGATGTGGCCTGGGGCTTGATGGCTCTTGCAAGGAAGAAGTACCCTCCTCATTACCTCTCCTTTCAGGACTGGTTCTTAAGGTAACAGAATGTCTGGTCCCCAAATGTAATTCACAGTTTCCCGCTTTTTGTCTAGAATGTGTGACGCCTATACCTCCCCCTTGTCTGAATCGGGGCACACACCCCTTTAGACCTTCACAGGCCAGAGAAAGAGTAGGATCAGGTCGGGAGGAGGATTGTTTCTAGTCTCCATCGTCCAAACCACGTTGGACCTACGGGGTCACGGGTTCATAAAGCTTTGAAATACCCAATTTCTGTCTGCTTTTCACCCTTAAGATCCACTACGTCAACTTCTGATGTTAGTAATATGGGTCCTGGGAACACATAGGTACTGCTCCTTCTCTGTGTTCCTCTGTCTAGAGCTCCAAATATCCCTAAGTATCTCTTCCTAAAGTAACCTGGATAGATTAGTGCCAAAATGTTCACTTTTTAAACCATCATTTTCAACCTAAATGGTAGTAGCATCAGTGCTGAACTTACTCCTCAACTAAGGGCAGAAAACGGAGCAGGAAGAGGTATTACTTGGAATGAAAGGAAATTTCTATTTTACGTAATTTGCTGGCAAATAAGAGACTGTTCCAGGGGGAGTGGTGGGCTCATTAAAGGCCATTTTTTGTTTTTGGAAGAGGAAGAAGAATATAAGATGTGAACATCTTATTATTGGCTGTGCTTACAGTGTGAAATGTGAGGTGGGCCATGGAGGAAATGAGGCTGAAACGGTTCATGTGGTCAGGTTACGAAGAGGATGCCTAGAGGCAGATGAGAAACGGGTTTTATTTGTAGATCAGTGATTCTTAAAGTGTTCTCTTTGTAGCCTTCTGGGTTCCATGGAAGCCTTTTAGATAACAACACCCCAGGGGCAAGGAAGATAGCCAAGTAGATGAGATTCTGTAGCTCATATTATCAGAGGAGTTCAGCTGTGTCTGTCTGTCTGTCTTTCTTTCTTTCTTTCTTTCTTTCTTTCTTTCTTTTCTTCCTTCCTTCCTTCCTTCCTTCCTTCCTTTCTTTCTTTTTCTTTCTTTCTTCCTTTCTTCCATTCTCTCTCTCCCTATCTCCCTATCCCTATCTATCTATCTATTTATCTATCTATCTATCTACCTACCTATCTACCTACCTACCTATCTGCAGGAGAGCCAAGGCTCGTAACCTGACCACATGAACCATTTCTATCTATCTACTTTATCTATCTATCTATCTATCTATCTATCTATCTATCTATCTATCTATCTATCTATCTACTCTATTTATCTATCTATCTATCTATCTTTAATTAAGTGGGCTTCTTTAAGAATATCTTTGAAGAAGAAATCTACTGACACATATATCCCAATGGACCATGTGGCTAATGTATTTTGGAGGAAACTTGATACAGTAGTGCCCTAGTTCCAGTGCGTGCTGGAGTCGGCCCCAACCATCTATCTGGGTGAATTTCAGGAATTCTTGTTGAATTGCAGGAATTTGGGAGCTTGTTGACATCAGGTTGGTAGCTTAAAATTGATGTGAAGCTTCAACTCATGGAGCTTCAGTTCATAGTTGGGATATTAAACTAGTAAAATCAGAAAATGCTACAACTCAGACTCTGTGGCCCCGCTCCCCCCCATCCTTGCAGAGGGCTGGTTTTTAAATGTTTACTAG
The DNA here is from genome assembly GCF_048564905.1 of Vicugna pacos. NCBI lineage: Eukaryota > Metazoa > Chordata > Mammalia > Artiodactyla > Camelidae > Vicugna > Vicugna pacos. Next base: position 7,823,019 of record NC_132994.1, on the reverse strand, counting down.
CATACCACTGCCAATTCTCAAACTTTAGGGAACACAAGAATTTGACTGGGGAGATGTAAAAGGTTTTAGCACTTGGGTACCAGTTCCAGAAATTTTGATTCGATTGGTAGAGGATGTCATTTGCGCATCAAGACTATTAAAATGTTTCCAGAGAGAACCTTAGGGGATACAAGGTGTGTATCAAAGAGGAGGAGGACCTCACGAAGCCTGAGAAATGGGAGAAACAGAAGAAAAGAGTGTTACAGAAATGAACGCATTAGATTCCCCCTCCGTAAGGGAGAATTAGACAGTGGCAGGGATATTTAGTCTAACTGTTAAGACTTTCTCAAACAGCGTGGGCCTCTTCAGGGGAAACCTGGGAGCTGGATGACTGTCAGTGCTGTTGTTGAAAGCATCCTTCGTTGGAGGGAGGATTGGGACGACAAAGATTTTAGACTGGAGTGATGCTAAAATTTAATGACTGTCCAGTTAGAGGTACAAGATTCTGATTTAATTACTGACAGAATTCTGTGTACAGACTGATTTTGTTAAAAATAATAAGAGGAAAAAGAATAACTATTCAGATCTTTAGGAGTGCATGTGCTGGCTCTTTGTGAATAAATACTTCTGCTCAAACGGCCACCAGATAAACCTTCTTTGGTTCAATGCCGCTAACAGTAGTTGTTACAGCTTCCGTGTCCTGTGGTTGGTTTCACTCTCATTGTTCTTATGTTTTTGATTCTGCATCAATATCAGGACTAAAACTGTTTTAAAGCAGGTTGATAGTTAAAATGCTTAAAGTTTAGAAACTGTAAAGAGTTTTCCTGCTACTATTGTCTACATTTGCTTGATTTATTGGCTTAGTTATTGAGATTGATTCTGGCAAAATTATTTAGATTGCAATTGTTAATTACTCAGCGTTAATTGAAGTGTTGGCTCATGGCAGGTTACTTGATTCTGGTTTCCCAAAATAATATGCTATCACAGTGAGAGAGGAATGCAAACACATTTGGTTTGAACTTGACTGTTCACAGATTATGATACCACTTAGCAAAGCAACAAATTCTGAAATCTAGGTTGAAGTCACTGGTTAAAAAAAAAAAAGCCCTGCTGTAAACGCACCTGCACGCATTTCAACCACAGCCGCTTTTCCCGCCCTTCGGCCTTATCAGCCCCATTAGCACTTGAAGCCGATAAAAATCTGAAGCTGACTTCCTGCTGTTTTGTCTCTTAAGTGTCAGAAATAATATATTCTGTGTTACAAATGTCCGGGAGGTACTCATGCCTGCTGCTTCCAACACTGCTATAAATTACTCTCCAAGATAAACATCTGCCTTCCTGCTCATTAAAAATTGCTTTTGAAAATAGGAAATTGAGCAAAAGCAAACTAGTAAGTGAACAGCCTGACACAGGCTAATTACCAAGAGCAGACTCATTCTGTATCAATTCCCACTGACATTAGACTCGGCTTGGCTCATGTTCATATTATTTTCCATTCATTTGTTTGTTTACTTGGTCTTTTATGTCATAATTGATAAATACCCTTGAACAGTAAGACTAAAAATTACCAAAACTTTGGACCATATGATCCTAAGCTATTCCTTGCTAGTTATCATGATTACCTTTTGATTGTCTTCATGTAAAGATACAGTCTGGCATAGACTCAATTTTTTTAGGTTAGATGAAATATTTTTCATTTGAAAAAAATTCTTTATTCATTGTACTCATTGGAGACAACACAGGGGTTTACAACTCCAGATTTGGAAACAAGTAACATAGTAGCTGGTGAGAAAACACAAACTGAACAGTGTACGCTTGGCCAACTATGTTCTCTTCTACTATTTCAAATTTAGTGAGTATTTACTGAGCGTCTACTGTGCGCTGGGTGTGTGCAAAGATGAATAACACATGTACGCTGTCCTCAAGGAGCTGACAGTTTAACGCAGAAGGTAGCTGTAAACTAATAATTATGATTGGCACTATTAGAAAGATATTCAGAAAGCCCCAGCTTTAATTAATGTGCTACTGATGCAGGTCCAAGAAGCTCTAGAGTAGGTTCGTCCCTGGGGATTTGCAGAGTTGTCGAGGTGAAGGGAGAGAGAGAAAGGGAGGGGGCGAGGAGTAAGAACACCAGCGAATTGACTTCTGCTTCTTACCACCTTCCACTTCTATTTCAGTACCTCAGCGGTGAAGCATTCTTTCTGGCCCCAGGCTCTCCATGCTTCTAGGATTTTTGATTGACTAGTCTCGTGGCATCAGTTAGTACCCAACGTTCTAGGTCAGGGCTGTCTGATATAAATATCATCTGAGTCACATATGAAATTTAACAGTTTCTAGAAGCCAAATGATGCAAAATAGGAAGAAAAATAGTTGAAACAATTTGAACAGTATGTTCTATTTTATCCGATATATCCAAACCATTATCATTTCAAAATATAAGGTATATAGAAAAACTTGTTTATGACTATTTTACATTTTAAAAAAGTCCAGGGGTATTGTACACTGCACAGCACAGCTCAGTTTAGACCAGTGACATTTCAGGCCCTCCGTGGCTGCACGTGGTGGCAGTGCCAGACACTTCTCCCTTTAGGGCTTCTCTTGATCTGCTCAATCACGTGTGTGTAAGAATCTTGACAACTTATCAGACACTTTTTCTCAGGCTGAACCAGGGTAAGGCACTTTTTCACATGCCCTCAGGGCAACCAGGCAGCCCCTCTGTGGGAGTTATAGATGGCTCAATTGTTTCCACTCTAAATTCTTGCAAACACTGGGGAGTTATCATACTTTCTTTTCCAAACCAGGAGATTGCTCCAGGGACAGAGTGTGAAGGAAGGGAGAAAACTGACATGAGCACCATCCTTTAAGTAGACATTTGTATATTCACATATATAAGTTATGGATATAAACAGCTTTACTGAGATGTAATTTACATACAATAAAATTCATTTGAGGTGTAGAAGTCAATGTTTTTTTAGTGTAGCCACAGGGCTGTGCAGCCATCACCACTATCCAATTTTATTTTGAATTTATTTTATCTCTTTTTAAATGTAATGTTAAAAACCACCAGTTCTTAGGAATACTTGATATATGCGATTTCCCCCAAACCCAGGACTAACGGTCTATGAATATATGCATCAACATGGGTTAGTTATACTTGCCTGTATTTTTTTTTTTAAATAAGCACTGTAGGAAGAATCTCAATTAAATATTGTTCTAAGCAGTCTATGCTTTGCCTGAGCATGGAGGTCGAGCTGAGGGGAGACGGAGGAATAAAGCCAAGAATATCCTGAGGGGCTTTTGAATCACACTGGGGCTCAGCTCTTGCAATGCAACCCTGGGGGGCAGGGGTGGGGTCTATCTTCCATGGCCTAAAGAGCAGAATCCCTTCTTTCAGGCACTTTCCAGGGACCCCAGCATTGGAGGGACTCATAGTCCCCTCCATACCTACTTTTTGAAGATGTTAAAAAAAGTTTTATTTAGCAAAACAAAACAAAACGGTTCACCTATTTCTCCCATCCCTCATCCCCTGCCTCTTGCAATCGCCAATTTGTTCTCTGTATCCATAAACTTGACTTATGTGTGGAATTTAGGTTCCATACCAAAGAGAGATCATAGTGTATGTGTCTTTCTCTGTCTGACTTATTTTACTTAGCGTAATGCCCTCTAGGTTTATCTATGTTATTGCAAATGGTGGGATTTCATTCTTTCTTATGGCTGAATAATATTCCATTACATATATATATTCCACAATTTCTTTATCCATTCATCCATCAGTGGACACTTAGGTTGTTTCCATATCAGCTCTTGCACACAATTCAACTTTAGAACATTTTCATTACCCCAAAGAGAAAGTCCATTCCCATTAGCACTCACTAGCCATTCTTTCCCCATTCTCCATTTCTGGGCAACAACTAATCTATTTTCTGTCTTTATGTAGGTTTGTTCAATCATGATATTTCATACAAATGGTATCATTGCAATACGTGTTTTGTGTGTGTGTCTGTGGCTGGTATCTTTTATTTAGTATTATGTTTTCAAGGCCCATTCATGGTATCGGTACCTCATTCTTTTTAATGGCAAAATAGTATTCCATTGTATGGCTAGACCACATTTTGTTTACTTGTTCCTCAGTTGATGGACCTTTAGGTTGTTTTCACTTTTTGGCTGTTATGAAGAATGCTGCTATGAATATTCATGTGTAAGTTTTTGTGTGGACATACATTTTCATTTCTTTTGGTTATAAACTTAGTAGTGGAAATGTCTCCAAAGTGGCTGCACCATTTTACATTCCCCCCAGTAATGTAAAAAGCTCCACTTTTCTCACATCCTCATCAGCACTTATTATTTCTTGTCTTTTTGATGATAGCCATCCTAGTGGGTGTGAAGTAATATCTCATTGTGGTTTTGATCTGCATTTCCTAAATGCTTACAATGTTAAGCACTTTTCATATGCTTATTGGTCATTTTTATGCCTTCTTTGGAGAAATGTCTATTTAAATTCTTTGCCCATTTTTAATTGGGTTACTCAGGTTTTAATTGTTGAGTTGTAAGAGTTCTTTATATCATCTGCATAAATTCTTTGTCAGATATATGATTTGTAGACATTTTCTCCCATTTTATAGGCTATCTTTTCATTTTCTTGGTGGTATCCTTTGAAGCACGAAAGTTTTTAATTTTGATGAAACTCAATTTGCATTTTCCTTTTATCATTTTTGCTTTTGGTGTTGTAGCATGTGTTATATTTTGAACATCTCCATCTGTGAACAAAACTAGATATTGCCTCTGTTCAGAGGGAGCTGATGGAGGAGACAAGCAATTAAATAAGTGGTGACAGCAGAACAGGCAGGTCAGGGTTCAAAGTGCTGTGGATTCACCCTGCAGGAACAATTACCAACAGCTCCCGGTGCTGAGAGGCCAGAGAAGGTTTTGGAGGGAACAATGCAGAAACCAGGAGGTCAAGAAGTATTATGTAATAGTGAGGAGAAGAAAAAAATCCAGCCATGTTTACTGTTCACGGACATAACTTTTAAAATACTTTGAATGAGAAAGAATCTGAAAATGAATATATGTATACATATGCATGACTGGGACATTAGGCTGTACACCAGAAATTCACACATTGTAACTGACTACACTACAATTAAAAATAAAATAAAATAAAATAAATACTTCGAATGTGATGAAGTGCTTGGATTTCTGATTCAAGGTAGAGTGTCACTAAATGGGTGTGTGTGAGTGTGTGTGTTTAGAGAGCACACACTTTAGCATCTTGCAGCTTACCTGAGGTCATCTTTCCAGAGGTCAGTTATTGTCTGGCTAAGCACGGAAGTGCTGGCTAACAGAGGCTACTGGCTGATAGATGGTAAATGAAATCGTGTAAGGACAAAGCTACATAGTCAGGTTCCACTGCAGTTAAGTCCTTAACGTATATATCAAAGGCAACTGCAAACAGCTTCTATATTCAGAAAAATACCTTGTGTTCAGCAGTCTTTTGAAGGCTTTGCAGATTCCCTATGTACACACCAAAGAGAAATAGCAACAGGATAAGGATAAGCCTTTCAACTTCAGCTTTTGCGCTTGGCCAAGTCCAGTTCTTTCCTTTTGTATTTTACGGTCTGTTTAGGTAAATGCATCAACTTCATGAGAACCCTGGGCAAAACTGTAGGTAACATATTCTTAAAATTATGGCTGGTACCACATGTCAAATGGCAGGAACTGAAATTAAGGCAGACATGAAAGAGGCAATAAAGGTGAAAACAGTCATGATAATTTCACAAAAGGCTGAGTTACACAGCTATTGTGATGACTCCAGTCTTTAGGGGAGACAGGACCCTGGAGATGGAGTCTCCCATTGGTGTGTGCACCTCATCCCTGTTGACCTCAGGGAGCCTTATCAGTGAGAAACAGGGCAAATGGATTCTCCAGATCTCCTTTCCTGTTCCTGCTCCAAAGTCCTTTGCAAAGCACACACCACACATTGGTTATGGGTACTGTTCAGATAAGAGATACTCGGCTAAGAAAGTATTCAAAATTCAGCCTGGCCTTTGTGTCTGTTGCTCAGGAGATCCAGTTAGAATGTAAGCAGTTACTCTCTGTATTTTAGGGTCTTTATCCTAGGCTGGGCAGGTTTAAGGACTGTCTCAGGGCAGCTAAGTGCAAATGGGGCTAGCATATTGTGCGAATGATACTGATGATGAGAATGACCAGGTGACATTTACGGGCTTCGTGCTGTCCTTTGCATTCTGGTGCTGTAGGACGCCATGCGAGTTTGCGATTTACTTGAGTGAGCCAATGGCTGAAATATTTTATAGTTGGTTGCCATGTAAAAGGAAAATAGTGCCCTAAAATCGAGGCTGGCCCGCTAATACGAATACACTGATCGTGATTTTGAGTATCGTATGGTGTTCCGATTTCATAAGGTAATCCCTCTCGCTTCTTCGTCCACTAGCTCAATTCAACAGTTGGAGATTGTGCCTCTGCCATGGAACACAGACACTGTGTTAATTGCTAAATCACAAAATGAACAATATCCTGGAAATACTTCTGGATGTGTATGGGACCCTAGAGAGGGACAGTTGGCTCGGTAAAGCAGGGTAAAGCGTAGAAAAGGCCTCAAGAAGAAGAGTTAGAGCCAGATCTTAAAGACTAAGGAAGAATTAGCCAGGTGGCAGGAAGGGTCGTCAAGGCCAGAGAACTTACTTTATTATTAAAAGTGCTGTGTGTGATTTTTAGCTGCCTAGTACTTTTGGAAGAAAGAAGCAAAGCAGATATCCCTTATTCTCTGTGTAAAATCATAGAGAAGCTCTCAGAAGTGGCTGACCCAGCCCAGCCCAGTCCATTTCACAATGTTTATAGAGCCATGCTCTGGGCTTACGTTCAAGGCTGCTGGGTTCCTAGGGCAGTAACTCTACTGAACTTTAGGTGGCTACTTTCTTTGAAGCTATGCTCTGGGAGCACTCTTCTAGCCCAAGAAGAGTAGGGGGAGGGAGAGAGTACATTTGAGAGAAACAGGAAGGAGAGCAGGCCAGCACTGTAGTTCCCAAGGAAGGCGGCAGTCGGGTGGTGGGGGGAACCACGGGAGGGGCGGTGAACAGAAGTGGTGGCGAGAAGTGGGCTCAGAGGTGGAGGGAGGAAGGCGAGATGGAGCAGAAATTCTCCTCCCTTAATATCACATTTCAGACAAGAAAATTCAGAAAGTAGGCATAAAATCTTATTAAACTGTGGCAGAGACATAAAAAAAAATAATGCCATTTGTGGTGACATGGATGGACCTGGAGGTTGTCATTCTAAGTGAAGTCAGACAGAATGAGAAAGAAAAATACCATATGATAACACTTGTATGTGGAATCTAAAAAAAAGACAAATGAACTTATTTACAAAACAGAAACAGACTCACAGACATAGTAAACAAACCTATGGTTACCAGGGGGGAAGAGGGTGGAAAGGGATAAATTGGAAGGTCGAGATTTGCAGATACTAACTAGTATATATAAAATAAATCAACAATAAGTTTTTTCTCTATAGCACAGGGAACTATATTCAATATCTTGCAGTAACCTATAATGAAAAAGAATATGAAAATGAATATATGTATGTATATGTATGACTGAAACATTATGCTGTACACCAGAAATTGACATAGCATTGTAAACTGACTATATAAAAAAAATTAAATAAAATGTCAGTTAAAAAACAAACTGTGGCAGAGACTAATCTCTCCTGGGGGGAGCTGGTGGAAGGTCTGAGTCTTCACCTTGGGACGGTCAGGACCCTGCTCCCTGGGTGGAGTCCCTGAGGTGAGGGGAACGTGGCGGAGCCACAGTCACAGCTGGCACTCGCCGTCACACTTGTCACCTCTCGTCACATGTTCGCTCTGTTTGCCTTCCGCTCACCCCAGGGCCTTTCATTTCCCAGTTTCCCGTGTGTGGGTGGCCTGTCATCTTTGTTCAGCGAGACTCTGCAGTGTGGTCGGACTCCACGTGCCAGTGAAACGTGCAGCCAGTCATCCATGCTTCTAAATGTGTGGATGCTTGCTGTTAAAGAAACTGGGTAAATCGATGTGTTTTGTTTGCTGACTCCTCTGGCAAACCTGCACGTGTTTTATTCTTTGTTACCACCTGAAGACAAGGGTACCAACCTATATGTATGCTTCCCTCTTTCACCCACATTCATCTATATTTTGGTGTGTGTGTGTGTGTGTATAAAACCACTTCCAGTTTTAGTAAAATATGGGATCACCATGAAAAGTTTGGTATGGAACAGTCCAAAGCATTCCGTTTTGTACAGACAGTACTTTCAGATGCTGCAGACGCGGGTGTGCAGGCTCGCCGCGCCCCCCTCCCCCCGCCTGCTCCCGCCCCCGCCCTGGGCGCGTTTCTTCTCCATCCTGCCCTGTGGCCCTGCTGGCCCTGCTGGCCCTGCTGGCCTTGCTGGCCTTGCCCCCAGAACCCCCTGCTGGTGGCTTCTGACGGGGGTTAGTTGATGAGAAGCACGGGCAGGAGCCTGGAGGGGGCAGGGAGGAGGAGCCGGACGTCTACCTCTCCCTCCTGCTCGGGTCCTGCTCCCTGGACGGTGTTGCCCCCCCGACATCATCTCCTTCTCAGCTCTGCTTCTCACTGGGCTTCTGCAAACACCATTTCCTCCCTTTGTCCCGAGGAGGCAACGGTTTCCCTCCTGACGACCTCCTGGTGCCCGCACCTCACTTCTTGTTTCCCATCCTGACACCTCTGACAATAAAATCCTTTAAAGCTCCCGAACCAGCTGGTTGGGATTCCGTTTCCTGCCAGGTTCCTGATTGATCCAAGGGGGGATGTTTTCCCAAAACATACCTTCTGAGTTTTCAGGGAGGAATCACTTGTCATGCTTTTAACCACATGGGAGCTGTGAGTTTTCACTTGGTGATGGCGGGGACAGACGGGGGGCCTCAGTGTGGCGGGTGTTGGGAAAGGGAGTGAGAGGAAGTCAGTCTGCGACCTGAGGGCTGTTCCCTGCCCCTGTAGGCGCCTACCCTGGTGACTGAAGTGTGCGCGAGGTACCACCAAGAGACTGGAAACCACAGGGCCTCAGGGCGTGGACCTCCGTCCTGCTTCCCTAGCTGCTGACTCACCAGCCGGGTGCGCTTTCTCCTCTGCCCCCTCTTCTACCCGCTGCTCCTTACGATTTTGCATTTTCCTATGGTATTTCGTGTTTAGATTCCTTTTTTTGTTTGAATTAACTTTGAATATCCTGGTGGTGCGCGTCTCCGTTGGGTGACTGGGTTTGGACACACCTGATGGACACCTCTGTTGGGTCGTGTGTCAGCTCACACATTTGTGACTTGACTTTGGGACTTCAGCTGGGAGGAAGCTGGATGGCCCCTGGTGGGTTTCATTTCCTTATGGATGAAACCATAAAGTGACATCCACCAAGCCTTCCTCTCAGGGACATTGTAAAGATACAATGAAAAAACATGGGCGCATTTCTTAAATCAATAGAAACAACATTATTATTATTATTATTATTATTATTATTATTATTATTATTATTATTACGAACCTCTGTTGGTTTCAGTTTCTTCTTCTATAAAATGTGACACATGGGAATGGGACTGGATGATGTCTAGAGGTTAATTCAAACTTCAGAATGCATACAGGGCCTTTAAGCCAAATGAAGAAAGATTTGTGTCCTACACTTTGGAGATGGTTTTGCCCAAGACAGCGAATAGCACGCCTCTTACACCGGCAGTGCACGGAAGAGGTAGGTCTTGGGAAAGATAAGAAACAAATATTGACTGAAGTCAAAGATGTTAGAGCAAGGAGTCTGAGGGTTATTTTCATATTTCTCCTGTCAAGTGAGGCTGTAGGGTTCACAGAATTTCTAAGTTACCTAGTTTGACAAATCTCTCTTCTCGAAATCGTATGTGGCGTCGCAGTGTTTTGGATCAATTAAATAGTAGTTTTTTGTTTTAGAGAATCAAATACTCTGTGCTGTGGACTGAGCTGTGCTTATACCGCAGCCCCAACGCCCAGTGTGACTGTGTATGGGGATTCATTCAGGTTAAGGCTAAATGAAGTCACGAAGGCGGGGCTCTGACCCAGCAGGGCTGCGGCGTTATGCGTGATCTCTCTCTCCTCCTGCATGGACACTGAGGAAAGGCCATGTGAGAACACAGCAAGGAGGTGGCCGTCTGCAAGCCAAGGAGAGCGCTCGCACCAGGACCTGGCCGTGCTGGCGCCCTGACCTTGGGCCTCTAGCTGTGGGAAACTGTATTTCTGTTGTGTAAGCCCACCAGCCTGTGATGTCTCACTATGGTAGCCCAACCTGCCTTATACGCCTGAATTAGCCTGACTCGTTGCTACTATAGATTATTGACAACTCTGTCAGTTCTCCAAGACTAAGGAGGGAAGGGAGTTAGGCACGACTGAAAAGATGAATCGCTGTGCTTTCGTGGGTTTAAATCAAATGTAACTCTCATACCCCAGTTAACAGTGTCCTGTGCTCATTGCGGAAAAATCTGTTTAATTTTGTGAACAAGTACAATTTTGAGACAGTGCTATGATTTTTATAAAGCAAACTAAAGATAATTTTTCTCTTAATCTAGCATGGATCACTTTACAACACTAATCTGACATCTAATCAAAAGATCAGTGTGTCTGGCGCAAGAAACCCTGTATAGGGGGCTGGGTGACCTCATTTCTGGTCCTGTCTTGACAAATAGCTGCCTCTGTGACTTTGATTAAGTCATTTTATCCCTCAGTGTCCTCCTCGGTTAAAAAAAAGAAAGGGGACATTACTTGAATGGTGTCTGTGATCCTTTTGAACTCTTTTACATTATAAATGTGTTTGCCAATGTAAGTTTGCTAAACTTTAATTTATTATTCTGAAAGATGCTATGTAGGTTATTGGAGAAAGCTGCTAAAATAGCACTCATAAATCCTTTAATGATAGGCAAATATATTCACTGTACTCTTAATTGTTTTCAGTGTGTTCTTTTCATTCCCCCAGTATAGAAAATAAAATATTGTCATTTTCAGATAGGAAGGCAAACAGAATGAACAAAATCTGTGTGGTACACAAACCAAGATTCTCTTTTGTAACATTTTATGATGCAAATAGGTCATTTAAAAACTTGTTATACTGGCAAAAGCACGCTAGATGGAAGCAAAGAGTAAGTTAACGTTAAAAGCTAGAAAATGAAATCTCCTATGGTAAACGAACCATGCTCTTCTGGATAGTAAAGGTCATTGAAATGATAGGCTACACTTCTTTTTAAAAAGATGCTAATTAGGAAAGAAAACAGCAAATAGCACTGCTTAGTGAAGCCCATGGAATGATACCAAAATGGAGCACTGTTTAACCCTAATCTTTACTGTCCTTATAGACTTTGGCTGGTATCATAAGAAATCAGATATTGAATCATTTCTCTTAATTTCTGAGATCTGATTGATCAGTCTGCATAATACAAAACCCAATCAAATGGTGCTATACAGACACCTTTTTTTCCCAAAATTTGGGATAAAATATAAGCTGAAAAAATTTCCTTGAACCACGTACTATTTTGAGCTCAGTGATGGAAAATTTACATTGTTGACATATAATTTTACATGTCACTTCTTTTAAAAATTGTATTTCTTCGTCCTTTCAAAATTAATTGGGTCTTATAATTTAGTTCTCAAGTGTGAGACGATGTGATGAAGTTGCATGCTTAAGCCTGCAGCATGTCAAAACTCAGTTTAATACTGTTGTCTTTAAGCAAAGCGAATTGCTTAGAGCGACTCTTGAAATGCACTGCATGGAGGAGGAAAAGCATTTTTATTTCTGGAGAAACATCCTGAAGTTGCTTGTGGAGGTGGTAAATCACAAGGGAGACATGGCGCAATGATAGTTTCTACGCAGTGTTTTAGATAAAGTCCATCGTTGGAGGACGAGATGGCACCAGGGTGTGAGAAATGCCTGGTGGTAAATGCGAGATGCCCTGAATGGTGGTGGAGTTGCGGCTGAGAAAGGACTGGGACTGAGAGAACTCTTTTTGGGCTGCTGCCAGTAAAAGCAGCCCTTAACAGCCTTTGTGACCTTAGCGGCGATCATTTAACCTTTACCGGGAAGCAGACCTCCGACGTGTGAACTAGGAACGTGAGGTCAGACCGACGGCACGTTGCAGCGGTCCCTGGCTGAGAGCCTGTAACTCTGGTTGCACTAAGGCCAAGGTCAAGTTAATCAGACCTCCTGAATGAGAATTTATGTTCTTAGCTTTGCTCATTTCCCTCTTTGGCAGGTAACAGACAAATAAAGCAGGAAATAAATGATACATGGGAAGAGGTTTGGGGCCATCTCTACACTCTTTACTGAGTGCTGTCAAGAATTGCCTGCAGAGCTGGGAAACTGGGAATTAATTTAGTCAATCATACCCTTAGCCTTCTGTCACCCTCCACTGCCCACAACGTTGACAGAGGACCAAAGGGCATCAAACCAAGGTGATCTGTAGCAACATTAGGGGCTCAGGGTGTAAACACACATGCGTTGGGTATCTTTGGGCAACTTCACCCCCCTGAGCCTCATATTCCACATCTGCACAATGAAGATTTTAATGACTTAAGAAAGCCATGCTGAGGAGTAAACAAGATGCAAATGTTAGTCACCGATGTGCCCTGTGTGTTAATGTTAAAGGGAGAATTTCTGGGCAGTGTTGTCAAACACCTCTGAAGAAAAATATTGTTTCCAGAGAAAAATGGCAGCCCCGCAATTTATTCATGTTCTCCAGGTACAAACTGTCATCAGCCCTGTTCACGGGCAAGGACAGCAAGAGAAAAAGAAGGAAAATACAATGTCAGGCTCGAGAGAACGAGCCCATTTCCCCATCCTGGGCAGTGGATAAATCGGGAAATTCTTACGTGAACAAATAAGACTCATGTTACTGGCCTGTATAAAGTAGCATTTGTAGTACTTTTCATTTGCTGTTCCATTACTTCCACATATTTCCAGTCTGTCTCATTGCACCTTATCCATGTAGATCATCCCACAAGAATGGGTGTGTCAACGGGTACATAATTCTTTCAAAGTTCCCCTGAGCTGTCACCTTTTAGGATGTCTAGTTACTTCTGTGGAAACTGGGCATTAATCTAGTCAGTCATATCCTTAGCTTTTCATAACTCCAGAAAAAATCATAGAATGAAAGATTTCTACCACCTGCTATGACAAACTGTGGAAGGGGGACAATGGACTTGTTCTTAGACTGGAGCAGCCTAGCAGGAAAGCCTTCAGCGTTTTTACTTTCTGTGCAGCTGCTCACCTCGTAGCACACCGTATGTAAAAGTTAAATATTCATGCCACCTGGGACTTTTCCGGAGCGTCTCATGGGCTCAGCATGCTTTACACCTCGTCACCTTGAGAACTGCGGCATCTCAACAACACACCTCACTGTGGAGGACTCATCTCAATGATGCAAAGATGGAAGGAGAAGGGATGCAGAGGGTGGGTGGTTGATAAATGACTGATAGGAGAGGAACTCAAATGAGCATGTGGCTTGCACCTTGACGGCCCAGAAATTAAGTCACAGCCTTTGGATTCAGTGTTGACGTCATGACAGTGATAACTTCACAGCAACATCATACCTGGTGGTGCTGTTCCTGGTAATGTTTCCAGAAGCACTGGATACTCAGAACATAAGCAAGGCACCTCGTGATGATGTTGTCATTATGTGCAAACCGACAGTGACAATAATAACCTACGCTGGGCAGAGGCCATGCCATGTACTTTCTAATTCAACTACTATATTAATACTTAGCTCAGTACTAAACAGAAATAGGATTTCACTACTTACTTGTATACTTGTTGAAACATCTTTTAAAATAAAGATTAGCTCACTTCATTTCACAGAAGCTCTGTGAGGTGGATTGGCTGGGCGTCATTACGCCAACTTTGCTGTGAAACAGATAAAGACCAATGAAACAGGGACCGTGGAGTCAGGTGACTTGGGTTCTTAGCTTGGTGGCGCTCTCACTGGCTTAGAGTGACGCTGGAACGCTGACCTGAACTCTCTGAGCCTCAGTTTTCTCAACAGAGAAGAAGGGATATTAACACCAAACAAGCAACTTTTGTTGGGAGTAAATAAGCGTGTGCACATAATGCATTTAGCCCTGTGTTACTGAGCAGGGTCCTGCACTTCATAAGAGACAGGAATGAGGTGAGAGTTCAGGTCTCCTGACTTTGAGTCAGATGCTCTTCGCATTAAGCCAGACTTAATCATCTCCTAGTCACTGGATCATAAGCCATGCCCAAAGCACCTGACAGGCAGGCTTTGAAGCTTTGTTATGGCTTGGCCTTATGGAAGCTTAAAAAGTCATGATCATAAAACAATTAGCGATTCTGCTGATCTGGAAACAATGTCACTTGAATTGAGATGGATTTTCCTCTTTACTTTTTTCCCCTTGACTGTGGTCCAGCTGAGTTTTCTGAGATGACATTTCTTAGAGAGCAGTTCCATATTCTGTGTGCCTCTGGTGGCTGGTAATGCCCAGTAGCTCCTTCACTTTAATTCTGACATATTATCAATGGGTCATAATGGAAACCAGTTGCTGCAGACTCTCTGGGACAAGAGATCATTAAGCAGAAGCTGGAATGAGAAACGAGGCTTCTGGGACAGGAGCTGGGCAGGGACTGCAAACCACGGACTGCGTGTAGGATGTCTGTGTTAGATTGCGTGGAGGTAGTGGTGAAGACGTAATTTTTTCTAGTCATGATTGTTCAAGGTCATCTCCATGCACGAATTGAAATGAAAACCTATGAATTGTGGCGGTTACAGTAAACTGCCCGGGCTTTTGTTCTTTTGATGCTCAGACTGGTTTCTCTCCTCTGGATTGCAATCTCATGCATTTGCTGCTAATTTAGGAAAACAGGGTGGCATAATGGAAAAAGGACAGGTGGGTCACTTATCCCCTCTGTGTCTTTTTCTCAACTGCATAATGGGGGAAATAAGAATACAGAGGTTGAGGAGATCAATTTGTGCTGATCATATGAAATGCTTTGACTATTTAAAGTGTGAGACGATGCTGGTTTGTAAAAAGCCTTCATTGCAGCAGGAAGGGGAGGTGCACACTGACAAGCTTGTCTAAACCAGCTCCATGCCTCTCCCTCCGCGCCAGCTGCCTGCAGCATGAGCTCTATGCCTGTGTAACACCCTCCGACTGTGCTCTCACGTCGCTCAGAGTGACATTAGAAAACAAGGCCCACGAAGGCGGGCATTTTTGCACAGTTGGTTCACAGAGCTGTCCAAGGTGCCTGCGACAACACCAGGCCCACAACCTGTGCTCGGTGACTGTCCGTCAGAGGACTGAGTGATTTAAAGCAGGGACGCCCAGCATCTACCTTTACTCACCTTTCAACCACGCGCGTGTGTGTGGAAGGGAACTGGGGAGAGCTGGGCAGCAGGTGTATATCTCATGTACATCCCGTCTCACCTTAAATGGTAGACATTTACCTCCTAATTTTCTGTTTGGGGTCAAGAAGCACCTGCTTAAGGATACATTTCCTCCTGACAATCCAGTTCAAGTCACAGTTCAAATCCCACTGGTTCTAACTGCTCCTGGATCAACCCATCAGTGCCCTCAGCTTAATGATACCCGTCCAAGCCCTGAACGTCTTACACAGATACATCATTCCCCAAACCCATCCAGGAGGTCAGCACATGCAAGGGATCACCAGTGGGATTCAAGAGGGAGCACTGACAATAAAGTTAGTCTTTAAATGAAGAGTTTCTAACACTGGAGCTGAATCCAGACAGAGAAACAGGGGACGGTTTTATGATTTATACAAATCCACAGGTGCTTCAGTAATAATCTGAGGTTGGCTGAAACAGCCCAATTTCTACTGCATCCTGGAAGGGCATTATGTGGATTTACTAGGCACGCAGAGTGGGTCAAATGGGATCTGCGAACACATCAGCCATCATGTTTACTGACCAGTTATTTAAGGAATTTTACTGAAAACGAAGTCAGATGAAGTGACCTGTTTCTAATCTGATTTCACTGCATCAGGCTAAGCCCTGTTATACCAAACTAAAGCCCCGGAATCTAACAGAAAACAAGTGGGGGTGATTGAGAGACATGAGGGAACTGTGGTCCCGCAAGCCTGTGTCAGCTGCTGATCGCCCGGGGGCCCTTGGTTTTTACAAGCCTCGAGATGCAGAGCTGGTCTGTGACCAGGAGAAAAAGCCACTGAGCTTTCTCTCTCCTTAGATCAGAAAGCATCACATCTGAAAACTGGACTTGTCATCAAAAGGTATGGGTATCCCTTTAATCTCTTAAAATCACTTACTCCTCCAGGTTACTCATTTTGTACAAATCAATTCAGGATGATTTTGGCATGCATGACTTGGGATCCTAAAACCACAGACTGCTTTCCCAGCTTCTTGGAGAGGAAGAGAATTCTGTCATCTACTATTACTATTAATTTTTCCCCTCTGTTTAATATTTTATCAAAGTAACATGTGCATAGGGTAAAAATTTAAGTAGAATTGAAGGACTTATATGGAGGACAGCAGCTCCTGACCCATCGCGCCCCGCAGAAAGTGGCTGGTTCTCCTGCAACAGTTCTTCTGGTCTTTTTCTCCCATCATCTGATTAAAATACTTTTTCTCAGTCAATCACATTCAGTTGTGATCTGTTGATTCTCTGCCATAAAGAGTTCAGTTAATTTAAACTACTTTCCCCCAATATTTGTGCCTGGTGCTTGACTCAGCCTGTTAGTTATCTTTGAACCATTGGGTGATACTCTTAAACCTCGGTTTCTTTATGTATCTAATTTACACAGTATTTCTTGTCTTCCTGCTTTGTTAGATTAGTTAGCACCTTTCCCCATTTGCTGTCCTGTCTTCACTACCAGCTCCTGTCTGCAGTCAGATCCACCTTGACTTTATTTTACTTTATTTTTTAAAAATTTCATTTCCTTTTCTTTTTTAAATGGAGGCACTGGGGATTGAACCCAGGACCTCATGCATGCTACGCACACACTCTGCCACTGAGCTATACCTACCCCACTCTCCTTGACTTTGTAAGTGTCAAGGTCGACCACATTTTAATTCTGTTTTGTTATCATGTGTGAGTTTTATGTGGTCCAGTGTCACATTCTCTGTTCAAACTAACATACCAGAGGGGTCTTCATGACCCAAAACAACAAATAGGTTGCTTTCTAAAGAATTATTCTTTATCTGACTATCAAGGTAATGCACATTCAGAAAACAAATGTGAAAAATTCTAAAGAAGACTTTACAAAATTAAAAAATTCCACTCCATTAAGGTGTATCAAAATCTTAACATGGGCTATTTATCAATTTGATTTTTTCCTTCAATTGAAATGGCAGATGAATGAATCACACTGGTCACTCCAACACAGCTTCCAAGCTCAGCGGGGAGGCGGTGCGTGTTCCCAGTTCTCACAGGCACATCAAGAGGTTACTTTCCCCAACCCTGCACCCTACCCCTTTATCCTTTTCCATACTTTACTGGAAAGATTAAAACTATCTGACTGAGTCCTTAAACACCCTTGATCATATTAACGTTTCCTTGTGTCTTCATCTGGTTTCTTCCCCTTTCTTGCTGTCTTAGAGAAACAGTCTTCCTCCTTTGCCTTGCCAGGCATCACCAAGGGTGTTCTGCTCTCTGATCGTATTTGGGGAGTGAAAGGGCATGTGTCTAGTCATCCATCTGAACAACAGGTGTACCTGGGCCACAGGAGAGTAGCCTGGTTGGGGAGGAACCACTGCCTGTGTGAACCTGGGGCTCTTCCCCTGCCCCTCCTTGAACAGGAATCTGCTTCCCCGGCGGGCTTCCTAACCGCTCGACTCCGTGCACCTCACACATCTGGCTTCTGTGGTCTCCCTACCAAACTGACTTCCCCGAGACTCAGAAATAATGACTCTTTTCATCTGTTGTCCTCTCACTGCTCTGACGCCCCCACGGCTGCTGCCTTCAGCTTCTTCCTCTCCACCCTTCTCTTGGTTTCTGACACTTTGCTCTTTGAGGTCTCCGGCTGTCTTAGCTCAGTCTGCTGTCACAAAGCGCCACAAGCTGGGTGGCTAAGACAACAGACGCTTATTTCTCAGGGTTCCAGATGCTGGCAAGGCCAGGACTGAGGTGCCCGCAGAGTTAGCACCTGGTTTGCTGACGGCCACGCTCTAGCTGTGTGTTCCCGTGGTGGTGGCATGGTCATAGCATGAGGTGCTGTAAGGGCACCCATCCCACTCACCACAGCTCCACCCTTATGACCTAATTAGCGCCCAAAGGCCCCAGCTCCCAGTTCCATCACACTGGGCTTCGGGTTTGGGGGCACAAGCTTTCGGTTCCCAGCACCCGCCTCCGATAGCCCCCGTCTCCTTCTTCCCTACTCCTTTCTGCTTTCTCTCGTGCTCACTCTGCTCCCTGCCCACAGAGGCTGAAGTCATTTTTCTATAAAAAGCTTGCTTGCTCCATGTGCTTCTCTTTTGTGCTTCCTCGGTAATTACATGGTTCAGCCTTAAGCTCTACATGGTTGACACCAAATCTGTGAGTTAACACTTATGTCTGTTTCTGGACATCCCCCTTCAGATGTTCTTTTGACTCCTGACGACAAAATGACCCACACTGAGTGCGTCCTCTCCCTTCTCCTTCCTACGGCCATCCAGGCTTCTGGTGACCTGGTGCAAAACCCAGGAATCATTCTTTACACAGCCCCTCCGTCCCTGCCTTCAGTGAATTTTGCAGTCCTGTTCTTTCTAACTCATACTGTCTGATGCTCTTTCTTGTCTTTTCTCTGCCCATGGCTGCTTTGCTTTCTTAGTTCTGATTCCAGGAAAAATTCGAGGATAAAGGGGACAATGCTATGTCTAAAGGCACGGGAGAGAGACATGGTGCATCACACGATGAGATGATGTAATGAGAAGTCTTATCTTAGTCATCTCACTAATCATGCACCTGCTTTTTCTCCAGGCTCTCCTGGAAACATAGCTCCATACCTTTCCTTTCTCAAAAATACACACTTCCCTTATCATCTAATTAATAAAATCCAAACTTCTAGACTAGTGTTTCTATCTACATTTAAACCTTACGTTCTACTACGCATATAACAGAATTCATTCTTCAGTAGTTCATCTGGCATTCCCCTGCCTGCTTCTTGCCTGGAATGGAAGCTGTCTGAAGCCAGGACTTGCCTGCCTGGGCACCGCCGTACTTCCTGTGCTGGGCAGAGAGCCTGTGCATAGTATGCCCTCAATACCCAAGGAATGAATGGATGAATGAATGAATGAAGGGATAGTGCTGCTCTCACCTCATGCTTTTGGGGCTCTGTTCCTTTCCGGACAGCAACCACATGTACTGATTGCTTACTGTTATGGACTGAACTGTGTTGCCCCCAGAATTATACGGTGATGCTCTAACCCCCAGAATGTGACTGTTTCCAGAGATCGGGCCTTTAAAGAGGTGATTAAGTTAAAATGGGGTTGTCCAGGCAGGCCCTGATCCAATCTGACTGGTGTCCTTATAAGAAGAGGAAATTTGGACACAGGGAAAAAGAGACACTGGGGATCTGTGCCCATGAAGGAAAGCCCATGTGAGGAGGACACAGTGAGAAGGCAGCCATCTGTGAGCAAAGGAGAGAGACCTCAGAAGAAACCAAACTTGTAGACACCTTGATCTTGGACTTCTAGCCTCCAAAACTGTGAAAACTAATTTTGATTATTTAAGCCACCCAGTCTGTGGTTTTTTTTATTTTAATGGTAGCCTTTGTAAAGTAGTACATCTACTCTTGCCAGATACTCTGTTAAAAATTTTTACACATAGTGCTCCTAAGAACCCTGTGATGTAAATGATGTAAATAAATGGAACAGTATCCTGTGTTCATGGGTTGTAAGAATTAATATTATCAAATTGTCAATCAATACTGTCAAAAGCCATTTATAGATTCAATGCAATCCCCATCAAGACTCCAATGACATTTTTTCAGAAGTAGTAAAAACACTCCTAAAATTTACATAAAGCCACAAAAGACCTTGAAATCCCAATCCTGACAAAGTGAAATAAATCAGGAAGCATCACAGGTCCTGATTTCAAGCTGCACTATAAAGCTATAGTCATCAAAACAGTATGGCACTGGCATGAAAACAGATGAACAGAATCAAAGGCCCCCAAATCAACTTAAGCATGTATGATCAACTGGTAGTTACCAAGGTAGCTAAGAATACTCAACTGAGAGCGGACAATCTGTTCAATAAACGGTGCTGGGTGTCATTGGTTATTCACACGTAAAACAATGAAACTGGACCCATGTCTTATAGCACTCACAAAAATTAACTTGAAATGGATTGAAGACTTAAATTTAAGATCTGAATCATGAAACTCCTTAAAGAAAACATTGAAATAAAGCTCCTTGACATGAGTCTTGGCAATGACTTTTTTGGATATGAGATGGATATCCTTATTTTGGATTGGATGAGTATGACACCTAAGGCACAAGCAACAAAAATAAAAAATAAACAAGTTGGGCTACAGCAAACAAAGAAGCTTCTGCAGAGCAAAAAAACAGTCAACAAAGTGGACAGACAACCTACAGAATGGGGAAAGATGTTTGCAAACCATATATCTGATAAAGGATAATATCCAAAATTTATAGCAAAAATGAATCACCTAATTAAAAAGTCAAGCAAAGGATCGGAATAGACATTTCTCCAATGAAGGGCCAACAGGTACCTGCTCACCATCAGTGGTCATTGGGGAAATGCAAATTAAAACCACAATGAGATATCACCTCACACCTGCCAGAATGGTTATCTTAGAAAGATAAAAGATAACACGTGCTTGCGTGACTGCGGAGAAAGGGGAACCCTTGTGCACTGGTGGTGGGCATGTAAATTGGTGCAGTCACTATGGAAAACAGTTTGGAGTCTCCTCAAAAAATTAAAAATAGAACTACCACAAAATCCAGCAATTCCACTTCTGGGTGTTTATCCCAAGGAAATGAAATCATTGACTGTAACAGATATTTGCAGCCCAATGTTCATAGCAGCATTATTTACCATAACCAAGACATGGAGACAGCCTAGATGTCTATCAATGGATAAATGAATGAAGAAATCATTCATTCACACACACAATGAATATTGTTCAGCCATAAAAAATGAGGAAATCCTACCATTTGCAACAACATGCATGGACTTTGAAGGCATTATTCTAAGTGAAACAAATCAGACAGAGAATGATAAATATTGTGCGATCTCACTTACACGTAGAATCTAATACAAAACAAAACAAAAACCTCAAACTCAAAAATAGAGATTAGACTTGAGGTTCCGGAGGAGGAGGAGGAATTAGATAAAGGTTGTCAACAGATACAAACTTCCAGCTGTAAGAGAAATAAATGCTAGCAATGTAACGTGCAACATGATGACTAACACTGGTATGATATATAGAAGGATTTTTTTTCCTTTTTTCTTTTCTTCTTTCTTTTCTTTTTATTGTGTCTATAAGAGAAAATGGATGTCAGCTGAACCTACTGCGACAGTCATCTCACAATATATTTAAATCAAACCATCATGCTGTGGGCCTTCAACTTACACAGTGATTCATATCAATTATGTCTCAATAAAACTGGGAAAATAAATTTTAAGAATCCTGTGATGTAGGTATTTTACTGATTTCTATTTTACAAACAAAGAAATGAAAGTGTTGAGGTGTTAATTCACTTCCTCATGGTCAAACAGCCAGGGTTTGGAATGTAGGTGTTTTGACTCAGGCTGTTCCTTCTGCCTGGAACACTCGTCCCCTGATTTCTGAACACTCAAACACCAACCATCTGTACAGCCAGAGAAAATGTCCTTTCACTCAGTTCATATACTCTGGCTCTGAACTTGCACTGTAATATTTTTTTCTTCTGCCTCATTTTCAGCCCCAGTCTTGTTCTAAGTGTCTGCTAGGAACCTGCCTTGCTCTCTACGACTAGGGCTCTGCCTTATTCATCGCAGCCCTTTGATATAAAACTGGGACCCCTTCTGGGATGAGAGACTGTCTGTGTACCTGGGCCTGGCTACTGGCTGACAGGAGCCCCTGATGACAAACACATACCCATTGATGTGTGCTTAGAAATTCACCTGTCTCAGAATTCCATGTTGTCGTTCTCTGTCAGACACCCAGGAGTCCCTGCTGGCCTGATAGCAAATCCATCCCTGGGTCACCTCTGTTTGTATTTCCCTATTGCCCTCGTATATAGTGTTCTACTCAGTGTGTGTCTTTCTCCAGCATCAGAAGCTGAGTCTCTCCTAAAGCCTCAGCTTGCCATGAAGTTAGTTGATTCTGTTTCTGTGCTTCTGCTTATCCTAGACATGGCAAGTTAAGTAGGCGAGACCCAGGCACGATCTGTGATGGATAATCCGTAGACTATTGCCAGTGATCCGCTCACACATGCATGATTCGTTCATACTTGTACTCATCTGCCCTTTCACTTATGCATCTGACCGAGAACTGTTTACATTCCAGGTCTAATAATGCCCTGCGCTCAGTTCAAGCTCAGTCTCTTTGACTGGATACTGAAAACAACTACAAGCATTTGACGTTTCTGGCTGCCTCTAAGGAATCTTTCCCAGAGGAACCTACACTGAATTGTCATTTGAAGACATGCTACTGGTGAGATTCAGGAGTCTTCCTGCGTGCCAACCAGGAAGCAACTGAAAGTGAAATCAAAGAAAAACAAGCTGCAAACTGGGAAATTATAACATGTCATGAGGGTGTGTTAAATGGAGGAAAGTGATGGTCCAGGGATGAGGGGGAGGCGAATTCCTGAGGGTCTGGAAGGAACACTGAAGGGGACCGATTAGTGCCAATCCAGGTACTGCCCACGAGGAACTTGGCCGGCACAAGGGTGTCAGGAAAGAGTGTCATCTTAGTAGAATAATGAGTGTGGTTTGGAAAACATTTCTGAGTAACCTCTACACACCAAGCAGTTGTAGGCGTGCGAGGGGGAGTCAGAAGTGCACCCTGCCCGTCAGGACCGAGGGAAGCAGACGCAGGACACCCCGACCTTCCTGCGGGCTGAGAGAGGCTGTTGTTCACTCCTCAAGGGTGTGTTATCTGGGTGACATCGGGCACTGCCAGGACCCAGCTTTCCTCCCCAAGCCCCCAATGAAAAGAAATCCTTGGTACAATCCCAGAACTCTACTTTAGGGTAGGGGACAAAATAGAAGGAAATAGAGACCAGTGTCTTTTGATGAGTGACGGAAACTGTGCTGGATATTTTTACATCTTCCTCTCCTGACCTGCTCCGTTTTCCTCGCCTCCTCTCTGCCGTGAAAGGCTGACCCGTGGGTAATCCATCAGTCAGGCTTCCTTGCTCCCTGGCTAATGAGGGCCCCTCTCCCCTCCCCCAGCACAGCAGGACGATCAAAATGAAGGAAGCAGTGGTCAGGGTATCGTTCCCCGGCGCCTGGTTTGCTGGATCGTGGTTAGCCGGTTACGCAATTGCAGCTGACTTTTCACTTTGCAGCTCTTTCCTTCTGGGTTAGAGCAACTGCTCCAACTCTGTCTCTCTCTGGCCTTAGAGTTGTGACAGCTCTGCTCTCACCTTCCCTGGGTCCTGCACATTCCTCGTGGGTCCCCTGCACCCTGGTCACGTCTTTGTAAACAGTCCTTTGTCAAACCTGTATTGCACGGTCCCCATTGGAGAGCACATTCTCTTTCTTCTTGAACCTCTCACTTGATTCAGGAACCCACCAAAAGGACTAAGATGGGGAAGAACAGAGGCAGGACCCTGAACCTGACGGCGGTCTAGAAAGATAAGGAGGTTGGTCTGAATTCCTGGGGTTTATTCCTGGATGCTGCTGCATGGGGAGCCTGGACCCTGCGACCAAAACTCACAGGCCTGAAAATGGGCGATGCCCCTGTTCTACGTGTCTGGCACCTCAGCTTACTTCAGCCTCACTGAACAGGAGCTGCCAGTGTTCTGGCTCTTTCAAAGGGGTAACAGGTCCTTCAACAGGGGGCTGCGAACGGCATCAGCGTTCAGAACCTGATGAAAGTGGAGAAAATAACACAAGACCTCAGCTTGGATGGAATAACCTTAATACCAGTTAATTTCCTTTTTAAAAGTTTCCATATTCAGCAAGCCACCATCTGAGTTTCAACAGGCTTCCATGCTATCTCTATGCACTGATTAGCTGATAAAATTATTACTGTAAATTGGAATTAAATTTCTGACTGGAAAATAATGAGGTGGAAATCTGATGGATAAATCAATCACATGCGTTTAGATTTCTAAGGCAACTGTTTGCCTCAGGGTACACCAATAAAATTAGTTTCCTGAACTTTGCACGGCTGAAGATGAGACCTTTAAGCAGAAGACAAGTAGGAAACTCAATTGATGAGGCACCTCGCTCGGCCCATGGTGAGTCCACACAGCAGAACTGTGGTGATGCTCACACCGCCACCACCTAATTGCAAGTCTTGGAACGGTGTCTGCCACTGTCCACGAAATACAGGTCCTCACAGAGTTTCAGGATTGTTAGTCCTGTGCTAAAACAGCAATATCTTCCAGACGCTAAGAAAACAAGGCTCTTGTTGAGTTATCACTGAGTTCCAGATGGGACCAGACAGTTTCAACATTTAAAGATAACATTGCTCAATTTCGTCAACCATTCAGGCAGCCCCGTTGGCCACGGGCAAACCAAAATTGTTTTCTTAAATACGTTTTCGAGAATAATTTAAACTTAATAAAAATGTTGAAGTGTGGTTTAATTCTCTTGGTTGAAAGAGGAAATGTAAGTGATTGATACGGGACTGCAACATAAATGACTGTTTCCCTTAGTTTCTCTCCAGGGCATCAGATATAATTTATTGGGTCTGATCTATGCCATTTGTGAATTAACACATCTGCTTTGTCCAAATATCATAGCAGAATGAGTTGGATGTGTCAGCTTTGACACGTGTCGTATGTGGATCCAGTACGGAGAAGCCTACTGTCCACGGTGCACACCTGTATCCAGGAGCCCCGTGTAGGATGGACACATATTTTACAAACACCCGGACAATTTTGGCCCTTGTTTTATCAAAGGTCAGGAGCACAAAGTGAACTAAATAACAGAAATCAAAAGACAAACACTGACACCAGAAGCTCACCAGACTTAGCAAGAAACACATTCTTGAAAGTCATTAAACAATTTTGAAAAGAAACTCAAGCTGCGGGGACTGAGCTCTGAGATCAGAACAATAAGCTCCAAGAATTGGAACAGAGGCTTCCTGAAAGAAATGTCTGCAGTTTTGAAGAATACTTTTCCCAGACAAGCTTCTTTGTGAGGAGATTTTTTTTTTTTAACAAACATGCCTATTTTTGACTCAGCTCAGAAATGAAATATTTCAAAAGCCCTTTCAAGCTCAACATCTCTAAAATTACTCCTTCAAAGTTACACTTTATGGGGCTGCAGAGTAGTGAGATTGAGAGGTGCACCAAGTATGGGAAATTTTCATCGGTGTGACAAAGACACGCAAAAATTCCCTCCACCCCCAGTCATTTCTTTAGTGTTTTAGGCAAAACCAAAAAAAAAAAAAAACCAAAAAACAAAACACCATTTGGAAGAGATGGCGATTATTAGCAGGAGTGGGAAAGTGTTTCAAAGTTCAGTTTTGACAAAAAAAAGTGTTAAAACAAGTTTGCTATTTTCCCCCCTAGATTTATTTTAAAGGGAGGGGGTTATGAGAAATATTTTTACAAGATTTGTTTTTGGAATAACATTGCAGTTTTACACAACTAATCACAATGAATGTCAAAAACTATCTTCAAATGAAAATACTTTCTGAGGAAATTAAGTCACACTCAGAATTAATTTACTTAGGTAAAAAAAATTTACTTAGGTAACCACTGAAAGGCTTATCCACATGTCCAATGAGACTTCATATGAACATGAATATATGTATATATATGTATGACTGAAACATGATGCTGTACACCAGAAATTGACACCACATTGTAAACTGACTATACTTCAATAAAAAAAAAATAGTAAAAAAAAAAAAGGCTTAATCGTTCTAATCATAGGTTTGGTTGGTTTGATTTTCATGTGCCGAAATGCCCAGTGAGGTAGTTTACAGCAATGAATCAGAATCAGAGAACATTTTATCGGGTTTGATTCTGCATGGACGTATGACGACACCCGTGAAGATATATTTTCACGTGTGTCTGGGAACCTGAACATTATAAACATAAACTGGGCAAGTTCTTTTTTCCTGATAAGAAGACATGTGCAAACAAATGAGATGATTTTTAACCATTCCATTTTAAAGCTCAAATTTAATTAAAATTATGCATTAGATCAGAATGCTACTTTGTTTTAAAGAGCTAGATTTAAAGTGGCTCAAGTTTGTACTGTTCCTATTTTGGAAGGTGCTCCTCCCTGCTAGTTCTCAAGGAGCATTGTCCTTATTTCTCTGCAGCATTTTGGGTTCTCAAGACAGTGACCCAACCAAACTGCTCTTTTGTCCCTGGATGGGTCACAAGGGCCATCCATGGTTTGCCTGCGTGGTTCTTTTCCTTTGCTGTTATCCACCCAGCCCAGCCAGTCAGATCTCCTTGGCCGTTATAATGCTTTGATGAGAGTTTTCCCTAACATTTGATGGGTGGGTGCAGGGAAGAGAGGCTTTTTCTTTGTCCTGGACCACACGCTGTGAAGACCATCTAGCTGGAATGCCAACAGCCTTCTTTTCTAGCTGCCCAGACAAAAAGCTGCAGAGTGAAGCCAGAGAGAAAAGCAGAATAAAGACAAAATGGAATGCGGAGCCAAGACCCATCCCTGCCCGAAGACTTGGACTTTCTATTAAGACAAAGAGTGACTCCCTTTTTGTTTTAAGCTAGTTTGTGTTGGATTTCTGTTCCTTGCAGCCAAAATAATCCTGGCTAATCTAACAAATAAGCAATAGAAAAGGCTGGAAGGGAAATAATTTGCAGCAAATTCTAAGACAGTGCGTCTTGTTCTTACCCACATATGGCAAAAATGGACTTTCTGTGTGTCCTTACATATTTTGGGAGAGAAGAATGAGGATTTTTGCTGCAATATATCTCAAACATAGAGACTACTGGTACATTTTATAACATGTATTGGTGGGTGACATGCTTTAGTCTGTTAGTTTATTTATAAAGATGCTAAAAGAGCTATATTTACATATCAAAAGCATGATCACCTTAGCAAATCAATACTGTCAATGACTCATACTTTCGATTGCATAGAAGCAAATCATGGTTTTGACCAAATTATTTAATGACACTTACTCTGCTCTGGCCGTGTAGGTAGGCAGCGGTAGGTAAAGATCAGAAGTTGAAGGAGGTTAATGGCAAAATGTTCAGAGTAATTTATTTGACCTTCAGCCATCTCCCACTACCTACACAAAACACGTAATTATTGTACACTACAAATAAATGTAATTACTAGGTTAAGTACAAGTTTACAGTCAATAAACCAAGGAAAATTAAGTTGTATGAATACAGTTCGACATAATTGTACATCCATTGCAAGAAATCCTCGGATCTCAGGCTGTGTTTCTGTTCCAGATTGGTTTGACTCTTGACTGAATTGTCTATTGGCTCAATTCCATCAGAGTATTTGTCTGAACTAATCTTTTGAATTGAGAAATCAAATGAGGTGAACTGATTCATACAAGTAAACACCACCCCAGTAGCTCAGAATGCTGTATCAACTAGATCATTCTCTAATGGCTTTGCCAGTATTTGCAGCAACTGCCCTTGAGAACTGAACCCAGAAATAGAGGCTGCAGCTTTTGCCTCTGAGTCTGCTGCTCTGCCTGACCATTCAGTGTTCTCTTTACAATTCAAACTTTAACTGCAGAGAAATTTAAGAAATGTAGAATTTCAGTTGGAAGGGACCATAAAACACCTGCTTCCCCAGCCAACTCTATAAATGAAAACTCATGTGCAGGGTCTGATGTATCTGTCCAAGGCCTCCAGCGCCAGAGTGGAGCCTGGACACAGATCTTGAGAGGCCCAGACCAGTGATTCTGTTGGGAAGCCATTCCTCAGATGCTCCGCAGCAAAGAAGCTTGGCACTTTTTATTATATTGATTTGGTTTTATGCTTGATTTTATGACAACATCATAAATCTGGACTAGATATTCAAATTATGTCAAGGGATTGTTGACAATTGTTAATAAAATAAATTAATAGTTAAAATACTTAAATCATGAAAAAGTTAGTATTATTGAATAATAATAGTTCCTTGTTGAGTTTTTCTTCCATTAAGTAGTATAAAGTAGCCTAGTGATTTTTATGTTCTTCAGTATGGAATTATACTATTCATTCTTCCTAGTAATCTCATTTATTTTTTATTAAGTTCTTTTTAATCTAGAAGGTATTGGGCTACATTGTATGTGTTTACTTGTTAGTTTTTTTTTTTGAGGAGGGGATAATTAGATTAATTAATTAATTAATTAATTAATTTTTAACATTTTTTATTAATTTATAATCATTTTACAATGTTGTGTCAAGTTCCAGTGTTCAGCACAATTTTTCAGTCATACATGGACATATACACACTCATTGTCACATTTTTTTCTCTGTTAGTTACCATAAGGTTTTGTGTAAATTTCCCTGTGCTATACAGTGTAATCTTGTTTATCTATTCTACAATTTTGAAATCCCAGTCTATCCCTTCCCACCCTCTACCCCCCCCGTAACCACAAGTCTGTGTTCTCTGTCCACAAGTCTATTTCTGTCCTGTATTTATGCTTTGTTTTTGTTTTTTAGATTCCACATATGAGTGATCTCATATGGTATTTTTCTTTCTCTTTCTGGCTTACTTCGCTTAGAATGACATTCTCCAGGAGCATCCATGTTGCTGCAAATGGCGTTACGTTGTCGGTTTTTATGGCTGAGTAGTATTCCATTGTATAAATATACCACCTCTTCTTTTAGATTTATTCATCTGTTTATTTAATGGATGTCCTGGGGCTTGAACTCAGGACCTCCTGCACGCTAGGCACATACTCTGCCACTGAGCTGTACCCTCCTCCCACCACTTGTTTGTTTTTGAATTGACACAAGTAGGGTGAACTGGTCTGTAGAAGTAAACATCACCTCTGTAACAGCAGACACAGTGAGACACACTAACAGAATAAAGAGTTTTGTGTAAAACCCTGACTATAATCTAGTTGTATGTATCACTATTTTATTCGGCTCTATGAGAGAGGTAGAAGGAAGTCTTCTGTTTTCCACAATAAAATACCTTTGCAAAAATTGTAAAGCCACAGACCTTTAAGAATTCTGAATGAAAAATGTTCGTGATGTAATACCAAGTGTACTCTAAAGATAACATTTTATTAAAATCATGAAATACAAATTTGTGAATTTGAAGATCTTTATTGTAAGTGAGGATAATGGTACTCTGCAACATAAGTTTTAAGGAAAATATATTGAATCTGAACAAAACATAATAAAATTAATGTATTTTAGCAGCTGAAAGCTTGCCGATGAAACTAAATTGGTTTAAATTTCAATTTCCAAATTATTCTAGCTTCCTTGATTTTGGCAAAAATATTTAACCTTTTTGTATTTCAGTTTTCTCATCTAAACAAAGGGAGATAATAGACAGTTCTTATCTCAAAGAATTGTTGGGAAAATTAAACAAACTAATGTATAAAAGCCACTAAAATGCTCGATAAATGTTTGCTAGTTTTATGAAAAACATAAAATTACTTCATATTACTCTTTAAAAATGACAAATAATTACTACTATTACTGCTATTGCCTGCTTCTACTGAGTTGTTTATAGAACAAATGATTTTTCTAGATTGAGATGGATCTATAATTTACTTACCACTTGGGCTGTACATGTACACGTGTGACTGGTCTGTGAATCCTGCCTTAATGCTTTCTGGGATCTGCTCAATGTGATTCAAAGCTCTAACCTCAGATACACAAGTTTATACTGTATAGCACAGGGAACTATTTTTGATATCTTGTAGTAGCTTATGATGAAAAAATATGAAAATGTATATATATATATATAATCATGTATGACTGAGGCATGGTGCTGTGCACCAGAAATTGACACAACATTGTAAACTGGCTATACCTCAATAAAAAAAATTAAAAAAAGCTCTGATCTTTTGCCTTTTTCTGTTATTATAATCAAGTCTTTCTCAGATACCAGCGAAGATGTTAAAAGATGGTATCACAAGCAGAGACGTTGTCATAACAGCAGAATCAGAGATTAATCAGGAGAAAACACTCTCTGACAGACAGCATGATTTGCGTTAAGCTCTTCTGTTCTGTGAGATTGATTAATTGCTTCTTTCCTACTGAGTCCCTGTAGCAAAAGCAAAGCAGTTTCCAAGTGAGGGTCATGACATAGTTCTAGGTGATTCAGGCCAATGTAGCTTGGTTTTCAGTCATGCGTCTTACGGAGAATGTTCATTTGAAAGTGATTTCTTCACCCACATTGCGTTCTCCTGAGCTTTTGCCAAGATGCGGTATTAAACACAGTACAAATGACTCAGAAGTAAAGATGCATGGAACTAAATGATGCAAAAAATGCATCAAGCATTTGATTAAAACAATGTTAAATACATGTGCACAGCCCCAAGACTAAGAAAATGCAATAGGTCTTGCTTTTTTGTTGGTTTAGAGCTTCCAGGCTTCTCCTTTCATTATTAATCATCCTTGGCTGCACAGAACTCTTGCGCTGTGTCATTTCTTTGTAGTAGCTGCCATTGTGTGAAGATGGATATGCCTTTTCCTGCCTCTTCTCCCCAAAGACGCATTCTCAATCTCAATCGCTTCCTCGTAGCTTGTGCACTTATCTTTGCCTTTTGTGCACTGGAGGAGAACATGCTTTCCCATCTCTTTGTCTCTTGGAAATGTGAGACAAGTGCCTTTTCCTCTATCATGTAGTTCCTCTTTACGATGTCAGCCACACTGACACCTGCCTCCGGGAGCAGGCTGGCGACACCAGGCAGATGGCTCCCAACGAAGTGCTGTGCGCCCTCCTGCTCCCCCTGCCTCCTTTCTTCACATCCCTTTTCCTTCTCTCCCTTCCCTGTCTCCTGAACCAAGCTTTCCATTAAGACCATTCTATTAACTTAGTTTCAAATGGAGATGAAATTGCCCCACGTTCAAGCCTAACTAAGGTTAGGCTCTTTACTGCTGAAAGAGGAGATCTCTGCATCTGGGCGTTGGAGGAGTGCTCCGCAGTACCTTTCTATGCTGTCTCTCACCGAACTTGCGCTGCCTCTGCATTTTCAGGATTATCCAATGACAACAATGTGCTACCTACTGCACCCTGGGCTTTTTAACATCAACCAAATTAAAGTACTTTAAATTATACTCCCAGTGAGGGTTCCCTACAAATATGTTTAATTGACATGGATAATTAGGGCTAAGCAATACTTTTAACACCAGACACAAGCAGACACTGTTCTGTAAGAAGAGAGTAGAAAATGTCTGTTTGACACGTTCCACTCTCCCCATTGCCGTCAGCACACAATTTAAACTCCTTCATCTGACCTCCTCGCTTGCCCCCTCTCTTGTCATTCTCCTAAAAGTATCCTACATCCTAGCCATACTGATTTCTTTGGAATTCCTCAGACTTTTTAGGTTATCTTCCATACTTTTGTACATACAGCTCTTTTTTATTTCAGGTAACTTGTAAAATTTGTAATTAGGAAGATAGTCTCCATTTGGTTCTCAGGCTAGGTCAGATGTTTCCTACTGTTTATATTGTACACATATTTCTTTCATTTCTTTCATTGCCTTTTTATTCTCTCATCCATTCATTCAGGCATTCAACATATATACATAGTGTCCTTTGTGCACACACATATATTGTGAGCTTCATAGATGCCACTTGTGTAGCTGTCTGTTGATACGCCTCTCATCCACTAGACTGTGACCTCTTGGAGGTAAGAGACATGCAGTTGATTCTTGTTACTTCTGGCACTTATGTTCTGTAAGTTGCCGTGAATGCTAAATTACCAGTTACTGAACAATAGCCCCTAGGGGAAATACAGGGTTAGGTTCCTGTGAGCCTGTGAGCCTCCGAGCCTCCGCCTCCAGTGGTCACATTTCCTTCAACCAAAACACCATTTACATTATATAGATTCATTTGCTAATGTCTTTGTAAAACAAGCCAGTCTTATTGGTGTTGAAAACTTGCTCTTCCACATAAACCTTTTCCTGTGTAACACTTAGTGGTTATTTTAAAAATTGATTCCACAGCCTCCTGATCCACAAAATCTGTCTCGCCTGCAAGTTTAAGATTTTCCATTTATATCACCCTTTGAAATGTGCAAACCAGTCAGCACCAGTAGGGAAGGGTTTAGCATTTTCTGACCCTGGCTTATGGGACTGATTTTTTTGGTTTTTAGTCTTATAACAGTGCTCTTCATTACACGTTTTTCATCATCATCTCATGAATCCACAAATTTAGTCACTTTTCCATCTTTTCCTCAGCTTTATCACACGCTAAAGTTGTTCCTTTAGCACTTTCTGGGGTGGCCTCATGTGCAGATTGGTGAATTTCCCCCTCCTTTGTCTGAATGTGGTGATCCATCAACAATTAACTCAGCTCTATAACTCATGCTTGAGCAAACCTTATCTAACGCACGACCTTCTTGCACTTGGGAACACTAGACAGCATGTCAGAACTATGCTTGCAGGCCAATTTAAACAGTGAAATCACCAAGAGAAAACAAAAAATGGAGCAGTAAATAGACCACAAAAAAAAGACACTTGTTTGTATCATGAGAGCTGAAATGAGAAGGCAGAGTGTCACACTGTTGGCCTTTAGCTGAAGTGTGCACATCAGGTGACTCAAATTTCTCACCACTCTGTACATATTGGTTGATGACTGTGAAAATGTCACCAGCATTGATCTTAGGGTTACAAATAAATTTTACTGAATAGATGAATTTGCACATGTGGAATCCACAAATAATGAGGATCAAGGCTACTTTTCTTCTGTTAAATAATTGGGGTTCAATTAAATGTGTGCTAACAGGGTAAAGAGCGCATGCTATGTGTGAAGCTATTTCTCAAGGTTCAATGAATTAAAATGACTTACTAGAAACTACAGACTTGCCAAATTTTTATGCCAAAGAGTCTAAAATTTAAAGAGAGATCTTGTGTGCATTCTCTCTATAGTATGCTCTCAGAAGTTTGTGAACTGCTTTCTTCAAGGTGTAGTCTAACCAATCTTTATTCTGTGTGATAGTAAAGGATTTGTGTGTGTGTGTGTGTGTGTGTGTGTGTGTGTGTAAAATTATAGGGTATGTCTGTAAGTGGTGATCACCTCTGAAAGAAAAGCAGCTAGCAACATCAGCTCTATCTGGTGAAAACTATCAAGAGGTATTATGTTTAATAAACATACAAAGACTGTTGAAGGCCATCCTACCCACAAGGTATGTTTACCATAAAATCTGATTACATGTGGAGAAACAGTTCTTCATGTATGACAATGCTAACCTCTGCACAGAAGTCAGCACAACCTACTAACACACATACACTTTAGGTTACTTCTTAATTAGCAGAGACTCTGAATTGGCCCACTCTTACCCTGTTGCTTGTTTCCCTTCGTGTCAAGAACAAAACCTTTCAGTGTGTAGATCTAATGATGTGGTCTATAAACATGGCTAATAGCTAAGCTAATGTGCTAATGTGGGGAATCAAATCTATTGTCATCACCACCTAGTGTCATATTTAGTCAACAAGTATTCACTGAGTGCTGACAAATATTTATTGAAATCATTCCAGGCCTGTATTAAGTCCTAGGAAGAAACTGTGAATAATAAGGGTATGGTTTCATCCCAGAAGAGATGTACACTTAACAAGTGAAAAGAGAAATAATGCCATAAATAGAGGTGGTGAAGGGTACCCCAGAGGGAGAAGGTGTGGTGAGGGGAGAGAGCAGTTGTTGTTGTGGGGGCAGAAATTAGATGGATTTCTCTAAGAGCTTCATCAGGAAGAAGAGTTTTGAAACAAAGTTTAACAAAGAAAAGGATTCTTCTATGGTAAGAGCTGTGGAAAGCTTGTTGCAGGCACAGGGAACAGCGGAGTGGAAAAGTTCTGAGGTTGCCATGAACTTGTCTTATTTTAGCAACTGTCAAATAGCCATAGTGAGGGAGGGGAGTTGACACACAGTGCTGCTGGAGATTTGGCCATCAGCAGATCACGTGGGAGGGTGTGAGAGGTTTGAAGTTGATCCTAAGTATACTTGGAAGCTTTTGAAGAGTGTTCAAAAGGAGAGGGATCGTTATGTGGGCTGTGGTTTAAAGAGACCATTTAGGTTGCTGGATGGACAATTCACGATAGGGGGCGAGTCAAGAGTCTGGGAGGCCAATGAGGAGCTATTGCAGTGGTTGAGGAAGGAGAAGATGGTGACTTCTTTTCCTGATTGTCTCCAAAATGATTTTTTTAAAAAAATTAAAGTATAATTGATTTATAGTATTTTATTAGTTTCACATATACCTCAAATTCAATTTTTTTATAGGTCATACTCCATGTAAAGTTATTGTAAAATGATGGTTCTGTTTTCCTGTGCTGCACAGTATATCCTTGTCATTTATTTATTTTATACATAATAGTTCGTATTTCTTAATCCCCTACCCTTATCTCACCCCTCTTCCCTTCCCTCTCCACACTGGTTGCCACTAGTTTGTTCTCTGTTTTGTTATATACATTCATTTGTTTTATTTTCAAAATTCCACATATAAGTGATAATATACAGTATTTGTCTTCCACTGTCTGAATTATTTCACTAAGCATAATACTCACCAGTCTACCATGTTGTTGCACATGGCAGAATTTCATTATTTTTTATGGCTGAGCAGTATTCCATTGAGTGTGTGTGTGTGTGTGTGTGTATTTTTTCATTTGTCTGTTGATGGATGGTTGGGTTGCTTGCATACCTTGACTATTGTAAATAAAGCTGCTGTGAACATTGGGGTGCATGTATCGTTTTGAATTAGTGTTTTTGTTTTTTATGGGTATGTGACCAGCAGTGGAAGTGCTGGATCATCTGGTAGTCCTATTTCTAGTTTTTGAGGAAACTCTGTACTGTTTTCCATAGTGGCTGCAGCAGTTTACATTCCCACCAACAGTGCAGGAGGGTTCCCCTTTTTCCCACATTCTTGTGAACATTTATTTGTAGACTTTTTGATGACAGCCATTCTGGTAGGTGTGAGGTAATATCTCATTGGGGTTTTGATTTACATTTCTCTAATAATTAGTGATGTTGAGCATCCTTTCATCTGCCTGTTAGAGAAGATGGTGATCTTGACTTGGTTCATGGCAGTGGAGGTGAAGAGTGTGTGGACTTTTGATATATTATAAATGTTGAAGGAAATGGACTTACTGCTGGGTTTCAGGGGAGTGAGAGAAGGGAGGTAGAGGGTTACTCATAGTTTTCTGGCTTGATTAGCTGGGAAGATGGTGTGACTATTCACTGAAGGGGGAAGATTGCATATCTGCCTTTGAGACATCCAACTCAAGCTGGCAGTTGGCTGATACAATAAGGGTGATCAAAATGGACATTATAAGCTGTAGGTGGCTCTTGCACTTAGAGGAGTGGAAGGCATCATCTTCAGACAGGAAGCAGGGCATGATGACAAGAGGCCCTAGAAGTAGTATAAGGGAACTTCAATGTTTAAAAGAGAAGAAGGACCCCCCATAATCATGGAAAGATTAAACAGAGCTATGAGAGCAGCACAACAGAAGGAAAAAGTTTCTGATTCAGTTTACTGTTTGGGAACTGAAACTGAGTTCTAGCCTCATCTCTACCATAAACTAGTGAAAAGCAATGTGTTCTAGAACAATCCTCTATTTTGGAGTCATGCAAATCTGAGCTCAGAGCCTAAGGCTGGTATTTACTGGCCAAGGGCAAATTTTCCAAGCTTTCTTAATCTCTTAAACTACAGGTTTTACTTGCAGGATTGTTAAAAGAAGTAGATACAATGAAGATAAATCTCTTTTTATGGTGTTTATCACATAATAGAACCTAATTTCTCTCTCTCTTTCTTCCTTCCTCTCTTTCTTTCCTTCCTTCCTTCCTTCTTTCCTTCTTCACTTTCACTTCTTTTTTTTCCCCAGTTTTATTGACACAGCACTGCATAAGTTTAAGATATACAACATTTGACTCAGATCCATCATGAAATGATGACCACAATAAATTCAGTGAACATCCATCATCTCATATAGATACAAAATTAAAGAAATAGGAAAAAAATTTCCTTGTGATGAGAATTCAAGATTTCCTCTCTTAACAACTTCTGTATATAATATACAGCAGTGTTAATTATATTTCCTATGTTGTACATTCCATCCCTAGTACTTTTATCTTTTAACTGGAAATTTGTTCCTTTTGACTGCCTTCATCCAATTCCCCCTCCCGCATCCCCTGCCTCTGGTAATCACAAATCTGATCTCTTTTTCTATGAGCTTGTTTGTTTGTTTTTGAAATATAATTGACCTACAACACTATGTTAATTCCTGTTACACAACATATGATTCAGTACTTCTGTACATATCAAAATGATCACCATGATAAGTCTGGTTACGATATGTCTCTGTAAAAGATACTACATAGTTAGTTATTGACTATATTCCTCACACTGTATATTTCATATCTATGACTCATTTATTTTGCAACTGGAAGTTTATACCTCTTAATCGCCTTCACCTATTTCTCTTCTGCCCCCAGGCAACCACCTGTTTGTTCTTGGTATCTATAACTCTGTTTCTGTTTTGTTATATTTATTCATTTGTTTTGTTTTTTAGATTCCACATATAACTTAAATCATACAGATCTGTCTTTCTCTGTCTGACTTACTTCACTTAGCATAACACAGTCTGGGCCCATCCATGTTGTCCCAAACGGCAAGGTGTCATTTTTTTTTTTGGTGTCTGAGTAGTATTCCATTGTGTGTGTGTGTGTGTGTGTGTGTGTGTGTGTGTGTGTGTGTGTGTGTATAAAATGTTTTATTTATCCATTCATCTATCCATAGACACTTAGTTGGCTTCCATATTTTGGCTGTTGCAAATAATGCTGCAATGAACATAGGCGTGCATATATCTTTTCTAATTAATGTTTTTGTTTTCTTTGGATAAATACCTATAAGTACAATATGGTAGTTCTATTTTTAATATTTTAAGGACCTTCCGTACTGTTTCCCATAGTGGCTGCACCAATTTACATTCCCACCAACGGTGCATGAGGGTTCCCTTTGCTCCACATCCTTGCCAACATTTGTTATCTGTTGTCTTTCTGATAATAGCCATTCTGACTGGTGTGAAGTGATATCTCATTGTAGTTTTGACTGGCATTTCTTTGGCAATCAGTGATGCTGAGCATCTTTTCATGTGCCTGTTGAATATTCTCTGGCTTCAAATTGCAGTTTCACACTAATAGTGTTACTGTGACTTAATGGAGAAACAATTACATTAAAAAATTTTTAATCACTTTTTTATTAATAAGATATTTATCAAGCTTATGTAAATTAATATTGTGAGGATGGGGCAAAGCAAGAAATTTCATTTAAGCTTCAGTTTTGTTGGTTTGAATTAGCTATTAATAAAAACTATAACAGATTTACTGAGTGCTTTCCATGGGTCCAACAATGTGCTTAGCAGTTTAAATATATTAACTCATTTAATTCAGGTAGTAACCCTCTGAGGTATGTAATGTTCTCATTCTTATTTTACAAGAGAAAAAAATGTAACCAGGAAATTAAATAATTTGGTCCAAAATCAGCAAGGTGTGTATAATTCTGTTCTTAGCCATTATCTTTACTTCTTAGATAATCTCCAATGTTTATTCAAAAATA
Organism: Vicugna pacos; assembly: GCF_048564905.1. Classification (NCBI taxonomy): domain Eukaryota; kingdom Metazoa; phylum Chordata; class Mammalia; order Artiodactyla; family Camelidae; genus Vicugna; species Vicugna pacos. Next base: position 7,785,235 of record NC_132994.1, on the reverse strand, counting down.
CCTACCTGTGTATCCTGTTAATCTTTTTCCAAATCAGCATTTAAAGTTGGAAAAATATAATAAACACTTATTTGAAAAAGCAAGAACACCAAGTGATATAGCAAAGCCACGTTTTATGAAAGTAAACAAACTGACTGAAAGTAAGAGCAAGCATGTTTTTTACAAGGGGAAAAGAAATGTCCAATTAGTTGCACACTGAGAAATGTGAGCCAGGTGGTCTGAGACACTTCAAATATGACCCCCAAAGTTACTGGTACGTGGCTTCAAGAAATAGTGATCCAGAGGCGACATGACCCCGTGCCCAGTGCAGCCTGGCCCCATGGTGAAGAGGTAGTATACTGGCTTTAGGCGACGTGACAGCTTGTTGCAAACTGTCACGAGCTGTCACCGAGCAGCGGTTTGCTTCCTCCCCGGTAGGAAGTGACAATGCACTGCCATCAGGAGGAAACTTCTATGACAAGAAAATGACTTGAATAGACTATTGGGTAATCTGATTTTTTAGTAGCTCTAATTTCATTTAAATCTCATAAATTACAAGCACAATCCAGTTACTGATGGTGGGAAAGTATGCGTGTCCTGCACCTCATTCTTTTAAGGTCTTGTTCTGTGACCTGTGGGCTTCCGTGTGAACTCCAGGCTCACCTTTTTTGCTCTGGGCAGACTTATCTCCCCTCTGTAGGTGGCAGTAAGTCATTACAGGTTTTATTACTCTGCCCAATGGAAGGAAGAGCAAATCCAATTTAGAGAAACAGAATGTAAAAGAATATTGTTTTACCTTTGGGCCAGTATAAATAACAAACACTGTCAGGTTTTTTCAATGGAAGTTTGGTTCCCTTCCCCATTTTAATTTGAGGTAAAATTGTTGTACTTATGTATTCTCAGTGGATCCTTCCCTAGCTAGGATGAGCTTACATTCACATCAGGTTAAACAAACCTAGAACAAGAGAGTAAAGGGTTTGTATAAATCAGCAGCTTAAGAAACCCACTGTTTCTTAAGGTGATGTGTCTGTTAGAACGGGCAGAGAGCTAGATATGGGCAGAGAAAGGGGGACCGAGGCCAAATAGCAGGAATTGGATAAAAAAAAAGGAGGGACACTGGGGCCAAATGCAAGAAACCCTACACCATGTAAACAAGAGGGGTCTTGGGCAGACAGAGAAAAGCAGGAACCTCTGGGCTGATAAACAGTCACACATTTTGGGGTGACAAATGGCCTGGAGATCAGCAAAAAAAGGTGGGAAAAGGCAGGAATCTCCAGTGTCCAAATGTAAACTTTTGCTCATTATGTCCTTATTTCAATAAAATTAGCCTTGCAGATTAGAAGTACCCAACATGCACTGAGGCCACAACACTTCCAATCAAGAATAAATAAGGACAAAAATCCCTCCTCCCCTCGGGAAGGTGAAGTTGGGATGGAAATCAGGGACTAGGACCCCAAACCCTTCCTTCCCCAGTGAATATTCCACCCATTCACTTATACACTCTATGTAACCAACTTGCCAAAGAAACTCAGCCCAGCCGCTCACTGGAGCCTGCCCGCTCTCCCCTTGAGAGTGCACTATCTATCTCTTAATAAATCCCCACTTTACTTTCTTAACCTCCAAGTCTCATCTCTGAATTCTTTCTAGGATGGGACAAGGACCTAATCACCAGCAACATGTCAAAGCAAGAGTCGTCCAGGTCTTAAAGCCTGCAGTTGTACTTATACTAAGCAAAGGCATTTTGCTTTCAAGTATATGCATACAGAACATCAAATAATTATTCTTCCAATTCCACAATAAAATTATTTCTTTCTAAATCACTCACTGATTTCCAGCCTCAGTGTTTAAAAGAAAGAAAGAAAGAAATAAACAAAAAACCCATACACACAATGAAAGGAATTGTTGAATTGCAATTCTTTTCTTCTTTGTCCTCTGCCCTGTGGTTTGATGGTATGCAAAGCCTGCTTCCTCACAGATGGAATCCACTGGTCCTCGCCATAAAGGGAGACACAGCAGGATCCATGGAGGATTTGTCGAAGCTGAAATCAACTTCATAATTTAGCTCTGAGTCCTGAAGCAGCTTGCATAAGCCACACTATGAATCAGAAACACTGGATCCACAAATATAAGGCAGAGTGAAGTATGAATTTCCCCCTCATACTTCTCCTCTTGTTAGTACAATTAAAAGAACAACCAGCTCCTTTACTGCTTGTGATTTAGCAGTTAGCCAAGGAAAGTGACAATTTCAGGCTACAGTAGACAGAATCATAGAAAAAAGAAAACACATCAAATGAGTTGAGGAGATCGTTGTCACGCATGCCAACAGAGACGGCCGGGTTTCCAAAATAAAAAGCATCTTTCCAGCATGGTGAATATCCTGTCCTTCTGCTTAGCTGCACCTCATGGACACTTCCTATTTGAGTAAGCCAGCTTATATGGCTTCTGTGACCTGTTTTTGGATTCTTCTAAAAAATTTAACCAAGGCCATAAAAATTAAGTTGGTTATATATATTTTTTTAATGTTTTGGAAATAAATACCTAGCATCACCTTGTCTGTTCTAGCAGAATGCCTCTGGCTTACAAGAGCATTCCTATCATGCATTTATGATGTAAAGGGAGGGATTTTTATTTTGCATGAGGTAGCCTACTATCACAAGCTGTGTCCCTCCACATGAAGACAGGGATTCCAGTGATTTCCAGTCTTTGTTGCAGCAGGTGGCAGAAGACAGGACAGTGTGAGACCTACGTGTGAACACGTAGGCTTTTCCGCCCCAGCTTCCCCAATCTAGCAGGTAACATTCATACACTGTTTTAATTCTTTTTGAGTGGTTTGTTTTTAATTTAACAGAATGGTTCAGAAATCAAAATGCATTTTATTTTTGATGAGCAGAGGAGGCCTGAACTTTTCACAAGCACTCAGGTACCAAACTGTCCTCCATCTTTGGTAAGAGTCAACTGGTGATGGACGGGGCCTGCAGGGCAGCGTGTAACAACCATTCACGAGCAGGACCTCAGTCACACCAACTCCAGCTGCCGCCTAAATCATTCTCTTGTGGAGAAGAAAATGATGGCTGTGTCAGTTGGACTGACTGTTCTGATATCAATAAAAATATAAATAACTTCATGGTTTAGCTTTTGGACCTGCCCTAGTGTTTGTACAATCCGGGGGTGGGGGGAGTTGAAATCTTCTCCTCATTATGAAGAGTGAGAAAGAAGGGGTAAGTTAGATCCAGAAGATGGAACTTCTAACAAAAAATATCGTGTGTACCATGTGAGGAGGACCACAGAGATTTGACAAAATACCACTGAAAGAGCAGAGGGCATAGGATTCAAACAGACCTGGGCTAAAATCCCAGCTAAGTCACTTATGATACTTATTGCATGAACTTGAACAAGTGTTTAATCTCTTTGAACTTCAGTTTCCTTTTTTTTTTTAAATAGGGGCTTTAATGTCTATTTTTAAAATGTACATCAGTTAATGAGATATAGTATTCAGCACCATTCACAAAACATAGTCAAGCACTTAAAAGGTGGTAGCTGCCCAAAACACAGCAATAGCAATGAGTTGTTAAATAGGGGCTTTAATGTCTATTTTTAAAATGTACATCAGTTAATGAGATATAGTATTCAGCACCATTCACAAAACATAGTCAAGCACTTAAAAGGTGGTAGCTGCCCAAAACACAGCAATAGCAATGAGTTGTTTCAGCAGAAGTTCATTCCATAGGCTGCAGGAGAGGCGAGGTGTAAGGCAGAGGCTAGCAGACTGCCTGAGGCGTAAACCCACCTCCACCCCTGGTGTGACCTGGAGTAGATTGCTTAACCTCTCTGTGCCTTAGTTTTTCCATTTATATCATGGAGATAACCGTAGCAGAAACTTCATTGCATTATTGCAAAGATTAGTTGAGGTAAATGTAGAGTAATTAACACAGGGCAAGCAATTAATTATGTCAGCTATTTTTATTATTACCACACCTGACCCACCCCCAGCGTCATCGGGAAGTAGTATAAAGGGGGCCCTTGTGGTGTTAGGAGACAACATGGATAAGGAGATGTTTGTAACATATCTGGTACGGCCACATACTAGGATTTCTCTGGAGAGAAGAGAGAGAGGCAGTGACTCAGTGACACTGGCGATGCTACGGGAATCACAGGAAGTTACCTTGCTCCAGATACTTGCATCAAAAGCATGGATATAAGTCTGATACAACTGAGTGTTAAGCAAAGCTGGAGAATTTTTTTTGGACTTTTGATTGACTCACCATGTTTCAGTGGGTTCTGAAACTCACTATTTTAAATAAATCTGTATTTTGGAAATGTGGGAAGTCTGTAATTAATCCCCATGGGCAGTACAGAAGCTGCTTGTTCAAATCAAAAAGAGCCTTCACATTCTCTCTTTGCCAACATCCTGTGCCTCTGTAATAAAACGTTCTCGCATTTGAATGGTGCTTTGCAGTTAAGGCAGCTCCACACATGTGGTTTGTTTAGCCTCTTACAGCTCCTGGGAGTCGGCCCAGCCAGCACTGGGCATTGATATCTTCTTCATTTTATGGGCAAGAAATCAAGGATTTGGGAGGTGAAATGACTTGCCTGGAATCACATAGCTTTCAAGCAGCAGAATAAGTTTAAAAAATTCCTCAGCAGCTTTTCTAAGATTGATTTTGCAGCTTTGTTGCAGGTTATGTAAGACTGAACTATCACAAGCGCCATTAGAATTACTGCCACAATTTGAGTATTTCTTTTTTTTTTAATTCTGTTTTCACTAATTATAATAAAAGGAGAACTTTCTAATGAGGAAATATATGTGCCTTCGATACTTATCTTCTATGTTTACATCTGCTATTTGGGGCTACTTCAGATTGCCATTTCTCTGTTTTCTTCTAGGCATATTCTCTGGAAAACTACAGAGATATCAGAAAAATATTATGGATGCAAAGATTAGAAGGGAACTTTGGTTTAAAATAAAGATGTGGTAGCTCACAGCATACTACTTTCAAGGACAAACAAAATTCTGTGTTTTTGTAGTCTTGCTTGTGGCTTATTTGTCTACATCTGAGAAACAATAAAAGAATCACAGCTGGGTTTGCAGATGCATCTAGTAGGGAAAATGCAGGGGTGTGTACGGGAGCATTTTCTTCTTATTCTAAAAAGTGAACTGAACAGTAAAAGCACCTATGAAATTGAGATTGAAGCGAGAAAAGCAAGTGTGGGAGGATGGATAACCTTTGATGTCAAGTTGATTTCTCATATCTGTGTGGTCCAATTTCAGTTTGAATATTAGCTGTGAGCGCTGCGGTTCCCTGTTCTACAAGGGTAGAAAGGTGAAGGCAGAATATTCCAGAGGCTTCTCCAAACTCTAATAAATATCTCTCCTGTCAGATGACCCCTGATAAACTTCAGTCTTCCTTTCAGTAAAAAGCTCCCTGAGCTGGGCTCAGAAGGGATGATGTTCGCCACTATTAAGTCTCCAGTCGGCCATGCCAGGCAGTCGAGCAATTTCATTGGATTTTTTTACTTACTTGGCAGTTTTGGATGTTTTAGTCAGTAAGGCAGATTGAACGGGAGAGGAACTTAGTAGGAATATGTGTAAACTGGGTCTGTTAGGAAGTTAGATAAATGGGGGCACCGGGCAGCAGACAGGTAGAGGAGAGGGAGGATGGTCCGGAAGATGGCAGTGTGCCAGCTTTCACCATAAAAGACTTTGCTTTTTCTAAATGAGCGCCAGCAAGAAACCGGTTAGAATCCAAGAGCCACGACTGCACGGTAGCAGAAAGGACTTAACCAGACACGACCCAGTGTTCATTGTGTTATAACTAACATTGTGGTTTAGGGACCTCCCATGGGTCTTCCTGTGTGCAGCATGGGTAAGGACGTGTGCAAAGGGGCCAAACATGACTAAGCGCTCCAGGAACAAGAGCTGTCAACCAATAAAAAGAGCGCCTGTAAGCGAGGGTATAAGAGAAAGGGAGACAAAAACTGCCACCTTTTCCTCTCCTGCATCAGCCCGCCTCCCGTTCTTGGAGGTGAACTTCTCCTTTTCTAAATAAATCTTTTAAAAATCTTTTGCTACACAATGCACCATCTCCCAAATGTAGACTTTTCTTTTGGGTATGACAAGAACTGGGATCTTTTCCTTTTTTGGGGGTAACGGGTCTATATCACATTAAATGTGCTTTTGCTTGTACACAAGGTCGATGTAATATTCACCTAAAGGTGCAATGTATCAAAATTGAGCTTGTTGGGAAGGCGCACAGTGTGAAGGTCATACACTCCACTTCCACTTCTGCTCATGACGTGCCTGTGGTTTCAGAGTGACAAATTTCTCAGTAGGACATGAATATGTACAGATCTTGATACCAGCATTTATACATCACATTGTGGTATCCTCATTCCCCTCAAAGTTCTTGACTATAAGGTTTCTGATTTATTTATTGTACTATTTTTTTATGCCTTGCAAAATGATCAGCATATAGTAGGTACACTGTATATGCTTATTGAACTGACTTATTCCTTGTCTAAGAACAATTTCATAATACAAAAATCCATGAAAACCTCAGAAAAATGAGTCTGAGGTATTTCTAACCTGGCTTTTATAAGTCTGGACTTTTAAAGGAGAGCATGAGGATTTTTTTTGTTTTTTCATTTCTAATGTATAAATTAGAATAGCCAAAAGAATATCTTACTGGTTTCTGTATTAACTAACAGAGAATGATAAATATTCTGTATATTCTCTTTAATTATTATGGGATCCTTAAGTAATCTCCTGTAGCAATATTGGGGTTCATTTTGGTCTCTAAGCACATATCATTATGATAAAGATAAACCAAGGATTTGACACTAAATAGAGACTTGAGGGTCAGTGATAAACAGAAAACCTTGTCTTTTACAGGTTTATCGGCTCAGTGTATTTGCAATGGTCACTCCAAGTGGAACAGGGAAGAATAAATCTGACTCCACATTAGATCTGTTCCTTTGACTCTAACCCTGTGCTCTGTTGCCTGCGCTTAGTCAAGTTGGTTCTGCACCTTTTGTAAAAGAATGTTGCCTAGAGCCTGAGACAGACAAGGTAGCCTATTCTCAAGGCTCTGACCTTTAAGGATATAACAGTTTCCCATTCATATAAAGGTAAAAAGTTGCAGAACAGAGAATAGCATTTCTCTTGTTGGAAGATTACAGGAACACCATGACTTGACCTACATGGACAGCTGCAATAACAAAAGATTTTGACACCAAGTTTGCAACAACAAACCACACCCCCTCCCCGTTTAGTATAAAAGGAGCGTAAATGCTGACTTGGGGAAGATGGTTCTCCAAGACATTAGTCTCTGCCATATTCTTGGTATGCTGGCTTTCCAAATAAAGCTGTTATTCCTTGCCCCAACACCTCATCTCCTGATTTATTGGTCTGTCATGTGGTGAGTAGAATGAGTTTGGACTCAGTAGCACACGTATGTGGGGACTGGAAACCAGACAGTGTGTCTTTGAGAACCCCAAACCTCACCTCCATTCATGGGGCCACACAACTACTGCTGCCGAGTCTAAGATGAAAATGGGGACACCCTAGTTCAAAAAGCAGAAAAGCCTTTGCACTTCCTTTGGCAGCCTCTCTCGCAGTCTGTTATGGGCTCTCTGCTGTCTAACGCTGCACTCCTCAGACGGGAGGACTCTAACAGTGCGAGCACAGACCTGCACAGGCTCATGGGCCCTTCCCTGTGTTTAGCACGTGGGGTATATTTTGTACCCAACCCTGAGTCTCTCTGTGCCCACACCCAGGAGCCCACCAGAAATGGAGGTGGCCGAGGTCACTGGGTTGGGGCCGGGAAGCAGGTGGTTGAGACCTTCTCCTGGAGACCTGAGAAATGTGTGGGAATGCAGGACTCTGGCACTTGGCACGTGCTCCACTGTCTCTTTTTATTTCACTTACAAAAGCCAAAATCAAAGACAATATATGAAGATTTTCAAGACAGCAGCACCTAGATACATGCACACTAATGTTCATAGCAGCACTATTTACAATAGCAAAGACACAGAAACAACCTAAATGTCCACTGACAGATGACTGAATAAAGAAGTTGTGGTATATTTATACAATGAAATACTATTTAGCCATAAAAAAGAATAAAATAATGCCATTTGCAGCAACATGGATGGACCTGGAGATTGTCATTCTAAGTGAAGTGAGCAGAAAGAAAAAAAAATACCATATGATATCATTCATACATGGAATGTGGAAAAAAAAGACAAATGAACTTATTTACAAAACAGAAACAGACTCACAGTCATAGAAAACAAACTTATGGTTACCAGTGGGGGAAGGGGGTGGGAAGGAATAAACTGGGAGTTTGAGATTTGCAGATACTAACTACTATATATAAAATAGATAAACAACAAATTCCCACTGTATAGCACAGAAAACTGTATTCAGTATCTTGTAGTAACCTATAATGAAAAAGAATATAAAAACTAATATATGTATATAGATGTGTGACTGAGCTATTACGCTGTACACCAGAAATTGACACATTATAAACTGATTATACTTCAATTGAAAAAAAAAGATCCAAGGCCAAACAAACAAATAAACAAACAAAACAAAAAACCAAAACCCAGCAACACCAGGGCATCAAGCCTCTGGTTCCCACCCTTTCCAGCAGGAAGCTCCCTGAGCAGCTGCAGTGGCCTCACTCCGGGGATGCTGACTGCATGTGGCCCCAGGACAGAAGATCAAGAGGATAAGGGAGCACAGCTCGCTTTTGAAGAAGAAGTGATGCCTCTCCCCTCAGTCCTGGGGTGTGAGGATTGACATTGCCTTTCTCCTCCTCCATTGTGACCATTCTGTCACATGGTCTTTATTTTCATTTAATTTATTTTATATAAAAATAATGAGGGAAAGGAAAGTGGACATGCAATTCTGATAAAGTATAGTTCAAATCAGGGAAATGATGACTCTCATGCAAACATCATATGAATCCATGTCCAGCTTTTATTTAATTCAATAATTAATGAGGGAATCTGTAAGATATCAAAACCATTTTAAAGAATATTTGAGAAGCAATATTAAGGTAAGATTCCTTGATTAGATATAAAATTGGCTAATATTCAATAGGGCATTAAACAGCACCATTTAGAGTACTTTTCCATTGGAAAAAAAATTCTCATCTCCATCTGACAAAATCTACAAGTTAATCTTGTAAATCTACAACTGAAAAACCTCTGCCCCTTCAAAGTTGTAAAATAGACCAGACAACGGAAAGTCAAGCTCAGCACTAGGAAACTGAACTCCAAGAATATCCAAGCAATCTCTTCTGCCTGTTCCACGTTGAAGATGATTTATCTGACAATGTAATTTGCCCCAACCTAGCATTCTCTGAATTTTACTTCATCTGGCCATGATATTAAAAGATTTTATCAGCTCTCTCCATATGCACAGAAATAATACACAATGGTAGAGTATAAAATAAGAAAATATTTTTCAATGTATTTAAATTAGCATGCATTTAGATTTCCCTTACTTAATGCTTAAATTAAATAATATACTTCCAGACTACAAACAATAGCATTGGAGGGGACTTTAGCTTCTTAGACAAATTTGACTTGGAAAAGTCTGGGTGATCTCTAGTCAAATGAGTAAAGGCACTCAGGGAGGATATATGTGCACGCATCACACAGAAGAGTGGATATGAACGTTGAACCTGAGTGTCCAGTGTTCTCTGGCTTGGGGTGTGGGGGGGTCCTCAGTGGCTCTGAGCAGTCCCACCTCATCTGGAGATCAAGTGTCCACTCATGCTGAGATGGGAGGGAAGATGGCAGGGCACAACCATTAAAAGAATGACACAGCACTTAGCACTAAAATGGTAGAAGATTCAACTCTCAAGAGAACTTGAGCTTCAGTATATACTCATTGAAATACAGTAGCTGCTAAATGGCCCTCCCACAGGTGCCAGGACAGTTTTAAGGCTGATCATAAAAGGTCAAAGGTGATGGCCCAGTTCCTGGGAATCCCATTCCCTTCCCCAAAGTAGTTGGAACAATCCTCCCACTTGTCAGCATATGAAGCTATCAAGCCCATAAATGCTAGTCACCCCCACACCCCGTGGCCTTTCTCTTGTCTTCTGACACAGCCTGCACTCTGTCTACAGAGTATGTACCCCTCTTAATAAATCTATCTTTACTCAACTGTGGCTCGCTCTTGAATTCTCTCCTGTGCAAAGTCAAGGATCCACACTTGGTGGCCGTGTCCCAGGGACTCAACGGAGACTGGGACACAGCCATCTTCTTGCTCCACATTTTTTTCCTGTATCAATGTTTACATGCCTATATAAGTGCACAAATGGTTCACTCTCTGCTCAAGGGAGATCTCAAGCCTTCAGGACTCCTGAATGTGACAGCAGGTGGTCCACATTCAAGGCCAGTGAGGTACTGAGTCCCCTCCATGCCATCCTGGCCCTGAGGCAAAGCCCTTCTTCTTTCCACTTCAGCAAACTCTTGCTCTTCTGACTCCTTTCCTCTCCACCACTCTTCCCCAGCCCTGTCCTCTCTTTGTCTTGGGAACAGAAAATGTCACTCTGCACTATATACAATAGCCTAAATGTCCATCGACCGATGACTGGACAAAGCAGCTGTGGTATATTTATACAATGGAATACTACTCAGCCATAAAAAGAATAAAATAATGCCATTTGCAGCAACATGGATGGACATGGAGATCATCATTCTAAGTGAAGTAAGCCAGAAAGAGAAAGAAAAATACCATGTGATTTTACTTACACGTGGAATCTTAAAAAAAAAAAAGAAAAGGAAAGAAAAGAAAAAAGAGGACACTAATGAACTCATCTACAAAACAAAAACAGACTTGCAGACATAGTAAACATACTTATGGCTACCAGAGGGGAAAGGTGGTGGGAAGGGATAAATTGGGAGTCCAAGATTTGCAAATATTAACTACCATATATAAAAATAGATTAAAAACCCAGATTTCTTCTGTATACGACAGTAGACTATATTCAATATCTTATAGTAACCTATAATGAAAAAGCATATGAAAATGAATATATGTATATATATATATGATTGAAACATTATACTGTACACTAGAAATTGACACAAAATTGCAAACTGACTATACTTCAATTTAAAAAAAAATAAAAAATAATGTCGCTCTGCAATGATTGATATAAATATTTGCAGCTCATATTTAAGACTAAAACAATTTTGAGGCTTTAGTTTTTGTTTCTCTGCGGATGGGTAGATTAGGGGAGGAAATAAAAAGCCCCAAAGCACTTCTGAGAGAGCGAAGGGGAACGAGATGAGTTGTGTGAATATTTGGGGTATGACCTTCCCACATTCTAACATCCAGACAATTTCCCACCTTGATACTGAACCCCAAGATTCATACATGATTTTCTGTCAGTTCTATTAGATTTAAACATTATTTCTCATAAGACCCATTAATCCAGGACTGAAAAGAGAAACCTGCATGTCTGGAAGCCTATGGCAAAGTAAGTAGGCAGAACGAAGGATTCTTGGCATTGTAGAATGCTAAACTCAACGTGTATTCCCAGTTGTTGTACGATATTCTGCTTTGGAAGTTTTTTAAGGGTAGGAAAAAATCCAGTTACTGGACTTTGTTTGTGTCATCAGGTGCAGCATTTCCTCACCCCGCTTCTGAGAAGGAGAAGTTTCTGTGAGAGGTTAACGGGTATTTCTGGAAAACTGTTCTTGGAGATGAAATATATTTAGAAATTTCATGAAGTAGAATTAAATGAGCTATCTTCTAGGGGACTTTAACATGCTTGAATGTCACCATGAAAAACTCCAAGAGGGGAATACGGCCTGTGACATTTTATGAGTTTATCTTAAAAAATTTTGCCGTACTCCATCTCTTTTCCTGAGGAATGCTTATTAATTATGTCTTGAAAAATAGTTTTGGAAATTCCCATCTAGTTTAATCCCCTCTTTATAGAAAGGATGGAAGTGAAATCCAGAAATGTTTAGTGGCATACTGAAGAGTAAGGGCAAGACACAGACCTCCTGCCTGTTAGACTGGTCTGCAAGGAGGAAGCTATACTTTTTTTTTCTTTTAACACTTTATTTATTTATTTATTTATTTACATTTGTTTGTTTTTTGTTTTTGTTTTGGGGGGAGGTAATTAGGTTTCTTGAAATATATTTACTTATTTTAATGGAGGTATTACTGGGGATTGAAACCAGGACCTCATGCATGCTAAGCAGAAACCCTATCACTGAGCTACACCCTCCCCCTGTAATTTTTATATGTATAGCTGAGGCCTTGACTGCAATTTCCAAGTCAGAGAACTGCCGAAAATAGTTACCAGGTCACTTAATTTGGACAACTAATTTTTTTGCGTGATGGAGCAGGTACGTGATTTATATAGCAAAGCTAGGCACAGAGAGCATTGACTTAAAGTCTACAAGATTGTGATTTATCTTGCCTCTATTATCAGTACTGACTTGGACAAATGTCTGAACTCAACTTAAACCCCATTTTCCCATTTGTGAAACAGAAATCTAAATCTATCTTCCAAAGATACTTGAAGTATTAACACCATTTTAAAATAAAATCACATCAGGATGTGACTGAGTCCATGAGACTGTAACTGGGACGTTCAGCTCCTCAGCATTATTCCAACTCTATTTCTTAGTTACGGTATGGCTGTGATCTTATGCTTACTGTGCCTGACTTCTACCATTAACTTGGCTTAGCTTGACACTGATGGAGAAAGCCACGTTGATGCATATCGAAATTTAAGATTAGTTGTTCTATGGGCTTCACCTTTGTTCCTTACTCTGCAGGAATAGCAAACCAAAGATTTATGACTCAGATAATATTTCAACAACAAGTGAGAACTGATAGCTACTTGGAGCCTCATGACTGAGATAATCATATCCAAATATAAAAGATTGCCCCCTACCAGCACGTAACCTTTTCCTCTTTTCCCTATATAATCTCCAAGCAAAACCTGGAGAGCTGGGAGCTGGTTCTTCGGGACATGAGTCCACCTACTCCCCAGGATTGCTGGCTCTCTCAATAAAGCTCTCTTTCCTTTTATTCAACATTTGTCTCTCAGTATTGAATTCTTGAGTGATTAGCAGCCAAACCTGAGTTTGATAACAAGAATGATACCTTTATATCATTTTTCAAAAGAAAGCCAACACTTGGTAACCGTTAAAGGGAATCAACAGTGTTACTATCTGGGCAGTACTTGCTTGAAGACACTATTGCATTTTGATGTCAATCAACAATAACCAATTTTGTTTCACAGTGTTTTTCCATCTAGTCTTTATATTCTCAAGTCTTTAGCAAGTTTTAACTTTTGACTCCAAATTGCTTGGGATTTAGGTAAGCAGGTGGGGAAAAAAAAACTTTTATTCCATTTTTTTAGAATAAAGGTTAAGCAATGTTCCCAAGACACATACTATGCCAGCAAATGGGCCGGAAACAAAATGAAAGACTTGGTAGCATTGTCTAGTGCTGAACCAAAAGGATTGGATTAATTATTTAAATTCTTTGTTTTAAGCATTTTGCAAACTGAAGCTGAGGGATTCTAGATATATCACATTTGATTCCAGCTTTCACTTTGCTCTGTTTTAATTTTGTTTGTCAGGCTTTTCACACAATTTTAACAGTGGCATATATAATTATACGTAAAAATTATAGTGATTAACACAATTTACTAAATCTTTGTGTGTGTGTGTGAATGCAATCTGTAAGTGGTAAGTCATGTAGATTTAAAACAAGAATAAACACTTCTAGTTACAAAACAAACAGGTTTTGACATAAAATTGTCTACTAAAAACCCATTAACAAAGAGTTTTTTTTTAGCAAAACAGTTGAGGACAGCATATTAGCAGCTCGTGTTTTGCTTGCTTATTCTTTGAAGCAGAGAAAAAAAGTTAATATTCTATTAAAAAAAAAAAAAGGAGAGGAAAGATAGTTTTCAGATGGGATTTAAGCCAGAGAGGCCTCTTAAGCCCAGGAAGATCAATCAGGGTAAATGAGTTCTCCATGTATTTATTACCTAAGGGCAGAGAAAATTGAAGATGAGATTTTTTTCCCCCTACTTGTTTGACCTTGCTGCATAAATATGATGTAAAAAATATGTGTGGAATTTGATAGTGGTCTTTCCCATTAGTCAAACCTTGAAACATTTAACTCTTTGAGACTACTCAAATTTGACACAGTTCCTTCCATGCTTAATCTCATTTGTTCTAATTTAAATATGTTTGTATTTACAATCCTGACTTTAGTGAAACTCTGCAGAGGACTGACATGCTTTCTGTCCCACAAAGACAAATGCTCAATCCTTCTTGCTACACTCAAGGGTGGAAGTAATAACAGTGGTTAGAAAATCAATTTAAACCGCATTTGTACTTTACCAAGAGCCCTTTGACACTTACATTGGTACATAGATGAGAGTTCTGCTTTCCAAATATGTGATTCACTTTTTTGAGCAACTAAAAACTTTGCAGCTTCAGTCACGCTTTCCGAGAAAAAATAAATGACCCCACATCAATCCATTTTCACAATACCTGGCACTTGTAGAATGAGGGAAAGAAATGAGATCAAAAAGATAAACAACAGACTATGAAGCCAGGGCTGTTTTAACCTAAGACCGCACTTCATCTGGATAAATGAAAAAACTCATTTTATCCTACAACCCTTAGTGTTTTACAAACTTGAGATTAACATGAGCAAAAGAGCATGCAGACAATGATTCCATGTCTTATCCAGCTTTGTGAATCTCACCATACTGCTTCACCTGAAAGAGGAGCTTGGCGGTGCTTGTGGTATGAAAGAGACACAAATTTCATTTTAATTAAGGAGACTTGGATTAAAAAACTTCTAAACATGGATATTGCAGGAAAAAAATTACCAAAATATTTTGTTATGATGCATTACATTTAGTCTAAGTAATAGGGAGCTAAACTATGCCTGTGTTTTTTTTTTAATTTTTTCCTAATAATGGCATTGATATGTTCGCTTTCCGCACCATGGAAGACTGAAGTGGGTCTGTTCGTCTTAGTACTGTTTTGCTCCAGCTTGTTGAACATTAAGGAAAGCAGAGGGGTGGCCCTGAAGCAGCTGGGACTCCCATCTCTTGGTAACACAGGAGGTGGCGGTGTCGGGAAATGTCCAAAACATAGAAAGCAAAAAGATAACTCCATGTTCTAGTAATATCATAGCAGAGTGTTGTCTGACGGACCTGCTCAAGGCCGATGTAATTCTCTGGAAATACACACTTTCACTTGGCTCACTATTTACTATTGCTTAGCCCCGACTCTGGGATGTTCCATGCTGACTTGGAGAATTTGGTCTGATGTGGATGCAAATGAGCACAGACTGGTAGGAGAGAAAACCGCAATTTTACACTTTATTCCTTTGTGGGATACTAACTACGAGTGCCAGGTTTCTAAGCTGGCAATTGTGTTCCAGTTTTTGTTCGGTGCCTATGAATGCCCAGTTTCCTGAATCCCCTTTGAACCACTCTTACCAAACTAGTGGTTCTGTTATTAATGAGATAAATAAATTTTTGGCTTGTGTTCATTATATACTTGCATGAAAGTCAGGTTTCTAACTTTTTGAAAATTAACCTATGACACTGGCCTTGAGTTACCTACTTAGCCAGTACCCTGCCTAAGTGTATTGCCTACTGAACAGATGTGACTCTGGATTTTGTAGGGGCTTACAGCTTATATAATTTTTGGTCCTTTAGAACAAAAAGTATTCAAACAAGCATACACAAACTTATGAGTAAAAGTGAATACTTAGTTACAGTGAGGAAATAAATCACAATTAATTACAAGGAAACTTGGAGAGATTCAGATCTGTTTCTCTGAAATTTCATCACGCTTTTCATGGAAAATGCTTACATGGAAATGCTTCCTGATTGAAACCTGGTTTCCAGTCCAAAAGGGGACTATTAGCAAACTGCTACGATTCCTAGTAACTCCCCAGTCTCAGCAGGATACGTGCAAGGGTGGGCGCCTCTTGGCTTCCTTAGCTTTAGAGTAAACCAGCTCTGCTACTGGGTGAGGGGCACCAGCAGATGAGGAGTTTGAAACAGAAGCCTGGGAGAGACAAACCAGACAACTATGCCCTTCCAGCAGCTGTGCCAAGGAGCGGCCCCTTGTGCAGGGTTTGGTGGACACTCACACGTGTACGTGTCAAGAGACCCAGAACTGAGCTTCCATCGCAGGGAGAGCATACAAAAACCGTAAGGGCACTGGTTAAAGAAAACCTTTGAATCCTTTAAAATGAAATCCCTCTTGCTCCAAGATAGCCCCAAATCTGGAAAAATTGGAAGCAGAAGAGGATAGAGAGGCATCAGGGAGAACATACCACATTCTTTCCCCATCAAGTTCTTGAACTGGAGGTCCATCCAACTGGCAGGGGACTGGTGACTGCCAAACTGAGCAGAAGATAGGGGTTTTAAGCTGGAGTAGGTTGAAGCAGATGTTTTTAATAATGTGAATGTGAACCTACATGAGGTTCTGTTCAGGGACAGTAAAGAGATCCCACAGAGCATGTTTGATATAAGTGAAAGAAGAAAAACAAAAGTTTTTCTATTTGCATCCCTTAATAAAGGTTAAACTGCTTTTAATGAATGGAGTACATAGATAAATGTCTTAAATGCTCAATTAAATTAACACAACAAAAGAAATGTGGATACCACATATGCTTCAAAGTTTTTACCGGAAACTTGGTTGGATATTTTCCCTTTCCCCATTCCTTTGCAGTAGGGGTCACATACAATTGAGATGTTTGGAGCTCAGCGAAGTTTTACAGATAAGAATAATCTAACCAAACACAAATTAGTCCTCTAGTACAAGAGGCATTTAAATCCTGAGTACAGGGGGAAAGGTATAACTCAGTGGTAGAGTACATGGGTTCAATCTCCAGTACCCCTGTTTAAAGAAATATATATATATATATATAAATCTAAATTACAGACATTATGGGGAACAGTATGAAGATTCCTCAAAAAGCTAAAAATAGACTTACTATATGATCCAGCAATCCCACTCCTGGACATATATCTGGAGGGTACTCAAATTCAAAAAAATACATGCACCCCAGTGTTCATAGCAGCACTATATACAATAGCCAAGACATGGGAATAACCTAAATGTTCATTGACAGATGACTGGATAAAGAAGCTGGGGTATATTTATACAATGGAATACTACTCAGCCATAAAAAAGATTAAAATAATGCCATTTGCAGCAACGTGGATGGACCTAGAGATCATCATTCTAAGTGAAGTAAGCCAGAAAGAGAAAGAAAAATACCATTTGATATCACTCATATGTGGCAGCTAAAAAAAAAAGTAAAAAAGAGGACACTAATAAACTCATCTACAAAACAGAAACAGACTGGCAGATATAGTAAACAACTTTATGGTTACTGGGGGAAAGTGGGTGGGAAGGGATAAATTTAAGAATTTAAGATTTGTAAATGTTAGCCACTATATATAAAAATAGATAAAAAACAAATTTCTTCTGTATAGCACAGGGAACTATATTCAATATCTTGTAATAGCCTTTAATGAAAAAGAATATGAAAACAAATATATCTATGTATATATATGACTGGGACATTGTGCTGTACACCAGAAATGAATACATTGTAACTGACTGTACTTCAATTAAAAAAAAAACCAAACAAAAGTAAATTACCTCCCCCATAAAAAATTAAATATATATGCATAAAATAAATCCTGAGTACAATTTCAAAAATATTGAAGGCAGACAAGTAGCAACTAAAAAGAGAGATTAAATATTTGAAGTTGTTAGTAGTGTAAAGTGGGTGGTGAGAAATTGATCTGAAATAGGCAGATTTTCCTATGGATATTTAGATTTGGGTAGACTGCTGAGCTAGATTACGGGCAGTCTGTCTGGGATACAGAGTATCAACTAAAAGACCTCAGCAGGTGTTGCCTAGCTACCTGCCACTGTGAAATGGCAGTGAAGACAGGTAAACATTTTGTGGGGTGTGGCCACTCATTACAGAACAGACAGAAAAGTTGTGACATTAATACCCTCATTCTTTGTATTCTGTAGTAGTTGTTACTATTGCAATTTCAAGTTCCATTTATGGCTCCTGCCTCATTTTGAAGGGTTACATGATTTAGAAACTAAGTACCTCAGAAATCATGAAAAATGACTTCTTTTTTTTAAAAAAATTAAAGTATAGTCAGTTACAATGTGTCAATTTCTGGTGTACAGCATGTTTCAGAAAAATGACTTCTTTTAACCTGACAATGTTGAAAAAGTTTATGAAATGAGATAATTTTAGGGAAAATGGACTGAAAGAGAAAAAAAAGGAAGAAATCAGCTTTTACTGCTATTCACTCTGGACATGGAGGGCAAAGAAAATTCCCTAATGTTAGAAATTTATATATATGTGTATATATATGTGTGTATATGTATATATATGTATAATGTATATATTTTTGAGATTTCTGTTACAGCTAATTTTATGCGTCAACTTGACTGGTCCACCAGACGCCCAGATAACTGGCTAAACATTATTTCTGAGTGTGTCTGTGACAGAAGACACTCCTATTTGAATCAGCAGACTGAGTAAAGCCTGTGGCCTTTCCCAATGGACGGGTCACATCCATCCTCTGAAGGTCTGAATGGAACAAAAGAGGAGGAAGGTTAAATTTGCTGTCTGCCTGACTGTGGGGCTGTGACACTGATCTCCTGTCACCAGCACCCTGGGTTCTCAAGCCTTCAGACTCGGACTGGAATCTACACACCAGTGCTGGATCTCCAGCTTGCAGGTGGCAGACAGTAGGCTTCTCAGCCTCCATAATTAAGTGAGCCAATATTTTATAATGTCTTTATGTGTGTGTATGTGTATAAGTAAGTAAGTAAGTAATAAATAAATAAATAAATACATAAAACATTGCATTAAACAACAGAAAAATTAAATTGAGGTGGACTTCCCTAGTCAATTAACTGACTAAAACTATTTTACACATCTGTTGACTGAGGGCAGTGATCTGCAAACTATGGGCCAAATTTTGCCAGACACCTATTTTTATAAAAATGTTTTATTGGAAGATGGCCACGTCCGTTCATTCATCTACTGTCAATGGCTGCTTTGATGTTACAGTAACAGGGTGTATAGTTGCGATGAAGAGTCTAAAATATTTGCTATCTGGCCCTTTACAAAAACAGCGTGCTGACCCCCTGTCCTAGCGCGTGAAGCGTAGCCCTGGTTAGTCATGAATAAAAGCTATGAGAACAGTCAGAGGAGTGGAAAGCGCCTTCTCCTGCATTCATTCACAGGAATGACTGACTTTTAACACATGGTGAAACCCATTCCTTAGCTTGGTTTAGCTCCTGGTAAAATTAAAACTAAGTCTTAAAATTCCTGTCTCAGTAATTACTCGCCACAATGTCAGCGACATGAGTTCTTAGTGCGTTTGTCTATGGTGCATTCCCAAACGTGGTGCTCCTTTTTAATTATTGTTTAACCTATTTTAAAACAGCTGGCACAGAAAGGAGAAAGTGATTTAAATATTATCCATTTAATTTGCTAACCTTCCCGTGCCCTTTTGGAAGCAGCTTGTTCGAAGTCCATAGGGGTCTGAATCCTCAGAAACACCCTTCTGTATCACTTTTCTAAACTGAATTTCGCTGCATGCAATTTGGATTTCTCTGAGATGAGCAACCACAGGGGTTTGAAAATTCTAGCACAGATTTATAACAAAATGAAAAGAGATTGGATACTGTGCAGAAACATTTGATGGTGCTCCAAGCAGAATGACATTTGCTCAGGAAAGCTGCTGAAGTGTTACTCCTCTTAACACTTTTCAACATGAAATTTGTCTTCTTGTAAGCAGATTGCTTCCATGGATAACGTAAGGACAGCATTTAATAACAGGAAATTACATCAACCAAACTGCTAAAGTTAATGAAGATTTTGTCTCTAAATATGTTTTGTTTATAAAAAATGTTTTGTTTATGAACCCTAAAGTGTACCGAACCTCTGTTCACTTACCATTCTACTCTTGTGTACAGCATGCTTCTTTTTGGGCTATTTCTTGTTAAACCACCATCATTCTTTACACGTTGGGAAAAGTGGACTTGTGTTCCCAGAAGACAGATTAGAATGCTCAGGGGTGTGTGTATGTGAATGAGTGTGTGTGTTGTGTGTGTATGTAGACTGAAACATTTCTCCTTCATTAAGCGGCATTCCCCAACCTTTAGATGAGATTCCATGGATTAGAAGAACATAAACTGTGATGAGAAAGTATTATTTGCATTTTCAACTGAAAACCTCATGTACACATGCTATAGTCTTAAAATATTAGTGTTTTTGTATCTTGAGACAAGAAAGCAAAAAGGTGCAAGACCTTTCTTCCTGTCTTTGTAATAATGATTCTTTTATTCTGAACATAGATGATCTATTATATTGAAAATAAAATAATAAAACTCACAGACATGAGAAGAATTCCATCAGTTCACTTCATCCATTCCCTTTGGACCCAGAAATGTTGAATATTAATATAGCTTATTTAAATTGCACTGCTATGTTGAAAACTATCTTGGATCTAATCTCCCCTTCTTTGAAAGTAGGAGGAAAGAGGAGGGGAGCTTAGAAGTCTGCCTGGCTGGAGGCAGGAGTGGGATCAAGGCAGATGGCATGGACAGACCCAATGGGTGAAAAGCGTTGGGAGTCTGGAAGATCTTGGAGAGATGCATGTTGTGATGTGGCAGCAGAGAGGCAAGGAGCCTTTGGCTCTGGCCAGCAACATAGATGAGAAGTGAGTTTCCAAAGACATTAGGCCAGTTCAGACCCATTTTTTTCTGAGCCAGAATGGGGCTCAGTAGCAGAATTTCTCTTGGTTCCTTGGTTGGAAAACTTAACAGCGCTCACTGTATTCCAAGTGTGGGTCTGCATCTGCTGGGGGCAGGGCGTTGGTCATGGCAGGGTTTCTCAGGGACCTATTTTTTTGATCCGTGTTCTTCTCACAGACTGAAGCTGCTCATGGCCTCACGGAGTTCCCCCTCAGTACATATTCTGGTTCTCCTTCGGGTTACTGCTCTGTCATAGGCTGAGTTTTGGTGTTTTAGACAGACCAGAGAAGAGTCAAACAGCAATCTCATTCTGATGATCATTCCTCTGGATTTATAGTTGTCTGTGCTCTTTTTGTATTAAACTTTTGACTTCCTAGGGGCTGTTCTTATGAGCCTTCTGACAAGTCTATTTTTGTTACCGTTGTTTGGAAACTGACCAACTCCAGTGTATTATGGTGTTGGTGTGCACGGGGAGATGCTGGGGCGACGTCATAGTTGCCACAGATCAGCATGCCCTGTATGTAGTGATGCAAAGGGTGCTTTAGGGGAGTTCGGCACTGGCGATCAAGATAGCAATCATGTTGCTCATAGGACAGGAACAGTATTTCATTTGTTGGGTGCATGGCTGTTAAGTCTCCATTTGATTCACAATAGAAAAGCACATACAGACCTAGAAGACCTTAAGTAGTGCTCACCAAAGTCCGTTGACACTTGAGTGAATTTCCCTGGAGTAGAGGTTGAGCATTTGAAAGACTGAGATATGCATATGGAAGGCCAGCATGATGTGTATGACAGAAGAGAGAGACATCTTTGTGGGAAGATTTACCCTGAGACCTGAAGAGTCGATAAACTTCCACACTAGAGTGAAAACCCCTGTGTGCAGGATGGGGTCTTGAATGCACACCTTTATTTCACAGACTCCTTGGCTCTTAGCTGGTCCTCAGGCAATGCATGCTGGGTGACATACAAGAGAATGTGTATATGTATGTATAAGTCAACCTATGACTGCTTGTAACTATGCTACTAGGACGATCATCTTTCATTTTCAAGCACATATTCAGTAACCAAGACTGGGAGTAATGTGAGGTTCTTTTCGTTTGTGTAAATAAGAGGTTTATTTTATTTAACATGTACCTAGCTTACAATTAGCTCAGACAGCTAATGTTCTAAAGTAAAACTAACTTTTACCTGCTTCTCCAAATGGGTGATGTCAGATGCTTACATAGAAAATTAGAGCGTTTTTGTTTTCTGTTGCTGCATAGCAAAATTACCACAAAATCAGCAGCTTAACACACACGTATTATCTCATTGTTGCCCTGAGGGAAGAGTTTGGGAAGGCTTCACTGGGCCCTCTGTGTAATAAGACGTCACAAGCTCCATCAGGGTGTTGGTCAGGTTGGGATCTCATCTCAACATTCTGCTGGGAAAAGACCTACTCCCCAACTTATGTGACTGTTGGTAAAATTTAGTTTCTTGCAGTTTTAGAACTGAGGACGTCAATGGCAGCTGGCTGTCAGTCAGAGGCCAGCCTCCACTCCTCTCTGATTGCTGGCTGGAGGAAGCCAGTCTCAGTGCCTTGTCACATGGACCATCCTCATGTCACTTCCCACTTTACCAAAGCCAGCAGGAGAACGAGTCTCCTTGCAAGAGGCAGCTCACAATCCTCGGTGACCTAATCATGGAAGTGACATCTCCTCACCCTGTTGCATTGGTTATTCTGTTGGTTAAAGGCAAGTCACAGGTCCTGACTGCACCAAGGAGAGGGCGCCCTGCAAAGGCGTGGACACCAGGACTGGAATCCCAGGGACCATGACAGAGTCTGGTCACCACACACAGGAAGGGAGAAAACACGATTCTTGTCACTTCTGTGAGTCTATCAGTGGTAAAGCCTCAGTGACAGTATTTATTTAGGTTAAACGACACAAATGCCTCAGGCCTTAGAAAGTCAGTATGAGAAGCTTTTTTTCCTGTTTTTATTTTCCTTAATTAGGCAAAAATGCATTTTTTTTTCCCTGCAAGGCTCTGAAGGTTGCCCTGCTGGATAATTTTTACATTATTATAATTTTAAAAATAATCGCTATTGATGGGTTTATTATAAAACAGAATACTTATTACTTAATTACTTAAGCCTTGATTTTATTTCCTTTAGACAAGTGACCATGGCCAGGAAAAATTCACTCGTATAAAATCTTCTAAAACTTTATCTGCTATACTTTCCCTATATGAGACAGCTTGTTATTTACAAATGCGTAACTGAAGTCACAGACTTAGACACAGTTAATCAGAAGCAAAGGTTTTAGACAGTGTAAGAGCTGAACTCTTCCTTCCCCACTATGCGTTTTCTTCAAGTTTATTGTGGTCAGTTTGCGGCTGTCTGATAAGTACGTCACCCTGACATCATCATAACTGTCCGTTCCTCTGCCCTCGTCTTTGCCATTTCATTCTCTCCCCCTCTCTTTTTTCTTTTTCTATGCGAGTGACTGCTTTCAAGACCACCTCTGCCTACCATTTCCTATTCTCCTTTTTTAAGAGAATTTTTCTCTTTCTTACATGATGCACATAGATATTTACTTTTCGAGAGTCATTAACTAATTGATAGCTTGCCCCTTAGCAACACTGAGGTGAATTAATTAAGATATTTCCTGTGAGATTTTGCCAATTTTTCCTTGACTGGAATGATTATAATCTGCATATGTTTTTGCTTCCACTCTCTTGTTATTTGTAGCCCTGAAATAAAGATTTCTCAGAGGATTGAAGAAATTGGGGAATACTTCCTACATTGCCCAAATGAGTTTCCCACAGGGTCAATCCATTTAAGACATGTTAGTGGAAAAGAAAGTAATTTTAATTAAGATCTTCTTAAGTTTATAAGAAGGATGACTCTTTACTTCAAGGAGGAAAAAAAAGTCTATAGAAGATTTTTCTTCCCTGAAGTGAAGATTGCAAGTAAAAAGAAGAAATGGATATAGGTCTTCTTTCTCCATCTCTAATCTTAGAGATCTAAGTAGATTTATTTTTAAGATGAAGCAAAAAGAAAAAATAAAATTAATGCAACAAATCCATTATCAACAAATAATAATCTCTCATTCATATTTTCAAAGAGCCTAACACTGTCATTAAATTACACCTGGATCCATTTAAAATTGCCAAAATCAGGTCTAGTCAGCCAGTAGTTTCAGAGGCTAGGAATTTCTTGATATTAGAACCACAATATATAAATTTCTCTGAGCAAACATTATCATCTAGGTGATGCATATAAAAACTTGGAAGTTCCAGACCTTTCTTTTCTGTCACTCAGGCAACACTTCTGCTGGTTTTGTTGTTTTAAGAATCTGGATTCACGCAACCCAGGCTGGAGATCAGGAGGCTACCACATACCTGACACAGGTGCCATTGTTGCGACACAGATGGTGAGTACAGCCAAGGACGTGGCAGTTCTCAATGTTCTTCCCACGTAGAGCTTCATCGATGATGAAGAGCTCTCTGTTGTTTACCTGAAGCTCTTGAATGCAGCCCTTGAATCCATAAACGGAGCCTGCATTCTTATGGATCTTAACATTTGTGGGGATATGGCCAAGGAATATTTTTTCAAAATATACCTTTAGGAAAAAGCCAAAAAAAAAATCTTATAAGGTGTTGTCAGATTATCTGGGAAAGACCTAGAATGTCTTGTTGTGTAATTGCATGTGTTGATGGGTTTTTCTGCATAAAACAGGTTGCACCTGATGCTTACTTTTGTATCACTAGTAGGTGGTGGGATAAGTTACTTTAGGAAAGTATTTCTTTTGTATCTCTCACAATATCTAATAACATTTAGCTGTAAAAAAGGATATTCACCAAAACTTGCGGACTGATTACTTTAACATGTATTTTGGAACTCAGGATTTGCATTTTAACATAAACATTACCAAATAATGACTGGTAAGGCAAGTGAAGCCTTGTTAATTAACTATTGTTAGGGACTGAATTTTGTTCCCCTAAATTCATATGTTTAAGTCCTCACCCCGTAGTTCCTCAGAATGTGACCTTATTTGAAAATAGAGCTTATTAATACTCATTGACCAGAGAGATAAGATCATTTGCACAATGTAAACTGCCACTTGATCTCGTCTTTCCCTCCCCTCAGCAACATATGAAAATTGAACTCCATCATTTAGATGCATATAAAATGCAACTCCCCTCAGTAGGGATTTATGAGCTGCAGTTGAAATCTAGCTGGACAGGTAATGAGACTTGATCTTCAAGACTGTTGAGCAAATGGCAGACAGACATAGCAGCATTTGCACAGTTTACATCTCTGACATCCTTATCCCCCAAACACATTCACCCACTCCAAGCTGGTGTCTGAAAAGCATTTGAATTGATAGTACAGATACTTTAATATGGGAAAGCATCATTGTAAGAATCCAAAAGCTAGAGAAAAATAATTAAGTTAGGATTCTTAGCGGGGTTGTGGGGGAGAGAATGGGAGATGCTCAGTAATATCACTTAATATTTATATTAACATGTGCTGGTTTGATGCAAACGTGCTTTTAGAGACCAGAAGCATGTTCAATTCTAGGAACACCAAAGCATCTCCATGACCCATAATAGCTCAAACTAACCCTATTATTGGAGCTCCTGTTCTTTTTCAGTGACTCAGGCTCTGCCCTTAAGGGCATTCCTTATTTTTTTCTGAATACTTCCTATAGGATTCAGATATATAGTCATCCGGAGGACAGCTGTCTTTGGGTATAGTGGATGGAGGTTTCAAGGTGTATGGGCAGAACCCTCATGCAGTTGGATTATGTCTGTTTTCATATTCTTTCTCATATTTAGATTAATTATGCTAAGAAACTCTTAGCAGGGCCCTTTTATCAGCTAAGATAAGTGACTCACTGCTAAGGCAATCTGGGATCCATCATGAAGCTACAGACTCAGTGGATCCAAGGTCATGGCCTTCCTCTTACGGACGACCTCTGACATTTTGGTGTATCGATCACACACGTGGACCAGAAAACCTCTTACTACTTTGACAAGTGTGCTGTTTTGGCACAAAACTGACAGAGGGTGGAAAAATCTCTTCTGTCAGCTGTAGGCAGATCTGAGGGGAAGTCTACAGAGCTACCTACGATTTATTAGATCATTAAAAACACCTAAACAGTGGAGGTAGATGGCTCCGCATTTAGTTTTTTGTTCTGAGGCCCAAGCTTAGTTGGAATCCTGAAATGTCCAAAAAGGCAGCCGCCACTGGCTGCACGTAGATAACCATTAAGATGGCTGACTTCCTCTATCCCCAGACCCTGAATTACCCAAGAGCTGCTTTTGTGTGTATAATCACTCCTGAGGAGACAGGTCTTTAAATAAGTCTTTTCTAATAACTCCTTGTGAATCAGACTATGGAGAATAGAGTCTGACATCAAGATATGATCTTACAAGATAAAACCACAGAGAACAGACGTGGACAATCAAGGAGGGATCGTCAAGATAATGAAAAATATGAATGGTGACGGAGGGAGAAAGGCTCCACATCCGATGAGAGCGAAATGAACTTTCCATTTCCTTCCGAAGCTTCGGAAGAATACAGTCGCTCTTTTATGATATGAAAGAATAAAATCAGAAGATAGACAAAAGGGAAGACATTTTTAAAATCTCAGGGCTGGGGAGTGGTAAAGGCAGATACGAATCTGCTTTATCTTTTGTTGTTGTTGTTGTTCTGTTTTAATTTAAATTTAGATATTGGAATACTACATATACTTCTGTAATGATATCTTGATCCAATGTATAGTTTTGTTTTACAGCTTCAAATCTTTCTGAAATTAAGTAACTATGTTAATGGGAAGGTAGTGGGGAAGGTATAGCTCAAGTGGTAAAGTGCATGCTTAGCATGCAGGAGGTCCTGGGTTCAATCCCCAGTACCTCCACTAAAAATAAATAAGCCTAATTACCCCCTCCCAAATAAAAATAATTAAATAAAGTAATAATGAATAAATAAAACATTTTAAAAGGGGGAAGTTAACTCCAAATGCACTCTTTCCAGAAGGTTAACTATTGGAGCTGACTTATCCTTCTCCAGGATTCTGATGATTTAAAATTGGAATGAACGGAGTTTTATTAATGCTGTTCCAAAGTTTTGTTTTTAATGGTATCTAAAGTGTTTGCAGACAAATTCAAAACCAGAAACATTAAGTCTTGCAATAAAGGTGGATAAGGGATGCTGAGTAAAGTGTTTGGAAGAATTTCTTTAAGAAACTTTTCGCATGCAGTTTGTCTTAAATTCTTAAAAACTGTTTAGAGACATTGAATGAAAGGGGATCGAAAGGCAGAATTAGTATTTATCTAGATTCTCCATCCCTTTACAGTTAAAAGACCCCTCTCTCCCTCTCCTTCTCTCTACCCCCTATAGCATGATAATCTATGAGCATGCAGTTTCTTTTACATTAATTTCTATCCCTTTTGGGGGCAGGGCCTCCAGCATGGCCCTCTTGAGATGCTCTCACAGTCTACAGCAGTGCTTTACAAATAGGAGATTTAATACAAGTTTGTTACAAGTGACTTGATTCATGAAACTCCACCCTGCTTTTCCTCAGGTTCTACTTGTCTTTTAGGCCTCGTTCTTACTCTAGGCTGGTAGAACCTTGACCTTTCGCCAGCTTCAGCATATGCGAGGTCTCACCGGATACCATCCAAGAAAGAATATTAATGCGGCTTTAACTCTAATATAGCTCTCTGTATTTAATATATACGGCATAGGGTATAGGGCATTGCTTACATGAAGTTCTTGAATTTCTTCTAAGATTAATATTTAGTAGCTCACACAAAGAGTTTTTAAGAATTTAATAGATATCAGTAAAATCTTCCTTGGTCCCATACCTCACAGTTAAATCTTTGATTAGTAAGGCTTACTAAGCTATGGAATTTTCTAAAAATAATATCTCCTCAGTTTGTTGAAGGAAGAACTGAACTTTAGTGAAGCAATCAATGAATTGATTTGCTGCCCTGTGAGCAAATGATATAGGGAAATGGAAACACAGAAGAAAGATGTAGGATGGTTCTTGACTATATGAGAATTAAATGTAATCTGGGCAAATAAGCATAAAAATTGAATAGTTAGAAAACAGCATCATACAGATCAGCAAGATGGCAGAAGAGGAAGCTCCAGAAACTCCTTCCTCCCTGGAAACACTGATTCAGCAACAATATACAGACCAAGCCCCTTTGTGAGAAATGCATCGATTCGGTTACGAGGCACTGGTGTCCAGGCGAGGGCGTACTTGCTGCGTTGAGGCTGGTAGGAACGTCTTAGAAACTCACCCACCATGGCTCTCGCCCAGACTCAGCGAGGCACGATGAAACTTCCAGCTCCTAGTTTCTCTCTGGGAGAGAAACGGAAGTCTAAAACATGTCCAATGTGCGGGCTTTTCAGGGTGCTGCCCAAGAGACTAGGTCCTATCTTGACTGAATCATAGTGCTGATAGGAAAGGGTGTGAGTTTGGGGGTCACTGAGAGTAAAGGTGAAGGTCTGGACTAGCACACAGTCACTCACCATAGACGTCCCCCAAGATCAGTGGGAAAGAGTGGGCAAACCACCCTCCCCAACTCCGACTTCTCCCTGTGCATGGAGTGTGCATTCAGAATAATGATTCTGAGGGGGCTGCTTGAGAAATGAGTTTCCTGTGTCCTCTGTCTTGAAGCACGGATAGGACCTAGCGTATAGTCAATTCTCTGTGTCTGTGGGTTCTGAATCTGTAGAGTTAATCAACCTGGATCAAAAAGAACCAGAAGAAAATTCCAGAAAGTTCCAAAATGCAAAATTTGAATTTGTTCCATGCCAGTGACTATTTCCGTAGCATTTATATTGCATTTATAGCTACTTACATAGCATTTGCACTACATGAGATGTTATAAGTAATCCAGAGATGATTTAAAACATATAGGAGGATGTACACTAGATTTATGCAAATACTACACCGTTTTATATAAGGGCCTTGAGTGCACACGGATATTGGTATCTGTGTGGGGTCCCGGAACCAATCCCATGCATATGGCAAAGGATGACTGTACTCTAGGTGCCTGGGGGTGGAGGGTCACTGAAAACCAAAGAGCCGAGCAACGTGCTGCTGCTTCAGAGGACCCCTGATGCAGCATGGTGGCCTCCTCCTGGGACTGGGGCAGGGTGGAAAGGGACAGAAGCATGGACTGTGCTTTCAACATTCTGGCCTTTCAGGGGGATCCCTGAGGGGCTGGTTTTTATTTTGCCTGACTTGAGAGCTCTGACATGACCTACATACTCTAGAAACTTTGAGGCTACTGATAACAAAAGAGAACTGGGTGGCTGTGGCTCAGCTCCAGAGAACCTGAGGCTATGCAGATACATACCAGAGGGAGCAAAGGATTATGTGCGATTGAAAAATTAAAAACCCTGAAGATTTCTATTACAGGGAATTTACAAACATAAGTCCAGAGAAGACAGCTCCACAGAAAAGGTCTGAGAGGTTCTCCAAATCCCTAGCTGGGATGACTAGCAAAAGACCTCCCTTCCCATACAAAATCAGTCCATATGGAATGGAAGAAACGACTGTGTTTTCAAATATGTGGGTCCCATCACACAGTTACAATGCACAGGAAGAAACAGAAAAACATAGCCCAATCAAAGAAACAAAATACATCTCCAAAGCCAACTTTAAGAAAATGGAGTTGTATGAATTACTGATGAAAACAAAACGAAACAAAAACAGAAACAAAATAACTGTCTTAAAGATGCTCTAAGTTTCAAGCCAAGATGGTGGAGTAGGGAGACCCACAGCTCGCCCTCTCCCACAAATACACTGAGAATTATATCTATAAACCCATTCAGTCACACAGAACACCCACTGAACTAGGGCAGAGTGTCTCTCACTTTGAAATACAGGAGGATTCTCACAAAATCTGATAAGGGGGAAAAAGAAAACAAAAGAAAAAAAGAAAAAAATTGGTGTGGGACTGGACCTGCGGGGAGGGAGCAGCAGAGGAAGAAAGGCACCCTCATTCTGGGATGCCCTCTCTCCAGCTGGGAGGTCAGCCGAGACAGAAGCTGAGTCTCTGAGGCTTGGAGGAGAAAGTGGCAGCTGCTTGGCAGATAGAACTAAGAGAAACTGGCATGGAGGGTCCCTGTGATCCCCAGCCCTAGACCCGAGCCCGCAGGGACAAGCCCAGACTGGTTGCTGGAGATAGATGATGAGCCTGGGGGGAAGGCTGGGGCCCACTGCCCACAGAGGTAATCTCAGGGGGCTGCAAGGCAGTGTGAGCTCTGGCTGGGGTGTGTGTGTGTGTGTGTGGAACAGAACAGCCTGGGACCCCCATAAAAAAGCATCACTGCTGGTGTGCATTGAGGGGAGGGGCGCAGCACAGCCACATCATAGCCACTTTCTCCGCTTGGCTCCATTGTTGGTGTTTTCTCACAAGAAGAGAGGTGAGGATCAGTCAAAACCATCCCTGCTACTCAGAGGAGGGTTGACAGCTGAATCCATAACCGGGCACCTTGCAACTTCACAGGTGGACTGAGATTTGTTTACAGCCCTAGGCCGAGAGGGTGGATTTGCTCTGCTAGTGCTTTGTGAACCTGCACCTCTGGAATGAACAGTCAGTGAGCGGAGTTCTGGCACATGGTAGGGGCGAGTATGGGTATGTACAAAAGGCTGGCATACCATACCATATGTGGAGGCAGGGCTAGGGTCTCGACCCTGTGGTAAACCATGGATTCAGGTGTGTGACTACATGCTCAGTATGACGAGTCCTAGCACCTGACATTGGCAAATCTGAGCTGGTGGTTCCTGTGGGCCAGAACCTAGGGGACATCGGAGCAGACAGCTGACATTCCGACAGCTGACATTCCTGCAGCTAAGGTGGGGAAAAGGCAGCATCAGCAAAGAGTAGTCTGTAAGTCTGCATAACAAGTGATAGACAGCACCATGGAGGTTACCTCCCAGGAGACATCTCCTGCAGAGGTACACTCAGTGAGACTCTTCTGAGCTGAAGTGCTCCAACCCTGCCTACCATACACCACAGCTCAGAAACAGGTCGAGCAGCCTCTGTTCCACCAACATGGGAGCAGACCCAGCCCCCTGTCAAGGCTGTGACAATTGCAGAACAAAAATGGAGACCCCACTCAACAGCAACAACCAGGGCAGGCTCTGATCATCACAACACCAAGCACACCCCCAATCAAAGGGATAACAGCCAACACACACGGAAGAAAGACCTGGAAACCATCCATACTAGGAACACTATAGAAAACTATTAGACGCACACTGTCTGCACAGGAATGCTCCCACCTTAAATAAAAACAAATAAACCAAAAACAGCCCTTCAAGACCACAGGAGATAACTGATACTCCTAAATCCACACAGCCAGAGAAATAGAAGTAAAATGAAGAAGCAGAGGAACCACACCTAATTAAGGGAACAAGGGATGTCCCTTAAAGAACAAGCAATAAGATAGACCTCGACAGTCTACTAGATCATGACTTCAAAAAGGGGGCGATGAGAGTACTGAAGGAAATAAGAGACTATGAATAAAGACAGGCAGCAAGATAAAAACAGAGTTACAAAGGAACCCCCACAAGGCTTTAAGCTGATTTCTCTACACAAACACTGCTGGCCAGAAGGGAGTGGCAAGATATATTCAAAGGCCTGAATGAGAAAAATCTGCAACCTAGAAAAACAAAGCTGGAGACATCACACTTCCTGGCTTCAAAGCATATTTAAAAACTACAATAATCAAAACAATATGGCACTGGAATACCACTAGACATATGGAACAGAACAGAGAACCCAGAAATAAATTCATGCTTATACTATCAAATGATCCTTGAGAAGGGTGCCACAACTATGCAATGGGGAAAATGATAGTCTCTTTAACAAAAGTTTTTGGGAAAACTCAATATCCACATGCAGAAGCAGAAGTTGGACCTTACACTGTATACCAAAATAAGCTCAAAATTGATCAAGACTTAAACATAAGACCTGAAACTTTACAACTTGGAGAAGAAAACATAGAAGAAAAACTTTACAACATTAGTTTTGGAAATAACATCTTAAGTATGACACCAAAGCACATGGAGCAAAAGCACAAACAGACACGTGGGGCTACACCAAACTAAACATCTTCTGCACAGCAAAGGAGACAGTCAGTGAAATAAAAAGGCAACCTACAGATGGGGAGGAAACATCTGTAAACCATATATCTGACAAGGAGTCAATATCCAAAATACATAAGGATCTTGTACAACTCAATAGCAAAAATCAAATACGTCCTCCCACCGTCATAACAGAGGAAAAGGGAGTAGCAAAAGGTGTAATTCACAGCAGTGGGAGGTGGCCCTGGAGGCTGCTAGGGACAAGTCCGGGACTGGGGTCTAGTCTGAGAAGCTCACCACTGGGGGGCAGCCTTTGGGGTTAAGCCACGTTTGAAGGCAGCAGTGATCCCCTCAGACTCTGGAGCACTTGAGCTAGGATGAACATAAAGACAACCAGCTTTAGAGAGCCCAAGTGCATTCTCTGTTTACCACTCTAAAACTATCCAAATTCAATTTAAATCAAGAATTCTAGTCCCTGTGTGACGATGAGTATTACTTGGGGGCATTCGTTCAGTCAACCGAAAGGGTGAGGACACTGATTTGTCACACCTATTTACCGTTTTCAACAACAAAATGACATTTTTTGAGCACTTGTTGAATTCTATGTGTTAAAGATGTGATTCGCTAGTGTTTGTGTTAGTAGCATGTTATGTGTTATTCATAAGAAAATATGAAGTTTTCACTATAAAAAGATGAATGACTACAAGGAATTAATAAAGATAAAACCATACTGGCTGCTTTACATTGGATTTTTCACCAAACTATGAATGTTTCATATATTTTCCACCATTTGAATATTCTACGTCGTGAATCTAAATATTTGGTCGTCTTGGGCACTAGCATGATTTTTAAAACACAAAAACCAATTTTATGCCTACCGTGACAATCCTACTTGACAGTTGTGAATCTGCCACAGCAGCAAATGAAGAGCCGTAAAGTGTATCATGAGGGAACAAAAAATGGTTTGGACTCAGAAGACCTTAGAGCAAGTCTATTTCCTCTTCACTGTGAAATTTTGGACATCTGATCCTCAGTTTCTTCAGACTTATGCAAAGGATAATCTTTCTTACTTTCGAGGGTTCTTGTGAAGATCAGATGAGCACATATACAGCCATAATTTGGAAAATGTAATGCGCTTATACAAATGTTAGACATTGTTATGTGTTACTTTTGGATGCGTGTATACACTCAACTGGGGACCACATAGAAAAAAATGAAAATAAAAGGAAATTTCCAATTCATTAGGGCACTACACGTTGCCAGCTTTAATGTGTACTGAAATTAGCACTTTGGAGAATTTTAATTATACAAATTAACTCTCCACGATGATCAAATGAACCAGAAATTCTTTATCGTAAATGTATTGCTGTAAAGCCATACTAAGAAGCATGTAACCAACCACATCATTAAAATGAAAAGAATTTAGCAAATTGCCTTATCTCTGGAGGGACAGACATCCTCTCTTCATTCAGTGTTTCTAAGAAAAATTTCCTGGCCAATGTGAATTGAAAAACTGAGAACAACACAACAGCACAGCATAGCATAAGTACCGCAATAGGCTATAAAAATGTTAAGTGCTTAAGCATTGTTTTGTATCTTGTTAATCTTTCCCCATTCCTGAGCTTTTTTTTTTTTAAGTTAAGCATAATATATTATGCAAAATATGAGAGGAAGATCAATTTCTTTTTAAATTTAACAAAACTTTTATAGTCAAAGGCAGTACTAAATATATTTTAATTATACCAAAAGTATCAGAGATGAATATTCTGGTTTTTCATTGAGAACTTTTATAAGGAATCTGTTCTCTAAAGAAATATGGTTAATGCTTAGTAACTTAAAAATACTTTGAAATATTGAGAGCACACTCAGTAATGTCTGAAACTACCTATTTGCATACCTACCGGGGAGACGTGAGGTATCTCTGTGTCTTCCTTCCTTATCAGAGGCTTTCTGTCTGCACTCATTTCAATCATACAGGCAACCCCAGGGCTGCCAACAGGCATCGTGTAGCTAGAAATAAAACAGAAGGGGCCATTATTGTATGTGTTATTGGCAAGAACAGGGCAACGTCGCACATGGATGATGAGTACTTCGACCAGAGAGGTACTCTCTGGATCACAATGATCCTAAAATATTGTCTTAAACAAGTCTGAACATTTTAGGATAGATAAAGATTTATTTCTTTCCTAACTGTGCCTTTTATTTTCTTTCTCTCCTCCTGTCTTCAAATAAGGACTTGAAATGCTTTCAGAAAGTTAAAAAGAGCTCACATAAAACAAAAAGAGCTCTATGCATATCAGTAGGTGTTGATACCTTTCAGGTGCTAACTATGGCTGACATATGGTCTCACTCAGGTAGGCGATGGTTGGACAAGCGACATCAATGTTAAATGATGCTAAACTCCCTAGGTGGAGGCTTCCCTTCCTGGCCTATGGGGAGATGGAAATGGAATAAAAAATGAATGACTGCATGCCCCGGAGCAGTGAGATTACACTGCGATACAGTTATCAGAACTCAGAAGGCAAGCTGCCAATGTACCAGCTAGCACTGTGTCTCGGAGATAACGGAGAGTAGAAGGTTAAGGGAATTTGTAGGATGAATAACAGAAATGCTCAATACACAATTGAAAATTTATCAGAGTTTATTGCATTATGCAATCAGATGAAAAGTTACCATACCGAAGTAGCTGGCATACTTTTAAAATAGAATTTGAAAAGACAATTCCAATGATATTACCCTGTCACTTTCCATCTGTCATAACAGTAACTTGCATTGTTGTAAACTCTGTTCCAGATATTAGAAATACATTCACTAATACTAAGAGTGGCTATCTCTGCATACTGAAATAGGAATCATTTTAATGCACATTTTTGCTTATTTGTATTTTCTAAATTTTGGACAACGAGCACACCTAATTTTTATTTGTTCATTTTGACCATCTGCCTCAGGGCTCAGAGGTGTTCCAGGACATGGGGGCTTTTTGGTGCTAAAACCAAGGAAGTTCCTGGCAAACTGGGGTCAGTTGGTAATTCTAGTTTTTAAACAAAATGTCAGTTTCATTAAACAATCTTTGTTAAATCATTTACCAATTTTTTTTCTTAAAATTAATTCTGGAATCTAAGTTGGATGGAAGAAACAAACCAGAGCTCCCTTCTCCTTCCTGCTCCAAAAGGGAAAGCTGTCTTGCGGGTCTCCTCTTCCCATTTACCTAGAAATACAAATCTGATACGGTCTTGTCAATATACGATTCTATTACTTTTTTTTGGCCTCTGCTCCAGTTTACCAAGGTCACTTCTAATTCTGATTCGATCATTGCTCAAAATTCTTACATTCTAGGAATAACCTCTAGAGTGTCCCATTGTGTGAAGTTGACACTGTAGGGACGTGTGGCACACATTTGCCATCATAGTTAACATGGGCCTCTGTGGATGCTTTATACTGGAGACTGGGGTGTAGCTCTCAGGGATGCACACGTCCTTGTTGAGAAATAATACGACCTCTTGTTGCTTCCTTCAGAGCTCGTTAAAAGCTAACCCTGAGCCGCAGCTCTGCAGAAGGAAGCCACTCCACTCGATTTGCTTTCAGTGACCTCCTGTCTTTCTTCTGCTGATTCTACCATCTGCCTCATCTGTGTATTTTGGAAACTGATGTTCTAATTCAACCAGGGATTTTTCCACATATAGATTCTTATCAGGCTTGTTTTGATAATGTCTCATGTTTGCTTACAAATCAAATTATGTCATAAGAAACAAAAAGTTCTCTATAAACAAATTAGACATTATGCCACATAAATCGTTTGAGGAAAAGTCTAAGTGCATATCCATTTTGCTTCTCAATTATTGCTGAGGCTAGCTGAGTGTAATGATTAAAAGACTCCAGAATTATATTTTGAGATAATCCATTGACTGTCTGAGTGATCTTAGGCAAACCACTTAACCTTTCTTCCCTGAAGTGTGATCATCCACAGAAGGGAGATAAGCATTCTTAGCTCATAAATGGTTAGTGAGAATCACATTATTTAATGTACATAAATCATTCAGTGCTAATATTAAAATCCAAAGTTAAAGCAATTATTTGCTGACGAGACAGGGATCTCTAGAGACATTTTTATGAAAATAAATTACACAGTCAAGATGACATGTTCATCTACTCTTACTAATATTGCTTGTAATGGAATTAAAAATCAAACACTTGGGTTGTATTGTTTTAGAAATTAAAATTTGATGAAACAGACATTTTTTTCCAGTGTCCTTAACATTCTTGTTCTTTAGATTTATAATCTTTAGGTATGCGACACAATTTGGTAGAAACAGTCTGATGTGGAGAAGACAATTTATTTTAAAATCTTTAGAAGATCTTACTCAAATTGGAAGTTCAGAGTATTCAAAACCAAGGGGAGAGATGGAAAAATGTGAATAATGGAGAATGAACTGGTAATTAAATCAAGAAGTTTTATGTGATCGAATGTTATCCAGCTTTTCAATAGTAGTTGTAGAATAATAATTAATGGCTTGGAAATATATTTGTATAAAATAGAAAAAGAGATGAAGAGAATTTGGACGATATATCATTTTTATAAAAATGTGCCTAGAGATAGTGCCAGAGCTGCTTTCACTGACCTTAATTGTGGTTATCTCTGCATACGTTTGGGGCTCTCTGTGCTTTCTGGACCTGGCTGTCTATTTCCTTTCCCAAGTTAAGGAAATCCTCAGCCATTGTTTCTTCAAATATATTCTTCATCTCTTTCTTCCTCCTTTCTCCTTCTAGGACCTCTTAACGCAAATGTTAGTATGTTGAATGTTGTCTCAGAGGTCTCTTAAGCCGTTTTCATTTTTAAAAATTCTTGTTTCTTTTTTCCTGCTCAGCTTGAGTGGCTTTCACTGCTCTGTCTTCCTGCTTGCTGATTTGTTCCTCTATGTTATCTAACTTATTGCCGTGTCCTTCTAATGTATTTTTCTATCGGTTATTGTATCCTTCAGCTCTGCTTGGCTCTTTGTTAAAATTCTCATTGTGTTCACCCAATCTTCTCTGAAGTTCAGTGAGCATCTTTGTGATCATTACCTTTCATTCTTTATCAAGTACACTGCTTATTTGCACTATTCAGTTCTTTTTCTGAGCTTTTGTCTTGTCTCTTTGTTTGAACATAGTCCTCTCCTCATTTTGCATGGTTCTCTGTGTTTATGTCTATGTATTAGGTAGGTTGGTACCAACCTTGGAGAAGTAGCTCTTTGTAGGAGGCATCCGATGGGGCCCAGCAGCACACTCCCCTCTGGTCACCAGCGCTATAAGGGTGCCTCCATATTCCCTTCTTACGGGGGGCTGACTCCTGTGGGCATGCTGGTAGGTGGGCTGACCCCTGCCTGATCGGTCCGTGAGGCCCTGCCTGTGCGATTGCTGGAGGCCTGTTGGTGGGTAGGGCTGGATCCCTGTGGGCTGGCTGTGTGGCCTGGCAGCATCATGTGTTTTCTTAAGTATTTTAAGTCCCTTTGTCCTAGAGAAGTGGGGCTACCTCGTTTCTGGATCTGGATCTTTGCAGGCCTGCAGCATTAGGTCTTTTACTGTTTTGCATTTTTGTTCATTCCTCATTTGGGAAGATATTTATCCTTTCTTTTGAACTTGCCTTTTCATTTTCAGTTAGCAATTTTTTAATGTCCTTTATCACTGCTGTGTGCTTGACACTACAAAGATACGTCGAAAGTGTGAAGGTACACAGTCATTGTGACTAGAAGTCCCACTTCCTTTTTATAACGAGAGAGAACAGCAATAAAGATCAGATTAAGTCCCTGGCTTAAGAGTACTATGTAAATAGAAAGTTATCTTTAATCTGTGAGAGGCAATAAAGAAAAATTAAACAAGCCAGTTGGAAGTGACTTTATGCTTTTGCAGGCTTTAAATTAATTTTTTGGCTTTTTCCATCTCTGATTTGTTTTCTGCTAAAGGCATCTCAGTACATCTGTCTCACATTTTCCCCCCACTGGCATATTTCATAAGCACATAAGTAAGGTGGTTTGCTTTCCCTACACAAGGAAATAGGATATATGAATTGTTCCTTTTGCAAGGTGCCTGTGTTTGGTTTCTCAAATATGAAAGTTATGAATCACTGGCTTTAAACCATAATGAAATTAAAGGCTATTGTAATGCTGTACTGTAGGCTCCCAGAACATTGCTCATGTGTAATTGCAGTAGCTACAATTTGAAGTTATGATATAACAATAACAAAACTGAATAGGACCAACTGTTTCTAGGGGATGTTGTAAAATTGATGACAATACTGAATGCTTTCACAGGTGAAAAATATAAACATTCTTTTTTCTTGTCCATAGGTTTGGTTATTATCCAGCAATGATGCTAGTTTGTTGATTTTAAATTTTGAATATGAATTAACTTTTCCAGTAAGTTTATTTCTTTACATACCTGAAATAGACTTTAAAAATGAATGCAAAAGCAAGTTCTCTATGTGGATAACTTGCAACATAGATATCAGTTAAATTACTCTCAAAATTAATAGCAGTTTTGACCCCCCTCTTTTTTTTTTTTTTACTATTTTGACTATTTTTTTCAATTAGGCAATTTTTACTAAATGAGAAAACTACATTTAAAATGTACTTTAAAACAAAATGGAATTAGAAAAAAAGACATATGCATTTGAAAGCTCTTTGTACTGTGCTGAAAAATCAAATCACTTGTAATACAATATGCCAATTTATAAGATGAGTTAACAGAATCCTCAATTTAACATTTAAAAAATTTTTTTTCTAGGTTATAGTCAGTTTACAATGTTCTGTCAATTTCCAGTGTAGAGCACAATTTTTCAGTTGTATATGAATATACATGTATTCCCATTTCACATTCTTTTTCACCATGGGTTTCCAGAAGATCTTGTATATATTTCCCTGTGCTATACAGTATAAACTTGTTTATCTATTCTACATATGCCTGTCAGTGTCTACAAATTTGAACTCCCAGTCTGTCCCTTCCCACCCCTCTCCCCCCAGCAACCACAAGTTCGTGTTCTATGTCTATGAGTTTGTTTCTGTTTTATATTTAAGTTCATTGGTCTCCTTTTCCTCTTCCTCTTCTTCTTCTTCTTTTTAGATTCCACATATGAGTGATATCATACACTATTTTTCTTTCTTTTTCTGGCTTATTTCACTTAGAATGACATTCTCCAGGGACATCCATGTGCTGCACCCCAATGTTCATAGCAGCACTATTTACAATAGCCAAGTCATGGAAACAGCCTAAATGTCCATCAACAGATGACTGGAGAAAGAAGATGTGGTATGTTTAACATTTTTAAAGATGATACTAAGGTCAAGAGTTTCCCATCTATGGTAGCACACACACACGGCATTTATCATGAATATGACATCCATCCCTTTGAAGCTTACACATTTGGCAATGTTCAGTAAAAGATTTTAGAGTCACAGCCAAAAGTGTTGCATCCACAGAATCACAAATCTGTGTCCTGTAACTTCTCCTTCTAAGACCTTTGTGTTGACTTTTTTATTTCTTGTCATTTGTTGATACCAATTCTTAAAAAAAAAAAAGGAGAAGAAATGCTGCAATGAACCTTTGATCCCGTACAGAAATTATTTCTACTACAGTCCACTACAAAGCATGTCCATACAATACCAGCCTTAATGTCTACCAAATGCGATGATTATTCTGAAGTGAATGTATAACAGACACATTAAGCTCCAACTTGGAACTTTCATTTAAGAAAATCTTTAGACTTAGAACTAAGAGAGGTTAACCTCAATTGCTGGCAGCTATTAGTCTCCATGTTCGGCCCAAAGTTTGAGTTGAATTGTTAACAGTTAACCCTGAAGAATAGCTGAGTTGAAGGACTGTTACCAGCAGATGGCAGTAGAGGTACATGGCAGAGACGGAGGCCCCAAAAGGCATCTTACTCACACAAAGATAGGGTCTAATTGATAGGGTGATTGTTTTAGCTGTCTGTTTGCAACAGGAAAACATGGGAAAATATGTTTAAAAGATTACACATCAGGCAATATGGATGAAACTGGCCAGAGACATACAGCTTTCCTTATTGGTTCCTGTATCTAACGCTATCTTCACGGCTGTGTGAGCAAATTTTAGATGCTGTTGCAGAGTATGATGGTTTCATACAGCCCTATCAACACAGCCGTACATCTTGAGGTTGTCAGTGAGGTTTAGCAGCTCTATATGTTAAAACATATTGGGGGAAGGGAATAGCTCAATTGGTAGAGCGCATGCTCAGCAAGCAAGAAGTCCCGGGTTCAGTCCCTGGTACCTCCTCCAAGTGCAAATCAATGAAGAGACCTAATTATCTGCCCCTCAGAATACATGCAATACAAAACACACTTGTGCTTTCATTTGTTAACAAATCTGTCTCTTCCTTAAAAAAACCAAACAAAAAAACAAAACAAAACAAAAAAACAAACAAAACAAAAAGCAAAACCAACCCTCCCCCCAAAAAAACCTGAAAAGAAATACCAGGCTCAAAAACAAGAGAGTTATGCCCTTTGCCTAACAAAAGCAATGTAAACACACCAAAGCTTCCCAAACATCCCTTTTTGTTTAGAGCACCAAGGAGCTGGCCAGGCTGGCCATGCAAACAGCTTGTACAAGGAATACTGCGTGGTTGTCATGAGGACTTCCCATCTCTGGATGACAGTCATGAGATCGTCATTGGTTTTAGATTGTTCAATTTAACCTTTCCTCCGACTGACAGACAACCCAAATACACTTAATAATAAATTATAGAGAAATCCAAGCTATTATCCTGTGAAGCACTGATAGTAAAGAAAGACGCTTGAGGACCACTGAAGCCGGAGCCTCATTTATACCCTTGGTTGACCAGAGCAGTCATCGAGGGACCGTCCAGTCAGCTGTCATGAGATACCAGGATACTCCAAGAACCGTAATTTTACTTCTGACTACACTTAGCCAATTCGTGTGCAACGTGACCCACAACGTAGTCCATAGATTTCACGGTTCCCTGGTAGCTCCTCTAAAAAGGGAAGATGACCCAAATCTCCTTATTTTCTTTACCTAGTAAAAATATTTGTGTAAGAAACATTACAGTTACACAAATTGAAATCTGCATCCAGAAATGTCGCTGTTTTTTAACCTGACACCTGTCTTTCGCCTGTCTGAACTGATGATAAGAACCTTCACTGGTACACTGGAGTAGGCCTGCAGTGGTTCACCAGAGCTCATTTTGAGCATCTCTTCCCAACTCCACATCAGTGAGTTCATGTTGGTAGCTTGAAATTGGCTGTGGTGGGAGTACTTCTGCCTGGAAAATTGACAAAAGCTACAAATCATATCAACCTACTATCCCCACCTTTTCTCCTCTGAGAGCTGACAAGGGCATTTTGAAAGCTGCAAAATTCAGCTTTGCTGTTGGCATTTCATTTGGAATTTCAGCAGAAAAATCTGCTTTCTTCATAATCTATTAGTTTATAGCTCTAGGTTGGATCAATTTACTCTGATAATGAATGTGGGTTCCAAGAATATTACTTCTAAAACCTACATATATTCAGTTTACAAATGACAGGTAATATTTAATTTTATCCTTTTTTTCTAATACTTACTATTGGCCCAGTTTATCTGTTTTTAGCAATTTTGGGATATATTTGTATTCAATTCACTGAGTAATCAATCAAAACTCAGGAGATAAGCATATTGATTCTTGATTCTTTTCTCTCCAATGCTTAAGCTCTCATACACACATAATTTTGAGAGACTAGTTTCCCAAGTTGAAATAGTATATAAAAAAACTCAATTTGATGAAAAACAGATGATTTTGCCAAGTTTGAACAAACTTCCATTCACTTCCATACATCCTGAGGAAGCAAAAGACAAGCTTCCTCAGGAAAAGGTCATGTGTGTCCCATGGTCTTAAAAATGCGACAGTGAGTCACAGCTGATCCTTTCTTGTAAAAATGTTATGTTAACAACAAGTGTGGGGTTTTCCTATCTTCTAAATGCTGCAGTTTCCACATGGTTAGTATTGTTTGTAGCATGTGATGTTCCTGGCAGTGCTTTTTCACTGAGATTTATTTTTAAAAGTTTAATGTTAAAATATTTATACTATGTTCTGTTTAACCCAATTAATTCATTAAGAATTCTAGCTTTTATTGAAAATGAGAGTATAGTCACTCTAAGTGTAAAAAGTGTGATCCCAGCGAGGTGAGCCTCAGATCAATAACACTTTCATTTCATATTTCTTTGCCAGCTAGCATACCGTATAAATGTCCCTTGCCTTAGCCTATTTAATTTTGGGGGGGGGCAAGTACATCTATTTCTCATTCTTATATACAACTTTTTCTTTGTACTTTCCTAAGATGTTTTGTATGCCACTTCCCTCTCTAATTGTCCTTCTCACACACCTTGGCCAAATGTGGCTTCCCAGCTTTCACACTTCTGATGGGAAGAAAAGTCAAGTCAAATTCTCTGCCTAAGCAAATGTTCAATTTGGAGATAACGAAACAAGTACAATTTTAGAAATTCAACTCATATAAAATAAACAGAATTGATGAATATCTGCAATGTAGGCTTACTTTTTCAAAGAATTATTAGTCCTTCTTTGTTTTGAGTCTATTTCTTATTAATACCTTCCTTGAGAGCACTTCTAATTTAAAGATTGAGGAGAATTTACTTGAATAAATGATTAGGATGATGAAATAAATGTTTTTTTTTCCCCACACTTACAATAGAGACAACACATTTCTGGAATTGTTTCTGAAAAGAAAAACAATTACACTAAACACTTTGGAAAACTTCCAGAAGATGATACATGAAACACTCCAAGTAGAACCAAAATCCACTTTATCTCAAGTGGAGAGAAAAATCACTGATAGTTACAGATGATTTGGAAGTTCCGTATTACCTGATACGAATAGAAAACCAAATTATTGCAAGGCTCAGAGGCCCAAGATGACAAAGAAATTTTATAATTTCTGAAGTCCATAATCCATGTTAATTTTATTTATGTAATCTTAATCCAAAAATGATTTAAGGTACCATTTAATATGAAGCAAAATATTGAGGAATAGAAGAAAAAATTGTGTAGGAAAATAAAGCATAAAAGAAATCAGTGTTCAGGTAAACTCTTAAATGCAGCTTAAAATGGGTCTATTCATTCAATAGACAAATGAATGAATGCCTATCATGTAAGAAATTGTTAGGTGATGGGGAGGTGGAGGTGGACAAAGCAGTTGTCTTCTGAAGGTTGTCACAGAAGGTGGGGAGCAAAGATACTATCATTTCGGAGAGGTCAATTTTCACTAAAGCCAGAGGAATCAGGGCCAGGGCACCAGCTCACTAGTGTGGGTCAGTGCTAATGGGAGCTGACAGATTTGTGCAACATCTTCCAGTTTCATTCAGACCAAGTTAGCAAGTAATGCGGGGAAGAGCTTATTCAGAGGACACAAGCTGGGACCTTTTGATTGTTAGGCTCATGGGACAAAAATCAAAACAGGGAATTCAAAGGGTGCCTAGATTTGTTGCTTATAGGAAACAAACAACAAAAAGGTAAAATATCTTTTTCCTCATCTTTAGCTTTTTGCTCTGGCTTTTTGAGCCCCAGCCCGGCACCTGGTGCCTTTATGTTGCTTTGTTCTATCTTCTGTCTATTGTGAGCAACACTTAGCCAATCAGGACGGACTGGAACACTTCATTTCACAGGCTAGAGCCTTTCACGGGGTATACATTGTTATTATAAGCAATGGCTGCTTATAATGAAATGTAATGGAATTATTTGCTTTAATAAACATTTATGTAGCATTTATTAGGGACCAAACATTATTCCAAGTACTTTAAAATATTTAACAACATCCACCCCATGAGTTAAGTAGAAACATTTTCCCATTGAAAGATGAGGAAATTGAGTAACTGGGGGGGTTAAGTAATTTATTCAAGCTCACACAATCTGTAAGTGACAGAGTTGGGTTTTGATGTGAAGATGGAGGCAGAGACTGGAGTGAAATCAAGAAAAATCAAAGAGTGTCAAAGAATTGGGAGTTTGGGATTTGCAGATACACACTACTATATATAAAATAGATAAGCAACAAGGTCCTTTTGCAGAGCACAGGGAACTATATTCAATATCTTGTAGTAACTTATGATAAAAAAGAATATGAAAAGGAATATATGTATGTATATGTATGCCTGAAACATTATGCTGTGCA
The DNA here is from genome assembly GCF_048564905.1 of Vicugna pacos. Taxonomy (NCBI): domain Eukaryota; kingdom Metazoa; phylum Chordata; class Mammalia; order Artiodactyla; family Camelidae; genus Vicugna; species Vicugna pacos. The sequence continues at coordinate 7,741,146 of NC_132994.1, read as the reverse complement.
CTAGAAACTGACTCATTGTAAATTGACTATACTTCAATTAAAAAAAAAGCAACAAAACAAAACAAAACAAAACAAAAAAAGCAAAGGATACCAACAGTAACAGAAATCTAGAAAAAGAAAGGAACACATTTCCTTCAGACTCTGGAGGGATTGGGGTTCTCCTTGATTTCAGGTTTCAGGCCTGTGAGAGAATAAATTTATATTGTTTTAAGCCACCAAGTTTTTTGGCAATTTGTTACAGCAGCCACAATAAGCAAATACAGAGCAGAAAGTTTTATTTTTTTTTAATGAAACAATATTAAAAATAAGAGGAAAGGATCTGAATATTAGCAGTGTTCAGTAGTTAAAATGGAATTCAGGAATGGATGAGATTAGAATGCATATGTGTTGAATCATCAGTGGACATTATATTAAGATGTAGAGATAATCTAGGTGATTTAGTTTAACAAATAATTCTTGGCAGTGAAGTGGCTATGAAAGAGACAGACCAGAGAGTATCAGTGTATTTCCTTTTTAACATTTTCACAGTGTAGTCCAATTTGACAGGAAACATTGACATAATCAACATAAATCTGTTGGAAACACTTAACTCCAGTATCTGCATTTATTGCAATTCAAATAGAGCAATAAAAACATTCCAACAGACCTCTGTAAAGTGCAAAGGGGATGATGCTCACTATTTAACCAACACTAAGGGCTTCATGGGGTGAATATAGTCATAGTGGTGACTAGAAAGGAAATGGTACAAGCTTTCAGCAATTTTCATTCCTTTACCATCTGATATTTTGAGGTCTAAAAATATCCCCCTTGAATTTGTTTTTTTTAAAATTACCTTTAAGGTGTATTTACTATCGATGATAAACAGAAACATTGATATTGATTTTTTATATCAATGGCAGATACTTCGTTGCTAGACAATCAATATAGCAAACATTTTCATGGTGGGTTACTTTTAACCCTGAATCACCTGAAAATCTAGTGTCCTCATTGTGGGGATAATAATGGAAATTTTAAAATTATAAATTCTTTATGCCAAAGAAAGTTCTCAATAGTAGTATTATAGACAGACGGAGAAAGCCCATTCTTCAAAGACTGCCCTGGAATCCACGTATCCAAGCCCTCCTTCATCACTTCATGAAATATAAAGGAAAAAGCAGAGAAGTCGCCACAGTGGGGGAACCTTACCATCCTTGCTACAGGCTCCTTAAGTATCCTTTCTACCCAAAAGCATTTTCTGAATTGAGAAAGGTTTCTCATTTTGTCTATACATCAGCCAGAGTCTAGAATCTCTTGAAGTGTTAGTTTTCACAGAAAAAAGCACTGAATGTAATAAGAATATTAAAATGCACTAATGACTTAATTTTGAATGAGTACTTTAGCAGAGGGTATTATGAATCAATTTATTTTCCTTTCTAGCACTTAGGATAAGAACGTACCCCCTCCCCTTTCTCTTCTCATGGTCTTTTGCAAAACATCATAATACAATGCAGTTCCAAGCCCTTTTGAACAGCACAATAAAAGCATTTGACAAACTTTACAGAGAATTTCTCAGTCGGTAAACAGTTGTATATCTCAATGCCAGTGTGACACAGAATAAACTGTACTCAGAATCAAGAAATCTTACTGGTGGGACAGACTTGAGTTGCAGAGTGCATTCAACTACTCAAAAGAAGACGCCTTTAAAAGACTTTATAAAGAATGAATGACCTAGGAATATTCCATCGAAGGAGAGATCATTATGTCATAAGGCCATTTCTTTATCATATAACAGCCTTGCTACTATTTGTACAAAATTCATTCCCTTTTTCTTTTTTCCCTTCTTTGTGGTAGTTACCCGTTAGTGAAGATTTTCTTAAGCCAGGTACTGGGTTTAACACCATACATGGATTATCTCAAGGCAGCGGTTCTCCCACCTCCCTGTTTATCCCTGGGTAGCACTTGGCAATGTCTGGAGACATCTGTGTCACAACATGGGGAGGAGGGTCCAACTGACATTTAGTAGGTAGAGGTCGACAGTGCAGCTAAACATCCTATGATGCACAGGACAACAAAGGATCCAGCCCCAAATTATCAATGCTGCCTGTCTTAAAAAACTGATTTAAAGTAAAAGCAGAGTGAATGTTCAGCTAAATGAATAGTAGGTATTGCTATTAAAACAAGAGACAAAGGAACTCGCTTTTTCTATAATGAAAGAATTAAAAAGATTATTTTATAATATTTGTTATCTGTAGGCAATACGTTCACATAGCCCAAGTTTCAACAATATGCAGATCTTCCTGGACTTATAATAGGATTATGTCCCAATAAACCCATCATAAGTGGAAAATATTGTACATCAAAAATGCATGACTGGGATTTCAAAATGTAGAATAGATAAGCAAGATTGTACTGTATAGCACAGGGAAATATATACAAGATCTTATGGTAGCTCACAGAGAAAAAAATGTGACAATGAATATATATATGTTCACATATAACTGAAAAATTGTGCTCTACACTGGAATTTGATACAACATTGAAAAATGATTATAAATCAGTAAAAAATGTTAAAAAATGCATTTAATACATCTCACCTACCAAATATCATAGCTTGGCTTAGCCTTCTTTGAATGTGCTCAGATCACATTAACCTAGAGATGGGCAAAATCATCTAACACAAAACCTATTTTACAATAAAGTGTTTAATATCTTATGTAACTTATTAAATATTGTACTGAAGGTGAAAAACAGAATGGTTGTCTGGGAACAGAATGGTTACAGGTATATCGGCAGTTTACCCTGGTGGCTGACTGGGAGCTGGTCCTCGCTGCCCAGCATCACCAGAGTGTATCCTACTGTGGATCACTAGCCTGGGAAAAGATCACCATTCTAAATTTGAAGTACCATTGCTACTGAATGCCTATGGCTTTCACACCATCCTAGAGTTGAACTATTGTAGGTCGGGGATGGTCTGTAGTCCAAAGTCTTCCTCCCACCTCATCCCTGGTCCACCCCAGTCCCCTTCGTTGGTGGAACCAGTGTTACCAATTTCTTCTTTACTTGCGCAGGGTCCTCTATGCATCTACAAGTGATTGTGCTCTGGCGTGTGCACGGGGGCACACACACGCTATACGCATCATTTTTATTGTGCTTTTGTTACTGAATCCATCATGGGATAAGTTGCTTTCAATCAGGACACAAAGAGTTTTCTCATTTCTTTTTAAGGTGGCAGAGCATTTCATTGTATGGCTGTTTTGAACTTATAACTGCTCCTCTGTCCACAGATATTTATATTATTCCTTTTTCTTTTCTGTTACGAACACCGAAGCAATGAAAATCTGTTTATCTGTAGGCTAAAGCCCTACAAATAGACTTGCCAAATGAGAAAGTCTGTGTGTTTGTAATTTTTACCAGATATTTTATTTTCCAAATTACCCTCCATTGAAATTGTACTGATTTCCATCCTCACTAGCAAAAAACATATCAAAGGAGTTTGGGTGATTTTGAACTTTTCAAATTTGTCTTCACTGCTTGTACCTTCTCATCAGAAACTTTCTGGGAATAAATAAAAGGTGGGCACACCATATAATATTTTTAGCCTGTCACTCAGGTATCCAGAATCCGCCTGTGAGAGATTTTTTTTAAACCTATTCTTAATTGTGATAAAACATATATAACATGAAATTTACCATTTTAATTATCTTAAGTGTAAAATTTAGTCATTAGTATATTTACAACATTGTACAACCATTGACGTTATCTATTTCCAAAGTTATCCATCACTCCAAACAGAAACTCTCTGTACTGTTAAGTAGTAATACTGCATTCTGCCCACCCCAAGCCCCTGATAATCTTGAATCTGATTTCTGTCTCTATGAATTTGCCTATTCTAGAGATTTCATGTAGGTGAAATCATTTAATGCTTTTTCTTTTGTGTCTGGCTTTTTTTCACTTTAGCAAAACGTTTTCAAGGGTAATTCATATTGCAGCAAGGATCCTTCATAGGGCTGAGTAACATCTCATTGCATGTATGGACCACATTTGTTCATCCACTCACCTGTTGGTGGACACGTATATTGTTCCTAGATTTTGGCTACTGTGAACGGTGCTGCTATGAATACTGGAATACAAGAATCTGTTCGAGTCCCTGTTTTCAGTTCTTTTGATTATATACCTAGGAGAAGCGCTGCTGGATCATAAAGTAATTCTATGCTTAACTTTTTAAGGAATCATCAAATTGTTTTCCACAGTGTCTGAAACGTTTTACATACCCACCAGCAATGTGCTAGAGTTTCAATTTTTTCACAATTGCACCAACACTTGTTATTTTTCATTAAAAATATATATGGCCATTGAGGTAGGTATAAAGTGGTGTCTCACTGGACACCCCTAATGACTAGAGAAGTGTGTACCTCTCCATAAGCTTATTGATCATCTACACGTCTTCTTTGGAGAAGTGTCTGTTCAAGTCCTTTGCCTGTTTTAGAATTGGGTTGTCTTTTTATTGCTGTTCTTTCTCCTTGTACATTGAGTTAGAAGCTTCCTCAAATTTTTCACCCATTCATCATAAGGCCACTTCGTTTTGAGAAGACATAATCCTTCCAATCTAATAGTCATTAAATGTGGTTTCCTGGCCAATTCTGGCAAGACATATCTTGCCTTTTCAAGAGGATTAAGATAAAAGTTATAAGTATTAAGGACTTTTCTAAAAGGTTTTAGGTAAATTATTCAAAGGATAATTTTATTTCTGAATTTGAGAAGAAATATTAGTAAATACATTTGTAAGAAAGCGATGATAACTCTAATAATGAAGTTAATTAACTGTCTAAAATAGTTCAGAAATTCTTTAGGAGCTATTTTTGAACAATTTAAACCTAAGCATAAAGCCTGTATTAACTGTCAAATTTTCTTGTCTGTTTAAGTTCACAATGAAAACATTAAGCAGATTAACTTAATTACATTCAGACTGGATATAATTAATAAGACAGAATAAATTTAATCAGTGAAAGAATTAGAAATTATTTTTTCTAGATCCCTTCCTAATTAATTATATATATTATAATATATAAACATTCAGACTGGATATAATTAATAAGACAGAATAAATTTAATCAGTGAAAGAATTAGAAATTATTTTTTCTAGATCCCTTCCTAATTAATTATATTGATGTTGTTATATAAATGTAAATTCAATAGTTAAAAAAATCTGGACACAAATGAGATCAGATACGTATGTATTGAACTGTGAGTGGAACCACACTTTTAGTATGTACAGATAATCTAAGTGATTTGAACTTAACAAATATTCAGCTGTTGAGTGGCTGAGAAAAAACTCCAAAAGCAACAGTATTCTTCCTCTTGAATATTTTCATGGTTCAATCTAATTTGATAGGAATATTGATTTAATCATTATAAATTTAAACAAAGTAAGTGGAAGTCAAGTGGTTCTAGATTCCAAATAGACTGTCCTTGGTCATACCTGTATTCTGTAAAGGTCTACATAGGAGTGTATCCAAGTTAAACGCTAGGCCAAGTCCAGGGTTCATTAAGTGTTAAATTAAACAGCAACAATAACATTGAAGAGAGGATGATTGAGGGTAATTCAAAGTACTGATATGACTACTTCTACTACCACCACTAATTGCTGATGATTGAATAAGACCTACTAAATGCTAAAGGCCAAGTGCTTTTATACACTACATAGAATTAATCCACAGCCACCTCCAGAAGCAGTCAATATCACAGTATCCATTTTACAGATAAGGCAATGGAAGCACGGGATTGTCAGGTACTTGCCCAGGCTCATAAGGACCAGACAGGATGTGGCCCCAAGTAGATGGCCCTGAATCTGCATACTTAACTCCTATGCCAGTGGTCTCCAGACTTGGTCTTACAAATCTCGGGCCACACCCCAATTAACTCCTGGTTTCTGGGGGGTGGAACATAGGCTCACATAGTTGTTGATGCTACCCAGGTGACTTCAATGTAAAGAGCAAGTCTGGACTCCTAGGTTGCCTTAAACTGTAAAGGTGAAAAAACCCAGTCATCAAGCCAGGAAACCTGCCGTGGAGGCATTAGGAAGAAGAATCTCAAACTGCAACAGGCAACTAACCATGGCATTCTCGTTCCACTAAAGAAAACAAAGAGAATTTAAGCTGCGGCAAGATGAAATTGGGTATTTTATTATTATTATCCTGCTCATCAAAGGAACATGGAATCATGAGCATTTAAAAGAAAAAGATGTCTACTCTTCATTTGGCATAGAAGGGGTTTTACGCTTAGAAATAGGGGGCTAGATAGCTTAAAGCTTCTCACCAGCCTCTGAATTTCAATGTGTAATTACAGTTTAAAATTTATGATATTCTCTAAAATTAAGTAGGTTAAAAATCCTGATTCTAATATTTTAGATATAGAAAATGTTTATTGTGTTTTCCCCTAAACAGTTTATAGAAATAAAACTAGAACACATGTTCCGTGCATCCCTACTGTCCAAATCAAATAGTGAGTCAGAAAATGGAACGTCAACTGTAAACTCAAACTTATGTAGGATCATCACTTTTACTTGTCTCGCTCCTTCTTGGGAAACTTATTTTGGACCCTAACTGTCATGTGTAATACACATTGCAGAAATGTAAGAAGCTGGGAATAATGAGAGGACTGGAGTGTCACTGATGTCAGAAGGTGTGAAGTTGAGCAGGTCTCAAGTTTCTGGAGCCTCAGTTTATTCATCTTAAGGGTGGGCAGGCTTTTATTCGAGAGTTCCAGGTAACAAATCTTTTAAGCTTTGCAGGTTACCTACAGTCTCTGTTACATATTCTTCTCCTCCCTCCTCCTCCTCACAATCCTTTAAAAAGGTGAAAACTGTTCTTTGATCATGGACTGTATGAAAACAGGCTGTGGCCAGATTGGCTTGTGGTCTGTAGTTTGCCAGCCCCCGATGTAGATACTGCCCTTGAAAAACAGCAGTCTAATGCACTGGTTCTCAACCAGGGGTGATCGTGTCCTCGCTCGGGGAATGCTTGTCAGTGCCAGGAGACATTTTGGGGCTGTGTTACTTACATCTGGAGTGTAGAGGCCAGAGATGCTGCTCGACACCCTACAGTGCACAGGACAGGCTCCCGCAGCACCGTCTTGTCTGGTCCAAAGGGACAGTGGTGCCTAATTTGAGAAGATCTCCACTGATGGCTATTTTCTCATAATTCTAAGGACAGTAAAGAGATTAAGCGTTTGAAATTTTCTTTCACCAAGGATTGTGGTTCATTTCTGTTTGTTCAGTTGGTGTGATAGCAAACTGTGCTGCCAGGGAGAAAACTCATAAAGATGAATTTGATGACAGTCTCTAGCCATGAGGGTAAGTGCAGTTACAGCCTTAAAAATCTGTGATTCACGGAGAGGAGAAGGGAACTAGGTAGGAACTCTGATGCATCATACACGTTCAAACCACTGAGTGAGAGAGCTGGAGAGGGTTGCAAGTACTCTGCTGAATGGTTCTTCTGTGCTTAGAATATGTTTATTTTTCACCTGACCATGAGGTAGTCATGTATCTTCTGTGAGCTCTGGGTAAAGAATCACATAAGAGACACAACTGGATTATTGAAAATGTGCAGGGAAATCTCACACATTACTCCAAGTAACACCGGTAAAAGAATAGTCCTCAAGTTGATGCCAACAAATTTTTTCTTACTGTACTAGTTACGTTTTTATGGCATCCTTAATGTTTTTTCTTTAAAACTTTTTTCCACTATATTACTTTTAAAGAAATGCTCAATTTTCACCTCTTTAAATTCTGTTACATTTAACATTATATAAAAAAGTGATTATTAGGAAGTCTGACTATAAATTCTCAGAAATGTACTCTAGAATGTCCTATTAAAATTGGATTCTAGGCCGACCTCTGAAGTTTTGGTTTGGAAAGTTGTACCTTTGATCTTGTTGAAGGCATTAGTTTATATTAGCAATAAAGAGCAGGGCTGCATGTCTGAAAATATTTTGAACTAGAATTCTGGTTTATACTTGCTATTTCTGTAATAACCAAACAAGTAATATTTTAGGAGCTATTACATAGCAAATTCTTCTGTATAGCACAGTACTGTGACAATTTAGATTTGTCTGGAGAGGTATGACTGTTGCTTTTCTATAATTCCAGATTAGGAAACAACACATGTGAAATCGTGTAATGATGATACGTCTGTTCAGTGTGATGCAGTTGAGTGGAGGATGAGGACAAGCGAAGCTAATGCTGACCATGTGAGCAGGAGCTGCATCTGAGATCCTGGAGGGCTTCCAAAATCATACAAATGAATTTGGTTTAGGCTTTTGAAAGCTTAATTTGGGAAAGTAAAATAATCAGATTTGTGTTGGCCTGACGTTATTTCAGACATTCAGTGACCTTGTTCTGAAGGTCTTGTGGAAGATGGATTGGAGGGGCTTAGAGTTCAGGCAAGGAGACCACTGAGACGGGCACAGAAGTTATGCAGAGGAGCAGTAAGGGCAGACACTAAGCAAGCCGATTGAGATAAATATATCTCTATATACATAGACACTCAAGGACTAACAAAATTTGAGGCTGGATTGGCTGTAAAGGGGGCAGCAAATAAGGGGACCAAGTAAGACTCTTAGATTATTGATTTAGGATGCTGCAAAACACTTTGCCTTCATCATTTCTTTTAGTCTATGGTGTAATAATTTTTATTTACATTCTGCAGATGAAGACACTTTGGTTAAGTAACCTGTCCAAGCACACAGGGGAGAGTGGCAAAGTCAGGATTTAAACCGTGGGTCATGTAACTTCAAAGATGCTTTCAACTGTTCTCATAACACAGGAGGAAGAGAATATCTGTGGTGTTAGGTAGCACAAAGCATCATGTCTTAGAAATGTGGAGCTTGAGGTGGATATAGAACACAGAGCTAGATCACATAACAGGCAACCAAAGTACTGGAATTTTAAAATTTAGTTTTATACTACCCTTCTATACTGTATCTTAGCTCATTGGATTTTACAGTGATGACAGTGGCAAATATTTAAATATTACCCCCAAATTAAAAAAAAAAACGGTGATAATGCAAGCATGTTACAGAACATATTGGGAAGCAGACTGTGGAAAAAGTTCCTATTAACTTTTTCATTAGTCATTTTTGACCATATTACAATTAACACTTCAATACACTTCACAAAACAGCAATTTGGGCTTTTTATTCGGCCACATTTACTAGAGAAGTAGAACTGACTTAAATACAATCTAGAAAACAAATAGTGCAAAAATTTCATGAATATTAATAGAAAGCCAGACAAATGTGATGTATTTGATTTTGTATCACAAAATGTACAATTCATTCTTTTGTGGAATTGTTGCTTTCAAATAAGATAGATTGCTTTAGTCACTTAAAAAATGTAAAATGTGACACATTCATGGAAAAAAGACAGGCTTAGATTACGAGAAATATGATAGATTTCTTAAAAAAAGAATGAGGTCTTGAATATAGTGCTCTTTTTGGCATCATCTTAACAAGATCTTATTCGGTGAATGTGAATCATTAGTAAACCAGGAAACAGTGAACAGGCATGCACATCCAGATGAGACTGTAGGCTGCCATGGATCTGCTACAAGTTCCCATCTGTCATGATTTCTGACTTTCCACCTTGCCCTCACATCCTTAATAGGGTACACGTAGTCACTGGGAATTGTACGCTTGCTTCAAAACACATCAGAGTTTAATTTATTGAATGATATTTCATTAGTTTAGATGAGTTGAAATGTGGCATTTCATTTTCTAAAACTGTGTGGGAACATTAATCTTATGGATATTTAAATCATAATTTAGACACTGAGTAAAGTTTCAATTCATCTAAATAAAACTGAATAAACACCCAAAATGAACTAACATTCATTTAAGATTAAATTGACTTTTTCTGATTAGTGATGATTTAACATATCCCCATGCAAGATTAATCAGAGGCAATTTCTCTTTTTCCCCATTTTTATTAAGTGATATGAAATGATTTCTTAGTCATGAAGACATTTTCGAAAAGTTGAACATTTTTAGTAGTTTGATTTATTTATTTTATTCTACCTGATTTCCAAACACCTGATGAACAAATGACGAACTCAATAAATCAGTTGGGTACTTCAATCTCTACAAAATTCAACTTTTAGTAGCTCATTCATTCATTCACCTGCACTGAATTCTTACTTTAAGTGTTACTTACTTCATTTCAGTGTAATTGTGATAGTTACTGGAGAAGAAAGCTGAACTCTCTTGGACAGAATCTAACCTGACTTGTGTGCTTAGAAGGGAGAATAGTTTCTGCTGTATCATTCTTGGACCAATGGGAATCTGGGAAAATAGCAAACTGCTCCCTGTTCCTTGAACAGCAACCACAGAATCTACTAAGATATTTCTGGCCAGAATCACAGTTGGTTATGAAGCAAATTAGAATACATCCAAAAAGAGTAAAATCTCTTAAGATCAATTGGAGAAACCCTGGTTGGATTGAATGAATATTAGTTCTCTTAATTTGAAATACAGGCTTTGGTTGAGCTATTACTTTAAGATCCTCTTACACAAAGGGAAAGCTATCCCCTGTCTTACATCTGGGGAAGCACATACCAGCCTTGCTTTGTCTTCCTTTGGCTTGTTTTAAATTTGAAACACTCATTATTCATTACTTGTAAGTTAGGATTACTGTCATTTATAATATTCCTGAAAGTGATCATTTCTTTCCTCTTTTTTTTTTATAGATAGGCACAGATTAAGATTTGGAATAGTAATCAAAACGTATTAAATTTGATCTATTAATTCACTGATATTTCTGTGGAACTCTAGGAATATGAGTAAGATATAACGGTGGTCAAAAGTTTTTAAGAAGCAATGAATTATGCATATATAGTTAACTCCACTGCACTGTATACTTAAAAAGTTCAAATGGAAAATATTACGTTTTTTAATCATAAAAAGCAATGAATTATGTTGTTTACATAGTACAATTGACTCATTTGGCAGCTTTTGATTGGCTAGACACTTCATTTATTTATAATTCTAACCACTGCATTAGAATAAACTGTCAAGTGCTTCAATTAACCTTTTGATACCAAACCCCAAACTCATATAATTTTATCTGAAAAAGTAGCTTCTCCTCAATTGTTCAATAAATACCTGAAAGCATAACAGAATCTGTCTTCTTCTCTGCTTTCTCTTTCACGCACTCTTTCTAAGACAATGTTAATAGCACAAGTTGGTGTCAGTGTATCTGTCAGAGGACACTGGCTCTCAGCAATCATTTCTTCATATTTTAATCCAAAGGCACATAACACTGCAGCTATTTATCTACTCTAAACTATATTAGATTGAAACATATGAAACTGCAAGAATTTGAACATTTTTAACATATAAAAATGCTATTTCATGCTTCAACTTAGTGACTATAACAAGTGTTTTTTATTCACTATCTACTTTGTTCTTAGAACTAAAGAGAAATGATTATCTCCATTTTATAGACGAGGAAATTGAAGTTCAGAAAAGGTAAAAGCTTGCCTATTAGCAGAAAATTAGGAAAATTTCTGGCTTCAAATTGCCTATTTTCTGAGTCACAACCACGAAAGGAATTCTCCTGCTCTCTCTGTTGCCCAGGGAGAAGGATCACTGCGATGATGGGGACCATGAAGACTGAGGTGTAGGGGCCCTTGTCCCTGTGTCTTGGCCACTTCTGATCATATCCAGTCATGGACCCCAGGTGACAAGTTGTAAATACCAGAAACAGTCAACTTTCCTGTTTGCAGTTAGAGTTTCTTCTGCTTTTGGAATACAGTTCTTCTTTGGGGTTGCAAGGCTACCATTTCTCAAGATGGAGAGAAGGAATAGCATGCAGAGACAGCTAGGGAGCTGATCTGACCCTATAACATGTGGGATCTTTCATTCCTGGAAAGTAAGGGAAATCCTTGTAACAGAGGTAAAAATACTGCAAAACACAAGAATGGATGTTAAAAGTATCAGAAATGATACGGTGAGAGTAAATTTGTGACAAACTGACTTCAATAAACATCTTAGAAGGAGAAATTAAAGGGGAAGCTCTTTCCAAGTTAAAGTTTTTATTTGTGAGTAATTCTGCTTTTAAATAGATCACCTGGTAAGAAATTTGGGGCTTGAGATTCTGGAATTGGTGCAAATGTAATGATAACTAATTGGGATGAAAATATGTTTTAAAGTCTTAAAGTTTATTTAAATGGTGATACAAGGTTGTCATTGTTTATTAATATAGGTAAAGAATTTTCCCTGAAATTTATTTGTGAAATGGATGTGTGGTTATGGCCTATAGGACAGGAGTTTAGGTGATGAGATAAAAAGTTAAGGAGATCTACATTTTATTATTTGGGGATTGTCCACAATTTGAAATATTCTGATGGGCAAAATTAAATGTTAATGCTAATAAAATAGGGTCTATTTCTAAATTCCTCATGTCTATATTTCAGACTTAAATTTGTTCTTAGAAAGATAACATCATAGCACTAGGACTAAAAGAGGTGGGAAGAAGAAATCTTTGAATGGCAATACGCCCATCATTGTGGTTACCTGCAAATTCTCCAGGAAAAACATTTTGGAAAAAATCCCTTCCTTCCTACCTTCCTTCCTTCCTACCTTCCTTCCTTCCTACCTTCCTTCCTTCCTTCCTTCCTCCCTTCCTCCCTTCTTTCCTTCCTTCCTTCCTTCCTTCCTTCCTTTCTTTCTTTCTTTCTTTCTTTCTTTCTTTCTTTCTTTCTTTCTTTCTTTCTTTCTTTCTTTCTTTCTTTCTTTCTTTCTTTCTTTTTCTGTCATTTAAGATTTGTGTTTTGATACTATGATTTCTAAATGAAGAATAAGGACTGGGAAAGAATTATTTTTTAATTAAAAGATGTTTTTATAATATTTACAGCTAGATTGTGAATGTTTTGTATTTGCCAATTTTTGGATAACAAACATTATTAAAAGTAAAAAGAAGAGACGATGTAGACATATGGTGTGATAGAACTTGAAAAGTTAATTTTTCTTAATTGGCCATTTCTTATCAGATATTCCAAATTAAAACTGGAAAAATATTTTTGGTAAACCAAATTTTTGGGGGAAAGTATTCTTTTTAAATAACTGTTTTATCTTCACAATTACCATTGTATGCAACAGGGAAATTCAAACCTGTTATACTTAAATCCAGTAGCAGTTTTGGGTATTTGCACTAAAACTTTCTTTGCTTCTATTCTCCGTGCTCGGTTTAACATGGTGATGTCTGGATGATGAGTCAGAATTACTTATAATACTATGGAGTAGGGGATGGAGGGTCAAAAATTACCTGAATGTAATGTGAGTATGAAACTGTAATAGGGATGCACTTTCACTTAATGATGAATGTGTATTTGGTAACTCATTGCTTCTGAAAAGTCAATATTGTGAAAATTAATGGACTTTTAAAGATTGTCCTAAGTAAACACTTAAGTGGAATTTAAAAATTTATAATATTTGGCACATTTATTGATTTTTGAAAGTTAATTCTATTTTCTGACATTTTAAATTGGTTTCAGAAATTTTAATGTAGCGTGTAACTAAGATTAGGTATTAGTTTGCACTCTAGGGCAGGGATTGGCAGTGGAAGGACAGAGCCCAATTCCACCTGCGTGAAATTACTGGAATGCAGCCGCGCCCACTTATTTGCATATTGTCTATGGCAGCTGTAGAGCTGCAGGGACAGAATTGAAAAGCTGTGACACAGGCTGAGAGTATGACCCTTAAAGTCTAAAATATTACTGTCTGGCCCTTTGGAAGAATGTTTGTCAACCCATGCCCTAGAGCTCATGAAAATCTGGAGCTGAGTTTTACAACTGTCAAACCACAAAGAACGGTTAAGGGCACAAGGATGAAGAAGAGAATAAACAAAATCTGGAATCAGATTTTGGGCCATGGAAATGAAGATAATGAACATTTAGAATAGACCCAAGAGCAGGCATTTGTCTACAATTTAAATTCAACCATGGTCATTTACTAAGTGCATGGTGCTAAACTGGTGATCTCAATGACCAATGCCTTTAAGCTTTTTGGTCCCTTAGGGTAGAGGTGGTGGCTGGGCCTTCCTTGGCCTCTTCAGATAGTGGGTGTTGGGCTCTGATGACAGAGAGGATTATGTGAGACCTGCACACTCTGAAGCCAGTTCCAACATGGATCTGTGTATATATGTATTTTTTGAACGTATGAAAAACTCAATTCAGTTAAAAGGAGAATGTTGGTTAAAATAGCTACAGTTTTCAGAAAAATAAGAATCATGGTGCAAAAGTTTAAAGTTGGTTGAGAATGGGGAAAATACATTCTTCTGTATTGAAGTGGTCTGAAATGCAGGCTTTACTGCTACCCATCGAATAGTGAGCTAAGAGCTAAGTGCTTTGTATGTAGAAAATGGTATAAGTGCTTTGCCCTTTGAAAAAGGAATACAGAAAATGTTGCCCTTTTAATATGTCCTGTAGCTTGCCCTGGACTTGAGGATGAACAGAGATGGCAGTAAAAATGATAAAGCAATAAATCATGAAGCACCCAAGTTCCTTTTGTGTCACAGCTTGTTCGTGTTCAGAAGGCAATCTTGAGTACACATCAATTTCCCCACGTGGGATGGAAGCTGGAGAAGCTGTGGAACAAAATACCGAATAGCAATAAAACGTTTCTGCCTCTCTTTCATTTTCCTTACTTTGATATTTCTGCTGTCCACATGTTAATTGGAGATTTTAATAGTTCTAGGTATAAGGTGATATCTAAAGCAGAAAGAGGAAAAAAAAAAAAACCAAAACACTGGTCTGTATCTCAGCTGGAGTCCAAAGTAAACATAATCATTTTTTTAATGTTCAAAGCATTTTAGGTTCTTTTCACTGCCTTCGTGTGCTACCTATCTTTTCTTTTCATTTATTTGAAACTCACCAACTCTCCTCTGCGTGGTTCTCTTTTACTGTCTAAAAAGCCAGCATAAATGAGAAAAAGTAACAAGCTGTTGGAAAAATCTCTTTTAGAAAGGTCATCAACATACAATTTAACATATTAATAATGAGTGAGGGTAGAAAGTTCTGGATAATTATAAAAGTAAGAATCATAAGGTGGGAAGTCATTTCTTTTGGTATTGATGGACTGGACTTGGGGTCATTAGGTTTAATCTGGGGAATAAAAATAGTTCCATGATTGTGAAAGTTTCATGCGATCCTTTATGTAAGTATTCATGCCATGACTTGATTTTCCTTCAGTAACAAGTTTTAATGATTTGTTGTACCCCTACAGGCAAACATTTGACTGGTGACTGGAAAATGGGGATAAGAATGTCCTGCTCTGTCCCCAAAGCATTTAACTTTGGGGCTTATTTTCCTCGTAGAGTCAGGACACACTGCTTATATGGAGACAGGAAGGAAGGGGGCAGGGCACAACCACTGAAGGAATGACACAGCAACCGAGGACAGGACAAGCTGGTTAGAACAAAGATGGTAGAAGACTGGCCTTCCAGTAGGCCTTGAGCCTTGTGTTTTTTCTGCATCTATTGAGACGATCATGATTGCTACCCTTTATTTTGTTAATATGGTGTATCATATTGATTAATTTGCAGAAGTTGAGACATCCTTACGTCCCTGGAATAAATCCCACTTGATCATTTTATATGATCCTTTTAATATGCTATTAAATTTAATTTCCTAATATTTTGTTGAGGATTTGCATCTGTGCTCACCAGGAATACTGGCCTGTAATTTTTTTTTTTTCATGTAGTGTCCTTGTCTGGTTTTGGTATAAGGGTAATGCTAGCCTTGTAAAATGAATTGAAAGTGCCCCCTTTTCTTCTATTTTTTGGAAGAGTTTGAGAAGAACTGGTGTTGGTGGCCTTTTTTTTTTCTTTCACATCTTTAAATACATCATTCCACTCCCTTCTGTTATGCAAGATTTCTGCTGAAAAACCTGCTTCTAGTCTTATGGGGGATCCTTTGTATGTAACAAGTTGTTTTTACTTTCTTGACTCTCTGTGTTGGCTTCTGTGCATTAGATTAAACAGCCACCATTCTCAGTCTTGATAGAATGGTCTTGCGTAAGAGGTGAACATTGTTAATCAGTCCAGCCTGCGCTTCTGGTTCTTTCAAACTTCTGTGATTGTTCAAGCCATGTGCTTTGTTCTTAGTGGCTCCCACTAAGTTGAGAGTTTGCCAAGATCCATTGGTGTCCCATGGGGAGTATGGCAGTCAGTGAGTAAGTGCAGACAGACTAGAAGCCTGATAGCAGTTGGGAAGGTATGTAGTTAAGCCCCTTTTAGGGAGAAACTGGGAGATGTTTTTACCTTCTCCCTTTGAGCCTGAGTGTATAGCGACTGGGAGGTTGCCTATCTGTGCCTGTCTGAAAACTGCATCTTTGTTTGCTATAGAAATGTGGAACCCATGAGTGAAAACCCCATTGACTTCCAGGGCGAGGTGGTTTGAGGGTCCGTCTCTCAGTTGGCAGCTGCAAAATGTGGGGCATCAGGAGCATGCCGAGCTCTTTTCAGAGATGTTGGCAATGCGGTGTTATTGCTGGCGTGCACCAGAGGAGGACATCTTCTGAAATGCTCTTCAGCTCCACTGGGCTCTGTGAACAATCACAGCCAGCACATAGAAGTGCACAAAGTAGAAGCTGGATAGCTTCTTGTAAAGTACACAGCAGTGTTATGTGAAGTCTGCAGTGAGACCCCTTTTGAGAAGACTGGGAGATGGATATTTTTGCCTGCTCCCTTTGCCCTGAGCCCGGGGGGAATAGCTAAAGCAAGTGCTCACATACCCAGTAAGAACGCTTTCGTTTTTTAGAGCCTTATGAGCCTCAATTCACAAGCATCTTGGCTTTTGGAACTGGGTGACTGGGGGGCCCATCCCTCGGTGGGAGCCTTAGAAGTTGGCATGTTAGATGTGTGGTCCAAATGCTTTGCATCTCAGTGAGAAGCTGAGAGTTGGCCATTCCTTTCAAACTTTACGGTGCTATGCCTGTGATGGGGTTATGGTGAAGGTGTGTCCCAGCCTTTCCTTGTTTGATGTATTTTCTCATTTGACTAATGTCAGCTAGCTTCTGAATTTCTCTCGGAGGGAACTGCTCCACCTGTCACTGTGCATTCAGTGTATTCAGTGCACGCATGGGAGCAGAAAAGTTCAGAAGCCTCTTATGCTGTCATCTTGGTCCCTTGAGTGACATGAACTGCTTTTTTTTTTTTAGTTTGGTCTAAGAAAGGTTTATGATGTAAGTGTTGAACAAAAATATAAAAAAATTTTTTTTTTGGAGGGGAGGTAATTTTTTTAAATTTAATTATTTATTTTAATGGAGGTACTGGAGATTGAACCCAGGACCTAGTGCATGCTAAGCTATACCCTCCCCACTAAAAATAATGGCAAAATAACATTTCTAGTAATAGCATTTCTAGCTATTAATTTGGCAACTTAAAAAGATTGGAAACGTCAAGTGTTGGTGAGGCTTTGGGGAAGCTGACACTGCTAGTGCGAGAGTGACTGGTGCAGCCTTCATGCAGAACGTAAAATACACTGAACGTAGGGCTCAGTATTCCATGTACAGGTGTGCGGCACTTGGAAATAATTATAGCCATATAATAAATATTTGTTGAGTGCCTTCCTGAAGAGGGTGGGAACATCTAAATCACTTGCATGCCACACACAGGTCATGAGGAACCAGGATTGCTGCTTCCTGTTCACCTTGTCAGCCACCTCCCACCATTACCTCTGTGCCATCACACCCGCACCATGTTGGATCTGATGCTGACCTCACAGTTGGGGTTCTCCCGGGTGCCTCGAGGAGCCATCATATATATGCCCATTAACATCTAGCTCCTCTTTCTTTTGAATACTCCTACAGTACCACCTCTCTTCCTCGAGTATGGACATGTCTCTGAGGATGTGGGGAGACAGAGGACCCTGGAAATCACTTCATTAATCTACTCCAAACCTCCTTATTATGTTCACCTGACACCAGTGTGGAAGCCATAGACTTCCTCTTCCGGCAAGGTCTTGAATTTTCTCTACCTGAGGCATACAGTAGAAACCTAAGACCTACTTTGATAAACCTGACTCTTGATATGTTAGTGGAGTGTGAAGTAGAAGTTTCCTTTCTGTCTCCTCTGAGATGACTTTCCTACATAGTCGTGAAAGTTAGTTGGAGACCAGAGCTATTCTGGGCAGCACCTGCCCTGTTTCCCTCTGGGCAAGGAGTCTCAGCCTGGGAGGTGGATGATGGAAAAGTATTTAAAGGATAAATAAAAATGCATTGCTTTAATATTTCACCAGTATTATTCCCCTTATATTGTAAAGGGAGAAAATACAAAGCAAACGTACTGTTCATTGCTATCTTGTCGTCTAGGCATGCACCAAAACCTTCTCATCAGGAACTTGCCCTGCTGCCCCTGGACCTAGGGAGTGGCTTCATCAGTTATGTGAATGAGCTGCAGGTCCAGTTAGTCTCATTTATGTAATCTTCTACTAAAATATGTCATATTCTTACATTGTCTCAAAAAAAAAATTCCAAATACAAGGGTATTCCCACCAAATAATTACTTGACTTTTTACAACAGTTGGTTGAGAGGCACAGCTCTCCTATTTTCTCCTCCATGCAGTCATTATAGCTCCTAATATGCTTAAAAATATACCCATTAATTAATAGAGAGTTTTAGTGATTCAGTCAATAGAGGTTTTGATTGATTTGCTTTTTGTTCACACATAGATTTGCTAAAAAAATTTTTTTTATTATGGGCTTCCTGCCCATCAGTATTATCTCAAGATAATTCAAAGCAAAGGCTTTCTGGTTAGAAATGCAATGAAAACTAGCATCAAAATGGTAGAGGGCTGGGGAATGCTTCATGTGGAAGGTAAATTTGCTCATAAGGTAAAACATTCATGTAAGGTGAGTGGCTGCACCCTGGCATTGCTCAGCTCAGCTTGAATTCTAGCTGAGTTCTTCTGTGCAGCTCCATCTGCTACTTAATGTAGCTGTGAAAATGTACTGACCTTCTGGTCTTTGACATTCACCATACATCTCTCAGAATACTTAACATTCTTTCTGTTCCTTTTAGAAAAAAGAGTTCATGTTCCCGTTTTCACTGTTGATATAGAATATTTTAAATGACTTTTTAGTTTAAAGAATATGATCAAACTCCATGGAGAGACCATATGATTTACTGTACCAAGCTGTTTTGTTGATTTAGTTTCCAGATGAACAAGAAAATAAAAGGCAAATGTGGTATTTAGACTGGATAGGAGATATTATAAGTCAAACGACAAATACAGTTCTTGAAAAGTGTGAAATAAAGTGGCTGAGATTAAACTTAGATTTCTTAAACCCCACTGGGATTAATGTAGAACACTGTGTAGAAACACTGAGATAATCTTTGGGAGAAAAATAACGTTTAATCGTATTCAATCCAGTGGAAGAGGACTTCCCTCGCTCAGCTCCGCCCTCCTTGAGTTCACAGGGAAATCACAGGAACAAACATCGCTTCCATCCTGGCAGCTGCTGGTGACTGTGTGAAGATCCTTTGTCCACAGATATTTGAAGCTATTTTTAAAATGGGCTAAAAAATGTCGAGAGTCAAGCTGTAGTAATCCAGCCTCCATCTGCTAATGAAAACATGAAAAAATCTGCCTAACCTTTTCTTCTTACCAATGCAAAACCTTTTTTAAGGAAAACTTTAGAAAGGTAAATGTAAATATTTTAGGATCATTGTCAGATTTTTGTTTTTCTGCTTTCCCTCAGAGTAAATTTTTTTTTTATGTTTGGGCAAAACAAGTTATTAAGAAAAGTTAAATTATGTATATATATATGTGTGCATATATATATATATTTACATATAGTTATACATGTATATTTAATATATTTTAGAGATTTTAAATATAACTGAGAACTTGGCTCCCTGAGGTTGGAGATAGGACCCTGACTCTTCCTTGTCTACCCAGCAGTAACAGGGACAGTAACAATGACAATCTGAAGGGCTAGATTTCTGAGTTGATGTTCAAAAGGAATCTAAGGGAAAGAAGATTTTTAAATGTGGTTTAATATCTCAGAAACTTTAAGAATGTCTATCACCTATCTGCCTATCTATCTATCTATCTATCTATCTATCTATCTATCTATCTATCCATCTTCCCTCAATCACTTGCATCCACCCATCCATTTGGGTTCTCATAGAAGAGAGAGGGATCCTCTCCATGACCATTTTGCAGCAAGCTGAGAGCACACACACTAGTTTGTGCCTACCCTCCTCTACATCTATATTTAATTCTGAAGTATAAGCTCGAGTTGAGGGGACTCAATTATTACTCTCCTTTTTGAAAACATAAAAACAGCAGAATTTATTTCCTTTTCTTTTACTGAAGGACAAAAGTCTCCTTTTAGGAGAGTAGTATATTTCAAAAGCTTCAATCCCATTCCTGGGCATATATCCAGAGGGAACTCAAATTTGAAAAAATACATGTACCCCAGTCTTCACAGCAGCACTATATACAGTAGCCAAGACATGGAAACAACCGAAATGTCCATCAATTTCTGGATAAAGAAGTTGTGGTATATTTATACAATGGAATACTACTCTGCCATAAAAAGAATAAAATAATGCCATTTGCAGCAACATGGATGCACCAGAAAGTCATCATTCTAACTGAAGTAAGCCAGAAAGAGAAAGAAAAATACTATATGATATGACTCATATGTGGAATCTAAAAACAAAAGAAAAAAGAAGACACTAATGAACTTATCTACAAAACAGAAACAGACTTGCAGACATAGTAAACAATTTTATGGTTACTGGGGCGAAAAGTGGGTGGGAAGGGATAAATTTAGGAGCTAGAGATTTGGAAAGATTAACTACTATATATAAAAATAGATAAAAAACAAATTTCTTCTGTATAGCACAGGGAACTATATTCAATATCTTGTAATAACCTTTAATGAAAAAGAATATGAAAATGAATTTGTGTATGTGTATGTATGACTGGGACATTATGCTACATATGAGAGATTGATGTATTGTAAATGACTATACTTCAAAAAAAAAAAGAATAAAAAACTTCTTTAAAAACAAGGAAAGACTGAATTGCAAGCCCTGCCTTTTCTCTTTACAAAGTTAATTTATTAAAAAAAGTCAGCATGTCACACAATGACATTTACATTGGACTATGGTATAGTCTTTTTATATCACATTTTTTTCTTTGCCTGAAAAATTGTTCCTGTATTTACCACCTCCTGGAAATAAGGTGCGGTCTGGCGGAAGGTCATGATTTCAGTGGCACCTCACATTTTCTATTCTCTTTGAAAGTTGCAGGACGGAAGCCGCACTTAGCTTCCCAGTCCTTGGAAATTTCTTTTTTTTTTTTCTTCCATTTTTTAAATTGAAGTATAGTTCATTTACAATGTTGTATTAGTTTCTGGTGGACAGCATAGTGATTCAGTTGTGCATATATTATATACATATTCTTTTTCCTAACAGGTTACTACCAGCCACTGAATGGAGGTCCCTGTGCTATACAGTAGGGCCTTATTGTTTATCTATTCAGTACACAGTAGTTTGTATCTGCTAATCCAAAACGCTCAATTTATCCCTCCCTCCTCTTCTTCCCCCCAAGTAACCACAAGTTTGTCTTCTGTATCTGTGAGTCTGTCTCAGTTTTGTACATGAGGTCATTTGTGTCATTTTTTAGGGTCCATATATAAGTGACATCATATGATATTTGTCTTTGACTGCCTTACTTCACTTAGTATGATCATCTCTAGGCCCATCCACGTTGCTGCCAATGACATTAGCAAATTTCCTTTATTCTCGTAGCAAGACATGCTGGGTGCGTATCATAACACGGGGCACCGGCCTCTGATGCTCAGCCCCGGCACCAAGGGCATTCCGCCTCAGCTTTTTTTTCCTTCTCCTTCTTCTGTATTTGAAATTAACCAAGCATTAAACTTGGAACCTCTTTCACCAGGTAAAGATATTTTTAAATTCATATCTCTAATTTTAAAGTATATCATTAAGTGAATAAACAAGATAAAATCGTGGTAATGAAATGATGAAATATTTTTGAGGAAGGTAACAATCCAGTCATTCCATTAGGAGATCAGAAGTTGTTAGCAAGGATGCTCTTTAGGCAAGGAGAGAGGAACAGATGGGAACCACATAAAAAACAAACGCAAACACAGAACTGATCGTGTCAACTTGAAGTAGGGAAAAAGGGCAAAGGAGGGAGAATCTTTACAAAAATGAGAACTGGGAAGCTGAGGCTCAGATTTTTAAGTGGCAGCTTTTCAAGAGATGCTCTTGGCGAGCATTCAGAGCTCAGGCAAGAAAATGCCTAACCGAACAAAAGTGCTTCTTGTTAATTCTGAGTTAAATTTAAAAACATGAGCTTCAAAGTTAATAACATAAGATTCAAAACAGTCATTATGAGGATTAAATTACCTCATATTTGTGAAATATTTAGCACAGTGTTTGTCACATTTTCAGGCAAAGAAAAGTGCTATATGAGTTCTTTTTATCATTTTTATTTCAGTTGGTCCTTGCACAGTACTAGGGGGTGTGTCTGCCAGGGTTAAGTCACTCGCTTGGAGAAGCCGCAGGTCCTCATTGAATACAGTCTTGGTGGGGCTGTCATTAAGGGCACCGCCCTCTCTGGCCGAGGGCTGGGCTGCCCCAAAGACAGTCTCCTTGGATGCACTCTCCCTTGGTTTTGAAATTCAAATGGTAATGAGAACTGTTGGAATTTATCCACATTACACCCTGAAGAGGATGACCTGGATCCCTGGAATGCATCCTGGTTTCTGAGATTCTTGAGATTTTATTGAATTTTATTTTAATTCTTGTGCTACCCCACACCTTTCTAATACATCCTGTTATTTCCATCGTGACTTTGGTGCTGCACTGCTCTCTGCTGGGCAAGGGTCTGGCGTGCACAGGAGAAACTGGCGGTGACTTGCTAAGGTCCTCTCCGCTGAGCCCGAGCTGGCCCAGGAAACGTGGAAATGGTGGAATCCTTTGTCTTGGGAAAGGCAGGACTTGGATGGCCCAGTATAGACATGACACTTGACTTCTCTAGTACAGTGAGATCATGCTGGCAGAGGGGGGGGGGTCTCAATTTTTTTTACCCACTTATTTGTGTCATCAGAGTAATGATTACTTGTAAGGTCAGTAGCGTTTGTTTGAGTGCCTCTGTTCATCTGATAACTTTCTTTGTAAAGTTTTATAAGATTATCTGACCATTCTGTTTATAAATCTGGTTTTATTTCCTCTTATTGAGCCCAAAGATTACTGACTCCTTAAAAGCCAGGACCGTGTCTTTTTCTACCCATCATGACCAACATATTCTAGCCTTGCTATGTGTGTTCAAAGTCATTTCTGACTATTTCCCACCAGGCCCTGCTGTCTTATCCTCCTGAACCCCTGCCTTTCTGCTCCATCCTCCACGTGTTCACCGGTGCTGTTTTCCCCACTTGACATGTTCTCCGTCTCCCACTTCATCTTTTAAAATCTGACACCTTCAAGTCTCCAGTCATCTTCCTTTTTTATATATGCCAACCCATGTTGATTTCTCTCTGAATTCCCATTGCTCTTTCAATCAGTGCCCCACAGTATAGTAGTTATTTCACGTGTGAGTGTTTAAGTTTGTACTTAAGTTCAGATACGCAGTGATTTAGTATTCCATTGTGTGCACAGTCCACGTCTTCCTTATCCAGTCATCTATCGATGGGTGCTTAGTTTGCTCCCATATCTTGGCTATTGGAAATAATGCTGCAATGACCATAGGGATGCATGTATCTTTTCTAATTAGTGTTTTCTTTTCCTCTGAATAAATACCCAGGAGTGGCATTGCTGGATCATATGGTAGTTCTAGTCTTAATGTTTTGAGGAACCTCTGTGCTGTTTTCCACAGTGGCTGCACCAATTTCCATTCCTACCAACAGTACATGCGAGTTTCCTTTTCTCCATATCCTCCCCATCACGTGTTATTTCATGTCCTTTTGATGATAGCCATTTTGGCACGTGTGAAGTGGTATCTTCTTGTGGTTTTGATTTGCATTTCTCTAATAATTAGTGATGCTGCGCATCTTTTCATGTGCCCGTTAGCTATCTGTATGTCTACTTTGGAAACATGTCTATTCAGCTCCTCTGCCCATTTTTAAATAGGGTTTTTGTTCTTTTTCTTTAAACTTTTTTTTATTTGAGTTATAGTCATTTTACAATGTTGTGTCAAATTCCAGTGTTGATTTGTATGAGTTTTTAACATATTTTGGATATTAACCCCTTATTACATATATGACTTGCAAGTATCTTCTCCCGTTTAGTGGGCTGTCTTTCCACTGTGTTAAAGGTTTCCTTTGCTGAGCAGAAGATTTTTAATTTGATGTAGTCTTTCTGATCTGTCTCCTCAGGCAAGGGAAACAAATGGACAAATAAGCAAATGGGACTCCATTTCCTAATACTTTTTTCTACCCCAGCCCCTCAACTGGGGGCTGCACTCAGGCTTGACCTTCTGGACAGTCCCACAAGTTACAAAAGCATCTACCCCATCTCTGAAAACTCCTATTACTTTAGCAGGCTGCTCTCAGCCAGAGGTTAGGGGAAAATTATATCTGATGGAAGAGATTGATCACAAGCTGCAAATGATTGAGAGCCTTGCTTAATGTATTAAATCTCCTAAGGATGTTTACATATCATGAGAGTGGTAAACTCTGGCAGTGTAACTAAGCGGCTCAAATCATTTCAGGCGATTTATGTGAAAAAGACCTAGGGATTTAGTTAAATGAAAACACAATCTGAATGACATGAAAATTGAGAAAAGCTAGTTCATTCTTCTTGGAGTGCATCATAATCTTAACTTTTGCTGTACACTCTTATGTTACACAGAGAACCCTGGCTTCCAGTGTCTCTGACAGCTTGCGTGGAGGCTGATATGCAGAAGAATGCAGAGAATAACTAGGGTGGTGAGGCCCTCCCGAAGCTTGTCAGGTGAAAAATCATTTATGAGTTGGGGATATTTCGTTTACAGCAGAAAAGCAAGGTATAAACTTGTTTGTTAATTTGAAAAATATCTATTGAATATATACTCTATGCTAGCCCTAAGTTAGGTGCTGGGAAAAAATAGTGATGAAAAACAAAAATGGACCTGTTCACACAGCATTTAGATTCCATGGTTAAGGAGATAGTTAAGAACTATTCAATAGAAAAGGGAAATATATATGTATATATATATATATATATATATATATATATACTTTTCCTTTTTTTCCTTAAAAGATCAGAGAGAAGATCAATACACACAAAATTGTATGAAAAATATATTTACTTAATGTACACAAGTCCCTAACATCTACAGAGTCTGCAAACCTGGAATGAGATGCTTTCTGGGACACCAATTTCCCATCATTGTTAATATTTACTTTAAACTATCAAAGTTCAAGGTGGTTGTAAATGAGACTCCACAGGCACTGGGGATAGAAGTAGAGACTCGCCCATAAATTCTCTAAGATCTATGACTCTTTGTTGAGATCACGAATTTTCACTTATGATGACCAGAGAAAAGAGCGTGATTGTTCTCATAAAAAGAACTACTTCAGGTCAGGTCAGGAAAAAGAAGTCTTTTGACTGGAGTTCTTGAGCTTTTCCCAGAGGAAAGGATGAAGCGTTCTGGGGGCCTGGCAAAATGGATAAACAACTGATAACCCTCTTTCTTATATGTAATAGGAAGTAAAGTATAGGTCATACAAAGGGAAAGATAAAGGGAGCAGATTGTCACCTATAAAAGTGGTGTAGAGATGAGCACAGGAGAGAGTGCCAAATGGAGACTACTTTTGACTTTCCTGTTTTCCTTGAATCTCATGGCTCCAAGCAAGTCCATCTTCCTATCTGGCAAATTTTAGCTCTCACATTTAAATATTTCAGAAAGCATTAAATGTATATTTTGTAAGGATGCTTAATTCAGTTTTTTGAACCACTAAGGTAATATTTTAGAAATAAAATGTGCCGTCTTCTCAGTGGATCAATTAGAATCACCACATATAATTAAAACACTGCTCTCTTGTCTCCTGAATTCAGCAATAAATCCAGTCATGAAAAGCCTTCAAATAAGCACTTAGACATATTTTTGAATGACTCGTATGTGATATTTTAAAATAACTATTCTCTCAAATAATACACATTGTTGTAGCTCATAATCCTCTGTCCTGTTCTGTGAATTGGATGTCTTAAACCCATTTCAAAAAAATTGGTGATTTCAGAGGCAATGCATAACTGAAAGAATATAATATTCTTGCTTGAGAAAAATCTGAAAAATAATATGTTAGACTGTTTCAATCTTATAATTAAAAATGCTCATTTTAGTATAACATTCCTCTTCTTACTAGACAATAGGAGATTGTGCTGAACTTTCCTGCCTTTTTAGACTTAAAATAAATGTGTCTACAAGAGAATATAATTGACCTATGGAATTTTTAAGAATGAAAATTATCTTTTCTAAAAGCTTTCTGTATATACCTAACAATTATAGCTAATTAATTTTTAACAAAATGCCATGGCTTTTTCAGAATAGCAAATACATTATTAAAATTTTAATTTGTAGTAAGTGCAACGCATATGGTAATTCATAAACGTCTTTAAAACATCTTTAAATTGATCACACCTACATATTTTGTGGGCTAAGCAATTCTATCTACTCTTTTTATTAATTGCAGTATTGACAGATGATAAACTGATTCTATTTTTTTCTTTCAATATGACATCATAGTTCGAATATAATTTTCGCTCAACTCATTTTGTGAAAATTCTTAAGGAAAATGGTAATTGTAGAAGGCAAAGTTGAAAGTAAAAATGACAAAGTTTTAGATTTTTTTATACTTTTAATTTTTATAATAATCAGTTACATTTTCAAAACTGTTGTGTTTATTAATTTCATAAGGCATATTTTAGAATTAAAAAGTTAAACAGAGAATTTTGGCTGTCTTAATTGTTTCATGAAATGTGCAAAGTACAGAACATTTTACCTGCATTTGCTACCTATAATATATAGCACATGGTATATTACATAGTGACTAGAGTTAGACTTTGGATTCAGCATTCCTGACTTTGAAACCTCTGTGTGATTTCTCAGGGCCCAAAGGCTGTGATGCCTTACTGTCCTCCTCTTTTAAAATGAGTATAAGGAAAGCTATAGCTCAGTGGTAGAGCATGCATGAGGTCCTGGGTTCTATCTCCAGGACCTCCATTTAAATAAAATAAAATAAATAAATAAATAATAAAAAGCTCTAGTTACCTCCATCCCCAATTTAAAAAAAACAAAAAACAAAACAAGAAACAAGACAAAAAAAGAAAAAAAGTGAATATTATAGTACCTCACTGGGTGGATATTAGGAATACATAATTAAATCTAGGTAAAACACCTAAAAGTGTGTTTGTGAAGTAGTAAAAACTTAATTAGTGTTAAAATCATCATTTCATTATTAATATCATTTAGATTTTTTTAAGAAAAAAATTAGAATCAATTCCTTCTCTGTTTAACCTTCAAGGCCCTTTACTAACACCACTTTTTATTCCCCATCCCACAACACAACTGCTGGAGTTCTCATTAGGCTTAAGTCAATTTTCTAATTTCTTATATGAACATTTTTATTTATTTTTAAATTTTTTATTGAAGTATAATCAATTTACAATGTTGTATTAATTTCTGGTGTATGCAAATTTTTATCATTTGTTACTTTGCCCTATGCCAAAACTACTGCTTAAATAATTTCTCCGAGAAGCTGAGTCTCCATGGCCTTCATCTACTTAACTGACCTCCTGTAGCAAGATTTCCATGATTAAGTCTAACTGGTTTTCTTCTACTTGTTATATACTCAGCCCTTGCATGCTAGTTTATACTGGGTTGATTTAGTTTCACATGTGGTCTTGGGGGCCATGTACCGTATTAAATACTGATTGTATTCCTAGCATTCTGATAATCTTTTAAGCATGAAAAGGGAAGAAATGTTTGGTTTTGAAGACTGTCCATCCAAAAGACCAGCAAAGAGTACCACGAGACCTGAGCATGCTAGGAGATGAGAGTGAAGAGGAGTATGATCTGGGGCCAGAGAGAGCAGCTCAGGGGAGAAACTGTAGCCTTGGCTAAGAGGAATGTTGTAGGAAAAGGTGAGGGTTGTGTTTGGGATGGTAAGGACCATGGCTTTCACAGAGTGGGACAGTCCACGCTGCGTCATAGAGGAGGAAGGACATTGAGAAGGAGCTTGATTATAAGCCACATGTTTTGTCCTTGAAATGATACATGATGAAGGAGGGACTCCTTATGGATTTATTGATTTGAGATTATCTCATTTTAGGAGTATTTTAGGAAGGAAAATCTGAACAACAGCATTATGTAGCGTGATGGTTAAATACAAGGAATCTAAAGTAAAATGGTCTAGCTGGGAACCCTGCATCAGTTACTAGTTGAATGACCTTAGATAAATTACTTAGTCTCTGTAAGCCCCAGTTTTCTCATCTTCTAAATAGGTATCATAAAAGCAACTACCCCTTAAAGATATTGTGACGACTAAATGAGATTCTAAGTAAAAGTACTTATCATAGTGCTTGTCATATATGTGCCAAATATATGCTATTATTTTTTTTAACATTTTTATTGATTTATAATCATTTTACAGTGTTGTGTCAAATTCCAGTGTTCAGCACAATTTTTCAGTCATTCATGGACATATACACACTCATTGTCACATTTTTTTCTCTGTGATTTATCATGACATTTTGTGTATATACTATTATTATATAGCTATTAATGGGCATGAATAAATGACTAGAATGAAGTTACTGTTACACAGGCGAAATTTCTACCACATCCTTGTCGATAAAATCTTGTTGATCCACCCAAAACATACCAGTTATGTCCATCTCACAATCACCCGAACAACCTTCTCCTCTGTTGTCATGGAAGCAGATCTCCTTTTTGTAGCACAGATTTTTTTTTGCTCACTCTATTATCCTACTCATCTGCTTTTTATACCATATACCAAAGCCTGCCTCTGATGGCTCCAGGTTTATCACTTTCCCATTTATGAGACTGTGAAAGGAGGCACGCCTAACAAGCAAGGAACTTCAAAAACATTTCCACTAGAGGGTGGTGGATTAATCATCCTACTGCCTAATTAGCACTGGCAAGGGCAGTGGCTTTCAGAATAAATCACTGGGAATAGTTCCTACTTCATACAAAATACATATTAGTCATCCCCAAATCATCTCTAGCAGATTTTTAAAGTCACATTGGAATATATGTTGTGTAACCATACAAAGGACTTTGTTCAACATTTTTCCAAGAAACAAACTGACAGTGAATATACCATGAATACCAAGAAGTGTTGGAAGAGGGCTGAACTGATGAAGAGAAGATTTTTCCTTTCACCAAACATATTGTATGTCACTCAGATATATTCTTTGATAATACCCATAATGGACATTTAATAAATGTGAACTGATATAAATTTATCATTTTTCAGGCCTACCTGTAGATTTAAAATTATGCTGCTAACAGTCTATAGGAGAATTCCCTAAGTAGAAGACATATATGGGATGTCTTTGATTTTCCTATACATGAAAAAACAGAATCAGTACATAAAATTCAACTAACATAGCTGTGGAAAACTTTGGAGGATGTCCAGAAGATAGTGCCTAAAATAATTACATGATTAGGGAACAAAACCATGAGGAGCTAAGTTTATTTAACTGGAAGGAGAAATATCTGTAGAAAACATCATTAAAGTTTTTATGAAGTGTTTTTAATGAGATGCTGTAAAATAAAAAGTAGTGAGAATTTTTTTTCTAGTCCTAGGGCAGCAATAGGAGAAATAGACTTTTTGGATGATAAACCATAATAATAACACTATACATTTGAGGGACACTTTATGCTTCAAAGAACTTTCATGTGTATGATACTCACAGAAGCCTATTTAGCAGAAAGTGGGTGGTATTATCTCTATATGTCAAAGAAAGAAACAGATGGGTAAAGTATCTCCTTGGAGTTATATGGACGGTGATTTGCTCCCTCACTTCCATTCCCAGGATTTTGCCCATTAGGAGTCCTGTGCCTTCACTTTGAATCACCAGGAACTTGTAAAGATCTATCTTTTACACTATACCAGGCTCTACCCTACTGGGCAGTGCTCTGTGTTCTGATGATACATGGTTAAATGGCTTTATTTATGGTTCTCTATGTCCATGCTGATGCACATCTAGAAAATTGGCATTTTGGGTTTTGATGTGATTAGTATTTAGCTATTCTTCCTAACAGTCACTATTTCTTTAGGTCACGCCTGACAAGAGAGAGTAGAACCGTGTCATTAACATGGGGACCTCAGCCCACTAGTTACTACAGTGGGAGTTACAGTGGGTGTGGCAATGAGTCTAGTTTATCTAAAAACAACATGAGCTGGCTTAGATGTCAGTGAAACTCAAATGCCTGGGGCTACATCAGCCACTGAGTGCTAACGCAGCCATGATCTTCCCCAGATGAAGTGGATGCTGTGGAGTCTGCTGTGAATCCCTTGGGAATGAGGGGGTTGCTGAGGCTGGGACTCCTTGACTCAGTTCAGGGAGCTATGAACATCCCTACTCCAGAGCCCCTCTTAGGGTCAACTAGAACCTCTGCTGCAACTTCTTTGCAATCAAACTCTTCTCAGTGTTGCCTCTTTTACCGCCTTTTAGGTGAGCACTTCCTAATAACCTTCCCACATGCAAATATCCACTGTCTATTTCCAAGGAAACTGACCTAAGATATTAGTTATTAAGTCTCAGTGGTTGAGGACTGACTCTATTAGCTGCAGGTATTACAATCATTTATAGAATCTCCCTCTTCAAATACTTCTAGGAATCCTCAGGATGGCTTGCACATGTGTGTCCAAGTAGCAGACCTGCTCGTTGGTGATTTCTGTGGATCACCAACCCATAATTCTCCGCAGACGCTGTGCCAGGCTGGAGTTGTGCTTCTGTTACTTTTTCTGAGGCTTGTGTCCTAGAGCAGGTGGACGCCTCCTTCGGCACAATCTCTGCTACAGCATCCTGGAGACAAGCATGAGGGTCATTACCAACACAATGCCAGTGGGAGAACACTCCTTTGCTGCTTTATCCATTTGGAAGATGGGAGGAGATTGCTGGGTACGGTGGAGTTCATCCCAGGCTACTGCATATAATTGGAAGTTTCTGTCCTCCAAATGGTAGGAGTTTACTGAGGTGTCTAATAAGCCCCTGTGTAAATTTTTATGGTATTTAATATCGGGATTTGTCCTGGAATCTCTTTTAATCAGTGTAATGTTTTGTCTTTGAGGGCAGGGTTAAGGTACTGATATTAGTGGCAATTAGAATTAAGCCGACTACTACAAAGTTAAAAGGTTGGAGGGACCAGGGCAGAATTTGATACCAAACGCTGTAAGACAGGAATTTACTGTGTCTCATGGTGGCATTATCTGAAGAAATATTAAAAGTCGTTCTTCTGTATTTATTGAGTTCAAACACTTTGGCTCCAGTACTCATACCTATTTATGAAACCAACTTTCAATTGAAAAATTTCAGTCAATTGTTTTGAAAAGTCTCAAACTATTCTTAAATGAGTCTGTGTTAGGTGGAGCAGAGTTTGCAGATTTTAAATTATAAAACAGTTTATCTCTATATATCTTCTCTAATTCTGTATATTGATAAAGTCATGGGCACATTGTTGAGGAGGAAGCTGGCATGGCTTCTTTTAGCTTCATTAGGAGGTTAGGTGGCTGGCCATTTTTTAAAGTAAATAAGATTGTCTATATTTTGTGTTCACTCTCTGGGAATTGCTTTAAAGAAGTTAATTAAGATAAATATGTTGTCAAAGATTGGGGCCTACCACTATGAATAGGACTTAGAGCGTTTTCACGATAAAATATCCTTCCTGGTAGATGTTTTAAGGCAGTAATCAAACTCTCTAACCACGATGATAGATTCCCAATTAGGGAGAGCATGGGGCCCACAGAAGTGGGTTGGAAAATAGGTGGAAATTAAATCTATATCTTAAATCACAACTCCTTCACTTAATAAACAATCCCTTGACACGTCCTCCTGAATCTTATTTTTTCAACATGCTAAATCCCTTTATTTAACAGCCCTGTGTGGCAAAGTGTTCTCTGACACTGTCAATTATTGCTTTTCTGCCAAATTCTTATCTATTCAGTTTGCTCCTAAGTCTTCATTTGCTTCTGGCTACTCTCTTATATAACCTTGTCTAACAATGCTGGAGGACACACATTTTAGAGTCACACGGACAGAGGGCTTTTAGGGATGGAGGTCTAGTTTGCTGGACACTCTGCAGCTACATGAGAATAATTCAAACTTCCTCAGTGGTCCCTTCTGACAGTTGAAGAAACCTGTCACTGACAGTGAAGAAGAGCGTGTGAAGCTTTCCTCAGTGTACATTGCTAATCCTCAAAAGAATTTCTTGCCTTTTAACTTATGGTGCTTCTTTGCATTAGACATTACAATTTTTGATGATGATTTGCTGAGGAGTTAAACATCCTTTCACCTTGAACTCTGTGTTTTCATTATATCCCATCCCATACAGTTTTCCACATGAGTGATGGTGTCACTCTACACTGTGGTGTGTTTGCTGATCTTTTCCCATCTGCTGTCCCCTAGTAAATTTCTAAGTTTTCTTCAATCTCCATTTCACTACATGTTTTAGATGTATCTGCCAACTGCTATCCCCCTTCCTCCTCAGTGGACTGTTTGTGCTGCTCCTAGGACTTGTGGGTCAACCAGTTCTCTGCTCTGTTTCAGTGTTTTACACACCAGAAGATGAGGAGTTGTGAGCTTGGATCTTCACTTTCATAACTT
Organism: Vicugna pacos; assembly: GCF_048564905.1. Lineage (NCBI taxonomy): Eukaryota > Metazoa > Chordata > Mammalia > Artiodactyla > Camelidae > Vicugna > Vicugna pacos. The sequence goes on along the minus strand of NC_132994.1, from coordinate 7,708,301 downwards.
TTCTAACAGCCATTTCATTTGGTCTGAATTGCACAATTAAGAAGAACAAACATGAACTTTTGGTCAACTAATCTTTGACAAAGGAGGCAAGAATATACAATGGAATAAAGACAGTCTCTTCAGCAAATGATGTTGGGAAAACTGAACAGCAGCATGAAAAGGAATGAAGCTAGAACACTCCTTTATACCATACACAAAAATAAACTCAAAATGGATCAAAGACAAACATAAGACAAGATACAATAAACCTCCTAGAAGAAAACATAGGCAAAACATTATCTGACATACATGTCAAAAATGTTCTCGTAAAACAGTCTACTCAAGCAATAGAAATAAAGGCAAGAATAAACAAATGGGACCTAATGAAACTTAACGAGCTTCTGCACAGCAAAGGAAGTCATAAGTAAAACAAAAAGACAACCTACGGAATGGGAGAACATTTTTGCAAATGATGAAACCAACAAAGGCTTGATCTCCAGAATATATAAGCAGCTCATATGACTTAATAAGAAAAAAACAAACAACCCAATCCAAAAATGGGCAGAAGACCTAAACAAGCAATTCTCCAAGGAAGACATACAAATGATTAATAGGCACGTGAAAAAATGCTCAATATCACTAATGATCAGAGAAATGCAAATCAAAACTATAATGAGATATCACCTCACACCAGTCAGAATGGCCATCATTCAAAAATCCACAAATGACAAATGCTGGAGAGGCTGTGGACCAAAGGGAACCCTCCTACACTGCTGGTGGGAATGCAGTTTGGTGCAGCCACTGTAGAAAACAGTATGGAGATTCCTCAAAAGACTAAGAATAGACTTACCATACGACACAGGAATCTCACTCCTGGGCATATATCCAGAAGGAACCCTACTCCAAAATGACACCTGCACTCCAATGTTCATAGCAGCACTATTTACAATAGCCAAGACATGGAAAACAGCCTAAATGTCCAACAACAGATGACTGGATAAAAAAGAAGTGGTATATTTATACAATGGAATACTATTCAGCTGTAAAAACCGACAACATAATGCCATTTGCAGCAACATGGATGCTCCTGGAGAATGTCACTCTAAGTGAAGTAAGCCAGAAAGAGAAAGAAAAATACTGTATGAGATCACTCTATGTGGAATCTAAAAACAAAAACAAACAAATAAAACAACAAAAAACCAAACAAAACATAAATACAAAACAGAAACAGACTCGTAGACATAGAATACAAACTTGTGGTTGCCAAGGGGGCGGGGGTGGGAAGGGACAGACTGGGAGTTCAAAATGTAGAATAGATAAACAAGATTATACTGTATAGCACAGGGAAATATATACAAGATTTTATGGTAGCTCACAGCAAAAAAAATGTGACAATGAATATGTATACGTTCATGTATAACTGAAAAATTGTTCTTTACACTGGAATTTGACACAACATTGTAAAATTATTATGAATCAATAAAAAATGTTAAAAAAAGAACAAACATGATTACACAAACAATCACTTGAAATATATATATTTTTTATATTAAACTGACTGGTCAGATCTACTGACACACTCCTCAGTGAACATACTGTGTAGAGTCAGGTTCACATTTAAATGATGTCTTTGCCCAGAAGGCTCCATTTGGTTTCTGCATCACCAAGCACCAAATTCACACTCAACTTCCTTGTTTCTCAAAGTGTATGGAAAAGTTAGCAGAAGACTCTATGCAATAATCTTTACCCTTTTCCACCAACTTCTAGACCCACAGATATTCTTTAAATATTTTCTTAAACTTATTTAATGAAAGAAATTTTAGCTTTACAGTGGTTATTCGCAATTAAATACAAATAAGCTGCATTACAACTTGCTGTCCAGCTAGTATTGATGTATGTTATGTATGGACATACTATGTATGATTAGTGTGTTATTTATGGATAAAGGAGAAAGAGCAATGTTTAATTTATGTATTTATATACTTGTCAATGTCATAATAAAGTTTCACGGTGTATTTCCCATATTGAGTTCCATTTTCCCTATATTTTCTCTAAGAACTACCAGATGGAGGAGTTGATAGAAAAGATACAGAAATTAATATTGAAGTGATGAAGTTTGACCTTTTGAAGATGAAAAGCTTGCCAAACTTTCCATATTGACATGGCAACGTTTTATGAATAAATCTAATATCTTATAGATTTAGCACAGTTCGAAAGTCACCATCTGTTTCAAGGAGTGAAGGGTCTCATGATTACGTAGTTTCTTGGCTCTAGGACTGAAGGCATGCAATCCATAGCTTGTATAATATTAACTAACAGGAATGTGTGAAAAAACTTCTACATATTTTAGAAAATCACAAACATAAAAGGACATTCTGAGTTATTCTCAACAATTATAACTGATAATGTATTATGAATATCCTTTCTTCTTACATGAACTTGGGTTGTCTCCTGCTCATTCACTATATGGAGTTATAGGTCAATGCCAACTGAGTTGTAATACAGAGATTTTACATGGAAAAATGGTGAAACACTGCAATCTGATTTTGAGCAGAGTTGTCTGAAAGACCTTTGGCAATTAAATATGGGTATTGAAAAAAGCTATTTTTGGTCCCTTTCTTATTTTTTAAATAAATTATTTACTAGTAAGTCTCTTCATTTGATAGAGTCAAAATCAGCTCTGCTTGGAATCCCTTTTATTTCCCATTCCTTTGAGGTTAATGCTGGTTTTGCATTACATTAAATTTTTAATCTATTTTCTTGATCAAACAACTGTGGGGAATGAGCTAATAAAATAAATAAGAAGTAATCTGCCCTGATACACACACACACACACACAGATATACATCTACCTGTAGGAGGTTTTTATCTCATAAGAATTAATAAGATCAAATAAGAGGTAAAAATCTGGCCATTTATAAGACTCAACAGCAGTTTTTATTAGTTGATTTTGGTTTCTGGACCAAATAGCTAAGAGAGTAATGCTTGCAATGGTTTTATCTGATGTCTGAGTTTTCTCAAGTACTGAGATTCTTGCCACCTAGGTACTAGAAATGTTTCCATCTTCTTTGCAATTGGTCTTAAACCAAGCATGAACTCCTTTACCCTGATCTGGTACTCAAAAGCGGCTGATAGGGCGGTAGAGTTCTGGCAGTCATGCACGTCTTTGCCACTATCTACTTGGCTTTGGCTACCCTAAAAGTTTGTTAACCAAAATAAATTATTAAGTATTAGCATGTGCCTTAGATATATACGGATGACTTTACACCTCTGGATAAATCTTTGAGAAAATGTTGTCAAGTGTTTTGGAGTGGTGGAGCTAAGGATAGTAGACTAGGCTGTGTGGCTTTAAAATGTGTAGATAACACAGTGAATTACTAGAGGAAAGGACACATGGGTTCTCTAGGGAAAAAAGTAATGAATAATGAGTCAGCTTTTGTGTAGGACAGACACAAAAGTACCAGAAAGATTTAAACTTCAGAAACTTTAGAAAAAATGTATATCATAAGGCAATTTTTCTGAACTTCCCCAAAGGAGAATAACCCTTGTGAAAACCAAGATTCTTTCTATGTGATCCCTTTCAAAATTTGCTGAAATGAAAGACAAACTGTGCATGAGTATGAATTACAATGTATCTGTAGAGCTGTGATCTCTGCTCCATTTCATTTAAGAGGAACTTCTCTCTTGATACTGAATTGACCTCAATCACTACAAGTGGCTTATTCAACTTTGTTCTACTTCTGCCATCTCTCTCTTACAGATATGATGCAGATTTAGTAGGAGGAAATATTGACATGCTTATTCTCTGTGGCTAGTAACATAATAAAAATCAAAGCCATATTTTGCACGTTTACCTTAGAGCTCATTCCACTAAGTTTTGGAAATAAGTTCTTATCAATCATATTACAATATTTTATTGTCAAGAACCCTTAGATATGGAAGAAAAATTCCATCAACATTCATATAATTAAAAAGGAACCTAATTCGCATGCTTTTTAGAGAGGAATCTGCTCTGACATTAAATAGCAAGAGAATTAGTGAGAATTAGATTGCTAGGAAGAGCTGTACAAAAAAGACCCATTTAATTCTAAACTATGCCTGGTTAAGGATGGAGAGGAGAGTGGAGCACACACAAGATAGAGTGGGGAGGACACATAGCAACTGGATAGACAGGGATACAGCAAAGGGCAGTCATAGACCTAAGGATGCACATGAAGATGGAAATCAGAAGCTTTGCTGGCTGTGACTTTCTCTATTTACCCATCCCTCTGCTAGGAATCTTTTCTCAAGTGAAATGTCTAAAGGACTTGCTGTTCTCAATTACTCTTTGTTTTTCTATGTATTAACACCATTCACTCAACTAATAATTCCGACTGACAATTAAACATGCTCAAATCTCCTTCATCTTACATTTCCTCATGACTCATCACCTCTCTCTGGATATCACCTTACCTCTTCCTGCACTTCGCAGTAAAACTTCCTGAAAGGGTTGTCTGTACTTGTTCCTTCAGTTTCCCTCAGTCTGGCTTCTTCAGTGAAGTCTTCAGGGCATGGAGTCATGTGGACAGTCTGATGGACTATCAGGGCATTTGATTAACCTTTCCACTGCTTTTCCTGCCACCCCGCTCCTTTTGTTTGCCTCCTACTTCTCTGGTTACTCCTTTATTTATTTATTTATTTATTTATTTATTTATTTATTTATTTACTTACTTACTTACTTACTTACTTACTTACTTACTTATTTACTTACTTACTTTTATTTTGTTTATTTCTGAAAGGGAGAAATAATTAGGTTTATTTATTTTTAGAGGAAGAACTGGGGATTGAACCCAGGACTTTGTGCATGCTTAGCAGGCAGTCTACCACTGAGCTATACCTTTCCCCAACCCGAGGCTCTTATAACTTTATCTTCCTCCATTCAGTCTTTAAATGTTAAACTCAACACGCAGTCCCAGGCAATTCTTTCAACTCAGTCTGTACTCCCATGCATTCTCATGGTTTCAGTGACCACCTGTACACTGATGACTCATAAATTATATTTCCCATCCAGACATCTCCTCTGAGCACTACATCCATATAGTCACCTGGAAAACTCCACTTTGATGTATCGAAGGCACCTAATCTCAGCATGCTCAAGGTGAATTGATTCACAATCTTCTCTATCAAAAATTCTCCTCTTGCCTTGTTTGCTAAATCTATCTAGTTGCAAAACAGACAATGAATATTCATTTTTGATGCTTCTCTTTTCATTTCTGGTACTAATCAGTCAATTTTACTCCTAGTTACTTTTTTTTTCTTTCAGGTTTGTTGAAATCTAATTGACAAAGCACTATGTAAGTGTAAGGTGTCCAGCATAATTTTTTAACTTATATACATCATGGAATGATTATCACAGTAAGTTTAGTGAACATTCATCATCTTATATAGATACAGAATTAAAGAAATAGAAAAGATTTTTCCTTGTGATGAAAACTCTTAGAATTTAATCTCTTAACACCTTTATATATACACAGAACAGTGTTAATTATATTTATCATGCTGTACATTACATTCCTAGTACTTATTTATCTTATAACTGGAATTTTGTACCTTTTGACTGCCTTCATCCAGTTCCCACTCCCCTTACCCCTTGCCTCTGATAACCACAAATTATTGACTATATTCCCCATACCATAAATTTCATACTCATAACTCATTTATTTTGAAACTGGAGGTTTGTACCTTTTAATCTCCCTTAACTCTTTCTCTCCTCACCCCATCCATTCTTTCTCAAGATTATTTGGGCTATTCAAGGTCTTTTGTGTTTCCATATAAATTTTAGAATTCTTTATGTTAGTTCTGTGAAAAGTGCCATTGGCATTTTGATAGGAAATGCATGGAATCTTTAGATTGCCTTCGGCGGTATGGTCATTTAAAAAATATTAATTCTTCTAATCCATAGACGCTATATCTTTCTATTTGTTTGTGTTATCTTCAATTTCTTTCATCAGTGTATTATAATTTTATAGCCTTTTATATCCTTAGATTTATTCTTAGGTATTTTATCTTTTTTGAATATGATTACTTAAGTGTGATTGTTTTCTTAATTTCTCTTTCTATAGTTTTTCATTAGTATATAGAAATGCAACAGATTTATACATATTAATTCTACAACTCTACCAAATTCATTGATGAATTCTAGTTTTTTTGGTGGTGTCTTTAGGATTTTCCACTTACAGTATCATGCCCCTTGTAGAGAGCAAGAGTTTTAATTCCTCCTTTCCAACTTAGATGCCTTTTATTCATTTTTCTTGTCTGATTGCTGTGGCTGGGAATTCCAATATCATGTTGAAAAAAAATGGGAAGAGTGGGCATCCTTGTCTTCATCCCGACCTTAAAGGAAATGCTTTCAGGTTTTCACCATTGAGTGGGCTTGTCAAGACCTTTATGATGTTGAAGTATGTTTTCTCTGTACCTACCTTGTTGAGAGTTTTTATCACAAATAGATGTTGAATTTTGTCAAAAACGTTTTCTGTATCTACTGAAATGATCAAAGGATGTTTTCCTTCAGTTTGCTAATATGGTGTATCACATTGATTAATTTGCAAATATTGGACTATCCTTGCATCCAAGGAATATATCTCACTTGATCATGGTGTATGAGCCTTTTAATGTATTGTTGAATCTGGTTTGCTAATAATTTGTTAAGAATTTTTTTCATCTATGTACATCAGTTATCTTGGCCTGTAATTTAATTTTTGTGTGTGTTGTCCTGGTCTGGTTTTGGTATCAGGGTGATGTCAGCCTTGCATTGTCAGTTTGAAAATATTTCCTCTTCTGCAATTTTTTGGAAGAGTTTGAGACTAAGCATTAAATTTTCTTTAAATGTTTGTTAGACTTTACCTGTGAAGCTGTCTAGTCCTGGACACTTGTTTGTAGGGAGGTTTTTAGTTCCTGATTAAATTTAATTACTAGTAATTAGTCTATTCAACTTTTTTCAGTCTTGGGAGATTGTTTATTTCTGGGAATTTATTTATTTCCTCTAGGACGTCCATTTGTTTGGTATATAATTGTCTGCAGTACTCTCTTACAATCTTTGTATATCTGTGATGGTGTTTGTTACTTCTCTCAGAGCTGGTGTCTGCCTGCTGGTGGGTAAGGCTGGTTGTAGGTTTGAGGTGTTTCATATCTTGTGTCAGCCTGGTGGGGAGGGACAGATCCAAGCCCAGCTGACTTAGCGGCCCATAGTGTCCCAGAGCTGGTGTTGGCCTGCTGGTAGGTAGAGTTGGGTCCTGGGGAGGCTGGTTCTTTCAAAGTTTAGTGATTGTCCAAACCACCTTCTTTGTTTTAAGTTGAGGGTGTGCCAAGACCCATCAGTGTCCCAAGGGGAGGACAACAATCATCAAATAAATGCAGACTGATTAGAAGTCTGACATCAGCTGGGACAGTGTGTAGTAAAGCCACTTTTAGGAAGAAACTAGGGGATACATGTTTTTGCTTTCTCCCTCTGAGCCCAAGTATATAGCTGTTGGTAGGTGTTCCCGTGTCTGTTTAAAAACTACATCTTTGTTTGCTATCATCCTGTGGGACCCATAAATGCAATCCCCATAGAGCAAGGTAGTTTGAAGGTCTGTCTCTCAGTTGGCAGCTGCTTAATGTGGGGCATCAGGAACATGCCAAGCTCTTTGTGGAGAGATGTCAGTAATGTAGTTTTATTGTTAGAGTGCACCAGGAGAAGAAACCCTCTGACATGCAACTGGCCTGCTGGTGGGTGGACTATGATCCTGCTGGTCTTCCTCCTTGGCTGAAACATCCTAGTACTGGTGCCAACAGGCTGGTGGGCCGGGCTGGGTCCTAGCACTAATAAGCTAGAAGGAGAATTCCAAAATGGCACTTGTCAGCATCAACATCCTCATGGTAGAATAAGCTCCCCAAAATGGATGCCACCAATGTCTATGTCCCCAGGGTGAGCACCAGTCTCCTTCTGCTCCTCCAGGATGCTCTCTAAGATCAGTAGGTGGGTTTGACCCAGGCTCCTTTCAAATGACTGCCTCTGCTCTGGGTATCCAAGCATGTGAAACGTTGTGTGCACCCTTTAAGAATAGAGTATTTCCCACAGCTCTCTGGCTGCCCTAAAATTAAGCCCCATTGGCCTTCAAAGCCAAATGTTCCTAGGGCTCATCTTTCTTGTGTAGGACTCCAGGCCTGGGGAGCCCTCACTCCTTGGGGAGAACTTCTGCAGTTATAATTGTCCTCCTGTCTGTGGATTGCCCACACATGGGTGTGGGTCTTGACTGTATCACAACTCTGCCTATCTTATTATCTCTTCATGGTTCCTTATTTATGTCTTTAGTTGTAGAAGATCTTTTCTGCTAGTCTTCTGATCTTTCTCATCAATACTTACTTTGGAATTAGTTATAATTTTGTTGTGCCCATGGGAGGAGATGAGCTCAGAGTCTTCCTACTCAGTCATCTTGGTCACCAACCCTAATTATGTTTAAGCCTGTCAATTCTTCTATGACACCAGTCTAGTCTAAGCCACCATATGTCTTAATTGGACATATAACAGCCATCTAATTTTCCCCCCTTCAATCACTCCTTACCATAGCTCTAAGGCCCTATAGTGTTTGCCATTTGCTGATCTCTCCACCTTCATCTTCCAGTACTCAGCCATCCTCCTCTGCTTCTCTGTTCCATATACATTAGTCTACTGGGTTCCTAAATATACTATGGTTCTTTCCACCAAAGTCTCTTTTCTCATACTCTTCCCACTGCCTGGAACACATACATCATTGCTTTGACTATTTCTGTTTGCTTGTTTTCACCAAGTTCACTTCTTCTCATTTTTTAGAGCACTTCCTTCAACTCTTTAGCCTAGGTCTGGCTACCTTGTAACTTGTTTTTCTAACAGCATTAAAAAAAAATTTCTACACATCTCAGATTTTAATGATTTCCTCATTAGTATGACTATTTGTCAATCTCCCTCTTCAACCTTTATACATACAGGAATTAGGACACTGTCTGTTTTGGCTTACCATTGAATCCTAGGAGCTTAGTATAGTACTATAAATATAATAAAAAGTATTTGTTACATGAATAAATGAAATTAAGAACAGACTGAGACAAAACAGAAGAAACAGAAAGAAAAATGGTAAACAAAGATTAAGAAATATTGAGAGAGCAGATAGGCATGCAAAAGTTTTTAAATTAACCTTTAGTTAATTTATTTAAATTTATAAACTGTTGTAAAAATCATATTTATTATATAAATTTAAATAATTTATATTATATAATATATTAAGGTATGATATATAATATAGTCCTAGGGTCAGCCTTTAATGCAAACTATTGTCACCCTGAGATCTTATATATTACCAATAAGGCAAATCATATTTGCATTTTTATATCCATAAAGACAGCTGTTTTACATTTCCTAAATTTTGTATAAAATTAATCCGAAGTCCTTGGTTTCCAGTTTTACTAGAAGTGTCAATAATTTTTTAAAGTATGCTTTCATCTTGAGGTTACCTAAGGCTCTGGGGGGTTTGTCTGAGGACTGCTTGATTAGGTCCTCATTAATTAAAGGCAAAAGTGAAATCAGTCATTTAAGAAAGTTTGACCAAAAATAGAAACTATTTCATATGTAATTGAATGTGCCATTGTTTGTATAAGACAATGACATTGTATAAAATGATGATGCTATCAATAAAAATGCCTTTTAAGTTGGTTTTAAGTTATTCACCTTCTCATCTGGCTCCTTTTTGAGTAATCAACAGTTAAGCCTTTGTAAGAGAAATGACTGAACTCGGAGTTAAGTCCATTGCTCTGAATGTTTGTTTTTTCCTGTGCCGAACTCAGTGTTCCAAAAGGGTATGGTTTTTTATGAAAAATAACATTTATGAAAAATAATTTTATTATCTTAGGGTAATCTCCTTGCCCTCTTTCATGACTGGCTGAATTTCCCAGCCCAGACACACTCATTTCTTCATTGAATCAGACATTTACTGAGCATCTATCTGTCAGATGCCCTACTAAGTACACTGAACAAGAGTAAGATACTTTCCTGTCTGTATGGAGTTTCCATTTTCAGATTGGTGTCAATTTCTTTGATTTTATTTTCAGATTGATGCAGACCCAGGGAAAGATTATTGGATTTATATAACCTTCACAGGTTAGCCAAGATTCCAGATGATCAGACTAACTTATCCAAATGTCATCTCACACATTAACTCGGACACAAAATGTTCTTTTTAACTGAGAAAAAGTAACTTTGGAGAACATTATTACTAGATTGCTATATTGATGAAGAACTTTAAATTCTTGGCCGCAACATGTAAATTTTGCTCAGTAATGTCCCTGGGATGTGACCATCATATTCAGCCATTTCCCTCTTCTGGGATTTCCCAATTATGAAGCATGAACTAATTTCAAGACTGCCCTTCCAAATTTTAAATACTCCAGAAAGACATTTTCTTTTAATATTCAGTTTTCTTCTACTTAACTTTCCTTTTTCTGTGCAGAGGTAGGTCTTCTCCCTCCCCAATTCCTAATAGCTGTGCTTTTTTCACTCAATAGATATTTTGTTGAACAATTGAACTAGATCTTAATTTCAGCTGAACCACTCAATTCTTTAATCTACTTATTTACTCCCAAATATTTTCAGAGAAAGACTCATTTTGTGCACAATTTGATTGATACTGGATGGTATCAAATTATACCTTAGTTTAATTTGTAGTTTACTCCACCAAAATTAAAAAAAAATGACTGGGGGAAACAATTTTCAAAGAGATCATTTTTTTTTTCCTTTCTGTTTTTGGATGGCTATTACACATATTAACAACAGTTTAAAAACAAGGCTCAGCACCAAGTTCAAAGAACTACTTACCGTACTATGATAGGGACGAATACATTTCTGTTAATGCTGTAATTAGCGGAAAGAGTCAAGATGTTTTCAGAGCTTCCACATCCATATTTAACTGTGGGCCTTCCTTCCACAAGAAATAAGTGAAGAAACTGTTGTCCAAAATTCTTCTCATTGCCTTTAAGAACCAAAATTACACTAAATTAGTGATTAACATGGATTTACATTTTATTCAATAACAATCATTCATTCAACAAACACAATCTTTGCCCTCAAGAAGTAACCATTTGGAAAGATGATAGGAGTGTTATTAGATAATTATTCAAGTAATAAACACTGTATCAAAAATATACATTATCTTCCACAGGCTAAGAATAGCATGGTATTAACAGCATTAACTTGACATGACTGCTTCTTAATAGCTATGACCTTAACTATTTTGAGCCTCACTTTCCTCATATGTTATACTGGGATAATGAGAGCAAGTAATTATTAGAACTACTGTGATAAATGAGATAATAAATGGAAAGTGCCTGGCATCTGTTATTGATAACTTGATTTATTATTATTTTAATTTTAATATTGTACTTCATAAGAATTGAAACAATAAAGAAACATATAAAGACAAAAAAAGAGAAACATTTCCCTTTCTTCCAGCCCATCATTCAACCCACTTTGAGATATTTTTTCTATCATTTAGCTACATATATATAAATATTTATATAGCCCCAATTTCATTTTTAAAAACAAATAATATAATAAATAGCTTTGTTCATTTGTCTTTTCACTTAACAATAAATTTTAGACATCTGTCTTTGCATGTACATAGATTTCTCTCTTTTTTAATATTCTTAGCTGAAGTATCACTCACACAGAAAAATCACACAAATTTTAAGCATATTGTGAATTAGTGAACTGTCACAAGGCAAACCTGCTCCCACAAACACCACCAACTTAAGAAAAAGAACATTATCTGCATCATCAGATGTCCTGTCAATCACTTCTCAGCTAGACTGAGTTTTGCTTTATATTAGTGGGATCATATTGTATATATTCTTCAGTATCAATTTGCTTTTGCTCAGTATTATGTATGAGAGCATCCATGCTTCATTTCCATTGTTTTATAATATTCCATTAAAAGAATATTCACAATTCAGTTGTTCTTTCTTCTGTATATAGAACCCCACCCTGCCCCCTTTTGCTTATTATGAATAATGCTGCTATGATAATCTGGTATGTGTCTTCTGTGTTGAAGTGCATGCATTTTTGTGGTCTTTATACTAGGAGTTGAAGTTTTCTGTCAGAAAGTAAAAATATAATTCATTTAGTAGTTATTGCCAGTTTTCCAAAAGGATGTGTTCACTTTTTACCAGCAGTATTTAAGAGTTCCAGCTGATCTGTATTTTCACCATCAGCTGGTTTGCTCACCTTGTAGATTTTAACCATTCTGTGTTTATTATTCTAGCTTTAACTTTCATTTTCCTCACATTAGTGAAGTTGGGCATATTCTTGTGTTTAGTGGCTATTTTGATATCCCCTTTTGTGAAGTGTCAGCTTGTATGTCCTGCTCTTATTTTCATTTGGTTATTTTCTGTTTTTTCTTGTTGATTATAGAGTTATACCTATGTATATATCTAATATTTAGATACATATTAGAGAGCACGCAAGCTCTTTGTCAACCATATATATTGAAAGTATTTTCTCCAACCCCGTAGATCGTCTTGTCATTCTCTTAGGGGTGAATTTTGGTGAACATATGGTCTTAATTTTAGTGTGGGTCAATTTATCAATGGTTTCCTTCATGGTTATGATTAGTACTTGCTATATCATCTTTAAGATCACTCTGCCTGCCTCAAAGTTATGAAATTACTCTCCTATATTATCTAGATATATCTTATATATAGTATAATATAATATAATATAATATAATATAATATAATATAATATAATATAATATATATTATGTTAGCTTTATTTGAGATCTGCACTCTACCTAGAATTGATTTTTGTATACGTTATGAAGAAGGGGGTTGTGGTAGATTGAATAATGACCTCCAAATATATTTATGTCCTAGTTATTGGAACCTGTGACTATCAACCTTATATGGCAAAAGAGACTTTGCTGGTGTGATTAAATTAAAGGTCTTGAGATGGTGAGATTATCCTGGATTATCTGATTGGGTCAGGAAATGAATCAGAAACATCTTTTTAAGACAGAAGCAGAGGGAGATCTGATAATGGAAGAAGAGAGGTTATGTGACTATAGAAGCAGAGACCGGTGTGATGCAGTCACAAAGCAAGAAGCACCAGCAGCCACCAGAAAGAAGCAGAAGAGACAAGGAATAGATTTTCCTCTGCAGCCCCCAGAAGGAACTGGCCCTGCCAATAGCTTGACTGTAGCCTCATAAACACATTTATACTTCTGGTCTCTCAAATGGTGAAGGAATATATTTCTGTTGTTTTAAATACTGAGTTTGTGGTCATTTGCTGGACCAGCAATCAGAAATGAATACAAGGGGCCAATTTTACATTTTTGGCTTTTGATTTTCAATTGATCCAAAATTGTCAAAGCAAATAATTCTCATGCTGTACTTCCTGAATTTTCAGATATTTGTGGAATTTAAAAAACATTTTTAGTATTCTTATTTCCTTTTTGCTTTTGTTTATTTTTGTGACTATAAATGTATATTTAAGATAATGATTTTGTTGCTTTTGTACTCAAGCAATATTAAAGATACCCATGGATATGCACTAAACCAAATTGAAATCGCAACACTCAGAAATGGCCAGCATTACTATGTGGTAAACACTTCCATTGACATGAAGGCTGATAACTGGACACACAGATATGTAGAGAAAGCATTTCTTTTATTACAGCAGAACCATACTGTACATGGATTTTAAAATGAAAGTTATATTAAATCAGTAGTTCTCAAGCTTTTAGGTCTAAGGACCCTTTAGCACACTTAAAATCTATTGAGAAGCCCCCAAAGAACTTTTGTTTACATGATTTGCATAGCTAACTAAAAACTGGCACCTGCCATCTGCCTCTCCAAGGATCGGATCACGTTGGCACTCGCCACCTAACTCTGCTTGGATTCAATCACGAGCCGCTGCAGCCGCTGACCTCCAATCCTCTGTGAGAGGAGTTCAGGACGGAGGTCAGGAATGCTCTGGGAAAACGCTCCATGCTCTGGGAAAACTGGTTGAACAGGCCTTCAGATAGTACTTTCAGGAGAAGATTTTATGACCCCAATTCTTGCATCTCCTCATATCTAGAAACCACTAAAATCATTAATGATGACATCTGCTCCTCATGACTAGCAGCAGCCTCTGCCTAAGTGTGTGCTTGACTGCACGTCCCCCCTTCACTGAGATCATATAAAATACTGAGTTTTCACCTGCGGCTTTGGAATGGTTTCTCAGAGCTATCTGAGATGCTGTCTCCTGGGCTATAGTCATCATTTTGTCCCAAATAAAACTTAACCCACAACTCTCACGTTGTGTGATTTTATTTCAGTCAACAGCATCTTTCAATACTTACTGGATTAGAATTTAAAACAGAAAGTTTTCAAGTATTTATTGATTATTTTAATAACATTAAAAATGTTATTTTTAATAACAATAATAAAACCCATTGCATATTAACCTAAACAAACATATTTTATGGAAAGTAGTTATATTTTCCAAAACAAAAATAAAATAGTGAGAGTAGTAGTAGTATTCTATATCTTTGCAAATATCTTTAATGTTATGCTTAGTAAAAGACAGCTGAATCTCATATCTACTTCTTCATTCAATCTGTTGTGAATTGTTGCTTTGGTTGAAGCATATGAACTTCGTCCTCACACAGAATGTAGTCAGAAAAGAAAGATTACTTGAACAGCCCTTTTAAATACACACAGAATGGACAAGTGATAGTTCCTTAAAGCATAGTTGCAAATGGAATCTGAAACTATATTAGTGAGCCTTGCAGACTCTGTTACATAAAAATTCCATTGGTCTTTCTTGCACTTTGAGTGGATATTCTACCTGCACATGATTTTGTAACCCATTCATTGATTGTTTGAAAAGTGTTGGTTCATTGGGTTAAGGAGATCTTTCAAATATTGATATATTTACTATGCAATATTTTAAAAAAGCATATTCATTAATAGTACTACTGAACTTGAGACAGGAGGGAAGGGGGCAGGGCACAGCCATTAAAGGAATGACAGCAATTAACACCAAAATGGTGGAAGATTCAACTCTCAGTAGGCCTTGAGGCTCAAGATGGTAGGAGATTTGACTTCTAGTAGATCTTCAGCTTCGTTATACGCTCACTGTAATATTAAGGTGGTAAATGGCACTCCCACAGGTGTCATGACAGCTCTAAGGCTGACCATAAAAGGTCAAAGAGTGGGCAGTGACCAAATTCCTGGGAATCCCAGCCCTTTCCCTAGACTAGTTAGATCCTCCCACTTGTTAGCATATGAAGCTACTGAGCCCATAAAAACCGGCAACATCACGCCTTGTGAGCACCTCTCTTGCTCCCTTATCTCCCAAGATGGCCTGCCCTCTGTGTATGGAGTATCTACTTTTACTTTAACCTGAGCACCCAACCCCCACACCTCGTGGCCTTTCTCTTGCCTTTTAAAACAGCCTACACTCTGTGTAGTATGTATTTGTCTAAATAAATCTACCTTTACTCAACTGTGGCTTGCTCTTGCACTCTTTCTTGTGCAAAGCCAAGGACCCACCCGTGGCTCAACAGAGACCCGGGACACAGTCTTCCTCATAACCCACATCCATTTTTCCCTTATCAAACTTATCAGAAAGTGTTGGGAAACTCTGCAGCTTATTGGAGAGAAGGTAAGTTTAGCAGACCTGCTATATGTATACTTCCCCTTTTACTTTTTAGTTAATTCTGAGGTGGGAGGTAATTAGGTCTATTTATTTATTTTTTAATGGAGGTACTGGGGATTGAACCCAGGACCTTGTCCTTTAATAATAGAATGTTAAAGTGTTGTATACACAGGGATTGATAATTTCAAACAATGAATTCATTTTACTGCACCATTATGGGCATTTTTGTGCCCATTTTTGCTTTGAGTGCACAGTGAAGTAGAATAAAATGACTGAACACTGTCTGGGGCCACTGCCAGGACCCAAGGTGCTGGAAGTTTTATCCACTGTGACTTTTGTAACACGAGTGCAAATAGCAATACAATGAAAAAAGGCAAATATCTTAGTTTTAGTAAAAAAAAAAAAAATTAACATTATGGAAACCTGAAAGGGTCTTCAAGATTCTCAGGGGTCTGGATAAACTTGAAACATCTCTATATTAGAGTTCACATCAATTTAAAAGAAAAAAACAAAAAAACCAAAAACAAACAGAGTCAAACTAAAGGTATTACTGAACCTCAGACAAATGCTTCTTTAACATCTCAGCAAGAATGTCAGAAAATCTAAGTTCTCTCTCTCCCAGGCTTCCTGTTCTACGTGAATGGAATAAAAGTAACACCCAGGTCTCAAGAAATGGTTCAGAGAAAGGTGTCAGAAAAAAATGTGGAAGAATTTAAAATACAAAAGAAAAAAATCTAGCTCACCCCTTATTGTCTTGTTACGCGTTCTTATCTTTGAGCTGTTTTGCAACTCTGTAAGTTGGAGAAAAGAAATAATGATTCAAATAATTCTTGTCTATAGACATGCAAACTATGTGTGGTAAAATGTAATTGGTTATTATCCTCCAGGTAGAACTGCTTTCCATCTTATTTGCAAGTTTGCTTCATAATTCCTTAATCTTTATGTATGGCTCTGCTCCTGGGATTCTCCTTTGAACTGACTGTAGTATCTGACCAGGTCCCTCATTAATTAATAGGTTAAATAAAATCTTTGCCATGTGTTCTTTTTAAATGTCTTTTAGAAAAGTATCCTTTAACAAAGGAAAATAAGCTAATCTCAGTTTTTGAAATTGTAAGGTGTATCAGGAAAAATGATTTACATTATATTAGAGCAAATAAAACCAAAACCAACTCCAAAAAGAAAAAAATTACATAGAACACAGTGTGAATGGGGTCCCCTGGTGTTAAACAACATAGCAGCCTTGGACTGGACAGCAATACACACATCATGGAAGACTAAGATTGGAAAGAACGAAAAAAAAAGAAAAATTCAAAATATGAAAGGATCAGCTAGGAGTGAGACATACGATAGCCAAGAAATAGCACCAGATACTCCACGAGTGCTCCGAGTTACAGAACTGCCTGCAAATGTAACTCCAGTTAAGAGAGCAACACAGAGTGAACATAGCACGTAAAATAGATTAAATCGATATTGCAGAAGTTAAGAAGCAAATCGGACAAAAGAACAGCATTAAGGATTAATCATGAAATATGAGTAGCACAGGACAGAGTAAACGTGGTTGAAAATCACTCTTTTGCGATCCTTCTACATGTCCTTTGCTAGAGTTCACTCAGCCCATCCACATTTTTATCACACTTCTGAGGACATCAGCTGAACCGTGCTCCACATTAGCCCAGCGCCCGCAGAGGAAAAGACACCTTCACCTTTTCTGCCTCTCCTGAGATCCATTAGCAGTTTTTTGTGCCTTTACTCTTTAGCGTTTTCCCTTATTTTTCTCATGAACTCCTAGTGAACTTCTCAGGCTGCTTGTCTCTGAATTTGAGGGTATAATTAAAACATTTTAGTAGAATTTTTTTTTAATGGAGGTACTGGGTTTTTTTTTTAATTTTAATTTTTTATTAAAGTATAGTTAATTTACAATTTAGTTTCATCTATGCATATATCATTTTCAGATTCTTTTAAAATTTTTTTATTGAAGTATAGTCAGTTTATAAAGTTGCATCAATTTCTGGTGTACAGCATAATGTTTCAGTCATACATATACATATACATTCCTTTTCATATTCTTTTCCATTATAGGTGACTACAAGATATTGAATATAGTTCCCTGTGCTGTACAGAATAAACTTGTTGTTTATATATTTTATATATAATAGTTAATATCTGCAAATCTCAAACTCCCAATTTATTCCTTCCCACCCCCCCCATGGTAACAGTAAGTTTATTTTCTATGTCTGTGAGTCTGTTTATGCTAGACTCTTTTCCATCATGGCTTATTATAAGAAATTGAATGTAATTCCCTAAGGTATACAGTAGGTCCTTGTTTATTTATTTTATATAAAGTAATGCATACCTATTAAGGGGATTGAACCCAGGACCTTGGGCATGCTGAGCATGCACTCTACCACTGAGCTACATCCCTGCCCCTAGGGTCATTCTTAAGTCTTCTTTTTACTGGAGGGCAGGAGCTGGAGGCAATGGGAGCACATTTAGAAACATGGAACTCTGTACCAGCATCTCAAGTTTTCTCTTCTTGGGTACATATCATGTTGTTCATAAAATGACATAAGCTTGTTCTCTCTTTAATTGTTAGCTTGTTCCCCACTCTCATCCTTTTTGGAGAGGGGAGGGTGAATTATTTTGTTAGGCACTAAGAGCCAGTCTGTTACCCTGCTCCATTCTACTGTTTGTACCTAGAGCTTTCTATTGCTTGGTATTTTTATAAATTGCTTTATGTTACAATTTCAGACTCATATTTTTGAGATAAGACTTTGAAGTATGGTATACAGGAACAAAGTAGAACAGAGCTGAACATTTAGGTCAAGCTGTTGTACCATATGTACACAGCTTGTCTTTTAAAGCTTCGACAACTGAATTTTAAAGACTGATTATTCACATTAAACAAGATGTATGTAGTATCATGCAAGAATGAGTTATTTTTAAAGGAAGCTCAGCCACTAAAATGAATGACAGGAATGAAGGGTCTTCTGCAAGTGTACCAACGGGACATTACAAACCATAGCAACCCGGTATTACAGAGCATGGTAAGGCTACTTTAATGAAGGTAGTGGGAATGAAGGTAAAAATTAACAACTCAGCTTTGTTCTTCTTATAGTCTTCTGTGTAGTAACAGTTTTTGATTCATCATACTGATTTATTCTATTAATAAGCAATTTATTGTTTTATATAGTAATAACCTTAAAGGAATTCAAAGTATTTTGCTGCTAACATATGATGTAGATGGGGAGATGGAAGACCTGTGTTTGCTGATTTATTTACATATATGCAATTGTAAATTATTCACTTCAAAGAATGTGAGCCTTACTGTTTAATTGACTTTTTCACTTTTTAATCAATCAACTTTGTATTATAAAACCTAGATTATGTAATTAAAGTTTTGAGTAAGCACTCAGGAGGAATCCTTTGGTTTTCACAAATAGTACTAAAGACATTATATTTTCAAATACAATTATGATAAAAGTTACTTGATTCTTAGAATTGAAAAATCAGTGACAAGTAAATGAGAAAGACAACAGAAAATTTTCAGAATAGAACTACTAAAGGAAATTATATGTAATGACATTTTTTTTAAACCTTGTGGGTTGAGTAATCCATATTCCACATTACATTTAGTTCATCTTTGCTTATCGAACCAAAAGACATCAAGCAATTATGAATCTCTCCAGCGTCTCTATACCCATTTTGTTCCAATTCATGTTCCCTTTGGACAGGACTTGAAAACACTAGAAGGGCTCATTATTAAGCCATTGAAGAAAAGTCATTCTGTTGTTTCACTGAAAAGATGCTTGATGATTAGAGAAATGTGAACCTATTCTTTTTTTGAACTAATTCTTTATGCTTTTAGGCTGTGTAGTAATTTTTTCAATGAGTCTTTAATGTCTTGAATTTTTCTGAATATTTATACAGAAAATATTTTGAAACTCTATAAAACTATAATTCTCAAATTTCATTTATCCCAATGAAATCATTAATTGTATCACCTGATTTAAGATTCATTAAATATAAAAAATACTGCTTAGAACAAGTAACAGTACTATTACTTGTAAAACAATGGATTCTAACTTCTAGGTATCATAGCCTTTTAGAGAGATAATTCTAATAATTTTGAATCTAAAATTTATATATGTATAGTATAGTATATATTTAAATATAGGATGGTATGTATATATATAATTGGTTTCATAAGAAAGAAACAATAATGAAATAACTTGAGAAACAATGATAGCCTAGTCAACTTTTATAAAATTTTAGTTTGCTTGTCTATTGCATTGGGTTATAGATCTGAAATTTTCTAAGCATGGATATTTCATCATTTCACTGAAATACTGAAGATTTATGTATTATGTGTATTTATGGTTTATATGATTATGTGGCTTGCTACTTCCATTAAACTTTTTTTCTCTGTTTGAACTATTCTTATGAATGCTACCAAACACGAATGAAAGTTTGTTTTGAGATCAGAACAGACTCAGCATCACCACTTTGAATGAAAATAAAATGCAATATCATTCCTTATAGAATTGATAATGATGAATATGATAATGTGTTTATTAAACTGGATACATAAACAGTCAAATTTGGAAATTTACCATAAAGAGACACAGATTTCTATAACCTCCCATAAAAGAAATTACACCATACATTTGAATGGTACTTTGTATTTTTCAAAGCACTTTTTTGTATATTTTTTCAAACCTCATGGATTTGATCATAAAAATTACATCTGCATTTTTTGTAGTCAGACAGAAATACCAAAAGGTTAATTGATTTACCCTACTTTGCACAGTTAGCTGACACCCGACCTGGGTTCAAGTCTACTGTTGGTGACCTCCTGACACTTTTTGTTTATTTAATCATTCAAACTTCTATTCAAATCTGCATGATTACAGAAAACATGGGGTATGTAAGTTAGTAACACATAAAAAAATTACAGTAAGATGGTATGAAACCATGTTTTCATCTTAACATGTTTACAATGGAAAATATTTTGTTTGGAGTGTTTGTTTGTGGTTCAGTTTATTACTTTCACTTGACTAAATTTTTGTTGTTATTGTTTTAAACCATGTATGTTGCAGCTTATCAACAAAAATCTATGAATTTTTTTGTGAGCAAAAAAAAAAATTAGGACCACCTGTGGGAGCAGCTGATGGCCCCTTCCTTCCTGGTGGCCTGTCATAAGGACTGCTCTCCGAGCTTGCACTGGGTTCCCTCCTGAACACGCAGGCTCTTGCTGTGGCTTTAGGACTCCACTTTCCTGGCTGTCCTTAAAGGTCTGCACTTGCACAGCAGCAGCTGCTCATGGTTTGAAGACACTGTAGAGCAGCGGTGGTGATGTGGGCAGTGACGTGTATTTAGGGTGTGGCTGGGATGAGCTGGTTGGTCAGTGGAAGGACAGAGGAGAGTGAGGGACCGTGGCAGCAGCCCGGCGCATAATTAATTACACATGCTTACTACATGCTGCTGCAGGGTGGGCCAGTTTCTGAAATGTATAGAGAGCTTATTTTGGTTTTTCCTAGCCTGCTAACTGTGCTTAAAACAAAGCTGTAATACAAAAGTCTTAGAGGAAATGAATCCTCTTCATTTGGATGGAATGGTTAAGAATGAAAACCAAAAACTGCACCAGTTTCATCCCACTAATGTCTCATTCTTGATCCCAGAATTTCTCATGTTCTAATTGTGCTTTTCCAGGGTGGAATGTCTACCAAATGGATACAGCATGAATGACATCCGTTAGATAAAAATATGGTATCCGGGGCTTCCAATTCCCAGTGTCCTTGTCAGACAAGCCCAAGGGAGGCGGGGTTAAAGCACATCTAAACAAGATGCTTCAGCACTTCAGGGTGCCATGTGCCAAACACTGCTTTAACCACATTAACTGTACTAAGTTTTTCATCCCGAAACACCTTTTAACATCTTTGGTACTGTTATTATTAACATTATTTCACTTTACAGATACTGGAGTCCAGAGATGTTAAGTAATGTGCCCAAACAGCAGAATCAGGCAGTGTAGTTTCAGAGTAATTTTCTTTTCTTTTTTTAATTGAAGTAGAGTTGATTTACAATGTTGTGTTTGTTTCCAGTGTACAGCATAGTGATTCGGATGTATACACACACACACACATACACACATATATACATACATGCACATACTTTTTCAGATTCTTCTCCATTATAGGTTATACATGATATTGAATATAGTCCCCTGAGTACTGTATAAAATAGGTCTTTGTTGTTTATTATGTATGTATATATTTTATACACACACACACACACACACACACACATATATATATGGATGTGTTCTGTTAATCCTAAGGTCCTAATTTATCCCTACTTTCTTCCCCCCCTGGTAACCATAAGTTTGTTTTCTATGTCTGTGAGTCTGTTTCTAATTTGTAAATAAATTCATTTATATCACTTTAAAAATATTATATCTATATATCTATATCTATATCTATATCTATATCTATCACATCCTTATCCATTCATCTGTCAGTGGACACTTAGTTTTCTTCCATATCTTGGCTATTGTAAACAGTGTCACTATGAACACCGAGGTGCATGTATATTTTCAAATTAGAGATCCTTCTGGATATGCATCCAGGAATGGAATTGCTGGATCATATGTTGACTCTATCTTTAGTTTTTTAAGGAACCTCCATACTGTTCTCCATAGTGACTGCACGTTTACACTTCCACCAACAGTGTGGGAGGAATTTCTTAATCACTGGGTTATATGGTTCTTGAGATGGGCATGGCAGCAATTTCAGTCCTTGACTGGGCCCATTTGTTTGTCTTTGCCATGATGTCTATCCACCAGAAGCTTGTTTTTCACTGGTCCATTCCCTATGTCATTATGTCAGAGCAGATTTGAATCTCTCACTGATTTATTTCTTTGTAAATTTCATAGAAATAGAGTCTAATTGTTCTTAACACAATTGTTCTATTTCAAGAGAAGCTTAATGAATCACATCGTTCTAGGTCAAGGGTCAGCAAATGGTGGGCCATGGCCCCAGTTCTACCATAGATTGGTAAATGAAGTGCTTTTGGAACACAACACGTTCATCTACTTACTTTCTCTGTGGCTACTTTCATGCTACACTGGCAGGGTTGACCAGTTGTGACAGACACTGCCTGGACTGCAAAAAAAATTTTATCCTCTGGTCGTTTCAGAAAAATTTGCCAACCTTTGTTCTGCTCTTGATGGCACAAGAGACCAAGAAAAAAGGTAGGTTTGATTCAAGCTATGTTTTGACTAAACCCTTGAGGAAGAAAGTATAACTGTTTAACAGCATAATTCCCTAAAATACAGTTTCAATAACGACTAATTTTTCATGACAGCCTTCAAAGTTGAGTAACTCATGAAGAGAACTTTAAGAACTCTTCTAACTGAGTGTTTCCTCTATGGAGGGCTCTGGCTGAAGTACTGAGGAGGTGGGTGGAAGAGATGCAGGACATGATTCTAGATGATGAGGTGTTCCCTAGTTAGAGAAGAGGTATAATTACAAATTGTTGGGGTGACGAATCTCGACTCAGCCCCAGTCTGTAACAAGTCCTCCTACTAGAAAACTATCACAGTCAGCTTTCTCATGGAGTTAGACACATGGTACCTCTCCACTGAATGGTGGGAAACAGGACCCAGCTCTTCTCTTATTCATCTCTGTACCCCTCAGGGTGCCCAGGAGAGTGCAGTGCTTTATGGGCACTCAGTTCAAACTTGTTGGACTTGACTTTCCTGTCAATACAAGACGATACAATAAAAAGCCATCTCTCTGTACCTTATGAATGACAATGTGTGAATTCCTCCATGGTTGCTTTCCATCCCACTCTCTCCCATATCTGTTGGGAGCAAGCTCCGTTGGGAGCTAGTAAGGAGGGCGAAGATATTAAAAAAATTTTATGGTACACATTGTAAAATTGATTTTAAAAACTGAGCAAATTTTTCCTATAAGAAGGAAAAGCTTTTTAATATGCTGTCAGGAAATCCTGTGAGATTTCATTGGCCTTGGCATCAAAGGTCTCTAATGAAGATATTGCGTCTTCCACTGGGAAACATTGCATAGAGAGAGGCATCTGCTCTGGTTCTTTAGATATAATTTGTTGTCTTTAGTAATATCAGAAATCTCTTCTTCGAGCCTTTCCTCAATGTAAGAGGAAGGATGCTCCCATATCTTACCTGTTTTGTCAGTTCCTGCCTGGAATAAATACCTCCCACCAGTCCTTTTACTCTTTCTTAAACACAAACAAAAAGTATTAGGAAGATGACTTCTGAATCCTGTTCTCCCACTGGAGGTGCTCATGTGATCTGCCTCCTGCACCTCGGCCAGATGTCTGCTCCTAATTCTCAAATCACGTCCTTCCGAAGGGCCTGCTTCTTTCTTCTCAAAGAAGTAGCAGAGGATGGGTTCACCTGCATAGTCATACATCCCATGACAAACCTTCTGACTGGTGTTGCTCGCGGAGAGAGCTCATTTTCTGCAAGTGAGCCTGAAGGCTTTGTGTGGTCTCACCCCTTCCCCCATGACCCACTACGAGCTCCTTTGACTGGGTTCCAGAATTCTGAATTGGTTCAGTGGCAGATTCAAAAAGCTTTCTTTTCATCTTGACTGCTGTTCTCAGAGCTGTCTCTCTCCCACAGAGAGTTCTTTTTAAAACCTTCCTTTCTAAAGAATTTTACTGTAACCCCATAAGGATTCAAGTTTTATCTTCCTTTTGTTCCTTTTCAACATCAATTAGCTGTTGAGGCAAACTGAGAAAAGATAAATCTACAGTTTTGAACTAGGAATATGATTCAAAGCTGACATTGGCTTATCAACCTGATGTTTCTCTATCCTTTTCCCTTTAATATTTGCTGATACAAGGTAAAAATGTTCCATACATGTTTGTGAAATGAAATTCAGTTTTTGCTAAAATGTTCAGGAATAGAAAAAAAAATACCAAAACTAAAAAGCAAACAACAACCCCCACCAAAAAAAACAAAAAACAAAAACAAAAAAAACCCCAAACCAAACCAACAAAACAGACAAAAATTAACTCTGACACTCTAAAATGAAACATCTGTTTTAATTTCCTCACTACTTTTAATTGCTCCTACACATAATATATTGATTTCAAAGAAAAGAAAATTAGCCTTTAAGTCAACTTAAGGGACATCTTTTAAATTGCGAATGTCTAACTGAATCACAAAAATCTTTGTGTTCATCTGTTGTGAGGCTTTTATGAGGTTGACAAATTCCAAGAGGAGTGAAAGCTGAACCCCATAAAACATTGTGCATAAAACACTGTGTATTCCTAAGGGTGTGGGGTTAAATTGCCACTTTACAAATTAACAAGAAGGATGCTCTATAGACAAAAAAAAATTTCTTCCATCACCAGCGATGAAGCTCCCTGGAGTGAACAGCTTCCATGCACCCAGCCCCCTGACAACAACAACTATGTAAGACAAAGACACAGTGGCTAACCATTTCAATGGCATTCTTTTCTGGCTAATAATTTCTAGTTTGACTCTTTTGGTAGGTCACTGGCTACAAAAAGCACAACTAACTGTATGGGGGTAAAATCAGCTTGGGTTTTACTTGTTTGGAGTATAAACCTGGACAGGGCGCACACACTTGGCATGTATTTCCATGGCCTTCAAAACACACCTCATGTGGCATTTGGTAAAAACACACTTTCTACAAGAAAATACCTTCCAAATCTATGTAACTTAAAAAATTGCAAAGCCAGATAATCACTTGGCTTTCCTTGTGGCTTTAAATTATTATGTTTGTGCCTTTTGTTCTATGTTTTGGTTTGTTTCCCCTGTGATGCACTATTACATCCAAATTTCATGGTCATCTACCACCGCTCTGGTTTCCTTTCAAAAAATTTGGTTTTTCTTTTTTTCTTTCTTCTCTCTCTTTTCTAACATGAATAAATCAAACATTCTAGAGCCATCATTTAAACATGGGTGCTTAAACTCCTGGGAAATAAATAATGCTGGCCCAGTTCTGACAAGTTAGTTTCTTTCTCAGATATAAATTCTCAGGTTTAACTTAATGTTCAAAACTTCTAACTACATCCAGTTTTCCTAAAATGCTTCTTTTAGGCGTTTTAATCATATTCAAATAATTTAAAAAGGTTTACATTTTGTCTAGAAAGTACAGAATGGTGAATCGATTTAGCCAGACATTTCAGAGCAGAGGAGAAACTCATCTGGAAATAATGAGTAGACTTGCAGTGGGTAATCCATCCAAGTGCTGAAGATATTACATCTCTAATATAGGGAACTATTAAAACTATTGTGCATCTATTTCAAAAGAGAAAAAAAATCAAATATCTCATTTAGAATATTGCAAGGAATACACTTAAGTGGTACTCCCCCATAAATGAAAGAGGCCATAATGTACAGAATCCTGCTCATAGAGGCATTTCCTTAAACAAATACTGTTAATTCTGCTTTTTTTTTTCAAACCAGTTAATTCTAAGATAATGCTTAAAGAGTGATAGAAATTTTTCCAATTGTCAAATGAATGCCTTTTCCCAAGCTACCGAATATTGAGTGCAATTCATGTTTAGTTATTTATATTATACAAATATGCTCTCTGAAACATTTGCAGCATTAATGTTTGACTGTTGTAGCCATATGCTGTCAAATTTATATGCTTGCTAAATTCTTCCTTGCTGGTTCAGAGAGTGTAAGTCATGTTCCATTAAATGATTCATAAATTAAAGAAACTTTTAAAGAAAACTGGAAAGAACCAAGGTTTCCTTTCGGTCATGTTTTATACACGGGGCTAGGATAGTTTTCCCAAAATATTTACAAAAATAATTCATTAATTCAGTAGGTTAGCATTTGAGAAAGAAACATGACATATAGGAGGTTGAACATTTAATACTCACTGTAGAGAACAGTTCCATTCAAAGCGTTTGTTTTTATCATTAAATAGATGGTAACACTTCTGTTATGTTCCTTCTCTGGGACAAGTTTCAGCTCCTCCAAGAATGTAAAAAAAGGCAGTTCTAAATAGGAATTCCCATTGAATGATGGAAAAAATAAATCTGCATCTGAAAAAAAAAGAGATCATATTAATATAACCTGATGGCATTCTATTGCTAATCAAGTAGATAAGAACATAGTGTTTACAGTTATCACTTAAAATGATTAACACTGATATTTATAAATATTCAATCCAACTTCAGGAAATTTAGATAATTTTTAGATAATAAGGATAACAAAATTTGTGAAGCCATTGTTTCAAATAATTAATCACCAGTCAGGAGAAAAAAACTTGAAGCAAAAAATTTAATTTGTTGTTCATGGATGGGCTGTAAGGGTGAGTAAACACTCTGAAATTGTATGAAATAATCTGTGTCCTTGCATATGTAGGCATAATTGATTTCACTAGATTCTTAAACTATTCTGTGATATAAATGGCTGTACATCAAATAATACACTTAAAAATCCATGAATTTTATTTGATGCAATCACACCTCAGTTAAAAAAAAGTCTGTGACGCAAAAAGATTAGAAATGTATCACAAAGAGGGATTTTATTAATTCATTAATGTTTAGTGCTTTTCAATAATATTCAGATAAGATATTTTGTAAGTAGTATTACTATACTATGCAAGGTGATTAATAATTTTTTAGAGGTATCATTTTAGAATTATTAATCTTTTAAGTAAATTAATCTCATAAAATCTTGAGGCAGGCTCATGAAATTTGGAAAGTATTTTTTTGTCAGACATTGTCTGTAGCCTGGGTACGTTGGACGAGCATAACACATGGGAGGCTGGAAACGCAATTTTATTTTTGTCTCTCTCACAGTGGGGGAAATTTTCTTCGCTTCTGGATGAAAACTTGGCGGTCCCTAGGAGTCTTACCTTCTTTCTAGGTTATGCAGTGATTCAGAAACTAATATCCAGTCTAAGACATCGTTGGACACTTAAATCTTCCCTCAGAGAGGTGCTGCCCACCCCCCTCCGCCCGCCAACAGCTGCAGGGCACTGGCGCTTGGACCCCTGCTGTCTGTCGTCAGAGGCCCAAGGAAGCTCCTTCATGTTCTTTTTCTCTTAGTGCCCCACCCTCAAGCCAGCTGCTGCTTCTGATACTCCAGCTCTGAATGTAGGGAAGGCAAAGCGGGTGGAAAGGAGAGAGAAGTATGCAGAGAGCTGTGAGAGCCGGCCACCCAGACTGCTGTAGGGAGCCCTATCCCCAGCTTGCTCCTCTTCCGCTTCCTAGCTCTTAGCATCGACTCTCCCAGCCTTGGAAATCGCATCACTGTCCACCCATCTCTTCTCAAACTAGTTGGGGTTCCTGTCACCTCTTTCTTAGATCAAACATTGCAACTTTCCTTCTGCTACCACTGCCCTTGTTTAAGTTCTTACTATTTTTCAACTCATCTGTTGGCAACAGCTTCTTTCTAACTGGCCTCCCTCCCCACAGAGACTATTAGCTGTCATCGCTGTGACGTCCGCTTTAGTCAGTTGTAATTAACTAAGATTTTTGATGAAAACCTTCAGTAACTTCCGATCTACCCTGTCCCCTAGACCATATTTCCCGGCATTTGCTGTCACCAAGGAGCATTGAGCCTAATATGCAGTGTGAGGCCAGATGAAAAGGAGAATCTAACAAAATCTGCCCCATCTGTCTTCTGGATGGCTCTCTCTCCCTGGGAAGATCTGCGTTTCACTCATCTCTGCAGCCCCTTATGGCGTGACTAGGTTTGTACATTTTAGGCGAAGCCATTCTTAGACAAATACAAAAATACAGCTTAAACTGTCATTTGTGGTGGTTTTTTTGGGAAAAAAAGGACAGAAAGACATTCTTATAGTTAAAATGGCATAAAGGAAGACTACAGAGATGGGCTTCTAGCCTTTTTTTTTTTTTTGTGGTTAAGCTTTTCACATTATTGGTAAATCCACAAGAAATTTTCTTTATGTGAGGGTTCACCTATGAATGAAACACTTGTAAACCTATAATCAGGTTTACTTATTCTGAGAAGTGGTGAACTCACTGAGAACAATAAAAAGCATAATTCAATTTGCTAAAAAATGCCTTCCACACTGCTTCGCAGGAGCGCGTCTTCTGTGTAATTTAGGCATGTGTGCCTACTTCCTGGCTTACTCCTTCCTTGAGCCTTTATTTTCATAGCTGACAGGTTTTACGAAAATTATGACAGGAAATAACAATTACGAACAATAAACATTTGCTATTGAATTGCTTTCTAACCATATTAATTTTTGTTATCATCATGTTCAGTGGATATGTTGAAAAACAGAACTGCCCTGAATGTGGAAAACAAGATTAATTGGGGTTAGATGGAGTGTTTCCCTGCTGCTTCCAGAAGCCTCTTCAGGCAGTGCTGTTTGAACACACTCCAAATTTATTTTTCTTCCAATTAGAAATGGAAAAAAAAATCCAATATCTTTATATGGAAATCTGTGTTAAACAGCTTACAAAATATGTCCTTCAGTAGTTAATGAGTGGCTTCTGATTATAACATAGACATCTGTAATGTTTAAATGTATTAAAAGATCATATAGATTGATCTAAGTAATTATATTAATTTTTATATGGTTAACAAAATTTAAAATCCATCTGGGTCATGGGAAAATCCAATCAATTAACCCAAAAGAAAGATACATTAAAACCCTAAATTATCTAAAACTCTCAAACTGTCAAAGGAAGGTACGGAACCATAGTATTGAGCTGGAAGCATATTAGGTTAAAAATATGGATGAATTTAATTTTTTTTCACCAAATGTATTTCTATGATATGAATTAGAACATAGTCAATTAATAACAACAACACTTTGAAATTTTTATCCAGGAGAGCACTTTGAAGTACTTTATGATAAAGAAAACAGAAGAGATGAATATTTTTACTCTTAACATAATGCAACAGAGCAATGCAAGTGTTATTCATTCTGAGTAGAAATGGAACACTTTGTCTACATTGTGAGTCATAATCTTTTTAGTCTTATAAAAAGGTGTTCTTGATTGAACCCTAGAAAATGGCATACTAACATACAAACAAAGTTACAAATGCAGTGAATCACAAATTATCCTTATGCCTTTATTGTAATTCCTGGTATTAGAAGAAACATAATATTGTTTGCTATTCCTCCTTTATAATGGAAATAAATTTGATTTACTCAGCAGACATTAAAAATTCATACTCTTGAAATGCTTTCATTGAGTTTTTCTTACTTTCCCCAGAAGGAACATCATATAAATTCTACGACTGAATTTACAGAAAGGAAATAAGACTGATGTAAGACAATTATTACTACATATTTTGTTTTTAGTTTAAAAAATTACATTCTTTCTTTTATGATTCCAATTTTATTAAACTCTGTGATTAAAAAGAATATCACCAGTTAATAAGTCCATATATCTGGCTTTCTGAAGGATTCATTACTGAAAAATAATATATCTAATCAATGATATTGAAAGCCACAAAAGTTATAATTATCTCTCTTATTCTAAAATTATAAAATTAAGTTCCAAGGCCAATGAAATAGAATTAGATGCTATATATATATTAATTGTGAGAAACTTCAGTGTCTTAAAGATTTATATATATAAATATATACAGTATTTATAATATTATGCATAGTACTGTAGTATATAGCACATATAAATTGCACTAAATATTTTTAACACATCACACATTTTTCTTATTTTAGAAGTAAAAAAAATGTTTTAGATTTGGATGGGCTAAATTATTACATTTACTTGGGTAATTTCCCTGTGTTAGACATTCAAGTTTATATTAATTCATAAAAGTCAATCAATTTGTCAAGTGCCTGATAAGAATTATCACTGTATTTCTTTTTAAAACATATATCAAATGTATTATTATTATTTTTTGAAGAATAGGCAGTATCAAATACCCTTGTTGTTCCTGCTAGCACAGCTGCTGTTTTTGCTGCATCTACTTTTCTCCCCCAGAAAAGCACTTGCAAAAATCAGGACAGGACTCATATTTCTCCTATTGACCATAGGCACTTCACTCTTCAATTTAAAGCATGAAGAGTTGCTCTGCATCTGTCCAAGGCATGCACAAGGAAGCAAGGTGTGATAAAAAAAAAAAACCAAAACACCAAACTTTCTCATCCGTCATTG
Organism: Vicugna pacos; assembly: GCF_048564905.1. Taxonomy (NCBI): domain Eukaryota; kingdom Metazoa; phylum Chordata; class Mammalia; order Artiodactyla; family Camelidae; genus Vicugna; species Vicugna pacos. The sequence continues at coordinate 7,677,505 of NC_132994.1, read as the reverse complement.
TCACAGCCAATGTAGCAATACTGGTTTTTATCCCTTGGTTTCTCTGTCAAGAATGGCTGATCATCATGATCTGCCCTCTGACCCTCTCAAAAATCTGAAGCTTTGAAGCTATGACCCTGCCTCTTTCCTCTTAGAAAATAAAACCAAGTAAAACATCATTTAGCACGCCAAAAATATCTTCCATGAAGTAAAACTGCAGCTAGGACAAGAAAGATACAAAGAACCATGAACATCTCACACTGCATTTGACATGCTGTCATAATAGCTACCAGTCTGTAGTCTATTTCTATACCTTCTTTCTTCCCTTAGTTTAGAAATTTTCCCTGAGTGATCTCATTTGTTCCCATAACTTTAGCTACTTTTTAGCTTCTGAAAACACTCAAATTTTCATCTTTAGTTCAGATAGCTTCTGACTTTATACATCCAGCTGCCAACTATATGGATCTACGGGGAGGGAATAGAGGCAACCTGAACTCAGTATGTCCAAAACAGTTTTTTGTTTTCTCTCTTTTGAACTTTGATCCTCCTTCTCAATATCAAGTCAATAACATCTTCCTTCTTATTAACACAAATACTTGTTAGATATTCCTACTATAGCCCTTATTCAGCTGCACAGTGATACTTCCCACCGTGACTCACTGTATGATAGCTGCGAGCTCCTTAAACGCAGATATCATGGCTAAACTTTTTTCTTCTAGTTTCACTGAGCTAGAAATGACATTGAGCAACTGTGTATTTAAGGTGTACAGCATGATGATTTGACTTACATACATCGTGAAATGATTATCACAATGTTTATTGAACAAGCAACATCTCACATAGATAGAAAATGAAAGAAATAGTAAATATTTTTTTCCTTGTGATAAGAACTCAGGATTTACTCTCTTAAAAAAATTCATAGATAACATAGAGCAGTGTATACTTATCATGCTGTGCACTATATCCCTACTAATTTATGTTATAACTGGAAGTTTGTACTTTTTGACTGCCTTTATGCAATTCCCCATCCCCCATTCCTCACCTATGCTAATCACAAATCTGATCACTTTTTCTATGAGTTTGTTTTTTGCTTGTTTGTTCTTGAAGTGTAATTGACCTACAACACTATATTAGTTCCTGCTACACAACAGTGTTTCCAAATATTTCTATACATTTAAAAATGATCACCATCATAAGTCTAATTACAATATGTCACCGCACAAAGATATTACATCATTATTGACTGTATTCTCCACACTGCACACTTCACATCTGTGACATTTATTTTGTAACTAGAAGTTTTGTATCTCTTGATCTCCCTCACCTATTTCTGCCCTCCCACTGCCCATTTCCCCTCTGGCAACCACCTGCTTGTGTCTTTGACTCTGTTTTGTTATGTTTGTTCTTTTGTTTTGTTTTTTCAGATTTCACATACAAGTGAAATCAGACAGTATTTGTTTAGATTCCACATATAAGTGAAATCATATAGTGTTTGTCTTTCTTGGACTTACTTCATGTAGCACAATACTATCTAAGTTCCATCATATTGTCTCAAATGGCAAGACTCCATTCTTTTTTCTTGCTGTATACTATTCCATTCTGTTTCTATACAGCTCCTTCTTTATCTGTTCGTCTATTGATGGGCACTTGGGTTGCTTCCCTGTCTTGACTATTGTGAACAATGCTGCAGTGAACACAGAGGTGCATATCTTTCCTAATTAGTGTTTTCATTTTCTTCAGACATGTACCCAGGAGTGGAACTGCTGGATCATATGGTAGTTTTAATTTTTTGAGGAATCCATATACTGTTTTCCATAGTGGCTGCACCAGTTTACATTCCCACTAATAGCGCACAAGAGTTTCCTTTTTTCCGCATTCTCACCAACACTTGTTATCTGCTGTCATTTTTTCAAAACAACTTTACTGTGATATATTATGACTCCTGTACAATCAACTACACATATTTCAGATGTACAATTTGATGAATGTTGATAGAAGTACACATCCATGAAACCATGACCCCAATCAAGATAGCTCACATTTCCATCTCTCCCCAAGAGGTGCAAATTTCTAATTCCCAATTTATCCCTCCCCACCCCCTTTGCCCCCAGTAACTGTAAGTTTGTTCTCTATGTCTGTGAGTCTGTTTCTGTTTTGTAGATAAGTTCATTTGTGTCCCTTTTGTGTTATCTGTTGTCTTTTGGATGATAGCCATTCTGATAGGTGTGAGGTGCAATCTCATTGTGGTTTTAATTTGCATTTCCCTGATGAGTAGTGATGCTGAACATCTTTTTCCTGTGCCTATTGGTCATCTGTGTGTTTGCTTTGGAAAAATGTCTGTTCAGATCCTCTGCCCATTTTTTTAAATCAAGTTGTTTGAGTTTTTTTTTTTTTTTGATGTTTAGTTGTATGAGTTCTTTATGTATTTTGGATATTAGGCCCTTATTGAATATACCATTTGCAAATCTCTTCTCCCATTCATAATGTAGCTTTTTCATTTTGTTGATAGTTTCCTTCACTGTGCAAAAGCCTTTTAGTTTGATGTAATCTCATTTGTATATTTTTGCTTTTGTTTTCCCTGCCTGGGGAGACATATGCAAAAAATATTAGTATGATTAATGTCAAAGAGTATTCTGCCTATGTTTCTTTTCAGAAGTTTTATGATTTCAGGTCTTAAATTTAAGTCTTTAATCCACTTTGAATTTATTCTTGTGCATGGTTTGAGAGAGTGGCCCAGTCTGATTCTTGTGATGTAGCTGTTCAGTTTTCCCAACACCATTTATTGAAGGGGCTTTCTTTTCCCCATTTCATATTTTTTCCTCCTTTGTCATAGATTAGTTGCCCATATGAGTGTGAGTTCACTTCTGAGCTCTCTACTCTGTTCCATTGATTTGTGGGTCTTTTTTTCAGGAGTCATCTGCATGTCCTCTTTGGAAAAATGTCTATGCAGATTCTCTGCCCATTTTTAAATCAGGTTGCTTATTTTTTGATGTTGCATTGTCCTTCTGTTGTGGCGGGTTGGCTACTGTGGGCAATCTCACGGGCGTGGCTGCTCCCTGGTCTGCTTGGCTGCCTGGCCCTTTCTTGTGGGGGGTAGAACTGAGTCATGAAGTGGCTGGCTGTGGAGCTCTGGGCATCTAGGGAAAGTGTGGGCCCACTGGTAGGTGGAGCCATTTTCCAGTATGGGTGGTTGTAAGGCGTCCAAGATCTAATGTTGGCCTGCTGGTGGAAAGGCCAGTTCCTGACGTGGCTTGCTGTGGGGCCCGTGGGGTCCTGAAGCTGGTGTTAGCCTTCTGGTGGGTGGCTCCAGATCCTGGGTGGCAGGCTGAAGGACCCAAGGTGTCAGGAGCTGGTTTTGATCTGCTCATGGGCATGGCCAGTGCTGGTGCTGCTGCCTTGCTGGTGGGTGGTTAGTGTCCTGACACAGAGAGAGTGCAGCTGCAGTGTTCCTGGGGCTGACGTCCATATACTGGTGGGTTGGGCCAGGCCCACGGGATCTCAGGGCTGGTGCCAACCCAGTGGTGTGTGAGGCTGGGTCCTGGGGCTAGTGCCAATGCACTGGTTTGCTGACCCAGGTTCTGAGCCCTCTGGTGGGCAGGCCTAAGTCCCGGAGTGGCTGTGGACTCAAGGTGTCCGAACTGCTAGTGGCTGTGGCTGTGTCCCTCTCTGGGGAACCCCTTGGCCTGTGTTGTCTCAGTACTGCTGCAGTACAGGCGGGGCCAGGTCCCAGCATAATAAGCTAGAGGGAGGATTCCAAAATGGTCACTTGCCTGCACCAGTGTCCATGAGGTAGAACGTGCTCCCCAGAATGGCTTCTGCCCATGTCTGTGCCCCCAGGTGAGCTCCAGGTGCCTCCTGCTTCTCCAGGAAGTTCTCCTAGGTCAGCAGGTGGGTCTGACCCAGAGTCCTTTCAAATTACCGCTTCTGCCCTGGGTCCTGGAGTGTGTGAGGTTTTGCGTGTACCTTTTAAGAATGGAGTCTTTATCTCCCATGGTGCTCAGGCTTTCCTGAAATGAAGCCCCACTGGCTTTCAAAGCCAAACATCTGGGGCTCATCTTCCTAGTGCAGGACCCCTGGGCTGGGGAGCTCGATGTGGGGATCAGAGCCCTCACTACTTGCGGAGAGCCTCTGGAATTGTAATTAACTTCCCACTTGTGGGTTGTCCACGCAGGGGTAAATGTCTTGACTATTCAGTTTCTATTCAGTGATTTACTGTGTGATGATACATTGCTGATAATACCTCTATTAGACAGTACCTGGAAAATAGAATGTATCTAGCCGCCTTGGTTAGATACATGGGTGCTAAAGGATGGGAAATATGTTCCTGTGAAATATGTTCCTGACACTTAGGAAATTTTTGTGGGTTCTTTCATCCAGAGCATATAGAATAGCCCTGCCCAGAGCCAAAAACAATGTATAGCTGCCTGGCAGATAACTTTCTATCATGGAGAAAGCTGAGGACCAATCTGACTCCCCAAAAACGATGTGGTGGAGAATGTGAAAGAATTTGCTTCTTTTTGTGTACTGCTTTGTCTCTGCCCAAGTCATATATTCAAATTATTATTTTATATAGACAATTTTTTCTTTCTGATTTTTTGACTTCAATTCTGGAATCATTGTCCTTATTCTGGATGTTCTTCCTTTTCAAGTTGCTTTAGTGAGTATTTCTTGCTGGTAAAACCTCTCAGTTTTTTTTTTTTTCCCCTGAAGATGTATTTATTTGCACTATATTCTTCAATGAAAGTTTAGCTGTGCAAACATTTGTAGACTGATCTTTAGTTTCTCTCTGCAGTTTGAAGGTTTTATTTCTCTCTTGGTTGAATTCCATTGTTGATGTTTTCAAACAATTAGAAATGGGCGAAAATAATTAAGGATGCTATGCATTCTCTTTCTACCCACTCCATTTTCAACTTCTCTCACATATTTGCTTTGTCTCAATCAGATCTAACTTCATGTACTTTATTCTTTTCTCAGCTATATCTAATCTTCTATTTAATTTATCTATTACATTTTCAATGATTATATATTTGATTTCATTGCCTGGAATTTTGCGATAGCCTTTTTTCTGCCTTGCTTGTTGTTAAATTTCCTCTTGTATTTTCTTCAGCATTTTATATGGAGTAATTTTATTTCTGAATTTAATAAATCTAACATTCAAAGTCCTTGGGGATATAATGCTGCTTTTTGAAGTAAACAAGGAGGTATGTTTTAACTGACATTCTGTTTTTTTAAAATTGTGGAGTTAATTTTGATTGGTGTTTATTGATGAGTATCCATGGAGACCTGATTTATGGAATTCGGATTAGTAAATTTGTGGAATTTGGATTGCTTCTTTCAAATATCTTAAGGTTTTCAAATGAGACTTCAATAATTATTGAAGTATAGTCAGTTTACAATCTGTCAATTTCTGGTGCACAGTAACATATTCCAATCATACATACACATACCGATACTCCTTTCCATATTCTTTTTCTTTTTTCTTTCTTTTTGCTTCCTAGTTTTATTTTATTTTTTAAACATTTTTTATTGATTTATAATCATTTTACAATGATGTGTCAAATTTCAGTGTAGAGCACAATTTTTCAGTTATACATGAACATACATATATATTTATTGTCACATTTTTTTCCATAAGATCTTGTGTATATTTCCCTGTGCTATACAGTATCATCTTGTTTATCTAGTCTAGTATTCTTTTTCATTATAGGTTACAAGATACTGAAAATAGTCCTCTGTGCTATACAGAAGAAACTTGTTGTTTATGTTTTATATTAATTTCTAGTTTGAAATTTCCTCAACCAAAGTTGAGGACTGTAAATTGGAATTGTAAACCTGCATGAGGGCAGGGACATGGAAGAATTCTTGAAGAGGGGTTAGTTACAAACCTGTGGCCACGGTGTCTGAACCCAACGACTTTCTTTTCACCTCTCTTTGCTAACAGGTTCTTTTCCCCCTCAACTTTCCACTGAGTCTGAAGTTCCTTGGGGGTATAAACTTTATGAAGAATGCTCAGTTTCAGCTCTGGACTCTGTCCAGACACAAAAATCTTTCTTTATAGCTCATGCTGCCCTTAAAACCCTTATCTCCAGATACCTGAGACCAGGAAGTGTTCTGGTTTCACTGTTTGTCACACTTTTTTTGTAGAACCTTCTCTGGCTTTTGGCCCTTAGTGCTTCTCTTTATTTTTTTAACTCTGAGAATAATTATCTGAACTTGCCTAAGCTTTGAAAAGGATGCTCATTGTATTTTGCCCAACATTGTAATTGATTTTAAGTGGGAATGTTTTTCAGAATATCTCATTCCTGCTGCTGAAAGTAGAATCTTGGTGCCATCATCTTTGCTGTCAAGTAGGCTATACGGAACCTCAGGGAAAGTTCCATCTCTCTCAATTAGACTTATTTAGAGAACAACAGTAACATTTCTCTAGGGGCACGGAAGAATCCAAAAGTGTTTTAATTTACAGAATATACCCAGTTTTCTGCCCCCATATTTCTTATGTCTATATATTTATGAATGCATGCATGCACGTGCATAAGAGCAAAGCAAAAACAAAAAGAAAACAGAACAAAAGAGAAACCACACATTTCACAACATAAGAAAATGACTTTGTTATATATGTTATATCTTTTATGTCTCCAAGAATATGATAGATTGATAATTTGTATTGTTTGTAGATAATTTTGGAGTTAAGTGTGAAGTATATTATTCTTGTTTATATTTTATAAATAATGACTACTTTCATTGAATATTAAATTTCCTAGAACTTCAAAAGTATGGATAGAGTACATAGAGGTTTGCTGGAATGAGAACATTTTAACACATTTAAGAAAAAGACTAGGAATGAATTTCAAATTATTGAAAAATAAGTAACTATCATTTCAAGGGTGAATTTTAGCAGACCTTCCTACTATTAAAATAATAAATATTGGAGGGGAAAGTATAGCTTAGTGGTAAGACTGTGTGCTTAGTATGTACAATTCCTGGGTTCAATCCCCTGTACCTCCATTAAAAAAATAAAATAAAATGATAAATATTGATAATAACACTGCTAACTCATAGACATAAACTGTAATTTTAAAAACTCTTTCCCTATGGCAAAACCAAGGTGACTGACCAGCCAATCAGAAGATACTGATTATATCAAATACTTCTAAAATGTGTTCTCTAAGTATAGCCATTGCTTGTGATAAACTGTAGTATCATAAAAACATATTTTTCAAATATATTTACTCCATCAAATGCGCATGTTAGCATTAATTTAATGTGTTTTGTTTTGAGGCTAGCTAGACTATAAGCAAAAAAATCTAAAGTTTTGTATAATAATTTTTAAAATATTGAAAAAATTCTTGTGTATTTGAATCACATTATTCTGATTATCATAAGGATTATTTGGGGTAACTGTTAAAATGACATAACCATATGGATTTAAAGTTACAATATTAATAAAATAATTCACATAATTAAAGATAAGTCCCTTTTTGTTATCAGTACACTTCTCAGAAATAAAATATGTCTTTTTGTCAAATGTTTCAAATATTCATAGTGATTTTTTTTTCAACCTGTAATTTACCAAGTTTATAGAGGCCAGGACATTCGCTTGCAACAGAAAGCATCATTGTCTAACAGACAAAATTTGAATTATGATAGAGAAGAAACGAAATTTAGTAAGCAGAGGAAAAAGGTGCCCAACAGGATAGGATACCATGACAACAGGGACAGTTTGAAGACTGGATGGTGACAGAACAGGGTGGTTTGGACCAATCTGCAGGAAGCAGAAACATGGTGGTCATGAGAGAAAGCGTGTTTCCAACATTGTAAACTAGATGAATAACTTATCAACAAACAAAAACACAAAGCCACACCCTAACATGAATATCATTGTTAAAAGCTTGCAGTTAAAAGATTTTAAAATCCTTAACTGAGATATGGACGCTTAAACACTCATTCATTTAAAAAATATTTCAAGTCAGCTTTGCTCAAGGCACAGGGAGGATTCAAATGCATCAGATGCAGATCTATGATTCAGTAAGTTTCCACTCCAACTGGGAAAATGAGTTGATTAATTAATTGGTTATTCCATCCAGCAATTAATGAGCTTATTATATCATGAGAAAGAGGGAGGAGTCTGAGCAGGAGTAACAGTGGAACAGCCTGGTAGGTATACAGAGAAAAGGCTAAAGTTCAGATGACCAGGAGGACAGGCTGTGTGAAGGAGAGTCATGGACAATAGACTTGGAGAGGCAGGAGGAGGACCCTAGCGGGCTGGCATGCCAGAACAGAGGTTAACCTTCATTCTGCAGCCAGAGACCATTAGACATTGATGAGCAGAGAAGAAGCACAATTAGAATTGTCCTTCAGGACTACAAAGGTCTCAGCAATGTACAGATAGCTTCCACCAGGAAGAGACGGAAGTTGTGAATTCAGATTAAAAAGCTGTATCAGTAGTTCAGTTGGTGAAACTGAGGGTCAAATCCGGGATGCTGACGCTAGCAAAAGAAAGGAGGGAGTAGATGGGGGAGGACTTCCTGAACTAGGAGGGACAGGACTTGGCAATGGGTAGACTGTGGGTTAAGGTGAAACGAGATCTCAAGAGGAAAAGTAATGTTAAGTCCGAATAACTTGGATAATGGAAGGGATGGAAGCTAGACCCGGACACCCAGGAGGAAGAGGAGTTTAGTGGTGGGAGGGCAACGAAGTCAGTTTGTACATTAGATTTTGTGATGCTTATGGGATATCTGTGTAAAAGTAACCAGCAGATGATTAAAAATATACGTGTACATCGGCACACAAACATGTGTCCAGGTGTACACGCATGTGCAGTAGCATGGGGAAGGAAACAAAACGCCACTCATTTCCCGCTCCGCTGCCTAGTAATTAGCTAAAAGTAACTCCTCAGGCTTGGGTGTACTGTTGGTGGGAATGAGATGAACTCAGTGACAACCAGTTGACTTTGTTGGACCTCTTTGGGCTCTCTTACAACAGCAGACAATGCAAAGCCTCTGGTGTTTACAAGAACTTGGTAGCCAGTCACCAATTTGCATTTTCCTGGACTCAAATCAAAAATGGTGATTTGAGTCCAGGAAAATGCAGCTGTTCAGGTTAAAACTCAGTTACCTGTCTTCCACCAAGTTTATTTATTTATTTTTTAAATGTAGTAGCTTCCAAACTGTTGCTGGTCCACAACGTTTCCACTAGTTCCCTTCAGTGTTTATCTGGTCACAACAATTTGTCTTGGCAGCCCTGTCCCTCAACAGTTTGATTGTTAAGTCAGTTCTATGTAGAAGCCGGAGACATTGCTTATTAGTTGTGTGTCCCAGACTTAGATAGAAAAATATGATCAACACCTATATTCACGTCTCCAATACAGGTAATTTGGTGTGTCTGAGATGGTGAGTGGAATGGAGTGGGGAGTAGGGGAGGGAGAGAGAGAGGAGGGGGTAGGGGAGAACAGGGGAGGGGACGGGACAGGGAGCAGGAAGACTCAGGATCATCCTTTTAATAAAGGCTAGCTTTTTTTTCTCTACTTTTTAAATTGAGTACAGCCAGTTTACAATGTTGTGTCAATTTCTGTTGCACAGCATAATGTTTCAGCCATACATGTACTTATATATATTTCTTTTCATATTATTTTTCATTATAGGTTACTACAAGATATTGGATATAGTTCCCTGTGCTATACAGTAGGTCCTTTTCGTTTATCTATTTTATATATAGTAGTTAAGCTAGCTTTTATTGAGCACTACTATGTGCCAAACAATGCTCTCCAAAGCACTATGATTACCTCTTTTTTTTTTTTTTGAGAAGACAGCTGAGACCTTTAAGCCTCTTTAAAAAGAAATCAGTTTTTTGAATATTGCCCAGTTAGAAATGTTGGCCTTTGAGAATGACTGCTGTTTATTCATTCTAAAACTAAGGCTCTTCAACGTACTGCCTGACTCTCAGAAAGTTATGGAAGGCTGACTGCCGCGTTTCCCATTTCCCCCCGATTTCTTCTCATCGCTGACCCTGTAGCCTTGAAGACCCTGTTGTTTGAACCCCATCATCTCCATGACATTCCTTCCATGCTACTCTAACAGTAATAATATCGGTCATGTTCTGAGCTCTTGTTGGTGTGAGAACTTTGCAAAGAACTATTTTTACATGAATAATCTATTTTAATCCTCAGTGCAACCCTGTAACTGTCCCCTTTTACAAATCAGGAATCAGTGGCTTGGAAAGGGAAGTAAACTGTGCAAAGTCACCCAGCTAGGAACTACCCCAGGGAGACTCTGTCACTCCAGAGGCCCCCTTCTGAGTCTCTATAACATACATGTTACTGCCACTGCACTCAGCAAAGCCTTTCTTTTGCACTGATCTTCTCATGGGCCAATACAATGTGCTTTTGTACTTTGCCAGTTTTGGACAGGAAGTAGCTACCTCTGTAAGCACTGCTCATTAACCGAGCATCACTACATCTTTCCTCCTCACCTTGAAGCCCATGATAGTTTTGCTAGTGTGTCACAGGCATGGAGTCTTCCTTTCTTCGAGTCCGGCTACAACCTGGCATTAACTGTGTTACTCTAGAGCTTTTCACCTTCGGCAGCCCTCATCATTATTCAGTCCTTTGTCCCACTCATTGGTCCTTCCATCACTCTGCTCACTTTCTCTGTAACTTGCATAGGCATTTTTCAAGAATTAGACATCTACGTAACATGAAAATAATTTTAGTTTTCTAGTCGTTTTTGAGGTCACTAATGCAATACCAAAGATAGGATTAGGAAGTTACCTCAAGCATTGTAAATAAGCACAAATTCTGAAAAAGTTAAGGCATAAATGGCTACAAACAGCAAGGAATTATGACTCTTAACTACATGAGCAAACTATTTCACTAGTTGAAATGCCTCAAAAGCAATAAGAACTTGGGAAATGAAGGTCAAAATTCAGAGATAAACCCTAAAAAGGCTCAGAGAGTTCATTCAATAGGCTCAAAAGTGAAAGAAAAAAACTACATTAGGAAGTCCATGAATTGCCTCCACTTATGTGCCTGGTCTTTTTATCCATGGCCCATATGACAGCACAGTGTCATTCAGCTAAACGGCTTTGATTCTGGCTAAGAACTCTGAGTACAAAAGCACTTGAATGTATGGGCAATTGTTGGGTTCAAGTGTAGGGCAAGCAATTGGTATGAAAATAAGAAAAAGTTTAAAAGTTCATATTGTAAACCAATTTCCCCTCTCCTATTAAAAACTAGTGGGACAGAAAACTGCTTCCAAAGAAACCCCTTTGAAATCACAGCTAGAGATTGCAAACATACTGTTTAGCTGGTAGGCCCTCTTTGTCTTCTTTCTATAGCTGGATACACACTTCTGTTGGATTAAGGATAAAAATACACTGTAAAGTGCTACACAGTATGAACCTGGCGATTAATGCTATTTTGTGCACACAGAAGCTAAAGAATCGTTTTTGGAAAAGTAAGCATGGAGGCAATGTGAAAGCTTTCTCACTCCTTCCCCTTTCTATACTTTATCTGACATCAATTATGCAGATATCAGGGGTAAAGAATGAAGTAAGATATTAAATATATACACGTACACACTAATACTTTGTGTGTATGCCTATGTCTATATCGTGCTTAGACATACTCTTAGATTATTCCATGTTGACCTTTGGTTGCCAGATTTCTTGGATCCAGTGCTGGGTGAATAGGGAGACTGACTTTGCATGTGTCTAGATAAGGAGTTGGGTTTTGAACAGTTGTCTCTGATACTTGAAGAGAAATCCAAGTGAAGATGCCTATATCATGTTTGTTGACGCTATGGGCTTGAAGTTGAGAGGTTTGGTCTATTTTGAAGATACAAATTTTGAACTTAAAGGGATATTCCTAGGGAAGCTGGACAATGAAACTGGAAGAGAATTCTTATGTAAATTAATGGGTAGATTAAAAGGAAAATGAAGTTTAAGATCAAGACCTAGGAAACTGTGAAGAAAGAGGGGAAATAGCGACGGAGGCTGAAAAGGGACATGGGCATCCCCGGGGGTGTGGCGTTAGAGGGGACAAGGAAGGCATCTTTCGGGAGGAGAGGACCCTGGACTGCACAAAAAGCTGCTAGATCAGCCTATGTTATGGCAGAACTAGGAGGTCAGGATTTAGAACTACAAAAGCAGACTCAACAAGTGAACGTTTTCTTTGAGGAAAGGGAGAAACGTCTCGGGGCCACACGTAACAGGATTCTTGGGAGGATTTTATTTAATGGGAAGACAAGAGTAGTTGAAATGCTACTGAGAGGACTTAGTAGAACAGAAGAAATTGAAGATACAGGAGAGTGAATATTTTACAGTTTCTCTAAAGGAGAGAGGGGATACGTTCTGCATGTCTTAGCATTCTTAGTTGCAAAAATCAAAATTCACTCTCACTAGTTCAACTAAAATAAAAGAATTGCACCTGATTGGTAGAGCCTCTGTCATGTTTATGCCCTAGTTGTAAGGCAGGTGGAAATTTGAACCATATGTCATGTTACAGAGGCAAGTTTCATAATATGGAACTTTACAAAACATAGATAAATTATTAAAAACCATTGTTCATTTACTACAGGAGAAATATTTACCATAAGAGCCTATATATGGTTGGAAAATTAACATTAGTAGCTTAGACATTTCCTCTGTGTTAATGGAGAGAAGAAATAATAACTGGATGATGGTCTAAAAGTCAGTTTTGAGAGATGCTATCTGAGGGCAGTAATTTTCCTTGGAGAAGTAAGACATAAATTCATCCTCTGAGACTAAGGGGGATAGAGAAGGTCTGAGGCATGAGGATGTGGAGAATATTTAAAATAGTCATTGTGGAGACTGGGGAAGAAGGCTGAAAAAGCAGACATAATATTTACGAGCTGTGTAGATGGATCAACGTGGGTGGGTGACCATGAATGTATAGTGGTACCAGGTTTCCTAATTCGGTGGTCTTATTTTTAAAGAATAATCAGAGGCAGGGTGCTGACATAGAAAAGATGGATACCCAGATCTGAATTCTGTTTGGCAGGTATAGAAAATGGTAGAGAAGAGTAGGAAGTTAAAGGTATTAGAAAGAGATCTATCATAAGTCTACAAATGCCAAATGAGTTCATGCAGCCCTGCATTGCCATCGGCGAACATTATCATGTTGAACCGGAGGTGTGCTTGAACCATTAGTAGCCACACGTAAGGATGGACATTCATCTCTATCACATATCCCATATGATGTGGGTTGACCTGTTATTTCAGCCTATTAGGATGTTTTGACTTTGATTCTGTCATCCCTCATATTCACTTTTCTTCCAAGCTGTGCTTCACTTAGAAATTTGATAAACAGACTATATCTCCATTCAAGTAACTGATGAAAATGTTGAGCAGGACAGGCTAGTTATATATGTTAAAGAAATTAACCCAAATCCTTAGATATGTGAACTTGAGTAATCTTTTTTTCAATGATAGAATCATAGAATTTTACACCTTTTCTCTCCAACCCCATTCTTAATTCTTTCACAGCTGAGCAAGCTGATGCTAAAGGAAGTAAATGATGTCCCCAAGTCACCTACTGGTGGTAAAAGTTCAGGATCAGAATTGAGTTTTCTGATAATCAACCCTGGGATCAGTGACTCTTCACATAACTTCTCTTTTCCCTTATATGAATCAAATTATTTTCAAATTTAAAGATTTTCTACATTTTAAGTAAATTTTTATTTTCTATTAATGAAAGTAGAATAAGATCACTATGTCTTCAGTCAAATTGATTCTCCACTTTTTAGCAATTCTTTTTGATACAATGTTACTTTAAATAAGGTCCCAAGGAGAATGTTACATTCACATCATCTGTCTGTCCCCCAAGATTATAGTTAGAAGATAAATATTGCATTGGCCTTGTGACAATAGAAATGCAAATTAAACTGAAATTTGAGTTCTGTAATTATAAAGCAACTTTTCATTCTCTCTTAAAGCTATGCTGACTGGAAACTACTGTCTTTGTAGCTATTGGCTGATAGACAATAAATTGAGCATTTTCTCACAATTAACATTCAAATTGTAATATAATATACAAAATTTTATTAGAAAATATTTTTTAGTCTGTAAGTTTAATTATAGTGTAATGCTAAGCTATAGACTTTTATAAGAGTAAACCTCTCTGTCTTTTTTTCCAATTGAGAACAAATAAGGATTTAGATTTAAGAATGTTTTCACACTCATTTAATCACTGCAGCACAATAGCATAGGTTTTGAAAGCCATTTTGGGGTTTGAATTTCAGATTTGTCTCATAATAGTTGGTTGTAGTCAAAGAGGGTTATATAGTCTTTTAGCTTTGTTTACTCATATGTGAAATAAGATTGTACCACATGCCTCACTGGGCTGTGAGAAGTAAATTAACTGTATGATATTTTAAAGTATAAAGAACAATCCATATTTTATGATACTCGTTCAGCAAACAGGAGATATATTTCTTGAGTTCCTAGAAGTAGAAAGAATGGAGGAAAAAAAAAATCCTACACACAGAGTCTGTTCTCTTTTCTGGATGGAGTTAGTTTCCATTATAAATTTCACCACTGTAAGTAGCTACAAATGCAGCAAACAGAATTTTGGTACCATAATTTGTATTGCAAGATGTGATCACGACTATATTCTTTTGTATATTGTGAACAAAGAAGAACAAAGAGTGTGGCTCACCACCCAGTTCTACAAGGGTCAACCCACAGCCGGCACCCACCAGCAGAAGGCACAGATTAAGCAAAGCAATAGAGGTTCTACAAACATAGGGGGAAACCAGCTCTGCTGTCTTTGGTGTGCACCATCGCAGAAGTACAAGCGTATTTTATTTCTCATGGTCGCTTCACAGCTCTTTTTTCTGGACCATCACAAAATTAACCTTTCCTATGATTAACTTTCTATGCTTAAATTTACTTTGAACTTGGTGCCCACAGAACACTTAACAAAATAAAATCTCATTAATGCTTTAACATTATATTTGGACCTGAGCAAATTTACCATTATTAATGTGTTCATTTTTTTTTAAAGCTCAAATCTTCTCAGACAACAAAGCAAATAACAACCAAAACAACAACAATCAAAATCTTACTAAAAACGGCCTATTCAGACTATTCTTTGAGATCTTCTTGTTGCTAAATTTTAAGAAAATCAAATAAAAATGTAGAAGATGATAACACAGATCAGAATTCTTTAGAAATGCCACATGATTGTCATTAAAACATTACTTTTTGATGGGTTTCTTTAAGCCTCTGTGTGTAAACTGGTATTTATTTTCAAATCTAGAACTAGAAATAGGATTCGGGAGAAACAGAACAATGTTACCAAGGTAGCAATTACTGGATATTATTACGTAAAAGGTTCTTCAATAGACATTTTATAATTATTATTATATTTAGCCATCTAATTCTGTGAGCATATTAGTTTTCTATTATTTCGTAATAAATTTCCACAGACCTAGTAACTTAAAACAAGACAAATTTATTCTTTCACGGTTTCCACTAGCTGGAGTCTCTGCTCAGGGATGCGCTGGATGAAATCAGTGTTGGGGGAAGGGCTGTTGTCTTATCTGGGCCTAAGGGACCTCTTCCAATCTCACTGGTTTTTGGCAAATTCATTTCCTTTTGGATGTAGTAGTGAGAGCCTTTTTTCTTGTTGATTGTCAATTGCTCTCAGCTCCTAGAGGTCCCTTGCAGCTCCCTGCAGTGTGACCCCCCATAAGTGGCCACAGCATGGGTGTTTGCTGTCCTGCAGACCAGCAAGCGTGCATCCCTCCAGTTTCTCCCTTTAGCTTCAGTCTGGCAAACTTTACTATGATCAGGGGTGACAATGCCGTCACATTTTGCCTTATAATACAACCTGACCAAAGAGTGACTATCTTATATTCACAGGTTCCACCCACATTCAAGGGGTGGGGATTCTACCAGACAGGAACCCCAGGGGCAGGAAACCTGGGTGCCATTTTAGAATCTACCTACTACGGCTATGTGCATGTCCTTCCATTTTCCAGATAAGGGATTTAGGACTTAGAAAGCTTAGTGATTTGCTGAAATTCACACTGCTAGCATGTGGCAGGGGTAACAACATTCAACATCCTCTAGAGGCCTAATGATACAGTAACCAAGTTTCCCTTAATAGAATTAATAAACTTTCTCAGTTTCAATTCTCAGATCTGTACAGAAGACTTTCAAATTTGTATTTTAAATCCTGATGCTTTGCTCGAGCAATAGGTCCCTATCTCTAGGCATCTTCTGCAATTTTGTAATTTTATGACGCAGTTCAAAATCGACTCATCCAAAATCAATTTCAAGAAATTACCCCTCCGAAAGTCCCAATTTCTGTGAGGTGCATCACCATTTTCTTTGCCCGTGTTGCCATCTCTGCACTGCCCTCTGCATCGCTGCACTGTGGACTAGTCGAAGGCTGATATCCCTCGTCTACCACAGGGCTCATCTACTGACAAGGATTCGTCAATGCCTGTTTTTGTTTGGTGCCCAGGGCTAGTCAGTAAGCAATTTTTTTTTACTTCTTGGTTTGCAATATGTCTAACATCCATCTGTTTGGCTTCATTCCCAGTGGCATTACACTTAGTAACGATAACATATGATTCACCCTTCTTTTTCTGGGTAAGCATTCTTTTGTAATTATTTAGTAATGTAGTAACTGATTTCCAAATGCTGTAAGCATGTATAACTTTTAATTTGTGGTAGCATTTCAAATACATTTAATTTACTTTAAGAAGTAGAATCCAATAGTAAAAAATTAGTATGTAAAAATGAATTACAGAAATGTTGCCAACAGTCTAAGATTAGAAGAATTACTATTAGTAATTAATAGATTAATAATTGAATTACTGTTTTATATATATAGGACCCACTTTTATAGCATAAGCATCTTTTCTCCAGAAGAATGCTCCCTTTAGAAAAGTTGTTTCTGGATATAAGTTAGTAAACTAATGCCTTTGGTAAGCTTAGGCAGCTCTAGATTTCTGAGCGTCTGCAAGGACTTCCTGGGTTGAATGTTAGCTGATATGAGTAAACACACCTAATATGCACCAGCATTTTACGTTATTAAGGAAGCACACTGGGGAGCAGCTGTCTTTGTGGAGCCTAGAGCCAGGCTTCCTGAGTGTCCACTCTTCCTGCTCACTGTCTCTGGTTTCCTGTCTGTGACCCTGGGGAAGATACTTGACCATCTGTGTCTTGGCTTTCTTTTTTTCTAAAAAGAAACAGCAATAATAGTGTCTATCTCACAGATATGAGATATGTTAGAAGAATGAAATGAACTGATAGTTGAAGAATTTAGGACATTCTCCTCTACTTTGTGATCATTATATAAACAAACAAATAAGCAGAGGATGTTGGATATTTTAAAGATTAATTTTTCCTAGACTGTGCAAATGTAGTTCTAGTTTAAGGATATTTAAAAATATCCATTTAAAAGCTTCCCATTTATGACTCAATAAATAATGTAGTAACTTTGATTAATAATTATCCAGGACAGATAATGGAGATGTTTACAAAGCATTTTTTAGGAACAGAGAAAATGAAGTCTCATACTATTATCAATATTATATTAAAATTACCATGTTTATCCCTTATTATTTTATGTTATTAATTTTCCCATACCAGGTCCAATTTTTTGGGGAAACAAATTTCTTGAATGCTTTATCTTTAAGCAGACTTTTTTTTTTTTTGAAGAATTTTACCATGGTAGTTAAATTTCTCTAAACAACAAGCTTAGTTCAATAATCACAGGGGCAGAAATCAAATCTATTTGTTCACAGGAAGAGAGTCAGTGGCACAGGAAGGGAGACACAGACTTGACCTGAACCTTTTAGCAACCTTGCATTAGGAGAGAGACAGCTTTATCACTCCTAACTGCCAGCTGTGGGCTCGATGTGAGCTGGATATTTTTCAGATTAAATCAAAAGGCAGGAATTGGGTCATAAATCCTATGGCGTTCTGGTCAGGGAAATACACTGAGAAACAAAGCGAGATGGCTGCCCTGAGTGTTGCCTCCAGGGCCTGGCCAAAACAAACGACAAGATACAGGTACAAAATTAAAATTGATATAATTAAGTTACAGAGTAATTTCAGTCTCAAGGTCCCCATTCAAAGACTGTGCTTTTGGTTTCAAAGGTACCCACAGCAAAATTTCTTTGCAGAGCCCCCATTTCCAGGATCCACTGAAAATTCTTTCCTTGGGCTCAGTAAGGCATTGGGATGTGTCAGTGCTGTCTAATTTTACAGCTATTAGATAAGATGATAAGGCAGCTGGGACACTTGAAGGCAAAGCGTCCAACCTGGGATTTCGCCATCTTAAAGAAAATAAAAGCGATGTGGGAAAGAGCAAGTCCCATGGAACAAGATGAAGAAAAGCAAGGGGAAAGTAGACGGACAAAAAAGACATTTAAAGCAAGGAGTCTCCCAGTGTCTTATTTTCATTTGAAAGCTGTAGCCAGGAGCAGAGTTTCACTTTGTTTTGGCAGGTTAGAAATATGTCATTAGTTCTTATTTTACTCGAAGTCAGTATGAGAAACATATTGATAATATGAGATTCTCCCTGCTCTCTCCCCTCCACGCTCTGGCCTTTCCCTTACACTCAGATGCTCCTCTGCTTGTCTACTTTGTCTTCTCTCTAGGGGAACGTTTTGAAAGTTGGCTAGAAACAAATGAAAAGTACATTCTCCCTGACAAGTGTTAAACATATTGATCCAAGTATCTAGTGCAACAAATGTACTTGACCTCTTTGGAGCATGAACCAAATATCCACTGACTGAGTAATCATTTCCACAGGCCTGAATTTTAACATGTTTAATATTGGAGTAACTGGAGTTCGATGGAAAACAAATATTCATGCCATATACAATTTTGAAGATATTGAAGGCTCCCCCGGGCCATGAATTATGAATTATTTAAATAGCTTATCATAGAGCATGGCAAGTTATTTTCTTACGTAAGGTGTTTCTAGACGCTGTATCAGTGACTCTCAATGATGGCAAGTCTCTTGATCACTGGTATATTCAAAGTATATTCAATGTAATGCTATGCTACATTTTATCATGTAATCTTCAAATATTCAAATAGAATCAGAAATTCCAGGCAGCATGGCATTATCAAAACAGGGATGAAGGAGTGTGTCATGAGCAGGGAGAGAATGGGTGAGGAGACATAGCTGGAGGGCTCCCAGCCTGCCTTCACCCCGGACCTCAGTGGTGCTGGGGTTTGTGCCCCGGGGGTGAGGAGCACTCTGTGCAGTGAAGGAGGCAGTCTCTCCTTCAAGAAGGTGGTTAATATTGTCTTGCCTTGAACTAAGACAAGTCTGGTCTGAATTCAAATATCTTTTGGAATGTATTTCTTGTGGCAGAATGGTCCCCGATCCAAACTTGGGGTCCGGCGGAGAGACGGATGATAGCACACACACCAAGGGGTGGGTGAGGGGCTTGCTCTCACACAACAAGGCTTTCTGGGGATTACAAGGCGGGCCTCCCAAGTCGGGATGAAGTTTCTTGAGAGGGGAGGGAAAGGAGCCTGGCTGGGTTTTAGGGTAGTTAGTGGGTGGGGTTGGGCTGAAGGGTCCAGTGTGTGGGTCTGGGCTTGTGTGCTTGAATTTCCCACTATTTCAAAAGGAAGGGACCCCCAATCTTTCCTATCAGCATGCTCAAATATGAGGCATCAAGAGAAGAGACAGTGAGGTTTATAAGTTACCAGCAAACATCAGAAAATAGAATCAGACCCCTTACCGTAAATTGCCAGTCAGTGAGGGCGTATTTGCATTATTCTCTTCTATATGAGCTTACTGCTTAAGTCCTCTCAATATGTGGGCACTGGCCTTCACTGTGTTTAGGTAGTGAGATAAGTGGGGGCACCAGGCAGATAAGTGGAGGAGAGGGAGGATGGTCCGCAAGATGGCGTTATGCCCGCCTCCAGCATGAAGGGGCTCTACTTCCTCAGTGCCAGCAAGAAACTGGTTAGAACCCGACAGCCACAACTGTGTGGTAGCGACAAGGACCTAACCTGACATGACCTAGTGCTCATTAGAATTTAATTCGCATTGCAGTTTAGGTCTCTTCTCAACCCCGTGGGTTTGTCTGTGTGCATCATGGGTAAGGACATGCACAAAAGGGGGCAGACGTGACTAGAGCCGTCAATCAATCAAAAGACTGCCCTTAGGGTATAAAACAGGAGCCTCCAAGCTGCCATCCGCTCTGGGATTAACCCGTCTCCTGTTCTTAGAGGTAACCTTTTGCTGTGCTAACCAAATCTTTAAAATCTGTAACTACACAGCACTTTTGTCTCCTGTCCAAATTCTTCTCTTTTGGGCAAGACAAGGACTGAGGCCTTCCTCTTCTGGAGTAACAACTCTAGCACATTCTTCCATGATTTTGACTACTTATGGATGTTTCAAGGTGCTGCCACCAAGGAACAGCCTGCTTTACACTCCCAGTGCCTCTCACGTTTTACTTTCTCCACCGGGTCAGCCTCTCTCTCTCACTGTCCCACCCTCCACCAGCTCCTGCACCTTGCCCTTCCCTAATTATTATTCTTTCAAAAAGCAGGTCAAATCTCTGCTTCTGTAAAGTCTACTTGTAATCTTTTATGTCCTTGTCCATTTCTATACGTAGTTTTATTTGTAAATCCCAGGAACAGCTGATGGTAATAATTGCATGTTTTTTTATTTGTAGAAATAAGTATTGAATGTCTGGTATATAACAGACGCTGTGCTAGGTTCTGAATAAAACATAGATTCGGCATCATAATTAGACATGATGGCTGTGATGTTATTACAGGCAAGCTTTTGTAACAGGAGGGCAACTTTATGAAAGTCTCCTTAAAATAGGGCATACTGGAGTTTAATTTTGAATGACAAATATTTATTTAAAATATTTAATCTTTTATTATTAACATAAAACTTAAAGTTCTGTACTTTAAAATATCAAGTAGCTTACCATTGTACAAACTGAATAATTTATTATTTGTTTTGTTTGTATCTAGACATTTTTACAGCTTAAAAATAAATCTGACATCAATTACATAGAAAGAAAAAAATCCATTAATTTACCTGAACAGCATTTTATGTGTGTGATTCTTAGATTAAGTGACTTTTCAAATGGTAGTGACTGACACACGATAACTACAATTACTTACAATCGCCTAAAAAAATTATAAGAAGGTAAGCTGTGAAAATTACTTTTCACTGAAAGATACTTTTAACCAAAAGGCTTAGCTTTAGTTGGGCCAAATCTTTTCCCTTTTGTTCTTTATAAATGTTAATACAAATTAGATACTTTCTTTTATCTACAGATGATCATATTGTGTTCAAAAGGACTTCTCTATATTTCTATTTTTCAGAAAGAATCAAAGCTGTAAAGTTTTTTACATTTAATTTTCTTAATAGTTCACATAAAATAATTGTTTCCATTGAAATATAATTTACAACCTTTGAAATTGATGTGAGCTGTATTTATGGCTTCGTATGTAGAAACAGTTAGTTTAAAAATCAACAGAATGAGAAACAAATGTATTCTGGGCACCACATCCACATGAAACACACCAAGAAGAGCAGTCCTGGCATCATTTCAAAAGCCCTTGACCATCACCTGCGACGTGGTGGTCACTGTAACTGACATACGATATAGGGTAGGGAAGCAACATTCACCACGCCCAAAGGTGTCTCTTTGGTGTGAGGATTAATTTAGGTTGATTATTTTTTAAGAAACAGAAGACTCAGGAAGCACCTTTGACCTTTCTTCTAACTGCCTACTGAGATTTAGATAGAGGGCTTGCTCCCAGAGTAGAGCTATCACCAGAGATAAGTGCAAGGACTGTGAGCTAGGTGTGGTCGAGGGAGCAGGGCCTAGAGATCAGAGTCCGCTCAGTGTCCCACTGTCCCTGCAGGACCCAGCAAACATTTACTAACTAAATATTTGCTATTTCATCTCCATGTGAATTGCCTTACTTCTCCCTGAAGTCCCTAATCACTTCCCCCAATATTCTCTTTTGCCTTTAGCTGAAGATAGTATTTAAGGTAAGGGTTTCAGATATTTTGGCCAGTTTCTTTCTCAATTTTCCTGAGTCTCTCCCAAGTATATATGTTATTAAACTTTTATTTGGTTTTTCTCCTTAATCAGTCTCATGTCAATTTAATTCTTAGACCAGCCAGATGAACCTGCTAGGGGAGAGAAAATTTTCTTCCTCTTCTGTAACAGAAAAATAGAATGTTTAAAGGCACGAAAGAATTGTGTCCCAAAAAAAGATCTTGACATTTCAATACAATTTTAGCAAAAGATATGAAATATAGCAAGTCAGAGATTAAACAGATGTGTGTAATTATGAAAATTGGACAGGGCACAACTATTGAAAGAATGACACAGCACTGAGGACAGGACAAACTGGTTACAACCAAGATGGCAGACGATTCAACTTCCAGTAGACCTTGAGCTTCATGGCACAGCCACAGGTGCCATGACAGTTCCTAGGCTGACCATAAAAGGTCAAAAAGTAGGTGTGGGGGCGTATTCCTTGAAATCCTCCCCCCTTCCCTAACATAGTTGGAATAATCCTCCTACTCATTAGCATGCGAAATTACTGAGCCCATAAAAACAGCTCCAAAACTAACAACTCTGAACCTTGTGGTCATTCTCCTGCCTTCTGAGGGGGACCCACACTCTGTCTATAAAGTGTGTATCTACCTTTATTTTAAATTAAATACCCCCACACCTCTCGGTCTTTCTCCCTCTCATCTTTTTGAGATGGCCCGCATTCTGCTGATGGAATGTGCATCTCCTAAGCGGCGCTCCCTTTGGATTGTGACAGACAGTGTTTCCTACTCTGTCTACCTCCAAAGAAACTTGGTTTCACTTTACTATACCTTGCTCTTGAATTCTTTCCTGTGCAAGGCAAACACCTATTCTCCAGCAACACAGGTTCTTACTTGAGCAGTACAATCTTTTATTTTTAACTCCTTGGGATGTTTCAATTGCATTTCTAAAAATAATATTTTCTTTGCACATGCAATTCTGTGCATCATTGCCCCTAATCGCATTTTTAAAATGCATGCTGTGAATATTTAGCCCTAAAGCATACCATGAACTTTTTAAAATGGAGCATGCTTTGATTGCTCTGACTTCTTCATTTTCTCCATGAAATGATAATCCTTCATGTATATACTATGAAATGAACAATGCTAGAGGAAGACTCCAGCCCCCAGATGGCCTGTCCGGTTTTAATTCTCATAACATGCATATTTAACAAAAAATGAGGTCGTGCTTATCTCTAATCCCCAGGCAATCCCGAGGCAGCAGAAACATAAGGGCTATCAACATTTCAGGATCACAAGAGCTCGGGACTGCAAGGGGGGATTTCTTCCTCTTCTACATTCTTCATTAATGCTTATTTCAAACATTTTTGAAAAAAGATGCATTCCTGCAATTTGTAATTTCTATAGCTCTTTCATCAATGTTCTACTGATTTTTTTTCTTGAATCTTAAAGTCAGATAAGATGATATTTATTTATTCATTCAAAAAAGTATTCATTGAGCTTCTTCTAAGCAACAGATACCATGCTAAATGCTATAGTTGAGTGTATACAGAGGGTCTCAGAAAAAACAATAAACAGATAAATAAATGAAATGATTATACATTGTGATATGTGCTGTGAAAACCAATCACAGGGCTGGGATGCACAATTATAGCAGGGTCAGTCAGGCTGTCTCTGTGAGGTAGCTTTTAAATTAGGCAGCGAAGGATTAGATTATAGAGCTTAGGTTAACTATGGCCCACTGGCCAGACATGGCCCACTGCCCGATTTGTAAGTTATTGTTGGAACATAGCCACACTCTTCCGTATGCATTGTTTATAGCTGCTTTTGCAGGACACCAGCAGAGCTGAGTGGTTGCAACAGACACTGTATTTCCTACCCACCTGAAAGTCTTTACTATGATACAATCCTTTTACGGACCAAGGGTTTGACCTTGTAGAAGGTGCCATGCATTCAAAGAATGGAGAAGAGGCTTTCCAAGCAGAAGGAATCTTAGGGACAAAGTGACTGATGTGGGTTAAAAAAAACAAAAAGCATGGCATATTAAAGGAATTGAAAAAAGCCAGGTAGCAAGAAGTTAAGTGGTGGGGACCATGGGAGCAAGGTTACCCTGAGCCTCGGGGGCTGGAGCGAGCAGTTTGGGTTTTTAATTCTTAGTATTACAGAAGGCCGATGGAGGGTTTTGAGAGGAGAGTGATGTGATCTGATTTATTGTTCACAGACTTCACAGCTAATCCTTGCCTACTATGTGCAAATTGTAAGCCATTTATAGTCATAGATCTATGTCATCCTTACGTATTATAAAGTAATTATTGTTTCCCCTGTTTTACCAAAAAAGAAGAAAAAAAACAAACAAAAAATACAACTATTTAGATTGCTCAACATGACATCATGCAAATGGTGGAGGAGGGAGGAAGAAGGAGGGAGGAGGGATGTGAATCCACACATTCTTGATCCAGAGTCTGTGCTTTTAACCACTGGCCTAAACAGTCTCACTTGTCCAGATGGCTAGAGTGTTGTGTACACTGTGATGTCTAGAGGGGATGGTGTGTGCGTGTGTATGTGTGTGCGTTTGTATGTGTGTGTGTGTGTTTATAGAACAGAAGTGGAGAAACGAGTATCTTAGGAGACTGTGGACATAGTAAATGTGTAATAAATGTAGTGACCTGGCTATGAGACTGAACATTGAATGAGAAATGGTGAACGACTTAGAGGTATGTCTTAGAAGGGGAAGAGTTTTGAGAAAGAAATGGTGCCCCACATTCATTGCCAAGGAATGGTGAAGTGAGGAGAACTGAAAAGTTCACCCTAGATTTTTCAGCCTGGAGACTCCTGTTGTGAACAGACCCGCTTAGCCAGTAACATACTACATTTCAGAAACTATAATTGGGGCCACAAACAAGAACAATTGTATTTAATCCTATGATTCTCTTTTTCCAGAAAGATAATAT
The DNA here is from genome assembly GCF_048564905.1 of Vicugna pacos. Taxonomy (NCBI): domain Eukaryota; kingdom Metazoa; phylum Chordata; class Mammalia; order Artiodactyla; family Camelidae; genus Vicugna; species Vicugna pacos. Next base: position 7,652,545 of record NC_132994.1, on the reverse strand, counting down.
CCGTACGACTGAACTATGGTAGAAGACTCATTTCCTTCTGAATCTTCCTTTAATTTTTTACTTTCTGGTCTACCCCAAATGTCAGCTACAATAATGTATTCTATTTCTACATTAAAACTTGCCAGAAGATTAATATTGCATTGTATAATGTATTCATTTTTTGTCTTTCGTTAATTATAGTTGTCCTTTTCTGACTCAAATACCTGCCAAAGAATACATTATCACATAAAATTGTAATTTCTGTTCATGAAACTAGGTGATTTGCTTTCATACATAGGTCAGAGAAACCATTTTGATAACGTTAGAAATAAGGCATAATAGGTTATATATATATTTTTTTCTTAAAAATAGATGGCCTGCCATTGGATATACTGAATTAGAATAAACAAATAAGAGTTGAATATAATGAGTTATTAGCTATTCTGGCAAAATAATAGCAATTCTCTTACTCTCTTATGGAGGAAAAAAGTATCTCCAACAATATTGATAAGGTCAAAAAAGGTAAAAGGAAAGTGGAATGGTCTTTAAACTAAAGAGCATAAAAAATTTGAGTCCTCTTTTAAGAGTTAATGTCTGCCATTTCATCTTTGAAAAGAGAGATAGTGTAAATAAAAAGATTGTGGTTTCCACGGGTTTGGGGAGAGGGAGGGAGGGAGGAATGAACACATGGAGCACTAGGGATTTTTAGGGCAATGAAATTATTCTGTATGATACTATAGTGGTGGCTACATGCCATTATGCATTTGTCAAAACCCATAGAATGCACAACATTAAGAGTGAACCCTAGTGTAAACTATGGACTTTGGTTGATAATAATGTGTCCATTGGACAATAATGTGTCCATGTTGGTTCTTCAATTGTACCAAATATGCCACACTGATGAGGGATGCTGAGGGTAGGGGAGTATATGTGTAGGCGTGGAGGGCTACATGTGAACTCTGTATTTTCTGCTCAGTTCTGTTGTGAACCTGAAAGTGCTCTAAAAAATAAAATCTATTAATTAAAAAAAGTGAGATACTGTATATTAAGATAATTTTTCAGTATTAGAAATTTGAGTAAATTATAGAAGAATGTTTCTCTCCTATAAGAAGACAAATACACTGAATTATGAGCATTAAATTATCTGCAACTCAGTGTTGGTCTCTTTTACTTTTTTCCATGTCTGCATATATGGGACTCTTAAAATTCTATAAATATTTAAAAATGTTCAACATATTCAGTACTAGATTTTTTTTAAACTTGACACTTTGCAATAAAATAAACCAGAGAAATAAGAATAATGCAAATTAATTTTAATCTATTTGTTGCTTGAAGATTAATAAATTAATACACCATAGGCAGAATAATTAACTACTATAGTTTTTTTATGTAACAATCATACTGAGGTGTGCATGACACAAATTGAGATTTTTCACTAGAGTGTTGCATTCTATTTTCCTGTCTATGTGCAAATAAAGTTGAATGTACCAGGTTTAATTTAGTACATGTTTTATTTGATCAGATGTTTTGCATTTTAATTCTGCATTATAATTCTAAATCCTATAAATGTTGTGTAGTATGATAAAGGGAAGATAAGATACTATTTTAATGACAGTCTTGGGATGAATTTAATATTTTTTGTAACCAAAAATTATAAATTAATTTAGATTTTCAAATAGGTGACTCATAATATTATTGCAATAAATTTTAGACTATCATTTTGATGAGCTGTTTCACCTGAAGATTTGGTGCATTATTTTCAGGTTATATTGAGTTTTACTAATCAAATAGCATTATAATAAAATAATGTCTTGAATAAAAATGTTCATATTTCTTTCATCTAGGCATGGTTACATGCACACTTGTGCACACAGATTCATATATAATTTGTTACAGCAGGACTCTATAGTACAGTGTAAAGTTATTTATTCAAATGAATGCACTTTTAAAACCACTACCTCAAAAATAGCTAGTAGAGTATTTGGAAAGATTGTATAATGGTTTTACATTTTTTATCTGTATTTTAGATACAACAAGATTTCATTTGCGTGTCATAAGCCACTCATGGGTATTGAATCTACCTTAAAAAAATGTTTGAAGGGAGAGAGACAACACAAACCCTTCCAAACAGTCACAACGTAATTAACTGACAGTAAATTGTGAACAGGAAGAATATTTTCTCCACACAAGCCATGTTTCTACAAAGGTGGAATAAATAGCTTCAGATTTGTTCTACTGTCCCCAAGTGAGGAGTGGGTTGTAAATCCCTTACACTTTACCTTAGCATTATTTGGTCCTGTCTTCATCTCTGTCTAAATCGGCGCTCATGTGTATGTGCCAAAGCTGCCAAAATACAATAATGTCCAAAACCTTAAACGTGTGAAATAATTGAGAAAATTTCTTGACTGGAAAACCCTCTCACTATCCAAAATCTTATTCTAGTTATGTACTGTTGGCAAAAGAATATTCTTTTACTTGTTTCACTTTAGAAAGGAGACAATTTATATTTAGAACTGTGGATGTGCATTCTGAATCTATGGAAATTTTTGATAATATTTGGAATTAAAATTTTCCCTGTTTTTATTCATTTTTTTCTCATGTATTTATGAGCTAATGTTTCTTATTTCTCTTATTTTCATTTTGTTTCTTGAATTGTTTTCTCATTTTTTTTAGTATTGAATAAGTCATAGCCTACCATTATACTGTTAATAAATACTACAGTTTCATCTTCTCAATAACACTTTAATTATGGCAGCCTTGTATTATATTTTAATACATTCGTCTGCTTAATTACAAACTAATGACTTGAATTCTTTTATGAAAATAGTTATAGATAGTTACATATATGTACGTGTATATGTAAGTATACTCATTAACGTACTCATTAAATGAAACAGAAAATGTCACAACGTGACATTTGGCTTAAAGGAAGCCAAACTGGTATCAGAAGTGTAGAGAATATAAATCTATTTTTTTCTTTCTCAATTTGGTCTTGGAGCTCTAAGAAACCCAAAACAATGATTATTTTCAGTGCTTTTATCAAATATGTGCAGCATTTTGATTCACGACTTCTGGGAGCGGTGAGTTGAATGACAGACTCGAATGTCGCGAGCAACAAAATTTCCGATCTTTGTTGGAAAACTGGGGAGGACCACCCTCGCTGACCACCTCTGCCGCTCCCGGGAGTTTTGCCCTTAGGGTCCTGGGCAGCGTGGAAGCAGCTCTTTGTCACAACCGTGCAGCTCCTCAGCTGACACCGGCTGCAACTGTCACTGCAGCTCTAGGGCTGAGATTCTCATATGAATGCGCCATTCTCATTCTTGCCCATGATGCTTTATGTCAATTAAACAATTCAGGCCAAAGCATACGTGTAAGCTTTTTAAAAAGTCCGGTGGTACCAGATTGCTGATCGTAAACCGAGCAGACGGAGTGGAAGAGCTTCCGCCCCGCGGGCGCATCGCGGAGACGACGGAAGTGACGCTTTCGGTTCCTTCATCTGCTGGCTTCCTCCCCAGCTCTGAAAACGTACATTCACTGACGGCTTTTAATTTACCAAGTTCAGGCACTACTTGTTGATTTGTTACGAGAGAGGAGAACTTGGTTTTTTTTTCCTTATCTCACTCACCCTATGTATATATCTATCTTTATGTATCGATATCACAATTTTAAGCTATTTTGATCAATCCAGTTGCATCTTTTTAACTATCAATAATGCTTATTGCAGGCACAGGTATTTATTTATAATATTTACATTCATATACAGAATTTTATTGTTCAGTTTTCTTTTCTCCATATTGTGTATGTTTCTTTTTCTTTTTTCTTTTTTTTTTGACCATTATCTGATCCTCACCTCTGCTACATCATATCAACTAGTCTAACCATGAGTACCCATCTTTCTTTTCCGTGGAGTCCTTTCTCCTGCAGCTTTCCATCCCACAGCCCCAGCCTGCCCGGTTGATCTCCGAGCTTACCTGAGCAGCTCTGTGATAGAACCTGCCTTCCCTGCTCTCCTGTGGTCATGCCACTTCCCTGGACCCCTCGTCTCCCTTTTCTTTGTTGACTGTCTCTCTTTCCTGAGTTCTATCACTTAGTATCACATCAAGAATGACTGGAGTTTGAGATGGTTCCTGTAACACACATGGTCAGGGACATTTCCCTGAAGAGGCGATCTTTGATCTGAAGCTTGAGCCATGCAAAGATCTGGAAAGAGTGAAGCATTAAAAGCTCCTGAGGATGTAGTGTGTCATGCATGCCGGTAACAGAGGGAAAGGTACAGTCTAGTTATGGGAAAACTCTGAATGGTAGCTTCCAAGGTCCAAGATTTATTCAAACAGGTCATTTAGGGGCTTACAGTCCAAGATATGAGGTTTGGAATTTATTTTTATTTCAGTGAGATGCCACTGGGCAGTTTTAAGCCAAGGAGTGATCAGAGATATTATTACAATAATGGAGAAATGATGAAGGCAAACCTTTCTGGTGACCTGCATTTCTTCATCTGAAGAAAAAAAGCTGGTAAAGTAGACAGAAGAAAGATTAAATACATTTCAATGATCTGGACTAAGGGCATAGATATTTATAGTAAAAAATATTTTTTAATAGTAGCAAATGCTAAAACATGTTAGATAACAGCTCTAAAAAATAAATTCAGTAAAAACATATGCCCAGAATATACAGATGGGGAAGAAATGAATGCAAATGCAGCAATTCAATTTTTAAAATGTTGACAATGAATTAAAAGGCAAAAAGTGTCAGCTTGATGGGGAAGTAGAGCTGAGAAGGGGTTTGGGAATACAGATGCCTGGAAGGTTGGCACAGTAGATACAGAGGAAGCAGGAAGTAGACAGGTTGAAAATGAAAGTAGCAAATGGAGAAAATGGAAACCCAGGTAGGTGTTTGGACAAGAATCCATGTAAAGATTGACAGACTGAGAATTCAGACCACCTGAGGATGAGCAATCTTGCATATTGGTCTAGAGAGATTTTGAGAAAAGGAAAAACAGGAAACAGATGTCCATTGAGTAAGGAATGAAGACAATTAATGTCTCTTATTCACGTAACCAACACACCGAGCCTTTATTTGCTAGACATATGCTAGGTACTAGGGATGTCATAACAAGACACATTCTCTGTTCTCAAAAGCTTCACTGTTAGTACAAGAGGCAAAGAATTAATAAATCTTTCATTGCACTGGCAGAATCTACAAGATAATATGGGTACCCAGGGATGGAGTAACTCTAAGAATTAAGGTGGGGAGCTAGGGGAGGGTGTCACAGAGTGGGTGGGGATTTGCTGATTTCCTGAAAAAGATTATGTGCTCAACAGTAGGCACAGAGAAGGTCAGAGGGGGGAATTCCTGATAGAAGTGATGCTTTTTGACAGTAAAAAAACAATGTTAGACTTTGTAAATTTCAAGTTTCGTAGTATGGGAGGCCCTCAAGAAATTCAGAAGGTGAAGGCAGAAAGCAAAGGCTAGATTATGAACTACCACAAGCAGTATGCATTAGCATTTAGGTATTGGTATAGACAATCTTGAATATCAATCAGATTTTTTTATTTAGAAATATTTGTTGATCAAACTAGAGTGATGCTTTTCAGGGCTGAACGGGAAGGGATTGAGATTGGAGGCAAACATTGTAACACTATAAGAATATTTTAAAATAGAATAACTAAACAAGAGCAGTGGGAAGGGAAAGAAAGTCTTTGAGTAATATTTAAACAAAATGAATAGGATTTGGGATTGACTGAGTGTCGGTGGAGCTGACCTGGAGAAGGTAGAAGACACCCATGTTTCTCATATAAACAGCTGAGAGAATAATGACTCCTGTAAGCTAAGCTGGGGATGTGATGTAAGAAAAGCTATTTTGGTGGTCCACACAAATGATGGAGCTGGGAGTCAGGAGAGATATTTGGGTGGGGGAACAGGGTAGAGAAAGAAGAGAGAAAACGAGATGTCTTTCTTGTGTGCCAACTACGTACTAGGAGCAATGCTAAGACTTTCAGATATTCTGATTGGTCACACAGGACCTGTGTGGCCGGTTTTCCTTCTCACTTTTACATTTGAGTAGTCCACGGGCTCAGAGAAGTTTTTGCCCGATTTACTCTGGCTATTAAGTACTAGAGCTGGTTTACAATTACGTGTCTGATTCACTGGTACTCTGCTCTCATTTTGTTATATATAATTTGGAGGAATGTTTGTATATAGTTACTATTTGAAGGCATGGGAAATATTAACTACTATATATAAAAATACTAACTACTATATACAAAATAGATAAGCAAATTTCTTCTGTATAGCACAGGGAACTATATTCAGTATCTTGTAATAAACTTTAATGAAACTTTAATGTGTATATATATATATATACACATAATGTATACATATGTATGTATATATATACACATTATGTGTGTATATATATATATATACACACACACACACACATATACACACATGACTGGAGCATTATGCTGTACACCAAAGATTGACATATAGTAACTGACTATACTTCAATAAATAAAAAATAAAATAAAAAATTGAAGGCATGGAAATCTGAGGCCACACGGAGACAAATGCAAGAGCATTTAGCATTAAAAAGAAAAAGATTTAAGAATATGAGTATTGAGGAGCATCTGGAAAAGACTGAGTTAATGGCTGGAGGGTAAGAAAAAATAAAAACACTATAGTGATGTCAAAGATGCCAAGAAAGGAGAATATTTAAATGAGGGAATATAATTAGTGTCAAATGCCATGGAGAAAGGAAGCTCTGTAAACAAACTCATTGGACTTGAAGCTTCCTAAACTCAAGCACAGTTTATATGCTGGTGGGAGAGAACCCCAGCTGTAAATAGTAGATTCACTATAACTGGTAGATGAACAAGAACAGACATTTAGTTCAGGCAACTCTTGAAAGAAAGTTGGTTAAAAAGAGAGAGAGAAATGGCTAGAAGGGGATATAGAACTAAAGAAGATGTTTCTAGGGTAGTTACTTAATAAAGAGGAGGACACTGGGGCAGCTGTGGAGTGAGAAAGAGGAAAGATGTGGGAAAGAGGGGTACATAATATAGCAAAGTCTTGGAGGAACAGAGAAGGAAGGGCTAGGATATAGAACCCTGGCAAAGGTAGGGATTCATTTCAGTGAGAATTAGAGCATTGCATTTTCAAGGCATTCAAGAGGAGGCTGAGTAGAGAACAGATATAAATAAGAATGTAGGTGTGTGCTATGTCAGGAGAATTTACTCCTTATGGCTTCTATTTTAATCAGGAATTCAGAGGCAAGGTGATCTTCTGGGATTGAGGAGATGGACGTGAAATATAGCACTTTAAGAGTGTTGGAAAGAAAAAAAGTGTTGCTGGTCTGGAAAAGCCGTTCTGAGAAAATGAAACAAACAAACAAGCAAACAAACAAAAAACCCTCCAAAAAACAGTGGACTAGAGAAAAGAAATGGTGTCCTGGTCATTGTGTCACATCTCCAGCAGTTCCAGTGAGCAATCACACCTTGGCATGGGCGGCATCCAGTGAGGGCTTTGACTAAACCATAAAGAAAGTATCTGAGCTGTACAGTAGGAGGTTTGAGTCGGCAAGTAAGGAAGAGAAACCAGAGGAGAGTTGATAGACAGGGTCACTAACCCAAGGTTCAAGGTTAGGCCGAGGGTGGGAGTTCCAGGAAACAGAGCTCATGCAAGTTAATACCAACTCTGCGAGAGAAAGAATTGTAGGGAAGGCTAGATGTGAGAGACTTATAATTTTAGCATAATAACATAAGGAAATTTATGGAAAATCAAGAAGAGATGAATAAAAGAGACTTCAGAATGTAAAAGTCCAATTGAATCTTGAATTCATGTTCACCCAATATGTGCATTTTCATATGATTTTCCCAAGGAAACTTTGGTAACTGGGAAGTAGTCACACAGCGGACCCTGAGTTGAAGTCTTTGAAAGGGGGTATAAGAGAATCAAAAAGAGAAACACATTCTAACAGCAGCAAGGGCTTTCTTGAGATGGTTGACCACCATGTTTAGCAGGTAGAGGTAATCACAATGAAAATTAAAATCAAATTATTTAACTTTCCTTTCACACAGTTTCACACAATTTCACATGGTTTTACTGTAGTTTTACTTTCAGTAATATTTCAAGAATGTAAAAATACATATATATTTGTATTTAGAGACGAAGACTAGGAGTATATAAGATCCTGGTAGACCTTAAATATTGTCTACTGTAGTCACTAGCCTCCTGGACTGAAGGTCACAGGGCCCCTCAAGGGAGCCCTCTCTACACAGCTCTCTCCTTCCAGGTTTTGGTGATTGCTAGCTCCTTTCTCCTCATTAGAGCCTGGGAGTAATAAAATCACCTCTGTTACTAGCCCTCGGACACCACACTGTCCTTTACGGTTTCTCTGTACCTTAACTGTATAGTGCTAAATGCCACTATGAATCATCCTTAAATTGTCCAAATTTGAGCGTGTATCTGTTTCCTCCTGGGATCCTGACCGAGACAGAATCAAAACCACTATTGTTAACCACAATGTGCTTTCATGAGCTTGCAGTATTTAGGCATATCCTACTTTTACAGTGTATTATATCTTTAAAGGTACATTTTATTAATTAAAAAAAGTTTCCATTCTCATTTTAATTTCATTTAGTACAAGGCAAAATTCCAAATGTAAATCTATCTATGCTTCAACGAGTTTATACTAAGTAAGGTTCTTGGTAGCACAGTGCATTCTTCTCCTTGGCTTGTGAGATACCTAGAGATTTGTAATGAGATTCTCTAGGTACGGATATATGTGTCCATCTTTAAAAACATTTTAGTCAATAGAGTTGGTTGGAATGTTTATGTTGACTTGCCAAAAGGCCAGAGGCTTTTGTCTTGGCAAGAATGGAGGGATATTTGAATATAGGATACAGCAATTACCATAGAAGAAAGAAATCTCTTCTCAGGAACTCTTGCTAAATGGAAAGCAGGCTGATCACTTTTGATGTTGCAGATGACTGACAGGAAAGAAAGACCATCTGCCAGAACCTAAGTGTTAATACTTGAAATAGCCTCTTCTTTTGGCAACTAACTAAAGGATCACTTGGAAGATCAGAGAAGGCAATGAAAACAAGTCTTTTTAACAGAACATCTTTATTCTGAGCTGAAATCCATTAACTTTGAAACATATTGTATTCAAATTCATAAACAATAATCGTATAAGAACTGATCTTCTAGTTCATCCTTAATTGATTTTAATCCTTTAGAGTGATCTGCAGCCTAAAATGTTAATTCTTTTTTTTTTTTAAATGGGCATCTTTTTCCTTCAAGGTAAGAATAAGGTTAAACATTTAGATCTCTAAAACCAGTACTGAATGTGTGGTTGTATTTTATATCTAGACGTTTACTCTGCACGTGTTTGTGTACTTATCCTCCCCACTGGGCTCCATCCCCCACCCATGCTGTCATTGGCTCCCTAGAGCAATTCTCCCCTTTTTGATCCTGTGCCAGGAGCTGAAATACAATGCCAGCAAGGCTACCAACAACCTAGGTTTGAGTTGGACATATTCAGATTTGAACTTTAAGTGTAGTGTTTCCTATCAGCTCAGACTTATCTTACAGGAAGAGGGAGCTAAGTGGTGAGGGACCAGGAGTCCTCAAAGTGGGGAGAAGAAAGAACTTCCATCAAGAAGAGGGCTGAATAGAGTGGGGAAATTCTGCACTGACTGTTACCTGTAAACAGCCCCCCATTTATGGTCCTGGACACTTAAAGCTCCAATCCAGACAAATGAAGAGATTGCTGTAACGGAGTATGGCAGAGGGCTAGGATGCTATGGAAACGCATAGGAGGGTCTGTAACACAGACGGGCTTTGTCAGGAAAGCACTCCCAGCAGGAGTGAGCTCTGAGCAGAGTTCTAAAGGAAGGGGCTGACTTGGCCAGCAGCACGCTGCAGAGGCAGTCCAGCAAAAGGAAGCATTGGGTACAGACACAGGATGGAAAAAACAGGACCAGCTCAGTGAACAATAAACACCACGGTATGTCCGGAGCATAAGGCATAGCAGGCAAATGCATTCAAGGGAAAGGACGGTTGCTAAGAGATGAAACTGGACAGGTAGGCAGGTCAGGTCACCGCACAGCTGGAACTTGCTGTACAGGGAAAACCGTTGAGGACTAAGAGCAGGAGGAGAAATGACCAGCCTTGTGATTTATAATGATAATTCTTGCAGTAATATAAACCATCTGTTGGTTGGTTAAAAGTGAAGAGTGTGACAGAAGTGAGCAGAAATGTTACAGGGTCTCACTTCAACTAGAAAATGATGAGGGTCTGTATCAGTGCAGTATTGGTGTGGCAAGAGGAACAGGAACAGTGATGGATTTGAGAAACATTTGTTAGGTAGTCAGAGAATTGGGGGCACCGGGCAGATAAGGTGGAGGAGAGGAAAGATGGTCTGGAAGACGGTGGTATGCCCGCCTCCAGCATAAAGGGGCTTTACTTCCTCTAAATGAGCACCAGCAAGAAACCGGTTAGAACCCGACAGCTGCAACTGCGTGGTAGCGACAGGGACCTAACCAGACGCGACCCAATGCTCGTTGTAATATAATTAGCATTGCGGTTTAGGGCCCCCTTGTGAGTTTGCCTTTGTGCATCGTGGGTAAGGACATGCACAAAGGGGCCAAACTTGACTAAGCATTGCAGGGGCAAGAGCTGTTAACCAATCAAGAGACCGCATCTAAGCGAGGGTGTAACAGAAGGAGGCCAGCAAAGACTGCGGCTTTTTCCTCCCCTGGACCAGCCCGCCTCCCATTCTTGGAGGTGTTCTTTCCCCTTGCTAATCAATCAAACCTTCAAAATCTTTGCTACCCCAGGCTCCATCTCCTGGCTGAATTCTTATCTTTCAGTTAAGACAAGAACTGGGGTATTTTCTTTTCTCCTTTTGGGGTAACACATCCATGAGCTAATCTGGTTGAATGTTCACGAGCAGGGGCTGGCCACCTGTGGGACTGGGGCAGGAACCATGCTTTCTTCCAAACACTCTTTCTTTCCAAACAATATTGAGAACAGGACACCAGTCAGTTTCTCAGCAAATGGTCCTCTTGTACACAAATGTTTGTTTTTCTTTACCTAGCTAGCCAATTATTTCACTCAGAGAAAATCTTACTGCTAGAAAGTCTTATTTTTTATTCTGATAACTGGATACATCAGTTTTGTGTAATTATATCTGGAAAACATTTAAAAAATATTCTATAACCACAAAAGGATAATACAGTTGAGAGATGATAATTTGACAACTTCTACTGAATTAAAAAGTATGACTGCTTAAAAACTTGGATAGTGTTTCTATTACCTCTATACCAGAATATAATAAATCTTTACCTTTTTATTTTTTGTCTTGTTTCCCTATGCTTTAGTTTTAGGATTGTACACTGAGCAGATGTGTCATCAGTCTTAAAAACACATAATCTAACCCCAAACTGTCAAACATATAGTAAAACCTCACTAATTCAGGATATTTAGAGGAAAGACCAATTTGAAATGAATCCTCCCCCCCAATACATCGAAGGAAAGAGCATTTTTAATACAAGTAATACTTTAATGGAGCACAAATAACATTAGTAAAGAGTGGTTGGACCTGGAGGCATTATCTTAGTGAAGTAAGTCGGACAGAGAAAGATGGATACTCTGCGTTTTCACTTACATGTGAAATTTAAAAAAAAAAATACAACAAGCAAATGAATATAACCAAACAGAAACAGACTCGCAGATGCAGAGAACAAACTAGTGGTTACCAGTGGGGAGACAGAAAAGGGGAGGGACAAGTTAGGGAAGGGAATTAAGAGGCACAAACTAATATGTAGAAACTAAGCTATAATGATGTAATGTACAGCATGAGGACTATAACCAACATTTTATAATAACTTTAAATGAAATATAATCCATAAAAAATGGCAAGTCACTATGTTACTGATACTAAAATAACATTATAAGTTACCTATACTTCAATTAAAAAAAGAGTGGATGGAGCATGACACTTAGAGATAAAACTTGAAAGTGTAAATCCATGTCAATTATATGTAAAATGTTTGAAAAGACTTTGCCCCTTTAAGTGATTTTATTTCTCTCCTGATATCCTTTACTTGCCAAGTTCTTTCTTTAGTCTCATATGTGAGAAATCACCAGTGTGGAATGAATGGAGTTTTACTCCGCCTCCCGTTCATTTCCAATTCATTTCCCCAGAATAAGTACATGCTTAAATTTTAAAACCTTATCTTTTTCTTCTTTACCCTTAAAAGAAAGTTCTTCATGCATTTTTAATTTGAGGTTTTAATAATTGAGGGAAAAAAATAAAAGGCTTACGGTATGACTCCTGCCTATATTTTCCACATGGAATGCAAGGTGCTTTCAAAAGAAGATACGTTCTTCCTTTTCCCTCTTTCTCCCCGAGTCCTTCTGTCATTCGGGAGCCAGGAGTTGAGTCAGATGCATCATGAAGCTAGTGAAGATACCAGCGCTGACCCTCTCCAAGGTCCTGACGAGAGCTCTAGCAGTGTGTTCGCATGGGTTTATGTTTTTAAGTCTTCTGAAGTAAGTCAGTGTAACTCCAGGATGAGATACCCTATTTTCTCTCTCCATTCTGGAGTCCTCCGTCACATTCCTGTTTGGGTTGCATAATTTTGGAGTGGCCAGGGGCATTTAGGGGACCTAACTTACAGTACTTGTGCTGGGAATACATTTAGTTTGGGTTTTATGAGCAGTATTTACAAGGTTCGCAGTCTCTTGTGGGTATAATTGGTTGGTTTCCAGCTGTCCTAGTGTGGGAACGGGTTTTAGGAACACTGGTACCCACTGTGCTGACCTACTTGGCATCATGACAAGGAGTTACAAGTCCAGTGGTCATAAAAAATATGACTGTATCACAAGAACCCTGTGAACTTACTTAAGATTAATCAACACACAAGAACACTTGAAATGGCCTGAAATTTATAAAGTATAAAAGAAACATAATGAGTATTTTCAAAAGTGTGCTATTGTCTAAATGTGGGATGCCTCACAGCAGAACGTGTGGCAAGGATGTGAGTGTGGAGAGAGTGTATAAGATGTGAGCCACAGATGCAGGCCTGAGGCAGGAGGAAGAAGTTCCATAGAAATGAGCATCAGGCAAGGGGGATGGAAAGGGGAGGGAACAATCCAGAAGACAACGATACACCTGCACTCAGGATAAGGGGCTTCAAAGAGTTTTACTTCCTCTAAATGAGGGCCAGCAAAGAAGCCAGTTAGACTCGGACACTGTGGCTGCGCAGTAGAGAGAAGGTCCTGCGTTCACATAACCCAGTGCTCATTATCATGTGCTTGGCGTAGCAGTTTGGGCACTACCTCCTGCAATGTGGGCTCTTCTATGTGCATCATGGGGGAAATCATCGTGGGTCTAAAGGAGCTGGGCATGTCTGAGCACTCAAGGGACGTGCACCATCAATCACAAGAACGCCCCTAAGCCAGGATATGAGACAGGAGACAAAGGAGGGGCACCATTTTCCTCTCTTGGCTTGGCCTGCCTTCAATTCTCGAAGGTGTACCCTCCTTAACTAACTTCTGCTCTGCTAATAAAACTCTGTTTATACAATGCTTTCAGGCTCCCATTTGAATTCTTTTCTCAGGTAAGACAAAGAACTGAAGGCTTTTTCACCTCCTTGCGGCAACAGAAGGAGGAAGGAAAGCCCACATAGAGTGCGTGACTGTGGGCTCTGCTCTGGGATGTGGGGGAAGTGCTCCTCAGAACCTTCAGCCAGAAGGAGGGGAGACAGGGAATTGATGGGGAATTTCTGTGCTTATGGGGGCCTTAAGTCAACTGAGCTCCTCCAAGCCATACCGGCACCAGGGCAGAAAGCCCCAAAGCAGCAAAGCAGAGAGGGACCCCTGGGGTGAACACCAGAAGCTATGCCTCATTGCTCACTAAAGCTGACACTGAAATCTGAAGTGAGTCTAAGAGATGTGATGGGGAGATGAAAAGCTTCTATAGGTAAATATTTCACTTCCATTTTTCTGATGAAGGAATAGAAATTCAGTAAGGCTAGTTAGTTCCCAAAGATGGCATGAAGAGGTGATAGGCAGATGAGTTCAATGTGCACTTTTCTGATAGTAAAGAACACTCATTCTCCATCGTGTCCAGTGCCTCCTTGGGGTCAGAGAACAACTAAGCCAGTGGTTCACGTTCACTAACATGAGATTCCTGGCGTGGCTGATGGGAGCAGACGAAGCTAACCTGGTGGTTAAGGGCCGCGCTGATATTTTTCTGGTGCTTGATGTGGGGGCTGCAGTGCCTTCTGGTGCTTGCTGAGGCCCTGGGGCCCCCAAACCCTCAGCCCTGAGGGATCTGCCTGCTCATCCCTCCCTGATGTGTGTTTGCCCTGGCAGTGTTAACAGCCATGGGAAATGGCTAAGCTCGCAAGAGCTCAGGCTGACTTTTCACAGCCCATGTCTTCTTCTTATCAGAGTCATAAATTCCACTGCCTTGCTGTGTCAGCTCACGTCTCCATCTTATTGGAGTCATAAATCCACTATCCTCCCATACACCAAGGCCCCTTACCTCACTGATAGTCAATCAGAAATCTGTTCCCCTGTCCGTTTGTGACTGGAGCCCCTTCCCCAACAGAAGACCCTGTGCATTCACCCTCGGTGCTCACACAGGCACCTCTCACCTGGTGGCCCACTGCTGCCTGCAGCAGCTGCCTATTACACTTTTCCTTTGTTCTTAAACTTCCCCTGGCCTTTGGTAAATTCTTTTACCACCCACAACACTGGCCTGCCATGTGTCCCCCAACAGGGAGGTGAATTGCGAGTCCCTCTTTGCTTGTAGAGAAGCACATTGGGCTTTATGAACACATCGCTGATTCATACAGACCCACTGGAATCCCTGGATTCAAAGGTATGCAACCAAGCAGGACTCCATGGGGCCTTCTCGGGACAGACCCCTCCCCTATATCCTCTGCTTTTGCTCCTTTCTGAAGTGCCCAGACAACTGCATCCGATACATTTTTCCCGAGTTGTTTTACAGATGCTAAAACCCCCATCAGATGGAAGACTTAACTACTTGCTGACCGTGAGCACATAGTCCTAGGCCTGCTGGAGTCTGAGGATTGATAATGTTAACTCCAGTGACATTGCCCTGTTACCTCACCATCAACCAATCAGAGCACTGTGCATGAGTTGATACATATCCTGGGACACCCCCTCCCTCACCTGGCTTTTAAAAGTGCTTTGCTGAAACCCATCGGCAAGTTCAGTCTTTTAAGCACTACCTGCCCGTTCTCCTTGCTTGGTGCCTTGTGATAAATGCTGCACTTTCTTTCACCACATCCCAGTGTTGATAGATTTGCATTTACTGCATGTGGTGAGAGGACCTAAGTTTGACCCGGTAACAGGTATAATACAGGATACAAGATTCTGTTGTTAAATGTCGTCAGACTGTAGTTACCCATGTCATGTGAGATAGCTCAAAGGCAGGAGGGGCAAATACTCTAATACAGATGACTCACAATATGGCTTTTTGTGTTCAATGGCAGCTACAGCCCAAAGGGAAATACAATGAATGTTGTACTAACTACTTACTCCATGCCAGTCACCAGGGTAATGACTTTATACAAAGGTTTTGTAATTGAAATAGTCAAATGAGACAATTACATGAATAAATAAATCTGAGAGAAGTCCATGGCCCAGTGGCAACTGGGAGGCTAGTGACTATGGTGGATAATATTTAGGGTCTACCAGGAATTTATCTGTCTCTACTTCCAGAACAAGGAGGACTACACTTTCCAAGACTGTGCTTGGTGATAAAATGGCAACTGAAATGGCAGAGCCACTTCTGAAATGACTGCTCAGGGCTGCTGCTCAGTTCTCCAGCCCTCTCTTCCGCTGCTACCCAGGCTGTGGAAGATGTGCTAATGCACCAGAGCTGAGCAGCGGACCACTTGGAAAGCTAAGCCACCTCAAGGAGCAAGGCTTCCTTGGGGCAACCGGGCCTTTGCAAATGTCAGTGATAAACACTTAGTCTGTTGAGCCAATGAAACTCCTGGTAGAGCCTGATACTGTGCACGTCATGGCCTAAACGGATGGGCTGAGTGGCAGGGTAACCCCTGAACCCAAGCCAATGTGACTTCCAAGGTCATATATGCCCTTTAGGTGCAAAATGTGGTCTCCTGCTTCTAGGTCATTCTGTTTTTAAAATGTTTATCATATGTCTGGTTGCAAAAGTAATTTATGAAATGTGTGGACATTTTGCAAAAATATATAGGATGTACTCAGAAAGCAAAGAAAATTTTTTCATAGTCCTGGCACAACGAAAACTTTGGTGAATGTACTTCCAGTCTTACTTTCTATATGTGAATACATGTATGTTTTTACATTGTTGAACTATTACTAAAAGTAATACTACAGTAAAATTGCTGCTTTTTACATAAAACATCATGGCTAAGTTTTGCCCGGTGTTATTAGATGGTCTTTGCAACATAGTTGCTGGAGGGTGTAAACCATTCCTCACCTTTGTCTCACTTTTTCCTGTTTAAAAGTGCACATTTCTTAGTCCTTTTTCACTGCAAAAAGAGAATATTTATTCTGTTACCCTGATCCAGAAGCTTAGTCCCATGTGATGAGAAACGTTTTCCCTGAATACCATCTTGTACACCAACATATCAGTTTCTCAGAAGGAGTCAAGCAGATATTTAAGTAAAATAGCAGCTGAGTGGTTAATGGTTGACTGAGCTGACCGACTGTTCACCTTACTGACAGTCCTATGAAAACGTAATTGTGGAGCCGGCTGGCCTCTCTAGAGTCATAAAACCCCCACCCTAGGGCTCCCTGTGTGCCTGGAGCCTGTTGACACCTTAACCCCCACTCCCCACTGAAGGACCCTTTGCACACCTGCATTTCTCCAAACAAAATATTGCCCCAGGACAAAGCCCGGCTCACAATACCCTAGGTGGACAGGCCTCACATCCTGCCCTTATCAAAGTCGTAAATCCTATTATGCAGAGTGTCTCTGGCAGATCTTACACCAGTCAGGTACCTGTGCACGTCTTGATCATGCAGCCCCCTACTCTTTGTATCACAGCCCTCTCCCTGCCAATGAAGCACCCTCCACACCCGCCCTCCAGGCACACACAGGCATCTCTCTCTGTGTTGCCCTCTATTGTTGGTAATGGCATAACTATTAAACTTTTCTTTGTTCCTAAACTTTTCTTGGCCTCTGGTAAATTCTTTTACCAACCTGAGTCACTAACCCACCACTGCCTTGGACCCACAACAATAATCTTGTACTTTTTACCCTATAATTTATCTCAAATATTTATCTTTGTTGTCTAGTACTTTTATTTTTCTTGTATACCTGAGATCTCTGAAAAAATATTATAGCATGAAAAATCATGTTATGATGATCAAAGGAGAAATGATTATAAGTCAAAATACCTAGAACTACGAACTTTCCAACCACAGAACCGACATATGTTACAGGAAAGAAGTTGTGATAATTTTAAATAAGAAAAAGATCACACTTTTAGTGCATTTGATGAAAAAATTACCCCCAGAGAGAATGAATATTTTTATTTGATACGGCATTTAAAAAGACCGTGCTGCCCTAGCCTGGATTCTAGTATTATCAAAGTGCTACAGTCTTTCCTTTTGTTTTGTTTTTTCTCAATTTTCTGCCACTGACATAGATGCTATGTTTTTCAGCTTTTTCTAGCGGCACTACTCAGTCAGGTCTGCAGAAGGCCGAAGTGGTGAAATCATGTGACTCTTGGCCAAGTATAATGGTTCACCAGTATCCCACCAGCAAAAAAACTAACCTATTCTACACTTCAAGGACACGTGTGTGGATTCGTAGGTTTGTGAAAGGAGCCACAGAGATAACTCCTTGGGCAGAAAGTTTTATATACATAACAACACATCAATAGGCAGCTGCCCTGCGAGTCCTCCCACATATCCAGCTAAATAGAGACACACTGACAAGTGGCTCATGGCAAGTGTCTAATCCTGTCATAATTTTTCATGTGGAGGCCATGATATTCAAGTGCTTCAGGGAAGTCAGATGTTCCTTGCAGGTGGGCCCTAAGATTCTCTTGGGACACGGGGCAATTCAGCAGAATTCTGGGATAACAAGACAACAACAAAGCACCAGCAGCAATCGCCATCTATGTTGCAATCACTAGGTGACAGCCACCTACATTAGGAACTTCGGAGATGATTAGATCTAACAAGGCTGTGGAATGGGCATGTTCAGATTATAAATGAAGGAACTAAAGTAGAGAGGTTAAGTAATTTGTACCATGTCATACAAGTAAGATGTGAAGGAGATAATTCCCAAAGACCACGCTCTTAGCCATTTTGTTACATCATCTCTTTGTCCCAGCGAACCACCGAGATCACCTTGTCATGGATTTGTTGCATGACATTGAGCAAGAAAGTTAACATTCCTCAACTTCTCCTCTGAATAAGTAATGTCCTGCCTTCATCAGGGAGTTATTGTGAATATCAGAAGGAGTTAACAAATGTCAAAGTGCTGTGTCAACTTGAAATTCCATATAAATTTGAACTATTTTATGGTCACCATTGTTGGTCATAGTAATTGTTTTCATAATTGGAAACATCCAGCAGTTCCTCTCATGTGAAGAATGAGTCTAAGACCTGGGATTCAGAGTGTGGTCCACAGAGCTGTGGTTTCAGCATCTCCCGGGAATTTTATAGAAATGCAGATTCTTAGGCATCAACCCACACTGACTGAATTAGAATCTTCATTTTTACAAGACGTTCAGAAAGTTCTTAAAACCTGCTTACGTTAAGAATCATTCCTACATTGAGTTTAAGAAGTCCTGAAAATAGAGGTTAGATTAACGGTATTTTTCCTTTTAGAAGGTTTAGAGATTTTAGGTGTCAATACAGGTGGCAGACTGGGACACCTACAAATGGTTGAATCAACCTCCTCCAGTATTCTCCAGATCACTGAGATGTCCCCACATGGGTGGATTAGAATATAAGGTCTGAGTACACCTGCCTGTCCCAGGCAGTTTCTTACTAGCCCAAGTTGTACCGAAAGTCACAATGGGCTCGTCCTACAAGCCCTGTTACAGCAATGTCTACAGCCCTGACCACCTATCAGATCCTGGGGTAAGTGGCGTGTGCTTTATTGACACGATTTCCCAGTGATACTCTTATTTTTTGTTATTAGTCCTTGCTTTCTGGTGTGTTTTATTTTCTGTGTGGTGTCAGTTTTCTTTTACTAGAGGAGAAATTATATCCTGCACACTTCTGAGGGGTCTGGTAGATGTTGGGAGTGGATGAGGGTTTCAAAATCTAAAAGGGGGTTATAAGAAAGAAGAGATCACTGATGTGACATCTTTGGATGGACATAAGGAACATCTCAAGAAGCTTTTAGAATTCTAACAAGGAATAAAGGAATAAAGAGAGTAATAATTCTCTTTATAAGGCAGGAAAGGGAGTTAAATGTGAGAAATGTGCATAGAAGAATAAAAACAGTCAATTTCAGAAATGGACTTGTTGAAGTTTGACTTTGGGAAAGAAATAAGGGAAATTGGCAGCAATAATTAATCTGAAATTATTTCCTTAAAGCAATTTTAACTGAAGCCCAAGCTGGGAAATCCTAAGGACAATTTGAGGAAAGAGACAGGATTTTTAAAAATAAAAGTATAACACACAATCTGAATACAACAAAACTGAAAGCTAGTAAATGAGTTCCAAAGTCATGATACAAATTTCTCGGGAGAGGAAAAAAGTATGAAACAGAAAATTCTCTAAGTGTGTACTGCCTTGCCAGAATTTAAGAGGAGCCAAGGTGTAGGGTGATTGGAAGGACCTCATCAAATCACACAACTGTGAGATCCACTGGACGAGAATTCAGGATTTCTAACACATTCAAGTATTCTTTCCAACAATGTAGTGAAATGGGTTTCATAGGAAAACATTTATCAGACAGATTAAATCATGAAGAAATTCTGATGCTAATTAAAATATAAAAGAATTCCTAAATTGCCTTCACTTTGAATGGTCTGAGATCCACTAAGTTCTAGGACAACAGAGTTAATATTCCTGAAGACACCAGCCCGCACGATGGGAGGGCTTCATAATTTGGATAGAAATGGAATCAGATTTATAGGTAAAGGATTTCAAGGAAATACATGGTATTTGTAAAAAGGATTTGTACAATGAAGGAAAAGGCTTGCAACATTTTATAAACGACCCTACTACATATACTTGAAGTAAACAGCCTCATGTGAATATGAAACCAAAATCTAACTTGGGGGAGAGCATGAAATTGTTCATTCGAGCTGCATGTGTCACAGCAAGCAAGCAAATGGCAACAACAAAATAATATATTAAGGAAAGAAAGTAAAGAACTACAAAATTTGTAGAAGAAAATGTGGGGTCCACAGACATCTGGAAGACTCCTGCTCAAGGCCCCTCAAGCATCCAGTTGCTGCCCTTTCAAAATAACAAAGAACATTCCTTCCCTAACCCCTACCTGCCTTAGCTGAGCTCCTCTAGACAATAATCAACCCCCCAGTGAAGGGAAGCCCGGCCACCAGGATGGGTCACAACCCCCTGCCAAAATCCCTAGCCCTACCCTTTCACGACCCCCTCCCTTCCCCGTTACCTCAACATTAGTCACTCAGAGAATTGTGCTAGGCTGAGCACACACCCTGTGACCCGCTTTGTGCCTGATGTCTCATAAGCGCAAGCAGTTAAAAGTCACCCTCCCTTATAAAAGACCTCAGCGACTGACCCCCGGGGCACATAGACACCTCTTGCCTGTGGTCTGCTGTTGCCTATAGCAGCCTATCTAATAAACTCCTTTACTATCTTCCTCCTTTGTCTTTGGTAAATTCTTTCACTGCCTGCAAACCAGCCTGCTGAATCCCACAACAGAAAATATTTTATAGACTGGAATGTCTAAGGTGAAGGTCTTACTAATATTACACAATCCCCAAAGCCATTTGCATATTTGATTACATCAAAGCTGAAAACTTCCACATAACAGAATATTCCATAAGTAAAAGTCATATATATACATCATATGTATGTTATATGTACATATAATGTTAATTACAATATATAGAAAGATATGTACAAGCAATAAATACATCAAAAATTCTTAACCTCATTAGATGTCAAGAAAATGCAAGTTGAAATGAGATAACTTCTATACTCTGTCAGATTGGCAGTCTCAGAAAGGCTTGATTATATCAAATGTTGAGTTTTATAAAGGATCCTTCATCCTCACACAGTGTTAGCAGAAGTACAGATTGATGCTAATATATTTGGAAGTTTCCTTTGCAGACTCTACACACACTTAAAATGATTATATCTCATAACCAAGAACGTCCACTTCAAGTAAATATTCACACATGGTGTATCTATCTTTGCTTAAATATACAAATATTTCTGTGTAATATTTTTCATGCTTGGCAATAAGACAAAAGGAGAGAATCCAAATGTCTATCAGTAAGGGAATGGATAACTGCATTATGATTCAATGATCTATCAGAATAGATCTGCATTTACAGAGAGCAAGGTAGTTTACACAAAGAATATTTATGTGACAAATATCTACAGTATGTGGTTCAGTGAAAATAAGTTACAGATAATATATGTACACATGTACACATGCTTATAGATGTATATACTGTCACTTAAAAATACTTACATAATTATATACTTTCTTATATATTAAAACAGGCTTGAAAATACAAAACCGTTGAACCAGTCCTATGTGGAAATGGCTCTGGAAAGGGATGGGAAGCTGTCGGTTTTAATGTAATTATTGCATTTTTGAATTTCTTGTAACATGCAAGTGGATTTATAATGGAAATAAAGATTATAACAGCAGGCACTTCTCTTTCTGTATCTTTATCACTTTCATCAAGAAGACTGTTGCTTTGAGACATTTCTGTCCCTCTGCTGCTGCCTCTCCTCCAGCTGGGCTGGTAACTCCCCTCCGGTCGGAGCAGCGCGGCAGCCCACAAGTTCAAGATGCCCAGGATTATTAAACAGTGAGCTCAGTTTCATTTCTCCAATGGTTTTTACAGTTTGATTACAAAAAATTTAAGGGCTATTTCTGAGTAAAAAGCGGCAAGAGTGTGAGCTCATTAAGGTATTAACGCCCCTTTAAAGTGTGAGAAAGGAGGACAGGGAAGCGGACAGGAATCTGTGTGGGACAGAGGATAAAACTAGTGATTTCCAAATGTAAATTTTAGGTTATGAGGAAAAAAGAAGGTGATGACAAATTTGAAAGTTCATCATATCAGTCATTTTGGGTAGTTTCTCTCGATAGATAAGAGAGAGAGACACGTGGGCTCTGAACAGGTTACGTGGAAGAAATGTAAGAGACGCTTTAAAAATTGCGGTTGCATTTGCCTTGTTTCCAGTTTTGTGATTAGATTTTAGTGCTCTTAGGCACCAGGTATATCATGCTGTTCCCATAATTTTCTATCTTGATCCCTCAATTTCTAGTACCTTAGGGGGCTTCACAGTCAATTACAGGGATGTCTCTGGTCTTGAAGCTTTTAACCTCGCTTTTAGTGCTGGGGTCAAGGATATTATTTTGTAGCATTGCAATCAAATGACATTTCCAGTTATCATCATATTCTAAGATTGTCATATCTTTCTAGAATTTTGGAAAAGGATTTGATTTTGCATCTAGAGATTCACTTTTCTGAGTCACCTCAGAAAATGAAAACCAGTGACATTTTCACAGTATTTTTTACTGAAAAATTTCAGAGCATTTTCATGGCAGTCATGAAGGTTTACAGAGCCATCTATATAAGGAGAAAGAAAATTTCTTTGAAATGGAAAATGAAAATAGATTAATAGGACAAAAATAGACAATAAAAACCTATGAAGGTGAGGAAAATCACAATGGTTTAAAAAATAATTACATGCCATGTAGAAAGAAACAAATTACATAAACCAAAATGTGATTCCTGAAGCCTTTTCTCACATTTCAATGTGCTTAAGATGCCATGCGATTTGTAATCTGCTGTGACTAACACGTCATCACCATCATCATAATTACTGCGTGCCTGCCACAGAATCCAGCTTTGCATCAATTACTAGTTATTATCATACGCTCCCAACCATCGTGGTGCATCAAGAATTTGGGGATTGGGGTTAAACTGCTATCACTTTTCAGGATGAGGAAACTGAGGCACTGAGAGAAGCTTCTTATCCAATGTTGTCCGTGAAAAGTAATAAAAGAGGATTCGAACTTAGAAGGGTGGGTGCCTGTGATAATATACTTAATCATAATTTTTCGACCACATGATAAGAGTTAGTCTTCCATACAGGCAGAGGGAGCAGCACTGGATGTATCGGAGGGACACTGGGAGGCCCCAAGCCCAGTAGGAAGATCTTCCCTACTAAGTTCCAGTTGCCTAAGGAGTCAATGTTAGATGTTTTCATCGGAATGAAAACAAAGAATTTTTGTCATTACAAAATATAGAATGTGATATAAACAGGTAATTAACAAAAGAGGAAATCTAAATGGATAATTAATAGGTGAGTAGATTTTTTTAACTTCACAAGTTATCATGGAAATGCCAGTGAAAACAACTATGAAGTACTTTTTCACATCCTTTAGTTGGCAAAAATTAAGTCTCACTCAACCCCTGGAGACACGGCAGCTCTCATCTGTCACAGGTCAGAACGCGGACCACTGTGAAAGCAAACTGGAGTTGTGAACCCAGCAATTTTACTTTTAGTTACTGACTCTACAGAAACCACACATGTGCACAAGGAGACATTTACTAAATTAAAAAAAATTTGCAACATTGGTTGTACAAAAAAATAATGACAACAGGAAAATATATAAATGAATGAAAATGAAAGAATAAGAGCTATATGAGTCAAAATGGATCAATGGAAAAATAGCTTATTTATACAGTGTTTGAAAATTTCCAAAATGATGCTTCTTATTGTTTGGCTTAACAAGTTATAAAATAATAGTAAAGACTAATTTAATGATAACGGCTACCTCCAGGAAAGGCATTTCAAACGTGGTCTTACTAGAGGTTTAAATTGTGTCTTTAATGTTAAATTTAACATATATTTTAAAGTAAATATGGACAAATGCGAAGAGTTGTTAAGAATTTGTTACTTGATATTCATTATCTTCTAAGCTTTGTGTATTTGAATAAGATATTTCACAAGAAACATAACATATGCTCATTAGGTGATGGAAATCACAAAAAAAATGACATCCCATTACTTAAGGATAACTCTTTAAGCACAGTTTAAAAAATTCAGTATATTCTCTTACAGTCATAGGACTAATTTACAGCTGACAGTGTACCACACATACAATTTTGCCTTCCCATGGAGAGATGCCATGATGATTTGTTTTTCCCCAGCCTCTGTTAAAATGCTAGTATTTTGTCCATGAAAACACATTATAATATTATTGAACATCCCACTCCAGGGCAGCTTATGATAAGTGACTGTTTTCCAATCACAGCTGTCTAATTGGAGGCCCTAAGGCAATCAGAGCCGGCGGGCACCGTTCCACGGGGTGGGGCGGGGGAGTTTGCTGTGCCTCCTGGAGGGTGGCCGGGGCGGACGGCAGGTCAGCAGGGCCTTTGGGTAGCTGCTGAGGAGAATGGGCTCGTGCACGCCTTATGGAGAGAGACTCAGTCTGCCAGGGTAAAATTAATCTGCTTGACATTTAGCGTAGGGCCAGCCCTGGAGAGGATAATGAGTAAATACGCCAGATTTAATGTTATGTTGTATCTGATGTGCAATTTGAAGCCATATGAGAAACACTGGCCAGAACATAATTTTATTTCATGAGTACGTTAAAGGATTTAAGCATTTCTACCCAGCAAAGACGTTTATTTGGGGTAAACGTTCCGGGTGTGACTGATTGAAGTGGGAGCACCGTAGCCATGGGTGTGTTTGTAAAAGAGCTCCCTGTTTTTGAGCACAGCCTCCTGAATCCAACTCTTCTTTTAGAAAAAGTTGGAAGATCAAGTTCATGAGGTAATCTAATGGGTCAAGAAAAAGGCTGAATCCCACTGTTGGTCTGACAATATGCAAGCAGAGATTTTTTTTGGAGCATCCTAACTACCCCTAGGAAGGGTATGGTGCCGACTCTGGGTTATCTCCTTTCTGCGTAAAGGAAGGAAGAATGAAAACGCCAGCCGGGTCTGTGATTAGGGTGAGGCAAGCGAGGCAGGTAAGGGCCGGGTCTCATCCTGTCCTTATTTAAACTGCGATACTTTCTTTGTCATGGACTTATATGTTAATTTTGATTTTTAAAATATGTCTTATATTGGTAACTGAGTTTTTTGGTGCCCCATTAAATTTTGTGCGAGGTGAGTGACTCACTTGCTACATCCTAGTCCCTTCAGGATAAAACAGATTGATGGTGGAACTAAATATGGAGCTCAGAAAACACCTTTACCGTGGATGATGTCACAGGCTCAGTGTGTTACCCCAAAGGGGAAGGGAAAAGACCCAGTTCTTGTCATGCCCAAAAGATAAGAATTCAGACGGGAGACGGAGCGTTGTGTAGTAAAACATTTTAAAGGATTTACTAGCAAAAGGAAAGTACACCTCCAGGAATGGGAGGCGGGCTGATCCAAGGGCAGGTAGCAGTGGTCTCTGTTTGCCCCTTTGTCTTACACCTTCACTTAAAGGTGGTCTCTTGATTGACGGCTCTTGCCATTGGAGCGCTTAGTCATGCTCGTCCCTTTTGCACATGTCCTTACCGATGATGCACACAGAAAGACCCACTGGGGGGCCAAAACCACAATACTAATTATATTATAATGAGCGCTGAATCATGTCTAGTTAGGTCCTTGTTGCTACAGCACAGTTCTGGCCATCAGGTTCTAACTGGTTTCTTGCTGGTGCTCATTTAAAAGTAAAGCCCCTTTATGCTGGACGTGGGCATAACGCCATCTCCTGGACCATCGTCCCTCTCCTCCAACTGTCTACGCAGTGCCCCCGCTTACCTAATTACCTAACAAATATGTATGTATATTTGAGAGAATGTTATATATACTTGCTGAATCGTACTCACCCCATTTCTCTAAGTCTCGGAGGATTTACTAGTTAATGTAAAAAATTATTTTTGCTAAATTCTTACAAGTTTTTGTGACCTTCACCTAATCTTTTTGACTCTCTCTTTACTTACCTATTAAAAGGAGATAATCATTCCTACTTCACAAATTATTTAAGGGCTTAAAAATTATACATAAAGAATCGGCTGATACCCTGTCACATGTTTGGTTATGATAAATACTTGTTTTTGTCGTTATTAAAAGTAAAAAAGGAGTAAGTAAGGCTTCACGCTTATTCCTTCCAGATAACACATTTTAATCCACATTTAAAACTGATGGTGAGAACTGATATCTCAGTAGAGATTTCCATTATATAATTTTACCATGTGTTAGAACAGCTTTGCCAGGTATCGTTATGGCTTGAACACACACACACACACACACACAGCTGTTGCTCAGATGTTACCTTCTGAGTGTAGGCCACTCCGACTATCCTATTAAAATTGCTATCACCTCCCTCCGTCCCATCGGAAAACCCCATGTTCGTGACTCTGTATGGCACCAATTAGCTTTTAGCGTCATATTTAACTTATTTACAAAATTGTTTTCCCCCTACTAATGTGCACTCTATAATGCACGTATTTTTGTCTGTCTTGTTCACTAGTTTATTCCAGAACTGGTTAGAGTGGTAGGCACAGGTGCTTAATAAATTCTTTTTTTCTGAATAATTGACTAGATTAACATGGCACTCAAATTTCTCATTTTTTCCCATGGAGAATAGATATTTTTGATTAGGCAGACTGATGTCGGTGGCTGAGAAGAAACCCTAAGAAGAAAATAAGTTCTTAAAAAAAACCTAGTTATCAGGTAGCTGACTAAATGCCCGAGCAGTTATCTGGAGGGTGCTGAGCTGAGTCTGCACAGAACTAAGGAGCTGATCCCTCTCTCCCTCCCTCTTTCTGAACTGAACCATCTGTACAAGGACATCTCTCTGCCTGAGTACTTTTCTGTCACTAATTCAGCCTCGCATGTCTTCGCATCTTACACCTGAACAACCCAATTAATCTTTTATCTCCTGACTCACCCCTTTGCCCCTGTTAATTTACTCACTCATGTATTCAGGTCGCCCAGCAAACAGCAATAATTAGTCTTTTTTGAGGACCTTAATACCCGCTTGTTAACCACGAACAAAGTACTCTGGCTTCTGGGGAGCTCTGCATGACAGAGCTTGAAAAAGGGACTGTGTGAGCACAGGGTAAATTCATTAATTCATTCAGTCTTTCTGTCTATTCACTGAACATTTCGTGAACACCTACTTTGTGCAAACACAGCATTGGGTGTTGTGGATGTAATGATGAACAAAAAATGACCTTTGTGTCCTGGTGTAGTTGGAATTAAAATAACAGCTATGTTGCAAAATGTAGTAGTATACATTTTAAATATCAACCGACTCTTTATTTCCCATTTGAGCAATTCCTTCTTACACTACGGCTCGTTAGTCTGCATCACAGAACAACTGCATTCCCAGGAAATAATGCCCTGAGAGACGACAGCCCTAATGTGAGACCGTCATCAGAGGCTTCCTTTTGTTCACACTAATAACTTTTTTCTTGGTATTAAGCCATTTAACCCTAACTAAAAGAAATGATGTAGGTACTCTTATTACTTGAGTTTTAAAATGATAAAACTGCAGTGTACACTGAGGTGGGTCACCTGCTCAAGTTCCCAGAGCTGTTACGTGGGGCTCCTGACCCAGGGGTCTGACACCTCCTGTTGTCTGTTTTTGTGCCCAAATGAAAAATAATTGAGGAATTTTACTAATCCTTGTCCGTTTGACAATGGCAACCTCTAGTGAAGAAAGCAACTTTAAAAACAGATTCGGATGATAACTCACAGAGAAAAAAATGTGACAATGAGTGTGTATATGTCCATGAATGAAAAATTGTGCTGAACGCTGGAATTTGACACAGCATTGTAAAATGATGATAATTCAATAAAAAATGTTAAAAAAAAAACAGATTCGGACTCTTACTTTCGAACGACTTTGGGGGTGAGAACAATCATTTTAAATTGAGGAGCCCCTAAGAAATCCCTAAGCACAGCCACTAGATTCCTATAGTACACCTGCTATTATTTTCCTGAAAAAATTGGGCCACTGCATTCAATTACATGAAATGCCCAGGTTAGCGTATTCATTCCCATGAACTGAGTGCATCGTTTTTCTAAAGAAATTATATTGACTTCTACTGAACACCAAATAGTTTTTAATACTTAACAAGTGAAAGCATTCCAGGGATATAGAGGGTAAGTGCATTTCCTCTTTACTCTCTGTGTATAGATGTGGCTTCTTCTGTAGCAGAATGACTGCTTATCCAAGATAGAGTGAAAACCAACTTTTTTTTTTTTTTAAACTATTATACTGTCTGCCTGACTTGGGGCCCTCTGCTGGATTCATTGAACTAGTTTGAATCTAAACTTACTTTTTATCTTTTCAATGCAGGCATTTTCTGCTTTAATGTGTTTTTGCCTTTCTGGTCATGGAATGTTTTAGAATGAAGAACAGAGTATGTGCAGCTATTTGATAGAACACACTTTCGACAAGGAGATGTGTGTACCTGCCAGATAGCCCGCCCATATACTGGCTGATGAAAGGATTCTGAGTAATGTGTTCACTCCAGGCGTCCACTCCTACTCTTTGGCTGTTGCGTTCTCTGGGAACAACGCTGGCTCTTGTGAATGACCCCAGGGCTGCCGTTCCATCGCCAAGGTGGTGCATGCTAACTCCCAGCCTCTAGGTGTCCTGGGGAATAACGCGCTACAGGTCTTGGAGAATATGATTTCCCTCATTTCATTAAAAAAAATCCACAAATGAGAGACTCATTAACAAATGTACTGTTGCTTTCATGAAGCAGCATAAAATAGGCAACTCTAAGTATCAGTTTTAGATCCACACGCCCCCATCCTTCTTCAGAAGAACTGCAGAAAGGGCAGCGCTAGTCTTTTTAAATGAAAAAGTTCTCAGATGATATGAAGAAACACATGTCACTATACGGGAAGCTTGTGTACCGCTGGGTAACATGACCTATGAACGTACATAAATAACAGCTGTTTAAGGCTTTGATTGGCCACATCTAATCAAGAACTGTTGTTAACTGAGAATAAGCATTCAGAGTTTGCCCGAAGGGAAGCAAATATTTGTCAGCTGTCAGTAGGCTGCTGCTGTAACGGAGGTAATAAACCGCTTAAGTTCTCCCACAAAACAACACAAACGGTATATCTTGGGGGTAATGTCTTAGTGATTACATTGAATGCAAGGTGATTTTCTAAGACATGGCTATTTCTCTTGGGAAACAATTTCTTTGAAGGACTAAAGAAAGCATATTTTAGGTTATTTTTGAAAGAGGGTTAAAGGCCCTTGTGCTTTTGAATACCAGCAAACAAAGGGGGATAATGTGAATTTCTGAAAGAGAATAATGTTCGTATCCTTTAAAATACAAAATGGAAAATTATTACAAGAACCTTTTATTATGAAATTATTTAAAAGTGGAATTATATAAAGACCTATGTGAGGGTCTGTTCCTTCTAACCTAAGAAAGGACACAGATGATCTGTACATGCAGGTGGAGAGTAGGTGGGTGTATAACACTTTCAATCAAGGATTTCTCCATTTACTGGAATTTCTAAATCCAATCTCAGGAAGACAATTTCTAATCTGTCTCTGGGTGAACATTACTTTGCTCTATTTTACTTTTTTTTTTTTTAGCTTTCGCTTGTTGGTTAAATCAAACAGATTGTTGGTTTGTGGCAGTTTCCAAAAAGTGTTAACAAGGACGCTTTCTGCAGAGAACTTAAACCGTAGTCCCTCTGGCTCTACCAACATGTAGATTTGAGCCCTATAAAGAAGGAAAAGGAAGTGTGCTTTTGTTAACCCCAGCCCCCTTCACCCAAATAAGAGGATGCATGAAGAACTAGCCAGAAGCAGACATTACTTTGAGATCCCTCTGGAGATTCATGGATTTCACATTGCCCTGTACTCAGGACACGAGAGCCTCTCATTTACAAAATATATCACAATTGCAGTTGTACATTTACTTCTGTGATTATTTGATTAATTTCAACCATCCCCACTATGAAGGCTGCGTGAACACCAGAACCACATCTTCTCCTGTTCACCCCTTTTCCCCGTATCTTCAGCTCGGCCAGAGAGGAATGAGTGATTTTGTAACTCAGGAGAGAACAGGACCCTTAGTCCCTTTCTGCTCCTTTGCCGGGGGTCCCTGGGGAGCGCTAGGGCTCTGGGCTGGTGCCCCTGCCCCTTAGGTGGACTCCAGGGACGTTACTGACATTGTGCCTCTCCTGACATCACACTGGGAAAGCTAAGGCCGCTGCTCATGGATTGAGGGTCAGAACTCGGATTCCTCTCAACACCATTTAGAGGCAGGACAGTCCAGAGTCTCGAGTGTAATTTACTCTTCATTTACCACGGCCCTCTCCTTCCTCCCAGTTAATTCAGAGAAACTGTGGCGAGGCTACGCCGGAGGAACAGCGGCATGCCAATGTGTGTAAACACGTGATTCATTAGAATGTATCGTAATAAGGATGAGTAATGCTATTAAAATTGTTAAGTATGTGTTAATTGCTTGTAATATTCATCATTGCCTCAACATTTTGGTATGTTCAGCCTTCACAATTTACGGTTCATGCCTAACGTGAACTCATGAATTCGCTCACTCACAGGACGTTCACTGAGTGCTGATCTGGACTGAGCACTGTGCCTGCTCCTGGACACAGACAGAGTGAAAAAGGTTTAGATGTAGGAGGAAAAAGTGTTCTCAGAGACAAAATCTTATCAGCCTGAACAAAGTTTTCTAGCAGAAAAAACAAACAAACAAAGAACAAGAGTTAGGGGGAATATTACATAACATTCTGTATTATCAGGGTTTTTTTTTTTTTTGATCTTCAAAAAGTTACAAAAATTATCAGCTCTTATTTTAGTCATTTTATTCAGGTTGGCTTTATTACTGTATTTAACTTAAAAAAAACTAATTCACCCTTTTTTTTTCTTACCCTAAAATTTTGCAGAAAGCAAATCTAGGCTAAAATAAAAAATGAGTATTCTTTCTAATGTTCTGATATTTTCTTACACCCCAAAGAAACAAAGTCACCATAAGCTGCACATTAACTTATTTCTTTATCTGTCTCTTAGATATGCCCACCTCTCAGTTTTATCACAGTAGGTAATCATCTAATTGCAGGACAGGTCTCCTGAGCCACTGCGCCAGGACCAGGGCGGAGCCGGCGAGGGCAGAGAGGTCTGGCAAAGCATCAATAGAACCAAAGCAAAGATGGTGCTCCTGTCCTTTTGTCCAAGTTTGGGGTGAGTTACAAACATTAATTGGGAAACAGAGCATGGTGCTTATAGTAACTGACTCTAAGTTGCTTGTTTCTCTGTAAAGGTAGCCTATTAATAGTAATGTATCTTAAAATCTCAGTCAGAAAATGATCTCCCTTAATTTAGTGACATATATCCTGGATACAATAATCTGTTATTTCTTTTTGACTCAAAACGTCATAAAACTTTTGCTAAAGTTGTAGCATCACAGTTTATAAATGACAGAGAGCTTCATTTGGATTCCCCACCATATGCACACAAATAGGTTATTTCATAATTTTCTAAAATTTTATGAGCAGTAGAAGATGTCCTGCTGGCTGATCCAAAGGACTCTGATAGGAGAAGTGAGAAAGATTTCATTTAGGTCGTCTAAATCTTCCCGTACTTTCAGTTAATGGTTATGTAAATTTCGTAGCAGGTGAGGATTCTAAATAAGAAAATCACAGTGTAAGGAAAATTACCATATATTTATTTAGTTGCTTCTGGTATGTAAAATAGTGCTTATGATATAAAAGTAAATTTTACAGCAATGTGGAGAATGATGGACTTTTTGTGTTTTGAGCAGTCAATGTCAGACAATGAGGATTGTGATGTTGATGATGGATTATTGACATTTAGGCTAATGACAGTAAAGCGATATGAAGATGAACTTTTCATGACACAAATCTGACAATGCCGATACTTAGAATAGCACCATCATTTGGGTTTCTTCTAAATTTAATGATGGGCTAATTTATGGGTGACAGGTGTACACTTTGAGACTCTTTAAGTCCCAAAGTTTTAAGATGAGACCTTTCAATTTCATGCAAATTCAGGGCAGGTGGAAGAAAAGATACAAACCCTGACTTGAATCTGACTGAAAGGAAGGTAATGCACAAGATCCAAAGAGTATGGGCATGGAAAAATTTACATATGTAAATATATGTATCATTTATATATAAACAATATATAATATATAAATACACACATATACATATGCATGCACCCACACATATGCATACACACACGCACACACACACATATGATATAACAGAAAATTGTATTAAGAAAATGAAATGACAGGTAACAACCTGAGAGAAAATATTTATAAATCTTACATCTGATAAAGAACTTATATCCAGAAAATATAAAAAAACACAATAATAAGACAAATAATCCAAATTTTAAAAAAGAGGAAAATATTTGAGTAGACATTACAATAAAGATTTATGAGTGGTTGCTAAGTACATGAAAAGATGCTCAACATCATCTGTCACTAGAAAAATGCAAACTAAAACCCTAATAAGGTATCACTTTGTTAGAGTGGCTATAATTCAAAAACAGACAGTAACAAGTGTGGGTGAGAATGTGAGAAATGGAGGCACTCATACATTGCTTATAGGAATGCAAAATGGTTTGGCCACTTTGGCCAGTTTGGTAGATTCTCAAATAGTTATGTGTAAGTTTACCAAATAAGCCAGAGTTTCTACTCCTAGGTACATACTCAAGTTGACATAAAAACATGTCCACATAACAACCTGTACAGCATTATTCATAATAGCTTAACCTGGAAACTGACACCTAAATGTCCACCAATCAGTAAATGGATAACTAAATGTGTCATATCCATGCACAGAATACTATCCAGTAATAAAAAGGAATAGAATATGGAAACTAAATGCTAAAAAGCATTATACTATGGGAAAGAAGCCAGAGGCAAAAGTCCACATGTTGTATAATTCCATTTTATGAAATATCAAGAAAAGGAAAATTTATAGACAAAGAAGTAGACTAGTGGTGATCTCAGACTGGAGGCTGAGAATGGGGACTGAATGCAAATGAGTACAAAGGGACTTTTGGTGTGATGGATATGTTCTAAAATCAGATTTTGGTGATGATTGTGCAACTCCGGATATTTACTTAAAATGAGTGAAATTTATGGTATGTCAATTAAACCTCAATAATGCTCTTAAATTATATTTTTAGATGCTAATTACCATAAAAGTTTTAAAATAGAATCAGCAAGATAAAATATACTTCAGATAATATGAAAAAATTCAACATTTATAGAATTTCTGAAAGGAATTCTTAAAAGATTTTGAATCTGCAAAGAGTTGTCTAAAATTTATGTTGGTGTCTTGTATTAGTTGTTACTCTCCGTAGATTTGCAAGCTCCCTGAGAGTAGCTGTCAGCCTTCTTGGTCATTAGTTTATTCCTGTCTCAGGGGCGGTACTGAATACATATTTGATAAGTGAATGAATGAGATGGTCCTCATCTAGGTGGTCAACCTCTAGAAGAGAAATTTCCCATCCAGTCAGCTGGGGGTTTACAATCAGGCACGTGGATACTGATGAGAATAAAACAGGAGGTTGTAGAGAGCCTGTCCCCTAAATGGAGACACATGAGGACCGGGTCAGCTCACCCCGAGAGGGATTAGCAACCAAATCTAATAGATAACAGTTGACATACTCAAATTGGATGGTTGGAGGACTTTTTTTTTTTTTTCCAAAAATTGTTTTGTAATGATTATTGATTGTTAAAAACTCATGCTCAGGATATAAGAGAATTGTAGGGATGGAGCCAAAACTGAAGGGCTGGAAAATGGGAGGATCTTCAGGAGAAAGACCTGAGGTATGAGATGAAGGAAGGGTTCCTGGAACCCAGTGGAGAGAATGGTAGGCAGATGGCGGCCTGTAGAGGAGCAGGGACCGTTGGTCAAGATCTCAGCTGGTAGTGACCTCTCATGGAGAAGCAAGAAGACAAATACCCTGACTGCATCCTTCTCCATCTTGCTGATGTGCTTCTGGGGCTCCTCATGGTCCAACGCACACAAAAGTCTGGGGCGACAGGAGCCCGTCAAAGTGTTCCATTGATTCAGCTTCTTCTACAGAATCATGTTGGAAAGTGGATGCTGGGACGCAAATGGAAGACTTCCAGCCAAGTGTGAGCCTTGGACCTCTGGCCTGACTGTCAGGAGGAAGGAACTGAGGAGTAATGCCGAGGCTGAGAATCAACACCGGTTATCTAAATTCCTAGTTTGGACGAATAAGCAGCCCTGTGAATGCAGACAGAGGAGGTTTTCATACCATTTGCCTTAGTCTGGAATCCTTCGGGATGGCAGGGCTGGGATTTCAGAAGGCAAATAATGGGTCACAGTGGAGGAGCCGGGAAAGATAAAAAGAAACAAATGTTGATCTTGTCTGCACCGAACCTCATTAGATTTGTGTCTCTAGCTTGTGCCACTCTCCAAAAACGCAAAACCATTTACTGCCTTTTCCTGCAGTTAGAATAAATAGTAAGAGAAAATAACAGATCTTGATTCAGGAGGCTTAGGGTACCAAGAAGAAGGGGCTCCAGACGTGATGTGCGTCCCAAGCACATCGCTTCTGGTTAGATGAATGCATTTGTTTCTTAGGGCTTCCCTACGAATTACCACAAATGGATGCCTTAAAACAACAGAAATTTATTCTCTCACAGCTTCGGAAGCTAGAAGTGTGCAATCAAGCGTGGGTAAGACCATGCTCCCTGTGAAGGCTCCCGGGGGAGGGGGGGGTCCTTGCACGCGTCTCAGCTCTGGGGGGTGCTGGCCATCCTTGCTGTTCCTGGGACCTTGGCCGCCTCACTCAACTTGGGCCTCATCTGCATGTGGCTGTCCCCCCATCTGACTCCACATCTCTCCTTCCTTCGACGGGCACCAGTCACGGGATTCAGGACACACCCTAACCCAGCCCGGCTTCATCTTTACTTTACATCTGCAGACCCCTTGAATCTAAACTATGGTCACATAGGTACCAGGGATAAAGGCTTCAACAAATTTGGGGGGATAGACTGTGCAACCCACAACAACTGATGACAATAATAATAATAATAATAAAGATGACCTCATTCCTATGAAGCATTTCAAATACTGCTTTCATATTCATAATGCCCCTTTTCCTCTCATCTTTGTCTCATTCATTCATTCAAATCTCTAAACTGAGAGGCAGGCAGGCGAGCAAACATGGGTGGGCATAAAGGCAGCATCTTACTTTCTGCGGCCACAGTTTTCATTTGATCATCTTTTATCTCTGGTCTTTATTACCTCTTCTTCTGCTTAATATGTAGCCTGTTGACTGAATTTATTCCTTTACAGGCTTAAAATGGCAGGATAGCCTTTCAACTACTATGTACAAAGGAAATTTCCTTTTTAATGGTGGATTTAAAATTAAACATTATTTTTGGTACTATTAGTTTACTGAATTAGTTAAACTTCAAGTAATAATTTCAATAGTATCAATTTATACCCTTGACCATGTCTCTGAATTTACACACACACACACACATATTATATATATATATATATATATATATATATAAATGAATAAAGTAAATAAATTGAATATAAAGGCAGTGAACATCTTATATAGCTTAAGGATGTATGGTCTCTTAAAACATTATGATTTAGAACAATGCCTGGGTAGTCAATGTATAATGTTGTATCTAATAATGTCATTTCTGGCCCAATTTCAAGTTCTTTAGGTTACCTGTTTCACTTTAAAACTGTTTCTTGAATGAGAAACATGATACATTTCAATTGATTGTTGTATCTCCGCTTTGTTGTTAAGCAATTTAAAGCTGGAATGTGCTTACTTTTAAAGTATCATTGAGAAATAAGTAGGCACAGCAAGATTTCAAAAGGAAAGAAATCCTTTGAAAATATAATTTTGATTAATGATCATTGTTACATCATTTAGGATCCTTCACTGCAAATAACCTAATTCCCAGCTCAAACTGACCTCACTGATAGCAAGAATTTATCGTGTCAGGTAACTAAAAATCTCCATAGACAGAAAAGGTTTCAGAGGGTTTTCATCAGGGTCTGGGATTTATTTCTTGGCTATTTTTTAGCACTTTCTTTTTCTGAGAGCTGGCTTTTTCCTAGGACTCACTTCTTCAGCTCAGACAAGAAGGGTACTGACCACTTTGGCCTACACAATTCATCCTCCGGGTCCAGAAAGCCAGGCTGTCACCTTGACAGTGTTCTCATCAAGGGTTCTGAGGCTCACACTGATTGGGGTGACTGTGGTCACAGGCTGGCTGTGAGCTGTTCCTACTGGCAGGGGAAGGAAATGTGCGGACTGCTTTGGATGAATCAAGGACCACCCCTAATCAGTGCTGAGGGGTGGGTACCTGAATGAAAATTAGAATAAATCTTAAGAAGAGGATGATCAATAAGTGTCCATAGCAAATGCCCACAATCTTTTCCAGTAGTGTTTCTTGACCCTCTTTTTGGTGTGGGTGTCTCCCTAGAAAAATGCATATAAGCAAACTTCTATACCATGTTTTTTTCTTCTCTATTTTTTTTTTGATTATTGTGTAAGAACACCACTTTAGATCTACCCTCTTCACAAATTTTCAGGCACGCAACCCAGTACTGCTAAGTATAGGTAGGTACAATGTCAAACATAGAGTGGATCTCTAAGACTTACTCATCTTATGAAACTAAAACTTTATATTCATTCATCAGCAATCAGCACCCCTGCCCCCCTCACAGCTCTGGGCAACCACCATTCAGCTCTTTGTTTATATGAGTTTGACGATTTTAGACACTTCATATCAGTGAGATCAGTGTCGGTGGGACTGTAAATTAGTGCAGCCAGTGTGGAAAACTAAACGGATGTTCCTCAAAATACTAAAAATAGAACTACCCTGAGATTCAGCAATCCCACTTCATCCCAGTGTTACTCACAGTAGCCAAGATACAGAGACAGCCTACATGTTCATCGATGGATAGATAAAGAAAATGTGACATTATAACCTAACCCTAACCTTCTGTCCTTAGCTGTACCCGCACATTCCAGGGTTGAAGTCCGCTTGGGGCATGGACATGGCCCTGGGCAGTGGTGGCAGGTGGTCGCACTCACTAAAGCCAATGACTACGTTCACTGGTTTCATAGGTCATTGCTGGTGAGTCGGTAAAGGCCCCCAAGTGACTGGCGATTTGATAAACAGACCTGGCAATGATCCTCCACATTAGAGGTCCCTGCTGGCAGGACAGTCTCTGTGACAAGCTGCACTGAGTGATGTCCTCCTTGTAAATGGTGAGCCACCAGCGAGGACTACTGATGTGGAGAGTTGATGAGGTTGTTTCTGTACGTGTATTTTTATGTACAGAACTTCGAAAAAAAGAAACTGTAGATATTATTAAGAAAATGCAAAGAAATAAACCATAAAGTTCCAGGACTTTGAGGGGCAGCTTTTCAGGAACCTAATAAAATTGAAGAACCCAGAATAGGACTTCCCACCACTGATCCATTTCTGCCGGGGTCTGGATCCCCAGAACACACAGAAGAGCGTTTCACCTGCAAGGAGGCAAGTGCGGGCTCCTTGGCCAGCCTCTGTCAGGTGCATTTTCAGGTGTACAGCAGAACAGAATATTATTCAGCCTTAAAAAGAAAAAAAGAGGAATCCTGCCATATACACCAGCATAGATGAACCTGGAGGATATTATGCCTAGTGAGATAAGCCAGTCACTGAAGGACAAAATTGGATGATTCTACTGGATGACTGGGTGAGGTATCTAAAATAGTTAAACTCATCTATTTTGTTTATATTTTTTATTAAACTTGCATGTATTTGGATAAAGTCCCTGTGTCCTGAAGGCAGGAATCTGATTTCCCCAACTGAAATGAAAAAAATTTCTCTCTCTGATGGTAATTTTTAATAGCTTAAAATGCAGATGTGTTTTTCTTATCCACATTTTTTGATGAATTTCTAAGCCACTGCTAGAAGTAAAATGTGAATTTAGAGGAATATATACATTTCATTGTTGAATACATATTTTTCTTAACTATCAAAGTTATATTACTGTGGGGAATCTTATTATGGAAATTCTAAATTTGCAAAATGAAATATTATATTTGATTATTATTGAAGATCTTTATTAAGCATTTTTCACCTAAAGTTCTAAAATTAAAAACGTTTAAATTACATTTGTAGGAAAATCATTTTATTCATAGGTAAAGGCTTACCCTAGACCTAAATGTTAGAACCATCTTCATGATGAGCTCATTCATTCTGTGCAACAATTTAAGTTAGTGTAGAAAATGCAAAGTTTTGAAGACAAGGAGACTTATTTGTCTGACAGGACATACGTTTAACAAATCTCATCATTACACTAGTAAAAGATATTTGTCTTCTATTAACTGTCTTCTCTTATTATAAAGATACTATCTTATTAGAATGCATACAGTAATTTATTCTACTATCACAAAGCCTGTTTTGACCATTTTTATTTTTTTGAAAACAATTAAACTATTTAGGAAAACATAAAAACATCTTGTGAATAGATAAGTCATATACTCATGAGTCAGAACACCCTCATGTTGAGTTTTAATTTTTTTTTTCTGAAACTAGGGGACTAAAGATGGTTGTCTATGTAAGGTTGCTAGAAACTTAAAATTAAAACATTGCTCAGAAGGTACTGAGGGTGTCCAGATGTCTTACACTGAATATTTACTGCTTCTTGTCTTTACATCTAAGAAATACATTGAGAAAATACAGCACATTTAAATCAGTTATTTTATGGTAAGTTGACTCATGGATAAATATTCCCTTGTTCTTTAGGCTTGACTTTATAGCTGATTCTTTGTATATCCCAGCATAAATGTAACTCACTCAATATTTCTATACCTGTTTTTGATATTATAAATTAATGTTAATTTATTCAATAGATAAATATTTGTTTAGTAACTACTGGCCTAACCCAGCTTCTTCAGAAAGCAGAGCCTGAGATAAAGGCTAGTGTGTTGCTGTTTCTTCAGGGGTTGCAGTCCCAGGGAGCAGAAATGAGGGCAGAGATGTCCTGAGGAAGGAAAGGAGAGCAAACGTAGGCAGGGGCATAACTCATCCAGCCAGCACTCAGTGTCAAGGACATATTATTGCTTAATTTCATACAACTACCTTCTGAAAGGTCAAATGCATAATTACTCCTTTGAAAGTTTTAACAGGGGAACATTTATTTATGCCTTCTGTCTCTTCGTGGTGAGGCTGTGCCGGTGGCCGCATCTCTGGGTTGTGCATGCACTATGCACAGGATGCTGAGGCTTGTGGTGTTTCCGTCTCCGAGGGGAGCCCTAGGACAGGAGGTGAGAGGGATACAGGCAGGAGGCAAGGAGCGGTCACGATGAGCCCTGTGGGGTGTCCCATGCAGGCTTGGTCGCCTAAGTGAACTGGACAAAACGGGGACCAAACCCCAGAGACTAGATCCCCAAAGAAGCTACAACAAAGAGGACTTAATTGAGTACATGAGAGTTGTCTGAGATGCACACTGTGTATTCCAGATACCAGGGACAGATCAGGGAACAAGACAGAGACTGTGCACTTGGAGTTCCAGTGTGGGCAGATGGACCATAAAGGAAATGCAACAAACAACATGTGGTAGACTAGAAGGTAAACGTCATGGAAGACACTGAGCAGGTGGGGGTAGTAAGGAATTGGGGGCTGGTGGGATTCAATTTTAGATATGATGTAAGGGTTGGCCTCACTGGGAATGTGACATCTGAGTCAAGGCAGCCAGCAGTCCACAGTCCTCGGATGTCGAGCAGGAAAAAAGCCAGTGGGGCCGATGGAGTGTCTGAGGGGCAGGAGAGATGGGATCAGAGATGGAAGACCGGTCAGGGAGAAGCTTGGAGGACACTACAAAGACTTCCGTTTTCACTCTGTGTAAAAAGGAGACCCCTAGCAGGGCTCTGAGCCAAAAAGCAGTGTATGAATTGTATAAATTAGGCTTTGGCTTCTGTGTTAAGCACAGAAAATAAAAGTAAAAGGTGAAAGCAGGAGGGCCAGATGGAAGGCAATTGTAAAATTCCAAATAATTTTATATAGTCGTGTTTCCTTTAGATGAAAAATTTTGATGACAAAATTTTTTATGTTTAAAGAGAGTAGAAGAATAAAATTTTAACATATCACATCACATAATAATAAATATATCTATATAAGCCCTAATAATATGAAAAGTTTTGTTTTAAAATTTGGGATCTGATTTTGGATAAACATGAAAAATATTTCTCTAATCAAATTTTTCAAATATGGACTACTGTACCGTGGAAAATAAACAACTAAATTCTTTGAGGATATGGCTGCTTTTAATATGATGCTAATTTTTCTTAAAAAAAAACCTTCTTAATTACAGATAATTTGCTTCTGACAACTAATTTGTTGTTTTATTTTTAGAGTGCATTAAAATTGAGTTTGAGTCTTACTTTGTGGGTTAACAGAAAATTTTAGTTAGCATCAAGGAACACTACTGAAAAAGATTCAAGAAGTGAACTTAGGTTTTGTATATTTTCTATTTAGTTTGAAGAGAAAAGTGAATTAAAAATGTAAATTTCTCATACCTGATATAAAAAATACGTGATATAAATTTTGAAAATTCTCCCTCTTATTCTCCATTGTCGTTGCACAAATGGTTGTAAATGATGGATATTACTAATAATTTACTTTACATTATACATAATTTGCATCATCTGCTTGGCGTCATTATGGCAATTTCACCTCTTTGAAAGGAAAGCAAAAATTTGTATTTTTGTCCATAATTATTGAGGTTATTATTTAACAATTGAATGTAAATTACTGAACCACCTAATTTTTATACTTCGTATTCTCTTTGTGTTTTTCACGGTTCTATTTACTTACAGAGAAAAAAGTTGACAACTTTTTTTGACATGAGACAATTTTCATACATTACCATCTTTTGCATTTTGTTACCTGACTTTTTCCCATGTCCTAATTATTATTTCTCATTTCCTCTTCTTCAGGCTTGTTTCTTTAAACTATTGTAAACCTTTTCAATGTTAATGAAATTATACTTTAAATTATTGTTCTAATGAGTTCTCTTTTTTGAAATGTCATTAATCCTTTGAATTAATTATTTTCATATGAATATGCATGGTGTATTTTTCTAGGAAGTCCACGTAATTTAGTTTGCTGATTGCACTGCTAATCACCTAGATGCTTTCTGGTTATCCTCATCAAGCAATGTTTATTGAGGCTTATGTTCATGAAATACTACTATGACAGGTGCAGTCACAGCCTTCTGCGGCTTCATTTGCTCTGAGTCACACTTTCCAAGTCTATTTAATTGTCTACACTTTATCTTCCCTCTTGTCCATAACTTCATTTCTCTGATAATTTAGATGCAATAGAAGGGCCTTTACTGGTCAAAAGTTTCATTTCATAAATTGAGTGGCCATCGGTGTTTTATCCCTCCAGAAAGACCTCCTTTCCTTTGGGAATATGAACTCCCATGAAGTTAGAACTACTTCTGCCGTATTCTCTCTGCTATGACTCTCAAATCCCTATTGTTGGATTGGCCTGTTCATTTTAGCGGCAGATTCATTGGCCGGTGGGGTGAGCGTCTGACCCAAACTTGGCTAGTCAATGAGCTTCTCTAGGTCTGTTTTCTTTTCTTGGAATTAAAACCAGTGTTGCGAAAGAAGGGCTGTAAGTGACCAGTTTTCCATGAAATAGCTATTTGGTGGGACTGTGGATGCCATACATTGTCCTGGGAAGCCCTTCTGATTTAATGCACTGCTCTCTCTCCGGATAAAGGAAGCTGACCAGCAGATGAAAACAGAATTAGAGATAGCCAATAAAAAAGCATTATTACGATGTTTCCAGCTCTGGTTCTAGTTATCTTTGAGCCCAGCTCTCCCAGGCCCTTTCCTTGGTTTAGTTACATAAGACAACAACAATTACTTATCTAAATTACTTCTGACTGTAAATTTTTCCATGGTTGGAATTCGGTTAGGGTCCCCAACTACATGAGATTCCTTGTGACTTAGTAAAGCACATTATTGGGCTTGCAAATATCATGGCTGGAGTTAATGTATTAACTCTGTAGATGGAAATGAGGTGGGATGGTGGAAACCTGTATTTTGCCTCAGCATCATCTCCTTATACCTCATAGGAGTTAGAAAAATGTGACCACTGGCAAATGATATACTATTAACTCACTTTCTCCATCTGAAGATAGGAATTGACATAACAAAGGAATTTTCAACATTGCCAGGAGGATATTTAAAAAGCACTTTGTTTGCTATAGAAGAAAAGTACCAATAATAAAAAAGTCATATAAATAATATATGATCCCTTCATCCTGACACCAGTAGTTGTATGCTCATGCACTTACAACAATATGAAATTATTATTACCAGGAGACTTAAATTTATAAACCAAATCTGTCCTCTGAGCGAGTTCACAATTGCCTTCCTAGGCAAGAATGTTGGCTTTTCATTTTTACTTTTCTGCTTGCCTTGTAATTTGAAATTATATTCATAGTGTGGCAATAAACTTGTGATAGTCAGGTTTTAGAATTACTAGATATCCCCTCGGCATCAAAAAGCAATCCAAAGCTTCAGGTACATATTGATTCATTTAAAAACCAAACCAATAATTTCTCTAGTGAGAGAATGGAATGAGTATTATTTTACTTAACAACTAAAAAATGTATGTCCTAATAGCTTCAGATTATACTTGAGAGCTAACTCCCTTGGGTACAGTTTCTAGTTTTCAATTGTTTTGGAGCAGGAAATAAAAGAATAAAAGGTAAAGTACTAGCAGGCTCCTTCAGTAAGACCCCCTTATTGCTGTAAAGCTACCTTGGGCTTAAACTGCCAGAGCATGACACTTGAGAAATTACATTTTAAAAAAGGCCTAAAATGCCAATTTTAAATCACAGTTAAGACTAGCAAACTAACTTTCAGAGTTTTAGAAATAACCAAAATATCAACTGTGTGATGAAACTTAAAATATAAAACTGGGTATTGGTTATTTCCCTTGAAATTGAAGATTGACATTCACACAGCTTCCATACATTAGGTATGTCCAGCATCAGTAAAGACCCTGAAACTAAGTAGGTGTCCTAAAAATGTTCAATTAATGATTAAATAAATGAAAGGAAAGGAGTTTTTCGAAGTTCATAAAGTCTTCTTGGCCCCAGATGTAATTGTCATAACATTTCAAATCACATGCTTCAAGGATGCTAATTCTTACTCGTGAGCTGTCCCTCGTTCCTTTTCTTCCTCTTTGGCCTGTGTTTTAGGTAAAGTTTGGTACTGGAGTTTGTGAAGTGATGCATAAGGCACTGGGGACAGATTAGGAGAACAAAGGCTTAATGCAGGGCAGGAATTTTTGTCCAGTTAGTCATTTTGGACAGTGAACTGAGGGAGCTCAACATATAGCCAATAAATATGTGAATCAAGTTGAAAGTGGCCAGAAGAAAGTCATTTTCCAAATTGCACATAGGTGGCTCAATGTGTTAGGAAGACGTTACAAAATCTGGGGTTTGTGATAAAACAAAAAGAATGAGGGAGAATCATGGATCTATAGAGGTCGTATATTACTGGGAAGAAATTACATCGACTTGGATAGATTTATCAGTACACGGTTTTGCTATTATAACACTCTTGCTCTATTAAAATAGTTAGCATACTCTGCTTAAAAATAACTGGAAAAATAATTTTTCTTTTCAAAAATTTCAAACTGGTGCATTAAAGGATCACTCTTTCCCTTGTTATGACAATGCACTTCATGTTTTATACTTTGCAGGCAACTTGTCAAGAATGCTTACATTCCTTATGTGTATAATCCTCCTGAGTATTGACATTATCTTTAAATAAAAATTATTATTTAATCCACAGATTTTCTAATAGCAAGCATTATTACCAAAAAAAAAGGAGTCAATGAAGTTAAGTCTAAATCTCATCTTAGCAATAACTAAACTCAACAAGTGTTTACTGAAACTATTACATTGTGATATTGTAAAGATCAGAAAAGACTCCAATATTGATATGTGGACTATGTAATCTTTTGAAGGAGACAGGGCACAACATATAAAACAAGTAGGAAGGAAAAAGAAAACATTTCCAAAACACAGAGCAATGCATTATAAAAAGCTAACTTGTGTATAATGAGAGCTCATGATCTGTGGTACAGACAGCATCCTTCATTCAATAGTAAAGATTTTAGATTAAGAGCTATGGTCTCATGTATCAATTTTATTATTAAATCATTAGATTGTAATACAGAGTCCCTTCAGGTAAAGGTTCTTTCAATATATTATTTAACAAATAATAAAAGCAGATGATGTACTATGCAATGATTCATTTTTAAAAAAGTTTTATCCCTTGATGACTCACTAATGTCAATAAAAACTTCCTGTAAGAGGACAAAGGCCAAAATTTATTCTCTATTTTTATTTTCTGAAACCACAGCAACCTCAATTAGTATATGTAAACACAAAAGGAATATTTATTAACTTTGCTTATGTTATTACATTTCTGGCAGAATGAAGCAAATGAATCAGCTTTGAAGACAAGACCCACATTGTATTTTTACAGAGCCCAAGGAGACACATACCATTTCCTTAGATTACTTAATTATCAGGAAACTACTACCAACAGAATAATTGGTAGCATTTCAGTCCTACTGAAAAAGAT
Organism: Vicugna pacos; assembly: GCF_048564905.1. Lineage (NCBI taxonomy): Eukaryota > Metazoa > Chordata > Mammalia > Artiodactyla > Camelidae > Vicugna > Vicugna pacos. The sequence goes on along the minus strand of NC_132994.1, from coordinate 7,607,683 downwards.
GTCTTTTTATCTCAAAAATGCCATAGTTGGGATTAAAAAAAAAAGCAATTACTTGTTACTTCTACTGCAAAGGTTATAATATTCAACTTACTTTAAATGACAGGTATTTCCCAGGGTTAGAAAATTAGCTGCTAAATAGGTCACGGCTTTTGCAAACAATTCATTTTTTTTTTTTGTTACCAGTATTCTCAGTTAGTTCAAAAGGCTAAAGAACTTTTGTGACAGTCTGCTCTGTCACAATTTAATTTTTGCCTGCCCACTTCTATAGATGCTTGTATTTACAGATGCCACTCACCCATCCTTTCTCTAGCTGGTTGAGAAAGACTTACTGTTTCCTTGAGTATTATAAATATTCATTCCCACGGAACCTCGATTGAATTTTAATATGGAAAAATCATGAAGAAGTATTGAATGACGTAACAAATATGATCGTCTTCGAAATGTTTCTAATTGTATCTGTGATGCATTAAGTTATACAGCATTTTTCTGATTTTGTTGGAAGTACTTTAAAAACATTTATTTCTCTGTGAAATTATCGGATGGAGTAGGTCCTGCAATCACACTGTTTCCCTAGTCCTTTCTTCCCACTATCCCTGAGGGTGAGTTCTTGCCTTATTTTTCTGCAGAATCATGCCGCCTCTTCTTTCATTGAGAAAAGGGTCCTCTGGAGAGGATTCCAGAGTCCCCCAGCCCTTGGGGATGAGGAGTGTGTTCTCCCAGGACTGTTAGAGTCCACGCCCCAGCACAGCCCTGGACACCACTCCGACATTCTCTGCTTTTCCTTACAGATGAGGTTTTTTTGTGTGCATCCCACTGTTGCCTTCAGCATACACACATGCTGTTATTTTGCTCCTCTTAGAAGAAACAAAGAAATGAAAATGCCTTCTCTGGCCTAGGCTACCTCCCTCCACCCACCTCCAGGGATCACTGATCCCTCCCTTAATGCCTCAGAAGCTTCCCACTGTCCTCGGGACAATGGCCAACCTCCTCACTGGGCTGCTGATCCCTTCAGACTCAGCTCTGCCTCATTATGTTCCTGCCATTCTGAATTCACTTCTTTTCACACTCTCTGCTCCCAAGATTTCAGTGCGTGAGCACCTCTCCATCACAACCAGCCCCAGGTAACAGAACGTTCTGTTTATCTGCCTTGTTACCTCCATATTCCTGGCACTTAATACAGGGCACGGCCCTGGGCAGGCAGTCAGTGAATAAATCAAAGAGAGAAGAATTGAGGATGCTCAGGATTGCTCAGTAAATATTAGCAGACTACCCATTTAAGAGAGAGTCTGTAATAAAGATACAACAATTTGGTTGTGAAGCATGACCCATAGGTTCTTAGATTATACTGCTAGCATAATTTCTAACATTCTCTTTGTTGAAATTGCTAACTAAAACTTGCCACTTGCCATCTGCCTCTGCAAGGATTGGATCGCGCTGGCACTTGCCATCTAGCTCTGCTTGGATTAAATCATGAGCCACTGCAGCCACTGACCTCCAACACTCCCTGAAAGGAGTTCAGGATGGAGGTCAGGAATGAGGCGCTCTGTGCTCTGGGAAAACTGGCTGAACAGGCTTTCAGATAGTTAGACATTTTCAGGAGATTTTATGACCCCAATTCTTGCATCTCCTCATATCTAGAAAAGCACTAAAATCATTAACGGTGACATTTGGTCCTCATGACTAGCAGCAGCCTCTGCCTAAGTGTGTGCTTGACTGCACGTCCCCCCCTCACTGAGATCATATATAATACTGAGTTTTCCCCCTGCCTCTTTGGAACAGTTTCTCAGAGCTCTGTGAGATGCTGTCTCCTGGGCTACAGCCCTCATTTTGCCCCAAATAAAACAACCCACAACCCTCACGTTGTGTGATTTTTAGTCAACAAAATGTAAAAATCTATGATAAAAACTTCCTTCTTAATAGAATAGAAATCCAACATTCCCTTTCCATTTCATTGTATAAAATTATTTCACCTGAACTGATTGAAATTGTGAGAGGTCATCAATGATAATAAAATTTCCCAGCCTTCAAAACAAATGTCTGATTTCCGAAAACCCTTTTTCTTAATGGCAGCCTCTCCTCTATTGAGGATACAAGTTTTCATCATGAGATTCATGTGTCAGAATTTCTCTCTTTACTTTGTGGGGAAACAGGTGTTTTCAAATAGGATAAAATATATAAAAGTAAAGTGTCTACCTCTCATTGTGGTTGGCGGAAAGCTTACAACTCACGTTTCCACTTCACTTCTGTTAGTGGGAAAGAAATCCAAACTTTTCTGGAAAGCCACTTAATACTTTGGCTTCTTTGAACTTTACTTTAATAAAGAGTCACCATTATGCAAAAAAAAAGCCTTTGAATCTCTGGCATTTTATACATTTGTGTGTGTGTGTGTGTGTGTGTGTGTGTGTGGTGATAGAGGCTGGCATTTGAAACTGCTTGAAGAGAAGTAGCTAAATCATCAGAAGACACTGGAAATACTGAGAAAATAGAAAATTAGCCTTTTGCTTCTCATTCAGATTTCACAGGTTCAAGAATTGAAGAGAATAATTTCATGTTTTTAAAAAGCTCTAAAATTTATACCCAGCCAGCAAGTCTTCATTCACGTTCAGACTATTTGTAAATGTTTGTAACCATCATACATTCTGAAATCACTGCTCGCTAACACATTTTTTTCATTGTTTACTGCACTGAGGAGAATTTAACATCTAACACACAAAGTCAGCTACACGTTGTGGACTATCTTTATTCATTATCAATCAATAGAAAAAGCTTTACCAGAGAGAAAATACCTTATGCACTTAAAAAAGATGATTTTCTCAACCTGTTTTATTTAAACATATAATTCTCCTCTAACTTCCAAGTTATACTCCTGAAAATCTCAGGATGTCACAGCAGAGTCCTAATGTTTAAGGTTTAAATGGTCACATTAAAAAAATACATTGTATCCTGTGTCATGAGATAGACTCATTCTTCAATCTATTTAGAAAGTTCAGCTTTAATTCTCATCTTGTCTAGTATTGATTTTCTTCTTCCAGCTTTCAGTTTTCCACATCTGCCAGGGATTTCTTTGTCTTTCTCTATATTTTTAACTTTTAATTCTTATAAATAATAAATTTCATGTCCATGCCCCAAGCGGACTTCAACCCTGGAATGTGCGGGTACAGCTAAGGACAGAAGGTTAGGGTTAGGTTATAATGTCACATTTTCTTTATCTATCCATCGATGAACATGTAGGCTGTTTCTGTATCTTGGCTACTGTGAGTAACACTGGGGTGACGTGGGATTGCTGAATCGCAGGGTGGTTCTATTTTTAGTGTTTTGAGGAACATCCGTTTAGTTTTCCACACTGGCTGCACTAATTTACAGTCCCACCGACACTGATCTCACTGATGTGAAGTGTTTAAAATCGTCAAACTCATATAAACCAAGTCTTATAGCTGGGCTTTGAAAGACTCCTAATGAAAGAATTCAGTTCATACACATTTACTGTAATGACTTAAGTTTTCATTGTGTTTCTTCTATTTGCTCCATCATTTATTTTACACTATTTCTTTTACTACCTTCCTCACAGTTTTGCTGATTTTATTAAGTTGCTAGTCATTTACATTTTTCCCTTGTTAATTTGTAAATTCTATGTTAACTTTCCATTTCTTCATTTTCCCTGAGCTTTTCATCAGAAACGTATTTCTATATTGCTATCAGAAAATTCTCTTCATGACAAAAAGAATGCATCCTCTCCCATAAACATACTTTGTTCAAACCCCTGCATATCACAGATCTATGAGACTTTGAAAATACCTTTACTCCTCTCCCTCCCTCCTCTTCTCCCGTTCCTGGGCTTTGCTAGCATTGTTAGTGATTTCTAGTCCCCTCATCTATCTCTGTGAGCTGCCATACACCAGCAGGCAGACTGTCACTGCCTGAAGACCAACCTGCCCTCTGCCCCTTCTGAGCTCCAAGGGCTGCCAGTGGACTGAGCACCCTTGTAAACTCCGGAGCCAGGGAGACCGGCGCACTGACCCAGTGCCTGGCATGGGAGCGGACAGTTCCTCACTGGCCCGTGGTTGGCTCAGAGCCTTTTGCCTCAGTGCTCTTGATGCTGGCATCCAGCCTCTTTCACTGTGATTCTCATTGTTGGAAACTTCCTGGTGCTCAAGGGATCACTTGCAGCCCACTCTCTATCAGCCACCGGAAATGCAGACTCAGGGGTGAAATCTCCTGCAGGACCCCATATTCCCAGAACTCCATCATTTACCTTCTACAGCAAGAGAGATATTTTTTAAAAAGCTATGATAATATTATAGTAATTATCCTCTAGCATTCAAAAAAAGGGTTAAACTAGTCAGTTACAGAAGGCTATCAGTGAGAAACCAAATATAGGGAAGAGGGATAAAAATTAGTGTTTTAACAGGCTTATTGCTTTCTGAACTTTATTTGTGATCAATTTGAACAGTTGGATTTTAAAATTCTGAGTCAGAACTTACAGTAAACTTCTCCCCCACCTTCCCTTCTCTGCCCAGTGGGTGTGCCATCATCATGTATAGTGTATGTTATAAGCTAAAAATCTGAATGTAACAAAAGTTCAGCTATCTGAGGAAAAAAGAAGGCACCAACTTACTCCCCAGCCTAACAGCCATTCAAGTAACTCCCTCAAAAAACATTTTAATGGAAAAAAAGCCACAATAAATTGAGATTTAGTTATTTACCTAAAATCAATACATTTGGTGTTAATTAAAATTATCTTCTCTCTGTCTTACTTTTTATGTCACTTTTTGATCCCTTGATATTTATGCACAATTTATAGAGCATAAAGGAAAATTCACTTTGGAATGCCTATACAGCTTTAATTGTGATCTTTTATTTTATGGTCTGTTTATTTCTGTAGTTTGTTTAATAGAGGGATATATTCAAGATCTTCAGTCCTCTACTGTCAAGTTGTTACCATAAGAAAAAGAAATCATTATACATTTTTCAGCAAAATTTCTTTACTATTGAAAGGGAAAGAAAAGAGTTGAGTTGGCTTTCTAGTTTTTACTGCCTCATCTAGCTTAATATTACCAGCTCATTCAAATAAACACAAAAGGTATAACACAGGCAATATGAGAATACCAGAAATAGAGAAAGAAACAGAAGAAATATTAGAAGGAGTAATGGTGAAACTTTAAAAAAATTGAAGATGGAAAATGAACCACAGATCCAAGAAGCTCAAAGTACACCAAAGAGGATAAATATAAAAAAAAGTATACCCACATATGTTATATTCAAAGTGCAGACAACCAAAGTCAAAGAGAAAACTTGAAAGAAATTAGGAGGGGGAGGAGGGTGGAAAACTTTCAGGGAAACAAGGTTAAGAATTACATTAAATTTCTCCTCAGAGACCATACAAACAAGAAGAAAGTGGAGTGAGCTAAAAGTGTTGGAGGGAAAAAAAAAACCTCCCCAAACCAGGATTCTGTATCCATCAAAATTAACCTTCAAAAGTGAATGAGAAATGGACTTCTTTAGGTAAAACAAAACGAAAGAAAACGAAAAAACAAAAAACAGAAAATTTGTCATTAGTAGTCTTGCCTTGCAAGAAATGTCAAAAGACGCTATTTAAGAGAAGGTAAATAACATAGGTCAGAAATTTGTATTTACATAAGGAAAAGAAGAATGTTAAGGAATAAATGACAGCAGATAAAATCTTTTACTTTTTATTCTTTATCAATCTTATAGATAACTGTTTAGTGTAATAATAGCAAGAATGTATTCTGTGATTATAGGTTATGAATAAGTGAATGAATGAAAGCAATGCTACAGGCAGTGGAAGTGAGGAATTGGGCATGCTCTGTTATCGGATGCCTGCTCTTCCCTGTAATTTAGTACATTATTTGAAAGTGAAAGGGGGAATTCCCCAGTTCGGTAAAGGACATCTATACAAATTTATAATCAATATCATGTTTAATGGTGGGAAACTAGATGCTTTCTCCCTGAGATTAGGAGCAAAACCGGACATTCCCTCTCACCACTCCTATTTAATATCACACTGGAAATTCTATCTAATGCAATAAAATAAGAAAAGGAAAACAAGAAGTAGACAGACTGTGGGGAAAGTATCTTCACTTTAAGATGACATACTGTTTGCAGATGTCTCTATAGAAAACCCCAAAGAATGAACAAGGACAACAAAACTCCTGGAACAAATAAGGAATGATAGCAAAGTTTCTGGTGCAAGCTTAGTTTACAAAAGCCAGCTGCTTTCCCATATACCAGCAATGAACAATTGGGATTTGAAATTTAAAGAATTAATGTATATTTGTACCAGAAAAAGGCAATAAAAATACTTATGCATAAAACTAACAAAATATGCACTGGATCTACAAGAGGAAACTGCAAAGCTCTGACAGAAGAAGTCAAAGAAGATTTAACTAGATGGAGAGATATTCTATGTTTATGAATTGGTAGATTTAATTAAGACGTAAGTAAGTTCCTCCCAACTTAATCTATGGCTTCCTTGCAATCCCAGTCAAAACCCCAGTAAGTTATTTTGTGAATATCGGCAAAGTGGTTCTAAAGTTTATAAGGAAAGGCGAAAGGCCCAGGATACCCAATACCATACTGAGGAAGGACAAAGACGGAGGACTGACCTGCCCAACACTAAGACTTACTATGAGTAATTAAGTCATTAATGCAGTAGATTCTTAATGAAAGAATAGACTACTCAATCAGTGGAACAAAACAGAGTCAGAAATTATCCACACAAACTTAGACAAAGGTGAATAGGCAACTCAATGGAGAACGGTATTTTTATCTCAATAAATGATGCTTGAACAATGGTACATCCATATGCAAAAATGTAAATCTAAGCGTAGACTGCTATGTACTGACTTGTTTCCTCCCAAAACTCAGCACAGGTTGAAGCTGAGGTCTTCATCCTAATGTGACTATGCTTGGAGACAGTTCCTGCTTTTACTAAGTAATTAAGGGTAAACAGGGTGGTGATAGTGTCATCGTAACGTGATAGGACCATGTCATATAAGAAGAGATCTCTCTCTGCCAAGTGAGGATGTAAGGAGAAGGAAGCAAAATCTGCTGTCCAGAAAGAGAGCCCTCACCAGAAACTGAACCCAGCCAGAGCCTTGTGCGTGGATTGAAAGACTCCAGAATTAAGAAAATGAATTCCTGCTGCGTAAGCTGCCTAGTTTATGGTGTTTTGTTATGGCGAGCCACAGTGTACTAATAGAACTATACACAAAAATTAACTCAAAATGGTTCATACACCTAAATGTAAAACACAAAAAATCAAAACTTATTGAGGATAACAGAAAATTTAGGTGAACTTGGGTTTGGTGACAATTTCTTAGATACAAGAACAAAATCACAATCCACAAAAGAAAAGACTGGTAAAAACTGGACTTCATCAAAATAAAGTTTCTGCTCTGAAAAGACACGGTTATCAAATGAGAAGACAAGTTGCAGATTGGGAGGACATATTTATAAAACAGATAGCTGATAAAGGATTGTATCTAAGATATACAAAGAACTCTTAAAACTCGACAATAGGAAAACAGCCCAATTATCAAATGAACAAAAGATCTGAACAGACACCTCATCAAAGAATACAGATGGTGACAAATAAGTACATAAAGAGATGCTCAACGTATGTCAATAGAGCATTGAAAATTAAAACAACAAATACTGCACACAACTATTAGAATGGCTAAAATCCAAAAAAGTCTCATATTTCCAAATGCTGGTGGGGATATGGAAGTCTAATTCATTGCTGGTGGGAATAAAAAAATGGTCCTGTCACTCAGTAAAATAGTTGGACAGTTTCTTACAAAGATAAACATAGTCTTATCATATGATTCAACAATTGTGCTCCTAGGAATTTACTGGTAGGAATTAAAACTTCTGTCTACACAAAAACCTGTACATGAATGTTCTTGCAGGTTTTTTTCATAAGTGACCAAAATAGAAACAATTATGGTCTCTCAATAGGCAAATGGGTAAGTAAACTGTGTATACCCATACAATGGAAAATTATTCAGTGATTTAAAAGAATGAGCCATCAAGCAACAAAAAGACTTGGAAGATGTCTATTGACAGGTGATTGGATAAAGAAGATGTGGTGTATTTATACAATGGAACATTACCCAGCCATAAAAAAGAATAAAATAATGCCATTTGCAGTGACATGGATGGACCTGGAGATTGTCATTCTAAGTGAAGTAAATCAGAAAAAAAATAAAAATACCATATGATATCACTCATATGTGGACTCTAAAAAAAGACACAAATGAACATATTTACAAAACAGAAACAGACTCTCAGACATAGAAAACAAACTTATGGTTACTAAGGGGAAAAGGAGGTGGAAAGGGATAAACTGAGAGTTCGAGATTTGCAGATGCTAACTACTATATATAAAATAGATAAACAATAAGGACCTACTGTATAGCACAGGGAACTATATTCAATATCTTGTAGTAACCAATAATGAAAAAGAATATGAAAATACATATACCTATGTATATGTATGACTGAAACTGATACACTATTGTAAACTGACTATACTACAATAATAATGATAATAATAAAAAGAGACATGGAAGAAACTGATATGCATCTTGGTAATTTACAGAAGTCAGTCTGAAAAGGCTCCATGCTATTTGATTCCATTATACGGTAAGATAGAAAAGGAAAACTATAAAGACAGTTAACAAACAAACAAACAAAACCAACAACAGTGGTTGCCATGGGATCATGGAAACGGGGGGATATATGACTAGGTAAAGCACAGGACATTTTTAGGGTGGTGAAATTATTCTACATGATATTCTAATAGTGGATATATGATGTTACACATTTGCCAAAAACCATAGAATTGTATGACACAGAGTGGGTGCCAAAATAAACCATCTACTTCAGTTAACAATAATATATCATCAATATTGAGTCATTAATTGTGATAAATGTACTAGGCTACTACAAGACATTAATTACAGGGGAAAGTATGAATGACAGTTGGGGGGTATATGGGAACTCTGTACTAACTGCTTGATAGTTTTTAAAAAATTGAAAAAAAAGTAAAAAAAAAGTTCTGTAAGTATTGTGTTTGAGCCTATGGTAATTAAAAGAAAGAAACACCAAAGAGGAAGAGGGGGAGCAGTGTGCTCTTCTGGCCCATGACCCCCTAAAAGCTGCTGGAGGTGGGCAGCAGACCTGAGTTCATTATAGCTCAGAATTTCTAGGGGTGCTTTGGTGTGGAGTACGAGGCAGGCAGAGAGAATGGTGGTGGATCGTGATATTCGGGCAAGGACCCTCGTGATTGGGAGAGCCTAATCTTCACGGCTTCTCATGTGTAAGGGCTTCTTTCATGACTGCATTCCTAAATCAGAATTTGTAATTTTGTATTATTTTTCTTAAGAAGCCACTATCTTCAAAAATTACAAAAACATTAGTCCCCACAAAACCTGGAAAAGACATATAAAGAAATTCATATCCAAATTTGACATTCTGGCCCAATACAAGGAAAGTAACAAGGCCTCGTGAGCACTCAGTTTGTACTGTTCATATAGTTTTTGTTTTCTTGATCTGCTAATCCTATTTTTCAATGTCTTGCTGGACTGGAACTACCCAGATGAATCTGTCTTCTAAGAATTCATCATCTTGTAGTTAAGCTTTAATGAAATAGAATATGAAAGCAAACACACACACACACACACACACACACACACACATATATATATATATATATATATATATATATATATATATATATACATACATACACACACATGACTGGTAGATTTTGCTGTACACCAGAAATGGATACATTGTAATTGTACTTTAATTAAAAAATAGTTCACCAAACTCTGGAACTTCCTGGGATCTCAGAGATGAAAGCCAATATGATTCAGATTTAAATCAGATTATGAGTTTGCTGAATACTAATTCACAATATTTTATAATGAAGGAGAGTTGATATACTGATAGACAGCTTTATAGTACACAATGTACATTCAAGTCAGGGCAGAGTCTTATCCGGAATAGAAGCTAGGAGTTGTCACATATCTTTTCATTTGCTTGTTTTCTTTTCTATCCAGTTTAGATTAATTAGAAACACTTTCTTTAGTATTAGAAAGAAGCAGAACGTGTATCAATCCCAGTCATATTTTTATGGGCTTTTCTGCTTCTCTGAATGAATCATCCGTGGGGTAGACTGACGAGCTATTATTCAATATGTTGGAGCTAATGGGGCTTTAAATAAAATGGTAACAGAGCCTCAGAAACTAAATGTTTCTAAATTCAAAGGAATGGTTTGTCTTTACCAAGGAAAATAATATCTCCCTGCACAGGAGCAGAAAGAATGATCAGTATTCATGTTCACCTCCTGAGAGTGCCACATAACAATGTCTTAACCATTAAAATTAATGACCTGGAATGTAAGAGGCCTAAATAGCCCTATTAAGTCAAAAAAAATTCCATCAATTCTTAAGAGTGAAATAGATGTGCTCTTATCTAAAAGATATATTTAGTGTAACTCCAAATTGCCAAGTTTCTGAGAATCTGAAATGTTTTTGAAATATTTTTAATTCAAAAATATTTGAATCTTGGAAGATGACTTCACAAAAACTTTAAGGTAATAGACATGTCTTTTTAAGGATCTAATTTTGCTACTGAATATTAATAGTGTTCAGCTACACCAGTGAGTCTCAGCTGGGAGTGATTTTTGCTCTCATGGGGACAGTTGTGATTGTCACAACTGGGGGCACTGCTGCTGGTATCCAGTGAGCACAGGCTGCTAACTTCCTACAATGTACAGGACAGCTTCCACAAGGGATGTCTGAGAGAGACAGACTGTGGCAAATAAATATCAAATTTATAGAATCAGAGTTTGGGGTGTGTCAAGAAGTACCAATAATTTTGGTTTCCCAGCTTATTCATTTCTTTCCAGTACAATCTCAGGAGTCCTGACCAACACTGTCAGCATGAGGACTGGGTCCCCTCCATGTTATTCCTTTGCCTTGTTTCTCCTGAAGGAGGAACTGCTCAGTTCAGTCCTGAAAGAGGTTGCCAAGCTAGTTAGCCCCCAAAGTCCTAATGCTGAACTTCTTTTCAAGAAGCGTGTCTTAAAAATGTGCTGTTGGAAGGTGAGGAAAGATCTGTTCTCTCCTTAACTTCTAACTGCCACCACCAAATCAAGGAGTATAATGGTACATGAAATTTCTTGTTCACTCATTAGGGAAAAAAATGAAGTAAGAAACAATCATTTACTTCAACAACAAGAAGAAAAACTAGTTTCAGAAAACAAGGATCTTCAGCTTGACAATGTTCTCTACTCAAACATGAAAATGTATTAGGCTTGTGAGAAGCAGCAGAAATGATAGAAAAGAGCAACCTCACTCCTGTGCATGTATCCAGAGGGAAACTTAATTCAAAAAGATACATGCACCTCAATGTTCACAGCAGCATTAGTTACAATAGCCAAGACATGGATAGAACCTAAATGTCCATCAACAGATGACTGGATAAAGACATTGTGGTATGTTTATACAATGGAATACTACTCAGCCATAAAAAATAATAAAGTAATGCCATTTGCAGCAACATTGATGGACCTGGAGAATGTCATTCTAAGTGAAGTAAAAGCCAGAAAAATACCATATATCACTCATATGTGAAATCTAAAAAAAAAAAAAAGACAAATAAACTTATTTACAAAACAGAAACAGACTCACAGACGTAGAAAACAAACTTATGGTTATTGGGGCAGGGAGGGGAAGGGGTAAAGGAAAAATTGTGAGTTCAAGATTTGCAGATACTAACTCCTGTATATAAAATAAACAGCAGGGTCCTATTGTATATCACAGGAAACTGTATTTAATACCTTGTAATAGCCTATAATGAGTAAGAATATGAAAAGTAACATATATATATGTATATATATATGTATATATGTATAACTGAATCACTATGCTGTACACCAGAAATTAACACAATTTTCAAAACAAATCAATGAAAAATAAATAAAATAAAATAAAAAAACACAACTTTATAAACTGACTATACTTCAATAAAAAAGTAGAGAAAAAATGAAACAAAAGAAAGTTGTTGCTTAAAATCAACGTTTCATGAGTATTTGATATTATTTTAAAAACAGAATCACTTAAATCACTTTAGAAGAAGATCTGGCAGTTTCTTAAAAAATTAAGCATAAACTTACCCCATGAGTTAGCAATTTCACTCTTGAAAATTGACCCAAGAGAAATAAAAATATATGTTTCCAAAAAGACTTTACAAAAATATCTTAGTAGTTTTATTCCCGATAGCAAAATCATGGAAGCAGTTCAATTGGCCATCAAAGGGAGGGCATATAACGAAATATTATGTAGGAATAAAAAGTAATAAACTACCAAGACACTAAAGCCATGGATAAATCTCAAACATATGCTGAGGGAAAAAAGACTTACAAAACAGTATATACACACTGAATGTTTCCATTGATATGGAGTTCAAGAAGAGTTAAAACTAATCTCTGTGGGAAAAAAAAATCAAAAAACCAGTTGTTTCTAGAGGGTCCAGGGGAAAGGATTCATCAAGAAAGAGCATAAGAAAAGTTTTTGGGATAACATTCTATGGCTGATAAGAGTTTGTGTTTTATAGGAGCATCTAAAGGTACATCTAAGATTAGAGCATTTCATTCTTTGTGACTTTTACCTTAAAAGAAAGTAGAGATGAGCAAGCAAACATTGGACACTAGTGATATGCATGCTGCAGTGTTTAGGGTACAGGGTACTGACGTAATGTATCTGAAATGTATCGCAGGTGGACTGATGGACAGAGAAATGGATATGTGTCATAAGACAGGTATGATAAAATGTTAAAGGCTGAATCTAGATGGTGGTAACATAAACATTAAAATTCTCCAGCTCTTCCGTAGGTTGAATATTTTCATAATAAAATATGAGAAAAATTAAAAGCTATTTTCATAGCTCATGTTTCCATTTTCTAATTAGCATTCACAGTAGGAAAGGTTAAAAATCATTTAAAAATGTTTTACTTCCAGAGAAATGAAAAATATTTGCATAATTCTATTTTACTCCAAACTTTTCTTCAATTCAGTTTGTTTTTAAAGATGGGTCATATTTTTGCTGTTCCTTTGTGTTTTTCAGTTTTTAAATGATAACCAAGTAATATGTTTTCATCTTCATAATCATGGTTAATTTTATAAACACACACTACATTACAAAATTTCCTGGTATAAACAGCCGACTCATTAGTCAGATGATGATGATCTGACAAATTTCAATTTGAGCAATTTCTTGAAGTCACTGAAAGCAATTTATGTGGAACCAGTGTGAAATTGTAGATTTGCAGGTAAAGGTCTAACTCCTGTAATTCCACTAACCAGAACACATAATGATCTAGATTTAAAGATTAATTCCCCTTCTTGTAATGATGGTAACTAAGTGCAGAAATATAATCCACAGAGTTCCCTTGAGGGCATTTTCTGAAGTAACTGCAGAGCAACCCAATTCCTAAATCATCCAGGTGTGTGGAGATCGTGATATTTCCTAGGATGACTCGAAGGCACCACATGAGGTTTAAACACTGAGGAGCTACATGTCAGTCTCATGTCATCATTAACATTTTATGGTATTTTAAAAAAGCTTTTCAAGGGCATTGGTTTAGAAAGCTTTGTTTTTCTTTCCTTTCCTTCCTTCCTTCCTTCCTTCCTTCCTTCCTTCCTTCCTTCCTTCCTTCCTTCCTTCCTTCCTTCCTTCCTTCCTTCTTTTTCTTTCACTGTTAGTCAACAAAAACCTACAAGCAGATTTTCCAACTGGTTATTCAAGTTTTATTTTGCTTCTCAGAGAAGGACCTCATGGGCAGGCATTCCAAGGACTTGAAACTTGTTGACAAATTGATCTGCATGAACCTAGGGATTTATTTTGAAAGAATATTTTGTATATGTATCCTTCCTAAATAAAAATTCACCTAATTGGACTCAATTTTAAAAAGAAAAAAAAACCTCAATAATTTTATTCATAATTTATCTTCTTGAAAGAAGCTGAAAATTTGTAAGAATACATTTATTTTATATTGAACAAATAGAGTTTATAGATCATAGCCATACACTAATATTTGATGCTATTCTTCTTAAAAATTTTCTTAAAATTACTAGCACGATGCAATAGTGTTCATAGCACATTTGACATTTCACATTGTGTTCCAGAGTTATTTTTGTCAAGAATATTTGTGGACTTCATCAGTTTTCCCAAGAGCCATTCATCATACATTGTTATTCAAATAATTTTTGTTTGAAGGACACCTCTTGTCATAAAATTTATTTTTGATGATCTAAGTGATTGTTAGGTGGCTGCCACATTATCATTGGACAATGACTTTCAAAGTAATAATGGACTTTTTGGACTTGTATAATTTTGGTCCTATTTGCAATTTTACTTCAAAATCAATTTCTTATTATTAATTTTTACATTATGTGAAGATCAGAAAGCAACATTACAAGACCCAAAGATAGATCCCTGATCGTTCATGAGAATCTTTTCAGGAAGGAAAAGTGGGCAATTGTGTTAATAGTGAGTATTTTTATACCACTGAACTGTCTTATGCTACACTGAATGTGGGAACTCAGGCTACAGGGAACTCAAATAACGAATATCTAAACAAAGAGGTGTCTGTCATATGTTTTATGATTAAATATAGTCAATGCGCTGACAGTGGCTGGTTAAGATAGGGAGAATTCACACACTCATTACTTAACCAGCTCAGTCTTGACTGTCTGATGGAGCATGGCTTGATGAGAAAAGGAAGAAAATGGACTATTTCTAGAACACAGACAGAATTCATCAAGGTTTTTTGACAGGTGTCAGATTTATGACAAATTTCAAATATTGTTTTTACAGCTGATGAAAGCAAGTGGAGATCTTGAGATTTTTCTGTCATTCTCCTGATAAAAACACGTGAGCCATGGAGCATTGTGGGGTAGAGCCCTGGTATTAAAATGATTTCTCATCAACTAGCTCATTGTATTATAGAAAAGACACAAATTTCGTCTCAGCATTGTTTGTCCATGTGTCTGACACCATCATCGCTCTGCGACATTCTTCTGTCATTCTTGTGAGTGTTATAATTATGTAGTCAGCATTTATAGCAAGAAACTTTTTGTCTGATTTCTTCCACTATTGGTGATAACATTATCCAGGATTTTACAGCCATTTATGTATTTTGGATTATCTTAAAGTCATTGGTGGAATATTAAAGATATATTTTATTACATTATTACACGGGTAAAAGAGCACATTCTATTTTAGAGGTAATAAATATTAGGATGTGGAATCCAACTGTCTCTAGGATCTCTTCTCTAATTCATTAAAATATCAGACTTCCCTGGCTATTCTCTGGGAGGGTTAACCACAGAAAAGGAGAAAAGTGATGTATTATAGTGACTTTAAATGACTATTTGAATTTCAGATAACTTTGGGGTAAAATTTGAGGCCCAAATTGCAAAAATGTGTAAAATAGAAGTTTAAAATGAAAGAAATGTAAAGCCAGTGATTATGATGTGTGATAGTACTTTGGGTTACATTGGTCTGTATATTTCATTGCTCTCAATGAGGTATTTTAATGGAATTTAAAGGACTTTTAAATAGAATGATAGTGTTAATTTAACTGAGATGTTATATATGTGACCATCATAATGGGAAAAAGAGAAGGAAAGGAGGAGTAAATATGCAAAAATGACATCACAATTGGGGAAAGAGCCTGTTTATCTTCTTAGGTGCCTATTGCTCTGTAATTGCTCATCGTGAACGTTCGATACATGTTTTTGAACAGGCAAAAGCTGCCTGCACTGATGAACATAACCCACATCCCCTGCCAGGAAGTGGCCAGTCCACTTCACTTTCTTCTACCATCTTGTTGCTCCTTCATTCATACATCCCGTTTTGGCATTGATGGAATATCTTTACTATCTGAAAAAAATAAACTAGTAAATCTTGCAAATACAAAGAACATCAAATTCTGCCAACAACTCCACATCAATTTGCACTTTAAAAGCTACCCCTAAAGTCATATTTCTTAAAAATTCTATATTATAAATGAGATTGACAGATTCAGCAGTGTAGGGAGTCATTCCATCGTTCTATAAATGCGTAATTTTTTCTAGGAATATATATTCTATATAAATAACAAAAGATTATATTTCAAATAGAGGCTAATAATGCAATATAGTGGTCATGTCCTGAAACCCCCTTTCTCTCTCCTTTATCTTTCTCATTAATCCTCTCCTCTCCTCCAGATCCTGAGAATTCACGAAGCTGAAACTTCCAATCATGAACTTGATTCTCATATCATAACTGCAAATACAATTCTCAGATCTTCCAATAATGCATAGCCACGTGTTTGCAGTCAATGACTATGGGATCTTAAATGTCATTCATACTTTGCCTCCACTTCATTTTCTGTTACCTGGCTTTCTATGCTATTCTCAGTTTTGTTCTTTCTTCCATAATTCTTCAGGATGTGAATGAGAAATATTGTCAGCCATATCAGTAAACAAAGAATGCTATGGCCATCAAGTCATCAGCCACTACCACCTGCCCCTGACAGTGAGGAAGGGAACTCAGGATGCAGACAAGCAGGCAGCCCACTTCTGCGGCCACTCCCCCATTGGTGCCCCCTGAGGGAACGCAGGGTGTGGAAGAACAGGATACTGGCCCTAGATAGCTAGGTGCATATCAAAGGAATGAAATCAGACCTTTGCACCTTCCCAAATATAGAAAAGTGCTCAGTTCCTTAACTTGAGATATTTGATTTTCTTCAACAATAATCTTTTGATGTTCCGACTACGTGATCTCTGTTGCAAAAAGTCATATATCCTGGCTTCTACCTTGCCACTTTGAAGCAGCCCCTCAGAGTGATCTGAGAGGCTGTCATCCCTGGCTTAAGTCCTCAGAAATGTCCTCTGAATAAAACATATCTCTCAACTTTTAGGTTGTGCATTTTATTTCAGCTGACAAGGATCTCACCTGTCCAATACTACTTCCTTCTTAAAAAAAAGTTTTCTCCTTACTAGCCCTTTCCTTTCGGCTTTCAGGAGCTATGCCTCTTGTTCTTAAGTTTAAAAAATCTTTCTTCCCTGCTGCCTTCAGCTATGCCCTCATTCTCCCATTTCTTCTTAACCATTGGCACAGCTTCTTTTTATTTCCTGAAAATGGTATGTATGTGTATATATATATATATATATATATAGTCAGTTTACAATGTCATATCAATTTCTGGTGTACAGCATAATAGTTCAGCCATACATATACATACATATATTTGTTTTCATACTCTTTATCATTATAGATTATGACAAGGTATTGAATATAGTTCCTTGTGCTATACAGAAGAAACTTGTCTGTCTATTTTATATATAGTAGTTAGTATCTGCAAATCTGGAACTCCCAAATTATCCCTTTCCAATCCCTTCCTTGTAACCTTAAGTTTTCTATGTATGTGAATCTGTTTCTGTTTTGTAAGTAAGTTCATTTTTCTTTTTTCTTTTTTTTAGATTCCATGTATAAGTGATATCATATGGTATTTTTCTTTATCTTTCTGGCTTATTTCCCTTAGAATGACAATCTCCAGCAATCCCACTCCTGGGCATATACCCAGATGAAACTTTAATTCAAAAAGATACATGCACCCCAAATGTTCATAGCAGCACTATTTACAGTAGCCAAGACATGGAAATAACCTAAATGTCCATCAACAGATACTGGATAAGAAGTTGTATATTTACACAATGGAATACAACTCAGCCATAAAAAAGAACAAAATGCTACTTGCAGTAACATAGTTGGACACGGAGATTGTCATTTTCAGTGAAGAAAGCCAGAAAGAGAAAGAAAAATACCAGGTTATGTCTCAGCTTCTTTTCAATTCTCCTCCTGAAATTCTGGTCATCACTCTGTGTTTTTAATGCCAAATCCAATGTTCTTTTCTAAACCCTTATTTTCTTGATCTTTGTGCTTCACGCAATTGAAATACCCTGAGTCTTGAATCTCTCTCCTTTGACTTCCCAGATGCCTTTCTTATTCTAGTTTATTGCTTGCTTCCTCGTTAATGCCTTAATCTTTTGTCTCTTTAAGCACCCTTTTCCTAATCTAACTGTAACTTTTAGTGTTCCCATTTGGAGATTACAACTCATTTTCTAGTAGGTATATGAAAAGATGCTCAACGTCACTAGCCATCAGGGAAAGACAAATCAGAACCACAATGGGACACCATCTCAAACTTGCTATGCTGACTATTTCCAAAAGGTCAAAAGATACCAAATGTTGGCAAGAACGTGGAGGAAAGGGAACCCTGTGCACTCTTGGTGGGAATGTAAATTGGGATATTGGTGACCCCTCAAAAAGTTTAGAAACAGAACTTCCATATGATACAGCAATTCCACTCCTGGGCATGCTCAAAGTGAATAAAATTGCTCTCTCAAAAAGGTATTTTCCTTCCCATATTCATTACTATTCATAGTAGCTAAAATATGGAAATGACCTAAGTGTTAACAGATAAATGGATAAAGAAAATTATATACATAAATTCCAGCCATATATATAATATATAATATATAATATATAATATATAATATGCAATTATTATTCAGCTTTAAGAAACATGGATGAACCTGGGACATTATGCCTAATCACCGCAAATACAGTCACATGGGGAATCAGAGACCCAACCCATGAATCTTGAGGGGAGACAATTCAGTCCACAACAGTAACTATAAAAAAAATCACAGTGATTAATATTTAGATTGATATTTTGTCTTCCCCACCAAGGTTCCAAATCTGAGATCTGCACTTAGTATTTTTGAAAAAAGCAACTGGCAAACATAGAGATGTCAAAGATACACCAGCAGCAAACTGAGGCTTTCGGTAATCGGAGGGATCAGAGACAATTAATAGAACAATGACTTTCTCACTGGATAATAAAATGTCAGGTCAGTTGGAACAGCACCTAACATCGTATTCCCAGTGCCAACGGGAAGATGGCACTTACCCTCAGGTTCCCTGTCTCAGTCACTCAGCTTCACGGAGGCTGTTTTTAATCACCGTATGTCTACCCTTTCTTCTCCTTAGCTGAAACCCTGATAAGCTAAATTAGTCTAATGTACGTATATGTGTCTAACCTTTTGTGATTTATAATCTATGCATACTGTAAAATAGACAAGATATGGTTTAATCTTCTTAAAAATAATGCAGCCCAAGAGAAATAAAAAAATTAGGAAGAGTTAAATTGCCACTGTGCAATTTCAAATAATCTCATCTGAAGAGAAAATCTGGGTGTACATAATTACACAGCAGGCTACCCAAATCACTTAATGATGAGCTCAGATTTTAAGAAGTCAGTATGGGAGACGGATGGCAAGCTATATAATCAAGAATGAAAAGAAAATAAATTAGTACAAACAGAAAAGTAATTTCCAGAAGGTAAAAACTTTTAAATAAATGTGACAAAACTGCTAATATTTTAAACAAGAAGAATTTAGATCTGTCCTGTATATGTTAAAAATATACACATGTGTACACACATGCATCTACACACGCACATGTGTTTGTAATGAAAGCTATCTATCCATCTGTAGGACTGGATAAATTACCGCTTAACATGGTACTAGGAGATCACTAGGGATACATGATGCTTGTTTTGATTCTAATTCTTCAGGAGGAAAATTTCTAACACTATAGAGAGTAGAAAACATTCTGAAAATAGAAAATTAAGACCAGTCTGATTGGTAACATAGCAAGAGTTACTCGTTAGTTTAGAGGAGTTCACACTTGTCAGCTTAGACAAAGAGAAAGACGCGAGCACCGAAATCAACACTAACAACAACAATAACACATCTTACAGAAGTTACTAAATATCTGTTGATGACTGCGTTCATTTAGCAAACAGTCACCGAACTTGGCGTGCCTACGGAGCTCTCCTCTGCCTAAGTCACATTTCCTAGGAAGATGCTGAAGGAAGGAGAAAGAGTCAGCTGAAGCAGAATACGTACAGAAAATCCACAGTAGGTAAGACAAGCACTATTGAGAGTACTCAAAGGAATTTGGGAAGGTTGTGAAGTCAGGCTAAGATCGACGTCTAAGTCTGAGTACAGATCTAAGAAGAGACCGGAAAGGGGACAAACTTGTCCAGACCAGACGGGAATGGTGGACAGAGAGGGGTCCTGAGTGGACAACATTTTATCTTTATTTTCACATTTGTAAACTCATCTATTGGTACACAGGGAGCACCTAATAAATATTTTTTTAAATGAATGATGGATGCTTATTCTATGTTTGGGAAAGCTATTAACGATTTATCTGAAGTTATCCATTTGGACAATAATCCAGTCCTTTTTCAATTAGCTTAATAACTTAGAGAAGTTTTTCAAGTTCAGGATTAGCTAGTCAAGCTCCAGATTTTTTCAGAGGAAGACTGGAGGTAAGCAAACCTTGCACCAAAAGGGAGAGTGTATACATTTCAGACTTCCACATTGGGACAGACACCGAAAAACATTTTCAGCCAGATGTTTGGTGACAATATAGACCTTGGAGCAGCATTTCCTTAACAGCAACCAATGCTGATCTAAGGTTGTAAGCAGATCAAGGGAAGATGATGCAAATGCCAATTCTTGCTTTTAACAAAGCATCTGAGGCTTACATAAAATTAAAGGTGATGACCTGAACGAGGAGTGGGCACAGTATAGCATTGGGCCAAATTCAGTCTACGAGCCTGCTTTTGTACAACTTTTAAGCTGTGGATGGTACTTTACATGTTTAAAAAGCTATTTTAAAAAGGAGAAGAAAAAAATGCATGAATGAGACCCTACGTGGGCCACTAAGCCCAGAATATTTACTGTCTGGCCCTTTATAGAAAAAAATGTGCTGACCCTTGAACCAAACCATTAATAAACTTTCTTCCATCTCTAATCAGCTAAGTTTGTAAGGCATAGTCTCCTTGAAATGATGGTGGGCAATGTTTGCTAGAGTTATCTAATAAAATGCAAGATATCCATTTAACTGAGTTTCAGATGAACAAAATATTTTTGGACTAGTATGCCCCATGCAATATTTGGGACATACTTACACTATAAAGTTATTCATTATTTTTCTGAAATTTAAACTTCACTGGGAACCTTGTATTTTATCCAGCAACTGTATGATTGCAGATGTATGTGGATGCTCTGGTAATATTTTGTATTTACAGCTGGGTGAGCAATTTGCCCAAAAGTCATCGACAGATAAATGAGCTAAACTTAGGTCTGGAGAGAGTGTTACTGACTGGTCCTGAGCCGTTGTCTTTAGACCCACTTAATCTATGCTTAAATCCATGCATTGGGTAAAGATCCGTTTATACGTATAAAAACCCCATGAAAGAGGGCATAAATCTCTAGAGACAGCTAAGAGCCATTTAAATTTCAAATGGTCTAATCAGTGTGACAGTTGATGGTGATAGATAAGAAATGACCATAGAGAGAAGGATGTGATAATTAATTGGGTATATCTGGGCCTGGAGGATTTACTTTCTTCCCTAAAGTGAGAGTGACTGACTTTATTTACTCCATCACAACTATGTAGAGAATTATTTTCATGAAATGTGTTTTGCAGAGTGTGTTTGCATTAGAGAGGAGTCCTTTCTCCAGTTTGAAAATGTCATATAATTTTGGAAGGGAAAATAAGAGCAGAGTTTAAGTCTCTATTTTAAAGACAGATGGAAATATGTTTACTAGCAGGGATTCTGGCAAATACGTTAATTTCCAAGCAATGTGAATAGTGATGTGGAACAGGATGTATGCGAATAAGAAACTGATCGGTATGACGTGTGTTAAGACTGGATAAGTATTATATTTGTAAGTTAATGTAAATGATTATAATTATTGAGTGTGATAAAAACCTGTATATGAGTAGAGTAAATAGAGTTTACATGAGAGTCACAATCAACGCCGAAGTTTCTGTCTTTGAGTTCAAAAGCAGAAGCCTAACGTTCTAATCTAGAGATTTATGAAGCATTTGTGTGAGATGTTAATGTTTTAAAATATAAAAATAGTGAAATGTCAGAGGGCATTTTAAAATACAGCATTTCAAATGATCTAAAAGTAAATTAACCTGATATATGTGCGCTACATCTTTTTTTTTAATAACACAAATGGGTTTACAAAGAAGGGATCATTGCTCTACGATGGGGAATGATTCTATCCAGCTATGCTTTGGGCTTTCAAACATATGTTCAAACATCTGAACGATGGTATGGTTGATTTCACAAGCTCTAATTGTGTCCAGAGTTACACATTCATCATTTTTAGCAATTCTTGATGTTGGCTATTTTCAAGTGATTGCACAGTAATCTTTTTGGATATTCACACATAATGCCTTTTTATCACCTCTAAAAAGTAAATTATAAATCACTTTAACAGGAAAATGTGTACAGTTCTCAAGTTTCTATCTAGTAAAGAAACAGAAAAATATACAAACTCATTGTATAACAGAAAAAAAACTCACCTTGATTTTTTGCCTTCTTTTCCTTTTGTTTTCAATCCTTTGCCTTTCCCAAAATGTGAACTGTGTACGGCTTCTTTCCAGAACACAGTTTTGGCTCTGAACATGCTAATTTGAATAAGGAACTAAATTTTAAGTAGCTCTTTCACTTTTCATGCCAAGAAAATGTCAGATGTGCTGCACATAGGCATCCACGCAGACAGGACTTTCAGATTCCTTTTTAAACCAGGTGTGGTAAATTTGTGAAAGAGCAAAGAATATTTTTTTCTGTAAAGCTCAAATGACAGAAAACTTTGACAGTTATTTTGTGGTGTCATTAAAGTGCATCCAGTTAAAATTATTGTTTTTCATCCTTCTTTTACATCCTGGAAAGAAATGTAACTACATCACTCTGCATGACAGTGCACAGGCTGCAGGATCTACTCCCACATACTCCAGAGTATGTCTACACTAAATACATACTGATACAAATGTGAAAGATGTGGTTAAGTACATATGACACAGAATCATAGAATGTCATAAGCATGAGAATACCATGAAAAGGTGTAATTAGATATGAAAATAAGACCTTCTAAACATAATTGCCAATTGGCATTGCACATCGGGGGATATGTGCTTGGAGCATAGCTATGGGGACCCCGTTCATGTACAGGAATTCTGTATGAATCATGGAGGAGTTCTGGAGTAAGGTGTCATTGGATGTGCATGTGATACACACGTGTAATTATGCCTACACGATAGAAATAACAAGTATAATTTCTCAAAACTTTTTAGGGCACTTAAGTTGTTGATTTTAGACTTCCATTCTACTTCAAGATTCCAAATCATTTCATTTTCTTTCTCCTGAATTCTATTATAGACAGTTCTAGAGGATAATCTTCAGTGGTTTACGATATCTAATGCAGCGCAAAACTGAATTGAATTGCTTAGATTTTTTGAAAGCAATGCATATTTATGAAATATTTTTGAAAATTAAGGGCTATTTTCAATTTATTCAGGACAAGGAATTGTAGCAAAGGTTCAGTGATATTCCAAAATACCTTGTCTTGGTCTTGTGTTGTTGCATTTTAAATTCTGTGATAGCCATGGGGAAGAAGCATCATAGAAAATTTTTGTTAGTTTTACTTCAAGCATGTTTGTAAATACCATTGTCTAAATATTTTAGACTTTATCTACAAAGGAAGAGAAGAGTAAATATAAGTGTTATGAAGAGTTTTTTTTTTAAACAAACCAGAGTTAGAAGAGCTGCCTGAATATTCAGGCACAAATTGAAATGAATACGAAATTCAAAAACAATTCAATTTCAAAACTAGTTTGAGTGGGACAAAATGTCAAGGATTGAGTCTTCAATTTGTTATAGAGGGAAGCAAGTTTAATGTTTTTCCCTAAATACTATAGTATTTAATATACTTAATATACCTAAATAACTAAATAGTTATTCAGTTATTGAAAAATGGTTTTCTTTAAATTTAACAAAAATATTTGATTTCCTTTTATATCTCAGGTGTTACGCTGGATGCCTGGGTTAGAAAGACACAATAGAAATAGTCACCTTCCTCGATACTTTCCTAGCTAGGAGGGAGACATAAGTAAATATACTATGAAAATACAAGATTATAAATATGACAATAGAGAAAAGCACAAGATACCTTGGGAACCAAGAGTAGGTTGAGATGTGAATCTCAAAGAGAGAGCTTCTCCGAGAAAATAATAGCTGACACAAGTCTTTAAGGAAGAAGAGAAGCTAATCAGCTTAAGAAGGATGTTCCACACAGAAGGAGCATCGGAAGGGATGGGACATGCACCACATGATGCATTAGAGGACAGGAAAGGCTGAGAGATTACAAAGCCCTCACTATGACTGGAGTAGAGTTTTGGATGGCTGGGGGTTAGAGGAGAACAAAGCCAGAGAAGTAAGCAGGCATCAGATCATGGAGGGCAATGCTTGTTGCGGGGGGGGAAAAAAGGTGGATTTGGAAGAAGAATCAAGTGCAGAACATCTGGCAAAGAAGTCTGTAACGGATCCAGAAGAGTGGAACACTCGGCGTCAGTGAAGAAATCCCAGGCAATCACACTCCCTCACTCCGTGAGGGAAACCAATTCCCTCAATCAGAAATAAATTAAGTGAAATGATGCACTTCCAGACAGCCCCTACAACCACAAACAGCATCCTTTCTTCCCAGGTCCTTTGTTTTCCAGAAGTTGCTCTGTCTGTGAGCAGTGCCAGAGCAGCACATAAGGGAAGACAATTGGAGAACTCCTAGGCTGCAAAAGACTAGGGTGGCCCATGATTGGCTCTAAGAGGACACAGAGGGAGATATCGACATGGCATGAGCTGTGAAGGGCTTGCTGCCAAACCCACCTGCCTCCCTTTCCCCATGTGTGTTGAGCTTCAAAGTGCTCCCTTAATGAAGTTCCTGCTTTATCACCTCTTTCTAGGATCCTGCTTCTCTGGGAACTCATCCTGTAACAATTGGGAAGCCAAGTAAAGAAACAGCGGGGACTGGCCAGCCCTCTGGGCTGGGGGCGGGGCATCCCCGCTGCTGCAGCACAGCTCTCGAGGCTACCCTGCCCAAGCCCAGAGCAGTGGCTCAAGAGAACCCAAGAGGTTTCACGTCAGAGGCCAATCTGGCGTCAGTACGTCTTAGGGCTAAAAGGGGCTTTCAAATCAATTCTAACTCTGCCACTTTGAAGACAGAGAACCGGAGGCTCGGCAGAGTCAGGATGTCCCTAAAGCTGCGTAACTGATTAAGGGCTGGGTGAGACAGAAGTCCCTGTCTTCTCGCTCCCAGCCTACTGCCTTTTCCAGGAAGCCCGTGCTTCTCCAGTGGATGTGTTTCCAGGATTCTGCAGCAGCATGACACACTTGCTTGTAGCCATAGGAGAAACACGAACATTCCTGGAGGGATGATTTCATTTCCTTTTTATATCACAGCGCATACGCTGTGAAACGGAAAGAGTGTGTTACCTTTAAGATTAAAGGAATGAAACTCCCAGGACCTTTGGAATTCAGCGTTGTCCTCAGAACCTGTTGGGTAGTTGACTCTCCTCTGCTACTGGGGCTTAAGTTAGTGTACGTATTTGAAAATAACTACAGAAAGAAATGCCATTATTCCGAGATATCGGATTCTTTTCTGTCTTGATTAAAATGTATTCTCGCTACATGTTAATGTAACAGCATCTATGAGAGGACTTCGTCAGAGTTTCCAAACTGCAGAAATAGGTGATGATTATTTGCCCTTCAAACGTAGGAGGTAAACCTCTCTAGGTGGTACGTTCTAAGAGGAGGCTAACTGGTCCAGCTGCCATCACCCTCAAAATCTAGCTGAGAGAAAGCTAGCAATTTATTATATAGAGAGGTTTTTCTACAGAAAAATAAAAGAGTAGAAATCTGGGGGGAGGGTATAGCTCAATGGTAGAGTGTGTGCCTAGCATGCATGAGGTCCTGGGTTCAATCCCCAGTACCTCCATTAAAATAATTAAGTAATTAATTTATAAAAAAGAGTTGAAATCAAGGTAACACCTCATAGCTGACTGCATGCTAACAGAGCTGAAGTAGTTTGTAGGACCTCCTCCCGGCCCCTGCAGAGAGAGTTCTTGGGAGAACTTGACATGTGTTCCCAGAGTTGGGGGGCAGGGGATGGAGATGGGGCTTGTCTCTCGTGGGGAGAGCCCAAAAGGCAGCCTGCAAGGTTAGTAAGAAGAAAGGTTTGCTCAGGGGTTTATTTGCACTCTTGCTAGTTGACAGGACAGTGACAGCTGAGATTTTCTGAGCTCCAACTGGCAACAAGGAAGGTGGTAGGTGACTAAGCGCTAGTCAGCTAGAGGTAACCACCTCCTAGATGTCTACTGTGTCAGGCGCACCAGCCGAAAGAGGGAGAAAGGGACTTCTTAGACAGTTGCTAAGGGGTATTTTGCAAGAGATCAGCCGAGTGTGCACACAGCCCGCCACAGAGAGACGTGTTGAAGGGTCACCGGCAGACCACCCATGCTCCTGCAGTGACAATGCATTTTTTGCTGTCACCATCGGCCGCTGCACAGGAATCAGACTTCTCCCGACTTCCTCTACCCTTGATCTGACCCTGGAGGTCGACTTTTAGGGAGGAGGTGTATCAAGGGGAGAGACAAGAGGGTGTGGACAGCTTCAAATTGGGTGCTGGAGTGAAACTGGATTAGTCAGTTAAATTGGATTAGACTTTTTAATACCTGCAAGTGACCTGCAAGTTACAGGCTGTGTCCAGGTTGTCACAAAACAAAGAGGAGAGAAATCTGGCAGGAAAGATCTTAAATGGGTGCTGAGAGAAACTGAATTATTCTGGAATGTAATCTGCCAAGTCAGGTCATTTAATAAACTAAATTCATTACACCGTGGATATAGATGACATTGTCTCTACGCTTCTGCCCTGTATTTTTAAGGGAGAGTTTAAAACAGAAATGTGTAGTGGTTAAAGGAACAACTTGGGACATGAAACACAGCTTGACATGAGTTCTGGCTTTGCCTCTCACCCCACGACCCAGGCACCTGGCTTTCTCTGTGCCGCAGTTTCTTCCGCGGTGGGATGGGGATACTGGTAATCGTAGGTTACAGGTTTGGTGGTGTGTTCTAAGCCCACCATGATTCTCCCTTCGCGGGCAGTGCTTTCTGATCTCCGTCAGCAGCTAGGCTGGCACAGCAAACTTTGGGCCAGAGTGACTGAGCTAGGGGTGGTCACCTAACCCTGCGTCTCTTCCCCAGGGTTGATCCAAGAAGGATTCAGTCTATCCATGGTGGAAGGATTTCACAGTATTGATTCAAAAGCCATGTCAGCTGGGACACGGCAAGGAGAATGAAACACGACTCCAGCAGAGAAAGTACCCCGAGTGCTTTTGTTCATGGCTCTAGTCTCTTTCTGGGGACACCTCTGCTTCCCCATTCTGGGGTTCTATGAGATGCCACCTTTATACTTTAATAATTCATTTTTTCTATCTTTGCTCACATTGACTATCTTTACAGATAGGAAGGATTGTTTTAAGAACGTGGATTCAAATCCCAGTTCCAAATGTACTGGCTTAGTAACCATGGACAAGTTCCCTTCCTGAATTATGGGGCTAGAACAGTATTTACCTCAAAATAATACACATTCATGAGGAATAAATGAATCACTAGCAGCTAAGATTAAGAACAATGCCTAACACATTGTAAACATCCAATAAACCTTAGCTATGATTTATTGAGTTGATTTCTACAACTTGGAAATGAAAGTAACTTTGACTAATGAATTATCGTCTGGCTCACAGGGTTGGTGTGCTTTGTTGGCATGGTAAGTACCAAGTGTGAAACAGTAATTACTAGCTGTTACTGTCTGTTGCCTTCTTATTTCTTAGTTACCACTGCTCCCGATATTAATCGGCAGGAACACTGAGATTACACAAAGCATCCATTTCTTATTTTCAATCCACAAGCAGCAAACGAACTGCAGGCAGAGGGTGACATACATATGTGTGAGGATTGGTTTCAATGCTCATCTCTCTCTCTCTTCATATTTATTCATGTCCATACCTGTGATCCGAGGACAGAGAATAAGGAGATATCCACAGAGACACCTTAACAAAGTAGATTAAAGCAATTGAAATTGATTTAGTATTTCAAGGACAGACAGTTTAAAGAATAAATTCTGTGCTCAGATGGTTCTCAATTTCATTAATAGAATTATATTTACAGGTAAGAACATGATGTTGCCTCTTAAACATAAGTCCTATTAATTTTTTCCTGCCAAAGGCATATCTCATGGCTAAGAAAATACTCGCCTGAACATCAGTTTCCCAGAGACCACGTGATTTATTCTTGATTCACTCTGGGCCCCCAGTCCTTCTGTTTGGACATCGTATAGTAACATTTTAGTGCAATCAACACTAGTTTTTGTTTTTGCTGTTGGTCTATCCTCATATCATCCAAGTTTATGTCTTTCCATTCTTAGCACTGATTTTTTTTAGCTAACTAACAAAAACAGAATTTTCTTTCAAATCTTTACTATTTCATTGTAAATAGCATAATACAAAAATATTAGTGTAGCTTTTCTATCATTATTTAAAATGTTAAAATGACAATATCCAGTGGTAAATTAATTTCAAAGCCCCTAAAAGACCTTAAAGTTATGTTTTAATAATCGTCCATGCTTTAAATATTCTGTGTGTGCGTGTGGTTGATAAAACCTGTTAGAAACAAATACATTTGCATACAATGAAGTGATGGTTCTTGAGGAACTCAGCACTGAAGTGAGAAAGATGAACTCAGGGTACCTCCCTGTGTGCACGTGAACAGGTAGTTATAACTGTTTAGCTCGCTGTTCGTCAACCTCTTTCAGAATAAGCTCACATCATTTGCTTTACTCTCCATGATGTTTGTGCCGTGATGAAGTTCTACTTCGTATGATTCAAGCTTTTCTGTGGCTAGGTAGAGCAAAAGATGATGCAAGAAAGGGGGATAAGAAAGGACCTCTGCTGTGACCTGTCTTTTATAATCACATTTCATACCACCCTCTTTCTTCTTCACACACAAAAATAATACATTAAAAGATGCAAGTCTTCTTCAGGCTTCTAAATTTTTGATAAAAAAATCTAAACTACACTTTGTATAGAGAACTGAAAGATCTGTCATACTTCCAAATTATTAGGAAACATTAGGAATGACAGAGTCTTTATCCTGTTTCCTAGCCTGCAGAAATTAGGTCCCCCAGTGCTTCCCTCCACCTTATCCTCCTCTTCACTGCCATCCTTTCTAAAGTCTACCCTCAGGTTCATCATTTGAAGCAAGCACTGATCATCATTTTTTTCCCCCTGAAAGCCATTGCTAATGAATTTAATATTTTGAATCTGTCATTTAGTGTTCTCAACAGAATGGTTCCCACTTGAATTTTCAGCTTTATTTTTCAGCGGATCCCACAGGCTCCCTTCTCCGAAGCCAAACTAGACAACTCTCTTCCCCTTCCCGTATTCGCTCATTCTGATTCCTTCAATTAACACTTTTAAATAGCATTTTGGATACCACTTTATCCAGGGAATATTTTTCCTGATTACCTAAGTTGGATGTAAGGGAGGAACAATTTTTATTCATAAAAATATTTTGATAAGCTGTGTGTTTGCAGGAGAAATGACAATAACAATTTTTGTTAAACTATTCTTCAGTATAAATAAAGAAATGTCAGGAATTAAAGGAGAAAACAGAAAATAGAGGATGACAAGAGACAAGGGAAATATCTGAAGAATTTCTGAAGAAAGAAGTAACATTCAACTTTAAAGAGTGTGTGTGCGTGTGTGTGCATGCATGCATATGTGTGCTATAAAGGCCTCCTGTGAATGTTTGACTGTATTTTTGGTGGAAAGGAAAAAGCTGCCATGGTTTGGGGTCTTGGCAGATTCTGTGGTCTAACTGTCAGGAGTCTATAGTGAAAGGTGACTCCTCTTGTCGCTCTGCCAATTCTCCTGCTCAGGCAGTGGATTAGCATGTGGTGAAGGTTTTGCCAACTAGACAATTTCAAAGGATTTCTTGGGACTCTGCCTCTTGAGCAAGTTACTCAGATTGTGGTGACTGTGTGAGAGTCTCTTCAGTGGTGGTGTGTCCCGGTCTGTCCTCAGGTGAGCCCTCACCCTGCTCCCTGTTGACTAGCCCTGCAGAGCATCCTTCAGAGTGCATTTTTCAACCTGGTTTCACTTCCTTCAATTCTATCAGCCCTAGTTATCCATATAATAAACTCCCTTTTCTATTATACAGCCATGTGAATCCTCTGAGGAATGACTGCAGATCTTGTGGTAGGCAGAAGAATGTCCCCGCTGAAGATGTCCACATCCTAATTCCTAGGACCCATGCCAGTGTTCATTTGAGTGGCAAAGGAGCGTTAAGGTTGCAGTTGGATTTAAAACAGCTAGTCAGCTGATGCTGAGATATAGAGACAGTTCCTGGATTATCCCAGTGGGCTCCTTAAATGTAGAAAAGGCAAGTGGAAGAGCCAATCAAGTGTCACAATATGAGAAAAGAACTACACCCATCATTGTTTGCTTCGAAGACAGAATGAAGGAGGCCATGAGTCGAGGAAGGCAAAAGCCTTTAGAAGCCAAAGAAAGCAAGGATCTAGATTCTCTCCTGGAACCTCCAGAAAGGAACACAGCCCTACCATCACCTGATTTTAATCTGCTGAGAACTGTGTCAGACTTCTGATATACAGAGCTTTAAAATAATACACTTGTGTTGCTGAAGTCACTGAGTTGTGTGATAATTAGTCATGGGAGCAATAGGGCCTCAGGGAGACCTTGCTGGGAGGGGGTGATGCTCAGTGGGGACTACGCAGGTTTAAAGAGGGAAGGAGGAAATGTCAGCTGACCCGTGGCTTCTGCTTCTCTTCCCATCCTTGCATCCCCCAGGTCCACATGCCATACTGACAATGACTTGCAAATTGAAGACAAAATTGTGTGTTCTTCATCCTCTTACCATCCCTAAGGAAGAACTCCATGTGTTGTACTAATGTATAGGTGCTCAAAAAGCTAATGTTTTTTTTTAATTGGATATATTGAATTACAGGGGAATAAAAGAATGATAATTAAGGCAATAAAGAAGAAAAATAAATGCCCCTCTTTTTTGATGGGCAGATGGGTAAATATGTTCCCTCCTATTCCCATGTGGAAATTTCTATCATTATCAGTGTAAGTAGAGAGACTGAGGAACATGTAGTTTTTACACAGTTATAAGCACCAGGATGGGGAGGGAGCCGTCTTTTTCTACCAGCTGAACGCAACGCTCGCCGCTGGAGAAAGCAGCACTGGCCAGTGGGAAGAGCAGGGAAGATGAACTCCTTCACCTGCCCTTACTGCACAGACAGAACCCTCTGTCTCAGACCACAGGTGGTGTCGCCTTCCCTCAGCCTCTGCCCTTGACTTCAATCCCCATTCACTTTCAACTTAGCATCTTCGTATTTCAGCAGGTGCCATTCACTAATAAACAGGCGGCCTTGTTCTCTGATTTAAAAGACAGATTTTCAGACAGGAGTGTTATGTTTGAAAAAGGCCAGCGTGCATTTCTTGGCCCCTCTCTGGTGATGGAGACCATCAGTTCTCTGGAGGGGAGGTAAAGCTTTGTTCCTCCACGCTGACTATCTCTGCCTTCTTGGCTCTGGAACATCTGCTATTCAGCCACCTGAGCCACAGTTGATAAATTAATTCAGATTATGCTACTATGCCTTTAAAAATGATCCAGTTATGGTAAAAACAAAGCAGACATTCAGGCAGTCTTTTTTCTCTTAAGCAAGACAAAACACCTAGTAAAACCTCTCATTTTTATTTTGAGGTTTGCAATTTACTCAGTACAGTTGACCTTTAAGCATATACGGAATATACACAGACAGGATATCAAATAAATGATTTCTTGGTTTTAACGTATGGCATTTAAATACTCCTTTATTGCACTATTTATAAAACCGTTTTATAGAACACTAAAAAGTATGGGACTGTTTAAAAATGTTAATCCTATAATTAATAGTCAGATGCATACGCTCTCCTCCAGCACAAAGCACGGATCTTCTAAATCTGTCACTCTGAACTTTACAGTAGGAGCCAGCCATCTGCCTGCATGCAGCCACCTAAAGCAAAGCCCGAATATATGCTCTTATGTTTTCCCTCTGAGATGCAGGATCATTATGGCAAAATAGGCAACAAGGTTTTTAGCTCATATGAATTAAGAAAGTGTGTGTTGAGAAAAAAAAAACATATTAAATCAGGCTGATTCTATAAGTCAATGTTATTAGGTGATTAGATAAGGATGATTTCATAAAGCAGAACACATGATGTAATGTCAGGTAGATGGGAAATGTGTGGATGGGTGACCTAGTACTGAGTCCTACAGCCCTTAAAAACCCTTTCTCTGTGTGGCTAAGTCTTAATGCTGCTTTAATTAGGGCCTCGTCTTCATTTACACCTCCATTTTGCTGTGAAAAAAAATCAAAGTTGGTAAAGTAAAATGCTTTAACATTCTCTCATAGGTTGAGAGTATTAACTGCTAGTAAAAAGGAGCAAGACGAGGAAGAAAAATCAATTTCAAACATATCTTTACACGAAAGTGCCAATGCTGGTGTATTTTTTTCAGATTCATGTTCTCTTATCATCCGTGGCTAGATTTTTCCTGAAATTCAAATCTCACTCGACTTTCTACATTTCTGTTTCATTGAAGTCATGATGGAAAGATACTACCATTTAGATACAATTCTTTTTGGATTACCTAATGTGCTTTTTGGCTTAACTTTAGATGGATCATGGAAAATTATCAGATGAACATTAACTTCTTTGGTTTTCTGATTTTTGAAATGTTATTTTTAAAGTACAACTCTCTTTTTTTCCCCCTGAAATAAACATACTTCTAAAAAATAAACAGATGAAAGAATGAGAAAATTTAGAAATTCTGTGTCATGTTAAATTTGATGTTCTAACTAGTACAGTGGTAGAGTATGGGGATTAAATGGGTTAAATGTGAATTCTGGAGGGGAGGGTATAGCTCAGTGGTAGAGCACATACTTAGCATGTACGAGGTCCTGGGTTCAATCCCCAGTACCTCCATTAAAAAATATATATATATAAAAATAAACATCTACCCCCACCCCCCAAAAAAAGAGAGTATGGCAGTTTCTTATTAAATTAGAAATAGAATTGGTGGAATAAAATTTTAGTATATGTGCTGCCAAAGCGAGCACTGGTGGAATAAAGTTAAAAAAAAAACTGTGAATTCTGGAGTCTGCCAAGATTGTTTCTAATCTCATCCCCACCACGTGCAAGCCACGTGACCTTAAGAGAGTCATTTAACAACTGGAGGCTATCTCTATCTCTATCTCTGTCTGCCTATCTATCTATCTATCCATCTATCTATAGATAGATATGTAGAGAGAGATTTAGAGACTGTTTATCCAAAGCAAGGTTTTTACCAGGTAGCCGAAATACACTGAAGCTGGCCTACAAGACTGCTTATTGAAATCTACACTTAGAAATTATGGTATCTGGCCAACCTGGATAATGCTACGTATAAAAAATGTCTCCTCATGGTACCAGATCCCTGGATCATAGGTGGTAGCCATCATCTGTCAATCTGGATTCTAAAATGCATACTAGGATGACCTATATTTAGAGCATTAGACTGAGAACACAAACCTGTTCTTGGTTTTCTTCATGACTGAAAGAAGAAAGGTACTTAATTTAAATTTAGGGGCTAAGTGGTTAAAGATAAATATGCATATAAAGAACAAGGAGTTATTCTATTGCACAGAGAATTATACCCAGTACCTTATAATAACCTATAATGGAGTATAATCTGAAAAAAAAAGACTGACTTACTATGCTGTACACCTGAAACTAACACAATATTGTAAATCAACTATATTTTAATAAAAAGTATTTGAACAAGGGAAAAATGTATAATTTTTACAATTAGAGATAATATTCTCAGTTCTAAAAATGCACATTTCATCACATTCTAAGTTTTATACTGAAATATTTCTCAAAAAAAGTACTATGTACTATGATACTTTCTAATTTAAACAGTCCTATTGCATGAATTTTGTTTAGTGTACCATACACCTCAGGTATTACTGACAAAATTTCTTTAAAATTTTTTCTGATTGGTAATGATTATTTATTCATGGTTTTTGACGACTGTGCATTTAGAAATAAATATTCTATGGTAGATTATCTAGTTTTAGCAACAGTATCATCATCCAAAAATCAGCTAAAATCCAAAAGGCAGAAAGTGCTTAATAATGTTGGAGAAAACGAAATACTCCTACACTTGAATTCCCTGCTCCTTTCCAGGTCAGTGTCCTACATTCTGCCACCCAAACACCAAACACAGGCTGCCAAATCTCAGAAAGCCCTGGGTTTTATTCCAAGTAAACCTGGATTTCTCTTTTTCTGGAGGAGACTATATGTCACTGTGTGAAGTGTTAAAGTGACAGAGTGAGGAGTGCTAGGAAGGGACTGCGGCTTAGCAGGAAGACAGCAATTTTGGCCGGAAGCCGTGTGTAGTCTGGTACCTGCACAGCCAAGGGATACACTCAGCAACGAGGACTCCTCCTTTCACAACTTCATTTTCATCACTGTCAGTAAGTTTGAATTAAAAAGAACATTAAAATATCAAAGTATATTTTAAGAAAGATAAGGAGACTATTTTGCTAAGACTCTATCTGGCTGAAATTAAAGAAAGGAAAACCCTCTTAGTATTTTATGTGGTTAAGTCTGGATCTAAAAGACCTTTACCATCCAGATTATATCCCCAGAGTTCTACTCACAGAACGTAATACACATGGTCTCAAACTGCAGCGGAGGAGGCAAGTCACATGCTATTTTGCAGACATAATGAAACATTCACTAAAAAATGATGTGTCCTCAAAACCGTTTTACAGTTAAAGAACAACTTTAAGGTCGTTGTGTTTCACAAAGAACATGAAAACAGATCGTGTTTCCATTTTGTGCTTTTGACTGTATTTACTTGCTTACTTGGCTGCAGATGAACACATTCAGGGCAATCACACAGCGTCATTTGGGAAGAAGTGTTGAATAACATACTTATATACCTTTGAATTCGTTTTTGGAAGCCCACATATCGATATTAAAAAAAAGAGAAATTTATTTAACACAAGCTTGGATACGTAATGAAATCCTCTGTCATCTGGATCATTACTCAATAGTAACCTCTATTCCTCCCTCCAATTTAGAATGAGTGGTCAGTTTTACATAGAAAACAATGACACTTTCCGGCCCCAGTGTAGGGACAAGCCAGCTGCATCAGGACCTAATGCCTTTGTCATCTGCCGGGGTGTTTTTGGCTCTCTTGCCAGCACTGCTCTAATTAACTGAGACACTCTTAGGAGGCCATTTAATGTTGCCAATAGGGGTCTTTTCTTATGATTCATAAATAGCTTCATTAATGCTAAAACCATATTCTTGAGCATTAAAAAATATTGTTTTCTTCTTACACACCAAAATACCCTAAATATGGGGATCTGCTTATGAAATATAATAAAGCAATTTGATTGACAATTAAGCAATACAAATAATATTAATTAGAATCTAATTGTTTCCATGGTGACAAAGGATGGATGCACCAATCTTTTAAAGGAACTACATAAACAACACTCTACTGGAATTTTAATTCCCATGTTGTGCGGTGACTGAAAATGTATTTTGAATGGCAGTCCTAATGAAAAAAAAATCTTCAGTTTGCTCTGCAGTACTGAACTGAAAATGTCTTATCTGAATTCATTTTTAAATAAAATTGTACAGATGTGTCTTGTTTGTGCTAATAGCCACCGATGTGTTTATGAGAGGTTTCAATTCTTCTCCATCCTCTGGAGAAGTTTTAAAAAAGAAATCCTGGAGAATAATGAAGATGGATTACCTCGTTCACAGAACCGACCAGTGAAATGGAGCGGACAGTCGCACTGAAATGAGAAGGCGCCACTCGGGAGGAAGACTGTGCGGCAGGTGCCCCCGTTGTGGCACACGGGTCCCCGGCAGGCGGCTGGAGCAGGGCGGGGGGCCAGCGAGGCTGGCGTGGGGCCAGCCCCTCCTGTGACCTCAGGAGGAACGACAGAGGGAGATGCTGCTGACAGAGCAGGATCCTGGGATCTAGATTTATAAATAGATCAGGAAAAACAACATAAACAAAAGATCCAGAAACAAAAATAGAAATAACAGAAACTTTGGTTTAAAATAAGAGGGATTTTATTGATTTTTTCTATGTTTTGATCCTGATTTTATTTATTTCCTGCCTGATCTTTATGTCCATTGACAGATGACTGGATAAAGAAGATAGAGTACACACACACACAGTGGAATACTACTCAACCATAAAAAAGAATAAGATAATGCCATTTGCAGCAACATGATGGACCTGGAGATCCTCATTCTAAGTGAAGTGAGGCAGTGAGGCAGAAAGTGAAAGAAAAATACCATATGATATCACTGACATGTGGAATCTTAAAAAAAAAAACAGATACAGATGAACTTACTTATAAAACAGAGACAGACTTGCAGACATAGAAAACAACTTATGGTTACCAGGGGGAAGGGGGAGGGTAGAGAGATAAATTGAGAGTTTGGGATTTGCAGTTACAAATACTATATATAAAACAGATAAACAGCAAAGTCCTACTGTATAGCACCTCAAACTGTAGCCAATACCTTTTAATAGCCCATAATGATAAAGAATATGAAAAGGAATACACACACAAACACACACATATATACATATATATGTGTATATAATCGAATCACTATGCTGTATACCAGAAATTAACACAACATTGTACATTGACTATACATCAATTAAAATAAAAGAAGGGAAAAAAACAACAGTCATCCAAGGTTCAACTAAGGCAAATAGAATTGTCATGTTGATTTATAATTGTGTGATTTATAAGTGTTGGAAATAATGACCCTGGGTGAATCATAGAGTCAATCTATCGGGTTCTGAGAAACTAAATTTATTTCTTCAGAGTAGTAAGAAATCTTCATAAACTTAACAGTCAGTTCTTTAAAGTAAAATAGTTCAACTCTGGGCTCAACATAGTTCTACTTCGGCTATTCTAAACCTTGTGAGCCTAAGATGAGGAAGTTATGCTATGTTACATTTTAGTGGTAAAGCTGCTTGAACTTGAACTACTTCTAGGTTGATTGCTTAGATACATATTCATCAAAGTGACTTGCATTGATTTCTAGGAGTTATCCAAGGGGTACTTTAGAAATGCTACAAATGATTCCCTAATTTTTTTCACAAATTTTACTACTGGTTTAATTTTTTTCTTCCCTAAAGAACAATGAACAAAAATTAATTCCCATTGAATTAAATTGAAATCCCTCTTTTTTTTTAAGTTTAAAGCTCTTGATAATCAAATTCCTCACTGGCTTTCCAGCCTATTTAATCATGATTTCTAATCAGTACCTTAACTTCTCTTAAATCAAATGAGATGACTATTCCTTAAAGATCTGGGTTTTCCAAATTTTGCAGGTTTGTTCAAACCACTTTCTATGCATTGTTGTTCCTGCATTCCTATCTAACTTTCATCTAGAGTGCCAAGTCAAGATCTGTATTACTTCCTCAATGGAGCCTTCTTGGTTGCTCCTAGGCCACCAAGATGAAATTGATGTTTCTGTCATCTCTAAAATTCCATGGCATGTCATTGCACTGCTGGAAGACTTCCCACCTGCTTGTAGTAAAGTTATTACTTTATGTACAGCTACTCCTACTAGGTTGTGTGTACACTGATCATTACTTTTTCCACCCTCTACCACACATTGATTCCTCATTTTAGCAGAATTCCCTCTTCATAATAAGCATTTTATAAATATTTGTCGAATTAATGTCTTGCGTACTCTTTGGGAAGCAGTGCTTTTGAAGTTTTCCCTTCATAGAATCATTAAGAGAATCATCTTTCAAGTGTAAGAAATCCTGCTGCAATAAAAAATCATCAACGACTCAATTATCCGAGTAAATCTTTACTTTGTACATTGCCATAAAGACAAAATCTTGCTAAAAGAAGTCAGTTCAAAGATATCGTCTGAATGACTTTAGTGGCTTAGTTATTTTTGTCTACTCTGTATGTGTATGTCAACTTACTGGAATAAAAAGCTGAAGAAAGTGAAATAGATAATTGGTAAAAACATTTTACCAAAATAATGTTAATGAGCAGGTCAGGTCTTTTGTTGTACAATCCTTTTACAACCTGAAATTCTTCTCTATGGGGTTTAACATAGTTTGTAAATGTAAAGTGAAAAAAAAAAAAGTCCTTGCCATTCCAGTTCTTCAAGGATTATGTCATTAGTCACTGCTGTTGCCCACCGACCCTGCACCCTGCAGGGAATTCAAGATGGAGAAAAACAGGAAACATTCTGTGCTCTGAATACTGGGCCCTAGACAATTAAGATGCATATCTAGGGAAGATTTTCAATGACCCCACACTCTTGCATCTTCCTATGCATAGAAAAACATTAAAATCATTAACTTGAGATCTCTGTTCTTTGTGACTAACAATAATCTGATATTTGAGCGTATGTATTTTTTTCCAACAAAAAAATTCATGTATATCCTGCCTCTTTCCTTACCTCCTGGGAATACTTTCTCAGTGCTATCTGAGAGGCTGTTCTCCCTGGCTATAGTTCTCAGTAAGACACGGAAATCTCACCTCACAGCTCCTACAGTGTGTGTTATTTTTTAGGTTGACATAACCATATTTTTAATTTTATGGTTGTTAAGCCTGCTTCTCTTCTCTCTCCTCTGGACTGCAATCTCTGTGACAGATAGATCACTTCTAATCTTTCCATCATCTTATCCCTAACAACAGTGCAGAACCCCAACTAGACTCTCTGATAAATATTTTATAAATGAATTTGAATCATTTTTGTAAACATGCAATGTATCATACTGCTAACAAGAAAAGTAGCAAGTAAAAATAATTTGGTTATCTTTGGGGTCAATTTCATAACTCCAGTCCATAGCTTTTTAGTATTATAGATGAGATATATTCTAATAATTTTAATGCAATTTTATAATCAACTTTCTCTGGTTTTATTTCATTAGATTAGCATAGTTCTCCCTTTTTGTACTCATAATATGTTTTTTCCTTTAAAGTAGCTTCCGTCAAGTTAAATGACAATGTTAATTTGAATGACATGGAATTTACTACTAAGCATTTCATATTCCAATTTAATTTTTAGTTTTAGTGTTTCTGGATGATTTCACCATTTTATTTAATTCTTGCCATGGATTTCGTGAAACACAGTCAATCATATTTTTCTCAGGAATAAATTTGTCATTGCAGTTTAGCATCCACCCCCTCGTGGCTTTTCTGTGTGTATCATGGGTAAGGACATGCGCAAAAGGGGGCGGTCATGACTAAGCACTTCAGGGGCAAGAGCCGTCAGTCAATCAGTGAATTAAATGTCATCACTCTTTCTCCTACTCTATCTGCTCAGGGAATCCCTGTCTCACCTGAGAAAAAAATCAATGTGTTGTACATTTCAGTTGCTAACTGATTACACAAAAATAATTACTATCAATTGATCCATCAATTAAAATGTCAGGATCATAAATCAAGTGTTGAAAACAGCATTAACCAGATACATTCTTTGTTATAAGGATCAAATTTTTTGTCTGATATATTATTAATAGTGTTTGCCTTTCAGTATTTTTTCATTGGTTATAAATTATGCCATGAATTTGCCTATTTTAGAATTTGGAATTAAAATAATTAAAATTTATTGAATTTATCTGTATATTTAAAAAGAAACAAAATTTTAATCTGCTTGTTAAATATTAACTTATTTTTACATAGAAGGTTAAAAATATAAAGTAAACATAGACATTTACTAAACACAGATGATTGTCATATTAATAATAATTAGCAATGTTAAAAGGACCACTAAAGTTATAGAGTTACTTTTAACTCTAAAAATTATGAATTATTATGAATTATGAGAGCTTAGAACTAAATTAAGTCTCAGGGGTTTCAAAGTTGTTTCCTAAATGAACAACATCGTAAAAGGTTGAACTTCTTTGCCTTTCTTTACTAAAGACTTGATTTACTTTCAGTCCAAAATAATAAGCGTGAAGAATATGCTTGATTGCCTGGTGGGTAACTCTGAACAGGGGTACAGTCACTGTTATAATAAGTAGTGAGTTTCCAAGGATTGTTTCTGAATGAATGAATAAATAAGATATGCTACTTTTATTCAAAACGGAGCCTGATTCTTGGAGGAAGACATATTGATGTGACGGTGGTTTCTAATCAGAGGGGCGGCGGGCCATGCTCTTAGGGGAGGAGAGGACACTCCACTTCTCGTCCCCCGTCTCCCAGGGGCCCCACCGACTCCCGCCGGGCAGGCAGCAGGCCATCACATCCGTGCAGCCTGAGGGTTTTGCTTCTTGTTAGAGACACTAGTCTGGCCTCAGTTTCTTAGAAGGAGGAGTGGGCTTGCTCACACGTGGAAATCCCAGAAGCCTTGCTTCACGAGCAGAGAAGGAGAATCTTCAGCATTAGGATGAAGTGTTAAAAAGAAAGGAAGATAACCGAGCTAGAGAAACCTTGAGTTTGTGGCTATTAATAGTGAAGGGAAAGCAATGTTTTCAAAGTCACTGCAATTAGATTTTTAAAAGCAGTAAAATAAATGTGTTATAATCTAGGCATCGAAAGACCTGCCATACACATATTATCTATAGATACATATTTTTTACAAAAATGAGAAAGATAATACAAACACACGTGCTGTATCCTGCTTTGCCTTTTCACCTACTCAAATATGAGTAGAATATTCTACGCTTTATTTTTTCACCTAAAAATTATTCTTAGCAGATTTCCCTGTCAGTAAGTACAGTTCTTGAGTTTCCTTTAAAAACTGCAGAGTGAGATATTGTTTGGATATACATCACGGATTCTTTCAGTGTGGAAGTAATAGATTTAAACTCTTTCAGGTTTTTTCCCCTATGATTTGGATCATAAATTCATTTTAATAGCTATATTGGTATATAATTTACAGACTAGAGTGCACCCACTTAAAGTGAAAAATTCAATAATTTTTAGTAGATCCTGAGTTGTGCAAACATCATCACAGTGTTATCTTATGTCACCCCAAAAAGGCACCCCATGTCCATTAGCAGTCACTCCTTACCTCCCACCCTCAGCCTACTTTCTGTCTGTACAGAATTGTCCATTTAGGACATCATATAGAGGGAATCATGTAATATGTGATCTTTTGTTATGGGGCTTTTTCACTTCTCATAATGTTTTCAAGGTTCATCCAAGTTTTTACACGTAATAGAGCTTTATTCCCTTTTATTACTGCCATTTTATTTCTCTATTTGTTAGTTGATGGTCATTTGGGGGCTGTTTTCACTTTTGAATATTATGAACAGTGCTGCTATGAACATTCATGTTCAAGTTTCTGTCTGGATTCTCTTGGGCATATACCCGGGATAGAACTGCTGGAACATATACTCAATGTTGAATATTTTGAGCAACAGCCAAAATATCATCTGAAGAAGTTGCAGTTTTACTTTCCTTCCGGCAGTATATGGGAGTTCCAATTTCACCACATCCTCATTGAATCATATATTCTTACAAGTGTTATGTGCATTTAATTTTTATGGGTACAATATATATATTATTTACATTAAGTCTCAAGTAAATTATACTGATTTATTCTGAAATGTGGCTTCATTTTCCTCAATGACTCTCTTTGTAGTCTTTTTAAAGTCTTTTTTAAAGTAGTTTTCTGAACTAGCTTAACTAGTATTTGTCACTTTCTCCTGGGGTCTCCGTGAGCAGACCAGGGAAGCAGTCCTCCCCTTGAGAGTAATGAACTGAAAAGGTTGTTACTGTTTATTCAATCTTTCTAAGCACCCATTTCTCTACTTACGTATTGTCAAACTTCATACACTTGTATTTAATACGCCTATATCTACATCTCTGCTTATTTCTGTAGAGTTTTCAAGTGATCAAGAGCTTGACTCCCAGGCAAGGTAACTAAGAACACTTAGTGATGTTTTAGTGGTGGTTGATAGGAAGAAATCTGGAGAAGAATTTAACTTTTGCTTTAATTCTCAAACTCATGCACCTATTGTAATACCAAATAGAGCTTTTAATATCAAGTACAGCCACACTGAAACAAGGCTTCAGAACTTTAAATTCTCATCATTCTCTACCAGCTCTAAAATTTATGTTGTTTCAATTTGATCTAATAACTTTGAAAAGAATTAATTTTATCTGAAAGCAAAGTAACCCAGAAAAGTGTTTGCTGTTTAAAACGTATTTAATTGGCATGATTATATTCAAAGAGGAAATATGTAAAATTACTGTTAGTCCCTGTAAAAATATTATTTGTCATTCAAAATGAGAATTAGGTATCAAACCAGCAAATTATACATGGAAAAATCAGTCTGAACAAACATAATCCCAAGTGTTACTCCTTTTTAAAAAATATAACATTATGCAATCGAATAAGAATTCTATCCTAATAATTCATGCAACAAAATTTAACATTTTAAGACAAGTAAGTTAATTCGCTATTAACATAATAGGATAATTTTAATAGGTCTTGTTTTCACATTGTCCTGATTTTGATCACTAAAAGAATGCATTCTCACAATCTTCTGTTCTTTAGCTCTGACATACGCATAGATAGGGCTCTTGAGACCACAGTTATTCTCACGTGATTAATGTTCACAGCATCATTGTGTGTTAGGTAACACCTGTCCACCAGGGCATTCCATACCACGGTTTCTCAGTCTTCAGAGTGGATATTTTTGAAAAGCTGTACTCTCCTGGATAAATTCGGATTCTCTCTTCTCATGCCAGCCCTACTCAAAGTTGCTCTTGATCACAGAGAACATGCAAATTCTGATTCCAGAGCACAAAGCTGGATGGGATTGAGACGAATGTTTTCTACCTATCTGGAAATCTAAAACCATCAGAGATCCTGGATTTCTCCTTTCTTTCTTTTTTTTTTCTTGCCTTCCATATCTCAAATTCTATTCTTCCTTTAAAACAAATTAACAAATAGCTTCTCTAACTTTTGTCACTTCTATGTTATATTTCTTTTTCAGTGTCTTTGACCTTAGTTCCTATTTTTTCTAATCCATCCTACTTACTGCTTTTGTTCTTCTTATTACTCCCATGCCAACGATTATTCTAAATTGAAAATATTAGATTCTTCTGTGATTTGGTTCCATCTTACCTTTTAGCTTTATCTGCCTCCAATGCCTTAATGTTTGTCCCATGTATGTTCTAGTGTAACTTCTTTCAGTATTACGT
Source organism: Vicugna pacos (assembly GCF_048564905.1). NCBI lineage: Eukaryota > Metazoa > Chordata > Mammalia > Artiodactyla > Camelidae > Vicugna > Vicugna pacos. Next base: position 7,564,338 of record NC_132994.1, on the reverse strand, counting down.
GCCATGCCTGTCACATGCTAGGAGTCCCCTGAAGATCATTTGTACCTTAAAATATCCCTTAATTCCTTCGGACACAATTCCAGAGTTATTGTAATTAGTTTCATCAACACTACACACATACCTAAAGAAATGATACCAAATAACTAATGTTATAGAAGGACAAGAGCTGAGAGCCCTCATTCACACCCTCCTCCAGCCTGATGCCACGCCATACCTGAGTCAGTTACTGTGTGTTCCATTTTGTACAAATGCATATTCAGATTATATAGAAATATATTTTAGTTTTCTTTATTGGGTTTAAACAAGTGAAATTGTATCTGTAAGGATAACGCTCACTCCTTTGATAGATACACATTGAAATCTCAGTAACCTAGCAACACCAACCTTATTTCTCGTTCATACAAAGTTAATCAGCAAAGGTGGAAGCAGGGGATCTGTTCCCTGCAATCATTTCAGTGATGTTCGGTGACTCAGGAACTCAGGTGACACGGGCATGTGGTTTCTGAGGTTGCCTTCAATGTCACATGCAAACACCCAGACACCAATCAGGAGAAATAAGGAGGGAAAGATGGAGCGTGGAAAATCCGACTCCATTCCACTCCATTGGCTGGAACTTGGTCAGGTGGCCAAACCCACTGCAAGAGAACATGGGAAAAATCATCTAGCCATGTTCCCAGGAAGGCAGAAAAATCAGCTTGGTGAATCCAGCATCTGTCATGGAAATCGTGTTATAAATATTGTTATTAAATAAAACTATAAAAAAGACTTGCATTTTTATTCACCTTCGTTTACAAAATATCTCAGGGACCTTTTATTGTCATCACACGTAGATAAAGCTTAGGCATTTTAATGAGAGAAGTTCTAAGTGTAAATGTACTTAATCATTTACTTATTGAAAAACATTAATCAGTGTATTTTTAATATAATTTTTCAAATTATAAATACTGCAGTGAATTCATTGTATATCTTGTGAACTCTTGAGTATACTTGAGGAATAAATATCTAGAAGTGAAATTGTTAGGTCAAATAAATATGCCAAAGTTATATCTTGATAAATAGGTCATAAAACCCTGTACAAAATGAAGCTCCCTAAATAGTTTTGGATTACTAATTTCCTCAGTCCCTCACCAAAATTAAATATTGATTGAATGTCATGAACTATTATCATTAAAATTAAATATCAAAATGAAATATTATTCATTTAATTGGTTATATACCTAATACATGAGAATCATGAGAATTAATGATCTCACTTTGTTTTAACCTCTATAACAGTTTTTTAACATATTATTTGCCATTTACATTTTATGTATTTTAAAATCACAGGAATATGTACTTTCCTTACTTTTTCAGGTTATTTGTTTTTGCTTCTTAATTTATAGGAGATAATTATATGTGACAGATATTTATCTATTTTATGTCTTTTTAAATGAGATTCCTTTGTCTTTCTGAGCATTTTGTCATGTTTTCTGTTGTTCCTGTTGAGCATTAAGTTCCAACTCTCTTTTAGTAGGAAGCTTGTCTTTCTTCTCCAGATCCTGTTAGGAAGTTCTCTTGATCTTTGCTTGCCAGTGGTTTTTCACTGTGCTGTGTTAATTATTTTCTTCATCTAGTTTAGTTTTTTTTTTTTTTTTTGCAGGGAGCTTTCTATCTGAAAAACTTAGATTTTTATCTACTCTGGAAAAATGACAACTCACTCTCATTTACTCTACATTATCCTGCTAAAACATTTGCTCAGCTCCATATTCTCAGCTCTTTTTGCATCTCCCTTTCTCAATTCATAGAAATTTCTTCAGATATTTCACGCTGCTCATTAATTCTCGTTACATCTCTAATTGCTGTTTCACTTGTCCATTTTTAAAATTTAAATTACTGTGTTTTTACTTTTGAAGTTCTATTTGCTTATGTTTTAGAACCCTCTACTCAGTTTTCAGGGTGCCTTTTTCCTTACATGTGCTTTCTTTTCCCTCCTTTATTTCTTAAGAAATCAACCACTGAGTTTTTAATTTTGTGTCTGGTAATAATCTCCGGTCTTTGCAGATCCAAGTCACCTGCTCTTTTTTTCTGCTAACTCCCCTCTCAGGTTGCTTTTTATTTCTCTTCAAAGGTCTTGTCGTTTATCACTGTAGGTTTATAATCTCTGAAACTTTACCTGTGAGAAAAATCGGAGGCCTGAGTGTAAGACATGTCCCTAAAGAGGACTTGTGTTTGCTTTGCACATCTCATGAGGACAAGTTCAATGTGGAAACATTGTAAAATTTACATATTTTTTTTTAAGATTTTTGAATAACCAGGAGATGTCACATCTGTGACACACCTGGAATCAACTCATTGCTCAATGATATTTTGAATAAGTGAATGTTACACAGATTTGGGCCCCCACTGTCCACATTGGGCTAGTTCACTGTGGTGGTTTAATGCATAATTATTATGTACTACATATATGTATATGTGTTATCTGTGTATTACGTATTATATAATACTATACACACTGGGGGAAGGATGTTTTCCTGCTCACTGAAGGCCATAGTCACGAACATTTCCTTGGGGATCATTTTGTTTTCTCTTCCCTTTATTTTTTCTTTCTTCCTTCTTTCTTTTTGGTGGCAGGGGTGGGGGGAGCAGTGCTGTAAGGATTTTTCTCATTATTTTGGCATTTTAGTAATTTATTTAAAATCTTTTCTCTACTTTAATCTATTTTCTGTCCTATAGTTGGAATGTTTTTTCAGCTCCCACATTACCCCTAATTTTGTTTCTTTAATTTTCCAGGAATTTTTCAAAATGCATGTCTGTTAAAGGAAGCTTTTATTGTTTTTCAGCACTGGTATACATGAATGCAGCAAGTGAATGTGTATATGTGTGTGTCTTTGTGTTTTTGTATTTTCCATTGATTCTAAGTGAGAGTATACTTGGATATGTGTGAAGAGTTTGCAGTCTTTAGAAAATGCTTCATGTTATTTTTGTATAATGGTACCACAGAACACTTAATTGTTTTTCTATGATTATCTCCCTTTTTAGGACTTAAAACCTTAAAGCAACTTTATTATTTACTCACTTAAGTGTCAGTACATCACATAGTTTTGACATATAGTCATTTATAAAGATGTATTTTTTGACTTTATAAATCTCCTAATCCATAGATATATTCTGAGACATGACATGAAAAGAAGCAAATCATTTTAAAATATAATATGTAATGGATTATGGAAACTGAACTCTAAACCATGGATCCTTACAGAAATATACAAGTTCATATTTTAATGTTGATATTATCTACATTTTTAAGAGCAAATTGAATTGAAAATGACATATTTATAAAAAGAGTATCTTTGGCTAAGGGCATATTTTTACTCAATGGCCACATTTAGATTTAGAAATCATTGATGTTTGAATATCTTTCCACTATGGAGAATAAGAAATACATAAATACACAGCATTTTTAGTAAACATTTTATGTCAAATGGGAAGTTATTATATTAATTAAATTTAATGTATTTCCTCTATTATGGAGAGATACTGCTCTGGAATACTCCCACATTAACATAAAACTTACAGGGAAGAAGAATATTCTAAATTATTAGCCAGGATTAAAAATGTGTGGTTCCTTACTACCTGGAAAGTGCATCCAAATTAGAAAAAGACAAGCCAGCAATCAAAGTGTCATTGATTAAAGCCAGGATCTTCTCTCGACATTAAGAATGTGTGCACCAGCAAAGACAAGGCAAATTCGTCTTGTAGCCTTACAAGGAGAGAGGAGCTATCCCGGGTTCATAGGAGCCCCAGAGTATTTGTTTCATGGAAAGGACTCCATTAAGGAATCTGGATCTAGACATTGCCAGCCAGAATTTTAAAAATGAAGACAGGCCAGGAGAGAAGGCATGCCCATCATTTCAGAATCCACTGTGCTTCATCCATTTGTTTATTTATTCAGCCTAAAAGGACTTATATAGAGTTCTCACTGTGCACCAGAAACTCACTACATAAGATGACATAGTGATCAGTAGAACCTATGTCCTCCTTTTTATGACCTTTCAGTTTTATGGGGTTGAGAAAAATAGACAAATGCAAAACCGTATGATGCACCGAACGCTAACTGTAAACCTTGCCCTGCTCTCTGTGTTTCAAAGGTGCTAACATAATTCGATTGTCACAAGAATCCGAGAATGTGACCATTTGCATTTTCATCAATTTATAGGTGAAATAGAGATATACACTTAATAAACTTGCTCAAGGTCACAGGCAAATATATGGGAGAAATGGATTGGAACTCAAATAGTCTGAACCTCGAATTAAAATTTTTCAAATTTTTACACTTGTGGCAGGGGACAAGAGGGGACACATGCAAATGACAAGATTGTGGATAGGTGCTATGGGAAGATAATAGGGCAGCGACTATCAGGAAAGGCTTCCTCACAGGGTTTACAGCTGAGTCTTAAAAGGCTGGATGGCATTCTCCAGAGGAGAGTGGGAAGGAAGTTTTTGGTGCTGGTGGGGGGCATTCAGAGCCCCATCAAGGGGCATTTAAGGTCCCAAAGGAAAGAGACAGCATGTGAGAACTGCATGTGGTTTGTCATGGAGGCAGCTACAGAATGTGTGTGTATGTGTGTGTGTGTGTGTGTGTGTGTGGTCCCTCCAGGGTAGATGGTGTCATGTCTACACAGAGGCAGACCTGCCTCTTTTAAGCTGTCCTGCAGGACTGAGCAACCAGCCATAACTGTCTTGAAGTTGCGGTCCCCTTGGTAACACACCCCTTCCTGCCCATCCCATTCTCATTCCTCTCTGCTCCACGCCCCCTCACCCCTCATTCCAGGGACTGAACTCCACATAAACTTGTAATTCAGATTCTGTTTTCTAGGAAATCTGGTGCACGAAAGCCAGATTTTAGCAATTGGTGGCTGCTCCTGGCTCTGCTCTTGGGAGACCCTGATTAAACAATTATCTGGCGTTCTTCTTATACCCGTAAGCCCCTTTTGCATCATTCGGTCCATGATCTCAAACTATTTTCCCATTATTGAAAAAGATTGATCACATTTTGCAAGACACGCTGGTTTGGAAAACAGTGTGTGTGTGTGTTTGGTGCCTGTCTGTGTGGTTAAAAAGTAGCAACACACCAAGAAGGCACATCCTGTGTTCAGTCTGCACCACAGGCTCTACCAGATGGATGCTTCAGTTCGCTCTTCCAGAGCAAACTCTCTGGGCTGCTCACCAAGGTCTTTGTCCAGGAAACCCTTCTATTCAACTACCTCAGTGGGGCTCTGATGCTCTCCAGCTTTTGATTTCTTTGGCCCAATGGGGACCCTAGCGGGAGTCCGGAGGGCAGCAGGAGACTGAGGTTAGGATAGTTTTAAATTCTGCAGACCTGCCTCTGATGTCACCTCAAGCTGGTCCTCCGTGTTCTCCCCATCTCTTGTCCCTTTGGGCCCAAGGACAACTCTGGTAACAGTTGTTGACTGCTTGCTTGAGGATCCTGCACAATTCCTTGAGGCTTTATCACACCCCACCCACCCACCCCTGCATTATTGCTGCCTAGGAAGTGAATCCTGCTTGATCCTTGTAACACGTTGTGCATCTATTTCTTATTTGGACCCTGACTAACACCCCTGTCAATGACCTTGCAGACCTGATTGAAGGTACGCAAATGTATGAAACCTCACATAGGAAGTAAAAGGAAGCAGGGCTAAGGGCAAATTTTGAAGAATATCAGATTTTAGGGGAATTGGATGGAAATGATAACTTGACCAAGACAGGAAAAATAAAAACAATATAAAGGTAAGAGTAATGCGGGGAGAGGACTAGGTGGAAAATCAAGCATGAAGCGTTGTGAAGATAAGGAGGTGTGAGTGCTAGGGAGAAGCCGAAGGAACTGAGGTTTGAAATGTGTCCACTTATTTTTAGCATTTAAGCCATCATTGTTGACCGTGATGACAGCAGTTTCGGTAGAGACAGCTGAAGCAAAAATCAGCCAGTCATGAATTATGCTGTGAGTAGGAGGTATGACAGTTAAGAGAAAAAGTGAGATCTACTCTTTCCAAAATCTAAACCTGGGGGAAGAGAAAAGAATTTCTGAAGTGATTCAATGCTCAGATTCTCACTAGAAACTTCCTCAACTGAAGTGACAACTTAACCAGTTAGTCTGTTATCATCATCTTCTTTTCTGCTTCTGTCTAGTTTTCTTGCTGTTATTTAATTTTTTACTAATAGTTCTACCAAACAGAAAACCAAAAATCATTGTACAAATGAGTTACTGTGAGCAAAATGTTTAATAATGCAAATTAATGTACCTTATTCTTTTTGATTATTGGTGGCCTTATAAAAATTATTCATGACATTTTGATTTTTTCTAATTTAATTAAATAAACATCATCATGTATATAGTAAGGAAAAGTTATTGCTGTTTTAATTCAACTGTTGGACCTCAAAGAAAGTTGTCTAATCTATTATGAGTTAATTCATCCATACTACTTTAACACCAGTTGTGTATGTGTGTGTTCATGGTATGTATGTGCGTGTGTTTGTCTTGGGGCAAATATCTTTATAAAACATTTCCTCAGGTACAGAATATAGCAATTCAGGCACTTTGGTGGTAGGGTTGTCCATTATGCAAATTTATCATGAAAATTTTATACTTTGTGACTTCATTTCTTCCTCTAACAGGTTTCTAGGTTGTACTATGGTCTTTTGTGTCCCTGCCCCCACTTCATATATTGAAATACTGGCCCCCAAGGCTGTGAGGGGGAGGAGTCTTGGGAGGTGATTAGGGCGTGAGGGTGGTGCCCTCTCAAATGAAATTCCTGCCTTTATTGAAGATGCTTCACAGCCTTCCCGGGCCCCTGCCATCATGTGAGGACACAGTGAAGAGGAAGTCATCTACAAATCACGAAGACCTCACTCCCTAAACATAGAACCTGTTGGTGCCGTGGTCCTGGACCTTCCAGCCTCCAGCACCGTGAGGAATCAATGTCTTGTTTATAGGCGACCTGGCCTGTAATAATTTTTTTTATAGCAGCTTGAATGGACTAAGGGTTCTTTCAGGAGACAGTAACATTCAGATCAGTAAGCCGAGTAAAGAAGATCCGCCCTCCTCAGTGTGGCCAACATCGTCCAATCTGTCGAGGGCCCCAGTGGGACAAAATGGTGGAAGAGGGGCAGAGCTTCTCTCTCTTTTCTTGAGCTAGGATGTCCACCTTCTCTGCACCTTGGACATTGGAGCTCCGGGTTCTCAGGCCTTCAGACTCCCGGACTTACACGTGTATGCCCCGTCTCAGGCCTTGGGACTCAGACTGGATTATAGCATGGGCTTTCCTGGTTCCCCATTTGTGGACACCAGATCCTGACTATCTCAGACTCATCATCGCTTGACCCAGTTTCCATAATAAATCTCATATATCACACTCTCTGTATGTCCTGTTGGTTCTGCCTCTCTGGAGGACCTTGATTAATAAATACAACGTAATAAAAAAAGCTCAGTAATCTCCCAGATAATTAGTAAAAATTCATATTTTATGTATTCCTATGTGTTACTACAAGAGTTACTGATTCAATAGTGGATATGCTTTTAATTTTTATTGTATCAAAATACAATAGAGTCATTTATTATAAACAGTATAATCCAAAATACTTTTCTAAGTGTCATGAATATTATCTTTATATCCAATCTTGATAAAGAAGTATATACATTTAGCATTTGAAAGTATATTTATCAGTATATTAAGTCCACTCAGCTTTTGCAAATGTTTTCAGTTTTATGGTTTTCCACTACATACCTCATTTGTCCTTCACAAGTTTGGGATATGTGTGATTTAAGTCTTCACGGCAGTCAATCACAAACAATTAAAAAGTGAAAATCTACTCATGCTAAAATGTATGTGCTTTGAGGAACTTTCTCACATGGCTGGTCTGCGGCACAGGGCTAAGTGTGTCGTGTTGACTGGGTCAAAGTCACAGGGAACGGCTTTGTGGAGCCACTTCTGCTGAAAAGCTCATGCTTCATATTTCACTGAAGAGCCTCCTGTGGATTTGGCTCCAATCTCCTTCCACCCCACCAGTTCTCTTTTTATTGCTAAGCTGCAAAGGGAAAAAGACAAAGCAGCAGAAGACAATGGGACCCCCCACCCCCGCCATGTAACCATCCTGAGTAGTGGCTGGGGTTCACCTGCCCTGTGGCAAAGTCATTAAGGAGCCCTTGTGATGATCATCTCCGGAGGAGCCCACAGTCACCAATAGCAGCAGCAGTAATTAGATTTACCATCAGTAAATATCAGAATAAAGGAATAGAGGCAATTTGGGAACATAACCCACCATTTCTGGACTTGACAATCAATTCTGCCTTGATGCATGTGCCTAACAGGGCCAGAGAGATCACAATCATGAGAGCCATGCAGATGGCTGCATCTGAGAAAGGACTGAGAAATGAACCTGTTTTTCAGCTGGAAATTCCTGATTCTATGTCCTCTTCCTCGACTCTCTAGAACTTCAGTGTCACATCTTGTCCCTTGACGCTCATTTCCTATCTGACATCTGGTCAACACACAAAATCTCTTGTCTTTCAAGAAAATACTTTTTTTTCTTTCAGAGCTAACTCTTGGTTCCCATTTATTGAAAGTGAAAACCTTTAAGTTATCTTTGTCTTGTCTTTCTTTTCCTCATTTCTCTCCAGACTCAATCTTATCTGCCATTTAGGCTTAAATCTCTTTGAATTTGAACTATTGAAATACTTTCTTAACTATTCTTACAAACTTCAGTTTTCCTTCCACCTGATAAAACAAAGGTTCATCAATTTAATTTTTAAAACAGGGCAAGAACTTCCTCTGCTTTCAAATGCTCAGTGAATATCCTTAATTTCCTAGAGAATCAAGTATGATGAAGTTTAAATGGCCAGGTGTTACTTTTAAAAGTGCAAAATCCAAAATGGAGTCTGTGTCCACTGGTTGCCTTGGCTTTATATCCGCACCTCAACTTTTTAATCTCTCATATATAGATAATACAATACAGGTTGTAAGTTGTTTTATTTAATGACATAAAATATAAAAATATCCAGAAAGGTAATTGACACCAAACCATTTTTTGCATTCTCTTCTCTGCTCTAACAAAACTTATTTATTAATCACATTGCAAACATATCCAACAATCTTTCTCTCTGCCTTTGCTCTATGGGAGCAGTTTTCCCAAGAATTTCCTCCCTATAACTTTCCATAGGTCCATCCATACAGCTTCAGATCTATGATCTCTGATGCTTTCAAAAATCCCTACATGCACAATTTCTTCTTTTCTTTATTAAGTAATTGATAATTGCTTCCTAGCAGGATTGTTTCTCTTATATGTCTATAAAATGTAACTCCCTTTTTATCCATTTTTATTTATTTGTCCTTATTTCTTCTTCAAGGATCAGCTTAGCCTCAGTTTTAAAGCTGATCCGAATCCCCTCCTCTGTGTCCCTGTAGCGCATGTCATGTGATACTGGAATTATCCCTTTGTATCTGCTTCTCTTTCTAAACTATAAGTAGAAAGGCAGGTTCCATTACTTATGTGCCTTTGTATCTCCAGCATGAAGCAAAGAACATGCGCTAGTAGGTACAATAGTTTTTAGTTCTTTGAATAGAATTATCTGTGCTCTGTCCTTTCCCCAAGTCTAAGTTAAGAAGTGACACGTAATTTACTACCTGGTATAATTCCTGTCCAGTGATGTTCACACCCACCCCAGGTTTGCAATGAATTGTGTGAATGACAATGGCAACAACTATCATTTCTCCAGTTTTATGTTGTGACAGCAGAGAAAACTCTACATGTGTTTCCCCAAGACCTTACTTAATTGGTAACTAGAATGATTCTGATTCTGTTATGTCAAAGGGATCAGGAGAAAATTTGGAATTCACAGGAAGCTCAGTACAGTGTCACTTTTGAAACTGTCATCTTACCCTCTTCAAATTGGAACTGAATCTTGACATGACCCCTAACCACTGGAAGCCCATCAGTAACCTTAGGTTGCAGAATGACGTGTAGCTTAGGACTGCAGCTAAGAAGCTCTGTGTATGCATTCCTTCCTCCAATCAATCTTCCCCATCTTTTCCTCTACAGCAGGAATTGGATTCAAATGCTGTATTTGAGAATAAGCGAGGATTTGACAGTCTGCTGGTATGGTATGAAATCGACTGTCCATTCCAGGCTTTTAATTTTCAGGGATTACAAGTCAATTTGTTGTAAAGTCAGTCGACTCCATCGCACACCTCCTGCAGGAGTCGGCTTCAGAACACCGAAGCAGTTGGAGACTGAGCCCCTCAGGAGGCTGACCTAATGAGAATGACGCTAAAATCAACCGGTTGCTAATTGGAGAGAAAATGTGTCACAGAAATTTCCACACTGTTGAATGCAAGTGCAGAAAGGATTAATGCTTTATTGTGCTCATCCAGAAGATAAGGTGGATAAATGACTACAAACAGAAAAAATGAGACTCTTGAATCCAGGGTTATATAATTTAAAGATCAAACAGCTCTGAACAGCAACATTATGCCAGATGGGAGAATATGAATGTTGTCCTGTGGTCATTTTTCTAAGTCAGCACAATTAGGAAAAAGAGTGTAACAGCATTTACTTCAAGATCACAGCAGTAAGGGGTGTACAGATCAACTTAGAAAATCAGTGAGAGAACGTCTCAGAGATTCTAGGTTGCTCACATCCTGGAGTGTTTTTACATATGAGCTCATTACGGTTAACTATTTGTGAGTTTAAGCCTTTCACCGTTAACCTATACATCCTCGGGCCATATCACATGCCCATTGGCAACTAACTCAACACTCAACATATGGCCACATGGATACATATACCATATTGGTACTTCCGTCAGCCGACTACCTGGATGGAATTCAGTCAGATCAATACTCTGAGTCATTTGGGCCCAGACTTTGCCTGCACTTATGGTAACAGCATTTTGTGTAACAAATAAAAGTGATTCTTCCAGGTGGCTGGGTTGAGCCAAGATGGTGGAGTAGAGAGACTCAAGTTCACCCTCTCCCACAAATACATCAAGAATTACATCTGTGAACCCACTGAATCGCACAGAACACTGACTGAACTCTGTCAGTTCAGTCTCTGGCTTCAAAATATAGGAGGATTCTTACAAAATCTGATAAGGATAGAGAGAAAAATAGAAAAAAAAAGTGTGCAAGACCAGTCCTGAAGGGAAGGAGAGGCACAGGAAGAAAGGCACCCTCACACTGGGATGCCCCCTTTCCAGCCGGGAGGTCAGTGGGGGCAGGAGCAGAGCTTCCAAGCCTCCAGGGAGAAAAAGTGGCAACCACTTGGCAGACAGAACTAAGGGACACTGACACTGAGGGTCCCTGCCATGCACGGCACTAGAGGCGAGCTGGTAGGGATGGGCCAGGACTGGCTGCTGGAGATCGGTGAGGAGCCCAAGCAGAGGGCTGGGCCCCACTGGACAGAGGCAGCCTCAGGGGCTGGAGGGCCGTGTGAGCCCTGGCTGGGGGTGGGCATGGAACAGAGCAGCCTGGGGCCCCCATAAAAAAGCACCATGCTTGGTGTGCATGGGGGTGCAGGTGGGATGCAGCCACGCCATAGTTGCTTTCTCTGCTTGGATCCACTGCTGGTGTGTTCTTGTGAGAAGAAAGGTGGGGCTTGGTCATAGCCATCACTGCTGCTCAGAGGCAGGGCTGAAAGCTGAACCCACACCCGGGGGCCCTGCAGCTTCACGGGCCTGACTGAGATTTGTTTACAGCTCCAGGCAGAGAAGGCGGATTTGCTCTCTCTGGACCCTTTGTGGACCTGCACCTCTGGGGCTAACAGGCAGTGAGCGGAGTTCTGACTCACAGTGGGGTGAGTACTGGTATTTACAACAGGCCTGCGTGCTGGACCGTATGCGCTGACCCTGTGAGGCACCACGGATTCCAGCGTATGACTGCACGCTTGCTACGGTGGGTCCTAGCACCTGACATTGTGGATCTGCGCTGGTGGCTCCTGGGGCTAAGAGCCTGGGGGGCACTAGAGCAGGTGGCCAACATTCCCGCGGCTAAGGTGGGGACGAAGGCAGCATCAACAGAGAGTACTTTGAAAGCCTGCATAACAAGTGACAGACAGCACCACACAGGGCACATGTCCTGCCTAATCTTCTTCCTAGTTGAAGCGCTCCAACCCTGCCTACCACACACCACAGCTCAGAAACAGGTCTAGAAGCCTCTATTCCAGCAACAGGGGAGCAGACCTGGCCCCTGCGCAATGACAACACTCAAAGCAGGCTCTGATCACAACCCCAACCACACCCCCAACCAAAGGGATAACAGCCGACACTCACACAAGGAAGACGTGGCAACCACCCACACTAAGAACAGCCATCGCAACAAAACTATTAGATGTACAGTCTACACAGGAATGCTCCCACTTTAAAGAAAAACAAATAAAAAATAAAACAACCCTTCAAGACAACAGTGGATGACTGATACTCCTAGATCCATAGAGCCAGAGAGCTATAAGTAAAATGAAGAAGCAGAGCAACCATTCCCAATTAAAAGAACAAGAGAAATCCCCTGAAAGAATGATCAATGAAATAGACTTCGATAGTCAACTAGATCATGGCTGCAAAAGGGGAGTGATCAGTGCACTGAAGGAACTAAAAGAGACTATCAATGGAGACACAGAATACTTCAAAAAGGAAATTTATTGAATTTCCTCACCTATTTTCCCTTGGTTTATTCAGGTCTTTGTACAACTATTAGCAATATCTTATCAGTTTTTTTCAGATAGGTTTTTCCATGCTCTTGAGGTTATTCCTAGGATTGTGTGTTTTTTGTTCTCTGGTCAAAGAGATCACCTTTTCTACAATATCCTTTAATTAATTAGAAATAATATATAAAATTACTTTGTGGATTTTTTTGGGACATCACTATTGAGAAAATTCTTTATTAAATCTTATAGATTTCAAGTTGATATGTTTAACCTAAGATGTGGTCACTGTAAATAAGTTTACTTTACCATTTATACCTCTTATTTATGCTTTTGTTTTATTTCATTGACCAGAACTTTCACAACAATGGTAAATGGTAATGGAAACAGAGTTTATCTTCTCATCTCAGTAACACATTTTTTATCTCATTAGCATTTTATCACTGACTATGATGTTCTCTGTTTACTTAAAATATGGTCTTAATCATTAAGTATCTTTCATTCTGTTTTTCTAGGAGGTTTAATTAAAAGGATATTAGTGGTAAGAACAACACTGTTTTAGTATCTATTAAGATGACCCTGTCATGATTTTCTCATTGGGCCTCTTAATGGTATAAATATATGCCTGCTATTAGACTGTTCTGAATTACCTGTATACATCTCATTTAGGTGAGATGACATTCTCAATGTCATTGTGACATTGAGCTTATTAACAATTTACATAAAATGTTTGCACGTATTTCAAAAGTGATTTTGGATTATACCATTTCTTTCTTTACAGAATAAGCAAATTTACTGCTTTCCCTCAACCCCAACCCAACACCCACACACAGGACCCATTTCATCTCCCGTTTTATTTCCTAGTATTTGTAAATGTGATCTGTGCTTTGGAATCCTAAATATTATTCAGTTATTTTTAGTTATTTTCCTGTTGTATATGTTTATTTTCATATGATTTTTGTCATTTACATTTATTTTAATAATTTTTACAGTATATTTTATGTTGAAACAAGCATTAACACTGTTCCTTTGAAATCCTCCTTTTTCGTTCATGGGCACACATCTCTCAGCATTTTTTTTTAAACTTTTTTTATTGAGTTATAGTCATTTTACAATGTTGTATCAAATTCCAGTGTAGAGCACTATTTTTCAGTTATACATGAACATACATATATTCATTGTCACTTTTTTTTTTGCTGTGAGCTACCACAAGATCTTGTGTATATTTCCCTGTGCTATATAGTATAATCTTGTTTATCTATTCTACATATGCCTGTAAGAATCTACAAATTTTGAACTCCCAGTCTCTTTCAGCATTTTTATGTGTTTTATATATTTACTTTTTAAGATTATATTTCTATTTCATTAATACATGAATGAAAATTTTCCAGCTATTTTTGACATTTTCCCCTCAATGCCTTAAGTTTTGCTCCCCCTCAATTTGTTTGGGTTTTCTTTTGGCGTTTAACGTTGGAGAGAAAAACTCTAAGGCATATACTACTTTTGTTATTTTGAAGGTAACCACTTTTTGTTTCCTTTTGTTTTATTTCCTACCTGGATTCTTATTGCATTCTAAACTTCTCCCTTCCATATGAATTTCTAAGACTTACCTAGTAGGACTTTCTTTTCATTAAATTTTCAAGAATCTGGTGAACTCTTTTGATCTGCTTACACAAGATTTTTCAGCATCAGAAAGTTCTCTTTTTAATGCCATCAGTCTTTAGGGAAAAAGGAACAACATTATTACATTGGTGCTAAGACCATGGTTTCTGGAGTCAGACTGACCTGTTTTAAATTCTAGCTTGCCTAGTTACAAGTTGTGCAGCATTTTGTGGCTTCCATAAACTCCTTTTGCCTCAGTTTTCTATCTGTAAAGTAATGATAGTAAATGATAGTACAAACATCATGAAATTTTTGTGGAGATTAAAAAAGTAGTCTGTACTATTAAAAAAGAAGCTGGCACAGGGTAGTTGCTCAATAAATTTAAACTGTTACAATCATCTCATAATTTCTTTCCTTCTTTTTTTTTTTTTAGGTTTTTATTTTGGGGTCATTTCTGAGGGTTTTCCCGTACTGATTGGATCTTCTCAAATCATGAACTTTCTTCAGTAAATCTAATTTACTCAAACTCAAGCAATTTTAGTTTAATTATAACCCTTTCTGATCTCATCTAGATTCCTTTTCATTTCAACTTGTTGACTTTACATCTCATCTTCTTGTCTTTTTAAGCCAGCCTGTTCTTTCCTTATGACAGTATTATTCTATTTTATAACTTTTAGCATTTGATTTAATATAACATTTTCCCTGGATCTTATAGTAGATTGCGTTTTAGAGGCTCTCCTTCCCTTTTCAAGATGATTTTTGTTTTCTTTTGATTTTTAATACTTTTTCATAAAAGTTATATTGTTCCTGTTGCTTCTAATTTATCAGTATTCATCACCCAATAAAGAAAGCCATGGCTATGCTCAGTATTTCCTAACCATCAGGACAAGAAGATTTCCTTCTGCTCTGACCCTTGCCCATGGACATGTTGGTTTGAAAACCAGAAGGTAGTGTGATGATGCCTAAAGATACCAGTCCAAAACTCAGGATCTAAAAATTTCTACTTTTGTGGTTCTGTGAAGAATGAGATGGCATCTTTCCTGCACAGAAGGAGGACATTGGAAAAACTACAATCTCAAATGCACAGTTATAAATATCTTCCTGTCCTTGCCCTTAACAAGTGCTTTAATTTGGAGAACTGTATCTACCAAGATAGACTTTCTCTTCACAGTCCACATCTACATATTTGTGTGCTGCAAAATTCAGGCTAAAACTTCTCAACTGGCAGAGATATACTGGGTGGAAGGTTCAGTATTTAGTAAGTCCAAAATCAGTGCCTGTGTGGGAATGAGAAGGCTGCCTGGTTTTCAGGTTCAAATGGAAACTTTGGACCCTGAACTAGTTAACAGTGAATGTACTAGTTAGCTAATGCCATGCAGGTTGGCAATGTGGATCTGGCTCAGCTAGGCAGTTCTTTTCTCACCAGAGCTTAATCAATCTTCTCAGATAGGTGCTGCCTCTGATTTATCATTGGGTCCACATGGTCGAATGTACCCTCAGTTGTGACAACTCATTGCTCTTTTCCATGTGTTCTTTCATTGTCCAGCAGGCTAGCCAGTGCTTGGCTGCAACATGGTCACAGGTGAGCAAGAGCAATGGAAGTGTGTGACACTTCTTGAGGCTTAGGCTTAGAACCAGCACTGTGTCACTTGTGCTGCATAATACTGACAAAAGCAAGTCACAAGTTCCACCGAGATTCAAGGGTAGGAAAGTAAATATCAGTTTCTGGTGGGAGGAGCTGCTGAGTCACATTGCCAAGGGCATGGATACGGGGAGAGGTCATGAATTGAGGACATTTTACAACCAACTACCACAGTGGAAAAGCCAACAGCTATTTTCTAACATTTTATTGCGGCAAGTCAAATTAGTGTGACAATTTTTCTCTGTCCACTTTTGTGATTCCTCGGGCTATATATTTTTCTCTCAAAATTTAAGCCATAAAGTATTGGTATTATATTTATTTTCACATTCTGTATTATCTTGGAATATTTAATAGAATTGTTTATGTTAGAGACTGATAAACACATGCCATTTAAGAGCCCCAAAATGCCAATATGTATTTTATAGAATACTAATTTCTTTCTATGTGTGGATACTTTACTGTAGAAGTTCCATTTATTTTCACAAGAAATTGTGAGCTGGGAAGAAAAGACCAACAATATGTAGATTAAATAGTGAAATATAGCCTAGTTTAAACTTAGGGGTATATGACTTGATCACCACCTGCCTTGACCTCTTACAGATAAATGAAGTGCACTGATCTGATGCTGAATTTTCTCAGCTTTGACCTGAGACTCTTTGACTCCTCCTGGATCTGAACTTGAACTTCCCATGATTTACAGACATCTAAGAAATAATTTCTAGAACACGGTCTGTTCTCACCTCCCCTGTATAAAAAATTTGAACCAGACAGTGATCAATAATTGAGAATATGAAAATCAATTAAAATTTACCAAAGAATATATTTCAAAATCACAAAATTAAACAAAACAAAACCAAACAAAACAAGTACACTGCAGTTAGTCATATCTGAGTACTTCTCATTACCAGTGAGACTTTTGTCAAGTTAATAAACTCTCTGACAATGGATTCTACATTTGAAAATGCTGTCTGAGATTTAATGAAATTTGTACATAAAGTGTATAATACAATGTCTGGATTATAGTAGGCATTTGCCAAAAATCACTCTTCACATTCTAAGTGATGCCTTCCTTGATCCAGACATCTTGGTGTCAGTACAACTAAAGAGCTATAAAATTATGACCATACCTACCCCTACACCCTCCACATTCCCAGCTAGTTGGTTTAATCACTCAAAGAGTTATGAGTGGGGAATGGTTTTAGATTCAAGTACTCATAATACTAAAAGTTTTTTTTTCAAAATATGTAATGAATCATTAGTAGATTCACTACATATTAGCCAAGATAATTCTTAGTTTATGATAAACACTTTGCAACAATATGTTCTTTCTGATTCTCCTTTAAATAGCCTTGAAATAATGGTTGTTACAGGTTCCCCAAGTACATGCACACTTGAGTACTGATAGCCCGCACTGGGATACATATTTTAAAATTTTAACATAACTAGTAGCACTGCTTTTCTTTGTAAATAGTGGAAAAATGCTGTAACAGTGGCTACATATCACCTCATTTGATTCTCAGAAATAAAATCTGCAAAATTAGCAGAGTAGAAGTTAAACCTATTTTTAAGACGAAGCAGTGGTGGTTTAGGAGTTAGTGTGACTTAGACAACCTTGTGCAAGTTACTGAGCGACACCTTGAAACAGACTCTGATCTGATCCTGTGCCCCTTTGCCCTGCTCCACACTCCCTCCTTCCATGTAGAGGCAGCTGCGTTATTACCAGATTTGAAAATGTGAGGCTATGCACCGTGTCGCTTTCAGCTTTGCCTTCTGAAAACCCAGCAAAGAAGGCTCTAATAGAAGAAGGTTAAGTAAAATAATAACATGGAATTGTACACTTTTGCAGGAACTGCAAATATGCCTAATTTTCAAGTGTTCATAAACTAAAAAGAGACTCAAAGAGGGAACAAAGGGTAATAAAACACTAAGATAATCAGCTTGCATTATCTCATCCAGTTTCTAATTTTAATTCTCTCTCTCAAAATTGTAAGTTCATAACACCCAGAAATTAAATATTCAGTTAATTCATTAGTGAATGGGTGTTTTAATTAAACTCTGATTGAGTTCTAGCTTGGCATTAATACATAGGCAACACTCAAGCAACAGTGTTTTAAGTTTGGATAGAGGTTGCTGAAATATTCCATTGAAAAGCAATACAATAAAGATTGCTTAGCTTAAAAAGAAACAAAAACCAAAAAACCGCACAACTGCGTAAGTGATGGTTTACCAGTCAGCAAAAGTGTAACAAAAATTATACTCCTCAAGGTGGAACTGTGCTGAATTCAGAGAGTTTACAGCTCCATTATTATAAAGCACTTTTTAAAGAATGTTACTGAACTGACGCTGGCTCAAGATCTTATATCTCAATTTTGGCTAAAAAAAAAATGTGCAAATCAGTTGAGGACAAAAATATGATGAGATGTTACAGTGACACTTCACTTAGTTGGAGGTTAGATTTATGGCAGCCTCGCTCATCCAGAACATAGCGGTAATCAGGTCATCCCTCAGTCAGGCCTCTGGGCAGTCACGTCTGTCTGATCCCCTGCGTCACCTGAGGGGACATGGGCTCTGTCCAAAGTTCTTAACCAGGCACTGGGGTGTTCTGTAACACTCCACCAGATTAGACTCGGGACAGAAGGCTGACAGCAGCAAAAGTACTTCAAAGTTCTATAAAGATACAATGATAGTGAATCGTGGCCCCTTAGTTATCACTGCAATGCTTGACGTTTGTCAGAAAACAGTGGCTAATGGGCTGTGCATTCTGTGTAAGAAAGCCAGAGAAGAAGAAAACAGTCCCACTTTGCATGCTTTACGTATTCAGTTTTCTAAATAATTATTTAGAATATGCTCTCGGGGATGCTGGAAAAAAATGAGGTCTCCTGTTTTATTTATGTAGTACAACTCATTTTTGAAGAACCTAAAGGTATTTAGTCCCATAAAGGTTTTCCGTATGCTCCCATGAAATTTATTTAGCCCGCCTTTTATTTTTTGAGGGGAACTGTTGCATGAAATTAACACCACAATATGACACTCAATGAGATCTGAAATGCTCTGTTATAATGGAACTGCTAGTCAATGGAGCCAGTGTCATATAAGATAGTCATTAAAGATATCTTCCTCATACATCAAAATCTGGCCCTGATGTGAAGGGTACCCTTGGGCGCTGAGCCCCTCGTTCTCATTCTGTTATCTCTTCCCATTCAGACCAGCTTCTGCTGCCCCTGTTTTATCACCTCTTGCCCCGTCCATGTGTTCTGTCTGCTATGGACATTTTCTCTTCCTCATCCTTGCCATCTGCCTCTCCAACAACTATAATTAGGCTCCATTATTTTCCCTCTATCATCCGTATTAGAAGCATTCTTACAGCAAAATGAATTCCAGTGGAACTGAAGACCTTAATGTAAGAAATACAATAGAACCATGATGGCACAGAAAGTCTATATAAACATCAACAACAACAACAAATCTTGGAACAAGGAAAACCTTCCTAAAACCAGAAGCCAAAGGTAAAAAAAAAGATAAATTGGATTAAATCAAAACTTTTATTTCCATTTTCATTATATATATGACAGAAGGGATCACTATAAACAGAGCAAAAAAAGCCAATAGAAAAATAACCAAAAATCAGAACACAGAGAAACCAGAAAAGAAATATGAATATCTTACAAACATGAAAAATTGCTCATAATTTAGTATTTTTAATTTCTGCACATCTGATTGGCAAGATTTGAAAAATTGGTTA
Source organism: Vicugna pacos (assembly GCF_048564905.1). Lineage (NCBI taxonomy): Eukaryota > Metazoa > Chordata > Mammalia > Artiodactyla > Camelidae > Vicugna > Vicugna pacos. The sequence continues at coordinate 7,544,683 of NC_132994.1, read as the reverse complement.
ATTTGAAAAGTTGACGGTGAGGCGTTAGAGAATCTTACTGTCCTGTGAGTTGATGGGGGGGATGTGGAATTGAACTGGTGCCCTTTCTTTGGAAGTTAGTTAATTGCTGTGGGGTTCATGGACAAGTAAGAGGCCCCACAGAGAGCAAAAGGGGGCTCCACTCACAAGACGTCTGCCTGCGCCCTAATCACTCACGTCAGGAAGACATAAACCAGAAAACACAAAGCACATTCCTCTCCCAACACGGAAAGTAGTAGCTTGGGAACTTGCTTCTGTGGGGTCCGCAGACATCTGAGTGCTTCCTGCTCCAAGGCCCCTCAGGCACCTGGCTGCTTTCCTTTAACATAACAAAGCCTTAGCTGAGATAATGATCATCTATTCAGTGCCGGGAAGCCTGACCTCCCCAACCAGTCACAACCACATACCAAAATTCCCAGCCCTACCCTTTCACGACCCCCTCCGTTCCCTGTTACCTCAACATCAACCAATCAGAAAGTTGTGCCCGAACTGGTCATGCACCTTGCAACCCCCTTTGTGATTGATGTCATGGAAGCACAAAGAGTTGAAAGTTACTTTCTTTTATAAAAGACCTCAGCAATCCACATCTGGGGCACACGGACACCTCTCGTCTGCTTGCCTGCTGTTGCCTGCAGCAGCGTACCTAATAAACTTTTCTTTCACTTTTCTTTGCTGCTGGTGAATTTTTTACTGCCTGTGGTACCAGCCTGCTTTGTCCCACAACATTTTTCCAATATTGGTGTTGTATTTAAAAGCACACATCTTTCTGCTTTTAAGAATTTATCTTATGCATACTATTTTACTTCTATGCAAATATATAATGAATGATATTTTAATTGCAGCACTGTTTTTGCCTTAAAAAAAACTACAAACAACTAAGAAATCCATCATCTTTGAAATAAAATTAAATTATGAAATGTCCATGAAATGAAATATTATGTGGCTGTTAAAAAGCTAGAAGATCTGAATATGCTGAAATGAAAAGGTCTCCAGTAACTATTATTCAATAAGAACATCAAAGAGCAGTGTACTAATTATGTTTTTATTTTCTGTATATTATGATACTTGACATTTAGAAAACATTTCTGGCTGGGAGATACTGCCCCTTCTGGGACTGGCCAGTTTATTAGAGACAGCAAAGGAGTCAGCCATGGGCATGCATTTGACATGTAAACTAACCAGTTCAGAGACACGCCTTCCCTATCTGGCCTGTGTACCCCAAAAGGGAATATTTCTCTGCCTTAATCATCCCAGGGCCAGGTGCCAGGCAGCTAGAGGCTGCCCCTATGGCCCAAAGCCTGGTGTTCTTCCCGTGTCCCCCACGGGGTGAGCTGGGCTCTGTTTCTAGGGGAACTGTGAGTAAACTTAAACTTCTCTTTCAATGGTGCTGACCTCTCCATGTTGTCATTCAGTCACTTCCATAAATTAAGACCCGGTACAAAACAAATGGGATGTTTAGAATGAGCTCTCATTTAGGGAAAAAGAGGATATGTGTATACTTGTATGTGTGTACGTACAAATGGTCAGCTTTAGGAAGGGTATGTGAGAAAGAATTCTGGAGAATGGGAATAGATATCTTGGGTGGGAGAGAAAATTATTTTTAATATATAACCTTTTGGACAATTTGAATTTCTTATATGCATTATCTTCATAATGATAAAAGAACAAAATAAGGGTGACTTTGCCAGTTTTGTGGGAAACCCATTGGAGAAGGCGGAATAGAAGAAGACTGGGAGGATTTAGAGTACACCATGGAGTGATGATGGCACAAAAGATTGGGGAGAAAAGAAGGAGGAAGAATGAATTGGCTAGAAGCACATATACTGGTAGGACACATAGCATTTTCTGGTAGATGGAAATTTGGTGACGAGGAAGAGAGGAATTAAGAGTCGCTTTAGGGTTCTCACCCAAGCAAGTGAATAAATCGGAGTGTTCTTTATAGAAATGAGAAAAGTGTGAGGAGACAGGGTTATAGGAGATGCTGGGATAATCCTGTTTTTAGGCCGAGAAGATTGTATTTGGAGATTCACCGTGGTTTCATTATTCCTCCTCTTGGGAAGTGAAGGAATTGATAAATGCTCTCCCTTTCCATTGGCAGGGGATACTGCAAGCACTGACAGCTCTTTCCAGAAGATAATTGAGATCTGACTTAACAAAGAAGAAATTGTCTACTACAATTCTTCTACAATTGTCGTATATCTTCCTGTAAAGTTTTCACCATGTCAAATTTCTATGAGAGAATCGGTCATTATTCTAAGTGCCTTAAAAGAGAAAAAATGTTCTAGCTGATTTCCCCCCATTTTGATTGAAGTGTGATTGGCGCACACAGACCGTGTGATTTTAGGTGTTCAACGTGATGTTCTGATACTCTGTCCATCGTGTCCAACTGTCTTCATCACTGTTAGTCACCCGGACTGTGGAAGGGCAGTGAGATCACAGTCAGAAACGGCTTCTCGTCGAAGCAGCCACCAGCTAATTACAGAACTTGACCTGGGAAACTGCCCTGTCTTCCATCGAAGCAGGAATGGTTTCACATTACAAGGGGCAATTGAAATCAAAGAGCAAAACTTAAGAGTTACGGGGCTTATGAAACCAGTGCAAGTTATATTGAATTATTTCATAAAATAAAATAGAAAATAAAGGGTATGTGGTAAAAGCTCCCAGCCTAGACGGATTCATGCTATTTCACTGCCCTAAAGGGAACCAGTTAACGTGTTAGGGTCCGGAAAGGAAAAAACAGTGATCCCTGACGTTCACAGGATCCCTAAAACCAAGCAACCGAGTAATCACAGAAACAAACAAACAAGAAAATGAATTTCAGGGACTGTCCTAATTTTGATTTCATCCTTGTTATACATGACCATCTAAGTAGAGATGTCAAGTTAGCAAGTGGATATAGAAGATTTTAGACAGGATATACATTTGTTGCCAGTCAACAGATTTTTTTTTTTTATGGCACTACTCCATTTTTCTTCATTCTTGACCCTACTCTGTTTCTTGCCATCTTAAATTCTAAACCACACTTTCTTTTATGTTCTGTGACTACCTGTAACAAATCTCTGTTATATTTTTTATATTTTTAACATTATCAAGTATTTAGTTCCTTCAAAAGTAAATATATATGTAAGATATGCTTTTGTAATGAAACATAGAAATAATTTCCATTAAAAATCTGTTATAATTCATTACAGTGGTTTAAAATAAAACCTACTCTATTGCGTGACATTAATCTACCTGGAGTGAAATTAGTCCCAGGCAATTAATTTGAGTTAGCATCCTTATTTATCTAGTTTACTGGACGAACAGTGATTGAACAGTGCTAAATATAGCCTTAGCATTTATCAAAACCTCTTGGGTTAGCTATCGCTTGACACTTTTATCTTCAATTTGAGCACTTCTGGAGGGAAGAATGGTGTTATTTCCATGCAGTTTCCCACAGGCTACTCTATGTGTTTGGGTCACTACAGCAAAGAGAACACTTTGCTTTATGTTTTTGCTTTTAGTGCAGTTGTGAGTTCTAGTCAACAGAATGGCTCGCGGGGGTGATGCATCGTGTAGGTACACGTGACTTTCTGAAAGACAACGAATCCATGCCCTAGGTACGGAGGCGACAAAGGCAAAAATGGAGGCAACTTTTGCTCTTGCACACCTTACAGTTCCAGACTGACTTGGAGTATTGAGAGGAACGAGGACGAACATACGTCTTCTCTAACCGCCTAAAATAAAAATTGAAAGTGTGTGGAGGAGGGTATAGCTCAAGTGGTAGAGCACATGGTCCTGGGTTCAATCCCCAGTACTTCCATTAAAAACAAAACCTAATAATAAATAAATAGACCTAATGACCCACCCCCCAAAATAAAACAAAAGTAAATCAAAATTAAAAAAAAAGTGTGAAGAAATGAATAGTTAGACAGGTCTGTAAATTGAATTGACTCCCAGAACAATGAAATGAAGCAGATTTATGTGATAACTAAGATACATTATTAAAAAACCAAGTGGCAGTGTCGTGAGGTACTATATGATCTGCAATAATTGATAAAGAATGCAGTTGCATATCCACATGCAAAGTATGTTTCACTTGTACAGGACAATCACAAAACAGCGAGCCTACTAACGGCTTAATAAACAGAACTTCAGTAGCAATGATGTTCCCTCAGTGCTTCAGAAACCCCACAAAGTAGTCCTGTCTTGAATTTCTCCCTACTTCCCTCTAGATATTTCCACTTGTGTTTTGACTCTATAACCTAAACAACATGATGCTTAATTTCATTTGTTTTAATTTATAAAAAATAAGTGTATACTGAATGATTCATGTGCGGCTGCTTACCTCAACTAGTATCGTTTTTAGGATTCATCCATGCCCTCGCGTCTGTCTCCAGCTCACCCAGCTCCACCACTCCATAACACTGTGCTGATGGATTACTTTCCCCTAATATTATTAACAGAATTGTGGGTTTCAGTCTTGTGGCATTAGGAGCAATGACATTCGAAACGTTCTTATACATGTTTCTTGGAGGTTACATCCAAGAGCAAGATGTGAAATTTCTGGGCCTAGAATACACTTTTTATGCAACTTTATACAATAAGCTGGTTCTAAATTTCCAGTAAATGAGCCACTGCTGCTTTTTATCCAGAGTAACACGTGTTATTGCTAAACTTTAAAAATGTCTGCCTATCTAGTGTTTATACAACAGATCTAATCGTGACTTTAATTTTCATCCTTTCACACATCTTTTGGCCAGTTTTTCTACTGAGTTGTCCTATTAATTTGTATGTGATCTTTATAACATGTGGGAAACAGCCTTTTATCATTTTTTATGTTGCAATATGTTCTATAGATTGTGGTTTGTTTTATAACTTTCTATATATTTTGAGAAATAGACCTTCTCAATTGCAGTATAATCAAATTTTTTGAATTTTTAAAATTAATCTTAAAGAGCTGGAGTTTCCCTTATTCTAAGATAGTTTTCTATACAAGCATATCTTGGAGATATCGTGGGTTCAGTTCTAGACCACTGTGATTCAGTAAATATATCAATAAAGTGAGTCACAAAGTTTTCGGTTTCCCAGTGTATAGAAAAATGTATATTTACACTATACTGTAGTCTACCAAGTGTGTAATAACATCATATCTAGAAAAACAATGTAAAAACCTTAATTAAAAATAATGCTGTTGAAAATGGTGCCAATAGACTTGCTCGATGCAGGGTTGCCTCAGGCTTTCAATTTGAAAAAAAACACAAAACCTATGGAGCGTGATAAAGTAAAGTACAGTAAAATGAGGGCTGCCTGTATATTCTTCTAAAGCTTGGACTTTTCTGCCTGACGTTCCCTGAAGTGATAGAGAGACTACTGTATGTATTCCCTCAGTTTTGCAATTTTACCTTTCTTAACAGTTTAATGCAACTGAAATTGATCTTTGTGTACAGTTAAATCAGATTTTGTGGGGTTTTTTTCTTACTAGGATAATTAATTTTCTTGGCATCGTTTAGCAAATTACGCCCATCTATTTTTGCATTGCTCTGTGTTGCTATTCCTGTACTAAGACTATACATGATGGCATGCATTCTTCAATACTGTAAGTTTTGTAATAGGTTTTCTTATGTAGAAGAGCAATTCACTCTGTTTGTTTTCCTTCTCCAAAAGAAATAGAAACCCATTTATATATTGTCTGAAATTATATTGAATACCTATGTAATGACACATTATTACTATTATGCATATATAAATCTGGGGGAGAATAGACATTTTTATTATATTAACTACCCCATTCAAGAAAATAATATCTTATCTTCTTTAATATATTTAAATAAAGTTTTATAACTTTCTTCTAACATGTGACATATTTTTATTTATTACATACTTATTCATAATATTTATATATATGTATGTAATACAATTGTCCCTCCGTATCTGTGGCTTCACATCCCCAGATTCAAAAGACCTTGAATTCAAAATATTTGAAAAATTTCAGAAAGTCCCAAAAAGCAAAACCTGAATTTGTTGCATGCTGGCAACTATTGGCATAGCATTTACATTGTATCAGGTATTGTAAGTAATCTAGAGATGATTTAAAGTACACAGGAGGATGTGGGATGGTTATATGCAAATAATATGCCCTTTTATGTAAGGGACTCCAGCATCCACAAAGTTTGGTACCCACTTGGCGTCCTGGAACCAATTCCCCCACAGTTACCTTGGGAACACTGTTCTTATTTATACTTATTCAAATAATATATACTTACAGGTGTTATATGTATTTATAAATGCTTCTGTAAATTGCATTTTGTAAAACTTGGGCATTCATATATATAGAAATGCAATTGATTTTCCAGTATTGATCTCAGCAAACTAATTATTATACTATCTTATTAATTCTAATAATGTTTCTGTATATTCTTTGAACTTTTCTATGAGAGCAATCCATGAGTTTTTCTTCTAAGCAGATTCATAGAACTTCAGTTTTTATTTGTTTAATCTCAATGCACTAGCTAGGAACTCCACTACCGCCATGAATGGAGGTGGTAAAAAAAGTGTAACATTTCCCAAGAGCTTCAGAAATGTCTGATTCTACATGTGACTTTCCTTCTACAAGTAGTTTGCCAAATCTTTTTATCACAGTTAGATGTTTCATTTTACTGAATGCCTTTAGTGTCCACAGAGATGGTCACACATGTTAAATTTTAATTTTAAATTCCATTGTCTTACCCTATTCTTCTATTTTTCATAAAGGACATATTTCCTTTAACTGCATTATAAGTTAGTTCAGCTTCATTGTGGGTTAGTTCAAAGCAGTTATCTGAAATCTTAACCTTTCTTGAGTCTGCCCTCAGTGTGGCCAGCCCTCTTTTTTCCTAAAGCTCTCATTGAGTGACTATGTGTTATCTGTTTTACTCCCCATGGAGTTTTGTATAGGCTTGTGTAGATTTCATTTTTAATTTATTCATCTTGTAAAGTCCTGGGACTTCTGAGTTCTACTTTCTTGAACTTACATGGGCAAGTTTTCATTAAAGCCCCTTTCTCTTTCATAGGCACTGCTCAATTCTGAAAGTCTAACAGACACTAGATTATATTGCCAGCACATTTTTCCTTTCTCTTAGTCTAGCTGAGCTGAGCTAAGCTCCATCATTGGCCTTTGCAGCTGGGAAACTCTATTTGCATGTCCTCTATTTTGCTGAAAGCAACAAAGCACTGAACAACTTGAAAAATACCTTTTCCTGATGGGAAAATGTATTCATTGTATTTCTTCTCTTCCAACTACAACCATGTTTATAGACTGTCAAGTTGTAAAACCCTCTGGTCTTGGTGGCTTTTTGATGGGGTCAGGATATGTCCATTTATGAAGCCACTTTGTTGCCATTGACTGGATTTCAGGCACTGGCTGCCAGCAGATTGTTCTTTGATGTTCTTACATCTTCTGATTCCAGACATCACCCCTCCAGATCACAAAGTTTCCACTCATGTCCAGTGATTTAAAATAGACATGTATCAGAAAATGGTTTCTCTGCTTAAAGGACTGTCTACACGTATTAACTGCACACTCGCTCTTTTCCACTCCTCTGTCACCTGCTATAGTAACATATGCTATCTCCACTAGTCTTTCTCAACCTCCAATTTTCCATGTTTGATCACGTCAAGTTTTTTGTACAAGCTTATCTTTCATTTCAGAATGGAATAAATATCCTTTTCTTTAGACAGATGTAGCTCACATCCCGGTTTAAAGGAAAATGCTGCTGATCATTCTGTATAGAGTAAGTCCCCAGCCCTAGTTATCTCATGACGTTAGTGCATTGTCTTCATTGTTAGGTTTTGCTGCCTGCATGAAGCATGGACCCAGTGAGAACAAGAGCCTGATCACACCCCTGGGGAACATCCTGCTGTATCCGTGGGGCGGAGCATGGCACCTGTCACTATACGTGTTCGATCCTTATTTGTTGACTGAATCAATAAAGAAATAATTGAATAAATATATGTTCAATTGAGAATATCTGATAATTGGAAGCTGAGACAAGAGGTCAACCAAGAGAAGGGGTCATAATCTCTGCTGTTGTCTTCCAGTCTTGCAACCCCCGCCCTAACCAGCTGTTGATCTTGCAAAACATCAACCATTCACCATCTCTCTGGCAACCTGGTCACACCTATCATGTTAGCCCCTCCAAACTGATTGCCAGTGGGGGGATTTTCCATAACTCTCCCTGTTTATTTGCCTTAATTCCACATTTTCCTTGGGAGAAGTACAGACGTAAGTGAACAGGACTAATTCTTTTTTGAATTAGTGCAAATTACATCTGCATATATTCTTTGAAATAAATAGTAAGCAATTGGTGCTAATCCATATTTTAAGTTCTGATGGCATTTTCTTTTGAAAATTTTGCTTATTTATGTTTAATTTCTTAAATGTCTGCGTGGTGGGATGTGCAGAAATCTGTACTTAAAGGCATCTGGACTTGGACATTTTCATTTGAAGGGAGGAAACTTTCAATCTCTATTCTAAATTGTCTACACTTTGGTAGGAATGGAGCCAACTACAAATACACATCTATCATTCTTATTTTAAAGCTTATTACTTTAATAGATACATTTCAATTGCATTACTGTTAATTTTTAATGAACTGTAGCTTCTTATCTCTTTAATACAACATTGCCCTTGAAAATGCCTTTGTACTCTTGGCATAATCAGGATAAAGATTTTTTCTTCCCTTCTGAATATTTTAACTTGAGCTCTGGTCCTTAGATACACCTTGAACTTGTTTTGTGTTGACTTTGTGCTTGATAGTTTGATTACTAGGCTGGAGATTTATTGTTGGATAAGTGCTAAGTTTCTAAAAATACTTAACTAAGCATTCAACCAATATCATTTTGTACCCTTGAAAGACTTTGTGCAATTAGATAAAGGCTGACCATGTTCTTAAAAAGCCATCCTCACCCATTACCATTTTCATGCATAAATTGCTTATACATCGAATTTTTATTATTACCAGTTTACTCAATTCTGCACGTTAATTCCAATTTTACCATAAAAATCAGTTCTATCCCAGTTCAAACTTAATCTATGCAAAAAAAAAATCAGCCTTAATTCAACCTAAATCATGTAATTATTTTAAATTACTAAATAAATCCAAGAGCAATGGGGGGAACTGCTAGTCTGGTCTTAAACTGGAACCATGAAGGAGAAGCTTTCACTGGATGGGAAATCATGACAATATGCAGACTGAGCAAGCCACATCATCATCTTAATACAAATCAAATGAAAGGGAGGAATGTTAGACGTACAGCAAAGCAGATTTCAAAAAGCTCGGTGATGATGGAAGCACGTGTATGGTTACATGTGTGAGTCAAAGACCTGAAATGCTAAAACAAAATTGGTGCGGGAAGTACACTGCTGCTTTACCATCCGAAGTAGGAAGACAATACACTCCTCTATGAAAATAATGTAAGTTTTTTTTTTGTCTGTTTATTTGTTTTTTGTCAAAAATTAGACCTGGTCAAGGTTTGTTCCTATTATTTTCACACGAATGGAATGATTTTAATTATTCTTAAATTAGAGTTAATTTTGAAGATATTTTACAAAATGTCAAACAATTCTATAAATCAAGTTAAAAAAAAAGATTAGTACTTATGAAAACATATGACCATCAATTTATTGAGGCAGGTTTTCTCAGGATCTATGTAAATCAAGATCATATATTCCATAATAGCTTTTAAAAAAATTTATTTTATTTTATTTTATTTTATTTTGTTTTGCTTTATTTTATTTTTTTGACAGGTGAAGTTTATTTATCTACTTATTTTAGCGCAAGTACTGGGAGTTGAACACAGGGCCTCATGCATACTAAGCATGCATCTGCCGCTTGAGCTATACCCTCCACGCCATCGGAGCATTTTTGAGATATTTTTATGACGTGGTTGGCACCTGTTAATACCTGCCATAGAAATTCTCTGGAGTTCATCTTGTTCACACACGGAGCATGGAGGACTTACGAGACTCATTCATGTACTGAACTGAACATGAATTCTCTCCTAGAGCCTGCCCCCCACATAAAAATCGGGGGGGGGCTTCATAAATAGCTTCATGGGAGTACTGCCCGCATCATTCTCAATACATTGTTAGTGCCATTTATCTAAATGTCAAAACAGTCTGACAACCTGGTTTCAAAGCATCACAGTGAGAAAATTAATTTGACTCTAGAAAGAAGAATTAATCACAAAGAGCACGCACGCCAAAGTCACATAAACCTCTAAGATAAAAACACAGGAAGAGCCGAGACTTATGCACTATTCATTGTGTGAGAGGCTTTGTTTTCTGCATGTAGCGACAGAAGAAAGAGGAGGAAGGGCTGGCTGTAGTGACTGGGTGGGTGAGGCAACATTAATGGGCCCTAGAAAGAAAACATCGCACAACTTCTACCTTTCAAGGATGATGATTTGCAAATGAAATTTTATGCCATGCACCGTAAAGAAGAATTAAAGTACCAGTCAAATATACCTTGTGGTACTGAAACAACTTGCAGACTGAATACCTACGTGTGTGAATAATCAAGGAAGGTGGGGAAACCAAGGGTTTGGATTGACGCTAACGTTCAAACACAATCTCAGACTGAATTCTGAACAAACAGCATATCTATTCTAACCCACATTTTTCAGATCACATTTGAAAAACTTTGTTTCTGGGAGCCAGAACTAAATAATAAATGATGAACTACATTAAATCTAGAGAGAGAGAGAGAAAAAAAAAAGACAGAACATGCAGAAATCATATAATTTGAGAATGGAAACTTTGCTATTCGGCTTGAAAATATTTAGCACAGGCTTAATTATCCTCAAGAAACTGAAAGGCTGGTACGTAGGAAACAATTACACTCATTCAGAGAAGCTGTAGTTGGAGATTTCAGATTTTCAGATGTTCAGACTTCAACATTGCAGCTCTTAAAGCAGTTGAAAAATGTAATTGGCTGCCTTATGAGGTAGCAAAATTCATGTCAGATCTTTAAGCAGAGCCTGGATGACCACCTATCAAAGATTCTTTAGAGAGTGTGTTTGAATCCTGTGGGAGGTTTAGCTAGGTTCAACTGCTAGGTTCCGCACCAAGTCACGGATGTCATTTTCAGCGAATTCCACTTGCAAGTGAATATGAAAAGGAGCAGGACCCTGTGGGCTTCCTCCTCTGCAACCCCTGCCTCTTGTTTATAGAAAAGCTGAGGTCCCCGTCATAGAAGAGCAGGCTCAAGCAACTGATTAGGACAATCCTGTAGGCACTGGGGGATGACAAGGACTCTGACCACCCATCTCAATGACTAACAGATTATTCTTTCATTTCTCTATAAAACTTTCATGGCTGAAAGAATCTTAGGAGATTTTTTTTGGAAGGGGAGGGAGGAATGCTGGGTCCACCAGATTGCAGGCATCCTGGTTAAAAGCAGCTTGCTTTCTTGTTACCAAGGGTCATACCCCTGCCTCTCCCTCAAATAGAAACCAGTTACTCTTATCTAAGTCTCAGGAGGCAGCTGCAGAGAAGAAATAAGAACTGGCTAGAAGTAACAGAGTCCAAGATGGTGGAGGATTTGACCTCCAGTGGACCTTGAGCCTCATCATACATTCACTGTAATGAATTAGCATGCTAAGTGACACACCCACCAGCAACATTAAGACAGTTGACGGTTGCCATGACAACAGCCAGAAAAGCCCATACAAGGACTGACTGGCTTCATCACACCCCGAAGGAGGACATGATGGCAGAAGACTCTTTGTAAAAGTCCTGGTGACCTGGCCCAGGCCGGAGCTGTTTCTACCAGCCATCTTGGCTGACGGCTCCCCACCCAAGCAACTTTTCCTTCCTTCTCCCTGTTCGTGCACTTTTCTTCCTTTTCCTCTTTTGAGAAATAAAAGCAGTTTTTGCTCTGTCCCTCTGCCTCAGCTGTGACTTCTTTCCAGGCGGCAGGCAAGGACCCACACTTTGGCAGGCCTCCTAATTTAAGAGTCTCACTATCAACTGACACAACATGGTATTGTTTTAGACTTGTTGGGACGTGACCAAGATCATATATTAGTATCGTGTCTTTCAATTGAATGTCTTTTAGAAGCTTTTCAAAAATTAAATTATTCATTCATATTTGAGAAAATGTATGATGTAAGATCTGAGATTTATGACAATTATTACTATGCTTTTTAATTTTAGGTAAAACAATAGAATTTAGGAGTTTAAGATTCTTGAGACTTCTTCATTCAAATCTCGTTAAGTCCAACCCAAGGAAAGCAATGAAGTTATTTGTTTACTGTAATTTAGAAATCAGAAAAGACACATTGCTAAAATATTTCACTGCTTGAAAGTTCAAATCATTCATGATGATTTGTATACTGAAAGGTATGCCCTGACTGCTTTCTTTTAATTTTATTTAATAATGCCCTGCTGTCAACACTATCAGAAGGTTTACTCAAGCTGGCCCAAATCTTTTACTAACAAGTCTTCTCTATTACAAAAACAAGTTTTTAACAATGTTGTTTTCTTCCAACTCATTATGCTTGCTTTTTAATTTTTCTGTTAACGTATACTTAAAACTTCATATTTATTTTTGCTTTTAGTAAAATCAAAAATTGGGAAGCATACAACAGTATCAATAACTTCGCATACATATTAGCTTTTTGTTTTAAGAAACACACTAAATAAGTGAAACATTAATGATTTGAGATGGTTTTGTGAAAAAAAGCTGCTGGTTTTGCTCTGCAAGAAGAATATTTGTGATACATACAGTGTTGAGTCCCAAGGGGGAAAGACAGCATTTCAACACAAGCATGAAGCTTACATCAGCCTGAAGCCAAAACAAATAGGCATTTTTTTTTCCCCTAATGGAAAATGTTGAGGGAAAACGGCCATGCATGTGAACATTACCAAACTCCCACTTACTACCACTGCTTCCCACAATCCGCTGCTCTCTGCCCCCGAGGGCGAGGCAGCTGCACAGCAGGGACCCGGCTCCCAGCAGCGTTTCCTGCATCCAGGTGTGCAGGGCTCTATTTACAGGCAGGACCAAGAAGGATGGGCAGTTGTTTATTATCCCAACTAACAGTAACTCGTTGGGAAATGATAATTCTGAAGGAGAAGCACTTTGTTCTTTCCTAGATTCACACTGTTCCCTCCACCCCAGCTGCTACTGGGCACTATCCTCTACTTTCATCTTTTGTCCTTTCTGTCTCCTTGACTTCCTTTCTTCTTTTTTTGGTTTCTCTGCAATCTAAGTGGCTTGTATTCCTATATCAAAGTCTGAAGAGTTTCATATTTCAAATATAGTTCATGTTTTATAACTGTATCAAATTAAATAATTGAAGCTATTTGGGCCTGGATTTAATCACTTACTTGCTTTGATTCTTTATTTCTTTGGGGCTCTGGAAACTAGGGCATGATCCACTGGAGACAGCAGTGTGCAGACAGAGAAAAAATTTATAATTTTTCTCAAGTTATGACATTCTTCTTGCTTCTAGAAATTATGCAAATCACACTGTTTCTCATGTATCAACTGCAGTTTATGCTAAATGATACACCTGTTGGTAGAAATGTCTTAAAGGCTCATTTTTAAATAGTGAAAAACATAAGAAATTAGGGAGCTATATGTCATTATTGATGTAAATGAATGTATTGTCAAGTGCAAGATTGGTATTAGGAGTTTTAGTTAGTGATTGTCCTGTGCAGAATATCCTGCTTTGGTTTTGTTGTGAACCAGACTGTGTGACTGCAGGCAGATGACTCTTCCTCGCCCAGATGAAGAAGTGGCACGTTTGTTTGGATGATCTCGAAGGTATTTTCCAGCCTAAAATTGTTCTGATCCTTATGACTTCTGGGCTGTATACCGGACATTTATAATATATTATAAAAAATAATAGTGCTTAAGGCCATTCAAGTCAACCCTGTAGATGTGTGACTTCATTCAAAATTGGGAATGAAGAAAAATCTGAATCATATGCTTAAAGGAAAACTCCGTAAGTTCATAACACAACACTGTGTACAATAGATCCGGAGAAAGTCATTTTAAATAAAATAAAGCCCTTTGAACTATGAATCTGTTCTCTAGTTATCACTGCATTATTCTCCAGATTACAAAAAACAAAGCTTGCGCAAATTAATCACCGCTTACAAAGGCCTAATCAAGACAGCTAGAAAATGTGAATTTGTAAAGCCATCGGACCCTAGGGGGCGCTGCTGTACTGCGCTTCCAGTCTGGTTTATTGACGAAGGCTTAACCAAGGTTTCATTAAAGAGTTCTGCAGGTTTCAGATGCAGAAAAAGCACATGAACTATTTATAATCAATTTAAACTTTGAGAAAATTAGGTAACTGTGTAAAATATTTATGTATAGTTTTTGGAAATGAATGTTTCTTTTGTTGGTGGCAATATCTGTCTCTCTGCAGCAACTAACTGGCTGTAGATAGCCGTGTTTTATTAACTTTTACAGTCAAGGTCTCGTGAAGGACAGTATACGTTACTGCTGTGGAATTATTTGAAACATTCTGCCTTAAAATTCAAAATAAAAGCAAAAATAGCAATAGTTGGTTGCTTGATACTACAATCTTTTAATGGCTCTGCCATTGCTATATTCAGTTAATCTCTGAAGGCTCTGTATAATTATGTAAACTCTGTGACTTAAGGCAGGTTTAAAAAATAAAGAACCCCCAAAACAGTGACAGTTCTAAATAATCCCAGAGGTAAGTAACCACATGCATGTTATTAAACTGTGTCAAGGTGTGAGCCAATACAGAAATCCAGATCAGCAGTCTTGTAGGTTTTAAAGTATGTTTAGAAAATACCTTGAGAATTGAATTCCTTCATTTAAACTGTTATCTATGGATTATAAATACTTAACAAAATCTATAACTTAAATGAAAGCCCAAATTCAGGTACACAAGCATTGGTATTGAAAAATGACAGAATTTTTTAAAACTATATGCAAGTTTAGCTTACCTATCACTCACTGTTAGAGATCTAAGAAAAGTTAATTTGACATTTTCAAGCCAAATAGTGGTGACTTCTAATGGTCAAAAATCTTTAAAGTTAAAATTGGAGTTCTGTTTAGACTAGGGTCACAGCTGGTCATTATCTAGCCCATGGATAAATCATAAAAGACATCATTCACCATCACATAAATAATGGTAATATAATATGATACAACAATGATTGTAAAATGGAGACTTTCCAGTACAAAACCTAGAAATTTGGGGCACTTGTTGAGATCTGACTAGCTTATATATAAAAACCAAGCAGCCAGTCTTTGTTTCCATTTTAAATAATGGAAATAACAAAGTTTTGCATCAAAGCCCTATGGTTTATTAGAAGTTAAAACCGTATACATGAAAAGCAACATTGAAAAGTCAGATATTTTCACTCTATTTGTCTTAATTAAATCACTGCCTTTAGCCACTCTTCCAACGACAACTAAAAAGGGACTATGCAGTTGTTCTCCAATACCTGTCACAAAATAACTTATGTACCATTCAGAAAATGACAATCATGTTCATAGGATTTGATTTTATATGTATTTTTACAAAATATTAAACCTATGTTCTAAATCTTTGAAATTTTATCATCTAAAAGTTTTAGGGATGGTTACTGGAATGTAAAAATGAATGTGACATACACATAGTAAAATGAAAAGGTTTGAATGCTGTATATTCTTGTTAACTAACATAATAAGTAAAATTAATTTGTATCTTAGTACACACATTACGACAGCTAGCGAGTGGCTATGTAACAAGTGGACTGTCTTCAGAAGCTCCGATCTCTGCAATGTTAGCAATAAAGCAATGTGGAGGGTCTGGCCCTTCTTGGATGTCAGGAGACAGTATGATTACCAGCATTTATGCACCAACAGTGTGTGAACATCTCCAAGTGCCAACCTCTTTGGAATGGGCATCATGGCATCATTTTTATTGAAAAGAAAGTCAAGGTAGCTTGACTGTCCTCCTTATCTTGACAGATTTATCTCATGCTTAACAGTAGACTTGAAAGATTGCCGTATAATCACAGCTGGAATTACCGTGAACTTCTGGAGTCTTCATTGCTGATAGGGAGTAACCTCACTGAACATTCTGTAGAATCAGGAACCAAGTCTGAGAAGGTCATCCTTGATTCCCAAACACTCAGCAGGGGCTCCAGTACATATTTTTGAATAGTTGAATGAATGAACTGATGTGTCCCCAAGTGAGATAGATGAATTACAAAGCATTCCAGGTAAACAGAACACCTGTGATGAACACTATGTCACTGGGATGTGAAACTCTCCTGCAAGAAGATAGTTGGAGACCCTCCGAGCAGCCATCTCTTGCCTGCGCTTTATGGATTGAGGGCTGTAGAAAGAAGTAAATGGTGCTCAGATGTCTGCATTTGGCCCACAGCCGTTTTCACTCTGCAAACTTTCCTTGGATGCCTATTCTCACCTTTATGGTTTTATCTCTTATTTTTATATCTAGTATTCCCAAATATATTTTAATTCATATTATTGCTTTAAGCCACAGACTCCCTAATATAAATCTGCCTGCTGTATATATCTAGCTGGAGGCTCATTCCCACAAGAGCTCAAATCTGCATGCCCAAGATGGAAATTGGCATGGTACCCTTTATATCAGGCTTTCAGAGGCACCACTTAAGGTCCTCTGAGACACACCATTTCTAGAGACCTGGGTCACACCTTCCAGCCTTAGCTTCTACTGAGCACTTTCTCCCTTCCTCCCCTGGGAGGACAATCCCAGAGTAGTCGTTCATTATATGGCTTCTAATTGAGTCCAGTATCTGGCTCAGTAACACTCCTGTAGGCTCTGCATTACTCTCTCCCCTTTTCTCTTCTGCTCCCCGAGATTACTTTCTTTATTAAAAGAGTGGCACAGGAGGAACCCCTGCTGACACATCATCAACATCTGCTTCTCCCCTGGTGACCTTTGCTGATGCCATCCACTGTGCCCAGATAATTGAATAAATCTGAGGACTCATTCTTGCCTTGGATTCTTCTTAATCTGCTTGAAACTCAGGAGTTACATCTAGATGTCATCCTTCTGCTAACAGGTTCCTTCTAATACAGGTTAGTGCAGTGCATCCCTCCCACTCCATCTCTGCCCACACTGACTTGTGACAGGCACTCACTTTTTTGTAGATTATTGAAACAGCTTCCTATCCGGTCTCCCTGAGTCCAGGGTCAGGTCTTTACTTTTAGGCTCCCAACAACATACAGCAATCCTTCAGGTTTGAACTCACCCCTGCAGCTCCAAACCTCTCTCCTACCAAACCTTCATCGTCTGATCGGAGCTGACATTTTGAAGCTGATGGCTCATGGCTTCCTGTCTTGTATTTTTGCTCCAGGAACACAAGACAAGCCACTAAAAATGTTGATCTCTTTACCTAGAATACGTTTCCCTGTTCTTCTGGTAAACTCTCATTTCAGATCAGGCATTCTTTCCTTTATAGATTGTACCCACTCTTCCCCAAGCTGAGGTAGATGACTTTCTTCTGTGAAACATTAAATTCCTTACATGTTTACATATCCATTAGAAAAATGGCGCTTGCTTTTGCTGCTGTTTGGTTTTGTATCCCAGTGCACTTGTGGAATACGCCACTGCTATGGCAGGGGAGACCCTACCTCTCCCCTGTACTTGAAAGGTGTTTCGGGTCCTGGAGCAGGGAGGCCAGGTAAAGTGTCTGATTCTGATGTGCCTGTTTCGGCTGGATTTGGTTAATCCCCTCCCCATCACCCTTTCCTCCTGAAAATTCACCAGACTGTGCTTCATGAGCTGCAGACTGGGCCTGTTTTTCATATCTTTTTACCTCAATTCCTAGAAAAGAGCCCAACCATCAGTTAAGAGGTCAATACGCATTTACTGAATAAATGAATGAATGAATACTGAGGGATAAAGCTCAGGCACATCTGAGGTCAAACCCAGCTGGTGCCAAACAGTATTCTTAGAAACCTGACTTTTGACTTCTCTAGTCTCATAGTAAGCACGCGGGGTTCTCTGAGCTTACCAGTCACATACACCTGGTGAGTCTGCAGAAAAGGACCTAAGAGTGGTAATCAAAGGGTTTCCTGAAAGACCGGAAGGCACTGTCCGCCACACCCAGCAGCGTCTGTTGGAGCTAAGCACCTTCTTTGGAATTAGGGCCAGGGTAGTACCTCTCCCACGGGGATTAAGCCCAGCTTAGGTGACTGTGCTACTACGCCACGTCCTGTACGTACACTGAGTGACTTTCTCTGTGTCCCCAGATGTCTTTCCAGCAATCACAGCCACTCTTATGCCAACCAAGGAAGTGTTTATATCATAACTGTCACTTTCATGATCGTTGTCAGTCAATGTGTTTTCCCCCTAAGATGCTGAGAGATCCTTAATGATAGGAACTCTATTTATTTTTCTCAATATCCACAGACTAGTGGAGTTAAAAATATTGTAAACTTGAGAAATATATCTGTAGGTGTGGAGAAACAGTGAGACAGAATCTGGAAGGACATAATGGGGCCAGAAAAGTAAGGATGTTCAAGGCTAAACAGAAATGTTCTGGTACCTTAGGTAGGTGGGAAGTTTAGCAGCCGATGTTCGCTTGTATCATCTTCACTGCTATAACCAAGGAACCACTAAAGTCGGTGACCTAACAACCATTCATTTTTACTTGCTTGGTTGTCTAAGGCTGGTCTTCCTACTCAGTGGGATTAAAGGGGCAAGATTTCTCCGTGCAGTGACTCAGGACTACGGGATCCTTCCATTTTGTGACTCCACCATTAGCTAGCGTCTTAGAGGCCTCAATGTCCAACCGGAAGGTGAAGACAGAGAAAAAGTGCAGAAAGATCATGCCTCCTTCATATGTTGGGTAGATAGTAAATGTTTCAAGCTTTTTTTTTTTGTTTTTTGTTTTAGGCCACACATCTCTGTTACAGCTACCCGGCTTTATGGGTATAGCCTGAAAGCATAGACAATGTGTCAATGATTGGGCGATGCTATGTTCCAGTAAAACTTTATTTACAGGCATGAAATTTGAATTTTATTTAATATGTAAGTGTCACAAAACATTATTTAAGAAAAATGTCCAACTATTTAAAAATGTAAAGCCTTCTCTGTTCTTGGGCCTTGCAAGGGCAGGTAGGGGGTGGGCTGGACTTAGCCTGCGGCTGTAGTTTGCTGACCTCTCTTAGGAGGCAGGGTGCCTGGAAAAAGCTGTCCCTCTCTTAGCAGCTGCCTTTAGTCAAAGTTGGCTGACAGCTCGCTGTGTCCCCTTAGGCTGTGCCTCTGGCTACTTAAATATCCATGCATGAACCTTTTCCCCCATAAAGAGCATACCTAGGCCCTTCCCAAGAGATACAGCACAGTGTCATCTAGTCACTGCTTCCAGTTCAAAGTCAAGAATTTCTGGGTGATGTCCAGTCCTTTTCATTAGAGTTGTCTGTAGTTTCTCACAAATTCAAAAGCAATCCTTACCCTTAATATAAACAGATGGAGCAGGGACAGGATAAGTGCACAGAATGCCACCTCAGAAATGGGGGTGGGGAATGCAGAGCAATGATGAGGAGCAGGAAGTTGACCACTCTGACACCCGCCTCAGCTCTATAGAGAGTTTGGTTAGACTGGGTCTCTGTCCATGGTGCCTGCACCTCTCTGGTTGTATCTGATCTGGGCTCTGGGCAGCACATGGCCCTTGGGGAAGGCAGATCTTTCACACAGTGTTTCATGCTGATACAGATTTGGAAGCTCTAGAGATGCGTTATATTTACAGGGTGTTTTTGGATCCAGGCTTGTGGTTTCTTGGCAATACACTTCCATTAGTATTTAGGAAGCACTGATCTATTTGCCGCTGGCCTGGTTCACGGGTAACAACATGCAGTGGTCTTTCCTTGTCCTAATTCTCAAGCTGGTTTCGTTTTTTGTTTTTTTGTCTCCTCATATCTTTGTCTCTCAACTTCATGACAGTCACCTTGAAGTCACCTGAATAATACGCTTGAAGGAAACGTAGCATCCTCTGAACTGAACTTTGCTGCACGGCTTTGTTTTCATACGTCACTGATGGGTCCTGATAGACCTGTGTTGCTGTCGGCAATATATATCTTGAATTATTTAGGGGTGAGGGGTTCTAGAACAGTCAACTTTTCTAAACTCTAGAAGCTTCAGTCATATGTTAGGTCCTTAAAGTCATCTTCATATAGTAAATGACATCTAACGGACTTCCTAAGCATCATGGGCCAGAAATCAGACACTTGACTTCAGCTCACACCCTGTGGATGAGGACCAGCTCCATAGTCCCACCTAGATGCAAGACTGGGGCATGGTGGAGGGGACTGGGCAAGTGTGTTCTTGGCTGTGCAGTTATTTCTATGGGGCAATTCTATATTATGGAAGGGGTGTGTGAACTGTCCTGTTGCAAAGTTAGTAGAGAATTTAACTTTTATTCTGAAAGCAATAATAAGTATTTGGAAGATTGCCATGCATTATATCAAAAGCAGAAATTGAAAATAAAATGGGTCTGAAGCGTAGTGCAGTCTATAGAAACCTGAGGGCTCTGAGGTATATGACCCTCAGTCTCACCACTGATGTGAATGTATAAGAGAGTTTTTGCAGAACCGTCATTAATCATGAACACTACCGTGAACACTGTTATTCCAAAATAAACAATGCCTCTATTTTTCATAATAATGAAATATGTTATATATTGCCAGAACCTCGAATAGTAACATTTGGAAACGATTCCTATCAAATTCTACCAAGTATAATTATATTTGTATAAGTAAAAGCTAACTATATCCATTTCATAGCAAAACTAAAAAATAGTTTATTTTCCCTGAATGTTTCATTTCCCAATAGTAGAATACACTTTAAAATATAAATATTGATGTCTTTCAATTGTCAAGGAAAGCATACAATGCACAAAGATTTGAGTGAGACAGGAAGAGAATATTGGAAAGTTTCGACAATGCAGAGAAATGAAAATATACTTCAGTTAAAAGTTTTATGCAAAATAAAAAAGCTAAATTGGAATAGAAATGAACCCAATTTGTAGTGTAACAGATCCTACAAATTTGTTAGTACTCTGCTCCTAAGTGCCTACATCTATTTCTCATTATTTATTTTAATGTATTATTTTGTTCATTTTGTACTGGGAAAAAAAAACAGATACTTGAACTTCTCATGGAAATCATTATTATTCTTAGATGACTATTCCCTTAGTTGACTGGAAGTGTGGCCAAATAAACACATGGGAAGGTGGTTAATCATAATAGTTACCAAAATGGAAGCCCTTCCTGTGTCCAGGCACTGTGCTAAGTGCACTGCTTCTGCAAAATTTCATTCAATCCTCATGTCAATCAGATGATACCATTACTAATGTCCTCATTTTACAGGTAAGGAAACTGAGGTTCAGAGAGGTTAAGTAATTTTGCCAAGGTTATATCAATAGGAAGCAGCAGAGCTGAACTTTGAAACTTGACGTATCTGTTAGCTCTTCTGCCATAGAAATACATCAACTTGACTCAAACTTACTTTTCACAAACTAGCTAGTTAACTAGCGTTTAACAGGCTCACTAGTTCCCATCTGTGTAACACAGTAGAGGCAATCCTTCTGGAGTTGCAGTGTATTAAGTATGTTTTCTGATCAAATTTATGTGATAAGAAAAAAATATTTTACTTACTTTTAGGAAAATAATTGCCTTTATGTGTGAAATATAGTAGAATATTTAATTCTGAAAAAAAGAAGCCCTGAGGCATAGTGCAGAAGTAAAAAAAAATGACATTACAAAAGTTAATTGCTCTTCTCAATATGATAGGAAAAATTAAATTGAGTTTCTGGAATGTGAGGCATTTAGAATTCTTAGAATAATGAGGTGAGGACAGATTCTAGGGATGACACACAACTTAGAATAAGACTGGGACCGAGGCCATGAGCAGATCTTTAAGAAATGTCTGAGATAAGAGTGGTCAAGGGGTTTCTAAGATCAAGGATGAATTATATTCAATGTTTCATATTTTTGCCTTGTAGGCGTTCTCTGAAATACTTGACCCCTTTCTCCTGAACCCCGCCCTCTGAATTTCATCTTAGTTGTTCTTTGGAAAAATCCAGGCAAAAGGACTATGTTGAGTTTTCATTTGAGGAAGAACAAATGGTAAAGTGCAGCAACTACAATGAAAACAATAGCTAATAATGATAAAGTCCATCCTAGGTATCTGGCCCCGTCCTAAGAATTTTTTAAGTATATATTAAATTATGCATCTCTTACAGCAACACTGTGTGGCCAGTATTATTGTCAGCATCACCATTTATGAATCAAGGAAGCACTGAGTGACACAGATAATAACTGGCACAATGCCATCTAATGCCTGGTTCCAGGGTCACTGTTCCCACCTTTCCATTTGATGGTCTGAGCTTAGAGCCAGGGTGTAAGTGACATCAACGTGTCATTTCACTTGAGGAATGTAAGTAAAGAGGGTATGACCAAAGCTATGCACTTAAACATAAGTACCCCCAACCCCCACCAAGGGGAAAACAGAATTTACACAAACATGAAGCTCAAGTCATTTTCAGATATATCAAAGGAAATTATGATTTCACAAAACTGGTCATTCCGTTCCTGACATTTAAGGAGTTGCCAAGTAATACTTGTATTTACACAGATATGCATTTAAGTGCCTTAGATGGTAATTAAGCCTAGATTGTTGAGGACTTGAATTATGCACTTACCAGCTCAATTCTAATGTATCCTTAGACACAACTATGCGTCTATCATTGGAGAACTCATGTGTCTATTCTTTTCTCCCATAGGTACTCTGAAATTCTACTCTTACATATTAAAGCCATCTTGCCATCCTCAAATCGAAAGAATCCTGAAATATGTGCTCAAGTCCATTATGGAATTCTAGAGAATAAATCATTTAAAAGCTTAAGATATCAAAAATATCACAAAATATAAGAAATGATAGAAGTTTTATTATATTTAGATATAATAATGGTGCATTTTGTATCTTTTATTTATTATTAAGGCTGTTGGGATTATTTAGTTTGGATTTGGAGAGTTCAGAAATTAAAAAAAACCTTACTTCCAAGTACATATGTATTATTTTATTCCAAAATTCCAAGATATACACCCAATTAAAAATAAAAATAAATAAAATTGTCTTTGATGTATGAGAATAAGTGTAGCTGTCTGAGAAAACACAAATATGTTTCAAGGATGTAGTATATTGTCTCTGCATTTCCCATGTAGAACTGTAGAATTTGTTTAAAATACAGCTAAAACATTTTCCATAGCATGGCTTTCTGAAGCAAAGCTTCCACTGTAACCTTAATTTTGATTCTTAAATGGTTAAATACTTGATATGGTTGATCTCATTATCTTTTTAAAATTTAATATAAATTCCATATTTAGAATAAATTTCAATAAATGGTGTTAAAGAACTGGATACATGCAGAAGAATGAAACTGGATCCCTATCTTACACTGTGAACCAAAAATAAACTTAAAATGGATTAAAGACATAAATATAAATCCTGAAACTATAAACCTCCTAGTAGAATTTTATACAATGAGAAGCTCCTTGACATTTGTCCTTGGAATGATATTTTGGATATGACACCAAAAGCTCAGGCAACAAAAACAAGAGCAAACAAGTGGGACAACATGGAAAATAAAAAAAAAAAAGAAACAATTAACACTAAGAAAGACAACCTATGTATCAGGAGAAAATATGTGAAACCATATATCTGATAAGGGGTTACAACCCGAAATATATAAGAAACTCATTCAACTCATTAGCAAAAAAAAGACAAACTGCCTGATTATACCTGATTACATACAAAATGGACAAAGGACCTAAATAGGCATATTTCCAAAAAAGACTTACAAATGACCAAGTATATGAAAACTTGCTCAACATCACTACCCATCAGGGAAAGGCAAATCAAATCCACAATGAGGTATCACCTCACACCTGCTGGGGTGGTTATTACCACAAAAATAAAAGATGTTGAGGAGATTTGGAACCCAGTGTACTTTGGCAGGAATGTGAATTGGCACACTCATTATGGAAAACAATGTGGAGATTCTTCAAAATACTGAAACTAGAACTACCATATAATCCAGCAACCCCTTTTCTGGTTATATACCCAAGGGAAATGAAATCAGTACCTTGAAGAGATATGAAGAAATTTGTATATATATATACACACACACACACACACACGTACATATACAATGACATATGCGTACATATATACAATGGAATATTATTCAGTCTTAAAAAAGGAGATCCTGCCATTATGGCAACATGGATGAACCTGGAGGACAGTATGCTAAGTGGAATAAGTTAGATTCAGAAAAAAAATTGCATGACCTTTTTATGTGTTAAAAATTGCCTTGCAGATAGCTAAGATCACACAATTTTTATTTTCTTTCATGCTTATTCTTACAGACAGAAGTTAAATGTGTCCTAATTTATAAAATTTAAAAAAAGAACTTTATCAAGTTGCTAAATTAGTGGATAATTATATAAATTATCAAAAGATTGTATCATTTTCAATGAATTTAGTGACAGCTCTTAATTTATTTAACTATCAGTTAACAGATCATAGTATTTAACACAGAAAGTGGAGAGCAAAGAATCTCAGAGTTAAATATTAGGAAATACTGCTAACTGCAAATAAATAAAAACATGGAAGTAGGCTTTAAACAAGAAATAGGGACAAATGGTAAAATATAAGGAGTTACTGGTGTTGGATTTATATTAAAGTTGCTATGACACATCTAGTGTAAATAATGTAAGATATTAAGTTTTCATTTGATTAAAAACAAAACAAAAACAAAAAACGTACCCTGCCTACCACTGCATCATAGATGCCACAAATATATTTTAAATGTATTAGCCAAAGGTGAAACAATGAAGAATAAACTATCCTTTTACTTTTTGAGGGATTAAAAATTTTTTTTGAATATAAACATTTTCCCCATACCTGTGAAGTAAGCAGATTTCATTATACTCCCAATATGTAAAGTTCTCATAGCCTTTTGTTTTTGTACTTTGTTTTCCTAAAGTACTCTTCATATTTATATAGTCACTTAAATATTTCATCAATATCTCCTCTACTACACTATAAACTCCTTAAAGAGAGTTGCTGTGTGACTGTATTCACCTTAGACCATAGTGAATGGTAGGATTTCAATATTTCAAGAAATTTGCCAGAATATAGCAATGTGTTTATTCTGTTGACAAGCTGTTACACTGTCTTGTCCCCTGCTTATATCCTTCACACACAGGAAGAGATTCCTGTATCCAGAAGCAGATTGTCTGAAAGGAATATTGCTAATAATGAAACTTTAAGCACACTGACAACTTTTTGAGAGCAATATTGTCTCTCAAAGAAGCAGTATTTGAGCACCCTAAACAATACACCACGCGTAAGACTGGTGGCGTGTTTATACTCGGAATGCTCTCATAGGTGACGTTTTCTGATCATGTGTAACTGATAATTTGTTGGTAAGTCTGATGAGTCTTACATAGCTCAAAGCAGCAACATAGTATAAATAAATGATCCAGCTTAATTGGGGTATAGCTTAAAAATGCTGTAGTTTGTAAAGAAAGTAAAGCAAAATGCGGAAATGTGAAGAGAAAACAAAATTAGGTAAATATGTTCTAGTCCCAATGAGATGATTTCAAACAGATATATTACCTTTCCAGGTGGTTACTTGAATAAATATTTAAGAAACCATTAGTAGTATTTTACCTGCAACTGTCAATGTGGATTTTTTTCACTGCCTTGGACGGGATGAAAGATCCCCAGTTATTGACCTCTATAACTTCTATGCAGCCCGTAAAGTTCTCAGCTGGTCCAGAAATCTGAGAGGGTGGAAGGGAGAGAGGGAGGGAGAAGGAGAGAGGAAGAAAGGGGATGGAAATGTACATTATTTTCTTCAATTTATTATTTGTGATGCAAACAAGTCAGAGAGTACAATCTGATTGGGGGCCTGATTTGATTTATTCAATATATTGGTAGAAAGTAATTCAACTCTTTTCATAAATATCATCCCCAAAATTATGGGGATAGAATACCACCTTAGGCAAAAGTTACCTGGAATCTGTATCTTATTTTGGCATGAATTATACAAAGTCACTTATATATGAATAATAGAAGTTTTCATTATTCATTGAAACATAGGAGAAAAGCTCATACACTCATTCTTCCCATCAAGAGAGTACACTCGTCCATCTTTCGCTTCTGTTTCTTGTCCTTTTTTCTTCCAGATGCTTGTTACTTGAACCCATCCACAGCCATGGAAACATCAAGAAACAGCTCTTTCCAGGAACAAAAGAAATCGAATAAGCTACAAGTATTGTTACATCCTGTTGCCCTGATGCATTCTGCATGCTTTTTGTGTTTAGCAGTGTGGCCTACCTATCCTTTCTAGAAAAAACTTGGGCAAAAATATCATGTCCAAAAAGATTGCCAAAGGGCCAAGAGCAAAAAAGAGAAAATGACATTGGAAAGCATTCATTTTGATGAACAAATATAGCCTCTTAATGAAAAACAGACATGACTTTCTCCTTGTTTTCACTGTGAACATGCTGTACTACACCAGTAATTATATGTTTATATAAATTTACACTGATGTGAAAAAGAGAAATTTGGAAAACTAAAAGGAGCCTTTGAGAGGGTGGAGCCCTCAGAAATGGGATCTGTACTCTAAAAAAACCCTGACAGATGAATGGATAAAGAATTTGTGATACACACACACATACAATGGAATACTACCCAGCCACAAAAAGAATGAAATAATGCCATTTGCAGCAACATGGATGAACCTGGAGATTGTCATACTAAGTGAAGTAAGTCAGACAAAGACAAATATCACATGGTATCACTTATACATGGAATCTTAAAAAAATGACACAAATGAACTTATTTATAAAACAGAAACAGACTCACAGACATAGAAAACAAACTTACGGTTACCAGGGGGAAAAGGGGAGGGAAGGGATAAATTGGGAGTTCGAGATTTGCAGATACTAACTACTATATATAAAATAGATAAACAACAGGTCTTATTTATAGCACAGGGAACTATATTCAACACCTTTTAATGGCCTATAATGAAAAATAATATGAAAAGGACTGTACATACATGTAAAAATGAGTCACTATGCTGTACACATATATGAAATGAACACATCATAAACCAACTATACTTCAATTTTTTAAAAAGTTAAAAAAAAAAGACCCTACAGAGTTCTCTGGACTCTTTTGCCATGTGATGATACAAGAAATTTGTGGCTCAAAAGATGGCTCTCACGGACCACACTGGCCCCCTGATCTCTCAGACTGCCAGCCTCCAGAACCGTGGAAAGAAATTTCTGTTGCTTATAAGCTGCTCGGCCTGGGGCATTTTGTTATAGCAGCTTTGGTGATCAAAGACACTTGCTTGTTTATTTTTTAAGCTCCTACTGTTCTATCTAGATGGAAGAAAGCGGAACAGAATCATAACCATTTTAAGAACAAATATTGTTTTTGTTCTTTGAGGAAATATTATTTTATTGTTAATTTTATAATTCTCTCTCATCCAACCTTCTCTCCTTGCCCTGCTCTTTCCCAAATTTTGAATTTCTGCTAATTACACAGTTCTGTCTGATGGTTTTTACTTGGGTCCAACAGAAACATTTCTCTAAAATTTATTCTACAACTATTTATTTTTAAGAGTTAGATTCACTAGAAACTATGCTATGGGTAGACAGATGGCTGAACAAGAAATATGGTCTTCCTTAAAATGGCTTCTAGTGTAGGTCAGAGGATAAATATGCAAACAAATATTTATAATGTAATGTTGTCAGGTGTTTCATGAAGATAGGGTCTTGGTTTGCGCTCTTCACTGCTTTATTCCTGGCACAGAATCTTAGAATAGATGATCTATAATATTACGGTAGTACGCACAAGTCTGTCTGGGCAAGTCTATAAAACTCAGATGGAAATGGGACACTGTATCAGTTTTTAAATCCAAATGCCTTAGGACTTAAGCTTTATCCTTCATCTGAGTCTTGAGCTGTCAATCCTGTGAGCTCTATGACTTTTCAAATATTTTGGCTTCTTAACTTTCTTTTTCTATAATTACCTGCACATCTTCTAGATTAGACATTTGGAAATTCTGTGCATAAAAGTTAATGTGACCAATTTAAGGGATTTTCCCATTATGTGATTGAAACAGACCTGGTAAGATTTCAAGGACACTAGGCAAATGTCAAAACCAAACAAACAAAAACATCTCCCTTTTGGCTTATTGTTGGCAGAAATTCTACCCTCTGAGATTTATCCTTTTGGATGAAGGCTTTTAGCTTATTGAAGTGTAAATATCCTCAGGGGAGGAGCATATTAAATTATCAAACATTTAGAAGCTTGCTATAATTGCTTTGATCAGATTCTTTCCTGAAGGATGAATGGGGGGTAAGAAGCGAGTGACAGGGCGGGAATACTGGGCTTGGGGCCATCAGCACCGGGAGGAAGGGCAGAGGGAGACGGAGGGCTCCCGGCACTGCCAGGTGGGACACTGTCCCTGCCAGGTGGGTTTGCTGTTGCCGCGATCTAGCGTTTCCAGCCTGATGGCACAGGGGTAACATCTGTGCTGGGGCTGTCAGAGTCCCACAGGAGCAGAAAATCTACTTTATAGGAAGTGAATTTGTAAATACAGGGAAAAGCAACTGGCGCTTTGAGCCCCAGAGACTAGCGGCGGTACTGAAACCGCAAAGGCTCACGGGAACCCCGCTTTTATGGGCCGCGCAGGGCCGGCGTCCAAACAGCCTGAAGGCACAGAGTGCTTACCCCAAACCACCAGGACAATCGAGCTCAGTTTATCATATGAGTTTGTTTCATATGTCTGAAAACAAAAAAAGTGAGTCCAATATGTAGTGTACTAGATATATCCTAACAGTATCCTGACTTATCAGGAGGAAATTCTGGAGGGGATGGAAGCAAAGAGATTTATGGTCAGATAGAAACAATCACATATTCTTTCCTGGAAAATATAAATTAAATCACAGTTTTATGCAGAGAACCTTCTGTTAAAATAAATTCCATAGTGATTAGTTCAGCAAAGCCCCAAATGGCTTATTGCCACCAGCACTGTTATTTGTCATTTCTTTTTGTTGACTTTAGACTTTTCTACAGGGCACGCGTGTTCTAATCTTATATGCTACGTATTAATTCTGTAGGTGGGCCAGTGACAGCGAAGCCAGACGCGCACCTTTGCAGTTTGTTTCCTTGTCAGTGAGAAGGGACCTTTGAAAGAAGTATTTTCCTGCCGCTTTTATTGTCTCTGAGGCAAGATTCACGCATCTGAAAACTGCCATGATTTTCTCTTCTTCTTGCTCCACCTACATCGTTTCCCCTCTTCAGATAACAGCCTACTTCCCCCCCTTAATTCGAGATGTAATATAAATTTAATACATTCTCAAGTTTCCTAGGAAATAATTTGACTCCATGTATCACATAGATGAATTTGGAATTTTCTGAGAAATCTGTGTAGTGTGTCATTAAAGGCACTGCCATTTTTATTACCAGATTCCATTAAAAAGTGCATACACATATGAGTATGTTTAGGATAATTATATGAATAACACTATGTGTAGTGCTATGCTTAATTATAATTAATGTGTATACCGTGTACATAATTATGAAGTCTTTTGATATTTTATTTTGTTTCAGAGAAGGAAGAAATACATTCTAATGAGTTGAAATGAAGGAAGAACTTTCCAGGATATTTCTTAATATGATTGCTTAGCCTTTGATCATTTACAAACTGCCTTATAATTGTTGCTATAGCTGAAATCTTCTAAAATTACTGTTTGCTTCATTTTTTTAGTTGAAGTATAGTTGATTTACAATGGGTTAGTTTCTGGTGTACAGCACAGTGATGCAGTTATACATATATATCTTTCACATATTTTAAAATTATAGGTTATTGTAAGATATTGAATATAGTTCCCTGTGCTATATAGTAGGACCCTGTTGTTTAGCCACAGGTTTCTTTGAAACAAAGCAGGAGCAACACCTCTATTCACTCATTTTGTCCTAAGCAAAAGTACTCAAGAAATTACAAGTTTGATGTGCAGTTTATCTCAAACCACACTAAAATAAAGTTAGAATTAAAACAAATAAAATAAAACTTTGTCCACACACTACCAAAACTTATCTCACACATGAGGAAAAACAGGCAATTTTGGACATGAATATGCAAATTAGTAGATGAATATGCAAGATTAACATGCAAATCCAACATTGCACGTGAATTTTGCATACGAGCATGATGCTGGAGTGAAGTAGCCAGGTTTAAATTCTGACCCTACTGCGAAACTGTGTGTCTTCCTTATTCCTTAGTTTCCTCACTAGTAAAATGCAGATAATAAAATTATCAGCCTCCCTGGGCTCTTGTGATTGTTAAGACACCATGTACGAAAATTCAGAGTAGTTTCCCACAGTGCAGTATACAGACATGTTTCTCTGCTGACTTTTACTATACATTAAGTAATCATTACAGGAGTGTTTGTACCCATCGATTTTTCCACAAGCATGGCTCCAAAATTAGCTGTTAGGTGGAGACAGAAGCCCAGGTTATTTGATCCAAATCCAAGCTCCTAGCAGAGTTGCTGAAGCTTCTAAATAGATCTAAATCACTTCCCTGAGCAGTTTATTTCTGGAGAGAGTCTAACTTATTGTTTCAAGCACACATTAATCAGTTCAAACTTTAATTCAAGTATTTACTGAGTGGCCACTGGGCACAAGACAGAGGATGTGAAGAAGCAGGCAGAGTTCATCTGTGGGAGAGTTAACAGACAACGTCCAGAAACCAACAAGGACGGGAGTCCCAGGAGAAGCCCACAGCCCCACCACAGCTTGGGCTGGGAAGTGGGAGGTGGTGTCTAGCTTCGGGAACCTGAGGAGTATGTGATCAGAAAACTTTAAGATGTCAGGGACTCTGCAAAACACTTGATATGCATTGTCTCATTGACTCCTGCCCACACGCCTCTAAGTTTCCCCTTTTAGCAAAAGCAGTAACTGAAGTGTAGCCTTATTGTCATAGTAAAGTGAAGCCTGGTTCCAGGTCCAACATGACAACATGTTATTGTATTTATATCATTTAAATATCCAATAGCAAAAAGAAAAAAAATGCCATATGTAGGGCTTGGAATTTCTGTTTCAGTTGAGTTCCATTTCACTTGCTGTTTGCCATTTGAATGCTATTTACTCTAGTCATTTATTTCTTTAAAAAATGAAATGGCATATTGTGGTCCCATGAGAGCTGGTGCAACTTCCAAAATTACTGAGCCCCTTTCTGTGAAGCAGCTTATCCATTAGGAGAATGAGTTTATTTAAGTGTTGAGTAATTATATTTCTGAATATTTCAATCATAATTCCAAACAATCAAAATGAATGTTCTTAGTATGGGCTTAAACAACACACTTTAAATTTCACATTTCCCCAGTCTTTTGTCTTCACCAGATGGACAAATTCACCTGATCAGGGAGGAGGTGTTTCTACATGGGCTTTGGATTCTGGTACAGAGACGACAGTTATCCATATATGTGCAATTTTGAAGTTATGCATGACATTGTTATGCAGAGTGATTTGGGGATGGAATTGTCTCCATATTGTCAAAATCTGTTCTGACAGAATCTCCCTTTTCCCTCTCCCATTCTGACTATGGCTGCTGTAGCTCTGAACAGAGTCGAGTGAGCTGTGGAAAATCTGTCAGGTGAGCAAGCTTAATTAGCCCAGAATAGTTCTTTAGCATTCCTGAAACCAAGCCCTAAAGACAGATATGATTAAAATCTATAAAAAATAAAAATGTACTTAAAATGCTATTTTGAGCCTCATTAAACTTGAATTAGTCAACATCTATTTCTGGGGGCAGAATCAATTTGCATTTATCCAGCGGTTCTCTTTGGCCAATTAATATTTGTGTGATCACATTAGGTAACTCGAATCAAAACAAAATAATTGAAATATGTAATAAGAAAACTACTTTCAAAAAATGACAATAAAAATAATTAGAATTCAGACTCTGGTCCTTAGTTTCTTATGATAGAATTATACATGCAATTGTTGATGCCTTTTTTTTTTCCTTTCAGGGAATATCATATAGTAAAGTAAAACAAAACAAAACAAAACAAAACACAACAAAAAACTGTGGTACATGGGTGGCCTTTTATTTCCAGTTTGAAGAGACTACAGTTAAACTCGAACTGCCAAATCAATTAAGATGCTATGGAGCAAGTGAAACTTTTATTTTTCATCTAAAAGGGATCCCAAAAATGCTTATACTTCTTTTCCATCAGGTAACTTCTTCAAAATATTTTTCTCTGGCAGATACATACAGGATGCTCCTAACTCTCTGTCACATCTGGGTAATTTACCCTTTTTCGAATTTCCCAGTACTAAATAAAAGGGATGTGTTTGAACCAAATTTTGGAAGCTTTTTGGGGACAGAGATGACATAGTTCTGGGATAAGTGTTCTTATTCTGGTTAATACACTATTATATTATAGTGATGTCAGCAAACTTTTTTCTGAAAAGGAAGAGAGAGTAAATATTTTAGGATATGTGACCTCTGTAATTGAGATGCTGTCCCTGTGGTGTGAAAGCAGCCCTGCAAAACATGAACAGGTGGGGGTAGCTGTGCTCCAGCAAAACTTGAATTTGAAAACAGGTGGCGCATCAGATTTGGCCCACAGGCTGTGGTTTGCTGAGCCCTGATACAGGGTAATCTGAAGACTGATGAGATGAACCCAGTCCAGGAAGAATATTTTCCATTGATTTTTGAGGTGAAGCTGTGTTTGTTCTATGCGGCTTTAACTTTGTGCCTGTAAAGCTGTGATGATGGAATCAGTGGACATTTCCAGAAGGCCTGCTGGGATCCTCAGGCCTTTTGGTGATGAGAATGCAATGGCATCTCATCTGTCACTGGATAATGATGCTCATCTCCTTACTGAACATCCTGTCTGTATTCTTCCTTAGGCCTTTAAAAAAGTGGAATTTTTTGATTTGCTCAGATGGAGTCTAGTCTTGGCCCCTCTGCCATCTGTGTTTGCAGCGGACATTTGTGCGTTAATACTTGTGACCAGATGGAGAGGGTTAGCACCTTAGTGTCTCTTTCACCAGCTTCGGAGCTCTGCCGGCTAGGTTGAACCTGCTTCCAAGTGGCAAAGCTTTGTGGACCACACAGTGTTAAACTGCATCATAAAAAGAGAGCAGCTGTCATAAGCCATTGGGGAAGTGCTGTGGTACAGAAGTGAGGCCTGCAAGACAGGGAAGCCACCGAAGTGTCCATCGACAGATGACTGGATGAAGAAGATGTGGTATACTTATACAATAGAATGCTACTCAGCCATAAAAAATAATAAAATAATGCCATTTGCAGCAACATGGGTGGATCTGGAGATTGTCATACTCAGTGAAGCAAGCCAGAAAGAGAAAGAAAAATGCCATATGATATCACTTATAGGTGGACTCTAAAAAAATGACACAAATAAACTTATTTACAAATCAAAAACAGGTTCATAGACATAGAAAACCAACTTATGGTTACCAGGGGTGGGAAGGGATAAATGGAAAGTTTGATATTTGCAGATATTAACTACTATGTATAAAATAGATAAGCAACAAGGACCTTGTATAGAGCACAGAAAACTATATTCAATGTCTTGTGGTAACTTATGATGAAAAAGAATATGAAAAGGAATATATGTATGTGTATGTATGACTGAAACATTATGCTGTACACCAGAAATTGACACAACATTGTAAACCAATTAAACTTCAATTAAAAATTAAAAAAAAAAAAAAGAAATGAGGCTTGCAGTTTCTTCCCAAGGAGTGAGATTTGGGTACCTCTAAGGGACTTCAGTCTCTATTCCCAAACTACCCGCTCTTGGATCTCAGGATGAAAAGCTTTCCTATTAATTCACAGGAATTCACATGCATGGTGATTTCAGTGCCTTAACTGGAATATTGGAACTTGGCTGTCTCACTCTCCAGGGTCTGTTCCAATAAAAACAATTGACGTGATACGTGGTATATAATATATGGCGCATATCTGTGCTGACAGGAGTAATCTGGGGTCATGTTGAATTGAGACAGTATCCAAAGTAAGCCGGGAGTTTGATCCCAGGAAATGGAAATGAAAGAAATTCATAGTTGAAAGTAGGCAAAGTGGTAACAAGAAAGACAATGGCACATATGAAATTGGGAGAGGAATCAAATCCTTCAGTATGGATGGTTACTGAAACCAAGGGCCAAGTGAGTCTAGTGCCTTCCAGGATAAGAAGTGTCCGTGATTTTACCATCAAAAAGAAATGTATGCATTATTTTCCATTTTATATAATATCTTGTCATTCTGTATCAGGAGTAATAGAGATGAAGAATCATAAAATGTGGGGGAGGGGGGGTTAAGATAAAATAACCTTTAGTCTTGTTCATCCTGGACTTCCAGATGTTACAGCCAATCCAAATTTCCAAAAGCATCAAGAGGACTAATGTCAGGCTGTTAACTTATCATTTGTCTCAGTGAAAGCATATCATAACTTGTGACTTCAAATAAAAGAATATTCTATTTTCAAAAAATAGAAAAGTAAAATTAAGAAAGTGTTTTTATTTTTAAATATATTTATAAAATTGAAAAAAATTGACCCTTATTTTTTACAAGGCTCTATCCTTATGACCCCATTTAGGCTGTATCTCCAAATATAGCAACATGGGGGTTAGGGCTTTACTGTGTGGATTGGGTGGGGGCACATTCAGTCCATACCAGTACTCATTCTGCCTCATTTACAATGTGAAACAAATCTCATCTCTCTTCCTTGTACCAACTCTGCCAATATTTGAAAAACTCATAGCTTTCTGTAGCTACCTAGTCTTCCTCAAGTAATTTCAAGTCTCCTCAATAATTTGAACCATTCACTGAATATGGGCCAAAAGATCTTTATCACTCTTAACAGGGGTAATTGGAACGTGAATAATGTGAGCACACTTACTTAGTCTTAGCAAGAATTTTTATTCTCATCATTTTAATTCTTACTTATTGATCTTTTGCAGTCTAATATGTGATTAGAGTTTTCCAGCTAACCCCTGCAACACCATAATATTGATGTTAATTTGCTTTTTTCCAGCCAGAATGACAGTTAAAAAAAACACATACACATATATGACTTCGAAACATGGTCTCTTATATTTTTACTCTTATATTAGTTTCTCTGACTTGATTTTAGAACCTCAAGTTCAATGATGATGACAATGGTCTCAATGTTGACAAAGAAAGAAAAGGAAAGGAGGGCGTATCACCTGCTGAGTGCTCAGTGTGCGCTAAGCGCTGCGATCTGCAAGCACGGGGCGCACGTTACAGTGTCTAATTCACATAAAGATCTTCTGATGCAGGTGTTACTATCCAAGCACTGCGAGTAAGGAAAACAAACCTTTACAAGAAACGGACCTTCACGATTTCTCTTTCACAACTGTCTGGTTTCATACTTTTGACCATTCTTGAACAATTCTAACTTCACTCAATTTTCCCACACTCTGACCTCATGCTGGGGTGCTGGGAAGGGCACACTGTGCTCCTAAATGGGAGACGAGGGGGAACGTGGGCCGTTATTGGAGACGCTCTACGCCAGCTGAAAGGTTCCCTAGGACTTCTTCCTGTGAGCGCCATGTGGTTGTGGGTCAGATTTTTCTTGTTGCACCATAAGCTAGAGCTATTTCTGATCTGCAGTAACATATGCAAGGTGAGGGTAATTATTCATCATTTTCTTCAATTGTGAAGATACTTTTTTTGGTCAAGCTAGAGTTTTTGGAAATTCAACTATAAGTAGTTCCAGCTTTCTTGAAACTAAATATGAAAGTTTAGATGGAAAATTATTTTCTTTCTCTCTCTCTCTTTTTTTTTTTTTTTTTTTACTTCTTTTACTATGAAATACATTCAGGGTAGTAATAATAAAGGCTCAGCTCTATTCCTATATGTAATGGGCCTGCAGAATGCCAAAGAGAAAACCAGTATGCCTGCTAATAAGTGAAATGCACTAGCTAGGTTAGGGAATGCCAAAGAAAAGTAACTGCTTCTCAAAAGAGGGCAGATTTTAAGGGACTTCAGTTTCAATGAATATGTTACCCAGCTCCTATGGCTTGTGGGTTCTCAGATGCAAGAAAAAAAAACAACAACAATGAAAAACAAAAGGCTTAAGCAAAAGGCTTAACTGATCCAGCCCTTTGCAACAAAGGGACTCAGAAATGTTTTATCTTAATAACCTAGGAGAAACTCAGAGTCGGAAAATTAATCTCAAGTAACAAGAGATATGCTGTAAGGTTTTGAACACAACAATGTATCTAAAAATTTACCCTTTCTGGAAAATGGAGTTCTAAAGAATATGGAACTACAATATATTCCTACTATCAGCATATTACATTAAGAGCTATAAAATGCATTTTTAAAGAAAGCCATTTGACGATTTATTCAGAAAATGTGTTCTTTGGACATACTGTGCGCCAGGTCTCCTGTCTGAGACCCTGGGGTTAGAAATGCAAATAAAATGCAGTGCCTGTTCTCATCTAGGGAAGGACACAGGCACATAGAAAACTGACTTCTACACAGAGTATGTAAACAGTGCTATAGGAACACAAATAAGGGAAAGCTGGTTCTCCGATGGGTCCAAGGAGATAATCATAAAGTGGCATAATTTGAAGAAACAGCTATCATGTAATACATATTATATGCGTATCATTTTTAAAAGAGTATTAAACATATTTAGTCTAGATTCAGATTCAACTTTTAAATTTTAATTACACTTTCTGGGTATTTCCTATCTTATAATAAAAGCAGTGGCCTCTCCAAACATAAATTCTCACAATTCTAACGTAAGTAAAGCTTCTCTTGGGCTTAAGGAAAACGTATCACAAAAATGATGCTTCAATAATGGCATTTTTTTTCCTTTTCTTCAAACTGGCGTATAACTTAGGATACATCTCATTCATATAATTGGGCTACATATTGTTTTCAGTGCCAGAGCTTTTTATGTCCCCCCCACTTCTAAATTCAGTGGCAGCTATCATTTTGAACGTAAGGTGGA
The DNA here is from genome assembly GCF_048564905.1 of Vicugna pacos. NCBI lineage: Eukaryota > Metazoa > Chordata > Mammalia > Artiodactyla > Camelidae > Vicugna > Vicugna pacos. The sequence goes on along the minus strand of NC_132994.1, from coordinate 7,507,571 downwards.
CCCACGCATGGAGATGACTTTTACGAACAGCCAGTGCTTTTATTATGTGCCTCCAAGTGTATTCTCAGAAGCATTTTTGCTTTATTGAACTTGGAATAAGTTGAATTTTATATAGTTGTTATTTTTAGGCTGTTTAGTAGGATTTTTCCAGGATCATTTTTTATTACCTCTGTATGGGATTGTTTGAACACTCAACACAGAGTGATGATATTAACTGTCATGCAAGAAGCCCTCAACAATTTGTTTGCTGGAGTTAGTGCCACCTTCTGTCACCTTGTGACTTTATATAAAAGCTTCAACTTCAATATCTTTGACATTAACTGCTGGCTTTCAAACAATAACTAGGAATGACAACAGGGGAGGTATAGAAAAGCAGTGTGCATGGCCAGCAAAATCTATACTGAAAAATCACTAAGCATGAATGTAAGAACTCAGTCCTCCACCAAATCCTAAATAAATTTTAGTAGAAATTCATGAAATAACATTTAAAACACAAGGGTACATTTTCCTTGGTCATAATACTTATTTGCATGACAAAAGAGAAAGAGTCAAAATAAATTTTCCTACTGATGTTGAAGACTTCTCTGAAATGAGAAGCAGAGGCTGCTAATTAATTATCTGAGGACAACTGGTACTCAGATGAGACCCCTTAAAAGCAATCTATTTATAAGTGTATCAACATCTCATAATAAATATGAAAAAGTGTTTCTTTCCTTCCTTTATTTAAAAATATATGACTAAATACATGATTTTTAATAAAAATGTTTAAATTATAGAAAATATAGTGATTATGCTTTAATTATTAGAACAAAGAATGAATCAGAAATTGTAAGTTTTTTGGAGGGTGGGTAGAAGAAGTGGGAGGGCATAATCCTCCTAATAAAACTATATAATCATATAAAAATGTATTTTACTTTCATTTTATTTATTTTTTAAACTAAAAAATTAAAAACATTTTCATTATTTTTAGTGGAGGTACTGGGGATTGAACCCAGGACCTTGTGCATGCTAAGCATGTGTTTTACCACTGAGCTATACCCTCCCCCGCTCATTTCACTTTAACAGCAGTCATAAATGGGGCTATCATTGTGAAACTATTCTGAGACTTCATCAGTTTTCCCAGGAGCCTCATTTAATTTCTCATAATTCAAATCATTCTCTTTTAAAGTGCCTCCCCTGTCACCATCCTTCTGGACTTTCTTTTCAATTTTTAATGTTTAACTCTGCCATCTTCTCATTTATCTGTGATTCTGCACGTGATTACAGAGTTTTCAATATCAACTTAATTGACACTGAGAAGTCTCGCGTCTTTTGTAAGGTATGCAGTTTTCCTTTTATAAACAATTTGCATTGAATTTTCCTACTGCTTTACCACTTGACTGTGGGCTCTCCTTCTGATGTTGGTGTGATGGGCTGAACATGGATGTTAAGCTAAGATGCTAGGACGGGAGGGGTTTGAAGGCAGTTGTTTCATTACCAAACATTTTCATGTCTTGATGAGTTTTCTTCCCTGTGTAACATGTTGACTGTGACTCAGATAAATTATTTAATCCTGCTAAATTTAGTTTAGTTTCTTCATTTTCAAGTGGAGAGTAAAATAGTTCGTACCCCTTGGGGGTTGTTATGATGAGGAAATTAACTAGTTTTGTGTAAAAATCTAAATAGACCGTCTGGCTCAGGGCATGTGTTCATTACATACTGGCTATTACTTCATTAGAAGCTGCTCAAAATCATCACCCGTCTATCAAAAAAAGTAGGAATGGAACACAGTCTGTGGCTCTTAAATTTTAAATTTAAGTGGCTCTTGGAATTTTATTGAAGAAAGCACAGATATTTTTACTTATAAAAAAACTGAACTGAAAAGATGCCTATTTTAAGATGGTATTTTTTGTCCCTGTAAGTTTTTGAAATTTTTACTGTTTGAGCATCATTCAATTTGTTTACATGTTCAGGCATAAAGTTGATCATTCAGAAGAACATCAAGTAAAAGTAAACATGATGGTGAAATCAGGGAACAGCTAAACCAATTCAGGACACAAAAGGAAACCCCCAAACAGAACCCAGAAAGTAAAGACACAGAAGAAGAAGATTCTAATTGGCATTAATTGTAATGATCTGAGGAACACCAGCAACACAGCAGAAGATAGAGGGAGGGATGAGAAAACCGGAGAAAAGAGCAGGAATGTAGGAAAAAATTCAAGGAACAGAAGGAGAAGGGAAGTGAGTGCTGGGTCACAGAAACAATCGGAAATGATAATTTGTGGGTGACACACCTGCCTGGAGCGTGAGACGGTGACAGGAGACAATGGATGAGTCTTTAGGGTGGGAGAGAAGCATCAAATAGAGCTTTGCCCCAGGACATGCCAGGTCCCAGATCCCGCCATGCTCAGGCACCCCTCGAAGTCCAGGCAAGCCAGGCCACCTTGAAGGTCAGACACCGTGCAGGAGCAGCCCGCGGGTGTTCCCGGGAAAGTCACAGCCGGCAGCCTCTGACATCTTCGTGCTGGGAACGCACCTCACAAACACCGGAACTTTTAGCATCTACCCTGCACAGGCACTTACTGGAATAGAGTTTATATATATATATATATATAATATATATATTTTGAGACTATATATATAAATATATATATGAAAGAGAGAGAGGCAGTTACCTGCCATCCCTCTGTTTTTCCAACCATCCCGGCTGAGACGTAAGACGTGAATAAGGAAGTCGTTTTGGATGTTCCAGGCCCAGAAGGTTCCAAGCGGAGCAAAAATAACCGTTTCTCACTGAGTCTTATTAAGATTGCAGGACTGTGAGCAAATCAATGATACGTGTTGTTTTAATGACAACGTTTTGGGGGAATGACGTATAAGGAAATTGGTTACTTAATAGTTTGGATGTCCTCATCAAAATATGAAATTTATTTTGTCACTTAGTACCTGGGAGGTTAGCTCTAATATTTTAGAGGGAAGAAATGAGTGCTTTCCAGTGCTCTGGTCATTTAGAAAGATTTCATAATGAAGGATAGGAATACGGCAATCACAGAACAGGTCTTGGTATGCAGCCTCATTTGTCAACTTTCTTCATTTTACAGAAGAAGCTGTCACCGGACTGTACCACAAAGCTGTTTGCTGCCATCAGAGCGTCATATATTAGCCTGAAAATTAACCTTTCGCTTAAAATGGAGTTAAGGGACCTAAGGACATATGAGATTTTCCCAGACTAGACGATGTGGTGATATAACTTTTTTTTGCTTATTGGCTGATACATATTTGACATAATTTAACCCAAGCTTGCTTTCTTTGTAACACACCCCCTGCTGGTGAGGTTGTGAGGAAAGGGACACAATAGACAGTATTTATCTCTAATTACTAGAGTTCATAGATATTTATAAAAACCTGACAGTAGCTGAAAAGAACATTGACTCTCTGGGCAATGCAATGAGTATAAGAAAGAGCAAAGGAGAAGTTCGATTATTGCAGATAACTTTCTCCACTTTGTATTAATAGATTTCTTGAGAAGGACAAAGGAAGAGACAGACAATAGTTAGGATCTATTTGAAAGTTTAAAACATTCAACGTTTTGTATGAGACTTCATTATCTACCATCTCAAATAACAGAACTGGTTACTCTTCAAAGCATTTCCAACATTAAGTGATCTGTTTTCAAGAACTGTATTTTCTGCATGTTTGTCAGTAAGCCTCATTTAATTCTACTCTATTGAAATTAATACAATCCAAAAATAAAATTAAATTCAATACCTTTCTAAGTCAATAGACATGTGCAAGTCCCTGTGCACCCAGATAGTGATGGAGATTCTAAAACAAGTTAATGAGAAAAGTCAATCATTTCAGAGGTACGTACGGAAGTGGAATAAAATGGAAGACAAAGTGATGATGGCAGTAAAAACAAGATGAGAAGCGCTAGGAGAGATATAAACACAGGTTGCCAAGGAAGGAATCCTATTAAGGGGAAATTAACTTCGACTTCACTTGTGGGGGAAGAAGTGTCAAAAATCAGAGGAAGGACAACAGGAGACCACTGGTGAGGGTAATTAGAGGTGGTCCCAGGCAGAGGTCAGGACACACACAGAGACACAGGGCAAGCCAGGTCTGGAGACACTGCAGGGACCTACAGAGCTGAGGAGACTGAAACCCGGGCAGAGGCGGGGATACAGCTGGGGTTTGCACTCAGTGAGAAAAGAGGCTGGAGAACTTAAAACAAGCCAGGAAAAAAGGAAAAGAGAGAGAGAGAGAGAGAGAGAAAGAAAAAAGAGGACACTAATGAGCTTAACTGCAAAACTGAAACAGACTATCACTGCCATCCTTTCAGACTCCATCCACCTTGTTATGACCCGAGCTGGGTTACATGCCCGCCCCTTATGTATTTCCCAATCGTCAGACACATTGCTCTTGGAATAGTTTACAGGATTATGTATCTCCCCTTCCTTCAGTTGTCCCAACTCCAAAAGAGTTGCACTTTTGTACTTAGTGTTATATTTTCAGTGATTGCCCAACATTTGACAAACAATAAAATCATAAGAAACATTTGCTAAAGAGTGAATGAACAACTGATAGCACATCTAAAGGCATGTGCATCAGAGCAAAGGAGCCCATCACAATGCTGAGTACCTAGTTCTTCTGTCGACATACGGTCACTCACCACAGGGGGCTACTGAACACTTGTGATGTGGCTGGTCCCGCGTGGATGAACAGTGAGTTTAAGACATACATTCAATTTTAAAGACATATGATGAAGATAAAGTATGTATGCATCCCATTAATAATGTTTTCAGGTGGGTTACATACTGAAATGACAGTAGTTTGGACATGCTGGCTTAAATAAAATGGATTATTAAAATGAATTTTGCTTGCTTCTTTTCAATCCTTTAATGAGGCTACTAGGAAATTTTAAATTATAAATGAAATATTACACAGTTAATATGTAGACTATTTGAAATAACCCTTCAGTGATTTTTCCAGGGGGAGCCTGAGCATGACTGTCCCACTGACCTCACGGTCATGCCTTGAGAATCCTGTCATAGAGAACCAGCTGGTGCCAGTGAATCTCAACACGGAGAGGACTTTCTGTTTGTCTGTTTTATTTTTGTAATATATACGTTGATGTGGTTTTTGCTGATGTGGTTCTTCTTGGCAAAGACCGTGCATTAGCATTTCATTTTCCTGGTCTCTAGCAGAGTGTCTAGGCTGTGATTTGCAGAAATGGCTGAGAGATGAAGGCAAACCCTCTGTCAAGTGTAATAAGGGCAGGTGGACTGCCCCAACACATACAGATTTTGCACATTCTATATGGAAAAAGCTCTTTAAATATTTAAAAATATGTTTTCTAGTTTTTCAGAGAACTACTATCACTTATGCTATTAGCTAACATTTCAAAAAGCTGAAAGTATGGCGAAATAATTTCAGAAACACAACATGCAGTATCCTTTTGCTTAGAGATTACAATGAACATTAGCATAATAAAGACTGAGCAGGTTTTCAGAGAAAAAGCACAATAAACAGAAGAGCCTGTGTAACCATGTTTAACTCAGTATTTCAAACTTTTCACACTAGTTGATCAACACGCCTTTTAAGACAATTCAACAATTTTAACTGTTCTTCAAGAGAAGCATCTAATTAGTAGGCAGGTAATCGTTTACTTTTCCTGAATGGTCTCTTCCTATGTTTATTTTGTTTCTAAGCCATAGCCTCACATAAAAACAATGATTCATTTTTCTTGCCAAGTAAAGAAAACACTGACCCCAAGAAAGTATATAAGATTCGTGAAGGTGAACTTGCATCTGATTCTGCCATAGTGAATCCCTAGCATAGAACAACACCTGGCATAGCACACACTCTCTAGATGGATGGATAGAAAGACAGAGAGATGGGATTTTTTTTTTTTGATAAATAAACAAAACCATGTTTGCTCTATTTCTGTTTGCTGTTCTCACATTTACAGATATACTAGTGAATTAAGATGATTTTCAGACTATAAATTGACTTCAAAGGAGATTCCATAAGACAGCTGAATCTAAAAAACATATTATTCCAGGAGTTTTAATTTAGTAATAATATTAAATGTGTTTTGAAACAGGCATTGTGTTAGAAGTCAGTCGCTAAAACAAACCAAGAACACCATGGGTCTGGTAAAGGTGTCATGTTATCTGCAGCAAAGCATCACAACACATGTTTCAAAGTGTGGGTTTGAGTTTTAGTCTTGTCACTCAATAGCTGTCTAACCAGATCAGGCCATTCAAGCTTGTGAGCCTCAGTCTCCGTATCTGTGATGGAGATGGGAGCAGTACCTGTTTCAGACAGCCGCTGCAGATGTGAAATAAACTAGGAAGTATGAGGTGCTTGTCAGAGCACCACCCAGGGGAAGTGCTCAGTGACTAGAAACTGCTATTCTAGGTATTAGGTGGTTAGATAAATGGGGGCACCAGGCAGATAAGGTGGAGGAGAGGGAGGATGGTCCGGAAGATGGCGGTATGCCCACCTCCAGCATAAAGGGGCTTTACTTCCTCTAAATGAGTCCCTGCAAGAAACTGTTTAGAATCCAACAGTCACAACCGTGCGGTAGTGGCAAGGACCTAACAGGACATGACCTAATGCTCACTGTAATACAATTAGCATTGTGGTTTAGCTCCCCCACCCCATGGGTTTTCTGTGTGCATCATGGGTAAAGACATGCACAAAAGGGACCAGCATGACTAAGCACTCCAGGGGTAAAACCATCAATCAATCAAGAGACCACCTCTAAGAGATGGTATAAGAGGCAAAGAGCATTGCTACCTGCCCTGGGATCAGCCTGCCTCTTGTGCTTGGAGGTGTACTTTCCCCTTGATAATAAGACCTTTAAAATCATTTGCTACACAACACTTTGGTCCCCTGTCTGAATTCTTCTCTTTCAGGTAAGACAAGAACTAGGGTCTTTCCCCTTCTCTTTTGGGGTAACATCTTGAACATCCATTTCAATATCACTATCAATTTCAAAATTTTATTTCCAGAGTGGAATATATGAGACTAGAAACAACTTCTAAAAGATTTCTTAATGTTTATTTAGCACAAGGTAGAATTAAATTTTCATTTTGGAAAGAAACTCAAAATAAAATAATAGTAAAGGATAACAGTAATTGGATGTGTACTATGTAATACTTCAGTCTTTCAGATTACAACCCTGAAATAGTGGCATGCCCATTTCGCAGATGAAGAAAAAGAGACCAAACAAGGGTAAGTGGCTTACCCAAGGCTGGTGCTAGGAATTGAGGGTGCTGGGATTCTAACTCCAGAGCTCCAATTTTTAGTCTTATAGCTACAGTCCCTCTTCTGAATGGATATTTATAGTGATGTCATTGAGTCTTTAGGAAGCAGTATTTCGTGTTGTAGAAAAATGGCGCAGATCTCAAAAACAGTACGCTCACAAAGTCTTGGCACTAAAAGGGCTGGCTCTGAATGATCAGAAAACGAGTTTGTCTTAGTATGCCAACATGACCAGTCACTGCCCGTTTTTGTCTTTGAAGGAGCTAGTGCAGTTACTTACAAAGGCAGCTTTAATAACTTTGGATTATGTAACACTTCACAATTGACTTTATGAAGTACTTCATTTTCATCTTAATGGATTATGTTGCACATTCTCTGAATTCATGCTTCACTTATTTTCCCAAGTCACAGTTTCCTTAAATTCTACTTTATGATTTTCAAATGTGAGATCATTCACCTGAGGGCTCTGTCTGTAGCCTTTGGCTAAATTAGCCTTAAGTTCTTAGATTTCACTAGAAAACTATCTCCCAAATTAATATTCCCAAAGCACTTTAGCCAAAAATGGATTTTATTTCACTTTCTGTTGAGTTACTTAGATTATGCTGCAAAATTAAATAGGATTTTAAAATTATTATCTGTATTACTAGAATTCCCCAATTAATATAAAATAGATTACTTCTTGCTTTATTTTACCCATTGCCCCTAACCATTTGCAAGCAAGCATCAAAGCTCTTTGATTTTAATAAATCTATTAACATAAAAGGTGCATATATATTCATTTATCTCAGTTTTTATTTGTATTTTTTTTCGTGGTTTAAGCTATGGACAAGATGTGTTACTGAGAGGTTTTGTTGATCTGTTTGTTTTAAAATGAAAACTCTTTGAGGCTTTTTACAAATAAATGGAAATTTAAGCAGTAACAGAAGGAAGACCAGATGGGAGCCTTTTAAGAGGTGTCCTCCGGGGTATTGTATGAAAGTTAGGTGACCCTAGGTGAACAGAAGATAACAGAAGTTGTGACTTGGATAGTATCTTAATATAAAGAATATCTGTGTAATCCATACTCTAGTGAATAGTATATTACATAATTTAGTATCTCATATATATATATATATATATATATACACACTAAATATTATATGTATGTCATATATACTACATATATGTGTGGGTATATACATACATATATGGTAGTTTTTAGCACAGAACTGCAGAATTTTGAACTGGAGTAGACTTTGAAAAATAGTGCAGTTCAACCTCATCATTTATAGAGGAGGTTTGAGATTTAAAGCATTGGTCAGCAATGTAAATAACCTGTTGTGTTTTTTTTTTTTTGGCAAAAGTATGATTTTTTTTGGCAAAAGAAAAATCAATGTCCTCATTTCAAGTCTGGTGTGTTTTCCCACCAATCCAAGTTGTTTCTTAAAAGAGCATATGAAAGTACACTAAAATATATATTTTTCTACATGTAGAAACATGCACCAATCTGCAACCTTTATTTGTACCAGCAGAGATTAGAGAGCATTAGACTACAGTTAGCATGTTCTTTGAGGTCAGAGAGTTTGGCTTAAGTACCAAAAAGCAATGGAATGTTCTTAATACAGATGTGCCTAAGATGTGAACTTGTCAAATGAATGTAGTAATGTTGATTTGTGGTTGAGGTTCCAGTGAGTGATCACATCCTACATAACTGACCTAGGAAACCAGAGCCCTCTAGCTGGTCCCCTCCTGTTATCCACAGCCTCATGTCTTTTCAAACTCAAAACCAATACTGCTCAAAGCTGAGTGACATTTATCAAGAAAAAAAGGTTCAGGATTCTTCAATATAAGAGCAATTTTAGTAAAATGCATTATTTTATTTAAAATATAAGTCAGAGGAATAACATCAGCAAGATGGCAGAGTAGGAACCCCTGAAACCTCTTTTCTCCCACGAACATATTGATTCAGCAACAATTAATGGACAAATTCCCTTTGTGAGAAACCAGAAACTAACAGAAAAGTTCTTACACCTTGGAAAAGGTGACACTAGACTCACCAGAGCCAGCAGGGAGACAACTGACACCCTCTTGCCAGAAATCTTGCCCTCAGCATAGCACCATAGGATCAGGAAGAGACCCCCTAATTCTCAGGTTCCCCTAGCAGAGGAAGGAATTGGTTTGCATGTCAAGTGCTCCAGATCCTCTGAGAGCATTCCCAAGGAACTGGTTTCTGTCTTACCCATCTTGGAGCTCTCATGGTGCCAACACAATCTAGTCACCCCAGGGAGGACGGAGGCAGCAGCTTGGGCTGCTGGATGCCATTGGTCTTTTTCCCTGCCCAGCATAAAGTAGGAAGGTGAAAATTTCAGCTTCAACTTCCCCCTGAGGAGGGAAAGAGTTAATCTGTACATCCAGCACCTCATTTCTCTGGGGTTTCCCCAAAAGTAGCATCTGTCTCATCAGTCTTGACTTGCACAGCCTACCTGCCCAGGGGGAAACAGATGGTGGCTTGGGCTGGTAGATGCCATCATTCTAGTCACTGGTTCAGCACGGAGCAGGTGGACAAAAGCCACAGCTGTCTACTTCTTCTTCAGGATGGAGAGAATTGGTAGAGGCCCAGAGAGTCTCAGACCAGGCTGATAGGTGGGAGACTTCTGTAAGAGGCCAGTGTGTGAACACTCAGGGAGGTCGATAATTTGTCTAATGCATAGACACCAATGCAGAGAATCAAGAAAAAAATGAAAGTGTAGGCAAAAGTGTTCCAAACAAAGGAACAAGATAAGAATCTAGAAAGTGACCCTAATGAAAGAGTTATATGATTTACTTGACAGAGACCTGCAATTTATTCTCATAAACATGCATGCCAACATTAGGAGAACAATTAATGAACATAGTAGTAATTTCAACAAAGATAGTAAATATAAAATGAATACCAAACAGAAAGAATGGAACTGAAGAACATAACAGCTGAATAGAAAAATTAACTAAATGAACTCAATAGGAGACTAGGTCAGTTAGAAAAAAGGATGAGTGAACTCAAAGCCAGGTCATTGGAAATAATTCAGTCATAGGAGCAAAAAGGAAAAAAAAAGAATAAAAAGAGGGAAGAGGCTTAATGGATTATAAGAAACCATCAAGCTGACAATACATGTATTGTGGGACTTCTAGAAGAAGAGGGAAAGACAGAACCAGAAAGCTTATTCAGAGAAACAATGGCTGAAAAGTTCTTAACTAGGGAAGGAAATGGACACCCAATCCCAGAATTCTAAAGAACATCTAAGTATGATAGGCCTAAAGAGAACTACACTGAGACACATAATCAAATTGCCAAAAGTCAAAGACAAGGAGAATTTAGAAAGCAGCCAGAGAATGACTTCTCACAGATAAGGGAATACTCATAAGACTAATGAGCAGATTTCTCATCAGAAACCTTGCAGGCCAGAAGTGAGTGGAATGATATATTTAAAGTGTTAAAACAAAAACCCTGCCAAGCAAGAATACCATATCTGGCAAAATTCTTTTTTAAAAATGAAAGAGAGATAAAGACTTTCTCTGATGAACAGAAGCTGAGGGAGTTTTTCACCACTAGACCAGCCTTATAAGAAATAAGAAAAGAGTTCTGCAAGTTGAAATGAAGGGACACTAAATAGCAACATGATAGCAAAGAAAGTATGAAACTTCTTGGTAGAGATAAACATATAAACACATAAAGAATACTGTATTACTGTCATAGTGGTGGGCAAATCATGTAAATTGCGACAATAATAACCACAGTGTGGGCAGGGAGAAGTTAAAGTGTAGAGTTTTTGTGATTGAACCTACTTGTTATCATATTAAAAAATGTTATATTTATATGAAATTTATGTAAACCACAAGGTGACCATGTATAGACACACAAAACCTAAAGAAGTTACATTAAAAAATAGGGAAGGGGATCAAAGATGTCAATACAAAAAATCAACAAAACACTAAAGAAGACAGCGAGGGAGAAAAAAACAAGTAAAAAACCAAAACTAACAGAAAACAACTAAGCAATGGTAAGAGTAAACATTTCTCTATCAATAGTTACTTTAAATGTAAATGGATTAAACTCCTTCTTCAAAAGGCATAAAATAGCTAAATACACCAAAAACAAGACCAAACCATATGCTGTGTACAAAAAAACCTCACCTTAGATTTAAGGATGCACATTGGTTGAAAGTAAAAGGATAGAAAAAGATATTCCACAGAAATGGTAACAGTAAGAGAGCAAAAGTGGCTGTCCTTAGACAAAACAGACTTTAAGTCAAAATTTGCATAAGAGCCAAAGGTCATTTATATAATAATAAAAGAGTTAACTCAGCAGGAAAATGGAATAATTATAAATATTTATGCACCCAATATCAGAGCACTTAAAAATATAAACGTTGACAGAACTTAAGGGAGAAATAGACAACAATACAATAACAGCAGAAGACTTTATACTCACTTTCAGTAATGGATAGAACATCCAGACAGAAGGTCAATAAGGAAGGAGAGAATTTGTGTGACACTATAAACCAAAGGATGCAACAGATATATCCAGAATATTCCACCCAACAGTAGCAAAATATACGCTCTTCTCAAGTGCTCATAAATATTTCCCCAGGATAGATCACATGTTAGATCACAAAATAAGTCTTAACATAGTCAAGAGGACTAAAATCATTTCAAGTTTCTTTTCTGACCACAATGATAAGAAACTAGAAATCAACAGAAGGAAAACTACAAACTTCAATAATCTGTGAAAATTAAACATTACACTCTCAAGAAAGCATTGAGTCAATGAAGATATCAAAGAAGTAATTAAGAAAACACCTCAAGGCAAGCAAAAAATAAGACAGAACATCTCAAAGCTTATGAAATGCGGCAAAAGCTGTACCAACAGGGAAATTCATTGCAGTGAACACCTACAATTCAAATGAAGAAGAATCGCAAGTCACAACCTAACATTACACCTAAAGGAACTAGAAAAAGAAGAACAAACAGAACAAAGGAAGGAAATAACAAATAAACAGAACACCAAAAACGCGGGCGACACAAACAAGAACAGACGAGTGGGACTGCATCAAACTGAAACGCTTCTGAATATAAAAGGAAACAAGCAACAGAGCGGAAAGGCACCTTACAGAATGGGAAGACATTTTTACAAATCATGTATTTGACAACGAGTTAACCTTCAAAATACGTAAGGAACTTCAACACGTCAATAGAAGAAAACCTAATAACCCAATTAAAAACGCACTAAGGGCTTGGATAGTCGTTTCTTCAAAGAGGACATACAAAGGGCCAACAGGTATATGGAAGAATGTTCAACGTCACTAATCATCAGAAAAATGCAAATCAAAACCACAATGAGGTACCAACCCACACCTGTTAGGATGGCTCCTAAAACTGCATACGAGCCCCTGTGTCCCTGTCCTTTCGAGTAAAAGGCTTTTGCTTTAGTCCCCCAGGCCTCCCCTGAGTCTCTGAAGGTTGGTTCAAGAGTTAATAATTAGGAAATGTGAAGATGTGTAAACCAAGAGTACTTGTTGGATTGGGAAACTGGTAACAATTTAGACTATAAATCAGCCACATAGCAGAGTCACTGCACTCCCATTTCCCTGAAACACATGCATAAAAATCTGACACGCATTGCTAAGTTAAAGGACTTACAGGAGGCAGACACCCACCAGATGAAAAGGGCTACTGCAAGCATGTAGACCCTGGACCAGCTGAAGACCGGAGATGCCGGAAGACTGGTGATGCTTGGAACTTCATCTTGATGCCAACCGATCTGAGAACTGTGCACGAGCTGATCATGACCCCTAAGGCCCCTCCCTCACACTGTCTTTAAAACTTATGTCTCCAAACCACCAACTTGAAGATGATCTTAGGACATTAACCATCATCGTCTCAGGTTGATGGCCTCCTGAATAAAGCAACCTTTCCTTTTCTATCAACACCTGTCTCTTTTTTTTTTTAAGGTGTAGGTGCTTTTTTTTAAAAAATTTTTTTTATTAATTTATAATCATTTTACAATGTTGTGTCAAAGTCCAGTGTTCAGCACAATTTTTCAGTCATTCATGGACATATACACACTCATTGTCACATTTTTTTTTCTGTGAGTTATCATAACATTTTGTGTATATTTCCCTGTCAACACTTGTCTCTTGAGTATTGATCTTTCTGGTTGCAAGCAGCTTAACTTGGGTTTGGTATAGGCCTTGTATGTATATATACATATAATATGTGTATATATATATATATAATTTATTATATAAATATAAATGTATATATATAATGACAAATGTTAGCGAGAATGCTGGGAAATTAGAACCATTGTACACTCTTGCTGGGAATGCAACCTGGTGCAGCTACTGTAGAAAACAGTATAAAGCAATCTCATTTTAGGGTGTTTATTCAAAAGTATTGAAATAATTCCTTTCTACATTTTAAATGAGATTAAATTAGTGTGAGGTAGATACAGTAGTGAGTGTAAACCAGTGCTCTTGAATAAAAGAAACTATGATTAAATGCATGGAGAAGTTTTCAAAACTAGAAACACACACAAATCTCACACAAATTAAGGAGAGAGCTTAGGGATGACAGAAAGTAGCTGGAATGTGGATCGACTCAGAGTCAGGCCTTCCGAGACTTCTCTGACAGTCGGAGTTTTGCAAGAATAGCAAGAAGTAGATGCAGAGCTGATAAAGAGATGAGTCAGAGCAAAAAAAAAAAAAAAAAATGGAAGAGAGGTTGGTGGAGACAGGTGGAGATGTGGGAGGGGAATCTGTCCCAGTGTTGGGTAGGAGACAGTTTCTGCCGTAACACAAAGTGAGGCTTAGTCCATAAAGGCTTCCTGGCAGACTAAGGAAGGCATGCCTTCACGTGGGAATAAATTAAACGTGATTCTTACATGTGCAAGGAATGAAAAATAAGTCTCATTAGGTTGGTTTACATCTGACACTTTGTTGACTTGTGGCCAGATGCGACCGATGGCAGAAGGGGCAACCAAGGGCCCAAATGGTAGTTCAGCAGAATGGGCAAGTGAATGAGTGAGTGACTCACAAAAATGAACCTTAAAATGTTGCAATGAAACTTTGATGTCTCTATGATTTTGTTTATGTTTATCAGAGATGCACCTATATAAAAGGCTCTGCTTACTGTAGAGTGATTCTGTTTTTAAGATTGAATGGACAGAAAATAAGGACATCATTTACAGATCCCAAGAGAGTTGAATAAAGTATTTTTCTTGATTTTTCCTACTGGTATGTTTCAATTTACTTTTCATTACATTGTGTCCATCTAACAAGTGTCTTGGAAGAGCTCAGAAAGGTTGACAAGCATGCTCTACACTGTATCACAAACAATTTACTGAGGTGTCATTACCTCTGTAAACTGATAATGAGTTGTGATGTGTAATATTATGTATCAAAATATTCTACAGAAAGTGAAACAAAGACAGTTTAGGTGATTTTTTTCATTTATTCTTCAAGAATCTATCACAGCTTCTAAAAGAGAATTCTGTCTTTATGTCACAGACTACTAATTCAACAGTAATTTTTTTGGCTAAGAGAGTTTTTTATGGTTTATGATTGAGAGGACTTTTTATAAAAGTGTAATAAATTAATTATTGAATATGCAAATCAGTGTTTTGAACATACATAAAGCAGTAATACTTATTTGCTGAAACAAAGTGTTCTTGTTTACTCAAGAAATTCACTTAAAATGTTTAAAATTATTACCTTCTCCTACTATGTTAAAATTCAAAATTAAAATGTTTGTTTAGATTCTTGGAATCAGTCACTGCTATGGACTGAATATTTGTGTCCCCCTGGAAATCATTTGTTGAAATCCTAAACCATAATGTCTTTGTATTAGGAGGTGGGCCTTTAGGAAGTGATTCAGTCATGCAGGTGGAGTCCTACTGAAGGAATCAGTGCCCTTATAAAAAGATGCTGGAGAACTCTCTTGTCCCTTCCACCAATGTGAGGACACTGCTAGAAGACAGCTGTCTGTGAACCAGGAAAGGGGCCCTCATCAGATTCAAACCTACCAGCACCTTGGAATACCCAGTCTTCATAACTGTGAGAAATAAATGTTAGGCTACCCAGTCTACATCATTTTTGTTACAGCAGCCCAAATGAATTATGTTAGTCCCCGTTTCTTCAAAAATCCCAATCCTGCATAAGAATGTATCCATCCTATATTCTAACATTTGTAATTGACTTGAATATGAAAAAAAACTAGTGTCTTTCCAGAACACATTTTATGTTATCAACTTTTGAGAAAGAAAAAAAATTCACTGATGGATTAACAATAATAAAATTTACTTGCATAATCATTTGATTCCCTTTTATATTTAGCAAGGAGAATAGTTGGTATATTGTAACTTGGTCTGCATTTGTTAGGAATTAAGGTTTCGTGTCCCTAGGCATTTTGGAGACAAAAGCAGGAGCCCATGCACTGAAAAGTGTAAGCAATTAAAGCGTGACCAAGGGAAGTGTTTTCCTACCGCCAGAGAGGAGGCATTTACTCTCAGACCTTGGAAGTTATCACCATTATGGTTATTAGGAGACTCAGAGTTTTTCACACTTCAGGCAGAAAATTGAAAGTGTCTAACTGTTTCATTCTCTCCTCACATACTGAGCTCTGTGTGTTTTTGTTAAAGGAAGCATTAAACAACCTGTCAGCACATACACATTGGATTAGGGACTTTTATCATGTGGAGGGGCTCTAGCCAGTGCAGAGAAACACTATTGGAAGCTTGGAGGCAGGAAAATAATTGTAACTTAGCACTTATTATCTAGAGAAATCAACTATAGTTTTCTTCCTTAGTGTTTTATACTGTGAACCTGTTGTTTTTAATTTTCTGAGCACCGACAACCCACAGTGCTCAAACAGTATCTCTTAATCAGAGCACAATAATTAGATAGAGCCTGCATGATATTCACGGGGGCTACATGGCACAGAAATTCACTAAGTGAGTTTCTCTTCCTTTTTTCTGATTTATCATATGACTTCTCTTTTAAGTATACTAGGGATAAATTTTATAGCTTGTTCAATCACGTAAGTATATATCACATACACACACACACTTGCACACACACACACAGTTACTATGACACGATAGTATAAGAGAAGAATGAAAATCAGTAAGGGGCTGACAAGACATCTTTCAAATACAGCATATTTAACGAGGTGAAATCTTAGTTGTTTTTTAATTTCATGATATATTTACCGGTACACACACTGAATTTCTTCTAAATCTGATTGCAGCAAATGTCTGGTTGCTCTACATCACAAGATTGTTATCAAGATTGTGGTGAGGCAATCCCTTAGAAAATGCCAATCATTTCAAACAAAGTTCTAGGAGAAAAAGTCTTCAGAATATAGTTAATTAAAATGATCTCTGCAACTCTACTTTGACACTCTATCCTGCCCTAGATTACAAGCTTTTCTCTCATTTTATTAGCAAACTTCTAGCAAAAGTAATCTAAAATCACTCTGTTGCTTCTTCTATTCCATGTATTATTATTATTACTGGTTGATCTTTTTTAGCTTGAACATATGCTCCTTTTAGAAATGTTCTCCATCTTTGGTTTGTGTGGCAACGTATTTTCCCTTGTTCTATTACCAGTCTCTTACTCTTTACCCACGTTTGTGGGCACCTCTTCTTTAGCCCCTCAGTGATGTCGAACCCCAGTCCTTAGCTTCTCCTTGTGTCATTCTACGATCAATCTGATCAGTGACTGTGGCTTCCACTATGCCCTATGTAGATTCCCACAGTCATACAGTCATGATCTCTTGTGATCTCCAAGCCCATAATTTTTTAAAATTTATTTTTTATTGAGATAACTTTGGTTTATAACATTATATAAGTTTCATGTCAACAACATCTTATTCCTACTTCCAAGTATGCTACAGCAGGCTTGTCACCAAAAACTTTAATTCTTACCCATCACCAGACAGTTGATCCCTTTGCCCCTCTTGAACCCCACTCCCATCTTCCCCTCTGGTAACCACTACTCAGTTCTGTGTATCCATGGTTTGTTTTTGTTTGGTTTGCTTTGTTCACTTATTTTGTTATTTTGTTTATTTGTTTGTTTCTATCTTCCACAGATGAGTGAAATTATACATATTCATCTTTCTCTGTCTGACTTATTTCACTTAGCATAGTACCCTCTAGGTTCATATCTATAATTATTCACAAGTTCAATAGCTTTCATAATCATCCTCTCGTCCTTATTAATTATTCCTATTATCTAACTTTACCAATTTTTGCCCTGTAGTCTAAACCCCTCCAATCCCATACTTCAGTTGCTATCTGAATGAACACGACATGTTACTCCAGGTTCAAACTTCTTAAGTGCTTCCTCCAGGCACCGGCATTTAAATACACAGCACTTTGTATTTTATTCAGGATCCATTATGCTCAGACTCATGCTCACCTTTCCAGTATCAAGACTTCTTCTTTTCAAACTTCGTGTCTCCCCAGTAAATAAATAGTTTCTACTCCCATTCCACTTCTCCTATGCTTTTCCATTACTAAGCCTGTTTTGTCTGCCTGTAATGACAGTGTATATATTTTCTATCTTGTGGACACTCCATCATCCTTCAGATCTCTGCCTAACTACAGACTCTTACTCCCCCAAGGAGCCCAGGAGGTTTCCTTTTCTGTTTTTCTGTATTGCTGCTGTGTATTTCTATTAGAGTAAACACCTAACCCTATTAGAGATATTTGTGTGTTTCCTCAATCAATTATTATCCCCTTGAGTCTTGAGAACCTGCATTTAATTAATGTAAGCTCACAAAAATTAAATTCTGCATGAAAACCCAATTTTTACTTGGGAAAAATATACATGGTTAGGAAATAAGAGATCAATCCAAATCTAAATGACTAGAGATTAATTTATGCAAATTTTTAGAATCTTTTCATCCAGTCTTTAATCATTCATTTAAAAGATGCTTACTGAGCAAGTACTATGAGACAGAAACTGTACTTGCCCTGGGGTACAGAAAGGTAAACAGAACATTTTCTACTCTTTTAGAGCTTATAGTCTGATTTATCTAGGAAAAAGTCAGTAAAGTGTATTCGTATTATAGAAGAAGTTCCACAACTCTGTTTAATGATCAATAAATATACTGCTAATGGAGCAAAGTTGAATCTACAGTAAATTCCATGTGCTTACAAAATATAATTTCCTTATTTCATCAAGGGCATATGTGTCACATCAACTATGCACATGACTTTTGTTCTTTAGCTACATTTGCTTTGAAAGTTTATAGTTTACATATAAATCAAGTCATAATAATTACAGTGAGTAGACTTTTACCCATTTTGTATTACTAGTGAGAATCGGAAATAACATCTTCCTGTATCTCCAATAAGAAAAAAATAAGAAGTTTAAATATGTAGAGTACAATGATGAATACAGTAAGATTCATAAATGTAATAAGCTATTGGCACACTTAACAAGTAGCATTAAAATTTTAAAGTAATGATCTGTAATAACATAAAGTGGAGCCAAATAGTCAATAGCATTTAAGTCAGCATGCAAGATTTTACCCTAAAGCATAGGTTAATAATGACAACAATAAGCTAATTATCTAAATGGAAATTTAGAAGGTAGGCTGGCACATGAACAAAACTCAGTAGAGAGTATTCTTTCATTTTAGGAACTCCATGTGAAGCAGAAACTGGGCATGGACTCTGGTGCCATTTCTCAGGAAATCCTTTTTGTTTGTTATTAAGCCAACCCCTTGGATATCCAGTGAAATCACTAGTGTAGGGGTGAAGGAAAGCTCATATGCTTATTTCATTATTGTGAAATATAATGCACATATATAGTCATAAGATGGAAAAATAGCTTGATACTAGAGCAATTTTGTGTAATGAGAATAGTAAACTTTTAGTAACCCCTTGGCAGGATTGATTAAGACATATATGTTAGTAGAATGCAAACCTTTTTTTGAAATCATGGAGATATGGCCCCACTAACTAGGAAACTCCTAAAGTTTACCTACTTTTCTTTTTCATAGAAGTGACATAATAAATGTATTTTGTAACATTAAGAGAAATACCTGGTTTGCTCCATGTAGACCTGGAACTCCACCAATAAAGACAGCCCCTGATTCTGGCAGGGGTTCTCCAGACATGCGACCAATAGATTCGCTTGCTTTTATAGTCTTCCCTAGAATAGTCAGTTCAGCCTTGCATGGATCCAATTCTTGCCTGCAACCATTTAGATAAGAAACTTATGGTTTTAGCATGCTTTGCAAAAACATTTGTTTGACCAATTGTTTAAGCTATTAACAAAAAAAGAAAGATTCAAGTAAATAGATCATCTCACTATAAAACCAACAAAGCCAAAAGTAGATTAATCTGTTGTAAATTAGAAATCCTTAATGATTTAAGTACATCAAGTCAAATTTTGATAAAACAACAAATTGTTGTGATTGTCTAATGAAATAAACAAATCCTGATAATAAACAGATCTTCCTTATGAAGGACTGAAGTGATATTAAAGTCCAATATTCTACTTCAGGTTTTTACATTGTTAAATTTTCTATGTGTGTGAAAATTACTGTAACAGATCAGATTTAGATATGATTATCTAATGGGCAATATATCTTTAGGTTGAAAATAGTAGTATTGCAGAGAGTAATTAGTTGTGGAAATACAAATCATAGCAAGAAATAAAGCAAATAAAATAAAAAAAACACTAATTGAATATAACTTAATTAAGAAACTTCTAGCCATAGTTTTCATGTGCTCATTTTTTAGAAAGATGAGAAAAAGGCTTCAACAATATTTTAACATGTAAATATGCATGTCTCATTTACTCTAGCCATTTATTTAACTAATCATGTAACCCAGGGACTAGAAACTGTGGCCCGTGGGCCAAATCTTGCCTGCCACCACTTTATAAATAAAATTTAACTGTAATAGAATAACATAGTTCTTTACACATAATCAATGGATGCTTTCACAGCAGAGTTGAGTAGTTGCAATGAAAACTCTAAGGCCTGAAGAGCCAAAAAACTTATCATCTCATTATACAAAAAGTTGATAGATTCATTATCTAATTGATTTATTTATTTACCTACCCAGCAAGTAACTTTAATTATAATCCTTTTCAATATCCACATTCATAAGATACCTATGAAATATTTACTTATCAATGTCATCCTACATTGTGAATATGCAACATTCTGCATTGCATATACTTACATAAACTTTTTAAACCTTATTTTTATAAAAATATAGTTGATTTACAACATCATATTAGTTTCAGGTGTACAACATAGTAACTTACTATTTTTATAGATTATACTCCATTTAAAGTCATCACAAATTAATGGCTTTATTTCCCTGTGCTGTACAACACATTCCTGTTGCCTAGCCATATAATACAGAGTAATTTATACCTCTCAATCCCTTACCTCCAACCTGCCTCTCCCCCAGCACCCTTCACCTGATAACCGCCAGTCTGTTCTCTATACCTGTGAATCTGTTTCTGCTTTGCTATATTCGTTCATTTGCTTTATTTTTTAGATTCCACATGTAAGTGATAACTTAAGCATAATGCCCTTCTGGGCATATAGCCTGAGGGAGCTCTAATTTGAAAAGATACATGCACCCTGATTTTCATAATAGTATATATATTAGCTAAGACATGGAAACAACCTAAATGTCCATTGACAGATGACTGAATAAAGAAGCTGTGGGATATTTATACAATGGACTACTACTCACATAAAAAAGAATAAAATAATGTCATTTGCAGCAACATGGATGGATCTGGAGATCATCATTCTAAGTGAAGTAAACCAGAAAGAGAAAGAAAAATACCATATGATATCACTCATTTGTGGAATCTGAAAAAAAAAAAAAAGAAAAGAAAAAGGAAGATACTGATGAACTTATTTACAAAACAGAAATGGAGTCACAGACAGTAAACAAACTTATGGTTACCAAAAGAAAAGGGGGTGGGAAAGGATAAATTGAGAGTTCAAGATTTACAAATATGAACCACTATATATAAGATAAATAAAAAAACAAATTTCTTCTGTATAGCACAAGGAACTATAATATCTTGTAGTAATCTATAATGAAAAAGAATATGAAAATGAATACATATATGTATATGCATGACTGAAACATTATGGTGTACACCAGGAATTGACACATTGTAATTGACTACACTTCAATTAAAAAAGATTTAAAATAAAAATAAATAAAAATAAGCATAATACCATCTAGATATATCCATGTTGCAAATGGCAGAGTTTTATTTTTTAATTTGACATTAGTTGATTTACAATATTAGTTTCAAGTGCACCACACAGTGATTCAAAATTTTTATAGGTTTAAAGTTATAAAATATTGGCTATAGTGCCTGTGCTGTACAATATAACCTTGTAGCTTATTTATTTTATATATCTTGCCCCTCCTCTCTTCCTCTCCCCATTGGCAACTATTAGTTTGTTCTCTATATTTGTAAGATATATGGAAGCAGCCTAGTGTCCGTCAACAGATGAATGGATAAAGAAGGTGTTGTATTCACATATTTACATAAACTTTTAATTTAGTTAGGCATAATGAAAAGGCTAAAAATTAAGTCTCTATGAACTACCATATTGAGAACATACTCAAGTAACTACTACCTAAGTCAAGAGGTGAAAATTTACTGTTAAGAGTCCCCACCCCAACACACACACACACACACAGTATCACACATTCTCCAACTTCATTCAGTGCTGTGCTTTCAATATTTATCTTCCTTATTGAATCTAATAGTAATTTGGTTTTTTTTTTTCAAGATGTATTATTATGTTGATATTTTATAAATTAGTTATTCTAGTTTTGGTATACATTTTGGTGCTATTATGAATACTGATGCTATAAACATGCTTGTGTATATTGTTTCGTGAATATATATGAACTTCTGTTGGGTATTTAACAAAAATAATTTAGAATTCTTTACACTTGGGATATATGCTCTTTTGGTTTTATTGCACTTTATTTTTCCTTCACACATTTTTACTTTCTTATAGTGTCTTTTAATGATCAAAAGCTCTTAACATTAATGTACAGCAATTGATCAGTCTTACTTAAGGATTCATCTTTTTGTTTGTGTTGTTGTTCATTTTCTGCCCTATTTTTCAAAATATTATTTCACTATTGATATTTAGCTCTACAATCCACCAAGAATTGGTTTTATATATGGCCCCAGGTATATATCAATTTTTTTTCTCATGGAAATTGAATTGACTCAGTGACATGGATAGAAAACAACTGTCCATTCTCCACTGTTCTTCAGTATTACTTTGTCATAAATCATGTTTATATATATATGGGTCTGTTTCTAGACTCTTTATTCTGTTCCTCTGGCCAATTTTTCTGTCTTTATACAAATACATCACTGTCTTAAAACTTACTCTAAAAATACAGTATTTAATATCCACTAGAGTATATAAATCCTCCTACTTGTTTTTTCTCCCTCAACAAAGTTTTGGCTAGAGGTGTGTGTGTGTGTGTGTGTGTGTGTGTGTGTGTGTGTGTGTGTGTGTTCCTGGGCTCTCTTTCTATTTTGGGGGTTGATATTTCTAGCCCTGTACCAACACCACACTATGAAATACTGATACTTCACAGTAAGTCCAGATATTTGTAAATTCTCTTCGTTCAGTTTTTTTTAAATTGTAGATTATCAGATACTGTTTTCTCCTTTTATTCTTTTAATCATGATGAATTATGTTGACTGGTTTTTGAATGTTTGAAGACATTCCTGGAATACCTTAGTCATAGTGTGTGTCTTATTTATATAACACAGGACTCACTTTATATTTTAGGGAATATGTTGACATATTGTTGACATATTCCTTAAAAAATAGAGAAGTGAATCTTGTGTTATATAAACAAGACATATGTGAGAAAGACTGTCCTTCAAATTTCCTGTCTTGTACTGCTCTCGTAAAATTTTGGTTTCAAGATTATGCTGTATCTTATATTCTTTCAGGAAGTTTATGTAATATTGATGTTACCTCTACCTTTCATGTATGATAGAATTTACAACTATAACCACATGGGCTTGGAGTTTTCTTTGAGTAAATTATTAAATATGGCTTTAATGTATTTAAGCAATATAACTCTATGTATTATCATATGTTTTTTTCCTAGGATTTTTAAATTTAATCTAAATTTTGAAAATAATTGGTAAAAATATTTCATAATTTCCTCTTATATTTTTATTGGTGTCAGAATTCTAATGACACTTATTTTTCTTGTGATATTGGCTATTTGTATCTTTTCTCATTTTACTTGTTTTGTGGATCAACATTGGTAGAGAGTAGTAAATTTCAAAAAAACACTCTTGGCAGGGTTGATAGTCACCATTCTGTTTTCTACTTTGTTAACTTTTGCTCTTTAAGATTTTCTTCCTTTAACTTTCCTTGGGGCTTAATCTAGTCTTCTGTTTCTAGGGGTTTTAATCTAATATATTGTCTCAAGATTGTAAATTTCCCTTGAAGAATATATTTAGCTATGTTCAACAAGTTCTATTATTTATTACCATCTGCTCAAAATATTTTCTCATTTCTTTTGTGATTTTTTTCCTTTGCTCAAGAATTATTCAAAGTTGTACTGCATGTTTAAAAATATACTGGGATTTTCTGGTTATTTTTTATATTATACAATTTTATCAAATTTAAAATCTGATTTAAATCAGGCCTTGTTCAAGGAATATTCTCTATTTGCTCTTAATTATTTGAAGTGTATTGACATAGGCTGTGTAGCCCAGGATGTGGTCAATTTTAGTAATGCTTTCATGACCCTAGAAAGTCTGTAGTTAATTTCAGTGTTCTAAATATGTGAATATGGTCATGTATTAAGTACACACACACATGCATACACACACACACACACACACACTTAAGCACGTTTGTAGTGAATATAGCATAGGAACAATGAAATAATTGACTCATGTCTGTGACGCATGTATTTTTTTCTTAAAAAAAAACTACAGAGATTTTTTTTTCATCCTTTTATCTGTATCATAATATAAAGTTAATAGAGTAAGACTAGGTGTAGCCAGGCAGTCAGTTTGAGGCTTTGATGAAGTTTTGAAAATTTTTTAAAAGACCAGTGATGCTCTCTATATTAAGAACATGGGAGAAAAATGTGTTGAACATTTTTAGAATCCATTGATATTCTTGCATTCTGTATTTAGAAGCAAACTAGCTTTCTGGGTTAATTACTACTTACAATTAAACTGTTAAAAATATCTTAGGGAGGTTATAGCTTCCAGGAAGTTAATCATCAAATGATAAAAAGGAAAAGCGCAACTAATTTTATCCCAATCAATCTCTAAATTTTAATATTTGGAAAAAAACCTCATACTGTTTTGTGATATTAAAATAGCAATAATAATTATTCACTAATATTTTCTTAATAAACTCATTCCCCACATTTCATGAAGCAAATGATGCACATTAAAATATTGAGTATGTTTATTTGTCCTTTGATTACACTAACTCAAAGGGTAACTTTAAAATAATATATATGTACTCAATTGTTTGTTTCCTGACTTCAGAACTAGCATAAATTCATTATTAAAAAATTAGAAAAAAAAGAAACTTATCCAACATGGTTGTTAAAGACAAAATGATAGGCTCAAAATGGAGTCACTTATGCTAGGCTCGTGCGTTGCCAAACCAAGACTTAATTAACTTAATTGGAGGTTTGAGATGCCCAGAAATGGAATCTTAAACCAGTCAATGAGGAATTAACTAACTAGCATTCATTAGGTATCTGCCTCATGACACCCTTATGAGGAAGGTAAACTTGCAACAACCAGTCTACTTTTTTGCCTTGTGACTTCCTTGTTTCTGCTCCCCTCTGTCTGTAAAATCTCTTCCTTTGTATAAATCTTTGGAACTTCTTTCTAGCTGCTAGGTTGAATGATCCATGATCTATGAATCACTGAGAAAGCCAGTAAGATCTTTAAAATTTACTCAGTTAAATTTTATTTTTAAGCAGTCAACTAAAGTAATAACTTTGAATCTTTGTCAAATAATACCAGTAAAATATAGCTCAATGGCTGTATCTTCATTAAATTTTGTGATCTGCATAATTTCTCTTAAATGAGTACATAACCTGTTGTTGGATACTTACTTTCTAAGATTTAGAAATGATACATGCTTCTGTGGCTTGTGAAAATCAGCATAACCTTTTCAAAATTATTTTTTTAGGAAGTATTCTTAAAATTGAATTATTGAATCAAAGCATTGGCAGTTTTAGGGATTTACCATCAAATTGCCAACTTACACTGTAAAAACTGTTCCACTCAGCACTGTTAGACTACTGAAGTTTTTGTTTCATTTTACATTTATATTCATATGATAAAATTATCAGTTTTTTCAGTATATTCTCTACATGAAAAACTCTTCCTGTTGAATAAACAAATATTTGCTTATATTTTATACTTATGAGCAGATTTGAAAGTCACCAGCACTTCACAATAATATTTTTTTTAAATTTAAATTTTTGACCATCTTTATGTTATTAAATATTTATACACTGTCTGAAGGGGAAGATTTGCTAACCATTTTATACAATTCAACCTAGAGGTAATTGCATTATATGATAGAATTTACATTCTTTTTTAAAAAAGTCTTTTACGTAAAATAGATTTTTTAAATTAAAGTATAGTCCATTTACAATGTGTTAGTTTCTGGTATACAGAACAGTGATTCAGATATACATATATATATTCCTTTTCATATTCTTTTTCATTATAGGTTATTACACGATATTGAAAAGTGTTCCCAGTATTTTATGTATGCAGCATATATTTCTTCACCTCATATTTTATAATTTTTCAGTGCGATATTTGAAACCAATTATACTGCTTTAATTATTGTAGTGGTACAACTTGTTTCAATGTTTGATATGCCGAATATTGTCCCTTATAACTCTTTTTCAAAGATTTTCTTGACTTTTTGACATTCTGACATGTTTATCATTGAAAATATATGTTTTATTACAAAAATTGTCAGGTGGCACTTTTATTAAGAATAAAAGTTCATCTAAATTCCAAAACTTAAGGGCTACACATATATCGATACACATACCCACATACCTATATGTGCACACACACCTGCGTATATACGTGTGTGTCTTTATTATCCCACCTTAGAATATTTTATTCCAATGGGAAGAAACAGTTCTACCTTTTTTTCCCTTTATTTAACCATCTGTGCTTAATCCATATTCAACTGTGGCTTTAATCCTAGTGGAAGTGACTACTTAGAGGATGATAATAAAAACAAATGACATATATATTAATTTAATACACAATTGTACTAAGTTGTGTAGTACAGACTACAATGAAATGTAAACAAGTTAAAGGTAGAAATACTCCAGAGTTGATGTCTGTGTGATTAAGGTGATTAGGATAAGAAACCAGAAGTGTACTAGTATACCACAGAAGTGGGATTTTGAGTGAAGGTGAAAGCTGGAAGAGAAACGAATGAAGTGGAGTTTTAAAGGCATTTTTGGCTTATAGTTGAGAAGGCAAATTCATTTCAATACCAGACCTTTAAGCATCTCTCCTGTGAGAAATGAGACATGCTACATTCTGTACAGAGACCGGTATTCATTCTCTGCAGAATGAGGACACCACGAGGAGAGATCTGTGTTGTGTTTTTTCTGCATCTTTACACTTAGACCAGAGCCTTGTATGTGGTAAACACTGCAGAATGTGCTGAATTTTGAACAGTTCTACAGGACACTGTCTAAAATCTACTAGGTGCTTAATGGCTGACGTATTTTTCTTCTGAAGAGAGCATGTCCTCTATTTTCCCCCCAAATACAGGTATTTTATTAGAAAAGACTTCGTAAAATGTTGAAATTATAAATAGGGAAATGCACAATAATGTGCATTTATCCTAGAATGAGTCATTTTTATTTTATGATGATTTAAAACTTTCATTTTATTATAGAATTTTCCTCCAAATTGAAAATGTAACATATAAACTCTTTCATGATTTATCTTCTTTCTTAATTTAATAATATTATGTAAACTTTTATGTATGTTAATATTATTCCAAACTATTCATTGTAATGAGTGTATAGTAATTGTTTTTATGTTTGTACATTATTTCTAAATTAATTACCACCACTGAATATTTGGGTGTCTTTTTCCCCAATTTTTTGACTCTTGTATGATACTGCAATATATGCCTGTTCCATACACCCTAATACACGTCAATATATTTTTTTAGGAAAATTTCTGGAATTTGATTTGCAGTGTATAAGCTTTCTTAATATTTACATTGTATATTCCTAAATTTTCTTCTGAAATTTTTCTCAACTTACTCTCTGCGACGTTTAGCTTTATGTGACAACTCAGCTAGGCTGTGGTCCCCTGTAATCCAAGCACTAATGCAGGTGTTGCTGAGAAGGCATTTTGTGATGTGGTTCACATCTAGCATCAGGTGACTTTAAGTGAAGGAGATGAACCTCCATGATGGAAGTGGACCTCATCCAAGCGATTGGAAGTCTTTGAGAACAAAACTGAGGTTTCTCTGAGACAGAAGAAATTCCACCCAGTGGACTACAGAGTCAGCACCTGCCCCAAAGTTTCCAGCCTGCAGGCCTGCCCTTCAGACCTCGTACGTATCCAGCCAGATCACACAATCACACAAGGCAACTCCGTGAAATAATTACCCTAACATACACCTTCTGCTGTGTCTGTTTGTCTGTTTCTCTGGAAAAGCCCTGACTCCTACAAACATTGGTACCCAGAGTGCTGAGATGCTGGTTTGCCCCCATGTATAGAAAGAGAAAAAACTTTCCTATTACCTCCCTCACAGTTATAGCAGTGAAGCAGTATTAATGCTGATTGAGTACAGAATTTGATTCTTAATTGGATTTGGACTTTATAATAGTTTTTGTTAAAATTTCAAGACACATCTTTATTAATGAGCATTAGCCACGTGGAATTTAATTCCTTAGGGAGATCTTCTGCATGAATGGCAGTGGGTCAGGTGATGGGGCTTTGACTGTCAACTCCAGTCTGCAGATGTGCCGTGACCTTCCATCAGAATAAATGCACAGAAGAACTGAGGCTCATATATCATGGTGGGAAATTAATTATTTATGAACCTATCACTTTTGAGGCTTTCCCTTGAAATTTATTATGATTTTTATGATTTTAATACGATTTCTATTCATTGCCTCAAAAGGGAGACTGATTCACCATCAAGACCACTATTCTCTCTAGACTAATTCTGTAGACTTTCACCTTTAAATAAGCATGGACATTTTTCTTTCAGATTTAAAATTCTGAACTGGTTTTTCTTGTTTTCAAAGCTATTATCATTTCAGAAATAAATTACCCACTGTAAATGAATACCATGACGGCATATCATCTTTTTTCATATATTTATTCCACAGAGCCGGCAGCTAAACTGAAGGAAAATAAATGGTAAGAATGCCCGCCTCCTTCATAACAATGTAGACTATCAGGTTTTCTTTGCCCCAAAATGCAATTCTAATATTTCATCTAGCGGGATTTTCATTTTATTCAAGAGACACACTTTTAACAGTAGTCATATCTTTCCCCTCAGGCTCATTAGAGTGGAGGCAATGCTGTTCTGACTGTGCCTGACTGAATCTAACAGGAATTGACTGAACATAGGAAAACAGTCTTGCAACGTTACCGTTCGGCCTTTGCTGATGATACAGTTTGCCTAGCACACCATGCAGTGTAAAATTCTGTCATCAAGGCTTTTTAGTGCTTTCCTGAAAATCAGCACAGAAGGTGCTTTAAAGGTCAAATGAATAGAACAGAGTTTTTGTTTTTGCATAATGAGAAACATATATTGAACTCTCTCCAGGACTCCCAGTGTTTGAACTACCTTTAATTGTTCTTCTCCCAAACTTGTAGCAAATTTTTTATACTTGCCATTTGTATTCACACAAGTAATCATTGACAACTCTCCGCTAAATATAACCTGAAAGAAAAGTTTAGTATGTCGTAAGTTCTGTCTATTACGTTTAGGTATTCAGGGTAGGTGTCAGGAAAGGCCAGCTATTCATGGTGAACACAACAGGGATGTAGGTGAATCCCTGTTTTATTATTTTCCTGGCTACTGAATCATCATACAGAGCAAGCTCTAAGCTTCCATGTGTGTTAGCAAACCTGGAGGGAGCACATGAAATAGGCTGATCTTGTAAATAAACAATCAAAAAGACAGCAAACAGCAAAACTGCTTCATGTTGAATATCGACTCTCGGCTGGATAATTTTTTGGATTATAAAAGTCATGGTTTGGCAACTACTCTGACTTCCAGCTTACGTTTAAGAAGGTGGCTTTTACATGATGGTGATAAACCTTGCCATAAAATCTGAACATGTGTTCTTTGTTAATTGCCTATCATATTTGTATTAAAAGTAGCATTAATTTGTTTAGTCAGTCACAAAACTATACAGAAATTACGATAAAATCAAAATAACAACTCTGCCTTTTCAGAGAGGAGTCAGACCCATGAGCTTTCCATTCACACGAACAGAAATAAAAGCTAGGCATCAATTTACGCATTTGACACTGATACACTATCCTTTTTCAAATAAATTACCCCTTTATCAAACAAATAGCCCCAAATTATAGGGATATTTTATATTCATTTGTCTTCGAAGATGATTGATTAAGTTCCATCTGAAAGTTGATTTTTTTACATCAGGTATAGGCGATTCTGATTCAGAATTTAATTCAATTCTGATTCAAAAGGAGACTGATTCAATTCCTGTAATATTTATTCAGATAGTTTCCATGGATGTCAGTGGAATTAATTGCTCTCAGCTTCCACTTCCCCATCATAGCTTTGAAAAAAGGAAAATAAGTTAAACTCCCTGATTTAACACTTTGAATGGTAGATCATTGCCCAAAGAATTAAGTCAAAAGACCACCACTTGGAATTCAAGCACCTATATCCTCCAGTTCAGACCCATTTCTCTGGCCACCCTACAAAACGAATTTTCTGCTACACGTACGTCAGTCTCCTCACTGCCCCGCTTTGCCAAGGTTTCTCTTCTAGCCTTTCAATCGTTATTCATAATCAGGCACTTACTTCACCTTCACTTATTGCTTAAAATGGTACTAATATTTGCCGTCTGATGCCTTCTTTACCACCTAATACCACCAACAGTGTGCCATTCATTCTGCATTCAGTTCTGTACTGCTTTCTCTGGTTATCGGATTGCTTGATATTTCCACGTTTCATCTCTCCAGTGAAAACATGGTCTCTTAATTGGCAGAGTTATGATGTATCCATCTTTGATTTCTTAATAAAACTTAGGCTTTGTCCTAATGACCTGAGAAAAATCAATTCTCCATTTGAGTGTATACATCAGCTATGTTCCTAAAAACCTACCGACTCTTCCCTTCTGCCCTTAGCGAGGGTGAATCTAAGACGGCAGCCTTGTGGTTGACAGGGAGCCTGGATGCTGCCAGGCTCTTGGCTGCCTCTTCCTCTGGGACCACAGGTTGGCCCTGGCTGCTGTGTTAGGATTACCCTGTGCCCATGGGGCTTTCTACTGGCAAAATAACTGTTTGCATTCAGTGAGCCAGAGTCAGATTGCCTAACAATTATGGGCAGCTGCACAAAGAGCAGCTAAAGGTATTCCATTTCAGATTGAAAATACTCAGGCAATTGCACTTGTTTTCTGGCTAGTTCAAAACCAAGTATTTTTCTAGTCAATCTTTTCTTTCAGGATGTCTACTCTTAAGAAGCATGAGAAGAGACACTTTTTTTCCTTTACGTCTGGTGCTAGCAGTGGCTTTGGTCTTCAGCCTCCCAGCTCCGAGCTCTCCCACGCTCTGCTTCTACTGCTTGCATGTGGGGATGGCTCCTCAGGCATCAGAACCTTTTTGGCTCTCTTATCCCTGCCCAAACACCTATAAATAGTCTCTCCATTAAACTCTCTTCAATTAAACTCTGAATTTAAACACAATCTGTCTCCCGCTGGGACCCTGACGGATTCATGAGAGAACCAAGGAAGCTTCCCCCAAACTGCAATTAAATAATATCCTCAGGGAGAAAGCAGGTTATTCCTGTTGCAAAACAACAACAGTATTAGTGGAAAAAAATCAGAGCACTTGGATGAAAAATAAGAAAGAGGTCTTGAAGTGTTAAAATATAAAGTGAAGAAAGTATCCCAAATGTTAGGACAACAGAAGAAGAGATGGAGAGTCAGTGAAGGAATATGAGAGAACTGAAGTGCCTGCCGCGGAGAGGTCCAGGGAGCGTCCAGCAATGTGAGACGCACATCATGGCTGTGAGGGTTCAAAAGACGACAGGGAAGGAGAAGACACTAAATCCTTCCCCCAAATGACGGCATGTTATGAATAAAGGAACATAATCAGAAAAAATGAAAAAAATAAGAAAGAGGTATTGAAAATGAATAAAAAACACTCAAAGATTTTACAAATTAATATAAGTACTGAAATAGAAAGCACACAAATTCCCTCAGAAATTGTGACCAAAGATAGAAATGGGAACTCGGAGGGGGAAACTGAGGCTGGGAGACTCAGTACCTGCCACAGAGTGAGGGGTCCATGTGGCGAAGGACAAAGGGAGAGCGCTAAGTTTAACTCTGAAATTTCAGATGACTAAAAATAGAAAGAAGACCCTAAAAGAGAGACATTAAGAGATATTACATGTAAAGAGGTAAATATCTGAAGGTTATCAGATTTTCAACAGCAACACAGGAAGCTAACAGTCAGTGGAGCAAGGTCTTCAAAATTCTGAGGGAAAATCGTTCACATTTTGTGTATAAAGTTATAAATGTCAAACTAAGTCTGAGGGTAGAATAAAGAGATATACAGATGTGGTAAGGCCTTCCCAGCATCTTCTGGTTAAAAAAAGCTAATAGAGAAGTTGTTTCAGCAAAAGGGAATAAAACAAGAAACAGGAAATAAGACATCCAGAAATCATTTGACCAAACAAAGGGGAACAACGGAGATAAGTCTCATCACTAAGAGTCATGGTAGAGCTGATGAAGGGATTAAAGAAGAAGAAGAAGGGAAAAAGAGGGGGTGCATATTAAAAATTATTTGAATAAAAAAACAGGGAAATTATTTACTAGGGGAAATGTAATGAGTGGTAAAAAAGAGGAAAGATAGCTGTAATATAATACTTGTGCAAAAATCAGTATGTGTTGTTCACAACGATGTTTTTCTTCTTTGCTTGTTGCTTTTCAAAACTCTAATTTATTTTGGGGGGAGGAACAGTCCAGGTAGGGCTTATGTCAGACAGGTACCTCCTCATCCATTACAACTGGAAATCAATGATAATTTTGGAGATGAGTACATAAAAATAGCAATGTGCGTGTATTATTTAGAAGTGCAAAGGGAGAAATTCAGAAGAAACTTCTAAAGATTTTAAGGTAAATACCCCTGAAATAGGTAGGATTTGAAGAAGGGTTGAGTGTCCTTCTCTTTCTATTTAATTTTTAAATTACGTTTCTGATCACTTTGATGCCCCCTAGAAATCAAACATGAAAATGCATTAAGAATGATAGTGGAATGGGTACAAAGATAAGAGCAGGCTACATGTGACAAGAAGTGGTGCACTGATGAAGAAAGGAAGGATTCTGGGTGCTGGTGGCCAGCAGCTACCCTACATGACTGGTCTGTGCCCTCTAATGGCAGCCCGTGGTGATGGTTGGAGCACCTCGAGGACCATGATGCATGTGTCAATAAAGTTATGGGTAAATTTATTTCAAGCAAGAACATAGGGTGTATGTCTCCTAATACAGAAACTATGATTTCCATAAGGTCGCATTGTTTCCCCATATTTTCAATTCTGTTTTTCGTGATGCTAGGGAAAATAATAAGCTCCTTATTCAAAATGCATCGACCTAACTTCTCAGAGTTGTGGCGCCGCTGGCCGTGGTTATTAAGACTAAGCGAACGTCATCACAGTTGACCTTCTCTCTTGCCTAACACAGAATTACTCTTGGCAAGAACATCGGGCAGGCACTGTTTATGTCACAGTGCTTTCTGATGTGTTACGTCTGAACCTGAGGCCAGTTCTGAGAATACAGTGTCCATGTGCATTAAAGAAAAGCCCTCTCGTTTACTAGGAGGATTTCAAATGCTCCATTATTTTCAGCTGCAAAGCGTAAGATTTTTTGTTGACCCATTTGGAAAGTCTGTTTATCCATTAATAAAAATTACTAGTGGTATTGCGGTTTTCTTCAAATCATAAGGCACAAGCCTAGATGTTTTTAATAGTACTTTTGTGTCTCATAAGGAAGGCCTTCAAGTGAGCCTTAGGCAAAGAGTAGGTTGTTGACAGTACCTTCTGAAAAACTTCATTTGATTATGGTAGTCTTTTCTTTCTCTTAAATATTTAAAGGAAGCAGGCTAAAGTTTCTAGGATTCATAGAAACTATCACAGAGAGTTTTTTTCTTTTCTTTTCAATACACACACTAGTAAAAAAAATGAGCTTACAGCATAAAAGGTTACTTTCAGCAAAGAGGCTCATGTTCTAACCCAAAAGCAGTTGATCTCATCTCCCCTTGGAAAGGGTCCTAGAAAACTGAATTAGCGGCAGATTTTTTTGGCCACCTTCGCACATGGGTTTCTTTAGTGTAGTGGCAGAAATCAATGGTTTCCTTAAATATAACACTCCAGGGACAGAAGAAATCAGAGCCTGGCTGAG
The DNA here is from genome assembly GCF_048564905.1 of Vicugna pacos. Taxonomy (NCBI): domain Eukaryota; kingdom Metazoa; phylum Chordata; class Mammalia; order Artiodactyla; family Camelidae; genus Vicugna; species Vicugna pacos. Next base: position 7,473,607 of record NC_132994.1, on the reverse strand, counting down.
TTCCTAGAATTTGTGTTTTTGCTTGTATGATCATTTCTTAGCAAGTACTTTCAAAGTCAAATCCCTTTCTCTGTATTTGTAATCAAAAGGAATCAGAACCTAAACTTGGATATGAAATTCTCATGCTTAAAGTAATTCTCATCCTTGACCTATCAGAGCTTCATTTTCTGGACTGTGGTCGATTTAACTTGGGCTAAATTAACAAGAGCAGCAGTGAACAACTCAGCTGAGCTTATTGAAATGTTTTACATTTTAGGCTTGTGGATGCATTTCTGCACAAGTTCTTCATAAGCTATAATGCCTGTTTCCCTTAGAGTAACTCATTTATTCACACATCTGTCTCTTCATTCATTCATTCATTCATTTAGCAGCTCTATATAGTACTGAATTCCATCAATTTCTATCACTAAGTGCTATGATGTGAGGTCTACTTTATTTCTGTCTCTCTGTGTTGGATTTTTTTGAGACACTGACCGTATATCTTACATATTTTTAAATCCTACCTGGGTACATGGATACATTTCCAAATATTGCCCAACCTAAAATGGCTGCTTCTAAGTAAAAGATAATGGTAGGTAAGAAACAATATTCATTTTGATGATAACATAATGATAATAGCTAACACTGATTAAGTGATTACTAAATGCTTTTACCTGTTTTGGATTTTTACTGCTCAATACACCTAGTAAAAGCTTAGAAGTTATGGGACTTGCCCTAAGTTGTACAGCCAGTGATGATGAAGGTGTAGAACTCTCGCTGTCCAGCTCCAGATCACAGGCCTTTCGAGAGCACGTATATGCCTGAGATCACAGTGACGCAGTGGTAACAGGACTGTCCTGCTCCTGCATGTTCCTGAACACAGTGGCATCACAAGTTGAACTTGATCCATTTCTAAGAAAAGTTGTGTACCTCAACTTATAATTTTAAAATGGTCAGTCACAAAGATAATTGCAAACATTTGGTGAGTACTTTCTACGTGCAAGGCACATACGGTGCACTTCAGGGTATGCACCGTGACCCTCTGCTGTTGGTACCATTATTTTGTACATTTCACAAATGAAGGAGGTAAGTTTCTGATCTGTTCAGTAATAAACATAGGGTCTCACAATCAGTGACAGTGTTAGGATTTGCTTCTAAGTTACCTGTTTTCAGAAACCTACTTTTTGGTATAGCATTATACTTCTCTAATACCAAAAAAAGTAAAACTATCCATGCCTGATCAAAATAGGCTGTTGAGATCATTTTTGTTGTTATATTCAATTGACTAATTGACAATTTTCACGCAATCAAAATACAGTGGAGTTCACTTAAAGTTGCTTTTTAAAAATAGGATTTCATTGTACCTTAACTATTGTTTGAAAAAGATGAAAAAAATAATTCTTCAACTCTAGTAACAAATGCAGTCTTGTAACTATTTTGATATTGACACTATTCCAGTGAAGGTACTTATTACATCCAGTTTTTTAAAAATATTTTCCTGCAATTATTTGGATTCTGTGGTGGTGACTTGGGAGCAGTTCCAGGGGAGACAAGAGAACCTACCCTTTCCCATGGCTCCCAATTCAGCTCTCAACCAGGGAAGCCCCACCGTTAGTTATTTCCTACCATAGCTACCCATATAAAATCCTATTTATTAAAATACATCCATTGAGAAGTAGAATGACTATTCCAGTTATTCATAATTGAGCACGTAGTACAATGGATTATATATTAAGTTGTGTGCTTTAAGAAATCTTGTGGTAATGTTTTGGAAATCATAACCTTTTGATTTTTAACCAGCACCCCCATGGTATTTCTTTCTTATAGGACAGAAAGCACTAGGTGAGTTTCTTTCTGTCTTTGAGTCTAAAGAAGTCCTAGATTCTGCCTTCTGTGTAATGTAATGAGCAAAATCAGGTAAAACCAGAGTATCTCATGTGAGGCTTGTTGACCTAATGGCTTCAGTGCACTTGACCACCTGCACCACATGGGCCTTGGCACTGTGATGAAAGCACGAAACACAGTGCAGGGGTGGGGGGCCCTCATCGATGGAAATTGTTTTTCTGTATCTCATCATAATGGAGCATAGGAATGGAAATAAAGTTGTAGAAAATAAAATTTTATGTCTTGCATATATATTATTGGCTGAGATTCTTATGTGCTACATTTGGAAAAGAATGCCTGGTGGTGCTGATGGAGGTGGAACTGTTCCTTAACATGAAAAAAAGAAAGAAGTTTCACCAAATTCCCATTTCCTATCATCTTCTCTCAATACTGGCTCAAAGTTAGACTTTTCTGCTGATTGAAGACTTCAGCAAGGTAGCAGGTTACAAGATTAATGTTCAAAAATCAGTTGCATTTCTTTACACTAACAATGAATCAACAGAAAAGCAAAGTAAAGAAACAATCCCCTTTAAAACAACAGCACCCAAAGTAAAAAATACCTGGGAATAAATCTAACCAAGGAGGTGAAAGAATTATACACAGAAAACATATAAGCCATTGATGAAGGAAATTAAAGAAGACTTTAAAAAATGGAGAGATATCCCATGCTCTTGGATTGGAAGAATCAATATTGTTAAAATGGTCACACTGCCCAAGGCAATCTACAGATTTAATGCAATCCCTATCAAATTACCCAGGACATATTTCACAGAACTAGAACAAATCATAATAAAATTTATATGGAACCATCAAAGACCTAGAATTGCCAAAGCATTATTGAAGAGAAAGAAAGAGGCTGGAGGAATAACTTTCCCAGACTTCAGACAATACTATAGAGCTACAGTCATCAAGACAGCATGGTATTGGTACAAAAACAGACATATTGACCAATGGAACAGAATAGAGAGCTCAGAAATGAACCCACAAACTTTTGGTCAACTCATCTTTGACAAAGGAGGCAAGAATATACAGTCTCTTCACCAAATGGTGTTGGGAAAACTGGACAGCAGCATGTAAATCAGTGAAGCTAGAACACCCCCTTATACCATACACAAAAATAAACTCAAAATGGATGAAAGACTTAAACATCAGACAAGATACAATAAACTTCCTAGAGGAAAACGTAGGCAAAACATTATCTGACATACATCTCAAAAATTTTCTCTAGAAGAAATAAAAGCAAGAATAAATAAATGGGACCTAATGAAACTTATAAGCTTCTGCACAGCAAAGGAAACCATAAGTAAAACGAAAAGACAACCTATGGAATGGGAGAAAATTTTCGCAAATGAAACCGACAAAGGCTTGATCTCCAGAATATATAAGCAGCTCATACGACTCAATAAGAAAAAAGCAAACAAACCAATCCAAAAATGGGCAGAAGACCTAAACAAGCAGTTCTCCAAGGAGGACATACAAATGATCAAAAAGCACATGAAAAAATGCTCAATATCACTAATTATCAGAGAAATGCAAATCAAAACTACAATGAGGTATCACCTCACACCAGTCAGAATGGCCGTCATTCAAAAATCCACAAATGACAAATGCTGGAGAGGCTGTGGAGAAAGGGGAACCCTCCTACACTGCTGGTGGGAATGCAGTTTGCTGCAGCCACTATGGAAAACAGTGTGGAGATTCCTCAAAAGACTAGGAATAGACTTACCGTATGACCCAGGAATCCTACACCTGGGCTTATATCCAGAAGAACCCTACTTCAAAATGACACCTGCACCCCAATGTTCATAGCAGCTCTATTTACAATAGCCAAAACATGGAAACAGCCTAAATGTCCATCAACAGGTGACTGGATAAAGAAGAGGTGGTATATTTATACAATGGAATACTATTCAGCCATAAAACCTGACAACATAATGCCATTTGCAGCAACATGGATGCTCCTGGAGAATGTCATTCTAAGTGAAGTAAGCCAGAAAGAGAAAGAAAAATACCATATGAGATCGCTCATATGTGGAATCTAAAACAAACAAACAAAGAATCAAACAAACAAACATAAATACAAAACAGAAACAGACTCATAGACATAGAATACAAACTTGTGGTTGCCAAGGGGGTGGAGGGTGGGAAGGGATAGACGGGATTTCAAAATTGTACAATAGATTAAACAAGATTATACTGTATAGCACAGGGAAATATACACAAAGTCTTATGGTAGCTCACAGAGAAAAAAATGTGACAATGAATATATATATGTTCATGTATAACTGAAAAATTGTGGTCTACATTGGAATTTGACACAACATTGTAAAATGATTATAAATCAACAAAAAATGTTAAAAAAAAACCCAAAGTTAGACTTTTCTGTGGTTTGATTATGCAGCCAGTAAGGAAAGGTGAGGCACGCAGTGGTGGTAAGAAAGAACCATGGACACTTCAAGTCCAAGGCCAGCAGCCTTTCTGTTCCAGAAATGGCTGGATAAATAGTGTGGAGTCCCCAGGGTCTCACCTGAACTGGGAAAACACAAGATCCATCATAACAGCCCAGTCTGTGACTACAATTTGGACCTTTTCTATTCCTCCCATCCCAATTCTTAGAAGTCTCATCTAACCAGGTCTTCATAAATCCTTCTTTTGCTAGACTATTACATCACAGGTGGTTATCACTTGAGGGGAGGGCAGTCGGGGAGGTTGTTATTTCTCATCAGTTTATTTTACAGACTAAGACCAAAATATGTAAGTGTTATTTTTCCTTATCTTACCTAGGAAATTTTTCTTTAGTTAAGATCATTTTTCTAGTCAGGTCATGCTGACAAGTACAAGTTTATCTTGATTCATGAAGCATTTAATGATAATCCACTTTCTAAATCCTAAATAAAATCAGTGTGTTATTTACTCTTCAAAAAAATTCAAAATATTCAAGCTAACAGTTTGCTTTCTTTCTTTCCCCAAGTCTAGGATAAAAATAAAAGGAAACTTACTCATTCTTTGTAATGTTCTTTTGGGAATTGCTTGTTACACTTTTGAAATAGTTCAAGAAGTATGAATGTGTGTGTGTGTCTGTCTGTGTGTCTGTGGATAAGTGGTTCTCAATGGGGATGTATGATTTTGCTCTCCCTTCTCCCCAGGAACATTTGACAATGTCTAGAGACATTTTTGGTCCTCACAACTGAGTGAAGGCATAGAGAGAGGCCAGGATGCTGTTAAACATCCTTGTTATGAAGACAGAACCCCACAACAAAGAATTATCCAGCCCAAAATGTCAATAGTGCTGAGACTGAGAAATTCAGGTGTAGATTAGGGACAGGCCTTTCCAACAAGGAGATTAAATCCAGTGCCCGCTGAAGGGAAGACTTCATGTTGCCTGAAACCAACTTCCTTGTTTGGGAACAGGTGCCCAAATAGCTTTATTTGACAAATTAAACAAGAGTAGTGCAGGGCATTTGTGCAGTGCCGACAGAGGTTTGAACAAGCCCACCCCTATCAGAGCACACGTACACATTTGCTTTATTTGGTAGCAAGAAATAAGGGCACTGGAGGGAGGATCACACTGCTGTTCCCTGTGGGCTGAGGAAGGAGACCGCTGATCCCCTTGCTCCCTTGTGGCCTCGGGAACTTGATCAATGGGAAGGTTGGGAAGTCTCAGGGAGGACACACCTCACTTGCTGCTGTGAATGCTCTATGATGGACTGAGGGCAAAATATTTTCCTAGCATTGTCTTTGATTCTTGCCTTGCTTTTTTTTTTTTCTAAAAAAATCCTGTCTCAGGAGCTAATCCTCACATGATTATCATCACATCAGTGCAACAAAACTTGTTAATAAATTTGCTCTTAATTGTTCTTACAATGATGGAGCAAGAGGTTAATTATTATGAACATATATCTACGTCCACCTTGTGTTGCCCCTTGGTTTGATATTCCTGTCACCTCACAACTGGATCTGAGAGCACCCATTGCTTTCATTTGTAGTGTAGCTTTCCCCTCCAGGATAATAATGCACATAAGAAACATTTCATTTTACATTTGGTAAACTAGGTTAACATCTTATAATCGTCTTCTAAAATGTAATACTTTGCTCCTAGAACTATAGGCATATAAAGTGCTTTCTTTTCTTTCTTTCTCTCTTTCTTTCTTTCTTTCTTTCTTTCTTTCTTTCTTTCTTTCTTTCTTTCTTTCTTTCTTTCTTTCTTTCTTTCTTTCTTGATAATTTGGTGCTGACAATGTAGAAGCCTATTTTAAAATATTTTATTCATTCATTCATTTAATCCATCACTCAATAAGCATTTATTAATTATTCTGCAAAGCAATTTGTTAGGTCCTGAGAATATAAAAAAAAAATAAGCAAAGCTCCCACTCTCAAAGAGCTCAGCTTTTAATTTTAGAATATTTTCTCTGCAAGGATTAATCATTATTGATATGAAGTCTGATTGGAAAGGAAGCCGATCCAATCGTGTAACTACTTTCATTTCAAGTAGGTTGTCACATGCTATACATAACAATTTGAAGCCATCAGATCCAGAACATTAAGCAATTTCATTCTCTGCTTGTAAAATCAATGTCAATTCCAAATTCAGACAGCTAACCATTTTGACTGTAAGTTTAGGCATATATCACACACTATTTCTAATTAGTCTTAATTGCTGACAGAAGCGTGGGAGGTGGTATTTCCTAACATAATAGAATTGTCATGCTTTTTGGGGTGTCATGGTAATCCTTACAGAGGAATTGGCTGACTTTAATAGATGTGCTACGAAACCAGATTCTCTAGAGCCACCAGCTGGGTCACTAATGACAAGCACTGTGTAGTTCTGAACAGGTTGTGTGCTTTAGTTATTTTCAAATATACTTCACATGATTGCTTGTTTAGGTCTTCTGCCCATTTCTGGATTGGGTTGTTTGTTTTCTTCTTATTAAGTCATATAAGCCGCTTATATATTCCGAAGATCAAGCCTTTGTTGGTTTCATTGGCAAAAATTTTCTCCCATTCCGTATGTTGTCAAAACTATGATGAGGTATCATCTCATACCAGTCAGAATGGCCATCATTCAAAAATCCACAAATGACAAATGCTGGAGAGGCTGTGGAGAAAGGGGGACCCTCCTACACTGCTGGTGGGAATGCAGTTTGGTGCAGCCACTGTGGAAAACAGTATGGAGATTCCTCAAAAGACTAGGAATAGACTTACCGTATGACCCAAGAATCCCGCTCCTGGGCATATATCCAGAAGGAACTCTACTTCAAAAAGACACCTGCACCCAATGTTCATAGCAGCACTATTTACAATAGCCAAGACATGGAAACAGCCTAAATGTCCATCAACAGATGTCTGGATAAAGAAGAAGTGGTATATTTATACAATGGAATACTATTCAGCCTTATAAACTGACAACATAATGCCATTTGCAGCAACATGGATGTTCTTGGAGAATGTCATTCTAAGTGAAGTAAGCCAGAAAGAGAAAGCAAAATACCATATGAGATTGCTCATATGCGGAATCTTAAAAAAAAACCATAAATACAAAACAGAAACAGACTCATAGACATAGAATACAAACTTGTGGTTGGCAGGGGGGTGGGGGGTGGGAAGGGACAGCCTGGGGTTTCAAAATGTAGAATAGAAAAACAAGACTGTACTGTGTAGCACAGGGAAATATATACAGGATCTTGTGGTGGTGGCTCACGGCAAAAGAGAATGTGACAATGAATGTATGAATATTCATGTATAACTGAAAAATTGTGCTCTTCACTGGAATTTGACACAACATTGTAGAATCACTATATAAAGAAATGTTTAAAAAAGTATACATCACATGAACATAGTTACTTCTGACTATGTTAAGTGCAATAATTTTATGGAAGAAAACTTTTATTTCAGTACTTGGCCTTCCACTCTGAATTCCTTTTAAATGCCATCCTAAAATTTTTCAACCATTTGAATAAAATGAAGTTTCCATTTCAATGAGAGAGTTCTTCAATAATTAACACACACCTCAACTGTAAAATATTACAAGGTAAAGTTTGACTCAAAGTTAAGACAAGTTAGTGATTTCGTCTGTTTAAAATAACCATAGCAATGATAACTCATCTAAATCAGCTCTGTTTCCAAATTTGGGGCGGTTTACAACCTAAATGCATACAGATACAAACACATCCAGTAAACTGCATATGCATCTGTTACAAAGTTTAAAAAAAAGGAAGTGTTTTTAAGATGTTTGGAAAAAACCTGACTCAAAATATTGCTGGTATCATTATTGATATTTTATTAAGTGCCTCTAATGCATCAGACTTTTACCCAGATTAATGTAAACATTGTCATGTAACTCTGGAGAAAATGTGTGGGACTGAGTCTAGGTAGCTGGACTTCTGGTTTCTATGGCAGCTCCAAACTACGTTTGCTTTATTTCAGTCAACCCTGCCTCTTCCTAAGACAAGAGGCGTGGCCCAGTCTGTGATTTCCTGCCTTAGCTTGGTGATTTTCTCGGCTCTTCAATCTTTGAGATCCTGGCAATCTTTGAGATCTGAAATCAAGGTTTATTCCTGCCTCTCATTCATTATTTAATACTTATTCACTAATGGACTGCTTATGTTCCAGGTACTGACATAGGTGCTAGGAATGCATTCAACAAGACACAGGACAGACAAGTCCCTGAAACCATGAAACTCACAGTCTTTAGTGAGGAGTACAGATAACCAAGGAATAAAATGAGTGATATCCAGTAAAATGGGTGCTATGAGAGGCAATACTTGGGTAGAAAGGCTCTAGGCAATTTGGGAGGGTCTGCCTAAAGAGGAGACTGAGTAATGAGAGGGGGGCCATCTGGGAGGAGCAGTGTGAGAACAGGGAGGAGGGGGAGTAGAGAAAGGGACAGGCTGCTCCAGTCCCATGAGGCCATAGGAGTAAATATCCTAAAGCAGAAAAGCTTCTAGAGAGTCCAGGAGCGACAGGATGTCACAGTGAGCTGACACTGGCAGGTGTCCGGGGAGGGAGAGGAAAGTGGACCAGAGCCCAGCTGTGCAGGGTGGTGACGGGAGTCCACGGAGTCTATATTTTATTCTCAGAGTAAAGGTGAACCACTGACAACACTTCAAACAGAGGTGACTTGAGACAGTATACTCTGAAATGCCCTGTCCAAAGCCTGATGAATGTTTAGAGCTGGGCAATGGAGAACTGCAGTGGTCTAGATAAAAAATGATAGAGACTTGGACCAGAATATTACGAGAGAAGAGAGAGAGAAATGCGCAGAGATAAGATGAAATTTTGGAAAGAACTTCCTGATACGCCTTGGAGGTAAAGAATAAAACAATGGGAGAGGTCAGAGATGACTCAGTACACAAGAAGGCGGCACTGATTTGCTGAGATGAGAAAGGCCAGGAGAGGGGTGTAGAGAGGGAGGTGGGTTGGTAGGGGTAGGGCATCCAGAATTTTATTTTAGAAATGTTACATTTAAGGTACAGGTGAGACTTACAAGAGGAGATATCAGGTATGTGTTTGGATAAATGAGTCTGGGATTTGGAAGAAATGTTTAAGCTGGAACCAGTGAAGAAGAGGAAGAAAAATTGGTTAGCGAGATAGGGGAGATAGCCCTAATTTATTCTTTACAAATCAGAAAGAAAATTATTTCAAGAAGAAAGAGTGTTTTCACCGAAAGGCGTAGTACAGTGAAGGCAGAAAAGCTGTTGGCTTTTCTCAGCATGAAGGTCACAAAGGGTGATGATTATCTTGCTGTGCATGAGCAGTACTGGTTTATATGTATTGTCCTAGAATAATAATCAACAGCACCCTTTTTTGCTCTAGAAGACTATTCATTTGCAGGATCAAACTCCCTAGTTACAGGTGATACTAACAAAAGCTGTGTCAGCTGTGGGACCATGGAAGTCGGATTGGATTGAAGAGTAAATAGCGAGTAACAAAATTGGAATCCCAAGTGTAGCAAACTTTTGAGATGTTTGGCCCTCAAAATAAAGGAGCTGAATAAAGCAATACAAGATCTGGAATGGTGTTGCAGTGAGGGTATCTTTAAAGCCCACTTTTATTTTGGGGACAATGGTCCAGCAGAGAGAGAAAGATGGATGATATATGAAAGCATGTTGACAGAGAGAAGGGTACAAAGGGAGCAGCTGGCCCTGGACAGAAGTGGGTCAAGTCCTCTAGGAAGAGGGGTACACTATTTCCTTTAAGGTCTTTCCTCTGACTTCCAGCTTTCTCTCATAAACTTCCTGTTTCCCCCATCAGCCACTTATCCCGCCATGGTTATCCATAGTTAACCCAGAAGTTTCCAGCTATGCTTAACTCTTTGAGTTTTCCAGGATACACTTCTTTTGTTTTTGACAATTTGAGAACCACTGTCTCTAATTTGTGCTAATTTGGTCAGTTCTCTAAAAGGACCATTTTACAAGCTATCCGTATACTGTTCCAAATATCATTTAATAAAATATTGCAAACATTTAATCTTTTTCTAAAAAAAAATAAAGCTTTTTTTAGCTTAAATTTCGGCAAATCATTAGCATAGTGTTTCTTCACAGGAGCATGATAATTAGTCATTAATGATTTGTTTCCCCCAGAAATAAACACATCAAACAGGATTATTGAGGAATTAACATTTCAATGGTTAAGAATTTTTCTGCTACTGAATCTCTGGATGCAGCCATAATATATTCACTTCTAATGGCATGTGCTGATCAATGAGGTTTAACAATGAAAGCAACCTGCAAGGTCGCACAGAGAGTATGCCAAAGCAGCAGATAACTGACAACTTTAGCAAGTGTCAACTTGGGGAGAGATTCATGTGTACAGTGTAAATGGTATTTGCACCGTATCACACCATGTGGGCTCCAGGGAATGAACTGTGAAGACCCTTTTGACAAGATGCCTCACTTCCCAGTTATGCCTCACTGCTTTAAAACTCAACTTTGCAATTGTCCTATTGACTTAACTTGAAATTTGCTATCTCTGATATCATCTGGTTATAAAAAAAGACTATACTAGAAAAAGATATTGGACTTTTTGAGAAAGTTTGATGTCAACAGAACTTACATATTTTAAAACTGATAATACACAACTAAAGAAAGAAAATACAGTGGTCCCTTGGTGACCACGGGAGATTGGTTCCAGGCCCCACCCCTCCCACGCCCAGCACCAAAATCCACAGATGCTCAAGTCCCTTATGTAAAATGGCTAGTTCAGAGGGCCCTCTGTATACATGTGGGTTCTGCATCTGCGGATTTGGAAGCCGACTATATATGCTTGACTTTTGATTCTGAATTCATTGTAATGAACATACAATGAGAATTCACATTAAAGCAATGCATTAGTTATGCTTCGGAATGAATCCCTTTCCACAGAATCACTTTCCATTATTAGAAGCAACATTAGAAATCACACTTAAAGAAAACAATCATTTTCAACTTGTGAAAGGAATCTAAAAAATATTTGTGAGAGGATTTAAGTGTTAATTTTCGGGAATAATAATGATGATTATTTTAGATATGCTTTTCAAAAGTGAGTTCACCTCCCGGAACCACACAATTGACTCCCAACATTTGACTTTCCTGACATTGATTTGGTTAGTTAATTACACTGTGGTGGTCAACTTAAAAGAATCAGAAATGTAAAGATTTAAATTCAGTGTATCATGTATCTAGCATTTCAAAATGCACCCAATAGAATCATAGTTCTTCAAGTTTATGAGAATTAAAATTCATCATTCAAAAATTATCTTCAATATTGCAAGTTTCTCTTAATAAAACAGCCCTAATCTTTATTTTTATACTTACACTTAAATATTTAATAGAAAGGTTTTACAAAATCATGACTGGTAACCTTGTTTTATCCATTTTGGTGAGATATCTCTTTACTCTCCATGTTCTTATGTGTAATATTTAAATCATGAACTATTGGTTTTCAGTTTGTTTTCAGTTATGTTTATATTAGCATAAGAGACAGAGTTTACTTCTTGGAAAGTTAAGAGGAAACTGAGGGAAGCCAGAAAGACAGACTGTGAGTCATGCTGTATATTCAGCAGCAGGAAAATTCAAGTAGTTGGAATTTCCAACTCTAAGTCTTCATATTAGTCCCTCTCTTATCAGGAGGGAGCACAAATCAGCATCCAAATCAAGGCAGATATCAGGGCAAATTAAAGACCATGGGAGACCCATGGTCACCTACTGAAATCTATATTGATGCTCCCATAGCTTTTGCTTCCATAGATAGTTGTGCCTCTAAAGAATCATGCATTCGATGCCCCAGTAGTCATCACTGAATTGTCGTGACTCAGCCATCACTTCTAACTCACTAAGAGCATGCATTTGGAAGGAAGAACCCGACTCTATGATTGTGTCTATTTCTAGCCTATAATACTATCTTGTTTTAAAAAGTGCTTAAAATGTATTTTAAAATTATTATTTTTTTCTGAAAGAGAAGGACTCAGGCTTTTGTCTTTTGTGTACTTTGAGGTTTTGTATCTCAGGTGTGTAGTAAAACACCTGGATGTGATACCTTCTCCATAAACACACGTGTACGTAGCTACCATGCGCTCAGTACCTTTCCTAAAGTTAATTTCAGTAGTTCTGTAAAAGGTAATATGTTTTCATGTATTCAAGTAAAATGATGGGAAATATCCTACTTTTAAATGGTTAGTTATTTTAATTAATGTTTTAAAATAGTTTCTAAAAGGTAATTGGTAATCAATTTGTTAGAGTATTTGTATAAATTGTATAAATTAAGTTAAATTTGTATAAATTAAGTCAAAAATTATAACTCTAAAAATGTTTAATTCCTAATTGGATTAACTGACTTACGTGGATTACACTTTAAAATTCTCTTTCCAAAAATAAATGACAACATTTTGCTTCTGTTTTCTATATTTTGTATTGAATATATACCTATACCTTGGGAAAAAGAAAGGAAAAGTAGATTTAGGTTATAAGCACATTTTGCTGAGTCTATAAATATTATTGTGGAATCAAAATCAATCGTTCATTCTTTATTTTATTTAAGTTGAAGTAAAATCATTATTCCATTGGCATGCTTTGCTTGGTGCTACTGACAGTGGTTAATGAAAAGATTAATGAAATAATGTGCACATTTCATTAGAGAAAAAAAACCTTTAATTTTTGGTAAGTGGTTAAATGGTCTACTTCTTTCTTTTTCTACCTCACTGGTTTTTCTGGTACTCTGAGCCAAAGCATTCCTGCTCTGGTTGACAAGTGTCAAGACCTTGGCCTTATTAATATCTTCAAAGCACAAAACTTTGATGCTTACTGTAATAACAATGTTCCAATTGTCTTTGTGTATGTGTAGGTACATATATATAACAATGTCTTTTTATATAATATATAATTATATATAATTCATATAATATATACATACACACTTGTATAAAATAAGTTATTTATTTCAAACTGCTCTATGTTTTGAATGCACATCTGCTTCATTTTCATAATATTTTCTACCACTCAAACAGATAAGAAGATCAAGATTTAGAGTGTGAAGATAAAATAATTTATCGTTCCTGGCATTGTGTAACCACACTTTAGGTAAGACAGTTATCTGCTGGGATAATTTTAGTCATAGAAAGACAATGGAATGAAACAAGTATTTATAACAGGTAACATGAAATTGCATGTATTTTTGAGTAAGTTATAATTACTTAATAAGTAAATAGTATATATATTAATTTCTATTTTCTTCATATAAGCAATGCCAAGGTTAAAAGGAACATAAATACTGTGCTTCAAATTAAACTATTAAGTGTTATGAACTTTGTTTACTGATTATTTTTTGTCTTTATCTCTAAAGGTAGACAATTATCTTACTTTCTCTTTTAGAAATATTTCTTATCTTGTTTTTACACACTGTTTCAGCTCATTTCTCTTTTTCCTGGGTGCAGAGCTAGAAAACCTTTCCCAGTTTCTTTTGCCAAGAAGAGTGTTTGCATGACAACGTTCTAGCCAATAGAATGCCAACAAACATGAGACATGCCACTTCTAGGTCTGCCCCTTTCCTCCCATTAAACCGTCCACCCATTCTCTGCCGTGTTGACTGGAGGAGACTCACGTTTTCAGCCAAAAACACATTTAAACTAACATAAGTTGAAAAAGGTTGAACAGATGAACTCTTCACAAAGATGTAGTCAGGGGCTAGAGCCACATGGATAGTATGGTATTCCTAGACCACAACATAGCTATTCTGATACAACTTCTGTGAGTAAAGGCCACCGGGAAGAAAGGAGTCATCAATCAGGAGCTGAGATCTGCACGAGAGGGACTGAGCCAGCCTTGGGACATCCACACAAAGGCCAAGAGAATATACACCCTGTTGCCATTTGCTTGTTTCTAGAATTTCCTGCCAGTGTCCCCATTAATGGAAACCTAGAGACAGACAGAGGACAAGGAAGTCTGTATTAGTTTGCTAGGGCTGCCTCAAAAAAGTCCCACAAACTGGGTGGCTTACATAAATGACATTTATTGTCTCACAACTGTGCAGGCTAGAAGTCCAAGATCTAGGTGCCAGCAGGGTTGGTTCCTTCTGAGGTCAATGAGAGAAAGAAGTGTTCCAAGTCTTTCTCTCTGGCTTGTAACTGATCACCTTCTCCCTGTGTCTTACATTGTCTCCCCTCTGTGTGTATCTCTCTCTGTGTTCTAACTTCCCCCTTTTCTACGGCTACTGGCCATACTGGATTAAGGCCCACTCTAAGGATCTCAGTTTAACTTGATTATACCTTTAAAGACTCTATCTTCAAATAAGGTCACATTCTGAGATAGTGAAGATTAGTACTTCAAAACAGATTTTGTGGAGACACAATGGAACCCATGACAGGTCAATTTCAAAGGACCAGAGCAGAGAGGAAGACTGTAGAGGGGATCTGGAGAAGGGCAAACATTTAGAGGTTACTTTGTTCTGTAGCTTAATCTACTCTATTAAGGAAAGGGAACACGTCTTTGAAAACATTACCTGTTCCCTTAGTTAAAAATTCTCCAGTAGGTCTCTCTTACCTATGATGCAGTTCACAGTTCTTACTGTGGCTTTTGATGACCTATACAACCTGACTGCCACTGATTTGCAGACCTTATTCTCACTCTTTCCTGTCCAATTGACTCAAGTGCACATTATTTTCTTCTCCTTCTCTGGTACTATTTCTCACTAAGGAGCACCCTCATCATCATCCAACAGAAGCAATGCAGTGTGGTGTGGGCTTTGCATTTAGTGCCGCATCACTGAGGACATACTTGTTAGTGTGTGGGTTTTGTTGGTAAATGTCAGTCTTCCTAAGTCTCATTCACTGTTTATAGAACTATTTTGCTCTTTTTTAAAACTCAGTATAATTTATTGCATGTCCACATGACGATACATAAACAGTAACTGGTAAATGATTCTTTCATGAGTAATGGAAGATGTTCTTATTTGTTCTAGCTTTTTTTGTTCTTTACAGCTCTTACTATAGGATCTGCCTACCCTCAATCAAAGGGCCAAACTACCACCTTATCCATGAGACAGCTCTATGCAAACTGATAGAGTTTGTGCAATTTACTTACACATCAGGATGTAGTCTGAGAGCCCAAGACTAAGATAGCAAGTGAAGTTTGGTTTTGTTTTTAATGCAGGGATGTATTTTTAATTGGTAGGTGCTTAAAAAATGCTTTAAAGTCCCATAATTGAGGAGGTGAGATGAATCTAATTTATTTCTATCTTTGAATTCCAAATCCTATCTCTCTTTAAGAACTGAAGTAGATATTATGTAGGACCCTAGAGAGGAAAAAAATCCATATAGCTATATAATGCAAACTCATTATAATAATCCAACATGCTAATATCTAGTTATATAATTATTTTATAATATGGAATATATGATATTACAATGCATATGATGGTCATCATAAAACATTTGGTATATTAATACATAATAATATATTATTTATGCTAACATTAATATGTTAATATATTAATTATGTTAACATGTGTTATGTTATAGTGTATATTGTATAAAACCTATGAATAATAATAATTATTAAATATACTAACAGACATGGGTAAAGTGCACCATCACACTGGGATCTGCATCTGCCGGGGAACACATGCACCGCTGTCTCAAGCTCTCTGAGCACCTCATCCTTAAGGGTACTATGAGGGGCGTGGGTTCAAGAGTGGGGTGACAGGTGCTTACCTATTGGTGTTTATTTTTTTCCTCTTCATATACCTTATGCTATTGTTTAGCTGTCTAAAGTCACCTCTTGGTCCCATTTGTACTTTCCCGTTCATTAAAAGATGAGCTAATTTCTCACTACAAGAGTTTAAATACGTGTGCTTTTAGCTCCTTAGTATGCCAGTGTGTATTTCCCCTATTTAAGTACTCACTGTTTTCCTGCCCGCTTTTTAGGTTAAGCAATCACACATTTCTGTTTTAAAAGGGTCATGCTACGCTGCAGAACATCCTGTCTTTCCTTGTTGTAAAAAATAATGAGCTCTCAGTTCCTTTTTCACGGAGGGTATTTGTTTCCATCACTCTGAGAGAGCCCTTCATCGTGGGCTGAGCACGGCTGCACCATTTTCCGCACCATTCCATTAGAGCCTGTGAGGAAGGATGTTTCTCCTTCATATTCAGGAGAAAGTCATCACCCAACAGAAACAAAATGAAAGAGTGTAGACTTGGGAGTGAAGTGTGTGCATACCATTTACCTTTACTTTAAGGAGTACGTTAATGGTAAAAAAAAAAAAAATTTATGGCCACAGCATTCATGAATTGAGTTAAACTTAAAATTGAAAATGTTCTCCTTTGTACTTCTAGCAGTAAAGGTGTAGAAAATGAAAATGAATGGATCTCCATTCTTGTTCTCTATGAATGATAATAATAGGAAAAAAGCATATTGCTATAAATTTTCCATTACTTGAAACAAACCCAAGGCTTGTGAAGAAATATTTCTGAACTTAGATAATTTAGACCAGATACAGGCAGGCTGTCATTTATTTTTTGATAAAAATAAAAAGTAACAACATGTGTAAATTGCAAAAAAAAAAAACAGAAAAAGAAATCACAGTTATGTAACATTAAGAAAAGTGACTTTTTTGTTGTTAAATACCCTTAAAAGTGACATGTGATGAGGACAGTGAAAACAGGTACTCTTAGGATGTTATAATGTTTTACATTGAATGTATTTCTTTAAAAAACATTTTAAACAGTGTGTAGTAACTTGTAAAACACAGACTAAACATGCCATAGTAGAAAAAATGAACAGATCAGGAGGCAGGAGATCTGGGTTCTAACCTTGCCTTCCTACTGACAGCAATGTGAGCTTGAGAAAGATGCCTATCTTCTCTGAGCCTTAACTTCCAAATGTGCAAAATGAATGTTATAGACTGAATTACATTATCCCTAAATTCGTATGTTGAAGTTTTGCTTCAGAATGTGACTGTTTGAAAACAGGGTTTTTAAAGAGGTGAGAAGTTAAAATGAAATTGTTAGGTGGGCTCTAATCCCACGTGACTGATGTCCCTTGGAGGAAGAGGAAACGGACCACAGACACACAAAGAGGAATATGGTATGAAGATACAGGGAGAAGACAACCATCCACAAGCCAAAGGAGAGGCCTCAGAAGGAATAAACTCTGCCAATATCTTGATCGCAGTATTCCAGCCTCTGGAATTGTGAGACGATAACTTCTGTTGTTTAAGCCACCTAGTCCGTGGTACATGACTGTGGCAGCCCAACCAAATCAATGCAGTGGGCATCGTGAGTTTCACGATGATGAGTTACAGCTCTGTGTTTATAAAGCATCTGGCACACGGTAGTTGTTCAAAGTGTGCTAATTAATATTAGTCTTGCTGCTGTTAGTTTTTTTTTTATTTTTTTACAGGGCAGGTCATCTAACAAAAATGTTTATCTTTGTCTTATCTTGAACAGATTGCAGTTCTTTAAGGGTAGGAGAAAATAAGATCAAATTATACTGTGTTTCTACATCATGGATCACAGTGCCTATGACTTAAAATGTATTCAAAGGTTTTAGAGTAAAAATAGCCTTGGAATTGTGTCATTTTCTAACTGTGCTGTTCTCTGTATTTATGCTATCTCCTAGTTCTACATCTGGAAAATAATAAGAAAAATATGATAAAAAGTTAATAATTAGAATTGTTCTTAGAAATGAATACATTTGTTTATGTCCTAGAATTACTACTTGACACATAATTGGTGTTTAATAAACTGTAACTATGATTACTGTGTTCTCAATTCATTTTTAACCCTTTTTCAAGACACCCCAACCCAGAACAGCATCTTCTGGTGCACTCCTTTGTCTCTCCCATCACGTCTCGTCTGTCTTTGTTGTTTCCTTGAAGGGTCAAAATACATCTTTTGTGATATGGTTCTTACTGCTGCCCCAGGGCTCATTTGCCTGCCTTCCTTCCAGATGATGGTTCTCTGCCCGGGAAAAGGATCACCGTGGCTAGGATGGCATCTCCCAAAGTGTGTTGCCCTTAACATTGGTTATTTAAGAGGTTAAAATGCTGAAGAAAAGCATTAAAGTGTTCTGTGCCCACGTCTTGAGTTAAACAAATAAAGTGAGGCTGTATTAAATAGGACCTCAGAAGTCTTAAAAGACTCATGTGCATTTTTAACGTATGTGAGGCAGCCTTTCCTCAATTCAGTTGACCATAGACTGCTTTTCAGTTGATTGTCTGTAAGAATCTGTATTCTGGACGACAGGATTTGGGTAGTTCTGGCCTAAAGAGGGTAAAATTTACCTTAAGATTTCTCCTTTATCCTCTTTCCCAGTCTCTGTTTTCACCGCTTTGCCATCTTCTTCTTTTGGCTTTATATAGATAACAATTTGCACTAAATAATAACCTATTATCATAACTGAATAATTTACTTTAGTCCATTTACTGGATAAGGATGGTGGTATGTGTTTTTAAGTATCACTTAATTAAAAAAAAAGGTGGAGGGAGGCAAAACACACAATACATAAGCATTAAATCTGTATTAAAAATTAAACCTCAATGAAAATATAAAAGGAAAATTAAGGAAAAATGTCATTCTCACTTAACAGATTGGCAAAATTATACCAGAGGTTTGTGAGGGTTTAGGGGTACAGTCAATTTCAAACCAGCTTTTAAGAATATAATAATATATGTTCATTTTTCTATACTGACTGTGATATAATGGATCGTTTAAATTTTCTTTATGCTTTCCTAGATGTCCCAAATTTTCTATAATGAATATATTTGATTTTGCTTATCAAAAGAAATACCAATTTGTTTTTACAACTCCTCCAAGTGGAAAATAATATGAGGCTTTCATGGCTTCTTTGTAAATCTGCTTATGTAAATTCATTGATAAAAGAACCCTTAGAGCGTTCTTTCCCCAGTACTGTTTTAGGACATATACAAAAGACAGAATGATTTGAAGAACATTAATTCATGTACAAGTACATGTGAACACTAATCAGAATTGACTCCACTTTAAAATGACAAGATTTAATATCTTGTAATGGCCTATAATGAAAAGGAATGTAAAAAGAAATATATATGTGTATATGTATAACTGAATCACCATGCTGTACACCGGAAATTAACATAACATTGTGCATCAACTATACTGCGATTAAAAAAAGAGAACAAGAGCCAGAGAAAGTTTGCTTCTTCTGAGATAAAGTGAAAAAAATGTGTATCTTACCTGATAAGCAGTGTATACTTTTGTCCATCATCTACTTTAATAGTAGTGTCAATGCTTTCCAATTTTGCTTCACCAGCACAGGAAAAGTGGTACTATGGGAAAAAAAAAAAGGGTTTTCCTCAAACAGTTTTTCAATGTGAAGTTAATAACTTATATCTGTGTTGGAATTTACAACTTACCAGTAATTTTTTAGTGTAGTGGAGAGACAAGAAATCTGAAACTTAAAGAAAAGTGACAGCTCATGGTATGCCATTATTACGTGCTAGAATTGAAACAAATAAATATATACATACTATATACATATGCAAACACCATATGTAGGTATACACACACACACACACACACACACGCGCGTGTACATGCATGTGCGTTCTTTTGGTTTCTTTTCCAGTATTCTGGGGAGCCTGGTTGAGAAAGGAAGCTGCCTCTGCTGTCCAGGAGTGAGTTTAATTGGCAATTTTCTTTAGATACCAGCGACTGACAATGCGAAGACCAGTGAATACAATCTAGATAGTGATATGAATGTCACAGAAGGGAAATTTAAAGATTATGAAAGTTCACATTTCTTCTGTATAGCACAGGGAACTACATTCAATATCTCGTAAAAATCTTTAATAAAAAGAATATGAAAACAAATATACGTATATGTATGTATATGCATGACTGGGACATCATGCTGTACATCAGAAACTGACACATTATAACTGACTATACTTCAATTAAAAAAAAGAAAAAAGAAAGAAAGAAAAATAAAGATTAAGAAAGTTAGCCATTCATCCTAAACTTCAAAGCCTAAAGGAGCCTATGGCCATTTGTAGGATTGTTACTTTTTGGATCAACTGAGTGGTGGTTTTAAAAGGAGCAAATCGTGTCTACAGTAGGTATGTTTGACCAGACACCCCTGGGAATTTCACGAGGGGGCTGCAGTGGCTTATTCGTCTTCTTAACAGCATGCACCTGAACGTGTATCAGTTCTATCGTGGCTATTCTTCCCCGGAATAATGTATCTACAAGAGATCTGTAATCCACATATAAGTTAAAGAAACACAGTTGCACAGTGTTTCATAACTCCTAGGTATTCAGCTACATTAAATTGATGTGTCTAATCTTTCTACTTGTAGTCCAAAGATAAGCATAATGCTATATATCTAAATTTTTGTAGTTGGTCATCACAAAAACAGTTCCTTTCCTTTATAAAAATTATCTACTGCAGGTTCCCTTTAAGAAATACATTAAACAGCATTGAGATTTTCAAAAACAAATACATCTATGTGCACTTTGCCTAAAAGTCAGTTGCATAAAATTTGTCTATACATTCTTCTCAAGCCATGTGTATGTAACTAAGTGAAAAATCAGCATTAGTTTATTGCATTTTTATGCTGTGTCTAGTATACAAACAAGGTGACCAGATAGTACATTTAGTAAGTTTTGGCAGCATGGATAACAATTCAGTTATTTCTTATGCTTACCACTTAGAAATCTATGTTGTTAGTCAAAATAGTTATTTAGGCTTAAATGCTAATTTGCTGACCAACAATGGATGTGTATGGGGGGGCAGGGGTGATAATTTCCTTATTTTTTTCAAATATATTAGAAAATTATTTTCCAGGTACAATTAAGTCTTATTAATTCTTATTATCTTCAGGGATGTCAAAGTTTAACATTTAAAAATATTTAATGGACAATTCCATTAATTTTATTTGAAATTTTCTGTTAGTATAAACAGCTCCTTTAAGATATGTGCAAAAGCAGTAGCTATTGAGATTCAGTGATTACTCATTGCCATGGGTTTTTAAAGTACTTTACAAGTTTCAACTGATTGCTTTCTTTCAAAACAAACACCAAAGCAAGCAAGCAAACACAAATGTGTGAAGCAGGTACTATTCTTTTATTATCCCCATTATTCAGAAGCGCAATCTGAGGGGAAGGGCTTTGCCCGCAGGCAGGGAGGCGCAGTGATCTGCGGCACAACTAATAAGCATGAGGACTGACGTCTGAGTCCCCAAAAGCAATGGATCGACCTCCCTCCTTTTTATTAGAAAGAGCCAATGAAATATCTTTTAAAATTAATTTTGATACATTTAACTTTAAACCTTAAATTTCCTTAAAAACACTTGAGTAACAATTCTTCATTTCTAGAATTTGAATGGGTCTTAAATTACGATCATGGTAAAAGTTCAGCCATAAATATATCTTTTTGTGAAAATTGCATGTAAATGTATTGGCCATATATGATTATGCTTTTAAAACAGATGAGGAAGTTGGAGCATAGTCTCAAAAATCATGATGGAATAAGGAAAATCTTAAAATCATCATGTTAGAATGACATTAAAATTTCCTTTAAATCACTAAAAAGAAATGGTGATGTGAGTGGAAAGAACAGGGATTTTGTCTTGGCACAACAGAGTAAAAATTCCTGATCTGCCATCCTTAAAAGAGTTTGAAGAGCATGTATAATACCAAACAGCCTGAGAGCCTCCTTCTGTTCGTAGGCTACTTGTGAGGTGCAGAGAGAAATACCCACCCCTCAGATTGGATTAATATGTCCTGGGCATCCTTCTGTGGGTTTACACGCTCTTACCTATTCGCTCATGGTACTACATTTACTACACAGATATTTATCCATTTACTAATTTTAACCTCACACCAACTTTTATTGCCCTTGTTGCAGGTAGATGTAGCCTGTGTCCAGGTTCTTGTACCATCTCAGAAAGAAGTCAGAGACAAGACATGGAGGTTAAGAAAGTAAAGTTGTTAAGGGGTGGATAGTACCCTCTCAAGATGAGCGCAGGCAGGCTCAGGTGAGCGGCTGCCCTGTGTTCCTCAGTAATTGGTTACATAGAGTGTAAAAACGAATGGGCAGAATATTCATTGGGGAGGGAAGGGTGTGGGGTCATAATCCCTGATTTTTATCCCAGCTCTGCCTTCCTGAGGGCAGGAGGGATTTTTTTCCTCATTTAGCCTGGATTGGAAGTGTCATGGCATTAGTGCATGATGGGTAAGCCTAATCTGCTGGGCACGTCTAATCTGCTGGGCTAATTTTTTATTGCAATGAGGGCATAATGAGCAAAAGGTTACCTTCTGACACTGGAGATTCCTCCTTCTATCTTTCTTTATTGGCCTCCGGGCTGCTTGTCACCCCAAATGTGTAACTGCTTAACCACCCAGAGGTTCCTGCTTTTCTTTCTCTGCCCAGGGACCCCTGGTGCTTACACAGTGTATGTTTCCTGCATTTGGCTTGTTCCCCTCCTTTCTGCCCAATTCCTGCCATTTGGCCTGCGTTCCCCTTTCTCTGCTCATATCTAGCTCTCTGCCTGCTCTAACACTCTCACTTTATAAGTGAGAAAACTCCAGCAGAGTGCTTAAAACTTACAAAGTCTCAGAGCCCCGAAGTGGCAGAACTGGAGTTCAAACTCTGACCTTTTTTTTGCTTCAGAGTCCATGACCTTAATACATTTTCTTAGGTTGGAGCCTGACACATAATTGCAATTCAATAAATGATAGTAATTACAGTAATTACAGACTATCCACGTATATACTTTCTCTGTCATAAAACCCAAAGGAAAGGCATTCTACGCCTCTCTTCACCTCTTACAGTTTCATAATTATTCCTAAATGACTTGACAACCTGTTGTGAATTTATTTTTATCCATTTGAGAATGAAAAGAATCCCTGCAATCCCTGATTTCATACAGATGTTCACCCACGGTTCTACACATCTCCAGTGATGTTTGCAATGTCTCTGACTGGAGGTGTCCACAGTGGTAAGGGTTGGCTGAGTTACACACTCAGTTGTGAATCTGAGTTAGGAACAGAAAAACGTGCTGAATGTAACCAGGGCTCAATATTATGTGTGCTTTATAATTTTTAAAATTTGGTCTCTGTATGTTTTCTGCTTGTAAGACTAATGGAAATTTCTGGTGTAAGTTGAGAAAAATGCATGGAGTAGAGGTCAGCAAAGCTTATCTTAAAAGGTCAGGCTGATGTTTGATGGTTCATTATAGTGTTCTATTCATTATATAATTCTATTTTCTTGTTCTAGCTTCATCTGTTTTTACTATGATCTGTAATCAGTTGAAAGCAGTATGAGACCAAAGTGTGTTTTATTTACCATTGACTTCTCAGAAACTGGCAAAGTGACTGGTGATAGATGAATGTTCACTGGATGAGTTAAAATGGACGAAGGAATAGAAACACTGCTACTGCTACTAATGTGCTTTATCTGGTTGACATTTGTTTATGACATCAAACATTGTACTAAATCGTCCGTATGTGTTATATTACTTGAGAAAGAGGAATAAAGAAAATCAAAATAGAATAACTTGATTTAGTTAAAGTACAGAGTATGACTCATACTTTAATGGAAACTCACATTATATTTAAATCACATCATTAAAAAATGGTAGGCAAAAATACAGTTGTTATGTTTCATATACTAGACTGCGTTGAATTTATCACCTTACTGCAGTGATGATTTTGATGACTTCTTTAATCTGAGTATTTAGAACTGGAATACAAAGTGATCCATTAAGGTAGAATGGGTTGGGAAAAGAGCGTGCACTTGCAATTCAAAACTGGCTTCCAAATTTAGCTGTGTCATCTCGGACTTTTAAAAGCAGGTTGTGATAAAGACTGGCAAGAGTTCTATCAATAATCTCAAACTTTTGGATATCAGAATCTCCTTGCACTCTTAAAAATTATGGAAGGTCCCAAAGAGTTTTTGTTTATTGGGTTATGTCTACCAACTTATATAATATTAAAATTAAAACAGACATTTTTAAAACACAAAAATGTATTAAGTACACATTACATTAGTGATCAGAGGGATATCATGTCATTTAGCACCTGGAAAAGTCTCCTGTATACTTATGGGAATGAGAATGAAAAGGGCAAACAGCATCTTAGTATTATCATAAAGACCCTTTGAAAGAATCCTGTGGCTCCCCAGGGGTTCCTAGATCACATCTGCCATTAAAGTTATAAAAATTGTAGCAATTACTATCGTTGAGAATTTGGGAAACATGAAAGAGGAAGAAAAGCTGAAAATACAGGGAAAAAAGAAGAGAATGAAAGTTATTCAAAGTACATGCTACTTAACGTTGATATATAAATAGTATATACTGAACAGGAAGAAATTACAAAAGCAGGGCACACAGCCTCGTGGTGAGTATAAAAGACATATTTAAGTTTAAATTTTATACTGATAATAACAGCTAAAGTGGATAATCCAAACAACTTCCTAGAAGTCACTTTAAATAAATATGACTTGGGGGGAGGGTATAGCTCAAAGTGTTAGAGCACATGCTTAGGATGCATGAGGTCCTGAGTTCAGTCCCCAGTACTTCCTTTAAAAATAAATAAACCTAATTGCCTATCCCCTGGCCAAAATGAAATAATACAATAATAAATAAATTTAAAAAATAAATAAATTTGACTTACCTTTAAAGTGCCATTTTCGATAAATAATTGAATAAAAAATCCATCTACTGAATTGGAGTCTTGCTTGACATAGAGCAGGAGTCCATGGGAACTAGAGGTCTGAAATCCTAGGGAGATGCTATTTTGTGGAGTTAAAGACACATTCCAAAATTCTAGATAGGAATCTCCATAATAACAAACACAGCTGAAATCTGTGGAGTCAGAGAGAAAATACAATTTAGGTTGGGACTAAATGTTCAATAGTTGGGTTTCACATTATGACATTAGCCTGTTTTCTGAAATGGCTCTTATTTACAAGTCTGGACACACATCTGCTTCACCACTGTCATAGTGGCTTGTCATAATTTCTATGTACTGGGGCATTGTGATCAAATTTCATTGGAAGACGGGGATGTCCAGATGATTTATCTTCAAGTACTGTTACTTAGATTTTATGTTGCAGGTCAACAGAAATAGGATCATTTCCTAAAGATGTCCTTATTCAATGTATATATAAGGTGCTAGAATGAATTATAATTTATGTCATTATTGTTAATTTGGGTGGCTATGGAAGGCTGAAAGAGATTATTGGGAAGTCAAAGAATTGTCACCCTTTTGTAAAAACAATATATTATCTTAGCTTTAAAAAATATCTCTCTCTCATGTTATCTTTGTTTTTCTTTTGCATTCTGAATGATTCTAATTAGATTCAATCTTTCAAGTAACATATGAAGATATTCTGAGCAAAATACTTTGACAGTTTAATTTCTTAAATTTATAAATATATGGTTAATGAAACGTAGGTAGCTCATGTCTCTGAATAAGTTAACTATTTTATATTATTTTTTAAAATTACTTTTCTTTGATAGACACTTGATCCTTGTGGGTTGATGAGATTCCTGTGAATTTTGGATCTCTTTTGCTTTCTCGTCCTTCTGTGCCTACTTCTGTGACACAAACACACCTGCAAACTCTTTTAAAACTTCCAAATTGTTTATTTTTTACAATTAATAGAAGAGATTATTCATGAAACTGTTTAGTTTGCTGCCCATCTTAGGGTAACTCTTTTAAAATCGATACTTTAAAACTTCTACAGAGTTCATATTCTATGTGGAGTATTTTTCTTGTTTTAAAGTTTCAGCACAGCTTTAGAAATATTCTTTGTGCAACATTTTCAAACTTGTAAAAAACTCTAAGGAAATAATTAGCTAAACTTTAAAGAAAAGTTTTCTTTTTAGGTAGAAATAAGGTTCAAAATACTGCCAGAAAACATTTGTGTTTTGTAGACATAAAAACATATGTATTTTTATTTTATAACCAAGAAATTCATTAGCAGGTGGCTCAAAGATTAAAAATATTAACAATGCTTTCAACTTTGACATTCAAATTGTTTTAGTTGTTTTGTTACAGAGATGAGTATTTCTTCCTTGTACAATTTAATGGTGATGTTGATGGCACATTACAACACGCTTGCATATAACATTAAATAATTTTAAAGGTTTTATCCCTTTATTTGAATGAATTGGGAATGAAGACAAATATCTATTTTACTTAAAGTTCAAAATATGAAAGAGCATAAAATATTTTTGGACAAAAACTACAACATGAATGCACACAGCAAAGGTGAAATGAAGAAAACATTATATATTTTTAAATGTTTTAGAAAAAAAATATGTCCAATCAACAACATCTAAATAAAAAATTCTTTCAATTTTATTATTATTAAGAAATGTATTTCTATGGATTAATTTTTTTAATTAAGTGGCTCTGTCATGTGATTAGTGCTCTTAGTAAAAACCCACACATGTCCTCTATGAGGATGGGTTCATAGCAGATGAAATGGGTACGTCAGTATTTCCTTAGATTCATACCTCGATTCCTGGCTAGTAGCTGACTGTCAGATTGAAAGACTCAAAGTGCACAATTACATGTTCAAGCTGGAGACCTTAACTTTCATCTCTAACTTTCTGCCTCTGCTTCCCGTTCTGAAAGGTGGTTCTTGCCTTCATTTCTAACAGTGAATATTGAGTATGCAAATCAATAAAAATTTATTTGAAATTTGATTGTTGCTAGATGGGCAGGTGAATTTTTTTGACACAAAATTGTTTGAATTTCCAGTGTCTAGAGACCCATACACTTCCAATGCATAGGAATTAAGAAAACTTCAAAGCCATTGTAGTGAAAAATCAGAAGTCAGCAACCCTGCCCTCCCCTCCAGCACAAAGAAGGGTTTTAAATAGATTAGAAAAATAATAGAATAAATATATTTTAGAAGAAATTAATAGTACAGAGTCTGAGGAATAAATAAATATTGAAATTAGAACAAATAAAACTAATGTGTATAATATTCAATTCTTTGACACATTATGAACAATTACTCCAACAGCACAATTTCCTTTTACTAAAAGAAATAGAAAAAGTAAAGAATTCTTAGCTTGAATCTTTATTTGGTGTTATGGTTAGCAGATCATAAAATATTGAATAGATTTTAAAGAATAGTCATTTTTGTAGTTAGTGTATTATATGTAAGATCTAACATGAAAGTTGGAATCTTATGAGAGAATAATTGAATACCAAGCTTTTCTGCAAGGTTTGTTAGTTGGGTAATGACTGTATAATGACTGGATAGTTTAAAAAAGACATATATTATTTGACCATATTTCCAGTAGATTATGGTCAATATCAGTGTAATCTATGACTCATCACTGAAAGAAAGAGTGATTATGTATTGATCTCTGGAGTATGTAGCACAAATTAAATGTTAAGAAATAATTCACAACTAAAATGCAAAATGGCTCTTTATTTCACATGTCTTGGAAATAATATCTAGGAAAAATTAGTGGACATCTGTGATACGTAGGGGTGTGTGTGTGTGTGCACACGTGCAAAATTTTCTGTTACAGTTTCAATTTGAGAAAAGATGTGTATGTATAACTCAGATATAACTCACATAGGAAGAAATCCTAGATTGTTTATTTAGAAGACTGTGTTGAGTCCTGAATCTTGAGTCTACCAGTGAGCAGAGTGGCAACCACATGTTAGCTGCAGAAATTCTATGTGACTTGGTTCTCTTCAGTTACATTATTTCTAGAAAGAGGAGCTTGGATTTTATCATTACCAATACTTCCTGTGTTTAATACTTCAGAGTTCCACATTATATCAATTGTATTTAATTCACTTTAAAATCTAACTTTACATCGTCCATTTAAATTCATCTCAGTTAGCTTAATATCTACAAAAAAAGTAGGAGAAAGGAAGAAAATTCACATTTACCAACTGTTTACTGTGCCAGGTTTGTTAAATACTTTACTCGTGCTTTTTAAAGTGCTGATTTTTTTTCCAGGCAATTTAAAGATTTATGCCATTTGAAAATGCTTCTGTGAGAACTAAGCATATTTCACAATAAATTATGAAATATTTGTTCCTTTCATAGATTTTCACAAATTGATTCGAAGTCAATGACACAATTTACCAAGCAAATATTAATCATAGAATGCAAAAAGATGTTTACAAAACAAACACTGAAATGAAAAGCCAGAGAGTGCAGTTTAAGATTGGCAGACTCAGTATAGCCTGAGGAAATGTATAATAAATACGATCTACAGAGGTTGCTATAAGAAATTGCAAGGTTTAAGTGACTGCAAGGAAAGCTGAGAGAGAACTCCTCAAATAGTTGAATGGATTTTTCTCTGAAAGCAATTAGCGGTCTTTTGGAAAGGACGTGCAGCACCTACGATCACAATGTTTTCCTTTCACCAGCAATCGGAAATAGGGGATCAGGAAACATTCCTTCAATAGCCACGTATAAGGATAGGAAGTAACACACAAATCCAATCATGCCCCTTTGCCGATTAAAAACATCTCTTGCTGCCAGTTGTTGATGGCAGAACTGCTCAGTATTGACTCTGTGTGGAATCTTTCCAGCCCTTTCTTTCTCCTTTGACTTTTAATGTGGAGTGCCAATTATTCTAGAATGACTTCCAGAGCAGGCACCCTCCCCAAGCTCATCTACATTCCCAGTTCTGTCACACACCCGCTTCCTGTACATGAGTCTATTTCCAGGATATTTACTGATTCCATTGGACAAGCCGAAAACCCCAAGCTGATCAAATGCTGATGTAATCAGTGCAGCTTTAGGGTAAGTCTCGATACCAGGTAATACAAGCCCTGTATAGTCCCGTTCCTCAGGACTGTGTTGCTGTTTGCCCTGTGCCTTTTGATACAAATAATGCAATCAGTAACGTGTGCAAACATCCTTTTAAGTTACATAAACACTGAATAAACATTGATTTGAATTCCATTGATTTCACAGAAAAAATGGTAAGTGATACCTTTGTGACACTTCATCTTCCTATACGTGCACACGTACTTGTCTCCATTTTACCAGGGCTACCGGAACATTTTTAATACAGGTTTGTACATTTCTTCATAAAGGTCATGTGCATATTTTCTTAGGTTAACCTCAGCAACCTTATGAAGTTATTGCTATTTTAAATAGTTTTTTGTAGTATTATATATTTAATTCACTGAACATATTGAAATGCAAGCGACTATTGTATATTGAGCAACCCTTGAACTCTCCTGTTTTTAACAACACTGTAACCTCTGTGAGTAATGAGATTTTTCTTTCTTTTGTTTCTAATTCTTAAACTGTCTTATTAGCTTGTAATATTGCCTAGGACCATCAGAAGAAACATTGAACTGAAATTATAATGATGAGATTCTTTCTCTTGTTTTAATTTTTGCAGGGAAGGCTTTTAAGCTTTCATCTTTGAGTGGAATGTTTGGTTCTTTTATAAGCGATACCATTTAACTCATTAAGGAAGCTCATAGATACAGAGAACAGATTGGTGGTTGCCAGAGGGGTCGGGGCGGAAAATGGGTGAAATGGGTGAGGGGGTCAAAAGGTACAAAGTTTCAGTTACCAAGTAGATCATTTATGAGGATATAATGTACAGCATGGTGACCATAGTTAACACTTCTGTATGGCATGTTTTTTATTTTTATGTTTGAAAGTTGCTAAGAGAGTACATCTTAAATGCCCTCATCACAAAAAAGAAAAAAAAGATTGATAGAATAAAATTCATATTTTAAGGCAAGGCAAAAAATTTAAACATAAAAGTTTTTCTCTGGCCACGTGGGCCTCTTCCCACCTCTCCAGGGAAGAGCCTTAGTCATCTGAAATTGTGCACTTACCAGACCTCCCCCAGGGCAGAAATACCTGCTCGCCCATAAAGATCATTTTTCCTTCTGGCACCAGCCATGTAATTCCTTAGAAGACAACACCTGTTTCTCAATCCTGTAAGGGGTCATAATGACCCACCACTTGCCTTGTACATGCAGGCATCTTTGATGAACTTTGCGTACAATGCCAATATTTTATATTCATTAAAGATAGACCAGAACAGACCGGTCAGACATCCTGGGGAGATCCTGGGCTGCACCTCATGGAAGTTCTTAGCTCAAATATTTACTTCTGACCTTATTATGTTACTAGCCATATTACTTGTATTCTGCCTATTTTGCAAGGTTATTGTTTCTTGCATTAACAAATGTGGACTGAGCCTCCAATAAAATTAATGATAGCCAGGTGACTTGAAACCATTGGTCAAATATATAGCATTATCTAAGATCAATGATGGCAATAGTGCAACTCTACATATAGGAAGAAGCAACAAGACGGAACCATTTTTAGGACCTTAACAGGCTAGTAAGACAAGAGGATGAGAGACTGGTTACTGTTAACAGAGCCTAGTCCAGTAACAGCACATTGAGTGGCCTATCAAGAAATCATTGCCTGACCTGGGAATCAGCATTCCCAGCACCATCAGACAAATTGGTCATGAAATGCCTCCCAAACCTTGGTTGAAAATTAGACCAAAAGGGAAAGGATTAAAACATAAAGATAACTGCCCACCATCCAGTTCTGCAAGAATCCAGCTATCAGTCCCTGCAGTCACTAACCTACACGAAACTCTGACAATAGTTCTGAGTGACAAGCAGGAGGAGGCACTTTGTGCTCTGAGAAAATTGGCAGAATGGCCTTCAGATAACTAGATCCTTTCACGAGAAAATTTTCTGAATTCAGTTTCTTGCATCTTTATATACTTAGAAAAGTACTGGAACCAGTGACTTAGATTTCGGCTTCTTAAGGATAGCAGTAACCTTGTACCAAGATGAGTGCTTGATTGCGCGTGCCGCTTCACCAAAATCATACATATACTAGCCTCCCCCTTTACCTTTTCAGAACAGTTCTCGGAGCTCTCTGAGACGCTGTTTCCTGGATTATAACCCTCAGCTTGACTCGAATAAAATTTTCCATTTCTTCTTACATTGGCTATTGATTATGTTGATTGCTTTTTTCATTGACACTATGTGTGGTGACAAACGGCAACTAGATTTGAAAGAGAAGAGCAGACCTGACTCCATGTTGGATCTATTTCTTCTGCTCGAACCTTTGCGCTCTGTTCCCTGTGCTTAGTCATGCTGGCTCTGCACCTTTTGTGAAAGAATGTTGCTTAGAGCCTAAAACGTACATAATAGCCCATTCTCAATGCTCTGTCTCCCAGGCTTGACCTTTAAATTCATAATGCTTTTTCATTCATATAGAGATAAAAAGTTTCAGAACAGGATATAATAATAGTCTTGTTGGAGATTTATAAGAGCATTGTGACCAGACCTACGTGGACAGATGCAAGAACAAAGGATTTGGGTAACAAGAAGTTTGTAGCAACCAGCCACACTCCATCCCTTTTAGTATAAAAGGAGCCTGAATTTTAACTCAAGTGAGATGGTTCTTTGAGATGCTAGTGGACCATCTTCTTGATTTGCTGTCTTTCTAAATAAAGCCACTATTCCTTGTCCCAATATCTTGTCCCTCAATTTATTGCCCTGCTGTGCAGCAAGCGGTAGAACTTCGTCTTGGTAACAGATTTATGGTAGTGATCATACCACAGTGTATACAAATGTTGAATTGTTGTGTTCTGCACCTGAAACTAATATAATGTAATATGTAAATGACACCTCAGTAGAGGCCATACCTCAATAATGTGTAACAACAACAACAACAAAGAATGTCAGGTGGAAAGCTGTGAGAAACAGAGAAAAAGATACCAAGTAATATTAAAAAAGGTAAAAAAAAAAAAAGGAATTTTCCTCCTATTCGGTAGTTTGTTGAAATTTTTAGCAGATCTTAAATTTTATCAGTTTTTCACTTATTGATATGATGACATTGTAAATAACTTTAATATTCTAATATTAAACCTTCATATCATCTCAGAAATACATCCCATTTGCTTATAATGTGGGTACACATATGAATTTCATTTGTAAGAACTCATGTTTAGGATATTTGCATTTATACTGATGGTTGAGATTGCCTTTTAATTTTCTTTCTTTTTTATTTTCTGGCTCCCTTTCTGACTGGCATACTAAAGTTTTACTTAACTTCATTAAATAAATTGGGCAATGTGAATTTCCATTTCTAATCTCTGAAGGTGTTTTTGTTTACCTACCACCCAAATTCTGTATCACACTATAAAACTGTGCATTATGTAACATTCTAAAATAACTACAAAAGATTTGATTTAGTGTACTGATTAGGAATCAGAATGTTAACGGCAGGCAAAGTCATGACTTGCAAGAAGATTTAGTTTTTGTTTTAATTTGGCCACTTAAGTTACCTGACAGAAGTCACCTCACTTCTTTACTGCCCTGTGTTTACCCATAAAATTAGGGTGGCATCAGTCATGAACTTGTAATTGCAACAGACACAATTTTAGTTTGTATTCCTGGGTTTAATTATGCACTTTGTCACTTAAAATTGTGGAATATTGGATAATATATTTTAGCCTCCTTGGTCCTCTCAGTTTCATTAGTACCTTGGCAATAACAAGGTTGCTCTGGTCTAATGTATGTGAGAGCATTAGATCAAGGATTTGCTCCAGTCTGCATTTGGGAAAGACATCTCCTATAATGAAGTAGAAAGATTTTGCAAAATCTATTTTTAAAACAGTTATTGCATGAATATGCCCTACATTTCCCTGAGGCATATATTTAGGATGGTCTGAAGCACCTGGTATCGCCACATTAAGCATATGTAGGGAGACTCGGAAGGATTTCAAGGAGGTGTGTGATGAGGCTGCGTGAGCCCCGGGAGGACCCTCTCTCCCCATTATTGTGGTTTCCTTTTTTTTCAGTGTGTTTTACCTGTTTACAGGAGTGAAATGTACAAATAAAACTAAATGAATCCTGTACATTTTATTAATAAAGATAATTCATATCACATTGTCCTTTTTCCTCTCTTGCATCTCCAATTTGATTCTCACCTCAGTCTGCAAAGTGTGTCAGGACAGCGTTCTTAGGAACTCCGTATTTTTACCTAAGAAACTGAGGTTTACAAGAAGGTAATTTGATCAATATTATCGATCTTAGAAATGCACTTCTTTTATCAAAGCTCATGTGTTTTAACACCAGTCTTATTCTGTGTGAACAGATTGATTATCAAACAGTCTTTGCAAATCTTTAAAAATATTCTCATTTTTTAAAAGGTCCAGTGTGGATCGTCAGATTGAGTTCTTACATTCTCTGTAACGTAAGAGAGCAGTATACTTATTTGCATTGCTGAGTGTACAAACTATGCCCCGCTTTCCAGTGGGCTCCGAAGTGCTTCGAATCTGGTTTTCAAGTATTACTTTTAAAAAAAAAAATGTATAACCATTGAGCTCTTAGCTAGTTTACAATAACTATTTGATTAATAAAGGTCCTTTGAGATTAAGTTTTCAATTAATATTAACTAATCTTTCAGATGATGTGTATAATATTTCCTCCTCCTCCTTCTACTGTTTGTGGTTTAAGGAATATTATAGGCTATTTGGGATCTTCTAAGGTAGCTGGGAATCTCACTACTTAAAACATATGAGGCTTATGAGAAAAATACACGTCCACATAGAAATGAGATGGTGGCACCGGGAAGAACTTTGTTACCTGCTTAACCTCTTCATCTCCTTGACTAAGAGTTTACAGAGAAAACAAAACGAATGAATCAGGGTTCTTCTGTTGCTCCTGGGCTCTCAGCTCAGGAAGGACTCTCATGCACATTTAGGACAGACTCCTTGTTTCAATACCGAGAAGCCTTGTATTTATTTTTTCTTTTGATTCAGACAATTTAAACTTTCCATTGATAAGGTTAGTCATAACAAAATGAAATAACGCATGTTGAATGAATAAATTTATCTGTCATTGTGTATCATTGTAATAGACTAGGGAACTAGGCATGGATAAAAACTGAGAAGGTTTATCACATTGTATATTAATTTGATTTATGCTATGACGGTTGGGAATAAAGTAGAAATTTAGCAAGTTCTCAAAACTAATTGCTGATATGTCACGTTTGTTAATTTCCAGTAAAATAAAATGGAAATGCTCCTACCAGTACTATCCTTATTCAGTGTAACAAAATGCTCTGTCTCAATGGTGGTGGGGTTGGGGGCAGGCTGCCTCTGGATACGCCACTTTGATACATCAATCATTCCGAATTAAAGCTACTTAGGAATCAACTGGTCCAAGAAGGACACTCTGTGCCTCCTCTGTCCCCCTGAAAGCAGGAAATAAATCTCCCAGGTGAAGGGTGTCTGCTCTATACCAGGAGGTAGACAGACCCCTTATCACCAGAGATAGGGAATTTCGGGCAGAGAAGGCTGTAGAAACAAATCTTATTACCTCTTTAATTTACTACCCCCAGCCCAAATTTCTTTGTTTTGTCAAACCTTTTTAAATTTATTGTTTCTTTGTCTAAAAGGTGTAAAAACTGCCTACTCTGGTCACTTTCCTTAGTCTTATATTTTTGTAAGTTCCCATACATACAAAATTAAATGTGATTTTCTCCTGTTACTCTGTCAATCTAGTTATCTATCAGGGCAGCCAGAGAACTGAGAAGGAAAGAAAGGGAGGTTTTCCTCTCGTACAGTGACCTGTGTTATAATTGATAAAACTTCAGAAACGCCTTTCTAATTTTCCAGATATATTGTTGCTTATTCAGGGCAACAGCTGAAAAGTAAATGATCTTCCCTGTACTGAGAACACTGAATAGTCAATTCTTAACTCTTACGTAATTAAATAGAATCATGAGCCCTTGATATTTACTTGCCTAATACTCTCTTTTCACGTACTTTATTCTACAATCTATCAGATCACTTCATTGATGCCTATAGTCTAATTAGCCCCCTCAAGCTGTTCTGGCAATTATCAGCTTTAATTCTTTTCAATGCTCAGACTTTCCTGATAGACAAGGGAGAAGCAGAGGTGTTAATAGCGATTAGCCGTATCTCACCTTATTCCTAGCATTCAATTTTTAATTACATGTAATTTTCAACTCTTCTCCTGCACTTCCTACACTGTGAGATTTTCCAGACTGACTTCTGCTGCTAACCAGCAGTTGGCCACAGGGAAGAGTATAAAAGAAAAGCAGGCTTATGTCTTTCAAAATTGTGAGACACAGATAATAAAAGGGAGACAATGCACATAAAAATGTGTAGATAATATGATTTTATGCACACACATACATATGTGTGTGCACATCCATACAGAGCAGTCTTGAATGTGTCCACTGACAGAAGTGGCACTTGCATGTACACATTTTCCTGCAGGTGTGACAGGTTAGATGATTTATTTTGAGAAAAGCCCTATTTAGGAAACACTAAGACCCACTGGCCACTAACACTTTAGTATGCCTCCTAGTGATATAAAACTTCATCATTAAAATAAGTCAGGGCATAAACCACATACGTATATCATATTTCCTCACTTATTTACACTATGCGGCATTTTTAAAGTCACTTCCAGTCCTTTGGAATGAAGCATGGAGGAAAGAAAGAAGAAACAATGTATTTTTCATTGTGGGAGTGCAGGGTTAAGGATTAAAAGCCAAATAAGTGACATTCCCAGTGTAGATGTGGCCACCAAGGAGTCAGGGCTAGGAAAGGAGGGGTGGGAGTAGGGGGACCACTTGGGGAAGGAGGATTAATGGCAAGTTGAGGAACAAGCACATGAAGGCACATTTTAAAAACATTAAGCCTTGTTTGCTTTATATTCCAGCGACTATGGAAGTAAGTCCCAGGGATCTGAAAGAAACACACTCACATTACTGAGCGATGGTCTGGCCAAGAATGATAACTCTAATGGCAGGAATACTGAGTTGAGGCTCAGAGGACTTAAATGGGGATTCACTAATTCACAGTTTGCAGATGTGGGGCACAATATGGCATCTTTGGTGAGTTTCAGTTTTTATGGGCACATATTATGATCACTGACTCTACTTTGATTTTGGAGAAATGATTTGGAACTCATGTTACTAAATAAGAAAGCTAAGTTGTCTTCACCTTTACTAAGCAAAATGACTGGATTTTCATTCCAGAAAATTACTGATATTTTGCACCATCTGTCTGTACTATACCTGTAAATAATGGATGAAAAATCAAACATTTTAAAAGTAATCATTTTCTTATAATAAGCCTTCCAAATAGGTCAGCTGTTAGAATGTCTCAGAATTGTAATAATCACTTACTATACCTCTTTCTTCCTACTATTAAAATAAAACAACTTCCACTTCACAATTTTATTGAGGATTAATTTTATACTGTAACTTAAAATGCCTCCTTTTACTTCTAATGTTGCTAAAGATACAAATGTTTTAATTTAGAGAACAAACTGCCATAGAAATTAGGAAATAAAATATGCGGATTTCCTTGAGAACGTATCTTGTGAAGACTTGAAGCTTCTTGTCACCTGGACGTCCTTGCACATCTCAGTGGGCTCGGTGCGCTCTGCAGGGTAGCCTGACACATTAAGGTTACAAATTAGTCTGATTTCATTCAAGGACTGCTGGATATGTCAGTACATAGATGGTCTGGTGAAAAATGTACCAGCTCTGAAACATTTGACTACTGGGATTTTTTAACTCCACTCTCACACTTCTGGTTATCCAGTGTCGCCATTTCTTATGGCTTCCGTGGTTTCTGTGCTATAAATCACCATGCTTCTCTACTTTTCCCACTCCTAATTCTATTTTCCAAACTCTCAGATCAGTTAGTCTGATTTTTCTTGTTTAGTTGTTTTCCAGCTTCCAAATTTTTATATCTGTTTACTCCTCTACTATTATCTTTGTCCTATAGTGGATTTCTTCTCATACATATATATATGTAATTAGATGTATAATTTGATTTATAATACAAATATACAATCAAAACTGTTTCAGTTCCTTGTAAAAGCAGTGTCACTCTGGATGCACAACATGAGACCAAAGTTTTCCCAGAGTTGTAGGGTATTTGCTAATTCTAATAAGAAAGTATCATAATTGAGTAATCCACTTCCTTGAAACGTTATGAGAGAAGGTCGGCCTAGATATGCCTATCAATACCTACTGCTGAAAAAAACCCAAATATGTTGGCTAAAATATTTTTAAAAAGTACTTTGAATGTGTTGTTGAGCTGAAAAAGGATTTAGAGAAGCCAGACTTAACAAGGAAGTTGAAGCTCACACAAATCCAAGTTGAATGAAGGCAGACACCCTTGTAAGGCTGCCCCTCTCTGTGGGGCCCTGGAGATACCAAACTTCTGTTTTGATGGTCAGATGGGGCACAAGATACAGAACCAAGTCTAGGTCCCATTCAAGAGAGGAGTCAAATAAGAAATCCTCACATAAACTGAATTCCAAAAAGGACCTACAAATAAATGTGCCCTACAGAAGTTAGCAATGAAATGACTGCTTGGCCCTAGGGTGGGGAGAATATTCTGAGAATTTATAACCAAAATCTATATATACATATTCATCATGAAATTTTAAACTAGAATTTATTTTCAAGTGGTGCTCTGTTTGTAGTATCCAGGAATTTGGCAGGAAAAAACAATAAAACCTAAGTAGAAGAACACATTTTGAAACCAGAGTCCAAAGAATTCCTATAAATAAAACTCCAAAGCAAGCTGCTTTCAAACAATCATCAACAGATCCAAAGGAAACAAAGCATCATGAATAAAAAGCTGTCAACAAGAGTGTGGGAAACTCATAGAGTTCAGTTCATGAAATAATCTGAAATATTAAAATATGAAATAGTTTTGTTCAATATCTTTGAAAAATGAGACAGAATTGAAAATGTAAATAAAGCATGAGAGACCATCATATATAAGCAGGGATATTTGAAAAGGGCTAAATATAACTTGAAGCAGTAAAAACCAAAATGTTTGAAATAAAAATTCAGCAGAAGATACAGTTAAAAATATCAGTAATGTACTGAACGTGAGATCAGAGTAAGTTATCCAGAATGCAGCAGAGAGAATACTGGATAGAAGCATAAAAAACAGCCTAAGAAACATGCTGTTTTTTAAAGTGGAGCGAGAAAAAGCTATCTCACGTGCGCACGCGTGTGTGCGTGTGCGTGTGCGCGTGTGTGTATAATTTAGAGAACAAAAAGAGAAGAAAAATCTATCACACGTGCATGTATGTGTATGTGTGTGTGTATATACATATATATATTATTTAGAGAACAAAAAGAAGAGAAAAAAGGGAACAGCAATACTGGAGAGTTAATGGCTGAGAATTTTGCAACATGGACAAAGGAGTGAAAGGTTTGTTAATGAGATTAAACACAAGATAACTGATCTGTGGCATAAATAAGATGGAGTTAAAAATGGAAGACAGTATTAGATAAAAAGAGAGATGGGAGAGTGTGACCAACAATCCACGTATTTGTTGCGAGTATGGAATAAATATTGATAAAATTTACACATGGTAAGGATGCATGATAACATTTTAAAGATAAACATTAAAGGAATAGAAAAGGAGCAAATAACTTACAATTTTAGAGGAAAAACATAATGAAAAACTCCACCAATCAAAACATTGGTGAGGAAGAAGAGACAAAAGAAAAAAAAAAAACCCTGAAAATGCAGGACACAAATGAGATGATGTAGTATTTCTAACTACATCTGAAATCACAAGTATAAAAATGCTGCACTTGACTGGTTTCTGCCATTTACAGTGACAAACCTCAGCATATGAAAAGGCTGTTTTCCAAACTTAACTTTGTGGCAAGAGTACATTCTGTATATTTTAATAAAGCAGCAGAAATACTGGGGTGGGGGAAGTGGGTGGGACTAGAGATCCGTCTGTATGTCTAGAGTGTGCTGTGGGAGATACCCTCCAAAACTAAATAGTTGAGGGACTTTAAGTAGGAGTTCTAATGTGAGGGAGATATTGTCCAGTAACACAATTACGTAGAGCCAGGAATTGACAGAACTCTCCCAAAGAAATTAATGTGAAGGAGACAACTCTCCTTAAAGTAATTTAAAAACTATAGAAATCAAGAACAAATAACTATTGAAGTTTTTTGGTCTAAAAAGATCAAGGGAGAAGGAGTTTGTCTCCTCTCTGGAGCAACTGTTTGAAGATGATTGAGACAATTTTTCATCCTTATGGGCAAAACTGAAATTGCTTTAATTAAAAATAATATATCGATTGTATGCAGCCTAAAGAAGTAAATGGGAAAAGCAACTTTTTAAATGTTTTTGGCAGAACATATATATAGCAGAATATTATTGTGATTTGGGGAAAGAGAAGTATTTATTTAAAAAGATCCCAGAAGAATAAATCATAAATAGAAGGAGGGGTATTTTTGAGGAAACTAAATTAGGAATTCCTGAATTTCTGTTAATCTGAAATACTAAAGAAAATAAAAGATAAGACAATAAGAAGAGATTTGCAAAACATATAACTAATAAAAGATCTGTATCCAGAGTTAAACACAGACAAACTAAAACTGCAATTCAATAAGGAAAAATAATTATCCTGTCAAAAAAGGCACAGAGGTCTTGAAAAGACTCTTCTCAAAAGAGAAAATGCAAATTGCCAGTAACATAAGAAAAATACTAATCTTTATTAGTACTCCAGGATTGCAGCTACTCCATTGGGGTATTTTTTACAACTACCTGAATGGCAAAAATTTTACATGTGAAAATACGAGGTGTTCCCAAAGTTATAAAATAATCAGAAAATGTTATAGAATTTGATTGGGGTTAGATACAGATGAAGTCATTTGGGAGAATGTTTTGATCTAATCAGGGAAAGTTGAATATTTTCGCCCAGTATGATGCACAAGTCCACCTCTAGGCTTATGTCCTAAAGAACTATTGCTTATAAGTACTAAGAAAAATACAAAAATGTATTGACAAGATTCTAATACACAAAATGTCAATCAAAAGGAGTAAGCAGGAAGGAAACATACGTGTTTTAAAATTTATACAAATTTCAAAACATCCAATAAAACAATGGATATATGTACTACATGTAATGTAATATTTATAATAGTCAACCTTATTACATATAATTATATGTTACATTGCATATATTATATTTTTTAATTTTAGTAGTATATGATTATAAAGAAAAACTAAAGAAAGCTAACCAAAAAGAAAGCCAGGGGATGTAGCTGATAATGTTCTATTTCTTAAATTGTGTTGACAGTAGGTACAGTTCTGTCTTTTATTTGTCATTCTTTATTTAGATAGGATGTAAGTCTTTGTTGTGTTTATTCAGTAGATAATAAAAACAGTTTCAAAATAAAAATGAAAATACTGGGAATGGAATGGCGGCTAGGCTAGTAGCTTCCAGCTTGTCATCTGAGTGACTCTGGATTTCTTAAGCAGTTTCACCCCCAAGGAAATCTGTCTCAGTTTTAAATGGCACATCTGATTGAGGACACTGTTGTATCTATGTCAGATATTGCACTGATTTAAGTCCTGGGTATCTCACTATCTGTTTTGGGAAGCGAAGCTGTGACCTTGGAGTGAACGAGTGCCAATCTGAGGCAGATAGAAATACACCCCTCGTTCCTTTGGTCTCCACCATCCAACTTTTCGTTCATCTCTTTGACTTCTTACATGAAATCACTCAGCTATTTAGTTTTCTTAGTTATGGCTCCACACCATATCTTCCTGGTTACTCTCCTCCACTGAAATATTTTCCTTTCATAATATTTTTGAGGTTTTCCAAAAATAGGAAACTACTACAAAGAAGTTTAAAGAACAAGATTAATGTGGCATATGTTGAAGTTTGCTTATCAACTCTAAGAATTTTCAAAATCTCAGTCTCAAAACTCATTAGCTTCACATGCCTGATTGATGCATTGCTCCTTTTCTTAAACAGGGATGAAAAGATTCACATATAATTGGTTCCATGTTCATCCTCCAAGCACTTTCTCAAGCTCCTGTGGATACAGGGGATCTTGGGAGGGAACATGAAATCCTTTTCAGTTCTGCTACAATACAGCTTCCCCAGAGGCAAGGGCCCTACCACTCTACCTTCATTGAGATAAGGTGTCTTCCTTTCTTGCCTTGAGAAGTGTACAAACTGGGTGACAGCTGTGGCTTCTTTCTTTAGTCTCCCAAAGAAGTAATGTTCAGAAACAGAAGAATTAGAGAATTGTTCCCCAAAATTGCTAGAGGAGATTTTTAACTCATTTTTCTAGAGTTACTGAATAAACACGACATTTATTCTTTCATTCAATTGAGATTCATCTCAATCTGTGACAGACTGAGAGTCCACTATGAGTCAAAAATTGCTTCAAAACAATTTTATCTTCTTGATTTTTCTCTTCAGAGACTAATTTTTTCTCATTTGGAAACTGTTTGTCATCCTTGATGAAATCTCTAGTGGCTTCCTTTATTTTCTCAGATTTCCTGTGCCCTTTACAATATATTCTGGAATTAGATTAGGATACTAGAATTCACTATAGAAAGAAATAGAAAGACAATAAAAATATGAGTTAGACACAGCTGCAGACAAGATCCTAGCTTCCCACAAGCCTTCCCTTCTAGTGACCCTGCTAATGGAGGTCAGGGAAAATGGTCCTGCTGCTGTCACTGCCACATTATAATTCTGTTTAAAAGAAGTGGACAGATGACTGGAAAAAGAAGTTATGGTACACATATACAATGGAATACTACTCAGTCATAAAAAGAATGAAATTTTGCCATTTGCAGCAACATGGATGGACCTGGAGATCATCATTCTAAGTGAAACAAGCCAGAAAGAGAAAGAAAAAAACCATATGATACCACTTATATAAGAAATCTAAAAAATGAAACAAATCTATTTATTTACTAAACAGAAACAGATTCAGACACAGAAAACAAACTTATGATCACGGGGGGACCATAGATGGAAAGGGATAAATCGGGAGTTTGAGATTTGCAGATACTATTATATACAAAGGAGATTAACAGCAACTATATATTATACAGCCCAGGGAACTATATTCAATATCTGGGAGTAACCTATAATGAAAAAGAATATGAAAATGAATATATATGTGTGTATATGTATGACTGAAACATATGCTGTACACCAGAAATTGACACAATATTGTAAACTGACTATACTTCAATTAAAAAAATTAGATCAGCCAAAAAAATAAAAAGAACTGGGGAGCCTACAAGAGTCAGCTCCCCCAGTTATCTGGGACTGGCCTTGACTTGGCCCATTAGAGATTAATTGATTTCAGAAGTCAACATCAGAGACGTGTGAGAAGGGAAGTCATCAGATAACTCAGATTCATATTTGGTTCAATAATTTGGGATGTTTATAAAACCAACTGTTTCCTCTTCATCTCTTGAAAGGAACATGTTTAGCCATTGTCAGAATTCATCAAACTCAGATTTTGTTTATTTCTGGTAAATGTCAACTATAAATTTAATTCTGTTTACTGGTCAATTTAATAGAGAATTTGGTAGACCATGTAGATACTTCATCTACAAAAATTAAGGAAGAAGGGTTCATTAACTGAATTAGGAAATGTTTAAATATGATATAGACACATCAAAAATAGAGACAAAATACTTCTCAAATACTAATCTACAGTCTGACACCTATTTAAAAAACAGTACTTTGCTGGGTTTAAATGAAACATAATACAAAAGAGTTTAAGAAAAGATGTCTAAAAATCACTGTAATTTCCATGCAGCAATTATGTTATTATTGGTCCATCCAAGTTTAATATGTCAT
Organism: Vicugna pacos; assembly: GCF_048564905.1. Lineage (NCBI taxonomy): Eukaryota > Metazoa > Chordata > Mammalia > Artiodactyla > Camelidae > Vicugna > Vicugna pacos. Next base: position 7,430,595 of record NC_132994.1, on the reverse strand, counting down.
AATGACATCCTGGAATAATCACACACATACTGTCCCTTAGTTGTAAATCCTGATTTAACAGTCACACTTTTGTGAAGGAATCCAACTAAAAACACTTTGATGGCCCACAAAGATGAAAAAGTATACTTTGATGAATTAATTTGGGTTAAAATTGAAGTATTTGGCTCCCAGTTTTGCCACCAGAAATAATTAATTTTGAGGCTGAATTTTTCTTCCTATTTATTTTGATGAAAGGAAATCATGATGGTAGCTATTCTCTAGCCCTAGCCCTTATTTTATTAGTCAACTTACAGTTGTTAGGCAAAAGAAGATTTAGAAGAAAACTAAAAGTTTCTAAAATAAAATAGAAAGATGCAACTATAATTTAATAAAACTCTAGGTATATTTATCTTGTAACTGTATGTAGTTTGGGGGATTAAGGATTGAAATAACATCAAATTTAGTGGCATATTTATTTCATAGCATATTTGAATGTGAAATATTTACTCAATGTCATGGCACATAAAAATTCCACTATTGGTAGCTATTTTAGCATGAATGAATAAAAATAATGGTAATCGGTATACATAGGTCTGTCTGTTGTCAGTTTCTCAACACACTTAAGCACTAACAAATAAAAAATTTGCTAATATGACCTTTTTAGAATTCATGATGACAAAGATAACATAGAGATCCTAATGTCACTTATAAATAAACACTAAGAAATCACAAATATAATTATGTGGATTTTATTTTAGCAAAAATAAACAGTAAATAAAAGACCATGTGTTTATTTTTCACATTAAAAATTATTTAAATTCCTTCTGATAGTTGTCAGAATTATAGAAAGCTATTGAGCGTGTAACCAAAGCTACACGTGGGAGCTACTAGAATAAAAGAGACTCTCTGGGACTCCCATGTTGGGACGGGTAGGTCGCCAGCCAGAGTGGGTTCCCCATAAGATGGAGCCCCTGCATCAACACAGCATAGAGAAGGCTCTAGCCCCTGCCCTTTGGTAACATGACCGAGTTGTTGATATAAGGAAATCTTTGTTCTGGAAAGATAAGACCCCAAAACAATATATAACTTCACTTGTTACTTCAAGATGTTCCTACAGGCCAATTTATCAGAAGGAATTTTCTGCTCATCTGGTCAAAGCAGTTCACTTATCAAGCAACAGTTTACTTATCAGGCAGTTGCTTCAAAACCTTGGCTTAACTGTGTCCGTTAGTTCTGAACTATCATAGTCCCCCTGTGGTCCACTTCCAATTCCCGAACTTGAAAGACCCTCTCCTTCGATCATTTTGAACTTTCCCCTTCCCCATAGCCCTGTAATTATCCTGCTCCTAACTTCCCTTCTAGGTCCTGCTAAGATTCCATCAATGCAGTGTCTTCCCCCACTGCAGAGTTATGATGAACTTACTCTTGTTTATTAATACAGCTACTTGCTAATATGCTGGTGACTTCTACATATGAGTTCATAATTTGTTTCACAAGGCTAGCATAAATACTAATGAAAGTTTCCCTATTGTTAAAGTATAATGGAAATGCACATATGTGGTACCATGGGAGGTAGCCCTCTGTTTTAGAATAAAAGGTAACTAGGAAACAACCCACTTATTTCCCACGCTCAGTCACTCAACCTTCATTTATTTCATTTTTCCCTCATGAAGACTATTGCTTAGAATCATAGAACAAATACAGGAGAACACTTTACAAATGATTCTTAGTCCTATTGATATTCTAGAAGCTTATCAAGTGATTACAACTTTGCACACCTAATAGTGACAGAGAACATAGATTATAACTATTTCCACTTCTTGCTATTCATATTGATGGTCTTGGTTAATTATTAGTTTCATCAGCATTAGTTTAATGTGGTGAATTTTCATATATAGACTGTTTTGAAAACCTGCATTGGAAGCACAATGATTAAACAATTTGAGTTTTGTAGTCAGAAAACTTAGGATCGATTTAATAACTGTGATATTTTTTGATATTTTACTGAAATTTCAATTTTTCTCCACTACAAAATAACATAGCACTTGTGTTTTTGCAACTCTCTCTCTCTCCTAATTCTTTTGGTAAAGGGCGGGGAAGCCATTTAGGACAATGGAGCTGTTCCTCCTGGGGTCTCCTGTCATGAGGCAATGGCCAACTGGAAAAATAGGTGAGAAAACATGGAATTATAAATATTTTTCTTTTTTTTTATACTATAATCAATCAGTAGTATACTACCACATCTAGAATATCAAAGACATTCTTGTGTTCATAAATCCTTACAACTCTTCCCCAGTGTTTCCCTTAATTTGTCAACTTTTCTCATGCTATATCTATTATTTAAACCATTTTAACATATTATATTCCTCTAATTCTGTTTTTCTGCTCCTCAATATACTCCACAAATAGATTATTCAATGAGAAAAAAAGCCCCAAAAACACTGAGCACTTAATATAGATTCTGGCACATAGTAAACACTCAGTATCAGGCAACTATTTTCATCATGATTGGGTCCTATTCCCAGTCCGGCCACTTACTAGTCTTGTTATATTAAGCAAGTCACTTAAAACTGGAAGCCTTAGTAACTCTGCTTTCAAATGAGAACAATAATAGCCCTTGCTTAATTTGGAAGCCTCTTATATCAAATACATTATGGTTCTGAATTTTTAAAAATGAAACTATGTCATTCAGCCCAGGAAGTTTTCAGTTAGCTAACCAGAACACAAATGGTTAATACCTCCTTATTCCCCTCTATGCCTGTTATCCAACTCTACTGACTACCTTAACTGCAGCCAACTAGTCACATGTCTATCTTTAACCCTAGATTGTAAGCTACTTTAATATGTGACACATTTCAGAGGCTCTATGAAAGTCTGCTACATTAATATGTGAAATACCAGTAGGAAATGTGATAAATTATTCTTATTGTTTAAAGTAAGATGCCTGTTTCTCTGCTTCTAGATTTGGAGAGCCCTTCCAGAGTGATGGAGTAATACAAACCCTTCCCAGAAACTCTCTGGGTGTATCCAAGGTGATGCAGGTGACTGACTTGCAAAGAGTGAGAAGAATGGAGAACACACACACACACACACACATATATATATTCTCTCTTTATATATATATATATATATATAAACCTGTATTAATAGAAGAAAAAAATTTGAAGTTTCTTTGGTTCCCAACTGCTGTCATCTCAAAAGAGAAAATTATGTTAGTCACTTGTCTATATTCATTATTGTTGCCGAAGAGATAAAAGCTAGTATCAGTTTAAAATAATTTCTTTGCTTCAGGGATATAAATGCATAACAAGGGAATGGACACACACAGATATTTTCCAATTCTTGTACAGATTTTTAGATTTGCCATTGAAAAGCACATTGCATGCAAAAATTTAATATTTAGCCAAAACATCTTACATAGGACGGAACAAGTGGGTCGATTTGTCACTGACTCGAAATGGTTTGGGGAAAAGTATAGTTTTATGAAATGCACATGGTAACTCTACTAAGTAGTGAGGATTCAGTCTATAAGGGGACTAGGAAACTGTTCGGTAGAATGCGGAGAAATGATTCTCCAATATGACAAAAAGGAAGATGGTCATGCCTGCCCTTTCCTCAGGAGAGTCGCCTACCGGTGACTTACCAAGCCCCTTACACGTTCCTGCTAGTTTTCCAGTGTGAACTGTACTTCCCCCTTCGAGGGCTCAACTTATTGAAACTCTCCTGTGGATTTTAGTTCTTCAATTAAAAGTGATGTTTTCTTGTTGTCTCACCTCCTAAGTATGAGTGCCGCACTTGCCTCCTCATGGTTTAATGCCAGAACGTGTGCACTATTGAACCTGTTGGAGAATAAGCTACTTGAGCATGGGGACATAGCTCACATTTTATTTGAAATCCCCTCCTCCATTACCTCATACTTCCCTTTGTTTTTGGAGTGTTAACATCATGGAACTTTATAACTGGAAGGGATGTTATGGTGTAATCTCTTCTGACTAATTTTTTTGGATTATCTCTGCATAACTTTATTTTCTTATTGAAGTGTAGTCAGTCTACAGTGTTGTGTTAGTTTCTGGTGCACAGCATAGTGATTCAATTTTATATATATATATATATATATTATATATATCAATATATAAATATATATCAATATATATAAATATATTTTATATATATATCAATTATATATATATATTTTTCTCTATATATGTATTTTTTTCATAATCTTTTTCATTATAGGCTATTACAAGGTATTGAATATAGTTCCCTGTGCCAAACTCATGATTTGTAGCTGTAGTCTGTTAACAATTTGGTCCCTGACCCATGCTGTTTGATGACTGATCTACAAATGTAATTTCCCACATGCTCCATTGCTGGTCCCCTTCCTTGCTGTACTCGGTCATGTGTCAGAGGAGATGTACCTTGGAAGCTTCTGCTTACAATTCATAAACGTTTTTCACTAGAAGCTATGGCATATTGTGGCATTATTCAGAGGTATTTCAGAAACATTACAATAGAGCCAATGGGCCAGCTGAGAAACTTACCACTGCAGGGAAATATTGCTTCAAAAGGAAACATATGTTCCATGTTTGATAATGTGTGGTTTGAAAACAAACTCTTGAAAATTAAAGCAATGTAGACTACTAGAATTGTTTCAGGGACTCCTTGTGTTCAAATTAGTGATCGTTTAATTGACTGGCTGAATGAGCCCAACAAGTCATGGTTTTTCAATTTCACTTCCCTTATCTGTGAAATAAACCTCTTATTTCCATCCTTGTCATTACCCCTCTTCTCACTGAGACTTCAGCAAATGCATGGGATGTAGCTTATATATGTACACTCTTATGCCTGCCTGCTTCCCTCCTCTTCACTTCTCAAGAATTTTTTCTACCAGTTTAACAAACTAATAGATCATTTCAACACAAATAATGAACTTCCTTATTAAACCCTATCTTGGATTCATAAGGGCATTTAAGTGGTCTCATTAGTTACTTTTTTAGTATCAATTGTATAGTACTTCCATGAATACATTACTTTTTGAATAATATTTACTTTTTGAATATTTTCATTCAATGTAAATTCAGAACACTTGGATATAAAATTTTATGGCTAGAACTGTGTTTTTGCTTCTTTCTAGCTCAGGGTCTTGAGTCATTGTACAAAACAGGTGCTTATTAAAACTAGCTGAATAAACAGAAATGAACTGATCTAAGAAATTTTAAATTTTTCAATGTTTTAAAATTTCTTTCTATACTCAAAAGCTCTGTAAAAGAAAATATATTATTACTAGTATGTGTAATAATATTAAATGACTTATTTGTCAGTTTTTTCTATTTAATGACTGGCTGATTGGTTAATAATATTTATACTACTTATATTTTTGTAGTTTATTCTGTGTCAGATAATATATGAAGTACTCTACAGGAATTATTTAATCTCAGTAATAACCACATAAAGTAGACACTGTTGTAATCCCAATTCGAGCTGAGGAAACTATGACGTTGAGAACATATACGTCTTCTATAACTGTAACTGTGTCTTATATAAAAGCCTTCAATACTATCATGATAGTAATTCATTTACTCTTAATTTAAAAAATAATTTTCTTCTGAATTTATAAGGACAAAAAGGTAATCAAGGTAATTTCATAAAAATATTTATTTCATTTTTCAGGGTTTTATCACAAGAGTATGTAGTTTAATTTTAATCTTAAATTTCAATTTTTCTTTTAATACATAAACTAGTTGGAGGCAGCATTGTTAGAGAATAACATAATTGTATTATGTACAGTATTCTCAGAAATTTATTCAGGGTCATTTGTACTAACTGATATCATACTGTTTAATATTTTTCTTATAGTATCAAAATAACCAAAATAGAAATCAATACAGAAAAAAATTAATTTTTAGGTAACATGGTAGAAAGTGTTTTGAATTAATAAGTAAGAGATTAGCATCACAGTGCTTTATGCTCTCCTGGCAATATTATGTCTGTCATTAGTGCTCTGTGGACCGCTGCGAGACCCTGCTCACCCGACCTCCAGACCCAGGCCCTTAGCATCCTTCGCCCTGCTGCAGAACTGCTTTCCTGAAACAGTTTGGACCATACCAGTTTCCTTCTATGCTACCACCTACCCGATAAAATCCAAATTATTTCACAAGACGTTGGACTTTTCAAAGCCTGTCACTTTTTTAATTTTACCATTGACTTGACTTGACTTGTTACCAGCTCCCATCTCTTTCTTTCTGTAAAGGTCTACTGCACTGACCGAGTCACTGCCCCCCCAACACTGGGCAAAGCATCTTCTCCTGAATATGAGAACACTCGGGCCTCTGTCTTCAAATTCTAGCTTCTTCTAAATTTGAGACTGCTTGCTTTGTTCTTAAAGCTTTACCATCTCAGCCTTTTTTTTTTTTAACTTTTTCAAAATAATTCTAAGGGTTTTATTTCAAATAAGCAACATCATTGAAAATACCAATGAAAAAATTATATCCATAATATGATTCCATAATCCATGTAATTTTAGGCTACTTCTAAACAGTATTGGCATTTTTATTTTCCTGTTTTCCACCAATAATATTCCAATATACCATAAAATATTCAAATACAAGATATGTTATATCAATACAGTGATCTTGCTTAAATTTAACCATTGACCGACAAGCAAGGCACCACGTTAAGAGCTTGAAATATACAATTTTACTAGCTGATATTCAAAAGTTCTAAATTAGCATATGAAGAGTAACCTGCAGATGGCTCTAGTACCAATCCCATTTTTAGAGAGAATTTAAGATATTTTAAGCCAGGTAAATCAGACTAGTTTCTAACATTATAAACAGTTGTACTGACACTGTGTTAGACATCTAATTCTGCCTTAGATATTGAATCTATCAGGACAGTCTAGATTATGCTTCAGTACAAACAGCCCTCAAATCTCAGTGGCATTAGTACAACAAAGGTTTATCTTTTGCATCTTCTTACTTTGCACAAAGGGAACTTATTGACTACTGAGAGCAGTGGAAAGTTCTGAAAATATTTTGAGCAACATCACTTAGAAAGAGCAAGCCCACTGTCACCAGAATGAGAATTTGAAATACAGCATTCTAAGTGAGCATTCAGATTGGTGTGAAAATTATTCTCATGAATCCATTGTCACGCCTCAAGAATGCACATTGAAGAAATCAAGAGCAGGCTTCTCCCAATAAACAGAATTGTGCTAACTCTAAATAAAAATGCTATTTCATTCACCCCAACTGATGACTACCATATAACACTAGTAACTCACTTAGCAGTCATTCAAGTTTAAAGAAACGTCTCATATTTCATATATGAAATCTACAAATTTTATTTCCTATGGATTCTAATCATTTATAACTGCACTACCAGGTAAATTATCACTATTATAGTAAACATCAATTCTTTAAATATGCCATTTCACAAATCTGTTCTTAAAAGATGCACTGATAAATTTTATTCCATGTTGGCAAACAATTTAATTGCAGGCTTTCTTGTGCACCTAAAAAAATACTTTCTCCGCAGTAATTCTAATCCTTAAAAATGGGGAGAATGAAGTAAAAGTTAATCTTTATGCAATGTCTTAGTTCAAGACGGCATCAAACTTGGTAGTTAAAAGGATAACAAAACATAAAATATATCCCAGAATTTAGCATCGATTAGCAAGAGGAAAAGAGAAATACACAGATTAAAATGTCAGATATCGAAGTTTTCTGCTGTTTCATTATTGTTGATAGCAGTAAACATTATAAATCTCAAACTGACCAGGCAGAATGTCATGCAATTTGTCAAATCCAGTTTAGCTCAAGTGAGGTTTGCTGCTTACACAATCAGCTTGTTAATTTGGTTGGCATGCATTCTACCGCTCTTGCATAAATACTCAACTATAAACTACAACATACATTTTAATTTGCTGGCCATCAGCTTAAACAAAAGACATGTATTGATTCGAGTCGTGTTGTAGTTCCACTGATTATTGCCATCAGGTTTTCCTCAAGACTAGTTTCTTCAAGTTTTGATTCAAATAAAAGTCAGACTCTAACACATTTCTGCTACGAATTTTGATATCTGTTATTTACTGCTTACATAATTATAATTCCTTAGCAAGTCCAATATTTCAGGTGAATAATTTTCTTAAATATGATTTTTTTTGGTTTGATGTATTTAATGATATATTTGCTTTTGTAATTATAACAAGTCACCGAAAACACATTACTAGTTTCTTTTCAATGAGAATGTAAACAGCAAAAAATCTCAATTTTAATTTTCCACATTATTTTTATGATAAGTAAATATATATATATATATATATATATATATGTGAATGGACTGACTTGAGGTTTAAATAATAGAAAATCTCTTTAGGGATTAATATGAAATTATTATAATTTCAGCTCAGTCTCATATCATAGGATGTTAAACCTGAAAGACAATATATTTAAATCACTTGCCTTCAAAAGAGGAAGGAAACAGATTGAGAGACAAATTAATCTCCTCAAATTTTACAATCTTAGATACAAAGCCGAACTAAGAACGTGGATCCACTCATGCCCCGTGTTCATGCCACTATATCTCAGATGCATCGATCCAGCTCCCTAAGCCATTAGGGGACATTTACTTTGTGCAAAGTATTAAACATAAGTTAGATGAGGAGCCTAATATCTAGTCTCTACACTCAGGAATTTATAGTCTGATTTAATTTTTATAAGCTGGGACACTTTCAGCAGTAAGTATATCCCCCATACCCCACCAAAGAGTAATCTAACTCAAATTGCATTTTAAAAATAAGTCAATGCATATGTTCCTATACAGGAGGGAAAGAGGAGGTGAGGTGAGCTCAAAATTGGTTGGTTCTGCCCCACTCCCATGCTATCTTTTTCCATAGCACAAAGTTTATCCCAAAGTCAGTTCATTCATTGGCTGCCAAAGGCAACCAAAGTTAGATTTTCCAGCTCTTATCCACTGAAACAGAGAAAAAACTAGCAAGAGGAGAAACTAACAAGCCACTTCTCCTACCTCATTGGTCTAGAGGACATGGTTTGCCAAATCCTGAGCCAGTCACATCAAAGAAGATGGAGTAAGTATCTTGGCTTAGGTAGCCAATGGGGAAGTGGGTGCTGTGGACTCAAATGTCCATTATCAATACATTAGTTTATTCTCAATCAATTAATACTGGTCATGTGAAACAATTCCCTTCAAAATGTTTTGCTTATATACGCATAAGGTAGCCAAAGATTTAAGTTTTAAGAGGATAGTTTATCATTTTTTTTCAATAATGGCTCTGCTGCTTTTACCTATATGACTCAGAAAAAGAAGCAAGAAAACTTCTTTGTGCCTCAGTTTACTCATATGCTTAGTGGAGATAATACAATCAATCTCATACATTTTAAATTAACAAAGTGTTTACAATTGTGCATGACAAATAAGTATTTTATCAATGTTAAGTACAACTATTATTATGGTCTTTGGTATTGCTATTATTATCTTATTATTAATAAGACAAAAACCCTACAAATTACATTTGACACAAAGATTTAAGGACAATTCTTTTTGCTTACAAATTAGATCTAGTGAGAGCTGACATCTGATGACATCAGAACAACTTGCAGTCCCTATCAAATGACCCAGGATATTTTTCACAGAATTAGAAGAAATAATCTTAAAGTTTATATGGAATCACAAAAGTCCTAGAATTGCCAAAACATTACTGAAGAAAATGAAGCTGGAGGTATAACCCTCCCGGATTTCAAACAATACTACAGAGCTACAATAATCAAAACAGCATGGTATTGGCATTAAAAACAGACATATGTGTCAATGGAACAGAATAGAGAGCCCAGAAATGAACCCACAAAATTTTGGTCAATTAATCTTTGACAAAAGAGGCAAGAACTTACAATGGGGTAAAGACAGTTTCTTCAGCAAATGGCATGGGGAAAATTGGATAGATGTATGTTTACTAATGAAGTTAGAATACTCCCTCACATCGAACACAAAAATAAATTCAAAATGGCTTAAAGACTTAAACACAAAACAAAACATTATAAGCCTCTTAGAAGAAAAACATAAGCAAAACATTATTTGACATAAATCTCAGCAATGTTCTCCTAGGGCAGTCTACCCCAGCAATAGAAATAAAAGTGAAAATAAACAAATGGAACCTAATTAAACTTAGAAGCTTTGCACAGCAAAGGAAACCATAAGCAAAACAGAAAGATAACCTATGGAATAAGAGGAAATATTTGCAAAAGATAAGACTGAGAAGGGCTTAATCTCCAGAATATATAAACAGCTCATACAACTTAATAAGAAGAAAACAAACAACCCAATCCAAAAATGGGCAGAAGATGTAAACAAGCAATTCTCCAATGAAGACATACAAATGGCCAATAGGCATATGAAAAAATGATCAGTATCACTAGTTATCAGAGAAATGCAAATCAGAACTACAATGAGGCATCACATCACACCAGTCAGAATGGCCATCATTCAAAAATCCACAAATGATAAATGCTGGAGAGGCTGTGGAGAAAAGGAAACCCTCCTACACTGTTGGTGGGAATGCATTTTGGTGCAGCCACTGTGGAAAACAGTATGGAGATTCCTCAAAACACTAAAAATAGACTTACCATATGATCTAGCAATCCCACTCCTGGGCATATCTCCCAAGGGAACCTTAATTCAAAAAGAGACATATACCCCAGTATTCACAGCAGCACTGTTTACAATAGCCAAGAAACTGTTTACATGTCCATTGACAGATGACTAGATAAAGAAGATGTAGTATATTTATACAATGGAATACTACTCAGCCTTAAAAAATAATAAAATAATGCCATTTGCAGCAACATGGATGTCACTGGAGAATGTCATTCTAAGTGAAGCAAGCCAGAAGGAGAAAGAAAAATATCACTTATATGTGGAATCTAAAAAAAAAAAGACAAACATATTTACAAAACAGAAATAGACTCACAGACATAGAAAACAAACTTATGATCACCAGGGTTGGAAAGGGGTGGGAAGAGATAAATTGGGAGTTCAAGATTTGCAGATACTAACTACTATATATAAAATAGATAAACAAGTTTCTACTGTATAGCAAAGGGAACTATATTCAATATCTTATAGTAATTTATGGTTAAAAGGAATATGAAAACAAATATATGTATGTTCCTGTATGACTGAAGCATCATGTTGTACATCAGAAATTGACAGAACATTGTAAGCTGACTATGCTTCAATAAAAATATATTAAAATAAAAAAGAGAAGTGAATGCTTTAGACACAGTTCTATTGTGGTTAGCACTATGGGACACTAGATTACTTTGTTGCAATAAACTATCATTATAGTTAAATTAAACAAATGTGTATTAACTATCTATTAATTTGTGAGGCACTATGCTGTATACAATTGGAATAGATAATTGGCCAAGAAATGATCACAAAACCAAGTTGGTGAAAACTCCTATATATAAAAAACATGGCAAACTGATAATGTTAATCATAAAAGTAAAATAGAGCACACATGAATTGATTCTAGAAATAACTATAATATTGCCCTAAGGTGGCGGCCTCTTTATATTATACTTGAATTTGCTATGACTATCTTTAATCACAGAAAGTGTGTGCTTATTCATTAGAATTAAACTGAAATCACCTACTAAGTTCCTTGTTTCATTACACCACAGTTATACAAGATCATTTGGTCTTATTTACTAGAATTCTTTTTTTTTAAATTAAGATAATCTTTAAAGATAAACAAAGCCATCTGTTAAACATTCTTTGGTAAAATGTGAGCTTAGTTGAGGAATCATGTAGATAGAATGCTAAGGTTAGAGACAGCTACAGCCTTTGACACTGTGCTCATGAGAAATACACAGGTTTTAGAATCTTCAGATCTTATTCTATCTCTGTGTCTCTGTAACTGGAGGGTAAAACCCAGAGTATTGTTAAGAGAAGTTAACAAGCTAAGGCTGATAATGTGCTCTGCATGGTGCACAGCACACAGTAACATTTACTCTCATGAATTATTTCCTATTATTATATCTATTTCTATATGATCTGATGCTTAATTTTTTAGCACAGTAGAGCACATTTTCCATTATGTTATAGTAATCCTTTAATGCTTTAATTGGAAAAGGCTGATGTGAGAAAAATTGCCGTTTCATAGTAAAACAAAAGAATGGTGAAGAATCCAGGTTTCTGTTCTTGAATTTTCAGTGCTTATGTACTACTTGCTTATAAGGACATTAAATACAAAAAGATTAGAGTACATGCAATATAAGAAAATACATGAACAGTTTTTTTCAGAAATATAAAGTATATTACTGTAAACGGACAATGGAAATATAAAATCTGAATTTATAATACTTTTTGCTAAATGGATTTCAATTGTGATTAGGGTTTTTTTAATTCAAATGTATGAAATCCTGCTGGTCAGATGATTGAGCTTTTCTGTATATGCATAAGTTTTGCACACGTGTGTATGTGTGTGTTGACTATACACATAAATGTGTATAATGCTTCCAAGATGTAAAAAAATCCATTTATAAATTGCCCAAAATAGAAAAATGTTTGTCAGCCTATTAGGAATACAAAAATCTACTATAAAAATTCTAATATAAAATCTATGAACTTAGATCGTTTAGGTATTTGTTAATGCAATGTCTCTTGTATCCCCTTAGATTAATAGGCTACTATCACTTAATTAATTTCCAGGGATGATTCTAAAAATTTACTAAGTAATAAGGCAAATATGTACCATTTATTTCCTCATTAGAATCTTCAGGCTTAGCTTCTATCACTGATATTTTTGTATACCATGGGTTAACTATTTTGTGTCTCCTTAGAAAGGTTGCTTCCTTTCTGGATTCATGAAGAAGCCTTACTCGTGAACGATAAAATGACAGTGACTCTTCCACACTTTGGCACAGTCAGGGAAAGCTACTGCCAGCAAAGCTATTAATGTCAGAACCAATACAGTTTTCAAAGAATTTTGTTAATTATTGGAATTTTTATTCATTAAAAAAATCTCTGTCCCTCTCTAGCACGAACTGAAATTATGAATGAAGAAGTGAACAATAATTACACTTCCTCTGACAAAAGTGGGAAACTAGGGTCCAGGCTAAATTGAAATTTAGGGAGCTTGGCCAAGGTCAGCGGGCTGAAATACGCAGTACCACAGGAACCAAGGGAGCCAAGATGGCGTAAGGAAGAAGTCACACATTACAACCAAAGAACAATGTAAATTGAAAAACCCAGACATGAGGCGTTAGAAAAGGAATTTGAAGACTTCTGATGCTGGAAGACAGAGGACAACCTAGAGAGATTCCTTTGATTGGTGTGCTTGCCTGTCAGTGCTGGGTTGGGCAAAACAGTCAAGGCTTTAAGTGCGCGTAGGAATTCCATTTTACTCTTTCATATTTCTGAGGAGAGTTTTTGGAAAGAGAAGGAGAGGAGAGGAGAAAGGAAAAGAAGAGGAGGAGGAGGAGCTGCAGGAAGAGGAGAAAGAGACCAATGCTACAGATAGATAATACTATGCATTAATACCGAGGAGGTCTAGTCAAAGTTAACATACATTGATTATCTACGTACCCACGTGCATTAAACGTTTCCTCCCAGAGAAATACATGCCAAGCAAATATTTTTTTCAGACTACATACTTCTGAAAAATGTTGAGGTGATTTACCAATAGAAGGTCACCTCTACCTGCCTAATTTTACCACACAAATCAATATTTTACAGCACACATTGAAAGCAGTTTCCTCATGGGTAACAAAGGCAAATTCCTATAACTCCAAACATTTACGTTCTTAACTGCTTTGTGATTGATGACAGAAATCTTGGCTGTGTGGTATGTGTATCTTTCTAGCATACAAATCAAGATGTGAATGCTTTTGAGTCATAAGATTACAAGGAATATTAAAACAAAGCCATTGAAAAATTCAACACAGAGCAATGAAGTGTATAGTATTACTAGAAATGAAGTCACTAGACAGATGAAAATTTATAAATATTGAAAAAGCAACAGTACTTCTTAGATTTTTTTTTCAGAATATTAATGACTAAAGCATTGGGAACTGAGATTAGCATCAATGTCACAACCACAGTCAAATGGACAGTGCTTAGAAAAAATGCAAATATTCTGAAACATTTTTATAAAGATCATCACTTTTTATCATCTACAAATCTACACATTTTTTGTTTTAATTATGCATAACATATAGTGGACCTATTTTTTAAAAGGATACTTTAAAATTTTAAAATTTATTTTAGGGGGTTTAAAATTAGGTTTATCTAATTTATTTAATTTATTTATTTTTTTAATGGAGCTACTGGGTATTGAACCCAGGACCTTGTGCAGCCTAAGCATGCGCTCTACCACTGATATCTGCCCCTTTTAAACATTATCAACAAAACAAATATCGAAACTAATAGAAAATTTTAAATCAAAAAATATTTCTTAGGTGTGTAGAAAGCTAGTGTTTCTCCTTCCCTTTGAAGAAACTATGTATTTGGTTGAAATGATCAAAATTAGCTGGTGTTTTAAGTCAGGGGGTGAGGTGGGTAACAAAAACCTATCAGAATACCATCCACTGTGAAGATGCTCTTAACTGGATCTATGTCATTGTTTAGAAACAGCTATAGCCACAAACTCACAATGCAATGTAGGTGTTTCCCCTCATTGAGGAAAGAGGATTATGCTTGCATACAGTTTTGTTTTCTTAAAGTGAAATGCATCAAAATAAAACACAACTATCTAAAATATATATTTACCTGATCGAAATTAGATTTGTTGCAATTATTATTCCCTTGAGTCTAAAAAAACTTCAATTAGATCTGTTTAAGTTTTTCGGAAATATTATGAAGGATCTCATAAGAATAATATGAAAATAATTTCCCTTTTTATTTAAACATCCATGCAAATAACAGCTCACAGCAAATATTTTTTGAGACTCCTATGTGCCAGTACTGCTCCAAATACTTTTTTGACAAACTCCCCATGTAATGTCTATTTTAATATTCATCAACTACCCCATCAGGTAGGTAGAATTAACCGCTCTTTGCAGATGGAAAAAACCGAGATACAGAGCTGAAATGTGTTGCCGGAGATAACATTTCTAGTGTTTCAAAGGCATCATTTATAACCAGAGCTTATATGCTTAAACTCTAATAAGCTATCATATGAAGGTGAATGTTCTGAAGAGTTCTTCTAAAAGTAAGCTGAAAGATAAATAGTAAAACTACACACTATACACTAACACAGGCTAAGTTCTCTTCTAAGTATTTTACATATATTAACCCATTTAATGCCAATAGGTTAAAAGCACAGCACTTCAGGCCTGGGACGTACAACACCTTTGTTTTACAGATAAGGATACTGCAGCCAGCAGAGAAGCATCACCTAGTAAAATGCTAACATTGGTACTTGAGGAATACTGACATTTTTGTTTTACTTGTTTTACTGCACATATAACTCAGTGTTTTTTAAAAAATTATTATGAATACATCAATGTAGTTACACTAATTACCTACAGGATGTGCGATGCCTACATCAGAGATGGGAAAACAGGATGTGAAAGATAAATTATTGAAACTTCATGAATACTAGGAGGACCAGTGCCTAAAACCCACATGCTCATTCTCCAAATCCTAACGATTTCTGCTCAGAGAGCTGGTACATTCCCAGATACGGTCATTCAACACTTCTTTTCACAGCCATTTTTAAGAGCCTGTCGTATGTCTCAGACTATGCTAGGCACTGCAGTACAAAGATAAAAATATGCCCTTTGCTTGCAGGTGGGGTAACCATCATGACGTCCCAGCTCCTCCCTGTCCTTGGGTTCCTTTCTGCTTAGCATCTGTCTTGAGTAACGCAGTCTTGAGTAGGGTGATACAATCTATTGACGCTGCCGTAAGACTCCAGGAATTTAATCATGACAAAGACAGGAGTTACTCTTAAATATTATCTGGAAGGATGCGCAGGATGCCTAGTGTGTGGGGAAGAGCACTTAACTCTAAGCAGGGAGTGACTCGGGCTGTGCACGGTGGGAGTGGAGGCTGGCAGGTGGGGTGGGGAGGCATCGGGGGTCAGAGTGATGACGGACATGGAGGCGTGAGGCAGAGAAAAGTAGATGGATCCGAACAGTTGGCACACAGCAGAGACAGAGCAAGATGCAGGAGATGATAAGGGTCAAGTTCAATTTCTCTGTGAGTGCAGGCACTGCTTTCAACATAGCTATGGGAGCTGAGGATGTGAGGATAAAATGGAGACAACTTACTTTCCTGTCTGGTAATGTCATAATGCAAACCAATTAAAAAAGGCAGGGGAGAGACTTAGAAAATATTAGTAGACTAGGAGGGCGCACATAGAGCATTCTTACGTTGTAATTCTGATTAAGAAAATATTTTGCCATGCCCATTCATCTGTACCTAGAGGACAACCAGGGCTGTTGAAAAGGAAGAGAGAGATTTTTTTCTTTTTGTTTTAAATTTTTATTTCTGATTCAGAGACTTTATCACTTAATAATAAACAGCTAATAAAGTACCAAACTGCAGCATATATGACTCTAAACAAGAAGGGATGTAAAAACCAAACAGCAGAGCTGCAAATCAAAGTAATTAAATGTAAGAAGTTGTCTAGAGGGACATTCCAGAAGCCCGTAAAGAGGGAAAGTCTGCTCACAGCTAGAAAAGGGAGGAGAGGTTATAAATCAGAACAAGCAAAAGCCAAACTCTTGACTAAACTGTAAGCAAACAAGAGGCCAAAATTTAAAAAAAAGGCTACTTTATGGTAGAAATACAGGACATTTGGGCAGATACTGGCTACTACGTATAAAATAGATATACAACAAGTTTCTACTGTCTAGCACAGGAAATCATATTCGATACCATGTAGAAACCTATAATGAGAAAGAATATGAAAAGGAATGTATGTATGTATAGGTATGACTGAAGCATTATGCTGCTTGCTAGAAATTGATGCAAAATTGTATACTTCAATTACAAAATAAACAAAAAAAGTAAAAAAAAGCAATATAGGACATTTGGCTAAAAGACTACTACTCCATTAAAAGGAAATTGTAGTAGGTGTGGTGTACACGTATCATCGTCTTCGAGAATCTCCCCCCACCCTCTTGCCACCTTTCTGCGGCGGTGAGAACCCTTCAGTGACCCCACGTGGTTTGTGAGGCCAGGTCTATCCTCCTGTTGCCTTCTGCCTTCACTGAAGCTGATCTCAACAATCTAGCCAAAGTCAGTGTGTCATCAGAGGTGACCAGGAGATCTCCCCTTCTCCCTACACTTAACATTCACATCTCTCCCCAGGAGGCACTGGAAGGACAGGAGGATTTTCCCTTATTTCCAGAGCCATCCTCTCCACAGCACAAGGGGCCCATAATCAGAGCCCAGATCCTGGGAATCCACCATTGCTGGAGGGCCCTGGCTGCCCCTGAAAGGAGGTACTGTTTCAGCTTATCTGAGAGACACATGGCCAAGAGAATCTTCACTGGAATATAGTGGGATTGAAGCTTTTTCCTGTTCACGTAGTGCTAGAAAGACTCACATATAATGATGATGATTTCCTGTATTCAATGTATAAAATTCAATTTCAGAATTGAATATATTTCTGGGCCTTCTATTCTGATAGCCCCATTACTCTCGAAGGAAGGAGATTGCCTGTCACTCTGTTGCTTGGGACTAATTCCCTTATCTGTCTTTCCTCAAGTCATTCTCCACGGAGAAAGTTAACCTTTTTTTTAATGAAATCTGCTTATGACACTTGATTAAAAGCCTCATGAGTTAATTAATTATTTTCCATACTGTAAAGCCCCAGCTTTCATCACCTGGTCTCTCTGAGACATCGCTCCTGGTTTCCCAGGAAAAATGCCCCGTTTTCAGGATCGTGTTCTTCTGTCCTGTACTGTGTACCATGGAATCGTACAATTTCTTGTTTCCCTCGCTGCTCTGTTTCTGCCATGGCATGAGTTCCCTTTATTCACTTTTTTCTTTCACACTCAGCACTTAATGGAATCCAAGTGCTCGCTTATTAGTTGTTATTAGCTGAAGGAGTGAAAGAGTGAGTGAGTAAATGGGAAAACCTTCCCCTGACTACGGCCTGCGTAGAACCTTCAGTTCTTTCATGTCTCTGGTTCCTCCTAATTTAACTGGACTGGAAAGAGCAACATTACTTTTTTTTTAATTGAAGTATAATTGGTTTACAATGTTGTATTAATTTCTGGTGTACAGCATAGTGATTCATTTATACAAATATGTGTGTATATATATATATAAATATATATATATATATATATATATATATATATATATATTCTTTTTCCTATTCTTTTTCATTATAAGCCATTACAAGACATTGAATATAGTTCCCTGTGCTATACAGTAGGACCTTCTTGTTTATCTATTTTATATATAGTGGTTAGTATATGCAAATCCTGAACTCCCAATTTAACCCCTTCCCACCCCTATCACCCTAGTAACCATGAGTTTGTTTTGACATCTGTGAGTCTATCTCTGTTTAGTAAATAAGTTCATTTGTGTCTTTTTTTTTAAAGATTCTACATATAAGTGATATCATATGATATTTTTTTCCTTCTTTTACTGGCTTACTTCACTTAATCACCAGATCCATCCAAGTTGCAAATGGCAATGTTTTATTTTTTATGGCAGAGTAGTATTCCATTGTATAAATATATCACAGCTTCTTTATCCAGTCATCTGTCAATGAACATTTAGGTTGCTTCCATGTCTTGGCTTTTGTAAGTAAAGGACGCCACTCTTAAAATTGGATTATGTGGCCTCAAATCCCAATGTTATATTCTTTGTCTTCTGTGGACCTACTTTCCAAACTATGAAATGAGTATTTTCCTTATGGAAGAGTTAGTTATAAGCATCAAATGCGATTCATATATTAAGGAACTCTTGATACCTTAAGTAAATATGTTAATTTCCAAGATACCAGTGTTGATTATTTGTTTCTGCTCTTAACTGGTTGATCCTGATGTGATTTATGTGGCATGCTCATAAACCATAGTCACATGTGTGATAGCAGAAGTAGCAAGCTTACATCTCTCAACAGGCTGAGCACATTTTTATATCAATTTAATGCTGACATGGTGGACAGTGGATTTCCCTTTTCACTCTGGTGTGGGCTAGACACGGCCCCATGTGATAAGGTTTGTAGGTAGAACTTAATTTCCGTGAAGCTCAGAGTCCCAGGCCAGGCAACATTTCAGCTTCCTTAAGTTTTAGCTCTATTCTGGCTCCTTGTAGCTAAGCTGTGTAGTCACATATCCCAGAGCCACCTGCTAAGTGTGGACCTCAGATGGGCTTGGAAGATGACAATGACTTAGAACCACCTGTGCTTCAGTAGCAGGAAAGCTGGGTCTTGAACTGGGCCTTAAAGAATACAAATGATTTGGGTAGATTGAAATGGAGGGTCAGAAAAACTCTTAAAGGAATCCTTCTGCTAGGAAAAAAAAAAATCAATGGCAAATTAGGCAAACTAGATAGATCCCTGCTGTGCTCTGCGGCTTTGGCATTTCTTCCTTTACTTTGTGGAGCTGCATGGTGACTAATTGTAGGGGAGAGAGAGACTACAAGAGGTCGAGTTGCACAAATTGAAATGAGCAATGTGGACAAGACAACCAGAATTGTGCATTAAGGCTCTTCCTCTCCTTGAATATCTTTCTGTTGTCACTTACACTTTTCTTTCTCATTTGTATGCATGTATAATTAGTGGTTTCCTAATTTTAATGAGTAAACATTTCTAAATATGTTTGTCATTTCAATCAGCTTAATTAAATTTCCATTGGAAGTTTTCCGACTCATAGATAACGTCAAATTTCTGTTTCTTTCAAATACTGTCTTGAAAATACAACAACATGAGAACCACATATGAAAATACCATACTTTAAAAGATGTATCTTTTTATTAAGATTTCTTTTTTTTCTAGAAGAGGCAATATTGACTTTTTAAAAATATGAATTCATTTACTCAACATGTATTTTAATCAAGCAACCCAGAAATGTGAGTGAATAAAATATGAGCTCTGAGAATAAGGTATCCTCAGCTAAGAAAATATGTATTATTTAAATAAAGTATAAATTTTGGCTTAATCCTTTGCTTGTTGAACTGGGATATTTATAAATATTGAACACTTAGTAAGAAATTCTTATTTTTTTAATATTGAAAAAGTAGTAGCAAGGGAATTAGCTATTATGAATTAAAAGTTAAAATAATTTTGAATTAAAAATTACAATTTTTGTCTTGAAAATTTAGAAAATGTTATCATGTGTCTGTTGCCCTTTATCTGGTTCCCTGCAAGTGGATCGTGTCAATGCTCGCTGGTTATATTGCAAACCTAGAGGTTAATTTTCAAGCCACAAAGTTCAGGACTTAATTTCCCTTTCTTTCTTCATTCCACTGATGACATGAAGAATATCTCTGTATAAAAGTGATTTTATTTCTTTTATTGTAGCTGCCTCATATTTTATAAAAGCTGGTGTTAATTCTAAGTAGGCCTCTCTCCCTAAATAAATAAGAGTTCAGTCTTGTTCTTCTCTCGCATTTTGCCATGTGTTATATATTTTCTTTGTCATTATTCTTTGAGAAATCATTCAAAAGCCATTTTGGATACCTATTGTTCCTTTTTTTTTTCTATTTTCAAAGAAATTATAATGTTCAATGCTACAGTTATAAGCTTTCATTAAGCCTAACACAGTCTTAGGTGTTTGTGGCTGTTAGTCATCACCTTTTAAACTTATGCCACCCGGCTATTAATTTCAAACTCCTACTCAGTTCCCAATAGCAACAGGTCTATATCTGTGTCTTGGATTGGATTCTCTATTTTAAAAATCTCAAGTAGTCCACATACTTAGAAATCCTCTGTTCATTGTATATCATAAAGTGTTTATAACATGTTATAGAAATGAAATATGGAGCTGGAGTCTTTTCTTATGCCTAATGATTGTTCCTTTATAATTCATTGTCACTTCCATTAAACTCTCAGAGTTGCCTCAAATCCTAGTTCTATCAAATATATATTAATGCACTACTAGTATTTGCCAAACACTGTATCAGGGGTAGTAACAGACACAATGAGATCTCTGCCCTGGAGTCTTATTATTTATTTAGAGGGCAATACTGTAAGAATTGGTTTCATTGCACACAGTACAGTGAACTACAAAATTTTGTCATAAGGACCTATGTTGCTTTGCAAACTCTTAAGAAGGCTTTACATGGTCCAAAATGATTCTGGCTATAATTTTTGTTCAAGCCAATTTAAACAGCAGCATTCTTCATTCAAACTGCATAACATGAGTTTGTTTTCTGTATCTGTGAGTCTGTCTCCATTTTGTAAATAAGTTCATTTGTGTACAGGGGAATAGGGGAAGGAAGGGATAAACTGGGAGGTCAAAATTTGCAGGTACTAACTACTATATATAAAATAGGTGAACAACAGGTTTCTTCTGTATAGCCCAGGGAACTCTATTCAATATCTCGTGGTAACCTATTATGAAAAAGAATATGAAAATGAATATATGTGTGTATATGTATGACTGAAACATTATGCTGCACATCAGAAATTGACACATTGTAAACTATACTTCAATAAATAATAAAATCAAATTAAAAAAAAGAAAAAAAACTCACAGAAAATACATGACAAATCTTACACACTTGTAAACTGAGTTAGTGATCTGACTCTAGACGACTAGATAGAATTTGGATATTTCACATGGTTAAGGAATTAGAGAAAGCATCCAGGCAAGCAGAAAGACATGAGTTCGGGAGCAGGCTGGACACAGTGTGATTGCAAGGTAACCAAGAACCACGGGCAAGAGTGAAGGATGGGGGAAGCGATGCGTAGGCGAGAGAGAAGTCAAGTGTAGGGATGAAGGTGCTATAGTAGAAATAGATCATAGTGCAAAGTTTAAGAAGAGGGGTGACCTAGTGGAAGGACCTGTCCCTTAGGTCTCATAATGAGCAGGTGTGTTAGGTAAGCAAGCCAGCTTGCTTCTATACCATCAACCTGGGGACGTCTCAGTGGCAACTTGGATGGAGATTTGGAAGTGCCCATGTGAAAGAGTGACTGATGAGGGTGGTGTGTTTGTTTTCAGGAATAATACATCTTACTTACCACTTTAACGAAGGTAGGAAGAAGAGCAATGAATCAAAGCAACTGTGAGGTTTTGAGGCTGCTTAAACCAGAGTGGTATATACAGACAAAGGCACTGGGAAATAATTGTATTTAGATTCTGGGTATAAATGGAGGTGAATCAAATACACATTCACTTATTTTTTTTAAAGACACTTGCATTCTCCATTTTTATTTGTGGCAGTTTTTTCTACCTCTCTATCTTCCAAGCGGGTATCTTTCATAAAAATAACTCTTACTAACATTTATTAATTTAGGAATTGTTCATAGTGATTTATATATTTTGACTTGATTTATTCTTATGATATTCTATAAGATCTCTCCTAAGTTATTATTACCAAATTTCGCATGTGAGGAAAGTGAAAAGGAAAAATACTGTGAACAAGGTCACAAAGCTTGTAAGTTCTGGGGACAATTTAAGTGAATTCTGTTCTTACCTACTGGTGTATATGGCTTCCTTCCTCGCAAACGGCCAGTTTAGCACAACCAAGTTGCATTGACTCTACTTTTTCCAACTCTTACATCCTCCTTTTCTCTTAAAATTCAAATCCTTTTCATTTTCTGTGCATCCTGTTACAATAGTAGGCTCACAACCAATCTCCTATTATCTTAAACTCTTCCCAATGTAATGAATCTTCTATATGGGAAAACTGATCACGCTCCACCATCACATTTAAACGCTCTCAGTGGTAGACAGGGGTGCAGGTGAAATAGATGAAGGAGGTTAAGAGGTACAAATCCCCACCCCAGCCACAAGGATGTAACATATAGCATAAGAAATATGATCAATAATATTGTAATAACTTTGTATGGGACGATATGGTTTTTAGACTTACTGTGGTGATCATTTCATACTGTATACAAATGTCAAATCACTATGTGATATACCTGCAACTAACATAGTATTGTATATCAACTATGTTTTAATTTTAAAAGAACTTCCAATAGTATCAAATAACCTTTGATGTGAAGTCAAAATAAGCATCAAAGATAAGGCCACTTACAGTCTGATGAGTGGATATGTTCAAGCAGGCAGATAGCCAGATATGAGCAGAGAAAGGGGGACGCAGGCCAAATGGCAGGAATTGGGCAGAAAGGAGGGGTACAGGCCAAATGCAGGAAACCATACATCATGTAAGCACCCCTGGGTCCCTTGGCAGAGAAAGAAAAGCAGGAACCTCTGGGCTGATAAGTGGTCATACATTTTGGGGTGACAAGTTTCCTGAAGGCTGACTAAGAAAGGTGAGAAAAGGCAGGAATCTCCAGTGCCCAGATGTAACCTTTTGCTCATTACGTTCTCATTTCAATAAAGTTAGCCTTGCAGATTAGAAGTACCCATCATGCACCAAGGCCATGATGCTTCTGATCCAGATTAAATAAGGACAAAAATCCCTCCTCCCTTCGGGAAGGTGGAGATGGAATGGAAATCAGGGACTATGACCCTAAACCCTTCCTTCCCTCCCAATGAATATTCTGTCCATTCATTTTTACAACCTGTGTAACCAACTTGCCAAAGAAACTCAGGGCAGCTGCTCACCTAAGCCTGCCTGCTCTCCCCTTGAGTGTGTACCACCCATCCTTTATTAAATCCCCACTTTACTTTCTTAACTTCTGCATCTTGTCTCTGAATTCTTCCTGGGATGCGATAAGAACCTGGCCACTGGTTATGTCTACTGGCAACAAATGTATATATTTTACTTCATTTCTCAAAACTCCCCTGAATAAGTCTGCTCTCCAGAGTCTCACTGCCACTCTGAGCCCTGCCTCTTGGCTATTGCATATACTATTTCAACTGGACAGAAAATTTCCATCGCCAACCAGAAATCAGCTTTCACACTTGTAGAACATCCAACAACTGTCTGAGTCTCGTTTTCTTTCTGTTTTTAACCCACACTTGGATTCTTGGTTGCCATGCCACGTCCATACAACTGAATGTACTGCCCCAGTTCAGGAGTGGGACTTTTGCACAGCTGTAGTCTCCTGGCTCCCATTTTTTGAGTCAAGCGAGAATACTCTGCTCACATCCCTCAGTTCTTTGTCTTCTTTGTGGTTTCTGTCTTTGTATGTAAATGTATGACTCTTGCACAAGCTCCTGCAAAATCCTCCTGGCCTCAGAGAGCTTTATGATTCTCTAGTCTCTCCTCCTTAATCAAAACATCCAAGTCTCCAATCTTCAGAGCTTTATGTTTGCTGTGTGACAGTAAATAATAACGTGTTAATAAGATGAACAAATCGTAGCTACAGTGTTTATTAGAAATGTGCTCTTTCCTGCAGTTTGATTATCTCCCTAATTCACCTAAAATGTGAAGCTCTTTGAAGGGCCTTAGAGAAAGTAAGATGCTCTCAGGAAATATGGGCATTTTGCTCTATTGCAGCAGAGGTGTTGTGCAGAGTAACTTATGATGTGGTTCAATGATGTCAAGTCAACAGGTAATCATCTGCTTTTAGATAAAGCAAGCTCAAAAATTAGGTATAAGGGAAACTTCACATTGAGTGAAAAAATTGTTATGATAAGAATAAATTGAGTATAATGATGAACATAAGTAATTTTAATTGTTAGCTAAATTCAACCAGTGATAAGAGTTTTCTTAATTTTTATCTGATTATAAATTAGAATAAATTGACAAAACATTAATATTTTTAACTTTAAAAAATATATGCAATAGATGAAGGTAAATGTGAAATAACCAGATCTAACAATTTCCTTTAAAGTTTGGTGTGAGAAGATACATTAGCCAGAATATCAAATGGCATTCAAAGTTGAATCTCTGGAGGACACAGCTGAGGGTAGAATGTTGAAAGTTACCAAATTCTTTGAAACTGTTTAATTTACATAATTTGGAACAACAGAGAGTTACACTGTATATCATTCTAAGATAATAATCCAATACCAACTATATTATGGCATAATAATCTGAATGATCATTCATATTTGGCCTAGCATCATTGTCAGTAAACTCGATTTTGTGATTTATCTTTTTCAGATCATGGTTGGTCACTAAGAAGAGAAATCTACTCAGGTTAATTTCAGTAAAATAGAATTTAGTAAAGATCCCCTGAAACCCTGGAGAAGAAGAGTCAGGCAAATGGCAGAAGGAAATAAAGGGGGCCCCTGGGACCTCTGCATCCCCAGGGAGAGGATTCTCAGTCCAGGGTCCATCTACTCATGAGTACCTCCTCCTGCCTGCTCTGCAGCGTGGTTTCCACCTCATCTTCTGCTTAGATGCAAGTCACCTCTAGTTTCATCCCAGCATGCTTTTAGTTCAAGTATCTACCACCATCTGACTAATCAGACTCTCTCTTTCTCAGTTCCTGTGGGCCAGCAAGAAAATGGTACTGCTGACTTTGAATTGAGTGCAATTTAATTCATGCAGTGACCTGCAATCAGAGCAATTTCCTTAGGAAGATTTACTCTAAGGTATATTAACCTATATGTAAGCCACATAGCTATTGTCATTAAATAATATTTTAAAGAAATTAATTATATAAATTATTTTATAAGTGTGTCGATTGCAATTAATGGATATATGCTACCTACGTGTATTTTAGCAATTGATTTGGTATGGGCCACTAAGGAGATTTTTATTTTAATATCTGTCAAGAAAGGTTGCGAATAAAATATGGAACACACACACCACACATACACACACCAAAATCAATCTGTTGCTCTTACAGACAATGAGCAGCGAATTGAGTCCAGTAGACTACCTTTCCATTCACAAGTATCAGAATTCTATTGATTGCAACCTACACGTGAAAAATAAACTGATGCCTAGTTAGAACTGTAGAGTATGGATAGGTCATGGGTCACATAGGCAGAGCTGGATGGTGGAAAAGAGGTAGAGAAAGGTTGTGAAATAAAATAAATATTACCTAGTGTTTTTACCATATCACTATTCTGAGCATGTTAATCTTATTTGAACTATTCTTCTATTATTTTACATATCCTTAGAACCAATAATATTATTACTATTTTAAGGCCCAGACTGTTATGTATAAATAGATATTCTCAGTAGCTACATCACTGAATAACTCTGTATGATTTTAGAATCATTGGAATGATTGGAATGATGCTTTATGATTTTTTTATGGCCTTAATATCTACCTCTTGTAGGTTGGGTTTCCTGGGAGGCAGACTCTAATATGGAGATGACTGTGCAGGGGATTTACTAGGGGGGATAGTGGGGTCAACCCCAGTGGAAAAGAAGCAGGACTAAACAAAGGAAAAAAGTTGAGCCATTATGTGATGTTGGGGTAGGTCCCTACCAAAAACATGGGAAATTCTGAAGCTGGAATAACCCTTCAGAATTGTACCCACTGGGACTAGCGGACTGGCTCTCTATATCCAAGCATAAACTTTATATAAACCTTGGGGAGGAAGAGGTATTGACAAAATTAGCCCTTCAGTGAATGGGTCTCCCCAGCACCGAGGGCTCTGGGAGCCCCGTGGGAGCTGGCAAGTAAGGCCTTTCTGTGGTAGCACTTGTGACAGCTACAGGAGTCTGACTGGCACTCCTGAGGGGAACCTGGGACACCCAGAGCGACCACCACACTAATTCTTTCAAAATTATTTATGGCAGCTATTAAGGTTTCATGTCATAAAAATTAATCGCCCAATTTTATATATATATATATATATATATTTCTTTTTGTTTTCAGACTCCACATATAAGTGATGTCATGTGGTATTTTTCTTTCTTTTTCTGGCTTATTTCACTTACTATGATGTTCTTCAAGTCCATCCATGTTGCTGCAAATGGCATTATTTTATTCTTCTTTTATGGCTGAGTAGTAATATTGTCTATAAATCACATCTTCTTTATCCAGTCAACTGTCCATGGACATCTGGGTTGCCTCAATGTCTTGGCTACTGTGAAGAATGCTGCTGTGAACATTGGGGTGCATGGGTCTTTTTGAATTAGAGTTTCCTCCAGATAGTGGGATTGCTGGATCATAGGGTAAGTCTATTTTCAGTTTTTTGAGGACTCTCCTTACTGTTTTCCATAATGGCTGCACCAAATATACACTTTAATGTTCATCTTATTTGTGATTTTAAGTGACACACTTGTTACTCATGTTATGTATTTCTAGTATGCCAATAATTTTGAATTTATATTCCAAATGGCTTATATTATGTAAAATAATTAAAATAAATGCTCTAGGTCTCTTTTGTTTAACAGGACACTTGCAAAATTTTATTAATTTGGAGGGACCACAACTTTCCTACCTCATAGCACTTTCCTATTTGCTCTATGATAAGTTCCTAGAAACAACAAATTTACATGTACTCTAGGCACAACAGACTCTCCATATTATAAATATGAAGCTGCATTTAAGTTAGCATTCATGCACTTGTTAATTTTTGTAGCTATAAAGATAGAATTTGTATTGGAATGATTTTACTTCTTGCTAATCAAATGCTGATTTTAAAAGGTTTAATCACGCATTCAAGCATTGTGCATTTCTCAGAAAAGGAATTGCCAAGCCAGGGCATAGTTGGACTGTGTCAATTCAATGCCAATGGTTGCTAAAATTTTTTCACCATGTATCTCAAAAGCGGGCTGTGATGTTAAGTTTATCATGTTGATTAGCCCCACAGTATTGTTTCAAGAAGTGAGTTTCTCCTAGAAGTGAGTTAGCGGAAGATGCATAAACATTTGTTAAGTCAAAGGCAGAGTGAGGTGAATTGTTACTATGAGAGCCGTAAATGGATCATTTTACATTCTCAGAGCATCCCTCAGAAAGAAAACTGTTTTAGGAAACTGATGTGATTGTGTCAAGATGATGGCACTAAATTGGCCATGGCAAGGTTTAGTCAATGGTTTTGGCTGTTTTCATTATTGATTGCGTAGCGTTGATTACATTAACTGCGCAGAGCTTCAATCTGCTTATTAAGTTTGCTAAAATAACACAGTGACATTGGCAGAATGTCTATATATTCGGCTTGCTGAAGTAGACCTTAATGCTCATTATTCTGGGGCAATGTGGAAAACAAAACCTAAATTTTCCCCCATCTTAAATTCTAGATTAAATCCTAGATTTTAACTTTGATTTATATATTTCATTGCTTGGAATTTAAAAAAAAAACCCAGGCATTAATATTTATGACTGAGTATATTATTTTCTAAAAGAATAACGGGTAACATCGTGGTATGCTTATTTAGTTGTTTGTTTCTAAACACTACCCAATAATACCCATATTAACAATTCACTAATTTTCAAAATACTCCTTTTTTATTTATATACCTCTTTTTCTAAAATGACAGTGCAGGTTTAAGGTTTACATTAGGAGTAAATCAATTTCAGTCAAAATTTTCCCTGCCATGGACGGGTTTCTTTCATCCTCTGCAGAGCTCTAGCAGGAAAACGGTAACATTAATTGATCCATCAACAGTCTTTGAAGTGATGAAAAAATCTGATTTGGTTAAAACGAAATAAGCTTACAGGAGATCTGTGATATTTCTGCACCACAGGAATTTTAAATTATTGCAAGAACTAAGATAGGCAAGGACGTTCTTAGAGTAGACCAAAGCCTAGTTTCTCGTGGCATAAATCCGAGCTGCGATGTAAGTTCTTAACGGCCTTCTACTGCATTTAGATGAACTTAACTTCCTTCCTCTTGCCATAATAGGTCAGAACATACATATGTCCTTTAGCTTGCTGATGTTTTATTATCATGAGCTTAAACATTCAGTTAAAATATTTCATTCTGTCAAAATAAAACATACATGTTCTGTCAAGGCCGTCATTTTTCCTTTGTTAGATATTTTACTTAATTCAATAGTCACTATGAAATATTTACAAAGTGAGCCAGTTTCTTCAGGTACCCATGGAAACATTTGGCAGTTAAATACTGCTGGCAGGCGCACCAAGCAGTTCAAAGACAGATAGTCCTTGCAATGTGTTTTCCAAGGCTGAGGAAACTGGCTTGATTTGAAGGAAAAAGAAAAAAAAAAATTCCAGGCCAAATCATCCTTTCAAAGTTTTATGTGATAAAACTCTAGGGCGTCTGAAGCAAGGGTTACGCATTCTTGGGTGACCCTGATGAGATTTCTTGAGAAAAATCTTGTTTTTAAGCTTTTATAAAACTGTTTCCATGGAATCTCAAGTGTTCCAGTGAATGTTAATAAGAGTTTCTCTGAAAAAAAGTTCACTGGGATTACAGGTAACTCCCTTGGCCAGGGGCTTGGGGGTCAAGGCCACAGATTCAGCTTTCTAACTCTTCTAATGCAGTGTCAGACTGTTTGTTGGTCACCAAACATTTGTTCTGAAGCAGAAACATGGGGCACTAAGGATGTGTTGCCGGTCAAGCTAGAGAATGACCTTGGCCGTGAATCAGGAAAACCCCAGGATGATTTAAGAGAGAAGGTCAAGGTCCTTGGCATCTACCACTTCCTCACATACGCTAAGTCCTATCTTGATCTCTAGCTAGATCTCTGAAAAGCTACGCCCTTGAAATTAATAATCCCAGTCCTCAGCATGATTATCCTTGTTTTATAATTATTCTCTCAAGTTTTAGAAGAATTTATAAAATTAAGATATTTGAAAATTAGTTTTACATTTTAGGAAGTCTTATCAATGACACTTATATGGCTGAATGGCTCCAAGATAGGGACCTAAATGGTTTTGCTAGAATTTAGCATGAAGAAAAAAGATTTTATTTTTTCAAAAATTGCTATACATTTTTTGTTCATTTATTTATCAAAGGCATATTGACTGACTACTGTGGGGCCCAGAGTGTGCTGAATGCTAGGTGTTCAGTGGTGCTCCCTGAAAACTCACTGTCAAGCAGAGGCTATGATGGGCTGTGAGAGCATTGGGGTGGACCCCACATTTTGGGAGACAGGACGAGGTCTCTGTAGGAAGAGGTGACAGTTGACATGGTGCACAATCATGAAAGAATATTTGTAGGCTGCAGAACAGGAAAAGGTTTTAAGGGCAGAGATGGTAAGTTTTGTGAACGTACAGATGTGAAAGGTAGACTTCCAGAACAGGCATGCATGGGTGAGAAGGAGAAATTCAGGAGCTGAGATGAACAGCTCTCTCAGGGTAGGTCACAGAGGACTTGAAATACGGAGCTTAAGAGTTTCAGTTTCACTCTTGGACCAAGAAGACCTTCACCATGAATTTAAAGCAGGCGATGGACACTCAGAAGTATGAGATGACTTGTTTGTGAAATTCTTGAGGAATAGAGTGGTGCTTTGAAGAGTCCTGTATTCCCAGCACTCTGCACAGGTACAGACAGCCAGCACACGCTCAGCTACTATCTGCTGAGCTGAAATCCCAGTTGTGAGGCTGATGCCAGGCTCTAAGTGTAGGAAGGAAGAGAATGCTGGGTTCGGGTGTATTTTACCACTAATTCCTCTTTCGGATTTTGGACTTTGACATTCCCATCATATTTTCCTCCTTTTCCTGAAATCTAGCAAATTGAGAGCTACACAGTCATTCTATGTGGTCCTTTTATTTGGCATGTGTTTCTTCCTTTTTATGGATTTTATTTTGTTTATTTTATTTTGTTTCAATTTCATTCACTCTTTTGTGAGTTATCATAAGCAACCTCAAATAGGTTTTAAATGAATCCATATGAATTTAACAGTGTGTTAGGTAAACATTGCTCATGTACGTCAAGCCTGTTCATTCCCAAATGACAGTCAGAGATCCTCAGGGCCACAGCCATTCAATGACGTGCCCTCTGAGGATGCCTGCAGCCAAGTCTGAAAAGTCCACAAGACATTCTTGTTTCCAGACACCCTCATCCTCCTTCTGATGTCCACTTTGTAATTCTTATAGTTTCAGAAATATGTGAGCATTAACTTTTCAGGCATGTGTGTCATTTCTAAAACTGGTTCAGATGAAAGGATGCACCTATCACTGAAACTCTTTGGCCTTATGGCATTCTCTGCCAACTTTATTTTAATGATTTATGAAGCATTAAAGGCAATCTATGAATACTGGATTTCCATGAAGTATAATCATATAAAATTTTAATTATCAACACTTACTATTTGAACATCCTTGTTAATACAATTTTTTAAAAGCTCACAAGTAGTAACCTGAACCATTATTTGGCATTGTAGAAGGCCCACCAGTATGCCACCAAGTGGTATCATCACTATGCAGAAGGCTGTGATCATTTGCAAGGGGCACTAGCTCTGAAATCAGTAAATGTGGTCCTTTCAGCATCACCACAGCAACTCACTCACAGTCTTACTTGGACAGAATCACACAATATCCGCCAAGCTCTACTGCTTCATATTTAAGACAGATGATTATCTCACAGAATTCGTATGAAAATTGAAATAACATATCCAAAGTATCTCATTAAAGTGACTTCAATCAAATTCATTTTTAAGAAACATATAAATGAATATAGAAATTCTGGTTATGGGGCATTACATTCAACATACTGCCAATGACCTTAGGGTAAAATTAACATTTTCATTATGAGGAACAATGCACTTTACCACTCTATGCCCATCATCCATCTCTCCTGAATTGAACTCAGGCTGACAGAATTTAAAAATATCTATTTGGTACTGGGTTTGAAAGTCAGTTCTTTCTTAAATGTGATAGTTTAATGATAGAATTGAGTTATTATTAACCTTACGTCGAAGTAAAAATATCCATAACTATGCTATTGATGGGACAAATTTTGTTATTCACATTTGAAAAACTCATGTCATTGTTAGCATGATAAAATTAGATAATTCATAAATATGCCATAGAATTCTGCTGAAGGATTAATAGCTTGTCAAAGAATCAGTCCAAAGGAAGTTAACTTCCTGAGTTTTCCTAATTTAAAATTGCTTCACTTAATAAAGGTAGAAAAATATCCCCACATATTATGTTTTTTCTACTTATATTTTATAGAAATACTTTGATACAGTAGAACTATATAAGGTGTTATTAATCTAAAACCTATTAGGAAATTCAATTTAATTTTTATTATAAAATAGGTAGGTAGACATTTTAATGTTAAGCAATCTAAAATCCATAACAGTGCATAATTGAATAAAAAATGTACTATCCATGTGTGAGATGTTTTGTTCTCTACCCACAAAAATGTACAGATTGGTAAAACTTTCATTGACACACTTTTTCTTTTCTCTATCAAAATATTTTTTTATTCTTCACTAAACAACTTACTTTTATATTTTAAACTTACAGTGCATGAAAACTGAAATGATAAATTAGTATGTTACTCAGGGAGAAATGCATTAATTTACTTTTGAATTTTGAGACTTTTAAAATTGCAGCATCTACTGTATGTACAATACACTGAGCAGAAAATAAGAAAAAAATTTTACTGTCCCTATAGCAAGTGGATAAATTCTAAAAGGATAATGGATAATGGACAATAGATTGTTAATGGCTTGCTCATGGATAATGCTGACGAGAATTCCTCAGGTCAAGGCAACCAAGAAGGGCTTTAAATCTTTATGGATATATGAAGTATCAATATTATAGGACATTTACAGGAACAATTGAGAGAAATATATTATAGGTGGAGGGCAGATTGTGCAAAAAAAGTATTAATTCAGTGAGTGATATTAGCCATGTAAGTTTTGGTATGCCTAAAGATGAAGAATTTTGATTATCACCAAGTAAAATTGCAACGGTCAGTGAGGGGTACATCTTGTGGGTACATCCAATGAGGAAAACTATAAGTTTTATTCTACGGTAGTAAAAGAGGAATAATTCATGTCTTAAAACAGAAAATAGTGTGATTGCTGCTGTGCAAGAAAGAACATTCTTACAAGAAAGAACTGATGCCTTATAAAACATCTTGCATTGAATCATTCTCCGCACGAATTTGAGTAGAACTACTTCTATGAGTAGAGTGGTACTTATCCCATGAGAGCACAGCCTATGGTTGGAACTTTCCCACTGATTGTGATCTCTCTCTGGCCAGGACAGTGCATTCCTCACGACTGTGTCCCCATACCTACCTCAGGTAAGTGTTTTTTTTGTTTGTTTGTTTTTTGTTTTTGGTATGGTAAATGTTGATCGAATGTATAAACTCAGGTGCGAATGAAGATCAAGATGTCAGAAGAAAGTAATCATTGGGATTATTAGTTATCTGAATAAGACGATGAAGTTTGATGCTAATTAGGAAGTCCATGAGGAAACAAGTAACAGGCAGATAGAAAGTTAGGAGATCACAAAGCCCCACCTATCTTGAGAGAACAAAGACCTTTCTTTCATCCATTCTAGAGAGTTGGAGCTTGGCTGTGTGACCCAGGCATGGCCAGCTGAATGCTCCTGCATGAGACTTTTAAATCTTGAGAGAAAGCTACAGAGGCAGAGGGTTTGAGATAGTATCATAGTGGCTGCATTGTACACAGTGTCCAGCTGTGGCAGGGTAAGTCTTGACAACCCAAGTAAATGTTCTTGTGTCAGGGTTTTGCCTTAATCTGTCCCCTCTTGCAAAGGGTTGATTCTCCAAAAATCCTGCTGGCTCCGTGAGTAACTCTTTACGGAGTCAGGTTCAGCTTAACCCTGATGAGTAAAGAGTAAAGCATTTTCACAACATTTATGATAGAATTTGCAAGACTGTATATGATTGTCAAAGGGAAGGCTCTTTAGAGGGACAAATATGAGACTCAAACTTAGGACATCAAAGAGGCAAGAGGATGAGGAAAATAGAAAAGTAAACACAGATAAGGTAAGAAAAGCAGCATTATGGAAAGTTTTATTCATGAAAACAAAAAAGTAGCCACAAATATCTGAGTTTTAAAAATTTTACGTTGCATATTACAAGCAAATGTAAGACTGTACTGTCTTTATATTTGCACAATGCCCCTCTATTGTAATAGATTTATTTGTTCCATTTTATTTTTCAAATAGGTCTATAGAATCTATAGCTCAAGAGATGACTGCTACTTGATTTTCTACTACTTTTAGTTGAGTCAGTTAAAACTATGAAAATAATACTTGAAAACAAAATTGAAAAGTAAATTGGTAATTAGCATAATGCATTTGACTACATAGTTCGTTTATAAGCATAAAGGCAGTGTTCTTTTCAAAAATTTTATACAGATTTGTAATAATTTTCCATTCTTCAATTGATTAGTAAAATATAGTCCCTTTTTCAATATGAATAAGAAAATATCTTGATTAAGCCTATAGATTAATTTGTAAAAGTAAGTAGATGGGAATGCTTTAAGTGCATTAATGATTATGTATTCAATTTAAAATGTCTATTTAATTCTATATAAGCTATTTATGTTCAATTCCTCTATGTTTGCTAAAAATTTGTTATGAAATCTTGCTATTAAATTTCAGCACCTTTAAAACCTTTTGATCCAATGGCCTCATTTCAGCCATATGGATATTTCTTTTTAAATGGATACTAATTTATGTAATTATCAAGTGTCAGAATTTCTCTAAATGTTTATATAAACATATTAATCAATTCTTAGGTGTGCATGTTGCGTGAACTGCATATATGTATATCTGCACATGTGTACATATATATTGCTCTATATTTCTGTGTGATAAAATTTTAAGCAATGCTGATAATGACCATTTCTTAATTTCCACTTCACATAATTGTTTTTCAAGAAGTTAATTAAATACATTTTTAGTCCCACTGGAAAATCTAATAAAGATATTCCCATTTTTATTTTTCAAAAAAATTAACTCTAGCTGTAACTGGGTTTTATGGCTATCCCTAAGGATCTTGACAACAGTAATACTGGAAGTTTTATATGCTAATAAGAATGTAATTTACATTTATCGCCTAAGTTTAAGTAATTCTCGTATAATTTTATTGTATATTAACTAGGTTTCCCCTTTTATATAACTGCATTAAATTCCAGCTTTTTAAAGTCACTTAAGATATAATTAATTTATAATAATTGCCTCATATATTCTGAATTTATAATCTCCATGCTGTTAAATACATTTCTAAACATTAAATCAAATATTGGAGATGAAAGACACAAAAAGTATTTTAAAAGTTTAAAAAAAATAACAGTTAAATGAGTTACTTCCACCTACAAAGAGAACTGAGTAACAGGCAAAGACATTGTGGATTACCCTAAAGTTGCACACTTAAACAGGAGCTGAGTCAAATGGAGAATGCCGGCTTTCCCAGTTCTTTCCTCTACACAATTATAATCCTAGATGCCTTCTGTCATGGTAGCACACTGAGAGAAATAAAATATTCACACTTATAATGAATTAAATAGAAAATTCCAGTGGTTTCATAGGTGTTTAGTTTAAGCAAACTTATTTTTTTCTACCAAATATTGAATTTTAATTGTGTCACACTGCACTTTGGTATGAAACTTAGCTCCAAAGTAACAGGGAAAAGCAAATTTTAAATTAACTCAATTAGAAAAAAATGTAGGGCTAAATATCATCAAAATTATTTGAAATGTTATACAAAGTTATGTAACTACATGTGATTGTAAAGATCAATTTATTTTAATAGTAAAATTTTCCTTTTGTTCAAATTATTTCTTCATACAAGCATAACATAGCTATCAATAAGGAAGAAAAATCTGTTAAAAGTTTTCTGGAGAAAGCTGATTAAGTAATCTTTATGTCTTCATTTACAGGATTATATACTATCAACTCTTGAAAGCCATAAATTTAAACTTAACTCAATCTTTCTCAATAGTGTAGTACACAGTGATTATTTTTGGGTTCAGTGGAGGGGGCCCAATATGGCTGAGTAGCTATGAATGGAACCTCACAAATCAGAAAGACACACCAAGACAGGGAGCCATGTTACAGTGGGATCATGAATCCAGATATCAGAGAGCCTGAGGGACTTCTAACTGTTCTTCTACGTTGCAGGACAAAATCATAAGACAGCAAGGTGTTTTGAGAAGGTTTGGTAACCAGGCAGTGTGGAGTAGGCAGGAGAGCCATAACTTAGAGAACTAGAAATTTAAGGCGGTAAATGGGTAGGGTGAAAATTAACAGTATGGCAGGGATTGAAACTTCAAGAACGGGGGGACAGCACAACTTGCCAGTTATGAGAAAAGAAGAAAGGGATGAAGAATTGGTCATGAATGAAGTAGGATCCTAGGTCGTGAAATGAGGTGAGAGTGGAGATCTCTCTGCTGGAAATGATCTCCCCATTTCTCTTGCATAAAGAATGGTTCTAGTTGCTGGGTGGGGCACATGACTCTCGATGGCTATTCCATTCTTCTTTTGAAACTTGGGCCTGGTTCTCAGGATAGAAAATCAAGAAAGTGATTACAGTCACTAGTGTAGTCTATTAGATGTGTTCTTCCAGTTATAAAAATGCACACATTGTTGGAGAACCTCAACACTTTCCCACAAAAGTACATATAAACCAATTTGTATCACTAATTAAATTTTCATTTCTTCTTTATACTGCAAATATGAAAAGAACTTACTTGGCAAAGCACATTTAGCCTTTTGTGATTTTCCGAACAATGTTGCCCATGTTTCATTCATATATCCTCAATACTGTACATTCTTTTGTAATCCATCCATCATTAACAAAGGCATATGGGTCCTACAAAGCTTGCCTCATTTCAAACTTTTGCACGTTATTAACAATCATCTCATCTGTGCTGGAAACTGATACCTGACAACCTAAAAAATATTATCCAAATTTCTGATGCTCCTCTTGATAAATTTTAAAGAAGTCCTAGTGACCTTTTAAATGTATTTATATGTGACTTAATGTTAAACCTTGGCTCTGTTTTACTTTTAGCATAGATTCCTGTTAAAATAATTTTAATTACCCTTACAAACCAGAGGAAGTTATTTGGTCATATAGATTGTCTTTGTAACAGAGGCAGTTATGAACGACTGTGCCCCTTGTCTCCTCACCAATATGAGGACGTGAAGGGGTTAAAATAAAAGAGATCACAAGAAGTAGAAAGTTGGAGGATGTGTTTGGAGCATGTTTATCTGTGTACTGTGAGCCCTTCACACCATGAGGGTGGGAGTGGTACTCCACCTCCATCTTAGGTCAAACTGGGGAGGAAAGGGTCAAAGGAACCATTCACAGAGTTTTGTATGCATCTTTTGGAATTTTTATAAAAAGATGGACAGGTGTCTAACTCACACCTGGAAATCTAAAAGGTAAGAGACAATGGCTAAAACTACCACCACATAACAAAATGAAAATAACGGAGCTTAGAAAGAAACTGTACTCCCACCCAAGAATGATTCAAAAGTGTGTGTTTTCTCTGGATCCAATATGGACCTTCATAAAAGGAGAGAAAGGAGGAGAAACAGCTTTGGACTGTCATAGCTCCTGGGCAAGAGGGACATTCTAGGGGTTTATGGGACCCCAACAGAGAGAGAAGCCAGTGGACTAGGGAGTTCTCAACCCATTTTGAGAACTACTCATGAGAGACACATGGAGGAGAGAATATTCCTAAATAAATCACAAAAATGCCTGTGTGAGTCAGCTTTGGCTAGCCACACTCACAGGAGACACATCTCAGATGCAATCTCAGGTAAGAATTTTTTTCTATTGTATTGTTCTTCTATAACTCTTTCAACTCTAGAAGGGTCAGAGGTCAGCTAACACCGGCTAAATAATAGTAAGCCAGTCAGGCACCTCTCTTGCACTGCAGACCTCTTCCCTGGCGTGTTCCTGAGATGTGGAAGAGGAGAACTGGATTTTGAATGGAATTTGAATTTTTATTATAATACTGAGTTGGGTATAAATACTAATGAATTAAGACATTGTGGGGAATAAGGTTATTGCAGGATATTTGTATTATTTGGGAGTGATAAGGAAAGCCCAGTTCATTCAAGTGGTGGGTGGGGGAAACGGATACAAGGCACTTGGAGAAAGGAAATACTATTACGTTTACAAATATTGCCTGAGATTTCCATCTATTCAATGGGCCTATGAACGTTGCTTCAGGCCCTGTGACCTTCTTCATAGCACACACAAAATTACTTAGTTTGAGATTGTCTTTTGCTTTGTAATTTAATTTTTATTTTATATTAAAAATTATTACTTCTTTGTGGGTTTTTTTGGGGGGGAGAATAATTAGGTTTGTTTATTTATCTGTCTGTCTGTCTGTCTGTCTATCTATCTATCTATTGGAGGCACTGGGGATTGAACACAGGACCTCCTGCATGCTAAGCTCATGCTCTACCACTGAGCTATGCCTTCCCCTCCTTTGTAATTTAAAAGTCTCATTTTTCTAAAAGACTGATACTTCAGCTAGAATTTGGTCAAGAAACAGAAGCCACTCTGGGTTTTGATATGAGAAGTTTCAGGTCAGGGGCTATGACTCACACTCCTATGGGAGTGAAGGAGCAGTAAATGTCAGGGTCTCTGCTGCATCAGGTAAGTTTCAGGCACTTGTCTAGAAGCTGGTGTAAATCCTGTGGGCTAACTGGTGCCCTTCAAAGTGCAACGAGCCCCCATTCCTGGGCTCACAGATTGTCCACCTGCAATCCTTCAAAAGATAAAGTATATTCTTTTTTGACGTGTGTTTGCCCTAGTCAAAGGTAATGCCCACTCTCACAATAACTCAGGCTGGTTTGTTTCAATCCATGTCTTCTCCTTGTCAGAGTCATAAATCCCCACTAGCCCTTCTCGGACCTTAACTTTCTTACCTCAGTTACAGCCGATCAGAAACTTGCGCACAAGCTGATCATGTAGCACCCAACCCAGTGTGTTCACCAATTCCTGCCCCCGATAAAAGACCTTGACCTTCCACGACTGCGGCACACACAGGCTCCTCTTGTCTGTGTGGCCCACTGTTGTCTGCGACAGCGTACTTAATAAATTCCTTTTTCTTTTTTCACCCTTCGTCTTTGGTAAATTCCTTCACCGCCCGCGCACTGTCCCGGTGGGTCCCATGACAAACCCCACGACCCGCAGAGCGTACTGATGGTTTCAGGCGGCAGCGCCAACAGACGCTGAGACGCACCTGCTGTCTCAGCTACGTACAGCCCGGAAGGGGATGACTCACGGGTCCCGCCCACACCTCTCCCTGCAGCTGCAAGAACCTCTCCTGCTCCTTTCATTCCACCTTCCAGACCATGCACAGTGTCTCTCTCTGACAGACTAACCCAGAATCTAGAAGGGCAGAGAAATCCAAGAAAATCAGTGCTTGAAAAGGGTGGCAGTGTCCCACATTCCCAACGGACAGTGTAGCATAACTAATTTGGCACTTAATTATTAATGACATTTTCCTTGTAACCTTTTTAGAGTGACATATTTCACTATTCTCCTCCTGTTAACCTGTTATTTTGGTTTGTTCCTAAGTCTGTTGTTGGGGAAGGGAGTCAGTGCCACGTGTTCATTCAGCAGGTCAGGGGGACTTGGGCTCCTGTAGCCTCTGTGAGGCTCTCAGCACACGGAGTGAGCTTCTCCCCACAAGAATAGTTTTCTTATCCTCCACATTTACATGCACATAAGAAACCCCTTAAAAATTCAATTAAAGGTGAGTCCATGAGGTTTTTTTTTTTTTTTTTGAGGGGTGGAGGTAATTAGGTTTATTTATTTATCACTTTTTTTAATGGAGGTGCTGGGGATTGAACCCAAGACCTTGTGCATGCTAAGCACGTGCTCTGCCACTGAGCTCTAGCCTCCCCCCAGGTGAGTCCATGAGTGAGTCCTGTAGCTACAAGTCCAGGAAGAGGTTGGGTGAGGTCTTGACATTGGTGTGTAGCATCCACAGACTGAAACATGAGACATAAAGTCATCTAGGAAGTGCCTTTTCCTGAACCATACAAAAATAAGCATTTACTTTCCATCAATGATAGAGTTTCAGAAAAATAATTGCTTCATTTATGTCTGCTTATAGGGAAGATTTGACTATATAGCATATATTTAAGCATATGTGAATCTTGATTATCCCTGAGGGCACTACAAACTGGGTAAGCCACACTATGCTCTGACCACCCCTTGAAACCATGGTGGCCATGTTGAAAAGAACATGGGCTCAGACTTAAAGGGGTAAATGGGTTGGAAAGGAATCTCCAAAGTCCAACATGGAGCCTGGGCAAGAAAATGTGTTCAGAGAAGGGCAGCCTCGGTGGTGTTTAAAGACTCACTGGATGTATCTGTATGGTCTTTTGTGAACAAATTTGATAAACAACTTCCCAGTTGCCCCAATGCTGCCTTCAAGTTCCTACTGGGTAAGTGTGAAGAGAGTGGAGACTCAGGAGTGAGAGGCTGAGCAGGGAGTATCCGGCCCCACTCACATCTCTCGTTCACAATGTGCTCCAACTGAATCCGACCTGACTTGCTACTTTCTTCCCATATTCAGGTCTTTTCATTTTCAAATACACTTGATCTCTGAAGGTGAAAAATATAAAGTACAATTTATAAATAAAACAAATGTCAAAGAAAAGCACAAAATATCATTAAGTCTTTCGGAACGCTCAGTCCTGACAGTGATATAAAGTGCACATTTAAAGATGAAAAGGAAATAGCTCAGTTATTTGGGTGATCAAAAGAATATTTGGATGATCAATTATCTATTTAAAACTAGTCGATTTTTTTTTTGCAGTGCTTTTTCAAAGGAACAAAATGTCAGGGCATGACATGTAATTTTAGTTAAGGTTTATAAGATCTTTTTCCCCCATAGGTAAAGTGGTTAACAATTTTAGCATTTAAACAAGGATATTGGAGTTTACAACTAAATTCCCTTGACACGAAGCAAGTTCTTGTTTCACTAGTGATGGTTTAGGGTCTGTCTAGAAACTGATTCATTAAAATAAGTAAGTTCAGAGAATTAAAAATAAGAAAGCATTCAGTAAGAATCTCTAACTCTTGGCGACGCAGGTTCAGATTAGATTCTGAAATGGATATTTAGATTCATATAGTTATCTCCAAAGCCATGCAATTATAAGATGTTCATTCATTAATTACTATCCTTCCACACAATCATCAAAACAGGAAAGGTCTCCATTTCCCTTAGGTGAGACAGACTGCACCTAGGACATTTCCTTAATAAATACTTGCAATGGAAGGTACAATCCCAAAGTTGGGTTTTCTGGCAAAGCTTTAAGGAGGACAAAAGATAACCTATATAAGATGAGAAAACACACTTACGCGCTTCTTCAGAGAGGACAGGGTATGATCAAAGAAGACAAAGTGGGAGTAAAGAAAAAAAATGAAGGAAAGGAGCCCCCCCCAAAATGCAAGGGACACTTCTTGAATGAGTATCCAAAATTCAGGTTAAAATGGTGGTACAATTTTTCTGTTTGACGATTGTTATAGTTCAATGAAAGCCTTCCCTTCTCCCTGAGATGTTTAGGAAACTATCCATTTAAAGACTAGAGCCAGAATATTGGGATTAAATTTTTATTTACTTGAAGGAAAGAAATTCCTATGATTGGATAGTGTTTTTTGTTTATTTCCTCTTCTAATATTTATCTCTTATTTTATAAACTGTGCTATTGGATTGTGAATTTTTACCTCCTTCCTTATCTTCCAGGAAACATGGTGAGATAAACTCAGAGCTAAGAACACATTTATAGAAGCTGGATTTTCTGAGATGGGAATCATAACAAAGACTAAGAAAAGTAACTTATCCCAATTTACAGAATGCATGCTTTTATCCAAAAATATATCTACATGTTCTCTGATAAATATTTTTGCCATGGGGCCTTAATTCTTAAAGAGTATAAAATCTTTGTAAAATGATTCCACATATTTGCATTCAACTATGACATCTTTAAAAGTCATTCCAAGTTAAAAACACTAAGATAAAAATTAATTACTTCTGATTTAGTTATTAAAAAATATTTCCAGACAGTTAAAATTAGATGATGGCCAAACTACATATTAACAATTTTACATATGCTGTACTATACCTAATACATCATTTTGTATGTACATAACACATGTAGGATCCAAAACGTTAAAATTCTGTTTTTCATAATATCATCACATCTGAAATTATATTCTACCTTCTGATCATCTGTAGGAAGAAGATCTGGGAAGTAAATAGTGGAAACATGTATAGTTATTCCTATTCTTCAGTTTGTGTCTTTAAAAAAATTGAAGGAATTAAATGACTTGCATAATCAAGAGTTTAACGGCCTAAGTGGGACTTGAAGCCAAGTTTCTCAACATCTAGACTTTTGTCCCACCATTCATTAGTAGGGATCCTTCTTAAGGCATGGCCAATACTGTGCTACATAATCCCATTGACTTATTTACTCTCAGTTTCTAAATGGCAAAACATATTTTTACGCCACCCTCTATAAATAAGATATCAAGAAAGCACATTTCATGCTGAGCAATCATAGTTTGAGGGTACTTGATTATCCTTTGAGTAAAGCCAAAAAGGTTCTCAATGTTTCTCTCCTATACTTTTTGAATATTTTTAGCAGAGGTAAGTGGAAATACATAGATTAAAAGGAAATAACTACAGACAAGTCCAGAAGCTACAAAAGAATACAGAGATTTACTGAATATTTCAGCAGTCAACAGATGATTTTACATTTGGACAGAAATACATTTAGGTGAGAGTTCCTGTATTCAACATATGGCAGGGTTCTGTTGTCTGTTGTAAATAATAACCAAAAAGGAATGAAAAATTGAAATCAGTAAGACAAAATGAAGTCCGTATGTCAGGCCCAGGGGCCTTCTGCTCCTTTTTTATGCAATGATTTTAATAAAATAAGATGATTTCTGCAAGCCAATTTCTGCAAATAAAAGATGCAGTTGAATTTTAGAA
Source organism: Vicugna pacos (assembly GCF_048564905.1). Classification (NCBI taxonomy): domain Eukaryota; kingdom Metazoa; phylum Chordata; class Mammalia; order Artiodactyla; family Camelidae; genus Vicugna; species Vicugna pacos. The sequence goes on along the minus strand of NC_132994.1, from coordinate 7,387,776 downwards.
ACATTTTTATTTTCCCTGACTATACATTTGAGACACTTTATTGTTCATATAACAATTCTTGATATCTTGACACCTTAGGATGACAAGCTTTTAAATTATTTTTTAATTTTTTGAACTATGGGTAAAATTTAATGAAATGTGACTATGAAACAAATACTTAGGGTGATTTAGGAAGAAATTTATGTTGAATATTCTAATATTTCCTATACATAAACAGCATAAATTAAGCCCATATTATTTTATATGTGATATTTAATGAGAAACCAAGAACAAAAAATTTTTTTAAATTGAAGGAACATCAAAGTCCATGTTTTTGTTGTGCAACATCTTACTTCTATCTCCAGTAGAAGAGATACAGATTTTTTTAAATTTTAAGGGTAAATACAGGGGAAAAAGAGAAAGATCATAGGAGAGACCAAGTTACTGAAAAGAAATAACTTAGAATAAAACACTGGTTGTCTAAAAATTGAAGATTCTTTCATTTAAAGCACGTGTATGTAGCACAGAGTCCCATGAATATACATGGAGACGGCCATGTATAAACTCACAGAACCACAGTCCTAGAACCTGTGAAAGAATAATTCCTATTGTCAAAGACGAATTCACTACAAAGTACCAACTATTTAACAGCTCTAACCTGAAATCCACTGCTGCATCCTTCAGGATCTCCGGCACTTTTCCACCTCCACCACCTGTGCTCATTCATGACACGTGTTTTTTTCCTTTTTCGGGAATCTCAGACCCTAGCTCAGCTCCCAGGGACCCTTTGGCCCCTCCTCCCGGGCGCCGTCTCCTTCCCTGGATTCTGCACCTCTACGTGTCCCCTGCCTCCTTCTGTGATGAGCAGTCGCTGCAGAGTCCTCAGCCCAGGGTTCTGCTCTTTCTCTCTCACGACCTCTCCAGCTCCATAAGAACCAGTTGTCTCTAGATTGTTCTGCCCTCTCCTCAGGGACTCAAATTCACATGTCAATATTTCATCATTACCTTTAGGCTAGACTGCGTTTTGCCTTGAACTTCCCATTTTAGTTTATGGTAAAGATCTACTCAAGTTATTCATGTCAAAGTCTGGAAGTTACTGATCTCCCTTTTACTTGCCTAGCACAAACTCCGTTTACTTTGAAGTCTGTATCTTCAAAGAATCTCTCCCCTCAAACCCCTGTTCCCCGTACCCTCTCCCATATCTCAACTACCATAGAGAATCTTCGGCATCTCTCTCTGAGGAATTACCCCTGGGTGATTTAAGAAGGAAGTAACTCCCGTCAGGTACACTTCCCCTTTCCTCTTTCAATCCGTCTCTATGTCTGCTGCTATATAGACCTTCCGGCATGTCAGTCAGATCCTGTTACAGAATTGGTGAGAATCCTCTAGCAACATTTTCTCGGATTTGTTCTATAGCTATTAATTGGAGTTACTCTAAGTAAAGTTCTGTCATCACAGATATACGGAGAAGTGTGTATTGAACATAAATCAACAGTTTTCTATACTGCAGTGCTTCTAGGAACTTTTAATATGCTGTCTTTCCAAGTGCAAGATATAGTATACACCGTTTCTTAAAATTATTTGATCCTAAACACTTTCTGTTTTTGTTCAGATGTATTTGTTGTTCCATGAACACCACACAGAACCGGGGTTTCCTAGGACACATTTTGGAAACATTAGTTGGGGATAAAATCTTAACTTCTTTGTATGTGTGAAAGGTGGCCCCAAAAGTAACTCATGCCTACCTCTTTACTTTCTTATCTATCTCATTCTGGGGTCTGGCCACAGCAAACTTTGTAGCTGTCCAAGCACGCCACATCTCAATTTTTCTCCTTTGCTGAGAATGCTTGTCTACTGTATGCCTACAGGTTATTAAATTCCTATCTGTACACAGTCTCTTGATCATGTCCTGATGGATCTGCACTCTCCAGGAAAAAAGGAAAAAAGGTCATTATCCCTGTGTCTCATTCTCCCAAATTTGACTGTGGACTTAAGAACTGGATTAGTCCCTTTTGTAATCCACACAATCTAATGGTGTTCCATAAACATTGGCATTAAATAAGTGTGTACCATTAAATAAACAACCAAAGTCAAATTCCATACTTAATGGATGTTTCTTATGTACCAGATACTAGAAGGATTAAAAGATAAATGATGCATTTATAATTATAATATCTATTTAAGGTGATTGTTATGGTGATTAAATAAATGAACATAAAGCATTTAGAACATGGCTTAACATTATTCAAGCAATATTAGCTTTTATTAAAATAAGACAGATAAGTTCTGGGACTCGGCTGTCAAGACTTACAAACCTAAAGCAGAAAGTCAGTTTTCAGAGCCTTTGACTGTGCCGGGCAGAACATGTTGAGTACATTGAGAAGGTTTGGAATGAATAAAATATAGAAGATTTTTTATTCAGCAGAAAGAACGGAGATAGAATCTCAGAATTCGATGCCAGAAGGAAAAAATACAAAAGAAAAGAAGATGATCCTGTAAGTGGAAAGCCAGCTTGGTAGTGGTTGGTCACTTGAGATCTGTGCATGGATATTCTTACTCTTGAGGGAGAGAAGCAAAAAATGTACACTTCTTAGCATCATAGGAAAAAAAATCCATTCATTTTCCCATGTAGACACCCTACACCCTTCACCCTTCAGCAATGTTCAAGTCTTTGTCTTCTTTAAGTCAGTACTTATTGAGACAGTGTGCTTAGTACAGTGACTGCTTCAGGGTAAATAACTGACACTGGATATAAAAAGCCAAACTATTAACTTAAAAAAGTTTCGCCAACTACAATTGTTTCAGGCCCTTAAATAATAATCATAATCAAAAAGTACTAAGATATCTGGAATTTTCATTAAGTATTTAGTAAACAGAAAACTTGCTTTCATCTCTGGCAGAAAACAGGAGGAAGGATTTGTAGAAGAGTTGGGTAAGGATGAAGCTTCAGGGAAAAAAAACAACCCAAAAGGTGAATATGTGAATAAATATAAAAGACATTTTCATAACACACATATAGACATGCATGCATATAAAATGAATCTATTGTGTTAGAAATCAGAATGTTATTTGGGCAGAAGTGAGATTAACTAGAAAAGTGGTCATATTTCTGCTGTGATGGAAATATTTTCTATCTGTTTTTGTGTGTTATATAGGAATATACAATTGTCAAAATTCATGGAAGCGCAGAGGCTACAGCTCAAGTAGCGGAGTGCATGCTTAGCATACAAGTGGTCCTGAGTTCAATCCCCAGTACCTCCTCTAAAAATAAATAAATAAATGAATAAACCTAATTACCTCCCCCCTCAAAAATAAAAAACAAAAAAACCCCCAAAATTAAAAAAAAGTCATCAAAATGAAACCCTTTGCATAATTTATGTGAATTATAAAAAGGCTAAAAAAATGAATATTGGATGCAAACAAGTTTATTTATTATTTATTTACCTGGGTTTCAAAAAAATTTAAATTAGTCACTAAATTAAAAAAAAAATTGCTCTTCTTGATTTTCTTTCCCAAATTTTTGAAAATCAATCTGTGTCCCCAGAGGATAGAAATCTATACTATTCAAAACAAATTAATGGATTAAAAACTAACATTGACAGTAAAAAGAAATGTTGTTTCTTAATAAGAGCTTTCAGTTTACATTCATTACTTAGTAATTACAAGCTAAAAATCTTAGATTTTAACTTTTTCTGCATTTTCCGTTTTCTCTTTTACTTTCATCTTGGTTTACTTATGATTATATATTTCCTCCTAATTTTTCTCCTTTTCCTTTCTTTCAGTCTGATGTCTAATACTTAGGCAGCAGATATTTTATTTACTCGCTTGCTATCTTCAATCAGCACTGAATTTTGGCTTTTTCAACTAATTCATTTGCTTCCTGGTTAGCCCTGATTCTCATACAGTAAAATCTTTACCCAACACCCTATTTCAATGTATTTTGAAGAAATGAACACTATTTTTTTAAACAATGGGTCATCACCAAGTTATTAGCCACTAATGACACAGGCAGGCTGGCATACCAGGCCTCCTGGACATCCACGGTGCACACGCACAGACAGACACGCGCATAAACAAACAATTTTACTTTTCCTCAGTAAATCTCTTTTGGATGCACCTTCCAAACTCTCTCTTTGATCTGGTCTATCCTTGTTCATTGTCAGTTTGTGATTTAGTTAATTCTATTTGGACTTATGCTTCCACTTGCCCTGTTGATTCTTTTGCCTTCCCAATCTTTACTTGAATTGACATCTTTTCTGACTAATCAGATCCTAAAATAATTGTGTAATACTCATGTAATAACAAATGAGCAAGTCTTCTACTATGTCAAACCAGGGACTAAATAAATTATGTTGGAGAGTAAAACAGCATGTTTTCTAGATACTGGTTTCATTTTTCTTTTTGTTTTTTTTTTTTTTACCCACAGTGACTTTTTGTTCACAATCACAAAATCCATTTCATCTCTATTCATTGCAGTGTTTATGAATTTAGATGATTTTTCTGTAGCTTTTAGGTGGCTATGTTAGCTGAATCAAATATCAGTTGCGTATTATTAAGCATAATTTCAGCATCTATTTTTATATTGGGAGATTATGTAAAAATCATTTGAAAAAGCAAATCTGACATTATACTTCTGTTTATAACTTTCCTTTTGAGGAGAATAACTTATGACAAATAATTTACCATTCTGTAAGAATATCTCTTTTTACTGAAGCCCTTACCAGCTTCAGGAAAACAAACAGATAGAAGAGAAGAAGAAAAAAAAAACCTCTTCCTAATGTAGCAGAAACAATTCATCTTAACTGTCAGTTTGAATTCCTGAACAAATGATTGGTGATGTAACTTCACAATATTATGATAAAGATCATAGATGTTTTTGATTAGATGTTTTGATTTGATTAGATGGCTCAACTGAACCTCATCTTAAAATTTAATTCATTGGTTTTGAGTAGCAAAATGAATAATTGAGACATTTACAAATATGACCAAGATATGTATTGGCTTTTTAGAAAAAAAAAATCTTCAATCTTCTCAATAAATCTCCATATTCTTTCCCCCAAATTTTGGTAATGCATTAGAGCCACATCCTCATTGCTTGAAAAGTAGATAAAACCATTAATATGGTAATGAAGATTACCACAATTAAAAGAGCAAATTTAATAAAAGAAAGAAAAATATTATCATTCAGCATTTGGCTAATACCATATTTATGATACAGTTGCTTCACTAAAGAGCTGTACTTATATATGAAAAAGTGTATATGATATTATTTGTATTTCTTTATACAAACACACATACAAATGTGTATGGATATATTTATATAAATATATAAATGTATATATAATTTCTTAAAATAAGTACAGCTCTTCAGTTTAATATATTGCATGATTTTTAATCTAACATACTATTTGTCCATCTTTTTTCCTGAATTTATATACGTCTGTTTAGATATTTGAGCTGAATTTGTATATCCCTTTTGTAAAATTTATTCTGCTTTAAAACATGTTTTAATCAACACACTTTGACTCAAAAAAACCCCAAAAAACCAAAAAAACACCAGCAATTTTTATTTTCATTTGGTAGGTTTCTATTTAACAGTAAAGCATATATTTTCATTCCCATGGCTTTTCTCTAAAATTTTATCACCAGAGTATCTAATTTTGCCTTTTATAACTGCTGTAAGTCATCCATCAGATTTTCACTTAATGCAGGACCCCTTCTGCAGGGTGCCATCAAAATAGTTTTTCGGGGACCCTACAATGACAAGCGATTGTGTGGCATCCCTGAGAAGTTGTTCTAAGACCTTTGCTACTTTGGCTTTTATTTCTCTCCTTGCTTCCAACCATCTGGAATGAAATCCTCTATCTGTGCTAGACCCAGTAGCAATGTTCTCCTTGACTTTCCATTGCTACCACTTCTAGGATCATTTTTTAAACAAGAATTGTTATATGTCAAATAAAAATTGATCTGTTTACAAGGGATATTTTGATGGCATGTGTAAAGAATAGTTCCTGTCAGTGATTAAAAGAACCCAGGCACAGTTCTGCCTTTAGATTTAAATCTAAAATTTAGATTTAGATTTAAAATATTGGCTTTAGGCACATTGGATCAGAGACATAATAAGTGTCTGTTTTACACCAGAGATGTAATGACAAATAAGCTTTTAAGTGTAAAGCTGGGGTGCACAAAAAATTGGTTCAGGAATCTTTCGTTAGAAAAAATATTATCCAGTATTACATGTGTGAGGCTGTAACAAAAGGTGAAAAGCTTGGTTGGTGCTCAAGATAAAATGGTCTAAGGAAACAATGATTATTGGAGCTCAAGTTGCGTGTGCCGTACATAAGGGCGATGATGCTTTTTATTTCCAGAAATCAACAGCTGAGACAAATTAGTTCAAATTTGACTAGAAGAAAAATATATTGCTTATCTTCACTATAAAAGCTGAATAACCTTGAATAATTATAATAGAATCCTGGATTGGCTGTGGGCATTCTCTTTCTGGAGACAGAAAGAGAGAAATTCTGTAATTATGGGGATGCCTTATATTTAGTCTATTATAAAGACAGCTTTTGGAGTTACTGAAAGCTGTACAGCTTTTTGACTTTCACAAGGTCCCTTGTATCACGTTCAATACTTTTTTTTTTGAGATTGTTTTCTCTATTAGGTCAAGATTCTGGAAATCTCAAGGACTTATCATTCTGCTAGAGTACTGAACACATTTGAAAGGCCAGTGGTGGAAGTGTTTCTGACCCAGATAACAATCATAATAAATTATCTACGAAGTGTCCTTATTGTGTGCCAAGAGCTGCAAGAAATGCTTGGCCTGCATCTGTCTCCTTTAATCATCATGAAAAGAAATCCAAAATGGATTTTTATTATGACCTTATTAAAGATTTTTCAAAATGAGGTTTGGAGAGCTTAAAGTGGTTACCCACTACCAACTGGAGAGTCATCAGTAGAGCCTGGATTATAAAACAGATTCATTGGAGCTCAAAACTCGTGTTCTTTCTATTCCTGGTGGGATGAAATGTCTCGTATTTGTGCTCCTAACCTTTTATGACGTGCATGCCTCCTGAGCCCAGCTGTGACCTAAATTAGTGCCCTTGTGTTCAAACAAATCACCCAGGACCTTGTTAAAATACAGATCCTCAAATCAGTAACATCACGTGGCATTTGTCTTGACTGGTTTATGTCACTTAGCAGAATGCCCTCAAGTCTCGTCCATGTCGCAGTTTGCTCCAGAACAGGTATGTTGCTTTATAATGGGTACGGTGGTCTGGGGGGAAACCCACGAATGTGACACCGGTGCTGCTGGCCCATGAATGACCTTTGTCATGGTGAAGGCACAGATATTTTTCTCAGAAGCCACTGCCATTTGATTTGAACTGATGTGTGGGATAAAACATATAGAAAACCCTTCCTCTCTACCACGCTACCTTTACAACTGACATGTGCATCCTTGTTCACACTGGGAGGGTGAGTGAGCAAGGAGTGCCCCGTGCTTCTGAGACCCTTCAACTCACTAGAAATTTCAGATTCTAATAATGCCTTTGGCCTTGGAAGAAATCTGGGCAGAATCTTCCTCTTACTTAAACTTCTAAGACAGTGGTATCCTGAAATATCTCTTGTGATGATGTTTGTTGAAAAGTTTCCTCCCACCCTGACAGCTGAGAAGGGAGGAACAGTTTCCAAGCTGCTGCTAGCATATCAAAGAGCCTGTCTTTTCAGCTTTCCTGACAAGTTGAATGATTTTCCAGGAAAGAAAAAAAAAAAAAAAGCTGCTGTCAGCTACCTGCAGCTGAGGGAGAAACTTTCAGTCCTTGGCGGGGGCAGTAGTAGCTTGCCAAATGCCAACCTAGCAGGACCTGGGGCCTCACTTTCACAGCCACTCACTCCACATTTTCTCTGGAGGAAACCATGCTAACAGGTACGGGGTCAGGAAAGCAGTACAGTGTCCTCAGTCATGCATAATCTATTCTGCTGTTTAACCCCAATCTCACTAAAGTAAGGGAAAGCCAGCAGATATTGATGTAAAAGTCCATCCACACATTTTTCCAGGATCTTATTAGTGATGAGACAGTTCTGTACTGCTTGGCCATGGGCTCTGCCAATAGTATCCGCTGACTTAGGAGGTGTGAGTGAGAGTGAGAGAATTAACAGGGAAGCAGAGAATCAAAACAAAATGGTTCTGGGAGCTGTCCTAACCCTGAAACTGCAGTGTTACTCCTTGGTTGTTGAGTTTCTTATTTTTCCTTACTTTCCCGTATGCCTTTCCAATATCACCCCATTTAATATAATAAGCCTGATAAATCTTGATTTCTTGCAGCGTGAAAATACCTAACCATCAACTATTCACGGCTATTGATCAAGCCTTAATAAATTTGAGAGATTCTGGTCCTACTAAGGCTCTGCACTCTACCACGCTGATGACTGACTGGGCCATAGTAGGTCAAGACAGGTCACTTACTTACTAAGTCACCTTTGTAGTGTTCATGATGCCTGTAATTCAAGGGCAGCTCTATTTTGTATGTAGAAATACTTCCTTCTCCAGAAGAAATTTCAAATACTTATTTTCATTATTCTTATCATAGCTTTCTAGCAGCATTTTAAAAAATGAATGCTTAGCCAATAAAAAATAATTCTTGAGAATCTCTAAATATACCATTGTATTCATATTTATTTATTTATTTGGGGAAAGAGGGGCCACTCCCCTCTTCAAACTATGTCACCGCCGACCACTATGCCCTTAAACCATATGTGTGCTTTGTCTTTTAGGGATTTCTTCCCTTCCTTTGGATCCTGAGATGCCTCAGACATACTGCATTTTTTTATTCTTTCTTTCCATATTACTACCTTCTCTTTTTCTTTCTGTTCTATATTTGTTTCCTATACTTTCAACTCTGTCATTTCTCTCTCACTCCAGTGATATTTCAGAAATATCAGGTTCTTTTCTTTTTTCCATTATTTGCCATCACTTCATCCTACTAAGTCCTAATTCCTACGTTTGTAAAGGCGATTCAGAACACCTGCATGTTCTGCTTCATGTGGGTTGATGTGAATGGAAGGTGGAAATACATATGGAGGTGTTCTGTAATTGTAAAGCTTTACGTGTTTTATGTATCACCTAGAGAACTACCCCACTTTCGCTTTATATAGTCAGAAACAAATTACTGAATGGTGAACTTCTCTCAGACAGAAAGGTCATTGCATTTAAAAACATGGTCCTTCATTTGTATTTACTCAGTCGCATACCATTTTAAAGAGTGTTGTCTATTTTGTTACCTGTCTGAAATATATTCTTTTTGAACTTGGCCTCAAAATTTGTTAAAATACAAAGATAAATGGAAAACGAGAAGCTTTGAATATTAGTGTCAAAAATAATGAAATAGTCCTCCTCTGAATTTTGATGAGCAAATCAACATGTTCAGTTTTCCATGGAGAAAGAAAAAAGAGCTGTCTCACTCAAATATTTCTTATTTATACAATCAAATTAATATTGCTGTCACGGTGACCTCATGACTTAAAGCCATCTACATAAACAACATCTACCAAAATGTATACAGAGCTGAGTTCTATGCTTAACAATTAATTTTTCTGCCCATTTAGAAGTCCTAGTATTACCAAAGTTTATACAATACATCACCCCTCTAGGAGGAAAAACCTCTCGATCATCTTGTATTATTAGCTACGACATAAACTCCAGCATTCACCTGCATATAAAGCACTTGGGGATAGAAGACACACACTTTAATGGGGATTTTGAACACCTAAGATTTACCGTGAATGCTCTTGTTAACTTGATTTGAGAGACAAGTATTGTCAGAATGGCTTCCTGGGCTTTGTTCCCTGTGCTGTTCCAAGAATGCGATTAAAGCCATGCCCAATTTCACATTTAAGATGGATGAAAGAAGTACAATTATAAAAGAATATATATAAAAGGACAGAGGAATAATTGAGCACTTTTCAAGAACTTCAGACATTTAATGAATGGGATGGAAGACTATTCTTCATGAAAGGAGAGAGAGTGATGGGACCTGAACTTCTAAAGAGAAAAGGTAATAGTAGCCACAAAGCAATCTCCTTAAGAGAGATTTCACCATCGTATTTTAGAAAAGTTTCAAAGCATGATTTCTGCCTCATTTCTTATTTTTATCTTCTTACCAAGAAGTCTCTGTATTTATAACTCTACCACAGCAAATACCTGATTTAGGTATGAGGACCTCTCTGCCCTAAGAAATTGGGGTCTTGGTTCAAAAGGATTATCATGTGATAACTCTTTAATTGACTTAGATAATTTCTATGGTTGAGTAGAATTTGGCTTATCAGTCCTTGTCCTTTAAAGTCCACCATCTGACACACCACTACAGAGCACATGTAACTTATTGTGTTTTTTTTCATTGCCATTAATTTACAAGCATTAAGTTTCATAGGTGAATTATAATTACTCCAATATCCAGGGCCTTGTAAGTTTCAACTTCTCCTTTAAATGCTCAGCATCACCTAAACCTTGACATATATTTAGATGAGAAAAGAATCAGAACAGTAACTTCTATAATTAATTATAAAAGAACAGGCTTTTAATGACTTACTATTAAAATACAGGCTAGTCATCTCATTACTTAAGATGTCCCAAATTATAGTCACTTAAAGAAACTGGCTATTTCCTAGATTTATAATGTTTGTACTTTATAGAAAAAAAATCTCATTGGATAGATTTATTTGGATCTGCATTTTCTTTTCAAAATTTAAAATTCAAATGACATTTTGTAGCATCATAAATTTGGATTTCATTTATTTGAAATTTTGTACCTCTGAAAATGGCTTGAAGGAGCTATGACAAGTATTTGCTACTAAAATTAATAGGATTAATAAAATCCAACTAACAGGGCACTGTTTAAACAACTTTACAAAGCACTGTTTGCAAATAAACATTTATAAATTCAAGGAGTTTGGAGATTTAAACTGCAGCTCTCTATGTACTGGTTATTGGACTCAGAGTTTCAGAGAATAAGGTAATTTATCAGTTTCACATTCTGTAGAATGGGAATAAGAACAGTTGTGACAGGAATTTGGGAGGGTTATCCCTCTTACATTCATTTGAAAATCAAAATTTAAAGAGTCTAAGTGACCCAAGGTATCACACAGAAAATGTCGCATGTTTAGGACTCAAACATTATCTTCCAAGCTTTTAAACACACTAATAGTTTCCTCAATAAGCAGGTAGTTACTTACAGAGATTCAGATGTTTAAATCTCATTCATGACAAGGATATGTTGCATGTACAAGACATATGTCCTTAGAAATGATCTCTAAGACTATGATTGAGACATGATAACATGCCCCCAGTACAGACACCCACAGCATGTGTTCGCTCAGCCATACAGCCTGACCTGCCTCTCCTCTGCCTCCTCCTATCACAAGTGAAAGAGCAGAAACCTAACATAACCAACAAAATGGCTTCCCTGATGCTAAGGCTGTTGGTTGGTGTTTGCTGATTCATTTTGACACATCATGGTTTTGTTTTGTTTTGTTTTGTTTACTTGCTCAATTGCTTTGCTAAAATAGGCCCCAACTTTCCTTATACACTCTTTTAACCAGAATAGCTTATTCTTTAACCCAGAAGCTGTTTTCCAGATACAAAGTCACAGGTTGATGACCTCAGAAGAATGGACAGACCCTAAAGAGTTTTCCTTGATGTCAGATGGGCTTATCAAGATTAAGAAGAACAAACACAGCACTACAAGCTGCCCCTGATTAGTTATCACTCTTCTGCTCCACCCAGTTTTTCTATAAAACCTCAAGAACCCAACCTCAAGATGGACTCACAGTCTCTGAGGCATAAACCTGCTGTGACTCCCCTTTGCCTGGCAAAGCAATAAAGCTGCTCTTTTCTGATACTCCCAAAACTCTGTCTCCAAGTCTGAATTCATTTTTCAGGGCACAGAGGCTGGTTTTTTGGCAACGTCAGCAGAGGAAACTCAACAGAAAAAGAAGTAAACTAGCATGTCAGTGGAAGACACCAATTGGACAACCATAGCTATTTTTAAAATAATATAGCCAATATTATAGAAGAAATATATCTACGTCATGTTTTTTGATTCATTAGTTAATTTTCAAAAGTGTCACATTTTATTTTCTTTCACAGTTTTAATGATATACAATCTCTCTACACCCTCCCTATGATGGAAGTTGAGTGTGATGTGGCCAAGGAAAGAGGATGCTAAGGCAGGATGGCACGTGGGACAAGGTCCCTCCACGCCAGTTACATACACTGTGAGTTCCTGGATAGACTTTTGACCATTCACAGGTTTGTGTTGTCTTCTCCTCTGGTTTCATGGGTAAAGCCATGGAGAGTAAGACTTTTCAAAATGTAGCTGACTCTTTTATGTTATTTCAAATTTACAAACATGACATATGCCATATAAATTCCTCATGCCTTCCTACCGCATGCTGAGTCCTTATCTTAATATTGCCTTATTCTCATTAATTAATTGCCTATACTGGCCAGTACAGAAACTTGCAGAGCCTTCAAGTGCTTAGTAGAAAAGTCTTTCCATAGTAGTCACTTTTTTTTTCCTATTTGCAGGCAATTAAAATATGTTTTGAATATGGAATCATCAAATTTTAAAGTCTTCTTCATAAGTCTATTAGATTTTATCTGATTTTAGGTGATTACCAGATAAAAAAGTTGGAGGGTACTTTTTTGAGATGTAAGAGGAATACTAGTCCCTGATTGCAGAGGTGAGGAGTCGATGACTCCTCGGGGTTTAGAAACTGCTGCTTCACATCAGATTACTTGGTTTATTCTTTTGGCTCCATGGGTATGAAATGAATCCAGAAATAATCTGGAAACTTCAGGATAGATGATTTTAGTTTTCATTCCATCAATTGCTCACTGATACCTCACATCAAATTCATTTTTCCACTGACAGTATTGCATTCCTTATTTATATTCTGTCCTCAGAGCATGCACTATAACGGGGTGATGACTGCCCACTTCATACATAGAGGATCATCTCTGACACACACAAGCTTAGAGCACACTGCTTGTCCCTGAGACCTATTAGTGAAAAGGTTGCTTTAACAATTTTAAAAATGAAAGTCAAGAGCATCTGTGATGTTTATGTGACCCACAGGCAGTTACAAGGCAAATGTACATACTTGGCTAGCAATCACCATAGCAACAGGCAAGTAATTGCTTTTAAATGGAATGCCTTTATGGAAATCATGTCAAGAATCTGCAGTTAACTCCATGTCAACAAAGCATTAATAGGTCCTTGGTTCTTTAACAGGAGGTTCTTTTAATCAAAGAGTGACAGCTTTGCAATTATTCATTTCAAATTTCAGGAAAATCAAACAAACCAAAGAGAATGTATTCTCCAGCTTCCAAGGAGTGATTGGCAAAGCAGTATCTCATTTCTCTCTTCCTCAGCATTTTCTCTACTTACGCATTTTCTGTAGAGATAAGACCTTAAGGCAATGCTTGTATCACTTGTTTTCATCATCTCCCTATAATTATCTTATAAAGATTTATTATGAAAATAAATTCACACTTTGAGTATATTTTCTGTGATAAGTTTGTGAAATGGCATCCAGAGGGAATCATATGCTGCACTTTTTTTTTCCTGAAACATTTTGTAGGTTCGATTCAATTAGCATATTTTGAAAGGTGTTTAGTGTTTTTATACACCAGGCCCCTTGAAAAATTCAGCTTTCCAATAGCTGTATTCCCTGGACGCTCCTTATTTTCATCCTAACCAAATAAAACAACCTACTTACGAATTTAAATCATAATGCCATTTGCATTTTCTGTTATACCTTAGAAATAGCTCTAAAATACTAAAATATAGAGGAAACTGTGGAGAGTATCCACATTTGTTTCTTTTTCAATTTAAGAAAAGGGAGTGTCTTCTCTTTGCATGGAGAAATGAGACATTAAGGGCTGAAAGAACAAGCATTCCTGTATCTAGCTTACACTGAAATAGTTGGCTGACAATGACGCACTAACACATTTTTAGATGATATTAAACCATTGATTTTTTTGGGAAAACATCTGTATCGCTACAAACATTTTGTACTTAACACCTATATATTTGTCAATTTTTAGTCAGGAAACCAGAGAAGATAAAACCCTATCCAGTAGGCCCCTTCTGAGACAGGAGGGAAGGGGGCAGGGCACAGCCATTCAAGGAATGATAGCAGTTAATGCCAAAATGGTGGAAGATTCAATTCCCAGTAGACCTTGAGGCTCAAGATGGCGGGAGATTTGACTTCCAGTTAACCTTGAGCTTCATTATACACTCACTGTAATGTATTAGCATGGTGAATGACACTCCCACGGGCACCGTGACATTTCTGAGGCTGACCCCGTAAAGGGTCAAAAGTTGGGTGGTGGTCCAGTTCCTGAGAATCCCAGCCCCTTCCCCAAACATAGTTGAGATAATCCTCTCACTTGTCAGCATGTGAAGTTACCTAGCCCATAAACACCAACAACCCCACACCTGGTGGCCACTGTCGCTTCTGAGTAAGATGGACCACACTCTGTTTATGAAGTGTATATTGACTTTTACTTTAAACTGAACACCCAACCCCAACACCTCATGGCCTTTCGCTTATCTTTTGAAACAGCCTGCACTCTGTGTGTATCTCTAAATAAATCTACTTTTACTCAGCTGTGGCTTGCTCCTGAATTCTTTCCTCCTAGGACCCATACTTGGTGAGGTGTGCCCCAAGGACTCAACCAAGACCTGGGACATGGCCCTCCTCTCACTCCACATCCATTTACCTGTCTCACTTCCACTCAGTGTTCAGTGCCTGGCATCTAAGGGGTTCCTTAGAAGTGTACATGGCCACCACTCACCAAACACCTGTGTCAGAACCTGCATTTTTTTTTTAACCAGATCCCAGTGGTGTGTACTCACTTAAAAGATTGAGAAACTCGGCTAGACCAATATAGTTTTATGCAGTTTTCACCTGTTATTAATTACTTTAGTTTAACCAGCTAATTATTTTGACACACTAATTGGCCAGTTTGGGGTATAATGCAATTTTGCTCACTCTGAAGTGGTTTTGTGGTGAAGTTTTGAAAATTTCATACTAAATTCAATGACATCATAGTCAAGTTACATTCTGTGTATGTAATTATTAATAATTAGGTAATTCCAAACAAGAACACCAAAGACCTTGTACAGTTAAGGTGAAAGAATTCAAAGATGTTAAACCTCTTGCAGGGTCTGTTCTTAAAAATCCATTAAAATAACTCACATGAATTTTTAAAAATTCAAGGTGAATGATACTTTCTGAAAAACGGAAGTAGCCATTTTAAGCTACATAGAAGCACCATTAAAAATGAATGTGATTAAGACACTTTTATTTGCTTAGCTGCTTTATGAGTATTTTATTCTGGCACCAAGTAAGATTATAAAAATCACTTAAGGGTATAAATTCCAGACAACTTTTTACAATACAGTTAGCATCTTGGCTATAATGCTAAGCATCTGTGAGTTTTCTCCTATGAAGAATGAGCTAACCAAATTATTCTAGACTATCTGGCTTCCCCAGATAGAGCTTGGGAGGCTTGTTAACTCTCTTTAAGTAAATACCTGCTTTTATTCCTTCTGGAGTGCATTAACATAAAAATGACCATGGTGTAGCCCAGACAAAGCAAGGTTCGCAGTTCAGCATATCTGTCCTTGTGATGTTAAATTGTATCTTCATATTTGAAACCCATTGTACCTTCTCTGTCACCTCGCTGTGGACAGTGTCTCACATAAGCTCCTTGTATTTCGTTGTGAGCTGCTGTACAGGATGATCCTATCTGTGTAATCAATACGTCACACAGTCGGTATTTTAAATCAGTGTATATTCAATATGCAGTGGAGACTGCTGGACCTCCAGTCACATTTTAGGTGATTTGTTTACAAATCAACCCACAAGGAGAACACAAATTTAGTTTTATTTATATAAGGAAGATGTCCACCTTTTATCGATAACTACATTCCTCTAAAAGAATGGATTGCTTATAGTGTATATGTAAAAACACAAAATAAATATTGAACTATGAAAGTATATTATAATACTATAAAACCAGGAGATTTTATTGCCTGGGAACTTATTATAAATTTGTAATACAAAATAGCTCAAGGGTTCTATACAGAATTCCTTTTCTTTCTCTTTCCTTCTTTTTCTCTTTCTTTTTCCTTATTTCAATTAAATAGATATTTAATTGGGATCTTTCTATGATGCAAGTATTTTTCTTTTTGCTGAGGTTCTGTCAGTGATCAAAAAGCCCCTGCTCTTATGTCATCTGCCTTCCACCAGGAAATCAAATGTAAAATTGTACATAGCTATCGATACAGAAGACACAAATGCATATTCACATATCTGTATGGATTTGTGTGTGAATGCATATATAGTTAGTTGCATATAAGAACTATATATGCATATATATATGTGTGTATTTGTGTGTGAATTTATGTGTAGTCACTCACATATAAGTACTATGAAAAATTTAATCAGAATGCTGATAGAGAATGTTATTTTAAATTGAGATTGAATGGTTATGAAAAGCTACTCTTGAGATTAAAATTAGGATAGAAATTAATGCAGTCCAGGAATGAACCCTCCAGTTATTCGGGTGAAGTGCTCATAGACAAAAGAGTGAACAAAGGCAAAGAGCCTGAGATGAAGAGGCTGACATTTAAAGGAACAGCTAGCTGATCACTGGGGCTGGAGATCATGGGCAGAGCTGTGGTGTGAAAGCAGTGGAGCAGATGGGCTGTCCCTGGCAAGATAGGTCACAGTGGACATTTTGGATTTCATTTCTAAATGCAGTGCTTAAAAGATGATGATTTTACTGTTGGGAGGGATAATGATGTCAGGAAATAACAGTTGGGGCAGAGTGACTAGCTAAGTGTTTCTTGCAGTAGCTGAGGCACAAATTACAGCATTTTACGTGAGAGTGGGCCAATGGAGGTAGTGAAGCATGTTCAGATTGGGATATGCTTAGAAAGTAAAGCCAACAGAATTATCTCGAAGGTAGATTTAGGAACAAGAGAAATAAAGAGGCCAAGAATGATTATTGTCATTTACTTATTGAATGAATACATTTGCTATTTACTGAAATAGGAAAAGTCTTGGGAAGAAATAGGTTTCAAAGGAGAATCAATGATTCTTCCAAGCAGAAATGAGTAGGGGAAAATGATACAAATTCTGTTTACGAACCAAAAACAGACTGACGGACATAGAAAACAAACTATGGTTACCAAAGGGGAAAGGGCAGGGGAGGGATAAATTAGGAGTTTGGGATTAACAGATACACACTACTGTATATAAAATAGATAAACAACAAGGACCTATTGTATAGCACAGAGAACTGTATTCAATGTCTTGTAATAACATATAATGGAAAAGAGTATGAAAAGAAAATATATACGTATGTATATGCATGTATATGTATGTATATATATAACTGAATCACTTTGCTGTATACCTGAAACTAACACTGTAAACTAACTACACTTCAATTTAAAAAAAATGCAGAAATGAATAGGGATATAGATATCTGAATCTGAAGTTCACAGAAAAATAAGAGCTTTACATGCAAATTGGAAAGCTATTAATACATAAATGCTATTTGAATCCATTAAACTTATTGAAGTCATCTAGGGGATATATGCAACTGTAGAAAGAGAGAGGTCCAAGATACATAGGAAGTCAAATCATGGGTTCAGTAACCACATAAACTAAATGTCGTTTGTACTCCAAATGAAAATATATCATTGAACATAGTTTAAAAATTACTTTTTTCATAAGTTTTCTAAAAACAGAAATTATACTGTCAGGGTTAGGTGAAGGTAGTAAAACGATCACATGCTAAAATCTACATATGCTGTTTCAGAAAGAGGAATACTTGAGAGATATATCAAATATATATATTCACACACAGATAGAAAAATATAGATATAGACACTATAAAACTACACGTGTGTATAGTTGGTTTGCATATATATATATATATATATATATATATATATATATATATATATACATATATAATTATTTTGGTAAAAAAAGAAAAATATTCTAATAATTTGATATAATTTTAACTTGAAACAAAATGTTAAGGTTATGCCAATATTCAGTATATAAAAAAATCTTCTTATATGTTCTTTTATTCCAAACAGTGTCAACTGAATGTTCCAAAGTGCCAGGAAATTAGAATTGATATTTCTTATCAACATTCAATTCAATATGTATGATTATAGGATTCATTATTATAAGATGAAGCTTCCTTTTACTTTTTGACATTCATCATTTATCTATCATTCTATTCCTTAATGATTATGAAATTTTGAAAATCTGTCCTGAACTAAATTTGATGTTTTTCTAAAGAATTTCAAAAATATTTTTAATGATCAATATTTTGTTCAATTTAAGGTTTTTTTTTAGTAAAAAGGTCGTTCATAAGTTTTCAGTGGTAATACCTATAATTTTTGGTAAAAAGTGAAGTTTTAAATAGAGATTTAGAGAACTATAATAGATAAATCTACATATTTGAACCTTAAGTTTAAAAGTATGTAAGAACAAGCAAGCACCTATAATTTTTTAAATTATCAATAATACTGTTAGTACTAAAATCCAAACAACTGAATATTTCCATTTAATGATGGTTGAGTGGAACTATCCTGTACTGGGTAGAGTGAGGAAATCAAGTATCTAATTTTCACTCTAATTTTCTGTCTGCTTCTAATTTATTGGAGGGAGATTTAATACTTTTTTATTTAACTAGAATAATTTTAGCTTCTTAATGTGAAAAATGAGGATGCTGTCTTGATTAAATCTAAACTTGTATTTTTATACTTGATGAGTGTATTTTATGCTCCTAGTCTTAAAATTAATAATAGCATGATTTCCAGTATATAATATACATTCTTTCATTTAAAACAATATTTATAATATCTCTGTTCCTGCTAGATACTTTTCTAAGTAGCTTAATTTTTACAAAAAAATAAATGATTTTCCATAAATTACACAACTGTCACAGGTAAAATGCAGTATTTTGACTACAAATCTATGTAATATTAAATACATTACAGATACTTTACTGTTTAAAGGTTGTGCACAATGCAAATGTTCAAAAGTATATTCACTAGTGGTAAACAGTAATAAAATTGGATTTAGATGTTCAAGTAGATGACTTGAGGTTTACAGATAGAACTAATAATTTATATTATCAAAATGCCTAATTTGGCTGACTAGAAAAGGTCAATGACTAAGTTTTCACATTTTCTGGGTGATTACTGGAACCTATTTTCTCTAGACTTAAGAGTTCATTAGAGGCGCATAGTCTCAAGTTCTGGCCTTCTCTGATCTAGAGAACTAGTTTATAGCATTCTTTTTACTTTTTCTTTTTTGAAGCAGATGAAAAAGAATTCTTGGTCTTTAAAGAACATCAGAGAGCCTTTTCAATCAAACATGAATATAATCAATAATTAAACTGTCTAGAGAAATCTCATGTATTTAAAATTCTGGGACCAAATTTGTCTTGAGAATTAAAAGGGGTACTCACTGTCTTCTAATTATAATTAGTGCAGGGAATATGCTCATTATGTCTACTAAATCTGAACCAGATATTATGTCTAAGAAAGCGTCTCAAAATTTTCTGCATATTACATAAATCATCTTTGTAATTAACTAATTTATGGAATCAATTTGATCAGTATCTACTATACACTTTTGCTGAGTACCAAGGCTATCATATTTAGGAATAAAACAGACAGCTCATTTCCTCAAGGAGCTGATAGCCTTGTAAAGGATTCATAAGATTGATCAAATGATCAGAAACAATATAAGAAATCAACTGAAATAGGTTATGGTTTGGTTTGAAAGTGTGTGGTATTATATGAGAACAAAAATTTAAAAGAAATAAAAGTCTCTCTGAATTTTGATTTACATCTTCCCAGAAAACTAAAAATATCTACCAGTTTTGTTTTGAAATGTACACTTTTCTGCATGTTTCATATACAAATTTAGAAGCCACAGAATATTATTATATTTATTATCTCAGTGTAGATTCAACGTTTATCCTGCTTTAAAAAAATAAATGTCATATCTGTCTGAAATTTCAAATTTTGGTTTTCAAAATATTATTTCAAGAAAATCTCTTTCTTTTCAATAAACTATAAGTTGCTTTTCATGGTGGTATTCTGCATAAGGAATTAATCTATGATAGGATTGTGTTTTGGTCCACCTTACCTCACTAATAATGTAATATTGACATGTCAGTGGAACAAACTATACTATCACTGCTTTGAAAGATGATTTTTCCTCTGTGTACAAGGGAGAGAAATTGACCCTAGGGGAGCAGACCAAGGTTCAAACCCTGACTCTGACAGCGACAGGATGTGTGATTCCGGGATGGTTCACAAAGGAACAGTGCCTCTGCTGGCAGTAATTATGAAATAAATAGTGGCTGCCATCATCCTCATTGTCATTATCATCATTCTCATTGTCATCAGTGACATTAATAATAAGTGATGTTTGCTTCCCTAAAATCTATATCAAAATCAAAGTTGATAAAAATGGGCACTTAACTTCACATTCTTTTCTGAAGCCATATAGATGGCTGCGTCTTAGACACTACACATTTCAGCGAATATTTAATAACTGAACCTATTATTTAAATTGTATTTTAAAGCATCATTTATGCTCTACATCAGTCCACTTTTGACTTGAAGTAAATAAAAGTTAAAAGAAAGGGAAGTTTCATACTGGGCATTGGACCTCAGGGAGGGCACCTGTTTTACTCTAATCCTTCAGTTACTAAAAGGAAAAATTGTTTATTTCAATAGATCCCTTATGTTTTGAAGCCTTTACCCCCAAAAAATTCCTATCATAATTCTGATAGCAAATCTCAGAAAACTATTTTTCTCAATGTACAAAGTTATGGTTACCTTGGAGCTAAATTGTTAAAATTAATTTTATAAATAGTCAACATATTATGATTCAATGATAAACATCTCTCCGTGAATTTGACATTCTCTAAGCCTAAACTGAATTCTATCTATTGAGGAGAAAGGGTCACTTGCCATCAACTTATCAATGTAATCATTTATGTGTATTAAACCAAGAGCTGCTGAGGACCTTCTAGGCATCAAGTCTTGTGCTCTAAACTCCAGACCCAAATAAATGTAAGACTTGGCATCTTTTCCAAGGAGCTCACTGTCAAGCCAAAGAAGAGTCAAATAAGAAAATAAATAGAATGCAATATGGTGACTGCAAAATTGGAGAGAATGTGACAATATTGGGTAGCATAATTTGAGGACAGATAAAGATCAATGAGAGGTGGAAGAAAAAGCTGTCTGATGGGTGAAATGTGAAGTAAATCTCAGATTTTGTCAATAAGGTATTTCTAAAAACAGAATTTTGTTAGAGATTGAATAGGAAAACAAATTCTATGATAAGAAATTTGCATGAAAATAAAAATGTAATTTATGCCCCAAATACGCCAAATAGCAATAAAAAAATAAAAAAACTGATTTCTTCTTCCAGCCATGATGGAGTAGCAGAGATGAAATTTAACTCTTTGTTCTAAATACCTAGAAAGTGAGCTTTATATATAAGACAGCGGTCTTCAGACACTGGACACCAGGCTCCCATAACAGCCATCCATTTGAGTCTCCTCTCCTAGACCTGGAGGTGTCTGGACTCCAGCATGGGCGGGGGAAAGCGCATGGAGCATGGCCTTCTCCATGAGTTGAGGAGACTGTTGAAACTCAGGAAGATCAGGAAAGCCAGAATTAATGGGCCAGAGAGAAGAGAGCTGTGCAGCGACCCGGCGACCTGCAGAGGGTTGTCTCCCATTCCCCAGGTGAGTCCTAATCACATAATTCTGTGAGGGAAGGTGGAGTTTGTGAAAAAAGCCTAAGAAAAAAGTTCCGACAAAGATCTGAGATGCCAGAAAGCACATTGCTGAAAACATATGTACAAGCCCTTAGTTCTCCCATGACTGAGATGGACTCGCAAAGAGAGCAAGTGAAGGAGGGTGAGCCTGCAAAACAGATCAAGGAGTAGCATCCAAAGAGAGGTTGGACCGTGAGCATCGTGCCGAGACCTTCCCGTGGTCCAACCCATTAGTTGAAAGCAGCTTTTAATGTTGTAACAACATTTGGGCACAATATCAACAACTAATAAGAAATTCTCCCTACATCAGCACAAAAGCGATCCACGGACACAGGAACAGCAGTTATTTCCTCAGGAGAGTCAATTCAATTCAGAAATCCCTTGTGTGACACTGACTTCAATGCACACTGGGGTGGGGCGGCGGGGGGCGGTGTTAACGGGAAGTGAGAACAAATGAGGAGGAATAAATCACATGTGAAAATGAATATCGTGGAAGACTATAAAGAGACAGGGATCGTTCTAAAAAATATGGCGATTAATTCCATTGGGAGTCAGAAGGTGAGGGACACTACGGATGGCTCCTTTGGAGAAAATGAAGCCTTTTTGACAGAAGCCTTGAAACGAGAATGACTTCAGCAGGGTCTGAGGATGAAAAGCCGCTTTAAATTCAGAAAAGAGCTTGTGAAAAGCATGAAGTTATGACGTTAAGGAAAATAACTCTGGCCTGAGAGGAAAAGCCTTTCTTCTGGTCATCTACAGATTACTATTACTTGATATTCTTCAAGGGAAAATGAAAATCTTAGGGACATGTGCAGAGAAATGGCAAAGTAAGTGAATCTAGAACAGAAATAGATGAAAAAGTCGGTGTTGAAAGATGACTAAAATGAACACAACACAAACTACAAATAGACCCTATATAAAATGAAGTCCCTTTTTATATTACAAATGAAATTATTTATATATTGCTTTAAATTACATTCCAGTTTTGTAAAACCTCACTCAGTTGTGCATATTTTATTATAGAAAAGATGACTTCAAAGGGTCATGCATCATAACAGCTTGGAGAGATCATTTAAATAGTTACATAGTGTGTATTAATTTATATCATGTGTACTTCTAATTATTTAGAAGAGTATCTGTCTAAAATATATTATGCACATGAATAAGATAGACATTATATTTGGACTCGATATTTTTTAACCACAATGAGCATTTGTATTGAGAGTAATAACTTTTAGGAGATCATTTAGCACTATTCTTGAAATTGATGTCAAAGACATAAAGTGTGGGACCATGTATGGATTAAAAACGATGTGACTAGCTTTGAGTTATTTACTTAATTGAGATTAAAGCTATCAGTCAAGCTTGCTTTATTGTTTATTGTAATGTTTTATATACTAGTAGTTACAGAAGAGTTCCCACTGACTTGATATCAATTATTCTTAAGCTGAGAAATAAAAGGTCAAGTAAGGACTGTTTCTCATTATGCATACACACACTCTTGTGTGTATTCTTTGGGTCTCCAGCTCAAGATACTCAGTTACTATAGAAACCATTTCTAGGGAAACAGGAGAAAGAAGTATGAGTGTTTCTTTTTCCAGCTGTGTACCTGAAATAAATGAATAGTAAACAAACTGTAGTGCTTCTCTTGAATACAGGTGCTTATCTGTTACACTTTAAATAAATGAGCCGAGGACTTGATATTACCAGTTTGGAAATTATTTGTATAAATAGATGAAGTTATTTTGTAATGTCACATATTATCTAATTAAAAGGACCGACAATGAATGGCTAACCATATAAGCAGATGCACTGGAAAAAAGACCATTCTCCAAAACTTGAGTCTGTTTGAAATCTTCAATCAGAAACAGCTTAAAATATAACTATTTCACCCCATAGGAAAGAGTTCATACCTGCTTCTAATTAGAGAAAATCTTTTTCAGTTCTTCACTTTTTCACATGAAGAAGCTGAGGTTAGAGATTTGCACGTAATCTCAGAGTAATTTAAGGAGCACTGGATCAGGATTCAGATCCCCAAACCAAAATCCAATCTCCTCCACCACCCAATTTACCTCAGAAATATGTTTTTAGGGACAATAACATGGATCCAATTTATACTGACTATCTCCCTATATGCTCAATACTAAGGGCACAAAAATAAGTGAGATGCAAGTCTTACTTTTAAGCAATTTATTTTCGAGGGTGTGTTGAAAGCAAAGGGACAATTTCACACATAATACAAGGGTACAGTTTTAATGGCAGAGTCATCATAGAGACACTGTGCCAAGGCCCTCACCATCACAGTGCTTGTCCCTGGTCACTGCAGAACCCTGCGTGGGTGCTGTGAGGACCAAGTGAGGAATTGCATTCATTGTGTTTAGCTCACTCCTACCACCTAGGAAAGCTTTAATATATTCAGCTATTGGTTTTGCAAGAAAGTGGTTAACAGTGTTTTATAAAGAACATGTAATATAATCATTGGGTACAATTTACTCCATTCTGGGAACCGCTACCCGAGTTAGAGCCACAAACAATATTCCTGGTCTCTCTCGCTTTTTTTTTTTTTTTCCATTTCTTACCCTTTTTTTCACTTATAAATTATTGTTTTTCTGATCTCAGTCTGAACACTGAGAATCCACTTCGGCCTGTATTCATTTATCGAGACCAGAGCCAGGAAAGAGGGACCCTGACCATGGTTTGCCAGCTGGGAGTCTACCTGTTGTGGGGTCTTCTAGTTTCTGTCTACACCTCTGCACATGACAGTTTTCTGGATTCTCCTGTGTTGTCAGCAGAGTACTAAGATAAACCTTCCAAGGACCCTCATCCTTGATTATCTCTCTTTGAGTGAGGGTGGATCCTGTGACTGTGGTAAGGTATCACTCAGGTGACTATATTTTGCTGAAGGACAAAGGAAGATTACCTGGGTGGGCCCAGTCTAATCAGGAGCCCCTTAAGCAGAGAGTTTTCTCCCATCGAAGAGGAAGTGAAAGAGATTCAAAGGGTGGGAGAGGTTAGACACCAGGAATATTCTCCATTACTGAGATGGAGGGGGCTGGGGACACACCCCTGAGACTGGCTTCTAGGAGCTGAGAGTTGTACCAGCTGATGGCCAGTGAGAAAAAGGCACCTCAGTCGTACAAAGCACAGAGAACTCATTGGCACGTGCCTAGATTTCTGACCTACAGCATCTGTAAAATTACATATAACATTAAGATTGTGGTGACTTGCTACTTAGCAATTAAAAAAAAAAAAAGACACCCTGCTTTTGGCTTAAGCCCTTTTCTCCAGCATCTGCCACCTCTGAACCATCTCCCAGCTGAGATCGCATGCTTCAGCCAGCCACCGAGGCAGGTTTAGAACTTGAAAGTGACACATAGCAGGGTTGGCTTTTTTTCTTTTAATGAAGAAAATTACAGAAATAGATTTCTCCATTCATAAAGAAGAATAAGATTAAAAAAAAAAAAGATGAGAAGTGGTATTTCCAGCATTTGTATAGGCAGTTACATTATCTGGTCCTCATCCTAAATTGGTTTCCAAATCCCATCATCAGTATCAATAAAGTTAATGCTAATGTATTTTTTTTTTAATTCTCAGGTTTGAACTAAATATTTAAAATGTATGCCAATTTCCATGTAGTTTCCTCAGATTAATCGTGACCAGGTCTAAAGAAGGTGTGATACTTGTGAAGATTAGCAGGACCAGAGTAAATTCTTTCAAATATTTTCTATTTTCCCTTATTTTAAAAATTAAATTTTTATTTTTCTAGAACAGATATATGTGGAGTAACAATATTTAAAAAGCATAAAATTTTCCTTTAAAAGTATGACAACATTTTAATATTTACCAAATATAATAGTTGGCAGAAGTACTAAAAGTTTGGCTTGACTTGCCATTTCTGAAGCTGGAGCCAGTAGACCAGGATTCTTCCTTCTCTCCTATGGGAACCTATTATTTTTTCCCCCTAAGACTCTCTCATGCTTCTTCAATTTCCTTACCTGTTTCATACCAAGGAAAGCAAATATCTAAAATGCTAAGAAGCTTAAATTAATTTCAAATGCAAAATTAAAAAAAAAAATCAAAGTATCTTTGAGAAAATTTATTTTGCATTGAATCGAAATTAATTATGTAGGTGAGGGCAAGTTTCAAAATTTAGGACGCTGGAGACTTAAGTTTACCATTTAAACTAGATCTGCCTTTCTAGAAAATCTGTAAGTGCTAAGATATAAATTCCCTCAAGAAATAATTGAAAGTTAGCTTTGAAAGATAATAGATCCTTTCATGCAAACAAAATATTTAAAAGCATCATTAAATCATGGATATTAACTTGGCTGATGTGCTATTAGCAGTTAAGAAATTAAAAAAAATTGTTAGCACTAAGTGGAAAGCTTCAAATAAATATTAAATGTATAAAGGGATAAAGGATCAAGGATTTCAATGACTCTCTCTTCAGGAGACAAATCCAGAGAAAAATCCAGGAAGAATAATCTTTCAAACAATTTTAAGATGCAATAAATGTATTTTATTAACATATTTATTAAAAGCAAATTATTCTTATTAAAATTGGATATACATAGCACATTAAGAAGTTGACTCTGACCCACATCTCTTGTCATGTATAATGCTTAAAAAAAGGAAAAAACAACAAAACAAAGCAAAAAACTATTCCCAAAGAACTTGTACTACCTTTGGAAATCAGTTCTGTTCCTGAGATTTTACATTAATTAAAATGGAATTTAAGTATTTTGTCTTTAATATTAGTGGTTCTATTCAAAATCTAGGCACACAAATATTTGTAGTTTATAAGTTGGGGTGCTTATATAGCCAATATGATAAAATTAATAAACTACTATTTAGATGAGTTTAATTTCTTGTTTGTGATTTAGTCAGTTAGTACAAAATCTCTCAAGAAATTTCTTTTTGAAATGAGCTAAACAGAAAAAATGGGTCAAATCGATTTCTGTCACCAGAAGATAGAGACAATTAGTACCAATTAACAAAATACAAAAAAAAATTTATAGAGGTTATAATTTCAAGCAAAATCCATATCTTTTATAATACTGAATTTATATCTGTTTACAAGTCGGCAACAAATGTTTTGGTGAGGAATAAGACATGGGAATGATTTAGAAATAATTTGCTCTCTTGGTTTTGTTTTCTCATAAAGTGAAGGGCAAAGACCAGATAATTAATTGTCACTTCAAAGGTTGTAACTGCGTCTTTATTTAGTGGCTAGTACTTCTAATAATGCCTTTTCTAGTTTATACAAGAACATTATTTTGTTTAGATCTTTCACATCTGAAAAGTGCTTTCTGATGCTTAAAAAATTAATTTTTGTGAGGATTTCATCTTTGAGCCATATGCTTTTATTATTTACTTAATTTTGTTTGTTTTAACCATTAGTAATGTCTACCACTGTCTTTGTCTTGAAATACAGGTGACTCAGAATGACATCTTCCAATCTCCATGTAGAAAAATATAGTACATGGTTATAATCTAAGATCAAAAGAGTTGTGCTTATCCTCTGAGATTTTCCAAATTACATCTGGAATATTATTCATTTGCAAATATAAATTGAATATTCATGTCTTGTTTGTGGAGCATTAAATCACTTTTTAGAAAGTAAAGTTTCTTGAGAGTTTTGGAGGAACGAGAAGGGGAATCAATAGGAATATAGAAATGCATGTTTTTTCTACATTTGAAGGATCCTATAATTCAAAGCTGAGAGAGTAAGGGTGAGACATAGTCTACCATTAGGGTGTGAAGGCAGGATGAGGAGTGAGGAGCTCACAGGCTCACATGGGTTTTAGGGAGGCCGGGGAAGGTAGCATGACCACCTCAGAGGAATAGCTACTGAATCTTCGGGAAATTGATGATACACCTTAAGAAGTTTTAACGGGCATTAAAGAGACCGAAGGAAGGGTTAGAAATCCCTGGCCAAAGTATAACCAGGGATTTTTAAAACCATACAAAATACAAGAGTGTGACTATGTCTAGAAATAAAATGTCAAAATAGAGTAAATTAATCAACAGTAAGTGAACAAATCAAAATAGGGCATATATCAATAAAATTCAGGGCAAGCATCAAGCTTAGATTTCAAGTACTCAAAGCTTAAGGACCAGACAGATGTTAAGTATGGTTGGGGTAGTAGTCTAGAAACTGCAGAAAGTATACAGTTGGATCAAAAAAAAAAAAAACCCAAAAGTTTAGGGAGAGGCTAGCATTTAGGGGGGCACTGTGACAGTAATTTAAATATATTTATTCATGTAATTCTCAAAAGTGGCTCCACAAAATTAGTGGTAGTCCATTTCTACAGATGAATAGCAGAGGCTAATCAGACAGCTTTTCTAAAGTCAAAGAATTAGTAAGTCACAGCACAGGAATTGGAGGCTTTGTCCGTCTTCCAAGCTTCTGCAGTATTACCAGGCAATGACATTATACAACTCAAGTTTAAACAAACAAACGAACAAACAAAACAAACAAACAAACAAACAAAAAAGTAGCCTGGGGAGTTCATAAAAACTCTGAATCAACTTTTTGCTTTTAGCACGTCCTTGTAGGAAGATGGTGAGTGAGACACACAGGGAACATCTAGTGGCAGCAGAAGGCAGAAATTGGAGTGATGCGGTTGCAAGCCAAGGAACACCTAGGAAGCCCAGCAGAAGCCAGCAAAACAAGACAGAATTCACCTTTCTCGGTTTCAGAGGGCAAGTGTGGCCCCCACCAAACCTTGTGTTCAGATCTCCAGTGTCCAGGACTGTGAGACAGTACATTTCTGTTAAGTCACCCAGTTTGTGTTACTTTGTTATGGCAGACCAAGGAAACTAGTATCTTTGTTCATCAAAATATATTCATAATTCTAGAAAGATCACAAATAAGTAAAAAGAGTGTCATAGAGCCAACAGGCTTTTCTATATTTTTCTTTTAGTATAATTGAAGCATCTTTTCCCATGTAAACATCCAGATATAACATCATTGTGAATAGGCAAGAGAAACTGGGGGGAGACTAGGAGAATTGGAGGAGGTCAAAATCATCAAAGTGTCTGCCTTTGGAGTGAGGGATGAGGAAAATGGAATGTGACAAGGTTTTGCTCACAAAGGGCAAATTTCCTGGAAATGGAGAATTTGTGTCCTGATTGTTTCCAAGGGGTGGCTGTGGGATTTCTGCGCAAGAGGAGACGGTGTAACTCAGCTGTGGTAACTAAGAACCTTCCATGTGAGAAGTGACTACGAGGCATTGTCGATGAGTTGTAAGTTATACAACCACACCATCTTGTTAAAGTGTAAGGATGATACATTTAAGTGTGTAATTAAACCATGTTATTTTCAGAAACGTTGAAAAATTAAGCATATCTTATTGGACATACCAAATACAATGATTTGGTCTTTCATATTACTGCATTCCCAGCCATAAGCTACACACCTCAAAACTTTGAAATATTGATCTAATATGCATTTCTTCTGAATCATACACATATACCCCCCCCCACACACACACACACACAACCTATAAACTTCTCACTGAAGGAAAATTAACTTCATTGCCACAATTACACTTAAAATTCCACCAGATGGAACTTCTTTTAAAAATGAAACAAAAAATCTTCCCTTACTGTGAAATACAATTCTTTAAACTATTTTTTTGCATGCATTCCCAACTTGATAGTAATTTACAAAGGTAGAGGAGATTAATAATTTCTAAAGTGCTTTAAACTGAGAATAATTATCTAAGAAAAGTAGCTTTTCATTAATTATTTCAAGACTCCAAATTCAATTTCATATATGAGATATTATCTTCTCTCAATTGTTATATAGTGTTTTTGTTAAATAAAGGACATAAATTTAATTTTGTATTCTGAGTTATATATACGATGAAAGCCTCACAGCTTTGCATTAAGAAGTGGTAAGCCACACCGTGTAGGATGGGAAAACCCAATAAAGTTCCCTTGATTTTTTTCATCTTCCCAGTTTAAAAAAATACCAGCACTGAAGAAAATGTTAGAAAATGTATGTTATATTGTGTTCAACCTGACAAAGAAGCTATTTTAAGAAATGAGAATAATAAGTTATTCCCAAACTTTGAAAGATTCATTGTCATGAATTGAACGAGTTCAGTTTCTGATTGCTTGCCAGCAGTGTAGCCGTCTCCTACCTACTCCTGCATTGATCTGGGAGCCTTTGTGGCAGTGCATAAAGAATAACCACCTGGGTCAGGTGCAACAGCAGGTAGCATCTCCATTGAACGGGCTGCTGCCCTGATTACAAAGAGGCTGTTTAGAGCACCTGGTGACCATAACAGGCACTTTCTTCTCTGTTGAAGAGAAACTCTTTTCTAAAAGTTTACCGAACTGAAACTGAGAAACTCACCAGAAATCAGCTGAGTAGGTGCTGGAATGAGCTCCAGTGAAGACAGAGGAAGAGATGTGGTGACGGAGAGCCTCTGGCCAGCAGGAGGAGATTCCTGGCCATGCACGCTAGGCTGAAGATCCCATCGGGACCATTCTGAAGAAGTGCTGACGTCTTCTTTTAGATCAGATGTCAAGGTCAGATAATCTGTGTAATATGTCCTAACTGGCATAAGTACAGATGTGGGAAATGAGGTCTGTCTTGGAAGTAACTGAGATGCTGAAACCATAGAGAAGGCTACACCAGCAGTGACTTCTGAAAAATCAGACATGACATCTACGTATGGTGGTGGGTTGTTTTTGAGGTCACTTGATTGCATACTTTCTGGACGACTATGTAAGTTAATTTCAAAATCTAGAGAACTATCACCCGTGTGAGGTTTGAACTGAGTATGAGGCCCTTCACGCTCTTGCACGCCCAACAAATTGTCTTGATTCAGCATCTCAGTGGGACCCACAGTTATACCATACTGTCCCATTTTCAATAGTTTAAAAATGTTTTCTGATACTGAAGGATGCTCAGTAGTCAGTTTTGAAGTCAAATCAGAATTCATCAGGTCTGAAGAGACAGTTTGTGAAGGGACAATGGATAAACAAACCTTATCCAAACATAAATTAACATCCAAATTACTTGATAGGGTAATGCATTCCTCTAAGGATGGGGACAAAACTCTTCTTTTTGTACTCTTTTTAGAAGGAAATAAAGATGACAGTTCTGTGTTTGCCACTGATGGCATTATTTCAGCAGCGGAAGACAACGAATGCCCAGAAGTGGTAGATTGAGTTCCCATTAGTGCATGCCAGCTGGCTAATATCGCTGAGTTCATCCGGAATGTCTCATAAAAGTGGGACTGTTTGCTATGCAAAACTTGATCTGAGAATTCATGAGAGGATTTTATTTCAGTCATAGAGCATGTTGCACATGTTTGGCTTAATTCACTTAAAGGATCAGCAGCCTGTGGTGTGCTGTTTGCGAGTCTCCGGTTGCTAGATGCTTCAGTAATAACCTGATACTCACTGGGAGCGGAGGCTGGCGCGGGGGACCGGGGCGGCGCTGATGGGTGTAAGACGGCTACCTGGCTGGATGTAATTATCTTCGCGGGAGACACGCGACACATCGCGGAGCTCAGCTGTCTCCTGGACTCTCCTCTTGAAACGAAAGAAACGGCTGAATATTCTTCAGTACCCTCTTGAGCCCCACGAGAGACAACTGGAGGTGCACTTGCGGAAGCAGTGGTAAGCAGGAATCCACGGGAGAGTAATGAGTGTCTGTTTAACTCAACATCAACCCCTGGAATGCCGCTAATTGCCGAACTCATCGTGGGAGCAGACAAGGCATCAGTCTGATAGCGCTCAGATAATAAAGATTGTGAAGGAAAAATAAAATCTGTCATCAAGGAAGAGATGCCAAACGGGGTCCTCCTCTCTCCCCTACCAGGGAGAAAGAGTCCTGGTGCGCCCGGTGAAGTCTGGGCGGGGGTCTGTGATGCAGATGTTTTGCCCCCGACAGAGCGTGCTGGGTCATGCACACCAAAATCTGTAAATGGAGAAGAGGAAACGTCTGCAGAAGAAAGAAGACTGTGTTTGGCTGTAAGCTCTCTCGTGGAAATCAGTTCCTCCGGTAAATCGCTTTCAAAGGATGTGCCAGGATTTAATGCTGCCAAACCAGTGGTTGGGAGATTATCATGCTTGAAAATCTCTGTCTGTTTTGGACCTTCAGAGAGGAATAGGGAGGGGGAAAAAAAAAGAAGAAGAAAGAGAAAAATGAATTATGCCCTGGGCCAAATCTTCTGCAAATTGCACTGTCACCTCACACCCATTATATGCAGACAAATATAGCTCTGTAAATCATATTTCTAATAAAATTGGTTGAGAAAGTCTAGTGACTTCGCAAAGTGCATAAATGCAGAGTCCTTTTATTCACTGTCCTTGGGGTGGCCAAATTCAGAACAAATGGTGTTCTACAGTATCAACATGTGTATTCCAAGCTAAATGACCCCGTTGAAGCGCAAAGCATGCAAATTTACATCTGTTTGTCACTGAAAAAAAAAATCAAAGAATATTTGACCTAATGAGTTAGCAACATTAGGAATGTCATTTTACTTTCTAAATAGGCCAAATATTCTTTATATTAGATACCATTATATTTCACTTAATTCTTTAAAAGAACAGAAGTTATACAGATAAAAAATAGAGCAGTCTACCTTTATGCTTATAATATCCAATAGGCTTTAAAAACTTTTTAAACAAGAATATCTTGTTAGGAGCTATAATTCTCATTCTGATTATCCTGGCAGGAAAGAATTTGAAATTTTGCATATAATATATTATTCATAATATGGCATAAATTGATTTAGTAAATTAAGTGACACGTCAAAACATACTCAAGTAGTCAAAAATACTTCACAATAGGAAAAAAAAAATTTTCAAAATCTGAGTTTTTTTCCAGTACATTGATAGGAGTATAAATTTCCAAATAACGATGCAGAGGATATTAAATAAAAACATAATGAGGCAAGTAGTACAAGGCCTTTTAAAGAAGTTTTATCGATGATAAAAACAAAATGAGGTGGGTTTGGGGTCCAGTTATCTATCAAAATTTACAATCAGGATAAAGACTATTAATGAACATTGTTGGCACTGTTTCAGAAAGAGTTTTAGTAGAGGATACTAATATTTTTAAAACTTAAAACACGGCATATAACCAACAGGAAATCTAAGACAATTTTATACCCCTAAAAAATGGTGTCTTAGAAAAATAAAGATTGAAATAAGCCAGAATATGTGTTTCAATACATAACTTTTTCAGTCTCAGACTTCATATTTTACTCTCACCCACTTACTTTGATCAGCAGGAGACGTATTCATTATGGGCCACAGTCTCGCAGCCCTTCCAGGCGGGAGGCTACTGACTGAAGTCTCAGAAGTGGGCGGTGGGTATGTGTGTGTGGGAGTGACATCTGTCCTTTGAGAACCAGGACATAAACAGGTGATTCTTCCTGTTTCATTACCACAGAGAAGCCCAGTGGAGCAGGTCTGCAAATGAAAATCACCATCATTAAGCTCAGAGTTTCTTTGCCTCTTTTTACGTTAGCTTTTAGGTCATTTGCATCTTCCTAGTTTTATTAGAGAGCTCAAATCATCACCTTATTGTGTTTGAAAATGGAACCTTTGCAATCAGTTTTGCCTTTATTTCAAAATTAATTCAGTTCTTTAAATTTTGGATATGCTCAATTGAATGCCTAAATTTATTCCTGATTCCTTTAATTTTAAGTCAAAATACATTTGCTTTGAGGATTTTTTTTCCAATGAAGAATCTGCACCGTATGGTTGTCAATATGGATATAAAACTCCATTACAAAGTATAAACTTTTCTGCTCTAAATATGATATTTAGTTGGAAACTAATATAAAATGCAGTATCAACAACAAATAATTTGAAGACATTCTCTTGTGATATTCTGAATCATTTAATCCACATTGGTTTACAGGGCAATGAGCCTTTTATGCTTTAGTTTGATCCAAATAGCCCATTTCTGCCATATACTTATAAAATAATTTCCACATAAAGAAATTAATTTTTAGCTTACAGGAAAGAGAATTGTGATGCATGCATAAATAAGTGCAAATGGATCAGGGATTCTCCTTTAAAGATACAGTTAAAAGTTAGTTATGTTTTTGAAGCATTTTGAACTCTAAGGAAATACAATTCAAATATTGTTTTAAAATACTAATAAAAGCCTATTTCCTAACACTAGACACATTTGTGAGTATCACTGCTTCACTCCTCCAGCATTTGTCCAAGATTGTATCTAATTTGCACATAATGTAAATTTTGCTTTAGATACCCTTTTTGTTTTGTTTCACAGTTATACATTCTGTATTCCCTTTTAACTCACTTTTGAAAATATAAAGATCAAAGTCTTCTTAATGTCATATAACTACCTTAAAAATCTAACATGTAGAAAAATAGTAAAAAGAAGCTAAAAGTGATGGAAGAAACAGCAAGAAAAATCTATCTATTATGATTCCACACTTTCAGGACTAAGAGATTCATTGCCCTTTTCTCCACTCAAGGGTTCCCTGGAAAGACTTCACAGTTTATGAAAATGCATGCAAAACTAGGATAGAAACCAGAAAGCCAGTATTCTAGCTTACAGTGAAAACATAGCTGTTAACAACTCATGAATATGTGCAGGGCCGTGGTCAGTATTCTCCTCCTGAATCACAATCAGAAGCCTTTATGTTATTAACTACCTTGAGAAATCACCATTGCAGGATTAAGGGATCCTCAAAGGCCCCGTGATCAACAAGTTCTTCCATGTCATCAGAGCTACACAAGATTCACAGGTTTCCATGATGTGCATTAGATCTGAGCATGCAAAACTAGGTTGTCTGAATGCTTGACAACATCAGACTAAGATACTGCCATGAGAATGATCTCGAATACCTGATGTTCCCTGTTGTATCCCTGACTAAAGTTGTCTACCTGTTAGACGAATTTACACTGGCACTGCCAACATTTGTCTCTGTGATTCTAATATGTTCTCTAATAGTGTCACCTATTATTTTGTGGATGTGTGAATACATTCATCTTCCAGGTGACGCTTAGGTCCAGCTGCCAGGAAGCCCTGCTTCGTCTTTCCTGTGTCGCATGCCCAGGCTTACATCCATCCTGTGCTGTTTTTAGAGTTTAACTCTCAAAGCTAAATTTATTTTCCCAATTTTGAGCTTGATAGGAAACATCTTGTTTTATTTCCAAGTACTAGTGACTTAAATCATATTTTTTGATGAAATGTTCTTACAAGTAGATTTTAATTGATTGAACTTTCTCTCTCTCCCTCTCTGTCTGTACACACACAGACATGCCAACACAATTTATCCTAGAGAAACTTCCAAATTTTCCTTAGTTAAATCCCAAAATGCATGGCAAAGCTTACCACGTGTTCACTAAACCTACTTCCTCTTCCTCTTGGTTTACTCTGTGTCACTCTTGTGTTTCTGTGTGACCACATGACTTACTTCTAACCACGGAAGTGTGAATATGTTAGAAGTGAACCTCCAGCCTCTTCCCCTGTGTGTTGACCTTTGAAAACACATGTTAAAGATGGAAAGACAGAAAAAGCAGGCAGCACATGCTCCTAAATCTCTATCTGAAGAAGAAGATCTGAAATCAGGAACACTCACTTGGACTTCATGTGAGTGACAAGTCTATATCACATTAATCTAGGAAAATTTTGGAGGTTATTGTTACAGTAGCTAGCATTTCCCTTACTAAGATATCAATCTTTGCCTTACCTTTTCTTTCTAATATTCTTTGTTAGCTCCCGGACAATTAAACCAAAACAAAGCACCTCATAAACGATTGAACATTTCTTTTTCTATAACTGTTTGCTTACGCTGAAAGATACAGGCATTTCAAATATTTAGCTTTGATTTAATTCAGTAAACCTTCAATTTTGTATGTTTCTTCCTTAATTTCACAGCTATCATGGTAACTTCTTCGGCCAATGCGTCATTCACCTATCAAATATGTATTGTGTGCCTACCATTCTATAATGTTTTATTCACTGATATTTATTAAAACTTATTATGTGCCAAGATGATGATCATTATTTCTACAAAATTTTATGACTTTTAAAAATAATTTTTCTATCTGAATCTATATTTAGAGAAAATAATGCAAATAGGACCTTCTGAGTCAAAGATTTATAAGAACATGATCATCTACTTTTTAATAGTTGTTATATAGCCCTCTACATCTTTGCTCAAGAAATATTTATTGGTCAATTTCTAAGTGCCAGTGACTGTTGGAAGGGCTGGCAATGAACTTAGTCAACAAGATAAAGTTTCTCCCATCATGTAGCTTGTATTTTAGTAAAGGAATCCAAATTGTTTAATTAATACTAATTGGTAACAATCGGCATGAAGGCAAAATTTTGCGAGATAAATAATAAGTAAAAACAGGGAGGGCTATTTTGGTCACAGCAGTCAGGGAAGCCTTCTCTAATCAGAAGGATTAAGCAGGCTGATGTCATGGGTGTGTGACTTACGAGCTGCACAAGACCCTGACATTATAAGAACCCACCTCCTGCCACACAGGCACACACACACACAGCCCAATGTGAATTAATATAAATAGCTGAGAAAATAATATTGAAGGCAAAAGGACTGGTAGTACAGAGACCCCAAGGCAGGAACCTGCTTTGCATGTTTGAGCAACAGCAAGCACATCTGGGCAGTGTAGAAAAAGAGGATAAGGAACAGCCGTCCGTGGCTGGAGGTGAGGTCACGGACCTGGCCAGGAAAGCGGTCAGTCACGAAGGATGCTTAGTTCGCTTTATTTGTTTGTTCTTGAATTTGGACTTAATCCTGAGAGTGACAGGAAGCCACTGGAATATCTAGTATTTAGAGTAGACAAGATATGATTTGATCTATGTTATGGAAATATTATGTTAACACTATGCAGATAATAGACTCTTAAGGGAGTTTGGAGTTGGGGAAAGAGTGGGAACTGGGATGCCCATTGGAAGC
Source organism: Vicugna pacos (assembly GCF_048564905.1). Taxonomy (NCBI): domain Eukaryota; kingdom Metazoa; phylum Chordata; class Mammalia; order Artiodactyla; family Camelidae; genus Vicugna; species Vicugna pacos. The sequence continues at coordinate 7,350,958 of NC_132994.1, read as the reverse complement.
TGGTGGTAATCTTGGTGAGAGACAGAAACAGGCCCGTCTGGGGTGAAAGTAGTAATAGACAGAGGAAGGTCACTGTCAGAAGGCATGCGGGAGGCAGCGCCTATGCGACGTGCTGGCTGACTAGATGTCTGGAGTGAGAAGAAAAAGTTAATTCATGATGCTTAGGTTTTTGTTCCTATTAATGGGGTGAATAGAGGTGCCACTTACTAATTTGAAGAATACTGGTGAAAACCAGTTAGGGGCTGGAGGTAGATCCAGATTTCTATTTAAATATTTTAAATTTGAGAAGCTTATTAGCTATCCAAATATGTATGCAGAGTAGGAAACTGAAAACATGAAACTGCCCTGAGGCAGAGTTACCCTTAAATCATTTCAATTAATAAGAAAGTATGATTTAAAAGAAACCATAGCCCTTCTTTTGAATTCTCTGGTCACAGAGCTAGCAAACGGCAGAGCCGGGACTCACATGCAGGCAGTGAGAATCCAGACCTCACCCTCCCCGTCGCTGTACTGTCTTTGTGCCTCTGGTTACATCTTCAACGTTCGCTATGAACCATTCTACCCTATAGCCGATTATTCTAGATTAAAAAATTAAAATATTTTTCTACTTAGCCTGTTTAACAAACTTCACAATCAATTAAATATAATGATCACAAACAGAGTGTTAAGTTCTGAGTGAAAGAGTGTCCTTTATCAAAATGAGTTTACAACACAGTGGATCATTTTTCATTCTACTGACAATAACATTTGAAGATGTAATATTGTAGTCCAGCCTTATTTTCTACTTGAAACAATGAGCATGTAATAGCCAATAACAATAACAAAATCCCAGTGGCCCCAGTCAGTTTCATATCAATTTAATTCAGTGGATTAATCTACTTTCTTCAGAATCGGTGGGCCAAATTTACTCTTCAAAGTGTACAAAAATTGACAGCTTGAATTTTTCCAACGCCATTGGCATATACATTATTAATATATGTCACTGTTTACATAGAAAACTGTGTACATAATTCGTGGAGGCCAGGGAAAATGAAAATAAATCCCTTGTTGAAAAATGATTAAATATTTAAGTCAACAACAGCAGAACATTGGGCTGTGTGTGTGTGTGTGTGTGCCTATGTGGCAGGAGGTGGGTTCTTATAATGTCAGGGTCTTGTGCAACTCACAGGTCACACACCCATGACATCAGCCTGCTTATACACTGATTTTCCTAGACTGTAACAGTGGATTTACCTGCTTGTATCTTGATGCTCTTTGAAAATTTTCTCCCGGTAATATATACCTTCTTAAAATGAAATATCTTTTTGATAATTAGAAGAAACAGTTCAGATGATTGGCATGCTAAATTCATGGTATGGTGTTCTTGGAGGGTTTAAAGAAAACATCAGGGAGAGAAACCAAAATGAAGTAATCTAGCGAATCAGTTTCCAAGTGTAGGCTTACTTGCCCCGTCAATTACAGTACGAAGCAGCAATACATTCTTCGCAGCCTTGTTGACAGTGAAACTTTCAATTCATGCTAATTGAAATGATCACATTTCGTTAGGAAAGGTTCACTAAACTGGAGCTCTCTTGAAATAATCTCTGTTTTTGGGCAAAGTTTTGCATCATTTATATCAGTTCCAATTCTATAGAAATTTCACTGCATAAATTTACTGCATAAAATTCTTATTTTATGGTCACAAGGTACAAATCACTGTCTAATCACAAGACCTATAATCATCTATATCATATATATATGTCAAGGGGGAAAAAGTGCAAGTTGAACCTTTATAGTTTCCTGCCTGTGGTAGGCAGAGTTTTACATTCTTAGGTGGCTGTCCAGCTTTCCTGCCCACCCCACCCTCTACCCCCCGCCCACCAGTGTATAGGCCCCCATAATACACGATGGATATCACCTCATGAGTAGGTCAGGTTGTGGAACATGGTATAGCTGACCTTTAGAAAGGGAGATTACATAGGCCTTTTAAAAGCAGTTTTCTCTGGCTGGTCGCAGAGGAGGAAGCCAGAGATTCTAAGTATAACAAAGATTAGAGTCTTGATGCTGGTTTGAAAAATAGGAGCCGCATGGCAAACAATCCCAGTGGCCTCTAGGAATCGAAAACAGTCACCAGCCGCAGCCAGCATGGCCACCTGGAATCCAGACCCACAACCGGCCAGCGCTCATCACTGAACTGAATGCTGCCAGTGACAGAAAGGAGCCTGGAAATTGATCTGTTACTGAAGGCAAGTCCCTGTGTCTGACACACCATGAGGCAAACAAACTGAAACATGAGTTTGGAGCAGATTTCTCTTTTTACTGCAGGACTGAGCAAGGAGCCCAAGAAAACCTCGAATTCCCTAAAGGGTCTCACAAAGCATATTTAAAGGGCAGGGGAGGGAGGACGGTCACAGGGTAAGTGATCAGCTTGTGCACAATCCTCTGACTGGTTGATGCTGAGATAACAGGGCGGTCAACACTATCAACCCCCAGGTGCCAGAAGGTCTAGGGGCCAAGTGCTCTTGATCATCAAGTAGTTAATTTCTTCCCTTTGGTGGTGATTTTTAGCATCAGGAAATACACATGAGATACAATTATCTGGGTGCTTCAGAGAAGAGATCAGTAGAGGATATGACCCTAGAAGGCCCCACAGAGTCCTGCTCAGTTATAGATTTTCATCCCATCTTCAGAGGGGCATTTAGTCCTATTGATACACTGATCTCAGCCTGAGCTGAGAAGCCTGGGGAGGCAGCCCTGCCAGACCAACTCCTGACCTGCAGAATCAGGAGCTAATAAATGGGGGTATCTTAAGCTGCTAAATTTGTAGCAATTTGCTCTGCAGCAAGAGAAAACTAATGCATTGTCCCACCAATGGCAGCATAGTAAATGCAGAGATGGTGGGTCCCATCCAGTCCAGGAGACAGTGCCCATCATGCCAATCAGCATACTAGGAACCTCATCAACAAGAGGTGACAACACCAAGAGGTGGTGGGGAGTGTAACTTTCATTTGAGTCTGTCCTGGGTCTTTGTACCCTCAGATCCATTCCTCTCCACTCCCCTCTCATGCTTTGCATCATGTTGGAGGCGTCCTGCCCCCTGCAAACTGAATTTCCTGGGTTCCTCATCAGTTGGCTTCCACCAAAGGGAGGCACTTGAGTCACAGGACAGGGTGGGAGGAGGAGCGAAACTTCAGTATCTTAGCTCCATTCTCCACGTGCAGGCAGTGGGTGTCCCAGACAGCAACTGTGCTCCTCTGCTCCCATTCCTGCATCCTTCAGATGACCTGGGATCATGGACACTGCCTCCTCCCTCTGTCTTCCAAGCAGTGGGTTCATACTGCTGCTAATCTCTGCTTCCCTCTCTATTGTCTGGTTGGGTCTCAGATCTCCCCTCACCTCTGTAACCTGTTCCCTCTGTTATAAATACTAGGGATGGTTTCTGTTTTTTCTTGTTAAGCCATTAACTGATTCAGTGATGCTGTCTTTTAAAGGACACTTGGCAGATTTCTGTAGGCAGTCATCTAATTTGTTTGGGAGATGAAAAGCAGTGTCAGCCTGAAAGCAGGAGTAATATCCTGAAGATTGATAAAATTCACCCGTAATAATAAAACGATCTATATTAATGATAGGAGAATAATGATCAGAGAGAGGTCAAATGCTAAAAATACTTTTGTGTAAAATATGTAACATTGACATATTTTTGTGCTATACATTCGGGCTAGATACATATTTTTATTTCTAATTTTTGAGAATTTCCTACATAAAATCAACAGACAGGGTCCATGCCAACAGTTAGAATTTTAACGATATGGCTCCCTGTATGCCAACCCAACTTACATGTCTTTGCCATGCCTGTAAGCAGCGGACTATGATGTCTGTTCCACTTTCTACAGAATGGCCAGGGCTCATGTGCTGTCTAGTACATAGTGTCATAGTTGGGAGTTAGTAAACATTTGTTGGAAAAAAATAAAGGAGAACATTATTTTGAAAAGAAACTTTTATCTTGCTACTTCCTTGCTTCTTTTCCCTCTTTCTAGACACACATTTTGAAAGAGATATTCACAAAGTCTCTCACCCATTCTGTTTTTCCCTTCAAGCCATTCAACTGTCTTGCCATCATGTCACTAAAACCATCCTTGTAAATTTCCAGACATACAACCATACTGTTCAATTCAAAGCACCATGTGGGGTCTTCATTTTATTCAAATTCCCAACAATATTTAACAGAATCCACCACTATCTTCTGAAGCATTCTGTTTTTCTCATATGTCCTATAACTCATGGGGACCTAAAATGTAACATGAACAGTATTATGGCACCGAACTGCTCCTTCAGCTCCTCCATTCTAACATGTAACCATTGATCTCCACTCAGGAAATGTAGTACCATCACTCTATTGCTCAAGCTACCTTTGATTTCTTGCTCTCTGTTGTCTTACACATCTACTCAAGGTCATGCCTTGCTTGTTCTTCTATAGTATATTTCAAATATAATTTTCTCTCTATTTGCTTTGCCAAGATCATAGACCAAGCCATCATTGTCTTTCACACAATCGTTGCAGCCGCCCAGCTGTTTTTACACTCCTACCTTCTTTCCAGACCGTTTTTCACAGATTTTTAAACATCTGACTAAGGTCACATTACTCCCTTTTGGAAAAAAGTTAAATATATTTCCATTATTTTTGAAGAAAATCCAAACTTCTTGCCATTTTTTTAAAAAACTGAAGCACAGTCAGTTTACAATGTTGTGTCAATTTCTGGTGTACAGCATAATGTTTCAGTCATACATACACATTCATATATTCCTTTTCATATTCTTTTTCATTATAGGTTACTATATTGAATATAGTTCCCTATGCTATACAGAAAAACTTGTTGTTTCTGTATTTTATACATGGTAGTAGTATCTTCAAATCTTGAACTCTCAGTTTATCCCTTCCCACCCCTTTCCCCATAACCATAAATTTGTTTTCTATGTCTGTGAGTCTGTTTCTGTTTTGTAGATAAGTTTATTTGTGTCTTTTCTTTTTAGATTCCACATATAAGTGATATTATGTAGTATCTTTCTTTCTCTTTCTGACTTACTTCAATTGGAATGACAATCTCCAGGTCCATCTATGTTGCTGCAAATGGCATTATTTTATTCTTTTTTATGGCTGAGTAGTATTCCATTATATAAATATGCCACAACTTCTTTAGCCAGTTATCTGTGAATGGACATTTAGGTTGTTTCCGTGACTTGGCTGTTGGAAATAGTGCTTTTGTGACTACTGGGGTCTCTGCCATTATTTATGTCTCATTGCATAACCTGACTCTATTTGCTTCCACAGCCTTATCTTCTCCCTGCTTTTTTCACACCTGCTGTGCTCAACACACATTGTCTGTTTTTTGCTACATCACATAAGGCAATCTTTTCCTAATTCGGACCTTTGCACATGTTTATCCTCCTGAGAGCACATCCAACTCTCCCTCTTCCCTTGCATGACTTCTTCTCATCCTCAGGTCTTCATTTAAATGTCCCCTCCTTAGAGAGATCTTCTCTGTCACCTGCATTATTTTTCTCCCACTGCAATTATTTTTTCCTTCAGAACACTAGGTACAGTTTGAATTTTATTTACTGAAATTTATTTTCATGTGTCTACTACCTTGATTGATGTGTGTTTCCTGCTTTGCTACAAGCACTGCTAGGCAGAAATCTGTGTGTGTTTCATTCTGGACTCTACTCGGCACAGGGCTGGTAGGCTGCTAGCCAATCTGTGTTTACTGAATGAGCATACAAATAATATTTGCAAAATTATCTTTATACACTAAGTAATTGAATTTGCAAAGTATATGTTCCCACTCACAACTTGCTTAACTGACGTTTGAAACACAAAATGACCCTTCACACGCCTTATGTTACAAGAAATACAAGCAACCAAACATAAGAGTTCAATAGATGCCAGGCTTGATTCACAAAGGTGATCAAGTTCACTTTGAGAAGTAAGGGCCCAAGTCATGTGAATGGTCTGTCCCAGACCAGAGGTGACAGATGAAAAAGTACATTTAGTGCCATTACACTTTCCCTTTGTATCCTCGCCATTTGAGAAAACGAATTTCTCCCTTTGCCAGGGTCTCTGGTTAAGGGATACTTAATGCTGCTAAAGAAAAATGGGCTGGGGAGAATGGGTAAATTCTTTGACATTTTAAGAACTGGAAGGTTAAGTAAGATCAAAGGCACTTAGCAACATCCCCTGCACCACCTTGAAACATATGTGAGGCAACTCCTGGGCTTTGGGGGCTGATAAAAAATAGAGCCTGAGTGAGGTTTTATTGTTGCTTGGTAAATCCTAAAGGGGAGATGCAAGCTGATGGAAGGACAGTCCCGTTGCTACCTGTATTGGTGGAATATGTCCCATAGTCATCTTTTAAAATAAAATTCTAGGGGAGGGTACAGCTCAGTGACAGAGAGCATGCTTAACATGCACAAGGTCCTGGGTTCAATCCCTGGTACCTTTGTTAAAAATAAATAAATAAACCTATTACCTCCCCCATAAAATGAAATGAAATGAAATGAGGTAAGATAATAAAATAAAATAAAATAAAATAAAATAAAATAAAATAAAATAAAATAATATGAAATTATAACCAGGTCATTCCCCACCTTAGAAAATCATCATTACTCCTTTTCCTGAGAAAAAGTCAAAGTGATTTAGCCTGGCACACAAAGCCACTGGAAATTTCTCAAAACTTACTCTCATTTCTTACCACTTTTTCATGTATGTTATGTTAATTCCTACTTCACATATGCTGTTTTCCTTCCTGAATCCCCACTTCTGCACCATATTCCTACCCTGAAACCTGGTAACCTAGGCACTCAGCTTTTTTGGTTCAGTTCAGTATTCTCTTAGTAGTGTTCTCTCAATATTTCCTTCTGTGTTCCTTCATTTAAAAAAAAATATAGTTGACCCTTGAACAATGTGGAGATGAGAGGCACTGACCCTCCAGACAGCTAAAACTCTGGTTCTAACTCATTGGTTTCTCCATATCCAGGGTTCTGCATCCTCCAAGTCAACCAACTGCGGACTGCATAGTGCTGAAGTATTTACCATTGAAAAAAATCTGTGTGTAAGAGGACTCATGCCATTTAAACCCATGTTGTTCAAGGGTCAACTGTACATTGTCACTGTGCTTTCATGAAATATTGTGCAGATCTTCACTGTGTCTTGTCTATCATATTGTGATTACCGTTTGACGTATTTTGCACTCCCCATAGTGTACACCTTTTTAAGAGCCAGAATAGTCTTTAAGTGTCTGGCTCAGAGTGTGAGATACAGGTTAGTGAAGGGCGCTCTTGGGGAGATTGTGGTCTCAGGCTACGTAAGGCTGCTTCACATTGGGCTGAAAGAAGGGAGGAACAGTTCTGATGCGATGGAGACCAAGAGCCTCTGATCTAGTCAACACCAATTGATTAGAAATGTTGAACTGGAGTTTTAGGACAAGATCTTCATGTTACTTGGTTCCCATTGATGTTCACAGGTGACAAAAACCCTGTAGAGCACAATGGGTCCATCATTTGAGGACCAAGTTTTAATTGCTTACAATTTAGTACAATTTAAGAAATGACACACATTTGAATACAAATTATACACACAAGTTACTCAGCACAAGGTACATACAGAATTTATTTCTAATACATTTATAATGAAGACATTTCAACATTTTTTTCCTTTTTCTGTAGTTGAAAATGTACCTGTACATAAGAAAACATAATTTTTTTTTCAGCTTTTGGAGTTATAAAACGATTAGACTAAACCCCCCGTGTAACAAATGTGCTCTGAATACTTTTCTATTGATCTCACATAAAAAAAGAAAACTAAAAGTCCAGATCAATTTTTAGAATTAAAAAAATCCATATAGCGATCAATTTTGTTATTTTGATGTAAGATACATGTGAATAGAGTACCTCCAAATTTTAACTGAATGGCATTTTATCAACTTCCTACAATGAATTAATTCTGTTGTATGCCAATTATTTTTGTCTCTGTGATCCTAAACAAAGACGTCTAGTGGTCTGCTTGTTCATTAACTGTACTTAGAGATACTGGGCTTTGAAAGCACAAGTAGTTTGCATTTTGAAGTTATAGGTTTGACTGTGGCACAGTTCATGTTGGAAATATCATTGTATTCGATTTAAATGTAAATAATTTGGATTTGGTTTAAGCTGATTCACCACAACAATATGGAGAATGTACTCTGCCAGCCATCATATCAGAATCATTTAATAACTGTGATAATCACAGCAAGTGCAAAGTATCAGTGTGATTATTACGACTAATCTCTGAGGTCCTAATGCCCATAGCATCCTCTCATTTGTGGTTTCCAATCCCCCACCCCATTGAACTCAAGCACGTTAAAGATTTCTCTGAGGCCACTGTCTGTGAATCACCAGTCCTAGAATCTGATATCTGATTCAGAGCCCTGAGTATGTACAAGAAGAGAGCCAGTAAAATATCTCAGAATCAAACACCCTGGGCTGCCCAACCTACTATTTCAGGAACAATGCGGTAGCAGACACTATCGATCGACCCGTGTGAGCACCCAGGATTCCCCAAATGTCATTTGAGAAGTGACAAGTAGAAAGTTAAAGCTTTGTTTCTCACCACCTTATGTCTGTACCATTTAGGGTGTCTTTCCTCAGTCACACAGTGTTCAACTCTTGCTCCTGAGAAAAGGCACTTATTTCATGATTCATTTCCTAATCCTGCAGTGGGAAAATAATGTCTTCATTCTCTGAATCCCTAGAGTCCTCATTTGTTTATACCTCATGCCACTTACCTCCTTCTAGTCTGTGTATTAGTTGTTTCTATTCATGTTTTATCTCTTCACTTGTTTGAATTCCTTAAACCGCACCTCAAGGGCTTCTGTTAATCAAGTCTTAAATAAGTGCTAAAATATGTGTAATAAGTTTCTGTTTTAAATAATACACTCGCCCCTCCTCTGTGCGTTGCTTGTAAATAACTTGCAGCCTCCTACGGCTGTTTTTACTGGGGCAGCTTCTATCTGCACCCGGTCATACTCGCTACCCTCATCATTCAGGCTTGCTGTCTTATTGGATCTTCTCTGGAGCCAATTTAATCAAATCAAGTTGGACTCTCTTTCTTTTGACATCTATAGCATCGTGTATATAGACCCCTATAAAAACACATCAGTTAGTAAATGCCATTTATTTGTCTCTCTCTCTCTCATTGGGATACTCTTCTATACCATCCAAAGTGACCACAGTTGTGCTCATGACACACATCAGTGACTCATCAAAACACAGATGATTTTACACTTTTCTCTACTGTTAAAATATAAAGGTGAGGTCTTCGTTTTAAAACGGTAAATAGGATGGCTTTGGAGCATGACCAACCCTATCTGTGTTCTGTATCATCCTGTGACCCTACACCAATGCACGTCATCTTTCTCTCTTCAGATAGAAGTGGGTTATGCATCCAGTTAGAATCCTTTGAAGCTGATCTTCAAATCCTGAGAATATATTTACAATCTCTCCCTTTAATGCAAGTGCAAATCACTGAAAAACAGTTACACAAAGGGAGACCAACAAATCAAGTGCTACGATGCATGGACACCATCTAACCCCTCAGCTAAACCAAATGCAGCAAACAAAATATGCCGTGTTGGACCTCGGAGCCCCTGAGCCACGTGGTGAGGGCCAGGCAACAGGTCTCATTCTTCCCTGTAGACCGACTCTTTTCTTATTTTCATTTGTTTTTAATTAAGGGGAAAAATACTAAGCCAGGTGCATTGAGTATGAATTAAAAAATAAAAAAGACTCCTAGGCTGCAAGGGAAGCACTAAAATCCTGCTGTTTCTTAGTGCCAATACCAGGAAAAGCAGGGAAACAGAGATTGGTTTTTATCATCAAAGAAATGCAGCAGATGTGTGTTACCATGTTTCCTCCTGCTGCCGAGCCTGCGTTTAATTATTTATAAAATCAACCAGCGGATGTAAAATGCACAGTTTCATTTGTTATAACATAAGACTCAGGTGAAATAAGAAATGTTGGTGTAGAAATATAAGAGAATTTTTGTAGGAATTATCTGAGTTAAGTCCTTTTTAATGTAGACAGTTTTTGACAAGAGAAATTTGAGCAGAGCTCAGAGTGAGAAAGTCTGGAACTATACTTGAGTGCGGAATAAAATGTTTCTGACCTAGTGTTTATGAGTATAGGATTTCGATTTTCTGGACAAACGTAATTCTAACATCTCCCAGGTATTGATAAGTGTTTCAACCACTCTAAGTCTGTTTCTTTGTTTGCACAATAAAAATAATAGTGATTCTTACGTCACAAGTTTGTTTTAAAACTTAGAGGTAATGCATCTAAAGCACTTAGTTTAGCAAATAATTAATGCTTCACAAATAATAACTAATTTTGATGGCTCAGGTGATATTTTAAATCACCTTAACTATTATTGTAGAAAGGAATTCATTATATCTTTAATGGTATATGGCCTTGCATCCAATAGCCTCTGTTACTGCAAATTTATTATATGATTAATTAAACCTCAAGTATTTATAGTCCCATCAATGTTCTCGTTCATTTGATAAATAAAGATTTACGTGGAATCTATTAACTGGTATCAACCTGGAGAACAGTAGTAAGCTGGGTGTTCACAGGGAACTCACTGCAAGGGAGAGAAGCAGAGGAGAGTGAAGAGGAGAGGAGGTGGGGAGAGAAGAGGGTAGGGGCGAGCTTGGTCACGTAGTAAATATATAGCCATGCAAATAATGGATTTGATGGATTACAGTTCCAGCAAGTGCTATAAAAACAAATTATAAAATGCTACCTAATTGCTTACGAACAGTCAAGACAATTTGACAGTTTCTTACATACCAATATATTTTGCCATACCATCCAGCAATTGCCCATTTCCTGGTCTTTACACAATGAATTGAAAACTTATGAATGCACTCAAACCTGCACATGGATGTTTATAACAGCTTTATTCATACTTGCTAAAACTTGGAAGCAATCAAGATGTCCTTCAGCAGGTGAATGGATAAACTGTGGTACATCCAGGTAATGGAATATTATTCAGCATTAAAAAGAAATGGATTATCAAGCCATTAAAGACATAGAAGAAACTTAAATGTATATTACTAAATGAAAAAAGGCAATCTGAAAAGTCATAGGCTGTATCATTCTGACTATATGACATTCTGGAAAAAGCAAAACTAAAGAGATAGTAAAAAGATCAGTGATCGCCAGGAGTTAGAGGGGAGGGAAGAAGGGATAAAGATGTGGATCACAGAGGATTTTTAGGGCAGTGGAAATACTCTGTATGATACTATAATGGTGGATACATGTCATTATTTATGGTATGACTTAGCAGTCAGCTCATCTATATGCTCATGCTATCAATTTGGAAACTAAGGCTCAGAGAATTTTCCATCTAACTGAGGTCTAAATGTTAATCCTATTCTCCTTTGAGGTAGTATACAACACCAAGAATATTTTAAATTTCTACCAAATATGAACATTACTTCACCAGTCACATTTAAACAAGAAACAGATGCATAAAGATGAGAGGTGGGCAATGATTACCTGTGATCTCTAAATAACTCTAAGGGATGAATCATATTTATTTAAAACAGAGAACTATCAATTTTTAAAGTTTTTGTTCAAATTTGTACCTTTCCTTCTTCTCCAATATCATCACATCCCTTGGGTTACACAAGATTAAGTTACTGTGTTGCTTAGGATGGTTAGAACATATTCTAACAGGATGCGCTGCTTGTGGTGAAGCTGGTCCTGAGAAGCAGGTGAACCTTTGTTGTAAACTGGTGCATACTTAGCGTTCTCATCAGCGGTACTGAGTAATTCCTATGGTAGGCTTCCAAGATGGGTAGGCAGAGGAAATCTTGGCATTTTCAGAGACACCTTTGTAACCCTTGGGAGGAAGCCATAGTCTTTGTCCCTTGAGAAAGCTCTTCTAATGAGCACTTTACTCAGAATTTGCCAAAAGCCTTATTACTTTTAATATTAGAACCACAAACAGTGTCCTAGTTAATGTCTCCATTTCCCTCAGCACACAGCTTCCTGCATGAACCCATTGCAGACTTCCCTGTTATCCCATACACATTTGTCTGCTCCACTCAGCTGAAAGCTCTCTTTGGGTGAGAAATTGAAACTAGTTCATTTTTACATTATACTGAGGATCTAGGATAGTGCTCTGCCCACAGAATATGCTCTGAATATGTTAAAGCAGGGCATCACATTTTGCCTTAAAAGGAGCATTGCTGCTGTTTTTCTGTGCATTCAAGTGTTTGCATCTGGACCTGTCCTTCCTTCCCTAATTTGAAAATAAAAACAGTGCGTGTTTATGTTTTTCTTCAAATGATTTACAAGTATGTCGCTATGGTTAGTGTCCAAAGGATGTGGTTGATTGATCTAAAATATCAATAACTTGAGCTCACATATGAACATATGTCAAAAGAATAAAACATCTTTCTTTAAAAAATAAATTATGATGAGTCTATCTAAGAATTGTGACTTTGCCTATGTACATCCTACATAGAGACAATAAACTTGATTATTTAATAGAATGAGTCCTGGCATCTTGAACACAGCAAATACTTGTAAATGTTTATTAACAGCAATGATCACTTTATATCATGAGAAAATAGACACCAGAACCAAAAAGAAACCTAAAATCAAACAGTCTGTCTTGCTATCATGTGCCATGTTTTAGGTCTGTTTTGAAGATGACATTTAACAATGAGATATTGCATATAGACTGTATTGCTGTAGAATGTAGAGCATTTTTTCTCACTCAGAAAGTGTTTTTTCCTTTTTTTCCACTTTGTTTAATAAAATACAGCTTCTATACTATATAAAACTCTGTTTTAATTGAAAGAATGCAATTAACACTTACTGACCGCTATCATTTGCAAAATGCAATAAGTATGACCCAATGACAGTCATCTCTTAATGTATGGATTTGTTTCATTTGGTAGAAACTCATTTACTGAGGAAGAAAAGAACAGTGCTGATCAAACTGAAAAAAGGAGATCATTTGTCTTGAAAGTTTTAGCAAGCAAGTCTAGGACATTCAGTAAATTATGTTGTCACTTAAAGTCTTTTACAGAGCACTTGAATTTCAGAATAATGCAAGTATTTTGCTATTTTGATTCACTTTAAAATCATTTTAAAATTCACTTTAAAATCTGCTAAGAAGAATAATGCACACTAATTATCAACTTGTCAGAGACTGTCACAGCTCTAAACATTAAGGAAATCAGAGAGTTCAGGTCTTTAATGTTATCTACTAAAATTAATATTCAGAAATAGGAAAAATAGCAGGGATGTTCACTTCTCAAGTTACCCTTCACTCTCAAATAAAGAACAATTGTAGTAATATTAGTACTAAACGTAGCAGTATCAATTTTCTCTAATCTCATAAATAGGCAGCTGAATTAACTTTCTTATATGACAATGTAATAAGTGAGAGTTTTAAAAACAGCTTAAGTAGAAGGAATATAGAAAGAATGTAACATCATTCTGAAATCTATTTGAAGAATGATGTTGGAGGGAAGCTGAAGTTAAACAAAAATAGACTTAATGTGGGGAGAAAATGTGTAGCAACAAATTACTTCAGTAAAAGGCTTAATGATTTGAATGATTTGCATTGTTTTGCTGTTTCAAGTTATAATCAGAAATTCAATGCTTGCATATCCCCAATAATGTGATATATTTTAACAGATATATGTGATATTATATCAGCTGTTACACTTCTGTGCACAAAGTAATGTACTGCTTTCTATTTTCTACATGCTAGTGGAGAATCTGATTGCTAGCTAAATTGGCATCATTTAAGCAATTCCACGAGGCCCTCAAGAAACTGGAAAAACAGAACAATCCTTTGAGGTGAGATATCTGAGAATCCTAATTAGAATAAGGAAATCAATTTTTTAAAGACGTATTGAATTTCATGAATGAAGGGAAATTCACCTATTTTCCTTATTAAATATATTCATAGGTCCTTTCATTCTTAAGACAATTACAAGACTGCTGGTTTCTGGTCCAGCTTGTAAGGAGCTTAGAGGTATGGCTCCTATTTCATAAACATAAAAAGCTGAACAAACTGAAATCAACAGCTCCTCTTAGTTCTGTCAGAGAACTGAGGTCACAGGGCAAACTTCTCCCCCAAAACTGGTGACATTAGAACAGTAACAGAGACTAATAGCTCACCAGAGCAGAAACTCAGGAGCAGAAACCATTGTGAGAGCCAGTCTCAGGGTGGAGAAACAAACTGTAATTGACAAAATGCTGGAGGTCCAGTGTGGACAAGAACCTTAGTGTTTAAAAACTCCATTGGAGGTTGGCGAAGGATTTTAGGGAATCCCCCCATACTTTTAAGTTTTACCTCCAGGAGTTCTAGCAGGAGGGAGAAGAATAGTTATTTTGAAGTATTCCCAGAGCATTCTGTTCTTCTTAAGGCCTGACCTCAAGGGAAATCAATTTGCAAGAGTAATCAATGTGGGAGAAAAGATATACCCAGCTCTAGCCTCCTGAAGCTTTCCTGTCATGTCTAAGAAAGGGGGAGGCTGATAAGCACACATGAAGGTCACAACCCAGAGATGAGGCACAAGTTCATTAAAGGACTGAGACTGAATCATAAGACCGAAAACCCCCCCTACTCTCCCACTCTACCTACAGCAGTAGGACCCCTTTATAATAACAGGGGGCTACTACTGAAAGAACTGCACATATCAGATCTATTTAAGAAGAAGTCTCTGAGGAAACTCAATGATTATCGGGGAAGCCAAATGAGGAAATGAGAAGAAATTTTAGCCTCTGGCACCTATAGCTGGAAGGAACAGTAAACATGGTCTGACTCTTAGGTAAAAATAAAGTCTTGTTGTAAATATCTATTTATCTCAGTTACTTTTATTTGGCACATCATGTGTGACTATAAATATAAAATTACAAGGCATACTAAAATATAACACAGTTTGAAAAGATAGAGAAACTACCAAAATCAGACTCATATATGGCAGAAATTCTGCAACTACCAGACTAGGAACTTAAAAGAACTATCATTGATATGATAAGAACTCAAAAAAAAAATCCTCAACAATGATAAACAAAATCAAAACATGTATATTATATTTGGTGCTCTTAAAGATGCTACAATCATTCCTGCTCTTCAAGAGCTCAAAATCAATCAGACAGAGTGGACAGATAAATAAATAAGTAAAAATTACACTAGAGTATGATAATCAATGCAATGTTTAGCCTCTTCCCGTGTAATCTGCTGCTATAATGCCATGACTTACCCCACTATGTGAGTTGCCAATTCCCCCATGCCCACTGTTTTCTTGTTCACAGATACTTTAAATGAACACTTAATCCTTAATCCTAATGTGATTCAATTTACCTATTCTCCAGTCCTTCTAACTAATTTCTTCTTCAGCCTCTCTGAAATTCTATACCATTCCATGAATGACATTCTTTTAAAAAAACATATGATGCCAATGAAGTTTGATATCTCACTATAATTATGAGTCTTATTTTTTAATAACCCATTTACCCACAGGGTTAGTTGGAAAAGGAGAAAGAAATCTAAAAAGCAATTTTTCGACAGTCATGCATTTGTCATACCTGCTTTTAAAATAGTTTTGTCAATGGTGAGGCCAAGATGGCAGAGTAGGAAGAACTTGAACTCACCTCCTCCCCCAGGCACAACAAAATTACAAATCCTTACAGAGAAACTAACTATGGTACCAAATTGAAGATTAGTAGAAAAGATTTTTCACAATTAAAGACATAAAGAAGGAACCCAAAGAGAGGGGTCAGAAGGGCTGAGATGCAGTATAGCCAAGACCCATCCCTGCAGCTGATAACCCACACACAGGAGGAACATGACAATTGCAGAAGTTCTCTCCAAAGAGCAAGAGTTATACATTGCACACTGGGTTCCCCAGACCAGACATCTTACTAGGGGTATGAGAAATGAAACTAAGAGCTGGTTCTTTGAAATGTAAATAAAATAGATAACTCTTTAGGCAGACTTATTGATAATAAAAGGAACTTAAATAAAATCAGAAATGAGACAGGAGATGTTACAACTAACACCACAGAAATACATGAAAGATTACTGCAAACAATTATGTGACTATAAAATGGACAACCTAGAAGAAATGGATAAACTCTTGAAAGTATACAATCTCACAAGACTGAATCAGGAAGAAATAGAAAATATCAACAGACTGATTACCAGTAATGAAATTGAATCAGTAATTTAAAAAAGTAAAAAAAAAAAAAACAAAAAACCCCCAAAAACTCCTAGCAAAGAAATTCAGGAACAGATGGCTTCACAGGTGAATTCTATCAAACATTCAGAGTTAATGCCTATCCTTCTCAAACTATGACAAAAAGTTGAAGAGGAAATAACTCTTCCAAACACATTCTATGAGACCAATATCACTCTGATACCAAAACCAGACAAAAACAAGAAAAAAAATTGCAGGCTAATATCACTGATAAATATAGATGCAAATATCTTCAACAAAATATTAGCAAACCAAATTCAATAATACATTAAAATGATCCTACACTGCAATCATGTGAGATTTACCCCAGGAATGCAAGGCTGGTTCAATATCTGCAACTCAATCAATGTGATACATCACACTAAAATTTTTTTTAAAAAGCATAAAAATCATATAATCATCTCAATAGATGCTGTAAAAGCTTTAGATAAAATTCACCATTGACTGTGATAAAAATCCTCAACAAACTGTATAGAGGGAACAATCCTCAACATAATAAAGACCATATATGACAAGAATACAACCAGCATCATATTCAATATTGAAAAACTGAAAGCATTCCAAGATCAGGACCAAAACAAGGATGCCCACTCTTACCACTTTTATTCAACACAGTTTTGGAAGTTCTTGCCACAGCAATCAGTGAAGAAAAAGAAATCAATAAATCCAAATTTTAAAGGAAAAAGTAAAACTGTCAGTTTTCAGATTACATGGTACAATATATAAGAAACCATAAAGACACTACCAGAAAACTGCTAGAGGTCATAAATGAATTTGGTAAAGTTGCAGGATACAAAATTAACATACAGAAATCTGTTGCATTTCTATACACTGAAAACAGAATGTCAGAAAATGAAACTAAGGAAACAATCGCATTTATCATTGCATAATAAAGAATAAATTACCTAGGAATAAATCTACCTAAGGAGGCAAAAGACCTGTACTCTGAAAACTGTAAGACACTGACAGAAGAAATTGAAGATAACACAAACAGATGGAAAGATATACCACGTTTTTGGACTGGAAGAATCAATATTGTTAAAATGACCATGGTACCCAAGGCAATCTATACATTCAATGCCATCTGTAAGAAAATACCAATGGCATTTTTCTCAGAACTAAAACAACAAAAATTTTAAATTTGTATAGAAACACAAAGGACCCCAAATAGCCAAAACAATCTTGAGTAAAAAGAACAGAGCTGGAGGTATCATGCTCCCTGACTTCAGACTACATTACAAAGTTCTAGTAATCAAAGCAGTATGATACTGGTACAAAAAAGACACATAGATCAATGGAATAGAATCAAGGGCCCCAAAATAAACCCATGCACTTATGGTCAATTAATCACTGACAAAGGAGAAAGAGTATACAGTGGAGAAAAAACAGTCTCTTCAGTAAGAGGTGCTGGGAAAACTGGACAGCTACATGTAAAAGAATGAGATTAGAACATTCTCTAACACTGCATACAAAAATAAATTCAAAATGAATTAATAATACTGGATACTATAAAACTACTAGAGGAAAACATAGGCAGACACTCTTTGACATAAATCACAACAATTTTTTTTGGATCTATCTCCTAGAGTAATAAAAAGAAAAGCAAAAGTTAAAAAAAGAGAGACCTTATTAAATTTAAAAGCTTTTGCCCAGCAAAGGAAACCTTCAGCAAAACTAAAACATAACTTATGAAATGGGGGAAAATATTTGAAAACATTGTAGCTAACAAAGGATTCATTTCCAAAATATACAAACAGCTCAAAATAAACCACTATGCTGTACACCAGCAATTAATACAGCATTGTAAATCAACCATACTTTAATTAAACAAAAAAACAGCTTAATCAAAGAAAACTAAAAACAGCCCAATCAAAAAATGTGCAGAAGACCTAAACAGACATTTCTTCAAAGAAAACTTACAGATGGCCAACAGGCATATGAAAAGATGCTCCACATCACTAATTATTAGAGAAATGCAGATCAAAACTACAGTGAGGTATTGCTTCACACTGGTTACAATGGCCATCATCAAAAAGTCTACAAATAATAAATGCTGGAAAGGGTGTAGAGAAAAGGGAACGCTCCTACACTGTTGGTGAGAATGTAAATTGGTGCAGCCACTATAGAGGGCAGTATGGAGGTTTCTTAGAAAACTAAAAATTAGACTTACTATGAGATCCAGCAATCCCATTCCTGGGCATAGATTCAGAACACACAAAAACTCTAATTTAAAAAGATACATGCACCCCAATGTTCATAACAGCACTGTTTACAATAGGTAAGACATGAAAGCAAACTGAATGTCCATTGACAGGTGAATGGACAAAGAAGATGTGATATCTATCTATCTATCTATCTATCTATCTATCTATCTATCTATCTTATCTATCTATCTGTCTATATCTAGATATACACACAATGGAATACTACTCAGGCATAAAAAAGAATGAGATACTGCCATTTGCAGCAACATGAATGGACTTAGAGATTATCATACTAAATGAAGTAAGTCAGACAGAGAAAGACAGATATTATATATCACTTATATGTAGAATCTAAAAAAGTGATACAAATGAACTTATTTACAAAGCAAGAATAGATTCACAGACATAGAAAATAAACTATGGTTATCAAAGGGGAAAGGGTAGGGAAGGATAAATCAGGAGTTTGTGATTAACAGATACACACTATACATATAAAATAAACAACAAAAACCTGCTGTATGTCACAGGGAACTATATGCAATATCTTGTAATAACCTATAAAAAAAGGAATCTGAGAAATAATACATGTGTGTGTAACTGAATCACTTTTCAGTACATCTGAAATGAATACAATATTTTAAATAAACTATATTTCAATAAAAAGAGAAAAAGGTCATGAAAATATATACAGCATAAGGGAAATGGTCAATAATATTGTAATAACTTTTTTATGGGGACTGATGGTTCCTAGACCAATGTTGGTGATGGTTTCACAATGTGTGCAAATGACAAATCTCTATAGTAGACCTGACACTAACATAACATTGTAGGCCAATTATATTTCAATAAAAACAAATAAAATCAAATAGCTTAATCATTCTATTCTTTTATTTCAATATTTATGCCTCTAACTTGATATTAATATTTCGATCAAAGACTTTGAAAATTTTATTTGATTCTCATATTCGAATAAAATATTTTATACTTTTACTCCAATTAATAATTTATGTCATATATATCTTTAGGCGTATCTAACTTAAAATGCCTATACTGCTATAACATTGATATGCATACCATTTAAATATAATTATATTTATATAATGTATAAATTCTTTTTCTAATAAACTGTTTTCTCTATCTTTAGTCATTTTAGAACACATTTAATGAATTAATAAAAGTAGATTTCCCTTTATCTCTTTATAGCTTTTTACTCACACACTATATCTTATGATAATAAGTTTTTAAGTTTTATTTTGGCTTTCAAGTACTTCTGACAGTGGCTATAGAATATCCATTTGAATTTTATTTGTTAAATGCCATACTAAATGTTGATTTATTTGATCTGTAACACTTTCTTCTACTTGGTAGACTTATGGTTTTATAAAACTATATATTTTTCAGGCTATTTAACATTTTCTGTACATATTAATGTATTTATCCTTCAGATTTGATTTTTTGTTGTTGCTATTGTTAAACGAGTTTGCACACATGCAACTTGGTTCATTTTTTTCAATAGGAAAGGACATATCCCAGGAATGTAACTATTCAAAAAATGTTTAAAGATATTTTCTAGTACATTGTTATTATTTAATTAAAAAAATCAATAAAATGAGCATTTCTTTTCTAATTACTTAGATTTGTAACTACCATGCTCCATTAGCAGGAGAATTTACTTAAATAAAGGATATACTTCACTCTTTTTTTTCTTCTACTGACTCCTTAAGGAAGCCATTATTGGTGTAATCTGAGGTGATATAAAATTCACTTCTTGGCACCAAATACCTCCCACACTCAGGTGTCAGATTACCTGAAATTCTTCCTTAAAGATTATTCTTCTGTGATTACTAAGGGAAAATCCTTTCCCCAAGGCAAAGCTGGGATTGGAGGATGATGGCTCTGTTTTAATTTACCCATGTCCCTCCTAGATCTGACTTACACCCAGCTTTCTCAGATTCTTTTGTTTTGATGACGGGTATTGGTCATTTTTCTGTTCAGTTCCTTAACCCTTCCGGGGATTCCAGCTTCTGCTTTTCCAGTTATGAGGGTCTCTGGCTCCATTCATACCTGGATATCTTTTTTCGGAACCAGCCAGGACACACCTTTCCTTGAAGTCTGATTCCTTAGTCTTGCACTGGTCACCTGACTGTATGCCCTCTCTAATTATTTAGCCTTAATGTTGGTTAAGACAATTCTATCTGTTAATAAAGTTTATCAACATACATTTAAAATTCTTCACAACACAGCCTTGCCGATTGCTGTTCCCTTACTATATTTATGTGCTGTGGTCAGATTTAATAAAGAACTGTGGTCAGAAGTGATCCTTTAATGGAGCTATTTCTACCAACGTAAGTCTATTCTAGTACTAATGGAGTCACATCAGTCCAAATTTGCTAAGGAAAGAGATTCATCCTCCTTGGACATACCATACTCTGAGCCCAACCCTGGAAACAGTGTTATGTCCTTGAACAAAATAGAAGTTCTGCCAAGACTCTGACAGTATTAATTCATTCCTCTACTGGCATCCTCCTTCCAAATGCATTAAAACATTAAAGGACAATACATTCAGTCACTTGCACCTTAGTGTAGATCAATTCATCAGAATGCTTTTCTTCTTGGAGGAAGGGCTGAGGGTACCTATCGTGGATGGACACAGAGAGAAGAGGAATGTTGATAAAAGTGCAGTGAGGACAGACAGAGAAGGAGAGAGGCACAAAGAGTAACTTCTCCAACCTTCATTTCTCACCATTCTACTATTTACCTTATTTCAAAGACAGTGAAAGAAATATCATACCAAAAAATATCAACATTTTTTACCACAAATCCAGATGTGCATATACATGTCAAGCCAAGGCCAGGTTCATTTTCTAAGCATGTCCCGCAAACATGTAAGTTGGAAAGGCATCCATCAAATTCCTTCTCACAGTGATGTCCTGACCTTCCTGTGAAACATGATCACAAAGCAGAGACTTGATGTTTAATAATAATCGTAATAGTTAAAAAAGCTTATATATACATTTATATATAGTTTATATGCACTCTTACAGTTTGTTATAATTGTGCTAGGTGTTTCCTATAAATTATTGCAATTATCTTCATAATCACTCTATCACATGGCTATTATTATCATCTCTATTTAGTAGCTGAGAAAATTAAAATTAGAGAATACCAAAAATTTGCCCTAAAATCATACAGTTACACAGAAATGGAAGCAAGTATATATAAAATAAAGTTTTGCATTGTACCTATGGTGTCTTTCTGTATCACACATCTAGATGTCTTTACATATTTTACTTTGGAATAAATATGTAGAAGATAATGGAATAAACACATGCCATAATTCCATTTAATACAGATCTTAAATTCAAAGGAAAGCAACTACTATAGATTTCTTGACATGAAATGGTTTTTGTGATACTTGCAGTATTTTACAATTAGTATTTCTTAAGCTGTGGCTCTGTAGAATATCAATATTATGTCTATCTTCAGCTGACCATTGGCTGTAAGAATTCTCCTTATGAGATCTACTTTTTTCATACTAATACATTGTGTGTTTGTCTTCTATTTCATCATTAACCTAAAAACCAACATTGCTAAGCTACATACCCGATATCTGAGCTATGGTTTGCCAGGTACACATTAAAATGTTTTTAAATCATTGATTCTTTCCCATGAGGCAACCACATATAATAAATATTATGTGTAAGAACACGTTTACCTGAATATACTAATTCACCTAGGGGCAACAGGCCTATAGAGGCAGCTGTCAACTCTATGACTCTATGTGAACTCTAATTGCGAGTTTTCAGCTTTGTCTTTCTGTGTATTATCCAGCAGCATTTAATCTGAACTCTGGATCTTGGGAAACACAGTCTTATTCTTGTTTCTGCTTAGCAATATATGCTCACTGTTCTTCCCTGATAAACTGTATGAGAACAGTTAAGTATTCTGGGGCGCTTAGAAATGATTTGATTCAATACTACATGATAAGAAGAAACATATGGCATGAGTTTAAAAGATTTCGCAGAATCCGGATCAAAGTAAGAAGTGGCTGCCAAAAGGCTAAATTTACCAAGTCCAGTTCAATACTCTTTCCACTTTATAATGCTCTTTCATGTAGTGAGCAGATCCTGTGGGCCTCTCTCCTAGTCAGGCTATAGAAGGTAATACAGAAAAGATGTTTTTGGAGGGCTTGCAAAAAACCAGTCATTTACATGGTTGAATCTCACAAACATATTGTTTTGCATGAAAACATATTCCATAAAACACTTACATTCATTCCAATAATTGTTCTTATAAAAGTCAAATACACATGAACACAAACTTAATAACATCATTAAGAGAAATACATACATGTAATAAAACTCTAAAGAATACTAAGGGAATATTGAGTATAAAATTTAGAATAGTTTCTGCAGGGTCAGGGGATATTAAAGTGCTTAGGGAGGGATATATAAGAGGCTGAAACTTTTTTTATTAAAATTGAAGTATAGTCAGTTACAGTGTGTCAATTTCTGTGTACAGCACAATGTCCCAGTCATGCATATATATATACATAATGTTCTTTTTCATATTTTTTTCATTAAAGATTATTATAAGACATTGAACATAGTTCCCTGTGCCATACAGAAGAAACTTTTTAAAATCTATTTTTACATAAAGCGACTAATATATGTAAATCTCTAAATCCCTTCCCATAAGTTTGCTTACTGTGTCTGTGAGTCTGTTTCTGTTTTGTAGATGAGTTCATAATGTACTTTTCTTTTTAAGATTCAACATATAAGTGATATCATATGGCATTTTTCTTTCTCTTTCCCACTTCACTTAGAATGACAATCTCCAGATTCATCCATGTTGCTGCAAATGGCATTATTTTATTATTTTTTATGGTGGAGTAGTATTCCATTATAGAATATACCACAACTTCTTTATCCAGTCATCTGTAGATGGACATTAAGGCTGCATCCATGTCTTGGTTATTGTATATAGTGCTGCTATGAACATAGAGGTGCACGTGTCTTTTTGAATTAGAGTTCCCTCCAGATAAATATCCAAAAATGGGATTGCTGGATCATATGGTAGGTCTATTTTTAATTTTTTGAAGAATCTCCATTCTGTTTTCCATAATGGCTACACTAAACTACATTCCCACCAACAGTGTAGGAGGGTTCCCTTTTCTCCACAGCCTCTCCAGCATTTATTGTTCATGGACATTTGAATGCTGGCCATTCTGATGGGTGTGTGGTGATACCTCATTGTAGTTTTTGATATGCATTTCTCTGATAATTAGTGATATTGAGCATTTTTTTCATGTGCCTATCGGCCATTTTTGTCTTCATTGGAGAATTGCTTGTTTAGGTCCTCTGCCCATTTTTGGATTATACTGTTTGTTTTTTTCTTATTCAGTTGTATGAGCTATTCATATATTCTGGAAAATAAGCCTTTGTTAGTTACATCATTTGCAAATATTTTCTTCCACTCAATAGATTGTTGTTTCATTTTGCTTGTGGTTTCCTTTGCTGTACAAAAGCTTGTAAGTTTAACTAGCCCCATTTGTTTATTTTTGCTCTTATTTCTGTTGCCTGGGTAGACTGCCCTAGGAGAACATTACTAAGATTTATGTCAGAGAATATTTTGCCTATTTTTTTTTCTAGATTTATCATGCTTGTCTTATATTTAAGTCATTAAGTCATTTTGAGTTTATTTTTGTATATGGAGTGAGGGAGTGTTCTAACTTCATTGATTTACATGCTGCTATCCAGTTTTCCCAACACTGCTTGCTGAAGAGACTATCTTTTCTCCATTGTATATCCTTACCTCTTTTGTTGAAGATTAATTGACCATAGATCTGTGCTCTCTATTCTGTTCCATTGATTTGTACATCTGTTTTTGTACAAATACCAAGCTGTTTTGATTACTGTAGCTCTGTAGTATTGTCTGAAGTCTGGGAGGGTTATTGCTCCAGCTTTGTTCTTTTTCTTCAGTATTGCTTTGGCAATTCTGGGTCTTTTGGGATTCCATATAAATTTTAGGATTGTTTGTTCTAGTTCTGAGAATAAAGTCCTGAGTAATTTGATAGGGATTACGTTAAATCTGTAGATTGCCTTTGGCAGTATGGCCATTTTAACAATATTGATTCTTCCAATCCAAGAGCATGGAATACCTTTCCATTTATTTACATCATCTTTAATTTCCTTAGTAAATGTTTTATATTTCTCCACATATAAGTCTTTCACCTCTTTGGTCAGATTTATTCCTAAGTATTTTGTTACTTTGGGTGTGGTTTTAAAAGGGATTGTTTCTTTATTTTCTTTTCCTGCTAACTCATTGTTAGTGTAAAGAAATGCATCTGATTTTTGTATGTTAATCTTGTATCCTGCTACCTTGCCAAACTGTTTCATCAGCTCTAGTAGTTTTTGTGTGGAGCTTTTAGGGTTTTCTAGTATCATGTCATTCACATATAGTGACAATTTACATCTTCTTTTCCAACTTGGATTTTTTACTTGCTTGATTGCTGTGGCTAGGACTTCCAGGACTATGTTGAATAGAAGTGCTGAGAGTGGACTTCTTTGTCTTATTCTAGATTTTATTGGGAAGGCTATCAGTTTTTCACTATTGAGTATCAGGCTGGCTGGAGGTTTGTAATAAATAGTTTATATTATGTTGAGATATGTCCCCTCTATACACACTTTGGTAAGAGTTTTTATCATAAATGGGTGTTTTTTCTGCATCTATTGAGATGCCCATGTGATTTTTGTCCTTTCTTTTGTGGATGTGGTGTATCACATTGTTTGATTCATGTGTGTTGAACCATTCATGTGTCCCTGGGATGAATCCAACTTGATCATGGTGTATCATCTTTGTAATGTGCAGTTGAATTCTGTTTGCCAATATTTCCTTGACTATTTTTGCATCTATGTTTATCAGTGATATTGGCCTGTAATTTTCTTTTTTGGTAGTGTCTTTGTTTGGTTTTGGTATCAGGATGATTGTAGCTTCATAGCATGAGTTTGGGAGTAATCTCAACTTTTCAACCATTTGGAAGAATTTGGGAAGGACCAGTATGAGTTCTTCTTTCTATGTTTGATAGAATTCCCCAGTGAAGCCATCTGGTCGTGGACTTTTGCTTGCAGGGCAGTTATTTTTATTGCTAATTCTATTTCATTTCTAGTGATCAGTCTGTTCAAGTGGTGTATTTCTTCTTGATTCGACTTCTTGGTGGGCTGTATGTTTCCAGAAACTTGTCCATTTCTTCTAGGTTGTCCAATTTGTTTCTATATAGTTGTTCATAGTATTCTCTTATGATATTTTGTATTTCTGTGTTATTGTTTGTGATTTCTCCATTTTACCTTATTTCATTTATTTGTACTCTCTCTATTTTATTCTTGGTGAGCCTGGCCAGAGGTTTATCAATTTTGTTTACTCTTACAAAAAAAAATCTGACTCTTGGTTTGATTGATTTTTTCTATTTTTTAAAGCTCTATTTTTATTTATTTCTCCCTGATCTTTATTATTTCCTTCATTCTGCTGATTTTTGATTTTGTTTGCTTTCCTTTCTCTAATTCTTTTAGGTGTTATTTTAGGCTGTTTATTTGAGATTGTTCTCCTTTTCTGAGGAAGGCCTGTTTCACTATGATCTTCCCTCTTAGCACTACCTTTGCTGCATCCCATAGATTCTGTGTTCTGTTTTCATTGTCACTTATTTCAAAGTATTTTTAAATTTCTTCTTTGACTTCATCATTGACCCATTTTTTTTAGTAGCATATTGTTTAATCTTCAAGCTGTCAGTTTTTCTCCCTTTTTTTTTCCCTGTGGCTAATTTCTAGTTTCACAGAATTGTGATCAAGAAAGATGCCTGAAATAATTTCTATCCTCTTAAATTTGTTGAGTCTTCTTTTGTTCTTGAGTACATGATCTATTCTAGAGAATGTTCCATGTGCACTTGAAAAATTGTATATTCTATTTTGGGGGAATGTAATGTCCTAAAAATATCAACAAAGTCCTACTGTTCTATTGTGTCACTGAGTTTCTCCATTGCCTTATTTATTTCCTGTCTGGAAAATCTGTCCAATGATGTTAATGGCATATTAAAGCTTCCTAACATGATAGTATTTCCATCAATTTCTCTCTTTATATCTGTACATTTTGCTTTATGTATCTAGGTGCTCCTATACTGGGTGCATATATGTTAATGAGTGCAATATTCTCATCTTGTATTGCTCCTTTGATCATTATATAGTATTCTTTATCTTTCTTTATGGCCTTTGTTTTAAAGACTATTTTGTCTGAGATCAGTATTGCTACTCCTGCTTTCCTGTAGTTTACATTGCATGAAATACCTTCTTACACCCTCTCTCCTCTCACTCTCAGTCTATGTGTGCCCTTCTCCCTAAAGTGAGTCTCTCGTATGCAGCATACTGTAGGTTCTTATTTTATTATTCAGTCTGCCATTCTGTCTCTTTTGATTGGAGCATTTATTCCATTGACATTTACAGTAATTATTGATAGATATGTGTTTGTTGCCAAATTGAACATAGTTTTCAAGTTGATTTGGTAGTTCCTCTTTGTTCCTTTCTTTTCCTTTCTGTGGTTTGATAATTTTCTTTTGTATTATCTTCGTTTCTTTTTGTTTTTTTGTGACTCTATTATATGTTTTTAACCTGTGGTTACCCTGTTTTTCAAGTATATAAACCCATTACTTTATCTGTTTGCTTTAAATTTATAGTCATATAACCTCAAACACATTCTAAAAAGAATGAAAAAAAGAAAAAGATCTATGTTTTCTTTCTCTCCTCTCCCACCTTTAATGATTTTGATGTCCTTTTTTTACATCTTCATGTTTATTCTGTTGTAATTCATTGTAGTTATTGCCTTTCCAGTTATGGTCTTCTCCTTTCTATAGCATCTTGCATCTTTTCTATTTAGAGTACATTTTCAGTATTTTTTTTATTATCAGTTTACTATGGCTGAATTCTTCAGTTTTGCTTGTCTGAAATTCTTTGTCTTTCCTTCTATTCTAAAAGATATCCTTGCTAGGTAAAGTATCCTAGGTTGCAGCTTTTTCTCATTTAGGACTTTGAATAGACCTTGCCACTCCCTTCTGGCCTGCAGTGTTTATGTAGAGAAAACAGCTGAAAGCGTTATGGGGGTTCCCTTGTAACTAACTCTTATTTTTCTCTAGCTGCCTTTAGAATCATTTCTTTATCTTTAACCTTGGACATCTTAATTATGTCTTGTGTGGGTCTATTTGGGTTCTTCTTGTTGGGGACTCTCTGTGCTTCCTGTGCTTGGCTATCTGATTTCTTTTTCAGGTTTGGTAAGTTTGCAGTCATGATTTCTTCAAATAACTTTTCAATTCCCTTTGCTCTTTCTTCTCCGCTGGGACCCCTGTTATGCATGAGTTGGTATACTTTATATTATCCCATAGGTCTTTTCTATTGCTTTTATTGGTTTTTATTTGCTTTTCTGTCTTCTGTTCTGATTGGGTGAATTCTGTTATCCTGTCTCCTAATTACTTATTCATTCCTCTGCATTGTCTAGTCTGCTTTTGACTGCCTTTTGCTTGTCTCTTATCTCAGCCATTGAGTTTTCTGTTTCTGATTGGCTCCTCTTCATAGCTTCAGTTTCCTTTTTAAAGTATTCTCTGTCTCTATTTATAATCTCTTTTAGTTCCTTTAGTTCTTTGATCACTCCCTTTTTGAAGTCATGATGTAGTAGACTTTGGAGGTCTATTTCATTGATCATTCTTTCAGGGGATTTCCCTTGTTCATTTAATTGGGAATGGTTCCTCTACTTCTTCATTTTACTTATATCTCTCTGTCGCTAAGGATTATGGAGTATCAGTTATCTACTGTAATCTTGAAGGTATATATTTTTTTAAGGACACAGAAATAAAACTAAAGAAATAAAAACCAAAAAACAGAAAACAAAAAAGAAAAAATAAATTTAAAAAAATGTTAAGAATTAAAAATTTTTTAAAGAAACAAATTTAAAAAAAGTTAAAAATAAAATTAAATATTAAAAGTTTAAAAATTTTAAAAGAAGAAAAAAATGAAAAAATGAAAAAAAGAGAATGCATCCCCGTGTAGACCATGCACCCCTAATAATTTTGTTGTGAGATCTGTTTTTAGTATGGATGGTTGTCTTGTCTTCCTTTGGTATGTGTTTGCTGTTATCCTTTTGATTGTAGGTGTGGCCAGTGTTCTGCTGACCAGAGCCTTCCTTGGCCATTGAGTGGGGCCTCCTTTCTTTCCTGTTCTTGTCACAGCCTTGACAGGGCTGGGTCTGTTCCCCTTTCGTTGGAATGGAGGCTTCCAGATCCATTTCTGAGCTGGGGTGAGTAGTAGGCAGGGTGGGAGTGCTTTAAGTACTCTGTTGACTTTGACTCTGCCCTTGTCCCTGCTTTAGCTGCTGGAATGTCAGTATGCTGCTCTGGCATCCCCCAGGCTCTATGCCCTCAGAGCTACTAGTGCAGTTACTCCAATTTCTGGGTTGCACGACTGAATCATGGTGCACTATTGGATCAGCACCTTTCCTAGCACTTGCCCCAGGGGCGAACTCCGCTCACCAGTTCCAGAGGCCTGTGGGTCATGCCACTAGATCAGTGCATCTCCCAGTGCTGCATCCAGACATGCTAGGTGAATTGCAGAAAATGGCCACACCTGCTCGCATCCCCACTGTGTGCCAGAACTCTCCTCTTTGCCTGTTTGTCTTAGAGGCGCAGGTCCACATAGGCACCCATGAAGCAGAAGGGTCACCTCTGCTTGGGACTGTAAACAAATCTCAGTCCTGCCTACGAAGTTATGGAGACCCTGGGTTTGGATTCAGGTTTCACCCCACCTCCACCTGGGAGCTGTGCCCCAGTGAATATAGTGACTGTGGCTGAGCCCCATCTCTCTTCTCCTGAGAATGCACCAGCAATGGTGCGGCAGGCCTGTGGAGATAAATACTAAGGTGCCCCTCCTCCCAGAGAGCACCAGATGTGTTGCTTTTTAAAAAATTTTATGGGAGACTCAGGCTGTTCTGTTCTGTATACACTCCCTGCCATAGCACATAGCAAACTCTAGTCCCCTGAAATTGCCTCTGTGCCGTCGGCCCCCAGTCCTCCACCCAGCTTGGGCAGCCTGCCCTGTCCCTCACCCACCAGTTCAATATAAGACTGGGGATTGCAGGGACCCTTTGTGCCCATTTCACTTAGTTCTGTTGGCCAAGGGCTGCTGTGCACAGATCCGAGCCTCAGAGATTTCCCCTCCATCCCCGCTGACCTCTGTTGGAGAGGGAGAGACCCAGCTTAGGAGTGCTGCTCTTTCTTTGCTGTTCCCTCCTTGTGGGACAAGTCCTGTGCTAATTTCCTTTTTCTTCTTCTTCTTTTATTTTTTTCTCCTACCAGATTTGTGACAAATTTTGTCTTTTGAAGAAGGTGATGTTCTGTCAAAGTTCAGCAGGTGTTCTCAGTGAATGGGTGGGTCCGTGGGTGTCTCTCTTGGTGTATTTATGGGGGAGGGTGAGCTAAGAGCATCCTTCTACTCTGCCATTTTGGCCACTCTCCTCGAAGACTGAAACTATTGCTGATATGTTATTCCTTGAAGTAAATGATAGGTACGCAATGTTTATTATATTGTGTTATAAAATAAATATGCATCAAACATTGTTTGTATATTCTATATTCTTTTGATTGAAGAAAATAATTCACAATATATTAACAATTAAAAATAGTAATATTGTCTTCTTCTTGTTTCTAATGCAGTGAAGGACATTACAAAGCTAATAGTCTTATGGTTTAAATAAGATGGGAACTGTGAAAGAAAAAAGTTAACCAGATCAGTTAAAAAGGCAATGAAGATTTTTCAAGAGTATTTCAAAAAAAAAGGAAGAGACTATTGGAAGAGGGGAGAGAGATGAGACTCAATTGCACTGAACCGAAGGTGGGAGTGGAGGATTTTCAAATGCTGGGGTTGAGCCAATGGACAACTGAGGCTGTTGAGCTCAGGCCATCCATGTTTGCCTAACTTACGTTAGGAGCCCACCCTCCCATGGAGACCAGGAGAGAGGGTGCTACATCCTTCTGTGATTTTATTTCAAAGGAATGACTCTCAGGTCCTTGAGAAAGACCTTTCTGGGTTGTACAATCGGCAAAGGCTGCAAAGAAGTTTCAATTTCAGTGGGGCAGAGAAAGCATTTACAATGACAATGACAAGTTTCTCAAGGGAATGCTCTCAAGAAAAGAGGTAGGGGCCAGGAGTCACAAAAAAGCCTGTCTAAAATTTAGCAAAGCAGAAAGGAACTCTAATGTCGTCTTCATCAGAAATAAGGAAATAAGAAAGGAAAAAAAAGTTAGGGTTCAAGAATGGAAACTGAGTGCCAACCATACCTATCGAAATAAATGAGTAAGATTTTGTCCTTTTACCTGTGTGGACAAGTTGATGGTAAGAAATGGGAACAGATTAAGGGAACAGAAAACAGGCTAATGAAAACCCAGAAGGTAAGGTTTGAAAAAGAAAAGTTCAGAAACAGAAATGAGGAAAACATCCTCTGAGTCCCATGTAGACCTGATGTTCATTGGTAATAAGGTAGCAAGATATTAAAAAAAAATACTGTTTTGTGATTTAAAAAATCAATAAATCAAAAGGTTTCATTAGTAATTCAGAAAAAAATGATCAAATCGTTATGGTGTTGAACTCATGGTGCTATTCTAATATCTGACAATAACAGAAAATAAATACTTACAGAATATATGATGTTAAATAATGCAGGTATAAAATAAATAATACTTTAGATGTCAAATTGTGATAAAAATAAGAACAAATTAGACTAACATTTTAAGTTGATGAGTAAGACAACTCTTTAAATACATAAATATACACAACTAGAAACACTGACCAGTTTAATAATACCATGCTCTGCTATAATGTAAGTTATAATACTTTGAGTTTATTGATGAAAGTAAATGTCACTATTCCAAAGATTTATATACTTTACTTTCATTTCATTTTCCCACTCACTGCCAAGTGATTTTTCATCTAATTTAGGAAAAATAACACAAAATTAAACCTAGACCTTAAGTAATTCTGCCTTACTAGTTAAAATGTTATGTAGTAACTGGATAACATAAATTAAGTTTATTTTCTTGGTCGAGTTTTAGAATATGTGAAATTGATTTTTTCATACTTAAATCTTCATGAAAATACAATAGTATACAACTCTTTTATTTCATGTTAAAGATTATTTTTCTTTTCATGGATCTTAATTAAAAAGAAAGACCATTCTGTATCTCTTGTTCTAAATACAAAACTCCTGTCCCTGACTTAATAATCATGAGTTCTGGTGGCAGATAGTTTATGTATTTGTTTCTGTGTTTCCTTGCTCCAAGGACAATGCAGCATTTCTGCTTCAAAGTGAGTACTGCTGTTTTAAGAGCAAACAGTGTATCTGCAGTTTATATGGTTCCCTATATAAACACGACTGCACTCCTCCTGAGTACAGAAAGTGTCTGGGCACAGGGACTGCCCTGGGGACTGAGAGCAACTCTGGGTGAAGCATTCACATTTACAATACAGAGATTTTTTTTTCCCTCCCCTTCACTTTCAATTTGCTCATAGGAGGATAACTGTGATTTCACTTACTGAGTGTTAAACATTTTTATATAACACTATAAATGGGACAATTTAGGCTAAAAAGCAGTGCACTTTATTTTGTAAAATGACCTGAATGTTTGTATTGGTGTTTCCCTGGAAAAGAGCTCACTAGCCATTGGATTTACTGCCGAGGCAGAAGATGAGCTCTGTGTGAGGACTGTACCCAGAAAAAGAGCTCCTGCAGAGAGGATGGGTGGTGTGAAATCCAGCCGGGCCGCCGCTGGCCAGGCACCGCCCCCTTCTTAGCCTGGAGGGATGGGTATGACCACCCACCCCTCTGCCTGTGGACGGGGAGTGGGCCTTACGCTAACTATGACCCTTCCTTCGGCAGAATCGTTAAGTAGACTGCACTTTTCCAAGATGTGCTGAATACAACTTCTCAGGTGGGATTTCCTGGTACAAAACTAAAGAAGTGTCTTCTAGACAATTATATCCAGTTTAAATTTCAGTTGTGTTTTGCAGATTGGTGTGATGAAGAAACCAACATTTAAGTTTTTAAACTGTGCTCTGTTCAGTATGTTGCAGGAGCCATGCAGCTCTGTTTGGACTAAATAGAAGAGGAAGGGAGGAAAAGAGAAAACGACAAACCTTGAGGTACAGTGGAGGAGCCCCCAAGAATACCTCCACGGAGGAAGCGTGGTTGTGTGAAGACAGAATTCTGCTAACTGGCAACATGATATGGACTTGAAGAAGCGTTCCACAATTGAAGAAGTTAAAAAAAAAAAGGCAATAATTTATAGTACTTAACTGATTTCAAGATAGAAGTAAATACCTGATGAAGGTAATTTTCCATCTGGAACTGTGTGAGGTGTCAAAATTATATTGTACAACACACACAAATATCTACATAAATATATATAAACACATGTTTTGGCAATAAATACGTACATTATACATAACTATTATTTTTCAATAATTACCTTGTTGACATTTGCAAACAAATCTGTTGATGTGATCCTCCTGGTCTGCACCATTTAGACATGGTGATGAAGAACATGCATTGATATTAATTTCACAAAATTGCCCAGAAAATCCAGGAAGACATCTAAGAGAGAAAAGTGAAAAATACACATGTATATGTGATACACATGAGTCTATATTTTAGAGTTTATATTTGCCAAATTAAGAATAAAATTAAGGACATGAAGCCATCGCTTACTATAGTTGATTTATGAGAGATAATTTAATGAATACTTACCAGTATTTTCAATGAAATCTTCTTATGAGTTAAAGAATTGGGATGGATAGGTTAGGAGTGTGGGACTAGCAGATTCACATGACTATATATGAAACAGATAAACAACAAGGACCTACTGTATAGCACAAGGAATCTCTTTGCTGTAAACCTGAAACTAATATTGTTAATTGACTACACTTCAATGAAAAAAAAAAAAGAAATGCAAAAAAAATTGGGATGAAGAGGAGTAAAAGCCAAGAGAACAAGAAAAATGAACACAGAAAATCTGTATTTCTGTTGTGAGGCAGAATCATACAAGACAGCGTAAATTTTTATTTATTAATGTTCAAATTGCCTTTTAAAAATGCATACTCTCTGATAACAGAAATTAAATTCCTAAGAATTATTGCAAAGCTAATACATTCTTGAGCTTTATACTTATCATTAATTGTTTTAAATATACCACTATCCAAAGATATCATAGAACGTTATAGTATGACATTATGAAGCCATGATGAGCAGGGAAACTATATATGTATGGAAATAATATGCTTTGCAAATCAACTTCTGGTTTCTGCCTCCCTGAATTCATCTAAACATATTTTAATGTGGTTACTAAGGAGGTCTGAGCTCTCCTTCCTTGAATTTGTTAACAGCGCATGTCACAATCACTTCCTTGTGCTAAATAGCTCTGAATCAAAATAATGCACATTACTGGATGGAAGGATGCACCATCAGCATGGCATTTCAGCTGCCTGCACTCCTTCATTAGTAATTCTTTGCTATGTAAAGCTTTTTTATTTTTCTTTTCTTTAAATCCCTAATCACATTTAGTGAGCAAATAATTAGAAATAATCATTTAGGATTCCATTCATCAGACCGTTATTATTTCACATCAACTAAGCCTTTCTGAAATAGCTGATTTCTTTGGGGAATAAACACTGTTAACCATTTTTCTTTGTCATCCAACTAATAGGAAGTTTTAGGTCTATCTCAGCGCTAAAGGCTGGGCTGAATGCTAGGTGATTAGGAGAATTTAATGAACATATCATTTCTAAACAATGAAACACTGAAAACCAGACACCAGAGCAGCCATGTGTTTGAATCAATAAATAAAATGGAAGAATTAAGATTTCAATGATGTGTTTAAACAACTTAGAGTAGAACTATTTTAGACAAATTACAATATTGCATTCTTCCTGGGAACATCAATCTTGTATGTAATCATGGATCTGAAATGGATTCCATGGGAAATTCCCCAGGAGACCATTTGCTAATTAAACAGAAGCAAAGACAGTATATAGTGCGTCATATTAAGGACACGTGGTATTAATAGTTTTGGAATTCTTGACATGGAGATGACACAGAGATGAGCAAGATCCTGGGAATTGTCAGCTCTGTGACCCTGATAAATGACATAAGTTTTACATTTATAAGTATCCATTAGGTTTCTTCATCTATAATTGCAGGATTATATCTAAGCTAAAATTACAAGTCGATTTTGAGGATGAATTTAAACAGTATTTAAAAAGTAAATGTAAAATGTACTGATTAGAATGTGACAAAAATTCAAGTACTTTTTAAATGCTAGTAATTTTTAGTGCTCTTTTTATTGTTGTTATTTACATTATTTAGTGAAAAAGGCACAGTATGGAGATAAGTTAAACTACTATTTCTGTGTGCTTAAATCCTCTTAAAAAACCTTGCTTGCTATTCTTTAACCATCACAAAAATGTTTTAAAATATTTTATGGTTTCTGCCAAAAAAGAGAATATGCTATAATATCTGAGTACTATAGTTAAATTGATATAATTGTATTGAAATCTATTCTAAGAAATAATGATGGTTATGTACCACTTATCTACCTTTTAACCAGTTAAAAGAGGAAAATAATGCTTTTCTCTGGAGAAATCTGATGGAAAGTGATCAAAGTTCATGCCAATAATGGGATGAACCAACATCACGTACATCCTGATGGCATATCTTGGAAAGGACACAGCATAATTAACATAGTATTTCTGCTCAGAGTGAATAATCTGAATCTGAATCTGAGCTATATATATATATATATCAGAAAACAATGTGTATGTACCTGTGTGTTGTTTTTCATGAAGATGATACAGGAAAAGTGTGGGGCATGAGAAGATGGCCATGTCCCAGGTCCCAGGTGAGTCACTGGGATGTCCCTCATCAAGTGAGAGTCCTTGGCTTCATGTGGGATAGAATTCAAGAATGAGTCATAGTAGAGTGAGGGTAGATTTATTCAGAGACACATACTTCAAAGACAGAGTGCAGGCCAGCTCAGAAGGCAAGAGAAAGCCATGAGAGGCATGGGGATTGTTAGCTCTTATGGGCTCAGTAATTTCATATACTAACAAGCGGAAGGATTATTTTGACTACTTTAGGGAAGGGAGGTGGGTTCCCGGGAATCGGGCCACCATCCACTTTTTTGACCTTTTATGGTTAGCCTATGAACTGTCATGGTGCCCGTGGGAGTGCCATGTGGTATGCTAATATATTACAATGAGTGTATAATGAAGGTCAAGTTCCATTGGAAGTCAAATCTCCCACCATCTTGGGCCTCAGGGTCCACTGGGAGTTGAATTTTCCACCATCTCAGAGCCAACTGCTGTATCATTTCTCCCTAATGACTGTGTCCTGCCCCCTTCCTTCCTGTCTCAGTGAGATAAATTTCCATTACTGAGGATGCACTGATGTACAGGTACTCCAAGTGTACTGGTGAGAGTGAAAATTAGACCTTATCAATGTGTTTTGAAAGCTACATACATTTGTATTTATTTTAAGTTAGTAATTCCCTTGCCAGGAATTTATTCTTGAAATGTTATCATCAAAAAGACAAAGATGAACTAATGAGAATATTTGTGGCAGGCAGAATTCTAAGATGATGTGGGTGAAACCTATAACTGTGATGAAACATCACAGTGCTTGTGCTAAGGTGTATGGCAGTAGGGGTGTACCTGGACTGAGCCTAACCTAACTGAGTGAGTTCTTCCAAAGCAGAGAGACTTTTCTGACTGGTGCAGAAGAAGTGGGGAGAGTCACACTGTGGAGAGAGTCACACCTAGAAGAACCAAAGCCAAAAGCCATGTTGTGATGGTGGGGGCCATGCAGTGAGAACCCAGGATGATATCTGGGACCTGTAAGTGTTCCCTGGCTGACAGAAAAATGGGACCCCAGTCCTGCAGTCCCAAGAAAATGAATTCTGCCATAACCAGTGAGCTTGGAAAGGGTCCCCAAGCCTCAGATAAGAACTGCAGCTGCCCCAATATTATTTCTAATAGCAAGTAACTGGAAATCATCCATATGGTTAGCAATAAAGATCAGGTGGGCAAACTATGACATAGCGTTCAGTGATTAACTTCCATGTTTGCAAAGCCTCTATGCACACAGCCTATGTGAAAGCAGTTCTGTGTATGCATTTCTGTCTCTGTTTTTTATATATACTCATGTGTTTTTATATCACATATTGTTATTGGTTAAACTGGTTCTCACAGAAGAGAGATCTGAAGGCCTAACCCCCAGTACCACAGAATATAACCTTATCTGGAAATAGGGTCTTTGGCAGATATATTAGAGTTAAGATGAGGCCATTAGAGCAGGCCCTGATCCAAGGTGACTGGTATCCTTATAGAAGGGAGAAATTTGGACTCAGAGACAGACACAGAGGGAAGATCGTGTGAAGATACAGGGAGACTCACATCCACAAGCCAAGGAAGGCCCGAGGTTACCAGCAGTGATGGAGAGATGTGAACGTCCCCTCACAGTGATCAATCAGCAGGAACCACCCCCCTCAACACCCTCATTTTGGACTTTTAGCCCCCAAAACCATGAGACAATAATTCCTGTTGTTTAAACCCACTAGTTTTTAAGCCAGAAACTAGTACACATCTTTTCATGCTCATGTTGAGGAAACTGCAATAAAACAGTGACTATTTCAGTCATTGAAAATTTATTTAGGTGGGTTCTGAACATGAAATTGTTAGTACTCAATTATGTTTGACCTATTAACATGGCAATTTTGCTTCAGTCTTTTCATTTGTTTTATATTTTTGCATTTCATTTTTGAAGCTTTCATAATAAGTACCTATTAGTTTTATTACTTGCAAAAGTTGGTAACCCTCTTTAAAGAAATTGGGGTTATTTATGTCCTTATATATGTTAAATAAAGATTAATGACTACCTTGTAAAGTCATTTCCTTTCTTATGTTCCCTTTTCTTCAGTATCTTCATATCTGCCCTGTGATATTTCACAGTTTATGCATTATCTGTAAATATGTCAGGTTTTAATTTGATTTATTAAATACAGATATGACTGAAACAGCAGTTATCTTATAGGGAACTATATTCAATGCCTTGTAATGGCCTAGAATGAAAAAGAATGTGAAGATGAATATGTTGTGTGTGTGTGTGTGTGTGTGTGTGTGTATTTATATATGTATAACTGAAACACTATGCTGTACATCAGAAATTAACACAACATTGTAACTGACTATACTTCAATTTAAAAAAAAAAGCAGTTTTCTGTTTCTACTGAAGCAAAGTAATTAATGGGAGATTAATATTGAATAGTCAGAATATGCACTGAAATTTCCCTATAAAACTTCAGTTCATGGCCTAACAGATTAAAGCTAGCTCTTCCTTCTGTGAAGTGTTAATGATTCAGTAATCATTTAAGGATTCAGTGAAAGCTACAAAATCTGCTAAGAAACGTGCTGGTGGTGTCTAGTGGGACAGACAGACGTCAAGGCAGTAATTGTACAGATGTACGGTACAGTCTAATGATGGAAACTACATAAACTATGTGGAACTACCCAAATCAAAGGTGAGAAAACTCCCCCTGAGGAAGCGATTTATAAGGTGACATCTGAGTTTTGCAAGATAAGCAGAAACCAGCTGCAGAGAGGGCTGGGGGTTGGGTTATATAGAAGGCTGATTAAAAATAGAGCATCTATCACTGGACAAAGTTCAGTGATCTTGGTTAAAACTTGAGAAAAAAAGGGTTATAATGCCATTGTCTGCTAAATACAGTATTTCTTTTGATATCAATCTTGATATTGTAGAAATACTTTTCAAATCTGCATTTTCTGTCACGAATAAATCTCATTAACTGCTCCACTCCAAACGGCCACTTCTGTCACTGCAAATTTATATAGGGGCAGCTATACATTATTAACAAGCTGTGAAAAGTCACTGGCTAAATGTCACCAAAGCTGAGAAATAGCTGCACCTTGGGATTCATATAGCAAACAGTTTAGTTTTAATCATCTTGGACCACAAGATGTCTTGACATTTGAGCAGCAACTTTTTCCTCTTTAACTTGCACTGGAATCAGACCTCTATTATCTCAGCCATAATTTTCAGCTTAAACTGTGATAGAAAGTTTTGCCTTCTAAATTAAAGTGGTGAAAAAAGTTGATCCATCAAAGACCTTATCACTCATTTAATCAATACTCATCTTCAGCCTTCCCTTCCCCCACCAGCCAAACAAGTGAGCAAGGGCAGCTATAAATTTCAAGCATCTTTAGAAATGCCGGAAGTGTTCTGAGCTCACTACCTTTCTGTTACATTAACACCTATGAGAAATGAACTTACTGACCTGCCCTAAGACATGACGATTGATTTTACTCTGGTGTGTTTTATTTTGATAAAATAAGTAGGTTTCATACTTTTAAGTATGCATATGAATCTTTTTCTGGTCAAGGTTTAATAATATTATTAGCTCATCAATCTATGGTGCCCACAAAATGTCTAACTTTATTAACAGTATTTTACTGAAAATATCTATTACATGATATCATGATTTTTAATTTTTTAAAGATATATCATTTTAGTTCTTAACTATGGAGAGGTAACTATGGTCACAACAATAATACAAAGAAAATATATTTTTAAACTAATACTGATCATAGAAAATTGTAAAATAGGCAATACAGAAAGTGGTCATCAACAAAATTCTATCAAACGTAAATTGTGAGAACACCTGTGTGCTTCATGTCTTTTGTAATTTTGTTCCATGTGTGGGCAGCAAGCTATGGATGAACAATTATTAGAAACAATTACCTTGATTCCCTATTTCTAATTATCAGGCCTGAGATACATTTAGATGTAAGCTTTACTTTGTTTCCTGTGTAATTTCATTTTACATTAAGAAGACAACACATAAATAATTGTAGTCACCCCATAAAATGTAAAGATGCAATAAAGAAGAATAATTAGGGACTCGACACCTTGAAAACACCCAGATTGCGCAACTGAACTCAAGATATCCTCTGCACAGAGGTGCTAGGAATACAGTTTGCCATTCCATATGCCCCGTGAATACCTGTTCTGTTTTTCACAACTGAAACTTATAAAAAAAAAAAAAGAAAAGAGAAATAACTTACAATCAAATTAACTGATTTCTTACAGGTCTCTGTCAGTGGGCTCCTATTTTATTTAAAAATACATGTATAATAAAGTCAGGTATAAGGAGTATAAAAATTTATACATGGAAAAGAAAGGACCACCAGGACACTCTTTGTTGTCGTCCTCACTCTGGACCTGGGTGCTCTGAGCAGCCATCATCCGGAGCATTGCCAAAGACCACAGCAGTAAAAGACAGGAGCTCTGCAAAGTCTACACCAGTTTCTCTGCCAACAGGGTCACATATCATATCCAGCCAAGTTCATTAGCTGAAAATATTGATGCTCCTCCACCCAAACAGAAGTACAGTTATACTATGTGCTTGGAAAAGAGGAAAACTGGAATCTTTGGCAAAAAGAACTATGCATATCACAACATAAAATGAGGTGATATTCTAACTATATTTCTATGATCTATCTCTATCTCTTTATTTCTCTGTGTCTGCAAAAAGACTCATGCAAATGAGAATTTTAACTTTGTGTATTACGTATGTATATAAATATATACATAAAAATTATATAGACTTAGAGTTGTCATGAATGACACATTCTATTTTATTTCTGAAACTTTATTTAAATAGTGTTCTGGCATTTATAAAGCACTGCATTTGGGGTTTTCAAATAATTAATTAGTACACTTGTAAATATATATTTAATAAAATAGAAAAATAGTCTTTTGTGAGTGAAATAGGAATAAACTGAGAAAAAAATTAAAGAGTTAGGGAGAGATGGTAAAAGCAAAACATAATTAAATTATAGTAAGTGGTTTGTGAAAGGGATTTATACAAAATCGGATTTCAAGCTCTTATACCGTAAATCAAATTTAGCCTTACTTGGCTCAAAGATGATATAGTTTTTTTTCCTTTAGACTATATTTTAGGTTCCAGGCTTTGTATAAAATTTAGACTCAAAGAAAATAACCTTAGTCACTTTCAATATTGTCATTTTCAGGTTTTTGGTTGTTTCAAAATTATCATCATTCTGAAGTATATTTATATGATATTTAAATGTCTTAAATGAATGGGTTTGTTAACTGTGTGTAGGAATTAAAAACAAAATTTGGAAATCATTATTTTACTGACATAAGAATTATACTTAATATCTTCATGCTTAAATTTACCCATTTGTCATCACCCATTTTTTTTCACTCCCAAGGGCCCTTTTCTTTTTGCCTATCCTTGCTATTCACAGGAAGTTATGCTCTTACTGTTTCCTGAAGTTAAACCAGCAGTGTTTCCATATCCACTAGCATCATATATTCAGGCCTTTCACTCTAAGGAGAGTCCAAGGATTCCCTGTCTACTATCTTTTGCCATTAAGGTCATCTTACTCATTGCTTTTGCCTGTAATTTCCCAGTTACTGCTCCCTCAGTCCAAGACAACCGTGTGCCCCTGTAATTCTCAGTTTAATGAAATGACCAATTCTAATAATTACAGAAGTCAAGACTGTCTTCTAAATCCTGACTTCTTTTTGAGATTTGATGCAATAGATCACTCTCCTCTTGAGAGCTCAATTCTCCCTTCACTTTCATGCCATTCCATTCTAACATTTTACTACTTTTCTTTCACTATTTTAAGCTCAATCACCCACTTTCTAAATGTTCTTTCATTGGGCTCTAAGATCTGTCATCTCCTTTTTTATTACCTGTAAGTTCTTGCTAAGTATGACCACTCCCAGATAAATGTCATTTATCACCAAAATGACAATGAATTAGACCTAAAATTAGACCGTAATGTTGAGTTTCCACTTAGTTATCCCCACCATAGATGGTCTACCGACACCTCAGAATGAACCTAACACCAAGCTCTTTGTCCTACCTCTGCCCCAACCTCTTCCGATCTATTCAATAGGCTATATGAAAGGATCATTCTTATTTCACGCTGATTGGTCAGGTTCTTCAAGGAAATCTGAAATATTTCTCAAAATTTGCCCAGTTCTACTATATTTACTGTTACTATCCTCTATCCTAAAACACATTGAACTTTTAACATTTTCCTCAATTTCCTGATCCTCTATTCTGATTTTCATCATCTGCATCTTTTCTTTCTAAAACCTAGATTGTAATAAGTCACTCACTTTCTTTTTGGAAAAAAAAAAATTCTGTCCCTGAAAATTGATCATGCTAGATTAGATGAGTTATGACCAGGGGAAGGACAAACACTAGCATGTTGATTCCCTGGCTTCTAAATACATGTGATTTCACCCCCTAAAATGAAATATATATATTTGAGCTAAATTTATTACAGGTTATTTGACATAATGAACCAGTGTATATTATCAGTCACATTCTGCTACAGATTCATTGTGAAATGTAACTATTTTTCTAAGATCGTTCCCATCTTCTTATCTATTCTACAGTAAGAATTTCATCAGGTAAATGTAGAGAATGTATATACCTCATTCTGGGGAAAGAGAGAGAGAGAGCGATTCAATTTCTTGTCACTTAATACCCTTCATGTACTGCTTACTGCAGAATAGTGTTTTCTGCAAATTGGAGAATTATTTCTTGCCCTTGACTAGATCCCAAGAGGTAGCACTACTGAGATGGGACATAGATGAAATAGACACCAGTGGCTGAATTACAACTTCTGAGACATTTATTAGAGAAGCTGGTAGGAAGAAAGTTAAGAAAAAGAATTATAGGCAAAAAAACCCCCAAAACAAACAAAAATATATTTGCAACTGGTAAAAATGATAAGAGGTTAATATCCAAAATATGCAAA
This sequence comes from Vicugna pacos, assembly GCF_048564905.1. Lineage (NCBI taxonomy): Eukaryota > Metazoa > Chordata > Mammalia > Artiodactyla > Camelidae > Vicugna > Vicugna pacos. The sequence continues at coordinate 7,308,502 of NC_132994.1, read as the reverse complement.
GAATTCATACAACTGGACATCCAGAAAACAGTTACATGATGAATAAATATTATGCACAACATGATTAATATAATTCACACTGCTATATGCTATATATGAAAGTTGATAAAAGAGTCAATATTCAGTTCTCATAACAAGAAAATTTTTTTCTTTTATTTTGTATCTATATGAGGTGATTGATATTCACTAAACTTATTGCAGTTATCATTTTATGATCTACATAAATCAAATCATTGTGCTGTAAACACTACACAGTGCCGTGTGTCAATTATGTCTCGAGAAAACTGGAAGAAAAAATAAAGTCTTTGCCCAATAATTAAAAAAAAACAAAAATTTTACATTTTCCTTCCATAGGTTGAGAAGCACAGCAAATTCTATTAAAGCAGAAAAGCACCTATACCATTATTATATATTTAAATAAATTTCTTTCACCATGATACATTCATAATGTGTGATTGATTTTGATTATTTCATAATTTACATCTATTAACTATGTTTCTTTTTGGTTATTTTACCATCTTCATAGTTTGGTTTCCAAAATAGATGGCATCAGAACATACATTAGGAGACTTCCATATTTTATATGCTCTAGATCAAGTTATATGTAGTGGGAAGTGGCTGTTGTAAGCTTGAAATTACTCATATGTAATATTCTCTTGACTTACACACCGTTTTGGAGATAAGGCTTTAAACTTTTCAATGTATTTCATTTTGATATTCCATTCATGTTATTTTTTTCCTTCAGATGACTGTTAATTCATATTTTTTCCTGACTAATAAACAATTTCAGAGTTTTAAAATATTTATCCTCTTTCTACTTTATTGTTATAGACTTTAGGAGTTCACAGAGCACCAAATACAATAAATAAAAAAGAACTACTCTAAAATATGCTGCTATAAAAGTTCCATATGTAGAATAAATAAACAAGATTATACTGTATAGCACAGGGAAATATATACAGGATCTTGTGGTAGCTCACAGCGAAAAAACATGTGACAATGAATATATGTATGTCCATGTATAACTGAAAAATTGTGCTGTACACTGGAATTTGACACAACATTGTAAAATGACCATAACTCAACAAAAAAAAGTTTAAAAAAAAGTTCCAAAATCTGTATATAGAAGAAAATTCTAAACATTTTTAGAAAGAAAGAATCAGGTGTTAAATAATTGCAACCAAGAATAGCATTTAACTTGCTGACACAACAATTCTATCATCATCCTGAGGGAAAAATTTCCCAAACTAGAAACATATTCAGTCAAGTGTGATAGTAAGGATGCCTTTAGATGTCAAAGATTTTTTTTTAAAAGACCAATCTCCAAACATCTTCTGTTGTTACTGTTGGAAAAAAGAAAGCATGAGTTCCAGAAACCAGTCCACCTGGCCACAGATGTCTAAAAAAAGAAGGCACTAGTATATTAAGATTGTACAAAATTTTGAGTGGATGATGCAAAATGTAGAAATAACTGTGAATATAAATGTTTGAGGGGAACAGAATTTACCACCCCAAAACACATCTTTTTGGCAAGTTAATTATTTAAAACCAGTTCTTTTCTAAGGAATAGCAGATATGGGGAAAACTCTGAAAACCAAGGAGTCACTCTTTTCTAAAAACATTTGCATTTGTAAGGAAAATCTTCATCTGTAAGGGTGTCTTCCTTTTCTCTACAAGGAGGAAGAGGATGATCACATCTTTAGAAACTCAATGGAAAAAGCAAGGAAATTTTTCTTTTAATTACTGAGTAGTATTCCATTGTATAAAAAGAAAGAATAAAATAATGCCATTTGCAGTAACATGGATGGACCTGGAGATTGTCATTCTAAGTGAAGTAAGCCAGAAAGAGAAAGAAAAATACCATATGATATTACTCATTTGTGGAATCTTAAAAAAAAAAAGAAAGAAAGAAAGAAGAAGAAGAAAAAAAAAGGATATTATGAACTCATCTACCAAACAGAAACAGACTCACAGACAGTAAACAATCTTATGGTTACTAGCAAAAGTGGGTGGGAAGGGATAAATTTGGGAGTTTGAGATTTATAAATGTTAGCCATTATATATAAAAATAGATTGAAAAATTCTGCTGTACAGCATGGGGAACAATGTTCAATATCTTGTAATGACCTTTAATGAACATGAATATGAAAAAATATATATATGCATGACTGGGACATTGTACACCAGAAATTGACACATTGTAACTGACTGTACTTCAGTTAAAAAAAAAATACAGCAAACTGCTAATTATCTTCAAAATGTACTCTATAAAAGGTTCCCTAGAGTGTAGAGGTAGGAAAAGATCAAAATACTTTATCTAAATAGTTAAATTTATAACTTTATACTACTCTTGTGCGACACCACTCCTTTCTCAGTGTCTTCTGTCCCTATTTGTGGCACCACCTCACCCAGCCCTCCAGCTAGAACTGTAATTATTGTGGGCTTGGATTACCTGCCCCAAGCTGGTGATCATGTTTTCCCCAATCTATATTGCCAGAAGAAATCACTTCTTTTGTCTATTGTAATCAGTTATGTAAAAAGCATGTCTTTTCCCCATAGTCTCTGCCTGTGCTTTCCACACCCTCTCCCTACCGAAGGGAACCAAAATTTGCCACCCCCAAAATTTGCCACCCCTCTTTAAGCTGATTATTTTTGAGACACAGCAGACACAGGGAAAGCTCTGAAAACTGAGTAGAATTTACCCTGTTGTAAGAGTCATTTGTATTTATAATGGAAATCTCCATTTGTAAGGGTGTCTTCCTCTCTTACCTAGAAGAGAAGGATGACTACATCTCTAGAAGCTCTTGTCAATGGAGAAGTCTTGACTGAGATCTACGTAACAACATACCCTTGTTCCTTGTCTCCTGTGTTTCCCTTGGTAACTTTCCATTAGTAAGCTTTCCCCCAACAGCCTTCTTTTGACTTTACCTGAAGATGATATTAAAGGGGATGGCTTGGGCCATTTAGGAGAGTTACTAGGTTTTCCTGGGTCTCTTCCACATACACAGGAAGTATATGTGCTATTCAACTTCTTTTTGTTTTTCCTACTATTAATCTGTCTTTTATTACAGTAGCAGTCTCAGCCAAGAGCCTAGAAAAATAGATGGAAAATTATTTTTCCTTCTCTACACCACACACTGGAGTATAACTTCTCTGTGGATAAAGACTGTTTTATATTCACTCTATATTCTTCATAGCACCTATTCAATTATTTCCCACACAGACTTCTTATAAAATTGTTGAGTAGATGAATAAATGAATAAATAATGAACTAAGAAAATAGTATTATAATGGCATTGAGTCAACTTTTTGTTCCATCCATGACTATTGTTGTCATGTTACATGCATCGTGTTATACACAGGGGATCTCAAAAACAATAACATATATTATTATTAGAGGAGAACCCACACTATTGCTCTGAAATTAGTAGCAAAAATGTGAATGCTCGTATTTTAACATAGCCTTCATGCATTTACTTATTTCATTTTTTAAAAACAAAATAAAATAAATTGGCTTATTTCAGTTTGAAACATACATAAGTGAGCCTTCCCAAATGGGATTAAAAACAATAGCAGGTGTAACAGAAATGTAGTTACTGCCTATGTAGCAATCTGATTTTACAGCTTAGTCTGTCTGAGATACTGGGAGTTGCAAAGGGATTTAAGAAATTTGAATAGGTATGAACTGTACTGAATATTTGTTGTATCTGAAAAGCAGGAAATTCACTATTAGATGTAAGAGAGAAAGGGAGAGAGAGGGAGAGAGGAGATTTCAGAGAGGGAAAATGAGGAAAGAGAGAGAAAGCATAGGGGATACGTATAAGGGTTCTGTGGAATTGATTGGCTGAAGGGTTCTGGACCAGCACTGTGAGTGGGAGAAAAGGTGAAGATGAGAAAAGGGGTTTGAGACATGATGGTGTGTGTAATAGAATGGGTCTCTAATGTTCTATAAGAGACATAATTAAGTGTTGCAATTCCTTTTTGATTATGTATGAGTCCTGGTCCATACGTTTTTATAAGTGTGGTTTTCTGCAGTCTTGGTCATATGGGCCTAGGGATTTCTAAAGTTACATGTGTTATATTTGTTTTTAAAGTGTCATTTATCTTGGGTTTACTTCCTTTTAGAATGCTGAGAGCAGGAGTGAGAAACACCTTCAACATCAGAATTGCACATTGATAGGGAAAAGTGGTATGTATACTGAAATAGTCAGATTCACAAACTGTTATTGAATCTTGCGGTATTTAATCTCGCACACTGGCCAAGAGGGCCCTAACATTCCCTTCAGCTTGACTAAACTTCACACATACCTTTTCCTGACTCTCACCCCCTGGCCTCCCTGTTCTCACGGCATTTCCGTTAGAAAACCTGTCACTGTCAAATTCTCCTTTTGACCCTTGGAAATGTACATCTTTTTGAAAGCCTCTTGTCAGTTTCACAACGAGGGATGTCTTTCTCAAGGACCTAGGTTCCAGCCCTTTGAAATGCAATCAAGGAAGACAGCTCCTCAGCAAGTGTCCGGAAGAGCAGGAGCCCAGCTTAAGGGGCTGCTTGTTCCAAGATGTAAACCACTTCCTGTCAAAAAGCAAGCTTACTTTTTCCTCTGGATAAGGTCTAGGAGTCCCCCCTCCCCAACTGTGAAATGTTCTCATGCTCTTATTTTCAGAGAAATTGAGCTCAGACTAGTTCTGGCCTCTCTTCCCTCTTGCGATAGCCTTGAATAAAGTCTGCTCTGCCTGTTTAACTCCGCCCAGTGAAACTTTTGCTCTGACAATACCAAGTGGCCAATACGTGAAGACAGCATGTAAGGAAAGGAACAGAAATGAAGCGTTAATGAAAGTCACAGAAACTTATTGTGTTGTGTTTGACATGTTTGCCATTATTGTATTCACACAGCTTTAATTGTTCAACTTCAAAATATTGGGCGGGAGAAAAATCATATTCCCTCATTTTTCTACATCAAATTTAGTTATCTTCTGAGCCCCCAGCTGATCACGCAGCAGGAAATTCAGCATTGCTTGTTCTGGGGACTCCTCCTCACTCACCCATGGGATCATCCAAGAACTTGGGCTTGACGGTGCCAGAAAACGGGCCAAGAGCTAAATATACGTCACAGGCAGGAGGCAGTACTTTTGTTCCCAGAGCTCATGTCCATGCTTTTTTTTTTTCATCTCTCCAAATCTGCTACCTGAGGTGTATTCTGGGCTACCTACCACTCTCAGTAATTTCTCCCCCCCACCAGCATCCTTCCTCCACCCCCATCCCAAATGAGCCCTGGACTCTGCCCCTGGGAGCCATTCCTCCTCACAGTATTGACAGAGCTTAACACACATCCCAAGACTACTGCCTCTTCCTCCCCCAGAGAAAAGGAACTTTCCTCCGCCTCCATCCTCTCAGGGCTGGAAACTGCTCCTCAAAATCACTCTTGTTTTCGGTTCTAAAACTAAAGAAATCTATTTATGTCTTTCCCTGGCGGAGGGCCAGGAAAGATACGCGGTCAGACTATGCTTTTGAAACAGCATGTGGGCGTCTTTTCCTAGGTGTGAGGAAGGAGTTTCAAGCTGGTAAACAGATTATACATTTTAGTAATGATAGTAACGGTAAATATCCATGTGACTCTTGTGTGGCAAACATTATCTGAAGGCTTCTCAGATATACACCATGATCATAATTGGACATTTTTTTAAAAAAAAGTAAGTTCAGAAGCTGAGGCAGTTCACCACATTAGAATACGGACACTAATATCTTTATACCCACTGTTTAGAAAGTAAATATGCACACATCTGGAAATAACATCTGGGCGGAGTAGGTTGAATGAAACATGATAATAAAAATAATTTAGGACCACCTCACTAATGTGCACTCAAATGGATATGTGCAAATCTATCAAGGAGAAATTATGTATCTTTAAATTAAGGACAATTACTTTATTGAATTCTTAGAAGAGAGTAAGGGAGTGTGGTGTTTTATTACTGACCTAATCTGTTTTTTAGATGACATCTGAGTTCCCTTGAAGGAAAGCTATTTAGTAGCCTTACCTTCCAGAGGTTTTCAAAAATATATATTTGGTTTTGTTAGATTTTGTTTTTGAACAGTGTTTCCCTTGTAACTGATGCTCTGGTCCCCGTTGGCCACTCCCTGGCCTATGTCCCATGTAACCATCATCTTACTCAGCAGTAACGCAGAAGCATCCACGGATGGCAGACTCGCACGTCTCGTTCACATTAGTCTATCCCACAGGAAGCGGCATCTTTTTTTGGATTCACACAGCCTTTTTCTGCCATGTACTCTGCATGCCTTGATGACTTTGAAAACAAAACTTCCTTCCTCCTCTCCTAGACTAGGATTCTAATTTGGATATAATGGGATGTGAACCTCCCCTTAAGCCTTTTAAAATATTCAAGGGAGGCATAAAAAGAAATAGCAGAGAGACATTCACTTTTTATTACTCTGTCTGATGAGGATATTGTATTACACACATGCTAATGTAAATTCTTCTAAAACATATAATTTCCACCCTTTTATTCTCTCATTGTTCCCTTTCCACAATCAATTTGGATTCCTGAGACCTTACACAACAGAACTAAATAGCTTTCTCGAAACTGATGTGCCCTGGTCTTCTGAATTCAGTAACTGCTTCACTAGATCAGAGCTGTAAGTAATAAATTTCTCTTTGTGACTCTTCCTGACAACAAGAGAAAACATTAATTTAACTTCCCTGGGTGAACTTGAATCGAGGCCTGAAAAGTAGAAAAATAACCTAAACTATTTACTTTCTACCACCTGCCCAGTAACCCTCACAGGGGAAAGAAATATTGCCAGGATTCTAAAACTTTGCTGAAAGAAAAGCTGTCATATTTAGAAAAAGTTATAATATATGGCACTAAAATTTAGAAGTATTTATTTTCAGCTTCTAAGGGCTTCTGTCTTTATATTTAGTCTTACTCTTCTTAAAGTTATATTCAGGGGAGTCTTTTAACTTAAGAATTAATTGCACCCTTCTTTTTGTAAGTAAAAAATATGGAACATGTGTTTCAATCATTTCTGCAAAACAACTTAAAAACGGTAGGATTTCAGGTTCAAGATATTATTATTAGATCCATCATCCTCCTGATAAACTCCTATAGGCCCTTCTCAGCCACCACACAGATAAGTATTTCGCAGGAATCCAGGACAGAAGAGTCACTGAAACAACGGTTTTGATGGGACGTATATGAGATGGAAGATCCAGATTATTTATGTTGACCATAGAGACCACACAGTGGAACTGAATTATGATAATCCTAACTCCTTCATCATGTGAACAGATGCTAAGAAGCAACATATTCAATTACCATTTGAATACATTATCTCATTGTCTGTCCCTAATAAAATATCTGTTGGCACAGTTTCAAAATGACTTGTTGAAACTGTGACATACTCCTGCCAGGAACTATAGAAGTTTTAAAAGTCATTGTCTAAACCAACAACATAACACCATTTGCAGCAACATGGAAGTTCCTGGAGAATGTCATTCTAAGTGAAGTAAGCCAGAAAGAGAAAGAAAAACACCATATGAGATCACTCATATGTGGAATCGAATACAAAACAAAACAAAACAAACATAAATACAAAACAGAAACAGACTCATAGACATAGACTACAAACTTGTGGTTGCCAAGGGGGTAGGGGGGTGGGAAGGGACAGACTGGAATTTCAAAATGTAGAATAGATAAGCAAGATTATACTGTATAGCACAGGGAAATATATACAAGATCTTGTGGTAGCTCACAGCGAAAAAAAGTGCCAGTGAATATATGTATGTTCATGTATAACTGAAAAACTGTGCTCTACACTGGAATTTGACACAACATTGTAAAATGACTATACCTCAATTAAAAAATGTTAAATAAATATGTAAATGTTAATAAATAAATAAATAAATTAATTAATTAATTAAAAAATTAGAATAAGTGGGGAAAAAAAAAGTCATTGTCTAGATCTTTTGCCTCTAACAAGGAAATGCCTCTAATGGGGAAGTACTTTTGCTGATAATTAGAGTGAGTTACGCTTATACCTACTTACACTAGTCATGATAAAGCTATTTCTTCAGGAGCTTGAAAAATAAATCAGCCTCTCTTTGATATAACATTTGCTGATAAGTTCAGAAATAACCAGAGGTAATCATTTTTATGATATTGATTTTTGATGCTGGTTTTAAGGATGCCTGATAGAGTGTATATCTGTATGCCTGTCCCTAAGAGCATACACATGCAATGCTGCAAAAATATGATCAAAATTAGGAGAAAGTAACAGCTAAATAATAGAGAACTGTACTTTATCCTAGTCTTAAAAGTCATCTGTTTTTAGTGCAATTGGCCTGTAAACGAAGTCACAAATATATGTTCTAATTCTTGCTACACTATACGGACTTAAACAGATGTATTGAAATATAACTAACAGAAAACAATGAAGCAGCCCATAGGCTTCAAAGACCAAAAAACTTGTCAAAAAACTATATATGTGGTGGTTATATTTTTCACAAGTGATAGAGGAATGTCCTACCAAAGTTGCATAGAAGCTTGTGAATTTCATTAAATATTTAGAATCTATTCTGAGTGGTATCATGCAATTGTCAATGTCTTTTACTAGCAGAGAGGAACAGCAGTACAGGCATCCTTGGGACTCGACCTTTTTTATTTTTATTTTTTAAAATGTAGGAAACAAAAAATGGGACACATTTATTCATAACTCAAAAGTAACATTAAGCAGGTAGAGTAAGAGATTAAATATAAAACACAGCCCCCCCCCCACCCCAGTCCTATTTCCCTAAGGCCTCATGGTCAAGTGGAACCTCTGCAGAGAACACCTGGACCACAGAGGATGGGTCAGAGACACCTCCTCCGTCTGGACTCCTGCTGTGTCTTCGGCCACCTCTACTCTTGCTCTTGGGTGGACCTTGAATGAAACATCAGTTCTCCCTGATTGGTTGTCCCATCAAATCCTAGCCATTGAGTCCCTCCATAGCAGCCTGGGACTCCTTGAATGTTTCATGCTCAGTTGAAGTATACCCTGTCAGATATCCTGTTCACCTGTCCAGGTTGAGGTGGATGTTTTTTATTTTCCCCTTCTCTGCAAATTTATCGTTATGTCTTCTTCCTTGGCTTCCTCATGGACTCCAGTGACAAAGAGAATCCAGCCTTCAACAGAGCACTGTGGTCTGGGTTCATGGCCATCCTGCTCCACGCTGTCATAATCCTCATGTACCCATGCTCAAGATCTGTTTTTGGAGCCAAAGCCATGACCCTTCCATTTCTTTCCTTTGTCTTTCAGTTTGTGGATGCTCTCCTCCCCATCCTAATCCATGGTGAAATCCTTGCCCTTAGCCTCATGAAGTTGGTGTTGTCCACCATCTTGCCTTCGCTCTCTTGACCTTTATAGTGGAGGGCAGCTGATACATCATGCAGAGAATTGTTCCGAAGATGCTCTGACAAGACAGAATGTCCCTATATCTTTGGGATTCTACTTACTAATATTTCAATTTGGCAAACTGTGTTCATTTTTTTTTCTTATATAAGGCAAGGAATTTAAGGACCCTATTTAATAAGTTCAAGCTCTCTACTTATATTGAGAAAGCACAATCACTGTCAGGAAAATGAAAGTCCTCTAGACTCAGCTAGAAACTAAAAGCCAGTTCATACTGTTTCAAGAGACAGAAGAAGTTTCCACACCTTGAAAGGATAGGGGATACTCTCTATCCCAGATTCTTGGTCTCATATTTACTATTCTCTTCAATATACAAAGACACTCTTCATTGCCTAAAGAACAGACAGTTCTTGGTTCATCTTATTTTCTCTTGCTTGCACAGAAACCACCTTCTTAAAAGTCTTCTTTTTTTTAATCTGTTATGTGTCTACCATTTCCAGTGCACACACACTCATAACACACACAAGCACAAATACATATATACAGTGACAATATTGTATAATTTATTTGAATATATATATTTTCCTTGAAAAAAAAGAAAACTTCTAAGCTTTATTATTTTTTTTCCAAATGCCATTTATCCACATGCTTTCCCATGCAGATTTCATTTTTAGAATCTCCATTGTTTGTCATGTTGATGACACGCCCCCTCTGACCTGACACCATGCTCGTTCTTAGTAACCTACTTCTCTCCACACATGTCAAAATCAACATACCCACAAATAATTTCATTGTTTTCTTCCTAAGAAAATCCCTATACCTTATATGAATTTTAATTAGTGACACCATCAGTTTTGTAGTAATAAAAATTGAAATATTAAACCTTTTTGACTCATTTCCTTTAATCTTAAATCTCAGTCAGATTCTAAGCCATGTAAGTCTGCATTCAAAATGTCTTAGGCTCCTCCCCTTCCCTTATACTCCCACACTGGGCACTTCTAATTATATATTATCTGTACATGTTCACTAGAATGTTATCTAAATATTTTACTGCTCTCTTCCTGAACTTCAATTCTTTCTGAATGCTGCGGCATAGTAAATCCTGCTCAACAGGTTTTGATCATATATGCATGATTTGAATCTTTTATAGAGGAGTTTATGGAATTAATTACACAATCCTCAATCTATTCTACCAGGACCCTTACCTGCAATATGGTCTGTGATTTGGAAAGTTATTTAACTATTTAATGACTCAGTCCCCTTACCCATAAGATGGGAATAATGATACAGAAGTTTTACTCATGTTAGAATTAAATGATATATTCTATACATGATAAATACTTGACGAATAATACTTTATTTTTATCGACATTTCTGACTCTACTTTTCAAAATGATTTAAAATAATTTACATTTTAATTTTTTTTAATAATGTTCACATGAAAAACTACCATATGGAAAAGTTGGAAAAACAGCACAATGTGTACCAGAGAACCCATGAGAAGAGTCCATAATTGTTAACATTTTGCTATATGTCTTATGGATACTAATGTGTAAATGTATACTTTCTAAACATTTTCAAAATAAGTTAGAAATTTTTGACACTTTAATTATTCCCAACATACATATCTTAAAATTAGGATGTTCTGCATATTGTCTGGACCACTGTCATACCTAAGAATATTAATCATAGAAAGGTTCACATGTTTATTCAAATCCTCCCAACTATTCCTTTAATGCATTTCATAAGTGCTTTTGTTTTTAGTTTAGTTTAGTTTTTAAGCAAGATGCAATCAGTTTTCCTGCCTTGAATCTGATTATTAGAAATGTTCTCTCTCCTTTAATCTAAAAGAGCCTCAATTTTTTTTAATTCACAAATTGCTTTATAAAATCTCTTATAGTGTGTATTTACTTATTGTTAACTTAGTTTTTCTAAACTCTGTATTTCTGCTGAATTAGAAATTAGATGTAAAGGATGGATTAAATCATGTTAGCCATTTTTGGTTAGAAACATTCATGAGTTCTTCAGATAGTATCACATTAACAAGTGTGTCTGATGTCTCACAACAGTAATGCCAAATTCGAATGATGGCTTAAGAGGATGACCTCCAAATCTTTACCTTGCAAAAATATAGTTTGTTAACTCCCCTTACGATTAGCAAATATGTGACAGGTGATACTTTTACATTTTGGGAAAAATGTTTCTCCTAAAGGTTTTAGCATTCTTTCTCCTAAAGGTCTTCAAAAATCAATTATTTAATCAGAAGTTGTAAATTAATCATTTTCACTGAAGTATATTGATTTAAAACATTTTGTTAGTTTCAGGTGTATAGCAAAATTATTCAGTTATATTATATGTTTCTTATTCTTTTTCATTATAGGTTACTGCAAGATGTTGAATATAGCTCCCTGTGCTCTACAGTAAATCTTTGTTTTTTAATCTATTTTACATATAATAGTTTGTATCTGTTAACCCCATACTCCTAATTTATCTCCCCTTTCCCCTTTGGTAACCATAAGTTTGTTTTCTATGTCTGTGAGTCTGTTTTGTTTTGTAAATAAGTTCATTTGTATTATGTTTAGATTGCACATTTAAGTGATATCATACAGTATTTGTCTTTCCCTGACTTACTTCACTAAGTATAATGTTCCCTAGGTCTACCCATGTTGCTGCAAATGGCAATATTTCATTTTTTTTTGATTGAGTAAAATTTCATTGTGTGTATATGCATATGTATACAAACATACCACCTTAAGCCAATTGTCTGTTGATGGACACTTGTGTTCTTTTCATGTCTTGGGTATTATAAATAGTGCTACTGTAAATGTTGATGTGCATGTATCTTTTGAATTAGAGTTTTTGTCTTTTCTAGATATATACCCAGAAATGGATTTCTGGATCAGGTGGTGACTCTATTTTTAATTTTTTAAGGAACCTCCATACTGTTCTCCATAGTGGCTGCACCAATTTACATTCCCACCAACAGTGTAGGAGGGTTCCCTTTTTTCCACACCCCCTCCAGCATTTATCATTTGTGGACTTTTTAATGATGCCATTCTGACTGGTATGAAGTGATATCTCACTGTGATTTCTGTTTGCATTTCTCTGATGATCAGTGATATTGAGCATCTTTGCATGTGCCTGTTGGCCATCTTTATGTCTTCTATGGAGAAATATTTTTTTAGGGCTTTTGCCCATTTTTTTGATTGATTTTTTTTTCAATACTGAGTTGTATGAGCTGTTTGCATATTTTGTATGTTAATCTGTTTGTCAGTTGCATCCTTTACAAATGTTTTCTCCCATTCCATAGGTTGTCTTTTAATTTTGTTAATGATTTCTTTTGCTGTGCAAAGCTTTCAAGTTTGATTATGCCCCATTTGTTTATTTTTGCTTATACTTCTTTTGCCTTGGGAGACTGATCTAAGAAAACATTGCTGTGATTTATGTCAAAGAATGCCCTTCCTATGTTGTTTTAGGAGTTTATGGTGTCATGTCTTATATTTGGGTCTTTAAACCATTTTGTGTTCATTTTTGTTATGTGGTGTGAGGGAGTGTTCTAACTTCATTGATTCGTATTAAGCTGTCCAGTTTTCCCAATACCATTTTTTTGAAGAAACTCATTTCCCCACTGTATATTCTTGCCCCCTTGTTTTGTATTAATTGACTGTAGGTGTGTGGGTTTATTTCTGGGGTTCCTATTCTGTGCCATTCAAATTCTGTCATAATTAAATGATTTTTCCCCTCATCAACTGGGAATGAGCTACTATTTTCCTTAAAAAGGCAATGTAAATAATTAACTAGTCCCTTTTAATTACAATATTAATCATAAGGAGTCAAAATAAAAATCATTTCCAGAGGTAGTAATGAAAATTTTTTCTCATTTTTTGGGTTTTTTTCGTAACACTAAGAAGTCATGGATTTTTCTCTTTACTATTTGATAATCACATATAGTCATTATTTTTTCTGATGCTCACATTACACATATTAAACCATTGGTTTCATTCAGGCTGGCCCCTATGTCCTTTCCATACATCTAGACTTTGAGTATCAAAAAGAGAAAATTTAATATTCGTGTACTGCCTTTTTGTTCTTAAAACATATTCCACTAAATACATGCAATAGGAATACTCATGTGAAAGTAATATTTCTGTAGTATTCTTATAAACTCAGAAAAATTCAAATCATTTGTTTAGCTTATTTCCAAGTTGACATTTTTTAAAAATATCTCTTTGATTTCTTTTATGTCACTCACAGGGCAGAAATTTTGCCCCAGTTGTAGCAGGTCAAGAATATTGGAAGCCGAATTGATCCAGTCCCCACTTCTTTATAGAGTGGAGTTTTTGCATTCAGAGAAAACCAGAGGTCATCATCTTCAACCAGTGCCTCGAGCAATGGCTCAGAGATTTTGCCCAAAAAGAGAGATGGTCCATTAAACCAAATTTCTGCCCTCTCTCTAAGGAATTGATTTTATTTGAAATCGAATGTGGGAAAGTTCAAGCCTAAGGGCAAATTGAAAATAATGGATATGAAGGGGTAAGCATGTAAGAGGAGGCTGCTCAAATACATACATGAGCAGACCAGACCAGAGGTCAGTTAGCTTATTGGAGAGAACCAGAAAAGGAGACAGTTAGAACAGAAGAGCCCCAGGGTGTGGGCTGCAGAGCAAACCTCAAAAACTGATCAAAACCAAGCAGAAAATAGAGGAGATTCAGCCTTGAAAGAAGATGACTGCACTGAATGAGATTTCTTATTGTGTGTCTATGGCCTGACAGCAAAACTGCATGCTGCTCTGTGTATCCACCAAAGGCGATGATCATGTAAGACAGTCTGGAAAAAATATAACAGATAACGTTGCCAGCAGAACTGCACTACAATAAATGGTTAAAAAAATATATTAGCTGAGGAGAAATGATTCTGCAGGAAAAGTGTAATCCACATTAAAAAAGCATCACATAAGACAAATATGCAGATAAATAGAAAAACTGTATATTTTTTCTTTTTACTTCTTTAAAAGACATGATTCTCTAAAGTAAAAATTATAACACTTTATGTAGGGATATACACATTATCTCTCTCTATCTATATAATATATGTAATATAGATAGATAATCTATCTATCTATATATAAGCAATAACTTTTATACAGAGACAGTAGGTTTTATACAGATTCAGAGGTCTGATAGGGGTAGGGAAATACAGTATGACAAGATTTTTACCTTTTATAGAAAGTGTTACAATATTAATTTTAGATGGGCTGGGATATGTTAAAAATTCATTCACTAGAGAAACAATAAAAAGTGTAATGCAAAGATATAGTCAATAAAATAATTAAAATGAAACACAAAAATCTCCCAATAACAAAAAAAGACAGACGAGGATGACAAGGAGATCAAAACTGGATGGAATAAAAAAAAAAAAACTAATAATACAGTAGACCCAAATCCAACCATAAAGACAGAAGATTCTCAAGCTGGATAAAAACAGCTCTATCTAATAAAGAGATGCACTTGAGGTATAAAGACACAGGTAAGTTGAAAGCAAAAGTGAAAGGAAAGAAAAACACATCATTCAAACAAGAAGCCTAAGAAATTTGGAGTTGCTATATTAATATCTGACAAAAAAGAGTTCAAGATAAGAAATACTACCAGAGATAAAGGAATTTATAATGGTATCAAAAGTAATGCATTAAGAAAAGATAGCAATCCTAGACACAAATGCACCTAAAAATAGAGAATCAAATAAACAATCGTAGTTGGAAATGTTAAAGTTTGCTTTTAAGTATTTGATAAGCCAACTTGAAAGTTCAATAATGATATGAAAGATATGAATTAAACTATCAACTGCCCTGATTTAATTTACTGGCACAAAACATACATTCAGTAACTTCATAATATACAAGTGCTTACCAAACAGTGACCAAGGGAGACAAGGCGATAGACCATAGACTGTGTCTCAGTCAATTATAAGACATTGAAATCTTATAGAGTATATTTCAAAACACAATAAGCTAAAAAAAAAATTAAAATAATATATTTAAAGTAGTCACATATATTTGGGTATTAAGTGGTACACTTCTAAATCACACTGGTGTAAAATAAAAACATCACAGGGAAATTAGACAATGCTTTTAACTTAATAAAAATACAAAATGCATAAGAAGCTGCTAAAGTACTGTTTACAAAAAATATATAGCTTTGAAAACTTTTATTGGATAATAAGAAAAAATTAAATCAATTACCTAAATTTCATTCTAAGAAACTAGGGAGAAAAAACCTTAAAATATAATAGAGTAAATAAAAGTAAGCAAAATAATTCTATAAAAAAACACATAATAGAAAAAGTTACAAATGCAAGAGTTGAAAGATGAATAAAACTAATAAAATAAACCTCTGGTAAGACTAATCAAATAAAAATGATAGAAAATAAATATTAACAATTTCATAAATAATGAAAAATTCTACAAACATTGCAAGAACTATAATAAAATAATAAGAACAACTTCATTCTAAAAATCTGGCCAAGTCTGATAAAATGAACTAATTCTTAGAAAAACAGAATTTCCAAAAATAAAGACAAAATGATATAGCAAATCTGAGTAGTTCTAATATATAGTAAAGAAATTCATTTCATGGGAATCTTCTATTAAACATTTAAAGTAGAAATAAACTAATTCTATATATACTCACTCAGGAAATAAGAGAAAATTTACATATTCCAGGTAACAGTAAATGGCCCACCTAACCCTGATATCAAAACCTGACAAAGATATTTTAAGAAAAGATATTTGCATACCAATATTTCTCATGCAAATGGTTGCAAAAATCCTTAGCATATTAGAAAATTGAATCAAGCAATTTGTTACAAGGACAATACAATCTAAACAATAGTGTTTATCCCAGGAATTTATGATATTTTAAAACCTTTGAAGATGATGTAACTTATATATTAAAATAAGAAAATACAAATTTCATTTTATCACCACAACAAATAAGTCAAAAAATTGAAGACAAGAATTGAAAGTCATTCATGATAAAAAACTCTGCAAATTACAAAAAGAAAAAAAAAAACTTTCTTGGTCAACTCTTTTTTTTTTTCGGTTCTGTTATCTTTTATTTATTTTTTTATTTTTTAAACATTTTTTATTGATTTATAATCATTTTACAATGTTGTGTCAAATTCCAGTGTTCAGCACAATTTTTCAGTCATTCATGGACATATACACACTCATTGTCACATTTTTTTCTCTGTGAGTTATCATAACATTTTGTGTATATTTCCCTGTGCTATACAGTGTAATCTTGTTTATCTATTCTACAATTTTGAAATCCCAGTCTATCCTTTCCCACCCTCCACCCCCTTGGCAACTGCAAGTCTGTATTCTCTGTCTGTGAGTCTATTTCTGTCCTGTATTTATGCTTTGTTTTTGTTTGTTTGTTTGTTTTTGTGTTTTAGATTCCACATATGAGCAATCTCATATGGTATTTTTCTTCCTCTTTCTGGCTTACTTCACTTAGAATGACATTCTCCAGAAGCATCCATGTTGCTGCAAATGGCATAATGGATTAAAGACTTAAACATAAGACAAGATACAATAAACCTCCTAGAGGAAAACATAGGCAAAACATTATCTGACATACATCTCAAAAATTTTCTCCTTGAAGAAATAAAAGCAAGAATAAACAAATGGGACCTAATGAAGCTTACAAGCTTCTGCAGAGCAAAGGAAACCAGAAGTAAAACAAGAAGAAAACCTATGGAATAGGAGAAAATTTTTGCAAGTGAAACCGACAAAGGCTTGATCTCCAGAATAGATAAGCAGCTCATACGACTCAATAAGAAAAAAATAAACAACCCAATCCAAAAATGGGCAGAAGACCTAAACAAGCAGTTCTCCAAGGAGGACATACAAATGATCAAAAAGCACATGAAAAAATGCTCAATATCACTAATTATCAGAGAAATGCAAATCAAAACTACAATGAGGTATCACCTCACACCAGTCAGAATGGCCGTCATTCAAAAATCCAAAAATGACAAATGCTGGAGAGGCTGTGGAGAAAGGGGAACCCTCCTAGACTGCTGGTGGGAATGCAGTTTGGTGCAGCCACTATGGAAAAAAGTGTGGAGATTCCTCAAAAGACTAGGAATAGACTTACCATATGACCCAGGAATCCCACTCCTGGGCTTGTATCCAGAAGGAACCCTACTTCAGGATGACACCTGCACCCCAGTGTTCATAGCAGCACTATTTACTATAGCCAAAACATGGAAACAGCCTAAATGTCCATCAACAGGTGACTGGATAAAGAAGAGGTGGTATATTTATATGATGGAATACTACTCAGCCATAAAAACTGACAACATAATGTCATTTGCAGCAACATGGATGCTCCTGGAGAATGTCATTCTAAGTGAAGTAAGCCAGAAAGAGAAAGAAAAATACCATATGAGATCACTCATATGTGGAATCTAAAAAACAAAAACAAAAACAAACAAACAAACAAACAAACAAACAAAAACAAAGCATAAATACAGGACAGAAATAGACTCACAGACAGAGAACACAGACTTGTGGTTACCAGGAGGGTGGAGGGTGGGAAGGGGTAGACTGGGATTTCAAAATTGTAGAATAGATAAACAAGATTACACTGTATAGCACAGGGAAATATACACAAAATGTTATGATAACTCACAGAGAAAAAAATGGGACAATGAGTGTGTATATGTCCATGAATGACTGAAAAATTGTGCTGAACACTGGAATTTGACACAACATTGTAAAAAGATTATAAATCAATAAAAAATGTTAAAAAAAAGAAAGTAAAATGTAGCTGAAAATTAACATAAAAATAGATTTCTTTCAATACTAGATTTGTCTTTCAAAAATACAATGAAAGATTTACACTGTACATACAATACCTATAAAATACAATAGTAGATTCATCTTTCAGAAATACAATGTTATTACACTGTTCCATTTTGTTGGATTCAATTTGGTATTTCTAACAATTTGGGAATGGAGTGCTCATCAGCTAACTACCAGAGTAAAACGCAGTAAAGCTTTTGCCCTTATGCCATTGGTCACAAAATGAATTTGTTTTCCTCCTCAACTGTTAATTCAGAACACTGTATGTGATTCAACGTCACCTAGGTTAAGAAGGGGTCCTTTATCTTCCAAGGTAATTTCACTTCAAACATTCTTGGACCATTTTAAAAGAAAGAAATGTGTCTGAAAGGTAGAAAAGCTCCCAAGGATGGATGTTTTTATAAGTAGAGAAGAAAAGTGAGTATCACACAGTCTTTGTACATAGCTAGAGCAGAGTGGGGCCTGCAGTACCAGTCTTTCATAATAACAGTTTTATAAACAAAAGGACAAGAATGTACTTCATCAGTGTGCTCAGTGTGGGACAATTACTGTGAAGGTGTATAAGCACACACGTATAGTTATGTAAAATTACATTAAAAACTGTTAAATATAAACTTAAAATAAAATGTAAATGAATCATTATATATATATATATATACACACACACACACACACACACATACACACACGTTTACTTAAATTGATCAATTTGGGTAATCAGTTCAGAATGTTATCAAGGTCAAAGTCAGCTGTTTAAGTGAAATATTTGAACAGGTCTGGACAAATGCACCACCTCAAGGAACACCTGTGAGTAAGTACGTCCATGTCAGAATTGTTTCCAAAGTTCTCTCTGTTGAAATCTGGGTTCATTCACGTTTATACCGTTAAGGTCCATGCAAACACAAAATCAGAAAGGGCATTCATTATTCACTTATTTATTTCGTAAACTTTGATTAAATATTTAATGCTATATTCTGTACTGTGCACCATAGAGACGGACATAAATATTTAAACAGATAAGTTCAAACATTCCAGTACAGAAATTTTTGAAAGTTTACTAACCAGCTCTATGGGGAATAGATGTTTCTGGGAGTCACAAAGTCCCTAATGGCTAAAGCAATGCCTAAGCAAGTCTTGAAGGAAAAATATTTTACTCATAGATAAAACAGGGAGAGGAAGAAAACATGTTATTATTTGTTAATATGAAATACATGATTAAACGATACTGTGATTAAACCATTTTTTCACTCTTCCAAGAACTAAGAAGTTTCTGAAATGTTGTTCTGCTTGCAAGCTAAGATGTTAATAATATACCAAGGTTCACACAGGATGGCAGAATAAACAAGGTCAAAGAGGAAGAACTTTGTTACGGCTCGGCAGGCAGTGTGAGTTTCACATTCTGTTCCTCTGCTTCCCTGTGGGAGATGCGGAGGGACTCAGGCGCATGGGGCTTGGGAAGAGGCTGGGGGCACAGCCAAGAACCCTGAGCGTGGAAACCCAACCCTTTTGTGAGACCTGCCAACCTGCCCTACCATTGCCCTAAGGTTGGCACTTTCTTATTGCACTGGACTGTGAGCAAACATGTTCTCTGCTCCTAAGAGGGACACTCTCTACCCTCCAAGGCTACTTGTTATACAAACACCCTCAAAAAGATGAAGGTGGTCAGTGTGTCTGTTTGCAAGATGTGCAGACACCTGAGGAACCCATGAAGAAATCTCTCCCAGCAAACACCTTAGAATATAACTAGGAACCACCAAATTCAAAAAAGTGAATAATTTTAAACAGTTCTGATATTTTTGATTATCAAAGCTGAATTTGAACAAAAAGCTAATTCAGTATCATCATCGACTTTTTTTGTGTTTTTTTTTCAGACAGAATAAGATTTTCACATCAGAAATAAAACATCCAACCTCTAAAAAATTTAGCACTTCTATAGAATAATTATTCAGGTACTATATTTTAATTCAACAAAAATATTAATAAAATAATATTTAGCTTTGGTTAGATGTATCATTATCAATTAGCTAAAGCTCTTCTTTGAGCCTATTTAGAATGATAAAAATCCCTGAATTTATTGCAAGCACCAACTAGTAGGAAGATGCCAGTGTGAGTGCATATTGTTTTTTAAAACTCAACAAAATGAACAAGAATGCTAAAAATAAAGCAGAAGAGTTCATATATGCTTCAAATTGCCACACTGCAATCTCTGAAGAGGATCTATAAAATTTAATTTGAACCAATTTGAAGGATCACAGCAAGAGAAGACACATAACTTTCTCACTTAGAAATGGAATGTAGCTTTGTTACAAAGTAATGAATGAGATCCCAAAGGTTCAGAAATGTCTCTTGGAGAGGCAAGAGTAGAGAAATTTTGGATCACACAAGGGTGGGAAATCTGACTGCAAATCATGCCTACTCTGGAGATTAACTGTGGCACTGAGGTGGGGGACATATGTTAAACCACGTGTAACTATTTCTCCTCCTTTAACTCAGCATTCCTATGAGGATGCAGAACCCATGGAAAAAAAAATCTTCCTATTTTTAAGGGAAAAAAGTTGGGCTGAATTTTACCTTTTCATAAAAGGAATTGGAAGGCATCTCAAATATACAAGGATTTTGGAAGTGTAGTACCTGTATCATTCCATAAAACAATAATTGAGTATATTTTAGACAATCAAGAGATGGGAATAGGGAATTCTAAGTGAAGTCACTGCAGGGAGTAGGGATGTGTTTAAATATATAACGCATCACCCAAGTTGTGGTAATTATCATTATAGGAACATATGATAAGTTAGAAACCAAAAGCAATGATTAAGATAACATATTTTAAATATGTATGTATGGACCTCATCAATATTGAGTGAAAAATGAAACAAAATACAATAAAGTTAATTAGTTGGTAGTGAGGAGGTAGAGGTGGTAGAAAGTAAGAGGGGATTAAATATTTCATCTTTCCCAGAGGAGAATACAAGGAATAGTAAAAATCGGTACATATTTTTCTGAAGAACAATTTTTCCATGTGATTTAGTATGCCTCAAAGTTTATTCAACTGCCTAAATAATTTTACCTCTAGAAACGAATCATAAGGATATAATTGTATGACTACACAAAGATATAAACAAAGTTGTTCACTGAAAAAATTCTTCATAATAGCAAAATTCTGGAATAATTTGTATGGAATACTAGCAGGCATTTTGACCATTAAGTTAGATATATATGGACATGTGTAGAAAAATTTACAGAGTATATTGGGAAGAGTGGAAAAATGTATGTTTATTATAATCCCATTTATATCTGTACCTTGTTTAATTATAATAGGAATATTCTAGTATAAATATTTCATATATATGTAAAATATTTGATACACTTTCCTTCTGTCTCAATAGAACTGTAGCTAATTACATGACTGGTAATCTAGATTATTGCTTCCAGCCTTTGATACAGGTAGGTTTGGATAGGTGAGGATATAATTCAATGGGATATGATTATACTTCTGAGACTAGCAGGTAAAATATCTGCTGTGACTCCTGGATTTAATGGCAATGTCCTATGAGGGTTTTTTTTTAAAAGCCTGGAGGGGATTAGGGAGCAATGATTGAATGACATCATAGAGCAGAGATGCCCCACAAGCCAGGAAGTTCTACTCACCAATGGATGATTATTAGAGAGAGAAAGAGAAAAATCTACATTTTTAGGTCAAATGTTTTGAAATCTCTTTGTTAAAGCAGCTTACATTTCCCCTACCAAAATCAATAGAAAGTACAGTTGAATTAAAATATTTCTTAAAATAAAGTAGGGAGATTATTATGAATTAACGTAGAATATAAAGTGCTGTGAAGCTTCTCATGGACTTTATGAAATTATAGAAAATAGAAATATACAAAGCAAAAAGCCTGGAAAAGCAGAGGAGCCTACCAAAGCACAACTGAGAAGGTTCTATTTAACAAAATCTTTAGTTCTCAGCAGATCAGGTGAACACGTGTAAGCAGAGGCTCTGAGCAGATGAAGTGCGGGCCTGGAGAAGCAGGCGGTCTCAAATCTTGTGGACCCTGAAATTCTCCTTGAAATTTGGTTTGAAAAATAAATAGACATGTGCAAAAATGTTCCTGCAAATGGCAGTATTATAAGTGGTCTAGTGTTATATATATATATATATATATACACAATATTATATACATAATGGTGGAGACCATCTATATCCCAAACAGCTTATACTGATATTTGACTTATTTTAATATATGAAGAAAACTGTAGATAATTAGATATCCATATTTTATGTCTCTTATTAAATAAATCAGATCAGAATAACTTAATCTTCTTACTCCCAATGTAATAGAGCAGAAAAATCTGACTCCATGTTAGATCTGTTCCTTTGGCTTTAGCCCTGTGCTCTGTTTCCCGGGCTCATCTGCACCTTTTGTAAAGCATGTTACCTACAGCCTGAAATATACAGGAGCCATTCTCAGGGCTCTGATTTGTAAGGGTGTAACACTTTCTCATTCACACAAAGATAAAATGTTGCAGAACAGAGGATACCATTGGTGATGCTGGAGGTTTACAGGAACATCGTGGACAGCTGCAAGAACAAGGGCTTCTGACACCAACAAGTTTGCAGCAACCAGCTACACCTCCTCCCCTTTTAGTATAAAGGAGCCTGAATTCTGACTTGGGGAAGGGAGTTCTTTAGGACACTAGTCCCCAACTTTTTCTGTCTGCTTGCTTTCTGAATAAAGTTGTTATTCCTTGTCCCAACACCTCGTCTCCTGATTTATTGGTCTGTCGTATAGTGAACTGAGCGTGTTTGGGCTCAATAACACCAAGTCTTAACTTCTGAGGGATGGAGTCTGATCTGCCCTGCTTCTTTAAAACTACATCACTGTCTGGGATACAGTTTTCCATGTCACATGCACGGAGACATTGATGTCTTTTGTCTTCATGGATGACTTTTGTTTATTTTTACAAGGATTGTTTATCTTCCTCAAAGTAAAGGGCAGATCTGTTTTCTGTGGACGGGTTGTGGGTGGAGGAGGTTCGGTGAATAAAGTCCCCTTCCAGGACAAATATTCGGCAGTTTTGCTAGCATCCTTTATAAAAGACTGGGGTTTCCTAAACTTGGATTTTTCCAGCTGTGACGAAAACCCACTGGATGCCCAGCATCATCTGGACCCTTCTTCACTGGGACTGAGAGACAGGGACCGGACCAAACATAAAGCTCACGTGCCAGCTGTAATCAAATCCACCAGCCCTGACTCGGGCATCTCTGCTGTTCTACCAGCATTTGTGAAACTGCGGCAGCCTAACTTGTAAGCTTGCAAGCAAGGTGAACTCTCAAATTCTTCATAGTCTTTGATATCTCGTTTACTGTGAATGTTGTATTAGTTACTTCAAGCACAGGGCAAAGATGATTCACACACACACAGAAACACACACACCCCAACAGAACAATAAGCAATGCAACAAGTTGCCTTTACACGTGCAATTGGCGAAATATAAAAACATAGATATAATATTAAAAATAAAACTGAAAAAGTCATGACCAAATGTCAATCATGATTATGTTTGAGTGCTAGGATTTTTCTTTATTAGTTTTTTAAAATTTTTATTTGTCTTTTCTAATGAGCATGTATCCTTTTATAACAAATTTTTCCAGATAAAAACATGAGATCTATAAAATTGTGCATTATAAAAGTAACAGTAGTGGTCACAGTGTTTTCAGAAAGCAAACTTCCAAAGGATTTTTCTTGTTAAATATGCAAAAACATTTTAAAAATAACCTGCATCCTCTTAAATATTGATCATTGTCTAAGCTTAAAAATAATGTTTGATGGAATTCATCCTGAAGTTTTTTTCTATATATCCAGTTAACTGGCATTACTATCCTCCTTTATGAAAAAATTTTCTCCTTGTTTCACTGTTCCCATTTTGTAAGTCTATAAATTTACCTACTTTTAAGCATTTTATAGAAACATTTTATATTCAATAAGCTACCTAATTATTTTAAACACAGTATCTTTGTGCATATGTATACCTCTGCTAGGAAAATCAGATCATTTACCATAGACCACCTCTAGGCATTCCTGAAGCAATGGAGATTCTAATGCTGGTATTAGACATCAGTTGTGTAGAACACTGAAGTCCCCAAAGGAAAAGCTAGATTGTGTGAACAAGCCACATGCCAGGTATGAAAATTTGTCCTGGAGGGGAAGTATGCAGAAACACATTGTTCTTATTAAAATGTGAGATATTCATTAATATGATAGACCATTTATTTTAACTTCACACCGTGAAAATAAATAAATCATGAGCTACTGCAAACTGGTAATCTTGCTGGTGGCACTTTTTTAGGCTTATTTCCAAGATGTTTTTAAAATAGTTTATGTTTCTGTGAGAGTGCCCTTCAGCTAAGAATCTAGGAATCTACTTTGTGGTTTATTATAATTTTTTCTTGATACATCCAGAGTTAGGTTGTTAAATTAGTTTTCTGAAATATGAAGAATCAATAAAATATGAATACACTGTAAGAGATGTACTTCTAAAAGTAAATATTTCATTTTGGAAAGTGGAGGCAAAAGAGTATGCTAACAAAAACATCTTATAAAAAGGGACACAGTTATTCAGTTCATTTAGTGATAAAGTCCTCACTGTAAAACTGAGAAATATTAGGTACAGAAAAATTAAGTAATTAACCCACGCTTGATCAGTTAACAAGTAAGTGTGTCAAAATCAAATCCACTATCTTACATCATACAAAAAAAGCAACTCAAACGGATTAAACACTTGAACATAAGAACTGAGATGATAAAACTCCTAGAAGTAATCATAGGTGATAAGCAACTTAATTCAAGGAAGTTATAAAACACGAGATGGATTTAAATTAGTAAAGACTTGGAAGAATAGGGCCATGTGGCCTGTGACAGGCAAGTGGAGGTTTTGAGGAGTTTGAGCAGAAATAGATGGGAGTGAATTGAACAGCTTTCATGTAATCTCAGATTCTGGAGGGAAAAATGAGTTTCAGGGTGTAATACCACTTTATTCTGCCACTTTCAGGAAATCAATAGTAAATGTCATGAATCATGAATGGTATTCATATTTCTTTAATAGCTTAGTCATAAGGGAACTCATCTTTACTTGGGACAATAAGTAAGGATGCTTTAAAGAATCAAATAACTTTCAAAATAAACTATGAAATATGAGGGTTCTGAGTTTAAGCAGAAAACAAACTTATTGTTACCAAGGGGAAAGGAGGGTGGGAAGGGATAAATTGGGACTTCAAGATTTGCAGATACTAACTACTATATATAAAATTGATAAACAAGTTTCTTCTGTATAGCACAGGGGACTAGATTCAAAAATAAAAAAGTAAAAAAAAAAGTTAGATGAATAAATAAATTAATTAATTAAACAAATACTACTATATTCCTACTGTGTAGCACAGGAAACTATATTCAATACCTTTTAATAGCCTGTAATGAAAAAGAATATGAAAAGTAATATATAGAGAGCGGTATAACTGAATCACTATGCTGTACACTAGATATCGACACATTGTAAATACTTTAATAAAAAATAATAAAAATTTTAGAAGGGAACAATTGAGAGGAAAAATGAGTAAGTGGCCACTTAGCGTCATTCCCACATCACAAATACAGGTGGTTGGAATTTACATGCGAGGATACAAATACAGGTGGTTGGTATTTACATGCGAGGATACTGCACATCCCAAGAAAGAATCCCACTTGCTCACATGGTGCTCCCCTCAGGACGTGGCTGGGAGGTCCTCCTTTTATTTCACATTGCCCCTGTTTCTATGGAGCAGGTGCAGGTGCACACAAAAGGTCTTGGGGCTAGTTTGAGTTACGGTCAGGACAACTTATTTTATAGTTCAGAAGCAGCAGCCTGGCTTTCACTTTATGAAATAATATACTTGCTGCCACCCCTAATAAACCTGAAAGTTACACAGGGATTTCATCTACCTGATGTCCAAGGACTGAGGAGAAGGATTGCCTTGAAAAATATTGTACTGTAAGTTGGAGGTACAGAGATTTCTGCAGAAAGTACAATTTTTCTGACAAGGTCACTTCATCTCAGCAGGACACGAACCAGGTGTTAATTCTGTAGTTAGACATTCCGTTGCTAATAATTAAAAAGACATTGTTCAGCTCAACAATTGATTGCACCAGTCTTTGATTTGCACGAAAATAAATAAAGGCTTTAAGACAGTTGCTTCAAGCAGAAAACAACACTGTATTTTAATAGTTGAGCTCAGGAACTCCTTTTTTTTTTTTCAGAAATTAGAAAATATTTCTTTGTATGAAGACAGTTGACACACTTTTAAAAAAGCATTGTTTAAACTCCTTGTTTTATATATTATGGCACATATAGGTCTGCACAGAGTCATTTGTAGAATTTTGTCACTGAATTTCCTTAAGGAGGAAAAAAAACTAAGAGAATTGCAATGTATGAGTTTATGTATTACATACATGTCAAGAGGTAAATCTATTACATTTGTCCAATGACTCCATTATGACCATGACCATTAACCAAGAAACTGTGTTTGGCATAGTCCTACATGTTGTTAAAAATATTAAAAAAAAAATACATCAGTTCATTTATCTGTTTAGTTTAATTCTTCAGAAACAAGATAAATACAAAATATTTATTCAAATATATAGTAAGATTTAATGAGGGAGGAATTCTGGCATACACATATGGTACAATGTGTCAAATAGCATAAGAATAATAAAGTAAATTGGAGAAGAGACTGGACTGAATACTTCCTTTTGTGTCCATGAGTCAGAGCAGGGAAGTGATTATCATGGAAGTCTTATGGATTTGCTTAAAAAAATGCATTTTATTTATTTTTATACCCTTAGTTTGAAGCACAGTGCTTAGGTCATGGCAGGTACTTCAAAACTACTGTGATAAATAAATAGATGGAAGCACAAAACAAGTTTTAAATAATAAATCCAAAGTAGATAGCTAGGTGAAAAATGTAAATATTTTTCAGAATATGCTATTCCATAATGTGAAAAAAAGTCTTGTGTGAATGCATGCAGATGAGAAAAGGTGTGTGTGGATGTGCATACAAGAGACATTCTTAATTTGGCTCAACTAGAGTTTACATGGGAGCAGTGACACGTGAGACACGTGGAGCACATGAAGCATACATCAGAGCCTGCCTTGATTAAGGAGAGCAAGGTGTTGGTGGAAATATAATGGATCTATTCCAGAAAGAGAACTCTAATTGCAATGAGAGGATGATTTCATGGTAGTGATGATAAAGGTGCAAGAGCCTGAGGCGGAGGGTATTGGGTGGCGGTTCGTATGGGAATTTCATATTGAGAAAAAAATGAAGACCTTGCAAAAATAAGAAGTGAAAAAGGCCAGAACTTCTTTTATAAGGGAGTTAGAGAAATATAGAGAGTTGTAAATTAATATGCCAGAAACAGGGAATGAATACAGTGAAATTTCTTTCTTAAAAATTTTTTTCTTTTAATTCTTATTTTTTGGGGGGTAATTAGGTTTATAATTTATTCATTCATTCATTCATTCATTCATTTCTTTTTGATGGTGGTACTGAGGATTGAACTCAGGACCCTGTGCATCCTAAGCACACACTCTACCACAGAACTATACCTTCTCCCACCCCCAAATTTCTGAATTTTGTGTATATTTATCCCCAAATAGCACCAACTATGTAAGCCTTCTTATATCTAAACGTTGCAAATTACAACAGAGCAACTCCTTCATTATGAGTTCCACCAGTGCCACTGCAGTCATTTTTTGAACAATTTATTCGTCTCTCTTGCACCCTGTTTCAAAGACTGGGAAGGCTAAGATATTTCAGTACCAAGCCCAGGAAAGGAATTGGAAAGGCT
Source organism: Vicugna pacos (assembly GCF_048564905.1). Classification (NCBI taxonomy): domain Eukaryota; kingdom Metazoa; phylum Chordata; class Mammalia; order Artiodactyla; family Camelidae; genus Vicugna; species Vicugna pacos. The sequence continues at coordinate 7,280,355 of NC_132994.1, read as the reverse complement.
CTAAGGTGAGGCAGAAAACAACCTTGTAAGAGCCAAATTCTCCAAGGTGATGCAATGCCGCACAGTTTGTTTCAAAGGATCAAATTCATAGAGCCACACATCAAAACAACTGTTAGAACAAGGCATTCTGAAAGCATCCAGCACCACTGATGCACTCAAAATATTCATAAACCACGCCAAACGAGGTTCAAGCACCCACAGGTCCCCATCCATCTTTAGAAGTGTAAAACAGACAAGGAAAATGCATTTTTTAAATGAGGGCACCAACATGACTTTGTGAAGTAACTTTATGTCCTAAAATGCCAGCATTATGGGCAATAAATAGAAAATCAAAGCAGTAAATATTCGTTCAAGCATACTGAAACATTGAGGAGCATTCCTTTTTGGGTTTCAAAATATGCTTTCCACAACTGCAGCAGGAAAATATTCATTTTGTACTTACTCCCTCTCCAAGCCCAATTTACTTACAATCCAGGTCCGGATGGGAACAGTGATCACCTGCAGTCTCTGCATGGAAGGTGACTGCTTTCAAAATTCTCTTTGTGACTGTCAGCATGGATACTGACAATTGTGCCCCGCGCTTGGTCTTTAAATGGCATTATTTTTGAATAGAATTTTGAGTAAAGGGTTTACTATTCTCTCCATTTGTTCAAAAGGAAGAGGTTTTCTTCATGTGTTCATAAAAGCCTAGGTATTAATTATTTATTCAACTAATACAGATTCCCAAAAGCATCAAGTCCAGCAGCTGGCAGCAGGAATCTCTGGGAGTATAGGAGAATTAGCAGAAAGAAATATGGACCTGCAATTCACGTGCACATGTTTATTAAAGGGCAAATCTGCAACGCTGAAATTCTTGAAATTTCTGGGTAACTCTGTGAGACCCATGTGCTAGCTACGAATTTCCTGTATTTCTTATTCCAGAGTTCCTGAAAAGGGACTATCCTACTTTGGAAAAGCTCCATGAAACTAATAATCTGGGGGAAATATGCACAAAATGCATTACTGTGGGCATCATGTCCCAAATGTAAATTTCTTTATTTTCTTTGTTTTTTTTTAAGGGCTCATTTCCAGAGGTCAAATTGTTTTCATGTGTTACAGATATCACAATAGCAAGCGAAGTCTGTTGGTATTTTGGTAGGTGAATCTGAAAAAGTGGATTCTGGAGAGTCCTCTCTTTCTAGGAAAAACAAGTTGGCATTATTTCAGTAATATGGTTTGAGGTGATAGGGTCTGCATTAGAATGTTGGCTAAAAAGTAGAAAGAAAGATTCTAGAAAGACTTTAATAATCAAAAAGAACTTATAAATTACTGCTTGTGGTGGCTGAGGGAGGATTTTAAGCTTGAGTGCCTGATTGATCATATTAATAATAATGAGAAAAAAAGAGGAAAGTTATCTTGGGAAGATATGATAACACATTTATTTTTATATTTACTGAACTTAGTTTACAGATTCAGATGAGTAACTAGAGTGAAAACATACTTTAGGTTTTGCAAGGGTCAGGCCTTATGTGGAAGAAATATGATGGAGTGGTCCTCATTTTCAACAGAAACACATGCTTTAAAATCCTTCTCCCTCAGTTGAATGACGTGTGATGTGGAGAAAGTTATTTGACTTTCTCGAGACTTATTTGCATAATATATGTACAATGAATAGTTTAATACCTCACTCCAGTTGCTGGGGGGGGGGGGGGAACAAAAGTAGATTGTGTATAAAGTGCCTAGAACTCACTAAGCAATTGACAGTGTTCAGCTAATCTCACCCCCACCTCCACCTCCTTTCTTGATAGCTGTGCTAAGGTGTAGGGGACAAAAACAAACTTCAGCTTAAGGAAAAGAGGTCTTTCTGTTTGCTTAAAAAAGAGTATATCAAATTCAAGTGCATGCACTTTAAAACTATGCTATACGGTTTTTCTCAAAATCCCATCATGTGATGGCTATGGGTGTTCACACTTGGGTTTAAAGTAGAGCAAAGCCAGAAACTGCAGTAGAATGGTGATTTATTTTCCTTACCATGGGAATCACTACCTCAAAAGACCTCGAGAAAGGGTGATAAAATGTATTAAACTCCATCTCAGTGTGGAAATTCCCCCAAATTATTTTTATTTGCCTTTCCTATTGTCTCCTGTGATGCATTCAGGGTATGCATACGTATTTAATGGGCTCAGGCTCTCTTGCGGAATGTCAGTGCTCTGAGCTAGTCTGCCTCTCACTGGAGTCAGTTTGGCTATGACACTTGTTTGGTAAACACAAATTTATTCTCATGTAATTGACGTATTAAAGAACAATCTGAGCATAATGTGGATTTCGTGTTTGCTTATGCACGAATTCCTCCCCAAGGAGCCCTAGGGGAATGCAGAAAACTGCACTGGGCTGAACAGAGCTGCGTGGGAGTCCACAAAATGCAAACACACACATGCACATACACACACCGCCCTCAAACATTTATCAATGACCTCAGTTCACCATGTGTCTAAAGAGCCACACTCATGCACCTGCAGTCATACCTTCCATCTGATTTCAGATAGAAATCTGAACCTCCTGCCAGTGCTTCAGAATAACTCACAAGCTGAACTCCTCCACTGCCCTCTTCCAAAAGCAAACTTAAGACCTTTTTCAAGGTAAAGATCATATTTAATGTAATTGTTAACATTTTATTAAGTATTTCATGTGTATATCACTGTACTGTTAGGCAGTTGGATAGAAATGAGCACCAGGCAAGGGGAGAGGAAGGGGGAGGGAGCCATCCAGAAAAAAGCAGTATGCCTGTGCTCAGGATAAGATCCTCCAAAATTTTTTACTTTAAATGAGGGCCAGCAATAAGCCAGCTAGGATCCAGCGCTGCAGCTGCACAGTGGAGAGAAGGACCCACTAACTTGACCCAATGCTCATTATCATGTCATTAACATTGCAGTTTGAGCCCTTTCCCATAGGTTTCTCTGTGTGCATCATGGGTAAAAGCATCATGGGTTAAAAACATGTGCAAAAGAGATGGGTGTGCCTGAGTACAAGGAACAGGAGCTGTCAGTCAGCCTGGGCACTCAAAGAACCTGAGTGGTGAATCAATCAATCATGAAAACGCCCCCTAAGCCAGGATATTAAAACAGGGAAAACACCGGAGAGGTACCATTTTTACTCACTTGGATTGTCCTGCTCCCAATGCTTGGGCGTGTACTAACTTTTTACTTTACTAATAAAATCTTGTTTATATCACACTTTCTGTCTCATTACAAATTTATTTATTTATTTTTGGGGGTGACTAAGAACCGAGGTAAATTTTATTTCCCTCTTCCTGGTAACAGTACTACCGCTCTTATCAGTATCCTATCGTTTTTAACCTGTTGGATATTATGACTTTTATTGCATCTTTCACATAAGGCTTGTAGTTTTTCTTGTGTGACTTTGCATAGTGAAGTACTTTTTAGGAATGCATCTGCCGCATAGCCAGAAGGACTCTATCCCTAAACTTGGCCAGGTAACGTGCACGTCTCCAGTACTCTTTCCTCTTCTGGGGAAAGGGAAGATGAGTGGCATCAATGTCACAGGGCTGTTGAAGAATTAAAGAAATGGTGTGCTTCAAGCATTCAGCACACACCACAAACATCACAGCACTTCGTACATGTCACCTGTCGTGGTTGGCAGAATCATAGCCCCCAAAGGTGTCTGCATGCACACAGATCACGGGAATATGTGAACATCTTTTTTTTTTAATGTGAAAAAATTAAGCTCTTAGACCTTCAAATCAGTTGGAAGAGTATCTTGGAATCTCAGGCAGGCCCAATGTAACCACATGAGCCCTTAAAACCAGAGAAATTTCTCAGGCTGGAGTCAGAGAGATACAGTAGAAGGAGAATTCAGAGAGTGTCATTATTGACCATCTGGTGCTTGTAATGGTGTTTGTAACTGTTTAACTGTATAATAGTTGAAAGAGTTTTTCTCATGCTTTTGCTGACCAGGATTGGGCTGGAGAGGAGAGGGGGAACTCGGCGATATGCCCATCCTCCGCATTTTGCTCCCCACACCTCAGAGGCAGCTGTTGGGTGTTTTGTGCATCTTGTAGTTTATAACTCATGCCAGTGGCATGTGTCTGCCACTGTTTTTAGCCCCTTATGTTTTCTTTGTATTCTGTTGTCCCAGCCTGTGCACACACTGCAGCATGAGTTCTCAGGCCTCAGCCCAGCTAAAACACCAGAAGCATAAATCAACCTGATTTTAAGCTGTCCAAGTTTTTCTCTAGAGCACTTTTCCACACACCCCTTTCATGAGCACCTGTGTTTTAGGCATAAGAATATTAGAAGAGTTCCAAAGTCAGAGGCGAACCTCATACCGAGCAGAAGCAAGGGGATTGCTGTATCTAAGGAAAGGAGGACAACTTTGCAACAAGTTGTTACCCTGTATGTTATCGCTATGGAAACCAGGGCTGCTCCTTGAACTCTTACAGTAAAACCCTCTACCTTCTCTCCCTGGCAGGCTCACAGTCTTGGAGGCATTAGCCCACTGTGACCTCCTCTGCCTGGCAAAGAAAGAAAGTTGCTTTTTCTACTTCATCCAGAACTCTGTCCTTGAGTCTCAATTTGGTAAGTGGGGTACGGAGGCTGTGTTTTGGCAACAAAGGGTTCAAGAGAAGGACCTGGCATGTGATTGGTGATTTGAAGATGGAAGGGACATTGTGAAGTGGGAGGAAGGAAGCTTCAAGGAGGGGCCCCAGACAGAAGGGCAGCAAGGAAAAGGAAAGTCCAGCCAGACATCTGTAAGGAATTGAATTCTGCTGGTAATCAGCATGAGGTTAGGGCAGAATCTTCCCAGCCAGCTGACGCATGAAAGTGGAGCAGAGAAACTAAACTAGCCCAACATTTTTCTGAGCTGTGGGATAATATGTTTGTGACGTCTTAAAGGGCTAGGCTTGTGGTAATTGATATTGGCAACAATAGAAATCTAATGTAGGCTTTATCATTATTACTACTATTAAATATTTATAATCCTCATTAAGAGAAGCGAACATTGTTATTGGATAAGAAAGGATATGATTTTTAACCAAATTGCATTTACTAAACAGAACCTCTAGAGTCATCCCTTTTCAACTTTGGCTCTGGGTGAGGTATATGGACTGGATTCCTTGTAAAAATATAAAGCGTTTAACATATTTCATCAAAAAATAATGTTTCTGGACAAAAAAGATTTTCTCTATATTAGAGATTCCTTTAAACCTGAATCAATCCTGAATGTAGTAATATTTTAAGTTTTTTTTTAATGTAACAATTAATCATCAGTTACCACCTGCAGGGGGATCAGGAAAGGAATAGAGGAAAAGCCCCAGAGAAATAAACCTTGGGAAGAAGGGAAGGGCACCGCAGACAAACTTCATTCGACCCCAGATTAGTTTAAGGCCAGTCATTCTTTATGTGTTACTAAAGATTGTTAACTGGGTGTAAGCGTAATGGAAAAAAAAAAACAAACCTGACTCCGTATTAGATCTTTTCCTTTGGTTTTTACCTTGTTCTCTATTTCCTAGGCTCAGTCTTGCTGATTCTACACCTTTTGTAAAAGAATGCTGCCTATAGCCTGAAATAGACAGGAAGGCTCTGAGCTTTAAGGATATTAACACTTTTCCATTCATATAAAGACAACAAGTTTCAGAATGGAAAATACTATTTGTTTTGTTGGAGGTTTACAGGAACACCATGATCTGGCCCATGTAAACAGCTGCAAGAACGAAGGATTTCAAGAACAAAGAACTCCTGTACCAAGAAGTTTGTAACAACCAAGCATAACCTCTCCTCTTTTTAGTGTAAAAGGAGCCTGAATTGTGACTTGGGGAAGATGGTTCTCCAGGACATGAGTCTGCCATCTTCTCAGTCTGTCAGCTTTCCAAATAAAGTCACTATTCCTTGCCCCAGCACCTCATCTTCTGATTTATTGGCTTGTCGTGTGGTGAGCAGAACAAGTCTGGACTCGGTAACATAAGTAGATCCTGAACCCTTGCAGTTGGAAGGATAATAAAAAGGTGTAAGACTATGTATGTGGTCTATTGACACTTAACAACTTGCTACACAATTGGGTCTCAAAACAACAGAAATTTATTCTCTTACTGTTAGGTAGTTAGATAAGTGGGGGCACCAGGAGGAGAAGGTAGAGGAGAGGGAGGGTGGTCCAGAAGATGGTGATATGACCACCTTCAGCATAAAGGGGCTTTACTTCCCCTAAATGAGTGCCAGCAAGAAACTGGTAAGAACCCGATGGCCACAACTGCGCAGTAGTGACAAGGACCTAACTGGACATGATCCAATGCTCATTGCGATATAATCAGCATTGTGGTTTAGCCACCCCCCCACCATGTTCTTTTCTGTGTGCATCATGTAAGGACATGCGCAAAAGGGAATGAACATGACTAGCACTCCAGGGGCAAGAGCCATCAATCAATCAAGAGACCACTTCTAAGCGAGGGTGTAAGAGAAGGGGCAAACAAAGACTGCAGCTCTTCCACACTTGAATCAGCCTGCCTCCTGTTCTTGGAGGTGTACTTTCCTTTGCTGGTAAAACCCTTTGAAATCTTCTGTCACACAATGTTTCTGTCTCCTGCCTGAATTCTTCTCTTTCAGCTAGGACAAGAACTGGGATCTTTTTCCTTTCCCCTTTTAGGGTAACACTACCATCCTGGAGGTCTGAAGACCAATATGGGCCTCACTGTGTCAGAGCACAGGGTTTCTTCTGGAGACTCTGAGGAGAATATGTTTCTTCACCTTTTCCAGCTGCTAGAGACCACCAGTGCTCCTTGGCCCACAAAGATCCTTCCTCCCTCCATCTTCAATACTAGCAGTGTGTTACCTGCAAATCCTTCTTGATTTCTGCTTCTGTCACCACATCTCACTTGCCCACCACAACCTTCCTGATTCACTTTTGTAAGGACCCCTGTGATGACACTTTCCCACCTGGAAAGTCCAGGCTCTCTCCCCATTGCAGATCCTTAGTTAATTATATTAGCAAAGTCCACTTTGCCGAGTCACACGCTCTAGGACAAGGATGTGAACATCTTTGGGAAGCCTCATGCAACAAGTATATTTCTAATAAAACACATAAATTTCTAACAGTTGCTATGGCAATCATATTTAGCAAATACCTAAGCAGTTACATCTGTTTCTCCTCTTGAATCAGGTTTCCTTACTGCCTCGTAGAGTTTATTTATTTATTTGTTTTGTTTCATGGGTAGATAGAACATATTTAGTAAGACAAATCAGCTGGGAAAGAAGAATAGGTTCTAGAAGAAGATCATATTAGTGAGAGGGAAAAAAATCAAAATCAATATATTTTGAGACTCCTTTAATACCAATGGTTGGAGGAGTCTCAGTGCTAGTTGTAGCCCCCACAGGCAATCTATCTTTATCTTTATTTCTATCAATTTATCTCTGAATCAATCAATTTCCTATTTATATGACTAATTTTTAAAATGATTTTTGGTCCCTCTTTTGGTGTTCTCTTTAAGTGTCCAAATGTACAAAAATTTGCTTAAATTTTATGACAACCTAAATAAGGTACAATGAGCTTATTTCATATTGGAAAGCACATTTTTAGAGATCTAAGACTGGTCAGTATATTCCATAAACTAAAAGGAAAATACTAAATCACTGTAATCTTCTCTAAGCCAAATATGCCAATTACTCTTTTTACTCTACAACTACTTATCAAGTGTCTGCAAAGTGGAAGGTGCCATTCTCAGTCAGCACTGTTGATTTAGTACCAAAGACAGTAACAATGGAAACACAGATGCAAACATCTGTCCTTATGGCCCTTACATTCAGTAGGGTTGACGGACAATGAATTAATCAACCAGTCAAAGTTAAATAAGTAGTATCCATCATAGCTGTAAGTGGAAGTGGTAAAAGAGAGTGGGGAAAAGTGGGAAAGAGGGAGTAGGGGACAGTGGGTTCCAGGGGAAACTGGAATTTTAAACAGGGTGGCCATGGAAGGCCTGGTTGAGAAGGTAACATCAGAGCAAAGGAAAAGGAAATGAGGGGTCAAACCTTGATTTGAATTGCTGGATAAAAGAATCTTAAGGGGAAGAAGTAAACAGTCTCAGAGTGGGCAATAAGACTATTCTTTGAGAACGTTCATTCCATCTTTCAGAAAATGTTGACTGACAGCCTTGGGGGGCCAGTGTTACACACACTGGGAACACACCAAGGGGCAGAACAAATCCCCTTGCTTCAGAGGGCTTACATTCCCAGTGGAACATGACTTCCTTTCAAATTAATTCATTCTACTCTACCTATCATCTTTTTGAAAATGAGGGAAAATTATACACCAGGCATGAATAGGAAAGAATAGCTTGCTAATCTTAAAAGGGTACTTTTGAGGTTAATTAGCTAAAAAATATAGAGTACCAAGAATCATTTTTATAAGACTATGTTTGACTGGTACAATGATCACATGGAAATTCTGGTTTAGTTTTCTTATTGTTAATTTGAATTTTGGTTCCATTGTATCTAGGCCTTACAGGTTTTCCTAACTTCAAACCAGATAACATTCAGAACAAAACTGAGTTTATGGAGATGATTTCCTAGAGTCTAACATCCAGGAAATGCAGTCAGTTTATTCAAACATTACGCAGTTTCCAGAGCAACGCATGCTGTACAAATAAAATAAATCATGGATTTAGGGAGAAGCTAAAATGTTGTCAACTGGGCTGTAAATGTCTCAACATAATAAACAGTATAGCGGGATAGAAATGGCTCCACAGTTGAGGATTTCAGTCTGTGATGGAGGAGAAAAATGATCTGCTTTAGGTAGGAAGAAAACAGAGCAGTGTGTTCAATTTTAACGGTGGAGATAGTCTAAAAGAAAGAGCATATATTAGTATTGTCAGTGTGACAGATGGTTGGACCATATATAATAAAGTCAAAATGTATTTTGACGAGAAAGAGGATGGATCTGACAGTTCACAAATCAGATTCCTAGGCAGCACAGATGAGGCAATATAATTGAATGTGTGCTAAGCAGGTTCATAGTTAATTTTTCACAACCCAAGGCAACAGAGGATGGGAGATGGACAGGAGTGATAGCAGGGTTGATAAAAGAAAGAGGTGGAGTAGAGATAGAGCCAAGAAAAAGAGAAAGAAAACAACACTCTATCAAATGTAAAATTGCATTTTCAGTAAGTTATTTGGAAAACCAAACCAAAACTCACAAGTCTGATGTGTTCAAAGATACCATTTTGAACAATACAGGGCTAGATTTCAATACTATGTACTTTACCTAAAAATATAGTATCTTTTAATATAAAACTGACTTTTCCATTATCCAGGAAGAGAATCAAATTTCACTAACATGGCTTCCCCAGTAACCCTAGGATATCAAGACTCTTCAAAAAAGTATTAGCTGCTGTCTTGGACACACGTATTTAAATTAGTCTTTCTCTGGCCATTTACGTCAATTGTAGTTGCCGTTGATTTAAGATACTATTCTAGTTTAAGCAAATTTGAAAAGTGAGGTGCCTTTTTTTTTCAGAAATGTTTAAACTGAATAACAGGTTGTCCCTTTTCCTTTTAGTAATTGAAATTATTCATCTAGTGTTGTACAAGTCTTTTGAATTGTTGTCACAGGGACAAAACTCTCAATTTTAGGTTGAAAATATACATGTCCTTCAAGTTCTGAACACTTTTAGGTCAGTGTATCTGTAGCCGCTACTTTTTATATTAAAACTCGGAAGGTTAAGCCAAGGTGTCAAGGTCGAGAGACTCTTCCACAAATACACCAAGAATTACATCTACAAACCCACTGAATTGCACAGAACACCCTCTGAACTCTGGCACAGTGTCTCTTATTTCAAAATACAGGAGATTTCTCACAAAACCTGGTAAGAAAAAAAAAAAGAAAAAAGAAAAAAATTGGTGCAGGACTGGTCCTGCAGGGAGGGAACAGCACAGGAAGAAAAGCACCCTCCTGCTGGGACACCTCCTCTCTAACTGGGAGGTCAGCAGGGACAGAAGCGGAGCTTCCAAGCCTCAGAGGAAAAAGCGGAAAGTGCTTGGAAAACAGAACTAAGAGAATAGGGTCCCTGCGATCCTTCGCACTAGACACTACTCAGCAGGGATGAGTGGGGACTGGCTTCTGGAGATCGGTGAGGACTTCAGGGAGAGGGCTGGAGCTCACTGCACAGAGGCAGCCTCAGAGGACTGGAGGGCAGCGTGAGCTCTGGCTGTGGGTGTGTGCAGAACTGAACAGCCCGGGACCCCCATGAAAAAGCACCACTGTTGGTGTGTGTGTGGGAGGGGCACAATGCAGCACGCCATAGCCGCTTTCTACTCTTGGCTCCACTGTTGATTTGTTCCCACGAGAAGAGAGGTGGAAGTTGGTCATAGCCAGCACTGCTGCACAGAGGCTGGACTGAGAGCTGAATCCATACCCGGAGGCCCTGCAGCTTCACAGGCCTGACTGAGATTTGTTTACAGCTCCAGGCAGAGAGGGCCTATGTGCTTTTCCTGGACCCTTTGTGGACTGGCACCTCTGGGACTAACAGGCAGTGAGTGGGCTTCTGACTCACAGCAGGGGCGAGTATGGGTATTTACAACAGGCTGATGTAGCATAACGTATGTGGAGGCAAATCAATCAACATGATACACCACATCAACAAGAGAAAGGACAAAAATCACATGATCATCTCAATAGCGGCTGAAAAACCATTTGATAAAATTCGGTACCCATTTATGATAACAACTCTTACCAAAGTGGGTATAGAGGGAACATATCTCAACGTAATAAAAACTATTTATGACAAAACTGCAGCCAGCATAAGACTCAATGGTGAAAAGCTGAAAGTCTTTCCACTAAAATCTGGAACAAGACAAGGATGATGCCCACCCTCATAACTTGTATTCAATAGTCTTGGAAATCCTAGCCATACTTGTTAGACAAGAAAAAGAAATAAAAGGATCCCAATTGGAAGAGCAAAGGTAAAACTGTCATTATATGCAGATGACATGATACTATACATACTAAACCATAAAGACTCCACACAAAAACTACTAGAGTTAATAAAGGAATTAGGCAAGGTTGCAGGATACAAGATTAACATACAGAAATCAGTGGCATTTCTTTACATTAACAATGAAATATCAGAAAAAGAATGTAAAGAAACAATCCTTTTTAAAGTTGCATCCAAAAAATAAAATACTTAGGAATAAATCTGACCAAGGAAGTGAAAGGCTTATATGCAGAGAACCACAAAACATTGACTAAGGAAATTAAATATGATTTAAAGAAATGGAAAGATAGCTCATGTTCTTGGTTTGGAAAGAATTAATATTGTTAAAATGGCCATACTACCCAAAGCAATCTACAGATTTAATTCAATCCCTGTCAAATTACCCAGGACATTTTTCACAGAATTAGAACAAATAACCTTAAAATTTATATGGAATCACAAAAGACCAGGAATTGCCAAAGCAGTACTGAAGAAAAAGAACGAAGCTGGAAGAATAACTGTCCCAGACTTCAGACAATACTACAGAGCTACAGGAATCAAAACAGCATGGTATTGGTACAAAAACAGACATGTGGATCAATGGAACAGAATAGAAAGCCCAGAGATAAACTCACAAACTTTTGGTCAATTAATCTTTGACAAAGGAGGCAAGAACATACAATGGAGTTAAAACAGTCTCTTCAGCAAATGGTGGTGGGATAACTGTACAGCTGCATGTAAATCAATGAAGTTAGAATACTCTCTCACACCATACACAAAAATAAACTCAAAATGACTGAAAGACTTAAACATAAGACAAGCCACTATAAATCTCTTAGAAGAAAATATAGGCGAAACATTATCCAACATAAATCTCAGCAATGTTCTCCTAGGGCAGTATACATAGGCGATAGAAATAAAAGCAAAAATAAACAAATGGGAAGTAATTAAACTTATATACTTTTGCACAGCAAAGGAAACCATAAGCAAAACAAAAAGACAACCCATCGAATGGGAGAAAACATTTGCAAAAGATGAGACTTACAAGGGCTTGATTTCCAGTGTACTTAAACAACTCATACAACTTAATGAGAAAACAAAAACAAAAACTAAAACAAAACTAACACCCTGATTCAAAAATGGGAAGAAGACCTAAACAAGCAATTCTCCAATGAAGGCATACAAATGGCCAATAGGCACATCAAAAAATGCACAATATCACTAATTATCAGAGAAATGCAAATCAAAACTACAATGAGGTATCACCTCACACCAGTCAGAATGGCCATCATTCAAAAGCCCACAAATGATAAGTGCTGGAGAGGCTGTGGAGAAAAGGGAACCCTCCTACACTGCTTGTGGGAATGTAGTCTGGTGTCGCCATTATGGAAAACAGTATGGAGATTCCTCAAAAGTTAAATATAGATTTATCATATGATCCTGCAGTCCCACTCCTGGACATATATCTGGAAGGAACTTTAATTCAGAAAGACACATGCATCCCAGTGTTCACAGCAGCACAATTTACAATAGTCAAGACATGGAAACAACCTATATGTCTATCAAAAGACGAGTGGATAAAGAATTTGTGGTATGTTTATACAACGGAATACTACTCAGCCTTAAAAAGTAATAAAATAATACCATTTGTAGCAGCATGGATGACCTGGAGACCACCATTCTAAGTGAAGTAAGCCAGAAAGAGAAAGAAAAATACCATATGATATCACTTGTATGTGGAATCTAAAAAAAAAAAAGACAAATGAACTTATCTACGAAACAGAAACAGACTCACATAGAAAATAAACTTACAGTTACCAGGAGGAGGAAAAAGGTGGGAAGGGATAAATTGGGAGTTCAATATTTGCAGATACTATTATATATAAAATAGATAAACAGAAAATTTACACTGCATAGCACAGGGAACTATATTCAATATCTTGTAGGAGCTTATGATGAAAAAGAATATGAAAATGAATATATGTATGAATATATGACTGAAGTACTGTGCTGTACACCAGAAATTGATATAACATTGTAAACTGACTATACTTCAATAAAAATATATTAAAAATAAAATAATAAAAGGAACCTTGAATTCTGCAATGAAGTATTATGTATTTGAGGATAAAGTAATAAAATTAATTTTCCAATCCACCATGACAATCTTTTCATACAAGATATTTAGTTTTTTTCAGTATTTCACAGCTATAATTAACTCAAGAAAATATCCTTACAAAATAAGTGTGTAAACATACATATATTCCTTTAGAGTAACTTTCTTAATGAGAAATGATAGGGTGAAAGTAACAATATGTGCAAGACAAACTGATAACTTTTAAGGCAAAATGTCTACTAGAAAATTATTCTCCAAAAAGCTTTTTCGAATTATACACCCACCAGCTAGCTCAGCAATGAAAGAATATCAAATTTCTCACACCCATTCCCACACTGGGAATTATCCTTAAAATTAGGTTTATTAATTTGAGAGAGAAAATGTTATTTTAATTTTTATTTATATGGCAATCTTATATGTTCTTGAGATATGTGTATGTATCTTGTGAAATATTTGTGTTATTTTTCAATTTTTCAAAAAAAAAAAAACTTGGAAAGTGCAAAATGTGATGGCTCCACAGTTGAAGATTTCAGGGGAGGTCATTTTCCTCTTAAGAAATCAAGCAGACAGTCATGGGCCCCTAGATCCATGGTCCGTGCCCTTAAAGCCCTTGCCATCTGGCTCGTGAGCCAACCTTACAAAACATCATGCACTCATTACTCTTGTTGGGCATAAACACATTCTCAATGGAAAAATAAGACAAGTATCTAAACTTTCAGAAGAAACCCAACTGTAGGAACAGACCCCTGGGGTCATCCTTCACAATCAGGAGGGTCTGTCCATCTTCTTATAAAGAGGTATTTTCTGTTTACAGCTGAAACTAAACGTGGCACTGCTGGATGCTTTAATAACCTTTATGGCATCACATTTCTGAATATTATACTGCATCGCTGCCATCTTGGTGACCCATAAATCGCAAAGCAATAAAGACTCACAATAAATCTTATGCTCACTCTCTTCACATTATTGACCTCTTTTATTTGCTGATGCAAAAACTCTCCCATATGTGGATGCAGCATCTGGGATCCATGTCTCATTATCCTTTATGGCGAATATCATTTCCTATAAATCAGTATCTTTCCTCCCTGACACAGGCCCCGCAGAATGAGATGCTACATGCTTGCTGTGGGGATATAGCTCATGGGGTGTGTGGCAAGGCTCGCCATCCCTTCTGTGCTCTGAGGAAGTGTAGATGATGGTCTGTGGACCTTTTAAAGGTCTTGTCATAACCTCGATCTGTTAACGCTACGACCCTGGTGAGAGGACTCAGCATTTCATTCTAGTCACTGCCTTGTGTCTGATGGTTGGCAGTCTTGGTCACTGTAGCTCTGCCCCCTCCTTGACATGCTCCTTCAGCATCCCCTCATGGTGGTTCTGCTTTTTTCAGGCCCTGTCTGTTAAGAGATCAGTCACTCAGGGTTTATTTGACACTCATAGAATTCTTCTTTTTGTTATTTTTGTTTTAAATCTTTAGTGCAAAAGGCTACAGTGCAGGATGTATTTAGCGTTGATTTGACAGTGACCTTGAGTTGCTGATTTAGGATGGAAGTAAAGTTGGGTGCCAGCCAGTTTTCCAGTCCATCCATGTTGGGACTCATCTGGGAAACCGAGCAGCGATTTTGTCTTACATTTCTTGTGTCTGCCAGCCTCTCGGAGTGTGTGCAGTTTTGACCATTTCTGTTGCCTCACCTACCAGCACAGGCAGGTGACAGTGCCTCAGAGAAGGGAGAATCCAGATTGCTTTCAACATTGAACATGAGTGCAGATTTTTCATAGTAAGCAGGAAGTCCATGGTGCAGATGGAAATATGTCTGCTTTCATATTTTATAGACAAAGTCTAATCTATGTTTGATATGATATCACTTTAAACCATCAAAGTCCATGTGCTGCTCAAAAATCATAAGTCATACAATCCAACGTCTCAGTAAAACATAGTTTATATCTTAAAATCAGATGTCTTTTGAAATTTAACATGCTAGCACAAAGCATTAATAATGAATGGAGTAATCACAAATTTTTAGCCAAATGTCAGAATAACTTCACAATAAATATATAATTGTTATATCATCTGACAAGCATTTAAAATATGAGACCATAGTATGACATAGTTTATATTTTAAAATCAAACGTCTTTTGAAATTTCACATGTTAGCATGAAGCATTAATAATGAATAGGAAAATCACAAATTCTTTAACCATGTGTCAGAATAATTTCACTATATATATATGTATATATATATATATATTATTGTTATATCATCTGTCAAGCATTTAATATATGAGACCATTTTACAAAAATAAAATTGAAATTGTTTGTGAGTTAAGAAAAAAGTCAAATGAAAACAAATAGTATACTCATAATGCAACCATAGCATTTTTAAGTAATTTTTAAGAGACAGCTTTAAATTTTGCTTGAGAAATTATTGAGAAAACAACTTACTACAAAATTCTTTGTAGTACACCCAAAAAGCTGACTAAATTAAGAATCTTAACACCAGACACACAGCCAAAACAAAACCAGCCAGACCAAAACAAAACAAAAATACACACACACAAAAAGCAAACAATATATTTTCTGGGTACAATAAATGATGCAGAATGTAGAAGTAAGTAGCCCCATATGCTTCTCTCTAATTTCCCATTCCTGGTCCCCAGTGGGAGCATCGTACACACACAATACTTTCTAAGATGAAAATGAATTATGATAATAAGTGAAATATTATCTGTCCCCTCTTGGACCATGATTTTACTGACAGTAGGACCTCCTCTACAGCTGCTTGTATCCAAATGGGAAGTCACTGAGGTAAAAATGGGTAATCAAGTGATAGCTATCTCACTGAATTAATGCAGTGCCTCCCACTCACTGAGAAGAGGCCACCAGGCTGTGTGTCATTTTCCTACGATGTTCTGCCAGCCCAACCCACTCCCATCCATCACAACAGAGTCCAGTCCCCCAAACCTCTGTATCTCATTGGCTTATTCACATCTCAGACTCACTCAGATAAATAACAATTTAAATCAAGATTGATTCAGTTGCTTTATCTTCCTAGAGATACTAAGTACATCCAAAATAAGAATCAAAACAGTCTTATACCCTTGCCCTTATTATCAGTACAATATCAAGTCTGATTCATCCATTCCAACAAATATACTTTTAAAAGGAGCTATAAGTTTTAATGGTCTTTATATCTCTTTTATTTCCAATCTGAAAAACATAATAGTACTATTATATGTATTATTATATGTAAGACATTATTTATAAAAACAAAGTTTCCTTTTTTTGTTTTTTTAATTTTTTTTTAACTTTTTCTGGTGGGGAGGGGGTAATTAGGTTTATTTATTTTTAGAGGATTGAGCTGGGGATTGAGCCCAGGACCCTGTGCTTCCTAAGTACGTGCTCTACCACTTGAGCTATACCTTCCCCCACAGTTTCCCTTTTTGATATTATACTACTCTTAATTTATATCCCTAGATTTTCAGAAATGAATTTAAGAAGAATTCTGCATGTCTTCTCTACTAGTATCCAGATGTTCTTACTTGAATGTTAACACTAGCTTTCCCTTCCCTTTTTCATATTAGGCCACTTTCTACAATGGTCACTCAGAAATCTGTAAGAGTGGTTTCTCCTTACTTTCTTCACTCTACCCACCATCACTGCCAGCCCCAATGTACACACCCTGTGCCATTAGCTCTTTTTTCCATGCAGTCTGAATTTTGCCTTCACCAATCTATTAAACCTGCTTTTCCCTCACAACACATTTCAATTGCAGCCTTACTAACATTTTCTCTTTTGTGTGGGTGTGTTTTCTTTTTTTTTTTTTTAGCCATTTTTTAATTGAAGTATACTAATTTACAATGATGTGTTGGTTTCAAACGTACAGCAAAGGGATTCAGTTATATATATATATATATTATTTATATCCATTCTTTTTCAGATTCTTTTTCATTATAGGTTACTACAAGGTACTGAATAGAGTTCCCTGTGCTATACAGTAGGACATTGTTGTTTATCTATTTTATATATAGTTGTGCACACATGTTAATTCCAAACTCCTAATTTATCCCTCCACCACTTCCCCCTTTGGTAACCATACATTTGTTTTCTATATCTGTGAGTCTATTTCTGTTTTGTAAATAAGTTCATTTGCATCATTTTCTCTTTTTTTAAAATCTTTTCTGAGTTTGAAGCCCATAACCATCTCTTTGCTTCTTAAGGCTTCTCTCCCTTTAACTTTTGCCACAAAATACTCTTTGTTTCTTCCCTCTCCTCCTGACCACTCCTTTTTCTTTCTGCAGATTCTTTTCTGTGGTAGCACACTAAATGTCTATAGTTGCCCAAATTTTCTTTTTGCATCTCTTCTTCCTTTATATATTTTTTCTCCTGAAAAAATCATTCATTCTCAAGTTCTTTATGAATTCTATGCAGACAAGTTTAAAGGCTGCAACTCTGCCTGTGACCCCACTTCCCAGGCTGCAGATGTGGGTTTTCACCTACCAACTGTACATAGTGCAGCTTGGCATCTCAGCAGTACCTTAGATTTGATCTGCCAACAAGGACTTTCTAATTTTCAAATACAAAACGTTGCTTTTTAAATCTTGTTTTAATCACAGTTTGACAAATGGTGTCTGATACTCTCTCTTTGCGTGGACTGAGTGATACTACTACCCCTTCCCTGCATGCTCTTCTGGCCCATCATTGTTCATCTTCACCAGACTTTACTTCCGATCTTTTTCCCCTAAAAAAATGTATCTGTTCTTTTGGCATCTGTAATCACCTCTTTCTGATATAGTCTACACCTTTATCTCCAAAACAGAAATAATTCCAAATATCTCAAATTTCCTTCTTGGCACCTCTTAAGAATAGTAGAAGAATACCCCAACATACTAACAATTAAAACCATGTCTCCTCTGACCTGTTCTTTTGAGCTCTATGTCACAACTAAACAGCATCACCAACCACCAAGACCTCCAGCCCAGAAGAAGCTGAAGACACCAATGAGTCCACCTTATCCTTCACATCCATTTTATATCCATGTCTTTTAAATTTCACTTTCAGGATTGCTTTAATCAAACTTTTCCTTTTCCCTTTGTCTAGTTTTTATACGGTGTAATTTTCTAAGAGATATCCTCATAAAACATGAAATGAATCATATCAGTACCTTACTTGTACACTTGAGTTGGTTCTCCATTGCCTATAAAATGTAATTCCTTTATCATGATGCAATACAAACCAAAGTGTTTCAACAAATTCCATTTGTGATCGACACTTCAAGTTACAGGTCTAGAGAGCCTCTTACCTTTCCCATGTATATCATGACTTGGTACTTTCTAAGACTTTTTATCCTTCTATTCCTTTCCCATAAGTTACTTTTCATCTTTTTCTCTGGCAGACAAAATCCTCCAGGGCCCAGTTCAAATCTCACCCTTCTTTTTGAGTCTTGCCTTAAGTTTTCCACACATCATCATGCAAAGTTAATGATTTACAAATTATTTGTCGACTATGATGTGTGATGAATGTCTACTAACAATTTATCTGCCTGCTTGTAAATGAGCGTCTGGAGGGCAAAGAGGTCTAATTCGTCCTTGAATTTCTAGTATTTTACATATTTCCTAGCAGTAGAGTTCATAAATACTGAATTAAATAAAATTCTCTAATCTTTTAAATATGCAAACATGGCCTGTGTATCTTATTTAACTATACATGGTTTATGACTTAATAGCTAATTATAGATAGATATTACATATAACTATTTTGTTTAAGGTCAGCAGTCATGCTGTATTTGTGCCAAAATACCCAAGCAGGAAAAGAACAGATCCAGGTTGGAAATGCCCTTGGAAAGGACATTTTTCTTCTGTGGTAAATGTAAAAATACATCCCTGATTAATTCAACCACAGCAAAATCCTTTTGTAGAATTTAATCCTGTAACTCTATTCAATGAAGTTAATGGTTGTTTCACATGAGTGATGGTGATGTATTGAGACTTACAGAAAGGTGTAGAAGATAACACAGCAGAAAGTAGAAATACTATTTAAAATATAATTCCTCTAGAATGAAAATAAACTCTGTAAGAGAGGGCTCCATAGAAGCATAATGTTCCATTTCAGGCTTTCAAAGCAAATTTACAAATGAAACATTTCATAAACAATGAATAACGTGCACTTCAAGAACCTCACACAGAGGGAAAATGCAACTGAGCATGCATAATTTGCACTACAGTAATCTTTTTTCTAGCAAAAGCAATGGATCCTGTCACGAAATAGCAAGCAAAGACAGTGATGGTATGGACACTGGCGTTACTTAAATTCTCTCCAGTGGGATAAGGAGATTAAAAAAATAATTATGATGAGTTTTGTATGTTTCATTCTTAACTGGCAACAAATGCAAACAAATATTTTGAAACTTATTTGTATTGAGGTACTGATATGCAGCTTAGAAGATAGGATCATTTACAAAACTGAAGAATTAAACATATGAAATACTGCATCATTTGAAAGGACACACATGTTTTGCTTTGTATAATTATACTTTTTCATGGATATTATTTCCTCTACCTTTCTCACTTTACTCAAAGCATAAAATTCTGGGATTTAAAAGTGTATCTGATTTTTAATTTGTTTTTATTTATTTGCATACAAATAAACCATGGGTCATCCAGCAGGTTATAATTTTTCTCATGAATCTCAACTCTCCTTCATCAACCTATCATCAAACAGCAGTCTCATCACCTATCAGGTTGTCAGGGAACAAAGGTTTGGTGCTACTTGCCCTCTCTAAATGTGTTACAGTTTCCACTTTACTAAATAATTATGGAGTGGAAAGAGAAACCTCAGAGGTCTTGTGTATGAAGATGAAAATATCAGTTTAATTTTAATAACACTGAAAAAGTAGAAGTGAGGTTGAACAAGACAATAAACCAACTAGATTTAAGAGAACTGCAGAACATTCTATCCAACAACAACAGAATACACATTCTTCTCAAGGGTACATGGGACATTCTCCAGGAGAGGCCATAAGTTAGACTGCAACTAAATGTCAACAGATTTGAAAGGGTATATACTACACAAAGCATGTTTTCTGAGCACAATAGGATGAAGTTAAGAACCAATAACAGAAGGAAAACTCAAAAATTCACACATTTTTTGGAAATTAAAAAAACACACTATTAAGGAACCAATTGATTAAAGAAGAAATCACGAGGGGACTTCACAACTTCAAGAACTAAAAAAGGAAAACCAAACCCAAAACTAGAAGAATGATGGACAATCATTCAGCTAGCTAGACCAACAACAATAGAAAGACTCAAATTACTAAAATCAGAAATGAAAATGAGGGGCTCTACTGCCAATTCTGCAGAGTTAAAAAAGGATTGTAAGAGGTTATTGTGATCAGTTGTACACCAACAAATTGGATAACCCAGACAAAATGAGCAAATCTCTAGAAACATAAAACCTACTAAGACTAAACCATGAAGAAATAGGAAATATTAATAGACCTGTAACTAGTAAAGTTGTTGAATCAGTAAATCAAAAATCTCACAAAAGAGAAAAGCCCTGGATCCAATAGTTTTACAAATGAATTCTAACAAACATTTAAAGAAAATTCTAAAACAAACCATCTCAATTTTCTTTTACAAAAAAATTGAAGAGAAAAGAACATTCTCTAACTCATTTCATGTTCTGGCATTACCTTGATAACAAAAGCCAGACAAACATAATGCAAGTAAAGAAAAGTGTAGATTAATACTCCTTCCGAACATTTATATAAGATTCTCAATAAAACATAACAAATCAACTTCAGCAGCATATTAAAAAGATCATACATCATGAGCTAGTGAAATATATTCTTGGAATGTAAAGATGGTGCATTATGTGAAAATTGATTAATGTGATCCAGCATATTAAAAAACAAAAGAAAAAACCCACAGGGTTATCTTAATTGAAGCAGAGAAAGCATATGAAAAAATTTAATGTACTTCCATGACAAAAAGTCTCAACAAATGTTTTCCTAACAAGTATTCGTAACAAGTGTTCCACTCCAACACTTCTCCGGAGTGTTCTGGAGATAGATGGTGGTGATGTTTGCACCACAATAGAAATGTACTTAATGCCACTGAACACTACAGTTATAAATAAAGGTAGTAAGTATTTATGTTATGTGTATTTTATCATAATTTTAAAAATGGGAAAAACATAGATAAGACTTGTTTTTGCTTACAAGGATTCCATGAGTTTATGTCAACAACATCTTACCCACAACCTCATCATATCATGTTGAGACAATGACCTGATCCTGGAGCATAGCATGGATTTATGTCCATTGGAACAAATATGAAGTATAGATGTTGTAAAATAACTCAAAACAACAATTTATTTGCAAAGTAGACTATTCAGGACAACATAGCCAACTGAATACCACAATGTCTACAACTGGATCACTCAAATTGAAGTTGGAATTGAAATCCTTCCAAGGCTGTGTAGTATCATGAAACCCAAGTGAGACAAGTTAGATTATTACCTAGCAAATATTCATGTCCTATTCCCTTCTATGAGAGGAGTATATTTCCCTGCTCAGTTGATGTTGGTGTTAGCTGCATGTCTTGCTTTCTCTGGTGGGTGATAGTGGACATGTTATGGGCAGAACCTAAAATATGGTTGCTTGATTTGGCTTGACCTCTTACACTTCTTTCCCCATAAGAAGATACCTTTGGTGGTTGAAGGTGTAAGGTGAACGAAAAACAGGTGAACTCAGTTCACAGTTAGGAAACAGGTCAGCCTGAGCCAACTCTAAACTAGCTGAATTCTAGCCAGTCCACAGAGGAGTGAAGTAAGAACTACATTCTTATTGCTACAGGCCACTGAGTTTCGACGTGGTCCATTACTGCAACTGGTACACTAAAGAAGAAAGGCATTTATCAAAACACAAAGAGAATCAAGATTTAAAAGTCTCTAGTTTGTGACACTATGTTGATTTAACTCTGTGAAGCAGTGGGAAAAAGTGAAAGTTTAGTTTTGCTATACATGTAAAAATATTAAATGCCTGAAGATTTGAAAGGTAGAGCACCTGATGAGAAAATAAAAGAGAAAAAATAGCACATCTAGATATAGCTTAGGAATTCTATTGGTGAAAGGAAGGGAAGAAATGAGACTAATGTTAGAACAGGTGTTAGGGAAGAGAGAAGGCTTTTTGTTTTTGTTGTTTATATAAACAACATTTATTCTTTAAAGAAAAGTTCTAAATATATTTACAATTACTAGGGAAGTATCAATGGAGCATAATTCAGATACATGAGGGGACATTTTTGACTGACTTTAAGCAAAGCTATAGCTCAGTTTGGTTGTGGATGACATTCAGGACTCAATGGAAGACAGGTAACAAATTTTTAACTCAAGACAAGGGGAAGAGGAAAGGAGTGATGATGCAAATAAGTTCTAAAGGCATGAGAAAGTGTGTGCACACAGATTTGTGGAAAGGATAAGAAAGACTTGTGCTAGATGGCTTATATTTGCCGTCATGTGATAAAGAGATTGCACAACTGAATAATTTGGGGAAAACTTCAAACAACTTCTATACGGAACTGTATCGTCCGTCTGAAATGTATGTAGAAGATGATTGTTGAGAAGTAACCCAAGCCAATTTTACAATAAATACATTTAAAGTGGGCACTGGTTCTATGCAGTGACTAGAAGACCAGGAATGGATAAAGGGGGCTCTGGGAGTGATGGTAGGAAAGTCTACCTTCCTTCTAGCTTATATGTTATTAGCAGGTCCCATAACTCTTGTGACCAAAACCATTTGGTAGCACCCAGTAGTCAGGTGGCAATGTTCACTTTCTTTAGTGTAATACAATAGACATGACTCAGCAAATATTCATCTCCTCCCAAAATAGCAGAAATACACATCCTTACTCTGTTACAGAACTAGTTATTTTCTGTCGAGGCTTTTATAACCTTGCACCACATATGTCAGTGCCCTTCTCCCTTCATTGATTCAATTCTAAGTTTCTCCAAGAAGATTTCTTTTATTATTTTATCTTCTGTTGATCCGTTATTATCCAGAGTTGTTTAGCTCTAACTATTTTTCATCATTGTTTTGACACAATGTAATTTGTAGTGTTTCTCTCTCCATGAATCTACCCACTTAAATTTCTTCTCTCTTCAAACAGATTGCAAATTCTTGGGGCAAAGATGGGTGCCTTGGGGACATTCATGCTTGGAAGTCTGCTTTATACTTACATGAATATCAATACTATTTGTATCATTAACAAAAGATAATCGTGATAAGAGCAGACTTCTCAAATATTAGATATTGTTCACATTATTAAATACCACAATCTCCTCTTCTTGGTAACATTTATTCTAAAATCTGATCTTAACTTAGAACTCAGGATCTCTTTGGAGTAGACGATTCATTGTTCAGCGACCATTTACTTCTGCTTTCTTGTTTTCAGTGTAGATGAGCTACAAACATTGTCTCATGTTTTACATGGACAAGATAACTACTTGCTTTCTCTTGAAAAATAAGAGACAGATGACAAGAATATAAATTACATGGATTATACTTATTTATTTATTTATTTATTTATTACTTTATTTTGGGGGGGTGGTAATTAGGATTTTTTTAAATGGAGGCACTGGAGACTGAACCCAAGATCACGTGCATGCTAAGCATGCACTCTGCCACTGAGCTATACCCTCCCTCCCAGACTAATTTATTTTTAAAGGTAATGATAAAATGTAATTAAAATAACAGAATATGATATCCTCAGGATGGTTGCATTTAACACAACAATAAAACAACCTCCTGAGATGAGAACCACCTGTTCTAGCAACAGTGTTACATTTTGGTTCTTACTCCATCTTTAAACATCTGTCCACATTAAAGATACTTTAGGGGAAAAAAGTCAGATGTATTGCTGGACATATAAAGAAATTCTGTTGTCAGTAAAGTGATATAATTCAGGAAGACCTTTTTGAGGACTGAAGTGAATAAACACTTTGTGACTTTCACTCTCAAAAACACACCCTTTATCTGTAGAAAAAAATGGTTCTAACACTTTTTCTCCCTCTGAAGAGTTTGTTTGAAGGATTCCTTAGCAATTTTTGTTTATAGAGAAAAAGTAGATGTCTGGTTTATATAATAGGCATAATTTTTGGTTTGCATGTGTTTGGCTACAATTTCTTTCCTGAAAATATTACTGTATGAGCAGAGGTCAGATTAAGTTAAATTAGTCTGCTTAACAAAAATTTGAAGGTTTGTGTAGACATCCTATTGCAAAGTATTTGTCATCAGATGTGATCTCTTCTCTTTTGAGATATTTTCATTGTTTCTTTACAAATTTTTGAAAAACTGAAACCACAATGCTCCATTTTGTCTAAGTTGTCTCTCAAGAAAAATTGACTTGTACCCTAAAATCACTATGCTAGACTGTGTGTGTGTGTGTGTGTGTGTGTGTGTGTTTACAGGAGAGTGGAGTTTGGAGATAAGCTGCACACAGATAGGAATGGGTATGACTCGTACCCTTTTAGACATACAGTGCAAAAGCAAGACCGCTCTATTTTTTCCTTAATTTTAATATAATTTTGAGTATCCATATACGGTGACATTCTCATTAATTATGATCCAAGGAAAAAAAATGTTCGATTTCTATATTGATTATTCCTCTATTGTTACTCACTATTCCCATATTTTCCTTTACTATGTGACTGACATTGCACAGAAGTGTATTTAAACGAACTTAAACATAGTAAGGGGATCATTAAGACATGTATTTATAGAATGAATGATATTTTAAGACTAGAATGTAGAGTTTAATTCACTTAATTTATGGTAAAGTATAAGTTAAATTTTCTCTATCTTCTCCTTTTGTGCAAATTTGGATAATAATACAACCGATCTTAAAATTGTATGGATATACTTTTCTAAATACTAATAGATAGATTAGTATAAAAGCTACATGATATTTAAAAAGTAAAAATAATAACTATAATACATAACTTATACTTTGTTGTATGAAACTATTTTTATTTTATAGCAATTATTTAATTCATTGGGTTTTACTTTCTTAAAAGTGAAAGGAAGATGATTAGACATATTTGAATTAATTCAGTTTATGGAAACATTAATAATAGTAGAAAATATCAAATAGAAAGATTTAGAATTGTTCCAAGTCATGAATAATTTCTGAGAAATTGTTTGCTTTTCTTGTTGACAAAAATTTGACTACCATGAAGTTGTAGGTATCATTTTAGCAATAAATGTAATGTAATTCACACTGAAATGCTACACACAGGTAAAAATTTTTATTCTGTGTTAGAATGGAAATGAAAACAATACAAAAGAATCACGGTTCATGTTGCAAAATCTTGAGAGCAGCTTGTATTATGCGTAGATTAATTTAAGACTCTATAAGACCTTGTGTTTCAGTTATGATCAAACTTCCAGCTTGCTCCTTGTGCTTCTATAAAAATGCATTAAATTTAATATTCAGAATTAGCTGTGTGCTCAAAAATTAGCTATTGAAGTTCTTAAGTTTGTCTCACATTGTTGCAAAGATTTTTCTTATGACAGCTTACAATACTGATGAATGAAACTTCACAACAAAAGCCTCTGAAAATGGGCTAATTTAAATTTTGACAATTTTGGAAACATTCCAAGATAGCTTTCTGAATTATTATTTCAATTCCTTTTTCCTTATTTGTTTGAATAAACTATTATGAATGTTGCCTTTTATAAAAATGAGATATTTCAACAGGTGACAGATAAAGATTATGCTGTTAAAAATAAAACCATATTTTAAAGGCATTGAATAAACAGTGAAGAAATGACTAGCTTACCAGAATATTTCACATAAATTCAAGGTAAAAATCTGTAGAGAATGGTTGGAGACATAAAAGAAATATTAATTTCCTAAAATCATCTTCATTCTTTTCTTGTTATGCACCAACTCTGACTCAGTAACAATAAAATTTCTTTAAAGTGTTTTTTTCAGAATATTAAGAGGTATTGGTTACCAAATCATTTCTAAACTCTTCTCACCCTTTGGCCCATTATCGTAATGGTTACAGTTTCCCCTTTTTTGTGAAGTCTTTCCTGGTAAGCCAAACCTTCCTAATTTCTTCCAATGTGATATCCCTATTGTGAAATGATTTATTTATTAGATTAGATTCCTTTATTAGATTCTTTTATTAGGTATTTCTATGTTTTCAAATTGGTAATATTAAACATATATTCACCAGGGTATCAGACACTGAGCCAAGGATGGGGTCTTGAAAAGTGAGCCCATCACATGAGGGAAAAATGTGTTGACTATCAGGGAAGTTGACTATCAGAGAAGACAAAGCATGAAGGTGCAACAAAAAGGAATATAAAATTACAGTTTGTGATAAATCCTATAAAGGAAAATTTCATAAAGATACTTGTCTTTGGAAAACAGGGGGATACAATTTAGCATTTTATACTACCTTATGATGTTTTATTGTGTGGTAATTCTCATTTTAGTGAGTCTACTTTGCTTTCCAAATTGTATGTCACCTCACGTTGGGAAAGAACAGTGTAATATTATACTTTTTTTGGTACGTATCACTTTGAATCTATGCAAATGGAATACATGATAGTTTTTTAACTTGAGTCAGACTGGATCACTATTGTGATAAAAATTTTATAGTAATCCACTGTGATAGAAGTTTCTTCAATTGTGTTTTTAAGAATCATGAAAATAAAATACATTTCTTTACCAAAATTACCCAATCAGATAACATTGATATCAGTATTACTCTCTTCTCCTAATTAAATACTTTTTCAGTATTTTCACTCTGTGTCTTACTTGGGTATAAGGTCAAGCTTTAATGAGTACAATATAATTTATAAACTTATACAACAGTCAGTTTTATACAAAGCGGCAACCACCTCTTAATCTATTAGAGAAAAAGAATGGTATTTATTGTATAATGATCATGGTGAAAAACTCTTCTTAAAATTTGGGAACATCACCTCTCACAGGCCCAGCACTAGATTTAATTTTCTGCCGTTGCCATCGTGATATTCTCAATAGTTTTATCTTGGAACGTGTGTTTTGCCTGAGGTCGGACAGAATAATGGAACATGCCAGTGAGCTGGGTGGCTCCATTTGTGTAAAGCATGCCCAGTTCCCCATGAGCGCAGAATCCTTGCAGACTTGCAACGTGCAGGAGCTCAATAGACTCAAACTCGATACATCTTCCCTGGGTAACCGTGTCGGGTGGGGGAGCACTGACAGCCTTGAGAGGCCACACTTCCCCTTGAACCAGTGTTTGCTTTGAATATAGAGGAGACAATGATGTCCTAAGAAACATGAATCACCAAGGAGCTCTACGACATCTTTGTTATTTGTGTTTTTTCCCCTTGTATTAGCCAGTTATCTATGCTAAAAGCCATAGGCCTCTTCCTTACAGTCCTTCCTGGACTCATTCTTATGCCAAAATAGAGAGGTTGACAGTGTGTGTGTGCTAACAAGAAGCTGAAATACAAACAGCAGAGTTAGTTTTGGAGCCTTTCCACCCTTCTGCTGAGAATGAAACGTACATTGAAAAGTTCTGATGATTCTGTTTTCAAGTTAAATGTGCTGTTATTCTTGCATTTAAAATCAGCATTGCACAAAATAAAGACCAACAATAAAATGCATGCTAATCTTTGAAAATTTTCAATTTTCTGTATTTTAAATGACAACAGAGCAAGTGAAAAACACTGTGACAAATCTAGAACGAGATCATGGAAAAACGGAAAAAAGGCTTATGTTAATTTTAGCAGATCTTTTCCTATTGTTTGAACAAGAGGCTCCAATTTTTATTTTGAAATGAGCCCCGCAAAATGCTGGCCTGCTAGTAGCAATCACAGATAATCAAACTGTCTTCCTCATTGTTCAAGTAGAAGGGGCAGTAATGCAACAATCACGCCAGTAACATCTCAGTAGCTTTATAATGATCAATATTTGGTCTTTGAAAACTAAAGCTGTTTAATACTAACTACTATATATAAAGTAGATAAACAACAGATTTATTCTATATAGCACAGGGAACTATATTCAATATCTTGCAGTAACCTATAATGAAAAGAATATGAAAGTTAACATACGTATGCATACATGTGAATGAAACATTAGGCTGCACACCAGAAAGGGACACAATATTGTAAACTGACTACACTACAATAAAAAAAAAAGAAGTTAAAACCATGCTGTGATACTATTTCTGGAGGAATTTTTAATGTAGAAATTTAAAATCTGAACAAGAGACAAAGGTCAAACATAAAAGCAATTGTTCATATATTTCAACCAAGGAAGTTAGATTATTACTTTATGAGCTGCAGCGTAGATTTTCCTATAAAGGCCAAAGATTAACATAATTATCAAGACCACATATTAAAATTTTTCTGTGGTTCCAATATAAAAATGCATTATTACCAGAAAGGTCTGGTTAGGCACCCTTGGTGGTGGATGGTATCTGACACATTGCTGGTCCACTAAGGTATTCAAAGTCTTTATGTTTTAGTTGAACCTGTTGTTCCAGATGGTGGCATGCAGAACCACTACTTTTCTATACCCAGAAGTATCTGCAGTTTGCTCTCTAACACAAATCCTTGAATGCTATTCTGAATAATATTAAACAATTGCTATTTACCAAGAGCCCTTTAGACAAATATCACCATCCCTCCAAAATTCTCAGAAATTGCAAACTGTAGTTTACTATAAATGTTATGGTCCTAGACTAACTCTGTTAGGGCTCCATAATCTATTTTGTAGAGGAAAAAACAGAAGAGATGTTGATTTTTTGGAAAGAAAATAATCAAGTGAGGAAGAATGTTTTTTAGTCTCATTTTATGCTAACGTTTGCAGATAGATGTTGCTGCTTAACTCCTTTACTGAATAGTTAACACTTCAATATTGAGCAATGAAAACTATGAAACTGTGAAGAAAACAAATACAACAAAATACATTAAGCTACTGAGACTACAATAAATCTATGTAAAATATATTTATGAGAAAGTCTAATGAATTTTCTGAGTCTCTTCAACAAATGGCGTTGGGAAAACTGGACAACTGCATGTAAATCAGTGAAGTTAGAGCACTCCCTCATACCATACAAAAAATAAACTCAAAATGGCTTAAAGACTTAAACATATGACAAGATGCTATAAATCTCTTAGAAGAAAACATAGGCAAAACATTATCAGACATAAATCTCAGCAATCTTCCCCTAGGGAAATCTACCCAAGCAATAGAAATAAAAGCAAAAATAAACAAATGGGACCTAATTAAACATAAGCTTTTGCACAACAAAGGAAACCATAAGCAAAACAAAAGACAACCTATGGACTGGGAGGAAATATTTACAAAAGATGAGACTGACAAGGGCTTGATTTCCAGTACACATAAACAGCTCATAACAATTTCATAAGAAAAAAACAAACAACCCAATCCAAAAATGGGGAGAAGACCTAAACAAGCAATTCTCCAGTGAAATGGCCAGTAGGCATATGAAAAAATTCTCAATATCACCAATTATCAGAGAAATACAAGTCCAAACTATAATGAGGTATCACCTCACACCAGGCAGAATGGCCATCATTCAAAAGTCCATGAACGAGAAATGCTGGAGAGGCTGTGGAGAAAAGGGAACCCTCCTACACTGTTTGTGGGAATGTAGTTTGGTGCAGCCGTTACGGAAAACAGTATGGAGATTCCTCAAAAGACTAAAAATAGACTTACCATATGATCCACTCCTGGGCATATATCCAGAAGGAACCTTAATTCAAAAAGACACATGCACCCCAATGTTCATAGCAGCACTATTTACAATAGTCAAGACATGGAAACAACCTAAATGTCCATCAACAGATTACTTGATAAAGAAGTTGTATATATATGTTCCTATATGACTGAAGCATTGTGCTCTACACCAGAAATTGACACAACATATAAACTGACTATACTTCAATTAAAACAAAAACAAAAACAAAAAAACATTGAATCCTGTATTTAACCTGTCCCCAACCTACCCTGCATCCTCATCTCCTGCCATTCACATATCAAACAGGGCTAAAACTTTGTTTTCCAAGAAAGAAGTGCCCTGTGACAGCCTGATGCTTTTTGTTGGTAAAGAACGTGCTTCCTCGTCACCTCTCGATAAAGAAGTCATGCTCTGCCTTGAAAAGTTACCACTGTTGACTCCTCCCTGAAGTCTTCCAGGCACATACACTAATTCTCTCCTCTGAGCCTCAACACCTTGTTTAATCTTCTGTTATAACACTTACTGCACTGTCTCGGAACTACATTAAGATAATTTTACTTTATCTTTCTTGACTCCAAGACTGAATATTGGAATACACATTTTGGTAAAATAACTATACTATAATATCTTGTATTATTTTAAATTGTATACATAACTTCCATGGATGACTTTATTCCAATCTTCTAAATAAGATAGAGTTATACTGCCTTACAGAATCAGAAACAAAGTGGATTTCATGTATTTGAACCCCATCTGTCCTGTCCTTTCACAGCTACCTCTACAAAAGAGTAATTTGTTTGAGGTCAGTTACAGATATGTCTCATACTAGTACACACAGCTCTTTGAGGAATGCCAACCTGCACTTACTCTGTGCGCCAGCCGTCCATTGAAAATGTCCGTGGCGAGGTCCCTTGGGGAAGCCTGGCCATCCCTGTATTTGCCTCAGTGGCCACTATGCATAGGCAAAGACTAATATCAACATATGAGAGTATGATTGGATTTTTGTCAGTAAATTAAAAAAGAGATATTGTTGGGTTACTAATGATTGGACTGCCTGGCTCTTAAGTGTTTGGCTTCTTTTGATTAGAATGAAGACAAGAAAGAGACTCCATGATTCTCTCTCAGTGGCCACCTGGGGAAACAGAATTTGCACCCAGTCCACACTATTATTATTGTGCTTGTGGAACCCCACTGACTGGCGTTACATTTCTTGCCCTGACTTGAGGAGGCAGACCCAGTTTCTTTGTCCCGGCAATGCAGTGTGTCCCATACCCCAACTGGAATGAGGAGGAGTCTGGAGACACCACACCTTTATTGCACAGATTTCTTTTCTTTCCTCCACATTGGGCTGGGGGAAAAATGGAAGATGGAGCTAAATCTACTTCTGTTTTGTTTTGCTAAATAGTCTATTTTTTGGACAAAGGAAGGGTTATCCATGGTTGGGGGAGGAAACACTCTTATATCTGCCTGTAGGAGGAGAAAATTAGTCTTTATTTGTAATAAGTAACTATTAAAAGGTAGAAGATATCTAACTTCAAACAAGACATTCTTCACTGATGACGGTACAGAGGAAACATCTTACAGATTTAGTACCATGATGAATGATTTATCTCCACTTCACTGAGTCCATTTTCACTCAGTCCAACTAATAAGTTATTTCTGTGCATTTGTAAATAGAATTTTATCTATGTAACTTTACCTAAAAGCAGTTATCTTGTCATTTCACCTACTGTTATAATGAATGTAATGTGCGTATATACAAAGCCAGTTGAAATGTGTAAGAAGAGTCATCCTATTTTTGGACAGAAATAATATAATACTGTTGATTTAATTTCATTTCTACTATCTCATTTCAATATATAATCAGTTGCATTGCAAGGACACAATGAATTAATAATTGAAAGAGTAAAAAGGAACTGACGTTTCTATATATATTTCACAGGTAAAGAGAGAACTATATTTACAAGCAAAATAAAGGAGGATGTAATTATTTAATAATGTACAAATGACTGAGATAAAAAACTCACTTCTGAGTTATTTTTAATAAAAGCAATCAAGAGGAAATACTGACAACTGGCAAAGAGTAAAACTTTCAAGAGTAAACCATTTGAAAAAGAAGCTAAAAGAACACTTCCTACAATGAATAGGCTGACCTCTAACAAGATAATGTAATACTGTGTATCATTACGTATTATTACCATGGATAATATCCATCTGTAAAAATAGGTCAAAAGTACAAAACTAGTCAAAGCAAGTGAAACCCCTCCTTACAATATTTAAAACTTTTGTACATCATTGAAGCCAAAAGGAATCTTTGTCACAAAAATGCACAGTACCTTTTGCTGGAGTTAGCGTTTCTGTACTACCTTGCATCTGTGTACTCCCACTGAAGGCACCAAGGAGATAATGTATAAAGTTATACCATTCCAGACCTTCAGAGCAAGGCTAATTTGGTCGAGGCCACTTTCCTCATTAGCTTCTGTACTTCTCTGCTTGCCCTTTCCAATTCTGCATGCCATACACCACCCTGGCATCTCCTGGACACTGCAGGCTGATGCCAATTTGTAGATGTTATCTTGAAGGTAAGGTGGCCAACCATCCAGATTTCATCCTGAAAGCCCTGTGCCCCGAATCCCCCTCATTCCCAGGCAAACCCAGAGGGTTGGTCACCCCACTTGTGTGCTCTCTTCATGATAGCTTCTGGTTTAAGGCTGCCTTTAGAGCAGGAAGAGCATCAGGGCAGGTTTAGGGGGAAAGGGCGAGAGAAGCAGTCCTCTAGGTTTCTCTGCCTCTCTAGTCCACCTCTCTTTAGGTTTGCTATGAGGTTTGAAATGAACCAAAATGGATTCTATGGCCACAGCAAAGGAAGCAGAAAGCAGAGTGCCAGTGTGCCTGTCAGGATCTGTGGACTCGTCAGAGGGACCTAGAAGCAAGAAGCTGTTGTGCGAAACAGTTTTATATCTCAGTGGATCGGCATTGCCTTTAGTTGGGGCTTGGCAGTTGAAAGTATTAAATGGGCCAGGGCGCAGAGCATTCACAGGACTAAAAGAAATGACTGCCTATTACATCAGTCATGGGTGTGTCTTCGGGCCCCCTGTGCTGTCAAAGGCTGACACTCAGGCAGCTGGTGGGACTAAATGTGTCCAAGCAGATGAGCGGTCCTGGTGAGGACGGTGGACACCTCAGAACCAGCCATCTCTAACTCTTCAATGCGCCTGACAAGGAGAGAGGGAGAAGACTGCTTTCTGAGAACATTTTGCTAAAAGAGACTGTAATGAGGAAGAAATGCTGAAATGCTTTTCTGTCACAGTTTCCTGCCATCAGTGGATTTGGAGGTTTCCTGACTCACTTGAATTCAGTTAGAATTTTCTGTGCAAGTGAATTGAGACCATCAGATTTAAAGCCATTGCAATATTATTCGGGAAGTTGGAAATCCAAGCCTCAGAAAAGAGTCTTATGGAGCAGTGAGGAGTGAAGAGATGGTTACTTTCTAATCAAGTGGAGAGAATCAACCTGTTTAAAGATCAATCACACATTCTGGGGATTGCTGGAACTTATTTTTAACTTTCCTTGTCCTCAGAAACTGACTCGGTTTCTCCACATTTGTTTCTCTATATTCCAACAGGGGATCATAATAATAATACCTATAATGCCCTAATAATGTCCCCATAAGTTTTTCTGTGAGGATTAGTAAAAACAGTATATGTTTGTGGCATAAATTAAGTGCCTGACCAAAAAATGAGCTCTGATAATTCACTTTCTTCTATATATGATATTTAGCAAACCACATAAATATGAAAATTTAAAAATGGCTTTTGTAACTGTTGTGATGACCGACTCCTGATTTTTTAAAAAAGGAATTTAATGAAAGCTGTCATCCCACAAGTTCCAGAAGGCAAAGGCTGACTTGTTTCTGCGGTGCACACACATCCACCTCCCGGGTGTCTGAGCTGAAATCAATAGGTCTTTGAAAACTCACTGAGTGAAGAGGACATGAACTCTGCATATGCATACTGCTCCTCCAAAGGGCAGCACGAGTGATGTGATAGGGAATCAGGGCTGATGCCGCTGCCTCTGCTGAGTGTAAGACATGATTAATTTCCCCAGAAGGTTCTTCCTCTTTCTTTTTATTTTGTATTTTGCTCTTTCTCCACACAGGGAGAAACAGATATATGCATGGGTGTGATTCCAAAGGTAAATATGCTCACATTTTCCTATGTTTTAGAATGTGCATACACACTTGCATACACACACATATATATACACACACATATAACATACACAGATACACAGAGATACATATACACACGTACAGATACACAGACATGCATACACACCATCATGTATACACATATACAGGTACCCATAAATACACATATACACACACATACACACCTATATCATATACAGATACACACAGGTACACACATACACATATACATATATACAGATACATACAAACACACATGGACATATACACACACAATACACACACACATAAACACACATATACACATATACCCAGAGATACCCACAGATACATATACACGTACACACATATAACATTTACAGATACACAGATATACACATATACAAACATACACACACACTACACATACACATATACAGGTACACATATATACACATATACACACATATACGATATACAGATACACACATACACCATACAGACATACACACACACACACACACACCCCTACCTTTCCTTAGACAGAAAACTTTAAAATTTGATACCTTGAGTCCTTTTCTTTGCAAGAGTGATTGTACTGTTTTATACACTACTACTTTATTGTCTGGGGGGGGGAAGATGCATTTATAGTGTATCGATTTTAGTAAGTATATCTGTTGTCTACTTTAGGTTTGATGGCTCTAGGTTTGAAATGGAATTTATTCATAAAATCTGCAATAGAATACAACATAAATAGATTCCCTGAAGAATACTAATAAAATCGTTAAAAATAACTTACTATAAAACCCAACTTGAAAAAGGGATTATGAACACACTATGAAATAAACATTGGCTTGCTTGCCATGGCTATTCTTTATCAAATCTTGGGTGTTTCTTTTATTTGGAAGAAAAAACATAGTATATCTAACATTACAAACTACCACAGGTATACATGGTAAAAAAGTTGAGTTGAGCTTTAAAGAAATACCTTTATGGACACATTTCAGATTGAACACATTCTGAAACCTTTTGTCATCATCCCTTCCATCGTCCTTCATTAAGCTGTTGGTACTATTTTCAAATAGTGATGGAAAATTAGCTAGAAAATTAGCTAGGCTGAAGAAGAAGGCTTTGTAAAAAAATTATACAAATGTAGTCTGGCACAAAATCAAGGATTTTGGGAAGGGTGGAAAGTAAGAAGAAAACCCTCCATCAGTTGCTCCCGAATTTTAACACCTTGAGATTCTGAGTTTTCATGTTTATGTCTTCCTTCTTTTCTCCATCCTTCCCTCCCTTCCTCTCTCTTTTATATTTGCTCTTCTACTGAAGACTATTTCGCAGATAAACAAAATCAAATATATTTATTGTATTCTGGTCTAATAAAGCCTTACCCCTTAACCCTTTAAACCCAAATTGAATATTTCATTACTTTGTAACATTAATTAACTTGAATTACTTCTCAATTTAAAAAGAATGGCTGAGTCAGGCAAAGAAAGGACTTGTTTCTGGAGAAAAAAAAAACGTTCAGCTAAGTAAAAAGAAAACTAAAAATTAGTCAAGAGTTTTGGTCTGTAGATCTTTCAAAAGATATGAATAGAAATGGAAGAAAAGCTTAAAATTATGTAAGATGATCTCATTGGGATAATCAGAGGGACACTTTATGTTCCCGTGAGCTGCAAGTACTTTTTACCCTAAATCAGGTAAAGGTAAAATTGTATTCTTTTACGGGTAAAGTAACAGTTGAAGCATTGTCATATTTCTGTAATTAAGATGAAATAAAGTTTAAATTAACATAGCTAAATGAAGAAATATCAGGATAGCAATGTATTAAGCTATTACATTCTATTCATATATTTTCAATATGAATAACTAGAGTAGAACATCATTAAAAATATTTTGCTATCCATTCACATTAAAATTTGACAAGTTATGTCTTAAAAATAAAATTATACAATTTCAGAAAAACCATATTTTTTAAAATAGAAAATACAAAAAGGTGATGATGTGGATAATGATTTTTAATAATGCCTACATGTATATATTTAGCAAAAGGGATGCCTACAGAAAATGGACGGGGGTGGGGAAATTGAATTGTATTTTATGAGCAACGTAGAATGGTTGGAGAATAGCCTGATGGTATGCATTGGTCCTTCTGAAAGGTCAGTTACCTTTCTGGTCTTCATAGAAAATTGTTGGCAAGAATTCTTCCTATAAGGGTCTCCATTCTCCTTACGTGTGTCCTAGGTCATATCAGAAAGTTTTATTGTAACTTCAGGGTAGCTCTTTCATAAATTAATAAGAATGTATTTAAATGAATATGTAGCCATAAAATATACCCCTTGGTGATAAAAGTTAGGAGTAAAACTTTCTCCCTGAGGTGGTCTGGGGTTTGAGCAAAATTGACTTGCCATGAGCGAGCAAAGCCTTGAGGGCCAGATCACCCCTTATCAACAAAGGACATACTCTTTATGATTTCATCTCCCCTGCTATTTTTCATGTCTGTGAAATAGGATTAAAATATTTATTTGATTTTATTTTCTAAATAAACTAAAACTTTTTAATAAAATTGTGGTAAAAACACTTAACTTGAGATATACCCTTCTAAATTTTAAGTTCACTCTGCAGTTTTGTTAACTAGAGGCACAAAATTGTACAGGAGTTGTCTAGAAACTATTCATCTTACATATTACATAACCCAAAGGCTATTATCTGCTGATCAGCGACCCCATCTTTTCCTCCTCCCTCAGCCCTGGACAGCTACCATTCTGCTCTCTGTTTCTATGAGTCTGATCAGTGACATTAAAGGCAGCGGGACACCATTAAAGGCTTTTGTGGGGCAATGGTAAGGAAGAACCTATATATCGTGCACTGATGATGGTGGCAGGAGAAGTGTTGCCAACTGCCTGTGAATTGAACTAGGTCTGTCCAGTAGCCGCCTTGAGTCACCCAACAGCTTGTTTTCCACACCGAAAGCCAATGCCAGGGAGTCACTTTGACGTTACAGAAAAATAGACCTAATTCTGCGAGAGGAAAATAAGAGCTTACATCACTTCCTTGTTATACTCAAGACGAAAGCCTTGTCAGTTAACGGGGCACAGACTGAACAAGGCATTACTGCCAGGCTGAATAATTTGTTCTTCTTATGCTTTTCAGGCTCTTTCTCAGAGATGGCCACTTACTCCGCACACTTGCCCCCTCTCCACCATCAGTGGGTGTCGCTAATCTTGGCCACAGCTATGCTCATTTAAAACATTGTGGGTTTCTGGAGCATTTGGCGTTAGAGGGAGCAGCAGTGTGAGCTGGGCTCCCACAAAGATGAGCAGGAAAATAAAGAAAGTCACTCTCAGTGCCTGGTGGATTACTGAATGAAGATTGTAGGTGAGAGCTTCAAGCTATCATGATTTTGGATATCACTGTAGGTAGATACTGGGGGCAAGGGGTTGGCAATTTCCGTCGTGGGCCAAATAGTGAATATATTTGGCTTTGCGAAGTTTACAGTCTGTGTTCCGATTACTAAACTCTACCATTCTTGCTCAAAAGTAGCCAGTGACAATATGTAAATGAATGGGCATGGTTGAACACCAATAAAGCTATTTATAGACACTGAAATTTTAATTTTGTGTAATTTTCATGTGTTATGAAATGTGTTCTTAATCTTTTAATTATGTAACAATTACTCTTAGCTCACGGGCAGCACAAGAAAAGGCGTCTGGCTGGATTTAACCTGCACTGTTGGCCTATCCGTGTTGGTGCCAATCAAGTGAAGATAGACACCTATTACGTGACTAACTAGGTGATTTAATATAGTTTGCTAAATGCTAAGATGAAAAAGGACAGAGTATGGTTGGATCACCTAAAAAATATATCCAGTCTGTTTTGATAAATTCAGGAAAAGTTCTTGAAAGAGACAGGAAGCTGAGACAGGGAGGATGGGTAAAAGTACCAGCTGGAGATGGGGATACAGTGTGTGTAGCCACGTGGAGACCAGAGCAAGTTTAAGGAACTAAGAATATTGAAATCGAGCTGAACTAACTTTGGCATGACTCTATTTTTTTAAACATAAGGCTCTGCCTTGTATATTTATAAATACATGTATTTATTTATCTATCCTGGTGAGGAAGTGATTTTCTTTACTTTTGCTCTTCAATTCCTTCACATGAAGTTTTCATAATTTTGACGACAACGGACACTGCATGTAACTTGGTCTTTGTTATTCTGTCTCGTAGATTGTATAAATCAATCCTCAGCAGAAAGGATTAGGGAAGCATACAGTTGAGTTTGAGAGATTATTCAGCCCTTTTGATATTTTGTTTTGAGCACCTCTTAAAACAATTACTTAAACATATTTCACATGCAAAGCAGATGAAAATATAAACTAAAATAGAAATAGTCTCTAAAGAAATTAAGTTATGTATTTCTGTATTTATTTTTTAATGGAGGTGCTGGAAACTGAACCCAGGACCTCATGCATGTCAAGCACACACTCTACCACTGAGCTATCCCCCACCAAGTTACTGTTTTTTAAAGAGATGTTCTTAAACATGACTTCTTTTTTGTACACTGATTTTCTTTTTAGAACATATGTTGAAAACTATATAGATAGATTTGTCTTTTCTCAAACAGCTGCAGTTAGAAAGGCCAGACAATCTATTCTCAGAGTAGTTGGTTTATCTGTACTCATTTTTATAACACTTTGGTTTCTGCACGAAAGCAAAAACAAAAAACAAAACAGAAAAAACCAGTCCATAGAAAAACATATTAATTTACCACTGCAGTCGAGTGGAAATTATAAGCACACTGACCCCCAACAGTGTCCACATTCTGAGGTCCACTGTTTCAATCAGTTTCTTTTACACTCAATCTTTAAAACCAGATGCTGCTTACAGTCGGTGAGTTTGGGAGGCTTAAAGGTATGTATGTCATGATCAGAGTCAAAATGGTATTTAAAGCACATAAATCTCAAAATGAATTATTATTAGGGGTAGGGTTAATAAAGGAAACTTCAAATGAGGTTTTGCACTTATACACAGAATTTTTTGTTTGTATAAAGCTTTTTTTTTTTTCTTTTAAATTTTAGGACAGTGACCATATAACCAGAGCCACCGCCAGTGGCACTAAGGCCATGTTTTGTAGAATAATTCCTTCTAAGACACAGCAGAGGTCAACTTAGACTCCAGTTTGAACATCCTCAGAAACCCACGATTACTGACAACACAGAGGAGTGTAAGATATTACAATTCAAATCATCCCAAGTTGCCAAATCCAATCATTATGCAACCCTTGCCTACTTCAATTTTCCCTAAGAGTCAAGGCTGCCGAGCACCCCTCTCTGTACTTTCCACTCCTTTTGATTCCCGGAGAGCTCTCCATCCACATTCTCATTTTCTTTGACAGCATTCAAACTTCTTCACTTATTATTTTCCTGTATCTCTTGCATATCTGTATGAAAATCATCCTTTAATCTAGGTTTTTCAAACTTTTGGCATGTACTTGCGTATAGTATTTATATTTTAAAATTTCTACTATTTCTATGGTGGGATTTGCTTTCTCATTCCTCGTATTTCTTTGTAATTCTCCTCTCTGTGAATTGCCAATTATTTGGCTATTTTAGGAGACGCCAATGAACCAGATTGCGGTTTTGTTGATCAAATGGACAGTTTTCTTTTTACTTTATTTGTTGCTGCTGCTGTATTCTAGAATATTGATTTTGTTTTCTATTCTGATTAAGGTCTCCCTTACTTATTTCTGGCTTATTTTTTCTTTCCTCCCCCCGCCCCCCTTCAGCTTACTTACTTTAATTCATTGATTTGATTTGATTTGATTTGATCATTTATTTTTTCAGAGTATAGTCAGTTTACAATGTTGTGTCAATTTCTGGTTTACAGAGAAATGTTTCAGTCATACATATACATACATATATTCC
The DNA here is from genome assembly GCF_048564905.1 of Vicugna pacos. Lineage (NCBI taxonomy): Eukaryota > Metazoa > Chordata > Mammalia > Artiodactyla > Camelidae > Vicugna > Vicugna pacos. The sequence goes on along the minus strand of NC_132994.1, from coordinate 7,240,408 downwards.
TTTTCATGTTCTTTTTCATTATAAATTATTGCAAGGTATTGAATACACTTCCCTGTGCTATACAGTAGGACCTTGTTGTTTATTTCATATATAGTAGTTAGTATCTACCAATTTCAAACTCCCATTTTATCCCTTCCCACCCCTTTTCCCCGCAATAACCATGAGTTTGTTTCCTATGTCTGTGAGTCTGTTTCTGTTTTGTATATAGGTTCATTTATGTCTTTTTTTTTAGATTCCACGTATAAGTGACATCATATGGTATTTTACTTTCTCTTTCTGGCTTATTTAATTCCTTGATTTTAAATTGTTGTTAAGTTTTATTACAGGTATTTAAGGCGACTCATCTTCCTTTGTACCATTTTGGTCTACATCATGGTATTTATTACTTAATGTTTTATTGCTATTCATTCTTAAATGGCTTATAATTTCAGTTTTGATTTTTATTTATCCTAGGAATGTGTTAATTCTTTCCATTTTATTTTATTGTTAATTTCACACTTGAATTTTATTGTGGCTTATCAATAAGGGCCAAAGGATCTCTGCCTCACAGAACTTATTAAGATGGCCTTGTGCTTTCATACATAGCTGTTTTCCTGTATTTCATGAATGTCTTAGGAGGCTCATCTCTCTTCTCTCTGCCGTGTGTGATATTCTAAATGTAAGAGCAAGTTATCTCATTGCACTATGCAAATACTCTGTCCTCATTTCTTTTCATCTAATTCAGTTTTTATAAGAGAAGCTGCTGTAGGATTGTATTCTTTTAATTATTTCTCATTTCTGTAAGATTCCATTCTACTGGTTTTCAAAACCTTAATATAAGAAATTCTGTTTTGTTGATAATTTTCACGTGGAATTCTGTTTTCTCCTTGTTAGCATTTTCTGTTATACTTTTAACTAACAGTGAATTTTATACCAATATCTTTTTTAGTTATGTTTACTAAAAATACCATGTGATTGGATTTTGTTTTAATATACCAGTCTAACAATATGTCTTTATTATTAAAGTACATCTATTTTCTTTCATAGAACTAATTTTGATGTAGACTTTCATATATCCTCTACCACACCAGCTGTCTTGTTTATGAAGATATTCCTTTCCGTGCTGGTGGTTTTTCAGTGTCTGTGCACGTGGCTGTCCTTTAGTTGTGGTGTAAAAATTTATTGGTTAGTGTAGGCAGCCGTCTTGGGCTGTCAGTGAGTGTGTGCATCTTCCCAGAGCCGCTCCCTGGCTGGGAAGGCTTCCCCGGGCTCCCTGTAAGTGAATGTGATATACATAGTTCACTTAGGTTTCATGGCTGCAAAAAGAGCAGTCTGGGTGGAGTAGCATTTCCCAATTTTTAAAATTATGAGGCTTTTACTGTAAGACTGGAACACTTCCGTTTCTCTCCTTCCCTTTTCTTTTGTCTTCTCTTGGTCTCTACTTTGGAGAGCCAGAGTTTTCACCACATGTATCTAAATCTCGGAGCCCATCACCCATATAAACAACCTTTTTATTCTGATCATTCCATTTCCTGCAGAGCAGACTTGGGGTTTTGTCTGGGACCAGAACCGCTGCTGTCTGATTCAGAAAATGAGCAAGGTGGGCTAGACTGCCCTGAACTTCCCAGTGCTGCCTCTTAATTGCCTGGATTCCTCTGGCTGGGCCCTCCTCCTGCTCTCTTACTGTGTGCACCTAGCTTTGATTATTACTGAAATTCTACTTGTTTCAACACGAGTTTTCAACTCTGTGTGTTTTTCCTGCTGTGGATTATTTCACTCTTGCTTCTTTGGCAGTCATGACTTAATCTTCCAGGAATCTGTCAAAATGTCTTTGCTACCAAAACTATTCTTTTTAATTGCTAGTACTGGTGAAACTTCATCCTGAAAAAAAAAACAGATTTTTGATTCACAAAGAATTTAATTGGAGGGAGATGTAAATGCATAGGCCCAGTTTGGCATCTCAATCCACCTTGCAGGCAAATCTCTTCTAAAATAATCTTGTATTCTTATAAATAAGTATACATTTGTCTTCTAAAGGTAAAGAGTATCAAAAAATAAATTTAAGCCAAAGCTCCAAAATTCCACCCCCAAGAAATAAATCCATTTACAACTTTGCTTGTGTGTTTATGTCTGCCTGTGTGTTTCTTTTCAGACCTATCTGAGCTCATATGTAAGATACAGTCTCTTAGGTTATGATGTTTTGAAATGGACATTCTCCACCTTAGTACTGTATTTTTGAAACATTAATAATAATATTTATTTACAATGTCATATTTATGGCTGGCTATGATTATTTTGTATCAAATTACAGAAGAGAATACTCTAGAAACAGATTCTCCCAGTGAAAAAAATTAGTAGGGAAGAAAAGAATAACTCAGTGATACAATATCACCTGGCTACACACCTAAATGTAGCACATGCATAAACACGTGTACACATGTATACATGCAACACATATGCATATGTGTACCCAATCACTTATTGTTGGATATATTTTAATGTCTCAGAGCAATTATTTTTCCAGCATTTAAATATTCAGTTTTGCTCATTTTTATTGCTTATGCTTTGTTATTGTCATCTTAACAATTTTTAATTTCTTTACTAATTTATGAAATAACAATGTTTGGCATATTGTTGCTAATTTTTCCTTTGTTGTTAAAGTTAGTCTTTTTCATTTCTTTGTATACAGAATGTTTAAAACTTTATGTAGTCAGATTCTCAATAATTTCTATTTAATTCTTAATAGAAATTTAATTCTTAATTCTTAGTCAAATTCTTAATAATTTCCGCTTCTCCTTAGGTCATATTTCTAAAGACATTCCATTCTCACTTATATCAATGTCCACCTATATTTGTTGGAGGGCACAAAAGCTTAGGAACAATCTTGCTTTTAGCAGCTGAGGTTTAGGACCAGGGTATGCATCACAGGGAAATGTTATTATCTGTTGTAAAATCCTCCCCCTCCCACAAAATCTTAGTGTGTTTATATGGACACTTCATGAATTCTTATTAAAGTCTAAAACATTACAAGTATATACAAAAGAAGGTAAACAGAAAGGCAGTATCTTAATTTGAAAAAAAGAGAAAATAATAAAATATAATTGCTAGTTTTTCTGTGTTTTATTTCCTTGGAGACTTCTCTCTCAGTGGTGCTGTTTTAAAACAACACATCTATATGGGATTCAAGTTCTAAACACCCTTTGCTATCACCACCTTGCAAAATTTATCTGCAAAACAGAGCCTGCTGCAGGACTGCTGTTGTCTATAAAAATGCAAATGGCACTAAATCAAAATGGGCTGCTGAAAAACTAAACATCAAATATCATACAAATTACCCAACTGCCCGGGGTTTGACGGAGAGCATTTGAAAACTCATATGTGGACTGATATTGCCAATTGACATACTCTGTTGTTTTAAGCAAACCTTTTAAAAATTCATTGCTTGAGCAGATCTAGCAAACCTGTTTTCCTCGCCAGAGAAGCTCTTCCTATTTCCTTGGCTTATGAAGTTTCATAGGATGAGTTTTGAATTATTCTAGAAATAGCTGTAGGAGATCCTATTTACATCATAAAAGATACACTAACTGAACCAGAGGGTTTGTGCCAACCTGTAACACTACACAAGATTCTTCCTTGTGATGTAGGATATAGAAGGAACCATTTCTCGGACATATATAAGAAAAAGAGGACCCTTTATATTTTTCTTTAAATACATATTTTTGGTTCTCTGGCCGGCTGTCCATTCTTTAGAAGAGAAATTCTATTCAGTTCTTTGCTGACTATTGACGTTTTTCTGTAATTATACAAACTTAAGGCTGTCTATATTTAAAGTGAAACTGGTCTAAGCTATCCCTGTGCAGATCACCATTAACCTTTCCTTGATTTCCAAATAAAAATATAAAGATTTAAGTAATAATAATCTCTTCTGGAGAATTACGAACGAAACCACTTGCCACATTGTCAGGTTGGTAACATAAGCTAACATGATTGACACTTGCTGAAAATTCTTCCCTTGCTTCATTGGCTCCACTAAGGAGTCAGAAGGGAACATTCCTGTCATTAGGGTCCCTGCTAGATTTCAGGTGTTATCTAATTATAGAGCTGATTGTGAGACGAAATAGGCAAGGCAGACTGCTGTATGAAGTGGAATTCTGGCTGCCAGATAATAACATCATTTGTGTTATTCTTTACACCTTAACTTTCAAAGCACTTGACACCTCATGGCCCTAATTTGGTAGTGAACGCGATGTTGGAATGTTGAAGTCAGTGAAGTTAAATACGCAAAAGAAAGAAAGAAATGGCACCTAAAGGAGGAAGGAACATAAGGTACTTGAGGATGTGCACTTCTTTTCTTTGCTTTGTTTATAGTGTTTTAAATTTCACGCTCTGACCAAGAAGTCACGAATAGGTCCTGGCTTTCCTTACATGTGTTTTGTACTCACTCTGTCATTAATCTATTGATTAGTTTTCCTAATGAGATTACAGCAAATTTGTTAGTTCTAAATAAAAGCACAAGTTGCAGCCAATGAACACTATACACAATAAATAATGAAATGTTTGTAATTTCTTTTTCTTTGCTTTAAATTGAGAATATTCTTCCTTTGGTCTGTATATAAGGTGTTCTAGGGGAAATAAATACCCTTCATGCTCTAATTTACAGAAAAATATTTTTCTATAAACCTTAAATATAAACAATAATAAAAGATTTTTGTTGCCATGAATTTTAAAATAACCCCAAGACTTTGAGAGAAAATGAATTCTGCATTTATCCAATGTCAGTAGAAAATATTAAAATATAGAGAAATTAATTATGAATATGAATGTTTAAGGATAATGCTTAAAGTTTAAATCAGGTTCCAACCCAATTAAACAGCTGATAATATTCTTCCTTTTTATATTAACCAGCTGACTTAGTCTGTTGCTTTTAGAAAGGGATGGGTAGAAGTAACCCCACAGTAATGAGCAACCTGATGTCTGGTTGCTGTGGAGAATCCAGGATGTGTTCACACATGTCTCAGAGGCCAGAAGAACTTGGATGGGAGCTGATGCTATTATGTTAGGTAGTTAGATAAGTGGGGTTACCGGGCAGATTGGGTGGAGGAGAGGGAGGATGGGCGGGAAGATGGCGGTATGCCTGCCTTCAGCATAAACGGACTTTACTTCCTCTAAATGAGCGCCAGCAAGAAAAGGGTTAGAATCTGACAGCTGCAACTGTGCAGTAGCAACAAAGACCTAACCAGACATGACCCCAGGGCTCACCGTAATATAATTAACATTGTGGTTTAAGCCCCCACCATGGATATTCCTGTGTTCATCATGGGTAAGGATATGTGCAAAAGGGGATGAACATGACTAAGCACTCCAGGGGCAAGAGCCATCAATCAATCAAGACCACCTCTAAGCGAGGGTATAAGACAGCAGGGACAATCAAAGACCACTGCTATCTGCCCTTGGATCAGCCTGCCTCCCGTTCTTGGAGGGTGTAAGTTCTCTTTGCTAAATAAAACCTTTAAAATCTTTTGCTACATGATACTTCTGTCTCCCATTTGAATTCTTATCTTTTGGGAAAGACAAGAACGGGATATTTTCCCTTCCCCTTTTGGGATAACAGTTATAGCTGGTGGAGAATTTATCATTCCTTGTCTGATAATTGTCTGCACCTTCTAGTAGTGGCTTTATGTTTTGTCTTGAAGTTGAGAGTGCTAATAATCATGAAAAGGAAATGAACGGTACTTGAATGGAGTCTCAGATAAGGTGAGATATTGCTTGTTCCATTTTCAATGGGTTCCATTTTGGAGCCCAAAAGCCTGGGCTCCAAATGTTAGTGGAAGAAAATGAAAGCAGCCAAAATATTTGCCAGGATAATACACACAAGAATAGAAGGCCTCTATTCTTAGACATTCTCCCCTCTTTCCTCTCCACTATGATCCACACAGTTCTGATGGAATATGATCGAAAGAACTCTTGCTCCAAGGCTGCTTCTCTCAAAGAATTTAAAAATTCATCCCTCACTAAAAATGTTGCTTGGTCAAGAGACTGAGAAAACAAGCCACCAAATGAGAGAAAATTTTTCCAAAACACATAGCTAATAAAGGACTGATATCTAAAACAAACAAACCAAACCACAAAACTACTAAAATTCATTGATTAAAAACCGACCAGTGAAAAGATAGGCAAAATATTTTCACAGATACCTCACCAAAGAAGATATACAGGTAGCAAATAAACATATCAAGAGATGCTCAGCACATCCACCATCAGGGAAATGCAAATTAAAACAGTGAGACATCACTGCACAACTATTCAAATGGCTAAAATCCGAAACACTGACAAAAGTAAGCGCTGAGCAGGATGTGGAGCCAAAGGAACCCTCACTGATGGCTGGTGGGAACTCAAAATGGTACAACTACTTTGGAAGACATTTCATTAATTTCTTACAAAAGTCAATACACTTTTACCATATGATTGAATTATCACACTCCTTGGGATTTACCCCAATGATTTGAAAAGTTGGAAGCAACCAAGATGTCCTTCAGCAGGTGGCCGAATAAAAGAACTGAGATATATCCAAACAATTTTCAGTGATAAAAGTAAATGAGCTATCAAGCCACTAAAAGACATGGGGGAACCTTAAATGTATATTACTAAGTGAAAAAAAGCCAATCCTAAAAGACTATATACTGCATTATTCCAACTATACTTATGACGTTCTGGAAAAAAAGCAAAACTATGGAGACATTAAAAAGATCAGTAGTTGCTGGACATTGAGGGTGGGAGGAGGGAAGAAGAGGCAGAACAATCATATTTTTAGGGCAGTTAACCTATTCTATATGATAATTTAATGGTGGATGCAGGCCATTTCACATTTCTTAAACCTGTAGACTAGGAACCCATAGTACACTATAGCCTTCAGTTAACAGTACTGTGTCAGTGTTGTGTCACCATTGTGACAAATGTAAGACGTTACCACACTAAGGCAAAATGCAAATAAAAGGAGAAACTGGGGAGGAGGGAGTGGGGTCCATGAGCACTTTTTGTACTTCCCATTCAGAATCTTTTAAACTTAAAACTGCTTTTTAAAAAACTATTATTATTATTATTATTATTATTATTATTATTATTATTATTATTATTATTAATAATTTAGAAAACATTGTTTGATGGGTTAATTACAACAGGGAGTGACCAGGACTGGTTCAGGAAGTACTGTGCTCTGTCCCCTGGGAGTCACCATGTGTAGTCCTTTAGGTGGATGACCCTCTTATGCAGCCATACCTCTTGGGTCCTTAAATTTCAGAATAAGCACCATCCAGGTCCTGGTATCTGGTGCTTTCTGAACATCAGTACCAGAGACAGATATCCCCAGGTGAACATAAGCCAAATAATTAGGCACCTGAAGGCTGTAACCACCATAAAAGAAAATCAACATATGCTAAATGAAGCAGAACTTTAAATCAAAAGGATTGAGATAAATCTTCTACAGCCTTAAATATCTAAGGAAGGTATAAGTAGCAAGGGGCAGAAATAAGATCTCCTTTATGAAAAAATACGATAGTTGAAGAAAAGAAGATGGTAGACGAGACTTCTCAACATCATGATCGTTATGGCTGAAGAAAGAAGTTTATTCTGAGGAATGTCCTGGGTCTGTCTACACTGTGCTGACTCCCATGATAAATATACACACATGATCACTAGCACGGCTGCCACCATTAATATGAGCAAGGAATTCTGTACACTGTGTTCTTTTGCTTTTTGTGAGTTTGATGGTTTTCATCTAAAACAAAGATTGTGTTACTTTAAAGATTTTTTAAATATCAAGATTATATAATATTTTATTACATTATAATACCACATTATTATATAGTGCTACAACAGTACTGCATTTTTCAGAATATAAAGTACGATTACTTAGTACTACAGTAAAATACTATGTAAGTACATAGCACTATATCCATAATTATGAAATACGCAATTATGTTTAAAGAAATTAGAAATGGATTGGTAGGAAAAAGATAATTTATAGAACTTACAGAAGAGTAAATTTAGTCTAACTTTCTTATCAAGATTTTTAACAAAGATAATGAATACTAAGCATTACTTATGGTTCATAAAATCATTTTACAGTTTAGACATCACCTTGAAGATACAGAGTCTATTTATTTTCTGTAAATAGAGACTAATTTCTTAGATTCCCAGTCTTATATGTGGATTAGTTTAGTAAACTGTGCTTTCCAGAAAAAAAACACACAAATCATTAGTAACTTTACCCATTATCAATAAATAATTATATAGGTACAATAATAATAAAGAACTGGAAAAACTTGTAGATCCTCTCAAAGATCTTTTTGCTCTCTCCCACTGTCAACAGATTCTGCTATTAAAAAAGTATGAGATTCTTTTAACATTTAATTAATTTCCTCATCTTTTTATTTTTAAACAAAATCGGAACAACACCCTGTAGTCCTGAATAATTTATAATTTTTCCCAACTAGCCTTCTAAATGATAAACTATCAGCAAATTAAAGTAGATTACACGTTTGACCTTTCCAATGCATTTTCTTATTTTCCTCGGCTTTCCCATTTCTATGCGCTGCTAGATCCGACTTTACAGGGCAGCTTACATTAAACTGTCCTTTCAAGTCAATATAATGCCTGGTAGGGGATCTATGCTAATTGAAGAGTTTCTTGGTCAGTAGCCCCAGTAAAGATACTTAGCATTCACACCAACTAAGTGATGGAGGCTAGAAATAGTATCTTTATAAAGTCACATTTTTCAGAAGTTTTACAGTAAGGGTGTTATGATTTGAATGCCAGATCTTTAATTTATCCCCCAAAATGAAAGTTAGAGCTGATTTTTATGTTATCTACGTATATAGACCAACTTGTATTCCTACATAAAGGGAAACTATTGGAGGATAGTGGTGGGGCAGCATACTAATTAACCAAGTACCTTGCAGAAATTAATTTGATTCAGATTAAGGTACAGTTAATTTAATGGCTCAGGCTCAATCTAAGTGATTCTTAGTAGTCTAGGACTGTAAATGCAGGATAAACCTGGAGATTACTACTCACATGATTTAAAATGCTGGCTTTTTAATTGAAGTATAGCCAGTTTATAATGTTGTGTCAATTTCTGATGAACAGCATAATGTTTCAGTCATATAAATGCATACATACATTCCTTTAATGTAAATTGTGTTCTTATCAAAACGAAGACAACACATAGTATACTGTCTAGCTTTTTCTACTCAAACTATCAACAATAAATCATGGGTCAGCAACCTATGACATTTAGGCAAAAGACCAAAAAATTAAAAAAAAAAAAACTCTTTCTTTGGTCATTTTGTCATGTCTCCTGATTGTCACACAACATCCCTTTTCTTAAGTAGGGTCCAACTCTCTTCTCGTCATTACTTAGGCTAGAAGCTGATTTTCAGTAAATGACATTTCCCTTCCAGCAGGTGTCTCAAAGAATTTATCAGAACATATAATGACTTTTTAGGTTACCAAAGTCTAAATCACACAATATGTTTTTAGAATGAGAAATGAATGGAGTGCTTTCATGGGCACATATGTGTACTTCAGACCAATAGAGAAGTGAATAACTTTAGATGTTTTTTCTCATCACTTCAATGACTTAACCAAGTATGGAGTCACTCAGTGGCAACAATATTGTATTTCAAACATATATGAAACCAAAGTAGATTATCATTTTTTAATTAACTTTCTTTTAGAAAAATCTTGGAGATTAGAGGGCAGATCATTAAACACTATATAATTCTAATACATGAAATGGAGAAACAAAGTGTGGTCATGTTGTAGGAGAAATAAAAGTGTGCAAGGGAATTTAGAGGAGGCAAATACACATTATATATTATCTATAGCTTTTATCTTTTTCATTATATCCTATTATCCAACAATTATAGAAAGATGGTATCAATGTCAAGATAATTTCAGATTTTCACAAATATTTGAATTGGTAAGTGAGTGTCAACCTGTACATTTGCATATTTGTAAATTTGACCTAATTTGTTTGATGGGAAAGAACCCAAAGTCAAGGTTGACGATATAAAAGATCCTATTTTTGTAGTTAAAAACCTTGAGTTAAATGATGCTCTGTCTTTTAATAGCAGAGTGATCTTTTTCATGTCTATATATTAAGAAAAGACAGACATCCAAGAATATAGACACCTAAGCTATAAAGAAGTTTTAATATTTTTGGTATTTCCAGAGAAATGGAATTGTTGTGATTTGATTAAAAACCTAGTACATTGAATAATGAATCATTCAAGGTGACAATGGAAATATTGGAAATATACTTAAATAAGACTTTGGGCATATTCTTTAGAAAATTAAGACCCATTAAAGTTTTAAAAATGGTAATTTAGTTAACATCCCTACTTTTGGGAAAATAATATATCTGCTAGAAACCCTACTGTATGGGATGAATTGGTTGGGCAGAAGATTGGAAATAAAAGATGAATTATGAGGCTATTGACTAATTCTAAGAAGGGAAGATAAGGGCATGAACTTAGGAAAAGAGTCTTCAGAAGAGGATAATTGGGAGGGATAATGAAGGTAGAAAGGACATATGATAAGTGCCCTGGTTGGGTTCTCCAGGACCAGACTCTCAAGCAAGGGATAGTCCATAAATCCAGTAATAAAATGCTCTTAGAGGAGACTCTTAAGGAGTAGAGAAAGCAGGACATGAAAAGGGAGATCAACGAGGGTGAGATCTCAGATGATTTAATGTGATAACTATGTGAAGGGAGGTAGCAAATAAATGAGAATGTGATGTGAAAAAAATAGACCCAGAAATTTAAAAAAAACACCTTATAGAAGAAAAATTAAGTACTCTAATGAATGGGTTAAAAAGCTAAAGGATATAATGTATAACATTCACTGATTTTTTTCATTATATATTATTGGTCTGTATCTAAAACAATTGGAAATGTATTTGCCGAGCTGTTACAAACTGTTATCTCTGGGATATAAGATTATGGAAGACTTTCTTTTTTTATTTTATAAATGGTTGACTTAGTTGTTTATAATGATCATGAGACTACTTGTTTGGGTTAAAACTGATATTACAATAAACAGAATGCTGCAAAACCAATATTCACAGCCTCAGGTGCATTTTTATGTTAAAACAAAGAAGAGTCAAACATCCTATTCATTGAAATTTGGAAAATTCAAGAAATTATTCCTCAAACATTCAGAAAATTATTAGAAAGAAATTGATAAAGTTAAAATTAATTTTAACAGCCTTAAGTGCATGAGATGGAGAGCTCCTAAATTCATTTTACATAACTAGCATGAAACTGAAAGCCAAATTTGATATTTTTTCTGTTTTTCATAGTAAAAGATAAATAAAGGAATATCTGGAATTCTGCCACCCACATGAATACTATGAAATTTATTTTAAAAAAGTTCTCACCAAAAATGTTCCTTTAAAAAAATGATTAAAGCTAGGAATTAGGTCTTTTTTTTTTCTTCTTCTTTCACCAAAGTTGTAGAGTGATTTTCCATTCTACATGGTTGAATTCATGGCCAAAGAAATGAACATGTGTTTACTTATCAACTAACAGTCAAAGTTGGGAAATCAAGAAAGAAAATAAAACAAGGGAATAAAATATTTCTCAGTTTGCCTTTCCTTAGGCCACAGCTGGTCTGTAAAATCATTGTATGTTCTACTAATCTAATCTGTTGATTCTCAGATAGAAGTGGTTGTCAAGTTGCAAGGTGTTGGAATGCTTGTCACACATGACAAGTTATTATAAGGAAAGGATGCAAGTGCCTCCAAGGTACTAGATTTAGCAAATAAAAATTCAGAAGGTCCAGTTAAATTAGGATTTCAAGTAAGTAACTGTCCATTTGTAGTATAGGCATCAGCTTCTCATACTGATATTCTAGCCCACTGCAATCCTATTAAATCAGAATTAAAGGGAATGGGGACTAAAGCATCTATTTTGTTTAAAATGTCCTCAGTTATTCTAATAGGCAATAATCAAGATCGAGAATCACTGTGTTTCATGTTTATTTATTGATAAGTGTAATGACAGTCTGATGCATATAATGACAATTATATGGCCACGGCCACACAACAAGTCAAGAAGTAAACTGACCTCAGCCTTGTGCATCCTGTTAGCCAGGATGCTCTCTTTTAGTCTCTCTACTGGCATCAAGTTTTCAGCTTACCCTGGTCTCCCCTCCAGCTGCCTTTCCTTTGCTGGGGAGCAAGTTACACCCCCACCACCAACTTCATTTCCTCATGTTCAAGGTCATCAGGGAATGTGTACAGAAATCAAAATAATGTCTGTTACAAAACCATTTAACCAATGTGTGAAAAACTAAATTTTCAGTATAATGAAAACTCATAAAACACAAGAGGTGGTTGAGATGCTAAAAATGCTAGAACGGATAGGAAATTGATTATATCAGGAAACCCAGTCATCTGCTTCCTGCGTATGCCACCTAACTTCTTTGAGCCACAGTTTCTTCACTGGTAAAATTGATGCTTTGACTTGATGAATATCAAGTTATAAAATTCTATAAAATGTAGCTTTTAAAGTATCACATGGAAAAACTAAGATTGGCACAAGTAAGTTGTTAGATGATTGATGTCTTCAGCCTATTGTTATAAGAGGCATAAATTTTAATAAAAATGCTGTGGAGATAGAATAGAATAGCTATTTATGCTGCATACTTGTTATCTAGGAGAGCTACTACATACAATTAAATGTAGATGACAAATTTGTAGTATACATTGATATATACAGAATGCTGTAAGCCTTTCAGTAAATTGAAACTCAGTTTTTGAGGAAATAAATGTGTCTTGCTTTCAGCTCACTTGCAAAATAATCAATGGCCTATTTAGGTTAATGAAGTAGAAAAAACAATACTTGCATGAATTTTAATTGAGATTTAGCTTACCCAATGGACACAGAAGTGTCCCTCAAACACTACTCATATGTTGGAATTGACACTATTTTTTTAAGTGACTAAAGTGAAGTTTATTATTATTATTATTATTATTATTATTATTATTATTATTTTAAAATAATACTTAATAGCCTAATAGGCATTCTTTTTTTCCTTCTAATTCCTGCCCTGAGATATGTCCGTTACACATTTAAAATTTTTCTTTCTTTTTAACTTTACTATAAAAGATAGTGATGGATGACTATTGTGCTTAAATGTTTTGATCTGACTCATAGTTTACAAATATATTTATCAAATTCATCTGAGTACATTACTTCTCAAGATACAATAAATGTTTTTAAATACTATTTGTAAAATAATAGTTTTGAAGGCTGAAAACAGGTCAGTTATCAATTAAAGGTTTTTTGTTCACCACTCAGTAACGTAAGAAACTAGTAGTTTCATTAGCACCCACGGTATTTTTAATATTTATGATTCCAGTACATTATTCAATATATCTTTTCATTATGCACTAAAGGAAAGTCAACTTGAAAATAAGTCATATAAAACTGTCTTCATGTTCTCTTATGTGCCCATTGAAAATTTAAAGTTATTATGTATATTGCACTGACGCATAAACACAAATTGTAAAATGCATCCTAGGTATATAAAGAAGATCAGAATTCTGCATCATTTCAATGACTATGTCACTTAAAATATGTATAATCGATGTCTGCAGTAGAAAAATAAATACAGTGATCTGTTAGCCATCAAAGGCTGTCAGCAAATTGTTAAATTTTTTAATATATTTTTATTGAACTATAATCAATATACAATGTTGTGTCAATTTCTGGTGTACAGCACAATACTTTAGTCATGTAGGAGTATACATATATTCATTTTCATATTCTTTTCCACCATAAGTTACTACAAGATATTGAATATAGTTCCCTGGGCTATACAGTAGAAATTTATTGTGTATCTATTTTATGTATATTAGTTAGTATTTGCAAATCTTGAACTCCCAATATATCCCTTCCCACCCCTTTCCCCCACTGGTAACCATAAGTTTGTTTTCTATGTCTGTGAGTCTGTTTCTATTTTGTAAATAAGTTCATCTTAATTTTTTTTTAGATTCCACATATGAGAGATCTCACATGGTATTTTTCTTTCTCTTTCTGGCTTACTTCACTTAGAATGACGATCTCCAGGTTCATCCGTGTTGCTGCAGTTGGCAATATTTTATTTATTTTTTATGGCTGAATAGTATTCCATTGTATAAATAGTATTCCATTGTATTATCCAGTCATCTTTCAATGGACATTTAGGATGTTTCCCTGTCTTAGCTATTGTAAATAGTGTTGCTATGAACATTGAGGTGCAGGTGTCTCTTTGAATTAAGGTTTCCTCTGGATATAAACCCAGGAGTGGGATTGCTGGATCATGTGGTATGTCTATTTTAAGTTTTTTGAGGAATCTCCATACTGTTTTCCATAACAGCTGCACCAAACTACAATCCCACTAGCAGTGTGGGAGGGTTCCCTGTTCTCCACACCCTCTTCAACATTTATCATTCATGGACACTTGAATGATGGCCATTCTGACTGGTGTGAGATGATCTCTCAATGTAGTTTTGATTTGCATTTCTCTGATAATTTGTGATACTGAGCATATTTTCATGTGCCTATTGATTATTCGTATGTCTTCCTTGGAGAATTGCTGGTTTAGGTTTTCTGCCCATTTTTAGATTGGGTTGTTTGCTTTTTCTTATTATGTTGTATACACTGTTTATATATTCTGGAGATTAAGCCCTTGCCAGTCTCATCTTTTGCAAATATTTTCTCTCATTCCATAGGTTGTCTTTTTGTTTTTCTTATGGTTTCCTTTGCTGTGCAAGAGCGTAAAAGTTTATTTAGGTCCCATTTGTTTATTTTTGCTTTTATTTCTATTGTTTAGGTAGATTGCCCTAGGAGAACATTGCTGAGCTTTAATTTTTAAAAATCCCCAATTTTTAACATTTCAAATTCTTAAATATTCCAAAAGTGGGTTTGAACTTTCCATGTCTCCTCCACCCATGTTTGGCCAATATTTCCCACACTGACAACTGTGTTAAACACAAAAACTCTTATTTTAAGAAAGACATTTTTTAAATAACAGATACTGAAACAAATATCATTTAAAAATGTCCTCTGCAGGATGAGAATATTATATGTACATTCCTTTACAGAGTTCAGATACACATTTTGATCCTTACATAAACTTTGGTTGTATTTGGTAATTTTCAAATTTGGATTTAATATTCATTATATCAATACTAAGGTTGCTTTTAACATTTTTAATATAATTTGTGATAGCTTCTTAAACAATAGTTTCCAAGCTTTGCCTATTTTTATTGCATTTTCTTTCTGTTCTTTGTTTTCCATATGGTCAGTTCCTATTCTTGCTATTTATTATTTTTATTTCCTTCTTTGTAATCTCTTTGAAGTTAACTTTTCTTAATTGTTGAGTTCATGCTTAGTTTGCTAGTTGTGATACTTCATATCTTCTAGTACATGCATTAAGGGATATCAATTCCATTTTCTATATATACATATATACAGATATGTATTGCTTACATGTTAGCTTTGTTGTTTCTGGCCCCAGACTCTGACGTTGCACTGCAGTAATGTGGTCTGCGTCATCTACTTAAGTCACTAATATTCTTTCTCACGAGAAGGTAAGTCACTGACTGCAGGACATTTTGTATGCTTTGTTTGTTGTCATAGCCTCTGAATCAGAAAATAGTTTGGCACATAATAAACCCCAATAATTACTTGTTGAATAAATGACTTGGCTTCTAGACGTTTCAGCTGTCTTAGGTCAGGTTTTACATTATTAATTTATTTTCTTAGGTTCCTATAATCGGTAATGGTATAAATTCAAGCCATCATATATACCTTTCACACAGACTGGGATTTCAATTTATTATAAAGTTTTGGAGTTTTGGTTTTGCCCACCTATTGTTTGGGTTGGATAGGAAATATCCTTAATCATAATAGTATTCTAAATATCTGAAAAATCAGAATGGTCTTATGTTTAAGCTAAGTTTTCCAGGCCATCATTGAGCCTTTTCCAGTCTGGAAACAGAGTTAAATTACTCCTTTGTAAATAACATTAAATTACTCCTTTAATTTCCTCTGCCCTGGTGTCTCTTTCTGAGGGTACTAAGAATCCAGTGTTGGATCATGTGAGCCTTTAATTAATTTTCTCATCTTTTGCTCTCATTTTACAACTGTGTGTGTTTTTGGGGGGGAAGTGTCTGCTTTGTGGGAAGATTTAATTTTGTCATGCAAAATTTCTCTTTAATTTTTAGTTTCTTGTATCATTTTTTTTTCATTTCTGAAAGTCCTTTTTATGTCCTTTGGATTTATTTTTTATAGCATGCTGTTTTGTGATTGTTGTTTTAAATGAATGACTCAGGTGCTTGTCTCTCTGAGGGTATGAATTTATTTTTGAAGCTTTTTCCTGCTTCCTGCACTGCCTCCAGTTCCTTCGTGTTTCTCTTTAATGTTTCTGTGTTTGATCCCTTTTAAATAAGAAGATTTCTCCAGGTGTCTAGTGATCCCTGTCTATCTGCTCCTATTTATGAGTGAGGATCTAAACCGGAAGTTTGTTGGGCCAAATTTTAAGCGTTGGGTATAGATGATGGTGACCAGGGAGAACATGGCCAGCAGTTACTGTGTCTCTCCCCGGGGACAGACGGTTGGTGCTCTCTGTAGGCTGTGTGCCTGGGACCTAAGTGGGACAGGGGTCTGGGACCCCCACCAGTCAGCGTGCAGACTTTCACCATCCTCCAGGTTCAGCTCTCAGCTTTAGCAGAGCTTACTGTTCACACTTTCAAGTTCCTCCCATTTTAACCTTTATAGAGAGTAAATTTCCAACATTCTGCTTAGGTGAGCCTGTGCCTCGTATGTTGTATGGGGCAGGGCTGGAGGGAATTAACTGAGTGCTTGGAAGGGGAGTGGATCCAGGTGCCTTAATCCTCCCAGTGTTGACATCCAAGAGCCTCCCTTCTTCAGCTCTGTCTTCAACCTGGCCATCACCGGCAGCAAGATCTCCAACTGCTCATCCTTTTGAGGGTTTGACTGCTTCTAAGATTCCCCCACCACAGTCACTTTCTCTTGTCTGCCAGATTAATACCACATGGCAGCTTCCATCATTCGATTAACATCTTTTCTCTTGTGACATCCTGTCTTTGTCTCTCTGCTTTAGGAGCTTGTCTTTTAAAAATCCTTTATATAGTTATTTCAGTAACGTTTGTGGAGTTTGCAGTGGTAAAGACGCATGTTTTACTATATATCCTCAAATGTCCATAAGTCACCTCGAAAAATGACAGCAATTGTCAATCTCACATTTAGCATACATACAGTTATTCAGCTTCTTCAATTCAAGCACGGGGCCGGATCTCCAATCAGCCCACTCATCTCCATCCCTATGCTACTCCATCTTTTCAAACACGATAATAGTTGACCTGAGTTACACTTCCAGGCTTGCCCTGAACAATTCCATTCTTCAACTGCAACAAATACATTTATTTCTTGGAAATACAAACACGACTATGTCATTCTCCTTCTTATAAACTTTTCAAGAGCTCCTCTAATGATGGTGAATAATCTCTAAAGTTCTTAGTTTTATACACACAAAACACTTGATAGTCTGACTCAGCCACTCCTTTAAACTTGGATTCCATTCAAAAACTACCCTCTGCCTTTCCCACTCTGAAGAATATGAACATGGGGACACAAACACACACACACACACAGACACATATACTAACATGCTGCATCAGTATTAAGGTATTTGCAGTTTTATAACTCTTCACAGATTTTTTTCACACTGGACTGCTACTCCCAATTCCTCTATCAAAGTCATGTCTTTTTCATATTCTTTTTTTCTTAATTGGACTATAGTAGATTGACAATGTTGTGTTAGTTTCTGATGTACAGCATAATGACTCACTTATACATATATATGTATATTCTTTTTCTTATTCTTTATCATTATACATTATTACAAGCCATTGAATATAGTTCCCTGTGCTATACAGTAGGATGTTTTTGTTTATCTGTTTTTATATAGTAGTTTGTATCTGCAAATTCCAAATTCCTAATTTGTCACCCTGCCCCTTCCTGAAAACCAACCATAAGTTTGTTTTCTGTCTGTGAGTCTGTTTCTGTTTTCTAAGTAAGTTCATTTGTATCACTTTTTAGATTCCTCGTAAAAATGATATCATATGATATTGCTCTTTCTCTGTCTGAATTACTTCACTTAGTATGATCATCTCTAGGTCCATCCAGTAGTATGTCTGTAACTCATTCCAAGACATTTTTCCTGATTCTGTATCTGTATTTCTTGATGACAGATCTCCCTCCTGACACTCCCTGTCCAGCCTGGAGTGTCAGTTACCACATTGCATTTAATCCTTTTTCCTCTTTTCCCTCCCCACTACTTGCTAAGCTTAACACCCAGGAGTGAAAGCTCTTTAAGACTCTTCTGTATTTTCCTCTATTCGATTTTAATTCTTCCCACCTTATTTGGCATATAGCCAATGCTCAGTAAGTACCTGATGAACAAATATCCATAGACTACAATACATGCCGAAAAACTAGGAGCCTGTGAAGAATCCTTGTCATAATTAGCTGGTGGGGGTAAACAATCGGTCATCTGATTTTTTCTTTGCTTTTTAAGAAGAAGCTACAACTAAAAAATCCTGACACAAAACAGCCAACGAATCATTTATCATCACATCGATTTTCTCATTTGATTTTGTTTTTAAGAAAAAAGTTTACTGGAAGAGACTAAAGGGGATGTTTTTACTTTGCTTTAAAGGTTTTGTAAGTAAAAACAAGTACAAGGAAAAGAACAGGATTTGTGTTTACAGTCACCAGAAGGACTGCCAAAACATGGCAGAAATAGTAGAATAGGAGCTTTAAATATATTTTCAATTTCAAGAGTAGGAGGGTATAATAACCATAGCATCTAAAAAGTGATCTCAATTAAATGTGAATTATAAATTCGCAGGAAGTTGGATCCGAGGCCCTGAAGAGAAAAACATGGGTACATCTAGTTATCAACTAGCAATCTCCTGATAAGCTACTAGAAAAAAGAGAATACATATTTTCTCTAGTCCATTTTTCATGTCAAACAAGTGTCCTGGAAAGGTATTTATTTATTTATTTGTTTGTTTGTTTATTTATTTATTTCATTTTCCCACAAATGAACTCTTGTTTTTAATTGAAGTATAGTCAGTTTACAATGGTGTGTCAATTTCTGGTGTGCAGCATAATGCTTCAGTCATACATGTACATACTTATATTTGTTTTCATATTCTTTTTCATCGTAGGTGACTACAAGATATTGAATGTAACTCCCTGTGCTATACAGTATAAATTTGTTTATCAATTTATATATATGTATATTAGTTAGTATCTGCAAATCTCAAACTCCCAATTTATCCCTTCCCACCCCCTTCCCTCTGGTAACCATAAGTTTGTTTCTATGTCTGTGAGTCTGTTTCTGCTTTGTAACTAAGTGAGGATTTTAAGTCACAGTGTAAAATCATCCTACTTCAGTATCACTAAGGCAACATGTAGACAGAGGGAATTAGAATATCAGCCCATTGGTTCTCAGCTTCTTACCACAGTGGAAGGCATAATTCTTAAACGAATTTTCATTTCAAAGATACAGTTGCTGGTGTCTTTTTGAGAGGCAAAGGGGGAGCTCCTTGTAAGTGGGGGCCTGAAGAGAGATTCCGTGGATTACAGCTTCTCCCAGTCTCCCTTCATCAGTTTGTTATTTGCATAAAGTATAGACAAGAAATACAATGTACTGAGTCTACTTCAGGCTAAGACTGAAAGAAGTATAAAACTGCACACGTCCCATAAAAACCTTCTCAACTTTTGCTCTGCAAAAAAGACAAAAATCTGTTCAATGGCTTTTAAGTTGGTAAATAAATATTATTAAAATAATAATAATAATAAAAAATACCCTACCTTAGGTGTTCTTTAGGACCTGAACTTTATTGTTTGTTCACTACATTTGTCCTACAGCAAGGACAACAATCACTATACACAATAAAGTTTTTCTACATCTTTTTTTTAATGGAAGTGTAGTCGATTTACAATGTTGTGTTAATTTCCAGTGTACAGCATTGTGATTTATTTATACATATATATGTATATATATTCTTTTTCATTATAGGTCATTACAAGGTACTGAATATAATTCCCTGTGCTATACAACCAGACCTTGATGAGGGTGGATATAGCTCAGTGGTAGAGTGTGTGCTTGGCATACACAGGGTCCTGGGTTCAATTCCCAGTACCTCCATAAAAAAAGTGGATAAGATAGCTTTCTGCTTCTTGCTAATTAAGAAAAGTAAATGTAAGGCTTTTAAGAGGAAACTTTATGACAGAATAGGAGTCGATGACATGGAGCAATATTTTCAGGAGTTATTTAAAATTAGCGATTAGTTGGACAGGAATGTGTAATCTAAGAGAAAACTTTGAAAATCTGCAACTTTGAACTAGTGATGAATTCATTGTTAATTGTAACTGCAACCCTTTTTTCTCTTATTTTGCGTCGATTGTCTTCAATCCATATAACAATGTAAACTAACTATAGTTAATTGATTTGAATACTAAAGTCAATGTCAAGATTACCACCTATTTTAAAGGAAATGCTCTTCTCATATCCCACACTGCATTAAACTTTTTTTTTTACATTTTTTATTGATTCATAATCATTTTACAGTGTTGTGTCAAATTCCAGTGTTCAGCACAATTTTTCGGTCATTCATGGACATATACACACTCATTGTCACATTTTTTTCTCTGTGATTTATCATAACATTTTGTGTATATTTCCCTGTGCTATACAGTGTAATCTTGTTTATCTATTCTACAATTTTGAAATCCCAGTCTATCCCTTCCCACCCTCTACCCCCCCCACCCCGGTAACCACAAGTCTGTATTCTCTGTCCATGAGTCTATTTCTGTCCTGTATTTATGCTTTGTTTTTGTTTGTTTTTGTTTTTTAGATTCCACATATGAGCGATCTCATATGGTATTTTTCTTTCTCTTTCTGGCTTACTTCACTTAGAATGACATTCTCTAGGAGCATCCATGTTGCTGCAAATGGCATTATGTTGTCGGTTTTTATGGCTGAGTGGTATTCCATTGTATAAATATACCACCTCTTCTTTATCCAGTCACCTGTTGATGGACATTTAGGCTGTTTCCATGTTTTGGCTATTGTAAATAGTGCTGCTATGAACATTGGGGTGTAGGTGTCATCCTGAAGTAGATTTCCTTCTGGGTACAAGCCCAGGAGTGGGATTCCTGGGTCATATGGTAAGTCTATTCCTAGTCTTTTGAGGAATCTCCACACTGTTTTCCATAGTGGCTGCACCAAACTGCATTCCCACCAGCAGTGTAGGAGGGTTCCCCTTTCTCCACAGCCTCTCCAGCATTTGTCATTTTTGGATTTTTGAATGACGGCCATTCTGACTGGTGTGAGGTGATACCTCATTGTAGTTTTGATTTGCATTTCTCTGATAATTAGTGATATTGAGCATTTTTTCATGTGCTTTTTGATCATTTGTATGTCTTTCTTGGAGAATTGCTTGTTTAGGTCTTCTGCCCATTTTTGGATTGGGTTGTTTATTTTTTTCTTATTGAGTCATATGAGCTGCTTATATATTTTGGAGATCAAGCCTTTGTCGGTTTCACTTGCAAAAATTTTCTCCCATTCCTCAGGTTTTCTTCTTGTTTTATTTCTGGTTTCCTTTGCTCTGTTTTCAGTGCATCATTTAAAAAAGAAGCATAAGCAGAAAACATATGCTTACATAAAACATGTCAAAGACTCTCCATATTTACGGCTTTTACAGAACTGTGAGGCCGAGCAAAACAGTAATAGAGTGCTCATTGAACTACAGAACGATCAAAGTTTAAATCATCAGTAATTTTATGTGATCAGTGACTCTGCTGAATTGAACCTCCTGCTGGCAACGTGGCTGTGGTCGTCACCACTGCCCAGACTGGCTGTCCTCCCCTTTGCCTTAGAGGGACTCAATTTTCTCACACGTTTGTGTATTCAAATTACTGCTAATTTTTTCCTGCTGTGATATTATGGCAGATGACTAACATGTGGGTCCATTTCCAGCTATCCATATTAACTCTGTCCGAATTTATTTATAGTAACCCCTCATGATGAAAGGAACAGTCCCAGGCTTCAGTGGGATGGGAAACAGAAATGTGTTTGTAAACTACGATATTCTGTGTCGGTACTTTATTACACACTCACATCCAAATCATTGGGAAATCATTTTTTGAGATATTGATACATATTAAAGTATAACATTAAGATGGTTACTGTGGATAATTTTTAGATGTGAAGTATATATCCCTGGATCCTAATTTGAACATCACTATGAAGAGATGCTGTAAGAGTTAGCTCTGACCTGAAGTTAAGCGATATTGATGTGCTAAGGGAGTTAATTTTTTTTTTCATCTTGATGATTTTTTGAATTCTTTTAATTGAAGTTTGGTTGATTTACAATGTTAGTGTCAGGTGTACAGCAAAGAGATTCAGTGATACATACACATACGTATGTATTTTCTTTTCAGATTGTTATATGTTATTATAAGAAATTGGATATAGCTCCCTGTGCTTTACAGCGGGTCCTTGTTTATTTTATATATAATAGTGTGTGACTGTTAATCCTCAACTCCTAATTTTTAGACCATACATTAATTTCTAGTATTAGGATGAGATCACTTGCCCTTGAAAAATTAACACAAGGTTAACGGAGATTTAATCCCTGAAGTGCTGAAGCACAGGAACTTTTAAATACCTCAAGAAGTCAAATCTATTTTCAATTCAGCGAAATCAGTGTGTAGCCTTGAACAAAAAATTTATTTGGCAAAGTGAGCTATTGAGTGTAGAAAGTTAGGATAAGAAGTTCCCAGAGGAGTTCCCTTCTCTCTTTCTCCTCATCTATGTAGCTGTACACACACACACACGCACACACACATGCACACACTAAGGAAGATCTTTCCTAGTCATGATCTAAGTCGTGAGCCGTGCATCTGAAATTTTGCTGAAGCAAGCATTTGTTTCAGAGCTAATGTATCCACTAACAATATAGTCACTTAGCTAATAAGTGAGTCTGACGGATCTTTCTGCATTTGCACTGCTGCTTATCACTGTGCGACCCTGAACAGAATGCTACCCCCTAGTACTCACAGGTTATAAGATAAATGGTGTATGAAGAGCCCAGGAAAGAAATAGTTCTTTACTGGAAAATAACTACATAAATGGTTTGAGCTTTGCACTTACTAGTGTAAAGCCAGTTAGTTCTAATTTGGGGCTATGTTTTACTACTTTTGTAGGGAAGAGGTAAATGTTATATTTGCAAAGGAAAAGTACAGGAAATTGATCAATAGGGTTTCATAAATTTTTAGGAATCAGGTGTGTTGTGGGAGGAGCAATGCTGTCCAGCTTTGAAGATGTACTGATGCAGAGGATCCTAAGTGGTCAGTGGGTAACGAGAAAACGTTGGACTTCCCTTTATACATGAAAAAAGTGCTCAAAGAGAGATTTGACCATTTTGCCTTATATGTGATTTTAATAGAGGGTTATAAATGAGCTATCCAGATGTAACTAGATTCTGTCCTTGACCTGATAAAAAATACATTAACTTTGATAGCTACTTTCATTTTATTTATGGTCCCAAGTTCAATGGCTTGAATTCTGGAGTAAATATTCCAGTAAATGTCTTTGCTCAGAGTTGGCATCCAATCACTAGAATAAATTTCCCTTCTTTACCTGTTTTATTGCATAAGTTGCAAATCTTTTTATTCCTTGCAATGAAGCAATTCAAATAATCAATCTCTATTACTATGATATTTTGAAAGAATATTACAGAATAAAATAATTGAGGTGTAGACTTGCACTATTTTGTCCTGCACACACAAATACACAGAACCCACCCTAAGTATCTATTCTCTTCTGCACCTTGGACTTCTGCACCATAGGGACAGAAGCAGTTGACTTCTAAAGTATGCAGAGTATGATACTTAGGTTTCCTTGAGAAATATAAACCAGGCAAATATCTTTAAGGAAGGGGGAGATGAAGTAGGCAGTTGAAGATGGAGAAGAGGGGAATTATTCTGAGCACAAGAGAAGAAGTATGTGTTCTTTAGTGGAATATGTTGTCCTACTGTGCTGGGGTTTTACAGCACAGTTGATTTGATTCCGAGAAAACAGGGGCTGTGACACTTCTCACGAACACATACATGCCTAGATCTGCTATGTGTCAGGACCTCATCCAGGGTTGCTAAGAGACTTCAATCAAGGTAGTTGTGTTATAGAATAAGAGCAATCTTCAGAAATGAAGCAAATGATTTTCAGACCAGAGCGCTGACCCAGGTGCAGACTGCCACACAGAGATGAGTCTGGACTCTTAGGAATAACTACTCATTTGGAATATGGCACTAATCTACGCTGATTAAAAAAATGCTTACATAACAAACAAAAGAAAAATAAAATAAGTAGCAAATAAAAATAAGTAGCCAGTAACTAAAAAGCAAAGAAGTACACATCTGGAGGGAAAGGAATCTGTACTGAAATAAAGGAGACGAAAAGCTGCGTCTGAAAATCCATTCTGTATCCAAGTCACATAATCAATTATTAATATTTTGCCCCATAATGGAAGATTGTGTTTTTTATGTGGAAGCAATTATCCCAGGAATCCATTTAATGCCTCAAATTTATATTAGGGTACTGGGATGGAACATTCATTAAGGACACACAGATTTACTGATGAAAGAGATTACAGAATAAATAGTGAGGAAAGAAACATCTGACTGGTTGTTTGCCCACCATTACTCCCAGGAAACAGAGACTAGCAGCATGTTTCTAAAACCCCATTAAGGGGGGATAATGTCAGCCGGGCCAGCAGGAGCAGTTGATAGAAGTCAGAGATCTGATAGGGCAATCAACCACTTAAAAAGAGATTTAGTTTGACCCCCAAGTCATGTGCTACAAAATTGAGTTTCAGTTCTGTGAATAACAGGGACCCACTCCTACTTTCTCCAAGTTCCCTGGAGAAGTGGCAGAACCACGGAGGCAAAAAGTCCGATGCCCACAGAATCTGTGTTCTGTCCAAGCTTCCAGTGCTGGCCAAGTTCTGCACAGTCAAGTTGAGCCAGAAAGAGCAGAATTGCCCCATCTCAAAGTAATGATGCAGCCTTGACTTTGAACATGTGTATAAAAACGAGAGTCCTTTACGGGCATATCCTGGATACCATTTAAGCTCAAGATATTTTTCTGTGACCCAAAGTTATGTTAGAGACACCAAGACGCAGGGATAAAATTCAGTCGTACACCATCCCTGTGACTTGGGACTCGATGTTCATTTGTTTCCATTTGGAGAGATTAAGCAGTTAGTATTTCTTGCACCGGGGTACAGTGAAGGAAAATTCATACCATTTGCACTTGTGTTGTCCATACTCTCCATGGGAGTCACAGATATTACTGCTTCTCTAAAACATTGTAGAATTTCAAACGAAACAAGAGCACGATCTCATGGAGTTCAGTTCCTGCCCAGCAAATGCTAATTAGGTCAGTCAATATTAGTCACTTACACTATCCGAGTACCAAGTACAAGTCACTGGTAATATATACTGTGTGGGTTCTCCAAGCAAGCAATCAGTTACAAGGAGAAGCTCTGGGATCAGATGCAAGAAAAGAAAGCAAAGTGAACAAGACAGCGAAAGCAGCTTTCATCTTCAAGGGTTCAGGATAGTAGGATTAATTATATTAAGGGATGGGACATTGACATTACAGCCAGAATTGACCAAAACAATCAATCTACATAGATGGCTCCCAGTTCAAAGATCTTAAATTAATGTTGAAAGACACTTCGTGCCCCCAAAGTTTGTCTAAATATATTTTCATGGTCTTATGGGTTTGGAATTAAATGGATGATTTTTCAAACAAATCCTGACTAGAAAAGGAAAGGAAAAATATAATTGTCAGTGACATCTGTAAGTATTGCTGATTTACCAAAGCATGCCAGTACTATGCCCCTAACAATAAAGCATGTTGAAAATGGCATATTTAACACCTTATACATTAACATTTCACATGATTGACCAATTATAGGAGTTACTTACATTTTTTTCTGAATATAGGCTTATGTTCATAAAATTAATATGAATCATATGAGGCATAAAATACAAATCATAAAATGTTTTTAATTTCTATAAATAATTCTAAAAAGGTATTTTGAAGGATTTAAAGTGCAATGTCTGGATGTAAGTGCTTGCATTTCTCATCTTCCCTATAAACCTTAAACAAGCAGTTGACCCGTGAGATCTCTAAACACACAAACACAAACTCTCTGTTCACGTTGCCAAAGAGCCAGATGGCATTCAAACTTAAAAAAAAAGTAGAACTTTTCCAAAACCCATATAACATCTGCTTACTCCAATTATTAGCGACTCGAAAGAGAGATTAAGTAAAGAATGGTTTAAATATATCATGCATTATGTAATTATTATGAATAAACCAGTGACGTCTATGTGTAACATTAAGATTATACAGTCATTCTATTTTCTGTAATTCTCTTAATATTAAATAACATGTAATAAACATTAGAAATCACCACATTAAACAGTAGACCATTTCTTTTAGGTTAATTTCCATAGAAGAGTCAACATTACATATGGCTGTGTAGTGACATGTGAGTATTTAACTTGAAGTATTACAAAAGCTTTCAAGTCATCAGTGACTTCATCAGTTTGATGTATTTTGAAGTTATGAACCCCAACATCCCTAAGGATTTGTAAGGGTCCTCCACTCTTTGTTCATAGAGATGTTAAAACATAATTAATAACACGATGAATAGTTTCAATCCATAGAGATGTGAGAATGTTTTGAGATACCCACGGACATGTTAAAAATAAACTGTTTACAGATCGAGTCCTTTTTATTTCTTGAAAAATAATTAGATTGTTCTGAGTAAATGTGAGAAGAAGAAAGTATATGTGAGAGAAGCTATCCTATCTATATAATTCTATGCATCCTAATTCTAGAACTTATTATGTCCCTTTGTCACCAGGACTGATTGGAAGATTTACTCTGACTGGCTGTTTTAAGTTACAAGGCTTTGGACTAACAATTGATTCCTACTGAACCATAGGGTTTTATAAAGGCAGGAGACCCAGAGTCTGCTCCCACTGGGACTGGAGACAATGATTATTCCATAAACAGTCAGGATTTTTTTTCACATTTGAGTTTGCATAATCATTCAAGCCAGTACAAAGTAGAGACATCCTTGGCTCTTTATTCTGCTCCCACATTCAATCAATATTAAAATCTGTAACTTTTACCTCCCAAATCTCACTCAACCCTGCCCATCTTTTCATTTTTCATTGTCTCTGCCCACCTCACCCCCACCTCCCAGGGCACTGCTGTACTTGGTACTTCATCTCCTTAACCAGATAAATTGTTCCCCAAAGTTATTTTATTAAATGCAAATTTGAGTATTTAACTCCCCTTCATATACGCCCTTGAAGGACCTTCTCCCTCATTTTTTTATAGGATCAAGTCCAAAGTTTAACAAGCAACTTTTACAAGTCTCTTGAAGGACTGGTTCCTTATTTTCACCTTTCCTTGCTTTGCTTTTTTTAAAAATTTTATTTGCTTTTGTTGTCAAACATATCAAGGTCATAGGTTCATCCTTTAATACTTGAAGTCAAGGGACACCTCCTTTTGAAGACTCATAGGATCCTTCAAAAGAGAGTAAGTTACTTTCTACTTTATTTTTCTATGGAAGCTTCATGCATTTGTAGCGTGCAGCCTTTTCATGCTGGGTTACATTTTATTGACCAAAAATTAATCAGTTCATTTAAGAAAGAAGTGGAAAATTGTTTTCAAGCCAAACTGAAGACGTAACCCAGAAACAGCCCCTCAGAAGGCTCTGAGGACTGTTCCAACTGTTTGAGGTCGAAGCAAATAAGCTTTTTGAGACAGGAGATTGTACATTGAAGGACGTATCACTGACAGTTTGCACAATCCAGGCCTACACGTACAAAGGGTCACAAGTCGTCATGGGCCGTTACAAGGTTGAGAAGGGGGGTTATCCGCTAAGAAGTTGTGGCCCTTTATAAGATTAAGAAAGAATATTTTCTCTTAAGGTCTGGTTCACCCAGATGCACAACACAAACTAAAGGGGAAGGAGGAAGCCCAAACTGGTAAAGAAATCATTTACATTTAAATGTTTCTGATCTTGCCATGAAATATGAATTTTATCTCATAAATTTGCTTACAGACCTCCTTGATAAACTGCAAGTTTATTCATTAAAGATATGCATCTAATTGATTTCTATGCCTTTACTATATGATAGGTCAAAAACACCTACGAAATGTCTGTACTATAAACAGACAAGTTAATTCATTTTAAAAAGATACTTATGTAGAGTGAGTAGGACATATATGATGCAATATATATCTATTTTATTCTGAATATATGTGATCAATATATATAAACACAAAGTGAATGGCTCTCTATGTCTAAAGAACTGGGAGATATTAACAAATCTCTCATTCAAATTCTGTTACACACATACAGACACACACACACACACCTACCTCTACAAAAACACACTGTTTCAGTTTAAACTATGAAATAATCTTTAAAACTGTCATTATCAGGTTTATATTTCTGCCAGATCTAAAATATTTGAGAGAGGCTTGGAAATTTTTTTATGGATAAAGAAAAGTCCAAGTTGTGCTTTTAAATCTGGAAAGCAGTTAAGAGTTTTCAGCTCTATAAACTGGTCTACTAAAGGCATTGCTGAAGAATCACAGTGTGTGGGAAGGCGCCGGTGCCCTGACCTGTGGAGATGCAGTAATTCCACTGACAATAAGAATTATGAGCAGGATTTTTTTTCTCTCTTTACTGCCCACCATCTTTGATGGAAAAGCGCTATCAGCCTAGACTGCAGAGTGTGGCATTGAAGTTTAATTCTATCCAATCAGGTGGGCAGAGATCAAATTCTGACACTAGCTTTTACTGTGAAAGAGATAGAACTTTCCAAAAACTCCTATATGAACTGAAAGGAACTATTTCCAGCTTTAATTTTACTTCATTACTCAAATATCCATGTAAGTGTACTGTGAAGTATAATTAGTTTAGTCTGCATTTTTCAGAGCAAGCATTTTATTAATTTCATTTCAAACTTTAACTTTTCTCCCTTATTTAATCATTTAGATTTCTGGCTAATTTTTTTTCTTTTTGCATTAGTACTGCTGTGTAACTAGGTTATAAAATTTTGTATTAATTGCAGAAAAATGTAATTCAAATAATTAGTATTAGAATATGAGAACATTTAGAGTTCTCTTATTTTTTCCACTTAAATAATAAAAAAGATAACATGGATAGAACATTTTTTTCCTTTCAATTCCACAGTATTTATTAATGAAGTATAGCTAAAATTGGAAAACGTAGTTGTAAAAATGGGTTATACCTTTGAAAACAAAGAAAAATATCTAAACTTGGAGCACAACTCAAAGAAGTAAAAGTCGAATGAATCTGCTATAACAGAGACACACATGGAGCACAGTGGACTGTTCAGCCATGTTCAAA
Organism: Vicugna pacos; assembly: GCF_048564905.1. Classification (NCBI taxonomy): domain Eukaryota; kingdom Metazoa; phylum Chordata; class Mammalia; order Artiodactyla; family Camelidae; genus Vicugna; species Vicugna pacos. The sequence goes on along the minus strand of NC_132994.1, from coordinate 7,210,815 downwards.
GTCACTATTTCTTTTATTCCCTATCGTCCAAATGAACTATAAAAAATATCTTAATTGTTATAACTTTAAAGCTCTGGGAGATGCATCTTCACTTTTAAAAGGGTATTACTTTCAGAAAACATTACAATATATAAAATATAATGATTTTAGGACCAGTAATTAGTAGAAAGGATTAAATAATTGCACATTTTCATACAGCTGTTTTTTATACAGGAAAAGCATCAAGCATTATAAATAATTTAACAAAAATATACTTTTAAAGAAAAAGAAAGGTCAAACTATGTTATTCTCTCTGCTGATAACTCAAATTAAAAGGCACATCATTCTAAGAGTGCTAAATTATATGCACTAAAAAGTGCATGTTTTGTTCAAAGCATGTCTTTCCTCAGTCACGACAGGAGTAAAATGCCTCAAACTCAAGTTACTTACATATATTTTAACATATTCTTTTATGTATCAATTTTTAAAAAGAAAGCACCATCGAAATTGCTGTGCATCTGGGTTACAATTGACTACCAATTAATTTTTCCGTTGATTAATTGAATATTCTATAGCAATTCAGCAATAGTAGTTCCTTGTTTCAATATCTTGTTTATCTATATTAAAATTATTTTTGTTTAAAATGCAAAGACTAATAGGTATATCAAGAATCACATCAAAGATTGAAATGAATCTCTACAAAAAACAACATGATACAGTAGCTTTATTCTAATTATTCTATAGCTACACATTGTCTCAGTATTGTACAGCACACACTGGGAAAGGGAGTGGCATGAGGTAGCAGGCACAGAAAGCAACACGACCTCCTTGCCTGAACTAGTTGTTGAATCGAGGTCTTCCATGTAAATTGTCTTTATCTTGTGAAGTCCTCGCCATAGTCTGATTTGGTTGGCATCATTCTAACCTATTTAACAAGTGAAGAAGCTAAGCTTCAGAGACATTTACTCACTTGTTCTAAGTGACAAAAACGGTCAAGCAAAATGGGATTTGAGAGCAATTCTTTGTCTTCCAAGCCCTCGCTCTTGCCTTGGGTAACCCTCTCTTATCAGATGGAGTGGATCCTCTCTCAGTGCTGGAAGTTGCCTAACCACTTGCCATGATAATAAAAATAAGAAGAGAAACTCGATTTTATATTACTCTAATTTATAAAATCCATTCTAATTGCTATTCTTCATGCATACTTTTATCATTTTCCTATTACTAGAGTGATCTTAACTATTGTTTTAAAATTGAAACATAGAATTAAATTACTTTTTAACATCACCCCAGTGAATTCCCTGGTAAGAATCAGTTATGTGCCACTTTTCTATATGTAGAGAGTTTGTATGTATGTATGTATCTAGTTAACTTTGAAAAGACACTGAGATTAGACTGATTTACCAAAATTGTTTGGCTGAATTATCCAGGTATATATAATTTATCTCAATACTCTTGTTGTTATTTATGAAAGCCATTAAATAATGGGCATGTTTTGCATTGAGATAGCCATTTGGTATGTATCAAAAAATGTTTTACATTCTTCTGCTAGAAAAACCATTCTACTTAGACTAACTTGTCCACTATTACTAAAGATTAACTTTGATAAGAATTAGTTCAACTCGAATGAAGATTGCCATGTAAGAGGATACTGAACTCACCTCCCTCCACAAACACGTCAGAAATACTTCTACATGTGGAACAATTCTCATTGAAAACTAGCTGGAAACTGGTAGAAAGACCCTTGTACAACCAGAAGTGTAAGAAAGATCCACACGGAATTGGTTAGGAAGAGAAAGAAGGGATCAAGTCAGGATCTGTTCTGGGAGGGGACTCAGAGGAAAAGGGAGATTACACGGTGGAGACCCTACTGGGGAGTGAGTGGTTTGAGTCTCATAGGGGGCTCTCCAGGCATGGGGTCTGATACAGTGAAGACAGCTCCCTTGGCTGATTTGAGTACCCATGGGACTGACAGGAGGGCGGTGGGAAGCCTGGACTCTACTCACAAGGAGCACAAATGTTCACTTACTCTCAAAGTAGGATACAGAGCATGGATTGAAAGCACAGGCTGGCTGACCAGTTCCAAGTGACCATCCTATATGTCCTAACCAGAGCCAAGTGAACACTCCAGCACCCCAGCACTGTCTCTAGTCCCAGCTCAACACTAGAGCATGCTCAGCCATGACCAAGGGAAGACTCTCGGTGGTAAGACACCGTGGTGGCTCAAACCCTAAGCAGCATCTGAGCAGGGAGGGGACAGTCATTACTGGGAATTGCACAGGCGGAGCTGCAGAGGCAGACTGGATCTCTCACAACTGACAGACAACCACCTCTTGTGCCTTGACCCTTCCAGAATACCCACACCAGCCACTCTTGCTCCCTCTGGGGCTGAGGGTGCTGGTTAGGGGTGAGGAGGAGAAAAGTGTACACTGAAAGGAAACTGAGCCAGCTTGGACTCAAATCTCTGACTCCACTCACAATAGGGTAGTGAAGGCCATTGAGCAGAGAGGAAGCCTTGACCCACCCCTGGCTCTGGCTCGAGCCCCACCACCTGCCAAGGCGATAGCTGCCAGCACAGCTGGAGAGAGATGTGACTCCTGCTCCTGTCAGATTCAGCCCTCTCAACAAACACACTGGGCACACGCAGACTGTATAGGGTTGTTCCCACTGAAGAACACTCCTTTAAAACAAAAATGAAACAAACAAAATTAAAGTTTTTTTCCTTGGCAATTGAGAATTTTTTTTAAATACTTTTTTCTTCATTGATTAAGGATATTGAAGAGGATAACAAAGAAATGGAAAGATATCCCACGCTCTTGGATTGGAAGGATTAATATTGTTAAAATGATCATACTACCTAAGCATTCTATAGATTTAATGCAATCCCTATGAAAGTACATACCACATTTTGAAAATTAGAACAAATAATCCTAAAATTCATATGGAACCACAAGAGACCCCAAATTACCAAAGTGATCTTCAGGAAAAGAAGAGCAAAGCTAGAGGTATCATATTCCCAAACTTCCAACTATACTACAAAACTACAGTAATAAATGCAGTATGACACTGACACAAAAACAGACAGACACACAGCTCAATGGAACAGAGTAGAAAGCCCAGAAATAAGCCCACATACTTATGGTCAATTAATCTACAACAAAGGAGGCTAGAATACACAATGTAGAAAAGACAATCTCTTCATAAAAGGTGCTGGGAAAACTGGACAGCTACTAGTGAAAGAGTGAAAATTTTAAATTTCATTACACCATGAACTCAAAAGACCTGAATAAAAGACCTGAAACCATAAAACTCCTAGAAGAAAACTTAGGCAGCACACTCTGACATAAATTGTAGCATCTTTTTTTTTCTTTCTTTTTTTTTTTTTGGTATCTGTCTCCTAAAGCAAAGGAAATAAAAACAGAAAGAAATGGGGCCTAATTAAACTTAAAAACTTTTTTTGCAGCAAAGGAAACCATCAACAAAATGAGAAAACAACGTACTGAAAGGGAGAAAACATTTGCAAATGTTATGATGCATAAGGGTTTAATATCTAAAATTTATAAATAGTTCATACAACTCAATATCAAAACAAAAACGAAAACAAAACAAAGAACCCAACTGAAAAATGAGCAGAAGACCTGAATAGACATTTTTCCAAAGAAGATACAGATCACCAACAGGACATGAAAAAATGCTCAACATTGTTCAGCCACTGTGGAAAACAGTACAGAGGTTCCTCAAAAATACTAAAAGTAGAACTGTCATATGACCCAATAATTTCTTCCCTGGGTATATTTCTGAGAAAATGAAGGCAGTAATTTGAAAACATACATGCACTCCAATGTTCATAGCAGCATTATTTACAGCAGCCAAGGTGTGGAAGCAATCTAAGTCCCTATCAATAAATAAATAAAGAGGATGCTGTGTATGTATGCAATGGAATATTACTCAACCATGAACAATGAACTTCTGCTATTTGTAGGAACTTTGGTGGACCTAGGGAGTATTATGCTTAGTGAAATAAATCAGATAAAGACAAGTACTTTATTGCTATCACTTATATGAGGAATCTAAAAAATAAAACAAATGAATGCATACAATGTAGCAGAAACAAATTCACAGATATAGAGAACAAACTAGTGGTTACCAGTGGGGAGAGGGAGGAAAGAGGGACAAGATAGGGATGTGGAGTTAAGACATACAAACTACTATGTACAAAACAAATAAGCAACAAAGATACATTGCACAACACAGAAAATATAGTCATTATTTTGTAATAACCTTAAATGAATTATAATCTGTATGAATATTGAACCACTATGTTATACAACTGAAATTAATATAACACAAATCTGTTATACTTTAATAAAAATAAATACAATTACTTGAAAGACAAAAATAGTAAAATGTTATGGTAGCTAACTTTGAATGTAGTAAAAGTGATCATCAACATGTACTTACTTTCATGCTTTATTCATTAAAAAAATTAAAAGAAGTGTGATATGTAACAATTCCCTTTTATGCTTATCAAAATTTAAATAGTGAACCATTTTTTACTATTTCTCTTTTCTTACCTGCTGCAGAAAAAACCAAACTTGTAACTATCAGAATGTAATGGCCAATGGACCATCATCAATGCAGAATTATTAGGATCACAAATGTTTTTAAAACAGTTAAATTGTTTAATTTTCCCTCTGGCTCCAAGGAATAGTGTATCTCACATTACTTATGTTCTTATCCTTGTCCCCAACATAACGTTCATATAGTCAACCTGTTAAGGAAAGTGGATCCTACTTATCGTCCTATCCCTTGCAATACTTTATGAGGCAAAATCATATAATTTATTTTCCTTGTAAGTGGATTCTTCCTGTCGTTAATTTATTTTTTTGAATTTTGGTCTAAGGTTTATTTTTTGGAGTGAGTTAAAAAAAAGTTGTTAAATTTAGTGTATTACATTGTCCATCTCATATTTTTGAAAACATAATCTCTATGTAATGGAAAGCCATCTCACTGTGGCTGTTGAAGGTATTTTATTCTAAGTTATAAATCCAATTAAGTTTCAGCAAAGGTGATGGATGATTTGCTGAAAATGCGTTATTGTGGAATCAATACTCCTCCTGTAACCTTCATTAAGTTATCTACTGTCTCTGAGCCTTCATTCCTGCTTTTTTACCCAAGCATATAAAGAGGCAGCATCTGTCCTTCCTTGATGATACAAGAGAGTCCAGGAAGGCTTGCTCACTCAGATGTTGCACTTAATGTGTTCTGGTTTCTGAGATCCTATAATTAAAAATTCATCAGTATTTTACTGACTATACTGAAATTTTTGTAAAAGCAGATGCTAATCTGAGGAATCAAACATTAACTTTACTATTTTTTTAACATAATACAGTTCAGTTTATGAACTAATTATGCTCAGTTCATGGGAGAAAGTGTAATGAAGCTCAGGTGAATGTGAAAGGCAAGGATGTGAAATACTACAGGGGGGTGGAGGCAATGACCAAGGAGAGTTAAATTTGGAAGAAAGTATCAGAATGAAGGGACATTTGCAGTTGGAGGGTGGGAAGTTGCGGGGGGTGGAAAGGGCTCTGCAAAGCCAGAGGCAGAGAACTCCAAGGGAAAAATTGCCTGCAGCAGTATTTCACATATTAAAAACAGAAGCAAGTATCTTTGTGTCTCAGTTTTATAAATTACTTGCTATATTCTTTATAATCTACATGGTGCCAGAGAAAAAATGTTTTTACTTATTTCTATAGTCCTCTGCTGTGTGATTCTAATTTCAGTTTTAGTGTAATTTCAACATAGTTTTTATGGTTTAATAAAACTTGAACACATTAAAATGCTATTAAACTGTTACACATGGTTCATAATACTTATGGACTTCTGAAAGCAGCTATTATTAAACTGAGCGAAGTCATTAATGTCTTTAAACTTTGCACCAAGATATAAAGTACAGAATAGATGTCTAACTGCATCTAGAGAAATAGTCATGGTATCTCACTGTGTAGGGCTTTTCTTTTTTTACCATATATTTTTTATCATATCTTTTGTATTTCATATTTTAACTAAAAACACTCTAGTTAAAATTTAAAAAGCAATGCATTGGATTCTAATATTGACTTTCTCAGTGATCATGACTGTCCGCAATTGACAGAGTATAAACCTCCTTAGGCCTTTTCTTCATCATCTATGCAACAACTACATTACTAGACATAATCTCTATACGTTTCTTCAGCCCTAAAATTCAGTCAATAAGAAACATGCATTTGACTTTAGGACTAGAAATGCAATCATAAGATACTATGTTTTCTGAACAAAAGTATATTTTCAATAATAAAATAACAAATATAGTGTGTGAATGGCAAAGATTTTGAAAATTTTCATCAATTGTCAATCAAGCATTTTGTCTTTTTAAATATATTTTTATTGAAGTATAGTTGGCTTACAATGTTGTGTCAATTTCTGGTGCACAGCACAATACTTCAGTCATATAGGAACATACATATATTTGCTTTCATATTCTTTTAAACCATAAATTACTACAAGATATTGAATATAGTTCCCTGTGCTGTACAGTATAAACATGCAGTTTGCCTATTTTATATATAGTAGTTAGTACCTGCAAGTCTTGAACTCCCAGTTCATCTCTTCCCAACCCCCTACCCCACTGGTAATCATTAAGTTTGTTTTCTATGTCTGTGAGTCTGTTTCTATTTTGTAAATAAGTTCATCCTTTTTTTTTTTTTTAAGATACCACATACAAGTGATATCATGTAATATTTTTCTTTCTCTTTCTGGTTTACCTCACTTAGAATGACATTCCCTAGGTTTATCCACATTGCTGCAAATGACATTATCTTACTATTTTTTGTGGAAGAGTAGCATTCCATTGTACGAATACACCACAGCTTCTTTATCAAGTCATCTGTTGATGGACATTTAGGCTACTGTAAATAGTGCTGCTATGAACATTGAGGTGCATGTGCCTTTTTGAATTAAGAGTCCCTCTGGATATATACTCAGGAGTGGGATTGCTGGCGAATATAGGAAGTCTATTTTTTGTTTTTTGAGGAATCTCCATACTGTTTTCCATAATGGCTGCACCAAACTACATTCCCACCAGCAATGTAGGAGGGTTCCCTTTTCTCTATAGCCTCTACAGCATTTATTATTTGTGGACTTTTGAATGACGGCCATTCTGACTGGTATGTGGTTATACCTCATTGTAGTTTTGATTTGCATTTATTTTAAGCATTTATGTCATAAATTTGATATTTCTTCATTGGGCAATGTAAATTTACTCACTTAAGAATCTGAACTGCCTAATACATATATTAGCAAAAATAAGTTTAGGTGTTAAAATACCCTTTCACTTCTCCAGAAATGATCCAACGTATGGTTACAGAATTACCTGAATATTTTATGTTACTGATATTGAGCAGAACCACATGGGCCCATCCCCTACTCCACTACGCAACCCCTGCATCTTGTTTATAGAAAAGCTGAGTCTCCCAGGCCTCCTTGAGTCATAGAAGAGCAGGCTGAAGCCGTTGATTAGGACAAGCCTGTAGGCATTGAGGGATGACAACGCCTCTGACCACCTATCTCAACAATTAACTGAGTTTACTCTCCCATTTCTCTTTAAAACTTTCACGCTGAACACAATCTTTAGAGATGCATTTTTTGGGGAGTGCTGGGTTCACCAGATTGCAGGTATTCTGACTAAAAGCAGCCTTCCTTTTTGTTACCAAGGCTGTTGTCTCCCCTGCCTCTCCCTCAGATAGAAACCAATTACTCTTATTTAAGTCTCAGAAGGCAGTGGCAATGAGAAGAAACGAGAACTGGTTAGAACCAACAGAGTCCAAGATGGTGAAGCATTTGACCTCCAGTGGACCTTGAGCCTCATTATACCCTCATTGTAATGTATTAGCATGCTAAGTGACACACCCACCAGCACCAGGACAGCTGACCACTGCCATGACAACAACTGGAAAAACCCATACAAGGGCTGAAAAACTCGAACAAGGACTGATTGGCTCCTGGGAGGAGGACATGATAACAGGTCATAAAAGATCAGGTGGCCCGACCCAGGCTGGAGCTCTCTCCACCAGCTACCTTGGCTGATAGCTCCCTACTTGAATGCCTTTTCCTTGCTTGAGAGCTTTTCTTTCCTTCTCCTTGCTCGCATACTTTTCTTCCTTTTCCTCTTTTGAGAAATAAAAGCAGTTTTTGCTCTGTCCCTCTGCCTCAGCTGTGAACTCTTTCCAGCCAGCAGGCAAGAACCCACACTTTGGTGGGCCTCTTAATTTAGGAGTTTCACTGTTGGCTGCCATTACCATGCACCTAGCAGCCCAGCAACTGTTTATCTACAACTGATGTTAACTTATTTTGCTTGAAATAGTTAATTTATCTATGTCAGTATTCAAAGCAATATCACCTATATATTTGTTCACAGTGATGAGGAAACATGCTGTATATACCTGGCTTATTAATTTTACCATCTTCAAGGAACACATTCTAAACACTTATGCTTAAGTAATCCTTTCTTTTTCTTTCTTCATTCATTTTTTTTTAACTATTTAAAGACTATACCTTTTTGTATTAATTCTTGTGCTCCAGTCCTTTAATTGTTCAGGTCTGTCACTTACAATTGCCTGGTAGGCACAGGAATGATTCAATAAAGAAGAGTTTGGCCAGTAGATTTGGGATATAAAAGTGGTCTCATGAGACATCTGGATAATGGCAATAAAGATCAATAAAGCAAGCATAAAAATGTTAGTAACTGAGATTGAGAGTCAACCTAGAAATTCTATAACAGTGATTGAAAAATTGAACTCTTGAAATAAATAACTGTATAAACAGAAAATAATAATATGGTTAGTGAAGTGGTCATTGATTTACAATGGAAGAAAATATCTATTTAAGGGTTCACTTGTATGGAAAGGTAGAAGAGAATAAATAATACTGTCATAAGAAAAAATCATAAATGTGGATAAAAGGTGGAAAAGTAAATAGAGGATTAAAAAGGAATTTTTAAAAAGACATAAAAATGTAAAAAAAGTGAAATGCATGTAAGCCAAAGTTTTAAATTTGTGATTTACAATATGTAAACAATATTAGGACCCAAAGAAGAATGCAAAATTAGTGAACCAGTATTAGCACACAGAAGAATAAAAGAAGAATAATACAACTTGAAAACTTCCCAGACATGAAGAAATAAGTAAGAGAAATATATAACATCACATATTCCAATGAAATACTTGAACTTCAAAGATAAAAGGAATGGGAATTACAAGTTCTCAACATGCCAGTCATTGGGATAAATATTTTATACATCTTTTTTAACTAAAGACATTAAAAACCATGTCAGCTTCCACAAAGGAAATGAATCAACTGTATTCATAAAACATAATATTCATGGACTTAGGCCATTCTCTGGCCTAAGCAAATTAATAGCACTGACTGCATAATCTTTAGTCAACAGACGATCTAAGAAATTTGTACTTCACCAAATGAAGCCAAAAATACAACAAAAATATTTGAGGTTGACAGTTTCAGATTTTCCAGGCAATCTGAGAGAGTAATATACTCTATCTTTTTTTCAAAATGATTACAACATGAGATCAATTGGAAGAAAATCTCTCAAAATCCCTAGGAAACCAACAGTGTAGAATAATCTACAGATCATTGAGAATGGAAATGTTCTAATAAGGAAGTTTACATGAAAAATAAGACTTGAAGATAAATATTCTTAAGGTGGAAAATTATAGGTTTGGATAATTATTTTCCCAATTAAAATCAATCAAAACTTTGAAAGCTAACTAACAAATAAGCCAGTAATGAGAAGCAAGACATTAACTCTGATTTGTTGAAGAAACATTGAAGAAAACTGAGCATAAGAAGACAATAATGAAACATTTTATCACATTCTTAAGAGTAAGATTTTTAAAAGTAAATGTGAAGAATGCAAAATAGGGATCAAAACCATAAGTTTGATATACATTCTTAAATTTAAAAAGTGATTATTTTATTATGGCTTAAACAAATATATTAGAGGTTAATCCTTAACTCACATACAAATCTGATGATTTAACTTGCAAAGCTCTCCCTCCCATAATGTGGATTTTCTTTTGTAAGTAAACTGTCTGAGGACTGTGCCAACTTGGCACCGACTTGGACAGCTCCTCACAGGCACTGTGTAAGTCCCCTAGAATCTGCGCCTCCTCGGGCATTGACCATTCACAGACTTCCAGGGGCTTTCAGGCACCTCGAATCAGCAATGGACGTTTTGAAGACAGATGACTCATACGTAAATAAGATTTGATAAGCACGTAGTGTTAAAGAATGCCCAGACGCATCCCTGGGTGATGCCCAGGTGTCTTCATCAGGACTCCAGCTGACTTCATGACTAGAGTGAGGTCAGCCTATCTAGCCATGGATAACGTCCCCCAGAAGGAACACTTACAGAGTAGCTTTTGTCCTGCTTGATTCAACAAATACTATCCATGTTGTAAAAACATACATTTTAGCTTTCAGTTCACTTATTTCTAATATTTTATCTAATTTAATGGGTTTTGATGAACAGAACCTTGATTTATAACATTATATCGTGGAGAATAAATGTTCAATATAGTGTTGCCAATTTAATCCAGGTGTTGATTGCATTATAACCCACAGGGTTCTTGCTGTGGCCAAGTGATCATTTTTATAATTTCACTATACATAACTACCACTGATATTAGAAATATGTTTACTCTCCATACCTTATAAACCACCAGAGTAAAATAAGCAAAATCCATGCTGAAAAATACACAATATGAGGTAATATACATACACATACGTTACAAATGAAAACGGCACATTAGGCAATATGTAATAAAGAATGCTTGTGTCATAATAATAAACAAATACTGTCCGTGTGTGCTGAATGAAAAGATAATAAACTTGGGTTTATGTGAAATTAATATCTATGTGTGTCTTACTAGAAGTATGCCCTAAATTAAATAATACAGCAGGGATTGAAATAAATAAATGGCCAAAAACGTGCCATAGATATTAAATAAAAAACTATGGTAGTGGTAGTATTGAATAAAAGACAGTTTTATTAATAATTTAAAGAGAAATAACTAATAAAATTTTAAAAATAAATTTTACTATTAAATATTTACACATGGTTAACCTTTAAGTAATTTAAGATACTTGGATAGGAACACAATTTCTCACAGATTTTAACTTAACATCAGCTTCTCACAAATCAGACTGACACAGAAGAGGTAAAGTTACTTTAAATGAAAACCTGGGCTCAATTAGTATTTTATAAATTGAACAGATAATGGCTATATTCTCAAATGGCCAACCAACTACATATGTTGCAGAATCATAAATAACAAAAGTAGTGAAAATTCATCTCCTAGGAATTTTAAAAACGTACCTTAATAATTGGTTCAAAAATACATTGACAGATTAATTTGTTTTTATAAATCTTAAATAGAAATTTTTATTATTGTTAGGATCTTCAAAGTTAAGAAGGTAAGTATGGCAGTGAGAGAAGTGAATCACTGGTTAAGAAATATACGATAAATATGAACTATTTGCAATTCATTTCTGTGGTTTAATATATCAGAAAATGAATAAGAACCCAATTCTGGGGAAGAGAGGGGATATGAAACAAATTTTAAATGATGGTGGTTAAATTTGGAAACCCAACTTGGGACTGATATGAATACATGATAATTGGACAAATATATAAGCAATGCTTTTTTTTAGAATTGTTAATTTCAATTTTGGGATTATGTTTCTAAAGATAAAACATATAAAGCTTAGCATCTATATTTTGGAGTGCATTACCAGTGGGGTGCTTATAAATGTTTATAAATATTTATGTAGTTACTCATGGATGAATAAATACTAACCTGCAGTAGAAAGTGTGTCCAGGTCCTTCAGCACAAATCCCTCCATTTAGACAGAGGACCACATTCAGCTCAGACTCAGCACAACTGCTGGTATTTATTTCACAGCGAGTACCAGTAGATTCACGTGGGCAAATGCAAGTAAAGTTGTGGACTGCCTTCCAGCAGAAGCCTTCATTCACACAAGGGATGGATGTGCAATTCTAAGTTAAGAAATAGAGAATCAAACTTGATTATTAGTGTTAAGACTAGAAATCTTATTAAAATTATACTTTTATTTAAATATGTTTAAGAAACAGTAAGAAAGCTTATGTGATATTCCCTTCCTCTAAAAACTGAAATACATATTTCTACTAATAAATGAATTTTAATTTTTATCACCAGAAATATTTGCCAAATGTTTCATTGTTGACTTTCAGTAAAAAACCCAACTTTATTAGACTTTATTCAACTATGTACCATGTACATAATTAGCATCTAACATGTAACCCCATTTGCCTGGGACGGTCCCAGATTAACTCTGCTGTCCCTGGATAATTAATAATAGTGCCTCGATTAACTCTCAAAGGAATCCTGTGTTGGATCACATACTTAGAACAGACAATTCACAATTGACTTACATCCCTCTAAAACACAAAACAACTGTCATATCTGAGTTTTTATTCCATTCACAATCTTTTTTTTTCCAGCAGAATTTATGTGTGTATGTTTTTCCAGCTTTACTGAAGTATAATTGACGAAAACAACCCTGCAATATGTTTAAAGTGTACATTGTGATGATTTGATATACACTGTGAAAAGGGTCCCACTATTGAGTTAACACATCCATCACTTACCATATTAACTTTTTTTATTGAGGGTGGGAGTAGAGAAACACTTAAGCTCTACTTTTTTAGCAAATTTTAATTATACAATATAGCATTATCCACTATAGTCACCATGTTATATGTTTGAGTCCCAAAACTTATTCAACCTATAACTGAAAGTTTTTACCATTACCAACTTTGTGCCTGGTAACCACCATTCTAGTCTCTGTTTCTATGAATTCAACTCCATTTCATCTTATTTTTTTTTCTTAGAACCATATATAAATGATAGCATGCACATTTGTCTTTCAGTCTGGCTTATTTCATTTAGAATAGCGCCCTCCAGGTTTATCAGTGTTGCCACCAGTGGCAGGATTTCTTTCTTTATTAAGGCTGAATAATATTCCATTGTACATACAGGCACCCAATCATCTGTTGATGAACACTTAGGTAGTTTTCATACCTTGGATCCTGTGAATAATGCTGCAGTGAACACTGGAGTGCGGGTATCTCTTCAAGATAATGGTTTCATTCCCCTTGAATATTTACTCAGAAGTCAGTTGCTGGACTATATGGTAGTTATATTTTAATTTCTTGAAAAACCTCTATACAGTTTTCTGTGGTGGCTATACCAATTTACATTTCCATCAATGATGGGCAAGGGTTTCCTTTTCTCCACACCCTTGCCAGCACTGGTTATCTCTTGTCTTTTGACAATAGACATCCTAACAGCTGTGGTATCTCATATATATATTTTTGCCTTGGTTTTGACTTGCATTTCTGTGATGATTAGTGCTGTTGAGCACCTGCTAGCCATTTGTATGGCTTCTTTGGAGAAATATCTGTCAAATCCTTTGCCCATTTTAATTAGGTTATTGTTTTTGTTTGTTTGTTTGTTTGTTTTGCTTTATGTTTTATTTTGTTTTGCTTTTTTCCTATTAAGTTGTTTGAGTTTCTTATATATTTTGGATATTAACCCCCTGTCAGATATGTGGTTTGCAAAGATTTTCTTCCATTCTATTGGTTGCTTTTTCATTTTGTTGATGGTTTACTTTGCTGTGTAGAAGCTTTTTAGTTTGATTTAATCCCATTTGTTTATTTTGCTTTTGTTTCCTTTGCTTTTGGTGTCAAATCCAAAAAATCATTGTCAGGACTAATGTCAAGGAGCTTACCCATTATGTCTTCTTCTAGAGCTTTTATGGTTTTAGGTCTTATGTTCAAGTCTTTAATCCATTTTAAGTTGATTTTTGTGATGGTATAAAATAGGGGTACAGCGTCAATATTTTGCATGTGGCTATCCAGTTTTCCCAACACTATTTATTGAAGATAAAATTCTTTCCATTGTACAATGTTTACTCCTTTTCATGAATTTTTGAATATATTTGGTGAATTTATTTCTTGGCTTTCAGTTCTGTTCTATTGATCTAAGTGTCTTTTTATGTCAATAACATACTGTTTTGGTTACTAGAGCTTTGTAACATAGTTTGACATAAAGACATGTGATGCTTTCAGCTTTGTTCTCCTTTCTCAAAATTGCTTTTGATATTCGGGGTTATTTTGTAGGTCTATACGAATACTAGGATTATTTGTTCTGTTTCTGTAAAAATTGCCATGGGAATTTTGATAAGGGTTGCATTGAATCTGTAGATTGTTTTGGGTAGTATGAATATTTTAACAATATCAATTCTTTCAAACCATAAACAGGGAATAACTTTCCATTTTTTGGTTGTTCTTCAATTTCTTACATCAATATTTTAAAGTTTTCAGTGTACAGATCCTTCACCAACTTGATTAAATTTATTCCTAAGTATACTCTGCTTTTGACTCTATTGTACATGTGACCATTTTTTTAATTTCTCTTTTAGATAGTTTATTGTTAGTGTGTGGAAACATAACTAATTTTTGTATTTTGTCTGAGTGGCTTACAACTTACTTTGAATGTGTACAAAAGCTCTATATTTTTACACTTAAAATTTTGGGTGCTAGGTGTGGGGTCCAAACCTATCCATTCTCAGGAAGAAGGTGGGAGTTAGGTGTTCTCTCTTTATTGTATGGTGTTGCGTGGGGTTCAGGGCTATGGTGAGGGGGTGTCCCAGCCTTTCATATCCAAACATTGTGTGTAATTTCTTGGTTGCTGATGTGTAGTAGTTACTCAGCTAGTTCCAGATTTCTCATGAGCTACATTCTGTGTGTGTGTATGTGTGTGTGTGTGTGTGTGTATGTATATTCAGTACATTCATGGCAGATGGGAATTTCAGAGCCTCACATGTTGCCATCTTGGTCCAGAATCTTAATGTGCATGTTATCATGATCCTTTATTTAACCACTTTTCCTGTGCATGTGTCCAAATTTATGCCCAGCATTGCTGATGCCTCCAGTCCCAGAAGCACAGTGGTATTGTGGAGTCAGAGAAGCCTGGATAATATCTGTCTCTTGCTTTTTAAGCTTTAAAATATTTATATACTTCTGCTTTTATTCACTTAATTAACAATGGTATTTAATTTATTGTAGGTCTGTTTATGTGTAAAATTGTGATACTCTCACTCACCTCACACAGATTCCTATGGTAATTAAACAAAATTATGAATATGAAGTATGTTCCTGGGACATAATAGCTGTTTAGTAAATGTTAGTTATCTTCTTTCATTTGCACTCTGAAGGCCTCCTTGTCAACCTCTATTTCAGTTATTCGGCACTTGCTTAGAATAGAAAATGAGTTTTTCAGTACCTGTAGTGTCTATCATGCCGTACCATATACTTTTTAAGTTCACATCTTACATATTATGTATGTGCTGATATTCTGGAAAGCACAGAGCATGGTGTTTGAATGTGGTATGACTCCACTTTTCAACTTACTGTTTACTCTGAAAAGATTTTTCACCTATAATTCTGAGAAATAATGTATGGAATTTTATGACACCATTAGTAAAACTTTATTCTCAGTGTGTTGACTACACAGAATTTCATAGTGAATATACACAAACACAACTCATTTGCACCTGGATCTCAAGTTATTACATCTTCAAGGATAATTATATAGACAAATATGAAATTTTCAAAAAACATTTCACCCTGAAAAGCGATATTTTTTGAGCTCTTATTACTTGACACTTAACAAACATTTTAGTGACTTTTAAGAGGTATTAAGATAATGAAAACTCAAACTGACAAGGCTAATGTGGGAGTCATTGCATTCACATCATGCATCAAACGGAAAATGAAAGGTTTGTCAAAATCACCAGAGTTTAATTAGTGTCATTTTCAATAAGAAATGGATTGTGCCCTTGAATATAAAACTCAAGTCATGCTTGGAACCCAGATGGTGACTTTTTTGCATTCACCCCAGTGGTAGAGTTAAATGTATGTTTTTATAAATGAATGCCATTCTGATATTTGTTCCACCTTTGCTGAAAATGTGAACTCCTTAAGGATAACCAAGGGCACTTAGTCGACCCCATGCAAGTAGTGCAGTTATTTTTATGGGATGTAAACGCAGGAGTCCTCAGGGAATAGCACGCAAACAATATGTTCCCCACTTAGCCCTACGGCTCGGCATATTTAGAATGATTTATTAGAAAGCATTACGTAAACTAATTGAATTCTATCTCCAATGGGAAGAAAGAGATAGTTTGTAGACTGCCAAAAGTTTTGTCTCTGGGGTTTACAAGAATCTCTTACTAAATTAATTAGAGGGCTTAGTGGGAAATACAAAAGCAATTTCTTTTTAGAAAAAAATCAAATCATCATTTATAACGTGCTTGATCCTGCCTTGTTCAAAAATTAAGGAAGATGCCTTTCCTTTGGTTCATCAACTTTTACATTACTTTGCTATATTCTATTTAATATAATAAAGTGCTTCCCAAGAAGAATTCAAAATACTTT
Source organism: Vicugna pacos (assembly GCF_048564905.1). Classification (NCBI taxonomy): domain Eukaryota; kingdom Metazoa; phylum Chordata; class Mammalia; order Artiodactyla; family Camelidae; genus Vicugna; species Vicugna pacos. The sequence continues at coordinate 7,194,242 of NC_132994.1, read as the reverse complement.
AATTTCAGAAATGAAGGAAACAAAAGGCCAGTATGTTTAGAGAGGGAGAAAGAATCTGGGAGTGATGTTGCAGGACAATCTAGACAACTGCACTGGACCTCAATGTTCATTCAACTTGTATCCAAGACCCCAAGCCAGGAAATGTACGGGCGTGCAACAGTAACAGAGCGCTGATATGCTCACTGTGCACTGCTTGGGCTAGTAAGTGTGCCAGGGAGCCTTCTGAAAGTTGTGTGCAATCTGAGGTGTATATACATAGTGTAGACCCAAAAGTTTGTCCTGTGATCTCTGAACTTCCCCAAAGAACAGAAAGTTACTGAGATCATATTTATCGTAGCATTTCTTTCAGATGCTTTCTTTTTAGCTCTGCAGTTTTTAAAGTAGTGGTATACTTTCTCCAAATAAGATCTTGGAGAAATAGAGCATGTTAACTAAGTAGTCAGGTAATTTGTAGAGTGGAAACAGGACATAGTACCTATTAGAGCCCTACAAGTACCTACTGCAAAAACCTTTAAATTTCACAGAATTTTTTGAATTTTGTACCGCTCTGAATAAAATTTACTAATACAGTGTACTGTTTCTAAAACTTAAATTGCACATGAACACTCTGGATAGCTAAGTTGCAAATTCAAAGTCTTTGGGATGGGGCCTGTGTTTCTGCATTTCTATCAACATCTCAGGTAATTCTGACGCTGCTAGTTTGTGGACCAAACATGGGTAGCAAGAATATAGTCCAACAATTTTGTTTATTCACAAGGATAAGAAAGAGCCTAATGCTGTTAGTGGCTTCACCAAGGTCTTACAGCAAGATGACAACAGAATAAAATCACATAGAAACTAAGTGCCCTAAATTCCAACTTGGGGTTCACTGTGCCACCAAATCTTGATTTTGCTCTCAAAGGGATTCCTTTACTGTAAAACTATACATAATGATAACGTACATGGTAGACTCAGTGCCCTAAGGTCAGTTTCAATATCATTTTTATGGACTGTTTTCCTTCATTCTCAAAACTTACATGGTTGAATATGGATCTGTAGCAGTTAATAGGGAGAAGATTTTGTTTGATTCCCAATTTAATCTGACTTATGATGTTTTGACATAAAGAAAATGCACTGTTTAACTTTGTCATTTCAACAAATCAAACAAGGTCATAAAATATAAAAATTGGGATTTTTGCAGTACATATTAATTTTCATTTCTTTACTAAAAATGTGTCTGACAGGGCTTCAAGGAAAAAGGTCCACTGAAATACAAGAAAACAAAAACCACTGTCTCAGAAATGGCCTGGAAATAAACACATGATTCAGCATAGGAAGGAAAAGTATATCAGGACTGAAACTAGACACCAAGCCAGATTCACAAAGTCAAGACTGCTGAAAGGTAATGCAGAATTCCAAACCCATTCAAAAAGCTAACCTAATACTGCTTTTATTTCTTCAGGTAAACAGAAGAATATTTCAGAGAAAATCTGAAGTGTATATTCAAAATCTCGATAGTATATTGTACTCTAACTTGGCAAAATGAGGCACCAGCCATGAATGAGTAAGCCAAAAGTCCGAGCACCTGCATTAAAAATCGCTAAGGCGTTTGTAACATTGTATAAGACATGGCGTTGCCATTGGTGGTCAAGAGGGGCTGGGAAAGGCAGTGCAGATCCCTTCCCCGTCTGCCTTGCTCTGCTGATTCAAAGGGCACACACTTGCATGAGTAGTGAAGGAAATCTGCCCCTATCTTGGAGATTCAAGATGTATGGACCAGAGCAAATAATGGAATAGATACAGAAAATATTGAGGACGAGATATGGAGCAGAAGATTCCCAATAAACAACATATGGTGGGAAAGAGACTGTGAAGCCAAAAGGAAATACACTTACACACACTCACAAAAGAAAATGACCATGAAGACAGTTTAAAAAGAACTAATAATTGTTTCCTACTATGAAACAGAGTGTGACACACTCAGACTTCTACATTTAAGACACATAATTGCTAAGAACAATAACCAGATACTAACTACTATATATAAAATAGATAAACAGAAAATGTGCACTGCATAGCACAGAGAACTATATTCAATATCTTGTAGTAACTTACGGTTAAAAAGAATATGAAAACAAATATATGTCTGCTCCTATATGATTGAAGTATTTTGCTGTACACCTGAAATCGACACAACCTTGTAAACTGACTATACTTCAATAAAAATAAATTAAAAAGGACAATAACCTTAAAATATATCAAATCTCCACCAAGACGTACTGATTAAATACATATGGCAGCTCCATACAATGGGCTATTAATAAGAATAAAGTAGAACTATATATATATAGTATATATATAAATGTAGAATCATCTGCATTGATCAAGTGAAATCTATGTGAGTGACAAATGTTTACATTTATGAGATCTCCCTTATTTTAAAGATGTATTTTCAATCAAAGGAAATAAATACTCGCTACAATGAGTTGGGAAGTAGCTGCGCATTTGGTGCGGACCTCAACTCAACTCATGCTCAAAAGCTTACTGATGAAGCATCACTTAATTGCAAAGAAAAAGAAAATAAGAAGAACACTAGAAGAACTTTTTGAGCAAGTCCCTTTTAAAAGTGTCACAAATCACAGGACCATCAGTACATTTAGATAAACAAAAAGAAAGCTTTTGAATGTCAGAATCCACTATGTACTAATTAATAATTAACAAAAGATGGAAAAAATAGAAATATGTACATAATGCATATGGTAGACAAAGAGTAGAAATGTTACTATATAAAAGTTTCTTATAAACTTCAACACAACTTGAAGAAATACAAATACAGATTCACAGACACATTCAGTTCTCTCCTTTGGTCATTTCCTTTCTGTTTAGAAAACTTCCTTTAGTACTGTTCATGATAAATTCTTATTTTTTCCTCATCTGAGAATGTCTTGATTCCTTTTTAAAATCTAGAATCATGGGTTTCTTTTCATTTTAGTACTTATCTTACATATTTATAATTTGATATTCAAAACAAAACACTGCTTCCTTGCCAGTTAACTTTCTCAGTTCCAATAAAATAGAAAGGAAAATTTCTGGTTTTTATTTTATTGGGAATATTGCCCTAGTCTCTTTTCTTTCTTTTCCATGTGTGTGTGAGTCTGCATTCCCAAAGTTGAGTTACATTTTTTCACTAGCCAAGGCGTCTGTTCCACACTCAGCCATGCATTTGTTTTTCTCTAGCATTAATTCTAATATTCTTAGACTGCCTCAAATTATCAGATTGACCAAAAAAAAATGTGCTTGTGTTTTCCTCCTGAAGCCCTAACATAAACTTTGCTTTTACACTTTCCCAGGAGCTTAGGATCAACACCCTTCCCCATATTGACCTGAGTGCTCTTCTCAATCACTGCCGCCTATGTTTCATCACTGCCCTTGTCTCCTTAGACCAGAAAGCAGACTTGGACATCAGTCTGGGAATGCCTTTCAGGAGCTGTTATCTGGGCATTGCAACATAGCGGAGGTTACTATGAATAGGTGAGCTAAGTCAGATACATATCTATACCCATAATCCAACCTCCAAATGGAGCTGGTGAAGCAGGACACATATCTATAAATATCTAACATTTACAGAATGCATGACCAAAATTGCATTTGAAGTGTACTTCATATATTGGTAAAAAGACATTTTAAATAACTTCATTGAACTATTGAATTAGTAAAGATGGGATGGTAAGATTTTAAAAAGAAGACAAACAAACTGAATAGTCAAAATAAATAGTATATAAGAATTGAGTGGATAAAAAATGAAGTGTCTCAAAACAATACAGAAATAATAGATACTTTGGTAAAGTTCTTGGTTTCCGTATTCTTTTTCATTATAGGTTACTACAGGATATTGAATATAGTTCCGTGTGCTAGACAGTAGAAACTTGCTGTTTATCTATTATTATATATAGTAGTTAATATCTGCGAATCTAGAATTCCCAATTTATCCCTCCCTACCCATTTCTCCCCCTGGTAACCATAAGTTTGTTTTCTATTTCTGTAAGTCTGCTTCTGTTTTGTAAGTACGTTCTTGGAAAACTGACTACATTTTTGAAAATAATTAAATTAGATTTCTACCTTTTATCAATTATAACAAAATATTTACTATGGGTTAAAGTACTAAAAGAGCTGCTAATCCTACAATTGTACTAGATAAGAATACAAGAAACTAATTTAAATATTGCTTTATGAGAGGACTTTCCAAGGAGAGAAGCAAAGCCTAGTGTCATAAGAAAAAGATAAAGGAAAACATGAAAATCTCACAACTTACAAGTTTTATAAAGCAAGAATGGCCACCTCCTAAATGAGATTTGCAATTTTACAGAATCCAGTGAATTTTATCCATAATTTTTAAGCAATATATTAAAACCAAAAAAGAGAAGGGCAAGCAAGCCAAAAGAAGAATACTGTTAGTCAAAAGCTGTGAGTAGACGAGGCACAAACAAAGAAATGCAAGTGGCAAAGAATCACATGAAAAGATGCTCAACGTTTGTAATAACTTGGGAAAACATAAAAATCAAAATAATGACACACCACATTTTCCTCAACAAATTAGTCCACACTTTAAACAATGATTTCATTTGATAGGATCTAAGAAAGCTGGCATGCACATACTCTCATTAAATAATTGTGGTTCCTCAAAACTTACTTGGAACACTTCATGGCTATTAAAATGCCTGAGTCAGGACTCTATGGATTATAATGGAATGGTTCTTAAGACACCCTCGGTAACACCAAACGTCACTGAATAAGGAACATAATGAGTTCAACTTTATGTTAAAATAAAAATATTAAGAAAAACCATCTAGAAGCTTCTAGGTAGAATTGTAACAGTAGTTCTTGTAATACTGAGCATGTGTGGTGTATAAATACACACAACATTGTAAACCAATTATGTTTCAATAAAAATATAAAAAAATACAAATTCATATGTGAAGGAAATACTTCTTTAGTTATACATTTAATTCAGAAGAAGAGTACACATTTCTACTACCAAGAGACAGGGTCTTAGAGATTACGTCAGGCAATATATGCAACAGTACAGACAAGACACATGGCTCCTCTACTCTCTACCAAGGAGTTTATTAATTATAACATCTTTCCCACATCAAGTATGCCTTTCACTATCTAGACCCCAATCAACATAATGTCAGTAAATATTTAAACTTTTAAAAAATAATGTGTCAGAAAACATGAGAGTAGATTTACATGTGTTATCTAATTTAATCCTAACAGCAACTTAAGAGGTAGTTACTATGATTACCTTCATTGAATAGCTACAATGTGATTCCAGTATATAAGTAATTTGTCCATGAACACACAGCAGGTCAGTAGCAAAAGAGCAATGGAAGTCTGTTTTTCCCTCCAAAAGCACCGTCTCCGGAGTATCTACCACCTTTAAGTCTATCATCACACGATGACCCTGCGATATAGGAACTGTATCTTCCTAATGGAAGAAAGACAGGATTTAAGTAAAATATACATAGTCTCACAATGTCAAAGGCAGTTTTCCGTGCCTATGAGTCCTTCCTTTACCAAGTGACCGTCAGCCAGGAAAGATTTGGCAGAACTTCCCATTCTCCAGGAAAGCTCACCAGATTCTCATCCACCAAGAATGGTCTTAACTTCAGGTGACCAACGTTTCTCAATGGATGAGGAATTCCACACAAAATACCATGTGTCGAGCACATCACGTTATATGCCTAAAGATCAGAAGACAGGTCCTGAGAGCATTACAGTTACCGAGGTTTTCCACATGTACTCAATTCTTGGTACATCTAACCAGTACTTATTTTGTCCTTATGGTGTATGGATCAGTTAAGTCTTCTCTCATCCCTATACATCCCCAGACACGTGTGTGTCCTAAGATCAGAGAAGGGGAGGCGGATAGCAAATAATAAGCCTTCTGGGTTCTTTGGATCATAACCATTTCCAGGATTTAGTTAAATGAAGACTCCAGTTTGCAAAAGATTATGATAAGAAGAGACAGGAAAGGGAGATGGGTAAAAGAAGTTGTGACTTTTATTTTATTTTTATTTTTCATTTTTCTGGAGCAAACAAAAATTCCCAGAGAAATTTCAAAGAGGAAAGGTGAAAGGCAGACAGTTACATCATGAGTAACTGTTGAAATAATGACACAAATCTATGCAAGTAGCTTGGCTCCTGCAGGACATTTGGTCCTATCCAAAACATCTGAGAGGGTATTCGCCCCATTCCACATGGTTTTGGACAGGACTAAATATCAAGGACCTTTTGGCATGGATCAGATGTCTTATGGATTTGGGGACAGGACCAAATATCTGCTAACTATTTGGTGTTTCTTTTCAATTACTTGAAATTTAGTAAAAATGATAAAACTTACACTAATCTGGATCTCACATCTCGAGCTAATCCATTCTGCATCACGTGAACAGTGATACACATCAATGAAATCTGTGCATCTGAAACAGAGAGTTAAATTTTTAAATAAGAAAGACATTAAAACATAATTTCGAGAGAGTTTCACCATTTAAGCTTTTTTTTCTTTTCTAGTAAAAAAACTTCTCAGGTAAAAAAGCTCGTTCCCATGAGCGATAGAAGGCAGAGGCTATTTCTGGTTTCTTATCCTTCAAGGTGACTGGACTGATAGAACAAATCAATTTTCATTGTTGCCATCTTCCCCATGGCAATGGAGAGAAAGAACAGTTCTGAAAGATAAAAAGTACGTCTAGGGCTTATGTAGAAACTGAAGCCGGCTATGGCCAAGCTGCATTGCGATGAACTACCCATCTGCATCCTCTCTCCGCGGCTTAAAAGTCTGTGGCAGGACTCGAAGGGAAAAATAGTGCTGCAGAAGGCAGCATGGTGCATCTGTGAGTCATTCTTCTTTGCCACCTCATCTCCTAGAAATATCTCCACTCCAGATTTGCATAAACTAATATTCTCTCCATGAGCAGAATAATAGTTATGCAATTCCATAAAGAGTCACAAAATTCCTTATATGCACAACGGGATGGAAGAACCAGTCTACTTAGGAAGATTTTAAATACTTAAGTGTGTGGTGTTATCCCTCCATAGAGCAAATAATAGAACCTTTCATCATCCTACCTGCTACTTCTGTTACTGTGAGCATTACCTTTAAGATTATTAAAGTCCAATTAATCCACATGTACTGAAAATGGCTTTATGCTAATGAGCAGAAATAGAAGAAGGGCAGAGATAACATATCAGTGCATCACATGAAGTTAAACAGGCAGGATCTGTCATCTTAATAGTACTTAGCTCTTGTTTTATGAAAGAGCGTAATTACAATGATCTTTGTCAACTTTTCCTTGACATTCAGTTTTAAATATTATGAGTTAAATTTGCTTTCTCAGATTTAATAATAGAAAAATAAAAACAGCTACCTTCCAGGTAGACAAGGATTTGAGAGACACTCATTTGCATTTGCTTCACAGTGTGTTCTGAAAAACCCACTCTTGCAGTCACAGGTGTAATGATTGATGCCATCAGTGCCGGGTCCATCATGGAGACAGGGCTTTGATAGACATTCATCTATATTTGCTTCACAGTCGATGCCTATGTTAAAAGAGGCAAGACAAACGCGAGGTTGTTTAAATGCAAAACTCAAAAAGTTTGTTCCTTATCGAAAACGTCACTAAGAAATCAAGGTCCCCTCCATTAAAATCTGACATCCTGTAGCAAAAGAAAACAGTTTTGTTTAAGGTTAAACATCTTTAGGTCTATAAACTCTCAGTCTAATTTAAAGTGAATGAGACAAAGCGCAAGCTTAATCTATTTGTAAGATTTGGTTTTGGTGTGAGGGGTTGTTGATTAAGAATACAGCTGAAGTAACGATTTTTATCAAATTGTCATTGAATACTAATTCACCCTTTTTTGGTAATGATCCTTGAGAATCTAATATTTCTTATCTACAGAAATTAAGAGTTTGAATGTTTCTGTATTTGGTCTGGGTGAGTGTATTAATGGTGAGCTAAGATGTCTAAAAATAATCTAACTTTGTCTGAATAAATACCTAGTGCTTTCAAAGGGCAAATTTTGAATATTAAGCACCTGCCACGTGCCACCTGTGTGCTCAACTAGGCATACCAAACCAAACCAAACAAACAAGAAATCAAAACCAAACTAACAAAAAAGAGAGCGACTTTGTTCATCCAGAAGCATGTTGGCAGGGAGACGATATTACCACCAGAGCACAGCACAAGCAAAGCTTGACGGAAAGCTAGATTGTGTCTCAGGTCTCCGCTGTTAGAGATACTCGAGAAAAGCGGAGAGTCACTGTAAGTTGGTTAAAATAATCCCTTTGCTCATTGTGTTCATCCAACTGAGCATCTACTAACACAAATGACAACTGACTGAGCACTTAAAACGTGTGCCAAGCCCTGTGCTGAAGGCTTTATGTACTTTATCTTAGCTGATGTTCATAAAATAAACCTGGAGTCAGGTATCACTACGTCCAACCCACTGCCCAGTAAACAAAGGTCCAGAGAGTTTCAGTGATGCTCCCAGATTACACAGACTATGACAGCACATTGGAATTCAGATTGTTTTCTCTCTGAGTTGTGCCTCCAGTCATTAGTTTGAATGGATCATCTTGCAACTATGATATGTGAATAAGTGGTGTGCTGAGCAGGACAGTGAGCTCTGTTAAAGACAAGACAAGTTCAAAATGGGGTCATTTGTGCTACAGCTCCACAGCGGCAAACCAAGACTAAATTATAGTTGCTGCTCTCCCAGAAATGGAGTCTTAAACCAGCCAGTCAGCTAGGTGATCTGCCTGATGGACTCCGGTCATCCCCTGCAGGAAACTACATGTTCAATAACCTGCCCACTGCTTTGACTAGTATAACTTCTTTGTTCCTGCTCCATTTTGGCTACAAAAACCTTTCATTTTGTACAGCTCCTCGGGGCTCCTTTCTCTCTGCTAGAGTGGATGGGATGTCGCCCGATTCACACTGATTTTTGCTCAAATAAACTCTTACAAAGGTAATATGCCTCAAGTTAGCTTTTAACAGTTCCAATCAGAAAGCATGGCTCTTATAGCCAAGAACATAATGCCTAGTTGGGAATAAAGATAATCTTATTAAAACATAAGCTATTACAATGCCTATAAATAGTTATACATGAGCTAGTTGGGAATAAAGATAAGCTTATACAATACAATGAGGTGTACAACATTGATAATAGCTGGTACTTGGAGACCATAAGATGTACAAGACGCTGTTAAGGACTTTCTATAGATCAACTGATTATAACTTTACAGTATTTTCCTGACACGGAAATTACTCTCTACTTTACAAATTAAGAAAATGAAACAAAGATCTTACAGCTACTAAGTGGCAGAAGCCATTCTGTTGGCCACCACGTGATACTACATCTTAATACTGTATCTGTATGGATGTGTGTATCCTAATGATTTAGCAAACGGAGTGCACTGGCTACTTTAAAAATTAATTGAGTCCATATAGGAGAAAGAGGACCAATAAGCTTCTATGATAATCATGGAGGAATCTTGAGAAACTTTAAGTTTCTCAAGGAAACCTGAGAAAATTTGAATAAATAGTTTAAAGAGTGCGTGGGCATTCCGGTGAGTTAGCTGCCTCAGGATTTGGCTGGATACCAGGTACAGGGGGTGGGGGCAGTGCTAATGGCAGATAGGCAGCCATTTCACAAGGTGATGTCATAACTTTACTAACTCACATGCCGTGTCAGAATTGTCTATTCAGGTGCCTGGTTTTTAGACCAGGCACACCAGGAGAGTCTGTGATTTACTGCCTATGAGGTTTCCAATGCAAAAAATATTTTTAAAAATTTCTCTTTAGAGACTGTCTGTTTTCAAGTCAAAATCCTATTATTTAATGGTTACTGTTTTTTGTTTTTTTACTGTAACTGTCACTATCTAAAAATAACTTTGGATATGAATGATACCATGAAAAATAATGTGTGTAAATTGGTCAAATCAGTAGCTATATTTAAAAGGACCTACAAGACTTAGGCTCAGCCTACATTAGGTTGCAGTAATAATTTTAAAAAGGAGGGGGGATGGTAAAACTCAGTGGAAGAGCACATGCTTAGCGTGCACAAGGTCATAGGTTCAATCTCTAGTACCGCCATTAAATAAATAAATAAATAGATAAATAAATAAATAAATAATAACCTAATTACCTCCCCTCCAAAAAAAGGTAAAAAGCATAAATGAAAAAAATGAAACTCCCCTAAGTCTCAGTGGCTCATGACACACAAGTTTATTTCTCACTCACATTCCCTGGCCATGGTGAGCTACAGTGCACCCCAGGTTAACAGAGTATCCTCTATCTGAGTGAGACATTGCTGTTATTGTTGAAGAAGGAAAAGGGCGCCTGGCAAACATACACAGGTTCCTAAATTTTCTGCATACACTTAGCTTGCTCATCCAAGTCACATGATCAAGCCCAATATAAATGAGATGGGAACAAACGGTCCTCCATCAGGAAAAGGCAGGTATTTATGACAATAGTCATATTTAGTGCAGACACAATTGTTCAAGCATCTCATTTGTAAGTGAGGGTCATTTATTAGCGCATCCTAGATTTATTGAGATAATAAAGTAAAACCATGTGTTGAAAACAACTAATCCAGGGCCCTGTACACATTTAGCACTTGATTACTATCACTTTGCTGGGAAAAGTTTCACAACTGTATTATATTAAATGAGGATGTAGGTGTTTTCAGGGACATATTATTCCAATTAAGAAGATAAGTGAAAAGTTTCTCTGTACGGTGATGTAAAATGCCAGCAAAATCAATGATGAAAATTTTAGTTAAAAAGAGATGGTCTATTTACCACAAAATAGAGTTACTATGTGGTCCAGCAATCCCATTCTTGGGCATATATCCAGAGAAAACTCTAACTGGAAAAGATATATGTACCCAATGTTCATATCAGCACTATTTACAATAGCCAAGACATAGTAGCAACTTAAATGTCCATTGGCAGATGATTGGATAAAGGAGATGTGGTGTATTTATACAATGGAATACTACTCAGTCATAAAAATGAAATAACACCATTTGCAGCAATATGAATGGACTGAGAGGTTATCATTTTAAGTAAAAAGTCAGGCAGAGAAAGACAAGTATCATATGATATCACTTATATGTGGAATCCAAAAAAATGATACAAATGAACTTATTTACAAAACAGAAAGAGACTCACAGACATAGAAAAAAATTTATGGTAACAAAAGGGAAAGGGAGGGGGATAAGTTAGGAGTTTAGGATTAACAGATACAAACTACTGTATATAAAATAGATACACAACATGGTCCTACTGTATAGCACAGGGAATAACATTCAATATCTTTTAATAACCTATAATGAAAAAGTATACATATATATATATATATATATATGTATATAAATAATTTAATAACATGTTTTATACCAGAAACTAACACAACATTGTAAATCAACTACACTTCAATAAAAGTATTAAAAATTAAAAAAAGTGAATGAACACATTAAAAAAATGGTGTATTTACCACAAAAGTGAGGTTGAGGGCTGAAGTGTTAAAGAGAGTTGTACAGAATGCATCCAGTCTCACTTGGAGACGGGAAAGTTGAAACAAGACACCGTCTCCATGGTGGATAGCATGTCTCCATGTAGGGGAGGACACATCATGGACATTATCTTAGGAACATTTTTCCCTAATGCTTTATTAATTCATCTTACTGTGGTTATATTTTGACTTCCCAAGTAGTCTCCGGAAAGGGTAAGAATGTAATGATTGACTGAGCTGAACATTTTGGTCCCTGTAAAACCTTATTTTTCATTTTTAACCCCAGAGTCCCTTAGCACTATACAAGTCAGATCCCCTTTGCACATTTTTAACTTCACCTTGTTTTACCATCACCCTTGGCTACTCTGTTGTAGTTACACCAACTTCCCTGTGTTTCCTCGAACTCTTTGTTCTTCTTTCTGGAACTCTCTTTTCCCAGATATTTACAAGAGTCACTCCTTTATTTCTTCAGGTCTTTATTCAAATGTCGCTTTCTCAATGAGCCTATTGAGAAAACTGTTTGAAACTGCATCCCCTGGTTTATGTGTTTCTTTTGTTTAGTTTTGTTCTTTTACCATAGCAAGCAAGATCCTTCTAACGGTCTGGAAGATTTACTCATTTTTCTTTTCTTTTTTTTTCTTTTTTCCCCATTACAAGCTTAGCTCTGTGAGGGCAAGGATTTTGTGTCTAAGTTCAATACAGCATTCATTTAGATCTTTGTTAAAGAAATGTATCATTGTGTGTGTGTGTGCTTGTATTTTGTTTTACATGCCATTTTTGTTTCTTTACTTCTTTTCCTCAGAAGTCTCCGCCTCTTCCCAAGCAGGAACAAAGCAGCTCTTGAATTCTAAGGAAACTGTCAGTCCTTGCAATGGTGAGAATCAGAATCTGGAATGAGGCGATTCCTCTGAGGTGTGTTTGTGTTGCCTGTGCAGTCGAGGAGAATTATTTTATGGAATTTCTACATTTTTTTAAATCTTCAAACAGAGAAGCTTCCATGGTAACTTAAAAAGAAATGCAGGTGTGGAGAGGGCTGGATTTTTGTTCAAAATGGTCTCCTCACACATAATTACCAACCTGGAGAAAGAGGGAACAACTGTTGTTTGGGACAAAATGAATGTACCTGAGAACATTAAGCTAAGTCAGACAGAGAAAGAGAGAAAGACAAATACTGCATGGTGTCACTTATATGTGAGACTGAAAAAAAAAATTAAACTCATACAAAAAGAGAGAAGAAAAGTGGTTGCCAGGGGCTGGGAGGTGGGGGAAATAGGGAGAGGTTGATCAAAGGGTATGAATTTTCATCTTTGAGTTGAATGAGCCTAAGCATCTAATGCAGAGCATGGCATCTCTAGCTGATAATACTAAATTATATAATTAAAATTTGTTAAGAGAGGAGAACCTAAATGTTCTCACACAAACTGAAAAAAGATAAAAATTCTGAGGTGATGTATGCATTAATTCACCAGGTGGGAGAAGTCTTTTCACAATGTATATGGATATCAAATCATCACCTTGCACACTTTAAATAGCTTGTAATTTGTCAATTATGCCTTAATGTATTTGAAAAAAAAAGAAATTGTGTATTACCACTGTAAATGGAAAACCCCAAATAAAAACTAACCCCAGAATAAACACAATAAAACCAGAATTACCAAGATGTCCAACTGTCAGATTTCTTACCTGTAAACTGTGGATCAAAATATATATGACTGAAAAATTGTGCTGTGCACCAGAAATTGACATAACATTGTAAACTGACACTAACTCAAAAAAAAAAAATCTGTTAAAGCATAGTTGAGAGATAAGTAAAAAGTGTATATACAATTCTAGGGGCACCTAGAAGATAATAAATGAATTTATAATATGTTGTAATTATAACAGTAATCCTTTTTCATAGGATTACAATATGAACACTTTGACATTATGTCCATGAATCCAAGCAAATGTAAAAGAAATGATATTTAGTATTGAGTAAACATTATCAAAGGCTTACACAAAATCTCTGTCTCAGTTCTTTGCCTATTTTGCCTTGGATTATATCATTTACTCCCTACTGCTCACTAATTTATCTAGTATAGATTAATTGAGCAACTATTTTGTGTCGGTCATAGTTCTGGACTTCTATCATAGTTCTCTTTGACTCGGCAGGTATCATCGCAGCCTCCCTCCATGAGAGTTTGATAGAGATTTCCCAAGTAATTTGTTGATGAACATTGTGTATTTTGTTTGACAAGAGAAGAAACACAAGCAAAAATGTTCTGCCTTTTGTCGTGTCTCAACTATAGTTCTTTCCTCTTATCCAGCGGGTTGCTTTGGGGTTACAGCCGTTTATACTTGGACTCATTTTCAATTTGCAGTGCTAAAATTTGAGTTCTCAATTTCATTAATAGCACACGCAGCTCCTTTTCTAAGCAGAGTAGACGGTTAGCTGTAGAACTGGGGAAACTTTTCATGTCTCTGCTTGTGTCAAAACCCTCCTTATTGGACTACCTCAACATTTGCTTCTGTAGGAGAAATTTTCATATCAGAAATTAAGGAATTCTTTCCAGAAACAAGTCATTAAAGTATATAAATTGTATACGTTATACATACAATCAGTAAAATATTTACATGCATCAACAGTCTTAGGACAGAAATGATATATGCTAATAAATGTAAGTGTATCTCTCTCTCTCCATCATCTGTCTGTCTAAGTAACTTTTCTCCAGCTGCCGTCCCTTCTTTACATTCTCCGAAGCCTCTTTACACAACTTCTCCACACTGGTGAGTCTTTCACGTTGGACAAGTTTTCCAAAATGACTTTTCTGATTTCTAATCCTTTTCATTTCACATGCGTTATCCCAGCAAAGTACATTATGGACTCTTTGCTGCCTCCTGAGATAAATTTTGTCTTAGCCTCTGGGTCAGTCTTGCCTTTCTTACTGTCCCTCTGGTGTTATCAGCTACTCTAGTCTCTAGTTCACAAATCTGATAAAAGAACAAAATCACCCATGGAGTATTTAAAACTATAAATTCCCTATTTTTTCCCCCTTTTTCCTTTCTTTTTTTTAACGGAGGTGCTGGGGATTGAACTGAGGATCTCATGCATGCTAAGCATGTGCTCTACCACTGAGCTATAACCTCCCCTCTTAAATTCCTAATTCTGGATCTCTGGGAAATAGGCCTGACAATTACATCCAAAAAAATATTTCCAGCTGATTCTAAAGCACAAGTAGATGTGAGGACCACTGCTTTCATAAAATTAGATTAGAATGAAATTTATATCCATGTTTACTCCTGATAATTCTGCCTGGAATGTCATTTCTCCATCTCTGCCTATTTAAAGCCTGTTTTTAATTTAAGTCCTACCAAAATTCTAACTCATTTAATAAATTTCCACTGGTATTTCCTAATAAAAAATAGCTAACCACATTTATCAGTTTATACTTAAGGCATGTTTATGTGAATTTTCATCTTGTCTTTCACACTTGATTATTACTTATTTGAGAACAGAGATTACACTTACTTACTTTCACTTCCTGCTAAATGCCATATATAAATCTTTTCATGCTGTCAGTAATCAAATAGCCTACTTATTTCCTGTTGAATGCATCCAAATAGTGGTAACATTTTGAAAATGATTATAACTTCCGTAATAGGATAATGCTTATGAATGACCTAATCAAGTTAAAACAGGCACACAAGAATCACATAATTAATGAACTTAGGAGTCAGTAACTTCCAAAACTCAAATGGTCACTTGTTCTTTAAAGGGAATATCTTTCTTACTTTTCCTGCCAGCAAGGGGTTAGCCATATTACTACTGAAGGCCTTATGTAGTGATGGTCCACCAATATGAAATCCTCATGACACCTCAGTGGATCAAAGAAACTACTTTATAGAACAGCAGAGTAGTGATCACGTTTTCGTGGGATCCAATATCTCTAGCCCTTACCAGCCAAAGACTGTTAGGCACTAAATCAGTGCCAGCTTGGAGGGGAGAGCTTACAGGATAACGTATGCATTCTAAATCAATGATGTGATAAGACGTTCTGTCCTCAGTTGACATAATACAAGGAATTAGGAACAGGGGGTAAAAGAGTGGAACCACCTCTCTTCATTCTCTGTGAAGCATGGAGACTTGTTCTTTGCGTTCTTGAAAATGCAGGCTCCGTGCGTGCAGAGGCCCCGACTTCCAGGGGAAAGTCCCCTTTTGGAATTCTATGGTTTCCATTTAGCCATTTCCAAGTCTTTGTGACAAGAGATAATCGGGTCAGGAAAGAAGTGATGATCCCCACAGGAGTTATTGACACTGATCATCAGGATGCTATAGGATGTTGTTGTGAAATGAGGGCTAGGATGAAAATGCTTGGCATCACAGTGGGACATGTGTTGGTGCTCCTTTGTCTGATAGTCAGGAAGTGGAAAAATACGGCAGCCAAGGCCATACTTAGGAGATCAGAACTCTCAGGACTAAAATCCTAGATTCCTTCACCAGGTAACCCACTAAACAGCATGCTTGCTCCCCAAGGATGAGGGTAATATAAACTGCATAAGAGAGGTGGAAAATGACTGTCAGCTGCAGTATCAAGACCAGCTTCAGTGACAGAAGTTGCCATTCTTCCCAGTCATCACCTCCTTGAATATCAACTCAGAAAACAGATAAATCATAATTTAAAAGATGAGGTATACTAATTTTGGAAAATGTTTGGGTGTGAGAGGCACAAAGGGTTGACCAGAGAAGAAGAAGTGGTGGACGTCCCAGATCTTCATTCAGGAGAGAGGAACTCACTTCTCCTCCTGCTGTAGGAGTTGCCTGACAACAGTTTGGAGCTGAAATCTCCCCCAGAAATCGAATCGTCCTCATCCTAAGGGAGCTGCCTCCCCCAAGTGTACGTGCCCTCATTGTGGCTGTGGGTGTCTGAGAGTGACTCCTCCAACTTCAGAGTGCCCTGAGTCATTTCCTGGGGCTTCTGTTAGAACGCATCTTAATTCAGCATCTTTCTTTCCCAATCCCATTTCTGTTTTTCCCTTAATTCCATTGTTGTCCAGAACACTTCTCAGTAAGTCACCTGCATATAAATCTCTGTCTCTTTCTTGGGCAGCCTGACCTATGAAACATTTTCAGGAAATAAATATTTTCCTTGGAAACTCATTTTAATAGTTGGTTAGAGACAATAAAAAAGTTGAATGTAAGTAAATTATAGTTAGTAGCGAAACAAATATCTTTAATACAAGGATCAAATCATGTGACATAGTTTGAATTTATATTCCAAATGCCATAAAACAAGTATAATTAGTTGATCTCTAGAGACACCCTGCTGTATTAAAAGTTGAATTGGCAGCATATAAATATGGAATATTTTAACTACTGGATCAAATAAGCATGGATTAAGCAATTAATTAACAACCATTTTGCTCATATTCTCATTGTTTGGAAAGATTTTACAGGGATATTGTGTAACCCATGTCTATTTTCAAAAGCTCTCCAAGAGACTTTTATGGATGCTTTCTTTTTCTGTCTATAAATATTCCAAGATTGGACAGTGGCTTTTAAAATTCATTACAGTAATCCTTAGAGCTTTGGGCAAAGGACAAGTATCAATAAACATTTGATGATGAAAATGATGAAGATAATAATGATGTTCATTTGAGTCTTCTGTTGCCTCATCTTTTCATATCTCTTATATAAAAAGAATGGGGGCCATCTCTTCAATATCCATCCAGGATTGAATGAGGGCGTCCCACTCCTAGACTTCATTATCACAAGAATGTAGCCTGACATTAGAGTACTTCATAGTTCATTGGAAAAGTCGTAAAAACAATTACTATGCCATTAGAAGGGACTTTTGAAGAAGAGATTCGAAATACCCTTGACAAAATTGCTAAGGCAAGCAAAAGCAATATTCCAGTTCATATATGTTGCTCCCTGACTGTTCTTAGATCACACTAAATGAGCAAGTCAAGAGAGGCATGTGAAATGAGGCATGTGTCTGATTAGGCAACTATGTTGAGAGCTTTAGAAAAGTGAGAAGCTGTACGAGATGGAGGTATGCAGTGTATCTGTAAGCTCAAACAGACCCATGAGGGCAGATTCATAGTGGAGGATATCAGACATAAAGGATTAGCATCCAGCACAGGGCTTCTAAATGGTGCGTCAGATCCTGTACCAATGCAGAGATGATCACTTGTCATCTCAGGGCTGTATGTGTTGACTGTAAAGAACATAGCAAAATAGTGTTAGAACTTATGAAATTCACACATCCTTTAAAAATGCTGGTGTTATGATTTATTGCCTTGCGTTAACACTAATAAGTTCAGGGGGGTTTACTTCAAATAAATGCAGGGGATTTTATTTCCAATTATTCAGTTCTTTGCTCATGTCATGCAGAAAATTGCTCATTCTTTAAACTCTCACTCACTTAACAGGTTCTGCTGTAGTTGAAACAACTCACTTTTCTTAGTCATATATAAAATAATAATTTCTATTTTATATCTCATAGGGCTATTTGATAGTTAAGTGGTGTCTGCCCAGAAGCTTTTACAAAGCACTAGTTTTGCAAAAACCTTGAAGGACACACTTCAGGAATGAATGCTCTGGGCTCATCTGAAAGAATGCCTCCAACAAACCACATGCAGTTGAAGTTTCAGCAATTGCATGCTGCCCTCCTCCCTCCACCTTGTAAGTCTGAGAACTGAGACCACGAGGATGGACTTCGTGGTTTATTACAGAAGAAGGTGAATGCATACAACTCTTTTTGTTTGTGATTATGCATATCTTATTCTGCTTCAAAACTGTGATCTTATTTCATCTCATATGCATCTCAAAATCTTTTTTTCCTCTCCATGAATCAAAGAATGGGTTTAACTTCCATTCGCTTTTATATTGATGGAGAACACTATTTCATATAACACTGTACCACTCTTTTCAGTGCAACATGCCAGTAGCATTCTTAGAAACAACCTTATTACAAGTGTTCTTAAACTCTCTGCCCTATGCAGTATAGGTTTTTCTTTTTCATCATGCTAACCAAGTAGGTCATACCACTCCCTTCTGGTCTGTAGAGTTTTCTGCTGAAAAAATCAGCTGACGGCCTTATGGGAGTTCCCTTGTATGTTACTGTTTGCTTTCTCTTGTTGCTTGTAATATTCTCTCTTATGTTCAATTTTTGCCGTTCTGATTATTATGTGCTCCTGCACACTATGTGTGCTCCCCTTTGGGTGAATCCTGTATGGGACTCTGTGTACTTCCTGGAGTTAGGTGACTGTTTTCTTCCCCAGGTTAAGGAAGTTTTCAGCTATTATCTCTACACATATTATCTCAGGCCCTTTCTCTCTCTCTTCGCCTTCTGGGATCCCTATAATAAGCATATTAATGTGTCTGATGTTGTCCCAGAGGTCTCTTAAACTGTCTCCATTTCTACACTCATTTTTCTGTTTGGCAGCAGTGACTTCCCCTACGCTACCTTCTAGCTCACCGATCTGTTCTCCTTCTTCACTGAGTCTACCATCGATTCCTTCTAGTGCATTTTCCATTTCAGTTTTTACATTCTTCAGTTCTGTTTGGTTAGTCTGTATATTTTCTAGCTCTTTGTTAAAGACGTCTAACTGCTCACTCTGTGCCTCCATTCGCCTCCCAAATTCTTTGATCATCTTTTCCATCATTACTCTGAACCTTCTCTTGGGTAGATTGCCTACCTCCAAGTCACATAGTTCTTCTTCTAGGGCTTTATCTTGTTCCTTCATCCAAAACATATTCTTCTGTTGTCACATTTTTCTAAATTGCTATTTGTGTTTTTGTGTATGTGACAGGTTAGTTATGTTTCTCAGCCCTGGAGAAGTGGCCTTCTATAGGAGATGTCCTGTGCACTCTCCTCATCACCCAAGGGCCAGGGTCAGTTGGCCCCTGAGTAGTGCCTGGCCTGCGTGTGCAGACTTAGTCTGCAGGCTGTGGGGTCATAGTTTTCTTGCTTCTGGTGTCTGCCCCTGGTGGGTGAGGCAGCCCCCTGGGTCGTGAGGCTGCCCCTGGGGGATGAGGCTGCCCCTGGTGGGTGAGGCATGTTTGTGCAGGTATCCTGGTTTGGAGAAGTCAGTGTCTGCCCACTGGGGCGTAAAGCTGTGTCTTGGCTCTCTGGTGGGCAGGGCTGTGTATAGGGGCATGTGTAGAGGTGGCTGTGGGCTCAGGATGTCTTTAGGCAGACTGCCCCCAGTGCATGGGGCTGTGCCCTCTGCTCAGTTTGTTGTTTGGCCTGAGGTGTCCCAGCACTGGATCCTACAGGCTGTTGGGTGGAGCCAAGTCTTGGTGTCAAGATATCAGCTTCCAGAAGAGCTCACACAGATGAACACTCCCTGATACATCCACCACCATTGTTTATGTCCTCGGGGTAAGCTATAGTCACCCCTCACTTCTCCAGGAGAAGGACCTCAAAGACCAGAAGGCAGGTCTGGCCCAGGTGCCTATTAAATTACTGTCTTTGGCCTTGGTCCCTGTGAGCATGAGATTTTGTGTGCATCCTTTAAGGGTGGAATCTTTATTTCCACCAATCCTGTGGAGACCCTGCAATTAAGCCCCACTGGCCTATAAAGCCAAATGCTCTGGGGGCTTCTTTTTCCAGTGCCAGACCCCCTGGGCTGGGGAATCTGATGTGGGGTTGAGAACTCTCACCTCTGTGGGAGAAGCTGTATAATATAATTATTCTCCAGTTTGTGGGTCACCCCTCCAGGGGTGTGGGATTTGATTATATCATGGGCACGCCCCTCCCACCCATCTCATTGTGGTTCCACCTTTATGTCTTGAGTTGTAGAAGATCTTTCTTTCCTGGTAAGTTGCAGGCCTTTTCATCAATGGTTGTTCTGCAGTTAGCTGTGATTTTGGTGTGCTCGTGAGAGTTGGTGAGCTTAGGGTCCTTCCATTCTGCCACCTTGGCTGCTCTCTGCGCTGTCATTATAGAGTGTGTCATCCACTCTCTGATACATTGCTGATCTCAGTGCAGCTTACAAGTAGTGTTCTTAGAAACATCTTCAGGAAAAACGTGGTTTTAGGCTACTTGCATTTATATTTAATAAAAACTAAGAAAAATATATTGATATGCTTAAAATTTCAATATAGGACAATTGCACTTAGATAAACAAGGCTGATACTGAATCAGATATACTGGCATGACTAGTGTCAGAATATTGACCAAGTGGGCTCACCTTTCCTGGCCACCCCAGCCTCTCTCCTGTGACTGTCCAGACTTCACCCTCGGCAAGTAAGAGGTGACATGTGGCACAGGAACATTAGGCTCTGCTTTTATCAACCAAACATTACATAATTTTATTATCACTTCTGAAAATAAATATAGTATCTCGTATCAGTGTGGCCAGATTTAACTAATTACTTTTGAATCTCACTATGTTGGAAATTTTTGTATTTGGTAAGAAAAGAACTAGTTAGTCTTTAATTGTCATTTGTAGTTCAGATTACACTACTCCATTGGGAAAATACATCTTAAGCACTTGAAATCTTTCCTTCATAATTCAAAAAATGTAAGATTAAAGGACTGAAGCTGACTAGAAGCTGATACAGACAACCTGCAGGGTCCTGGGACGCTGAACGAAACGTATAGTAGCCTTTTGCAATGTATTTTTCTCTCATTTCTGCCAACTCCACCAAGAACCTGGAGATCAATGAAAAGCTCATGTTTTCAATTTTTCATTTGAATGGGCCCTAAGTCCAGGGTCTTGATTAAATGTAAAGATTTTGTTCACCCCCTACCGTCTAGGTTATGTGCAGACACATTGTGACATGAAGACTGATCTAGGTGCAGCGACTCAATGAGACACATCAGAGAGACCCTTCGGGGAAACAAGGCACCAGGCCCTCAGCCCGAGCTCTGAACCGGGACACTTAGACGGGAAGATGAATGTTCCTGTCAGAACTGAAAAAGGGACCTGGAGCTTACTGGGAACCTGCTCTAATAAAAAGAATGTAAAATTACAAATACAAAATTAGACGCAAGACCTTAGAAGAACCACTTCTAAGTGGAGGGGCCCTAAAGCTTAAACTCATTAGCTTTATAGTAAATTCATCGCTAGTTTTATTATTCTTATTACTGAGTTACATGGACAAAAATTTTAAAAATCTAATTAATACAATCTCTATTGTTCTCTATATACCTAATTCCACAATTTACTTAAGTAGGAAATGTACTTTAAAGCTAAGTCTATTTCATCATAGAATTAAAGATCCATGATTAAAAATATCCAGTGACCTCCATGCTTTCAGATTGAATATTCCAATGTTGAGAACTTTATTCAGTGCTTGCTATAATCTTTAAATCAATAGCATAACATTTTCTTTGTGCAAAAGGTATAGGCGATGGCTTATGAGCTGGATGTTAACTCATAGTTTAGTAAAACATATTATTGTTTCTAGAGTAGCATTTTAAAAACAATAATACCTCTCTAAAATATTTAATTTTAAAAAGGCATGTTAAAATGAAATGTGGAGCAATAATTATAGTACTTCCTTTCTTTATTACAGTTTATGATTTACAAATGAATTTTCTATGTGTTCATTTGAGTTATCCTTTAACCCAGCAGTCAGGTAGATCTTATCCACAGAAGACAGAAGAGGCACACTGAGAAGTGTCCTGTTAAGTGACTGGTTCCTCCTGTATCAACATGTGGTGAAAGCAAACTTCAAAGAGAGAGATGTCTTTTGATTTAAAATGAGTGGCCCAAAAGGAATATACGTATATGTATGTATGATTGAACTATTATGCTGCACACTAGAAATTGACACAACATTGTAAACTGACTATACATCAATAAACTTTAGAAATTAAAAAAATAAAATAAAATTAATGATCCAATGTGTCATATAAGAATCAAAAGAGCTTAAAGGTGTAAAGACACAGTGATGTGCCAGTAAGTGTTTAACAACTGACTCTCAGAATTAAAAATGGCTAGGAGGGCTTATTTACAACACCATCTACTTCCCCTGGTTCAAATCATTTCACCTTTTTTTTTAGTTATGATTTTTTTTTTTAAATGGAGGTACTGGGGATAGAACCCATGACCTCATACATGCCAAGGAAGCATACACTCTACCACTGAGCTGTATCCTCCTCCCTTCACCTTTTTCTTTGATATCAGTGTGCCAAAATTATGTCAACCAGCTCACAACATTCATAAAAACTAAATAGTCAGCACTCAGGAGCCAGGACAAGCCGGTTCCATCACAATACTGAGAAGGCACTTTACTGTTGTTTTGAGTTTGATCAGGAGCTTAGGGAATTGTAATCATACACATAACAGGGATGGGAAAGGGCAGCCCACGGGGTCAGTAGTGGGAGTTGGGGTGTGGCAGCTATAGGAGGAAAATTTGCATGATGTGTATGTGTGCCAAAGACCTTTTCTCCACATGTTTTAAGATAATGCATAATGGGTCTGTGAATTAAAAGGTAACTCGGGGCAGAATTTTACAGTACCACGAGTATGAAGGTGACGGAAATCATGCTGTCATTAACACTTACTGAGTCTTCTGAACTCGGCAATCACTGTGATAACGGGGGGCACCAGACTCAGGCACCACTTGTAACCTCATTTTACAGAAAACAAAATTTAGCCACAAGGATTGTATGTAACCTCTTGAAAACCAGTCTGTCATTGACTAGTAGAGCCGGCATATAAACCCAGGGACTCGAAAATGAGAGCCTTCACTTTAAATATTCAAGTAATTTTGTGTATAACATATTAGGAAAATTTCAACTTTATTCCATTAAAAACGAGCCACCATTGAAAGCTATGTGGGAGGTCAGCGGCAAGGGGATAGAAGGTGGCCCTTTTGTGAGCTCGGTTGTGAATAATCAGACCTGAATTATGGTGATGACAGTGGCAGTAAGTAATCATCAAATTCCTCCTCCTCTTGCTTTTTGATTGGAAAACCTTACTAATTTTTTTTTTGCAAATTTATGAAAATTAAAGTAAACCAAAATAATCACTCTAATGTCACAATCTTACATATTTTTTGTCATTTAAATTTTGTCCACATTCATCTATTAGCACTTTCTCACTGCAAAATAATTATACAATTATAACATAATGTGAGTATTTTGTCCATTATGGTCTGTGGTCTTCAGTCACGCCATTTGAATGACTGCAACATATTCCACAAAGAATATACATCACAATCTATTTAATAATAGTTGCTTTGTTTCAACATTTTACTAATAAATAATCAGTGAAGATCTTTATGCATATATACACACATACATAATGCTTCCGAGTTACAGTTTCTCCCAATAATTTATGCAGAGAAATAGTTCTTCTAGGAAAAGTTGTCATGTGAAACAAATAAATATTTAACCTGACTAGGGTTTATCTCACTAGCAGTGACATGCGTATTCAAACAGTGAGACATGATTTTTTCACCAAACAAATGACTGTATTTTAAAAATAGCAATAATCAGTTATGGCAAAGATGTAGTTAAAATAACACTCCTGGCTGATCTGCAAATAGTTAAAGCCTATCAAAATGTAGAAAACAACCTAATTTAGAAAGCAGTTTAGTCAAATGTTGCAAGCAATTTCTTTAGCTGTAGTTAAAACATACTCAAAATGCATTTTCAGTGAAATTCCTTGTTAGAAATTGCCACAAAGAAATTATCAGAAATATTTCAAAATATACATAGAAAGGTGCTTATTTCTAGGATTTTTAAAAATAAAAGTGACAATTTAGAAGATACATAGATGTCTATGCCTGAGATTAATTATCTTTATGGTGAAATTTTAGGCAGTTATTAAAAACCATGCTGTAGAAAATTAATTAATGACATGGGGAAGTGCTAAGAGTGTATTATTGCTAATTAAAAATTCTGGTGACCAAATACTATGTTTTGCATAAAATTAATTATAAAACTAGCTCTAATATGTTATCCAAATATTATAACACTATACAACTGTTACTATGTCCCATGATGGGTACTTTGTAATCCTTGCTTTTTGAGATTTTCTTTTATTTCCCTCTATCTATCTTGCATATATATTGCTTTTTTGTGAGAAAAAATACAGTTCAATGAGTTAGACTCTTCAGTTAAAAAAAGGAGGATGAATATTTTCATGTCCTTTATGTATACCGATTCATTTTCAAAGAATCACACTGATTTCCAACGGCCAGTATAGCTCCTTTCTCTTGCTTTGGCTCAAAGTTATTGATGCATTGTTGCATAGTCTTGTCTTTTTATTGTCCCTGTGCCATTTAGCTTTATATGTGTTTTGCAAATTCAGCCTAGTTTGGGATTTTGTTTTGAATCTGCTCCAGCAGACTTCTTTTAAAAGGGCAATTTAAAGACATTTATGCTTGTTTAAGATTTATTATATCTGATCCTGCATCTGACCATCTTCCTTCAATTTTTCCCTCCCTCCTCTCCCTTTTGCCCTTTTTCTTCTCTTATTTTTGCTGTCCAGGTCTTACACTAATCTACGTACTCCTTGAAAGGCAGGGACTTCATCTGTTATCTTTGTACCAAACAGAAGTGCACAACATTTTATGATTTCTGAATGAGGGGAATGAATGATCTCAGAATTCAAATACTCGTCAATTCTGTCACCCCAAATAGAATTATCTTAAACTTTATTCATATTAACATTAAACAAGTGGAATATTGGTATAATTTTAAATTTTTATATTTTTTATTGATGTATAGTTGATTTACTATATTATTTGAGTTTCAGGTCTATAAACATTGTTATTCAGTATTTTTACAGATTATACTCCATTAAAAGCTACCACAAGATAATGGCTATATTCCCCTACATTATACAATTTATCTTTGTTGCTGATCTATATTACACATAGTAGTTTGTATCTCTTAATCCTCTGCCCCAGTCTTGTCTCTCCTCCCCTCAATGTTTTAAGTACTAGTTTGTTTCCTGTATCTGGGAGTCTGTTTCTGTTTTGCTAGATACATTCATTTGTATTATTTTTTAGATTCTACATACAAGTGATGTCATACAGTGTTTGTCTTTCTCTGTCTGACTTATTTCACAAAGTGTAACATTCTCTAGGTCCAACCATGTTGCTGCAAATGGCAGAATGTCATTCTCTTTATGGCTGAGTAGAATATTGGCATAACTTTCATTTGAATTTAAGAAATAGATATCAAATGTAGAGCTTTTAATTGAGCACCATTCTTTCATTTACTCTATTCATATGTAACTTAAAACTTGATCTGAAACTCCATTTTATTCTTTGGAAAATATTACTTTGTTTTATCTTATTTTTTAGAAAAAATAAGCAAATATTTAAATTTCTCAATAATATCGATTTTTTAAATGTAGTGATATATTTACTTGTATCAGTAACTGTTCTAGCCTTAACCTACTAGTTCCTTTTTACTACTACACTCAAATTTAAGAGTTCTCTCTTTCGTTACCTGGTAGTGGTTTCCTGTTTCCAGTGTGTCTGCAGGTTTTATTGTACAGAAAAGAAAAGTACTCAGCTAGCATGTTCTTTGAGACTATAAATCTCAAAAACGTCTTTATGTAGCCTTCTCAAGGAAATGACAGTTTAGATCCAGTCTTTCTTATACATCATGTTACTGTCATATCTGTTATTGAAGAGGAGGGGAAAACAGAGCTATGATGATTTTAACTCTTTAGAAATAGCCCGAGTCCAAGGAAATTCTGGTCAAGCTGATGACACAAGAATGGGTTCCAATTATTCACCCAATTTCTCATCAAAATAAACCTCAGGTTGAGGAAAAGTTGGAGAACTGACTTATCAGAAAAAGGAAACAGGATAAATTTCTGCCAAAGTTAACGCTGATGTGCAAAGCCTCTCGCATAAACTCCTTGTGTCTGAAGACCTAAGTCCAGAAGTTTACAAGGGCAGCATTTCAATTAGTGGCTAGTTCTGCATGTTTCTTTCTTAGGGATGCCGGTGCTGGTTAAGTGAGGATAACGCAATTACACACGTTATCTCCAGGCTTGCGGATGTAGCAGCATTTCTGTCATTAGGCACTGTTTTCCTTTAAAAAATGAACCTGAGTGTTTTGTAAAAATAAATAAATTTGAGTGTTTTGTAAAAATAAATTATATAACAATGCAAATGGTTTGTAGTGAGTCTCTATATAATTATATAAATATATACTTATTTATAATTATATATACAATTATATATTTATATATACATATATATGATAAAGACATAATTTATATATAAATATTTATATATATATACTTATATATAAAATCTATCTATAAAATCAAGTGACAGATTATATGTCTTTAATTCATTAAATAAATGCTGTCAGAATTGGTATACTTCATCTTTCCCCAGGCTTTCTATGGATCTATATGGGAGAAGAGAAGTGAGATTCTCTCATTTTGTTTCCTTATACACGATTTTGTGATTTTTCTTTAATGCTTGACTCTCTACCTATAATATTGTTCTTGGCATTTTTGTATTTTACATGTAAACCCTAAGCAACTAGGAGGAGCTACAGCTCCATGGTAAACTGTAATCTGTACTTGAAGAACTTGAATATTAAGAAAAATATATAAATATATTTATAAATATATATAAATATATATATATATTATAATTTAAGATACCAGGATTGGTTTTACCTCCTTCTGAGATCTTACCAATTATACATTCTATTCACAACACAAATTCTGTCATTATTCTTGATGATTAACATCTTGTAATTAAAAACATCTTGCTATGCCTTCTAAAGCTGTCCTGATTTCTGCTGCATTGATGCAATGCAATCACATCGAATTAATTTTGCTTGAGTAGTTCACTATAAATACAATGAAAACCCATTATTTCATTTTGAAAAGTTAGATTGAATACGTAAATCTCATTAGTCATTAGATAATTACCAATCCTACATATTTTTTTTGTAGACCTAAACAGTTCCAAAGTGTTTTTTTTTTTAATTGCAGTATGGCAAAAATATCAAAAATTATCTTAACTTGCTCTTTTAAATTTTGTGCACTGTGGCTGTAATATATTATGCCATTTATGACAATGTTTATTTATAGTAAACATTTAAAGTGAAAATAAGCTTGTCATTTAATAATTACTGGTAATACACTCATTCAAAACTTCCGTTTCATATACAAATTTTCTATATTACTTGTGAGGTCTACCTTCTTTTGTATTTCCCTGAAGACTGCCTTTGCTTAGAGGTTCACTCTGTGTTTTTTTTAACAACATTATTTCAACAACATCCTTTTTGGGTTTACACTAACATCCACCACATCAAGTTATTTTCTAAAATGCAAATAGTATTTAAAATATTTTCTGACTGGTAACCTGATAACTTTCAATGATTTTTCCTTCTCTTTATGAAAAGAAAATCTTATCATTGTATAATACCCTTGAAGTATTCCCTGTCTTCTCGGGCTCACTGTGAACCATTTGCAGAATGGAAATCTAATCATTTTCCTTAATAACACGCCTTGGAAATGCCTCACATAACACAGCTTAGACTCCCCTTTTCTAACTTCTCCAATTGTGAAAGTCTATTCTTTGAATTCATGTGCCATGCTATCTTTGAATATTTTTCTGCCACAGTAGGATAGATAGTTCCTTCCTTTGTACATGTATCTGAAAGCTACATCATTGAGGCTAATTATTTATTTGCAAGTCTCTGAGCTCATTAAGACTTCATTTCTGCAGTTCTAGGACCTGGTACAAATGCCTGTTGCTTTCTCCTCAATGTACATGGTGGAAATGATGCGAGCATGATAACTTTCCTTAGATAATTTGGTGGTTTCTCAGATGACTTTCCCTAAAATTTGTTTTTTATTTCTTCATATGTTTTAAGAATGATCACATCATGGTTTTAAAGTAAGCTTTAATGACTAAGGTTATGTTTTTATTGTTCAAAAATCCAGTATTTACATATATTTCTGTAGTTGCTCATGAATTGCAGTTAAACAACAGTGATCCACAGGTTTGAAAAATGCTTATGAGGAGTTAAAACTGCTTTTATAGTAAAGACTGTAAAAGCAAGAAGCACTTCTGGAGAAGTTAACTGCATTGCTAGGAAATTGAAAGAGATGTTTTCAAACAATCAGTGGACACAAGAGACAGAATTGTGACAGATCGCTTGTTTCCAATGGGAATGGGGGAAGACAGTGTAGACCAGGTGTACTAGCTGGAGGAGAAATGTCTTAGCTGCACTGAACAAGAGAATACAGCTGGTGTGAATAGCAAGAGTATACAGAACAAGAGAAGGAGAGACTGATAAATTCAGAGATTGCCACTGTGGATAACAGTGAGAGTCCATTCAGTGTAAATTTCTTCCAATGATGGTAACCAATATTTAATGTTCCAAAGGAAGATGAAATCTCACAAATTGTGCCTAGGTGATTCATTCAGTGGTATTTATCAGGTGACAAATGTATGTATCAGTTTTGTATATAGTCGTTGAACATCTTGAATCATGTGGTTTGTATACTCGTAATATTTTTCACTGGCAGATCTACAAATAGTATTGATGGGCATAAAGGTAGTGAGGCTTTAAAATAATCCCTCTACATTATTTAACTGACTTTCATTTATCATCAAAATACAACGGTTGTCCACATCAAATGGAACATAGACAAAAGTTGAAAGTCATTTTGATGACAAGCTTGAGTCACAATAAATTTAAGAACATTCAAAAGCAGCATATTGGCATTCATACAGCCTATAAAATACAAGGCTGCTTTCAGAATGTTCATATTTACCTTTCCTTGTGTTCCTAGTTTGTAAGTTTTTAAATTGCTATTTATTGTTAAGCCTCTGAAATTCTTAGGAAAAAATGTAGTTTTATATTATACACACCTACTAAAATAGATGAAGGTAGATTTTTGTCAGCGTGATGGTCAGGTGAAGTAGAGTGAAAAAATAAAATCCGTTTACCAAGTATTATGCTGCCATGATTCGGACCCTGCTCTTGAGAACCTGGGAAAATAATAGTGAAGGACGAGCAATCTGAGGAGGTGTGTGCCAGGAAGACGAACTGATGAGAAGGAAGTCATGTAAAAAGTCTGAAGGTGTAAAACTAGTAGCTCTCTCATTCAAAGGTGTTTTCCACCGTACTCTTTTATTTCAGAAAAGCAGCAGTGAACTGTCAATTGAGGTATGTAAAGTACTTTCAAGTACAATTATCGCAATTTAATTCTATCCTAAGAACCACTTCCGACGTATGTATATAACATCTAGCTTCAGTAACTAACTATGAAGCTTGTAGATGATAAAATAAATTTTATCCAAAGGGAATCATTTTTTTTCAAGAGATTCCTGGAAGAAAGTTATCGTCAAGGTTTATTTACACTGAAATGATATAAAGGGATCACTTTTAAAACTCAGAAGATCTGTTTGCTGCCTCATAGTTCCTAGGGAAGAACTGATAAGGTAACTGGAGGAAGGTTACCATGGACCTATAATGATGAGCTACGTATTGATGGTCAATTGTATGCCAGACACTCTAGGGATACCAAAAACAACTTCAGATAGTTTCAATATCTCAAGGCTGTATTGTCTGAAGGCAAGGTAAACAAACAAGAGAATTAACAGTGATTGGAACTAGAAAGGATCTCCTGTTAACTAAGAAGAAATTCAATCAGAGAGAAATAATAAAGCTAATGATTGTACCAGGATTAGAACTTGGATCTCTTAATCACCAACTGAACAACTTTTGAAAACTATACTGTGTTATCTACAACTCAAGGGAAAAAAACATAATTTCTGATCCACCTGAAGTGTCTCTGGTGCCTCTTTCTTCCCCCTAGTAGATTTGTACAGTGCTGTGTGGATCGAGTGCCAAAACAGTTAGAGATCTGAAGCCAGAACTGTCTTGGGCTGTAGTACTACCTTTGTTATATTTTATAAGATGTAAGATATCTGAGGAATCATTTATCCTTCGGGAGATGTATTAATTCGTTACAGCTGCAAATCAAAATGCCGCAGATTTACCAGGGAAGACAACAGCATGCATTTGCTAGCTCACAGCTCTGTGAGACAGAAGTCTGGGTGGGCTGCACTCTTTTTGTTTTTGTTTTCATTTTCGTTTTTGTTTTTGTTTTCCTTAGGGTTTCAAAAGACCGGGGTCAGGTTTGGGATAGACTGGGCTCTTATCTAGAGAAACTAGTTTCTCAACTCATTCAGGTAGAATTCAGTTCTGTACACTGGAGGTCCAACATCCCCTTTCTCTTGCTGAGTGTCAGCCATTGCCATTCTTTGGAAAGTAAACTGCTCCCCCTCCATCCTCCATGTCATCATGAACACCTCAAATCCTTTGAGCAGAAACCACCTGGAAAAAACTTTCTGCTCTTAAAATGATCATATAATTAAATTAAGTCTTCCCAGATGATATTCATTTCTTCATATAATTTAACATGATCATGGGAGTGATATCTCATATTCACAGGTTTCGCTCACACTCGAAAAAGAGATTTTACTAAGGCAACATTTATGGAGCATCACTCCTAAAATATTGCTTATCACGAGAGCCCCCTTTTTTTAAATTTGCAAGAATTGAGTTTATGTCTCCCATGCATGCTTGTTGGCAGAAATAAAAGTGCTAAAATCACCTGATGTATCATAAGTAATAAAATGACTAATTATTCTTTTAAACAGTTGACTCTCAAGGAAGCATATTTAATTTATAAACAAGAGTATACATTGGAATGCTCATTCTATATTAATTTAAAATATGTTTGCCTATAATTTACCCCTGCTTTTGAAGTCAAAGAAATGATGAGCCAATTCCCATCCACATGCACTCATTCTGTGGCACTGAATCAGCACTGAGAGCAAGCCTATTCCATGACGGACACTCCATTCAGTGAACAAAACCAGGTATCTCCATTCCTTCCTGGAGATTGCATTCTGGTAGGGAGTTACATGGTAAGCGATGAATTATATAAATATATGTAAAATTAAAATAGTGAAAAATACCCTAGGAGGGCAGATGATTAATACTATGAAAGTATCTATTTGAGTAATTCTTAAAAGTCAGGAGAAGGCTTTCCCTGAAGTAACTTAAAATGAAATCTGATAGAAGTTATCTAAGTGAAAGGGAGAGGCATGAAATTTTCAAAAAATAAGCATAGATCTATTAAGACAGAAATAAGATCAAAATACCTGGAGGACACAAAATCAGGGGAAAGATGCAGAAGATTAGATGGAAAAGTATGCAGAACCATTACAGAACTTGGGATAGGTATATGATAGATAGTTAAATAAGTATATAGATAGAACAAATGAAAGGTAGTAAAGTTTTGGAGCATAGTGATAACATGATAGAGTGAAAATAAAATAGAGCAGTGAAAATAAAATTATACTAGTTACAGTGCAGGTAAGGTAAATGAGCTCAAAGGTGATGAAAAGAAGAAATATATATAATAGAATATGAGACTAGGTTGATGATGCTAGAGATACAAAGACATTGTTTTGAGATATCTAAGTTATCAACCAACATAACTTTGTTGTGACTTCGATATAGTAGAAGGAATGAGGAAGACGTTAGGAAAGTTTTCAAGATTCTTGGTTGGCATATCTGGGTTATTTCTGTGCCTTTCATTGTTTCAAATTAACAGTTTTAAACTTGTTGATATTGAAGTGTTTTGATACTAACTATTATATATAAAATAAACAACAAGTTCCTGTTGTACAGCATAGGGAACTATATTCAATAATTTGTAATAATTTATAATGAAAAAGTATATAAACAAATTATATATATATATATATATATATATATGTACTGAATCACCATGCTGTACACCAGAAATTAACACAACATTGTAAATCGACTATGCTTCAATTAAAAAAAAGATGTCAGTTAGGCTGTTTACCAGAGTCTGGCATTCAGAGAATAAGGAAGGTATCATGACACAGTAACATGTAAATAACTGCATATAGATGAAAATTATGTATGGGTATAAAATGAGTAAGGAGATAGGCATAGGGTAATTCCTAAAGGAACCTAAGGAGTTAGTAACAGGGAAGAGATGAATGAGCCTGCAAAGGAAGAGACAAATCCCAAAAGTGGCAAAAGTAAAATGGAGGTAAGAAAGTCTAGCAAACTTAAATGAAAACTGAAAATATTCATGACTTTGTGTAGATGGAAATAATAAGTGAAATTCATCTATTTGTTTCTACGTCCACCAAAATCACGTCTTGATTGCTGTAACTTTAGAGTAATTTTTAAAGTTGGATAGTGTAAATTCTCTGACTTTGTTCTTCAATATTGTGTTGGATATTCTGTCTTTTGCTTTTACAAACAAACTTTAGATACAGTTTGTTGATATGAACAAAATAACTTGCTGGGATTTTGATTGGGATTGCCTTGAATCTATAAATCAAGTTGAGAATAACTGATATTTTAAAAATAGTGAGATGTCTATGAAATAAAGTATTTCACTATTTAATCGTTTTTGATTGATCTAATTAGAGACTTACACTTTTATTCATATAGATTTGTTACATATTTTGCTAAATTTGTTCTAAAACTGCTGGAGTCAGAAAAGATGCTTGAAATGATTTCGATCTTCTTAAATTTATTGAGATTTGTTTTGTGACCTAGCATGTGATCATGTGATCCATCCTGGAGAATGTTTTATTTGCACTTGAATGTGTATTCTGCTGTTACAGGGAGGAGTGCTTTTGCTAAATTTATGCCTATTTCTTTTTTTGGTGTTAATAGAAATCCTATTGTGTTTTATAATCAATTTCCAGTTTAATACTGTTTAATTGCTGTTTGCCTGTAATAGCCATCAGTTCAAGATTCCTTTTTATTTCTTTTTAGATTTTCTACATTAGACAATCATACATCTGAGAACAAAGACATTTTTGTTACTTTCTTTCTAATTTTTGTGCTCCTTATTTCTTATTTTTTATTGTATTAGCTAAGATATCTATTATGATGTGGAAAAGCATGTAGTTACTCACCATTAATCATGATGTTATCTGCAAATTTGTTGCATTTTTTTTTAATTGTTGAGAAATTTCCCTGTTATTCTTATTGGCTGGGGTATTTTGTTTCTGTTTTTGTTTTTGCTTGTTAATAAATGTGTACCAAATTCTTTTTTTTCTGCATCTGTTGATTAAATCATGTTATTTTGTTTATTTTGTTCAAATGATTGTTTATATTCACTGATTTTTGAATGGTTAGGTAGACTTGGACACCTGGATTAATTCCTACTTCATCATACTGTAAAAATCATTATAGATTAGATTAGATTCATTTTGCTAACGTTTTGTTGAGAATTTTCATATCTAGGTTCATGAGTGATACTGGTCTTTAGTTTTCCTTTATTGAAATGTCTTTATATGATTTTGGTATTAATGTAATGCTGGCTTCATGAAATGAGTTAGGATGTGGTCTCTCTGCTTGGATTTTCTATACATTTTTTTGTAGTGAATTGATATATCTTCTTCCTCAAATATTTGGTAGTATTCACCAGTGAGCTTACCAGGGGCTAGTAGTTTTTTTTTTTTTTTTTAAGGTTATTAACTTATGGATGAAATTTTTAATTGACAGAACTATTGTTATTATTTATTTCCCTCATTTTAGTATATTGTGTTTTTAAGAAAGTGGTCCATTTCATCTAGATTATCAAACTTGTGGGCACAGGGTTTTTCATAATATCCCTGTATTTTTCTTTTAATGTTCAGAGAATAAGTAGTGACCATTCCTTTTTCACTTCTGATATTAGTAATTTGTGTCTTCTATTTTTGTTTCTTTTTACTTAGCCTGGACAAAGATTTATCAATTTTATGATCTTTTCAAAGGGCAAGTTTTAGTTTTATTGATGTCTCTATTATCTGTTTTAAATTTTAGTAATATATGCTTTATTTTAAAATATATCTTTTCTTATATTAAAATGTATTTGTATCAATCTTATTTTTATAGTTTGATGAAGTGGAAGCTTAAACTGTTCATTTCAGATCCTTCTTTTCAAATATACCTAGTCAATGCTATAAATTTCTCTCAAAATACTGTTTACACCTGCATGACAAGTTTTATATTTTCATTTAGTTCAATGAATTTTTAAATTTCTCTTGAGACTTCTTCTTTGAATCATATATTATTTAGAAGTCTTTTGTTTATTCTCCAAGTATTTAAAACATTTCCAGCTATCTTTATGTTGTTCATTTCTAGATTAAATCAGTTATAACCTGAGATCCTATATAGTGTGATTTATATTTTTTTTAATTTGTTAAGAAGTGTTTCAGAGTATTTTCCTCCATTTCCACTAGATCTTCTAAAATGTAAATCATAGTTATCCCAAATTTTAATACTCTAAAGTTAATGTTAATATTAAACTCATTTTTTAATAATTCCACATCTAGAGTCATCTCTGAGTCTAGGTCTATTGATTATTTCCCTCTTGACAATAGATATTTTTTAGTTGCTCTTTGTATGTCTCCTTTTCTAAAAATTGAATAACAGACATTGATATAGGATGGTAGAAATTGAACTGAATACTGTTTATGACTGGAAAAAGGCATGTCTCTTGTCAGCCATTGATATGAGCAACTGAAGCAGTCTAGTCAGGATTTGATCTGGACTTGGCTTTTGTCTAGCATTTGACTTCTATCATTTAATGTCTTGTTTAGGGGCTGGTAAACTGGTGGATTGTTCTCAGTGTCACTGCACCATCACCAATTTTTGGCTGTGCTGCTTCTGACAATTAGTGATATTGAACATTTTTTCATGTGCTTATTGTCCATTTGTATGTCTTCATTGGAGAAATGCTTGTTTAGTTCTTCTGCCCAATTTTTAGATTAGGTTGTTTGTTTTTTTCTTATTAAGCTGTATATGCTGTTTATGTATTCTGGAAATTAAGGTTTTGTCAGTCTTATCTTTTGCAAATATTTTCTCCTAGTCCGTAGGTTGTCTTCTTGTTTTGCTTATGGTTTCCTTTGCTGTGTAAAAGCTTTAAGTTTAATTGGGTCTCATTTGTTTATTTTGCTTTTATTTCTATTGCTTGTGTAGATTGTCCTAAGAGAACATTGCTGAGATTCATGTTAGATAAAGTTTTGCTTGTTCTTTTTATCACCAGCTTTCAGCAATTTGATTTCCATGAGACTTAGTGTTGCTTTCTTTGTATTCATTCATTTTAGACTTTTGTTGGGCTTTTTAGATTTGGGATATATTATTTCGAATAAATTTAGAAAATTTGATCAATGTTTCTTCAAATATTTCTTCTGTTTCAATCTTTCTCTCATTGTAATATGTTATTCCAATTATGCTTATATTAGATCATATGATCACAAGCTACTGAGTCTCCACATTTTTTGAGTTTTTTCCTTCTAGCTCTGCTATACTTTAGATATTCAAATTCACTCAAGCTCTCTTCTTTACAATGCATTGTGATGTTAATCTCATTCTTTTTTTCCCTTAAATTTCAGATTTTATACTGGGTTGCTTTTATAGTTTTTCTTTTTCTGCTGAGACTCCTGCCTGTTTGCTTATTATTTCTATCATTTTCTTTAAATCCTTAAACATTTTTCCAACAGTTGTTTTAGATGATAATTCAAATATCTATGTAATCTATGGCTCTGTTTCTATTGTCTCTCTTAGTTCTCCCAGATACAGATAACATTTTTATGTTTATCCACATACTTGATTATTTTCTTTTAGATGCTGGATTCTGCAGATATCGTAGTGTTGGAAGTCTTTATTAAAAACAAACAAACAAACAAACAAAAACATCAGTTTGGGCTGGTAAGCTGTTAATTTACCAGCGATTTGATTTGACTCCTGTCAAGCCTTGTTCAGGTCAGTCTAAGAGAGCTCTTATGCTAGTGCTATGTTAGCCCCACTTTAAGACATGGGAATCTTTCCACTT
Source organism: Vicugna pacos (assembly GCF_048564905.1). Lineage (NCBI taxonomy): Eukaryota > Metazoa > Chordata > Mammalia > Artiodactyla > Camelidae > Vicugna > Vicugna pacos. The sequence goes on along the minus strand of NC_132994.1, from coordinate 7,157,856 downwards.
TTGATGATTACGTGTTCAACATCTCCCAGCACCCTGGTGGACTCCATATTTGCTCTTTATCCCATAACTTCCCAAGAGTTTCCTGGCAACTCTCACAGAATGTTACCTGTGCCTGCACAGATTAGTGTTCAATCAAAAATCAAGGGTTGTGTGTATATTTTCTTTTCTGAGCAGCCATCTCTTTTCTAATACCCTGCCCGACAAATCTCACCTCCCACATCAACCCCACACCCTGATAGGTATTTCCTTTGCTGTACAAGACCACTGCTCTCTGTATGCAACTAAACTCCCCATGCTTCAGTTTGGAAATTATCCCTGGAAAGTAAGCTTGTTTTATATGAAGGTCATCTCATGTGCTTCCCTTCTGACATGCATTGCAGCCCTGCACAGTCTGCGGTTCTAGTGAAAAGCACTGCTTTTGTCCAGGTTTATACATGTTTACAGCAGAAGGATAAATCCAATACGTGTCTCTCAATAGAAACCAAAAGCTCTCATTACTAATCATGACTCATACATGCATCTATCAAAATGGGATTTTGGTAAATGGGAGGGCAAGTTCTCATGATCTCACATGCTAGCTATCCTGATAATGGCAAAATTATCTCGTTTTATACTGAAGGGAGGTTCATGTGCCAAATTTGGAGCTAAACTGACACATGTGCTATTGGGAAGGCCAAAATAAAAAAAAAAATTGAAAAGTGCAGAAGTGCTGTAACTTCTAAAGGACACTTTTGAGAGTGTGAAATTTGTTTTGAGTTGATTTAGGTTAGTAAAGTGATTTGACAATATCACGATGTTCTGTAGACCCCATCTTTCCCATCTTAGAATGTTGCTTACATTATCAGAATGTCTGGTTGTGAACAAAAACATCTCTCAGCTCTCAAGGAGCTCAGAGTTCAAGGTGTGGAAATAGAAAACAAAGAAATACACAGGCTGCAAATACTCAGATTATGGTGAGTACTGTGAAGGAAATAAAACAGATTACAAACAGATAATAAGTCAGTTTATACACAGGTTGATACTGCAGGAGGGACTTTCTGAGGAGGTGATTTGTTAGTTGAGATTTAAAGAGGCCAATCATGTGAGACCAAACGGAAGGGCAGTCCAGGTAGAGAAGAAGGAAATACAGTGTTTTTTGAAGGAAACATAGCAAACTACCTAGATTTTATAATCCAGTCTTTGAATGCTTATGAAAATACATGACACCAGTCTGGCAAGATCATAATGTTTAATCAAATCTTTCTCATGCATATTTAGAATTTACTTATTAGTTAGGCACTTAAAAAAAAAAACCTGACTCTTTCTCTTTTAGGGAATCATTTGATACAATCCTTTTGTAGTTGGTTAATTACATCTTAAGGGCATCAGGAAAGTCTGATTGTCTCTCTGAGACCTTGGGAACTCTTTCCCCACCCCCCCCAGAATTGTTTGGAAGTCATTTCATAAAGTAGAGATATAAAAGTGAATAGCTCATCAGGTTTTTTTTCTTTTCCCCCTCTTAACTTACCAATATAGGCCATGTTTCCCTATGGTTTATTATTTATTCAATAACTTTAAATATTTAAAGCAGTAGAATTTTTCTTCCTCAACTGAAGGACTGTTAAATATGCTCAAAAGGCTTATGGTTAGGATCTCCTGATTCTAAAACTGTGTTTGCCATTTTATCTTATACTTCTTTATACTAGATTTCAATCATTAAGTTATATTATTAGATCATATTTATAATTTAATTTTCATTATATTTGTATAAAAATATATTTTAAAGATAAAAATGGTGATTTTTTTTCAAGGACAAATTCTACTATACAATAAATATTTTAAAGTGGCTCTACAGTACTGAGAATGTTAATTTTCCTATTTCAATGAAATCGACCAATGGTTTATGTAAATAAAACAGAAAAGAGAAATGGTTTTAAAATGAAAAGCAAACCTTCATCGTTCATCAATATTTACATAATTGGTCTGTCATTTTCATGTTCCAGAAATTCATATATATGTCTGAATAAGTAGATGAATTTACTTCTTTGATAGAGAATTCAGAAGAACTTTAAAAAGAAAAAAGTGTTTGGGAAAGGAAAAAGTAGTTACTATGAGTAGCTCAGTGCAGAATAAAGCTATCATTCAATGAGTGTCAGTCAAATCCAGATATTAGGCAGAGGCACAGAAATATCACAGACCATAAGTTATATTTTATTTTCAGCTGTAGATAACTGATTTCCTGGGCCTTTATAATGAAAGGTTTACAGAATATTTGTTGGTTTGTTTGTATTTATCTTAAGTTTCTGCAGACTGAGTTACTTGCTTAAGAAAATGCCATACCTCCATTCCAGTCCCAAATCTTTTATGAGCCTTTTGACCTCAGACAATTCATTTAAATTTGATCTGTCTCCTCAACTGTAAGCTGGAAATAATGCCTAATGATTGACCGAGATACCGCATGACAAGTGCTCTTAATCATGGCCCACAGTGGGAACACACGGACATTCCACCCCTTTCCTCCCACTTTCCTCAGCCTAAGAGCCAGGTCGCCTTGTGACGTGTGGACCAAATTCCTGTCTATCGTTCAGAACCCATTTCAATGTTCAGTTGTCAATGAAATCCCATGGCTTTCTCTCCCTTCCTTTAATAATGCTCTATAGAGTTCTCTACAAATGCCTGTCTGTTTGGCGAGGTTTTGTTATCTTTGAAGGCAGGAGCTGTTTCTTAGATGTTAATTGCATTACTATAGTAAGTATGGAATCTTTACTTACTGAAGTGGTCTGTTTTCATCACTGAATCTTTTCTAATAGTGACTTAAACTTTCCTTGTTTGGCTTTCCAGAAAATTCCCAAACCATACTAGTAAATCAGGCAAAATTAGATTCTTCTTTTGAAAACATGTATCCAGACTAAGTGGTTTGTAATTATTTGTGTGTGTTTCCTGGTCTTTTATCTCCAATTAACATTTGTTACACAATGAAGTTTCATTAGACAACTGACATCATTAGACAGGCTTCACTAAAAGCATCATTAATTTTGATTTTATTTCCTTAATAAAACCCTGTGGTTAATTAAAATCCTTGTGTACATTTTAGAAAAAGTTCTAATACCATGGATTGTTCCAGTACCCATATTACATATTGAGAAGATGGCATATTTCAAAATCTTTGAAAGATTGCCTCTTTTGAAATGTGTGAATACTATCATTTGTATTTTAGTTGAATCATATTTTTAAGTTTAAAAAAAATGTACTAATCAAAATTTTCTGATGTTACTATTCATTTGTTTCTTAAATACTCATTAAGCCCTTATAATGTCTCAAACATTGTTTGAAGTTTGGAAATACATTAATGAATAAGCAAAAAAAAAATTTCTGCACTCATGTAAAATTGTATTTTTTAAATCTTCACAGTAATAATTGGTTATCACTTATTTGAAACAAATGCATACTATATAAAATATTTTACTGGGAATAGCATATAAAATTATACCAAACGTAAACTGCTTGTTCACCTCCTCCTTAATACATGTAACAGAAAGACATTGCTTTGTGACTTTGCGTAACTTAATCACATTATATTTGCAAACCTTGACCTATGATTTATATGGCCAGAATATAAGCAACAAGTTTATGTATCCTTACCTAATCAAGTTAAAAAAAAATTGGTTTTGCTTATCCTACACAATTCTTACTGTAACAACTAAGTATGTTGTCACTGATTACACATAATTACTAAGAAAGTTTCCTTCATGAAGTAGGATGTTCAGAAAAGTTCAAGATTGTGAGATCACTGTTTCCTAGAAAAATAAAACAATCATTTTATGATAGGCATATAATGGCATTCTGTTAACAAAGGCCACTCTTACCAATTCTGTTCAATATAGTATTGGAAGACCTAGCCATAGCAATCAGGGAAGAAAAAACTTTAAAAGGGAACCAAATTGGAAGAGAAGAGCTAAAACTGTCATTTTATGGGGATGACATGATACTATATGTAGAAAATATTAAGGGTGCCACACAAAAACTACTTGAGTTGATAAAAGAATTTGGTAAGGTAGCAAGATACAAAATTAACATACAGAAATCAGTGGCATTTCTTTACACTAACAATGAAATATCAGAAAAGGAAAGTAAAGAAACAATCTGTTTTACAATGGCATCCACAAAATAAAATACTTAGGAATAAACCTGACCAAGGAAGTGAAAGACTTATATGCAAAGAACTATAAAACTGGCAAAGGAAATTAAAGATGACTTAAAGAAATGGAAAGATATCCCAGGTTCCTGGATTGGAAGAATTAATATTGTTAAATGACCATACTACTTAAAGCATTGTACAGATTTAATATGATCCCTATCAAATTACTCAGGACACTTTTCACAGAATTGGAACAAATAATCCTAAAATTTATATGGAATCACAAAATACCCAGAATTGCCAAAGAAATACTGAAGAAAAAGAATGAAGCTGGAGGAATAAACCCTCACAGACTTCAAACAATACTACAGAGCTACAGTAATCAAAACATCATGGTATTGGTACAAAAACAGACCTATGGACCAATGGAACAAAATAGAGCCCAGAAATAAACCTACAAATTTTTGGTCAATTAATCTTTGACAAAGGAGGGAAGAACACATAATGGAGTAAAGACAGTCTCTTCAGCAAACGATGCTGGGAAAACTGGACAGCTGCATGGAAATCAATGGAGTTAGAATACTCCCTCACATCATATACAAAAATAAACTCAAAATGGCTTAAAGACTTAAACATAATACAAGACACGATAAACCTCTTAGAAGAAAACATAGGCAAAATATTATCTGACATAAATGTCACCAATGTTCTCTTAGTGCAGTCTACCCAGGCAATAGAAATAAAAGAAAAAAATAAACAAATGGGACCTAATTAAACTTATAAGTTTTTACACAGCAAAGGAAACCATAAGCAAAGCAAAAAGCAACTTATGGAATGGGAGAAAGTATTTACAAAAGATGAGACTAACAAAGGCTTAATTTCCAGAACATATAAATACCTTATATAACTCAATATGAAAAAAATAAACAACCCAATCCAAAAATGGGCAGAAGACCTAAACAAGCAATTCTCCAATGAAAACAGACAAATGGCCAATAGCAAATGAGAAAATGTTCAGTATCACCAATTATCAGAGAAGTGCAAATCAAAACTACAATGAAGTATCACCTCATACCTATCAGAATGGCTATCATTCAAAAGTCCATAAATGATAAATATTGGAGAGGATGTGGAGAAAAGAGACCCCTCCTACACTGTTGATAAGAAGGTAGTTTGGTGCAGCCATTATGGAAAACAGTACAGTGATTCTTCTAAAGGCTAAAAATTGACTTACCATATGATCCAGCAATCCCATTCCTAGACATATATCCAGAGGAAACTTTATTTCAAAAAGATGCATACACCCCAATGTTCATAGTAGCACTATTTACAATAGCTAAGACATGGAATCAACCTAAATGTCCATTGACAAATGGCTGGATAAAGAAGCTGTGGTATATTTATACAATGGAATACTACTCAGCCATAAAAAGGAATAAGATAATGCCATTTGCAGCAGCATGGACAGACCTGGAGATTGTCATTCTAAGAGAAGTAAGCTAGAAAGAGAAAGAAAAATGCCATATGACATCACATATCTGTGGAATCTGGGGAAAAAAAAAGACAAGCAAACTTATTTACAAAACAGAAAGAAACTCACAGACTTAGAAGACAAACCTATGGTTGCCAGTGGGGCAAGGGGTTGGGAAGGGAAAAATTGAGAGTTGAGATTTACGATACTTACATGTATATAAACATATATATATATATATATATATATATATATAAATAGATAAATAATAAGTTTATACTGTATAGCACAGGGAACTATATTCAATATATTGTAGTAATTTATGGTGAAAAAGAATATGAACATGCATGTATGTACGTTCATGTATGACTGAAGCATTATGCTGTACACCAGAAATTGACACAACATTGTAAACTGACTATGCTTCAATAAACAATATATATACAAAAAATAAAAATTAAAAAAAGCTCATTGACATCTCAAGAGCTCTACACAGATGTTATAGATATATTTTTGTTTTGATTTCTCTTTGGAAGAGGCAAGTTTTTATGAGAATAAGCATTTTCCTAAATAAACATTTCCCTTAGGAAGTGTAAATCCCAACTGTTTCAAGCAAGAAAGGGTTTGTCCATTATGCCTGTAAAGGACAAGCAAGTCAAGTGATGACTAACAAAGAATATGAAAGGTGAGTGATTTGCCAATAAGATGAGCAATGGGTGGAAAGGTGAATGCAAAAGTTTTTACCTAGGGGTAGGTAAAGAATTAGAACAGGGACAGCAAATGAAGGCAGTGGAGGTACTGAGGACACTGAATCTTGTTTTCACATTCTTCTGATATTTTAGTGGTGGCAAGCTCAAATGCTTGTTATGGTCAGGAAAACAGCATAAAAAGAAGCGGTTGATAATGTAGGTAAAAATGCAGACTATGTGCCCATCGCAAGGAAGCAGCCACTCCTCCCAGCCAGCTTATTGCTTCCAAAATGAAAATATATGCCCAGTGTTTCCAGGACTACTACATTTTCATAGGAAGCAAAAATTAAGACTACCACGTCTTGTCCTAATTTTAAAATGTTCTCTCCTAATCAAGCAGAATGAGATTCAGTATGTAGGTCACGTTTAGCAATGTTTGTAATTAACCAGTGGAAAGTTATACAGTGGCTACTACTCAGGCACAAAACAGAATAAAATAATGCCATTTGCAGCAACATGGATGGACCTGGAGATTGTCATTCTAAGTGAAGTAAGCCAGAAAGAGAAAGAAAAATACCACATATCACTCATATGTGGAATTAAAAAGAAAAGAAGACACTAATGAACTCATCTACAAAACAGAAACAGACTCACAGACATAGTAAACAGCCTTATGGTTACCCAGGGGGGAAGGGGTGGGAAGGGATAAATTGGGAGTTCAAGATTTGAAAATATTAACTACTATATATAAAAATAGATTAAAAAAATTCTTCTGCATAGCACAGGGAACTATACTCAATATCTTGTAGCAACCTATAATGAAAAAGAATATGAAAATGAGTATGTGTATTTATACATATGACTGAAACATTATGGTGAGCACCAGAAATTGACACATTATAACTGAGTATACTTCAGTAAAAAAATGGTGGAAAGTAATGGTGTGAGAAGTTAAACCCCACATCTTCCTAATGGAAGGCAAGCTTGCTGACTGGTAATGTCTTGTCCAGCCTAGGGGTCAGTACAAAGTCCCGGACCACTACCCAAGGAAGGAGTGGTGCAGGTGAGTAGGGTGACTCTCTGCCCTCCACGAGCAGTACTCGGTTCTCCTGTGTTCAGAGATGAGAAAATAATCAATATGTCAATTTGACTTTGTGCTCACTTGCTGTTAAGTCTCAGCTGACCTTCAGAGTTCAAATATGGTCAAGATGAAGACTGGGAGTAAACAGGAAAGGCTGGGTTCTCCCAGGGTCTCACTAGAACATACGCAGCATGCAGTCAGGGAGTCTAGCCTTTCCTCTGCCCTCTTCCCAGCACCTAGACAAGAGGGCACCTTGCAGTAGCTCAGCACATGGCCCTGGAGGAACGGCTGGAATTTGAAGAGGGCAGAGCCTCACCTGCTAAAGTGTGTCTTGATAAAGATGTTCCACATGACAAGATGTGCTTTAGTGAGATAATGCTGGTAAGTCATAAAGAAGACTTAGAGGAACAGATAACTCAAGACAAGAAAGCCAGGTAAAAGAATGTCCCCAGAGCGAAAGAATAAGGAACTGAAATAGAGCAGTGAGATTAATTACCCAATAAAGGACCAGAGGGAAAAATCTTCCAAAACACAGAGACATTTTTCTTCACTGTACGTAAGAGTTATTGAAGTCCAGGTTTCAAATTACCAACATCTCGGAAGATCTTTGCTTTCTAATGGATTATATTTCTATTTATTTGTCTGATGAAAAGCCAGAGTTAACCTAAGAGTGCTTCAATCCTTTGATTTCAAAAGGGCTTTAACATTTCTTTAACTCTGTTTCTGTTCTACGGAATCAGGGAACATTTCTATTAAAGTTAGGAAGATACCGTATTACAGATGAAAACCACCGACTTCCTGGAGATGTCACTGATCGTCCTGTACAGACCAGGAGGATTCTTCAGTCCCTGGAGTGAAGGTGTAACTCTCTTAGAGGCAAAAGGTGTCTTTTCACGTGGCTGTGGAGTTATAGCCTCAGTCTCCAGTTTCATTTACCAAAAGGGGTAGAATTGAAAGTACATTCGATTCTCTTTCCTTCTCTTTCTAGCCAGTTGGGGATAATCTGTTCTTTAGACTGCAATGTCTCATACTGACGGCAAGGGTTTTTGTGTTTCCCAAAGTAAGAAATAATCTTCACACTGGGGCGCTGGGCCACTTCACTGGACTCCTGCTCCTACCTCATCACCCACTGTCACAGTTTGGCTTCTGCTGAAATCAGAACCTGAGATGAAAACTCAATTAATTCAGCCAGTGATCTCAGAAAGAAAGAATGAGACAGTGAGGAGAGTTAGACCAGAGAACGATTTCAAGTCCGCAGAAGCAGCCCTGTTTAGGGAGACTATTGTGGGAGACGGGGGCCTGATTGCCTCGAAAACTTTGAAAGTGAATAATATGTAACCAGGATCATTTACCTGAAAAGAAGGTGGCTGGAATATTGATACACCGCCTTCCATCTCCCGGTCTTTGAAGGCTGCCCTCAGGGCACGGACTCCCTGTGCTTTGCCCACACACACACACACAGGCTCAGCTGGCTCCGGGGTGGAGGGAAGGACCCAGGAGAAAGCAGACTCAGCTTCACTTGACCTGGGGAATCGTTATTATGAGCTGAGCTGAGCTCACCCAGACCCACTCATCCCAAAAGCTGCTGAAATCAGATGCCGGCTCAGACGGTGTGAGCTGGGCTACCAGGAGAAACAGCAAGGCCTGCCTTCCAGGAGCAGAGCTCGCAGGGCCTGCCTCTCACCATGTGCGCTCCGGTCCTCCCAGCTCAGTTGACCCCAATTCCTACAAGAAGCCCGCTGTGCAGCTCTTACTTGAAGTCTGCTTTTCAGACCCAACTCTTTCCTCAGCTCATCCCCAAATCTCCGTTTACAGCGGAGATGATCATATTATGATGTTCCCATCTCAAAACGTAAGTTACAAGTTTCTCCAAATTGGCTTTACCAGGAAGCCCTGGACTTAGGAAGTTACAGAGCTTTCATGAATGAACCTGACTGTGTGATGCACTTTTGTCTTCTGAGGGCTCACCCCTGGTTAGAACTTGGGGAGAAGGGAGACTGAATGACCAGGAAACAAAAACCACCTCGGTGCCTACACATTTGAATTGTCCTATAATTATTATTTTTGGTCCTCACTGGTCTTGAGCATCATTTTGATTAATAGTTGCCTGCATAATAAAACATATTTCCTAATGTTAGGATAAAAATGTATTTTAATAATTTATCTGTAAAATTTCTCTAAGCCCAATTACTCTGTAAAATGTCACATGGACACATTTATGACATATAAATATTGCTGCCCTAGAAAATAAATATAAGTGGATAATGTCTTATAAATATCTGATAATTAATATGCTTTTAATAGGCAGTACATAATCTCAACCATTATTTTTAGCGTCTTATTTTGTAGGATATAAAATATTAACTGCTTCAAGATTGTTATATATTATATAAAGAATCACTAATGATAAGGTCACTGGACTTAATTTGCTATTGGTTTCCTTTTTGAAAGATTTATTATGGGTTAATGAGTAATATAAAAGGGCTAAATTTTTCATTTTAGATCACTTTTAGATTTATTGCATAGAACTATTTCACTATGTAATGTTAAATCAAATTATATTGCCCCTGAATTTAGAATTAGCATTATGTATTTGCATATATATGCTTTAAATTCAGAGAGAGCCAGATCTGCAGAGTTTCTTTTTCCTCTCTGAATGTTTTTCCACAGTATCAATAAATCAACATTGTAAAAGTGAAACTTTGTTTCCTATTGATTACTGATGTTAAAAATGTTTATTTTAATTGCTTTATGGGGAGAAAATGGAAAGAGAAAACTTAGTAGAAATCTGTAATCACCAGACAGTTATGTGCATTAACAGGCTAAAAAGTTAAAATTGACTACAATTAAAGGGGAAGGGGGGATAATTTAGGAGTCTGGGATTAGCAGATACAAACTACTATATATAAAGTAGAGAAACAATAAGTTTGTACTGTGTAGCACAGGGAACTACATTCAATGTCTTATAGTAACCTATAATGAAAAGGAAAAAAATATATAAAGTTATATAACTGAATCTCTATGCTATAGACCAGAAACTAACACAACATTGTAAATCAATTAAACTTCAATTAAAAATGAAATCAAATTACTTGAAGAGTGAAATGTTCTCTCATTTTGAAAGATGTTTGAATGCTTCTAATGTCCTAGGCACTTTTCTGGACACTGAGACACACTGTGGGGCAGAAGGTAGAAAAAATCCTGCCTGGAAGAGACTCAATTCTAGGAGGAAGAAATAAAATAAATAATTACCTAAGTGATAAGTTAGCAATAATTGCTATGAAGGAATAAAACAGTAAGTGGACAGAGTGACATAGTATTACTTTATATAAAATGGGTAAGCATTAAGAGAAATTCACACTTGAGACCTGATTAAATAAGTGAGGAAACTGGCCATATATAAGAGAGTTGTTTACACCCAGATGGAAAAGCAGGAGGTCAGCTGGGGGAGGAGGGGTCATGACAGGGGAGAAGGCAGTAGAAACTGGGCCAGAGAGGTGGCCAGTGACCGGATTCTGTTGGACCAAGCAAGACAAAGGAAGGAGTGAATGTTACGCTATTTGTAGCCATGGAAGCTTTTGAGCTGGGGATAAAGTGATTTGTTTCATATTTAAAAATGATCAGGCTGGTACTTGATAAGGGATACATTTTACTGTGACAAGAATAGAAGACAGGTGCAGCCACTGTGGAAAACAGTATGGGAATTCCTCAAAAGACTAGGAATAGACTTACCATGTGACCCAGGAATCCCATTCCTGGGCATATAGCCAGAAGAAACCCTACTTCAAAAGGACACCTGCACCCCAGTGTTCATAGCAGCACTATTTACAATAGCCAAGACATGGAAACAGCCTAAATGTGCATCAACAGACTGGATAAAGAAGAGGTAGTATATTTATCCAATGGAATACTATTCAGCCATAAAAATGACAACATAATGCCTTTTGCAGCAACATGGATGTCCCTGGAGAATGTCATTCTAAGTGAAGTAAGCCAGAAAGAGAAAGAAATATACCATATGACATTGCTCATATGTGGAATCTAAAAAAAAAAAAAAAAGAACATAAATACAAAACAGAAACAGACTCATAGACATAGAATACAAATTTGTGGTTGCCAAGGGGGAGGGGGGTGGGAAGGGACAGACTGGGAGTTCGACATTTATAGATACTAACAGGCATATGTAGAATAGATAAACAAGATTATACTGTATAGCACAGGGAAATATATACAAGATCTTGTGGTAGCTCACAGCAAAAAAAAAAAGCAAAAATGAATATATGTATGTTCATGTATAACTGAAAAATTGTGCTCTACACTGGAAATTGACACAACATTGTAAAATGACTATAACTCAATAAAAATGTTAAAATAAAAACAATGGAAGACAGAAATAAGTTAAGGTGTTATACTTCAGGCAGGAGATGATGGTAGCTTGGACTAGGGTGACTGCAGTGCAGGTTGTGAGAAGGGGTTAAATTTTAATTATTTTGAAGATTCAGTCCACAGGATTTGATGATAGACTTCACAGAGATGTATAAACAAAGAGTCAAGAATAAGTCCATCATTTTGGCCTGAGAAGCTCAGTGAACCATGATGCCATCCACTGAGGTAGAAACACTGGTGGGGAACAGGGTTGGGATAACTCCTCAGGACTAAAAATCAGTTTGATACCTTACGGAAATCCAAGTGGACATGCTGACTAGTTATTTTAGTAAATGAGTTGAGAGTTCAGGAGAGAGTCCAGGGCCCATGAAAACAAATTTGTTCAGTGTCAGTATATGCATAATATTTCAACAAACACCTGGATGGAACACTTAAACAAACACTTAATGGATGAATATATCTAGAGAAGGGAAAGGAAGAATGAAGTTCCAAACAGTTACAGGACCCCCTAAAGGAGGCAGAAAACAATGAAGAGATTAGTGATTGTGGGAATCATGGAGTCCAAGTCTGGAAAGTGTTTAAGTAGAAGGAATGTGTAAAATGCTCCTGAAAGTATGACTAAGATAAGGAAAGAGAATTTGCTTTTGAATTTGTCAACATGGTACTAATGGGTGATCTCCAATAAGCAGAATTCTATTTCAGTTTTGTGATTAAAAACAAGACTGGGAAGAGGTTTGAAAGAAATGGAAAGTTAGGAACTGGATACTCAATATAGACAATAGATTTGAAAATTTTGTTCAAAAAAGAAAAATGGAGTTTAACAAGTATAAAAAAGGAAAGATTCAGAAATAAAATGAGGAAGAGTTAGTATTAATATTTATATGTTGGTGGGAGAGGCACAGTATGGAGGAAAGAATATATGTTGCAGAAAATAATTATAGGATGAATATCCTTTAATGATAGATGATAAAGTTCAGAATCAACTTACCAGTAGAAGGGTCAACCATAGACATGAATATGGAAGACAGAGAAAAACACAGTATGAGGGTAGGTCTTTGTAGGATGGTAGTTGTTGGGGGAATGATAAAGATGTTCGCTTCCTATCACTTTACTTTCTCAGGAATATAAGAGACAAAGATTTAAATCAAAACTTAAGTAGAGGGAGGATGGGTGGGTATTTAAAAAGGGAAGAGAGAGCTAGAAATAATAGGCTAGAATCCTGGGAAACTGAGTAGGGAAAAGTAGCATTTGTCAGCACCAAGGGCTTCCTTGAGGTCTGTGGTTAGGAAGTCAAGCTAAGAGCATCCAGTGTATGAGAGAGAGAGAGAGAGAGAGTGTGTGTGTGTGTGTCTGTGTCCAAGTGCATTTTTTTTCTCCTGTTCTATGCATCTCATGTGAATGAAAAATAGACGGCAAGTTGGAATTAACTTCAGGATTGAGGTATTCTAAAGTGAGTATTATGGAACGGGAGAGAAGCTGATAATGAAAGTAAGTAAGGTAGTGGTATGATTGAGAGCCATGGAATTAGACTGGGGAAATAAATGGGAGATAAGGATTTGGTGGGAGGAAGAGGCAAGCATGTGGTTTCGGGTGGCATTCAGGAGCAAGAATTCTCACGAGATTTGTGTGTTTCGTCCCACTCACCTCTTCGGCTAATCCCATGCCAGCCCCTCCTCCATTCCGCCTCATCTTTTCTCCTGAGACGTCTGTCTGTCCTCGGTTTGCACTACTCTGCCCTGTGCTAGAGATGGCGTTGATCTGGTTATTTCCCCCAAAGTTCACTAACACAACTACTTTGTATTATAAACTTTCACTAAATGTTTGAAGTAATAATTTAAAGCACACTAGGAAAAAAAAGTTGAATTGCATATGTTTCTCCTAAAAATCTGTTGGCTGTTTCTAAAGATCAGAACTTACTTAACTGTATACTGTATAGCACAGGGAAATATACACAAGATCTCGTGGTAGCTCACAGCAAAAAAAATGTGACAATGAATATACGTATGTTCATGGATAACTGAAAAATTGTACTCTACACTGGAATTTGACACAACATTGTAAAATGACTATAACTCAATAAAAAAATGTAAAAAAAAAACAAAAAACTTACTTAACTGGTTCTGAAGTTCTGGTTTACCAAAACCTTGTCAAACATCGTTTCCTGAGGCACTCCTATCTCCACCGCCGTTTTCTTTACCCCTCTTTCCAAGAAACCAATGAAAAGGAAAAGGCCCACCCATAATGGCATTTCAGACCTCACGCAGGCACCAAACTCACCCAGCCAGCGCTCCCACTCACTCAGAGTTTTCAGTTAGCATTTTAGCAGTTCTCTCTTAGAATATCAACTGATATTCAAGGATTATCTAATATGGAAAAAAAGACATTTCTAAGAGATACATGAAGGGAAAAAACCACATACACACAGAGGAAAAAAAAGGAATTTGGGGGAATCTGAAGACAATGACAGAAATAAAGCAATAAAAAAACAAAAAACAATCTGTAAGTATTACTACAGAGAAAAGAGAAGACTTTTTAATCAGTGAAAATTACTGGGGGCAGGGTATAACTCAGAGTGGTAGAGCGCATGCTTAGCATGCAGGAGGTCCTGGGATCGATTCCCAGTACTTCCTCTAAAAATAAATAAACCTAATTACCTACCCCACCTCCACCAAAATAAAATAGTTTAACAATTTAAAAAAAAAGAGCTTGAAAATTACCAAATGCATGAAAAGTATTAGATAAGAAGAAAGAGATTTTGGCAATTACAAATTAGAGCTAAGCATTCTGTAAGAATATAATAAAATCATTGGGGAAAAGGATGTAAGCATATCTTTTCCAAAATGAGCAAAAATAAAATAAAAGAGGGAAATTGATAGAGTTATAGTAATATTAACAGTGACTTTTTGACTAATAAATTTTTGATACAACCTTTTGGGAAGAGGTAATGAGGAAAAAAGTACATATGTTGATGAAGGGGGATGGTGATAGCTAAATCCTTATTTTCCCATAGACAAAAAAATTACTTAGGGTAATGTGCAAACTAGAAAAAAATCGACAAACAGCAATATGAGCAGGTTGTTTTGAAATATGGGGGTAAATTCTAGGCAGAATATTTAGGAATGGGACGTAGTTGCTTGTTGAAGCAGGTTTCCTTTGTTTTCTATATTTACCTTAGATACTATCCCCCACTCTTCACGCAGCTGTATTTGGGAAGTCAGAGCTTTCCCGTTGTTATTTCCAGCATGGTACATTTTACATGTAAATGTTGTTTTAGACTCACAATTAAGAAGTGGCTATAGTGTACTTATTGCAAACCACGGGGCCCTCATTACACACAGTTGTGGAAATGAAAGTCTTTCAAGGAATCTGGGAATCTTCAAAATCTTTGCAATTAGACTAGTCTTTGTACAGTGTCTATTTTTTTCTCTATTCCAGCAGAATACCAGACCATCAACTGCAGCTAGAATTCTTAGGTGTTTCTCCTGCTCAATTTGTGATGGGGGCAGGGTATAGCTCAGGGGTAGAGCATGTGCTTAGCTTGCATGAGGTCCTCCATTAAAATAAATAAATATAAATAAATAAACTCAATTACCCCCCTCAAAAACCCCAAAAATAATAAAGTAAAAAAATGTAAAAAGAAACAAAATATTTAAAAAATTGTGATAGAAGGATGACTTTTCCCCCTGTAGGTTTACATATACACTCTGCAGATTCTACATCCCCTGGGAATGTCACAGCCTTTGCATTGGTTTAACCTCTGCTTGGCTAAGCCTGCAGCCCTCTGGGGACCCCGCTGCCAGCACAACTGTAGTCCATAAGGTCCAATTATATGAAATATATCTGTTTTTAGGAAAATAGTCTCATCTTTGTAGGTTTTTAGGTACAGTTTTGGCTCTTGATATACTTCATCTTATCTTCTTATCTATACACATATGTATGTATCTACCACTACATTACTGGCATTTCAATCTTAAACCAAATCAGGTTTTCCAAGGCCTTTCCTGACTGCGCTGTTTAAAGTTATCTGCCCAACTTCTAATATTATCCCAGTCCCTCATAACCGCTTTTCTACATAATTTTTCCCTATGGCAACTAATATATCTAGGATAGATCATGCTAAGTTATGAGCTCTTTCAAATTTATCTGTTTAAGGGAGAGAGTAAATATGAATGAATTATTTTTATGGCCATAGCTTTCTAGCACAAATTTGAGAATTTAATACTCGAATCCTCCCGGGAAGCAGTTTAGTGAGTTGCCCATCTCGGGTGGCCTGAAATGAGGGCTAAATCGACTCAGAATTGACAACATGTACAGGACACGCTGGCCACACAAGTCACTGCATGGAGGTCCCCTGAGCCTCAGACTAAACCATCCATCCAGGTGTGAAGCCACCTTCACAATGGCCTGTGAGCCAGGTGTTTGTACCCTGCCAATAAATCTTCTTGAAATTAAGAGGAAAGCTCATTTCTTCCAACATGAGAAGCCTACAGTGGAGTTAACCAAAACACAAGCATAATTTGCTGACTTCAAAATTCAAAATTTCCTTGGGAAACAGGCCACACAAATTCCAATTTAGAGATTGCAAGGAAGCCCAGAGAAAATCATTGTTTCTTAAGTGGCCTTCCCAGGAATCAGTTTCACAGTATGCTCCGTGAATGTGTTTATGTGAGCATCCTTCCAAAACAGCTTGAAAACCCCAAAATAATAGAAAATAAATAAAAAGTGTTTCAGAACTCAGGGAATCCATGAGAAGAAGTTGGAGTTTTTTTCATCAAAGATGAACAGTGGATATATTTTGATTAATCAATGATTAATAAAAACTGGCATTTAGTTCAGTGGTACACTTTACTATTATATTGTATTAAATGCTCATCATTCATGAATATTTATCTAGCATGTATAAGGTGCAGGCATTCTTCACCAGCTCTGCTGGGCAGCGCCAATCTAACTCACCATAATCTATCACCTCAACCACTTCCAAAACTTCCTGATTCATCTTTCTGCTTCTGTTACGGAAACTCTTAACCCATTCTCCATACAGAGGTCAGAGTCATTTAATAAGCATGTAAAATAAAAACCAAACCAAACAAAAACTAAAAAAAAGAACTGTTTATTTTCAATCTCACTCCTTTCTCAAACTACTGCCCCATTTCTTATTTTCTTAAAAAATAGAAATCTTCCTTTAGAGGGGAAGATGTAGCTCAAGTGTTAGAGCACATGCTTAGCATGCACAAGCAAGGCCCTGGGTTCAATCTCCAGTACCTTCTTTAAAAATAAATACATAAAAATAAAAATTTTCCTTTAAAAAGCTGTATATATTCATCTCAGCCATTTTCTCACATTCTCTCTTAAATCTACTTCAAACACATGTTTGCACCCTCCTTTCCAGCAAAACTGCCTCCTTGCCAGTGTCACCAGTGACGTTTGTGTTGCTAATGCCGATGGTTAATAACATGTGACACAGTTGATCACTCCCTCTACTCAAAATAATTTACTTGTCTATATTCAATATCTTGTAGTAACCTACAATGAAAAAGAATATGAGTTAGAATATATGCATGTACGTGTATGACTGAAACATTAGGTTGTACACCAGAAATTGACACATTATAAACTGACTATACTTCAATGAAAAAACTTCAGATGATACATGTTAGATTTTAAACCTTAAAAAAAAAAACACAACTTTATCTGCTCTTGCTTTTACTCCTGTATCACTGACTGCATTTTAAAATTTCCTTTGCTAGTTCTTCTTTCTATTCTGGACCCTTAAACACCGTAGTGCCTCTGAGCTCAGTCCTTGGTCCTTTTCCTCTGTGCTATCTACACTCCCTCTTTTGTGATCCTGTTCAGCACCAGAGTTCATGTCTGAAGACTCCCAAATTAATGTTTTGATTGCAGACTACATAATACAGCCAGCTTTGTACTTAACTTCTCTACCGCAGCGTCTATTTGGTAACTCAATCTTAAATTTTGAAACGATGCTAAGAACCATAGCTTGCAGTGAAAATAGAGGGGTTGTGAAAAGCAAAATAAAGAACATGTTAATCCTTCAAACTTCAGGATAAATTTAAAATGTCAGGACACTGTGTTATCTCAAGTAATTTTACAAAAAGTGTTTCTCAGTCTTATTAAGCTCAGTGTGTCATTTCTTATTTTAACACCATTGGCAGCAGTAACAGTAGCAAGACAACAACACGGGGAATGGTACTTCTGGTTGGATGTGTGTGGTCCCAAGTACAAATGTCAATAATTTGGAAGATGATGGGCCATCAGAAATTTAGAAAAGACATGGTTTTATAGCCAAAATATAATGCTTCTTATTTATGTAATAACATCATAGTTTTAATTTATTTTTAATTTATGCTGAGATTTTTGTGCCTGTAACAGTTGTTATCAAGGTAACCTCTGAAGTTATTATTCCTCAGGAAAGACACCTGCAGGTTCTTTGTTCTGGTAACTTAACTTTCTCTTGCCTTTGGATCACTTACTCACTGGAAATGCTTCTAGTTCTTTATCAGGTTTGTTTTTCAATATCATTTCTATGTGTTTTATTACTCCTGAGAGCTTGTAATCTAATATTAGATTCACTTAACTTGCTTCCTTCAAGAAAGGAACCCAAAAGATCCAAGTGGTGTAGAATTTGGACATTAATACATTGTGATTTGAGATTTGAATACATTCTTGCTGGGCCCACATAATTAATATTGGTTAGCCAAAATAACATGGTTTTTGCATTTCATAAATTCATTTTCATAGCAGAAATTTAGCGGGCCAATATTCTTCCCTTTTTTAAGTTCCTTGATGACTTTTGCACTTATTTTTGGATAAAATTGATGTTGTGGAATGATTATCAGTAAGTCAGCTGACTCCAAATCGTGTTTTTCTGGTGGAACTTGAAATTCACAAGGATTCCCTGATTGATTTCCAGCCCATAAATGTGTTTAAAAAAGCTAAACTTACTATATTTTTTAAAATGACACTTGTGCAATGGATATAACAGTATTGTTTCTTAGAATATTCATTCATCATACTTTTTTTCTATATTATAAGCATATAAATATACTTCAGGTAAACTTCAATTCAAAAAACCATAAGAGTATAAAATACCTTGATAGATAATCCACATATTTCTCAGTCTTTAATGAATTTTAGATTAAAAGACATAATTTTTGTTTTTATTAATTTCTTTTTTAAGAAATAAAGAGTCTTTGACTCTCCTGTCCACCTTGCATGTGATGGCTATTTCAGGTTTTGCAGAGTTGATACGAGAGCGCCAATTTTTTACAGCCAATGTGGTGATAGAATCAGGGCAGGTAGAGGTTTACCTGTATAACCAGGAGCACAGAGGCAGAGGCATCCACCTGTTCTGTTGACACAATTTTCTCCACTAGGACAAGGTAAGATTTCAGATTTATTTATATCCAGTTCACAAAAAGATCCATGATACCCAGGTCCATAATGGCATAAAAATCTAGAGAAAAAATGAGAAATAAAGTAGGATTTGATTATATACATAATTCATATGTGTATATTAAACATCAGACTTTTAATATAAATAAATGGTAATATTTCCATTTCATTTATTTAGGAAGGTAACCTATAATGAAAAAGCTTATGAAAAGAAATATAGTATATACACATATGACCGAAACATGCTATACACCAGAAATTGACACTGCTCAATAAAAGAAAACGGGAAGTGAGAAAAAGTGAAAAAAAAAAAAAAGAATATATCAAAGCTAGCACGCTCATTGAGGGCTTCTGGAATGTTGTTCCTAGTAAAGTATGTGAAAGGAATCTGTGTTTTTGAATAGATATTTAAAAACAATTTTGCCAATTAAAATGATTTCTGAAGATGCTTTATATATTAAAAAACAGAAAATATAATTTCTTTGTTGGTTATAAACCTTGGGAGTTCCCCAAGTGAAATTTGAAACTTGCCCTGCACACAGAGAGCAAGAAGAAACCAATGAAAGAGACACACACAGACCAGCCCAGAGTGGTAGGTGACAAGTTTAATAAGCAAGGGCACATACATACAAGGCTTTTCTTGGGAACCACAAAATGAGTAGATCTCTGAACCTGCCTATCAGAATCTTAAGTTTATACAGAGGTCTTACTAAGGTTCAATAGCACATTATTATCTGAGGCTGCATACTTGCTGTGGCTCCTAGCATGGGGGTGGTGGGTGGAGTGCACAATTCAAGGATGGGGAGGGGTGAGGAACCTCTCACTACCCTGGTCCAGCTCCTGAGTCAACCAAGGTCGAGTCCTCTTTATGACCTTCCCAACAGTCTTCTAGATATTTTTCTCCTTAAAAGTTCTTTATGTGGGAATTTTTTTTTTAATGAGTGTGTTTGGGTAAATAATTACCAGAACTTTGATAAATACTACTGAGCTTAATACTGTACCTGGATTCATTTCATTATTGTGTAAATATAATCTTTAACTATAATTTCTGTTGAAAATTAAAGATTAATCTCCATGTGGATTGAATGACTTTTTTCCTGATATTAAATTGCTCCTGGTTAACTTTAAAAAAAAAATCCTTTTATCAAAAATAATTTCATTAGTGCTTAATCATGCTGACAGATGTTGGAGAAATCGGATGTTAGTCAATGATTAGATGTCAGACTCAAAGTATCATGAACTTCAAGAGGGAGTGGCTCAAAAGCCTTGTCATTGAGCATTGTTTCCAGAAACTTCATCTGAACCCCTTTTCAATGTCCAGTTGTCCCCTCTTTAGCTTGTACATCAGCCTATGATGACTCTGAGTTGCTGAGTTCAGATTTGTCCTTGACTTTTCTTTGGAAGTATTTCTTTGTTCCTACATGAATTTCTTTCTATTGATTCAGACACTGTGTCATTTGACTCTTGACTTCTGTCCTTTACAGTCTAAGCTTTGGCAGCTATATACATGGCTACATGAGGCTGGATCACCCTGAATTTATTCTCAGTCTGTTCTTGGATATTGTGCTCAACATGTCTGTGTTTAAAACCTAGTTAGTCTGTATCTATTCACCCAAAGGTAGAAGACCAATCCTCTTGAGATCTAATTGTGACACATTTTAGTTATGCATATATGAAATAGTATCAGTAAAAGCAACAGCCAAATAATTGATGATAAAACCAATAGAAAATGTTAAGAAAAAGATAAAAGAGATAAGATAATTTAGTGTTTCCTAATTTGACTTCTATATTCACAGAAAAATATTAATGAAAACATGGAACTAATTTCTACAGATTAAGTTGAGAGAAAAGTACACTTAATAAAACAAACTACGTTTTTTTTTTTTACACTGTTTATTTCCCCTCTTGCAAATGTCTAGGGAAAAAAAAAGGTTTCACTAAGTTTCCTTGCAATGCTTTGGACAGATTTTTATTCTGATTTTCTGAAGGGACTCTTTCAATTTTGACATAATTGTAATTTCAATGAAAACAACCCACATAACCAGAAATCTAAGAAGCCCAAGCTCCTCACGCACACATACTAAATGACTGCATGCGAGACATTGGTCATGTACCCAGGTCCAAGGGTAAATAAGCCTGACTTTGCTTTTGAAAGTCTCAGAGAGAAGTTAGGGACAGAAAAGCTTTTACCTATTATTCATTAAGAAAGAGTAGGATCTTTGTAATCTTTGGACAGAAGGCATTAAAATTGCATGTGCAATGTCCTGTGGGTGTAAGAAAGAACTGTACTTCTCAGGATCTCACCATGTGGCCAGGGAAATGACTGTAATCACTTTTTCAGGGTGATGTTAATCCAATTACTGTGACTCTTTGAAGTTATGTTCAAATAGGAAAAACTTTCTCCATCTCCACTGTCTCACTAGTATCTTTCAATGCAGTGCAAGATCATGAAAAGAATCTTTTAAATGTTTACTAAAATCACGATATGCTTGCTAATGAAACTGTCCTTGATTGCTGTTCCCTGTTCTCAGTGAATCCATGATGATTTCAAGGGGCCACAGAGTTGGAGTCGGGCAGTGTTCTCAGATGTGGCAGTACAAGGTAGGACCAGTAAATGGTTTTTTTCATACTGATGGGTTTGAAAATGCTATATTACTACAAAATACATAAGCTAATGACTTTGACCTCAATTTAGACACCTGTTGCACATATTAGGACAGCTCTATCATACCTCCAGGAGGTGGAAAATCTACTTTCTCATCTGGAATGTTGAATATTAGAAATCATTTTGGGACATCTTTCTTCTCAATGATAGATTTATCATAATGACTACTGACTTTCTCAATCTAATCTAAATAACAATTTATTCATTAAATTTATAAAATTTCCCCCCCTCTCTATTTCTCTCATTTTGAAAATGAGGAAATATCCTTATCCCTTGCCTTTTGCCACCCAAATTTTATTTTCTGTGACTACAGGAAGATTCCTGAGTGACTTCATAATCAAATCAGTACCCTAGAATCTGGAACTTTCAACCGTCTTAAAACTGGAGATGTTCTCAATTGATGGTCTAAATTGAATCAATCATCTACACAATTTGCCAAATGGTGCATTTCTGACTCATCATTTATTCAACATTTCCTAGACGACATTTGATTGTTAGGAAGAGCTTTTCATTTTCTTTCATTCATTTATTCATTTGGTCATTTATTTATTCAGTTATTGATTGTAGCTATATGGATTCATGATTTTTATTTTACTCAATGAGTCAGAACTATTGTAATTATACTATATAATATTATTATATATTGTATTAATATTATTATTATGAAACTATTGTTATTTATTTTAATCCTCAATTTTTCTGAGATTTGAAAACTGAGAGCCTCTTCAAGCTGTCTCTTGTATCCTTTTGACTTACCTCCATCATTCTTTGAGCACTTTCTTACTTTCTAGTGCAAGTTTACCTTATACATTTCCTGTCCTATATGTGAAATCAGCCATTTCTCCAAGAAACCCTGCTCCTTTAAGTGAAGAGTGCTATTTAGAAACCAAGATAAGTCATACACACACACACACACACACGTACATATACTTGTATTTATTTAACTGTGTGTCTATATATGCATATGCACACATATATGTCCATTTCTATACCTTGGTATATGCTTGTGTGTGTGTATATATATTATAAACATTACCTGTTAATTCATGGATTCATACTAACACCTCATTTCTAATTTGACATAATAGGGTTGATTTTTAGCTTAGCCAATTTCTATATCTATAATCCTTTTTTCTAACAATAAGAAACTTTGCTTTCATTATTTTAAATGTACATTTTTTACTCCTCCATCAGTTAATGTAAAAATTTTCATGTTCTCTGTCTTGTTATGGTGAAGATGTGGGATTTGTTTAGTTTTTTCATTGACGTATAATTGGCTTACAATATTATATTAGCTTCAGGTATACAAAATAGTGATTACATATTTTATATAAAATAATCACCATGATAAGTCTAATTACCATTTGTCACCATACAAAGTTACTACAATATTATTGGCTACATTGCCTTGGTTGTATGTTACATCCCTGTGACTTGTTTATTTTTATAACTGGAAGTTGGTACCTCTTAGTCCCCTTTACCTGTTTCATTTATCCTCTCACCCCTCACCCCTCTGGAAATAACCAATTTGATCTCTGTATCTTTGAGATATCGCCTCACACCTGTCAGAGTAGCTTTTATTAAAATAGAAGAAATAAGTATTGTCAAGGATGTGGAGAAAAGGGAACCCTTGTGCACTACCGATAGGAATGTAAATTGGTACAGCTGCTATGGAAAAGAATATGGAGGTTCCTCAAAAAATTAAAAAAAAAAGAACTACCATAGGATCCAGAAATTCCATTTCTGGGTATTTTTCCCAAAGAAAAGGAAAACACTAATTCGAAAAGATACATGCACCCCAATGTTCATAGCAGCATTATTTACAATAGCCAAGATGGGGAACAACCTAAGTATCCATCAACAGATGACTGGATAAAGAAGATGTGATACACACACATACACACACACAAAGGAATATTACTCAGACATACAAAAGAAGGAAATCCTGCCATTTGCAACAACATGGATGAACCTAGAGGCTATCATGCTAAGTGAAGTCAGTCAGCCAGAGAAAGACAAATACCATGAGTTTATTTATATGTGGAATCTAAAAAAACAAAACAAATGAACAAACACAACAAAACAGAGATAGTTTTATTTTTTATTTGTCTGTATAATCATTTTGAGAATGTATGTATGTATTTTTTTCTTACCCAGAATTCTCCTCTGATTACTTTTCAGTTCTAGTTACCAACTGAATTTTAACTCTGAGTCCTTCTGTAGTTTTATTACCAAAAGTTATATTCATTTAATACACAATATTAGGGAATATTTCTAAGAAAATTAAATCTTGATTCCAGAATAGAGCTTCTACTTAGAATCTCTGTGTTTAATCTTTCCTAGGAAAATTAAAACATGCATGTGCTCTCTCTTCCTCCATCCCTCCCGTCCCCCCACTTTCTCTCTCTCTCTCTCTCTCTCTCTCTCTCTCTCTTTCTCTCTTCCCTTCCCCTTCTATCCCCTTCTACCACTCAAATAGGAGAGGCAGGCACAGCACTTCACACTCCCAGCTCATTATCTCTGCACCTACCCTGGCCCCTCAAAATATTTAAAAAATGAAAGTGCATGGTTGTTTCTGAAAGGATCCCCACCAGATGTCTCCTCCTACTGGCCTCTGATTAAAGTACCATGAACCCTTCAGCAGTACTATATTTTTTCCTTCCATCAACACCTTCTTTATGCAGATTACATCTACCTAGGTTAAGGTGAAAATAACACAAGATAATCTTGTTTTTATTAATCCCTTAAGTGACCCATTTAATTTTATAGTAGTTATTGCACTGTATACTAAAAGTCGCTAAAACATTTATTCCTTTTGGTGAAAGTTTTTTAACAACTTTTAAAACAGAAACATGCATATGTTAAAATATCCTATCTCAATGAAAACATTAAGACCATGAAATATGTAATATATTTTTAATGAAATAGAAGTTTCTAATTTAAAGACAAGATTTTTATTTCAAAAGTTTCAGTGGAATTAAACGTTAATAGGTTGTCAAGGTTTTGAACGTTTTTGTTCAAATTTTTTTTAATTTGATGGTGATCTAAAACTTTTTAGTTAGATTTTCAACATACTTTTTCAACCACTAAAATACTTTTTAACAGGTAACTGCTGAAGAAAATTCAATACATTAAAATAGAGATTAAGAAGAGTAACTGTAATTTATATGAGGTGATATTGCCATAATGAAAAAAGATGGAAGAATGCAAGATAATCATAGGAGCTTACAGCCCTAAGATGAACTCCTGTTTTACATTATTCTTTTCTCTTGTTTTCATCTTATTTCAGATGAGAAAGTAATTAATAGGTAGAGAAATTGTTTTTATGCTTCTAGAAAGCTGCGTTATCTTAAAATACAGCCACTATACTGATTAAATCATATTATAAGATCCAAAACAATACAGATTTTTTAATGAGAGCTTTGATTTAAAAATGTTTTTGTAGTATTAAGATTTGATCTATATTTCTTTCAACAGATTTTTTTATGAAAACAGTCAAATACTAAAATAAGACTATAAAATGTTCCTGGTAAAACTTTATGATTAGAACTTCTTAGCCTATGTTATAGCAATTTTGTGAGAATATATAATACATTTTAATGAAATTTATACTGCTTTCTTGTGACACTAAATCTGCATTCCTGAACTACAATTCTTTATAAGCACTGAAGTTTCTTAATCAGAGCATGAACAATCTAGTTTATGTTTGCAACATGGTTTATATTAAAATTATATGAAGTTAAATAAATATTGTAGATAATATTTTAAAATTTTTAATTAGTTGTATAATGTGATGTAAATCTTATTATCTGTTCTTTTCTAATTTTTCATTTTTAATAGATACAGGCATATTTAAGTATACAAATAAATATAATAAAAAGTAAATACAGTACTTTGCACATGGAAAAGCTATCAGATTTATATTAATCTAAGAGGATACTGAATATGCTATCGTATGCATAGTTTATTTTGTGTGTTTCAATTTATCTTCTTTAAGATGCTGTAATTTGAGGGGTTGTACCTTTTGCACACCTCAAGCAAAAAGTAAAAAATAAACCAACTCTTTCTACCCAATATATTTTCTCCACAGAGTGATTATCTTTAAAATAGTCTTCGTATATCATTATTATTATTATAATTTTGGTACATTTTGGCACAGATTTAATCTGAAATAATGGTGCCATTGCAAAGTGTTCACTTGAATAAAAATAATTCTGGATTAATATCTGATTTCTAGGCAAAGATTTATAGGAGAATGTGCAGATTTTTGTTTTTCAGTTAAATGTATATTAACCAATTGTTTTCAACTGTGTTAACAGTAGAGGACTGTTAAACTCATGACTGTCACTCACTGACTGGTCACGATATTATTTTTGATAATGAGATGGCTATGATAATCACACCAGCCAGGACTTTGGAAAATTTTCTTTTCTGTGTCTTTTTAAATGAACCTGCCCCTGTTTCTCTAATTGTTCTGGTGACTTCTCTATTTAGTTACAGATTTTCAGTAGATTGATATTATTTTTAGTGACCTAAGTGTACTGATGACTGTGACTTTTAAAGACTATAGTTCAGTTGGATAATAAACATATTATCAAGTGTCAGAAAATGTCAATTCCAGTGTGCAGCTTTGCAGTGGCTTTGTAAAGAACTGGATCTATCATCTACATGCCATCCTATCTCAAGTCATTAATCTTTAAATGATGTCATTAGGATTAAGTATTAACTGTTTCAGCCCTCAGTTTCAATAACCAAGAGGACAGAATAAATTAAAAACGCTGATGTAACCAGGCAGTTCATTTCCATGCTTCAGTCTGTGTATTTTCTGTGGACCTATTTTCCAGTGGCTAAGGCTGTCTCCCGTTTAGTTGATAGCCTTGTTTATCTTAATTCTTTCCCACTCTTCTTCCTGGCCAGAATTTTAATACGGGTAGAGAGAGCTTATTTGCACCACACTTTTAAGCTTGACCATGATTCTCTTTCTGGACAGTGATCTAGAGGAAGGGTGCTATTTCTGAACCTAGAGCTTAAGAGGTTTTGCATGTTTCCACTCATCCTCCGGAACCCCTGCCATTTCACAAAAAAGAACTTGCTAGTACACAGAAGATGACAGGCATCTGAAGTAGAGCCATTTCAGCTGACATAACAGACTTGCAAACACCCCTCCCCATCAGCTACATCCCAGAGAAACCTGGATGAACCCAACTTATATTAGCCAAATGTCAGAAGACCACAGATACGAAAATAATGTTAAAAATGTTATTTTTAACCACTGAGTTTCCAGGTTTTCTACTAACAGAACAAACACGCTCAATATTCCAGAGAGATTAAGATTTAATTATAAAGGTCAGAAATTTAAATATTTTAAAAGGAAATATAAGAAACATCTTTCTATCCTAGGGCAAACATTTTCAAACACGATTTAAAAAGCACAACATATGCAAACTAACGGATGAATTCGATTTCATTAAAAATAAGTTTTAGTACTCAAACTCTTCATAAAGGTGAACTGTCAAGCCACGATCAGTAGACGCTATTTTCAGTAGTACAGGCAACTACCAACAGGAGTGGTGATTAGAATACATAAAGATTCTTACAAATCAATAAGAAGGAGGCATTAATGGGCAGATGCCCTAAATAGGCATTTCCAGAATGGAAAAGTGAAATATCTTGAAACGTATGAAAAAGTGCTCAGCCTGATAAATCATCATGGGGATACAGAGATAAACCACAAGGAAGTATAATTTACACACAGCAGATAAGCCCAAATGGAACATTTTGACAATGCAAACAGGAACATTTATTCACTTCTGTTGAGACTGTGAATATTTCATTTTCAAAATGAACTGAAAAAAAATAAAAACATGATACCCAATGGTCCAACTATTCTCTGGGTATGAAACCTACAGTGACACTGATACGTGTGTATTTGGAGAAATATTTGAAAAACTTAACAGCATTAATACTTGTAAGAAAGAAGAGGTGAATAACCCAAATACCCACAACCAGGACAATGATCAGTGGTGTTGGCATCTATTTAAATAGAGTACTCTACAATAGTTAAAAATGAGCGGCAGATACACGATCTAACAGATAATGAGGGAATGTCATGTCAACAAAATGAATTGTTTCAGAAGACTGCACGCAATATTTTTCCAATGATACTAATATGAAAACTAAAGAGTGTTTTGTTCAGGCCTATTTACAAATAGTTAACTAAGCACACAAAAGGCAAGGACAGTAAACAAATTCAGGATATTCGTATAATTGGGTGGAAGATGGAGGAGAACTTGAGGACAAGCCCAAGGCTACCAGCAACATCAATAATGTTCCACTTCTTAAGCTGAATTACAGGTACATGTGTGCTCACTTTTTTTATTTGTTACACTCTACATACAAAATAATTGATTCAGAAAAAATGTCCCCTCTAACATGTTTGTCAGATCCACACAGATTCCATTGTTTTTGCAAGGGTTAGAGAAACACTCGTTAGTTTCACTTTCACACAGAGGTCCAGAAAAGCCAGGTCTGCAAACACACCTTTTAAACTACAAATTGAGGACAGAGAAAAATTTAAAGCCAAATAATCATAGCATGGCAAATTGTTAGTCATCTGAAGTGGTGTTCAGTTTCTCAAAACTGACATTATAAATATGCACATATTTAGATCCATCTAGATGCATGAACATGTATCCAGATTTGTGTTTTGTTTTTTGTTTTTTGTTTTTATCTACCTGGAATTGTTGAGCCCATCTTTACAGTCACCGTAATTCTGACAAGGAAGGGAGAAGCACTCACTCACGGTAATTTCACAGTGTTCACCCTTAAAACCTGAAAGGAGAGAAGAGATGGGTACAGATCAGCCATCTTCACCATTGAGTGGGAAAATCAGAATCAGCAGTAAAGAGTCTGGAGATTATGCTCATAATGGAAGTTAACAAAAAAAAAAAAAGAAGAGGAAATACCTCATCTCTTGCTTCTCATACAACTCGATTTCACATCATGTATGAATAAAATTATGCTAGATTCTAATTAATGAGTTCAAATGAAAGAATCAAGGATGGAACGCTTTCCTAAATCTTCCGTGGACACAGAGTTGTTGCTAATGTTGCTGTTGTTTTAAGGACTTTGTGAGTTTTTGAACAGAAATAATTGAAATGATCTGGAAAGCAAATGAATTAATGGGATGACAAATCTTAAAGTAAAACTAAGCTTTAATGATCAAATTTATTCAAGGCGGTTAGCAGATGAGGCAAATTATTTAATTACTTCTCATATCCAAGTGATTCAAAGAAAACAAGTTATTTTGATTCCTAGCTAAATAATCACTCATCCATTTAAACTCATGCCAGTTATATTTTTAAAAAACAAAGAATAAAAGAAAATTATACAGACTTATGAAAGAGGCAGCTGTAATTATTTCAACACATTTGTGTCAGAAAAAAAATCAGCATATTACTATCATAAATACATGACATATTTTAATATTTATGATGACTGTTGAAACAATTATTTCCATGGTTATATAGTAACTAGGTATAGCAGCATATTTATACTCATTTTTGTTGCTGATATTTTTTCTATACCAGTTAGAAAACATAAGAAGCAAGAGGACTTTCCTTTTTCTTACTTTTTCAGTGTTATAACTAAGCACCAAATCATTGAAGTGACATTATAATGTCTATGTCTACTCAGATCTTTTAACTTGAGGAACAGAATCGCATTCAAGTTACTCTAAGAAAACTTTACTAATGGCCCATATGTAGATGGGTGTTGGAGCTAAGTCTCTGAATGGGAGGGTGGTCTAGCTCCCTATGAATGGCCGTCTTCCTCCCATAGGATATTCTCATAGAGTTCTCCTTCTTATTTTTTATGCAGATATCTCTTCATGTTCAAAGTTTCAAATCCTTTGTAATACTGACATGTGGATGGCAAGCACAGCGTCCCTTGTCTCTAACTCTGTATCATGACCTTTTAGCTTCAGCATCTACTGCTGAGCAGAACACTCCCTCCACGTTTCCTCACTCGGATTTCCAAGCAAGAACCTGGGACTGGCTTGCTTTATCCTTTCACATCACTTATGCCACCAACCACTGCCATTCTCCGTGGCATCTGCTGTCAGGTCAAGATCCAAACCCACTTCCAGTTAGAGTTTGGGAAGTTGATACAAAGTCTTGTGAAATCCAGCTGCCTCGTTAGCAGAAGATAATGTCAAAACCTAAAATTACTTAATGCAAATGGTAACAAAGCAAGTACAGATACAAAAAGTAGAAAACCAATAGCAGGATGATTTATTTACAGCCATATAGAACAATATTTACATTAAATATGATTTAAAAACACTTCGATAAAAAGGCAGAAACAATCTAATACTGGGAGTAAAGGGGTGGGAAGGGATAGATTGGGGGTTTGAAATTTGCACCTCTTGGAAGTGATGGAAGTCTTAGGTATCTTGATTGTGGTGGTGACTTCATTGGTGTATACATCTATCAAAATTCATCAAATTTTACATCTGAAATATGTGTAGTTTACTGTACAGAAATTATACCACAATAAAATTGTTTAAACATTTAAAAAAGAACATAAAAATAAAATTAAATAACAGAACCTACTACATGATATCTTACAAAAAAAAATTCCCTTTAAATATGGAGACAATGATAGGTTAAAAGTAGAAGGATGGGACACAGATGCCCGTTAAAACACTAATGGGAAGCTTGAGTGCTTATATGACTGACAGACCAGGCAGTCTTCTGGCCGAGCCTTGGGATTAATTTCTCCTATTTTTTTCTTACTTAATTATCGAATCCTTCAAGTTAAACTCTGAAGTTGCATGCTTGTAATTTCATTCAGGCACTACATATTGCATCCTCAGCATTAAGAGCAAACTTTGTTATTGGAAATGAGTCATTTCCAAGTGAATATGGGTCTTCTCATTTTAGGTGATCAAATTATTACCCCAATGGGCTTCAACACAATTCACCAATCATTGCTGTTATAAATTACAAATGTCATAGTACAGTTATAAATAACATAATAAGCTATAAGATCTCTTATTGTAGTTGATTTTTTTGACATGTTAAAGATTTAGAAACTTGGAGGTATTTCACACTTCTGACTTTTAGCACGACTAGCTTTCTGGGAGAAGAGCATTTTGACATTAAATTGTATCTTAGAAATGTTTTTTTGACGCACTGGAACTTGGGGACGCTGGCTAGCTGGAGGAGTGCCAGAGTGTCTCCCTGAGTTCAGCTGGGCTGATGAATCAGAACATTCAAGACCTGGAAACTGGGACAGCTCACAGGATGACCGTGTTTTTCCACGATTTTGCCTTATTCATTTAGTTTGACATTTCTGAGATGGAGCTTTGTCACCAACTAGCAACATATGTCAATGGTCTGCGGAAATGAGATTGCTGACATGGAGCAGACACTGGGAGGAAAAATAAAGTTGATATGGATTGCATTTAAAATAAGCCAAAGTTTTGCTGAGAAAGTTTAAGTCTGAGGGATTTAAAGGAGCAAAATGTATATATACTTAGTCTCAAACTAAATTTTCCCTAGTCCTTGGTGTTAAAAGTTGATATGTATTCATGTGACGGGCACATTTTTTTAATGTATGCAGTGACAGCTAAAAGTCTGTCAAAACTCAAAGAACAGTGAATTAATTCTACACTGTTCCCCTGCTGTTTATCTCTATCCAGAACTATTCAGCAGACTCTATTTTATTAACTTCAATGGAGTTCTTTACACACAAAGAGTGAGAAATTCTCAAAGTTTCTCTTGATCTTTTGCCTGTGATCGTCATAGGAGATGCACATGACTGGTTAATAAATAATATTTTAACATTGAAATTAGTTACTAAAACTACTGCTCCAATCCAGAAACTAAATCAATGTAAATTATAGGTATAATTTTTTTAAATCTCAGTATTTTCTCATTTACAGCAAATGTAGCTTCTTTGATACCTCATTCTCTGGAAGGGATGCAATAGAACAGCATACTAACAATAGACAGGTTTTCATAAAACCTTTTTTCAAAAGCATTATATCATTCCGGGCTATATTTTGACAACTCCTACATTAGAAGTAATATCATTTGGAGTAATTAAAAATGAAGTAAATAGTGAAACACAAGGGTGTATCTTTTATGTATTCAAAAAAGATAGTGTAGAACCATACATTTTAAAGTAAAAAAAAAAGAATTAAAATAATTTTCTTTAAAGCATTAGAAAGACATTATTTTTATTTCTTAATTAAAATTTTAATTTCCCTAGACCTTAGATTTTAAAACTTTATGAAAACAAACAAACAGAAAAAGAGAACTTTCTCCTTTTGGCAGTTGGAAAATATTTAAAATTATTGTTTTCTTTTTATTTTAAAACAGTACGATACAAATATC
Source organism: Vicugna pacos (assembly GCF_048564905.1). Lineage (NCBI taxonomy): Eukaryota > Metazoa > Chordata > Mammalia > Artiodactyla > Camelidae > Vicugna > Vicugna pacos. The sequence continues at coordinate 7,125,634 of NC_132994.1, read as the reverse complement.
AATATTTTCTTTACAATTAGAGAAAAAATTGCAGATTTAACTCTAAAAACGATGATATATAAAAAGATAGAACTAATGTTTTCAATAGGCTCTAATAAGCTTTTATTTTTACATGATTTGAAAGTAAGCGCTTAGAAAATGAGTATAAAAGCTATATTTTTACATATAATAAACATTTGACATGTTTTAAAGCTAACTGGCAACAACACATATTTTCCTTGAAGAATTTTCCCAGTATAAATTTCCACAGCTATTTAAACCTAATAGAGATACACTACTACATGAGCACATGTTTTTAATTGTCAGAAGGAGTAATTTTTAATTTAGACACACCATTCTAACAAGTGACACATTTATTTGGTGCTCAAAATGATGCACCTCAGGTAATCTGGCATTACCGTAATGACAGTATATATACGGAAGTAATAACATTTAAATGCAATTGCTCCCCTCCTCCTGTACTACAAATCTATCAGGCTTAGAATTCCCATTGTAAATCAATAGCACACATAAATGATCTGATGCTTCCCTTCACTACAACATGTTGCTTTCCACCTTTTAATCCTTTGTAAAGTTCATTTAAAGAAACTATTGGCTCCTTTCACCTTGGAGACATATGGATGAAGTGGTTGCATTGGGAAAATAAGTCCTTTAAATTAAATTAGAAGTATTTGATAGGATGATGTTCTTGCCTATAAACTTAGAAATAATTCAAAGTAGAAGGGTAAAGCTTCTTAGAGAAGATAAGAAAAGAAATATATTTTAAGCATGCACTGCTTTTAGATCTCTCATATATACACACACATGCTAGTACAGAGACCGCCGTGTGCTCTACACACGGACTTTGGTGTGTATTTCGTCCAAAGTCACCTTTCCCCCAGTAACCCTGTTGTCATTTTTATACTCCATTTCTACCTGAAGTTGAACTCAGTTCATTTAACCTCTCCTTAATTAGCGCTTTCCCTTCACAGTATCCATTGAACGTTACTCTTGATCACATACAGTACAAACAGAAAACACCAACTTTGATAAGAAATGGGATGTTTGGGAAGCCTAACTGATAAGGATACCAGGGAGTTTTCAAAACCGAGGAGTGTGAACAAAAAACACTGCAAACCACATATGTAAACAAAGAAGGCTGAAGCCATCAAGTCATCAGCGGCTGCCCCACCCCCCAGGGAAGACGCGCCTGCAGCCCTGCCTCTGCAGCCACTCACAGTGGTGCACCCCGAGGGGACTCAGAATAAAAGGACAGGATCCTGGCCCTAGGTAGCTAGGTGCTTGTCAAAGGAATGAATTCAATGAGCCCAAATGTTTGCTTCCTCCCATACACAGAAAAGCACTAAATTCTTTAACCTGAGCTGCCTGGTTTTCTTCAGTTAACAAGTAATCTTTTAATGTTCCAACTACCTGGTCTTTGTTGTAAAACTCCTGTATATCCTGGCTCATCCCCTACCTCTTTGGAGCAGTCCCTCCGAGCATCTGAGAGGCTGCCATCCCGGGCTCCAAGGGGTTGGAGTCCTCAGAAATGTCTGCCGAATAAAACATAACTTCCAATTTTTAGGTTGTGCATTTATTTCAGTTGACAAGAGAAAACTACAGGAGCTGCCAGGACAAGTTTGTTCACAATCCTTTCTCTCCTCCTGCACTTTGATCTCCATGTGAAGGGAGCACTGTGTTGCCTTCACCAACAGAAACACTGGCAGAAAGAGAAAGCTCTCGGCACCTATTCCAAGACCGGGCTCTGCGTGGCACTATCCCAGGCCCATGCTCATCATTGCCAGAGGGCTGGGGTCTGCTATGTGTCTTAGCTTGACTTCTTCCAAAATAAGAATTGAGACAAGTGATTTGCTACAAATTATTGAGATCCCAGGGATTATTGCAAGGCAGCGGGGGAAATGCAAGAGGGCAGGGACTGGCTGAATGAGAAGGTTATGGCTGTGGGCAACTAAGGCTCCAGGCTGCTGGGTCGTCTCTTAGGGATCACGGACACCAGAACTCAAGAGTTGTCACAGTCAGCAAGAAATCCGGGTACGCACCCTCAGATCCTCTTTGCTCGTGTGTGTCTCTGTCATAAATGGAAAAGCTCTTACAACATCGTATTTTATTGGTTAGTTAACTTATGTGTCTCTTCCTTGAACTTTAAAATCTTTGAGAGCATGTTGTTGCCATGTTTAATTTCTCCAGGACCTGTCTCAAGACTTGACACATGGTAGGAAATCAATACATGTTTATTGAATCAGTTAATAAAGAATAAACCTAAAGAATTTAGATTTCTAGAACACTACCAACATGTCTTGCAAGATTGATGTGTGTTGTGTACAGAGCACAGTTTATTTAGAGAGGCAAAAAACATTATGTGTACTATAAAATAAATGTTGAGATGTGTAAATTGATTGCACACTAAATCATCAAAGCTAACACCATTCGGGGTGCTGAAAATAATTCCCATTTGTTTCCAAGAATCCTATAAAATTACATTTGTCTTTCTGTGCACTATTTTTATGTTTATTAAAACACTGATTTTTCAATCAGGTTGTTTAAATAAATAGGGTTATATATAAAACAAACGTGTATTGAATTATTCCTGCTAAATGTTTCTCTGCCTACTTATTTTCCACTAGAAGTAGTTCAATGTTCATAGAGACCAAATTAACTCACCTCAGTTCTAATCAGAAGGCAGAAGCATTGCCCTTACTTTCTTTTGCAAAACATCTTCACAGGAGTTCTGGTGTTTTACTCTGGAGTTGACCTTGCACCAAAATGGAGCAGATTGTTTTGACTCTAAGCTTCAATCACACTAACCAAAGTATTTTACCTGCTGAGCAATCGATTTGGTGTGAGTCAGAAAGTGAGTTATTCCACTCACTCGTTCTTCAGGGTAAGTTTTAATACCATTTATAATTCAGTTGTCTAGTATGTAGTCACATTATCATTCTAGCTCTGGGATTTTATTTATACTCATATTTACATTGTGATAAAATTTAGGGACTAACTAAAAATTGTGAACAGAATTTCAGAACTATGTCTACGCTAAACTCCCAGACTTTAAGCCTTCAGTCACTTTTACCAAGACCCTGCCATATTCTGTTCATTTGAAACACACCAGCAACTTGCAAAGAGTTCTTCCAGTGCTGCTTCCAAACCCTAAAATGTTAAGACGTGGGATTCTTTGTGGTTTTAAATTTCAGTATTTCTAAAAATGGAATTAGATTAGAACATTTTCTTGAAAAAGTGACATAATGGCTTTGACAAAGACCTTATTTTAAATAACAGCTATTCAAGTAACTTAGGGCACAGTGTCTAAAACTTTCCATAGTCAACCTCTTTTGAAAACTCTAGCGTAGTCTTTTATAGGAATGTTGCAGACTTCAGTTTTGATCTGCTACAGAGGTTGAAAGGCTATATTAGTTAAGTAAGCCTTTTTAGAGTAGTTAAGAGATTTACAGTAACTCACTCCTACAATTTTTTTTAAGTTTAAAAACGTATTTTCAATTTCAAATATATACATAGATATTCATGAAATCAAATAGTTTAGAAATGACATGCGCTTCCAACATCTCTTTGTGCCCATTAACAACTGGAAAGGTATAAACACAGGATTCCCTGTGCCCACCTGTCACTCTACTCAAAGCACTGATTTGAGTCCTATTTCTCTAAAGTCTTACACAGCATGATGACGTTCCAAGAAAAAAAATAGATTTTGCTCACATACTATGGTGAAATCTAAATTGCCCCCAAGATATTTTTTTGGGTGCTCATGAGGCCAGGAATCTTACTACTAGTTGTTAGGTGGTGAGAAGCCTTTATGATATCTCTGAATTAATTTTTCCCTCATTCTACAACAGGAAAAGAATCTCACTAGATTATATATAGTATAGAATATATATATTAAATAAATTTAATTTATGAATTGAAGATGAAGTATCAAAAATATTCTGATTTGAAAAAAATACCTATCTTTTAGAAAATTATTTCTGATGAAAAAAGAGGAGGTTTTATTTAAATTGAGGAAATATTCTACTGCCTCCCAGTAAATATTTATCGATTACTTATTTTCTGAGAATTTAGTAGCAGGGTAAGTAAAGCACCATGGAATAATTCTGCTGAATAAATCAGCTCTTCTGCTGCTATTGAATATTTTTTTGCAAAATTTCATTCTCAATCTTTGTTAAAAGGAAAAATATTTTATTATCTACTTCATAATTACTGGAGTTTCAGGGCATCAGCTCTCCCCTCACATTTTATGCTCATTCTGTTTCCTCCCTCATTTCTGAAAACATCTATTAGTATGCTCTGTATGCCCCTGTTACATACTCTATAAATTCCATGTCATTTTTACAAAAAACAATGACTAATGGCTTTTCAGATTCTATTTCTAAACCCTCAGAAAGCCCAGAAGTTTCTGTCATGTACACAAGTTCACGGACTTGCATTTGTATCATTATAAATGATTACCTTAAATCCTCAGGAAGTTTTAGAATTTAGAATCAAAGGGACATTTCTTTGATTAAGATAATTAGTTAATGGATGCAGTCTACACCGGCCTTCTTGGACAGAAGGCTAAACAAGCATTGCCCTTATCTTTAAAGGACCCTGTTCTAGTAGAGCCAGTACGAGGAAAGAGACATGAGCCCATAAGCTTATCATTAGAAAACAAATAGACCTCCAAACACAATGTGGTTTTTATACTATGCTCCTGACACATTCCAGTCATGCCGGAACCCTACCACATGCCAGTTCCACGGCAGAAGCATTCCTGCTGAAGATGGCAGTAGCTCGCTCATGGCCAGCAGAGCAGGAGCAGTAAACATTTCCTCTCACTTCCTCTGAATTACCTAGACCTCTCTCAGTTACATCTGAAGAGATCCCAATCAAGTGTCTTTAGTGATAATCAATTAAGTTACTGGTGGATATGACCCAGAAAGCCAGGCTCAGCCTGGCTTCCTGTGTGTCTGGGGATCAGGGGCTCCTTTGAGCCGCCCAGCCTCTGACATGGGCTCTCTCCTATAGTACACAGTAGCAGCCGGAGTCACACGATACTAGGTTAGCAATCTACACAGAAAGAAGTGATGTGTCTAGATAAGTCCAGCAGAAAAGATACGGTGAAGCATTTGATTACCATAGATTACATCTATGCCCGTTTCTTTGTTTTCTTCTTTAATTCATAATGCTTTATTCTTAAAAACAATATCATTATAAAATCTGGTGAAAAATAGCCTCTATTATTATCATCATTATCATGAGATATTTTCTATTCTCCTTCAAGTGATTATCATTATTAGATCATTTTCTATATTTTATTATATTATTTCTACTTTTCTCAAACTTTCCTAATAAGAGTGTTACAGTGAACAGGAGAAGTAAATATCAAGGTGCAAAGACAGGAAGCAGGGTTGACTGTGTGCCTGGGGTAACAGAGATCTTTCCAGGTTGCCCATTTCAGCACCTGAAACTCACCAAATTATGGTGATCTTCCAGGATAAGTGACTTGATTGTTAACCTCACTAATACAGCTTAAAAAAAAATGCATTGTGAAGATGAAAAATACCTAAACTTTATCACCCAGGATCACTCTCTGATGGACTAATATTTTGTGAGGTTTTATGCCATTTTTTACCCTTTTTTGTGAATGAGAGTGGGGAATAGATGGCTAGATTTTAAAAAATATTTTTATTGTGAAATATTGCAAACATAAGACACGAGAGTACAGAATGTAACGTAATCCTACCATAAAGCTGTACAAACCTTGACTTATGTCACACTCGCTATTATCTGGATAACTGGCGTCCCTTTCCTGGGAACACCTAAGTGCTGTTGGGAGGCCCACTACATGGACAAGATTATTCAGGGAAGACAAACTGTCAACAAAGACTAAGAGAGGATTTCTGAAAGAAAGAAAGAAAGAAAGAAAGAAATCAAAAAAGAGCCAAAGCTACAATTCTCACCTTTCCCCCTTTCCTCCATGCTGTTTATGTCAACTTTTTAGATAATTTCCCCTGTTTGTTTATATTACCTGAATTTGGAGTCAGATAGTCGCCTGTATATAGCTTTTCTCTCACCCCTTCTTAAGAAGCCACCAACCTGAAGGGACAGAACCAAACAAACCAAAACAAAACAATAAAATAAAACATTAAAACAAATATAAACTCTTACCTTCTCTACACACACAAGAATGACTTCCATCCACCAAAGCCAAGCACGTTGAGTTGTTTTGGCAAGGATCACTGAGTGGATCGCAGGGGTTATGGTGCTGATGGCAGAATTTTCCAGTATAGAAGGGTGGGCAGAGGCACACAAATTGTCCAGGGATGGAAGATTCATGACAAAGAGCTCCATTCATGCACGGGTCAGAGTCACATTCATTTATTTCTTCACTACAGTTTTGTCCAGTCCATCCAGATGCACATTCACAGCTGAAATAAAATTTTAAGAAATATGAACTATTCTGTTTCAAATATGTTCTTCACATTTTCAGTGTAATTATTCCACGGATGTATGGATGATATTTTCTCATTTATATGAAGATTAATGAATTATACATATTTAAAAAATATTATTTGCCTCATTTTCTGAGACAACTTAATGTATATTTTGGCCAAACTGACAGCATTGGCTGAAATAAGATTTAAGAAATATTTGGTAAACTTTTCACATAGTTAGGCCACTGAGACATATCTGAGATCAACATTGCTACTGATTACAAATTGTAGCAATTATTGAGCTGAATTACCAGTTGAGAATATTTCCTCAATCATTTGTTTTATGTAAATTAATTTTTGCAGATGGGATCATTGTTTATAAGCTTGAGATGATATTTAATTCAATGTCTTTAACAACATGTGATTCTCAAAATCACCAGAGTACATGTAAAAAGGAGCTCCTTTATGTTAAGCAGCTGTTTTTCTTTCAGTTTTTGTCTGCTTTAAAACATCTTTTCTATTAATATTTGAATAATGTAGAAAATGGAAGAGAAAGCGAAAAAATAAAAAGTAAAGCAATTGGATGCTGTCTGTACATCACAGACGGCAGCTCAATCTAACCCTCCGCCATCCAGCATCTGTCATTCTCTTGACATTTTTGACTTCAGAGAGCACTTTACCCAAATATTTTCCATCAAATTGGGCTAGTTTTGCTCTTAAGAGCAGGAGAATTTTAGCAGGGCAGGAAAAAAGGGTTTTCCTCATACAGCATTATTCAAATAAGGGAAATGGACAGGTGATAACGCAACCTGAGTATTGTGAGCATTGTCGATCAGCTGGGCGAGTGAAGGCAATGTTATGGCGTGGGCAGGTTCAGAGAGAGAGCTCGTGTCAGCCTTTGGCAGGCAGAGCTCAGGATGGTGAGTAATGCACTGTTGGGCAAGTAACACAACGTGAACAAAGCATGGGAGATATTAGAAGAATTATTTTTGGAAATAATTTGTTACCCTATTTATGTCTAAATAAAATATGCATCTCAGCAATGAGTATTCCTTCAATTTCTAGTGGTACTTTTCATTTGTCAAGTCACATCATATTTTATAACTGTCAAATATATTATCCAATTTGAGACTTAAACTTTGAAATAAGTAGAAGAGCTATTCTTAGCCTCACTTCACTAACAAATTAGATATTTAAGATAACTTTAAAAATATTACATTGTCAAAAGATCTAACTTGTTCATGATAAGCAATATCTTGCTTAAAAAAAAAAGAAAAGAAAGGAGGGAGGAAGGCAGAAAGAAAGAAAGAAGAAAGGAAGGAAAAGAAAGAGAGAAAGAAAGAAAGAAAAAAGGAAATTGCCTCATTTGCAGTGTGAAAGAGCTGGGAACACCAAGACCCTTCGGTATTAATAAATACACAGAATACCAACACAGTGAGGAGGGAGTTTCAACTGGGAGTTGAAATTGAATTCTAAATAGAAATAGTTGGCATCGAAACAAATACTAAAATAAATAGTGGGTAAGATGATTTTAGGCAAGATTGACTAATGATGTATTTATTAGTTCAATAAAATTAAGCCCAGTATAAAAAAAAAATAAAACAACTAGATTCTACAGCTACTTTTTTTTTAAATTTGGTAATTTGCAGAGAGATTGCTACTATGCAAATTGAATATTTCTTTGTAAGCTCTTTTTGCACAAAGGCCAACTTACAACTGAAATCATTCGCAACTTTGAAATATGAAAATATATTTTGAATATATTTCCCTTAAGAACGAGTAAAAAGACTTGACATTTTAATTTTTTTCCTAAAAAAAATAATGACATTATTTTGGTGCCTATCCATCCTCGTGTGCCTAGACAGTCCTGGCTGAGGCCTATTGATTTAGTATAATTATTTACAGGGTACCTTTTTATAATAGAAAAGAACAAATCTGACTCCATATGAGATCTGGACATAATCTATGTTGAAAATATTATAAATATTGATTAATATAAGATCTTTGGCTAAAATCCATTGACTTAACTGAATTCTTTCATTTGGGAAATTGAGGGCTAGAAAGCTTAATGAAATTGATAATCTCAGAGAATTGCTGTAAAGATTAAACGAGATGATGAATAAAAAGTGTATAAAAGCCTGAATCAACAGTGCTTAGCAACCCACAGTGGTTACTAGGTGCTATCTCAGAATTTTAAAGATCATTTGTTACCCTATTTATGCCTAAATGTAGTATGTATCTCAATAATGAGTACAGCTTCAATTTCTAGTGGTAATTTTCATTTGTCCAATCACATCATATTTTAAAACTTTAAAACTGTCAAGTAAATTATCCAAGTTGACACTATCAAAACAACTTTGAAATACGTAGCGGTGCTATTCTTACTCTCACTTTGCAAATGAGATAGCTAGAAGTACAAAGGAGACAAGTGATTTATCCAGAGTCATGCGGTTAGCAAACTTGAGCTCTGAAACCCAGGCTTCCTCATCCCAGTTTCCCTATTTTTTTTTTTTTTGCAGGTTTCACATCCAATATAAGACCATTTAATGTTTTATGAAAAAAATGTTAAAGTTAGGTATAACCAAATCCCAATAAAATAGCTTCAGTGTATTTATTTTACTTGAAATGATTTTTAAGGGAAATACACACACACACTATTTGTTTTTCTTTTTCTCGTATTCTTTCACAGGTAGGGAAATGCAACTTGAATATTTTAAAAGCTTTCTCTGTGAATAACCTACAATGCTTGAATATTCAGCATATGCACTGAAGGGTTTTTTTTTTTTTGTCTCAAATGACAGGTGGCCAATATTTCATGAGGGATCCTTACAAGGACCAGGTCCCCAGAAAGCATCTGGCCACCCGTATGTCAGCAGGATCGATGAGTCCAAGGCCTATGGAGATGAACAGATATTTTGTGGGGAATAAGGTTCCAAGAAACAAAGTCACTATGAGTAGCTGAAAATCAGGTCTACACATTTATATATTTGAACTTGCTTTAGTACATGTGAGAGAAGCTAGTCCTTGATGGATGGAAAGACATATTTTATGTGAAAGGTTCAATCTGGTTTCTAGGTGTGCCATGAAATAATTTCAGGATTCAGTGTGATCTGGCAGGGATTTCCAAACTCACAACAAGAGGCAGAGTCTTTATGGATTAAAAAACTAAAAAAGCAAAAACATGACTTTTCTATGACTTTTCAAGTATAAAATTTCCAGGAGTAAATACTTGGAAACTAATTTAGTGTGTACTTAAAAGTAGATTAATGTATTTTAATTTGCTGTCTTCTCTAGAGAGAGAACCAAAAATCCACTGGCATAAAATGCATTAAATTCCTTGTAAGTAAGAGCAACATTTCAAGTCTTAAATGTTGATTTAAGTTACCAAAGCTAATAATAGAAAATAGAGTAGCATCATTGTTATAAAAAAGGGAAAAAAGACTATTCATTATAGAAATTCATTGATTTAAAAAGTTTTAGTAGATTCCAATTTCTGAATGCTAATCATTCTATATGCTTATTTTACCATAAATATTGATATGCAGTGACCAAATATTATTCAGCAATATTTAGCTATTTGAGCATGTTTTGTATATTAGATATTTGCTATAATCTTATAAATACAAATCTAATATACATAATTCAAAAGAAACTTTTCTTGTAAACTAGATCACTTTACTGTTTGTTATAGCCGTTACTCATGTGCAAAATAAAATTCCAACCAAAACTAGCTGGTGAAAAAGAAATGATAAGACTGAATGATAAAATAGTATTCTTTCTTTAATGTCTTAAAAATTGAGGGCATACAAAAAGGAAGAAATAAAAAATATGAGTTATTCAACTAAGTCTTTCATTCTTTATTTTATTGTTAGATCCATTCATCTATTTGTTCATTTATTTCCTTATAGCATCAGATGTAGCATCAACAAAACTATATTAATTATGAATCTTAAGATGGTCGCTATGAACCACTGCAGTCATCTTGGGACAAAAAAAGTGGGAAACCGTTTAGCTCATTCAGACTGGTATAATTTATTTCAAGCAAACTCTTTACTTTACTAGCAAACATTAAGTGTGGAAAATAGGATTAACATTACTCTGAATAACAGCATGAAAATGCTAGGAGGTAAAAATTTATAAATGAGACAGGCTGGGACTTGTGACCTGGGACCCCTTTACTGGAGTGCTTGCACCTGGAAAAATACTTCCTCGAGCAACAACCACAACAGAACAAACTATAAGCAACAAAAATTAACTGCGTGCAAGCTCAGTGGGGGACAAATTATGAATAATAAGATACAAAAAGACCCAAACCAACGACCACTTCTGAACTGTCAGGGCACTGAGCATTACTCCTGCTGCCAAGCGGGTGGACAGACCATCTAAGCCAGCCCCTCCCCGGCCTGACCCAGCCATCCACACCTTCATTTACCCCATTTAAGCACAAACTCGTCTCCTCTCAGGGAGTGAGCAAGGGCAACTCTTACTTGTTTTTGTTCCCTCGTGCTGTAGCATGAGTCCTGATAAAGCTTTGCCTGAATTCCCTGTCTGGCCTTAAAAAAAAAAAATTTTTTTTTCCTGGATCAGACTCATAATTAGGTAAAATATACATGAACTGTGCATCCTAGAAAAATAAAAGGCACCTCATCACCTCACAGGCAAAGGATTGATACAAGAAGCCACCCACAGGAAGCCCTAGCATGCATCCTACCCCAGAAAAAGTTCAAGACTTCCCAGTATTAGAGCCACGTTATTTGGAAGAGCCTTTGCAAGGCTAGAAGAAGATACAGTTATTTGCTGCAGTAAAACTTATTGCATCAGTTATTTTCCCTAGAAAACACATAGCAATAGATACTGGTCCTTCTGGAACCTGGTCCAACACACCAAAGAGAATTGTAACTCCTCCAGAGACAGACATTCCTGCTACAAACATCAATTTTGCTCCAGTAGGTACACCATGTTTTCTAAACGCCAAAGATTCCAGAAAGTCAAACAAAGCGTAGCATCCAAAGATCATACCAATAACTGTATTGTTGGCTTCTTTCTTTTCAGCCTCCTTGGGGAAAAAGGGTACAAGGACAGAATAGCACATCATGGAACTAACTTAATGGAAGCTGCTGACATCAGTACAAGACTGTTCTCTTGAAAGTCATCTGGGTGCCTCCCTTGCACTTCCTGGATGGCCATCACCTCTTAACGTGCAAGACTGGGGCAGGTCCTCAGAGCATGTCGCATCCTGCTGTCGTTAAGTTGCCAAAAACCAGAAGCCATTTTTTTAGATGTGGCACTTTATCATTGAGTAGTCCCAGTGGCGGTGAGAAAATGATGCAGGGTAGCACCAAAGCCAGGAATACCCGTCTCACACATCCAGCTGGTAACTTAAACTTCTCCAAAACAAAAAGGGGCAGCATAGGGTCAAGGAAGCCAAAACACGAGCTGAGTGAGGTGATGATGAAGGATGTAAAGTCACCTTGCGTAAAGTGATGAATTTCCAAAATGAGCGTTTCCCTATTGTTTAACACTTTAAAACTCAGCATCTATCAATTGAGAAGGGTTTATTCCAAGTGCACCATCTGATTTTCTTAATTTTCTCACATTTACCATTTTAACATTTTTACGAGCCTTGAGATCTGCCGTGAACCTGATAAATTCTTGCCAAAAATTCAGAGAGACTTTCACTTGGTTTTGGCTGGATTTCTTTAATTTTGTAAACCCAGCCTGCTGGCGGTTTGCATTTAGATCCCCTATGGGATTGTGGTGTAGGGGAAACTGTCCTGTGCCAGGAGTGGCTCCTGGTCCAAACTGTGTGCCCTGTCAGGTCTTAGGTGATGATACCAGGCCAGGCCCCTGTGCCCCAGGAACTAACACAGGATTTTCTAATTGATTCCCATAAGGAGGGGGAGCCAGTCCAACCACTTCCTGAGCCCCAGTGTCCAGAATTAGGGCTGGCTGTACAGAAAATGGAGGCAGAGGAAGGGGTGGATACATTGGCAAAGCAACCAGAGCGGCTGGGACAGCCGGCTCAGCTGGAGGAGTTAAGGTTTGAAGAAGCGTATCCTAACTCTCATTGCCTTCCTTTACTTATTTTCCCTGATGTCATAGCACAAAAGCCTGCACATACTGGGTTTCATCACTCTTTCCCCCTATTTTACAGAATGTCTATAGTTGCAGGATTGTATGGAGCCGTTCACAGGCCACCATTCCTCAGCATTGTATTCTAAAACTATAAATGACAACTTATCCCCTCTATTTTGCCTTGGCACCAACCAACCGGGCTGAGCCCTGGGCTGAGGCTTTTGTTGATTTTAGGAACCAAGTGGAAACTTCCCATTCTCCCTGGGAATTCCCACCCTTGGACAAGAATAGACAGGGTTTTGTTTGTTCTTTGTTTGTTTCTGTTGCTTTCCTCATTTGGCATCGGTAAAATTTTAAAAATCACAAAAATGACTTGGCTATCAATGAGAAATGGTACCAAAACAAAATGAAATGAAAAACCAAAGGACAAAAAGAAAACCCTAAATAAATGTTCAGGTTTGGTCTCGGGGTTTTACATACACCAATGACACAGGGGACCAAAAACGATGTAATTAACACAGCAAGGGTGGCAGTATATGGAGATAACTCTGCATAAACCCCTTGTGGAGATCCAAACAGGTCCTCTGGCCACAGATTGTTAGTCGTCCTTAGGCGTGGGTTCACAGCTGCAATCAGACCACTTATGCAAAATATGCATCAGAGGACTTTCTTTAGGGATAGCTGAAACATTTCCCATTTGTAAGGCAAATACAAGACAAACAAAATGCAAATGCTGCACACGTAAAACACAAACAGCACACACAATTACTAGCAATCAAAGAAACAAAGGAACTGGCTAACCAATTGGGTAGAAGTCCAACAACTGTTTCTTGTCTCCAACAGGGTAGCCCACTCAAATACAAAAAAAAAAAAAAAAAAAAGAAGAAGAAGAAGAAGGAAAAAAACAAAGCCTATTCTGGATGAAAGACCTAAATGAAGAGGGATAAAGTTTCTGGCTGTACACAATGGAGCAACTTACCCTTCTGTGTGGAGCCCATCAGCTCCCAGATGTCAATTTCTTGCTCCAGCTGCCAAGTTCTGGGGCAGCCAGTGCTGCTTAGGGGAATTTTGAAGGGAAGATCCTCAGGACATGTGATTTTGGAAGCTGTTAGAGCCTTACCTAAAAACTCCCCAACAGGAGCCAGCTGGCCACGAGCAGCAAGGCTCCAGGTTGGCTTCACCAAAATCTGTTACCAAGTTCAAACTCATTCTGCTCGCTGCAGGACAGACCAATACATCGAAAGATGAGGTGTTGGGGCAAGGAATAATGACTTTATTTGGAAAGCAGACAGACTGAGAAGATGGTAGACTGTTGTCCTAGAGAACCGTCTTCCCCAAGTCAGAATTCAGGTTCCTTTTATACTGAAAAGAGGAGGGTTTGTGGCTGGTTGTTGCAAACTTCTTGGCGTCAGAATCCTTTGTTCTTGCAGCTGTCCACCTAGGTCAGGTCACGATGTTCCTGCAAACCTCTAAAAGACAATGCTATTCTCTGTTCTACAACCTTCTATCTCAATATGAACGGGAAAGTGTTATAGCCTTAAAGGTCAGAGCCTTGAGAATGGGCGCTCCTGTCTATTTCAGGCTCTAGGCAATATTCTTTTACAAAAGGTGCAGATCCAACATGACTAAGCACTGGAAACAGAGCCCAGGGTTAGAGCTAAAGGAACAGATCTTGTTCTTCCCTGTTACACTTAGACAATGATTATTGCATGCTGATGAGGCAGAGTGGGTAATGGGGAGGACTCAGTGGATTTTAGCTTCAGTGTTGCAGAGAAAATGGTGCTATCAGGTGAGATAGGGAAGGACAGCGATGGGAGCGGGAGAGCAGGAGAGGGTACTGATGCTTACTACACAGTAACTTACATTAATTGCTTGATTTAAGATACTGTTTTATATGTAAGAAATTCCAACAATGGGACTCTGGAAAAATGAAGCTTGTAATACAAATTCAAGGGCCAATTTAGCAAATATTACCAGGAATAATTTAGCATCAATTAAGTTCAACATTGGCCTTTTTACTGAAATACAAATTTAATTGATTAAAAATACAAAATTAGCCACTCTCTTGTGTGATATATTCTTCAATATTTTATGGAATCTTTGAATGAGAAAGAATAAGTAGAAAATAATTCTTCTAGTTTGATCACCTAACAAGCACTTGATTGATAGACAACAAATCTTTTCAATTTTATTTTTATTTTTTTGAGAGTGAAGGTTAGAATACTGAGTACATATTCTAAATGAATTTAAGAATTTCTGTTTTAATATTAATAGGAAAAGACCTTTTCTATCCACTCTATCAAGTCTATCCAGTCTAACAAGTTTATCAAGTCACTTGAATATATATTTATTGTACATATAATATATATATTCAAGAGATATATACTTTATAATGTGGGGCACATACTATTTATCTTTTATAAATAGAGTATGTACATAATAAATAGATAATACATTTATCTATACTGGAAGAATTTTCTATATTTTTAAGCAATGTTCATTTTGATGTAAATGAACTATTTGGATATTTCCTTGGTATAATTCTATTTAAATTATCTACATGTTTCCAATATTCTACATGATCTCATCTCCTGTATAAGAAGACAATTGATCAGTAGAGGTTTTCACAATTGTTGAATTCAAGATGCTCTCAGCAGCTCGGAAAGACAATTCCAGGCTTGTTCAAGATTCAGAGCATCTTCATCTCAGAACAAGAAGCTGAAGTACCAGCCAAGCAGAGGCAGAAGCTGCCTTGGGTCGAACCTCCAGGACACTCACACTCAGAACCAGAAGAAGTAACTCTGATGGAACTCATACTGTATTTGGAAGAAAACCCCAGTTTACATCCTTAAATCTGGGAATGGAAAACCAGAGCCAGCCATGGGTCAGACACAAAGAGCCGCTGCCCATTTTTCTCATTGTCATTACAATATAGAAACCTTAAGAACAGAGCGTTTGCCACTGAGACAAATGATCAGATGGTAGTAGGTTTCTTTTTTTAGAGCTACAGTGAGCACAAGAAATTAATCTTGAAAATGACTAACAGTAATTCAAATAAGGTAAAATAAAACACATATACAAATGCTGCCTACAAGACTAAAGGCTGCCATCCTGTGAGTTTACCTATTGATTCAGGAATATGGCTAATGCTATAAACATGGCTCACAGGGACACTTACATGAATCAACTTAAACCATAACCTCAGTTTACATTTAAAATGTGTAAAGTTTTGTATTTTATGTTTCATTTTTGATGGTGTCTGTATATGTGTGTGTGTGTGTGTGTGTGTGCAAGTGTGTGTATAAACACAGAAAATTGATGATCTGTCAGTTTTCCTGAACAAATAAGCATTATTTCTGGCACTGTTTTTTTTTTCTTTTTCCCAAAATAAATCCTTTAGACAAGTCAATGAAAGTCTGCTTTTAAATACAATTTCCTACATATTTAGATAAATTTGTACTTGCACATTTTTACTTCCTAAAATTTAAGTATATGTATGCATGTGTAATCAAATACATAATAGTTATCAACTATACACACACAATTATGTTCAAATTGTACTCAAATAACACCTAAAAAATACACACACAGTCTTTTAAATACAGTTTGGGAATAAAAACTCTAGATGTATATAAGTAAGTTTTTCTTTCAAGTACCATTTGAGTAGGAGGTAGACATTTAGAAGACAAAACAGGATACAGTGTATTAGTTAAAAGAGTTAAAGTCCTGAGAGATGGAGCTTAAACAAATTTGTGAATATTTCGTAAAATCATCCCTAGATGTGCACATGTCAGAAGTTTTACAGGGAGACACATTTTCAACTCCAAATTGAATAAACATCAGACTTTAAGTCTCAGAAAAGAAATCAATGGAGCAACCAAAGACAAAACACTTCTGTACATTTAGAAAATGTACAAAAGGAGGTAGGAAATGAATAAATCTTTGGTTTGTTGTTGGGACTAGCATTATAATAAATGTTGTATCTGTTATCTCATACACACACATACACATACTATATATAATCTCCATAGTATTATGTATCAGCCATATATACTCTAATTGCCAATCATATACTCCTAGTTCTAGGCTGTACACATACAATGCAATTAATTATGAACAGCAGTACAATTGGGGTTAGCCAATGACAAAAATATATATGAAAATTAACCTACTTAAGAAAACAGCTAAGTATTTAGAGCTATAGAAATTATTCTGGACCTATGATTCCATTAAAATATAAGGTTGTAGAACATTTCTTTTTTAAAGAATCTAGAAAGCACCCATATTTATTTATTCTTAAAGGAAGTGAGAGATTATAAAAAGAAATGAGAGCAGCAGAGATGGGGAAGAGAGAAAAAAGGAGAAGAAAAAAAGGAGGTGGAGAAATCTCTTCTAAGGGATGTCACTCAAGGGTCCCTGTCTCACAGGGGTTATGTGTAAAGTGTTTATACCTATGATCCTATTTCCTTCCTGGAATTTTGTAGTCAATCCTTCGGAGCTTGGAGAAATTGATGGTCCATGTTAACTAGAGAAGTAATACAAGAATCATCACAGCAAACCGTGGTAAAAGAAATCAAAAGCTAAGAGAAACGAGCATACGAAAAGATGTATTTTATGTAAAGTCACACGAAAGTGACCATGTTCTGCAGGAGGACCTGGAGACCATCCTTCTTATTAAAGTGGTAAGACGTATGGTCTTTAGAGGTGCATCAACTTCATGAGAAGCTTAGTGTTGGCTAGTCCCTGGAGGCCAGGCCTGATTATAGGGGATAATACTACCAAAATTAACTACTTGTAAGTATCAAGGATGATAGGATTCTGGGATGTAAAAAGACCAGGGGGTGGTACATAACCATCAGAGAAAGCAGGGTACAATTACAATGATCCCCAAGGTTAGAGAAGCAGTCCAGGGGCGCAGATCCTCAGAGAACTATGGAGACACTTAATAGAACACATTGTCTTCAGGCGCAGGTTAGATTGGATAAATTAAGAATGGATAATTAGGATCCCTTGACCAGTTTCCAGAACCCAAATCCACTGATTGAAGGAGAGGCCAGGTGCCCAGGAAAAAACACCCTACAAGATACTGTAATGATTCCACCAAGAAGACCTATGGCCATTTACTTTTGTAACTACATTTAAGAGAAAGAATGACAAACATTTCCGAAAGGAGTAGCTCACAATGGGTCCACTGGTTCCAGTTGTCATTTTCCGAGTCCCTGCAGATATATCTGAAATGGGCTTACATTTTACTTGGCAGAACCCTCACATCATTTCTCTACTTGGTGGTCAGAACTATAGAGAATGAAAACTGGAAGCCTTCAAACCTATCTCTTCACTTAAACTCTCACCCTCTGGCCAGTACTGTAAATTAAAAATAACATAGCACTCTGGATAAGAAACAGAGATGGTACCAACCTTCAAGACAAAAGGAGGGTCCACTATCATTTCTCCATTCTGTTCACCAGATCCCTACCAAAAACCCGCATCACCTTGAAGATGGCCATGAACTATTCAAGGTCAACCAAGTAATAGCTGGATTGCTGCTGTTGTAACAGATGAAGTACTTTTTTTTTTTAATTGAAGTATAGTCAGTTATAACGTGTCATTTTCTGGTGCTCAGCATAATGTCCCAGTCATGCATAGATACAGATATATTCATTTCAATATTATTTTTCATTAAAGGTTATTACAAATTTGATTCCAATAGTATCACAATGTTCATATGTATGTACTTCTGTATACTTGGAGAAATTTTAGAGGCTTGCAAAAGCAGTAAGACATGTGGAATGAAACATAGAAGTTCAGATATTCTGATTGCAAATACTTTATTATAGTAGCTGTGTAAACTTGAGCAGGTTATTTCTCAGAGTCTCCGTTCCCTAAAAATGGGGACAATAAAATATCTTTCTCAAGTAGAGACTAAGTTAGCTGCTACTTACAAAATATTTAGAGAAATATCTGGAATTTAGTGGGCACTTTGATTAAGGCTATCATTATTAATTATGGAAATATTGAGTAGTGCATTGAGTAGGAGATGGAAATTTTTTTTCTTAACCTAATTGTGTACCAGTAGCTTTTTCACTTAGAGCATGCAATATTCTTAGAAACAAACAGCTTTTTTCCAGTGCTTTGCTTTTCGTCCTAATTTCAAATTCTACTTTTTTTTCTGTAGCATGGGGTAGCAACCCATTTTTTTATATTGCTTTATTTGTCTTTTACGTACTAAGATCTGTCTATGCATGGTGTTTGCCCACAAAGAAGTGAATGCATTCACTTTGGATCCCCTCAGTGAGCCACTTTTGCTGTTGTCCAGCTCAGCCTCCAGGGGAAGGTCCCGTTCTTTTGGGCTTTCCTGTTGTTCTCTCTCCATCAGATCTTTTCTCTCCCCATCTGATCCTTCATTTCCCTAGTAACTCATTCAGTGCCCAAATAATTAATATGCTTTTCTTAACAATAAATGAAATGAAGTTTTTGTCCTTTTCCAGCACATTTCCACTTTAATAAAATCTTTCGATGTCTCCATTGAAAGGTGGTCTCCACATCTGTCGTCAAGCCAGTCAACATGTAAATGTTTTTAAGGATAACGGCTGTCTCTGTACAGGTATTATGTCCATTTTAACTGAAATAAATGGATCCTCTAATATTTATGAAAATCTCAGTTTACTGTTGTTCCATTTTCATTATATCTTAAAGTTTTTATGAATAGAGAACACAAATATATTGGAATTTTTGAATGCTTGCTTGTTTTCCCTATTTTTATATAGAAATCTATAAAACATGTTGAGTCTGATTTAATGCCATTTATTATATTCATCTCTAATCCTATATCCTCCTAAACTCAAAATATCTAACCCAATTTTCCTTTTCCAAAGTCTTTTTATTTTCCATTTCAGATTATAGATACTGTATCTAGAACTGGGAAAGCCTGCAGATGTTATCAGTTAACCACATAGCGCCCATTCTCCTTTGCCTGTTTCTTTATATATCTCATTTTATTCAGGAATCTACCCCCTCTTCCGCATCTCATGTGCTAAATGGGAGACTGACTCTGTGCTGATACCCCTTGGCTCGGGTGAGTCTGATTGCTCCAAGACAGTGAATTTCAACTTTGGCTGCACATTAGAACCACCCACTAGCTTTTGAAAATTCTGAAGCTCAGACTGCACCCAGGATTTACCAATTTCAATCTCTCAGCCTGGGATGCGGGTCTTAGTTCCAGTGTACAGACATGTTTACTCATCTCCTGATGAGATGTTTAGGAACACAGACTCAACTAATTAGCATTGATTCAGTGTGAACATTTGATACAATGCATGTTAATGAGTTGTGACATTTGCTGAGGTCTTGTGAGAAATATGCTTTCTCAGCCTAATGAAGCAACCTCCAGAAGGGATGATCTCTGTCTCTTTCAATGATGCCATGGGATATACATGTGGAGCCAGGATGTTTTATATCACTTTGCACCTTGAAGGAGTTTACCAATAGAGTCAGAACACAGATCCCCCAAAGGGATCTCAGACAAATGAGGTCATTTCTTACTTCCATGGCTCACTTTATCTCTGGACTTCTAGTTAAATGAGCTGGTGATTTTGTTATCAACTAAACCTGTTTGAACCATACTTTCAGATATTTACAGTTGGATTAATATGATTATCTGCTTCTATATTTGTACCTATAAAATTATGTTTTTCTGGGAAATAAAGAAATATTTAAAACCATCTTGAAATTTTATTGTAAAATTTCAATTCATAGTAACATATTTCATTTGTGTGTGTTTGATTAGATTCATTAACTCATGGAAGACTCATTAAAACTACTTTAATAGTCCAATCGACATAGCCAAAATTTGGAGCAACTGGTTCAAAGATTTCAGCTCTTTAGTGGATTAAAGTATGAAAAGGGGAAGTTTTGCCTGAGGGAATGAAAGTAAGCCTTTAACTCTGAAATCAACATGATCCGTAGACTTTAAAAAAAAAATCCATAGATCTGTAATTACATCTAGTCCCTTATATTGACATTGCAATGTCTGAAATATGGGTCCAAGTCTACAATTCTAAATTTCAACTCATTATTTTGTTCTATATTTCAGATATTACAAAGTATAATACTGATTAAATAAGTCTACTTGCTTTTTGACTATTAATCATCGCATTTCCAGCATATATCCCACCATTATTAAAAAACAGAATATCCCAAGTTATTTGACGCTCTTTATGAATCCTTGCCCCATCATATTTTTTCATTATTCCTTCAAAAAGAACCAGTATCTTGAAATTTGGTTTATCTTTTGCAAATACTTCTTCATAATTTTATCTATATGTGTATCTTTAAATAAAAACAGTTTTATTTGGTTTGTGTGGTTTTTTTTATTTTAAATTATCATCATATGTTTACTAACTTAAAGGTTTTTCCTATCTCCATACATTGTTTTGCATTTGCTTTTTGATAAATGTCTCAAGAGATATAAAACCACAGACGTTCTGTCTTTGGTACCTTTAAGAAAAACTACTGTTTTTCAATGTCTGCTGAAATCAGTCTTGACAAATTTTGACATGATGTGTTAATGCACAAGTAAGACTGAACTTTAATTCCAGCAAGTGTGACAACAATCTAAAGAAATAGTGTCTAAAGGTGAACTATGATCAGCTGACAAAGGGTAGCATGAATTCCACTATTAGATTTCCATATACAGGGTGATACATTTAGGGATAGAAATGAGGAGTAGAGAAAATTAAGATTCTTGACTTCTTCCTATGGGCAGAACACAGTCTTTGGGACCATATGCATGCTACCTGAACATGACTGAAAAATAAGCACCACTCTTCTTAATTTAAAGCTGATGAGACTGATCTTCAGTGAAGACCCCAAGCTGCTCAAGAACACATGAACAAAAAACAGGCTCCAGATGGATCACAGACTTCAGTGTAAAATGCAGAATTATACAACAGCTAAAGGATAACATGGAAACAAAACAAGGTCATCTTGGGTGTGGCGGTGACTTTTTAGATAAAACACCTCAAGCATGATTTATAAAAGAAAAAAAAAAGATTAGTTGGACTTCATAAAAGTTAAAAGATTCTACTTTGAACAAGACACCATTAAGAGTGTGGCAAGACAAAACACTGATTGAGAGGCACTGCAAAACATATACCTGATAAAGGTTTTGTATCCAAAATATACAAAGAACTGTTAAACTCAACAAACAACTCAATTTTAAAATATGGCTTTTTTCTAAAAAAAAAAAAAAAAGAAAGAAAAGAAAAAAAGAGGACACTAATGAACCCATCTACGAAAGAAACAGACTCACAGACAGTAAACAATCTAACGGTTACTGGGGAGAGGGGGTGGGAAGGGACACATCTGGGAGTTTGAGATTTGCAAATGTTAACCACTCTATATAAAAATAGATAAAAAATAAATTTCTTCTGTATAGCACAGGGAGCTATAGTCAATATCTTGTAATGACCTTTAATGGAAAAGAATATGAAAATATATGTGTATATATATATATATATATATATATGCATAACTAAGACATCATGCTGTATACCAGAAACTGATACATTATAACTGACTATGCTTCAATAAAAAATAAAATAAAATAGGTTTTGATACTTCCTCAAAATATTTGAACAGATACTTCATCAAAGGAGATATACAAATGACAGATACACATGAAAAGATGCTCAGCATCCTATGTCATTGGAATTCCAAATAAAACAATGTGGTACCACTACACACCTATTAAAATGACAAACTCAAAACACAGATGACACATTAAAGCTGGCAGGGACTCAAGGCAACAGGAACTCTCATTCATTGCTGGTGGGAATGCAAAATGGTACACTCACTTTGGAAGACAATCTGGCAGTTTTTCACAAAGTTAAACATTCATAAGCTTATCATAAGATCCAGCAATCACATTCCTACATATTTACCCAAATAAGTTGAAAATGTATGTACACACAAAAAAAACTCCACATAGATCTCTACAGTAGTCTATTCATAATTGCAAAAAATTGGAATCAACCAAGTTGCTCTTCAATGGGTTGACAGATTAAAAAAAATGATGTAATATTCAGCAATGAAAATAAATGAGCTATCAAGCTATGAAAAGACATAGAGGAATCCTAAATGCATATTGCTAAGTGAAAGAAGCCAGTCTGGAAAAAAAAACTATATAGTATATGATTCCATCTGTATGATATTCTGGAAGAGGTAAAACTTTAAAGGTAGTAACAAAATCAACACTGTCAGGTAGCTAAGGGAGGGGAAGGTGGTCGGGGGAGTACAGAGCATTTTATGGCTTATATGGGAACCCTCTGAATTTTCTACAAAATTTTATCTGTATTCCTAAAACTGCTTTTTAAATAAAGTCTATATAAAAATGTATTAAAAAATTGCAGGGCTAGAATTGAACCCAAATCAATGCATGTTCATTGAGAATACAAAAGTTCAAGTTGAATGTTGACAGAGAAGAAATAATCAGTCCAGTAAGGGTATGTTGAAGTAAGAAAGAGTGAGGCTATGTAGAAGATGAAAATTAACAAGAAGAAAGTGGGATTCTCAGGACAAGGGAGCAGGAATATTGATTCTGAGGAAAGCAATTTCAACTTCATTTTAATACTTAAGAAGCGCTAGCCAAGTAAACACTCTCCCTTTCAAAGGATCTGTTTCTCTAAAAGAAATAACTGGGATCAAGTCCATGCTTTAAATAAAATGAATAACAATGAGTGTCTGTGCTTACAAGTTGGTGCTAGAAGAGGGATCCACCAATTGAGAACCATAAGCCAAAGGTCTGACAGTGACAGCATTCTCCAGCATAAGCACGTGGGGGGCAATCAGGACAACAATGTTAGTAGTGATCCCAAGTATACCACACTTCAAACCTGAATTTCCTAGTGGCTAGGCATATGCAAATGTCTTCATTATAACATCAAATGAATAAGATATACACATTAATTTGTTTATTCACAAGCCTTCATTAGTGTCTGGAAGCATGCAGGGCACTTGGTATACAGTAGCATTCTAAAGAAATAGAACTCCTTTGCATAAGTCTAGCAAGGGAAATGGACATAAATTTAACAGATAAAAACAAAAATGCAATTACAAGTTGTGGTAAGTCTAGGAAGAACATGGGGTTGGGAGTTGAGGGAGGTTTCTTATAGGTGATTTTAAGGTGATAATCCAAGTCTTAGAGGCCTTGAGACAATGGATAAGAGATAGGAAGGACAGAGTACTCCACAGAAGGAATAGCAAAAGAACAAAATTGAACTAAACAAAGAATATTTGGTGTGTTTGAAACACTGAAAGATAGAAATTATATGTGTGTGTGTGTGTGTATATATATATATATATATACATCCTCACAAAACAGGTGTTTTCCCCTTAAATCAATTAATTTTAAATAAAAAATATTTTGAGGGCCATTTATATTCATTTTTTTATTTTTATGGCACACGCTGAAATAATAGTTGTATTCTCAATCATTGTATAAAGCGTGGATTAATGACCTGCCACTGTATCATAGAAGTCCTGACCTCCAGTGCATTGTAAAGGAATACAGAGGAATGTTTAGAACCCTAGCATATTTTCTGTGAACTCAGAATATCACTTTTCATAAAATTTTGATTTAACTTCTCACACTATTTCAAGTGGTTTCAAACTACAGTCTTGTTTAGGAAAAAATTAAAGGACAGACATAATGTTGAAAACTTTTGAGAAAAGGAGAAAGAGGTAGACTCTAAAAGATAGATATTTTTAAACAATGGCTGTACCAGGGCATGCACTGATTGTGATTTATTTTAAAAATCAAGACTAAATATGAAGAATCTTTAGGCTATATACTTTATAGTTTCTGACAAAAGAAAGCACATATTTTCCTATGCAGAGGGATAATATTTTTTGATAATGAAGTCCAGGAAAAAAATGTATGTTTCAGTCTTTTAGTACGGGACATTGGGAGAGATAATGGGCCATGTCTTTAAGCATGGCTTTGCAAGAGATACAGAAATGTTCGAATGGACACCTTTTAAAATGATTCTGCATGAAAACTGAAAGCGTGATGTAACATGGTAACTTTGTGGAAAATGATTTTTTGACTAGCTCAAATGATGTGCTGTAGACAAATGTCTAGGAGAAAAAGCATGGAGTGAATTCCTAGCATCACTTTAAACCTTTTCTACGTATCAGCTGTCTTATTATTTTGGAAACTGATGAGTCTCAGTGAGTGCACTTAAAATATCACAAATTATTTCACCAAATAAATATGTATAAAATAAACTAACCTGATAAAACATACCTGAATTATGTTGAATATTTTAATGTTCTCATAGGCATCTAATACAGAGGTGTGTTTCCTTTATCCATGACTGGTAACCTTTATAAAGATCTTATCTTCAGAATAAAATATCTGTGTAGTTAGTATTATAAGGTGCATTCAGGAAATGTGTATATTATTTAAAAAATTTATTTTCTATGCTTCATATAACAATACTGTTTTAGAAAGTTAAGAATTGTTATACTCAAAGCCACTTTGATGTTTATGCTGAATTGGGAAGAAATAACCATCTCCAAAGAAAACAACCCTAAACAAAACTAACAATACAAACACACAGCTACTTGCACATAAACCAGAGAAAGTTATTGATTTAGCGACATAATCAATTTATACAGTATTAAACAATTTTATATAATAAAGGTAGACAAAGTTTTCACCATTAAATTTACGCCAAGACTCCCTAGTGTAAGAAAAAACGTAGCACTGACCAACTATTTTATGACTGAGTTGGAATGGCAGGTGACAATCAGAAATAATGAAAATTAAGAGTTCTAAAGAAAGAGGTTCTAAATCCTTTATCACTCCTGTTAATAACATCTCATTGGGAGAATCAATTGATGTATGTAACTTTTTTTCTCATATATGAAAGAGAAATGATATCTGGACATCATCTGGCCACAGTTACAGTTTAAAAAAATTAGGGACATTCTGAGAAAACCCTTTGCCAAAAAGAACATAATATATAAATACTCATTTGTTTTTCATGCTGAAAAAAGGATGCACTGGTAATTTTTGAATAGTTTACTCAGAGATGATTCCAAAGGCACAGTTTTTGAAAGTGCGATAAACAGCAGGAGGAAGGTAGGTGGAAACAAACAATGAAGGGGCACAAGGATATTTTCTGGGGTGATGCACACATTCTAGATCTTGATTTTGGAGACAGTTACACAGGTAGATACAGCTGCCAAAACTCCTCTCACTTTATATATAAGATCTTTATATTTTACTATATGTTAAAAACTACCTTAAGAAAAAAAAAATCTTAAAAACAGCTGAGTGCCTTATCCAAAGGGGTGGTCCTCTTGAAATATTGCCCCTGCACCCAAAAAAGGAAGAAAAGGAAAAAAAAAAACAGTGATGGAAAATAGGCTAATTAGAAAAAATGAGGAAAATGCAGGGGCCTCATAGACTTGATTATACCATATTATTTTTTAATAACACACCATGAAATTCTGATCAGTAATCTTTTCAGAAAAAAAATCTGGATATTGCAGCACAGATTCACATTTACACTATTTCCCTTTTTGTGCAACTGCTTATTAGCCTTTTTCCACAGTTCAATAAAAAATAATTTTAGTAGCAAAACCCATAACCCTGAATTTGCATTTTGTGCCTGTCATAGTCATTGCCCTCACAAGCAACATCAGATCTGAAGCAAACGGTGACTGATGGTTTTCTAATGAGCCATTTGTGATGTATCTGAATTGCTTTGTTTTGGCTTTGCATTTTTTTCTTAAATTTTATAATTTCTGGGGCTTTATATTAAACAAGTCAACAGTTTCAAACACAAATCTTAAAGAACAAACAAACAAACAAATAAAACACATTCTAAGACAACAGCACTTTTCATCTCAACTTTTATATGAAATGAGACAGACTAACGCTCAAAGATTTGTTTCCTACTTTTTTCTAGAACAAAAATAGTCTTTAAATATGTTCCTACCCAACTCTGTTGTGTTTAAGAGATTTTACATATGGCTACAGTAAATTATAAAATCCTGGGCTGCTACGGTTATGAGAAATGTTTTAATATCTGTGTTCAGAATACATCTGAGGGTATTATGATTTGAATTGTGCCACCCTAAAAGATCTTGAAGTCATAACACTCATAGTCTCAAAATGTGATCTTCTTTGGAAATGGCGTCTTTACGAGTTCACCAGGTTAAAGTGAGATCATGAGTGTGGGATTTAATCCTATATGACTGAGGTTCTCATAAGAAGGTGGAATTTGGAGAGAGCTGGACAAGCACAGGAAGAAAGGCACAAGGACGCAGGGGCAGAGACCGGCGTGATGCAGTAGAAGCTAAGGAACACCAAGTACTGCCCTAGCAAACTCACAAGGAGGTACGGGGGGAGCTTTTTTAAGGTAGGAAACAACCAGGAACTTGATTCATTCTGAAAAAAAAAAAAAAAAAAAACTCTCTTTCTTTCCCCCTTTCAATCTAGCTTCAGGGAAGTAAGAGAGTTCATTTATTCATTCAAAAAATGGTTCTTGAGTAGCTGTTTGGTTTATCAGTGTCTTCAAGTAACACATTACCACCTGACATGCAGCATAGAAGCCTTATAATAAGAAACAGTGATTTTTTTTTCCCTCCCCTTCCTTTGTGCTCTTCTTACCAAAAAGTAATTTTACCTAATCAGTAAATTTGAAAACCTGCTTGTAAAATTATAATTGATCATAGGATATATTAATCTATCAAAGACGGTGTACTTAACTCTTTGAGTTACTCTTTTTTGATGAAATTGAAACTACATGAGGTTCCAATTCTTCCACTGAGAAAAGGATAACCATTTAGTCTTGTGCAAATTTGTCAGAATTACAGCGACGGCTTCTCGCCCTTGGTGGCTATGGGATAGGTAAGGGGAATACATGTATTATTTTATATTCAAAGCTAGACTAGTTGATGGTGACCTGAAGCCATGGATTTGGAGTCATGCAGACCTTGCTCTGATATTTAGATTCACCACTTTCTAACATTGTGATTTTGCTTAAATGAGTGAAATTATCTAAGTCTTGGTCCTCTCATATATAAAATCTAGGCATATCTAAGCATCACTAAAAGACTTTGTTGTAGCACAAAATAATATAAACTACCAGTGTCTGGTAGAGATAGTCTCATTAATTGCTTGTGTGAAGGTAGTATTAAATCTGCCTAAATGGTAATTTGATAAAATCAGTCCAAATCTTGAATGCTGACACACTTTGATTCATGAGTTTCACTTATAGGAATTTACTGTACAAATTTACATATATGTGCCTGGAAAGGGGCACATAAAAATCATTTCTCCAAATAATCATTTATAACTGCAAAAAATTAAAATTTTCTAGGTAGTTATAATGTTATATCTATAAAACAGAGTATGGTGTGATTATCCAAAAAGGAGAGGAAAGATTCACATACCAACATATATTTTTTTAAAAACTCTGTTTTTTATAAAGTAAAATTTTTCCATCTGCTAAAGGTGGATACCATAGATTGCTGTTGCCTGGATTAAATTCTGATGTGATTTTACTTTTATATTAGAACTTATTTCACTTTTATTATTTGCATTTTTGTGCTCCTATGTATAAGCTAAGTAAAGCAAAAAAAAAAAAAAAAAAACTAGTAATACACCAGAATTTTTTTGTTTTTATTCAATGTTACATACAGATCAACATAGCTTTTTTTTTTACTTATACGTGATTTCAAACTTGTTTCAGCAATATTCATCAATTTTTTAAAAAGTATCCTTTTAAGAAACAGAAAGTTTCTAAGGTATAGTGCTTTGTAATTTAAGGCACATAGGACAGATTTGCATAAATTATAAACTGAGGAAAAAATTCATATGGCCAACTGGGAGCAAACCTTCATGTTGTCTGAAAGTCCATACTAAAGTGTCCATAAGAAAATTAGCCCAAAGAATCAACACAGATGCCAATTACACAGACAGGAAAGGAGCCAGATGCTGTTGGCAAAACATGCTCCAGAATGCGGCATCTGGGTCCAAAAACTGCCATACAGAGCCCCATCTGCAGCTAAAGCTGTTGACTCTGCTTTGGGGGAAGGAAACTCAGGAGTAAAGAAGGCAGTTAAATTCTAAACCGTGCCAGGATTAGCAGAAGGCAGGTTGTAGTCAGCATTCAAATTACATCCTAGCCTGATTTGCTTTTTAATGTCTCGAAACTATGTAAACACTAAACTGTGTCAACTCCAGTTGTTCAGAGATGAGCCATGTAGGTAGTCCAGTAACTCAGGACACATGGATAAGAGATTTGATGTTCCAGTAAATTTTTATTCCCTAATATTTTCTTCTCAAGGAATAGAAGTGTATGTTCAAGGAAATGCAATTCTTATTTAAGCTATTAAAATATATATTACTTTAAGTGTTTATCATGATATATAACATGAACTCCTCCAAATAGTATAAAATTTAATAATTTTTACAGAATTTTGATAAGTTTTTTAAGATTTGTCACTTCACAAAGTGAAATAAGATATTCATTGCATACTTTACTGAGACTCCTGAAATTTTTACTCAGTGGAAGTTTGTAGGAAACCTTCAGAGAACCTTAATCTTAGATAATACACTCTTCCTTAATTACAAAAAGTCTCTTTTTAGTGTTCTTTATTATGTATACGTGTGTGTGTGTATAATAGGGTGAATCGACATCTATACAATTATAAGTATTCATCATTTATAAGATGCTACTCTAATCTTAGTCAGGCATTTATTTTGAAAGCAAGATAAATGTTGAGAATAATAGAACCTAGTGATAGACTTTACTATAAATCAAGAAATGAGCTAAATACTTTGTGTACACATTTTGTTTATCACCGTAACTCTATGAAATATAACTATTATTATTTCCACTTTTTGATAAGGAAACCAGAAGCTAAGGAAAATAACTAAACTACTTTAACAGAATTCATACTCATCATTAGCAACAGAACCAAACTTTATATCCTAGATCAAGACCCTCTGACTCTAGAACTTCTTCTCTCTCTTTCTCTGAGTAATATAAAATGTAATTTGGTAGAATCACTTCAGTAATGGCAGAAAAAGGCTTTGAAACTCTACTCTTACGTAACAAAAACACGAACATGGGAAAATATAATCAAAATCAACTTTTTCAGAACTCTGAAAATGAACTGCAGGCTTGCAACAATCTGAAGAGTATTTATTCAAGAAAAATGGCTAAATCTTATCAGCATAGTCAGCTTTGTGCTGGTTTAACTTCCACTATTCCCATCTCCCTCTCCCCAGCTCTGCAAAAGATTTGAAAACCAACAGCATTGCAGTTACGGCATCTGTGAAGCCAGCAGCCTGACAGCTCGTAGAGAGGGCAGTGCAGGTTTGGAGCTCACCTAAAAGGTTCTCCCCAGGGAATGTCACTATTTCACTGATCTGGCAACTCTCTGAATGTTTCATTCCCAAGAACAGACTTTCTGTGACCTGACTCAAAGCTCATTCTGTTCAAAAGCCCTACAGAAAGGGAATTTATGAAAAACAATTAGTGGTGATTGCTTAACACTGCGGGTTGCTTGAGGTGATGATTCCAGTTGAGGCTAACAATAGGTTGACAATACACCTAAAGGTAAAAAGCAGGGAATGAGATTTTCATTGAAAATTTGAAAATTTGAAAAGCCAGGCATATTCCTGGGAAATCTGAAGACAATACAACCTGAAAGTTGGTGCACTGGCCTAAGAAAGACATGAAAAGACCTTAATCTCCTGTCTCTCACTATGAGGCTCTGTGAGAGCAGGAAGTGAAGACTAAGACAGAGCTATAAACTGCCTCACTGGGTGTTGAATGTAGGCTCAACATATATAGACTCTCTCAGTAAAGGCTGGGGGACTTTCTAGTTCAAGGAAATTTTTTAAATCTCTTAAGTCATTAGCTAACCACTAGGTTTGCTAAGCAGAGACTTCAATAGCCACCATTAAAAAAATAATCTATACAAATATTCCAGGAAAATCACTAAACAAACAATAGTAAATGAAAGCAACAAAAACAAAACAAAACAAACAAACACAAAATCAGTAACAACTAGAAAAATGCTGGATCTGTTTTCCAGGTTTGCCACATCGTATTATTTAAAAGGTCAATTGTTCATATACAAATTATGAGTTGTACAAGCACAGAAATGTATGTTCCATCTACAGGAATAAAAGCAATCAATAAAAACTATCCCTGAGGAAGCCTGGATATTGGATTTGACAAAGATATTAATTCAACTATAATATATATGTTCAAAGCAAAGTAGAAATCATATCTAAATAATTAGGGAAGCTATGAGACTGACATCTTGCCAAACTGAGAATGTCAATAAAAAGGTATAAATTCTTAAAAAGAAATGAATAGAAATTCTGGAGTTGAAAAGTACAAAAATGAAACCAAAAAATCACTAGAGAGGCACAACATTATATTTAAGTTGGCAGAAGAAGGAAGCAGTGAATTTGAAAATAAATCAATTAAAATTATTGATCCTGAAGATACGAAAGGGAAAAAAAGTGAACAGAATCAGATACCTGTAGGACATCATCAAATATGTTAACATACACATGTGAGAATTCGAAAGTCAAAAGACAGAGAGAAAAAGACAGGTAAAACATTTGAAGACATAAAGGCCAAACTTTCCAAATTTGACGAAAAATATTAACCTGCATGTCCATGAAGATCAACAAATCTCCAAGTAAAATAGACTCAAAGAGATAAAAGTCTAATGGCATGATAGTCAACCTATCAAAAGGCAAACGGAGGATTTTGGTAGCATCAAGAGCAAAGTGACTCATGTATAAGGGATCCTCAGTAAGATAAACAACCGATGTATCAGAGACCACATAAGCCAGGCATATTTCAAGTACTGAGAGAAAAAGACTGTCAACCAAGAATTCTATGTCCCTGAACGCTATTTTTAAAACTAAAAGAGAAATGAAGACATTCCCAGTTTAAAAAAATAATAATAATAACTGAGAAAATTCATCACTAACACACTTGCCCTTATTGTAAGGGGAATTTTTTCAGCCAAAATGAAAAAGACCCTGGACAGTAACTTGAATTTACAGACAAAAATAAAGAGCACCAGTAATGGTGACTATATAGGTAAACATAAAAGACACTATAAATGTTCTTTTTGTCTGTTTGCTTATTACTCTTTTATTTTCCTATCTGATTTAAAAGACAGTGGATAAAGCAATAATTACAAAATTGCATTGATGGTTTTATGATTTATAATAACCTAAAGGAAGTGGTGGGAAATGGAGCAATAGTGAAGCAAAGTTTCTGTATACTATTGAAATTAAGTTAGTATTAATACTAAGTTGATTGCTTTAAGAGGTTAATTGAAATCTATAGGACAACCATTAAGAAAATAAGTAAAAAATACATAGTAAAAGTAAAAAGGAAATTAAAATGTAGTATCAGAAAAAAATATCTAACACAAAAGAAGGCAATGAAGGGGAACAGAGGAACAAAAAAGATCTATAACATGTAAACATAGAAAAACAACGTAAGTATACCTTATTTTACCAGTAATTACATTAAATCTAAATTGAGTGGATAATTCAATCAAAAGGCAGAACGGTTTAAAAAACATTATAATCGCATGCTAACTATAAGAGACATAGAGTTATCATATAATTCAGCAAGTCTACAGTGAGTTATATACTTAAAAAATTGGAAGTATGTGTTCATACACATACTTATGTAAAATAGTCAAAAAGTAGGCAACTTAAAGTCCATCAAATTAAGAATAGATAAATTACTGTACTATGACCATGTGATACAATATTATTGGCCATAGAAAGGAATTAAGTGCTT
Organism: Vicugna pacos; assembly: GCF_048564905.1. Lineage (NCBI taxonomy): Eukaryota > Metazoa > Chordata > Mammalia > Artiodactyla > Camelidae > Vicugna > Vicugna pacos. The sequence goes on along the minus strand of NC_132994.1, from coordinate 7,093,272 downwards.
CAACATAGCTCTTGAAATAATTATGCTAAGTGTGGTAAACCAGTCACAAAAGAGCACTTGTTGCATGATTTCATTTGTATGAAATGTTCAGGACAGACAAATCCACAGAGACAGAAAACAGGTTAGTGGTTTTCAGGACCCAAGAGGGAAAAATGGGGAGGGAATGCCAGTAGGTATGGGTTTTTTTGGGGGTGATGAAAATGTTCTAAAATAAGAGAGAGGTAATGCTTTCACTTCTCTGTGAATATACCAGAAACTCCTCAACTGTAAACATTAAAAGGGTGAATTGTATCGTATATGAATCAAGCCTCAATAATGCAAAATAGTGAAGCCAATGTTAATATAACATTTATATTAATACACTTTCATGTCTATAATCACATAAAGAAACACAATCAGAAAGCTTACTTCAGCTGGACTTCTATTTTTATACTGAAAAAGAATACAACCCTACCATCGTAGAAATACAGTCAGTAATTTTTCAAAATTCTGAGGCATGGGCAAACTGACTAAGAGAGTATGTTAATTTAAGAGGAAAAGCCTTGTGACATATTTGTGAATTTAAGTGAGTAAGAGTTCACAATTAGTGGCGCTGGAGTTTCTTGAAAGACTGATTATGTCTCATGAATATTAAAACAAAGCTTAAGCCTTATAGACTTTGTTGCTGGTTTTGTTTTAGATATTTAAGTTCTGAATAAAATGATAATACTGTTTATTTAAATGAAAGTACTACGCTGTTGGCTAATAATGTTTGAGTCTTCTCATTCTGTTTGACATTGTGAGAATAACATATTTTAGACAAATAGGTGGGCACGCATAAGTGATATATTTCACATGCACGCACACACACATACACATGTTTTTCTCCACACGTATGTATGAGACTGTATTTCAGGAAAGAGAAAACAGCAACTAAATTCAGGACACTCAGGAGCTGGCCAGGAACTAGAAGCTAGGTTTACAGCTAGATGATGGAGTTCTCCTGTTAAACATTTCAATAGACAATTTCACAGAACATCAAAATGAGACAAGGCAACCCTGTGACCCTGATGAATCATAGGAAAAAACAAACCTACCCCATAAACAAATCCAAATACAGACAAACCATGAACAACGTCTAAACCATGAGAAGAGCATACAGTTCTCTAACACGGCTGTCATGAAGGAGTGCTGACTCTGTAAACATGTTGGCTACCCCTCCGTCTAGTTTTCCACCTTCCTACGTAAGACTTCTGATGAACGCAATCACAGAATGCTTCCTACTTCCTGACAATATCCTATCCAAACCAAAGCTCCACTTTCTTGAACCATCCCAAAATCATGTGTCACAAACTTGAACCCCTAAGTCCTTTCCAGCACCTCCTACTGGGATGCCCAGTGGATTCACATGCTGGGAGTTCTTCATCACAGCTATGAGTTATAGACCCAATTTGTTCAGCCACAGGTGTGTTCCTGCCGGTGTTTGATGCAACTGATTGTTGAGCACACATATACATGAATGCATAAACAAATTGTGTTTAGGAACAAAACAGAACTGAATGTCTAAAAGGATATATCACAGTCTCTGAAAAATATCCTGGAAAATTCATATACATTGTAGGTTATAATTAATAAAGTTATTTAAGGAAAATAAAATAAACATAGAGGACTATGAATTGTTTTTTTCTTAGCCTAGCAAAAGTTGTCTTTTTCTCATTATATAGATGGAGAGGCAGTCAACAGTAATTTGTGATGATATATCAATTTAAATAATTGATAATGTCACAAAAAACTCTGGGTTTTTACATTTCTATATATTTTACAATCATGTCAACTATTGACACTGTTAGTTTTTCCAAATTACTAAAGTCATTCATTATTTTTCTTACTGTCATTGAATGTAAATCAAACTATTGCCAGCTATTTCAGAATTCTTTTTAATGAAATAAAGTGCCTACTCTTGACTAGCCACCAAAAATGAGGAGCATTTGTAAAAACCCTTACATGCTAGAGATGATCCAGAATTCTCCATCTTAATGGCAAGATAAAACACAGTGCATGAGTTATTTTAGAGGACACCCTGAAATCATGATGATTTATCTCTGGGAAAATAATCATGTAACTATTGTAAACAATTATTCTGCTTCTGTGACAAGAATAAAAGCATTCTAGTTGCAATCACCTATTTTTTTTTTTTGCATCTATTTGAGGGACCCACGCATACCAAAGAAGTTAAAGACTATAAGCTAAGGGAGAGGGTATAGCTCAATTGGTATAGCACACGCTCAGCATGCATGAGGGCCCTGGGTTCAATCCCCAGTACCTCCCTTAAATAAATAAATAAATAAATAAATAAATAAATAAATAAATAAACCTAGTTGCCTCCCACTCCCAAAAAGTTAAAAATAAATAGAGACTAAAAGCTATTTACAAATATCTATTTGGTTATTAAACTTTTGGAATAATAGCAATGGGTACTCAGAATTTCCACTTAGTTTCTTCAAACTTCTTATCTCAAAATTAATTAATAATACAATTGGATTATGGAAAATATGAATAGTTAATGTAAAATTTACCAATAATTTGACAAATTACCAAACTCAGGGTAAATTCCCAAAGAACTCAAACTCATGATAATTTCTCAGAAGTAACTGGAAAGGTTTAATTCAATAGCTCCACTCAGGACACATATTGTGACACTCATTTTCATGGAATGGTCCAAAATAATGCTAACGTGGCAAAGGCACGTTTTGAAGAAATAAGTACATTTGTAAGATGTGTCACATCTGGACATTGGATTTCCAGGGTCAGATTTGTTTATTCCTTTTTTGACATGATACCTGAACTTTGGTTTTTGTAAATTTTAAATGAATATGACACTACCGTGTCGGGAAATGGCTCTTCATCTTGGGACCATTATTTTTAATTAATTGATGTAAAGTGAAAATAACGTCCAGACGTATCACAAAGACATTCGGAACTCCAGGTAATTTCATGAAGAAAACAATGAATATATTACTCACCGATAACTATTGCCAAAGTCAGTACAGGTAGAATTGTTCTTACAAGGATTCGTTTTGCAGTCATGGGATTCTTGTTCACAAAAATTTCCTTCCCAACCAGAAAAGCGCACACATTGGTAGCTCTGAGGGAATATGAAAATTATGCAACTTTTAGGCTACTTCTGACTATTAAGCCTATAATTCAGTTATTACTCTAGGTTATTTTGATCTCTCTGCCAATTTGTATTTTTTTCCCATTTTTATAGGTTGTCAATACTTGCCAAAAAATACCACAGTTTAAAACACACAGGGGGCACAGTTTAAAAACTGCATGAACATTATTCTTTAGTATCTAACGCAAAAAAATTAATATTAATCTCACAATGCAGAGCTATTCTGTCTTGTTAAATGTCTTAATAGGAAAATAGTGCATTAGTAACATGAAGGCTAGTGATTGTGTAAAGCTAAGTAACTCAATATGGTACCCAGCAACTAGCTCATGTGTTTAAAAAATAACCACAACAAAATAAACCTTCTGACAACTTTGTGGTATTACTTACAAATAATTAATTTATGTAAATACAGTACTGTTGGTTGATTGAAACTGTAAAACTTTGCCTATTATTTTTCTAAAGGATAGAATTGGCCTATAACAATATTCAACATAGTGAAAGAAAAGTTGCTTTTCCAGATTGGGTAAATGAACAAACAAATAACAAACACCTCAGATTATAGTGGGTCAGTAATTTGTATATCAAAAAGAAATTTGAAGAATAGGGCTCTTATCAAAAAAATTAGGATCTCAGGTTTAGAGATTCTAGATTATGAAAAATACTAAAATCCATGTTAGGTGCTCCCTTGATCTTCACTATTGAGTACAGTAGCCACTGGTTATATGTGGTTATAGAGCATTGAAATGTACCTGGTTCCAACTGAGATGGGCAGTAAATATGAAATACACATTGGAGTTTTGAAGATTAAGTAAGAAAAAAAGAATATAAAGTATCTCACTAATAATTTTATGACTTACATATTGTAGTGGTAATAATTTGGATATAAAGAGCTAAATACACGATTATATTATTAAAATTAATTTCACCCACTTCCTTTAACTTTTTATTTTTTTTAACAGGTCTGCTAGAAAATTTCTCATTACATTTCTTCTGGACAGAGTCATGGTAAGATGATGCCATCCCAGCTTCTTCACTTGGGAACTGAGCTAAGTTTACATGGTTCTGTGAACATATCCGAGAAGCAGGAACTCCCTGAGGTTGAAAAGTACATGTTGGTTTAACATATCCCAGCATCTTGAGAAGACTCAGCACCCAGTAGGTGCTTAATACATGTTAATTTAACAATGGAAACTAATAGATACGACAGGAAAAAATAATGTAAAATATGGTGTCAGTACACCAAACGGACTTCAAAAGGATTCTATACCTTTGATAGAGGCAGACATAAGGTTTGTTTCAAATATTACAGTCAAAATAGCGTATTAAGCAGAGACACAAGGGCATTCCTGCTTCATGTACCTGCATTTAGGTTTACAATAATCAATAAGCATGAGAAGCTCCACTGAGGAGGCCCCTACTTTGGTTACAGGGCAGATGGGTTTGCCCTGCCTTGCGAGCAGCTGCAAAGCAGAGGGAAGAAAGCCACCACACCACACCGTCAACATCAGGCTTTACTCCTGAGCATGTGTTCATTCTCCACTTAGAGGTCTCAGTCATAGAACTCACAGTTTGCTGGATTTTACCAGCAATTTTCTCATGCATTCTGCCCCCTGAATGTTTCCTCAATGAGTCTGGCACCATTCAGAAAGTTTTCATTAGTTATGGTTGGCTTATTCTTTTCCCTTCTCTCTTTTTTTTTTTTTATACATTAAAAGAGGACTTACATGAAAATCTAAGATAATTATTATATTTTATTTTATGCATATGCTATTTAAGATAGGGAAGCAATTATATAATAGACAACTGTCTGCAGTAGTGAATAGGAGACCACAGACCCAACCCAGTGATAGACACGCGGGCAGAGCTGGATGCATGACAGGTACACAAAACCCACGGAGCAAGTGAGGTGCCCTGTAGTTACACTCTGGCAATTCACTTTCTAAGAGGTGTGAATCAGTTCTGTAAAGACAAATGCATGAGTTTACCACTGGTTTTAATTTTGACGTCTCAGTAATAATTTGAAACAAATTTAGTGAGTGAGTCAAAAAGCCAATTGAATTTCTTTGTCATGAAAGCCATACATTCCTTAAAAGCTAATAATTACTGGTACTCTTGATGATTTAATAATTAGTAGAAAATTATCATCCAGGTAACGGTATAATTATCATTAAAGTCAGGTATCACAGCAGTAATCCCCAGATACGATGGATCTGCATGAAACTGAAACATGCAAGGATGGAGGAAATAGACATTTTTCTAATGTTAAACATTGAAAAACATAAATGTTGAAGTGGGCAGGGATGAATACTAACTAGAATTAACCCAGAGTTCAAAATTTCCAGTCCTCTGTTGTTTACTTGATTCAGATGCATTATTCTGAACTCAGACATTTTTAGTGAAAAGTACTTTCCTATTCAATACTGTAAAGTTAATTAATTCCAGTAACTTGAAATAATAGTAAAAGGTGAAACATTGTTTTTAAACCATATTACCTTGGTGTTTAATAATTAAATAATAATATTTTGAGCTTATTTTGCTGAGGAAGAAAATATGTTTAATGTACATTTACTAAAATGAGTAAAATGAGTGGTTTCATTGGTGTGTACATCTATCAAAATTCATCAAAGTGTACATCTGAAATATATGTAGTTTACTGTACAAGGACCTTACCACAATAAAGTGTAAATAAATAAATAAAAGTTTGTATTATTTGTAAGTTGGCAACACATCATTTTTACCTCTTAATGCAATGTAGACATTACTCTTCTGCCACATTCAGATAAAAGACTTTACATAGTTTGAAAATATGCATTGTGAAGGAGACAAGAAAAACACAAAAGACGATACAGATCTAGCTCAGTGAACTACACAGCCAGCGAGACAAAAGACAATGCCGTCACATTTGATAGGTACAAAAACTGCGTATATAATAACACTGTATAGAATATTTCACATGTAATTATGAAGTAGTAGTTTAGTTTTTCACATCAAGAGCTAGTTATTTTCAATCTCTGTGATCAGTGAGAAACATACAAAGGTAAGAAGGACAGCATCATTCTGAATATAAATTTGGAAGTCTGAGAGGTGCAATTTGAACACCAGCTTTGTTGCATGTTAATTATCTAGACGTATCTGGTGTCTTAATTTTCTATTGCTGTGTACAAATTACCACAAATTTAGCAGCTTTAAGCATAAATTTGCTATCTCAGTTTCTGTAAGTCAAGTTAGTCGAGTCCCTTGCTTAAAGTCTCACCAGGCTAAATGCAAGGTATTGACTGGGGAGTTTGGGATCCTTCTTCAAACTCAATGATTGTCAGCAAAATTTATTGCATCATGGCCCTAGGACTGAGGTCTGTTCACTTGTTAGATGACACACTAGAATGGCTCTTAGATCCAGGAGCTGTCACATCCTTGGCACATGGTCTCTTCTTCTCAGAGTATGGTGGTTTGTTCCTTCAAGGCCAACACAGGAGCATCTTTTCTCTTTTAAGGATTCATCTAATTAGGTCAGGCCCATCCGGGATATTCTTACATTTCAAAAATCAAAGTCAACTGATTAGGAACCTTAGTTACATCTGTAAAATCATTTTTTTAAAAATACAAAGTAACATAATCATGGCAGTAATATCTCATGATAGTCACAGATCTTACTTAAGGGGAGGAGATTTTACAGAACATGTGCCCTAGGAGGCAGGAACCCTGGGATCAGCTTATTATTCTGCCTACCCCATTGACTAACCAATTTAATTTCTCTAAGTAACCTTTCTCTAACCACCCCGTTATAAATACATATTTTTAAATGTACTGACAGAGGGAGATTGACAGCAAAGTTACATAGACTGAAATAAAATTTATTCCAAATCTTTAAGTCCCCTCTTGTACCAAATAGAGAACAGAAAAACAGGGAAACTCCCCAACTTATCTTTTGAGACTAGTGAAATCTAGTTACCAAAACCTGCATATAACAAGCATATAACAAGCAATGCAAATTCTGCCAATTGCAGTTATAATCAAAAAGGTAAAATTAAAAAAATAATGATTTTTAGTAATTGAATTAACATATTCAAAATATGTTCTCTTATGAGTTGGTAGTTTGGGGGATTTTTTTTTCATTTTTTCCACCACAAAAATAGAAGTATGTTTCAACACAAGATAATCTATTAAAGAAGAAAAATAATGATTTGATCATCTCAAATTAAAAAAAAAGTATTAGAAAATTCAACAGCCATTCATGAAAATTCTCTTAGCAGATGAGAACTTAATGGGAGTGTCCTCATATTAATAAAAGCTATTTACCAAATAAACAAACAAATTCTGACAAACATCATTTTTCCAAAAACAGCTAGGGATGCTGAATCAAATACATGCAATAATGATTGAATCCTGCAAAGAACAACCAAGGCTGATTGGCTCTCCTAAACTCTGGAGAGAAGCGAAACAAACTGAGGTAAAATCATCACACTTGCCTCTGCTCTTAAGGCCAAGACATTTGCTTTTTAAAATTCATAAAAATAGAAGCTAAGCAGAAAGAAGTAGCTGGAGCCTCCAGCAATCTCCCTATAATCTCCTTTGAATGGAAACTGCCCAGCGCAAGTCAAAAACAGCTGAAGTGAGCAGCAAAGATTCAGTTGTCTTGAGTTGCAGGAATAAAGGTGGAGTTTAGGACCTGCAAATGGGCTGATCCTGCTGGACTCTTCTGGCTTTCACTTACACCCCAGAAGGCCACGGTCAAGAAGTAAGACAAATGAGTGAAAACCCCAGCCCAGATCATGCTCAACCCTACTCAACATTTTAGTTGCAGTCATCTATCTTTCTATTGCCCTATCAGAGAAATTAAGTGCTCTTTAGAGGAAGTTAACATTAGAGAGAACTTTTCAGTCTTTGTTACCAATATCTGGTATTCAATTAAAAAAACTGAAGAAATGCTGATGACCAAAACTCAAGAGAAAAACAGACAGTAGAAATACACTATTCAAATAGTGTGTTATTGGATATTTTAAAATGACTATGATTAAGATATGCTAAAACATAGAAGGCCAGATTGGAAATTTCACTAGAAACCTGGTAAAAAAAAAAAATCAAAGAAATACTGTACATTTGAAAATAATAATCATTGAAATTTAATAATTAATCATTTTTTAAATAAAATCTGAGCAGAGGGTTAGTAGTAAATATCCAGATTGAAGCACATGAAGAAAAAAGAAGAGATGCCAGAAAAAAAAAAAATCTGACAAATATGCGAAATAATGAAAATGATTGGTATATGTTAATTGAAATACTAAAAGAGGAGAGAAAGAAATTGAATGAGAGCAATATTTGAAAATTACTGCCTGAGAATAGTCCAAAGATAACAGAGGACAGTAACTGCAGATTTAGAAAGCTCTCCAGACCTGAGCTGGATAGGTTCAAAGAAAGCGTTATCTACAGTAACACCACTGATAATGAAAGACAAAGAGTAAGTCTTAAAAGCAGCTGAAGAACAAAGACACTTACCTTCAAAGGGGCTTCAGGACTGAAGACTTAACTTCCCAATAGTGGAAGCAAGACCCGGTCGACCAATATTCTAATGGAGTTAGAGAAATTAACTGCCAGCCTAAAGGTCTATGCCCTTCAGCTGAGAAAGAAAAACTCATCTTAAGAAAAAACAAAACCTGATAAGGTCCTGCAGTTTTTAAGATTGTGGGAGTTTGGTGACAGATAGCTGGGGTTTAAACTCGAGCTCCATGAATTATGAGCTATATAATCACAAGCATGCTACTTGATCTCAAAGGACATCAGGAGTAATGGTACCTGACTGATGAGAGTGGGAGGGTTAAGTGAGTACTTAGTGTCGGGCTTCATATGCTCTCTGACTCATAGTAAGATATCAGTAACTTAACTAAAATGTTCTCTTGCCTGTGACCTGTTCAGGTAATCTGAACAAATCCTGTGTCCTGGAATCCTGTTTCTTTGCCATTTTTCCACCTGGAATACCTGTATTTACTTCCCCCGACCTCTGCCCCAACTTTATAAATCTTACTGCTGCTTCAAGGTCAACATCAATGCCACATGCTACCTGAAGCCTTGCTCATGTACTCTGGTATATTTTCCTTTCTCACAACTACTATTTCATCTTTCATGACACTATTTATGTACGCTAGTTATTTATATACAAAGTCTATCTTCTACTTAGCACATACCATATTTTAAAACATTGTACTTATTTCATTGTGTATTTCTTTAGCTTGTAAAATGTAAATTCTAAGAGGGCAGAGGCAGTCTGTTTTGCTGACCAATTATCAGTATCTGGAATACTATCTTAAAAAAATTATTTATTTAGTTTGTGGGGCTTTTTGGGGGGGATTTGGAGGGGAGATTATTAGGTTTATTTATTTATTATTATAATGGAAGTACTGGGGTTTGAATCCAGGACCTCCTGCATGCTAAGCATGCACTCTACCACTGAGCTATACCCTCCCCCCGTAATACTGTCTTATATTTGACTGAAAGAATGGATGTTAGTGCATGAAATATATATGATATTAACTGGTAATAGTATAGTCACAAAGAATATTTTCTTTATAATTTCTAGGTGTTTAATCATCTCATTTTCCTAACAAGAAAGAATATATTTTAGAATTCCTTTAAATAACCCTTCCAGTACAATCAACTAAAACCAGTTCCATAAATGAGGTTTAAAAATCCCACTGAAGGAAGAATTGGATTGATGTTCTATGAAGTGTTTACATAATGAGCTCATTATATTTGATTCAATCTTAATCACAAAATTTACCTTATTTATGAAACTTACCATTTAGATTCCTGAAAATTTAGATATGCACTAAAGAATAAACACGACAACATTTTTATATTATGGTCTTTTTCTGACTCATTATTCGTACAATCCTAAGCAGAAGGACAAAGATTTCTTTTTTCATTAATAAACTGGAAAAAAATTGAAAATCCATAATGAATTCAGCCCTTGTAAGAATAAAGGGTTCTGCGTATTGACTTATGTTTCCTTTTAAGGTTATTTTAAGTACTCAGTTTAATCTATAAAGATTTATAGAATTAACATAAAGATTGCCAAATACTGGGTATTAGACATAAATACAGTAGTCTTTATTCTTAAAAACAAACAAGCAAAACTATGTCAATATTATTTCTTTTCGCTGGAGAAAATGATTTATCTCGGTGCTTTATATCTAAAGCAAAATAGTATGTATTATTCTGACAGAAAGTTAATAGGCTATTTAAAAAAATGTTCCTATAGAAATTTATAAATGCTGAATTTGATTGAACATATTTTGAAATACTCAATGAGAATATATGTTAAATTGAGTGATACTCTCATGGCAGAACTGTTTTAGAAAAACACAATTTCTTTAACTTAAGAAAATGTAATACAAATATGTGAAGAGTATGAAAAGCTACATGTTATATATGAGTATTAATAGGATATAAATCAAACTATGTTGACTTTTTAAAACACTTCCTGAAGGAAATAAGATACTTAGTCATTGTTTTCACGTAAAGATATTTTTCATTACTGATAAAAGAGCAAATTTCCGCTAGTTTTATTTCTTACATTCTCATCAATCTACTAATAAAATTCATGTTATATTCTTCAAAATAATCTCCGCTGTTTACCTACTCTGCTATTTTCGACCCATAGTCTCTGTGAGCAATCCATTTGCAATAATGTGTTTCTCTTATTGCATGACCTACCTTCATAAACCATTCATGACCCTTTCCAAAGTGTTCCTTTACCTACAGCAGTGGCTTTTGTTTGTTTGCTTGCTTGTTTGTTTATTTGTTTTTAAAAAGTTTAAAACTAGAATAAAGGGGCTTAGGCTGCCAGTACTAGAAATGTATTCTTTAATGATAACGTAGCTATGATGGGAAAATAGTTACAGGCATTGAGGTGTAACGTTCAAACACACTCTTATATCTTGAATACCACTTTCCTTATTGACTCGGTTGGACAACTGGAGATGCAGTCTATTCCCAGAGCTCTGTCCCAAGGACAAATATAATACCTGAGAATACAATAAATAAAAACTTCCAAGGGACTATCTCAAACAAAAAAATGCCAGAATTTGAAAGCAATCCTGCTATAGATAATTTAGATGTTTGGGACAATTACTTTTTGGTCTGAAAGTCAAATGACAATGGTAATGCAGGCACATCATGGACTAAGTAATCACTTTTATCCCCCATCAGGCTTCTTCTAAAATATATCTTAGAACGATAACACATAGCTACTTCTCTCATGCTCGGTTTTTTTGCACTTTAGAAAGCTCGTAGCACTGTATATCTTTTATTGCTCGAAGCTGTCTGCAACACTAGATTATTTGGCTCAGTTGTTTTAAAAAATGTTGTTTGTTAATTTTAAATAAGAGACTCTTACAGAAACACATTTCCCGAGGGCGCATGAATAAACAAAGCGGGAGAAAGCAGATGTGCTCTGACTGAGCAGGGGGGGAAGCCCAGAGCCCAGCCCATTTAACTGTCGTAGCCCCTCTCCCCAACACCACTCCCCAAGGACCGTTCCTTCCCCTCGAGTCTCAAAACACAGATTGAAAACCACTGATCCATCCAACCTATTCCATCTTATAATGAGAAAACTAAACCCGCAGAGGCTAATTGCTCAAGCTACTGTAACTCTTTGACAGCAAAATAGAATTAGAACTCAAGTCTCCTGACCCCCTGTCCAGTGTTCCCAAATGTAGCTAAAAAAAAATCAATTAAAAATATCTGGTCAGTTAATAAAATCAGAAATATATTTTCTGAAATACACCCCAAAAACAATCTGAGAAGTTTGTTAAGGCAAACTTCAAATCATGCATTTTGAATAATTCTCTTAATAGGTGAATTCCCCTGTTCTGTTTTCTCAGTCATTAAGAGACTAGATGATCTAGCTGATACCAAAATGATGCCATACAAACAGTGACCAACAGTCATTATCTTTACCTTCATCATGGAGATGGCAAAGGAGGAAGCCGTACTGGTAACATTTAACCAGTGGTAGTGGGTTTATAACCGATGCTACAAGCTGCAAGTGCAGGAGAACTGCTCTGACCCTACAGGTGCTTTCAGGCTGGATATGGACAGTGCTCACACTCACTGTGCTTGATGGTGACAGAGAGTAGAGATAGTAAGCATCACCGCTTTGCCTGAAGGACACAGTCGTGGGATATTCGCAGCCTCACGATATATGCAAATCAGTGTGCCTGGAAGTTTTCAAACCACAAGTACAGATCTCATTTCCAGCATAGTGACCCCAAGGGAAATGAGCATCTCTAAAAATAGAAAAGTAAGCTAGGTTTTTTCACAGCAGAAGTAGAAGCAAGTACCACACAAATAATGTAATATTTGCTTATTGTTTTAGATATTTCCAACAGACCCTTACAACAGATCATTGCATCACTTGGTAAAGTAAAATAAAATAACTGAATTTGACAAAATATAAAGATACTTTGAACGTGTCCTTTAATTTATTTAGACAGTTTTACATACTCTAAAACATTGGGCTCTTGATATTTTAAATTTATAAGGATTTTTATCTCAAATTCTGTAAAAATTAGGTAGAGGTTTTCTTTATGTTTAAACAGAAAACATTTATGTATAACTAGGTAGATGGAGGATAGGTAGACACAATATATTGCATGTAATTATAGATATATCTAGCATATATAATGATATATGCATATAGTATATTTCCAATAAATTTTACATTTTATATATATAATAAAATTTAATGCCATCCTAATCTAAAGCTTATTTCCAGAGTTAAAGGGATAATCTTCAGCAAATACCATATATTGTAATTTTTCTGTATTTTTTTCCTTTTCTAAACATAATTATTTCCTAGCAATTTCCAAGAAGAATCTTAGCTCCTCACAGTTAGAAGAGCATTGGTTAAAGAGTCACAATGTAAGACCTAATGTAAGTCATAATTTTCATGACCTAAATGATTGTTAAATGCTTTGGGTCTCTGTGGGTTGCCGTTTCTTGACGGGAGAGCTCTTTTGCCATAGCTGTTTTCCCACCATGATGGTATTGTAGGCTGATAAGTTACCTTTGCGGTAGAAATCAGTAGTGAGAAAGGTGATGTAAGAACTCAACCTCAGGTGTTGTGACAAAGAAAGTAGCAGGCAGGAAGGGCGAAGACCACCACGTAACAATGCTCAGAAAAGCATGGACTGCAATTTCAAATCACCCTCCCTTATCATCAGCCTGTTGGGACCCATGAATCCAATGATAATTCCAGGAAGTAAGTTTGTTACTCTCAAATTTCATTAATTATGAAAACAAGCCCTCTGCGATGTGTTGGGCATTTTAGAATTTAATGTTATTGATTTGATCACTACTCCTTTCTCGCCTCAGGATAATCAGATGGATAATTCTTTCTTCCTTTGTTCCTTTTTTATCTTTTTCTCCTTTATTTATTTATCTATTCATTCATTCATTCATTCATTCATTCATTTTTTTGTAGAATCAGGAAATGAAGACATATTTTCACTCTATAAGTAAAATTTTCTACATAAATTAAACCACTTATGGGTTCATATATTTTCTACATACATGAAACCATTGACTTACTGTGAATGGAGCTATGAGTGAAATACCCCAGAGGAGGAGTCAGGGTGTTTGGTTCTGGTCTACGATGCTGCTACTTGCAAGCTACGGAGCAGCTCATCTAACTGCTCATAACAGGGCATAACATTCATATTAATAAATGTGGACTAGGTGACTAAGCTGCTTGTCAACTTCTCTCTCCTTTGCGTCCTCACAGAGATTGTTCCCAGAGTATATCACAACAAACGTGCCATATAAAATATCTCATCTCTTCAAAAGTTTCCTATGGAATCCTGTCTAAAACAGTTGGGGCCAGAACTGGTTTAGCACATGGACTAATGTGCTAGAACTAATGTAATAAAATCTCATTTTGAAGATGATTGTCTGTGAGTCAGTTGGCAAAAAGGACTCTGTCAGTGGCTATAGGTGTGGTGTGGATGACCCAGAGCATGGCCCAGTAGAACAATTGATACTATAGCAGCTGGGAAGGGGGCTGGGATACTGATGGAAGAGAATGCACTGGCAAATACAGTATCACAGGCATTTAGCAGGAGGAAGGAGAAATCATAAGAACAATGGAATTAGACGGCTCTTGTTGAGTGTCACTGATGCAGCTAAACAGCGAAAGAAAGATGGGGTGGATAATCACCATTTTAAAGAATAAGAGTTAGGATACTTCTTTGGAAGCTTATGAAGAGACTTTCATCTCCTGCAGCTGCAGAGATGTTAAAACTGAGGAGCAGGCCAGAACCTAATTATAAGAGCAGTAGTACCCAAATTTCCCGGAACACACTAGGACTATAGAAGGAAGCACCCCCCTCCCTTTGTTTGAAGATGACACCAAGATCACTGTCTTGCAAGATCATATGCACCTGCCCTCCACTAGGACTTAGCCCCACCTAGCTGGAGGTCTTAAGATGACATGACCACATCTTCCTTCACACAGATATCACTGGCCTATCTCCACATTTACAGAGGCAGTAAAGGGTGTAGACAATTGTACCAACAGTGGAGTCTCAAAGGAATGGTGAAATCTCACCTTGGCAACACTCTGTGACCCTTGCTGTTACCTAAAGTCTACAAGTCTCCAACTTTAGAATGTTGCAATAATTACATAGCGTATCTGTGACTTCAATACAGCCGCTATTTCTACAGGAATGCAATGTATGTTAGCTATGAATATTCATGTTAGGTATTCCAGATCTTCTCTGCAATTCCTTAAAGACAAATCTCACTTTCCCAATTCACCCCTAATGTAAAAGAATCAAAATTAAATTGAGTGATTGAGAAGAATTACAGGCTGAAAAAAATCTGTTGGCGTCTTAATTTTTAATCTCTTCCATATATCAGAGGTCATTTTAAAAAATATAATATTATATAATATATATGAATCAGACTTTACTGCTAGCCTGTACTGCTATTATATATCTATATATTTATATATACCTATATGTATATGTGTATATTATATATGTATCTAATAGTATGTTTTATAATTATATGATATATTCTGTTATTACACATGTTTATATATTTGTATATCTATAAATCTATATGCATGTATGTATATAGTTATTTTTATTTATAAGAGGCATGAGTAATTAAGTATAAAGGATCAATTTTCTTTGACAAAATACACCTGTGGGAAGCTCAGTCTTTCATAAACCAAGTCTATAGAAAGACATGTTCTTCTTTCAATTAACAGATACCTACCGATGCCCTTCCATGTTCTGGGCACCAGGCATACAGAAATCAACACGTGAGAGAAGGTCCCCGAGGTCACAGTGCCCTCAGGCTCACGATCTAGTAGGACGACAGACAGAAGGAGGAAACCACAAGCACTCAGGATGTGCACAAAATCACCAGCGTCTGTGCCATGAAGAGAAATAACAGTTGGCACTGAGAGTGTTAAAACACATATTTGATAAATTTTTATTTAAAACGTATTTAACAAATTTCAAACTTTGTACCTCATGGCGAGTGATAGAAATATTAGGTATCTTGATTGTGGTGGTGGTTTCATTGGTGAATATAACTGCCAAAATTCATCAAACTGAACGCTTGAAATATGTGTAGTTTACTGTACAGGAATTACATTCCAATAAAATGTCAAAAAATAAAATAAAAGTTAAAACATATTTATTTAACAACTTAGCTTTGTGGGTCATGGGATATTTTTTTCATCACACTTTATGGTCAAGGCAATTTATTTCTCTCTGTCTGTAAGAGTCCTAAGGGAAGGGATTGTGGCTTGCTTACTATTCTGTCTTCAGTTCAGAGCATAACATTTGGAGCCTTGATTACATTTGAATCAGGGCACAAACTGCTCTTGCAAACCAAACAGAAAGGACATAATGTCAGCAATTTATGGAACATTTATAGACTGAAGACAGTGCTTAGTTCTGTCCTAGGTCTTGAAGGCTCAAACCCTATACTGATGTATGATCGCAGAAACTAAATGATGAAAAATTATTTCACAATATTACCTGAATTTCTCATAAACACACACATTGTTTCCACTTTTAAAATGAACTTTCTTATCATCTCCAAGTGAAATGATAAAATGCTCTTTTGGTTTGTCTACAGATGAATATGTAAAATTGAAATATGAGACACAATCAACCTTATTAAAAATTTCCTCTTTTCTTCTCAAAACCAAATTAAGTTTTATATAACTAAAATTTAGAGAACAAACACACATTGAGAAAAGTATATTTACAGTAGAATTTTGTGTTTAATTCCATCATCAAATTAAATATATGAGCTTTTTAAGAATTCACAAGTATGTTAACAAAATATTTAGGTTCTGAAAAATATTTATTTAGATTAAAAAAATAGCCTTAAGGAACAGCCAGAGACACTGATTCAGAAATTGTATATACAACCTAAAGCCTAAGCCACAGAAATAGCTTCTGGCTAAGTTAACCAAAAGAAGGAAAAATATGACAAGAGAGAGAATTTATTTGAAGATTATTGGGTTAACTTGCATCAAAAAACAGGGGGAAAAAAAAACCTCATCATGTAAAATTCAAGGCACCGCCTATGATTTCAAAAGGTTATCTTTGGTGGATTGATGTGAATCATCTGAGATGCTTGTTGAAAATGATGGATTCCTGGGCCCCAGACCAGAACTACTGAATCCGAATGTCTGGAAATGGCCGCCAAGAATCTACTTTTTTAACAGCATCATGAAAGATGCTTAAGATTTTTAATATTCATCGTTAGAGAAACAATGCTCCAATATCCCAAATGTTACATTTTCCTATAAAAGTCAAATATTTCTGAGAGAGAGAACTGTACTTTCTTCCTCCAACCTGAAGAACAATCTGTACCCTCTTTTTTCTTCTTATGATACATTCTATTTTAAATTACTATTATTTAAAAAATAAAAATAATTATTATTTATCTGAACATAATTTTCTTTCACTTTTCCCATAATTTACAAATGTATTGAGGCCAGCAATATTATCTTTTTAATCTCTGTATATCTTAGCAGCATAAAGAACAAGGACTTTTAATATGTAAGTCCTTAAAAAAATTAGTAATTGTTGAATTGAATGACATTGACTTTCCATATAAGGGCGATAGTTTTGTGAGTAGGAATCCTGTGTCGCATGGACATGTTGGTGTGTGCGTGGCTTTAAAATTGTTAAAGTTAACTCTAAAGACTAGTAGCCCATTTTATGTAAGAGAAAAAATACAGCAGGCTAACAGTTAACTTTACTGGAAAGCACATTTGCCCAAAGAATAAAAGGCAGAATCAATGATTTTGTCTCTCATGTGAATTTACTAAAATGTGCCAAGTCCCCAGATCTTTTTATTTCTCCAAAAATGGCATTTGAGATTGATTGGGTTGGGAGCTGCACACATTTTATTATTATTTTATCAGCTTATCCTGTTATCTGAGAATGTCTAAGGCTGATTAAAAAGTGCAGTTTATTGGTTTATTGAATAAGACATAATAGTGATAATTTTGTTTCCAGCGATGCCCATCTGTACTAGTCTGCATGCAAAAATTGTTTTTTCTTATAAAAGAGCACATGACTATAAATAACGTGTAATTCAGGGCTCAAAGCAACAATTCATCCTTTCTATGAAATAACTTAAGGAGGACTTCCCAAGAGGAAAGGCCCCTGGTTTTTTGGAAATTGTATATGTCTATGACATGTGAGTTGGGGACATCTGTTAGGATAATTTTTCTCATTTTAAAACTGTTTTTCTTTCTCTATTACAATTCCCTCTTCCCCATATATACATAACATTCACAAAATAACTGTCTTTTCAAAAATAATAAACCCCTGAAGAACTGATCATTAACAAATGGTCATTTACTGCAAACATGATTTAGCTAAAGTGGATGTTGCACATAAACAGAGCTATTCGAATCAAAGAGGTCTTGTAGTAAATTTCTGTCAGTATCTTTTGTAAGCTCCTAAAAATCCCTTCTTTTGATTTTCCTAATTCGTAAGTTTTCCTTTAGTTTGCTAAGTAAAGCATAATCATTCAGTAATAGTTATACTGAAAATAGAGTTTGTGTGAAACAAATATAACTTAATCAGAACTAAATCTCGTATTAAAATTTGGAGGATATTTATATGTTATTGTAACGTTTAAAAATGAATTTGCTAAGACATTTTAAGCTACATTTTATGTAACATCTGTAGATAAATAACTGTGCTAAGTTCAAGTAACATTTTAAAATATCCTACTCAATGTAAAAATAGTATTTAACTATCTTCATATTTCTTATTAATTATGAAACAAATAAACTATAGTATAACACATGCATTTTTAAATAGAAAGGAAAAGAACCAAGAATATAAATAATTTTGCTGAAAAGCAGTTGTCAAAAAAAGAAGTTGTCAAATTAGCCATGTGTAGTTATATTTCACAGCTTCTTTTAGGGAGACATTTGTTGCAGGAGCTTAAAAATCAGTATGTGATGAAATATAAAATGAGTCATGCTCAAAGTGGCATGGCTTATAAATTTATAGCATTAGCCTATTTTATAATGCAAAGCCCTATTTTTAGCATAACCATCTTTATGAACTAATATTTATTACATATTGTGAAACCCATCCCCATTCATGCAGAGACAAAAGAGAACTATGATGCTGGCACAAATGTGTGTCAATAATTTCATGAAATAGCCAATTTGACATTAAAAGGAGATGCAAATAAGTTTCCCCACATAAGTAAACAGAACTATATTAGTATATTAATTAATTAATTAATTGAATATTAATTAAGTATATTAATTAATTGAAGTATATTAATTAATTAGTATATTAATTAATGTAACAAACCCTAAAATTGGGGCACACTTGGCAGGACTGACTTAGGGGTAGGTGACTATTTCCTATGGAAAGGAGAGAAATCACAATAGTTTTCCTAATGACATCTAATAATATAAATCTGATTGAAAAATACATTACACTTTGTATTATTTTCCTTTGTCTTTGGGGGGCTAGGAATTTACAAGGAGAGTTCATAAATAAGGGATGTTTCTCTGGGCCTTGCCTAGGAAAGATTGAGATGAATCTATTCCATTAGAGTTAATCTAAGGTCCCAGAGAAACACTTACTTTAAAGGCACCTAGAACAGTAAAGAGAGATGATTATGGGCAATATTTGGTATCAAAGAATCCAGGCTTGCCCCACTGTGGTGTCCCGGGTGAGAACATAGCTCAGAAGCAGGAAAGAGGATTCGAATCAGGACACATGCTAAAATATAATCAAGGCCAAACCCAGTGTAATGGGAAGAAATTCATAATCTTAGCTGCACAAAAACTTATCGCTGTAATTTTCAAACTTTGGTGAGATTAGAACTATGTGGAATGCTGGTTAAGGTTTTTGGGCCTCACTCCGTGTTTCTGATCACACATCCAGGTATGAGATAAGGCCTGAGAATTCCCATTTCCAGAAAGTTCCCAGGTGATGCTGATGCAGCTGGTTAAGGGAACACATTTGGCCTTATGGGATCTTATGATCTTGTCATTAAAGAAAAGACTAGAAATGAAAGTAAAAGCAGAGCATCTTTCACAATTGAGGTAGATTCCCTACCAATAAAACAAACAAACAAACAAAACACCACCAAGTTTTGGAGACATGAGGCAAAGAAAGCTGAGAAAGATGCAAAACTAATTATTTGGGAGGAGCTTAAAGATGGACACTGGTTTCAGCTGGTAGGGTTTCAAATTTTCTAAGGGTAGGCAGATCAGGGCATTTATCCAGAAGCATCTGACTACACTTAAGAAGGAGGAGAAAAAGAAAAGATCAGATGTCAACAGGTAGATCCTGGGGACTTAACTACATCAGCAGTGGAGCAGGATATATTAAGGGGGATGAGGGAAAATAAATAACCCATGAGGAATAAGGTCAATAAGTTGAGCAAAATGGTTATTTTTAATATATATATATATATATATATATATGTATTCATATAGGTGTATATATCCAAATAAAGGACTCCTTTTGTTACACAATACACATATTTAAACAATATAGTCACTTGAGCAGTAAAAGATATTTTCAAAGATAAACTATTCCCCAGATTATTTAACAAATATGCGTTGTAATTTTGAAAATTTTCTAAAGCCACCATTCTTGGGCCACAGCAAGCTATTTTCCATATAAGATGAAGTCAGATCACTGAGGGAGCTCCTTCAGATGTCACCATTTAAGAGCCACACAGTCCTTCAGGACACCACCAAGCTCCGTTTTCCCAGGTGATCATATAAGGTAGAAAACATGTCCAGTAAAATAAATGACACCTTTTGTTTCCATTGCTAAAATAAAAAAAAAAAAACAAATGTGTGTGTATACAGACACACACACACACACACACACACACACACACACACACACACAAAGAGACTATCCACCCTGGAATAGGTAGTAACAAAAAATATGGTGCAAGCTTATTCTCTTCCTCCCCATAAAATGCAGCAATGTTAAATTTTATTATTATTTCAACATGCTACAATAATGTGCAATGATTACGGAGAAATGCTCTTAGTTTAAAACCCACTCTACTCCCCCAAGGCACTAAAAATAGTGCAAGAACATTTCTGAGGAACCAAGTTAAAGCTAGGTCATGAATAGAATATATGGCTGTTTCATGAAATAGCCCAGAATGTGTGATAAAGATGATCATATTTTAAATTAGTCTTTAGCCTCAAGATAATTCTCCAGAATGCCACAATAAATATATCATATATTCCTTTATGTGCAGTATTTTATGGTACATTATTAATGAAAGATGAATTATTAAATACGTATTTCAGTAATTAGTGGCTGCATTCACATCATAGCATGTCTGATGGTAACTAATACAGCTGCATTAATGAGTATATTTGAATGTGTCCTTATCTCTTATATTGAAGAGTGTAAGTTCATATGTTGTATATGCTTTGTTAAGTTTTATGAATTAGACAATATAAGCATATCAAGAGGAAAAGTACATTCAAGATCATTAGCAATGTCAAACGGAATGCGGGAAAGCCTTTTAAAGTTTTATGAAACTAATGCCTTCTCAATAGGCCTAAGGCTTTAATAGTTGGGAGACAGTTTCCAGTCTTCAATTTCATTAAAACACACCTGGGAAATGGTCCATTTGAGCTAGTTAAGACAAAAATTCCTTGAGGCTCACAATACCCTTAACTTAGAACTAGAATAGGACTTGAAAGAGGACAGGACTTTACAGAAGGGCGCAGCTCTCACTGTCAAAACAGCACAACTTAGAGCCAGATGATTTAGGAGATGCCATACCTTGTTTATAGAATCTAATCAAAAAGGTTTGATGAGTGAATTAGTAAGGACAGAATTGTCCTAAGGTCACAAAGCCAGTGTTTCTGAGCAAAAATTCTAGATGTACTGAATTTCAGAACACAGGTCTTTCCGCTGCATTCAGCTGACATTCAGAACTGAATTTTTCTCCCTTTGCAATTCATCCCTTCAGAACATAATCATTGAGCATCTATTTTAATCCAGGTGGTGTACTAGGCTCTGTAAATTGAAAGATGACTGATTAATGGTCCTGGTCCTCCAGAAGCTTGCTTGGGAAATAGGACAGGAAAACCCTCTGAATTAGAATGTAGTGTGGCACAGCCAAGAAAGAACTAAAGCCCAGGAAGAGAAGAAAAAAACTTTAGTCAGATTTTGTCAGACTTGTACTCAAAGTCCTTCACTGATTCCTCCTTATTCAGAGTGAAAAACAAAGTCTTCGTGAGGCCTACTAGATCTGTCCTCAACTGCCTCTGGACCTTCTTGGTGAACTCATCCAACCTTGCCCATCCTTTCTCACTCTCGCCACTCTCACCTCCATCTCTATTTCTTGCCGGGCCAAGCGTGGTCTTCCTTCCGAAACGTAACACCTGCCGTTCCCTCCAACTTGAGCACTCTTCCAAGGATACCCGTATGATCCACCCCCTCACTCACTTTTTTGAGCTCTTTGCTTTGATATCCCCTTTGAACTTTTCCCAATCACCTCACAAAAATTACAATCTCTTCCATTATTCTGCCCATGTATTTCCTCCTATTGCTCAGGCAACTGAAACTCAAGAAAGTGCCATAATTAGCACGCATTTATAGCTTGTAGAAGGTTAGGCCACAATTTGAATACGGTCATCTGGCTTCAGACACGAGATCTCAACCAATTTATCAAACTGCATCAACTGTTGTGGAATCCAAAGAAATGGAAGAAATATTGCAGACCAATTTTTAAAGGGATCCTCTCAAGAGGGTTTCCTCTTTGGCTTGGGCTAAAAGTGAACGATGGGCTATGTCACGGAGTGGAATGAAGAGGGAATTGTAAGTGACAGACGGAGGAGAGCTTGGCTTTCCCAAAGCTGTTGTCAGGTGTTACCAGTGGCAATGTCTCTGAAGAATTAGAACGATGCATAAAGTGCCTCACTGTACAAAGAGACACCTTCTTAACCCAGATGACCATAGATTTCAGTAACATCAGGCCACAATAGTACCTGTAGTAAAAGTAAGGGAAGCAGAGAAGAAGACCAAGCCAGGAGCAGGACCTCCCTTTCTCCCTGCAGGGTTTGCATAATTCGTGGGCGTCGCTGAAATGTAAATATAAGAATCAGGTAAGCACAATCAATGTTACACTTTTTTCTGTTTTTAATTATGTGCCGTTGCATAGTATCTTTTTCATCTTGGTCAGCCCTTAAAATCAACTGTTTTCATAAGTTGAAATTAAAAGCTGACTTTCAAGTGACTATGCCAAATTTCAACAACTAAAAAGGGTGATGGGTGATGGTGCATTTAAAAACATTGCACTCATGAATCAATTATAATACCTTTTCAATAAGCAAAAATTTAGATTAATTATCAACAACATTTAAATTTTATTTTATTTACTGTATTATTTTTTAATTTACATTTTACGTGTATGTTTTTATAATTATATTCACAGAAAAAAGTCATGATTTATAAATAATTCATATTTTAGAAATATGTGAAGGGAATGTTTTATTGATAGGGGTTCCAAATCAAGGAAAGTTGGGGATTGTTTGCAAAAGTTTGACTCAAGAGAGCCATAAATATCCATTGTCACTGAGATCAATCACTATAGAGATATATAATTTCTTAATAATTTTGAAATTTTGTAAGCACTTAATTTTATTAAATATTAGTAATTTAAAGTAGATAGCTCATTATTTAGAGTTGATGGCAGATGTCTTAGTAAATATATACTACATACCCAAAATTTCCAATCATTTGGTTGAGTTGCATTTATACTTATTACATTACAATTTTTCTAGCAAAACCCCCATTACAATTATTAATAATGTATCACCATTAAAATAATATATAGTAATAAATGACACATAATAATAATATCGATTAATATAAGAGTAAATCATTATAATCCTCTTGTATGTGTTTACATAGAATTTTTATTTTTCAGCTCTTTGGTGAAAAGATCTAAATATACGTTGGAAGTCTTTTTAAAAAAATCATTAGCATGATTGCAGTGCCAGAGAAATAGATGTCAAGCATAGATCTGTTACATAAACAGATATCATTGATTAAATGGTTTTATTTTAGAACATTATGAACTTCATGTCAGTCTTATTTTTCCTTTGCACTGATATCCTGGACCCTTAAAAAGATAAATCATTCATACCAACTTCATCGTTTGATTTATTTGCAAAGTCTAACTGGATCGGAATTAGCTTTGAAAGAGGTCATCGATGGGCAAAATGTCAACAGGATCACTTGCTGCCTAAACAGAAGAATGTACAGTAGTAGTTAAGAGTGACCTACTTAACTGAACCTGTCTCAGCAGAGTGCATTTTTCCTCTAGTGAAAACATAAAAAAGATAGATCACTACATTATGTCAATTAATCTGCTCCTATTTCCAAGTGAATATAAGAAATCAGGAGGTATATGAGCTATTTGCGTCAGGAGAAGATAGATGATAAGTGCATACACACTCATTCATTCAAGTCTACGTCAACACTCACATTCCCACATGCACAAAACTGTACTCGGAAAAGTGGACTGTCCCAACGTAAAAAGGATGATGTGAAAAATGGAAATTGCTACCCACAAACTTTTAAATCATTATTTAAAATGTATCGTGATGCCATCATGAGGCCCTTTAAGGACCTTACCTTTCCTTCTTTCCTCTGTACTGGTATTAATGAAGTTACTGTAAAATGGACATGCTGATTTTCCATCAGGTAAGGAACATTTCCTTTGTTGTTTTCTCTAAGTTTTTAATTTGATTTTGGGGTAATTTCTCCCTCTGTGGGTCTTGGTGGAAGAATGCCCTATAGCCCAGTCTTTAAATGGAGTGCTCATGAAAGCCTGGAGCCTTGGAAACAGGGAAGCCCAGTTTGGTTCAAGCTTCCACTATTTTATAGTGTTCAGACACCAGCACATTAGATCCCTGGTGGGGACCAGCAGTTACTAGTAAACTGAGAGGGGAACAAAGGAGAACATTGTCTAAAGCAATTAGAGGCCACCGACTCCAGGAACACTTTCTATGTTACAATCAGCCTGGACTTATCAGATATCTTGGTTATTCAAATGAAGATGAACATTCTGATTTTTTTTTTGCATTCTTCTTTATTGAAGTATAGTCAACTAACAACGTAATTTCAGTCATACCCATATATACATATATTCATTTTTGTATTCTTTTTTGTTATAGTTACCACAAGATATTGAATATAGCACACTTTGCTATACAGTGGAACCTTGTTGTTCATCTATTTTATATATGGTAGTTAGTAGCTGCAAATCTTGAAATCCCAATTTATCCCTTCTCATCTCCTTTCTCCTCTGGTTACCATAAGATTGTTTACTATGTCTGTGAGTCTGCTGCTGTTTTGTAGATGAGTTAACAAGTGTATTCTTTTTTCTTTTTCTTTTTTAGATTCTGCATATGAGTGATAGCATATGGTATTTTTCTTTCTCTTTCTGGCTTACTTCACTTAGAATGACGATCTCTGGGTCCATCCATGTTGCTGTAAATGGCATTATTTTATTCTTTTGTATGAATGAGTAGTATTCCATTGTATATATATAAATACATTCATCTGTTGATGGAAATTTAGGTTCTTTCCATGTCTTGGCTATTGTATATAGTGCTGCTATGAACTTTGGGGTGCATGTGTCTTTTTAAGTCATAATTTTCTTTGGATATATGCCCAGGAGTGGGATTCCTGGATCATAGGGTCAGTCTATTTTTAGTTTTTTAAGGAACCTCCATACTGTCCTCCATAGTGGCTGCACCAATTTACATTCCCAGAACATCCTGATTCCTAATATGACATTTTTCTGATATTAAATTTGGAAGATAATTCAAACATAAACCATTACAAAGTGACCACCGGGAGCCAAGCCAGATTCAGTCCCTGGGCCTTCACATATTATTACCCTGTTCTTACTCTTCCAATGATGTAGAAGGAGATATGACCCCATTCTCAACTGGTTATCCCCCTGGATGACTTCTACAGGAGCAGGTAGTTACCAAATGATCAGCTGAAAACGAATAGAGTTTTGAAAATATTTTCCACAACAGTTTTCTGAAGCAGAATATAATGGTTATATTAGTTATTCCTAAGCTCATTTGGTAGTCAACTTTGAAAGAACTTTAAAAAAAAATTTAGTTATTTTTCCCTAATTCTTTGAACTGTTTACATGTGCAATAATTTTGCAACTGGTTTTTAAAACATTATTAAAGAGTTATTCAAAAAGTTATAAAAGGTAGCTCAGAACTCTGGACAGTAATCAATCTTGGTATACGAGAAAAATAAGACAATGGAATTATTTGAAAACATAAAAACTAATTAGCTAGCGTAGATTATTGTCAGAAGAGACACGATTTTAAATTGGAAAAATGAATATACTTATAAATTTATTTACAGTGGATTTATAAGATGCTCTATATAATATAATAACTATATATAATAAGTCTGAACTAGCTCTGCATCTCATACTGCAGCCCAGGGTCCAATTTCCTAGTGGACTTCTCTCTCCGATGTAATCCAGATTTTATTATCATCTATCTCTCCACCCTCACCCCTCAACACCACTCCTATTATAGCAAACACGCTTCTGCTGGCAGAAATAAAAGTTTCTGTCCTAGTTTCTGGAAATTTCAAGAATCTGTCAGATTCTGTCTCTCTTTAACAAAGAAAGGATAAACTATTTTTAAAATTCATGGAATCTAGAACTTTGGCTTCAGATCAGAAGATGAATATATATCGGATCCTCCCTTGACATCCCATTTATTAATTTTCTGCATGTATGTGATAAGATTCTGTCTTGTTTCGTGAACATACACATACAGGACAGGCCTTGCATAAATGGCCTTTCAACTGGGGCAACCACAGTTCATCACTGAGAACAAAAGTAGATGGCCACTGAAGATGACTTCTGTCAAAAAAATCACCAGGAGCCTGTGAACAGGTTGTAACCTATATAAATGTTACGACTTTGCTTAGGGCTAGAATTTCTCCACTTCGATCTGTCTGTTAATTGCATGAACAATAATAAGTAACAAATTATTTTGGGATCTGACTACTTAAGCCTCTCAGTAAGCATTTCAGGCACTGGCCCCATTTGTTGGGCTAAATCTCCAGTCTCAAGGATGAGAGAGCTGCCCCCCTTATTTCATCCCTGTCTTTCATGGTTCTCTGCTTCCCTCCATAATCTAGGCAGTTCTAGAAAAATCTGCTTGGAACAATTTTATCCTCTTTTGTCAGACTGAAGTCAAACTTCTTATCTAAGAAAGGAATTTCAAAAATCAACTTTTTTTTTTAAAATACAGGAACATCTCAGTAGGCATATCTGATGACTGATATATAAGCTGCTCTAAAATAAGATCTAATTGTATTAGGGTTTTACAGATATCTATACATAAATTTTAATGACATTAATTATAGTCTGGCTTGAATTTTGATTTTCACAGTTGGGCTATTTATTCATTCAACTGTTTCCCTGAGAGACAATAATAAGGACACTTGGACAATATGGAGCAAACTGAAACTGAAGAAAACACAAAAACTGAACACACAAAACTGAAGGAAAAAATTGAGTGGACAAATGACAGAAATCCATTGATTAAACTAGTTGAATTGGCAAATTTTAAGAAAAGGTTAGTCTCTGTCTCTGTCTGCGAGAACACAGTAAGAGCAAAATCCCTAATGACTTAAGTAATTGACACCACTTGGGAGAAGTGAGCAGTGGCTCATATCCTTAGAAAACGGTTTTTCTTTACTCTTAGGAATTTTTCTTACTAAATTGAGGGTTTTTTTAATTAAAATTGATTTATTTTGGTAAATGTTCAGTTTATAAAAATGTATTTATAGCTAGATTAAAATGCAATATCTTAGAAGCTTTTCCCTTTATAAAAAATCATTCATCCTCATGTATATATAGTACATTTAATAAAATATCTTAAAAGCCAAATTTTGATAAATTTTATTCTGCAAAATTTAAATTTAACTTATTAGTGAGAACACTTACCTTAATTAAATAGTTCTAGTATTTAATGTTTAATTTGTGTACATAAATTTTTATATTGTCACTTCGGGTAATTTCTGGATTGAAGTCATTTACTTGACGCATTCCCAGTTATCTGAAGGATGAAAATTTGACCTCAAAAATCTGGGGCAAGGCGAAAAATACCCACTTTAAGGGTTGTGGGGCAGCAAGATCCTTCTGAGTATTTCCTCTTAAACTCCTCTTGTCTCATAACACTACCACCAATTCTCACTTTTCTCTTAGTGCCTATTGCTAGAGTCTTCTTTAATTTTCCTCCCCATTCCATAAGGGCTTTTTATGCTTCATGACTTGGCTATTTCTGTTTATGCCCATCTCTCACTCACCAAACATAAATATCATACCAAGTTCTAAAATGCATTGAACCACAGCTACAAGGAAAGAAATCAAAGCCTTTTCCCAGTTCCACAGTCAGCATTAGTCAGTTGAATGAACTCATCCAAGTCTGGATGCGGTTTGAGTCCCAAACTCTTTGGCTATTATGCATTCATTCCAGTTACGGTAGCCATTAATTGAGTTCACCAGGCTGAGTATCCTACCAAAGAGGAAAGCTGTTGATTTTTATAAGCTGGTGAATGTTTTCCATACTACATTTCTAGTTCAGAGGTTAATTATGCTCTAGCAACCTGCTTGTAAGCCCAGACACTGACAGCCCTGTGTCCCATTGCTTCTCATAGGTCCAGTGCAATTGTACCCAGATGCCGTAAGTTTCTCTTACTGCACCTGCTAATAAAATGACTGCATTTTTCCTAACCAGTATTCCCTTAACAGCTCTGGTTCTCTGCCAACCTTATGCAAGACCCACTGAACAGGCATTCTCAGCCTGTGCCAGGCTGCTTGTAGCATTAAGAGTCCAATTTACATTGTATATAATCAGTAGTAACTGAAGCTCCCACCCAAATGTTGGAGGAAATCTCAGCTGGGTAGCAAGAGGTTGGTATCAGTCTCTCAAATTCCAAGTACCCACAAGAATCAAATCATAATAGTAAAAATTGTATACCACCATCCCTCAATACTTAAGAGGGATTGGTTCCAGGACTCCCCTTGGATACCAAAATCTGTGGATGCTCAAGTGTTTTACATAAAAGGGAGTTGTATTGCATACAACCTACACACATCCTCCCGTGTGGATGTTACTTACAATACCTCTAAATCATACCTAGGTTACTTATAATATCTAACACAATGTAAGTAGTAGGCAAAGGGTTGTAAATACAATGTGAACACATATAAATAGTTGCCATTGTGAGAGAAATTCAAGTTTTGCTTTTTAGAACTTTCTGGAATTTTCTTTTTTGAATATTTTCCATCTACATTTGATTGAATCCACCAATGCAGACCTGTGGATATGGCTGGCCAACTGTATTCTGGGAAAAACATCTCTAAGGCTCGATTCTGTTTGATCGCCTTTTAAATTGGTCCTCAACAACCTCTTGCAATAGGTCAGCCTGCTCTTCCCACACCAATGTCCTCAAATAGCCACCCTTTGATGACCAGACCTCTGGAATTGCTCGTGAAAACTGGTGAGGATAGCACTGTTTCCATAAAAAAGCTCTCCCTTGAGAGAGAAAGAAATGATCAGTGTTCTAACTCTATTTTAACCCTCAATTAATTTTTTTTTTTAATTCTAGCTCTAAATTCCCCTCAGCTCCAGTTCATCTGCAGAAAAGAGGCTGATGATTTAATTTGAGTCTCTGTGGCTGCATCCTGCCACCTGTTAATGGCCATTCCCTGAATGGTCTGGTCCTTTCAGGGCAGGCTTCCTATCAGGTTAGCACTGGCTGGATGTTGAGCTCTGCACCCGAGGGGCTTGTAAACTCTGACTCTCACGGGGGCCATGACTTCCCCATGCAGCCCAATGAAACAAAGAGCCCAATATTCATGTACTATGGCGCTGCATGTCAATCTTCTGTGGAGTATTTTAAAAACACAAAGGCTCAGACCTCATTCCATTTGCTAAATTAGAGTCCCTAGAGAGTGAATACAAAACAAGAGTGTATTTTCAAAAATGGTGCAGGTGGTTGGGATGCATTGTGGAGCCTCTGAAATGCTGATATGCGTTCATCCTCTAGTTTTGTTAAGTCCTGTTGTTAGGTAGTTAGGTAAGTGGGGCACCAGGCAGATAAGGTGGAGGAGAGGGAGGATGGTCGGGCAGGTGGTGTTATGTCTGCCTCCAGCATAAAGGGGCTTTACTTTCTCTAAATGAGCGCCCGCAAGAGACTGGTTAGAACCCGCCAGGCTATGACTGCACGATAGCAGAAAGGACTTAACCAGACACGACCCAGTGCTCATTGGCTCATTGTACTATGATTAGCATTGCAGTTTCGCTCCCCCTTCTCCACCGTGGGCTTGTCTGTGTGCATCACGGGTAAGGACATGCGCAAAAGGGGACAAGCATGACTAGGCACTCCAGGGACAAGAGACATCAATCAAAAGGCCAGCTCTAAGTGAGGGTATAAGAGAAGGGGAGACAAAGACATCGCTTTTGTTCCCTTGGATCAGCCCACCTGTCACTCTTGGAGGTGTATTTCTCCTTTTTTAAAATAAATCTTTTAACATCTTTTGCTACACAATGCAACGTCTCCAGACTGTAAACTTATCTTTCAGGTATGACAAGAACTAGGGTCTTTACCTTTTGGGGTAACACTGTGGACACCTGAATTCAAGCCTGAATGCTTCCAGAGGTGCAACCAGTCTAGGACAGAAGAATATTGGGAGAGGCGCTCCATCTGCGGACCTGTCTTAACTCTGCTTTCTATTGCTGTGTGATCGTGAAGCATTTGCTTTATTTCTATGAGCCTTGGGTTTTTCTCTGTAAAATATCTCTTCTATGAAATGCCAGTGAACTATAAAAGGAGCCCTGGAAAGGCACATCACATCACAGAAAAAAAGTGAGATCTACATTTTCTGACAGGCAACTAGCTCTTGAGTGTGCATATTAAAGAGACAGATCACAGGCTCACACTCTAAAATCACAGTAATAACACTCTAGACCCATATGTCTGTATTTATGCTCATAAACTCATTCACACTTCTATCCATGTCAATCACATGGGTCTCTTCTGAGTTTTTGTTTCAGATTTTTTTTAAGTATAAAGGATACATTTTTTTCCATTTTTAACCTTATAAGCTCAACAGTTAGATGACTGGAGATTTTCCTGCTCTGAGAAGTCTAAGAAGGCCAGCAACTTACATCAGGGGAACTGACCCGGAAGGGTGTAGCGCTGATCAAATTCATGGGGAGTTAATCAGATTAAAGGCTTGATGCCTGGACAGAGAGGGATCAGGTGGAGGTGCTCTGTTCTTGTCCATCCAGTGCGGAGGGTTTCACCAGATAGGTAGCAGCCTGCCAGCAGGCCTCAAAGGATGGCCCACGAGCCCCAACAGCCTGAGGTCATGGGGAGCAAAAGCTATCAGTAGCTGCCAAGTCTCTGGGGTTCTTACTCTATGAGAAATCTAAAGTTAGCTAAAGAGATAAAGACCTGTGCATTCAATTCATGCTTTCATTCATCGATTCATCCTGTTAGTGAAGTCACGTTCATGTGCCTACACACCATGAGGTCAAAGAAACCTGATCATTGGAGTGTGGAGCAGAGAAAGGTTTACTGCAGTGCTGAGCAAGGAGGATGGCGTGGCTCATGCCCAGGAAAACCCCAACCCCACTGAAGAGCTTCAGCAAAGCATATTTAAGGGCCAAGTGAGGGGTAGGGCTCTCAGGGTACGTGTTCAGCTCATGCACAATTTTCTGATTGGTTGATGTTGAAGTAACAGGGTGGTCAACACTATCATCCCCTAGGTGCCAGAGGTCTGGGGGCCACATGCTCTTGTGATCATCAAGCAGTTAATTTCCTCCCTTTGGTGGTGATTTTCATCATCTGAAAAACTCAGGAAATATACATGAGATACTATTATCTGCGTACTTCAGAAAGGAGCCGCAGCAGAGGACGTAGGGGAGGGGTCTGACCCTGGAGGGACCCCCAGTGTCCAGCTCAATTACAATGCTTTATTTCCTCTCTCTTTCTCTCTTCCTCTTTCCCTCCCTCCCTGTCTCTCTCTCTTTCTGTAGCTACAATTGATTACCCCTTCTCCTCCTCCTCAGCATCATAAAGTTTGGTATATATATGTTAATTGTCTTATTTGTAGCAGACACTGTGTTAAGGATTTTACATGCAGTAGTTCATTTAATCTTTATAATGATCCTGCAAAGTAACTGCTATTAATACGTCCACTATTAAAATGACATATTATGACGTATGTCTGAGGCTTAGAAAGGTTGAGTGACTTATCTGAGGTAGCATAGCCAGTGAAGAGAAGCTGTGTGCCTCTGGGGTCTGTCTTGTTGTGTGCAAGCTGCCTTTGGGTGTAAAGGGCATGCTGCACAATTTGACCATTATAATGAACACAAGGCACAGGCATCTCTCTGTTATCCTAAATTGAGGATTTTCACCAGTGTATGTAGAAAGGCTATTTACCAGCTAGCTCTAATTACTTTGTATCTATTATAATCAAGACAAGTGTAAACATGAAGTAATTGACCAGGGGGCTCCAGAACCTGATTTTGGAAAGCTCTTGATCTGCTTAAATCAGGATGGTTGGCAAACAGCTACACAACAAAGACATACTCTCTTCTGTGTGCACATACACACGTGTGAATTCAGACTTGCACACGAGCTTGTTTATGTTCACTTCCCACTTCCTAGGTGCTTCGCTATTGATAAACTCCTCACAGACAGATGGGGAGTTAGGACAACATAGAGTTAGAACACAATGGAGTCTTTACCGATGGAGATGAAGGGTTTACTATCCTTCGAGCGCTGTTCCTGTCACTTAATAATATATTGTTGAAGTCAACATGTTCTGAAAGAAGATGCATTTTTTCCCTTTTATTATATTCTTGGAAAATATCTGAACACAACATAACAGTTAGAAAAAAAAGAAGTTATATAGACTCAACCACTTAAAAATGACATTCATCTAAATGACAGTAAAAGTGATTTTTTTAAGGAAAATACATTTACTATGGACTGTAACTATGTACTAAATTCTCAGAAATAAATTGTCAAGTCCAGAGTTGAATCCTAGTTCTAGTGACATAAATAACGATTTAGAAAATACAATGTTTGTATTGAAATACATCAAAGCTTAATCTGTCTTGTAATTCTTTGAGAGTAAACACATTTATTGGTGTATTTTGGCCAATATTGGCAATGGAAATTGATTCAACCAGTTCTAAATAATTTTGCTTAAACTGGACTATTTCTAGGAACTGTCTACTTTTACTAGAGACTCTGAAAATGGAAAAATTCTCTCTGATTAGTTACATTCTTAGACAATATTGATGAAATGCAGTACAGCTCCACAGATTTCTTAAATCTCAAAATCAGCCATCTGTAAATTTCACTTCTCTGTAATGAATCTTGGAATAAGAAAGAAGGAAAAATGCATTGGAGCTTCCAAAATAGATTTCATAAGTCCAAAGTATTAAATCTCCTGTATTTCTTTTCTCAGGTGGATCAAACAAATCTTTTTGCAGATTTCATTTACTTTTACTTTGCATATAATCCTAACAAATCTGATTGTGTTTTAGTGCCATGACAGACTGAAAACAGCAGATTAGAAGCAAAGAAATAAGGTGCTTCAGATAGACACAGTAATTGGTTAAAATTGACAACTGAGGAAAATACACTGAAGAATTATACAAGTCATCACATGAACGATCTAAAATTATATCTTCCTCTTGGATTACACAAGGAAAACAATTCGATAATCTACTGTACAGTAAAAAGGAAAGAAAACTAACAACCATGATAGTGAACCACTTTCATAAATGCAATTTTAAATTATTCTCAATAAATTCTTAGAGTAAGAATCTGTACAATGAAAGGTAGCAATCCAGGTAATTTTTTTTTTAGGTAGATCTTATTCTATATAAATGAAAGTAGGTTATTTAGAATGGACATGACCAAAGAACTTCATTTTGTGTTACCAAATCACTGCAGTGCCATTTTTAACCATGGATTTGGTTGTTATCAAAAACATCAAGATTTAGGTTAAACTTTTGACAATATATTCACTACTGAAGATGTTGTAAATAATCCATTTAATCAAAATACTTAATTGAATCTTTGGGATAGCATTACAATCAATCAGTCATTATTTTTAATACTTTCAAAGTATTTTGAACCAGTATACCCAGCCTTTATGAAAAGCTGTAATTTCATGCACAAATTTTTTGATCAGCAAACGTCAATACATAAAGAGAATAACACTTCACTAAGTTATTATAAGTGAGGAGAAAACTTTCACACAAAAGAATTGGGATGAAAAAGTTAGATTCATTCCCTTTGTCTTAAAAGCAAAAGCATGAAAACAGATGGAAGAATCTAGAAGAGACATCATACTTTCAAATGAAAGATGCAATGAAATATGCTGCTAAAAACACAGGAGGTAAGTCTCTCAATTTTTCAGACCATCCTTTATTTCTCATATAAGGTGCTAAATTGTGAGTCATTAGTGCACATGAAACAGATGCTTCTGTACTCCACCCTCAACATCCCAGAAGTTTAGAGCTAGAAGGTGCTATGTAGATACCCAGTGATTCTCAGATAGAAGTGCACATCAGATCCCAAGGAATTAGAAATGATCCAGGTGCCTGGATTGATCTACCGAATCAGATTTTAAGCAGGTATATTTTCAAAGGGAACTCCCTGGTTAAGAACAACTGAATCTAATTCTCTCATTTGATTGAAGAAACTGATCATCCAACTGAAAAGTCTAATAATCGATACTTGCTTATGTATATTCTGATACTTAAATACAATGTAGAGTTATATTGTCCTTAAATTAATAAAATAGTACCACGTATAGTGAATTTGAGTGAATATTCTAACAATTCTTCATTTTAAGGTTCTGTGAATGAAAAATAATGCAAGCCATGTCAGTAAACAAAGGGTGCTGTGGCCATCCAGTCATCAGCTGCTACCGCCGTGTCCAACAGTGAACTCAGGATGTAGGCAGCCTGGCCTCTGCAGCCCCTGAGGGACATGAAAGAACAGGATCCTGGCCCTAGATAGCTAGGTGCTTGTCAAAGGAATGATTTCAGTGAGCCCAGACCTTTGCACCTTCCCATATATAGAGGAACATTAATTCCTTAATTTGAGATTTCTGGTTTGCTTTAATTAATAGTAGTATTTTGATGTTCTGACTATTTGTCTTTGTTGTAAAAACGCCTATATATCCTGGCTCCTCCTCTACCTCTTTGGACCCGTCCCTCAGAGCAATCTGAGAGGCTGTCATCCCAGGTTCGAGGAGTTCGAGTCCTCAGAGATGTCCACCAAACAAAATATAACTCTCAACTTTTAGGCTGTACATTTTATTTCAGTTGACAGTTTCAATAAGTTAAGTAATTTGTGGTAAAATCAGAAAGCAAATCCATGTCAAACCCAGACAATTTCCAAATCTTCTCTTTACTCTTTTGAGTTACTCAAAACTTACAAGATGTTTAACCTAATCAAGTTTTTAAATATTAATAAGGAAGAATTCATTATTTGGAGGCTTAATAGCTTAGGTGATAATTTATAACCCCTGTGACTCAAAAGCAATATTAAAATACAACATAGCCAGCCGTAGTAAAGGTGGCACAAAAGAGGTAGGAAATTTTAGGCTTGACAAGTTTTGTCCTATTCCAATATAACAGAGAAATGATTGAGAATGAAATGTGTTACTGCCTTCTTTTCCTACAAAAATGGAATTTTTCTTTTCTCCATCAGGGAGCATTTAAACAGTTCTTTGTGTTTTGAGAAATCAGGAGCAGCCAAGCTCTGACACTGGGTCAGTGTCTCTGTGTTAATTTCCACCAACTGAGATTAAGCAAACCTTCATGGAGAGGGAAGGTAGGAAAGAAAGGAAGGCTTTTGTATCTGGACAGAGAGAAGTTGGACTGATTCCACTCCAATGGAGAGGTTGTCATCCTGGAGGGAGAGCAGAAGCTGAGGTTTCAACTGGATATGCTGAAGGGACAAGTTCCAACTGGATATGCTGAAGGGACAAGTGGGACCTGACCACTAATTAGCTAAGCAGGCCGCCCTTGAGGGGCACAGGGAGGGTGCTGGGAGCCAGATCTGGTGTGAAAGGATTAGAGTCGTTTGGCAGATTAACCTATTTTTGAAAGGAGCATGGGGATGACACAATGGGCATTTCAGTGGCAGCCAAGATGAACTGTGGAGCAGGGCTCTCCCTACATAATGCTGGCTTGGCCACCCCAGCATTTACTCTACAATCCAAAAGGGAGGACATGGGCAGCTAGCTCTCAACTGGCTGACATGGATTTTTTTCAGCCATACGGTGGAGAAGGTAAGGACAATTTTATTTTTCACTAGAAAACACATGGATTTGGCTTGGGTTTTGCATCTGACTCTTGGGGAGAAAATTTATATCTGTAGTATACCAGAATATATAATATACATAAAGTTTTAAAATAGCTGTATATGAATACCATCTTTGTCCCTTCCACATGTTAGTTCTACTGCACTATTTTTGTTTCTCCTGCTGTTATCAAAATTAAGCATTCATTATTCATGTAAGATACAGTAGAAAATGAAAGGAAAATGAGAGGGAAAGTAATCGAATAATCTGATTATACACATTTAAATAAGCACAAAGAAACAGTTATTTTCAAATATACCTAAGAAAATTACACAAAGGAATAAATCTTATTCTACCCAAATGTAACATTTGTATCTTATTATGTGCTAAGCATTCAAAATTTTCTTTATTTTTTTCCTATTGTTTTCTTGGTTTACTGAACCATAAAGAAAGGGAAAGAAGAAAACCGACTCATTGTTACAAAATGCTTCTCGTCTTGGTTTCAAAGTCTTCTGACTTTCTGCTTTTTATCTAAACTCACATCCGTGACGCTACACGTATAATCACAGGAAATGCTGCAAATGTAAAAATGTTCATTTGCTACATGCATACCAAGTTCAAAAAAGGAGCAAGCCTCATGTTGAGACAGGAGGGAAGGGGGCAGGGCACAACCATTAAAAGAATGACACAGCACTTAGCACCAAGATCCTGGAAGTTTCAACTCCCAGTAGACCTTGAGCTTCAGTATACGCTCATTGAAATATAATAGCTGCTGAATGACACTCCCGCAGGTGCCAGGACGTTTTTAAGGTCCTTTGACATAAAAGGTCAAAAAGTGGGTGGTGGCCCAATTCCTGGGAATCCCTGCCCCCTCCCCAAAGTAGCTGGAATAATCCTCCCGCTTGTTAGCATGTGAAGTTACCAAGCCCATAAAAACCAACAACCCCGCACCTCGTGGCCTTTCTCTTGCTTCTTGAGATGGCCCAAACCCTGTCTTTGGAGTGTGTCTCTGGATAAATCTACTTTTACTCAAGTATGGCTGACTCTTGAATTATTTCCTATACAAAGCCAAGGACCTGCATTTGGTGGGGCGCATCCCAGGGACTTGCCTGAGACCTAGGATATGGCCATTCTCTCACACTCCATTTTCCAGAATCAATGTCAGTGGCATCACTTGGGCTGGTTTGGACAGTCTAGCCCGCACCACAAGTGGGCTGGTGCCTCTTGTAGCCAAATACAAGTGCTTCGCATTGAATAAAGTCATCTTTTTTGTTCATCACAATTATTACGTATTTTGTAGAAGTGATCACACTCCACACATTTCTTTTCCTCTTCCAACTTAAAGCCTTCAGAGAACATTTCACAATATTTCCATTGCCAATTACCAATGAGTTGGTGAAAGAAAGCAAATATGAAACTCAATGGACCTTGCTTTATTTCATGATTCGTGTGCTCTATTTCATGACTCGTGTGGTCTATTTCAAAATGATGAGTTTTTACCTCTTCCTGCTTGGCTTTGCAATGATTTTTGTTTCAATTTATTAGTATACTACTATGTATTCCTACACAAAAATGTAATATTTAACATAATACTATACAGTAGTTAACGTAGCAGGCTTGGGTGCTCAGACGCTATCTACTCCCAATGGAGGACAGGCCCTTTATTGGCTGCTGGAAGATAACATCTGAGCCTTGAAATATCCTGCCTGGGAACAGTGCGTTTGATACCTGACACCTTGGATGAGGCCAAATAGTTTATGCTAATGATGGGATTTTTGATGCAAACCTTTTTTTTTTTTTTTTAAATCTGAGGCTTTGGACCAAGCTGTATCAGTTTGAACACTGCAGGAGCTGGAGAATGATGAGCGAAAATCCATGCCTTGTAAGTGACCCAAATTGAAACCCTGGGCGCCAAGGCTAAGTGAGCTTCCCAGACTGGTGACACTTCTAACATGTCGTCACACATCATTTCTCAGAGAATTAAGCATTGTCCACCCCGCTCCACTGGGAGAAGACACCTGAAAGCTTGTGCCTGTTCTCTCCTGGACTTTGCCATTTGTCCTTTACCTTTTGCTATTTTTAATTCATAACTTTTCACTCTAATGATCCGTTACCAGGAGTAAATCAGCTTTTCTGAGCCTTTCTAATCAACCATCAAATCTGAAGGTAATCTTGGGACCCCAGGCACAATATCTAAAAGCTATCAAAAGCTTTGAAGAGGCTCTAATTTTTTAAACAATCTGTTGTCTCCTTAACATCTTCTCTTGAAAGGATAACACCAATCCACTGGCATTTCTGTTCTTATAAGTGATACATAAATTATAGTTAGGAATTAGATAATTTCAATGATCTCCTTATACATTAAAGTATACTTAAATCAGTTAATAAAATCATAATATTATCTAGCTAGCAAACTTTATTTAGTTTGAGAATTTTATATCCTTTCCAACCCTGCTGCTTTCTATTTGTTTTCATTTTTCTTTCCCTGCTCAGCGTTACTGAAGTATAACTGACAAGTAAAGTGTATAGTGTGATGATTTGATATATGTACACACTGTGAAGTTATTAACACGGTAAGGTTAATTAACACATGCATTACCTCATGTAGTTACCTTTTTTATGTTTGTAATGAGAATGCTTAAGATCTACTCTCTTAGAAACTTCAAGTATACAACACAGTATAGTTAAATAGAGTCACCATTGGGTTATAGTCACGTTAGACCCATAGAAATTAGTCACCTTGTAACTGAAGACTTGTACCCTTTGATTAACATCTCCTTATTTCTCCCAGCCCTCAATTGCTGGTAACCATTTTACCCTCTGTTTCTATGAATTCCACTTTTTCTTTAATTTTTATTTTTCTTTATTCTAGTATCATGATTTCTGAACGTATGAGTCAAAAATTGAAATGAATATTAGTCTAAAGTTAGCCTGAATGACTTCTTACTGGCAATTTATACGATGGGTAGATGAGAGAATACTATACTTGGAAATTCTATTATTTGATACGATACAGCTTCTAAAGGTGCAGTCCTTGACTTGTCAAGTGGCTGTCTTCGTGTCGCACAGGTAATCTGTGCCAAGGTCAGGTCTAGAGATGGAGTCTTATGATTATGAGTAGGAAGTTCTTTCTACTATAATAAACTCCTATTATTGCTGAAGTTACGGCTGAAATTGTAGACTAAAATAAAGTTTAATCACGTTATGGAAATTAGATGATTTACCTGCAAGTCAAAGGAACTCTGAGTCAAGCTGCACTTAAAAATAGATCTTAAGTGATCTCATGTAATCAGACCCAGGTTGAGCAGCCACCTGGGGGTTCAGTCAGGAGTTCAGCACTGATCTCCTGTCTCTCAGCTCTGCTGCCTTCAGAATCATTCATCACTAGACAGTACCCTGTCCCCCTCCTTGGGGTCTGAAAATGGCAACAGCAGCTCTATGTATATAATCCGAATATTAGAAGGTCTAATAAAGGTCACTGCCTTTTGCTGACATCCTATATGAAGGTGAGGAAGCTTCCCTGGAAAGAACTCCACTCTTACCTCAGAGATCAGCATCGGGTGGCATGCCCAGGCCTACAGGGACCCCTGGAAGTGGAATGCGGTTGACGGACTTGGATGAAGCATCTGGGATGGATGCAGAGGAACTGGGCCACGACATATCGATGACTAGATAACTGATGGACCATCCCTGGTCATGGCTATCCAAACCTCAGTAATAATTCTCCCCTTAATTGTCTGCCTTCCTTGTGCGAAAATACCAGTTTGGCACACATTACCTTTTTATTGTGAAAACAATGTCAGTACACTGATAGTCCAAATATGTGGATGAAAACAGGCCTGTTTCTCCAAAGCATTTTTTTCTCACGTCAACTAGTGTCGTCCTCTTGTGAAAGTCGGCTCGGCTGCCAGTGCATCAGCTCAGAGCCCACACCAGTGTCGTGGCCTTAGCTTGTGTTGTGTGTCATCTGTTTTCTGAAGACAGTCAGTGGATCCACCTTGCGTAGACATTTTTTATGTCAGGCTTTCTGAAAAATGAGGAGCCAGAGGGGGCCCCACTGATTTACCAACTGTGTCACAGTCCGTTTAAGGCAGAATGGCGAGGGCTGGTGACAAATGGATGTGTACAGAAGGGACAGCACCAACACTGATGGATGAAGGAAGTGATGGACATACAAAGGAAGATGGAAATCAAAATA
This sequence comes from Vicugna pacos, assembly GCF_048564905.1. Lineage (NCBI taxonomy): Eukaryota > Metazoa > Chordata > Mammalia > Artiodactyla > Camelidae > Vicugna > Vicugna pacos. The sequence continues at coordinate 7,052,965 of NC_132994.1, read as the reverse complement.
AAAGGTAAGACTATAAGTGGGCGATTACATTTATATTGCCCTTTTATATATAAATGTATATAATTTATATATAATATAAATAAATAAAATATTTAAATGTTTACACATAAACATATAATTTATAAGATTATTTTAAAAAGGATCAAATATATTAAGTATGTGTAAAATACTTTGAGTTAGATGAAAGTGGTACCTATAAGACTAATAACATTTTTAGAATAATTTCTGAAATTGTACACAAATTCAATATCACCAGATTTGTGAATTTAAAGCATAAACCATTCATTTTATAATATTTACATCAACCTATATATAATGCTGAATAGAACTTTCTTTTTCTACTAAGTTAAAAAATATATTGGTTGAGCTTCTATTTTCTAATCTTAGTAAGTATGCACATGTATTTTTACCTCCCACCATGCCACAAAGGAAGATGTCAACTCTATTTGTAAGAGTTAATTTATGCTCGTCCGCATTAAGATATATTAATAATATTAATGGATACTAACGAGACGTAGGTCTTTGCAGGTGGAACTGTTCTTGTGGGCATTCAGGATGCAGTCATCAGTGTCCTGTCGCAGACCAGCAGAGCCAGGGCTGCCCAAACAGGAGACGCCATCAACCACTGAAAACAACAGAAGGAGAAAACCTTTAACATTCCTTTAATCATGATACAGATAATGCTAATAACACTAAAGAATACTGTATTTATCTACATGCATTTCACTTTTAACTAAAGGAATTATGAATTTTTATATTTTATGTTCTGTTACACAATTCTCTATAGTGTTTTCTAAATAATTATCTTGCTCAGTTCTATTAACTTAAAAACTCCAATTATTTGAAATAACAATCGCAATGAACATCTGGTAACAGTTGGCAAAGCAACAATGAAAATCGCCAGTTTTCTTTTCTCTCTCTCTTGTGTCAGTAAACAATATCTATGATAAATAGGTTACTTTTGTCTCAAATAACTTTTCCCAGGTTGTTTTAGGTTTAATAAACAAGAAGTTAACTTTCCTCTAAAGTTCTCTGTGTGACAAGGTACATTAAAGAGCGCAGTGATCTGACGGTTGATATAGAGCTACTTAGTTAAAAAGAGCTTTCACGTTTCATCATCATCTTTTAAAAGTAATGATCAGAATCTGTCCTGTATTTGATCATTAATGATGGAACAAGAACAGTCTCTGAAGCATCTCAAGGACATGGTGACAGCTTGATCACGGTTGGAGCAGACACAGATTGGCAGCTGTTTCCTGCTGGTCAGGACCCAGATGCTCACTATCCTTGAGACCCACCACGCGGTCGCATCGCCTCTCTACCTCTGTACCTGTACCTGCTCCCACTCTCATTAAACGTGCAGGTCCTGGGAAACACAGAGTGGTCAATGCACTGAGAGGTATTTAGCGGGCTTCTCAGTTTCTGGAGCCAGGCTTTTGTACAGTGCATGTAACTGTGGATGTAATGAGGAAGAACAAATCTGACTCCCTATTAGATCTGTTGCCTTGACTCTAACCCTGGGCTCTGTTTCCTGGGCTCAGTCATGCTGGCTCTGCACCTTTTTAAAAGAATGTTGCCTAGAGCCTGAAATAGACAGGCTAGCTCATTCTCCAGACTCTGACCTTTAAGGGTGTAACACTTTCTCATTCATATAAAGATTAAAAAGTTGCAGAACAGAAAATAACATTTATTTTGTTGGAGGTTTACAGGAACATCGTGACCTGATCTACATGGACAGCTATAAGAACAAAGGATTCCAACACCAAGAAGTTTGCAACAGCCTAAATCTGACTTAGGGAAGCTGCCTCTCCAAGACATTAGTTTCGCATCTTCTTGGTCGGCTGGCTTTACAAATAAAGTCATTATCCCTTGTCCCAAAACCTTGTCCTCCAATTCATTGGCCTGTCATATGGCAAACAGAGCAAGTTTGGGCTCGGCAACATGGCCTCAAAGGAGAACACGGCAGCTCACAGCCCTCAACAAGAGACAAGGAGGCACAATAGTTGGCAGCTCTTCAGACAGGATTTTACTTCTGTTTTACTTTTTTTTTTTTTTCATCCAGCAACCTCATTTTTAGCACCTCATTGAAATATACAGATAGAGTTATAAATAAATTAATGAAGTAAAATGGCATGTTGGTGCATCTTTTTTCAATATATATGGCATTACATACATTAACAAATGAAAACCAAATGTTACACAATATGTAGTTAAGACATGAGGGAGTACCATTAAATATAATGATATTTTAAAAATGTTCATGATTATAAGTCAAGCTGGATACTGATGCAGATTGCAAGTAACAGCTAGCGTCAAGTTAGCGTCAGCATAGACGCTGACCTTCTCCATGGAGACAAATGATAAAATCTTTTAAAAGAAATGACAGCAAAAGATAAATTTGAATTAAAACGTCTGAAAGACAGAGATTGCTTTTTGAACGTTGACTATTCTGGGCTAAGAATCTAAGAAATGAGCTATGTTCCAAATGAGACTCTGGAGAATTAAATTGGATACCACAGGGAAAATAAATAAACAAACATAATTTGCTTAAAGTTTTTTTTAACATTTTTTATTGATTTATAATCATTTTATAATGTTGTGTCAAACTCCAGCGTAGGGCACAATTTTTCAGTGTCTATCCCTTCCCACCAATTTGCTTAAAGTTTTGAAAAATGAATTTTTTTTCCACATCTAATTTGTTGACCATGGGCTATGTAATAACTAATCACCAATCACCATTTTATCAGAAAATACTTTACACGCATATTGTCTTGTTTTGCTGTTATTATTTTTACCAGAAAATATAGTCACTGTATTTGTATTAGTCTTTGTCTATAAATGTTCCATATCACTATTGTGAATTGAAATTTTCATCAGATAAGCCTTCTGTTAATCTGTATTATTCATTTTATAAATAAACACCAAACATCATACATTAGCTATAGTCAAATTTTCTAATAATGTAAAACTCTGTTGTGAAAATAGACAGGTGAGTATTTTCATAATGTTTTACCAATGTGGTGACTAACCACATAATGCTTGAGATTTACAAATTCACATATACATAGCAATAATTATTTCTCATACATAGTGATGTAATAAATACTATTAATGTGAATTTAAAAATTGGCTTCCCAAAGTATTTTATCTTTGAGGAAGTATTAAGGATATGGTGTCATAGATATATGCTGATATCAGTTGAGATGTATAATGTAATTTTTAATAAATGGTTTTCTTCTCTGGTAGTTAAATCTCTTTGGATGGGGTCCACACTATATTATGGATAATTCTATTATAAAACACACCAATATATTAGATACCCAAAATTTACATTTCCATAATATATTATGCATGACCTCCAAAAATTTAATAGGTAGCATTGCATTATAAGTAGCATATTTGGAAATTGTATTTTCTTATAGTCTAAGAAGTTAGAATTAAGATATTTATGGATACCTTATAAAATTATGTATATACAGATATGTCACTCAGAGCATATCAGAAGTGGCCATATGTAACCATATATTACCCTGATACTGAAGCTACTTGAATCTACAACAGTGGCTGGCCTCTCTTAGGCACACCACTTACTTACAGTGAGTGCTCGAGATTTGGGAGTGATTCCCAACATATCCAAACACCTTTGGGTTTGAGCTCAGAAATAAGGTAACACTGACCTGATTCACAGAAACTTGAGATTTCCCAAATTTGAAAACAATATTTTAAGTACCCAAATCAGGAAGGAAAAAAATGACAGTAATATTGATTTATATTAGGAGCAGCAAATTGGCGGCCCTCAGCATGACAATTAATTTTGCTTACTGGGCACAGTGTTAGAAAACGTAATTCTCTTTTAGTATCTGCGTAGCTGTTCCAGCCTGCTGGGGCCCCACCACTACCTGGTATTTCACACCTGGGCTGCTTCACCTAACTAAAACAAACAAAAAAGAATCATTACACTTCTTAAGGACATACCTTTGCAAAGGTTTGGTTTAAAAAAAATTCATAATTGTAGTTAAATGATACCATTTCAAAACAAAACAACTTTCTGTCAGAATGTGCTTTTTACATGTTACATCATTTTAACCATTTGCACAGTTACTGAGGGATCTTGTAGAAATATACTTTAAAGGAGGTAAAATAGAGCAAAAGAAGATGGACACCTTTTTCCAACATCCTTCTAGCTCACACTTTCTCTCTCTCTCGCTCTCTTGTCTTCTGTCTTCATGCCTCTTAGCCATATCCAGTGCACAGGGCTATTTCATGCCCTGACTTTCCTCTTTCTTAGCAAAAATTATCCGTTTTAAGCATGTTCTTCCACAGAGAAATAACCTGTTCCAGTACTCAGTATTTCTTCTTTTTCCTTTTTCTCCCTTTATTTCCTTCTGTTTTTCCTTCTTTTCTTCCTGACTACTTCCTTTTCCTCTATAAATTTATATTTCTTCAGGGATACGTATTTCAGTGAGAAGAAATGTATGTGTGTAATAGATGAGCTAAAATAATTTAAATCATTGTAAACAGTGCTTCCCCATACATACAAATAAATACTTTAAGGCAAAATCTACCATTAAAAACTGGTTAATTCTGACGCCAGAACATAGAAGTCACATCTTTTTAATTTTTTTTCATTTGCTACCATTATAACTAAAAAAAAAAATATAAATGAATTTGTCAGAATTCGGGGTATTTGTGAAAATAATTGGCATTGGTTTTGATGTGGAAAGCAGGACTAGTCAGTGGATAGCCATCGCTGCATCCTGAGGTATCGCATCCCTCCGTCAGATTCTGAGCTGAACCTCTCTACAAGGATTGCGGTGGCCGAGGGAGCTCACTGTCATGGCCAGGTCCACGTGGGCGAGGGCTGCAGCTTCCAGGCTCACTGACAGTGTCCTCGCAGCCGGGACCTGCCAAGCCCTCCCCACACGGGCACTGCAACCCGAAGGGAAACGATTCCAGATCAATTTCAGCTCCACTCTTCCAAGGACTACTAGCCTCACTGGGTCCAAATTCACAATGAGATGCTCAAAGGAAAGCATCAGTGTCAGTGAGTGCTTATCCAATGAACAAATCCCCTCAACTGCAGTCATCTGTGGACATATTTCTGCATAAATGCATGCGATTTAGTCTCTAGGCGTTGACTCATAAGTCTCTTCCATATCATCATTCTGATTCTTTCTCTCTCTGCATCGCAATTTTTGAAAGAAATGTTATCTATGATTTCTACGCTTCATCAACGAAGTACCAGCAGGCAGCATTATTAAATGACAGCATTTTTAAAAATACTATTTTGTTTCTTCAGACTTCTCACCTCTTGTCCGACAATGTCCTCTGAAGATAGTGCAATTAAGAAAGTACATTATTAATGAATTGATGCCTGCTTACATTTTTTTTCTGGTAGCCTGGAGGTTGCTATCATTATAAGCTTTGCTTGATAGATTTCTTGTTTTTCTCAAAACAAATAAGCAATGAAAAAAATAACACAGTCATAAGCCTTTAATCTTAAGAGTAACACCTCAGTTCTGAAGCTAATTTTAAGTTTGATTCGAAAATATAGCGAGACAAAGCACTTGTCATTGGATGAATCATACACAATAATTTGGAGGTGAGAAACCAGCTGCTGGACCCAAAGGGAATCCATACGAAACAACACGTGAAGCAGAAACAGCATCAGATTATTCATAAAGCAAAATCCTTATTCAGGTGTCATTTTCCAGGCATAGTGAAAATATTTGCATACTAGCTATTTGGAAAATATTTAAAAAATAACGTGTATTCTCGATAATGTAGCATATACAAATATAGGTTCTCAAAATGCCTGACTGAATACCTCAGAGAACACGGCCAGTAATCATTTCAGCCTTTAACTGCCCAGGTTTTCTCAGTCACATCACAAATGTAAGGACGAGGGAATAGTAAAAAGAATCGGGATAAAGTATCAAGTTTTCAAAGTTTAAAAATGCAGTGGTGATTGGAAAAATTTTAAAACCTCAGGATCCCTATGGTTGTCCCAATTCTGATCACCAGAGGGGAAAAAAAAGGTAAGAGGGTCCTAAAACTTGCTTAAGATGACAATGGTCCTACAGAGAAGGACCTGAAATGACAGAGTTGGTGTCCAAAAAAAAAAAAAAAAAAAGCAATAGAAACTACCCCAAATTGAACAGACACCAAAGACTTCAAGTTTCCTAGAACAGTAAAAACAAACAAAAAAAAAAGAGTAAAAATACAAAACTGCTTCCAAATAGCAAAGAAATAAAGATTGCTTTAATAAAAAAAATCCATTAAGTGCATGTTTTATGCAAGATGTATGGTAAATAGTGAGGAGAATTCAAATAGGAACAAGTCTTGTCTGCTGCCCTTCAACTATTATAAGACTGAAGTATATTTCAAAGGATACATCTTGGGATACTATTTCATCACAATGAAAGCCTTTTTCTTTGTGAAATCAGAGACATTGCATTGAACAAATGTCTGCCAGAAACATATGAAGAAATGAATTGTCCTTAACAAAAAAGTTCTCATGCACATCCTTTTTTCTAATTGCTTATTTAAATATTTAATTGTGAGAATGGGTCTTTTGCTTTGCTACGAGGAAGTTAATTTAGCTTGTCTCATTCATAAATAATAATGTCATGCATACAATCCATTAGGGTGCTGAACAATAATTGGTATTCATATTTGACAAGACACTCATAGGAGAATCTCTTTCACAGAATATGCATGAGTTCCCTGTACCTTCAATAGCATGCTGACTTGTATATTAATTCCTTATACAAATATTAAATGAGTTCCTATTATGTGGCAAGAAGTATGGTAGATGTTGGGGTTATAAACAATGAATGGTTTAAATAAGAGAGTGAATCAGTGCAGTGTTAATAACGGGTAAACGTGGTCAACTTCTCATGCTAAGAAGTCACTGGTGGTGGAGTCCTAACATGATCCCCAAGGTCCCACCTGCAGCGTACCTGGTTTGTGCAATTCTCTCTCTTTGACTGGGTGAGATTTGTCAGCCTGATGGAACATCATACCCATGATTATATTACATTATGTTGCAGAGGATGTGTGGATATAATTACAGTCACCTGATCAGATGACTTTGTGTTAAATCAAGAGAGAGATTATCTTGGGTATATCTGGCCAAAGCAGGTGAGACTTTAAAAAGGAGACAAAGGCATTCTCCCACTTGCCTGGAAGAAGAAAAATGAAAACTGTTTTGGAGAGTGTCACGTGGCAGAGAAGGGTGTGAAGCTTTTAGGAGCTGAGAACCTCTAAGCAGATGGCCAACAAGAAAGAGAGGCTGGAGCACTAAAACCTCAAGAAACTAAGTCCTACCAACAACTAGTGAGCTTGGAGGAGAAACCTGCACCTTAGGTCAGCTCACACCTCTGGCAGCCTTGTAGGACCAGGAGCAGAAAATTCAGCTAAGCCACATGCAGACTTCTGACCTGCAGAAATTGTGAGATAGTAAATGTGGGTTATTTTAAGCTGCAAAGTTTGTGATAACTTATTATGTAACAGAAAACTAATGCAACCAAGCCGGTGCCTAAAGGTGCCAAGGGTGCCTGAAGAATCTTAAGTGACACTGTTAAGTAGTCAGGTAAGTAGGGGCACTGGGCAGACAAGGTGGATAAGAAGGAGGGTGGCAGAAGATGTCAACATAATCACCTTCCGCATAAAGGAGCTTTACTTCCTCTAAATGAGTGCCAGCAAGAACCCGAGCGCCACAACTGTGTGGTAACAGTCTCTTGTTGGCACTTATTTAGAGGAAGTAAAGCCCCTTTATGCTGAAGGCGGGCACACCGCCATCTTTCGAACCATCTTCCCTCTCCTGCCTCTATTTGCCTGGTGCCCCCACTTATCTACCTAACAAAAGCACACCAGGTACTACTGTAAGTAGTTTGTATGTGCCAACTTGTTTTACCCCCACAAAGAGGGCATGCGTACATGAGTTATTATTCCCCGAGAGTGGGTATTGATACCTACATTCTTAGGGGAGCCAAGCATCCACCCCCACCAACTGCCCCCAAGTATATGAATTCAATCACAGAGCAGTGCTACTTCTCATGTTCCTCAAATCTGTTTTCTTTTAAATCTAAGAAATTTCATGTATTTTCCTATAAATAATTTTAAATTGAGAATCTGATTTGCTCTGTATTTAATCTCTGAGTTGCCTACCGGTTGAAAATAATGGGCTCTGATGAAAATTATTACTTTGTTTAAGTCTTGTGATTCTGTGAAAGCAGCATATGTACATGGCTTCTTAAAAATATCTCGAATATTAAGTTCTAGGGACAGACATTTGCTCTGGTTTGACAGTGCTCCAAAATGACTTTTTAAATAACCTTGATAAAAGTTAGCTATGCCCGTGAGTACTCATTGAATATTATCAGTCAAATGACTTCATGGCATAAATGCTCAGTTAGGGTGATTGAGGGTAGTGAATTCAGGTTAAAGTCTAAAATTAAATTGAATAGAAACAACTGAATTCCTTTATCTTATTCCTACATAATAAAACTCTTCTTGTATATGAAAAACATTACTATATTGTGAAAAAATACTGCCATACTTAAATTTCCAAGAAAAAATACTCTTTTGAATATCTTAGAGATTAAATTATTCAATAGACTCCAGAGTATATTTATGTAGATCATAACATTGAAAATCAATATGTATTAGCCCAAAATGTACATTTGTTATACATATTTAACCAGAGCAAGTTTTAAGAGCTCTGAATTTCCTTACACCTACTATATTAAATGTATAAGCCATCAAATGTCAAAGATAAAACAATTGCATGTCACAATTTTAAAGCAACGTAGAGGAAAGGGCTATATCTCACCTATGAAAATCTCTGAGACAAAGAAAATGAATTGATTTTAAACAAATGGGTTGTAATGAATATAATAATCTAGATAATTTCCCTATTGAGAAATGCATGATATTTGACTCTGGTCTTCTAATCTATTTAACTATTATAAATTTAGAGCATATACATTATTCAAGAAGGCAAAAGTAAGAATTCTTTCATTCGGCAAAGCTACAGCAAGTGCACATGATGTAAATTTGGTAGTCTAGTGGAGCCAAGTGTTCAGACAGATACATCAAACAAACAACAAAAAAAACCCAACAATTCCAGGCCTTATGGATCTTGAATGCTTGATAACAAAGAAGATGTGTGTCTGTAAGTGCAGTCCTTGTTCTAATGAAACTCTATAAAGGCTACACTGGAACACAAAAGAAAGGTCATTGTAAAAGACTGCCCACGGCAACACAAGCATCTCAAGATTAGCACAAGTCACTCATATACAAGATGTACTTTTGAAAATTGGTCCATAAATGCAACACTCCTAATACTTAAATCACCCTAAAAGTACTCTAAACTGCCATATGCATTTTTGTTATGCAGTCCTGTATTATTGCCTCTAATTATTCATCAGCCCTTAGCTATGATCATTTAGTCATTCTTCAGTGTCTGTCTTTGCAGATATTGCAAAAGACTTCTGCAGTTACTTCTTTCATTCACAAAGTTTTCGCGTCCAACTTCTACTATGATATGATTTAAATTTGCTAATCCTATTCACTGTTGGTTTAATAAATGGAAAAAGGATATTATTAGGAAAATATAATTAATGCAGGTAAGGTAAATGCTGTAAGCTGAAACTCCACTATAGGCATTCTTCAGGTTAGAAGACGACAACGAAGACGGAGATGAGGAAGAAGAAGAAGGATGAGGAGGAGGAGAAAGAGGGTTTAGAGTTTCCAGGCAGAGGAGACTCATGGGTAAAGGTAAGGGACATGACATAAGGCAAATGTGTAGTAAGGCATTTGTGCAGGGAAGGATGGGCTACAAACAAGACAACAGTTGTTACGTATTCTTTCATACTTCTGGGGACTACACGCCTGAAATAAAGGTGTTGGTAGGGCTCTACTCTCTCTGAAGCCTCTAGGGAAGGACCCTTCTTTTCCAGCTTTGGAGGTTGCTGCCTACCCTTGGCATTCCTTGGGCTCACGTCTACATCCCCCTGTCTCTGTCTTCACATGGACTTCTCCTTTGTGCTTTACTGTTTTCTTTTTATAAGCCATTGGATTAGTACCCACCATACTCCACTGTGACCTTATCTTAAGCAACTACATCTGCCAAGACCCTCTTTCCAAATAAGGTCACATTCCAAGTACCAGGGGTTAGAACTTCACCATGTATTTTGGTGGGACACAGTTCAACCCATAACCCTAAACAGCAAATAATTTATTTGCTTGCTTTTTCACATCTAGTAGGCTTGGGTACTGTTGTGTGGGTGGAGTGTAAGTTGTAGGTTGTTACTGGAGTCACAGCTTTCTTTCAGAGAGGCTTTCATGAAAGAAATGGTCTTGTAGGCTCTCCAGAAGCCCTGAGACTTTGTGACCCTATGAGGAGGAACATCCAGTAGTCAGGTGAGTGTAGATCTAGGAGAGAATGATTTAAAAGAGCAATGGGCACACATCCTACACTACCAGGGAGTAGAAACCCAGGGAAGGCTGAGTGGAGCCAGATCAACTCTTGGTTAAGGATGGCTCAACACCCCATCCCTGAGAGGTCCAGAGGTCATGCTAGGGTTCAAGTCAGTGCTGAGGGCACACATTGTTAGTACAATGCCTGTGAAAGGGTGTGGCTTCAGATGTCCCAGAGCTGGGTCTGAGTTCTCTGATCCTGGTTCAGAGCTGCTTCAGGTGGTGATTATTCAGTTGAAGACCCAATGATGATCTATTAGAGCAAGTTAATATACATGGACTAGAAGGGCATCTCATATATACATGGACTAGAAGGGCATCTCATACCCTGGGTACATTTAAGGTGACGTCCATATGATTAGAAAATGTTACTAGAATCATCATCAGAATACCATTAGAGAATCATTAAAGCCTGCATAATTAGAATACATCAAATATTACTAATTATAAGATATCACAATTCCTTTTTTTAAACAAGCATACGAATTTATTCAACCCAATGATTCTGCAGATCCTCCCTTGCCTCACAAGAGAGTTGTCACTGAATATTCCTGATGATCCCAAAGACACGCTGGTGGGCCCTCATTTTCCCAAAGAAAAGGTAAAAAAAAGTTACTTTTTATTAGCTTGACTACATTAATTTTCAGGGATTCTAAAAATAGAATTGTAAAACATCTATGTATTTAAGTTATTGATCTAGTTGCATACACACAAGAATACATACATTACATATTTCATAAACTGTCTTGATGTAGAAATAGTGTTTTTTTTCTAAGTATCACTTTTTATGACATAATTTTATTGCAACTCCTCCCATGTTTTCCAGAGCGTGTCCCCCTCCCCTGTCTGGGCTGTGTGTCACCTGTTGGCCCATCAAGGAGCCATTCACACACAGAGAGGAAAAGTGCTTTCTCATTCTTTATGTAGGTCTGCAGGATAAGGCCACAGTCCAGGGTGGCTGCTAGGTTCATGTTATATGCTTTTGCCCTCTCCTGATGGGACCTTTTATAGGCATGGAAAATCCCCAGAGGATGAGGTTTTTCTGCTACTACGGGGATTCACCAGGAACCCTGCTCCTTCAGTCCATCTGCTCTACCATCCTACTGCGTAGTTTCCGTCCTCAAAAACACCTCATGGTTTAATATGGCTGCTGGTGCTCAGCCACCATATCCAAGTTCCAGACAGCGGAAAAAGGAAAGTCAGAGGACAGAGAGAACATATGTCCCAGGTAAATCAGCTCTCTTTAAGAACTGTCCCTGGAATCCTGTCTGGTTCTTCTTAATAATTCTTGCTAAAGAATTAGGAAATAATAGATCCTGGCCAGCAACTGATATCTTTACCCAAGTATCTTCCTCAGACTGTGCTCTTTTGTTTTTTTAAAAAAGGATAATGATTGAACCTCACCAGAGAAGATATACAGATGGCAAGTAGACATATGAAAAGATGCTATTCATCACATGTCGTCTAGGACATGCAAATTAAAACAACAATCAGATACCACATAACACCTCTTGGAAAGGCCAAAATACAGAACACTGACAACTCCAAATGCTGCTGAGGATGTGGGAAAACGGACTCTCATTCGTCACTGGTAGGAATGCAGAATGGTACAGCTACTTGGGAGACAGTTTGGCAGTTTCTTATAAAAATGAACCTACTTTTATCATATGATCCAGTCATCATTCTCCCTGGTATTTACGCAGAGGAGTTGGAAACTATGCCCACACAAAAACCTACCCACAGATATTTATAGCAGCTTTGCTTATAACTGCCAAAACTTGAAAGCAACCCAAGATGTCCTTGGGTAGGAGAATGAGTAAATAAACTGTGGTCTATTCAGACAATTGGAATATTGTTTAGCACTAACAAGAAATGAGCTGTCAAGCCACAAAATGTATGGCGGGACCTTAAGTGCATATTACTAAGTGAAAGATGTACACACTATGTCTACACACTATGCGATTGCAACTATATGACAATCTGGAAAAGACAAAACTATGTAGACAATAAAATGACCGTTAGTGTTTGCCAAAAGTTAGAGAGGAGAGAAGGAAGAATAGGCAGAGCATAGAGGACTTTTCAGGCAGTGAAAATGCTCTGTATGATATTACAATGGTGAATACATTTGTTCAAAGACACAGAGTGCACATATATGAGGCTGTGTTGCTCCCTCAAATCTGGAGTCCATTAGGAATGCGTAGTACAAAAGCCTACCTAATGCTTTGGAAATACTGTCAGGAAACAAGGGCTCGTTGAAATACTGTCAGGAAACAAGTGCTCGTTGAAATACCTCCAACTAATCCATCACCACGTGGATTGTTACAGCCCTCCTCACTTATTTATCTACAATGTTTTTCTCTGACAATGAGCAGCTTGGTTCCTGTTATCTGCAATTTATTTAATAACTTGTTCAACCATAGTAATTTAATCTGATCATCTAACACCACCGGACATGTTCTAGTACAGTGTAATAAAATAACAACTTGTGTGTACGATATGAGGTAGAAATCATTGCCATTTTTCCCACATAAATATCTGCTTATTTCATTAAGGTTTGCTAATAAGACTTTCATTCTGGATGAATTTCTCCAGATCCTTTGTTGAAAACGAACTCAATGTGTAAGTGTGATTTTATTTCTGGAATTTCATCTCTCTTCTATTGTTTACATTTCCTCCCTCCTTCTCTCACTCTTTTCTTCTCTTCCTACTTTCCTTCTTTTCCAGTAAAATATTCTCTTGACAGTAAATCATGAAGTCATATATTATAGCTTCCAAAAGACTTGTCCTTTTATTCAGTAGATTGTTTTACCATTGTAAGTTCATACATTTCCATTATCTCAAATCAAGTTGTCAATGAAAAAAAACACTGCTTGTATTATAACACGTATTGCATTGAATATAGATATAATCTTCCAAGGCATGATCATTTTTTTCCATCTGTTTAAATCTTCTTTAATTTTTCTCTGCAGCGTTTTATAGTTTTCTGTATAGACATTTTAAAATTTTAATTTAACCCTCAGTTTTTATGCTTTTGCAGCTTTTGTATAAGGGCATTTTAGAAAGTCTTATTTTCAAATCTCAACATGAACCTGATGCTGTGATGGAAGAAGACTTAGAGGAAACAGTGGATTTTGCATGTGGAAGAAATGCAAATACTCTCTGGGCATGTGCAGATTGCAGCAGAGATGGACTGTGAGCTCTCCCGGAATCTGGGTGACCTCTGTGGATGTCTGGCCCTACGTAAGTGTTACTTTGGTTGATTGAAAAGGCAAGTTATCGGCTCACCCATGTTGTCGATATATGAAGCTGAAGCAGAGACAAGAATACTGCAAGGGACACTTATTCAAAGAAGGGAGAGGAGGAAGAGACACAGCAAAGCCCAGCCCACAGTACTTTTGTGATCCCATAAGGAATGGCTGTCTCACCTTGCTTCCTGCTAGACCCACACATTCTTTTCAAGTATTTCCTCTCTGCCTTGGGCTGAGAGTTTGGCTATGTCCTCCAGGATGTTAGAAGTGTGTTTGTCTAGCTGAAGGGGCTTACCTGCCTCTGCCTTAAATTACTTTAGGGTCTTAACAAAGTGTTTAAAAGCCATGCACCCATGATCTTACCCATGAAGCCCAATTTCACTGGTAATGTCTTAGATTTGATCATCATCCTGAGTCCATTTTGAAAATCTTTGCCAGATGGACAGTCTGGAAATAACAGTCATGTTTCTTTCCCAGCATAGCAGTCTTGGGTTAAAAATATTTTTTTTCTCAAATCTGGTTGGAAACAGTCTGTTAGCTCCTCTCCCTCCTCTCCTAGTTTATCAAAGGCCATTAAACTAAACTATTGGGTAGTTCCAACACTGTGCCCTGGAGTCTTTGCCAAGTCTGCGTGCCTTTCTTCTATCTCTCACTTTATCTGGCAAGAATCCCGCCCGCATGTGGTCGTATGTGACACGGTTTTCCCCGCTCCAGCGTCTGATAATGTCCTCCTGCTCTTCCGGAAGTCATTAGAATCGCCTCACTGACCTTGCATTCTCTTCCCAAATCATCCCAATGCCACATGCGTTAGGTTTTGGTTATGAAAATACTTCTAGGAACTAATTTCTGTTTCAGTTATCTTTACCTATAGAACGAACAACTGATCTCCACAGAGTTACAACACCCTGTACCATTTTTCGTGAATACGTGAGTTGACAAGGAGTTGCTTGCTGGAGTCACTGATAAGCTGACCTTTTATTATTATGATATTCACATTCTACTTCTGGTCCTGAATGCATTTTTTCCAAGATGAATATAGCTTCTTCACATCTTAAGGCTTTTTAAAAATATGTCTTTTTTCAACTTATCTATGCCTTTACAGTTACGTGCATTTCTTGAGACTAAATAAAATCAGGTCTTGGTTTCTATCCAGTGGGACAATTTGGACCACAGTTGGATTTTTTTAGTTTATTGACATTATGCTGTCATTGAATTTTTGTCCACCATTTGGTTTTGTTTTCAGTTATTTGTTTTTGTTTGTTTCATGCTTTTCTACTCTACATTTTTCTGCTTTCTTTTTGGCAATTTTTATTTAAACCCATTTATTGGTTTTAGCCATACCCTTACCTCTTTACATTATTTTTCCAGTGATTCCATTTGTAGAGTCTACTGAGAGTTAATTTGTGCTATTTCATATAATCTACATCACACCAATATAGTTCCATTTGTCCCATTTGCTGGGCTGTTGTTGCCATATCTATTCCACACATTTATGTTATAAATCTCACAATTCAGGGTTGTTAAGTTTGCTTGAAACAGTTGTAGTGTTTTACATAAAGTAAGAGAAGAAGAATTAAACTTTCTAGTCTATTTGCCTAAATATTTCCCATTTTCAAGGCTTTCATATCTGCTTATAAACCTGAGTTTTCACTTGGTGTTCCCTTCAGCCTGAAAAGCTTCCTTCAAGATGTGTTCTAGTTAAGGTTTTC
The DNA here is from genome assembly GCF_048564905.1 of Vicugna pacos. Classification (NCBI taxonomy): domain Eukaryota; kingdom Metazoa; phylum Chordata; class Mammalia; order Artiodactyla; family Camelidae; genus Vicugna; species Vicugna pacos. The sequence continues at coordinate 7,037,523 of NC_132994.1, read as the reverse complement.
TGAGAATGAAGTCTCTCTAGTCCTGTTAAATTTCATTCTGGGCATTGTGATGATATTTTGCATTGTCCCTAGATTCTGCTTTCTTCCTCTAAGTAAAGATGTAGTTATTAATTGTAGCAGGATGTTAGCATGGCTGAACTAAAACTCCAAACTCTTTATCTTACTGGTTTGGAAGCCACTGGAACTACTTATATCTTCATATTTTGAGTGGTTGTCTTCATCGGGAACCTTGGGGTTCCCCTACACGTGTGCTGCTCAGTCATCAACCAAGGATTTGTGCAGTTCATATTAGATTTCGTGCTCCTCCATATTTTGTCCCCTCCTTTCTGGGGTCATTTTGTGCTATTCTGGAAGCCTCAGGCTGTGCTATGACTCTTCATACCTGTAAGATTATAGCCTTCTGCTATTGTGTCCACCCAGCGCAGACAGAAGTCACCCTCAGGCAAAAATCCACACAAACACAAATTTTATACAATTAGAGTTTCTTTCATTTATGAGTTGACTGCTCTCCAGTTTCTGCCTGCTTCTGGTCACTGTGCTTGCAAATAATTGTTTTTATAATTTGTTCAGAGTTTATAGCTGTCATCCAAGGAATGGCTTATCCATAGGCTATTCCACTGTTACTGGAAGTCTCGAGGGTTAATCTTGCCCTTTTTGGGTGTGCCTTCTTAAGTCCAGTTTATCTAGATCTCTGAAAGTTCGGATAATGGCCAAAATAAAATCTTCACTGTGCAGTTTTTTCTAATCCTTTTATTCCTATTCAGCATTATGCTGCTCCCATGAACCAACCTCCCACTGCTGTTCTCTTCCTAACCTTGTCATTTCAGTTCTTTTACAATAAACAACCTTCTTATATTAATTATTGAATACACCTTATACCTTCTTGCCTCATTAAAATCTTCTTTATTATGGTTACACCATATTGTTTCCAGCCCTCTCCAAAGTAGCAGTTTTATTTTATATCATGAAAATTCAAGGTCAGAAAGTGGGATTGAATTCTCCTTATCACTCATTGGCACACAAAAAATATAATTTTCTCAGCATTTATTCAATTCCTAGTTAATTCAACTCTTTTTTTTCTCTCCACTTCAGCTACTGTGCACTGATGGAGAAGGATCACACAGATTTCAAGACTGATGCTGAAATAAATTTATGATCTCGACATATGACTGAACTTCAATACTTCCTAAGCTTTTACAACCAAAGCCATTTTTTTAAGAAAATAGACAGAACCCAGGAGGATAAGCACTTGGACAGTGAGAAATTTATTGGGTCAAGCAGAAAACCATGGGAGTGGTGAAATGCAATTGAACCAAGTACATGAGGGATGGGAATTCTGTCATGTTTGCTGATCTCTATCTCCTTGGCTCCTCCATTACCTTTCTGCTTCTCTCTATACTTTTTCAAACTTTTATCTTTCTTCAAACGTTTTCCCCTAAGTTGAGAAATTTTCTTCCAATATTTGTGGATTTGAATGTCACGTTTTTAATGCCAAATTAAGCATGAACTATTTTACGCTCTCTTTGAATTCTCAATTATATTACTGTTTCCATCACTCACAGAAAATAATGACATTATTGAATTCCAGGGAAAATAGGTATCATTGGATGATAAATACTCCAAATTCCTATCAAAATCTCTGCTCTGTCAAATATCTCCATCTGTTCACTCCATTTAGCTAATTGATTTTTACATAATGACAGATCTGTCCCTCTTCCTGTCTAAAGCTAATGTTGCCACTAGATTTCTAGATCTTTGTCTTACCACATTCCAGTGACCTCTTGCTAACTATTCTGTTTCCTACAGACTTATTCTCTACTCTTGTACTAACATCATCTCATGAATACACAAAGATTAATAAGCCTGATGGATCCTGGCAGGAATGAGAGGCACTCCACATAAGAAATTTGAGGATTCTTTTTTAATTAGAAGGCCATTCACAAATGTATGGCAGGTGTATGGAAAACCCAAGGGAAGGAGTAGGATCTTTTCTGCAGGTGAGAAAGCAGGACTAGAACCTGAGCCAGGGAGGCTCTATGAGACTTAGTCCTTGGGAATCATGTGATGATCAGTGAATGGGGCACAAGTAGCTTGTGGTACCCTACAAAGGAAGTGAGGGAATAAACATCTGTGTCCTTCTCTCTTGTTCTTACTCTACATGGAGCTCTCATTTGCCAAACTCAAATGAAAGCAAGAAAAATATCTGTGATATGGTTTACTCTCCTGGACAGAGGGTAGATCTTAAAAGCAAACAGGTGTCCATATACCCACTTAAAATTTTAGAGAAAATAAATCTTCCTTTTGTCTCACACTTCTTCACTTTAAGCTTATAGCTCCTTACCCCTGACCTGCCAAATGCTCTCAAGAAGGATTCTAGTCTTGCTACTTCTACTTTCTCATTTTGTCTCTCTATGTACCCCTCACCCCCTTAAATGTCACCATCAACACTAAACTCCACTGAAACTTTTCTTATGAAAGTTTTCACGGTCTCTCTGCTAATAACTTCTCTGGACCATTTCACACCAAATTGTACTGGGCTGTCCAACAATATTTGACAGTTTCTTACCATTTCTTCTAACCTGACACTCTCCCTTCTCTTGCCTTTTCCTTCTGCTTCCCATGAAGTATTCCCTCGTCTGGCCATGCCTACATTTTGGTTTTCCTTGGTGTCTGTCTTCCCTTTGACCTTGTACAGATTTCTTCCTATCTGATGTCTTAGGGACTGCAGGCCCTCCAGGGTTCTCCCCTATGCTCCAGCTGCACATATTAGGACTATTTAAGGGAGACTTCTGTTTGAATAATTTATAGTTTGACAAGCTCTGCTGGTTTGCTTCTTCCTTAAACATTCTTCTTCTACTCCTAGGGCCCCAGAGCAATAACACAGTTATCCACCCTGGGAATCTGAGTATGATTTTTTCTCTTCATTGCTTTACATATCTGAACATCATAAAAGCCTAAACAGTTCAGGTTGTTGCCTAAATATCTTCTGAAATCATCCAGTTACCACTAGCTTTGTTTTTGTATCTATCCTCTAGACAACAGCTTAATTATTGGAAGCACTTAACTTTTTCTCTTCTTCCCTACGTAACCCTTCTACAAAAGAAAAAGAAGAAATCCAATTTCTGAAAATATACAGTTGATTATGGTTTTTCCCCAATTAATGACTCCAGCATTTCTCATTATGTCTTAATACTCCAAACTCATTACTCTCAGGGTAATTTTTGGCTTCACTGAACATCTTTGAGTCCTTTGAAATCACATGCTTTTTCCTCTGCTCACACTATTTTATTTCATTTGAATTTTCTTCCTAAAACATTCATAGTACTAAGATATGCATGATAGTTTATAAATCATCAATATATGGGGTCTTTAAATTTTCAGGGAAAAGTCCATACTCCACATCATACTGAGAATGAGGTTGTCAACTCATGTGGAGAGATCTGATCAACCTGAAAAGCATATGCAGTGAAAAAGTAAAAGAATTGAGGACAGGATGCTGAATAACACCAAAAATTAAAGGTGAGTGATATCCTGAAAACCAAGGAAGGGAAGAATTTTGAAAGACAATAGCAATGTCATCACTTTCCAATTTTGCAGGCTTCAAATTATTATAAATACAATTCAAACCAATCTTTCTCTCTAGTTTTCAACTTAATTATGATTTTCCTAATTGTTAGAAAGTCAAAGGTATATTATTTCCAATAGGTGATGCAAATCAAATGTGATTCGTATAAAGTGTAGGTTATAGTTGAGCATTGTTCTGACTCTGGCAAGTCTGCCATTCTATCATTGCAATATTGGGTTGCCCAGATGGGACTAGCTCTATAATGACTTATTGATTAAACTCTATAGCATCCTCAATATAATATGCTCATACTTAGAGTTAGTGACAATATTTTTTCCCTTGATATATTTTATAGAAAATGTAGTCAAATATAATTGCCCATACAAATGAAGTAGTATATAGGTTATAAAGAAAAAAGATAGGAAGTGTCAAGTTGATGTATAATAGTTCTGATCCATTAACAAGAAATACAATTTAAATCATACAAATAAAGAAACATTTGACCAAGCTATTAAATACCTCTGAGTTCTAAAAACAGATAAAGAAATTAATAAAAGAAGCCAAAGGAATTAATTCTCTTTATAAATTATACAAGGAAATATATCCACATCCTGTGCTTATATTCCCTTTAATCTTGCTGTCTAAATGGCCTCAGGTTCTAACTATTTATATCAAATGAAACATGATGATGCAATTACCAAAAAGGTGTCCAATACTGATGGTGAAATCAATATCTACTTCAACCTTGTTTTAATTGCTAAACAGAACAAATAGGAGACAAAATCATTAACATCAACTGTTATGTGAATTTTGTTTCTGTTGAGTTCTTATTATGAACTCAATACTTTACAGTACATCCTGTTTATTTGATCTCTCCAAATTTTTTTTATCGAAGTCTAGTTGATTTACAATGTTGTGTTAATTTCTGGTTTACAGCATAGTGATTCATTTATACACATAATATGTGTATATTTACATATTCTTTTTCATTTTTTCCACTACAAGGTATTGAATATAGTTCCCTGTGCTATACAGTAGAATCTTGTTGTTTATTTATTTTGTGTGTAGTGGTTAGTATCTACAAATACCGAACTTCCAATTTATCCTCCCACCCTCCCCTTTCCCCCCAGGTAACCAGAAGTTTGTCATCTGTGTCTCTGAGTTTGTTTCTGTTTTATGAACATTTGTGTCCTTTTTTTTTTTTTTTTTTGATTCCACGTAAAAGTTATATCATGTGGTATTTTTCTTTCTCTTTCCAGGTTACTTCACTTAGTATGACCATCTCTAGGTCCATCCATGTTGCTGCAAATGGCATAATTTTATTATATTTAATGGCTGAGTAGAATTCCATTGTATATGTATAAATATCACATCTTCTTTATCCAGTTATTTGTCAATGGACATTTAGATGTCTTCCATGTCTTTGAATCCTCCAGATTAATACTCATATTATTACTTCATTAAAAGAATTAAAGAATCAAGTTGACTTTTTGTTAATGTACTCAATTGATCTGTAGCTGACTTTAACAAACTTTCAGAACATTAGAGACAGCTGCCTGTATAGCCTTGCTGAACTATGTTGTCCTCCAGGAATGCTTAGTGTAGCTGGGAATTGGCTGCTCTGGACACTGAATCACAGCATCTGTGGCCCTCGGAGCTCAGTACAAGAGTGACTGCGATGTGGCCTGTGAAAGCTGAAAACTAATTGTCCATTATCTGCCCTCTAGTCCTTTTCACTTCACAAGCACTTAAATATATGTACTTAAATCTGCTTTCTAATTACAAGTTCCCATAACAGAGTGTCCTAGCCACAAAACGGCATTATTATTCTGACTTTCAACACACTTAAGCATTTTTATTTTGCTGAGTTTTCTTTCTTCTCTGTTTACCTTCTTGTGCAAACATGTTTAATGGCTAATTACCATTTTTGCTTTTTTATCTTAATTGCTACACATTTAGGGTCATGTATCATTAAAGCTTTAGCAGATAAGACATTTACTCAAATAATATTTCTATTCTGCTTGTGCACACCTAGCTTTATTAAAATAACATTCTTATTAGTTCAAGCACTTATTTTCTTGAGAACCAAACAATAATTTACATCAAAGCCCTGTCTTCTTTGTATTAGCTATTGGAAACCTTTATATTTTAGAAGAAAAGGGTAACAAATTATTTCTTACCACCAAAATGTGATATAAATAGAAAAACTATTGCTTTAACAATGATATATGCAACATTACCTCCTAGATTCTTTCATTTAATAAAATTCAGTATGCAGATGGTTCATTGTAAGAATTATAAAATTATCAATAGTTTAATTTCTAGTAAATATACAGTTAAAAATTTGGATTTATCAATCAGACTTTTCTACCAAGAACCATATTAGCTTAATATAACTCCATGTGTAATAGGGAATTTGAGGATTGTGGTCATCTTCATCTACTAAGGAAACTCCAAATTCTGAGATAGACTTTGCCTCTTTCAGTGCTTCACATGTTAAGTCTGACAAGAGCAACATTTTCATTATACGTAGTCAACTTCACATCTTGCCTCTACTTCCATTATATTTCATGGACATTATTTTTAGAATTTGAAATTGCTAATTGGACAAGGGCTCCCTTACTCTGTAGGAATGGTTATATTTTTAAACAAATAATAATGAACTAGTATTTGTAAAATATTTCCACATGCACAATTGCATTTATTTCTGGAGGAAAGATGAATATGTGTACTTAATTTCAGATATCTGTGTGTCTGTGTGTGTGTAACAATTTTCCTTTTATATATGAAATATTTCATATATAAAAGGAAAATTTACACATTGAGGTATGATTTATTCCCATTTATTTCACACATGGAAACATTAAAAAAAAAACCCTACTTGTACATTTTGCACAGCAAGATAAATTGATTATCACTGAATTTTAGGGGAAAATGTTGGGCACAGACAGCAGATCATGGGGTTTCTCATCCTCTATCACTCATTAAGTGGGCCAGTTCCTCATGATGAATCTTCATGATAAATAGATAGATAGATAGATAGATAGATAGATAGATAGATAGATATAGCAAAACAGATATAGATTGATATAACTCCCATTGGTCCTGTTTCTCTGGAGAACACTGAATAACACAATTTTTCAATTCTGTGGCTTAGGAAAAGATACTGAAGTTCAAGGAAGTATACAAAAATTGACTTTCTACATACCAGTTTGCACAATTTATCAAAGCATGTATTTTATAAGGCAAAATATACATTTATTTAGCTTTTGAAAAAAATTGTAATTCCTTAGCTGAAGCTAAAAAAGCATCATCAAGGTTGAAACCAACTAGAAAGTATCTGTTACTGGCTTACTATATGTTAAGCAAAATATAACTACATTCAAAAATTAAATGAGTGATTAGTTTAGAAAGAAAAAAAAAGAGAAAACCTTGACAATTTCATGAGAAACTGAATGATAGGAAGAAATATATCAACTATAACACGATAGGCTTGTTATCCCTTACCTACTTTGTATTTTACCATTTGGTTGTATCAATGGCCTTTCTAAGAGAAAAATAAGAAACTTGACTGTTTTAGTAGATGTATAAACAAAGCTCAGTTCACTCTGGCTTCTGCCTAAGGGATAATTGGTTGGTCACTTTACAGGCTGACTCTAAGAAAATGGAGGACCAATAATCTTGTTGAGAGACTGAAATGAGATCAGACAAGAGACAGAAATGCTTTTTAAAGTTAATTATGTTTGCTTTTTTCCTTCTCCCTCGGTGTCCATTGCCTTTCACTGGAACCATGCGTTGGCAGAAATAATTACCAGCTTGGTCAATGCAGGTGGCTCCCTTCCTGCAGGGATGTGAAGCCTATTCATCTACATCTATTTCATATCCTGTCCCTTTGAAAACTAATTAAATGATTTAAAGCTTTAATAAGATAAGCAGGTGTCCAGTTATAATTCTTAAATTGGCCCAAATATTTCAATCCATTTAGGGTGATAGCTGAGATTAAACTCATCAGATAAGAATGCCACATATATTAATATGTGAATATTAATATCAGAATCCACTGATTTCACCTTACTACAAACTGTAGCAACTTCTCTTGGAATTACTGAATGCAGACAAATCTCTGAGCTGGTAGGCAAAGACTGCTTAGATGTGAACTAATTTGTCTTCTGATTCGGAGTCTAGAGGTGAAATAGATATTTTAGGTTATTGGGATGAAAACTGAATGTTAGGCTGAGGGAAATTTAAAGGAAATACTAGTGAATCAACGACATTCTGATGTAAGTCCCCCAGGGCTAAATGTTCTTTTCGTGGCACAGTTGTCAAATGGTGCTTGGCAATAGAGCCAGGGGGATAGACGCGTTTAAACTGATCCCTGAGTTCTGTAGATGTAGTGCTCTGAAGGCAAGGTGATGAATCACATTTCTTCCTATTAATTTCAAAAGCAAGCCTATATGGAAAGCAAGGAAAACAGAAATGCCTGCTAAATAGTCTTAACATTTCCTTTTAACTAGTTCTGCAGTGCAGATGTTCCATTAATGCTCCACCAAGAATTTATGTCCCTAAAATCGACTTTTCACATTATATCACTTGGATTGTTTGTTAATTTGCAAAGAGTTTAAAAAAAAATAGAGCTTAAACTGACACTGAATTGATTATTAAGGCTTATGACAACTAGATTTTTGACAATTTTTAACAAGAATATAATACTGACATTGACACATAACACATTGTATTTAAAATTAGATGAATAGAAATCTTCCTAGTATTATTAAAAGTTATTTTTAATCCAATAAGGTGAAATGAATTGGGCTGGAGAAAAATTAATGTAATATATGCATAAATGGGAAAAAGCATATGCAACTAAGTAGAAAATCTATTTATATTACTATTATCCCTGCAAAATAAAATATTTAGTGAAAAATACGACATTAGAATGTCAAGTTAAACTGAAGAAAAAGTGAAAATTAAAACTGAATTTAATTTTATTAATTAATAAGTAATAAATTTAGAATTAATAATAAATGAAAACTTTGTTTATACTTCAAAAATATTTATTTTGTAATTTGTCTTATGGATCAACTTTGTGAGAAAAAGGCACATTGAAAACCTTGTAGTTGGGGAGATACCAAAATTCATTTCTCCTGAAGACTTGATTTTTGCTGTCATACAATTAAAAATGATTTTGAGTTTTTGTTCATGGTAAATAGTACACTAAGCTTTTATAAGTGGCCATATATTTTGTGAAGATTATTAAAAAGGTTAACCACATAAAAACAGTCTCAGATTTAATAGGAAAAAAGCAGCTGTTAGATTCATGGTTTTCAAAGCAAATTTGACTTTTTCAATACCTAAAGGTTAGGCAGTACTTTTATCTTTCGATCATTCACCCACGAGTAGAAATAGGCGTAGCTTTTGGGAGTTGTATACTGGGCAACGTTTTGATTGTAAGGATGGCAGTTTGATAGTACTTGCTTGCATATGAGGGAAGTATTGAGAGTTTCGTTACTTTTTCCAATCTCAGAAAACAAAGGTCAGTCTATTATTAGAACTTCCTCCTAAAGTAAAACACACACACACACAAATATTTACATATTTTAAAACATGAGCAGCTCTTTATCAAAATAAGGAATATACTATATTAAGGGTCACTGTAGGAGTTACTATGGTAACAGAATGGATGTGGTGTAAAAAAGAAATATTGCAAGTTTTAAACATAAGTATAATGTACTTAGGGTAATAAATCTAAAAAAACTGGTTCATTTACAAAAGCAAAATATTCATTCAACACCAAATATATCTATCTCCATTATGCTATGAAAATACAGTAAAATAGTCCAAGTAGGTATTTTATATATATAGTGACAGAAGACTGTATAAAGAAGTTGTGGTGTATTTATTCAATGGAATACTACTCAGCCTTAAAAAATAATGAAATAATGCCATTTGCAGCAACATGAGTGGAACTGAAGATTGTAATTCTAAGTGAAGTAAGCCAGAAAGAGAAAGAAGAATATTGTGCGATATCACTTGTATGTAGAATCTAAAAAGAAAAAAAAAAGACAAATGAATTTATTTATAAAACAGAAACTGACTCACAGACAATGAAAACAGACTTTTGGTTACCAGGGTGGAAAATGGGGTAGGAAGGGGTAAATTGGGAGTTCAAGATTTGCAGATACTAACTAATATAACTGAAAACTGATACGAACAAGTTTATATTATATAGCATAGGTAACTATATTCAGTATCTTGTAGTAACTTCTGTTGAAAAAGAATAGCAAAATGAATATATGTATGTTCCTATATGACTGAAGCATTATGCTGTACACCAGAAATTGACACAACATTGTAAACTGATGATACTTCAATAAATATATATTTAAAGAAAATTAAAAGTATAGTTTACTATTAAGAGTATTTTTGTGGAAATAAAATATATTACATGTGTAATGAAATAGAGTCTGTCTCTACAAATCTCTTGCAAAACCATAGTGAAGGAAAATCTGAAAGAAAAATAAAGTCATATGCAAAACCAATTTAAGTATGCCATCATTCAAAGGATGTACAGGGAGAGGGGAGAAATGGATAGAAGCAACATCAGATAATTGAGAATTATGCTACAGTTTATGAGACATGAATTTAGGAGCCTAAAATACATATATGTGAATGAAAGATCTAGTCTATTCTGGTTTCATTACCACAAAATTTCATAACATCAAGAATAGAAAGAAAATGTTTAATGTTTCTAAAGGAAAAACAAAATCATTTGAAGCAATAAAAATAATAAAAATGTCCCCCCTACTCAAACATTCTCATGAAATTACTTTAAGGTATCCTCCTGATAAACCAGGGTGATATTTGAAGCAATAAAAATAATAAAAATGTCCCCCCTACTCAAACATTCTCATGAAATTACTTTAAGGTATCCTCCTGATAAACCAGGGTGATAAGGAAAAAAAGAGAAGTAGTATATGAAACCATTTCTTTAATTCAGGAATTCATTAAATATCACATGATAATTAATAATATAATGGTTGGGAAACATCACTGTCTAAATGAGAACATGAAATCAGCGAATGCTGAAGAAATTCTTTTTTCAAAGATAGTTTTGTGTATTCATTCCTCATATAAAGTGGATGTGCAGCTATATTTGTAAAACTTACAGAGAAATTAACTTCTTTAAATACGAAGGAAGAAGTCAATGAAAAATTTGAGCATACATTTAAAAATGTACAAAGAAGGTGATGATCTGAATAAACTTAAGTTGACCTATTTGAAGAATTTATTCAATGTGAAATAAAATAAAGTATTTGATCTCAATGCTAGAAATATCGTCCCTCAGGTGGACTTGGATTATCATGTGTGGAACGTCAGAAAAGAAATGCTGCTGTGGCGTCACTTCTCCAAGGAAGAGTGTTTACATATTCATAATAAAGTGAATGCTAGTGACTTGTTTTCAGTTTTTCAACTTAACTCTTAATCAAGCTTAGGTGGCTTAATTATACTTACATTAATGTGTTGAAATAATGACAATGTAAACACAATTTTGGAGGTGAAAAGGGCTAATTTGAAAAGAGAAGAATAAGGCACCATATCCTTACTTGAATAAAAGTTAGGTATCTGAATTTGATTAAAATATGGAAGCTTAAAGGTATTACTTAGAACTAAAAATACTATTAAGAGAAAGTTGGAGAGGAAAGGTGAATCAGGGAATGAATTAAAAGAAGATTCATCTTTATAATAAAGAGTCAATAAAATCTGTAATTAAATTACAAAACAAAAGAACAAATAAAATATTTGTATGAGCAAAGAAAGGCAATAACAGAAGAAATAAAATAAGGAACTATGTAAAAATGTTAATTTCTTTAGCAAAGCTGAAGGGAAAGATTGTGCTGAGAATCCACCGATTTTATTGGAAGTTGTTTTGATTTCATTTAACACGTTCAATACTCAATTTGGGTTTTTGTTTGTTTGATTTTTAAATATTGTAACAGTTTTAACAACATTTTGTGAAAATATCTCATCTCTTATGAGGTGCTTGAACTGAAAGGAATGAGTATACAAGATTAGGCTGCAGTTCGTAAAAATGACTAGTTTTGTGACTATCATTAGGTAAACTAGATCTGTGGTTCTTAACTTTATAATCAAATAAGTTACCTTTAAACTTCAGCTTTCTATTGTGCTATATTAAAAGCTTTCTGTGATATATTTACTCATGATTTATATAACATTCTATGAAGTATTCAATTATGTAAAGCAGATTTTATAGTTAATTCAAATAAACCCATTTCACTATATTTTAGTTAATTTATAATCAGTGCCTCTTATGTAATAAGATATTTGAATAAGATAATAATAAGATAATAGTGGTTTTCTACAAAATCTAAGAATCATATAACAACAGAAATATGGATTTAGCAAGAGAGAAATAAATAAATGTAAAGAACTCTTTTAGGAAAAATTAACAGCTGATGAATTATAAAATAGCCTTATAAATTTCTTGCAAAATAAAAAAAGCCACTGAACTGTTGGAGAGCCTGAAGGCGACATTTTTATTCCACTCAGTTATGACTACAATAGCTTAGATGCCAAAACAGAGCATGATTTCCATTTTATGAGGGAAAAAAAGAGATGGATTGCTTTCTTTAACTGTGAAAAACATTTTACTGAGTTTCTGGGCATCTCTGTCTTGCTATTATTTTAGATACAAGGGATTTTCAGGATAAAAAAGCTTGAAGTTCTCCAAAATTACCTATTTTTATGTGTGGTTTATGTATCTATCTCCAGATCAAACCAGCTGGGTCACAGTTTGCCACTGTTTACTGTCGCCTCTTCTCACTTCTGTGAGCCCTACAGCAACCTGGTTAGGCAGATGCTGTTCTTGCCTTCAGAGATGAGAGGGCTGGGTGAGTAGAGGTTACACAACTTGCTCAGCCCCCTCCTCTGGTAAGTGATGAGCTGTAATTTAACACCAGGCAACCTGCTGTCAGATTTATCTGCTCTTCATACTGCATTCATTTTAATGGGATCTCTCAATTCACAGACTCACCCCATCTACTTCTGGTTATTCATGCCTGTAGAATAATACATTTGATTACCAAATGGCATGTGATGTTCCCCTATCTCCTGTTCTTGATCTCTCTGTCCAAACGATCCCTGTTGTAGTGTCTCCTGCTAAGGATTTTGGGTCCCTAAAGTCTCAGTGAAGGAGCCTTATCAAGGGTCACATCAAAAACTGAGGCAGGACTTCTAAAGCAAACCAGCCCTGGTTTCCTATAATCACACCAAACAGTTAATCCATTTTGCCATCGACTCACTCATCTGTGCACACTAGCCAGGTCTGTCCTGGGGAAGATTTGAGAACAAGTGAAGAACAATACAGGAACTCAGTCTTAAAGTCAAAGGGTGAGGAAAAAAATGTAGTGGGTTTATAACATGAATTCAAGAATAAGCTTGAAAACGTTATATCTTAAAGATTTTTGTTGGTCTACTAACTCGAGCCTAATTATTCTAGCAGGCAGTACAGAGGAGAAGCATTGTAGTGTTCATTACATAATGAGGCATTATTGACTCAAGAGAAGGAATTTTTTTTAATTGAAGTATGATCAGTTACAATGTGTCAATTTCTGGTGTACAGCATACTGTCCCAGTCATGCACATATACATATATTCATTTTCATAGTCTTTTTCATTAAAGGCTATTACAAGATATTGAATATAGTTCTCTGTTTTATACAGAAAGAATTTGTTTTTTATCTATTTGTATGTATAATGGTTAAGATTTGCAAGTCTCAAACTAAAGCCAGAAAGAAATGTCACTAGAAGGTCCTCTTAGAAAGGATGTGGGTAACTTTTCTGAGACACTCTTGCAGATGACACAAGATAAATTTCATATGGCTGTTTCTTAAACTTTCCATCAATATAATCTGTTTTATGCACATCAAAATTCAAAACAGTAAAAACAATTCTATAGGAATTTAGTACGTTTTCTTCTTAACTACATTTAGAAATGTGTTATGGAATATTGATGCACAGGTATATTTAGATCTTTATATGGCAATTTTTTCCTCCAGTCTAACTTTTGATAAATACAGACAGGAAATATGTTTTAGATTATACTGAGTAGTATATACTAGGGCAGGTGGTATGTTTCTTTCACTCCAAAATAAAAAGCCCATGCTTCAGCAAAGAATGGAGTTCACACAAGTATTCAGGAAAGGGTGATGCACCTTTTTAGACATTGAGGAGCCTGTTGTCAAAGCAAAAGTTTCGCTAAAGTTAAACAAGCAAGACAGACTTCATCTGAGGTTATTGTAAAAGAGAAGAGAGGCCAGAACTAGGTCTGAGTTGACTCCACTGTAACAACGGGTGAGATTTTCAAAGCTAGGGCCGGTGATCATAGGTTATATGTTTGCTAAAGAAACAGAAACCTTCCCAGTCTTCAAGTTGTGAGGTGGTGTTGGATCAAGGTGACTGCCAAAGCTAGACTCCTACCCCCTCCACAGAAACTGCGAGGTGGGGTGACTGCATTACAAGGGGCTGGTTCTCAGGTCCTTGCGATAGACAGCCTGCTGTTGTAGAATTGGCAAGAGGCTTTTAAAAAGATGCCTTCAAAGGGACAAGGGAAGAATTTACACTTAGAAGTTTGTCTGAAGTTAATGCCCCAAGAAAATGGAGGAGAGGGACCTCTGTGTTTAGGTCACTTAGATTCTGTAAAGAAACAGAGTGAGAAGAGAGGCAGGAAGGCAGGTGAAGCTCGTCTAAACTTCAGTCAAATTGAGGCAAACCTCAAGGCTGTCTTCTTGGTCTTATTAAATTCTTGTGACTGATAAGACACTTGGTGAAGTTTCCTACAGTCCTGTGGTTCCCAAAGAGTGGGAGGAAATGATAAAATATCAATATATAGTCTTTCCTTCCTTTATTGAAATATATATAGTCAGTTACAATGTGTCAATTTCTGGTGTGCAGCAACATGTGCCAGTTATGCATGTATTTATATACATATACTCATTTTCATATTCTTTTTCATTAAAGGTTATTACAAGATGTTGAATATAGTTCCCTGTACTAGACAGAAGAAACTTACTTTTTATATATAGTAGTTACCATTTGTAAATCTTAAACTCCCAAATTTATCCCTTCCCATCCTCTTTTCCTGGTAACCATAATATTGTTTAAAATATCATTATATATTCTTAATATGATTCTCTTCTCACTCTCTGGTGAAGTTTGAATAACACAGGTCTTCTCTCCACCCTAAGTGAATACATCACCCCATCCTCCCCTAGGTCATTGTCCCTAAATATGCCTCTGAGTTGTCAGATCCCAGCTTCCTCTAATCAAACTGAATGCTTCTGGCTGCAAACATATTTCTAAAAGGAAAGTTTCATGAAATATCCTACAATTTCAGCTTTCAACTGATTCCCCACCTCTCATGCATATTTTGAAACTTATCTATTAAATAGTTTTAACTGATGACAACAGGGAATTTATACTCTCAGACATCAGGAGGGTCTGACAAGAAACCTACAAGTAAGGCATTTCGTTGTTTTATTTTTTTCCAAATTTGACACTTTAATCTTTAAATTATGCAAATCTTGAATTTTACACCATGTTTTATCCTTCTTAAGGTACAGTGCATTAATATCACGATAGGTATAAATTTCTATGGCAACTTGACAGTCCAAGGTGTAGCTTCAGTTATACTTGTGACACTGAGTTCTGAATGCTGCTCATTAAGCCTTCCATACGTTCCCCAGGGTACAGAGCTCTAACCCGAGAGGTACAGACTTAGAGGATAAAGTGAAAAGCCCCCAGAAATATGAAAATCTGTGGTTGGCTTCCCTCCTGGTGGTATGTCTCCAGTCCTTTTCTCATGCATCCTCTGCTCCAAGCATTAACAACTTTTTAAATGCCTGCAGTGTGCCTGGTTCTTTTCAAAACCTTGATCAAAAGTCATCTCAGGAAGCCTGTTCTTTTCAGGTAATGGCAGTTACTTCCACCTTTATAGCATGTACACCTTCCTCTGCAGGATTGCTTGTGTATCTGTCTTTTACTTAAAAAATGTAGGCTTTTGAAAAGAAAAAAAAAAAAAAAGGAAGTATCCATTCTGTCATCTCTGGCACAGATTGGTGCTTAAAAAATAATTGTTAAATGAATAAAAAATTAACAGTGACTGAATACACATAAATGGTGATGGTATTTTATCTCTAAAGGACACATCATCATTTCCGATCCTGTGTATGACAAATCGTCAACAAAACACTAAAATTCCAAGTGATGTAATGAATAATTTAAAGACTGTCAGAAAGGGGACTTGTGATAGACTCTTTTCCATTTCTGATTGTGTTCCGCGTGATTTGACAACAATAGCCACATTTAAGGTGTGCATGCCTATGATTTTAGAGCTTTCATTGCCAAAATGTAGATGGAATTTAAACGAGATTTCTAATTTGATTCAGTGAGCTGGAGTAAAGTCTCTTCCTGTTTGACAAATAAATTATTAAGTATAACCAGCTTGAATGCATTCAATAACCTAGTAGGCATGCATCCTTTTAGTTTTTGAATTCATAGAATACAAATAGTCAAGCATTCTATATCATATTTTAAAATAATTTTAGATGCTTATTTCTGAGAATTTTAATTTTTCTTCCTGATATACTTCCAGGTCTGGATTTCAATACTGGCTAAAACACACAGAGTTTCAAATTACTTTCCCTTTTCAATGTTTAGCTAGTTTTTTAAATCTGTTTCTTGATGATATTCTCTTCACCCAGATTTCTCCAATTTCTTCCTCCCTCTGGGCTAAACTAGGCTGTGCGAGGTTTCTCTTCACGGCAGCCATAAAGGAGGAATGAACCAGTGACCAAGAAGCAATCCCAAACAGCCTTTCTGTACTCTGTCTCTTCTGTTCCCTCCTAGTCTTAATTGCTTTTGTGGTTTGCCCAGCTCCTGAAATTCTTTCCTGTCTTCTGTCCATTGGTTGGTGCTACCATCTTTTTTTTTTTTAATTAAAAAAAATTTTGTTGAGGTATAGTTAGTTACAATGTGTCAGTTTCTGGTGTACAGCATAATGTCCCAGTCACGTACACACACACACACACACACACACACATATATATATTTGTTTTCATAATATTTTAATGTTATCATCTTTTATTTACTCATTCTTTCATTCAAATATACAATTTTTTTCCTGCCTACTGTGAGCTCATATAACTGAAAGAATCCATTGATTTATAGAAAACATCAGCTATACCACTACCTCCACATGACAAAGACCCCCAAGTCCAAATTTCCGTTCCTGCCTGGAATGAAAACCCAATTGTTCCAGGGCTAAATAACTAATTGAACATCAGTTGGTAACACCACTTGGATACATAGTAGGCATCACAAATTCAACATAGGCAAAACGAAACTCTCTCTAAGCAACTCTACCCTTTATTCTTCCTTATTTACAAGTTGTAAAACCTAAGAGTTATTTATTCCTCCTTACCAACATTAGATTTATCAGCAAGTCCTGGCAAGTTTACCTGTAAAAATATCCCAAGTCTGTATTTCTCTCAATTACTATCATCCAAATCTGTCGTAATTATTTCTCTCGCCAAATGAAAGCAATATTTTAAGTGATTTCCTTGTTCTAACCCTCACTCTCCTATAGTTTACATCACACCCAAAGTGATTTAAAAAAAAAATATATATATATATATAATCACAGCATATAAAACCAGTATGATAGCTTCTGGCAGTACTTCAAATTCAATCCAAACTCTTTGCCTTACGTGATGTGGCCCCTGACAACTTCTCAGCCCACAGCCCACACCACTTCCTTCTTGTTTACTTTGTTTCCAGGTATATTGGATTTCTTCACGTTCCTAACATGCCAAACTCATTTTTACCTGGTTTTGTACTAGCAGCCCACAAAACCTGGAATGGTCTCCCTGGGATAACTCCTTTTTATTTAGATTTCAATAAAAATGGAAACTTCTCAAAGAAGTTTACCTTGGCTATCCGGTCAGTCTCTCACATTGCCCCATTTTATCTTGTTGCAGTGGAATTATTATACATACACACCCACACAGAGGTATATGTGTTCTTGTATATTTCTTATTTTTGTTGATCTGTTTTTTTTTCCCCAATGGAAATTTAGCTACCAAAGAGCAAGAACTGTCCTGTCATTAACTTCTTCCCTATCAGCAAAACAGAACTTGGTACAAAATGATACCACATTCAATATTTTAAGCGAGTTAATAAATTCTTGGAAGGAAGTGTCCATTATTACTACATAAACATTACATAGAGATATAACCACATGATGATATATAAAAGGAAAAAGTTAGAATGAAAAGATCTGAATTCATATTTTTATAATTTACTTTTCTAAAATTATACGTAAAAGACTTTTAATCTTCAGAAAAGCTTATTGATGCTACCACTATTAATCTAGTCATTATCAGTCTGTTTATCCTGCTGAATTTGTTTTGATCACATTCCTCTTTAGGTGTATTTGGCTTTTTGTATGATTAATAACAATGTAAAAAAATCTAGATTTATTATAAAGATTTCACTGTACAGTCTGGTGTGTTAGGTTTCCTTTTAGGTAGAAAAGAGGGAGATGAGGCACTTGGGACTGCTTCCGTGGGGGTTTTGGAGTAAAGTATGGCCAAGAAAGTTGGAGGAGATGGTCCTTTAATTTCAAATCAAGTCGGGACTTCATTTACAGTCCAGATCAGAGTTATGACCACGAAGCTTGATCTAAGGATCTGGGAGGAAATCAGTACTTCCATTAATGATGATTCAAATGAGGTAGAAACCTACAGTTACAGGAAACGTCTCTTCTTCTGCTCCCAGTTTCCATTTAGAGGAACTTTGCCTTAAAACTCTTGGCCTCCTGGTACCTTCCAATATTCCTCCCCACAAATGGTGCAGTGAATTTCCTGAGAGGAGGGAAATAGCCTTTGGTTCAAAGTTCTTAATTTAGGTGGAGCTAATCCAATTGGCAGGAGAGTTGATTTTTGTCCCCTAACTTTCTAGTTAGGGGCAGAACTAAGGGTGCTGATCTGTTGACTGGATATACCCATTTGGGTGTCTTCTAAATATCATTATTAATCAATTTAATATGTTGGTTCTTTGTTGGATGGCTGTGCCATTATTACACACTGATTCAAACTCAGACATGAAAGAAGAATGCTATTTCTTGGTTCAAACACTGACAGACTCAACTTGTTTAACGGCGACCTGTGTATCTGTAATATCAGAAGTATACTTTCCCCCTTTTCCTTCTGTTAGGCAGTTAGACAGGTCAGGGCACTAGGCAAGGGGAGTTTAGAGGGGAGGGAACAATCTAGAAGATAACAGTATACCTGCCCTCAGGATAAGGGGCTTCTCTAAATGAGTGCCAAGAAAGAAACCAGAGAGAGGCATCTAGCTGCAACTCCATATTAGACAGAAGGACTTGACCTGACATGACCCAGTGCTCATTACAATGTAATCAGCATTGTGGTTTAGGCCCCCACCATGGGCCTTTCTGTGTGCATTGTGGGGAGGGACATGCACAATGAGGAAAACGTTATACAACCTACACGTGCCACGCAAATGATGTCAACTGTCAAATTAGCTTAAGACAGCCCCTAGGCAACCACACAAAAGAAGCAGGGACTAGGAGAGTCATTGCTTTTCCTCTCTTGGATCCGCCCACCTTCAGCCCTTGGAAGTGCACTTTTGCTTTGCTAATAAACCCTATATTTACGGTGCTTTGGTCTCCCCCTCTGAATTCTTCCCTTTCAGGTAAGGTAAGAACTGGGGCTCTTCCCCTTCTTGGGGTTACACTTGTGCAGTATTACAGGTAGAGTTTTGGACAGTTGTAGATTCTATGGTGATAAATTGGAAAAAAAAATGTGTATTAAGGCCTTGAACTGAAAGTTGAGAAGTGAATACTTAAGATCTTAGACAAAGGGGATGGATGGGCAGGATGGCCTTACATGGTGAGATTAGGTAGAAAGGCTGCTACTTAATTTTGATGCCCATATATAGACTCAACCACGAAGTCCAGACATGGGGCATGGAAGCAGCAGGGTGAATTGACACTTAATTCCTTATGTGAATAAATCCCTAGGAAGTCCTTGATTTATTTCTTCTTAACTAATAGCCTAGCCATGCTGAGCCTGCAGGCATTTAATAACATGATGGGCAGTGTGAGTTTATAAAACAGGCGGAAACTAACAGACGTGTATGAAACATTTGGAGTGACAATATAAGCTTGACAGAGGAAGTTTCACTAATTGAAACGCCACTCACAACTGTGATACCTCTGGTTAACTGAAAACACTTGCTTCACAGATTATAAACTCTGACTGGCTTATGCTGCTTAAACTGTTCTTTTTTTTTAATCTTGAAAATTAAATCACAGGACATATTTATTTGAGAAGGCAAATACTTAAATAAAAACACACCAAATCAGATTTGTAGTGACCCCTCTAGTGTTGTCACATTTCTCTAGGAAACTTTTAGAACTGGCCATTGACCTTGAAAACTCAGATTTTTGACAATATACTGAAGAATATGAGTCACGTGTGTTAGTTTTCAATCTCCACTCTTCCTAATTCCCTGAATCCCTGCCCCCAAATACGACCATCACCATGAGGACCAAACTCATACACATCAATGGCATTTGCTCTTCGGGATATTTCAAAATACATACAATTTAATGGCATTGTTGCAAAATAAACTTACTGGCTATCTTTAGTTTTTGTTTTAATGTCTCATTTTAATGAATTTGATGACAACCAGGAAACTAAAGTGGCCAAGGACATTGTTGATGGTTGATGGTGGGGCATTCTCAAAGCCATGGAATCTCAGCTTGGGTTAATACCAAGTGTTTTTATCCTTGATCCGTCAGAGGATCTGCAGAATTAGTGGATAGTTACTTAATTAAATAATCTATTTCTTAATTAAATGTTAATATTTTTCAGTGTCCAAACATAAATATTTTTGGTAGAATTAAGATGAAGTTGGTGAAATTATACCAAGTTGGTGTAAGTTTCTTAAAGCTGTGAGCCACATAAGTGTTAGAAATTATCTCTGATTGTATCTTCCACAGTTTTGAGCCACAGTTTTGAGGTCATGAACAATTGATAATGACAAGATCACTCCTGGTAATTATACACTTGCAGATTTCCTAACAGTCCATCAGGTGGAATAACAATATGGAAACCCATTTTTCTATAATGCTTGATCTTAGAAACGAATCCTTCCTCTGTATAATGAAGTAGGAGTTTATTAGGCATGCCATCAGAGTCGAGAGGAAAAGTACAACAGCCCTATTTCATGCTACAGTAGACTTTACATCAGTGAGCACTTGGGGAAGGAGATATTGGATTTACAGAAATAATCTTGTTTCAGTTTTCAGTCAAAATTACAACACATTCAAAAGTCTGAGTACAAATTGATTCAAGCTTGAATTCATCAGGGAAACTATCTAAATTGGTTAGATTTTATGCTTTCAAATCAGTCCCTTTCTTAGTAGACCTTGCTAATCATATACTAATCTCTGCAGTGAAAGCATTTATTCACAGAGTTACACGGAGCCCAGTGAGGATCCTAATGAGATGCTCTGCATGCAGCAGTTGTGAGATGGGCTATGCAATGTCTTTTTAACCATGTTGGAAGAGTGAAACGGAATGATCATTAAATACAATAAGTTGTATTTCACATGTTGAATTCTTATTCTTGAACGGACATAGTACAGAAAGTTAGTGATCTATTTCCTAATTATACTTTTAAGTCATTTACGAAATTGGCCTTGTTAGGAAGAAAGTGGCAATGCATTTTCCAAGAATGAAGCGATCTACTTCCATTATCACTAATCCTAATGATCTGTGTCTGTTGTATTAGGGTCAAGGAAGGAAAAGAATCAGACAATGAGAGAAAGTGAAGTATAACCAAAAAGGGACAGAGAGATATGTACATAAAGAATTCAGTAGGAAACAAAGTTCTAGACTAAAACAAAGTACTCCAGCAAACTGTTTTTAAAATCGGGATTAAAATGCGCGTATCTAAACCAAGGACAGGGTATTCCTTCTAAACTTTTATAGTCTCTGACCAGTTGGTGTCCAGGACAGAGATTAAAGCGGAAAAAAGTCAGCACATTTAATGAGATCTAAGATGCCACAGATTGATAAATACATCAATTGTTGGGCATTCCCTGGCTTTAAAAATGGTAAAATGCGGAGAAAAGCAAAAAATGTGCTTTAAAATGTATGAATACTCTATAACCAGAAATAAATAACTGCTGATTTGGATTAATTAGTGTCCAGACAGGAGACAGCAACCACATTCATAATTTAAAAGAGACGATATAGTATAAAGAATTAACTAGCAAACTTGATTACTAAGAAGAGTAAAGATATTTCTGAAGAATAGCACCATTAGAGCATTCCTATGGTCTATCATACCCACTATGGCAGGAAACATACCCAAATACATGGACAGATTAACGGTAGAAGGGTCCTATGGCAGAGAGAATGAAACTGAGTGGGACCCTGTGGGCAACACCCACAACCCCTGCCTCCGGTTTACAGAAAAGCTGAAGCCTCCCAGGCCTCCCTGAGTCACAGAAGAGCAGGCTCATGCAGCTGATGATTAGAACAACAGGGGACTCACTGTCTGATGAATTTCCTGGGTTATCTTACAGATGCTGTAACCGCCACCAGGTAAGCAGCTGCCTGCAGGAAACCGCCCCAGCAGGAAACTCCTTTTCTTGTCAGTTTGGCAAAACTATATTGTAACTAACCTTAAACTTAAACTAGCCTTAAACCTTAAAGCACCCCAACACCCTACTCATCTCCAGCCTCAGCACATCTTTCAAGTCTTTTGATCACACAATATCTCACCTAAGTTGTTGGTCATTTTCTGCAGATCAAAGAAGTAGGAATGGAGAATAAGTAATTAACATATGAGCAGGCCTCTTCCCTAGCTTCCCCTTCAGTCATCTCATGAACAAACTGTGTGAACAACGAAACATCTTAGGAAAATTCACAAGGAATTTACAAGTCTATAGGCAGTGGGGGATGGCAAGGACTCTGACCACTTTATCTCAGTGATAAACTGAGATTACTCCTCACTTCCCTTTAAAAACATTCAGGGTTGAGCAGAATCTTCAGAGATATATTTTGGGGGATGCTAAACCCACCATCTCCCCGGATTACCAGCATTCTTATTAAAAGCAATTTTCCTTTCTATTAACATTGCTTCTTTCACTTACTGATTTAAAGAGCAGTGAGCAGTCCATCCACATTTGGTAACAAGAAGACTCTGCTCTCTCAAAATGATGGTGTTTTATTTACTTTTTAAATTTGATGTCGCTACCTGTTTTTGATGCTTTTAATATCTTGTGTTGAATATTATGGCATTGATACATAAACTACCAATAATGTAATCACAGTTTCGGTAAGGCAGATCCCTCTGAAAGAGGCAGCTATTAATTCTGCCACATGCTAGGAAGTTAACTGTGTGAAGGTGAAATCCTCACTTCTACTTCCTGGCCATTAGTTTAATTTATGTAAAAGCCATCGTATTGTTAAGCTTAATGTTAATTAGGAACACTGTCTTTCTGCACCCTGTTCCTACCATTTCTTAACCTCTTAGAAACTTTTCCAGTTTACTGAAGAGTTAATTGCATGAGAAGTCTTCGTTTTTCAACCCTCATTGTGTCACCTTGGATAATGCCAACATCCATTTGGACCACCCTCCTCTCAGTGTATGCCCCATTTCCTTAATGTTCTGTTTTCCAGTGACCTTCATATCCCATTCACATTAGCTGCACATTCCCGTGGCGGCTAAGCCATGAATATTGTCCTCCCCATCACAGGGCTCCATCTCTCAAATGATAATGCAGATGTTCTGCTGATATATTGTTAATCAGGTGCAACGTCCATCACCTACCCTTGTTGCCCATTCTCAGTTTCTCCCACTGCACTTTTAGTGTGGTCCCCCCCAGGCCTTTGTACCTTTTTTCTTTCATTCCATGAAACCACCCTCTTGCAAATATTTCAATTATCTTGCTGGGTGTTTTTAAACGACATTCACCAAGGAAGAAAAGTTTGGCAAGAGCTTCCCAGCTGTGTGTCAGTGTACCAATACGTAGGTTCTGGCTAAGTGTAGATAATTACCCCTTTAGCTTAAGGCCAGATGGCAATTTCCAGAATAATCACACATAGCAGGCCAGCTAACTCTGGCTTTAAGAAGCCTTATTTGTATATGTCAAATGTCATAAGATGTTACCAATTTTTGTGTGTACTCTGATGTGAAAAAAAAATGTTTGTAATCATTGCTTTGAATGAATACAATAATCTAATTTGCTGGTGCTAAACTCTGCTAATAAACCATGCTCTCCAGTATCTATAAGATTCTGATGCTGTTCGTGAACTCTTTTTAGATACCAGAGTATACTTTAAAATTTCTCAGGGTGGGAGGATACAGCTCAGTGATAGAGTGCATGTCCTGGGTTCAATCCCCAGTACCTTCATTAATAAACAAACAAACAAATAAACCTAATTACTCCCTCAAAAAAAAAAAAAAACCTGAACAACAACAGCAAAAAGAGACACACTGAGGTCAGAAACAATTAATTAATTAATTAATTAAATTTCTCTACACCCCTCTAACTTCTAATCTTGCTAACATTATACTCTTTCAAGAGGAGACTTAACTTTTTACCACACAGAGCAAACAGCAGTCATAAGAGAACTTCATCAGATTCAAGACTTTTACTCCCATGTTTAACCACATTTCTTCCTGTATTTTTCACATATGTATATTTTTTGTCCCTAAGGGAAGTAGTATCTTGTCATTGTTACCCTTTCCCTACAGTTTTGGGGGAACTTCTTCCATTCTCTCTCCTCTCATCTCTGGAATCTTCAAAATTCCCCTTTTTACTGTTTTTCCTCATCAGCATCTTAAAACATCCTGCCTAAAAAGAAAGCAAAATGAAGCAGAAAATCTCCATTGTCCTTCATCTTTGAATTGTTTTCCTCTCTCACTCTTTTCTGCCAAGCTACTTAAAAGATTTATCTACACTCATTTCCTCATTTCTGCTCAATTGCAGTCACACAACAAGCAACTTTTCCCCCTCTGTCTCCAGAAATTGCTCTTTGGTAATGTTACATCATTAAAGATAAATCTAGTTTGTCATCTTGGAGGCCCCATCCTACATAACCTTGAGGGTACATTTATTAGTGTATAATTGTCTCCTTTTTTAAGTGAACTCTTCTCTTTGCTAGAGTTCTCACTGTTTTTTATCTTTATTTTATGTGTCTCCTGATGTAGTGCCCCCTTTTTAAACTCACATTTTAAATATGAACAAGCCTCAGTTTTTGTCATGGGCCCTTTTTCTCTTCTTAATCTGCACACATTCCCTGAGAAAACTCATATACATATATATTATAGTATATTGGTTATCATTTTTATTGTCAAATGGCTACATAGACAAAATGATCAATATCAAGACTTATTCTAGTAAAATTACTGCACTTTAAGGGAAAAAGCACCTTTTGGGCATGTAGGGGCAAAAAAAACCAAAGCAGCAAGTGATTTATCATGGAAGGTTTTTATTTATCTCTGTTGGACACATTGTTTTAGTTTTTTTTCCTTATAACAGTGTTTTTATCAAAGCCACATGAAAAGAATGTGTATATAAGGGATGATGGCTAAATATATAAGGTCCTTGTCACTGGCTAAAAATGTATAAATATATAATGTAGAAAGAAAAAATTGTTCACATAAAAGAATTTTTAAAAATTGCAAAGTCACTTCAGAAATCAAGAGTTATTAATAATAAGCTACTAATGGGAATTTTTATTTTCAGGCTATTTAATATCAGAAGATTTGTTTAGAATATGGTTACAAAGTTAAAAATACACAAAGATCAATCTAAGTAATCAGAATAAGATTATTCTGCATTAGGAATGGGATTCAGGAAAAACAATTACAGTGTTGTGATGGTCTCTGAATCTCCACTGAAATCAAACAGAACAACTAGATAATGAAACCAAAAACTCATGTACAGAATTTACAACAAAATCTGGTGACACTATTCCCAAGAACACACGCACACACACACACACACACACATTCATGGCTACCAACAACAATTGTTTAAAATATCCATTAAAAACTAAGAACTATGTGTCAGGTGCATATGTTCAAGTGATAACCAAGGGAAGTAACAAGACATCTTGAGAAGAGAATCCCCAAATAGTTCTCATGCATTCACTGAAGAGCACAAAAGCCAACTTGAAAACAGTGCAGCTTCGAAGGGTTTATCTGCTCCCGGAACGGGTGAGGACAAAGGAAGAACTGTCAAATATCTTGAGACAAGTGTAGGCACATAGACTCACAAGAGTGAGTTGCCACATCTCTCCTCCTGAACAGAGCCCCACCCGGGGAGAAACTGTTCCAAGTGGAATAGAAATGGTGCAGGTGAAGGAAAGAGAAGATGAGACATACTTGGGAGAGGGGGCAGAGCTGGTACATTTCAGCAGGCAAGCCTTCACACGCTAGAATGATACATGTACAAAAACAAAGAGAACACTGAGAAGTGAGGAAAGTGCCCTTCATTACTCGTCTTTCATAATATCCTAAAAGACTACTAACACTTGAAAATGAGCAAAAAAGAATGTGTCAAAGTTAACTCCATTACAAAGTTACTACAAGAAAAGGGAAAGAAATGTAGTATCATTACAGAAAATGAAAGCAAATAATCAGATCAAATTTGCAATGTATTATTTCAAAATGAGCTAAAGCCATGAAGAAAATAACATAATCTATGAGTGAACAAAATATAAACAAATTAGAAAAACTCAGTAATGATGTCATAGAGTTCAGGAAAGAATCACTTAAAGAAAACATTTCCAAAAAGAATAAAACAAAGAATGAACACAGCAGATAATTACTTAGGCAATTACAAGATGGAAAAATGAAATGAAAAGGAAATTAAGAAAGGGATACAAAGGATTTGAGGGAAATAAAAAAACATTGAAACTAGGCAGAGAAAACTCAGTGTGTAAATTAAAGATTCCCTTAAGTAGAAAACAAAATTAAGGAAAACAATGAAAACTTTACTTAAAAAGAAACTGCTTGAAACTACATGGAAAGATCACAGAATATGTACACAAAGCTACCAATACCAAGACATGTTCCAGTAAAATTACTGCACTTTAAGGGAAAAAGTGCCTTTTGGACATGGAGGGGCAAAAAAAGCAGACAGTGATTTACCATGGAAATAAATTAGATTAGCATTAGAATTTTTGCAATAGCAACATTATGCTAGACATAAATTAAATATCTAAATACTTAAGAAAATTTACAATATTAAAGAGAGAAAATGTGGGAAGACTATTTTATACCAAGCAAAATGTACTTTCAAGTATAAAAGGCACAGATCTATAATTATTAATACACAAGAATGAAAGGATTAGTCATCCCAGGACCTTCCCTGAGGAATCTCCTAGAGTCGTAGCTTTAGACAACCAAAAGAGCTGGAGACATCTATCTAAGAGTAGGTGGGAAGCACCAAACATGTATTTACTCGTAGGAATAAACTAAGTGAAGGATAAAAAGAAAGGTGCACTGTATGTATTGCCAATAGTCCCAGAATATAAAGATATAGTACATAAAATTAGAGGGGAATAAAGAAAGTTCATGAACAAAAATTAAACTATCCAATCATGCTAATCATGATTTTATTGGTATTTTTGTTGTTATTTTATGTTCATACTGTGGGAAAAGGAAAAGAGTAATAATGAGAAATTCTGATGTTTTTATCTCTTGTGTTCTTGAGACTAGGATTTTAATATAGAAAAAAAGGACATACAGGTATCATGCAGCAGATGTTAAGCATGAAATTCAGTGCTGAATGTGAATTGGCAGTTTCAGGAAGAAGTAATAAAAAAATTGACTTTTGCCAGATATTTGAAAACACATTTTAAAAATGGGCACAACAATGGCATCTAGGAATCCACACTTGAATGATAAAATGTGAAATAAAGCAAGCAGGTGATTCTGCAAAAGTGAGGAGAGAAGTTGTTTCATAGTGAGGGAGGGGTTCACATTGAGATTGGAGGGTCTTTTGGGCTCTCTGGTAAATTTCAATTCTTCTAAATGGGTGGGCATTATAAGGGTATGTTATCGTGTTCATTTTTTAATAATTTATTAAGATATGTATTTATTTTATAGAATTTAATGTATTTTAATAATAAAAATGAAAATAAAGTGTTAGGCTCCTTTTCAAACTCTGAAAAACAAACAATATGAGAAAAATACAGTTCCCTTTGAGACTACAATATGTTGATCTCATGGCAAGCAAGAATTGGTCCTGATTTCTGCAATTATTCTTTTCTTCAGCTCCTTTTTTCTTTCAGGTGGTCTCAGGACCATGGCAAGTGTAGCGCTAACTTGTTTATTTTCACCTATATTGCATCTCAAAAATGACCTTCCTGAGTGAAGTTCACGTGGCGCTGTCCTTGGTGCTACCTGACCATGTCCAAGTCTACTCAAGGCTTCGATGGGACCTTGGAGAAACTATGCGACAAAATGTTATTAAATACAGACATCTCTTAGTGGTTACTTCAAAGGAGATGCTTAGCAATTTTACAGAGGTCGCATTGTGATATCCATTCTCAGGTTACATTTCAACCAGGAACATACACTTCTCACCAGGAGCAGAGATTCTGGTATCATTCCTAAAGTAGCAATGAGGAGGGAAGCGCAAAACTGGAGAAAAGCAGAGTACCAACGGCAAAGAGAGTGTCAGATCAGAGCAGAGAAATGAACAGTGCTGAGACAGAAGTGGCTTTGTAGGACTAAGGAGCTATTGGAGAAGGCTGTACTTAAGATACTTTTAGGAATGTGATTGACTGCCAGGCCAGGTAAAGATACATTTTTATTTCAAGAGAAAAATATGCCAGGGAGACTGACATGTGCTTCCCCAGAGATGATGGTGGGACTTCAGTGCACATAAAAACAAAAGAAATATTCAGATGAGTTACTCAAATAACTAAGACACATTGGCTAAGAGTTTCTGTCGTTTCTTATGGAGGAACAAGTGGTATTGAAATCACATGTTATGCAAGTAGTCACTGTGTATAATTATACTAAAAATCACTGCCTAATAAAATGTATATAATTTTCATTTCATGTTATGGTTTCTCACCCAGTCTTCTTGTTATCTTCAGTGTATCTGTAGGGGGAATTGGAAGTTGCAAACATGAGTTCTTGGTCACTGTTTCAAACATTCTTGTCTCTTTTACACTCTGTATCCCACCAGGAGTTTGGGTGAGTTTGTTGACAACCAAGAGCTTCATTATCTACCCACTTCTGCAGTTCAGTGATTGTATCATTTAGCAAAACCCTGCCTACATGCATTCTCATGTACTAAATAATTTCAGTATCACCAACAGCTTAATAATTTAAAAAAAACTTCACATTTTGAAAGCAATAAATATTATTTGGAAGATTGGCACACTATAAAGTTGTTTTCTTATATATTTAGTTACCTTTTAAACAATTCAATAAAAAATTAGTTAATAATTTTTGCATCTTTATAGCCTTAGCTTTACTAAAAATTTTGTATGAGAAAAAGAGAAATAAATATTTTATTAATAATCTCTAAGAAATTTCAGATTAATAAATGTTTAGATGAACTTGGAAGATTCTACTCTTAGCTGTACCACATGCGTTTTCTGAATATTTTCATGTAAGTCTTTGTTTTAATTCAAAAGTTTCTTACAGTACCACCCGTATAGAACCTTAGTTGCTGGATCTGTGATATATATACCTGGATAAATACATGGTGAGGTAAAATCTGAGATTTTTAGAGTCTATTATTCATAAGGAGAATCATATCAATTCTTGGAGAATTGTTAACACAGGTGGTCTAAACTCTAGTGAACTGAAAAATTTATCTGAAATGAAAATTCATTTGATAGTCCTAAAATATATAAATATCTGATTATTTATATGACAGGCAGCTATATTGAAAACCACACTTCACTTTTTACAGGGCTTGGAAGCACATTCATCAGGGTCTACTGAAAAGAAAATCAAACATTAAAACAGTAAATCAAGTTGGATTTGAGGAAACAGAAAGTTACTTTCCAGTCCAAGTGACAACTACATAATGTCAGCAGTTATAAGAGCACTTTTTATTTTTGCAGGACAATTTTAAAAGTAGGGATAATAGATCATAACTGTTATCTGTACTAATTAAATTCTCCAAAGAAAAATGTCTATAAAATGTGAAATAAATTCAGAGATACATGAGATTTTTACAGTGACATTTTAAGAACCTTATTTTTTTCTTGTTACTTAAAATTAAGGAAAAAACTCAAATATGTTTCTATTATAATTCTGTTATCTTTTGAAAGTACCAAATTATAAGGTACTATTTTGCTTTTCTCATATAAATGGATTGACTAATCATGAAAAATGGACAATCTGAGTCAAAATTACATATGTCTCACCATAGTCAAATAATTTATTCCTGCAATAACTGAGTATGCACAGGTCACATATATTCTTACATGATAATAGGTACAGATAGCATATTTCTAAGGTAGTATGGCTAATTTATTAGTATTATTTCCAACATTAAGTGCCAAATTTTAAAAATATTCTTTGTGTTTTCTGATACACTCTGTGTAAAAGAAACTATGCAAAACTGCTAAAGTGAAACAGTTCTGATATTACATATAAACTTACATAGAACTTATACATACGAACTTAAAAAACACCTCACAAGAGGACAGGTTACATCACTTTTTTTTCCTATAGAAAATGATTTCTTTTTACAGATGGTAGTAATAATAATATCATCTGCCATTAATTGAATCTTTACAATGTGTGACACATCACTCTAATTGCTTCATCTGTATTCTCTCTTTGTACCACAAAACAAGTTTGTGAATAGCTATTATCATCACAAATTTGTGATGGAGAATTGAGACTCAGAGAACTAGCTTACTTGCTCAAGTTTAAATACCTAGAAGACAATGAAATAATGATTCAATTTGAGTTTGTCTGAGTCCAAAGTTTGTGTGATTTACCCTCTCCAATGTTAAAGTGAATGGCTAACCTGTTTGTAGTCGCCCTTAGAGTGTGGTCTGGCTAAGAGCTGTGCTGAGTATTTCTGATAACAAGGACCTGGGGAGAAATAGGACAGTTTCAGACGAGAGATAGCTGCTGGCCGCACTTGAATGAACAGGTGTTTATTGAAACTAACTATTAGAAATGGGTTTCCAAATCCAAGAGGCACCGCCCAGATATTCAGACTGCTCTTTGGGGCTCAGCTCCAATCCAGGCAGTACAACTAAATTTGGAAATCAGAAGTCAGAAAACCAGGGTCTTAGAAGACAGAGGACTAACCTGGGGTAGACGGAGAGATGAAACCACAATGATCAGTGAGGATACACGTCATCCACAATCATCTGTCAACATAAAGGATGCCAAGCACGGAGCAGAGTTTCACACAACTTCTCTGGAGCATCTCAAGTACCAGTAACACCAAGATTAGTTAACTCTGAGTCTGAGTGTGAACAAACCTATGGGTCACTGATGACTATGTGTGATGATAGCTTCTGCAAAATGCCCTTCTCATGTAGTGTCCACATTCTTAGTGAAAGTTTCCATTTCTAAGACAACCACTTCAATTAAGGCCTCAGTCTATCACCATTAAAAAAAAGGGAGACAAATGGGAAATAAAATATTCAAATCTATACTTCTGGTTGCATTAGTACTCTGATTTAACAAGCTTAGCCAACCATGCACAGAAGAAAAAGTTCTAGGTTTATAATAAAATGCATGGTACAAAGAGAAAAATGTAAGAGTTGCTAATAGAAACCCATGAAATTGTCAAATAAATTAGGTGTATAGAAGAAATTTGTTTTTGAAAATTTCAAATAGAATTACAACTTAACTTTCTTAATTACTTGTCAAACTCTAAAATTAAAACAACAGGGAGATTCTACTAGAGAAGAGGCTTGTTGAATAAAAGCTTTCTCATAAATGAGACTGCATTCTTTTCTAGATTAATGTCACATAGATAACAATTTCTTATAAACACATTTTTTCCAGCAGTCACAACAATCACAGCCATTGTTTTCAGTTCTTTAATTTCACCTTAAATTTAAAGTGTTTACAGAAAGTTTCAAAACTCGTCACTCTGTATTTGGAAGAGAAAAACTTCAAACTAATTTTAAAATGCTTTGAGTTAATTTTAATGTTTCTGGGAAAACAATGAATCAGTTTCTCCCTCCGATGATTCCAATTGTACTTTCCCACAGAATTAAACAAGAAATGCTTAATATTCACAGATGAAAAAACTGTCAGAATGTTATGCTATCAGACTTCCTGTAAACAAGGCACTTTTGTTGATTTCTAACTGATTGGGGAAGTGGCATTACTGAGCCATAACTGACTTTCTGTGTTCTATTATTTGCAGCCCAGTGGTTGTTTTGTGCAGTATGTTCCTGTAAGATGATTCCTTAATTTAATTTTTAGAATCTAAACAGCCTTATTGTATTCAAGCAGTCCCACATATTTATTTGTCAGCAATCACTTGATTTTTGCTTCAAATTTTATCCCATACTGTTATTTTATCATTTATGGTAAACAAATCCAAAAATGAGAACAGAAACTAGATAGAAATATGAGTAAAAATTAAATAAAAATTTATGTGTTAAACAATCTTTCTTAATTTAAGATATTTTCCCTACAGCTCAATTGTTGAGAAAGCTATAGAACACAAAATCAAATTAGAAGATGCAGATACAAAGCAAGACTGCCAAGAAAAAAAATGCTTTTTAAATGATGCCTCAAAAGCAAATTGCAGGTTAAGGGAGTGTGACTAATATATGATATATAAAATGACCTCTGCCACTGAAGATATTTATATATATATGAATAAATTCCCAAGTGTGGACTGGTTAAAAATCCAAACCAGTAATCATGTTGTTTGTATAATGCATGTAAAGGAGGGTAATGTGTATAGATTATAAATAACTGAAGAGGCAAATGGAGGTATTTTTTGCTCTTGTAAGTAAAAACTAATTGCAAAGAAAATCAGTGAATTTGATATTTAGAGTGGTCAGTTGGTAGTGTATTAAATTGATCTGCAGTCAAGGAATTTGGTTTCTTATGGGAAATGCACTTTATTTAATAGAAATATTCATTGAAGTGATGCTCAGCATGGTTGCCACTAGTCACTTGTGGCTGTTGAGAACTTGAAACGTGGCTAGTGGAAGAGGAAGGTGATTTTTTATTTCACTTCATTTAAATTAACTTAAATTTAAGAACTGATCCATTTTTACTTAATCATTTTTTTAATATGTTTAGACAATGTGATGTATACAAATCTGTATTTCCAACCTTAAATTTTACAAAATGCAAATACAGATTAAGCAATTCTAATGAGACATTAGCATCCAAACTAAGATGCCCTGTAAATATAAAATGCACAACAGATTTCAAAGACTAACTAGAGAAAAAATCATTTTAATAATATTTTAATATTGATTGTACATAAAATAAAGTTTTCAATATATTGGGTTAAATAAAATAATACTAACTTTATTTACTTTTTAACATTTTAATAGAAAATAGAATAGAATAGAAAAAATAGAAAAAAAATGAATTATATATGTGATTCAAATTCTATTTCTAATTGACAGCCTGAGAGAGAATAGAAATCTATAGAGAATTAAATTTAAGTATGTTGTGAGAAATATATTTTAGGACAATTTACTTCAAATTTACTTATATTTTTCTCTCATCTTTCCACTCATCTTATTTCCTTCCTCAGAGTGTTTCCCAACAACCATGAATTCTTCAATGTTAGTAACCATTGTGTTATTTTGATGCAGGTACAAAGATATCATTTGGATGATGACAGAGAACAGAGGAAGGCAGAGAAATCTTGGACTTGTCTTTTGTCTCAGTATATTGATCTATTTTAACTCCTATAATTAAGATAAAATGACCAAAAGAAAAGAGGTTTTTGAAAGGGGAACATTAGAGATTTGAGGAAAAGGGAAAATTTAAGAATGTTGTCATGGAAAATCCCCTGCCTTTAAACTCTGTTCCCCAAGGATCGCTGGAACATTCACATTTCGTCCAAGGAGGTTGGGAGAGGTGTCACCACACTAATGGTTCTGAAGAAGATGAGGCAGGGTACAGTCCGACAGTGAGTAGGTCAAGCCTAAAAGGGTTATCTGTCTAACTAACTAACAACTAATAACTAACAAACAGTTCGTACCTACACTTTGTTATTAATAACTAACAAATAATAACTAACAAAATGGCTTCCCTGTTTGCTGCTGTTTGCTGATTCTTTTCTAAAATATATTTTTATTGACTTGATGATTCATTTTGACATATCTTGTTTTTCTTTTTGGTTACTTGCTCAATTGCTTTGCTAAAATAGCTTCCAGCCTTCCCTATACATCCCTTTACTGGGAATGACTGATTCTTTAACCCAGAAGCTGTCTTCCAGTCAGAATGTCACAGATTGATGACCTCGGAAGAATGGACAGACTCTAAGAAGTCTTCCATGATGCCAGATGGGCTTATCAAGATTAAGAAAGAACACAGCACCCCAAACTGCCCCTGACAGTTATCACTCTTCTGCTCCATCCAGTTTTTCTATAAAACCTCAAGACCCCAACCTGAAGATGGACTCACAGTCTCTAAGGCACTAGCCTGCTGTGACTCCCCTTTGCCTGGCAGAGCAATAAAGCTGCTCTTTTCTGATACTCCCCAAGCTCTGTCTCCAAGTCTGAATTTGCTTTTCAGGGCACAGAGGCCAGTTTTCCAGCAACAAGCCCAGAGGTACAAGTTGTCAGAGTAGCGCTGATGCAATTAGGAAAAAGTGGCCAACTGTGAGAACAGTCTGGGTGACCCAGAATAGTTAAAAAAGAAAAAAGCTATGAACAGTAACAAAGTTGGCTTCCTCGCCTTGCAGGAGTTTGGCTAAGATCATTCATTCTTTATGTGAATTTTTAACTGAATACTTATTTCATCAGTAATGGTTTTCTACTCAATTATATTCTTATGGATAGGACTAACTCCCGATAAATTTACTCAAAGTACACAACTTTTACAACTTCTGTTTTATGGCTGAAAGAGCAGTTTCTAGGACTTGGCTGTTAACTAGACAGGGTAATTTGCCACTGCCTTAGGCTATGGGGGCTTGTTATGGACAAAGAACCTGTGAGTTGCATTAGAGGTAATTTCCAGAGAGGGAAGAACTGATTTTTGCCTGCATCTGTAAGTCACACACACACACAAAAATCTCAAGAAATTATTTTTACCAACATGGGCAATGATGGAGTTGTTTTTTTAAGCTATTTATTGATTTTAAAATATAAAGAAAGAAAAACCGTTAGCTAAGTCACTAAACTTTTTAACAAGTCGGCTGGAATGAAATATGCTATCTCAGGGTGAATGGTGCTATGTTCTCATAGTTCAAATATATCAAATTTTACATCATTTTGCATTTTTTAATATTCACTGATGCCTTAGTGTCTCTGATTTTATTTGAATTTTATAAACAACCTAGATCTTTCATCTACATTTACAAAGCCATCTAATCAGTGGAG
Source organism: Vicugna pacos (assembly GCF_048564905.1). Classification (NCBI taxonomy): domain Eukaryota; kingdom Metazoa; phylum Chordata; class Mammalia; order Artiodactyla; family Camelidae; genus Vicugna; species Vicugna pacos. The sequence continues at coordinate 7,002,309 of NC_132994.1, read as the reverse complement.
CTTAAAGGGCAAACAAAAATACAATGTGCATGAGAGTCAAAACAGATAGAAATACTCTTCCTGAAACCATGGTCCATTCTCAAGCGAGTCTCGTGGCTATAATTCTCCAATCCTCCCATTTTAATAGCAAGTCTGATATAGCAATCTCAACATTTGCTTCATCATAAAACACTACTTTAAATGGTCAAGGCATTTTTACTAACATTATTGAATTGAAACTATAATAGTAGGAATAGTTTATGTGCTTATTGTATATCTGATACCAAAATGACCACTGTCTATATCTCAGTGACTCCTTAGAACAGTCCTTTTAGTAAAATCACTGTCATTTCTACTTCAAGGTAACCAAAGCAGTCTTGGTGAGGATGAATAAATGATCTAAGGCAACCACTGGGACATGTCTGAGCGGGACTCTGGCAAGCCTCCTTCCAGGTCCATGCCCTTATGTTACTGTGATGTTTCACATTTGATTTTTCTCTTGTACATTTACAATAAATACTTTGTTTTATTGTACAAAATATTATTTATTGTTTGAAACTAAAATTATTAATATCACTTGTTTATTTAAAGAAATCATTCAACAAACATCCACTTTGCATTTGCTTTTATCCTATCCCATGTTCAACTGAAACATAAATAAAATGAATTCATTGATACAAATCTCATTTCAAAGAACAAACTTTCATATTCTTTTCCTTGGCTTTGTCAGTATGGTTTTCCTCGTCAAGGTGATACTTGTTTTAAAAAAAATAAGTTTAATTCATTTTTAGTCAACATTTTGTGATTCATCGTGAGATTACTATGTATGGGTCACCATTTCATGAAACTTCAACTTCTTGGAATATAAGGCTTCTTGTGCCAAGAACTACTGAAAAATCTTTACTCCGGTATTTGACATTTTATGCTCCTCTAAATGTATTCTAATGCATGGTCACGCTACGAAATGACTATCATTAGTGCTGTCACAGGCCGTGGCTGTGGGAAGACCATGACTAATGCCCAGCTATCAGCACTGACAGTGCAAGGTGTGTTCTCGTAATTCCTCAAACTGACCATGGAACCAATTCCCACTCATCCCTAAGTCATAAAACTTGACAATTACCCTGAGCTGATTAATAATGTATTACAGTTCTCATTCTCAGTCAGAGTTTAATCAGACCCATGTCTCACAGGAAGGTGGACAAGTAAACCACAAAATTATACACACAAATGTCAAGATTTAATTTCCTAACATAAGTGATCTGACCTAGTCAAGCGTAGTTAATAATGAAATCACTCCGAGATTACCATTCACCTGACTGTCAGTCCCATTTTGGACTTATATCTCAACCTCTAATAGTAGAGGTTATGGTAAAGGTGATGGTCTATGTAAGTAAACCAGTTTATATGAATCATGCTTATTTTTATATTAAAAAATGCAGAACCATGAGCAAAATATAATAGTGCCTATTGCAGGTTTGCAATATGCATAAAACCAAGTGGTTCCTTATATTTTCTGCCAATGAGATAAATATTAAGAAAGAAAGTACGTTAAACAGTCATTTTAGGTGGAGATATCTCAGGCTGTCGTCTTAGCCAAAATCATAAACACAAATACTCTTTCAAAAACAGAATTTCAGAATAATTTCGAATAGGAAATTATGTATTAAGCCACTCTTTTAAAAGTAACTGCTCTGCAAAATAAACGTAACCTTGGCTCTAAGCTGCATTTTGCCCACATTCTGTGAATAAAAGCGCTTGGTATTTTACTAATGAAAGATGTAATAAGCGGTTTCTGTTACTCTCAACCCATTCTTGATGTAGTACTTTTTATCATGTTGCAGCTTGAAAAAATATGTGATTTCCTCCACTATAAATAAGCAAATTCCTAGTTTTCTAGAAAGATAACACATTAGATAACTAATTAGATAAATATTTACCAATTTAAGAAAAATGCATGTAAGAGTGTAGTTTATTTGCTTTGGGAATTGAAAGAAGTAAAGAGACAGATAAAGAATAAACAAATGCAGATGAGATTTCAGAAACAACATATTGATAGGGAAATCCTAGACCATCCTTCAAGCCTGCTAGTGAAGAATTCTAATATCTTCTGCCAACTTTTATATACCGTCTGTCTTAATAAAAACACACTGTTTCAAGTAGCTTCCCTTCTGGGCATAAACAAAGTTGTTGACATAATTCTGACAGCTCCACTGACGCAGGGAACAGAATTGCAGTCATTGATTCAATTTCCACAATATTAGACTCACAAACCTTCAAAAGAGGGGAGAAGCTTTCTTATTTTAAATGTAATTAATTAATTTTTATTGAAGTATAGTCACTTACAATGTGTCAATTTCTGGTGTACAGCATAATGTCCCAGTCATGCATATGTATACATATATATATATATTTGTTTTCATATTCTTTTTCATTAATGGTTATTACAAGATTTTGAATATAGTTCCCTGTGCTAGACAGAAGGACATTGTTTTTTACCTATGTCTATATATAGTGGTCATCATTTGCAAACCTCAAATTCTCAAAGGTATCCCTTCTCACCCCCTTTCCCCCAGTTACTGTAAGATTGTTTATGAAACTTTCTTAAAGAGTAATAAGAACAACAATACCAGCAAATCAGTATTTTTTAACTGATTACTTTTAAAAGGAAAACCACAGGCCCAGAATAGGGTCACTTGTGCTAAAGCCCAGGACACCAAACCTATATTTAATGCCTGACCTAATAGCAGATTCAGCCTTCACTGGAAATGGAATCTTAATCTACTAGTTTGGAATTTTCTGGTCAGCACCCCTGAGGTCATCGACCACTTGTCCCTGAGCCCTGGAGGAAGAAGAGGCAATCTGTAATGTAAAACCCTTGCTGGACCCATCCCCCCAAAGAGATGAGGTCCAGATCCAAATAAGCCTTGCTTTTCTTTTGCTAATGTCGTCCTTGCCCGCCCTTCTTCCTATAACAGCCTTCCGTTTCTGCACCTCTCCTCACATCACCCGCCCTGCTCCTTGCCATCTGGGATATTTCTGATTCATGGATCCTTGAATAAATTGAATCAGATCCTCACATGTACACTCTTGATTTTTGTTTTTTAACCACTTCCTCAGGCAAATAAATCACTGTGTGTGAACCAAAAATGTAAGTGTTTAATTCTGCAAAAGAACCCAAGTAACCTCTCTGGAAGGTCTCTGTCTGTTGTTTTTATGACAACTTTTGGTCTGTTTGCTATTTTTGTTATAACTTCTGTTATATATAAACTTCCCTAGGAGCACATTTGATTTGCCCCTGGAATCTGTGAATTGCACTTCCTAAGACCCCGAATAAACTCTCTTCTTATTTGCAGCCTCTGTGCTTCCTGGTGGACGATTCTAGGATATCCAGCTGTTGTCAGAGGATTGCTCGGTGGTGTGTGGAGGAAACCCACCCACGCATTGGAACTGGATGCAGAATCCAAATAATAAACAACCAGAAAAGTGTTTTCTTGTTGGTCTCGTTGAGCCTGGTCTCTAATTATGCTTTCTTTGGGGGATTTTCTTGAAAACTTATTTCATGACATAATGATGCTTGCATATATTTGTATAATATATGCCAGCAGATCTGCTATTCGTGGCATTTAACATAAGGTTGACATTTAATAAGCAATTAATCAAATGCGGGTATTACTCAAAGTCACATACTGATAGGTATTACATTCCTCTATAAATGACCCATATATACTGGAAGTCCTTTATAAAAGACTACCTTCAATTAAACATGTCTTTGTTTTTAAATTTAAAAACGCATACAAGAAAAACATTTATATATCCAAATCTCGCTTCATCATTGGTAAAGATCAGTCAGTATCTTACGGTTGATCAAGGGTTCAGCCTGTGAACGAAAAGTACTGCAACCCGTATCAGTAAACAAAGAATGCTAAAGCCATCAAGTCATCAGCGGCTGCCGCCCCTCTCCAGTGAGGACAGGCCTGCAGCCCGACCTCTGCAGCCACTCACAATGGTGCACTCTGAGCGGACTCAGAATAAGAAAGGACCGGATACTGGCCCTAAATAGCTAGATGCTTGTCAAAGGGATGAATTCAGTGAGCCCAAATGTTTGCTTCCTCCCAGACATAGAAAAGCACTGAATTCTTTAACTTGAGGATTTCTTTAGATAACAAGCAATCTTCTGTTGTTCCAACTGCCTGGTCTTTGTTGTAAAGCTCCTATATGTCCTAGCTTCTCCCCAGTCTCTTCGGAGCAGTCCCTCAGAGCCATCCGAGAGGCTGCCGTCCTGGGCTCCGAGGGGTTGGAGTCCTCAGAAACGTCCGCCAAATAAAACATACCTCTCAACTTTTAGGCTGTGCATTTATTTCAGTCGACAAGCCCACGTGACTTACACACTACCCCAGCAGCAGGGGAAACGCGACACTATTCTCTGCCGGTCTTCTCTTTTAGACTCACTCAAAGGAATCTAGCATCACACACTGAATCAGTCACAGGTCCTTTCTCATGCAAGGCAGGCCCATTTGTTAGGACAGCTGCCGTGAGCTTGAGACAGGAAGAGGGCAGGGCACAGCCATTCAAGGAATCAACATCAATTAACATCAAAACGGTGAAAGATTCCACCCCCAGGAGGCCTTAAGGCTCAAGATGGTGGGAGATTTAACTTCTAGTAGACCACGAGCTTCATTATATGTCTATTGTAATGCACTAATATGGTAAATAACATGCCCAGAGGCACCTGGGCAGTCCCAAGGCGAGCCACAAAAGGTCAAAGAGTGGGAAATGGCCAACTTCCTGGGAATCCCAGCCCCTTCCCCAGACTAGTTAGACTGGTCCTTCCACTCATTAGGATAGGAAACCACCAAGCCCATAAAAACTGGCAACATGGTGCCTCGTGGCCACCGCCCTCTCTCTCTGTCCCCGTTTGGAGAAGGCGCGCATTCTGTCTATGGAGCTTGTACCTACTTTTACTTTAATCTGAGCACCCAACCCCCACACCCCATGGCCTTTCTCTTGCCTTTCGATGTAGCTCTCTAAATAAATCTGCCTTTACTCAGCTGTGGATCACTCTTGAATTATTTCCTGTGCGAAGCCAAGGATCCGCACTTGGCAGGGCACGTCCGTTTCTCCTGCATCAAGCTTACCGTGAATTTAAGGCATAAGAATCTAAATGCTGATCTTGAATTGTGCTCAGATGTTAGAAAAACAATGATTGCAAGTATTAGACGAAGGCTGCCCTTAGAATCCACCTCCTCTCCCTCAGAATGAGAAATAACTTTCATCAGAGAGTCCCCATCCGTGTGCACTTGCTCCTGGTCTAGGAAATTAGAACTGGGAGTGAGATTTCATTAGCATCATATTTTAAAATGTAACAAGATCTGTCCTAGAAACTATTTCTTCAAAACATTCCCTTCATTCTGTAGGGTCTGGGATGGGCAGTTCTAAGCCTAACACCTGTTAACTGGCTTATAATCAGGACACCACGTCCTTTTTTTATATAAAAGCTCATGCCCTCTCTAACCTAAATGGCATAGATGGGAAATCATAACTTGGATCAGATTCTTCAAACTTCTGTAAATATGTAGGAGCTTTACTTCCCTTCAATCACCTGTAATTTAAATACAAATTTCCTGCTTTTACATTTGTCAGTATTTTCAAGGCATTAAATGCAGGTAAATGCCTTTAATTAGCTCAGCGAGTGTCATGAAAGCTGAAGAATATTTCTCATAATAAAATTAGTATTTTTAGGATAAAAAGCTACAGCATGCAGCCCTCTAAAAAGTAGGAGGAATGTAAATCAAGAAAGTAAGCAAGGTGAGCATTCTGAAAGAATAAAAATGTGTGTAGGTTGCTGGGACCAGGGAAAGGTCTGGCACACAAATCTCAGGCTTTATTGCCAGGGTAGGGCATTCAGGGGTTCTGCCCTTACTGGATTGTGAGGATTCTGAGAATATTAGAATCGAATTAGTAGAGAAGTTAGTCGAAGAGATGTCATTTGATCTTCCAGTTGGTGAAAAGGAAATGGAGATAATTACTGGAGTTGTAAGTGAAGCTGGAGCTTGTGACAAAGACTAAAGGTAAACCCAAGAAGAACCAGAAAACCACTGGGGCACCGGGCACCCTCAGACTCCGGCAGGACTCTACTGTTTATTAAAGAGAAGGAAACTAACTAACAAAATGGCTTCCCTGATATTAAAGCTGTTTGCTGCTTCATTGTGACCTAAAATTCGTGCAACTTGTTTTTCTCTTTTCTCTGACAAACTCCCGTCTTTGCTTCACTTGCTCAACCGCTTTTGTGCTAAACAGCTTCCGATCTTGCCATTACACTCGCCACACTCCATACATTCTTTACCCAGAATAGCTTATTCTTTACCCAGAAGCTGTATTCGAGGAAGGTGGTCATGGCCTGACAGAAGAATGAACAGACCCTCCAGAGTTTCTCCATGATGCCAGGCGGACTCATCCAGGGTAAGAAGAATACAGCCTCCTTGACAATGCCCTGAGTTCCATCCACTTTTTCTATAAAACTTCAGGACACCGACACCAAGATGGACTCACAGTCTCTGAGGCATTAGCCCGCTCTGACTCCCCTTTGCCTGACAAAGCAATAAAGCCGGCCTCTTTAGATTCTCCCAGAACTCTGCCTCTGAGTGTTAGTCTGTCTTTCAGGGTACCGGGGCCAGTTTCTCAGCGACACTGGGGCTGTATTCAGGTGCAGCCAGGGTCTTCTTGCTACAATTACAATATTCAGTAAGAGGATATTTGCAACTCAGAGCGTCTGTGTGTGATCTCGGTGAGGAGGTACATCTATTTCTCAATATTCCTATTTACCTAATTTTTATTTTTATTTTTATCCATTACTTAATCTTTGAATTCTCTTTCAGTGGAAGAAGCATCCAGAGTCCCATCAATATTCTAATCTGGACAGAGTATACAAATGAACAATCACTGTGTTTTAAGCCAGCCAGAACAAGGATTTATCATTATCTGTGTGATTTCGAATAGATTGCATAAAGTAGAAGTCCGCAAAATCCCCATATCTGAAAGCAAGAGAATCAGATGGAGTCACTGAGATGTGCCCAAGAAAATTCGCAGCGACAATAGCTCCATCTTACTCCTCCTCTGATCAAAGCTGTTCGGTGGTTCTCTCACACGCCCGGAACACAATTCAGATTCCTCAACTAGGAATTCAAGTCCTTAAATTAGTGTCTCCTCCATCTGTCTTTCCCAATCCTCTGCTCACTGCGTCCCTTTATGTAACTTTTGGTGTATTCAGATTGCACTATAGTGTTTATTCTGAGGGAGGTGATTAGACAGGCTTACTGATCCTGGCTGGTTAGAAACAGGGGGGAAGAAAATGCCAGCCTGTTGAAAAACAGGACGTTTTCTCTTATCCCTCAGCTGGCTCCTTGTTTCCAAGGACATAGTCCTATAACAGGACATTTTATATTCCACAACTGCTGCATCAGTCCCGAGGACATACCCCAGTATCCCTTTCTTTGTTCTCTTTCCTGCCAACGTTTCTGTTTTAGAGCTGAGCTTCACAGGAGGAAAGAGCCCATAAAAAAAAGATGATTGGCACCACTGGAATGAAGATAAAGATGGCAAAACCTTCCAATGAAAAGACCCCACAGCCCAGCTAGGGGCTGGAGGTGTCCTGACTGCCTACCTGGCTGATGGCTTTTACTTGTTGGTGTGTTTGTTTTTCTTTCTCTTTCTGAGTATTCAAGCAGCCTGTCATTTTGTCCCTCTGCCTCTGCTGAGAATTCTTTCTCAACCAGCAGGCAAAGATCTGCATGTTTGAAGGGCTTTCAAATTTGGGGAGTCTCTCTACCTGCTAACTATTCTTTTATGCTGTATCTGCCTTTGCTCCTGCCTCTGTCCCAGCTCTGAGATCTACTCTCTTCTAGGACCAGTTCAGAATGCATTTTCAATAAAGTGGCATTCTGTACCTCTCCCCCTCCTCCTGCCTTCCAGATGAATGAACTTTCTGCCTCCTCTGACCTCTGGATCTAACTTTTTCTGTCTCATGGAGCAACTGACTCCAAACATCTTCCTGTCTCTGTTTTTTTTTTTTTTCTTTTTAAACAGGCATTAGCAGGAGGACTACAGCTTCCATTTGTTCCTTAGACACAAGCAACTTTATCTGTTCTTTCAAGTTATACTACTGTGCATACATGCAATTTAAATTCAGTTGCTTTCTTTTTTCCTTTCTTCTTTTTTTTTTTTTTTTGGTTTATCAAAATCACATGGAAACACGTTAAAAAAACAGGAAATGCATGTGGGAATGTAAAAAGAACAAAGGCAGAGATTTTTTCAGCAGGTTATAAAATCAGTTCTTTGGACAGACACTATGTAGACTAAATTATTCTGGTTCTGATGAACACAGCACTGATAGTGAAAGAGCAACGAGTCAGTGTGAGCCCATTGGAAAACACCTCGTGATAGTGAGATCTAGTTCAAAGCACTGAACTGTGAATGAGAGGTTTGCATGAGTTATGTGATCTTGCTTAAAATCTGTTGTTTTATAAACTTCCATCCCTTACCTGTGAACATAAACACACACATACACACACATACAAATAAAGAAATAAATACATGTTATTTTTCAATCCAGTTATGATTTCCAGGAAAAGAGGGAAGGGTGGCTGTGTTTTTAAGTGTCCCTTCTTAAAGTACACTTTTCAGCACTAGGTCCCACATCCCACTTCAGCTGCCACCATAATTCTTCCTTATTATTCTTGCAGATCTTGAAAGCAGACACCCTCATTGTCTTTAATTACTCATCCTACTGACTTCTTCATTAACTTCAACTTGGCTTCCTTCCCCACTGTTCATTGGATGCTACTATTTTTTAGGTTACTGATGCCCTTTATTACTGCCAAATCCAACAGGTACTTTTAATTCTGTTTACCTATATGCAGCATTCAATTTTTCAACTATTTCTTGTAATTTCCATGCACTGGCTTTATGATGCTGTGATGCTGCACAGCTATGCGTCTCTCCTGCCTGACTCCTCCTTCCCAGTCTCTCTTATTGGCTTTCCTTCCCTTTCTAACCCATGGCCATGTGCAGACCAGCTGCGTGCTATCCCATATCAGTACCACCAGCAGTTGGGTGAATGAGAGGTTTGACTAAAGTGGAAGGATCTAAGCTATGGGCTAGAGCTACACTGAATCCCTAGACCCGGTAAATGAGGGCCAAGCATGAAAAGGGCTGTGTATAACTGCTGAATTAATAAATGAACTCCCAAAGCTTTTCATCTTTGGATTTCTGATCATAATCTTCTTCATCTGTTTGTAACATTCCATGCACATGTTTTAGCTCACCACAAACAGAAAGGTCTTTATGGATCAACAATGCATTAGATTTGATTTTATGTTCTCCTAGTGCAAAACAGAGAGAAAGCCTTTCAAATAGGAAATATTGAGTTAAAAAAAATGCTACATGAATGGAAATGGAAGAGAACTAAAACGATAAGTCATGGGAATGGCTGATATAGGCTCTCAGACAGTATGTCACAACTCCAAGTCATTTGAAAAACATTATAGTGCATGAATTTAGAGCACAGAGCTGTTTCCCCGAGATCCTTTACTCCTGTTTACTCTTAAACCTTGGTGATTAGCTTGACATCAGTGCTGGGGTTTTTTTGGAAGGTAGGGTTTGTGAATTGGGGATAGTGATAGTAACCCCTCTAAATTAGGTATAAGAATAAAATGTTCTAATAGATACCAAATATAGCAAAGGGCTTAACACACAGTAAGTATTCAATAGTGTTTATATATTTGCATATTATCAGTACAAGTTATTATTTCATGTACAATATTCTGTGCTTATTTCTTATGCTTAAAAGTACATTATACATGATTAAACATACATATTTTTAGGATATAAGAAATAAATGGATATTAATTACTTTTTAAAAAATTTTTATTTGTCATACTCTGAATTTGTGAAAATTCAATATATATATTTTAAGTCTCAAGCTTGCATTATGAATCAAGCAAACTACTTAATAAAATAGTTAGATAATTCAAACGCATATTTTGTTATGATCAAAAAATAATCTGAGGGCAGTTGAACTGCAATGCAGGAAATAAGGTCTCAAGTTCACAGTTTCTTGGAAGACTTTCATTTTCACAATTTGAATAAATTTTTATTCCATTTATCTGATTTTTCCTCTTTGGTTAGGTCAACGCAAATTCTCATGTTAAGAAATTGTATTATTATGGTTACCAGTTCGTTTACATTTGTTGTGGATTATTTGATCTATTTTGTGTAAGAATATATGTATTAGAATGCAAAATACAATTACTGGAAAAAAAAGAATTAACTGCCCATATGTTTACCATCACCTGAAAGCTAAATATTTCATAATATGAGTTATCATCAGGGTATACATAACTGTGCAAACAGAAACACAAAAAATCATGCAACACGCTTTTGTGTAATATCACAATGATTTTACTTCCATTTTTTCACTTCCCTAAATTCTTTGAATCCTGTCTTTGTTAACCTCTTTAATTAGATATTGAATAAGTCAACTTTTTTGAAAGACAGCCAGGCGTGGTTTCCTAACTGTGAAGATATCACAGAGTCCTCTTCAGCCTGCACATTTTTCTTTGTGTAGCCAAGCACACATGTGATGATCTTTCTGACTGAAACTGACCATTAATTGCACAGACAAAATGTTAAATTCACTGCTCTGTTATTTTAATATACATCTAAGTATTTAAAAATACTTGAAAAATAGCATGCATTACTTTTTATTGAACACTTGACAGTGAAGAGGATGAGAACTCTGATTCTTAGAGCTAGTTCTAAGGTTGGCTTGGTCTGAGCTAAGTACGACACATCTAGCAACGTAAAAAGAGACAAATTACTCAAATTCTCTCTGCAGCAATTTTCTTATTTGTAAATTGAATAAACACTAACACTTAATCCATTGTCATTGGAAACAACAATTAGTCTATAAAAATACTAAACTCAGAGTTTGTTATTTGTACTACTCAAAAATTATTGCAGTAGCATCTTATTATATTTCAATCAATAAAATACTCATATAACACAAAAGTGAAAATATGTTCATATTAAGTACATTTATGGAATTTATTGCTAATTATCTAAATAGGAGAGATTAATTCAATTGTTTTAAAGTACAAAGAACTCAATATTAATTTTGTTTTACCTTGAGATATTTGGATACCATTAATTTCCTAGACTCCTATAACAGAGTACTCCAAACTGGGTGGCTTTGAAAATGGAAATTAGTTGTATCACAGTTATGAAGGTTAGAAGCAAATCAAAGGGTAGGCAAGGTTGGTTCCTTATTGGGTTGTGAGGGAAGGATCTGTTTTAAACCTGGCTCCTGACTTGCATCTGGCTGCCTTCTCCCTGTGTCTCTTCATATGTGTTCCCTCTTCCGTGTCCAGAGTCCCCTTTCTTATAAGGACATCAATATTACTGGATTAGGGCCCCAACGAATGACCTCATGTTAACTTGATTATCTCTGTAAAGACCTTATCTCAAAACAAATGCACCTTCTGAGGTGCCAGGGTTCATTTCACTCACCATCCTCTGTTATCTAATAAATGTTTCTTTATAATGGGAATGATGTCTTCAGCTTATGGAATATTGTGCAGTTCCATATTCTGCGAATTGGCCACCATTCTATCACCTGCTCCTCAACTTTTTTTTTCTATGTGCAGAATACTTTATTGATGCCACATGACAAGGTAAGGCTCCCTAAGCCCCTCCCCTTCTTCAGGGGGTCTGGGATGGAAGCTGCGGAGGTCAGGAGAGTCTCGGGATTGAGCTGGGGCAGGGACTCCTCAGCAGATGAGGACCTCTCTCTTCCTTTGGTGCTCTAGCTGTGGCTGGTGGCCCAGGAGGTTACCCCTAGGAAGCGATGTAGACCATGAGATCCACCACCCTGCTTCTGTAGCCAAATTCATTGCCGTACCAGAAAATGAGCCTGACAAAGTGGTTGTTGAGGGCAATGCCAGGTCTAGCATCAAAGTTAGAAGAGCGAGTGTCACTGTTGAAGTCACAGGAGACAACCTGGTCCTCCGTGTATCCCAGGATCAGGATGCCCTTGAAGGGGCTCTCCAATGCCGACTTCACCACCTTCTTGATGTCATCATTCTTCTCTTCTCTGATCGGCCCTTCTCTGTCTCCTTCATTGACTCTCTTCTGCTGCCTATAGTTTAACATCATATTCCCAAGGAAAGTCTTAATTCTTTATAGAGAATTCATGTGTCTTGTATACTAATTCACATCTCTGACTTCAAAGTATAAGTATTAAAATTTAATTGTCTATGGAATACATCCATCTGTTTTATAAGTATTTCAAACTTTGGAAGCTACAATGGGGATACAGTTCAGTCACGTACATTATAATTACCTAGTCACTATATTTAAATGGTTGATGCCATTGACTCATCTCCCTCTCTTCCCAAACTGATCACAATATTTTAAAGCACTTCCCACATTTTGCTCACCCCTCCATCCACATGTTTCTGTCCTTCATCCTAACTTTTACATCTCCCATTCGCCTATTCGCCAGCCTCCTCAGATGTATTCCTGCCCCACTTCTTGTTAATATATTCTCTTCTCATGTTCTCAAGAATGAAAGCTAACTGTTCTTTTTTTGCAAATATACTTTGCTTCTCCCATGCCTAATTGGTAGATTGAACCCTATCCACCATGTCATAGAAAGAATTTCACAATTTACTTCTACCTACCTTTGAATTCCCTGCTTTTCTGCCTCACAACACTGATTAGTTTCCCAGCCCTGTCAAATCAGTTTTGCACTTCAGCATTTTGGATGTGTATGAATATTCCCTTTGCTGAGGAACGCTTTCTACTGCAGCCTCCCTTTATTTCCCTACAATCTGCTTTTCACACCTATTTTTCTGTGTGAAAGTTCCTATTCATCTTTATACTGTCCTTGCCACATACATCACCTCTTCAGGGAGACCTCCCTACAGAAGGACGTTCACCTGCCCTTTGTGTCCCTGCAGCCCTTGGCTTCTTTCTCAGTTGGCACATTGCCAATTATGCTGTAATTTGCCTTCATGTAATTATATGGCTCATACTTGACTCTAAACTTCTTAAGGGGATTGTATTACAATGATTAAGAGCCTCAGAGACACCTGAGTTCAAATCCAACCTTGGCGACTGTAAGATGTTGACTTCTGAAATTGGCCTAAACTCTCTGAGTATTTGTTTGTCTCACATAGATAATGCGGACACGGATACATGTACTTCGAGCTGATGGGATGATTAAAGTAGATGCTAGATCAAGTGTTTAGTGCATTCAAATACTATCATCAGAAGTAACAGTATTGTCGCCACTATTATTTCAAGTTCATAAATAAAGCATATCATGTGCTTCATTAATAAATGTGTTTCACGGCAGTTGTATAAAATAGGCAATAGTACCATACCCGCATTTAAATAGATTTAAAGAAAGGTCTCTAAGAAGGTAAATTTCTTATCCAAGGCCACAAGGTTGATGATTGGCAGATTTAAATTTAGCACATAGATCATATGATTCTTCTTTGAACAATTTCTTTACTATAAATTTCAGACCTCCACTTTAGGAGGATATAATCTCATTAACATTTTCTATTTCTGAAAAAGCTACAGTACCCAATCCATCACTTGTACCTTTGGCATCAATTGATAAAGTAAAGTATATCTATGAATACAAGGTAAACTTCCGTAAAAGAACCAAAACATGGTTAAACTACACATGATCAATAAACTTGGTGAAGCTGAGCCTTCCAGCAACTTTTCAGAATTTAATTGCTTTGTAAAAACAAAAACTGAAGACATATCCAAATATTTCATATTTTTCTTTTCCTAGTAGTTTATAAAATATATTTCAGAATTATTTCTTTGGGGAGAGTATCTGTTTGATAAGGACATGTGTATAAAGTAATTAATGCCAAATTCCCACGTTAGGTTAGATTAGTCTAGGGAGCTAAACTTCACAAGTTGTGATCCTTTTAGTTAATCGCATTCATGTATTTCATAAAAGCCAGGTAATTAACTCATTCATTCATTCATTCATCTGGCAAATATTTATTTAACACCCACTCTTTACTGCAGTCAGGCAAACATTTATTCAGCTTAGCACAATGCCAGAATCTAAGGAAAAACACATGACCAAGACAAACATGGTTTTCTACTTTCTCAAGTTTTAAATCTATTGGCAACCGAAGGCATTTTAATTGTATTTTACCAAGAGTTTTTCAAAAAGCTTCTTAATTTAGAAATAAATTTATATTTAATGATTAAAGAAAAGGCAACTGTTAGGTTAAATAAGTCATAATTTTCAAATAAGACTTTTCCTATAAGACATCACATTGTTTCAATGTGATATTAATACACGCATATATTTTTGCTTTTTTTTAAATCCCCAATTTTAAATAAGATTCTCATCCGTCCCTGCTAGTGCTGAGTCACATCTCAAAATGTCTTACATACTGATGCTGCAAAGAATCATTCCTTTGTAAAATGAAAATTAAAGGAGACCAAAAAAGATTGTAAAAAAGAAGCACAATAGAAAAATGATTTCCTTTTCCAATGCACTAGTAAGGAATATATAACTGGATAAAATTGCCTCTGTTTAGAGGAATAAAGGGAATACACTGAAGTCAGTAAATGCGTTTTCTTTGAGTAAAAGGTTATCACATAGTTATTTGTAACTTTAGAGATGTCACTTCTAAAGCCTCAGGGTTTTAGGGAGAATTTCTGTGCTGCGAGATGAAGTTCTGTTTCACTAATATGAGAAAGGATGACTTAAAAATGAAGACTTAAAGTACTTGAGTCAGCTTGGAGCTAGTCAAGCTGAAAGTAAATTCCCCTGTCGCCCAGGAAGCACTCACTGCCAGGATCTTTTCGGATTGGGGAGGACGAATGGCAGTGTGTACCAGCGGTCAACTGGCTTATTGTATTTCGAACCAGCAGAGATACTGTCGATGAAAGTTAAAAGCAAGCTTTGTCAACTCATGAAATAAACATAACCCACAAGAAGTTATGTGCATTTTTAGTGTTCAAAGCAGCTTTACATTATGCAGTGATTGGACTAAATGGGGTTCACATTACAAAGATGTTTTGTTTTGATCAAAGTCTTTTTCACCCCTTAAACTGAAGAATAGTAAAATGTTATTTCCACTCCCTCTGCCCAGTTCTCCTTTGTGATTTTTTAAGTGGAGGAAAAGCTAAAGGCAAAAACCCCATAAATGTGAAGAAGCTCAAATTAAAATCTGAACTGATTTATAATGAAGGTTAAAAAATATATCAATTAATTCATATATTCAATTAATAGCAGAAGCTGTATTTATGAAACACCATCAACTAAGTCAATTACAATGTTAATTTTATCTAAATGTTGTGTAGATTCAATAGGAAATCAAAATTACTTAGTTCAAATAAAAGATAACACCAGTTAAGCACATATTTACTTGATTAGATGTGAGTAAAAAAGGTGTATTCAACAAAATTCAAACACCTTTTAATAATCTATAATTATGATTTTGATGTGATGCAGGTCTCAGTAAATTATGAATATACAATAAGTACTTTGAATTGATCAAGTGCCTATAAAAATAATGAAGAGAGAATTAGTTTCTGAAAAGATGCATTCTAGTGGTAATTTACATTTCTGTATAAAATACTAATTATTACCAAAATCATATATTAAGATCTATTCTGTGCTTAGATAGATAACTAGGAATAAGATATCATATTATATAATATCTGGAAAATATTTGTATAGACGTTTCAAATCAGGGAAGAGTAATTCAAATAAAGAGGTAGCGTGCTAAAGTTAAGATTATAAACATTACCAAGAAGAAGTATAAAATACCAAAAAGGTAGAGAAAAAATAGTACAGTTATGGCTTAAAAGATGGAGATGTAAGGCACTGACTAGTCAAGAATTTTGGCTTAAGACAATAGATTTAGCTGACATAGCTAAAAAGAAATTGCTAAGATCATGAGAAATAAAATGAGAGAGTGTAAACATTTTCCGGTGTAGTTAAATGTGTTGAGTGGCATAGAATATTATAGATCTTCTATTAAATGGATTGAATGAACAGATACCTATTCAAAGGAAAGAGGTTTTTACAACAGAAGATGCGATATTGTTGTATACCAAAATCTCTCTGAACTACTGTTTATCAGAGATTTAGATAACATGATAAAGGAGATAGACAGGCATAGGAATATGCAGTTACCAAAACACCAGATAATCCTATTGTCTGTTGGAATTCTCATTTACTAATTCTTAATATGTCATGTCTCCTTCCTTGTAGAAGAGATACTTCAGATTTGATTGTAACCAAGTAGAAATTGTTTACAGTGAATCAGATCTATGACTCAAATGGTAGTACAAAAGTTTTCAAACACAGGGACTAAAAACATAAGGATTTCATGGCATAAGATTTCAAATTTTATGAAGTCAGTTATGGGTCAGTTTCATGTCCTCTGTGCTTTCTTCTTTATTAGATTAATTAAAGAATAATGATGCGGCATTTGTTAAGTCTGAAAAAAACCAAAAACTCTTGAGGGTTAAATTAGAAGTTACTCCAATGAAGGGCAACAAAAAAAGAAAGTTATTCATAGGTCGCTGTAAGATAAATGTGGAATTAAACTGACACATACAAAAGACTTAAAAAAAATGTGGGATCAGTGCTGCATATTGCTCTAGAGTTAGCCCTGGAATAACAGAGGTTTGAACTGTGGGGATCCACTTACACGCGGGTATTTTTCAATAGTAAACAAGACAGTACCACACAGTGTGGTGTGCAGCTAGCTGAATCTGCAGATGTGGAACCCGGCACGTGGAGGAAACATGGATGTGGAAGAACCTAGTATAGGAGACGCTTGCTCTATGTTATACTCAGATTTTCCACCGCGCTAACCTCCCTGCTGTGCAAGGGTGAATTGCATTTGAATTTTGCACCAAATCAGACTTGAATGATTGTGTAGTTGATGCATCAAATACAAAGAGGTTTGCAAAAAATCCACAAAGGCTGACAAAAAGGGCAACAAAATTATGTTGCTGTCAGAACAGAACAGAGAGTATCTTAGAGTATAAGAATGGAGAATTTTTTTTGTTTTGCTTTATTCTGAGATGTGAGGAAACTGTAAGTAAAGGATTTGTCTACAGTCACAGTGTTGTTCAGGGACGGAGATGGAAATCAGTTGTGACCTTATTTGTTCCACCGAATTAAACTGCCTTTAAAAGAGTCTCAAAGGAAAAAAAAAAAATTAAAAAGAGCCCTAGGGCATATTATAAGAATCTTAAAATAGCCTAAGTTTGACAAGAGAAAGAGATGTTAATTGATCTTGTTTTTAATCACTTAAGGAATGTAATTAGAGAGGTGGAATCAAAAGATGAGATTAGGAGAAGCCAGATATTCATTCCAAATATGAGTGAATTTTCAAAATGATTATTCAAAGATGAGTTACTTTTGGGGAATACTGAATTACTCATCAGTGGAAATACTCATGTTTAAGAGGGGTAAACATAAGCAGAAGTTGGTATTCAAGAATCACTGGGATGGTTAGACTAAATGAACTTTTATTTTTTACAAGTTTGCAATTAAAATTGCATGCTGAAAGTGATCAATTGTTAGGCAGTGTTGGCCTGGTTCCTTTTAGCTGGATTCTTTAAGTTTTGAAGAACCATTCAAATAAGTCTTTGTGTTAGGGCTGAAGGATGAGGCAACATATGTTTTAAAACATGTCTGTTTCCTTTAAATTAGTTAAGGAGCTATTGCAAATTATAAACCTGTGTAATTGTGTATCTGATACTATGATATGCAATCAGAAAGTGAGTGCTAAATAAAAGTATGCCAAAATAAATCTAGCTTCCAGCAAAAAAGACTGAGGAAGAGTGGTCCTTCCAAATTATTCAGCTCTCCATTCTGAATTTTCCAAGAGGTCCTTTGATTGATTGATTGATTGGCTGACTGATTTTAATTTTCATTACTTTACTTAAAACCTAAAGCCCAGTTCTACAGACAGTTTAATTTGCATGCAATATGAACAGCTAAATCTTAAGTTGAAAATCATCTCCGATAGCAAATAGTATGTGTTCATGGTGTTCTGTTTGACTTTATTGTACTTACTGACTTCTTAGTCAGTGAGTTGATTTCTTAAGTAGAAGCTATGATATATTTATACAATGGAATACTACTCAGCCATAAACAAAGAATAAAATAATGCCATTTGCAGCAACGTGGATGAATCTGGAGAATTCAGAAAAAGAAAAGAAAAATACCATAATCATTCATGTGTGGAATCTAAAAAAAAAAAAGTAAAAGAAAAAGAAAAAGAAAAAAAGAAGACACTAATGAACTTATCTACAAAACAGAAACAGACTCACAGACATAGTAAACAAACTTATGGTTCTGGGGAGAGAAAGGGAGGAGGGGGGAGGGATAAACTGAGGTTGGAGATTTACAAATATTAACTACTATATATAATACAGATAAAAACAAATTCCTTCTGTATAGCACAGGGAACTGTATTCAATATTTTGTCATAACCTATAATGAAAAGAATGTGAAAACAAATATGTGTATTTATAGGTATGACTGAAACACTATGCTGTACACCAGAAATTGACACATTGTAACTGACTACACTTCAATAAAAAAGAAACAATGAATTTTTTTTAATTTAAAAAGGAAAGAAAAAAAAATAAAATAAAAAATAAATTGTACCAAACTGCAGAGCACCCTGTCTGCCTTCCAGCATGGAGTCACAGTTCATCTTGACCTTGCTGTTTGGGTAAGTATCAGATTGGGTAATAACCTTATTTGTCACTATATTGCAATCCCTAGTTATCCACTTGGCATTTATGATCAGCTTTCCATTTACAGCCTGCTGCTGACATATTCCCCAGACTGTCCTCTGTGTTACTCATTAGCATTAGTGCTCTTTCTCTTGGTCTGAACTCATGGTCTAACATTAATCTTCTAGGTCTCTCAGACACCTTGTGCTGTGAAATTCTTAGGGACATCAAGCAATTCACTAGAAAAATAATCGTTTTCTCCAAAATAATACAGCAAATTATTATTTGAATACTTACTATGTTCTCATTAAAATAAGACATGTTTTCTTTCCAAAGAGACAGAAAAATCAGTTCCATTTTATTGTGTTTACAAGAGTAAATGACAATGTGATACATAGAAAAAAACCTCTCTTCAAACACTTCAGAACAATTAGAATTATGTAAAGAGCTCTAGTAGATTTTTTAAGATATTCAGAGACAATATATGTAGTTTGCATTTGAACAATGTAAAAGTAGTATCTTTTATTAATATTAATTCATATCTCCTGAAGTATATTATTCATTTTCAATACAGTATTATGCACTATCATCATTCTTATTCAATGTTGATTAAAAAATGACAACTCATACTCTAAAATCAATTAGTGATTTAAGTGTAGTGAAAGAATATTAGTCAAAACAGGATTTCTTTTTCATTTTTCTAAGCCAAAGAAATTTAATAACTTTATTAGCTTTTCTACTTTTTAATGTATCTCTCAACAATACTCAATAATTTATATGCATATTCTATTTTCTTTAATTAATTTTAATGTGTAGCCAGACTTGAGAATCACAGGTCCCACCTAACATGCAAAAGTGCTTACTTCATTCCTCTTCTACTTCTTTGGACCTGAAGGCATGCTTGTTCTTTCATTGACCTTTTGATTAAAAAATTACTGCCTTATCAGCAAACTTTAATATCCAGTGCCAATCATTCTCATTTTTGTCTGACCTGATGGGACCCATACAACTGACTAATTTTTGCATTATACTTGCTATATCTATTTAAATGAACTATTATCTGTATACTGATAGCATCTTATTAATGATTTCCAGCAAATATAAATGTAGGCTTCAAGGTTCATTGCTCCTTTAGACTACCCATCTTATCCCATAAGATCCCTAACAAATCTTTAGGTGGAGTTAATCACATTATGATTATATGATGATTATATAAATCATATAATCCACATTTGGAGATTTGTCATAAATACATTGAATTTGCTGCTAATTTAAGAACTTAGCTAGTTCTATGATGCTACTGTGATATAGCATTAATCTTTACTTCCAGGAATAAAGCTAATCTATGAGATTATCAAAATTTAAAACTGGAGGGGACAGTAGTTCTCAGTGGTAGAGTGTGTGCTTAGCATGCATGAGGTCCTGGATTCAATTCCCAGTACCTCCATTAAAAAATAAATGAACCTAATTCTCTCCCCTCCTCAAAAAATAAAATATAATTTAAAAATTATTTAGAAAATGAAATTTAAAATTGACATCAAAATACAGGCAAGTAGTATTACTCTAGGACTATCTGACAAACTTCCAGTCATGCCAGAGATTTGATAGACATTTAAAAAATTTGAATGCCTGGACATTTAAAGTAGCAGGTTTCTTTTAGTAATTTTGTTATTCATTACTCTAAGCTCAGTATTTCTCAAAAAAATGTCGTATCTAAGAAAGGATGAGTTTGTATTCTACAAAATTATGAATACAATAATTTACATGGGAAGTAGATAATTTTTCAATTTCACATTTACAACGTTCAACTCTGAGTTAAGGGTTCATAACATTGTAACAATCACCAGTGTTTTTCTAAAGCAAAAATAGACAATGACTCTTTTTGAATGTTGCATAAAATGAACTTATGCTTGGTTGGAATAATAGATTGTTTTAGCAAAGGTCTTCCAATGTGTCCTCCAAATTTTAGAATCTATATTTTCTTCTTTCTTTATTATATTCAATACAACATCAACCACTGACACTTTTCGTGAAATATATCTCAGATATCCCTCATAAATTACCTCTATTTCAAGCCCCATAGCATTATTTCCACATTTTAATTCAGTGCTAACCCTTTTTCCTGCTTCTGGTTTCTCTCACCTGTCCTAAATACAAATGTAGAATAATTTTAAAAAGTGAGGATGTGTTCCATCATGAAATAAAGAAATCACTGTTACACTAACTAATATCTTCAAGTTTATGTGCAAGATCTTTGAATGCCCGTTTCTGATTCATTTCTCACTAGCTCACTTCTTCATATTCTTTTATTTTCTTCCTCTCCTAAAATGCATGCCACAACTTCACCTTGTTTCAAATTATGACCACTCCTCAGAGGATGGTGTCTGCGTTGACTAGAAACATTATGGAAAATGTGTTTTTACTTATTAGCATAAAATTGTGAATCATGCATGTTATAAGGTCATTCTTATTTTCTCCTTCAGAATTTCAGAGTGATACATTTTTTCTCTTTGCAGATATGTGTATTAAAATAATATTTCTTCTGCAAACAGAAGTAGTACTCAGCTTTGAGTGATATGTTTAATAAAATAGATACTAATTTTGTGGGAGGCATAAATGTTCTAAAAACAGGAATAAGTACATAAAGGTATCATGAAAACCTGTCTACCAAGAAACAAAATTCAGAATTTGCACATTTTGGTTACAGCATACACATAACAAATTTTGATATAAAATGTTTCCTTGTAATCACTGTTTCAAAGAAACATATTTGGATAATTACACAGAGAATATGTATGTGTATGTAGGTTTGTATGTATTTTATCAAAGACCGTAATTGTTAAACTCATGGTCAATTTTAATATTGGTTTATCTGACAGAAATCAGCTTTGTGTCTGTTGACATGCAGTTTGCTCATTCTGTCCATCATATTCTCGAAATCTTTTCCTTTAGCTAATTAGAAAAACTTCAAAAAGTATTTTGAGTAATAATTACATTAAACAGAGAGTCTGTAATTGAAGTGTTGTGGTTACGATAACATTAAAAGAAACACAATTTTTGTCTTTATGAAATTCTACTTATGCTTCCTGTTTTAAAGAATGCTTTGATTTTCTTTCATTAACTATTTACTTAAATATTCTTTGACAGTGTGTTTGATGGGAAATTTAAGAACATATACATTCACATTTGTATATGAATATGTATATTTATACATCTATAAGTATACATATTTGTAGGTCCATATTGTATACTATAAGGTATAATCTATACATAGATACATATATAAATATATATATTACATTTAAAGTCTACACTTATTCTATTTAGAAGAAGTAGTCTTATATTTTTATATGCCAATTTCTTCTTATTTTAAAACATGCCCTAACCGTGTCTGTGAAGCATTACAGCACACTACCTAAAGGGCAAGAGAGATGGGGGGAGATTTAATCTCTTATCTTAGAATAAAGTCCGTGCTCTTGGGTTTCCTGAAGCCACGGAGATTCAAAGAAAGCCTCATGAGTGTGTAATTCCTCTATAAGGCACTAGGAAGCTACAAGCATAGGCTATTTGATGTGTTAGTGCGAGAGCTGGAAAATTGTCATCTTTTTTAACTAATGTAAGTCTTTGCTAATATATGAAGGAGAAGCAATTTTCCTTTATTAGCTAAGAAAACAAGATTTTAAAAATTGATTCATGTGGACTGTGAGAAAAGGAGGGTGAAACTGGTTAACAGCAACAAAGTTCTTAGCTCTTACAGACCACAGAACCACAGGATTATATCACTGTGAACTGAAACATCATGGAAATGGGGTTACCTACTCAGTAAGTTATGAAAGAGACAATTATTAGAGAAAAAATAGACATGAAAAATACCCTTATCCAGTACATGTATGGGATATGAAATATTTGCTGCGATTAAGGGACTTTGGAAAATCATGGATATGAAAATAATGTGATCTACAGATACATAATTTTGGTCAAATTAATGCAAATATACTCTTAAAATTCATATTTTGAAAAATAATCATCTTGTTCACAAAATCAATGATTCTCCACGCATCTGGCATACAAATTACACGGAGTGGATATGGATTGTGTCAGGATGTGTGATGCAGTATGAGGAATTACTGAAGCACTGATTGAGTAATGCCATGAAAAAATGTACGTTTTAGAAAGATGGTAAAAATAGACCTGGTTGTAGCATTGAGAAGGAAATTTGGGCTGGGAAAATTGAAGAAAAGATGATCATCTAATGCTTTAGAAGAATGATTACAGAGATCTGAACCACACCAATGTACTGCATATCAAAATTTGAGATTGCTTTGAGAAAACATGGCCGATGGAATAGACTGGACCTAGTAGCTAATTTAAGTGAAACAAGTAAAGGAAATATTAGTCAAATAAGACCCCGAGATTAGATTTTGGGGAAATTTATTTTAATAGGCAGAAATTTTCAGAATGAAGAAATAAGTTTCATTTGATCTTGGTTGAGTTTTATGTATGTGCTGTAATTACAACTTTTAATATTATTAGAAACACTAGGTAGAGAACAAAATAATATCTTTTATTTTACTTTTGACCTTTTTTGGAAATTTCATCACCAATATTCCTTTCCCATCTCTGCATTAATTCTTCAGGTGTTTTATAACTTCTGTTACATGTTGTTTTTCTTCCCAAATTATTGAGGAAAACTCCTAGCAGCATAGAAACAAAGCACTTGTTATCTTTTTTTTTTATTCACCAATTATTTTCTCACAATCTGCATAATTTGCACATGTTTCGTACCTTAATTTTGGTTCCTACATTCTGGTTTGGCTAAGAGTTTTTATAGCTGCTGTGATTTTTTATCCTATTTATCCTATGACCTCAGGATTCATTATATTGTCATCTCCCAGAAAGCATGACTGCATTGTGTGTTTTCAAATTGAAGGTTACATGCTGTAATATCATGGTGAGATCCTTTTAACCTCCACTTCATGTATAAAAATAATGGATTCAGCATTTCAGCAACTTGTCAAAGACATGCCTACAACAGCAGGTTTTCTGACAAACACATTCATACGTCTTTCACTGCCTTGTGCCTATTCTCAGGTCATATATATGATTATGCTTAGCATGTTATTATGTTTTTTCTTTGAAAAATGGATACTAAAAATTGTGAAACTCCCTGCTTATGAACAATGACCACCTAATCATATGAGTTGGTATTTATGTCATAGTCATCCCTTTAAATAATGTAACTTAAATATAATATTTTAAGCCATCTTCATGATAGATTTTCAAAGCCCCCGACCTAAGAAGGAGAAACATCACCTGAGTTACTGCAATGGTAACCTACCTTAATGATTTCTCATATCCCATGTGCCAAACAAGAAAGTAGAAGAGATGAAACTTTCACTTTGTAAGGTTTAATCTGCAATTATTCCTCCTCAGCATATATTATAAAAAATATGAAGATGTTAAAGCTAAAACAAAATTCAGATCCCTCTGTTTTTGGGGGGACATGGGGGCGTTCTTAGTAAGAAATGGGTCTACATGATCCTGAGCCTGAGACTCTCCAGTACCTGAGATGAGTAATTCTAAGACAAACTGAAAAAAAAAAAAAAGAATGAAAGAAAAAACTTTATAACCTCTTGCAAAAATACTAGAATGGCCCATAAAGTTAAGGAATATTATAAATATGATTCAGTGCATAGCATACATTAGACTGTGATTTCCTGTATGCTTACATCAAGTTAATACCCAGCAATTCAATTAAATGAAAACGATTTAAAAGGAAAGATTCCCTTAATAATGTAACAGTGCAGTTTCTGGTTAAAATATATGACAGTATTTATGGTCATTTATTCAAACCTCCACTAAGTTCAGTGGATATTGCTTTATGAATTTTGAAGGAAGAAGCAAACACAAGTTCAATGAAGCAGCTATCTCTCTACCAGTGTCAGATAATAAAATATTTCACAGTAAGTAGGCATTTGTATTAGATTAAAGCTGCCCTTCATAACGTACTGGAGCTGTATACTTTTAGCATTTTCTTCCACCCTTATGGTATGCAAATATAATCATTATAACATTTTACTGAAGTGTTTAGCATGTTTCTACACCATCTAAATTGGTAAAAATGAATTGCAGTAGCATGCATTATTAGTATGAAAAGCCACAAAAATTACTCACATAATACAACTTTCATATCAGAGGATTTAAACTCCTCAGTCTTGCTCTTCCTAGTTGTGCACACAAGCAGAATGATGAGGCACTAAGTGTTCTACTTACTCTTTTGGAAAGTGGCCCTTCTCTCTAGGGATCAGAATGAGAATCCTGCCTGGCAAAGCGGTATTTGTAGCTTCAACGAACAAAATAGTTACCTCAGATAAATCTAATCTATCTGATGTATAGAACTGTCTATTTCCCCATTTCCATTTCAGTTTTATGCAGTGTATTGAATCCCCCCAAAATGAATGAATAAATAAATTTTTTTAAAAAAGAAGAGAGAGATAGAAAAGGAAAGAAAAATTGTAAGGACTTATCATTGGGAAAATACTGATAGAATGGAGACATTGAGTAATGCTTTTGACCAAAAGTAGGATGGAACTTTACTTTTTGAATTTTAAGAGCTTTCCAAAACTACAAATTGCCCAGTGTGTCTATTTACTAGTTTTCCCCATGAAATACTCTAGCTGATCTACTGTGAAAAATATGGGAACATATGGTGTGGGTCCTTAAGACTGACTATAAAGATGTATGCCATGGAGTTTCAAAGGGAAGTATCTTTTTAAGTTGTCCTAAAAGCAACAATTTTTGGGGGGGACAAGAAATTATTGGGGCGATTTTTAGCTTATTTTCTCATGGCATGTTCTGTATTAATATATCTTCAAATCTTTATATTACTAAATAAAAGAAACAAACATGACTTTTTTTTTTTAGCTATTTGCCCTACTGAGAATCATGGGGGAGACAAAAGAAATTCTTGATTTTGTTTAATTTCCTCTTATTAATAATTTATTGCAGTCATGTCACATGATTGCTAGGATAGGAGACATCCTAAACCAGTTTATTCTATAAGACTCCTGAGGGGGGGCAGCCAAGATGGTGGAGTAGAAGGATGCTCTTCGCCCATAAATACACCAAGAGAGACATCCACGGATCCACCCATTCACTCAGAACACCTGCTGAACTTTGATAGAACATCACCTTCTTCAAAAGAAAACATTCCTCACAAATCTGCTAGGAGGAAAAAAAAACAAAGAAAAAGGAAAAGTAAATTAGTGCAGGACCTGTGCCATGGGGAGGGAGTGGCAAAGGAGGTATAGCGCTCTTACGCTGGGATGCAGCCTCACAGATGGGGAGGTCAGCAGGGACAGAGAGGCAGCCCCTGAGGCTCAGAGGAGTGCACAGCAGCCTCTTGGCCAGCAGAACAAAGAGAAACTGGCACAAAGGATGCTTGTGATCCCCAGCCTTAGACATGAGCCAGGGGCTTGGGCTGGGACTAGCTGCCTGAGATGGGCAGAGGGCTGTGGCCGACTGCACAGAGGCAGCCTCAGGGCGCTGGGGTGTGCTGTGCACCATGGCTGGGAGTGTACACAGAACAGAACAGCCTGGGTCCCCCATAAAAAAATAATATACAACCCAGTCCAAAAATGGCCAGAAACCTTAACAAGCAGTTTTCCACTGAAGACATACAAATGGCCAATAGACATAAGAAAAAATGCTCAATATTGCTAATTTTCAGAGAAATGCAAATCAAAACTACAATGGGTTATCTATCACCTCACACCAGTCAGAATGGCCATCATTCAAAAGTACGTGAATGATAAATACTGGAGAAGGTGTGGAGAAAAGGGAACCCTCTACACTGCTGGTGGGAATGTAGTTTGGTGCAGCCACTATGGAAAACATTATGGAGATTCCTCAAAAAACTAAAAATAGACTTACCATATGATCCAGCAATCCCACTCCTGGGTATATATCAAGAGGGAATTCTAATGCATAAATACAAGTGCACCCCAATGTTCATAGCAACACTATTTACAGTAGCCAAGACATGGAAGCAACGTAAATGCCCCTTGATGGATGACTGGATAAAGATGTTTTGGTATATTTATACAATGGAATACCACTCAACCATAAAAAATACCATTTGCAGCAACATGAATGGACGTAGAGATCGTCATTCTAAGTGAATGAGAGAGAAAGAGAAAGAAAAATACCAGATGATATCACTTGTGTTTGGAATCTAAAGAAAAAAAAAAGACACTATGTACTCAGCTACAAAACAGAAAAAGACTCACAGATATGGTAAACAATCTTATGTTTACCAGGGAAAAGGGGTGGGAAGGGATGAATTTGAAAGTTTGAAATTTGCAAATATTAGCTACTATATGCAAAAATAGATTTTGAAAAAGACTTCTATATAGGAAAGAGAACTACATTCAATCTCTAGTAATAACTTTTAATGAGAAAGAATATGAAAACAAATATCTGTGTGTATGTGCATGACTGGGACATGGTGCTGTACACCAGAGATGGACACGTTGTAACTGACTGTACTTCAATAAATAAATAAATAAATAAATAAATAAATAAAAAGACTCCCAAGATGTGACAAAGAGGCACTATCAATGGCATCTCTGCTAGGTACTGCTTGTTTTCAATGAAAGAATGACACTTTCAATATCAGTAAATGTCGTACAGCAAAAGCGTGGACCGGGGTTGGGTAAACGTCTTAGTTAGAAGTAGGAGTGTGAAAATACTTGCTCTGACACTTAGAAACATCCTCAAAATCTAATATCTAAAATGTAATGCCTTCATCCACAACACGGGGATTATAAAACATATATGAAATAAATATGAAGAATATAAATGTATATATAAGTATATACGTATATATATAATGTGTATATAAAGTCTCAGAAGCCTATGAACATTCAACAAAGATAGTTTTACTGCTATCAAAAAGATACTCAGTGTGCTTAATTTTTCCCGTAAACATAAATTAAAAACAAATACACTGAACATGCGAATGAAAATACAAGAAAACATCAAATGTCTATGACCTTTATGAATGAAACAAAATACATGTCTATGGCTTACATTTTTATAGCCATCATTATCATCATAAACCTTCATATTTCTGATTCTTAAACCTCATGACCAGATCAAAATAAGAATGGTCTTTGATTCCGTAAAGTTTTGGACTGAAATTTAGGGATCCTCATTTTGGAAATTTGAATAATCTCTCCAAATGAATTTTTTCAGTCTCTGAAATGATACTTTCAGGTAACTGTGAGGATCACATAAAATAGCATATAGCTTGCCTGGTACCTAGTAACCAATATTCTTGAGTTTGAAACAGCGCATTCCCTGACTCATGGTATCCTGGAAAGTGAGGCATGAAGTTGTCATTTATGGAAGACAAATAATTTTAGTCACAGTTGCCCAGAAGTTAAAGCAGGTACAGGCAGAAAGGGGGTAGGTGATGGTATTTGCTAGAATGCACTGTAAGGGCAAGAAACCCAGGCCTGGCATTGAAGGGCAAGTTCATCAGCAAATGCTGAGCCCTGTGCCTTTTCACTTGCTCACTACGGAAGGGAGTCATTAACAGACTGCTTCTGAACCCCCTAAATCTCTGCCCCTCTACTCCACCCATTGAACAGGGCTATCCAAGAATGAGTCCCTCCTCAGTACATATAAACCCCAAGAGGAAATAAATAGCATTTAGGGAATTTGGTCAGGGAATTTAAGCACCAAGGTACTTTGCATATAATATATGAGCTTAACAAATATTAATAATAGTAATAATATGTTTTTAAAATATATTTATAGGAAAGAACTGTATTAATCATTTAATTAAAAAATAGGAAAAGCAAAGTGAAAATAAAAAAGGAGCAATGGAGAGAATTTCCAAGGAAAAGTTTGACAGAAAAATAATTGTAAGTGTCTTATTAATCAATGTTCTAGGAATTGATATAGGTGTTGGAGACAGAGTAACTGCAAGGAAGATATAAAATTAGTAATATGGGGGGCAGTGGGGAGAAAGTGGATTATGAATGATGTAGACTGAGTGGACTGGGAAGACATCTCCAACCAGGAGAACGTTAGCTGAGATGTGAATAATATGAAACTTTGGGTGTTAAGAGTTTTGGCTCTCTGTATGAGATCAGGTTGATTTCACTTGTGGTATGAGAAATATTCTAGTGCACCTGACGTGGGCTGGACCTGGGAAAAAAATCATGTGAGGTGATATAGGAGCTGTGGACTGGGGCACTGCTGTGACAAATGCTGACAGTCATGTTATGAGTACAGTGGGGTTTCACTTAGGGAAACAACCAAGTTGTTGGTCTGTCTGCGGAGCCAAATAGTGTAAAACACCCAGGTGTATTTTCTAAAGATAAATACAGAGCTTATTAATAAGGTGTGTAAATGAAAAGCAACGACAACAACAAAACATCGTGTTTGGACCCTGAACTATTATTAAAAGGGTTGTATTGACCTGTGGATGGAATCTGAGTGTATTTTGTATCACATGTGTTTCCAGTTCTTCAAACTAACTGAGTATCTTTTCTCTCCACACATCCTGTAGCTCCAGCTTTGTGCCCATGATCTCTGCATGTTGTGTTATCAGCATGCAGTTCAATAAACAGCCATCGATAGACTAATAAGGCTAAATGTAGTCGTTTGCATTTTATTCTGACAGATGGAGAGCCACAAGAGAGTTTTAAGCTAGAGGGGAGCAAATCCATCTACATATTAGAGAGACTACTCTGGTTAATTTGTAACAAATGGAATACTAGAAGGCAAAAGTTGCAGCAGAGTGGCTAGTTCAGAGGCTGTTATAGAAGATTACAAATAATCCAGCTTTACAGGGGCTGTAAGGAAAAATAATTAACTGATGATTCTATGCCCAAACAAGTGGTCATGGAGGTAAAGATTCTAGAGGCTGTGCTAAGATAGAAATGAGGTTAAGCGAAATCTTAAAAGCCTAAAATAAAAAGTCTATTCTAAATTACGTAATGTTTATTTATTCATAAATATATTTATTTGTAATTTTAAACCCACTAGTTAAGAAATAGCTCTTCCAAGTCTTAATGAGCCCCTTCCAGGGAGCTCCCCTGAGGCTCAGGAAGCCAGCCTGTTTTGCGAATAATACCACCGGTGAGAAAACTGGGGAAGGTCTAAAATCAGCTTGTGAGTTACCTCCAGTAAAAGACACGAGGAGCTGCGCACTCTGAATTCCATCATGAAGGAGGGACGGCAATAGATTCGGATGGTTCCATTCTGATTAAACCTGAGTCACCACCAAACATTAATGGTCCCCAGTCATCTGCACAGACACTCCATCATCCTCAGACACTCCCCAGTCAATACAGGGCATCCAACCCCCCCCCCAGGGGGCCCTCCAGGATCTGCTCGCCTCTCAGAAGAATATCCTGTGTTCTCAGTTTCTCAGCCTTTCACCTTTTTCCCTTGGCCTAAAACCAGTTTTTCTCTACCCTGGATGCACATTGTAGTCAGAAGAACCGCCACCAAACAAGAAAACCAATGAAAATCCATCTCCACTCTGCACGCAGACCCATTTAAATCAGAAACTCTAGGAGTGAGGCCTGAATATCAGCATTTTCAAAGTTCCTCAGGTGAATAGAATGTGCTTGCAGGAACACATCTTTAAAAGAAAACGAATTTGCTCCAGAGAACAAGCTTCCTGTGCCTCCTTCTAAGTTGAGGTCCTGCTCTCACATGTTGCTCTTGTCGGAGTCGGGAGGCCACTTAACTGTTCTGACTCTATCACTATTTCTAGGCATGTTACTCCTTCTCTCTCCTTTGAAGGAAAAAAAAATAATAATCCTAGGTTTTTTCCCTATACCTGTGTGCCTCAGACTTTAATGCTAATCCCGTGAGATTCTTGTTAAGATGTACTGCAGACTCTGATTCGGCAGGTAGATCTGGAATAGGATTCTGAGACCTGCATTTCTAGAAACCGCCAGTTCCTAAAAACTCCAGTGCTTGCTGGTCCATGAACATACCAGGGAGTCACAGAGCAATAGCTTCCTCTCTCCTGGGTTCCCTTGCCTGCTCTCTCTCCCATTCTGTTCGTAGAAGACTTTAGCCTCTGGTTCACAGAATTTCTTTCTTCCCCATCTCCTTCCACTGGCTTACGATACCAATATCTATATTGATGAAATGATCTCATCCTGGACTCTTTATGTCTTCATCACCTCAGATTCAAAGATGCTTTTCTTCTCTTCAGCCCAGTACTCTACACCTTAGCCATTATAACAAGACTGCGGGTGATACCTCTATTTTAAGCATCTCATTTCTGCCCTCCTGCTGCACCATTCTCTCCTCCTGTGCTCTTGCAGCTCTCCTGAGCTGTCTGTTCACAGCCATGACGCCTTGAATTCATCAAGACCCTGAGCACTGAGCTTTCTCAGAAGTACCGCCTTTCGGCTTCACTTCCCCGCGCGTCCGTCTTGGTGGAGAGCAGAGGCAGGAGAGGCTCCTATCCTGTCTGGTCCCCACAGTGAGCTGTCAGCTGCTGAGCAGATCTCCTAAGACGCTTGTCAGCGGCCGGGGTGCCTGTGCACATCGATCCTGACGGACTCCACAACTGTACATGCCCAGTAAGGAAATGAGAGACTGTTGGAGACCGATACGGGACTTGTATTTCTGAAACAAAAACAAATGTAGAGAAGGACTGGGGAATGTTTGTGTTGATTGTCATTGAGATGGGATTAAGTAGTCTATTCCTTACATTTCCAAGCCTCATTTAATACAATCCTAATTCTAGAGTGTAGCTATATTACTATGTTTTCACCGACTATGTGTTTTCATCACTTACTCTAGTTCCATTGGAAATTTGGAGGGAAAAGCATATCAATGCTAGCAAGACATGATTTTAAGGTAGAAGTTAAAAAATGTAGGCTATGTTTAGGGAAGGAGTGATCAGTGATTACTTAAGTGTGCACTAAAAGTAGTCAGGTCTGGAACACGCTGTCTTCACCAGGATCTAACCCAGAATTTCACACTGCATTCTACAGCTCTGCATTTATAAATGTATAATAAATTGCTATGGTGATTTGGAATGTGAGAAGCAATCCAGGTTATGGTAAATGTGTCTCCAAGCCCCTAGCTAAAATTCAAAGCAGAGCACAATTTACGTAGGTTATTTTCATTTTCTGCTTGATTTCACCTTTATTCATTTCTGTTTATTAGTCTTCCTGGTTTAGCTATTTTATTTTTGCTTGCAACCTCAAAAAAACACAGTAAAAACACTAAAAATAAATTTGAAAAATAGTAATAATAATAAAATTTCTTACACCATGCCGTATGTCTAATACACTTAAAATGATTTACTTCACTACAAATGTGTTTGGGAGAAAAATCACCTCTTGCATTACAGTTATGAAGAATTTGAAAGATAAGCTTTCATATGAGGTTAAAAGAGGTTTTGAAAGACATCTAATATTCATCCTTGAATTGGTACAGGTATTAAAATGTCAGTATACCCAAAA
Organism: Vicugna pacos; assembly: GCF_048564905.1. Taxonomy (NCBI): domain Eukaryota; kingdom Metazoa; phylum Chordata; class Mammalia; order Artiodactyla; family Camelidae; genus Vicugna; species Vicugna pacos. The sequence continues at coordinate 6,970,015 of NC_132994.1, read as the reverse complement.
GAAGACTGCTTTAAGAAGTAAAATATTAAATAAATAAAGCACAGAAAGATATGGGTCAAGAATGTATCTAGTAGAGAAACAGGCAGTTCAGACTTAGTCCAGAGTAACTTAGTTTATGCAAGATGGCAAGAGTGGTACACCGTGCTTGCAAAATTCATTCTCCTGCCTTTTCCCATGCTACCATGTTTCCAGTTCTTGATTCTTTTCTATGCTGCTGTCTTATTTACCTTGTTTATATGTTTGGTTTTACTAGAGCCACATGCCCCAGTTAATTCATTCTCCCTAGCTGCTTGCCATGGTTCCTGGATTTTAAATTGTCTCCCAGCTATTGGCACCCACTTTCTCTTCTCTCTCTAAAAGGCATGCTTTGACACAGCTGGAAGACTTCTGCAATAATGGCCAGGAATGGTGTGTTGCCTAGTTGCAGAGTCTGAGGCACCCAGGGGCAGAAGAATGGACTTCCACTCCCATACAGACACCTTATACGACAGCAACAACAACTATCAATTACCTAGGAATTAACTTTGAATATAGGAGAGCCAATGAGGATAATATCGAAACTCCTATAAATGCAGAGATGATTTGAATAAGTTGAGATACGTCTATGCTCATGGATAGGATTTCTAAGTCTTATAAGACCTGTCCCCTACATTCTCACTAGATTTTCATCAATGCTGATCAGAATTCTAGTTACATTTTTCTGTGGATCACCAGATTTACTCTAAAACTTATTTGGAGCTATAAAAGTTTATGTGTAGTGAAAACAATTTAAATAAGAAGAGTGCACGAGGGAAGATTTAACTTAGCAAATAAGAAGACTCATAAAAATATATTGGGATAAAATAACAGTGTGTTATTGTCTCAAGAATAAGCAAAGAAAGTACAGAGCAAAATAAGAGAGTTTAGAGACAGACCTATAAATGTATAGAAACTTAACATAAGATGAAGGTGGTTCCACAAAGCAATAAAGAAAACTTGCATTTTATATATTGAACAAACTGGCTCACTATGTGGAGGAAAATTGTGACCCTACCAAACAGCACATACATAGATAAAGCAAAAATGCATTAAAGGCTTACATATAAAATCATGAAATTAAAATTATAAATTCTATTGCATATGAAATAACAAAGCTAATGAAAAATTAAGACAGTATTAACTTTACCTAGAATGTAAGAGAATTTCTAAATCATTTGAATTCAATTTTATCAGCTTTAAGGATACCTTAACCAACAAGGACACCATTGGCAGCAGACTGATCGTGACAGAACGTTCTATTTGTGAATTGACACATTAATATGCAAAGTGTGACTGTAAGTGAAAAATAAAAGGCAGTAACCTCAATGTAAAAACAGGCAAAATACAAAAAGGTAATTTACAGGATGCAAAACCCTAAAGCCTATTAGAATGTGAGATGATGTCAAAATTATTGATGATCAGGTGGGGATGAAAGCAAAATTAACAATCAAAAAAGTGTGGATTAACCAGTGAAAATAACTGTTGCAAGGACTAAGAGGTATGATCAATGCAACCTCCTTCACATGAGGTTTGAAAAAAATAAATCACCCAGGAGAGTGAACACATACTGAATGTGGATAAACTCTAGATCCTCCTATGTCAGAATCTATTTTACCTTTTCTTGTGTGAATTTTTGGGCTTTCTATAATTCAGAGCATTTTGTTGATCATATGGTGGACATTTATTCATTTCGAAATCACTGAAATGCATCTTTAAAAATGATTGATAGATTAGTACTTGGATTTCTTGAGATCGATATTGCGTGGTATTTATTTCCTTAAAAAGAAGCTGAAATGCATAAACCATTTTTTCTACTAGCTGTATGACTTCTCATTAAACATGTCAAAACACAGCTACTTGATTTCTGGGTAATTTTTGACACAAGAGAAAATAAGTATGTTTGGTTTGATATTATTTCACAGAAAATCATATTTACGGATAATGATGGTCAGTGCACATGGACTGAGCTAAAACATGGGTTTTTCTTCTTCTAAGTATGACATTCAATAATTTAGATAAATATGAATAAGAAAATAATTTAATTTTGCTAATGCTTAAAGTTCAAATATAATTTTAGTAAAAGATCAAATTTTATTTTCACAGAAATGGTTTGGAAAGGGTTAGTCTATAGTTTAGCAAAAATACATTATTCTGAATAAATCTGTAGGAGATAAAGTTCACCCCAAAAATTGGTTTAATGTTTCTACTCAATTTTTTGTATATATGTATGTTCATTGAAGTATAGTCAATTTACAATGTTGTGTCAATTTCTGGTGTACAGCCTAATGGTTTGATTTTAAAATTGTTGCAATTTAAAAAAACTAGTAGAAGTATTGTATTACTTGATTACCTCTTTTTGCTGGGTATAATGAAATTATAGAAAGTACCTCCCATAATCTCAAATAATCTTAGCAATGATATTAGTTCATTACTATTCTTCCCTCTTTACACAAGAGAAGTAGAGTATAATATTACATGAAAGTAAACATTTTCATTCCATAATCTCCTTAATGCTTTTTTATTATTCATATACATTTCATTTGAGAAACACAAGGCTATTCAGATTTAAGATAGAGAATTATTTCCCTGAGGTTACCCTCGAGAAGAGCAGGGAGAATAAGGAAAGGTGGAAAAGGCTGAACAAAAACGTGTGTCTAAATGCTTTGAGATAACTGCCTCGTCCAGATCCAACTAGAGGACACCCGTTAACTTTCAATACCTCCTTAATACACTCTTTCCTATTATACTTTTGATTAATAATTATTCTTCTATTTCACATGCTTTTTCTCTTTGTCTGAATAGACTTCCACTAACTAATATCCTTAGCCTCCACAGCAGTTGTCAGATGTCCCCCAAAGAGCACCAGAAAAAAACTGCTGATCAGAACAACCAAGTTTATTAGACCAGTTGGGAAGAACGCTACTTTGGCAGAGTGTTAGCAGTGCTTCAGATGGGAAAGGCAGGGGAGCGTATATATATATAAATAAGGTATATAAATATACAAATATATACTAATAAAAATAATATAAGTATAAATATAAATATAAATATAAACTATATAAAAATACACCAGGGCCTTTGCTGGATGGTCCTGGGGTAGGTCTGACCAGGCAGGTTCCTTGGGCAGCATCTATGACGTCACAGCTTAGGACAGTAGACATAATGTAGCGAGAGCCTTGAAGCAAGAGTCGATAGTAAAATGTGATCAATTCTTCTTGGTAAGTGAGCTACATTAGTTTGTTTGCATTATCTCACAGAAGCAAGTGACTACCTTATTTTGGCTTGAAATCAAAACTATGTATGATAGGAAGAGAAAATATGTTTGGTCCCAGTATAGGTTAATAAAGAAAATTCTGTTGATTTCAGTTCTCACACGCTACACAGTCATTTGTTTGATTCCATAATTTGAAATGATAAAATGTAGGCCGATTTTTTAAGCATTTATTGGACTCACAGCCAACGGAAGTAAAATGTGTATTTTTTTTCCTTGATTCAGGCTTTCTCAAATTAAAATTATTTCTTTTCTTGCTATTTAACCTTGAATAAACCATTTAAGCAATAATATTTGTAAACAATAAAATCTCTAAATTTTAGTAATAGTAAAATTATAGTGATAATACTTTGCCTGCATACTTGAGGAGGATTAAGTGAATGATACAATAAAGGATTGAGTTTGGGACCTGAAACAGATTATTCACCCAGTCATTCATTCATTCAACAAAAATTGGATATGTACTAAGTTATTAGACATTATGGACACACGATAAAAGAAAGAGATAATTATTAAGTCACTGATTCCTAGAAAAGTATTGGATGCAGATTAAAAATGATTATGTTATAACGACTTGCAACTTCACCATGTCTACTTAATTTCAATAAAAATGTTGCATGAATCAAAGGAACCCTGGACAATTGTGCTTCCCAGTGTTCTATCCTAATGCAAAGCATGAGTTATTGTTTTCCAAAGGAGATTTAAAAATTACAAAGAAGGACAAATGAAAGCATGATATATTTTATAAAACAATTTTTACTTGTCTTAAATTTAGTTTTGCTAATTTTAGTACATTATATTAGAAAACAGAAGTCATCTTACAATGCCATAAATGAGAAAAGTTACAAAAAGTGCAATTAATTGAATTAAATTGAGCATATAGGTAAATAAGTGTACTTCACTCTCCACTAGCAAAGCAAGGAATTGAAGTCTTTTCCACAGAACTTGACCCTCTAGACAGGTTGTGATACGGAATTCCTGTTCAAACCAGTGAATAACTGGGGGCTAGGGGAGCAATACAAAAGCAGGGGATTAACCAACTAGAGAGGGTGTAACGTGTATCATGACTCGATGTTATGTCTTATAAAAATAGAAGAGGCTTTGGTGAAAACTTGCAATTAAAGACTGTCTCCCAGCTTTCTTAACTTTTTACTAACTGACTTAAGACACACACACACACACACACACACACACACACACACTCATACACACACACGCACAACAGAATGGATTCATTCTGGCAAATAGAAAGGAGCTTCTCATGATTTTTGACCAAAATGTTTCCTAAATTCTCAACTAGTAAAAATATTTCCTTTATCAGAAGCAGGTTCATACCGTTAAATTCAACATTGAGAGCAAAGGGGACTTTGCGGATCATCTGTTTTTATAAACAGATAAGCATTTGATTGAGATATTCTTTTTACATGTCACATTCAGGAAAGTTATGAATTGTTATTTCCAAACGGATGAATTTGATGCACTAAAAACTGTGGTGCCTGGAGATCATCATTCTAAGTCAAGTAAGCCAGAAGGGGAAAGAAAAATACCATATGCTATCACTCATATGTGGGATCTAAAAAAGTAAAAAAGAAAACACTAATGAACTTATCTACAAAACAGAAACAGACTCACAGACATAGTAAACAGTCTTACGTTTACCAGAAGAGGAAAGGAGGACGGAAGGAATAAATTGGGAGTTCAAGATTTTCAAATATTAACTACTATAATAAAATAGTATAGCACAGAGAACTATATTCAATATCTTGTAGTAATCTATAATGAAAAAGAATATTAAAAATAATGTATGTATGTATATGGATGAGTGAAACATTATGCTGCACACCAGAAAAAATGGATGCATTATAAACTGACTATACTTCAATAAAAAAATAAAGAAAAATAAAAACAATATTTATAAAAGAACTATGGTACACTAAAGAGAGAATGTGATTTGGACTCAACAGTTTTTATAAATCTGTCACACAGGATAATTGTGTATATTTAACAGATATCCAACCCAAACAGAGAAATAGCTTGCACTTATATTTGAGGTTTTATAATTTTTATCATAACTTAAACATTCACATGTCTAATAAATAGCATAACTATTATTTGTCTTGACTATGTTAACTCATACTGAATCACAGTGATATTAATATTAAATTAAAAGCTAAATGGAAAAGCTATTTTGCCTGAAGGAACAACAGTTTGTTAATCTTAATCACACAAACCTTGTACATCTGCAGAAAACAGCACTGACCAAGAATTTAATTGTTCCTCTAAATGTTCTGTGAAGTGTTTGAAGAGTTGTAATTTATTTACTTAGAAATTACCGACACAGTTGCTCTGCCCCATCACATACTTCTTTTGTATTGCACTATGATTTAATGATTTCTTGTACAAAACTAGTCCAAGCCAATTAAAAAGCAAATAAATAGTCACAGTGGAGGGTGAATTGCCTTCTCTGCCTTCACGAAGCAGGTGTGCCTGCATCCGATAAGATGGTGTCAATCTGTTAAAATTGCACTGAAGCCATCCCCCTCCGACACTAGCAGCAGAAAAGCTTTAACACGTTGGACAAATGCTCGGGGTCATTTGTCTAAGTTGTGGTAAAAATCTAAGGGCCAGTAAAGCCACAATATTTCTTGCAGTGCATTAATCTTGAGTTTAAAATAATGGAAAATGTTATAAAAGGGAACAGTTAAAACATACTTTGTTTGGGGCTTAATTCAGCCTCTTTTTCCCCTTCATATTTTTCAAGTAGAATAATATGTTGTGTACCATCATAGAGCAGAGCAATAGAGTTCTAGTTGTTCAGTGTAGACAGTCCATCTGTAGAGTTATAATAAAACAGTTGCTGGTCTGTCTGTTTCACATGACTTAATGCTCCGTGGCCGCTTCCTATGCCCCATTCTGTAGAGTTTAGAATAATGTTTCTTCTGTCCAGAACAATAACAGATATTGTGATTAAGGTGTTAGGTAGTTAGATAAGTGGGGGCGCTGGGCAGATGAGGTGGAGGAGAGGGAGGATGTGTTCCGGAAGATGGCAGTGCACCCACCTTCAGCGTAAAGGGGCTTTACTGCCTCTAAATGAACACCTGCAAGAAACCATTTGGAAGCTGATGGCCATGACTGCACAGCAGCAACAAGGACCTAACCAGACATGACCCAGTGCTCATTGTAATATAATTAACATTGTGGTTTAGACACCACCCCCACCATGGATTTTTCTATGTGCATCATGGGTAAGGACATAAGCAAAAAGGGACGAGCATGACTAAGCGCTCCAGAGCCAAGAGCTGCCAATCAATCAAGATACCACCTCTAAGAGAGGGTATAAGAGAATAGACCAAAGAGCACTGCTGTCCACCCTTGGACCAGCCTGCCTCCCATTCTTGGAGGTGTACTTTTGCTTTGCTAATAAAATCTTCAAAATCTTTCGCTACACAACACTTTCATCTCTTGTTTGAATTCTTTCAGACAGGAAAAGAACCGAGTTATTTTTGTTTGTTTTTTTGTTTGTTCCTTTGTTTGTTTATTTGTTGCCTTTGTGGGCTAACAAAGGTATTAATGCCAGAAGATGATGGGTACCATAATTATACAATTCTAGTTTAATTTTACTAATGTAATTTAAGAGTAATGTCTATTATTTCTATATTAAATTACTTACTATTACAGACTCACTCTTTTGTAATAAAGATTCTGTCTCAAGTTTTTGATGTTTGACTATAGGAGGACCCACAGGATTTGTGTTTAACTTTTAAAAATTTAAGGCACCATGGGGTGCTTTTGACGTCAGTGTTGTCAGATGTGCATCACCATTTTTAATGGCTGCATGAGATTCCACTATATGAATGAATGATAATTGATTCAACCAATTCTCTATTTATGGATCATTAAGTCATTTCCTTTTTTTTTCACTATGATAAATTGCACAGAGATAAACATCACTGCACATACATCCTTGAGCACATCTTCCAACGTTTCCTTAGGATAAATTCCAAGAAGTCAATTTGCAGATTCTAAGGTTATGGCCACTTTTCAGGCTTGCCAAGAGTTTCTAAATTGCCTTCCAGAAATGTACCTCTTTATGCTCCCATTGTCCTAATGGACACATAGTGTGGCCATTTCTCCACACCCTCATTGGATTACTTCCCAATTGGAAAAGCAAAAAATAATGATTCCTCATCATTGCTTTAATTTGAATTTCTTTGATTACTAGTGAAGTCAGACAACTTCTTCTTTTAAGTCTCTGTCCTTCCTGCTGCCCTTCTGCTCACATCTGAGAAAAGTCACAAGAAAGCCTGAGTGCCCTTTTCTTTGACACACGTGAGGGCGTCAAGTCCTGCACGCCCCTTCCCAAGGGCAGAAACTCTCAGTCTAGCCCTACCTCCAGCCCCACCCACCCTACCCCTAAAAACAAGACCCCCCCCCAGGAAATCCTCTTTCCTTACTCTCTCAAGCCATTTTTGTTCTGTTTTGTTTTTTATCATTTGCAATCTCTCTCTCTCTCTCTCATTTTTAAGTTTTTTTTTTTTTGGGGGGGGAGAGGTAATTACATTTATGTAGTTAGTTATGAGGAGCTACTGGGAGTTGAACCCAGGACCTCCCTGCATGCTAAGCATGTATGTGCTCCACCGTTTGAGTTATATCCTCCCCACCTCAAGCCATTTTTTGAACTCTCTTGGAAGGACTGCCCTTCTCTCCCCCAGAAAAGCCCAGTTTTATAAATAGGAACCTTTTCACCCTCTCATGGTATGTGTATGGCTACATCCGTCTCTACATCTAAGTCAAATTTGGGATGGGGGTGTCCATCCTGCATCTGCAGATGGTCTACAATAGCTTTATACTTGAAAAACATGCAGAAGAAGTAGCCATTGAGAGTATAAAGTATTGACTCCTATACCTGATGTGAGTTTGTGAAATAGGGAGATTAGGAGAGCCCAAGAAGTTAACAATGCTTTGCAAGCTCTGCTACATGGACCAGGATTTGAGAAACAAGACTATAGACCCTTCCTTGGGTAAACTCATCTACTCCTTCCACCTAAAAGTCTGCCCTCCCTTGGGAGTTATTCTGTCACTCTTCTCTGTGGGCTTCAATTTTTCTGTCTTCATTGTCAACAAGACCATTAACATGATGTGTTCAATTTGTTTTGATCTTAGAAATGATGAAACAAAACATGAAAATGATTAGTAACAATAATAAACCAAAAATGTCATCCTCCTCGCTTATGTACATTTTTACCAGACTTGAAAAATGTCTGATTTCTAGCCAGAATGAGACATAGATTCCCCATAGACTGCTGGAATTTTCCACCACATCCAATTCTTTGTCGCAGGTAGTGTCCGAGGACCTGATAATGGGTTGGCATCTGGCCAACCAGATCAGCAACACAAGAGAAGAATTAAGATACAGATTCTTTAGCCCATTCCACAGTAAGTCTGGGATAGAACACACAAATATCTATTTTAAAGATTCCTATGGCATCAGTCAAGTGTAGAAGGGCTGATAATTGATCTATTCTGGAGTCTCAGGACTTTGAGAGTGGGATGCTATCATTTACTGTGGCATGTTTTTTCTCCCAGTGGTGCAGTCTGGCATGTCAGCTGATGAGAAAGTGCTGTGTTGCAGAGTCTGGTGGACGGTGCTCAGGTGACTCCCAGGGAGCTGGCTTGGGCTCTCCTAACTCGCCCCCTTCAGCTCAGAGGCTGCACTCTACTGAAAGCTGCTGTCTGGAGGCTCGTGTAGTAAGAGGATGCATTGTCATCTGTCACTCTGGACAGTCCTGATCTGAGGCTATTAATATGCACCTGGTCTTGGCAACTGATAGAAGGAACACTTTGCTAGGGGAAGTATGGTGAAATGGAGAAATTCCCCAAGTCTTGCTTTATACTATCTCTTAATTCTACAATCATCAAAATGTCCATAAATTCTATTATGTATGAGAATGTGATCAAGCTATTCAACACAGTTCTCTTAAAGTCATTCTGCAGGAAAAATATTCAGTTATCTAAAAGACTTCACACAAAAAATCTTCAGGGCCATATACGTTACTAGATAGAATTACAGGCATGCTTCTACCCAAAATATAGAAGAATATTTGAATTCTCAGGAATAATGTTTGTATTTACCTACATAATGTAAATAAAATTAAGACTTTATAAAATACACCCCTTAATTAACAAAAAATCTTCTATTTGTGAATTTTCAGAAAAAGAGGAAGAAAACTAAGCTCTTAAGCAACTGCTAAATTTTAAATGTAGCACAAAAATATAATCAGTAAGCTACACAAGAGAACAGATAGTCAATACAGTAAACATTTGCAATGCTTTCAATCTACTCGTAATTATAAATTAAAGACGCCAAATGATTTTCTCATTATCCATCTAAAAAAATGCACTGGTCTTGCTAATTATATAACAGCATGATTAATGGCATGCCTTGTATAATTATTTATAAATTAGGCATCACATTTTAAAACCCTTAATAATTAGTGAGGTAAAACTTTTGTCAACATGTAAAGTTTACTTTTCTTCCCCTAAGGAAGGTCCACAGAGTCATACATAAATAATTTATCTACTCAGTGAAGGAAATGATCTCAGAAAAACAAATGGAATATGTTCTCAATTCAGAATGCTGCCACCACATATGTTTTATGTGATATGTATTATTTAACCATATGTATATGTACATAAATATATAAATAATATTTTAGGTGTTTTACATAATAAAATTATGCATTTTACATGTTCACAGTAATTCCACTCAAAGGAAGAGCAAGAGCTAGCAGACTAGAAAAGAAACAATTTTAAATAAATTAATTATAAGTAAAATTAAAAAAAATTATAAGCTTGTGGCCAAGATGGTGAAGTAGGAAGAACTTGAGCTCACCTCCTCCCATGGGCACATTGAATTGCAACTATTTACAGAGCAGCTGTAGATAAGAGCAATCTGAGAACTAGCAGTAAAGATTTTCCACAACTAGAGATACAAAGAAGGAACCACAACAAATTGAATAGGAGGGGCGGAGATGTGGTATATTCAAGACCCACACTCCTGGATAGGCAGAACTGCACGCAGGAAGAGAAACCATGATTACAGAGATCCTCTCCAAGAAGCAAGGAGTCCCAGCCCCGTACTGGGCTCCCCAGCCTGGGGGTCATGTGCCAGAAAGAGAAGCCCCTGGAATACCCAGTTTTGAAGACCAGTCGAGCTGTGTACATGAGAGCTAGAGGACTGGAGGAAACAGAGACTGTTCTTAAAAGGTGCGTGACAAATCTCATACAGTCCAAGATCCAGCACAGAGGCAGTCATTTCGGTTAGATCTACTTGCTGATCTTGGAGAAGCTTCCTGGTGAGGCAGGAAGCCACTGGGAACCTTGAAGTTTCCTTAAAAAATTAAAAATAGAACTACCATATAATCTAGCAATTCCACTCCTGGTTATTCATCCAAAGAAAACAAAAATACCGGTTTGAAAAATAGATGTGCCCCAAGTTTCACTGTAGCATTATTTGCAATAGCCAAGGTATGGAATCAACCTACGTGCTCATTAATAGATGAATGGATGAAGGACAAGTGTTTTTATATGTACACACACACACACACACACACACACACACACACACACACACACACACTGGAATAGTACCCAGCCACAAAAAAGAATGAAATCCTGTTATTTGCAACAACATGGTTGGATATTGAGGGTATTATGGTAAGTGAAATAGGTCACACAGAGGAAGACAAATACCATATGGTTTCACATACAGGTGGGATCTAAAAAACAAAACAAATGACCAAAGAGAGTAAAACAGAAAGAGTCATCGATACAAAGAATAGATGGTTACCAAAGCGGAGGAGGTCAGAGGGAGGAGAGAAATAGATGAGAGAGATTAAGAGGTACAAACTGCCAGTTATAAAATAAACAAGTCACAGGTATGGAATGTACATTGTGTGGAATATAGTCAAAAATAATGAAATATCATTTTATTGAGACAGATGGTAACCAGACTTATCTTGGTGATCATTTTGAAATGTAAAGAAATATCAAATCACTATGTTGTACACCAGGAACCAACATAGTGTTGTAGATCAATTATATTTCAAAAACAAATAAGAACTCATAGAAGAAGAGATCAGATTTGTGGTGACCAGAAGCAAGGGGTGACAGGAAGATGAAGGCTGTCAAAAGGTACAAACTTCTAGTTATAAGTAACTACTAGGGATGTAATGTGTACCATGACAGATACAACAACTGAGGTATGTTATATATGAAAATTGTTAAGAGAGCAAATGCTAAGATGTCTCATTGCAGGGGCATTTTTTTCAGTTCCGTTTATTTTGGAAGCTATGAGATGATGGATGTTCACTAAACTGTGGTCATTTCATGATGTATGCTAGCCAAATCATTATGCTGTACACCTTAAACTTACACAATGCTGTGTATATTCTGTCTCAATAAAACTTAGGAAACATGTCAACTTCTAATAAAAAGCACAATTAGAAGCTGCATCACAACCGGGGAACTCAGCATAGAGAATCTGAATCTTCTATAATTGGCCCTCAGCCTGCCGGCGCTTGGCCCTGGAGAGAGATGCCCTTTACTACAGTGGGTTGTAAATGTGTCTGTTCTTTGCTCCTTTGCTCTGAAAGAATACAGCCTAGCACTTGTACACAGCTGAGAAAAATTAGAAATTGTTAAGGAAATGTATGACTTATTCAAGTGATAGGTAGGAGATTTGTGACTCTGGAGATTGATTTATTCCTTAATTGAGTGAGAGATGATTTGGGTTGGGACTTTTGCAGCAGCTATGGAAGTTGCTCAGTGAATGATATCACACCTCAGTAATTCAGACTTTATGGTTGCTCATCTCTTATTTTGAAAAAAAAACAACAACTTTATTTTCTTAGGAAATGAGAGAGAAAATCTAATATTTTAAGAATGTTTTTGGTTTCTTGTTTGCAATGGTTGGAAGAGTAAACTAAATCACATAGTTTTATTTTTACCCTTAAATATTTTAGCTATGCTCAACTAAAAAGCTAATTTTTCAAATGGCAAGTTTATTTTATGAAATTCTGTTTTTTTTTTTTTAGTGTGAATGTCACTGAGTTATCTCTTTCCATTCTGCCTATTTTTACTATTGTTTGCCTAAAACACGTTTGTAATTAAGATAAAAGACCAGTGTTTTTAAGGCTCTCTCGTCTCAGACACAGAATTCTGACAGGTATTTCAGGAGATTGGGCATAGACTTTTAATTTTTTTACTTATAAAGAGTTTAGCATAAAAATTGCCTGCAAAAAGATTCCAAGACTTTTAAATTGCATGTTGGTTGACATTAAAGTGGCAAATCCCACTCATTTCTTAAAAAACAGTCCAGAATCAGAGTCCATCTGTTTCATTTGGCATTTGGCACTGTTATTTGTGATTTTGCTTGGTATGTTTGATCTGGAATTTTAGTACTAACCATTAATTATGATTTTATTTGATTATACACAGATCTCTGGGTTACTTGCTAGAAAACAGCTTTGTAAATGTAAATTGTCCTGTATTTCATGGTTACTCTAAAATTGGCTTTAACTCTTTGGAGATTGTGGACCAACAACTCAGATTTATGAACTTACTTTGACTTCCATAATACATGGTCTGTCATAAATATGCTTTGAATCTTTTACATATGAACTTAATGTAAATATTAACTTTCATGGCAGAAATAAATATGCAAATATGTATTCTAAATTAACCATTTATTAAGTTTAGAACTATAAAATAAAGACAAATCAGCAGTTCCTTCTGATGCAATCTTCTTGAATCACAAGTCAAATATATGCTATATATTGAACAGTTTTTACTTATGTTACTAAAAAAATGAGACTACTTAAGTATTCAGCATGAATAAAATAAGTTAGCAATAGGGAAATACATAAATTAGATAAATATAGCAGTATTAGGTAATAAAAATTTATAGTAAAATATAATTGACTCAGAATGAACTTTCCTAAAATTTATAAATTGTCAAGCAGTAATAAATTATATTTGACATTTGTGATTGAAGAAGATGATGATGGTGGTGCAAATCAGACTGAAAAATGACATATTTAACTACTTTAAAAAGTTGCAAGCATTTTAAATGCACTTCTTTATGTTTAATAATTTAATTAGAGAAATATTTTACCATATATTGCAAATATTTTATTATAGTTAGAATTATTTCTCTAACAATAGACATACATGTTACTTTCAGAAAACTAGTAGTATCCCCTGAAATACTTGAGATGCAATATTTCAATATGTAATGATATTAATCATAAATATGCCATATTTCAAGAGATGGACTTAATATATTAACATAAAGAAATTTGGTAAGTAGAATTAAAAGCAAGTGGCAAGTTATATTTCTCACATACATGATGAAGAATAAATATGCCCCAAAGACACATCTATATCTAAAGAGCAAACATCACAGTGTGTTACCAGACGAAAATAACAACACAATAATTCAATAATTTCTTCATTGATTCAACACACTTTTGTTGAGTACTGTGTATGTTCCATACATTGCATAGAAATTCAGGATATGTTGGTGAGCGAGATCAAAGATGTCTTTTGATTTCTGACTTCACAGAATTAAAAGTCTGGGTAAGAAAATAAGTATGAAAAAATAATAATTATTATAAAAACTTAAGAATAAAGACAAATTAGCTATATGGCTCCATAAGACCCATAATGAAGGAATTGATTTCAACTGGTCTCTCTGAGGAAGCAGATGTAGTTATGAGGCATCCTAATAACACCACTAGGTACCACGTTAGAGAAATGGTGGTGCAAGGAGGCCATTCCAATCAGAAAACAAAACAAACAAACAAAAAAACAAAATGTTAGAAGACCCTCAGGTCCACAGCATGTTAGACTGACCATTTTATGTCAAGGTAGCAGGAAGAGATTGAAGTGTTTTAAGCCAGAGATGGAGAGAAGTATCAGTGAGATTGGATTTGCATTTTGGAAAATTCTAATTTTAGGATACAAAATGAAATGTCTGAGAACATGGGATACTTAGGGGAAATGGTTAGGGAGCCGCTAAATTAGCTCAGGTGAGTGATAATGGCAGCTTGATATGAGGAGGTGAAATTCTCTGACTAAACACATAGGAAGGCTGAATTAAAAAAACAAAAAAAAAACACTATCAGATCAAATGATATGCTGCCTACAACATACTCACTTTAGCCTTAAAGATACACATAAACTAAGAGTGAAGGGATGGAAAAATATTTTAAGCAAATGGTGACCAAAAACATTTTTTTTAAAACAGAGTTGGTTTTACTTATTTTTAGACAAAATAGGTTTTGAACCAAAAATGGTCAAAAAAAGAGACAAAAAGTTTTGTTACATAATGATAAAAGGATGAATACATCAAGAAAGTGCAAGAATTGTAAATATTTATGCACCCAACATCAAAACACCTAAATACATAAAACAAAAACTGACAGGCCTCAACGGAGAAATAAATGGCAATACAGTAATGGTTGAGGATTTTACTATCCCACTCCAATAATGGTTAGATCATTCAGAGAGTCAATAAGGAAGCAGCAGATTTGAACAACACTATAGACCAATGGACTTAATAGACACATAAATAACATTCGTTCTGAAAACAGCAGAGTACACATTCTTCCCACGTGCATACGAAACATTTTCTAGGATAGACCACATGTTAGGCCACAAAATAAAAGTCTTAGCAAATTCAAGAAGATTGAAATCATACAAATTTTTTTTACCACAATGCTATGAAATTGGAAATTAATAACAAGAGGGAAACTGGAAAATTCATGAATACATGGAAATCAAATAACATTCTCCCGAACAAACAACGTATCAGAGAAGAAATTAAAGGACAAATAAAAAGTACCTTGAGACAAACAAAAATAGAAACACAATATTCCAAAACTTACGGGATGCCGCAAAAGCAATTCTAAGAAGAATGTCCATAGAAATAAATGCCTATATTAAGAAGTAAGAAGGATCCTAAGTAAATAATCTAAGTCTGTGCCTTAAGGAGCTGGGGAAAAAGAACAAACTAAGCCCAAAGTTAGCAGAAAGAAAGAAAGAATAAAAATCAGAGCAGAAATAAATGAAATAGAGAACAAGAAAGCAATATAAATAATGTAAAAAATAAAAACTGAGCTGATTCTTCTAAAGATCAATAGAATTGACAAATCTTAAGCTAGACCAACCAAGTTAAAATGAGAGGATCTAAATCAATAAAATTATCAATGAAATAGGGGACTTTACAATTGGTATCAGAGTAAAACCAAGAGTCATAAGCTCAAGCTCCCAGTCTGTGGTAGTTTGTTATAGCAGCCAGAGTAATATATCTAGTAAAATGAATAATGTACTTACTTAGGTCCTTTTCAATATTTTTACCTTTGCTTTAATGTCTCAACTATAAAATAAGTCATCTAAGTATTATAATAGTTATTACAACATAATATTAAAGATGAAATAAATTGCCTTAATAAAATCATTAAGACTCTTCATTAAACTGTTGATAAATGTCTTCCTGTGATTTTAGATTTCATATAATAGATATTTTGCTGCTACTTTGGCAGTTATTAACCAACAATCTACTTTGCATGACCTTTCACAAGGAAGGATGTGGTTTACACTAAAGACTTTAACAAGAAAGATTATTCTCCTCATTACCATTCTGGAGGCATATTAACCAATTTAGTCCATGTTTCAAAAAGATATTTAGATGTAATTACATTTTTTTCCAACATGCTCATGGCAGTAAAGTATTTTGGAAAGAAGTTTGAAGAATTTATCTTTCTTGGGGAAAAAGGAGATTCCTCTTTTCAAATTTGTATACATCAGATTTTATAAACATTCTGAGGGAAGTCTACTAGCTTATTTAAATATTGTGGAAAAATACTGCTATGTTTTAGGCAGTAAAATATGATAAGATTTTAAGTGATTATATTAGTATCAGTCATTTAGAATTTTTTTTCCAGTTTATACTATTAATCTAAAAGAGATAGAAAGAGTCCTTAAATGTTAAACATTTTTAAAAGTTTCTGGATTATATACTTTAGTGCAGTGACTTGTTCATATTGCTTGCCAACTCCTATAACATGAAGAACAATTGTAAAACAAACTTCATTTATTTCCTCTTTGTGTTGATTGCATAGTCTCTTTTTGATATCCACTGAAAGTTACCACTTTAAAATTGATTTTTAATTGATGAATTTGCTCAAAAGGGGGATCTGTGGTTAATGTCATGTGCCAGTATAGGATTACTTTCCATCTACCTAAACCTTTTGGGGTGAAATTCAAGGAAAACATCAAAGACAATGAAAGTGAATCTCTAGTATATCCTAGTCATTACTGACAGTTAGTAGTTAATCCATGAGCTGCGAAAAGGAGGAAATATTATTGATTGTAACAATTTTCACTTTGTCTATCATTCTGTCTTGTGGGAATACACTTTTACATCAGATATTATTTAGGAAATTTCTCTGCTTAACCAAACATGCCAAATAGAACACATGCAGTAAAAGATACAATTACCCAACTCCAAAATGACACCTCCACCCCAATGTTCATAGCAGCACTGTTTACAATAGCCAAGACATGGAAACAGCCTAAATGTCCATCAACAGACGACTGGATAAAGAAGATGTGGTATATTTATACAATGGAATACTTTTCAGCAATAAAAACCGACAACATAACGCCTTTTGCAGCAACATGGATGCTCCTGGAGAATGTCTTTCTAAGTGAAGTAAGCCAGAAAGAGACAGAAAAATACCATATGAGATTGCTCATATGTGGATCTAAAAAAAAAAAAACAAAAACAAACAAACAAAACAAACAAAACATAAATACAAAACAGAAACAGACTCATAGACATAGAATACAAACTTGTGGTTGCCAAGGGGCCAGGGGGTGGGAAGGGATAGACTGGAATTTCAAAATGTAGACTAGATAGACAAGATTATACTGTATAGCACAGGGAAATATATACAAGATCTTATGGTAGCTCACAGAGAAAAAAATGTGACCATGAATATATATATGTTCATGTATGATTGAAGGATTGTGCTCTGCACTGGAATTTGACACAACATTGTAAAATTATTATAAATCAATAAAAAATGTTAAAAAAAGATACAATTAGTAGAACACGAATCATTGCAAAATAGAATACTCAGGGTATTTCATATTGCTTCAGTGTTAAATTAATAAAGCATTATTTTAGTAGCCAATTGTACATCTTATCATAACATCTATTAAGTGGTAAATTTATTTAGGAATCAAATTATAATCAACTCATTTTCATACCTTTGTAAATAAGATTGATAAAAGCATGCTCTTGGGTTAGGGAGAATTTTTAAATGATTTTCATCTCCATGCATCCATAATCATAATTTCCTTCCACTGAGAGCCAGTGGAATTTATAAACATGCAGAATGTCACATTATTAGGTTATATATGGTAATGAGGAAATAATTTTAAGATATAAGTAAGGTCCACAAGCATTTGACTTTGATTACGGAGATCCCCTGGATGGACGTGACAATACCTTGATGAAGTCAGCCAGCATGTTGTGAGAAGCACTGTGGAGGGGACTGCATGGTTAGGACCAGAAGGCAGATTCCAACTGCTGAGAGGGGTTCCTGCGTGACAGCTAGCAAAATAACAGGGACCTTCATCCTACAGTCATAAGAAATAGAATTCTTCAAAGAGTACCTCGAGCCTCAGATGAAATTGTATCCCCAGCTCACAACGTGAGTGCAGCTTGTGAGATTCTGAAGAGAGAACCCAGCTAATCTACCCAGACTGCTAAGTCATGGAAACTGTGACATAGTACACTTGTGTGGTGTCAAGCTGCTAACATTGTGACCGTTTGTTATACAGGCATGGGAAAGTAATATAACTTATATGGTAGACTGTATTTAATTCTTATTATTGGTGTGGGTTCAATCACTTACAACTTGTTTGTTAGTCATTACAACTAATTTTTTTTTTTTTGCTTTAGCCGAGAAATAAAAAATTCACTGGCAACTGACATACATATTAAAGAAGCAAATCACCTCACAAAAATGAAAGTATAAAGGTAGGTTAGCTCAGGGTTTAAGGATCCAACGACTCAACAATGTCATCAGTACTAATTTTCTGTCTAACTCTCTGCTCTGCAAATTTTCCTTCATGAGTCATTGGCCAGAAACAGATCTTCAGTGTCATGCATTCCCTTTTCCGTTTAATTAGTAGGTATCTCGTAATTGTCTGCAGTGTACTTGGCAATAAAGGAGGCAGGAAACAGCTCCTAGTGTCTCTTGTCATCCTGGAGAAGCTGAAGTGTTAGACAACAGTTGAGTTGAAAAATCTCAGCAAGACAGCAGATTGAACCAGCACATTGAGGTTTTAGAAAAGATGAGTAATAATTTGACTTTGAAGCACTCATGTACCAGTTACATAATATGGGACTATCTGGATGGATTAGGGTGTATGTGAAAAAAATAAAAGAAACTTTTGATTGGCAAGAAATATAATATAAAATGAAATACAGCATAGCTGCTTAAAAGTATATGGAACCTTAGGCTGTTTAATAAAAAGAAGTTGATAGTGTCAACTGATTTTTGTGTTCGAGATCTCATGCAGAATAAATATGGTGTCTACTAACAAGTTTACATGGAATTGTGAAAATCTAGACAGAATTCAGGGGAGGGTGGACAAACTGAAGTCTATAAATGGTGTTACATGAAAAAAGACTAAGACCTCGTAGGAAGTTATATATGAAAATGAGAAAATGTAAAGGAATGCTTATTAACCTTTAGTGTTTTTTCAAGTAGATAACCTGCCAACAGAAACCATGAGTTCCAAATTACAAGAAAAATGTTGAAGAAAATTCTGAATGACCATTTCTTGAGTATATCACAAAAATTATCCTTTCTTTAAGGAGAGGAAATTGGAGGAGTGCCACTATAAATTTCCTCTAACTTATATGGTTATATAATTATCCAACCTTTCCTGAAAAAGCTGATATTCCTTAGTAAAAGTATTTGTATAGATCTAAAGACAAAATTCATACTATGTCTGTCAAGTAAAATTTAGTTTTGTTTTTCATACATGTCATTTGTTATCGGTAATATTATCTGGATAAATGAAACCAAATGAAGCAAAACGAACAAAACAAAAATTATGGTTAATATTTTTTAGGTCCTTTCTGATGATTTTATGTCTTTGATGTTCATACTCTTCTTTTTTTTCTATATTTAGTTCTTTTTCAAAAATTAAATTAGTATTGCCAAGTATAACATATTACAAAGAATGGAATTACGAGTAATTAGCAACATTACTTCACTGAAAAATTAGTGTTCAAGGTTAATAACTTGATACATGTAGAAGTGAAATCTTTTTGAAAAGTAAGTGAAATCTTTTTGAAAACTATCTTCAAATTGCCTATTGTGCTATCTAATGAATTACATATTCATACTATGTGAAACTGTAATGTTGAAGACTGTCTGTGAGTTCTCCAGATAGAATACTATTACTAGTTCATATTTGCTGATTTTTTTCATGTTAGGGATAATTATGGGAATCTTTCTTAAGTAATTCTAAAGCAAATCAATGGCAAATCAGTGATTAGTAGAACCAATATTTAATGTAGCACCCGATAATTCTGAGAGGTTAAAGAACTGTGATTTACCTAAGTAATATTCATATATAAGCACATGTGCTTTTTGGTTTTGTTTTTGTTGTCAATGACTTATAATCTCTGTGGTAGGTAAGCTCTGAGGTGGTCCTTATGATGTGTGCCTCCTGGTGTTTATAGTCTTGTATAATCCCTTCACCTTGAGTTTGGACAGGACCTGTCACTGGCTTCTAATCAACAGAATATGGCAAATGTGAGAACATGTATGTGATTAAGTGCATGTTAATATGTCACATAAGGTGATAACATTCAGCTAGTTAAATGACTCCCTTCTCTGCTGACTTTGAAGAAGCAAGTGGCTATGTTGTGAGTCACCATATGGAGATGGCCATGAACAAGAATTGAATGTGGCCTCAGCCAACAGCCAGCAAAAAGCCCATGCACCTAGTTGAGCAGCCTACAAGGGCCTGGATGCCGCCAATAACTGAGGGGACGTGGGAAGTGTATCCTTCTTGAATTGAGCCTCAAACGAGCTCATAGCCCAGTCAACATCCTGATCCAGTGAGACCCCAAACCAAGGACTCAGTTGAGCTGTGCCTGGACCCTCAACCTGCAGAAGCTGTGAGATAATAAATGTGTGTTGTTTTAAACCACTAAATATGTGGCAACTTCGTTATGTACCAATGTACATAACAAATACAATGCCTGTCTTCAGATAAGGTTGTTTGCTAAGTATTTCAGCCAAACACGTTTTTAACTCTATCTGCATTGGTGGCCAGAAAGATGACTGATTTTCTATCTTACTTTATCCTGGAGAAAAGTTTTTTTCTTGTAAAAATGATAGTCTTGATTCTGTCATGTTTCCTTAAACATTATTGATTTGATTTCTAATAATACCCTCCTGCATTCACTTGTTAAACACATAGTGTAAAATGGCGAAGCTGATTATCAGTGACATTTCTGCGTAAAATCCAATAAACAAACTGAAAGAATATCTCGATTAGTTTTTAAGCACAGTGTATGTATACAAAAAACTCTTTAGAGTGTTAATTACATGACATTACGTTCTCTGGCTTTTAAATATCACTGTTAAATACATGGGACTATTATGTTCTACTCTTCACCCCACAAATGACTTTGGCAGGATTAAAAGACACATTATTATCATCTGATGTCCTTCAGAGTATTTCCACTTGTTTTGCATCTAGTCCATCAGAATGACTGTCACAGAGATCTCTTGCCTTAATATTAACTGTACTTTGTGCCGCTGAGCTGGGATAGATTGCTTTAAGATGCGCTATTTGTTTGTGTCTTAACTGCTTTATAGTACATAAGCTTGTGGAAAATAAGGTTTAAGTCCAATATTTCTTTCAAACCTCTTAGTGCCAACAACTGTAAAGATATATCTAAATAAATGTTTTTCCTGTGTGATTACATGATTAATTATTCAATAATTTATTCTATTCTGAAACCCTAAAGCATTTCTTTCATGTTTAAAAAGAAAAGAGAAAAAACATGTAAGGGGAGGTAAAAGGTTTTTAAAAGGGTTTTCAAATGATTGGCAAAATCTAGGGAATAAAAAATTCAAAAATATGCAAAGGAAAGGAGGAAGGAGAGAATAAAGGAGGAAAGGAAGAGAAGAAAAGAAGAAAGTAGTAATGATGCAGAAACAGAATGAAGAGAAAGAAAATCTGTCTTAGTAGTTTTATCTTCTACATTGAGATGATTGGTTTCTTATAGATAATTTCAAAGTACATCATCTGTGAAGACATGTT
Source organism: Vicugna pacos (assembly GCF_048564905.1). Lineage (NCBI taxonomy): Eukaryota > Metazoa > Chordata > Mammalia > Artiodactyla > Camelidae > Vicugna > Vicugna pacos. Next base: position 6,948,300 of record NC_132994.1, on the reverse strand, counting down.
TTTACTGAATGACTGCAATGACTTTATATGAGAGCAATTTTACAACAATGGGCTTAATAGTTTTAAAGTTTGTGCCATAGCTTCTGTTACTGGCTAATTATTAATATATCTCTTCTAAATTGTAGTAGTATATTAGCAAAGGGGGAGTGAAGAGAATAAGAGGTTTTTAGTATTAGGGATAATTTTTGTGTAGTCCCTTGACTAAGTACTATTTAATTGTCTCCATTAAGCATTTCCACTGCTTGATAACTAGAGCAGATTATTTTATCCAACTGAAATGTTAAAAAATGGACACCAGAGTCTGAGATTTGCATCATGGTGTATAATTCTCCTGATTAGTAAAATAGCAATTTTCAGGGTGATTTCTTTCCATATTTAAATGAGATAAACCACTCAACCAAAATTAATAGTTCATAAGAAATGAAAGAGCTCACATTAGCCATAAAATGCAGTGTGACTTTGTTATATCATTTCATGACAGAAAAATGAAGGTGCTGTGAGATCTGGGTTTACAAATCAAAACAAGTGAACACATTATATCTTGAACCACAGAGAGTACAGTACAGCTGTGTTCGATTTTCTAAGCATATAAGCAAATGGTCTGAGGAATTCAAAAATCACCTTGCATCTTTAGAATCACAGAAAGGTACCATGTCTTGGCAGAGAAAAGTTGGTTTTATTTCAGGCCACATTCTCTCAGTGTTTCCACTGACAGTTCAGTATCACTTGCACTTTATCTAGATTAAGCCTTAACATTACTCTTTCATCAGAGTTACTACCCTGACAGATCGGTGATTGGTTCTAATGGAACTGATGAAAAGAAGACAAAGGAATGGCTGTCCTGCCCACACCAACAGCTTTGCCACCCAACATGTACCATTTTTCACTCTAGAGCTTTCAAGTTTGACATTGAACAGGCGGTTTCACCAGCTGCAACCCTGAAGCGAATGCCTTTACTGGGCATGCCAAATGGATCAGGGGAATTTTCTCTTGAATTCTTTCCAACTGGGGAGTCTGAGATTAAACGGGTTTTAGCAACAGTGACTGAAGTTCATGGATTCATTTTTTGACTAGCTTTTAGGCACTGTCTTATATGTCATTAACTCTACAGAAATGATTATTTTATAAGTTAATTGATTTTCTTTGTTCATTGAAATTTTTACAAATATTGTCTTCAGATATTTCAGTGACAAGAAGCAATGAAGGTCATGTTTTCAGTTATTCACTGAGCAGTTATTTTTCTACCATGTGGCAAGCACTACATTGTAGATAAAATTTAAGCAAGCTCCTGTCAGGGAGCTTGTGGAGTAGGAGAGAGAGATAAGAAACAAACAGATAAAATAAAATGTGGTACATCTTAAATAAAGAGTGTGCCTAACTCTGCCTGGCAGGTTCAAAGAAGGTAATAAGGGACTTAATCTTGAATATCACCAGGTAGGCTATTGAGTAGAGAAGACCTTTGAGCAAATGGATTTTCCAAAGCCTGAAGGCTTAGGGACTACTTTGTGCTGTGAGGACTACGAATAGTTTGGTTATATTAAGGTTTTGCTCCAATGAATATAGAATGCAACAGGAAATGACACTAAAAACTTTCCAGATTGTGAGGATTTCTTGTATGAAATGTCTGGACATGTCACAGGGAGTAAGGAGACATTTAAACATTTCAGAAAGAGAGTAACATGGAAGATCTGGGTTTTAGAAAAATCAACGGAGCTTCAGTCAGATGATTTTTACTTATTCTAAGTTTTACCTTCTTTTCAAACTAAACCAATGACAGAAAAAATGGTGAGGAGAAGAAGAAAGATATCAGAGATAATCAAGAGATGTAATTAACAGAACTTAATGCCTAATTAGATCTGATTACAGAAGAGGAAGAAGAGTTTAAATAATAATAATAATAATAATAATAATAATAATAATAATAATAATAATAATAATAATATTGCTCTGAAGGCTAATCTTCCCTTGGGATTACACTGTATTTCAGAACAATTAAATCCTTAAAAATCAGAGAGGTCTCCTCATTCAGTTCCTACCCACTATTACTGGGACTGGTTCAGTCATTTGCATTTTGTCTCATTTAACTATACCTCACATTCTCATCACACTAGGTTTCTGCACCAAATGTAGGACTGTAAGGCGTATATTTTCTCATCTACTCCTCTTCCCATATTTTTCTGGATTTTCTTTTTCCAGTTCCAACCTCCTTCTCTGACTTCACTCCCAAACTTTTCCACTCTGCTGTCTCCAAACTTCATTGTACAGTTACCAAACTAAACTGTATCATCATTGCTGAATATTTCTGTAGTCGAATTTTCACTCTTTAAGAACCCATTGATAAATCTGAGGACTCCTAACTTGATAGCTACATACAGTAAAAGTAAACAGAAGTTTGGAAGAAGTTTCTGATTGAGCCAGAGAAACTTCTGGCTCAATCAGAAACTCTTGCCTTTACTATGTATTCTTAGTTTCCACTGAACATTTAAGAAAATTGCCAATAGATGCCAAAAGATTTATTTCAAAAATTATTTAATAATAAATCTAAATATTTAAAAATTCTACGTCAGTCATATTATTTTATAATACAAAAGAAATACAGGTCTTATGTGATAACACAGACTCTCAGATGCCATGTCTTGGCTCAAGGGTGTTCTTCCCTTTGTATAGAAACACAGGTTTTCATTACAAAATGTCAACATTTGTACATGATTTTCTTTTTAAAAAATACATAACTAACATTGTCTTAATTCAATTCAAATATGCTTTATTTGGTGGGACAGGGAAATGATGAGGTTTAAAAACTTCTGGAAAATTGTTCACATCCTGGATATTTCCAAAGGACTGTGTTGTGAATGAAAAAAAAAAATGTGTCATAGATTTTCTGTCATTACTTATTTTTAAAGTTATGTAATAACCTTTGCATATCCAATAATTGTGACAGAAATGAGGAATACATTTTAAGACAATGAAATTAACCAAATGATAAAAGCTCCCACCGTATTTTTTCCAATACTTTGAATATTTTAAGTAGCAAATTTCTCTTTTCTTGTGAAACTTTCAACAACTTTCTCTCCTCAGGGCAACTCCTACAGACAATGAATAATTTAGTCAAAATTCTAATTAAAAACTGAGTAGAAGCTCCAAAGCCTGTGAAAGTTATAAGGCCATGTCGCTAATTATTTGTTACTTCAATGTGTGGTCTAAAACAGCTCTAGACGGCTTCCAGAAAGGTTATGTAGAATTAGCAATTCAGACCAAACCCGTTTCTCAAAAATTCTATTGAGATATAACTGATGTCATAGTTACTGGGTCTTAGCATGTTTCCATTTGCCTTTATAATTTATATCCTCCCTCTTTGCAGAAAAGTAATATAATTGTGGCTTGTTCACAGCTAATCCATTAAACACTTTCTGTGATATCCATGCAATATAAAATAATTCTTGTATTAATAGCTGGTCTTCTCCAGGACTAAAACTTCACTTTCAAATTTTCAGTGCTTTCATTACAAGTTATTCATCACAAAGTCTAGCATGTCACCCATGATAATGGAGTTAAGCAGAAACACAAAGTATTTCAAAAGTAAAACTTCACAAAGCCAGATGTGTGTTTGGACATATTTGGTTAAACCCAGCACTGAAGTATACTACCCAAGTTTTACATGAGACAATTTCTGGCACTAAAAATGAACCACTGTCATATGTGTGGAAACAACTTAAAAAAATGGCCACCAACCTCACTGGAGCAAGACTGAAAGGGGTCATTGGCCCTCATTTCTATATGCATTGTTCATGGAAATTCAAAAACTGAAAAATTCTACCAAATCACATTAAAATATTCTTTAAAAATGTTTTTAAGACTCTGTAATTGTATATATGACTGCAAATATTTTTGAAAAACTTAGGGAAAATTTACTCAATTATTTTTAAATATTAGCATTCTGATAAAAGCAGTTGTGTTAATTGACTTCACATTTGCTTTACAAAGAATTATTATACACCATGAATGTTATGAGTTAATGGAATTGTATTCACTTGGAAAGTAATAACAGAATATCAGAAAGATATATGATGATAGAAATTAGTCATAATCCCCAAAATTGTTTACTTTTTTTTGCCACAAATCATATAGGTGAAGCAAAGAGCTATCTGACTTTTAATGAAGTATCTTGATCTCACATAAAGACACAATAGTCACAGAATTTCTCCTTGATATCACAATTGAATTGATAATTTAGTTCTTTGGAACTTTGTAGTTTTTACTAAAATAATCTTAAGGTAAATCTGTTAACACATAGAAGGTAAATTGAGTTGTAGGAAATCTTTGTCGAACCTCAGCCTTTTGAAAATAAGAATGCTAGTGCCTTGGTAACCCTGCTTGAAGTTAGCTGACATTAAAAAGATGCACTTACTAACACCTCTGAAATTCTTTTTCCAGTGCAATTCAGAGTTCTCAGTCCTGGACTTACATGGAGGGGCAGATATATGCTAATAGGAATGCCAGCCATACTTCAATTAAAAAGTGGGTGAATGAAAGAATGAATGAATAAATACACTTATATTAACTAACAAACAATCATTTGGAGATTTCCAAAGTCTATACTATTGACCATTTTGCTACTTGAAAAGGAGAAAATAAACTAGAAGAACCAGAAGGACATACCTACATTTTAATACTAGTTATTTTTGAGTTGCTAAAATAACATATCTATAATACTTACATTTTCCTTAAGCCTTGAAAATACTCCACATGTATGTTAAAACATGAGTTATTTTATATTTCTAATACAGCAATCAGCTATTCATATAGAGAACAGGGAGGCAGACATAGCTGAACAGCTCATAAGGACAAAAACAATACATTTTTTAGTTAATGGAGCAATATAATTGATTGAATACAGCCCCGCCATTTTATAAAAAGACACAACTAATATGTTAACTCCCTAAGATTTGTCACTAACCATCCCTTATTATAAAGAAGACAATATTTCTGTTGTCAGCTATGCAGATCAGATCACATCTAAAATGCGATTTGCAATTTTGGGTTTTAAGAATTTATCTAGGAAAAAATAAAGAACATATAAGTGAGGTAGGTGATGGTGACCTTTGGGTCTACCTTAAAAGTGTGCCAAATAACATTTACTGAGGAAATTTTTGCATTGAACTTACAGAAACAGAGTGCAAAGTCTTTAATATTGCCATATTAACTTAGAAGACAGAACGTATTACGTGTGTTATGTGAACATAAAAAATACAATGTGGTCAAAGGATCAAATTTGTGTGTTGTTTTATTTAAGAAAGCAGTAAGAGTCCTAAAGCCAAAAACAGAAAGCTTTACAGTTTTTCTAAGGGATGTTAATTTGAATTGAAGTTTCCCACACAGTAACTTGCAACGTTTTTGATGAGAACTAATAAAGGAGAATTCGCTTGCCAGGATTCTTGCAGAAGATTTCACCATGTTGCCTTATAAGTTAGAACAGATTATCGCATCCTATCTTAAAATACCGTGGTGCTGTGATAGTCTTACTGCTTGTTATGTTATAGAAAATATTAAATTTCATTGATTTTTTTCAGTGTGTTTTGTAACATGCTTCCTGAAAAAGATGATAGTTTATAAATCATGTTCTGTAGAACTGTAAAATATTTAGCAAGATCGAAAGAGACAGGGAGAACTTCTTGTTACTTCACTGTAAATCTACTAATCTCACCAAAATATAAATCAAAAGGAAGAATAGAAATCAAAATAGAACAGGAAACCAAGTATTACAAAAAAAATACTATGTACTCTTGAACACCAGTAATTCTTCCTTGACAGTTAATATTGGTCTTATATTTGTTAAAAATATTTTCATTGAAATACAACTTTTATATAAAAACTATTTCAAGCAATTATTATTAAAAATACAATGATGAGTTTTACAACACATTTTAAATTGTCTTATTAGAAAATAAACTGTTCAGATTAGAGTTTAAAATTTTTGTTGAAGACATTAATGAATGATGCCTGCAGATTTAAAATTGGCAAATCACATGAAATAAAGCTTAACCTTCTATTGATAAAATTATATACATAATTTTGTACAGAGGAAAATTTTGCATTACATTCTTGAATTAATTACCTTGCAATTAAAGTAATAGTAAAGATTTACTTGAAATTCTGTTGTATAAGACCAAAACTTCAAGCAACACATTATAATTACATTGGCAGATGAAAAGATTTTCAACTAAACTTTCATCCATACCCTTAACTATACCCTTGAACAATTATAATGGATGTAGAGCACTTTTCTTAAAGATAACATATGGACTCTGACTTCATAGAGATTGGATAATAATATGGGACATAGGACACACCCACACACAATACAAAATAATAGAAGCTGCAAAACAGAAAAAGCTATTAAAGGAACAAAGTTTGGGTGATTTTAAATGCTAAAACCCACCTCAAAACAGACAGATGGTAAACCCACATCTGTTCACATATAGAAAGAGAACATAACTATAAAACATGCTCACATTAGATTTACGTGGCAATAAATAGGAGACTTTCAATTGTACCTCAAAGACTATAAATATCCCCCTTTTTTGTCCCTTGTACTAAGCACACAATGGATCGGAAATGATTCTAGAAATCAAATTTCAGAAATAATTGCCATTCCTCTGTTTACTTCCAAAAATGAAATTGCCATGATATTTTTTTATATTCTAGAAATTTCAGAAATCTTTATAACGAGAATAGAGACACCCACACTTGCCTAATCTAACCACTGACATTTTATGACCATTTAAAGTTAACTGATATGTCAACATAATTTGAAAATTGTTATGGATCATACAAATAGTAAAATCTTTCAAAAGACATGTATAGTTTTGAGTTCTGAAGTTTCATCTGATGAATTAAAAAAGTAGAGAAAAGAACTGATTGTCTTTTCAGCAAACATTTTTTTCTATGTTCTGTAGTCCTGATTAATATATACAATTGTTTCAGATCATCTAAGTGGAGCACTAAATATGTATAAAAGTTGAGCATTGACATTTTTCAAAAGGAACTACAAAGTGTGCATTATAATGATATCACATAGTCAATAAACAGAACATTTGAATCATATAGCAAGTAAATGTTGACAGAAGTTTTGGACAAAAATTTAAAAATTCAAACACTGATTACTACATGACATCTATTGTTTCTTAATCTAGGTTTATTTTTTACTGATGGATGTGAATCTAAAGAAATAACGTATCTAAAGCTTATTCTTATGGAGAGATTCATTAATTTTACAAAAGCCAGCCTGTAAACTTAAAAAGCTTTTAATGAAACAAGTCACTTGTATTTTTAGTAACAGTACCATTGCAGTATCTTAAAAGGGCAGTGGATATGGTGTGCTTAGAACAGGGGGCCTGAAGAAATGGCTCCTCTGTTTACAACACATCCAGCAGGAATCTGAGTTCATTGTGACAAGGAGCACAAAACTTGGGGCTTTCCTGTGAACAAATAACCCTGCTTGTGTCCCCCTGCACCTCCACATGGCTGCTGGGCAGGACCAGTGGGACAGGGCTCAATATTGGAAGAAAAGCCACAATATTTAGTCAGGAAGTTTGCCACCTAGAGTCTGTCTGCTCCATGGATGGGTGGGCCATGAGTGTCCTTATAGACATAAAGGCTTTGAATCCCTTTTCAAAGGAAAAAAGAAAGAGATTGCATATGCCATTCCGGAGTAGAGAAGTTATTTTTTTTTAGAGCAGTGAAAATACTTTGTATGACATTATAACGATGGATATATATGTCATTATACTTTTGTCCAAACTGAAGTGAACTGTGGACTTTGGTAATTATGATGTGTCAATGTAGGCTCATCCTTAGTTTAAAAAAAAAAAGTACCACTCTGATAAATAAAAATAACCACTATGTATGTGTGTGGAGAAGGGGTATATGGGAAATTTCCATATCTTCCTGTTAATTTTGTTTCAAAACTAAAACAGCTCTAAAAAAAAAAAAGAAGAAAAAAGCCTTAAAGTTATAAACAAGGACACTCAATGTTACAGTAGACATTTTTGTCAAAACTTTGGTTTCAGTTTTTGTGTATATATATATATATTTGTATATATTACATGTGTGTGTGTTTGTTGGATTGAGATGTATTTTTAGGTCAAAAAATTTTGCAAGCCACTGTAGTTAAATTATACTGGCAAATAAAAGCACAAATAAACCTCAAAAAAAAAAATGGTACTGGAGAGAATGAGACAAGTGATTTTACTCCAAACAAAATGTTAAAGTCAAAAAGAGGAGGAGCTGGCTTAAGATAGTATTAAGATATTAAGAGATAATATCAGACATCGACTAAATTTGGGCATATTGAATTTGAAGCATTGATAAAATTGTAAGCTAGGATCATCAAGCATTTGGAAATGCAATAGTAAAGGAAACACAGGAGATGGGTTTACCCTGTAGCATCAACTACTATGCACCATACAGTTCACAGTTAAAGCTCCAGATAGATAGGATATCCCAGGCTAAAAATAGAGAAAAGGAGGAAGGGCAAAGGAGTAGAACATACATTTAAGTGATAGGAGGAAGAAGAGAAAGGTTGGAATACCTTGTAATCAGTGGAAGTCTTGAAAAGAATAAGAAGAAAAATAAAGACTGAGAAGAACATTGTTTATGGATGTGAATGATGGATTCCTCACTGGTATTACAAATAAGGAGCAAATATATCAGATCCCTACATATGAAGGTGAAGATTTTGAAAAGGAGACTTGAATATAATCTATGCATGATGAAACAACATCAATAATGAAGAATTGAGACAAGAAGGATGGGAGCAGAGCACAGCCATTAAGGAATGATACAGCGATTAACACTAAGGTGGCAGAAGATTCAACTCCCAGTAGACATTGAGGCTCAAGATGGCAAGAGATTTGACTTCCAGTAGACCTTGAGCTTCATTATATCCTCATTGTAATATGTTAGCATGGTGAATGACACTTCTACAGGCACCATGGCAATTCTGAAGCTAACCATAAAAGGTCAAAAAGTGGGCAGTTGTTCAATTCCTGGGAATTCCAGCTCCTTCCCGAAAAGTAGTTGGAATAACCCTCTAACTAGCATATGAAGTTCCCAAGCTCATAAAAACAGCCCTCATACCTCCTGGCCACTCTCCCTTCTGAGTGACACTGCCCACACTCTGCCTATGGAGTGTGTATCTACTTTTACTTTAAACACACATCCCCACACCTCATGGCCTTTCTCTTGTCTTCTAAAACAGCCTGAACTTGTTTATGGAGTATATATATATATATATATATATATATATATATATATATATGAATAAAACTACTTTTATTCAACTATGACTCACTCTTGAGTTCTTTCCAGCTTGAATCCAAGGACCACACTTGGTGGGGCATGTCTCAGGGATTCAACTGAGACCTGGGACATGGCCATCCTCTTGCCCCACAGTTTTGTTTTTTGGGGGTTTTTTTGTTTTGTTTTTTCTGTATCAGAATGACATGGAGGCTAAAGTTTTGCGTGATATAGCATCCTTATTAAATAAAATTGACAAACTTAACTGATTCAATCAATGAATGGATATAAACCACAGATTCTTTCTAGTACTAGGTGTCAATTTGTCTGTCCCTTTCAAGTTTTCTAATTTTCCAATTGTTTTTGGAAAAAAAAACTGAAACTTTTTCTTAATTTGAATATAATTGGTTATTAGTGGAGCTTTACTTCTTATATTTTTATAAGCCAATTGTAAGGCTTTTAGAATTTGTTCATCCTGTATATATTTTTAATGAATATAGTATTTATTTCTGGATGATTATTAAAATTCTATGTCATAATTAAGCAAAATGTTTTTCCAAATTTGAGTTTAACTTTTAATCTATTTCTGTACAGGTGTTTTGTATTTTTATGTACTTGGATTAGCACATTTTTTTCTTTTATGACTTTGTATAGTATGACATCTTTAGAATACTTTTTCCAGTACATTATGAAAACATAACACTCATTTGTATTTTAAATGCTATACTTAGCTGTCTATTAGTCTCAGTTTTGTTTATTGTTCTCTTTATGTGGTAGATATATATTTTAATTTTTTATAGTGAGTGATAGCAGTGTTTTCCAGTTTCTTCTCCTGTTTTTATACTTTGTAAGCAATTTTCCTTGATAAGTCTCAAGTCACATAACCTTTCTACAATATTTTATTCTGTTCTTTATTCTTTTTCATTTACATTTAATATTTACATTCTTTTGAAATTTAATTTTTTTAAATGCTGGAAGATAAAGGAAACTATTTTTCCTTACAATGAATTGTTCCATGAGTATGTATTGAATAATTATGTCTTGTCTTCTTACTGTGATACCATGCTTTCTTGTTCTGTGTCTGTTTCTGAGGTCTCAAATTTATTATAATATTCTTGTATTTTGATTGCTTTTGTGCATATATTATTTTAAAAATTCATATTGAAATATTATAAACTTTGTGGGGTATATTATCTTTTTTTTTCTCAAAAATCTTTTATTCTGAATGCAGTTACATTTTTTTTCAATTCCCAAAGCATTTTCTTAGGATTTTACTGAAAATTTAGTATGCTTATAAAAATGTTTGAAAGTATAGCCTTTCCATTACCAAAGCAGTTTTTGGGGGGAATGTGGTATTTTTCTCCATTCATATACTTCTTCATTGTGGACTTCATAAAATTCTGTGTTTATTTAGTACAATTATGCCATATTTCTTGTTTAGATTTTTTTCTTTTAATTTGATATTGTGAAACCATTATAAATATGCTTTTATTCATCAGACCTTCTAACTGGTTCATATCAATTATATAGTCTAACTATCTTATAGTCTTCATACTCTTGAAAAATGTGTGTTATGTGGTTGAAAACACTAAAAAAAAAAAGATTTGGAAGAAGTGTAGTTGATATTTTCTGTTTCACCAATAACTAAAATAAAATTTTCATCAAGCAACGGCTGTACTATAACTCTCCTTCCCCCTGCTACAAACATTTATAAACTGAAATCCAAGGTATCTATTACTGAGATTCAGGCAATGATTATACTTCAGCTAATTTATATCCTGAATATATTGAGATAACCTGACCAAGGTCCATAATCTTTGATTTGCTGGATAACCATTCAGATTTAGTTGAAATGCTTTCAGCAGAACATGTTATAAATGACTCTAAATAAGTTGATAAAATAAAACCACATGAAACATTATTCAAACAAATAATAACAGACCAAGCTGAGAAAAATATGTAAATCCTAATTTTGATTTTAAAAATTGAGCAAAAACTAATAGCATAAAAATAGCTATTCTAATAATACAGAGTCAAAAGTAAAATAATGGCATGTACTTTTCAAGCCAATTTAGTAAGAAATTAAGGAAAATAATACTTAAGTCTGGTATGAGTTTGATCATTCAGTCTCTGGGAAAGGACATATGTAAAACATTTCTGGAAAGCAATTTGGCTTCATAAAACAAAAAACCTCAAATAATTTTAGGTACTCTGACTCATCAGTAAAACTCTCCCAGCCCTATAAAATCTGTTATTACAATATGTTGAAAGGTTCGTAAAAGATGTAAGGACACTGATATCAGTCACAACATTGTTTAAAATAGAAATGAAAACAAAGAAAAAGTAAATGTCTAAAATTAGGGATGTTTATTTCAGATAGATGCATATTTATAATGAAATATTCTACACTAGTAATTAATAAAATAAAAGTTAAGTAACTGGAAAAGTTCTTAAACATACTGTCAGGTAAAAAAAGGAAGACACTATATATACAAATCATCTCAACTATTTATAATTTCAAATGTTAAATCTATGTTAATGCAACACTTTATTTTCTATGTGAACAAAAGCAGACATGGAGATCTACCAAAATGTTAACAATCTCTAGATTTTCAAATTGTGGGAAACTTAGAAATCATCTTGAAATACTCATTTTATATTCAAACATTCTTACATTTGCATGTATCAATGTAATTGTCATTTGCAATAACTGAAATCATGTGAGCATCCTTTACTCAGTTATAACATTTATATTTAACATCATAATAATAATCTTGATTTATACACCACCTGACTATAGATCTTCTCTTATTTTGGAAGCTCAAAGTAGTCTGACAAAAACATGGCCTTAATAGCTTCAATCTATCAAAATCTCATCACATAGAAACTCTTAAGCACTTAATGTCCAGTAAAATCCTCATCTATCTGGAATTAACAATGAAGTTGCAGCTCTAGTAATTTTTTTGTCGTAATGGAAAACTTGTACCAAGACTTTATTTTTCCCTTAGAAAAATTTAATTTCTTCAGATTCAGCTATTAAAAATGGTACAGAAGTTATATCAGGGAAGTAAGCAATTATGTTGAAGATAAGAAAGTAGAATACAGCAATTATGCGACATCATTGCTTCAGACCAGAGTCCCCACCCAATTTCTGGATTGAGGTTTCCAAATAAATTTCACACTCAACGTGATCAGCCTGCATATTCAGGAATTTCCATGGCAGTCATGCTACCACACTAAATATCAATATTCTCATCTTTTAAAATGGAGTATTTTATATCTACATCTTAAGTTTTTGTCCCAGATTAAGTTACTTGATTGCAAAGCACCTCACAAATTACTTCCCTTCCTGTATTAGTCTTCCACAATTCCTGTAACAGAATCTTAGGTATAATAATAGCTTGCTTTTTGGTATTACAGATAGGTGATTAAATACATCCTATACCTTAGATAGTGGCCATACTTTATGTGTTAATTGATTATTAGAGACACATTGAGTAACTTAATATTTATCAACTTTCTTCCTGAAATTCTTCTTTTGAAAGAACTTTCAACAAAAATCATGGAAAACATTTTTGATGTGTTATTTTTGATGTGTTGTGTTCCTGTCAATTTTGGAAAGTAAGATATGAGAAAAACATAGTTCATATGGGGATTGACTACATTCCCTTGATGTGGCATTTCTAGAGAAAAATGAAATACTCTTCTGTGTGTATTGTTTTTTATCATTTAATTTTTTTAATTTACAATGTTGTATTAGTTTCTGGTGTACAGAATAGTGATTCAGTTATACATATATAGTCTTTTTCATATTCTTTTTCACTACAGGTTACTATAAACCATGGAATATGTAGGATCTTGTTTATCTAGTCTATACATAGTAGTTTGTATCAGCCAATCCCTAGCTCCCAATTCACCTCTCTCTTCCCTCTTCCCTCCCTGATAACTATAAGTTTGTTTTCTATGTCTACGAGTCTCTTTCTGTTTTGTAAATGAGTTCATTTGCATTATTTTTTAGATTCACATATAAACAATGTCATATGATATTTGTCTCTGCCTGACTTACTTCACTTAGTATGATAATCTCTAGGTCCCCATGTTGCTGCAAATGACATTATTTCATTCCTTTTTACAGTTGAGTAGTATTTCATTATATATTCTTCAAGCATGCAGAAATCCAGAGCAAGGTGTGTTAGGGTAATAAATAGGGAGAATGTGGTACGTCTTCAGAGACAGGATGATTTTACACTGTGCTTGTGTTACTGGCAGCTTCACAGTTGTAACTAAGGCTACTTAGTACAGCTCAAGACTTTGGGGACTGATCTCTGCACAATGATCCGACACAGAAGTGAGAGATTCAGAATAAAATGGTGACATAGATGAAATGGTGCAGACAAAGGTACTTTGGAAGCGAGATGATAAAATTCACTAAAAATCAAGGATCATTACAAATTCATACACTTAGCTATCTACAAAAGAACATGATTTTTCAAGGAAATCATGTACATCTTCTGAAAGATCGTTCTTAAGACAATCTAGGTTAGGATGACAACTGTGAAAGCATGGCATGACATCACAGTTCCTGAAGGTTTTTTTTTTTTTTTGACCAAATGGTAATGCTAGTTGGGCTCATGAAGCTTTAAATTTTGACATATTCTTGTACTTCTTGACGATAATGGATCCATCAGCTATATTTTCTCCCTAAATCCAAATTTTAATTATATGGAAGGTATGTTGAAGCAAGTAGCCCTCTTTTTGATATTTTTACATCTGAAAAACTGCCTTAGCATCTACAGCAAGAGCATTGGCCACCATCACCTCCGGGATGGAGCAGATTCAAATGGCTTATAAACAGAGGCACTGTTTGTGACTGAATACTGATGTTTAGACAGCAAGCAGTATGGTCACATTGAACTTTCAAATTTCTTTTAAAGTGTCATTTAAATGAATTCTTTATACATGAGAATTGCATTACATTTGTTCTGAGCAATACAATAGTCCATGCAATACTGCATTTACAAATAGAAAGCATATGATTATTTGGGGTAGTTTTTTGCTTTTCTCTTTCAAGTAAAAATTAATACCTTCAAACAAGGGATGAAATCATCAGAAATGAATGGAGGGGAGGATCAAAAAATAGAGGACTATAACAGTTTCTAGATTTCAACTTATAGTTTTTATGTCAAATATTCAAATAGCATGCAAATTTTTTCCCAATACATTCTAACCTCAGTTGCTACTAGTAAAAATACTTCATGTCAACATGTCATTTTAAAGACACAGAATAGGAAAGAAAATAATAGTATAGCCAGAGTGACAGACATTTCTTGTCAAAATATGAATAATTCCAACTCTTTCATACAGCTTTCAGCTCTGTTGGGGTGTGAGGGCTTATTCAGTTTTGTTGTTTTGTGCTTGCTATGTATTTTATATAGTATTGTCAGTTAAGTAGGTTAAATAAATTCAACTCCCCATACCTTGAAGCCTGAGTAAAGAGCATTTTAAAAAATTCAGTTGGAAAGAACAAAGTCTCCTTAGTCAGTCAAGAGCTATGTCTTTTGAGGAAGTGCTTTTTCTAAACTTAAGAAACAGTGTGGTAATCATGCCTACCATTTAGTTTGAAATCTTGTTGGGAATGAATGTATTCATATAAAGATATTGCAAATTTTATTCTTCACAAATTGACTGACATTTACTTAAAGTCACTTGGAAGTAAATAAAACTGCTTACTTTCTAGCTTCTCATTTCACTCCACTTCTATATAGCAATGACTTTCTATATTTATTTTCAGGATGAATTCTAATTTTATACTACACACACTTGCTCTTTTTTTTCCTGCTCAACAGACCTCTGTGTTTCTATTTGACACATCAACAAGGTAAAATCAAAATCAAATTTAATTTCATATTCTTTATCTTTTCAGCATTTAGAAAGATTTTTTAAATAGATTTTATGATTTACTCTCTTAACTTTCATATAAAACAGAGTGTTATTAATTACATTTATCATGTTATACATTATACTTTTAGTATTTACTTGTCTTATACTAAAAGTTTGTACCTTTTGACTGTCTTCATTCAATTCCCCCTTCCTCCACCCCCTGCCTCTGATAACCACAAATCTGATCTCTTTTTCTATGTTTCTTTCCTTCTTTCTTTCTCTTGGAAGTATAATTGACCTACAACACTATGTTAGTTCCTGGTATGCTATATAGTGATTCAATATTTCTATAAATTTCAAAATGATCACCATTCACCACAATAAGTCTAGTTACCATCTGTCATCATACAAAGATATTACACTGTTACTGGCTACATTCCCCATACTCATCTATTTTGTACTAGAAGTTTCTACCTCTTAATCTCCCACACCAATTTCTCTCATCTACCTACCAACCTCCTTGTTGGCAACCACCTGTTTACTCCCTGTGTCATCTATGACTCTATTTCTGTTGTGTTATGTTTGTTCATTTGTTTTGTTTTTTTAAATCCACATATATGTGAACTCATATAGTACTTGTCTTTTTCTATTGGACTTATTAAATTAACATAAATCTTATAGGCTCACCCTTCTGTTGACAATGGCAAGATTTCATTCATTTTATGGCTGAGTAATATTCCATTGTGTATGTATGGAATATTACTCAGCCATAATATGGCTTGGCTATTGTAAATAATTGTGCAACAAACAGGGGATGCATGTATCTTTTTGAATTAGGGTTTTCATTTTCTTCAGATAAATACTCAAGAGTGGAATTGCTAGATCATATGACAGTTCTATTTTTAATTTTTGAGGAATAGCTATCCTATTTTCCATAGTGGTTGCACCAATTTACATTCCCACCGACAGTGTATGAGGTTTTCCTTTTAACCACATCCTTGCCAACATTTGTTATTTTTGTCTTTTTGATAATAATTCTGATAGGTGTGAGATGATAGTGCATTCTTTTTTTTTTTGGAGGAAAATATTTGCAAATCATATATTTACTAAGGATCTGATATCCAGAATATATATATTTAAAAAATCTTACTACTCAACAATAAAAAGATAAGCAAACAAATTAAAAATAAGCAAAATATTTGAATAGACATTTCTCTAAAGAAGTTATATAGATGGTCAATAGCACATGAAAAGGTACTGACATCCTTAGTTATTAGGAAAATGCAAAAGAAAACCATTATGAAATATCACTTTATGCTCATAGGATAGATAAAATTAAAAAGGATAATAAGAAGTGTTGAAAAGATGTGAGAAAGTTGGAGCTCTTAGACGTGGCTGGTTGGAATGCAAAGTGATGAAGCCCCCTTTATAACGCGTTTGTAGTTCTTCAAGATGTTCAACATAGAGTGACCATATGGCTCAGCAATTTCAGTCCTGGGCATACACTCAAGATAAATGAAAACACACAGCTATATTTGTACATACAGAAACTTGTGCTTGACTATTCATAGCAACACTACTCACAAAAGCCAAAATGCAGAAAAAAAACCAAAATGTCCATCACCCGATGAATGGGGAAGTAAAATGTATATCCATACAATGGAATTATTGGCAGCAAAAAGGAATAAAGTACCAATATCTATTATGACATAGATGAACCTTAAAAACATTATGCTGAGTGAAGAAATCTGTCATAATAGCCCATGTATTATTCTATTTATATGAAACATCCAGGCAAGCCAATACACAGAGCGCTTGCCAGAGACTGAAAGGAGGGAAAAATGGGAAGTGATTGCTATGAGTGTTAGATTTCTTTTCGTGGTGATGAAAATGTTCTAAAATGAAGTACTAATGACAATTGTACAACTCTGTGGATATCTTAAAAACCACTGAATTATATGCTTTAGAAGGGTGAATTTTAAGTATTTATTATACCTCAATAAACCTGTTATTAAAAAATTAAGTGTGCCATTTGCTTCCTTCTGGGACCCTGGCTGCTGAAGTTTGAAATAATAGATACCTCAGCCTACTTTATTTTAAAATCAGTTTCATCTACAGGAGTTGGTCCTGAACATGACATCACATCATCATGAAAGAAAAAAGGTGTAAGGGTAAACTCTAACTTCTCAACTGTGCTATACAAGACACAGTTTAATTTATTAATTTAGAATTTGTTAAAAATATTTTTAATTTTGCATTGAAATATAGTTGATTTACATATTATGTTAGTTTCAAGTGTACAACCTAGTGATTCAATATTTTTATATATTATACTCTTTAAATTTATTGCAAAATATGACTATACTTTCTTATGCTGTACAGTATATCTTTGTTGCTTATTTTTTGATTTCAGAGCTACTTATTCATTTACTTATTTTTAGTTGAAGTACAGTCAGTTTACAATGCTGTGTCAATAGCCTTCTGATCTTGATTTGAATTCCCTGATGTTCCCTGATATTGAGCATCATTTCATGCCTGTTGTCCATGTAGATACCATCTTTACAAAAATGTCTATTCAGATCCTCTGCCCACTTTTTCATTGGGTTATTTGTTCTCTGGATGTTGAGTTGTATGAGTACTTTTTCTGTTTTGAATAGTAACTCATTATCATTATAATTTAATATTAACTCTTATGTTGTTTGCAAATATTCTTTCCCATTTAGTAGTCGCCTTCTTGTCTTGTTGATAGCTTCCTTCACTGTGCAAAAGCTTTTTAGTTTGATGTAGTCCTATTAGTCTATTTTTATTTTTGTTGCCCTTACCTAAGGAGACAATTCTAAAAAAAAAAATATTATTGAGATTGATATCAAGAGTGTACTGCCTATGTTTTCTTCTAAAGCTTTTCTTCTAGAAGGGCCATCTTGCCCACCCCCCAACCCCCCGTTTTCATACTCTTGAAATAAATTTTTTCATGATTCTGAAAATTAATCCTAGTAAAAAGTAAATTTAATTATATGTGTACCAGTCTTATTTGAAACACTATAGAAGGTCCATCAAATATATCACAGTTTCCTCAATTCATGTGTACTTATTTCTAAGAACTTCTTTTATTCTGGTCTCAGTTCTTTTGGAATACAATGATGTTTACTGGGAAAAATGTTAATATTGAGTCCATCAATGTATAAACCACATAATTCAATGGAAGTGAAATATAATCCTAATGCATAAACTTCTCATGGATACAGTATTTACAACATTAGCTTTAAAAAATTTAAAGTTGTTTCATTCATCTCTCCTCTGTTTCCTTAAAAGAACGTTTTATTGTAAGCAAATGCAAGGGTAGTATCCAAAATATATGCTTAATTGAGATTCCCAGTATCCTTAGTTTGTCCAAGAAAAACATTTCACAATACATCTCTGTGGTGTTCAGAATAGTGGCCTCCAAATATGTTTGCCTATTCATCCCCAGAACCTGTGAATACACATGAATATATATGGCAGGAAGATTTAAGGTTGCAGATAAAATTTAAGGTCCAATCAGATGACCTTAAAAGAAAGGTATTATCCTGGATTATCTGGGTATGTCAGTGTAATCAAAGGGGTCCTTAAAGGTGGGAGAAGGAGTCAGAAGAGGCAGTCAGAGTGATGCCATGTGTGAGCTTAACCCACCATCCCTGGCTTTAAGAATAAATGAAGAAGACCAGGAATCAAACAATTTGAATGGCCTCTAGAAATTGTAAAGATGAAGAAAGTGGATTTTCTCTGACAGCCTCCAGAAAAATGCAGCCCTGCCAACATTTTGATTAGCCTATCGAGGCTCTTTTCTTACTTCCGATCTATAGGACAGTAAGATAATAAACTTGTGTTTGTTTTAAATCACTAAATTTGTGACAATTTGCAACAGCAACCATAGAAAACCAGTAGTTTCTGCGTTGCAACTATCTTAATTATGCAGTCAGTAAAATTTTCAAAATTTTATTTGTAACGCACACCTCCTAGAAAGTTGTTAAAATAATAGACAGCATCTGCCTAGGGAAAAGGTGAAAAAAATTAATGTATACCCATGTTTACTAATTAATTAACTTCTATTTTGTAAACCATAGAAATCGCAATTCTCAGATCATTATATCAGTAGAAAAAGAATGCTTCTGGATTCTTATGATCTCTATTTAGATTTAGAGTCCTACAGTACACTGTGACTTGATTTAGACTATTTGTGAACTTAACATACGTTATTTATAAAACTGCATGGTTGTTAGCATGTTATAACAGTAGAATATGAAAAGAATAAGCAGCTTAACAGCCCAACTCTTTTTTGTAGGAGAGAATATGATATATATGGTTTAATATATTTTATAATATTAATTATAATAATTTATAATATATTTGGAACTGGAGTTGAAATATACAAATCTAAATAATTGTCACAATAAGAAATATTCCTGATTCAAGATAGGCTTGACCTTTGTAAGTCAAACTAGAATACTGTTAATTACTTTGAAAGAAAGTTTTATACTCCTTGGCTGTCAATTCACAGATGTATGTCACTCGCTCCTCTCCTTTGTCAAAAGAAATGAGTGGCCACAGCAGGTGCCTCGCTCTACAGAACATACTCATAAGATTCTCAGCATCAGTGCTACTGAGTGTTTCCCTGCAGCCACAGTTTGATATTAGTGAAAAAGATTAGCTCATTAAAGCACATAAGAGTATAAAATAAAGCAAAGTCAGCACAAATAAAATTCATTAATTATGTCTAAGCTATTGAACCTTTTCTTTTATGTTAAAGAAGCTTAAAAATGACAGGTGCATATACTAGAAATGATGGAGTGCCTACTTACGGCTGGTTATGCTCCTTCCTGTATCACAGTTGGTTTGTTATCATTATCTAATGTTTGTAAAGTGCTCTGAAGTCGAAATCACTCCCTAGGTGCTGAGTCAGACCAATATGCCTGAATAAATCTGATGATGAAAAACATGTGGTATCATTTCCGTACCTCTTCAAAAGAAATTGGATGTTTACCATGAAAGAAAACAAAACAAAGCAAAACAAGCAAACAAACAAAATGAAAAAAAAAGTTCAAAGTAAGTTGCGGACCAATTTAGAATGAAACAGAACCCTGTTCTCCCTCCATTCAGGCCAGAGACAGAAGACCTGTTGTGCTGGAACCCAAGGACCAGACACACTGGGACACCTGCCGGCAGAGGCCACAGTTCCTGCAGCCAAGAGACACTGGTGAATGGGACAGCTGTGGGCACTTGGGGTTTCATATAAAGACAGTTCACGGTATCTTTGCATGAAAGTGATGACCAGCGACCACGCCATTGTCGTTCTGCTGTGGTGGCAAGTTTACTTGAGGGCATCTTACTAAATGTGAATGTAATGGTGAATAAGGTTCTGCCTATGGTAACAAAAGAACTGTGTGGGGGACGTCTATGTATAGAGGGACTGCACTATTGGTGCCAACCTTGGCTAGATAATATTCTTTAGCGTGTTGTAGGATCTTTGACTAATGTTCCAGCTTAGGAGAAAATGGCAGATGGATCTGGAAGGATCATTTGTACATAATATAAATCAGGGACCATAATATCCAAAACAGTAGAAAAGATGGGAATGAAACTAAATGAGATGAGTAATAACATACTAAACATAGTGGCCTTTATTCTATAGCTACCTGTGTTTATTAGGGCCTGTAATGACTTTTGTTGGCATTATATACTTACACATTTGTGAGTCTCTCTCTATGTATATATATACAAATATATAATATACAATATATAATTATATATTACATTACATATAAAGTATATATTCAATATAATCTGGGCTATATGCATTGTTATATTATTATTCATTATTGTCATGCGTATTTCCTTTGGTTTTAAAAATAAGTTAAAATTAAAACGTTTTCATGGGCTTATAAAATTATCATGGGTGAGCCTTAGGCACTGTGCTTACTGTGTCTGATGGAAAAGTTGTCCCTGGTGCTTATAACAATGTTAACATCAACAATTCTGTGTTCATTCAGATTTTTCCAATTCTATATCTCAAATTAACCTTGGTAAGAATATAGGCAAACAGATTAATTAAAATTCATAGTGTGAATAGGCTCTGAATAAATTATTTATGTATATATGATGAAAGCACTAAAATACTTATTAAAGTTATCAAATCTACTTCCCTGTTTTTATCCAGTGTTCAAAAATATATTGAGTATAACAATGTGTATTTTATGAAAATATTCTACAATCTGCATGTATCATCTCTCAAGCAAGTAAGTGACGTTGGAAATGACTACATTAGTCAAGACAAGGTGTGCACAACATATATGGGCAAGATATTATTCACAGAAAAACTCTAAAAGTTCCCACATCACTAGGAGCTAAGAGGATGGGAAATGACAGCTCATATGTGATCTGAAGCATAATTACAAGTGATGGAAATAACTTGGGAACATTGAACTCATTACATTTCTGCATTAGTAAAATTCTTTATCAACGGGATATGCTATAGGTAAGTTAGTTAAACCAGAAACTCCTGGGATCTAGTCTTTATTCTGAGACAAAGCAATATACTTAGCATTTTTCTCTAGACCAAATGTTCATTTAAAAAGATCTGTAGTTCTGGATTCTTACAATTCAGCCTGACTTTTTCTGAATTAAAATGAAAATGTGAATTTCTGTTAAATGTATATGTTTCAGTTTGACAAAATAACACTTACTTTCTAGGAAAATTGTAAAATGTGATAAGCATATCAAAAAGGTCAAATACTGTTTGATATAATAAATACTGGTTTTGTTGCGGTGAGAGTACACAAAATGAGATGGGTATTTTAGATCCAGTAACCTCCGTTTCTACAAACAGATAAGTAACTATTATTTGATTTTCAGCATACTGTCTTTCTTTCAAGGAGCTTAAGGAAATGTATTCACATATAACCTATGTAAAATAGGAACAATTTATGTTCTTTCAACTGTGAACCGCAATCACCATAGGCATTTGCAAGTTTACATGAGATGGAAAACAATTTCAAGGCAATCAGCTAAACCACAATGAAAATTACACATGCATCACAGCACTGGGAGAGGGATAAAAATGTGACTTGCCAAAAGAGAATCACTCTGTACATCACTCTGGCTGACTGGTGCTGGGGCCCTGAACGACGCAGATCTGTCTGTAGGCAAATGACAGTGTAGACTGATTTGATAATTCAGCCTTCAATAGGAAATGCATGTGTCCAGGGACGCAGTGCTATAAAGAAAGTTTCTGAGTCTGGGAAATAGGTCACCTGCCTGCTGCTTTGTGCCAGATCATAACTGCTAACTTGACATAATTTGGCCTGATTTCAACAGTTGATTTAATGGTAACAGGAATTATATTCATGTGTATCTTTTTTTCCCAAATGTAGAAGACTTCTAAAATATCTATTGCTTTTGAAATCTAATCAAGCAGCCATTCAGGTTTAAAATAAAATGACCAATTTAAAGACAGGAAAATAAAAGACTAAATATTTTTAGGGGAGTGGCCAAGATGGGTTGTGTAAGAAGGCCCTGAGCTGACCTCCTTCCATGGGCACAACAAAACAACAACTAATTATACAGCAACTATGGGTGAAAATAATCTGCAGAATAGCATAAAAAGATTTTCCATGCTTAAAGATATAAGTAAGGAACCACAGCAAGACAGGTAAGAGGGGCAGAAATGTGGTATAGTTAAGATTCACACCAGCAGATAGTCGACCCACAAACAGGAGGATAATCATATTGTCAGAGGTTCAACTCAAGGAGAAAGGGGTCCAAACCCCACATCTGGCATCCTAACCTAGGGATCCTGAGCTGGGAAGACTAGCCCCCAGATATCTGGTTTTGAAGGACAGCAGAACTTGCCTACAGGAGAGCTAGAGGTTTATAGGAAAGAGACTTTGCTCTTAAAGGGTGCCTGCAAACTCTCACATACTACGTTTGAAAGGAGCCTGGGTCAGACATAGATGCTGATCTTGGAGAGAGTCAAGAGAGGTAGGAGGCAACTGAGACTCCCCCTGGGGACACAGATGCTGGCAGGAGCCATTTTTGAGAGCTTATTCTGCCACGAGAACCCTGGCACTGACAAGCTCTATTTTGGAGTCGTCTGGCTTTGGTATCAGGGCGATGGTGGCTTCATAGAACGAGTTTGGGAGTATTCCCTCTGATTCAATCTTCTGGAAGAGTTTGAGAAGGATTGGTATGAGCTCTTCTTTGTATGTTTGATAGAACTCCCCAGTGAAGCCATCTGGTGTTGGACTTTTGTTTGCAAGGAGGTTTTTATTGCTAATTCTATTTCACTTCCAGTGATTGGTCTGTTCAAATGATATATTTCATCTTGATTCAATTTTGGTGGGCTGTATGTTTCTAGGAAATTGTCCATTTCTTTTAAGTTGTCCAACTTATTGCAATATAGTAGTTGTTCATGCCATTCTCTTACAATCTTTTGTGTTTCTGTGATGTTATTTGTAATTTCTCCATTTTCTTTTCTTATTTTGTTTATTTGTGTCCTCTTCCTTTTCTTCTTGGTGAGCCTGGCCAGAGTATGTCAATTTTGTTTACTCTTTCAAAAACAAGCTCTTGGTTTGATTGCTTTTTTCTGTTGTTTTTAATCTCTAATTACGTGAGCTGGAGCAGCAGAGGCAGGTTGACTGGGACCTCATAGGCCACAGTGAAGAGTCTGGATTTAAGTCTAGGGAAACGGAAAAGCCACTGGAGACTTTTATGCTAAGGAAGTATAATAATCTGACTTACGTATTTAGAGGATTGACTGCTTTTGGAAAATTGATTTTGGTGGAGGAAAACAGCAAGAATGGAAGGAAGAATATCATTCTGGGAAACTATTTTATCAATCATGAAGGGGATCTGGTGGTTTAGAGTAGACGTGAGCTGTGAAGATAAAAAGAAATAAATGAATCAGATCGTTTTTGGCAGTAGAGCTGACTGGACTGGCTGCCTTGTGAATGTGGCAGCAGGTGAGGGGGTCAGAGGCATCAGAGATGTCTCCTAGGTGTTCAGGTTGAGTGATGTATGAAAAGGGAGATCTATTTTATCTTTTAACTGAAGCAGAAAGGAGGGGGAGGCATAAATTAGGAGTTCAGGATTAGCAGATACAAACTATTATACATAAAAGAGTTAAACAACAAGGTCCTACTGTATAGCACAGGGAACTATATTCAATGTCTTGTAATAACCTGTAATAAAAAGAAGGAGATCTATTGATTAAGATGTGCATACAGGTTTTAGTAACTGGGGATGATGTAAATGAAGCATTATTTCTCTTTTGGGTATGATAAATTAGAACAATGAGGCTTCCAAATAGTTATGTCAAGTAGACAGTCAATCAACTCTCCTAATCTAGCTTAGTCTCAAGGAACATTTAAGGTCTACTTCAGGGAAATACTTTTATCTGACTGCTACTAAAAAACAAAAACAAGACAAAAAATATTGCCTTTATCATAGTCCCTAGTTTCTATCAATTTCCTATTTTAACGTTGATCTAAAATATTTCAGTGATATTTTTAATTTGAGAACAGGACTGGAGGTTAAGGGGCTGACTGTAGACTTGACAATTAAGGTTTCAATGTGGATTGTCTGACTAGAGTAGGTTCTACTCGCATACTCAGAACTGTAACTAGAACTTCATGACGCTGGCCTGATCCAAAGCGACCACTCCCCAGGGACCTCTCTCTAACAGAAGTTTAAGAATTTATTCTCTAAAAAGAAAGCAAAAATTTCCCTCTCAGTTGTGTAGAACATATTTTTTGAAGCTTCCAATATTTAACTCATGTGCTTCCAATGCAGGAAAATACCTAATATATTAAAAACTAAGCAAGGTGTTAGCCTTTAAAGAGGCCTAGAGTTTAGTTGTGATGGGGGTCACTAAATGCTGTGGAGCATCTACCATAGCAAACACTATGTAAATATTATGTAAATGGAGCACAGATGTGGGAGCATTAATCCTGCCCAAGAATGTCAGTAAAGGATGAAGCATCTGAGCTGTATCTTGAAGTGAGACTAGGAGTTTCTAAGGAAGGAGAAGCAGAGGAATGGTAAGCTGAGTAACAGAAACGAAGTATGAACAAAAGCAAGTGAAAGTGAAAATAAACTGACTTCTGCATTATAGATAGTCATTATTGGAAAGGCAAAAATGTTGCATGAAAGAGTACGTGGAGATGAGATTGAAGCATTAAGTAGGCTAGCTTGGATTGTGGATAATAAAAATGATATGGAAATAATACAGTCATATTTGGGTTATACAGAGAAAACTTTGTTTCTTCATTTACAATGCAATAAAGTAGAGGAAAAGGCAAGACTTGAAAAAGAGTTGAATGAAGTGTCTTAAGACAGTAACAGTACACACCATGGACTGAATATTTGTTCCCCACCAAAACAAATTCATATATTGAAATCCTAACACCCAAGGCCTTTGGGAAGTGATTAGACCATGACGGTGGATTTCTCAAAAATGGAATTAGTGCCATTATAATAGGGGTCCCCAGGGAGATGCACACCACTTCCTTCCCACGAGGAAACAGCCAGAAGGCAGTATGAACCCGAAAGCAGGCTCTTGCAGACAGTGAATCTGCTGGCACCTTGATCTTGAACTTCCTAGTCCCTAGAATTGTAAAAAATAACTATCTGTTATTTATGAGCCACTCAGTCCATGGTATTTTGTTATAACAGCCCAAATGGACTAAGGCAGAGAGACTGAAGAGAATAGGACAGAACTGCTAGAAAGTCCACAAAACTAGAATGACCACAATAACGTGATTTCTTTTTATGAATGTTTTAGGTGAAGCAGAGAAAAGTATCCAGGATGATTCTGAGTCTCTTCTCTTGTGTGGCTGAGTGAATAGTGGTGTTTCTTAACTGAAGAAGGAAAGTCAGTTTGATGAGAGGTTAGTGGTATTGCAGGGAGAATTCAATATTTGGAAAACCAGTAAACAGATAGGAACACGGCAGGTTAACAAGGAGTAAAATCAAAGGTTACGTCAGATAACTGAACGTCATTAGCAAATCCCAGGAAGTGACAATTGCTGGACTCACAGAAGTCACCGTGAATATACTAAACTGAGAAGGGACCCAAGCATAAACTCTGGGCAGCCTGGACTTTCTAGGGATGGGCAGAGGAAGCTGGAGTGAACCAAAGAGAAGGGCTTGTCAGAGACACCACGGAGAAAAGACAAGGCCAGCCAAGAGGAGAGGGGATGAAAACAGAAAGAGCTAGGAACTGACCACAGAGTAAAGCTCCTAAGAGTAAATTTACTAGATTTATTTTTCTTTTCTCATTTTAATATATTTTCATTTGAGAATTTCCATTTATCCCTGTGTTCTTGCTTTTGCTATAACTCCATGCGTATTTTTCAAAATCCTGAAAAAGTCAATCTCCTTTCTATTCTTATTGCACATAAAATAAAACTCCAATAGTAATAAAATCAATGAAACCACATAAAAGAAAAAAAAATAGAACTCTAAATAGAATAGAATGAAAACACCTATAATTTATTTTTTATGATACTGAGAAAAAAATATATATCCCATAGGCTTCATTTCATAATTTTAATGTTCAAATGACACTTTTTAACCTTCTCTGGGGGTTCCACATATAAGTTAGACATTAAAATATAGTGATGGTTTATTTGGAGAGTAGTATTATGTGTGTAGGATAATTCAGTCATTTCTACATATTTATTGATCAGGGATGGTTTACTCTAAGAGCGAAAAAGACAACCTGAACCTAGAGAAAATTCTCCATTTACTGGGAATCAGCTAATTATAGTACATGACTAGGTGGTCTATTGCTAAGAGCATTACACCTAAATATCTGGAGTTTTCTGGAAAGGAAAAAAAATACTGCAATAGGCTACAGGGAGGAAAACTTTATGTAACATGTAAATTTGAAGGTGTTGAATTTTTGTGTTTGTCTGTTGAAATAGACTAAGCTAAAGAAATGGACTAAATGATTATGTTGGTTAGATTCCTAACTTTTAAATAACTGATTGATGCTGTTCCCAGGCCCTGGGTGAGTAATTAGCGATCCTTCTGCAGTGAGAAGCAAACAAAAAAAATATGACTACGTAATCATGAATTTGTGTAACTTCCCATGGTGCGGATAAATGATTCATAACATCCCAGAAAAGAAGGACTTAAAAGTAAAACATGAGCCCCGATAGGTTGGGGGTATTTACTAATAAGATAATGATCCACAATTCGGTTTGTTATTTCAGTGCTTCACTGGAGGGTATCAGGGCTTCTGAAATGGCGTCTTGCCTTTTTTTCCCATTAAACCAGAGGGTTTAATGTCAGATTGCATTTTCATCTGTAACATAGGAATGATAATTTTGATATTTTCACAAGACTTTTGTAGGAAATAAATCAGAGAGTAACATGAAGGCTGTCATAAACAGCAAAGTACAATAGCTAGAGAATTTTTTAATGTTTACTTCCTTTGTTCCAGATATTATTTGACTCCCAGTAAATAGAGCTAAGCTTAATACTCAGAAGCATCTCAAAATTTCACTGTATCTTAAAAGATAAAGTATATGAAGCTGAAACAGACACTGGTACTTCCTCTATTATTTACGTTTTGTTCATATCATCCCTCTCCCCTTCTGCATAACAGCCATCACCCCACCCCAACTGCGCTGCTTTTCTAATACAAGAGAAAGGTACAGGTGAGCACAGAAAAATTCTCTTTTATTTTATATCCATGAGTCCTCAGCTTAATTTTCTGGCCCAATTCAATCCTATGTATTCATTTATCCAAGATATTAATCTACTTAATTTCCATTAAATGTCAGGCACTGTTATTGGCACCGGGGATGCAGTAGTGATTGGATAGGAAAAGTTCCAAATCCTAATGGAGTGTACATGCTAATGGGGATACCAGGGAATCCCCAAAGCACAACGTATGCTACATCCTGGTCAGGTATGTGCAAGGAAGTGTTCGGAGGTTCACAGACATTTGGTCAGGGATCACCTCTCTGGGGATGTAGTAACTTGAGCAGAGACCCGAAAAAAGCTGAAGGAAGTAGCCACTTGAAGATGTAGGGAAATTGCATCCCAGACAGAGGGACCAGTATATGCAACACCCCTCAGGCATAAAATGGAGTGTTTAATTTGAGGAAAAGCAAGAAAGTCCACAAGATTTGAGTAAGATGAGCAGAGCAACAGTAGAAGAGAAGTGAGCGAGGAACGTGGACCATTGTGGACCTTAGTATAGACGTTGAATTTGAGGGACCAAATGCTAAATGAATAGAGGGAAGAAAGAAAGTAATGGCTGCTGAGAAGAAAAATCAAACTGAGTAAGACAGGTTACCAAACAATAAATGTCCCCAACATGAAACCATAAACAGAGGCATAGGCTTGAATTCTTAAACTGTGTAAGTACTTTAGAACTGACAAATCACATAATAATTGCATGCATAATCTCTTGCCTGGTCTCATGACAGATTCATCAACACACAGTTTCAGTCTGGGTCTTTGTGGAACAGTGTTTGGAGTGATTACGTGCAAACCTTCCCAATGGAATCCAATTTGTCTCTTCTCATTTTGGGATTTGAAATAATGAGAGAATACGGGAAAGCCTGCATAGTCACTAAATTATCTCCCTACTTACCTTTGTCGACATAATCATATCTGGTGTAATTGGTCCTGTTTAAGGATCCCATTTAATAATCCCACTTAAAATCTTGAGGATAATTTTCAAATAGTATAAAATAAAGAGAAACTGCATTACTAAGCACACTAGAGGATATGCTCACATTATAAAATCTATTGGCTTGATCTCAAACACAGGGGCATGGGAAGGGGGAGGCAGCTTTGTAAGTGTATGGCCACAAACAGAAAATAAGTGACTGTTTGATAGAAGAAAACACATGAGAGGAAGCAAGAATAAAAAGATAACAGTGGATACAGATTTAAATGTAACTCTGACAGTTGTGAAAATGAAAAATGAGTCATAGCATGAAGAATATAGATTTTGCCAGATAACATTCTAACATATTTCAAAGAGCTTTTGAGTTTATCAAGGGAAGGCTTTAAGTATAAATTTTTGAAAGAAATAGTTTGTTCTTCTGGATCACAATGGTATCAAGCCCTCCATGTAGTCTCTCCCATGTTCTACTAATTTGCCTGTAAAGGCAAAAACACGGACACACGTACAACAAAGGATACAGAATGCCTGGAACCTGAGAGGTAACTATATTAATCAGTGTCTGGTTAGAAATACAGAAATGACATTAGGTAATTCTAAGTAAATTTAACTTGGGGAATTGACTACACAGATAGTAGAGGGATCAATGAATAATAATGGAACTTAATACCATCAAGAATATTCCTTTTCCTAAGGATGGGAAACCAGGAGTGATTAAGAATCTCAAAGCATAAGAGTAAGTAGTCAGACCCCCCGGGAGATGGCGTGTGTAGCTACTGCTGGTACCTTTGAGTACTCTTCCTATTTTCAGATACAAATAGGAAGGCAGGTGGTAAAGAAATCTGAAAAATGCAGTTTGCAGAGCCCCAAAACTACTATCCCAGAGAAAAGCCTGGAAAGCTGACTTTTTATCTGAGAAGTAACAGACAAAAAATTGGAAAACAATCTATTGGCATAACCTAAGATACATCTTTAATGGAACAAAATTGTTAGAAACTGTAGGTTTTAATTTATGAATAAGAACAATAAAATATATGTCCTGTCTGACAGTCCCAGTATGCCTAGTTACAAGACATTTATAGACAGACAAGGCTATCTTCATACACTTTGTAACTTTAATGCTCACCAGAATGTTCTTACATTTAACCATATCCATCTTGGTGCGGAAAATACCAGGGATCAGAGGGACGGGAAAAAAGAGAATGGTTTGCTGTTAAGAACTGTGTCCTGGAAAACACAGACGTGAATGTCTGTTAGAAAAGCAGACAAGAATAGCCCCAATAGCAATTCAGACTCAAGGTTGTGATCATTTTTTTCCTGTTTTTTTTAAAAATTTAATTTTATTGAGTTATAGTCAGTTTACAATGTTGTGTCAATTTCCAGTGTAGAGCTCAATTTTTCAGTTATATAGGAACATACATATATCATTGTCACATACTTTTTCACCATGAGCTACCACAAGATCTTGTATACATTTCCCTGTGCTATACAGTATAATCTTGTTTATCTATTCTGCACATGCCTGTCAGTGTCTACAATTTTTGAACTCCCAGTCTGTCCTTTCCCACCCTCCTTCCCCTCTATCACCACAAGTTTGTATTCTATGTCTATGAGTCTGTTTCTGTTTTATATTTATGTTCACATGTCTTTTTTTTCTCTCTCTCTTTTTAATTTTTTTATTTATTTTTAATTGAAAAATTTTTATTAGGTTCCACATATGAGCTCTCTCACATGGTATTTTTCTTTCTCTTTCTGGCTTACTTCTTGTGTGCATTCCAAGATACAAAACCATAGAGCCTGGAAGAAGATAGGTCCTGCTCCATATACTGGAACTACACTTAGGTGAATGCTTGGCTTGCCAGAAACCCGGACTGGGAGCACCGAATGTTCATTCACCCTCTCATCTGCATGACAAGAGGCCCAGTCATCACTCAGGGGAAACTCAGAGTAGGTTAAAATGTCATCCACAAGTGCAGTCTTGGGCTAAGGCCAAGCCATAATGGATCCTGGTGCCTAATTTATGGACAAGTAGTAAATCAAACACCATGTTTATTAAGAAGCAGGGAGAAGGTAACATGGTCATGATGACTCACAGAGGGAAAATTTTCCATGACAGATGAAGAATGAAAGTATCAATAAACATTTGGGATGAAACATGTAAAGAGAGGTTGCAGATGAGGTTGTATTATGATGCCATTAAAATGGAGATGGGCTATTTTAAGAAGCATGTGGATAATTTGAGCAGTATAAAATTCAGCTTAAACGGTGTGTGACAGGACGACAACTGGAAAAGAAAGAACGTGGATGTAGAAGGCAAGAATCACAGGTGTTTTCAGGAATAAGCACAAATAATTGAAAGGAAAGAAATGTTTAAATCACACTTTTCTTTAAGAAGGAAATAGAAGGCCCCAGGGGTCTATATAATCCAATTCAAATTTTTATTTACAGCTAAAGAAATCTTGGAACCTTTTGGCCTACTCTTTTTGTATTTTATGAACTTTCTTATGGAATCGTCCCTGATCACATTTGACTATTTAAATTTTAATTAACTATAATTAAATAAAGTTAAAAGTTCACTTCTTCAGTCTGGGTAGCCACATTCCAAGTGCTCAATAATCACCAAGTGCTAATGAGCACTGAATTGTACAGCATAGATGCAGAGCAATGCCAACAGTTCTATTTGCCAGTGTTGTTCCAGAAAAATCACTGTTAGGTAATCTAAGATAGAATTACATGTCAAGCATTGTTTTATTTATGTGTATGTATATATATATACATGTGTACATATGTATGTGTGTGTGTGTGTGTGTGTATATATATATATGTATATATATATATAGTAAAATGCTCACAATTCTTAAACCAGGGATAAGAGGCCAAGATGATATGTTTAATATTTTAGCTTATATTTCCATATTTATGTTTAAGATTATACGGTCAATTATTGTGAGATTTGTATAAAATGAGTAAAACAATTTTATACAAATGGAGTGTGTGTATCTCTTCACATATATCTATACACTGAAAGGTCATAAGATATGAAAATCACTCATAAATGCATATTTTCTTAGTAGCAATGTAAACATTGTATCACAAAATATTAATTTGCATTAATGGATAAAAATGCTGCAAAATAATTGTATAAACTGTATTACCACTATATAAAATCAATATAGACAAATGTATTAAACATATCAAAGAGATAGGTCAATTTAAATAACACTGTGAGTTTCAAACACTGTAATATTAATATGACTTTGTTACAGTGGTGAAGGCACTCTTTCATATTAGATTATTTTGAGTGAAAAACAAGGCATAGTTTTAGAAGTGAAATAAGTACATGGTGTGAACCTGCTTTATAAAATTCAACATAGATAAATAACCAAAACCTTTAAAACTATTACATGATCAGTACTCAATAATACCTAGTGTATAGATAAAACAAAAACATATTCTCTTAAATTGTAATACTTTTTGGCTCTAAAATAATCTATAATCCTAACATATATATTAATTATGAATATCAAATGTATTTTTGAGAATTTATTTTTGGTGACATTTTTACAGCCTATATATTCTGGCAAGTAAAGATCAAGATCATTTTCTAATTTGTCTAAGATGAAACATATATATCTCAAAATTAGTGAAATCCTTATCTGAATAAAAGTTACATTTACATGCGAATTGCTGGATCACATTAATCAGTCAATCAACCAATTAGTCCAGAATTTATTGAGCAAATGACCCTCAGCAATGATGCTTAATACTTATGGTTCATTAAGCACGACCAGGTGAGGAAGGCAATCAAAATGTCTTAATATTGCATCTAATTAGAAGAATACTGAATGATCTTGGGTCCATCTTCAGCAATATATTAAGCTCCTGGGAAATAAATAAATCTTATGGGATTGTCGGCTAGAATCCAACTTAGATGTATCATTAGAAGCAGACCACTTAATTTACTGATTGTTTTTATGTGTATAAATTTAAGACTGTATCAATTGTAAACAATTATTCAAATCTAATATCTATGCTCGTTTCATTCCATGAAGACAGGGATATTATAGATAGCAAAGCCTCTTTCAAAGAAAAGTGGTACATGTAAAATGCTGAAAATTGTATTATCACTTTTAACAATGCATTAAATCTTTCAGTGTAAAAATTGCCAAGCATAATATGAGAGTGTATATATATATATATGTGTGTGTGTGTGTGTGTGTGTATCCTTCATGTATTTAAAATCATGAATTAATACTAAGGGAATTATTTTTAAAATATCAATTTGCCACATCCTCCTCTAATTGCTCACTTCTGGTGGTGATCAAAGCAGACCTGGAACCAGGTGATGCAATGGACTGCAGCAGTAGCAAAGGAAGGGAGCTCCTTTAGTAAGGACAGTCCTAGAAGGCATTTCTGAGGTGATAGTTCTGTTAACATGTAAGTAACTGATGAGCAAGAAAAGTCATGGAAATGGTCATGTGAAAAGCCTTCTAGGTCAGAAGAATAAGGAAGGCAAAAAAACTTCGTGTTCAAGGGAGTGAAGGGCAAACAGAGAAACAGACCTGAGCTGGGAAGGTAAGCCAAGGAAAGAATACATAGACTCTCCTGGGCCATGAGAGGTCATCTGGATGCCTTGCTAAGGATGCTGAGATAGCACTAGATTAATAACATTATCGGATTGAAATGTATTCCAAACCTACTCTGACTCCTATGTGAAGGATGGATAGTAGGGGAAAGACTGAAAACATGGAGATTAACTGTGAGATATTTTTCATTGTCTCAGTTGAGAGATGTTAGTAACCTCAACAATGGAAGAGACAGCTAAATTGGAGACTAAAGAAGAACATGAGCATAAAGTTTAAAGTAGAATAAGCTGGGTTTGCTGGGTTTGCATGTGGAGTGGAGTGAGTGAACAGCATCAAAGGAATTCCTTTATTTTTTCCTTCAGTTTTTAGGTGGAATCAATATAAACTTACTATCAGAAGGGACATGAACAGAAGTAGGTATAAAGGATAGTGGTGGCATATTTGTGGCATCGAGTGTCTAACTGATCTGATAAACTTATACTGTTCGAGGTATCAAACGAAGTGTGAGATTGGGCCTTAAAGAAATCAATGTTAGAAACATTAATTTTTAATTATTGACATGTAGATAATATGAGACATTTGATACTCACAATTCTCCTCTCCTGCCCTGATTCTCTCATATATTTCACTGAAGTAAGTGTATAACTTTGAAATATATGACTTTGGGTTTGGGCATTCGACTTGCTTTACCAAGCAAAATACGGATGGAAGGGACTGTACCGGTCCTGACCTAGGTCTTAAGAAGCTTCAAGTGTGTCCACCTAACTTTTTGTGCTTCTATCACTGGCCATGAGAAGATGTCTGGGTATTGATTGGTTCTGAAGTGAAAGATACATGGGATAATCTTGAAACTAACCCTTAGCCTGAAGGCATAACCACCCCAGTCACTCTGGACATCTGTGGGCAAGACAAATAAAAGGATATAGTTCTAGGTCATAGAGTTTCAAGGGTTGTGGTTTTACAGTAATATATCATTAAAACAGATGGCGTATAAACTGAAAATTCAAATAAGATCTTCTAGGCTGAGTTTAAAAGGAAAATAGAACAAGAATCAAAATGAGGACAATTCATCTTTTTGAGTCTGGGAGAAGAGAAGGAACTAGCTGATTTTTTTTTTTAAGAAGCGTCAGGGATGTAAAAATATGCCTTGATAAAAATCAAGATAATCTTTTTTCCAAGAAGTAAAGGAGGACTCTTATGTAGAATGCCAGTTAGCAGTAGAGAAATAGGAGGACAGAGAAGAGTTCATCTCTCAATTATGATCTCAGCAAATCTTAATTTACACAGAAGATGATGTCCAACTTAGCACAAATTAAAGCATATAAAATATTCTAGGGGATTCATGATCTTCAAGTAAATTAGTGTGATATTTATTAAGAAATAATAAAGCCCTATGGAGTATATTTGTATGTATAAAGCTGGAATATACATATAGGAAACATGAGTTCGTGAGAATCCGTCAGACTTGATGATGATCCAAAATAAAATGGGATTTCAGTTGTTCATAGAGGATAAAGGAGCCATGCAGAACATGCCCCAGCTTAAGCTGTATTTGTGAGCAGGACATGGTAGAGGGTTTGCAGGTCTGCTTGGCAGAGGGATGGGGTATTAGCAGCTGATAGAAAATTGATGATTGTACTTTCTTCCACTAAGTTTATAAAAAAATTTTTTAAAATAAGAAATCTGGATTTTAACAGATATTTTTTAAGTTTTCTGTGAGATTTTTGGTGCATGGTGGAAAGAAAGTGCTTTTATTTTAAAAGAGTCGCAGAAATCCAGGATTAGAAACTAGCAAAACATTCCTGCATCATTCATTAAGCACATTTATCAAGCAGCTACTGCATACTACTAGGCACTCTCCTAGGCAGTGGGGGCAAAATTGCAAAGATAAATGAATTCAACATTTGACACCAATTAATCAAGCTAAAAATAAGAAAAGATGAAAATACAATGATGGTGGATGAAATCATATTTAAGTAGTTTGAAGAGTATGAGATAGGCAAAGAAAGAAGACAGAAATTTTAGACAGTAATTTGAATGTTTCTCTCTAAGCATGAAAAGATTTATAGGTAGATAATATGGCAAAGGGAATTTTTTGTCTGTTTGCTTGTATTATATAACAGCAGAAAATTTGAGCATGATTAAAAGCTGTTAGAAAGGATCAAATTGTTGGAGAAAAGTTAAACCTATGGAAGAGAAAATGTATTATGAATAAACAAAGTTGCAGAGGAAAAGCATCAGAATCCAACACCTTCAGGGAGATGAGACCAATGATTAGAGAAGGATGGCCCGTGAGTTTGACCAGAGGAGATGTGTAGGAGGGTGCAGATGTAGACATTCTATCATGGCTTGTTGGGAAGAAGAGGAAACAACTCCTGGACAATGACTTTCTCTCTTTTCTGAGACTGGGGCTGGGTGGCAGAGCAGAAATTAGAAGAGGGTAAAGAAAAGTGAACAAAATTATTGCAGAAATTGACCAAAAACTGAGAAGCCTAGTATGGTGTCTGAATATTCTGTTGGGTCTATTTTGCACTGGGAGTCACTGCATTGGGTTTATTGTAAGATAATTCTACATGATTCTGAAATAATAGTTTTATGTAACAGCCCAGTTGAAGGCACTAAATGAACAGTAGGATTTTGCCAGGGAACTGTGACACATCCATAAACTGTCAAGGAGTCTTGGAGGAGTGTTCTTAAAGTCACCAACCATGTCGTCTAAGTCATAAGGAGAAATGAGAATAAAGGAAAGGTTGACGAGTTGGTGGGAAGTATGGAGGGGTCAATGAACTATGAAAGGAGAATTTTTGTACAATAGCCACCTGAGTAATAAAGGGTAGAACGCATCACAGGCTGTTTGCAGTTTAAACATCTGTTCTTCTCATAACACAATAGGGACAATCTAAAGATAGATTAAGTGATCAGGTTCTTAACAGAATGAGTCACGGTTTTTGCCTTTGTTTTACAATCATGTAATTTTCTCCTAGATTAATTACATTGTGTCCTTGTATTTTGTTTCATATCTGGACATATTTTAAATCCAAAGCAAAAAAAAAATAAACAAATAATTGGTGAGTATCAAAGCAATGAATCATTTTCATAGATTTGGCAACCATGTAATAAGATAAATGTATTAATGCAATTAGTCATGTTTTCCTCCAGAAGG
This sequence comes from Vicugna pacos, assembly GCF_048564905.1. Lineage (NCBI taxonomy): Eukaryota > Metazoa > Chordata > Mammalia > Artiodactyla > Camelidae > Vicugna > Vicugna pacos. Next base: position 6,911,699 of record NC_132994.1, on the reverse strand, counting down.
CTATTTCAGTAGAGTATCATGAGTTGTAGTACCTCTTTTTAACTTAAATATTGGTTACTAATCTCCATCTCTTAAAAACATTTTTGTGATGTCAAAATATACTATTTTGGTTAAAGGTAACTCTCAACAATGTGAAATTTGTTTTCATGGATCTAATTTCTGGAGTCCCTTGGAGTTGAATGACAAGCCTGCCTTCCACGTGGAGGGAGGACTTTTTCACACACCCTGGAGTTACAAAGTTAACACATAATTATGTTCCTTTGACTGATATATATAGATATATTTTAAGAGAGTAAGGCCTGGAATTTGACTATCCATCATTTATATAAGTAAAAATATAAAAATCTGCAATAGCAATATGTGTGTCCAAACTATCACTGTTTTTGAAAAATGATTTTTTATTACTGTATAGGTCAGTGACCTAACTCTTATTAAGTGGTGTTTCACTTATACTAGAAATATTCAAGGAAAACAAAAATTAAATAGATATATATATTTCATAGAGAAAAGTTTTTAAAGTTTCACTTCAAAACTGCCTCCATGTACACGTATGTGTGTGTACCCAGACACAAACTATATATATATTTAGTACACATAGACATGTACATGTATGTATATATCAAACATTTTAAATATTCAGAAACGAAAAAAATAAGTGATCCCTTAAAACTAAATAAGACAAACCCTAGAAAACAAAACCAGCTCATTTTAATGAAGTCCAATGGCCAAGAGTTAAATTCTACTACTGGACTATGTAAATTCATCCTCGTGTTATTTCTCAAAGGAGAGAATCACGGGGTGGCTCCTCACTTGATTTGAATCACATTTTCTTCTTTTGGCAGATAAAATTACCACGTGGGCTCAAACCCAATGAAGTGCATGACTGTCATACATTTAACTGTTTCTGCTTTGAACCTGAATATACAGAAGGATGAATGACAAAGAGTGAATTTGCTATTAAGCTGTAAGAAAATCATATGTGCAGGCCCATTTTTCTCCTTCAGTGTTGCTTTATAATTAGATTTAACAGTAAAACATTAGTTAATCTCTCCTTTGCAAAAAGATATTACCTCCTTTGGAGGACCATAGGCACCAAATATATGTATGATTTCTTAAAGTCCTTAGTTACCAAAGAATTTGCAGCTAGCCATTTGATTTAAAGATAAAAGACGCTCTTAAATCAAAAGGAGGAGTCATAAAATGCAACTGGAAATATGATTAGTACCAAAACGTTGTGGATGAAAGAACACAAAGGTTTCTCTTGAGAGTGAGCTGGGAAACACATGCAAACAGATCAGCAAGTCCACTCTTTATGGGAAAGCTGAGGGGCGATATTCAGGGGTTTATGTTTCTTATAAAAATGCTCTGTATTCACTTCTGCTTTGTCTATAAAACACACGATGTAAGTAAAGAAGCAGGTCTGTAGAAAATATAGGACATTATACTGTTTATCAACTTTTCTCTTTTCAGAAGTTCCAACAGAACTATCCCTGATCAGACACAAATCTGTGTGTGTCTGTCTGTGTGTATGTGTGTGTGTGTGTGTGTGTGTGTGTCTATGTGTGTGTCTGTGTGTGTGTGTGCATCAGAACATGATTTAAACTACCAGGACTGTGAACATGAAAATAATAACCTGAAAGAAAATGCCTACCTGTATTAAATTACCACAGGTTATAAAACTGTAAGACAAAATTCTTCAATTTTCCATTATTGAGGTGATATTTACAGTGAAAACACCAATTTTTTTTTTGTGAGTTGGCAGAAAGGGTGATGATTTAAATATTTTAGTGGTTTTTGTTAATTTTTTTGTTTTATGCCAATCCGTGTATTTACATTTTCCTTCATTTAGTCTTTAAATCTAAAACACTATTTACAAGCCAGTTACTATACTAAAATCTGAGTATAAAATCATGAAAATGTTTTATCTTTTATAAGTGTTACATGCAGACTACACTGGCATTTATTATATAGTATAAAAATGCTAAAATATTTTATCTATCATTATTTGACATTCATAATATTTGATGAAGATCCTTTAATGTAGTGTATAATTTGCTGCTGTATTTTAAGGTATTTATTATTTATATATGGATTTCTATAATGATAAGCACTTAAAATAAAAATGCATCATTTAAACAATGTTTATATGTAATTATGTGTGGAAGTATTTTTGAGATAAAAATACATAGAATTAATAAACATTCATAATTATTAATAAAATATTATGCAATTTATGCATAGTTATATCTAATCAATGTTTATGCCATCAAAAGGACATACCAATGATCACTTATTCAAAGAAAGACTTATCCAAAAATATCCAGACAGAAACATCTAAAATAATGTTTAATCAAATATCTGGTCACTATGACCCAGCCAATATGACATTTAAAATTAACCACCAGAAAAAATATGACAGAAAATTCAAATCTAGGAATGAAAGTAAATTATAAATTTACTTCAAATTAAAGTATCAATCTTTACCATAATCATTTTGATAAAAAATTTGACACAAGTCATTAGATCAGAAAAGATGACTACTAGTGTAATAAATCTAGGGGGTATTTCTGATAATAAAAAATACAACTAAGAGAAAAAAGATGATAGTTCAAAATATAGTAAGACAACTTTATAGCATATGAATTAACAAATAACAAAAATAGAAAAATGGCCAAATATCTTCCATTATATCAAGCAAAATTGATTTAAATATCACTAACAAAATGAAGAATTCTCACATTCCTTAAAAAACCCCACAAAATTCTATGCATATTCTGTTTAAAATAAGTCTAATGTAGCACAATTCAGCCAAAACCAAGGAGAGATGGCCAAAAACCTCAAATGAATAAAACAAGATAGTGATCACACTGTCAGAGAAATTAAATGTGATATTCTTAAGCAAGCCCATACACACTGATGGGATGTCTTGGGACAAGGGAAGACGGAGGTTCCAGGAGCAGTACAGTGAGAGAGAAGGGTCCATGGGACTCTTCTGAGGCTCCTCCATGACTGAGAACCAGGTTTGTCATGGTTTTTTTTTTTTTAAATTTCAGGGCAGGATAACCCTTCTCAGTGCTGAGGATGGACAAATTAGTCAGGAGTCCCCCAGAAGAACACATCACAGATCAGGGACTGGGAGAAGAAGAGTCAGTGAGAGAGTGTCACCTGGCCCCTCAGGGAGCCTAGACAGATGAAGTCATGTGTTATGTGGTCACCAACTCGAGTCAAAAGACAGGCAAAGCAAGTGGTGATCAGGTGGACAAGAGACACCAGCCCAGGAATAAAAGGAGTCACAGGAAACTGCCAATTTAGAGACCAGGAGGGATGCAGATGACCAAGAGAGCTGACATATCACGCCGTTTACCTTGAGCTATAGACTGAATCGTGTCCCTCCCCAAATTCATATGTTGAAGCCCTAACCCCCATGTGACAGCATTTGGAAATAGGGCCTTTAGGAAGTAACTAAGGTTAAAATAGATCATAAAGATGGGGTCCTCAGGTGATAGGACTGGTGACCTTATAAGAACAAGAAGAGAGGGAGCTCTCTCTGCCTCTCCCTCCTCCTCACCATGGAAATCCACCCGAGGACACAGCGGGACCACAAGCACCGGCAAGCCAAGAAGAGAACCAAGAACCAGAACCAAGTCATGCTGGCTGTTTGATCTCAGATGTCCAGCTTCCAGAACCGTGAAGGTTTAAGGCACCCATTCTGCAGTATTTTGTTCTGGCAGCCTGAGTAGATTAAGACATCTTGGAATATTTTGTACTTTTTATAGGGATTCTTAAAATCGTTATATATGAATATTTTAAAACATGTCTGATTTATTTGTTTTACTTTTATCCAATTCCTTACAAACATTAATCACTTACATGTAATAAACTAATTTATTAGTAGGAGAAGCAGTGGATAAAGGCTTTAGAGTTAAGGGAGTGCTTGAGCTAAATTCAGAATGTAGATGAAATTCAGCATCATAGACCAGAGGGAAAAAGGCGTGGGGAATCATAAAAAATAAAACTGCATTGTGTGCCTTGCACACTACCATTTTTACCTGGATGGATGGAACATGCACAGAGAGGAGTGGTGAAAGAGGGGCTGGGAGAGGCAGGCACTGGCCATCTTCATACATAATGACTTCACGTGCTTTTCTGAAAGGGTGAATTTTAATTCTCGGTCAAAAGAACCAGAGAGTGATACTCAACAGTAGAGAAAAAGATAGATTTGCATTTTAGAATGATTCTTCCAGCAACGGTATGGAGTTGGATTGGAAGTCTGTTAGGCTCTGGATGGGAAAATTTGCTTGGAGGCTATTTCAATGATCAAAATGAAAATTGATATAGGAAAACCTGCTCATAAAGACGAATCGCATTGTTGGGGAGGATGAATACAAGAATGACTTGAGAATTTGTAAGAGCACATTTGATAAATGACTGACAAAGCCTGAGAGGAGGTCATGCAAGAAGGACCCAAAATGAGTTGTTGGGGCCAATGTGACCCTTGGTTAATTACATCATCACTGAAATTGTGTCAAAAGAAGGACATACTTGAGAAAAGGTGAAGGTAACTTGATTAGCTAGCTGGATTTGCATATTTCCTCTATTCTAATAAATTTTCCAGAGAAAATCAAGTTGTCTGACTCACTGGAAGCTCATATTAAGCTTCTTACTGCCAGTGGTGCTAATGCAATATGTACACATCCTACAGAATCTCCAGCTCGGTGACTGGTTAAATCCCTTGTGGGTAGGTCTGTGAACCTCTTCTTACAGAAGCTGCTCAGAATTTCATATCTTTACCCAAATGAGAGAAACACTTTTGGAGGTGAAGGTAGGAAAAAACCATATTGTTGTTTCCTTTTTTATTCTTTTAAAAATATTTTTTTCTCTTTCTGCTCAAATACTTTGGCTTTTTCTATGTTTACTCTGCTTTAAATAACTCATTGAAAAGTCCTGCTGGGGCCCAGATGGAAGCAGAGACGTTTACAGCTCTCTAAGCTAGGTTCAGATACATATAGTCTCATTCTTGTTTTTACAATTTATTTGGATTTACTGCTGTTGATTTGTTTTATTATTGTTTTTTTTTTAAATTTTTAAATCAGATATCACAAAGCTTTTGAACTCAACACAAGCATTCAGACCAAGACTGGGAATCAGAGTGTTCAAGACCTTCAGAACCACGTGCACATGTTTGTACAAAGTGAAGGAACTACAAACCATATGACGTCTGGGAGAACGTGAAGTTTCAACGGGTGGAGTGAGTGCCTACAGTTTCATACAAAACACCATCTCTGTATTTTGAATCCAGGTGTGTCCATCACTTTAGCCACAACTTAACCTCCAGTTAAGAACTGGAATTAGGTTTTCTGATCTATTCCAGGACTCTCAATCGATGACACACTCTGCTTCTTCCTTTCATTCTTTCGTTTCTTGTTTTCTTCATTCCTTCCTTCCTCCCTTCGTCTGTCCCTCCCTCCATTCCTTTCTTCCTTTCTTTTCTGTAAGTTAGGTATTGCTGTTCATTTTAATTTACTATTTCTTGACTTGTGGTGCCGAATTACATTTTACTTTCCTTAAAGTTAATGACTATAGTATTTTTAAAAATAAATTCTGGAGAAATATTGACAATTTACTTTTATTTATGTATTATTTATGCATGCATTTATTAGTTTATGTGTGGCCTCTGGGTACCACAGATATCTGACCTCTGGATTAATGAGCTCCTCAAAAATAATAATGTTGCCTTCTAATAATGGAAGTCCTAGAATTATTTTCCAAAAGTCTTAAAACTCAAATTCTTTAACATGCCCTAAATTATTAGGATCATCTACCCCCCATTCCATCCCTAGACTCATTTTAAAAATAAAGTTTTAATTTCAAAATATTTTTAGATTTACTAAAACATTGTAAAAAAGAGCACAGAGAGTTCCATGCACCCCACATCCAGGTCCCTCTATTGGTAATGTTGATTAGTATGTGACATTTGTCTCATCTAATGAAATAATGCTGGTACATTATTGTTATAAAATCCATGTGTTAGTCAGTTTTACTTGTTTTTTATCTAACGTCCTTTCTCATTCTGCAATCTCATCGAGGATACCACTTTATTCTATTTGCAGACATGGGCACATTCTGAGATGCTGGGGGTTAGGACTTCAATGCAGGAATTATGGGGGGGACAAAATTCTGATAATACCCGCAAAGGCATAGGCATCCACAAATCTACTTTCTGCCTCTATGCATCTGCACGTTTCACATGAATGGAATGCTACTCTATGTTGTGTCACAGCTCTTCATTCACACTCAGTGTGATGTTTCCAAGATCGGTCCTCATTGCAGCGGGTGTCAGCGCTGTTCAACCCCTCTAGTGAATTTCTCATTTCAGTTATTAAACTTTACATCAGCAGAATTCCCACTGTGTCTTTTTTATAGCATCTACCTCTTACTGATACTTTTTACTTGATGAAAAATTGTCACCATGCTTTCCTTGAATTATTTAAGTTTTTTAGTTCCTTTAGTCTTTGAACATCTTCATAAGAGCTGCTTTGAAGTCTTTGTTGTCTAAATCCACCATCTGTTCTATTGTTTACTTTTTCCCTGTATACGGGTCACATTTTCCTGTTTCTTTTTGTCTCATGTTTTTTGTTGCAAACTGGACAGTTTAGGTAATGTGTTGTAGCACCTCAGAACAGATCCCACCCCACACCTGGTGGTGGTTTTTATTGCTACTGGCTTAGTGACTTGCCTAAATTAATTCTAAGAAGCGTATTTTCTCCACAGTGATGTCCCTGCCCATATTATTTTCCCCCTCACTTTATCCTTTAGCCGAGCTATCTAGTGACTGCTCCTGGGGGCTGGGGATGAGGTATAAGCTGTCTGGGGTGGGGGGGGTGTGCTTAAGCCCCCTTAGCCTGTTAGATTTTTACTCTTTTACTGTTGGATGTGTTTGTGGCTTGGAGGCTGCAGACATCTTCCGGGAGATTAAGTACCTTTGGCCCACAATCAACTGGTCTACCAGCTCAGAGACTCCCTCTTCATTCTTGGAGTGTGTCACCTTGAGCTTGGGTGTAGTCTTCTTGACTGCTGGGGATAAATATTATTTTATTTTTAAGTTGACTCCTTTAGGAGTGATCCCTGGGCTAGAGTAGCTGATTGCTCAGTCAGTACTTCCTTTGAAGTTGTGCCTAAGCTCCTTGTGCCCGTGAGGCTTCTGCCCTGTTGATGGGTCTGCCTGTAGCTCGAGGGATGTCTACCTTCTAACCCCACATCCTGCTCTAAGTGCTCTGAGTGGGCGCAGCCCAGGCACACAGTCTTCCCCAACCTCAGCGTGGATCGTGATTCCGGGAGGGGTCTCCTGGGATCTCTTTCCCGATTCTGTTAAGCTTCTGGCTACTCTCTTGTTTGCTTTCATTGCGGACCTACTGGCCTCTTCGTAACTGCTATTCACTAAGACCTCCGTTCTTTTTGACAATACCTCTTAGCATGGAATTGTGCATTCCCCATTCCAAATAGATTCAGGAGCTTCAGGAAAAGCTGCAGGACACTCTGTGCTATGCTCCACCTCTTTCATGGGCAGGACCCCTGGATACTGCACCAGAGCTGGAGGTGGGGACCTTCTTTTCTCAGTGACACTCCTCCTCTGAGTAGGTACAGCTTGTGGGGGTAGCCCATGATCTTTTAGTGTTGCTCCTTCCAGCATGGAACCTCCTCCCTTCCCGTAAGCTAGGGCGTGGACAATCAGGGCCCCCAGTTTCTGGCATCTGTCCTTAAGGAAGGAATTTCCTTCCTGTCAGTGAGGGCTATGTAGAGGAAGGGACATCTGCTCTTCTCTGCCAACCTGCCTGAAATAGAGCTTTGGTAACGCGGCTGGATGGTGTGATGAGAAACAAAGGCAGCTTGTCTTCTTGGAGATGAAACCATAGCCCTACCCTGGGAACTAGGGAGACAGTGAGCCCAGGTCTTCTTGGCTCCACCTGCCTGGAATAGAGCACCTGGGGTCTGGCTTCCATCACGCAGGACTGGGTGGTAATGGCGGTGGTGGGTGGGACAAGTTATGGCTCAAATTCCTCCAAATCTTGCTGTTCTTGTCAAGATTTAATAGAGCATTTCTTTATTTGCTATATCTGCATAGGACAATTTCCACAGACTTTAAATGATTGTTTTCTCATAATTTTCACCAGTTTCATTCTCATTTTATTGGGGAGAGACTCCACTGAGCTCCTTACTCTGCATTCCAGAAGTCCCAGATGCTTTTATTTTTTGTTTTTATTTTTAATGTCAAATACCAATCATCTGTTACTTATCCCAGCTTCAAATTCCATTACTCTTTTTCTGGGTATTTTTGCTCCAGTCACACTGAACTTCCTATTCTCAGTCCCTTCTTTCTTTGCAGTTAATCAAATACACTTCCTTGGACTGAGATGGTTGTGGTCCACCCTCCGCATTTCAGTGTATTAACATCCTTCAGACTGTCACTTAAACAACATGCTCTGGCTCAGGCCAAGTAGATCGCTGCCTTCATAGACAATACTTCACATCTGCCACTTTTGAATGGCAGCCTTCATTCATTATTTGTGTTAGTATATTTACTTCTGTCTTCTGGGAAGATTGATAGCACCTGCAGTTTCTTCCTTGTTTCCTACTGTTTTCCACCATCGTAGTTTTATTAATTGCCAGAGTCTAGCAGATACATAATAAATGCAGTTCATAGCTGAGCTACTGTGAGCCACTGTTACAAAAAGTCATGTATGATGAGATGAACAGTTGACTCCCGTTCCTCATCCCCATTCATAGAAGGATTGAGTTGAAGAATCTCATCATAAAAGGCATGTCCATATGGGCAAATAACAGACTCCTTCCTCTTGAGTGGAAGTAGAGAGTGGGTCTCCACTTGGAGTGTCTCTAGTTTTATCTCCCTAGAATGGGGCCAACTAACCAGAAGATGATTAGAATTATTACCACTGACCTGAAAGCATCCACAAATGTAGGAACTAGAATCAATACTACTGGGATTGGAGCTTGAAGGATAGCCTGCAGGTGGCCCTAGAACACAGGTGAGACCAGCCAGGGGAGGGACAGCCTTCTCTCTCTTAGGCAGTACAGGTTCATCACAGGTCTGTCAGTTAATCTCACAGTTACAGATCCTGCATCTTCAAGAATTCTGTTTTTGGACCCAACTTACTGCAGTGTAATAGGATGCTGCTATATTTATGAAATTAATTTTAGAGATCTCCTCAAAACTTGACATCTTGAGTTATGGAAAATCTCTTATTTATAGTGAAGAATTTCACCTTATCTATTTCATCTGAACATCAATTTTTTTTTGTAATTTTGAAATTAACAAGAACATTTTTAAGAAGTATGGAAATATTAAATAAAAATAATTTGTTGCCTTTATCTAGCACCTTTATATAAATTCATTTTTTAGATGTTGTTAGTCTCTACATATGATAAGTGGTGTAACCTTTGGATCTGTAGGTTCAAATTGCCATCATTCTTACAGCATTAAAGCAAGTTTTCCAATTTGAGTCATATTAATTAATTTATAAAAATTTTATTTAACTTCTCTGTTCTACCAAGCATTAGACTTGGCATTGGAAATGCCAAGATGAATGAGACACTGTACTTGAGCCCAAAATGTTTACAGCCTGATGAAGTGAATAGAAGTAAAAGCAGATACTGCACATGACTTACTTGGTCAGTTAATATGAGTAAATACATACAAATGTTGGTGTAATGGTGATGACTGTTGGAAATGTTTTGGCATCAAAGAAGAACCAGCCCATAATTTGGACTTCCATGACTCATGGAGACCCATAGCTGGTGATATTTGATGTGTTTAACAATTTATACAGGTATTTATCAGGAAACTGAAGTCAAATGAGTAGAAATTCATGCAATCAACACTTACAACAAATAAAGAAATAGGGGAATTTGGAGCTTGGCATATGAAAGTAACTAAATGTAGTTCAGTATGGCTAGAGCAAACATTAAGGGTGGGTGAAGGATATTTTAAGGTGCTTAAAAACCCATCTTTGTAGCCTTCAAATTGTCATAGAAACCAAGATGTATCCAGCTGGCACTGCAAAGAAATATTCAGAATCTGAGTTTGAGCCAGTTCTGCTTTAAGGTATTGGTGGAAAATTTTGTCATGGTTATTACAGAGAATGTCAAGATTTCATTCTTTAACATGGAAAATAGTATAACTGATTTACATTGTTCAAGTTTCTCTTAAACATGCAGTGAATTTGTCATCCACAGCTGTACTGCGACTGAGCTGCATTTAATCTGCTGGAAGTAAATTGAAACAAATGGAATATATATGACACTCTGAAGAGTGGCATGCACAAATGTGCAATGAAAATATGTGGTCAAACTGCATAATAAGACACCAAAAGGGAAGAAGTCATAAGAAAAGGATCTAGTATGAAAATTTGGCAATTTTTCCACTATAATTATTTCACACATCACATTTATTTTTTATGTCATTAATAATGCTAAGAGGTACAGGCTGACAGTGACAGTAAGAAACTGAATTATGAATTAGAAGATGCAGGTTTCAGTCCCAGCTCTTTCATAACGATTTTGTCATTTCAGACAAGTCCCTAATCTTCAGATTTTAAGCTTTAATATTGTAAAATGGAGATATTGTGTCATTCTGATTAATGGACAGTAATTGACCAAATTGATGATTTGGTAAAAATTTACTTGTTGATATTTGAAATACGTGTACATCCCCTAAATGGATAAAGCTAGATAAGTGACATAGTGTTTTATAATAAATATTATTATTAATTTTTTAGTTTAGACTACCTTAATATTTCTTTAATATGATTAAAAACTACTTATTGGGAAAACACTTAAAGACATCAACTGTGGAATTAATTTTTTACTGTATCCCTTGCCAGAAGAAAAAATTCAAAGCATCATCATTTTTCTGAAAACATATCAAATATTGGTATCTGAATTCCCGGGTTGGAACTCTGATTTCTGGGTTTGATTTGATAATACTCAAATTATTGGATCTCTTTGATCTTGAGTTTCCATTGGTAAAACAGAAGTTAATGCCTCTTTTGTGTGTGTGAGTATGTGCGTGTGTGTGAAAGAGAAAGATGGTATGGAGACAGGGAGAGAGAAAGAAAGAGGAAGAAAGATGAAATAGAAATAATGTGCATGAAAGCATTTAAAATAACAATCAGACATAATTTTGTTGTTATCATTACTATTAATGTGATAATGATTATTCAGTCTCATAGTTTTGAAATCCATTCCAAAAGAAATTTAATCAAAAACTCTTAGTGTTTTTGGTTTTAAGTGTGACATATTGGCAATAGGTAGAGGTAGCCACATACTGGCTACAAAATTCATTTTCTATACCGTTTCATTCAACATGATTAATGACACACATGAAGTTACAGCAGCACAACTAGGATGAGCAGGTGCACAGAGATGAGGGCGCTCTGACGCTGCAGGGGGCGATCAGTCACATGATTCAGAGGCAATATAAGTACGATAAATATTAACATTCTTAATGAAAATTCTTGGAACAATTATAGAATGGCAAGCCCCTGCCATATTCTTCTCATTGTAGAAAGATAATGAACAGAAGCCTCGCTTAAAATAGAGTCTGGGGGCCAGAAAGGGGCGCTCTCATGCCCTACAAAAATAGCAGAACCTAACAGCAAGAAGAAAGATTCCCTCTTCTTTCCCGGCAGGAGCTTCGCCAAGCCAGTGAGAGACGGAAACAACCCAGCCAATGAGAAGCCTTGAGCACTTTGTGTAGCCGTCCCAACCCCCTTTGCCACACTTGAAAGAGTTCTCTTACACTTTTGCTGGGGACATGCATCTGTCTTGTGATGCCTGGAGACCCAAAACTGCAATTCTTTACTGATCCCAAATAAACGTACTTTTGTTGGAGAAATAACTGGCAGTCTATTTGTTGTCGCGCGGAATTATGATGGGTCAAAAAAGAAAAACTGAGGCTACCATAGGCCTTATCAAAGCAGCACTTTCCTAAAATCATTATGACAGGCTTTCCCGCTGGGATATCCACCTGAAAGTCCTGATTGTCGTTTCCTAAAACATTTAAAAGTAAGTACGTATATAAAGAAATAGTTTCCTCAAATAACCGTTGACTTTTAAATTGTGAGGAAATCTTTATTAGGTTTCACGTTATAGAAAATGATTCTTTTTGATTGCTTTTGAGCTTGAAATTGAATTAGAATATGAAAACTGAATCATTTCTAATCTATGCATTAGCTACTTTTCACCGATTCATTCTGCATTACTTAATGGCATTGTAAAGGGAAGCTATTGAAATTAAAATTATGTAGTGGCTGCTCTCAGTGTACTTACTTGAATTCACGTGGCTGTTTCATTTGTGCAAGTCTTTCTTGCCAGTCTTCCTCCTTCACACACGTTACACATATGATTGAGTTACTGTTGTTTTACCTTCTTAGTGGCATTTCCCATCATGCCCCTGCGCTTCGTAGACGCTTGTGTTCTGTTCTAATTCTGCACGAGGGAGTCGGTAACAAATGGAAATTTATAAACATTTCAGAGTTGGGTGTATTTCCAAAACACATAATCTGATCCCAATTTCACTGCTTTTTGCCAAGAATCACCTCATTTTCTGCTTTCCTTTGGTCTAACTTGTAGCGTAGTTTCATTCTGCAGTTCTTTATAACAACAGTTCACCTCTGCAACTGCTACTCTTTCTGATAGAACTGTTTCAGGAGTTTTCATCTACAATCTATTGTATTTCTACTTATCAACTAAAGGAATCCTAGAATCACTTTCTTGTCCTTATGGCCTTATTGATGGTTCTAAAGGTGATTCATTCTTTCAACATAGACGGAGGGTATTTCTTAAAGTTCTGTCTGTGATCATTTAATCTTGCTTGGACAGCAGGAGAGTAAATCAGGTGTCAGCTTGTGCTTCAGGGCTTGTCACGTGCAGAATGTTGACTCCTACTTCTCTAATACTCTTCGTTAGAGAAGCACACGCAATAGCAAAGTTATAGGATCAGACATAAAGTGTTTATTGAGTTAAAATAGAAAGTGTGTTAGAGAAAATGATGTCCGAATTGACGCATTTCCTACAGATAATTTTAAAATAAAATTTTAAGTGGATTTTTCTCTGCAATGGTTTTATCCCATTATTAAAAATAACCTTATGTTCAAAATTATTTTGTATCATTTTTAAGCAGTCTTATTGAGATATGTAACTCATACACCATTGAAGTATATAATTTAGTGTTTTTTAGTATATTCGCAGATTTGTGCAACCACCATTCCAAATCTAATTATAAAACATTGAATCACCACAAGAAACCCTTAGCATTCGGCAGAAGACGGTGGTGTGCCCGCATTCAGCCTAAAGGGGTTTTACTTCCTTTAAATGAGTGCCAGCAAGAAAGAGTTAAAACCCAACAGCTGTAACTGTGCGGTAGCGATCAGGACCTAACCTGACAGGACTTAGTGCTCACTGTGATATAATCAGCATTCTGGTTTAGGCTCCCCCCATAGGTCTTTGCGTACATCACCGGTAAGGACATGCGCAAAAGGGACCAAGCATGACTAAGCACTTCAGGGGCAAGAGCCGTCAATCAATCAAGAGACCATCCCAAAGCAAGGGCATAAGAGAAGAGGCAAACAAAATCCATTGCTGTCCAATCTTGGATCAGCCCACCTTCCGTTCTTGGAGACATACTTTCCCTTTGCTAACAAAACCTTTACAATTTTCCCTACACAACACTTTCCTGTCCCAACACAATGCTTTCCTTTCCCATCTGAATTCTTATCTTTCGGTTAAGACAAGAACTGAAGTCTCTTTTCCTTCCCTTTTTTGGGGTAACAGATGGACTATTTTGATACCCTGTTGTCCTTGTGATGTGAATCCTCTGATGTCACGCTTCAGACAGATAATCTTAGCCTTGGGCTGTCACAGTCTCCCTGTTATAGTTTCACTAGATATGACTGTGATTTGAGCAAAGCTCTCCTTGACTGTCTCTTCTTTAATCTCTCAATTCAGCTTCTGAATGGTTTGCCATGATTGGAATCTTCACCCATGAGTTATCATTTATTAATTGCTAGCTGATCCTCTGTCATTTCAGCAACACTCTGGGGCACAAATTGCTCCACATTCTGATCCAATTAAAGTTGTGTCCCCTTTCAGACACGGGTGTTCTGAGGCTTGAGGTTTTATCCAACCTTAGGAGGGCTCTTCCCAGCTGTCTCTCTCACTTTTTTCTGTATTTATCTTCTGCCTGGTCTTACATTGCATCCTCTCTCCATTACTCCCTACCAAGATCTCCTGTGTTTTTCACACAACCTCATGCATGAACTTCTCCAGGATCTATTCTGAAAGGCTCACTCCCCTCTAAGGAAGTTGTGCACTGCTGTCTTGTTATGGACTTATTCTGCACCGATTTAGAACCTCTCCCCTTCTGCATTGAAGCTGGGGGTGGAGATAGCAGCCTGCTTCTTGTGGAACAACATCCTGTTCTGCAAGTAGCGTGTTGAGTGGGGTGGTAGTTGCTGGGCTTTTCAACTTGTCACATTTGGAATGGAACCTCCACCGTGTGAGCAAACTGGGGTTTCAGAGGTGGAGACCCAGCGTTCTCAGCCCAGTGCACTTGGGGTAGGGCTTCCCCATGATGAACAGAGGCTGGTGGGACAAGAGAACTCCACCTTCTCTCATAGTTGCATGGAACAGAGCTTCTGCAACACAGTTGCAGGGACCACAGTAAGTGGTGACTTGTTCCTTCCAGGTATTGGAGGAGGTCATAGAGAAGATGTGACCACTGGTTGACCTGTGGGCTGGATTATAGCAATTGAAGGCTTTCCAATTATCCCCCACTCCCTGTCTTTGAATGTTTCACTTGCCTCATCATTCCCAGAAGTTGCCCTAAGGATACAGCCATGGGGCAGAAATGTGGTGTTGAGACTGCCTGGATGGTATACAGGACTGGATTCAGTTAAGACTTCCATATAAACTCTCAAGATTTGGCAGGAAGGTGTGGAAAACTACTCACCTTGTGACCTCCCAAGACACAAGGCCACCTTATAAGTAAGTTCCTTGGCTTATGAAAACTGTCACCTACCAATCTGGAGTGATCTCTGCAGAGCTCCTCTTTCTTCAGTCTCCCCCTGCACTCCATGAGTAGGGGCGGGGTGCCGTTTCAGATTATACCCAGGGGTTCCCAAGGAGGTTGGAAGCCAATACCAGGATGGAACTGTAGCCCTCGACTGGGAGTTACGGGGAAAGAAGCATCTATCCCGGGGAGCTTTCTATCACACTAGGCTGTTGTGAGAGGGAGGGGGCAGTCCTGGCCCGAGTGCCAAGACTCTCTCTCTGCTCATCAAGATTTGAATAAATGTTTCTCCCTTTTCTGTATACCCTTAGGGCAATTTCCAGAAACTAATTTTTTTTTAATAAATATTACTCACACAATTGTTGCAGAATTGTCTCCTTAGATAAACGTTTGTGTCTTACTCTTGTTATTTTGCTGGTCCCTGTCCTCCAGATAAACTAGTGCTTGAGCCAGTGCAGGTACGTTTATCCCTTGTCATTGTCCCAGTTCTTCCTCACCCACCTCCCCTGTGCTCAGAGTAGCCTATTTAAGGCTTGTGGCAGTAGGGAGGGGGTGCAATATAAGAGGGTTGAGGTCTGTGCCCAAGAAGGTTGGGTATTTCCCAGTTAACTTCAACTATGTTAGGGCAAAGCAACTGAAAAAGATCAATGAGGGACATGATCATTTTATTTGTTGTTGTCTTTTTAAGGACACCTGAGACTTCCCGTGAACAGTGGTATTTATTACGAAGAAGAGGTAATTTGTGCAATATTTCTTTTCGTCTTTTCATACAAATTTTGCATCTTTTTTCTCTAACAGTGTTTCATTGTTAATACAATCTGACCATGAGCGTCTCCTAGGGAGAACTAAAATTCACTCTACCTGCAAATTAGATTAGCACATATAGCGTTCTTTAAAAACATACTACAACTGTGCCCTAAATAATTTACTTGTTCATATTACCCTTATTCAAAAAATTCCTACTATCCATGATGATTATACTCATAAACCTGATTTCCACTAATGACCCTGTGATATCTATCTTGTTTTATAGTCATATCGAAATAGTTACCATCCAAATGCACAGTTTTTGTAATTCCTATGCTTATGGCCCTTAGCCATGTTGGTGTCTAATCAAAAGAATTTGTCTTCTTAAAGTTTCATTACTTCAGCAAACAAATTAATAAAAGTATTTGGAAAAGGAAAAGTAGTAAAGGGGTAACAATTTCACTGCCGCCTACACTTTTATTAAATGTTCAACCTACTGAAATATGCCTTTGTCATCCCATTGAATGGTGCTGGTGATTTGGTGTAAGTTTACCAGATATGTAGAATCATGTCATGGTGCTGCTAAATGATGGACGTAAGTTTCCTAAAACAGCTCAAAACACACTCAAAAGTGAATTTGTGGAATAGAAAATAGAACTTAGCAAATGGAATGCTCTGGTCCTGTTCATTTTGTGAAGAAAATATACAGTGGGAGGTATAATCCCAGTTTAATGCTTTTCTCTACAAATTACCTACTTTTTTTAAACAGGTAGACAACTTTATTTATCCAAGCTTTGAAAGTAACAGTAATGTGGATAGTTGCAACCCAGGCAATAAGTAAAGTGGAGTTGTATTCATTCACAATTACGAGTCACACACAACTGCCGACCTTGGAAGAGGCTGCTGTCCCAGCCTGGTGTGACCCTCACATCTACTCCTTTACATGCATGTTCTTTCTCATAGCTTTTGTCTATTGCCTTCCTGCACTGTGTTTCTAGGATGAGAACATTTATTTTTTTCCATTTTGTTTTCTAAATTACATTTTACCAGTGTTCAACCTTTTCCTAATGTCAGAGGTGAACAGATTCAGAGTTTCCCTCTCCCCCAAAAAAAGATTTCAGGTAGTAGAATGGCCAGATGTTTATGGTTTGCTAAATTTGAAAAAATCTTATGCTAAAGATTTTTTTTTGTGGTTGTCTCTGGTGTTCGTTTTAATGTCAGCATCGCAGGGTGATCGATGGGCTCTTTTCTGTGTATGGTAAATTTTCAGAAGCACTAAATAATATAGAATTTATTTAAGAATAGAATTTACTCTGTTTTTATTTTTTTGAGTTCTGAAAAATATACTTTGGTAATGCCACCCTTGATGGAACTGTAACTATGCCCCACCAAACTTGTTCTCTTTTCATTTTTATTTCCCCTAAGATATGATTTCTCCCCAATCTGCTAGAAAATGAAAGGCTCTCCAATGCACATGCAGCAGTGTGGAAGACACATGAAATGATTTTTATTTTGTTTAGCTTCGTTTCTAGTTTAGAAGCTGGTACTGCCACGTGGGCACAGTGAAAGCCAACACTGAGGGTTTGCTATGTGCCCTGTGTGTACGAAGCACTGTGAATAGATTACCCCATGGATTCCTCGCCCTCATGTTGTGATGATTAGTGTTATTCTCACTTTGCAGGTGATGCAACAGAAGTGCCGACGATATCTGTGATCTTCCAAGCCTACATGACGAGCATGATGATGTGTGGGGACCAATAAGCTATATGATAAGAAATCTGGGTGGTCCAGAATTGTTGCTGAATAAAGAGAGAGAAAGACTGTTATTTTGTGGCATTATTTTGCTATTCATGTCTTATGATGTGCCAGAGGACAAAACCAGAGCAACCAAGAGGACATGATGTGGGTGTAGACGTCAGTTTAGCTTTCTATCCATTACTACAGTTACATCCATGGCGAGTCAGTATGTCTAACTGAAGACCGAGGTCGCTGCGGAAACAGCCCCCACCAGCACTACTTTCTCTTTCCCTCTCTTTTGCCTGCCTTCAGCATCTGCTCCTTTCCTCCTATTGTGTGAAACTTAGTATGGTGGTCTCCTGACATTCATACTGGAAATGCCCCTGCTCACCACCGCCTCCGCCCCACAAAATTCCTCAATCAAAACTTTTAAAACATCAGAGAACAATGGCTAAGCAGACAATCTACTTTCAGACCATCTTCCAAAACTATTATTTCAGCGTTTCAGTGTTCCCTGCTTTTTCATTCACTGTCCTTGAAAAGTATATTTTCAAATATATTTCTACCATTATAAACACACAGTCAAATCAAAAGCTTAGAATAAATTCCAAAATGAAGAGAGCTAAAGGTCACTGCTGTTTCAGGCACTGTCTCCCCAGTGCCAGGACTCAGGGGAAAACAACCTAAAGTGATGAAGCAGAAAACATAGTAGAAAAAAGTTCATAAATCACAGGGGGATTTTTTTTTAATTTTAAAATTATTTGTTCAAAAGCAAATTCATTATTCTTGTAACTGAAGCTTGTGATAATTGCAAATGGGGCAAACGAATAAGACCTGCCATATATTTTCTGTATTGAGAAAAGGGAAACTTTCTATACTAAGAAATACATTGGGAATGACGGCCTTCTGCCTTTTTTACTCCCTGAGAGCCAAGACCTTACAGTGATGAGGCACTTAGTAATGAGGACCTATGGAATGTTCAAAAGTTAGAATATTTTAATTCCGATGCTATATTCAATCCAGGCCTTTGCAAATGTTTCTGGTGATAATCTAAACAAACTAAAATGTAACTTGGATTCAAGTGATTGTTTTTTGTCCCTGCCTGTCAATAATTTCAAAAAGATAAAAGCAGATGAAATAGTATTGATTTTTAAACTTCAATTTTATTTATCTCCTTTAACATTCAAATAATTCTCAGTAGATTTAGTTACCAAAATCCAAATGGCTATTTATTGGGTCAAGATGGTAATGAATAGGGCAAAAAAGTTTATTAGCTCAGCTTATTTGATTGTTAATTAAAGATCTAAAATCGAGTATCAGAAGCTCTTAATGGTGCTAGGTCATTAAGTCATGCCATTAGAGTCCATGAAAAGTATTTTCTATTTGAAAAACAATGGATACACAAGCTATAATTCAGGTGTTGCTTTTCATGTCCATATACTGCATGAGGAATCATGTGAATGAGAATGTTGTTTGCATCAGCACCCAATATTAGCATCACTGTTTATGGAAACCAGTTCTAAACTTTTGATTCACTGAGCCTAATTTTTACTGATATTATTAAAGTCATTCTGGTCACATTTAATCTCAATATTCTGGATGTTGTTTTGTATTTAAATAATTACTTCATAATTGAATTATAAATTTCCTACTCCAGAATGCATAGGGATACAGTGAAGGTAACTTTTCCCAGTTTCATCAAATAACAGAGTTATACGCTTTGCAAGTTGGGACTAGAAGGTCACTAAGAGTGAAGGACAATGCATTATTTATAAAAGGTTCCATAGGGACAATTCATTGATGCTAACTTATACATTACAGTTTGACATTTAGGTCTTAGAACATGGGCTTAAAAATCTGATATTCATCAGCATAATAAATACAATAGTAAATAAATATAATAGTAACAAGAACACAGCAACAACTAATCAGCCACTATTATTACCCCCACTTACACATGAGAAATATAAACATAAAGTGTCTAAGCAACTGTCCCCTCCCCAACCCCCAGCTGACTCCACTGACAAAACAGTAACAGAACGTCAGAATATCCTGTCTTCTGTCCCCATCTTCCCTCTCTGTGGTGGTGAGCTGGCTGGGAAGAGGGTGGTCTCCTAGGTCTCCTGTTTCTAATCTAAGAAGCATCAGAGACTCCTTTAAAGACGCACGCTTTAAAATAACAGTTTTCAGTCTCATTTGCCCTGACTGTGCTCATTTGCTCCTTTCACTGGAGAGAGATGCCATCTTTTGAAGGGTAAATGGGAGCATCTCTACTTCCCACTTCCGGGTGAAGGCTGAAGTACTTGCAGTGGCCTCCAGAGGGCGCCCGCCCCCCTAACCTGCGATGCTCCCTCTTTCTCTCTCTCTTGCTCACTCAGGTCCAACTACAGGAGCCGCAGCCTCACAGGCCCCCGAACGCACCACACGCTGACCTGCCTCAGGATCTGTGCTTCCTGTATCCGAATGTCTCTTCCTCTTGATGCCTATTTCCTCACTTCTTCACTTCCTTCTGGTCTCTTCTTAATGTCACCCTAGAGGAGATGCCCTCCCAGAGATCGCTAAATCAGATAAGACCCTGCCCAGTCCCACTTATCCTGATTTATTTTCTCATAAGCATCTTCCATCCCCATTGAAGATGCGTTTGTTGCTTTGTTTCCTGTTGTCTCCTCCAGGAGAGTGAAGCCTCCATCAGGAGCCGTGACTGTTTATCTCCTGTTACATTTCCTGTGCAGAGAGCACTGCCTTGTATACAATGAACCCTCGAAAACACCTGGAGAAAGAATGAGCTAAGTATAGGAGAAATATGTTCTTCTTCAATACCTCATCCTGCTTTTCAGTCTAATCACCGCCTCGGCAAATACGTAACCCATGGAAGAAAGAAGGTAGATTAGAATACACTGCACATCCTTTTGTGCGCTCCCTCACTTTGTCCAGAATCACTCCACATTATTTTTGTCCATCGCCCATATAGCAGTTTTCCTTTATAACCAGCTATCTTATCACTAATATTTTGCTACAGTAGAAAGAGGATATTTTAAAATAAATGATCATAAAATATAACAAAATCATCTTCATATGTTATAATTATATTGGTTGGAGAAATCTTCTTGATCATGTTTATTTTGGGAAAAAAGTTACATGTGTTATAAAGTCTGTATATAATATGAAAGATCATGCGTTTGTGATTCTAGGTTGCTTAGATTTTCTCCTTTTGTGATGTGCTCTTGAAAAAAAGAAAAAGAAAAAGACACCTCAGATTGTTTTTTCCCCAGCTGGTTTGCCAGCTCGATTTTAACACTCCCTGGAGAGCTTTCAGACATTTATGTGATTTAATGGCCTGCTATTACTAAGTCAGAGATATTTTATTTTATGTTGTGATTGCCATAACCATTGCATTAACATTTGAATAATAGACAATATCGTTGAGAATGTATCGATGTATCTTTCAGTGAATTAATCTATACCCCTTTCTTATAACCTGCTTATTGATGTATGATAAATACTATAATAACAGAAATAAGTCATCAAACTTTCTGACAGAGCGGCAGGGGGCGGGGGTAGGGGTGCATGGAAATGGAGCTTGTTGAGAGACAGTTCAACTTAGGAGAAATGATAGGGGCCATATCGTCTCTCAGTGAGATGACGAGGACACGGGATGGTGTGGTGTCACAAACATGTGCAAGTTTGCCATGTTTGGTGTTCTGTTTCTGGTTAGCCTATGAAACACAATAAAACTGAGTCATTAAAACAGTCAAATCTATAGGACATATATCATCTGGAATACAAGAGAGAAAAAGAATGTGAAAAAAGTAGAAATCATATTCCCCTGTGAATCATAACTCCCAGCAGTCAATAAGGGTCCAAAAATTAGATACCTAGGGCAAAAAAAAAAAGGGATAATGCAGAAAGAAATATTAGAACCTCCCCTTATGAGCAAATTTATCTAATATAAGAAAATATGGAATCACAATCTTAATTGTTTAATGCTCAGATGGATGTAAGGATGCACATTCACTCCCCAGGGCAGGCATGTGGCACATTCTGTGCACAAGGTAGCTTGAGGGAGGAGGAAGGGGTCCAGGGTGGCTGCTGGACACCTTCGTGATGCCCAAACTGATTGTCACATTTCACTATATTGCAATCCTTTCCATTGTGTGTCCCAATAAGTTGATTTAAGAATATGTTATTACAAAACAGAGACAGACTCACAGATGCAGAAACAAAACTTGTGGTTACCAGAGGAGGAAAGGCAGTGGGATTTGTAGATACCAACTACTGCATACAAAATAGATAAACAACAAGGTCCTACTGCACCGCACAGGGAATTACAGTCAATATCTGGTAATAACCTTTAATGAAAAAGGATATTAAAAGGAATATATATATTTTATATATATATATATATATATATATGCTGTACACCAGGAATTATCACAACCTTGTAAATCAACTATACTTCACTTAAAAAGAGACTATTTTATGGATTTAAGAATATTTACCCTTACAAAATTGACAAGAAAAACACAAAAACACAAAAGAAAATAAGAAAAGCCCAATGACCATAGAATGAAAGCAGCAAAATGAGAACACGAGTGAAAAAGAAATGGCATTGCTATTTCTGATAGTATCAGCCACATAAGGTCATCAGCATAATAGCCTAACATGATTAGAATGCCAGCCTCCAAAAACTCAGAATCACAACAGTTTTAAACAGACCATGTCAGGTTATGCTTCTGTATGGAAAGACTCAGTATCATAATAATGTCTGTCCACACACATTAATGTAAAGTTTCACACTACTCAAGTTATAATGCCTTAGGGTCTTTAGGGGAGGATGACTGATTAAAATGATTTCAGATGCATCTGAATAAAAGTCCTGAATGGACAAGAGTATGAGCAATAATAGAAAAATCGAAGAGAGAATTAGCCTTCATATACGTAAAAATGTTTGTATACATAGGCAAATATGTACTGTTACTACATTGCAAATCCAGGTATAGGCAGTCCTATGAAGTGGAAAAATTAAAAATATTTAATAAATTAAAAGTACAAAATGGATTGGTTATTCAATTGGAAAAATAAACACATAAATAGCTATCTAATAACATAAAATTAACTGAAAATGTATTTCAAGGAAAAGATTGCACTAGAAAGAAAAATCATGTATGTGAGATCAGATTGTATAAAACCAACCATGAAATACTGTTAAAAGTGAGCGATTTATCACAAATGATAAAAATTCTCTTCTAAAGGATCAAAATTATGCTCAATATCTTTTGAAAATGCTATAAATCCCTAGGATTTTAAAACAACAAAAATAGAGTTTAATTGCTTGTGGGGAATATAAAAATATAGAGACACTGCTCTTAAAAAGATGGCAAGAGACCAATTCTGGTTCCAGGCAGCAGGGAGTAATCACATTCCATCCAGTCTTTTCCAGTGAATACAGCTACAGAACCTAGACAGAAGACCAAAGCTCAGAATCACACTGAAAGGACAGCAAGCTTTCCTCTGGTGTCCACAGCCTGAATGCTGTGTGTGAGAGCTGCGCATGGAGTGAGGACAGAGCTACAGAAGAAATCTAGTTTTAGCTCAAGAGTGGCAAAGGAGACTGCTAATGCTCAGAGGGAATATAGAAACCCTGTCCCCAATTTTTTTTTTTTTTTTTTTTTTTTTGCTTTTCTTCCTTAGTCTGCACACTAGCCCCTAAGCAATTCAGGGGCGGTGTTGGCACCTGATGGTCCTGCCAGGTGACATTAACCAAAACTCTGAGGGAGAGGAACTTCCTCCTTTCCAGGGCTGTGGTTCTAAGAGGGTGGGGCCAGCTCCTGTTGGGTTTTTTTTCCTTCTTTGCCTTTTTGCTGTTTGGTCCCAGGTGTGAGGGCAGTTGCCAACTGCAGTGCACAATAACTGCAGCCCAGATTTCTGGCAAGAGGAAGGAAAAGAGGGATTTCAGGGAACTGGGAAGCAGAGGGGAGATGACAGAGAAGGAAGGGGTCAGCAAGGTGACCTTGTCAAACTTTAATGAGCTCTAGGACGCACCCCTGATTCTGTTCGGCATAGCAAAGGCAAAAAGAACTGAAATAACAGACAGACCACCACTCATACCCCAGACTGGCCAGAGGTGGCATTCATCCAGGACAGATCTGGACAGTACAGCAAAACCTTTGAGAACTGAATGAATATGGAAAACATACCCCACAGAAGGAAGGTTGGAACTTGTCAGACTTAAGTGGATCAACTGATGCTAAAACAAAACAAAACAAAACAAAATTACCAGTATTCTCAATAGGATTTAAATAAGATCAGCATCTCATATATAGTGTTTTAAATGGTCAGAATACAGACTATAATTAATACACGGAGAGTCAGAAAAATCTCAATTCACGTGGAAAAATCCAGTCAACAGATATGAATGTTGAGATGTTGGATTTACCTGACAGAGACCTTAAAGTAGCCATTAAAATCTTCTCCAATAATTAACAGAGAACACCACCAAAACTAATGCAAAAATAAAATCTCAGCCAAGAAATGAAAGATACAAAAATGAATCAAATGGAAATTTGACAATGGAAAAAATGAAATAACTGAAATAAAAATGTTCAATGGGTGGGTTCAATTCAGAATGAGGATGACAGAGAAAAGTGTCCGTGAACTTGCAGATAGATTGGTGGAAATTGTACATCTGAATAAACAGAGAAAATGTAGTGGAAGAAAAATGAATAGAGCATCAGAAACTTGTGGGTCAATGATAAAAGCATTATTAGCATTTGTGCCAGAAGAGCCCCTGAAAAAGAGGACAAAGAATATAGTACTAAAAAAAAATAAGTAAGTAAAATAATGGCTGAAAAAGGCCCTCAATAGGCTGAAAGATATAAACCTACAATTTCAAGAAATGCAGTGAACTCCAAACATAAAAATTTAAACAAAACCCAAAACCAAAATAATCATACCAGACATATCAAAAGAACACTGGAAACTGAAGACAAAGATGATATATAGCTTGGGTACATTTATACTAAGGCCCTTGCTGTTGAATTCCATTTAATAGATCTACACTATAATCTATTCTGATCTGGCAGAGGACTTTGGATGAATTTTCCTATCCTGTTTTAGTAATTTCAGATTATATATGATTATATATCCAGTATCTGTTTCTTGGTTTTAAGGGAATATAACATTGCATTTTCTGCCTTTTTATTCCATTAAAATATGTACAAAAAATCAAAAAGAGCCACTGAGATCCTTTTGGTATTCATGATTCAAGGTTATTTTCCTTTGTTAATCTTATGATTTAGTAGAAAAATGCTAATATATTGAAATTTTCTATGTATTTGAAGTGTTGTTTTTAAAATGTAGCATTCTGGTGTATCACATAAAATTAAATTGCTGCATGATATATATCCTTTTCTGGGAGTGACACCTATCATTAAAATTGCTCTAAAAACAGTGTATTAATTTGCTATAATTCAAGAGTCTTCAGAAGAGACACCATTTGGGGCCACAATTATGTTTGTGAATTAGATTTATGAAAGTATGAGCAGCAGAGAATTCTGATTAATACAATGCTACTTCAGACAGGTAGGTATACATAGGTATAAAATTGTAAATAGGAACTCTTTCCTTTTGTTTGTTACTACTGAAATTTCTAATATCCTATTATTTTCTCTGATTTTCAAGGTATCTCAAAACTACAAAATAAATGCTACTATCTCAGACTCAATTTTCAGTCAAATTTAATCTCGCTGAAAAGATTAAGAGGATTTAAAAGAAGTCTTAAGGTAGGAAGCTTAAAAGTTCTTTATGTCTGTGAAGTCAAGTGAGAATGTCAAAAGTTCTAAGAAGTGTTGCTGAAAAGCTTTAAAACATATAAAAAGGTAGCTTTTCTTTTGATAGACTTATTTTTAATCTCTTAGAACATTTTTCAGATTATCTGGGCACTGCTCCTCCTGAATCCATTTCCCACAGTATACACACAGACATATTCACATGCATGCATGCATGGGTGCCAAGATGCACATGCACACAAACATCTGGTTTGACTGTGATATAATAATGAAGTATTTGGAGGAGATGTGATTAAAGACCTTTAATGAATGTAAACATTCCACCTCTCTCTCTTCTTGAATAAAGTTAAGAAGACCCCGGTCAAAGTCAAAAACAAGCAAGGAATTCAGTTTACGCAAGGACGGAGTAGAAGTAAGTCCAAATGACATCTGGCATCTGGTCATGTAGAAAGGCTGCTGGTTGAATGAGATGGAATGTTAATTACAGGAGTAGAAATCTCTACCTTTTGAATATGCGATAGAGAACTTTTTTTTAAGTTTGGTACAATAATAAATTGATACAAGTGAAACCAGAGTGTAAGGTTTGTAAGTTATCGTGGAAAGAATTACTAAGTCTGTAACATCCTTTTAAACAAGATGGTAGTGAAAGGTAGAATTTAGTGTGGAATTTTAATATTTCAAACACTCTCCCAATTTATTACTGCTGAAAATAGTTGAAAGTTATGCAGTTATTAATCCAAGTGGATATTTAGTGTCATGCAGAATAATATATTTCTTTTAATATGGTTTCCCTTCTGAAATTAAAGACACTGGTCATTTGAAACGAATGGTACAAAAAAGAAATCACAAACTTTTACAGCATGAAGTAACATTTTGGTAAAGATATTAATACGATTTTCATTTCAATTTCACTTTTGGAAAGGAAAACATACCAATTTACACATTTTTAAATAAACCATGCCCCAAAAGTTCAAAACTTAGCAAATATATCACTTGAATCCCTTTGAGCAAAATAACGTTCAGGTAAAAAATGAGAAGCTATTATTTACATGGATATCTTTTGGAAGTAATTTACAGAAAAAAAACATGGTTGTAATGTAACAGTGGGAAAAATAACGTTTAGAATGGACTGAAAGCAAGAAAAGCTGACGCAATGAAGGAGAAAGCAGCCCTTTCAGTCATTTAATCCACAAGTCTCACAATTTAAAGTTTTCCTGGGTTGTAGGTGAACTTCCTCTGAAAATCTGCACTGCATTTTATGGAAATATATTTTTTGTGGAGTTTTGATTTCTGGCACAGTGAACATTTGCATTGTCTGATGTGTGTGTTAGCTTTATTTTAACCTCAAAAGAGGAAAATTATTTCCCCATAAATGTTGGTGCAGTATATGACCCAGGTGTTGGTTGTGGGGAGAAAGATCTGTATTCTGAATAGAAAATAATTTTGAGAATTGTGAAAAATACTTTTTATGCATAGGTCAAAAATAGTAAAATTCCTATCAGGTGTTATTAAAGCAACCTGGGCTGGGTCACCTGGTACTTACAGAGAAGTTTTGGGCAGAACATGATAAAGAAGTGTGCCAATGTAGAAGATATAATAAAATGTATACTGAGAATTTCTCAAAGCAAAAATCTACCATATGCTTTAGGCTAAATGTTAAAGAAACAATGTCTTAATTTTTTTACCATTTGAAATTAACAAAATCGGTAAATCATTTATGAAATGACATTGTTGCAAAAATCTATAAATCTTTAAAAAATCACAGAAATTGGTGCAAGTAGGAAAATTCTGCATGTAGACATGTAAACTGGGTAGTAAAATAGAAATAATCAACTTTGACATTCTGGGTACTAGATATAACACATATATGCAATATGAAGAAGGGAGATTAGAATAATGTGAATTCATCCGTAAATAAAAACTGAAAACGACAAATCATAGGTGGTAAACATTTTGACTACCTTCATTGTTTCCCCTCCTTCTATGCGAAGATCCCCTTGAAGTGAGGTGAGGCTACTTGAGGTGTTCTTTGTGTGCTTTTTAAATTTATTTATTTTAATTTTAGGGTATTTTGGGGGGGTAATAGGTTTGCTTGTTTGTTTGTTTATTATTCATTTATTTACTTACTTACTTACTTTTTAATGGAGGTACTGGGGATTGAACCCAGGACCTCATGCATGCTAAGCACTCACTCTGCCACTAAGCTATACCCTCTTTTTCTGAGATGTTCTTTGATCAGTGAAGGGAAATGATGGGCTTCATTTCAGGAGAGAAGCATTTAAGAGTCACTGCCTGATCCCTGCCTTCTTCCTCCTCTCTGGTACCAAGTGGAGGTGTAATGCATTGAGGCAGCTGGGGAGACCAAGCCATTAAGTAGGAGGAAGCTGCCTCAGAGCTTCCCAGAGATTTACAGTGAGCACTGAATGTCTGTGGTGTTAATCTTCTGAGATTTTGTCTTTATGAACCACAGCATAAAATATCCTATCCTGAGAGAGAGATTCAATCAATTATTTAAAAAATGGTTGATGTGTTTTTACACTTGAATGTAAATTTAGATAGTAAAATGGCCATGTAGGAACTAAAACATCAAATAGTACTAAGGAAAAGTGAAAAATTCATTTTTAATGCCAGAAAATGAAATCAAAACAAAGCCAACTCCAAATGCACACACAGAGCCAAAATGGTCAGTGATTCAAAATTTCCCCTGGCTCCATATGACTACCCAATAAAAATAATCAACCTTTGCAAGGAATTAAGACTCAACGCAACATACCTTTCCATTTTTACTATTATTTCTGGGAATGCTCTCTCATTAATCCTCAATACTTTAAAATATGCTCCCAAGTTCAGGGAAATGAGTTGGCTTAGAAAGAGGATTCAAGGGTATCATTCCATCTCTGCCTCCTATAGAGACTGACTGTGGACAGCTTGCATGGCCACTCTGTGACTACAGATCATAGGTAAAGTTCAGGGGGTGGATAACAGGGTGTACCAGTTACTCAATTCCAAAGATCTACCTGCAGATCCCTGAGTATTTGGTCTACTTTACTGCACAGTGGCCAGTGCTTCCGTTGTTCCATTTCCCTGATCCACCTCTTCCTTCCTAATTCCTTGTTTCCAGAGCCGATCAATATTTCAAGTCCCCACCAAAATATCACCTCCTCTGTGGTGGCTTCATTCCTCTCTATCATTAAAAATTGTCTCTGTTTAGAACAGACTCACAGACATAGAAAACAAACTTATGGCTACCAAGGGGGAAAGGGAGGTGAGGAGGGATAAATTGAGAGTTTGGGATTTGTAGATACTAACTACTATATATAAAATAGATAAACAACAAGGTCCTACTGTATAGCACAGGGAACTATATTCAGTTCCTTGTAATAGCCTATAATGAAAAAGAATATGGAAAGAAATATATATATGAGTGTGTGTGTATGTGTGTATGAATCACTATGCTGTACACCAGAAATTAACATTGTAAACTGACTATATTTAATTAAGAAAAAAAGACAAATGAAGAAATTCTGAACAAAAGGGGAGAGGTGTGAATCTCTTCCCTTATTTTTCAACAAGGCAATTAAACCCTTTATTCTTAATTTGTATTTGTCCTTATACCTCAAGTTACTTGACTATTTTGCAACACAAGGAATTAAACCACCTCTTATTTTTAATTTGTATTTGCCCTTATACACCTCAGGTTGCTTGTCTGTAAAAAGAGGTTATAATAGTAATAAAAGTATTTACTTCTTAGAGCTGTTGTAAGGATCATGTGAGCTAAAACATGTATAGAGTTGTTATATTAATTAAACAAGGAGACCTTTAGAATGAGGTAGCTCTAATGCTGCCAGTGGCCTACATAAACAAGCCAAAATCCATGCTGGTACATGCCTCAAGGTTACAGAATTAAAATGCTAAGTACAACCAATCAAAAACAGCTGACTAGGCTTCAAGCTATAGCAACCAAATAATTTCCTTTCTTTGCTTCTGTACCTTCTCCACAAAGTCTCCCCACTGATTCTCGCTGGTGCAACACTCTTAACCACTTCTGGTTTGGGGCAGCCCAACTGGAATGTATTTCTGTTCAAATAAACTCTAAAAAATTGAAAGCAAAAGTCTCTGTTTAAACGCCATTATCATATTATTGCTGCCTCTCCTGATATTTGTTAATTTGGTATTTTTTTTCAATTTGTTGATTACTTATTTTCATTTTTTGCCTATTTAATACATGATAAATTTTCTAAAGTGCACAATACCTGCCTAAGGTGATTTGCATGCCACACAATACTCATTATGGCATCTTTAATGTTATATATGCTCTGAGTATACTTTTAAGAACAATGGATAAAAAAAAAAAGCAGAAAAGGACCAAGGACAAAAATAAGGACAGAAAATGTTCAAGCAGGGCTTCTATTGAATTATTTTCCTGTAAGGACTGTTAGAAAAGGGTCACTACCTTTATTCCATCAAGGCACATTATTTGTTCTTTTACTCTATTAATTCATTTTCCCAAATATTGTATTTCTCTTTACTTTCTCTTATCTAAAATCTGAGAGCTTTTATTTAATCTGGGTCTCAGAGTTACTGAGTACTGTACTCACTCTTTGGCGTTACTGTACTTGGAGAACTTTGCACTTCACTGAGCCTTCGAGAATGGAGGACAACAACATTTCAAGATGCATTAGGATCATCTTAAGAGTAGAAAATTTGTCTCTAGCATTCAGGTTCTGTTAGAGTCTATCACACATTACCTATTGTTACAGCGTGGAATCAAAAAACTGAAGTTCTATTAATGGTTAGTTTTAGTTTCTGCATTTTGATAAGAGGTATGTTACTCTGTTATTTTTAAAAGTTTCTGCATTTTGAAAAGCTATCAATAGATTGAGGTATAACTTTTACATGCTAGCAAAATATTTACTGAGCACAAAAATAACAACAAAACATAGACCATATCCATGTGTGTGCCTGTGTTCACCAGCTCTCTGTAACCGAATGCTTAGGTAGCAAATGTCCAAGAGATGCTAAAATAACTTTTTCACATATAATAAGAGGCTGACATATTATCTTTAAAGTAATATCAACTCAATTATGGTTTGCCAAGTGCTTAAAAAATAGTTTTTTTGCATACTATTCTATTTAATACTCATATAGTTGTTAAGAAAATAAAACACATTATTTATTTAAAATATTTATCACTAAAGAAATATGGAGAGAAGGTGAAATTATTTGCCCCAAATCAAATTGTTATAAGTTTTAAAGTCATGATTTGAGTCTAAGATTTTTTTTTGTATTATAATCTATATATACTGCATTCATTCTCCGAAAAGTACGATGTCAAAATGTTTCCATTTGCAAAATTTTAACTCTTTTAAATAGTCAATCTGACACACTAATTAAATAGTCATTTTACCAGTATACAAAATGTTCACTGTTTTCTGGTTGTGAAGCCCTCCATAACCCCTTCCCAACAAGACTCCAACATTATTTTGAGGAGTTATCTCTTCCAATTGAATGTAATCTGTTGCAACTCTATCAGGGCCATGTCCTCCCATGGCCAGAGGAGTAAGCTCTTCAATCAGATGTTCCCTCCCAAGACTGGTTCTTATGGGGTGCGAAGAGAAAAATAGACTGTTCTTGTCATGAAACCCATCCTGTATTCAGTCCCTGCATCTCTGCACCGGATCTAGATGTTTTCCCAAGACTTTTTTCCCATGTCTTTCCAGTACGTTAAATCATCCAAGGGTATTTGTGTTGCTTGCAACTAGACAATCCTAGCATTGTTGGTCATCATCAACTTATTCATTATATATTCACTATATTTCTCAATACATTACATGTCATACAATGTCAAGCACACCTTTAACATTCAAATGGAATGATCAAAACACAAATACATTACTGAATTACTGAATAAGTGTATTATTGAATATAACACATTCTCTGCTTAAAAGTGGGATTGTATATAACATTCAGTGACTTATCTCAAACCAGAAACATATTCGCTCATTCACTTAGAGAATGACATATTTTTGCTTGTTACTGAGAGCAAGCATGCACAAGATGTAATTACCATTTGGGGAAGGCAAGACTGGTTTTGAATTCTATGGATAATTCTGTACCGCATACAAATATCTTTATGTGCTACTTTCTCAGATGAAATGCCACATTCCACATCTATTTAAGGATACATAGTGTGTGTTTGAGATGCACTATTTAGGTTCATTTAAAGCAAATGTAGTTGTCTTTAAAATTAAGTAATCCATTTAAAGGACTTTAATGAGACTCCCATGTTAAGAGGATGGTTAGGTGGATGTACTCATGGGGTAACTCTCCACCACGTTCAAAAATCACACCAAACCCATGAAGCCATTTCATCCTTCATTGATCCTATATTATTCTAAATCAATGTTTATAACTCTGGGCCTTATTTTGAAAGGGAAAGGGACAGTAAATAATCAAATCAGATACAAAAGAGATAATTTACTTTTGTAATGGTGAGAGAGCAAAATTTTTTTATTGAAGTATAGTCAATTTACAATGTTGTGTCAATTTCTGGTGTACAGTAGAATGCTTCAGTCATACATAAACATACATATATTCATTTGCACAATAAGTTACTATAAGATATTGAATATAGTTCCTTGTGCTATACAGTATAAACTTGTTATTTATTATATATATATTAGTATCTGCAAATATCAAACTCCCAGTTTATGTCATTCTATTCCCTTTCCCCCCTCTGGTAAAAATAAGTTTATTTTCAATGTCTGTGAGTCTGTTCCTGTTTTGTAAATAAATTTGTCTTTTTTTGTTGTTTTTTTAAGATTCCACATATAAGTGATATCATATGGTATTTTTCTTTTTCTTTATGGCTTTTATCACTTAGAATGACAATCTCCAGGTCCGTCCATGTTGCTGCAAATGGCATTATTTTATTCTTTTTATGGCTGAGTAGTATTCCATTGCATAAATATACCACAGCTTCCTTATTCAGTCATCCATCAGTGAACATTTAGGTTGTTTACACATCTTGGCTATTTTAAATAGTGCTGCTATGAACACTGGGGTGCGTGTATCTTTTTGAGTTAAGGATCCCTCTGGATATATGCCCAGGAGTGGGATTGCTGTATCATATGGTAAGTCTGTTTTTAGTCTTTAGACGAATCATCATACTGTTTTCCATTGTGGCTTCACTAAACTACATTCCCACCAACAGTGTAGGAAGGTTCTCTTTTCTCCATAGCCTCCCTAGCATTTATCATTTGTGACCTTTTCAATGATGGCCATTCTGCCTGGTGGGAGGTGATACACATTTTATACAATGTAAGAAATCAAATCTTTGAGATTGTGGATCATATACATGAAAATATCTGATATTGAAAACAAAACTCCTTCATAAGCCATGTATATTAATAAGTGGTAATTTATAAATAATTCTCCTATCAAACACTGAAGTTACCCCTTGTGTCCAAAACAACAGCTACCCTTGAAAGCAAATCGTTTTCCCTACATACAAACAGGCAAAGAATACAACTGGATTTTTTTAAATAGCCAGACTTTTGTTGTACACATTCTCTTAAAACTAATAAACCCCCAAAGCTTAGACAATAAATGGACCCCCAATATATAAGTACTTTATTGCTCTTTAAGTATTTTAAAATTGCAAATTGGATAAGTGCTTTTGGTTATTTTATTTTGAAGAATATTTCACTTCCATTAGCATTAGCATAGATATCATTTAAATATCTTTTATATTCTGTTTTTTCTATTTTAAAATAATTTATTAATTATTTTACTGTTATTTTTGAATAAG
Organism: Vicugna pacos; assembly: GCF_048564905.1. NCBI lineage: Eukaryota > Metazoa > Chordata > Mammalia > Artiodactyla > Camelidae > Vicugna > Vicugna pacos. Next base: position 6,878,533 of record NC_132994.1, on the reverse strand, counting down.
CACTAGTATTCCACCCCATTAAAATGCAAAGCAGGACAAATTACATTGAATTTTATGGATTCATAAAGGATTAAAAATTTAAATAGTGTACTTCATTCACATTTTAAAGTACAGAAATGTAGTAAAAAGAAAATAATTTTTCTTTATACTAACAGATTGCATAAAATATTTAAATCTATTTTAGTAGTAGCATGTGTTAAAAGAAAGTGGTGAACATATGAAAATATTAGCCAGTAAATTAACTCCTATTTAAGGTACATGTAATATTAGTTTAAAATAAAACATGGAAATTTTTTAATTTATTAGATTTTATAATTTTATATCTATTTACCTTGATATAATTACAGATACATAAATCATACATGTAATAATGTGGAATTAGGCCCTATTTTTTTTTTCAATAAGTCTTGCTTCTTCCAGAAATCTTCTGTACCTGCCTTGGCAGGCGTTACTCCAACCGTGGCTTCTCAGAGGCACCTGTGATCTCTAGGTGCAGATTTGGTAGCTCGGCCTACTTGTGCTGTATGCGAGACTATAAAATCTCCAATTCTGAATTATGACTAAATAAACATTTGTCATAAATATTCAGTTTTACGATATTCTTTCTAAATTTTGTACATTATACTCATTTTTCCAATGAATGATAATAATTATCTATATTTGGGGAAAAAGCTTAATGAAACAAAAATGTAAGCATGCTACGAGAGCATCACTCAATTGGTATCAACCAGAGTTACCTAAAGTCATGAGGCCCAAACTTGGCAAAATAATTTATTAACCACAACCATAGCACAATATCTATAGGTGAGGTATGCAGCCATCAAAGTAGTGTTTACCAATGAGACTTCATCCCAGACAGAATAAATCATAGTTTATCTGGATACAGTATAAGAACATAAACTTCCAGCAGTCCCCTTTGGGACCTATCATGTATCTGGCTGAATTGTGATTCCAGATAAGTATTTGAGAATCTAAATACGCAAACCCTAAGACTAAAACAAACAAAAATACACTTTCTACAAAGTATAGAATAATTGTGTTATCCAAACTCTCCAAGAAAGCAGGAATGGGTTTCCTGTCAAATGCTTATCCCTTCAAATGAAGGTCATGAGATTGAAATTAACATAATTTAAAAAGAACCCCCTGCCACCCACTGAATACATAGCTACACTTCATTATGCACAGGATATTGGTCAATATAATAAGCTCTTATGTTTGGGAATGATACCTTGCATATTTCATAAACTAAAAGTCTTGTCTATACCATGCAAGTTTAAGGAATAATAAATAAATTACAGTTTTTGAAACAAATACCCATGAAATCACCTACTGGTATTAGGAATAATCATGAGAGAATCTTTGCAAATATATGGGTGAAACAGATTGAAAATACATAACGAAAGTTGATTCTTTAACATATTTTGAGTCTGTTACCTACCGAATTATCAGAGAGGTAAATTTTGGTAAGTAAATCATGGTTTTGGACATAGACTGCTTAATGAAAATGACAGATTATTCCCAGATTTGGAAAAAATCATGACTATTTTGTATTTAAATATTCTACGTAAGGAGGGGAAACATCTAACATTTATACTATTTATGTATAATTTACATCTTCCGATTTTTCCTACTCGTCCAAAATTTATTTGAGAAAGCTTATAATAAAGATGAATACAAAACAGTCATTGGTGGAGGGTAGGAGATAATCACAAAAGCGAAGACCTGAAGATAAGGAGAAGAGAGTGAATGGTTATGAAAGCACACAACTGAGCTATGACAGTTAGAGCCTGGAAACATCTTACACTCAGCTTCTGCAACAAAATCAAACTGGGATTGTGAGGGCATCATGTCACTCTCATTATTTAGAAAGAGGTAGAATATCATTTTATCTGGAGACAGAGAAAGTTATAGAACTAAGAGGATTTTTTTATATAACATAGTAGGTAGAATTGTCAATGTCAGCTTTAAAAAAGACATTAAAATATCTTTATAATTTATATTTTATACTTATAATATTTGATTAATAGATTTATTTATGATAAAACTTTAAAAAACTGAATTAAATCAATAACTTTGTTATAGTTCTGGCTTCAGGATGCATAATCAGTTGTTTTAATTTTTCACATTGCAAATGTTTAAACAATTAAAAAAATGAGAAGCCAGATGTCATCTCCAACTAATCCTGTTGGTGATTATTCAGCCTGTCATTGCCCTGCCTATCACCTCCAAACTCCACAAGCTGTGTGTCAGCATCAGATCTAAAAAAAATGGCAACCAGATTCTACTCAATAATCCAGATACAATCTCTCATCAGCCTTCGTCTTCATGCCTTTGAACGTTCTCCCTACACTTTATAATCTCCCACAGTACAACGTGTCTCACTTCCCAGTGCCTTGCACTGAGGTACATGCTTGTGACTCAGGCCCTAAAAGCAGATGTCCCACTGAGACCTGGACACAGAAGTCAGTAACCTGGGGATGCAACTGAATGCAAGGGATGCAATCCCGAGACAAGCCCCAGGCAGATTTGTTTCTATAATTTGCAACAAACACTGTCAGAAATCCTGGCATCCAGTCCTGATGACTGATCACAGGTTTGCTGGTTTCTGAGTTTCTGCTGAAGCAGCCAGCAGATGTGTGGCCTTCTGAAGACTGTGTGCTCTCCCTTCCTATTGTTCAATAAAGACTCTTTTCCTGCATCCAAGCTTCCTGATGGGTACATGGTCCTATCAGATTACAATACAACCAGTACCAGCCTTGATTAGTATGCCATGCTAAAACTAAATCCGCCACTTATGTGCACATGCTTATGGTGGGTCACGTAAACCCGATCTCCATCTAATGCATATGTTGGAGATTTTGGCAGCTCACATCAATATATTACATTTATTCATAAAATAAGCTCTTCTTATAAAGCCATACTTCCCCATGTCAAGACTTCTTAGATACTGATTCTACATTTTTATGAATGAAGGTTAATTTCAGGTTTGTTCACTATGACGTGAAGGTACGATGTAGTCATGGCCTCCGTACATATTCCTACTGACTGTAGCTCTCCAGACTTGTCAGCCTCCAAATCCTTATAATTAATATATTTATATAGCTATATCTGTTTCTGTATTTGTATCTATACCTATAATTATATTTCCCCTATTGGTTCTCTTTCTCTAGATAATCCTAATACACATTTTGGTACTGAAAGTGGTTCTAGAGGAGCAGAATTTTAAAGATGAGGATTTTTGATTTTTTGTTTATTTGTTCTGGGGCATCTGAAGTTAGCTCTCTAATCTGATTAGATTAAGAAATGCTAATGACTTCATTTTAAGTAGTAAAGGGAGCTCTGAGAGTCCGTGATGGGATCTGACACAAGGGATATACATATTACATACAGATATACAGATACACACCATTGGATCCTCCTCATCAACTGCTCCTAAGAAGCCAGGATCTGGGATGCTGTGTAGACAGTGCTTTCAAACATTTTAGTCAAACAAATGAATATAATGAGATTGGCTGGTGTCACTGCATTGTTGCTGGACAAAGTGCCTAAATTATAAAGGATGAGCTTCAGGATTCAAATTCCCAGATCAGACATTACATAAATGACATGAAAGTGTCAATGTGTGCCCTGAAGGAGACTCTGACGTCCTGTACCATGGGGCTAATATTGTTGAAAATCGAATACAGAATCTTGTCCTGTGACCAGTAGAATTACAGTACAAGCTGCATTCCTAGTGTTAACATGAGGGCATTGATAGGGAAGGGATAGGATCCTGAAAGAGAGAATGGGGACATCTGGGAAGACACAGAGGAAGCTGGGAACACAGTCCCTAAATCTTAATGATTCTTCTTTCCCTGAGAGGTGACTTCTCCCCAAGTGGAAGCAGTTTCTCTACCCTCAGTGGTGGGACCTCTCCACTCCCTCCGGAGGGAATGAGCCTTGCATGGTCTGAGGAAGCACAATGGCTTCCCTTTGAGACAGCTCATGCCCAGACAGTGCTGATTCTCCTCAGGACCCACCTCGTGCATCCCCCTTTTGCTTCTAGGTCTCTAACTAGACTCCCAGTAGGCAACGAAGGTGAGGTGGAAAGTGTGACCTACTGTGCTCCAGAAGTACTTGAGATTTCTAACTTTCACACACAGAAATCCAGGGCACATGATGGGGATGGACATTAAGGCTGTGGGATCATGGTAGATGGACTATTATGTGGAATCAGGCTGAAGTTACAGATATGAGCTCACGAAGCAGAAATTCTGTATTTAATGTTGCAGCTGGGGAGTTAGAAGGAGCTCCAGGAGTGTTTGGCTGCCTGTCTGAAACATGGACCCCAAAATGGTGGCCCACAGGGAGTGAACTGACATGCCTGACCCACCATGGTTTAAGGTAGAGGGAGGCATTTAAAGGCACAGGGGGACTGGAATGTTAGAGAGGATGTGTCATTTAAGCCCTGCTCATTTATGGTGGGAGGGTCCAGTGGACAGACCATGACTGAGAAATCTGTGATGCTGTCCTCAGCATCCTTGAAGAGCTCAGTGATTTCCCTTCTCTGTAGGTCAGACCTTGATGTGGGAACTGCAGTTACTAAACTGAGAAATCTAAATGCAGTAACAGTAACTAGTTAGATGCCAGGATCTACTTACATCCCCCCCACCCCAAGTGGAGACACTCAGTCATCAGGGGCAAGGTGGGCGTGATGATCTTAGTGGACAGGAGGCCAAAGCCACAGTCAGAAGAGTCTGATTCCCACAGACCTCTGGCCCCAGCTAGTTGATCATGGTGTTTCTGGGAGTGACATAGGAAGCCCAATAAATTCTTACTTAATCTGTGTAAGTGAAAATGTTCTAGATCAGGTGAGAAAAGTTTAAGTGTCATAATTAGCTTTTGGCAAATCCTGGTTCTAACTGGCACCTGTAGGTTTTGTGTGACCTGGTCCCTGCCTACCTCAGGATCTTTGTGGTTGGGTTCTCTTTGCCTGGAGGTTTCTTCCTCTTGTTCTTTACACAGTTACCTCCCTCACTGTATCTAGATCTCTGCCTAATGTCACTTTTTTAGAGTTCCCATTTATCTACTAATCTAAGTAGCTCTATCCACCATGTCACTCTCTTCCCATCAGTGTACTGTTTTCCTTCATAGCATGCAGTGATACAGGCATTTAACCAGACCTTCCCTGGTTTATTGTTTCTGGTGGTCTCCCCCAGTAACACTTTAGCTCTTTCAAGGCAGATTCTCTATTTATCTGTGATTCCTCTAACCACTTTCCACAAAATACTACCATGTCTGAAATATAGTATGCACAACAATTGATTTTCTACCAATAATTATCTATTGGGTGAGTGACTGAATGAATGAATGAATGAACTATTTTAAGTACTGATCAGTAATGCTTTAAATGATTCATGTATTGATGTTAAAAATCAATATTGATTTTTAATGTAGAATTTCTCTTTCCTTAATTGCAGAATTACATTTACATTTCTTCATTTCTGTGGCATTGTGATTATTTATAATGTACCAAAGGTTTTATAAAAAGAGAATGTGTTTAATCTTTCACTAACATGAATTCAGTTTTAACAATTTTGATGTTCACTAACCTGAGGCATACAGGATTCCTCAGTCTCATTTTATCAGACAGAAATCTCTAGAACAATGATTATCAGGCAAGGAGACTTTCCTAGAGCATTTTCAGTATGACTTGGAAATAGACTCAGAGTAGAAACCAATTACTTTTCTGTGAAATCTTTTGAGAATATTGGTTAATAAAGTATTGAATAAACCTGATTTGTGTCCCTTTCTGCTTTTCTTAGAACGTCACATTTTATATAGATTTAACTCTGACCTTCCCTATGAATTACACAGCCCAGCCGCTAAGGAATGTTAGTAAATTCCCAGTAGTTAGTCACTCTGCCAATCCGCAAACATCCCATCAGTCACCAAAATGTCCTTCAACCAGTCCCTTCGTCTGTCCTACCACTCACGCCACTTCATGGCCACTGGAGATCACGTGCCTCAGGAAACGTGTGTGCACTCAAAAACCAGTACCTGCACACAGCAGATATGTGGGGGGCATTATAGCTTGACTTTTTATGAAGAACTTATATTTTCTATACATATTAAGTAAATAGAACTACTAGAACTTAGTGATGCTGAAGACACCTCTTTTGGGCAAACTGATATTCCAAAATAGAATGTGTGTTTCAGGCTATTCTAATACTTCTATACAATTTGTAGGATAAATACCTACAATTGCATGCTTTTTATGCATTTATGTCTGATTAAGGTTTGCAAGTTATTTTACATAACTTCACTAATATTTTTATTATTTTTCTTTAAAATTAGATCTTTGGGAGATGTAATATTTACACACCTGTGATATGAAATTATAATCCCTTGGGTCATTTTAAAATATTTTGCAATATATTATTAATTCAAGTTGTTTTATATTTTTAAAAATTACAAAAGCAATACCTAGAAAATCTGGAATGATATTTTCACCTTTTTATATTAAAAATTAAATAGCATTACGTATGTGTTCCTTTAATATTTTGTGTAAATTTATTTGATACTCAGCCACTGTTATTGAAGCAATATCTGTAAGTAAAACTAAGAAAATTTAGGGTAAATGTTAGTGTTCAATAGAATATTTCATTTTTATTATAATTAACATCAGGATAACTTCCTTTTATAACTCACCATACATGCAGTTCCCATTGTGAAATAATTAAAGCCTTTGCCTCGTCACTGGAGGTTAGACTAGGAAATCAAGTAGTAAAAGTTGGAACTTCTGTCCTGCTCATGTGCATTATGCCTCCCATTCTCTTGTATTTCAGAAACATCAGCCTCATTATAATTCCATAACTACTTGAAGCTGAATATTTTTAAAGATCAAAAAATGTACCCTTGAATGTATAATTATTTTTGCATATGGTAGTATGTTTATTTAAAATTTCAACTGAGGAAGAACTAGGTCCTCACGATCACATATAGCATCAGAGAGAAAATGATCTACTCTCGCAGGCCCCCCGTCAGAACATAAAGAGAATAAGTGTGGATTGGAAGCAAATGCCACTGGCGACTTCTTCCTCTGAATGCCCACATCAGGTAAACCAGTACTAGACACTCCATAGGAGAGAAATCCAGTCCTGGATAAATAATGCTCATAGATTTTACTTATAATTTAGTATTTCTAATTTCAGGTGGTATTCAGGGAACTTAAAACTATTTCAACTACATGTCTACGTAAAAATTTCCAGCAAGTCATTTTATCAATAGCAAAATGAAATAAAAGTAAGTAAAATTAAAGACATTCAGTTGAATGGTCATTTTAACATGTATAAAGAATGAAAATCATAATTTTTAGGTAAAACTAATAAAACTAAGTTATATATATATATATAAAATATGTGATCAAATTTATAATTATTTTTATGTGTGATCTTAACTTTTTAACTGAATCAATTGATTATAGAGAATGGGAAGTTTTGAATCAGGAAATGCAGCTAAGTTTTGTTTTTTAAAATCCTATAATTTCTGGAGCTGAATGAGATAATGCAATTTGCTGATTCTTGGTCCTATTTGTATAGTGATGGCTTGGACTGGAGAGTTTCTTAAACTATTGCATTTCTCAGAATTTTCATGCAATTTAGCTTATTTTTTCTCAAACACCATTCATTTTACAAGTAAAATGTGTTTAGACTCAAGGTGTATTATTTTGGTATGATCCACATAGTGATCTCTTTATATTGATATTTTTGGTCTCTTACACCCTTCAAAATTTGAGCCACTTGAGGAAATGAAGTCCTCTGCTACAAATTCCTGCTCTTCCTCACAGAGAATACGTAGCTTACATCATTAGGTCTTAGGTACACAATGATATTTTGTAGCTGCCTATGAGTGACAGAATGCAGAAAATTCAGTAAAATGATTAGAATTTTCTCACAGAAATGGCTTACAAATTTAAATTTTTAAATATAAATTATCTTACTCAGAAAAAAATGGGGATATGTCATATAAATATATATATTTTGCTCTGCTATTTTTGCTTTAGTACAAAAAATTTATACATGTGCATATCAACAATGCATAGATTAGTAGTATATTTTATCTTCTTAAATCTAGTCCTAAGTAATGTCTAAAATTTTTAAGTGTTATTTATAATTTAAAAATAGAATAAATTTTCTGTATCTTTTCATTCTTACAAATCTATTATAACTGCTGTTTTTTAAATTATTGTTTAAATTATTGCACTCTATCCATCTGTACATGAGCTGGCTGTGAAGTCAATACACAAATGTGTATGTTGCTTTTGTGACTATTTTATAACTTTTATAATTTGTCAAAATGTCAAACACACCTGGTATATATCGCATTGTGGTGGGGGGGTGGTGCAGTAAGACGCATTTATTCAGCTATTCAGTGAGCCAAGAGATGCAAAACATAAGTTTTCTTCCTGCTATTACCATGCCAATTAGTAACACATACATGGAGAAAACAGCCACAAATTAAAGTCCAGATGCCAAAAGAAATAACACGTTTTACACAGCTGCCACATAGTGAAGTTGACATTCATACACTTAAGATATGCATTAGCATTTTCAGGAAAGGAATACTAACTTTTTCTATAAAAAATTAACAAAATATCCAAGAAAATCGAGATAATCACGCTTTCTCATTCACACTAAGTATTCAGAACAATATGCCTCATTACAAGAGCCTGCAAATTCACCCAGGAAACTAGTATCATGCTACGTTTAACACAATGGTTAAATCACCCTAGATGTCATGTGTTTCACTGCTGTGTCTAGACAAATGACCCGGACACACATATTTGCATATATTTAGATAAACACATGTAAATGAGGCATAAATATTTTCTGTCAAAGTATATTTTATTTAATAAAGATGGTTATTTTAATAATTAATGGTTTTGTTTATTTACTTCAACATTATGGTAATCTAGTCAATTTTACCAGTCTGTGAAGAAAATTTTTCCTGATAAGTGCCTTCAGCCTTGTGAAGACAGCCTGAAAACTCTTACTTCTGAACATAAATATTTCTCTTTTGATATAATTGATAACGTATTATCTATATTAAAGAATAATTTGCTATTAATTGCACCAAAAATGGAAAGCAAAAAAAAAAAGTTTCAGAAAAATCAATAAGTAAATGTTTTTGTGGGATAAAGTCAAATTGTACATTTAAAAGTTATGCTCTTAAATATGATGCTACCCCCCCCAGAAGTTTCATATAGAACCACTGATAAGTTCTTCATATAAACTTCCACTTTGACCTGGTTTGTCCCAACACTTGACTTTAACTGCTCATTTTTCAGGTTAAGTAACAAAACTCCAAAGAATACAAGGTTGGTATGTGCAGATAAGGTAGAAAAACTTAAATACACATACACACACTATTTTTTGCCCCAAATGCCTTTACATATGGTCTATTATAAAATGCAGAATTAAAAATATTTCTTAACATAGTACATAGTTAACATAGTACACTTTCAATTACCTAGGATGCTACTGATTTTTCTTTCTCTTCTATTCTTAAAAAATTAAAAAAATTAAATTATAATGTATATTACCATTTTTCCTTGTCTTCACTTGGGTAAATGTATATAACCTTGGCACTATTTGTTAATCAATTTTATTTTTTTGTCAAAAATCTATAGCTATTGTACTGCTTGCTCTTTGTGGTGTTGAACTTTGAAGAGAACAAGTCTTAAAAATATTTTAAGTTCATGATAGTTAATTAGATATATTAATGATGGTCTTCCAATTTCAAATTATGATTTTAGGTGTTTTATATGCCTTAGAAATCAGTTTATGTTTTACCTGCAATTTTACTCTTTAGCATTTGTTTTGGTTTTATTTAGTCATATCAGTTGTCAAAGATCGCAATTCATTTTCTCTCCTATTTGTTAATAATCTCTAATGTTTTCCATTTCATTTAGATTTAATAAAAGTCTTCCATATTTGTTCCTCACATCACAATTTTGACTTTTATACTAATTCTACTCTTTACTGCTTCTAATGGAGATTTTATTTATTCTCTTGTATTATTAACTCCATTTATCTATTTTATTCAGATGACTATTTTTACTTTGTTCTCAGTCAACATAACTTTTTGTCATACTATATATGCTTTTTTAAGAGAAGAAAAACAATTGTGTCAAACTAGCTTATTTTATCTGTAACAGATCTTGGACAAAGAGATACTTTCTTGCTTCAATATTACTAGGTTTTCCTCCTCTATGTTGCAAGATGTTTATGGGTCTCATATTGACTTTTATATTATGCTAATTAATATACATGAAAATAATCCAAAAATAATCTTAATAGTTGCCTACAAAATAGTACATTAATTTTCCTTTTATCTTCTTGCCATTTCCTTGCCCACTTTTAAAATCTTTCTGAATGTCTTCACGTGATAGGCTGAATGATACAAATGTTTTGTGCCCAATTAATGCACCAATACTCTAAGCCGAATGAAGCTGTATCTGGAGCCATTACTGTCTTTTGCCCCCAGATAATACACAGCCTGTTTCCTGTGTGGATGTGGGTTCTGTCTGTGCTTAGGGTCCGTCTTTTTCATACCATGGCCTGTGCCTCCTGCAGTCACACATTTCAGGAAGGATAATGACTCCCAGATGAAATCCATGTTCTCAAAGAGAAATCTAGCCAAATTTCACGTCTTTCAATCTGCTAAAAAAGGCTTATATGGAAATTCTAGCTTTGGGTCATTTCATTTTCAATAATATGCTTCATCTGTTTTTCACTTACAACTTTAACAAAGATACAGTACTTCTCTTGAAATTGATGGAAACAGCCAGCAGCTGTCTATTAAGTAGACCTCAACAAGGAAGAGCATACTGAAAACTAAATTTTTATCATGTGTGCTCACAACTCTTAAACTGGACCAAGTCAGTGTCTATTATATTTAGTATCATCAGTTATATAATGAGAGCCCATCTATTCTTCTTTGAAGATTTCTAGGCTTATAGATATAACTAGGTTTAATTTAACTCCATTCATCATTCATATTTGATATATAAATATAAAAGGCATAACTGCTGAATAGTTTTACATTGTGTAATTAATCTCTGTGACCTTATTTTGTTTGATATGGTGTGTATGTGTAGGTTAAATGAACACACAAGAGAGAAGAACAAACCTAATTCCATATTGGATCTATTCCTTTAGCGCTAACCTTGTGCTCTGTTTCCTGTGCTTAGTCATGCTATCTCTGCATCTTTTGTAAAAGAATGTCACGTGTCCCCTAAAATGCGCACGATGGACCATTCTCAAGGCACTGATTCCTAGGCTTGACCTTTAAAGATATAACACTTTTCATTCATATAGAGGTAAAAAGTTGCAGACCAGAGAACAACATTTGTCCTGCTGGAGGTTCCCAGGAACATCCTGATCAGACCTATGCAGCAAGAACAGCCACAAGAACAAAAAATTATCACGTACTCTCCCCGGGGAGTTTGGCTGGCACCATGAAGTTTGCAATGACCAGCCACTTTCCCTCCCCATTTAGTATAAAAGATTCCTGAATTCTAACTCAGATAAGTCAATTCTTTTGGGCACTAGTTCACCATCTTCTTGATCCGCTGGCTTTCTGAACAAACGAACAACTCATTTCTCAATTTACTGGCCTGTGGCGAGCAGTACCAGCTTGGACTTGGTAAGAAATACGGTATGGAGGCATAAATAGATAGGTTGGTAGACAGATGGATGGATAGATAGATAATGCATTATTTTGTTAGGGTGTGTTTAGAAATGCCTTAACATTGACATATTGTTTATGAAACATTAGATGTGGATTACTCTGTAGTTTATTATGCCATATTTTAAAAATTCACCTTTCTTTCTGTATCATTCATATAGTAAGGACTATTCTATCCCCAGTTAAATGAAATGGAATGAAATATTATCTTGAAAAGCAGGCTGTAATTTTTTCTTCTCTCTGTTTTTAACACATGTATATTTGTAGGGATCAGTGTTTTCTGGCTACATCATAGGTCTCAGTAAATTGGAGTAACTGCTCTTGGCCATATCTTCGGACGTGACATAGATTCCTATCGTCAATCTCTTTTTTTTCTTTCTGCTTAAAGGTCTCACTAACATTAATGCACTCCCTTAAAAGAAATATATTCCAGGAGAATTTTTGAAACTCAGTATTCCTATATATACACCAAAGACAACAGGAGTTTGAAAAGTTATTGTAGCTCCTTGGATAAATTTAAGGCAGCAAATGGACAAATCGGAAGATTGGATATAAAGTGTGAGTCATTTTCTGATACATATTTAGTCTAGATCTCTGAAATATGACTTCATAATCATTTCGTTGCTATTTTTACTGTGAATAGTGGTTTGTTTTGTTTTTTACAAAATTGAAATTAAAAACCATCAACTTATTATTCATGAGACCAGCCTAGGATTACTTTAAATTGTAGCCAAATAACAGAAGATAGAGAAATCACATCTTTTTCTGAGGTATACAAAACAAAAACAGAAAGGCATTTTTCCTCTGTTTAATTTTTGGCTGTTATTTTGTAACACATCTTAGATTTAGTCAGCATTTTTGAAGCTTGTGTAGATTAGGAATCTCTTAAGAAGTGCCCTGATGGCAAGAAAAGCATTATTATCTTCTATTCAGAAAATGATTATTTTAGAGAAGTGTTTTCCTTCAGTGGCTTTGGGAGTTTATTTATATAATGCGGCAGCAGAATACAATTATCAGAGAAATTAGAAAACTACAAAAATATAAAGAAACCATGCACTGTCTACTCATAGAGAATTATTAAATAAAAGGAAATTCCCTAAATAGACAAATCCAGAATATTAGTGGGATACCAAGTTGAGTTGTGAGTGCAGAAGTAATTCAGTACCTGATGGAAAGAGGATGCATTTTGAGAACTACATCATGTAACTCATAATGATATGCGGGAAAAAACGGCAAGAAAAACTCCTGGGGTACTGCTGAAACTTACACATTTCCTATCAATATTCTGGATCGTGACCAAATTTGGTGTCGCTGGCTGTTTTGGCTTACACCCATCCTGAGGCTGCCTGGATAGCTGAGAACACTCACTGGGACAGCAGGGCAACCGGTGGTGAAACAGAAATTCTGACTCACTTCAAATAGTCTTCCTAACCACTCCTTCACTAGGCCTGTTTATATTATAAACACAGAAAATATCAAGTTAGATTGGCATCTAGTATATTGATTCTAACTGAAGCAATGTTATTTACATACCTAAGCTGCATAAAATAAAACACATGTTTATTTCAACCCCTGTTTTCATTGACTTTCATTCAGTTACTTTTCAGTAGCGTAATAATTAAACAGACTTTACAGTGTGCATGCATCACACTTTCAGACGAACAATGTGGCCTTTGTGGATTATTCCAACCTCTGCCAAGCGCAGACGTATTGACGTCACATACTGTGTCTTGTTTATGGATACCTTGCATTTCTTGGGGCCTTTTAATCTCAGTTTCATTTCATTCATCATTCAAGTTTCACTACATTCTTCCATCAGGCAAAATAATTGACCACCCACCAAGAAGGATTCTTCGTTGCATTAAAATCTAAAGAGTTTCCACCTCTTCTAAATTAAAAATTGGGACCCAGAAACCCACAGAAGTACATATCTGTCTTCAAAACTTAACAGGTGATACTTTTAATATTGATAAAATGATATTATCTGTGTACTTAGAATTCAATGAAATGAAAACAAACAAAAAAATCCTACCTAATGAGTAGTAATAATTCTTTCTTTGAAAGAACTAAAAACACTTTGAATAAAAAGAAAAATACTAAAATAAGTTATTAGTAACATACTACCTATTTATATTGGATAGTTTCATATTCAAATTAGGGATCATAGTTTTAAATTTTTTGTGGATTTGAGCTTTTTGATATTTGATGAAATTAAAATTAGCAGATTGTGTTTATAATTTTATGTTATCTTTGTTTGTACGACTGCTGATTTGTTAGTTGGTTTGTTAGGTTAGGTAAGCAAGGGCACTGGGTAGATAAGGTGGAGGAGAGGGAGGATGATCTGGAAGATGGTGGTATAAACATCTTCAGCATAAAGGGGCTTTAATTCCTCTAAATGTATGCCAGCAAGAAAACTGGTTAGAACCTGACAGCCACAACTGCACGGTAGTGACGCAGTAGCGAAAAGGACCTAGCCAGACATGACCCAATGCTCACTACAATACAATTAGCATTGTGGTTTAGGCAACCCCCATAGGTTTTCTGTGTGCATCATGGGTAAGGATGCACATCATGCACAAAAGGGGCAAATTTGACTAAACATTCTAGGAGCAAAAGCTGTCAGTCAATCAAAAGACCCCCTCTAAGCAAGGGTATAAGAGAAGGGGGTAAACAAAGACCACTGCTGTCCACCCTTGGATCAGCCCACCTCCCATTCTTTGAGGTGTACTTTCCCTTTGCTGATAAGTTGTTTAAAACATTTCACTACAGAATGCTTTGTCTCCCGGTCTGAATTCTTATCTTCTGGGCATGACAAGAACTGGGGTCTTTTCCCTTCCCCCTTTTAGGATAACAGATTCATTGCTGGTTTTTAACTTCACTGGGAAAATGGAAGAAAATTAAATTAAGTAAAGTCTGAAACAGCTAAAGAAGTCTTTTACTCTAATAATATTGCCGCATTCTATTAATATGCTGGATTTCTCTCAGGAAGCTTAAGATCCATTCACTATTTCATAAAGTAATGTGGGCAAATAGACAAAGGGGAAACAGAATGCCAACCTACATAATGGAAAATTGAAAAATAAGTAAGGAGCTTTATAGAGATTACTGTCTCTGGTTGAAACAGGACCAAAAACCATTTCTCTTCAGCTGCTTTGGCCCAGAAACAGTAATGCTCATGCTTGTAATTTTACTGCCATTTTCTTTGGAATACTCTACAGTGTGCAAATGAGCTCAACATAAATGATAAATATATCAATACAAACATCTCATGTATAAGATGAATACATATTGGGTCATTTCTCTTGGGATGTCAATTTGCATTACTTCTGTTGAAAAGCTGTTCATCCTCCTTATTACAAGATGGTCATTTCATAGCACTGTGATATAAATGTTTTACCTTTAGCAATCTAGGCCCTTTGGAGGAAATCCCAGATGTGCATACAATTTAGAACCAATGTTGGATATTTGGTGTTGCCAGATCACTAATTAAATTCCTGTGCATAACCTGCTTCTTCCTACATTTCCTGAAATGTAACATTTAGTAAATTATTTTATAATTATGCAAACATTGTTTTGTATAGATTTTGCATTTTAATGAGTTAGGGAAACCACAATTTAGAATGAAATCAGAATCTGAAAGAAAATGCACTGTAACTAAAGAGCTGCCAATCAGAACAACACAGCCTATTTTCAGTGAGGTTGTAATTCCTTTGACATTTTAAGAGTCAGGCATTTCCTGTCCAATTCTTTTTTTTTTTTTTTGTCTTTTTGGAAGAAATTTAAATACAAACCTGCAAAGAATGGATAAGAATCTTCTGGAGTGAAGAACAACTGTCCTCTTTGCCACAGTCTTTTCTTTAATGTCATATTACTATTTCTAATATATATTTCTAATTTTACATTATTCTAAATAGTCTAAATTTATAGAAAAATATTATTAGAATAATATTCTATATTTATATTATTATGTATATTTTAATATTATATCATTTATTTAATTTTATACTATTAATTAATACTAATATCAAATACATTTCTATTTCTATTTGGTTAGATCAAGCTTCACTAAGCTCAACACCCAAGGATCAATGTAGGAAGAAATATTATTCCCACTATTATTCCTTTGATTTCATCAATATTTCAACCATACACTGAACTGAGCAGGATGTAATTAATAGGACTAAATATGCACTAATTTCTAAATGAAATTACATATTTATGGGATAATTATCTTAAAATACATGAAATTTTTATTTGTTAAATATCTGTCTCCATTTCTATTTTCTGCTTTTCAGAATGTAATCCATATACAGGAGTCTCAAACTTGTGGATAATGGAATTCTGTAAGCAAAAACTTGAGATAAATGGTTCAAGTTGTGGCATAAATTGTGTGAAATATCTGGTATTTCCATTCTCTGAGCCTTTTGCTAAATTCTCTGTGCCATGATATGCTTTATAAAATAAAAAAAAAGGAACCAATAAACAGAAGGCAAAGATACTATAGGACTAGTGATATCACATGATAGATGGGCAGGTAGGTGCATATAGATACATACATACACATATATGTATACATGTATCATATAGACATTAAGTATATTACTGCCAAGATACTTAACTTGTAGTTACAGTTCCTTCATTCAACTCACTTATGAGCCTTTACTCTAAAGTATCTTTATAAAGCCAAAATAAAAATACATTCAAACAAATGGAAAATGGAGAATTCATCATAGCAGAAATGCTTAAAAGACATGCTAAATAGTGATTATTATATATTTAGTAAAAGGAATCAGTTGGAAGCTTGGAGATATAACAAAGAAATAAAAGCAATAAAAAGGTACAATGTGGGTCAGTTAAGGCAACTGTTGGCCATATAAATTTAATAATAATATCTTGTACAGTTTTAAATATATGTAGGACATCTACAAAAATGTGCACATGTATGGAAGGAGTTAAATGTGGTTAAAATGTTTAAGATCTGTGCACGATCTGAAATGTGGTACAAGTAATGATTTTTATTAAAACATAGTAAGCTAATTACAAATATTGTAATCCATAAGGTAAGCACTTAAAGAGTAATGAAAATGTGTGTAAATATCAACTTAATGGGGGAGGGGGAATTGAATGACAAAATACTTACTCTGTTCAAAAGAATATAAGAACGTAAATAAAATATAATAGGACAGATAAATAAATGGAAATCAAATAGTGAGGTATGTTTAAGCCCAAATAGAAACAATTAAACCAAATATGGACTGAAATCTCTATACTAAAGACAAAGGCAATAAAACAACAATATTAAAGGGGTATCCCAGAAAGAGTTATTAAATGAGAAAATATGCATATTTTATAGGAATATGGATTATAAAACGAACTGAAGATTTTTGAATATACACTAAATGGCAAACCTCAAATAAAAAAGGCAAAATTTTAGAAATGTTAGTAGAACTTATTAAAATTTATTAAAATTAGAACTTATTAAAAATAACTATCATGAGGGTGTCTATTTATATCGTGTTTGTGTCTGGACGCCCATTTATGTTTATGTGTAAGCTGACATCTATAAAGAGATAAAGTAATTCTGCATTTTGCTATTTATCAAAACCACACGGGAGTCTGGTGGACAAAGAAATATTTTTGTTCTTGAAAACGAAATCCGAACACTCAGGTATGTTACATCTGAGATTGTTAGAGCAGGCAGATAGCTGGATATGAGCAGAGAAAAAGGGACACAGGCCAAATGGCAGAAACTGGGCCGAAAGGAGGGGCACAGACCAAGTACAGGAAACCACACATCACGTAGGCAATATGTGGACAGAGAAAGAAAATCTCTAGGCTAATAAGCAGTTACACACTAGTGGGGTGAGAAGTGTCCTGGAGGCCAACAAAGAAAGGTGGGAAAAGACATGAATCGCCAGTGTCCAGACGTAACCTTTTGCTCAATATGCCTTCACTTCAATAAAATTAGCCTTGCAGATTAGACATACTCATCATGCATTGAAGCCATGACACTTCCAATCCAGAATAAATAAAGACAAAAATCCCTCCTTCCCTGGGAAGGTGGAGTTGGAATGAAAGTCAAGGAATAGGACCCCAAACCCGTCCTTCCCCAGTGAATATTCCACCTGTTCATTTTTACACTCTATGTAACCAACTTGCCAAAGAAACTCAGGGCAGCTGCTCACCTGAGCCCGCCTGCTCTCCCCTTGAGAGCGTACTATCCATCCCTTAATAAATCCTTACTTAAATTTCTTAACCTTCACGTATTGTCTCTGAATTCTTTCTGGGAGGGAGCAAGAATCTGGACGCTGGCTACATCTACTGCAACAAGATGGCACCTAAAATTCTTTTTCTGAAATATCTCCAGAATTATTCTTATCCTCAACCTAATAAATAAGATATAGAAACAGAAGTTTTAAAGAATATTCACAGACCATATGTATTATAACCAAATGTCCAAGTGTTATTCTTAAAAAAATGATGATATGCTGAGCCAATAATAGATGACTCATCTGCATCCAGCATTCCTTCTTCTTGCTCTCAATACACTCACTACTCATAAACTGCAACACTATTTCTGTTTAATTGAAGGGATTTTTCTTAGCCCCTTTTTCTTCAGATCCCCAGGATTTCTCTACAGTTGACAAAATTGTAAACAAAAATTTCACTTCTCTGTATGCTTTTAAATTGAAAGCAAAAACCACCAAAATGCAACCATTGATTGCCCTAATCTGTATTAATGATGCAATGAATCTGGAAGTTAATAACCAAAGAATAAACAAAATGGCCAGGTAACTTACAAATCTGATCTATTTGAAATGCCATAGGGACTCATGGATACAATTGGAAAGCAAACCTGAAATAACTGTCCATTTAGAAAGCACTGCAAAGAAATGCATATCAGACAGCACCCAGGCTAGGTTAATTCAGCCTCTATTCGAAACAGACAGGAAAATGAAAGGAAGCATCTGAGGGTAGATTCTGGCCGGGGATGTCAGTGTTTACCCTCCAGTGGAAGGTAGCGTAGTCGGGACAGTCTCGGGCAGTGTGATCGCTGGAGTGGACCTCTGATATAAACTTCTTCACGCAGTCCTGAATGCCAGGTCTTACTTGAAACTGAATTTTACATCTTAGTCATGAGCCCTCTTAATAATTTAACAGGATAGGAGAATGGCTCTCAAAATGTGATTCAGGAACCAGAAGCATCAGTATCACCCAAACCTGCTAGGCCATGGATGAGAAGGCGGGTCAACACCATGTCTTAATAAGCCCTCCCAGTGGTTCCTGTGAGCACAAAAGTTTGTGATCCTCCGGGCTGGAGACAGAGAGACCAAATCTAACATGGAAATCCAATCATAAGGCTGTAATTTCCTCCCCAAGGTGATGGGTATCAAAAAGAGGTGATTACACCTGATATGAAAGCTGTGATAACAGCTTAAATTTTCTGGTAGAAACACATGAATTAGTAGATGGAGGAGGAGACACCAGATTGAGGCGGGAAGAGAGGAGTGGAAATCAGACGGAAGGGGAGAGAGGGAGACGGGGTGAACCAGGGGACCGGAAGAGAGACAGGTGGAGGAGGAGAGCCTGGTCAGAGAGGAGGAACCGAAATGGAGAGAGAGCAGGGAGCGGGGAGGAGGGGCATCCTCTTCTAACCTGCCCCCAAATACTCTGCTTTCAGTGGGAGTAACTGCATCTTGTTAATGTTTAGGTGAATCTGTTCCTTGTCATTTTGCCATGTAAAGACTTTAGATGTAGGACTGATTATGTTGAACGAGGGAGCCCACAGAATTATTTACAATTCAGTGGAAATAGAAAAACCTCATAGAAGACACAGGCTTTCCCAATAATTAGATTGTAAATCTTAAATTGAGTTTGATTTGAAAAGTCAAAGAGAAATACTTATATTTTTAATTCCCAGCTGGGAAGTGAGTCATACCAATTTTCTACTGTTGATCAACGGTAAGTACCAGGTATATGTGCAGTTTAACTATATGAAAAGTGTATATATATAATACATATTTAGTGATCATATGATGGGTAACTGTAATATTCAGTCTTAATGTATAAAATAATAAATTGTTCCTTGATTATGTGTGCACATATGCAAATACCAAATGACATTTTCTGTTAATAATGATATTAAGAAGAGTTAATTTCATTCTTTATTCTACTTTATGTGTAATTGCTGCTTAATGTTAAATTTTGGAAGATAGCGTATGTAATAAAAACAGGTGAATATGTTATGTGTTTTTTCCTAAGGCAGATATATTCAGCAATACTAGCACATTTTATGGCATTTTGTTTTTGCTAAGAACACATTTGAAATATGAAATGCAAAGTAATGGGACCAACTTGTTAGCAAGCTTACCAAAATTTGTACACACAAATATATTTTCATCTTTACAAAGCTAATCTGGATGGCCATACATTTATTCCAATGATACTGCCATTTCCATTTTTGGAACTTATCTTCTTAAATTGCCTTCAAAACCTTCAGCAGATTACTTTAAATATCAAATCGGAAAAAAATATTTTTCATTTTAAGATGGAAATCCAAATAACTTCTAGAGCTGGGTCTGCTTAATAAAATGGGATATCAAACTGCCTAAAATGTTTTTTTTTTCATCATTTTATTTAAAGCTGGGTGGGATTTAAAAGTGACAATATCATTTTCTTCTTGTGTGGCCTCTGTACTGCTTTTTATAAGGCAATTATAATGTTTTGATATTATTATGAACAATCACTTCAATATAAGAATAAGCATAAAAACCCAATTAACATAAATTTGAATGCTTAATTTCTGATATTTTTATATCAAAAGCTGCCTTATTACTACACAGCTCCTGTGAATCTTGTCCTCTATGACTTTACAGAGGATATAGTATTATTGTGATTTTATGGGTTTTTTTTTAAATCTTATTAATGTGGGGGCATTAAACTGACCTACAAAATACTGAGACCACATTTTGCTTTTAAAAGGAGAAAAAATTGGCCTTCAGTGTGCTTAGGCGGCCAAAGTGGAGGTTGAAGGGGATACTGAAGCTGTTTAAGCAAAATTATTCGGAGGTTATGGTGGCCTGTTTTTCTCTTCAGACCTTTGACACGTGCATCATATTCTCCGTGGTGCAGCCTGGCCTTATCAACCTCATTTGCATAAACCAAAGCTGTGTAGTCAGCAGTGTAATTGCCCAAGGAAGCAATCCTATCATTCCAAGTGAAGATAGTTTTGCTCTGCCAAATGAGAAAGCAGACTACAATACCATCATTAGACACACTGGGGACGAATTAAATAAATGCATGAACACCACGATCCACTAGGGAATTTGATCTCTCAGGAAGCACTTGCCTGGAAAACCTGGAACACATTTGCAAAAGAAATAGCCACTGAAAGGTGTACCTGTTGCTGCAGTTTTGCAGAGCACAGATGGACAATCCTCAGTTTCTGTTTCACAGATGTGTCTTTCATGTCTTTGCAGACAGCTGCAGTTGTGCCAACGGACTTGGCAGAGGCTGAGCACTG
Source organism: Vicugna pacos (assembly GCF_048564905.1). Taxonomy (NCBI): domain Eukaryota; kingdom Metazoa; phylum Chordata; class Mammalia; order Artiodactyla; family Camelidae; genus Vicugna; species Vicugna pacos. Next base: position 6,857,280 of record NC_132994.1, on the reverse strand, counting down.
ATGTACTCTCGTTTCCTACGCACCCTTCAATGGTGAGAACACGGAATCCGTCAACGTGGCTGAGAGAACAGCTGCATCTGAAAAAAAAAAAAAAAAAAAACCAAAAGCACAGCAAATACGCAGCAAAGTAGTGTGAGAGCCTGAAAATTACTACAATTGTTGACTGTAATATAAGTGCCCGACATCAGGCTTTTGATTGCCAGTGCATTCATTTCAAAGACATTCATCTTAAACAACCTTAAACACTGCCAGCTACACAGCTAGGTAGCAGGCCAAGCTGCCCCACTCATGAACTTCCCCGTTTTAGAAAACCCAGTTTGACCTTGAAAACTAACCATTTGTGTGACCTGCTTTTCCCTTCCCACACTTTAATTTCCACTTTTATGCTTGAAATTCACTAATAGAGTAAAATTCAGCAATAGAGAGAAACTTTAGGTCCTCCTCCCTCAACACCAATAAAGGCAGGACCCCAGGGCTGCTCTGTCTCTGCACCTAAGATGCGACCTTGCTGCGTGGCCCCAGGAGAGCAGGTACCCTCCTCCACAATCTGTGTTTATAAAACTTGTTTTGTCAAAGTTCCCTGGTGGTTATTGCTGAGGTGCATCTTACAATCATAGTAAGAACCACAATGGCCAGTCCTGCAGCAAAATTGGCTCCAGATGGGGAAATGCCCTGGTTGGGGCAGGGTAGCGGGGACAGCCAGGTGAGTGCCCCATTCCTAGCCAACGACATCACTATTGGTTGGCTGAGATCGGCACAAAACGAGTTTGAAATATCTAATCTCATGCCTAAAGGTGATATATTTTAAATTAATAGTAAGTTCTACTGAGAGTATTCATTCATTCATTCCAACATTCATTCCTTAAATATATGTTTGCATTTTCTATGTGACTGGCACCGACCTAAATGAATTAATACTGAGGTGAACAAATTTCTAGCTTTATCTCAAGGAAGGCACTAATTCTAATGTAACACTAATAGGTTTTATTGCAAATGCCCCAGGAGCTCCGTTCTTTAGTTGCCAACAGTGTAAGTGCTCTGCAGGCAGGAACGATGGCTGTCTTGTTCACTCGTGAGTCAGCACCATCAGCATATGCTGGTACACGCTAGTACCTGGCATAGAGAGAGCACCCCAGAAAATGTGTTCAATATATAAGGATTGAATAAATAAGTGAGGTGCTGAAAAGACACTTAGAGTCTGCAGTGGGGAAAAGGCGACGAGAAGGGGAATATAATAATCTCTGCCTTTGGATAGAAACATTCTGTGAATTCTTAAGAGAGGAAATTAACCTAATCTTACATGATGGGATGATAAGGCAGGGGAGGTGTCATGATATATCCTGTGTGCATATATTGTTAACATAAAGGGTTATTCAAACTCAATTTTTCATTCAGTGTAATTATTCATCTAAGCTATTGATGAAAAGGCCAAGAATTTTCAGATGATTTTTAAAGCTTTATCAGAATTATAAATATCCATATTCTTGAATATGTGAATGCAATTCACAGTTATTATTTTTAAATTGTTAAAAATAAATGTTCAAGTATAAGAAGTACATTTAAGTATATTTATACCAATTTTAAGTATAGATTTCAATGAATTTTCAAATTCTGATGAGATTCTATTTTAATGGCATGCACACAAAATTAATTCCCATAGTAATTTTCATGTAGCCAATATTGTCCACGCATTAATGTGGTTTTCTCTGTTTCAAGATAATTGTGAAATTTAGTCTGTGTTTCATGTAAATGTAGTTGAAATATTTGTAGGTTTAATGGTGACAGCCAGACTGGCTATCAACAAAGAAGGGGTTTTGTTTTTTTCTGGAGTTGAGAGAGATATTGCTTTTTAACCTGTGTTTCTTCATTTCATATGCACACAACTTTCAGTAGATCAGTTATTTATTAAATGTATTGAAACCACATTTTTGGGTCTTCTTTATACGCAGGCACCACCTTAGGTATTGCAGGTTTTGAGATGCCATGTTAATGATTATACGTTATATGACACACCACATTTGTTTCTTTGGATATTGCAAACACATCCAAAGAAGGCATAAGAAAAAGAAAGCATAAGGTGAGAAAGAACTCTAAAATAGAGTGATAATCTTTGGTCTAAAGTGTTACGGTTTTCAAGTATCCTTTGCCAACTATTCAGAGGACATTTAAAATCATCATATAAAAATGATAATGAGCTGAGAAGAGCAATGTCAAATCACTTCGTTTGTTATGATTAATGAAAATTAACCTTCTGAACCTAAGTCACTACACTCATAAATTTATATGAAGGCAGGTGTTTGGAGCCAGCAAGAACATTAAAGTTCAGTTAATTCAGATCCTTCTTGTCATGTGAAAAACATGGCCATTTAATGCAATTTGCCAAGGATCACTGAGCTTGTGAATGGCAGGCAGTATAGTCGATGCTCTGACATACTCAGAGCAATGGTGTTTGTTCTAATTCTTCTTCTCCACCTTATTTTATAAATAATATTCTCTTTTTTATACATAATTTTTACAGATATGCATTATAAATGCATATATAATTCCATAAATAATTTTTCTTAATGAATAGTTTCTCATTTATAAAGTTGTCAGTACTAGATCCGGTTCATAGAGGACGATTGAGTCTATTAATTACTGGGCAGGTTAGTCATTTGCCAGCCATATCAGACGTGCTTATGTTCACCTGAAATAAAGTTAGAGAACGCAGTTACCCCCCTTCAAGGCCTTCTCACTTGCTCCTCCCACGTCACTGAAAAAAGCTAGGTAAATTTTAAAGGACCGTCACATAAGGCTGTCCATGTCATACTTGGTTTAACCATATTATATTGATTATTAATAATGCTCATTCACTTTGAAAAGTGTTTGGGTTGGGATGGTAAATTACACGCTGTCCTATATATATATTGCCTAAATAATTATGCAGTTGTGTGCTTCAGTCATACCAATTTTAGTCATATTACTGTTTGCTACTCCACAAGCATTTTTAAAACATGACATTTTTTAATGGACAAGATATTTTGTGCAAGAATATTTAATTATTCCTATGGTATTCTCAGATTTAAGGAGAGCTCAATAACCCAGAAAATGATGTGATTCAGCAACATATGACATGGTAAGAGATTTAGAACATGCAGAGGATTAGGAGTAGGGTGTCAGGATATACTTTCAAAAAAGAATCTGCAGTATTAACTGATAGATTAATTGTAGGAGGTGAGAAAAGAAATGGTTTTAGAATGATTCCTTCCTTTTAGGTCTTAACAGCTTGGAAACTATAGCACTGTTGACTAAAAGGATGGTTTGGTGGGAAGAAATTTGAGGTAGAAACTAGAAATCTGCATTTGCTGTAACAAATTTGAGACATTTATCACACATACACATCCAGAGGTCTGCCAAGCAATTGGAGTATAAGGCGGTATCAGTATGTGGGTAGTGGGCCCAGAATGGAGGTACAAATTTAAGGTCATATATATCACTTGATTCCTGCATTTTGTATATTGATTTCTTGATATTGGTTTTATTTTGAAAGTCTTCAACAGAGTAGATTTGTGTGTGTGTGCAATCACCTTTTCATAATTTGATGAACTGCAGTTAAAAAAAACTATTTGGTCCCAATTTCTGAGTGTTTCAAATTTCTTTTGACCCAGTACAGTCAACATTTTAGATGTATGATGACCATTTACAAAGCTTTGTACATTCCCTTATTATTTTGCATTAACATTTTCATATCAACCTATTACCTACCTACCTATATATATTTATTTATTTATTGTATTTTTTTCAATTTTCAAAATAGAGAGCATATCCTGGCCATATACAATGCTTTAGAGCTTCCACTTTTCATTTAATGACACATCTTGGATATCAATCCAAATTAGCATATATTGTTTTCACAGGTTGCAAGTGTTCCATTGTATGAATGTGCCATAATATTTTACCTTCTGAAGACATGGAAGTTATGCCAAGTTTTTATCTGTTGCAATAAGAATTATAAGTAATGGAAGTTCTTGTACAAATACATTGGTGTATCCTATAAAGTGCATCCATACTTAACTCCCTTTCGGGATTTGCCTAATCAGAAGGAATACTGTTTTTTTCCTTTCTTTTTTTTTAACTTCAGTAAATCACATCAGAGTGCTCCCTGGAAAGATGTTAGCAACTTACATTTTCATACTGCTTTTTCCAAACCCTGGAGGGCACTGAGTACTACACACTATTTCAATTTTCACCAGTCTGCTTGGAAAAAGCTATTTATTTTTCCTATGACTTTCCTGTCATATTTGTATTTGATCGTATTCTTCAGTACTCTCCAGAACCTACATTAATAGCAGATGACATTGACCTGAAGCAAGTGTTACTAGTATGTTAACATAAAACTAAATGTAGACTACTTTATATCTGGTTTAATCCTGTGTTTTGAATGCTACAGTGATATAATATAGCTAATGTAGTCTGTAGTTCCCATTTTATTTTAGTTAGCATTTCTATTCTTTTCCCTCTATTGTATGTCTTACATTTTCAAATTGTTATGAATCTTTTTTAAACAATATAGAATTGGGTTTGTTTTAGTTCTATATCACAGCTATTTTAATAATTATTATAGATTTATCTGTGTGTGTGTCTGTGTTTATAGAATCCCTTTGTTACCTATTTTACTCTATGAATTGCATTTGATTTCTTTATGAATTAGCTTGTGATGTGATTTATAGCTTATAATTTGTAATATTTGGCATATTTTGATCTTTTTAAAATTATATAACCTACACAGTCTATTTCTTCACTGAACAACCTCAGAGATTATCTACTAAAATCTTGCTATACAGATTAGAAAATTAGAGTAATTTTGCATTTTTCCTTTTAACTTTGGCTCACTATATCTTGTTTTATGATTTTGTTGATTTTAATTAAAATTTCAAATTAAGCACTTAAATCTCTTTTGGTATATTCCTTGTAAAAATAAGAAAATTGCTACTCATACAGTTTATCCTAATGTCCTTTATTTCTAAGTTTGGTTTGTTTTTTGTTATTTTTTAATCTTTTTATATCATACGTAAGCTTGGTTTTAGGATTATTTAATTTTATGTCCATGTTTAAATATACTTTACACTCGTCTTTAATTCATTTTCAGAGATTTCCTCTCCATCTTTGACAAGGTTCTTGTGCTGAATAATATTCTGGGTTTTGTTTATTTGTTTTACCTTGTTTACTTAAAGAGGGACTCACAATTTCTATGTTCTTCAAGTATTTCAAGATTTAGTCAACTATATTTGAATTGTGTCTATTATATTTAAAAATCAATTTAGATGAGTAATATGCCCTACTGAATACACTGAAGGTATGTGTTAAATTCCTAAGAAATTCCTATGGCATTAATTATTTAGAAAAAGATCTGTAACAATTGCAGTTTAACAAGCAAATTTTATTTTGATTAACATCTGTGATGATTATCAAAAATAATTGCAGGCATGTTTCATTTTATCTCACTTCACTTCATTGCACTTCACTGATATTTCATTTTTTACAAATTGAAAGTTTGCAGCAATCCTGCATCAAGGAAGTCCATTAGCACATGTTCTAACAGCATTTGCTTGGTTGTATCATATGCAATTATAATATTCCAAACTTTTTCTTATTTGTTATGGTGATCAATGTTAAGTCATCTTTGGTGTTACTATTTAATTGTTTTGAGGTATCATGGACCACACTCATATAAGAAGGAGAACTTAACAGACGAACATTGTGTGTGCTCTGACTGCTCTACTGACCTGCTGTTTCCCCATCTCTCTCCCTCTCTTCAGGCCTCCCTATTCCCTGAGACATAACAATATTGAAATTAGGCCAATCAATAACCTTACACTGGCCTCTATTGTTCAAGTGAAGAGTCACATGACTCGCATTTTAAATCAAAAGCTAGAAATGATTAAGCTTAATGAGGAAGGCTTGTGGAAAACCAAAATAGACCAAAATCGAAGCCTCTTGTTCTATACAGCTGAGTCGTGAATGCAAAGGAAGTCTTGGAGGAATATGAAAAATATTACTCCAGTGAACACAGGAGTGATGCTGAAGCAAAACAGCCCTGTTCCTGAGATGGAGAAAGTCTGAGTGGTCTGGAGAGATGATCAAACCAGTCACAATATTCATTGAAGCCAAAACCTCATCCAGAGACAAGCCCTAACTCTCTTCAATTCTGTGAAGGCTGAGAGAGGTGAGGAAGCTGCAAAAGAAAACTTTGAAGCTTGCAGAGGTTGGTTCACAAGGTTTAAGGGAAGAAGCCGTCTCCATAACATGAAAGTGCAGTGTGAAGCAGCACGTGCTGATGTAGAAGCTGCAGCAAGTTCTCCAGGAGGTCTAGCTAAGATCATTAATGAAGGTGCCTACACTAAACAACAGATTTTCAATGTAGATGGAACAGCCTTCTATTGCCAGAATATGTCATCTAGGACTTTCGTAGCTAGAGAGGAGAAGTCGATGCCTGAGTTCAAAGCTTTAAAGGGCAGGCTGACTCTTGCTAGGGGCTAATGCAGCTGGTGACCTGAAGTTGAAGCTACTGCTCATTTAACATTCTGAAAATCCTACGGCCCTTAAGAATTATGATAAATCTACTCTACCTGTGCTACTAAAGGAACAATAAAGCCTGCAAAAAAGTACACCTGTTTAAAGCATGATTTATGGAATATTTTAAGCCCACTGTGGAGATCTACTGCTCAGAAAAAGGAAAAAAAAAAGATTTTTTTTCTAAATATTGCAGCTCATTGACAATGAACCTGTTCATCCGAAGGCTCTAATGGAGATGGACAATGAGATTCAAGTCATTTTCATGCCTGCTAACACAACATCCAGGGATCAAGGAGGCATTTTGACTTTCAGTTCTAATTATTTAAGAAATATGTTTTATAAGGCTACAGGCTCCATAGAGAGTCATTTCTCTGACAGATCTGGGTGGAATAAATTGAAAACTTTCTGAAAAGGATTCACCTTTCTAGATGTCATTGAGAACATTTATGATTCATGGGAAGCAGTCAAAATATCAACATTAACAGGAGTTTAGAAGAAGTTGATTCCAACCCTGGTGGATGACTTGGAGGGGTTCAAGACCTGATGGAGGAAGTAACTACAGATGTGGTGGAAATAGCTAGAGAACTAGAATTAGGAATGGAGCCTGAAGATGTGACTGAATTGCTGTAATCTCATGGCAAAACATGGACAGAAGAGGAGTCGCTTTTATGGATGAGCAGAGAAAGTGGTTTCTGGAGATGGAATCTACTCCTGGTGAAGACGTCGTGAAGATTATTGCAATAACAACAAAGAATTTAGAATATTACATATACTTAGTTGATAAAGCAGTGTCAGGGTTTAAGAAGATAGACTCCAGTTTCGAAAGAACTTCTGCTGTGGGTAAAATGCTATCAAACTTCATTGCATGCTACAGAGAAATCATTCCTGTAAGGAAGAGTTAATTGATGATGCACACTTCATTGTTGCCTCATTTTAGAAACTGTCACAGCCACTCCAACCTTCCGCCATCCCCACCCTGATCAGCCAGCAGCCATTGGCATGGGGGAAGACCCTCCACCAGCAAAACGATTGACTCACTGAAGGTTCAGATGTTGGTGAGCAGGTTTTAACAAAATACTTAAAAAATTAAGATGTGTACATTGTTTTTTGAACACAATGCCATTGCATACTTAATAGACTGCATTACAGTGTAAACATAATTTTTATATACACTGGGAAATCAAAAAATTCCTGTGGCTCCCTTTATTGTGATATTTGCTTTACTGCAGTGGTCTCAAACCAAATTCACAATATCTCTGAGGTATGAATGTAATACTTTAAAAAATTTAATACAAATTTTTTTCTTAGATGTTTTATGCCATCACAATTTTTGATATAGTTTAATTTCTACTGATTTTTACAAAATTCATATTGATAAAATATAAAAGCAAAGAAAAATAACTAAATTTCAGCAAAACAACTTTAATAGTTTTTATATATGTAATATCATATATATATAAAGGTGATTTTACATAAACTTATGTATCTATATGTAAAGTGCACAGACTGATGACTTTTCCAAAGTTCTTCCTTATTTCAACATAGAGCTTTTGCTACCATTGACAACAGGCAAACATCCCCTTCAATTTGCTGATAAGCCCATGCTTGAGAAAATCAGATTTCTTATTTCTGGCCTTTAAATACAGCCCTCATCTCCTTCAGTATTTAATTATTTAATATCTCTCAAAACGGATACCAAATCAGATCAATACTTTCTGTTTTTTAATATATTTCTGTCTGTCTCATAATATATTTTTGTTTTTATGTGGCACCCTCTTTACTTCATATAATAGAATTTATAGATATAACCTACCTACACATGTAATATTTTTTAAAAAGTCAAGATGATGTCCTAACTCTAGTATAAGAAGACATAAAGGACACTAATTTGTAATTGAATGTCATTATGTATGGAACATATATCCTTAGTAGGAATGACTGAACTAGAAGACACATGGATGTCCTTAGCCATTTCCACCCAAGGTCAAAATAACTATGGTTGTGGCAGCTGTAACTGAAGACTGGCAAGGGAAATTTCATTCTAGAAATTCAAAGCAGGATGATATAATGTTCCAATGTGGTTAAAAATCTCTAATAAATTCCTGAATAAAACATAATATTTTTCTCATTAACATGAAAATTTCATTTCTGGAAAAGCCAATGATTATTGAAGTTTTGTAAAAATATTTTCTGTCAGTATGTAAAATGAAGTTAAGATTTGACTCAGATATTTATAAAAAGTTTTATATACACACATAATGTATGATGAGACTCTCGGAAATTGTACAAACCATGGAACACTTTTTGTTTTGTTCATGAGACTGTTCTGTGCATTGAAAGATTTATAGCATTCATCATTCACCAGTCACCTGCTAAAAGCCAGCTGTTGAAGACATTAATACTGAATATTAGAATGACCCTAGAAATCTCCAAAATGTCCCCAGAATGCAAAATTATTTCTATAAAACCACTGACCTGAAAGAAATCTCTCCAGTTTACTGAAGCATTCATCAGTTTTCACCTAGTCATATACCAGTATGTAAAGCATTTCGTCATCCTAATTAATAATATGCATGTCAATGCTCACATGTGTGTGCATGGCTACACAGTGCTAAAACAAATTGCTATTAAGTTGAAAGCTATTCAGTGACAAGTATATCAGTTTTATAAAAAAATTATCAAGAAAGTTATAGTGGTCCACATATAGCATTTATAATTTTAAAGTATTTTTGTAATTTTGTAGAGCTTTTATTTTGAGAAAGTAAATTTAACTAATGGAAAACTTCACAAATGTTTTACTGACTCTATTATTAAATAAATTAATTTGATTTATTCTTAAATTTGGAAAGAGTGAATGATATGCTTGAAAGGACAAAGCAAAAGCATTAGGTGAAAGTGTCTAAGTTGAAAATATGATCTCATTTTTAAATATGGTGATTAATAGTTTTTGTTCACCATTAGACTTTAATGGGAAATATTCTAGAAATAGAAGACATTAAATATATTACTCTACTTATTACTCATAGTTCTAAGATTATGATCCATATGTTTTATATACAGCAGATGCTCCATTAATATTGTTTGATGATACAATCATCAAATGCATTTTAAAATTGGGTTATGCTCAAGAGAAAGGTCATCTTAAAGGTTCTGAATAAATAGCTTCATAAAATCCCAAGTCAGAAGATAATTTGAAAAGTAATGCAAAAAAGGTTAGACACATAAAAAGTTATTTAGATATTATGAAATAAAATGAAAATATGGCCCAGGTAGCACAAAATCATCTAACATGCATAAAAACATTTTTATTGTTTGACATATGAAAAAGTATGAAAAGTCACAGAGCCTGAAGCATAATGTAGTCAAATTTGACTCTGTATGCATAACATACATATTGATTTGCTCCCAAAAGAAAAAAAAAGATACATGAGAGAAAATTATGTATATATTAGCTAAGTTTCATCCTATGCTATAGTTGAACCTTAATTATACAAAAAATGCTTCCTTTTAATTAAGTTTATTGTAATTAATTTTTGGCATGCATATGGACAGTACAATGACATCCACTTTGGAATTGCTTAAATGAATTAAGTAATGACCTCTATATCATTTTACTATAAAGCTTAAGGAAGCAAAGTAATCTCATTCTCCAGTGGACAATAAAGGGGAAAACAATACGTTAGTTCATGTAAATGCAATAGTCATGAGAATCCAGCCACTAGAGAAAATGCAATTTAGTGGTATCCAGACTAATCAAAACCAAAAATACATATGTACACACATACACACACACACAGAATAAGCCATTTTTATACGTAGTCCAGTTTCCTTTCTGTTTTCCATAAGTAAAATATAAAACAAATTTTTTTTTCCTAGGAGGTAATAAAGTTTGCATGCTAAATCCAAAATTATAAATAAAAACACACAAAACAAGAAATTCAAGATCTTAATTAAAAAAAAGTCACTGATATTATGGCAGAAATTACAACTGTCTTAGAAAATAATAATCATTAGACTTCTTGGTTCAGAAATAATTTTTAAAAACCTAAGTAAATTATGTTATATTCTCTCACATAAAGATATATTTATACAAGTTTCTTGACTCTACAGACATTGGTTTTGAAACTATAGCTGATTTTATCATGGACTTATAGATTTTAGACTTTGGAATAGAACTCCTGCTTATAGCTGAAAGGTAGTGTTTGGGGTTATATTTAACATTACATGCAAAAATTCCAAGATTTTCTGGATAGCAAAGAAAAATTGTATTAATATGTGATCTATCTTCAAGATGCTCCATGTGCATTTGAGAACAAGGTTCTCCTACTGTTGTTGAGTGGAGTGTTCATCTGCTGGTTCTAGTTGATTTCCAGTGCTGTTCAGATCTCCAGTAGATTTGTTGACCTTCTACCAAGTGTTAGACCCACTAATGAAAGGGGGATATGGAGTCTCCAACTATCTTGGTTGAATTGGTTATTTCTCCCTTCATTTCTGCCAGTTTTCATTTCACGTATATTGGTCTCTGTTGTTAGGTGAATATGTTTATAATTACTACATCTGGATTGCCTTTTTCATCATTGCAAAATGTTTGTTTTCTCTTTTAAGGTCTATCGTGTCTGACAGTAATATAGATAGTATAGTTCTCGATGGTTGCGATTTGAACAATGTATCTTTCTCAACCTTTTACTTTCAATCTGCTTGTACAATTTCAATGCTGAATGTGTCTCCTGTAGACAGTATACACTTGTATATATCTAGAAATTATCTAGCCTGAAAAACTCTGCCGTTTTATTGGGTTTTTAAACCATTTGATTATAATGTTATTATGGATGTATTTGGATTTATGTCTGCCATGCCTCATGTTTTTTATACCTCTTTTCTTCTGGTATCTCTTTTGTATTAAGAAAATATTAAGGACAATTTTTAATACATATGAAGCTATTTTTACTATATTATTTTAGCTAATTTCTTAATAATTACTCTTGGGATTACCATATATATCTTAACATAGATCAGAATCTATCACAGATTTAATCTCCTGCAGATACTAACTTAATCTTAATGTGACATAAGAAATTATTTCTATATAAGTAGATTCTCACTCATCCTCTTTTTTGTGCTATTGGTATTTTTAATACATAATGCACATTATATAATATATATTAACCATATATGTATATGTTTAATGCACGAAACCCAACCATTTTTGTCATTATTATTAAATATTATAAAATAGTTCAATTATGACTTATCAATACAATGATAAAATTTTGATAAGTAGGTGATATTCTTTGCTCAAATGATGCATAAATACCTGGATTTATTGAATTCATCTTCATAAATAGCTTCATGTTGACACCCAGTTTCTTCATAGCCAATTGTATTTTCCTCAAACATTTTGCAAAGTGATGCTGGAATACAGAGATGCCAATATCTCTTATTATCTTCTTTCATCAAACAACTACATTCATTTACACACATCTGTGAAAAAAAGATAAAAGTTTTATGTGTCCATTATATACTGCAATGCTACAATCATTTCAAAGTTAGAAATTTTTGTTTTCCCTTATATATTAAGTTCAGGTGTCCTTCTAGCAAGGATAAAATAAATTCAGTTTTGATTTATATCAAAATTACTCTCAATAGTCAAATTCATTTTTCTCAAATTGTGACAGAAATACATAAACTGTCAAAAGCTAAATAGATCAAAATTCACTATAAAATTGTTAAAATCATTTTTACTCAAACTTACACAGACATTGCTAAAATTTTAACTGTTTTGGTGGAAATAATATTATATTGAGAACCAAATCCATGGAAAACCTGTCTCCTACATCACTAAACGCCTTTTTTTTCCCTTGAGTGAGTTGTTCGGATTTGCCTTAGAGCTGACTCTAATATTTTACTATATCCCTTGTTATAAATTAATTAAGTAAAAATTTTAACAACCATTTTATTTTATATTTGCATGGAAGTCATGATTATACTTTTTAAAAATATCACGTTAACCATTTTTGGAGATCTTCTACCAGTGGATTTACCCGAAAGAATTAGGCAAACTTTGTCACCAGAGCAGCGCACTTCCTGTGGAAAACTTAAAGCCAGCCAGATCATATCCTAGCTCTCAGAAGATCATTCAAAACTGTAGTGGAACTTTGGTAACTTCTTTTTTTTCACATTCCTCTGAATACTTCCATTTTCCCATTATGGTTTTGGTTTATTTATAGCCAGTAAGTTATTTCCGATCAGTGACAACAGCATTAGAAATTTGGTTTCACAGTCTGATTATTTAATGATAAATTAATGATTTATAGAGATCTAGTCTCTGCTGGGTAAGAGTCAGCTGAGAATATGTTTTCCTATTTTTCCTATTTGGAGCTCAAGACAAGAATTTTAAATTCACTAGGAGAGGACAGATTTTTGACATGGACAGATGAATTTTTTTCAAATGCTATTTGTTCTCAGCTAACGGCTGAAACATTATAATTGAATTTATATGCTTTCTCTATCTGTGTCTGTAATTCTATGTATTTGTACTTCAGAAAAATCTTTATCTCTCACTGAGTGTTTAATCATTTCCTACATACAGAGTGTATCCACTATAAAGTTTCTGAAATTAAAGGACAATTGTTATAGTTAAGTAAGCACGTACAAGAAGAACACCAGACATTAGCATTTTATGACACTATTTTATTATTATCTCTATATCTATGTGTGTATATATATGCATATATGTAATATATGATTATATGTATCTGTACATATATATTCATATTATTAATTTTGTTTTCTGAAATTTGCATCATATTGAATTTTATCCTCAATGCCTTCAAATGTGTATTTTTATGAAAACATGGATATGCTCTTTCAATACTTCAGAATTATCAAAGTTAAGAAATTAACTTTGATTTTAATATTATGTTTTATAATCTGTAAACTTTATTCAAAATTTTCCAATTCTTCTAATATACTATTAAAAAACATCCAATATGTAAATTCTCCACTTTCAAAACAACTAGAAAATACAAAACACTGCAACTTCAATTACTTATACGTAACATCTACATAAACACCAGTGATTAATGTTTGTTTGTTTTCTTTCTTTCTTTGTGGGTCTGTGCTCTTGTGCAGAGGTTGTACTGGAAAATTTTGATTTACCTTAAAATTTTCCATTATCCCTTCCATTACTTTATTTACCTTGGAAGTCCCTTCAGTTAATTTGTTTTAGTTCTAAAATCAATATAATTTAATTAGTCTTATTCTAAAATTTAATTTTGCTTGTGTTCTGTATATACATGGAATATTTTTTCTTGATTTCTTGTTATAAGTATTTGTTTTATATATATTGGGAAATACTAATACTATTGTTCTTGAGCATGCACAGTCTTGTTTAACCATATGTGCAGTCTCCTAGGGGGAGCAAATTATGTGGATTTGCAAATCAGTGGCTCAGGAGAGAGCCACTTTGTGTGGTCACCAGCTCCTGTCACTCAGACCCTGACCCTGTGTCTCTGACAGCAGCTCCTCCTCTCTCTGCCCCACTTGTAGCAACTGCCCCATCTCTCCTGTCTGGTTGTTTTGCTTGTTTCCTAGTCTGGTCAGGAGTACACAGACAGATCTGATTGGCCCATGCAAACTGACATGGAGCAATGTTTCCCAGATACCACATAAATATAGAGCTTCGGTTTGTTTGTATATTTTTGAACATGATGCTGGGATGTTTGAATCATGGGATGATTCAAAACAAAACAAGGAAAAAAAATTTAGGTATTACCAGGTAACCACACACAAAGCCTAGAATCTATGAGTATTCATGTATCTTAATTTTCTATTTCTACTGAAAAATACAAAAGAATGCACAAATTACTTTATGATGGAGAGGAAAATGTCATAATTAAAGAACCATTGTATTTTTCGTCATTAGAAATCTAGGTCACTAACACATAATAAAATCTTGAAAAATACAATGTTTAAACAACAAAGAATAAAAGTGCAGAATTCAGACTATGGCAAATTATTATTTCCTATAATTATAGCCCTTCCTTTTTGCTTTATTTTCAAAATAATTATTACCGGTATTCAAGAAAATCTGAAAGAACCAAATGAAAATGTGTCTAATGGATTTTTCCTAATGACATATGCCAAAAAATACACTATCCTTTGTCTAAAGACTGTGATATGAACACCTAGATTGCATTTAAAGCTTAGTTAAAACTCTTTCATTATATGTTGAAGGTGTTTAACTCTTTACTGCAATTACTTTCTATATTTAAAAACCATTCCAAGTAGTTGCTGACACTGAGAAATACTTGGCATTTCAACAGAGTTTCTCATCTTTTCAGGTAGTCCACTGGTCCAGATTTTCAGTTTCCTATATTTTACATTTGGTGATAAGCGTTCTCTCAGAAAAACTTATAAGATAGTAAGTTGTATCAGTGGATACATACAAAGTTGAATCAACCCTGCACTTCCAGGGGAAAAGACTTCTCAGTTTTGAATCTATAGAGAATCAAGGAATTTACTTAAAAGGACCCCAATAAGCCTCTGAAATTTTATGAAATCAGCATGCTTGTGTATGGATAACTTATTTTGAGGAAGCTGTTTCTAGCTTTCATCGGATTTTCAATGAGCTCTTTGATCGAAAAAGAGGTTGAGCTCTGCTCATATATACCCATGATTAGAGTAAAAGCTATAGCTACAAATAGGAATTACTGTGGAAAATTCAATGGTTATATGCAATGCTATTTATAATAAATGTCATGTTAACAATTATAAATGTATTATGATATACTTATACTTAAATTATATTACAATATACTTACAATTAACATTGTATTACTAATTGATTATTAACCTGTGTCATTGTACAAAAAGCCAAATATTAAAAATATACAAAAATTCATATTGTATTTTATTCATGATATTAAAAATGTTTATTTGATGAAGAAATGTACTAAAATCATAAATCTGGACAGTGGACAATCTTTTCCTTCCCAGGAGAACAGAGGAAAAGCAAAATTTCTGGAAATCCTCTTTCTGGAAATTCATTATTACTGATGCATATATAAACATAATATTACTGAACAAAATTAACTTCTCTTAACAAAATTAACAAGCTACGTGTATAATGTTTACCACATACTTTTGATAAAATTTTCAACTTTACTTAATAATGCTGACTGTCATTTCATGGACTATATTGTATTTTTCTATAAATTAGTCATGTCTCCATTATATTAGCAAAGTTAGTTAGTAAAGAGATCTTATAAGGAGAAACTCTCTAAGGCCTCATATGTGGCATATATTTTTAATATTGTTGGCTTTTGTTAATTAAACAGATATGTGAAGAGACTTCAGGGATCGGAGTGAGTGACCGTTCTTTATCATGATAGCGAGAAACCTGGATTCTTAGAAAAGTATTAATCGAAGTAAAACTTGCAACAAAGTTAAACAGGCAAGCAAGTTTTTATTCAAGACTATTGCAATAGAGGAGAGAGATGGAACTCAACTCTGCTGAAGCAAAACACAGGTGTGTTTTTAAGTGCTAGCATAAGCAAGTGGAAAACGACCGGAGGAAATTAGGGAGAGGCTGACCAATGAGATGCTCGGGGCACACCGAGTTATTCCTGAGTTTGCAAGCATTGAGCTCTGTGAGTAGGCCTTCGTGTTTGCTGATTGCGCCCACTGAAGTTAGGCTCGTATTCCCTCAGCGGGACTAGGAGGTAGGTTTGCTACCTCCCTGATGCTTACATTTCAAAGAGACGGTTCCCAGGGTCTTGAAAAAGACATTCCTTGGGCCCTAAAACAGATTCTCCCCACGTTGTATCCACCATTGTCGCCAAAGCACAAAACTTTATTTTATAAACTCTGACCAGTCCTTCCTTGTTATTCCCCCACCAACCACAACCAAGGCTCTAAAGCATTTACATATCTTCCCATAACTCTTCCCTTCTGAGACGCTAGTAAAACTATACCAGGATGTTGATCTCCCTTATTACAGTAAATCTGAAAGAACTAGTTTTTCTTCATTAACAGAATTGTCTAGAGGTCTCTTGGAGGTCTCTTGGAACAAACACAAAATTCTGCAAAAATCCAATTAAAATACCCTCACTGCCAAAGCTCAGGACCTAGACTTCAAACCACTTGAGTTTTCTCCTCCCCAACTGTGACAATAAGAGAGGTCTATGCAAGTGCATTTTTAAAATGTTTTGATTATGTGCTCCAACTGGATCTAGAAAGAGGAAATCTCTCCCTGTCAACATCACTTCTGAGGGGTCTGTGAGAGGAGGCTTACTGGGGAAGGACAAGCAAAGGCCCTGTAACTTTATCACCCAGGTGACCTAAAGGAGTGATGATTTCAGATGGTCACACCAGTCTGCATGCCTTGTCCAACATTTCCCTGGAGTCACCTTTTCAAAAATCTTGTGATCACTTTTGTTGGTCCTCAGCTGGGACCTGCTGCTCTGGCAGGTTCTGGAGACAGGACACTGCACAGGTGCCTGATATGTTTCCAGGGTCCTCTCAGGTCTCAGGCCTTGACATACACATTCCTCCCTCCTTGTGATAAGCCATGAGTAGCTCTCTAATTGCTACAATTTCTCAAAGGACAACCTGAAATTTGCAATGGTCACCCTGGGGGAATTTTGACATGAACAAGATTGTTCACTTGACAGGTGCATTTGAGCAAAAAGAGGACAGCTCTCATGAGGTCAGTCTCTCCTGTGTCTAATAAAGAGATTACTCTACTCTGTTCAATGCATAAGAAACTCTCTTTCATTTTCATACTTCTGGGATTAATAAGCACTAGATTTTTAATTATATGGTTCTATGAAATTGTCAAGGATTTGAGTTATTGTTTGAACTATTCGTAATAAAAATGTGTGTGTGAAAATTAGTTTTCTGCATTTAAGTCTCCGCCGCTCTTTGCAGAGAGAAGATAATTAACCATAACAATCGTTATTGCATATCTGTCTGAAGCTAGCTCTTTACTTCTTTTTTGCTGTTTTTTTCTTCCTTTTCTGCTTAGGAAATTTCTGAATTAATTAATCATAAATAATTCTGTATCATTATATATACATTCTAGCACGATTATTCACACAGTCAAAAATACAAGGAAAAGGAAAATGATTAACTATGCTTAATTTGTATGTTTTCCCTTTGGCAAAAATTTAACAAAGCAGAAAAAGTGTACCTGTGTGCGCAGGTAATTTAATTGGTCTTTTAGATGAAAAGAACGCTAGGTCCTTAGAGTTTTAGCATGAACATGGAAGTCTTGATTCTTTAAATATATGAATATAGATGCTTATTTATATTAAAAAGATCTTATGCAATTTTCCAGTAAATAAATGGCTCTTTAGGCAAATTAGAGCAATTTAATGTAACCTTTAAAATCTGTTTCAGTGTTGTTTCCTCAGATGGCCTATAATTATAAAAACATGAATTCCAAATTATTGAAACTTTATTTTTTAAATTTTAATAATGAATATAATTTTGAAGTCTTTAATCTTTTTCATTTCCAACGACTGTACTTCACTGATGTACTAGAATGTTTTATTGATGATATTACAAATCATAAGACCTTAACATGATATTGTAAACTGAAAATTCCAAATATTTGGAAGATCTTACACTGACATTAAATTGAATTTATAAATTATCTTTGGATACCTAAACAATTTCTAAGTAAGAAAATATACAAATATTAATCTCTAAATACAGTTTTAATTCCTCTCTGTATTATGGAATAGAAATTAAGATGTGTGTATGTCATTAAGTGATGTATATTTATGTTTTATTGGTATATTCATTTTGTCTAACATAAATGTTGTCAAAGTGATATAACATGTGATCATGAAAAAATAAAATAGATAAAGAGCTATTGGACTCTTATTTTTGTGCTTTCTCTTGAGTCTAAGAAAACAGATGTTAATTGCTTTATATAAAGTTGGTATTTATTTTAAAATAATGAAGAGAAATAGAAACATATATATATGAAATAAGTGATTTGCTTGTTTGTTTTCTAAAACAGTTACTTAATTAGTAAATTAAATGTAATATATATTGTTTTTAATATACTTATAAAACTAAATGTATCTTAAAGCTAAAAACTTTAATCATCTATGTGCATAGTAACTTATCTGTGATTGGCTAAATACATACATGTACAAGTATATTAATCTAATACCTATGTCTATGAATTTTAAAAATAATAAAAGTTATGTTTGAGGGCATACTTGAAATCAGAAGGTCTGAGGGGTGTGAATCTGTTTGCCTGCGTTTGTAATGTTTCTTTAAAGGGTTGTATTTTAAGTACACAGGGATTTGCATTATTTTTGTTAAGCTGGCTCAATGTTAGTGGATTTAATAGATTTCATAATAAAAAGAGCTTATGAATCTTTAAAGAAAATTTTGTATGAATGATACACCAAACATAACATTCAACTTTGGTTTTTGTTTCCATAAAATGACCAAGTCGGTTGTGTCTGGACAAGAGAGGTGACAAATATTAGGTTAACTCTCTAAACTCTTTAGAAAACTCCTGAATCATTTTGACAAAAATTTCCATATCTACTTAAAATTAAGATTCTAAAATTTTCATTTTCTTATTGTTATTTGTTTGAAAATATTATCCTGAATTTAACATGATTGATGTGAGATGGTGAAAACGGGGGCTACTCATTGTACCCTTGTCTTAGGCTCCAGAGTTGTTAGTGCTAAGACTGACCTGCAATTAGAAATCTTTCAGAGATTTAACTCAAGACAGTGATAGTTCTTTATGGTCTTTAAACAAGAAAGTGGCATTATCACAACTGCATTTTAAAGGCTTTAATCAATCAGTAAATTATAACATGCATAAAACATAGAAGACTGGGATAAAATGATTCTTAAAACTATGTATTACCTCTCTATACAATAAATATAAATTAAAAAGATTTCCAAATAGATTGTTGAGAATTTGTTTATGAAGTTAAATTTAAGTTATGCTTATAACTTGAACAATGAATTTGCAACCTTAACATTTCCAGCTTTCTTCAAAACAGACAAATATGAGTTAAAGAGACAATGAGAAATTACCACATAGATGTACCTTAACCTCCCTTGTTCCTTCATGTCGCAACCAACATGTTCGACAAGTGGCTTCAGATTGGTTCACACGGACGGCGCATTCTGTGCAGTTGGGAGTGAGAAAGAAGTGGGCACCAGTAACCACTTCATGTTTTTCACCTTTACATCCTTTCGAAGAGATGAAACATTAAATGATCTGTCACAACTGGAATTCACATTGAATTATTAAAGGCAGTTGTCAAATTACTTGATAAAATCAATGTGACAGCACCTACCACAAAATAAGCATCTACATTTACAGAATGTTAGATTTGAAAGAAACTTAAAACAGAATAAGGCCCAACCCTCTCATTTTTGAAATGGACTAAGAAATAGGGCAACAAAACCAGACACAGCTTCCAGGACAATTTGCTTTTTTTTTTTTCAAATAATCAAATGCCAAATAAATGTCCAACTAATAATTATAAAAATAATGTAATAATGATAAACATAATAAAATGTATACCAAAAACATATTTACTCTTTATATATTGTAGTTGCATAGGGAACCACTTCAAAAGAAATTTGGAAAAAAAATCCTTAAAAGATTCATATTAGAAAAATGGTCAGCACCTCTTCCTAGTCTCCTGACAAGAAGGAAGAAAGGACGGGGATGTGTATGTGTCCGTGTGTGTATGTGTCTGCGTAGGTACACATATACATAAACACATTCGTACATATACAATGTAGCTACTTCACATTCTGATGTTAAATTTAATATATGTGATACAGTAAATGAGATTGCAAACAAGCAAAATAATGTGACCAATATTTCAGAGGAAACTTGGTAAAAAAACAGATACACACATGGCCCAGGCTTCAAATTCTCATACAGAGACTGTAAACATCTATGATAAATATGTTGAAGCAGCATCTATAGGAAAAGATTAATATAACTGGTAAAATGATAGAGACTTATGGAATGAGAGATTTGGAGACTCAAAAAGAAAAAAAAACATGAATTCCAAGGAATGTGGGGAGTAAGGAGTTAATTTAGCTGAGCTGAATATCTGTTATCTTTCATAAGTGGATGTAACATTTCCAGGTAATGAAAAAACATAGGACACCTGATACAATCTCCTTGTGAAAAGAAACTTGCTAGTCAGGAGATCATAATATTTCTTAGGGAGAAAGGATTTCTCCACCAAGTCCTCTATCTCAGGGCCCTATTTTAGAATTGCTTATCGTTTACAAACCTACGGTTTCTGAGACACAACTTCCTGGAAAATATCATCCAAGCTATGCAACTTAAAACTGACTTGTTAAATAGAGGGCTCACAAGCTGAAATGTCCCTGCTGCGTATGTACCTCATTCAGAAATCTCACCCATCACTCTACGGACAAAAAAAAAAAAAAAAAGGAAGACTCTAGAAAGCCATGAAGAATGTTTCTGACTTTTTTAATCTGACCAGTGTGATATGACTGTTTATTTTCTTAAGAGTATAGAAAATTATTACTACATTAGTAGTAAAATAATCCATGGATAGGATTATCAACAGATCAGACACAAGAAAGAGAAGGAAGTTTAATGATGTCAATAAAAAGCATATCTTCAATGTGTTGAAAGAAAACAACTGTAATATGGTTATGCCAGCCCCGTATAGTCAACTGGTATGTGTTCCCCTTTATTTTCTGGAGGAATTAGTATTGTCTTTAACTCTTTATTCAATATTTGGGAGAATATGGATATAAGACCATATATTTCCAGTATTTTTCATTGTGCAAAAAATTAAAGATTCTTTTATTCAATCAATTTTGATTATTATTATCGTAGGATTATTCATAGTTTGTATTTATTATAGAATCAGTTTCTCAGCCAGTATTTTTCTAGGAATGTATCTATTTCATCTAAGTTGTCCAGTGTACGAAGTATTCCATAATGATGTATCTGATTAAACAGATGGATTTAACTGAGGCATTTTGCCTCTTCCTCCTTGGGCCTCAGAAAGAAGGAAATAAAAATAAATAAATAAAAGGTTTAATCCTGTAAGAGAACTAGAAGGAAGAAGACAAATTTAAAAAAACTGAAAAGATGATGGAGGTATAGTGACTAAATTACCAGAATGATAACAGTCCAAATACAAAGGTCTCATTAGAAGGGATGTTCATGAAAAACAAACTCATTTACCTAGCAGATCTTGAGATGCTCAAGACTTCAAGATATATGAGAATGTGGCACTGAGGTGGGTTCTGGAAAAAGGGAGATTAGTCACATGACTTGTTCCCCAAATCACAATTTTGGGTGTTATTCTGACTCCTCACTCACTGCCCCCAGGCACACAAACAAATAAATTTCAAGGTTTACTCTTTGGAGAAAGAAACTCTCAGAAGCTCCTGCATCAAGGATACCATGCTCCCTGCATTCCCCCAAAGAACAGGCAGATTCAACTTGTACCTCTCTATCAAAGCTACAGTCATCACAGCCCTTCCTCACAGGGCAAGCTCCCGGTATATCTACTTAGGTCCTCACCATTAAGATGGTCACCCAATGATTGGTAGAAAGGTTCCAAATGAGAAAGAACAAACCATCATTAAACTTACAGGAAATCAAGATATGAATGGAACAAAAGAAAATTAAAACAAACCAAAACTGTAATATTCTCAGAATCATAAGAAAAGTGATTTTATCTATATAAAAGGAAAGAATGTCAAGAAAATGGACAATTGAAAATGATCTAGAAAATTACAAATAAAATAAAACAGAAACTTCAACACTAGTTTAGAGATATTTAATTAGGAGACTAGAATAGAAAATAAAACAAAACAAAATAATGGAAAATGAAAAGAATTTATGAGAAAATGAGAGACCATTTTGGAGATGCAATGTCAAAGTTTTGGACTTAAGGGTACAGAAAAAGAAATCAGAAAAGAGAAATTATTAGTGACATAATACTACTACATAATACTTTAGAGATAACCTAAGAATCCAAAAACATGTACTTCTAAATAAAAGGGAATTGAACAAGAATACAATCATGGGAATATAACCTGATGCAGCCACTATGAAAAACAAATAGAGGTGCCACAAAAAATCAAAAATAGAACTACCATATGACCCGGCATTTCTACTTCTGGGTATTGATCCAGAGGAAACAAACTTCAAAACTTCAAAAGATACATGCACCCCCATTATTTACAATAACCAAACGTGGAAGCAACCCAAGTGACCATTAGTGGATGAATGGATGAAGATGACGTGGTGTGTATATATATAATGTATATGAGTATTCCTTAGCCATAAAAGAGAATGAAATCTTGCCACTGGCTACAATACTATAACATGATGGGCTCCTGAGGGTATTATGCTAAGTGACAAAGTCAGACAGAGAAAGACAAATACGGTATAATCTCACTTACATGTGGAATCTAAAAGGAAAAGAAAAATCATAGATACAGAGAACAGACAGGTAGTTGCCAGACATGGCGGATGGGTAAAACGGGATGTGGTCTTCAAAATGTACAAACTTCCAATTGCAAAATGCATGTCTTGGGGATGTAATGTACCACATGGTGAATATAGGTACTAATAGTGTATTGCACATTTGAAAATTGCTAAGAGAATAAATCTTTTTAAATTGATTTTACTTTTATTTATTTTTGAAGAGGAGAGGTAATTAGGTTTATTTATTTATTTATTTCCTTTTTTAATTTTTTTTTTTTTAGTGGGGGTACTGGGGATTGAACCCAGGACCTCATGCATGCTAGGCATTTGCTCTACCACAGAGCTATACCTTCCCCCCAAAAGAATAAATCTTAAAAGGAATCATTACTAGAAAAAAATATAACTATGTGTGGTGATGAATCTTAACTAAACTTCCTGTGGTGGTCATTTCACAATGTATACAAATATAGAACCATTATGTTGTACACCTGAAACTAATATAAAGTTATACTTCAATTATATCTCAATTTTTAAAAATAGAATATAATCCTCAAAAGTTTCAATAGAGTGTATGGGAATTATGTGTGATGGGAAAGCTAGGTCAAACAGTATATATATTTATAATACTAATAAATATTGCAGAATTTCTCTGCTCAGATAATACAGTGATTTTACATTTCACCAGCAATAGATAAAATCATCAAACTGAAAAATTCAAAAGTTTTGCCAGACTTATGTGAGGAAAAACTATATATTTATGGTGTTTTTAAAATGTGCTTTGCTTTCACTGCAAGTAAAGCTAAGCACTTTCTCATATATTTAGGCATACTTTCTGTGATTCACGTACAGTTTTCTTTTGCCATTTGCTTCTATGACGTCTTTCACAAGCAGATATTTTTGCTTTTCATGTAGTTAAATTACCAGCTTTTTCCTTCTGGCTTCTAAATTTTGTTTGGTAGCTATAAAGGTCTCTCCCATTCAAATTTATAAAATAATTCTCCAACATTTTTCTGATGTTTTTAATCGTTTCAATTTTTATATATAAAACTTTTTATTGATATGAATTTAACCCAGAGTATGTTCTAAGATAACAAATCAGACTTATTTTCCAGATGACCACCCAGTTGTTCAGCATCAAATACAGAAGAATCCCTATTTACCCTAATGATGGAGCTGGCAAATTCTATTACATGATAACTTTTCAGCATGGCTAAGATTTATTTTTGGACTTTGTATTTTGCATATTTTTGACTATCAGTGCAACAGTACCATGCTCTTCATTATTGAAGCTCTATAACATGCTTTAATAGCCGGCAGACCTAAGTCTCTACCCCGCCAACCCACATAATGCATTTTTTTTTTTTAGAATATACTAGGCTTTATTTTTCTATTTAGTTTTCAATGTGGACCTTAAGAAATAAAATAAACACAAAAACATTGCTGTTATTTCATTGGAATCTTAATAAATATATGAAATATATGGAGATTTGAAAACTTGACTACTTTAGGTCTCCTCTCCATCAGCATAGTATATTTTCAGAAACTTTTTTCCCAGATTTTGTGTTTGTAACTATACTGTGGTGATATTTAAAGTCTGCTCAACTTCGAACTTAACATTTGTTGGCTAATTTTAGTCCTAGGCATTTGAATATCTTAACTGCTGTTTACATGAAATCTTTTCTTCCTTTATATTATTTAATTAGCTCTTTTCTGTATTTGAAAGCCATTTATTTCTATTTAGCATATTAATCAATTAACATAATTCTGTTATTGAAAACTGTTTTGAAAACATTATTATATGCAGTATAAGTTAAAAGCACTAAACCACAGTTGGTTTTTAAAATTCAGATTTGTTTTTCAAAGCCTGAAGTAAGGGCCTAAAATCTTACATGGATATGGAAACAACAGAAGGTGTTTACCAAAAGAAGACTTGAAAGTGGAGCAGCGTGGCAAGAAAAAAATACTTTTGATAAAGATATCTTTGGAGATACAGGATTTTCTGCTCTCACAATAATCACCGTAAAATGACAAAAGTAACTGATAATGAATAAATTATAATTAATATCTTGAAACATCTCTGTCACAAGTATGATTCACTGCTTCTTAAAGAACAAAAAGAATTAAAAGTAAATACTGGTTTGCAGTATCAGTTCACAAATGTGACAATCGTTACTCATTAAGGAAAAAAAGTTCACTGGCACATATTAAATGTTTTCAATGTATGTATTTAATTTATTTAACTAAACAGTAACTATCAAAAGCTTTAAAAAAAAAAGAAAGGTGTTCATTCCTAGTCTTTTGAGGAATCTCCACACTGTTTTCCATAGTGGTTGCACCAAACTGCATTCCCACCAGCAGTGTAGGAGGGTTCCCCTTTCTCCACAGCTCTCCAGCATTTGTCATTTGTGGATTTTTGAATGACGGCCATTCTGACTGGTGTGAGGTGATACCTCATTGTAGTTTTGATTTGCATTTCTCTGATAATTAGTGATATTGAACATTTTTTCATCTAGTTCAGGATGACACCTGCACTCCAATGTTCATAGCAGCACTATTTACAATAGCCAAAACATGGAAACAGCCTAAATGTCCATCAACAGGTGACTGGATAAAGAAGATGTGGTATATTTATACAATGGAATACTACTCAGCCATAAAAACTGACAACATAATGTCATTTGCAGCAACATGGATGCTCCTAGAGAATGTCATTCTAAGTGAAGTAAGCCAAAAAGAGAAAGAAAAATACCATATGAGATCGCTCATATGGGAAATCTAAAAAACAAAAACAAAAACAAACAAACAAACAATAACAAAGCATAAATACAGGACAGAAATAGACTCATGGACAGAGAATACAGACTTGTGGTTACCAGGGGGGTAGAGGGTGGGAAGGGATAGACTGGGATTTCAAAATTGCAGAATAGATAAACAAGATTACACTGTATAGCACAGGGAAATATACACAAAATGTTATGATAAATCACAGAGAAAAAAATGTGACAATGAGTGTGTATATGTCCATGAATGACTGAAAAATTGTGCTGAACACTGGAATTTGACACAACACTGTAAAATGATTATGAATCAATAAAAATGTTAAAATAAATAAAATATGTCTACAAACAAACAAAAAAAAGAAAGGTGTTCAAAGTGAATTTCTTTCCTGTTTTTTTTTTTTTTGGTTATGATTTCTTCTTTCCTTAACCGTGACCTATATTATCTTATTTCACTTCACAACTCATTATCCACTCTGTCAGTATCTCCTTTTCTCAAACCTAATAATACATATAATGAACATAGATGATGACATTAAAAAGAAACAGTGCATGTCAGCTCTTTCTCAAGTTGTGCACTGTAGACCAATTGTCCTTGAAGGAGCTTCTTCTAATTAATTACCATCCTTTCTTTGTAGAGCAATCATATTGGCAAGAATTGATTGGGCGTGTAAGACACTTCATTTAGTTGGTAGAAAAATCTCTCAATTAAAATAATTTTACTGCTGGTAAAATTAATGCATCCCATGTAAATTTACCAGCTTGATTTTAATGTTCCTCTTCAATTATATTTTATGAGAAAAACATAAAATAAGATCTTAACAGCAATCAGAAAAAATAGGAATTACATCAAATGTGCAATTCTATTTATATACTTTTTAAAAATCTGTCTTTTTAAAATCTGTTTTGTTTTGAAAACTTTACCAAGAGAAGCTGCATTGTTGAATCTCTGTACCGCCATTCAAAAGGAATTTGGGTGGCTCTACTTAAATTTATTTTTTTCTTGACCATTGAGCTTTATCACTGACTTTTTTCACTTGGATGGCCTCGGTCATTTCAATTCTCAGATATGGAAGTCGCACAATATTTATTTTTGTGATTATTATCTATGTTCATTAAATTCTGAACTTAGATTCATGAAGGGATAATGAGTAAATACGTTACATTACTTTGACAATATTTGTTCAGAGCTGATTTACCCATGAGCAATTTGATTTCCTATTTCTCCCCCTATTTTTCTTAAAAAAATAGATCTGCTATTTTATTGTTCTGAATATGTTTCCTTTAGCTTTTTTTTTTTAAAAGAATTTCAATGGCTCAAATTAAGTAAATGTATACATGCATTAGTCCTACTTTGAGACAAAGGCAAATCAGTTATAAAAACCATGCAGACACTGAAGCCTGTGAACTGATCAGGCTGCTGACAGTAGAGTATATTTCCTAATCTGTGCATTAAGAGCATTTGTGAAAACTTAAAGGTCCCCTGTGTCCACCTCACTGTAATTCCAGTTTGACTGTTCTGTAGTGGAAGTCCAGCAGTAGTATGGTTCAAAAGTTCCTCAGGTGATTATAATATGTGGCCAAGGTTTAACAACACGAGCTAGCACAATTCCTAAATAGTTCTGAGTCCAGATATTTCAAGTTGTTCTGGTTTTTTGTTTGACCCTATAATTTGTGAAGTATTAGGTATTCACGACAGAGTCTCTGAAATTCCTTTTTGCACTAACATGATGTAATCGACAACTCATTGCTCTCTTCCATCCCTTCTGGCCTTAAGTGTGATTTGCTTAATGAACTGGTAACTATCTCTGTCATTAGGAGTTGTTAACTCTCTAGAACACCATCTTATGAACACGATGAAATAAATTACCATGTCTTCTGCTTCAGCGGTTAATGTGTTAGTTTACTTCAACACTGTTTTAATGTAATAGTACTCTTATAAGTGCAGTTGCTGTCAGTTGAATGCAATAGGCGATTAGTTGAGAAGAGACATATCAAATCTACTAATTCACTGATTGTTGATAAACTATAGTGCCAAAACGTCATTGACAGAGGAAATATTCTTTAAAATGATTAACTGAAGTACCACGCAGTTTCAAGAATGTGAATCAATTTGCATGAGCTAAGTCAGATAGCATTCAAAGTGTAATCAAACAGAAAATTATGCTCATCAAAATAGATTTTGAAATATGAACTGCTGTTGTACAAAACAATTAATTTTGTTAATCAAATGTGTGTTGGAATTATTTCATTGTAGATGTTAAATCCAGAAAATTCGGCTTCCTGTTGACACCTCTGTCACGTGCTCTCTGTGTACGATCTGTAGAGAAAAACTTCCGTCACTACACAATATGACTACAACTAACTCTCTACCAATTTACCCCTTTCCACTTATTATAACTATTTCTCCACTTAATCTTTTTTTTTTAATGTGTCACAGTCTACAAGGATTTCCTATTCCTTTTAAAATAAAAAAGAAATCTAAAAATTTAACCCAGCATTTTAATTTGGGTTTGCTTTCTCCCCCAAGTCTAATTTTTATTCTTGTTCTCAGAGTTTCAACCAAGACTTCAAAGGACTCATCTCTTCTAATTTAGTGTCTTTTTTTTTTTTTGGCTCTGTTAATGTACTTTATCAGAGTATGACTGACATACAAAATGTTGTAGATATTTAACATCTACAACCTGAAGTGTTTAGAGGTAAGTATATACTTGTGAAGCCATAATCACAGTCACACATAAACTTACCCATCACCTCCAAAAATTTCCTCCCATCTCCTTACATTTTTGTTTGTTTATTTTGTTTGTTTTAATGTTCTTTCTTTTGTGGTGAGAGTATTTAACATAAGATCTATCCTCTAAGCAAGATTTTAAATATACAATATATTATTGTTAATTCTAAGCTCTATATTGTACAGATTTCCAAAACTTATTTCTCTTGCATAACTGAAACATTGTACCTTTTGAAACAACGTGTTTTTTTTTTTTTAATCAAATTCACTCAAATGAGAAGTCTCTTCTTAAACTGCTCAACCATGGCCTCATTCTCCATTCAAGGGTCATCTTGTCACAGAAGCCTTACCTGACCTCCCACTTCCTCTCCCAATTGCCCATGTTTCCTTTTCTTTTCTTTCTAAAACAAGTTCTTTGGTTATAAGCTTGAATGGGAGAATCTTTCCATATGAATATTTTATTCAATTTACAATTATATATTTATTATTATGAATATTTGCTCAATAAATCCCTCCAAAAGATAGCTAGATCTCTGACAGTAGGAAATAACTTTAGTTTCATTCACAATTATATATTTTGCACCAAGCAGAATTCCTGGGATGTAGTGCATGTAAAACATATGTATGTCTGTGAAAGGAACAGATCAGAGAATAAAAATGTTAAATTCATTTTTACTTCACATTGTGTTTTGTGATATAAAATATTCTGTCTGATTGGAAGATGAATACTAGCCTGGTAAATTTTTTAAATGACTCAGGCAAATTAAAAAAAAAAAAAAACTTTAACTGGATTACCTGTAAATCCTAATTTCCACACATGCTTACATCCTTCAGCTTGGTAAACATCATGGCTGATGATTCCACAGTAGCAGGGATACAGATGACCTGAGCAAGCATTCCTCACAAACCAATAGGAGTTTCTGTTGCACACTGAAGTGCATATATACTAGAAAAAGGAAGTAAAGAAAAATGATAAATACTTTACTGAATATGTTTCAGTATTTTTCTTAGAAAATACACAGCTAGTTTCTAAAACTACCAATTAAAAATTGTCTATAGGACACACCTTGTCTACCACTCTTTGCTTATCCCTTCTATTCCTTAAGTTCTCTTTCTGTACCATCTTTCCTCATGTTCATGTTCATACACCTATGTGATTTTCTTTTGGCTTGGACTCACTCCTTAATTTACGACAGTCCCTTACCTTCTGTTTGTTGAGCTATAATTTTTTTTCACAAATTAAAAATAACTATGGTATAAATTAAGACACAGCATTTAAAGCACCTGTGACTCAATAGAATTAATAAAATGCCAAGGTACTGTTTAAGTTTGTTGGTTTTTTAAAATATATATTATTTGAAAATATGTTAATATCAGTAGGTCATGTTTTCTAATAATGTGATTTGTCTATGGTAATCTCTAGTGTCTTCAATGATGGGACTCATATCTGGCTATACCCACAATGAAATTAAATAAATTTAAACAATTTCAAGTCATACTCAAGCCATCATTAAGTGTTATTACCTGCAACTTTACTGAGATCTCAGGATGACATAAACCAGTAAGACACATGTCAGCCCTGGAGACAGATTATTTTTATATGTTCTTTTCAGAGACCACCCTGCAATCATTTCTCCTTCTCTTAGTTTCCATTAAGCAAACTCCCCCTGAGTTTGGCAGAGGGCAGCACAGCCGAGTCAAGAGGCACAAGGAATAACTAACATCGAACATTTCCTTTAGTGCAATTACTATACTAAGGATGCTTTCTTGTAGTTGTTTCAAGTCATGATCGTCTCCTACCCAGATTTGTAATATAATTTCCTAATGGCTAGACAATGCATGAATCTTAATGTATTAGTCTCTATATTAATTAATAAATGACCATATACCTAACTGGGATCAACACTAAAGGTTATAAATAATCTGAAGAAATTATCATTTAATTATACTGAGTGGCTATCAGGAGAACAGAATTCTATGATAAATTTCTAAGTCTTGAGATCACTGAAAGCGTAACTGATCACTTTTATCCCAAGACATAGAATTTTAAACTCTGCAAATGATATTAACCAAACTTCACTGTCAGCGATCTTCATTGTGATTTAAAAAAAAAAGGAGGCCTAATAAATTTGAATCTATGACTATACAAAGTAAAATTAGCAAAGTAGTAAATTATTCATGTTAAGACCCAGTAACCTCTTCACAAATGAAAACCCCAGAACACTCAGCTTACACTAAGTCATCTCCCAGACTTTTTTTTGTTTTATTTGTGTGAATATGCATGTATATGTCTGTGTTTAAACTAAGAGTATCAGAGCCAGCTGCATCAAAACTTCAATCCTCATTTCTGTCTGGTAAACTCAGGAGTGAGGGGTCCACTTAGAACTAAGACGTCTCATCTTCTGAAATAACTCAGAGGAAGGTAGACCAGTAAAACGTAAGGGGACAGGAGTACCTGGACCTTGCTCACAGGGGTGCCATGGTGCTCATCCTGCTAGTTTGAAGGTCACTTGGAGACAAAACAGTACTCTGATTTTAGCTGAGCCCCTCATGATAGTATCCAAGGGATCTCAGAACAATTTATCTGTCATTAGACCCTTCTATCCTGAACTAGGTTTCCTGCCTTTAGACAGAGTTTGGATTTACAGGGGCTTATTTGGGATGGGGAACTGGAGCTTTGATTACCATGCATAAATTACTGCAACACGATAAGTTGTGTCTGACAACAACCTGAGTGTTAGCAATATATTTTATTAGACCACATATAGTGTCTAGAAAGTATCGTGATATTTCTGTCAGTCATGACTTGCGTATTCATGTGAGGATTCATACTAACACACACATTCTCCAGAAACAACAGGAAAATAAATTAAAGCAAGCTAATAGAATGTAAGTAATATAAAATAGTATGATGGAAGCTTGGAGGTTTTCAGGGAAGTAAAGTAAAACTTCATCTCTAAATAGCTCTGAGCATCCTGTCAGCCAACTGAAAACAGAAAACATGAAAATATAGCATAGCTCTTCTGATTTATTAGAAGAGGTGGATTTGTATTTTGGTGGATTAATTCCATTTGTTGGGAGAACCATTATTCCGGATGATGCTCCTAAAAAACAATCATCATATTATGAAGGATGTCAAACAAGCAACAATACTTTAATAATATTTTTGTTGAATAGTGTTTATTAAATTGACCATGAATCCATAATTTTTTTTTCCTGCATAATGCTATTTTGTTCGTCAGGTGGTTTTCATTAAATTGATTTTTTTTTCTTTTTGAGTATGAATTTTGAAAATGCTATTAGTGGAGGAAATTAGTCATTCTGACTTCATCTCAACATGGTGACTAATGTAATACTTGTTGCCTATTTAAATGCTGTTTTCTTAGTTCTGTAAACTTAAACAGACCAATTTAATGATTCAGAATCATTTTCATGACAAGATCAGTGTCTTTGTGACTTCAGTTGCTCTAAAGTGACCTTTCTTTTACATAAAGGTTAGTTTCAAATAGAATTAATAGTTCTCTCTGTCATTGTTAACCTAAAGTTCCACAGTGACCTCAGGTACCATGGTAATACTAATTTTTCTCTGTCAATTTTATTTGAACCACAAGAGAATTAAAAGCATTTACATGGAAATGACCATTTAGCCATTTGATGTTTTAATCTCCCCAAATTAATACCTGGAATTAAATGTTAAAAAAATAATCCTTATTTTTAATACTATTTCTCATGGAATTCATGGATTAAGTAAGAAATATTTGTTAAAAAAATCCTTGGTAGTCTGGAAACAGATCTCAACATTCATAAGTTTCAGCCTATAACCATGAAATAGAAATATGATTTTCCTGATAGAAAATGGGCTCACTTACATTGGTAGAGTGGATTTAGGGAGACCAACTCATCTGTTTTCCTGGGACATTATTTTTTAGCATTGAAATTTGTGTGTTCAATGAAGATACTCAATCCTAGGCAAGCTGGGATGGTTAGTTGCCCTAAGTTGATTGAATAATAGAGGTATTATCCTTGAAATGAAGAAGGATGAGGAATAAAGATGTAGTTAGCATCTGAAGAGAGAGAGAAATATCTTCAGTGGTTCCAGGCCTATGAAATGTGTGTTTGTGGATGTGAGTGTGTGCGTGTTTGAAAATGCATGTTTGTGGGGGATTACTACAGCATAACCTACCTACCACACTTATCAAAATTTCCTCCATCTAAAGGTTAGACTAAATTCATTTGCTGAGGATTTTTCCAATATGAAATATCTGTCAACTGTATGAAATTGTCCCTAATCCTATAAAATATACAGCTCATATATCTGTAAGATTAATATTACATTTATTGTAGTAAACAATAGATGTCTATAAGCTGTTAATAAAAATGTACATGAAAAATGGCAGTGTTAAACTATCATGTACTTAACTGCCCAGGTTATATATAAAACTAAAAATAGCAAACAATTCAGCATTGGAATTATTTCTTTTGGAATTGAGTGGGGTGCCAAGAGTGGGGATATACAACCATTCATTTGAAAGTGAACGTCTCTCTTTTTGTTGACAGTGAGCTAATTAACTGGTACATATTAGAAAACTAAACTTGAACTGACTTTGAACCTCAATAAGCTTGGGAGAACATCATTTTGGTAAGCAAACAGTGAAATTAAGACAATGATAAAGTAGTTTCACACTGACAGTAAAAAGAAACAAGAGAATCAAGAAAATTGTCCATAAAAAGAAAAGCAATTTATTTCCTGTGTCACATGTCAGGCTAGGTTACATCAGTAAAGGCAAATTTTGCAATACCGAAGTCTTGTGACTTTTATTTGATTGACACAAAATACATATTCATAGCAATATTATAGCCCTAACCAACTAATTTAACATATCATTTGCCAGAAGTATTTGATAGCGCTTTCTTAAGGCTTTTCGTTTTTATAAAGGGAAGCAAACTTGACTGATAGTATGAAGAGATATAAAAACTCTAAATGTTGATTTATTTCAACAGCTATACTTCTTAGGCAGGATAATGATTTCTTTGAGACATTCCGCTTTCTGTGCCATATTAGGTATCAAACTTCTTTCTTTCAAAGAAATTGTATCCCCAGATCAGGGCTTATAGTTAACACTGTTGCATCTGTACTCCTGGCCGGTTCTATTTATGTTCATTTTAAGCATTTATAACAAGGTTTAGAAACAGTGTTAGATATATAGAATTTTTTTTTCCTTTACATAGTGAAGATACTTAGAACAGCGATACCACATCTCTCTCTAAATTTGTATGTGTGTGTGTGTGTATGTGAAAATATTAGTAACAGAAAAATATTAGAAAGCATCCAATGATATGCTGCCTACAGGTGACTCCACTTAGATTTGGGACACACACAGACTGAGTGCAGGAATGGAAATGGATGTTTCAAGCAAATGTTCATGTAAAGAAAGCAAGGGTGGCTACACTTATATCAAGCAGAATAGCCTCTAAGCAAAAGATGGTCAAGAGACAAAGACAATCATTACACAATAGTGAAGGAGTCAATGTATCAAGAAGATATTCAAAAAACTGGGTATAGAAAAAAATGTATCTCAGCATAATAAAGGCCATATATGATGACTATACAGCTAATGTCATACTCAGTGGTGAAAGTTTCAAAGCTTTTCTCTAAGATCAGAAGCAAGACAAGGGTGCCCACTCTCAGAACCCTTATTCAACGTACTGCTAGAAGTTCTAGCCAGAGCAATTAGGCAACAAAAAATCAGAGCCAACCAAATTAGAAAAGAAGTAAGACTGTCTCTGTTTGTAGATGACATGATCTTCTATGTGGAAAATCCTAAAGACTTCACATTAAAAAAAACTTAGAAATAATAATCAAATTCAATAAAGTTGCAGGACATAAAATCAACATACAACAAATTAGCAGAGAAAGAAATTAAAGAAACAATCTCATTTACCATCACACAGAAAAGAATGAAATACCTAGGAATATACCTTCCCAAGGAGGCAAAAGACCTGTACTCAGAAAACTATAAGACACTGACAGAAGAAATTGAAGACAGCACAATCAGATGGGAAGATATTCCATGTTCTTGGATTGGAAGAATCAATATTACTAAAATGACCATGCTACCCAAGGAAATCTACAGATTCAGTGCAATCCTTCCCATTTTTAAGTATATAAATCACGTTAAAAGTATTTCATATCAGTATTATACATGTGTATGAATAAAGAATAATGTTACCCAAGGCTATTTATTCCCTCTGAAGAACATTATTTTCTAAATCTCTGTTATTAAACTCTTATCATTGTTTTAAATTAAATGAAGAAAATTAGAAAAGACATGGAAAATCTTCAGAGAGCGAAGTCATTCTTCTGTTTTCAAACAGTGAATCAATCAATTTCAAAGAGTCTCAAAAAAAATGTGGAATAAGTTTGACTGTCTTCCCTTCTAAATGAGCGTTCAGCTGGCAGCTTAAAAATGCCTGTGCCGTGATACTAAACCCCAGTGATTGTCTCATATATTTCATGTCCCTGAATGCCAAATATCATTCAATTTCAGAAATGTATTTGACAGTCTTAAAGAGGAGAAATGATTACTTTTACCAATTACAATAACCTTAAAATTCTTTCCTTTTTTTCCTTATTAAAATTTCCAGTATAAACTTCTTACAATAGTGGTATAACATTAAATAAAACAATTAACTCATTAATTAAACAACTTCAGTTTTATTTTTCAAGATAACATATTTACTCTATGCTTTTTTTTTCCCTCTATAGTTAAATTTCACCTTTTCTGAAGAAGGAAAAATACCTCAACTCCTTTAACAATATATCATTTGTTTCCACAGGATTTTCAATTTTCTAACTGACACTTTTTCACAGCACAATCAGATCTTTCTGATAAGGTTGCCATCCCAGGAAAAGTACATCCTTAACAAGCTAAGAGTGACTCATATATACTTTTTTATCCTTTTTGCTTTTTTAAGTAGTTGAAACTTAGTTAATATTTAATCATTCATCTGTTTTAATACAAATCGTTTTTTTTTAGCATTGGGTTGTAATATTTAAACTCATCTGTAGTTGCATTTTGCTATTACTTAAATATTAAAATATAGTATTTATTAAGCATCTTTTCTATCTGTGAAGTATATATCCAACTGAATATTTTCCCTAAAAAAAAGTAGTATTCTTGTGTAATCAATCTTTACCACACTGATTTCAGCCTTTACATCCAGAAACTTAAATATTCCACCTGTTTTCTCAAATTCTATTGAATATTTTTTCTTAAACATACTTCAGAAGTCTAGTTTTTTAAATAATTTCTTATAACATCCTATGAACACTGGTTTTGCCTATATAAACCACTGTAACTGTTGAGTGTTCCTTCTAATAAATAACCATTGGAGTAGACTATGATTTTCCTCAAACTTTGGCTCAAAATACAATCAACTAAATGTTTTTGCTTATTTTATTTCAAGTCATGTTAGACATATTGAAGCAGTCTTTCCAAAGCAAATTTCCTAACCTTAGAAATGTGGTTAAATTATATTATTTATAAACCATTGTTTTAAAGTTTAGACCATTGATCAGAAAATTTTATTACATGAGAAATATTTAAAGAAATCAATGTATGCATTTGATTAGTCACTGACTAGAAAACAAGTGTAGATATGTTCGATTAATAGCACTAAACTGCAGAGTAAATAAAGCTTTAATATAAGATATTTGGCATGAGTTAATAATAGCCCACTTCATTGATGAACTTGAGTTTCAGACATTTTTTTAACTCTTAGCCCTCATAAAAGAGATCAAATTGAACCAAATTAAAAATAATAAAATTCATCAAGGCATCCTTCTCTTTGGGAGTGATTCTAGGTAACTTTATATTTCACTCAGGTTTTTCTTATATCTACCTTTTACATCAGTAGTCTTAATGAAGAGATTCAGGGACAATGGATTGTTCTGGGTCAGTCAAGGTCATTTAAAGTTTAGCTCATTCACCCAGAATGACACCACCAAGTTCCTATCATCATGACTGAAGATACAAAAAATGTGTATTAAAAGTACGTGATCGACCTATTTAGAATGTCATGAAATAAGAAGACAGGCACATAAATTTTTTGAACTGGAATTTACTTTATGTTTCCTGATTTCTATATTCACTGATCAAATGGAATGAGTAATTTTACTTTTCTTTGCGTGAAAATTTAATGAGGTGATATCACGCCTTTTGGGAACAATTATGTCATTAAACTTCGCACCTCATTTTAAGAGTTCCAGTCATCAGCATATCGTCAGAAGGAATTTTTGTGAGTTGAGACAAATTGCTTGCAAAAAGACAACCTAACTTTGGGAAGGACACCTAGAAAGATTAAACAGAGTTAGCTCTCAGGTGACAACCAGGCTGAGGAAATTTAGTTTTGACAAAGAATTAGTGAAGAAAATTCCTCTCTCTTTTCTCATGACAGATGTAAGAATAATTAGAAAATGACCCAGACATGCTCATAGTAAACCTAATCAAAATATAATGGCAGTAGCCAACAAAAAAGTCACATTTATTTTTTCAGTATGTGCAACATTCTTATAGTGGTCACCCATCTGCCAGCAATTTTCACTCCCTTTTCTGCTCATTCCCAGATTTAGGTCATAAAAAATGATGAATTAATATTTAAAAAAAATGCACAAGTATGCTTACGTATCTGCAGCTCGCACTTCACATTCCCTTTCACTCTCAGTCTAATGAAACAGCCCCTCCTCGTGACAGGTAGACAGTATCCACGAATCTAAATTTTGAGTGACTATTGTTCATTAGAGCTTCTCTAATCATTTTCAGCTAGTAAATTTATTTTTGTGCTAACAATAAATCTTAAAACTTCTGTGTATTTATTTCCTGTTGCTGCTGTAATAAGTTACTATAACTTTAATAGTTTAAAATATTTATTCTTTTATATTTCTGGAGATGAGCCATCTGAAATCCATCCTGCTGGGGTCAGTTCAGGGTTTTAGGAGGGCTCTAAGGGGAGGCTTGTTTTAGTGCCTTTTTGGCATCTCGTGGGTACCCGTATCCCTTGGCCAGTGGACTCTTCCTGCATCTTCAGAGAACATCACTCCAATCTCTGTCTGCCACCACATCACTTTCTGTGTCCCTGTCTCCTTCTGGGGTCCCCCATATAAGGATTCATGTGATTAAATCAAGCTCATCTGGATAATCTAGGATAGTCCCCTCCTATCAAGAACCTTGTGTTAACCACATCTGCAAAGCTTCTTTTTCATAAAAGATAACATTCATATGTTCTTAGGATTGGGACATGCACATATTTTGGGGCACCATTATTCGACCAACCATACTCTGGATTCTCAGAAACTGTTCGGGAAAGTTATACCTTCAGTTTATGTAGTATCTACTTCTGATGTACCTGATTACAGGTCTTATGGCCCTAGCTCCTGGTCATGAGCATTTGGGGAGGAAAGTCACCATCTTGATGATCCGAAATATAATAGAAATGGGATTCATGTCAATAACCACACTTTTTAAAATAGTTTCACCAGGAATTTCTCTTAAATTTTTAAGAGGCAATTTGTAAATTGTAAAAATTTCTTCAAGAGTGATATTTTTCTCTATTCACTTTTCTGTTTCATTATTAATGAAGACATATTGGCACTTTTACTTTCACTGAGGCATTTCAAGTGTTCATATTTGTTCCTTACAAATATGAGCATTTCAACAGTTCACAGAAATCACACTAATTAGGAGAAATTAAGCTGTCACTTCTTATAGAACTGTTTTTATTTACTTTATCACTTGATATAAAAATTCTGCTGAAAATAAGCAAGGGATATGATAAAATATATGCTTATAACTTCTTCCATTCTTGCTCTTATGATGGAATGACATAAAATCAAGTCAAATTTTAAGTGTGACCACAACTGTTTTTTACATCTACCTATAGAATTTTACATTACAAAAATTAAAAAACAAAAAAAAATACTTTTATCTCAAAAAAACTTTGTGTGAGAGAAGTTTTTGAATATATTCATCATTTAAATCCCTCTTAAATTTCTTCCTATGATAAGACAAGTACTAATTGATTAATAATTAATCAGTAGAAAACATGTAGAATCACAAAGTACTACTCACTGCAAACCAATCAGTTTACACCTGCATGTACAAGTGACAGTGACATAAACACCACTTGCTGAATATTTTTATTTTTGTCTTGGCATGACTATTAAGAGACCTATACATTTCCTGTACAAGAGCTATTGAGAAACAATGGAAGCTGTGAGGTAACTTCAATTTCCCTCAATCCTCCTAAGCTAGGAGCCTGTGTTGCTTTATTACTGCCTGCCGCCTGGGAAGGCAAAATCAAGAGGACCCAGATGATAGTATGTGAGTCTGACCATCAAAGAAGTTTCTATCACTTTTTGTGACTAACAATCTTAGGGCAATGTACTCATTAGAAAATTGCTTAACTATGAAAACTGGGAAAGATTAGTCTCTCGTATTCTTTGAAAAATGTTTTCCAAGTCAAAGCATGTTGTTTTTGCTTGCTTGTTTAAAATGACATGACTCAAATGATTAAAATATACTGCAGGGGGTGGGGAGTACAGCTCAGTGGTAGAGTGCATGCCTGGTGTGCACGAGGTCCTGGGTTCAATCCCCAGTACCTCCGTTACAGGAAATAAAATAAAATATACTGAAGAACTAGAGTAAATAAGTAACATCTACCAATGAAAAAGACTTAAGTGCTAAAAGCTAGTGTGTGCATGCGAGTCTCTGTCAAACATCATTTTAGGCAGGAGTCAACTTACCTGGCAAAAATCTGAACATCAGCAGGGTAAACTACACAATTAATGAAGTAGACTCAAAAGCCATTGAGAAATCTATGAATGACAGATCAGAGGAGGACCTGTCTCCAAAGTATAAGGCATGGATCAGCACATTATTCAAGTGGATTGTAATCACATGGCATTCCTGAAGCTACTTCAAGCAGTTCGATGGCTCTTTAATTTACCTTTATTTTTATGTTTAATAAATCTGGAATCCTGTTTCTGCCTCCCCTTCCCCTAAAAAAATAGAGAGAACTCACTCTTACGATACCAGTTCATGCAACTTAACTCCTCCCAAATTTTCATCTAAATGTTCAATAATATAAATAAGAAGAAAAACATTCAAATGAATTTAATCTGAGTATTTCAGAGGGAAGGATTGAGAAGCAGAGTTTTCTAAATTGAAAGCAACTAGTCTGTTCCTAACTAAGGAAGAAAAATAATAGAAAAGAATTTTGGCTTAACCAACTCTATGCCAACCAAAAATCACTTCTTAATCTGGAATTTGTCTTATGTTATGGGTCTGCTAGTGTGAGATAGAAGTTTCTCTTTAAGTTAGAGCTTCTTTAAATTTTCATAAAGTCTATTTTTCTTTCTGTGCGCAAGTTTTACTATTTCCCAACGTCCATATCCTAAACATCCTTCTAAAGCAGGTACCTCAACCACAGCAAGGCAGATATTTTGGACCTGGTATTTCTTTGCTGTGGAAGGCTGTCGTGTGCACTGTAGGATGCTTGGCATCAAACCTGGCCTCTACACACCAGACTTCAGTCGAAGCCCCAACCCCTATTTGTGACAACCAAAAATGTCCCTAGACATTGCCAAGTGTCCCCTAGTGGGTAAAACCCCACTTGGTTCCTCTGGGGATTTATTGTTTTTGACCTTAACTATTTTTTCCCACAGAT
Source organism: Vicugna pacos (assembly GCF_048564905.1). Classification (NCBI taxonomy): domain Eukaryota; kingdom Metazoa; phylum Chordata; class Mammalia; order Artiodactyla; family Camelidae; genus Vicugna; species Vicugna pacos. The sequence goes on along the minus strand of NC_132994.1, from coordinate 6,817,007 downwards.
GTCTGTATGTCTGTAGTACAAACTATGACCCTAGTCATCCAATACCTAAACCCAAAGAAGGTATCCCTGAGGATTGATAAGGAATGAAAATATTGGTATGTTAACTGGTTAAGGGAACAATTAGCAGGTACGTTTAGAAGCTTAGTATGTGATTCATGGGCCAATAGGAAATGGTTTCATCATTTTTGCTCAATTTAGGAGTTTGTAGCACATTATAGTGTGAATTTTACATTTTGTCATCTTTTTGTATGTGTGTAAACCAATATTTTGAATGTTAATATCATACTTGGCTTACCTAATGCCCCTTTCTTTGATTTGTTGACTTTTAGAATACTTTACATAAAAGCACATTGGGAGTGATTTTATGTGTCACATAATTCTTCCTGCCTTTTACCAATTGCATCTCAATCTCATGTTGGGCTGGCTTTGACTACTCCATTATTAACAGAAAAGTTAGTCAGTCTATGGAATCTGGCTTTTCCTACAGAGAAGATGCATTTCAAATAGGCTCCCATCCACTACAGCTGGCCTGACTGGCCTTTGCTGAAATTTTGCTGTATTTTCTGGAAGAAGTTTACTCCTACACAAAGAAACAGAGTTATCGACCTTCATAAAGCTTACATTTCAGCCTAATCTGGTCTGACAGACAATGAAGGAGAGACAGGAAGGACTGTACTGTTATCTGGGAACCAGATGTCAATAGCTATTAAGAAGAGCCACAGTAAAAGGAGGTGACAGGTATGGGCCAGGACAGCATCCATTTTTTAGATCGAGAGTCTAGGGAAGGACTCACCAAAGGCAAACATTTGAGAAAAGACCCAGCAGAGTGAAGGAACCCACAAATCAGACACTTGGGTCAAAATATTCAAGACAAAGGAACATGCCTGGGTTCTTCCAGAAACTTCAGAGAGACCATGGGATGGAGTTTCAGAGTGAGCAAGAAGAAATAGATCACATTGAGCGTCTGGTTAAATACTTACCTAGTGTAGTCCTGGAAAGTCTACCTATGAGAGCCTTCAAATTCTTCTTTGTGTGTGTGTGTGTGTGTGTGTGTGTGTATGAGAGAGAGACCGAGAGACAGAGAGATTCTGCCTAGATTTTCTGTCATTGAAACTAAATTTTAGAATTCTAAATTCTACCTCCAATGCAACCCGTACGCATGTGGAATTCTAATTTGAGCTTTATTCTTTCACTGTGAGTTTGCATAAGACATGCTTGTTGAAAATAATTGTTTAAAAAAAAAGATTTAACTAGAAGATGGAAATAGAAGAGAGAAATAGAACAGATGGTAAAGTTAAACTGCATGAGCTTTAAATTTTGTTTTTTGTTGGCTCACCCGTGAAGCCTCATAAGGGATGTTCAAAAAGATGAGATAAAACATATACTGCTTCCTTCAATCTGTGTTCCTGAACCGGTTGTAAAGGAAGGGAAACAAAGGGCTGTGCACAAAGCTCTCGGGGCATTTTCTTTAATGGTAGAACGGGCAGCAGCCAATAATTCTGTCGTAACCTTAGGAAGCTATAAAGTGTTGTGATACACACAAGCCAGAAATTGCGGTTCTGACCATGTGCGTTATCTATTCAAATGAAATTAACTTTACTGGTAAATCACTGAAACTCTTAAGACATCCTAAACCATTGCTATGAAGTGATGCAAATAGTATTTAATTGTATCGTGCCTATGTTTTTGCTTTATAATGCACGCAATATCAATCAGATATTTAAAATTTTGATACACGTGAAGATTGTAATAAGACTTTTTTTTTGCCATGAGCTCTTAATTTCTTCAGTGATTTATTCATACGTAGTGATTATTAGAAATCTGACTCCTCAACTGGGAAGTAACAATTGTTTCATCACAAGGGCATTTAAATTATTAATGTTGAGAATGGAATTGACATTGTAAAAGTGCTCGATTGGAAATTCCTCATCACAGTTTCAGTGAGAGAATTCACCATGCTTATGCCACTTCAATTATAAAGAAAATGAATTGAAAATTGAGAAATTTAACTCATGATGAAGAGCATGGCTTAGAATTAATAAGATTCTCACCTATAGGTTTTTGTGGGGTTTTTTTTACCCTAAATATTGTCCAAACTGTTGCATTTAATATAAAATTCCTAATCTTAAAGTCATTGTGGGTATGCTTTAGTGTTCATCTTATTTCAATTAAATAAATATTCAAAAGAAATATTTTTCTGATTATAATTTTAGTCTAATTGGAGTAAATTATTATCAAATTGTTAGTTTATTTATTTTCAGCCTATATTGTACACATCTGTATAATACAGTTATCATGCAGTGCCCAGTAGCCATCAGAACTCCGATTAATCTTGGTCTGTCCTTAAATCCAAGATTAACTCAGAGCCTCTCTGTGATTCCTCAAACCTTCTCCTCCACCTTACTCTCCACTCCCTGCTTCTCTGTTCCTCTGAGTTAACCTGTTCCTGGACCACGCAGGTCACAGACCTCAGATAGCTCACTGTCTATATAAAAGCAATTCACATATACCAGGGAAAGTTTATGTTTATTAAAGCATTATAAAGTCCTAAATGATTATGGGGATGGATGACCTCAGAAGCTACATCACCTTGTGCCTTGGAACTCGCTCTCTCCCCTGCACTTCATGCTTCCTGGGAAAGCCTGGCCTCCTGATTCACAGCCTTCTCTGGTGTCTGGACGCCCTGGGAAGATGATCTATGTCGGAGCAGAACCGCCATGCCTGTTGACTTTCCTCTAGCCCAGAAAGTTCACACGGTATCTTATGTCGTTACAAGCAGCTGGATATCATATATCCGTATAAATATACGAGCCAAATTGTAGTTAGGCTGATATAACTGTTTTACTAAACGTTTTGATTTATTTTCAAAAAATACGATACAGTTCAAAACTGTAGCCTAAACTGGATGCGTTTCTAGGATGAGGGCACATTATTATTTTTTAGCTATGGGATTCCTTTTATTCTAGAATAAAGTAACAATCTAGTGAATACTTGCTACATATTTGATATAATCTTGTTTCCTCACTTCATGTATTTCTAGATTTTTGAATTATTATTGACAGAAAATCCCAGGTGCATTTACTAAACTGTCATCCACTGCGTTTCTATCAAGTTCTGTTTTCCCTGTACACACATGAAAACACTGTCTCCTTTCCTGTGGTGTGAAGGGACACCAAGGATCCTGAACAAAAGGCTTTTGACTTTTCTCGGCTGTGGGGAGAGAGGGAGAGCAGGGCCAGGAGTGGAGAAGCGGTGGGTCGCTGTGCAGAAAAGTGGGCAGCATCAGCCAAGGCCCCTCCGCAAGGGTATTTTCATTTATAAATGATTTTCTCAATATTTTTTTTCTATAATTTGTGGCGGCCAGAAAATATACTTGCTGTGATTTCAAACCTTAAAAGTTTCTTGACTTGCTTTATTGCCAAGGACATAGTCTTTCTTGGAGATGTCTTGTGTGCTGTTAAAAGAACAAGCAGTCACAGCTGGTGGGTGTGATGTGCTGTCATGCTAGGTACGTGCATTGAGAGTGTCATTCAAACCTTGTGCGTCCTTACAATTTCCTGTACTTGTTCTACCAGTTACCGAAGGAGAAGTGTTCACATCTCAACTACAACTGTAGTTTTACTTACTTCTCCTTAGGGTTCTATCAGTTTCTGCTACATGTATTTTGAAGTTCTGTTATTAAATGTATAATTTGACTTGATGACTTTACTCAATTATGTTGAAATAACATCTTGGACATTTCCTTATATGGAAATCTATTATTAATAATGTTACAATAGTACTTCTTTTGCTTAATTTTTATGTGGCATGTCTTTTCTATTATTTTACTTTCTATATATATCTATGTTTTCATATAAAATGTCTTTTTTAAAATATTTGATTGAGTTTTGCTTAACATATTATTAATAATCTGCCTATTAGCTGGAGTGTGTAGTCAATGCATCTTTACTATGATCCTGAATACACTCAGATTTAAGTGCATCATATTACTTTTTCGCTTGTTTTATGTCCTGTCTCTTCTTTTTCCCTCTGAATGTACAGTATATTTGTTTTCTCTCAATAAGAGAAGGAAGAGTTTATATGTCTTTCTAAAATGTGATAGCTCATAAAATGCTCTCTTTGAAATTAGATAACATATTCAAAAGCTAGTAATACATCATCAAAGTAGGAAAAATCAGTTATAGAATTCCAAAAATGTTATAATCTAGAAAAATACATTTTATATTTGCATGCCAAAAATTGAATATAATATATAGTGTTTTATTTTCTCTAAATATTATATTGAACTTAAATATCATGGACACTGTTAATTCTCAGCACTTAAAACCATTATATAATCTGAAAAATATAGTTGTAAATATATACTAAATGTTTCACTAAATTAATTTAAATATAAACTGTTTCAGAAATCAGTAAAGCCAAAACTAGGAGTATTAATCAGTAGGGACAACTATGTGTTTGAAAATTATTATGCACCTCTTGGGAAGTGATGGAAATGTTAGCTATCTTGATTGTGGTGGTGGTTTCTTTGGTGTGTACATCTATCAAAATTCATCAAATTGTACATCTGAAATATATATAGTTTACTATATAGGAATCATACTACAATAAAGGTGTTAAAATTATTATGCTGTTAAAAACTTTTAGTCAGCTACATTATCCTCATCATCACCTAAATTTTAACTATATGAGGAGGTCAATTAGCATTTCTTTCTTGCTAATATTTTATCGATTGGCATTTATTAGACAAAGTAGAATTATACAAAAAAGTAGAGCCTGGAAGGTGTGGAAAGTCTAGTCAAATTCCTTTAATAAATTCAAATTGGATTTAGAGTCAATAACATCTAGATAATTGTTAAGGCACTGAAATGGATGAGCTCTCCCAGGGAAAGATGGTGGTGGAGGAAGAAAAAATGCTAAATAAAAGTCAGAGATAAATGCTCTGAGATTTATCCTGAAACAAAATAGGAACTAAAATCCAAAACATAAACAGGATAATATAAAACCAATTCAAACCAAAGTGGGAGAGACATTTCAATTAGATAATTTTAAACAATTTATTACTAAGGAAAGGGTGGATAGATACATTTTAAGAGAAAAGAAAACATAATATATCCTTTGTATTGAAAATAGATACATATAGTGCTTGAAAGTATGAATTCTGGAGTCACACAGAGTAGTTCAAATCTCACTTCATCTATCCTTATTGATATATGTGAATTTAAGGAAATAATCAAAAGCTCAGGAGACAGTTTATTTTTCTATGAGATAAATGGCATTTCTGTAAAGATCAAATGAGGTAATGATCATAAATGTTGCACTATAATGCCAAAAGTACTATAGGTGCTAAGTAAATATTAAGTTCTTACAGTATATATTCTTGTATAGTAACATTGTTATTATATTTTATCATATGTTTGCAAAAGTACACATATAAGTTTGTCTGTGGTCCACTCTGTAAATTGGCTTTACATTTTTTTTAAATTTTTTTTTACATTTTTTATTGATTCATAATCATTTTACAGTGTTGTGTCAAATTCCAGTGTTCAGCACAATTTTTCAGTCATTCATGGACATATACACACTCATTGTCACATTTTTTTCTCTGTGATTTATCATAACATTTTGTGTATATTTCCCTGTGCTATACAGTGTAATCTTGTTTATCTATTCTACAATTTTGAAATCCCAGTCTATCCCTTCCCACCCTCTACCCCCCCCCACCGGTAACCACAAGTCTGTATTCATTTTTTTTCAAAATATTTTGTTAAAATATTTTATAATACAGAAAAATAGAGAAAATATTAAAGTGAACATGATCTTACTGTCCCTATTTGCCAAAAAATGATTTTTAAAAAATAAAGCACTGCAGATACATTGGAACTCCCATCTACCCCACTTCACCTCCCCACCTATGTCCCTATCAGCTGCCTTTCTAGTAACCCAGAGCATAAATAACTCATGCATGTGCTTACACTTTTGCTATAGATTTATGCTATAAAAACAAATACGGATATGTTTGTGATTCAAAATTTTAATTAATCATTATCACACTGTACATATATACATTTATAATAATATTTTAATTACATATTATATTTTAACATTCATAAGTATTAATACATACAGCTGTTGTTCACTATTTGAATCACTCTTTATAATCCCATGGTATAGCTATGCCATGATTAATTTATCCATTCTCCTATCTGTAAACTCTAGTTTGCTTCATATGTGGAGTGGAAATTCTTTTATGCATCTCTTTCAGTACATATTTGATAATTTCTCCAATTTAGACATACCTGAAAGTAGAATTGCTGAATTGTAGGCTATGCCTTACTGCATGCAGTGTGCACACTCTGTATTTGTAAAGTCACTTCAAAAACTACAAATAAAAAATAATTATTTTTTATATGCTGACTAAAAATGATCAGACAAATTTTGTTCCCCATCTAGTTCAAGAGCTTAAGGCATTAGTAACTGTGGTTTACATATACAGAGACAGCGCATGCACTCAAGTAGCTATATAATTATTTTATAATAAAAACATTGCCTAGAATACTTAATAATGCCTTCCCAACATAATTCTTATAAGTTAAAAATCCCCATTACTAAACTTTACATAACTCATGTTTAAATATACAGAGAACGAAATATTTCTCTGGCTTATGTTAATAAAAGCATTTGAAATAGACTGCCGGAAGCTGTAGTATCTTGAAGTGCTAAATTACTTTGTCATGGATTAAATTACTTACTCTGAATCTTCCAATTATATTGAAACACCATCCTTCATTCAGACAGTTGACGCTGAGCAGTCTACAGAGGTCAACTACTTTCTCACAGTTTTTTCCAGTCAGTCCTGCCGTACCACTGTAAACACATCAGCATAAGTAAGAAAAGTTGCGATTTAAATATTTTCACAGAAGTCCACTAACTGTCTGCCCCAAATAATAATGCTTTCTTTAAATTACCTACAACATTTACTATTGTGCCATGTTTTCAATCATTCATTTTGTCCATGGAGACTTGTACTCAGCAAAGGAGAAAATTATTTATCTATTTAGAGGAAATTTGGATAAACTACATTTTCACTGAATGGCCTTCATATTACCTTTAGAAAATTCAAGAGTGAAATCAACTTTGGCCTAAATGGATATTTAACAATGAAATGCAGGTTTTGGAAATCAGTTGGGATAAATGAAACTATGGTTGAAATGTGAAAAAGAAGAAGATGAAAAATGAGATATCTAATGTTTAGTTGAATCATGATGCCATATTATCAGAAGTTAATGGCAACACTCATGAATTTTAGACACAGTGGAAAGAGTTGCAGTGGACAATAAGGGTAGAGTCATAGTTGGGCTAATTACATGGTTCTGTTTGTTTGTTCGTTGTCATATTTACATTTTTCAAAGCAATTGTGTAGTTGAGTGCCTGACAATGAGCTTTTTGGATTACCATGTAAATGCCTGACAATGAGCTTTTCGAGTGCTATTTCAGACGTCCATCTCCAGTAAACATGTCGCCAGCTGTACGACACCAACCACCTACACGGCTAGCTAAGAAGCCAGGTGTCCCCGATCCATGGAGTTCCCCTTTTAGAAAGCCCTGAGTGACCTGGATTGCTGACTCCTTGAATGTCCCCACCTTCCTCTCCCTGCTAATTCCCACTGTCATGTTTTAAATTCACCAATGATGATTGGACCAGTGAAACCCCAAGCCCCACCCCCAACTCCAGTAAAGAGAAAACCCCAGGGCCGTGCCTCTCTCTCTCTCTCTTTATCTCTCTTTCTCTTTCTACCTGCCACCTTGATGCAGGGCCCTCAGCCGTGCTGTTCATTCTCCAGGACCTGTGAGAATTATTATGCCTTGCTTTTACTAAGTTCCCTGGTGGTCATTTCTGATGTGTGTCTTGAAATTGTTGTAAGAACCGCAAGGGCAGGTGCAGCCACAATTCTGGCTTCAGTTGAGGGCCCCTGGCATTCCTAGCCGATGGCATCACCATCCAAAGTCCGAGACGCAGAGGAAACAGCCTGGATTCCGGTCCACTGCAGCGCACTGGCTGCAACCGACAAGGTGCTGAGGAATGCACGCTGGTGTTCAGGCTTTCTTTGTCCTCATTCTCCTTAATTTGTGAGAAATACCCTCGCCCTTTAAATCACATTTGGTAAACTTTTATTATCTAGTGAATGTGGCACCAAATTAAATGATCATGTGTCTCTACAGAAAACACTAGAGAATGAAGACCAAAAATCATACTTCTTGAGACTAAATTGTTACAAGCTGATTTAATCATAAGATGAATTGTGCCATATGTTCATTATTTAAAATTTATTATAAGAATACAGGATAATTTCATAAAAACAAGGCCACACTGACAGAGTCCAACTGGAACAGCATCAGCGAAACACTTTAATTCTGCACCTTTCCTACTGCTGGAGGCACAGCTTTGCACTTTAACCTTGTAGAAAAAAGTCACTTCTTCATTTATATCAGGAACAGCCATGCAATTTTTTAGCACTTGCAATGTGCCATGCACTAGGCTAATTGCTTTTACACAATTTTATTATTTTATCATTCAGTTTTCATAAAACCTATGTGATAGTTATTAGACCATTATGCTATAAATGTAGAAACATACTCAGAGAAGTGAAGTTAGTTGCTTTGGTCATATCACTAGTTTTAGAGCTGTTGTGAATATTAAGTATGGTTTAAGCACATTGTACTCTGTTACCCCTTTGATGAAACCTTGCTTCTCTTATTCTGGGGAACCTAGCAGAGCCCCAGAATTCAGAGAAACTCCTGAATTTCATCCACAAGGAAAACGAAAACGTCTCAACTCAATTGAAGTCAAGGAAAGAGAGGGCTTCGATAATATTTTTGCCAGAGAAGAATTTAAACCAGAAAAAACAAAAACAAAGAAAAATATGAAAGCAAACTGTAGAACAACATGGATCCTTTGAGAAATTCTATCACAAAAATGAAAAAAAGTTTCAATTTATAACGATAAAGATGAGACACGTATGAAGGACAGCTACCTAGAGGGCAAGAGAAATTTCAAATAGCATCAAAATTTTGGCCGCATGATTTAAACAGATATGATTTTAATGAAATACAATATAGAAGAAGATATGGTGAAATAACATATAAGAAAGGAAGATGACTTAGTGGTCAGCAAAAATTTAGATAACACCAAATAAATTAAGAAAGAAATGTTATAAAATAAAAATAGACTAAATTAATATATATTCAATACAAACAATAAAGTCAGAATTATCACTTCACAACACCCCCAAACATAAAAATATAGCGTGCAATTCATATTTGACAACATACAGTATTAAGGGGAGAAAAGAGAAAATATAAAAATAAACACTTAAAAATACAATGTATCAGAATCATTTAAGACTGATAATGGCAAAGATATAAATCATAGTTATAAATTTGGGTGTATAAATATCAGCCAAATAACTTCTATAGCTAAATTTTGGCAATTTAAAAAGTGCCATTATTTTAATTTTATTTAGCTATTTTACTTGTTCTTATATCAAACTTACTAAAATAAACTATATTAGCCTAATACCTTGCTTTTGACTTTATAATGTAAATATTAAACAGTGATTTTTTAAAAATAAATTTTTTTTCAGGACATGTACACTTACATGAAAATATTTTTATAAAGTGATTTTGTTTTAAATGAAGACTTAGGGCAAAATTATACTGATTATGTTTCATATCAAGAGAAAAACACTACAATTAACATAGCTAGAGTCATTTATTTAAAAGATCATGAGATAATTTTTTTTTCCTGGAAGGTATAATAAAGCAATTGAGAGAGGAAATATAGTTATACAAAAATAAAAATGGAAAAAAGTGCAGTCAGGTGTAATATTTGGTGGAGGCAATATCTTCTCTAGGTTGTCTATAGGTGTTTCTGAGGTTATAAATGTTATTCTATTGTCTCAAAACTATCAGTATTGCAAATAAACAATGTGACACCACTTTGACTACTTTTCCTTTGTAGGTAAATTGTCACTTCTGCCTTGAAGTTTGACACATATTTCTCTATGCGTCAATCAACTTGGCTAGAGAGTCAATATGCACTCTTTCTCCAGCTCAGAGAAAAAGTCTATAATTTGATTAATTATTGCTTCTCCTTCACGTGTTCTTTTTACTCTTTCTAGAGTTTCCATCATTCTCGTGCTAGATCTGCTTCATGTGTTCTCCCAGATACTCAGCTTTCTTCATCATGTCATTGCCTAATTTATCCACTAAATTCCTCGACAAATAACTCTTGAGCTCCTGCTGTAGATAGTTATTCTTCCAGGTAGATGAGTATTTTGATGAACAAACCCCTTTCTCTCATGGGTTTTACCTTTTAGTGGGCGAGGACTGAAAATAAAAATTAGGTGTATTTCAAGAGAAACATAAAGCAAACGAAAGTGGACAGGAAGCACTGGTAGTTGCTTTTTCCCCAAAGTTTGCCAGGGACAGCTTCATGGGCAAATTACCATCCGTCCAGCAGAAACTGAGAGAGTGAGAGTCACGCATACAGCACGGAGGTCAAGGCAGATTCCCATCTCTTTATTTTTCCCTCCTCTTTAAAATAGTTCTTCCACTGAAATATTCTAGATTTCCATAACTTGAGTCACTATTTCCCTTTGAATTTTTCATATTACTAGTTTAAATGAAAAGTATGGTTTTCTGCTGCAGTCTTGGTGTGTGCATGTAACATCTTTGCTCTCCTTTTGAATTTCTTTCCATATGTTAACGATAGTCATTGAAGTTGTCCTCTCTGTCCTCCAGAGAATCTAATTCCTTCAAATTGTATCCATTTTATTCTAACTCATTTTTATCCCTTCCGTCCCTAAATTCAAAACTGAGTTAATTCATTGTGGCAAAGGAGATAGAAAATACCTAAGTAGGCTGATTCTGACCTACCCTCACATAGTCAGTGTACTGATAAAGTAGCCACTCTCTGCTGGCTATTGTCCTGAGGTTCCTTACACTAATTTACAAATGCTTGCCTAGCTCACAAAGCCAGAAAAGTCTGCAGAAATTGTTTCTGTTGAGAGAGGCTAACTCATTTCAGTCGCACAAGGTTTCCAGCAACCATTTTGGTCAAAGAAAGCAGTTGCTTTAAACATGGGAAGAAGAGGAAGAAACCCCTTTCAGATCATTATTTCCCTAGAATATCCAATGGATAGTTACACTTTATACAAACTAGTATTTTATAGTCAACACGAAAGTATTAGGAAACAAAATATTTTGGGGGGACTGGAGGGTAAGAGGGCTGTAAATGATTACAAGGAATAGGTGTAAGGTATCATTTTCAGTGGTAAAAAGGGAGACAATACATGGAAAAGCAGAGAGGAGCTGAAAAGACACACATAAGGGAGAAAAGAAAGATAATGGAAGTAAAAAGCTAGGAGAAAAGAAAGAAAACAACTTTATACCCCCCTCCTTTTTTTTTTTTTTCCTCAAGATGATTTCCTATAACTGCCTTAAATGCATCTCCATTATTGGGTTGCATTTTATCAGTTTGGCCAATACTTATTGGACAATTGGCTTTCCTCTCTTTCTCAGACAGAACACCCCACACTTTGTTCAATTACCGATGGAATACATGCTACTCATTTTAATGAGAAGTGTCAGGCCATGTTGGGGACACAGCATCCAGCAAGCAGACCAAAATGTCATCGTCGGCATTTTGGTAAAGGCTTCGGTAATACAGAAATCCTTGCATTTATTGCAGCTGTTTATTTTTTAAGTGAAGAGAATTCATAAAATAAAATAAATCATCAGTGAATGTAAATAGTTGATATATTTCAAATACAAGTTGTTGGAATACACATTTTTTCCAAAATATCAAGGAAATCATAAATTATATAAAATAAAACAATGTGTGATGTCATTATAACAAGTGACTGGTAGAAAGGTATTAAAGCAATGTGTTAAATAATGAAGTAACCAGCAAACATAAAACAAAACAAAGAAACTTGAAAATTAAATATTATTTGATTTTTTTAACGAGCTAGCTTCAAAGACAGTATGTATCGAAGACAGGGTCCCTTTTGGATACTTAGTATATTCTTGGTTAAAAGTTTCCAGCTGCTGAAATAGCTCCTTCAAATTCAATACTATTCTAGGAAATTGACAGGAGATAGTTGTAAAATAACTCAGAATTGTTTTCTCTGACGCTATCATCTTGAAATACTCATCACTTGTTTGAAGACTTGGAGGGGGCTCTGGGTACTCCTCCCCCCACCCTCACCCCCCAGCCTGAACCATTCTATTCTAAATAAGTTATAATTTTTGTCTCAAATGGAACACTGTGTTTACTTTTGTCGTCTTTGGATTCATCAACCAAGAATCTGATGCAGACTCACTTGTATCAGTTTCAACACTGTCATGTTCCACTTCCTAGAGAAAAGCTTTTGAAGTAAATAAAAACATTCTTAAAATAGAAGCTTTGCAATACTGCTGGATGCTCAGTCTGAGACACATAGGCACAGACAAATGTATAACAATAGACCACTCGTTTCATCAATTTATCTTTTTGGCACAAACTGGACAACTGAGTCACTATCCAGATCTCAAGACATAGTGTATAGGTTCTTCAAAACTTAAAATAAAGTTATTAGACCAAGTTCATGTATTTTGGCCATTCAAATGAGCACGATATACTTTCATCCTAGGAGACGGAAAGTTAGCATTAAAAATATTAAAACAGCAATTTCTCTGGCTCACTGTATGCTTAGACTGTGGCACAGAAAATCATAAATGCATAAAATATAATGATAGACTGAGATAAGAGCTGTAAAATTTTAAAAATAAGAACAGGTTAAAGCAGAAAAAGTAGTTGAGAAGAGCTATTTTAGGAATATTTATTAAACTCAACAGGAAAGACACCTTTGAGGAGATGGTATTTGAATAAAACCCTAAATGAAATGAACATTGAGTACCATAATTTCTGGTTAAAATGTTCCATAGATGGAAAACCAACACATACAGGGATTTGAAGCAGATGCTTAAGGTATTCAAGAAACTTCCTGTAGACCAAAGTGGCAGAAACTGAGTAATCAGAGGCACCGTGGTAGAAGGTAATGGTGAAGGGAAAGGCAGAGACAAAATACAGCTAGCATGATATGCATTTAAAGTACTTTAGATTTTATTTAAATGTTACAGGAACCCACTGAGGGAGAGTGGCAATTTTAAAACAAGTACATTCTTTTGTGTACAAAAGAGATGACAAGGAAGAAAAAACATTTCAATTCTGCTTTATCTGCAGCTCTCACCATTTAAATGATGGCAGTTTTGCCTTTTAATTGCTCAGCTAAAAACTATAGTCATTAACTGTACTCTTTTTCTCTTTAACTCAAACCAGTATAAGGGAATATCCCATAAAGTCCATCTTAAAAGTCTATCCATAATCTAGCCACTTTTTACCACGTCCCCTCTCCCATCCTGCTTTGAGTCTCTATCTTCTCCTACCCCGATTACTACATTTGCTCTTAACTGAGCTCTTCGCATCTATCTGTCCTTCTCTACAATTTTCCTTCAACACGACAGCCAAAGCATCACTTTAAAGCATAGGCAAAATAATTCATCCATTTGCCAGCAACACTGCTATACTTCCTATTTACCTTAGAGCAAAAGTCAACCACCTTAAAGTGTCATGCGTGGTCAGCAGCTGCCCCCATCTCCAGTTTCCTGTCCATCCTCACTACCTCCCCTTGTCTGGTCCTGACCCGTTACACTGGCCTCATGAGTAAGATCTGAATAGACCAGGGATTTTGCATGGGGTGCTCCCTCTGCCGTAAACACTCTTCCTCGAGATAGCAGCGTGTCCCATCACCTCACTCAAATCACTGCCCAAACACTCGCTTTCTCAAAGAGACATTCACTCACCATGCTACACACACTTGAATGGGGAGTCAAAGCAGGGAGGGAACGTGGGAGGCTAACGAGATTTCCAGATGAGAAATTCTGGTAGTTTTAACAAGAGAGTCAACTTTGTAACGATAAAAGTGTTCATATACATGAGATATATTTATGGGGAACTTAAAAGATTTACTGATAGACCAGAAGCAGACTGAGAGACAAAGAAATGAAAGAAACCATGGATCAAATAAAGAACACTGACAGATAAGCAAGTTTAATCCTAGGATTGAAAATCAACCATTACTTTGTAATGTATGAAGTGTGAGATGCCACATCAGGTTTGTATGGAAATGGACACCAGTTGACGTGGTTGGATGCAGAATGAAATTGGTTTGGTGTTTTCAGGTCAATAGAATAAGAAACAAAGGAGATACAGAATTTGAGAATGAATATACAGGTATGCTTTGTAAAAAGGTAAATGGGGATCTGCTGAGGGTGATGAGCAGAGGAGAGAAGTTCCATCAGATAGTTAGAGGTACCTGCTGGTGGTAGAAAACATTACCTAATTTCAATATTAGAGTATGAGATTGAGTGAGCTTGACGTACATGAAGTGACGATCAGAGAGTGGTAACATTTAAATCAAGGTGTTACAGGGCATGTGATTACAGGTCATGATGAATTAAAAGACATGACCATGGGAAATGGGCAAAGATCAGGAGGAGGAGGGAAAAAAACATAAAGTAATTGTCAAAGGATTTAAGCAACCAAGATGGGTAGGTTTCCAAGATAGGTATTGATGCCATGAAGGATGATGACAGCAGTGGTAGAGAAAGGGACACAAGCCTGGGGATGGACAGGAGCTAAAAGGAGAGGAGATGCTTGAAAGGAGCCTTGGGAGAAAGAAACAGAGCTTGAGAGAGAATGGTCCAAGGGTATAGCCATTGATGAACATGGACAGGCTGTTGAGGAAGAAGAGAAATGGTGTAGATGTGGCAACAAATGACTAGAGCCACCCAAGAGGACTACGGGTCCTCAGGTTTCAGTCAGAAAAAGAAACGAAAGAATACAAAGAGAATATGGCATTGGAGAACTTGCTGCTGACAAAATGATGTCCTGAGGGAACAGTGGAAAGGTTATAGGACATTGAAGGGTTGGAGGCTGTGCAGAGAAGACTGGGACTAAGATTCATTTGACCAGGTGTCCCCTGGAAGATGTAGAGGTTATATGGTGCTAATTCAAACCTTACGGACATAGCTCTGTACTAACTTCTGTCATGATGTTTTATTATTTATTATTTATGGGCAAATGAGTAGGTCCAGGACTAATGGAAGAAAGGATTACGCATGTATTTTCAAAATGAACCACTAGGGGGCCAGGGGTAAGGGTGACTTCTGTACCAATCCCCAGGGAATTCAAAATTATATTCATAGTGGCAGAAGCTATTCTTGATGGTAAAAATGTCAGTGGTGTCCCAGGTATTTTCAATTGTAACAGAGGTTCAAACCATAATCTGAAATGTTAATACTGCGTTTAAACTTTAACAAACCTTTTTCTCAGTTAAATTTCAGAATGATTTATTTGAAACGGAAAGTTAGACTTACACATATGGCTATTGATTGCAAGGAAAGAAAAATGTAGCCACCAAGCTTTTGAGATAATTAACTCCAAGAGATTGAGGTTTCCTGTTAGTTAAGAACTAGTGAGCCACCAAGTGGAAACATTCCATTAATTAACAAATTCCGCATCCAAAAGTGTGATTGCTATTTTTTTTCCAAAATTAATGTAAAAATGTAACTTTATTATATTGAAAGGAAATCTGTCGACCTATACACTTCTGTGGTACAACACTCTATTTCAAAGTCACGATGCATGCTAAAGTAGGTTGACTTGTGACAGAAACTGAAAACCCTAACTCTCTCAGGGCTGACGTGGTGAGGCGTCATACAGACTAATGAAATGCTGAAACTGACTTGAGGAAAAAAACGTACACTAATACATTGAATTGACACATAAGTTGGGCAAGCTATAATTGTGACTCCGTGAGGAGGAAACAGGACAACAAAACAAAACAAACAAAACAATAAGCTGAGAGAATAAAATAGAACATCATTATTCCAGGAACTGTCTTTGAATTTGAGGGGAGAAAATAAAAGATTCAGAAAGCAAACTCCTGTCTAACACTGTGCTGTTTGTGGTCACGAGATGCCAGTTGAATTCTTATGTCTAATGTCTTAGTGTCTTTCTCAAGGAAGTACTTTAGATCTAGTCCTTCTGTGCAAGTAGAGAAACTGCTACCGTCACCACGTTTCTATTCTCCTCTCTTCATTTTACTTCTTCCCCAACTCCACACCTTTGCCCCCAGATTCAGAGCAAAAGAACAAACTCTTGGGTTGAAGTGTGTGGATACAGCAAGGGAGAAGATAAAGGAGGCTCTTCCGCACTGGTGCTGTTTGGGTTCAGTGCAGCACCTCAAGAATTGCGTAGAAATACGCATTTGCAATCCTCACCAGGAAGTATTGAGTTAGAAACTCTAGGGGCAAGAGACAACTATTTGTGTTTTAAACAGCTCTTCAGGAGAGTCTAACACAGCTACACTTTGGTGCAGCTAGAGTGAGAATCACTTTTAGAAAAAATATACATTTTAAGATAACAATGCACAGATAATTCTTTTGCTAAAGGCATTGAAGTCAAAGGGCTTTTATTTTTCTTATTTTCAGTGATTCTCTTAATCTCCTCTGAGAAAAGAAGAACAGTCTTCCAGACTAGTTTTTGTCACTGTTTTAACTTCATGTTTTATTAGTTTATGTTGATAACATCACCATCACTTCATCTGAGTCAAAGTTAACAACTTTTTTAACTATCCATGGTGAGTTGCAGAAGGGATGAGAATTTGGGTGCTGGAAATACTGTTTTTGTGTTTCAAGTTTCACTACATTCTTATAGATTTCTGAGCTCAGATTTTCACTCTTTGTTTGAATTAGACTGTGTTATTTCTGTCCCATTGAAACAATTTGGTTTTTACTCTCCTGTCACTTTCCTAATATTTCCTAATATCTCCTATCAAGCTCTATTAACCAGGAGTCTAATTTAGCCAAAGGATGAGACAATGATTTTAATTATGTAGATTCAAATGAGCACAATGTGCGTTGTGCTCAATGTAAATTCTTAAAGAAAATGGGCAATCTCAACAATTAGGACACATAAAGTGGGTCATATTAATTTCATGAGTTGTTCATTCATTTCAAAGTTGTTACAACTTGTTACCTACTTGATGTAATTCATCCATCCTAGAGAAATCTAACTTGCATTTCTATAACACTCATCCTATCAAAACCACACCTTACAAAGCATTCAAGATCAAATTGCATAATTTTAAGCTTATTAATAATAGAAAAATAAACTGAGAGATGACAGTAATCGAGTTTTCAAGTTTTCCCTTTGATGATAAAATTTAAAACAAAGCCTTTTAGACAAGCAGAATAGTGCTAATAAGGACCAATGAAAGTATCATACTTGATAAAGAATACATTTTATATATAAAGGTACATTTACCCCATTTATATAATGCTATCCATATCTTTAAAAGTAGATTACTTTTCTAAGTAGATTCACAAATATACTAGCACTATGAGGCTTAGAACTAGAAATTATAATTAAAAAGTCCCTATTTTTAAAAGGACAGATTTATTGTTGAGTGAATATAAGATTGAATGCACTCACTAATTTCATGGGATGGGTAAGATCTAAGATAGTGAAATGATGAGGTTTCTCTTCATTCTCTTCTGAAAATGTCAAATTTAAGAAACTGAGTATGTTTTTTTATTTTTTGTAAACGTGTGTTTAGATTCCTTTGAAACTGATGGAAGTACTGTCCACTCTACACTGTGATGTGCATGAAAGTTTCTTTTCAGTGTCTTTTAAGGCTTTCCTGTACCAGAGCTTTTAATTTTCTGCTTTTATGAATATTCTAAGATTTTGAGGTTGTTTACTGCCCTTCAATAATGCCCAAAAGAACTTACTTTGAGCAGCTGGATAAAAATTAAGCAAGTGTGAAGAGTACAAATTGTACTTCTTAATGGTGTGAGAAAGTATCTACAAAGTTAGTTAAAATTGTTTAAAATTATATGCCCAGATAACTAGGTCACTTCTGTCATTTACAAGTGGGTAATTTTTAGCAAGTTTTTATTTAAATAAGGCACTGCTTCCTAAAACTTTGCCTAAAGATCCTAAATGAAAACTACCAGCTGAGGCCTGTGAATTACAGAAAGAGATAATTACTCTATACTTTCAAAAGTTAATATTAACATTGTATGTGTACAGTAGAAATAATGCTGTGGATACTTCCATCATCTCTTCTTTCTAGACCTTCCAATATTATTCAGTTATCCTACAAACTTCCATCATAAAGCAAAATATATGTTTTATAACTGTATGTTCAAATTATGTCTGAGAATTTCTCAAGAATTTATTTAAAACCAATACCACAACGTTTAAATAGCCCATAAAAACACACTCACATTTTTCTACTTCATTTGGAAATAAAATATTGTAAGCCATTAAATAAAATTTAAGCTTAAAACAGAACATTGTTTTATTTCTGTCCACATGGTTTTAAGATTTCATATATTTTTGTTTAAAAATAGGAAATTAATTAATCATACCTGCAATGGTCATCTTTGTCATATTTTATACTTGTGGCATTGGTCTTGCAAGGAAATGACCCGTGTGGTGTTTGAAGTCGCTTACAAAGCTCGCCTGTCGGTATTGGCAAACACATGCATATGATATCCTAGAAAAGATTAAAAGGTATTTTTTACACAAATGTTTTAGGTATTTCAAATATAATGAGTGGATTCTTACATGGGGAGGGGAGAAAACTATTTACCTAAGCAGGTAGTAGAATTTCTCAGTTAATAATGTGGAAGATTCTATTTTCCAAAATAACCCAACATCATTTCCCATGTCACAGCCTATTTCTACTACAGTATTTCCACACTCCCCTAACTGAGAGTTGAGGACCACACTTCCCTCCTTGAGTGTAAGCAAGCTGTGACTCTGGGAAAAGATGTGCTGTGACTTTCAAGGCTAAGTTTAAAAGACCTCTGATTGTCTTGGGCTGTTTGCTATTGGAATCCAGCCACCATGATGTAAGGAAGACCAAGCCACATGGAGAAGTTATACTTAGGGTTCTGGCTAATTGTTGGACCTGGCTGACAACCAGCATCAACCACCAGACATGTAAGGAAGTCAATAAAATATGAATTTGAATTCACATTATAAATTCGAGAATGAATCTTATTAAAAGGAAAGATACTCATTTGTAGGAATTATTAAATGATTTCCTAGTCTTATTTCTTTGACTATTAAATTAAAAAGTTAAAATATAATGGTAAATATAATCAAATAATGGACAAAAAATTGTTTTAAATTACTAAAAATGAAAGTTTACACAATTACATTGTTCACATGGGAGCATTCTAGCAGAAGAACAAAAAAGATGAAATGGAAGATTGTTTCTGAATTTATGGTTTCTATTTAAAATAGGAAAAAATGAAAATGAACAAGTTAAGCAGTTTTCTGATTTTTCTGAACACAAAAAATCATAATATGTTAATTAGAACTTCAATTACTTGTACTTTTCAGACAGGTTAGTAATGATAAAAAATATTTTCAAATATCCCCCTTGTATGATAGATTCACCCTTACCTTTGGAATATGAATGCCGTCAGTATTATTCTGACATGGTATCAGTGAACACTCATTGACATCAGTTTCACAATTTTGATTGAGAAATCCTTCCAGGCATTCCCCGATGTAAGCAGAGCTCTCGTTTTGACTAATTCCTGCTTTCCAACAAGACTGAGAAACACAGTGTTCCATTGACTCCTCACAGGATGGACCTTAAAAGATGACAAATACAGAGAAGGAAAACATGAGCATAGATGTGCAGCCAACTTAGTATAGGAAAAGGCTCTGGAGTTCATGAAATCTTTTCTAACACATTTATCATGGTGAATTTACATATCATAGAATTCACTCATTGCAAATCTAGAATCCAGTAATTTTTGCAAATGTATGGAGCTACTGGACCCTCAGCATCAGTGTTAGCACATCTCCACTACCAAAGAAGAGCTCTTTAACGGTCCCTTCTTGTCCCCAGCTCCATCCCCATGCAACCATTAATCTTTCTGTCTCTAGAGATTTGCTGTTTCCGGGCATTTCATACAAATAGAATACTAACAACATACTATCTTTTGTGTTTGGCTTCTTTTCCTTAGAAGAAAGTTTTTGAGGATTTTTCATAATGTATCACTATGTTGTTACTCTTTATTGCTAAAGAACCAATTCAAAACTACACATTATTTTATTCATTCACAAGCTGGTAAGCATTTGGGTTGTTTCCACTTTTTAACTTTTTTACTGAGATATAATTGACAAATAACATTATGTCTGTTTCAGGTGTATAATGTAATGATTCAGTATTTGTATGTATTGTGACATCATCACCACCATAAATCTAGTTAACATTTATCATAACACATGGTTACAATTTTTTTTCAAATTCTTTTGTCAATTTACATCTTCCCTTGTTTACTTCTTGGTCAGTCCAACTACAGATACGTCAGTTTTGTTTTTATCAAAAGCCAGTGTTTGTTTTTATCAATTCTTCTTGGCAGCTTTAATGATTTTGCCATTAATCCTTTCTTTTTTGTCTTTTGGGTTCAGTGTGCCCTTCTTTTTCTAGCCAGTCAAGGTAGAAGCTTAGACTATTGCTTTTACACATTTTTCTTTTTTAATGTAGAAATTTAAAACTATAAACTTCCCTGAAAGCATTGTTTTAGCTAAATTTCATAAATTTTGATATGCTATGGGTGTGTGTATTCCACTGTAATCCTTCTTTGACTCAGGTTGTCTTAGAAATTTGCTTAATCTCCAAATATTTGGAGATTTCTTAAAATTTTTCTGCCATGCATTTCTAATTTAATTCCATTAGGACTAGAGAGCATGTTATCATATGACTCTAATTCTTTCAGACGTATTGAAACTAGATTTGTGGCCAAGTTTACTTGTTTTCACATTGTCTACCAACAGCAGCGTTGAACGTATGCACCCTTGACACTGGATGCAATGTGAGAGAAGATATCTTCTTAAATTTGTGCCCCAGGAAAGTCACCTGCCTTGCACTAATCCCCACCCTAAGATTGTGTGAATAGAACAAATAAAGCAGTGACTTTAAGGCCTAAATCTGGTAGCCCCACTGCAGCTTTCATAAGATCAGGATCAGTACATGTTTCATCACAGAGTTGAGAGGTGTTTGTCAGCGATGGGTCAGCATGTTACCATTAGGCACCTCCTAGTGGCAATAAAAGTTACCTGCTGGACTGGCCTGACAAGCTTTGCCTTATCTGTTATGTCTTGGGCTTCAAAAGCAAAACATACTCTTTTACTCCTTGTTGGCCTGAATGGGCAATTCATATGTACTGGAAAGAGCTGAATGGATATTTGACTTCCTGCTAAAAATGGCATACCTGGCCTCCAGAAATTATCCAGAAATTTAAAAAATATATATGTGTACTTCAAGTTCATAAACCTTGTCAACCAGTCCCTCTATAATCCAAGGCCAAGAAGTATATAATATGTTCATTGGAAAAAAAATCTTTATATAAAACTCTAGTTATTGTTACTTAGCAACAATATACAAGCCAAATCAAAAACAAGAACACTTAGTATATATACTGTTAATAGATTTGAAGTTTGGATTCTGTCCCAAACTCTAAAATATAAAGGCAATATAAAATGTTGAATGACCGCACCATTGTCAGTGTTACAATAAAATAACTCAACGTCTAACTTCAGGATATTAGTACCTGGATAATTATTCTGATCACACAAAGAAGAATGAATATGTATTTCTCAATGCTGTGATATACTAACATATTATCGTATTAAATATTTGTATGAAATAAAACTTAATTATATTTAAGACATAAAGGTTAGTTAGCATCGTGGGAAGAATTGTTTGAATGATACGACTTCATATATATGTAATGCTTGGCATTTCCATGGCACTTGCATTCATTATATCTGATAAAATTCTTAAGATAAACCTGAGATGTATATATAAAAGGTCTTTATTATCCAGTTTTTTTTGAAGTGAAAAACTCACTTTGCTAGAGGTCAAGCAACTTGCAAAATGTCAGACTGTTGGTTGATTAATGGCAGATTAATAATAAAAAAAAGTGTGCATTCCACTTAATCCTATTATAAATCACCACAACACATACCCACTAGATTTGTTCTTTAAAAAAGAGATTATGACTCAAAAATCACTTGACTGTTAGCATTAGTCTTTTAGGCACTTAGATAAGTAGGGACACCAGGTAGATGAGGTGGAAGAGAGAGAGGATGGTCTCTCCTCTCTGGAAATTTTAGGTAATATATTGTAGCAACTCTAAACAATGATCCATACTCCTCCCAACCATGGGTTTTTGTCTTTGTTATTTATTTATCTTCTTGCTTGTTTGGTGACTTGGACGTGTTAGTTAGTTAGATAAGTGGATGCACCAGGCAGATAAGGTGGAGGAGAGGGTGGGTGGTCCAGAAGATGGTGTTACTCCCGCCTCCAGTATAAAGGGGTTTTTCTTCCTCTAAATGAGCGCCAGCAGGAGACAGTTAGAACCTGACAGCCACAACTGTATGGTAGCAACAAGGATGCAACCTGATGTGACCCAATGCTCATTGTAATGTGATTAGCATTGTGGTTTAGGCACCATCCCCTACCCCGGGCTTTTCTGTGTGCATCATGGGTAGGGACGGGGGAGGAGCCAAGATGGCAGAGTAGAGAGACTCACAACTTGCCATCTCCTACAAATACACCAACAATTACATCTACAAACTCATTGAATCACACAGAACAACTAATGAATTCTGGCAGAGTGTCTCTCATTTCAAACTACAAGAGGATTCTCAGAAAATCTAGTAAGAAAAAAAAAGAAAAAAAAATAGCCCTCAGTGCTCTACTAGAACATGACTTCAACAAGGGCATGATCAATGCACTGAAGGAACTAAAAGAGACTATCAATAGAGACAGAGAATGCTTATAAAGGAAATTGAAAGTATAAAGAGGACCCAATTAAAAACAGAAAACTAAATGAATGTCTGAGATAAGAGCCAAGATAAAAGCTGTCAAAAGCAGACTAGACAAGGTAGAGGAATGAGTAAGTGACTTAGAAGACAGGATAACAGAAGTCAATCAACCAGAAGAGCAGACAGAAAAGCAAATAAGAAGCAGGGAGAGCAACATAAGGGACCTATGGGATAATATAAAGCATGCCAACCTATGAATAATTGGGGTCCCAGAAGGAGAAAAAAGAGAAAAGGAGATTGAAAAGGTATTTTAAGAAATCATGACTGCAAACTTTCCAAAGCTAACGAAGGAAACAGATATCCAAGTACAGGAGGCACAGAGATTCCCAAACAAGAACTCAAACAGACCTACACCAAGGCATGTTATAATTAAGAAGAAAGAGAGGGTTTTAAAGGTAGCAAGAGGAAAACAAAGTTACAAGGGAACCTCCATAAGGCTTTCAGGTGATTTCTCTACACAAACACTGCTGGCTAGAAGAGACTGGCAAGATCTATTCAAAGTTCTGAATGAGAAGAAGCTGCAACTTAGGGTACTCTATCTGGAAAGATTATCCTTTATAGTAGAAGAGAAATAAAGAATTTCACAGGCAAGCAAAAACTAAAAGAATTCAGCAATACTAAACCCATATTAAAAGAAATACTGAAAGGTCTGCTCTAAATAGAAAAGAAACAGGAAGCTACAGAAATGAGAAAACCATAATTGGAAATGTGATAGCTACATTGAGTTGTAAGAGAACAAACATGAAGATATAAAAATAAATACATAAAAATAAAGAATATAAAAATCATAAAAAGGTGAGAGAGGAGAGCAAGAAAGATTTTGTTCTCTCTTTTTTCCTTCTTCTTTTCTTCTTTTTTTAGGATGTGTTTGAGCCTGCATGACCATCAGTCTAAAGCAAACAGATACAGTAGGGGGTTAACATACTTGGAAAACAGGGTAACCACAAATCAAAAGCACACAGTAGAGTCACAGAAACCAAAAAGAAACCAAGCCAATACAAAAGAAAATTATCAAGCCACAAAAAGGAAAGCAAAAGTGGAAAGAAGGGAATAAAAAAAAAATACCAAATCAACTGGAAAACAAAGTTTAAAATGGCAGTAAACACACACCTAACATTACCGTAGATGTCAATGGACTAAATGCTCCAATCTAAAGACACAGAGAGGCAGATTGGGTAATAAAACAAAAGCCTACAATATGCTGCCGACAAGAGACCCACTTTAGAGTGAAGCACACGCACAGATGAAAGTGAGAGGAGGGAAAGATCTTTCATGTAAATGGAAATGACAAGACTGTGGGAGTAGCAATACTCATATCACACAAAACAGACTTTAAAACAAAGGCCATAAAGAGAGTTAAAGAAGGATACTATATAATGATCAAAGGAGCCATACAAGATGAGGATATTATGCTTATTAAATTATATGCACCCAATAGAGTAGCACCTAGATATATAAAACAAATACTAACAGACATAAAGGGAGAAATTGATGAGTAGGAGACTTTAACACCCCACTAAGACCTAAACAAGCAATTCTTCAATGAAGACAGACAAATGGCCAATAGGCACATGGAAAAATGCTCAGCATCACTAATTATCAAAGAAATGCAAATCAAAACTACAATCAGATATCATCTCCAACCCAGTCAGAATGGCCATCATCCAAAAGTCCACAAACAATAAATACTGGAGAGGGTGTGGAGAAAAGGGAACCCACCTACATTGCTGGTGGGAATGTAGTTTGGTGCAGCCATTATGGAAAACAGTATGGAGATTCCTCAAAAGACTGAAAATAGACTTATCATATGATTCAACAATCTCAGTACTGGGCAATATCCAGAGGGAACTTTAATTCAAAAAGATACATGCACCCCAATGTTCAGAGCAGCACTATTTACAATAGCCTAGACATGGAAGCAACCTAAATGTCCATCAACAGATAAAGAAGCTGTGGTCTGTTTATACAATGGAATACTACTCAGCCATGAAAAATAACGAAAGATTGCCATTTGCAGCAACATAGATAGACCTGGAGATTCTCATTCCAAGTGAAGTAAGCCAGAAAAAGAAAGAAAAATACCATATGATATCACTTATATGTGGAATCTAAAAGAGAAAAAAAAAGACAAATAAACTTATTTATAAAACAAACTCACAGACATAGAAAACAAACTTATGGTTACCAGGGGGGAAGGGGTTGGGAAGGGATAATTTGGGAGTTTGAGATTTGCAGATACTAACTACTATACTAAAATAGACAAATGACAAGTTTCTTCTGTATAGCACAGGGAACTATATTCAATACCTTGTAGTAATTTATAGTGAAAAAGAATATGAAAACTAATATATGTATATTCCTGTATGACTAAAGAATTGTTCTGTACACCAGAAATTGACACAACATTGTATACTTCAACAAAAAGTATATTTTTTATAAAATGGGGCAAACATGATTAAGCACTCCAGGGGCAAAGCCATCAATCAAAAGGCCACCCCTAAGCAAGGATATAAGACAAAAGAGTCAAACAAAGGCCATTGCTATCTGCCCTTAGATCAGCCTGCCTCCCATTCTTGGAGGTGTACTGTCCCTATGCTAATAAAAGCTTTAACTACACAACACTTTTTTTCCTCCTGTCTGAATTCTTCTCCTTCAGGTGAGACAAGAACCGAGGTCTTACCCTTTTGGGGTAGCAAGTCCAATATTCCCACCCCAGGATACAACATCATGTAAAATATAAAAAGACACATAAATAAATAAATGTTACTTTGGCATCTTGTACAAACAAACAAACAAAATCTCTCAATGTATAAATATACCTCTGTGCATATCTGTCGTGGCAGTTTCCAAAGTAATCCACAGGGAAAAATAGTGAACAGTGAAATGTGCATTTTTTTTTTTTTTTAGTATTTATTTTGAAGTAATTCACACAAAGTTGCAAAGATAGCACTGACAAGTCCTGGGTGCAGATACATCCCATAGAACTGTAATGCAGTATCAAATGAGGAAATCAACATTAGTACGATGCGTGGGTACAGCTCTGTGCCCTTTTATCATATGTGTAGATTCAGGTAACACTGCCTCTAACAAGGTAGGGAACTATTTCATCACCACGAAGATTTCCTTTATGTTACCCCATTATAGCTTCACTCGTCCCTGTTTCCCTTACCATTTTTTAGCCACTGGCAACCATTAATTTGTTCTCCATCTCTATAGTTCTGTCATTTCAATAATGTTATACAAGTAATATGTGGCTCTTTGAAATTGACTTTTTTTTTTCCCACTTATAATGCCCTTGAGAGACTCTAAGTTCTTATGGACTTAGCTTTGCTGTGGGAAATTTAAAAGAAACTTTTGTACAGACTTGGTGTGAAGTAGCAGGGGATGGGGCACAGAACCAAAGGAGCAGTAACAATCCACTGAACAGTGAGGGAGGGGGTCAGCAATCAGTCAGATCCCCAGCTGACATCTCACTAATGACAATTGCAATTTTTGGAACAATGTGGTGGAGACAGTAAAGCCCATCTGTTATTCCAAAGGCGACATGAACTTCTAAGCCGTGTTTATGAGCTGGACATGTTCTAGCCAGTGAGATCCTAGGAGAAATTCTGTGTGTTCAGTCCAAGACAAAGCCTTTGAGTGTGAATACACATCCTTCCATCTCTCCCCATCTTTCCATCTCTCCCCATCTTTCTTTCACTGGCCATTTGGAAGCCACATGTTCTAGTTGGCACACCTCACATATTTCAGCCGTCTAGATTCCTGAGTCACCACTTGGGAAAGAGGCACCAAGCTTCCAATGACCTTGGTATAAGAAAAACATTGAGTGAAAGTGCAAAGTGTCAAGTGAACATAAATCTAGCCTACAATGACAACCACTGAACACTCTACCAAAGTTGAGGTTCTGCCATAATGAGAACTTAAAACTGGTGGTATTGGCTTCCTGAATGGTGGGCACCAAGGAAATGTGAAAGGGTGAAAGGGTGACGATTCATGTTATAAAGTGTCACCTGATATGACTGGAGAGAAACTGAAAAGCAAGCTTTCTCAACACCTATAGCAGAAGCGGTTGGAAGACACAAATGTAGTAGAATGTTTCAGCTGCCATTTACTGCTTTTGGTAAGATAATAAATAAAATAGGCTATGGTCTATCTGCAAACAAATAAAAGAATGGATATATTGGAAATATCAGGGACCAACATTAAGAACTAAAAAACTAAAATAAAATCATTTGTGGGCATGGATTGGTATGGCCTAGAATATATAGGCTCTCTTTCTATCTCTTCAATATATTAAAATGTTTGAATGATTCACCATGTGAAAATAAACCTCGTTATATCAAAATATAGGGCATTAAAAAAATCTATTCAGCGTTAAAAGAATTAGAGGGCAAATGCAAAAGTAGGTGATACATCTTTTCATTTTTAGACATTAAAATATGCATACAGCCATGCATATATAAGACACATTGTCCACATAATTTAAACTATTAAGCAGAAATTCTACTAAATCATCTAAGTACATTTTACCTTAATGGTAATCTTAATGGGGCTTCTATAAAACAAACTAGCTCTGCTCTCCTAAGGAGGTGCATATATCCACTAAAAAGTGACAATAAAGAGAAGATCATTTTAGACTACAATATTTTATTATGATTTTAGTAAGTTTTTTAGGTCACTCCTCTAATGAAGTGTCAAAATTTCTAAAGCAATTCGGTGTAATATAGTGCATAGCAGTTAGTCGAGCGTTTAATCCATGAAAGTTCATTTCAGTCTACTTTCATGTAAGAATGAAGCTGTTACACCCTAAGGACAGACCACACAGAGACGTCATCACGTAGGAGAGTGACTGGCCTTTCATTCCTGCGGGAAGAGAAAGGAAGAAACGGCTGCTAGTCCTGCTCAAGGACTAGAAAGGTGCAGTAAGCAACAAACATGAGAAAACTAAAGAAAGACAGCCAACTTGTTGACTCATGTTTGAAGAATTTGTCAAGATGAAGAATTGCTTCAAGATATAAAAGGGAATTTGCTGCAAATATTTAGTATTCATCTATGTTAAAAGTCATAAGGTGAAATATTGGTATTTAGGTATTTAAGATAAATGAAAAACTATTCAAGCTATTCATTTTCTGCATGCCTTAGCAAATACTATTTAAGTACCCTTATTCTTAGGTTATTAATTCAGTTTCATGGCATGAAATTTTAGCAGCTAAACATATCAGCTTTGTTAAGTTCCTAACATGTGACTCTCACTAAGAAAGTAAAGTGAGAATTTATTAAGAGACGGATAGCACGCTCTCAAGGGGAGAGCGGGCAGGCTCAGGTGAGCAGCTGCCCTAAGCTCCTTTGGCAGGTTGGTTACATAGAGTGTAAAAATGAATGGGTGGAATATTCATTGGGGACAGAAAGGTTTGAGATCCTATTTCTTGATTTTCATCCCAACTCCACCTTTTGTCCTTATTTAGTCTGGATCGAAAGTGTCATGGCATCAGTGCATGATGGGTACTTCTGATCTGCAAGGCTAATTTACTGAAATGAGGGCATAGTGAGCAAAAGGTTACATTAGGAAACTGGAGATCCCTGTCTTTTCCTACCTTTTTGATGGCCTCCAGGCCTCTTGTCACCCCAAAATGTGTGGCCACTTATCAGCAAAGGTGCTCCTGCTTTTCTTTCTCTGCCCAGGGACCCCTGGTTCTTACATGATGTGTGTTTTCCTGCATTTGGCCTGTGTCCCTCCTTTCTGCCCAATTCCTGCCATTTGGCCTGTGTCCCCCTTTCTCTGCTCATATCTAGCTATCTGCCTCCTCAAATAATTATATCCACTATTAAAGACTGAAATTTTGTGTCCCTCTCAAATTCATATGTTGAAACCCTACATTAATGTGATGATATTAGGAGGTAGGGCCTTTGGAAGGTAATTAGGATTAGAGGAGCTCATGAGAATGGAGCCCTCATGAGTGGGATTCATGCCTTATAAGGTCCTGAGAGACTTCCTCTCTGCTCTCTGCTTTGGGAGAGCATCATGAGAAGCTGGCAGCCTGCAACCCGCATGCCTTCACCCACACCTGACCGTGTGCCCACCCTGATCTTAGACTTCCAGTCTGCAGAACAGGGAGGAGTAAGCTCCTGTTGTTTATCAGCCACCTGGTCTATGACAGTTCTGTTCCAGCCGCCCAAATTGACTGAGATGTCCATTACAGAGGGGTAAATGAGGCACAGGGAGGGTAGTTCAAGAAATACACCCAATCCTGTATCATTCCTCAGAAACTTTGCAAGACGCACAAAATACAAAATTTCTTTCAAGATGTACCTAGAGATATGTGTCATGAAAAGAACAAAAGTTACCTAGGAGCAAATGGATAGGGTCCCTAAAATAAATCTACTCACAATTCTCAAATTCAAAGCAGCAGGAAGCTGAAGGCCAGACTGTTTCTGGAACTCTCTGTTAGGGTACAAGGAGGGTGTAAGGGAATCCAAATCAGACTTTGGGAGCGTATTGCAAAGAAGGATGTAGATCACATATGCCAGGGAGCAATTTTAGCTTAGGATGCATGAGACTACCATCCATCAGATAAGTTTTCATTCAATAAATGCAAGTTTTCTAGTAGAGAAAGTACACTTCTAATTAGAAAACTATTTTCTAGCAACAACAAATTGGTGTTAACAAAAAGACAAGGGAAGAAGATCTGCCATTAATACTAAAAGTTTCTACCTCAAGGTCACAATCAATGTCTCTCCAATTAGGTAGGAAAGTAAAACCTCTGTAAATCTAATTTCATTTTCATGTTTAATCAAAGCCTTACAGATCTGAACAGGAATCTGCTCAATCTCTGGCTGAAAGCATGTCAACACCCAAATACCAGACAAACTTGGTTGTTTCTCAGTGAAAGTGAGAGAATAAAGCAATGAGATCATATGTGTGAAAAGAGTCAGTATTTCAAAGGAAGAGTTGAAAAGTAGAGCAAACATCCTTCTCTGGATCAGAGACACTGGTAGAAGGAGAATAAATAGAAATGTACAATTCATGGATTGATAGAGCAAAATAAGATGTTTTTTGAAAAGAAATATTAAAGTCAATCTTTCAGTAATTCTTACCATATACTGAAAGAATATATTTACTTGACATTCAGAATATTGAAATGGTGACTTATATACATATATTTGATTATATGTATTAAAAGGAGAATGAAGTATAACATAATAATTAATAATTCTATACTAGGAAAAACTGAAAACTGGAAAAAAGCATGCACAAAATTAACACAGATGAATACAGAATGGCTGACCATACCAATAACACAAAACATAATCTGTAAAGAAAATAATTAGAGAATTACCCAAAAGGACACTGAGCCTGAGTTTTCTGGATCATTGAAGTTTGTCAAAAGTGTAAAATTGGATTCATTATGTTCCACAACAGCCTTGTTCAAAGAAATAAAATGCCAATTAAAATTTGAAATTTTCTAGTAGCTACATTAAAAAAAAAAATAAACCAAGCAAATTAAGTTAATTTTAATAATACACTTAATCTACCCCTAATTGTTCCCAAATACAATTATTTCAATAATCATCAATATATGATGTTATTAGTGTCATATTTTATTTAATTTTTTTTATAGTGAGACTTTGAAAACTGAAGTGAGAAAGTGTGTTCTTTGCACTTATAGTCATAAGGTGCTAGTGGTTCTGTCCTGGACAGCATATTTCTAAATGGAGGAAAATGTAAATCTTCTAATCTGCATCTCACAGAGCTATTCTGAACTTGGAATCAAACACCTTACTGAGCATAACATTTAATTTCAGTCCCATGCCTAAGGATCGAGGAAGCTTAAGTGAAACATGAGCAATTAAATCTGACATTGAAAAGTAGTACTAAAACACAACCAAGTTAGGTCTATCCTGAGGTTGAAAATTTTAGAAAACATATGAATACAATGTCACAGTAATACAAATAAAAGTCTATAAATCTGAGGGACATTGAAATGAAATTGTTCGGACACTATCCCCGTATCTCATATCTTACAAAAATTATCAGTACAGTCAGATTGGATATTTACATGTGATGGGTAAAACAATAAAAGTTTTAGGAAGCAAGATTTCTTAGATATTACCCAAATCATTAAAATTTCATGAAGAGTAAGAACATCTACTTATTCAAAGACACCACTGAGTGACTGAAAACTAAGTGAGAGAAAATGAGACAAAATATTTTTAACACTGATAATTAGTGAATAGTGTATTTTCGGAACTCCTACAGATGAATAAAATATGTAAATTATATGTATGCATATTTATATATTGTGATATACATGTTATACAAACTCTCTAAACAGTTTTTATATATACATAAAACAACTCAATGAATTTTGACCAAAAATCTTAGACTCTTCGCCAAAAAGATATCAAGTGCCCAATAAAGGTTCAAAGCATTCACTATTATTAGTAAATATAGAAATAAAAATTAAACCAAAATAAAATGATACTATGTAGTTGCCAGAGTGGCTGTAATAAAAATGGGTGATATGCTGAGTGACGCGTGTTTGCATAGAAAAGGGAAGTTTCATATGTGCAAACTGGAGTGTAAGTTAGCACAACCCCTTTGGAAACAATGTGTTATTAATTGCTAATATTTAACAAATACATAAACCATGACCACAAAGTCCACTGATATGCATATGTAATTTGTATACATATATGCAATATAAATATGTATATATGTACATATGCATATATGCATAGATATATATTTACAAAGGAGAAACAAGACACAAGTGCAAGAAAGCTTACAGTAGAATTTTTCATAATAGTCGCAAACTAGAAATTGTCCAAATGATGTCTGTCCTCATTACATCAGACACGTAATTTTGATATGCTTATGCAATTGAAAAGCACACAGTGATGCATTTAGCTAAAGCTACTCGTGCAAGAATAACATGAATAAAAAAGTAGACAGAATAGACAGCATACTGTAAAATTCCATTCATATAAAGAACAAATGAAGAAAAAGAAGGCTAAATTATAAAAATTCAGAAGAGTCTTGATCTTTGGGAGTAGAGAATCGGATATAATTCCTCGGAGGGGTATGAAGAGAACTTCTGGGATGCTGGCGATACTTTATTTCTTGATCTATGTCCTAGTTATGTGGGATTTTACATTATGAGAACTCTGTATTCATAACACTAAATGCAATTTAAAAATACGTGAAATTAAAGCATGCCCAATATTAAAATTAAAAAAAAAACTGGTTAAAAACAACTTCTATTATACGTGATAGGACGATGTTTCTCGCTGTTTCTAAAGGTTTGCTTATGTCATTGGCAATCTAACGTGAGCCAACCTCAGATTCACCAGAGGACTTGTTAAAACAGATTGCTGGCCCTCGTCTCCCAAGTTGGGGTGTCAGTGGGTCTGCATTCATTGCCTCAAATTGAGAATTCTCATTTCCAACAGCTGATACTGTTGATGCTGGACCACACATGATAAAGCACCGACGTCTGCTATTCTCTTTGAAAGAGACTTCCCTCTTTATAGTCCCCTGACCAACGCATCCAGCCCCAGCTAAACCAAGTAGTAGGTTTCCCTGTTCCCAACCACAACCCCTACCGTTAGGGGGCGCTCTTCTGCGCATCCATAGTGCTGTCCTTAGAAGTTACCCATGCTTCTTATCTCTCTGTCTAGGTTTTTAATTTCTCCAGTTTATACTGGCATTCCTTAGGGCTTATTTTAATCCTTAGAATTATTTTGATTTTTGCTTGTTGAATAAATAAACGAATCCCACTGAGTTCTCAATTCCCTGCACGGTTGGAGTTTTCTTTCGCGTTCCTGTGTTTCTCGTCTTCAGTTCTCCCTATGTCAAATTTCAGCCCAGACTCCTCAGGGCTCCCTTCCTCCTATATCCCTAGTGTGTAATGAATTGATGGAACTTGTGTCCAGACAGCCTCCTGCCCTACTAACTCAGACGGAGACGGAAGAGGGTTCTTTTGTTTGTTTGTTTGTTTGTTTTTTCCCTTCCTATGTATGAAATTCTGTTTGCCTCTTTTCTGGCTGAGGGCACCATTCCTCTCAGTAAATTGCCAGAAAATTCACAATCAATTGCTTTCATTATGCCCCCCAGTGACTGACTTCATTTCTGTTTTTCTTTTCCCCTTTTCTCATCTAACCTTGCTCTGAAGACTTTTCTCATGTCTGTGAATTATCTCATTTCTTTTCTTTATTCCAGCTTTACTTTCCACAAAAACACTTCCCTAGAAAATAAATACTTTCCTGTTTTCTTCACCCTCTGCTTTCAGAACTAACACTTCCCTTACCATGTCTTTTCCCATCTTCTATCTGGGTCACCAAACCCTGCTTTTAATATATGATATTAAATAAATACAGTCATCCTCTTGTGTTTGAAAAATATGTTTTCTATGTTTAATAAAAAGTCTCTGTTTTACATTCCATCAAATCCATCTATTTTTATGAATCACAATTACATTCTTTAGAGAAGACTTAGAGAATATATCTTAATTTTATAAATGCTTTGAAATTTTGTTTCTACTACAGAAATATTCAATTACTCTGGTATTCAGGTGATGTGCTATGTATTAATTTAGGTGTGAACAGGTAAAGGACCATCACATTTGTGAATATTGCAGAAATATTATGCCTTCAACTACCCTCAGACCTAGAAGCTATTATCAATAAGGGGCAAGGATACTTCCTCTGCCTTTCCACCTTTCAATGCATAGAAACCATTCCTCTACATTTTCTGCTCAGCTGTAATTCAGGTCAGGAAGGTAAACCATAAATAAAGTCATGGGTTGTTTTTCTTCTTTGGCATCTTTGTATCTAAGAGTCTTATTCTAGACATTTATAACCAAATAGCAATTGAATGACTAATGTAACTAAATGTGCATCTCAGTTACAAAGCTTATTTTTGACCAATTGTCTTGATCAGCTGCAAAGCCTTTGGCTGTATAAATATATATTTGATTATAAAGTTAATATTGAATACTATGGTTACATACTCTTTCGTAAGGGTAGGAGATTGCCAAGATGGTGGAGTAGAAGGATGTGGAGCGCTCATCCTTTCCCATGAATACAGCAAAAACTACATCTGCCTGTGGAACAAATCTCACAAAATACCTACTGAACTTTGGCAGAATATCTCTTACAACCGGAAATACAAGGAAATCCTCACACAACTGGATAAATGACAAGTTTCTACTGGATAGCACACGGAACTAGATTCAGTATCTTGCAGTAGCCTATAATAAAAAGAATATGAAAAGAAATATATGCATGTTCATGTATGACTGAAACATTATGCTGCACACCAGAAATTGACACAGCATTATAAACTGACTATACTTCAATAAAAAAAAGGGTAGGAAAACATTATTTTGTATATGAATAATAAATAATGACTGGAAAAGGGACATTTCAAAAACCTTGAACTTCAAACTAATTTTTCCCTATATATGTTCTCTGTAATCAGTGAGGACAAGTTATAGCTTTAATTTTAAATACACTTAATAAATGTACCTAAGTAAAACAAGTAACTTTTTGAAACATGGTTTCTGGTTCAAAACTGTGTCCTCTATAGATAGACATTTGTTTTCTTTGTCTTTTGGGAGCACATTAAAACAATGGCAGGGATTTGCTCGTATATTAAGGAATGCCAAAAATCAACAGAACCATGAGAACAGGGAGACTGAGTAGGTAATTTAAGTCTTTTTGTTTTTCTACAATTGTTACAGAAAATATTTCTGCTTTGTAACTAGCAGCTTTGCTACTAGTCTGCGTGTTTTAGAGGCAAAAACAATGACTAATGGGTTTAAATCAAATCTCACTTGCTTTTTCTTCTCTCTTTCCTTCTTCCATTAGAAGTTTGAACAATGAAAAGCAGTCAGGAGCCTTTTTGATAAAGGCTTTTTTTTTTTTTTTTGGCTTTTTACTTTTCATAAAATGCTGGGTGTGACGGGCAAGTTCATGGCTAAGGACTATAGTTTTAATGCTCTTGCAGACTTCACCAAAGACTGTTCATGGATATGGATGGTCATCTCAACAGGTATTGGAGAACTTGAGGCTTTATGACAAAATGTTTTTCTTTCTGGATACTGATGGCAGAGATGTAAGTAAGATATTTTTATGGCTGAATTTACTCATCAAGCTGAAGTGCATACAAACTAGAGATTATAATACAGAGATTTCTTAATAAATGAAGCAGAACTTTGATTTCATTTTATTATTATTATTACTCTTTTAGCTCTTCCCTCCTTGTAGTAAAACAAATTTTTATTTCCTTGTCTATTTCCTAGGTAAAATACAGCAGTGACCTTGCATTTAGTGGTTATTCTATACGGAAGTAAATCAGTAGTTAAATAAATTACATTCTTATCTTTTAATTGTCAAAATAACACAGGAAAAATGAGACTGTCCTAACCTGGATCACAGATAATGTGATAAAATGCCTGTTCGACGGAGCAGATCAATTCTTCCATGCCGCGCGCACTAAGGCACAGTTATCTGAGGGGACTGGCCTGCTGTCATCTCCACTTTTCACCTTTTTTCCCTAAATAAAAGCCATCCTGACATGTGTGAGGTGCTATCTAGCTGTGGCTGTGATTTGCATTTTCCTGATGATTAGTGATGCTGAACATTTTTCTCATTTACTCTCTATGGAGAATCTAGGTTTTCTTACCATTTACCTTGTAAGGGAGTGACTTTAATGGAAGGCAGTTGTAGTTTTTCCATTTCCCTCCCTCTCTGCACACCAAACATTATATTTTTCTTTTGGAAACACTGCTAAATGTATGGTTAGGTCCCCTTACCTACCCACCAAAGTCTAGGGTATTCACTATTTTCAAATTATATAGAATTCCATTACACTGAGAGTTGAAAATACACCAGTCACAAATTTAGTGAGCATTACTGAAAAGAAATAGAATGTAGTTTTATTAAACTTTTTGTGGTGATTAATTTACAATATACACATATATCAAATCTTTATGTTGTGCACCTGAAACTAATATAATCTTAGAGTCAATTACATCTCAAAAGTGTAGTAAACAGACAAGCAAAAGCAATTTAATTGTAGAAGTTTACTACAGGCCTCTCAGAAGAAAGGGTAAAGATAGATAAAACTTTCCTAATATAGATGTATATATAGGCCTAGTGGCAAGACAAATGATTGCTGAAGGACTTGTCTAAACTCAAATATCTCCATAAAAGTAATGCATTGAACGAGTCCTATTTTTCCTTACTAGCCATTCCAGTTCCCAGAAGACAGAGAGATTTAATAATCTGAAATTATTTTTGAACACCAAGGGACAAAATGATTGACAATATGGTAATCCCAGGGTCAAGAAACTTGACATACTGTTCAGATTATTAAACTAAAACCAACAGGATGAAATATAAGAAAAAAAATGAATGAAAACTCCTGGATTTCAGGTTAAATATTTACATAAATCAACAGATGGAGCAGATGTAGACTGACAATAGTTCGTGTGAGAAACCCAAACACTGAGTAGAAGAGCAAAGTGATTAAACGCTGACATGAGCTAAAGTAGAATTAGCAGAGCAGCTACTTGAATAGGTAAAAACCCTGAGTCGAGGTGTTCTTGCTAAGTTTATACCTTACTGTTTCACAGAAGTCAAAATTTTATTTTATATTTGTAGCTTCCCATAGATTCTACTTAGAAACAAAATTTTCCATGGGAAAATATCTTGCTTAATGAGCTACTTGTATAAAGTTCCTTCTGGATGAATATATGTCAGCATGAGCCAAGGCAATAATGAAGGTAAAAACTATGATCAGCAGAGACAAGGTCTCCATCCACCCTCACCTCCAGTAAAGGAGGACAATGAAAGGGAGAAAGAAAGGAGAGTGAAGCTGGAGAAAGGAGTTAGGAGCCAATGACAAATTCTCTGGAGGAGAGGCAAATGGAAAGTCCAAGGAAGTGAAGTCAATGATGGACTTTCAAGAACTGGGCAGTTACATGCAGCTGAAAGCAATTAGCAGGCTGTCAAGAGAACTCTTTTTGCACCTGTTTGCAGATCTCTAACAATTACCCCGTCAGAAATGTTGTCTATTCTATACTGAGAAATCTGATACTCAGGTTAGGTTCATACCTTAAAGAAGAGGGACTGTTTTCATTATGTAGGAGCTTGACCCAAATATGATCACAAAAATGTAACTGCACTCACTGGTCATCTAACATATTCTTGTAACTCCTCAAACGTTTACAGACTAGGGGAAAAAAGTGTTTAATCATATCTGGCTCCCATGAGACCCTGCGATAGCTAGGTTATATTATGAAGCAAATATTGTGGTTAACTGTTTTGCAGACACAATTATAATTATTTGGTCCCAAAGAAAGCTAATGAAAAAGAAATATTTATGCCCATGTTCCAGTGGAAGGGCTTGATGGTCAGATCAGTACACGCCCATCAGTATATTTCTAATAGTAACAAGGCTAGTGGTGCAGGACCCTGGTATGGAATCAATGTCTCTCATACTTAACCTTGTACCTAACCACCATGAAAAGATGCTTTGAAGGCATTTTTTGATTGTATACATGGCTATAATCAAGATCAAAACTCATTAGAGTATTTTGTTCTGGAAAAGTAAGCATATAAATAAAGTATACTCAAAATTTTTACATTTCA
Source organism: Vicugna pacos (assembly GCF_048564905.1). Classification (NCBI taxonomy): domain Eukaryota; kingdom Metazoa; phylum Chordata; class Mammalia; order Artiodactyla; family Camelidae; genus Vicugna; species Vicugna pacos. Next base: position 6,779,323 of record NC_132994.1, on the reverse strand, counting down.
GAAAGTCACATAATAAAATTTAAGGGTCTAAAATTTTTAACATTGAAAGTACAAGTCTCGGGGTACATTATAACTGTTTACAAATATGAAAAATAGACATATGCCTGAAAAATATCACTGTGTTTCACTCCAGGGGTAGAACTGGAATTACTTGTTAAAATAGGCAGTATATTTGACTCAACATAAAATACACACAATAATTAGAAACATTCAATAATAAGAGAGACTACACTGTGATGTAGCTTTACCCTGCTCAATACTGGATGTGAGCCACTCATGATTCACTCACCATTTATGATGGAAATAACAGAAGATATTCATTCATATTTGAAATCAGTTTAATAGCATGGAAGTATAATATGTGGTTTATTATATTTGAGATATTATTTATGAAATGATAGTTAATGAAAACAGGAGATTCAAAATTATGTGGTCAGTTTAGGGATATTTCCACTTAGGTAAGCCATGTTAAGAATAGAATATATAATGAAGGCAAAATATACATAATACATTTTATGATCATAAAATAAAAATAAAGTGATTTTTGTTTCCTTAGGAATAAATTGCAAATTAAAATAATAAGATGTTATGCATATCAAATGAGAAATTATACCCACGTGGGCAAATTTATTATAATGCTTGTAATGATATTAACCTCCATAGTAAGGGTGGTTTATAATGACCTCTTTCATATATCAATAGTAAGATTAAAAATTTGCTTGCCAAGTCTTGAAGGAAATTTCTTAGTGCGCATATGTCAAGAATCTTAAAAATATTGATACATGTGATCCCATAATTTCATATCTAAAAATTTATTCTAAATTCAACTATGTAAATAATCAGTGATATAGATGAAGATTTGTATCTATATTACAACATAATTTATATATTATTATTTATATATCATTATTTTTAGTCAACCTATTTTCCACAACAGTGGAAAAGTCAATTAAATGCACAAAGAACAGTCTTTTCAGAAAAATTTTGCTGGGACAATTGCATATCAACATGTAAAAAAATCACATATGTATATACATTTTAAGTGAACATACAACTTGAGTGGTTAAATAAATATATTGACATAACAGAACAGTTAATAGCTATTGAATTTTAAAATTACATCAATCACTTTTATATAGTGTATTTTATGTGCCAGCCACAGCTAGAAACTTGTACATACAAATTTATACTCATTTAAATCTTACATCTGTTGTATGAAGTAGTAACTGCCATTAAGCTCACTTCAGAAACACTGAGATTAAGTTAATACCCCAGGTCACAGGTAGATCTGGACTGTATGGCAAATCTAAGCCCCTTCCTCAGTGTCTTCCCTCTTTACTGTTAGGAGACAAAATGGTGAACTGGCTACCCCATGGACACAAAATTCTCCTTTGCCTTAAACGTCACCCATGCCTCCAGGTTTTCAATAACATGAAGACAGCTCTAGAAAATACAGAAAAACCCTGTCTCATTCTTGAGAACCCACGATCACTGAAGAATTTCTCTGAAATATAACGAAGTTGGATCAAATTGCTCTAAAGATATCAAAACCTGTCAAATGCATCAGAGACACCTTACTGCATTGCTAATAAATTCCCCTCCGGAGGCAGCAAGATGGAATTATGGGCTATAAATAAAGGATGTTCTGCACAGGCTTCTGGCAACTGTTAATTGGAAGAGAAATTACCTGGGGCCAGTGCAAGGGGCATGAAGAGAGCACACCACTTGAAATTTCAGTTTAACAGCCACTGGGACTTAACAAATCGGAAAGCAGACAACCTGGCCGGACAGCCTGTGGGACTCTAACACTGGATTTACAAAGTTAAAAGCAAAAAACCAGCGAGGCAGGGTTACTTGGATTTTTTTTTTCATCCGCCCAGGAGATGAAGCTGTGTATAGTCAGAGAGAAAGCTAAATACTGCGATCTGACCTCCACCAGAGTGGGTCCAGTGTCGGTAAAAAAAAGTATCAGATAATAAAATACACTTTCTAGGATGCTCACTTCTCTAGCCCCAGACTCACTCCTCCATCTGTTAATCTACTTTGGTATAAACAACCTTCCAGTTTACAACCTAGAAAGACAATATGCGCACTTGAATAGACAATAATGGAAGCCAAACCCAAGAGAGTAATCTGCATCTTTGTGAGAAATACTGGGGGAGTAAAGAATTCTTTCTTACATGGAATGAGTTCCCAGAAACTAAGTAAAACGAATTTGCAGTTGATGAAAATATCCTGGAAAATACATGAAGAATATAACACTTGATAAGCATAGAAAGGACAATTTTTAATGGTTGTGTGACAGTGTTGGTTAATATCATAGGGTAGCATTTTGTGTTTACTATGCCAGGCAGGGTTCTACTCGGTTTGCATGGGTAGCTGCATGAATCCTCCACTCCATCAGATAATAGTATTACCCCCATTATAAATTATGGAAATGAAGCAAGGAAGTTGAGTCATTTGTTTAAATCGGCACGACTATGAATGGTAAAATGCGTGTGTCAGACCCAGGGATCCGTCTGTACGTCCCGCATTTAACCGGAGCTCACATTACTTTTCTCTTGCACCTTCTCAGGCTACTGCCTTAACTTCCACTGTTCAGAGTCACACTTCATGAATTTCTGACTCCACTGCCTCAAATCTGGATTTCCTTCTCACCATTCCAAGAATGGACAAGATCACTAACAATCATCATTCTGCAGAATCCCCATGAATCCTTTCTGTTTGTTTGTTTTTGTTAATGGACCTGCCAGCAGAGCAGCACTTAAAGTGTGGATTGTTCTCTACTTTTTTTTTTTAAATTGTGAACACTTAAAATATGAGCTGTTCTGTCTTAACAAAATTTTAAATATACACTCTAGTATTGTTAAATACAAGGACTGTGCTTTACAACAGATCCCTAGAACTTCTTCCTCTTGTATAATTGAAATTTTATAGTCTTAAAAAAAATAAACACACCCATTTTCATCTCTCTCCAGCCTTTGGACACCACCATTTTACACTCTGCTTCTACAAATTTGACTACATTAGAGATCTCACATGTGTGGAATCATACATTTCTCGTCCTTCCGTAACTGGCTTATTTTACTTAGTATAATGTCCTCCAGGTTCATCCTGGGTTGCTGTGCATGGCAGGGGGTCCTTCTTTTTAAAGGCTGAGCAATATTCCAATGAAAGTATATAGCATATTTTCTATATCCATTCATCTGTCAATGGGCATTTTGGTTGTTTTCATATTTCGGCTATTGTGAATAATTATGCAATGAACATAGGAATGAAAATATCCTTTTGGGGATCCTGAGTTCAATTATTTGGGCTCTATACTGAGAAGTGGGATTGCTGGATCCCATAGTAATTCTGTTTTTAATACTTTGAGGATCATAGTGTTTTCCATAATAGCTGGACCATTTTACATTCTCATCAACCATGTGCAAGGTTTCCAGCTTCTCCACAGCCTCTCCAACACTATTCTTCTGTCAAAAGAACAGCCACCCTAACGAGTGTGAAGAGCTGCCTCATTGTCTTCATCTACATTTCCCCGATGATTAGAGATGCTGAGCACATTTTCTTACACCTGTTGGCCATTTGTATGTCCTCTTTGGAAAAATGTCTATTCAAGATTTTGCTCACTTTTAATTGGGTTATTTGCTTTTTGCTGTTGAGTTGTAGGAGTTCCTTATATATTTTGGACATACACACCGTATCGAATGCAGGGTTGGCAGCTATGTTCTCCCATTCTCCTAGGTTGTCTTTTCATTTTATTGATTCTTTGTGCAGAAGCTTTTAGTTTGATACAGTGTCCCTGTGTATTTAGGGGTTTGTTTCCTGTGCTTTTGGTGTCATATGCAGGGAATATTTGCCAAGACCACAGTCAAAAAGTTTCTCCTCTATGTTTTGTTCCATGAGGTTTAGAGTTTCAGGTCTTACATTTAAGCCTTTAATCTATTTTAAGTTGATTTTTACTTACAGTGTAAGATAAGGTCCCAGTTTCATTCTTTGAATGTGGATATTCAGTTTTCCCATCACCCTCTGTTGAAGGGACTATGCCCCCACCCTGCCATTGTGTGTTCTTTCTCCCTTGTTGAAGATCAGTTGATTACATACATGTAGCTTTATTTTCAGTCTGTTTTGTTCCATTGATTCATATGTTTATCTTTAAACCAGTAATACAGTTTTGATTACTGTAGTTTTGTAATATATTTAGAAATCAGGAAATGTGATGTCTTCAACTTTGTTCTTTCTTAATATTTCTTTGGCTGTTTAGGATTTTTTTGTGGTTCTGTATGCATTTTGGGGTGCCTTCCTATATCTGTAAAAAATATCATTGTGAGTTTGATGGGAATAACATTGAATTGGCAGACTGCTTTGGGTAGTATGAACATTTTATTGTATTAAGTTTTCCAATACATGAATGTATATTTCCATTTATTTCTGTTACCTTTAATTTCTTTCTTCAACACATTGCAGTTTTCATGGTACAAATCTTTCACCCCCTTGGGTAGGTCTAATCCTAAGTATTTTATTGTCTTTGATGTTAGTGTAAACAGGATTGTTTCTTTAATTTCCTTCTCAGATAATTCACTGTATGTATAGCAATCAATTTTTGAATATTGATTTCAAATCTTGCAATTTTATTGAATTTGTTTATTAGTTCTAACACTTTTTCATGAGGCCTTATGGTTTTCTACATATAAGATCATTTTGTCTGCAAACAAGGATATATTTCCTCCTTTTCCAATTTGGAATCCTATTTCTTTTTCTTTCCTGATTGTTTTGGCTAGGATTTCCAGGACCTTGTCGCACAAAGAGGGAGCATCTTTAACTTGCTTTTGATCTTGAGAGCTTTTAATTTTTCTTCATTGAGTACGACGTTAGCTTTGGGCTTATCTTATATTTCCTTTACCGTATTGAGACATATGCCTTGTATACCTATTTTGTTAAGAGTTCTTATCATGAAAGAGAGTTGAATTTTGGCAAATACTTTTTTCTGCATCTGTTGAGAAAATCGTGGGATTTTTACCCCTTATTCTATTAATGTGGTGTGTCACGTTGACTGACTGTGTTGGTTGAACCATGCTTACATTCAAGGGGGATAAATTTCACTTGATTATGGTGTATGATCCTGTTGACTTTGATGGGCTAGTATTTTGCTGAGGAATTTTGCATGTATGTTCATCAAGGATATTGATCTGTAATATTCTTTTCTTGTAATACCTTTGCCTGGCTTTGGTATGCAGATAATCTTGACCTGGTAAAATTCCATTTACTGAAGGAGTTTGAGTAGAATTGGCAGTTATTCTTTTTTAAAATGCTTGCTAGAATTAACCAGTGAAGACAAGTGGTCCTGGGACTTTCTTTTTTGGAGGTTTTTGATTAAATCTCTGTACTAGTAATTAATCTGTTTAAATTTTATATTTCTTCATTATTCAGTCTTTGTAGGTTGTATGTTTCTAGGAATTAATCCATTACTTTAAGGTTATTTAAGTTGTTGGCATACACCTGTTTATAGTATTCTCTTATGATCCTTTTTTATTTTTGTGATATCAGTTGTAGTTTGTCTACTTTTATTTATTTGAGTCCTCTCTATTTTTTCTTAGTCTAACTAAAGTCTGTCAATTTTATTTTTCAGAAAGCCAACTCTTATTTTGATTTTTTGATTTATCTTTCTATGCTTTATTTTGTTTATTTTTGCTCTAAGGTTTATTATTTCCTTTCTTAATTTTCAGCTTAGGTTATTCTTCTTCTAATTCAATAAGGTGTAAATTTAGGTGGTTTATTTGAGGTCTTTCTTCATTTTTGATGTAGGTGTTTATCAATATAATGTTCCCTCTGAGTAATGCCTCTGATGGATCCCATAAGTTTTGGTATGTTGCACTTTCATTTTCACTTATGTCAACATTTTCTGATTTCCCTTTTGATTTTTTTTTCCTTTGATCCATTGGTTGGTCAAGAGCATAATAATTAATGTCCATAATTATGTCAACATTTTCTGATTTCCCTTTTGATTTTTTTTTCCTTTGATCCATTGGTTGGTCAAGAGCATAATAATTAATGTCCAATAATTAATGTCCATATATTTGTGAATTTTCCAGTTTCCCTTCTGTTATAGATTTCTAGTTTCATTTCTCTGTGGACAGAAAATATATTTACAATAAGAAGATTTCAGTCTTTTAAAATGTGTTAAGTTTGTGACCTAGCATGTGATCTATCCTGGAGAAAGTTTTGTTTGTTTTTGAGATCACTGTGTATTCTACTGTTTTGGGTTGGAATGCTCTCTATACATCTGATAGGTCCATTTGGTATATAGCATTATCTGAGTGCACTGTTTCATTATTAATTTTCTGTCTGGATGTTCTGTTCATTATTGAGAGTAGGGTATTGATGTCTCTTACTATTATTATATTGATGTTCATTTCTCCCTTCAGATTTATCAATGTTTTCCTTGTGTTTTTAGGAACTCTAATGTCTGATTGTCCTGGATTGAATCTTCTTTCATTTTATCATGTCCTTCTCTATCTCTTCTGATAGCTATTAACATACATTCTATTTTGCCTGATATAAGTAATGCCACTCCTGCTCTCTTTAGTTGTTATATTATTTTCCATTCAGCCACTATATTTATTTGATTAAGGATTTTAATTTATATGTTTTTGTGTGTGTGTGTATCTTTTCTTTGTGGTTACCATGAGGCTTATATAAGGGTCTTATAATTATAACAATCTATACTCTTATCTTTGAACTTTTATACTAAAATTAAGAGGAGTCTATACACCAATATTACAGCATTCCGTATTTGTCTATATATTTACCTTTATCAGTGAATTTTATAATTTCATAGTATGCTTTCTTTTTACTGTTTATCAACTTTAAACACTCCCTTTAGTATTTCTTTAAAGAAGTTCTAGTGTAATGAACTCCCTCAGCTTTTGTTCATCTAAAAAAATATTTTCTTCTCTTCTATTTTCAGAGTACAGCTTTGCCAGGTATAGCATTCTTCTTTCATAGTTTTTTTTTTCATTCATTACTTTGAATATACAATTTTAATCTCTTCTGGCCTACTAAGAAATGTACTGACCCTCTTAAAAGGACTTCCTCCTACATGATGGGTGATTTTTCTCTTGGTGACTTCAAAATTCACTCTTTGTCTTTGACTTTTGACAATTTGGTTATAATGTCTCAGTACAGACATCTGTTTCATTTATGGGGTACTTTGAACTTCATGAATTTGGTATCTACTTCCTTCCCAAGATTTGGGAAGTTTCAGGGCACTACTTTTTTTAAACTTTCTGCAACTTTCTCTCTTTTCCCCTTATGGGACTCCCACACTCTGTGTGTTGTTCATTTGAGGTGTCTCATCTTCAGCTTCCATTACTCTTTCATTTTTTTTTCTTTTTGCTTCTCTGATTGAATAATTTCAAATGACTTGTGTTGAAGTTCACCAATTTCTTCTTTGCTTTGATCAAATCTGATTCTGAAGCTCTTTATTCAATTTTAGTTGCATTCTCCAGCTCCAAAATGTATTTACTTTCTTTCTTTCTCTCAGTTTCCTTCTTTTTTCTTTCTTCTTTTTTCTTTATTTTATGCTTTCTTTCTTCTTTATTTCTTTATTTTATGCTTTCTTTTTCTATTTCTTTCTTTTTAATGTATCATTTTCCTGATTTTGTTTGGTTGTGCATATGTGTTATTTTGTAACTCATAAAAGCATCTTTAAGATGTAACTTCTTTAAGATGATTATTCTGAACTCTTTTTCAGGAAATGTACATCTCCATTTCTTTAGTCTTGGTTGCTAGAGATTTGCTTTTTGGTTACGTCCTATTTCCTTACTTTCCATGTTTCTTGCAGTTTTACATCTGTGTCTGCATATTCATAGAAACAGACACATCTCTCGGTCTTTACAGGGAAAGGACTTCACCAGCCAGCCAGCTAGAAATCCTGAGATGCTCTCAGACTTCTCTATGGATGTGCATATTTCAGTTCTCTACCTCTGTCCTGGGCTGTACATCTTCTTCCCTTTTTGCAGAGCTGTACTAGCCATAGTAAGCTGCCACCATTTTTCCTGAGGCCAGTGTGCTGAAAGGCCAGGGCCGTTGGATACAGGCTCCACTCTCTTTCTCCTAAAGGAGAAATCATGGGTCAAGGTGAGCCCTCTTGGTGCGGAACTGTGTCAACTTGGGAGAAGTGCTTCTATGGGTAACGTGAAATTGTGCTCCTTGCCCGTTTCACTTGGTTGCTATTAGTTCTGTGCTCATCACCACACGGCAACTTATTAACCTGAAGTTGGAGGTCTCATTAAGGTGTTTTCACCCATGTATTATTTTTAAATCAGTGTTGCCGCTGGTGGACAAGAGTTGGGACTTCCCACTCTGCCATCTCTCTGAAGTCACTCCTCATGCCCTAGTTTTTGAACACTCCTTCACCTTGACTCACTAATGGCAGTGTCTTACCTCTTCTATTGCTCCCATCAGTGCCTTCAGATCAGCATCTCAGTGCCTCTTACTTCATTTTCACTCTCATTGCTGGCATTCCTCCAGACCTTGTGCTAAAGGCAGTTTTCTTCTGTTCAAGTTTTCTCCTTGGGTTCTACTATAAAATCTTAGGAAGTCAACTAATATGCATATAATAATTGTGACAAAATTAAGAATATATTTTTATAATAGTGACTACAGTGTTTCTCATCTGAGCATTTTTTGTTGTCACATATTTTGAAAATATTTTATTTATCGCATATACTTTTTCATTAAATATGAAAGTAATATATTATTGGTGGAAGTATCATTATATGTTGAAAGAAATTTTGATCTGATTGTGTTCTTGGTCACACAATAATTGAGAAATAAATGCTATTAAGTAATATAGAGTTAAAATTATATCCAAATGGACATTAATGTTATAAAGGAAATGAAGTATGAAGTCAAAGTTAGCTCTGAAAAATTGAACTAGTAATTTCAGTAATAATGCCTAACTTTTAAAAACTTCAATTAAATGCATGAAGAACAAGTATGAAATTAAATGCACTTTATCATTTTATAAACTTGTCTAAATTTTCAAATTTCAAATATAAATCTCTCACAAGATTTTCACTTAACAGTATGAAGCCAATGTCTTTGGTAAATTGTTTTTATTGTATTAAAAAAAAAACATTAAATACAATAAATAAAAGTCCATCACCAGATTCCTTCTGGAAAACAAGAAAACATCTAACAATAATAGCAAAGTTCAAAACACTTAATTAAAATCTTCAGCTTTATGAATCTAAGCAGATATGCTAAACACTACTCAGGTTTGTAAAGGGAAGATTAAAGGAATATTGCAGTATTTTCAGAGTAAATATTAAGCTTTTCATAAGATAGTATTGAAATAGCAATTTCATAAATAGTTTCTTTTTCCCCCAAAGTTAATTATTGGTGTGGTAAACATGACATTAGTATGTGTCAGGTGCTTTTCTAGGCACTGGAGCTAGAACAATTAACAAAACAGATCAAAATGATCCCCTCCATGAGTTCTCATTCTGGTGGAAGACCATAACAAGTTCATACATATGTAATACAAATCTATTTATTAGTATTACTACTACTACTACTACTATTATTATTATTACAATATATAGCAAGTTAATTGGTGACAGTGAGGGGAAAAAAGCAAAAGAGAGAATGGAGAGTGCTTGAGTAGGGACATAAGGTTTATTTTTAAATAATGTGGTCAGGAAGTGTCTAACTGCACAGTTCAGCAAGGTGGCAGTAAGACTGCAAAAGAGTAAGAGAAGGAATAGTGAGATGGGAGATGAGGTCAGAGGTGGAAAGAGACCAGACCGTGCAGGTCCTCATCGGGCAATTTAAGGGCTTCTGTTATGGTGATCTAGGCAGCCACTAAGTGGAAGGTTTTAGCAGAGTGACATGATCTGATTCACATTTAAACAGAATCAGTCTCGCTGCCATTGGAGGAAAAGGCAGAGGTAGAGTGATTAATTAGGAGACCATGTCCAGCAAACCAGCTAAAGATGCTAAAGTTGATGAAATTATATTGAGATGGTAGTGATGGAAGTAGTGAGCAACAGATTTTAATTCTGTTTTGTTAGTAGGGGCAACAGGGTTTTCTGAGGAATTCAGTTTAGATGCAAGAGAAGAGATAAGTCAAGGATAAATGCAAGCTTTTTGCCTTGACCGAGGAGAACAGACTGAGAAGAAGGGGAGGGGTGGGGAAAGGGAAGGAATATAGGAGTTTGATTTGGGACATGTTGAATTGAAGATTCTAATGAGAATTCCAGGAAACATATTAAGTTGTACATGAGATATGAAAGTTTGGGGAAAATCTGTCTGGAGATTGATATTTGGGCATTTTCTTCATGGGCACTCTTTTTAGAGCTATGAAAATATGACTTAGAGAATGTTTGAGGTTGGAAAAATCCCAGAAATAATTAAATCATGTCCAAATTCATTATAGTAGAGATGAAAGTAATAACACCCAGTTAGGATCAGAGACTGTGAAATATCTCAAAATTTGGGTCAGCCTACAAGCCCTTAGGGACATATTTATTACATTTCCCAAAGGCAAGAAAATAGAAATATTTCAGGAGTTGTTAATGAGATGATGACTTTATCAGGATATTTTCTAATAAAAACTAGTACCAGAGGGAACTTCGTAATGACTTTTAAAATTTGAATATACATTTACTTTCTACTTTAAATAGATCTGGATTTGTCTCTTCAATATGTTTCATTTACTTTTAATCCTTGTTTTGGCCCAGGGGAAAAATGAACAAGTTGAAATGACATGTTTTGTTTTCATTTGACAATGAGACCTGAAATACGAATTACACCTCCTCTTCAAATCATACCAGTAGTTTAGCCAGTGATATCATGGACCTCTGCTTCCCACTGTTTTACTCACATATCCTCTTGACATTCAGACTTTCAAGGTAAACCCAGCTGATTTCATCATAAACCTGCCCTTTTGAGTGAATAGCACTTCACTGAAAATAAAACAGGGCCAAGTGGCTGGGGGGTAATGTGGAGGATTAAGTGGTAAGTGTGCTTGGGAGCTAAGCTTTCCTAAACATCATGGGCTGTGTTAAGGACATGAACCATTTATGCACAGATGGTGGGAAGCATAATACGTTGTAGATGGAAAGGGCAATATTTAAAAACAAAACACAATAAAATAAAAAAAAATATAATGGGTGCTTTCTAAAATTTGCATAAATTTTACATGAAGAAGCAAGCTGTCTTTAAAATGTATCACTTTTGAGAGGCTACATGATGGAGCCCTGAATCTGTCCCTGCCCTCCTCCCTCTGCTAAACGTACTGCAAAAACCTTGACATGCTACTCCTGACGTTGTGTGAAATGTGCCCTTAACGTGAAAAGTGTATCAATATTTTAAGGCTTTATTTATATTCTTCCTTCTCTGTGAAGACCTACTGATCTTATGCCAATCAAAATCTTCTTTTTGTTTTCTGTACTTTTATGACTCAATTATCTCTACCCTTTTCAGTATGCTTAATATTTATTATACATTTGGCCTTGGGGGTTAAAAGGCTAATATTCTGCAAGGTTTATACTTTGCATTGTTGCTGGGTCAGTTTGAGTAATGAATAAATGAAAAAAATTAGCATTGTATCTGAACCTAACATCACTAAATTTTATGTTTCATTTATGTTAAATTTATGTTTAAATATGCTTAAATAACCGAGATTTTCTCACTGATTTAAGGGAAAAATTCAAAGACAAATTATTATATAAATGTATTTCATTAACTGGTTAGGTTATAGAGCTATAAAAAAAAGTATCAATATTTTTCAAATGTTGCCTATACAATACAATGTTGCATTTATGCTACAGTAAATGAAAATATCAATGTAACCTTATTTATTTATGGGAGTAAAGGTTTAATGAGACTGAAGTTTATTTTTGTAAGTCAGAGATTGTAATGCTTCACATTTTAGTGTTTGCTATATTTTAGTTCTATTTTCGGGAAAGTTACTGCTTTCCAGATTGAGTTTTGCTTTATATGATATATATTATTTAAAAGGAGGCATCCCTCATTATAGGCTAAAAATCAGGAAATCTTTAAGTAAATAATTATGTAAACATGTTTATAGTGACTGAGAGAATGGCTAAAAAGTATGAAGGGAAGGATGGATTAAATTCGTGACAACTGAAAAATTGGATAAAGGTTACATGAAATCACTATCTAGTATTTCTTACAACTGCATATGAATCTACAATTATCTAGAAGTAAAAAGATTAATTAAAATATTTTCACACTGAATATAGCATTTTATTTAAAAATGCATAATGGTTAAGAATCTAAGAAGAGTCCAGCAGCAAAGAATATTATTGATGTAACTGGTCACATTAGCAGAGACATGAAACAAAATCACAGGATCATCTTATTCAATGCAGGAAAAAGATATTTAATAAAATTCTGCAAATTCTGAGTATACAATGCCAGAACATTAGGAATGAAAGGGAAATTTCTAAATCTGATAGTGGTTATTTACTAAGAACCAACAACACACAACATTTGTAATGGTGAACACATTATAAACATTTTCTTTAAAAATCTATAGCAAGAGAAGGAAGATGCAGTCACTGCATCTATTCAGTGTTGTGCTGAGGGGCTCCACCATAACAGTGTGATGAGAAAAAAAAGAAGAAAAGAAAACAACAAGTGAAGTTATGATTGTCTATTCAGTACTTGCCAGCATTTTTCATCTCAGGGGATACACAAAAATTGCTAAAAAATTCAGATCAATATCTTTCCACAATTGTAACCTATTTGTGACACAGCAGGGTTCCACTGCAAATAGTGGGAACTCTGTACCATATAGTAAATCCATGTAGAAAAGCATAGTCTTTTGGAAGAAAGCCTTCATCAAGTTTGCTGAATAAAATGTCAACATAAAAACAGATACATTTCAATGCATTTTTAACTATGAAAAAAATGTGCATAACATCTGTGGTGATAATTATAAAATCTTTCCTACATATCAAATATATTATTTAAATAAATGTAGAAATAGATATGGATATAATAGTTAATATCTTATAAAAAAATTTCTCCTCACAATCAATCTGCAAATGTAATGAATTCTTACTAAAAAGCCTGTAAATTCATACTCAAAGGCAGAGACAAGAATAGATACAAGACAACATTGTATCAAACAAGAAGGGAGATAGAGTTTATCAAATATTGAGAGGTATACACATTATACATCTATAGTAATTAAGAGAGTATGGTATTTTGTGGTAAGGTAGTTAAAAACATATAGACCAAAAGAACAGAAAGAGAGCCCAGAAATAAACCCACAAACTTATAGTCAATTAATGTTTGACAAAGGAGGTAAGAATATACAATGGAGTAAAGACAGTCTCATCAGCTACTGGTGTTGGGAAAACTGGACAGCAGCATGTAAACCAATGAAGTTAGAACACTTCCTCACACCATACACAAAAATAAAGTTAAAATGGCTTAAAGACTTAAACATAAGAAAAGACACCATAAACTTCCTAGAAGAAAACATAGACAAAACATTCTCTGACATAAGTCTTAGCAATGTTCTCCTAGGGCAGTCTACCCAGGCAATAGAAATAAAAGTGAAAATAAACAAATGAGACCTAATTAAACTTACAAGCTTTTGCACAGCAAAGGAAACCATAAGGAATGGGAGAAAATATTTGCAAATGATGCAACTGACAAAGGCTTAATTTCTAGAATATATAAATAGCACATATAACTCAATAACAAAAAAAAAAAAAAAACCCAAGCCCAGAATGGGCAGAAGACCTAAACAAGCAATTCTCCAATGAAGGCACACAAACAGCCAATAGGCACATGAAAAAACACTCAATATTGCTGATTATCAGAGAAATGCAAATCAAAACTATAATGAGGTATCACTTCACATCAGTGAGAATGGCCATCATTAAAAAGTCCACAAACCATAAATGCTGGAGAGTGTGGAGAAAAGGGAACCCTCCTACACTGTTGGTGATAATGCCGTTTGGTGCAGCCATTATGGAAAACAGTATGGAGAGTCCTTAAGAAATTGAAAATTGAAAATATATGCCACTTCTGGGCATATATCTGGAGGAAGCTCTAATTTGAAAAGATACATGCAACCCAATGTTTATAGCAACACTATATACAATAGCCAAGACATGGAAACAACCTAAATGTCCATTGACAGATGACTGGATAAGGAAGCTGTGATATGTTTATACAATGGAATACTTACTACTCAGCCATAAAAATGAATGACATTTGCAGCCACATGGATGGACCTAGAGATTATTATATTAAGTGAAGTAAGTCAGACAGAAAAAGGCAAATATCATGATATTGCTTATATGTGAATTCTAAAAAATGATACAAATGAACTCATTTACAAACCAGAAATAGTGTCACGGACATAGAAAACAAACTTATGGCTACAAAGGGGAAAGGCATGGGTAGGATAAATTAGGAGTTTGGGATTAACATATACACACTACCATATATAAAATAGATACACAGCAAGGTCGTACTGTATAGCAGAGGGAACTATATTCAGTATCTTTTAATAACCTATAATGGAAAATAATCTAAAAAATAATATATATATGTGTGTGTGTGTAACTGAATCACTTTTCTGTGCACCTGAAACTAACACAACATTGTAAATCAACTATATTTTAATAACAAAAGAAAGAAAGAGGTACAAACTATTCTGTATAAAGTGAGCTATAAGCTAAAATTTTCTTGTTTATCAAGAGATGTGCTCTGAGACCCAAGAAATGAGGTAAACTTTGCAAAGATATTCAGGAATACGATTTCTTGACTCCTGCTCAGTTATAGACAGGAACAGCCTGGCAAGACCAACACACAGAGGTCACAGAGGAAGCTGTTAAATTTGCTTGCTTGGAGAACTCACCATAATTTCCTCAGAAATGCCTCACTGAGATTTTTTTCTGTTATGTGACACAATTCACTCTCAAATACTTCTCTTTTGTAATTGAAAACCTAGCTTCTTTTCTTTATAAACCCAACAAGAATTGTTAACTATTTTATTTTATTTTTGCTTGCATTTTGACAATCAGATGGCAGTCTTTCTCATAGGACTGCTAGCTCTGCTAACACAGGGACCCTAAATCTCTTGTTCCTCATTGTTTCTCTGTTACCAGGGCCTGCGACACACATGACAGGAACTCAATGTATATTAATTGAATGAATGGTTGGATGACTGAGAGTGTCTATATACACAGTGATAATTTGATTTTTCTTAATGATTATAATTAAAATATAATTGAAGCAGGTAGGCATCTTTTTTTTTTCTTAAAATGAAAGCATTGTGTTATCTTCTTAAATGTATAATTTGCCCACTTGTTAGAATTCCCTGCTCTTGATGAAATAGGGAAGAACAAACCTGAATCCATATTAGATCTGTTCCTTTAGCTCTAGCCCTGTGTTTCCAGTGTTGACTCATACTGGTCCTGCACCTTTTGTAAAACAATGTTGCCTACGGCCTGAAATAGATAAGACAGCCCATTCTCGAGGCTGTGTCATTTTAAGAGTATAACCTTTTCCCATTCATATAAAAATAAAAAGTTGCAGAATAGAAAATAACATTTTGTTGGGGATTTACAGGGACACCATGGACTGCTGCAGAACAAAGGATTCTGACACCAAGAATTTTGCTACAACCAACCACACCCTCTCCCCTTTTTAGTATAAAAGGAGCCTGAATTCTGACTTGGGGAAGATGATTCTCCAGGACACTTTTAGTCTGCCATCTTCTCGGTCTGCCCACTTTCCAAATAAAGTCATTATTCCTTGCCCCAGCACCTCGTCTTCTGATTTACTGGCCTGTTGTGTGGTGAGTAGAACAATTTGGGACTTGGTAACAGTTGGACCTGCTAACCCAGTTGTTTTTCAGAGTGTGTTATGAAACAGTGGGGGCTCTACTCTGTATCTAAGTATCCATACCTTACTAATGATGGTCAGATTCCTCAGTCCCAACTCAGGCCTATTTATTTAGATTACCAGATTTGAATTATGTGGGCACTCAGAATTCTCAATTCTGAAAAAATTCTAAAGTTTAAGAACTTAGTTTTTTTTAATTCACCTATAATAAAGTTATTTATGGTTTCAGGCTGATATAAATTACTGTTTGGCATTAATTCTAAAAATTCATTCAAGAATACTTATATCCCTTACTATTAAGAATATTAAATAGAAGTCTAAGTTTACTGATGAAATCTGAAGTTAATCCTCAAATCAATTCCTGAAACGTTTTCCTCTTATTCATAGGATCAGAAGACATTTTTAGTAATTAATCTAAGCGACAGGCAATAAGTAACAATAACAATAGTAACTATAGACTTTAATAATACTCAGCAAAGGATGGTTGAGTGGTTAAAAGTTCCTATGTCTGGGTCTGAAATTGAATGAACGCAGCTTTATTTGAAAGCCACTAACTCTATGCATATCACTGAAAATTGCTATTCAAGCCCTTTTCTTTAGACACACATTCCCATTGTACACCAGAGTCACTGTTCTTCAACACATTCTTCATATAGCCTTTTTATTAATTTCAGATCTTTCTTTTGAAGTTTTTCTTAAATAACTCTTTCTACAGCAAATGTTGGCTTTGTGCATTTGAAATGCAGTATCTAATTTTGATTTTATTCTGTACTTTTTTAATGGAAGGTACTGGGGATTGAACCCAGGACTTCACACATGCTAAGCATGTGCTCTGTCACTGAGCCATACCTTCACCCCTCCTTTTGATTTTGATGGGTCTCAGAAGCAAGTCATTTAGTTTGAAGATGATTTAATTGATGTATTTTATTTTTCCTCCTCCACAAGAAGAGAGATTATATAAAAAGAACATACACATCTGGGATTTATTTTGCCACAGCCACTCTCAACAGAAGGCTGTCAGCTTGGAGGAATGGGCAGTTTGGTGAGCAGCTGGAATTTAA
Source organism: Vicugna pacos (assembly GCF_048564905.1). Lineage (NCBI taxonomy): Eukaryota > Metazoa > Chordata > Mammalia > Artiodactyla > Camelidae > Vicugna > Vicugna pacos. The sequence goes on along the minus strand of NC_132994.1, from coordinate 6,762,362 downwards.
CCCTGGTCAGACGCAAAATCTACCTGATTTGAGCAACATACTGAATATTTCTAATTCTTCTTTTTTTTTGTCTATAAAAAGGAAAATACTCTCCTTTACTTAGTAGCATCATAGTAAGATTTAAAGGAGATAATTTAAGAGATATATACTATCTAACCGCTTCCAGTAGTAACACTTTACATGCAATAAAGAAAATCTTTTCATGCTATAAATAAAATCTCCTTTATACTTATCTGCCTATTGGGGGAAATACTCTGATAGGCAGTTGATCTTAGGTCTTTTATGTTAGGAGTTTCTCCTTGAGCCAAGATCAATATTTTAGCATAATTATTATTATTCGCAATTCTAAAATGTTCAGCTGTAGAGCCTATTAGACCGTGTTTATCAATTTCTTTACTTCATTGCAAAGTAACAATGTATAAGATATTAAAGTATATAAACTATTTGATTACATGCATGCTGAGATGCCAGAAGCAGGACTGATATATGTATCCTGTGTGAAACATAGGCATACATATATATATGTATATTTATTCCTCCTTTTTCTCAATAATGTATTCCATTCTCTCTCCCTTCCCTATTTTCTCTGGAGTGTTGCCTGACTACACCTAAAGCTTTATCTTGCTCTTACTGTTAGCATCCAAATAGGTTGTTCATATCACTTATCTCTTTATTAATCTGACCAAGGACCTCAAGCATAGATTCCACTTTAGCAATTGAAAATGAATTTACTACCTGCCAACTCAGAAATTTAAAAATGAGGTAGATTTTTTTTGTTAATATTTTTATAATTATTTATGTTCAAGCTTATCTGGCTTTTCCTAATTTAAGAACCCAAGGGTCTATTTTTCCCCTATCCACCATGTTTGGATATTCCTCATAACCCTTTGGACTAGGTGAATGTAATCACTTTATTAATCTTATGTATTAACCACATGCAAAATATCTAAGGCTTGCTTTCCTCTAGCCCATACTTTAAGTAAATTTATTATGGATTTACAGTAATAGTCATCTATCACATCTAAACTCTAAAGTTCCTCATAATTGTATAAAGAGGAGAGAAAAATATTATAAATGTAATTGCATCATTTTTATAATACTATAAAATTCAACTTACCTCTTAATTTTATTTTTCAACTTGCTAAGTTTTTAATCCTTTTTACATTTAATGGTTTCCTTCTGGGTAGGAGTTTAGATTCACTTAAAGTTAGTTTTAATAAAAAAAAAAGTTTGTCTGATAGCAAAGTCATGCTTTCAACAGATTAAAATTACAAAATTATGAGTTGATAATATGAATGATGTATTAAGACACAATTTTAAGAACAGCAGTAAAGTGAAAAGCTATCCTTTTCAAATCTTTACCTTCAGATAGAACTATCATGTCACTCTTTCATATTTATCCATCTCTGGAATCTTTCAATTCATCTCTGTATTCTACCAATGTGCTGTGAAATTTATTTTTAAAAAATAATTTTTAACAAGTTAACCTATCTTTTGATTGTTTAAAGGCCCAAACTATTTGTTAGCATAATTTTATGATATAATTAGACAAAATTTTCACAACAAAATCTCCCAATTAACTTACAATATCAATAAGATTTATGATTCCTATACCCATAATTTAAGGAAAGTAAAAGTTTGGGCTCAAAGCTATAGAATTTGAACATTTTCACGCATCAACAACACAGTTTTAACCCCCAATGGTTCTGATTCAATCATTAAGCTATTTTTCTTGTAGAGCCAAGCAGTTAACTGATCCAATTGGTCACCTGATTTATCACTCAAATATCAAATTTATAGTTCCCCTTTTATTAAAAATGTGTTAATACAAGACACAGCGTATCAATACTGAGAGATAAACGTACAGCAGCATTTGAGGGAAACAATAAAAATTAAATAAACTTTCAGTCAAGTTTTCTTTAGCAAAATAAGCTTAAAGAGTCATGCCTAATTATAATTTTTCATCAAGTAACATTTCACCAGATAGCATGTTTAAAGGACATTAACTTCAAAAAGAAAATTGTCAGATCCAAAGAATTCCCTAAGTCTGAAATTTTGAACAACATATATATTTTTAAATGCTTTGATTTAAAGAAGGACTATTCCCTGTTTTCATGACTTTGATTCATTCCTGTGTAGACAAAGTTAAACTCAAGATAATACTGAGACTCGGTGTGTTAGCTGTTAACTTTGCAGTGATTAATGGCAAGACAAGATATCAAGTATCTAAGAGTTGAAAAACTATTAACTTGGGAGAAAGCTGAAAAAGCCGGAGGGAAACTGTAAGTCACACCAACAAAAGGCAATGAAAAAGCAAGATGTTGCTTTTGACTGAATTTTGGTATATACCTTGAATCCATGCTAAATTGTCAAAAGACATTTGAATACAGTGTTCACGTGGTCTAAATTGAAACTTGTTCATGAAATAGAATAAGAAACTGATCATTACAGCAAAAATCAAAACATAACATATGAAACATAATAAACAAGTAATATATATTTTGAATACAGCAGAATGTAAGAACTTTTAGTTCTAGCAAGATTTAAAGGTTTCAGAAATTTAAACTTTAGGAGAGAAGACCAGACAGCATAAAGGCAGGCTAAAAGCGACGGGTATAGCTCTCATATAATCTAGTTATTGAGAACCCCCATGATCTTGAAATTGTCTAAGGCATTACATAACCAATCTTGATCCTCACAGCCTACTCACTAGGTAGGTGATTGCTTCATTCTTGAAATATTTTATAAATTGTATAGATTTTGTAAACTTATATTCAGAAACATTAAATTACTTATTTTACTATTTCACAAAAGTAAGTATTTCATCACAGTTCAAATCAGTAACAGGGTTATTTATCAGTCTAATTTCAATATTGTTGTCTCAGGGAATAGGGAGGCCCAAGTAGAAGGACAGAGGTGGGGGAACAGCCAGGTGTGTGGGGCACTCAGAACACACACAGCGTTTATCTATTAAGTTTGTCATCTTACATGGATGTGCTTTATGGGGGCCCAAAACAATTATGGTGGTAGCATCAAAGAGCACTGTTCACAAATCACCATAAAAATATAATAATAATGAAAAAGTTTGAAATATGTTGAGAATCACCAAAATAGAACACAGAGACACAAAGTAAGAAAATGCTTTTGGAAAAATGGTGCCTATAGACTTGCTCAATGTGGGGTTGCCACAAAAATTCAATTTGTAAAAAGAAAGAAAGACAGCAGTATCTGTGAATGGCAATAAACACAGCACAATAAAGCAAGATATGCCTTAATGACATATGAGAAAGTTATGGAACATTTTGCTAAGGAAACAGCAGGTGAGTTGAAATTGGAAAACTGAGTTAGGAGTCTAGCTCCCTGATGACAGGGAGTGGAAGAAGAGAAGAGCACTCTGGGAAGGGGAAATCGCACACCAAGACCCATATTCATGAAAAAGGCATGTCCAGTGTGCCTGGGGTGTGGAGCATGTGAGCGGGCACGGCCGAGCTAAGCTTGCAGAGACACATCAAGTCAGACTGTGATGACGGGCTCCTTAGCAGAGGTGCTGCCGGCATACTGGGCAACCCTCTGCTGTTCATGACGGTTTTGGAGGAGGATGTTTGACATCACTGGTCCTCATCGATTAAATTCCAGTAGCAAGCCCTAGTCCTTGCAACAGGTCGAACCAACCTCCTCTCCGACCCTGCCCATACTTTTCCAGAAGCGTCTGATAAGAGTTGTAGTCTCACACACGTCCACACCCCATGACATTGAGGGCCACTATAGAGTGCTAAGGAACTTGGACAACATTCAGTGGAAAATGAGGATCAATGACCATATGACCACATACGACATCATATGCTGACATCATACTACGTGATTGTACTGTGCTTTATAATAATTGAAAACAAACTTCATTTATGTGATAAGTAGTTTACACTGTAAGGGAAAAAGAGAAACCATCCCTAATGTGAGTTAGTTAAGTTTTATTAAGATTCATTGAGAATCCAGTTGCGGAATGTGCTGGTTTCAGGCTATGACAGCTCATACGCCATGAGACTGCATCAGCTTTGTTTTATTAACTCAAGGCAAACACGTGACAGGCTACTTTATCCATCTACACACATACCTACATACATACACATGTACTCACAAAGACACACACACTGCTTTATAAAGCCCTCTCAGATACAGTTTTGAAAAGTTTAATTTTAATCTTGAAATGATTGTAAGAATTCTTAACAATTTGGCAATTGCAAATGCAATGTTTTAAGTCACTACATTATGAAAACTGGTAACAACTTAAGCCCTGGTGAAAATGATGGTCAAAACCAACTCAGTCTATGTTTCACAGCCAATTAGTTCCTGCAGGAAAGCTGAGTCTACCACATATGATTCCCTTCAACATTAGTACGGAATCTGCCTCAATGTCCATCATGTTTCATGAAGTTGTGTACAACTTGTAAACTGTGTTATCAGCGATGGAGCTATGACTGCATCATGGAAGCAGAGTAAAAGATCTGTACTCCTCTTTTTTTCCTTAAATGTCCTGGGGGCCAAGGTTTTTTTGTTTTGTTTTGTTTTGTTTTTCCCCCTGACTATCTGGAGAAAAGCAGTTTTGTCTCAATGCTGTTCCTGCCATTCTGTCACTTCTACCCCTCATTAGCATTTGACTGGAAATCTTACAATGTATTATCCGGAAGCAACAGAGCGTGACTTGCCAGTTAGAAACAACAGTTCTGATTACATGTTAGGTTTGTGAATTTGATCCTCACCTTAGGAAACTGACACCCACATCCACCTGCACCAGGTAATTGGTTCCCAGTGCACTTGCTTCCCATCAGAAGCTATGGATTAAGAATAAAAATAACCTCATCCAAGAGATTCTCAGGCCCGTCTGCCCCGCTTCAGACTTTGAGACTTCCATTGCTTCCTTTCTCTGAAGGTGATGCTCCAGCGATGTTCTCAATGATGCATTGTCTTCCTGCTGTCTGTTCTGGCTCTCTTGCTGTAAGGAACTGGAGAACTGTCTCCAGCTGCCTACAGCTTAGATAGCTAATTATGTGACTTTAGCCTTATCGGGTGCATATGGGATCTGTGAAGGATTTTTTAATCAAAATCTTTGAGTTATTCACTCGTAAAGGATAACGATTTCTTAGGGAATCTTTCTGAAACTTTTGTCATCATAAAAATGCATTGAGTTGTGAACAACCTGCTCAAACTCTAAACTTTTGTGTTATAATGTGTACAATTTAATGCAAGACAAGAAGGAAACAGAATAAAGTCAGTGTATGTTGTTGTGTAGAGTTATTAACAATTGAAAACTGAAAGCTACTCGTAGCTTATTTGAATTCCACTCTACAGGTTTGATTGTAAGGTGAAAGTAAATAAAACTTAATTAAATCAATTAAGCGGGAAACATTTTCAGAATCTTGTTTGAAAGCAAGGGCAAGAAAAAGAAGCTCTCTGAAAGAGCAGTTTTGCACATCACTCTGCTTCCTCTGCTGAGAAGACGTCATTTCCTCCTCTGGTCCACAGCGCTCCCACCTCCTGCCCCTCCACTCGCCTCTCCTCTGCTTTGAAGTCACTCTCTTTCTTCCTTAGGCCCCTCAACTTTGCATCTTCCTTGCTTTTCCTACAACCTCTCTGGGACCTTTCCCTCATTTTAGATGCTAATGAGCACTTGCTAATTGAAATCTTAAAAGCTGAATATCATAAGCACTTTAGCACATCACAAAATTCTGTGATCACAGGCAGATTTCAAAATAGTTTGGTGTGGAAAATAGAAGATGCTAAGGACTCGGCCGTCTTTTGAGGAAAGTGCGAAAAACAGAATATGTGCCTACATTTTACACTTATTTTATTTTCACAGTGCATGTCTAATTCTGCCATTCTTACACAGTTTGAAAACAAACCCGGCTTTTGTTGGTTTCTAGCTGGTGTGATTCCTGCCATCAGAATCCTGGCTTATTAGCTCTTTCAGAGGCACCCCAGATACCACAGATTTTACAGTTTTCATTCCGATTGCTCTATGTCTATGTTCCTTAGTTTTTTGCAGAAAATCATATATGAATAAGACCTTAGGTCTATAAGGAAAGAAAAACATCATTCTTAGGAAGTCAGATTTCATATGCCATGATTTCTTTTAGTTAAATTGTATTTATAAAATGTGACACACCAGCTGCTCTGAGGATGAGATGTTGAAACAGTTGAGGGTGTGGAAGAGAGGAGGGGAGGAAGTACACTCTCTCTTTGGAGAGAGTTAGACCTGGAGCATCATCCAGTGAGCAGAGCCTCTGCTGACCTAGGGGTGTCTAAAGCCCAAAGTGCCCACTCGGAGTGGTCCAGCTTTGAGTGGAAATGGCTGCAACTTAGTGAGTACCCCTTCGTCAGACAGCATTGGATGTGCAGCACCCTGGGAGGGGGTGTGACCTTGGCCAGGAACCCCTTCAGCTGGGATAGTCTCTGAGGTCTCTGCCCAGCCCGGGCAGTGGGAGCACCTGCTAAAATAGGTCCCTGGGACCGCGGATGCTGCATCCCGCATCCCGCTCCCAAGGACCATCTCATGTCTGGACTTCTGCTGATGACTTTCGCTGTAAAACGTGACATTTTCCTAGCTCATCCTTATTGCAGAAATTGCTGATACACTTGAAACTCATCCTCCTTTGGTACACTTTGTTTTATTCAAAATACACTTTAGCTTCATTATAAATTTTGTCCATGGATCAGATGCTATTGTCTAAAGCTGATTTTTTTGACACATTTCTTGGAATGTTTTTGCCTTTCTCCCCCTTTGGAAGTTCTTGTATAATAACTTCTAGTAAAATTGCTGCTATTGTTTATTATTTACTTTGCTTGGGGTTTTTTTTTTTTTCTACATTAATTTGAACACAGGAAGCATTGAGATAAGTGGTAGAGCCAACCCTAAACATGAGAAATAAGACAGCCTTTAATTCTGGTGCGAAGCAGAGAAAGATAATAAAAACTCTTGTTTATAGTGTTTACCAGGAGCACAGCTTAAACATTTGCAGATGAATAGGGAATACCTCTGTCTTTGTTTATGTACACACCACACACACATTTAGACTACATTTTCATAGCATTTAAATTTTAAAAAGTTATGTACTTATTGCCTCACCTAAAATGCATTAATTGGTACTACAGCAATAACTCAGATGCCTCCTTGGCGGCCCAGTCATTTCTCTTCCACTGTACATGCTCAATAAATGAATATTTGAATGATAATTTATCACAGTCTGTAGAATTATAGGAATATAGAGGGTTTTTTTCCCCACATTTTTCATCTCAGAAATTCTACTTTTGTTACTAACTTAAAGAGTTTGTTCACATAAAATAAACAAAAGATAGCAAACATCATTGTTTGGGTGTCAAAGCTGCTGTGAGTTTCTAAGTTGCTGCCTCCACAGTGAGAATGTTCTCCTAACTAGCACTGACGGCTCCTTAAAGTTAGGTACTGATCTCTATCTTTTCTTTTTTTTTTTTTAATTTAAATGCATATTTTAACATTTCTACCTTCATAAAGATGAATATCCCAAATGAAATTTATGTTGGTTAAAAATTCACTCAAAGGTATATTATCAATGAACAATTTATTTATAATAATATAGTTTAAATTTAAATTAATTTTACATATTTTGAAATATGAACATAAAAGCTGACTCTTTACTAAATTAAATGATTCCAAATGAAATGAGAATGTCTAATATGGAGCCAGATTTAGCTGCTTGAAATGATTAAGCTTGTTGGCGTGTATCAGGCATGTTTATAGAAGCCACTAAGGTAAAATTAATTACATTATAGCTTGTAATGTATTACCTCACTCAAGATAATAATATGTAATTGCTTGAATTCACTGAGCATTTCCAATCTGTATTCTTAGTTTAAAAATCGTTGCATAATTGAAATTGGCATCTGTCTACAGTTAAAATGGCATTTGGAAGACTGGCAGAATGCTAGTGATGTTGGTGGACAATGGCCCTGAGGAAGCTCTGAGATGAAGCACTGTGGTGAGGAGCTTCGTGTACATTATCCAGCCTAAGGGAATTATGGGTTAGTAGCATTTGGGTTTAAGATATGCAGACATGGCCATGCAATAAATCATTAAACGTGCATGTATCATATATTTAGACCCAGATCAGTAATCAGAAGATCTAAATCTGTTGGGTCCAAAAATGAGCAACCACCCATTGAAACACCAACAATCTCTAACAAGCAATCAATCTGATAACAAGTAATCAAAAAGGAGACCTTCTTTTAGAGAGTTTGAAGGGCATCAAATCATAAGCAAGGTTCACAAGGTCTTCCAAAACAAAATAAGCTGTGATGCCCAGGGAAACCTTTACAGATACACAAAGTGGCAGTGACTGTATGTTCATTTATATTGATTTCCAGTCACATGATATAATCACACTCTGCACTAACATAAACTAAAAATGTGAGGAACAAATTTTCAAAGACTTGTGTTTGGTGTGTGGGGACAAGTTCCACGCTCAAAATTCATTTTAACACATAGCGCGCATTTAAATATTCAAGCAAATTACGCCTACCAACTGTAGCATTTATAGAGCAACTGACCGGGAATTTTATACAGACTTTTGCATTGTATCCTCAAATCTAGGAAGAATATCAATATTCTCATTTTGTGAATATAGAAACTTAGGCAGAGCTGGTCTTGAAACTTAAGTGTCTCTGACTTCAAAACTGTTGAAGATAACAGTGTGATTTACCAATAGTTCTGGCTCTCCTGAGCACATGAGGCCAGACAGGGAACCTCTTTACCTCCTTGAAGTTAGGTGTGGCTTGTGATTGGTTTTAACCAAGAAATGTGTGCAGATGGAACACATGTTACTTAAGGATGAAAGCAATTAATTGCTGGTAGAAACCTCCAGGGCTCTGTTTCAAAGCAACGCCAATCTTGGTGGATGTGGAAACACAAGACAGAACTCTCCTTGGCTTGATGCTTGCCTTGGAATGTCAGCTAAGATTACAGTTGTGCCTGTCTGAGTGAGAAGGAAGTTCTTGTTCTAAGTCATTGCTGTTTTTGTTTGGTTACTCTGGCAGAACATTATAGTCTGATGAATAAAAACAAGTTCAAGCTTATTCCAGTATGCTCCAATGTCAGTCAACCAAGCTGAAATTATTCCAGAAAATTAGCATTTCCACCTACAAATCCAACTTAAACATATCTGCATATTTCTCACTCAAGCAAGGCTTGTGCCAGTTTAGGGAAAAGTCTTCAAGTATCTGTCAAATCCCTTGCATGAATAGTCATGGTATCTCAAGCTCAACCAAGTTCAAAGTTAGCTTATCACTTCACTGTGCCCTCAAACTCATTGTCCACCTAATCATCTCAGTGGGGAACTGGGGAGCAATCCTGCTTCTTAACCCTCCTGCATCCCTCACGCCACGTAACTAACTACCAAGTGATATCATGCTGATTCTTTACTAGTATTATTAATTTTGTTTTGTTTTGTTGTTTTTATTGAGGGGGAGGGGGTAACTATGTTTATTTGTTTATTTATTTTTTTAATGGAGATCCTGGGGCTTGAATCCAGGACCTCGCGCACCGCTAAGGCCATGCTCTATGCTGAGCTATACCTTCCGCCCTCCATGCTGACTGTTAACATGTACCTGAAGCGTTGTTTCTTTCCTATTGTCAATGCTAGTTTAAGGCTGTATTTTTCAAATTGTAATAACCAGATTTATTGCAGCCTCTCAAACTTTAAATTATCCTCTACCCTTGTTAATTAAGATAACATTCTAAAATTCAAATCTGATCATGCAGAAAGTACATAATCAATACTTGTTAGATCACCCATGAACTTCTCTACACGGCGCTTCACGTCATCTACTGTAATTTCTCCATATGTGTCTTTGGCCTTCTTTATCCACCAACCTGTGACTTGCTCTAAGACAGAGACTTCGGATTCATCTTTTCAGTTTCAATTCTCAACCTGCTTTCTTCCCCACCCCTAGCCTCCGGCTGTCACCCCTCACCTCCCCCAACCTCCCCAGCCCTGTCCACCGCCTAACCTCCAGGAATATATGAGAGAATCCTGAATCCTGGCTGGCAAATGAAGAAAACAAGGTAGAAATCCATACAAACAACATAATTGATGCTGATCTGAATAAGGCATCCTCACAAATGGTCCTAGATCTCTTTGACTCATCTTCCAATTCCCATTTATCTCCTCAAAATAGAAGAACAGTCATGTATTTTTGTTAATAGAACTGCCCAGAAATGAGGTCTCTGTTATGTTCAGAATTTGCACAGACTTATTGAGGATGTCCATATACTACATTAAATATTTGGAATTTAGTGCATACCCAGTAAAAGTAACATCTTTATATTTGTCCACAAAGCACACGTACATTTTACCTGATTGATTTTTGAAAATGGTTTGGAGAGATAAAGAATATGATTTTTATTATTTATTTGAAATATTGTAGTTTGACAGGCACTGAGGAGAAATTGTAACATTTCAAGTTAAAAACCATTACCAGAGCTATTTTAAATCTGAATAGCATCAAAAAATGTGCCCTTACTCCTATTGTTTAAATAGGTAAATTCAAACTACAGTAAAAGAGAAATTTGCCAAGTCATATCTCTGTAATAAGAAAAATGTACTTGCAAAATAATTTGACCAAAAAGTTTAGAAATAAAGAAACATATAATTTGAATAGGGTTGATATTTGAGAAGATTTGCTCCTAAAAATGCTTTCATTTTTTTTTATTTAAAAAAAATCAGAGGGGAAAAAAAAAACCTTCTGCTATGATAGAATTATATACACAGTTGTCAAGAGTTGATAAGATGATTCCAGCTAAGTGAACTTTCCCAAAATTAATGATCAAGACATACCTACTGATTTGAAAACAGCCTGTGACCATATATGAAAGAGTGACAGAGAGATGCTCAGGGCAGACGTCACAAACACTGGGGGGATTCAATTAATACTTTCACTTGCCAGAAAAGATGAAGCAGTTGATAGCTGTAGTTATGTTTTAAATGCCTGTGATATTAATGCAAAAAATTGCTCTCATTGCCTTTACAATATTTTGCAGAAGTTAGCAGGTTGAATTTAGAGACCTCAACAATTTAAATGTCAAACGAAACAACTAAAGAATCAATTATAGTAGCTTTCAGCATCAATATTAGGAAAAGTGCAAATTATTAAGATAAGCAAGTACATAATATTGGAGATAATCAAATCTATTAAATCTTCAAATTTAATGAAAAAGAAAATGAAATATTCTTGTAGATTCTTTTTCAAAGGTGATAAGTCAAGAAGTGCCTGAAATGTGGTATATGCTTAATAACTATTTGTTAAATGAATGAGTGAATACAGAGCCCTCACATTATACTCTTTCAAAGTTCTCAAGCTTCTGTACACATAGAAGTTGATTTTAAAATAAAGAAAACTACCAGATATTCAAAGAAACTCAAATAGTGGAAAATACTCTTATAGCTATGAGGTTCCAATAGTATAATCAATTTCTCACCTCTGGGGAGTGATTACTGTATTGTAGTTAATTTTCCCTTACATTCTTCCTCAGTGATGGTCCAAAGAGGGAAGGAAAAAAAAAAAGAATGGAGAAAGAAAGAAAGAGAAAGAGAGAGAAGGAAGAGAGGGAGGAAGGAAAGAAAGAAGTAAGGAAGGAAGGAGGGAAGGGAAGGAAAGAAAAGGAAGGAGGGGGGAGGGAAAAGGAGGGAAGATCCAGACAGTGAGTGGCAAAGAGGGAAGAAAGTATATAGAGATTATTGTGTCTCTAAACTTTATTCTCATCAAATGTTACCTCCCTAGAGAGAATCACATCTTTCAAAATTTATGTCTAACTTAATAAATTCACAAAGTAAAGAAACAGACAGTCTTCTATGTACAAAATATTCATGCATACAAATATTCACATTTTTTGAGATGCAGAATGAAAATGTGACTTACATCATCATATTTACAAAGACAAGAAAGCCTCTAGGTCTTTCGGCCTGATGACTCGTCTCTCTGTTTGATGAGGTCTACCTGGTGCAGAAAGCAAGGAAAACTCTCCGCGACTGTGACCCTGGTGTCTCAACTTCCCAGACCTGGAAATGTGTGCACTGTCACTGGGCTGTTTGGAAATACTTAACAGTGTTAAACATTGGAGGAAGGAGATTCAATAACTTTTAGTTGGATTTACTCAGATTGATGCTGACCCAGAACCAAAGGCTGGTTTCTGCATACCCAGCTCTTCCCTGGCTACTTCCTGATCCAGTTTGTGAAAATTTGGTTTGGTGATACTTAGTGATATTTTTGCCTGAGCAGGTCAATGGATTACTACCAGTGACACAAGAGTTGTCAAATTAACTTGTAATTGGTGTGCACACACAGACTTCCACAGCCTTAAACTATACCATTAAACTGACAAACTATTCCATTAACACAGTACATTCCTTCTAAAGACTTGGAATTATGCAGATTTCTGAGCAAATGTCTGTCTCCACTTTTAGGTAAAAAAATTTACCAGAAGGTCAATAATACTACCTTCAAATATGAAGAAAGATCAAATTTTTTTCTCTCTCAAACATTAAGAAAGAAGTTCCCCCAAAAGCATAATTTTATCTTCTCATCTTCCAATTTTAGTTTCTCAAATAGTAGTAAAATGTTATGATTTTCTACAGAAAATGCATTAACATTATTCACATGATTGATTAAATCATATCATCCATAGGGCTCCATAGCCCTGCTTCCTTCTGTTGGCCAAAGATGGTTCCTGTATTATTTACTTCTTCACAGCAAGCTGGGACCAATCACTCAAAAACCCACCAGTGCCAAACTCAAATTTGTACACATCCAACTGCTTTGCATGTCATCCTGATAAGCATTATTTTTAACAAACTAGAACATCCCTGCCTTCCATGCACAGCAAAACATTTGCAAGCCATAGATAAGACCTACCCAAAGACTACAGAAGACCCCCAGTGGCTGCCCTTTGGAGCTCTCTGCCTGGAGAACCCCTAGCTGTGCAGCTGAGGGACATCACCTAGACCTGAGAGGCCCCTCCTCATTGTCCCTCATCTCCAGGGGTCTTTTTACCCTTGTTGCCCTCTGGGGGGTGACTCTGATCTCCTGCCTCTGAAGTCTCCTGATGGGAGGTAAAGGGCTTCTTGCTTGTGATACTAACCTAACCCAAATAAAGCTCTCTGTGCACCCCTGCCCCCTAATGATCTTGGCCTTTTCCTTGATCAGCCCTGAAATCCTTGAACTTACTACCCTTTCTCAAATTTCAAGAGTATTGAAAAAAATTGAAATGTGACTTTTACAACATCTTGTACTACAGTGAGCTACTGCTGCAACCTTATTAGAATGACAGAAAGGAAAAAAAATAAAGTAAAATTAGAACATTAGTGTTCCTGGAAATGCCAAGTGACGAGGACTCTTACACATCACTGGTGGGAAGTAGGGATACAGTACAGCTGCTCTGGTGAACAGTTTGGCAGTTTCTTATAAGGTTAAACACTCACTACCGTATGACCTAATGTTTCTATCTTGAGTATTTACCATAGAAAATGAAATCTTACTACCCCTGGAAATGAAACGCAGATCCTATAGATGAATGCTCATAGCAACTTTACCCATAATCATAAAAAATGGGAATAACTTAAGATGTTTTTCAACAAGTGGGTACATAAACAAACTTTGGTACATCTGCATATTTGGATACAATGCAGCAACAAAAAGGAATGGACTATGACTCCATGCAGAACTTGGCTAGATCTGAAAGTTCTACTGCGTCTCTAAAGCTCATGTAATACACGATTCCTTTATATGATGCTCCTGGAAGGAAAAACTATAATGATAAAGAATTGATCAGTGGTCATCAGAGTTTGGGACGGGGGAAAGTCTGATTAAAAAGGAATAGCATGAAGGGGGTTTTGGGGGTCATGGAACTCCTTAGTGTCTTAATTGTAAGGGTGATTATACAAATCTACACATATGTTAAAATTCTTAGAAATGCAAACACACAACCAATTTTACTGTATACTACTTTAAAAATAAACGTTTAAATTATTTGAATGGGTGAGGCTAGAAAGCAGTATTATTAAAATTATGTTTATAATATTTTTCTCCTTGAATTGTGTATTTGCCTATTACCATCGAGAAATGACGTCTGCATAAGTCAACCGTTGAAACATCCCATTAGTATCATCACAGTACTTTGATTTCACACCATGATTCTCAAGTTTTGCAACGGCTTTTATGTTTATATTTTAATGGAATCTCTCACTGAATTTAAAGCTCTTAATTATCTCACAAGAGATATTTTAAGTTGTGAGTTATATGGCTTGCATATTTAACTTTGTATATTTTTTATTATCATTAGTATGTGTTGTCAGAAGGTCAGATGTTTAACATATGCACACCCTCCAATGTCATTGGTTACAATTAATTTTGCTGACAGCTTCTATTTTATGATTCAATAATTAAGCTTTTTCCTTGATTTGCAAATGTGCAAAATAATATTCGCTCACGACGGAGCTTATTTCCTTCATCTGAATGACTGCAGGAAAATTTTAACCGGACTCCCTCCTTCTCCCTCAGCCCTGTTGCCTTCCGCTCTCACCACAGCAGCCAGAGTGATCCTTCCAAACTTGTCAGATCACCTGACACCTCTGCTCAAAAGGCTTCAGGGGCTCCCTATTTTACTGTCAAAATTAAAGACCTTCAGATGTGTGCTCAGGACCTGACTTATGCATTTTTCTGACATCATCCCATAGGACTCCCATTCTTCTAACTTCACCCCAGACACACCCCGATGTAGGGATATTGCACTAGCTCTTTCTTTTGTCCAGGACCTTCTTCCCCAACATCTGCCATTGCTAAATGCTCAAATGTCACTTTGTCCATGACGTCTCTCTTGACCACCTTGTATGAAGTTGGTACATCCAGTCACTCAGCAGTTGCTCATCTTCTCCTGCTGCTTTGCTGTTTTCTGTTTTTATTCACTTATCATTTATTAACACAAAATGATGTATTTTATTTATGTTTAGTTAATTATTTCTCTTTGTACCCACTAGAATGTAACCTCTGTGAGAGTAGAAATATGGGTCTGTCTTATTCACTCATGCTTCAAAGTGCCCAGTATAATGCCTAACACACAGGTGCCCAATACATATTTTCTCAGTGAAGGAAGACAATGGGTGCATTCATTTGTGCATAAAATATTTTCTATTGAACATAAAATATAATAGGTTATGATCAAATATTGGGTAAAATGCTTATAAAAAGAGTTTACTTTCTTAAAATGTGTCAAAATACTATAACAATTTTGTGATTAAATATACTAAATACAAAGAATAATATAAAGTTAAAAATGCCAAAAATAATATAAAGAACCACTGAATCTGAATGCTTTGGAGTATACTTCAAATTACCTCTAAAGTGTATAAAATGTATGCCTTTAAATGTTCTGATTCCTAGAAACAAAGTGTGTTTTTTTCATTTTTACCCTAGAAAAAAGTCCATTTTTTAAGATTTCCATTATGTTGTCAATTTTTTCTAGCCTATTGGATTCCCATAAATGAATATAAATTGTCATGTAGCATAACTCAACACAATAATGCAGATTTCCTTTAGTGCATAGATCATTCAAAAGTACACACGTGCATGCATTTTAATTGAAATTTTAGACATACAACCAAGAGCCTGAACGCATGGGAGATATGAAGCCAAAAAGAATTTCTAATACAGTTTGTTGGGACTAGATAGAAAGACACAAAGGGTAGATTTTTTAAATGTTTTTATTTGACTTTCCTTTTCCTTTTCCTTTTTATTTGGTCTTGACTTTTTTTTCTTGACTTTTATTTAATATTATATTTATGACCCACAAAATAGCAAATTATATTGTCTCTCTTAAAGGATGTCTTGAGTTGTAATCAATGGTCAAAAATTTCCCAAACCCTGTCAAGTATGTCTGTAAAAATTGAAAATAAGTCTAGAACTTGTAGTACCACTAAATCCCAAGTTTGAATTTCTACCAACAGTAAAGCTAATGGAACCAGAATAGAAATAGTTTCTCTTTACATCATCTGAAAGAAGATGGGAAGTCACATCATGCATTGTCTAATTTTAGACATCTAAATTGGCTGCCCAAAGTCTGTACTTACATGTTGCCTCTAAATAGATCTGAGCCTATCTCTACTCAATCTCTTCCTTGCCCCAGTCTTGTTCCAGCTATTCAGAAACAGCCCACTCCCTAGAAGGCTTTATGTGAGCATACAGGAGTATAGCCTCCAAACTTAGTTTTCTGGGCCCTCTGTAGGTTCAGAGTATGAAAGTAAAATTATTTGGTGAAAGGATCAAAACTGACCATAGTAATGAAGAGTCCCCATGGGAGTCTAACAAAACCACTGACTAGGTTGGGAACTTAGCTTTTGGTCCAGATGTGGGACTGAGAAATGTAGCTAGTCATCACCCAAATGGAGAGAGAGCATGGCAGAAGCAATCACGTGAACTGATAATTAAAAATTCCTGAATTGGAGTAGCTTTCACTTCTTTAAGTAATGCTGGAAAAAACAACAGCAATAACTTAGGACCAAGTGATGCAAAAATAGAGAAAATAACTATTGTCTTCACTGCTGAGACACATAACTGAGAAAACAACATTACTGTATGAATAAATAAAACTTCTTGCCATCCAAGAACATATGCCACGTATAAAATGGAAAGAAAAACATCAACAGAAAAAAATAAGATATAAAGCAAAATGAAATGGAAAAAAAGAATGACATAAGTTAGAATTCATGGACAAATAAAAACAGAATTAAATTTGTAACTCAGTTAGAAAGAACATAATTAACATTGCAAAAAGATCACATTTTTGAAAAAGATGAACTAGAGGAAATGTTTTCAATATCAAAAGAAAAGCATACAATTTGAGAAAGAAAAAATGTAATAGGACAGAGAATTAACAACAACAACAAAAAAATTCAATGACTTTTACTGTCCTAGGCAAAGTGGAACATATGATAAAGAAAACAAATCTAAGTAATTGTCCCAGCTCACTACTATCTTGTCATGTAAAATTATTTATTTATCATATGATTCCAAATAATATTAATAAGAGTAAGAATTGGGACTAAGAATGAAAATTGAAGTGATAGAGACAATAAATATGAGTTAAATATTTTATTGAAGAATTATATATATATATATATTGTTTTTATTGCAGATTCAGTAAAAATGATGTCTCATTATCAACAATTAGAAATACACATACTTGTGGTTGCCGGGGGGGAGGGAGATGGGAAGGAATAAACTGGAATTTTGAGATTTGCAGATACTGACTGGTATATATAAAATAGATAAACAAGTTTATATTGTACAGCACAGGGAAATACATTCAATATCTTGTAGTAGCTTGTGGTGAAAAAGAATATAAACATGAATATATGTATATCTATGTATGACATTGTGCGGTACACCAGAAATTGACACAACATTATAAACTGACCCTACCTCAATAAAAAAATAATAATATGGTAGATACAAAAAAAAAAAAGAAATACATATACTTTAAAGAATGTATTCAAAAAAGTCAAAAAAAAAATTAGTGGTAGGATTAAGTATGGGATGAATTGTTTTCCAAAATGTCATGTGATGTATAGGTAACAAAAAACGAAGAACACAAACTGAACTTAAATAGGAGAAAAGAGAAGGAATTGAGACCAAGAGCATAAACCATGACAATGATTCCAATGAGCTGAAAGAAAGAGAGCCCATAAAACAAAGAATAATATACACATTATGAGGGGAAAAAGTCACCCAAAACACTTGAAACTCAAAGCACAGGAAATATATGTTGACCAATGCAAATATTATATAAAATGGAGAGTTTTAGATTTGTTCACTTTAATATCAGGAATATGGTTAAAATGCCCACTATTACCATGACTATTTATTACAGTCCTGGAGGTCTTGGTCAATTCAGTAAGGAAAAATAGTGAAAGGAAACGGGAAGTCTGTAGGGGTTTGAGACAACTGGTGGATGATCAAGAAAAAGAAACACCACCTGAGTCAGTAGCATACGGCAAACATTGTTAATGGTGCTTGGAAGGGGTACCTGTGAAACTTAAGAATGAGGTCACATCCAGAAGAGAAAGGAGGGCAAGGGAACTCCTGGGGAAGAGAGGAATGGGAAACGGCGAGGGGCTTGCTTTTCAAGTGGCATCACTCAGCAGCACCAAAGGGCATCTTGGGGTCCGATAGCTCCTGGAGTTCTATCACAGGGCCCCGTCGTCTCAATGGCCCATAGATACCGGATATAGTTTCACAGGTTATACAGAACAGGCAGGTTCCAAATGGCTAGTAATCTGCCTGTTTCAGCTTGTTTTAAAACAAGCGGATATGTGAAAACTTTATTTTGACACCAGCAGGCTTTTGAGTAAACAGGTCTCAGCCTGCAGTAAAGAAATAAACGAGGAACCAACACACACAGACATCTTTGCCTTATTTGTAAAATAAGATATAAGACACAAGAATTGTAAGGGAAATGTTGTGTCATAACTATTTGTAGAGAAATTGAATTATTCACCAAGAAAATGCATAGAATGAACAGATAAAATACTCTACTAATAAGTTACTCTACTAATTTGGGTAACCTAAAGTTGCATATTTTATAAATTATTTGAAAATATATAGTGATGCATAAAGAGCCACAAATGGGTAAATTAGCATTAGAAAATAATAACATGTAGTGATAATTGTCCAGACAGAATTAAAAAACACTACAAAAACTGTATTAGTAAAAATGATGGATTGAGTATACAGATTAGTTTTCAATGAAAGGCACCGTGGGCAAAGTTAATAGACTGAGGAATATACTTATAATATCTAAAAGTTAGAAGGGATGCATAGCTACATTGTAAATGTTGGTCTTGAAAATAAGCCAGTCACATGACTGGCACGATCGGCCCCCATACCCTGCCCAGTCCTCTCCCCCTAGTCTCCAGCCAGAACCTTAGTCACTCTTCTGCTGGATTTACACCAGAGAGGAATTCAAGCTAGTTGAGGAAAGCTAAGACTTGAATCTTACTGTCACTTTTTTCCCTGATAAGGGGCAGCCAGCAAGTGCTATGTTTTCAAAACCTTAAACAGGAAGTCTTGGCAAGAGATCTCCCCTCTTCCTGAAACCAAGTTCCCCTAAAACTGAATTCCTTTACTAAGTTTATGATTAATCTTTCTATCCAAAACTTTACTCCCTTTCTTGTCCCCCCCGACCGCAATCCTGTGCTAAAAGACACACACATCTGCCGTTTTTTCTTTTCTCTCTCTTCCCAAAGCCTCTTTCTCAGGCTTTCCTGGGCAAGAACAAGGGAGGTTTTCTATTACTTATCTTACCACCCACCTGGGCTGGCTGACGGAGTTAGTTAAGAAATGGTCTGTGCACTAAGGGAGAAACCTGATTAAGTCCTCAGGACTGACTTCTAGCATGATTTCCAGGTTTTTAAGGTCGTTTACTTTCTGGATGCATAATTCGATTTTGCATATTAGCTGAATATAGCCAACTTTTCTCTGTAGGACCTCCTTGCATTTCAGTCCCTCAAACAGCTGGAATGTCTGGGGTTAAGACAGAGGCTACCTATTCAGAAAGGAACAAGAGGAAAATGAACACATCCATATGCACATGATTACAATGCAGACTAAGTGCTATTGGAATACTGGAGAGGGAGTTTTCCAAAGGGACACTGTCAGTTCTTTGTGGTCATCAAAACAAAAACAAAAAAAAAAACTGAAACACTATTCTTCCCCACAAAAATGCCTCATCTTGACATCTTGATCCCTGAAGCTCATGTTTAATGTCTCTCACAGCTGTTAAAACATTAGGATTCTAATGACATGACATCAAGAATATTTTAGTCTTTTAATATATTCAGTTTTTAATATCTATGGGCCCTTTTTTGAGAAACAGAGTTATCCAGACTAATCTTGGATACTTCTCTTTACTTCTCTGATCAAATTTACTTTTCTCTGGAGCAAAGAAGAAATGAAATAAAAATTCAAATTCCCTTCTAGGGTGCCAGATGCTATATATAACATGCTATTAGATTTGAATTTCAGACAATTTTTTTCAGAATAAGAATGTACCATTCAATATATGAAAATCCATTGCTTACCTGAAATTCAAATTGAATGTAACTTTTTGCATTTTTATTTGCTAAATCTGGGCAACCCTAATACTGTACTTAAATTCTATAATTCTATGAGCTCCGTTAAGCAAGCAAGTAGAGCTCCACCAATCTTTTGATTCCGCAAGTAATTGTGTTAAAATGGTGATAATGTTGTAGGTGTTTTAGGCACAGAAAATCCAAGAAATTATTTTACAGTGTAATTCTTTCAGTTACACTGTTTAGTTCTTCATGAAATATTAAAATATTTCTAATAATATAAACGTAAACATATATATTTACTCTCCCTTGAAGTTTTCAAGAACATAATATCCCTATGTATCTTGTCCTTGAATATTTTAGGTCAATGAATCTAAAAATAGGATAAAAAAATCAAAGTATGAAAAATATTACACTTTTTCAGATTTATCAGTCACATGTGCTTCCGAGGAAATTGGAATATTATTTTTTTCTTCTAAAATTATTCTCTGTATTATTTATTTTTTAACGTATTGACTTTGTGTTTCTCAAAGGGGAGTACTTTTTCACTGACGCTTGTGAATACAATTCAGCATAAGAAGGAGAAAAATTAGTTGAAATAAGCCTGAGGAATTCAAACCTCAACAAATCTCTCACTATCCTTAAAGAACTTTCTTCCTTCAGCTATACATAGTCATCTTTTCTGCCAAGCATCTGTTAAGGAAATGATGTAAGTACATTTTGAAAGATTTTAAATCCTTAGCTTTAGCCTAAGTTTAGAAATTGCCAGATTGCACTGTGACTTAAAATTATATCAAAGATAAATGCACAAGCTTCTTCCATGTGGCATTTAAAAATTTACTTACAGATTTTTTAGATTGTACATATTAGAGATTGAACATATAATAATGCTTTCTCAGGAAATGGGTGTTTCTAGAAGATTCTGTGGTGACATCATCTTCCTTTAAAAGTACCTGCTTTAAAGGACTAGTGACAAGAAAGAAAGAGTCCACATAAACACTATCTCCAATTCACCATTAAAAAGAAGTAAAATCATTAATATCGTTAATCTTTGAAAACCACACGTCTACCAATAACTAGCTATGGTTCTGAGGAAGTTTTAAACTCAGAAGTGCTTTCTGAGCTTCCTTTTCTCTAACAGATGTAAAAGGAAGTATAATGGGAGTTGTTATGAGGATTACATGCAAATAATGCGTAAAATATGGTTACTACCACACCAGCATATAATAAATGATAAAAAGCTATTATTATTTAATTTACATGAGTTTAAAAATATCAGATGGACCTTAAAGTTGATAAAACATGATGTCCTTGATACAACCTGTTCAATCCCCATATGCATTCTGAAATTTCTCTGCATTAGAAACAATATTCATTTAAACATCAGACCTCAGTATTGGTTAAATTTTGTTAGCCAGTCCAGAGACACAAAAACAATTTGAAATTGGAAAGCAACTGAGCTGATACAAAGACTGATGTTATGTTTTAGCATAATCAAAGAGAGGGAATCATAAAACTCTAGTATTTGAAGTGTCATCCTCATGAATGTAAATGTTATTAAGTGTACTGTCAAAGAGGGAAATTGCTACCTAGATGCTAAATCCATGTAGGAAGATGGATATGGATATAGTATGCATTTCTGAAAGTAAAGGTGGAGATATAAGAAAGACAGCATAGAAAATTTGTAGGAGCTAAAAATGAAGATGAATGTGGATGAATGCTAAAAACAGGGCTGCAAATTGACTTGGGGGAGGGGAAAATTAGTGGTTTTCAAGGCTTAGACAACTTGGTTAGCATGTCACAACCAGCTCTTTTCTAACCCACGCTTTGATATCAGGGTGATTGACATTGAAATTTACTATGATTCAGAGAGAACATTTACTCCAAAATTGAAAAATTCAGGCTATGGTCCCATTATTACTGAGCCCAGAGCAATTGGGAAGAAAAATATCCCTGAGTATACAATAAAGTGTTATGGAAAATAGAAGTTCACTGATTTTTTTTTTCTCTACTTTGAATCACATTTTTGGGTATGTTACTCTCCATGGAAATCATGTGGTTATACAAATAACTATTCTATTTATAATAAAACATTTTAGAACATTTTAACCTCCAAATAGAGCAATAGTACCATGTCATGTAAACATCTTAGAGTATCTACTTTAAACTCTATATTTAATAAAAATTTTCTTATCATTTTATCATTTAAATGAAACATAATCAGAAAGTAGATATTTGGTTGCATTATGATATGTTTTATGCTATTAATATCTTTTCTATATAGAGAATGGTATATGTCATGTAATTGGAGCAAATAATTCTAAAATTTATATGGAAACACAAAAGGCCCTGAATAGCCAAAACAATCAAGAAAGAAGAATAAAACTGGAGGTATCATGTGCCCTGGGGGGAAGAAAAGGCTACATCAATCAAAATGATATGTTGCTGGCAGCAAAGCAGACACATTGACCAATGACACAGAACAGAGAGCGCAGAAATGAGTCCACACTGAAATGGACAATCAATCTATGACAAAAGAGACAATAATATATAATAGGAAAGAGAAACAGCCTCTTCAATAAGTGGTGTTGGGAAAACTGGACAACTACATGCAAAAGAGTCAAGCTGGACTACTCTTGCACATCATGCACAAAAAATAAATTTAAAATAGATTAAGGATGTAAACAGAAGGCCTGAAACCATAAAACTCCTAGAAGAAAACATAAGCAATAAGCTCTTTGATATCAGTCTTACCACCATGTTTTTGAATCTGTCTCAGGTGTAGGAAACAAAAGCAAACTTAAACAAATGGGACTACATAAAACTAAACAGTTTTGCACACTGAAGGAAACTATTAACACAATGAAAAGGCCTGTACTGAATGGGAGAAGACGTTTGCAAACCATTTATCTCATAAGGGATTAATATCCAAAATATACCAAGAATTCATACAACTCAGCATTTAAAAACAACCTGATTAAAAAATAAGCAGAGGATCTGAACAGACATATTGTCCAAAGAAGACATGCATATGACCAACAGGCACATGAAAAGATGCTCAATATCACTAAACATCAGGAAAATGCGAATTAGAACCAAAATGAGATATCACTTCACACCTGTCAGAATGGCTATTATCAAAAAGACAACAAATCACAAGTGTTGGTTAGTATGTGGAGAAAACGGAATCCTTGGGTAATGCTAGTTGGAATGTAAACTGGTGCAGCCACTATGGAAACATTATGGAGATTCCTCAAAAATTGAAAATAGAACTACCATATGACCCAGCAATTCCACTCCTGGGTATTTATATGAAATAAATAAAACCACCGATTAGAAAAGATATATACACACTTATTTTCTTCCTTATAGTTACAGAAACACAAAACAAACCAAGTGGTTGCCGGCGGGGAGAGGGGAGGAAAGAAATAGGTAAGGAAGATTAAGAGGAAAACCTTTCAACTGCAAAATAAATGAGTCAAGGATATGAATTGTACAGTGTGTACAGTGTGGGGAATAGAGTCAATAATTCTGAAATATCTTTGTATGGTGATAGATGGTAGACATCATGGTGATCATTTTGAAATGTATAGAAGTATGGAATCACTGTTCTGTATCAGGAACTACTATAGTGTTGTAGTTTATACTTCAAAAAGAAACAAACTCGGAGAAAAAGAGATCACAATGTGGGTTATCTGAGGGGGAAGGATGGGGAGAGTGGATTAGATGAAGGTG
Organism: Vicugna pacos; assembly: GCF_048564905.1. Taxonomy (NCBI): domain Eukaryota; kingdom Metazoa; phylum Chordata; class Mammalia; order Artiodactyla; family Camelidae; genus Vicugna; species Vicugna pacos. The sequence continues at coordinate 6,738,483 of NC_132994.1, read as the reverse complement.
GACAAAAGGTACAAACTTCCAATCGTAAGGTAAATAAGCACTAGGGATATAATGTAAAATATGATAAATCTAATTAACACTGCAGTGTGTTATATATAAAGTTGTTAAGAGGTTGCATCATAAGGATAAAATATTTTCCTAAAAGAAGAAGATGAATGAATTTATTCGCCATAGAGCTGGTCTTGATTTACACTATCTAATTACTAAATAAATAGCACATTCCCTACATAGGAATAAATCTGACCAAGGAGGTGAAAGATTTGTATGCTGAACACTATAAAACATTGATAAAGGAAATTAAAGATGATTTAAAGAAATGGAAAGATATCCTATTGGAAGAATCAATACCATTAAAATGGCTGTAATTCCCAAAGTAGCCTACAGATGTAATGTGATCCCTATCAAGTCACCCATGGTATTTTTTCAGAGAACTAGAACATATAATCCTAAAATTTATATGGAGTCACAAAAGATCCAGAATTACCAAAGAAATACTGAAGAAAAAGGATGAAGCTGGAGGAATAACCCTCCCAAACTTCAGACAATCCTACAGAGCTACAGTAATCAAAACAGCATGGTATTGGTACAAAAACAGACATAAGGGTCAATGAAACAGAATAGAGAGCCCAGAAATAAACCCACACTCCTATAGTCAATTAATCTTTGACAAAGGGGACAAGATTTTACAGTGGAGAAAAGACAGTCACTTTGGCAAGTGGTGTTGGAAAAGCTGGACAGCTGCATGTAAATCAACAAAGTTAGAACACTGCCTCACATCATATACAAAAGTAAACTCAAAATGGCTGAAAGACTTAAACATAAGACAGGATGCTATTAATCTCCTAGAAGAGAAAATAGGCAAAACATTCTCTGACATAAATTGCACCAATGTTTTCCTAGGTTAGTCTCCCAAGGAAATAGAAATAAAAGCAAAAATAAACAAAAGGGACCTAATCACACTTATAAACTTTTGCACAGCAAAGGAAACCATAAACAAAACAAGAAGACAAAATGAAAAGACAATCTGGGAGGAAACATTTGTAAACAATTTGACTGACAAGGGCTTACCTTCCAGAAAATGCAAACAGCTCATACAACTCAATAACAACACCACCAATAAGAACAACAAAACAAAGAACACGGTCAAAAAATGGGCAGAAAACCTAAATATCCAAAGAAGGCATACAGATGTCCAATAGGTACATGAAAAAATGTTCAATATTGCTAATTATCAGAGAAATGCAAATCAAAACTACAGAAGGAGGTATCACCTCACACCAGTCAGAATGGCTATCATTAAAAAAATCCACAAAGAATAAATGCTGAAAAGGGTATGGAGAGAAAGGAACCCTCCTACCCTGTTGATGGGAATATAGTTTGGTGCAACCACTGTGGAAAGTAGTATAAAGATTCCTTAAAAAACTAAAAATAGAGTTACTATATAATCTATCAATCTGACTCCTGGGCATATATCCAGAGAAAACTCTAATAAAAAAAGATATATATATATATCCCAGCAACATGGACAGACCTAGAGACTGTCATACTAAGTGAAGCAATCAGATAGGGAAAGAGGGAAATATCATATGATTTCACTTCTACGTGAAATCTAAAAAATGATATAAATGAACTTATTTACAAAATAAAAACAGACTCACAGAGATAGAAACAAATTTATGGTCACCAAAGGGGAAGGGTGGGGTAGGGATAAATTAGGAATTTAGGATTAGCAGATACAAATTACTATATATAAAATAAAAAACGAGCAAGGTCCTATTGTATATAGCACTGGCAACTATATTCAATATCTTGTAATAACCTATAATGAAAAAAATATGAAAAGGAATATATGTATATATATGTGTATATACATATATTTATCTATAACTGAATTACTATTGTGCACCAGAAACTAACACATTATAAATCAACTATACTTTAATAAAAAAGCACATTCTTTATATGCAATCTAACATTATGTTGCCCAGTTCTATATCTTTTGAAGGTAATCACGAGGCACACTGTAATATGTTTTTGCTTCATTTTTCCCCAAAAACAAAATCCCGGACTTGGGAGATCCTTAAAAGAAGTGATGAACTCATGTGGAGATGAAATACAATGTTTTTTTTTAAGTCTGAATATGATCTAGGTTTAGTAAATATAACCACCTTGGAAGAATATGGATATATTTGGAAAATCCACATGTCCTCTTGAAAAGCTGTGTGCTATGTTAATCACAGAAGGACAGTTGTTTAATACATCTTTTACAAATTATATTTCCTATATCTAAGAAGAACAAGTGCTTTCATCAAAGTTTCAGAAATAAGCATTCTTATGGGAAAGCTTGTGGAACATATCTTGACTTAAAACAATTCATACAAGCTCTTACAAAGTTTAATGAGCTTTTAAATAATATGCCTTGAAGTTTTTTGAAGAACTGTTTACTGATCATGAATTACTCACAAATTATTTAAAATTCACTGCAGTATCTCATTCAATTGTACAGAACATAAGTGGAAACATAAATTATCTTCTTTGTATAAAAATGTGATTTCAGTTACAGGCGAAATGAGAGGAAATCTAACCCAAATGAGAGAAAGTCAAACACTAAGGACTTTGTTTTACTGCTCTGGAGAATAATCATGCTGTCTTATTATTATTGTATTTAATCATTTTTCATTTAAAATTCATTATTTTTTCCTACTTAATTCCTAGATTGGCATTTGTAAACATTGTCTTTCACAATGGTGTTGCTTTCCTAAGCTTTTACTTTTTAACTAGTGTGCAACGTTTCCAGTATTTCTTCTTTTATGTGCCAAAAAATCAAAATAAATTTCCCTGGATGCAGACTCCTACAGGTCCTAGACTATAAGGAATGGCCAGGGTTTACCAAATAAAACAGTTCTTTCTCATGGGTAGTCTACCCTCATCAAGTAAGATGAATGGATTAAGAGCAATTCCCTTGGAAAATAAAATCATATCATATAATAAATACAATTGGGCTAAATGCATAAATTACATTAGGATACGTGCAAGGGAAGGAATTCAGGACAGAAAGTTATTATCATAAATAGACATATAAAAGTAAATAAAAGTAAGGGAAAGGAGGTAAGGGATTATATGGTTACAATACATTGATAAGTAATAGATAAAAGTTAATGGATATCGTACTTGCTGTGTCCTTTCTGTGAGGAAGATAAAAATTATCTGACACATGGGGATGAGGTGAGGGAAACTTCAGATCAGTTGAACAACAAAAATAACTTTGATATTTTGGAAAAGTGGCAGTAGGCGATCAGAGAAGTTCCTGTTTAAGCATCTAAAAAGGAAAGCAAGTCACTGTTGAGGGTACGGATGAGTCTGAAGGCTACAGACTTATGTGTAAAGTCAGAAAATGTTGGCATTTCCTCCACATGTTGGTTGGTAGCCTTAAAAAGGATCAGAGAAAACACATGATCTGAATAATCCAAATAGAACACTATGCATCAGAGGGTATGACAGCAGTGTGACACCTGGGTTTTGATTAATTATGAAAGAACAGAACCATTTCACAAGAGGAAATTAACAATAATCTAGTGCTTTCTAGATGCCAGGAACAGTATTTGCATGTTAAATACAAGATCTAACTCACATTTTTTCAACATAATGTTTTTTTTTCCCTTCCAACTACCTCACATAAAGAAACATAACTTCAGAGAAGTTCATTAAGTTTCTTGGTCAAGATTAATAAACAAGATATATGGAATCATTTCCAAATCCCTGAACTCAACAAAACAATGTTTCAAGTGAAACAGCCTCCTCAGGAGAAAAAATAAAAAATTAACGTGGGCTCCAAAACTGAAATGTAGAATGATTCAGAAAGGGAAAGAGTTAGAGGAACAACTTAGTATTTCAAGATGATGACAAGTTCTTGGCATCTTTGTGGGTGTGAGTTGCACTGTGAAATGATTGTGATATTTGTTGGAGTTTAGGAGTCAAAGAATTTAAATTAAGATCTTAAAATAGTGTTAATAAGATTTGCAACAGAAAGATTATAGGCTAGGTCCTGGATCCATCAATTAATAATGAAGGACCAAAAAGACAGTAAATGAAAACACTAAAGCAGTAGCAAGTCTAATGTGAGGTGGCATGGAGCTCAAAGAAAGGGATTTTGAGAGAGATGGATAAAGCGATAGTCTGATAAACCCAATTATTGGCTCAGAGGAAGGAATCCTGCCCTCGTGGCGCACAGTGCATGGTAGAAGTGGCACCCTTGCTCTATCCAGCTGAGGAAGAGGAAACCAGAGAATCACCTTGATTTTACAGGATCAAAGAGAAAAACCAAAACCAAAACAGCAACAACAAAAAACAAGTTCTGTGGTAGACAACCAAAAATGGCTGTAGCAGTATTTCCATCTACAGTTAGAAGTTCTTGGGTTTTAGTTACAAAAACAAACTGCTACCAAGTGAGATTTAAAAGCTACCTCCTTTCAGAGCAACAAGGTCCTACTGTTTAGCACAGGGAAATATATTCAGTAGCTCATAATAACCTATATTGAAAAAATAATATGAAAAAGATTATACATATATGTGTATAACTGAATCACTATGCTGTACATCAGAAACTAATACAACATTGCAAATCAACCATACTTCGATTTAAAAATAAAAGCTACCTCCTTTCAGTTAGTTAACACTAGTCATCTTCCATCTTTCTGCCCTTGGTCCGCTTATGTATACCCGGTGGAGCTGTAGGTTCACTCATTAACAATGTTTTAAAGCCTAAAAGAAAATCTTGAAAACTCAAGATTATAGGGTTAAATTTACATACACTATCAAAATTCTGTGAGGGGTAAAATATGTTCACTTGAAAATTAGTGAATTTTCTATAAGCAAATGTGAAAAAAAACAGTATTTTGAAATTAACATTTTAGATTTTATCAGAATTGTACTGGCTTTTGAAAAGAGTTACATGGCATTTGTTGTTATACTTCATTGTATAAATTCTACTCCCCACCTACACACACACACACACACACACACACACACACCCCTCTGCATTATCGTCTCTTCAGGAAGTGAATTTATTCAGGTATTATGTCCTAGGCTCAGAAATAATAAGCGGTTATAGAATTTTGTAGAACTGATCACATGAATTCAGAAAGCTAAAAGTGATGTTTGCTCTGTAGATCCCACCATATCAAATGAAATTCTTCATTATACAAGTATAATGCCTATTACAGTTAACAGACACTTTTTTTCAGGGGAAAAATATTAGGATTTCTATCCTGAAGGAGGAGTTGCTTCCAAAGAAGTAGGCATGGTGGAATTAGAGAAGCTTAAGTTCTTGGAATTCTGCACCGGCAGTGAAATCTCTGTCCTTAAACACCGCATGATGGGCTCATCTGCCATGATGTGTGCTCTTTGCATTCTATTAGAAAACAGAATAAACTCTGTGAAAAGTGCTCCCTAAAAGATCTAAGCTCATGTATATCCAATATTCCAAGTATAGCTATAAAGTCAGTCTGCCATCGATAGGGAGGCAGACACTGCTAGAATCAAAACTAATATACAAATGGCAGAAAATAAATTACTTTCTTTCGAAACTTATGCAACTGGTATCTCATTAAAATGTTCATCTTAATTTATTGTCTCATATTGTTTTAAAAGTTACTCTTTAGCTTGATGAAGAATTCCACTGAATCGAGACACAATTTGGTATCACAATGTATTAATTATTTGCAAACATTTGTCTTGAGCCAGGAAATGTTCATCTGTCTCAGGCCATTTATAAAACTGTTCCTGAACCAAGACAGCGGGGGGTTGATAGAGTTATCAGATAAGCCTGGTCATAATGAAGTAAACTGTGAAAAATGGAATTTTTGATCACTGTAATCAACTCAGCATATTAAAGAAATCAAGTATGAACAGTTCTATTGAAAGGGATGTTTATAATGATACTTGAGCAATTCTTGCCCTGGGATTCTATAGCCAGCATCTGAAACTGAAATACCATTAAGTATCAAAGGCAAAATAGAATAACAAAATTATTTATAGATTAAAGGTAAAATATTTGGTAAATTCAACTTTCCAGATTTTCATTTTCCAGTTTTTTCACTAAATAAAAGTTGAAGCCATATGTTTAAAAATGTCACTGTGCCTAAAAAATAAGTTTATGGCTTTTCCCCATAAACACAATTCAAAGTCCCAAGATGAAGTAATTAGAGAGCTTTTGCACAGAATTTTATAAATTGTCACACCTGTTTAGTTAAACAAGGAACTGAGACATGCAGACTTCACCAGAATTCTAGAACTTATTAAAAAAGACACTGTACCAGCAGAAATTATTTAACAGGGGAAAAACCTCAGTAATTTTCAGGCAGTCATCAAGTGATTTTTAAATCACTGAAACTGACAAATCAGAAGTGGAAAGTTATCACAATTACATAGGCAGTGTAATTGCAACACATAGAACATCTGTCACTAATGATAGCCGATTCAACACTCTACAAGGGGGAGGCACTGGTGTGTTTAATATTACAAGGCTTAAAGTAGTTATTATACTTTCTCACCTGAAGAACAATGTAATCATGCAATTTTCATAGCTGGTATATAAACTGAACACATTCTGAATCCAAAATAAGCCAATATTCATATTACATATGTGGCCATTTGTAGCAAGACTATACCTTTCATTTTTAAGAGATGGGGTACAAGGTAACATAAATATTAATTATATGTCTATATATGACAGCAGATGACTAGAAAAATATAAAAATAATTATACTTATCACCAAGCATATTAAAATACTTAAAAATAAATTTAACAAAATTATTTTTAATGGGCAAGTCCCTTCCCCTGAAAGGTAGAGAATATTGCTAAGAGAGATTGCCAATGCCCTAAATAATTAGACCCATGTATCATGTTCATAGATAAGAAAATCGAATATTGCTAAGTGGTTATCCTCCTCAAATTGAATAGTACGTTCAAACCAGTCCAATCTAAGATGTTAGCAGAAATGTTTAGGTATATTTGCAAATTGATTCTAAGATTTGTATGGAAATGCAAAGGATCTAGGTTAGCCAAAATTATCTTGATAAAGGAAAAAGAAGTTTAAAAACCTCATACTGCATAACCTCAAGTTTCATTATACATCTATACCAATCAAGAGAGGATGTTATTGGCTAAAGGGAGAATCAATAGATCGATGGAGCAGAATGGAGAATATAGAAACAGACACATGTGTATGTTTAATTGATTTTTGACAAAGATGCCAAGCAAATTCATGGGTAAGGAGAGTTTTCCACAATTCTGCTGAGCAACTGGATCTTTTTTATGTGAAAAAGAAAAAGAACATTGATTCCTACATTATACAAATCACAAAACTTAACTTTGAATGAATCATCAACCTAAACTGTAAATCTTTGAGATGAATACATCGGAAAGTATCTTTATGCGTTCGAGATATGCTAATGTTACCTAAAGAAACACAATACCCACCAAACATGAAAGAGAAAAAAATGATAAATTGGACTTCATCAACATATAAAACATCTGCTCATCAAAATACGTGGATTAAAAGATGAAAAAGACAAGTGACAGAGGGAAAGAAGCATTTGTAATATACGTATACCACTAATTACTTCTATCTAGGATAGATAACGGTTTTCTACAGATCAATAGACAACTTAAAGAAGACAAAGTGAGTAAGCGTGTTTCTCAATGTCTCGAGATGCGATGAGCCTACACAAATTGCGCTGACACTGTGCCACTGCTATTTAGTTAGCTTGTCACCAGAGACACAACAGGACATTGGCTTGAGATCAGTATCACTAGAGGAAAATAGTCCAAGTTTTGATTCTATTTCCACCACTTCCTCAAAAAGTGAAAACAAAGATGAGATTAACTATTTCATGGACTTGTTTTCTTATAAAAGGAAAAACACATAGTAAATAGTACTTAATAAACATTCTATTTGCCGAATAATAACAAGAGGCACTGAAATTGGCACGACAACATACACGTTTCATAACTTTAGGTAAATTTAAATGCCTTATTGGACATTCAAGCCTTTTCATTTGTAATCAGTTTATGCTCTCATTCACCAACACGAGAAATTAAAACCTTTGTGATCATCCTGAGATCTCATAATTATCAATGATTACCACTTACTAAATGAATAATATATACCAGATATTAGTAGACTCACAACTTGTCTTGAGACAGTTTACAGTGGGATCCGCAGCACTTGGATGCACTGTTTTGCCAATCAGTCAAGAAGGATTTACCACGAATGGAAGGGCACAAAAAAATCCCAGAAGACAAAAAGGAAGCTTCAGTCCTTTACTGGGATGGAGAAGGGTAGCGAAGGAAATCATCAGTGTCAATGACTGGATAGAGAACCCTTGCTGTTTAGTGCTGTGTAACTGTGGGTTACGCAGTGCTTAGACTGCAGGTCACCGAGAGTGCTGGTAATGGTCACAGTGACTGGAGAATCAGGAAGACAAATACCACAAAATAAAATAAGGTTGGACAATTGTAAAAACAGTAACAATCCAGAGTAAAGGACATCGGCTCCTTCCTGGTCAAAAGCTAAAACAAATCATGTAAATCATTCAGTGTAAATATTTGCCATAATTTTAACTCCAGATTGTATGAACGCAATGCTGTAGAGTTGATTGCACGTGTAGAGTGCCTGTTGGCCCGTGTAACATGATTCACTATCCACAATACTCACAAATTACACTTACAGGACGAGTTCAATTCTCTACCTGGCAGGGGGTTAAAGGTAGGGTAGAATTGACTGAGATTAGTTTTCCAACTTCTATCAGAACTGAGTTTCAAAATAGGATTAAAGTTCAATTATTAAGAATGAACAAAGTTATATCTGATTTAACTCCTGCTAGCTTTCCCTATTAACAAAACACTACTCTCCACAAATTCTACCCACTGGTAGGGATTTTGAAAATGGAGTAATTTGCTCTATCTTGAAAAATATTCTGTCTACCTTCTGCTTTAAACTGCTAATTAAATGTCATAGTATTCTTCATTAATCAGATTCGACCTCTTGTTACCTGTTGGAATGACACCTGAGGTTATTACAACCTGAAAAATGATTATTTCTTCAATGCCATGGATGGTTTCCAAAAATCATTCAACTTTGGTACAAAGATTACAGTGTGCCTTGCAAATAAGCCTTCTTGAATCTTGAAACCAAAATTACTTTTTGTAGCTGTAAGTAAGTACTAAACTGAGACTGAGAGTTTATTTTCTGACAATCACTTATTCCTATATTAAAATCATATTTGAAAAGTTTTGAAAATAAGCCCAGAACTGACCATATATAGCATGAAAATTTTACTGGTTCCTTAAATTGCTCAGAAATACATTAAATTTTTATGGAATAAACCTTATGAAGTTATAAAGTTAGAGAAAATCACTTTATAATGGATACATAAATCTTATATAACGTTTTCAAGTTAGGAATTACTCAGAAGAATGCATTTTTATACTGCTTTAGATTAGACCTTTACTTCTTAATTTTGCTTTTATAAGGTCTGTGGTTTCCGTTTGATCTCATAGCTAATAATTCTTATTCATACTTTATCACAATATTTGAGGTGCCCTCAAAACAGGAATATATTTTTTCTCAAGTCTCACTAGTTTTAAAATAGGATTGGTGTATTCCACACCTTATTTCGCCGTAGTCTTGATTTAAATTTGCATTTGCTGTGGGTTGTTAAACTGCTTCTAGCGTGATAGCTATAACTTCCCAAAAGACATGAGTTCCAAAATTCTCAGTTTGAAGTGAAATTCAAGAGCAATGGAAATTTGACATAAAGGCTAATTTATGTAATAATAACTAATTGATAGACGCTGGAGATATAAAGTTTCTGACTTTTAATATGAGTCTTTGGAACACCATACTCTCAACTTATTTCTGAATTCTGTTTCATATATCAGATCGTATACATTAATATATACAGATCATCACAGTGGGCAAAAAGATTATACATTTATTAGTTCCTTAAAGTTTTTGAAGAAGCTAATTAGGAAATACATCTCAGATCACTGGTTAGATAGATGGATAGATGCATACGTACACAGATGGCCGGTACATGCACACACATATGCATGCATACGTACATTGTAAGTTTCAAAAATGTGATGCTTCCTGTACATTTTTGGCTAAGGCTTTAAGTCAAAGAAAGATACCGTGCATGCCAAAAAATATTCCAATCTATTACAGTAACTAGACCTTTAAATAGAGTCATCATCCTGTTTTGTCCACATGAAGTGAAAGTTTAACACTTGAAGTGAAAGACACAATATTGCTGACACAGAAGTTCTCCACAATTATCAAGTTACCATTTGTCCTGCATTTTCTAACCAAGTACTGTTATTCACAGTAGCATGAAAGTAAACACGTGGGTTTGACAGCTCTCTGTTTTGCACTTTAGGTTCTGCCATGGTCTTTTTTAGGACATAGCAGTATTATTTTATCTTAATATGAGGACAAATTGGAAAGTTTACCAGTGATAACCTACCTCTTTTCTCAGTCCTTTTCAGATGCAAAGTGTATTACATCTCTCATTTAAGGGCAGCTTGTGGATTTTGAAAACCTAGCTGCCACAAACAGCTGCCTCCTTCTTATCTCAGCAGGAGAAGGATCTGAAAACTGCGGATGGCAAGTAAGCTGGGTCAGTGGGACAACAGGAAATTATGGATTATATCTAGTTTTTATATGAGACACAGACTGAGGCCAAATATTCCCATCACAGAGATTATAGACAGTTTATATATTCTTGCTACAGAACTGGCCATTTGTTGTATGATATAAATCAGGGGTCGGTAAATTCTAACTGGGAGCCAAATGTGACCTTCCACTGATTTTTACATATAAACTTTTATTGGAACATAACAAAATTCATGCATTAACATACTGTCTACAGATGCTTTCACACTACAAAAGCAGAGTTGAATTATTGTGATGGAGAACATATGGCTCTGATCCTTTACAGAAAAAAAAGTTTGCAAGCCCCTGGTATAAATATACAACCCTTCACATATTTTATTCTGCACTGATATTTATTTCTTATTTTACAATAAATACTTAAAATGCAATAATATCCAAAGTAACTTACATTTTTAAATTAAAAAAGTATGTTTCAAACTTATGTTTCCCTAGAAAGTCAGGCATGGATATGGAATTTGCCCCTAGACTATGTCACCTTAATGATTCACCACTGAGTATAGTGAGATCACTGACTATATGAAATCAGAAGACACATGTTAGTTCAAGAACCATCAGCATCTATTTTAAAAGGATCTGGAGAAAACTATAATCTGAAAAGAAACATGTACCCCAGTGTTTATAGCAGCACTATTTACAATAGCCAAGCCATGGAAACAACCTAAATATCGATCAACAGATTACTGGATAAAAAATATGTGAGACACACACACACACACACACACACACACACACACACAGGAATATTACTCAACCATAAAAAAGAACGAAATAATGCCTTTTGCCATTTGTAGCAACATGGGTGGAACTACAGGTTATCATATTGACTGAAGTAAGTTAGAGAAAGACAAATATCATATGATATCACTTATATGTGGAATCTAAAAATAATGGTACAAATTCTATTTACAAACCAAAAACAGACTCATGGACATAAGAAACAAATTATGGTTACCAAAGGGGAAAGGGCAGGGATGGATAAACTAGAGGTTGGGGATTAACAGACACATATTACTGTATATAAAACAGATAAACAACAAGGACCTCTGTATAGCACAGGGAACTATATTCAATTTCTTAGAATAACATATAATGAATAAGAATCTGAAAAGAAAAATATGTATGCATGTATATGCATAGTTGAATCACTTTGCTGTATATCTGAAACTAACATTTTAAATCAACTACACTTCACACATAATTTTTAAAAATTAAAAAATTAATTTTTCCTATTTCTTGGGAAAAATTTTCAAGGAAAAAAGTTAGTAATTGTTTTAGAAGACTTCCTGCTTCTGAAGATTTAGGTGTAGATGCAGAAGATATCCTTACATTTCACTCTGTGAAGTGTGTATTTTCCTTTAAATCAAATAACTATCCCAAAATTATTTCACACATTTTCTCTTGAGATTTTCTCCAAAAATAAAAAAGTAAAATTATTATAAATGTGTAGGTTCAATTAGTAGAATAAATTCACAGAAAGTTAAAAGATTCCAGGCTGATATCATAAAATCAGAGGCTTCAAAAAGAAAATCCGTTCATTTGAATAATAGGTTTGATTTTTCCAACCAACTCATTGAACTAAAAATAGAACTTTACAAGTTTATTCTGTTGAAGGTAATATATCTGACATTAAATATTAGAAATGCTATTGAAAAGTCAGTAAAAATGTTCAAAGATAAAGCTATTTGTTCTTGTTCTAAAATTATAAATATTGTTAAGTTTATCATGATACAGACATTGTCTGATCAAGTTGAGAAAAGGATGAAAAAATATACTTGGAATTTATTGTGGTTCATACAAATTCATATTTTAAAAGCAAACTAATTATGATGTTTACACAATTGGAATAGAATCTATAGTTGCAAACTTTACAAATTTGAAATATTTATAGGACAATAAGCTAAATTTTTTATGATAGAGCTGATATGAAAAAATAAAAAGTGTCACATAGCAGAATGTGCTTTCTCTCACTGCTGTCTATTAACATTTGAGTTTTAGAAATGTTTAAACTTGTGAAGAATGACTGAAAATAAACCCAAGTGTCTCTGGGAGGTCTTGGCATTTTGGTGAGAGAACCCTGTAAATTTGGGTTACATCTTGTTCAAAATCAGCCATAAGCATTTAATTTAAGAAAATAATAAATTAAACACAAAAAAACAGTTTTTGAAAGTAAGAGTGAGTTGTATTCATTTAAAAAAGGACATTAAAACTTGTTCTTGCACAATACAATGAAGACACAACAAATTCAGTAAATGTAAACATTCTCAAGATAAATGTTATAAACTGTGTTTTGGAAAGCTGGACTTGTGAGAAGCAACATTTGAGGAGGATCTTGTATTTCATAGACAATTTTATGTGCTAGAATGTAATGGAAATCAATTGAGAAGACTTATAGCTTGGCAGCACCCAAGTTTCTCCCAACATTCAAAGAAATCATATGTGGAGATTATTTGTTTCATGAAGATTCTCTTTGAAAATTTTGGTCAAAAAGTAATTCTGAACAGAATAAAACTGTAACTTCTATGGAAATATTTTATCAATTTAAAATCAGTTTATTTTATACAAAAATAGAATGAAAAACACTTTCCATTTAGCAGATTTCCCTTAAAGATTAACAGGAACCTCAACATGTGTTCAGTGAAAACATCTTCAATTAAAAGCAGAGAAAAGTCAATCGATGGCATTAATGACTTCGCACTTATTAATCATAAATCAACTTTGAAGAGGGTATAGCTTTATGAAAATTAAAATAATAAGACAAATACTAGCAACTTAGTATTAGAGATAAATTTGGCTAAACATAGTTTCTGCTTGTATTATTTTACAATGTCTAGATAATCATTATAAATTGTGTTTTAAAATGTCCTTTTGATTTGCAAGTTACAAATGTTTTCTTTGGAAAGAATTTTATGTTAAAAAGTAATTTTTGGATAGGTCTACTTCATATGTCTGCTTACTTAATGAAACTAACTTGCTGGTAAATAAATGAATATTTCAAATATTATGTATTTGCAACTGCTTTTAGATTCCTCTTTTGCTCAAAAAATGCCACAGTTTGGTAGATACATTATATGGTCTTCGTATGATAAGCCTATGATAAGCTATTATAAAACATCTTGTGACGCATAACCTATCTCAAGGAGACAGATGACCCGACCGGGAAAAAAAAATAAAAAAGACCTGAAAACCTTTTTTTGAAAACAGTTGTTGGAGTGCTTACTGCCTGTGTTGCTACCAGCTCCTCCCACTGTTGGCAGTGGCTGATACGTCCTACCAACACGTCAAATCTCCCTCCGCTAGGTTAGGTGGAAGGATCTGCAAGGAAACACCATTCTCTGCAGTTCAGGAGTCATGTATCTTTGTTTCACTCCCATAAAATGAATCTTTAGGTGTCTAATTGTGGCTGGTGACACCACTGCCCAAAGACGTTATGGAGCGGGACACACACACTGATGACGAGTTATATTTTCCAGGAAACGGGGAGCTGTAGAAGAGCTCAAAGATGGGATGTGAATGGTTAACACACTTTCATCGTTTAAATATTTAATCTATGAGATACTGTTGGTTTAAACAATGATTTTATTTCACATCTTTAAATTCATTTGAAGAGGAATGAAACATTTTTGCTCTTCAGAAAAGAGGATTTGTCTGTAATGACATGTTACCTAAGGAAATATGTTACATATAATTGAAATATGTTACATATAATGAAATTATGTGCAAAACGTGCACTATTTCTAAACATATTTTAGTACCTAAGAATAAACTCTATTTTATCATGGTGAAAAACTGGTCAACTGGTGTCCAAACTCTTCATATATTATGACATATTTAGCAGAATAAACATTTGTTAAGCAAATTGATTAATTAAACTTACCCCTAAAAACAGTCAAAATATAGAACCATTAAACTTGTATATTTCAAGATAAATAAACTGTCCCAAGTTTAATTTGAAACAAATGACACCATTAAAATCACTTGTGTATGCATGTATATAAATTTATACGTGCATTTTTACCTGAAAAATGATTCCTCACATTCACAAATGAAACTGTCTGCAGTGACAATGCTGCAGTTTCCATGGAAACAGACATGTGGTTGACATTGGGCAATTATTTCTGAGCAATTTATGACTATAAAAATAGAAGAAAATTAATTTTTCAATGAGATTGAAATATATATATATTGTGTCTACATAGTTAGTTATGGTCATCAATTTCCCCCAAATTCTTTAATAACAAATAATACTAAATTTTTGAAAACTGAAATTCTAGTTAAGAAATAGCACTTCATGATGATGTATTTAAATTAAAATGAAAATTAATTCCAGTAAATTTGACATCAGCTTTTCCATCCTCTGTACACATAATATAATAGTCACACATTTTTCTGATTGCTGATGTTTGAGCTTTAGTTAATTTTTATGATAATTTGAATATGTGAATCATGTTTTGAAAGTAGATAATATTAATATATGTAAGTACCAATTCTTCAAAATACACCAGTAGCAGTGAAGTGGTAATTTAAAGTGACATATTCAAATATATATTGTATCTTTGTCCTACCACTGAGCCAAGGTAATGATTCAAGCAAGGAAAATGTGAAAGTATTATACCATCTGACCAGGAACCAGGACATAAAGTTTCAGTCAAGCAAGAAAAATAAGCTCCAGAGATCTGTTGTACAACATTGCACCTATTGTCAAAAATAATATATTTTACACTTAAAATTTTGCTGAAGAGGATGGATCTCATATTAAGTGTTCTTTCCACAGTAAAATCAAGTCAAATCAAATCTAATCAAATCTAATCTATCTAAAATTATTCAGAAAAAAAAATTCCACACTTCCTTTCTGCTTTATCAAGTTTTCCAAATCCCACTTGTACAAGCTTTCATGGTCTTACTTATCAAAGGCCATAACCTTGCACAGCATATTTTCCTATGTAACTAATCATCTTATAATGTCCTATAGAGGGGAATGTGCCTAGAAAATTCCAGGGCAAGACAAGTGGACAAGTATCACTACAAAACAATTGTACAACAGAAACAGACTCACAGACACAGAGAACAAATTTATGGTTACCAGGGGATAAAGCGGATGGGAAGGGATAAATTGGAAGTTCGAAAATTGCACCTCTTGGGAAGTGATGGAAATGTTAGCTGTCTTGATTGTGGTGCTGGTTTCACTGGTATATACATTTATCAAAATTCATCAAAATGTACATCTGAAATATGTGTAGTTTACTGTACAGGAATCATACCACAATAAAGGTGTTAAAAAACAAATCCTCCCCTATAATTGACTCCTGCAGACTATGCACAGAGGCTAAAGTTGGCACTGACTCTTTAAGTAACAACTGAACAGTGTTGGTAATATCTCTTTACTCATTTAGAGCCAAGGAAAACCATTTAGTCACCTTCCTTGTTTTTTTAACTGACTTAACATTGCTCCCAGCATCCTTAATGCTGAGCAACTGTTCTCACTGAAAGACTATTGTCTTAAATAAGTTTATTTTCTCTGGATGTAGTTATTTGGCTGCTGCAATTAAACACAATTTAATTAATTTTTAAAAAACAGTTGCACGAAATTTGGCATTCTAATCAAATTCTTTATTTGATTTGTGAGCAGTTTTTGCCAGTATCTTTGATGCCTTTCAAATTCCTTGTAGACCAACATCCCTGCCTCACTAATGCAGAACTCTTCTTCCTTCATTTACCTCCAAACAGCCTCCAACACAATGAAAATATAAGTAAATATAATTGCATGCCAAGATATTTCCATACACAAAACTAAAGTAACAGTAGGATGTACAACTGGTCGTGTTCAGTTTTAGTCCAAGTGAATGTGAGGGGCTAAATTGTGACAAATTCTTGGGTTGAAATCCTAACCCCAGGACCTCATAGTGTGACTGTACTTGAAGACGGTGTCTTATAATAGAGAAATACTGAAGGTTAAGTAAGGTTAAATGAGGTCACTAGCTTGGGTCTTAATCAAATATGATGATGTCCTTATAAGAGAAGGAGACACAGACATATACAGAGGAAAGGGGTTATAAAGACAAAGGGGGAAGATGGGTGACTATGGACCGAGGAGAAAGGCCTCATAGAAACTAGTCCTCCTGACACCTTGACTGTGACCACTTAGCCTCTGGAGCTTTGAGAAAATAAATTTCTGTTGTTGAAGCCTCTCAAACCGGGGTTCTTTGTTATGGCAACACTAGTATACTAACACGGTGAACCTTCTCAGTTTCTTCGGTAATTCTACACATTTCTGTATCTTCTGAGATTTAAAATTAAAGTCATTCACTGTTTATAACTAAAGTGGCATCATGCTATATGCTCAATGTTTTAAAAATAAATAATATTAGGTACTTTTATGGTGTTTAAAATTTAAGTATTTTGTGCTCTGTCTATTATATGTAAACAAAAAAAAAACACTGGGAAAAAAAAACAAAACATTCTATGCAGTTAACAATAAAGCCACTGAAATAATATTCCATGATATGTGATTATATCTATGCCAGCTAATATAATGGTAGGTGGTAGAAATTTTCTGGACAGATATTCTTTAAAATTCTTTGCAAGGGTTAAAAAAATGTGTGCTTTACAAGTTCTCAATTATAATTACTGTTTCATTCACCCTACAGCATAAATTTGAGTGCTTTAATTTTTCTGAAGACCTGTCTTAATTTTAACTATCTGATATACTGTGTTTCAGGGTCATTTTCATCTTTTATCACCAATGCTGGCAGAGTCCAATGAGAATTCAATCCCGGTTATAAAGACAAGATGTTCAGTGGATATTGCTGGGATTAATGTCTGAAATGGCCTCAGTGCTACCCTCCTAGAGAGTCTAAAATTGTTCTTGAATGATTGGCTGAGGTGAATTTTGCAGCCTACAGTGGGTTATAGATGTCTTCTGTTACATTTTATAACATAGTCTCCTCAACTCTGGCTCCAATGAAGTCTTCCCAGGCACACAAGGAAAACGTTGTTGAAACCCCTAACGTCTGTCCAACAAAATTGGTTATACCCCTAAGCCTCGTCCACTCTAGTCCTATTAGCTGCCCACCCTCCGTCCCCAGTCATGACCAAAATGCACCACTACTTCGCTCTGTGTTTTCTCATCCTGCCGTTGACAACCCTTTGTTTGTTAACACGCCAGGTATTTCCCTTTGTTTATTAATAATCTTTGTCTCGCCTTTGTAAGTTACTTCTGTAAGTTCCCACCCCAGGTCTCTGAAACTGTCATTGAGAGAAACTCTTTCACATGTTTCCAAACGTTAAATGTTCCCTACGTTTCTCAATGCTTCTTTTCACTTTCCTCTAATGACCCAAATTCCCTAGTAAACTTTCAAATAGAAATAATCTATGTCTCTTAAATCCTCACTTCAAACGCAGGCAACAGAGTTCACATTTGAGCTCAGGTTGCCCTTCCTCTGGCTTCAGCCACTCATCAAATATCTTCCTTTCACAACCTTTCCTCAACATTGCTTCTCATTTAGCTTATTATCACCAGTTAATAATTATATCATGCTCTTTCCCTACTTGTTACTCCGATCTGTCATCACTTTAAAGGTGCCATGCCAACACCCACTAACAGGATTTTGGGTTCAGCTACCTCTTCTCTGATTCTCCCAAGTGACTTCGGTGCCCTCCCGCCAATAACATATTACCTTGTCTTCTTCAACTCAGATCCACATTTTATTTCTATTTATCACCCAGAACTGTTTGTTCCAAATACCTTGGGAATTTAACTTAATGAATAAAACATATTATTCTGATAATCTTAATATTTTAAATGAGACATTAAGAGTGAATTTGGGGAAAGATGTGAAAATAGGTTACAACTTAAAATGTTTTTAAGAAAATATCTTTAAATAAGCAAAAATTTTATTTTAGAGAATGCCTGACAGGATTTTTATATGCCTGGAATCCAAATTTAGCCCATTCTAAAATATCTACTCAATTTTTCAAAATGTATCCAGTTTTTTAGTAACAGTTGATGAATTGTCTGTTTTACTATTTTAATAGAATTATGTTATCTGAAAAGATCATCTTACCTGTAAATGGTGGGAGACAGATACATTCATATCCTTGTTTATTCCATTTTTCTTTTTTATTAATGCAAATGCCATTATTTTTGCATGGTTTATAAGAACATGCATCAAGTTCCTGGCAATACTTTCCAGAAAATGGAGGCAGACAATGGCAGCTGTATGTCTTGCTCCAAACTTCAGTAAGACATTTACCACGCCCAGAGCAAAATTCTGAACTCGGATATTCCTGGCAGAACTGCTCTTTTACTGTCACGTTTAGTCGAAGTCCCAGCTGACAAAGGGCTGGACCACTTGCCATTACTGTGATAAAATAGTGTGTCCCAACACTCAGCCACCTAGGATTAACAGTGTGCATTCCATTTAGTTTGCAACCAAAAAGTAACTGATCCTCAGCTGTGGTATTTTGCAGACAGTCAATGAATGACGCTTCAGAAACATTCATCAGATTTATATCTGGATATCGAAGAGATGGTTCAGAAGAAATGACAAGGATGTCTCCTAATTGAATTTGCAAAGGGCAAATCTGGGGAACCACTTGATTGCCTGAAGTATTCATTTTAGTAGTTCCGTCTCCAAACCAGCAATCTCCATAGAAGTCCATGCAGACATTTCCTGTTAGTGTCCAATTCACCACATATGACAAGGGATGTGTATGCCATTCCTCCACTAGGCGCCGTTCACATGTGGTTTTTCCATTTATAAATGTGCTGTGGAGAACCACCATGCTCACGAGCATAATTAATTTGTGAGTCATTTTGGGAAATTGTACTTTGTGGTCTATCATGAAGGTGTCACACAGAATTGCTGCAGAACAGGCTTGCCATATTGCTGGAAATTTCTGAGCAGAAATTTTGTTCAGGGATTCCTGGGACCTGGCATTTTTTCCCCTTATTCCCAAAGTGCAAGTAGATGTGATGACTGGATTTTGACTGGTAGCATTCAAGTTATCCCCTTAAACAGAAAAAAGAAATACATTATTTCTGAAGTTTTTGCTATCTTACTTAACGATGTAGAAAATTCTTACCTGCTTCCTGCAAGGACTGTGTTAGCAGCAGCTAAGCACTTTCTTTGTGAAACAAGACCAGGAAACCTGCGGTCAAGATATGTTGTATCTTGTCCTGTCCTATATAACCACCTGCTTCTGGAAACTTCTGGTATCATTACATAATTAAACCAGCAACTTACTGTGGTCTTTTATACCAAACTCCAATCTAACTGAAATACAGTAGTAATCAAGATCCTTCTTTTATGAATGGTTTTAATATTCCTCAAATACAAGTATCCCTTTTGATTAGTTTTAGAAAATCTTTTAAAAACAAAAACAAAACTAAAAATGTTTCAAATGTAATGTTTATTCACTATTTTCTTACAAACATAAAGCTTAAGTTGCTTTTTAGTGACAAATCATGTTCTTGTAATCCAGGAGGTGGGAGCTCCCACATATGTAAAATATTCATGGAAGATTCTGCTATGCAGACTAAACTGAGCTTGAGTCTTCCCCCCAGTGTCTGTAGAGATGGCATGCGGATTGTAGGCAAAGAGGGAAAAGGAAATATAAAATGGTATAATGAAAGGATGAGACATAGAAGTGGGAGTAACTTTCTCCTTCACAGCTCAACACTGATGGGGAAGGAGGGGTCATGGGTCACTTCTGTTGGAAAGCATCATTACGCTCAGAGGGCCAGAAAACAAATAGGGATTTTGACATTTAATATATTAACTCAGTTTTAAAAAATGGAACACACATGGAGGGTTTTCTCTATAAACCAGTTTACTACTTAAGAAATAAACTGTCATCCTCACAACAAAGCTCAAATTCTGAGAAATAAGTGGGGTAATGTAAAAGCATGACCTCTGGATCTAAGGTATATTATTTGTTTATTCTGTGTTCCTAGACCTCATGAGTTTTCATTTCCTCCACTCTTACATAGATAAGACTGTATTAAAGAGACAAATTTAAATAAATTAAGATAGTAATATTTACTTTATAATGTAGAATTAAAGATTGAATTAGACCATGTAAATATATAAGTATTAGATGTAAATATAGAATATATAAACATATGTCATTCAATAAATGGTATCTTTCATGACTGTCTGATTTCACTCAGTAATTAACATCCCTGTTTGTCAGTTTTCAAAATCCCAGTATTTTCCAGTATAACTTGATAATCAATTAAATATTGCTAAAATAAATAATTTTATGCCATTATGTTATGTTGTTAATTAGTGAGTTCATATCAAATATTTATGGTAAGTCTAATATCTTGATGTCTATTGTAAATCATGTAGAAATTAGAGTTATAAATTACTTCTTTACAGATTCAGTTGTGGATATTATAAATCTATAAAACATATATTCATATAAGTAATATACCCATGTGACTTTAATATACATATGGAAAGTGCTGAAGTATAACTTTCTTAGAACTAAAAGTTATGTGTAATCACATCCATTTAAAGTATGTTAACTATAACTTCTGAATTTAAATTAATAATATTGTTAAAGTTAAAAGAATATACAAATGAACTTATCCCGCTCTGTGCTCAAGGCAATATGCTAAGTACTAGGAATTCATCAATGACCAAGCAAAATTAGATATCAATGTAAAGAACTAAGAACTTAATTAAGGAGACAGATTATTAGGCAAGCGACATCATCAAGCTGCTACCAAAAGAATGGTCTAGAGCACTATGAGAACAAGTGGCAGAGGCATTTAGTAGGAAACAAGGATAAGCTTGGACAATGAAGTGGAAGCATCTAGGAAAACTGCCGAGGGAGGAGAATTCCAGTAGCAAACATCCATCTAAAGATTTGAAATGAGTGTGATACTGGATACCGTCCAAGAAGCTGGAGACGTTGAGCTTCTAAGTGTAGAGGGAAAAGAACTCATAATAAAATATAAGCTCTTGATTTGGACAGAGATTATATTAAGAAGGTGTGGGTGTTGTCAGTAAAGGAGCTCACATTTTATCTGAGGGCAATGGAGAGCCTCTTGAAGATTTTATGTAACTTTTATTTTAATGACATCAGTTTAATAGCAATGTGAGGCATGTACTGGTGGGTACAGCTGTAAATTTGTGAAGAAGGCAGCAGCATTAATCTAGCAAATCAGTAGTGATGGCCTGATTAATACAGTGGCAGTAGAAATGGAACAACACTAGTGGGTCTCTTTACATACTGTAACTGGTAGAATTACAAGGTCTTGGAGACTGTTGACCTGAAGAGAGAGAAGGAAACCTGGGAAGAACAGAGAGACAAGACAGTAAGGGAGAGGGGATGTGGAATCATTTGTGCACGTACTAAATTTTAAGTATGCCTGAGTGACTTTCTTGCAGAAGTGTCCAGATATGGTTATATACAGATACGAGCACAGGAGAGAATCTGGGCTGGGATTCTAAATCTTATATTTATCACATATTTTTCATTTTCTATATGTATGCAAACTTTTGGAAGGTGGTTTTAAGATGGGAAAGACTTGATCTTGTTTAAATCATGAGGATGGGATACCTACAGAGATAATAAAGCCAACAGGAAGAAGGTAAGTGGCAGAGAACACAACGCAAGGGGAAAGAAGAAAGATTGTTGTTGATGATTCAGGTTGTGACTTTGGTCACAACCAAAAACGAAGTTGGGGGATTTATCTTGGGGGATCTTGTATTTTCTCTACGAAAAAAAGAGATGATTGGTGGAGATGGTGATTTTGGAGGAAAGAGGAGAATGAATGAGATTTGGAATAAACAGTGAAGAAAATGTGAGAGAATATTAACTGAGGAAAAATACAGAAGAGTTACTGGGCAATACTGAAATATTTTTGTGGTGTAGATCACAAACTTACAGTAGTATCAACCTGCACAGGTGCATTATTTTCCCAGTAGCCTAGTTGACAAAAATATAATAAAAATTAAGTTGTAAATGGGTTTAAACAAACACAGTCACCAACAAATTACATTTGCATTGAAGCAGAATTAAGTCTGTGTGATATTTTTAGACTGGCTGCAGATGTGAGCTCACATTACTGCGTGGCTAATCTTGTGTTTCTTAGAATTCTCTGCATTCCTAATCATTGTGCATTTATACTTTCTAAGAGAAAGTGACTGGATGCATTGCATTTCCATCTCAAGAAAAATAAATAAAACGACAAGCCAAAGAAAAAAACATAGGAAAATCTCTGTGAGGTCAATTTGCATCTATATATGCTGAACACAAAATGCTTTGGATTTTATTAGGATCATGATTAACATGAACATTACATATGGATGTATTTAAACCAGGAGCTGTGATTTGGACCCAAAGGGTAAGAGTAAGGATGTGTGACTCGGTTTATCATTTATTAAGACACTATTTAAATCCTGTTCAGTGCAGCAATCCAAGCGACATTCTGCTCACTTCTAAACACATACATATGTTCATATTGTGTATAAGAGTTGAATTTGGGAATAATTTTCATTCTTTCTGATTTTGCCATCATAAATTCTTGTGCTGAGGAATCCAGGGACTCTATGCAGCCATTCACAGCCTTGTACATAACAACCACCTTAACATCACTTGGCAACAGGGCTACCAGGATTCTGCTTCGCAGAAAACACTACTGAGTAATGTCAGATGATGTGCGCTATCTCGCTTTCCTTTTTTTTCTTTTTATGGAGTTACTGGGGATTGAACCCAGGACCTCGGTCATTGTAAGCATGTGCATATGCTACTGAGCTGCACTCACCTTTGCCTCCAGCTCCCCTGCTCCCTGCTTTTCTGGTCACTTCGTTATTAAATTACTGTAACAAGTAAAGCCCAGTCTAGATTCAATAGTTATGAAACATTGATAATATTTCTCCCAATTCTAATATACAAATCATCTTAAATAACCTCCTTCTAAAAATAAGGAAGTTAATTCAAACAAATACATTTTATATAAACAAAAATGATTTAAATATAATGTGGTATTATAGTGTTCTGATTATAAGAGGCATTCAGTACAAAATAGCTGAGTGAGAATTAGAAGTAATGTATGTGATTCATTTGCATTGTGCTTAATACATAATGTCTTGAACCACAGAAACTTTTAGTGAGTTTGTAGTTGATTCTATACACCAGTGATCTTTTTTTATTTTTCACCCTGTTAAGACGTATGGCCTCCATGACAAGTAGCTTTTTCTTTTGGTAAATGATATGCTATTCTTGACAAAACATATATGAAAATGAACATCAGAAATGTCGGTGGTAAATGAACAGATATAAACATTCTAATGTTCTGTGCCTCACCTTCGGAGAGTGCACATCTCATCCGGAATACCACAGATTGTATTCAAATTGGTGTGGGGGGGTGTGTTTTGGAAATGGCAATGTAGCTACCAGCAGTATAGAGGATGAAAATCCTAGCGTGGAGTTCAGAAAAGGGCAAAAATGGTAAATTTGAAAATTAAATCTGATAGAGAAGCAGTGGGTAAGAGACAACCAGTATAGGACGAAAATGATTCAAAGCCGAGTTATGGATAGGACATGAGGGTAAGTAAGCAAAGGGGCTTGGGTGAAAGATGACAAAGATAAATCCTGTGGAACAATAACATTCAAGTGTTAGGTGAAAGGGGATATTTCCAAAAGCTGCACTTCTCTAAGGAAAGCATTTCCAATCTTTTACAGAGTTAATACTCATATACATCATGAAGTGAGTTTACTAAATTTGATGATTATGGTGCAGTTTAACTGATGTAACAAGAACTGGGGAAAAATAAAAGACTGAGATGGTGGGTTTATAATAGTTAAGAGAGAAAAATTCTATGTAGAAAACTCTTTGAAAAACAAATTGTCTATGAAAAAGGAAAGTGGATAAAAAAGTCACCAAAGTGGAATTAAAATCTCATTTGAGAAATGAGGCAATTTCAGTGAGGAAAAGCTACATTTAAGGAAATCATGTAAATTATACTTGCCATAATCTAGTTAGTGTGCAGTATCTGGGTCCAAGATGGTAATGGGAATGGAAAGAAAAATCAATCTGTTTTAATTCTAATGAAGAATTCATGGTCCTTAGTAACTAACTGAATATAGAGCATAAAGGGGTCACCATTCTAAGGACTGTCATTTTATATGCTATTATGGATTTTATATGAACTTTTCTGTGTCTTGTGGTTGGTTAAAGTATATCAAATGATTTCATTTCATACATGAATTTGTGAAAAAGTATAGATTATTGTTGACACATTAGAATACATCCTAAAGAGTTACAAATTATTTCATAATGCTCTAATCTTCATTTTAAAATATTACCTCAGAAAGAGTGCCACTTTCTGAAGGTTGAAATATTAATGTTAAACAGAAAATGATAATAACACCATGCCTTTAACCAATGTGATTATTTTCTTGTAGGAAACAGAAAATACTTAGTAAAATTAAAAATTGGATAAATTGTGCCATATTTTAGACTTCTCCCCATATTTAACTAAAAATATTAGCTAATTTTTCAATCTCTATTTTTAATTAAGTGAAACTTCCTTTCCATTGTGTATACATTTTAATTTCCATGAAAATTAAAAGTAGTAACATTTTATTGTAATTTGCAGAGCTAAAATATATGATAAACCAGAGGATATATGAAACTTATAGCGAAAAATGTTTCAATTCTTGCTTTGAAAAATCTCTTCCTTGACAATGGTAAATGCCATAGAAGTCTAAGACTTTTGTATACCTTTTACTCTCTGCTAGAGATATAATTATCCCTTACTGAAGTCATAAATAAATGCTTTCTAAGTCCAGTGAAATCTGCTGGGAGCCCACATTCTTTGAAGATCTGAATATCTAGACAAGTAAGGAAATAGGGACCATAGTGAACGAAGTCACCGGCCTGGACAGGACCAAAGGTGGCCCTTCCATGAGTCATTTTCAAGTAGAAAATGTAAAATCAAGGAGATCCTGTTTGTAAAAGGCTTAACTTGCATATTAAAATAAAACTTATAAATTACAGTTTGAAAGCCAAAACTACAGAATTTGGGATGCTCATTCAAACTGAAAAAGTGGTTCTATTTGCAATGTAATTTATATTAAAAAGAAAACAAAAATTCTGTCATAGAGACAAACTCAAGATGACTCCTACTTCTTAAAGGTTTTAAGGAAATTAAAGAGAGGGTAAACTCTAGTCAAGAAAGAGGAAAAGTAGAAGCCACAGCAAAGCTGCTGGAAAAAAAGAAAATGATCTGAAAAGACATTATGGAAGGAATTCAAACATAAGAACACAGCAAAAAAAGGATGAAATGATACAGACAGTAACATAACTAAAAGAAAAGTGCCATCTATTAAAGTAACAAAAGTGTAGAATAGATTATTTTTGGACAGCCTCAAATTTTATGTTTACTAAATTTAAAAACTGAATAATTTAAATTATTAAAATGTTATTTCATGGGGGACTTCATGAAGTGAATGCAGCCCTCTATTCTCAGAATCATTACTTGTCTGCCCAACTCCCCATCCACTGTACATTTAACTCTTTATTCATGTTTTTTTCCAAAAAACTGCTTGTATGTTGCCAAATTATTTACATATATGTGTTAAATTATTAAATAGAGGTTTTTTTATATATTAGAAGAGTTTTAGATTTACAGAATTAGAGGAAGGGTGCAGTGTTCTTACGCACATCACAACATCCAGTTTCCCTTAGTATCTTATTAGTTAATTAACTAACTTTAGTTAGTAAGTCCATACTCTACTCAGACATAATTTTTCTTTTCTACGATCCTATTCAGGCTCCCATGTTATATACAGTGGTGACGTTTCTTTAGGCTCTGAGTTGTGGTGGCTTCTCAGACTTGCTTTGTTTCTGATGACCTTGGCATTTTTCAGGAGAAATAAGTTGAATATTTTTGGTAGAATGGCCCTCAAATGAGATTTGTCTGATGTTTAGAAATACACATCATGTTTAGACTGGAGTAACATGTTTTGGGAGGAAGGCCACCAATGTCAAGTGTCACTTTCATCACCTCATAGTGAAGGTATGTAGTATCAAAATGATTAATCACTGTTTAGGCTAGTCTTGGCCACATGGCTTGAGGTAGTGTTTGTCAGATTCTCCACTTAAATTTGTTAATTTTGGAATTAGGTTAATACCAGTCACAGAAGGCTTCTATAATCTGGGAGAGATTTTGTAGAATTGGCATCATTTCCTTCTTGAAGAGTTGGTAGAATTCACCAGTGAAACCGTGTGGGCCTGGCGATTTCTTTTGTGAAAAGGCATTAATTATCCAATCAATTTAACAGACATAATCCTATTCAGATTATTTTCATCTTCTTATATGTGTTTTGAGGGTTTATGTCTTTCAGGGAATTGGTTAATTTCATCTAACTTATCAAATATTGAGTCATAAATTTGTTTTTAGTGTCCCTTTATTATCCTCTTAATGTTCATAAGAACAATAATGTTGACCCTTAATTCATTTAAAATTGTTGTCAGTTTGTTTATTCTCTTTTTTCTCTGCCTGCCTGATGAAAAAATTTTATAAGTTTTTACTGGCTTTTCAAATAAGAAGCTTTTGCTTTTGTTGATTTTCTCTGTTTTCAATTTTATTCACGTCTGCTCTAGTTTTTCTTTTCTTTTGCTGCTTTAGGCTGAAATTTCTTTTCTTCTGTGCACTGTTTTCACTGCATCCCACAAAGTTTGATAAGTTCTATTTTAATTTTCATTTAGTTCGAAATAATTTTTTTAGTTTTCCTTGAGACTTCTTTGATAAAAAGTGAATTGATAAAGTCCAAATACGTGGACACTTAGGCTATCTTTCTGATCTTGTCTCCAAGTTCTATTCTACTGAAATTTGAGAACATACTTTGCATGATTTCATTTTTAAAAATTTGTTCAAGTGTGTTTAGGGCCTAGAATGTAGTCCATTTTATTAAATGTTCCATGTGCACTCACAAAGAGCGTGTCTTCTCTTGTTCAATGGGGATATTCTGTCAATGCCAATTAGATCAAGCTTATTGACACTGCTACAGTGGTCAAGAGGACTGCTCTTAGGTTTCTGTCTGCTTGACTGTTCAGTTACTGATAGGGTATCTCCAACTGTAATACTGAATTTACACTTTCTCCTTTCAATCTTATCAGTTACCACCTAAAACATTTTGATCCACTGTTATCAGTTACATCCATCAAGGATTACTTCATCTTCTGGTAGAGTTGGCTCCTTTGCTACCTAGTACCCTTTTGTTATTATCTAATATGTTAATGTATGATAATTTTATTTGTTCAAAAAATTGCTTTATCTGTAATTAAGGTAGGTACTGAGCTTTCTTTTGACTAGTGATAGTGTGATAGATCTTTTCGCATCTCTTTATTTTATATTTATGATAGTGGGTTTCTTGTAAATAAAATATAACAGAACCATATTTTTTCCATTCTGCTAAAAACTTTTTAACTGTATTACATTCATTTTCAGAGGCTTCTTTTTCTATATGATCTAATTTTAATTGAATATTTTATATAATTCTTTTTCTTCCTTTTCAGCACATCAATTTTACTTCTTGTAATAATGTTTATTGCTTGTTCCAGAGTTTACAGTATACTTTTTCTTTCCCCCATCTTTTTTTTTGAGTTATAGTCAGTTTACAATGTTGTGTCAATTTCTTGTGCACAGCACAATTTTTTCAGTCATACATGAATATACACATATTTATTTTCATACTCTTTTTCCCCGTGAGCTACTACAAGATCTTGAATGTACTTCCCTGTGCTGTATAGTATAAACTTGTTTATCTATTATATATATACCTGTCAGTATCTACAAATCTTGAACTCCCAGTCTGTCCTTCCCACCCCACTCCCCACTGGCAACCACAAGTTTGTATTCTATGTCTGTGAGTCTGCTTCTGTTTGATATTTGAGTTCACTTTTCTTCTTTTTTTTTTTTTTGGATTCCACATATGAGTGAATAGTTTTCTATTGTAGGTGTTTACCATTTTTAAATAAATTCATATATTAATGTACATGTAGGTTATTTCCACATTTTGGCTATCATTAATAGTGCTGCAATAAACATAGAAGTACATATAGTTTTTCAAGATTCTGATTTCAGTTCTGATGGATAAATACCCATAAGTGTATTGCTAGATCATATAGTAGTTTTAATTTTTCAAGAAACTGTCATACTTTTTTCACAGAAGTTTTATCATTTTTCTTTCCCATCAACAATGCATCAGGGTTCCAATTTCTCCACATCCCCATCAACACTTGTCTTTTTTTAAATAATAACCATTCTGGCAAGTGTGAGGGGATATTTCATTAAGGTTTTCACTTGTATTTCCCTAATGATTACTGACATTAAGTATTTTTTTCATATACTTGTTGGTCATATGTATGCTTTCTTTGGAGAAATGTCTATTTAGCTATTAGCTAAGTTTATTTTAATCACATTATTATTATTTGTTGTTGTTGAGTTGTACAAGATCTTGTACAAGATAAAACTTGTATTTGATATATGGTTTGCAAATATTTTCCCATTCCATTGTTTTTTCATTTTATTGGTTGTTTCCTTTCCTGTTTATTTTTTCAGTTTGACATAGTCCCACGTAATTTTGCTTTTATTGTCTGCACTTCTAGTTAGTTAAGTTTATTCCTAAATGCTTTATTCCTTCTGTGCTATTGTAAGTGGATTATTTTCTGATTTCCTTTTTATATAGTTTATTGTCAATGTGTAAAAATGCAACTGATTTCTGTATGTTGGTTTCATGTCTTAAAACTTAACTAAATTCATTTATTAGTGTTAACATTTTTTATGAAGTGTTTAGTGTTGTCTGTATATAAGATAATGTTGTCTGCAAACAGGGACAAAATGACTTCTTTCTTTCAGATTTTGGTGGCTTTTGTTTCTTTTCCTTGTCTGATTGCTCTGACTAGGACTTTCAGGGCTACGTGGAAGAGATGTGGACAGGGTGGGCATCCCTGCCCTATTCTTGATTTTAGAGAAAAAGCTTTCAGCTTTTCACTACTGAGTATTTTATTACCTGAGGGTTTGTCATATGTGTTCTGTCTTATGTTGAAGTAGATTCCTTTTATACCTGACTTGTTGAGGTATTTTCATGAAAGATGTTGGATTTTGTGAAACAGTTTTTCTGCATCTATTGGATGATCATGTGATTTTTATCCTACATTATCTTATGTGGAATAACACATTGATTAATTTCTATATGGAAAAAACATCCTTGCATCTCAGGGACAAACCCCACTTGGGCATGGTGTGTGATTTGTTTAATGTACTGTTAGATTCAGTGCTAATGTTTTGTAGATATTTGTGTCTCTACTTATAGTGATAATGGCCTATAGTTTTCTTTACTTATCTGGCTTTGATATTAGGGTCATGCTGTTTTTATAAAATTAGAGTATTCCTTCCTTTTCAGTTTTTTTTTTTTTTGGAAGAATTTGAGAACTATTGGCATGAATTATTTTTGAAATGCTCAACTGGTAAAATCCACCCGTTGGTCTGGGGATTTTCTCTGTTGGGAGTGTTGATTATGGAGTCAATCTCTGTACTAATTACGGGTTTATCTGACTATATTTCATAATTTAGTCTTGATAAGTTGGATTTTCCTAGGGTTTATCAAAATTTTCTAGATTATTAAATCTGAGTACAGTTGCTCACAGTAGTCTCTTATGGTTCTATGGCAGCAGTCATAATATCTCCTCTATCATTTCTTTTTCCTTTTAAATGGGCTTGATTTTATTTTATTTTTTGTTTGTTTTTGTCTTTTTTGTGGGAGAGGGTAATTAGGTTATTTTTGGAGGAGGTACTGGGGATTGAACCCAGGACCTCATGCATACTAAGCATGCCCTCTGTGACTTTAGCTATCCCCTTTTCTCTCCTCTATCATTTTTAAACTATTTTCTTGACTAGTGTCTCTTTTTATCTTACAATAGCTAAAGGTTTGCCAATTTTGCTTCTTTACCAAAAAAAAAAAAAAACCTCTTAGTTCCTTATTTTTTCTATTGTTTCTCTCTTTTATATTTTCTTTATTTTCACTCTGATTTTTATTTCCTTCCTTCTGTTAACTTTGGGTTTAGCTTGTCATTTTTTTTTTGTACTTTCTTGAAATGTAAATTTAAGTTAACCCTTCTTTTTTTCACGTAGGCATTTATTTACTTATTGAACTTCCCAATTAGCACTGCTTTGGCTGCATGCGTAAGTTTTATAATGCTGTGTTTTTATTTTCCTTTATCTTGATGTATCTCCTAGTTTCCTTCTGATTTCTTTTTAGACTCAACTGTTGTTTAACAAAGTGTTGTTTAATTTCCACATATTTATGAATTTTCCAGTTTTCCTTTTGCTACTGATTTCTACTATATTTTTGTCAAAAAAAAAGATACTTCTAATGAATTAAACCTTCTAAATTATTTTGGATTTATTTTGTGATCTAACATGTGATCTGTCCTGGAGAAAGATCACTGTGTGTTTGAGAAGAATGTGTGTCCTGCTGCTCTTGGGGGAAATACTCTGCGTATGCTAAGTCCACTTGTTCTATTGTGTTTTCTTACGGATCTTCTGTCTGGTTATTAGATTCATTATTTAAAATGGAGTATTGAAGTTCTCTAATATTGTATTGCTGTGTATTTGTTCCTTTAGTTCTGTCAATATTTGCTTTATAGGATGGTGCTCTGATGTTATGTGCACATACAGGCATACCTCATTTTGTTACCCTATGTAGATATTGCATTTTTTACAAATTGAAGTTTGTGGCAACCTTCTGTCAAGCAAGTCTATCAGTGCCATTTTCCCAACAGCATTTGAAATGTGTCTTTGTGACACATTTTGGTAATTCTTTGCAAAATTAATAGATAAATGTTGTGTGTATTCTAATGACTTCACCATCCATGAGTCTCCAACCAACTCTTAACCTTTCCTTGGGTCCCCCTATTTCCTGAGACATAGCAATGTTACAATTAGGCCAATTAATAACCCTACAAGGGCCTCTATGTTCAAGTGAAAGGAATATCCATGTCTCGCACTTTAAATCAAATGTTAGAAATAATTAAACTTAGGGAGAAAGACATGTTGAAAGCTGAGATAGGCAGAAGTCTAGGCCTCTTGCACCAAACAGCCAAGTTCTGAATGCAATGGAAAAGACCGTGAAGGAAATGAAAAGTGCTACTACTGTAAACACAAGAAGGATAACGAAGCAAAACAGACTTATTGCTGGTATGGAGGAAGTTTTTGTGGTCTGCAGAGAAGATCAAACCAGCCACAATAATTCCTTAAGCTGAAGCCTAAGCCAGAGCAAGGATCTAACTCTGTTTAATCCTGTGAAGGCTAAGAGAGGTGAGGAAGCTGCAAAAGGAAAGTCTGAAGCTAGCAGAGGTTGGTTCATGAGGTTTAAGGAAGAAGCCATCACCAGAAATTAAAAGTGCAATGTGAAGCGGCACGTGTTGATGTAGAAGTTGTACCAAGTTATCCAGAAAATATACTTAAGAAAATTAATGAAAGTGGCTGCACTAAACAAAGATTTTCAGTGTGACAGAACAGCCTTACACTGGAAAATGTTGACACCTAGGATTTTAGAGCTGGAGAGGAGAAAGCAACGCCTGGCTTTAAAGCATCAAAGGACAAGCCGACTCTCTTGTTAGAGGCGAATGCAGCTGCTGACTCTGAAGCCGGTGCTCATTTGGCATTCTGAAAATCCCGAAGGACCTTCAGAATGATGTTAAGTCTACTCTGCCTGTTCTCCATCAGTGAAGCAACAAAGCCTGGATGTCAGCGCACCTGTTTACAACGAGGTATCCTGAATATTTTAACCCCACTGTTGAAACTTACTGCCCAGGAGAGAAAGATTTCTTAAATATTACTGCTCAGTGGCAAAGAACCTGGTCACCAAAGAGCTTTGATGGAGATGAACAACAAGATTCATGTTCTTCTCATGCCTGTTAACACAGCATCCATTCTGTAGCCTTTGGATCAAGGAGAAATTTTGACTTCTAAGTCTTATTATTTAAGAAATACATTTTATAAGGCTCTAGCTGTAGAAATAGTGATTCTTCAGATGGATCTTTGCCAGGTCGATTGAAAACCTTCCTGAAAGGATTCACATGCTATGCTATACATGCTATGAAGGACATTCATGATTCATAGGAAGAGGTGCAAATTGCAACATTAACAGGAGACTGGAAGAAGTTGATTCTAACTCTCATGGATGACTTTGAGGGGCTTCAAGACTTCAGTGGAAGAAGTAAGTGCAGATGTGGTGGAAATAGAAAGAGAACTAGAATTAGATATGGAGCCTGAAGATGCGACTGAATACCTGTCACCTCATGGTAAAACTTGGACAGATGAGGAGTTGCTTCTGATGAAAGAGTAAAGAAAGTGATTTCTTGAGTTGGAATCTAATCCTGGTAAAGATTGTTGAACTAACAACAAAGAATTGAGAATATGATGTAAATTTGTTTGTTAAAGCAGTGGCAGGATTTGAGAGGATTGACTCCCATTTTGAAAGAAGTTCTTCTATGGATAAAGTGTTATCAAACAGCATATGTCCTACAGAGAAATTGTTCGTGAGAGGAAGACTCACCAGACGTGACAAACTTCATTGTTGTCTTATTTTAAGAAATTGCCACTCACCCCAGCCTTTAGCAGCTGCTACTATGATTAGTCAGTAGCCATAAACACTGAAAGAAGACCCTCCATGAGCAAAAAGTTTGACTCACTGAAGGCTCAGAAATTAACGTTTTTAAACAATGAACTATTTTTAATTAAGATATGTTTATTTTATTTTTAGACACAATGCTATTACACATTTAATAGACTACATTATAGTGTAAAAATAACTTTTATGTGCTCTGGGAAACCAAGACTTTGTTTTACTTGCTTTATTGTGATATTTGCTTAGTTGCAGTGGTTTAGAACCAAACCCACAATACCTCTGAGGTATTTAATGTATTTTTATTACAATTATTAAATGTATCTAGTGGACTGACTCTTTTATTATCATACAATGTCCTTCTTTGTATCTTGTTATATGTTTAACTTAAAGTCTATTTTGCCTGATATAAGTATAGCTACTCATTTGGTTATCATTTGCTTGGAATATCTCTTTCCATCCCTTTACTTTCATCTTATGTTTGTCCTTAAATCTGAAGTGAGTTTCTGGTAGAGAGTATATAGTTAGATCTTCTCTTTTTATCCATTCAGCCATTCTATATCTTTTTATTGGGAAGTTTAATTCATTTACATTTAAAGTAATTATTGGTAGAAAAGGATGGACAATTACCATTTTGTTCATTGTTTTCTGTTAGTCTTGTAGTTCCTTTGTCCGCATTTTTCTCTCTTTCTGTTTTCCTTTTTGTTTGTTTGGTTTTTCATTTGGATATGTTTTGATATTTTCTCTTTTTCTTTTGTGTAACTTCTTTAAGTATTGAAGGGGTGCTTTGGACTTACATAAGATATTTTATACTCATAACAGTCTATTTTAAGCTAATAACAACTTACGTTCAATCATACACGAAAACTCTACACTGTAACT
This sequence comes from Vicugna pacos, assembly GCF_048564905.1. Classification (NCBI taxonomy): domain Eukaryota; kingdom Metazoa; phylum Chordata; class Mammalia; order Artiodactyla; family Camelidae; genus Vicugna; species Vicugna pacos. The sequence continues at coordinate 6,704,215 of NC_132994.1, read as the reverse complement.
TCTCCCTCCCTTAATGTGCTGTTTCCACAATTTATATCTATTCATCTTGTGCATTTTTATTGCATTTCCAGCTATAGCTATTACTAATATTTTATCTTTTAACTCATATACTAGAATTCAAATTGATCACCAAACATTATTACAGTAATTTAGTATTCAATGTCTACGTATTTACCTTAGTAACAAATTCTATATCTTCTTATGTTATTATGTTGTTTATAGTCCTTTTATTTCAACATGAAGAACTTCCCTTAGCATTTCCTGTAAGTCTGCTCTACTGGTAATAAACTTACTCAGTACTTGTTTGTCTTCAAACACATTTGTCTCTCTTTCATTCATAAAGAACACTTTTCCTGGATATAGTTTTCTTAGTTGGCAGTTGTTTTCTTTCAGCACTTTGAAGATATCATTCTGCTCTCTTCAGGCCTGAAAGATTTCTGCTGAAAAATTTGCTGATAGATATATGGGATTCCCATGGATGTGACAAGTCACTTTTCTCTTGCTGCTCACAGAATCCTATGTCTGTGACTTCTGATAGTTTAATTATAGGTGTACTGATGTGCATTTGTTAGGATTCATGTTATTTAGATATTTCTGGAGTTTCTTGGATCTGAATGCCTATTTCCATGCACTGGACTGGGAAGTTTACAGTCATCACTACTTTGAATACGATTTCTGGCCTTTTCTCTGTCTTCTCCTTCAGGAACTCCAATAATTAGTCAGCTTGCTGGTGTCTCGTACGTCCCTTAAGCTATCTTCACTCTTTTTCATTTTCTTTTTTCTTTCTGCTCATCTGACTTAATTATGTCCAATGACATGTCTTTGAGTGTGCTGATCTTTTCTTCTGCTTGGTTTACTCTGATATTGAACCCTGTCTAGTGATTTTTTTTCAGTTCCGTTATTGTGTTATTCAGCTCCATTTTTTCTGTTAGGTACTCTTTATATTTTCTATGTCTTGGTTGAAATTCTCACTTTGTTCATGCATTGTACTCTTGACTTTGGTGATCTTCTTTCTAACAGTTATTTTCAATTCTGTCATGTAAATCACAAAAGTTTTTCCATTAAGTTTGGTTTCTGAAGATTTATCTTTTTTTGTTTTTTTTTTGGATCCTACATTTTCCCTCTTTGTGTTTGTGTTTGTGTATTAGACAAAGAAGGCACCTCTCAGGTAAGTCTTACAAAGGAGAGCTCCACAAATCAGCCTGGCTGGAGATTCTGAGATTCTGGGGAACTCTACTAGTTTTTCCTCCCCAGAAAGAGCCAGGCAGCTGTGGCTTTTGTCCACTCACTCTGTGTTTGAGCTGCAATGGAGGAGGGGTACCTAAGGCATCTACCAGTCCTATTTGCCATCTCCATTCTCCTCCAGTGCAGCTAGACTGTGCTGGATCTGATAGGCCTCCAGAAGTAATTTCTTTGGGCAGCCCAGAGGAATTGGGGCACTGGATGCATTTGTCAAGACTTTCCTTCCCCAGAAGGAGGGAAGAGCAGGTATTTTTCATCTGCCCACTCTGTGTACTGAGCAGGAAGGAAGATTTCTTTAAGGACACAGCAGGAAGACAGTCATATATAAACCAGGAGGAGGGCTCTCCCCAGACTCTGAATCTGCCTGCATCTTGTTCTCAAACTTTTCAGTCTCCAGAACTGTGAGAAATAGATCTTTGTTGTTGTTGTTTGTTTAGATCATAATCTGTGGTATTCTGTTACAGCAGCCCAAACTGACTAAGACATAGTACTTCTCACAATGATAACTAGAGGTCTGTAAGTATAATTTTGTGTTTAATGGCAGTTTGCCCCAAGATTCCTCAAGCTGTGTAATGGCAGAGATTCTAATGTCTTCTGGTCACCAAAATACTCCTGTATTCCAAATGTCTAGTATGGTCTTTGGTGTATAACAGATGTTTAATTAATATTTTTGATTTGATAAATAGCCAAAAAGATGAATGAATAATAATTCAACACATTTTTTAGTCATTAAATGAGTTTATTTTTCAGAGTTTGAGGAGAATTTACCTTGAAATTTCCTGAGTCTTTTCTTTATAAAATGTTAACATATAACTTTTGTAATAATTCTCTCTAATATTAATTCCATTTTATACTTTTCTTAGCATTTAACAAAATTTTTACTCAGAAAAACACCCAGAAATTAGGAATTATAAATCTACCGTCTCAGCTTTAGATCTTGTTATACTTGAATTATTTATCTGAGTTTTATACAGTAATTTTCTGGTAAAGTGAAAATAAAAATCTATCTGTTATAACCTCTATAAGAAATTATATTGCTCTATAACAGTAGAATACCTTCTTTGTAATTATGAATTAAATGAGAACTTAGTCAAAGCATTTTGTGGGAAATGCTCTTCTTAAGTTTTGAAATATATGCATCAAAACACATGCAAGTGTATATATTTTAAGAATTTCTATCCATCTTTGCATCCAAAATATATGCTAATTTTTATTCAATTTGCATATTTCATATAACTAATCCTTTTCTGTAAGACTATTTAATGTGTATTTCATTTAATTTTATCTTTCCTTGTATTCTCACAAATTTTTAACACCTTTTGCATAGGTGTGCTGTAAAATCTAATGAATTCTGAATTTTTTCATTATAACTGAACTTTTCACATTCTATCAGTTATCTTTTATCCTTTCCCTAGGTCCTTTAGTTATAAAAATTTAGTATAACATTTAAGTGTAAAGTTTCAGAAAATAACAAAAGATGAAAATAAAAGTTAAATGTAGGAAACCACATTTCAATATTCAAAATCATTTCAATATTTAGTTTGATTGCTGACCATGTCCTGGGGACTTATGTGTACAACTAAATTGAAAGAAAATGCTCAAATATATAGATTAAAAGAAGGAAAATAAAACATTTGCTGATGTCATATGATATGTCAAATGCTGAGAATAGGGCCTCACATTTGATTTTTTAAATAAGGGTTTATATATTGCTACATGGCAGGCAGGTAGCAACTATATATAAATCAGGGAATGTCTACATTAAAAGGGAATAAGCTCTCCATTAGGGAAAGTTTGCTAAGAGTGGCTGAATGATTATTTCTCAAGGATATTATAAAGGAAACCACTACACAGAATGTTAAGCTCAACTTGATTTCTAAGGGCCTTCGTTTTTAAAGCAATCAAAAGAGTTTAACCACTTAATTCTGTCTGTAATATACCCACTTCTCTGATGATATGAACATCTGGTTCTCCAAATTCCATTAAGAAACTTTTTTGTACCTATGAAGTGCGTCATCCTTTCTTTGTCCTGTGGATAGAGACAAGCTCTAACACCATCCAATTAATTCTTTTTGTGTTTTCTTTCCTATATGACAATAACAACCTCTATCTAACACAGAAGGTTGTTAAGAAAAATAAATGACATAGTATGTGAGAACAGGCTTAGAAAATAAAGCATTTTATAATTATAGAATGTAACTATAAGACAGCAAATGCCTTACAGTCTTTGTAATTGATTCCTACTCCTCAAACTAATTGAGGTATTTTGCCAATAAATCCTCAATGATTGTTGGTGAGTAAACACATGTAGTTATGTATGATACACTAGTTTTCTTGCAAAAACTGTACTAAGTCATAAATCCTCCTTTGGAGAAGCTGCTGCATTTGTCAAAGAAAATTCATTGCAGACTGAAATTTAGCTGTTTGCTCGTAAACAAGGCACTTGACAACCTAGCTCTTAAATTATTAGTTTTATTTTCTATCTACTAGTTACACTAACACCCACTAGATTAATGAATTTAAAAACTGAAGTGATTGCATTGGTGCATCTTATTTACCACCCAAATTCTCCTGGCTACACCTGTCTCTTAAAACTTCAGCTGCTTGTTTCAAATGAACTGTTAACGGTAACACCCATTTTGTGCAGTTTTGCCATATGAGGATAATGCCCAGAATATCTGGCTCTTCTTACCACTTTTAATTTCAGATGAAGAACCATGCTACCAGGCCTAGAATCAGGCTTTTCAAGTCACTGCCGAATGCACCAGGTACCGTGACCTGAGCTCTTGGTGTTAAGGCTTCCTGGGAAAACTTTGACTAATGAAGTCAAAAGACCTTATATAGCTGAAAGAGAAGTTTCTTTTCAGTGTGCCTTCAATGAAATGTTTAAGGCAGGGTTTTACTCTGAAGCCTTCCCTGTGATGTCCTAGATGAGTAAATACTTTTTCCTTTGTTCCTTTTGAGTTTCATCTTCCAATAAAACATTAGAATGCGAGCCTCATATCCAGTTCCTTTTTAGATACCTGGGTTAAAACCGTTGTTACAAAAATTGTCCTAAGTAAGCAGGGCCTCAGTATTTGGAAGTAGGAATTAGGTTTCCTTCCATGTCTGAAATGACTAGAGATCAGATCACCCCTATTATGAGCCCATTCATAACTTTCACTTCTGCCACCGTGGTCACTTCTTTTGTAAACTCTTGGGGCAATGACTGAAGTGGCTTGGAACTGAGGCTGACTGTTATCCATAGAATGGGGCATTCTATCCACTTGATTATTATAATCCTCCTCTGCTGAGGTCACCCTTAAGTGAACATCCATACGAGACACAAGTACGTCCACATCTTTCTGCCCATTCAGAGAGGTCTATCCACATACCTCTTTCCCAGATTTCCTTGTTACCAATCATGTTCTTTCCAATTTCCTGACCATCCATCCAAACATGGAAGTGTCAACTTACGATCTGACAGCATTTCTAGCCTCCCCACCTCCTTCCCACCCAATTATTCTCATGGGCATGCCTCTAATAAAATTTATGAATGCTTAATTCTTACCTTCTTCTCTACTTCTTGAAGAACTCAGACTCACAAGTGAGTCTTTACTGGGGAAAAGCAACATAGATTCTGGTATTTCATATGGAGCAACTAATTAGTGAATCTTTCCTTCTCCATATCTATAAGCTAGAATAATCAAACGCAGTTCATGTGTACATGACATGTACATCAGTGTACCTCTATAGACTTGCATCAGGGTTGTTAAACCTCCTACTTCAGCTCACTAGTAGTTTCCGGAAATATTAATTGTTTGGGCATCCCATAAAACAGCACTCTATCCCCTTAATAGATCATATATTGTTAATTAGACCACTGATTAAAAAAATAGCAAGTCTCCTAAATGTTCTAATAATTACATACATGACAGAGAGCGGGGGGAAGGTGTGAAGATTCAATGGCCAACTATTAGTGAAATGTGGGAGAAATCTATTGGTCTGAGGCATCCTGGAATATCTCTTACTGGTTAAAAAAAAAAAAAAGTCACTACTCACTCCAGCTCTCATCACTATACATAAGGCACAGCACTTCATAAGGTTCTTGGCTTTGTAGGTAACAAATATTTTGAAACACTGATCCAACCCATTTTTCAGTTGACTCAAAAGGCTGATCATTTGGGGAATAAATGGAACCCCAATGAAGAAAGGGCACTGCATAAAGTCCAGGTGGCCATTCAAGTTTTCCTGACACGCAGGCCAAAGGATTCATCATATTTTATGAGGCAACAGGCATCTATTGACATAGAAGTATGTGGAGTCTTTGGTAAGTAAAAATAGTTATGTCCCTAGATTTCTGGAGAATGGCCATGTCATTTTTCTCCTTCTTAACACTTTGAAAAATCCCATGTCTGTTATTGGACCACAGTGAAAACTAAGTCCCAGATATGGGCTGAGTGACTTTCAAAGATGCCGTTAGGTACATAAAGTGCTGAGGTTGGGCACCATCAGCAACAATGCATTCTGGGAGGATACTAGTGCACTCCAGTCAGATGCAAGGAGGTCTGGAAGGCCTTACAAATTACAGACTCCCATATCGCTCCCTTTGCCTCACTAAAGCCTCTTCCTTAACTCACACAATAGCTACAGTGGGAACTTCCTTATGGCCAGTTTACGGTAGAGGAAAATACTTGGGAAGCACGTGTTGGGTAATACACATGGGTTGACTTGTGACAGCACTATCCAAAAATGGACTTCTTCACTGTAGCTTCACACAGGATGACCCTGCAGGACAATGATGAACAGAAGTCCTCCCAGCGGACAGAACCCTAAGCACTATACTTGATCTCAACTTCCAGGAGAATAGATGATACATCTCTCAGAAGTTATCCAGTTTCTCTTCAGATCCTCCCCACTGTTAGCACAGGAAGGAAGGTCATGGGTTCACAGCAGCAGGGATAGAAGCCCTGCAGAGCCTAACAGTGTAGACTCCTCAACAGGACTGATACAGTTATTCCTAATGGTCTGCGCATGACTGGTCAGTAGCATCATCAGATCTGAGTCCTCATACTGCACTGTGCTAGTCAGATACCTACGGCAATCCTAATACATTGACTCTAACTTAGATGAATGTCATTATTCCATATCAGGGCTGATAGATAGCCTGAATCTGGGTTTGACTTTCTGCACATAGTACCTCCAAAAGCAACTCTAACTGAAGTTTCACACAATGTCTTATCTATAAACATAATTCATAAAACATCGTCTCAGACTAAGAGGCTCATTGTATGACAAAGGTGTTGGTGCAATGTGCTTACGATCATGGGATTCGCTGGTTGTACCAAGTGCAATAACTTAGAATCAGGCTAAGAGAACTATTAAGTAGATAATCGAAAACTCTGATGAGGCATCAGTATAGTTGCAGCATATATGTTGAAATAATGGCCAATATAGGAGATTGTGACTTCACATGAGTCCAGGATATAAGGATGAAAATAGAAGTGAAATATCTCACCAAACAATCCGCTTGTGGAATTATATTCTCACCAAAATGGATTGTTTCTGATTCTTAAGGGCAACACTCTGCCAGGGGAACATAAAAAAGCTGTTGACTGAAATAGGAGCTGTAACTGCAAACTGACTACTTTCAGCTCCTCACGCCATTGACTCAGCAGACAAAAGTGCGTTTGCTGTGCAGGCTGAGCTCGTATGTTTGATGCTACTCAGTTATCTGGGAAGATTTACATCTAGGACGTGGGAGATTCGTCTGCCATCCTTTCTTCCATGCCCCTGAAAAACTCCCCATGGAAGTTGCAACAGTAACTGTACAAGAGCATGATCACTAAAGATTCAGACCTTTAAGAGATAAAGTTCTAGATTTATTATCTAGGCCAGCTTCTCAGAGAAGTTAACATAGTTCTGGAAGAGTATGGAAAGTCCAGAATGGGTGTTCCAGGAGGAAGGTAACAAATATTAATTCATTCCTCAGGAGGAGCTGCAGGAAGAAGGATTGTAGATTGTCTTTCGATTTTAATTACTTTTGGAGGTCACAGTTAGCCACCATCTTGAATGAGATATTATGGCTTAGACTTTTAGATTCCCTGTAGTACAGGAGCTAGGCAGAATGAGGGGGCATCATAGGCAATTTGCCTGAATGATGCAAAGCATGAATTGTATCACACACATTTTATGCTACACTTAAAATTATCTCAACCTGACCAATGTTCTGGCTTTTGGGTCCTAGTTTCCTCTTAATTCTTTGTTAATTCTGTGACCCATTCCTTTAAGATTCCTATGGTTTCATTAACTAAGGGTAATAACTAGAGCCTGTGGACCAAAGTGAAAGGCAAGATGGCATGAGATAGGATCTGGCTTCCCTAGAAGCTGCAAAAGATACTGGGTGATATGAATAAGAAGATCAGGAAAACTAAAATCATATAAACAAACTTTGATCGATAGGATGCAATACACAGTAGGACAGACTAATAAATTCCCTTTCTGTTGCTTCCTCCAAAGCCATGCACTGAAGCAACAAGTTCTTCTGTACACCCTCTCCAGGGTGTTCTTGTGAGTCTGAAATGCATTTTCTTTATGAAGGACCAGCCCCTTGGTAACCTACCCTCTTCTGTCTACTTCTTTCCTTTCCCTGCCTCCCCTTTTTCCTCTGTCTCACTGCCTTGGGATTGTGTCACCCCTCAAAATCATTAAAACCTAAGCTTTATCTAAGGCTTCTGTTGTTATAAAGGAACTAAAACTAATATAGCCAGATTATCAGCAAGTGTCTCACCACTTGCCAGGTAACATTCGAAAAATGAAAGAAGCTGAAAATCATTTTTTTTCTTTTTGGTGGGCCAATTGATGTAATCTTTCGAGAGAGGAATTTTTCCACCTTTATCAAATTTTAAATGCACGTAATATGGGATCCAGCTCCAAAGCAGAGGTAAGCAAACTGTGCCCCATGGGCCAAATCCAGCCCATCACTTGTTTTGTACATAAAGTTTCTCAGAACCCATCCATGCCCATTAGTTGACTGGTTGGTTATCTATGGCTGCTTCGAGCTACAAAGTCAGACCTGAGGGTTGTGACAGAGCCACATGGCACAGAACCTACACTATTTACTGTCTAAACTAAGAAAAGTTAGCAGACCTTTGATTTAAATCAATGATTATTTTAAAAAGAAGCTTCTAGAAAGATAATTTTTATGTCACTCCAAGAATTAATTTGGATTCTTGCTCTTTGTTTCCCATGGGTCATTATTTTTTTTTTTTTTGGTAATAAAATCTCTCTGCCATCTTGACAGAACCACTTAGTTAACCTTAGCCATATTACTTATCAGCTTTACACGTTTGTTTCTGTGTATATGAAAAGACAAGGTTGGAAAATCAGCATTCATTCCCCCTGCATTCTAAAGGAAGTTGTAGATTTAAAGTGCCTGGACAAGGCAAACCTTATTAAGGCAACTCAGTGGGCATCTTTTTTATTCTTTGTATTCACATACTCTAAGCACTTAAACTTTCTGCCTTGTATTTTTGCCTTTTGAAAATTTCAATAAATATATTTCCTAGAGAAATAAAGGAACTAGACTGCCTCCAAACCTCCAACATGCTCGTTAAGATATTCAGTCTCTCCTTTTTTAGGAACCCTAATGGATGATAGAATTTTGATTTTTCAGGTTTCCTCTACAGTATAAATATATATGGGCAGTCTACATTTAGTATGGGACAATGAAAAGCATGAATAACCTTTCTCCAATTTGATTCAGTTCTTTAAAAACTCAGGATATTTTATCGGTCCTTGGTTAGGAAATGAACAAGGAATGCCAATAGAGTTCAGAACAGGAAATCTGACAGAAAACAAAGTTTTCCAGGCAAGGGAAAATGAGCAAGAGTTTCTCCATCACAGGAAATGGCTCAAGAGACATGGGGCAGCCACCACATTATCGTTACAGCATTTGCCACACTTAACATGGTGTGAGTTATAGAAAGGATGCTTCACGATGTTTTTCAGCAGCTGAATGAGTGAGAGAAAAAGGAAGTGATAGATACGACCAACTCCATTTTGGTGATCTGCTGCCATCTGCTTCCAACTCAACTGGAAGCCACAACTTCCACCTTGTGCCTGTAAAACCCTCCCCGGACCTAAGTGAGAACTACTAGCCGGAGAGTTGACCAGACACACCCCTCTCTCTTTCAGACATGCCCTTTTCACTTTTAGCATTCCTCATCTGCATAAAAAACCCACCAATCAGCACTTACCTCTCAGCACCCCCTCATTTGCATAAGAACCTACCAATCAGCTCCTACTCCCAGGTATAAGTAACCAAGTCTGAACGCAGAGAGCAGGCTCCAGTCTAACAACCCCCTCTGCAGATTTCCCTTAATAACCATGACTGCCGTTGAGCTGTCTCTGATGCTTTCTCTCTGATTCTAACGCAAAGGACTGTGCTGAGTTCAGCTTTTGGACTTCAGCTATTGACTGGAACACGATGCCAACAGGAAGATGAAACATTGTGTCTATGAATTCACTAGAATCTGATAGAAGCAGAAAGATGGAGCTAACCGAAGGCCTGAATATCAAAATTTACATTCTATGCGAGGAGGCAGTCAACTTCTAGTATGCATAGAGGAGGGTTATATTACAGTTTCAAATCTATAGGGAAACTGAGATAAACACTAACACCAGCATAAATGCTAAAGCCAAGACAGGATCTGCTTACCCTTGGCTCTATGCATGCTGCTCAACTGTTGACAAAAAATGTTGGTGGGCTTGTGGACCACATACTGAGGGTCGGGGGACAGGAATCCACAGTGCCCACAGCTACACAGCTACTGATTGAAAGACAAGGAGGCTGAAATAGAGTAGAGCTATCTGATTAAGAGCCACTATCAGAACTAAATGATACACTGATCTTTTCTTTCATCAATAAGGTTTAGAACACCTTGATTTTTTGCACCCTTAATCAACCTAATTAATAAGATCTGATTTGATGATGTAATTTCTCAGAACTGAAAGTGGAATTTGTTAATTTTGTGTAAGTTGCTGTCTGGTATATTAAATGATTTAAGGTATGTAAATCCTTAACTATATTAGGCACTTATTAAGCACTCTTAATAAGTAAATTATTATTACTGTTATTATTTCTATTATTATTTAATGCAAAATTCATAAGAAATGAAAAGAAACTTTTTATGATTTCTAAAAAGTTGATTTTTAAAATATTTTTAAAAAAATTTTTATGGGAAAAATAAAAGTCAACTTAATTGACTCACCTACCTACTGAATTATATACAATGATGCGTTTAAGAAAAAAATGAACAAATTCAAAAAATAATTTAAAGTAAACATATTGAGATTATAGTCTGTATTATAGCTCAAGATAAAACATGTTCGTATTTATTCTGGTATATATTTTGAGGCTTTCATAGTCTTGCTAAATCTGAATGATCTAAAGCCATGATATTTTTTGTTTCATCCTAAATTGTTTGATACCCCTATTACGGTACATGGTGTGAGGGTACTTGCTTTGTTCTGCCATGCTCTAGTGAATTAATTATTTCTAATTCTTCTTGTTCCTATTTAGCCTTTCTTCAAGATTAGATCAAAACATGAAGTATTACAGCTACAGTCCCTGATGCATTAGTTCAAAAAGAAATGTACTATCACATCTGTCACTTGTTTTCTCAAGCTATGCATCAAAAGCACTTTATAGTTAAATGTGGGAAAGTGAAAATTCCAACAAAAGAGCCCAGATTTCTAAATGCGAGAATCAGGATTATTTCAAAAATTTTGCTGCCTTAGAGCACAAGTATAACAAGTACGAGTGATTAGGAGTGACTTTAATGCATCCTCTTCCCATAGTCCTTAGATGAATACGTACTAGAAAGTTTTTAGAGCCAACAGATTATCAACAGATATTTCCCACCTTTATTTTCTAAGGTTTCCATATGTCTTTCCTTTTTGGTGGAATTTGGTTCTGGGCCTTTGAAAACATCTCCAAAATGTATTAATTCTATCCACTCCCTCGATTTAATATTTACAAGTGCCATTTTTATAATTTCTTTATACCAAAAACATTAAGAAAGAGAAATGCTACAAGTTTTAATAAAAAGGATATGTAAAAGTTAATAATGTTAGCTACTTAATAAAATGTAGTCTCATTTATGTGTAATTTATTACCAAAACTAAACAGGAAATAAGTATTTATGATCCTAGTGAACAATTTATGAAAAAATATTAAATTTGAGAGTTCCAGTTAACACTACACCATCCCCATGCTCACGGCTTCTAATCAGAGCAAATCTGAAACATTCCCTGTTTTCCACTAGAAGTCTGCCCTCTGCCTTTGCTGCCTTTAAGTCTCTGCCAAATGCATGTAACAGTACCTGACTCTTTTACTACATAACAAGTTCTGAATAAGAAGCTTTTGTTTATTAGCATTTGGGTGGCTTTTTTTTTTTGTTTATATCCACACTTATACGTGATTTAGCTTCTGATATATAATAGGGTGTTTTTGTTTCTACCTTTCAGATCTCCTTTTCAATGCTTCTCATTGGTGGAATAAAGTCATGCTGACAAGGGAGTCTGGGAAAGATGGTTGTTTTAGTCAGAATTCTCAACAGATAAAGCAAAATAATGTATATTGGTGTAGATTTATATATATATATGTATGTGTGTGTATGGTTTATTAAAAGGAATTGGGTCACATGATTGTGAAGTTTTGCAAGTCCCAAGATGTGCAGAGAGGGTCAAGTTGGTGATCTGGACCCCCAGGAGAGCAGTGGTTTACTTCTAGTCTGAGTCTGAAGGTCGAAGAGCCAGCGGGGCTGATGCTGTAGTCCCCATCTGAAGGCTAGCAGACTTAGAAATCCGGAGAGCAGATGTTTTTCTTTGAGTCCAAAGGCAGGAAAAAAAGTCCGTGTCCCTGCCAGAGGGCTGTCAAGCAAGAAGGAGTCTTCCTCACTTGAGGGTAGAGTCAGTCTTTTTGTTTTATTCTGTCCTTGAACTGCTTGGATGAGGGCCACCCATATTAGGAAGAGCTATCAGTTTTACTCAGTTTGTAGATTTCAATGTTAATCTCAGCCAAAACAACCTCACAGAAACACCAAGAATAATGTTTGACCGAATATCCCAGCACTTCATGGCTAGGTCAAGTTGACACATAAAATTAATCATCACAGGGACATAGAAGTTTCCATCCCTTGCTGCACCAGGAAGAGTGGAAATAGTTCTGAGTATCAATAGACAATGTGCAGCACAAAGTAGAACTGTCTGAGTTGAGGTCAAAGACAAGGCTACTTAGGGATGGGGATGGATGATGTGGTGACGAATTCAACTTGAGATGCATGAAGTTTGAGATATACTGACACATTCACAAGGCTGTGATAGCATCATTGTGAACAGCAGAAATAATGGTCCTGGAGATATAAATTTGAGAGTCACGGGATGTCGATGGAGATAGGAGAGAACCCTCGTTAAAAACCACAGTTAGACAAAACAGCAGCATCTAGGACTGAGCTCTAAAAAATTCCTAATAGTTAGAGGCTAGATAGAAAGATAATATGGAAAAAAAGTGACTCAGAAAAACAGGCAGAGTTTTTTCTTGTTTGTTTGTTTTTGAAAATCAGAGAATAAAGTGTCATGAGGGACAGATGTGAGAAATATTTACAAAAACTGGAAGGTCATCTGTATCAAATGGAACTGGGAAGACAAACTTGTTGATGAATGAACAATATCAACTGCTCTTTACAACATGGTGGGCATTACAGGTCTTAACCAAGAGCAATTTCTAAAGAGTAGTTCCAGTGGACGCCAACTTGATGTGGTTTGAAGCGCCTGCAAATATTTGGTTTTGATCCTATGGTGGACTAGGTATGAATGGATGACATCTAAAAATACTAAAAAACAAAGTGATAATAATATTTTTAAGTCCTTGGCTGAGAAGGTGTATAACACAATGAAGTCACAGAGACCAGAAGTCGAACTAAAATTGTGTAAGACCTTAACAGAGAAAGGTATAAACCTTTATAAGGGAAATAAAATATGCAGGACCCCTTAGGGAGATACAAAATGCTAGTGGGCCAAAAGATTCAATATTGTCATGTTGTTAAATGCCCTTAAATCAATCTACAAATTTTAACATAATGCACTCAAAATCAAAATAACAACTGGATATTTTTTCATGGAACCTGAGAATTTTGTTCTTAGATTTATATGGCAAAGCAGATGAGCAGGAATTGCTAACCAATTTTGAAAACTAAACAGATGGGTATGGATATACATTACCATGTATCAAAACACTTGCTATATAGAATATGATATAATTCAACTAAACATGTATGTATTCTAATTAAGAGAAACCATACTGTAAAACTGTAAATATTTCTTAAGATATATACATATAAATGAATACGTATACATATACATACACACACACACACACACACACACACACACACATATATAAATAAGGGTTGGAGAGAAAAATCTGGGAGGATAAATGTCAAACTGTTAAGAGTGATTCCCCCTGAAAATTCACTTACTGGATCAGGGATGGCATAGAAAGGAACTCTAGCTTTAGCTATAATATAACCTGAATTTATTCACTGTTAGCTGGCAAATTTAAAATTCATTTTGAAAGGAAAATATAAGAATTGAAGAAGCAGACATTATAAGATAACAGATACTTTAAGAAGATCAACCTGAAAAAAGGGAAAAAAATGTCCGCTTAACAAGAAGGATTTGCACATATGCAAATTGCCAGAGCTTGCGTGAATATTGATGAGGGTGAGTCACTGGAGAGAGAGAGCTGAAGACACGGAAGATGAACAGTGGAGAAGACAAGACCCAAGAATGCGAAGAAGGCCTGGACTTTGCAGGGAGGAGGAGCCCTGCAGGAAGTGCTGATGCTGATAGATTTTCAGCTTTGTGTTGAGAAGGGAATGATTAACAGAGCGAGGCCTTGGGGTCAGTGTCTGAATCTGAATTTGCTGCCTTGCCTCTTACTAGCTGTGTGACTCTTGGAAAGCTACTTATGACTCTCTGTTAACTCACTGGTTAAGTAGTAATAAAAATAGAATCTAATTTAGAAGGTTGTTAAGAAAACTAATGAAAGGTACTTCCAACAGTTCCAACACAACAGGCGTTTATTACGGGTTGACAATTATTACCATCCCATCCCCTCACCCAAGAAATACGTGATGAGGTCATCAGATGATCAAAAAGGTGAGCATTTTTAGGAGAATTAAGAAAGCTAAAAAAGTGGTTGAAAAGTAAAGGCAAATAAGAACAATAAACAATTTGATGGCTGGACAATCCCAAAGGTTCATTCAAGGTTGGCCATTGTCAGTCTCTAGTTTAGCAAATGGTCTAGGTTTAGTGTCTCCGCTTACACACGTGAAGAGATGACTTACACGTATGCAATACATACTTATATTTGGCATTCCCTTTCTAGTAGGCATTGTTGTTAAGCTCTTGACAAATATATCCTCATTTGATTCTTAAAACGAATGGCTATCTAAAAAGCAGATAATTCCAGCTTTACCTCCTTACCCTATAACTTTTGGGGTAATCCCGCCAAAAAGTACATTCTTAAGCAGTGGACTCCCCATCATGCATCATTAAAATATAGCTGGGGTCTATTTAGGGCCCAGCAACCACGGCAATCCTTTCAAAGTATAAAGAGATTAGATCAAGTTTTTGTTCCAAACCCTCCCGTGACCTCTCCTAGCATTCAAAATCCCCTGCCTTAATAAGGCTTACAAGGCCTTACATGATCGGGCATCCTGCCAGGTCTCTGACCTCAGGCCGCTCTGATCCCTCTCACTGACTCCGAACACACTAGAATCTTGCTACACCTTGAATATTGCAAAGATTTGCTCCAAACTCAGGGACAGAAAAATACAGCCTTTTTTTTTTTTTTTTAACAACTCTGGCGAAGTGTATACTATAGTTTCAAGGATAAGTGAATTAAGCGGAAATTAATGAAAAGAAATAGGAAACTTATTAAAATACTTTTAAGTTAAATTCCCCTCCACTGTGTTTAAAGGGTATCTTCATGATTCTGTTGCACTGCAAAAGATGCACCCTGCAAGATAGTGTAGGTCTAAATGAGAAGAGGGCAATTCTGCTTCTCTCCTTTCATAGCTAGAGCATTAAAAGAATGTTGGCATGTCCATCACTGAGGAGAGTCAATGTCTTCCAAAATTATCTGACCTCAGATATATCTCATGGGAGTTAATATTTCTCAGACAACATTTTTCAAAAAGCTGCAGGAGAAGGCGTACTTACTTTCTGTTTCCAATTCTGATTTGGAATTATGGCACTGCAAAGAGAACCCCAGAACTTCAGTGCCCCGTAATATTTCCTAAGTAACCAAACAGACCTATTTATAGAGGAGTGGTTAATCAGATGATACTTTCTGAGAACTTCTGAATGAATGTTCGATTAAAAACGCTACCAGCATGAGAAAAATGGACCAATGAACGACATTCAGTTGAATAATTATTTGGAAACTTTTAATCTATTCAGACTAAATGGATGCCATAAAAAATTGGGCACAGGCTGTAGGTGTCCAAACATACTTCCTAAAGGATGAATCATTTGGGTGCTACAGTAATCAAATCCAAATAGTCAGTGTAAACACCCACGTGACAACAAAGAACATTTGGGCGTTAAATTAACTTTGCTATAAAATTTTGGTTTAACCTTTATTAATATGAGTTTTTATGAAATGATATGTCACAATTCAGGCAGCGGACAATGAAAACAAATTTTGATTGTCTGTTCATGGGCATTTATTCATCCTTGACATAGATAGAGTGAAAGACAGAGACATCTAGAATTATAAGATGTGTTAGTACTCTCTCAGTCCAAACATCTCGTGGTACAGAGAGAAAACTGAGCTTTAAATAATTGAAGTGATTGGCCAAACTGAAGGTTTCCATTTCCTATGCTTTGTCCAAAAATACAAGCCTTTTTTTAGTTTTCTTTCAAATATTTCTATAATTTGTGTGTATTTAATCTACATCTTTGTCCACGTACAAACTGAAGTACACTTCAATTTTTATAGCCATACTTTCAAAATCAAACTAAGACTCCATATGAAAACACAAATAGCAAAACACTATATGAATGTAGAGTGTTTTCATTTTGAAAATCTTGATAGAAAGGGCAATCTTGTATGCTGAAATGCTGGTCAGCCAATAGCTGTGAGTCCCTGACCAAGTGTTTAGACTATACTGAGCTAGCTCCACATCAGGACATAATCGAATACCTAATTCCTACTGTACAGGGTTTTTGCAAACATCAAATAACATGATGCACATAAAAAGTCTTGAAAACATTATGTGCAACTGAAGTATGAAAGACTGAATTATAGAGAATGATAATTGAAACCAAACAAAATTGTAATACATGAAATAGTTTATAATGAATCGTATTTACAATTCAGTGTATTATAATATTTCAAATCACCATGTTAACATATAGAGGCAGGCATCTATCATTACAATGGAACTTATATGTACCAAATATAGGTGGGGGTATTAGTTACAAAGAATAAGACAAAACTAATGTTTGAAAATATTGTCTGATGAAGCTTCATGGTCAATAAAAATAAATATTAGAGCAGCTTGCTGTAAGCAATGAAGGTAAAACCTATGTTCTTTGAAGAAAAATTGACTTGAATTAAAATGTAATTCTTGAAAGTATTAACAGTATTCAGGAACAACTATTGATTCAATTCTCTCTGAAGTACAGTTCTTCAAACACCTTCTGTCTTGCATTCAATCCAACCAGGTGTGTCAGCTCAAGTTCATGCAAACCAAAGGGAGGAAAGACACAGAGCTTTGTTGTCATCACGACATTTTTGCTTCAGGGGGTGTGGAGCTTTGCATAAGGAGGTTCAATTTGATATATTCCTGTGTCTTCGCATATACTAAACACTAACATTTGTAGTGAACAGGAGTCCTATTTTGGTTTTTAAACAGTCACTGTCACATCCTAGACCTAGAGGGGATAGAAGAGCACAACTTGGAGTGGAAGAGCTGCAATGGAAGTTTCTTGGCTTTGAGATCATTGCTTTAGCCATCAAACCATCGTTCCAATGATAATACCAAGTTGACTGTGTTTAAAGGAATGGAGCAAATTCTCCAAGCTGCTCAACATCTAGATTATGTGGTGTAAATTCTCTGCAGGTAATAAAATGAGCTGAGGAGAGTGATGAGGAAAGGAAGGTTTTGCACTTCAAAATTATGTTTTAGTACCACCTCAGTTATGCCATGTTTGTTAAATGAAAGTCAACTAAAACCTGTCAAATATTCAAGCCAGTTGGTGCTTCTGAAGTTGAGAATGGTAAAGTCCATTGATCTGCGTCAGGTAATATTAGAAGACAATTATTTTCATTTAGTACACATATTTATTCTTTCATTTTAGTAAGTATAATTGCTTTCAGGGCTAGCAGAAATTTATTCATAGCCTCAATTTCCTTGCCCCCTTTTTTTGTTTGTTTGCCTCATTCTTTTTCTGCAAGTTTTCTGGGAATATATTCCTTTAAGTTAGGTGATACTACTTGAACACACACACATAGAATAGTACAAAATGTTTCTTTCATTTGATATATGTACACAAACACACCCCATGCATCTATATGTATAATCATGTCGGAAATTCTAAATTAACATAAAATTTGCCACTAATGGTGTGTAATGGTAAGTAAGTTTTTTTTTTTTTTTAGGTGAAGGAGTTTGATTCTCAAAGATTATTTCAAGTTACTGATAGTTACTGAAGGATAAATGTGAGGTCATTTTATAATTTATGTATGCCTAACATTAGAATTTCCCCCTAGGATTGATTCAAGCTGTCTTATAAATGACCCTGCCTCTGTCCCATGAGGTCAGTAGCAAATTTATCAGAAACTGTAGTCAGAGTTTAGTTGCAGCCCCAAAATACTGCTTCAACTAGACACATACATTATCTCCTTTCTCAAAATGAACGTGAAGAAGATCTCTTTGACGAAAACCTACAGAACGATGAAAAACCACAAGACTTCATATTGGCCAAGTGCTTACTATTGTGGAGGATGGAATGTAATTTCCCTGGAACCTAGAAATATAGGAGCTTGATTTTCCATACGCTAGAAGCCTAGCAGAGCACAAAAATCTAAGAGACCAACATGGTTTGAAAGCTTAACCAGAGTTGATACAAATACATACTCCAGGCGGCCTTTGGTTTGGAATTTGGATACAGTTTGATGTTTGATGATGTTCTTGAGTAAACCACTTGCATAAGCTATCGTCATAAAATATACTCACAAAAATATGTGAAGTTCTTATCAGAAATTATTTCCTTCAAATTCATTTAACTCCACTTTGCAGAATGTCTGTCAGTTTGTTATGTATATTTACTAATGTAATCGTTGCATCTGGTAGATAACTTTGGCTCAGATTAGTTTTAAAGTGAAAGACTTGTGTAACAAAGTAAAAATTTCTTGTACAGCAAAATATGAAAACCGTCAAAACTTAAATGTGAGATTCCATGTAAGTGGTCCAATTAGTTTGAGAAATTTCTGTCTTGGTGCCTCATTAAGGCAAAAAATAGCTAATATATGATTATCTTAACAAAACAGTTATTATGGAACACATTATTCTAATCAAAAAATTTTTAAATCTTTTAATAGGATAGTTTAAAGCAACTGATAATTATAGTCAATTTATTAATAATTTTTACAAGTTATATGAGAAAAACAATTTTTTTGTACTAAGAAGGCTGCTTGCACATTGAATCTAATTTTACTTAAGAAATTATAAGAAAAATATATTTTATTGGAAAAATAAATTGGAGAATGGACTTCTCAGTACTCTGACATGTCTTAGTTTAAAAAAAGTAGAAGATGCTAGGGAGAAAGAAAAGTTCCCCTAAGTGTTAAAATAAAGGGTTGTTTAATTGGACTATATGACGTTAGTAGGAAATGAGTTGACAAGTACATACTTCAAATTCATATTTAGATATTAGCTAAAAATATTTCACATGTTTATTTAAAAAATTATTTTACAGAATTTTAATTGAATAGATGAAATCACATGGCAATTATCTGAAAATGAAATAATTTTTTAAACTGTTAAAGGTAAATTCAAATATGTTTAACCCATAAATGTCAAAGAAATCTAAATACCTAAAATAGAGTGAACAGAAGGTTCATAAATCATATATTTGTGGTGCAAAATTAATGTTTCTGCTTAACAGGCATGGTAAGCTTATTTATATACATATATATATATATACAAATTAGTCAGAAATTCATACATATTTGCATAAATATTTTTCAGAGTTGGCTTCAGTCCAAAACACCCAGTTAACAGTCCTATCAAGCTTGCCACCCACTCATCCCATTCACCCACAGGCAGTCTTTCTAGCTTTGCTTTCTCCTCTTACAAAAGAAAAGCCCTTTTCTTCCTGCCTTTGAAAAATTTATAGATCTTATGTTTAGAGAATTTTCCTTATTGCAAGAGCCCCACTCCTCATTGAAACAGCCCTCCCTCCCTTATAACAATTGTATTTTTGAATAAAATACTTCCCACTCTAAACTGGATATTTTGACAATATTTATTACAAGTAATTTTTAATATCCTTTTTAATATTTAAATTTTATTTTAGGCATTGATATTAGATTATCTTCTCATGTACTGAGCAGGTTATTATATTACGCAAATATAATGGAATTCTGCTTTCCAATAGTATGACCCTATTTCTGTGTTCTCCATTATTTCAGTGAAACTATCATTGTTTAGAAAATAGCTCAGGAGGGTGTGATGGAAATAGCCAACTAAAGAATGTTGCTCGCCATCTGGCTCTACAAGAATGAAGTCATTAAGGCACTGCAGTCCCTGGCCTTCAACACGCCCTGAAAGGAGTTCAGGGTGGAGATAAGGAATAGGTGCTCTGTGATTGTAACTGAGGCAGTGAGGCTGTAACTGGGGACTCTCAGCTCCTTACCATTATTCCAGCTCTATTTCTTAGTTATGACATAGCTGTGACTTCATGTTTACCCTACCTGACTTCTACCCCAGGCCATCATTAACTTAGCTTAGCTCACTGATAATGGAAAAGCTGATGCATATCAAGATTGAAGAGTAGTGCTGTCTACTTCACTTTTGTCTTTGTCCCTTGTTTCTTGCTTTTCAGGACTAGTTAGCCAGAGATGTATGACTTAGCTAATGTTCCAGCTACAAGCAAGACTTGATGGCTGCTTGGAATTGAGTGCCCAAGACAATCATCTCTGAAAATAGAAGATTTCCCCCTCCCCAGCACATACCCCATTCCTTGTTTCCCTATCTGATTTCTGAGTAAAACCTGGGAAGTTGGGAGTTGGTTCTTTGGGACATGAGTCTGACTTTTGCCTGTGATTGCCAGATGCGTCAACAAAGCTATCTCTGCTTTTGCTCAACACTGGTCTCTCAGTACTGGATTCCTGAGAGAAGAGGAACTGAACTTGAGTTCAGTAATATGATCTGGGAAAAACTGGCAGAATAGGCTATCAGAGAGTTGGATATTTTCAGGAGATGTTATGAACCCAATTTCTTGCATCTCCTCATTTTTAGAAAAGCATTAAAATGATTAATGGAGACCTTGCTCCTCAGATCAGCTGCAACCTTCTGCCAAACTGTGCACTTGACTGTACCTGCCCCTTCACCAAAGTCAGATATATACTGACCCTCCCCCCTTCTCCGAGCAGTTCCTTACAGCTGCCTGAGATGGTCTCCCAGGCGATAGTCTTCAGTAAGCCCCCAAATAAAATTTAACTCATGTTGTGCTTTTTTTTTTTCCCCAGTGGACAGAATGTAGAAACCAAGCTAACAAGTAGGTATGAGCTTTTACAGGTGTTATGGAGAATTGGACAGAGAAAGGAGAGAAGGCAGCAAGAAATTAAAATAAAAAGACAGAGGCTTCAAAAATATGTTTGAAAGCAAGAGTGATTAGACCTTCCCGGAAGTGCAATGAACAAAGGATTTGTGCACAAAAGTGTGTG
Source organism: Vicugna pacos (assembly GCF_048564905.1). Lineage (NCBI taxonomy): Eukaryota > Metazoa > Chordata > Mammalia > Artiodactyla > Camelidae > Vicugna > Vicugna pacos. The sequence continues at coordinate 6,682,968 of NC_132994.1, read as the reverse complement.
CTTGATTGTCATTTGCATTGCTTTCTCACAAGGGGTTCAAAATACTTTTACTTTAATTTACTCTCAAAAGTTGATGGTATTACAATAATTGTTTTTTGTATCTTACCTAAGATTGAAAATAAAAACAGTAATCAAAATTGCTAAATACTTATAGTCATGAGATCTAGGATGGCCAGGATTTTAAGCCACAGATTATTGATCAGAGACAATGACCTCTCGAGGGCAAGGTGCACATTTAAGAAATACAGCCAAACATTGAGGAAGTCACATTAATAAAAAATATTTTCACTATTTTTTGTTTTAAACAAAGAATTGACTCAAAGAAGCACCTGTGTTTGGAGAATATAGTATTGGAATTAGAGTCTCATCTGAATTTTTATGATGCAATTGACAGCAGATAGATCCATCGTTTTTAAGCTTCTATATGTCCACATCTCCACTGAAGTCATTCTAACAAGAATCACTAGGAAAATATAAAAATAGTCTTATCTTCCCAAAATGGTAACCTGATATACTTCTCTTACTAAGTAAATTTATCTGAAACGGTATATCGTAGTATAAAAGGGATTCAGTACTCAGACACCTTTCAGAAATGCCACTACCGGCAATAAAAGTTCAGGGCAACGTATTTTTCTGGGGTATAGGATAGATCATAATGGGTTGCTCTACAAAAAAAAACAAAAAACAAAAAAACAAAACAAAACAAAAAAAACCTTTAAAACTGTGTAGAATGAAAATCAAATGAAAGCAAAGTGATTAACAGGAGGTTATCTAAAACAAGATTTCGAACTAGATCATCGTTAGAAATTCTGTCTAAAATGAACTAAAAGAAGTCAGAAATGTACATTTTGGAATGATACTGAGCTATTGAGGGAAATCATATTAATGGAAAAAAACAGTTTACGTACTGAGATTTCTGTTGTTGTCGATTTGATAAAAATGTACCCATTTCCTTCGTTAATTAGATTTACATCTTTGAAATCTTGTTTTTAAAACAAAAACAATCGACAAAAATCTCTCTAAAATACTATATAATGAGCATTTCTGAGGAAGTTTTGCTGGGTAATGTACAGTTGATTCCTGTCAATAGATTGGGACAGGTGATGTTCCTTGCTTTTAAGAAAGTGATCATCTCCAGATCTTAAACTGCTGTTTATATTTAATTCATGCAAAATAAATGGTTAGTAAAAATCCATATAAATTAATCAAACTACATAAAAGCTTTGAAAAACATATGTTGATGGAAAGGCGCCCTTCTCTCCTGTATAAGGGTTTTCCAGTGATTCAGTCTCCACAAAGTAGTCAGTAAATGTCTCTGTCACCTGCCTAGCGTCACCTTGGCCTACTTAATAATCAGCCAAGAAGATGTTCCTATTTCCTGTAGGGACTCCATCCTTAACTCACCGTTTTTGTACAAATGCCTTTCCTGTATATAGGATCCCTCTGCCACAACTTCCATAGCTGTGTTGCATCACGCCGTATTTGCCTACTTACTCATCTGTCTTCCTTAGTAATTTCCTTGTTCCTCTTGTCCTCTGTGTCCTATTCACCATTTTCTCTTTGGCACCTAACTGAGTACCTGGGCTATTGTTGATACTTCTTTGTTGGAAAAAGAATGATGTCCCTTGTTAAAATAGCAACGTTCCGTCAAAAAGATTATCACGTGGGTAATGGCTGTTTCCTGACTTATAAAATGCTGTAAAGGCTAAATAGGGAAGGCAACGTCTAGCCACAAAGGAACAGAAGACACAGAAGTCAACTCATAGAGAGCCACAGTGAAACCTGGGGATATTTCAGTTTTACCTGGTGTCCGTCCTGATCTCAGCAGATATTTCATACTAAAACTCTCTAATTTGCACACTTATGCATTAATATGTTGTTTTCAATTTCTACTTAGTCCTCAAAATATTGAATTTGCTTTGTAACTTGGCAAAAAAAAAAAAAAGATTAAATTCAAGTTGCATCTAGTGTAATTATATTCCAAAGACTGGTGCAAAACAAATTTCAGAGCACTAGCCCAAGATAGTCATCAGACAATAGAATCTGACAGTTATAGTTACTATCAATCAAAAGTAATAAAAGTGATTTCTGACTGAATAGTAAAATTTATGTTTTCATTATCTTTATGGTACACCTAAAATGACCATGAAACAAACTAATTCATTCTACTTTATGGAATAAACTGAATTTATTTCACACACCATCACCAGCAATCCCACTTAAATAGATTTATAAATTGCCAAATAACATTTCTGAAGGTGTATTCAGAAATAAATTTACCACCTAAGGTTTTATTTCTTCTCTTGCCTTGTCATGCTTAATAATAGCTTAAATGTTTTATTTGGCTCTACATTTTGTAAAATCCTTTCATGATATATTAATTTCTATTAATTAGCAATGTATTTCCTAATATCATGAATAATTCATTAAAATAAATAATGTTTATACATTTAATTTTCACCTTAGTTAAAACTACATTTGATACTTTTGTTAAAAGGACCTACATTGTAATTTAAACTAATTAAACTTTGAACTTGTGATCATTTGGAGAAGCTATTTCAAATATTTTCCATTGTCTTAAAACATTAATGTTATAGTAGTGTCTTGCCCACTTGTGTAACATTAATAACTGCTTCATAGTTTTGTAATTGGTTTTGTAAGCCAAGTTAAATCTCTAGATCTGAGCTGTGTGATCCAGTAATGAATAGACACATGTGGCTGCTGGGCATTGCTCAAATTGAGATGTGCTCAATGTGTGAAAGACAGAAGGATTCTGAAGACAATAAAAATAAAAACTAATGGGAAATACCTCTAATAATGGAAAGCAAACATTACTGATATATTGGATTACTTCAAACATATTATTCGAGATAATTTTACCTATTCCATTTTACTTTTCTCAATGAGACTACTAAAGCTTTAAAATTATATACATGGTTTGTGTTTTGTGATTAATATAAAAGAAATATTATATTTTTATTGGATAATGCTCAATGATCCTTCTGCACATTTTTCTTTCAATCTTCAACTATTTTCTTTCTTTTCACTGAAAAATAATTCTTTTTTAAGAAGTTGCCATTTTCACTTCATTGGTATCAACCAAAAATACTTGGACTCTTAAAACCTGCACTACATTTCCACTATTTGCTATGCGGAAGGCCACTGCTGACTTTGTGTGTGTACATGTGGGCACACACGTACACGTGTGTGTACATGAGAGAATTTTGAAGAGTTAACATGTGCCAATCCTCTTATGATGCTATTCCATGAGACATCTCATTGTAATCAAACAAGGCCCACTAGTGTTTATATTTTACAGACGGAGAAAGAATCTTGAGGAAGATTAAGTCAATTGTCCAAGGTGCATTTTTCTAAGGATAATTATTTTAATTGAGAAAATCTTTACATTGAAATATTATAATAAAAAGCTATTTTCTAAAAAAAATCTCAGTAATGTTAGTTTCTTGTGTATTATGCATTTCAATATTGTCAAAATTTCCTTTTAACATCTCTCTAGTTTTATGAAATATTTCTTACCTTATTTTCACACTGATCACTTGAGGCTATAACTATTTTGATCTTATCCCTTCTTCTATTTTATATGAATTCTGTATAACTTAAAGCATGTAAAGCTTTAGAGTATTTTTAAACTGTCTAACATTATATATACTTATTTAAGGAATTTTAGGATGATTTGAATAATAAAAGCAAAAAATAAACAGTACATTTTGCAACAAGAACAAAATATGGTAGCAATAAATGCCACTCATCTGGCTTCAGTAAACCAAGACCTCTACAGAATGAATCCAAATAGAGCTCAGTCATTAAAAATATACAGATAGAACAGTTGTCATTATGAGAAGTGGTGATGTTCCAAAGTAAGTGATAACATCAATAAGCATAACCCGGTTTAGCACAAAAAAGAATGGGATAAAGAGATTTATCTTTATATTGGAAAACAAGAAGCACTGCTCCGTCATTCATCTTGACAATGCATCAGGCTGGCCTGTGTTTAAAGAACACACAAAAGATAACGCTGAAGATGTCAAGTCTAGGTTAGTTTTATTTATCTAGGTGTTTTATTCTGTAATTCTAGAAAAGTCACAACTTCACTACATACTAGTTTCCTCATTTGTAGTAAGAGAGGATTTGACAAAATGGAAGATTTTATCTTCCAATTTTAGAAATGTCATAGTTCTTCAAAATCTGTTAAGAAACATTAAAAGCTAATATTAAACAAAGTCCAAAAATACATGAACTAGAATAAATGGGGAAGGAGTTATAAATAAAAATCTAGATATTAAAAAGAAATCATTTTCTTTTCCAATCACTCCCAATAGATTTTTCCATTGAATTATTGGATCATTTTTTCACGTGGATATGAAATAATGGCCACATCTTCACTCCAAGACTAGGATTCAAGGCATGCCATGCATAGATACAGTTTTCAACTTTGCATCTTAATACCTAATTATAGGAAGAACCCAAACTCATTTGACTATTGACCAAAAAAGATATTACACTGTCAGTATGGTTATACAATCAATGTACACATTTGCACAATTTTCTGATTAATTACCATTTCAACACCTATGCTTACTTTATGAAATATATCTCCACGTATTTTGATAGACCATTAAAATAATTTTATACTTGCAGTAGTGGTTTCTAATTTTTGGATTTATGGTACCAAAAATTATCTAATGTCTAATTTTTTGATGTGCATTTTATTAGCTTGCACCTTTTGAGCTACATTGATTTGGATTATACAATCCTTTGAATCCTTTAAATTATGACATTAGAGAATATACTGCAATATTGTTTTATCAAATTATTTATAATGATGATACCCTATGCTACATTATATCCAAAGTTACCAAAAACATTGACACATAAACTCTAATTTGCATTTGGTGTCATTCAAAGATATTAATCATGACCATGACACTTTCGATTATAGCACAAATTCATAACATGTATACAATGCAGGAACCAAAAAAAAGTATCTTCTTTGTGTTCATGATTTTGTAATTTCCACTTTACAAATGTGTATGTGTGTGTTTGTGTGCATGTGTGTGTGTATTTAAACAAAATATTTTACTTATTGTATAGAAGATACTGTTCAACATGCACTGAAAGTTATAGTTCTTTATCTCTTTCATATTTCTAGTCCCAGGAATCTGAAAATCTAAAATGTAGGCAAAGGGTATAAAATGAATATATGTAATTTTGGGTCCCATATCCAGTTTGTTCTGATTTGGGGGTATATTTTTGCCATTGTACTTTTCAAAGCTTCCAAGTGATTCTACTATAAGGCCAGATATTTATTAATTGATTTATTATATTAATTTATAAATTGATTTATTAGTCAATAAAAAATTTAAAAAATGTTTGAGAAGGGCCTCCAAGATCAATATTATTTCCTACTGAGGTCTCTGATCATCTTTTGTCTCCATCAGCATGGATTTTCCTGCAGGCAAGTTGGGGGGAGGCAGAGAGGCAGCTCAGATTGCCATCCACAGGGAGAGATCATTTACCAGTGTCTATTGGACATTATTCTGTAAACTGTGCTATTAACATTGCACAGTCCATAATCCAAAGTGTTTCTAGGCAAACTCCTCCCAGTCACCAGTGAACCTTGAAGGCTCCCAGTTAACTGAAGAGATTTCTTGATTCACCATTTTATGCTCTCTCACAGCTTCCTCTATCAGTTACTTCTAAAGTCTCTCTAGTGCACACCTCTTTTTCTGTCTCACTTGTCACTGAATTCCTACCCTCATTATCTCTTACATACTTGTTGATCCAGATGTTACCGCCAGGAGTATCATGTTCATGCATCTTGTTTTGCTTTTCTAAATGGATAATCATATGTGGCAAATAGTTATATTTTTTCATATTTTCAAGAAGTAATGTAACAGTTTAATTTCAAAGTGTTACTATTTCTAATATTTTAGAAATTATGTACCTTTCAAATATTTAAAATCATCAATTTAAATAGTATCTTAAAACTGTGTGGGGTTTTAAATAATTTTTTAGAATGCTTATGGAAGTTAGAGATGCCAATACAAAGACCGCTACCATAATTTTATTTTAAAAATACTGAAATACATGTTTTTGTAATCTTGAGAGTGCTAATTCATACCATAAAGCTTATTTACTTAATTAGCATTACTAAACATAATTTTATGTATCATATTTGATATCTTTCTCATCATAATTTCCCAAATATATTAAAATAATCATACAAAATAGAGTATTTTCACAAAAATACTTCACATCATCCTAGTTTTCTCACTGTAATTTTTTATTTTTATACATTTCTAAGCCACAATCAATCTTTCAGAAGATTTACAAAGGATAGTTACAGCTATCTAAAACATGCGTGTTTAGTGGAGACAAAAGAATTACTAGTCTACTATCTGGCAACTACATTTCCACTGGAAGGAGCTATCTTTGTTCAACAGATAGTTTATTTGATATTTGGTGCTTACAAAAAGTTCTCAGTGAATATCAGAAATGAACCGGACATGTGAAAGTGAGCCAGCTAGAGAAGAGGAAATGTCAAACCAGAAGAGGACACAGCTGGACAGTAAATCCCATAGTAGGATAAAAATGACCCCTAGGGGAGTCACAGCCAAATACTTCATAGAGGATGAGTTGATATATTTGAATTGTCATTTGTAATTTATTGTAGTATATTCCATAGTGTTTTCTAAAATAATTAGTAAATGCGAAGGTATTCTGGAAGAATTAAAAAAACTGAAGGAACTGAAGTATTAGCAATATCTCAATTTTAGTAGCTGCAGAAATCTTGAACTGAGTACACTGTACTAGCCCACATCCCCATAACCAGACTATCTGGAGATATTTGGTTCAGGCCCTCAATTTCTCAGTATATGTGGATTGAAGTTTGAGCTTATTTTATTTTATATTTCGAGGGACAGATCACCCTTAGCAGATATGACTTACTCCTAATTCACCTGGTTGGAACGAGATGGAATAAACATTATTTTAATTAAGTTACTCTTATTTCTATAATCAGTTGTGAAAGTTTCCTTTGGTAACTGTTAAAAATAAAATGTGTTGTGATTTTAACAGTCCTCTGCATGAAGAACGGTTTAAATACTTAATTTTGTAAAAATGTGATATTAATCGGCTACGATTGCCAAGGCAATTAGAGTATCTGTGGGTGGTTTGAAGCTGGCGCTGATCATTGAAGCTTCATCAAGTTTAATAAAATGACACTGCTTCTTTTGCCTGAGTAAGTTCTAAGCAAATGAACCATGGCTTACCACTATTTCAGCAACACTTAACGGAATTCTTACAATGTTAGCTTTGGAAAGACTTAAATATCCTTTAATCCACCTCCTTCATTTCACTGATAAAGAAATTGCAGCCTGGAGAGTTTGAATAACTTGTCCAAACATTTCTGTAACAAGCCCCAGATGATGAGAAGGATTTGAACTGATGTCACCGACTTTCTGGTATAGTCCATAATTTTCATCACAAAATATTACCCAAGATTCAGTGGAAGAGATATCAATATTTCATCCCTTATTTTACCACTGGACATAGTTGAATCCAAATAATACTGTAAGTAATCTCATTTGAAAAATACACTATATCACAGAAATTTGATAGAATATGCAGGTATCTATTAGTTCATTCACCAAACACATAAATTAGAGAGTATGAATAGAAAAAAATTTGAGATTTATGAATTATATTCAATTTTTAATTAAATTTATTCATCTGTTCATATATGGTTCAAAATTTATTTCTTATAAGAAAATCACTCAATTTCAGTCATACTTCGTGAAGCACCATTTCTTTTTGAAATATGTAACAAAATTAAGGCTAACACAAGAAGTTAATTATGAAGCTATTTTCTCTAAAGAAAATACTATTTTTAAATTGATGTCCATGAAAACAGCATACCTGGGGAGCATGGAAATTTAATTAATAAAGAATACCTAAAATTGTGAATCTCATTAAAGGTTTGTAAATTAGAAAGAACAGAATATTTTTTAAAGAACTCTAGATTTTAATTGTCATCATATACCAAGTCTATGATCTTAAGAATCTACTTCAGATGTTGGTATCAAAATTTTATCACCTGCAAAGTGAAATAATTACACCTAATGACTCCAGTTTTCTTCTTTTCTAAGTTTTTATGATTTAATACATTTAACATCATATCCAAAGAATTAGTACAAAATGACAGATGGTTGCATTTTTTTTTTTACAAATTACATTAATCTACCACAGAAATACTGATTAAATAATGATTTACCATATGTTTTCTAAAACAGGAGAGGAAATAAAATTAGTTACTTCTCATTTGCTTTCCTTTTTCTTTTGTTTATATGTTTTTAACCTTTTGGCCCTTTCACCTATTTCCCCAATGCACTGCCCACCACCTCTGGCAAATGCCAATCCCTTCTCGGTGTCTATGAGCTTGGTTTTATTTTTGATTTGTAGATTCCACATGTAAGAGAGATCATATGGTATTTGTCTTTAGCTGGTTTATTTCACTTAACATAATTACTTCATGGTTCATCCATATTTTGCAAATACCAAGATTTTCTTCTTTTTATGCCTGAATAATATTCAAAATTCAAAAGAAAAAAAGAAAGAAGGCAGTCTATTTTGTCTGGTATGAGGATGGCTACTCCCGTTTTCTTTTGGTTTCTATTTGCCTGCAATACTTAGTCTCACCGCTTCACTTTCACTCTGTGAAGTGACTACATCTACATCTAAAGTGACTCTCTCAATACTACAGAGCTACAGTTATCAAAACAGCATGGTACTGGCACAAAAACAGACAAATGGATCAATGGAACAGAATAGAGAGCCCAGAAAAAACCCCACAAACCTGTGGTCAATTAATCTTCAACAAAGAAGGCAAGAACCTACAATGGAGTAAAGACAGTCTCTTCAGCAAATGATGTTGAGAAAACTGGACAGTTGTATGTCAACTAATGAAGTTAGAATACTCCCTCACACTACACACAAAAATTAACTCAAAATAGGTTACAGACTTAAACATAAGACAAGACACTATAAACCTTTTAGAAAAAAACATAGGCAAAATTTTTTTTCTGATATAAATCTTAGGAATGTACTCCTAAGGCAATCTATGCAGGCAGTAGAAATAAAAGCAAAAATAAACAAATGGGACCTAATTAAACTTATAAGCTTTTGCACAGCGAAAGAAACCATAAGCAAAACAAAAAGACAACATTTGGAATGGGAGGAAATATTTGCAAGTGATGCAACTGACAAGGGTTTAATTTTTCAGAATATACAAGCAGCTCATAAAACTCGAAACAAAACAAAACAAAAACAACCCAATCCAAAACTTGGAAGAAGACCTAAACAAACACTTCTCCAACAAAGATACACAAATGGCCAATAAGCACATGAAAAAATGTTCAATTTTGCTAATTTTATGACAAATGCAAATCAAAACTACAATGAGTTATTACCTCACACTGGTCAGAACGGCCATCATTAAGAAGTCCACAAATGATAAATGTTGGAGAGGGAGTGGAGAAAAGGGAACCCTCCTACACTGTTGGGGAAAATGTAGTTTGGTGCAGCCATTATGGAAAACAGTATGGAGATTCCTTAAAAAACTGAATATTAGGCTTACCCTATGATCCCACTCCTGGGCATATATCTGGAGGGAGCTCTAATTCAAACAGATACATGCATGCCAATGTTCATAGCAGCACTATATACAATAGCCAAGATATGAAAGCAACCTAAATGTCTAATGACAAATAAATGGATAAAGAAGATTGGCATACTACTCAGTCATAAAAAGGAATAAAATAATACCATCTGCAGCAACATGGGTGGAACTGGAGGTTGTCATACTAAATGAAGTAAGCCAAAAAGAGAAAAAAAATACCATATGATATCACCTATATATGAAATTAAAAAAGGCATAAATGAACTTGTCTACAAAATAGAAACAGACTCACAGACATAGAAAACAAATTTATGGCTACCGGGGGGAAGGGAGTGGGAAAGGATACATTGACAGTTTGGTATTTGTAGATACTAACTATGTAACACAGGTAAATAACAAGGTCCTACTGTATAGAAGAGGGAAATGTATTCAATACCTTGTAACGGCCTATTATGAAAAAGAATAAGAAAAGGAATATATATATATATATATGTGTGTGTATATATATATATATATGTATATATATATATAAAACTGAATCACTATGCTGTACATCAGAAATTAACACATAATTATAAATTGACTATCCTTCAATTTAAAAAGTAAATAAAGTGACTCTCTTATAGGCAGCATATGGATGGGTCGTGTTTTTTCATCCATCTAGCCACTATAAATCTTTTGAGTGGACAGTTGAGTAAACAGAATACAGAGTAGAAAGAATAAATACAATAAAAAGGAAGTATAAATATTTTAAATTCTAAATAGATGTTTCTCAAATATATGTGTATGGATTAGGCAATATCTCACCTAAACTTTATAATTAGTATACAAGATAGATAATAACTATTAATAAAAATTGTGTAGTGTTTTAAATAAGACCAGGGAGCAGCTGCTTGTCTTAGAATGTGTTACTGAAGTATTGCATGTCAAGCTCCAAAAGATCATCCATTAAACTTTCTAGGAAACATATTTTTGGTTTTGACATTTTTTGTTTACTGTGTCCTCAGACGCAGTGAAGTCATATGTTAAAGTCTAGATTTGGTAGCAAGTAAAATGAACTCAGTAAAAAAAGTACCCCCAGGCCATGTCATGCTCTGCAGTGCTTTACACCCTTTCTTACCTAACCTAGCCATCTTACTCTAATACTTTTTTGCAATACTGTCCATACATTTTTGGTTCCTCAAACGATCTTTGGAACTACCTAACTGGTTCTCTCACCAATTAATGAGTTCAATAAACTCTATGACACGTAAATGTTTTAAATTTTTGAAAATTATACTTAGGGGAAAAAATAGAAAACAATATCAGCAAAAGGGCTGAGCACAATCTCTCAGTGTCCAGGGGAGGCGGGCTGACTTTTCTGTGGTTACATCTACCAAGCTGCTCTTGTTTCACAAATGGCTCGTTTATTTTTGTTTCCTTGGGAAAAGAGGTTGAGGAATAATATCATGTGTCTGAGACTGTCTTTCCTATTTGTTGATCATATGTATTAAGCTTGCAAAGGTTACTTGTGATTTACCTTAAGAATTCTGAATCAAATAGAGAGAAATGTATAAATAGAAAACACTGGAAATGGGTGTGGGAAAATGGAGTTGAGGAGGGTCAAAAGGAGTCAGCATTGGAACATAGATTCAGATATTCTAAGGGCCAAATGTTATTCCAACCTCATTGCATGGCATGTTTTAGACTAATAAAAAAAAAGAGGGAAAAATGTTAGTTATTTTCTTCTAGGGAAAAAGTAAAAGGGATTTAAGAGAATGTGTCTTATTCTCTAGCTCTGCATATATAGTTGAGATTTTTGAACATTTTTTCCTCATAGCTAAACAAACAGTAAGTGAGCAAAATGTAGACCTCTCTTAAGAGTGGCAGTGAAATGACATGATGCTTTATACATGAGCTATGCACAAAACATGCTAAGTTATGCTTGGCAAATAGTTTTTCTCAGTGATTTACTAGGGCCTTTTTTTGAAACTCATCAGCAACTCATTCTGAAGTTATCACGCTGTGATTAACGGCTGTGCCACTTCTCCCCTCAAAATTCATGAAAAAAGGCCGACTTACTACCTGTCTCGCCCATTCGTATGTGAGTTTCTCAGCTGACTGTATCGCTATCCTTCGTGCTGGGTTTGTAGGTTGCTGGGGCTGGGGGTGAGAACGCCTGCTGGGGCTGTCAGGGAGCCATCCCGTCAGGCTCTCCCAAGTGAGTCTGTTAAAACTGTCAACAAGGAAGAGCCATTAACTTTGAAGATAAACAGAGATGGACTCTTTCCCCTAATAGATCTAGAAATAGAAGCTGAAAAATAAGGGCCTAAGTAAGATAGAAAAGGGTTCCATTTGTTTTCTTTTCTTCCCTTTCATATTACTGTTCAGATTGTCACTTGAGACCTAAGCCTCAGAAATAAATCAAAGAAATTTCCTTTTAATGTGAATGTCTAAAATAGACGACAGGAGGGTAATTGAAGATTTGTGGATGTGGTTTTTGCTCATTTTTAGTTTATATTCTAAAAGAAATTTACTTTGGAGACAACGCACTTTAAAGACCCAATTATTACATGTATAGTTGAGTTTCACTGTCACAGACGTTGTTCTACAAAATTGCTACAAACACTGAATTAGTAAATACTGAAATCTGCTGTTGGTGGGGACAGATAGGCAGACAGATAAAGACATAGATATAGAGACATTTATAAAATATATATTTATATGATAATAATAATACAGATTATAGATTATAAATCCTAAAAACAACTCATCCTGTTAGATTCTAACTTTTTTATTTTACAGAAGAGAAAATGAGTTTTCAGAAGCGTTAAGTAATCTGCCTGAGGCTGCACTTAACAAGAGCCAAGATATGGATTCATACCCTATCCAGCTGGCCCCAGCCAGAACTTCTTGCACTACAGACACACCGCCTACCAGCTCCCTCCTCTCATCCTCCTGGCATGAGAGCTGAAACAAAAGGCAGAGCATCACCTTGCTCAGCTTCAGCTGGGAAAGGGTGCGCAGGGCGGCTCGACTTTTTGTTGTTCCGCACATGTCTGCAAATGACCATGAAAGCGCCAAGGGTATTGACTTGGTGGTTCCAAATAAACTTTAGCACACACTAATAAAGAATAGCGGAATCTCTGAAATTCATTGTTTCCCTTCTTAGCATGTGAGTTATCTAAAGTCAGGGAAGATGTCATATGAATCTCTGGACACAGTGCCTATCACTGTGATGGCCACGTGGTCTGTAATTCAGTTTAAAATTTTCCATCATAGACAGTGGTGTGTGTGTAATTGAGAGGGAGAGAGAGAGAGAATTTTACTCTACATCACATGACAGTGCTGTAACTGGGAATACAAAATCCACAGGTGCTTGGATAGCATTTTAAAAACTCAAATCAAAAGCCCATATTCCAAAGGTGGTTATCACAAGTGCTTTGGCTATATTTAGTTCTGTTAAATATCCGTTTGTTAATTAGTATGATGAATGGGAGAAATCATTTAGCATCTGTGAGATAAGCAGAGTTCAAGGCACATGGACACACTGGAGATACTCCATCAGCAAAACTGGCCTTTTATTAACAAGTCTTTATATCAGTCCCAGGTATTTAGGTTTCTGATTCATTTTCTGAGTAGCTGCATATCAGATAATTTTGTTGCCTGAGCTGAATGGAACTTTAGGTAATTCCTGCCTTTAGAATAGTGTTACAAACTCAAGGTACACTTCAGGCAAACTGATATCAAGATGCATAAAAGGAAAAATAATGGGACTGTTTAAGCATTACATTTGGGTCATCAAGGCCAAAATCATTTCTGCAGATCTATTCTCCCCCTCTTTGACTTGCCTTTTGGCTTTAGTAACAGTATCTTTTGAGGGGCAACCGTTGTGTTTTTACTTTTTACAAAGTTATACTTTTAAGTTTATGATTTGGGTGTGGTATTTTTCAAATACTTGTCAAAAATATCAAAATGTAGAAATTAAGAAATACAATTCCAGAAAATTATAAAAAGAGAGGTAACAGTAGAGGAAGAGAAGCTGGGTGAGGGGACGACAGCAAGGTAATGATTTTATCACATGTGGGAAGTGACTGCAGAAGCAGAGTAACTGTATAGCATTGGAAGAAAAGATAAGGCAGAACTGAAGCTAAGTAATTCTGTATACCTCTGTGTGTGTGTGTGTGTGCATGTGTGTGCACACGTGCGTGTCCTATCTCTGAGCTCAGAGTTTAGCTAAACCACTCCACAGTATTGCTGCTTCAGTATCCATTTTCTGTGGGCAAGAAGCCTGCAGGGATCTTTAAATGACAGGATCCCCTCCCTTGAGCACATGCCTTAGACAAGGGTCCACAGAGTCACAGGTGAATATCAGTTACTGATAAGACTCTCCCAAGGGCTTTTGTGACGAGCATCTCTCCCACCTCCCAAGGTCTTTCTCTTGTGGGCCCCTTAGGTAAGAGCCCCTCCAAGCTTACCAAAATTCTACTCTTTTTGGTTTGAATTAGCCATTCTGTCCTTAGCCCGGGAATCCCGAAGCCCTTCACCAGTGAATGCTAATCAAGGCATTTGTCCAGGTCCTGCTACACTCTCTCTGCCTGCCCTCTGCCCTGATCTCACCGGGTGGCCCTTGGAGACCTGCCTTGTACATACCTCAGGGCCTGTGACTAATAAATATTTCTCTGTTCCAGCTACCTTTGTCGTCTTTTGTTGAACGACATCTCATTTTCCAATATCCCGGGATGCTGCTTAACAGATGTTCCTTTAACAAAGTCCTAACGCTCCATTTAATAGTCTTGGCACCTTTGTCAAGAATTACTTGACCATTATAATCATCTTGAAATGAGACAGTATGAGACAACCACTTTGCTATTATTTTTCAAAGTTCTCCTGACTATTCCAAACTTTTTTTCTCATATAAGTTCAGAATTAGTTTACCAATGTCTAAATAAATAGTGACTTGGAATTTAGATTGGCATCTAAGTACAGATCAAAATGGGCTGTTGATCTAAACATTTGAGTGTTCCAATCCATGCACATGGTCGATGCCCACATTAGTTTAAGTCTTTGTTTATCTTTAGAACTGAGATGAGTTTCCTGGAGGCAGCATTTGGTCAGGTCTTGTTTTTTAATACATTCAGCCACTCTGTGTCTTTGATGGGTGAATCCCAATCTGTTTACATTTGAGGTGATTGTTGATAGATGAGGACTGTAATTTTATCTTTTGTTTTCTGGTTGCTCTATGTCTCCTTTGTTTATTTTTCCTTGTATTTCTGTCTGCTATTTTGGTTTAGTGGTCTTCTATGATGTTTTACTCAGTTTTCTCATTTTTTTTTATCTTTTGTGGTTAGAATGAGGTTTATATGAAAGCTTTCATAGACAAAACAGTCCTTTTTCATCTGATACTATCTCCTTTTCATTTACCTGTATGTGTCCCATCCTTTTCTCCTTCCTCTTTAGTGTTTTATTCTCTCAAATCATCCCTTTTTATGTTGTGATTATTACCAAAATGACGTAGCTATAGTAATTTTTTCTGCTACCCTCTTTTAAGCACTGGTTTTAATAAAGTGTTTAAAAATCTATTCTGATAAAGAGCTGCAATTTCCTAATTTGGTCTCAAAGTTCTGTACATTTTTGTCTTTTCATTTCTGGTAGAGGGGATCCTTTCAACACTTCTCATAAGACAGTTCTAGTGGTGGTGAACTCCCTCAGCTTTTGTTTGTCTGGGAAAGCTTTTATTTCTTCTGCATATCTCAGTGATAACTTTGCTGGATAGAGGATACTTGGGTGACAGTTTTTATCTTTTAGTATTTTGAGAAGTTCATTCTACTCGTTACTGGCCTAAAAAGTTTCTTCTGAGAAATCTGCCCATAGTCTAATGGGGGTTCTTTTGTAGGTTACCATCCTTCCCTACCTGGATGCCTTTAGAATTCTTTCTTCGTCATTGACTTCTGATAGTTTTAAAATAATGTGTCTTAGAGAAGGTCTTTTTGCACTGAGGTATTCAGGTGGTCTCTTAGACTAATGGATTTGTATACACTGTGCCTTCCCAGGCAGGGAAAGTTCTCAGCTATTCTTCTTTCAATAAACTTTCTACTCCCTTCTTCTTCTCCTCTCCCTCTGAGATACTCATTATTTTAACTTTACCCTTCCTAAAAGAGTTGGATAACTCCTGTAGAATCTACTCATTTTTAAAAATATCTTATTTCTTCCTCTTCTACTTGCATCATTTTGGCATTTCTATATTTAAGCTTGCTAATTCTCTCTTCCATATGGTCTGCTCTATTTCCAATGCTTTCTAATGCGTTGTTTATCTCATTTATTGAGTTCTTCAGCTCTGGAGTTCTGTTTGGTTCATTTTTAAAGTTTTATTTAATCTCTCTGGTAAAGCATTCATTCTGTTTATGAGCTTTATTTCTGGGGTCACTGAACTGCCTTTCTGAGTTTTCTTTTAACTCGCTGAGTTTCTTCATGATAGCGATTGTGAATTCTCCATCAGTTTGATCACAAGATTCCACGACTTTCTGTTTGTTTCTGGAGAAGAGTCATTTTCTTTTTGTGATGCTGTGTTCCTCTGGTTCTTCCTGGCGCCTGAAGTGTTGTTCCTCCGCTGGCACATTTCAGGTAGCAAACATATTGTTGCTTGAGTCGCATGATTCAACAGATTATAAATTAGAGGCCTTTCTTTTACTTTCCAGTAGATGGTGATACAGCACAAATTTTTGGTTTATTTAGCCTAAGCTGCCTCTTGTTTATATTTGAGAGTCCTCACTTTCCACCCTGCACTGCCTGTCAGAGGTGTGGCCCCACGCCCTAGTCATCACTGCGTGGCCCCTGGGGTCCCCGGTGCATTGTTGCTGCCAGTGTGGCTGGTGTCACCACCTGGCGCACCGGGATTGTGGGTTCATCCTTTGTGTCCATGATCCCCTGAGTTATAGGCTCCGGCTCCCTATGGGGGAGGGAAGGAAGAGGTTTGGGAAAAGCCAGTCACAAGTGTGCTTCTGTTGACTGCTTACTTGTGACCGTGAGCGTCACTGCTGACAGGAGACCAGAGTCTACCACCTTCCCTACCACTCCCGGGCTCTCTGAGGCTGTGGGTTCAGAGGCTGCAGCCAGAAGGCCAGGATTGCAGGCACAGCCCAGCCATTCCCTTGTTTTTGGCTCCTATATGTGTTCCAGTCCATTCACCTTCAGATGTACAGACATGTGGAATTCTCCAGTGCCCTGGGGTTGGGCAGATGCATCTTTGTTGCACAGCGGATGTTTTACTGGTTGTAAATTGAAGGGGAGAGGCAAAGGGAATTTTTACTGCACCACAATGCTGACATCAACCTAACTCATTTTATAAAGCTTGTATAAATTTGATTCTGAAAGCACGTGAGGATAGAGTAAGAAAATTTGAAATTAAATTACTTAGAGATACTGATGTAAATACTAAATATACAAAATATGAATCAAACCAAATAAAACAAAATATAGTACCACAAAAAAGGCTTATGTTAATAATACCAACATGGATTAACGCTGAAAAAAATTTTTTTTCTTGGTTTTTGGCATTCATGATATATTTTATTTGCAAGCTCTCAGTGAATTAAGGTTTCATGTTTAAAATCATCAATCCTATAAGTCCAGCTTTTGAAAGTTGCTCTTACAAATGGGACCTTCAGAGTTGGCTTCTTTTCTCCTCAGTCACATTTTTCCAGTTTTATTGAGGTATAATTGAAAAATAAATGTATGTTTAACATAAAATCAGATGAATAGTACTATAAATAAAGATTATTTTTAGAGTTTGGCATATATTAGATCAATCATATATTAAAACATGTATGTGCATGTGTATATGTGTGTGTGTGTGTGTGTGTGTGTAAGTTGTGACTAGAAGGTCAATCTCTTAGTTGGGTAAAGGTTATCTTCAAGAATTCCACAGCAGAATCACTTTTAATGGTGAAATATTTTTAAGTGGTAACATTAAATCAGGAATAATACAAGAGAAACTGCAAGTTTTGAGCCCTACCAAAAAAGTAAGCAGATGAGGAGGAGCCAAGATGGAGGAGTAGAGAGACTCAGTTTACCCTCTCCCACAAATACACCAAGAATTACATCTACAAACCCACTGAATCACACAGAACACCTACTGTACTCTGGTGGAGTGTCTTTTGTTTTGAAATACAGGAGGATTCTCACAAAATCTAGTGAAAAAGAAAAAGAAAAAGAAAAAGAAAAAGAAAAAGAAAAAAATCAGTGCAGGACCAGTCCTGCAGGGAAGGAGCAACATAGAAAGAAAGGCACCCTTGTGCTGGGACGTCCCTTCTCCAGCCAAGAGGTCAGTGGGGACAGAAGCAGAGCTTCCAAGGCTTGGAGGAGAAAGTGGTAACCACTTTGAAGACAGAGCTAAGGGAAATTGACACAGAGGGTCCCTGCGATCCCTGGCCCTAGACATGAGCCAGCAGGGACAAGCCAGGACTGGCTTCAGGAGATTGGTGAGGAGCCCAGGCAGACAGCTGGGTCCCACGGCGCAGAGGCAGCCTCATGGGACTGGAGAGCAGTGTGATCTCTGGCTGGGGGTGTGTGCAGATCAGAACAGCCTGGAACCCCCACAAAAAAGCACCACCGTAGGTGTGTGCTGGGGAGGAGGCAATGCAGCCTCACCATAGCCACTTTATCCACTTGGTCCATTGTGGGTGTTCTTGCAAGAAGAGAGGTGGGGCTTGGTCATAGCCATCAGTGCTGCACAGAAGCAGGGCTGAAAGCTGAATCCACACCCAGAGATCCTGCAACTTCACTGGACTGAGATTTGTTTATAACCCCAGGCAGAGAGGGCAGATTTGCTCTCTCTAGACCCTTTGTGGACCTGCACATCTGGGGCAAGCAGGCAGTGAGTGGAGTTCTGACTCACACTGGGGACATGTATGGGTATTTACAAATAGCCAGGATACCGTACTCATATGTGGAGGCGGGGCTGGGGTCTGGGCTCACTGTGGCACACCACAGATTCAGGTGTGTGACAGCACACTTGCTATGCCAGATCCTAGCACCCGATATTGGTGGATCTGCACTGGTGGCTCCTGGGGCTCAGATCCTGGGGGCACCAGAGTAGGTGCCTGACATTCCCATAGCTAAGGTGGGGACAAATGCAGTGTCAACAGAGAGTACTTTGTAAGCCCACATAACAAGTGACAGACACCACCACAGGGGGTGCTGCCCAGAGGACACCTGCCTACTCTTCTTCCCAGCTGGAGTGCTCCAACCCTGCCTACCACACACCATAGCTCAGAAACAGGTCTAGAAGCCTCTATTCCAGCATAAGGGGAGCATACCAGGTCTCTATCAGAGATGTGACAACTACAGAACAAAAAAGGAGGCCTGACTCAACAACAAACAGGGCAGGTTCTGATCACCACACCCCCAACCACACCCCCAATCAAAGGGCTAACAGCCAACACTCATGGAAGAAAGACTTGGCAACCATCCATACCAAGGAAAACCATTGCAAAAAAAAAAAAAAACAACTATTAGATGCACACAGTCTTCACAGGAGTGTTCTCACTCTAAATAAAAAGAAACAAACAAAAAATAAATCAGCCCTTCAGGACCACAGTAGATAACTGATATTCTTAAATCCATAAAGCCAGAGACCTATAAGTAAAATAAAGAAGCAGAAGAACCACTCCCAATTAAAAGAACAATAGAAATCCCCTGAAAGAACAATCAATGAAATAGAACACAATAATACACTAAATCATGACTTCAAAAATAATACATTAAAAATGAAATTGAAACTTTAAAGAAGAGCGATTAAAACAGAAAACTCAACTGATGAGATAGGAGCTGCTAAAGGAGATCAAAATAGAATCAGCAATAAAAAATCTCTCTGCAAACAAAAGTCCAGGACCAGATGGCTTCACTGATTCCATCAAATATACAAAGAAGAGTTCATACCAATCCTTCTCAAGTTCTTCCAAAAGACTGAAGAGGAAGGAACACTCCTCAACTCATTCTATGAAACCACCATCACCCTGAAACCAAAGCCAGACAAAGAGATTACCGAAAAAGAAAGCTATAGGCCAGTATTGTTGATGAACATAGATGCAAAAATCCTCAACAAAATATTAGGAAACAGAATCCAACAACACATAAAAAATATCATACACTGTGATCAAGTTGGGTTCATCCCAGGGACATAAGGATCATTCAACTTATGCAAATCGATCAATGTGATACACCACATCCACAAGAGAAAGAACAAAAATCACATGCTTATCTCAATAGATACAGAAAAAGCATTTGATAAAATTCAACACAAATTCAACACACATTTATGATAAAAACTCTTACCAAAGTGGGTATAGAGGGAACATATCTCAACATAATGAAAACTATTTGTGATAAACTGACAGCCAGCATAATACTCAATGGTGAAAAGTTGAAAGCCTTCTTCTTAAAATCTGGAACAAGACAAGGATGTCCACTGGCACCACTTCTATTCAATATAGTATTGGAAGTCCTAGCCATAGCAATTAAACAAGAAAAAAAAATGGATCCAAATTTGAAGAGAAGAGGTAAAATTGTCATTATATGCAGATGATATGATACTACATATAGAAAAACCTAAAGGCTCCACATAAAAACGACTAGAGTTAATCAAAGAATTCAGATAGTAGCAGGATACAAGGTTAACATACAGAAATCAGTGGCATTTCTTTACACTAACAATGAAATACCAGAAAAAGGAAAGAAAATAATAAACAGTCCCTTTTAAAATTGCATCCAAAAAATAAAATAATTAGAAATAAATCTGACCAAGGAAGTGAAAGACCTGTATCACAAGACATTGATTAAGGAAATTAAACATGGCTTAAAGAAATGGAAAGATATCCCATGTTCTTGGATTGAAAGAATTAATATTGTTAAAATGGCCATACTACCCAAAGCAATCTACAGATTTAATGCAATCCCTAGCAAATTACCCAGAACATTTTTCACAGAATTAGAGCAAATAATCCTAAGGTTTGTATGGAATCATAGAAGACTCAGAATTGCCAAAGCAATACTGAATAAAAAGAATGAAGCTGGAGGAATAACCCTCCCAGACTTCAGACAATACTACAGAGCTACAGTAATCAAAACAGCATAGTATTGGTATAAAAACAGACATATGGATCAATGGAACAGAATAGAGAGCCCAGAAATAAACCCACAAACTTTTGGTCAATTAATCTTTGACAAGGGACACAAGAACATACGATGGAGTAAAGACAGTCTCTACAACAAATGGTATTGGGAAAACTGGACAGCTGCATGTAAATCAATGAAGTTAGAAAACTCTCTCACACCACACATGCAAAAATAAACTCAAAATGGCTTTAAGACTTAGACAAGACACTATAAATTTCTTAGATGAAAACATAGGAAAAGCATTATCTGACATGAATCTCTGCAATGTTCTCCCAGGGCAATCTACCCCAGTAATAGAAATAAAATAAAAAATAAACAAATGGGACCTAATTAAACTTAAAAGTGTTTGCACAGTAAAGGAAACCATAAGCAAAACAAAATGAAAACCTACAGAATGGGAGAAAATATTTGCAAAAGATATGACTGATAAGGCTTAATTTCCAAGATATATAAACAGCTCATACAACTTAAAAAGAAAAAAAAAACCAAACAACGCAGTCCAAAAATGATCAGAAGACCTAAACAAGCAATGAAGTGGAAATGAAAACATAAGAATGGCCAACAGGCATATGAAAAATGTTCAATATTGTTAATTATCAGAGGACTGTAAATCAAAATTACAATGGGGTATTCCCTCACTCCAGTCAGAATGGCCATCATTCAAAAGTCCACAAATGATAAATGCTGGAGAGGATATGGAGAAAAGGGAACCCTCCTACACTGCTGGTGGGAATGCAGTTTGGTGCAGCCATTTTTTTGCAGATTCTTCAAAAAAAAACAAAAATGGATTTACCATATGATCCAGAAATCCCACTCCTGGGCATACATCCAGAGGGAACCTTAATTCAAAAAGACACATGCACCCTAATGTTCATAGCAGCATTATTTATAATAGCCAAGACATGGAAACAACTGAAATGTCCAACAATAGATGACTGGATAAAGGAGCTGCAATATATTTACACAATGGAATACTACTCAGCTATAAAAAATAATAAATAATGCCATTTGCAGCAACATGGATGAAACTGGAGAATGTTATTCTAAGTGATGTAAGCCAGGAAGAGAAAGAAAAATACCATATGATATCCCTTATATGTGGAATCTGAAAAAAAAAAAAAGACAAACAAGCTTATTTACAAAACAGAAACAGACTCACAGACATAGAAAACAAACCTATAGCTACTGGTTACTGGGAGGGAAAGAGGTGGGAAGGGATAAATTGGGAGTTAGAGATTTACAAATACTAACTAATATATGTAAAATAGATTAACAAGTTTATACTGTGCAGGACAGGGAACTATATTAAATATACTGTAGTAATTTATAGTGAAAGATAATATGAAGATGAATATATGTATGTTCCTATACGACTGAAGCATTGTGCTGTACAGCAGCAATTCACACAACATTGTAGACTGACTAAACTTCATTAAAAAAAAAGTATATATGTATATGAAGAAAGTAAGCAGATGATATCATTCTGAATGTAAAATACCAAGAGAGAACATGTATAGTATTATAGTTAAATAATTTAGCTAGCATTTTTGGTAACAATTCAATATGCTAAGATCAATTGCTTTTGTAAATATCAAAAATAATTGGACAGTGAAAATTTTCAAAGACTCTTGAGAAAAATGTACAAATACAATTATGTTTAAGACTTTTAAAAAATTTAAAAAAATGATGAACAGCAAAAAAGATCTGAATCAATGGAAACAAATGCATACTAATAGATGAGAAGCTTCAATATATTAAAGATTATTCATAAATTGATATGTAAGATTGTAAGAAAATACAATGAAACTTTCAACAGGCATTTTGTAGAATTTGAAAAGCATGTAATGAATGTATATGGAAGACAAGTCCCAGGATTAGAAAAAATTAATGATTTTTTAAAAAGCATTACCTAAGATGAATAAGGGAAATTTACCCTAGCAAATATCAAAATATAAAATAACTATGTAAATTAATATAATGTTACTCCAGGGTTTCTTTTTAAATAACTGATGGAACAGAGTATAGAAGTCTATTATTGAACATAGATGAGGGCATGGATCAGTAAGAAAATTATAGACTATTCTACAAATCCTGCTGGGACAACTGTGTATCCACAAAGAGATAAAAAGTGATATAGAAGTCTTTTACATTCAAAAATCAATTTGTGGTAAATTAAATACATCATGTAGAATATAATATACTAAAAATCTTTAAAGATTTTTTATTGGTTATAAACAGACAAATAGTTCTTAAACAAAAAACACAATAACCAAA
This sequence comes from Vicugna pacos, assembly GCF_048564905.1. Classification (NCBI taxonomy): domain Eukaryota; kingdom Metazoa; phylum Chordata; class Mammalia; order Artiodactyla; family Camelidae; genus Vicugna; species Vicugna pacos. The sequence goes on along the minus strand of NC_132994.1, from coordinate 6,659,843 downwards.
AAGAATAATAAAACAATATTGCTGTGTCAATAGATAAAAATCATGGCAACTAACACATGGACCGAGATACTGAACAGGCATTTTTTTCATGGAAGACCAAGAAAAGATGGCTAAAAGGTACATGATCAAATGTTCAACATCACTAATCATCAGGAACCACTGGACACTGCAGGGGTTATGGGTGTCAACCCCCTGCACAGTCAAAAATCTGTGTATAACTAATAGCCTGCCCTCCTTATCCGTGGTTCCACCATATTCGCAGTTCTACATCCAAAGATTAACCCAACCATGCATGTATAGTACTGTAGTATTTACTGAAAAAAATCCACATATAAGTGGACTCATGCAGTTCAAATCCACATTGTTCAAGGATCAACTGTACAATGGAATGCTACTCAGCTATAAAAAATAATGAGATCTTGCCATTTGTGACAACGTGGATGGACCAAGAATTATGCCAAGTGAAATAAGTTAGAACAGAGAAAGAGAAATACTAATGTTTTCATGTATATGTGGAATCTAAAACAAACAAACAAATAAATATAACAAAACAAAAACAGACCCACATATACTGAGAACAAATGGGTGATTGCCAGAGAGGGTGTGGTGGGAAAAACAGGTGAAGGAGACTGAGAGGTATGAGCTATCAGTTATAAAATAGATAAATAAATCACAGGGATGTAATACACAGCACAGGGAACAGGGTCAATGATATTGTAAGATCTTTGTATGACGTGTAAAAGTATAAAAATATTGAATCACTATATTGTATATCTGAGACTAATATGATATTCTAAGTCAATTGTACTTGAAATAATTAAATTAAAAATTCTTGGCAGAGCTAAAAAAATTAAAATGACATCTTAAATTGGTAGAAGATACTTTTTACTCAAATAGGACCAATGGTGAAGGAAGAAGATGTATTATAATTACTTTTATTTGTTTAGTCATATGTGGGAAATGAAGAAATTTAAAATATTTATCTATGTATCTCTTACTAGTTTTAAGTTTTATACACAGAACTCTACAGACAAAATTGGCAAAATATATTAACAGGCATTTGAAAAATGGGGTCCATATATGGTCCATCAAAATTAAAAATTTCCATTTTACTCCAGGGAATTCATACCTGCTTTCTTGGAGATCTTAATAAGATGATGGGCAATTTTTCTCAATGAGTTGAAGACAGAAATTTGAGCCCCTGAAGATCTGATATGTGTGATCGTGGCACATGTATAATTTAGCCTTTATGGATATTTTATTACAGGCATTGGGAATTAAGATATTGGACTCAACTCCTACACATTTAACTTGGCTTTTCTAACAACATAGCCTCATTATAAATTTAAGAGCATAAATATTTAATTAATCTTCAGTAGGATCTTCTTACATATTGTCCATGCCTGTCACTAAAGAGGCATAAAGACTGCAACATTTCCTAGTTCCCTTTGGCATGCAGTGTTTAGCTGGGTGATTCAAACTCTATTTATTCATATGTCTTTATTTCCAACAATGTTCCAAAGCCATGTAAGAATAAGTTCAGTAAAACAAACTTATATCTTTAATTTCTCTTGCTCTAACTAGATTAAGCATTTTCATCAAATACAGCAGTTTTCTAAACATGATGGATTCAAACTTAATTACTCAGAATCTGGGGAAGGTGCTATTCTTTTGATTATACATGTCGTTTTTTATTTTCTTCCTTCACCTACTTAAACATAGGAAGTATTATGCACTCAATGATTGTGTCCCTCCAAAACTCATATGTTGAAGCTCTCACGGCCCCAGTGTGACTATATTTAGATGTAGGGCTTGTGAAAAGGTGATAGAGTTAAATGAGGTCATAAGGGTAAAACTCTAATCCAGCAGGGCAGGTGCCCTTATAGTAAGAGGAGGAAACACAGGAGCTCTGTCTCCACCATGTGAGGACACCACTAGAAGGCAGCCGTCTGCAAGCCAGGAGGAGAGTCCTCACTAGGATAAAATTAGCTGGCACCTTGCTCTTGGGCTTTAAGTTTCTGAAACTGTGGAAAATAACTTCCTATTGTTTAAGACACCCAGTCCATGGCATTTTGTTATGAAAGCCCAAGAAAAAAAGAAAGAAAGAAAGAAAGAAAGAAAGAAAGAAAGAAAGAAAGAAAGAAAGAAAGAAAGAAAGAAAGAAAGAAAGAGGAGGAAAGGAAGGAAGGAAGAGAAAGAGAGAGAGAGTCCATTACAAGTATCTGGATAGAGTTATAATCATCCTAGTAATTTGAAATAAGAATAAAGCAGCTTCAGATGTACTGAAAGCAAAAGCTTTCCTAATTTTACAATTTTAGCAGGAAAAAATAAAGAATGGACAACTGTGTGTTCCTGTTTGAGTAGAAAATGAATACATATATTCATAATATGTCTCTGGAAAAATATGCGAGAAAATGCATTAATTCTTGCCTCCGGGAAGAGGATCTGCATAGTCAGGAGACAAGAAAGGGAGAATTTCTCACTCTATTATTCTGCAACTTCTATTTTTTTTTCATGTGGAATATAAAATTTACTCAAAAAAGTAAAGGTACATAAAATGAAAAGGTTTTATTGTATACACACAGTGATGTCAATACAATATATAGCCATCACTGACATATTACTAAATAATTTGCTAGATTACAATTAATTCAATAACTTCACTCCACAGACATAAGTACATGCACATCTGTTTTGTTAAGGTCACATTGATCTCTGGAGAATCAGTCACACAAGAAGATTTGTATCTTTAAGAACAGCCCAGGAGAAGATTATTCTAAAGTCAACAAGTAAATTCCAATATTAACTCAGCAAATGTGGAATGTATGTGGTAAGACTTCAAATTTTCTATTTGGGAAAGAAAAGATTGGTTTGATATAAAAATTAATTAGACCTTAAGGAAAACAAGTATAAATATTAAGTATATGATCAGTGCAGCTGTTTAAAATACAGCTGAGGATGCACTTATTAAAGATTTAGAATCCAAACAAAACTCATTAGATCTAATGACTACTCATCTGAGGCCAATGGAACTTATAGAACAAAATCATAAAAGTCATTAAGAGACACGTAAGATTTAGGTTAATGAGTGTAAAAAATCTTTTTTCATTGAAAGCCTAATTCCATAAGATTAAAAAAATGAAGCCAAATAATGGTAGGAAAAAACCTAAACAAATAGCATTTCTAAATGGTGTTCACATTGTGTTCTTTGAAACAAGGATTTAACGATCAAATAGTATCTTACCCTGTTCTTTTGTTTTTTATTGTTCTGTATAAAAATAAAACTAAATGGAACATAGTCCATCCAAAAAGGTACAGGGCATAACTGGATACAAATTTAACCTTGATTCCATTACATTATATAGAGCTCCCAATTCAAATTAATATAGCTAATGTGCTAACCAGAAATTTATAGTGTTAAATACTTCAACTTAAGATTTTAAGTGTCATGTCTCTCCCCAACAGAGATATTAGAAACTATTTTTATCCTGAGGTAAGACTGTACTGCAGATTTTATATTAATATTCCAATATTTCAACCTGTAAGCATTAAACTGTCATCTAATAAATTTTGTGGTTAAATATAATTTGATATATTTTAATCTATTCAATTGCAATGAATAATTCTGGTACTTTGTTTCTGATTGTTAAAAAGTGAAATTTTTTCCATAATAGATCACTTAAAGAATTATCTATCAACATAATTAGAAATTAAGAGATGTTATTAATAGCAAATCAAAAGGACTGTAAATTGATGTGGAAATTCTTTACAACTTCACCGTAAGTCTAATTAATTATATTTCATTTACTTACTGCCTTCTCCACCTCCATCCTTCATTAAATATATATAAAGAAAAGTAGTTCATGTGGAACTAGGACTGGAGCAAGGGGAGTTTTAAGGGTATATGGTTTAAAAAGGAGAGTAAACGTAAAAGGAAAACCTTTGGTTTATTTCATATCAATTTTTCACTGCAATCCACATGGAATTTATCTATTTAAAAAAAATGAAGGCTGTGTAAGTTCTGTTTCTGTATAATCAAAAAGTAATCATACATACAGATCTTTCAACTATATTGGCCAGAATTATTCCTAGTAGATACCAGAAATGTAAGAGCAAAATATCTACCAAGGAAAGATAATAATTACCACTGGCAGTGCTAGGAGTGCCAGTCAACAAAAGAAACAGACACGCTATTTCACAATTCCTGGAATCTCTTAATGTTATTGTTAAATATCTTGTGTAAGTCCAATAAGCTTGGCTCTTTAGAGATGCTCCTATTGACAAAAGTTATTACTTTTTATTTATTCAAGTAAATAAAAATTACATTCACTTAGAGAAAAGACTTTGTATATGCTATGCTCTTATTAGTGAAGTTAGCAAACATTAAAATCATTTATTAAAAATTAGAGGGTGAAAATCTGCTAAAAATATACTTTTATTAGTGAAACAAACCTATCATATTTCTATTCTTATGTATTATCAAGACCTTTACTGCACTATCTGTGCTTCCCTATTGGTAATTTTTTCAAAAGAATTTCAAACTCTAAAAGCTTCCTGAGAATACTTGGTATTTTACTAATATTTTGATGGAAAGGAGCTGTGAAGTGATTTTATTTGTACAAATACTTTCTGTTATCTCATGGATGTCTGTTACCTCATATTATCTCATATTAAGATATCACCATAGTCACTAATAATGCCCAAAGGGAACTTGATAAATAGGAAGTTCAATTTTAAGACTGTCCAATGAATTTATAAGTTGTCCTTCAGTTCTGTTTGTAGAAACTTATTGAGTTCAGATTTCAAAAAACAAAGACCAAATCCTGTGTTAACTGTATCCATTTTTGCATACTGACTAGTGCCATGGAAATAGGTTGGACGTGGTTTCACTTTTCATTGAAAGAGCTAAATGAGAGCTAAATGAGAAGAGTAATATAATGATCTTTCCTCACCCTGAGCAAATACAAACACACTCTCCAGGCACCATCAACACAACCACCATGAGATTCCGTAGGAAGAAAGAAATCCATTTAGGCTATTCCAATAGTGATTTCATGTCATTAGGGTACCACAACCAAATAGTTTGGAGGACTCTTATGTAAATAAAACAGATTCCATCCGGAACAAATGGAAGCGAAAGACACCTAAGAAATGTTATGCTTTGTTTTATGGACAACATTTCTTGTTGAAAGATGCAATCAGGTACAAATGTTGACTACTTCACCTGGAATAGTATAATAGTTTAATAGTAATAGCAAGTATGACAAAAATGAACTACCTCATTTACATATAATAATGGCTAGATGACTGCATTATTGACCTCCATGCTAGAGTTAAGGAAAAAAAAAAAAACAAGAATACCAACTTCACATAGCTTTTAAGTGACAAAAAAGGAATTTGACGGGGCAGGGTACAGCACAGTGGTAGAGTGAGTGCTTAGCATGCATGAGGTCCTGGGTTCAATCCCCAGTACCTCCATTAAAAGAAAAAAAAAAAAAAGGAAATTTGAATCTGAGTTCTCTAACTCAAAGGACATTGTTATAATTGCTATGCTATACTTCCTTACAATCCTTTTTATTCCCCTTCTGCTTTTCTAGAAGAAAACCAAGATTGAAATACTTCAATGTAAAGAGACTCAAGTTCATTGATCTTCATACTGTTTTTCTCTTACTTAAATTCATCATCATAAGAGCAATTCTATAGATGAGTATTGTATACAACAGTTCAGGGGGTAATTTGAATTAATGACATACAGATTCATGTTGTATTTTCAGTGAGAACCACTATGCCTCTCCTTCAGTATGAATTAATTATTTACTAAATGATCAGTATTTGGCTGTTGTGTTAGTCACCTAAACAATGCAAAATCCGAAAGAAAAAGGCAAGTTGGAGCCACTGTTTGGCTACAAAGCCTCTTTAATTCTGTGTCATTTCATGTGAATAGTTTCTGAGTCCCACTTACATTAATCTCTGAGCATTTTAAAATGAATAACTGTACAAAAACAGTGAAAAGCCTCAGCTGCTAACAAATCAACCACTAATCTATCTATAATGTGAACCCACTGCTGTGATGGCCCGAAGCAATCACCATGTTAATAAAGCAATTAATGCAATTGGACCTCACTGTTCTTGTCTTTAAATAATTGAGCTATTTACTTTTAACATACAAGTGGCTCTCTATTCATACTCAACCACATAAGTGGGCAATATTACATTTGGTTTTACGTTTTACACAAAAGGGGATTTTGATGAATTGTTAATATTTATGAGTATATTACTTAGAAGACAAGCATGATTTCAGACTGCAGAAAGTAGAAATGGGGACAGACACCCTCTTTTTCTTGCGTTCATATTAAAATTGAGTAGGAGCTGCATTTCAGCGAACTTTGCCAAACAGAGGAAAGGACAGTAAAGGAGGAATCTCAGGCATCTCTGCTCACGACTCAGCCTCTACTTAACTATATGAACTTAAGGAACTCACTGAGAATCTCTTCATCATAGTCCTATCACCTGGAAAATAGGGAGGTGGTTTTAGATCAATGGTTCTCTACTGGAATTCATTGGAATTTTGCCCCCATGGGACACTTGGCAATGTCTGAAGACATCTTTGGTGTCACAAAAGGGCTGGGGCAGAATGGAGACACTCACATTTAGTAGGCAGAGGCCAGAGATGCTGCTAAAATTTCTGCACCACAGAAGACAGCCCCACACAACAAAGAATCATGCAGTCCAAGATGCCTGCCGTTTAGAGGTGGAGAGATTCTGGATCAAATATGTATGATCTCTGTATCTGTGATTTTAGCCTGAATTCCTTAGATAGTTAATTGTGTAGCATAAAGTACAGCAAAGGACTCGCATATTTCCTTATCAATTAGTTCTTTTCCAAACAAAAAATTTGAAGAATCAGTAACTTTAAGATCAAAACTTTCCTGCCAGAATCTGTCTACAAAACAGTTTCAAGTTAATTATTTCTCTTTGAAAGTACTATAAGGCTAACCTTCCACTTTCCAATGTGGAGTTTTTCTCAATGTTTATGATATTAACTTATTTAGACTTGAAATAAAAAATGCATCTCACGTTACTATAGAATTATAAATTTAATGGGTAATATCTATTTATTTTATAATCTACTTCAAATTATTTCATGCTATTATTATAGCATGAATAATGTGTATATCTTTTATACACGAATACATACAAATACTACTTATAAACATGTATTAAGAATTCAGCACTGTAGGAATATACATACATACATATGTATGTGTAAATACATATATATACATATGCAAATGTATTTGTTAAGGATACAAATCTATTACTATCCCTTTGCAGAGATAATATATGTAATATAATCAAATATATATAATATTTGATTTCACTCTTTTCACCCTCTTTGTCCCTAAATTATATTAATTTATAATCTTTAATAAAAATACAATTTTATTTAAATTATATTTGTATCTCATGTTTCTATTCACAGGTATTTACAAAACCAAAATGTGGTCTCTTACTATTTCCTCTACTGAAGTCTTAAATTTAAATAGTCTTAAGACCAACAGGAAAAAGAAAAATTACCTCTAATTTCTTAGTAAATGTTTAGAATAAAGCATTACTTTAATAATTCAAGAGTGCCAAAATGTAAGTACATGAACTGGCTGCAAGTAGGAAATAAATGTATAAACAGTCACATAAACCATTACATTTGAATATTTTCAGTATTTACCAGGGTTATAGCTTTTTTGAATGATTATTTCTAATTTATTCAACTCTGAAAAAGCACAATTATTTATTTAAATGAATGAACAAAGGAAATGAACAAACTGGTTTATTTTCATGGATGACTGAAGGAATTTAGGACTTGCTTCAATATTTCTCAATTCATGAATGTATGTTGCATAAAAACACATGGACAATTCTAAAAATAATAAACCATGTGCATTAAAATATTTACAAAATAAGTGAAATTATTCTTCATGTGAAGATCTTAAAGTGATATAAAAACACTTTTATTACAGAAAAAAAGTCAATAATATAATGAAATTTAACATTATTATTTCAAAGATAGCTTTTAATGTGCTATTTGAAGCAGAAATAGTACAGCATATTTTCTCATTATGAAAGGACAATTTTAAACATCTTTTCATAATATTAAGTTTATCTAGCACATGAGAATACATTCACATGACTGCATATTGTAGATTACATTTCAGTGATGAATGTGTGTTACCTAGAAAAATACTTTATTAAATGGAAATTTTAATAAAATGAAACCATATGAGAGTCTGAGTATAATTATTGTTCCAAGAGCTAAAATAAAAGCCCACTTTCATTTTGTAGTTTATTTAGAAGGGAAAAATGCTAAAAGATTTAATAACTACCCAGTATGAATTTGCCTCTTACGAAAACATATTTCTAGAAGAAAAATCGATATTTAATTAACAATTCAGTGTTATGCTGTCAATCCACTGTTTGGTGATTTTTCAGGCTCTGTACTGGGGAGATCTTGAGTTCCTTAATGACCCTTCAGGAGTGTCTGCAGTAAGAGGGGTTAGGAGAGGGGGAGTATTTAGCTGGACACAAGTTCCCCATCCTAGTTTAATCAAAACAACTTCTCTTTTAAAAAAAAATTAATTGAAGTATAGTCAGTTTACAATGTTGTGTCAATTTGTGGTGTGCAGCACAGTGTTTCAGTCATACATATACATACATATATTCATTTTTATATTATTTTTCATTATAGTTTATAAGATATTAAATATAGTTTCCCGTATCATCCAGTATAAACTTGTTATTTATCCATTTTATATATAGTAGTTAGCATCTTATGCATTCTGAATGTCTAAAGAAAATTTTGAGCAAGCAAAAACATTTACAGAACAACAACAAAAGGTAGAGAATTTTGAATGAATATAATGTATTCATTCTGATTACTATTACTCTGATCTCTTGGTAAAGTAATTTAAACAAGAATTAAAAAGTAAAGTTTGTTGTTAAATTTTATTAATAATTTTATAACCACAAGGGGCAACTTTCGAAATATTGGAAATAAAGGTGTTCTATCTTAAACAACACAGCCAATCTGGAATTAAGGGAGTTCTCTTCAATGTAGACTGTAACTGTATTTCTTTAACTTGCTGAGGACTTTATCAGAGGTAAAAAATAACAGAACTGTGACACATTTGAGCAGTGATGTACTTTTTTATGATGATACGTTAAAGTGATTGAAGAAAAAAATGTGAAGAGATGTGTTTGTTCTCTCCACTGGATAAGAAGTGCACTTTTAGCAAGTAAAGAGGATATATTTTAATAAAATATATCTCACTAGAGAGAATAAAGAACTTTTAAAGTGAAAGGTAAACCGGTTGACATATTGAGTACCCTTGTGTCCATCTTTTATCAAACTTTATTATAAGTAAATCTAAATGTAGAGGTATTATAATTTTTAATATGGGCAGGCTTTGCTTTAATCAAGATACACTTTTCTTTTTTTTTTTTGCAGAGGTATTTTTTTTACCTTTTTTATTGATTCATAATCATTTTACAGTGTTGTGTCAAATTCCAGTGTTCAGCACAATTTTTCAGTCATTCATGGACATATACACACTCATTGTCACATTTTTTTCTCTGTGATTTATCATAACATTTTGTGTATATTTCCCTGTGCTATACAGTATAATCTTGTTTATCTATTCTACAATTTTGAAATCCCAGTCTATCCCTTCCCACCCTCTACCCCCCCCCCACTTTTCTACTCAAATGCCTTGGCAATTTCAGTACAGTTTTCTCCTTTTGTGATTAAACATCTTTTAAAATTCAAGTTCTAGATTACTTGACTCTAATACATGCTTTTCTTGTCAATGTTTACAAGGCAATGATTATTAGAACCTCAGTGTTTAGATACAAAGAGCTTGAGGTTTGTGGATTACCTGTTCCACAGGATCCATCCCTACTGAGAGGGCGATTCTGAGAGCAAGCTGGGTTGAGCCTAGCATCACCCTCATGTATCCTGCAGGGCCATTCACTCTGCCGTGTAAAAACCGTTGTAATCATCTGCTTTGAAGTAATCCTTGGGCAGTTTCTTACTTATTGGAGTATCTCAAAAGATTTTAATGCATATTTAGTGAGATGAATTAAAAAGTCCAGAATAAATTTTTCCATTTGGACATCACTATCTGCAACTAAGAACCATCCTCTCCCCCCAAAAAAATAAGACACAAGAAGGCTAACCATAAACCTTAATTTAAAGGTAAAACTGAGCATAATATTTTAAATCACACATGCAATTATATTTTTAAGTGCACTGCAAGTTTGTGTTAGATATAACTCACCCGCTATATTTGCAGATTTATGAAATCAGAGACATGAATAAAGTTCTAAGGATTTGAAATTGCTCAGCCTTTATTAGCAAAGTTAAAGACAGGAGTGATAACTTAATCATCTCAAGCTTGAAGCATAAGTCATTCTGAAACTAGTGTCCAGCTGGCTCTTTACCTTTCTCCAGAGAAAAGACTGAGACAATGGTGTTCAAATTCACAACTGAAAGGATGTTTAGAGGAATAATTTTGTGCCAGTGATTAAATTCTGAAAAATCTGATCCTGAAGTGGATTAATGGTATGCAATTAGATCATGAAATTTCCTACATCACAGTCCACCTACTGAGTAATCTCACCTCATTTTCTCTAAACTCTGTAGATTGTATGATCACATCTTTGCTTCGTGTTTGCCATAAACCTCTACTCAATTTGTCTATGAGTAACATTTTTTTATTTACTTTTTTCTCCCACAAATCCTTGTTCTTTTTATGCCAAATGGTATAAAATCAAAGCGGCTAACCTAAGGAAAAAGATGTCACTTTGTCTTAGGAGGTAACTCCAGGTTTGGGTTGAGAGGGACATGCTGAGCCTCACACAGGGGTGGAGATGGTTGGAGGAGTTTTCTGCCTCCAAGATCCCAGCAAATTGGCATCAATCACGGTTAATTATCTGTTTCCCTCCTGATCTCAGCTATTTCTAGAACTTCCTTCTTTCCATATCACACCTTGGCATTCAAAATGCCATCTCATCAGACTGGATTTTACTTAAAAAAAAAAATCCTTACCTTCTAACAGAAAAAAATAAAATGAGATTCTGTTTCTCAAAGAATGATTATTCTTATATCTCTGGCAAAGTGAAGAGCTCTTCCAAGAAGCCTTCCTGAAAACCACACTGACACATTTTTATAAAAATAAGTGAAACAGAATTCATTATAGTTATGTGTCTCTCTCAGGATTTTATAAACCTTAAACCTCACAACCTGCGATGTCATGTTAATGCATTGAAGGAGGGTATTGTACAACTTTGATATCCTTGATTGTTATTTAAATCTACGCAAAATTTTATTGCAGTCATACAAAGGCTACATTTGGTCAAATACAACAAATCCTATGATGCAATTTTACATTTATTAAACTACAGTTCAAAGCACAGATTTACACTTTCTAAATACACTAAACATATCTAATGAAGTCACACTGGTCTTCCACTGACACTTGATATATCTGAGTGAATATTAACTTTACAAGACTTTTAAACTCTAATCCTTGGTATAAAAACTGTGTACTTGGATGTAAGTGGTTTAATGGGGAACCCAATTAATCGGCTTCCATCTCCACTAAAGCATCTATTTTGTTGCATATTTTATTTTAAATGTTTAAGGGGTAGGACAAACTGGTAAGTTTAAATCTTGATGTATTATCTAAATCTCCTAGTCACCCCCAGTGAATTATAGACAAGAGTGGATTTCGTCGGGTACCAAATAGCTATTACTAAAAGATTTTATTTCCAAGAGAATTAACAAAGTAAGACTGTGCAAATTCACATGAATAGGGTATATACATGAAGCTCTCTTTTTCAAGTAAACATATACAATCCAAATGGAAAGTAAATTATTTTGTAATTTAAAACATTTCTAAATTAACTTTTCTCCAACCACGTGAGCTTCCTAGATGACAGCTTATCCTTCTGTAGAAGTTCCTAGCCCCATTTCCTCCCCTCCTGATCCAGTTTAATTTCTCCCCTAGCACAGCTCTTGATCTCCCAGTAACTTCCTAACTGCCCAGAGGGATGTCCGTTCATTCCTACTGCCCTTTGAATTTCAGCAAGATCTGCTCACACTGACCACCCTTGCATGGAAACTGTTTTCCTTTATCTCAAATCCTTAGCATCCACGGCACATGGTACTCTTTTCCAAGCAACCCCTCTCGCAGAGTGACGGGACCAGGGCGGGCTGCTCTGAAGCCCGCCTGTGTGACTGTCCGTGCCCAGTGCCCCCTCTCAGGCTGTTTCCTCTGTCTCTGTAACCAAGCAGGACCCTACTGTCCTCAGTGACCATCTGATATCTGTAACGGTGTTTGTAACTACTTAACTGTATGATGTTTTTCCCCTCATGCTCTTGTTGACCAGGGTTAGGCTGGAAATGAGAGAGGCTCGGTGGTCCGCCCAGCCCCCTGTGGTGCTGGTGCTGCCTGTGGGGACCAGGCTCAGTGCCCTGCTCCTGACCCCAGTGCCCTCCTCCTGACCTCTTGTGGTTTCCTTTTATCCTATTGTTCAAGCTGCAGGCCTCAGCCTGCGGCAGGAGGCTCCAGGCCTCAGCCTGCTTAAAAGGCTAAAAGCATTATCAACCTTTTATTTAAAAGCATCATCAAAAGACTCTAAACTGCACTAATTTTTCTCTAGAGCTCTTTTCCATGGAGCCCCTTCCTATGCATCCTTTGTTCTAGGTACAAGAATATTAAGAGTCTCAAAGGTGGAGATGAACTTCATGCCCCGTAGAGGGAAGGGGACCACTGCATCTGCAAAAAAAACAGCTTTGCAACAATTTTGTATCCTGTATGTGATCTCTATGGAAACTAGCTCCACCCTTTGAACTCTTGAACTTTTACTAAAACCCCCGTCTTCTCTCCCCAGCCGGCTCACAGTCTTGGTGGCGTTAGCCCACAGTGACCTCCTTAGCCAGGCAAAGACATAAAGCTGCCTTTTCTACTTCATCTAAAACTCGTATCTTCGAGTCTCAGTTATGTAAATGGGGTGCAGAGGCTACAGCTCAGCTGTTTCTTCCTTTTTTACCGCCAGTTGAAATCTCACGTCTATTTCAGTGTCTACCATAGAGACACTCTCCTGTTTGACACTTGCCCTCATGCACTCAAGTATGCACACCTGCACACACACACAGGCACACCTGTGTGTGTCTCTTCCACATCTTTGCACAGAAATAGCTGACTTTGCCTTAAATTCTGCTTGTACCCTCATATAGAAATCCTTGTACTTACAAAGTACGTGTGCACGCATTTACATACTATATGTATGTGCGTGTATACATATTTGTGTGCAATACTATGCTACATGCATGTAGTACTTATGTATGTCACATGTATGTGTTCGGTGCCCTCTTTTTTGGGGCATACAGCAACACATATTTACTGTGCACGTAACCAGGGTTAGCTCAGGGTCAGCTAGGGAGCTTTTCTCAGCTACTTACTCACACATCCAGCGTTAGCTGTTGATTGGATGAAATAAGATGGCCTCAGCTTTACACCTCTCCTCTTCCATCAGTATGCCCAACCTTGTTCGTTCTCTAGGCTCTTCCTCTGCCAAAAAGTTACCATTTCCTTAGGGATGGGGGATGTGTTTTGGCTGTCCTTATAAAAAGTGCATATCAAGTGTTTAATACCCATTTTTTTCAAAAATGATGTTAAACTTTAAAATTTTAAGTCATATGTAGAATAGTGTGATAGAAATGAACTATTTAAATAGGTCTTATGTAGAAGGTGCTGCTTGCTTACTTTACCAACAACAGTCACTGAATTTTCTGCCCAAATTAGGAATGGTGGGTGAAACCTTTCACCAGGGATGTCTAACTGGCTGTATTTTGTCATTATATCTGCATCTCTCTCTCACTCTCTCTCTCTCCCTCTCCCTGTCTTCCGTTCCCTTTCCCTCTGCCTGTCTTCTCCTTCAGAGACTGTGTGAGTTCAGTTCTACTGATCATTTTCTGACCAGTCAAAACATCCCAACCATGCCCTCTATGGGACACTAATTTTCTGAGTCATGAGCAATGTTCATTGTGAAGCTGTAAAATTTTTCTGATGTTTCTCAATGGTCTGGTTAAATAGAGACTGTTTGGGAATTGTGTGGTTTATGGGGCTTTGTTTCCCTCCAATTTGAGGCAAAGATTTCTAACACTGGGGTTTGCACGTTACTAGGGACTAGTTTTCCTATATACGTGGCCTGTCCAGGTCTGTCTCTCTGTGTTCTCTAGCCGACTACTGCTATTTGTCCCAATCATTGATATGCTTTAAAAAAATAATATTTAATACATACAATGGAATATTATTTGGCCTTAAAAAGGAAGGAAATTCTGACACATGCTACAGCTTGGATGAATTTTGAGGCTATTATGGTAAGTGTAATAAGCCAGATGCAAAAGGATAAATACTGTGTGATTCCACTTCTATGATGTACCTAGAATAGTCAAACCAATAGACAAAAAGCAAACTGGTGGTGGCCAGGGGCTGAGAGGGACATGAGTGGAAACAGGCTAGAAGTCTTTAACGGTAGGGAATTTTCAGTTTGGGAAGATGAAAGGAGATGGATGGTGGTGATGGTTGCACAACAGTGTGAATGTATTTAATGCCACTGAACTGCAAACTTAAAAATGGTTAAAGTGAGAAATTTTGTGTTATATTTTTTAAAAAGTAAAAAGAAAAAAAAAACTGCTGTTTAAACGATACACAAGGGAAAACAATGTTCTAGTTCCTGACTAAGGAATAAAACTTTGTCCACCTAAAAAGTGAAAAGCGTATATACCAAGACACATTCTGAGAAACCTTATGAATTAATCCTGCAGATCCTGTAGAATTTTCATGTGTGATAATTCCCTGCTCTGTCTTGTTTACTTAGCATGTAGAATTTGAATGAGTTCCAGCTCCATGACTACCTCCTGCTATTGCTGCCTGAGACTTTTCCCTCCTCCCTGTCAGCCAAGAAACCTTCTTGCATCGAACTTCGATATATGCTGAAGATACAGACAAATTCTTTAAAACTCTGTAAGTAAGCAAACCAGTAAAGTCCATGATCTGTGGCTTGATTCTGCTGTCATGTGACCATGTGCTTAAACATCATTAGTAGCCTTTTTAAGTGATCATTTGCAATATTTTAAATTAACATTAATAATAATTTTGAGAAAATATCTGGTATATGTCACCCTAAGCACCTTTCCACTGATAATATTAAAGTTGAAATATTAACCCCAACAGGAGCTATTTAATTCTTAAAGTTTATTTGTTTATTCCCACCTGGGATCTATGTTTGTCCTATTCTCATATGTCTTAATATAGAATTATGAATCAAGAATTTGCTTACTTTCTGAAAAAATTCAAGATTTTTTTCACAAAGCCTAACATATAAGTTACATGTGGATTTATTTCTGCTTTAAAGGCCCAGATTATTATTTGTAGGAATTTATAATAATTCTAGAATGCCTAGGAAACTAAACCAGGCTGTATACTTTTTAAATAAATTATTTAAAGTTTATAAAATTAATACTCCAAAACACTTCCTGTTAATATTTTTACCACTTTTCCAGCATCCTAATTTTCTAATGTATCAGGAAAAAGTTTAATTTGTAGGATGATAATGGCCCATTCTCTTAACCTTTGCTAGGGATCTATTAATTTATGCCACTTTTGAAGTCAGTTATTTTAAATATAGGTTATCAGAACATTTTCAAAGCACATGGATTAAAACAAAACATAGGGAAAAGTGAACTAGAAGTGTGCTGGGAATTTTTAAAGCATACAACAAGGAAAGGATTCCTGCACCCGGCAGAGACCACAGTGCTTACTCAGAGTTCCACCTTTCCTCCTGCAGTTCCAATTTGCTGTTAAGTGAGTTCGTGAAAATGGTCTGACCGAAGGGCTATGGGCAAACCAGAGGGTCAGATCCAGGTAAAACCAAGGGAACAGCAGTGAAACATCCCAGCTGTGTCTCACTGCTATGGCGACCACGAAGCTTTGTGTTGCAGGTGGTAGATCCTCCGTTAACCTGAAGCCAAACCTCCTGCCTCCCCAAATCAGACACAAACCTGTAGCAAAGAGTCCTCTGTGGTCTTTCTACCCACGTAAACTTAGAATATCTTGATTTACACAATTGAAAGTCATGTTATTCTTTTTTTCTTCCCTGAGTCTCTGGAAGCAAAACTTGGAAGTGAAACTCTCAAATCTATTCTTAGTCGACTGCCTTCTCTTAACCCACTCATCTTCTGTGGCCCCAGTTTGCACTGAACTGGTGCACAATGCAACAAACCATGAGCATTCAAGGTTTCCGGACAAGAGAATCCTTATTTACCCTCTTTCTTTCCAAGAAATAATACTAGAAACAGCATGGCTTGGCAACTATATAATATATTGCTTTCATCGATTTGAACAGAGTAACTGTGACAGTTAAGTACCAAGATCACCCCCTTATGCACAAGACATAATCTCCCCTTTCCGAACATCACTCTTTGCCCATGCCGGTCTTCAGATGGCTCCCGCTGTGGGGACGGTGGGCAGAGCTTACCTTCTAAGGATAGAGGAGGAGGTGGGTGTCTCTGATTGCCCTAGTCTGGCTTGTAGGTCAGCCCGTGGTCACCTCCTGTCCAAGACCTCCTCCACCACCTTCAGAGACCATCTTAACAGACCCAGTTGAGACTCATTGCTTCACTATGATCTTTTATTACTTCTTGGACTCCTCTTTATTCTCTCTTTCCTGCAACTCCAAGTCAGTGATGCAGCCAAGAGTTGAGAACCAACACCTGGATCACTGCTCTTCACTGTGACTACTTATTAGAACTCCCTGGGAGTCTGCACCTACACAAAGGCTTGGCCCTATCTCAGGAAAGTTGCAGCTGGATGGGCCCAGGGGTTTTCAGTTAAACAGAGTTCTCCAGGTGCTTCTAATGTGCATCCTCGGATGAAAAGTACTTTTGAGAGGTGAGTAGCCACTTTGTTATAAAATCAAGTTATGTTTATGGGAAAGAGGTAAGGAATCACAACTTCTTGAATTTCCCCAAAATTTATATTCTAAGTCAATCATTTCAAATGTTAGTGTACATTACAATCACTAACTGCTGGGCCCCACCCAACCTTCTGGTTCAGGAGGTTGATAAGGGAGCCTGAGAATTTGCATTTCTAGTAAATTCCCAGATGATGCTGGTGCCATTGGTCTCCAGACCACAACTTGAGAACCTCTGTTCTATGAGCTGTCCTTCTCTGTTTAGATGGACTGAATTGATCTGAGAGAGATGCATCAGTGTCCTAACTTATCAAGATCTGAAAGTGAATCTTTCCTCAGATGAAAGTTTAAATGCTGTCTCAAAAGAAAGAAGGAATGGGTGGCAGACAAGCAAGACTAATATCCACTAAAATTCCACCTGGCAAATCTCACTCTGTTTCCTCAAACCAAGAACATTATCGTAGTGCTTTGCTTCAGAGCATTATGCTTCCGTTATGAGCATGTCAGTGTCGTGTACTTTGAAGATTTTCATTCCACCACCTCCTCTAACTAAAATTCACCTTCTGTCTCTGCATATTGGAATCCCATTTACCTACAGATCCATCCACAGGAAATTCCATGTATTTCCCAAAATAACCCTTCTTGACTTTTCCCTGCAGAAATTAGAAAGAGACCATTTGAACCGTCTTATATTTTGTCCTTCTCCTTAGAAAATGTTTCTGTCAGGTGTTGTGCTTATCTAACTTTCATAATTATAATGAAATGATAATATTTTACATTAAAAATTAATGAGTGCTTAGAATGTACCATGCAGTGTCCTAAGCACTTTTACCAATACTGACTCTTTCAAGCACTATTAGTATCTTCATTTTACAGATGAGGAATTCGGGGCATAGAGAAGGTCAAATAACTTGGCCCAAATCACTCAGCGGTCAAGTAGCAGTGACAGGATGGAGCCCCAGAACCCTAAATTACTTGGCTAATACTAGTAAAGGCTTGCTAGATATGTAACACTCAGAACAGTTTCCAGCACACAGAAAGTGTTAGATTATTGCTAATTTTTGTCATCATAATATTTACCACTGTTATTTATTATCTGATTGCTAGTGTGCTAAGCATTGTACTAAGAACTTGAATTTACATAGCTGTATGGTTGTATATAATCTACTTCATTTCACCCTCACAACATTGTATTCTCACAACAGCCCTGTGAAGTGGGGACACTTATTATCCTAAACAATTTGTTCACATAGCCAGTAAGCAGACGAGCCTGAAGTCAAACCCAAGGTTAGGATCAAGAGCTGATTCCTATTCATTTTGTGTCCTGTGTGGGATTTAATACACTGCTTCTCAAACAATGGTCACTGAATTGAATTGAATTGAATTGAATTGAATTTGTATATTGGTTTCAAATTTTAACGATATTACTTTATGAAGCTAAAAGACACATTTATTTTCATTTTCTTAACTTTTAAATTTGTTTCTCATTTAACATCTTATCTTGTAGTTCTAAAAACAAAGCTCAGGTAGTAATATAACAGTACATCTCTCAGGAAAAACTTAAGCAAGAAAACTTGTTTCCCTTTTATTGACATTTTAGTCTTGTAACATGACTGTCTGTTCACCACATACAGAAGGGATACATGTGTGGTAGGCCTCCTGTGATCTCTGCCTCCCGATATTCCCACCGGTGTGTAGTTCCCACCGCTTGAGTCTGGGCTGGATGTAGGGACTTGCTTTTAATGAGTGGAGCATAACAGAGTGATGGGATTTTACTTCTAGAGTGGGTTATAAAAAGCCTGAAGCTCCAGTCTCGGCATCTCATTCTTGCTGTCTTCTGAAACACCTCTCTCAAACAGAATCAAGCAGTGGTGCTGGTAGCCATTTCCCTGCAAGGAGGCCCCCTGGGCAAGCATCTGATGCCCCTCACCAAAGCCACAAAGACCTGAAGCTGAGTGTGGCCCAGTAAGCCCATTTGGAAGAGGACCTTCTGAGGTGCCCATCAGTCCCTCCATCCCATGAGTGAGTGTAAGAGTGGATTACCTCTCAGGGAAACTGGAGAGGCTGTGGCTAACAGGTTCACTCCAACCTCATGAGTGACCTTGGGCCAGAGGAACCCAGCTGGACCATATCCACAGATGGTGAGAGAATGAACGTTGCCTTGCTACACAATTTTGCTTTGGGGTACTTTGTTATGCGATGAGAGACAACAAGTCATTTAGATTTTGGCTATGTAATATACATAAAAGTCATTTTTAGAAACTAAGCACAAACTCTAAATAGCTAGAACCAAAGAAGGAGAAAGGCCTATTTTACGGAATATTGGAGAAAACTTGATTTTTGTATAAATAAGTCATGTTTAGACAAAAAAAAAGTAGTGACCCATATAAATCTCAGAATGAAAGACAAGCGTAGACCCTACAAATTATAGGGTTTGATGTGCAGGGAGGTGTCTTTCCCAAGGGCACCTCTTCAAAGCATATTCCAGGTCGAACAGCAGCAGGAATTTTTAATAAAAATGCTTGATAATTATTCTGAAAATACCAAATATGATATACAGTTTCCAATAAAGAAAACAGAAGAGTACATCAATTTTTTTCCTTTTTATTCACAAAAGTAGAAATATTCATTTACATTATTTCATATTTAAAAACTGATGTAGATGAAAGAATATGGTTAAGATCTTATTCTAGCTATTACATGGGATGATTTTTGTTTCAGTAGTTCTAATAGGGCACAGTCATTAATTAGGGAAATAATAGTCCTCCAATAACATCATTAGAATGATGAGCTTCTGATATCAGCACAGAGAAAAGGCAGAGAACTGAAACAATTTAAACTTGATGCAAATTCACAAAGGAACAGAAATATCAAATGAAGTAACTTATATATATATATAAACATCATGTTAAAGATCATTGCATCCTGAACTGGTATTATACCTAATAATATATAAATAAGTGTAATATTTTAAGAAATGGTTTATGTGCAAAAATATTGGTTAGGCAGACTTGTTAATGGTAGGGCTCCCTAGTGGTCTAAATTATTCATGCATACTGTCCGTCTCCAAGAGAAGCCGAGCCGAGAAACAGCACTGCCCACCTTTGTTGGAGCATTGAGAATTTTTGTGAAGGCTAAACAACTATCCTTGCCCGGAGCAATGTTCTACAGAACGGCAAATCAGAAATGCTGTTATGTATTTTAATTCGAGGAATTCATAGTAAGCTGCAAGATGGTAGGAATTGCCTTGAACCACTCCAGTGGATCAAGTGTCTCACAGAGCAGGTGTTGACAGCAGATTACTGAGTGAGTAAATGGACAGATAGACACCCCAACAATATAACTGGGAATATAACAATGCTGATTGTCGAGAAGAGGCCAGGGCTTTCCCGTTCAGACCTTTGCATTTGGTAGTGGTTTCTCTCCACTGGAACTAGTGCTCTCTGGAACACCAGCCCCAGCCGTCCCATTGCCCACTGGTATCTATCCAAGGTCAGCATGTCTGCAGTGGAAATTATCTCCTCCATGTTCTGACTGTGACAAGCCACAAACCTGCATGCCTGGCATCTTCTTTACTCTCTTCATCTAATTCAATTACCCAGTTCTGTTCAGTTTTTCCTACATTACTGTCTCTCATGTCTGTTCACTTTTCTACACCCCATCCCCACTGCTAACTTTGTGTATAATCCCTTACTTTGGGTACCTCTGCAGCCTTTAAACTGACCTCTCTACCCCCATTCCCTCACTCAACCAGTTCTCACAGATGCCAGAGGACCTTCTGAAATGCAACCTGGGCCATGTCACTCCCTGCTTTAAATCCTAAAACGGTTCTTTTAACTAGAATTTAAAATTTAAATAACATCCTGAAATGATTAAAAAAAATCAGCTACAGGCATAAGTATATTAGTTTCAATTGTAGACTTGCTTCAATGAATGCTTCTTTTCACCAAAAGCAATTTTAATTTTGAATATAGTTACTTAATAATCAAGAATGAGTTTGTATACATCTATTAAAGACTATCTACATACATTATGACTATTTGTTATTTCAAAACATCTTCCATAGAAGAAAGAAACTAATAGTCCCAAACATCAAGAAAATAAGTAAAATGCCTTTTAAACTGATTTATGCTCAAACCAAACACAGGAACCCCTTGGAGACTCAGAGAATATCTGAGTGACTTTTTATTGTATTGTATTGTATTGTATTGTACTGTATTGTACTTTATTTTATTTTATTTGATCTTATTTTATTCCATAGAAGTATAGTCAGTTTACAATGTTGTGGTTAACTTCTGTTGTACAGCATAGTGATTCAGTTATACATATATTCCTTTTCATATTCTTTTTCATTATAGGTTATTATAAGATATTGAATATAGCTCCCTGCATTATACAGTAGGAACTTATTATTTATCTATGTTATACATAGTAGTTAGTATCTGCAGATCCTGATGAGTGACTCTATTCAAACACCAAATGTGAGAGCAGATTTTAAGAAGCAAAGTGGTCAAAAATTGTGCTTTATGCCATCCAGCATGTCCTGGGTGAGAGCCAGTAAGAGGGCATGAACCAGGTAGTCACGGGACGTCTAAATTGACGTACTGCCTACAAGCAACAGACCGATCTTCATAACTCACCAAAACATCATCTATGGATGTCTTGCTTACTCCCTTAGCTGGCATACCTCATTCCAAAGAAACTTTGAATCACATCTTAGCTATTTCACAGAGCTCCTTTGTACAAATTGCATCCTGGTTTCTGTTCAGCACTGGATTAACTACAGGCGTTATTTTCAATGGGACCAAGATCTGGAGCAAGAGAAACAGTAGCATGGTAGTTAGAACATGGTTTCTAGAACAACTACTTAGGTTCAGATTTCAGCTCTCGTATTGACTGACACTGTGGCCTTGAATGACTTACTTAACCTTTGTAGACAGAATCCATTGTCTCCCGAGTCAAAACCCTTCCTTTCATTCTGTTTGTCTCCCTAAGACAGTACTTATTCATGGAGCAGGGGAAACTTATCTTATGAGATGTCATAGTGGTGGAAAAAGTTTTAAAAATGGGGTCCTTGAGTACATGCTATGTCTCCTGCTTCCTACAGTTTCCAGACTGAAGCCCAAAGACTTGTCACATCTTGCCGACACCGGCCAGCAATGACTGCTGATTGTGTACCAGGGGTGACTCTCTCAGTTTAGAAAGAGTGTAAAAATGCTCGTAGACACACTGAACTTCACCTCAGCTTCTGCTGTCACCCCTGTCACTTATGAGGTCTGGCTACCATCTCTTCTTCCTCCAGCTGAGGTGGGTCGGTGGTTATTTCACAATCTTTTGTGCCAGGAACTCTGACCTCCTACAAGGCCCCCATGAACCTCTTGGTGAATTCATGTTCTGACTCGCTCTGGAACCAAGAATAGTTCAGAAAAACTTTACCTTAAAGTCTCTTCTTCTCAACCCTCTTGTACTGCCAAGTAAATACAGCTGACCCCCTAGTGGTTCAAGTAAACCTACAAGGAAGTCCTCATCCCAGACTCCTGGACTCGGGGCAAGAATTTCCTGCTCAGAGTTATTCCTTCTACGTGTCCCACACATGTCATTTATCTAAATGTCTCTCCTCTTTGGTTTTAGTCCTAAATTGAATGTCAACCATTAAGTATTAGCTCTCATCTTTGTATTTCCTTCCTAACTCTTGTATGTTGTGCCTCCAATTCTATTCCCAAACAGATGTGCTGCAATTGCATAGGACGTGTGCTCAGGAATTCAAACTACAAAAACACTACCCTCTTTGCTGGGAACTTCAGGGAGCCTAGTGGCCCAGACAAATGCCCATCCAGGAGAGGAGGTGGGCACCTGGACCCCAGCACTTTAAAATGTTGCATGTTGACTTATTACCTCTGTTAGGTAGTCAGATAAATGGGGACACCGGGCACATAAGGTGGAAAAGAGGGAGGGTGGTCTGGAAGGCAGCAGTATGCCTGCCTTCAGCATAAAGGGGCTTTACTTCCTCTAAAGGAATGCCAGTAAGAAACCAGTTAAGACCCAACGTCCTCAACTGGGCAGTAGTGACAAGGACCGAACTGGACATGACGCAGTGCTCACTGTAATATAATCAGAATGGTGGTTTAGCTCCCCACCTAAATGGTTTTTTCTGTGTGCATGATGGGTAAAGACATGCACAAAAGGGGATGAGCATGAGTAAGCACTCCAGGGGCAAGAGCTGTCAATCAAGAGACCACCTTTAAGCAAGAGTATAAGAGAAGGGACAAAGATCATTTCTATTCTCTCTTGGATCAGCCTGCTTCCCATTCTGGAAGGTGTACTTTCCCTTTGCTTTTTCCCTTTTATTTAAAGGTTTAAATAATACCTTTAAAATCTTTTGCTACATAACGCTTGCATCTCATGTCTGAATTCTTCTCTTTCAGGTAAGGCAAGAACTGGAGTCTTATTCCTTCCCACTTTGGGTTGAGATCTCTAACTTCCAAACTAAAGAACCAAACTGATTGGTATTTATATAACCATATTAGTTGAATTACATCTGTTCCTGAAATACTACTTTGACAAAATATATAAAAGGAGCAAATTAATCAAAACAGCAGTGGCACTGTATCAGTACCACTGTCTACCTTCACGGGCCATTCTATGGAATTCCTTTCTCCTTTTTGCTAAGAGATCGGAATTTTTGTTTTTCAAGAAAAATACTGATGCTGGGGTTTTAATATAACTTATATCACTTAGCTTCTATGTCTATCTGTATTATGAATTTTTGAATTATTTTCAAAACTATAATTTAGATATTATTAATAGAAGAAAAGCATGGCTAACCACAAGTTGTTTATCACAAATAATGAAGTTAAGTAATTCAGAAGTTAAAAATTCACACCAATTTAAAATTGGAAAGCTTATATAATGGCATTTATAAAGTTTCATGGAAACAAATACACTAGTGCATACCTTTAAGGCACGGTCTAAATACATTAAGATTCAACATCTTAAGATCATTTTGGTATTAGTCTTAATTCTAAGATTGCACACTTGAACCATACACTTGGCTTGGCAAAAAGTATAACAACTAAAACAGCCCTAATAACCTCTACAAAGAAACTACATAAGGTCAGCAGTGTGAAACAAGGTAGAAAATTCTGTTATCAGCCTCTGTTCAATTGTCTGAATCCCCATAGATACAGTCAATTATGTTTCTTTTTTACAGAAACAGTGGTACCAATAAGAGAACAGATTTTTTTCCATCTTGTGCTGTGATTTTTGCAAGTAGCTCAAAATAATAATTGGGCCCAGTCAATGCATTTGATAGATGCTAATTCCATTCAAAAGGCATTATTAACCATTTTTTACTGTGAGGCTATCAAATTCTTGAGATCTAAGATGGAATATAGCCTGAACTGAATCTGTCCATGAATAAAAATAGAACTGGTTGCTAATCATCCTTGAAACACAGATTTGTAAAACTGCAATTGGTTTTGAAAAGAGAACATATGGCTAAATGTCAGATGTAAGACGTGTTCCTTTCTTGATCAGTTAGGAGGAATCACGTGCCAATGCTGAGAACAATAGCGTGGGAAATGGTGGCAGTTCTTAACCTTCTAATGCAGAGGTATCAACCCATTAATTTTTTAAAGATGGTTAATTAAACACAAATACCTATCTGATGTATTCTGCTTTCACAGTGGGCCATATAATGTTGATCTGAAGAAAATAAGTCACTATGTTTTTTATAGCCTATGCAACAAAGCATGACAAAAAATATCTAAATGCCAAATCTTCCATTGGTCTGAGTTTTTAGCTGTGTGGGTGCATAATTTTAGGTATCAAATCGAATGTGTATTTTTAAAGAATTTAATTGCATCCTTCATGGGTAAATTCTTTTTTAAAAAAAAGTTGTCAGTGCTATATTTTTCCATTTTTCCTAAAACTTAAAGTAGACATTCGACGAGACTTAGACAAAAGTATTTCCACTAGTATAAAAGATAAAAGTATGACTACAGTTTGGAAAACCTCTATCCTTAAGGATTCACCTGGAACTTTTAATGTGTTTGAATTGGGTTATAATATGTGCCTTATTAAATTATAATAGAAGCATATGTAATGCTTGTAATGTGTGTAATACGAGCTCAAATCAGGTTATAATAAGGACATATGCACTTTGCTCATGAAATTTGATTCTTTACTAAATTTGATCAGTTAAGTCTTTATAAATAAAAGTAGTCATTAATTAAATGATTAATGATTCAACAAATATGTGCCATACGCCATCCTAAGAAGCAAGAATAGATGAATAAACAAAAACTTTCTGCAGTTTTTAGACCCTGGGGTACTTAAGTTCATAGAGTTGAATACATTGAACAAGAAAGGTAAGATCTCTTGTGAAATTTACAGTCTATGAGGAAGCAGACAGTAAACTTGTCAGCACATAGTCAACAGGGCACATGCAGGTTGTGAGATGCTCTCAATGAACAGAAGGATGTGGTACAAGAGGAACAGGTGTGGGTCTGTTGGAGCAGAGAGATAAGAGAGCCTCTTTGAGGAGGAAACTCTGTGGGGTGACACCCTCTTCAGTTTGTGTTTTACATGATCCTGACTCTCTGACTGAATAGTCTTTGTCCCACTCAGCAAATAATGAGGAGAATGTCTAAGGGAGAAGTATGGAAGTGGGCCAGGCAAGGGATCATTTTCATCAGGTCAAGGAATGTGGCTTCATGCCATAAAAATACGCTAAGGGATATTTCTATTTGTCTATGTGTTTAAGGCATCTATCCATTTCAAAATCATTAACTGACATTCAAGATTCAGAAATTCAAATAAACGAATGATCCACACCCTCCTGCTTCAGGTTTATGGCCCATTAGAAAGGGACAGATGTATAAACATGCGCATATGAATTAGGGTTATGGAAATCCCAATGTACTTGCCAACGGGAAAGTGGACCACTAAGGAGAGTGAAGTCCGTGTAGCTGAGAAGGCTAACAGAAGGATTCACAGAGTAATTCACTCTGGACCTACCTTGGATTTAGAAGTGAGTGATGGTCATTTGGCTACAGAATGATATCTCTGTAGGTTTATGAGTTCTTAACATCGATGAATAAAAAATATAATTTCTCTTCATCAATCACAACATGTTTTCCTGTGGAAAACATTTCCATCATTTCCCCTATTAACGTTTCTCTGAATCTCATTTCACCTGAGAATGTAATCTATCTTGAAATTAAAATAATGTGGGCTTTGTGTGTTAACCTGGAAACATCCTAACACATATGACACTAAAGATTATCCATTTCTATGTAAATAAATTTCTGCTAATTTTAAATTAACATGATCTTTTATTATCTGTTTCTGGTAAACCCCAGAGCTTTCTTCATGATCACTGTTAAAGATGTTTCAAACAGAACATAAACGTTTTAGGTTGTGTTCTTTTTTTCCAAATGTTTTCAGAAAGACTTGTGAGCATAACATGTTGAATATAATCACGTTAGCAAATTGATTTTTAGTTTTGAAGAACTTTTTTTTTGCAGTTTTTAAAATAAAATTACCCGTGTTCATTTTATTACAAACAGCAGGTAGAAAAGCTGTCATACAGAATGTTACTCATTAACTTTATGTTTGTTCAGCTTTTAGATTTGTCCTTGCCAAAAATGTCCCTTAAGACAAGGACAGATCTAAAAGCTGACTGAATATATAAGTTCTGGTAACTATATGTGAATTCCATAAACAACAGACAGGAAAAAAAAATTGGACCATGGATGCATTGAGATCTCAAAGTCTCCTCTTAAAACCAAAAGACTTAGTCTTCTCATACATACATAAATTGATTGGAACTGGTTCTGCATTTCATTAATACCAATGAAATAGTGTCCATTTTACACCCTCTTTAGAATAGGAGAGGGAGTTATTAGTGGTAATTATTGTTTGTTTTTTTCAGCTTACCAATAAGGTAGGAAGAATCCCATTCAACATGCGATTACACCAGAAAATTATAGTTACCAGAAAACAGAAAAAAAAAATAATTTTACAGTCTTGGTATACAGGCCATTCTAAGACAGACTCAAAAGGTAGAAAACATAAAAAGGAAAAATCCTTCAATTAATTATGTTTTAACAATTCCTATGGCAAGATATTGAAAATTTAAAAAGAAAAAGAGAAAAGTAAAGACACGTATGAAATACAAAAGGTCAAAGTCATTACTATACTCTTGCTGAGGTTTTGGTTATGAAGTTGCATGTATTTGTCAAAGCTCAGAACGTACACTTAGGTTTGTACATTTCATTGTCCCTAAATTTTATGCCAGAAGAAAATATCAATTTGAACTCTAGTTGAAGAAATTAATTAGGTATTTAAAGGAAAGTGTACTGATCTCTGCAATGAATTTTAAAATTGAATCCAAAATTAAGATAGATTAACATACGAATAAGGTGAAGATTACATGGATTGATTTTTGCTACAGCATGTTTAGAAAAACGTCAGTGGTAAAATCTAAGTGGTAGATCAACACCATTCATTGAAAAAAAAAGACTTTAACTTCGCTGCATTTAAAACTTTCATCATAAAATGCTGAATAATTCTAAACAATGATCTCTAATAAATATAATACAGTTGATTCCCAATATAAAAATTGAAGAGTACTAGTAAGAAATTTAAAAGAAAACTTGATGAAAAATAAGTACATGTAAAATACACCTTTATTATCAATCAGAAAAATACAAATTAAAAAATATGATATTGATGTATTCTGTTATCCTGGTAAGAAATAAATTATCATGCACAATGTTTGTAAAGTTGGGGTGGAAGGAATTGTAATGTTCTATATGTGTGAATTCATAGAAGCTTTTGGAAATGCTCCGTTTGAGGTGTGTAAAATAAATTTAGTGAGATTACCTTTGATTCAACAAACCAAGTTTTAGAAATGTACTATCATAAAATGACTGGATACAAAGATATTCATTCATTCATATATTTATAATGATCAAACTGAAAGTATGATCCTAAATATTCAGCATAATGTTTGGTTAAATAAATTTTGTACATAAATACAACTGAAATTTATAAACCTTTGAAAGGATTGACATACATTTATATTCATTGACAGGAAAGGATACACATACTTAATTTTTAGTGAAAAAGGCAAATTAAGAAAAGTTACATTGAATATATATGTATGTATGCATATAAATAGACAAATATATCTAAAAATTTGGAGTAAAATAAAATTTGCTATGTCTGGAATGCTATAGAATTGGCAGTTACTGTTTTACATTCTTTTTATACATTTCATTATTTTGTAAAATAAAAATAAACATTATAGATCAAAAACTGAGGAAATATTTATTGCAATTATGATAAATAATACTCTTAGTATATAGTTAGTTCCTACAATTAAAGAAAAAACTACTAGCAACAATTAAGTTTTTGAAAAAAAAAATATGTTTGGATGACAAAATGGTCGGTTCTAAGAGAAACGGAGACCAAGGACTATATAGTTCTTGTCTTCCAGGCGCTTAGAACCTGGAGTCAAAAACACTAAAAACATATTTTTGAACCACTCTAGAAGAAACGTTCATTTTCTACAGTCACAAGTGTGAAAAAGATCACAGTGAAGTAAAATTATTTACTGATTTATATGTATGTTCTTCTGTATTCTTGGTACAGCAGACATTGCATAAAACAGTTCACATTCCTTAAAGGAAGTGAACAAGTTTATACGAGTAGAATATCATTTTCCTGAAGTCAAAATCTGAAATGAATTTGTTGAATACTGTTTTAGGAAAGATAAAAAACAGCAGTTAGATGATATCTAAATCTCCTCTGAATGCAATGTCATTCTGCATCAGTTAGGTTAGTTTTGGACACAGGACAGTAGAATTAATTATGCTTAACATTCAGGACAGTGTACCACGCAAAATACAGGAAAATGAATTTCCAAGATAAACACCTTCCCTGGCTGTACAACTTTTGAACAATTTCATACCTTTAAAGGTCCTTTGAAAGAACAGTATTTTAAGCTGAAGTATTTGCCCACAATTTTAATCAGCTTAAGAAGACTGTCCTCCTGTATCTAAACGTTGTGAGTTAAAGCAATACTAAAGTGACATTAAAGGCTAGAAATCTAATCACAGAAGTGCATACATAAGATAGGCAAGCTTACCTGCTCATTGTTTTCTAAAGTCTGAGTTGAATCAAAAGCCTTTTAAGTATTTTTTTTAGCATTTTGAATCTACTAATTATTTTAAATGATTGAAGAAATAATAATGGGATATAATATTAAAGCAGGAAGAAGAGGAATTTACAATACTCTGAGAATGAGAGTGAAGGATGAGAGATTCAGTTATGATGATCAAATAACTCTGTTAAAAAAGAAGATCTTGAAAAATGCACTTACTTTAGATTTTTGACATTTTAGTAATTATGGTTTAATTCCTTGTGGAACTTATGAGGTCAACGATTTGAAGAAATTTAAAAATTCTCTCTCAACCACTTGCAATTTAATTAATTAGTTATCAGGCATCAGTGCTGTTCAAGCTTGCCTCTAGAATCTCACTTATGAGATTTCACCCTGTATCAGATTTTCAGTTTCTCATGGAAGTTTGCAGTCTTTGCATAAAATTGTTAAGGCGAAACAGCTGCTTTCGATTCTTTTCCTTTTCTATTCATTTTTTAAGACATTGTCACAACTGACAGAAACCACAGGAACTTCCTTCTAAACTTACTCTTTCCCAACTGTTTCACCCTTTGTACTTTTGACAACTCTTCTGCAAATTTTGTCATAACAGATACAAGTACAACCACTAAGACCCCTGCTGTGACTCTTGTCAGTTCCCCCTGTTTATTTTTACCTGGTTAGTTAAACAGCAATCTCTACACTTATGGAACCACTTCATGATATTATTGTCTTCCTTTTAATCACCTGTTGAATATTAATGAATTTGATACAGTTAGAAGTCCAATGAATCAAAATTTACCTGAGATTTATTTTATTCTGCATGTCCTAAAGTATGCTTTATTCTCTGGGATGATCTATTTGGAATAGGATAGAACAAAATTTCATCTTTAAGGTCAAAGAGTAGAGATGAAAATTAATGATATTTAAAAGCACACAAAGACATTATGCAGATTTTCTTTACCATGTAGACTTTATATGCACGGAAATAAGTGCTATTTGTATAGTTTGGTTCAAAAATGTAGTTGTTGGAAAATTATATTTCATCTTCTGGGTCAATCTCTCAAAGGGAAATCACATGGAATAGCAAGCTAGCTTTCCGTGAATGGGAGAAAACAGCAAAAGAAAAAACACTTTATAATTTGTATCCATATTTTATATTCTCCATCACCTCCCTGAAGAATAAGATGTATCTCGCTATTCTTAAAATTTCCTTCTTTTGTGGGGGTAATATTCTCTGTAATATTTAGAATGATAAATAGATCAAAGATATCTAAAAATATCAAATATCAATATTTTAAGAACTGTATAAAATTTAATTTTAAAATATATGAATCCTTTAAATAGAGAAAATCTCCTCATTCTTCTTAATGTCCTAGTAGGGTTTCCTTTTTTCAGGTGAAAAAAAAAAATGTGATCCTAATTTCATATCATCTAAGAGGAGGTTCTCATTAAGTATAATATCATTTCATTTATACTGAATATCACTTTTCATTTCACCCTTTCCATTATCTCACACCCTTGGAAAGGTTTGAATTGCACCTGGCAGAGTGTTATAATGTCGTATTTTTAGTTCACTCTTTGTCAGATATCTAATCGGGCAACTCAAGTTCCTATTTCTTTGCCATCAAAACAGTTGTGTCAAGAAATTCCTTAAGAAATCAGTTTCTCTGAGGATATTCTAACTCCATCTCACTTTTTGAGTTAAATGCATAATCTAAATATGCTTCAAGTTTGTAAATAAGCTATATAAAATTCAGTTGTTATGTTAATAAAAACATAAGGCCCATATCATATATATAAATTTATCTTTTTTAATGTGTTGCATTTCCACTTTTAAGATATAGGTTCCCAAAATTGCACACAAAACAATAGGTTCATCTTTTAAAAATATCTAACTATGAACACCTCTTAACACTTCTTTGTTTCATTAAATACATACTTTTGCCACAAAATCAGCAATAATGTTACTTTTTATAATCATTTGTCTTACATGGATTTCAAAATGTTGTCATGAAGTAAATTTTTATGAAAATTCTCTAAGGTGAATTTTCTTATGATTAAATTACAATTCTCAAAAAAATTAATACATGTTTGATGGAAGGCATATTGTTTTAAAGACAGTGATTTTTAAAAATATACTTTATATTTTTAAAATAATGGAGTTCAAAGAATGACATTTTTTAACTTGAAAATTTCTGTATAGTTTCCTAAATGTAGATACTTTACCAAAAATGCCCAGGCTGTGACAAATAGCACAAGCTTGGTGCCAGGAGGGTAGATCTTGTTTAGTTTTGTTTTGTTTGAAGGAATAGTTGAGATATAATAAAGGTTATTTTGAAATGGAGAGGAGGAAGCACGTCCTCTGTAAGGATCTAAAATGCAGTGATGATGGCGGAGTATAGCTCAGTGGTAGAGCATGCGCTTAGCATGCGCAAGGTCCTGGGTTCAATCCCCAGTACCTCCATTAAAGAAAAAGTACATAAAATAAAATGCAGTAATGAGAAACTTAGTTTTCAAAACATTAAGGCCTATGGATAAATGTTTAGACCTCACTCTCTGTTTGATGCTCTAGTCTAGCTTTTCTTCCTACACACCAGAAAACATCCTCATCTGAGGGCTTTTGTAACTTTCTCAGAAAGCATCTCAGTCTGGCATACAGCTTCCTCTCTTACTCGTACTCACTACAGCGCCCCCCAGAGGATATAAGTATGTATGAAAGGAAGTGCTCCATAACTTCCTGCTGAAATAGCAAATGACATTTTCTCAAAATCACATCTGGAATAGAATCAGGGCCCCAGCCAGCTCTGTCTGTCTGAGAAGCCATTTGTTTTGCCTGAGAAAGTGCCAAGATTACCTGATGACTTGAATTTTGTCTCTCCCCACTCCTCAAAGCAGAAGCTGTGATAAGACTACCCTGAAACTAGTTTATTGAGAGTAATTGTAGAGGGCTTGGGTGATGAGGTAGGGAAGGAAGGAAAACCAAAGGAAGTCCATTCTCACGCAGACGGGGCCACCAATGCTGTGGAGATGCATGGAGAGCTAGGGGATGGCCAAAGGTGCCTTTTACATCTTCCTCATTACGTAGATTTATTTTACGTCTTATGTAAAATATGTCTTACAGTTGCCCCACATAATACATAGAAGACTCTACTTTATATAGATTAGAACATTCTATAACCATCATTGTAAGCTTTCAATGTTTTTAAATCCCTTTTTGTATAGGTATGAATGATGCTTTTTCTTTCTTACTCATCTTTACAATCATTTGAATTCAGTAAATTTTATCTGGGCCATGAATAAGTGGATAAACAATCTTGTAGAAAATTGATACATCATGATTTGTCACTTCCAACTAAAATCAAATTCAGTCACTAATAGTTAGGTTTTTGAATTAATTTCACATTATTTACTAAGTGTCTACTCTGTCAGAGACTACACTAAACTCTTAAGTTTCAGCCTGGGTTAAAAAGGCATCGTTCATATTTCCAAGAAAGTCAGAGCCTACAAAACTCTTCTTTACACATCAGAATCTGTCTACTCAGATTTACAGGATTGATTTCATTTTTCCAAACCTCTGGATGCACAAGGATTCTCTCTCTTTGTACGGATCCCCAGCAATGTGATCTGAAGTGGGTGGGGGCACAGAGAAGGCTGTAGACATAAACTGTCTAATCATTTAGATATGTTTATATTTTCCAGTATAATAATTTTAAAACTGTCTAGAGCTGTAAATCCCAGACCTACTTCTGCTTCTATCAAAAGGTCCATTTTCCATTGTTAGTTTCCTAATTTGTATGCTATTAAATATAAGAAAGAACCATACATATAAAATGAATCTTTCCATTCATATTTTCCAAATCATCTGTTACTGACAACATCTTAAAATCTCCCTAATTGCATTTTACTTAAAACTTCTATAACTTTTCTAGTTTTATTAAGGGATTAATTTTCACAAAATGATTATGAGGGTTGCCATACTAATTTTCTTGTGATCAAAGTCAATTCCAATCATATTTACTCACAAGCATACTCATTACTTTTTAAAATATCATACTTGTAATAATAACAATATCTCCCTGTGTAATTTACACTTTTCCTTAGCAAAAAACTCATTAGCAGTCTTAGGACTCAATAATGTTAATATTCCCAAGATGACTGGTACAAAAGATTCATTATCTTTAAGCCACACTGGAATCATTGAACTGAATCATTTTATATCATTACAATTATCTTTCCAGGAATGTACTCATATAAATTTAACTAAATGCTTAAGTGGCCTATTGACCCAAAGGGCACTCACTGTTAGTCTCTGGCTTGATAATTTAATATACTAATGCCCAGGAAATAATGCATTCATTTTTATTGCAAAGTTTTCCATGCTTTGTTTTGAATCAGTTTGTTGCGTGTATATAATTAGAAATTTGACAAAAAAAATTAAAAGAGGCTTCCTTTCTTCTTGGTTGCTCTTTTTCTACATAGATGTATCTCTGTCACTTATTATAATCAAGAATTGAGAGGATTCAACCTACATAAGCTTGTCTTCTGTGTCATTGCAATTTAACACTTTAATCCGCATGCTTTCTATCACTTTTGGTGAAACCCTTTATAATATAAAGTACTAGATGGATCATTTGAAAAGTCATATCAATTTAAGGTAAATCTCCAAATGTTAAATATAATGTGTATGTTAGGACAACTATTTAACTAATTTTCTCGTGGAGTTTTTTTTTTTCATTTTATGTTCACTTTTCGTCATATTGAGAAATTCCTTAAAGTCCTCAGTCAGGGCAAACAGGGACATATTGTTTTAGAAGATTCAGAATTAGAAATCTTCTATTGTAAAAATTACATTATTTAATCATATAACTATTGTATTCTCAAATTCCACTCCCTCGAAGATGGCTGAGATGGTGTTACTATGGAATTGTCACTTTCTCACAAGATCCCTGTCCGTCCAGAGCAGGGCTTCCCCACATTGGCTGCACACAGAAATCACACATCGAGCTTTGAACCATACTAACGCATGGACCTCACACCCAATAATTCTGATTTACCTGGGGCGTTGCTACTCATCAGGATTAAAAACTCCCCCAGTGTTTCTACCATGAAGCCAAGAACCACAAGTGGGAAACACTGGTCAGGAGGCTTATGAAAAGAGGACTATAATCTAATCAAATGCAAACTAGTCAATCCCTTTAAATTGGTCACATTTATCATAATTCATTCAACTGATGCAGAAAAGCTTGCACTCATAAATGAAACACCTGATAAAAGCCGTGTCTAAGCTAATTATCTTAGTAATTTCACTAACAAACTCAAAAAAGTAAAAAAAAAAAAAACTCATATACTCATAATGGTATAAAAATACTAAATTATTTAAGTGCATCTTTCCAGAATTATAAACAGTTAATAAACTGATAAAATAATTGAATATATCTGCACCTGGATTCGCAGAATTCTTTGTCGCTTAAACCATGTGTGGATGATTATGTATACATTATGTACACATTTCATATGAATGAAATGGTCATATATGGTTATATATGGTCATAGATATACATATATAATCTTAGATCACTACCTTTTTAAATCAAAGAATATTGTAGACCTCATGAAATCTGATGAATTAAACTTCCTTGATACTGATTCAAATTGCTCTATGATCGGTCTAGCTGATTACTGTTTTCGAAGGAAAAACAGGCATATACTGAATTTACTGTGGACTGACTAAATTGATCCTTTTAAGCTATAATCTTAATTTTATTTAATAACCGTGTAGTGGAATCAAAATATTTCACACACATAAGTCTCTGACCCTCTGAAAAAATAACTCTGTAATTTAAGTGATTGAATTGGTGAGTTAACTAAGGAACACTCTACAACACACTCCACAATATGAAATGTTAATATCATTTAATTAAAATGTACTGTGGATGATGGTATTACATAATCAATCATCTTTGCAGTATTAATCATGTATGTTCTCTTTTCATGTATATTGTAGAAGGTAATTAATCTTTATTCTTGTGTGTTATTTATTAGGACTTAAGATATGTAAATGATCTCATATAAATTAAAATTGTTTATGATATTTTTTAGGAAAAAACATGTTTATTTTAGTTCTTTTAAATTTTTTTCTTTACTCACTTTACTTTTTTTTCTGAGAAAAAAAGTTCACCAATTTTTGTGAAAAATATCAGAGATATTTAGATGAGGATTTTTCTTGAGTTTTGTTGCGCAAACAGGAAAAAGAAAATAGCAACCTTAAAATTTGAAGTTATTTAATTCTGAATAGCCCAAAGTGCTCTTAAATGAAATATAACTAGAAGAAGTTCAGGTTAGGAGCAGAGTTGGCACATTGTGAGAACTGTACATTCTTTATTCGAGGACCCCTCTCTCTGTGCAGAATCATAAACAAAACTCTCTAGAATACATCAAAGGTAAAACCCAGTCATCTTACTGATTATTTTAAAAATCTGACAGTGTTGCTTAGTAACTAGATTACAAGTAGTTTGTATTACTGAATTCAGCTAATTACTTAAAAATAAGTGTTGGAAAATACTCTGGCTCTTCATTTTGATTTTAATTCTACATTATTGATCAATACTTTGCTTGAAATAAAATCTAGGTTACTTATTACTTTTCATCTCTTGAACAAGACTAGCAAGTATTAGGTGTTAAATGAATAGTGGCCAATTTAAGTGAATATTCTTACTGAGAAAAATAATTTATTCCAGTTTTAATATTCAAAATTTATGATGTAACATCTAGAGACTATATATTCTCAATATATACTTATTCAACATGTAAACACAAAGTTAAACTGTGTTTGCTCTGCTATATTATTTACTATTTTTGGATAATAATGTTTTACATTAAAAATTACATTTCTTATACATTAAATGTATTCATTTAATTTTTTAAAATCTAATTTCCCCCCAAGTCACCTCTACAAATACATTTCAGATATGGTTACTTAAAGGAACATTTTCCAAAATAGTATGAATAGAAATTAATTTCATATAAACTCCTTAAGTTTTAAAAAAAACAATGTTTAGAAAGGTATCAAGTATTAAAGATTTACTTTTACAATCATTTTATTTTTAAATAGCAAATTTTATGAAATGATATCATAGTGGAATATAAAATTAATGTTCATTTAAAAAGTCAGAATTTATCCTGCATGTATTTTTTTTTTCAATGTAATGGCTTTTTTCTAGTGGTAATAGTCATGTGAAGTGTTTCTACTCCCTGAGTTTATTCATTAATTCGTTCCTATATATTAGTCATCTCTGATTTTGTTTTCCTGAACTCAGAGTCATTTATTCACCCTATTGAAATTCATTACTCTTGCAAATAATTGGACCATCATTTAAGACAATTGGTATGTTAATCAGCCTTGTTTGTTTCACATAATGAATCTACAAGTTAGACCAATTTTAAGACTAATTTTACCAAGAGTCACAGGTTTTAACATGGCATTATTTGCCTCTATGGTTTAACAAATAAACCTTCATTTTTTAACAAAACCAAGGAAAAATAAATATTTATCTTAGTTTCTATTTTAAATTCAAATGGTGTCTGACCATTATGACTCAATAATACATATGGGCTATTAAAAAGGTTACCATTCCATTGGTCTATTTATAATAATTAAATATTGAACCTGTACATAAACATTAAAACAAAGAAAAGACTAGTTGTATACAGTTATAAGAAATGACTTCTGATATTTTGGATTTAGGTTTTTTTAATGAAAAGAGAGAATTTTATGTTTACATTGACCTTCAGTTTGGGTGATTTTGAATAACTTTAATGAGCTTGGTTCTGCAGATATTCATTGAACATCAAGAGTATTATAAACCTGAGTGTATGACTCCAAAATGTTGGTTGGCTTGGAGACAAGAAAACTGTTTCACCTCTGATCTATATTTGATATTAATTGACCAGGGTGGTAATATACATAAAAGACTTATAGAGGACCTTTTTTTTTTTTATAATCAGCTTAAAATTTTAGTTTCCTAAGAACATTGAGAATGCAGAATTAAGTAGAACAAAAGAAAATCATTTGTTATTTTAAGAAATATGCCTAGCATATATCTATTGAAAACCAATTAATGATACCTGAATCTAAGTTATATAAAGTTAGTAATGCATATCTTATATAAGGTCATAGTCCATTCTTTAGAATTTTCATTTTGAAATATTTCCTCCAAGTGTCTGAGTCTTAATATTACGAATCCCCAAAATGCAGATAATGACAGCGTCTCATGCGAGCAGCGCGCTGAGTGAGACACCAGCTATCTGTAAAGCTGTGGTGTTCAGCCATCATTTTTCTCCCCTTGTGGCAAATATTGTTGCAAGTTATAGAAGGAATATAAAAAAGCAAGCAGTTCCCAAGCCTCTGGGCACAAGTGAGAAAGTGGCCAATGAATTTAACTGAACAACTTTTAAGGTTTATATCAGCAATAAAGGGGTGTCTAAATTGAGAGGAGAAGGAAGCAGAATCAGCGTCCTTCTCAGGTGACTGTCTGGGTCTCGCTCTGCGTCCTCTCATTGGTTAGGTGAGTCCACTGTCTTTTCTTACAGCTTGGAAACAGAGGGAGAGCCTTGGGAGGTGAGAAATTCATTTTGACTCTTTTTCTTTTCCATTTCTACATGCCAGACTGCATACAGTCATCCTGCATTAAGTTACCTGTAAGTTAAGGTGCCAACTCAAAATATCTTGACATATACTAACTTTTTATGACTTACCTGATTTAGAGATTTGAGAATTACTTCTGCTGTTATAATCAGTTGCCCTTAGGAATCTCTTCTATTATTAATTGTCATGCTACTAAAATAGTAGTGGTAGCTGCATTCGTTTCAAATTCATATACATACCTTATGTGCATTATTTCATTGGTGTAAGTATCTTTTTCTCATTTAGGTTCTATGAGATGGTGATGTTAGATTTATCTTCCTTGAAATAGTAAGAATAAATATTTAGTATGCCTGATGTGAATTCCTGTATTGAAAAAAAATGCACTGCTCAGGAGATGTGCGTTGTAAGATTATATTTGGCTTTTTGATATGGTTGAGTTAATTGGGAATGAGACTGCATTTTTAATTATTTCCCTTACTAGTTAGGAAAATCCGTTCTGTTTCAACACCTTAATTGTTGGAATGATGGCTTGGGAAGCAGAGGACCTTACTCCTGACCACAGGACTGGGTGGGAACAGAGCCTGAGCTCTGGGCACAGGAGCTGGTACAGTCGATTGTCTCCAGTCACCTCTCTGGATAACATCCTAAAATGTAGCTGTAATTACTGGAGCTCCTCTTTTCATGGGAACTTAGTTAAAAAAAAAGAGAGATTCAGCTGAGTCATTATCCAGGAAAAACACTTAGGAGAGATACTTTGTAGTCATATTATTATTTAAAAATCAGTCACCTTAATGTTTGCCGCCTGTATGTAAATTAATGTTTATCTCTTGAAATGGTACACCACAAAATTTAATTCAGGTATTTCAGATGCCTCCATAGCTCGGAATAATTTGGGTAATGTTTCGATAGCTACTTAAAACAAATCTACTTGTTTTTGCAGCATAACTCACAGGCAAGAATTTTATGAACTCACACTTGTGTCTTCTTAGTACAGTGCTGATGTGCCCAGGAGGGAGTCAGGCACACGACAGACATTCAGTCAATATCTTTTGAAAGAATAACTGGAGGGGGAAAGGACTTTGATGCCAAATAGATGTCTGATTTAGTCCTGGCTTTGCCACTTAATCAGTTTAGGTTTTTGAGTCTGTACATTTAATTCATAATTCCCCAAATGTGTAATTATTTGTGAATTACAAATAATATATGTAAATCTCTTAGACTATGTCCAGTACACAGCAGACATTCATGGAACAATGAGCAGTGCATTCTGTTTACTTTTGGAGAAGAATGGGACAGAGAAGGGTTAATATCTTTGTCCATTTCTTGTATAAATTAACATAATTCACCTTTCTTGAACATAGCCTCATGTTGACCAGGAGGCAAGGGAGTAATAACTTGGAAGAGTGTTCTGCATTCAAGAGTTGATACTATTTTTAAGATATTAACCACAGTTAAATGAGTAATATCATAGATACAGAGGCAGATATTCTAATAGAAATAAACAAATGATATCTAATTCTATGTCTCATGATACAGTTTAAGAATTTGAAAAAATATCTCTTTATAAAATCATGATATGAGGCATGGGAGAGAGGCAAGTGGCTATCTAGATATCTTAAATCATACAAAAGCAACAAAAGTTCCTCTGAGTTTTGTTGTTAGTAATTATAATATGTGTAAGTTAAACTCAGACTCTGAGTGTTGAAGTGGTTAGGAGCCGGTCTCCTTGAACTTCAGCCCCTGATTTGAGGACTAAGTTACCCTCCGTAGCAAAGGAACTTTGCAGATGTGATTAAGGGTATGGACCTCGAGATGGGGAGATTATTATGGATTATCCACATGGTCCCGATTTAACCACGTGAGCTCTTAAAAGAGGAAAACCTTTCCCATATAAAGTCAAATGGATGCCATGGAAAAGGAGAAAGAGGAGATATTCAAGCCTGAGACGTTTTCAACCTACTGCTGCTAGTTTTGAAAAAGCAAAGGGCCATGAGAATGTCCGGAGCCTCTAGAAGCCAAGAACGATGCCCCCTACAGGCAGCAGGAAAGCAGAGACCTCCACTTCCCAGCACAGTGGATGGAAGTTGGCTACGATCTGAGTGAATACAGAAACAGCCTCTCTCTGAGGTCCCTTGAGAAATGTTTCCCTGCCAGCACCTTGGCTTCTACCCAGTGAGACTCAGAGCAGAAGAATTAGCAGGACCCATGTAATTTCTGACCTAGTACAGCTGTGAGATAGGAAATTTGTGTTGTTTCATGCCAGTAAATCGGTGGTAATTTGTTATGGCAGCAACAGAAAACCAACTCAGGCGTAATGGAGAACTCGTACAATTTCCTATTACCCATTTCTACACCTTTTGTTTGCTTGCTTTCAGACTCTTTCAATAAAACAACAGAACTGTGTTTAATTTTGAGACTTTTCTTAGTTAAATAAGGACAACTTAGTATGAATATGTTAATATAATACCACACATTTTAAGCGAAAAGAAGTTTCAAAATATTCTCATGTAATTATAGCATACATATTTCACATTTTATGTTTACTGCATAAATCACAGTTAAAGAGTTTGAGGTGATTTTCTGAAAATTAGACACAATTGCTTCTATGAATCAATAAAACAGAGGAACAAGGTGTCTGTGTAAAGCTGCCTCACACCACGGGAATACACAGGACTAAATCAGAAGTAAATTAAAGCTACAGAACCAGGATGGAGCAATGAGGACACACATTTAGTAAAATGGCTAACTGAGAATATAACACATATAAAGAAACAATAACAAATATCCCAGCCCAAAGGTGAGGCGAACAGTAATGGTAATAATAATAAATAGTAGTAATAGTAATAATTAATAATAATAATAATAATAAACACATACTGACAATGTGATTCATATACTCAGTACTGCTCATTGTGCTTTATTCAATCATGAAAGCAGAGCCCCTGGCTGATTGACAAGGCACATACGATGTAAAAGAAAAACGAAATTTTGTCAAACTACTATGTATAAAATAGATCGACAAGAAGTTTCTACTGTATGGCACAGGCAATCTTGTAATAACCTATAATGAAAAATATGAAAGAGAACACGTGTGTGTATCTGCATGACTGAGACATGATGCCGCATACCAGAAATTGACATACTGTAAACTGACTATACTTCAATTAAAAAAAATTTTTTTAATTTTTTAAAAATTTGTCGAAAACAACCAAGATTTTCAGGTTTTTTTTTCCTTGCTCTTTCTTTTTTGTTCACCTCAGTTGATCCTGATGCAAATATTATTATCAGAAACTGGTGCTGCTCTACCAATGACAATGAAATGCATAGCTTGCTTGATATCAGGTCTGAGCAGTGACCAGCAGGGGAGGTCTTACTGAAGCTGTAAGGATGCCCTGTGTATTAACTCAGTAGTAACACTTAGCAAAACCGTCACTTCTGATAAGTTGGAAGGCAGAAGATGTCCCATGGAACTTCAGCTTTGTATCAAAAAGTTGCCCAAATTTATCCTAAGTTGTCCAGGAGAGTTTGTGATGTTGCATTTATAATGTTACAGCAAGGTAGAGATGAGCCTAGAAAAAGTTGAATGGTGTGCAAATAGGAATATAATAGAATAATTAGAAATTGGGGGTGTGCAGTGTTGGAAAAAGACACTTCTTAACCACAAACAGCAAAAGATAAAATTGGAATAGTATTTAACAAAAAAATCAATTTTAGTCAATTTTATTTCAGATTCTCAATAAGGATAAAATCAAAGTGTGGCTATCATATGCACTGTTAAAATGAATGATTAGTGTAGTTGAACAAATGGTTCATCAAAAAAAAAAAAAAAGGACTGATGGCCAGGCTGTTTTATAGATGCCTGGCAGGCTCCAGTTACCCCAAATTAAGTCTAAAAGGAGAATCATACCATTAAAAGAAGAGTAGATGTGAACTCTATGGACAAGAGTATGTAGAACTTACTGGAATCATAAAAAAATTAAATTTTTACGAGAGTTAGTCATTCCATTAAGTGCTTCACCTCATTGGACTAAAAGAGATAGACATGAGTTGAGACTTATAATGACCCACATTTTCTGAAAATGTGAATTAGGCTTGAAAATCTGCATAGCCTCAAGAGAAAGCAAATTTTCATATTCCTTCTATTAATGTAGTCAGGGTGGATAAGGAAAACCAGGGAACTCCTGGAGGTCAAGCTCAAACTATAGAGGAAAAGGTATTTGGTTGCTAATTTCAGGAAATGGAATTAGGGTCTAATCAAGGAACAAACATGAGCTCATGTTAAGGGCCCCTCACAATATCTGCACATTCAGCTGGATTTTAAAATCGCTCATGATCAGTGACCACTGTCTCCTCTTTTCCTCGTCTCCCATGTTCTTTGTATTTATCCTGTATCTGCTTCACCATTTGATATTTGGTGAGGAAGGGGTATCACTGACCTCTAAATCAAGGGAAGTTACATCCAGACTTCATGCAGAGACTAGCACATTACCCAGAGTTACTGGACTTGAGTTAAACCCTGAGACTGGTTGAAGTTTTGAATTTTCTCTTTGGGCAGGCAGAACAAATACACACCTAAACCTCATAGAACACCTTCTCATTACGGTTTTCTTGATAGAGTGTCTCTGCTTTTTATATCCAAATTTTGTAGAATTTATATACCTCTCAATGTAGCTTTTGACCAATATCCATCTAGAAACATTTCAAAAATGTAACACAACATGACTTTGACAAAATAATACATGGGGAAATTATTGAGTTTCACAACCAATTCAGTTGATGGAAATTCTAAGTTTTGTGTAGATATTTTGAAAATGTGTAAAGGTGAGGCAAAAGCAATATAATTCTCAGATAAAACCTATCACATTGTCCTACTCAACTGAAATATTCTCTTTGATTTTAAGCTTGTGCTGAATATCTCTACATTATTTTTCACATTCATCATACTATTTATCTAGTATTGTAAAACAAGTCCAAAAAACAATAAAGAAAACTCTACGGAAGATTGCAGAGCTGTTGAGAAAAGCCAGACTGATGAGAGAAAAACGTTACTGAGCACAAAACAACCTTCATTTTTTTAACGACGATGTTAATTATTTGGTAGTTAGGAAACAAAATTTTAAGCAATTTACTTACTAACACCATAGTTCATAATGTGCAGTTTAAGAGTAGTATATATTTGATACATTATTCACTATAAAGCTGTCCATTTAAATTTTCAAGAAATAGACCAGTATTGAATACTTTCATGTATAAACTCTGATTTACAAGAACAAATTACCATGATGAATGGGAGATGCTTGTAAAGAAGAGAGTGAACCAAATGTTTGGTGACAAGAAAAACAGATGTGGACATTATTTGGGTTGTTGGCAAATCCCCTGGTTTCCTAACCCCCATTCTGACTACAGGCTGTGACTAATTTTCCTGAGTTCCCTTAGGGGTGGGGGAGAGCTACGTTGTGTGTCCTCATCAGTGACGTGTCAGTGGAGGAAGGAAGCTACACCACGTGTGGACCAAGCACTTAATCCCATGGTGATGCCCTCCAGTGCCTTCTTTCCCTTGGCCACTGTGACCAGTCCTGTAGATGGAGGCTGCTCGGCTAGCTTTGGTCCCTGAGTGGAGACTACACATATCCTGCCCGCCCTGAGCTACAACAAAGAAAGGAGCTTCGGATGTTTCACATCACTGAAATTTGAGGACTGCTAATTACTGCAACATATCCTAGTGTGGAAGAATTAATACTGCCCCCAAACCTGCTCTTCATATTTTGGGGTTAAGGGGAAATATGCTTTACTTTCAAAATATATCCTGAACTCTACCTCTGCCTTCACTGTGGGTGAACCAGTGCAGACACGGTCACCTCCAGCCTGATTTCCCAGTGTGGATCCCTAAGTGATTCCTTTCTTTCATTCTTGTTCTCTACCCGACAAATGGACTCTCCACAGAGGAAGAGCAAAATCTTATTCATGTAAATAAGACTGTGTCAGCAGCTCTAATGTGTGCTTCTGTCTCTGGGTACCGGGAGTAGACCGAATGTGAGATTCATAGTAAAGTGTTCAAGGACTTTCAAGGACAAGATTTGTAAATTCCATCATTGTGTGGATGCCGGAGTTTCCAGGCATAAAATGGGATAATGCATGAAAAGGAAAGTTGTGATGACGTGAAGGGCTAAAATCAGAGACGACTTACCACGTGGCAGACACTGTTTAATTTTCAGAACATAAGAACTGGTCCCTACTTTATAAATGAAGACATTTAGTCATAGAAACGTTTTTATAAGCAACCTGTCCTGGTCACACAACCATTATCTGGTAGAGACGGGATTCAAATTCGTTCCAGAGCCTTAACATTTAACTTCTACCTCCACCAAAACCCCAAAAGCCCTGAAAGTTCTTTGGCGGCAACAGTCAAAGTGGGGGGACGATGTGCTGTAGGCCAGTGACAAGGCGATGAAAGTGTCTGTTGCGATGCTGCATGTAAAATGCACGTGTACTTTGTACATTGGTGCTTATCTGGATGCTCCACTGGTATCAGTTTTCCTCTGCTCTTCAGCTATAGGTAAGTGAATGTTCTTGGTGTTAACTTGGCAAATTAATGCATTTTGGAAGCGTAACTAAGAGAATAAACTTCAAAATCATTGGGTGGTAAGTCATTTTTTTTTTCAGTTGCACGAAAGGCTTCCTTGGCACAAGTCAGTATGTTATTATTCATTGTCTATCATATTCCACATTTTTTATGCTGCAGGTTGGCCTATCAAATGCCATTATCAGTTTCCAGTGAAAGGTCAGTGTTGCTGTGTGTGTCATTTCTGAGAGGACAGAACATGCATTCTGAGCAAAGTGTCAGCTCTGGATGAAGTTATTCATTAATTACTTGGTCTGCTGTTCACTGACTGTAAGAATATATATGCCACTGTGTTAATTTTTTTTCTTAAGTAGAATAAAAAATTGAAGAACTGAAAGAGACACCATCTAGTTTAACTTCCACATTCTGTAGGTGAAGAAATTGAGTCTAAGGTCAGTTAAATGACTTGCCCAGAGATTTAGAGCAAACTGAGAAACGGGGGTAAGTTTAGAACCATAAC
This sequence comes from Vicugna pacos, assembly GCF_048564905.1. Taxonomy (NCBI): domain Eukaryota; kingdom Metazoa; phylum Chordata; class Mammalia; order Artiodactyla; family Camelidae; genus Vicugna; species Vicugna pacos. Next base: position 6,614,914 of record NC_132994.1, on the reverse strand, counting down.
TGAGAGAGTCCAAGCCCGTGGTCCACATGTCTGTGTTATCAGTAAAATGAAATATCAGTGTGACACAGAAAAGTATGTCTATGTGTGGAAATTCACTAGGCGCATTTTGATAATAAATCAGAGGTTAAAAAGATGTGCTAGTTTAAGGATACCACATAATTAATTTTTCTTCCAAACCATAATGTAACCATTATATTGGTAGAAGTCTATTTTCTCTGAACTATCCATGATAAGTTTATTTTTCTGATTTTTTTATATCTATTTCTTTCTCACTTACATCTTCCAAAATTCACATCTGAGTTCACTTTCCTCTCCTCGCTTGTCTCGGCAAGATTAGTCTAGTGTTTTATCTTCCTGCAGTGTGTTATATTTCATTTCATAATTGTATAAAAAAAGCCCAGTCTACTTGACAGAATGAATTTTGTGCCCAGCCTGTAAGCGCTGTATGCTTGTGAATACCAGACAGTTTTCAAAATCACTTTCATTTCACCTCATATTATGTTACTCAATTTTCCCATCAACCTATAGAGAAGTAGGTGAGGTAGATTTTATTATCTTCGTTTCATTAATGAGAAAACTTGGGGCTCTACGGTTAGGTGACTTGCCCAAGGTCATGTTGGCATTAATTTGGTATTAAGTGGTGGAGCTCAATGTCCAGAAAACCTACTTTTTCTGTCTATTATCTAGTACTTTTTATCACTAGAGCTTTGTGAGATCATCAGCCTTACTATATCTTAGCCACCTGACATACACACCACCAAAGAGCTCCCCACATCCCTCCAAACAAGTCCCTTTCCAATTCCCTGAGCAGGGAATCAACCAACTGTGACCCACAGCTAAATTTGAAGTGCTGCCTGTTTCTTAAAATACATTTTATTAAAACACAGCCACACCCACTCATTTAGATATTTTCCATGGCTCTCCACTATAATGGCAAAGTTAAGTAGTTGGAACAGAGACCACATGGCCTTTGGCATTGAGAGTGTGCTGGCCCCTGCTATAGGGCAGGAAAAGCTAAAATACATTTCTAGACTCTCTTGCAGCTAACTCTTCAAGAAGCTGCAGAAATCTGTGGATGGGGCTTGCAGTAAGCGATTTTAGAGGACAGATTTGACTGGGATGGTTCCTGTTTCTGTTCTTTCCTGTGCTCCCTCTCCCTACATGTGCTGCACCTGGAGTTGCAGTAGCTACTTTAAATCCATGAAGTGAGAAGCATAAGAACAAATGATGGTTGGGTAGGAGGAAGAAAAGAACCTGGGTGACTAATGTAACCTCAGTAGCAGCCCAGGACTCCCTGAATACAAAGAATTTCCCATGCCTTTAAAGCATAGTTAGTAGAGTTGTTTGCTTGTAGCAAGGAAAACATTTCTAACGCATGCACTAGCATTTATGGGGGCCATAATGACATACTAGCTGTGATTAAGACCACTTACTACTGAATCGCTCTCGAGTCCAGCATCTTTATCGCTCTATGTACTCACACTCCATCGGTGATCTTATTTAGTCTCATGAACATAGATCCTACTGATGTTATGATGAGTCTTAAATGTATCATTAACCCAGTCAAATATCCAACTCACTACTCAGAAACTCCACATAGAGGTTCAATAGCATTTCAAACTGAACAGATCCGAAACCTGGTCCTTTTGAGGATTTCCCCACTTCAGATAACAGTAATTTTATATTTCCAGTTGCTAACACCAACAACTTTGGATTTGTCTCTTTTTTCACTCTATATTATCTATTTTAGAAATCAAATTGTCAGTCAATCAAAATATATCCAGAATTTCAGCTTTCCTCAATATTTCCTTCACTACCACCCTTGTCCCAGTCACCATCATCTCTTCAGTGCTTTTAAGACTTTTTTCAATATATACTTTGTCCGTAATTTTAGAAAATTTTAGTAGAATGTTGGTGCAAATAAACTGACCTGCCATTATGGGAAACACTGTGTCTACAGAAAACAGCGTCAAGAATCATTTAGATTATAAAAAGGACATCACTTGCAAGACTCAAGATTTTCTACAATTTCCTGTTACTCTAGAAAGTTTTTTTAAAGGTTATAACATAAATTCTTGTCTGAAAATGTATCCAGCCTTAATACACACAGACATTTATAACTAAAGCTAAAAGAAGCTGACTACTAGGAATAAAATGAACCTTCTTGTTTATTCTTCACCAAACATAAAATAATCACCAAATATCCATTTAAATAATAAACTTTAAAATGACTTCATGAGATAAAACTGATGCCAAGAGACATGAGGACTGTTGATTAGTATTTGGCAAACACTGGTTTGATCCATGAAATGCTGATCTATGCAAATTAAACTCTATCAGTGGTTTCCTTAAAGTATTACCTCGTTCTTTTTGGTTAGACTCTTGATGAGCTCTGTCCTTTTTCTTAGTTGGAACTGTTTAGTTTCTCTCTGTGAGGTTTCAAGAATTCAGGATAAAGGAGTGTTGATAGCTTTGATGGAAGGTTTCCTTTGAACCCCTATTCCTTCCACCACTAGAGGGATCACAGGACAGAATGCACAGGACAGAGTCACCAAAAGTCACCTGGCGCACAGAAATGTGGAGAAAGTCAAGAGTTGAAAATATGAACAAAGTCCCAGTTTTAGACACTAAGTCTAAAATAAAGAACAAATGCATAAAAATATCAGTCCCATATAAGATATTAACTCGAGACCTATTTACAACCAGCATTACATATATGGAAATGGATCCATTTGGAAGGAATCAACATGCTTGAGTTTCCAGTGCTTTATCTGAATGTTTTTATGGTCTACATAACTTCCTCTGAATAAGGAAGGCAAAATACAGAGGAAAGACTCACTGAGCATGTGTGTGTATGTGTGTGCATATTTTATACACGCATAGTATATAGAACCATGATATTATGCACAGGAAACATAACCTTTTGTTATACATCTAGGAGCTGGATATATTTATGTATTTGAAGCCCAAGTACAGCTTTCCCACTCAACAGAAATGCTATCTCTGGTGCTTGAAGGATATAAGGTTAAAATATTCATAATAGCAGCTCAGCCTCACAACTGAACAGAAATCTAGGTTGAAACAGACCAACACTACCTAGCATGTCAGGCTGGCTTATAACAGAGCAGCCACCTATTTCTTTTATGCCACTTTGATCCTATTCTAAATTGTACCGCCAGGTTCCCAGTGACTTGGAAATATTGTAGGGTCATTGCAGAATTCTATGTGTGGCTTTCCTGTCATTATATTAGAGGCAAACAAGACCCTTCATGTGACCACTGACACTGACAAGCAAAGACAGATGAAGAGTTCATGTTCTTCTGTTTTTGCATTTTTGAGACAATTTTTGTTGAAGTCCAAATTGACAGGAGTTTGGGGAGAATTCTGGGCAACGGCTGTTCTTAACAGTCCAGGCTGAGCCTAGAAGAGAGAAGACAGCTCTGCATGCTGAGAGTTCACCTTGTCCTCTCACGTTTGCCTTTCACTCTTAGTTATTGTTCTATTATTATTTTTTAAAGATTTGATGTCTATAAAATCGTCCTTTTAAAATGTGAATATAATATCTGAATGAGGGTGTAACTGACTCCACCAGTAGTCATTAACACCTTAGCAAGGATCACGTTATCACGTTAATTTGTTTCAGAGAGTTGAGCCTCTAGGAAATGGGACTCAGCACAGCTCCGTTTTGAAAATGAGAGCACTGAGAAGCATACCAAGAGTTCCCAACAAGATCAAACACGAACATGGCTTCTTATGTAGGGAAGTATGTCTGCATGACTATTGAAATATGTAATGGCAAAAAATCTATTGAGCATTCAACAATATGTTAAAGCTAGCAGTTACAAATTGTATTGGAGAGAGCCACTCCTGACGGGATGGAAATGGAGAAGCTGATCATTTTCCAGGGAAAAGCCTCGCATGCTTTTACCTAAAGAAATTATTTAAATTATTACATCAGAATAAATACAGCAGAATGGACTAGAATATGTTTTTTTTTAAATGCTGCTGCCAGAAAATGCAGACTTGTAAAGAAAATTGCATTATTTTTACAAAATAAGGAGACAATGTTCTTTGGAGACAGCGTTTATAAAATATTCTTTCTGTATATATATATTATATATATATATAATTAGTATCATATATATATATAAAATATATATATATATTATATATATTTCCATTATCTCCCCATGCCATATCTCCTGAGTCCCACACTATGTTTCATCCTATTCTATCTCCATTTATATGTCTAATAGACGCTTCAGACTTAAAATTTCAAAAATAGAATTCATCATTTCCCCTCTTCAGATCCAAATGTACTTCTTATTGGTTTCAGATCTAAATGAATGGTACAACCACTGGAAGAGGATTGCCAGAATACACTTATCCTTCTCTTTTCCTGCAAAAATTACCAAAGATTGGGCTTTAATAAATCAAGTTGAAAATTCAGCTGCAGCTTGTAACCAGTCTTTCTAATCCCTCTCTGACTTCTCCAAGGTCCATTGTCCATGTTCTATGAAGAGTAGCTCTGAGACCAGAATTTGTCACTTTTGTTTCAACAGGAGAGATACAAGAACAAAATAAAAACGGCTCGTCTTATCATCATCTAGACATTCCCTGTTCACATAAAATATTAATTAAAAATGTGTTCAAATGTGAGAAAGAGAACTACAAAGATGTATCAAATGTGAACTGAAGGTGTCCCTGGACACTCCCCTCACAGTGTTTGTCCATAAAGGGGCAGATGCTCTGCCTCTGGGACGTCTTGTCTTCCTCTGTTGAATTCTGGCATTGTATCATCATGTTATTCTATAATTTTCTGTTCCTTTCTAAATGCGCTGTGGTAGGCAGTGTCCAAAATGTCTCCTGATAATCCTGACTTCCCAACACTCAGTTCTCATTGCCCCCTGGATCTCATGACTTGCTTCTGATGCAGAGACCAGGAAAAATGTTGGCCTGTCCTTCAAAGACGACTTCTGCCTTGCTGGTACTCTCTCTCTGGCTCTTTTCACTTGCTCAGTCTAGAAAAGCTGGCTTCCCTGGTGTGAACTGCCCGCTGTAGGAACCCAGATATGAAGGGCTTGACTGAAGGCAGCCTCTGGTCATCAACCAGTAATAAGTTGAGGTCTCAGTCCAAAGCCCATGAGGACCTGAATCCTGTTGCCTACTATGTGGATGAACTTGGAGTGCATGCCTACTGAGCCTTGAGATCATTGCAGTCTTGTAAAGGACCCTTAGACAATTCAGTATCTTGTAATAACCTTTAATGGAAAAGTATATGAAAAAATGCATGTATGTATATGGAATGTTATGCTGTACACCAGAAATTGACACATTGTAACTGAGTATATTTCAATAAAAATTTTTAAAAAATTAAAAAACAAAAATAAAAAAGAGATCCAGCTAAGGTGGACCTAGATTTCTGAACTATAGAAGCTACAAAATAAAAAACCTGTTGTTTAAGCCACTGTCATTTGGGATAATTTATTATGCAGCAATAAATAACAAATATATTAGATTGAAAAATCCTGGAGATAAAATAAAAAGATATCTTGTTTTACATTAAATCCCTAACACAATCTCACTTGGATGGAATGAGGCAAAGGAGAAAACTTATTCACTTGATGTACCTAGAATTCAAAGAATCAAAAGCAAAACATACAGATAATTAAAGTACCTATTAAAAATTTGTATCTTGAACTGGAGTGAAACTAGAAAGTTTTGAGGAAAGAAAATGAGAAATGATTGTAAAAATTTAATTCATGTGAAATGGAAGAGAAAAATTTTTTTGCAAACAAAACTTTTTACCGAAGTGTTTAGATAACTACAAAATGATTTTTTTTCCTCACTGAGCACCAAGATTGAGTTGTGTACACAAAAGTAGTTTTGTGGTTGACTTTGGAAGTTGCATTGCTTGGGAAAATATAGGGAAAAGAATTAGACATTTACTGGAAACTGGAAGGACAAATATACTGAAGCCAGAGTAGGGAGAGTGGGAGACAGAAAATAAAAGAGAAAGCGAATTTCCTGGAGGAGCATAATAGGGGTTGCATAGTTTGTTCGTTTCATTTTTGTGGAAGTTTTGAAGTTTTAAATGTGTGTTTAGTTCACAGAAAGGACTTATCCACTTCAGAGTAGTTAGTACAAACACAGACAACCCCTATTCATAGAGAGAAAATTAATAGTCTTATATAATTCAGTAGGAGATGGATCTCTGAGCTGGAGATCATTTGCTCAAAGAGAACCTCCAAAATTTAAAGACGTCCTAGGGAGAATATTGGGGGTTTCCTTCGCTATGCAGTCAAGCTTTGAACCAGCGTTATCTAGATCTCAAAGACAGGACTCAGATGAGACATCGGTTACATATATTAACATGAGCCTAGTTAAATGAATCATGGCACTGCACTCTAATAAGTCACTACATTCTGAATCATTCAGGACTACCAAGAAAGTAGAAGCCACTTCAAGCAGTTTCCACCAGAGGAGTTTTAATTCGGTTACAGAGATAATAGAGAAGCTGGAACTCAAACACCAGGAAGCCATAACTGATCCCAGTTATGAGGGATAAAGTGAAGACGAGGTTTAACTCAAGCCAGGGCCAGTGCTAACAGACAGAGTCTACAATGACAGTCATGTGATCTTGTCCTGAAAGGATGGGAGCTACTCAAGATGCCCAGATGCTGGGCACTGCTCGGTACAAAGAGGAAGGTGCAGGGGGGTATCCTATACTTCTATTTCTTCCATCATTTGCTGATGCAGCTTTCATTGTCCAAGGAGCAGGTGATAGGGTGTCTTGGAAAATACGGAGTTAGCACTCCTGCTGCACAGAGCAGAGTAGGGGAAGAAGTAAGGATAGATCAGACCCATCCAGGATGGGCAGAACTTGTATGGAAGGAGAGAGTGTTGTTAAATAACTTCATTAGGAAGCGTGAACCTAGAAGTATAAACTAACAATGAGGATACAATGGCCGTGAAACAATTTTTCCAGACACTAGCTGTGATTCACACTCTGATTTCTGAGCTCCCTCAGGTTGCCAGTGCTGTCAAAGAACTTAAGTCAGGGCCCATTTGATTCTACGAATCACTTCAGCTCAGATCCCATAGCGTTGCTGCTTCCGTAATGTCTAATCTGATTCTGGGGCAGTCCAACTGTTCAGTCTCACTTAACTGCATGAGTCCTGAAAGCACCGACTTGCTTTGCTGAACTGTCCCTGCATTTCAGGATCCGTTTATGCTCAGCACTGTACATCAGAGACAGGAAAGCACGGTCAGACTTTTGGGGTCGCTGAAGAGTGGTGGATGCACAAAAACCTCCTCCTCTCATCATTCTAAATGACTTTCTAGGAAATAAACAACTACGAGTACCTATAATGTTCCCATAAAGCCAAAGAACTCTCACCCTACCTCCTTCCTGTCTTCTATAAGGATCAGGAAGTTATCTCCCAGCAGTAAGGACATGTCTGTATATTCCTCCTTCATCCTCAATACCAATATAGTCACTACAGTGCAATAGTTCTTATCTTTATTTTCTATCAGGGACATGTGACACTCTCTCACATCAAAAAAAACCTTTATTTTCTTGGTATAAAAAGTCACAGGATGACTATAAATATTTTTATTTATTTTGTTTTTAGCCTTCAACCAACGTATTTACAAGTTAGTTACAAATTGATGGGACAACCATTTGACTGATTTTCTTCATTATTTATTAGTTCTTAAAACAATTTTCTTAAAACGTGAAAGTTTCTGTATAAATAGCAACACGAAAACTCTTTCAACTTGAAATAGCTTATGGATTGACGGTATGTGTGTAAACGTGTGTTGTTTTCCTTTGTTTTCTGTAATAATTACACATGGACCTGAGCTTCAGTGATTAGCTTCTTTTATAACTTAGATAAGTTTTTATCTGTGGTTACATAAATAGACTGATTAATAAATAAACTGTTATTTTATTTACTTTTGTGAAATTTACTCTTATGAAAAACTTTTTTTTTCCCCCAGATTTTGATGGCTTCCTAGTTATTGACCTGCTGCTATAAGTTCAAACTCAGTTTTCCTCTCGACTGGTAGATATCAGAAATCCTATCAAAAGTGCTAAAGATTCTGAACCACATAGTACTGGGTGTCAAAAATTTGTAGTGACATCTCTATACCAGGCGAGAGTCCATTAGAAAGGCCACCGAGTTCTGTTCTCACAAGTATTGTCCACTGAACTGAACAAAGAAATGCTCAATAAAAGGGAAAAAAATTAAATTAGAGCTGTTCTGACAAAAGTAGATCACTAAAAGGAAGGATTTAGGACCACAGCACTGAAAGACATAGGGTAGGGCCAGGGACCAACTTGCTCTAGGACCTGATGGGGTCTCCCCAAGACAGACCAGCCCTCGTGTCCTCCACTCCCCCTTTGTCTGTGGAAAAATTTTAATCAAAAAATAAATTTAATTAGAGAAATGAGAAAATGCAGAAACAAAGGAAAGCAGTCAAGCAAGACAAAGTAATAATAGTTCAGCCATTAAAGAAATTCAAAGAACTTTAGTTCCTCCTCAAGGGCTAGAGATAATATTCTGCATATTTATTCTGAATATCCTTTGAGCTATTTTGCATTTAGTGAAACCCACACCAGTTGGAGGAAGTTAACTGCATGATGACCAGACTGTAGCCATGACATAAGCTGCTCCATCTTGCATTATTGCAAGGAAATGGGAACAAGGAAATGGGAACAAACTGACCTTGGGAGATGAAAATTAACTGTACTTAACACAGTCGAGATGACATTGATCAGATCACCTTATGACCAATTTCAAGATAATTCTTGGAGCTAACTGTGCTGTCTGCATGTAGCCCTCCCTTGCTTCTGCACATCCCTGAAACTCCTCTTAAAAAGCTCTTGCCCCTGATGTAGTGAGGAATGGGTTCTTTGGGATATGAATCCACCTTCTCCACAGGATTGCAAACTTCCTCAATAAAGCTATCTTTTCTTCTACCCAACACTTGTCTCTCAGTATTGGATTCTTGAACTATGAGCAGCTAAATCTGAGTTTGGTAACAGGTAAGTGTATGGGACAGCACTATGGTTACTTGTTTTTAAAAGAAATTATAAAAAGAGAAAGTCAAAGAATCTTCTACAGATTTAAATATGTCCAAATCAAAATATGCTTGTCTAAGATTGATGAGCCAGGGGCAAAATATTTGCATCCCCAAAGATGTTTTCTCTCTTCTTTTTCAGCCCATCTAGCTGCATCTTCCTTTCACTTTTGGTCCATCTAAGTCCTATTGCATTTGTAAATAATTTAAATTTGTCTTAACTTTGCTAATTTATAGCCAAATGTTCATCAATCTGCTGAACAACTTGAAAATACTCCTTTACATTTGTCTTTTAAAGAAGGAAGAAATTTTTGGGGGCAACTTTTTTTTTTTTTGCTCTGTCACATACAACATGTGTTATAGTCAGTACATTTTTTAAATAATTTTTGGATTAAAAGAATAAATTTCATTTCAACAGTTAGCTTTTATTGTGCAGAGGTTCTATTTGGTATACAGAAGCTTTATGAAATCAAACTACATAACATTCAGATAGTCAGCGCTTGATGAGGAAAAATATAATCAAATGCCAGGAAGTGAACTGTGAAATTTAAGACCATGTGCCCCACATGAACTCTCTGACTGTGGTGACCTCAATGATCAAGACTTAGATTTCCAGTAAAATTCAGGAAACTTTATTATTGTTGAAGAATTTGCTACTGGTGCATGTATACAGTTCCTGGAAATTTTTATAAACATCTGAGCACATTTCTTGATGCATTCTCAACAACCCAAACCCCCCTTTTTAAATTGGAATGTGGTTCTGATTAGATTCATTCTTTTTAAAGGTAAGGTTTTTATATCATCTTTTTATAACCAATATTTTATTATGTCAAAGCAAAAAAGAAATGTAAATTATGTGTGTGCATTTAGAAATAAAAGAAGTAATTACTGCAAGCAATATAACAGACTGTCAAATATTATTCTCATAACATCTATAAACACATGAGCCAATATGTCATTTTATTTTATCTTTTGTTGGTGTTGAGGGAATAGAGTTTAAGAGCAAGAGCTTTGGAGTCAGAATGCCCTGAGCTAATTCCCATCTCCAATTCTTACTTGCTGTGTTCCCGCAAAGATTCAAAATTTCTTTCAATCTTGCTCTTCTCAATTTTAAAATGATTTTAATTACATATACTTTATGCAGTTATTGTAATAATTGAGTTAATATAATTAAATTTTTTAGTAAAATTTCTGTCACATAGCAAATACTCCTTAAGTTATGGTTGTTAATACTAATATTTCTAATAATATGTTCTTCATTGCTTTTCTATGGATGTTGGTTAAATTGAATATTTGGACTATTTAAAATTTGACTTCTCTGAGATGCATTGAACTATTTTAAAAATAGACTTGCTGGGTTCATATTATTGCTGAAACCATTCATGAAATTAAAGCAATCTCAGAATTCACAACCATTTTCTTCCAGAATTGAAAAATAAAGGAAGCTGTGTTCCTTTAAAATAAAATTTTAAAAGAAGTGTACTGTTCTTTATTTTATTTTATGAAGCTAAAGAAAATTTAGAAGGAATACTCCAAAAACTTAAGTAGAATTAATTTAAAAAATTAAGGTCGCTAGTAAAGTGATTATAGAAAGGCCAGCATACAATAAGTCTATAAAGGGACCACATCCCCGAGTCCAGTGTCCTGTACGTCTGCTCCTGTCCTTCTATCTCGCACTATTCTATAGCAGCCAGAGTTTTTGTAAACCATGAAATAAGTTATGTGATTTTTCCATTATAAATCATTACACTTAAGATACAATCTAAATCCTTCATGTGAGTTTATAAAACCTGTGGGATCTATTCCTTGCCTCACACGCTCCCCTAAGCACCTACCTCTCACTCTTCTGAGTCCATGAGGCTTCACCCAGAGCTTTCTGTCTACACCTGGGACACATTTATATTCATTCCTGGAAAAGACACTATGTACTTGCCTTTTACTCTGCCTGGAAAGCTCAGGATCTGGATTTCAGCACAGTTGTGACAGTCTTATAAGTCACATCTGAACACATCAATGCCTCCTTACAGAGGCCTTCCCCAACTCTCAAGTCAAATGCAGTCGAAACCCCCTCCCTATCACCTCCTTCAGCTGCTGCAGATCATACCACTCTTCAGCGCTTGCTGTTCTCTGAAAGTCCCAGTCATTCTTTATTTTTTCTAGCCGTTGATTGCAAGCTCCTTGAGGCCAAGAATTCTGTTCACCTTTTCCATTGTTGCATTTCCAGCACCCAGAACATTTTTTCCTAAATGATAATAACCCAATACATATTAGTTTAATGACCAGGTGAAAAGATACAAATTAAAGGAGAAGCCTGTCTACAGGATCTCATTAGTAAATCTGGAAAAAAAGTGTTAGGAACAAAACTTCAGTGGCAATGAGCATGGGGGAGAGTGTCTCATCCTTAAAAACTTGAAAAGTTTTATTAAAAAACAGCAATTTAAAAACAGCTAAGTGTGGCAGAAGTGTCCACAAATACACCAGACTTAGTGTAAATGATACACACAACCAATTATCATCAAATTGTGTAGTCTGTCCTCCATAGGCTTCACGTCTTAAGCACCAGACATGCTTAATTTTAGGTTCTCACCATCCCTCCCTGCCCTTTAATTAGGTAATATCTTTAAATTACAAATTTTATTCTCACTTGAATCAGGAGTCAGTGGAGGAGGGAGGGGATAGCTCAGTGGTAGAGCATGTGCTTAGCATGCACAGGGTCCTAGGTTCAATCCCCAGTACCTCCAATACATAAACAAACAAACAAATAAATAAACAAGCAAACCTAATTGCTCCCCCCCCAAAAAAAAACAAGCAAACAAACAGAAAACAATCAGTGGAAATCACTGTGTTGTAATCAGCATATGACTTACGGACCAAATCCAGCTGGACATCTGTTTTTGTAAACAGAATTTTACTGAATCACAGCCCCACCATTTGTTTATGTATCACCTATGACGGCTTTAATGCTATAATGACAGAATAGTTGCAATACACTGTGATGTCTGAAAAGCCAAAATATGCATCATGTCCCCCTTTCAGGAAAAGATAAATCATTGCTTTGTAGAGATTGGAAGCCGTGTACACTTCAAATTATTTACCTGAAGCAGCTTTATAAAGACATACGCTTCTTTTTCTTTTCCCATGCAACATTCAGGATTACCTCTCGGGTCTCTTTTTAGCCTTTGAACATTGGCAAACAGACATTACTTCATTTTGACTAGCTTCTTAATAGGACTGTGTATTGACAAGTTGCCTGGTTTAGCAGGCAGCCAATAAACCACAGTCTACATCAGTAGATCATGCTATCTTAAAACTTTCAAAGAAATGATTAGTTTCTCTAAAGGGATAAGAGATTACCAACATTGCAAAATAACATTCTGCCTAGGAAAAAAGATCTTTACTTTGTTGTGCACAGCTACACTGTATAGCTTGTTGATGAAGTGTATACACAGTTAAAAACTGTAGCTTATTTAAAAAAAACCCTTATGTTTATGATGTGTATACTAATATATACTTCGATGCTTATCTGAAATACCTTCATTTTTAATTTGCATATCATCAGTCATGGTAATAGGAAAAGTTCTCACTTAGTACAGAAAGTTTGAATTTTGACCCCCCAAAATAGGTAAAGCGATGCTTTTGAATTCCCTCTTCCCAAAGTGTATGTGTTTACAGTTAATGTGAACCCAATAGTGAATTTCCACATATAAACAAAGTGCCTGACATAGTCATGCCGAATGCATTTGATTTGGAACTAAGGCCTTTTTCCAGATGCTTAGAACTTATTCATACAAAAACACATTTTTTATTTAAAGGCTTCAAGATCTCTTTATGGTAGGGATCATAAAAGATGGAAACTTTCCTTTCTGTAATGATTTCTGTCCTCTTTGGCCTTTCAAAAATATTAGCTACAGCTTAGGGTCAGAGAAAAATAATGCCAATCGCCAGAGATTGTTTTGTCCTTTGTGGTGTCAGTAGCATCCCTCACTGGTCACTCTGATCTCTTCTTGGCAGCTTCTCTGCCTTCACATAGGTAGCTATGATTTGTATGATTTGTAAAATTTGAAAATTTTAGTGCTAGACATATTAGTGCCCTATTACACTCATGGTCATTATCATCAAATGAGTCCTTAATATGGCAAGATGGCCTCGCTTCATTTTCCAGCAAATTGTCCTTTGCCTCGGTGCAGTAGTTATTTAAAACCAATGCAGCAAAATAGAGTCATTGAGAATCTACCCTGTTGGGCACATGTGAGTCGACTATGGCTTTGCCACACAGGTGACCTGGGGACAGGGTTTAACCTCTCCACTTTTCAGTATGCTATTTTGTAACATGGTGATGATAGCAAAACCTACCACACATGCCTATGGTGGCATCAAAGGCACTTAGCATACAGGTGGCCCTAATAAAAGAATGAGCTATTTTCACCATGATGTCCCTCTCCTTCCTCATCATTGTCATTTTCAAATATCTAACCTATTTGTCATTCTTTCAACTGAGAAAGTAGAACCAATTCAACAAGATTCACCCTGAAGCCTTCTGTCTCTGCTTTTATCATGTTCTTTCCCACCTAATGCCCCTTTCTCTTTCCTCTAGTCTCCATGACTTCTTATGGAATTCTATCCATTCTTCAACTAGTTGCCCTTTTATGGATCGTTCCTGGAAGAAATAGAAGTTCTTTCATAAAAAAAAAATTATGGAGCTACAGTACTTCTGCTGAATGGCTCCTTCTACATGGGTCCACATCATGGTTCCCCTTACCCCTTTGGAGCGGTGAAGGCTTTTCTTTGTCACTAGTCAATGGGTGCTTCACAAACCTACATATGTTTCCTTATCCTGCTCACACTTCTGTAAATAGTTCCTGCACTGAAACATCATATTTAAAACTTTCTGTGTGTGCTTCCTCTTTGTGCCAGGATCATGACTGATACGGGTGCCTGTGAGCTTCATGGAGTCAGTAGGAGCTCTGAGCTGATAATCTGGGGATTTTAGTCATTGAAATTGTGTTGACGGTTTAGTACATGCAAGATATTGAGAATCTGAACAATCAACAGTGATGACTGAAGGCTAATAGGAAATGTATGATAAGATGTGTATTTCATGAAAAGAATCTTGCTATTTATCTCAGAAATGAATTTCTCTTCTTTTCTAAAATAAACACCTTGTCCAATCCTTACTTTATTCTAAACACTAGAATATTTATTTGTGATCACTACATGCTTTGAAACAATATTCATGTGACATAAAAAAGGAGGAAGTGAATAACTCTCCTTGTTTCCTTGGCCACAATCACAGCTCTCCCACTGAGCAGGAAGCACATGCCATGTGAGAGGCACCTACATCCTTTTTAGTAAGACACACTTAACATTCATCTTTTGAAGCACAAAGAAAGCATAAAACCTTAGGAAACATATCTTCAAGTATTGTTAAAAATCAATTTGTCTGATAATCACATCATGGAATAATCCTTGTTGTAGTAATTGCATACTTAAAATTTAAGATTCTATGCCATGTCATACTTGAATTCTATGCATCTACTTTCTGTTTTTTCTGTTCTTGCCTCTAACATCCTATAGCATCTGTGGAGATTACAAAGTTTCAAATGCCAGATGGCAATACAATCATTAAATTCAAACCAATTTCATTGCAGTTTCAGTCACAAGACAGAATGATTGAATTTGTAAATGATTTCATTCTGGTTGTTATTATTATTTTTTAATTTTTTTTACATGAGAACAAAGAGTTGAATTTTTAAAATAGATTATGTCTGTGGATTATAGGTTTTCTCTACTAAGCTCACCTTGGAAGTCTTTAAAATTGTTTGACTACACCTTTCTCTGAAGATTAATGTAGTAAAAAAGATACAAACATAACAGCCTACACTTTGAACAGAAAATAATACAAAATATTAATATTCTACATAACTTCTTGAAAACTTTTTGATAGCATTCTTGATACAAAAACAAATAAAAATACAAATCCAGCAAAATTTTGTTCCTCACTGGGAGGTGACATCAACAAGATGGTGAAATAGGAAGACCCGTGCCCTTGTTTTCCCTCTGAGGTACCAATTCAGTAACACATGGACCAACTCCCATTGTGGGAAACCCAGAAATGAGTTAGAAGGCTCCTGTGCCACAGATGAGCACAAAACCAGCTGCATCAAAGGAGGTAGTTAAGTCTATGGCACTAACTTGCCAGAGCCCCTCTGCCAGGCTCACAAGACACAATCAAAAGGAAACACCCAACTCCCAGTTTCTCCCTGAAGAGGGAAAGAGAAGATTGAAACATTTGGACTTTTTGAGGGGCTATCTGAGACACTGGTTTGTGTCTTCTCTGAACCTAAGTGCTACAAGAAGTCATCAGGTGGAGGAGCTGAGAACAAAGGGAGCAGCTTGAATTCTCATGGCTCTCAATGGCTATTGCCTCTCCCCTCGGCTCATTGTGAGTCCTGCCCAACTCGGGGCACTGACAAGACCTGGTGTACTGTAGATGCTTTGGGACCACTGAGAACAATGACAACAAAAACTGGGCGGCTTATGACAGCTCCACTCAACCCGCAGTACTGCAGACAGACACCATAAGGAGCAAGATACTGCCAGCCCCTGAAAAAGTAAACTGGGAAAACCTCTTTAATTGGAAATTTACTTACATATGCCCAGAGAAAAATCGTTCACAAGAAAGACTTGAGAGCCCCTGGAATCTCTAGCTTGGTGAAGCTCTCTCTATGAAGCTAGTCCATAAAGACTGGGAGAGAGTGCTGTTTCTTGAAATGTGTGGATTCTAACACAAAGTAATAATGCACACACACACACACACACACACACAGACAGACACACACACTCACACAAGGAGCATGGGTTCAACAAAAGGAAAAGAAAGCTTTTTCAAAAACTGACCCCAAGGAAATAAAGGTACATAAATTACCTGACAAAAGAATCAAAAATAATTACAAGAAAGATGCTCAAAGACCTCAAGAAAATGATGAATAAATAAAATGAGAATATCAACAAAGAAATAGAAAGAACAAACAAATTAAGAGCTGAAGAATACAATAGCTGAATTTAAAAAGTCACTAGAAGTCTTCCACAGCAGACTTGATCAAGCAGAAGAAAGAAACTATGAACTCAAAGACATGTCACTTTAAATTGTTCAGTCAAGAAGCAAAAAGAATAAAATGATGAAGCAAAGGAAGAAAGACTAAGAGACTTAACAGACCCCCAAAAATATATATATATATAAAATTGGAGTTTCAGTAGGAAAAGTGAGAGGAAATGGAGCAGAAAGCTAATATTAGATAAAATAATAAATCATGAAGATTAAAATCATATCAAGTATATTTTTGATAATGTGGAATCAATATAAGAAGGAAAACTGGAAAATTCACAAATATGTGGAAATGAAACAACATGCTTTCCAATAACCAATAGATCACAGAAGGACTCAAAAGAGATTTTTTTTTCCTAATTTCTTGAGAAAATATCTTGAGACAAATGAAAATGTAAATACAGCATACCAAAACTTACGAGATGCACCAAAAGCAGAGGTAATTGGGAAGTTTATAATGGCAAATACCTGAATTAAAAATAAAAGTGATCTCAAATAAACAACCTATTTACATCTCATGAAAGTAGAAAATAATAGATCAAGTCAAAAGTTAGCAGAAGGAAGCAAGCAATAAAGATTAGAGTAGAAATAAGCATTATAGAGAATAGAAGAACAATAGGAATAAATTTAAGTGTTGGTTATTTGAAAGGATAAACAAAACTGACAAACGTTTAGTTAGGCTAACTAGAGAAAGAAAGAGAGAAACTCAAAATTAGAAATGAAATAGGATACACTACAAATGATGCCACAGAGATAAAAAAAAATCGTGAGATTTCTGTGAAAAATCATACACCAATAAATTGGACAACATAGAAGAAATGGATACATTCCTAGAAATACACATTCTACCAAGAGTCAATCATGAATAGACAATCTAAGAAAACTAGTAACTACTAATGTGATAGAATAAGTAATCAAAAACCTCCTAACAAAGAAAAGTGCAAGGCCAGGTGATTTTGCTGGAGAAATCTCTCAATCATACAAAGAAGAATCAACAGAAATCCTTCTCAAAATCTTCCAAACAAATGAAAAACAGAAAACATTTTCAAATTTGTTTTATGAGGTCAGCATTATTGTCATAGCAAAGCTGAAAAAAAAACAAAACTGAAGACCAGTATCCCTGATAAATATAGATTCAAAAATCCTCAACAAAATATTAGCAAGCCAAATCCAATAGCGCATTAAAAATATAATACATAGTTACCAAATGGGATTTATTCATGAGATGCAATAGCCATTCAACCTACCAAAAAAAAAAATCAATGTGATAATGTGGTGTATCACATTAACAGAAAGAAGGATAAAAATCACATGATCTTCTCAATAGACATAAAAAAGCATTTGACAACATTCATCATCTTTTTATATAAAACACACTCAACTCACTAACAGAAGGAAGACCATATATAAAGGCCATATATAAAAATTCTCAAAGCTAACATCATAATCAAAGGAGACAAACCAAAAGCTTTTTTGCTCAGATCAGGAACAAGACATGCATACCGCGTCTCAACCATGTGTTTTCCAAATAGCACTAGATGTCCTAGTTAAAACAATTAAACAAGAAAAAGAAAGAAAAGACATTCAAATCAGAAAGGAGGAGTAAAATTCTCTTTGTTCACAGATGACATAATCTTATACACAGCAAACCCTAAAGATTCTGCATACACAAAAAAGTTTAAACAAACAAACAAATTCAGCCAAGTTGCAGGATTCAAAATCAACATACAAAAATCAGTTATATTTCTATACACTAACAAAAATAATCTGAAAATGAAATTAAGGAAACAATTCCATTTATGATAACACAAAATAATAAATTACTTAGGAATAAGCATAAACAAGGAAATGAAAGAATTATACATTGAAAGTTACAAAACATTGCTGAAACAAGTTAAAGAGAACACAAATAGAAAGATAATGCATTGTCATGGATAGTTAGAATTAATATTGTTAAAATATTAATTTCATTGAAAGTGATGTACAGATTGAATGTAATCGCTATCAAAATCTCAATAGTATTTTTTTCAGAAACAGAAAAAACAATCTAAAATTCATAAGGAACCACAAAGTACCCCAAATAGCCAAAACAACAACAACAAAAAACAAACAAACACACACACACAAAAGCAAACTTGAGCAAGAAGAACAAAGCTGAAAGTCTCATACTTCCTGACTTCAGAACACATTACAAAGCTAGTAATCAAAACAATATGGTACTTGTATACATACAGACATATAGATCAATGGAACCAAATAGAAAGCTCAGAAATAAATCCACAAATAAATGATCAAGTACTCAAGGGTGGGAAGACTAGACAATGTTGAAAATTAGTATCTTCAACAAATGGAGTTGACTAAATTGGATATATGCATGCCAAAGAAGAAAATTTGACCGTTTTCTTACGTTACACACACACACACACACACACACACACACACACACACATAAATGCAAAATGGCTTAAAGACTTACAGGTAAGGTCTGAAACTATAAACTTCTATAATAGCTTCTATAGGAAAAGCTTCATAATATTAGCCCTGGCAGTGATTTCCTGGTTATGATACCAAAAGCAAAGGTAACAAAAGCAAAAATAAATATGTAGGGATATAGCAAAGGTAAAAAGCTTTGGCGCAGTAAAGGAAACGGTCAACAGAGTGAAAAGGTTATCTACAAAATGGGAGAAAATATTTGGAAACCATACATCTGACAAGGGGTTAATATACAAAATATATAGGGAAGCCACACATCTCAATAACAAAAAATCAAATAACCCAATTAAAAATGGGTGAAGGACTTAAACAGACATTTCTCCAAAGACATACAAATGGAAACATGTATATGAAAAGATGCTAAAAATTACTAATCATCAGAGAAATGCAAATGGAAACCACAATGATATATCATCTCACACCTCTTAGCATAGCCACTATGAAAAAAACAGTCAAAACAAAACAAATAGAAAATAATAAGTGATGGTGAGGAGTTGGACAAATTGGAACCCTTGTTACATTGTTGATGGGAATGTTAAATGGTGCAAGCACTATGAAAAAACGTATGGAGTTTCATCAAAAAATTATAAATGAAACTACCATATGATCCAGCAATACCACATCTGGGTTTTTAATCCAATAGAATCGAAAACAGAATCTTAGAGAAATATCTGCACTCACACATTTACTGCAGCATTACCCACAATAGACAGGAGTCAGAAATAAACTAAATGTCAATCATCAATGAATGGATAAATAAAACAAATATATATTGATCTTCCTCAATTTATGGTGGAATAATTATGTCCTGGTAAGCTCATTGTAGTTGAAAATATTTTAAATCAAAAATGAATTGACTACATCTAACTTATCAAAATTCATTGCTTAGAGTAGCCTATCTTAAATGTGCTCAGAACACTCATATTAGCCCACAGTTGGACAAAATCAACTAACACAAAGCCCATTATATAATAAAGTATTGAATCTCTCATGTAACTTAATGCACACTGTAGTGAATTGAAAAACAGAATCATGTGAATACAGAATGGTTGCCGAGTGTCTCATTGTTTGCATTTGGGATCACATGGCTAAGTGGGAGCTGTGACTCACCAACACTGTCCGGCATCACAAGAGAGTATCATACCACATGTCGCTAGCCCAGGAAAAGATAAAAATTCAATACCTGAAGCACAGTTTCTACTGAATATATGTCAATTTTGCACCATTGTAAAAGGGAAAAATCTCAAGTCCATTGTAAGTCAGGGACTGACTATATAAGTACAGTGGACTATTACTCAGCCCTAAAAAAGAGGGATATCATGTCATATGCTACAATATGGATGAACCTTGAGGATATGATGCTAAGTGAAATAAGCCAATCACAGAAGTACAAATACCGCATGAGTTCACTTATATGTCATTTAATGGAGTAAAACAAAGAGAAGCAGAAATTAGAATGATGGTTGTGGAGGTAAGGTGGTAGGATAGGCAGTGGGAATGGGGAGTTGTGCAATGGGTTTGGAGTTTCAGTCATTTGAAAGTCCCAAGTCTAAAATTAAATAAGATCCTGATGATTGTACTCTGTTTCTTTTCAATCTCAAGTAAACATTAATTCAAAAATTAAAAAAGTATTGGTTTTGAACTTTATTACAAAATCATCATTGTATTCATATATAGTATAGAAAAGAATCTAAAAGTAAAGTCTACTGATGGCAGTATAATAAACTGACTCATTCTATTTTCCCAATTTCATTCTTTTATTATATAGCTTAATAACAAATAATTATCAAATTATAAATGCTGATCCATATTTTGTTCTTTACAGTACAGTTTTGTTGTACAAAGTTTAATTTTACTGACAATTAAGACAATGGCATTATTAATTAAATCTAACACTCTATTATTTCAGTGCTAAATACATTAATTTATTCTCTCCACATAGAAAAGAATAGTCTCTGAAGAAAAATGTATTAAAATTAAGTCAGCATTAAGACTTCCATGCAAAAATTGAATGAGGAAGGGAAATTTAATAAGGGAACTGAGTTTTTGCTTTATCTTATATTCTCCATGATATTGCATAGCAGAATTTCAATGGCAGGCTTCAAGCCCTTATCCAAGCTGATTCCTTAGACATGAAGAATGTGCAGGCAAAAGATATAGAACTCCTGGGTTAGAGACAAGGACTTTTTATTATTCACACCATGACAGACCACATGATCATCAGTTCTCCATGTCTTCCCATCAAGATGGCCTTGACATTTATTTCTCTCAGTTTGACTAAATTTTAGGCAGATTTCTTCCTGACTTCAGGCAACTAACCTCCCTTTTTATAGAGCATTTATTATAGAAAATTTGCAATTAATTCATTTTGCATTTATTTTTGTATAGGGTGTGAGAAAATGTTCTAATCTTATTTTTTTACATGTAGCTCTCCAGTTTTCCCAACACCACTAATTGAAGAGACTGTTATTTTCCTCTATTATATAGTCTTGCCTACTTTGTTATAGATTAATTGATCAGAGTTGTGTAGGTTTATTTCTGGGCTCTATGTCCTGATCCATTGATCTATGTATATTTTTTTGTGCCAGTACCATACTGTTTTAATTATTGTAATTTTCAGTGTAGTCTGAATTCAGAGAGCATACTGCCTCCAGATCCATTCTTATTTCTCAATATTGATTTGGCTATTTGGGGTCTTTTGTGTTTCCATACATTTTTTTTTTAAATAGTCTCAGTTCTGTGAAAAATGCCATTGGTAACTTGATAAGGATTGCATTGAATCTGTATATTGCCTTGAGTAGTATGACCATTTTAACAATTAAGATTCTTCCAATCCAAGAACACAGTGTATTGTTCGTGCCACCTGCAATTTCCTTCGTCAGTGTCTTATAGTTTTTGGAGTGTAAGTCTTTTACCTCCTTAAGTAAGTTTATTTGTAGGTATTTTATATTTTTTGATGTCATTGTAAATTAGGTTGTTTTTAAATTTCTCTTTCTGATAGTTCATTGTCAGTATATAGAAACGCAACAGATTTCTGTATATCACTTTTGTATCCTGCAGCTTTACTGAATTCATTGATGAGATCTAATGTCTTTCTAGTATCATGTATAGTATCATGTCACCTGCGGTGACAGTTTTACTTCTTTCTTTCCATTTCTGTTCTTTTACTTATTTTTTCTGGGCTGTCTGCTGTGGTTAGGACTTCCTATACTATGCTGCATGCAAGTAGCAAGAGTAGGCATCCTTGTCTTGTTTCTAATATTAAGGAAATACTTCCAACTTCTCACCATTGAGTATGATGTTAGCTGCGGGTTTGTCATCTATGGCCTTTATGACATTTGATATGTTCCCTCTATGCTCACTCTCTGAAGAGTTTTTATCATAAATGGACGTTAAATTTTGTTAACTTTTTCTGCATCTATTGAGATGATCGTATGGTTTTTATTCTTCAGTTTGTTAATGTGATGTATCCCATTGTTTGCTCTGCAATTTTACTGAAACATCTTTGCATCCCTGAGCTAAGTCCCACTTGATCACAGTATGTGATCTTTTTATTGTACTGTTAAATTCAGTTTGGTGACATTTTATTGAGGATATTTTCATCTATATTTTAAAATAATATTGGCTTGTAATTTTCCTTTTTTTTTTGTAATATCTTTGTCTGGTTTTGGGGTCAGGGAGATGTGGGCCTCATAGAATGAGTTTGGAAGCATTTTTTTCCTCTGCAATTTTATGAATAGTTTGAGACGGTTATGTGTTAACTCTTCTCTAAATGTTTGGTAGAATTCACCTGTGATGCCATCTCATCCTGGACTTTTGTTTGTTGGGTCTTTTTATTATTACTAATTCAGTTTCATTACTGGTAATTGGTACATTCATATTTTCTACTTCTTCCTGGTTTAGTCCTGGGAGATTGTACACTTCTAGGAATTTATCTGTTTCTTCTAGGTTGTTCATTTTATTGGCATATAGTTTTTCATGGTAAACTCTTATGATCCTTTGTATTTCTGTGGTGTCGGTTGAAATTTCTCATTTTTAAAATTTAAGTTTTAAATTTAATTGATTTGTGCCCTCTCTCTTTTCTCTTATGTATGGCTGAAGGTTTATTGATTTTGTTTATCTTTTCAAAAGAACCAGCTCTTAGTTGTATTGCTCTTTTCTATAGTGTTTTAAAAATCACTGTTCATTTATTTCTCCTCTGATCTTTATGGTTTATTTCCTTCTATTAGCTTTGAGGTTTCTTTGTTCTCCTTTTTCTAATCCCTTAAGATATAAGGTTAGGTTGTTTATTTGAGATTTTTCTTGTTTCTTGAGTTTAAAATACTCAAAATGGGTTAAAGATTTAAATGTAAGACTGAAAACCATAAAACTCCCAGAAGAAAACATGGGCAGAATAGTTTTTGACATAAATAGTAGCTATATATATATATATATATATATATATATATATATATATATATACACATAGTATATATAGTAGCTATATATATATATATATCTCCTAAGGCAAAGGAAACAGAAGCAAGAAGTTAAAAATGGGACATAAATTTAAAAGATTTTGCACAGCAAAGGAAACCAATCATTGACAAAAAAGACAACATATTGAATTGGAGAAAATATTTGCAATTGATATGATCAATAGGAGGTTAATACTCAAAATACATAAACAGCTCATACAACTCAATATCAAAAAGTTTTTTTTTAAATGGGCAGAAGGCTTGGACAGACATTTTTCCAAAGAAGGCATACAGATGGCCAGTAGGCACATTAGAGGATGCTCAAGATCGCTAATCATCAGAGAAATGCAAATCAAAACCACATCACCTCACACCTGTCAAAAAAAAAACCCACAAAAAATTAATGTTGGCCTGGATGTGTAGAAAACGGTACCCTCATACACTTTGGGTGGGAATGTAAATTAGTGGAAAACAGTATGAAGATTCCTCAAAAACCTAAAAGTAAAACTACCATCTGATCCAGCAATTCCCCTTCTAGGTATACATCTGAGGAAAACAAAAACACTAATTTGAAGAAATACATTCACTCCAATGTTCAAAGCAGCATAATTTACAATAGCCAAAATGTGGAATCAACCCAAGTATATCAACAGATGAATGGATAAAAAAGTGATACGTATTATAGATAGATAGATGGATAGATAAACACACACACAGATACACATATATATACATATGTATAATACTACTTAGCCATAAAAAAGAGTGAAAATTTTCCATTTGCCGCAATGTGATGGAATTGATGGGTTATGTTAAGTGAAATAAGTCAGACAGAGAAAGACAAATAATCTGTTTTCACATATACATGAAATCTAAAAACTAACAAACTAGTTAATATAACAGAAAAAATACAGACCCATGTATACACAGAGCAAACTTATGGTGGGGAGAGGAAAGAGTGGAGGGGCAAGATGGGGGTAAGAGATTAAAAGGTACAAACTAGTATGTATACAATAAATAAGTTACAATGGTATATTATACAGCATGGAAATATAGCTAATATTTTATAATAACTAAAATGGAGTATAATCTTTAAAAATTGTGAATCACTGTTATACCCCTGAAACTTATATAATAATGTAAACCAAATATACCTTAATTTAAAACAAAATTTAAAAAAAGAAAAAATCCAATTCTAAGTTTTTTTTCTCTGTTCTTTTCAGATGTAAATATTCTGCCAGCTTCTTGACAGTATGATAACCCAGAATGCCTTTGTCAAGGACCTAGGAGCTAACCTTTTGAAACGGAGCCACCAAGAAAGATAGTGGTCATGTCTTCCAGTCTCTGGCAAACAATGATGGCCTAATCCCATTGACCAGCTTCTGCCACTAACCTCCTCCAGTACTTTACCACTGACTCACATCACTGCTTGAAACCTCTCCTGCTGTTTTTTCTCAGTGGAGTTGAGTTCAATCTCTCTCCTCCACCACAATAGTCTTGACTCCATCATGTAGTCTTGTGACAGAATAAAGTCTTCTTTTTCTGTTTAATTCTACTTAGTGTGATTTTTCTTTGTCACCCTTAAATCCCTAGGGAGCGATGAGGGGAGGCGCAGGTGGATGGTGCACCAGTAGTGGGCTTATGTCATTGCTGAGGGAGCACAAGTTTGAGAAAGACTAATTGCAAAAATGAATTGCTAACAAATCTGCCCAACCTGTGCCCCAGGGTGAGAAGGAAACAATAACTGTATTATCTTGGTCAAGAGATGAATCTGCTTTCTGACCCAGAGGGAAATTCTATCTCTAGCTTCTAAGGCTCTTTGCTATCCCAGCACATATCTGATAGACAATTTTATATGTAAGCAATAATGCAATGCACATAACTGATGGGTAATTCATTTGGTAAATTATCACTTGAAAATATTAAAATATACTAATTTTATTTTCATATGAAAGTAATTTTAAATGTATTATTCACTTATTTGTTTATTTATATATTCAAAAAATTTGGTAGCTTAATATGCCATGTATCCTGATTTAGAATTACAAAATTGAAGTACAGGAAGTTAATATTTTCTAGGAGCTCCAATATAGTAACTAAATAATTCACTTGTTAATTATGTACCACATTCAAAGAAGTTAATGACAAAGTGACAAAGACAGACACAGAATTTAGAAGAATGAGATTAAGTACGTCAGGCACAGAGGGAGAAAATATCTACCAGAAAGAACAAAGGAAAAAAAAAAGAGTAGAATGGCTTTAGTATGGAGTACTAGAAAAACACCAAGTACCACATGGGAGCAGCTGGAGTTACCTGGAAAGTAAGTGGAGTCATATCAGGAAGGAAAGTGTAGGCCATGTAAGGAATTTGGGGCTTGCTTTGTTGATGATGGGGTACAGTTTAAGCATTTTTAGGCAGAGGAGTACCATAATCAGATCTGAATTTCAGAAAGGTTACTTGACTATGAATTAATTTGATTACACACGGGCAATATTCTAAATAGAGATGGTAAATAAAAACCATTGTAGTCTTGAAATAACTTTAGGTGATGTAAACTTTCAAGTCGTCTTTTCCCACGGTACTTTAGATTTGGTGTATTTTTTACAACTCAACGTACATTGTCTCCCCAAAAGATGGTTCAGCAGCATATCTTAATCAGAGTTTGGTTTAAAGTCAGTACATCTAATGAAAAATAACCTAACATCAAAATCACCCCCATCAGTTTCTGAAAAAAGGTGCCGTTTTGAAGATCCACATTCTGTCTTTCAAAATGTGCAACTACTTTTTTCCCCATGTTAAAATAGATTACCGCTTCCTCAGTAGAATACCCGATTAAGTAGTGGCTTCTGTTAAGGTTCATATTTTATTAAAACAAGTACTTTGTTTTTAAAAACCAGCAACATATTTGGCGCTGAGCAAAGCTCACACCATAAGGGACATGAGCTGGAACTGACAAGAATTGCAGGAACCACAGATTTATGTTTTCTTCCATGACCTGCTGGATCTGGAACATATATTCAGTACAATGTCAGGCTAAATTCCCAACACTATTTGAGTTTATCCACCACTGCTTCCAACTATGCATATCTGAAACCAGGTAAGTTAAATGCAAGCAGTGAATATCAACTGTTCAAGGCTTTTAATTCATTTTCTTTGCAATAATGCCCATTCATAAAGGGTATTATCTTCATTACAGAGAGGGGGCAGGGTGGTTTAGCTTTTGAGTTCTATTTAGTTTTAGTGGGTTATCCATTAATATTCATTGTCTTTGAATTTGTCAAAATCATAATATTTGCAAATCAAATTTTGTACAAGTCATTTGTTGGTAGAGATGTAGCAATATTAAAGGAAACTGTCTAAAGAATGGTCCAAGATATATTCACGCAGGATTTGCAAAAAAAATAGCAAATCCTCTCCAGTGACTTTCCTTTCCCTAAACTATATAAGAAAGTACTAGAATTCTGGAGAGCTCATTTGAAGGTAATTTATAGACTTAGAGAAAGTTGTGGCATTTCTTCTGAGAGGTGTGAGGGATCCTCTCCTCCTCAAAGAGGAAATACCTGTAGAGATGGAAGATGTCTACAAACAGGGCACCTTATTTTTCATATTCAAATGCTGCTGCACTGTAGGAATTTACAGGCTCTGTTCATCACAAGAAGGGAGTATGATGGGAAGGTTGCTGTGAGAGTGTGGCGTGTGTTCTGTGGAGTCCGGGAATGAATACCACTCTATCATCCTAGAGACCGTTCTCTGCTGGAGAAGTCTCAGGGCAGGGTTCTGTTTGGAGAAGCCCTCCATGACAAGGCGAGGAGAGGGTGTTCAGCAGTTAAACGCTTCTACATCATTTTGTAGGATAAGTCTGTATAAGGTCTCCAAGGACAGTGAAGACAGTGCCGATGGTGGCTTGGCTTGTGTTCTTACATGTGGTCCCACTCCTGAGACGCCATAATGGGGATCATAAGACATGGAGCTGAGGCTTGTGCACAGGTCACTGGATGAGGGCACAGTTTATAACAGAGCACTGTGTGGAGTCAAATCTCCTCTGCCACTGCCAAAGAAGAGCAAGCATCTTCCATGAAGGAAAGTCTCTAATTCATGGTGGCCACATGGAGACACTGATGGCCATATTTCAACATCATCCATTACATAAATCCCGAGTATCCTTCCTCCAGTCTCTTTGCTCCTCTCCTCTGAAGGTTCCTAAGCCTAGAATCAGGGCTTAAGCCTGTGCTGGGGGAGAGAGAAGCTGTGAATATAATATTGGGTTGAAGTTTCATTTAGATGAACCAGGCATTTAATAACTATATGTGTCAGAGTTATCTTAATAAGATTTTTCTTAGAATTGAAATTGATTGGAAGGCCAATGGATATACTTTGAGTTGGAAAAGGGAACTTAATAAAGTCATATTAAAGGCAGAGTCTGGAGAAAAGTAAAGGTATTTTTCTATTTATGCTCCATAGAGTTCAATGTTCCTCTCCATTTCAGTAACTCAGTTGCAACGGTATTAATCATTTCACGTATTTGCTTCAAATTTTCTTCTTGCTCCATTTTAACCTCTTTTGGTTGCCTCCACACACATATGTGAGAGGAGATAATTAACACATTCAACTGTTTCTACTTTCCTTTGTAATCTTTTCTATATCTTTTATATACTGACATTCACATTCTAGAAGATACAACGTTTGCAGTATATTTCTTTAATGTTTTAATGCTTAATATTTTAATTATTTGATTCATATTGAGTATTTTTTGTTCACTGCTGTACAGTAAGTATAGTGGACCCTGTATATTCTTCCTTGATCCTCCTTAAGGATTAAAGAATTTACTCCCTGCCTAGTTGCTGGAAGTGCTTCAACAGACAGTCCTCCTTGGTTATTCAACTTCAGCAGTTATTGTAGCTGGAGGGCTTCCTTGACAAAGAATGTTACCCTTCTTGGCAATAGGCCCCATCTAATGATAGGTGGATACAGACGTAGAAAAAAATTCCTGTTTCCCTCTCCTCTACTTAAAACAATCTGGTCATCTGTCGATGGGCATTTGGCTTGTTTCCATGTCTTGGTTATTGTATATAGTGCTGCTGTGCACGTTGGGCTGCATATATCTTTTCACATTAGAGTTCCCTCTGGATATATGCCCAGGAGTAGGATTGCTGGATCATATTGTAAGTCAATATTTAGTTTTCTGAGGAATCTCTGTCCTTTTTTTCCCACAATGGCTGCACCAAACTGCATTCCCACCAGCCGTGTAGGAGTGATGTTTTCTCCACATCATCTCCAGCATTTATCGTTCATTGACTTTTGAGTGATGTCCATTCCGACTGGAGTGAGGGGATATCTCATTGTAGTTGTGGTATATTTATAAATGGAATATCACTCAGCCATAAAAGAAAGAATAAAATAATGCCATTCACAGCAACATGGTTGGATCTAGAGATCATCATTCTAAGTGAAGTAAGCCAGAAAGAGAAAGAAAAATACCATATGATATCACTCATATGTGGAATCTAAAAATAAATAAATAAATAAAAGACACTATGAACTCATCTACAAAACAAAAACAGACTCGCAGATTTAATAAACAATCTTATGGTTACTGAAGAAAAGTGGTGGGAAGGGGTAAATTTGGGAGTTTGAGATTCACAAATGTTAGCCACTATATATAAAAATAGATTTTAAAAAGTTTCTTTTGTATAACACAGGGAACTATGTTCAATATCTTGTAATAACTTTTAATGGAAAAAAATGAAAATATATATATGTATGTGCATGACTGGGATGTTGTGCTGTACACCAGACATTGACACACTGTAATTGACTGTATGTCAATATAATTAATTAATTAATTGATTAGTTATTTGAAAACAATCTGAAGGGACATTTTTAGAAGGCATTATTTATACTGTATCAGAGCTCCTCTTCTCTGCTTAGCCAATTTTGTTTCTCTCACTGATCTCCCACAGGTGTTGATTCCAAGAGCCCTTAATTGATACCAAAATCCACCTCTGCCTCTTGAATCCAACCTGTAACAGAAAAGATTTAAATGGAATCCTCCTCCAAGATAAGTAATCACTTATTACAATGCCATTTATTAAATAATCATTATCTTCTCCATAGTTTTCTAATGGCCCCTTGATCATACTGTAAGGAAATCTATGTAGTACATGATTGTATAGGTGTGTCTGCAAGTGTAACTGGGTTTATACAAACACACACACACACACGCACAGACACACAAACGGGAGGGTAGCAGAATGCATGTGTTTGTTAAAAGAAGTGGAAAATACGAGATGAATCTGTATTATAAACTCTTTAAATGTCACTGTATGTAATTTTATTTTACCCCTTAGGTAATGTGGTGTTTTTAAAGCAGGAAAGTGTAACATCAATTTTTTTTTTAATAGGAAAGTTTTAACAGTATAGCATGTATGACAACAGGGACAATTTAGTTGTTATAGCAGATGAAGTAAAAGGTGATGAATATCTGAAGTAGGATGCTGACACTGTCACATGCTATGAGGGACTCATTTGAAACAGTTATGAAGCTAGAATTGATAAGACTTGTTGACAAAATGAAAAACTGAAAGAAAGCTTGTATTATTATAAATTGTTTAAATATATGTTACTAGAATCCAAGGGTATGCTATTTTGAATCAGAAGTATACTTACTTTATAGAAATGAAAGGGGTAATTTATTCTTTAGTCGCACATTTATAACTAGGCTGGTACCACAGACAAATGATAAATGATGCAGCCACTCTATTATAGTTGTTACTGGGTTTTTGAAACCAAGAAATAATAAGATTTAAATTTACACATATTTAAAGCATAAAAAATTGCAACTGAATAATTTATGAGCAGCACCGAGACTACTTAAAATGAATGGAGCACAATTTGAAAACATAACTTACTGAAAACTTTGCGGGGTTATGTACGCAAGGAAAACGACAAGCTCAAGACAATATTTTGGAGTCTGTAAACGTGACAGTCCAGTTGAAAATTTCTCTCTTAACTATGACAAGTGATAAAATGAATCATAATGGGGATATGTGAATAATTTAGGTAAATATCAAGGTCAAAGACCATACAACTTTTTAATTAATTAATTGATTGATTGATTGATTGATTTTCCCAGCAGTAAACAAACTTGTTTCTGAGGAAAAACATCAAATCTATAAATATGAAGATCATTTAAGAAAATGAAGTTAAATTTAAAAGTAGGAAAACAGTGCCCCTATTTTTACTTATATTTATACACATAGATAAATCTTTAGTAATAACATTGATATTTTATTATTTCATCCTGTTTTCAACTTCATACAAGCTGTTAGTAATCATTCCTTAGAAAATCAGTTTCTAAAAAACTGAAAATGTAAAAATAAAAAAAATTAAATATGAACTAGAGGTGCTCAGTTTGCTAAGAGAAGTTCCTATCAAATCTGTCTCCTAGAATCAAGCAAAAGTGGATGTATTTTTTCCTTGTTATATTGTTGTTGTGTGATGTCAATATAATGATAAATGTACAAAAAAGGATGACTTTTCAATGAATTACAAATAAGGATTTTTTTCTCAGAGAATTACACAAAAGAGCTGAACATATATGATTATTCATTGCTAACAAAACCTATAATATTTATAATCACATAGAAGTCTCTACTTCTGGAGTTACATAAAGCCATGCTTTAAAAACGTGTTTGTAAACTGTTGCAAAACTTTAAAAACTAAGCAGAAGGACCATTTGCAATGCTTTGCATAATAATAAGTATTCCAAAAATACATAATCCAGCCTAATTTCGAACCATCAGGAAGACTTTACGTTGTACTTTTTAGGATTTTAGATAAAATAAGCATACTGTTGCAGTGTAAGTTTTTCTCCCCTCCTTTCATATGCATCTTGCCTCCTAAGATATTTAGATTCTCAGTCATGTATCAAATAAATGCAGTAGAAACAAAGTGAGATGGTAAATGTTAGCAGACTATAGCACTTTGTCCAATTATTCCATATAAGCAGCGCCACGAAAGAGAAGAATATAAAGTGTTTGACCTCATTTTCCAACAAACAATAATTCAGAGTATGCGTCCTGCCACCTCCCTCCCTTCCTTTCCATTTTCTCTCTTCCCCTGATGTCACCTTTCTTCCTTCCCCCCTGCCTTCCCTTCCTTTTTCCTCCTTCCTTCCTCAATTCTCTCTTTTTTTCCCTTAAGATGTTCTCCAGTGGATAGATGTTTGCATAATTTTAACCCTGTAACCTCATGAACTTAAGGAAGATATGTTGGACTTGAGACTCTAAGGCACAGTCCTCAGAAGTTAGCACCTTTCTTGTTCTCCTCCTCCTCCTCTTCCTTCTTCTTTTCCTCTTCTTCCTCTTCCCCCTTCTCCTTCTCTCTCAATGTTTGTGGCATCGCTCAAAAACAGAACTGTAGCCATTGTGGTTTATGCAAAACGGGAGAAAGGTGGCTATAGCATTTTGAATGACATGTTTTTAGTACTATCCTGACTTTAAAAAAAAAAAAGTGTTTGCTTTGTTGTTTTTTTGTCTTGGGGGAAGTAATTAGGGATTTATTTATTTAATGGAGGTACTGGGATTGAACCCAGGACCTCGTGCATGCCGAGGGCATGCTTTACCACTCAGCTATACCCTCCCCCAGTAGCATCCTGATTTTTAAAATGAGGTTCTATTAGAAGAAAAATTTCCTTTATGCGAAAACTTGCAGAAGTCACAAGTATGATAATGACTATTGAAGAATTTTAGGATTGGAAAGATTATGGTATTGCAAGTCCAATGATGATGAGAGAGAAAATTAAGAAAGAAGAAGAGACTATAAGGACTTGCTTATATGCATCTGAGTTTAGACCACACTTTTAAAAGGGACACTAAGTAAGTGAGGTGAGATTCAGGCGGCGCTGTGCATTTTGCGTCTTCATGGCTGTGTGACACCCTGCGCAAGGTGACCGCTCATGCCAGCTTACCTGGTTTGCACCAGTTGTGGTACAGATTTGTCTTTGTTTTTATGGCTTTAGTGTTTACTACTTTCAAGAATGACCTGATTTGGATGCTACCTGACCAACACGGAACTCCACTGGAAGGATGCAGAAGGAAGACGATATCTAAGATTAGCACAAAGATCGACGCTTTTGTTCTACAGCTAAAAAGGATTGTTTAAAACGTGCACAAAATGTATGTCCTTTGCATACATTGGTATTTACAGATTTTCCAATTTAGTAAATCTTTATGGCGTTTACCTTGCTGTTTGACTTTTACAATTTATTTTGTTTTTTAGAAGTTGTGATATAAATTTAATCTCTTAGGTGTTTGGTCAGAGATCTATTCAGTTATTTTTTAAAAAAGAAATGTTTTCATAGAAGCAGAGACTAGAATGGTGTTGCCAGGGGCTGGGGGGCGGGGGGAACAAGGAGGTGTTGATGAAAGGGTACAAAGTTTTAGTCATGCTGGTAGAATAATTCCTAGAGACCTATTGCACATCATAGTGCCTGTAGTAAACAGTATTATATTGTATACTTAAATATTTGCTAAGAAGGCTGTGTTCTTATCACACAAAAAAAATGAAATAGAAGATAAAAAGTGCAGAAGGAAACTTTTGGTGGTGATATACTTACGACATTGATAGTGACAGTTACAATACTCACCTTCAGTTGTATGGATGGCTTTTTGCGTGTTAATTGGACCTCAATAAAATGTTTTTTTTTAACAGAAAGATAAATAATTGCACTTAGGCAAACTAAAGTATTCGTATCCCTTCATGATCTTAGTTTCTACATAGAGAAGATTACCTCTGGGTAATCAGCAGTGCAGAGACAGCATAGC
Organism: Vicugna pacos; assembly: GCF_048564905.1. NCBI lineage: Eukaryota > Metazoa > Chordata > Mammalia > Artiodactyla > Camelidae > Vicugna > Vicugna pacos. Next base: position 6,581,950 of record NC_132994.1, on the reverse strand, counting down.
TCAAGTAATAGTTATTCTAAATATCATTGAGTTCATACCCTGAGGTTAGTCTAACTGACTTGGAACCCCAGTTCTAACACTGACTGGTTATCTGACCTTCTCAAATTGATGAACTTGTACAGAAAGATGTTAACTACCAGCTAGGAAAATCATTGGGTGGTTGTGAAATTATAAAAACAAACAAACAAACAAAAAAGAACACAACGTTTTGTGAAGCCTTTCGACATTGATTAGTTGTTAATATTTTGTCCTCCTATGTCAGATTGGGAATACAAAGAAGAAAATGTGCGTTTTGCCTACTCTCACAGTATTTCTAATCTCAGGAAGAGACCGAATTGCCTGAGAAAAGTTATAATAAAATATAAAATTTGATACAATAACTACAATTTTGCTGTAATTGTATGATAGGGAAATCCCTTAAACTCCCTGGTAAAGTCTGAGATTTCTGAATGAGAGAAAATTAGAGGTGGGACCTGAAAGCTTAGAAGAAATTGAAAGAGAACAGAGGCAATAATGTGACCAAAATCTACATTTTACAAAGAAGCCACATCTTCTTCAGTAATACTGGAATATTGCTGGAATAAATGCCCTCTGCAAGGGCACAGAGTTTGGCCAGGCACTTAGAAATAAATGTATATTCTGTTTCTTAAATGATTGCACACCACTGAGAAATTTTCAACAAAGGAGTTACGTGTGTATTTTTTAAATAACTTTATGACAGTGTTAAGATGTATAGAATAGATAAACAAGACTATACTGTATAACACAGGGAAATATATACAAGATCTAGTGGTAGCTCACAGAGAAGAAAAATGTGACAATGAATATATGTATGTCCATGTATAACTGAAAAATTGTGCTCTACACTGGAATTTGACACAACACTGTAAAATGACTATAACTCAATAAAAAATGTTTAAAAAATAGATTGCAAAATTAGAAGAAAAGAGACAACTCATGATATTTATCATTTTGTTTGATGATATACAAATAATCTTAGAGTAGTATTATTTATATTCCCTGAAAATTGCAGAAGATCTATCCCTCACAAGGGATGGAGTTAAAACACAATTCTGTTTTTAAACTGCAGGTCTCATGTTGTTTCTTATCATTTTGTAAAATCAGCCTCAATTCAAGGGCTCTAATATACTCTTCTGCATTTATTGGAGATACCTCTAATTCAATATACTCTTTTAATCTTTCTTCATCTATTATGTGATAATAGACTTTTCAATGGAAAAACAGGAGGGCGATAGAAGTCAGTGGGGGAGAACGGGAGAAGTTGGGGAATAACCTACTAAAAAAAAAAACAGAAAAAAATGTGACAATGAGTGTGTATATGTCCATGAATGACTGAAAAATTGTGCTGAACACTGAAATTTGACACAACATTGTAAAATGATTATAAATCAATAAAAAATGTTAAAAAAAGGAGTCAATAATTATTATTTTTCATGCTTTGCCTTCCTACCTGAGCAAACTGTGTTTAAATGTGACTTTATAATGTCCATTATAAAAGGACACATTTGCACAGGTGACTAAGCTTTATCAGGAAACTGATGTTCTACTTGGTTTTATGGAAAAGTATCTTTACTTTGTAGTCAAATTTGAAATAATATAAACATAATTACAATTATGAAGTAGTACTTTGGCTATTTTATAATCTGTAAGTATTCAAACACACATATGTAGAATTCTGTATTTACACAAAATGTTTAGAAATGGTAAGTTAGCTATAATTCTGACATTTTATTCCTAAATTTGCTATGAAATACTTATTCTAAACCTGCGTAAAATCCTAGATTTCCACTGGGGTTAGTCTCATAAGGGGTCTAGTTTGCAATGCATGGTGATCATGCTGGAAGGGAATGAGCGATCCTATCCTGGCAGGGAATAGTTTGAAAGATGGCCTAACTGATTTCTTTCCAACTCAGCCGTTCTATGAAACAGGTTCCTTCTGCCTCCACTGGTGAATATTAAATGAAAGTTAAAAAAATCCACTGTATTATTCAAAACTTCTGACTTTGGTTCCCTGGTCAACATCTGTGATCTCATTAAACATTTTCAGGAGAATTCTCACAGATAGATTAAAACATGCCAGGCTACTGATAAAAAAGAAAAAGAACTGTACTATTTACCTGAATATCTTCATTTATTATTATCATATTTGGCTTAGAATGCAAATTGATACTAAAGTATTATTCACTGTCTTCTCTAAATTACATAAATATGCTATATGTCTATTAGAAAATTCTCAAAGTCGGTTATTCAAATCTGATTTTTAAATTTATTTCGAAAGTAATCCAGTTGCATATTTATGCATTTTGTATAATATATTTTAACAGCAGTTTTGATTTTCTTAGCTGTGGCCATTATTACAAATAATTCCTCCATTTTTGGTAAGTTAAATTAAATGAATAAAAATTAATGAAAAACATGTGGAGGACTAAGCATATAGGCATCCTCCAAAATTTTCAATTATTTTGAAAACACATAAAGGTACAGTCCAAGTTATCTCACTGCTAAGTGTAAAATGATCCATGATTCTTGCACACTATTAAAATAGAAGAGTAATTTTAAGCAACAAGAAACAATTCAAAAATCATTTTAAAGTTTAAAGTTTAACTAAAGTTCCAGTTTTTTAATACACATTGCTTATAATTAAGATGAATTGAGAATTTAAAATGTCTCTCAAAAAAAGACAAAGGAAATAAACAATCCCTCAGAATGCTTGGAATCAAAAATTACTATTTATTCTACATTTTTTCTCCTTTTAAAATTAAGACCAAATGAATAGTGCATGCCTTTACTTTTGAAATAGACCAAGTTGAATTTGGTAAACTAGATATTGTTTATATTAGGACCACAAAGGTGTGAAAAGATAAAAATAATAGTAATAATAATGTATTATTAATATATTACATTAATATATTAATAATTAATAATAAATAATCCAAACAGCCAAAATATATGTATATAAGTGAATTCAGTTTGGGTAACCTTAAACCTTTAATCTTTGACCTTTAATCTTTTAACCTCTTAGTTTTAAAATTATGATTAATTATTGCTAATAATTAAAATGAAAAAAATCAGTGTTCAAAATGTCCTCGTTGTTATGAACATCTGCTTCATCATGTACTTTAGATATTTTTTTAAAACTATCTTTCACAAACTAAAGTGAAATTCACATAAAGTGCAGTTTCACAGTCACAGGGTGACTTATACAGTAAGTTTCCACTGCAGGCAGGCTTCACAACGTACATGTGAGGGGGTCGATCTGCTAGCCTGTTTGCACAGGAAAGTGTTCAATAGATCTGATATTGATCATCTGTCAATTTGATTTGCTACTCTTATGAGACTCATTGTGAACAAAATAAGTAACTGTTTACAAGCCCTCTGAGAAAATGCCACAGCTATGATTTTATTTCTGCCTGATATAAGCATTTTTCCCGTCGTTTAAAAATAGAGTAAACAAAACAACCCTTACAATATTTTTTTTCTCTTTCTGAGTTCTTACTAGGTGATTAGGTTTTCAGCATTTAAAACTAAAAAAGGAAGAAGGAGAAGGTTAAAGGGAAGGGGAAGGGGAAGAGAAAGAGGGAAGGGGGAAGGGGAAGAAGGAAACTAATTAAAATTATAGAAGACCCTGGCTTGTGAAGTAATAAAATTAAGCAATGGAACCATCACCAAACATTCATCAATGAAGACATGAAATCATCATATCACTTCATCCCTCTTAGCCACAACCTGTCTGTGTGCCTGATGCCGAATAAACAGCATCTCCAGCCACAGATTATAAGGCATAAGGACACATCTTCAGGATGTGTAAGTCAAGCAAATATGTGACATTTTAAAGATACTGCAACACCACAATTTAATACACAAGATAATAAGGAACATATATGACTTATATTTTAGAGCTGCTAAAATACTTGGCCTTCAGATGAACTTCTTATACTAACACAATAATATAATATTTGTGTGTGCTTGAGAGGAAAGATGGTTCTAAGTCATTATCTGATGGAAAGGATTCTAGTATTTCAAAGAGTATACCTAGACAATACCAATTTGCCACACAGAGGTGCAGGTGGATCCCTATTTATTCATAAAGAATCACTGCCTTCCTAAGCACTCAGGCAAAAAGAAACATTTATGCTTTGTTTATATGCATAAGTTATTTGCACTTTTTCGCTTGAATGAGAAAGTATAATCTGACTATAAACAGAGAGCAGATAGATTTAAGATAATTTTTGTCATATGTAGTAAATAGCTACAACGTCTTCTAATGAAAGGATTTGTAGCCAACTTAAAATACCTCTGGGTCTCATGTAATTAATACTCATTTTAAAAATAAATAAAATTAAAACAATGAAAATTCGATGTTTTAATAGTGATGCATGTATTTTTCTCCAGTTGTAAACTGACAGGGAATCCACAATTACGTGTAATATTCCGTAAAGAACTACGCAGGCACTTTGTTCCGTCTAACCCAGATTGAGCCCTGTGGTGCCTGCTTCGCACCTTCTCTGAATGTGCTCCCACGATCACTGTGTCTGCACCTCAGCTCTGTCCGTTTCACTGCACCTGCCGTTTCCTGCATCCTGGAGCGCTGAAGCATTTAGTAAGCTGCGAGTCTACCTACCTTGCTCTTTGACACCTCATGCACATGCCCTAACCAAAATTCCATGACCTCTGCATCAGCACAGTTTTTGCTAATTGATTCCAGAATTTGATTTTTTTCTAAAATCCTCCCCCTCTCCAAAAAGAAGGAAACATGTATCATTTCATTATAGGGAGCACTAAGAAATATGTCTTCCTGGTAGTGCTCAAAGATTACCTGCTATAAGTAATTTCCAAAACTAAGACACCAACATAGATGTATTTCTCAAACTAGTCAAGTAGATGAATCTACATCAACCAAGCTCTCATCCGAGCTCTCACCTTTGGTCAGTAATGGCCCTTATATGATATTCATCAGTTAATTTCACTTTCCACTCAATTGTTTCTTCCAATTCTTCTCACCTTTAATTAATGCTAATACTGGCACTTGATTTAGGCCAGATAAAAATAATTTTAATTTATTATATTCTACTTGCAGACCTATTCTTTTGTCATCATGTTTATATTTTGTTGTTATTGGCATTGCCATTGTTTTAAATGTGGGTTGATATGGTTTCTTGGATGCTTACTTGTGCTTATTATAAAGTTGACCCTCACATAGTTTTTTATTCCTCTAGTAATTTATCATTTCCAAAATTTTTCAAAGTTGTCTGTTGGTATTTTGCAAGTCATTTTCTTTTTTATTTTGGAGACATTTTATTTTATAGAAAATAATTTTAAATTTCCTCTACTAAAACAGTTTTTGGATTCTACTTTATATTATGCATCCTACTAGGCACTGCTTTATTGCAAGAAAAAACTTGACGCAGACCTTGCTTTGAGGGAGTTCACAGTAAGGTGGGGAAAACACAGGTGCAAAGAGATGTTAGCAGTAGTAAGATCCCCATTTCATACACAGTGTCTGACACACCTGTGCAGAACAGGGCTAAACAACCTTATCTGGGTCATCCATTCATCCTAAGGCATTGCAATCTTTTAGTTGATTGAGTTACAGTCAGTGATGGGTCAGAGGGGTAAGTACTGTCATTCTTCAGTAAATGAGAAAAATCATACGAGACCTAGGATGCCTGGAGACAGGAGGGCCAGGGAAGGAAATGGTGAGATGTGGGAAAGGGTTGCTAGTCAAAGACCAGACAATGAAGGCCATGGACTGACCAAGCTGAGTTTGGATTTTATTCTTGAGGCAATGTGAAAACATCAAAAGACTTTTTAAAAGGGAGTTATAATCATGTTTGCATTTTTGGAAGGATCATGCAATTTTATAGCTGCCAACAAGACCAGACCCTATGAGGCCAATTAGGAAAACCATAGCAATAATCCAAATAAAAGATAATGGGAACCTATATCAAGGATATGCCAGTGATGTAGATAGAGAAGAAAGGACATTTCAGTGGTAGAGATTAGGAGACAGAGTTTGCAGAAGCTCGTGACAACTGGAAAACAACAGGTTCCGGTTGGAAACAGAAATATCCTGATGTTAAATGGGAGACCATGGCTACATATATGTTAAATATCTCATCACTTTTTAATTATCTTAACTCTTAAAACATATATTTAAAATGTTTAGTGTTAGTATTAAATGTTAGTATTAAAATGTTAAAATGATAGTATTAAATGAACTGTTCTTTCTTGCCCTGTTTCTTTCACATTTTTAATTAAATCTCCTTTAAAAAACTAAAAATAGAGCTACCATTTCATCCAGCAATCCCAATCCTAGGCATATATCCAGAAGAAACTCTAATTCAAGAAGATACATGTACTCCAATGTTCATAGCAGCACCATTTACAACAGCCAAAACATGGAAGCAATGTAAATGTCCATCATCAGATGACTGGATAAAGAAAATACGATATGTAATGGAATAATACTCAGCCATAAAAAAGAATAAAAGAATGTCATTTGCAGCAACATGAAAGGGCCTAGAGATTATCAAAGTGAAGTATATCAGAAAGAGAAAGACAAATATCATATGCTATCACTATATGTGAAATCTAAAATATGACACAAATGAATTTATTTCCAAAACAGCAAGAGACTCACAGACATAGAAAACAAGCTGATGGCTACCAAAGAGGAAAGTAGATGGGGAAGGGAGAAATTTAGAGTTCTGGATTAGTAGATACACACTACTGTATATAAAATAATAATTATAAAAAAACAAGGTCCTGCTGTATAGCACAGGGAACTACATCCAATATCCTGTAATAACCTATAATGAAAAACAATATGAAAAAAATACGTTAACTGAATCACTGTGCTGTACACCAGAAACTAACACAACATTACAAATCAACTATGCTTCAATAAAAATAAATAAATAAACCTCTGGTGCATAATACTGAGCTGCAATGTTCACCATATGTCATCAAATCCAGGGCATGCTTTTCCACATTTGTCACATCTGATATTGGAATGCACCTTATGTTTCTCCTTACTGTAGCACATTACCATCACTGCTCATCACAAGGCCCGTTTCATGCTTTATTTTGTCCTTACTCGCCTAGTCCCTACTCCGCTGCCTTTCTCTCACAGGAAGCCATTTGTAATGTCTTTGATGTATGTTCTTAAGCTCAGAAGTATCCTTGTAAAATATGGTGTAGCTTCTGTGTGCTTCAATTTCATTAGGGTTTTGTAAATCTCACCTCTGTCCTAGTTCTCGCACCCAGCCTTGTTTGGGGACCAATCATGTCACAAATCTGGTTTATTGCTCCTTATTGCTGTATGCCATTTCATAGCGTGATTTACTACATGTTATTTATCCATTATTACAGAGATGGATACACAGGCTGTTTCCAGCTCCCTGTTGCCACATACACCATCCTTGTGTGGTTCTTTGCAAGAATTGCTCTGAGGTTTACATCCAAGGGATGATTCTTTGTGCGTACTTTTTAAACTTATTTTTTTCCTCAAAGAGTACTGAATTTCTCTGATTCTGGATCTACATGCATTTTAAATCATCCTTTTGTTATTCAGAGAGTGGCACTGAGGCAAGAGGCTATGCGCAAAAAAAATTGGACAGACGTCTATTTTTACTTCTTATACCAAAAAAAAAAAATCCACATGGATAAAAATTCAGTCACTGAGAAGAAATGAAGTAATGTTAATACTGGGAGAAAACAGAAGAATCCAAAAAAGATCTGTCTGTTTTCCTTGCTCCTCTGCCAATTCTCTGCAATCCAGTGTCCTCACAATGGCCAGACTGATCATTTTTAAAAAGACCAATCAATAATACACCACTTCTGTTTAAAGAACAAAAGTCTCCCCAGTTTCTTTTGCCAGCTTAGTACCTGCACATCTCCTGCCATGGGTTTAGCACCGGCTCTGACTCCTGACTTCTCTTTATATGTAGCCGGTACTGATGTACTGATTTGTCTTTTGCAGGTTGTGCTGCAGCTCGGCAGTGATCCCTTTGGATTGTGTTACCCTCCTCCTGCCTCGGGGTATTTGCAGTGCCATTTGCCTGGGGTACCTCTCTCTCTGCTATTCTGATGGCCAATATACGCCCCTGTTATGAAGGTATCCATCTCAATGTTAGCTTTTGAGCATCTCCTGACTCCCCACTCTAAAGCACCCACTCAGGCAGTGGCCCCCACACTAGATTTGAATTATTTTTATAGAATTTGTTATTGATTATTTTCTTTCTTATTTGAATGTTGATTTTTCTACTCCTCTTCAGAAATAAAAGATTAAAAATTAGAAACCTTTCTTGTCAAATTCATTCCTGTTCTCTTAAAACCTAGAACAGTGTAGGGAATATACATGCTCACGACAATTTGCTAAATGAATAAATAGGTGAATCAAAGGATACATACATAGCTGGAGGATCTGAGATTTGTAGATACTATTATATATAAAATAGATAAAAACAAGGTCCTATGAATACCACAGGGACGTATATGAAATGCCTTGTAATAAACTATAACGAAGAATATGAAAAAGAATATATATATATATATATATATATATATATATATAAAACTGAATCACTATGCTGTACACCAGAAATTAACACATTGCAAACTGACTACACTTCAATTAAAATAAAAAGAAATCTTTGTAGTTTTATTACAGTTTAGGAATATTTTATGATGTATTTAGTTGCATTCCTTTTAACACTTAGCCATATCCCCTGGCTCCAGTATAAATCCACAAAGGCAATTTTAAATATCTGCACATCAAAACTGAGGCCAACAAGATAATCTCAACATGTGGTGCCCTCTAGGCTAATGACTGTCGTGTCTCAGAAGCCATCACACACAGGCTAGTGAGGACATTAGGACCAGTTTTGTCCCTAGTCTGTTCTCATTGGCTCTCAGCTGTGTACTCTGTGTTCTGGAGGGAGAATTTCTCTGTCTTACATCTTTGATTTTTTTTTTCTAAAAAGAAAAAGATGATTTTTCCCTGTTGATTTTATCTGTATTTATTTGCTAGAGCTAGTTAATTTTATATTAAATTTGTATAGTTTCAAAATAAGGTATAATTTACAAACAAAAAGTCTTATTAATTTGAGCTTACTGACATAGTATTTATGCTGATTAGACATGATCAACTTTATTATTTTCTATAACAACCAAAGAAACAAATTAGTTTCTCAAGTCTAAGACAGTGTATACATACATACATATGCATGTATATGTGTTTGTGCTGATTTTATGTGTTAACTTGGCTAAACCATGGTTCCCTGTTTGAGGGCAAACACCAATCTAGGTGTTGCAGGGAAGATATTTTTTAGACGTGATTACATTTAAATCAGTAGACTCTGAGTGAAGCATTTTACCCTCCATAATGTGAGTGGGCCCCATGTACTCATCTGAAGGACTGTAAGAGAAAATACTGAGATCCCTAAAAAAAGAAGAAATTCTGCATCCCCATAGCCTTAAGTCATTAACTCCCCCATGCATCTCCAGCCCGCCATACTGCCTTACCGAGACAGGCATATATGCATATATATACTTATTTATTTATAATTTATTTGTAGATATATAATTTATAATTTATTTATAGATACATATAGAATATGATGTTATTTAGCTTATTAAGGATTTTTTTTACAAATTAAATTGTTAGCTGATCACCTCCAAATTTATATCCTAAAACTTGAATAAGACATTGAATAAATTGTTCTAATAGCATTCAAATAAGTTAAATAGGTTAGTATTAACTTTTTATTAATAATATATCCCCTCAAAGAATTTGAATAAGCCAAACTTATTGGTTCCATGTGTGTTTATTTTCTCCAAAGGAAAAAAAAAAGTTTCTATTCATATTTTAAAATACAAAGATGATCCATTTATTATCTGTGTTGTATTTAAACTTATAATGCTATGGATGCCGATTTATTTCTTTACAAGGTATAGAAGAAAGCTCTTTGAATTCTGGTAACTGTGTTGATCTAAAATTGCAAGAAACTATTATCATCAGTAAAGTATGTTGTTGATATTTGGAAAGTCTAATGAGGTTCTCCCCAAGGTTTGAAGAGAGAGAAATGAATTGCCTTCTGAGCTGTACATGTACATTTATCATGTGGAAACTGGCATGGAGCTGTGAAATCACTTTAAAGTGACAGTTAGATCTGACCGTAATCTCCTAAGAACGATGTTAGCTTGTCTGGACAGTGACTGAGTAAATTGGAGGTGAGGGTCCTTGAGAAGGAAACTGAGAAGCCACAAAGGTAGTCAGACTCTAAGGAAGGGCAGATTCTGACATTACACTGGTGCAGTCCCAGTGTTAAACATACCACCGATGTGTGCACGAAAGCTTTGGGCATTCTTTGTGTAATAAAGCGTGCAACTCACACAATAACGCCTTGTCCTCACAAAGCTTATTATCCAGTTAGTTATAATGGAGAAAATCTTAAAAATTTGCTCTTTTTGTTGTTTTTTGTTTATTTGGTTTTGGCTGCTACAACATGGATGTTGCCCCATTTTAGGGGTTGGAGTTCTGGAACACTGAGGGAAATTTATTATAAATAATCATAAAATTATTTTAGTGAAGATTAAATCAAAATCATGTCTTTTTCATTTCTAAATAAAGTTGTCTAAACAGCTCTTTAATTTACAAGAAACATTTTAAAGCCAATTAAAGTTGTAATTGTAACTTAACATCTTAAAAGAGCTTGTTAATAATTTCTTAAAAATCTGAATTGTTAACAATTGCAGTTTATCTTGAGGATAGAAACACACTTAATCTACTAGTAATACTGTTTTTCCTGACTCCTGTTAATAATATAAACTGATGTCATTATTACCTGACTATTAAATGTCAAATAAAAACATCCATTAGAGATGACATTATATATGATAACACTACATTACAAACTTTATATGCATATTTCAATATAGATTATCTTATATATTTTATGAAATTCAACATTCAGTAAATTTTAGGCAGAATAATAGAAAGACATATACTTATAATAGTCCCCGTGATGTTATTTTATAATACTATTAGATCGATTTTTAAAATAAAGTCAACATTTTCTTCAAGAAAGAGTTGTCATTTTGATATCATGGACTAAGTAATTATTAGTGATTCAAAACATGTGATTCCTTAAATCTTTCAATAATTAACCAAAGATTTTTAAGTTAATTAAAATCTTAAGACTTAGTACTGAGGAATTCCCCTGAGCTAAAATCATCTAAATAATAAAATTTTAAGATAGAATGAGTATTAATAAGGTAAGAGTGTTTATTATTTGAAACTCTGTTACATTTTCTCTTTAAAATAAATATCTGATAAGTTCTAGGAAAAATTAAATTAACAACAACAGAAGAAATACTATCTCTAGAGTATCATTAAGGAAGGAAAAATCAAGAACATTAACATAAGAATAAAAGCACTTCTAAAAACTGGTTTAAGAGTTTCCAGATTTATGATTAGAATTGTAAACAAGGTGTGAACACTACACAATTTCTTCTGCAATTGACATTTCACAGCACTATGTACGCTAGCAGACAATGGGAGAAAACTTTAAAACTTTCAAGCAATCATAAGCATTTTATGATGAACTATAGACTGGCAATCCCCCAGCCTGTTTCGCTCAGGGGAGATAAAAATTATATTCTTTATTTCCAGATCCAAAGAATACAGACCAGCTTTTTTTTTTTTCTTGATTTAAATAAAATGAATATCTTTGAGAATATGACAAAGACTTTTTTTTTAAAAAGGTTCTGTAGAGAACAGGTGAAAATCGCTGGTTAAAGAAACACTTACAATGGCTATTAGAGAACTTTGTTGTTGTATTCAGCTAGGTAGTTTTGTTATCTTGTAAAAGGGAAGTAATTTCTATGTGGAATCAAACACAACTTACCCTTGGTTTTCAACCATTGGCCAAGGAAGCTTGCAATCCTGGGTCGCTCCTGCTCACTGTCCGTATCTGCACGTACCTAGCCCGTATCACTTCGTTTCTCAGAACCCTAATCAAATAAGGCTTCCTTTATAGATGACTTCTGAAACAAAGCACTAAAAGCCCTAACCTGCAGGAGTATAAAGGTAAACTCATTAAAGCCATGTGCAGACTGACAGAAGGCTTGGCCTTTATTTAGCTAATCTGGAGATGAAGACAGAAAGCCACCATCTGGAGCTTTGTATAAATCCACGAGCAAAATTTAATTATTTCTAATTACATTTGTTTACTCATTATTTTCGTTGCTGACTTCTTATGTTTCAGACTGAATGTGTTTTCAGGGATTATGACAAATTGAATTTTTGTGTGTGTGTGTGTGTGTTTAATTCAGATATAGACTGTGGGAGAAAGGAAAAGGCCTTGCGTTGCTAGGGAAACCTGATGCTGAAGGTTTAGTGACAACTTCAGATGGGGCTGTCAGGATAAGAGAATAAGAGAAGAGAAAGAGAGCCTGCTGATGCAAAAAATGAAGTCAGAATTATATTTATTGATTCCATGATGATCTTTATAAAAGAAGCAAGGTGGGCTCCATCTTTTTCTAATGAAGAATTATGAAACTGTAATAAAGAAGGCCTCAAGGAATTTCTATCAATGTAAGGCACAATAAATGGAATCTCACCTCCATCTGTGAGTTTACAGAGAGAGCAGGAATTACTGGATGTTTTGGAATTTTGTCAAGTTAAGATTTTATTAATTTGACCTGCAGCTCTATTTGAATACTTTCTTTACTTTTATCTTTAGATTTTAAAATTACTGAATTAAGCATAAATCATTTGTGTTATACTTGATCCTGCAGTAAGTATGTGGAAAATATATTTCTTTTCTACTGAAATGATATTCTTTTAAAATAGTAAAACTATAGATACAAGTTCATTTCTGTTTGTAGCAATAAATGGAAGGATAGCTATATGTGTGTTTTTATGTAATTTGTATTATTTATTACATGTAGTCTATATATTAGTATATGTGTATATTTTTAAAGAATTAAGATGCTGTTAAAATTTTGTAATCCAACAAAATGAAACATTAGGTATTAACTAGAGGAAATGAGTTACTCTTAACTGTGTGGAGACCTCCTTAGATAGACACGGAGCCATTTATAAATACAACAGAAATTTACAATGTACATAGCCATCAATATTTAGAAAAAATGTCACCTGTTAGTCTTGCTTTTCATAGGACTAGTAGTAAATTAGTTCAAAGTCCTTTGATAAAGGGATACATCTTTTACTCATCTATTTTTCTTCTTCCCCTCCTTTCCTCTCCCTCTTCCTTCTTTCCTTCTTTCCTTCTTTCTTTCCTTCCTTCCTTCCTTTTTTCTTTCCTTCCATCTTTCCTTTTTCCTTCCTCTCTTTTACATGGTTGGTAAAGTCTTCTCTGTTAAGGTGGCATTTGATGAGAAATAAAGGGAAATACAGGAGAAATTCAACTATGGAAACATCTGTGGAAGAGATACCTGGGTAGAAGTAACAACACACACAAATACCTTAGAGCTGGGAGAGAAGAGCAAGGTAGAATCAACTGGGAGGGGGCAAGCGAAGAGGCTGTGAGGTCAATGATGAGTCAGACCATATATGTTTCTGTTGGTCCTTTCATGGACTTCAACTTTCACTCTAACTAATGGAAAAGCTCCTGGAAATTTTGAACATAAGACATGACTGATATGTTAAGGAATCACTCTAATTGCCGCCTGGGGACTGGAGTGAGGGTGGGATTGGGAAGAACTGGAGCCAGATAGGAGGCACAGACTCTTGTCTGGATTGAGATACTGGATTAAGACGGTGATAGCGAAGGAGATTAATAAAAATTAGACTCTAGATATGCTTTTTAACATGAACTTGACAGATGAGCTGATGGATTGATTGTGGGGCATGAGAGAAATATATTCCAAATATAACCACTTCACGTCACTTTTACCACCATCATGCTGGTCAGAACCATCACCACTGATCACAAGGGTTAATCCAAGGACCCTTTAATAGACCTCCTATTTCTACTCTTGCCCACCAACCCTGGCCCATGTTTATTCTCAGCAGAGGAGCCAGAGTGGTCCTTTTAAACTTAAGACATAGAATGTCAAACAGCTAATTAAACTACATTACTTTCCATTTCACTTACAGTAAAAGGCCATCATTTTTACTATGGTCCTAAAGGCCTTTCAGAATCTGTTATTTGTTTGGTTTTCTTTTTTTGATGACCCTAATTCACGCACAATGGTTTTCTTACTATTTCTCAAAAGTGCCAATTATGTTATCTCTTTCGTTTTCTTCTCTTTGTTCTTTTTCTCAAAACACTCTTCTCTCCGCTATCTTAATCCCCTCCCGTGAACTGTCTCATCACCAAGTGTTTGAGTAACTCTTACCTTTTCAGTGAAATCTATCTTAAACTTCCTCTTTAAAGTTACACTTAACTTCCCTCTTCCAAATCCGCCGGACTCCATTTTTCATTTTTTTGCTAGTACTTGTTATCTTATCTGCTTATTATCACGTGTATTGTTTATTATCAATATCTTCCTTCTGGACTGTGTTAACCTGAACAAATAATCTGCTAGATATTTCTCCAGAAAAGGTGGATTTATTCAGGATCAGCAAAAAATTGCAATTTGGGGGTCTGCGAATATAATAAGCCCTGTGCATGTCGCGAGAAGGAGGATGGTTTATGGAGGTGACAAAGAACTTGGGAAGGCTATAGTGACAGAGTCCATGACCTTTCATTGACTGAGTCCTTACCAGGAAAAAAGAAGGATCTCTCGTCTACCTGTTGGGCTCTGCTATAGTTACAGGGCATGAGAGCTCCCCTTTCTGGTCTCCCAACTCTATGTAATTGAGCTTCTTTCTTCTTCTTCCTTCTTCCTTCTTCTCCTTCTCCTCCTTCTCCTCCTCCTTCTCCTCCTTCTCCTCCTCCTCCACATTATTGCTATTATTACTATTAATATTGTTATTATTATTATTTATATTTTCCCCCTTTTGATCAAGATCTTTCTCTGAAAACATTACTGGTAAAGAGTTAATTTTTCTAGTTTCAGCAGCTTTGTGTCCCTAAATATCAGGGAGGACCTTTCCTGGGTGTATTGTGTCACATCAGAGAAAAAAAATGCATGGACTGGACATCGAGTAAGGTCACATTTGCATAACAAGGAGGGGTAGGAGGGAGAATTCTTAGGTGCTTTTTGTCTAAAGTCCATGTTTCCAAAACATAGATATTGGAGTTTATCTATTACATAGTCATCAAAAGTTTGGCAAGAAACTTCCAATGGGTCTGGTCCAGATATCTTGGGAAAGCTGTCTCATCAGATTTTATCTACTTCAATTCCAGGAAACCTTTACTTTCAGGTCACCAGGTGATGTATAAGTCCAGGCAAGGTTTGTTGTTTCTTTAGGTCTGTCACATGAATCCAAGAGTCTGTTCCTTGGAGTTTGGTGGCACAGGGTTTGGTTAGAAGTACCTGATAGGAGTCTTTCCAGTAAGAATGAAGAAACTTTTTCTGGACGTGTGTTTTTCCAATAGATGAAATCTCAATTTGCAAAATGCAATGCTTAAGGTCTTCATTAATTCCCTGAGGGCACACCCTCAAAAGATAACTCTACCAAAATACAGTTATTTTTAATAGAAGTAACTAGGTCTTTGCAATATTGGAGCATCTCTCCTTTTATCAGTTGTGGGTCAAAAGAAGAAGGAGCCCAAAGCATTGGATTTCCCATGACTATCTCAAAGGTTGAGAGTTTATGACTTACGAAAGAGGTGAAACTGAAATTTAGATGTACCATTGGCAATGCTTTTGGCCAAAGTATTTGAAGGTCCTCTACTAATTTTACCAACTGAGTATCAATAATTTTGTTAGTGAGTTTGACTAAAACAGAGGCTTTAGTTCAGTGAAAGTATTGTAAAACTGGCCAGACAGCCCAGATTTGTCACAGTACCTGTCCAGTGAGATGGATTCCTCCATCACTACGACATTTGAGAGGAGTTCTCCATGTAGGGATAATCTTTTCGAAACGAAATTTAGCCGCAGAGGAAGCAGTAGCCTGTCTACCTGGGGTGGCTTCAGTTAAGTGTGAAAACACGGATCATGATGAAAATATATTTATATCCATTACACAGAGGAAGTTGTATTTGCCAGACCTCAAATGGTCCATTAGATAGTTTCAAATTCCTAGGAGTAGTACAAAACAACTTCCTTGGGCTGTACTTTGAGTAAGTGGAACAAATGAGGTAGGTGTTTTTTTATTGCCTTGTTAATGTTTCTCCACCAATATTGATTCATAAAGGCTATTATTTTACAGGAAACTAATGATTTACTGTATAAATAGGGTTTAGGAGTGAGAATTTTACAGTCTCTGGCAAGACTGGGTTGTTATTTGGTCAAAACAAGAGTTTACTCTTTTTATCAAACCAAGAATTGTTGAATTGCCAATCTTGAATCTTCTTTTTCTTTTCTTTCTTTCTTTCTTTCTTTCTTTCTTTCTTTCTTTCTTTCTTTCTTTCTTTCTTTCTTTCTTTCTTTCTTTCTTCCTTCCTTCCTTCCTTTCTTTCTGTCTTTTCTTTCTGTCTTTTCTTTCTGTCTTTCTTTCTGTCTTTTCTTTCTTTTCTTTCTTTCTTTTGCCTATTGTTGGGCTACCCAACCATTTTTTTCTAAATTATCATCTGGAGAATGAGCCTTTTGGACCATGACAGAGGTTTGGCTGTGTTGGTCTCTTTAAGGGCAACATTCTCTGCTGAAATATTAGTAAGGTCATTTCCCTTAGCTTCCAGAGAATTCAATTTAGTATGTCCTGGAATATCAATAGCTAAAGTGGCAGATAAAAGTATTGCATTCAATAATTCCTGAACATAGGAACCATTCAAAGTTTTATTTCACCGGAAGTAAGGGAGCCATCTTTCTTCCACAACATTCCAAACTCATGAGTTACTGCAAAAATATATTAACTATCAGTATAAATATTGACAGTTGTGTTCTTGGCTAAAGTTCAAAGCTGTGTAAGAGTGTCTAATTCAGACTGCTGGGCTGAAGTAGCCATTGGTAAAGATGCTGCCGCAAAACACCAAAGAGCCCGTCTAGCACAATATTTGCCATTGTCATCTTTTAGATACGGACCATCAGTGAGCCATGAGAAGTCATTGTTACCCAGTAGAATTTCCTGTAGGTCATCACAAGGAGTCAGGAGGTGGTCAATCAACATTAAGCCATCATGAGGGACTTCTGTAGTGATGAAGGAGAGAAGAGTAGCAACATTAAGGCTTTTACAACTTTAAAGAGTTAAGTGAGAATCAATTTAAAAAAACAACTTCCTAGGAGGTGAGCCAGCTAGCTGAGAAACGTTGAATATGATGAGAATTCAGGAGGGCTCTACATTGTGAGATACAGAAATGGTTGAAGGGGATACCACAACAATGTTCTTGGCGATCTTAACCAAAAAGGCAATGGCTGGCTACTCATGGCTCAAAGACAAGGTGGTTATCTGTGTGCCACAGGGTGCAGTTACTGGCTTTAATATCATTTTGGGTCCATGGTGGTCCCATGTTTGGGGGTGAGTACCCCAATGGCATTTCATTCTTTTCACATACAAAAAAGAAAAAGGGAATCTGACAGTTGGGATGCCCAATGGCAGGTAAGTTCTTCAAATTCTCCTTTAAGACCTTGAAGGCTATGCTGTCCAGTTTTTCCCATAAAGTTGAGTTGGGATGTTATTGTTGAGTAAAACATAGATGTTTGGCCATAAGAAAGAAATCAGAAACCGAATTTTGACAATAACCATTTAGCCTGAAAAAAACCTGACAGTTGGAACTTAGTTTTGGTTTTTGGGGAAACGTAGGGCACCACGGAGTCTATCTGGATCTAGGTGGAACCTTTGTTCTGATACCAGATGCCCTAAATTTAAATCCCAGGTTTGGGAAAGCTGCCGATTTTCTTTGTCAGCCTTATGTCCCTTTAAGGCTAAGAGCTCTAGCAAGTGGATACTGTCTTCCTGCGAGGAGGCTTGAGAAGGAGAGCGAAGAAGTCGGTTATCTGCATATTGCAACAAGTAGAGTCCTAGGGAGCTTTATGTCATCCAGATCAGCCTTCAGGCTTTGGGGGAAACAAGGACTGTCAATATAACCCTGAGGAATTGCGGTCCAGGAGAATTGTTTTTCTTCCCAAGTGACGGCAAAAAGCTATTGCCTAGCTTCATCAACTGGAATACTAAAGAATGCACCACATAAACCAATTACAGTGGAGAATCTGCGTCCAGTGGGAATGAACATTAGTAACATAAGAGGTTAGGAACAGCAAGGTGTTGAGGGATGACATGCCATTTATTGCTTGGAGTCCTGGAGAAAACTTCAGCCTCAGTGCTTAGGTTCTCTCACCAATACAATGAGTGTTACAAGGACTGGCACAAGGGGTAATAAAACCATTGAGCCTGAGCCATGTAATCTTCTACTATTGGCTTTATGCCTTGGAGGGCTTCTTTACTTATGGGTATTGATTAATTCTGGGAGGATGTTTTGAGGGGCCCGTCTGAATCTTGAAGGGAAGTGCATTGTGAACTCCGTCAACATAATTCGAAGATCTTGTTCATACCTTACGTGGTAACTGACTCAATGGTGATAAGTGGTCAGTGTTTCCAGCAGCAGCCCTAGTCTTGTCAGAGATGGAATAAAAGTTGTCAAAGGATCATTTAATTTACCTGGTGGGTAATTTTGATGACTATTGCCAAGTTCTAGAATTATTCCCCCTTTTAAGAGAAAGAAATCCCAGCATGATATTTCTCTGAGAAGTGTCAGCCTAATAAATGGACAAATGATGATGAACTAAGGAGAAAAGAGTGTGTCCTAAAGGTCCTAAACAAATGCATCCTCAGAAGGCTTCATTTTAAAAGGACAGGTTCTGACACAGAGGAGAAGAGAGTAGGGAGTTTCCAAGAAAAGGGAAAATTTGGTGAGAGAATTATCATGAGGGAACTGAGGGTACAGCGGAGAGGTATGTGGTGTAGAAGGAAAGGAGGAGTATGGTTCCCGAGGTGGAACCTGGCCATGCGGAGCACAGGGACAAAAAGATGGTGTGGGAGGCAGAACCTGACCCAAAGACGCCGAGGAAGGAGACCCTGAGGCTTCTGCAGCCATTTTAATCTGTATTTGTTTGCCTCCATTAATATTAAAATTTTATCTTGCAGAGAGGCGATTTTAGACTCCTGATAATTTTGGGAATGCCAATGTTGGAAAACGTCAAAATACCAATTGCAACAAGCATTCTACTCAGTCCTGGAAATTTCTGAACTATTGTAGTCCAATTTCATATTAAGAAAATAAAAATTTGAGGCTTTCAATTGTTCCCCATAATGCTCATCGATATTTTAAATTGCTTTTGATCAGGTCAGTCCTTTTAGTTAGAAATGTGAATAGAAAGGACTGTGATTTCTAAGCATAAAATCATTTAGAGTTCCTGTGTGTGTATGTGGTTGGTGATGGGTGCCTTCAAAATATTTAGATAACTGGGAATTCCATTTCCCAGAGGTTTTTTTCTCTAGAGTAAAGAACAATTTTCAAACAGCTTAAACAGCTTACAGCAAAGATGGCTTAATTCAAGCAGCTTGCAAACCTACCCCAGCCAGTCCTAAGGAGACAGCTTAATCCCAGAGGAGCCAGGCTGAAGGCTTCTTTTTTTTTTTTTTTTTCACCTGTCTCCAGAAGACAGGTTTTCCAAAGCAAAAGATTGAAGGCTGGAAAAACCTGGCATTGTTTCAAAGAAACAATCCCTCTTCCCACAGGAATCTGTAGAAGACTAGCCAGCTTTAGGATGAGCAGCTTCTGTTCTGAAAAGAACGGACTGAGGGCTAGTCAGTTTCAGTGAAACAGTCTGATCTCACATTAGACCAAAGTGCCAAACAAGCACACAGCCAAAGAACCAGGCTTCAACCAGAAAGGTGAATTTTTTAAATAGATCTGGAATAAAGCCTGGAGAGTTTCAAATGCAAAGAAGTCATGAGCTCAGATCCAGGACAAAGACATACCTTCCAACACCAGGGTTGACAAGAAAAGCAGTGAATAATAATGGCTGTGTGTTCACCAGCCCTGGATCCTGGGGGAGACTTCTCTGGTCCCTGTCAGATCACCGACAGTAGGGACCTGAAACAAATAGACTGCCAGATGCTTCTCCAGCAAAGATGGGTTTATTCAGGATCAACAGAGAATTGGAACTCAGGTCTGCAACCATGGTGAGCCACATGTGAGTCTCTGTCCTGCAAGGGAAGGAAACCACTTTTATAGAGGAGAATGGGAAGTCGGGAAGGCTTCAGTAAACATAGTCCATGGCTTTTCACTGGCTGAGTTTTTGCCAGGAAAGAAGAATTTCTTAGCCATGGCTGCCCCCAGAGAATAATCATCTGATCATGAGTTCTCTCCCCAGGGTCTGTATTTGACAAAGGTGATAGAGGAGGGTCATTAAGAACTTGGCTCTGGAGTTGTAAAGACCTGGAGGTCAAGCCTGGCTCTTCCAATGGTCAGTTTTGTGATTTTACGCAAATTACAGATATTCATTTCTGTAAAACTGGTATCAGAGTAATCCCAAGATTTGAGAACTGTTAAGAGGATTAAATGACTTAATTCACCTGACGTACACACACAAAGGCATAGACAAGGCACACTTAACATGTGGCTAGCATTCAATACATGTTATTTGGTATTCTTCAAAGTTCACGTCTAGGGCTTGCCCATAACTAAATCAGACACTTTTATGGTTCCTTGATAGCGTGAGAAGAAGTTATGTGTCTATGTCTTTTGTGTCTTCATCTACTCTTTGCTCCTGTATTTCTGCAGGTTATTGCCTGAACAAAAGAAAAGGCATGAGCCTGGACACACACACACACACACACATGCACATACAATGCAGGCAAACATTTGTCAAGCAGACACAAGAAGGAAATAAAAGGAATAGGACTCCACCCACAACAAAACCAGCCTTTTCAGTGTTAAGGATCCCACTGCTTCCTTGCCTGTCTCAAACTTCTCCATCCTAGGATGGAACCATTGTCTAAATATCAATCACTTTTCTCCTTCAAAATAAAGGATACTTTGGTCTTAGAAAAGAATTCAAGTTCTCAACATAAATAAAAATAAATGTAGCAAACAATATAAAGACCTAAAATATAAGTGCTCCCCCCTCATTTATAGCTCTCATGAGTATTTAAATGTGTGTATTTCAATTATCAGCTAGAGAAATGCACTGCGGAGTGTAATAATGTTTGATTGCTCTTAAAGCTTTATTCTCTGCAATCTTCCTATGAGGAATTTTAATTCCTTCCATCCCTGGAGAGCTCCCCTTTGACACTATTAACGCCTTGCATTAGGTATGTTTTTCTCCCCTTTCTTAAAACTTGAAAGACGAGGTCCCCACTTTCTGACCATCTGCTCACTTTTTAATCTCTTTCAATCTCCCTTAGGCTTCCACAGTCCTCCTGAAATAACTTTTTTGATGATGTCCAGTAGCCTCCTTGTGACCACTTCAAAAGAAGTCATAATTCTCTCTTTCTCTAACACCTAGGACTGGATTTCAGCTCTGCATTTTATTAGTTATATGACTTTGGTCAACCAATTAAAACTGTGTGTGTCTCAGATTTTCACTTCTCAGAATTGCTATAAAAATATTCTAAAACATATCAGAAAACACACAATAAAATAAAACACCAATAAATATGATATTCCTTTCTCAGCATACCCACCCTACCTCCCTTCTAAACCTTAACTCATTTGGTTCTGGCTCTCTCCTTGAGGACCTGTTGCCTTGGCTTCCCTGGCACTACACTCACCTTTCCCTTTGTCTTTCTGTCACTAGTCCAGCCCTGTTATCATCTCTAAAGTGGACTGAATTCATATTTAATGGTGCTGCATGACTTACCCTCAGTTCTTCCCAGTCTCTCTCTCATTGACCTGTTCTATGCTAATGAAAATCTAGATATGTAATTTCAAAATTTACCTGGCTCATATGAATGTCTTCCTCTTGTTAAAAAAAAAATCAATTCTTATTTATTTACTTACTTACTTGCTTACTTACTTAGTAAGTAAGTATAGTCAGTCACAATGTGTCAGTTTCTGGTGTACAGCATAATGTTCCAGTCACGCACATACATACATATATTCTTTTTCATAATCTAAAATATCAATTCTTCCTTTTGCTATTTCCATCCAAGCCATCACCAAGTCTTCTCCAGCCCCTCTCTTGCCATAATTCCAGGCATAACTATGACCAAGTATGTCATTATTTGATCCATACTAAATATTGCAGAGTTCTTTGAAATGCTTATTGTTCAGTATCTTAACATCAAATCAATTTTACATTAAAAGAATAGCTCTGAGCAGGTCACTTCCCACATCAAAACCTCCCGTTGGCTTGGGCAACCTAATACTAGTTGTAGTGTT
This sequence comes from Vicugna pacos, assembly GCF_048564905.1. NCBI lineage: Eukaryota > Metazoa > Chordata > Mammalia > Artiodactyla > Camelidae > Vicugna > Vicugna pacos. The sequence goes on along the minus strand of NC_132994.1, from coordinate 6,559,529 downwards.
ACTTAATCATCTGCTTAATAATTTTGTTCAGTTAAAAAAGATACAGATGCTACTATAATTATAGATCAAGAGAACCTAATGAGTATTTCCTCCCATTTCTCAGATGAATGTCAGGAAGGTTTTGCAGACTGTGTACGACCACAAGACTTTTGACTCATTCTTGGAAATTACAGATTTCAAAATCTGTGGTCTTCCTACTATATTATATCATTTCCAAGACAAAACAAGGATCGACTTCCAGGGTCCATAAAGTGGAACTATCTTGTCATCTGTCCTTCAGTTCTATTGTCCACATATCTTCAAATACTGTATGTATTATTCTTGAGTAAAACTGACCTATGCATATGACATTCTGGAAAAGAAAAAAAAATGTATAGGGAGAGAAACTGAGGAGTTGGCTACAAATAAGCACAGAAAACCTTTCTAGTCTTGGAAATGCTCCATATTTAGATCTTGATGGTAGTTATGTGACTGTATGTGTTTGCCAAAAACTCATATAATGGTAGACTAAAGAGAGTGAATTTTACTAGAGATAATTTACACCTTGATATGTGTGACTTGAAAAAAACTGCCTAAAGCATCATTTTATTAGTGAGCATTCACCAGAGAAATAGAACCAATGGGAGATTGTATACATAGGATTTTGATTTATTATAAGGAATTGATTCGCTTCATTCTGGCAGCTGACTAGTTCCAAGATCTGCAGGGAGAATTGGCAAGCTGGAAACCAGGAGAGCAGAGGGTGTACTTCTATTTGGAATCCAAAGGCCTGAGAATCAGGAGAGCTGATGGAGTGATTCTAGTCTGAAGATCGGCAGGCAGCACACCCAGGAAGAGCAAATATTTCAGTTTCAGTCCAAAGGCAGGAGAAAGTCAATGCCCCAGCTCACAGACAGCCACGCAGCAGGAATTGTCTCTTACCCAGGGGAGGGGCAGGCTTTTGTTCTATGCAAACCCTCAAATGATTGGATTCATCCCACCCTCTCTAAGGAGAAGAATCTGCTTTACTTAATCTAGAAATGTAAATGTTAATCTCACCCTAAAACACCCAAAGTAACGTTTGACTGAGTAGGTGGGCACTCTGTGGCCCAATGCAGCTGGCACGTAAGATGAACCACCACAACCATTCATATTCACAGATCTCAATATTAAAAATCCTAACCCTCCATATTTGGGCCCCTGCACCTGCCAGATTTTGCTTCTTATCAGACTCAAATTAACTGCCTTTGTTTCCGTCCATCTGACGTCTTTGTTTCTCCTACAGATGCCCTGCTTATTGGGTCATGCTTTCACTTTCTCATCTGTAATTTTTCATGACTTGGAAAGACATTTTCCCTTCTGCTGAGTCAAATCATGTATTTCAAGACCCACTTTTGGAATTACTGACTTCAACGTGTAAAAATAAAATAGATTACTTATTCATATATTAATAGCCATGATTTAGGAAGACGACTTCAATAAAAATCATATGATCATTTGAACCATTCTCATTAATATTAGAAAGAGGTTTGAAATTTTGTATGTATTTTAAAATTTAAAAAATAACCACATAGGAGGAAGAGAGAGAAAAATAAATAAAATGAATAGTTTTGAAGACATGATTTTTGTCATGCTTAATGCTAGCATTTTTAGATGTCCTCAAAATAACAATCTTACAAAGTGCCAGTAATAACATTATAAATGAATAATCAAGCAATTAACACTAAACAATTTACCATAGTGCAAATGTAACTAACTACTGATGGAAGAATCATAACCCAGCTTTATAATATGGTTTATCTCTTATTCTCTTATTGGCAATAGCAATGTTATTTGGGAAAGTTTTAAAGTTGCATTTAAGATTCACTCAAATATTGTTCCCTGTATTTTAACCTATATTTAATAAGATGTGCTGGTTATTATGACCTGTATTTGTCAGTTTTTTTCTTATAGTCTCTTCAAGTTGTTTTTAAGAGTGATCAGTGACACAACTAGCACACATGCGTGCGCATTATGCTAAAGAGAAAAATACAATTCACCTAGAAATAAGTTATCTATAAAATAAGTGGGTAATCTTTAGAGAACACAGTTCTTTAAAATTGCTTTTATATGGGAAATTTGGGACTGTGATGGTCATTATGCATTCTTTGCGTTTTCAGTAGAACGATCATGACACCATGATAACTGGAGCGCGATTCCGTGGGAAGTGAATGCCAGGGCAGTTTACATGATTAACCGACAGCCATAGCGTCCATGCTGCCAAGGAAAACACCTGTTTTATTTTCTAAGAGAAAGCTAGAGAATACTAATAAGAAAATACCATTTGTGATTTAAGGTAGACTTTGAAGATCAGTTCATTAGAAAGGAATTTAAATAATATGAATAAACTAGAATGTATCTATATGTATAGATACATAGCAATTATCTAAATGGGATTGAGCCAGAGTAGAAGGATTAGCAAACACCTGTTAAAAAATGGTTGATCAATTTTTAATAATTATTAATTACCATGGAATTTCATATTACTACTGTATTCCACCTCAGAATTCTACCCTGACATCCCAACATCATTTTGATAAAGAAGCTGATAATTGATTATATTCATGTCCTATAAAATGTTACAAATATATTTTTATTATGTTTAGGGAAAGTTTATAGGCACCTGTATTTTTGAAAACAGATGATGTTCTATGCTTAAGGTGATTCTGACACTGAAGGTGAGTATTATTCACTTAAATATTGTTTCATTATTTTATTGCTTTGTGAATAATGAGCAACAACCATTATAAACTTAGAAAACCAAGAACTAATTTTTAAAGGCCTGCATTATTTTTAGTGATTTCTATATTATTATAACAATCCCTATACATATGAATAATAAAAATCATAACAATTTTGTAGCTTTATAATTCATCTATTCTTGTGATATGCAAATTTAGACTAAGCTTTTGAAGTACTTTTTATTTCAAAACCACATGCCGAAATCAAGGTTACTTGCATTTCTTATCTGAAAGTGTGAATCAATTGCTTACCAAAAGGAATTGTAAAAAAAAAGCTTTTGAAAATTCCCTCACAGCATGTAATGCAGATATTGGCATAAATGTCACTATTAAGCAGGCACATGAATATTTCAAGTGAAATCATTAGGTTAAAGTCTTAAATAAACAATTGGTGTTTGAAAGGTCCTTGTAAATTTCATTGGGATAAGAATAAGAAATGATTTCCAAGGCTCATTCTTTTGATATTTTTAAATTAAGATAACTTTAGAAAGATACTTGTTTTTCTTTTCTTATTTTTAAAAAATTGTTTCTTTCTGTAAAGATACCTGTTTTCCTGTAGTTCTCTACCTATACATTAGAAGAACAAAAGCTATAAAATACAATTAGACTTCAGTAAACATAAAATTTTATTATTCTTGGAACTATATTTTGAAAAGTAAATCATTATTCCTAGTGTAATAGGTGACACTTATGTATACTTGGAATCAAGATGTTAGCTGCCTTTGGGTACCAAATTTCGTCAACTTATTGCTTTAATCCTGTTCTCTAATAGCTTGTTACAACTGCTGGACCTTCATGTACTGGGAAAACAAGTATATTCCATGATTTTTCTGGGATTATTGAGAATGAGGTGACTAGGGTTCCTTATAATTCTTCCTTGTGACTCTCAGCTCCAGCTTTTTCACCTCCACTGATTTCTCCATCTCTGTTAGGTTTTCAGACCATGTTGATCACCAGTGGGTGTTACTTCCAATTCCTAGTTTTTCAAAAAGACCATTAAAACAAGACTGCAGACAGTATTTTACTGAAGATTTGAGGAAAATGATGGAAACTAATGGCATAGTACTGTATAGGCATCAACCAAATCCTGAATGTTAGCCATTATTGAGTGACATTTTACTGATCATTTGTCACTTGAAGGATCTTTTGTTGACATCCTTCTACAGCCTGAATCTGATGTAACTGCTCACTTATCTTGCTCTGTCCTTTCATCACATTTCTGGTTGCCAAGAGATGCCAAACTTTTCTTATAGTATTGTGAAAAATAATTATCTTATTTGGTTTTATTTACTTTCATCTAGCTTCAGCCTCTTAGTATCTTCTAATGTATCAACAACAACAGAATTTTTCTTACTAATACAAAAATACTCAATAGCCTAATTATGTCACTTTCCTTAATAATATAAGTAAGTTGTGTTTTTTAATAGTAAATTTCCCCATATATTTGAATGCTATAATCTTTATGAGCTTTATGAAATATACTTCCCTATGATTGAATTATCATTTCAGTATATACTTTGAAGAGTTAGTATTCAAAGCAATTATATTAAATATTTGATCTTCTTAACCCAGAATCTTAAAAGTTCAGAGAATTACTTAACTTAATAAATCATATGCTTTTTCATTCAGGTAATGGAGAATGAAAAAAAGTAAAGTTAATAAAGTGAGCTTTACTGATGTAACAATTTAAAGTATGCTATATGATACTTTATAGAGAATACTAACATTACTTGTATAAAATAAATACTTTGCAATTGATATGAAACAAAGTGACTTTCTACAAAAATGCTAAAAAAATCAACATTATATTCTCTAAAAGAAAAAAACATATTTAAAAAATAGTTGAATAGTATTATAGTTTTATTGGGCCACATTATACTGTAAAAACTGAATCATAAACATCATGTTCACAACAATTATTAATAATTAATGATTCATAGATGGCTTCATGAGTGAATTTTACCAAACATTTAAAGAAAAATTAAAGGCAATCCTTCTCAAACTCTTCCAAAAAAATTGAAGAGAAGGAAATATTTCCAAACTCATTGTATGAGGCCAGCATTTCCCTTATACCAAAGCCTGACAGACATGCCAAGAAAAGAAAACTCTACAGGCCAATATCCCTGATGAATATAGAAGTAAAAGTTCTGAATAAAATATAAGCAAACTGAATTAAACGGCACATTAAAAGGATCATATGTCATGATGTGTACCTGTGATAAAAGGATGCAATCCAATAAACATGATACACCACATTAAAAGAATGAAGAATAAAAGCCACATGATCATCTCCAGAGAAACAAGGAAAAAAAAAAGTTTAAAAAAATTCAGCAATCTTTTATGATAAAGACTTTCAACAAATTAGGTATAGAAAGAATGTACCTCAGTATAATAAAGCCTTTTTGTGACAGGTCTACAATTGACATCATACTCAATAGTGAAAGACTGAAATCATCCCCACTAAGATCAGAATCAAGACAAGGATGCCCACTCTCACCACTTCTACTCAACAAAAGACTGGACGTTCTAGCTAGAGGAATTAGGCAGTAAAAATAAACGAAACCCATGAAAATCAGAAAAGAAGAAGTTAAATTGTCTCTGTTTACAGATGACATAATCTTTTATATAGAAAATCCTAAAAATTCCACTAAAAAGTGTTAGAACCAATCAAAATTCTCAGTAAAAGTTGCAAGATATGAAATAAATATGTAAAAATCAGTTGTATTTTTATATACTAACTATGCAAAAAAGAAATTGAGAAAACAACCCCCTTTATAGTAGCATCAACAAGAATAAAATATTTAAAAAAGGAAGTGAAAGAAATGTTCGCTGAAGATGTCAGTGAAAGAAATTAAGGATGTCAGTAAATGAAAAGATATCCTGTGTTCATGGATTAGAAAAATTAATATTGTTAAAATATTCATACCACCCACAGTAATCTAAAGACCCCTTGCAATTCCTATCAAAACTCTCATGACATTTTTCGTAGAAATAAAGAAAATAATCCCCAAATTTGTATGGACACACAAAGGATCCCAAATAGCCTAAGAGATAGGAGAACAAAGCTGGAGCTATCACAGTTCCTGATTTCAAATTATATTACAAAGCTATGGTAATCAAAACAGTATTGTACGCAGAAAAAAGAGATACTTAGACCAAGGAAACAGAATAACGTGACTATATGAAAGGAAAAAGCTCTGTAGGGCAAAGGAAGAAATCAACAAAACAATAAGGCAATCTATGGAATGAGAAAAAGTATTTGCTGACCATATATCTGATAAGGGGATAATATTTAAAATACATAAGAAACTTCATCTAACTCAAAACCAAAACAGAAAAAAAATCCAAATAACCCAATTAAAAAATGTACAAAACCTGAATTGACATTTTTCCAAAGAAGATATAAAAATGGCCAACAGGAATGTGAAAAGGTGGCCAACATTATTAATAATCAAAGAAATGCAAATCAAAACCACAATGAGATATGACTTCACACTTGGAAGAATGGCTATTATCAAAAAGACAAGAGATGATAAGTGTTCGTGAGGATGTGAAGAAAAGGGAACACCCGCACACTGTTGGTGGGAATGGAAATTGGTACAGCCACTATGGAAAACAGTATGGTGGTTCCTCAGAAACAACTAAAAAGAGAACTACCATATGACCCAGCAGTCCCACGTCCGTGTATAAATCCAAAGGAAATGAAATCACTATCTGAAAGAGACTGACGTACTCTCGTGTTCCCTGCAGCATTATTCATAATGGTCAAGATATGGACATGATTTATATGCCCAACCACCAAGTCAGCCATAAAAAAGGAACTCCTTTCATTTGCAACAATATAGATGAATCTGAAGGAAATTATGCCAACTGAAATTAACCAGACAGAGAAAGACAAATATCGTATGACCCCACTTACAGGTGGAACATAAAACAGTTGAACCCACGTAACAGACAGTAGAGCAGTGGCTCCCAGGGGCTGGGTGGGTGGGGCCAGGGTGAACGAGGAGATCTTGGTCAAAGTGTACAAACTTTCAGTCGTAAGATGTTCATAGGATCTAATATACAGCATGGTGGATGTACTTAATAATGCTGCATTGTATACTTGAAATTTGCTAAGAGAGTAAATCTTAAGTGTTCTCACCATACATTAAAAAAAAAGATAACTATGTGAGGTGTTGGATGTGTTAATTACCTTGATTGTGGCAATCTTTTCACAATATTAAATCATCATGTTGTACACTTTTAAAAAACGAATAAACAGCCCACAAAAAGAGTGGCATTTCTTTAACTGTTTGTTTACTTATTAATACAATGTAAAAAAAATAATCAGAGTTCACTGTCTATTTTCATTAGAATGGCTTATACATTTTAAATGAGAAGTGTTTTGTGTACTTTTATCTCCATTTGAAATCTATCCAGAGTGCATTCATCTGGGATTTCCCAGCCATGCAAACACCAAGCCTAGCATTTATAAGCTCCTGGGGAGGACTTTTTTCTCCCAACACTATTTCTATCAAAAACAGAGGCAAGTTTTATCCCTGGTGCTAATGATAATGGAATATATATATATATTCCCATTGAGTCAGGAAGGCACAAATTACACAGCCAGTTGTTTATAATCTGTTTGATAAAACTACATATTCTCTCCCAAGAAGAATACACAAATGTAATCAGGAAAGTTAAAAATGATTTAACCAGACACTAATCCTAGGACAACGATTAAACTTTTTTAGTGAGTCATGTTTATCTGTGAAGCCCTTCATAACCCGCCCCCTCTCTGTGACTCATTTCCATCTTCCCAAACCCTAGCCCCGGGTGCTGTCCCAGCGTCACCTCTGGAGTCACCCAGGGAGACAGCTGCTCTTCTGTATCCCCTCCCCGACCGAGGCACAAGCATCCACCGCAATTCTCCACACTCTGAATCTGTCCTTCCCTCTTGACGTTAAAGCTAACGTGATAAACTTTAGATGAGCTGTCAAAGCTTAGCTTGTGTGCAACCTATTAAATCCGGATCAGAGCCAACTTAGTCATTATAGCTTGCTATTGGAAGGAGGATCTTTAAAAGTTTTAAAAAGTACTGTAGACAATGCACAAGGGAGATCTTTACAACTGAGCTGCTTCCTAGTACATCTGAAATTAAACACACAACAAGCTGCTAAAATCTAACAAGATGCCCAACACTGAGAGATGTAACAGGGAAAACCGAAAAGCGTTAATAAGTTCTCCTCCTAGCTTTTCCATCTATACATATAATTATATTTAATTTTACTTTATCAAGAGAAGATCTGTTAAAGTTTATTTTTAGTTTGCTTTGATGATTTCTTTAAGATAACTTGTACACTATCTTCCCTTTCATAGGTACCCAATCTGAATTTGACGTATGTTTGAATACTATTTAAATGCCAGATCACAAGCTATTTAAGGTATAAACATTTGAACAAAGCCTTTCTGTTACAACATAATTCAAAGAAGTGCTCAGAAAAGAATCCAGTTAAATAAATACGCCACATGTGCAGGCACATGAACGTAAATAAATACCTAATTTTAGTTTTCAGCAAGTCTTTCTAGTCTTGTCATAGTTGCAGAAATTGAATTGTTATCACTCTTATGCAGATATAATGTTTATTTACTTTTCCACTCTTCAGTGATATATGAGATAAATCATTGGAACTACAGAAATATTGGTTAGATATTAAATCACTGATGTCAGCTGCCAAGTCATCTAACTTAACTCAGAAGGAGAAAAACTTGGCTCCTCGCTTTTTCTGTGTATTTCTGGGTTTTTTTGCTCATGTCAGTGGAATCCTAACTGCCCGGGTGTGCAAGATGATGGATGCCATTTTAAGGCTTGAATTCCTTTCTGTAGAACACTGACATTTATTTACCCGCCATCACCCGTGCTATGAGTTATAGGCATGCATCTCTTCTCTTTCTTGAGCTTGGGAAGGGAGATCCTGAAATTCTCTCCCAAAGCACAAATTAATGTACTTTTAGTCTACCATGTGAATAGGGTCTATTATGTATGGTAATTTGGTTCAAACTGGTAGACAGATCCATTCTAAGTTAAGAGAATAAACATGAATTTCACAATTAAATTCCCCTATTGGCAACTTGTTGGACAAATGCATTAATTTAAAACTATACTCACTACTTAGAGATACGTTATTCCCAGACTAGCATAATTTAGACAGCACACTTCCAGTATGCTTTGGTGTACATTGACATCTAGGGTTACAATTTTTTAAAAAATCCTCATAAATGGCATATATCCATTCAACCGCCAATTTCCTTCTCTTTTTAGATCAATTTTTCTTGGTTTTCATTTTTGGCAGACATTATTAATTTCAATTTTTAATGACTCTTAGAAATTTTTCATTTTAGACAATAAAGACTCCTGAACTTTTATTTTTTTCCAGAAATTTCAGGCGTCGACTGGATTATTTCTTGTATTGATACACTTCAAACATGTTTTACACACTCACGTGCTCACGCACACACATCATACACTCACTTTCCCCGACTCCCATCTGTAGGTAATTATATTAAGGTCCTCAACAAAGTTGCATTTTTTCAATGACCTGTAAATTGTGCTATAGCTTTATGAAGGTATGTCAAAACAAAAACTGCACCAAACAAATTGAAACTGGTAGGGAAGACTTTATAAGACCCTAGCAATACAGAAGAGAGACCAGAACCCTGGCTAACCTTTACCTCTGCTGGAACAGAAGCAGGAGGGTTGTAAGTGCTGGGAGCTAGTGGGAAAGTCCTGGAGGACTTTACAAGAGAAATTGACCAACGGAATATCTGATGTACATCAAGTTATTCTTGAATTTGCAAATGCTTCTCTCTGTGCTGAGGCCACCTGTGTTTGCTAATCTGTGCCCAAAGGAAATGAGGTTCCCACCATCCCACACAGCCAGGGGGTGGCAGTTCAATTCACCTTGAGGATTACATTTGAAAGGAATGGCCTTTAGGTCCAGGAGAGACACATTCCTGGTTTGTAAAATTGACAAAAGGCTTTCAAGAAGATTTGCATCTAAAAGGGACAGAGGAAGAATTTAAAATTACCAGTTTTCTAAAGAAATGCTCTCAGATGAGAGAGGTCAGAGTCTGGAGTCAGGAGGAAGCCCACCTAATTTAGTCAAACTGAGTGAAATGTTAATGCACCAAACAGAATTAATATTTATTTTACACTTTGAGCAACTGTCTCTCAGGTACAGAGTTTTCAACTATGTTGGGTCAGTACTTTGCCTAACCAGAAACAATATAAATTTCATAAGGCAGGCCTGTGTTTGTTCTCCATAGAGGAATGTCTGACATATAATTAGTTTTCAATAAATGTTTGCTGAATAAATTAGTTAGGAGCAGTTTTACTCCTAACATTTTAATTTTCATAAAATAAGTACTAGTCTACACAATCATTCTTCTACAGGTGACATAGCCGTTCAAAAATAACTTTGACTAGTACATTATTACTGTGACACAAACTTTCCATATTAAATATTCAAGCAAGTGAGAGGTATTCAAAGAGAGAAGAGTAACAGGAAAAAAGAGAGTACGAACTAGAGGATGTTGCCTAATTAGTGAATAACACCTAACGTCAAAGCGTTGCATTAAGACCCTACAATCACATTTTTTATCCTATCCATTTCATTTATTCATTTTCCTATCCATTCTCCACTCAGCAGACAGGATTATATCTTTAAAACACAACTCTGATCATATCTCTCCCCTTATTAAAACCTTTGAATCACACACACACACATACACACAAACACACACACAAAGATAAAGACACTAGTCTAAGCACTTCACAAATATTAATTCAAACATGTCCCAAAACAACTCTACGAAGCAGGCTTTTACTATCCCCATATCAACAGGTGAAAACTCTGACGTAGAGAAAAGTTAAGTAACTTCCTTGAAGTCATACAGCTGCTAAGTGCTCGAAGCTAGACTTCTCAGAGTCTGGTTTCTGTATGGGCTCTCAGCTGCTGCCCTAGTTGAATCTAACATCTTCATCTTGGCCTGCTGGACCCGCATCCCCTGGCCCTGCCTGTGCTCCATCCTCGTCCTACTGGGCTCTCCTCCCCGTCTACAACTTCCAGCCCCACCAGTATCCTTTCTGTGCTCAGACTCAGGGAGCTCTTTTCTGCCCCAGGCCCTTCATTTAAGCTTCTGCCTAGAGAACATTATCCCTGTAACCACCATTCCCAGCCTAATGACCATACACCTCCTTGTTCAAGTACCTCCTTCCCTCATCACTGCTCCCCCTTTTCCTAGTCAGTTCCTTCTGTCATCTCATCGCATCTCGCAACGGCACATTTGCTTGTTTGCTTCTGTACTTAACTCCCTGATGCTTCTCTAGACTTTAAGCTCAAGAAAGACAGGAAACATATCACTGTGCACCTAGTTCTTGCATAGTAGGACTTCAATCAATGTATACTGAATTAATAAATGAAATACAATTACGATCCCCACAAAACTGACAAAACACAACTGGACGCAGAGATACATTCAGAATGTGTAGGAACTTAAGTCAGCAGCAGCAACAGGTTGTGTTCTGTTTTCTGTCAGGCTGAGGAAAGAAGTAATACGGTAGGAAAGATCAGTGTGTCTTTTCTGCGATAGCATGCTAATCAGCTACACCCTGTCTAGTTCAAATTCTACCTCCAAGGGCATGAAGGCGGAGAGGTAACTTCAGAATCCCTGCATCCCCACGGGTGCCTTAGTTCCCAGGGTGTTCAGGTGGAGCCCGGAGGGCTCCTGCCTCTGGTGCTGCCACTACCCAGGACAGATGCTGCACCGCAGACACACAGCCGCCGCCACGCCAAGGCTGCTCCCGGGCTGTGTCCCCACTAACGCTGCTGACCCACTGCTGTCGTCTCTACATCGCCACCCGAGCCGCGGTCCCCGGGCTGCAGGGCCTTAGGCTCCGTTTGCGGCTGTAGCATTCCAGCCCCGCCCCCTCTTTGGACAGTAAGACTGGAGCTGCTGTCATTCCTTTGGTACGTGGACCCTATGGAAGACCTTGACCAAAGCGTTCTGGACCAGCTCAGCAATTCAGGCCGTACAATATCCTCCTGCAGTCCAAGGTTACTTCTGAAGGTCCTTTTGTTTTCCTTCTCCTTCTAGCCCTGGGGGATGGATAGGAAGCGAATGGATCCTCTTGCTTCTGTTTCCCATCGGGGTGAAGCTGAGTTCTGAGGCAGGCTGGGGTTAGCACGCCCCCTGCTGGAAGCCTGTCCTCTCACCCCTTCCTCCTCCGGATTGGCTCCTTAACGCTGAGTTTGGCATAGTTAAATGATCCTCCGCAACCTCTTTAAATCTTTTGCTAGACAACCATAAGCTAAATTTCCTGGGATTTTGAGAATAATGAGAACCTGGAACATTGAAAGCTTCCTGGAAGAGATACGGCTTAAGACAGGGGGAAACTAAAGAGAAGGAAGTAGGTGAATCGGAGTGTAGACAACGACAAATTTTGCAGTTCCAAAAAAATGAGTGCGTGTTACATTCACATCATTAGAGCAGTGATGGAAGAAAAACGTGCTTAATGTGATTGAGATGAAGTGAAGCAGGTGCATTCAGAGGACATGGTAAGGAGTTTGAATTGATAGATACAGTTTCATAGGAGTTAAAGGTTTAGCTTTGGAGTCAAACAATTTAAGTTCAGATTTTGATTCTGTGGTTAAAGAGATTTGGGATTTTGGCAAGAAACTTAACCTCTATAAGGCTCTGTATGTTCATGTGAGTAACATTCTAATATATACTTCAGATCAACCAAAAAAAAAAAAAAACATATGCACGCATGCATGCATGCTAAAGTGCTTACTTTGTGATTTGCTGCTACTTTCTCACCATTGCTATCTTTAATAGTGTTATTATTTGATCCAAAAGGCGACCGGGAGAAACGGCATTTGACTGAATAGGGGGAGCGCTGATGATAAAGTCTCCAGTTATGACAATGTATTGCATAGCCAGATTCATTGACCAAGAAAGCTGTAGTGTATAGATTACCTGAAGAAAGTTTTATTAAGGCATTTATCACATGATACACAGTATAAAAATGCACAGAATGTTATGCTAAGCAACACAGCAATGGAATTAAACAGACATTAATAATCAGTTTCTGCCTTACCCTGCCTTGGAGGAGTGAGGGACTAGGATTTGGAATCGGCAGCAAATGGCCACTACTGGCTACTTATTGTCCCCACGGTCTCCAGTTAAGAGTTTAAGCATTGTCCTACGAAGCCAAAAAGAAAAAAAAAAACAAAAAACAAAAAAAAAACCCCACAAATTGTCTCACCCGATCCAGTATTTTTAGTAAAGAAGCTGACTCAGGAAACAGTTTGATAATCTGGACACATTTTTTTTAAATGAAAACAATGAGTGTTCAAACTTTCTGGTATCATATTTCCCAGGGTCAGCCTGAATGAATTCTCTTAAATTCTAAGTTCCAAAAACTCACTAGAAAGGGCTTCATTTGTTCTGTGATTTGAATTACACTGTGTAGAGGACACAGCTTCAGAAGCTGAATGGAATGGGCTCTGGCACTTCGCTGTTGTGAAGCCAGCATCACTTGCCCAGGTCTGCTATGCTAGGAATCCTTAGTTTGAGGGGTGACACAGGAGGTGACAATGGCCTTTCAACTCTCTCCAGATCATCTTCAGTCCCCCTGTTCTTAGAGCTCTGAACTCTCTATCAGCAGGTAGCTTTGCAGGCTTCTGCTTAGGGAATAGGATTCGTGGACAGTATTAAACTCCGTGACTGCAATGAAGTGCCCTTTGAATGAACATAAGGCTTACCAGCCACATATTAGAGTCTGACCTTTTCACAAAATTTTAAACTCTAAACTGAATATGCACTCTTTGACCTCAATATCTTGCCTTTTGGCTCCCAGGAATTTGAAGTATTTTGTATATCAGGTAGCAGAAAATGCCTGTTGAAAGAGGGGAAAGTAATTTTTTTTTCCCCTGAAGGAAATTGAGTTCCTTGAAGCTCCAAAGGAATCCCTGTATAAAATTGATTTAAGACCATAATAACTTTCATAATGAAAAGATTATACCGGATCTGAGGTCCTGCGGTGAGCATTCCCACGTGTGCCAATGTGTAACGCAAGCCTGGTCTTCTGTGCCTGAGCCTTTTCAGATCTCCTTTTAAATTCCCCTGGACACGTTTTCCCATCCTCCTCCTTTTTTGTCCCTGAGCCTTTTATTCTTGGATCCTACTGTCCAGGCTTCTCTTCATGCATATCTTACAACAGCTTATGCCAGATAACATGCTGCATTAACAACAATGAAATGGCCGAACATCGTTGGAATGCCCACTCTGCTGGGATCCTGCCTTTGGACAACCATTTGAACGCAGAATGCTTGTTCTTGGACAATCATCGCCTGATGTTACGTATTTCAAACTCAGGTTAAAGATCACCATCACCCTCCCTGGGTGTAGAGCTATAGCTCTATTTTTTGATGTCAATGTTGACATATAGACACGTATAACTCAGTCTAGACCTATCACTCATCTGACTTGGACCTCTAAGTAAGTAAAGAAAAGGAATATATATTCTTTTAATCTCTCTCCAGAAAGTTGAAGGTGAAAATCCACTCTATGAAACTAGGACAGATGTTCAGAATACTATATAGGATCAGACTGTCAGGTTAAATCTCTCAGGCTTTTTGTGACCTAGTTCTCTTAGCTGAGAGAATAGGGATGATGATGATGATGATGATGATAATAATAGTAAACACTTTTCAGGGATAATTCAAATGAAAACCTCAGCAGAGTGTCTGTCACATAAGAGACGTTCAGGAAATATTAGCTACTATCATCATTAGAAATGATGTCATTGCCTACTGAGAGGATGCAGCTCCACTGAGAGAGATGTCATAGAAGACTGGTCATACTCAACTGATTTAACTTGATTTTTTAGTTCATGCAATACGTCAGGTACTATGCTATGCACTGACACTGCAAATGGAAGTGGCATGGTTTTGCCGGAAAGTTGTGATAACTACAGGAAGAGGGATGTATACATAAAAAGCAATTTCTGTATCAAACTGGTAGAGAATTTGCCATTATCTGGGTTTTCAGGCAAGGCTTCCTGGAGGAGAGGTTACTTAAATCGGTAATAAGGAATGAAAGTAGGCCAAGTAAAAGAAGTTAGGGGGACCCTTCCAGGACTTGGAACACATGACTGAAAATATAGCAGATAAAAATTGGTGCATGAATGAACTACATACGGTTCAGTATCGTTGGAACAGAAATGGTAAGAAATGTGCACAGAGAGAGAAATCAGAGCCAGGTGACAGAATCATTGACTTATCTGTTAAAGAACTTGGCTTTGCTCTCTATGGAAACTTTGTTGAGCTTTTTATAGTACAGAAAAATAGCAATTGAAATGTTCTGGGAGAGATTTGATATGACAAGAGCAGTGGAAATTGAAATAGAAAACAAAAAGAATACAGTGAAAAAATTAACCATTAAAATAAATATTCAGAAAACATTTTCTTCAGAATACATTAGGTGTTGGGTCCTTGGAGAAGGATACAAGATGTGATGAATATCCTTAACACGTCTGGTTTGTGTTACTGAATATTTATATTGCTAACAGAGATATGTAATGTATTATAACTAACAAGAGAATTATGGATCCTGAGGTCTTCAAATTGATCTGAGCAGAAGTTCGTTATGTATATTTGCCTCTGGATCAAGGAGAAGGTCATGACTGGAGGTAAATTTGAAAATCTTTGGGAGTTAAAATCAGTTTAGCAGAAAGGATTATCAGGGTGAGTATGGAAAGAGAAAAGCAGTTTGTCAGCATCAAACATGGAGGACCACAAAGCTCCAAAGAAAAGACTGGATCTCCACAAAGGATGACAAGAATAGATCTCAGGAGGTAAAAGACAAACCAGGTGAATGAAGATTAAAGACTAAAACGAAAATTTTTTTTAAAGTAGACATGGATAGTATTAGCTATATCAAAAGATTTTGCATACATGAGATGCAAAAAAAATGACCCATTAGATTTTTCAACTGGAAGAAAATTCATGGGGTTGATTAAGTGGTGTTAGTAAATGATGGAGGTAGATGCCATGTACTATCTTGAAGTCTAAATAAGTAAGGGGCGCTGGGGGAAGGGTAAGTAAAGTTACAGTATAAAAGTTAATCTTTTATGAAACTTGAAGATGCTAAAAATGGGAAGAAGGAGTAAAGGGATTTTTGACAGAGAGGAGAATGAGAAAGACTTGACCATGTTTTTGATGGAAGAGTGAAGGTCATGGAGAGAGGGGTACTGTAAGAGAGTAGATGAGTAGCTGATGAAAGTTCTTAGAGAAACGAGAAATAAAATTTCCCTCAGATAGAAGGAAATGTTCTCCAATGTTCCATGAAACTGGAGAAAATAATATATTTAGATATGGTAAAATGTGTAGGCTCAGTTGTAGGAAGTTGGAAGAAAAATGAACAACCAAAGGATGGGGTATTTCTTTAAGAAGGTAGATCAGATGATATGGTGTCAAGGAGAACAGAGAAACAAATACAAAGGGAGATGTAACCAAGAATAAAATATTAGGATTTAACAAAGCAGGATGGATTGAGAGGGCTAAATTAACTAATTAACCATCAGCCTTGTATCTGTTAGACAGTATTTGTTTAGTGTTTGAGGAAATTTTAGGAATAATAAAATAACTCTCAGAACTAGAGTAACTGCAGTATGTGAGGTTTGTGCAAAATCACAGAGATGACTCCCTGGTATTGTCACCAGTATCACAGTGACCAGGAAGCCAGCAGGATCAGAGAGCGGTGAGGTCATAAGTCAAGTGATAGTTCCACAAATATTCTTAGAGATTGGAGAGTAGAATTACTAGTCAACAATTGTTAAAAACAATTAGGACTATAAACCTTTGACCTTACCACTTTTTTTTACCACCCATCATGCACCATAGCATTTCCCTCCTTACCCATCTCACAGTCTAGTGTTCATCATTGTAATCACACTCAGATAGCCATCCCTAATCCTTTGTCCTTTCTTTCCATTTTTATTTTTATTGCATTTAAATATCCCAACCATGGCAAAACTCCATTTTCTGCCTGTTCTATGCCTGAACTTTGAGACCGAATTTGTCTGGTAAGAACAAAGTAATTGTTAAGTAGCTTAACTTCAAATTTACAGTGACAACCTTAAGTGAGTTCTCAGCTATGCTTCATCATTGGACTGTATATCCATAGACAATTTGCTTTCCAGTTCTCTGAAAATGCTGTTTCATACATTTCCCTCTCTTATTGTATAATTGCAAAATGAAAGCTGGACGGCGAGATCTTCCACACGCTCTCACTACTGTCTCTGTGAAACAACATGAATCCGGACACATACGCACTTTGTCCTTCCTACAGTAATAAGGAAAACCCTGTTTGTGTTCTTGTGACGAGCCCTTCCAGTTGAAAACTGGATCCCTTTTTCTTCCTTGTGGATTTGCCCTTAAAGTCATCCACGTTCCCTCCCTGCATCATCAACTTACTCTAGAGGTATAGTCTAGACCATCCCCAGAAGAATATAAACATTCTTTAATGCCTCTCAAATTAAAAACAAAACAAAACAAAGCAAAAACAAACACATTTAAAACCCATAGACGGAGTGGCTTATGAACAATAAAAATGTATTTCTCATAGTTCTGGAGACTGGAAGTCCACAATAAGGGTGACAGCAAGGCTGAGTTCCAGGTTGTACACTTGTCATTGTGTGCTCACGTGGTGGTGGGCAGGAAGAGGAGGCAACCTCTCTTAAGGGAACTAATCCCATTCATGAGGGCTCCGTCCTCATGGCCTCATCTAACCCCAGTTACCTCATCTCCAGGACCATCACATCAAAAGGTAGAGTTTCAACATACACATTTTTGGAGAACACAAACATTCAGTACTTAACACATCAAAATGAAACAAAGAAAAGGCTAGGTTATTTCCAACATATTAAAAAAGGGGGAAGGGAGGGAGAAATGAGGCTGCTTCAAATCTTCCAGGATAAACACTCCTCAACAAACTTCCCGGGCCTCATTCAAGGAATGCTTAATTATGGCAGAAATTATTCAGAGGAAGGTGGATTATGTGTCAGAGTTAGAGTTCACATAAATATAGCCTCCCACCCCCAAAAAAACTAGTAGAAAAATACTGAAGCTTTTCATGGAAAAATGGAAACAAGCTTTTGTTCTTATTTTCAGTATGGCTGGCATGTTTTCTTATTTATAAAATTTGTTAGGACTTGTTTATAGTTCTATTCAAAAATAAATAAATAAACTTCTCTTATTCTGTGAAAAGCGCTTGCCTGGGCCAGTCAGTAACATAAACTAAAGAACAAAAGTATCGCTTCTTTTATTTGTTTTTTGTTGTGACTGTTGTTTAGCCTCAAAGAATTTAAGCAGTTTGTGTGTGGGGGGGTGGGGGGTCTGGCATCATTTTCTATTACATTTAGAGCATTTTCTCTGAACACACCGTGTATGTGTGTGCGCACGTGTGCACGTGCATGTCTGGGAGTGCATTGCTTATTTCATCGGTGGCATTACTGTTCTTCAGTTTATTTGAGGGCTTTGTGTTTCCTCCTGAGGATTATGATGATTTTATAACGGGGTTACTGAAATATAAACAAAATAGAGCTGAAGAAACAAGATACTGCAAATGGAATACATGGAAATGCAAAGTTTGTCCAAGAACTGAAACTCTCTGTCTTTACCGGGAAAGTTCAACTTCTCCTGATGTTGACAAGTACATCAGGAACGGAAATGCCTGTTCCCAAGCACAGAGAAGTGAGTGTTTGTGGAGCAAGTTATGCCTGCTGTCACCTCCAGGCGAGGAGTCCCACTCCACCAGGAGAGGCAGTCAGCCCACCGCATGGTTCAAAGTCATCAAGACAAGTTTGAGCCACTCAGGCGCTGAGTGGGACAGCACTCCCCTCCTGAAGGGAAGAGGAAGGACCAGCTTCCACAG
Source organism: Vicugna pacos (assembly GCF_048564905.1). Lineage (NCBI taxonomy): Eukaryota > Metazoa > Chordata > Mammalia > Artiodactyla > Camelidae > Vicugna > Vicugna pacos. The sequence goes on along the minus strand of NC_132994.1, from coordinate 6,540,789 downwards.
TGCGCACTGGCCCTCCGCAGCTGGCGGTGCCTTCCCCCGGTCCATGTCAGGTGGTGGTCTGAACAGCCCCCTCTCATGCTGTAGGTACAAAACCCTGTTCCCTCCCCTCTGAGGACAAATACCATAGTGAGGTTGGCCAGATGTCCTAGTGCACACATGCTGAAGCAGGACAGGGCAGCACATGTTGAGTCTGAAAAGGCAAAGATATTCACACACAAGACGGCAGGCCCAGTAAAGACTGTGTGGGTTCCTGTTTCTTGGTAAGGAATGTTCTAGGACCAGGGTCCTTTCTTATGTGGCTGAGTGGAGATTTAAGGACTGCACACCTTTCCCAACAATTTTCAGACAAATATTCCCATTTGACATGGCCAGTGTTGCTGTCTGGGGTGTTGAGAGATCAGTGTATGTGTGTTTGTGTGTGTTTGTAAAATGAAAGGGTGGGCTATGAGAGTGACTTCTTGTTTCTAGGTTGTTTATGCTCATAGTCTTCAGAAATCAAGACTTTAGAAGTGTATATGAAAACTTTATCTTAGAGGAGGGATTGCAAAGGCGAGGGATTGCAAAGGCAAGGAATTGTTGTATGGTTGGAAGATTGAAATCATTGATGTTATAATTGACCAAAAATGTTATTAGAATCTTAACATTGAAATACATATATATGTGTGTGTGTGTGTGTGTATGTGTGTGTGTGTGTGTATATATATATATATATATATATATGTATATACACATACATGCATGTATATGATATACTATATATGTATATGATAGGAAATACATATATGCATATGGGTGTATATATGTACATTGTCTGTTCATCTGTATGTGCCCAGATATACACACACAAGCACACACACACACACACACACACACACAAAATCACAAGTATACAGGCAGTGGAAAAGGGGATGTTTTCAATAATTGTATCTTCATAGTAAAATGGAAAGTGAAGATTTGGTTCTTAGTCTATAGTTTTTATCACAAAAGCTTGATATCATTAGTATACCTTTGTTTTGTGTTGACCTTTCAAGAAAAACAGAGCACGACCTAAGCAAAGTTAAACGTGGACACTAAACCTCTCATCATATTATAATGAGCTGGTCACACGAGGTGCTGTGAGCTGGGGGAAGCAGGACAAGCCAAGAGATAGTCTTCTGGCTAAGCAGAGGAGAGTGTGGGTGGATTGATGGAGGTATTGGATGGGAGAGAACAGAGAATAGTGTGGGGACCTCTATGCACCCAGGAGGAGACATGGTACATGTATTTACTTCACAATGGCTGTTAGCTAAATCTTAGTCAAATGGCCCCAACCAAATGCAGAGTTTAGAAATATAGCCTATTTGTACTTAAATATATATATATATATATATATATATATATATATATATCCAGAGGGAACTTACATATATAAGGGAATGCTAATTCAAAAAGATACATGCACCCCAATGTTTGTAACAGCACTATTTACAATAGCCAAGACAGAGGGGTGGGTATAGCTCAAGTGACAGAGCAATGTTTAGCATGCATGAGGTCCTGGGTTCAATCCCCAGTACCTCCTTAAAAAGTAAATAAATTAAACAAATTACCCCCTCTTAAAGAAAAAGCAGTACAATAGCCAAGACATGGAAGCAACCTAAGTGTCCATCACCAGATGACTGGATAAAGAAGATGTGGTATGTTTATACAATGGACTACTACTCAGCCATTAATAAGAATAAAATAATGTCATTTGCAGCAACATGGATGGACCTGGAGATCATCATTCTAAGTGAAGTAAGCCAGAAAGAGAAAGAGAAATACCATATAAGATCGCTTATATGTGGAATCTTAAAAAAAAAAAAAAAGACACAAATGAACTTATCTACAAAACAGAAACAGAATCACAGACATAGAATACAAACTTCTGGTTACCAGGGTGGGGAAAGAGGGAGGGGTGGGGGAATAAGTTGGAAGTTCAAGATTTGCAGATATTAACTACTGTGTATAAAATAGATAAACAACAAGTTTCTTCTGTACAGCACAGGGAACCATATTCAATATCTTGTTACAAGCTATAATGAAAAAGAATATCCAAACAAATCCATGTGGGTATATGCATGACTGAGACATTATGCTGTACACCAGAAATTGACACAACATTGTAAACTGACTATACTTCAATTAAAAAAAAAAAGAAAAAATAGAAATACAGCCCATGTTCAGGAGCTATTCCCCAGCATGGCTCTACATTACGGGAAAATCTCTTTTCTCTACCACAATATAGTCACATCCTGGGACCCCACAGGAGAGAAGGGAACTTCTGAGATCTTAACATTAGTTTATGAACTGTTTGCCAGATACTGAAGTCTTCCAGACTGTATTTGCTCTTTATTATTCCCTAGCATTCAATAAGCTGTTAACTCTTTCAGCCTGGCCTCAGAGGTGTATTGATGAAGATGCCAGTTGGGCAAGAGTGTTAATGTGGGAGCAGAGCCTCCCTACATAATCAGTGTCGTAACAAAACAAGATTAAGTTAATGATGGTAAATATAGGAGGATTTTAAAGTCATCATAGCCCTGCTCCAGGTCCCTCTTCCTATACTGAGACCATCTCTCTAAAACTTACCCTAGATGATCTGATGCTCAGAAATGTTTAACAGAAAGCTGCTATACTTTTTTCACATCACTGTCTTGTTCACTAAATTTAGAAGGAAAAGTGAAGGAATATTTGGACTATAAAACACAAATCATGAAAAAAAATAAAAATACAAATCATGAGAAAGAAAAAGAACACAAATTGCAACCCCAGTCTTGAGCCTAGTGTTACACTTATTTTATTATTATTAGGATCTTAATGTTAACAATAAGTGGATATTCTACACTGACTCCTACAGTCAGGGAAGTAAACAGATATGGAAGCAGATAAAAAATTACCTACTTCAAGTTTATAGAAAAATTACCTTCATGACTTCCTCTCCATTTTTAACCTGTGCTACAGAAATCATTGATCATATTAAGGAGGTTTCTGGCTTTTCGTTTTCAATTAAAGCTAAGAGGTCTTCATTTTCTGTTTTACAGAGAATTTGAAAAGTCCTATTCTAGATGCAAATTAAAAAACACTGCAGAAACAGATATTTTTTAGTAGAACAAAGGATTACTGAATGCAGATTAAAGAATATTTATCTTTGACTCCGGGTTTTAAAAATATTACGGGAGTACCAGAACCATCCTCCAGCATTATCCCTGACAGAAAACAGCAGCGATGCTCAGCGCCGCACATAAGTGGGGGCGTACGGAGCTTCGATAGATTGTGAATCAGTCAGCAGAACATACACAGGAGAAAATATGAAACAGAAAACGACATAATTCGTGGAGAAGAGAAAGCACAAATGTCACACTGAAGGTTGGCTTTGAAAATCTGTCAGCGGCTTCCTCATGGCGTGTTCACCAGCGGAGAAAGGCAGCGCTCCAGGCTGCGAGGCCGGACCACACGTCACCCGGGGTTTCCTAAGTGCAGACGTTGCAAAGCCATCCTTCCTCTTCTGCTCAAAAAAGGGGAAAGCTTTGTGGCCGGAGGGCAGCACGTTCACATTTCAGATCGCAGTCTTCTTTGCCTTGTGTGTTTATGTTACACTTGCTTTGTAGCTACCTCTCACTTTTATTTACCCAGAAGAATAAAGTGGCACTTTTTCTTAACTGTAAATGTTTGAAAATGTGCATGTTTATATCATTTTTTCTTATAGTTCTATTTTACCCAGCTTGTTTTAGATTATGTATAATTAGAGATATGTTTTTTGAGGATTTCATGTAAATACAAACACTCTCAGAGAGGTGATTTGTGTGTGTATATATATATATATATATATATATATATATATATATATATAGTATTTATTTGAATCAGGGAAATTAAAATTATAAAATAAATTTTATCTTTTTATTAAATTAAATGCTTTAGAAAGGGCTAGGGAAACAATGTAAAATTACAAAATGATTTGTATATAATAATGGTAACTATCATGATAAATGGACTTGAATATATCAAAATTCAAATGGAACGTGTATATTGTAAAAACCCCTTCCTAAAGACTGAAATATATCTGATATTGTAGATAAAGGAGATACGTTAATAAAATAAACTTCCAAAAGAAACATTTGTCCTGAATTATTTGAACATTTTGACACATACGCCTTTGATTTTTTTTTTTTTTTGTAGTTAGACATTTTGACTCATAGATTGTTTTCAGGTCTTTTCAGAAACAAGTGTAAGTTTCCACAAATTTTATCATATGCTTTTAATTCCCAATGTGGATAACATATAATTTAAATCATATGAAATAGTTTGGATGTCTTTGCCATAGAGATGTTTTAGAAGACTCATCCAGTGCTTTTCCAAAGAACCAAAGAACCAAAAAACCAAAGATGGTATGTATGTCCATGTTCTGAGTCAGATGCAGTTCTAGATCTGAATTTGGTTAATGCAGTGCAGAGTATTTTGGAAACCCACTGCTTCTAAGCACGTAAAAACATAGTGTTTTAGGTGTTGCTGCAGGTTTATAAATTTTGTTGATTTAAAAAAACCCAAAATTTGGTTGTATTCATTTTCTCTGATATTTCTTCATTTTCAATTTGAATGATTTCTGCTCTTATATTTACTATTTTCTTTCTTCTTGCTTCCTTCTAGATTGATTTTGCTTTATTTTTTCTAGCTTCTTGAGGAGAGCTGTTTATTTGAAACCTCACCCCACTTCTAATGTAAGCATCTGTGTACTACATATTTCCCTCTGATCATTACTTTAGTTGCATTCTATGTTTTTTGATATGTTGTATTTCTATTTCCTTTCTACTTTATGTCACTTCTTTAAAACTTTTCTTTGAGACTTACTCTTTGACCCATGGATTATCGAGAAATACATTATTTAATTTCTGTGTTTAGAAATATTCCTGTTGTCTTTTTGTTTTTGATTTCTAGTTAGATTCCAGTAAGGGTGGAGAACGCACTCTGCATAATTTAAACTATTTTAAATTTCGTTGAGTTTTTTTTTTTTTTTAATGATACTAGATTTAGTTTACCTTGGTGAATACCCTGTGAGTGTGCCACTGGCCTCTAACTGGTCCCTGTTAGTGCTGCCTGAAGAGGCAGAGAATTTCCTTAGTCCAGACCACACGGCGTCTCTTGGTAGGAAAGAGGAGTTTCCAGTCAGCAGAAAGAAAGAGATTTTCCTGGCTGAGTATTTGTTGTAGTGCCACCCCACTCCAAGCTGATTTCCCCTAGCCACCCCAGGGTGTCTAGGTAAAGCGGAGCCTCAGGCCCACGGGGAAAAAAGAACGTCCTGTGATGGGATACTTAATACGGCAGCATTTCCTGTTCCAGTGATGCCTGGATGCCCTGGTATTTCTTAGTGATGGAGGGGAGACGCAAGCATGTCAGGGGCGCAGAGCACCTCCCACGTCTGCTTCTTTCCACTGAACCTCCTGCTCAGTCTCCCTCGCCGGTGGTGCCGAGCTCCCCGAGGGCTTTTGGAGGGGCCTTCCTTTGATCTAAAGGAGGAATGAGGCTAATTGCTTTCTGTTGCTTGCTTTGGAGTTGGGAACATCAGATCTGGGTCCCCTTGGTTGAGGGATGAAAGATGCTCTGATGCTATGTCATTTCTCCAGTTCTGGGATCTCAAGCCAGAACGTCTCCCTCTTACCTCTTGCAGAATGTCCTCTTCCTCTTACGGACTGTCTCACTTAACTGAATCAAGGGGTTCCCAGATATTTGGTTAAACTTAACTTTTGGGTGTGTCTGTGAGAGTGAAATTAGCATTTGAATGAGTGACTAAGTAAAGCAGTTAGCCCTCCCCGGTGTGGCTGAGCATCCCCCAATCTGTTGAGGGCCTGAACAAAACTAAAAAGAACTCTGCCTAATCGTTTGGCTAGGACATGAGTTTTCTTCCCCCAGTGGCCCTGCTTCTCAGACTTTCAGACCAGAACTGAAGTCTATATTATCAGCTCCCCAGGTTCTCAGGAGGTCAGGCGCAGACGTCATTAAACCATTGGCTCTCCTGAGTGGAGGCTCAGGACAGTAGATCCTGGAACTTCTCAGTCTCCATAACTGCTCTCTCAATATATCGTGTGTACATGCTACTGGTTTTATTTCTTTACAGAACTCGAAGTGACTAATACACAATCTTTCAGAGTTCTCTAATGGCTGTGTCTTTTGATATCTACTGAGTTTATTGTTGTAGTTAGTAGGGAGGAGAACAGACAGAGACACAGGTCTATGTCACCTTGTCCGGACCAGAATTTCTAAAAACTATGTTGTGGTAAAACTCATAATCATAAGAAAAATGTTCCAAACAGTTTCTATAACACTATGTCCATCTCTAGAAAATCTCAATTTCCTTCCTTCTCTCCTTCTTTTAAGATCGTGGACTTGCTGGAGGATAACTTGTCACCGCATCAAAGATGCCCAAAACAAACCTATCCTCTCTGGGGACTCACTGCTACGTAACAATCATTTTTAGGCACCTGATATGGATTGTTTGCTGTATGTACCACAGCTGTTGGCTAAGATCTTCTTTCTTTCCTTAAATCTCTAACCACACCACTGCAGCTGTCACCCTTATCTCTGGAATGTAGTTCCTATCTTGTTCTATGAAAACTCCAATCATTTGACCTAAAATTCCTGAACAGGCTTCCTCTTTACTCCAAAATCTACCTTTCCCTTTTCTGTCTCATCTCTCAGAGAACACGTATTCCCTTTGTTTGTTGTCACTGTTCATTCCATTGACACCGTCTTTCGGCCTGGATCTATCACCTTATCTCCTCTACAATTTGAATTTTTAATCATTCACTCATTCCTGTCCCTTAATACAATGAAAACTCCCCTGGAATTACGCAATGAGGAAGTTCTATAAACACAGAACCACAATTTGTAAAATTGTAGGCAAAATATTTTTAGGATTTAAAAAATTCTAGTATATATATGTATATATACACACACGTGTACATTTCCGGACAATTAGATAGTTATATACTGTATCAGCTGCAGGCATCACTAGAAAATAAGGGAAGTCTAGATTCTTTTCGCAGTTCAAACATGAATTCTCTAGAAACCTTCTTTTCTGTATTAAAATCCACTTCAGATAGTTGTCACATTTGAAAGGCTGATTAACTAATTCACATTAAAACACCACTGATAGATTTGCTTATAGTTGACTGTGCTTTAACAAATGACAATGCTGGAATTACAGAAATGACACCTTAAGAAGGATCCAGACAATCTGACATTTATTATTCAGAGAAGTTGGAGTCACCAAACATAATAAAACATTGCAAGAACAAAAACAAAATAGTCTTAAAATGAGAAACTGGAGAAAAGAATTAGCATATTATTGCTGTCTTCTGTGAGTGATCCCACTTCAAGGTGAACAAGAAAAAGATATTTTCTATATTTTCCAAAAAAAAAATTGTCAGGACCCAGGGAAAAAAACCCTAAACAGAACCAAATCTTTGCATAATATAAGTAAAAATAAGTTAAAAAGTCAAATAAGACCAATTTAACATCCGCCAAGGTTAAAACATAAAATAATTTCCTTCAGGAAGTTTTGAGTTACTCATCAGTGGAGTTGCTCTTATGGTTTGAATCCATAAGAGATGGGGCAACATTTCTACAAAGATAGTGAGGAACAATTTAAAATCAAAAGGAACTTTAGATCAGATGTCTTCACATTCCCTTTTCAATCCTGAGGCTGTAAAACCCAAGCTTTGCCATTTCTCCAAAAGAAAATGTAGCATTTATGCCTCAGGCCAAAGGGATATTTCTCGTATTCATAAGGAACAACAGAGGAAGAAATCTTTTTAAATCATTTACAGAACTACTGACAGATAATAAATATAAAACAAATAAACATGGATTCCAAGATTACCAAAATAATGTCTTTGTTCTCCATGTTATTTACCATTATTTTTGTGAATATTTAAACATTTTTAAAGTAGACACCTAATTTAACCACTTTGTACTTTTCAGAAGAACAGGATTAAATTGGAGATTTATTTCTGCCTCTACAAGTCAAATGTTTCCTTCATTGAAGGTACATTTATTTGCCCTACATTACTTAGAGTCAATCATAGCATTTGCTTTAAATTTAGTAAGATATGAACCCAGTTCTATTGAAGTTTCCTGATTTTAAATTTTCATATGGGGGAATGTCAAAGAAGATCATTTTTAGCTTTGATTGCAAAATGAGTTCATTTTTAAATTTATTTTTTTTAGAAACGTGCACTAACAAATAAAAACACTTGCAGATACCAGAAACTAGCATAACATTGTAAATCAACTATACTTCAATTAAAAAAATTTAAAAAAAACACTTACAGATTTGCTTATTTGCGGCTTTCAATTTTCAACTTCTTGTAAGAAAATTCAGGCTTAATGATAATCACTTCATAATGTCTTCAGAAAGAAGATATCTATTTCAGTGGTTTGGGGTAATAAGAAAGCCTGCTATTGTAAAGTTGGTAGAAAGGACACTACAATGTACTTACCTATGACTGTAAGTGAATCATTAGGACTTCAGTGTAAAATGTGCTACTTAAGCCACCTACATCAGAATTACTTGGGAACCTGTTGATAGACTCAATCCTGGGCTTTTAGAATCAGATTTCTGAGAATAGAGACAGAAGATTTCTTTAATTATAAATACACATCCAAGTGTCATGACAGGGGCAATTCAATAAATAAATAATAATAAAATAATTAATACAATCAGATAAAACTCTTCACAAAGTGAAAAAAAATCATTTAAGTGGTCATTTTTAAATCTAAAAATCATTTTTAATCTAAAGGTCTATGAACTTATGTATAAAACCTAAAACTTTGCCTTGTTTCAAAAAAAAAATAAGGAGGAGGGTGTAGCTCAGTGACAGAGTGCCTGCTTAGCATGCACAAGGTCCTGGGTTCAATCCTCAGTACCTCCATCAGATAAATAAACAAACAAACAAGCAAATGAACAAACCTAATTACCTCCCCCACCAAAAAATAAATAAATAAAATTTTAATAAAAAGTCTTTAATCTCCACCAGGATATTACTTCTCACCTGTGCTGTTTAGTCAAAAGACACTACTTTAAAAATCCACTCATTTGTATAAAGAAAAGCAGGCTGGAATGTATGAAAGAGAAGTGGTAGAGATTTAGCTCGAGAGTCCCTAAGTGTCTGACCTAAAAAAGAGAAAAAAGCTTTGTTCTCAGTGTTTTACTCTGTTAGAGGAATTACTGAACAAAGAACATGGCGGGGTCGGGGCTGGGACCCCAGGTAGAATGGCGGAAGGAGAGTGGATCTAATCTGGCCAGAGGCTGACTTACCACCCAGTGAACACAGCTCACCAGGTGAAGCTCTCTGCCTGTGCTACTACTGAGCAGGTGGAACTGTCCCCTTCTGGCGTTTTCCTTCCTGTTCATGTACAGGCTGCTGTCTGGAGATTGTCTCAGACTGTATGTGTGTGTGTCATCCAGCCCCAAAGCTTGGCTTTGTCACTGGCTTTCACAAAAACAAATCTACACACTAGAAACAGATTATGATTTTGTACTTGATTCCATATTGACAGAGTCTTAAGGAAAATGAAGTCGACAGTCTTCAGCAAAATCTATCTCCCTTCCTTTTCCTTCTTTCTCAGTTCATAGAACTTGACTTTATCTGCAACATGCCTTCTACGCTAAAAGAACTTGTGAGGATTTTTTTTTCCAGTGCAAATCGTTCTGTCTCTGAATGAAGACCTTTTCGAGAATGAAAGTTCTTATCAGACATGAATTTTTGTTTGCTTGTTTCTGTTGCCCTCTGTCAAATCCCCAGGCCCTTTGTCACATGCCTGGAATGTAGTACGCCCTTAACAAATGATTGCTGGTTGGTTAAATGAGATGCTTTGTCTGTGGTGTATTCTCTTCCATGGGGTCAGAATCACACATCTCACTAACCCTGCCTTAGCCTTCCTTCCATAGGACAGGAAAGAATTCTCACTGGTCCAGGCCACCCTGTGAGATCATCTTCACTGTAACCAACTGAGCAAGGAGAGATTCCTGTCTTCTCACCTGTCCAAATAATTGTGAGTCCATACCTATCCCCACAAATTAACACACAGACACACACACACACAGAACCCTGGTCTAAGTTGAAGGGGCATTCTGATGACTGGGGAAAGCATTGCTCCTTGGAGGAAGGTATCGGGGATGTGAGAGATGGAGTCATATCCACATCAACTCCAGGTCCATAAATGAGGCTAATGTTGCTGGTCCCAACCTGGCTGTTTGGTCTGGCTTCCTGTGGCCACCTCAGGCTTTCTCAGTCCCACTCCCTCTTTTAAGAAGAAATCACAGTTTCACTTTTCTGTGAGGCACTCTCACAGTAACTCAGGTGGATGTGGGTGAATGTCCCAGGTAGTACTTCCCCTCATCTTACTGACAGTTTTATTTCAACAAATGGATATTATGCCTCTTCTTTCATATTTTCTAACAGATACATATATAACATTGTCATATTTAGTCTGTCAGGTGTCTAGTTTTTGGGAACACGTGGTACCGCTACTCATTTCTAGAATTGGGGATTTTTCTTCAAGCTACAGCTTCTAGATCATAAAGATAGATGGGGAATTACTCTTCTGGCCACGGGAGTAGGGTGAACAAAATGCTGCAAACAAGGGCACGTGGTGTTCCAGCTGGTGCTCTAGATAAGTCAGCTTCAAAGAGTTGCAGCATCTCCAGTTCTTGTAAGCATCAGAAGCAGCCAGAATTAAAAGAAAATGAGAAGGAAAATTAGTTAAGTGGAGAGAGAGGATGCAAGCCGCCATCACTGATGGATCATTTCTGAAGGCGATGCTCGGAGGTAGAGAACTGTCTAATTTTTAAAACTAGATGAAGGCTTGTTTGCAAGTGCCTTCTATTATCATAAAATAACATCCTGCCGCATAGCAGAATTTGATTTTTGCTCCCTGAAAAATAATCACTTGACATCCAGTATAAGTCTCTGCACTTTAAAAATTGTTCTACCACTTGTCTCCAGGATGATCATTTTACAACCCAATATAAATGTAATAATCTGAATAAGAATGTGTGGGGCTTTCACAGTTTTAGAAACAAGGATTAGTAAGGATGTTATTTCACTAATATTAGTGTAGTGACTCTTTTAGTACTGAAAATAACAAATCTTTAGTAGAAGAAAAATATTAGACCTCTCATTTTTATTTACCAAGCAGCATTTCATAAGATTTCCTGCCCGTGCCATTACCCATAGAGAAAACATTTTTTTTTTAATAATGGAAATGCTATATAGCAAACCTGTAATCACCAGATTGTCTACATATCTTACACCAGTGTGGATTCCCATCCAATAATTCACAGTCCTTCAGCTCCATTGGATCCCAGTAGAAACAGGCGTTGTGTATGAGCCTTGCCCAAATAAACTCCTAAATGACAAATCGTCACCCCCAACCGTGATTCACATCAAGCCCTCTCCCTCACTCCTCACGTCAGAGGTGCTGCTGCCTTTGTTGTGATAAATGCTGTGAAAACAAAGCAACAACTCACACGGGAACCGCAGTTATTAGAAAATATGTGAGTTTTAAAATAGCAGCCGGATGTATTAAAAACCTGAAAGATTAATTTGAAGTGTTAAACTGGGAACAGGTTCAAATACGGGGTTAACTGACTTCCCATCTATTTAAATCCAAATACTCCTACCCAGCTGTATGGGTTTGGAGGGTCTTTTTCTCCCTTTAGTGATGCCTTAATCTGCATAGTTCGCTTTGATCTACTGATAAATCCTGAGAACGAGACATTCAGGCGGGTGACTTTGGAAACTTTAAAAAGTTTCTTCCTCAGCCATCCCCCTCCTAGATAAGTGCACCCAGTAGAGATATTAGAGCAACGAAAGAGGCTGAAATTTAGAGAATTTGGTTGCCAGGAGATAAGAAAGAATGCACACATTTAGTTGGGAGGGTGCCCCAATAAATTTCATTTGTGAAAACCAGTGTCTAACCCACTGGTACTAGTTGTCAGTTTGATGTACTTTTTAATAAAAATATTGCATTAAATTATGTCTTCGCTTCCTGAGTTTTGTGGTACCTTCTTAAATCTTATGCCTAAGGTACTCATGTGAGGACCTTACTTGACTCACAAGAGTCCTCGTTCTGAATACCCAAGATGAGTTGTATATATTTTGAGTTGCTTTTGGTGGCCAGCCTTGGGCCCAGAGTGTGGCTAAGATCCTTTTCCAACTCTTCCTCTGCTTTGTGCCACAGGATTCATTGACCCCAATAACCAAGTTGCCAGGCATTAGTTATGGAGCCAGTTAGGTCAACAGATGCATGCCTTGCGTTTTTGTTATTATTTTTAATAACATGGTTTCTATGGGGAATGTGTTTTCAGCTCCAAGCAGTTATTTTTAAGAATTTTTTTGGAGGATATGGAAGAGAGAGCTCGATGTTTATACACACACACACACACACACACACACACACACACACACACACATCCTTCCAGAGTCTTCCCTAAGGAACAAAAGATAGCTGCATTTCACTTTTCAGAGCTCCCCACAGTCATCTGAGAAACGCATGCTGTATTGGTGAAGCTTCCTCAGATACATGTAAGTCTCTTACGACAGTCCCTAAAGGTGCAAGTCACCATATTTGGGGGAAAGAAGCAAGTTAATACCTGGTTCCACACAGAAAAATACAATCCCAAGACTGCACATGGACTATATCAATCAGGAGCTGTTGACAGTGCCTCCCCCGTGCCTCTCTAATCAAGACGGTAACCTCACAGCCCCTCTGCCAGAGGAAATGGCTGAGTCTAGTCCTTGTTTGTGGAATGACTGCCTTGTGGCTTTTGTTGTACCCTGTCCCGAGCATCCACATCACCAGCAATATGGCATTGTCCCTCCACACAGAATGTCCAAGAGATGGTTACGGGGATAAGATGAGAGATACAGCTGGAGGTGCTGGCAAGGACTTCACATGGAATGTGCGGGTCTTGGGGCCATCTCTTGCTGTTTCCAGTGCTCAGCTCAGATTAAGGAAAGTAGTGATTGATTCTGCTCAGAGTTGTCTGGTTGGACATGGCAGACCCAACAGTCAGTTAGATTAAAGGGTCTCGATGGTTTGTGAGAGGGTGTTTTTGTCATGGATAAGTTTTCAGGAGCAATTGCTAAAGATATAGGTCATTAATACCTCCTCGTTCTCCTGCAGCTCAGGAGGCATTCTCCCCCCAGGTTAGAACTGTTCTTCTTCTCCTGCCCCAAATCCACACACCTCCCTGGCTTCACCTATTTTCAATCAACACTTACTGAAAACCAGCTCTTTCATTTGAAAGTGTTAGTGCAAGTGGAAAAATGAATTTTTATAACACATAAAGACATCACTTTATCCCTTTCTGTGTGGAGCACTATTTGGGGATGAGTGGCGATCACTGTACATAATCAAATGTGCATTTTCCTCATTGTCTAACATCACAAGCTTTCATGAGACTCTACAGAGCGGAGCCAAAGCTGTTTGCCATTTTTTGGCTGAGCTGCCACCAGGAGCATGTACCATCCAGTCCAGTCCCGGGTTGCAGCTGGAGGAGAGGAAGAATCATCCTACTGAAGAATGATCAGGCAAAAATTCCAAATTTTCAAAATAGGAAAATACATTTCATTCTGCTCATTATCTTGAAAGTCATAGGAGATGGCCCCTCTCTGAGGACAGCTCTCTTCGTGACCAAACTGTCCTGCTAAGATGAGCAGACCAGGAGCAAGTGAGGGAGGCAGTCATAAATTACTGGGATGCATTTTGAAGAGGCTGTTTTCAATAATAAATGACACCAAATGCCCGTATATATTAGGGTGTATGGAAAGTCTGTTGAAAGCATTGATTATCAGACCCTTGTCAAGAGGCTTTTGTGAAAAAGGATGCTTCATTATTATATAAGATTGTCAGACAGTGGAAAACATGACAGAGATTAGTTTCCAAAGCCATGATCCTGTGGCCACAGCCAGCTGATCACACTGGACCACCAGCACCGTAACTTGAAAAAGTGTCAACTTCGGGGTGGCCCCACTAAATAGTCATGAGGGTGGCCAGAGTTCTGGTCCAGCCAGTCAGTATGTCCGGAGCGAGCAGGGCCACAACCCACACCACCTTGTCATGAGACACATGGAACAAATTCTGGCAAGAGTCGCAACCCTGGCACGAAGCTCTGACCTCCGCATCAAACACGTCAATTTGTTTGCCTGGTGTCTCATCTGGGACAGCATTTGTGTTGCTGTGTCTGGAACAGCTGTGAATACAGGTAGCAATGCTGACAATCTGGGTATTAAGTCTGCTGATCGGGAGTTTGACTCCATTTGGTATCTTTAGCTAAAAGACCCTCACTGTGGGCAGCTATGGGATGATCCCGAGAGTCTGACTTGTGGCCCTGATTTGTTTCCACCACCTGCATCCCCACAAGTATGGTGTCCTCAATCTACCCATCTGTAGTTTTTCCAAGTGGGAGACTGAACTAGAACCCAGCCTCCTGCGCAAGAGCTCAAATGCAGTGAAAACATGACAAGGTTAGTCAAGGGTCGTAGTGGCCAGATAAGCAAAAACCGCGTTGGGTTCGGTCCATCAAACAGAGAGCATGCCGTTTTTGGTTCTGCACAGCTCATGCCGAGATTGAGCAGCTGTCACAGCCTATGGACACCATCAGGTTTCACCCCTGCCAGAGCATCCGTGAGCCAGGCCAGGCGTCGAGGGGAAGCTCCGTGATCTGAGGTCCCGTTGAAGCAGCAGCTGTGCTTCAGTCCAAGAGCTGGATGACATTTTCCCTGATGACTTAGTTGTCACTTGTCATAAAATCCTGAGGAGCCCCTGCGGCCAAGTCAGCTTCAAGTCCTTGAACATAACTTTTGATTTGATGAGCTAGGTTCATGGGCTCTATCTTCCATCTTTGTTTCATTGAGTCTGGGTTGATCCACCCTCAAATTAGAATATCTGGCTCAGCTCGTGTGTTCAGTTTATACAACAGTTTAATAATAAGCCAAGGCTGCTTTTGAAATTAAATGTGCCTGGTAACCAGGCCAGGAGGGTAATGAGTCCAAATCCTCAAGCAAGGGGCTTCTTCCTTGCCAGAGGGTCCGGTTGTCAAAATCGTCAGCCGCCGAGACCCATAGCTCTGGGGATTATTAAAGTGGTGGGACCCAGAAGTTCCCGGCACTACTCTACCCCTGACCTTTTCCCATTAGGGAATCCTTTCCAGCACTAATGGGAAGAAGAAGTAGAGGCACCTAACATACTGACTTAGACGTAGAAGCAACACCCACAGCGCACAGAATCGGCCATGGAGGCTCCAGATGACCTTCCATGAGCAAGGGCACAGACTTTCTTTGGTTGGACAGGTACGGTGGGGCCAATCAAGGCAACCTAATAGGGGATTGAGCTTTACAGGTTAGGCTCAGAGCACGGCTGCTCCCCCAGACCCACAGAGGGCTTCTGCTATGATGCTTGTGACCCCCCTCACGTTCATATGTGAAAACCCTGATACCCGAGCTGATGGTACCAGGAGATGGGGCCTTTAGAAAGTGATCAGGTCAGGAGAGACACCCTTCATGAGTGGATTAGTGTCCTTATCAAAGAGATTTCAGAGAGCTAGCTCGCCCTTCCGCTGTCTGAGGTCACAGCCAGAAGTCAGCAGTCTGCCACTTGGAAGGGGCTTTTGAAGGACCTGGCCACGCTGGCACCCTGATCCCGGACTTCTGGCCTCCCGACTGTGATAAATAAATTTGGGTTCTTTATAAGCCACTCAGTCTTGGTATAACATGCCCAAGTGGACTAAGAAAGTCTCTCTTTAAGTTTTTAATTGAGCCTAGAGATTCTCTTTCCTCAGCCCTGAGAATTTTACCCTCTGGAAGTGTGAGGCTAAATTCGCAACTTCACTTCAAGCAGATGAACAGAATGCGAATGTCTGTAGGAAGGCCACTTTGGGCTTTGCTGCAGAGCCCTCCTTTCCAGCCAGATCTGTCTCCCACACATCGTGACACTACGGAAGAACCCACTCTACCCTTCTGGCCTAGCCCCCGACCTTTTCCCTTGACTCAGAACTCAGAAAATGCCTCATGGAAAAGTCTCCCTGTGTCTGGTTGGGGGCAGGTTCTACTTCCTAAAGATGCCACAACAATCTCTCCCATGCCACATGTCCCTTATACAATGGGACTGTGACATTTTTTTCCATTGAGGGGTGGAATGTATGTCCCCTCCTCTGGAAACTGGGTTGGGTTCTGTTTCAGTCAACGGAATATGATGGAAGCACTGCCGTACGACTTCCAAGGCCAGCTCTTAAAAAGTGGTCCAGCTTCTGCCTTTCTCCCTGGAATTTTCTCTTTATAGTCCTCAGCTGTCACAGTAACAGTTCAGGTACCCTGAAGCCACCAAGCCCTGAGGAAGCCCAAGCTGTCTGATGGAGATGGTGTGGAGAAGCCCTGGGACCACATGGAGAGAGAGAGGAAGTGAGAGAGAGAGAGAAAGAGCGTGCGAGCCAGCCATTTAGCACATGGCTCTTCTAACTGTCCGCCATTCCAGGTCCAAACACATCTGACTGCAACCACTTAGAAACTCTAGGCCAGAATTGCCCAACTGATACTTTCCAGAATTCCTGTCCCACAGAAACTATAAGGGAAAATGAAATGATAGTTGTTAAGTCTAAACCTACATTTTAGAGTGATATTTTTCAGAGACATGCATCACCAGACCACCCACTTTCCAGTCTGCGGGACTAGCACCATAAGGCAGTCAGAATCTCTGCCGTTGCTTTCTTCCCCTAAAAGATCTGTTTATCGGGGCCAATAGAAACACAGCCTGCGCCAAGCTCTGGCAGTTTCCCAGAGGAAATAAAACGACTGGCAATCAGGGGATCATTTCAAAGAGATTTTCTTCCTTTGGAATTTTAGTGCATGTGGTCCTCGTGGCTTCCTTTCGTCTCTGATGGCTTTAAAAATGCATTTTTTCTTCAATGTATTCATTTTTCAGGTTACTGCAGTAAGATTCTTGGCCTGCAAATCTATCCTGCTCCCATCCTATTTAAAGGAAAATACCCACTTTGCTCCCTACATGCATTTCCAGCTTAGTTTTTCTATTTCATCCGTCACTATTTAGAACAAAACACACACACACACACATTTTTGTTATTTGTTATAATACTTAGAATTCTGATCAGTAAAAATCTAGGATTTTCTGACTCCAAAATAACCTTATAGACATTCCATTTCTTGTCTTGAATGATGGATTATTATTATTAATTATTATTATTATTTTGGTAAATTTCATCATTTCAGAGTGTTAGGGCACTGGGTAGCAAACATAGTCATACCTGAAGCAAAACAGATGCCTCAGAAAAAGCTTCCCCACTTCTCCAGGGCCCAGACTGGATCCCACACCCATACACCGACCTTCACCGTAGCACTTTCTGGATGTAGTCATTGATACAAACCAGTTATGTTTCACTCCTGGATTTGGGGCCAGGAGACTCACTAAGGATTTGGAGGTTTTGTTAAAATTGGGGAGAAATGTCCAGTTATTAGTCTTAATACCAAACAATACAAAATAACTTATGCAAATTCTGCTGAAAGAAAATATTGGACAGCTATCAGGAGGTCCAGAGAACACAGCATCTGGCTAACCAGCTACAGAAGCGGAATAGGACGTAAATGAAAGAAACAGCATAAATCCAAGATTCTGCTTAGGGCGACTTCGCCTACCAGGAAGTTGCTGTCAAGGCACAGGACCCAGACATTCCAGAACCAGCACAACATTGCTTACCCATCATTTACTAGGTTCCTATTCATTCCAAAAAGATTCTGAAAAGAGGCATTTTGCCCTCATTTAGTGTTGTAACCTTGAAAGACAGGCCCCATATCCAAATTTTCCTGGACTTACCCAAAATATTCAGATACTGCATAGTAAAAAGACAAAAAACCAAAAACACACCCGTGGCCTGTCTTTTCCTTTGCTGTGCAATGTTAGTGGTACATCTTTACTTGCCAACATCGATAAAGCACAGTCCACGACAGTCCAGGGTTTCTCAAATACATCCTCTGCATTCGATTTCAAATTTAGTTGTGCTCTAGACCTTAATGACCGTGGCTAAATTACAGCTATTGCTGCTATAGCAAATGATCACAAACGGGATGGTTTAAGCCAGCTGAACTTCATTGTTTTCCAGCTGTATATGTCAGAAGTGTGACATGGGTCTCACTGAGTCAAAATCAAGGTGTTGGCGAGGCTGCACTGCTTTCTGGAGGCTCTAGGGGAGAATCCTTCAAAGCCAGAAACCATTTGTCTTTTTCCCTGTGCTGTTACATTTTCCATGGTGTCAAAAAGTTTGTTTGTTTTTACTTGGTTGGGCCCACTTTAGCAATCCACGATAATCTCCCCACAACCTTAATCACACCTTCAGTGTCCCACTTGCCATGTAGGGTAACATATTCACAGGATCTGTGGCCACTGGGGAGAGGGTGGTATCCTGCCTTTTGTTCGCTTTTTGAGAGCACTTTAATTTCTGACAAGTGAATCTCAGGACGGTGGCAGACTCTGGGACGAGGGGGTGGATGGCTGCACCGGGACTGGAGAGCCTGGCCCTGCATGGACACATGTTATCACTGCCCAACACTCTGATGCCTAGTGGGTGGTGTGGACCTTGAACCTTGGACCACTCCAGCCTTAACATGGAGTCGAAGGCAGGGTCAGGGTCACCTGGAGGTCATGGTCTCACTGCTGTTTGCTGGCCAGCAGACCACCCGCCGCCCTCCTCCGTGTGCTGGTCATGGCCACCGGTGAGTAGTTTAGTCGCACTGAACCTGCAGGCAGGAAGGCCGGCACGGTATACCGAGATGGGGACAGGGTGGGCCTAAGGGGCTGAGGACCTTCTGGACAGGGGCGCCCCACCACTCTCGGCACTGGACTTCCTCCAGGCGCTGAGCTGCCGACTGGCCAAGTTTGCGCAGCACTGCAGGGATGACTCTGAGGGCTCTGATGCCAGCCCTGGGGCGAGCCAGGGCCTCTGGGTACAGCCAAGGTGCTCTGCCCGGCCCGGCCTCCTCGGGAGGTGGGCAGCTTCTCCGGGTCCACCACGCAGTTGCTGGGTGCGGTAGGCAGCAAGGGGAGGAACTTGAGGCAGGGCAGAGGGTCACGGCGAGGGACCCCAAAACTCTGCGAGCTCTCATCTGAGTCCGCGGTGCCAGGGGCCAGTGGGCAGGGGATCCGACTGGGAAAAGCTGGGCAAGGACTCACCCACGGACGGGGCGGCATCTCCTCAGCCTCCGGAGCACCTGCCACCCTGGAACCCGGCCTCTGGGACCCAGCGCTGCAGTCCCTGGAGCTGCGGGGGCTTCGGGGGCCAGTGCCACACCCTTGCGGTGCTCAGACTCGTGGGGCGACACGGAGCACAGGTCCCCGCTGGGCGGGAGGCCGCGCAGCTGGAGCTCAGCCCCTCCTGGCTTGCGGAGAGGGGCGCAGCCTCGTCGTCCCCGGGGCGCGCGCGGGGCCGCTAAGGCAGCGGTCTCCGGCCCGGCTGCCCTGGCCGGCCCCGGCTCAGCAGCAGCACCCGTGGGTGCAGGCTGGCGAGAGCGCGCGGGCCGGGGCTGCAGGCGGCCAGCCGCCGCTCAGCGTCTCCTCCTCCGAGCTGGTGCCCTGCTCCCGCCGTGTTGGCCCACGCTCCCGGCTGCTTTCCATTCTGGAGGCGGCCACCAGCCGGGGGCCTGGGGGACTACAGAGCCCCTTGGGGATGCGGGCTGGGTCTTGCCACCCGGGAAGCTGGCAGGGCCACAGGGTCATGTGTGGGTGGGTGTGTGGAGGGGGGCGCCCTGTGGGGCCCAGGGCTGCCTGGGCAAGCACCTTTCTGCATCCGACCACAGCGGAGGCCGCCCGGGGCACCTCCGGGGCCTGGGTCCCAGAGCGGCCCGGCTTTACCTCCCGAGAGGACCGGGCTTCTTCATCAGCCCCTCGAGGGGCCTTGGCATGTGGCAGCCCGTTCCGAGCCGCCTCGGGGCGCTCCTGGACAGACTTCTCTCCTGGGCTGTCCAGGGAGACCGAGCTTTTTTGGCTCTCAACTCCTCAGGGGTACTGCCAGAATCCCCAGAGGTTTTGGCGGGGTGGGGGTGGGGGGCAGTGGGCTCCGGCAACAATCACTAGTGCTGCAGGAGGACCAGGTGGTCCAGGAGACGGGAGGGGGGCACCCTGGGAGCAGTGCACCATCTCCTTGGGGGCTGCTGACCCGGGGGGGCCAGCAGTCCGCCAGCCCAGAGCGGGCGCAGCGCTCACCTGTCCACCGGCCCGCGTGTCCGCTGGAGGGCTGGGCTGGCAGTGGCCAGTGATGCTCAGCCAGGCCAGGAGGCTCAGGACTCAGCTCTGCCTGGTTCCGGCTACACACCCGCCACGAGTAACACAACACCCAGGTTTGATGAGAGGAACTGGCGAGGCTCGTCTTCCTTGGAGACCTCGCCGGCCACGCGAAACACGCGACTGAGGCTGCGGGCGCCGGGAAGTGGGTGGGTCACAAGCACCAGGACCACTCAATCCAGCTGAGCACCGGCTTCCAGCAGCTCGCCTTGTGGGTAGAGCCTCTGACTGTGAAGTCTGCATCACCTAGGGAGCCGGAGAAGATGTAGTCCCAGGGCTTGGGAGCCTGAGGAAACCCATGGAGGCTGGGCTGGCTACAGTAGCTGAGAGGGGCAGAGGCCCAGCTGTCAGCCAGGTGCTCTGAGAACTGGAGAGGCCCTGGGAGGCCTGCAAGCACCCGAGGTGTGAGCACCACAGGTCAGCTTTGTACTTGGGTGGCTGGTTAGTAGCTGTTTGCATCAGGGGAGGCATGGAAGGGGAGGGGAGGGGACGCCTTTCCTTTTTCTCTTGGAAGAGGCTTTAGCACAGGCTCTCTCATTCTCACTTCTGCCCCACCTCATGGCCTTCGCACCCCGCTTCTCCCCCCACCTGTCTTCATGAGGGCATCTCCAGATTACTCGGTGGCGCTTTTTGGAATCACTGCTGGGGCCCCCGGCTCAGGAGCTGATCGTGCTGTTACGAAAGTCATGGATCTGGCCAACAAGCAGGTGGGACAGTTGCACTAATAGTCAGACCAGTTCAGTTGGAACTGACGGAGAATTAACTGTAAAAAAAGAAACTAAGATGGATGCTAGAAGCCAGTCCTCTGTACGAGCTGGACCACGCCCTCTGATAGTTTAACCAGTGGGCAATAAACAGAACATTGGGGTAGGAACCTTCTCTCTCTGTACTGATGTGCAGTTTCATGTCAGGCAATTCCTGCATCCTGAGGCTTCCAAGAAGAATGTACTATTGCCTGAATGCTTCTATTCCTTTTTTGACTTCTGAAAAGAATTCGAGAAGCGTTGCCTGACTTCACCTGATACTGATAAATTAGATGTTGTGGAAATGACAGAGTGTTTAAATTTTGAGTGGACAGGTTCAGCCTCCTGGTATGGAGACTCTCATGTTGAAGATATGGGGAATATAATTTTAGCAGTGATTTCAGAGCCTTATAGTCACAGATTTTCAGATCCAATGAGAGTAAATCACAAATTTGAAAGTGGCACTTGCAGCAAGATTATTGATAATGACATTGTAGTCAGGGCTTGGGTTTTATCTTGGGAGTCTCATTTCTAGAGATTTCAAGATTCTTCAAAGGATTGCATATTACGTGCGGAGGAGCAGCACTTGGTCTGAAAGCCTGAGCTCAGAGGAACAGAGCAGCTCTGGTTAGGTTTGTGAGCGAGGAGGGCAGAAATCTAGCATTACACGTGCACAAACATCACATGGAGTCCCAGTATGCAAACAGATGAAGATTTTCTTAAATTTGCTGGTGGTACGTCCAAAGAGGGAGCGCAGTTTCTCTGCAGGGAAAATCAAGTCATTGCCCACATGCCGGAGCTCCCTGTCATGGCTGCGGCTGAGAGAGTGGCATTTTTTGGACGGCATTTCCCTCTTCCTTCAAGGCGGGGAAGGAAGGCATCCTCTTTGTTACCCACCCAGGTGGCAAGCCACCAGGGGATGTTTTGTCCTTTTTGCTTGTGAGAAATATGCATGGAAGGCATTGAGGAAAGATGGGTGAAAGATACATTGAGATCCTCAGGAGCACAGTGGCTGATGGTTAGCAGGTGGAGTTGGCTGCCACCCTCCTGGCACGTGAGTGTGTTCGCCAACCCAGAAGTCCTCTGAACCCCGTATGATTGGAGTTTTTGTAGAGGTTTCATCACAGAGGCATGACTGATTATTAACTCCATTTACATCTCCTCTCATCTCTCTGATGAATAAGGGTTGGAGCTGAAAGTGCCAAGCTTCTAATTATGGCGTGATCTCTCTGGTGACCAGCCCCCATTTGGGAGCCCATAAAGAGTCACCTCATTAGAACAAAAGATGCTCCAGGAAATTCCAAGGGATTCAGGAGTTTGGTGTCAGATGCTCTTGTTACTTGGAAAATTTCTTGGGAGCTCTGCGTCAGCAGCTGGGCTCAAAGACTAAACTGAGATTAAAGATGAAAGATCCTCCTGTATCACCCTGATTTCCAAGGGGTTTAGGCGCTCTGCATCAGGAGAGATAGATGTTTTTTATTATTTCACACCAGCACAATGAGTCTTTTGTCCTGTTACACCCCACCTTCACTTTCTCCCCACCACGTGATTTATCTGGTTGAGCCAAAATCCTAGGCTGCCGATACTTTTGTAGACGAAGCCACAGCTCTGATGCCAAGAGGCTTTCTTTATTAGTTTCCAACTGCTGCTTAATAAATTACCACCAACTGGGTGGCTTAAAGAACATACATTTATTAGTTCACAGTTCTGCAGGGTCAGGAGCCATGTGAGCTTGACTGTGTTCACTGTGTAGGGTCTCATGAGGTCAAAGTCAAAGTGTTGGCCAGGCAGGGCTCCCATCTGGAGGCTCTGGAGAAGAATCCACTCCCAGGCTCATTCAGGCTGTTGGGCGGAATTCAGTCTGTGTGGTGGCAGGACTGAGGTCCCGTCTTCTTGCTGTGGGCGGGGGATCACTCTCAGTTCCCAGAGACCACTCCTGTTCTTTCCTGCGGCCTCTTCCATCTTCAAGCTGGAAATGGCCTGTGGACATCCGTGAATGTCCACTTTTGGACCTCAGCATCGCAGCACATCATCCAGTCATGAGACGATGCTTTCCTGCAGTTCCTTTTCTCAAATTGCCAAAGCCACTGGGTCTCTGCACCACCTGCCAGCTCTTTGGGCTGCCTCTGGAGCCCCTTGCTTAGGTCCCCTGGGTGAGAGAGGAATTTATGAGTGGGAGGCACCTCTGGCCCACCCGGATGAGGATGGCCACTTTTTTTTTTCATAAAGCCATCACATTCAGTATTTACAAGATCAATTCCATTCTTGGTTCTAAAGTTACTGGCCACACAAGGAACTGTCGACTTGTAATAAGAAACATAAGAAACACTTACGCTCTTAAAAAATAGAATAATAAATAAAATTTTAAACCCTTATAAAATGAACTGCTTGTTGCAGACAGCTTCCCCTCTTCTGGGGAATAGCATAGAAGTCAGTTTGTCAGGGCTCAGGGCGTCGCACTTGGTAGCCCCCCCCCCCCCCCCCGTCTCCCCGCCCCCGGTGGTTCCTCCCCACAGCCAGCTGCAGCCCTTTCATTTTAAACCCGGCCTGAGGTCATCATTCTCACCTTGGCCAGGAAGAGCCAGAAGGCAGGCCTGGTGAGCTCCGGACTGAGACCGTTTGTGGAGAACCTCTTCCCAGCCTCTTTGGGAGAGGTGAGTACTGACTCCCTGGGAAGGTTCCCAGCTGCAAAATTTGCTCCTCTGGCTGCTGGGAGCGAAGGGGGAGCTTGGGGATCGCTACCTTACTGGGCTGTGCTTCTTGCATTCCAGCCCCAACCCTCACTGTGCTAGGAGAGGACTTGCAGCTGCAGTTTTTGATTCCTAACTAACCACCTCCCCCAACACACACACACACACACACACACACACACACACACACACACAGAGCCTGGCACAGAAGCTAGCTGCTCTCCCCAAAGAGAACAAGCCAGCTCAGGAGATGTGGGAGATGCCATCTGTGCTGTTTGTTTTGGGAAGCACATCACTCTGGGTCCTGGCAGAGTGAGCCAGCACGGTCTGGATGGATGACAACATTATGATCACAGGTGTGGGAGTTGGCATGGAGGCTCCAGGTGCCCGAGAAAAGCCCTGTGATTCTGCTGGCTCGACAGCTTTGGTGCCAATAAGGGTAGAGTTCACACAGAGGATCTGCAGACTCCACAGAACACAGCCCATGCCCAAGGGAATGCCAGAGCACCAGGGCCCTGAGTGGGGCCAGAGTGGGCGGGCAGATGCAGACAGTAGTGAGAAGGATGGCTTGGTGAGTGACCCAGTCCATCCACGATCCTCCTGCTGCTTGTCAACAGTGATCGAAGGAAAGATCATTCCCAAGACTTGCTCCTCCAAACATTTGTCTTTTAAAACATTTTTTAAAATATAAATGTGGTAAAAGGTGATTTAAAAGACAAAATGTATAGAAAGTGGAGTAAAACTATGCAAACTGATTTTATAAAATAAAGATAAAAGATTTAAGATATACAACCTATTCCCTTGAGATTAGAAACTGTAATTGTGTCTTTATTGTAGCCATTCTCTGTTATTGTTAAAATACAAAGGAATCTGAAAATATTTATACCAACGGAGTCCTTGGATCTGGTGCTGTGTCAGTAAGTGACAGAAGGCTTCTGCGGTTTCTGATCTGTTGAAATGTACACATTCCGATCTGGTTGCGCCTATTTTTAAAGCCCGATTTGTGGGAATAATCAAGTAGAAAATCTAAACTTAGATAAAATGTAATGAGCAACTAACTGCCTTTCACTCATCTGGAAAATCATTCCAAAGTCGTCTCTTTTAGATCATAAGCAGGAAGCCTATACTTTTGAGCAGGCATTTTATTTATTTTCTCACAACACGGCCACCAGGCAGGCACCAGGCTTGCTCTACTGCCGTCTCCAGGGATGACGTGATGACACAAAGGTTTGCTCCTACCTGTTCCGACTGTTACCCTCAGAGAAGTGGGAGCCAGAGCCAGACAGGCATTGTCTCTTTCCTGTGACACAAGTCCTTCTCATTGGCTGCTTTGCTGTGGAATATGGAGATCTCAGCCCTGTGTACCCGGGAACCTACTGGATGCCTGACAGTGCAGGGGACCCAAGTATCCCAGATACCAAGATTACGGTGGTCTCCAAACAGAAAAAAATATCTGTGTGCCCCTCAGACATGGGAGATAGAACCTGCCAGTTTTCTGTGTTAGAGATAAAAGATGGAAGCAAAAATAATTTTGCAAAATACTAATTCTAAAGAAGCAGGTGGATTTAAAGACTTGATTTTAAAAGAAAAAGATTTTCTCAATTTCCACAGTATACCAGATAGTTTTGTGGGGTCATAATTGAAAAGATCAAAATAGAAGAGCTCAAGCTGCCGTCTGTATCGTCATCATCTGATTTAGTACGTTTCTTCCCGTCTATCTTTGCATTATTTTTCCTAAACAAGAATATTTTATACCCAGCAGATGCTCCGTTGTGATTGTGGTTGCACAATTTTTGATATCCTCTAAACTGGTACAAGATCATAGAACAGGGAAAATAAACCATCAATTGGAAAGCACACAGCCCATTCCACCCAGTTTCTGCAGGAAAGCGTGGATGCTATTTTAAACCGTGTGCCCTAGTTTTGCCCAAATCCAGCTGATCCACCTGCCCAGATTCCATATTTGAACATCAGCTGATTGAGAGAAGGGGGTTAAGTAGGGCTTTGTGAGCTTAAATATCCTTCCATTTCATCACCCAGATTCTGGGACAGGAGCTAGGAACGATGTCTGTTTCTTCTTCCTCACCCTTTCTTCTCTCCCTAACTGTGAAAAACAAATCTACCCCAAGTCATACCCTGGTGTAGTCCTCCTGGGACATGACCATGGCTTTCTTGGTCACATCTGTGTTGGAGTTCAGCGTGCTGTTAGACGTGTTGTAAAGTAAAACAGATGACTGCTCATATAAACAAGGTCATATTGTAGATCCCTTGCTAGGGCCAAAAAAAAAAAAAAACTTGCTAACCACAAATAATTCCTAGTGATTTTTAAATCAGATTGAGTGTCATGAATATTGTGAGTAGCTTAGTCCTTACTTGGGAAAACTGCGAAGTACAGGTGCTTATTTTGTTTTTCTAAGTTCTTCTTTAGTCTAGGAATTATGAATAATTTGTATCTATGCTAAAAATCATTATACCCAGAAGAGTGTTACTTAGCCAGCTTTCTCGCTGTCAGAGAATGCAATTGCAAATAAGCAAAGGAGGAATGCTGGAAGGAATTCTTGTTGTTGAATCAAAGCATAAGTAGATAAATACACAGATCAATGGATAGATAGAAATATACACACAGAGATGAAATATAGATGAATATGTACACGTGGATTAGCTTACATATACATATTGGTATGCATATATATATATATATATATATTTCTTCGCTGTCTTCTGAGAGGACCTAGAAGAAGGGACATAAAAGTGGCAAGGAGGACGCCTCCCGCCCAGTCTTGGTTTCTGACTACCATCATTCAGTAAAAGTTGATTCCAGTCCTAGGGCAGAAAGAATACAACATGAATGTGACAAAGTAAACCTTCCTTGGATTTCTTGGTGTTACTGTTTAAACCTTAGTTAGCTTCCTGAGCCACGGGCAAAGTCATATGATAAAGATAAAGAATGTTTGCTTTCATTTCCCTTAAAATATTTTACGTTTTGCATACAATGGTGCATAAATGAGCTTAGTTCCCCTCATCCTCTCCCCGCTAATGATGGAGTTGATTGATCCCATCCAGTAACCCTCCTCTTACCTCCCAGAGATCCAGATGCTTTCCTGCAGGGACAGGCATCTGGATTAAAGCATTGTCTCCCTATCATTTGCATTTCAAAAGGGATGGAATCCTGGGCAGTGGTGAGAAAAGGGTTTATCTTCCTCTTGGAGAGAGAAATTTACTTGCAGAAGTGTTGACCTAGGGATCTGTCCACCCTATCTCTAAGGCAACAGAAGAGGTAGGAGCCGGTCAGGGTAGTAAATGGTCTCTTTTTCCTTTTTAAGTGAACAGAATTTTTCATCTTTTGCCTACAGAGTAAGACTGCCTCTTGCATTGGGTGTTTTGATATCTGACTCTTCTTGGGTCACTTTTAAGGGGACTGATGCAACAATGACATTATGGTTAGTGACTATGTGCTATAAGTAGAATAAAGTTATTTTTTTTTTTTTTGCTACTGGTGTTGTTGATATCAAGAAAAACATATGTATCTCAACAACTATATTTGTGTGTGTGTGTGTGTGTGTGTATAAATCAGCCCCTTAAAATATGAGCCTGGAACATCTGTAGTACCAAAAAGTGAGGAACCTCTTTAAAAAAGGACACAAGCATGTCTACAGGACACAGGAACCAAACTGAAGGAGCTTCCGAAGGTCACAGCTGTAACTGTTGAAGTAGTAGTAATGGTTGTAGTAGTAACAGTGTTGTTACTGGATTGTAACCTTATCCAAGTAATCAAGCTTACAATCACCAGTAATAAGACTCATTGATATCTTACACTCACTAAAATTCACATCACCTCTATGGTTTTCTTGCCCAAATTGCAAAAACTTCAATCTAATTTTGAGGAAACAGCAGAGAAACACAAATTGAGGCACCTTACAAAATATCTGACTGACGTTTTTCCATAGTATTAAGGTCTTAAAAGCTAAAGACTGACTGAGTGTCAAAAATTATGGGAGATCAAGAGACACAGCAACTTGATACAATGTTGGATCCTTAGATCCAGAAGTAGAAAAAGGACATTAGTGGAAAAACTGGTGAAACTGGAATAACGTCTTTCATTTAGTTAACATTAGTATACGAATGTAGTTTGCACTATGGTTATGTAGGATGTTAACATTAGGAGAATCTGGATAAAGGTACATGGGAACTCAACTATTTTTGCAGATCTGTGATTCTAAAATTATTTTGAAATGAAAAATTAAAAAATAAACTTTGGCTAGGAAACACATCATGAGGTAATAAACTAAAGCTAATTTAACCTGGTACTCAGTATAACCAGTCCTTTACACTATAATTGATATTTATTAACATTTTCTATAACTCAAAAATTTAAATGAACATCCATTTTGGTGTTTATGACCATCAACTATTTAAAATATAAGCAAGGGAAGAGCTGGATTGAATACACAAAAACACTAGCGGTACTTACGTGTTCAACTGTAACGGCACAAGTGCTTAGTGAGAGTCTGCTGTGCGCCCGGCAGGAGCTGCTAGAGAAAATGAGTGAACAGGATAGAAACGATCTTTGCTTTCAAGGAATCTTACATTCTATTTTGGGAGACATTAAAATAATCATATAACATAACACAGTATATAGTAACTAAAATAAACACTCAAAGAAAAACAGTGGGCAGACCTCCTATAGAAAGGATGATCGGAAATGACTCTGGGCGCAGGTGACAGAGATGCTGAGAAAAAGGCTGAATAGGAAAGAGAGAAAATTCCAGGAAAAGAAAAACAAAAATACGTGTCACAGTTTTCCAACAGAACAGCTAAGGGATTTGAACGTGGTGTGTGATGAGCACGGAGACAGGGAACGGTCAGACATGCAGGACCTCAAAGGCAGTGAAGTGTGCTTGCTGTTTATTTCCTGATCCACATGGGAAGTCACTGATTGGCTGTAAGCAGGGAGATGCAATTTTAGTGGGAGGGGAAGAGGGCGCCAACTTCCAGGAGGGGTTTCTTGTCAACGTTCAGATAAGAGGTAAAGGTTCCCTGGGCTTGCATTGGAGGTGGGAGAAAAAGAGGCAGCGTGATCTAAGTTCTGGAGAGAGAATAAACAGGAGTATGGTGACCTGGATGTGGAAGGAGAGGAAAGGGCGAAAAAAAAAGAGACTGACAGTGAGATTCTTGTATTGAGAGATATTATGAGAAGAAGAAGAAAACCAAAAAAGAGATTTGCTGGTTTACCCTTTGGAAAGAGTGTGCTCACCCTCCAAGAATTGTTTTATGGTTAACCAGGTGGAAAGTTTGGGACCAAGAGTAAGCAGGACTCAGCAGAAGACAGGAGAAGGTAGACCTTATTATTTAATTTATATAGTAAATTATTCATTAAAAATAAATTAGTTAATTTTTAAGAAGGCTATTGGAAAGGCGTGCTAGTGTCACAGGGTATCAGTGTTTGCCCAGCAAAACATATAAGATGTAGCGTTTTTTGAAATGTGAACGTTCCTCCTTTAATTGCTGAAACGAAGCACTGTTTCTCTACGCCAATACCAATATCCCCTTAAGTAACTGTGCTAATGTGGTAGTATTTCTGACATAGATAACAGGTAGGGGAGAAAAAAAGATTACTTCTGGGTAGCTAAGATATGTATTTTTCCCCATCCTATTTTAAAATATGTCATAAAGTGAGCACCTATTCCAACTTAAAATAAAGTAATAGGAATTGTAATTATAATATATAACTAAAGAGAATGTTCCAAAATATGCCAACCTGGTGGAAAAGAAAAACAAAAAACTCTATCCCGCTAGCTGTTATAAATGACGTTGACTGATTTCCGAATTAAATATTGACCTTTCTTCTTTGCAAGGGAATTAACATATTAAATACGAAGCACATGCATATTAGTGCTCACAAGGATTGCAGATGGAACTTTTATTTTGAGTTGTCATTTTCTGAAGTAAGTCATTCAAAGAAGATCATGCTTGCTAAAGGGTATTATTCTATATTATTAATGTATATGCAAGTCTTAGAAGTTTCCAAATTTTGCTTATTAAATAATAGTAATTCTCTGAGTGCAGTTAGTGTAAAAAGAAGTTGACTAATATTATTTTTCCTTTTACTCTAAGTGTACTTAGTAACAGATAATTCACTTCAGTACTCGGCCTGGATTTGGCTTAAGCTTTCACGCTTAAAAACATGCTGAGAAGAATTGTATTCTTCTATTTCAAGGTCTTAAAGTGCTTTGAATTAGGTGTCAAAACCACATGATTTACTTTTCTAGTCACTTCTCTCCAAAGCGTGAAAAACTAATATATCCATTGTATATATACATATGGTTTGCATCTCAGTGGCAAAGAAATTATTTCCTTTTATTGAAATCTATGGGAATTTTACTTTTATATGGGCTCAGTTTACTTCAATAAATATGACTTTTGTCTTTTTCATAGTATATTTGGTAATAAGTTTAAAAAAAAAAACCTACTCAAATTAGCTTACAGAAAAAATGAGTTTAACAATGAATTAAACACATATGCCTTATGGGCACACATCTCTGTAAAGACTTATTTCTGCTTACAATACCCTTAATATCTGCTGCCCGTAACTCTGGTTTTAACATGATCCTGGCTTCTCAAAATCCCTGTCCTGTTTCTAAATTTCTGTAACTCTCGACCTCCAGTGTCCCACACCTTTTACCTTTCACAGACTCAGAGGCTTATTTTCAATTAAGAGTAAAGAGAATTTAGAAATAGCTGACTAAGGCTATTTCTGTTAGCTAAGTCTCAACGTTCAAGCTTAGGGGTAAATGTTCTTTTATTCCCAAGAAAAAAAACACCAGTTAGACCTTATCCATTTCCTTCAGTCTGGGGAGTATTAATGAGCTTCAGACGTGTACCTTTGACTAAAGGAATGTAAGTAACGTCTAATGGTAATTTTATTAAATCAAATTCTATCAGTATTTAGTAAAATTAGTATTGAGTTGTCAAGTTTCGCACCAGTTGATGAGTCTTGCTAAGCAGAGTCGGTTTAGTGCTGAGAACGATTATAAGATGTCACCTGGGTTCAGCAGTCAGGGTGCCACGTTAACAGCTGATGCAGGCTGTAAACACCTAAGAGTGAGAAAGGGACTTGAATGCCACCTGCTTGCTGTTATCACGACAACAAGCAAGTGAGAGAAGAATGTGAGTCCTCAGTATCAACATCTTTCAATCTTTGGTGCGTTAAGAACCATCTTGTGAGCTCATAAAAATTTCAGTTTGCTGGTATCCACTCTGGAAATTATTAGTCGGTAGATTTGGGATTGAGCTCCTTAATCAACATTCCTGTTGAGTCTGATGATGAATGAATGAGATCTATATACTTTGGAAGCAAGGTTCTTTTTAAACAAACGTTCTGTTCTCCCTAGAGCTCTGAAAATCTCCCTTCAACTGGGTAGTTCATGGAAATGATATGATATCAGAGCTTGTGAAAATGTGAGGGCTTAGCCCCAGTCTCCAATCTTTCACATGCATCCTTGCCAAAAACTAATAAATAAATAGCAATATGTCATCTAGGTAATCCCTCAGGATGTTTACCCAGCCCCTTGCAAAGAGTATCTTTGATGTCCTAGAGTATTTTGATGACTTAATGTGTCAAGGCAATTTATAAATTCCACCAAGTAGACATGGTTTGGTCTTTTGGGATGAGCCCAAGCAATTCTAATGACCTTCTCCACAAGTAGCCCTCTGTTCTCTTTTCCAAGTGCCCTCCTTCCTTTCCCACATCTCATGTGTGTGGTTTGAGCCCTCCCTTTTCTCTCTGAGTGGTCCCCTTGTTTGTTAATGACACTCATAGTGATCTTTGCCTGGGTTTAAACATAGTTTTCCATGTGCTTTGAGGCATAAGTAGTGCAGTTTGATCTCCTTTCATCATTCAGCCACTTCATATCCATGAATGTGGAAGTGCAGAAAAACCCTAGAGAGATTGCAGTAGCGTGGTTAGACACATGAGAAGTGGCCTCAGGCAGAAATAGGCTTGGAGACTGGCTTTGTTACTTAATGCCTGAAATTACACAGGTTTGTTACATATTCACGGATAGTAAAGAATTTTTGAAAAAAATGTATTTTAATTCATTTTCTTTTTACAGTGCTGAATAAATTTATAGCAAATGTGTTTAATATGGCTCTTGAATGAAAAAAAATCGATTTTGATGTATTAAGTAATTTTCACTGAAGGGAAAATAAAACGAAAACACACATTAGAAGTAGGGTTTCGACTGTTTGGTAAATTACTAGCTGTACAGGGAATCAGATTCTCTAACCAGATTCTTATCAGCCCAAATTGAACTACTCTCAATTAGCACCACAGACACGACCTTGTCTGAAGCCAGTATTCTCGCTGCCAAACGTCCTGTTTGCTCAGATCACATCAACAAACTGGCAGACCTGCCCAGTCACTGCCATCGGCTCCCCACAGGCCTCATGGCATTCAGAGCCCGGGCTCCGGGCCAAGTGACCCAATCTCCCTCACCCCGCACCCCACCCCCCCAGCTCATGTTTTCCTTAACATCTTTTCTGAATTATCTAATTACTGTCCTTCATCCTCATGACAGAAACTGCCACCATCCTAGTCTTTATTGATTTCCCATCTTCTTCCTCACCAACAGACAGCTGATTTTGTTGGGAGTGGAATGTGCCCGGCAAAGGAAACTGCACTTTCTCGTCTTCTACACAAATAGGGCTGGCCTGTAACTAAATCCTGGCCAACCAGCTTTGCAGTAGTTTCTGGTCATGCACACTGCGAGCTCGAAAGAAAAAAGGATGTGAGTCAACTGGTGTTTGTCAGCTTGCCTTCCCTCTTCCTTATGGCCTGAAAAGCAAATGGGATGGAGAGAATACTGGTTGTCATCTTGTAAGCATGAGGTTACTTTGAAGATGGAAGTCTAAGGATGCAGGGCACATATATGGAAGCAAACAGGAAATCAATAACATCGTTGGGCTGCCCTGAAGAGCCCGGCTGCATTTCATCATTTGAGAGACATATGAGTCCCTACCTTAGCTGAAGAATTGTTTTTGGGTTTTTGTTACTCCAAGTCTAATGCACTGATGTATCACACTGAAAGAGGTGAACCAGATAAAAATGGTTCTAATAATGATTTCTTAAAACCCTGTGATTTTCCAATGGAACCTTTTCTGAAATTTAAACTTATTTATCTATTTCAACTACTGAGGGCTCGTTAGGAAAGAAGTGATTGCCAGTTATTTAAGTTGCCAAAAGCTTAGAGGAAATTAAATCCTAAGCTAAATATTTTTTATTTGCTTGTCAAAAGTAAAATAGAGCTATAAAGATTTCGAAGAACATGGGAAATAAGCATGTATGGTAAAACACTTTCTATAAAATTTCCAATCCATGAGATATTTGCATTGCTTAAAATTTGCTAGAAAACAATCTTACCAGTTTTGAAATATTACTGGGACTTTGGGTGGGACAATAGGAGTTGCCTATACATTGCAAACAAAAGTGTAACATATCTAGATTCTACCCACTAAAGCAGGATTCTACCTCATTCATTCATTGCGAGGATCAAATCATTCATCCTCAGGAGATATTGACTGTCTGGCTCTCTTGCTCTCACCTCTTTCCCCAACACTTTACCTGTTGAACCCAGCTGGAATCAGGTGGACTCAATTCTGCCTTGAGAACATATTGCAATTTATTTTATTTCATTCTCTATTGATTTCGCCTGTTCCACTTATAAATCTCTGTTTATCTCTATTGACTTAAAACACTGAAGGCAGGTAAACTTTATTTTTCTCTAATACTGAAACTGTGCATCCCTCTGCTCTTGATTTTCATGAAATGTGCTGGAAGATGGAAATCAGCATTCATGTTAAGAAGCGCAGATTAATGCAGTAGTTAGGGATCTATAATGGAAACAACAGGGAACCTGAGTCTAGCTCTACTACTAACTCGATGTAAGCCTCTTAGAGTCTTTATTCGTCACTGAAGCACAGTTAACAATATCTTCAGTTTCTATCACATGGTATTGTTATAAAACTCATATGGAATAATGTGTGTATGGAAGCATTTGACATGAAGACCAGGATAGTGATACTTATCTGCAGCGTGAAAAATTTGAAAGGTCTGTGCATTTATCTAGTCATGAAAATATTTCTTGAGGCTCAAAGAATAAGATTATTAGATCCATCAGTTTCAAGTTAGCTACATTAAACAGTAATAGGAAAAATTACAAATATGCTATTGTCCCTTATTTATTTTTATTTATATTTAAATTTATGTTTATAATGACTGTGTAACCATTCCCCATGTCACTCAGCTTCTCTGTACTGATACTATTGAAGCGTGCTTGGTACAATACCTATTTTGTAAAAATAAGTGTATATTTAACACTATGTAGCATATCCTTTGTGCCAAACCTTGTTTACTAGTATTAATTTAATCCACTTAACAAATTTATGAGAAAGACACTATTACTACCCCATTCTGAAAATGACTAAACTAAGGCACAGAGTCTAAAGAACTTACGAAAGGTCAAATGGCATAGAACAGACATTAATTTAAAAAAAAAAAAAACAACAGCCATATGGCACACACATACCAGCTCTGGTATGTCACATTACAAGTTAGTAATTAACAGACTTCTTTGCATACCCTTTTTGCTCTCTGGGTCTTACTGCTTTAGGAAATCCAAGGGACTTACTCCCTCACTTCCTTTAAATCTGCTCAAATACCATTTTCAGAGTGACCACCTTACTAAAAATTGAACACACACTCCCCGTACCTATGTGCTTAATTTTCTCTGTAGAACTTACTTGCAAGAAGATTTTATTGACACACAGACATGCCCATTTATGTCTGTGCGTCTGTGGTTGCTTTGCCCCTACAGTGACAAGTTTGTGGAGTTAAAAGGGGGGCCATGTGGCCAACAAAGGTTAGCGTGTTTACTATTTGGCCCTTTGCAGAAAAAAGTTTGCCAGTCTATGCCCTAAATAATGCACTTACTCTTTATCTTTGCTGTCTATCTCACCTCATTAGATTATAAATTCCATGGAAGCTGAGACTTTTCTCTAGTTTTTTTTCCCCTCTTTATTATTTCTGTAGCCCCAAGTCCTATAAGAGCACATGGAACATAGTAGGCACCTAATAAATATTGATATATGAAGCATGAGCAAACAAAAAAAGAATGAAACATTGATCACTTTCTCCATATATTTGCTCTCTTCACTAGTTAATCTTTTCGTGGTTTTTAAAAGACAGCTTTGCATTTCATAAAAATGGCAGTCAGATATAAACTTAAAAGATGGACCTGAAACAGTGTATAAAATTATCGGCAGCAGGCATTATATATTGTGGCAAATTGACTTCAGTAAAAATAAATATAATAAATTCCCAAGTGATTTATAACACGGCTTTTTAAATATCGTAAATATGATCGGTATTCAAATGTTTATATTGACTAGGTATAACCCACCGGCAGAGAGAAACATACAAGTACTGTCATTTCTTTGAAAGTAGAAGTGCCAATAGATATTGCTGTTTTGCTTTTAATGTGACCAGATATGAAAAACAAGTTTATGATGTGGAAGGAACTTTAAAAGAATAGGCTGCTTCATTTTAGTGTTCATAATAGACCATGAAAGGAATGTGAATTGTCAGAATTGAACGAAAGACATTAGGAAAGTAGATTTCCAAAAGGTCATGAGAAGTACAACATACAATTCCAACAGCCTTTAGGTGTGACCATAGCTTAAAATGAGTGGAAAAATGTATTAGAGAAATTCTGATAAAACCATATGAGGCAGTGTCAGGGAGGAAGAAAAGGATGAAATACTTAAGAAATCTGAGTCGGGGCTCGAGGTACTCATGTTGAAAGCTTATGTACATACAATTGTCAAGCATTTTCAATCAGATAAACTTGATATAAGCTGAGCCTTAAAAAATGATGAAGGCTAGGAAAATGAACCCAATCATTTCTAAGAGCCACAAGATGAAAAGGAAGATAACTGTGCCCCCTGATGGGGGAAGACAGTGTGATGCTCTACCTCAAAAATGAGAGAAAACAGTTCCCCACCAGACTGGCAGGTTGAGTTCGCAGGTGCGAGAAAACCGACTCTGAGACAAAGATCAACCTGGGAAATGTTTATTTGTGAGTTCGGAGGAAACGAGTTCCCCTCATGACTAAGAGGGCACCCCTCGGGGATGCTCAGAAGCGGTGACGGCCCATCAGAATTGCCCCAAGTTGGGAAGAGATTATTAAGTCAAGTTACCTTCAAGTTGATCGGTCACTGAGTAAGGCTGCTACTGGAAGGAATAATAATGTGGGTCAAGGCACGTTTCTCCAACAGAACAATTTGCAAATAGGGCTCAAATGTCTTCCAATGGACCTTTCTTGCTGAGGTGCTTAGGGAATGAAGGTTAGTGCGGTGTAAGTGTGAGCTCTTGCTCCTGCAGCTAACATCAGGACCACACAATTCAGTCATCATCTCCGTCCTGTGCTATCCATCCTTAATTCCCCTTACCTTCTGGGAGCTTATTATGTCTCATAACCCACACCTTATCCCTAAGGGTTCACAGGTGGTGGATACCATGCCCTTCCCAGGCTAGGGTTGCTTCAGTCTTTCATTTGTTCTTACAGTCCTTGTCTTCTATACCTTTGTGGATTTTTGATCCAGTAAGTTTATCCATCACTGAGCGGATTATTAAAGCCTCCAGCTATGAGTATTGATTTGCCTCGTTTCCCCTTCAATTCTCTTGGTAATTTCTTCCTATATTTCTAGGTTTTGCTTTCACTTGTGTATATATTTACAATTGTTCTACTTTCATATTAATGAACACTTTTATCATTATGAAATATGTTTCTCTGTTTCTAGTAACATTTTAAGACCTATTTTTAACAGAATTTAATCATTTTCAGCTCTTTTATGCTTTCTTCTCACACAATATGTTTTCTTTCATCCTTTATTTTCAACCTATTTGTGTCTTGATGGGAATAAAACTTGGGCTTGTGGCTTGATTTTTTTTCCCCCCTTTCATCAATCTGTTGCCATCATTTCATTGTCCTCTAACTTACATAGTTTCACTCCAGAAGTCTTCTAACTTCTTTTTTTTCGCTCTATGTATAATGTCTCTTTTCTCTGGCTTCCTTTAAGAATGTTTATCTTCAGCTTCAGGATTTGAATATGATGGAGACTTTTTTCCTGCTTAGGTTTCTCGGAGATTTTCGTATCTCTGTCTTGCTCTTTGTCGTTAATTTTGGAAAATCTTCAGCCATTATATCTTAAAAACGTTTTCTTCTCTTTCTGAGAGTCAATTACACATATATTACAGTATTTGGTGCTGGTTCATAGCTCTTAGTGACATTTTTATAGTTTTTGCTCTTCCTCCTTTTTCCCCTTTGTGTCTCAGGATAATTTTTAATGATTCATCTTCAAGTTCACTGATTCTTTCCTTGGATACGATGAGTCTACTGAAGTACTGTCAAAACGTCTGACTCAGTTTTAAAATTTTTATACCATTTTCATTTGATTTTTAGTTTTCATCTTTTTTGAAATTTCCCGTATTATCTGACACCATTTCCATTAGCACCATTAACATATTAATTACAGCCATTTCACATTCTGTTGGATGCTTTAAGGTCAATGGCATGCCTGTGTGTGGTTCTGAGGATCACTTCACATCTTTTGAGTCACTTTTTTTCTTGCCATTTATTATGTCTCTTTGTTGTTGTTGCTAAAAACCAGGCATCTTGTGTAGGACAGTAGAGACCTGGGTGAGCAGGTTTATGCCTGGAAATGGACATGCTTTTTCTTCTACTGGGCCTTTAATGCAGGATATTAATATAATCAGAGTAGAACTGAATTTGAATTTTTCCTCTTTTTTGAGGAGGTTGCCATGGCTACCCTCAGTGAACTGCTGGCTTCAGATTCCTGTAGATATTTCTAGTGTTTAGGACACAGATTGATTTTTTTCAGGACAATCCACTTGAAATGTGAAATTTAGGCTTTTCCCTTTGTCCTGTGCCTCACAGAAAGTGGTTGGCATTCTCTCTGTCCTTCCAGGAGTAACCAGCTATTGCTTTGTATTCAAAGTTTGCTAGCTTGACAGTGAGGAGGAGTGTTGGAGTAGTGTGGGTGAGAGAGTCTTGTCCTGTCACAGAAAGAATTGGGAGACAAGACATGGAGGCTAAGAAAGTAAAGTGAGAATTTATTAAGGGATGGATAAGAAAGGGGATAGCAGGCAGGCTCAGGTGAGCAGCTGCCCCGAGTTTCCTTGGCAAGCTCATTATATGGGTGAAAAATTGAATGGGCAGAATATTCATTGGCAGGGAGGGGTTTGGAGTCATCTTTCTTGATCTTCATCCCAGCTCCACCTTCCCACGTGGGGAGAAGGGATATTTTTGGCCTTAATTAGTCTGGACCAGGAAGTTGGATGAGTTCATAATGAACCAAAGGTTACGTTCAGATGAGGCATCACAAGCAAAAGGTTACATTTGGACGGAGGTCATAATGATCAAAAGGTTACACCTGGATAGTGGGGATTCCTATCCTATCCCACCGTTCTGCCTCCAGGACACTTACCAACCCAGAAGGTATTTCTTTTTTTTTTTTTTTAATGTGTCCAGAGGATCCTGTCACTCTTGGTCTGTCCAAGGACCTCTGTTGTTCATAAGATGTACAGTTTTCTGCCATTTGGCCCTTGTCCCTCTTTCTCTGCTCGTATCTAGCTACCTGCCTGGTCTCCAAAGAGGAGTTAACTCTCTGTGGTCGTAACTGAACCTCCCTCTTAGGTATGCACTTTGTGTCTGGGTCTCAAGAATGTGCCCTTATTTTTTCTCACCCTCCAGTAACTGTAGTTTTTGGCTGTTTTGTATTTTTGCCTTATGTTTCCCCTTCCACCAGATGCCTAAGGGCAGCAATGCTCTGTGTCCTTAAACCTGCAGGTTAAAGCTTTGTTCCAGAGTGGAGGTAGGGTAGAAAGATCGGGTTAAACTCCTCGTGCTTTCTGCCCAGCTCCTGTTTCCAAACCCGAGGACTCACCTCAGTAAACTCTTCTTAGGACTCTCTCTGATCTTTTCTGACAGTGCCCAGTGGAGTTTATGGAAAAATAGCCTTTAAGAGGTAAAGACCTTCTCAATCTCTGTAGTCCCAGGTCACATAATTATACTGCCTACGTATAAATGTTTGCAAGCCACCTTCAGCCTTTACCAATTTTTAAACTATTCTGTTGGAACTTTTCTTACTGCTGTCCACTTGCTTCTACCCCAGTCAAGTAAGTACTCATACCTACTCTTTCTTAACAGAAATGATGATCTATTCCTAGATTTTGGCTAGTTTGTTGTTTGTTGTTCTGCAATCTCAGCTATGAAATGAGTTTGAAAAAAAAAAAAGTCCTGAATTTGAAGTTAATTGGACTCTTTAATTATGGAGTGAGAGTGAGACTCCTTTCGGCTGCGTACACCCAGGAGTCAAAATACACCTCAATTTTAATTGGCGAGTCATTATTTTCAGCTTTTTATTCTTTTTTCAGATTGCATTAACAGTATAATACAAGCATCGTCATAGCCGCCTAATCCCAGTGTCTTCACAGCCACCATTTCTCCTGGATTACTCTTCTTATCTAAACATTTCATGCCAGTGAGTGTGTTCAGTGCTTGTGTTCCCTCCACAATATACTGTCTCGCTCTACCACCCTGGAGAGTTTCATAAGTGACACAGTCACCTTTGTCAGGTACTCCTTATGCTTCAATGACCTCCGGTGACAGGATTCTCATTGTCGTCAATGCAGCAAGTGTTTTGGCTGCAACACTTCCTCTTAAAACTGCTTTTTGACCACCGCTGTCCCTGACACATTCAAGCCGGGGTCCATAGGAAAAGGCATGCAAGCTACTTGTGATGGAGGATATTATGGGGGTGTGCTCGTGGAACCAGCATCCTTGGAAGAGAAGGAAAGGAAGGAAGATTAGGCAGGTGAAAAAGTTGAGCCATTGCCCTCCCAGTAAAGACTTCAGCTGATTCCACAGGGATTTCTAGAGTTAGGATGGCATGTGAGAGTCTTCCTGAGTTGGGAGGACAGCCTTTAGACTTCTGTGCAATAGGTCACTGGGGGACGGGGCTTTCCACAGAAAGAACGTGGCATTGAGAAAAGCAGTCTTCTTCAGCGGAGGCTTATCGCCAAGGCTTGTCAATGGGCAACGCTCTCAGTAAGTGAGGGAATAACATCTTCATTCCAGAACAGAGGTGTCTGCTCCATATCCCAGTATCCATTATATTTTCCTTTTACTTATCATTTTTTTCTATCAAAAAAAGTACCTTCAAATAAATAGCCATAATTATTAGGGATCTGAAAGTAGTCACATTTCTGGTTCCACAGAGTCTACTGACTGGTTGGGAGAAAGAAAGAAAGGCAAGCATGCAAGAAAAATACTATAGGGTACAGAAATTGACACAACATTGTAAACTGACTCTACTTCAATTAAAAAAAAACGCAAATTAAAACAAAAATACAGGATGAAGATCTCCATCTTTGATTATCACCTTTCTCTCCTGGAAAGTGCTGCTGCCTCCTCCTACCTTAGAAATAGGGGCGCTTGTGTCAATATAACTTAAATGTTTGCTCCGAGAAATCCTCATCCAGGAAGTTGAGACGACAAACCAGTAAATATCTTCACTGCTTGCTTGCTTGCTTCAGGAAATTGTTGCAACAGAAAGTGCCCAAGAAAACAATTTGCTCATCTGAGCAAACAGCTGTCACGAAGGTTTCACACCCGGAGACACAGCTCACTTATCATGACAATGGTTTCATCAAGACTGACCTCGAAATTCTCACCCCACTTTGTCTACAGATTCTATACTATTGTGTAGAAAACTATTCAATTTTACAAAGTTCCCCATCTCAAAAGACCCAATTTAAATCACTTGACCTGAGTCTTTTAATCCTATAAATAACCTTCCCTAATTTCCTCTGTTGGAGACACTACTGTGGCTGTGCCAGAAAGTAGTGTTCTCTGTTCTTGCAGCACATTTAGTAAGTTTGGGTTGACTTACTCAGTAGATTTTTCTGCTGGTTTGTCAGGGAGATTATAATTGTCAGTTCTGAAAATCACCTCAAGGGGCCCCTAATGTCTTCTTGCTGGTGTGGTTAAGAAACAGGGCTTTCCACTGAGGCCTTAGAAGGATCCTGTCGAGGAATCTCTCTGTCAAGACAGTGAGTTATCCCCGCCTACGTAGTCTGAGTTCTGATTTCGGTTTGTCTAGAACAAGAATTGCCAAGCTATGACTTACAGACTGGACATACTCATTTCTCCCTATGGCTTCTTCCCTGCCACAAAAGCAGAGTTTGATAATTGGACTGAGAACATATGCTCCCTGTAGCTGAGAACATTTGCTGTCTACTCTTTAGGGGAAAAGCTTACTGACCTCTTGTCTAGATCCTAAATGCTGAGTTTATTTTATCTCTTGACAATGCAGATCCTTCTTTTACAAACCACTTAATTATGTGCTCATGAATCAAAAATTCTTCTCTTTGGTGAAAATGTGACTTCCAGAAGCAACACCCAAGTTTTCCACTGTCTGTCCTCGCTTTTGGCTTTGAGTCTACGGGAGGAAGTTCATAAGGCAGAGTGGGCGTGGATCCAGGAAGGCTGATCTTCAACATGGTTCCAAGGGTGGTAAGGCCAGACAGTCCCATCACACTTGTATCTTTATAGGATAAACTTTCCTGTGGTCTACTTTTCAAAACATTATAAGGCGTTTACTATGTCTTGTCTTCGTTTCTGTTTATCTAGACCAAGAATTGCCAAGTTAGGCCCTGCTGGTCACACCTGCTTATTTCTTTTGTGTGGTGAAAGATGGCTTTATTTGACTGTTTCTAACCCCAGGTGTTCAATTATACTACAACTGGCAGTGGTCGGTCTTTGGCCAAGTTATGCAGACATTTGGTTTTATAAGCGCCATTCTTACCAACCACTGAAGTTTTTTTGACGTTTAGCAGTCTCATGGGACCTCTGAGCCAAACACAACTTTATGTCTTACTTCATATATGTATCACTCTTACTGACATTATTTCATTGAGGACAATTTGAAAATTAACTGGCCATTTTAGGCATCTTTTGACCTGCAGATGGTTGTTCAGTTTAGAACACAAAGGAAAGAACATTCCATGAGGAAATGCTCTTTTTTATTCATTTAAAGAGGCAATTCTTTGGATTACATAAGAAATGGCCTCCTTTGTTTCCATACTTGAGAGATTAATAATCTGTCATACCTTAATCTGCATGTTTTTTTTCATTAGTTTCTCATGAATTTTATTTCCTTTTTGCTGGAATAAGTTTCTGGACCTTGATCAGACACCTATTAACTGTGACATCCATAATTAGTATTATTCTTTGCTTCCATAGTCCCTCCTTGATAAGAGTGTAATACCAGCCTAGAATTAATTTATGATTTTGCTAGAGTAAGTTATCAAATTGACTGTTGAGTTTGCTCTTATTTTGTTTTGGGTGAATCCAGCTCTTTTTGATGCAACTTGAATGGATTTGATTTGTGGGGTAATTGCCTTCAATCACTAAGCAACTTTTACATAGTAAAATCCACAACAGGCCAGAAATCTCTAACCCACTATAATGCCTTATCTATAATGGGAGCTTCCTGTCCCCACCCCCCAAAATACCAGAAAATGTTACATGAGAACTAGCCTTGTAATCAAGTGTTTATGAAAACATGTTTTAGATCATGAAAAAAGACAATGGAATAGATGGCAAATATATAGAAGCAGTCTTTTTTCTAGATCTGTGGGAAATGTTAGACAGTTAGATAGAAATAAGCACCAGGCAAGGGGAGAGGAAGGGGAAGGGAGCCACCCAGAAAGTAAGAGTACACCTGTGCTTAGGACAAGGGGCTCCAAAAACTTTTATTTTCTCTAAATGACGGCCAGCAAAGAAGCCAGCTGGAATCTAATGCCACATCTGCGCAGTAGAGAGAAGGACTCAGTTTAACTTGACCCAATGCTCATTGTAACGTAATTAACATAGCAGTTTGAGCCCCTTCCCATAGGTTTCTCTGAGTGCATCATGGGTAAGAACATGTACAGAAGGGATGGGCGGGCCTGAGCACAAAGAACGTAAGCCATCGGTCAATCAGTCAATCAATCAATCATAAAAATGCCTCCTAAGCTGTATATAAGAACAAGAAAAGCAAAGGAGAGGTGCCATTTTCCCTCTCTTGGGCTGGCCTGCCCCCAGTTCTCTGGAATGTACTATATTGACTAACTCTTTACTTTACTGATAGATTCTTCTCTTTATATCATGCTTTCTGTCTCTCATTAAATATTCTTTTTTGAGGGGTGAATAAGAACCAAGATAACTTTTATTCCCCTTTTCCCAGTAATAGAAAGAGTCACTATAAATAACTCAGTCATTCACATCCATTTCTATCTCTACCTGATGATCTTTCTTCTTTACATTTATAGTTATAAATACATATATATAGTTACAGGTAAGCTATCAGGCATTTGATTACTTACTGAATAGCATGGAAACAGAAAATACTATTCCACAAATCGTAAGAATACTTAGGCCTCAGAAGACCGTTGGACAGCCCATAATGACTGTTGTGGTGAGTGAATTACATAGGAGAGAGGCAGTATTTGGAACACTGGTTTGGAAGCTGCAGCAATAACTGAATCAAAAAGTTAAATTTTGGCCTAAGTATTGAAAGAATAGAGGGATAAGCAGATGGGTGAGTCAGTCGGACTTGACAGTTTATTGATTTTTCAGATTCCTAACTGAAAATGCAGAAAACACCTAAGCACTTTACGTGTGATAGTGTTTGCAAACTAACATTTTGTTCATGAACAAACACTGGGTCACTGGATCAAAGAGATGGTCAGAATGGGTCTCTTTTGCATCATAATTCAAGGCTCTGGGCCTACAGAGGTTGTTTTGGTCCTCAAAACCATGTTTCTAAAGTAACTCATTGGGAAGAGGGGCCTGGCAGTCACCATTCTAGTCACTCAGAAGGGGTGAATCACAGAGAATCAGCCACAGGAAGACTTCATGTGTTAGCTCTGATTATGTCACACGTCACTTTTGTTCATTTAGCATTGGCTAGAACTCAGACTCAGAAAAGGAGACTAACGTATTTTTTGGTGAGCAGATAGTAGTCACTTCCAAAGTTATTAAGCAAAATTCATTCTTGAAGTTCTCTGGAGTCACAGAGATTGGATAAACACTATACATAGTGCTATAAGCCTAGATAGAGAAAATACTGCTCTGATTACAAAAAATCGGGAATAAAATCTAAAAAAAAATGATTTTGAATTTGAAGCTGATTCCTGAATATATTCTAGGGTAGATCCTCAGAAAGACAGTGTGTGAATTTTATAAAGAAGATGCAAAGTGGTAACAAAACACTCTGGAGGTCATATCAAATGATCTCCCGCCATGTTGCGGGCCTTCAGCTTTGTTTTCCTTTTCACAGGAGGGGCTCTAACAGGA
The DNA here is from genome assembly GCF_048564905.1 of Vicugna pacos. Classification (NCBI taxonomy): domain Eukaryota; kingdom Metazoa; phylum Chordata; class Mammalia; order Artiodactyla; family Camelidae; genus Vicugna; species Vicugna pacos. The sequence continues at coordinate 6,496,518 of NC_132994.1, read as the reverse complement.
GTGATATTAGCCAGCTCATCCCTGGGTGTTGCCCTTCACGACGTGTGTCACATAGCAGCACACTTCCACCGTGTGTTTGCCATTACAGGGCGCTTTTTGCATTGATTTTCTACTATACCCTGGTTACATACGTGACTCAACATGAGCAAAAGTTCATTTTGTGATTATGCTTGTGAGTGTGAACATAACCTTCATCCACAGCACCCCCTTGGCCTTTCCTGTGTACCACAACGGTATTCTGACCCCCCCCCACACCCCGATGCACACCCAACATGAAATGCTATTTCATCCATTGGCTCGTTATTTCATTAACAGCAATAATATTCATAATTTTTGTAGTATGAGAAGTATTTGCATCAAAATGAGAAGTCTCAACAGGAGAGTTAATTATCACCAACTTAGAGTGGTTCCATAGTTTCCTGTATGATTAAACGTACACTTAGATAGCCCGACAATCTCCCTTACAGGTATTTACTCAAGAGAAACTGAAACAGATATCCATACAATGACTGGTAAATGTGTTTATGGAAATTTTATTTAAAATCATCACAAACTTAAAGCAACCCAACTCTCCATTACCTACTGAAAGGATTTTAAAGATATAGTACTTCCTTCCATACAATGGAATACTACTCAGCAATGCAAAGGAATGAACTTCATGTGTTATATACAAAATAACATGGATATTGACGTACAAGCATTAGGTTAAGTGGAAGAAGCCACACACAAAAGGCTTTATTACCCTGTATGATACCATCTTGTATGACATTCCAGAAAAGGGAATACTATGCGGACAGAAATAAGATCAGTGGTTGCTGGGGAAAAGAGGGGGAGGATTAATTACAAAAGGGGACAGAGGAACTTTAGCAGGGTGATAGGAAAGAATCTGTATCATGATTGTGGTCACGGTTAAAAACACGACTGTCTATTTCTCTCAGACTCAGAAAACTATTTACCTAAAAAGGGTAAATTTTAGTCTAGGTAAATACCTCAATAGAACTGATCATTAAAAAAAAAAATGTAATGACCACTAAGTGCAATTTGCACATTTTAATAAAAAGTCAAAGCAAACTAAAATAATATTATAAAATAATATTATAAAATATTATAAAATTCATAAAAGTCAAAGCAAACTGAACTATTATAAAATACAATATAAAATTATTATAAAATCTACTTTAATATTACCTTGAACATTGTGTATGTACATTTATTTTCTCTTGAAATTTATTAATCCACAGAACCAAAAAGTCTGAAAAAACTGGTTTGGACAGCAAAAACACTCAATTTCCATATTCTGTTCGAGGAAAGAAAATGAGGCCACCCCCCTTTTCACGTGCAGCTTTAGTGCCTCTGGTCATCCAACCCCAACAACATCTGGCACGTCCGGAAGGGTCCAGCCTCTGAGCTGAGCCCTCCCAGCTACAGAACTCCAGCAGCTCTTTGGCTTGTGGGTGATGACTTCATTTTTTCCCAACCCCCTAATAAGAAGCAGGGCTTCAGAAGAGACTTCAGAAGTCCAAGGCAGGGGTAGACTGAGGGAGGCATTGAATCCCATTTGTTACACGCAAAGAGACTTCAAAGTTTCCAACTGATGAATCAAACATCATTGAATCTGAGATGAAATACCAATTCTGTTATGGATGTGTATATAGATTTTAGCCTTCATTTCATGTAGGAATAAAGTTGAGCAGGCAATGAGATGAGACACATCCCCAGGAGCTTGGAACTAGACTCACAGTATGAAAGTGCTCCTTTCAGTAACAGACATGATGGAGTCCCCTCAGGGATAAAGGGCTGTGAATGAAAATAGGGCACATCTTAAAGGGGGTGTAATGTGAAGGAGAAGGCAGAAGCCCAGGCAAACGGAAAGCCAGTGAAGCATCTGGAATCGGGGGATAAGGATCTAAGAACGGGAGCTGGGTTTGAATGGATCAGATCTCTGGGCATCAAAATTCCTGACAAGAGGTGGAGAGGATCACAGTCTTATAGTAGCTGCCAAATATAAAACCAAATCTTTTCATTTGAAAAGGTTTTGCTGCTTATCTGCATGGGAGGGGGAAAGGGGAGAAAAGCATGAGTTTGAGATTTCAGTATTCATAATGTTTATTAGTAATCACAGTATTTCTGCAGATTACCTTTATTGACTCACAGTGCTTGCTCTGTGAGTGATACCCTGTTTTCTCAGACGCATGTATAAAGTAATTCAATCATCTTACCAACCCTCGAAGCTCTGGACCCCTAAACTGTCTGTCAAGGCAACTCACAGGAGACACTTTGCTATATTTTATAATTTTGAAACAATCACAAGGATGCTGCATACCTGTTGGATTCTTTGTGAACTACTGGCATGAGACAGTTCACCATTTCAGCTTTTGGATACATTATGTTCCTTTCAGTGATGTTATATTTTGCAAACTTGGGTTTGTGCAGTTGTTGTGCTGAGTCAAGTGCCTTGTGAAAATTCCTGTGGGACGGGCGATGAATGTGGCAGTGTCTAATCTGAGTAGAAGACTTGAGAGAAGGGCATGGCACCCAACAGATACACGTATCACAGCAATATGTAATTGTGGTTAAGAGTGAAATTAAATAGTCTTTTCTCAATTTATGTGTATTGCTTTTTCAAATGGCTACTAAGTTGCTAGAACACAAATACTTATTATTTGGGCCTAACTGGTCAATAAATAAAACCTAATTATTTAATAAATAAAAAAAATTTATTTTGATCTCTGGGCCATCCACAGTGTGCACACATGCAATCATATCCTTACTAGTATCTGCTGAACATCATGAGCAAAGGTCCAAAATAGTATGGTGATTTGAGGAATAACAGTTTTTGACTGTAATAGGAAATAATAGTTTAAATAGTGACTTTTTTATGTAACTATTTAGCAATTTCAGACAATGCTGAGAAATAAATTAATTGCATCCAGACTGCCAATGCATCCTGAAAATATGTAACTTTATATGAAGATTTTTTTACAGTTTTTTTCAGTTCAAAAAACGATTTCTTCCCAAATATGAAAAATAATTTTAAAACTCTACTTTTAATTTATGTAGGGGTAGTCTTAGATGGCCAAATTTCAAATTAAGGGTTTCTTTGTAAAGAGATCTCACCTTTGGGTGTAGTTTCTGCTCAGCGAAGGAGTTCAGGACAGGCTACCCCCAAGTATGCCACACCGGTGTATCAATTATTTTGAGCTAAAGGCACTTGAAAAATTGCAGGTGTAAGAGGGACACTGTGGCCTCTCCTTTTCTTCCTGAATGCAGAGGATGAAACTCCCAGGTGAAAGATGCCTTCTCTACACCAGGAGGAAAGCAACCTTTTTTATCGCCAGCAGAAGGGAGTGGAGAGCAGGAGAAATCTGTACAAACAGACCTTGTAAAAATGACTCCTGTCTCCCTGCGGTCGCCCCACACATTTTACTTACCTTTCAGTGATTGCTTTTTTGTTCAACCCGGTGTACAGGCACCGGGCTTAGCCTCTTTTCAGTCTTTATTGTCCCATGGAGACACCCATGTATGTGTAAGGTTTATTAAATACGATGTGGATACTTCTCTCCTATTAATCTATCATGTCGTAACAGAGCTCATCTACCAAGTTGGTCCAGCCACACAACCCAAGAGGCAGAAGGAAAGTTTCTCTTTCCCTCTTCCAGTTTTGATGTTCTTTACTTACACAGAGTTCCCAGTAATCTCCTGGGATATGACATCTTCCATCAAAATGCCCTGATGACTCTGTGGAAATGCATTTAAAATTTTTTTTCCTTAAAAGAGTTGTTTCCAGGGGCAGGTGCAGCTCAGTGGCAGAGTGTGTCTAGCATGCACAGATCCTGGGTTCAATCTTCAGTACCTCCACTGAATAAATACATAAACACATATATACATAAATACTTAATAACCTACCCCTGTAATTTTTTTTTAATTTTTTAAAAGAGTTGTTTCAAATTTTTCATAATTTTAAAAGTCTCTGTGAATGGTCATAACTTAGATTGAAAACATTTCAGTGACCCACTAATCTAAGAAAAATAATACTCATTTATTATAATATTGATACATAGTTTTAAAAGGGAAGTGTCTGATAGTTCTGAAAATCATCTAGAAAACATATTTTAATAATTGAGAAAATTATAAATTATGCTATCACAGTGCTATACTCGGGTCTCTTTGTGTGCATTTAATAGAAAAGAACTGTGTGTCATAAAAAGGTTCACTAAACGCCTTCCATTCAGCCAGGTTCTTAAATTTACTTAGGCAATAGTCTCTACAGAATTTACTGACAGGACAGTCTGAATATCAAGGCTGCCTTGTATCCTGCTAATTTCAAAAGATATACAGCTCAAGTGTACGTATTCTATTGTACTCCAGACGAAAGTGGACTGGGAAGTGTGGAGATATTTAATAAGCTCAATAAAGCTACATTGCAACTCATTACGACCATAAAAATGGAAAAGAATATTTTCCTACTCTTTGCCTTCTACTTTCATCCTGCAATTTTCCGATTATCCAAGATTATTAAAAATGAAGAAAGAAATTTCTGTGGATTCTGAAGGATGAAATTGAAGGGTGACAACATGACATGGAAAAGTGATTAAAAGTGCAGAAGTGTAAAATCAAAAGTCTGCAAGGTATTTAGGGCTTCCAAACAGGATATTTATTAAATTAGATGTTTTATAGGGGAATAGTAGAGGATATGGTTTAAAAGATAGGATGGGATGAAACTGCAGTGTTTTGAATAATTAACTCCTTTAGACATGACATAAGAAGCAAGAAAAAAACCCAGAAATTGAAATTTTTTGAGCAGGTGAATGGCATGATAAAACATAATGCTTTAGTAGGATTGCAAAAGAATCAGTTGCATAGGAAGAATTTAGCACTGTGAATGTCATATATTATTTTTTGTATTGTGAATTCTATTATCATTATCCTGTGCTAAAACTATTTTTGAACATCATCTACAATCCAGAGTTGTTGTGTTTCGTATTCTGTGAGTCTAGCCTAATGACATGCAGCTATCGGCAAAAACCTAGCACAAGTATGACATGGTTAATTAATTAACTTCATAATTTTGACTCCATCTTGTTCCAGGCATTTTTTTTTTTGAAACAACTATAAAAAAGGTATTGGAAATGAGATTCTCAGTCCATTGGCTGTATGGGGAACAGGGTAATGTTGACTGGAGGACTGTGGAGGCAACTCAAACTACAGATACACGAAGGCATTCATTAGCTCCGTGGTGGGACTGCGGTGGAGAGCACAGAACTGAAATATATCTTGGAGACCAAGAGGGCAGAATTTTGGATTAAATGAATGTGGCTAGAAAGGGAGAAAGATGAGTTCTCAGTGCGTGGAAGTATCCCAGATTGACCGGCAGACTGAATGACTATGCCACCAAATGAGAGGTCCAGTACTGAGTGGTTTAGGAGGAAGAAAGAAAGAAATACTTTTTGAAGGTCATGCTTGGAGAGACTTAGGCTGAGGAGAAAATTCTGGGGACCCTCAGTAGTTAAGAGGTAATCGTTAGAAGAAGAAGCCATGAGAAAGACTGAGGAGGAGAGCTTAGCGCATCATGAGGAGAAACAGAACAAAGACGTCATGTAAGCCAAAGGAGGAGCATCTCAGCCAGTGATCAACGTGTCAGAAGCGGCAGAGATGCCTCATAACATAGCGTCTGCCAAGATAACGAAGCATTTGAGTAAAGTATTAGCCTGATGAGGCCCGTAGGTAGTACAGTATGTAAGAAATTAGTGATTGTTGTTCTTTGAGGGAAAAAAAAATCTTGATTTATATTCACCACAATGCACTGAAAGGATAAGATGCTCTATTTATTGTTACAAATTGTCTCTTGAGCACATTGAACTTCCCAGTTAATTAAATAATGCCATAATTTATTTCCATTTATGTTTTATTATTTTTCCCTGATGGGATCTCAAATAGCCTTAATACCTTGGGCCAGAATGCATAGTGCATTTTTGGAGCTACAGTAACTCTTTCCTCTTTGTTCAGTGGATTGAGGACAGAAATATTTTTGGTATACACACAGATGCATTGGAGGCAAATTGGCTTCATCCGTCTGTACGATCAGGGACAGTTTCACATTAATCCTGGAAATGATCTTCTAATGTAGTCAGCTCTCCTAATGTGTAAATTACTTCCTGTGAGAACTGAATCATTTTTGAGTCATCACTAATGTTTGCAGGTCATGATTAGTTACTTACACAGGCCAAGTTTACATCACAGGCACAAAAGGAATGTTAAAAAGGAAAGGATTCTGGACCTTTAATTTATACAGATACATAAACATGTATAAATGCTCATACACACACCGCCAGCCAGCCAGAATCAGAATGTAAGATAACAACTTTCTAATTTACACTATATTTTTTTCCCTCAAGAAGTTCCTTTGCTCATTAGCTGATTGAATGGTAGATAAAAGAATTTAACCAACATTCACTGGCTGTGTACTTTAAGCCAACACTGTTCTAATATCTAGGGATATAGTCAGGAACATAGTATATATTTTTTCCTTTTTGTCATGAGGCTTACAATTAGTAGGGGTATAAAGGATAAGTAAAAATATAAGTGATATGAAGAATCTAAAATAAAGAAATTTGGTAGAGAGTGACAGGCTAGGAGTGTCTAATATACATTGGATATGTTTTTGTTGTCTATCCAACATCCATTCTTCTCTCACTCCATCTCAACAGAAACACAGTTGTTGTGTGTCCAACCTCCTGACAGTGCATAAAAACTGGTCACGGAAAGATGAGTCCACTGAGAGCTCCAGCATGCGTCTAACTTAACCATAGTCAATCAGTACACATCTCTCTGGTGACGGTCCCGTGGTGGTCACATGACCTACATTTGTCCAGTGAGGTAGAAAAAGAAGATGAGTGAAAGCCTGAAAGGTTGAAACGTGGAAAACATTTCACGTGAAGCCATTCTATATCAACAAATGAAACAAATCAAGAAGAAGCCAGTTGGTTGATGGTGTAGTAGAGAGAAAAATTAAACGTAGATTTCCACTGATTTCATTAAGTCGCTCCGTCAGTCAATTCTGAAACCTATCTGTAATTGTAGATTTGCTTTTATGTAAAATGCATTTTTAAAATTATTTAAGCCAATCTGATTTGAAAGGAATATTACTTGCATCCCAAACACACTAACTAATACCAACTAATACATACTAACATACTAACTAATAGAGACATATTCCCTTTGAGAGAGATACACTTAATTTGAATGCTAAGTTTAGGAAGGAGACAATCATGCAAGTATCAGTAGAAGGAAGATTCCAGGTCATTTTGCACAACCCTCAGTGCAAAAATCTGTGGAAGAAATAAACCCAAAATGTCAGAGTGCAACAGAGGAAATACCAAGGTGGATGGAATTCATTGAATGAGGGAACAGAGCTTCAAAGACGTTGTAAAAGTAGGTGATGCCAGATCGAACAGCTTCGTGTATGGATAATTATATATGGAAATCATGACTATATGCACAGTGTGCTGAATGGTCTGTGTAAAACTCTGGCAAGAGGGACATATTATCAAACATTCTATGAAAAGTTGTCATATCTTCTTAAATAAAAAAGCATTACATAAAATATTGAGGCCATTTTTGCCATTTAGAATTTTGAATCAGTAATAAAACATTGAGTTATTTGCATAGGTAAAATGATATGAGATCCTAGAAAGAGGAAAAGTCTTGAGAATGTCAGTTTGACTTATGTAAGTTCATGAACACACGGTAGGTAGGAAATTATAACTAAGATTCTTCTACAATTTATTGCCTATTTCTTTGAGAATAAGCTATGTAAGACCCTTTTTCCTGCAAGAAATGCATGAACGTCTCTCTTTTATCTTTGTTTCCACTCTCAATATAAAAATCTTCATATTATTAATAATAATAATGATATTAATTTTGGCTATCATTTATTTAATTCTTATAATTCAGTAAATTCTTTCCAAGCTTTATCTTAAGTGTTTTGCCCTCACAGAAATCCCATGGGTAGGTATTCTCATTGTCCACCCAGTTTACAGGTCAGACACTAAATCACAGAGAAGTTACATTAACTTCTCTGATTCTACGCACCTAGTAAGTGAAAAACAACCAGGATGCCTGGCTGCAGAGTCAACACTGTTAGCTAGTACTTTGTTTCTAACTGGGCTAAAAATCTATTAATAACAATAAATGGAGAGGTTCTTTTACTTTAGATATCACAAACTCTAACAAAATAATTAGTTGTATATTGAGAACTAAAAAATGTTATGATAATATTCCTTAAGAATATATACACGTGTATATGAAACGTAGTATTATACAGTAGGAGCTGAGGCTAACTCTGACCCCTTCCCACTGAGGACCTGTAGTACATATTTCTCTGTATTTTTCCCTCTGTATTGATACTTATTTGTTCATCCCACACTATTCTGCCCCCTTACAGTTCTACTTGGGGGTTCATTTCCTTGTGTTAAGTCTTTACTATTACTATTTTAAGAAGAATCTCTCTGCAGTTCTTTCTGCATTTTGTTGAGAAAATATTTACTGAGTACTTTTTTCATGCATTCAAATGAGGCCACTGTTGATTAAAATTCATTCTACTGTATTGTTAGATAGAACTTCTACCCAGTAAAAAAGGTTAAAAGTAATAATGACTGAGAAATGGCCCATTTTTCCCGTTTTGTGTGTGTGTGTGTGTGTGTCTGTGTGCTAGAACAACTTTCCACCTATTCTCTCTTGTTCATCTGTATTTGCTGCAAGCCATGTAGCAAAGAAGACTCCCCTTTCAGTGAGCTTCCGGTCTGAGTCAGCTGGATAGATACATGAACTTTCTGGATAATGCATTCCATATTCTGTCTGTGTGCAGCAGGTGATGTGCTCGTGGGTTGCTCATCTCTACCACCACAGTGCACACTCTAAGGTCTAGAAGAAAGAAGAGCTAAGTTGAGAACAAGGCAGCTGCGGACCTCTGTACACATTAGCAATGGAAGCATCTCTCTTCTTTAATTTCATATGAATGTTGTTAACCTGTCTGTAAAACTAACAGTCCTTCTTTCATGTTTACACATGTGATCTGGTACGGGATCTTACTTGGATTAACTCTGCAAGCTCCCCTTCCTTCTGTTTCTGATAATAAACACTACACCCAAGACCACTGGGAGGGGGCAGGGAGGGGTGAGCATGAATCTCAGCGAAGACAGTTATTGCTTTCTGTGATTAATGGATGGCATCACTGACTCCGGTTTTTGCTCCATCCTGATCTGTAGTCTTTGCCATGTGATCTGTGGTCCGTCTGTTAGAAAGATCTTGGAGTAGCGTGGTATTTCACCTCCCTGCCCCTTAACTTTGGGCTTGGCCATGTGAATTGCTTTTCTAAATAAAATGGGACTGCAGGAGCGTGTACTAGAGCTAACTCTAGGCCCGCAGAAGCCTTGTCTGCTTCCCCTTGCCATCCTGTGCCCCTGTCAGGACCACAGAAAGAGCTGGCCTTGGCTGGAAGGAAAATGAGACACACGTGGAGCAGCGCTAACCTGACCAGACCAGAAGGGACTTCAGATTTGCAAGCTAAATGGAAGGTTATGGCTGATTGAGATTTTATGTTTCTATTTATGCAGCATTATTTGAGTTACAGTTAATTTAGACGTAGATATGGTATAGGCAAAGATACAGCTCCCATATACCAGCTCACAATGATGAATTCAGGCATGAACAATGGACTTGAACTAGGCAAATGTGGATTTTTTTCAGGCATTTTATATATTTAAGACATGGGGAATAATCTTTTATCATCTAGGATCGCTACATTAGATGGATAAAACCCAGAATTACACATTTTCTTGTTTGCTGGCATAAAGAGAAAGGCATGGGTGGAGCATGTAAAGGCCAATAGGGTGCTCACCACTTGAAGACTCCCATGAGAGCGGAGGTCGGTCACAGACCAGGGCAGATGGGCCCCGTTGGCTCTGGCAGGCTCGGTGCTTTCCTTTCTCACTGAGGTGTTGAGAAAACTCATGGGACAGCAGGGCTGAAAGAGGAGAAAGTAGAAGAAAATAATGTTGGCACACAGGGTTTAGCATCATCAATCAAAGACAGAAAAAAAGAACTCTGACAGTGCTTCAGGACCTGGAGTTTGCTACTCTCAACATCATCTCCATCCTTTTCTTCCAGTGGTGCAAATGTGAAACTGGTTGATTTGAGGCACTGAGAGGGGGCAAGTCCCAAGTTAGAAAGATAGGTTCCTTGCCCTGAGCTCGCACGTGTCCTGTTTCTCCCCACGCCAAGGGGCTTAAACCAATGACTACACAGACTTAACAACTGCCCCCTTCCTTTAAACCCTTTTAAATATATTTTATTTTTAGCCCAACTAGAATTACATTTATTTGTATACAAAATAGAATTCAAATTTAATTTTTTTCCAAGAAGGCAGACCATTGTCCCAACATGATTTACTAAATAGTCTGTCCCATGTCTTTGAAAGGTCCACTTTGTTATATGTTAAACATATATGCTTAGGTGTGTTTTGTTTTTCAAGCTTTTGTTTATCACTTTGCCTTGCCTTCACATGATAACAATTGTTTTAATTACTGTATATTTTAACTTGATATGTATGTTCATACACTTCACATAAATATTTCTACCTGATATGACTATTCCTCCACCATTCTTCTTTTTCGTGGTTTTCGGATATTCTTAGCATTTTATCTTCAGCTGGATTTTAGAGTCAGCTTGACAATTTCTTTAAAGTTTGTTCTGTGTTGAATTTAGAAATTACTATGGGGAAAATAGATAACATTAAATCTTCTCATCCAGGAATACGACTTTTCTCTCCACTTCTTCAGTTCTTTTATTTCCTTTGGTAGAGTTTTATAGATTTATTTACATCATTATTCCAGAGTCTTTTTTTAAGAGATGTGTGTTCAGAAGACTTGGTAGAAAACTGGTTATTGACTTTTGTTTGCTACCTTTTGTGAGCTGCAGTAATATACTACAGGAATGCAATAGACTTCAGTTTAAGGAGGCTATCTGAAAGCACAAATAAGAGAGGTATCTATTTTTCTGATAGAGATTCTTTATGCCTCTGATCAGTGCTTTTGGACAGCTGACAAGTGGGCAGAGTAGAAATGCTGATATGTGACAAAGCTGGAGGGATGGAGGGACCTCCAGACTTACTTTTATTATTAAACCTTCTCCTTGTGAATTTCTCTCCCAATAAAGGGGATCCACCTAGAAGTGTCCTGGGGGTCAGAAGGCCAAGGAGCACTGCTTGTCAAGGGAGTGTGTTGTTTCAAGTTGGTCTGATCTGAGGGCTGATGGTTGGTTGGAAAGAAGGAAACCACAAATTTGGTGTGTAGACTCAAATATCACTGCCTTAATGAGGGGTCTGTTACTGACTATGAGATAATGGAGTTCCTTCAGATTGAAAATGATAGATGGCCACCTAGGGTGTTAAGGAACTGGTATTGAGAAACCCGATTCTGGCAAAAAGGAGCATAACATTTCTGAATATTTAAGGCACTCCCTGAATGTTTATAACTAGTCCAATAGGAAATAGGCTTCTAAATGGTATCACTTTAAAAAGAAGACTCTACTGCTCAATTTATGGTCATTTGGACAGTGCATAAACGAATAACTTAGCCAGTGAAGAGCAGCTTGAACCAGACTCATCAGCATAGGCTTTCTCTCCACCTCCAGGAACATGATTGAGAAAAAGGTTGGACTCTCACTGCTAACCGTATGCTTCTAGGTGGTGACCACTGTGTACTGCTTCCTATTTCTCTATTATTATGTATAAATTATATATATATATATATGTATATATACACACACACACACACATACATATATATATATAAATATAAATAGTATTGTGACTGTCATTGCATTTGATAGTGAGACAGACAGTTTTGCCATTCATTGAATAATTTGCTATGTCAAAAGAAAATAAAGACTGTGGGTCCAAAGACAGAGTGCTGAGAAAAAGTTTTACTATCAAACAGAAAACTGAGGTTATGTTATGTGAGCCAAGGGAGAGGGCTGGAAAAAGCAATATATATATATATATTTAAGCAGAAAATATCAATCTATGTCCCTAGTTTAGAAAGCAAAGTCTCTAAGTGGCTAATTAGCCAGCAATATCTGGACCAAATGCTAAGCACTGGATAAGTTCTTACCTGACTGTGGACTTTCCAGGTAATGGGCCTTACTGCTTACAGGAAGTAAACAATTCAGGCTTAGAGAACTCTTCTTGTCTTTGTAGCAAAAGCCAGGTGTGCACTGTTCTCAGCAGGTTGGACAGCCATGTCCCGATGCACTGGATGTGTCACAAGGTGACACATCTGAATCTGACTCATGGCAGGCTCTTCACCCAGAGGGTCTCTAGTCGGAGCGGTCCCCAGCAGCTAGGCATGGCTGTATCCTGGGGGGAGGGTAGGAAAATATTTGCCGTTTTATATGGGGCTGTTATTTTACATGATGTGTTGGTATAGTTTTTGGAAATATGTAAAAGCTCTGTTTATGAAATTCAATTCCAAAGAGACAATTAGAGATCTACTGTTTGTTTGTTTCTTTGTTTCTTATTTGCTTGCTTGCTTCCATGGGTTTTACCCAAGGTCCAGTTCCACTTTTTCTTTCAGTAACAGCACCTGTCTGTTCCCGATCACAGGGGAAGATAAATAACTTAGCCTGTGATAATCATATTTTTCTATTTTTTTTCTAATGCTCTGAGCATGATGATTGTGTTAAGAATAACATAAGTCCCACCCCTCTCTGGGATTTTATATAAAACATTCACTCATTTATTCATTAAATATTTTTGAGTATTAACTACGTGATAGTGTTTTAGCTATACTAGGAACAGAGTAACGACTAAAAGTTATAAAAAAATTCCCATTCTCAGAGATCTCATTTTTTTTTGTGGGAAGACGCAATAAAAATCGTCTCTCTCTCTATATGTATTAATTATACTTAACTTTTAAATAATTTTTTTGTTTTTTTTTTTAGGGGGGAGGTAATTAAGTTTATTTATTTATTTTTAGAGGAGGTACTGGAGATGGAACCCAGGACCTCCTGCATGCTAAGCATGGCCTCTAACACTTTTAGCTATACCCTCCCCCTGACAACTTTTAGATAATTTTAAATGTTAAAAATAAAGTATATATATATGTGCAATGTAAGTAAGTCTCACTTACTGCTTTTAACACATTTTAAGCAACCCCTGAAATCCTGCAGAACTAGCAACTTCACGTTACAATCACAGTCAACTCTCTTTAGATAACAGGAATTAAATAAATAGTGTCTTTCCTAGATTTTCCAAAAAGGAGCACAGAGAAATAATTTTCCTTTTATTTTTTACACACTTTAGTTAAGATATAAATGAACACAAAATGTCGAATTGGAGGAGAGTGAAGATATAGGTTCTTCAAGGCCAGTTATACCCTGGTTTCCATACAGAAGTGTCCTGGACACCATTAGTAGGGGATTTGCTAAAGACATAAACTGTGCTATCTTAGCCAAGCTACCCGGGATGAAATGCCAACCGGGCAACTTACCAGCCTTACGGCCTGGGACAGTTTATATAACTTCTCTGTTCCTCCATTTCCTCATATATGAAAAAGCAATAATGATATTTCCTGCCTCCAATGGCTGATTACTCTAAAGAATACAAGAGGGTTTTTTTGTTTGTTTGTTTATTTTTCTGTAAGTCAGTTAGAACAGAGCTTCACACACAGAAATAATGTAATAAATTCTAGTTGTAATTCTCACATTTAATTTCACGTCCTTGTGACCACAGACATCCATCTACAAGACGTTTGGCTGCACTTACGAGTCATGGATGCTGCAGGCTTTCTTTGGGCCCAGCTAAGTAGCCCATATGGAAATCAAACCCACCATTCACTTTATTTGAACTCAGCTAAAACCAGATGAGCAAACTGGCTTGGAGACAGGGTTGGCTGCAGTGGGTAAGTCATAAAATAAGGAAATTCATTTGGAAATTGCAGTCTCATTCGTTAACTGAAGTCAAAGTAAACCCATGAATACTGCTCCGTGTCACTATTGTACATCAGGTATTTGTGGAATTTTTAGTATTCAGCGGAGGCCGTTTCAGTGTGGAAACAGATTTATTTACGTTGCAAAGATAATGGGCCTGTAATGAGAAGGGTAAAGTCAATCTGTGCCGAGGGCACAACGCTGTGATTCTTGCGGCTCGTTGAGATGAGCGGGTACACACAGAGACAACAACACTAAGGAAATGATGAGATGGTTATTATGTGTTTTAAATCACAGTTAATTACAAAAATTACACATATTAAGTGAAAGAGAATTAACCACTCACTCCGTACGTGCCTATTTGTAGCAATAGGTGGCCTGATGAATATACGAAAACAAGGCAGTAGAAGAATAGCCATTCTCTCAAAAATGTCACAAGAACTAGAACAATATTGTCTGGTTCCTACTGCTGTTAGACAGACTCACTCTCCGAGTTCACTGTAAAACATGAGAAAAAAGTGGGTGCTTTTAAACATAACAAATTATACGTTAGTTAATGTAATAAAGTTGAACACACACACACATACACACAATCTCTCTTTCAAGTCTTCAAAGTTCCAGAACTTAATAATGAGTGGATCATTCTCCCACACTCAAAAATTTTAAATCCTCTCTAGAAGTAAGTTCTGGACACTACAACCTATTGGGTTAAAGAGAAGGATTGAAAAAAATAAAAGTTTCAAAGTTTGAATAAGCATATATAGGGAAATAAGGATGAAGAATTTTGGCTTCTGAGCCAGGAGGAAAAAGGGAGGATTTGTTCATAGATTTCAACTATGGAAGCTATTATTTGCCATGTATGTTTTCTATTGATAATGGACTATAACATTTTTAAGATATTAGGCTAACTAACTATAATATAATATTTTGGGGTAATTATCTTTTTTTTAATCTAGACTCAGTACATAGAAATCTTCAGATGTCATCTAGGTGTAAGGTAGGCAATCTAAAGGTGGATATTGTTCAGTCATTCTTAAAGTTTCAAATGTTTCCTATATCTCGTGAGTCAGGATTTTACAAAAAAGAGTGTCACAGAGATAGAATCCCAGATTTTAAAGAAGGTGGCCCTGCATTAACTTAATCGGCCCACATTTTAAGTCTAATTTTGTCTGTGCCCAGGGTGTGATAGCACTTGCTGTTTTACTTGATTGGCTTGGGGCTTTTTCCCCTTGGGGTGAGCAGGGCTTTGAGTCTTCCCTGCAGCTGTGCCACTTTTGTCTTCCAAGTTTGCCCCATTGAGGACAAAGTTGTCCTTTCAAAGGATAAACCAGATCTCACTATGACTCCACTCAAAATCATCCAGTCTTCTCATTCAGGTCAGTGAAGTTCTGAACTGTCTGTAAGGACTTGTGTAGTAGGCCCATTGCATTTTCAAATTCAGCTTTCCATCACCCTGTTGTCAATGCCCTTCAGCCAGAGACTTTCTCATTGTTCCAAAAACAATCTCAGCTTTCTTTGCACAGGCTTTCTCACTACCTAGGATGCTCTTCCATCTCAGATCCACACAACCCGTTTCCTTTCTTCTTTCAGCTCATCCTCAATGGTCCTCCTCAGTGAGATCTTCTCAGACCAACCTACAGAGAGTAGGAAGCCATCTCTCCTGCATGTCCTATGATTTCACATGTTACACACGTCTTCACAGGACTTCTCACTATTTGAGTTATCATGTGTTTACTTATTTTGTTTCCCTCTGCTACATCATTAGTCACCTGGGGATGGGCATTTTGTGTGTCTTGTTTACTGCTTGTGTTTACTGCACTTAGAACAATGCTAGGCACAGAGCATGTCTTCAATATTTATCGGTTAAATGGATGAAAACTGAAAGCATGAATAAACGGTATTGCCACTATATGCACTTGCCCCATTTCCCTTACTAAGCAGTAAGAGAAATTACCTTTTGTACTTAGTTCTGCTAGATAATCACTGAACAAGCAGTGATTAATACATGTTTGTTGACATTTGAAAAGTTAACAGAAAATGGTGACAATTTATTAAGGCAGCACGAAAGAAGTGGTTTGATTGCATTTCAAGTTGTTTCAGATGAGAATAACTCTGGTTCTAATAAATAGCCTGAAGAACACAGTAATTAAGATTGTTGAGGGTCAATGTTTACATTGCAGTCTAATTATCTGATAATTAACAAATACTTCTTGTGTGTCCATGCTATGCTAGGCACTGTGTTAGCACCTGAGGATGTAATGGGGAGAAAGACACTATTTCTGTTCTCCAACCTTGCAATCAACTGGGGATACAAAGAAGTAATCAGATGGCCGATAGAGTCTGATAAGACATCATGTAGCAGGAAACCTGAATCAGTCATGGGGATGAGGGTATTCCTGAAGGGCAGGGCAGTATATACATTACCACACAATTTAAGACTGGATAGCAAGTCTTTAGATATATATATAGAGAGAGAGACAGCCATAGATAGATAGATAGACAGACAGACAGATAGATAGATAGATACCCATATATGTGTGTGTGTGTGTGTGTGTTTGTGTCTGTGTGTGTGTATATATATCTCTTCTAAGATGAAATTTAGAATAAATCAGTGGGATGGGAGAATACAGCCTGAAGAATGTTGGAAAATTATAAAGCCAGATAGACAAGGGGAAATAGACTAAGCAGACCAGAGAAAGCTAAAAATTAAAGTGGAAGCTGGGAGAAATTCTCAAATAGGGTAATTTGAACAACAGAATCCCAGACAGAGTCAGGTATTAGAGCTTACAGGCATAATTTAAGGTGGAAAACAGGAGACTGAATTAAAATCTATACAACAGTGGTTAGACTGCCTTATTCTTTTCCCATCCTGAAAAGTTAGAAAACTTCTCCACCTCCAACTTCAAAGAACAAGAGACATTTGGGACTCTGGAAAACTAGGCTCAGCTGAAGGAAGCAGAGGTACAACACGAAGAAAAGGGACTTGGTGAAATTCTATGTATTAAGTGGTGAGACTGCTAACCTTTTCCTCAGCTTGACTCTGAGAATACCAGCAACTTGGCCTATGCATCCCATGCAGGAATTTGACAGGTTCTCCTTAGGGAAAACTGCCCACGACAAAAGGGAAAAAAACCTTACAGATACTGAAATGACCCAATCATAACAGCCAACAGTAGAGCCACAGACGCAGAAAGCTTTCTTAACAAAATGACGATGGTGAAAATGTCCTCAAAATTCAAAATGAGAACTATTTCCACGTAAAATTATATTGAGGTAAACTATTAACCATGGGTGAGATTCGAAGGTCATTTTCGGGCATACAAGTTGTAAGAAACTAACATGCCATTGCATGAATGGACACTGTGAGATGTGTTTCACCAAAGTGAGGGAGACGTCTAACAAAGACAACCCGCCATCCATGAAATGTGAGACAGCTCAGGAAAATGACACAGGAAACCCTCAGGATGATAAAGATGAAGGCAAGTCCGAGAGTAAGACCGTGGCAGCAAGCTGGCAGAGAACGCAGCCAAGAGGAGCTGAAAGACTAAGAGCTTCCCAAGGGACATTTGGAAGATGACCAAACTGAGAGATTAACTGATAGCTTTAGTGTATTTCAAGGAGATGCATGCTTCTGGAGGAGAATTCATTCATAGGGAAGATGGAAAATATGCAAATGAACAAATAAAACATTTATTTCTGTGGGAAAAAATCCAAAATCTTATTAAGAAAAAAGAGAAATGTGACCATAATATAGGACATGGCTGTGTTATTTACATAACTAATAATCGTAGGTACTGAATGATTTTTCAACCCAAAAATTTGATGGAGGGGGAAGGGGCAGGTGAGAGGAGGGGGAGGAGAGCACTTCATCTTTTATAATGAGATATTAATGAATAATATCTAAAACTTTAAAGTTAGCAATAATGGTATAATTAAATTGAAAAAAATAATGAAAATATTTTTTAATAGCTAAGCAATCTGAAAATTATTGTGGTGAATAGAAATCTGAGTGGGAAGGAGTGAGGCAGGAGGCTATTGCTCTATAATAATAACACTGGCTATTTAATTGGAATTTGAAAAAGAGTAGAATTCGAATGTTCTCACCAAAAAAAAAAAACTATATAAATATGTGAAGTGACAGGATGATGGATGTGTTAATTAACTGGATGGAAGGAATCCTGTCTCAATGTGTAAGTGTATTAAATCATCATGATGTACACTTAAGTATCTTACAATTGTATTTGTCAATTAAAACTCTCAATGAAGCTGAAAAAAATAAGGTGGTTTTCTAAACGAAGAAATGATAATAAAGAGAAGCAGTTGGTGTCAAAGAGAGGAGTCCGTGGTTCAACATTAACACATTGAGATAAAAATGGAAAAGTGAACATATGTATGGTTTTCTGACATGTTAGGATTTTTAACAAATTGCATTTATTTACTTTTAGTTTTGGTGTAGACACAATCAGTTGCCTCCCTATGTTCACTCTCCGTATTCACATTTTTCTCCACACGCTGCAGGGCACGTACTGTAAGAACTTGTGGCCCTTATCCGGGAGGATTTATTTTTCTTTTTTGACCTCAGAGTAAAATCATTCCATTCTCCAGGCTAATCAGAGTGCCTGAGGTTAATGTTCTCAGAAGCAACCATCATCAAATAGTGATGGTTGAGGAATTAGTGACCCGGTATGCTGGTCTGCTATTGGTACCCGCCTCTCCAACCCATCCAACATTCCTCAGTATATTAACCCTTAGGCAGCCAATCGTCAAACCTAGGCTGGCTTTGCAGTTGTCTTTAATCAGTAGAATGCACTGGAAATGACACGGTGCAGAAGACTCACCCAGCTGAGCCTGGTCAACTTGAAGATTTGGAGAGAAAATAAAGATGCTCTAGCCTTCAAAATTTTAAAAGTTTATTACATAGTAAGAGACAACTGAAAAAACATCTTTTTTCGCTGCTCTATCGGGGAAACTCCGAGGCCTTTTCTGCACTCTCTCCCAGCTCCCCGAGAGGATTAAGCTCCAGCTGTATGCAGTGGTAACAGATTTGTTAACATAAACTTTATTAATTTACTCCCTTCCTTGTCTTTGTTCCTCAGTCCCTGATGTCCGTTTTTTGGTATAACCTCCTGAAAAATCTACTTGCATGTAGATTCTATTTCAGGTTTTGCTTTTGAGGGAATCCAAAGTAAGGCAAAGAGAATTATTGAAACAGAATCATGATGTCATATTTTATAAACATCACTCACTAATTTGGGAAAAAATTGGAAATAGATGCATGGAGGAGGAGACCAGGTAGGAAAGCCGTCTTAATGCTCCAGATGTGAAAGGAAGGTGTACTGAAATAAAATAATGAGATTATGCAAGGAGGCAAATAGGTGAATTGGAAAGCTAAGTCAGAGGTAGAATCAAGAGGAATTAGTATTTGTTTCGGATGTCAGTAGGTAAGCGGAAGTAAAAAGACAAGGGAATCCTTCTACTTTAGGCAACCGGATGGACAGGTAGGGAATATACGGGAAATATCATACGTCGAGAGTAATTTCATAAACAGCTGAATTAGTTCAGAATTGAGTATGTTCAGCTGAACTACTTGTGTGATACCCAGTAGGCAGCTGTACACGTGGGATATTTGGGATTGAGGTTAGAGAGTGTGATCCCAATGGGCTGAAAATGATAAATTAAAAATTATCAGAAATTAAATGGTAATTGAGTATTGTTTTGTATGAGAAATCTCAGTGTAGTAATAATTCGTGTTGTATAGTAACTTATACAGAGCACTTTCACATATTGATTTTGGTTGTCAATCCCTGAATAAAACACACATAAAAGGAATTAGAACTCTTTTTAGATTGTGTGGTAGGATTTCGACAGATAACCCTATTAGACTTTAGGAAGTTCCTATGCTCAGCCTGAATTATTTCAATAATCGTGCTACTTCTGGTTTGGTTCAAAGTGATGCTCCGTTTTAGTATTGCTGAGGAAGCAAAGTGTAAATTAGTCCATGGGAAAATATGCAAATTAAAAAATCATAGAAGTAGATATCAAACTGGTAACTTCAGATATACTTGAGATGCCCCATGGTTATGATTTTGAAGATGGAAACTTTAAATGTTACGCTCATAGCAGTTTGATGATCTGATTTAGGAGTGCCATTTCACCTTGGAGGTGAGCTAACACTACCTAAGGAAATTCAGCTTCTTTTGGCAGACTGATTAGGGTTCATGTTATGTCACTTTCAACTATGGATTTTTCTACAAGAAGCCTCTACTGGGGATAAAAGTCACCAATGGAAACAAAGATCCCTTAACTGACATCTTCCATTCCTGTCTTTCAAATCAGCAAATCAGGACTCTTGTCTCGAGCAGGTCCAGCCAGCTCAGATCTGTTCAGACATAGACTGATTCAGTAGATCATGATCCTAATTTTGTGTAGTCACTTTGAAAAGGATGGACATTCTCTGAGTTTGACTGAGCAACTTCTTTTCATTGATCTGCTTTGAAAGCTACTTCTGTGTATAGCAAATTCGCCACAATAGAAATGTAAGGACCTTTTCTATCTCAGGACTAGCAGCCCAAATGGTTTCAAGCAGTTTCAGCTCTGCCATCTGTACGAGATGAATTTGTTCAATCAAGTTAAATCACTGTGCCAGCTCAGTCACTGCGCCAGAAAACAGTCTACTGTTATCTGACTGTTCTTATTCCAAGGTGAAATTAATGTTTGAAGTTTTACATTCTGCCTCAAACCAGTCATTCATATTTTTTAAATAATATATTGGTTAAAAAATCATTTAACTAAGTCACATAGAATAAATATATGTTTGGGGTTCTACAAAGAATGTGACTTAAGATTCATTTTTAATTAAAAGAAATAATATTTTATGCATTGTATTTGCTGAATTTTAACCTACACACTTCTTATCTTTAGATATAGTATAATCTACTTTCTTAACACATGTGGACACATATGCAGGGACACATGCTGAAGCCTCAAGTTCAGCTCATCTTTAAAATTTCTGATCTGTGCCCTGTTCACCTGACATCAAATATTTCTACACATCCAATTTTCTATTTCATTTTTTTTAATTGAAGTATAGTCAATTTACAATGTGTGTTAGTTTCTGGTATACAGCATAATGACTCATGTATACACATATATATATTCAAATTTCCATATTCTTTTTCATTATAGGTTATTACAAGTTATTGAATAGAGTTCCCTGTGCTGTACAGTAGGGCCTTGTTGTTTATCTATTTTATATATACCAGTTAGTATCTGCAAATCTTATCAATTTATCCCTCCCCACCTACTTTAACCCCAGTAACCATAAGTTTGTTTTCTATGTCTGAGTCTGTTTCTGCTTTGTAAATAAGTTTGTGTCACTTTTTTAGATTACACATGTAAGTGATATCACGTGATATTTATCTTTCTCTGTCTGACTTGCTTCACTTAGTATAGTAATCTCTAGGTCCACCCATGTTGTTGCAAAAGGCATTCTTTTTTATGGCTGAGTAGTATTCCATTATATATACGTATGTATATATGCCACATCTTCTTTATCCAATCATCTGTTGATGGACATTTAGGTTGTTTCCATGTCTTGGCTACTATAAATAGTGCTGCTATGAACACTGGGGTCCATGTGTCTTTTCAAATTAGAGTTCCCTCTGGATATATACCCAGAAGTGGAGTTACTGGATCATGTGGTAAGTCTATTTTTAGTTTCTAAGGAATCTCTGTACCATTTTCCATAGTGGCAGATCAAACTACATTCCCACCAACAGTGTAGGAGGGGTCCCTTTTCTCCACACCCTTTCCAGCATTTATCATTAGTGGACTTTTTAATGATGACCATTCTGACTCGTGTGAGGTGATACCTCATAGTAGTTTTGATTTTCATTTCTCTGATAATTAGTGATATTGAGCATTTTTTCAAGTGCCTATTGGCCGTCTGTATGTCTTCATTGGAGAAATGCTTGCTTAGGTCTTCTGCCTACTTATTGATTAAACTGTTTTTTTGTTCTTGTTGTTATTAAGTGGTATGAGCTGTTTGTGTATTCTGGAAATCAAGCCCTTGTCAGTCTCATCATTTGCAAATATTTTCTCCCAGTCCATCACATCCAGCTTTCTTCATTTTCTTTTCTTACCTACCACTACCCTCAGCTGTCTGAACTCTTATCTAAAGATAGCTCATTTATCTTTCCTTGTTTTATCTTTCTAAACATTTTCCCAAGAAGTCTACTGTAATTACTTCCCAAAAGCACTGGTAATACAATAGGAAGACGTGTTTTAAAATTACAGAACAGGGCATTTAATGTGTCTTTTGTGCCTCAGTATATGCAGTGTTCAAAGGCTTTCCTCAGGTCCTCACTTTTGGTCCAGCTTATTCCAGTGTTCTCATTTGCCTTCAGTCCTCTGCATGTGCGATTCCCACCCAGCTGCTGCAAGGCTTCTTTCTTCTCTCTCCATTCCCTGACTTATTTCTAAATTAGTTTCCGTTCTCAGCTGCTGCCTTCTGCTTAGAATATCCAAGCTGGTTAAGTGGCAACACCGTGAATTTCACAGCATCATTATCACAGAGTGAGGGATAAATGACAACTTTAGCTTTCTCTCCTTCTTCCTTTTGAATATTTTGCCATGGATTCTTATTACTTTCTTTTATTGTATTTTAAATATTATAATTTTAATTAAGTTATTTTTATTGTGAGAGTAATATACATTTATTGTGCAAACTTTGGAAAATTATAAAAAGGGACATAGCTTCTACGAAATTTTGGGTTTTTTTAGACTCAAAAGTGAACTCATGATCAGTATGCACAGGACTAGACATAAACTAAAATAATTCAAAAAGGTAAATATGTTTACCATTTTGAAATTGGAAAATGCATTCCCATGTGTTACCTGATTTGGACTTTATAATTCTCCAGTGAGGTGGCCAGGGTAGGTGGTGTCATCTAAACTCAGACACAAGAATAAGGTGATTTGCCTCAGTCATCGTATGGGTTATAGGAAGTTTTTGCTAATTTCAGTGAGTTTCCCACCCAAAGCTGCCCACTCAGGAAAGGATAACACAAGTTCGGCCAGGCTGTGAAGGAGGGTTTTATTCTTATTTTACATATGAGGGAATTACAATGTAGACAAATTCAACTTCACAGCTAATGAGGGAGACAGTAATATACCTCCAGTTTTCACACTCAGATTCCTGAATTATTTATTTTAACTGCTAAGAGATGGAAATGTTTTAGTGCCTTACCTGAAAAATAGCAAGTGTTCATCTATTGTTAGCAAACATCATCAGTTGTCCTTATTTTATTTTATTCAATTTTTTTTATTGAGATAAAGTCAGTTTACAGTGTGTGTCAACATCTGGTGTACAGCATAGTTGTCCTTGTTTTAAAAGGTGAAGGAAACTTTGTACTATTCTTGAAACACCTCTGTAAGATGGATATTGTATCAAAAAAATATACCAGAAGTCCTTATTTTTATAGACACCAAATCTTTATAAGTATAAAGATAAGTAAAATGTTATGATGCCTGGATTTACTTTAAAATACTCCAACAAATTAACACCACAGCAACAGCCACAAATGAGGGGCTTAGATAAAACAATAAAAATGGCACAGTTTGAATGAGTGTTGTTCTGGGGAATGACTACTTGAAGGTCCACTATGCTTTCTCTCTACCATGTGTATATGTTTGCAATTTTCCAAAATAAAAAGTTAAGATTAAACGCAAGCACATATATACACTAAGAGACACTTACATACATTGTCAAGGTACAAAAAAAGACATATGTGCTAAATAAAGATATATGTGCTAAACCTTGAAAAAGGAAGAAGGGGAGAGACGTATCATAAAAATATTTGCATGTAAATGTGCAGAATACCTGTGACACAGGAACCAGAAAGATGAGCTGTCTCCTGAGAGAACAGCTGAGTGGCTGGGGACCTGGGACGAGCTATTCATTGCAACAAATAAAACATTTGCAACCATGTAAGTGCATCACTTTTGCTTCAAAAAATACAAATGAATAGTTTCTTACAAAACAAGTGTAGCAAATTATTTGATTGAGTAAAGCACTCATGAAAGTCTGTTCTGTAAGTTAATTAATAGGAATACTGAACTTAAATAGAAAACGTAGGTAGAAAGTCAGAGATTGGACTGGCAGCTTTGTCTTGACTGCAGTTGTGCAACACAAAAACCAAAGCAAACTGTTGAAGTGGGCTGCTCCTTTATTCAATAAATGTTTTTCTTGTTCCTAGAATATATTGTGGATATAAAGTGTTCCATTAATCAAATATTGTTCCTGTCCATATATGCCTTATAACCTCTTGGGGAATAAAGATATTTAATTAAAAAAACCCATAAAATTAAATTCATAATTATTAAATATTAGTACTTACATTAAAATGAGATTCTAAGAGAAAATTATAGTAAAAGAGGAAAGGCTGGCAAAGATCTCACTGAGGAAATTACATTTGGTTCATAAGAATTAGTCAAAGGAGGAAAAAGTGTTCGATGACCAATGAAAGAAATCAGCTTCTGGAAATGCAGGTTGGAAGCAAAGGACGCAGGACCCTGTTAATCAGGCTATAGATTATCTCTGTTTCCTCAAATGCAGACGACATCCCTAGAGTGGTTTTGGAAGCTGACTGATATTGCCAGATATGCATGAAAACTACCCTCCCCAGAGAAGAGACCCTCAGCCCAGCTCTTTTTCAGATGTGCTAAGGCGATCATCTGAGAGATGCATTAGAGCACAGGGCAGTGAAGAGAACCGGATTTGAAGTATCTGGACGTACGATCAGGAGGACCTAGTGACTAACTGACAGGGTGTTAAAATATTAGATGATTAAGGCGGGGGGACGACCAGAAGAGGAACACCTTGGAGGAGACGGTGGGCTCAAATTATAAGTAATTTTCTGAGAGTATTACAATCCATTTGCTTGTTTTGGTATCAGAGAAGCAGTCTATGCTTAACACTAGGAACGCATCCAATAGCAAAGAATGTTCCTGTTCTCCCCCCTCCTGCAGGAGCTGTAGATCTTCGTTTCATTACTGCCTGGCACAGACCTCGCTCTTCATTTAGAGTTCTCTGATATGAAAATGAGCTTGGTGCACAGAAGGAGAAATTCAGATGAGGAAAATTGCCTCCCATATGGCAGGGTAGTGAATATTGTTAAGGCAAAAATGAGGAATATTATCACCTTTATCAGAAAATGACACACAAAATGTCTCAAATTCCCAGCGTCAATTAACCTGTTTGTTCAATGTCATTAGCAATTATCATTTGCTAAGCCATTCTCATTGTTCATTTGGAACGTTTCTTTATTTAGTCAATTTCGAATTGGCATGTCATTTTGCCCCAGTGGACACCACGGAAACCAGGAGAGTCCAGCTAAAAGAAGATTCTTTTAAAATTACCTCTAAACATAATTATGTTTTATAAAATTATAATTTTTTTCTCTTTTAAACTGACATCAAGCTGCTGTTTCCTAAATTATTCTATAAAAATGACTTCTTCATTTCCAATGACGTTAACACTTAAGGTCACTTAAATAATTTTTGGTAATGATTTCATATTAATATTTAAATTGGTTCCAGCTCAGATCAATTTTTGACTCATGTTTAGTTTTTTAAATAATTTAAACTTTAACTTGCTCTCATACTTCTTGCTGCAGTTGAAGCCTTAGGTCCTCTGTTTCAAAAACCAAAGAAGGAAAAGTTCCAGCATCACTGAATCTTGAGATAACAGCAAGGCTTTGATGTCAGTGTTTTCACTTCTCAGTCCTCAGGAGATGAGGCATCCCAGTGCTGAGGTAAGAGTTGAAGGCTCAGAGACAATCCCCTCCACACATTACTAGGCAGCTCCGGTTAGAACCCAACTGCCGTCTATAGAGATCCTTTTTTATCAATGCTGCATTTAGCTGCAAAGTTAAGCTTGTTGTGAATAAATATTGACATGAATTCTGAAATAAAACTGTTCTTCAGACTTGGGGAATGTATATCTTAGAAATAATGACAAATGAGCTGTTCTGGATCAAAATCGCACCCACCAATTTGAAAATACCCAGATTGTTCTGTGATTGCCATGTGTCTCCACCTATCTATATTTTACAAATAAGAACTGCTTTGACGATGAGGACTGTACGGTGTGATATGTGGATCTCCTTTTCTATTAGAGGGCGGAGATAGTGGATGTCAAGGCCAGGTGTTCCAGCCCAATTGCACTGGAGACTAGAACAATGAGATTTCTTATTAGCTTAGGTTAATCTCCCACGCTTTGTTTCTCCTGGCTAATAGCTACCGTCCTGTGTGTCCCATCTGAGCTGCCTCCTCTTTTCAGAAAATATCCCTAAGCACACACTGAGTTGGGGTAAACCCTTACAGTGAGCACAGCTGTTACACAAATAATTATTCTGTTTTATAATTGCTTGATATTTTACCTTTTTATTTTCATTGACTGTAATAATTTTGAAGGCAAGAAGCATATCTTCTTCCCACTCAAAATATGGCACAATTCTATGGGTACTCCAAACCTTGTTTTGTGTTCTCCTTCTTGGACACACAAAAGATACAGCTCTTATGTTATAAAATGCAGCCATGAGATTATTTCTAGGCAAAGATAGCTAAGTGATATTCTTTACTCTGGGCTGAATCAGCGAATACCCCTCACTTTTCCTGAAAGGACCACCATGGGGGATGTGTGTTGAGATGTTTTGGGGCTAATTTGTTCATCAGAGTTCATTTTTACCTATCCTGAGTAATGTAGTGTCCTGGAGCCTAGAAACATGCTTGATTTACAATGTGTCAAATATATGAATTACATTAAAAAATGAACATATATCTCCTTCTCAGCTGAAACTCCAAATGTCACTAATTCTGAAAAGGAATATTCATGTTAGTGTTCCTCTGATCAAAGAAAGCATCTTTTTCATTCAAATTCTTTATGATTCAATGCACAAGGTGTTTATTGATGTCAAGAACCTTGAAGGATCTGAGATGTTAACAAGCTAGTGACTTAGGCAGATACAGTTTCATGGTTGCTGACAGAAGACAAGAGACTCATGGGTCAGAGACAAAGGACTGCACTAATGTAGCAAACAGCACAGGTTTCACGTGTGCCTTGGTTCTCTGCTTACCCATCAAATCTCACAGTGATGCAGAGGGATTCAGTGGATGCTATATTAGCAGAGAATCTGCATCACAGTTGAGGAACTCTGAGCTAACAGTGGATAACAACCTAATCCTTTAACGTGGCTGTGAGCAAATCTACTTGGATGTTGCTCTAGTCAGCAAAAAAGGAAAAAAAAAAGTTTTCTCTGCTTTGGAGGGAACTTCTGTATCTGTTCTCCAAGAATGCATGTTATGCAAGCATCCTTGAAATATAGCTTGAAACAAGAGTTACTAAAAAGCCTCTACATGAAAAACATACAAAAACGTAAAACATCCATAGAAAATTAGCTCCCAGCAATTTAGAAAACAGATACTTGGGGAGTTGATCTTTTCCAAGGATTGGTGGTCTGTTGATTCCCACCCAAAAATATTTCATATTCTCATTTTCCCATTCAACATGTATTTATTGAGACACCTTTATAGAATAAGGATGGGGTTTGGTGCTTGGTACATATTTAACTGCTCAAAATATGTATTACTTTCATAGGTGTCATCCTTAAAAGAGACTTTGAGGATTCCAAATGTTCCAGATTGAGGACAGGCAAGGATTGAGAAAGTGACAAAAAGAACACTAACAACAAAGGAAACAATAATAATACTTAATGTTTTTGATGCTCAGGGTCCTGGATGGCTTTAAATAGATGACGACATTTGAAATCAATTGAATGAAGAATGCACTATGATTATCTATATTTTTAGTGAAGAATGCATCATGATATCTATGTTTTATCTGTGGAGGATTTAAATGTTTGATTTAGGGCTGAAGATAGGATGAGTGAATGAGGCAGGGTCAACAAGAACAGGGCTGGATTCTGTCTTTAATTAAAAGTTTAGCATTTTTGTTCATATTGAATTCTTGACGTTGGCACTATTCTGTCTTAAGTCAAAGAACACTAAACATATTTGATTGAGACTTATAATTATTTACTTGGATCCTGATAGAAGAGGTGTTTGGTGACCACTCTACCAATATCTATTCATTTTATTCTAAGCTTGAGTTATATGTATATAGTAATCTTTATAATTGGGTTTTGTTGATGGTGAAGTAAAATGTATTTGTGAATGCTTCCTATATTTAAATTCCTACTAAATAGTAAATTTTCAATTACACCTATATTGGTGTATATGATTGCTATTTTTTTCCACACAAGAGCAGATGAGGATGTTTCCCTTGCTAAGCAAGAAATGACTGCAGAAAGTGGTCAGGTGGTTAAGAAAGCTACCTGGATGGCAGTAAGATTATGCCAGTACTCAGGATGTATTGGATGTTTTATTATAGTCCTTTATTAAGGAAATGCCCTATAATATTTTCTCACCTGCTCAATAGAGTTAATATCCCCGCTGCTTCCAAAGAGTCTAAAAGTGAGCCTCTCTCCCCAAGATGCAGGGGGACATTTCTTTCTAATAGTGATTAGTGCCTAAATTTGGGGAGTTAGGTGTCAGATTTATGCAGCCCCTGATTCTATGAGGAAAGGAAAGAGAGTCTTAGAGAAAAGCTCATGCCATTTTAAATATTCTTCACTTTTCCAGGCTACTCACTGCCTAAACAACCTTTTCTACTCTAGTCCAGTACTAGGGGGCAGCAGGAGAAGGATGGAACGGAACAAGGGCTGGGGCTGCTTAGATGCTGGAGAACAAACAGAGGTCAGTACAAGGGCAGATGTAAAAGAAGGACATTAGAGAGTAGAAGCAATTGTAATGTCTCCTTGTTCCTTTACAGTTTTATTTATTTGAGTATTCTTTTTCTTGGTAAGTCTAGCTAAAGGTTTGCTGATTTTGGTTCTCTTTTTAAAAAATTAACTCATTTTCATTGATATTTTCTATTGTTTTTCTATTGTCTCATTTATTTTGCTCTCATTTTTTGTTATCGCCTTCCTGCTGCCAACGTTGGGCTTCATTGCTCTATCTTTTATTACTTCCTTGAGATTTAAAGTTAGATTGTCTGTTTGACATCTTTCTTTTTTTCTTTGAGTACATTGGTCATTTTTGAATTGTTTCAATGAATCACAGTTTGGTGATTTCCTGCTCACTGGCCAGGACTAGAACAAAATCAGAGCGCTGCTCAGTCAGGACTCAGCTTTGTGGTCTCCAGGGTCAAGCTGATTCTGTTGTGGAGAAACACATAAAGAGTAAAGGCTACCACCATATATGGGGTGGGAATAAAACAGAAATAAATATTATAGATGTTATTCAACAGCTATTACTTTCTTCAAAATTCAGTTTAAGTTTGAATGGAGCAGCTCGGAATAGGCCTGGCAAAATCAATCTATTGTCCAGCTATGCAATCCATAAAGAAAAATTCTGTGCTAAAAGGGTATTTTTAAATCTGCAGATGAAAATTAAAAAGACATCGCCTAAATTATAGAACTAAAGATTTAGTCTGTATACTTTTCTGAATAAGAAAACTAAATTATTTTTATATTTATCACTAAGCGTCACTATAATTCCGAGAAGAAGGAAACTAAAATGCAAATGGGAGGCACCTGAAGTTGAAATCTAATACAAGGGAGATTTCTTTTTCCCTAATGATTAAGATGGTAAATTTATTGTTTTTTTTTTTAATTGAGGTATAATTGACATAAGACATTATATTAGTTTCAGGCATATGACATAATGATTCAGAAAATTTCTTGATGCATTATTCTTCTACTATTTTTTTAATATTTATTTTTATTGTCATATAGTCAGTTTACAATGTTGTGTCAGTTTCTGGTGTACAGCAGAATGCTTCAGTCTTACATGTATATATGTTTGTTTTCATATTCCACTTTTACAATTTTGCTGCTGGTGATATTTTTTGTTTCTATTAATTTTTTTCTTATTTCTCTGGATATACTGTAATCTTATTTTTAGCCATACTTAATTTTATTTCTAGATTAATTGAAGTTCCTTTGTATTTTTGAACAATCTGATTTAGCATGGGATTGATAAAATTCAAAACTTTCCGTGTAATAAAAAAGGAAATCTTACTGAATCATTATTTTTTGCATATTTTGTTAATGATATGCTTTGTTTTTTTAATGTGAATATATCATAACTTGTGCATTGATCACATAGCTTTATCAATACAAAAAATGGAGATCATCAGAAGATACAGACAAGATAATGAACACTGACCATAAGCCAATTCAGAAAATAACTGAGTCATACTTGTATCATGTCCTGCTTTTTGTGACTGTAGTGTTTACTATTTCCTTTTAGTTTTTAGTTAAAGTCTTTTTAGTCAACCTCATCCTTTCCTTTCACTCAGTGATTCCAACGTGATGGTAAAGCTGTAGTTAGATTTCATATTATTGTCTTAGTGAATCACCCAAGGAATGTGACAGTCTTCCTAAACTAATGTGCTGTCAATTTCTTTCTACATTTTTTTCTTTCCAGGGTATAACATTTAGTGTAAACTTTATTAAAGGGAGGATTTAATTGTTCTCGAAATCACAGAAAACTCATATTATATTTACAAATATTCTTAAACCACATAAATTACTGCTGGTCATGTTTACATTCAAGCAAACATGATCCATACTAAATTTCCAGTATCTTCTTGAACCTGACTGAACTTTCATATAAAGGTTTTGTTTTACAACTAATTTTTTAAATTTGGCGCGTGACTGATAGAAGAGTTTAGTGGATTATTTATGTAATTTTTTTAAATTACAAAAATGTAATGGTTATTATTTTTGGACAAAT
This sequence comes from Vicugna pacos, assembly GCF_048564905.1. NCBI lineage: Eukaryota > Metazoa > Chordata > Mammalia > Artiodactyla > Camelidae > Vicugna > Vicugna pacos. The sequence goes on along the minus strand of NC_132994.1, from coordinate 6,465,675 downwards.
TATGACCAAAAAAGAGCAGTTTATTTGTGTATATTTGTAGGAGAATATATGACTCTAAAATCAGGCACAATTTACCAAAATCAATATATTTTTGCTCTGACTTGGTTGACAATAAAACTGATAAACTTCAAGCTTGTACTGGGCCAGTCTCTCCAACTCTGGAGATGAGAAGGCCTCTCTCTGAGCACTTGATTCAGAACAGGTGTTTATCGTTCATATAGAATGACAACAGGACCCAAAAAAAAATCCGAGGCAGAAAGTGTAATAGAAAAACTTCAACTCCAATGTATTGCAAGCTTTATGAGGGCTTTTTAAAGAGATAAGCTTCCAGTAGAAGGAGACGACACCTATGTTCATTGTCTGTAATTTTTGACAGTAGCTCAAAGGAACTATTATAGTCTAGAAAAATTATATTATATAAACTGCACACATTCATTTCATACTCTTCTTGTGCTAGATAATATGAAATCAATAAAATTCTATTCTCTGTGGGCTTCTCTGCCCAAAATGAGTTTAATCTGTAATTACAAAGACATTATCATGCTTACAAGGAAAATAAACATTTAATAGGTTATTTCAAAATGCTATCAGCTTCTACTCCTTATAATTTGTTCCACATCTTATCTTTTAAATTGTTAGGTGTGAAATCTTGTAGAATTATGGAAAAGGAGAAGTGTTGTCATTTGTTCACTTTCTGTTTGCCTGTCTCTACTCTGATAGTGGACCAGACACCACAGAATTCTGAGCAGCTGCAGGCAGGATGCTCTGACTGTGGGCACCATCCTGCATTTCAGTCCTCCTCCTCCTATTTTCGGTGACTATCTAGCATTTTTCAAATTTGCATCCATTTTAACAATCCATATTGCCTCAGGATTGTGTTAATTGATATGCTATACAAAACAGCGAATTAAAAATACAATTACAGTGGAAAGCAACAAATATCAAAATTTATTCTAGGTGGAAGAATTCCCCATTTTATAAATTCATAACTGATCAATATCAAGGCTATTTTATTATAAGACATCATCAACCTTAAATTTCTATTATTGACATTTTTAAAGGAGAAAGGAACTGAAAATTTTTAAAGGAACTAACATGATGGTATTTGACTATTTGGCTATGAATGTTTCTAAATATTTTTATTCTATGTATTAATGATAATGAATATAATAAACAGTGGTAATTATATATTTGTGGTAGATTTGAAACATTAATTACAATTCTATTTCAATATTTCTTACTAATTGGATAATAGAAGAAGTAAGCTAATACAAATTATAGATAGATATGTCTTCAAAAATCATATTGGGTTATAAATAATTCTTGTTTGCAAATGAATAGCAGAAATAAAATAACGTAAAATGTATTAAAATGTATTTAAAGAATACTAATCATTATAATCCCCCAAATAAAATAAATATCCAAGAGTACATATTTATACAAATTAATAATGATTACCTATATAAAAAAATGTTAGTAAAGTACAACTTACTTGCATAAAAATTCCAATCAATGACTATATAAGTAAGGAAAGAAATATAAAGATCAACACTGAAAAACTAATTTGCAACAATTGCTATAGGCAAGATTCACTGATGAATGCTAAAATCAGTGGGTAAAACTTTAATGAGAAACAAGCTATTTGCATAACCTAAAATAGCTCACTTCAAATATTTAACAATTGCAGTGGCTATTTTTAACAGAAGTTCAAACATTCTTTGATTATCCTCCCTACAGGAAGTGAAGCTGAGTTCCCTTCTTTGAGTGTGGTGTAGATGTACCAGCTTGCTTCTACCAAAAAGGGTATGGAAAGAGGAAAGTAGTAAGTTTGCACTACAGTAATTTGGTGGACACTCTCTTAATGAGGTGATCAAAATCAACATTACCAGCATCAAGATGTATTGATATCATGTAGCCCAGGTATGACATCATGAAAAAAGCATATTACCTCACTGGTATTTTCCCCCCAAATCCATAACTTCATTGTAATCATGAGATGTATACAAAAAAGTGTAAAGATATTCTAAGAAATACCTGAACAGTATTCTTTAATCATTTCCTGGTCAAGATGTGCAAAGAAAGACTGAATCACTCTCACAGACTGAAGGAAACTAGAGTGACATGACAACTAAATGAAATGTAGGGTCCTGGATTAGATCCTGGAAGAGAGACCAGTTATGTAAATTGTCCAGTGAAACATGCAAATGGCCAATAGGCACATGAAAAGATACTCAACATTGCTAATTTTCAGAGAAATGCAAATCAAAACTACAATGAGGTATCACACCAGTCCAAATGGTCATCATTCAAAAGCTGACAAATGATAAATGCTGGAGAGGATGTGAAGAAAAGGGAAGCGTCCTACACTGTTGGTGGCAATGTAGTTTGGTGCAGCCACTATGGAAAACAGTATGGAGATTCCTCCAAAAACTAAAAATAGACTTACCATATGATCCAACAATCTCACTCTTGGGCACATATCTGGAGGGAACTCTAATTCAAAAAGACACATGTACCCCAATGTTCATAGCAGGATGATTTACAATAGCCAAGACCTAGAAGCAACATAAATGTCCATTGACAGATGAATAGATAAAGAAGTTGTGGTATATTTATACAATGGAATAGTACTCAGCCATAAAAAAGAATAAAATAATGCCATTTTCAGCAACATAGTTGGACCTGGGGACTGTCATTCTAAGTGAAGTAAACCAGAAAAAGAAAGAAAAATAGCACATAATATACTCATATCTGGAATCTAAAAAAGAAAATAAAGAAGACACTAATGAACTTATCAACAAAAGAGAAACAGAATCACAGACATAGTAAACAAACTTATGGTTACCCAAGGGGCAAGAGGGTCAGGATAGATAAATTGGGAGTTCAAGATTTGCAAATATTAACTACTATATATAAAATAAATAAACAACAAATATCTTCTGTTATAGCACAAGGAACTATATTCAATATCTTGCAGTAACGTATAATGAAAAAGAATACGAAAATGAGTACATGTATGTATATGTATGACTGAGACGTTATACTGTACACCAGAAATTGATACAACATTGTAACCTGACTATACTTCAATAAAAAATTTAAAAATAAACAAACATTTCTTTAGAGTCACTCAACCAAAAAAAAAGAAAAAAAAAGACAAGAAAAGAAATTAGTTATGCAAGGTGAATAAGTTCTAGAGATTTATTGTACAGCATAGTGCCCATAACTAACAATACTGTGTCACACTTAAAATAGGCTGAGGGTAGATCTTATATGTTCTTACCACACATATAAATAATAATAATAATAATAATAATAATAATAATAATAATTATTATTATTATTATTATTATTATTATGTGGTTGGGAGAAAACTTTAGGAGATGACTGATATGATGGATATGTCTACGGCCTTGATGATAGTGATGGTTTCATGAGTGCATATTATGCATAGGCACTTTACTTGTATATATTAAGTATGTTCAACTTTTTACATGCCAATCATATCTAAATAAAATAGTCTATAAAAAAATCTGGAGAAATCTGAATAAAGAATGTAGTTTAGTTGATAGTATTGTGCCAATATCAATCCCTTCATTTTGTTTATTATACAACGGTTATGTAAGATTTTAACATTAGGGGGAACTGAGTGAAGGATATTGGAAACTATTGCTATCTTTGGTAGTCTGTAAGTTTAACAGTTTTTCAAAACAAGGAATATTCATAATTACTGTTATATTAGGTGTGAAATAATGTGTGGTTTCACTGACACCCTTTTCTTACCTCACACCTGGGAAAGATACCCCTACTGTGTGTTTTTGTGTCCTGTCTGGTTTCCTTCATCACAGTATTATAATGATTACCTGTTATATGTCTTCTTCATGGTCACATATAGTGTCTCACTCAATTACTGACTCATAAATGCACACAATGTTTATATAATGAATTTATATATATGATTATCAGAAATCTATTTCAAAGTATTCAGGAAGAGTACGAATTAGGCTTATAACACTTCAGTGTATTCAATATCCAAATCCATCTTATTTGGTTCAGATAAATGAGAGAAATACATCAAATTCAAAATGATTCTGTTAGATTACTAAATTAGCTCTGGTTAATTCCTCATCCAATATTTCACATACAAAAAACTTTGAGAACTTTTATTTCTTATAATTTAATAAAGTAAGAGCTTTAATTTTTCACAATCTCCAATAATTTTAGTGAATTTTATATTACAAATTTTGCATCTTAAATTTGTTCAGTCTTGTTTCAACAGTGTAATAAACCTTAGAAATATACCTTTTTTCCCAATTCCAGGAAAACTAATCAAACTAATTTAATATAAATACCAAATCTTCTATGCACTTCTAACTCATTATATTGTAAATAGAAATAATGCAATCTTTTGAATTATTTCTAAACCCACTAAGTACTATTACAATTACTTTTAAGTGAGCCACCGGTTAGTGTACCAATTGTCCAGAGAAATGAAGTTTCATTAGTTTGAGTAAATGAAATTTTTTAACTGTGAACTCATTCTTGCCTCACAGGGAAATTTATGAAGTAGAAATACACTTAGATTCTAGCAGTAGTCATAAAAATGCACATAATTATACCAAAATATTAAAATTTGGTTTACCAATGTTTAATAATAAACTTCACCACACTCTCTGGAGATTTGGCTTATATGTTTTTAAGTACAAATAATTTCTTCATCATTTCTTCCAGATATGCCTGTGTTCAGGAACTATAGTTCCCTCATGTATTGAACTATGCTACTTAAAGTCATTATTTATAGTATATACCTTATTTATTTATAGTAGAAAGAATTCCACATAATGTAAAGAATATAGTTTATCAATAGAAAATATTTCATTTTAGTACGTAGGAAATATAGAATTTATTAGAAGCAAAGTCATAATAATTTTTCAGTATGTAATATACTGTCAGACTGATGACAATGACGTGATGTTGGTTTTGAAGAAGACAATTATCACATGTATGTTGCACAATACCCTATTTTAAACAAATATTTTTACCCGAGATAATTCTGATGTACTCCTCTAGTGCAGAGTATGTATTCAATAAATAAGTTGCTGTTGAACCATTGATACAATGACTATTGGACAGAGAAGAGCTTTCTTGACTTTTGGAATTAATATTGGCTTTATGGAATTATTGATTATGCTAATTGGAGCAAATACTAGATAAAATTGTTAAAAGGTGATTCTTGATGAAAGAGACAAATCTCAGGGCTGAAGATTGTTGTTGAGGCTGCAGATGAATCTAGAACTGACTTTTATCATCTCATGACACAGAAATCTATTCAGTAACTTCATGCTGGAAAGAATGATCTGTATGACAAAGACTATAAACACGGTAAAAGCAAGACAGTGTCCTGAGCTGGTGCTTTTTTTTTTTTTAAATTACTGGAGCTCATTACTGTCTTAATATTTTCAGAACTTTACTTTCTTCTTAATGAAAGAAAATATTAATTAAGTACCTATTTTTTATGAGGAATTGCATAAGAACTTTTGAATATTTTATCAGCAGGTTGGGAAAGAGATTGTATTTTATGTGAAATTCTCGTGGCCTCATAAAGCCATAATGTCAACCTTACACCCTCCCCCAGGTTAGCTACCTTGATATTTTCTAAAGATATTAAGACTTTTTATACCTTTGGAAACAGGTCCCTGGTCATATATCCTTGCAAAGTATACATAGTAAACTTTCCAGATAGGAGATCATTGAATTTAACTGTCAATTCCCTTAAAAAGCTTCCCCAGTGTATTTTCTGCAGAGACTTGAACAAAATGTAGCAACCTAAAAGAAAAAAAGCAAGAGCAACTTGTATAACTTGAAGGAATAATAATACTAATAAAGCAAACTTTAATAAACATGATGAAGCAGCTCTGTATAGATAAGGCCAAAGTAGAGTGTACATCAGTAGGAACAGTTTTATAGAAAGAAAAGATTAAAAAGAAAAAGATTAAATAGAAGCAAACTTATAAGACTGAGGTGATAAATTCTGATCCATCATGTCTTTATCACATATTGTGGTCAATTTCTCTGCCACAACAGTCTTCTGTAATTCTGCTTTCATCTCTTCTCCTCGGGAGCCTAGGGAGAAATGCAGAGGAGAGTAGGGTGAGTTCAATTCCCTTTTGTCGCATTACCATACTATGAGGGAGCATAAGTCAGTGAGAAGAGCACAGGCTTTGGAATCAGCTACGCCTGTCTCGGATTGTTAACTCAGGTCACTTCGTTAAACAAGATTCACAACTGTAAGCTGCAGAACGATATTGCAAACCATTCAAATCATGCGAACTCGCAAACAAGCGTTTGCATCATTACTGAAGTTAACAGTTGAAATAGTTGGATCACGTTAAGTGGTGTCTTCTTCAGACCCTCATACGCATAAAAAGAGACCTGTTTCCTAAGGAGCTGATCAGTCAGATGTGGGGGGCTTCTGTTAGAGTGTTTGCACAGATTATGGCACCTCTGAGTCGGAGGTACTGTTCTTGGGTATCCCGCGGAAGCAACTGACCATATATGTGTGGGTCCATTTTGCTCCATTGAGCATTAATTTCATCTCTACACAAATATCACACTCTCTGGTTTAATGTAGTCTTACTGAAACTAATTTCTCTTAATATTAGAAAGTAAGTCACCTGATTTTATTGTTTTCACAATTGTTTTGCTATTCTAAGTCGTTGTCATTTCTGTATGGATATTTGAATCCATTTGTCAGTTTCTCCAAAAACAAAAATAACAAACATTTTTTCAGTTTTGATTGAGATTGTGTAGAATTTCACAGGCCACTTTTCAGAGAACTGAGTTCTTTACAATACTGAGCCTAATCAATGAATCCAGTATCTCTCCATTTGTTTAGATCTTCCTAAAATTTGTCTCAGCAATAGTCTGCATGCTTTGCTGTGCAGAATGTGCACACATTTGGTCAGATTTACCCCTAAGTATCTCATATTTTTAATATTTAATTTTTAATTAAAGTATTAAATGTATTTATTGCTAGTATATGGAAACACAACTGAAATTCATTGATCTAATTTATTGCAACTTTGCTAAATGCAAATGTATTAGTTTTAATAACTGTTTTGTAGATTCTGTAGACTGTTCTACATATATTATCTCCACAAAGACAGTTTTAATTCTCCCTTTTTAATCTAGATATTTTCACTTCCTTTCCTTGACCTATTGCACTAACTAGCACCTGCAGGACAATGTTAAATAGAAGCAGGGGAAGGGGATGTCCTCACTTTGCACCTAATATTACACAGAAGCATTTGGTCTTACACCATTAAGTATTTTATTAGTTACTCATTTTACATAAATGCACATGAAAATAAAGGAGGTCTTTATTCCTAATTGCTGTGATTTTTAGCAGTGAAGGTTATCATATTTTGTCAGTTACTTTTGCACTTTTTTGACAGTGTGTTTTCCTGTTTTCAGGCTGCTTATATAGTGAATTATATTCTTTGGATTTCAAATGTTAAACTGATTTTGCATTTTAGAGATTAATTCCACTTGGTTATAACTTACTCTTTTTATATAATGTTAGATTCAATTTACTGGAATCTTGTTGAAAAATGCATATCTATGCTTATGATGGTTTCTTTTTTCTTTTTTTTGCTTTTCCTGTCATGCCAGTTTAAAAATTCAGTTTCTTTCATAAGATATATTTTTAGTTAGGTTGTCTATTATTGAGTTGGCTTTGGTAGTTTTAGCCTTTCAAAATATATTTTTGTTTGTTTTATCTAAGTTGTTGAACTTACTGATATAAAATTGAGCATAATATTCTCATTTATTTATTTAATATTCATAGACTGTTTTGAAGCCATCTCCCTTTCCTACCACTGGTAATCTGTGTGTTCTCCATTTTCCTTCATCACTCTAGCTTGAAGTTTGTCAGCTTTATTGTTCTTCTCTAAGAGATATCTTTTGGTTTCATTGATTATCTCTTTTTTACTTGTTTTATCTCTGCTCTCATTATTATTTCTTTTCTTCTCCTTACTTTAAAATGTTTAACATGTTTAAAACTTTAAAACATTTCATTATGTTCTGACTTAAATTCGTTTTAATAAGAAATCTGCCATTATTCTTAGTTTTGCTGAATTTCATCTATTTTACCCATTCTGGTTGAGGTGAAAGATTTCCCTTTATTAAGGGAAATCTTTTTTTTTTTAATTTTTTAAAAAAATTTTGACAGTTATGTGCCATGATGCAGTTTTCTTCACATTTGTGTGTTTGCAATTAATGAGAATCTTGGATTTGCGGATTTATAGTTTTTATCAAATTTTCAAAATTGCAAACATTTCTTCAAGTATTTTTCCCACCCTTCTCTTTTGTTTTGCTAATTTCACTCACATATATATATATAAAACTTTTGGAGGTTTCCTTAAATCACTCATACTTTGTTTTTTATTTTCCCCAATCTTTTTTTTTTTAATTTCTATTTCATTTTGAATATTTTCCATCATAGTCTTTCCTGCTGTGATATTTAATTTGCTGTTAATCCCATTCAGTATATTCTTTTTCAATCCTTTATGTTATAGTTTTAATATCGGGAAGCTCAATTTCAATCTTTTTCTAAATTATAATATACTTCAATTCATTTAGTTTCAATCTGATAGCTTCTTGAGCATATGGAATATAGTTTTAATTTTTAAAAATATTATTATGTACTAATTCACATTTCTGGGTTGGTTTCGATTTTTTTTTAAACTACTCATTAAAGATTGTATTATTCTGCTTAATTCTAAGAAAACTTTTTATGACTATACAATATAATTTTATTTTCCCCAAAGAAACATAGACAGAATTCTATCAACAGATATTTTACTCTAGTAATGACTTCTGAGGATTTTACCCCCCTGCAGCAAAATTATATATTCAATTTTTATGAAGACATTTACTCTAATAATTATATTATTTTACAATATATATTGCTATTAATGTTATAATTAACTCATATAACTTAATCATTTTGTAAATTATTGGTAGAAAACATTATATTAATTTTTTAAATATTTTCTCAAGTTGGAACAGAGTGTCTTTACAATAAAATTTGGGGTCAGGTATTAAGGCAATTATAAAGAAAACTGCCAATTCCTAGAACAAAACTTAAATTTGCATCTCCAAAATTAGTCAAAACTAGTGAAAATTTATGTTGACATCCTTTTTTCATTTGCCATGTTCTCAAAATTGTAACTTTCAATTATTACTGATCTGATTGGCTAGATCAATGTTTTAATCATTTCCATGACGATTTTCACGTATAGCCTCCAAAAATCTCAGAGTCAAAATGTACTTAAATATCATAAAGACCTATTACCAACCCAAATAACGGTTCTGTGTTGAAATGCTTTATGCACGCTAGTTTAACTTCTTTAGAAGAAATAATCAATTTTCCCAGGTTTCATCTTCAATTTCTTTACTTCACATCACCAGACAGAAGAACCAACAGTCTGGATTATGGCTATTATTTCTTTTCTTGGAAAAATTTAGATCTACTCAAAATATGTTTGAAGGACAATTTTTATCATCATTTTATGAAAGTTACCTGCACTGAAAGTGTGACTTCCTGCTGTAACGTCAGCGTGCCTCCTACAAACCAGGGAAGCAGGGAACAGTGGGATTCTGCTCCTACATTTACATTTCTACGTATAATTTAAATTCCTAGATTTTGAAAGCTCATTTTGTTTTGGCTCCCCCATATGCACTGGCTCTTTCCCAGAAGACCACAGACTGCACGGTGAGTTTCACGATGTTTCACTACTCCTTTAATATCATGCCTCGCGGCTCCTTCTATCTATTTCCCAGGGAAGAAAAATCACACTTATGGTGTCCTGCTTTCCTTTTATTTTGATGATCCCTTCATTGGCTGTTTTGGGGTTCTACCTATTTCTCTATAACAGTGTTGTTCAAATGTGATCCAAAGATCCCAGTGAATCCTCAAAACCCTTTCTGTAGATCTGCAAGATCAAATTCTTTTCATAAATTAAAGTAAGATGTCATGGCTTTTTTGTAAATCTTCCACTGGCTGCCCAATGTGTGATGTTGCAGCAAACTGTATGTGTTATCAGATAAGCACATCTAACTTTCTTCTGTTATGTCACACATTAGATAAAATTGGAGAAATGTACAACAATGAGGAAATTTAAGCAATTTCACTCTCTTTCTAATATGTTTATATGTTTAGGAATAGCCTTATTTTTCATAGACTGAATTATTCATGTGAACAGATAAAAGATTTATTACTGTTATTTTTAAATGGATTAATTTACAGTATTTTAAATATTTCTGTTTTAATTTCTGTTATGGTAAATTTCCAATAGATACCATTAGCGGTGTCCCTGAACAGGCCTGCACAGGCTTGTGTGAGAAAATTGCGCACATCTCTTTCCAACTGTAAGTTCAATGACAATTTATAGGTAGCGTGAAATTGAATGTGGAAATATTAGCACACAGAAAATCAGCAAATGTTACACATGAGGGTTGTTCACACCATCCCCGAGCCCCAGTCCCCAAGCTTGTGGATAAATACTTGCCACATCTTTGGCTATAACCCACAAGATCGTGAGACCAAATTTTTGGTTTCCTGAGACCAAAATTTTGACAACTGTGGATACACAGAACCCTTCAAAGCCTTGCCACCCTAAAATCAGTTTGGAAAGTAATTAAATTTAGGTGATTAACAAGGTTTGTTTGTTTGTTTGTTTGTTTATTTGTTTAGCAGAGGTACCGGGGGTTGAACCTAGGATCTCCTGCATGCTAACGGGCACTTTACCACTGAGCTCTACCCTATTGCCCCATAATACATGCTTTACTAACAAAATCTTGTCATTCCCAGCTTCCAAACCTTTTTAGCAATGTTGAATGAACATATGGAGCACAAGTGTGTGTTGCCCCAATTTTGCCATATATGTATATATAAATTGATTACATACTGGGGAAATTCATCCACTAAAATTATGGCTCTTTCAATAAAAGTTTTGGATGTTTAATTCATGATAGATTAAAAAAAAAGACATAAAACCCTACTTCAAAATGACACCTGCACCCCAATGTTCATAGCAGCACTATTTATGATAGCCAAGACATGGAAACAGCCTCAATGTCCATCAACAGATGACTGGATAAAGAAGATGTGGTATATTTATACAATGGAATACTATTCAGCTATAAAAACCGACAACATAACACCATTTGCAACAACATGGATGTTCCTGGAGAATGTCATTCTAAGTGAAGTAAACCAGAAAGAGAAAGAAAAATACCATATGAGATCGCTCATATGCAGAATCTTAAATGAATGAATGAATGAATGAATGAATAAATAAATAAATAAATACAAAACAGAAACAGACTCATAGACATAGAATATAAACTTGTGGTTGCCAAGGGGATGGGGGGTGAGAAGGGACAGACTGAGATTTCAAAATGTAGAGTAGATAAACAAGATTATACTGTATAGCACAGGGAAATATACACAGGATCTTGTGGTAGCTCACAGTGAATAAAAATGTGACAATGAATATGTATATGTTCATGTGTAACTGAAAAAATTGTGCTCTACACTGGAATTTGACACAACATTGTAAAATGACTATAACTCAATAAAAAACGTTTTAAAAAAAGACATGAAATTGTCACATATTACTTTTTTTAAAGAGGGAAATCTGTTTTGTTGTATCTTTGCAGAGTATGAAGGTTCCTTTTGTTTGCTCTAACACAGTGATATGCGCCCAATGCATGCGCTGTGTTAGCAGGAAAACTATCTACCAGAAAGTAAGAGCAATAAGCTTTATTTTTGACCCCTGCAACCTACTAGATATTTGAACAAATCAATTTTTAGTAGCTGAATAATCTTGACCAAGTTAACTCCACCAGTTGGAAAACTGGGATAACTGTATCAGTACTGTCCAAATTAGAGGGCTATTTTAAATATCAAATGAGAAAATTAATGTTGAAATGCTCTGTGTATAGAACAGAACCCTGCAAACATACTAGAAAATAAAAAATTAATAAATGTATAACGTTATAAAAAATGGCAGAAAATGTAAATTATGTAAATGTATCTTTTAAGGACTATGACAGCAATGTTAGTCAAAGCTGTTTATTAGTAATAAAAAGTTGTTATTTTATACATATAAAATTTACTTAGTATATTCAGCATGAAATGCCTTTATCTTTAAAAATAAAAGTATAAACATTATGCATATTTTCTAGTTCTGTTACAAAATACTAAAATGTAAATGATTATATAGCAGTCTAGATCTACAGGTATTATACAAAAATTAATTTACAGACATGTGAATATTTCTAAACTTATTATTATTATGAAATATTTCCAAAGCAATCAGAGTTAAGATAAATCTGCAATCAACTTATCTTTATTATGTATGCTTATACATAGTTTTAAAATATTTTACATTTGAATGGACATATAGACATAAAGCTTGAAATATCCTTTGAAATTAATAAAATTTTATTATCAGAAACTAGCACAGTACTGGAAAATAGTAGATTTGGTAAATATTTATCAAACTCAGGAATGGATCTGGTTACACTAATGTATTATCATTTTTAAAATGAGTATTTTGAAGTACAGAAACTTTATATTTTGAGGATGCCAAATAAACATGCATTTTAAAATGGTAAGCTAAGGTTTACAACACTTTCCCTAATAAAACTCATTTTTCATGGGTTGACAGGGGAGGAAATTGAAATCTGCTGCTCATTTTATAGCTGAGCAAACTTCTAAGAGGTAAACTTATCCATTTATTTCACATGATTCCCTTTGTAAATAACTTGTTTAGAACCTATGGGACTTAGCCACCTGTGTCAATGAACATGCATAACTTATGAAATGATGTATTTTATTGTGATCCACGTACATATCATTTAACTTTAAACTCTGTTCTCACTCCTTTTTCTATTATAGCTCACTCAGTTTATTTATTTATTTTTTTGCTGCTAGTAAATATCTGGACAAAATTTTAAAATACCGTAAAAATGATTGTTTCAAATACTGATTATCAAGCATCAGACACACAAATTATCTTTAAATACTTCATACATATATCACATTGTGACAAATACATACTGAGAAATCTTTGTGTTCTAGTCCTTTATCTTTGACTTTTATTTTCCTGTGAGAACTAATTTATTTTACAATGTACCGGAATTAGAATAATATGGAAATTCCACTTATGTAACTCAAAATAACACTTTAGAAACAATTTAATCTAATTAAATATATGATATAAAAAGTATATTCTTACACAGATGAATATACAAATATATGCATAATGCAAATTCATATTAAAATTATAAAATAAATCATAGTTGCTTATTTTGCTTTTCACTACAAATTTTCAAAAACAACAGGTCTCCTAAATCAGACTTTAATGTAAGATTTTAGCATTACCATGTTTAATTGGTAGAATTTAAATTACAGTTTTGAGAAGTAGGAAAATCATTGCTGAAAATAATGGAAGTGAATCACCATTTTTCATCAGTGGTTTACATTTCAAGTGAGACTCAAAATTTAATCTCCATTTTACTAATTGATTCTCAGCTTCAAAAATAAATCTTGTAAGAGTCAAACATTTTTCTCAAATCAGATTTCAGCCATGCTTGTCTCTCAGCATACTTGTTATTTTTGTCACAGTTTTACAGTCATTATTATTTATATTACAGTGATTGAAGCTTCTATCCTGCAACAGTATTGCTGCCAGTAACGCCTACACTTCAGTTTACTCATTAGTTCACTCAGTCCATTCGTCTCTTCCTCACCGTCCTGTCCAGGGCTCCGTTTTTGTGGCGTGCACATAAATGATCTTTGTACATTGCAGACTATAAATCAGAGTGCTGTCTTTTCTCCTTGTTAATAACGCTGAGTAAAAGGACATACACAAATCTACTAAAATTACTGATCATAGATTTATCTGATTTTCCTAACTTGGAATAATAAAAAATGCCAGTAATTCTACATTTGAGTTTCAGTATATTGCAAGTGCAGTCATTACAGATACTTTTTTGAAACTATAGGTTCAGATCCAGACTCCTTCAATTTCTAAGTGTATGATATGGACTAAGCTCTGTAAGTTAGAACCCCCCTTTCTAACAATTGGACTCAGTGATGCCACTTATTTTGCTCTATTTAATTAAAATAATGTGTTAAAATGTGCTCTCTGGATTGGCAAATTTCAATTTCAAAATATACTATTATTCATCTTTCTTAAAAATGTAATAAAAACAAGTTTTTTTTTTAATTTTACAGATCAAAATGTAATAATTTTAGCTCTTCCTGTATGATTTTAAAAGTTTTAGTAAAGATCTGATAAACAGCTAAGAAAAATTCAGAGCCTTTATTTACTAAATTAGAAAAGAAAAATAAACGAAGTTAACAGTATACCTAATTTTATGCATTTATTAGTTTATTAATTTCTGAAACATTTTTTGGGGGGTTCCTACCATGGGTCTGATGTTGCCCTTGCATGAATGAAGACTAAGAAATGGCTGTCACTCTATGAAGTCTACTGGGCATTTACTATATTACAAGTTAGCACATTTCTTCTAATAAAACTTTTGTTTTCCACATTAATCAGAAATATCTATTCCTATCATAGGAATGATCGTCATCTAGAATAATAAGAATCACCTGAAAATGTTCATCCTTTCTTAAACATCACCTTTTCATACAAATAAAACATATATGGAAGTAAATAAGTATTTGAATTTATCCCTATGTTTAAATCTGAGGAAATGTATCCTAAAAATGTTCCCCACATATTATCTTTTGAAATATATTATTTTAGCTATACTACATTAGTTTACAAGTTGTGAACCAACATCCTGTAAATGAATTTGTACTTAAATACCTGTTTCTTTTAGAAATACCTTAATTAGAGATAACCATCCAGAAAATATATGCAATATATTAGTGAAAACTCAATGCACCATGCAATATACCTCACATCAGCTATATTATTCAGCTACTATCTCTCATTAATTCATCTAAAAAAATGAGGAAATTGAAAGAAATGGAGAAGAAAAGGAAGAAGATGTGAGTTGGTATTAAAGTGAAAAAAAGAAAACAGTAAATATTATAAGTAAAATGGAACAAAAAAACCAGAGAGTGATATGACATGTTTCAAGAAGTTTTAACTCACCTTTGAGGGTCTGAGGACTAGAAAGAGAAATGAAACACAAATAAACACATTGTAGGTACCATGAAACAAACTTGGGATGTCAGTCATGAGAGAGAAACTGTCCTTTTCAAAAAGATGTTTATGGGAAGGACCGACCAAGGTGGCAGAGTAGAGAGACTCACAGCTCACCCTCTCCCACAAATACAAGAATTGCATCTACAAACCCACTGAATCACACAGAACACCTACTGAACTCTGGCAGAGCGTCTCTTGCTTTGAAATATAGGCTTCTCACAAAATCTGGTAAGAGAAAAAAAGTAAAAGAAAAAGGAAAAAAACGATGCAAGACTGGTCCTGCAGGGAGGGAGTGACGTAAGAAGAAGGCAGCCTCACACTGGGACCCCCCCACCCCAGCTGGGAGGTCAGAGGGGACGGAAGCGCAGCTTCCGAGGCTCAGAGGAGAAAGTGGCAGCAGCTTGGGAGACAGAACTAAGGAAAACTGACAGGGAAGGTCCCGGCGATCCCCAGCCCTAGATGCAAACCAGCAGGGACAAGCTGGGACTGGTTTCTAGAGACTGGTGAGGAGCCCAGCCTCCACTGCTGGTGTGTTCTCATGAGAAGAGAGGTGGGGCTTGGTCATAGCCCTCACTGCTGCTCAGAGGTGGGGCTGAAAGCTGAATCTATACCCAGTGTCCCTGCAACTTCACAGGCGGAACTGAGATTTGTTTACAGCCCCAGGCAGAGAGAGTGGATTTGCTCTCTCTGGACCCTTGGCGCACCTGTGCCTCTGGGAGGAATAGGCAGTGAGCGGAGTTCTCACTCATGGCAGGAGTGAGTAAGGGGATTTACAAAAGGCCAGCAGACCATACTGTATGTAGAGGCAGGGCGGGGGGTCTGTGCTGACCCTCTGGTGCACCACGGATTCAAGTGAGTGACAGCACACTCCCTACAGTGGTTCCTAGTGCCTGACACTGGTGAGTGTGGACTGGTGGTTCCTAGGACCTAGAACCAGCGGCCACAAGAGTGGGTGGCTGACAACCTCACAGCTAAGGTGGGGATGAAGTCAGCATCAACAGAGAGTACTTTGTAAGACTGTAACACCCCCACAGAGGGCACGTCCCAGTGGACATCTCCTGCGGAGGTACACTCAGTGACTCTTCTTCATAACTGAAATGCTCCATAATCTAATCAAGAGGGATTAGAAGGAAACAACACTGTGGAGATTTTCTATTAAATAATGGTGTTGGGAAAGCTGGACAGCTGAATGTAAATCAATAAAGTCAGAAGACTGTCTCATACCATACACAAAAATAAACTCAAAATGGCTTAAAGGCATAAAAAAAGACAAAAGACTATAAACATCTTAGAAGAAAACATACACAAAACATTATCTGACAGAAGTCTCACTTGTTCTCCTAGTGCAGTCTACCAAGGCAATAGAAATAAAAGCAAAAATAAACAAAAGGGACCTAATTAAACTTATAAGCTTTTGAACAGCAAAGGAAGCCATAAGCAAAACAAAAATTCAACCTAAGGACTGGGAGAAAATATTTGCAAAAGATGAGACTGACAAGGGCCTCATTTCAAGAATACATAAATAGTTCGTATAACTTAATAAGAAAACAAACAACCAACCCAGTCCAAAAATGGGCAGAAGACCTAAACAGATGATTCTCCAATGAAGACTTACAAATGATCAACAGGCACATAAAATAATGGTCAATATCACTAATAATCAGAGAAATGCAAATCAGAACTACAATGAGGCATTCCCTCACACCAGTCAGAATGGCCATCATTCAAAAGTCCACAACGGTAAATGCTGGAGAGGCTGTGGAGAAAAGGGAACCCTCCTACACTGCTGGTGGGAATGCAGTTTGGTGTAGCCATTATGGAAAGCAGCATGAAGATTTCTCAAAAGACTGAAAACAGACTTACCATATGATCCAGCAAACCCACTTCTGGGCATATATCCTGAGGGAACTTCAATTCAAAAGGATATCTGCACCCCACTGTTCATAGCAGAACTATTTATAATAGCCAAGATATGGAAACAACCTAAATGTCTATCGGCAGATGACTGGATAAAGAAGATGTGGAATGTTTATACAATAGAATACTATTCAGCCAAAAAAAATAATAAAATAATGCCATTTGCAGCAACATGGTTGGACCTAGAGATTGTCATTCTAAGTGAAATAAGCCAGAAATAGAAAGAAAAATACCATATTATATCACCTATGTGTGGAATCTTAAAAAAATAAAGACAAACTTATTTGCAAAACAGAAGACTCTCAGACATAAAGAAGAATGAAATTTTGCCATTTGTAGCAACATCAATGGACTTAGAGGGCATTAGTTAAGTGAGATAAGTCAGACAGACAAAGACAAATACTGTACAATAGCACTTATATGTGGAATCTAAAAAAATACAACAAACTAGTGACTATAACAAAAATGAAGTAGATACGGATATAGAGACAAACTCGTGATTAGCATTAGGGGGAGGGCGACATAGGGGTGAGGGAGTGGGAGGTGCAAACTACTGGGTGTAAGACAGGCTCAAAGATGTATCTTACAAGCATGGGGAGCATAGCCAATATGTTGTAATAATTGTAAATGGAAAGTAACCTTTAAATTTTGTGTGAAAATAAAAATAAAGAATAAACAAATTTAATTTATATACAGTTGGCAAAAAAATATTTTGTGTTTTATGGGTTTCTATATTCAAGTGTAGTTAGAAGGCGGGCACGTGGTAGGTAGGGCCAGAATAACAGTGAGCTTTCTCCCAGAGCTCAAAGGGCATTAGACCCGGGACGTGTTCTTTACAAGGATGCAGTGTTGTTGCTGTTGGCTGTTGCAATTTTTCTCCTCAAGTTCCTAAGGGGTGAAAACAAAAATTACACAGTGAAGAGTACAAGAAGTAAGAAAAGAGAAATAAGCATTTGTCCCTCTTTTGCTTAACTTAAGGAGATAGAATATTAAAGTGTTTTCATCTTCTAAAAACATCCTTTAAAATAAATCAGCCTGTCTTGATAACAGGATAATTTCGAGTCTCGGAGTTAAAAAACAAAAGTAGAAAGGCATTTTACCACTAGGTCAAATACCGACAGCCTGAGAAGAGAGAAAAATAAACAGGTAGATGCCCACACAAAGGAAAAACAGGACAGATACCACGTACAATTCACTTTCAACTAACACTTACTTTGAATTTTTCCTTCTTTATCATCTTCCTTCAAAATATTTCTGTGCATAGCCTATACACAGATTTAAATCTATCTGTGCTTAAGTAATATTTCATCATTTCAAGTGTCTCTTTTCCATACTAAATTATGAATAACTTTTTGTTTCTTTCTTTTTTCAATTATTTTTTGTATATGTGTGTGTGTATATATATATATACACACACACATATATATATTTGTTGAAATATAGTCAGTTTTCAATGCTGTGTTAATTTTTGTTTACAGCACAATGCTTCAGTCATACATGAAAATACATGTATTCATTTTCACCATAAGTTACTAAAAGATATTGAATATAATTCCCTGTGCTATAGAGCATGAATTTTTTAAAATTATTTTATATATATATATAAGATATATATATATATATGTTATTATCTGCAAATCTTGAACTCCCAATGTATCCCTACCTACCACCCGCCCCTCTGGTAACCACAAGTTTGTTCTCTATGTCTGAGAGCCTGTTTCTGTTTTGCAAATAAGTTTGTCTTTTTTTTTTTTGTAAGATTCCACACATAGGTGATATCATATGATATTTTTCTTTCTGTTGCTGACTTATCTCACTTAGAACGACAATCTCTAGGTCCAACCATGTTGCTGCAAGTGGCACTATTTTATTATTTTCTATTGTTACACAATTTTGTAGAGAAACATCTATTTCCATATATAAAAAATACAATTGGAGACAGAAGTTTCTACTGTCTTTTAAAAAATATACTAATTGATTTTTTTATATACTTGGATCATTTGTTAAAAATATGAACATATTATGCCTTCTTTTTCTTTCAAAAATAAGATTGATTTTTAAAAGGATGAGTAATTGCGAGCTAAATTATAACATAACTTTTCTGTTATTGGTGCATATGATGGTAAATGTTTATTATGACATTTACAGCTAACAGAGCCTTTCTTTCATGTGGCTTACATAACCTTTTCAACCATAGCATCCATTAAAATTATGTATTTAAGTTAATTGAATGAAAATGACTATTTTTACTATAATTATTTTTTCAGCTACAAATATTTGCTAGTGTGAGCAAAGACAAAAATCTTGAATTAGAAAATAAAATTATCTTTAAAATGCATTTATTATTTATTATTTTTTTTCCATTTAAATTTTAGGTATGTTGTACAATTACCTTATATTTGTATATATGTGTATATTACAGAATTAATTAAAAGTATGTTTGGTTTTATGCTAGAAAATTAACTTATGATAGGAGTAATTAACCAAACTTTGGAGACCATAAGACGAATATGCAACCCAAATCTTTTTAGGATTCAAATCCATGTAAGTTGTAAATTAACTTATATGATGAAAAAGTGGACTGTTTTTAACAACCAGATATTCTACATATCTGTGATGAGGAAATGGCATAAGGTAGTTAAATAAAGTGATTCAAGTAATTCAAGGATTTACACATTTTAAGACACAAACAAACTGAAAGTATAAGTTTTTTATTATTTGTGATGCTATTGTAAATGAGATTGTGTTCTTAATTTCCTTTTCAGAGTTTATTTTTAGTGTAGAGAAATTCAATTGATTTTTGTGTCCTGCAACTTGGCTGCATGTGTTTATTAATTTCAGCAGATTTGTGTATGTGTAAGCTAATCTTGTATGGGAGAAATACCCAGGATGGAATGGGTTTTAATGTTTTATCCAATTATCTTTTTTTTTTTTGGAATTGATTTTCTTGTGAAAGAACAAGATGTTTCTGTGTCTTCTAAAGTGCATCATTTCCTAAGGCCAGTTGTGTTTGATTGATACAACTGGGTTTTCACCACAGTATTCTGAGTTGCATTTCAGATCTGAATCACAGCTGAGTCAGTTCTAAATCAGAGCTCATGTTATTAGAGTGCAAATACATGAACTAGATCTTTGTAAGCCCCCTTCACTGACTCCAGCCCCTTTCTACATGGATAAGCGTTGTACAAACAGAGGTGGTGATCTGTCTGAAGTGAACTCCTGCCATTGTCTGGAAACTCCCTTTTGAAGATTCTAACTGTTGAACATGAAAGTTGTGTTTGAATACTGACCCTTGGTCTGCTGGTTACCAGCTCCTCCATTGTATACACTTACATTTCAGCATTTCTACACCTTGAGTCCCAGTATTAGTTTCCTTCCCCACTCATGTGTTGCTGCATCACAATTTGTCCCGTGTTTCAGCGTGAACACCCTAGTTCACTACGTATAAAATAATTCTTTTCATATTTAACTTGCATACTCTATTCATTCTCACATTATATTCATATTTTAATGGCATATAAAAGAGATCATTGAAGTTCCAATGTGACTGAAATATTGCTATTTTGATATTTTTGAACATCTTTAGAGATAATATAACAAAAAGACTCCACATGCAATATTGAATATTTGAAAAGAAATTTTAAATAAGCAACAAGAGCAGTAATTTTCTATGAGAAAAACCATAGCAATTTAAGCAAGTTATGATATACTGTATGGTGTGATGGATTTTTATCCTTGTTGTGAGAAGACAACTACTCAGATTAGGAAATAGTATTTACAATTTACAAATGGAAATTTCACTTGAGAAGCTGTCCTTATGCATTTTCACCATACCCATCGCATCATCTTTAAAGAATGCTGAAGTTTAATCTATGGCATCACACAGCACATTAAACTGAATCACTGTTTTATTCCGCCCATTCTGTCAATAGTTATTTCTCCCCCAAACCCTACTCTATGTGAAACACCAGGGTAGGCACTACTGGAAACAAAGAGAAGAAAAGGAGTGAACATATAAGATCAGATATTAACTAAGTTCACGCAGAATATAACACGCAAAACTGAAACAAAAATGAAGTGCTTTGGGACATCAGCCCAGAGAGCTCAGGTCCATTCCTGGGGTCTGGAAAGGCTCTCCGAAGGAGAGAGCATTGAAAACACCTTGAAAGGCAGGTAGGGTCAAGATATGCAGCGATCATAAGAAGACATGGGTATTTTCCTCATTGAGAACAGATGAGCAAAGAGATGCCATAAATTACAACCTAAGTGTAGAATATAATTCATTCTAGCAGGAGTATGAGATGAAAAGTGATTCAGTATAGCCTTTGTAAAATAATTTGAAGCCAAATTATAGAGAACTTTTAATATAAGTCTCCATGGATTATTTTTTTTTGTACCAGTAATCATAGATACAAAGGATTTATAACTAACTCTATTTCTTTATCCATAGTGTACAAATAGCAGATTATTCAAATTCTTAGATATGCTCTTTTCTTTACACTTTTAAAAAACTTTTCCCTTCAGTGCTATCTACCCTTCACATTCCCGGTTCTACTTTTTGATTTATTTCCTGGTCCTTGTGGTTGAGACAGGAACTATCAAAGCTTTTGTGTGATTCCGTGGGTGGAAGTAAGCATATCTCTGTCAATTCTGAATATAGTAGGAAGGGGAAAAACAGTATGATTTCTTTAAAAATGGTGCAAGAAAAACTGGGCATCTATATGAAAAAAAATCCACTTTTGTCCAGATCAGAATACATGTATCTTCACTTAAGACTGACCAAATAAAGAAAAATACATGAAAAAAATGACAAAACATGCACATATACACACACACACATATACAGAAATGTAATTTTGTTGATGGAAATAAACACACTCCTAAGCAGAAGTCAGTAAAAAGAAAGATAATGTTTATGCTACAAAACCAAAAATGAAAATCATATTTTATTTGGAGTAAAAGGAGGTGGCTAAGATGACAGCTGGAAAGTACGAGGAGACTCTTGAGATAAAAAGATGTAAAGCCATTAAAATTAGAAGCAATAAAGAGTTCAATTGAAAACAATTGAAACTGGTAAAATTGAAGGAAATTTATTCCCATTTCTAAAAATGTAAATTGTCAAGACAGAGAAATGAGTATGACATCTGAAAGAATGATATTAAATGAAGAGTGAAAACCTATCCTTTGCAGGAAAGAAATTTCAGCTGGAAAAAATGGACCATTCATGAAAGTGTGAACAGATAAAACTTTACTAATTTAGTAAATATATGTTTGCATGTATGTGTTCCAGGCAAGGTTAATATAAAGAGAATCATTCTCAAGGGTCCTCTTAGATATTTCAAAACATTTGAAATATTTCCTCATAATATTTGAAATATTTAAATTCTCACAAATAAGTAAATAATGGTGATAAATGAAGTTGGCGTCAGTCCAGAAAACAATGGAATAGAGACTTAAAAGAATTTAGATGTGTTAATTTTGAGGCACCTCATGCTTTCTGCTCAGACCTTGATGGATATTACCAATTTAGAGTTTTCAAGACTACCCATTATTTTCTCTCATTAGTGTGTTATATACTTAGAAAGTTGGATCATATTCTCCTATTATAACTTTGTCTGCATTATTTCTTCTTGTATGCTCATTATACTTTAATTATATGCCTTCTTATTTACAGTATAACATGAAATTTTTCTCTCTAATAATTGTAATGCCTTAATATCTACTATGTCTGATATTAACATATCAAGTCTGATGTTTATTATGTATACATGACATCCTGCTCTTTTTCTTTTCCCTTTTGCTGTATCTTTGTGTTTGAGATATTTTTCTTGTAAATTAAATGTAGTTATTTAATAATGGAAAATAATGTACCACAAAAATTTGATTCCAGAATCCCAAAATATTCTGTAATTTCAGTTTTCTTTTCTTTTTGAAAAAAAAGACGGAAGAACTAAGTAATAAAGCTAAATCATAAGTAAATTAATTAGAAAATAGAGATACTAGAATTGAAAATTTTAACAGATTTATTCTTTAAAAAAAGAGATTAATTTCTTGCAATCATTTCAACATGAACACAAAGAGAAGGTATATTTTAAAATTTGAACTAGAAAAATATCTATTAAATTAGTATAGAACACAATGCTCTCTAAGAAATTTGAAAACTTGGATGTCATGTGACTTTCTTTCTTTGAGTATCTCTTTCCTCCAAAACTTTTTTAAATTAAATGCTTTAAACTTCCAGGTGTAAAAAAAGTTTTCCTTTTTTTTTTGCCTTTGTTATCAATTTCTATATTATTGCTTTATTACAGTTTTATTACAATACGATTTTCTGTATTGTTTCTGTTTCTGCTTTATAAAACATGTGCATCTGTGTGTGTGAAAGAGACACCTGTACTATATGTGGTCAATTTCTAAATGTTTCATGTTCATTCAATTAGATATACTGCTCATTATTACAATCTTAACATTTGATATATATAGCAATAAGTGTAGCTTATTGGTTTTGAATTTCAGTATCCTTATTTTTTTTTGCTTAATTGATCTTTCTGAGCCAGAGAGTGGTGTATTGAATGTCTCCCTATTTTGTATTCCTTTTATTTCACATTACATCTATATGAAGGTGGTTGCTGAGTAATGAACTGTGAAAATATTGTAAGTGCCATATTTCCTTGATGAGTTCTAATCTCCAGGAATATAAAAAGGTTTTTTTCTTTAATTAAAAACTTTATTTCTTAGATCTATTTTAGGTTTACAATAAAATTGAGAGGAAGGTACAGAGATTTCCCACATATCCTCTGCCCCAACTCACGCATAGTTTCCTCCATTGTCAACAGCATTCATCAGAATGGTACTTTTACCAAAGATGAACTTACATTGACACATCATAGTCACCCAAAGTTCATAGTTCATATTAGAGTTCACTCTTGGTCTTGTACGTTGTATGAACAAATATATAATAACATGTATCCATCAGTGTAGTATCACAAAAAAGTATTTTTCACTGTCTTAAAACTCCACACTCTGCCTAGTTACCTCTCTTCTCCACTCTCCTACTCTGGTAACCACTGATCTTTTCTAGATGTCACATAGTTGAAATTATACAGTATGTGGCTTATCAGGTTGACTTCTTCCACTTAGTAATATGCATTCAAGGGCACGTTGTGTGTTTTCATGACTAGATAGCTCATTTCTTTTAGTGCTAAAGAATGTTCCATTATTTGGATGTACCATCTTTTTTTTTATCTAATCATCTACACCACTGAAGTATATCTTAGTTGCTTTCAGCTTATGGCAACCATGAATACAGCTACTATAAATATCTGTGTGTAAGTTTTTGTGTGGACTTAAGTTTACATCTTCTTTGGGTAAATATCAAGGAGTGTGGTTGCTAGATCACAGGGTAATAGCATGTTTAGTTTTGTAAGAAATGACTATTTTCCGAAGTGGCAGTACCATTTTGAATTCCCACCAGCAATTAGTGAACGTTCCTGTTGCTCCTCATCTTCAATAGCAATTGATGTCAGTGTTCTAGATTTTGGTCATTCTAATAGGTGTGTAGTGGTACCTTGTTTTTTTCTTTTATTTGTATTTGCCTGGTAACATAGGGTATGGGACATATTTTATATGCTCTTCAGTCTATTTTTTAATCAGGTTATTTTCTCTCTTATTGTTGAGCTTTAAGAATTTTCAGAGTATAGGTTGGATAACAATCTTTTATCAAACACACCTTTGGCAAACATTTTATCCCAATCTATGTCTTGTTTTCTTATTCTCTTGACAGTGTCTATCACTTGACAGTGTCTATCACAGAGCAGAAGTTTTAATTTTAAATTAACTCCAGCTTGCCAATTATTTCTTTCACAGATCATGTCTTTGTTGTTGTATCTAATAAGTCATCACCATACTCAAGCTCACCTAGACTTTCTTTCATGTTGTATTCTAAAAGTTTTATAATTTCACATTTTACATTTAGGCCTATGATCCATTTTGAGTTGATTTTTGTCAAGGGTACAGAATCTGTGCCTAAAGTTATTTTACTGCATTTTTTGTTTGCTTGTTTTTGGATGTCTAGTTGTCTCAGCATCAGTTGTTGAAGAGACCATCTTGAATTCATTGTATTGCCTTTGCCCCTTTGTCTCCCCACAAAGGAAATAAATTGACTATATTGATGGGGGTAAATGTTTTATTTCTATGTTTACTGCTTTGGTGTCTGAATTTTAAGACTTCTGAATCTTAGGAATATGATCCCTTTTGGAACACAAATTTTTGAGCATGAATCTCTTATGTTTCTGTAGTCTTGCAATCAGAATCCCTGCACTTGCTGCCTACTTGGGGGACTATCTTTTCAAGGATGTGTGGATGTAAGTCCTAAATTTAAGGCCCAATATTATGTGCTGCTTTGACATCTGGGGAACACAGGTGGTCCCCAAATGGCCTAAGCACACTTTCCCCTCCCCAATCTACTCCCATTAAATAGGCCCCTTAGCCAAACAACCTTCCTTACCATGATGACCTGCCACAGGTTTGCTTGTCACTGAGTAGCAGGCTTTGGTTCCCTTCCAGCCCACAAAATTATTCCAACAAGCCAATCATATTTGCCCCCAGAAACCAGGGGCTATTCAATTCTCTTGATACTACAGAATCAGCTTTCCATGGCCCCTGCTTGCTCTCTCTGTTCCTGACTTTAACCCTTGTGTGCTTTTCATGCCATGTTGCGTCCTCCTCTAGGGTGGGAGTAGATGTGATTTGAACTCATCTGTTCAGTGTTGGCCATCCCTATATCCCTAGATCAGACTTCTCCCTCAGAAACGGTATGATTAAAGCTCTCTGTTTAATAGTAAGCAGCTTTGGGTGACAGAGAACTTGTCTGTGTCTGAGCAAAAGGCTAGTTGATTTACTGGCTCGTATGATGAATATCTCTCTTTTGAAGGCAAAGATCAGACAGCTCACTATGAAAATCTCAGTTCCCTAAATTCAGGGTTCCATGGATGTGATACACACCCATGGCTTTTGTCACATCCACCTAGGGAAGCCTATGTAAAACTAAGTTAATGCTGACTCTTAACTCGTGAGTAGTAATGTCTTGTGCCTGACATAGAAGTCTAATGTCTTCTTCCAGCAAGTAGAAAACTGACAAGATAACTTGTCAACTTTCAAGTAGAGTAAACTTTCATAGTTCTTGAAAAGCTTTAATTTTGAATTTACTGGTACACTTTGACCCAGCTATTTGGTTTTAGTCTTTCTCAATAGCTATGTTTTGATTCATTGGTTTCCCTATGTGGTTTGTGAACATTTTCGGTGTATGTTTTACATTACTTCCTTCATTATTTTTCATTACACTTTTTCCTTTATGATTATACTTTTTCAAATTTTATAGTAATCTATTTCTCCTTATTAGCATTAAATGTTAGCATGTTATTCTTTCTCACACTTCTTTCCTTCTTCATCAGTGAGTTTCTTCTACTTTGTTCTTTGACTTTCCACCTTTTAAAATCATTTTATTTCTACTTTATTTGAGTATACAATGTTGACACAATGGTCACTCACTCATTTTCACGTTTGCTCCAGTCTTAGCTGTCCAATTAAATACATTCAATGCTCACTATGAGACCTTCTGCAAAAGTCTTCCCAGTCATATTTTATTTGGGTGAAACTCTTCTAGCAGGTTTTCTGGAAGATATCTGTGTACAATATTCCCTGAATTCTTGTTTATTTGAAATTCTAGTACAATCCACTTGACACTCGAAAGATAGTTTGACTCTATATAAACAAGTCTTGGCTCAAAATTTATTTCCTTGAGATTTTGTGAAATCTCAAATTGTTCTATTGTTGTACTCATTTATATGCTGTTTTTGAGTATTCTGGACAAATACATACATTTTTTCCATTTCAATTTCTTGATCCTGTTGCCTGGACTCACGTAATTTTATTAGTATGTATCCTATAGTTAGTCATTGGGATTAGGGTTTATAATTGCACAATAAGCCTTTTTTTATGGGTAGATTCAGCTGTCATTTGCATTTCTGGAATTTTTTCTCATGTTTTACTTTAAGTATAATTTCTGTCCTGTTGTCCTGTTTTTTTCTTTTCCAGAGATGTTAACATATGTTGGAATGTCTTTGTCAGTCATAAAATGGCATTAATTGTCTAATTCTTTATGCTTTCCAGATGGCACCTTTTAAATGCATCCTCATGTGGTGAAGGAACTAAGGAACTCTGTGGGGGTCTCTTTTATAAAATCATTTATCTCATTGATGAGGGCTAAATCATCAAGATCTAAACACCTCTCAACTGCTCTACCTCCTAATACCTCTACCTTGGACATTTGGATTTCAACATAGAAATTTTGGGGGCAGGCAAACATCCATATCATAGTAAATTCTTAACAATTTGAGTAAATAGTATTTTCTGAACATAAAACAATAGTATGTATCAGGAAAAGAGATTCAACTTCATACTAAAGAATAGATTCTTAGTTTTAAGGTGGTTCCATTGTTCTAACCTCTCCTTAAAATCAAAATTTACAGTAGCATGATTAGAATGCCAGGGTGTCCATTTTAAATTTTATAATAAATACTGAGGAAAATAAATGCATGTACCCTGGTGCAGATATACCATTACTAGTTTCAAGACAACTCTGAAATGCAAAATAATTCACCAAGTTTGAGCAAAGGTAACAGGATAGAATTAGGCAATATTTTCTTTCAAATCAAAATCATAGCTTCTCTTTAAGGAAAGTTAAGAAACCTAGACGTTATCCAATAGATTTCCTGAAGGGAAAGATCATTTCTTGTTCCTAAAGTAGTCCAAAGTGTGGACAGTAAACTCAGGCAATATCTATACCAGAAATCTTCCCTGGTTTCTAGTTTACTCCTCTGTCCATGACAGACTAAAGTACCCTTCTTGGTTCTGTCGAAGAAAAAATGCACAGGGCCAGGTAAAGGCATGGAAGACTTTATTCAAGACTGTTGCAATCAAGGACAGATGGACTCAACTCCACTGAAACAAAAGATGGGGGAGATTTTCAGCACTGACGTGGGTAGTGAAAAAGTACTGGAGGAAGTGAAGGGGAAGACTGGTCAACGTCATCAAGCATCAGTATTTTGAATACTCCACAGAGACCAGAAGACAGGGCCACTAACCTTTTTGATTATTACATTTCAAAGGGATGGCTCCCAGATCCTTGGGAAAGACATTCCTGTGTTGTAAAATTGTCAAAAAGCTGGGAGAAGATTTATATTTGAAAGGAACAGAGAAATAATTTACAATTATATGTTTTCCAAAGTAAATGCTCTAAGGAAAAGGTCAGGAGCTTGTAGCCAGGAAGAAATCTGTCTGAAGTTTAGTCAAGCTAAGGACTTTTACTTACTTTTTTAAAGTATGTTCATGTCTCTTCCTTCTCCACTAAACTTCTTGACAGCAGGTGTGTTATTAAATTATATGCTATTTCTTAGTATTTAATTCTCTTCTCCCTAGTCATGCTCTTTATCTGTACCCTTTCACACTGATGTTGGGTGGCCTTGTGACTTGTTTTTTTCCAAAAGGGCATTAAAAATTATGACAAAAGCTGAGGCTTGAAAAGCCTTTGTCATTTTGGGACTTTCTCTCTTGCTGATTTTTGGAACTTTGATGCTATTGGAGATGCCTGAATCAGCCCCCTGGAAAAGAAACCTACGTGGGGCCAAAGCAAGCTGTCCTGATGTAGGATCCCCTAGAGAAGACAGCCTGACAAATGCCAGCTCTGTGAGGCCATCCTAGTCCACTCAGTCTCAGCTGAGTCACCAGCAAGACACAAACATTTGATAGGTTGGCCTACCACAAAAATAACCACTGTACCGCAGGTTAGAAAGAAATAACAAATATTTATTGTTATACATCACTAAGTTGTGGGGTGTTTGTTAAGCACCAAAAGTTAATTGAGAAAAAGACTTCTGGTCACTATCATAATGCTTATGCTAAGAATCTAATTATTTTGCTGAATAAGCAAGTAAATTAATAACATAAATTTGGTAGAACAAATTGCAGCTGAAACCTGAGTGAAATGTTTAAGTTAAAGCTATGTAGGAAAAAACTCCATAATTCATGAAGAGCATTTATCATGGAGTCAAGGTGATGTTAAGCACCATACAAATATATATTTTCCTCATCTAAGCTTCTAGTAGGATTAGATTTGATAACATTCGGCATAATCTAAAAAAATACATAAGATGTTTACCCAAACAGTACTATAGAGTTGTGTGGTACCTGTCAGCCTAAACTTAAAGTAAATGAATAGAATGAGACATCAGCATTCTTCCTTCATAGACGATGTAGAAAAGTTGTTCAATCTCCCTTCTCATAGGGATTGGTTTAGTATGAATCCACTTGCGTCTAATCTGGGTGAACTCAAACAATCAAGGAACAAAAGAAATCATGTATACCTGAGTTAAGACACTACAGATGTGAGTGTGCACACATGCACGCATACAAAGTCTATTATTAATTGCTCTATAATCCACTTACTTTCATGACTAATAAGCTCATTTGATCTGGAATGCATTTCCCCTTACTGTATGTCAGATTCTCAACTTAAATTGCATCTCTTCTGCCTTTACACATTGTTTTCTGAAACCTCAATCAGAGCACTTAATTTTTTCCAATTTCTCTTCTAGTTTATTCTTTGCAAATATTTTAGTTCTATTGTACTTCATCTGCCTGGTATTAACTTTATGTTCACAGATCTCAGCACAGGGTTTTGTGCATAACAGATGTCTGACGATGGCCCTCAAATTACTACCAGGTGAAGTATATAGTACATAAAACAATTTTGTTTGAATTTGGTTTACTGACTTAAAATTACATACTTGTCTCATCAACATAAAATTTTATACTGAAGAATAAGTAACTAAAATAATCCAATCAGATTTTAAGAAACTGTATCTTTTCTTTTTCCAGAACTAAAGAAAAATCCTATGCATCATTTTTATTAGAGTGCAAATTACAGACCAGAATTCCAACAGATGCTTCTTGGGTAAATGAAAGTTAATACAGAATACGAAGAAAAACTGGCCATTAATGGGTAGACACTGTCAGGGAACGTGTTATCTTATTTAATATTTACAGCATCCCAAAATAAAATGTGAATAGAGACAGAGGCTCATTGATGGATTAATAATTAGATCTTAGGCTGTCTCAAAACTTCAAACTTATTCTGTGCTATTTCACTCTTCTACATAAACTAAAACTAAAATGAAATTGTATTGAGAATATTTCACTGTATATTTATAAAATTCAGATTATAGTTATCTAAAGACCTATTTATATACATATGTTAATACATATATATGAAAATCTGTAGAACCATGGCACCAAACCCTTATGATTTTACGTGAGGCTGTATTTTTTTATGCATTACTACTTATAGGTTCAACAGTAATACCTAAAAATGGTTTTCTTCAAAGAAGTCACCTTTAGACATTTGATATTTTAATTATTTCTTTTTATATACTATAATTTGCAAGTGTAAAATCACTACCTTTTTCATGGTTGTGATATTTAGAAGAAAAGTTATTATCCAGGTAACATTTTAGGTGGCTTTACAGCAAAGCAGAGTTTATTTCAGTTGTAAAATAAGAAGAACAGGTACCATCCAAACATTTTATATATCTGCATGATATGAAAGCTCCATTCCACTAACAAAACTTTACGATTTTTCTTCAAACATAATGTGGGGGGATTTTTCAAATGATATTTTCAAGGTTTGAGGAGACATGACATTTTACTAGAAAAAAAGAGGTAAACAGTACCATCCATTACTCAATGGGAAATTACAGCTTAGGGAGAATCAATTCAGCAAGTTGACTACTTTGAGATGGCAGAGCACTTGAAAAGTCTGTTCCAAAGATGACATCAACATGATCATCACCTTGACGGTCTTAACTACAGTTAAAATGGTACTCTGATGTTTAAAATTAGATTAGAAAAAAATCCCACACATTACACATATTATGCAATTTGAACTAAGCTATGGTGCATTCTTTCCTTAAGCAAGGCTATTATTTCCTGGTTTAACAGAAGATTTTCAAGAGTCGTGATTAGGCAGCTAAAATATGAATTCAAACTGCTAAAGGTGATATTTTTGAACTACTCCTAGATTGCAAGGACCTTGTGTTTTAAGTTTGACTATATGACTCACCACTACAAAGAACACTAGTTAATTAAATAGTTTATAATCTAAAAATAGCTACATAGCTTAGTAACCTTTGTTCCTGGGAAATATAGCTTTACTTAATTTTATCTTATTTTTTTTTCTTTGTTAAATAAGAAAATTTAAAAGAATTTAAAAGAATTCTGGAAGAACTTAAAAAAATTAAGCAAACTAAATAAAATCCTCAAATAGAATCATTTGGATTTCCACTTCACGGAAATACATAACCAAACGTCAGTTTAGTTGGAGGCGGGGGATTGCTTTGTCCCTACAGCAAAACCCTTTTATCTTCGCTAAGTTTAAGTCTAACTAGTGATAGGGATGCTGAAGACTTTTCATTTTCTTTCAATATTTCCAACTTCTAAACAACTTCTGCCCCTTTTTGCACCACTCACAGTCCTCTACTTCTCAAGGCAACATATTTAAGGAGTTAGGGTCTTGTGACAATGAGAATTTGTTAAATTGCATTTGTTGGAACCAAGATAGATGATTTATTGCACAAGCCGGAGCAGCCATGTGCTGAAACCCACAAGGTCTTATTCAAGATACTATTCACATTTAGATCATTTTCACTTCAAACATTTGAGGAACA
Organism: Vicugna pacos; assembly: GCF_048564905.1. Classification (NCBI taxonomy): domain Eukaryota; kingdom Metazoa; phylum Chordata; class Mammalia; order Artiodactyla; family Camelidae; genus Vicugna; species Vicugna pacos. The sequence goes on along the minus strand of NC_132994.1, from coordinate 6,433,727 downwards.
GAAATCTCTTTACACAGAGGTCTTTCTCTTGAAAAGTCTCTCTTTACTCTCAGCCATAGTGTATTCATCCATCGAGGGGAGGGGGTTCTCCTAATATAGTTGAAATTGCAGCATTGTAGGAGAGGAAAACGTCATGTCCTGGGACCCCCAGAAGTCCTTGGGATGGACTGACCACCAAGTGAGCGCACTTGGCTTCGTGCAAGAATGAATTTAAGAGCGAGCCAAAGAAAGTGAAAGCAAGTCTATTTAGAGGGATACACACTCCACAGGCAGAAGGCGGACCATCTCAGAAGGTGAGAGTGGCCCCGGGGCACGGGGTTGTGGGGTTTTATGAGCTAAATAATTTTACGAGCTAAATAATTTCCTAACAAGTGGGAGAAATATTCATGCTATTTTGGGAATTGGGCCACTCTCCACCTTTGTCCTCATAGGGTCCATGTTGGAACTGTCATGATGCAAGGCAACGTGATTTGTTGTATTATAATGAAAGTATAATGAGCTAAAGCTCAACGGCTGGAGGACAATTCTTGCAACCATCTTGGCTTCAGCCCGTTGCAGCCAGTTTTTATCTCATCTGGGATGCTGCACCCCTTTTTCATTTATCTAGTGGTTGTGTCCTGCTCCTTTCCTTCCTGTCTCAACAGCTCCCCAAAACGCTTTGAATTTGCATTATGCAAGGACTAATGAATTCTGAGACACAAAATGAATTTTGAAAAAAAAATCAGTTTGCTATATCTCTTTAAATTTAATATATAAAATTAAGTAGTTAAATAGAAATTGTTCAGAAGTACAAAGCTTATGTGTGTGTATGTGGGGGGGGTGTATTTATCCTTCATTTCAAAGACAGAATTATAGGGGATATAGGAGAGTATGGAATGGACTGCTCCAATGTTTCATTTAGTGAATGCATTCATTGTGCAAGAAATAAATGGCTTCAGTAGGACTTTCACTTTCAGATGTTTCACAGTTCAAGATTCTGAGAAAAGTTTGGCCAGAGGCCCTGAGTTTTGTCCTTGAGTCCTTTGAGTTCCTTGTTACACTCTTAGGTTTGAAAGAAAAAAAGAAAAGAAAAGCTCTGTCTCTCCTTACATTACAGTGCATGGAATCTCTGCTTTTCTCTAATGAAGAATGTCTAACTGCATGCCAATAATTTGTTAACACAAAATTGAACTTACTATTGCCAATACATTTCTAAAGCCAGCTGAGAAAAAAATTTGATTTATTTACATAGTCTAAAATCTCCTCTGGACTAAAGGTAGAGAAAGGTTTACGTGGAAAATCAGTGCTTTCTTGGACCACTCTTGAATGGTCTTTCCCGAATTGTGTTTCAGAAAGCTGCCCTAGGTATGAGAAAAAATCAGAGACATACATACAGTGCACAAAGACATGTACACTGTATATATGTTATTGAAAATTCTCATGGAGGGTCAACTAAGAAAAAGAAGATAATGTGTAATTCTCTCCTTAAAGGGGTAATAATGAAAAAACAAAAAAATGAGAAATACTGTTCTAATAGATACTTAACCCTGAACATTTAAAAACAACAACAACAACAACAAAAAACAAAACGCTTGAGGAGCACAGAAAACCATGACTCCAAGAATTCATCCACTCTCATTGGCAAGTATGTTTCTAATTATTAAACTGTTCAAGCGCCCCTGATATTGCAGGGAAAACCATATGTATTACAGCAAGAAGCAGCCTTGTGACTCCCCTGCTGTTTTTTCTAGACAGGTAATTTTGAGGGAATCCATTCATTGCATTACCTCGTGTCTTCATGTTGAGAACCTTTGAATGGGGCATTGCCTTCACCTCAATCTTGGTAATAATTATTCTCTTGAGCATCTGTTCTGTTGTCTTGTGAAGCTTATGAAATCTTTAACTTTATTTTCCTCCCCAAGTGGCTAACAGAAAATATAATGAGAAAAAAAAATTGTGCCCAAATATAGAAACTATAAAAGGCTTGAATGCGTGTATTTGTATTAATCTAATTTTAGTGGATATACCTTGCTTTCTTGCATGTTTCCCTTTCTCACTATTTTAACCTGTTTTTTAGTGTATTTCATCCCAAATGAATACTTTTTATGGTTGAAGCTACCTTCAATCATTTTTGTAATAGAAATGAGCTACTATATTTTGGTCTTACCTTTTAATTTTATACTTCAGAGCTTGCAAATTTACTGTGGCCCCTTCCGGAATTAAAATTCCAAGTGAGTAAAGTCAGAATTATATTTAGTCATCTAATAATGGTGTTATTATTCGAGGGCGAACATCACCCTGTATGATTGTTGAGAACACGCTATGAGTACGCATGATAAATGTGTGCACATTCTAACACATACAGCTCAGTCAGTTTCTAGAAGAAAGAATCAGAAAGGAATGAAGATGTATTAATCATCCCTTCTTTTTTTGTTACAGAACATAGACTTCCACTTCTGAAGATTTTATATTTTGAGGCTTAATTCTATGGGTTAAAGATCTAACCCTGATAAAGTCAGTCCCAAGGCAGCTACCTCCTCTTCACGATGGCCTGGGGTCAACGGCCACTCTGTTCACCTAAGACCTCCCACACGTTTTGAATATTTGAAGTGGTCCAGGAGCCAAATTCAGAGAAGAAAGTGGGAGGAAGCAAACTCATATTCACAAAAAAGTAGTACTTCTCTGGGTAATTGCATTTTTGACTATGGCATGGAGAAAAAGGAAATTAAAGAAAAACTTTAACATGATTTAGAGATGGAGAAAGGTACTATACCAAATGTGAATTGGTCTGCAAAACACTGGCAAGTTAGCGGTCATAGTACATTTGGAGCTGTTACGAAATTTTAAGCTATTTGGATTGACTTCATGTAAGCTATCTTCATTTCTCCAATTTCATAAATTTTGCCAGACATTCCAACTATTCAGTGGCCTGAGTTTCAAAACCCATGAGACAATTCATAAATTGAAATACTTTAATCAAAATGAAACTAAAAGAGGTAAGCAAAGTAAATTTAGCTTTTTTAATGTTTTCTGGCCTTGGACTAGATGTTTGTATTATTTTTAAGAGCTTATCTTAAGTAGTAAGGTGAGACATATGTTAGCACACGTATATATTTAAAGTGCCATACGTAAATCCATCACCAGTTCTTATTGGTGCTACCTCGAAAATATCTCAGCTATTTTCACATTTCTTTATCTAACCCTTTATCCCAAACCGCCATCAGCTCTCACTGAATGGTTGCTGTAGCAACCTTTCAGCTTATAATAATTTTTCTAAAATTTAAAACAGATTATTTGTGGATGCCCACAAAGGATAAATGCTGGCGAGCATTTTCAGCCTGTCTCCACCTTCAGAGGTGCGCAAATCCTGACTTTCCTTTTCATCCTTCTATTCTATGACATAAGGAATTGCTTGGCCCCTATAGGTTATTAATAAATACATAATAATTAATTAATAAGAAAATGCAGTGTCTTAATAACTTAGTAATATAAACTTTTTATTTAAAAACATTTTTGCTTTGGTCTACTTGTGTCAAACCAAGCTATAACTTTTGGAGAAGATGCATCTAAATTTAAGTATATAACATTGTTTCTTTATGGAGACCTACTTTTGAGTTTTTAAAAAGGCAAATGTATCTGCCAGTTTCTAGAGCTTATAAGACACTTGGATGTAAAATCAGCAGTCAGAGAAGTCTGAGTTTTCTTGTAGTTCTGACCCTAACAAAACAGGTAGTATCACATACATCATTTTTTCATCTTTGACTTCCTTTTTTTCGCCTGGAAGTAAGTCATGTCATGAGTTATTTCTCAAACTTGTTTGTAAGCATTCGAGTCTGTTTTCCTCCCAGACCATATCTGTGAGCATCTTCAAAACATAGGATTCGGTCCTTTTATGTTGAAGCAGTGGGGAGGAACAAAGTCTGTTCGGCTTGTTTCATCCTTCAAATTTGGCACACCCAGAGACACAGATTAAAATGATTGAATTTGAACATCTGAAGGAGCCTTCCTACACTACTATTTTTCCATTTAGGTTCTGATTTAAATAAACTTTGCCAAAAGGCAGAGAGGTGCATAGATGAATTTTACAAATATAAAGAGCGTGAACAGCTCACATTTTACATATGCATAGAATTATTTGCTGTCATATTTTGAAAGCTGGGAATATTGATATGGACTGTACCTGACAGAAGTATGAACGCAGTGAATTAACCTGTTTAGTGTATCAATCAAAATAACGAAAACAAGTCTGAGACAAGTGACTAATCTCTATGTCGCAGAATGGCCAGTAAGCTCACTGAGGTGTTAGGCTAATATAAATGTCTCCCAGCAAATGTCTCAGTTTTCAAGGACCAGTAGGTCTGGCTTCTTCAGCGAATCTAAGATAAACCATAACATGTTGACATGATATCAATTTAATCTTGTTCCATCAGCACATAATTCATGATTCAGTATATTATGAACTTGAAGAGAACATTGTTTAAAAAACTTTATCCAGGAAGCAACTTGTCTCAATTTATAGCTGTATCTCAGAGTCTAACAAATGTCTTATTCCTATGACTTGATACCGAGGAGAAAAAGGACAATTATTTTATAGTGTTAAAATAAAAACTCTAAGAAAATGATATGTAAATATGTGGATTCATGGAAAGTGAGGTGAAAGTGTAAAGTATATGGACACTGAAGTTTGACATTGTTTTGCAAGAATTGAAAAAAAAAGTCTATTATCATTGCTTAATGCTGTTTTTCTGTGTACCTGTAGCCATCAATAAACGTAAAGTTTAATTATATATAGAGAGAGCTATATAGAGAGATTTCTGCTCCTGCAAGCTCTCTGTTTCCTCTAGGCCCTCCCTTTCTTTCTTTCTTTCTTTCTTTCTTCCTTTCTTTCTTTCTTTCTTTCTTTCTTTCTTTCTTTCTTTCTTTCTTTCTTTCTCTTTCTTTCTTTTTTTCTTTACATCTTGAATACCTATGATATAATTACCAATAAATAAGAATTAATATTGGTATGATACTATTAACTACATTATAGATTATATTTGCTTATTTCCAGTTTTTCTGTTACTGTTTCCATTTCTATTCCAGGATCCATTTCAAGTCACCACATTGAATTTAGTTATGATGGCTCTTCAGTCTCCTTCAATCTGTGACAATGTCTCAGTCTTTCCTTGTTTTTTATAAACTTCACACTTTGGAAGAGTACTAGTGAGTTTTTCTTTTATATATATATATATATATATATATATATATATATTTGATTGATGTATAGTCAGCTAAGAATGTTGTGCCAATTTCTGGTGTACAGCACAATGCTTCAGTCATACATGAACATAAATATATTCATTTTCATATTCTTTTTCACCATAAGTTACCACAAGATATCGAATATAGTTCTCTGTGCTATACAGCATGAATTTGTTGTTTATCTGTTCAATATATATGAGTTAGTATCTGCAAATCTCTAGCCCCCAATTTATCCCCTTCCACCCCCTCTTCCCTCCTGGTAACCACAAGTTTGTTCTCTATGTCTGAGAGTCTGTTTTTGTTTTGCAAATAAGTTTGTTTGTCTTCTTTTTTTTTTTCTTTTTTTTTTTTTTTGAGTCCACAAATAAGTGATATCATATGATAGTTTTCTTTCTCTTTCTGGCTTATTTCACTTAGGATGACAATCTCCAAGTCCATCCATGTTGCTGCAAATGGCATTATTTTATTCTTTTTTATGGTTGAGTAGTCTCCCATTGTATAAATATATCACAATTTCTTTATCCAGTCATCTGTCGATGGACATTTAGGTCGTTTCCATGTCTTGGCTATTGTAAATAGCACTACTGTGAACATTGGTGTGTATGTGTCTTTTTGAATTAAGGTTCCCTAGGAACAAACTAGAACAAACTAGAGCAACACTAGTATTTTGATTCCACAATCTATGCTCTTAACTGCTAAACCACCATCCTATGCAATGTGATAGCACACACACACATAAAAAATTCTACAAAGAAAAAGTGCTTATCTTAGATGGTTGTTCAGTGTTTTGAGTATCAGATGTTGGTGCCATCTGAAACAGGAAGGTGTTTATGTGTTCAGTTTTCTTGCACATTTGGCTTTTATATGCAGTATCTGCTAAGATCATATTCTAAGGTGAATGTAGATTTTAGAAGCAAAAATAACACTTATGATTGTGTAATTTTGCTTTGTATTCACCAGTTCCTTTTTAAAGGCACTTCTGAATATTGCACGTTCAAAGCTAGGACCCTTCACAAACAATTTGACATAGCCACACTAAATTTTACCTACGGGTAAAGCCCAACATCCAGATAGTTTCACCCTTAGACAAAAAACATACTCCCAGTCAAAGTGGAATTTTATTTACTGAATTGTGCTCCAGTAGTAACACTAACTTACAACAAAGAATATTTTAATAAACAGTCCTGTTGCTTCAGAAGATCTAACAGACTGTGATTATTAGAGTTTTAGACCAGCCCTTGAAATCAGGCAGTGCAATTCCTCCAACATTTTTGTTTTCAAAATTCTTTCTTTTTGTTATTTTCAAATGCCATATAAGTTTTAAAAACAAATCATCTGTTTCTTCAAAAGAGTTTTTGGTATTTTGATTAGTACATCCTGTTAAATCTACAGATCAATCTGGGGAAAATTGAATTAACAATATGAGCATTCCAATTCATAAAAATAGCTTTTTAAGTATTTTAAATTGTTCTCAACAATATTTTATGGTTTTCATTTGAGAGGTCTAGCATAGTCTTTAATAAATATATTCTGATAATTTTGATGTTCATCTGTATTAAATTATATTTTTATATTTTATTTTCTAAATGTTTGCTGAAAATATTTAAAAATGTAATTAAAGGTTGCACATTGACCTTGTATCCTTCAAAATTGCTTTGTTTACTTACTCATTGAAGATTACTTTTGTAAATTTTTAAAAAGTGTTTCTACATGCATAATTATATCACCTACAAATATATGTGATTTTACTCCATTTTCCCCCTATCTGTATGCCTTTTTATTATCTATTGTAATGGTTAAGACCTCCGGTAACATGATAAGTAGAAATGATGACAGCAGAAACCCTTGCTTTGTTGCTAATATTTGAGGTAAATTTCAGTATTTCATGATTCAAAGTGATGTTAGTCGTAGAATGATTCAGAAATCCTTTGTGAGGTTCAAGAAGTTCAATTCTATGTCTTGATTGCTGACTTTTAAAATTTTTTGTCATGAATTTTTTTTTTAATGTTCTTTTGTGATGGTGGTGGTGGTTATGGTGGTGTGGGTGTGTGTGTGCGTGTGAGTGTGTGTTTTCCTCTGATGAGATGGTCATAAGATTTTTCTTTTCCTTTTAATCTGTTGATAAAGTAAATTATATTTATAGTTTTTTCATGATTTCTAAGTAAACATCTTATAAATGGAATCATATAACATATACTCTCTTATTTCAGTCTTAATTTCCTTAATAAATGGTAAGAAATTCATCTTTGCTGTTGTGATTATCAGTAGTTTGTTGCACTTGGTTCGTACTCTAGTGTATAAATTTATCATATTTTCCAATATTCTATGGATATGCATGAAGATTTATGCTAGTTTGGGGAGATTAAAAACATCTCCTGTGAACCTCCTTTCATGTGTTTTTGTGTAGGCACATGCTTTCATTTCTCTTGGGTTACTATCTAGGAGAGAAATTACTGGATCATAAGTACAGATTTAAGTTTATTTGAAATCACCAAAGAGAGGCCTAAACTGGATGTGCAATTTTTCTTCCTAACAACATTTGATAGTTTCAGTTGTTTCACATCCTTGTCAATCTTTTTTTTTTTGAATTTTAGCCATTTTATGTATGTGTATTAGTATGTGTATGTGTATGTCTTATTTTCATTTTGAGTTGCATTTCCCATATAACTAATGATGTTGATAATCTTTCCATGTGCTTATTAGCCATTTGGATACTTTCTTTTTGAATCTTCTGATTTAAGTCATTTCCTCATTTTTTATTTTGTTTTGACATTTTGTTATTGATTTGTAAGAGTTTTTTAAAAATGTGTTTTGGACACAAATCAAAATTGCACTCAAATTTTATTATTTTATTAAATAGAGTTGATTTCCCTGAAAGTAAAATGTGCTTCTGCAGTATAAACTTCCAAGTGAATTAATTTTGTGAAATAAAAAATTATGATGGAGAACAAAACAAAATATTTAAATTATTTAGGAGGGGTAAATTTAGCACCAAAAGATTAGGACTTTGCTGGAAAGAAAAAAGTGTCAAACAGAAAGATTATTATTTTTTTTAAATTTTTTAAATATGTGCAATATTTATAAAAGACAAACAGTAAATAGGGAAATATATTTGTAATGCATTTAATATGTTAAATATTTTAATCATTGCAAGAACATCATATAAATCAAGGTACAGAACATTTTTTGTTACTTAGAAACTCCACTCATACTCCTTTCTAGCCAATATGTCCATTAACATCCTGACAACTAGGTCAAAAAGACTAATGACTGTCAATTACATCATCATATTTCAAAGAGGGTGTTTTAAATCTAGTATCATTGCAAAAGCTAAATGAAAATATGGATGTCCTGTTTTTGTTAATGTTTAGTAAGCACTTATTATGCATTGAAAACAACTGGAAGAGAATGTATACCCTTGCATACATAAACACACAAAGTGGGGAAAGAATACTTAGGGTTGAAATTGATAGACATTTGGGTTGTGTCCAGTTTGGTGCTACTATGAATAAAGTTTCTCTGAACATTTTGAACCAGTATTTGTAGCCATGATTGGTTTTGTTTTGTTTCATTTATTATCTTGGGTCATAGTATAGGTGTATGTTTAATTTTATAAGAAATTGACCATTTTTTTCCAAAATAGTTGTAACACCTTTACACTCTTGACAACAAGGAATGAGAGTTCCAATTGTTCCACAATCTTACAAATAATTGCTTGTAACATTTTTAATTTTAACAATTCTAGTGGTTTGTAGTAGATTTACAATTGCATTTTCCTGAAGATTAAAGATATTTTGTATCTTTTTATATGATCATAGTCGTTCTATATCTTCTGTGAAGTGTTGGTGTGTTTTATTTCATGTTCAATTATAAAGAATTTTTATTCTCCTGTCGTTAATTAAGAGTATTTATAAATGTCAATTAAGTTAAGTGGATTGAAAGTGTTGCTGAAATCTTCTAAACTCTTACCAAGTTTCTGTCTAATGACTCTATCAATTATAGAGGGAAGAGTGTTTAAATTTCTAAATATAATTTCCAAATATTTCTTTCCTTAGTCCTGTCAAATTCAAAGCTGTCATACAGTGTGCATACATTTAGAATTTTCACATCTTCTTGATGAATTGAAACTCTTTATTATAAAATTCCCACTGTTCTGATATTCAAGAAATGTCTTTTTTACTTAAATTCTCTTTTTTGATTTGAATATATCATTTCATCTTTCATATATTTTCCATCTTCTTTTTAAACCTATCTAAATTTTAAGTATAAAGTATATCTATTTTAAACAGCAGATATCTGGGACTTGCTCTTTTTAAAGTCCAGTCTGACAGCTTCTGCTTTTCTAAATTAATTGTCATATTTAATAAAATTATTGTAATAGCAGATTTACACCCATCTCGTCAATGTTTGTTCTCTAATTATCCCAGTTTTGTTTTTGTCTTTCTCTTATCCTGACATTTGGCCATTAAAATGTTCTCTTTTTTTGTTTGTTTATTTAAAAAAATTATCTTTACAAATGATATTTTTTTATGTTTCAGTTTTTAATTGTTGTGACAGGATTATAATATACATTCTCAAATTATTGCAGATATCTGTGAATTAACACAACTTTGTGTGACATGAGAACACTGAAGCTATATAAGCAGTTACAGTCCCATTTACCCTTCATGTTCTTGTGCAATATTGTTCATTTCACTTTATATGAGTTACAAGTTTCATAGGAGTCTGTTATTTTGTGCTGTACAGACCAATTGTTCCCTAAATAAATTGAAAACAATTTTAAAAATGTTTTATATACTTAATCCTATATTTATCATTTGTGTTGCTCTTCATTTTTCCCTAGATAAAGTTGACATACTTCTTCAGGTTAAAGAAAAATTCTAAAGCATTTTTTTTGGTGATTTGAATCTCCTGGTGACAAATTAACTCACTCTAATTGATTACTCATTTCTTTCATTCACTTTTGAAGGAGACTGTATCAGGAATAGGCTTCTAGGGTATTGGTTTGTTGGCTTGCAAACTCAAGAGCTTCCCCAGATGCAGTCTGAGACTGGCCCCCACACCCAGAGAGCAGGGACAGAGTAAAGAAAGAGGCAGACCAGTGCAGATTGGTAGGTATCGGTTTTAATAAGCAAAATGAAACTTACAAGACTTGTCTTGGGAGAATAGAAGGCAAGTACATTTTCATACCTGACAAGAATCTTAAAACTTTATATTGAGGGCTTAATTGGTCACGTATACCACAGTCTCATTGCCACATTTGTGTCCTTGGGGTAGCTTCTGGGACCAGGAAAGGCATTCTGCTTGTGGGTCAGCTATGGTCATGTCTTCTGGATGATCTCCTCGTACGTGTTTATTTTTTCTTTCCAGTATTTGAACATATAATTATACCACCCTCAGGCCTCCCTTACTTTCTGGCTAACATTCTTAGCAAAAAAAAAAAAAAATTGCACACAAAACAAGTCACAGGGTCAGATCAGATTCAAGCTGTAGAAAAATAGGCTCCTCTTGACAAGAGATGCTGCAAAATGTTGTGACCATGATTTCCAGCCTAAAAATGTACAACTTGAACACACTTACTTACATTTCTTCTACATGCAAGTGTGCTTACTGTCTTCACCAAAAGTCTCATTACAATACTACATAAGATCATGAGTAGGGCCCAGTATCTTGTCATTGAAAACACTTACAAACGTGGATAAGACGGCTAAAGTCCTGTTCAGGATTTGTAGTTTCTCAGTTGAGTCTCATAAGATAGAGGCCTACGAACTGAGAAGACTACCACCCTCCCGAGGCACAAGGGTAAAGCAGGGGCAGGATGACAGCTAGAGGAATTCATTCAATGAAGAGAGGAATGAGGGCGTTGAGTCGTCATGGCTCCACAGCAATTTTGAAATTGATCCAGATTTATTTTTTAAAGCTCAATGAGTGGGAAGTAGTCCTTAATTAGTACACAGTTTGGCATCCTGAGGGTCATTCTGTTTCTAATTTTGTTTTATTCCAGCATTTACATTTGATTCCTATAAATTCTGATTGTTTTCCAAAATTCACTATTTTAAAAAAGTATATATTTTCTTAAATATTACCATAGTTTTAATTTTTGTCAAAAATCTGAATTGCTTATGTATACATCTGTTTCTATTATTTTAAATAATTCTAACCATTTAGTTTACTGTTCTGGTAAATCTAGTAATGCATTTTTTGTTAAATATAAAATTTTGTGTATGAGAAATTGTAAAGACGCTCTGGACAAAATCATTTTCCTTTAGAGAAGATTTTATTTCTTTGACAGTGAGTTGCAAAAGTAAGGAAAGCTTACTTTCAAGCTTTTATTAATTTTTTTATTTTACTTGTAGGGCAAGTTGAATTACATCAGACATCTCAATTTAAAGTCTGTCCTGTTTACTCGGGTCCTTCCTACTTACAGAATTTGAACTTAAATTGTTGTCTTGTCAGTACAGTATCAATGCTGAAATATATTCCTGATACTATATCCAATTAGCAAATATATTCTGCTTGTTTTCTCAGAGGCTGGTCCATTTATAGACAACACATTATATGCCTTAATGAGAAATTTACTAAAGAGATGCTGGGTTTATTTCTAAATGGCATTTTTAAAAAATGTCTGAGATGCTTGTTTCTGGAATCTTTGCCTGAGTTTAAATACTCAAACTCCAGTTTCCTCCTCCCTAGTCCAGTGAAACTGCATAAAATATTATGCAAACATGTTTTCTGCTAGGTTTCTGCGCCCTTAGGTGTGAATCAGCAAATACTTTGAGAACAAAGAGCTGAGAGAAGTTTGGCTTGGATGAATCCATTTCCCTTATCACCAAGATCTTTGCTCCTTAAGTCCTAACTGCCTTTGAAGTGTATTTGATGTTTTCAAACATTTATTTTGTGTTTTTTTTTCCAAACTTTATACATGTCTTTGTTGGGAGACCAGTCTGAAACCACTGATGGAGTTCTATACACAGACTACTACCTATGAAGCACTAACCACAGGAGAACAAACTCTCCATACATTCTTCTATATTCAATAGACAAAAAGTATTTTTACTACTAAAACCAACAACAAAAATAGTTCTATTTCCATGTTTTATTGCCTTAAAATACATATTTTAATATACAGCCTTATTTCTTTATTTACGTTAATATCATCTGCGTAATATTTTGCTGCATAAGTAATTAAAAAGAGAAAAAAGAGAATATATACATCTAGTCCCAGATTCCAAAAAGCTTACAAACATTTTCTACAATAGTCAATTCAGTATCTGATTTATGCACTTCCACATTATTCTGTGAAAAATGATCACTACAGAAATAATTATGTCTTTGTTGTACATTTACACCCTTTTGAAGAAAACTGACAAGGAGATAACCATTTTTTCCTTGAAGAGTCTTTAAAAAAACATTCTTCCATAAATGTTTATTAATTAGATCTATGAAAAGTTAATTTTATACTTAAATGAATTTTGGACTATCTATAATCGGGGGTGTGTGTGCGTGTGTCTTTTTGGATGTAGCTGATTTACGTTGGGTGGAATTAGAAAGGTGTAGATTTGTGTTTCTATGAATTTCTCCAACTTTCTATTGCTAAAATGTCAAGAAGATGTATTAAGTGAACACAAGATTTACAAAAGCTAGTAGTGAGTAAATAAATTTAAAATGTATGTATTGCCATATTATTTTTGCTCCTGAACTCACAGAATATGTTGGGTGCAGTTTCTGGGAGAAAATTACTTCTTATGCCTGATATTAGATACAATTGTTATGGAAATTCTCCCTGTGGATGACTCCTTTCTCATTCAGCACCAGATTACCATTATCATAACTGCTGTGTCATCTAACCAGCATTCTTAAAGCAAATAGGAGTTATGCAACCTCTCACTCACTGTCATGTGAGATAAGGTACAATCTCATAATAATACTGGGATTCTAAGTAGAAACCAATTATGTAACGGTACCTATCTATTGATGAAGACTGTATTAAAACTTAACAAGAAGTAGTCAAGCATTACAATTCCAAATTGGAATGAATGTAAGCTAACAATGTGATGCAACAATAAAAAATTAATGTGAATAGCATGGAAAGGCAAATCATGCTATGCAAGAAGAAAATTTTACAAACATTGAAAATAATTGTTGTAACTAAAATTAAGTATTGAATGTAAACATTTTCATGATGCAAAACAGATAATCTGTGCTTATCAACAGTATTTAAAATTGTTGATTACACATTGGTCAGATATATAATTATAATAACTTACAGGAAATGAATTTATATTTATCACCTCACTAAGCTTCCAGATAGGAAAAGAGTGATAAAATTTTCTAAGCCTTAAAAATGTTTCATACTAAATTTGAAATTCTAATATATTAACAAATTATCATTACTTATGAAAATAAATGATTTGATACATTAGTATTTATGTCCAATAAGTGGAAAAAAATAGAAATTTGTAAGATCTCTTAAACATTAAAAAGTTAAACTTATGGCTTTTTACATACGTTACAAGCTTTTTTTCTAATTTTATTTTGCTTTTTATATATATATATCGAAGGTAATTTTTACTACTTTGTTTTCAAGGGAACATGTAAGAAGTCTTTCTCTTAAAATCTGGCAAAAGAAACATTCTATTTAACAACCTTGCTGAAAACTTGTTATATAGAGGTGAGCTGATAGTCATATAAGAATTAATTAGGAAACAAAAACAGACTAGGTAAATATCTGGAGAGAAAGAAATAAATGCTCTGCTCCTGGTGATTTGAGCATGATTTCCATAACCTACGGGAAACAATTAAGAGACAAAGCTCAAGACTTGTCGTAGAAGAAGTTGCCAAGAATATCTTCAAATCATCAAATAATCAAAATCAAAATCAAAATCCTAGATCTGGATCAAAAGAGTAATTGAGAGCTCTTAAGAGTAAACTAGGAATAAATTCATCCCACCAAGAGATAGCAAGTAAATGCACCTGCCTAAAACCATGATACTGAGTTTAAGCAGAAAAAAATTATCTGCACAGAATTTATAAAATTTACAGCAATGGCATTTTTCTGTGAGGTCTACTCATTCTATAAGTTTATTGTAGAGAAAGAATTATATATGTATGTTTTGTTAAATTTAAATCTTTTAATGTTTTCATGCAAGACTTTCTCCTCCTGTTTTGCTGTATGGCTGTTATCGTTGCTCATTTTCTTAGAAACACTTTCCTCACTCCGGGGGAAGATTAATATTTACCTTTCCAAGTGTGATTCTGGTTTCTTTTTCATATTTAACTTTTTAATCCACTGGAATACATATTGAAGTTTGGCATGAGGAAGGGGTTGAGCTTTATTTTTTCTACAATTAATTTTTTCCTAGATCATGATTGTTTAGATGGTAATAAAATTACCTCACAAATATTTAGTTTTCTTTAATGGGTGCTATCCATTTTGTTAATTTTATTCATAGGTATGTTTGCGCCCATGACTGATTTCATAGTTTTTAACTAAATGTTGGGGTTTATAGCAAAACATTTGTAAACTTTAAAAAAAAAATTTATTGAAGTATAGTTGATTTAGTGCTGTGTTAACAGTTATAAACTTTTAATTGTGTAATCTAATATGATATAGCAATAAATTTGTTTATGATGGCTGTCTACATTTTTTTGTTTGCCTATTGTTTTGGAGGATACAATAAATACCTTCTTGATTTTTTTTTTATTGAAGTATAGTCTGACAAATTGATAGTCTTCATGAATCAGTATTGGTGAGGAAACATTAACAGGGCTGCAGAAAGGGCCCACCTTGCTTGTTCCGCTTGTTCCACGTTTCCAAAGTGCAGCCATTTAAACTGCCTCATGGACAATTTGAGGGCTGGCAAATGACTTTCGTACAAACTTCTCTTCTAATGGATATAAATATGTTTTAGTTATGATCTGCATGCTTTTACACTGGATGCAAGGCTTCCCTTGCAGACAAGCTACTTCCTTTCTGTGGCTAAACTCCTTATGGAAAAGCCGATTTATACCTGGGGAGTTCATCTCAAGCTTCATAGTGATTGAGGAAACGATTTTACTGGCCAGGTGCTTTGACAAGTCTATGCTGTTTGTCCAGCTTTACAACACTTTCACTGTGCTTAACACCCTCAGTCCCTTGGTTTAGGAAACAAATTAACAGCATTATTAAGACTTCAGTTGGGAAATTTGCAATAATCCTCCAAATACTTTAGCCCAAAGCGTTGTCTTTGGTTCTTCTAAATCCTAGATCCATCCATGTGGGAACCCATAACCTCTCACCTTTTGAGATAGTCACAGGACACCTAAAGCTCTTGGTTTCTGCTTCTTTTGATCTACAATTGATAAAAGGAGAGATATTCCAATTGCAGTTATCTAATTGCTTCTATTAAAAATAACTGTGTTTTGGTAGAAGTACCATTCCACAGTGTATTCCTGGGAGATAAAGACCTTAAGCCTCCTACCTTGTAACCTGGAAGTTTTGTCTTTTGGGTCAGACACCTCCAGGAGGAGTCTTTTCAACCTCCCTGGAAAGGGCTCTATCAAGAACTAATATCAACCCTTGTGCTGTCCAACCCCAGGGAGCTGACTCTTAGATTCACATGACACACCTAAAGAAAGCACCAAACCCTGACTGGACTTACACATCATCTGGTGACCTGAAAGCAAAAATTTCCTGAAACTGAAACAGATGACTACTGACAACAGCTTTCCTAAGATATATGGACCAAGCCTGTTTGAAGTTTGTCCCCAGACTTTGATGACGATTTAATGTTTCAGATTACCTCCAGTGTCTATGATTTTGATAACATATGGGCTTAGAGGCAAAGTGCCTGAGAGTCCTCCCTCCTAAACCTCTTGTGACTCTCATGTTACTTCAAATAGATTTCCAATTTTTGCACTTTTCCTCTGACATGAGACAGTACATCCACAAAAGGTCCTGCTGGCATCGAGGGACAAAAAGTCCCTGAAGCCAGAAATCTGACTCTTGATCAGTGATGGTTTCAGAGAAAGATCTTGATCAAAAGGAGGAAATATAAAACATTAAACAAGCAGAAATCTCAATTAAACAGTGTTGGGAGACCAGAAGGGCTAGCTTTCATGCCCTGTGATGATAGCAGATCCCAACAGGAAGGAGAAAGTCTCCTCTTCTTCCCTGGTAAGAACACAGTTAATAAAAAGCTATGGATGCTTTATTTACTACAGCCCTCCCAACTTCCTCTTCCCCGTTATAAAATGCTCTCTTTCCCTTGCTGTGTGGGTACTTGCATGTGGCTCGCCACGGTTGCAGACCCTGAATTACAGTTCTCTGATGATCAAAAACAAGCCCATTTTTGCTGGAGAAAGATCGACAGTCTATTTGTTTTACATCAAGACTATGTACATGATACCATATGTGTAGACTGGAGTATATGTTATAAAATAGTATGTAGTACATGATAGCACTTTTAAGTATTTATATATCAATATAAATCCTTAGAGTAGAGGCTGGAAGAATAAGCATTAAAATAGTTAGAGTGACATGTCTCTGTAGTTGGAGTAAATGCGATTTTCTTCTTAACTTTTTTTTTAATTGCACATTTGAAGGTTTTTTCCCATTATACACACACTGCTTCTGAAATAAATGGGTTATAATTTTAAAGTCTAGTTAATCTATTCTCATGGGATGGACTTTGAAAATACAAACTGTGAACGTTTTCTCCCAATTAAACATAAATGCTCATCAAGTTTTTGCTTATTTGTTTGCACGTGTTGCTGCGGTTAATTCTATCTTCAGGAATAACTCTACCTCACAATGGTAGGTGTCATCTATGGATAATCCCCTGGATAAAATAATAACTTGTAAATGACAATAAAATTTAAGGAAGAGAAGCTTGTAACAGTTTATTAACTCACAAATCACAAACAGAATGTACTGCTTTATGGACTATTATAATAGATTTTATGATGTTGTATGAATAACCTTGAATTAAATAGTTGCTCCTTTTTCTTGAAAGATGTTAGTTTACCCTTCTGGGCTGAATTCCTCTTTCAATATATCCTTTCAGAACTCTCTGTGTCTCTGGGGAAGAGCCGGCCTGATCTTTGCTTTCCTTTAAGCCAGCTTTGTCTTCTCACATACACTCAGTTAAACACCTTGTTCCCTGTCTCCTTTCCATTATTGTCACTAATAACACTAGAAACTCCCATCTTCATTTTCTCAGGTAATTGAATTGGTGAATTATTTTCGCATTAATCTGGATTTTTTTATGACCCTTCTCTTTAATGCAACTTCCAGCCTTAATGCAACTTCCAGCCTTAATGCCTTTTATCTCTTCCCCACAATTAAACTGGACATGATTTCCTAGAAACTTGAAAGTGGGAATTTGGAAAAGCACCATTGCTTCCCTTAAGGTCAGTGAAGCTTAGCACCCTTTATGTTTGCTAGTAAATTTCTACTTGCTTTATAGTTTCTTAAGAACATGGAATTTATGAATAAAAGGATATTTTTTCAAATCTTTTTTCTTTGCACATTAATGTCACCCAGTAGCAATCCATGGTAGAAATAACACATAACTGAAAATAATTCAAAGGGATCATGTAAGTCAGGGAACTTTACAATAGTCATAAAATGATTAAATCAAATTCTAACCAGTTGTAGTTACTTTTGAATTATCTTAATATGTACATTAACTTCAATTATCATGTTTTATTACTTACACTTTCATCAATGTTTTCCTTTTACAGGAATACCTCGGAGAAATTTCCAGTTTAATCCAGACCACCTCAGTAAAGCACATATCACAATAAAGTGAGTCAGATAAATGTTTTGGTTTCTCAATGCATATGAAAGTTATGTTTACACTGTACTGCAGTCTATTAAGTGTGCATTAGCCTTATATCAAAAAATAGCAATATGTATACCTTAATTAAAATACTTTATTGTTAAAAATTGCTACCCATCATCTGAGCCTTCAGCAAGCTGTATCCTTTTTCTGATGGAGGGTTTTGCCTTGATGCTGATGGCTGCTGATTGATAAGGGTGCTGGTTTCTGAAGTTTGAGGTGGTATTGGCAATTTTTTAAAATAGACAACAGTGGTGTTTACCACATTGATTGACTCTTTTTTCATGAGCAGTATCTCTATAGAATGCAATTCTGTTTGCTAGCATTTTAACCACAGGAGAATTTCTTTTACAATTGGAGTCCATCTCCTCAAACCCTGCCCTACTTTATCAACTAAATTTATGGAATATTCTCAATCCTTTGTTGTCATTATCACAGAATCTTCCATCAGGAGTACATTCCATATCAAGCAACTACTTTCTTCACTCATTCATAAGAATCACCTCCTCATTCCTTAACGTGTTATCATGAGATCACAGCAAATTCAGTCACATCTCCAGATTCCATTTCTAATTCTAATTCTCTTGTTATTTCTACTTCATCTGCAGTTACTTCCTCCACTAAAGTCTTGAATCCTTCAAAGTCTTCCACGAGAGTTGTAATCAACTTCTTCCAAACTCTTAACTTTGATATTTTGACCCTTGCCCATGAATCATGAATGTTCTTAATAGTATTTAGAATGGTGAATGCTTTCAAGAAGGTTTTCATTTGACTTTGCCCAGATTTACCAGAGAAATCACTATCTATGGCAGCTGTAACTTTACAAAGTGTATTTATTAAATAATAAGACCTGAAAGTATAAATTGCTCCTTGATTTATGGACCACAGAATACATGCTGTTATCAGGCATGGATACAACATGAATATCATTTTCATTTCCATCAGAAATCTTGAGTGATCAGGTATGTTGACAAATGACCAGTATCATTAAATTTTTTTTTTTCTGAGCAATAGGTCTCCACAGTGGGCTTCAAATATTCTGTAAACCATGTTGTAAACAAATATGGCAGCATCCAGGCTTTGTTGTTCCACATATAAAACACAGGCAGAGTAGACTTAACGTAATTCTCAAAGGCCATAAGGATTTTCAGAATGATAACTAAACATTATCTTTAACTTAAAGTCACCAGCTGCATTCACCCCTAACAGAAGAGCTAGCCTATCCTTTGAAGCTTTGAAACCAGGCATTGACCTCTCTCTAGCTATGAAAGTCTTAGAATGGCATCTTCTAAATGTCATTTGTATTTTCACAGAAGAACTGCACTGAAAAACTGTTGTTGAATGTAGCCGCCTTCATGGATTGTCTGAGCTGGGTCTTCTGGAGAGCTTGCGGCAGCTTCTGCATTGTCGCTTGCTGCTTCACCTGGCACTCTTCTGTTAACGAGGACAGCATCTTTCTTTAAATTTCATGAATCAACCTCCAAACTTTCATTCTGCAGCTTCCTCAACTCTCTCAGCCTTCGTAGAGTTGGAGAGAGTTAGGACCTGGCTCTGGATAAGGCCTTGACCTAAGGGAATGTTGCAGCTGATTTTATCCTCTGTCTATACCACTAAAACTTTCTCCATATGAGCAATAAGGTTGTTCACTTTCTTTTAAGTGATATGGCAGTTCTTTAAGCAAGAAGGCTGTGGCACCTTTGATTTTATTCAAGAACTTTTCCTTTATATTTGCAACATGGCCAACTGGTACAAGAGCCCCAGCGTCCAGCCTAGCTCAGTTTTTGATGTGCTTTTCCAACTAAACATAATTTTTAGAATTTGATTTAAGGTGAGAGACATGTGACTCTTCCTTTCACTTGAACACTCAGAAATGGTTGTAGGGCTATTAATTAGCCTAATTACAATGTCGTCGTATCTCAGGGAACAGGGACCTGAGGAGAGGGAGAGATGCTAAGGAATGGCCCATTGGTGGAGCAGCCAGAACACACACAACGTTTATCTATTAAGTTTGCCATTTTATGGGCTGCAGTTTTTGGTGTCTCAACATAATGGTAACAGTAACATCAAAGATCACGGATCACAGATCACCATAACAAATAAGATAATAATCAAAAAGTTTGATGTATGGTGAAAATTACCAAAATGTGACACAGAGACATGATGTGAGCAAACGCTGTTGGAAAAATGCAGTATCTTCAAAGTACAATAAAAAGAAGTGCAGAAAAATTGTACATGGAAATTAATTTGAATAATTCTCAGTAAGCTTTCAACACATGGATCTCCAGGATTGGCTCTTTCAGCAGCAGGATCATTTTAGTCAGTTTCCAATGAGGTTAATGTTTTCAACCTCTGTGTACTACGTATACTTTTGTTTAAACAGTTAATTCAGAATAAATAATGATAGTTCATTAGGTGAAAATAAAGAACTGAAGTCAAGTTACTTTCATTCTTTCATTTCATGTGAGCATTTAAAGATTTTAAATATATCTATAGACCAGAATACCGAAAAAAGAACACAAAGTGTGATTTGTAATTTTTTTAAATAAATGCAAATTTAGCTCCTGCAAGAAGTATTTGGCTGAGTTTGAACAAAATCTATTCATTGAAATTCAATTCTTTTCATTCTAATTGTTTTAAAACAAAAGAACATAGCAAGAGAAACGATTGTTCATAATTATTACACAATTTTTATGAGAATTGATGTTGTCATATGCAAGACACAGGTGCTAGAAACGATTTGCTCAGGTTGTCATGTATACTAGGTAGGCACTGAGGGGTGATCATTCAGGAGTTTGATGTAAATAACGTACGTAAAATGGTGTGGCTTTGGTACAAAATGAATATCTCAGTTTAGTAGGAAATGAAGTTGTTAAAAGAGGCAGAGGCTGTAAATTGATATTGTATCCAGCTTATAACTTAGCAAGTCTTTTCCTTGATTGATTGCTATATTTGCTTATTCATTCCTTCAATGGTTATTTATGGAGTCTTATTATATTCTAGGTATTTACATCAGCACTGAGAAAACAGAGATGAGAGAGAAACACTCAGGGTCTATCTTCACAGTTCATGTAGCTTAACTTCAAAAATTATACCTAAGAGAAATTGAAAAGCCACACAGTTAAAATGGCTAACTACATAGATACCCGATGCAACTAATAAAAGCACTTCTGTCATTGGACTGTAAAATTTTTATAATGAAGGCTCACATGTAAGTAGCACATGAAAGACCATAGTGTTTAGTGACCTATAAATTATTTTTACCCATACTTTAGAAGAGCTATTTTTCATATCTCCAGGTTAAATTTCTAGTCTTATTATTGCTACATGAAGTATAAGCAGGTAATCCAAGTCAATTTGGCAGTTGTTTGCTTAGTTTTGGTTTATTGTCTGGGCGTTCAAGTGTAGCCGCCCAACTTTGCTTTTCAGAAATTCTAAAGAATTTAAGGAAATATTTATGAACTCGTCTATAATAATGACGTTATTCATGTTAGAATAAAACATGATGCCACCTCAATATTTTTTAGTTTCTCCAAAGTAATTACTACAGTTACTTTTAGGACCATTGAATCTTACTCATCTACACAAAGCCAAGCTGCTGGAAGGGAAATATTTTTCTTCTTTTTTCTTTTTCTTCTTTCCTTTTGCTTTCTTTTATTCTCTTTTATTTTTTCTCTCTCTTCCTTCCATCTTTATGTTTCCCTCTCTCTGCCTCTCTCAGGAAAGATGTCTTTGCTGAACTATATATGAACAATATGCCTTCACTGAACCATAAGAATTTCTGTCACTAGATTTGTGGTTGCTTTTAAAAAAGAAATCTATTGATAGGTTTCAAAATCAAAATGTATTACCTTTTATAAAAAAAGCTTCATATAAATTCATAGAATGAAATGGGTGATTTTTAGCAATCTCAGAATAGCAGTACATTTACTACAAGTATATGGTTGTGGTTTTTATCCCTTGTCAGCTGTCCAGTTATTAGTCTATGTTTAAAAAAAAACACAATATGAATTAAATTCTATCCTATCAGAATTAGAATATTTTTCATCTAAATATTTAGATTGATACTTATTGACTTATTGTTAGTAAAATTGCCTTTGAAACTTCAGTTGCGATATCACCTCAATGGTATATTTAAACATTATTTGGACATTATTTATATGTCTGGTTATGCTTTCTCATAGCAGTGTACACACAAATCTTCAAAAATGATGTCACATTGAATTGGATGATTCTGTTGTTTAAAACTAATATAAACCATTTAAATTATGGAAAGAAGTTTGTTAAATGGTACTTAAGTAGAGTTTAGACAGCTACCTAGGTTGCCACACAATCATGATGACTTCTAGAGGACAGCTCTTCCTAGTCTTCCTTTAATCATTTCTGATTTCGCTAACTGACCCTGACCAATAAAACACTATCTTCCTTATTTTGACACCAGTATAGAATGCAATTGAGGATTGTGCACAATGGAAACTATCAGAGTACGCACAGTTGGAAACTTTGTGTGATTACTTATGAGAAGGGTTGATTTATTTTCTACCATAGAATAATGTGTATGGAAAACAAATTGTCTAAGCTCATACTATTTGAACACTCGTCTTTTCAGATTCATGTGTCCCAGTGTAAGACCACAGTGCTCTCTCTTCACAAAGACTCATGTCTTTCAAAGATCATCGTCTGTTCCAACACCTAGCTTGTCTTCAATTTCAGACAAATCTTGGTACACATCAAACTTATTAACATCTACGTGAAACTATGCGTAAAAGCAGCCTCCAAATTCTTAGGAACACTTGCCTAAGCATTCCCTTTAGAGGAATGAGTGAGACTTAGTCAAAATGATGCTCTCTTTTGCTCAATGAAGTTAGATTTATTTGGTCAACAAGTTTCCTAGACCAGCTTTGTATGGTGGCTTGGTGTTGGGGTGGGGGCTGCAACACTGCTTAGGAGGTAAGAGTCAAAGAAGAACATTAATTAACTCACTGTGTATTAAGCATTTGAATCTAACCTGGAATTAAGGAACTCTCATCCAAAATACTCTCAACCACCTGTTTTCTCTCTCCCTCCATTATATGGGCTTCAATAAATACTCATTTTCTAGTTGAACTCAGGTGTCCTTCTTTTCTTCATCTGAATTACATAATCTGAAATTGAAAGAGAAATTGAGAAAACTAAACTCACAATTTACCATTTAAAATCCACAAAATTTAACAGCACACACAAAACTACCTAGAAACTGCTACTATGGTCCAGCAAGTTGCTTTCTTATTCTGTTTCATGACATATATTTTGCTCTAAAATCTTCCAAATCTTTCTTTCCCTTATTCCCACTGAAGGCTTTGCTTTCTCACTGAGAAAACAGAAGCACTTGACTGGAAATCATCACTCTTCCATATTATCTACACCTACATCAGTGTACTGCATTTCTGTGTGTTATCGTGTACAAAATGTCCCTGCTCCTTACAAAAGCCATTCCCTCCATAAGCAAACCATAAATCAAATAAAAATGCCTGATAAAATGAAATATTTTTTTCTAAAATACTTATTTTAAAATAAGTGTTCTTGGCAAACAGCTTATGTTTTTCTCCAAATCAGTTTTTTTTAAGAGATAGGGCTCAGTATATTCATTGAAAAAAATTAGCCAATTATTGTTTTTTCTTGAAGTTGAACTAAGTCTTTCTAAACTTTAATCAAAGAGTAACTTGTTTAAAAAGGAAAAAGAAGCTAAAATTTCAGGGCATAATTTAGGAACTTTTAGGAAAGTACATCAAGTTAAGTATGCCTCACTAAACATTAGATTGTCCAATAGAAAAATGTTCATTTTAGAAATTTATCTTAACGTTTACACAACTCAATTGGTAATAGTGACATGAAAAGGCTGAATGTTGTTCTTTTACCACAAGTCATCTATGTTAGTTAAAATTTAGTTAAGGCTTAAGAGTAAAGAGCTTCTTAAAGTCAATTTATAATATTCCTTTGTCACTTATAAACCAAAGACTTTTCTAGTCATAGGCTATTACTTTATGTTCCCTTGAAATTTTCCCTTCTTAAAATACATCTCTTCAGCACTCCACATTCATGTGTATATTTGCATATTGATGCATATGCATATATACATACAGATAATTCACATAGAATTTTATAAAATCATCCAAAACAATTAACATATATATTTGCCCAAAAGCTTGGGTTATAAAAGAACTTAAACAAGACAGAGACCCAAAATAAGTATTATCAATTCTAGTCAAGAATTTGGTAAACCACTTTTGGCTTAAGATAACGTATCTGAACTGTTAAAATTTTCATGTCTGAAACTTTAGTTTCTAATAGAGAACTATCAAATACCCTCAAACCATTAAATCGAACCCAGCCAAAAATAACTGGTGGTCCCTGGAAGACTCCAAATTTGATATATTGGTAGTTTGTCTCAAAATCAATTCCTTACTTATGCACATTATTTTAGATGTTTTTGTTGCCTTAATATAATCATTTAATAAACAGTAAGGGAAGGTGTAACCATGAAAACATTAAAAGATAATGTATTTAATTTTATGCTTATAAAGATTTGAACTTGTAAAATTGAACAATGTGGGGTCGAGAGCTTTATGGTCAGAAGTACATTAAATGTAAGATTATTTCAAAGTTTATCTTACAATATGATAAAACTGATAAATACAGAAAGCAACTGAAATACACTGCATTTATTTTTAAATAGCCACCATAAGGATAAATACCAAATGAATAAACATTTGTTAGAATACATGTGTATATTTTCTGTAGAATGGGTTACAGGAATCATGTTTAACATTGATTGTCTCATAAAAAAAAAACAGAATAATTTTACAGTGGATTTGGTTAAAAAAAAAAAGCTAGACTGAAAGTTAGAATTGAAGTAATCAATGATAATCTAACATGTGACCTAGATCACATCACTTAAAATGCCCAAGTGATGGATTTCATGTTTTCTTATAAGTTAAATAATTTTAAATCAGTAAAAGTAATATCCGAAGTAGTAAATGTCTACTGTGTGCTATAAAAAGCCAGCAGGAAAGACTTCTGAATTCAGCCCTGACTCCCTAGAAGGCACCTGGATGCCTTAGTGAAGACTGTGCAGAGTGAAGACAGAGACACTGTCTGCCTTACAGCCCGCTGACGCTCTGACACGCTTCGTGGACGAATAATGAGTTGGATCATATACTTTGGTGGAGGAACTGGGGTAGACTTGGAGAAGCCATCCTAATGAGTCAAGGGCCTCGTTAAGATGCCAAACTAAAAGTTTTGGTAAGGCTTGTTTTCATAGTAAGTCAAAACAAAGATCTATAAAGAAAAGGAGAAAAAATATATAAACATGGCAACATATCGTTCTGTGTGTAATTTTGAAATCAGGCAGAGAAATAGTGCTGAATTGAGGTACAATTCGTATTGAACAATTCCTTCAAAAGCCTTGTAACTGGATAAAAGAAATTTGTCATGTATGGGTACAGAGATCAATTTCAGTTTATTTCTTAGGAAACGCTTCCTTGCTTTGAAATAATTTTTTCTGTAAGTATATAATACCAACGCATGCTAATTTTAAGGATTTATACATTGTCATGGAGGTACTGAAATCTGAGCTGTCCTCTGATAATTTTATCCCTTAAAGATTTTTTTTTCACTTTGTTTTTACTGAATTATATAGAGTAAGATAAGAGGGAAAGAATGTGTGTAGGAAAAGATAAATATGAACTCTTGGTATAAATATTACTAAATTATACAATTTCAGAATTAGAACATGTGTGATGATAAAGCATCCCTTAGTTTTCTGGAATATAATTATTTTTTCTTTAATATGGAAAATTTCCTAGCTATTGAAGCATTGTTTATAGTAATAGGAACCGTATAAGTAGAATAAATTAGTATTAAATGGGTTACCTGTAAAAAGGTAAAGAATAAGATGTAAAACATTAGCATAAGTGACATTGTAAGTAACATGGTGTCCAAACTCCAATACATATGAAAGCAAATTTGGGAAGGGGCTAATCATGTTTGGCAATACATTCCCATTTAAAATTCTGGTGACAAATGCAATCATCACTTCCAACTCTGAAAATTTTAATATCTTAACTTATATAGAATTATAAACTGTAACCTATGGAATTTAGTTACAAGGCAGAATGTACCAAAGTACAACTCGATTATACTCTTTTGTCAGATCATTTATTTCATGACCTGCTTCTGTTAACAATATAAATATTAGCCTGAAACATAAAAGTAATGATAGCCATGGGAAGACAACTCTATCTAGTAAGTGAAGAAATTGTAGTTGTATGAATAGTGCGTTGTATTTTGAGAGGTCTAAAGACACAGCCTAGAGCCATTGGTTATGTCCCGTCAGAAAGCAATGATTCTATCACAAACAGTGATTATTGTCATTATTCTTCACATGGGATCCTGAGGCCAAATGACTTAAAGAGTGAGACCTGTCACCTATAATTGATTTAACAAGGACAATACCAGTGAAGGACTTGCATTCACACTGTCCCCTTTAAATACTCCTCTCTCGAGGACCTCACAGCTACAACTGGCTTGATAAATATCTCAGACAGCCTTTATCTTTATCTAGCAGTTCTGAGAATTTCTTATTGACAATATCAAGGGCTTTAGGGAGGGGTTCTGCATAATAAATGTGCAAATACAGTTACAGAAGGGTCTTTGAAGGATAATGCTTTTTAATTTAATTGATGGGTTATAGGAAAAGGTAGTGAGCAGTTTGCCAGAGAATCTAACTCCACAGTGCCAAGTCTGTGACTCAGAATTTTACATTATAAGCTGTTCAGACTATACTGAGAGGCGATCCAAACACAGAAACATCTGAAACGTCAATATTGAATCCATTTACATAAATCATATGCAAGGAGTCTTCTAATCTTAACACATACACCAGCAATACTCAGGCTGAGGCCTCGGGGAGGAGGTAGATGACTGGTATTTGATTAACGGGATGTAATTTCACATAGTTAGATGCTCATCTTAACAGAACTTGATATATTGGCCCTAAAAGGCTTTAGGCAAAATAGAAGGAAACATAATAAAAGTAAATAAACTTAGAGCTGCATTAGCCCCATCCCTGCACAAGCCTGGGAGGTAAGGTGTCTTACCTGCTGAAAAAATATTTTTTCTCATTACTTAATTAGCCAACTGGATTTAGTCAGTCAACTGTCAATTTAAATAGGCTTATAGAATTCTCTGTGAAGAGGCTCAGTTTTGGGAAATTAATGCAGATCTCAGTGATAACCATCCATTGAAAATTAATGGGAAGATTTCCAGCTACCACCCATCTTTTGCATGTGGAAATGCTGCTTTACTTGATAGAGCCACATTCTGGGCTTGCCTTTGACGTGATTTATCAGAAATAGGTGCTTGAATATGTGTTTAAAGTCTATCCTCAGTTGTTTTCAATAGGAAACATTTTCTCAGAAGTAAGTACAGTTGACCCTTGAACAACTCAAGGGTCGGGGGCACTGATCCTCTGTATAGTCACAGACCCACGTGTTAACCTACAGTTGGTCTTCGGTATCCAGACTCCCTCCATACCCTTCATTCTTCATTTGAGGATTCAACCAGCTGTGGATCATGGAGTAACATAGTATTTACTATGGAAAACAGGACCACTTAGAAGTGGACCCCTGCAGTTCAAATCCATGTTGTTCAAGGGTCAACAGTAGCTTTAGACTACATGATGGCTCATAAGAAAATTGAAGCATTTCAAACAGACCTAACCCCAGATGTCCTTTTTTTTTTATTGTAAACATATTCTTTTCGTCAGAGTTAATCTCTGGGAGTCATTCTTAGTATGAGGAGCAATGCATTTATCAAATAATTAGTGTTATTATCATAAGGTTGTCCTTGTGCTTTTATATTCAATATTATTATATCATAAATTTCAAAAATTAGATGTATGTGAGGCAAATTATCTATCATTTGTTTATCCTATATGATATTCGGCTTTATCTAAAGCACTGACCATAGTAAGCCTAATTGATACCATAAGCCCAGAAATACAGGGCAATTCACTGAACCAGTTAGTAGAGTCCTGTTAATTGCACCTGGGACAATTTTAACCTTCAGAATAGAAACTGGAGCTAAATGTTAAGTTCTGGGTTCAGTTTGGACAGGCATCACCTTTTATTAAGGAAAACTAACTGGAAACTTAGATAAGATGATCAAACAAGTAACATAGATGTGGTGGGAGTAAAGCGCTTTCCCTCCGATGGAGAAAGGCTGTTGATTCTTTTTTTTTTTTTTTTTGTAGAAATGTTTGTTCTCCCAAATGTGATCTTATGAGGAACAATATATAAATATATCAAGCTCATAAATTAGTTCTGGTTTAACAAAGAGGTGGATGCTAAGTCATTTTAATCTCTCCCCATCTCCCATCATCCAAGGCTTCCTCGAAGGGACTTCTATCATACCTTCGTTTTCTTTAGTTGAAAGACAGTCTCACCTAAAGAGAAGTACATGAACTTCGGTGCTGGTCAAATATTTGCAAATATTTACTCTGACACTTTTGTGCTGTGTGACCCAGGCATAAATAACTTATCAGGGCTTCTTTTTGTGCAGGAGAGGATTAGCAATAATGTGGGAAAACTGTCTGTCACATGGTTATGGTCATCAGCATCACCACCACCACCACCACCACCATCAGCATCAGCATTAACATTTGTGAAGCACTTTTCCTAAGGGGCAATGGACTACTGATTAAACAGGCTATGGGAGCCTAACTGCCCAGGTCAGTAGGCTGGTTCTTCCATAAACACCTAGGAGATGTCCAGAAACCTGCCTCACTTCTGCCTGCTTCAGGATCTCCTCGCTACAAAAATGTAGCTAATTGTCTAGAACAGTGTCTGCCCACAGGCCAGTGCCCTATGAGCTCTGCCATTAGCATTATTTCTACTCGAGATATAATTATTGTTCATATCATGTAGATTTTTTAATAAGGATTAAATGAATTTATACATAAGGTGCTTAAAAGACTGTCTTGCATGTTTTAAGTGCTCCATGAATGTCGCTGCAATTAATGTGAATGTTCAATCGTCATGACAGGTGAATTAGGTGGTTAGTATTAGCATCATGATGTACATTAGGTATGAGTGGTAGTCATCAATATAATATCAAAGTCAGTTGTAACTTTCACGCATTTTTCTATGAGACATTTTTGCAGTCTCATAAATCACTATTTACTTGAGAATAATCATTTCTCCACATTAGCAATATTTCACGTTTTTC
This sequence comes from Vicugna pacos, assembly GCF_048564905.1. Taxonomy (NCBI): domain Eukaryota; kingdom Metazoa; phylum Chordata; class Mammalia; order Artiodactyla; family Camelidae; genus Vicugna; species Vicugna pacos. Next base: position 6,404,424 of record NC_132994.1, on the reverse strand, counting down.
TGCATTTTCTATTTAAGGAATGGCCTATGAGTGTTTCAGTTGAGGCAAGACTGGAAACTTATTCTCCTGACTGAAATAGATCAGAGTATGTCTGCAAGCAGATTGGCCATTTTTATTGAAAAAAAATGTTTGCTGAGATTTTAAAAGGCAAAAAATATTTCCTGCATGGCCTAATGCCTTCCACCAAAATCAATTCTACTAAGGGTTGTCTGGGGATATTCTGCTAACTAGCCCAATATACCTCAGGTCTTGAAAATTTGCTGATGTTTTAATGTTGATGCTTGTTAGTATTAATCATGCATGTTTTATTGCCTGATGCAGTTCCCTAACTCTTGGTATGTTCTCTTCTCAACCAGTGTCTGAAGTCCTTGGGGACCAAAGATATTGTTCCCAGCATATGGATTTTGAACAAAATCATTGTTCTACCAACAGGCGCCAACTAGGTTATTTCTAACAGCCAGCACTTTCAGGCCTTGAGTGTCATCAAACAAATGTTGTGCTGAAATCCTTGGTCAATCCAAATGGCATTCAAGTTTTGAGCTCTTGAATGACAAATGGTCATGCATTGCTGTTAAAAAATTGAATAACAGGTCTCTGTGCCCCAGTGTAAGTTGGGCTTTGTTGCTTGGACCTCAAAGCAACGCTAGTTGTATCCACAAGGATGCAGTATTTTAGTGCCATCAGAGTTCTCAGGTAACCTTTGTAATCATGAGTCTCTAGGACTTGACACAATTGCCTGGGGGTTGGGTCAGGGACCCATGTTATAGAAAAACTCCAGGACACTCAATTCATATCACTGGAGGACATGGCCATGAAGTGGTCTTATGTAAAAGCTTCATTAAAAATGACTCCCTTCAAGAACTTCCACACAGAGTACCAAACAGAAATAACCATGTTTGAATCCCAGTCAAAAGCAGGGTTTTGACTGAAGCTGAGCATTATTTCAGCCCGTTTATTGCTATTTGGGGCATAAGCATGTATCAGTTTTGATACTGGAGAGGTTGTCCACCTCTCAGTGCAATAATAGACAATCCACACATCACCCAAGCACGCCATAAGAATGCAGTAGTTCAGAGCTTCTAGAGCACAGTCCTTGCATTGGAATCCTGGCTGCATGACTTTGGAAAAGTTAGTTAAACTTTCTGCACGTCAGTCTCTTCATACTTAAAATGGGATTAATAATACAAATACAACTCAGAGAAGTTTTCCTAAGTAGAAAAAAAAAGCTCAAGTTAACTACTCAAAAATCAATAATTATTACTGAAAAAGTGATTGCAAAATTACTTTTATCACATTCTTAACAAATTATTTTCCTCCAGAAACTGCATATATTTTAAGGTAGGTTGTAATATTAACTCATCCTTGTCTTAAAAGAGAGGCAGTGAATGGCAAACTATGTGAATATGTACACTATAAATTATGACACATAATGTATGGATACAACCTTTGTGATTTTGCAAAATGGTGCACACATGTATTAATCCACAAATATTTCCATATTGATATTAATAAAGAACACATTACTTAAGAACAAATATTCTATAACTTGATTTGGTAGCAATAAAAAAAATCTATGTGTACGTACGATTATATAGCAGTGGGATTATATGGTAAAAGGTTCTCTTGATTGTTTTTATCTTATTTGTTAGCCTTTATTTTCAGTCTGTGTTACATATAATCAGAAATAATAAAGCTATGGTAAGTTTTATTTTATTATAAAAAAGATATACGTGAGTATTCTGAGCTGAAAAACTTTTATATTAGCTTATTTATTTTAAATTTTTAAAAACATGTGAGGAAAGAAGTCATCTCGTTTTAGCTAACATTTCAGTCAAATAGGAGTAAAGTTATTTAAATAGCATATTTGCATTTTACATAAAATATGGTAATAGAGGCTGCACCTGTAGTCTGAATATTTTGAAAATGAGGTGCTCGGCTTTTCTTAAAATGTTTAACATAAAAATATAAGATTTCATAAACTTGTTGACAGATGTATAATGTAATTCACATTTGCAGAGCCCTCTCCCACTTTTAAGTAGTGTGATCTCTTATTTATTTTTTATTTCATATGTCATAGTAAGTGATTTATGCCTTTTCTAAATATACTCAAGTGGTGGTAATTTTTAATCTACAACTAAATTTTCTATTAAATATCCTCTGTTTTTTTTGAAATGATAATAGTTTTCCTCTTAAGACTTTAAGAAATGCTCACAAATACCAGCTCATATTGTGCACAACAATTTGGAGGAATATGTCTGATCTTGAAGAGATAAAGATGCTCTGTTGGATCTATTTTGGATCATAGAATATAAAGAGTATGCCTTTCATACTGAACCGTTTGGCAGTTTCTAGAGTCGTCTTGTAAGAGACATTTAAGCACTTACAAAAGGGGTACAAAATCATAAAAGTAGAATAGTCACCCCATTGTATTCTTAGTGGAAATGCGTGTAATAGCACAGCATGGTTACAGACTTACTTTGAAAACTCTCCTCCAAATACATTTTATAAGACTCACCAAGGGAAACAATTTGCGTCTCAGCACACCGTGGACTATGGGACCATTTTCTAAGACTGTTTTACGTGTGACTCAGTTCTAGAGACAGGTCTTTGTGGCACTTTCAATAATTATTGTCTTCAAAAAGGGAATGAGACAGAACTACTTGACAAGAAATTTAAACAGATTTTATTTTAGTCAGAGTCAAAGAATATAATCCAATAATATAAACAAATAAAATCTGTTATGCTTTATTCCTTAATTAAAATCACAAAGTGATGTTTATTTGATTATATAACTTTTGTTAATGTCATGAGGATTTGGATTGGATTACTATCCCAGGTTTAATTTAAATGAAACTCTCCTTTCTTCTCCCAGTTACCAACTCACCACAGCCAATCAAATCCCTCAAGCCAAATACTAGGGCTCGTCTTTAGCAACTTGTTCCTGTATCCTCTGCACAGTCAAGCCATCAGCAGGTTGATTTTAACACCAAAATATATCTTGATTGTTTACTTTTATTTCTACTGTCACCACCACAATCCAGGTCATCGTCACCCAGTGTCATCTTCTACCATCTGAAATAGTCCTCTGCCTCCTTTCCCTGCTTTTTTCCTCTTTTCTTTTAGCTTTAATTTATTTAAACGAAGCAAACAAACAAACAGGCCACTCATTCCTCTCACCCTTCACCCTCTGCTTCTGGCAACTGACAAGCTCTTCTTTGTATCTATAAGATAATTGTTTATTTATTATTTACTTTAGTTTTAGATTCCACATGTAAGAGAGATCATACAGTATTTATCCCTCCCTGTTTGTGTCATTTAGCATAATGCCCTCGAGGTCCTCCTGCTACTGTGCTTGCTTCTTTATAAGCTGCTCCCAGCATAATATTGTCAAGTATACCTGAGGTCTTACAATTCTGCTACTTAAAACCCCTTCCATAGTTCTCTTTGAGCAATCACATTTAGAGTAAGATCTAAATTCTCCACTTTGTCATAGAGATCCCGGTAAAGCCACTTGTGTCTACATCTCTACTCTTGTTTTCTGACTCTCCCCGCCCCCCTCTCCTCCCTCTGTCTCACTATCACTCTGCCCCCTTCCCATGTCACACGTTCACACCACAGTAGTCACCTGTGTGACCCGCCTCTATCTAGCTCCACTGCTTCCTGCCTCTGAAACTTGGACTTAGTAGTTCCTGTTGCTTGGAACAGTCTTTCACTATACATTCATTTCAAATCCCCTACATCATTACATCTTCAGTCTGGCCTGACTGATGGCCGGTCTTTACAAGCAGCGCCTACATCCTTCCCCCTTTTATCACTAACTGGGCAATTGTCAGCCCAGGTTATCTTGAGCATTTTTGTTACCCTTACACAGAATGTAAGATTTTGAAGACAAGAGACTGTGTGTTTTCTCCATTTTACTGTGGCCCCTCCTTGTCAGCCATTGAACTTTCCACAGGTGGATTTGGTTACCCTCAGTCAAGTGCAGTCTGAAAATGTTAAATGGGGAATTCCAGAAATAAGCACTTCGTAAGTTTAAATTGCACACCATTCTGAGTAGTGTGATGAAGTGCCCTGCTCTTCCACTCCTTCTTGCCCGGATAGCCAACCATCGACATCATCATTGTTCCGTGATCCAGGTTCACCAAAGAAGTTGATGCTCTTCCTGACCTCTCTTCAGAAGGTCACCAGTAGCCTCACGCCACATCACAACGCCTACATTGCTCACCTCACTTCATCTTATCACGTCAGCATTTTATCATCTCGCATCATCACAAGAAGTGTGAGTGCAGTACAATAAAATATTTTGAGAGAGAGAGAGACCACATTTACATAACTTTTATTATAGAATATTGTTATAATTTTTCTAATTTGTTATTAGCTTTTGTTGTTAATCTCTTACTGTCCCTAATTTATAAATTAAGCTTTATCACAGGTATGTATGAATAGGAAAAAAATACTATATATTGGGTTCCATGCTAAATATGGTTTCAAGTATCCACCAGGGGTCTTGAAAGCTCATGGAAAAGAGGGACTACTGTATATGCCAAGCACTTAAGGCAGTGATTAACAGGTGTGCTATGTGACACTGTGTGATGTGTTACCTGAATATGTGGACTATGAGCATAAATGTTAGAGCTGATAGAAATGAAAATATGTAAGCACAGTTCATATATCCAAACATAATCCCAGATTTCAAATGTAATTGATCTTTAATTTGCCTAAAAAATCCAAGGTGTTTTTAAAATTGAAGATGGCCCATCTTTTATGACACTTAACCAAAAATTTGCTTTATCTTGCACATTGTTTTCATTAAATTAACTAAAGTCTATACTGAATGTATTGTATTTATGAGTTAAAGAGGCCAAACCCAAGATCATGTTATACATGGAAGCATCCTCATTTTTAACTTTGTCAATAAAATACATTGATTTAAATTGTTTCATTTGAAAGAACATGCCCACAGTTATAAAAGGAACCATTTTAAGGGAAACAAACACACAGATACACTCATAGTTTCAAATCTAGTTTTTAAGCAAAAACATAGCTGTATTTTCTATCCTAAATGCTTCCAACTTCTTCTTCATGAGATTCCACTTTATTTTACAAAAAGTGCAGATAAAAAGATTTCACCAGACTTTTAGACTTCCGAAGAGAGTGAGTACTATAAGGAAGCTATAAACCCCGCATTGCACGTTAGCAGTTCAAGTATTACTTTGAATTACAACATTTTCAAAAGCTGACAAAAATCTAATACACTCTCTTTGAACTGGAGTTGCTCTGGTTATTCTCACTCATATTTCCTGGAGGGCAGATGATGTAGCATGGTTAAAAATTTTGGACCAAGGACGTAATGATTCCTCCCTGGCATTCAGGTATTAAACATGAGTTATAGAAAGTGATTATCCTTGTCACCTTGCCGGAAGTAATGATGTTCTGTTTTTTACAGAGCTATCAAAAACCTGCTGTGTCAGAGATGAGTATGATTTCAGGTTACTGCCAAGCATACAAATGTAAGGTCTTGATTCAAATCACACTTTGAAGATCACTGAAAACATACCAAGCCGATTTAGAATTTTATACCACATGTTTTACATCTGACATAAACATTAGTATTTCTCTTTTAGATATTTTATATCATCAAAGGTCACTTTAGCCAATGTCTAAGCAAATGATATTGCTGGTGTGAATCTAGGGGAAAAAAAAAACTATCTTAACCAAGTTACTTGAATCATTCAGACAAGAGAATAAAGAATCTCTCATGTTACTTAGGCTCATGAGAAACAGAGGTAGGATATATAAAAAAATTAGATGTCCTTTTTTTTATAGCATTTATTTCCCTGCATATGAGCACTTTCCTGACAAAAGTAATGCTTAGATACAATAGCATTTAATTATTTTAAAACAAGATTTGTAAATATTTGTGACTTGCAAATAAACCACTACCACTTCAAGTTATTTCTGGACATATAACTGGTATGGCATTTCAATTCTTGTCTTATTTTACTTTCAACTTTCCACCTAATTATTTTGCAATACTCTGTGGAGAGTCTATTGCATTATTCTTTTAAAAACAACTGATATTCAAATGTGTTTCAAAGTATTCCTGGGCAGAAAAATGGCAAATATCCTTCTAATAAAAGCAGTAAATATATATTCACTTCTTGCTGTGAAGAAGTAATTTTGTCTTCATCCTCACCAAAACAAAACAAAACAATGTTTTATTTACACAAGAATTAAGTGATCTAGAAGTAATACATAAATAAGTCACGGGATGATGAAGTAATATCAAGGAAAAACGAAATCAACATGTTATGCCTTCAAAATCTTCTTTCCTCTTTCTTTCTCTTCCAAATGGAAATAAAATTTAAGACATGAGCATTTAGATAGTCATTGCCAGTTTTTTTTCCCTTCTATTTTTTAAGGAACTAGTTGTTTCCATGGTTCACATGATAGTTCAAGAGAATCAGTGAACCTAAGACATGTTCCTTTTGAAACAGAACAATTAATCAAGGAAAAGTTTCTTCTTGATAAGTTAGTACATTTAATTGAAAGTCCATTTTTTGATGTGACTATTACCTTGTAGTCTATACAAAAGATGTGATAAATTTAAGGATCTTTAGAGAAGGAGGTTATCCTGGATTATCTAGGTGGGCGCTCAGTGTATTAACATGTATCCATAGAGGAGAGAGGCATGGGGAGTTTTGAAACAACTACACAGAAGAGAAGACACATCAAAAAGGAGACGACAAAGGGACTATGGAAACAGAACCATCTACAGTCACCAGAAGCTGAAATAAGTAAGGAATGGAGCCACCTCGAGAGCCCATGGAGGGAGAGCAGCCCTGCCAACACCTTGATTTTCTACTTCTGGTCTTCAGAGAGATACAATTTCTGTTACATGCTGCTTAATTGCAGTGATTTTTTTTTTTTATGGCAATCTTGGGAAACTAATTTAGATTTTGGTACCAGAAGTGGGTTGCTGCTGTATAACAAATACCTAAAAAATGTGGAAGTGGCTTTGGAATTAGGTAATAGGTCAGGACTCAGAAGGAAGTGAAGGGTATACATTCAATCAAATCTATCCTTGTTTGACAGAAGCAGAGAGAGTTTTGAGATTGACACGCAGAGAAGACAGAGAAAAAGAGGAGGCAATGGGATGATGCAGGCAGAGACTGGAGTGATGTGGCCACAAGCCAAAGAATGTCTGCAGTAACCAGGACTGGATGAGAACAGGAACACATTCTCCCTACAGCTCTGGAGGGAGTTCCATCTTGTCAACATCTTGGTTTTCTGGCCTTCAGAAATGCAAGAGAACAAATTTTTGTTAATGTGAGCCACCCTTTCTTGATACTTTGTTTAGGCATTCATAGAAAAATGTTTGGTTTATGTAAATGTAGGGCCAGCTACACAAGTCTGCAATTTGTAGGGCAGGCTGTTAGGAAGGGTGGACTGGAAATTTGGGGGCATAAACTGATGCTGCTGTGCACACATGCAGCATCTTTCTTGGGGATCCCTCAGTTCTGCTCTTAAAGCCTTTCAGATGAGTGGATCTGACCTGCAGGACTATTGAGGATAATCTCCATGACTTAAAGACAACTGATTGTAGATATTAACACATTTGCAAAGTACCTTTACAACAACACCTCCATAAATCTGCATAACTGGGTACTATGCCAAGCCAAGTCAACACATCAAAGTGAGCATCACTCTGACAGAACAGGTGTGAGCACAAAGAAGAGACTGCAGCTGGACGATGTTACAGAGTTTGAAATGTTGGGAATATAAATGAAAATGTTGCCCCTTAAAACGCAAAGGAAAAGGAGTAGGATTATTCTGTAATAGATAACAGATGAAGCATACTATAAAAAGGATGCTTAAAGTGCACGTTGATGTTTTTATTCATGTACATATCAAATTTTGGTGACTCTCCACAAAGAAGTAGAATATATTTGTCTGTCTGTCTGTCTGTCTATCTTGTGTGTGTGTGTGAGATTGTAGTGTTGATCTGTTGAAAGTATATGTAAAGATTTTTACTCCTCCACTTTCAAATCAGGAAAATATGCAAATGAGACCCAGTAAAAGCATGGGCAAATGAGAGTTTACACAACGTTCTGACTTATTATATAGAATGGTAAAAATGAAGAATGAATAAGGATACACTTATTACTAGAGAAGTGTTATTTTTCAGCTGTTTTTTTTTTTTGAACAGATAAGGCAAAGAGACTACCACCCTCTTCAGTGTTTACTTGCAGTGCTGTGTGCAGTGCTATCATGAGACTCTGTCTTACAAGCTTTATATTCTGTAATATAAAGTGGATAGACGAAGAAAGTTTGCCTTCACTCTTGATGCCCCACTTTGAAATAGATCTGAAATCCAAATATCCAGAAACAAGTAGAATTAGCTAGTTTCTGATGTCATATTTTGCCTTTAACACAAAAATGTATAAAACAGCAAAAGACATGAAGCCATAGAATAAATTCAGATGCTTTGATTAGTTAGGGTTCGCCAACAGGACATTTCCATTTCGAACTCTGTCTTTGCTTAGTACCCTGAGGTTTTACGAACAACCCAGAGCAACACATAATAGTAAGACTCAGGGTGAATGAGAGGAATGATTTATTTTGTAGAGTATGAGAAGCTGATTATGAAAGGGAATGAGAAAAAAGAATCTGCATGATGCCTTGAGAACAGGAGAATTCTGATACAGTTCAAGTTCAGGAGAGATCACAAATGAAAGTTAAGGATCTAAACATTTATTTTCTTCAAACTCTATTTGCCAGTGTGTCTCTTGAAGCTACACCTTAGTTTGGGTTACTGATACAGAGCATAGCAGGTAAGAAAGTCAAGGGAGATGCAGACAAGAAGGAACGTGTCAAATAGACCAAGACATACAAAAGGCAGAAATATGGACACATTCCTGAGTTAAGGAGGTAATTGCAAATGAATCTAGTCAAAGAATTTGGATGGAACAGGGCTTTGCCTTGTTTCTTTCCTTTTTTAAGGAGAAGCCGGGTTCATCTGGAAGGTCTAAGGAGATCAGACGAAGTTCTGAGAGAGAACATGGCTTTCTACAACTTCCCATCTGCACTTTTCTTCTTTTCTTTTCCTTTCTGAGTAGCAGACTGGAAGCCGTGAGGAAGAACAGGGATGATTCCTGACAGTTTGTGGGATAATTTCTTGGCTCTTTTCACTTCCTATCCACCATAAAAATCACCTCAAGAAAGGGAGACACTCTCTACTCCTTTGCTTTGACTGAACCTTCTAGAGGTCAAACACATACCCATCTCTTCTGTGATCCTGAGCCATTATTAATTGGACCGGGCACACCCAGATGAAGGGGAGGCTTTCCAAATTTCCGTCTAATTCTTCCATTCCCAATGGGACCCAAGATTCTGTACTTCTCTCCCTGAACCTATTTCCCAAGGAAATTAGTAAAATTTATGTAACATGTACTAGCTAGACAGAGGTATCAGCTATCAAGGCTACCTTAGATATGGATAAATATTACCTATGATGGGGTGGGTAATGTGTTCTGAAGATACAGCTCAGGAAAAATAAAGTCTTAAAATACCTTGAAAATTGAGTTTTCTGGGAGAAAATGACAACTGTATTTATACCGAATTAAATGAACTTCTTGGTTGCAGATTTTGAGGACTACCTGCAGCATAAACTCTCTGATAATAGAAGCATTAGGAGGAATGTGTACATTGTCTGGCCTAGAACTTGCTGGTGAACGCATAATGGTGACTGTCATGGGTAAAGGGGATACTTTCTGGACTACAGATCCAGCTGAGATCCAAATCTGACTAAGGTCACCTTGTTAGTGTCTGTAACTGGGACATTTCATCAGATGCTTCCACAGACGATGACCACAGCTCTTTGAAACTCAAAACCCTCTCCAGAAGCATTGTGGGTAATTGGCAGATAACAAGATTCTTCACTCCGTTACACGTACTTGTGACAAATCACAGATCATGAGGCATCAGGGGTTGTCAACGTTTATGCCAGTGCATCTTGAAAATGCTTCCAACTAGACTTCATTTCCCATCTGCAAAACTCTACAAAACCTAGCATCTGATCATAGCCTCTGATGCATTATGAAAGGGAAAATAATTTTGAAGGGATTCTTTTCTACATCTTCACATTTACTTGCTCCTTCATTTGACACAAACATTCTAAGTGTCTACCTTGTGCCAGATACTATTCCAGAGCCTGGCAATGTAGCAGTTAACAAAAGAGACAACGATCCTTCATGTTGAGAAGCATGCATTCTAGTTGACGAGCAGGAATGTACAAAATAAATATAAACCATATTGTATATTAGAAGGTGATACATGTTATTGAGCACAACAATGCAAGGAGGTGGGTAATAAATACATTTCAGAATATTACAATATAAAGCACATTCAGTGCTCCCAATTTAATAAACACAATTTAGTATGTGGTTAGATAGTTCTTTGCCAACTTGAAAATGATTTTCATCATTACTCTAATGCCTAATCTATCACATGGATTTACATAGCATCAGGTCACTAAGGTTTAATCTACACTGGAAACTACTTGGGTTTATTTGTTAGGTCTCTTATATAATTCTAATATTAGACTCAAAACATGGGGAAACTTAGACAAATAAAAACACAGGTCTGTCTTAAGTGCAAATTGAGAATCTTATCACTACATAGTTGGTTTGTTATAGGTCATTTGACACTAAAATTAAAGTCCAAACTTAGAGATAAATACCATCTATTTAAGACTGAGGGTTGATTTTGAATAAATGGATACTTGCTCTTTTTTTTTTAACTGTGTCTTAGCACCCTGTCTTTATGTTGGTTTGGTTTGTTTGGTTTTGTTTATGTGGAGCTTGTGTGATTTCCTACCCTGTTACCCTACTATATAGGTTTAAAAGTATTTTAGGAAACCTATGTTCATATAATAGAAATTTCTTCTGCACTCTGCCTGTGAAATTTCCTGTTTACACAAAAGTCTACCAAAAGTTAAAGCTGTCCTTGAAATGTAGGGCACCTTACTCTTAGAGACATCTGCTGCTAACTCCAATGTTGAAGAGTAATTATGCCATGTCTCCCCTTAACTATCCTGTGTCCATATCCTCTCTGCCTAGAGGAATACAGTTTAAATGAACATTTTGCCCACTTAGAAGAGAAAATGATGTTTCATAAGAATACATTGTAAAGGAGAATTCTCTCTTTTTTGCCTTGGATACAATATTTTGGGAATGGTGTCATGAAAGAGAGACCTGTTTTGGATCTGTGTTTGTATGTGGATCTCAGATGGATTTTGTATTACATTTGCTTTTTAAAGATTACCTTTCTTCTAAACTGTTGATAAAATTTTCCATATGATTGAGGCATCTCTCTTTAAGATGGAGAGCAAATATATTGATAGACAAGTTAAAATGTCAGCATTGTGAGAACCTGATCTTTAAAATCATTATCTTAGCTTGTCCACTTCAACTCTCAATAACAATAAACTGATGAAAATAAAAAGAATTATAATTCATACTGATATTAAATTAACCTTCATGTATTTTTAATGTCTAATTAATGTTTTCCAACTCAAAGTAAAAGCTATGATCATTTAATCTATTCCAGTGTATTTTCTATCACATTAATTAAAAGGTGCATGAAACAAAATATTATAAGGAGTTGCCATTAGTCTTTTAACAAAAGTATATTTCAATTTTGTCTATTGGTTAAAATACTGTATTAGAAATAAAGCATTTAAAGATATAAAGCATCTATTGTTTTACATTAAAGACGTGATATAAGATATAGTGACTATTCAATTAGACAAGTATAATTTCCATTTATTGAAGGACTGTAATTACATATTGTAACAAGTTGTAATTCTCACAAAAATTATTGGAATTATTTGCTCCTTTGTTCCAAAAATAGAGAATTAAATGCTATATGGTGGTTAGGTGCAGGTAGCTGAGGCTGTATATGAACAGTAGAATCTTGGCTCATAATTGGTGATATTGAGGAAGAATTGATTATTTCAAGAAAATCTCTATAAATCACAACTTTAATACAGAGAAAGAAAATTTAACTTCTATGACATTGTTGCCTTCTGAAGCTTAATAAAACCATGCATAAACATTGCTATGTGAAATCATAAACATATTTCAAAAGAGTTGGAGATTTTCTTTAAAATTCAGTGTGGATCCTTATTTTTGCGCAGATAACACCTTTGAGAGCACATTTACCCAAATAGTTGTTTACTCTTTTAAACAAGCAAAATACATTTCAAATACATTTGATCATTGCCAAATGCATGAATAGTTCATATATTAACAAATGCTGTAAATAATACCTTTGGGTTCTCTCTGCCTGTTCGGCCACATCCAATTTTCTTGGTCCAGTGTTTTTAGAGATTTGTATTATTTCCAAATTACTTCAACCGTATGCCTTTGAGAACATACAGTTTTAGTCTCTAGAGAACTGAAAAACAGTTTAATTATTTTTTTCTCCACAACTCAAAGAAGTAAAGAGAGGAAAAAAATGTGTATATATATTTTTTTCTATTTAATATCTCCAAAGATAGAGATTTAGCTTTTTCCACATTAGTGACGACGCTTAATTTGCAAACTGTTTGAACATTCAAGTTGCAAAATGAATAACTAAACAATCACCTAGATGATGGCAGCAGTGAATTTTCTTTTTCTTAGTTTTACAGACACACAAATGAAAGCAGGTTTATATAGTATGAGTTACCCACTTTAGAGGTCACATTCTTCGGTTATCCCTGTTCTCCATTTACTTGGTTCTCATTTTAATTAATAACGTCATGATCATGTTTTTGTTGGGTTGTAACAATAACCTTTCACCAGATGCAGGGAGCTGCTCTCATTCTGCTAAATGAGGCTCTTCCTGGTTCTCCTCTGTCTCATCAGGTTCTTCTCTGTTTGTACAGGACTTTGCTGGCTCTTTCATGTTGACCGAGAACCTTCCTGGATGGAATTGTTCTTGGCCCTTTTGAGTGGAGATTTAATTTGTGGCTGTTTCAGTTGAACAGGACTCTTCTGGGCTCTTTTCTGGTCTTCCTGAGAGGAAGTGTTCTTGGCTCATTTAAGTGGAGATATACTCCTGGACTGGAATAGAAATACCCAGTTCTTTTGCGAGGTTTTTCTGTTTGTTTGTTTTTCCTTACTCCTTTCCAGAGATGCTCAGAGTGACTCTTTCAGCAGCTCAGCAAGACTGCATGAGAAACCCAGATGGAGGCTGCACATGGAGCTGCCTTCTCCGACCTGCTTCCTTTCTCTAGTCAGTCCTGTTCTCTCTTAGGTAACTCTCAAATACTGAGCACCTTCCTTCCACCTTCCAGTAGACCATGTTGAACCACCATGGCACTAATTCTTTTCCATACCTTCAAAATGGCAACATTTTACTAAGGATAATTTAGACTGGCAAGGTCACTTTTGGGCTTTTGCAACCTCCCCAAGCTTCCCACCTTTGAAGAGCCCTTGAATTTCAGGGGCCCAGACCCCCATCTAAATAATGGCCTGCTTTCTGTATTTGATATGAAGGAGCCAAAAACTGGTTTTCCTGATCAAATTTCAAGCAGGCTCTTCAACAGCCTCCATGTACCTTAACTGAGGCTTCTCAATCACTTAGAGACCAGATCTTTCTTTCTGCAATGCTACTTCCTTTGCCCTCCAATCTAAGACATTCTCACCCTCAATACTTACCCCTTCTTTTCCTGTTGCTCGTCCAAATGTGTTTCTGTCTCTCCCACCATGATGAGCTCTGCCTAATGAGCCTTACATTGTACTATTTCTTTCCTCCCTTCCCACAAGCTCTTCTCCCTTTCATAATTCCTCCAGCCCTGCAAGGACCTTGCAAACTAAGGCATTCTTCACTCAACTCACAGCACAGGCTCACAGCCTGAATTTGATTGCTGGTTATGTGCTTGCTTTCTTCTGGAAGCTTCAGGGTTCCTCCAGATTCCTCTGTCTGCCTCAGATTTAGGTGGATTCTTTGAGTTATCACTAGAGGACCCTTTTGTGTTTCAATTTAGACTTCAAAAGGAGCCTTCATCAACTACAGTACTTCTCCAAATATTTATTCCATTCTTCCACTGGATCATGAAGGAGGGCTCTTTCATGGGCTGAAGTATTAGCCACACACCTACTTTCCACCAATGCAAATATCTATCCTATTATCATGGGAGGCAAGGGTACAAATCCCTTGCCTTGTTATATGAGTCTTATAGACCAAATAATGCCAAACATAATTTTATCCTATATGGTTAGGGCTGACATCCTACAAGCAATAATTGATCATTTTCTTCTTCCCAACTAAATGGGACGTCTCTGTCAAAACAGTCCATATGAACACCGAGATGGAAATCTATGAGACAGTTAATCCTGTGAACCTGGATAGACCCCGATGAGACATTTTACTTGTGGCAGCCATGACCATTGACATCTGTCTATTAATTGGAACAGATCTTGTGTTCTAGCTAATCTAACCAGCCCTTACCAAATCCTTAGTCAGACCTTCTTCCTTCCTTTTTTGGAGCCCAAAACCAGAAAAAACACGTTCTACCTACACGTTTAGGCACAGAATCCTAGCCCTGGACCCTCCTTTGTCACCAGTTTCTCAAGAAGAGGATAGAAATAAGGGAACATAAAGGCTACAAGGGCAAAAACAAAAATGAATAAAGAAATAATTTATAATTTTAATTTTATTTCCATGTTTTAATTGAAGTACAGTCAGTTTACAGTGTTGCTTCAATTTCTGGTGTACAGCATAATGTTTCAGTTATACATGTATATATATACACATAAGAACTCATTTTTAGATATTTGGAAATACTAAAATTAATAAAATATCTATCCTTGCATCTCATTTAATAAAATATCATTAATAAAGTTATTTTTAAAAGGGACATAGCATAACATTAGGTATGCCAAAAATCACTACCTTAAATAAAATCGTCATAAAACTTCACAGTGTTTAAAAGATGCCAAAGTTTTTGTTAAAATTAAGAAAATATTTTGCTTTGATCTTTCCATACTTAAAATGTTAATAACTTGTGGAGAGAAATTTAAAGATTCTTACATATTTTAGATTTCATGTTTTTTTTTTTAATTTATGATTGTGTTTTTTGAATATTTCCTTGTTGTTATGGTGACTTCAATTACGTTTAGGTGGTTTTTATTTGAAAAATACATTTTTAGTCTTATAGTGAGAATTAATAAACCTAACAGATTCCACACACACACACACACACACACACAAGAATTTGAATTTCCAGCAAAATTACTAATGTAGAACATTCAGGGCTTTAGGAGAAGCTGCACTCCTTCGACCAACTGATATTCTGTCATGTTTTCATATGGGAAATTTTTTTTTCAAATCTCTCTTTAGCATGTGCCAGTAGACAGAACAAAAAAAGAACCAGCTTCTCTGGAGAGAAACTGAACTAAGGACATTACCTTCTTCACTTTATGATGAACTGCAGACTTCACAGTAGGAGGCAAATCCTTCATTTTAAAACATTAACCCATATAGTACTTAATAATTGAAGCCCATGTGATGGAGAATTCAGAAATGAGTTAAGTACAAAAATAGGCTCTCTCCCCACTTTTCTTGGATGATGCCTTGGATGGATTGTTATTCATTTTAGAATCTTGCCCTTTAGGTCTTTGTTCCAGGAGACTCCAAGAATTATTAATAATTACTGAATCCAAAAGCATCTTCTCCTTAGTTAAATTATAAAATTGTTATTATTAAAATATTGTTTGTCAGTTAAAATGTTACTGGTGAAATTGAAATCTGTTTGCATTTTATGACTATTTAAAATTTGAGGGACTATTTTTATTCCTATTCTATAATGAATACACTTAAAATATGTTAAGAAATCTATACTAAAAACATGTAATATATTCCTATGGTGGAGCCTGGATTTGCACCCCAGGAGTCAGACTGTACAATTATTGCCCACAGGCATTGGACTAGAAACTCTGCTTTTGGAGTACAGCTAAAGAGACAGTAAATTGGAGATATATTGGAAATTCCGATATAAACCCATCATCTTTACTTTTAGAAAAAGATAATTGCTCTGCTCTCCCTCTAAAGTAGTTAGAGACCCTTCACCTCACTCATCACCATGCTAGTCTCCAGTTATCAGGTGGGACAAGATAATGTGCAGTCTTCGTACCCAATTTTGTTCTCTTAAACTCTTATTTCCCAGAAAAGATCCTTGTAAGGCATCTCATTCCATTGCCTGACCAAGGTAAAAACCACAATGAGTTTGAGACACCTTGCTAAAGAAAGAAAAGGTGTTTCCAGTATTTCTAGGGGTAGCAGTCAAACAATACTGTATGACCCAGAAATTCCATCATAAGTACATTCCCTGGAAATTCTCATGCAAATGTCAAATAGGAGACGTATAAACAATGGTCATAGCATCATTACAATTAACAGCCCCAAACTGGTAACAGCAAATTCCCATCTGAGGTAAAATAAATAATCATTGGTATACAGTAGTTAGAATTAATGGATTATCACTATAAACAAAAAGAGATAAAGAAATAAGACATTAAAACATTTATATAAAATCAAAAGCAAACAATACTTAACAGTATTGTTAGGAAGGCATACATGAAGTGCAATAAAAGAAGAGTGAAGAAGTTATTACCATAAAATGGTATAATGGCTGCATTGAGGTAAGAGTGGCATCTATGACCAGGATAGGGCACAACTAGGGATCTGAGGTCCTGGCAATTTTCTTTGTCATAACTTGGATTGTTACATGGCTGTTCCTTCTTCCTCCTTTACAGCCTACTTCCTCCTTTACTATCAACAGCATGATTTCTTTAGAGCAACATGTTTATTAACAGAGAAGATGAAACAGTTAGATGTATCTAGCATATGTTTATGAAAAAGTAGGGATCTCTTTTGTTATTCTTGTTATTGTTTGGAAGAATGTTCATGGACCTAGAGATTTACCACGGAAATATCACTGCTGAAAAGGTAGGGTTAGTTATAAAGATCAATGCATTGTTATCAGAAACTATGCTTGACAAATTCTTCTTGACAAGGATTTATATTCATGTCAACTGACAATAATAGGCTCCCACCATTCCATACAATACTTCAGTGCACTGTCAGGTCCATTTAGGATTCCTTCTATAGCCTTTCTAAGAAAATAAAGAAATGGATTTGATCACACCAACTTAAACTCGACCACTGTGTCCACACTATTCCCACAACATGATCCCTTCAGTCTCAGTAGGGGTGAAATTCCATTCTGACTTGTTAGATAAAGCTAATTACCCTTTTGGATACTGCAAATTCCATCACAGTTCGAGTCTTTATCAAAGACACTGGTCTTATTTAAACTAATATGTACTTAAAGGTGATGTAGGTTAACAGTCTGCCATATTTTAAATTCTGTGCAATGCTCCATTTTCTCATGGTGCATTTAGGCAATAGTTTTGAACTTATGTTAATGTAGTAATTCAGGATTTTATATAAATGGCTGAAACTACATTGTCTCTGGTGGGGAAAGTCATGTAAAAAAGATTTATTGCTATTAGGTAACTTACTGCATAGAAATTTTTGCAAATGGATTATATAAAAATAAAGACCTATAATGGATTTTGAATTCAGTGGAGATAAGCTCTAGGTCCTTAGTAGAAATACAATGTTATATTTTTTTCCAGTATTTCTCAAAATATCTCTTGGGTTAATCAGTTGATCAAAGATTTGGAGAATAATAGTTAAAAAAATTGAATTACTTAACAAAATTCTATGTCCTCTGGGTGATATGTATTACCTATCTGGCAGCATATATTTCTTTTTTCATTTATATTTCCAAATAAAAATAGGATGGAGTTCTTTTCAGCTCATGCATACTATTACTACATGCCCTTAAGTCATGGTGTTTCTCTAAATGAGTGTCACTGTCTGTTTAAAATAAAACTGAAGTCATTTTTATATCTTACGTAAAGAGTAATGAAACTCCCCTCCCATAGTTTCTCATTGTGTTCATTTTGCTTTTGAAAGGTTGACAAATGATGTAGGTACTGTTTTCTTAATTGTAATTTTCTTAGAGTGTTTCTTAAAGTAAAAGCTTTTAACATATACAGTAATGTATGGGTTTATTCTATTGAACCTTTGGTCAAGTTACAAAAATATCATCAAAAGTTTTCTACAAGGATTTCTGTTTTCTACAAGGATTTCTGTTAACCAACTTTATTAATAATAATATTATATAATATGAATTATCAACTCTAAAATATTTCTAATTTCATTGAAACTAAATTTCTATTAAAATGGTGCTTATGAATTCTTTAGAATCCTTATTCAAGCAATCGTTTGTTTTATGTATCATGAGTCTATATTATGCTTCATAACACAAGACAGAATCTAAACCATGATGTGAGGATGAAGGTGATCCTTACTTGTGATGTATACTTAATTTCATGATAAGATTCTGTGAACAGTTTTTTTTTTAATTTATTTTTACTGAAGTATAGTTGATTTACAGTGTTATATTAGTTTCGGGTATACAGCAAAGTGATTCAGCTATACATACATGTATCTTTTTTAAGATTTTCCATTATAGATTATTACAAGATATTGAATATAGTTCAGTGTGCTATACAGTATGACCTTATTGTTTATCTATTTTATATATAGTAGTGTGTATGTGTTAATCCCAAACTCCTAATTTATCCCTCCTCCCCTTTCCCTTTCGGTAACCATAGTTTGTTTTCTGTGTCTGTGAGTCTATTTCTGGTTTATAAATAAGTTCATTTGTATAATTTTTTTTTAGATTCCATATGTAAGTAATATCATATAATATTTGTCTTTTTCTATCTGACTTCTCATTTTATATTATGATCTCTAGGTCCATCCATGTTGCTGCAAATGGCTTTATTTCATTCTTTTCTATAGATGGGTAATATTCCATTGTATATATATAAATACCACATCTTTAACCAGTTATCTGTCAATGGACATTTAGGTTGCTTCCATGTCTTGGCTGTTGTAAGCAGTGCTGGTATGAATATTGGGGTGCGTGTATCTTCTGTTAATCTTTTATATAATTTTCATTATAATAAATAAAAGTAGCATAGGATTATTCACAACTGTTATTATATCATGATATCTCTGATCTTATTGCTCTGTAATAATGAACGTTAGAGGATACCCAGTCCACACTGCTATCCACTGGCTGTATGACACTGAGCAACCCCTGTAATTCCTCACAACATTGATATTCTCTGAAAAAGTTAGAATAGTACTTACATTGCAATGTTAGTACATCAAGTAAGATTATATGTTTATATAGAAAAATCACATATATGTAAATGTACTTAACAATGACTGGCTCTTATATGAACATAAAGTAGGATGGTTCTTGAATCTGTCAGTTGAATATGCATTCCTACACGTAACACTTAGTTGCTGAGTTCTTGCTGTATATCTGATACTCTGCTAGGCACCAAAGATTCAATAGTTACAAGTCAGACATGTCCCCATCCAACAGGAAAAAGTAAAGATGATGACATCAGAGATGGAATAAGTAAGAATAGGGCCTGAGTTGATTTCCTGGTTTAAGATATTGAAGGCACTCAGTATATTCTGGGACAAGGCATTGCAGATATATAAGTATATCCTATCTGGGATTTCAAAGTAACAGAAAGAAAATCTGCCAAGGAGATCAAGCAATGGAGATGTATCCCTCCCCCTCTGCACTCCTACCCTCACCCCCCAGTTTTAAATTCTAATGCCTAATTAGATACTGGAATTAGAAATAGGAATCTTTGTAAAAGAGTTAGGAGGGCATATGTTTCAGGTCAGTTGCTGGAATACATTGATTTTAAAGCACATTTAGACAATTAAATGATAGTTTTAGACATAGAGTTTAGCAGACGATAAAGGTATATTAACTCTTTATATATTTCGGGAACTCGTTTGATTTACTATAATCCATAAGCATTAAATTGACCTGAAGGAGGTAGTGTCCTCCAAAAGTGTTAGTAATTAGTACTTAGACATAAAATATATTTTACTTTAATAAATATTATTAAAACTGATGACTTTGTTCAAGTTATTTATCCTCTGATTTATTCTCACTTTCCTCAACATTTCCTCATTGGTATAAGGGTCAAATATGATCTTTAAAAGCACTTTGTAAATTTTAAGAGCTAGAGAAAAAAAAATAGTTCTTATAATTATGTGATGAAGTTAGCAGTTTAAAACTATAATGCATTACCATGATATAGTGGAACTGAATTTAAAGCAAGATAAAGTAGTCATTCTTCCCCATTTCTTAACACATCCAATCTAAGCTGTGAGATCCTGGGCAATTAAATGTATGAACTTGATTCTGGACATTATGATATCTATATTGAATGTTGTTGTGTAGGACAAATGAAAATGCAATTCTATGTCTGAGATGTAGAGAGAGCTCGATAAATGCCGATTTCATATTTTCTTTCCTATATTTTGTTTCTGAAACATTTAAGGAAAAATGTTCTTTAGTAAATATACATTGTTTATGGGTTCTTTGTTACATAAGACGTTGAATCACTCTGATGGTGTTTCTTGTGCTTATTTTATACTTATCTAATTAATATTCTCTTTCTTTCTTTTTCTTTTTTGGTTGGGGGAGGTAATTAGTTGTTTTTTGTTGTTATTTTTGTTTGTTTGTGTTCCTTAATGGAGGTACTGGGGACTAAGCATGCGCTTTGCCACTGAGCTTTACCCTCCCCACAATGTTCTCTTTCTAATCGTGATGTGTCCTAATGCTTATCATTTCTTCCTAAAAGTACTGGATAAATTCTGACTTTTCACCCCAATTATGCTTCTGAGAAATATTATCTCAGACTTACTGATCCTATTTTTGATTCTGTTTATGTTCAGTAAAGGAATATCACAGGCTTTTCTTTGTTTTCTCAGTTATGAAATGAAAAAGTCTACTGGAAAATACCTCGTATTGTGTTCTTTGGTTTTGCTTGATATGAATTGTTTTGTTAGCTCTTGTGCTATTTTAACTTCTCATCTTATTGCTTCTCTTTTTTGTACCTTTGTTTGTGAAAGCAAATCCAAAGACATTCATTGAAACAGCTTTTCCATTCTTCTAGGGGACAATCAGGACACTTCAAGGATATAAAATGTCACTCTTCAATTGTAAAATCTTCAGGCATCATAAATAATTATCAGATACCTCATTATGGCTTTCTGATGAAAACTTACACATTTTCAGCCTTTATCACACTTTGTCTTTACAAACATATCTGACTGAAGCCATATTGGTGTATTTGGATACCTCACACTCAGTTTATAATTACCCACTACTATATATTTTAAAATATTCCCTCCTCATATAAGACTTCCATTCTCACTCATGTCTCGGCATCGAAACTTTGTTCAGGTTTCCCACTCAATTCACATCTTGAGATGACTAGATTTGCAGCCAGTATGTTTGACTTATGACTTCCAATAGTTCCTAATATTCTAGAAATGAATAATATCATACATAATTTTGCATTGCTAACTGAGTAAAGGGTGAAGTGTTTCTATTTGGCAGTAATGAATAAACATTTGGTAATACATGGAGCATTTCAATGAATAGTGTTGGGCTGAATTTTTTGGATATAATAGAAGTTTCAAAGACAAAAATGTATTTAATAAAAAGATTATCAAGCAGGCTTGCAGGAGGCTAAAATATTTGAATATCAAACACTAAAAGCGGAATAAAATTTTGGTTGTCCAAGTGGTTTTCTCTGATATGAGAAAGATAAGTTCTGTTTTCTTTTTGGATTATGCCAATATAAAATGTCATCAGTTCAAGCAAAGCTTAAAAAATGAGAGTACAGAGTGGCATCAGCACTCCGGTATCGTAAGACAACCCTCATTTTGTTTCTTCTTTAACAACCAGAATTTGGCATCCAACCAGGGACAAAAGTGTCTCTTTGGGAGTTGTGGAAGCCAGTACCATATGCTGGGGAACTTGGGATGAATCTTGGCCACCTT
This sequence comes from Vicugna pacos, assembly GCF_048564905.1. Classification (NCBI taxonomy): domain Eukaryota; kingdom Metazoa; phylum Chordata; class Mammalia; order Artiodactyla; family Camelidae; genus Vicugna; species Vicugna pacos. The sequence continues at coordinate 6,382,410 of NC_132994.1, read as the reverse complement.
TGCATCAGGTAGTAGGTGGACAGACCATGGTACAGGCTGTGGGACTGCCGGAAGTCCACAAACTGTGTGTACAGAGAGAGATGCGTTGACGTAGGTAAGGGGAAATTTGCCAGATCACCCCTCCTCCCAGAGTGACACAGTTTAGAAATAGGAGGCTGGGGAGGGGGAAAGAACAGTGGTGAGTGAGTACCTGGCTTCCCTAACTGTGTGGGAAAATACTAAAGAAACTCATTCCTCTCCTGCTGCACCAAGGGCATTAAAAGTGGGAGCTCCAGGACTGGGAGGAGGGGCGGAGACTGGGACACAGCAAAGTAAGACCATCAGAGAAGATTCAAAGTGTTTGGTTCCTGTTGACTCTGTTCCGGACTCCAGTGAGACACCTGCCCATGAGCCACTGGGAAAATGTCTTTTCCCTGTACTCTTGGCATTTTTCTTCTCCTCCCCCTCCCCCTCCCCCTCCTCCTTTTCCTTCTCCTCTTTCTCCTCCTCCTCTTCTCCCCCCTCCTCCTTCTTCTTTTTCTCTTTGTCTTCTTTTACTTTTTCTTCTCTTCTGTCATCAGTTCCTTTCATGTCTTTCATATAATGCTTTATAAATGAAAACATGCTGAAATTAGCTAATGTTAGTTTACTTCGTGTTAACTTCTTTTTTAAATATGTTATCTACTGTAATTTATTTAAATCTCACACATGCTGTTTCCACTTTCTAGCTGCTCTTTCCAGTTTCTAGTTGCAAAAACTGGGCTGCAGAGAATTCATATTTTGTCTGGAGGAGCATAATTTAAACAGCTTATGGATCGGTCATTATTGTTATTAAATTCACCATGCTGATTGCTTGATTTGCACATATGACATCAAACTTTGAATGGTATTATATCTCATGTAAACAATAGTAATTAACAGTTATGCTAACAACAAAGCATTTATATGCTATAGTGAGTTCGATAAGATTAAATCTAATGTACAGAAATTACAGAGCTTCAGGTTTGCTGAATAAGTATTTAATTTATAAAGGAAATGCAGTAGGATAAAGAAAAAAATATTTTGCAGTAAATAGAAGACACCTTAAATAATGATAAACTTTGTTTTAAATGAAGTAAAAATATGCATGTCAAACATTTCAACCACTAAAAATTATCTAGTGAAGGTGGCCAAATTATGACAGAATGTCAGAATTATAAGAATCTTTAATGTTTATCTACTTAAGCCCTGCATATAGGTTTGAATCTAAACACCCAAACATACACTCAGAGCTGCAGCAAGTAATTTTCTGGCACGTTTTCAGGGGATTTGATAATTAGTAGCGCTACTTTTCAAGGTTATCTCATCTTTTTGTTGCACAGTCTTAATTATTAGATATTAAAAGTGGAACATTTTTAAAAGAGGGCACGGTCTTCCTTTCACAGCTCTGTCATTATAGCCAAGAACTCCATTGTTCTTGCTGGTGACGCATGGTCTTTTCTGTTCATCTTTGTCCACTACTGCCCAAGAGAATCTTCTGTAGTCAGAAAACTGAATCCCCTCTGAAGTAAGTTTAAGAATGGAAATAAAAATGACATGGATGAGTTAGAAAATGATAAAAAATAAGTTATCAGTGAAGAAAAGAAGACATATGACAAGTACAAAAGCAGAATATAAGAAAAGGATTAAGAGGATTACAAGCAAAGCTGAGTTTATAAAAGGCTCAACTGACAACCAGTAAAAAATTATTATATATAGAATGGTGAAGAATGCCAAAATACACACAGGGATCAGTAGAGTCACACAATATTCATCTTGTGTGTATCCACAGCTATTAGCAAGAGTTATTGTGCTATCAGCTAATTAGCTATCAGCTAATCGCTATTTTTCTATTAGCTATGTTACTAATTTTTATATGATTACTCTCTATTTTATATAAAGCTATTTTGTTATAAGTTCAGACTTTACATGATCTTTATCAAATGCATGAGTAACAATGTCTATTTCAATTATCTTGATATGTCGGTAACCATCTGGGTTTATGATTTCAACCCTCATTAATTTATGGTTTAGGTGATCAGATTATGTTAGCATTTAGCTGGGTTTTCATTTTACGATTCTCTGTAGACATCACATGATATAGCATTTCACCCACCCATTAGGTAAGGTTAATGTCTTCATTGCTACTCAAGTTCCTGTTTATCAGGACTTGGAAAATATTTTGAAGATAGTGGTGATCCCAGTAAGTGAATATAGAAATTTAAAAAAAATTCTCACTTAAAATTTGAAACTGAACCAAAAATAGACTTTTTATTTTGAACAGTATATAATTGAGCGGTTTTGTTCTATAGGATAAGGTTTTATAAAGGGGTTCATTGATGATTTGCTGGGTATCCAAAAACTAAAGTGTTTTTTTTCACTGCTTTGTGTACTGTTGAAATATTTTTTGACGTCTTGTTGAGTAGATCCTAGTGAATGGTTTCCAGAGACAATGCTATGTCATTGATGAAAGAAGGCTTGCAAAGCAAAATAAACCCTTATTCTATGTTTTATTTCTGAAAGAATTGATAAAATAATAAAATATTTCATCATGCAAAATTACCTCAAAAATAACATCATCTAAATATAACTATTTTCAGTCAAAAATGTAAAACACATGAGTCCTAATTTTGAAATAAGACATTCTCTAGTTGATCATTTCTCAATGCAATTATGTGAATAAGCCACAGTGTGGGACCAGATATGTCAGTTAGGAGAACAGTATTTACTTTTAAGTGCTCTAGAAAAAGGAAAGGCTAAGGACCTCTGTACAAATCACCTCCAGTATCACACCAAGTGATCAGAAGAAGAAATGTGAGGATGAAGGACTACTTTAGGATTACCCCTGGGATTTACCTGACATGGAGAGGAGAACCAGTAACATATGAATTGTAACAAATTTTCCAGCCTGGGTACCTCCTGCCTGAAAGGTGGGCGGGAAGTACTCAACTAATACATGGACATTCAAGGACTCTGTTTATACAACTAAATGGTTTGGTTTTGTTCCTTTTTTTTTTTTTTTTTTTCGTACAGCTTGTAGTGACAAGCCAGCATCAGAACTCTTAGAAGGCTCAGGTCTTGAGATTTGGAAGCTTTGTTGTGAGGCTGCTACACAGGAGATGCTCACTGGTGACCACTGTTGAGATCAGGACAAACAGCAAAACCAATACAAACGTACTCTACAAGCAATTTGTCATAAATCAGTTTTGTTTGTTTGTTTGATTGGCATGGGTCATAGTATTAACAGTAAAACCTGGGTCACATTTCTAAGAGTTAGGCTATGATACAGTTGAAGTTATAATCCAAACTTGTATCTTATAAAGAGAATGGCATCACTGTACATTTAAAACTGAGAAAATGTTTCATAGATCAGTTTTTTAAAATTGTTTTAGAATGATTTTATAATTGCAAAAAAGTTGTAAATTAATACAGAAATTCCAGTATACCCTTCAACCCGTTTTCCTTAATGTTAACATCTTTTATTTCATGGTACATTGTCAATACTAAGAAATTCTCAGTAATACCATTAACTAAAGACTTTATTCAGATTTCACTAATTTTTCCACGAATGCTATTTTTCTGTCCTAGCATGTAAGCCAGGATACCACATCATATTCAGAGACATCAGTAATTTCAAATTCCTTTTGACTTTTATGAAGTTCTCTGAGCCAAGCTGAATTTCAGTTCCATGGTACCTGACAGTCTTGTCCATTTAAAGGGTACAAACTCATGTTTGAACATCCTGATATGTGAAGATGATTTTTCTATGTCATAGGTAAAAACATATTTCATCTGTTTTTAGATAATGCATCTATCGTTTTCTTACTGATTTCTTATTTTAAGCCGTTTTTATATAAGAATACACAGAGGTGCTAGATTTCAAAGATATTATATAAGGATATTTTTCCTTTTCTTTAGATATTTCCAAGTTCTGTGGAGAGAAAGAATTTAATTTAGTGATGTTATATCTCTTAATTTATTTAAGGGAAAATTGTCTTTCTTGGTTCTAATTTGTACCACAAACTTTTACACTCCCACGTCATCTCAAACTTCTTTTCTTCCCAAATCCTCATCTGTTGATGCTGAAATCAATATTGGTGCATTCTCTGAAACAGAAACGCATTAAGTCATCCCAATTATCCTGGGCTCTTTCCTCTGTCTTTGGTTTTCACATCATTATTTGTAGTCAGGTATTTGTAATTTCAGCTCAAAGTTTTACCTGTGTCTAAAGCCTCATCTCCAGGAGGGCTTAGATGTGGATCTCCATTACCTGAGTTCAGTCTTTTCATATCTTACCTAAATCAGCTCAACAAACTCCTGCTCTGATTTCCTGGAATTAAAACCCATAACTCAGTGATTTTGTGTGGTTGTGTTTTCATTGTTACTTATCTCAAGGTAGTTTTTAATTTCCTCTTTGACCCATTGTTTTGTTTGTTTGTTTGTTTGTTTTTAGTAGCATGTTGTTTAGTCTCCATGCAATCATTTTTGTTGTTGTTGCTATTTGTTTGTTTTCTCATTTCTCTTTCTGTGGTTGATTTCTAGTTTTATGCCATTGTGGTCAGAAAAGATGCTTGAAATAATTTCTATAGCACAGGGAATGGCTTGTAGTAACCTGTAAGGAAAAAGAATAAGGAAAAGAATATGAAAAAGAGTATATATATATATGTATATATATATATATATAAAATATATATATATATAAATTATATATATATAAAATATATATATATAATAAAATATATATAAAAAATTAAATCACTATGCTGCACACTAGAAACTAATACAATATTGTGAATCAACTATACTTCAATAAAAACAAAACAAAACAAAGCAAAACAAAAACCCTTAACTCAGGTCTCATTCATAATTCAGAGTAAAGAAGAATAAAACAATGTTCAGGGATGGTGAAATGGGGGGGTGATATTTTATCATCATAATCAATACAGATTTGTCTGATGAATTGACATTTGACCAACGACTTGAAGAAAGAACCTAAATAAAACTTACAGATTTCCTGGGGAAAGTGCAGTCCAGTCATCGTGTTGCTGGTGGATGTAACTGGTGTTCCAGATTCTTGTCCCATCCCAGAAAGAATTCAGAGACAAGGCGTAGTGGTTAAAAAGTAAAGTGAGAATTTATTAAAGGATGGATAGTACACTCAGGGGAGAGTAGGCAGGCTCAGGTGAGCGGCTGCCCTGTGTTTCTTTGTCAAGTTAGTTACATAGGGTGTAAAAATGAATGGGCGGAATATTGATTGGTGTGGGAAGGGTTTGGGGTGGTATTCCCTGATTATCATCCCAATTCCCCCTTCCCAAAGAGAGGAGGGATTTTTGTCCCTATTTATTCTGTATCGGAAGTGTCATGGTGTTGGTGCATGATGGATACTTCTAATCTGCAAGGCTCATTTTATTGAAACAAGGGCATAATGAGCAAAAGGTTACATTCAGACACTGGAAATTCTTGCCTTTTATTCAACCTTTCTTTGTCGGTCTCCAGGCCATTCATCACCCCAAAAGGTGTGACCACTTATCAGCCCAAAGGTTCCTGCTTTTCATTCTCTGTCCAGGGACCCCTGGTGCTTACATGACGTGTGGCTTCCTGCATTTGGCCTGTGCCTCTTCTTTTTGCCCAATTCCTGCCATTTGGCCTGTGTCCCCCTTTCTCTGCTCATATCTAGCTATCTGCCTGCTCTAACAATTGGATTTAGCACTCCATTCACAAAGGTCTCTGTGTTCTACTGGGCATTTAAGGAAATCAAGGAGGCTAGTGTGGCCACAACAGGATGAGCAAGAAGAGAGTATGAAGTGGAAACAGAGGAGATGGGACAGGCAAGTGACACATCATCAAAATACTTGAAGAGGTGGTAAGAGTTTGCGGTTTTCCTTTTGGTAAAATGGGAAACCGTAATTGGGATTTCAGCACAAGATGACACCATATAAATTCCATATTAATACATTCACTGTGGCTGTTATGTACATTGAAGATGAATGTAAGTAAAAGAGGCAATTATGAGAAATGTTCAGACTCTCTCAATCTACAGTGTCTTTGGTGGGAAAAAGAATCTTGTATGGTGAAGCCCTAAGAGTTATGCTACTAACTCTTCTGTGTGTGAAGTTGATCAGAGGAGAATGACTTGAAATATATACCTGAGTTTAGTTAGAATAATATGCAGAAAATGGTACCTAAAGTCAGAAGACTTGAGGAGGTCTCCAAAGAGAATGAAGAGAAGTCCACAGATTGAACCATTTAGAGGGTAAGAGTCCAGATGATGAAAGATAACCATGCAGTACTGCTGTTCCCATGGTGACCGTGGAAACATAGAGCGGGACCGATGACGAGGTGGTTGGTGCCTAAAGCAGCCTGTACTTTTGGGCTTGTGAGTAGTAGTGAGGTAGCAGGGATGGAGGAGTGAGTTTGCCAGCATCACACAGAGCTGGCTTTCTCCCCTGAGAGTTTGCTAAAGGATACTCGGAGATGAGTGAGGGGTCCAGCTCACATGAACATGAGGGCTTTGCGGATTTCCAGCTCAGTCACTCCAACAGCAATGAGAAAACGGATGAAGCGCCGACTCAGACTCTCCATGCCTCCCTTACCTGTCAATTCTTAGGTGACTCAATAGGCTCTTTTTTTTTTTTTCTGTTTTCCTTTCTCTGTTCCCAGTTGCTCCTAAGGACTCTGTTTTTTGTCTTATTCTCTCCATTACCCTATGATAATATATCTCTTTCCATGACCTCGTTTGCCACCTCGATGCTTAGAGCACCCACCCTGTATCTCTAGATGTTTCTCCTAATCTTTATCTGACATCTCTCAAGTGATGACTCACAATACTGCTATGTAAATGTGTTTCAAATGAACCCCATTCTGCAAATTATTAAATAAAAGGCAGAACACACGCTTTGGAAAGAAGTGAAATATTTGAACACACATATATTATTTAAAAGGGTATCCAAAAGGCCATTAAATATATAAAAATGATGCCCAACTTCATCCACTCAAGAAAATAAAAGTTAAAACCAAATTTGATTAACTATTACCAATCCAACAGAATGGGTAAAATAAAAAGATAAAAAATTCCAAGTGGTGGCAAGGACAGAGAGCAACTGGCATTCTCAAATATTGTTGTGAGGACTTTAATTTTCTCTTGGGATGAAAAAACAGACCCTAAGATCATAATCAAATGAAAGAACATTAAGAAGGATAGGTAATTTGGAGTAAAAGATGATGTCAACCAGGTGAATTTTTTTCTAACATTTGTCTTTACACTTAGAATTGAGTCTCACTCAGAAAACAGTATAGTCAGTGGCCACAGAAGCAAGTAAAATTTAAAAAAAATTATGTTCACCACCCCCCCCAATCATTGAGGTTTATATAAATTCTGAAACTTTGAGAATAAGATATGATACATTAACTTTTTTTTAATTTAATAAAAAGAAGAGGCTGTGAAAACTAGGTTCTCCCCAATCACTTCCCCCTCAAGGGGCAGGTTTATTATCACAGATTTCAAGACACCAGTTACAGGTGCTGGAGAGTTTGACATAATGAGATCAAGACAAGGACAACATTCCACAGTTTATTATTATTATTATTATTATTATTATTATTATTATTATTATTATTATTATTATACCATTGAAGCAGTTAGAAAAAATAATTTAGGGTAGCTAAAATTAGTACTCTTTGATTACAGGCAATTCTCAGGAATGATAGAGAAGCTTCTGAACATTTTTCACATACACTATAAAGTGTTTATAATATCATCCTAATAGGGTATAATTTAGAGAGCTAATAGAAATGTCAGACTTATATGGCTAGTGGAGATTACTAAAGGTCATCGGGCCCATATTCTCCTTCCTTTAGGAAAACTTATACCTAAATCTTCCCAGATGACTCTTATTTCCAAATTCACCCTGCAGTTCTATGACCTCAGTATAAATATATACGCAGGTTTTCCCTCTGTGAGAAATGCTTTCTTCATGTCTATTCTAAATCACCCACACCTATTTAAATTTATTAAGACTTGGACATGAGCTGGAATTAAAACTAATCGTATGCTTATGTTGCAAAATAAAATCACATATAGATGGAATTCTACCTGCGGTAAATCATTCTGTATTTTTGGGGGTGGGAGGCTGGTTAAGGAAATTGTGGCAGCTGTTGACAAAGACAAGCTAGGTGTTCACTGACCCTCGTTCCTTTTGCTTTGGTTGAAATGATCAGCCCCTTTTGTTCTTGGATTTGGGCTATATAATTAGATATTTCACTTTTATAATAAGTAAAAAAGAAAAAGGGAAGAACAACAAAAACAAAGTTAACAGTATTATTGTGTTCAATTTTTCTTACAAAGGGAAATTGAAGCTCAAAACATTTAGTTGTATAATTTTAACCATATATTTAATAGATCGCAAAGCAAGTAGCTGGGACCAGATCTTAGGTTTCTAAAAATACAGTATTTTTACCACCATTCTGCAGCGTTTTTATATGCATTATCAGCTTCATTTTAGATTAAGTTTAAAAACAAGTTTCAATACCAGCACTGCAAAAACGACTCTGAACCCAAAAGAACATCGATAAAAGAAAAATGTGAAAGAATAGAAACTCCTGAGAAAAACAAAAACTGTGTAACAAATGAATACTTCACAGAATAAGATTATACACCGAAACAGATTGGATCCATCATAACCTAGAAATGGTTCAAAATGAACAAAAGCCTTAATTTTTAAATACTTAAATAAGCAGAGGTTTATTCCAACATAAAAGGAATCTCAAAACAAGAAATATTGATGAATTGTCTTTGAAAGTTACCTATTTATGTGCTGAATCAATCATAAACCTGTTTATATAGAAAACCAGTGAAAGCACTGTGGATAGAGAATCCTTTTGGCATGAGGTGCCTTTGAAGTTAACAACATAGTTTAACATGCTGGGTGCGAAATAAACATCAGGATAATGCAGTCTTATTATAGAAACATAATCTGAAAATGAGTTTACAAAAAATGGAGGAAAAAAGCTTTATTCTAAATACCTCAGTGTAGGAAATGCATTGGAAAATACTGATATCTGTAGACTACCCAGGGCATGTCCAAAGGATACATATTCTGAATAAGAGGACTCCGGCTTCCTACAAATATGGTTTGCCTCAAAGACAAGTTTTTGAGTAGCTTCTCTTTTTATTCTTTATTTTCTCTGTTATTTTTTTTTTATCAGTGTGACAGATTTTCATGCTATCTCTTCACCGGTAAATTTTGAAATGCATGCTTAACGCTAGATATCTCCAAACTCATGCATCCAACTGCTTTATTAACAACATCTCAAACTCATGATATGAAAAATGAGTTCCTTCCCTTCCTCCTCACCCTCAACTTCATCTCAGAAAAAGAGAACTTATATTTTTCACTTCTTCTGCTAAGATGGCCTCATGTCATTCCTGACACCTCTCTCATATGACATATTCAGTGTCAGAAATACCCATTGCCTCTGCCTTCAAAATATCTAATATCACTCAGATCTGACTGCCTTCTAAAGAGCTCTACTCCTAACATTCTGGTTCAATCACTGTCTTTTCTCTCTTGGGTTATTCCCATAGCTTCCCAGACTGATTTTACTATTTCTTTTTTTTTTTTTAACACCTTTATCATGATTTGATTCCTGTACAGGTAACTACACACATTTCAGACATACAATTTGATGAATTTTGATAGATTTATACACCCATGAAACCACCACCACAAAAAAAAAAAAGATAGTTAACATTTCCATCACTCCCCAAGAAATGAAAATTTCAAATTCCCAATTAACCCCTTTGCCCCCTGGTAACCATAGGTTTGTTTTCTATGTGTTTTCTATGTCTGTAAGTCTGTTTCTGTTTTATAGATAAGTTCATTTGCGTCCTTTTTTTTTTTTTTGAGATTATACATATAAGCAATATCTTATGGCATTTTTCTTTCTCTTTCTGACTTACTTCTCTTAGAATGGCAATCTTCAGGTCCATCCATGTTGCTGCAAATGGCATTATTTTATTCTTTTTTATAGCTGAGTAGTAGCATTCCATTGCCTAAATATACCACATCTTCTTTACCCAGTCATCTGTCGATGGGCATCTGGGTTGTTTCCATGTCTTGGCTATTGTAGATAATGCTGCTATGAACATTGGGGTGCGTGTGTCTTACTATTTCTAAACTTACCTGCATTTAATTTATTTTCAAAGGAAAAGCTATGATAGTCCTCTTACTAATTCACACCTTGCCACTCACATGCTCAAAATCGTTCCCTATTTTCCTTTTCCAAGCAGAATACAAGCCAATTCATGTCCTTACACTGGCCCACGAAGCCTTCTGTGATGTGGTACCTCTCACCATTGTCCCTTGACGGCTCACACCTCCTCCTCTCATTAAGTCCCTGGGTCATATAGAACTCTTTAACTCTTTGCCATTTGTTAACCATGTGAGACACAGTTCAGCTGTTTGCAGCTACTCAGGTTTATTCTTATTCCTTCTGCTTAGAATACCCTTTTACTAGACATATGCATATGCAAGTCAAGGGCTCAGCAGGACACCGTGGCACACTCAAATGACAATAAAGTGAGGGTTTCTTTAAAGAGGAAATAAGGACTAAGGTTTGGGCAAGGTGCAAGGGAACACTTCAGCAGGAGGAAAGAAATGCTTCCTATTGTCTTTCTCCACTAATGGATTAAATTATTTTAATTATTATCTATTATATCAAGGTAATAAAAATAAAAGGAAACAATTTTTTTAAAAATCAAATGAAATTAAATCAGGGACAGCATACATTGCCTTTCTCTTCTGTCTACTCTTCTATCTCCAGCATCTGGTACAGTGTGAATCATACAGCAAGCACTCCGTAAACACAGGATGTATGAGAAGCAATGGTGGTGGTCATCTTCACAGCCGTCATGATTGTCGCAGAGCCCTGGTGGCTGTAAAATACAATACTTAATAGGTACCAAGCATTGTTGTGCCAACTGCTTTCATTCTGATATTTGACTTCAGCTTCATTACAACCTATGATATAGGGCCGTTTATTTTCTATACATTAGAGATGAGGAAACTGAGGTTCAGAGAAGTAAAATCACATGCTGTCACCTGGTAAGGCCAGAAGGCAAATCAGGAAACTGGACTGCAAGTCCATTCTTTTCCCTGATGCCCTTGCTGCTTCTTGGTTGACACTAGTTAACTTTCTCTCCCTCTACACAGTACGAATCTTGCTTTCATGTCTACAGTGTTAGGCGGTAATCTTGCAAACATACCTAGCCCTACCTACCACAGATATGGTAGATCAAAACAACGGAAATCTAGTGTCTGGAGGCCAGAAAGCCAAAATCAAGGTGTTGGCAGGGGCCATGCTCCCTCAGAAGCTTTAGGAAGGAGCCTTCCTCATCTCCTCCCGTTTCTGGTGGCTCCAGCTTTCCTTGGCTTGTGGAGAAACAATTAGATATCTCTGCCTTTATCTGCAGATGGTCTTGTTCCCTGTGTCTCTGAGGATATTCCTCTGTCTTGTGTAAAGATATTATCATTGGACTTAGGGCTCACTCTAATCCACTATTATCTCATCTTGTTTCCTGCCTTAATTACACTGCAAAGACTCTATTTCAAAATGAGGTCACATTCTGAAGTTCTGAGTGGAGAGAATTTGAGGCTAACAGGATTCAACCCATGAAGTCCTCCTTTCTGGGGACTGAGACATAGAACCTTTACCCCAGTCTACTTACCAGTCGGATACCATGCTCTCTTCCACATGCTCCTGTTCTCTCTGGGATTAAGACTGACTGACAGTCTTCTTCTAAGAAGCAAACCACCCTGTCAAGGTCCCAGATGAGAATCCATATTTAATAATACATTTTATACTTGGCTTTTCCTTTTTTTTTTTTTTGAATGAAGGTAGATTTATTCAGAGAGATACATTGAAAGACAAGAGAAAGACCATGAGGTGTGGGGCTTGGGTGTTCAGATTAAAAGTAAGTACACGCTCCATGGACAGAATGCAGGCCATCTTCAAAGGAGGAGAGAGAGGGATGGCCTTGGCTCTTCCATTTTTAAACAACAAAGAGGTTCTGGTATCTGAAACACCCTTCAGCTATAAGGTCTATAAAACGTTAGATGATTTTTTAAACCCATGGCTTATCTGATACGAGAAAGGAAACATTTCAAAGACCAAACACACGACTGCATCATAAATTCTGAAAGGAAGTAAACTCTAAAACTGGGGCATGCTGTAAGGGCATGGTGATCCCAGATAAAGAAGGAAGTTTATTTTGATTGCTGGAGGGAATATGAGAGGTAAAAGCAAGGGCCCTTGAAAGGTGAGAAGGAAGTTTACTGAACTCTGTGGAAAAAAAAAATTGACCCTCAAAATTCTACTCCTCTCAGCTAAAGAATGAAATAAAAATATCTATGCCACAGAGGGTAATGGAGAAAAAATACGCCTTGAAAATTCATAATCATAATCTAGTCCTCATTCATACATCAGACTTTCAGATGAAAAGTAACCAATTTCAATATATTTCATGGGCATTTAATTTATGAGAAATAACCAAAGAATTTAAGAGCAGTAAAAGTACCAATTAATATTAACATGTATGCAAAATGTTTATTGCAGCAAAAAAAAAAAAACCTTAAAAATCAAAAGTGTATCAACCTAAATGCTTTTCAGTTGGTTTGCTGACTGGTTGAATAAATCTAATACAAAATGGAATATTAAGAGTGTATTTGAAACTATGTGGCTGAAATAGAAGTGAGATCAAAGTTATCACTTTCCAGACAGAAAAGTGGTATAAGAAGATTAAAAGAAATAGTCTCATGGTTCCCAAAGTTAAAGAAACTGGGTCTGCTGCTAGACAATTCTATTAGTTGACAAAATTTCTGCACAATAAAAACAAGTAATTGATATGTCCAAGCTAAATAGGACAATGGATAGTCTCAAAACAAATGTATGTGGCCAACTATGTCCTAAAAGCAAAGCAGGACTTGGTAAGATCAGAGAATTGGTGCTACCCTACGTAGATTGGTGACAGGGTAAGCTAGATGTGCTCTGTTAACTAAGACCCTTAAACAGTGGAATGAGCCTAACATAAGGAAAGGATAAACTCAAACACTTGGAGGGAGTCTGAGGATAATATATGTTAAACTCGACATAAGAATGTCTGTAAGTATGCATATACATGCATATATACATGCATGCATAGTATATACACAGATACATACACATACACATGCGTGTATAAAATAAATGTATAAGAATTATCTCCCTTCATAAACATACACATAGAATATCTAATGTAAACCTCAAGTTGCAGATTGAGATTTATACACACTATGTAGCTATATATTTATATGAAATATGTTTGATAATATCTTATTGCATTAAGGAAAAGCTGATCTCAGGAAATGTTTACAGTATGATTACGTTTCGTAGGAGTCTTGCTTTGGGCTTCCTTCAGAACAAACTCAGAGACAAGTAATTGAGTGCAGGTAGATTATTTGAGAGACGACCCTTGAAATGCAAGTGAGGATGCAGGGAAAGTGAGCCTCAGCAGGGAGAGGACCCCGTGAATGCTGTGGTGTGTGGTCCCTTAGTGATCCTCTTGATTTTGTTCTTCTCTTGCTGCTTTTAGAGTTATATTTAATATTTATCATTCTAAGTTTGAAATGTCTTTGTGTGGGTCTGTTCGGGTTCACCTCGCTTGGGACTCTCTGTCCTTTCTGTACCTGGGTATCTTTTCCTTCTTCAGGTTCAGGAAGGTTTTTTTAGCCATAATTTCATCAGATACATTTTTGACCCTTATTTCTATGTTCTCATTCTTGAAACCTTATAATGCAAATGTTAGTATGTTTGCTGCTGAGAAATCCCTTAAACTGTTCTCATTGTTTAAACTTGTTTTTGTTTTCATTATATTTTTTTCTGTTCTGATAGGGTGATTTCCATTATTCTGTCTTCCAGATCACTTATGTGTTATTCTGTGCCACCTAGTCTACTGTTCATTAGAAGTAATGTGTTCTTCATTTCACTTACTGCATTCTTTAGCTCTGACTGATTCTTTTTTTTTTAATGTGTTCTAGTTCCCTGTTAAAACTCTCACTGTATTCATCTATTCTTTTTCCCTGTTAGCATGTTTATTACTAATGCTTGAACTCTTTCTCTGATAAATTGTTTATTTCTCTTTTATTGTTCTGTTTCAGGGGTTTTCTCTTGTTCTTTCAATTAAAACAAATTCCCCTGTCTTCTCATTTTGCTTAACTTTCTCTGTCCCTATAAAATTAGGTAAAACATTTACCTGTTTCAATCTTGAAGGGGTCCTTGTGTGAGAGCATCTCTATACAGTCTACATGTGCCCAGCATTTGGTGGGAGAGCTGGATCTGACATGAGTACAGGTCACATCTTTCTCCAGCATGAGCTGGCAGCCATCACCTTGTTAAGATGTGGTGCTGGAGATGCAAGGGGCTAGGGCCAGAGATAGGTGTGAGCTGGGGCTAATCCTGTGTTTAGTGGCCAGCACCACCCAATTGGAGGCGGGGTCAGGTTTCAAGTGCTGGAGCAGAAGCCCCAAGATTCAGGTCCCAGCTGGCTCCATTTTCTGAAATACATGCTCTCCCCCTCTCCCAGTAGGCACTGTAGCCCCAGAGGGGAGCAGTGGTGGAGCAAGAGAGGCTGGCAGGGCTCTTGGTGTGGGTCTGAGCACAGGATGTGGTGGCCCTGGCCTCAGTCAGTCTCAGAACACTTCTGAATTGCTGCTTCTCTTAATGTCAATAGTTGCTACCCTCAGCTTGCTCAGACGCCACTCTGGGTCCAAGCCACTTTTGTCCCTCCAAACTAAGCTCTCCAATGGGCCAGCCACTGCAGCTCTCCTTCTAGTGTGGAGCTGTATCCTGAAGCAAATGGGGCTGGAGTGGGCACGAGGCTCAGTCTGGGGCATCTGCCAGGGAGGTCACAGGAAACAAGCCTGTGTCCCACGCAGTTTCAGTCCACCCTCTTCACCCTGATGTGGAGTAAGCGAGCGTGTGCACACTCCTCTTGAGCAGAATCCAGTCTTCCCACAGCCTTCCTATTGGTCCCATCAGCTGGCCAGATGGACTTGTCTTCCCAGTGCCAGACCCCAGGGCTGGCACACCCTGTGTGCGGCTCAAACTGCTCACTCCCCAGGGAGGATCTGTGCCTGTGCAATCCCCCTCCCCTTCGGATGAGGCCCTGATCTGATCACTTCTCTCTTCCCATCTGGGTCTACGTGGACCTGCCTTACAGCGTTGGTTATACAGATGCCTTCCTATCAGTGTCCAGTTAGTTTTCCATGAGAATTTTTCCACGTGTAGATGTATGTTTTATGTGTTTGCAGGGGCAAAAGTGAGTTTCATATCCTTCTGCTCCAGCATCTTGACCTTCCCCTCCTCAAATGGTAGAATTCTTGGTTCTCGTTCTGTGAAAAACACCATAGGATTTTTGATAGAGATTGCATTGAATCTGTAGATTGCCTTGGGTAGTTATGGTCATTTTAACAATATTATTTTTTCTAGCGCTTTTCTAGGGCTTTTTGTGAGCAAGTCCACAGTTGACATTTTCCCTCCATAGAAGTCATTTATTTTCCCTTCAATGGACTGCTTTCCAAATATTATATCATAAGCACACTTGACTGACTGCCTTTTTACAAATTGGTTCTACTGTTAGTAAAATGAAACCACATTTTGCTCACCTAAACAATCTGTCAAGTTTATGTGTTTCACTGGAGAAACCATTTTTTCCAGATAAGACTTATTGTAAAGGATTGTGGCCTTTACACATGGTGACATGAAAAGAATATTGTCAAAATTATCATTGTTCATTGGTGAAAAGTTCATATTTTCATATACAAGGAAATAGAAGGTCAAGGAATAATTACCTTACCTGAGTTATCCAAAATATTAATGTTTTCACATTCCAATGTTCTCCAATCAACTTTAAGGTAAACTTTTCTCAGCTCCAGATAGAAGTCTTCGAAGACAATATGCTCACATAATATATACTTATTTCCCTTTGCCCTGTTTCCCCACTGGTTTCAGTTACGTAGAGAATAAGACAGTTCACACATTTCAGTACCTTTATGTAAAGAAAATACTGTTAATGAAGAAGCTGTGCTAATAACACCACAGCGTCATCCTTTGTCTTCATACTTTACACTAACTCTTTATAACACCCTTTATCACGGCTCTAATTACTCATCTTTATCTTAGTTAAGTTCTGATTAAGCTAAGGCTCATTGCCAAAATCATTTTAAGAGTAATTGGCTTAGTCATGAATACCTAAAAAGAGATTCTACACTCAAATATTTTGCTTAACGTAAAATGAAAACCACATAGTTTCTATTACTAGAGTAATTGCTGATTTAATTTTTGTCAGACAAATTGAAGAACAGGTTTTTAATGTGATGCAATTTGCAATATTCAAATTCATTTGCTCTTCTCTTTAAAATGTGAAGCATATTGATAATTGACAGAAGAAATGGTCATAAGTTTAGCAACCCAGAGTGGATACAATTTTTTCTGGCAGATACTACAGAGGCTTCTGAAAAAATTTTAATTGGTTTGCTTTTTTTTTTTCTTTAAATCACCATTCTGATACATTTCTCTTGCTACACATTAAAAGAAAATGGAGAATAATACATTGTGTGTGCATGTATATATTTTGAAATGTGTTTTAGAAGTTTAAATAATTTGTCATTTTAAATAAGTATCAATTATAAACAAAATAGGAATGGCACATACTCTCTTGTTAATGTTCTTTGCCTCCTAATTTCACTCTGGCTCTGAAATGACTAATTTCTTTGGTTGAATTTATATTTTTTTCCTTTTTTTCCAGATAAGAGTTGATTATAAAGAAATTAAACATACATTTTAGTAAAATCCAAGGAAATATTTATTTCTCAATATTGATTTTACTTGGAAATGTACCAACCAGTTAAGCAAAGGCATGTTAGAAAACATCCTTCATGCGTACACACTCTATCAATGATATTTCATCCAGAGATAACTATTGTAAACATTTTATTATGTATTTATTAAGCAGTAACTTCTGTTAAATAAAATGTTGATGCAGAGATAGATAGAAATACAGAAATATATTTCTTTAGGTGTAAATTCTGATCATTTGTATCTCTATTTCTCTATATAATAACATTTTGCACCTTTTGGTAGCTGGCATTATTAGCATAATTTCAGTCTAATTATTCATTTTTGATTGATAAGATCTATGGATTGTGTTATAAACTACATTTAAAATACTCTACTCTAGACTTTGCTTTGTTCTATTGTATATGTTATCAGGATCATTATATCTAAATCTTTGTTCCTATCTTTGATTAGTTTTTTAGACTAAATTCCTAGAAAGATACTACTCCATGAAAAGGCAACACAGACATATAGCTTTTGATAACACAGACAAATCACCCTTAAAAATGTTTGTACCATTTCACACTTTCAATAGTTTGCTATAGTAGAAGCGATCGTTTGTGATAATTAGAAACCTATGTATATATATTCCGATGTAGTGCATTGATAAGTATTTTTTTCTAATTTAATTTGAAGCTAGTTTTTATTCATTTTGCTACAATTTTTTGCCTATCTGTTTCACTCTTGTATCATTATTTTTGCGAAATTTATGTTAGAGCTATTTGTGGTTTCTTCGTGAATTTAGTAGCCACTAAATTGATACGTTCATAAACTAATATTAACATTGTGTAGCATTGTCATATTTCCATGTCATGCGGATTATTATTATTTTTGATCATGGTTACATTTTCATTTAAAACATTAGAACGGGGTTACACAGTAGTACACTAAGACTCCAGCTTGCTATGAATATGTCAATGCAGAATAAAATTATATCAACAAGCAGTAAAAACAGCTATGTGTATACATACAGAATTGTGTACTTCTGTCTACCTAGAAAGGTGAATTCAGAAGCATGATGACTTTGCAAAAGTAGGTGAAAAAAAGAGGTATGTTCAAAAAGTATGAACATCTGAACACTGGCCTTTACTGCAATGGCAGACTGTTCGCCCCTACTCCTAGCACCCTTAGCAAATGCTACTAGGGTAAGTGACTCTGTTACAAAGAATTTGTAAAAGCACTTGAAATATCAAGCAGAGTCATGTTGCTTAGAGAAAAATCAGATGCAATACATGCAATAGAAAATGACTTAATTCAGTGGATTATCAGTGCTAGTTGCATCAATGGAACCACTGATTTCAAATGTCCGAGTGACATCACAGACCATGTGTCTCAAATATAGGAGGGCTATGGGCATATTTTGGTAATTTTTAGCACAGAAAATTCACACTTTGCACGTGTTCAATTATTTCAGGTTATGGTCGCCTTTGAGTCCTGGGTCATAGACTGAAAAGACGCTTTGGGAAATATTGAGGGAGCCCCACACACGTATATGAAGGAAAGGGTGCTGCTATATGAATGCAATTAGCTGCCTCCTGTGCCAAACCACATAGTATTACTTTACAGGAAGCAGCTGAGGGGCAATTCTGACTCTGGATCTTGATTAGGTGATTTCGAATACGACCTACCCTCCAGCCATGGTAATTCAGTTTACATCTTTTCCCCAAACTCCGAGGAGAACTGTGTGTTAAATAAAAGCCCGTCTTTTCTTATTGCCGAATGCTTCTAGGAAGGAGCAGTGGTAATTATATGAGTTTTTGAGTTGAGGAATTAAATTACAAAATATATGTTTGTATGATGTGACAAAGCCGGTAAATCATTATGCCTATGATTTCAAACACTCTCCTTGGGGAATCTTGTCAATGCATCATGTTTTTGAATAGTCAAAATCATTGTTCCAGAGCACGGAATTCCTGATTTTTAATATTTTGGGTGATATATCAGGATTCCTCAAAATAGTCTGATTGGCTTTCCTAAACAGTCTGCTTGTTTCCTAAACTTTGATTACGTTCTTTAATTTTTTAAAAATAAATAAAGCGACATTAATACGCATGAGATGTGCATATCTTAGGACATACTCAACTGTTTTAATAGAATATGAAGGAACGCTTCCTGGAGCCAAATGCAATATAAGAGCAGATGCTGAATCCACTCGATGCTTTCTTCAAGTTGAAATATTCAAACTTTCAGTTTCCTATACGATGTTTCTTTGAGTTTTGTGGGATAGAATGTAGACTACGGCCTTCATTGAGGGATTGCTCCTCTTCCCGTCAGTCTAAATTCAGTCTAAATGTGCATCTAACTAGCTCAAAAGCTCTAAATACGTCAAGTCAGCAATAGTAGCAATAGCATCCAATTCTGTTTCGCGACACTTATATTCAATGGAACTGTGCAAAACTAATGTGCCATTATGCGGAATGTCATGTGCTCAATATGGCATTTCTTTCAGTCAAAGGAACCACATTTCTTTTGCTCTTTAAAGGTAATTGATCATTTTGTTTTTAGTATAAATTCAAGATTGATCTTAAAACCCTGGAACAATTATCTTCATCAGTACTATCATTGCTGTTGCCACCCCTACTTTACTGAACAATTTTGATGGTCCCTGTCCTGAGTCCTGACTTGCATCATATCATCTGATACAACCAATAAAAAGGAGAGGTCCAATCCTATTCTGTCTTACACAGGAAGATTTTTAATCTTCGAGTTAATGAAGTCTCAGGGCAAATAATTAGTGCAAGAATTTGAATTGCATAACCTTAGGGAACTCTGCTTCCATCCAACATCTTCATTAAATATCAAATCCTCAAAGCAGTCATTTTTATTGAATATACTTAACTTGCTATATCCAATTAATTGTGAATTACTAGTATGTAATAATTCCATAAAAATAAAAATAGCATGGATTTATCTAATGTTTCTTTTTTGTTAATGTTTCTGAAAAAATGATTTTTTTCTCTTCTTGAACCTCTCTATCTTTAGGAAAAGTTCATCCGTAGAGGATTTATATGTCCTTGCAAAATATGTAGGATAGGAAACACTTTCAGGCATATCAGTAGCATTTCAGAAAAGCTAGGACACATGCAGATTTTATTTTAAAATTTATAGTGTTCTCAGATCTAGGATGGGATTTCAGGGATGATCTAGTGATGTCCCTGCACACCAAGCCTCCTGAATCACTATTGTAACCATCCAGCGGGACAGAGTGGAAGAGTTTAGGGGTCCATTGAAAATAACCGTATTTTTTTTCTCCATCCCTTCCCAGCTTGCTCCTTACAAGTTGTCCCTTTCCATTACATGAAATAGCAGGCAGGTCCTGTTGCCTTGCTGATAACTTAAGCCATTAATCCAAAACAGAACAAGACAAAATAAAAGCACTAGTAATTAAAGCAAAACCACTCACTCACCAAGGTACACTGAAGGTCTATCTTCTACACTCAAATGCTTTTTATCTGAATGATTTGGTAAAAAAACAAAAGCAAAAACAAATTGAAAAAAACAAATGTGAGAAACTATAAAATAAAAATTAGTATTTATTACACGTATCATGTTTGCTAAGCCCTGTGACTGATGATTGATATCAAAAGCTGAAAGACTGTGATCTTACATGATAGGAGTTTAAAGAAGAGTGATTTTCAGTTTAAGATGGTTTTGCTATTTTAAGCCAGTCATTTAAAATTTGCAATGTATATAAAAATACCATGAAAATATCTTGTTAAAAGAACATGCAATAAGTGATTAAAATGGGGTTCTTTTAGTCTGGATTTTGTCACCCCAAGTGCTGACTTAATATTCTGAAACACCCAGGCCACCACAGCCCATCATGCAGCAGCACACAGTGAAGAGGCAAAACAGATTAGCAGGGGCCATCTTATTCTATAAGGTGAGGTTCTGTGAGAAGAGAATTGCTAAACCTATGAAGAGGACTCCTGCAGAGAATGCGGTCAGTCTCCACTCAGGGAAAAGCAAGGAATCTTTTCCCACTCTTAGAATAAATGAGGGTGCTCCACAGGGACCACTCACAGGTGTGTCCCCCCAAGAGTGGTACCCATCTGACACAGCTGAATACGTGCTGACCAGGTAGAGCGGACATAGGCAGGGCTGCATTTGAAACCAGTTGCACTTCCACTGACAGTGGGGCAAAGACGTGTGACTTAGGGATTAGATAAGAGCCCCAAGGAAGGGTCATCTCAAAGGTAATAGGATCCCAAAGGAAGGGAGGACAACTGGAGACACAGAGGTTGAGGGTGACACCTCAAGTAGCCAGATGGTAGAAACATTCTGCCTACAGCAAGGAAATCCCTTCAGAGGTGACCGCTGGAGGACCTGGACACCCTACCAAAGAAACCACAAGAGTCTGAATTATGCATGGGCAGCAGAGAAGATATCATGTGACGATGGTTGCACACAGGTAGGTATGCACCCTGACTTCCATGGGCTTGAAGCTTGTACAATTTTTGGAAAATTTCTTAAAGGAGAAGATCACAGAGTCCTTAATATAAAATTAGGTATGAAATAAATATTTGTTTAGAACGAGTAAAGAGATCACAATAAATTACAGTTCTACTAGGTTGTTCTCATTTGAACCACCAGCTAACTGTGTTTTTAACAAGACTCCCTAAGGGTCTCTACACACATCAATATTTTAAAATTGCTGACTCAGAATAACAGAATACAATTTAATCTGGAAAATTACTCTGAACAACTTACTGTGATAGACTACATCCTTTCACTCTTTTCCTTTTGTCTTCCCTCATAGAACCTCACAATAATAGGTAGTTCATAAATAGTAGTAAGTGTAATGAAGATTCTCTTAATTAAATTATTTTTCTTGAACAGGTCAAGTTGGAAGCATCAGAGTATAGATTTTGGGACTTTGCTGTCTCTTAGAGACTTAGACATACTTGTTGGTGTATTTGATCAGTGGCCCAAAATTCTAAGCACTACCTCTGAAAAGTGAGGCCTTGCTTAATTTTCCAATTTGATAAGTAATATGATATATTGTGAATTTACATTATTTCTTTTAAATATAGAAGTTTAAAAACTCAAGGAAATAATATTTAAATTAATAATAAAAATTATCTTGCCTAAATTGAAAGAGTTTTTTAAAGAAGTCATAAAGGGAATCCAAATTAAAATGAAACACAAAAGAATAAATAAATGAATCTATCTTATGTAAATTTCTAAATATAAATTATTCATGCAAAAGCTATATAATATACACATCTTTTCCATTAATTTTTTGGAAATTATTTTATCCACATAATTGATGGGCTTCCTTTGTATATGATTCTCTGCAGATTATCATTTAAGGAAATTTTACTCACTTACTTCAGATCTCAAAAACCAATTTAAAACTTTTATCCACTGGGATTAATCTGTGTTCTCATACATAACTTTAAGATAATGTTATACATTCTTAGAAAATATCTGCTATGGGTTTTAAGTTTAAAACACACATGTTATGAATTTCCAGTCAAGATGGAGGAGTAGTAGGACCACAAGCTTGTTTCTCCTTGTGACTACAACAAAACTACAACTGACTACTAAACTCTACAGGCCAGAGGGAGTGGCAAGATATATTTAAGTGATGAAAGTGAAATACTTACAACCAAGAGTACTCTATGCAGCAAGGCTCTCATTAGATTTGATGTAGAAATCAAAAGCTTCACAGATAAACAAAAGCTAAAAGAATTTAGCACCACCAAACAAGCTTTGCAAACCATAGTCATCAAACCATAACAAAAAAGAAGAAAAAGAAGAGAAAGAGAGAGAGAGAGAAAAGACCTACAAAAGATAGCTTTGGCAATTCAGAGTCTTTTATGGTTCCATAAAAATTATGTAATTGTTTGTTCTAGTTTTGTGAAAAATGCCATGAGTATTTTTTGACAGGGATTGCATTGGATCTGTAGATTGCTTTGGGTAGTGTGGCCATTTTGATAATGTTGATTCTTCCAACCCAAGTGCACAACAGATCTTTCCATTTCTTTGTATCATCTTCAGTTTCCTTCATCAATGTTTTACAGCTTTCAGAGTATAGGTAACTGTCTTGGTTAAGTTTATTTCTAGGTATTTTGTCATTTTTGATGCAATGTAAATGTTTATGCCAGTTATGAAATTCTGGTTTTTGAAGTGAAAAAAAAAAGTGAATGAAGAGCCACAAATGGCAAAATATCCTTTTTTGTGGGTGAGTTGTATTCCATTACATGTATATATGCTCTATCTTTCTTATTCATTCATCTGTTGATGTGCAGTTGGGATGCTTCCATGTCTTGACAATCATAAAAAGTGTTATTGTGATTAGTGGGGTGTATGAATCTTTTTGAATTAACGTTTTAGTTTTCATCAGATATATGGCCAGGAATGGAATTTCTGGGCCTTGTTGTGGTTCTGTTTTTCAGTTTTTGAGAAACTTCCATGTTGTTTTCCATGGTGGCTGCACCAATTTATATTACCAACAATAGTGTACAGGGATTCCCTTCTCTCCACATCCTTATCAGCATTTTTAGTTTGTGTTCTTTTTGGTGATAGCCATTTTGACAGATGTGAAATGATGTTTCATTGTGATTTTTGATTTACATTTCCTTGATATTAGTGATGTTGAGCAATTTTTCATGTTCCTGTTGACCATCTGCATTTCCCTTTTTGAAAAAATGTCTTTTCAGTTCTACTGGCCATATTTTAAATAGATTGGTTGGTTGTTTTCTTTTTAATTGAAGTATAGTTGCTTTAAAAGATTGTATTAGTTTCTTGTGCACAGTATGAATGGACTTGGAGGACATTATGCTCAGTGGAATAAGTCAGAGAAAGACAAATACTGTAAGATCTAACTTACATGTGGAATCTAAAAAAATACAACAAACTAGTGAGTATAACAGAAAAGAAACAGACTCACAGATGTAGAGCAGGAAGTAGTAACCACTAGTAGGGAGAGAAAAGCGGGGGACAAGATGGAGGTGGAGGATGAAGCTACAAGGATGTTTATTTTATAATAATATTTTGTAATAATAAATGAAGTATAACCTTTAAAAATCTGTGAATCACTATATTGTATACCTGTAACATATAATGTACATCAGCTATACTTCAATTTTAAAAATACGATATTATAAAATAAATACATAAATGAATAAAAAAATTTTAAAAATGGAAAAAACATGCATATTCTTCAGATTGTTTCTTATTTTCCTGTTTTGTACTTTCACATTCCCTTTTATTTTTTAGTTAAATTTATTGTTTTGAGATGGCTAAAGTCATATGCAGTTATAAGAAATCATACAAAGATCCCAAATACACCTTAACCAGTCCCCACTAATGGTAACACCTTGCTACAGTGTAGAACACAATATCACAACCAGAGTATTGACATTAATACAGGGAAGAAGCAGAAAATTTCCATCACCACAGGAATCCCCCATATGGCTCTTTGATTGTCACAACCATTTCCCTCTTACCTTACCTCCTCCTTACCCCTAGCAGACACGAATGCATTCTCCATTTCTGTGGTTGTGTAACACCATTTCAAGAATGGTGTGTAAATAGAATTATACAGTGTATAATCTTTTGTAATTAGTGTTCCATACAACATAAAGCTTTGGAGATTAACACAGATCGTTGCCTGTATCAATAGTGCATGCATTTTTATTGCTGAAAGTATTCCATCATATAGGTATACTATAGTTTCTCTTTTTCTAATTTTTTCTTTCTTTTGTTGAAATATAGTTGATGTAAACTATTATATAAATTACAAATGTGCAATACAGTGATTCATAATTTTAGAAAAATTATCCATTTATAGTTATTATAAAATATTGGCTACATTCCCTGTGTTGTGCAATGTATCCTTGTAGCTTATTTTATACAGAATATTTTGTACCTCTTAATCCACTACCCCTATATTGTCCCAATGTCTCTCTTCCTACTGGTAACCACTAGTTTGTTCTCTTTATATGTGAGTCTGTTTCCTTTTTGTTATATTCACTAGTTGTATTTTTAAGATTCCACGTATAAGTGATATCATTCAGTGTTTGTTTTTACAGTTTCTTAAATCATTCACCCACTCAAGTTTCATCCACTGAAGGACATTTAGGTTGTTTACCAAATTTGACCATTAAAAATAAAGCTGCTATAAATATTTTTATTATGGATGTGTGTGTGTGTGTGTGTGTGTATTTTTTTTCCATCTCTTTGGGATAAATTTACAGGAGTGTCATTGCTTAGTTGCATGTTTAGTGTTTTAAGAAACTTGACCAACTGTTTTCCAGAGTGATAAAGCGCACACACAGCAATGCCTGAGCTTTTCTTAATTCTCTTCAATATTTGGTGTTTCAGTGTTATTTCAACCCTTCTAATAGATCTGCAGAGACATCACACAAGATTTTAATTTGCAATTTCCTACTGACTAGTAAGTAATGTTAAGGATTTTTCCATATGTTACTTGCCATTTGTCCATCCTATTTGGTGAAATATTTATTCATATTTTTTTGCCCATTTTCTAATTGCATTCTTTTCTTCAGTTCACTTTTTTTGAGTCTTTTTGTCTAGTATGTGATTTTCAAATATTTTCTCCCAGTCTGTAACTTGTCTTTTCATCATATTAATGATACCATCACAGAGTAAAATGTGTTGTTGCTTTTTAAAAATTTTGACAGACTCTAATTTATCAATTTTTTTCCTTTTATAAATTCTGCTTTTGGTGGCAAGGCTAAGAACCAAAAGCCCTAAATTTAGATACCAAAGTTTTTCTCCACTCTCTTTTCCAGCAGTTTTATAATTTTACATTTAATACTAAAATGATAATCTATTTTGAATTAATTTTAATATGAATTGAATTTTAACCAGTGCTTTTTTACATATCAGTTGATATAATGATATGACTTTTCTTCCTGGGTGTGTTAACAGTATGTATTGCGTTTACCAAATAATTGCATCTCTGGAAGTAAATTTGGTCATGGTGCATAATAATTTTGTGAATTGCTCAATTTCATTTGCTAATATTTTCTCAAAGATCTTTGCATTTATACTCATGAGCTCTGTATTGTCCTTTGCTTATACTAACACGCAGAGGGAAGACGTGGCAACCATCCATGCTAAGAAAAGCCACCACACCAAAACTATTAGATGCGCACAGTTTACACCGGAACACTCCCACTTTAAATAAAAACAAACAAACAAAAAATAAAACAGCCCTTCAAGATCCCAGTAGATAACTGATACTCCTAAATCCATAGAGCCAGAGAAATATGAGTAAAATGAAGAAGCAGAGGAACCACACTCCCAATTAAGAGGATAAGAAAAATTCCCTGAAAGAATAATCAATAAATTTTACACTGGATTTTTTTCTTCTACTTTCATCCTTTAAGAACGTTGAGGAGATAATCAATGTAAACATTATTATTGTTTCTTTGGAAAAATGCCATTTCTTAAAAGGCACATCTTTGCATCTTAAGGGGAAAGGTTTTATTTATATTTTGGTTGCTTTCAAAAAGGGATGTTGGGTAATCCTGACACCGCTACCCTTTCACATTGACCAGTAGTAGTACAAAAGATGAATGAGCATTTGGACAAGATCTAGTATCGTTTATGTAAAGTTCTGGGATATTTTACGTAAAGTGACATGGTTTACGTAAGGATAGTAAGTGTTGGTTTAATATACTCACTTGGAGGTAACAGATTTTGTAAGAGACAAAACAAAATGTGACTTAATAAAATTTTCTAGAATTTAAAATACCTTCAACATTAATGGCCTTAGGGAAATTCACTACATCCTAACTAATGTCTCTAAATTATACCACTAGATATTTTATCCCTTGTAATACATCAAGGTAGTAACAGTTATGAAATATTGATTATAATTAAGAGTCTTTAATAAAAATGCTATTTGAGTTCCTTTTTATGTCTTATGAATTTGTTTTTATATAATTTTCCCTCTAAAAGATATTCAGTATTCTAATTTTTAATTGTGTAGAATAGAAATCCTTTAGTTTTGCAGAATATATGTACAAATTTTGGCAGAAATGGTAACCACATATTTGGATAAATTTGTTTTGGCTAAAACTCATTGTTGAATTTTATCTTTAATTTTTTGTTTGTTCATATTGTTTGGGTACTTTATTTTGGTAGTCAGTATCATCTTTTTCACTTAGAACAACGTTGACTAGCACAATAATTTAATACAAGTCTTTAATAAATACTTATTGAAAGAATAAATAAGTAAATCATGAGATTGTTAGATGGTTGAATAAATCTTCTTTAGAGCTAAGAAAAAAAAGTTTCAATATCTGCCAACATAATCATTAAACCACTGGATAAAATCGAACACATTTTTTGGTTGTTCTTAACCAGGGTGACATATCTGCATGTTCAGATTCTCCCTCTCTCTGCCTGTCCCCACTACTAAGAAAGATAGATGGGAACAGTGCTGTCCCTTTTTGCCTCTGTCCTATTTCTTACCACAAAATCTGTCACAGTGATCAATTAACATCGTGGATTCCTTTCTTCAGTCCAAGTGACAAGGCTGCTATTTTTGAAATAAGTTCTATCTTTTTTTCACAGGCACAATGAATGATTAAAGGCATCAGTACTGGAAATTATTAAACCTTTGTCTAAGAATATAGGTGATCTTAAAGCTGACTTACTGTGATAAAAAGAAAAAGTAGAAATTTCACCTCATCTTTCTACTCAGAATGTTCAGGGCATGATATGATGGGTCATAACAAAAGGCAGAGGTTATTTTTTTCTACTTTCAGTGGAAATTTATTTTATGGCACTGAGAAGTACATTATCCCAAGTCCAATTCTTGAAAAGTAAGAGGATGAATCTTGTGAAGGACTATAATACCTTCAGTCTTGTCTTATATGAAACTTCCAAATGTGTCTATTTTTTTTCCTTTGTTTTGTTTCACAGCTGAAGGTAAAACAAAAAGCACTGTCTTACTTAACAAACACATTAATTCTCCTCTTCATAAAACAAATTTTGCACTGTTTGACATTCCTGGGAGAACACACAGAGGCCATCAAACTTCCTAAAAGATGCACTCAATATAGTTGGCCCTTGGACAACCTAGGGGTTAGGGGTACCACCCCCCCAACTTTCAGTTGAAATTCCAAGTATAACTTCCCCGACGGTCTTCTGTGTACCCAGTCCTGCATCCCAGAATCAGTCAACTGCAGATGATGCAGTACTGCAGCACATACTTAAGTGAAAAATATCCAATTATAAGAGGACTTGTGTTCAAGGGTCAAACTCAAGAACAATATCAACTTATGATATTGGTACTAGTTAGGCTGTAGGCATATAATCGGATTCTGTTATATATCATTTCCAAATCCTAAATCTCTCTACATGGATTTTGATGGACTCATACCTTTGTACATGTGTCATCCTGAAAATATGACCTAAACTTGAATATGAGAGATTTGAATACTATGTTTGCTTTTTTTTAATTTAAAACTTAAAATCTCAAATTGCTAAAATGTGATTAACTATATAAAATAATATAAATGCACAAAGTTCTTTATTAAATAATTTTAGCAATGGGATTATTTTTCCAAATAAAATATTGTCCAGGTGCTCAATACGTAAAACAGATAAAGTTTGGTGAAGCAGGACGTGGGGGGATCTGGTGGGAACTGAGGGTCAGCTCCATCTGCTTATCCGCAATCTCCCTCTCCCACTTTTAAATCAAGAGACTTCTGAAAGATAATTTAAAAATCAACAGAGAAACTTATTCAGAGAACTAAATAAATGTGTTGCTCTAAAATAGCATTTCTAAACTCACCTATCAGGTATGTGATTACTCCATGCGATAATTCAAATAAGGCATTTCTTTTTTGCAAGTATTTATTGTCAGAGCCCCTGCTATATAATTTATAGTTTAATTTTGAAGGGAAAAAAAATCAAATCTAAGTCTATTCCTACTCCCCTTTAATTTTTTTAAATTGAAGTATAGTCAGTTACAAAGTGTCAATTTCTGGTGTACAGCACAATGTCCCAGTCATACATATATATACATATATTGATTTTCATATTCTTTTTCAGTAAAGGTTATTGCACTCTGTCAGGGTTGTCCCTAGGGTCCCCATGGTGTCAGTTTGCCTGGAATCACACAGGCAGCTGTAACAGAACGTGGAGACAGATGTCTGAGGAGGAGGAGGACAACGAATGCTAGGCAGTAAAATAACATTCACAGTGGTTTATTTGTCCTGGCTCTCAAAAGTCTGCGGTGGTCTGTATTTCAAGCTTGTGTAGAATGGCCTGTCTGTCTAGTTCATCTTTATGTCTAGAGTACTTAGATTGTTTGGGCCTGAATTGCCCTCATATGTATTTTTTTTCTTTTTATATTGAGGTAAAATTGACATACAATATATTAAGTCCAGGTGGACAACATAATGATTTAATATTTGTTTGTACTGTGAAATGATCACCACAGTAAGTATAGCTAATATCCATCACTACTCATAGGTACAATTTTTTTCTTGTGATGAGAACTTTTCAAGTCTCTCTTAGTAACTTTTAAATATGCAAGATGTTATTGTTAACCATAGTCATGTACATTGCATCATGTACATTGCATTCTCATAATCTATTTTATAACTGGAAGTTTGTACCTTCTCATATGTTCCTGAGTGTAGATTAAGTCTTATAAGTAGATTTGGAGAGGGGTTTAAAGGTATTTAAAGATATTAAGAGAAGTATCTTAGAATCATTTTAGAACAAAGGCTTTATAACCTAGCATTTTCCTTTGATCCAGGGAAATCAGTCCTTCTAGCGGTCAACTCTCTTAACCCCGATCAATCCGGTTCTGCTTCCAAGTTTTGCAGACATGGTGAGTCGTTCCAGCTGTGGATCATGGATCTCACCTGCTCCTCCTCTCCCAGCACCAGCTCTTCTCACCCTGTGCTTCAGGCCAACTGAATGCAGGGCTTCTCCCACAAGTGGCCTTTCTAACCTCTATGATGACCCTGTTGCCAAAGGATCCTGGATTCTGTGGTCTGCACAGCCATTCTCCCAACCACTCTGGGTTTGGACAGTGAAGGACATTAGGGGGAACCATTGCAGGACTTGGAATCAGATTGACTTGAAATGAGCCATTGTGCCTCCACATGATGGCTCTCTGACCCTAGGAAAAAACCTTGACCTCTTTCCTCATCTGTAAAAACTGACATCATAATAGCATGTAGTCATCGTTTTTGTTTGATGCTTAAGTGAGTTCATGCATATAAAGCCATATTAAGAAGTACAGATTAATGGTTTGCCACATGCTAATTATTATTGAGCATACTCTCTCCTCTCTCTTCTCTCTCTCTCTCTCACACACACACACACACACACACACACATGCATGCACACAGGTACAGGGAGTCACACACACATAGAATGTTCTGATATATCGTCCCAAGATCTGGATCTACATCATTTCCATGTTGTCACTGGTTGCTATATTTACTGATTGGATTGAATGAGTGAAAACTTAACTCAGCTAAATCTGGGGAAATATAATAAAAACCATGACCAGCTGAGCCTCAGAGAAACATGGCTAAGCAATGGATACAGAGACATAACACCACAATTTGCTCAGTCAACTAGATTTGAAACCTCAGAGTAATTTGTTTACCACTCTCTCTTCTCTACAACCAATTAATTCTTAAATCCCATGGATTTCCGTTCTGTAAACTCTTTCCCATCTGTCCCTGCTCTTTGATTTCCAAGTCTATCATTCTAGTGCTAATCTGTATTAACTCTTTCCCAACTTGGCTTATGGCCTCTGCTTCTGTGTTTTTTTTTTCAACTCATCCTACAGATTATAAAAAATCCCTTTGCCTCCTTTTATTTGATATAGGTTTTATGTAGTTGGGATAATAAAATTTTTAAACAATTAAGGTCAGTTTGGCTTGCTGAATAATAGTAGTTCTTTTTTATTGAGGTGTAATTGAGCTACATCACCATGTTGGTTCCAGGTACACAGCACAGTAATTTGATACTTCTGTACATCACAGAAGGATCACCATGGCTCGTTCAGGTACCATCTGTCACCACGCAACGATATTACAATATTACTCACTAACTCCCCCACAGTGTACATTTCATTCCTGTGACTCATTTATTTTGTAACAGGAGCTTTGTATCTCTTAATTTTCCTCTCCTATTTCATTCCTTCCCCAACACACATTCCCTGTGAAACCACCTGACTGTTCTCTGTGTCTGAGTGTGTTGTGTTTTATGTGTGCTCATTTGTTTTGGTTTTTATATCCCACATATAAGTGAAATCATACAAGTATTTGTCTTTCTCTGTCTGACTTATTTCCATTAGCATAATACTGTATAGGTCCACCAATGTTATGAAGACAAGATTTCATTATTTTTTATGGCTGAGTAGTATTCCATTGCATATACCACAGCAACATTATCCATTCATCTGTTGACAAATATTTAGGTTTCTTCCATATCTTGGCCACTGTAAATGCTACAAGGAACATAGAGATGCATATATCTCTTCAAATTAGTGTTCTTTTTTCTCTTCAGAAAAATACCCAGAAGTGGAATTGCTGGATTATATGGTATTTTTATTTTTAAAATTTTTCAGGAAACTCCATACTGTTTTCCATGGTGGCTGCACCAATTTATACTCCCACTGGCAGTGTACTAGGGTTTTCTTTTTTCCATAGTCTCATTAACACTTGTTATTTGTTGTCTTTTTGATAATAGCTGTTCTGACAGGTGTGAGGTGATATCTCATTGTGATTGTGATTTGCATTTCTCTGATTATTAGTGATATGGAGCAACTTTTCATGTCTATTGACCACCTGCATGTGTTCACTGGAGAAATGATTGTGTGCTGCCCATTTTCTAAATTGGTTTGTTTGGGTTTTTTTTTTTTGTTTTTGTTATTGAGTTGTATCAACTGTTTGTATATTCTGGAAATTAAGTCCTTGTCAGTTGCATCATTCATAAATATTTTCTCCCATTCTGTAGGCTCTCTTTTTGTTTTGTTTATAGTTTTCTTTGCTGTGCAGAAGCTTATAAGTTTAACTAGGTTCCATTTGTTTATGTTTGCTTTAATTTCTATTGCCTTGGCAGTCTGCCCTAGGAGAACATTGCTAGGATTTATGTCAGAGAATGTTTTGGCTACGTTTTCTTCTAGTTTCATAGCGCCTTGTCTTATATTTAAGTCTTTAAGCCATTTTGAGTTTATTTTGAGTGTATGTTGTCAGGGAGTATTCTAACTTCATTGATTTACCTGGAGCGGTCCAGCTTTCCCAACACCACTTGCCAAAGAGGCTGTCTTTTCTCCATTGCATAATATTGCCTCCTTTGTCAAAGATTAATTGACCATAAGTGTGTGGGTTTATTTCTAGGCTCTCTATTCCATTCCATTGATCCATATGGATAGACAATTTCCCTACAGCTCTTTTCTTTCTGAGCTCTCCCCAGGATCAACTTTAAGGTTGATATTTCTGCCAGCAGTTCCTTTGAGGCAACTTGAACTTTTCTGAGCTGTTCAAAACCCTTCTAGCCTCTGTCCATTACCCAGTTCCAAAGCCCTTCCATATTTTTAGATATTTGTTACAGCAGCACCCTTCTCTCGGTACTAACATCTATATTAGTCTGCTCCTGATATAAAAACAAAATACGGTAGCAGGCTGGGTGACGTATGCAATGGAAATTTATTTCTCATGGTTCTGCAGGCTCGAAATCCGAGGTTAAGGAGGCTTCAGAATTAGTTTCTGGTAAAACGTCTCACAGTTTGCAGATGGCACTTTCTGGATATGTCCTCGCATGGCCTTCTCCATACTCTTCCAGAGAAAAATACAGCTCTGATGCCTCTTCTTCTGATGCAGGTCCCACTTTTATGACCTCATTTAATCTTATTTACCTCCTTAGAAGTTCTGTCTTTAAATATAATCACATTGGGAGTTAGGGCTTCGATATATGAATTTTCAGGGAAATAATTTATTATAAAACAGTTTATAATGAATTCCCTGATTTGAAGATTAGAAGCATGTTCATTTATAATTTTACACATTTGTAAATTTGTGCTTTTTCACAATTTTCCAAGATTTTAATTATGAATTGCATTTTGTATTCATCAATTTGGACAAGGTGTGCTTACAACTAAGCTGTGGTTACAATTTTTGAAATGGCAGTACCTTAATAAGTAAAGTACTACTTCTCAGTTTTTGTAAGTTTTTTTTTTTGTGTGTGCGTTCCAAAGCTTTCCAAAGTCTGTCTCATTTACGTGCAGAAAACCAGAGAGTTGAGAGACTGTTCACCAGAACTGAAACGGCTCAGTTGGAAGAGACATATCATACAGCTTATAAACAGGGTGCTGAGTAGTTAGTGACTTTGCCACGTTTTTTTTCTGATTGTAAAAGAATACTTAAGTCATACTATTTATAAATTACTGAAGGTAAAATGTGAAAATATAAAAACATTTTAATAGCAATAGCTTTCTTTTTTCAGTTAATTATATGTGACAGTGTGCAAGCCAATTGTCCCCAAATGATGTTAATTGTGACTAATAGCAGTAACATTTTACTGGCTTATACTTATAATATGCGTATTTATATTGTATAAGTTACATAATAGTACAACTAAGATATTATGCTAACTATAAAGCATAGACAGAAATAGAAATTATGAACAGTTAAGATATAATGGGATAGGTGTTCTAATCACTCCCATTTAACATGTTTTCTTTCACTCCCATTTAACATGCCCAAGTTTGAGGCAAAAGCACTGAGGGATGTGATCTTTATGAAAATCAAATGTGGGAAGACAAAGTGTTGCTGACAATCCCCTTTCATTTCTGTCCCTCAATGTTCACAAGGGTAGAATTGTTACTGATCAAAGCAAGACAGTGACTCAGGCTTCTTTACGTACCAAACAAAGGAAATGCTAGATACCCTTCAGATATTTACAACTCACACCCCAAAGGCGGAAGCAGGCAGTGAGGGTGAGCCAATTGTCATCCTACCTTTTATTGTCCATTGTACAATTCTGGCTAGAGAGGCCTGTGTATGCTATGTAAACCAAGAGTTTGGTGGTACATCTAAAGGGGTTTTGAGATTCCTGCTCAAGCCATTTTGTTTCTGCACATGAAAGCATCCATGATGTCTCCACCACCTTTCTCTTCCCTATTCCTGTCAGTGATTGAAAGGAAGCCAGCGGTTCTGAAAAACTCACCCTGAAGCTGTGGTAAGCAGAGCCTTTGTTCACATCTCTGCAGGTGGCTATCTCCAGAGAAGAGGTAGCTGTCTTTGTTTTCCACCTTCCAATATCTTGAGCACACTCTCATGTCAGAGTCTAACCCAGAACTACGTGGCCAAAAAAATTCTGGAATAAGCAGAAGATTGTGTATAGTAGTGAGTGACGGATGCTCAGTGAGGACATGTGGTCCACCCAGAAGCCCTGTCAGAGACAGTGGGCAAGCTGCCTTGTTCTATAGTTAGTTCACTGATGATGCTTAGCAGAGAGTTGCTGACTCTTCGTGGGAGGTTGTCTCTGTGCATGGTTGTTGAACAAGCAGAGTGTGTGGAACAACAGAGCCCACCAAGCAAGCTGCTCATTTTACAAAGCTTCTCCCCTCCCGTGTGTCTGTGCTCTCGGTTCCTCTTGGCCCAGCTGCATCTCTCCACTTGGATGTGCTGTGAAGGCAGCAGGCAACATTTGTAAAATGTGATTTGAAAAACATGGGAATTTTTTTCCTTCCAAAATTCTTCCAAAAATGAGTTCTCAAGATAGACATCTTGTTGATAAATAAGGATACCATAGGTGAATTGTTTACATTACTCTACTATAAAATTTGATAATTCCGTTACTCAG
This sequence comes from Vicugna pacos, assembly GCF_048564905.1. Lineage (NCBI taxonomy): Eukaryota > Metazoa > Chordata > Mammalia > Artiodactyla > Camelidae > Vicugna > Vicugna pacos. Next base: position 6,347,661 of record NC_132994.1, on the reverse strand, counting down.
AGGAGAGGAAATTTAGTGGGGACTGCATGGTTACATCTTGAAATACAAAAAAAAAAAATTAACTTTAATACTCCTCTCAATAGGAGGGCTGCTAAATGTTCTTAGTCCTAATTCATGGCCACCTATAATTTCAACTTGACTTCGCATTATCAAAAAAATACTGCTGTGAATCCTTATTACCCAAAGCAATTGAACGCCACAAAATGACCAAAATGTAAACAGGCAACATTAAAGAGAGAAAAATAAACCGCTCAAAAATACATACACATGCTATAAGAGAAATATTCAAATTAATCTTCTCTCCTGGAGCTTAATAAAACACACTATTTAAAACATAATGTGATTGGGGAAAGAATATACCCCCTCTTTATGGCCAGCATCCTCATTATGCAAAATGTAGACCGCCTTCAAGGATATACTAAGGGGAAAGTAAATGCACCACACTGTTTCCCATGTGACGTAATTAATTTGAGCAACAGGTAAGATCTATATAAACTCGATGTTGCTCCTTTTATAAGAACCCATCTGTATGCACTCTTTATTAAGCTTGTCAGAGAAAAAAATCCTGTAGTAAAACATTCTCAAATTATCTATAAAGTTTATGCAGACATTCTAAAACTTACTGTTTATACACCAGCTTTACAACATAAAGAAGTTTGACTGCTTGAATTTGCTGGATTGGTTCCATGCAGACATAACTATACAATTCCAGTGAGATCTTGCTTTGTTTTTATAAAGCATTGAGAATCCACATCAGTGACCTAGAACTCAATTCAGACAAGCTTGTTTTCTTAAAATAAACATACAGTACTCTTGAAAACATCTTAAAATTCACTTTACAAAAACTAAATTATGTTTTTGTCTCTTTTGCACTGTGCTAGCTAGGTTGTAATTGCTCATGAAACACTAAGAGAATTTATGACCCCATAAATATCATAAACATATTTTTAAAGGTCACATAAAGTAGTTAAATTAAGTGGTAACCACAAAAGTTAATAGTCCATCATTCTCTAACTCTTCCAGATCATGATTTCAAGCACCATCTTCTCTGTCCCCATAAGCCCAATATTTCCACTCCAACATTAACTCCAAGCACATTCTTACTACCCCCTACCCCCAGGCACTAAAGCAACCAGGAGAGAGCTTCCACAAATTACACTACATTCAACAGCCCCCAGCCTCTCTAATCACAGTGCTGCCCTCTCCCCTATCTCTTTAACTAAATTACACTAAATCTCATCCTTGTTAACCTTCAAAAAGGCTGTCACTTCAGCAATTTTGCAGTCTCCTGTCTACATCATTAAACTTCCCTTCTCTTCAGACCACTTTTATATACATGCTGTATTCCTCTCATTTTATAGCCTCACTTGGCCCATTTCTCTCTGCCTCATCTTCCAGCAACATTTCTTAGTTAGTTAGGTGGAATATAATTTTGTCTCCTATTACTCAAGACTTTCTCTCTTACTTGCAGCCTAATTAGGGTTTTGTTTCCACTACCCTGCAGTGGATTCCAGACATACGATCTCCAGAGTCCAATAGTCAAATCTAAAGTGTTTATGTTACTTTATCTTTCTTAACTGATTACTTTACCCAGGAAAAGAATTACTTTACCCAGAAAATACTTTACTCACTTGGGTTCCTGGATATTATATTCTCCTAGTTCTCTTCTTGCTTTACTTTTGATTCTCCAATCAATTAATCACTCTTTTTTAATCAAGTTCTCTTAATGGTGATTTAATTACTTGCATAATAAAACACTACTGTTGCCTTAATTGCTAACATAGCCATTGACCAATTTGTGACTAACTCATAGTTTGGTAACAAGTTTTGTAAAGGAGAAGTGATGACAAAACCCTGCATCAGTTCCTCCATTGCAGCCTAAAATAAAACTTTTTGATTTCCAGCCATTTAGATGTGGTAAATAAAACAGTACAAATTTCTTCCCATGTTTGAAAATCTCAGGTAGAGATAATCTGCCTCATATAAACTAGCTTGCCTCTGCACTCAGTCTAAGTTACAATTTGTAGTGTAAAAAATTGAGAATCTCTAATTCATACTGTGTAATTTTATCTATTAGTAACCTTCCAAGCTCTGTGAGATTATTTCTCAGAAATATATGCAGAATATGCATTCCAAACTCTGTTATTAACATCTCGAGACAGAAGTGAACTCATGTGAGGGAGAAAAATGAGTTAGAATTTCTAGTGCTATGAATTGGCATGCAAGCTTTTATTCATATTCTATTCTTGTACAAGTATCACAGTACAATTAGATGGTTAATGTCATTCTCAAGAGGCAGATGCATTCAGCTTTTACATATAGAAGAGCTTAAAGATATCTTTATTTTAGAAGAAACACACAATCATTGAGTTGGGAAGACAATCAGAGAACACCTAATCACTTCTCAGAATCTGGTTCTCAAATCTAATCTTTCCCCCCCAAGGTCATTGATACTTTACATTTAAAATGTTAGTAACCTAAACATTTGTTATATATCGACAATTTCTTATTTCTTTAAACTTCTTTACGCTATTGATATTTCAACTATCATTGCCCAACCTACTCATCTGTTTTAAGGATTTTTATTATGCCCCTAGAATAGGCCTGGTTCTATGATTTTGCAACTTTCTGAAAGGGTGCTGTTTTTGCATACAGACAATACAATAATAAATCCATAGACTCATTAAGATAATCAAAGAGTAAGAGGTTATTGTTACTAGTGGAATAGATTAAACTATTAATATAACACCAAAAAAATTCATGAGGACAACAGAAGAGGAAATTTTAGGAACAGGTTTTCTTATGGCAGTTCAATTTACGTACAGCTCGGCATTTGGACTTTTTTCCAGACTTGAATCTGAGTCCTGACACCGCTGTGGGGGTGAGGGCAGCCCAGTGGGAGGTGTGCACCCTCTGGAATCAGGCTGGTGCTCACGCTGGCTCCGCATTAATCAGGGCATGTAAGCCTCACACATTAGGGACCTCTTTAGTTCTCAAGAACTTTCATTTGAAATTTGGGCATAATTATACCTGATTGGAGGGGATTCTTTGTGAGGGTTGAATGAAATAACTTATTCTAGGTGTCCAGCAGTATGTGGTACTTGATCAAGTGAACTATTAATATTATTATTGTCTATAAGATCGTATTAAGCAGAAGTTCTAGAGTATTCCAGCAGGTATCACTAATTGTGTCAATGATTGAAAGCTTCAGTTTTCCTCCTCCTCCAATTTTTACATTTTCTTTATTTTAATTGAAATATACATGACATACTATATTATGTTAGTTGCAGATGTACAACATATTGATTGAACAATTAAATATGTTATGAAATGATCGCTGCCACTACGTGTAGTAACCATCTGTCCCCATACAAAGTTATTACTGTATGAATGAACATATTCCTCATGATGTATATTACACCCCCATGAAGAATTTATTTCATACCTGGAAGTCTGCACCTTTCAATCCCATTTCCCTATTTCACACATACCCTCACCCATCTTTCCCCTTCAATCACCCATATGTTCTCTGTACCTAAAAGTCAGTTTTACTTCTGTTTTGTTGGTTCTTTGTTTTGTTTTTCAGTATCCACTTATAAGTGAGGTAATACGATATTTGTCTTTTTCTCTGTCTTATTTATTTCACTTGGTATGATACACTCAGGATTCATTCACGTTGTCACAAATGGTGAGGCTTTATTCTTTTTATGGCTGAGTATTATTCCAATATGTGTGTGTGTGTGCGCACATGTGCATGTCTACCATATCCATCCAACTATCAGTGAGTACCTAGGATACTTCTGTATCTTGGATATTATAAATAATGCTGTAATAAAGATAAGGATGCCTATATCTTTTCAAATTAATGTTTTTATTTTCTTCAGAAAAATGCCCAGAAGTGAAATTGCTGGATCATACAGTGGTTCTATTTTTATTTTTTGAGGTAGCGCCATACCATTTTACATAGACTGCACCAATTTACATTCCGCAAAACAGTGCACTAGGGTTCCCTTTTCTCCACACTTCTTATTTGTTGTCTTTTTTATGATAGCCTTTCTGACACCTGTTATTTGAGGTGGTATCTCATTGTGGTTTTGATTTGTCTTTTCCTGATGATTAGTGATGTTGCATCTTTCCATGTGTCTATTGGCTATCTGTATATCTCATTTGGAAAGATGTCCGTTCAGTTCCTCTGCCGATTTTTAAATTGGACTATTTTTTAATATGTTAAGCTGTATGAGCTCTTTATATATCTTGGATACTAACCACTTACCGGATATGTCATTTGCAAATATCTTCTCCCATTGTGTAGGCTGTTTGTTCATTTTGTTGATCGTTTCCTTCGCTGTGCAAAGACTTTTAGTTTGATGTAGTCCTATTAATGTACTTTTACTTTTGTTTCCCTTGCCTGAGGTGACAGATACAAGAAAAAAAAATTGCTAAGTCGGATGTCAACGAGCATACTGCTTATGTTTTCTTCTAGGAGTTTTAAGGTGCCAGGTCTTACATTAAAAATTTTATCCATTTTGTATATAGTGTGAAAAAGTTATCCTGTTTCATTCTTTTTCATGTAGTTGTCCAGATTTCCCAACACAATTTACCGAAGAGGCTTTCTTTTCCCCATTGTATATTCTTATCTGCTTTGTTATACATTAATTGACCATATGTTCATATGTTTATTTCTGGGATCTCTATTCAGTTTCATTGATCTATGTCTATTTTTGTGCAAGTACCATACCGCTCTTATTCCTATAGATTTATAGTATACAGTGTATCATTTTCAATTATTTTCATTAGTTTATTATAGTTTTCAGAGTACAGGTTTTTATCTCCTTGGTTAGAATTATTCTTAGGTATATAATTCTGTTTGATGCAATTGTAAAGGAGATCATTTTATTAATTTTTCTTTCTATAGTTTGGTATTAGTGTATAGTGTATAGAAACAACAGATTTCTGTGTATTAATTTGGTATCTTACAACTCTATTGAGTTAATTTGTTAGTTCTAATAATTTTTTGGTGGCTTCTTTAAGGTTTCTATATATAGTAGTTTGAATTTTTTATATTTATTTTTCTTGTCAGATTGCTGTGGCTAAGAGTTTCAGTCCTATGTTAAAAGTTGTGAGAATGGGCATCTTTGTCTTGTGCCTGATCTTAGATGAATGCTTTTAGCTCTTCTGTGTTGTGTATGATGTTAACTGTGAGTTTGTCTCTTTGGCCTTATTATATTGAGGTACATTCCCTCTATACCTACATTGTTGAAAGTTTTCATCATAAATTAATACTAAATTTTGTTAAAGATTTTTCTACGTCTATTGATATGATCACATATATTATCCTTCATTTTATTAATGTATGTATTACATTGATTTATTTGAAGATATTGACCATCTTTGCATCTGTGGGCGAATTCCACTTTATCTTTGTAATGTATTGTTAAATTCAGTTTGCTAATATTTTCTTGAGCAGTTTTGCCTCTATGTTCATCAGTGATATTTGTCTATAATTTTGTGTGTGGGTGTGTTTGTGTGTGTGTGTGTGTGTGTGTGTGTGTGTGTGTTATGTCTTTGCTTAGGAATCAGGGTGATGATGGCCTTGTAGAATGAGTCCACGAGTGTTCCTTCTCCTTCAGTTTCTTGGAGTAGCTTGAGAAGAATAGTTGTTAACTCTTCTTCAAATGTTTGGGAGAATTTACCTGTTTGTTCCTAAACTTTGTTAAACCTTTTTTATAAGCATTCAATTTCACTTCTGATAATTGGTCTGCTACTATTTTCTGTTTCTTCTTGATTCAGTTTTGGGAGATTGTACATTTCTAAGAATTTCTCCAGTTTTTCTAGTCCAATTTATGGTGTACAGTTGTTCAGTTATCTCTTATGGTTTTTTGTATTTCTGTGGTGTTAATGTAACTTCTTCTCTTTCATCTGTGATTTTATTTGGGCCCTGTCTCTTTTTCTTACTGAGTTGGGCTTAAGGTTTATCAATATTATTTGTCTTTTCAAAGAATTAGCTTTTAGTTTAATTGATATTTCCTTTTTTTTCTTTTTTTATTTTTTAGTGTCTATTTGTTTTGTTGTCCACTCAATCTTTATCGTTTTTATTCTCCTACTAATTTGGGGTTATTTATTCTTCTCTTTCTAGTTCCTTTAGGAGTAAGGTTAGATTGTTTACTTCAGATTTTTCTGTTTCCTGATGTAGGCTTGTAAAACTGTAACTTATTCCTTAGAATTGATTTGCTGTGTCCCATAGATTTTGGATGGTGTTGTTTCCATTCTCATTTGTCTCCAGGTATTTTTTGCTTACTTCTTTGAGTTCTTGGGTGACTCACTGGTTGCCTAGTAGCATCTTGTTTAGACTCCCTAATTTTGATTTTTCCAATTTTTTTCTCATAGTTAATTTCTAGCCTTATACTATTGTGTTTGGAAAAGATTGATGATTTCAATCTTCTTAAACTTACAGAGACTTGTTTTGTGGCCTAGAATGTGATCTATCCTGGAGAATATTTCATGTTCACTTGGAAAGAAGGTATATTCTGCTGGTTTTGTATGGAATGTTCTGTAGATACTTATTAATTCTGTGTGGTTTAATGAGTCATTTAATTCAAGGGTTCCCTTATTAATATCCTATCTGGATGATGTCTCCATTAAGTGGGATGTTAAAGTCTCCTACTAACATTATGTGACTGTCAATTTCTCCCTTTCTGTCTGTTAATATTTCCTTTATATGATAGGTGTTCTTCTTTTATGTGTATATATATCTACAAGTGTTATATCTTTTTCTTGAATAAATCTCTTTAATATTATGTAATGTCCTTCTTTGTCTCTTGCTCCACTCTTTGTTTTAAAGGCTACTTGTCTGGTAAGTATTGCCACCCTAACTTCCTTTCAATTTCTTTTTGTGTGGAACGTTTATTTCCATCCACTCACTTTCAGTCAGTGCATGTCTTTAGCTCTAAAGTAAATCTCTTTTAGGCAGCATATATGTGGGTCTTATTCTTCTTTTTCATTCAGCCATATTATATCTTTTGACTAGAGCATTTTGTCATTTACATTTACAGCAATTATTGATTAGTAAGTACTTAATGCCATTTAAAAAGTTTTTTATTGTTTTTATAGTTCTTCTCTGTTCCTTTCTTTCTCTTATATTTTTTCTTATGATTTGATGGTCCATCCATGTTGTTGCAAATGGAATTATTTTATTATTTTTTGTGGCTGAGTAGTATTCCATTGTATAAATATACCACAGCTTCTTTATCTAGTCATCTATCCACAGACATTAAGATTGTTTCCATATCTTGGCTATTGTAAATAGTGCTACTATGAACATTGAGGTGCATGTATCTTTTCAAAGTAGAGTTCCCTCAGGATATATGCCCAGGAGTGGGATTGCTGGATCATACAGTAAGTCTACTTTTAGTCTTTCGAGGAATCTCCATACTATTTTCCATAATGGCTGCACCAAACTACATTCCCATCAACAGTGCAAGAGGGGTTCCCTTTTATCCACATCCTCTCCAGCATTTATTGTTTGTGGACTTTTAAATTATGGCCATTCTGACTGTAGTGAGGTGATAAATAATTGTAGTTTTAATTTGCATTTCTCTGATAACTAGCTATACTGAGCATTTTTTCATGAGCCTATTGGCAATTTATATGTCTTCATCGGAGAATTGCTTGTTTAGTCTTCTGCCAATTTTTAGATTGGGTTGTTCGCTTTTCTCTTATTAAGTTGTATAAGCTGTTTATATATTCTGGAAATTAAGCCCTAGTCAGTAACATCTTTTGCAAATATTTTCACCCATTTCATAGGTTGTTTTGTTTTGTTTTGTTTCCTTTACTGTCCAAAAGCTTATAAGTTTAATTAGGTCCCATTTGTTTTTTGTTTTTTTTTTGCTTTTATTTGTATTGCCTGGGTAGGCTGCCCTAGGAGAACATTGCTGAGATTTATATCAGAAAATATTTTGCCTATGTTTTCTTCTAAGATATTTATAGTGTCTTGTCTTATGTTTAAGTCTTTGAGCCATTTTGAGTTTATTTTTCTGTATGGTGTAAGGGAGTATTCTAACTTCATTGATTTGCATGCAACTGTCCAGTTTTCCCAACACCATTTGCTGAAGAGACTGTCTTTACTCCAGTAAGTTCTGGCCTCCTTTATCAAAGATTAATTGACCAAAAGTTTGCGAATTTGTTTCTGGGCTCTCTATTCTGTTCCGTTGATCCATTTATCTGTTTTTGTACCAATACTCTGATGTTTTGATTACTGTAGCTCTGTTGTACAATAGCTTCATTCTTTTTCTTCAGTAATGCTTTGACAATTCTCAGTCTTTTGTGATTCTGTATAAATTTTAGTTTGCTCTAATTCTGTGGAAAATATCCTGGGTAATTTGATAGGGATCTCATTAATTCTGTAGATTGCTTTGGGTAGTATGGCCATTTTAACAATATTAATTATTTCAATCCAATAACATGGGATATCTTTCCATTTTTTTAAGTCATCTTTAATTTCCTTAGTCAGTGTTTTGTAGTTCTTCACATATAAGCCTTTCACTTCCTTGGTCAGATTTATTCCTAAGTATTTATTTTTTTGGATGCAATTTTAAAAGGGACTGTTTATTTTCTTTCCTTTTCCTGGTATTTCATTGTTAGTGTAAAGAAATGCCACTGATTTCTGTATGTTAATCTTGTATTCTACTACCTTGCTGAGTTTTGTTGTTGTTGTTATTAGCTCTAGTAGATGTTTGTGTGGAGCCTTTCGGGTTTCCTATGTATAGTATGTCATTTGCATATAATGACAATTTTACCTCTTCTCTTCCAATTTGGATACCATTTATTTCTTTTTCTTGTCTAATTGCAATGGCTAGAACTTCCAATACTCTATTGAATAGAAGTGGTGAGAGTAGGCATCCTGTCTTGTTCTAGATTTTAGTGGAAAGGCTTTCAGCTTTTCACCATTGAGTATTATGCTGGCTGTAGGTTGTCATAAGTGCTTTTATTATGTTGAGATATGTTCCCTCTGTATCCACTTTTGTAAGAGTTTTTATCATGAATAGATGTTGAATTTTATCAAATACTTTACCTGTATCTATTGAGATGATCATGTGATTTTCTTTTTCCTATCTCTTGTTGATGTGCTGTATCATGCTGATTAATTTGTGTATGTTGAACCATCCTTGCGTCCCTGGGATGAACCCAATTTGATCATGGTGTATGCTCTTTTTTAATGTGGTGTTGGGTTCTGTTTAATATTTCATTGAAGATTTTTGCATCTGTGCTCATCAACAATATTAGTCTATAGCTTTCCTTTTTGGTAGTGTCTTTGTTTGGCTTTGGGTCAAGGTGATGGTGGCTTCATAGAATGAGTTTGGAATATACCTTCCTCTTCAATCTTTTGGAATAGTTTGAAAGGATCAGTTTGAGTTCTTCTTCATATGTTTGTTAGAATTCCCCAGTGAAGCCATCTGGTTCTGGACTTTTGTTTGCAGGAATATTTTTTATTGCTGATTCTATTTCACTTCTAGTGATTGGTCTGTTTAAATGATCTATTTCTTCTTGATTCAGTTTTGGTGGATCATATATTTCTAGAAATTTGTCCATTTCTTCTAAGTAGTCCAATTTTTTTGCCATATACTTTTCATAGTATTTTCTTATGATTTTTTATGTTTCTGTGATGTTGAAATATTTTTTAATTCTTTGTAGAAGTAATCACTGTGTTCATTCACTCTTCTCTTGAGATCAGTGAGAATCTTTATGATCACTACCTTGAACTATCTAAAATAGTAGAGTATCTCTGATTTATGTAATTCTTTTTCTGAGATTTTGTATTATTCTTTTATTTGGAACACATTTTTCTGTCTCCTCATGTTGCTAGTTCTCTGTATTTATACCTATGGTGGTTTGTGTAGAAAATGTCCCATGGGGCCCAATCAGCATGCTCTCATCTAGCCACCAGCTAAATGTCCCAGAGGTGTTTCCTATGTGGGCTGAATACAGCCTTCTCTTGTGGTGGGGCTGACTTCTGTTGGTATGCCAGTGGGTAGGGCTAACCCTACTCCTGGCTAGCTGCAGGCCTCTGCCTTGTGTGGTTTCTGTGGACCACTGGTGGACACAGTCAACTCTCAGCACTGCTGTTGAGGCCCAGTGGCATGTGTCTTATCTGGGTCCATTGGTGGGAGGGGCCAAGCTCTGGTGCTATAGGCTAGAGCAATGTTTTAAAAGTGGCATTTGACAGAACAAGTGTTAGCATGGTAAAACAAGAGCCTAAAAATGGCTGCTGCTAGCATCTTTGTCCACAAGGGGAGTCCCAGCTGCCTCATGCCATTGGTAGGCTCTCCAGCATCAAATAAGTAGGACTGATCCAGGTGCCTTTCAAACTACTGCCTCCTCTGCACTGGGACTCAGAGCATGTAAGAATTTGCATTCAGCCTTCTAGGAATGGAGTCTTTATTTCTTATAGTCCTCTGAATCTCTTGAATGTAAATTCTGCTGGTTTTCAAGATTCAATTTTTTTTGGTCTCATTCCTGGTGCAAAACTTGGCTGGGGAGCCCCATGTGGAATTCAGATCCATCACTCCTTCAGGAGAACTTCTACTGTTGTAATATTCCTCCTATTGGTTCCAAGTAGGCAAATCTTTTCTTAGACTCTGGATTCATCCAACTTTCATATCTTAGAGTAGCAGTTGCCTTTCAATGTCTTCTGATGAGTCCTCAAAAAGTAATTGATTTTCAGGTAGTTTAGTTTAGTTTAGTTTTGTTTTTTTTTTGTATCATAATAATGAAAGTAATTACAGTCAAACTTTTTCTCCTGTTGGATCTGAAACCAGAAGTCACCATAATGCTTTTTGATACCTCCCCTTATATTCTATAAATGACTTATTTCTGGACTGTGTCTACTACTTAGGGAAAATCAACTAAAATATATCCATAAACATATTTTGACATATTTATATCTCTTTTATTGAGATATAAAATCCTTACACCTCTAATTATTGGTAGCTTCCCATGACATTACTGTTACCATTTTTCTGTTTATTTCTCATTTCCTTATGAGGATTATCCTGTATTTATATTTATTCATGCTCTCATGTGTCTTAGCACATTTCTACTTTATCCAAATTACAGGTGACTAAAATAATATATTTCAAGATTGTTCCATTCTGAAAAATCTATGGAGCAATAGATTGGAAACATAAACTAGAGTGAAGAGAATCATGTCATGTTCCACTGGGAGATATATTTTACCCTCCAGCAGCATATTAGAAATGCATGTTTTAGAAAAGGAAGCAAACTATACTGTACTTTCCTCCCATAAGACACATTTTTCAGCTATGAGCAGAATTTTCTTCTTGGCAGGGATGTTTTTTGCAATTGGAAAGCTCATGAGTTTAATTTATTTAGTATTATTCTTTGTAAAAGAGGAAATTGGCGCACAGAATTTTAAGTCACATTGTAAAAATAAGCCATTTACTTTGCAAAAAGGTTTTATTTGGTCAGGAGAGGACATATTTCTCCATAATATTTGCCAGTATGTTTCATTAGAATTTAGAAATACACTGAAAATTATTTTGTGGGTAATTTGCAGGACTTATCTAAAAAATATGAAGTGGAAACACCAAATATAAAGCTCTTTGCCAGTTCAGGGTAAAATTTTCCTTAAAAATCAATACAAAATTATTCTATCCTGAGCTGTAACAATGAAATATTCAGATTTACTTCTCACTTCTGAAATGTTCAGTGATCTTTCAGTTAACAAAAAAGGGTATAATTTTCTTAATCAGACAAGATAATGTATTTCAAGAATTATAGGGGAAAAATTATCATTGATAAAACATTGTGAGACTCTGGACACAAAAGGTTTTACTTCTTTTTCCTTCATTTCAGACCCCTGACAAGTAAAAAAATTACATTATAATTATATTTAATGATATAATAAACATACACATTTTGTTAACTTCCTCTATTCCCCAGCTCATTGTTTGTGTACTGAGTCTTCATTAAAGTGCTAAAAAAAAATCTTTTGGGAAATTCCAGTATCTCTACGTGAGCTGTTCTTTTAGGATTTTTACCGCTCGTGTAGACAAAAATAGGAAATGAAAAGTGTCCTGGAATAGAGTATTAGGCTTTTCCTTAAAATTATGAAGAAATGTAAATATATAGAGCTGCCATGACAACACGTTAGCCCTCCAGAGCTCCAGAACAGACAAGCTGTATATAAGAAAGAACCATCAGTCACCAAACCCCATGGAAGCCATTACAAAGCTCACACTCACAGTGCACATTTATCACCAAAGAAATCAATTGGAAAATGCACAAGTAACTCAAAGTATTTCAATATAGCATCAATTCTGGGACTGAAGTAAAGTATAGATAAAACTTGGAGAAGTTTAAACAATTCAGTGTGGATGTAAGAGTCCCTTGAGGTGAACCATCCCCCAAAATATCAACAGTGCCTTGGTACTTGGGATTAAAAAGAAAATGTCCATGTATAATAAAATAACTCTTAACATAATGGAAATTTAAAATTAGCTTTTAAATATTATTTCAGAAAAAAAACATGGGGATATCTTTCTAGTTTAAATTAGTGAAAGTGTAGAAAAATTATTCACTTAAAAGATATTGAAATATTATTTTTCCTTAATTCATTTCAAGTGTCTGAGGTTACCACCATTCATAAAAAACATTGAAAATAAAAACTAGCAGATTTCAGTGAGTTTCTGAAGACACTGTATCTAAAAATGAAACTATTGGTCTTTATTCATTAAAATTGTCAATAATTTGGTGGAGTTAATTCTATCAGAAGATTAAAATAGACTAATCAAAAGAAATGCTTGAACCTGCATTTGGAAAAATTTGCTCATGGGAAGCTTTCTTTTATTTGCAGGGCTTACTTTTCTTCTATAAAATTAGTGAGTTAGATAGGAAATAAGCCTGAAGCAGATTTTTTGAAATATTTTTGACAAACATTTATTGGTGGTATTATACAACAATTAGAACTATGAGGATCTCTGAAACAGAATAGAAACACCTTGATAAACACAAGAGTGTTACCATGAATACTTACATTAAAAATAATTGAGCCTTTATTCAGTCTTGAAGGGCATAAATGCATCATCCTTATTCCTAGTTCACTGCCTTTCTCCATCTTAATTGGCTTGCAGGAACATTTCTCCACGTTGGGGATGAATCTCTTTCAGTCCTAATTGACACCAAAGCCACAGTCTCAGTAATCAACCCCACTAGTGTAAAACAGCTCTGCCTCAGTGTAATAAAACAGCTCAAATAGTGGGCGCCTCTCAACTTACTCCCTTTTGTTTCAGTCCTCTGAAGGATACACACTATTTTCTCCTTAGTTCCTCTACCTTATCCATCTAGGCCAAGATCTAAAGAAGTGTCACACCACACCAGAACTTCTTTCTTCCAAAAGAGGGAAATAAATCTAGAACTTGACAGTAATCATCAAAGTAACCACCCAGGCGAATTAAATGACCTTTTGATGTATTTTATTCCCACTGTCTCTGATGGTACTAGAGTTGATTCAGAAACAATGGTCATTTGTTTCTATTTCATCAGCTACCTCCCTCTTATGGGCAAAACCTCCAACTGATACTGGCAAAATTCACAGCACACCTCCCATCAAAGATTCAAATAGACCCCTCAAAGCCTCTTCCCAGAGGTGATCAATATCCTCTAAGTAAAGAAGCTCTTTAAAGCATAAAGTCCATCATAGAAAATTACAATACTCAAAGACTCAGAATCGCTTGTAATATTCCTATTTTGCCAGGGAGAAGACTTAATGGTTGAGGGTGGAGGTGTGTCCAGGACTCTGAGAATAAATAGCGCCATTATCCTTCAGCACCTTGTGGTTCCTAACCTCATACATTACCAACATGCATTTCCACTGAAGAAAATTCTTTATGGTAATTGATTTATACAATGCATCCTTTAGTATTCCAGCTGATGAAGTTAGCCAATACAGTTTTACATTCATCTGGGAAAAATTCACCTGGATAGGAATGCCTCAGGGTCATACTGAGAGTCCTTTTTTATTTCTCCAAATAAGTAAAGGCTGACCCGGGTGATATGAAGTTCCTTAGAGTTTCTATTAGCTTCAGTATGTGGATGATTTGCGTCTTTGCTCTCCACACACAGAAAAGAGACAGCATCCACTTTCTAAACCTTTTAGCCTTAAAGGGACAAAAGATTGTCAAAGAAAAAATTGCAGTTTTCTCAAACCCAGGTTTGATATTTAGGGCATCAGATGCCAGAACACTGGCTCCACCTAGATCCAGATAGACTCCATGGTGTCTTGAGTTTGCCAAAACCAAAACTAAGCACCAACTGTAAAGTTTTTTAGGCTAATTCATTATTTCAAAGTTGGATTACCTACTTCTCTCTTGTGGTCAAACCTCTGTAAGTTTTACTAAACAATAACAACCTTGGCCCAGTTTTGGGGGAAGCATCAGATGACGTAGCTTTTAAAGCCTTAAAGGAGAGTTGCTAACTCTACCTGCCCTTGGGCGTCCTAGTATCAGATACCTTTTCCCCTTTTGTATATGAAAAGGAAGGTAATGGTTTCGGGGTACTCAACAAAGTCCTTCACGACTGCTTGACACTGATGGACTAACTCCTGATTCCTCACGATGGGCTACAGGAAGTTCCTCCGGGTAATGCTGACTTACGGTTCACTGATGGGTCTTATTCAAAAGATGACAGTGCAAATATTGTGCTGTGTTTACTATTGCAGCTCCTTTTGATGCTGTTGAGGTAACATCTTTACCTATGGCTGTTTTGGCCCAACAGGTTGAATTATATGTTCTTACACAGGTTTATACTTTAGTCAAGGACAAAACTGCCAATGTTTCTACTGATAGTAGATATGTCTTTGGAGTAGTTCATGATTTTGGAATGTTCTGAAGCAATGTAGTTTTTTTTTTTTTTATTTCCAGTGGAAATAAAATTTAAAATGGTCCCTATGTTCAGAAATTATTGAATATAAAACTTTTACCTGCCACTTTAGCTATTATGATGATTCTGGGATATTATAAATGTGACTCTCTGGAATCTAAGGATAATCACATTGATGACATAAGGAATGAGGCCCTAAAGGGACCAAAAGCACCCAAACCTTAGTCATGGTCCAATGGTCCAATATATTTACTATCTATCTATGTATTTACTTATCTATTTATTTATTTACTCAATAAGTCATCACATTCAGTTGAATGTATTGCTGATAACATTTGCTGAAGTGTTGGATGAGGAGTTTAGAAAGTGTGGGAAGTATAGAGCAGTAAAAGGTGACTTTAAGAAAGTTGGTCACAGCGAATGAATGGTGATGTTTCTTAATGAGCTGGATGATGCAAGACAAAGATGTTTTTGAGGAGGAAAAACTCAGTAAAATTTTGATCATGACTTTTTGAATTTTCTTTTAGCTATAGCAGCATTGATATAAATAAGATGTCAGATTATAGACGTGTGACAGTCAAAATATAGAGTACAGCCAGAAAAATTGACTTATAACATCCCCAACAAAGAGATGTCCTAGAAAAGAAGGTATAGGTGGTGAGGTGGTGGGAGGTTCTTAAGGACAGAAAGAATAGCAATGCTGCATTACAAGGTGAAGAGGATCTTTTACAAAGAAAACTAGGAGTTGATCAATGGATATGACTTCCGGTAGGTTTTTGTGACTGTCACAAGGGTGGTTTTCTGGGACTCATTGGGTAAAATTTATTTATGTACTTCTTTCACCTCATTAAATGTTGAATTCCTTGATGGCAACGTTGGCCTTTTTTATCATGGTGTTATCCAAGGCAAGTTGCATAGTGGTTTCCAAATAAACACTTCGCAAATATTTTGGAAAAAAATTATTGGGTGATGTCAAGAAGAAAAAGCAGCCCTCAATTTTTATACTGTTTCATTTACTAAGCTGCTTATTTTAAGTTGGTGTAAACATTTTTGGATAATTAGAGGATGTCAAGATCGTTCACCTTCTATATTTTAACTACTCTCATTAAATGATTATGCTTTTTAATAAGGACAAACATGAAAATGCATTTAACACTAATGGACAGAACTGTGCTGACCTTTGGAATTATGTGGAAATGTTTATTTTCTTCTAGGTAAATTCTTTGATTTAGACAAAACCACTTGGTTGACTTGTTTTGGCCAAATAATTTTATTTCTAGGCTGGTATGTGTAATTGACAATTCAAGACCTTTTTCTTTTCCCTCAACAACAGAACTTTCCAGATAGCAGCTGCTCTAGCAACCCAGGTCGCAGAGTGATGCCAGCAGTGACATAGAAAAGACTCACTAGATGACCTGCAATAAAATGAATAAGAACAACACAAAACAAAAATGGTTATTGTTGGAAGCACAAAACTTAGGGAGTATTTGCTACCTCAGGGTAACCTGACTATTCTGATTAATATCAACACAAAGCAAGTTTCCTCATCGTGCTTAAATAATTTACAAAAACTTCCTGCCTGGATGATAGTTGGAATTAATAACATACACCGTTTCTCCCAGCATATTTTCTGTACTTGCTTTCATGCAGTAGAAGGTTATATTCTTTTTTTGTTTTATGGAAAGTACGTGGTAGGAAAGAAATGTGATGGAGGGTCAAGCCATCCTACTTTTTCTATTCTAAATGTCTAATCTCTTGAGAGAACATCAAGTTAACAAAAAAGGTACAAATGAAGGAGGAAATTTAGAATCTGAAATGTACTACCTTGAAGAAACATTTATGTGAGTGTAGCTTTTCCTCTCAGATAAGAAAAATATTTCTCTGGAACACTAGAAAAAAGTGTTTACACACATTGGCAGTATTTGAGGAAGGCATCAAAATGGGGGAGGTCGGTTGCATGAGTACCTCTAGATAGATAAGATAAGCAGTTTAAAAAAAAGGTATGTGGGGGAACTGTGCAAACATGTTAAATGCAAGGGCATCTTCAAGAGAGTGATGAGAGCTAGGTTTGCGGTAACACAGATTGTCAGAGTATTGGCTCCCTTTAATCCTCCAGCCTTCTGTAACAAACAAAACTAAGGAACAATCCCTTCTATGTATATAGGGTTGTATATATGTTGCCAAGTTTATCTACCACTTCAGTGGAAGAGAATACTAACATATGAGCAATGAAAAATAAAATTTTAGTTCTTGAACTAAATCTGCGTTACTGCAAACCAGAGTATTGTGATTAAGATTCATAATTGGTATATTCATTAGTAAAATGAAAATATAATACATTTGATTCTTCTTTGCATTTGTCCAAATCAAATAGGAAAATTTTATTGCACTGCAAAGGATAATAAAGTCAATAACGTCAGTTAAAATGTCTATGCCTTTAGAGTTTATAATACCTTTTATAAACATTATCCAATTTTCAGACTATCCTAAGACTGATAACATTACTATGTTCAATTTAATAATTAATAAACTAGGGGTACACCTCTTTTCATGTGGAAAAAGAAAAATCAGTTTTTTCAAATCAAAATTTTATTTAGTATTACAATAAAACATTTTAAATAGAAAAATATGCTGTTTGAAGAAACAACTTTATAATAGAGAACTCATGATTAAGAAGCACCTACTAGATGGGATGGATCAATTTAATTCTCATAAGAAATCCAAATCTGATGATACTCCTTAATTTATATTTGAAGGCATATGAATAGAGATTAAAGTAACGTGAAAAAGACAAAGTGGAGAGAGAATTTTCAGTGCTCTTCTCATATGTTTTTCTCCCCATTCATACATTCATATATGTTTACTCCACATTCAGCTTCATATTTTAAGAGAATAAAAATGCTATTCCAATTGTTCATCATCTAGGATACCTAGGACCCAGGACACTTTCACTGATCAGGATGCATGATTGGACCTCGCTCAGCTCCTCTTCATACTGGGGCAAAGTCTGGGAAGGCATCTTTCCTGTCTGGTAGACTTATTACCACTCATCCAACCTGAATCTCAAAGATAAGCAATGTGAGACGGTCTGGGGACCCACCACCTACACTCAGGTGAGAAAAGGAAACCTCACTTGAGATTATTTATCCAAGTTTTGTTCTCTAAACATTTAGACTGCTATGCATTTGAGTAGACTGTATACATGTGTAACTGTTAAAATTGTACTAGGTTCCTTTGTGTACAGCCAAAAGAGTTGGGAACGCAAAGGGAAGCTGGGGTAGTGATAAAATTTGGGCTCTGAACCTCTGCCCTAAACTGTGATTATACTGTTTTTATGTATTTCCATTTATCAGTGAAGATCTCCTAAGTCATATTCCTGGAATGAAGCCATACATAATATTGGAATTTGGTTGAAAAAGTCAAGTGAATGCAACACAATGAAGACAAAGAAGTGACGAATTTCTCCCCAAGATTTTACTTTAAGAAAACTAATGCCTTTACTGCTTTTAAGTAAAATTTTTTCTAATTCTCTTTTATGGGATTGATCAAATGGATTCTGCTTCAGCAGGTTATAATTCCACTTGAGTTCCTAGTTACCATAGAAACAACGGATTCCCAAAACACTTTTTTAAATGAGATTATACTTAAGGGAAATTGCACTAATTAAGATTTTTTACTTTGGAAACTAGAGACCTTAAAACATTTAGTATCTATGACAAATCCCAGAAAAGAATGCATTTTCAGAATATAGTCACTTAAAAAAGAGCAAAGTA
Source organism: Vicugna pacos (assembly GCF_048564905.1). NCBI lineage: Eukaryota > Metazoa > Chordata > Mammalia > Artiodactyla > Camelidae > Vicugna > Vicugna pacos. Next base: position 6,328,993 of record NC_132994.1, on the reverse strand, counting down.
CTAGTATCATTTATTTATGTTCAAAGATATATTATTTGTTTTTACATGGAAACTGCACACTTCTTTATAATAAGAGATTATGTTAAATTATCATATGAATTAAATATAATCGTATGGTATGAATTAGATAAAATACTAAGAATATTGAAGGTAATTTCTTTTATATAGTAAGAAAAAGGATCACAAAGAAACAGGCATTTTCTTTTGGGGGAAAAATATATATATATATATTAGAAGGCACAGTGATATGATATATCTCTTAGCATCTTTCTCATAGGCAATCTCACTGACATGAATACACATATGTCTTCAGATATGAAAGCACCAGTTCTAAGAAATAAGGGCATCAATGAAATCAACTCTAAAGTAAACGCTTCTCTAATAATTATACTGCCAATGAAAGGACCAAGAACTGTTAAGAGGCGAAAAGGGAGTTTATTTGCAATCTTAGATTTGCACTATGGGGATTTCAGATATGAGAGAAATTCAGAATAGGATTCCCCTGGAGGAGCAAGACTTGGTGGAGAGATCTCAGTAAGACTGGACTCAGCCAAGGCAAGGGGATTCTGGCATTTGGTGAAGTATCTGGGGCATTGATGGGATATCCAACAATCTGTTAGATTTCTTCCAGTGGCTAGACTTTGGGAAATGTGAACTAAGGGTGGCTGGTGGCCTCAGTTAGTGAAAGAATCCCAAACTTAATACATTAATTATATGGCAAGAATTGGAACCAGAGGCTTATTTCCAGCAGAGTTCTGGTAAGGTCTATGGTTTTTATAGAGTTACAACCATTGGAGGATGCTCACTGTATGTAGTGGGGCAAAGAGCATTAATAAAACTGCAACTATAAAGAGAAATCCCAAAAACTCAAGTCTCCAGTTTTCCATAGTCAAAATGAAAGAACCAAAAGGCTGAGATCACTATTTCTAAACTTTCATTCCAGGCAAAAACCCATTTGTGAAAATTTTCAGTCCTTGAAAATGTGTCTACAAAAAGGAATATAAGAAGGAGAGTGACACATTGATGCATCAACAGTTATGACATAATGACAGTGATACAGCAACTCTGTAATGACAGCAATTAAAACAACAGTAATGGGAAATTTCATGGATGGGAATTTCGGAGAGTACCAGCCTGGTCCAGAGTCTTAGGAGAGCCATCTACATTAGGCGATGTCTGCTTCACTTCCAGGTGAACGTCAGCTTTAGGTCGTCAACTATTTCTGAGGCCCACTCAGGTGAGGAAGCCTTTTTAAAATAGGAAACATGAATTCTAGAATCAATGCCTTTAAGTTTATTGGCACAAGGGTTGGTTAAAAGTACCTAACAGAGTTCCTGCCACCTGAGCTGTAAGGAGTCCCTTAAAAGATGTCTTTTCCAATAAACATTGTCTCCGGTTGTAAACTGTGGTCTTCTATATGTAGGTCTCCTGGGAGCCCACTGTGGAAAGATTTTTCAACCATGTGCTCATATATCTTTAGAGTCTTAATGAAAATTTGATGATAATGTAAAAGACCTCCCTTGATGAGAAGGGGCTCATATAGCTCTGAGTCACTAAGCATGTGTCTTCCAGTAATGATTTCAAATGGTGACAGTTTGTTTTTTCCAAAGGGTATAGATCTTAAGTTTAGTAGAACAATGGGTAGCGTTGCAAGCCAAGGATGGCCCTAGGCCTCAAAGAGGTTTGTCAGTTGAGTTTTGATTATGCCATCGGTTCTTTCCGCTAGACCAGAAGACTGAGGGTAACAGGCACGGTGGAAACGTTGCAGCACAGGCCAGATTTCATGAGCAACGTTTAGAATTTGTCTAATGAAATGGGTACTTTTCTCACTACATAATTGCAAGGGCATTCCCCAAGTAGGAATCATCTTTTACAACAACATTTTGGCCAATGCAGTTGCTTGTCTGTAGAGAAAGTCTTCTACCCAATGTGAATACATGCAAACCATCACTAGGACATTCTTATACCCTTAAGAGGGAGGCAGGCTGCACCAAACTGCATTCCCACCAGCAGTGTAGGAGGGTTCCCTTTTCTCCACAGCCTCTCCAGCATTTGTCATTTGTGGATTTTTGAATGACAGCCATTCTGACTGGTGTGAGGTGGTACCTCATTATAGTTTTGATTTGCATTTCTCTGATGATTAGTGATATTGAGCATTTTTTCATGTGCCTTTTGATCATTTGTATGTCTTCCTTGGTGAATTGCTTGTTTAGGTCTTCTGCCCATTTTTGGATTGGGTTGTTTATTTTTTTCTTATTGAGTCGTATGAGCTGCTTATGTATTCTGGAGATCAAGCCTTTGTCAGTTTCATTTGCAAAAACTTTCTCCCATTCCGTAGGTTGTCTTCTTGTTTTACTTCTGGTTTCCTTTGCTGTGCTGGAAAACAGTGTGGAGATTCCTCAAAAGACTAGGAATAGTCTTACCATATGACCCAGGAATCCCACTCCTGGGCTTGTATCCAGAAGGAACCCTACTTCAGGATGACACCTGCACCCCAATTTTCATAGCAGCACTATTTACAATAGCCAAAACGTGGAAACAGCCTAAATGTCCAACAACAGGTGACTGGATAAAGAAGATGTGGTATATTTATACAATGGAATACTACTCAGCCATAAAAACTGACAACATAATGCCATTTGCAGCAACATGGATGCTCCTGGAGAATATCGTTCTAAGTGAAGTAAGCCGGAAAGAGAAAGAAAAATATCATATGAGATCGCTTATATGTGGAATCTAAAAAACAAAAACAAAAACAAAAACAAAAACAAACAAACAAAAACAAAGCATAAATACAGGACAGAAATAGGCTCATAGACAGAGAATACAGACTTGTGGTTGCCATGGGGGTGGAGGGTGGGAATAGACTGGGATTTCAAAATTGTAGAATAGATAAACAAGATTACACTGTATAGCACAGGGAAATATACACAAAATGTTATAACTCACAGAGAAAAAAATGTGACAATGAGTGTGTATATGTCCATGTATGACTAAAAAATTGTGCTGAACACTGGAATTTGACACAACATTGTAAAATGATTATAAATCAATCATAAAAATGTTAAAAAAAAAAAAAAAGAGGGAGGCAGGTGAATAAAATCCAGTTGCCAGATAACAAAAGGACCAGGAGGCAAGTGAAAGTAGCCTTGGGAACTAGGTTTTACTGGGTTATACTTGGGACAGATCTGACACCTTTGACATAGTTTGGCTGCTACTGTAGGAGAAGTTGCCAAAAATATTTTTTTCCCCTGGTTATCATTTTATCTGTTCCCCAATGAGTCATTTCATGTACTGATTTTAACATGATTTCTTCAGGAAGAGCAGGGGGCTGTTTGGCCAATACCAAAGCCCAGTGTTCTGATCCAATGTGCATCCTTCAGACACCCACCTCTGTTGTTCCTTTACTGCGGCATGCAACTGCCCATCCCTGATGATAGCCTTTAAATTTCAGGTGTCCATCCAACTTGTAGCTAACAGTGGGGATGGCATGGCCAGCAGGAGGAGGCTCCTTTATGGAGCCCAAATCTTGTCACGCTAGCACCCTGGCCACGCTACTAGCCAATTGGTCCCCTCTTCCTTTCTATGTGTTGTGTTTGGAATGCTCTGGGGCCTCTATTATCGCCAACGGTTGTGGCAGGAAGACTGCATCCAGTAAGGCCTTACGAGGGCAAAATGGAAAAGAGGTCACTTTTCATTTTATTTCCCCTTAAGGACAAGAAACCCCTCTGTTTCCAAGCCCTCCAAAATAACCAGCCACTCCAAAAGCATACCGGTTATCACTTTAAATGTCAGTGTGTTTCCCAGAGGCCAAGGTACGAGCACACGTGAGCGTGTATAGCTCAGGGTGAAACAAATGAAAGGCAGAGCATTGGAGTCTGCTACAATGAAGGGAGTAGTGACAGCAGATCTAGCTTTCAGATGCCCATCCTCATTTCGTAGGTAAAAGCCATCAATAAAACCAAGACCCTTGTGCTTCAGAATGGAATAAAGTTGTGCGTACAAGGAGAAATTGGAACCCCACCTTCTGCAGTCACCTGCTAGCCCAAGAAAGCCTCTGAACTGGCACTTAGTGGGAAGAAGGAGAAATTGAGATGTACCCTGGATGCATGCAGTATCCAGCTTTAACCTTTGGGGAGTAAAAAAAAAAAATGACCCACTTATCCTACCTGAGTTTGAACAAATTGATGCTTATCTCTTGAGACCTAATGGCCTTTGTGTTCTAGCCGAGTGAGGAGGTGTACTGTACCCTAAAGGTTTGCTTCCTCAGAGGAGGGGCCCACCAGAAGGCTGTCAACGTACTGGAGTAAAGCAGAGCCATGGTCAACATTTACACCTGCCAAGGCTTAACAAATCACGTACAGTTTCATCGGGTCTTTGTGTGGCAGACTGAATTTTCCCACAGTCACCGGGGCAGAGAACATCCCAAGGAATCGCTTCACGACGGGTTGTTTCTGTTTGAGAAGTGGGTGCTCAATGCACGAGTGTTCTTTCTGTGAGTGTTGTCCAAAGGGAGAAGCCAGCCGGCAATGGTTTGCAGGTGTGTGGCTTGGCTTTCTTTGACTAAAATGTGGGTTAGTTGCTAACAAGCCAGAGAAACCTAGATCATAAGTTGGTATCACAAGGTTAAATTCTTCCACAAAGCAGTGAGGGTCCTCAGTGACCCTGGTAAAGTCCTTAGCTATGTGCCATAATTCTGCAGGGAACCACAACCTATAATCTACTCAGTAGTGGGCGCCAGCAGGATTCATAGTGACAAAGGGAAATACTTTTATGAGAAAGCTAGCAGATGGGGGTGAGAATGTTGGAGGAGGAATGGAAGAACCAGAAGGAACGAATAGCAGCTCAACAAGTTCTGGGTAAGTAGGATCTGAAGGAGAGGGGTTGGGGGAAAGAACTCTTGAGCCTTTGGTGGGGTTCTTTAAAGGAGAGCATAGATCCTCATTTGCAGCACTGCCCTTGGGAAGAGTAATTCTGCAGTGAAGAAATTTTAGATTTGCAAAACCTTGGGGTTCCTTAAGCACACGAGGGGGCTTCAGCATGCCAGCTAAGATAGGCTTTCCACCCTATTTGTTTAGATTTAGACCCTTTAGCATCTAATTGTGTGTACAAAAAGGGAAATTTTGGAATTTCAAAAGTGCCTCATTGCAGCCAGGTCAGTTTTATGTCATCTCCGATATACCATTGTCACTTACATGAGTATACACAACAGGTAAGCACATACATTTTGTACGTATACCCAGCAGGAGTCCCAGACAGTGGGGCATCCTCCTCTGTAACCGTATTAGACTGTGAATGTCCCGTCGCGGTACACTCAGCAAAAGGGAGTAAGCCCTTAAGTGATCAACTGAACAAAAGACAGCCAGAATAAAGTCCTGAACATCAGCAAAACAGGGAGGTTCAGGATCAAGAGGACTTACACCCAGACCTGGGACCACCAGAGAGATGACAAGAGGCTGATGCAGGTGCACTGCTTGAATCCATGGTGGCTTCAGAGATGGGTAAAGATTGCTTTATGTCCCACGTCTGACACAAAAAGTGTCAACTAAAAGGAATGCTGACTATAAAGAGGCAAGAAGGCAGTTCATTTGAGGTCTTATAATTGCAATATGAGGTTCATAGATTTTGGAGAATAGTATTCCCCTCAAGGAAGACTGGCGGGGGTTTTTATATTAAAAAGGAGGAAGTTAACATAGGCTTACAAAGATGCTTACCAAGAATTTGGATTGGAGGGTAAATCTGTGCTATTCGTACAATCAGGTTACGGAAAGCATCTCAGCCGTTATTCGGGATAGGAACATTTAATTTCATTCAAAGGCAGTTCCGTTCTTAGCATTATTCTTTCCTCTTAGCAACTCAACAACTATGCAGAAGTTTTAATTTAGAGTGTTCAGCCTAAGTCCAGCATGGGCAGCAAACACGAGGTCCTCAGGTCATATCTCAGCCGTTCCCGATGGAGTTCTTTTTACAGCATCCCTGTATTATACTCTGGAAAGAGACAACATGTAATTTAATCAAATTTGTTTTTTAAACCATGATATAAAGAAACCTGAAAAATACCTTACATTTTGAAAATTATGGCAACTTTCAAATAAACTAAGGTACAACCCCCTTGTAGGATAGCATATGTCCACTGAAGATTCTTTCAGTGTCTATAATAACATGTAAAATGGGTAATAGTTAAAAAATCAGTGTGTACTTTTTACTGCCTTTTTGAATACCTTTGACCCTGGTTCAATCAATTCATCTTCCCACCTTGTGGAAGATTAGGATTGGACATCAAAATGTAAAGCTGTCGAAAAATATTTAGCTGATGATATTCAAAATTTTGATGCAAAAATGATAATGATATTTTCTTGAGATACACTGTTTAAACTATGCTGTCTTTTTATTTGATCTTAGTGGACCCAGCTATGGAGTTATATGCCATGAAAATATTCAGACTGGATGAAGGAGAGGGAAATTCCCCTTCCCCCAAGAAACGTATAGTAGAAGGAGGGAAAGAGATGCAGGTGAATCAAATGTTTCGATGTTTTCTTATTTCTCGTCTCTGAAGCTCAGGTTGGATGCAGGTGTTGGCTAGGATGAAGAAAGCACAGAGAGCCACATTCCTCTGGTTAAGAATCCTATACAGAGACTGCTCTGTATCAAAGTGAGACCGTCAACACCTAATCAAAGGGACAGAGGTACTTGGATTGAGAGACAGAGAGACAGAGAGCAAGTTTTCTGAAGCCTTTCGCTCTTTCAGGGTTGGGTGGCCACACTGAGCCAGGAGCCAGCCAGTTTGCCACAGGCTCAGCCATAGTGGGACCCGTTAACCAGAGAGCCAAGGTCAGAGGTTGGTCACTGGGCTAGAGAGCTGAACGGAAGATGTGGCAGGCCCAAGGCCAACAGTCTAGAATGTCTGAGCAGAACCAAAATTTGAAATAACCATCGCGTTCTAGGACTTTGCCTGAGCTAAGTAATGAAGAGTGAGCATCAGAGGCCAGCAAGACAGTCAGTGACTAGACTGTGCTTTCAATGCTCCAAAACATTTACTTGAGTTGGATTTTTATTTAATCATCTCCTCTCCTGATTATTTAATCATGCTATTTGATGTCTCTTTTTTTTCACTAAATCCCACCTTTTTAAAAATCAAAAATTAAAACTTATGTAATTGGTCCTTTTAAGTTTTCCTGGTAGTGGACACAAGAGCTCTAAACTGAAAGCAATGGAATTTGGGAGAAATAAAAAAACAGATGAGGCCTTAATCAACCTTTAAAAGATGCTTGCAACCTTCAATATGTTGGATTTTCTTTCAGCTATTTTCTAACCTTATCTTTGGAAAAGTAAAAGTACAAGCAAAAAACCAAGAGTATTAGCTCCATTTAGTGTAGGCTTAGTACTGAGTTATCTTTAGTGTCACTATTTATTTTTCCTGTTAATTCCTCTTTTCAAACAAGTTTAATCCTTTAAAAATTATTTTTAGAAACAACCTTTTTCTGTAATTATATTTGTCTTTTTCTCTTTATATTTTTTTTGATTATGCTGCTTTTTTGATTTTAAGATCACGTTTGCAATGTAGACAGTACCAACACTATACATTGTACATACCAAGAGGAGAAATCAAATTACTAGATACAATTAATATTTTAATGTGCCTCCTTTTAAAAATATATTGACGTATAGTCAGTTACAATGTGTCAGTTTCCAGTGTATAGCATAATGTTCCAGTCATGCATATGTATACAAATACTCGTTTTCATACTCTTTTTTATTAAAGGTTATTACGAGATATTGAATATAGTCCCCTGTTCTATACAGAAGAAATTGGTTTTTTATCTATTTTTTATATATAGGTTAACCTTTGCAAATCTCAAACTTCCAAATTTATCCCTTTCCTCCAGTAACCATAAGATTGTTTACTGTGTTTGTGACTCTGTTTCTCTTTTGTAGATGAATCCATTAGTGTCCTTTTTTCTTTCCTTTTCTTTTTCTTTTCTTTCTTTCTTTCTTTCTTTCTTTCTTTCTTTCTTTCTTTCTTTCCTTATTTCGAGTCCACATATGAGTGAGATCATATGGTATTTTTATTTCTCTTTCTGGCTCACATCACTTAGAATGACAATCTCTAGGTCCATCCATGTTGCTGCAAGTGGCATTATTTTATTCTTTTACAGGGCCGAGTAGTATTCCATTGTCTAAATATACCACAACTTCTTTATCTAGCCATCTGCTGATGGACATTTAGGTTGCTTCCATGTCTAGGCTATTGTATATGGTGCTGCTATGAACATTGGGGTGCAGGTGCCATACTGAAGTAGGGTTCCTTCAGGATATATGCCCAGGAGTGGGATTCCTGGGTCATATGGTAAGTCTATTCCTAGTCTTTTGAGGAACCTCCATACTGTTTTCCATTATGGCTTCACCAAATGATAACCCCACCAGCAGTGGAGGAGGGTTCCCTGTTCTCCACAGCCTCTCCAGCATTTACCGTTGTGGACTTTTGAATGATGGCCATTCTGACTGGTGTGAGATGATACCTCATTGTAGTTTTGATTTTCATTTCTCTCTGATAATTAGCAATATTAAGCATTTTTCATGTGCCTGTTGGCCATTTGTATGTCTTCACTGGAGAATTGCTTGTTTAGATCTTCTGTCTATTTTTAGTTTGTTTGTTGTTGTTGTATTAAGTTATATGAGCTGTTTATATATTCTGGAAATTAAACCTTTGTCAGTTGCATCATTTGCAAATATGTTCTCCCATTCCGTGATTTGTTGTTTTGTTTTACTTATGGTTTCCTTTGTTGTGCCAAAGCTTATGAGTTTAATTTGTTCATTTTTCTTTTTATTTCTATTGCCTGCGTAGACTTTCCTAGGAGAGCATTGCTAAGGGTTATGTCAGAGAATGTTTTGCCTGTTTTCTTCTAGGAGGCTTATTGTGGCTTAACTTATATTTAAGCGTCTTTAAGCCATTTTGAGTTTATTTTTGTGTGTGGTGTGAGGGAATGTTCTAACTTCATTGATTTACATGCTGCTGTCTAGTTTTCTTAATACCACTTGCCGAAGAGACTATCTTTTCTGCTTTGTATATTCTTGCTTCTTTTGTTGAAGATTAATTGACTGTAGTTCTCTAGGTTTACTTCTGGGCTCTCTATTCTATTCCATTGATCCATATATCTGTTTTTGTGCCAGTACCACAGTATTTTGATTACTGTAGCTCTGTAGTGTTGTCTGAAGTCTGAGAGGGTTATTCCTCCAGCTTCATTCTTTTTCTTCACTGTTTCTTTGGCAAATCTGGGTCTTTTGTGATTCATATAAATTTTAGGTTTATTTGTTCAAGTTCCTCAAAAAATGTCATGAGTAATTTGATAGAGATTGCATTAAATCTGTAGATTGCCTTGGGCAGTATGGCCATTTTAACAATATTGATTCTTCAAACCCAAGAGCATGGGTATCTTTCTATTTGTTTAAGTCCTTTTTAATTTCCTTAATCAATGTTTTGTAGTTCTCCATGTGTAAGTCTTTCACCTCCTTGGTCAGATTTGTTCCTAATGTGCATCCTTTTGGTTCTTATATGTGTACACTTTTATAAACATAAGCATACTATACACATGTTTTGTATTTATGTCTAATATCACATAATATCCTAGAATAACTTTTAGGTCAATACTGAAGATGTAATTTATTGAGCCATATTGGCTCAATTAAAGTTTTGAAAAACATTAGAAGTGATAACAACTCAGTTGAATTCCTATTATATGACTTTTGGGGGAAAAATGGATCTCAGCATAGTATTGATTTTCTTGACTCAGTATAAAGACCATTTCTTATTAGTTTAAAACCTGATTTAAAAAAATTCTAGCTAATGGCACATTGTGTGTCAATCAATCCAGGCAGTTTCTTGTGTGCAAGAGAAATTTAGCAAGTGCCTCCCTCTTCCCCTTCCTCCTCTAAAGGGATACACACTGAGAATTCTATTTTTCAGTTTAGGAAAATATAATCACACATGGTTTTTCACATTTGTCAAACACTTGCTTTATAATTGATCATTCTGTATTCCCGCTTCAGCAATGTGACAAAGAAAAACGAGTGTTGGATTAAAGAAATTCCCTGGCATTAGAATTGTCTATTTGTTTAACTGATTAGAAGCATGAAAAACAGACAAACTAGAATGTATACAGGTAAAAAGAGCCTCTTATAACTGAGATGGAGATAAACACTGAGGAAAGCTACCCAGAGACAATTTCCACTGAGTACGAACAGAAGAAATTGCTGGTGACAAATGAGATAAAAAATGACTTGGAAGAAGCTGGCCCATGATAGCTTAAATAAATAATTATAATTACCACCAGTTACTGAGTCACTACTGTGAGCCAGGTCCTAAGTGTAGTTCATATATTATCTAATTTAGTCTCTACAACAGCCTCATGATACAGACTCTGTTAATCCAAATTTATATGAGAAATGAAGGCTGATGGTAATTTGCCCAAGATCACTATTAGCATTTAGCAGACTAGGTGGAAACGTAGGTCTAATTGTGTTAGCAGGCAAGTCTCTTAAACACAGTATTCTATGTCTCTTCAAAGGAGCAATGAGAGTCAGTATCCCAGGAACAGATAAGGAATATTAATGGTAAAAATTTTTACCTGAAACGTTTAATTGTCTTTCAGAAATATGTTTAAATGTAGTTGTGTTCAATATACATTTTAGCTCTTTTCCTAAGTTAAAAAAATAAAAAACAACTGTTTTAAAGAAATAAAACAAATATTTTCTCTTCTGAAACACAGGAGAGTTTTACTTATCTCATAGCATTACAGTAAAAATAAAACATGGAAACAGAGGCAAAATGCTAAGTGCAATTTCTAATCCACACTAAGCAATTACAAGTAATTAATGTAATGATGTCATTTATAATTACACTGGCTTTGATACATCAGTGACTTTTTCATGAAACTGTATACAAGTTTGCCTTGAATGTTTAAGTTCTTGAAAACTGAATTGCTCATGAACAAATATGCCTATGTTTCTGCAAATGTTTCACAATAATAGATTTTTATTAAATTTCACTTTTTAGGCATTTGTTCATTTCATTACATATTTTCCCACATGATAAGTTATATATATGGTCAATTTCTTAAGCTATTCTCTCCCTTTTGAAAACAATATACACAGCTATGTTATTTATATTAATAATTTAACCTATGAAACTAAATGCCTTCCATGGTATCTGTAAATATGTGGATATTTACATTGAAATTTTTGCTGTCCAATGCAGTCGGTGATTCAAGTTCATACATTATGGATATATATATATCATTAAAAAATTACTTATGGTCATCAATAAAACATTAATCTAGTTCAGGTACAGAGTTGATTTATGGGGTCTCTGCAGGAAGAATAGATAATGAGAAGCAAGCAACTGAAAAATCAAAATGAATTGTTTTAAAAATCCATTAAAATAAAGTTAATTAAGAAACAGAAAACACCTGTGACAAAAAGTGGCTAAAATGGTAGAGGTAATAATGGCAGGCAAGAAAAAAAGTTGTGATAGTAAAAATCAGCCAAAAAAAGAAATGATGTAATTACTTCAAGAGCTCATTTAGAGACAAAGGTTCAGATAAGTTAGAGCTGAAAACAACTGTAATTTTGAAATTAAATCTGTAAAATAAGTTCTTCACTAGACATAACATTCAGTAGTTAACAAAGGTGCTAAACGAGACTTCCTTCTAGGAACCTAGTTCCAAGGATGCTAATTCTTGTGAAGTTTGGTTGAACTATTTATAAAAATAAATTTATCATTGGACAATGTGTAGCAGTAGAGATGTCACATGAAATGCAGGATTTCCAATTAAATATGAATTTCAGATAAACAAAGGATACTATTTTAGTAATTTTAGTATAAGTAAATACATGAATACATTATTTGGGACAATTTAACTGAGTGTACTTTAATTTTACTTGCTACATCCAGCAATTCCATATAGGAGTCAGGCTTCACATAAGTGAGATATATTTGATAATATTCAATGTTTCACTAATGGTCAAGAACCATGTTGCATTATTTCTTGTTCATTGTTCACAATCGCCATCTGAAAATTAAGTGAGGCACCATATCCTAAAAGCAACATATTTAAGAGTATTAGAAACTCCTCTTTATCAGAAAAGCTGATCTATATTATTAAGAACCAGATTCATAATATAATGTACAGAAGCCCAAAATACCAGCGATTGAGGCAAAATTAAATAACAAAGTCAACATTGCTATGAAGACTAGAACTCAAGTCAGACAGGAGGTTAGTTAGGAGGGTTAGGAGGTTAACTATCAGAGCAGACAGTGAAGCACTAAACACCCACAGGTTCCCAAGAGCCTAATGAGAAAACTGATTTACTCTCCTGGACTGAAACTCCAGAGCCGGGGCAGGCAAAGTTGTCAGAGACAAAGGTAGTATCATGAGCAACAGGAGTCAACCTTGACCAATCTTGACAATTCCAACCCCAAACCAGCCTCAGGATAATTGCCAGCTCTGCTCCCAAGTGAAAGCGCACAGGTACAATAACTGGAGTTAATGGCAAGAGCCTGAGTAGTAAAAAAACTAAAGCATAGAATTCTAAAGGGAAGACTCTATCTTGACAGCACCTGGGTTAAGCTGAATTATTTAAATGTATGCACAGAATGGTTTTTATCTAAGTATCAGGACATAATCCAGACTGGGAGTATCAAAGGGTTAAAAATAAAAGTATGAAAACATATTATCTCATTCTGAAAGAAAAAATAAATGCTAAACTAGTCACTAATTTAAAAATCCTTATTTTTGGTCCCGGCTATATTCTGCTAAGGGCTAGAAATATATTGGTGAGCAAAGCAAATGTGGTCCCAGATTCCACAGAACTTATAGCTTAGCATTTACGAAAAACAGCCAGTGTCATAAAGGAAAATTACACAGTGGTAACTCAGTGCTCGACTTGGAAGGCTACTCGGAGTTGGAGAAATTGGGTCAGAGGTCAACCGAGTTTATCCTAAAAACAAAGAAAGGCCTTTGGAGAATGATGAGCAAAGTTTACATGGTCATGCAGACGCAAGGATCAGAACTGAGGGGCACGAGTTTGAACAGATATGCAGTTCTAGGTGACCCACCAGACCCAAAGAAGTAATAAAAAAAAGATTTCATACTGGGCTTACATATGTTCGTGTCTAAAGTTATTCTGAAGCCATTTCTCCTGTTCAACTACTTTTATTGAGGAAGAATGAAGGAAAGCGCTCTTAATGATCTCTGGGAAGAGGAGGGCAGCTATCCAGACCGCAATATTAGAAGTCGTGTGTTATATTGCTTTTGTCCGTGTGTGCTTAGAACGCAGCTCATGGTATTAGCATAAAAGTCATGGAAAGAAAATCTTAAGGGAAAAATTGTAAGCACTTCAGAAGCAGTATGGTTCTGTTAGGGAGTCAGATAAGCGGGGGCACTGGGCAGATAAGGTGGAGGAGAGGGAGGATGGTCTGGAAGATGGCAGTGTGCCTGCCTCCAGCGTAAGGGGCTCTGCTTCCTCTAAATGAGCGTCAGCAAGAAACTGGTTAGAACCCGACCGCCGCAACTGTGCGGTAGCAACAAGGACCTAACTGGACGAGACCTAGTGCTCATTACAATATAATTAGCATTGCGATTTAGGCCCCCACCGTGGGTGTTTCTGTGTCCATATTGGGTAAGGACATGCGCAAAAGAGGATGATCATGACTAAGCACCCCAGGGACAAGAGCCGTCGATCAGTTAAGGGATCATCTTTAAGCGAGGGTGTAAGAGAAAGGAGAGACAGAAACCGTCGCTTTTTTCCTCCCTTGGGTCAGCCCGCCTCCTGTTCTTAGGGGTGTACTTTCCCTTTGCTAAATAAAACATTTAAAATCTTTCACTACACAACGCTTTGTCTCCTGTTTGAATTCTTCTGTTGGATATGACAAGAACTGGGGTCTTTTCCCTTCCCCTTTTGGGGTAACAGTTCTTTCATGTTGTAAGATAGAGTATTCTGAACACATTTCCTATGCAGAGAAGAACTACAAATATTAGGGTTTCTCTTATATTCAAATGGAGACTTCTTTTCTAAAGGGATAGTCACAGACAACTGGTTACAAATAAAAGACTGCATTAGGTGAATCACTGTGATGTACCCTGGAAATTAACACAAAATTATAAATTGACAGTACTTCAATTTAAAAAAAAAAGTCTCAAAGAAAACAAGACTGCATTAAGAAAGGAAGAGAGGGACGGAAGGAGGGAGGCAAGAGGGGTAAATAGTGAGACATTTAAAAAGTATTTGGATCAACTGTTGATTGTTTAAAAATTACCTTCTGCTAATCTAAGTTCTGTGGTTTGTTTCTCACTGCACTTGGCTAACTCTTAGGTCTGAGGTTACTGAATATTTTAAATTGCAATCACCTAACTCTTGAAGACCTATCTTGTCTTTGAGAACATGAGACTTCTGTGGGAAATGATGTTTCTGATAGCTGAGGAGGGTGACAATTGAGAAGAAATATTTTAACGTCAGAATGGCCTCTGGATAGTTCTTCATCTAAATCAAATGAATTACATCCTAGGCTGGATTTTTATGTTAATAAGTTTGTATGGCATGCCACCGTACAAAAAGCTAGAAGAATAAATCTAGTAAAATAGATACAAGGTCAGTTAAATGAATGACTCTCTTCTCCAAAATGCCATCATGTAGAAGCAAACATCAAATAAAATCGAGTCACCCAAGATGATTTTGTCCGTTAGATGAAAAGAACAAGATTAAATAGCAAATGAGAGTCAGTTGTTTCTGTGGGAAGTTTTCCCCCATATATAACGTCCTCATTCCTCTCTGCACGTCCCACGGGTTTTGTAGACGTCTTTCAGTGCCCGACGGTTTAGTAGGTTACCTCCTCTCCTGCCAGGTGCTTTTACATGATTAGCAGTTATAAACTGTTGCTTTGGTTCTCCCCTAATTTACACCTCTCCGATAGAGTGCATATTTTGAGACACAGAGTTTCATACAAATGTGTTCCAATTTTATTTTTCAAGACAATCTTCCCACCCCATTGTTTCTGTATCCCTCATTTTAAGATACGCATTTTAACAGGTATGTCAAATAGAAAAAAAAGAAAAAAAATTAAAAGACAAAATTATGCAGATAATCTGGGAGTAAAAACAATATTTATTTAAAAAATATACCTTGGGCTGCTAAATATCATATTCAACTACTTAAGCCTTTCTCATCCTAGGATAAGTAGTTCAATTTTACTTTCACATTGCCTACAGAATTATAACCTAAAAATCTATGGCAAAGTGTGATTGTGTGCCTAATTTCTAGAAACTGATTTTAAGGTTTATGAATTTCATTGTGAAATTCTTGAACTTTTACATTCATTAGACTCTGTATTAGTGCTACTCAGAGATGTCTTTGCTTTCAAGTAATTTTAAATTAAACTTTAAGAACTTAAGCAGTGAAACAGTAAATAAATCTCACATCTGGCCAATATTGTATCTCCCTCAGTAGTACAAAGGAGTACTGAAGGGGAAGGGTGGAAATATCCTTTTAAGGAAATATTTTTTAAATCATAGAGAGTGAATAGAGGTGTCCTGTCTCCCTGAATGAGCACAGCTCAATGTTAAGGCTTCATTAATCTATTAACATTTTATCATACACCAGGTAAATGAACATCTTTAACACAGTGAAGTAGTTTTTATGATTCCAATTTGTCTTAAGAACACCCGCCTTCTAGAGACAAGTTTACTCACATTTTCTAGCTAGGAGTCAAATAATTTTGAAACTCTCAGTTCTTTTTGTAACCTGGTAGATAAGCGATCTTTTTATGAATAATACTATAGGTGGTTAATGTATATGTTAATGTCTAAGCGTAAACAAAGGTCTAACTGAATACTTAAACTACAAATTCTATATAAGTTTATTAAAAAAACAAATTGACTGTAAAATACCAAATTCTGTAAATTCTACCTTACTGTCAATATTAGGTTATATTCAAATAGAAGTCAATTTTACAATAAGCCATTGTAATCACATTTGTTAAATATTGGGCCCTTTTTTTCTTTTTTCAAATTTTCTTTGTGTCTTTAAGTTCTGATAGAAAATGCTCAATATAAAGAAAAAAAAGTAGGGCTTAGCACAAAAACAAGGTCATGCTATCTCATTATTTTCTAATTTGCTTTTTGAAAATATTAATATTTCAGTTGCACTATGCATAGCAAAAGCATTAGGTGTGGGGTCTTAGAGAAAGACACATGTATTCTGGGTATAACTTATACTTGAGCCCAGTGTCCTATGTACTAAATTTAAAAGAATTGTCTTAGATTCATGAATGTATGTTTTCTTATTTGAAACTAATCAGAGTCCCACTTTAAAATAAAAAAAAAATCAAAGATTATGCTCTAGTTTATCACTTCCTTTTGTCTTTGGAAACCAGAACATTTTAATATAATGTATAATTTCACAGTTTTAAGTGCACTAAATTCCTTCAAGTTTGAAGACCAATCAGTATTTTATTATCCAGAAACATTTATTCCCACATCATATTATTGTTTCCAAATACTTGAAATAGCGATTGAATAATTACAGTGCAGCCTTTTTTCTGCCCATTTAAATGTCTTAGAGTGTTATTTCATGAACAAAGTCATTTTCAGACATTCAGCTTAACACCATGAGATTTTGTTTTCAAATTAGAAGTATTTTAAAAGAATATGAATAAGCTGGTGTTACCAATTGGAGCGAAGACCCAGATTAATGGGGGAGAAAGAAACTGAGGATGAAAGAAGAGAGTACATGTAAAGAGACAGCTGGAAAAAGAGAAGGGTGACAGAGATCAGTCAGTGGTTGTGGATTTCTCTGTGTGTCTGTGTATATAGTCATCTTGCCCCATTTCCCATCAAATTTCTGAGTATCCATAGGATGCACATACACAAACTACATTCTGTCAAGAAAATAGAGATTTGCAGTTGTATTAGTTAGGAGTTATAAGGAGAAGCAGAAACAATAGGATAGATACTTAGAGACAAACACATAGATACATAGAGAGCAGGCAACAGCATGATCAATACACAGAGATCCCCAGACATACAGATATGTGTGATGAGGGCTGGGTTTATGGGCATAGAGAGGGTGAGAAGTCCCACCCTCTGTTAGCTGGAAGCCCAGGAAATCCAGTGGAATAGCTT
Organism: Vicugna pacos; assembly: GCF_048564905.1. NCBI lineage: Eukaryota > Metazoa > Chordata > Mammalia > Artiodactyla > Camelidae > Vicugna > Vicugna pacos. The sequence continues at coordinate 6,311,819 of NC_132994.1, read as the reverse complement.
AGTCCAAACCCAAAGGATGGAGAAACAGAAGAGGAAATTATCTAAGTCACAGTCCAAGCCTAAAGGTCCAAGATTGAGGGCCCAATGATGTAAGTACCCATCAGAGTCTGAAGGCCTGAGAACCAGATACATCAATGTCTGAGGGCAGGGGAAGATGGATGTCTCAGATCCAAGAGAGAGCACATTCACCCTCCTTCTCCCTTTTTGTTCTATTCAGAGCCTCAACAGATTGGATGATGCCCCCTTATCTGGGGCCATCTCTACATAGTCTGCTGACTCAAGTACTAATCTCTTCTGGGAACACCATCACAGACCTGACATACCCCAAATTAATTTTTTCCCCTATCTGCACATCTGTTAGCCCGGTCAAGTTGATACATAAAATTAACGAACACAGCAGTGGTCCAAGTTTGTATGGTGTGATGTTATACATAACTTGTATAATCTTTCCAGATTTTTCAATACAATTCTTCTGAAGATAGAAAACAAAATTGTAAACATAGCTTCTTGAGGAAACTCACAACTAATGGAACTACTAATAGATTTGGAATGAAATGTAAAAGTATGTCCTATAACTATATTGCCCACTGCCCAGAAGAGTACAACACTTGAGAAACAGCAAGGAAGAGGTTTCAGCCTACTGCAGATACTATGATAAAGAAAAACACGAACAACTGTAAAAACAGGCAGTTATCTGCAGGTCCCTCTCCCACCCCTAGTCAGCTACTCTAGTACTAAAGCCATTCAGAAGGTGTCGGAGCTCAGCTCAGGACAAAGAGAGGGATGAAGACATGTGTATTATATCCTGGAATGTGCAAGCCACTTTGGGACACTGTTGCAAATGATGCCAGTGACAAAAGGAACCTGCCAAGAAGCACACCCAAGAGTGTAAGAAGAGTTTTGAATTCATGATAGCAAGATACAGAAGAGAAAGAGTTTATCTCAGATGCTCTAGTATAATTAAATAATTGAGCTATTCATTTATGCTAGAAGGGAAAAAGGAAAAACAGAGTTCCAATATATTACAGAAAATGCAACTAGAATAGTCCGCATACACTATATATTGGCTAAACACTCTTCACTGATACTTTTGCAGATGATAAGAGATCAAGTATTCTACCAGAAAACCTGTGTATACAAAGGGATAAAACCAGACTGTGCCCAGCAAATAACTCAACTTACTTCTCGTAATTCTGGGGTGAGAAAATAGGAAACAAAACAGCCCCTGATAAAACCTGCAACACAAAAATCTGAGACAAGCATTTAGGCCAGGGTAAAGCTGATATCTGAAAACAGTTGTTGCAGAAAGAAGATGTAATTATTATTTTTTTAAATCTATATGTGTTGCTTTCTTCCCCCCTAACATTTAACTAAAAAGTTTTGAATGACTAACAGATGTTAGGCATTGCAAGACACAGTGAGGCAGACAGGCTAAATGTCGGGCCCTCCTGGGGCTTCCTGTCCAGGATTGCAGTAAACTCCAGGAAGACAACTGTGCCCAAGAAACACAGGTAAATCCACGGTGAGGGGATGCTACATTAAGAAGATGGAGATAAAATAATATCTGGCTTAGTGAGAAAAAGAGAGCAATGAGGTGTGACTCAACAAGACGGCAGAATGAGAAGCTCTGGCCCTCACGCCACCCCCCCCCAAAAAAAAAACCCCGCCAGTTTTAATAAATACCGATGGGCGAGAACTACCTTTATGGAAGCCCGGAGGTTCCAGCACCTCAGCAGAGTAAAACATGTCAGAATGGGCACACTGAAGAGAGGAAGTTTCACTTACCTGTGTGACCCCATCCACCAAGAGCCAAGAAAGACCCTCTTGCTCCACGATTTCTCCCATGATGGGAAAGTGAGAGCGGAGTGACTGCCCAGATCCCCAAGCCCTGGGGGATTTAGCCCCAGTGGCCCAGTTCTGTATCACCTAGAATACTAAGGGGATCAGCACCACTGGATGGTCCGGGGACAGCTAGGCACAGAGGAAAGGGGCAAAAACGCACAGCAAAGAGGGCGTGGATCTCAACAAATAGCCACAGATCCTACTGACTCACGGGCTTCTTCAAGAACCGCGCACAAAGTCCACAGGACCTCTCATATGAGGACCCCCCAAGCCAGCCATCAACAGCAACTCCCTTCCCCTGCCCCTGCCCCCTCCTCGCCCCCGCTTGTACCCCCACCCCCGCCCGTACCCCCGCTCCCGCCCAGCCATCAACAACAACCCCCTTCCCTGCCCCCTCCTCCCCCCACTTGTACCCCCGCCCCCGCCCAGCCATCAACAACAACCCCCTTCCCTGCCCCCTCCTCCCCCCACTTGTACCCCCGCCCCCGCCCAGCCATCAACAACCCCCTTCCCTGCCCCCTCCTCCCCCCACTTGTACCCCCGCCCCCGCCCAGCCATCAACAACAACCCCCTTCCCCTGCCCCTGCCCCCTCCTCCCCCCACTTGTACCCCCGCCCTCGCCCAGCCATCAACAACAACCCCCTTCCCCTGCCCCTGCCCCCTCCTCCCCCCACTTGTACCCCCGCCCCCGCCCAGCCATCAACAACAACCCCCTTCCCCTGCCCCTGCCCCCTCCTCCCCCCACTTGTGCCCCAGCCCCCGCCCAGCCATCAGCAACTCCCCGCCCAGCACGCAGCACTACCCGCTGTGGCTGGGCCCGCAGACCATGTATGAGCCCCTCGGGAGAGCACACAGTCAGGGCAGCCAGCTGGACTTCGCTGCGCTGGGAGAGGATGCACGACCGGGAACACTTCCCGGCTCTGACCTGGAGGAAACAAGCCGTAGACTCCCAGCAGCAGGCCTGCCTCCCGTAAGATGGCGAGAAGACACACACGCTTAGGACTTTCCCCTCAGGGCAGAGCAAAAGGAGTGGAGCTGTCACACTGGTAGAAAAGGTCTGAGAGACCAGTCACAGTATTTACCAATTCTGAGTTACCAAATTCTAGGAGCCTATGTAGCTCATCCTCTGATCAGCATATGTATTACTTAATTAATTCTTATTAATAACCTTGTCCAAGTGGTATGCTCTATCCAACCTAATAGATGAACAAAATGAAACTCCTAAAAGTGAAATTATTAGGCAATGGTCACACATCTAAAAAGAGACAGAAAAGAGATTTTAAGGTAAGACATGAGAATTCAAAATTTTCACTTTCACCTCCAATGACATATATCCTCAAATAATAGTAAATCTATATTTGATGAAAGTAGCCAAAAAGAAGAAACAATTAATTCTGATTAAGAGTGGGTATGGAGTCTCCTACGGTGGGATAGTTTGGAATTTGTCATTCAGACAATGTGAAGTCATTGGAGAATTTAAAACAAGGGAGGCATAATCAAACATGTCAATTAAAATTGTATTAAATCATGTCATCATATTTTGTCCTATGTATCATATTGAAAGGTATTAGGGCATAAATCACACAACTCAGAGAAGGTACGGACAGAGGAGAGTGTTGACAGTGGCAGCTGAAGTGAAGGAAAGCCCTGGATGGGCAGGGCAGGAGGAAGAAAGTGTCTGCTGTCCCGGAGACAACTTTGCTTTCTTCCTTGTGAACAGCTGATTCTTTTTTTTTTTTTTTACATTTTTTTATTGATTCATAATCATTTTACAGTGTTGTGTCAAATTCCAGTGTTCAGCATGTTCAGCACAATTTTTCAGTCATTCATGGACATATACACACTCATTGTCACATTTTTTTCTCTGTGATTTATCATAACATTTTGTGTATATTTCCCTGTGCTATACAGTGTAATCTTGTTTATCTGTTCTACAATTTTGTAATCCCAGTCTATCCCTTCCCACCCTCTACCACCCCCCCCCGTAACCACAAGTCTGTATTCTCTGTCCATGAGTCTGTTTCTTATGAGACCCCTCTCAATGATGAATAATGACTAGTTTATTTTGATCTCTGGTATAGATACAGTAAATTACTATTTCTAAATTCAAATCTGATAGGATTTAGGTCAGAAAAGAAGAGATGAAGAACTATATTCAATATCTTGTTGTAACCTATAATGAAAAAATATGAAAAGGAATATATATGTATGTATATGTATGACTAAAACATTATGTTGTACACCAGAAATTAATACAACATTGTAAATTGACAATACTTCAATTGAAAAAAGAGATGAAAAGAAAAAATATTACTTCTGGAATTTATCTATATCTTTTTAAAATAAATGTATTACTTGATATTTTTCATGATATTTTAAAGCAAAATTCTTAAATCCAGTGAGTTGGTAGGGGCAATATATGTATGTTATATATACAAATTTGTTTACAGATTCAGTTCCTTGGTTGCAATCCTCATTCAACTATTTACTAGCTCTATTTCTTTCAGAAAGTCACAGCATATTGTTAACTTTAGGAAATGACAAATGGTTCTTGTGAAGATTAAATGAAATAGTGTGAAATAAGCAATAAGTGTACTGCTGATAGAGACACAGCCTAAAAACATGGGAGGCAGACTTTTCCATATGCTATGTACACTCAATCCACTCTTCTTGAGATTTCATTTATATTGACTTTCACTTTATCAACAACAACAAATAATGTACTGATTCATTCAACAAATTTATTGAGTGCCCCATAAATAGCAGTCACTATAACTGGGGAAAAATCTGTTTTAAGAAAAGACAAAAAAAAAATCTTGCCCTCATGGTATTATATTTTTTTTAATTTATTAACTGTTTTAGAAGTTAGACACCGGGAAGCACTTCCAGAATGGCATTGTAAGGACCTCCAAAATTCAACTCCTCTTTAAAAGCAAAGATAATACTGACAAAAAGATTCAAAATCAACTTTTAATAGTCTGGAAATTAACCAAAGGCTCGCAACAATCTGCAAATCTTTTATTAAAGAAAAACAGCTGGAAACAGAAAAGCAACTGTGACAGCATTTTCAATGCTCTTATTCTCATCCTTCCATCACCAGCATCATGGTAGTCTCAAAAACGAACAAGAAAACAAATACAATGACAAAACTTGCCTCACAATCATAGTAGCTGTAAAAAATCAGCAGCCAAATACCATTGGAGGATGAAGAACTGGTTTGGAAATCCACCAAAAGCCCTAATCCTGAAGAACTGTCAGCATTTGCCCCGTATGACAGTTCTTTGGAAGTCGGTTATGGGGCTTGTCTTAATTGATCTGACTCAGACTTTGTTCATGTGAATAGTCCTTTTCCTGGATATGTCTTAAAAAATAACCAGGAGCAATTACCTAACATCAGAGATGATTGAGGAGGCAGTAACAGGAAAGCAGGTGTTTACCCAAAATGAAAGCTGGAGAAAGAGATGCATATATGGGACTCTGAAATCTGAGACAGATCCTGAGAATCATGGAAGACCTCAGACATGATCAGAGTTGTGTGCAAGCCCAGGAATGACCTGAGATGACCCAGATCTTTCATTCTGGGCTGACACTGAGGCTCTGCAAAAGCAGGAAGTGAACTCTAAGATCTAGATGGAAACTACTCAATAGAGTTTTGTTTTTTTTTTTTTTAACTGAAATATAGTCAACTGATAGAGTCTTGAAGACAAGCTCCAAACACAGAGTCCCTCATAAAAAAAAAAAATTAGAGGGCATTAGATTAAGAAATGTAAGGAAACGTCTGTCCATTTATGGGCTGTCAATTAAGCCAACTGAGCAGAGACTTCAGTGGCCACACATGACACACAGTACAGACTTTTCAGAATGTAGAAAACTCACTAAATAAACACAGCAGGAGCAAAAACAGCAACAACAGCAGCAAGAGCAAACCTTGGGGAAGAAGCTGGTGAATGTGACTAAGAGTTGCTAAATTATACTATTTAAAATGTCTAATTTCTAACAAAAACACTCACCATGCAAAAGACAAGAGATCACGGTCCATACATAGAGAAAAATAAATAAATAAAACTGTCCTTGAGATGCCAAGATGTTGGACTTACTAGAAAAAGACATAAAAATAGAAATCAGTTTATTAAAAATAGAAATAAAATTTTGAAAACTTTATCTTAACAAAACATTTTTAAGAGTAGGCTCACATCAGCAAAGCTAGTAAGAATAGAGAGTGTATTACTTCCAACTGTAGGAAATAAAAAGGATTATGAGAAAATATTGTGAACAATTGCCTGCAACAAATTAGATAACAGAGCTGAAATGGACAGATCTCTTTGAAGGAACAAATTAGTGATATTGACTGAAGAAGAAACTGAAAACCTGAATTGATCTATAAGATATTGGATTAATAACTAAAAACTTCCCAAAAAAGTAAACCTAATTCTAGATCACTTTACTGATGAATTCTACAAAACATTTAAAAGAAAATATAACACCAATTCTTCACAAACTTCCAAAAATAGAAGAGGGAAAAAAGCAAACAAATTTCCCAACACATTCTATGAAGGTGGGATTACCATGGTACAAAAAATCAGACAAATACATTGTAAGAAAATCTACAGAGCAATATACCTATGAACATAGATGTAAAAATCCTGAATATAGAATGCTGAATCCAGTAGAGTATTAAAAAAAAAAATGAACACCACAGTGTGGATTTATCTTGCAAGGTGGGCTCAGTATTCAGAAAACAATCAATGTATTTCATTATATCAATGAAATAAAGAAAAAAATTATGATCTCAGAATATATAGAAAATATATTTGACCAAAAAGCATCTGTTGTCAGCCCTCCACAACCACACTTTCCATGTCCACAGATTCCACAAATCGTGGATCAAAAATACTTTAAAAAACATAGATTTCCAGGAAATGCCAAAAAGCAAAACTTAAATTTGTTGCACTTCAGCAACTATTTACATAGCATTTGCATTGTATTAGGCATTACCAGTAATCTAGACATGAAGTATATGGGATGATGTATATAGCTTATATCCAAACATGAAGTTAATTATATATATATGATTTATATAAAGGACTTGAGCATCCATGCATTTAGGTGTCTGAGGGTATTGTGCTATCCTGGAACCAATCCTTCATAGATACCAAGGGATGACGGTACCTTTCAAGATTAAAAACAAAACAAAACAAAAACAAAAAACAAACAAAACGCAAAACTGGGGATAGAATGGAACTTCCTCAACCTGATAAAAAGAATTTATGAAAAATGCACAATTAACATCACACTTAGTAGTGAAAAGATGGTCACTGTAGCCCACGCAGGAGGAGTACTCTCATATGTGCTCTCCTCACTTTCATTCCACCTTGTTCTGGTCAGAGGAACTACTAAAGAAAAAGAAATAAAAGACATCCTGATTGGGAAGAAAAGGAAGTAAACTCTCTTTCTTTGCAAACAATGTGATCTCTTTTGTAGCCATTTCTATGGAATCCACAAAAAAGACTATAAACTTATCAAGAGTTCAGCAGGTTTGTAGTATATAAGATCAACATGCAAAAGTCAGTTGTATTTCTTTGGTTTGCAAAGAGCAATCCAAAAATGAAATTAAGAAAATAATTCCATTTAAAAAAGTGTCGATAAGAACACAATGCTGAGGGATAAATTTCACAAAGGAAGTTTGAGGCTTCGATGCTGAAAACTACAAAACATGATAGAAGCAAATTAAGAAGACTTAAATGAATACATCCCAGGTTCATAGACTGGAAGCCTTACTGTTGTTATGGTGTTGTTACCCACAAGGTGACCTAATATTCAATGTAATCCCTTTTGAAATTCCAGATGGCTTTTCTGCAGACATTGACAAGCTGACTGTAAAATTCATATGGAAATGCAAGGGACACAGAATAGTCAAAACAATATTATAGAAGAAAAAAATTAAGTTGGGAGACTTACACTTCTTCAAAACTTACTTTGAAGTTACAATAATCATGACAGTGTTATGCTGGCAAAATGACATACAGAACATTAGAATAGATTTGACAGTTTAGAAATAAATCTGTACACCTACAGCCAACTGATATTTGACAAGGATGCCAGGACAATTACTGAGGGAAGAAGTAATTTAAAAAAATAGTGTAGAGACAACTGGATGTCCATCTGCAAAAGATGAAATTAGAACCATATCTTAAATCATATATAAAAATTGATTTAAAGTAGATTGTAGATACAAATTTGAGCTAAAACTGTAAAGTTCTTAGAAGCAAACATAGGAGTAAACCTTTTTATCTTAGATTAAATCATGGTTTCTTAACTATGACATCAAAATTACATATGACCAAACATAAAATAAGTGGAACTTCATCACAATTTTTTAAATGTTTTGTTTCAAAGGATTACCGTCAAAAAAAGTGAATAGACAGCTCAAAAATAGGAGAAAATACTTGCAAATTATATATCTGATAAGACACTGGTATCTAGAACATATAAAATACTCTTAAAATAATGATAAAAGACAAATAACCCAATTAAAAAGCAGGCAAAGGACTGAAGAGTTATTTCTTCTAAAAATGTATAGAAATGGTGAAAAAGTACATGAAAATATGGTCAACACCCTTAGTCAGAGGGGAATGCACATTAAAAGCATAAGATGCTTTTTTCAACCCCAGTAAAGCAGCTAAATGAAAGAAGACAGACAAAAACAAGTGCTGATGAGGATGTGGAGAAATTCGAACCCTCATACATTACTGGTAGGGTCGTGAATGATACAGCCACTTTGGAAAACAGTTTGACATTCCTCAAAATGTTAATTGTTGATTTACCCTATGACTCAGCAATTCTACTCCTAGGTGCATATCAAAGGGAATTGAAAACATATGCCCATAGAAAAGTCTATACATAATTTACCAAAGAAATATAATTCATAATAGCCAGAAAAGTAGATATAGCACAAGTATCTATCAGTTGATATGTCCATACAATGAAATATTATACAGCAATAAATGGAATGTGGTCCTGATCACACCAACATGGGAACCTTGAGTATATTATGCAAACCACAGGAAGCCGGTCACCAAAGGCCACATATTTTATAAGACCATTTAAATGAATTCTCCTGAATAGACACACAGAGACAGGAAGTAGATTAGTGATTTCCAGGTGCTCAGGGAGGTAGGAATGAGGAGTGACTGCTAATGCATATTAGTTTTCTTTTCGGGATGATGAAGGTATGCTAAAATTAGATAGTGGTGATGGGTGCACAATTCTGTGAACATACTGAAAAAACACTGAATTGAATCCTTTAAATGGAAATTTGTACAATATGTTAATTGTATCTCAATAATCTGTTATTTTAAAAATTCACCATAAGGAAAAAATGCATCAGGGATCATTTTGCTATGCAGCCTTAATAGCTTCAGAATGTAGATAAAAACACAACTGCCACTTAATACAATGCATTGTTTTGGAGTGTCCAGTTTAACATTATATTATGCTCAGCTTTGATTATAGAAGTAAATGTTATGTGGGAATGTCAGCCCTCATCAGTATCGACTGCTCCAACCCTCTATGGTAACCCCTTGGTTCATTGATGGATGACTTACAAATTAATCAACAAATAAAGAAATTCTTAACTCTTCATTCTTGAATCTGATCATCAAAGGTGTCTTAGGTCAGAATAAGAGCAGTAATAACCAGACTGCATTATTTATTCTTTCAGTTTTTATTTTTGTCTAATCCGCTTGTGAGGATTTCCGCCACAAAAAAAGCAAGTAAAGGGAAAGACAACCCTACTGAGGATTAAGGATCTCTAGTCCAGATGCTCCATCAGAGCTGCAGTTAATGACCAAACACCTTTCATCACTCAGAGAACATGAACTCAGCAACCTGAGAAGAAGGACAGCATTGGGTAGAATCTGGAACAACAGATTATAGAAAGCACGAGTCTCACTCTCTTGTTTTGTCTGTCTGTAAATCAGGATTTCCTTCCCCGGGACATCTTTGGAAACATTGGAAAGTGTGGCTCCTTGTCATTTCCTTTTTCCTAAGGAAGAATACCAAAGATAGTGAGACTGGACAAAGGATCTGTGCACACATTTTCTCTCTCACTTCTGGCTGGACTGCCCTGTGGTTGACCAGTACTCCCGTCCCCCTTAAAGGGTGTTCTCCAGTCATGTGTTGGGTTCTACTTGCTAGAGGTAAGTCAAGAGGCAAATTCCAAATGCTACACACTGTTGACCACCCAAGAGCCACAGGGCACATACTCCTACTTACAGGTGAATCTTTTTTTGGACACAAACTCTCCTTTATGCAAAAGGTCCCAGGATCTAAATTTAGAAATATTAACAATGTGGAAGAACTCCATCTGACCAAGTTGCTTCCTCTGTTACAGAACTAGCAGCAAAAACCTTGAACTTTTGAAAATTGTAATTCTGAATCAGGCATCTATGTCTCAAATGATTTTGTAAGTTAGGAGGAGAAAGGCGGGTATTATTGGCATCCAAACACTAATTCATTACATAAATATGTATACTCCCTTATCAATGTTTTTTTCTCATTAGACTCTAAATATGCTATTATTGTGGGCTTAACATTGAACAGTAAGATTGAATGTCATTCTTAATTGGCTGTCTCTCATTTTGTTCCAATAAGGCAGGCTTGCTTGGCACTTATAGGAAAGTTAAGTAAGTTTTACTCCCTAGCTGACTATATGGGAGTACATTGTCCCAGTTCCTGATAGCAGCTCTTTCATGATCATAAAGAGAAGAAAGTTGAGATGAAGCTAAGAGTACACAAAGAAATACAAGGATATACTAGGATCCTAGGTCCCTGAAGATACACTTGAACCACTGAATGACCTGACCTTGAAGTCAGCCCTCCATCCGAACCTCCTGTCATGTGAGTGATTCAGTCCCTAATACTTCCGGTTTTTCAGCTGGGGATTTTTGTTAATTGAAGCTAAGTGTTGACAATAAAGTACTATCCTTTGAGCCCTGCAAGGAACAGATTCTAAAACATGGAATTGCTTGTGAAGAAACAGTAGAACTATGGGCAATGAGGACTTTGTAATTTCTGTCTGAGAACTTGGTTGTGAACTTGGTTAGGGAGCTGCAGGTGTTACCTTGTTTCCAGGCCAACAGCCAACCAAGACTACAATATTTCTGCAAATGGTAGTAAGACCACAGAATGCTGGCCAGTGCTCCGCATTTCTTGTGACCCTCGGCAGGTTTGTAAAGGAACAGGCACAATTTGAAGATGGCTATCTCAATATGAGATTTAATTAAAGAGAGTTTGGTAGGAGGACTTTTCTGCATGTGACTTTGCTGCAAGTTGACTGAGAGTTCTATAATTAAAAAAAAAAAAAACAAAACTGGGGAAATAGAAAGAGCTTGAATCCTTGATGGCTTTTAAAGCAACTGAATCAACAAACCTATCCTGAGATTTGCCCTACTGGTAAACTTTCCAGCTGGAGATAATGAGATCATTACTTGCTAGGCTTCTCTGAGATTGGGTTTCTAATCCTCCCATTAGTAAACATCTTAACTAATACAGCAAAAGAGCTTATCTGCTTGCCCAGCCAACACTTAACATTGGGGTTAGACTTCAAAGTAATTGAGGGTTAGTCTTTGCCGTATTTGCTTTTGTATTTCCAGTAAGTCACACAACAGCTGGAACATGATAACACTCAATAAATAGTTGTTTATTAATAGGATGAATACAACAAGCACTTAGCAGAGTATTGGGGCCTTGGATAGCATGTTGAGGTTCAGTGTCACCAGGACACATTAGCCGTGATGGGGGTACCTGGCAGGTTCCACAAAGCGTTTCTGAGATGCTGTCTGCCCTCTGATGATCAGCTTAGAAGCTGGAGATGGGCTCATAGCATTTAGAAGTAATTAGTAGAGGTAGACACAGGACAAGTCAAGACAACAGCAAGGAAATTGATAAAGTGTCTGATCTTCCCCTAATCTACGTATTTAGTCCTATAGCTTTGGGAAGCTAAGGATCATTAATCATCCACATTAAACTTTGTTGCAAAGTAGCCTCTACCGTCACTGATGAATAATTAACTACCCTTGGATTTGCTGCTAGTTGCTAGAGACCAGATGGCAACTGGTAGCAAGTGTGGCTTCTTATTAAGCACAGTCCTGAGACCCTAAATAAATAGTAAATAGTGTCATATTTAGTGAGTCAGACAATGTCATGTGCAATCTAGTCCCATATTAGTGAATCCAAACACATTTCCCTGCCTTTGTATGGGGGGATCTGTGTGTGTGCGTGTGTGTGTGTGTTGCTGTGAGTATAGAAAACTATTTCACTGACCAAGAATAACAGCTGGTATGTACTCCTAAAGTGTTTTTTGTTTGTAAATTCAGCTGGATTCATTTCTGCTCCCTTGCACTCAAAAGGGAACATTGCCAGGTCGCACGCATTTTTGATAATTCTAAAATAATTCAGGCCCCTCAAACCAAGAACTAAAATGTCCAGTCCAACATACCAGTGAACACTTTGATTTCTCAGCGTGGCTTCTTCTCTACCTTCCCTAAACCATCCCATCCCTCACTCACATGTGAGCAAACTGTGAAGCCCATACTCGCAAAAGTGTTGTATATTTCTCCTTCTTTCATTTCTTGCCTTTTGATTTTTCTTCCACCCAATTTGATTCCAAACCTTCAGCGTTGGAGCACAGGGGCAGTGGAGAGGCAAGCAGGCAGTAAAACGTGTAGTCCGCAGTAGGAGGAGTAGGCATGGTACTTATGACCTTGGGAAATGTAGAAACCCCATGCGCTTAGATGACTGGTACCACGTGTTCCTCAGACAACCAAACACTAGTTGGGAACATCTTATCTTCAGTTTCCTATAGCTTCGCCTTGGCTCATTGCTTTCTGATATACTTCCACCTGGGTATCCAATAATACCTCCAGTTACTTTCTGAAAAGGTCTGTTCACTTGTGTTCTTAGAAAGACTTCTAGATAGCCCCATGCTGACTCTTATCACTTGTGAATTATATCAGGTTGATAGGCAATAGAAAACATACTGTTTGCCTTCATGAGATCTAAAAGTGCAGGGTGGTAAATCCAGCCATCCAAACTTGGCTCACCTCCCAGCATCTAGGCAAAGCATCTCTCTTGATTTTAGATTTGAAAGCTGAGGAGAGACATGGGTCTACTTCTAAGGACACATTTCAATCTAAGTGATTCTGTTACCCCAAAAGGTAAAGACCCCAGTTCTTGTCATAGCCTAAAGAAAAGTTTACAGTCGGAAGACTGTGTGTTGTGCAGTGAACAATTTTAGAGGTTGTATTTAGCAAAGGGAAAGTACACCTCCAAGAATAGGAAGCAGCCTTACCCAAGGGAGGAAAAACGATGGCTTTTGTCCCCCCTTCTCTTATATCATCACTTAGAGGTGGTCTCTTGATTGGTTCACGGCTCTGATCCCTGGAGCGCTTAGTCATGTTTGGCCCCTTTTGCGCATGTCCTTACCATGATGCACATAGAAAAACCCATGGGAGGTTCCTAAACCACAACGTTAATTATAATACAATGAACACTGGGTCGTGTCGAGTTAAGTCCTTTTTGTTACCATGAGGTCATGGCTGTTGGGTTCTAATCAGTTTCCTGCTGGTGCTCATTGAGAAGAATTAAAGCCCCTTAATGCTGGAGGCGGGCATACCGCCATCTTCTGGACCATCTTCCCCCTCCTCCGCCTGTTTGCCTGGTGCTCCCACTTATCTATCTAACAATTCTACTTAGTTCCCTTTACTAGACTTATGACAATGAGCAGGGAAATAAAACTATCACCCTCTTTAAAACAGTTGCACTCACTTGTCGACAAAAATAATATATTTATCTCTATGATTCTTTTCTCAGACTTTCCAAGCTTTATCGAAGTGTGGTTGTCTGCTGCTGAAAACCTCCACAGGTTTGTGGAACTTCTTTCTACAAACTTGAAGTGTGGAGGTTGGTCAACAGATTTTCTGTCATTAACTTTTTACAGTTCCAGCAGAGTGGTCTTCACTGGAATGTACTATCGTCCTCAAGCCCCAGTTGAAACTGATCTTACGTTTCTAACTATAGTTTTGAAATTCATCTTTATTGACATGTTTATACTGAAGTGTCCTTAACGACCTTCTTTACTGCCAGGCTTACACACAGATAAAAATAAATGATCAAGGTTTCCAGCCACGCCGGAGTAACAGGGATCAGATTTATTCTCATTTTTGAAACAACAGTAAAAACAACAAATGAACAAGATGTATGAAACAATGGTTTCAGGCAATTGTACATCAGGCAACAAAAAATGATTCCTGAGAGACAGGAAATAAAGGAGGTGATCCCTAAAATTGCCACAGATCCCTGCCTTGAGACAGTATCCAGGGCATAGATCAGGGAGGGTGAACCCAGTCAGAGGCTGGTAAACTCCCTAGGGGTAATCAAAGTGTTCCCTCTAAATCTTCAGCTGATGGAAAAATAGCCAACATCTAAGAAGACCAGGAAATGTTTACATTTATATCAGCCAAGATGGAAAATTTCGTAATTCAGTAAGGTATTTGGTAGAGTGCTCCAAAGGGCACTACCTAAGCAGTGAGGCAAAATTGGTCCTGAACTGAAGTCTGCCCTGACCTTACCTAACAACGCATATAACAAGATCTGAAATGATCAAATCGTTCCGAAGTATCTTAGCTGTATTTTAACTAAAATCTCAAGAATAGGAGGAGACCGTGGTAGAGTATGTGTTAGCATGCACAAGATTCTGGGCTCAATCCCTAGTACCTCCATTAAAAAATAAAAAAAATAAAGAAATAAATCTAATTACCTCCTCCCCAAAAAAAATTTAAAAAAGAAAAAACTTTCAAGAATATTTGTAGAAAAAGTTAAATGCAGAATAAATTTTTTAAAAATAAATAGGATGGGACAGAAAGAATGAAGTCAGTCAAGAAATTATGAACAGAACAAGTCATAAAAGTTTAAATTATCTTCATCAGTTCATTCAGTATCATGTAATAAAGTCTTCTTTTGCTTCGTCTTGCGTTATCAGGTTCATGAATCAACCAGTTTTCCATTAGAGTTTTAGAAATTCTTACTCAGTTCACTGTTACAATCTTAAAGTTACCAAACCTGTATTCTAGAATATTGCCAGGGATTTTTTTCCACAAATCACTTTGATGATGAAGCCTTTTTGCATACAATTGATTGTAAATGCTTTCAGAGCAGAATCTCTAGTCAAACAGTAATTATGAGCAACAAGACTTAAAAATAGTCATGGTTAAAAATCTGGTGAAAGGTCACCAAAAAAAAAAAGAAAAAAGCTGATGCAATTGAGCAATTTTTACTTTGTGATATACAATACTGTAAAATAGTAAATGAAATTATGTGCTATTATATGAGGACGAGCCAGACTTTTAGAAATACCACATAATTTCTAGAACACTTACATTAATAACATATACCCATTATATTTAATCTAAGAAGGTTAAACATTACTTTTTATTTAATAATGTTTCCCATGCAATTTAACATATCAAATAAGACAAAATAAATTAATATTTATCTTTTTATAAGGAGAGAGGGCAACTTTGAGATCTTTTGGGGCCCTCCAGACACCTAGTCGGAGGTCAAATATATTTCATTCAGAATTTGCTTTGGGGAATTTTGTTTAAAATATCAGAAGATTTAAAACACTTGATCAAATAGGACCCCAGGTCACTGTGAAACAATATTTAGTTATCCATTCATCCAAAGTGACAATGAAAACTATTTTAAAAGCAAATACAGAAAGTTACATAGTTGTAAAGGAAAAGAAAATAGTTAGCTCTTTAAATATAGAAAAGACAGTTTTTCTAAGTGATCAAAGGCCTGATAAAGACAATGTGAGGCACAAAAATATTTTCTTAAAACAGAATCTCTTTTTCCTAGGCAGATTACATTATAGGTAGAGGAAAATTTTTTATAATATTTTACTAAGACCATGGCAATCATCTAAGAAATTTTGTGATTTTAAGAGAGAAAATTGAACTTTAGTTTTGTTTCTACATTACTGAGCATATTAAAAAATCTTTATAAGTAAATCTATTCAGTTCTACCAAGTTTGACCTCATAACATGAAATTTATTATCTATAAACCTTCTGAAATGTTCTATGTCCTCTCCTTTTAAGGATACCCCTTAAGTTGGACCACCTTATCTAAGTTAAAGTTTCCCCAGTGTGGTCATTACAATTCCAAATATTCCAAGAGTTCACCCATTTTCAAAAAAGATGAACGGACCTGGTCTATAGTGGGTAAACATTTAGAAAGTAGGGTTTTATGGGGGGGTAAGAAAGAATTCCCCAGTTAGAAGCTTGGTAGACCAGATAGAAGCCACCCTTGCCTTCACAGTTCCTAAGAGGTCTTATCTATGAGACACCTTGTTTTTTAACAGCCGTTCCAAAAACACAAGGAATCACACATCTCTTCCCACCTTCAACTTTGAACAGAATAGCGTGACTTCAACAAACAAATACAGGCACGTACAAAAAAAGGCCGAGAGCTGAAAATGCAAAGAGAGACATACCCTCAAACTCCAAGCTCAGCAAGAAAGCAGCGAGCTCAGTGGACTTTGTGGGCCTCTGGTTTTTCAGTGGCCTCAGAGTCCTTGGAGGTCTTTGGGTCCCATTCCTGACACCAGACACTGTCAAAAATCCAGAAATAGCAAAACTAAAATCACCAAATTAATAAATAGTATTTAGTGGGAGTTTATTGTGCATGTAAGAACAATTTAGGAAGTGGAAGCTTCTGAAATCAAAGACTTGATATGAAAAAATTCAGAGGCATGAAGTTATAGGATGACTTATAAAGTGAAAATATGAAGGTTATTTACTATTTGCCATGATTGGTTATTACAATGCAGGCTTCCAGAGGGCAAGGGATTGGTTAAAAGTGATTACAGCATATCATTTTTAGAAAGATGACTTGGTTCTCTTATGATTACCAGAGGCATTTACAAGAAATAGCTGAAGTTCAATTTTGCTTCTTTCTGTTCATGAACTAAACCAGACTTCTGTTTTGCTGACATGGTTTAAACATCTTTGTCTGCTTAGAGACTTCTCAAGTCCAGTCTAATTTTTAACAATAGAGACCATTTCTGTCTATTCAACAGCTTTACTCTAAGTGTTTTAGGTGTTTAACATCCCCCACTACACAAGAAACATCACTCATCGCTCCCCCCGCAACACACACAAAGGAAGGTTCTCCCCACACACTGAGCTGGTAGACTTTTTTTTTTAGGTTCCTTTGTTCGGAAAGATGGGGTTCTCTCTAAGGCTTTGCTCACACCTGCCATACATGTTCTTGGCTTAGGCTGCCCTCGGGAGGGCACTGGGAGATAATGAGGGAAACGCAACCCAGACACTCAGCGCTGCTGTTTTTGTTGTTCGGTGGTGGTGGTTGTTAGTGTTGTTCTCAAACTTTAGCTTCCTTTACCAACTGCCTGGTAATATTTACTTTCCAGAGTCCTTATGTAGTGTAACCTCTCATAACGGTAGGAGAAGCACTTGAGTTCTTCATTAAACATCATTACTATCAGTTACCTGGGCAGACAGGCATTCAGAAGAATGTGTACTCCAGAACCTTATTTCATGACCTCTTCCCATCTTTCAAAACTCAGTCTTCCCGAGGGAGTTTCCTGGGGAAGGTCCTCCTTCCCACGTGATTGGTGAGATCTGCCCTACGACTCCACCACTGGTGATCAGATCAAATACCTCATATGCGCTGCTCCCTGTGCTGGTGACTTTTGCCTTGAATTTGATGGTGAGGAAGGATTTCATTCTGAATTGGCCTAGGAAAGGAGATGGAGAGGGCCTTGTGTTTCCTAAATCAAAATTCAGAAAGGTTTAGGAGGTCATGTATCATAAACTACTTTGTCTTCTAATCAGTTTTGCAGTTTCTCTTATGCCTGACTATCACAGAAGAAAGTTTGTTTCAGCCATTAAAAAATAACTCCTTTTGTTTTTGTTTTGTTTTGTTTTGTTTTTATTTTGTATGTGTCAGCCTATGGGCTAAAAATGGTTTTGGGATATGTTAGGGAGGGTGTGGTGACATCTCATTCTGCTATATAGGACTGCAAAAATATGTGACAATATGTCTTAAAATATAATATATATATGAGGGTTCAAAATTCCTACCTCAATCGAGCATGAGATGACTGTGATTTAATCAAAGAAAATATATTAAACATGGTATTTTTAGAACATTACAAAATTGTTGCAAATAAATCTAATACTCAAAAATGGGGCTATAAAATATTTTCTCTCCGTGAGGTTAACATTACATGCTTTTATTTACAAACTTTTTCTCTGATCTTTGCCAGTGTTTTCTCTCCGTATCAGATAATTAACTTGACTTTGCAGCTCTGTGTTTACTCCTAAGTTACTCTTCATTGAACACTTTTTAAATGCATTCCATTTTTCTTATTGGAATTTGGCAAATTATCCTGTTAAACATTCTTTTAAAATGACCTTTAAAGGCCTCTAATATATCAATTTCTTCACTGTATCGATTTCATTATGCATTAGTTGAACTGACTACTTGCAAAACCATCAAAGCAGTGTTTTTTCCTAGCTTTGCAGCTTCAATTTTGGTATAATTAACAGAAGTATTTGCACCCTTAGAGTTTATTCCAATTGCTAAAGTTTTCATGATAACAAGCAATTGTTTCTTGGATCTATTACCTGTTTTCTGTTGAGTGTTTATTTTCTAAGTTAATAGTTTGTGTGACCTCTTTTAAACAGAGGAAAACTAAAGCTGTGTTGGTCAAAATTGCATTTTCTTTGTTTTTGTCAAATTCTTGTCTTAAATATTTTTGAAATCTCATTGTTATAATTGAGTTATCTTCTAATAAGACGCACAGACTTTTTTCCTATTCTAGAAAATGATTTTTTACAAGCAAGTGCATGAAAGCATCTCAAAAGAGAAAATGACATTAAATGTGAGTAGAAATATTACCTTCCAAATATTAGTGATGAAGATAAATTTGGAAAATGTCCAATATTATAAAAACTCTCTAAAGAAATAAAACTATAAAAACAAAACACCATTTATAGTACCATTATTTGTCAAAAATAAGAAAAAAATTAATAACCAGGATTGGGAAAGTATGAAGGAATGGGTATTACTATCCAGTGCTAATTGAAATTTAAATTCCATTGTGTTTATAGACACAATACACATATATACATAGGTATATACCTATATGTGTGTGTGTAAATATATGCACATATACATGAACTTATATGCTTACATACAATTTAAATTCACATTAGTAGTATATAGATATACATAAATGAATGTAAATATAAATTATAAATTGTCTCACAGAAAAGTCTTTTAAATATAGTGAATGTTTAATCTCGGCCAATCTTCAAGTAATTTATCCTCACAAACGAATGACACCTATACATTGGTATAAGGATAAGCCTCAAAAGAAATTTTAAAGTATTTTGGATTAAATGAAAATTAAAATGCTTCCATTTTAGGAAACTAAGAAAGAAGAGAAATTTAAGCACCCAGCAAGCTAAAGAAAATATGCAATAAAAACTGCAGCATAAATTAGTGAAACTGAAAACAGGAAAACAATAGAGAAAATCAATAAAGCCAAGAGTTGATTGTTTTGAAAGATGAATAAAATTGATTAACTTCTGGTCAGGCCAACCAAGAAAAGGTACATATGACCAGAAATGAAGAAAAGATCATTAATATTGGTCTTACAGCCACTAAAATGATAATAAAGGAAACTATGAACAACTCGGTTTCCACACATTTAATATTTTATATGAAATGGACCAGTTCCTTGAAGAACACTTAGTACCAAAACTCACAAAAGAAGAAATAGAGAAGTTGAATAGGACTGTGTCTATTAAAGTGATTGCATAACTTCTAAAAAGGAAGACACCGTTCCCAGATGGTTTCACTCATGTATTTCATCAGATATTTAGGAAAGAAATTGTCGCATCTCTCCGCAGTCCCTTTCAGAAAACAGAAGTAGAGGGAATACTCCCTTGTTCATTCCATGATGCTGTTATGATGCTAACACCAAAACCAGACACAGACATTGCAAGGAGGGAAAACTCCAGATCAGTATCTCTCATGAGCAAAACTGCTCAAGAAAACATTAGCAAACAGTAGCAAACTGGATCCAACAAGGTATGAGAATTTATTTCCTCCAGGAAAATATGAACCTTCCTTGAACTAATTTGGCTACAATTCTGCACTCATGCATGGAATCTCCTGTAATTCCAGGAGACTTGGCCCAGGGCTGAGTCTGATTTCCAGAAAGTTTGGCTTGTAGCAGTAGACCAGCAAACTCGGCAGAAAACTTGGAATTTTGAGGCAACCGCCACCAAATCACCAGCTTGAAACCTTGGAAATAAGCAACAAACTTAATTTTTAAATTTTGATGATAATGAATTTTGAAATTTTGACTGAAACCTTAATTTTTTTAATTTTTAAAATGTTCCAAGAGTTGTTTCATTTCCAGTGGCTGCTTTCTCTTTTTTTCATGCCTACTGCTAAGGTTTTGATTTGTCTTGAAGCCAAGACCTTAAATATATTATCCAATTTTATTTATTCCTTTTTGAAGGTTACACAAAACAGTAATTTAATGTGCCATTACAGCTTTTTCCCTTTATTATGACTACTACTGGACTTAACAGTCTGCAACTTTCCAAAACTATAATTGATCCTGTTAAAATAAATTTGCCATTTTTAGTTTTCTGGCATTTATCCTTGGTTCCTTCGATTTCACCAAAGTTTTGGTGACTGCTTCAAAAAGTCTGTTTTGGGTCTTTTGAGTTAGCTGTTCTTATGAAAGCTTTCCTTGTGGTAATATACAATCAACACAGAAAGTTTTATTTCTACATTGTTCACTCTTTCAAATATATTTAATGCTACTATCTTAGATTTATATCATAGATACCCCTTAAAATGTTGACAGCTAATCTTTGGAGCAATAATTTTATTTTTCCAGGTTAAAGTTTCTCTGGGCTTCTACTCAAGATTGATTCAATATTTTTTTAATTTTTTTTTTCAAATTATACCACATGCATATATGAACAGATAAACCAGCTAATTTGGATGGCTTTTTAAAGCTTGCATTTGGTAGCATATCTGAGAAATTTAAAGAATCCTCTTGTACAAGATACTTTTCATTCAGTCAGTCTCCTACTAATAGTTTCTTTTCCTGAAGAGGTCGGTTGTTACCTGTTTAAAGAATCCAATTTCTAACACTTTGAACAACAGAAGTCTCATGTTCTTCCCCAATTTCTAAAGGCCTTCCCAGTTGTGGACACACTGCCACCTTACCAACAGGCTAGCAAACATCTAGTTTCAACTGACAACAGGCACATCTCTCCTGCTGATTTTGCCCAAAGCTTGTACAGTTTTTTTGACATTCAACCTAGAAAGTATACAATTAGAAAACAATATAAAAATTAAGAATTACAATCCATCTTAATCTCTCCAAACTGACCAAAAAAATGCATAGATATTTTTGTCTTAATATTTATAATTTCAAATGCTTTAGTGTTGTGTAATTATTCCTGGAAGGTACAATGTGCGAGCTGTTTACGTGAGATGAATGGAACCATGCATTTCTAAGTACATGCTCCATTACCCCCCCAAGTGTATCACTTCTTAATTTACATCTTGCTTTGGGCCAGGCAGAAGATTATTCTGGCACTTTTTAAAGAGCTGTTCCAAAATCTGTAGATTCATCTCCCAAGGCTCATTTTTATTCTGTGGTTTGAAAACCATTTAGTGGGCAGAAACTTCACCGTGCATTTGTCAGATCAATTTCCCATTTACCATATTTGGCTTACGGCGATATGGAGGTTTTAGAAGAAGAAAGTATAAAGCCCATGATTTACTCTAGTGGGACAGGAAAACACTGAGCTAGAAGACAAAGAATATAATTACATTTTATGAGCAATCAAGTAAATATATTACTAAAAATGTTCTTTTAATTAGCATAGTCAAATGGAGAAAGAAAAAGAGCATCAGAAACCAGACTGAAAAATCATTTTATCTCACATTTTATATTACCTGTACAGGTTACAACCATCAACATTATGTGTCTGCTTAAAATGCACCTCATTTAATTAAGGATTAATTAAATTAATTAACCAGGATCTTACTAAAAAAAAAAAGATTAAAATTTGTCAAGCTTGAGAAATAAATGGTGCTTCTAAACGAAATGATTAATTTATTTTAGAAGCAAACAAGATTTCATATACCAAAAGTGGTATATTTGTCATTGAATTCCTCATTTTAAATAATTAAAAATAGTCACTATTTTTGGTGAGAGGATGAGAGAAATATGGGAGTTATGTTTCTCTTATTTATAGTAAAGTCATTAATTTGATCAAAAAATTTAGGCAGCACTGAATGGAAGAATTGGAAAATGACACTGAATAACCTTTCTCACACATTAGTTGTATGTCTTTGGGAATCCTTAAGCTTTCCGTGCATCTGCTAAGTCATCTGTAAAACAAGGTAGCTAGAACAGAAGAGGTCAGAAGACCATTCCTGGAACTTCTGGATTTTACTACTAACCTGCTGCCAGGAATATTACCTGTAATACAGAGAGCAATAGAATTTTCTTTCCAGTTAACTGGGTAAATTCACTGTATAGAAAATGTGGTTGAATGCTCACTCTTTGATGATTAAATTAGTGGTTTTCCATACTAGGAAAATGTCTCTATGAATGTCTGCGGGAATGTTTCCCACGTTGCTCGTGCTCCCTGCCCTTTTCCACACGTGCGAATCTTGGAGATTTTCTTGTGTTGAGGAGGTTTGCAGGGAGTAAAGCTGGTGAAGCAATTGACGGCCATGCGTATTTCCCAAAGCTCACAAGGTAGCTAACATGACCTCTTCCTAACCCAAATGAATAACACTGGTTTAGATTGATTTAATCTTTTTAATGTTTTTAAACGCAATTTTAAAGACTAGTTTCCACTTGCAGATATTACAAAATATTGGCTATATCTTACACATCCTTAGCTTACCCCTTGTCACCACCCTATGAGCTCCGTGGTGCTTTCTCCATTTTAGTGATGAGTTTAAGTAACTTATTCAAGATCATAGAGTGAGTAACTCTCAGCTGGCATCGGATTCTAAGTGCAGCGACATCAGAGTTATGTGGAGATCGGGACTGAAGCCTCCTCCTCTACAGCTTACTGGGTGCACAACCTTGGGAAGGCTAGTGACAGCTACAACACGAGACTGAACACTCACATGTATCCATAATAAACCAACTTTCCTCCCTGTAGCCAAGGTACACAGGCTACCAAATCACAGCCAAAGTTGTTTGGTGAGTACGGAATGAGAGCAAGAGAAGTTTGATGATTTAAATATCCAACCACTTCAAGCTAATGTTGTCTTATAGTGACAACATCACTGGTTATGTCCCAAACAGCAGCACAGATTTCTTCACGTACCCATAGCAATCTCTGTTAGAAGGAATTGCATTATATTAAACATGTTTGTATATAGATATCTATCTATAGATCTAAAGATCAATCGATCGATTGATCTATCTATCCACACACACACAGCATATGGAATTTTTGTAATGCAAGCAATACAAAGTAAAGCTTTCTCAAAGCTTTTTCAGTACTGCAGATACATAAAAGATAAGCTTTGCAAACATAAAGTTCAAGAGAATTTAAGGGAAAATTAAAAAAGTCATCAGATCAATTAGAAAAAAAATACACTTTTATAATTCTTGGCAGCTGTATACCAAACAAAGATTTGTTTAGAGGTGCATGGAAATTCTTAATATTATATGACCTAGAATCTATTTCCTTGGGACATAAATTAGATGGATAATACAAATACTCATTTCTCTTTTTCCTTACACAAGAGCTACTTCACTATTTATTCTTGAATCTTTTCATAAACTAATACATAGAATTTCTTGACCCTAAACATGAATACATTGATCTAAATGTTATATTGATAAACATTAGTATGTATTGATTATCTCAAACTTACTTAAAATATTTCAACCACTTTGATTCTTTAGAGAAGAAAATAACCAGTTCTTACCGTGGTCTGCCAGGCGTTGAATAATATATTCATTTTAAAAATTACTCCAGGCTCTTTTCCATCTCTCCATTTACAAAAGGCTTTTTGCAGCTCCTTGGAAGTTTTCATCTTTCCTGCCTCTGGCCTTTTAACACACTGTCCTCTTATTGGAACACTTCTATATCCACTCAGTTTTCGCTAAATCCTATTCATCTTTTAGCACGTGCTTTAAGTGTTACTTCTCCAGTAAGCTAAACTCAAAAACAGATAAAGTGTCTCGTGGTATTCTATGTTAGTACCCAGTGCTTACTCTTTGTCAGACTAGTGGTATTTGATACCCACAACGACACCAGATACATCTTTAGTAAAATAATTAATGAAGAAGTGATTCCTCTTCTATGCTCTTATTGAATTCTAGAATCATCTTGGAATAATACATTTCAAAAAAATCTAGATAAAAAAACATCAGGTGAAGCCCTATTCCAAAAGTTTCTTTGCCTCTTTCAGTTGACATTTTATTATTAATATTTTTCAAAAGTATTTATTTCAGTATTTGTTGCTCCATGTAAAAGTAACATTTACAGAACAGTAAATCTACTCGAATATGTCAGGATTGACATTGCGATTTAGTAAGTTTCCAAATTGTTCATTTTCTTCTCATCTTTTCATTTGCTCTTCTTTTATTGGTGATATTTAACTCTAGGTTCATGTCACCTCTCCAGTTTTTTCTCTACTCCACACTTAGCATTGAAATTTCCCTCTGCATCTTTGCTGCCATCACAGCATCTTTATTGCTCACGTAGATATAGGGTTTACTCAGTGCTAGATACATTCTTCACAACAATTCTGAGATAGCTACAGATAATGACCCTCCTTCCAAAAACGAATAACCTCATTAGACAATCTCTAAAATGACTTTTTTTTTAGCAAACGTTAGAAGAAAGCCTGTTAATTGGGCCTCTTATATAACTGGTGTTCCAAAAATGTGTGTTTCATGGTATCAGACTGCCAGAGAAGCCAGTAATCTCTCTGTGGAGTCATGATACGCTAGTATTAATGCACCTAGAGGCAGAAAACATACCTTGGGGTAGAGACACTGGCCACTGACCAGATCTTTAGACAGCGTACTTTTAAATCTTCCCAGGAGAGAGGTTGCCAATACTGACAAACATGATTATCAATAACCAAACATATTATGATATGGAGAACCACTTTCCTGTCTGAGTCTGCATACTTTTCTTGTGGTAACGCCATCCTTATTCCATGGTCTCAGAAGCTTACTCTGATAAACAATTAATGTGAAAATTCATTATCAGTGTACACATTAACATTTCTCATTAAAAAATTGCAGAATGACTAAAACTCACTGCATAATGAAAAATCCTAGCATTTTTCCCCTCTATTTCTATAAATAGCTCTAATAAGTTGCATAGTTATATTTGAAGTTGTAGAAAGGGAAGCTGAGTTCTAGTTTATCCTGACTGAAATCCACGCTCACCTTTTATGAGTGTATCTGATGAGAGTGGTGGCACCGAGAGGGCCAGCTTTGAGACAGCCAACACCACCCTGAGACCTAATTAGAAGTGGCCACTGTTCGGAGCTCCATCCCTTCTTCCTCCACAGGGAGAAGACTCCTCAAGTCGAAGGTGCCATAGCCCTGTGGACCCTATGTGCCCTCTTCCAGATCACTCACCTGATCCCAGAACCTGAACACCCTAGTCTAAATGATCCAGAACCAAGTTCCAGGACCTACATGAGCATGACCTCTTTCCCAATGTGTTACCTACAAGGTGGAGTGTGCTGCCAGTTTGTTCAACTCTAAGCCTGGGTGACCAAGGGATGGTTCTCCTCAGACACTTTGACAGAGCTTGAATAGACAGGCTGATGTGACCATGACCATGTGCAAAATTTCCCTCATGCCATGAAATTGAACCTGGCTTAGAGAGAAAAAGAGAGACCAACCAAGAGCCAGAAACTGCCTCTTCCCTAACTACCCCATCTGGTTCAGAACTCAGAGTAGTACAGGAACACCATGTTTGAATCTTACCTTCCAGGTCATTATGAAGTTACGCTTGTCAAACTAGGAGGCTAAGACATATTTCATTGCTTGGTTTATAACCCTTGGGTGTTAGGCACATGGTATGTGAATCTTCATTTGTAGTATCACCCGAAGCTGCAAATATGTTTGGGGCAGACTAGAGAATTTAGGATTTACATTCTTCTCTCCTGGAAGAGATCTTCAAGAGGACATGACTGCTGACTGACCCAAGAGCTGCACCCAGGCGATCAGAGGCTCCTCATCCCCTCTTCCATTCTTGGAATGTATGTGCTGCCCACTATTCCCACATTAGGAGCTGTTTCAAGGGCACAGCCTTGAGAAAGTAAGGTGTTGTTGAGACCATCTGTACTGAATGTGTGACTGAACCCAGTTACGGCTACTACATAAGATTCTGGCCAGCGGGTGCAGAGATCGACTGGTCTTGAGGTGCCCAAGGTAAGCCTGGTAATGTTAATCCCTTGCTTATTAAACCTACCACCTACTGATCTGGAGTGTCCACCTCTTTCTATGGTCCCTCTTTGCCTGCTGTGTAAGGGGGTGGGGGCAGTTGGAGAAACCAACATTCCACCATAATATCTATTAATAGTCACATTTGTGGGTCTGGAATGTCAAAAATTTTAGTTTTATTTTAAGTGTAATGTGAACCTAGCTTGTAAAGAGACTGGCATTCTCTCTGTCATTGTAATTCTGGACTGCAACTGGATAAAGGATCAATCCTGGTCCAATCTGTGCATGTTTTTTGGTCCCAAATTGCTGCTATCCCAAATATTTTGTGAAATATGCTTTTGGCTTTAGGGTCTTGCTTTCCGGAGTTCTAGGTGTCTGGAAATACACTACTTTAGGAGCAGTCTTTAAATACGCTCTGTAGGTCAGTTGAATGCTTTGGAAGACTAGACATATTTCTCTCTAAGGTTCAGCAAATTATTAGCTGGGTGATGCTGCAGCCTGTGTCCTTCTGTGCTACCATGACTCTCCAGCCCACTATGGTTCATGATGTGTGCTTTTGGGGAGGCAGGAAGGGAGGAAGGGACCTTCACAATATGCCCTCCTCATTCTAACCACTGAGCTCAGCCCAGGCCCCAGACTGCTACGGTAGGATTCCCCACAGTGCATCCTCTCTGGTCTAGTCAGCATTTTCTTCTTATTCACCAGATTTTGTTTGTTTCTGTTTTTTAATTAAGGAATCTAAGGAGAGAGAAATACACTAATTTCTTTCTTGGGAAGAAAATGTGTTTTCTATTTTAAGTCTAAGCCCAAAGCAGTTCCCCTACATTGTAGTCCTGTGATTTTTTTCCCTTATAATGACTTTACTGTTCCATGAACTATGACTAGGGGCAGTACTGTTAAGTCATTTAATGGCTAATTCATTTTGAATACACATTTGCATTGAATTATATACATCCCAGCTATGAAACACAAGAAACAATGCTAGAATAATAAGAAAATGGTAATTTTTTCCTAAATACATTTATTTTATAATCATATTTCTTGGTAGATTTTTTTCTTTTATTGTTCATTTAGGTTTGTACTTTTTTTTTTCTATTGAAAATGTTGTCTTATGGCTACATTCACCAAAGACAGAAACTAGTTTCTTTATCAAAATAATCTTCCATCATGTTAAAAGCTATTTTTTAAGATTTCTCTAAACATTAATTTTTCCACGTTGTTAATATATACATTGTACATGCTTACTATAAATAGATATTTTGTTTCTCTTTCCTATTGATATTCTTTCTTTTAAGGCAATGTGAAACGATATATAGGATAACATAAAACTATCTCAATAAAATATTATAAATATAAGTATCTTACAGCCATTCCAATTATGTTAAAAATATCATTTTAGAAGTAACAATGCTTCATTCCACACCAAAATTAAATTTAGTGTACAAGGATAGGAATATTTTTATAAGAAATTCTCATATTTAGATATTGACTCTACTATACATGATTGTATTCTAATTCATTCTTTCAAAAATTCCACCAAAATCATAGGTTGACTTTAAAGCTGTTAAGTCTTTAACACTTTCTGTAGCAGAATAGAAATATCATAAAATTCAAAGTAATGCTAAGTTCAGATTCCAAATCACCTTGTAGAAATTCTACTATGTCAACAGGATACCACGTATCATTTTTACAGGGAAAAAAATTCAAATCAAATTTCCCATTTTTAATTTAAAAAAAACTAGGTCATACCTACAATACTTGCTTATGCACTCTGTGCTAAAGATTTTACTGACATTATTGGTATTTTTAAAAGAAGTGAAATAAGCTTTTTGTAGGAAAAAGATCTACCATATAAAATGAGAACTATTAAATTTGAAACTGTACATACATATACAAAATCAGGAGTTACTTTTAGGGTCATTATTTAATGTAAAGCTAAAACTAGAGAAAATTACTATGCATCAATAGTAATCTTTATCGTCTTATCAATATTATTTTATATGCAAAAACTCCAAACTTCAGACTTTAAAAAGTTCTAAAAATAGTTATAAAGTGTTTTATCAGCTTATGAAAGAAAATGAAATAATTAGATTTAATAAACTGAAAGTAATTTTAAATGTGTGCCACTTGGATTCAATTCCCATCTCTCCTCTCATTTTACCTCTTGGGCCTCAGTGTCCTCATAGATTGACGCAGGTTCTGAATTAGACCTAAAGCATTGAGTCTCTCTCTCTCATTAACTGCCTGTGTGACCAATGTAAGTCATGTTTTTCCTTATAAAAATGAACGTTTTATAAATGAGCTATAATCCCAAAGCCAAAACTCTAAAACCTTCTATGGAGTCATGTTTCTGAAGAGACAAATTTAGGATTTAAACTTTGTTTGTCTTCCTGAAAAGATAATTGTAACACGTTATTGGTGAAGACTGATTACTATTACTAAAGTCTTACATGGGAAACTTATATCCCAGGCTCACAGTCCTTCATTAGAAACAAATTCAATAACCTACAAACTGACTTCCGTTTTTTAATTCTTAAGAGGTTTTTAAGTGAAAATAATGGATTATCCATGGGTGCCTGTCATAAAGGCTTTTCCACGTAACTTAGCTGACATACCCAGCACTTTTCTTAAACACTGTTTTGTAGGCGATGTAGGAGGCCAGAGTATGTCACCCCAAAATACGTCTCCTTGAAGTAAAAATTAATTTAAACTGAAGGCAATTAAGAAGCAGCACACTCAGAAAAAAGCTCCCCCTTTTCCGCCTAAAGGCAGGACATAAATTTTCCTTTTACTGGACACACTGCTATCAGGCCAGAGATGTCACTAGAGGAATCTGTAAATGAATCTCACCCTGTTAGTTTCTTCCCATGTATTTACCTTCTCAGTCTGCCGCCCTTGGAAGCTTCCAACTGCTTTCTTTTGACTTGTCAATTCTCTACAAATCGATGGTTCTTAGTTGAAGACGCCGCTTTGTCTTACCTTTTCGTTGAGGTTTTTCCCAGATGATGTGTGCTGCACACATTAATACAGCTGTTAGCTTTTCTCTTGTTAACCTGGCTTCGTTAGAGAGTCTTAGCTGGAAACCTAAAATGGATATAAAGTTTTGCCTCCCCTACATTCACCTGTCCATTAAAATCCCATGGGTTTTTCTTAAACATTCCTTTGTAGCCTATATGTCTATTAGAATTCCGGGTGTTTTTATTGTGGGATACTGTTCATTCCATCAGGACAATTACTTTGAGTTCATTATGAAGAGCTAGAACCCTTGAAATCACGAAACTTTGCATTTGTTCAAGGTAATGCGGAGGTTCCAATGTGTGCCCGAGGACCTCACTAGGTCAATTTGCTGTTGGTGATTAGGTTCTTGTCTCATCGCAGGAAGACTTCAGAGATGAGGCAAGGAGGTTAAGAAAGTAAAGTGAGGATTTATTAAGGGACAGACAGTACACTCTCAAGGGGAGAGCAGGCAGGCTCAGGTGAGCGGCTGCCCTGAGTTTCTCTGGCAAGTTGGTTACATAGAGTGTAAAAATGAATGGGCGGAATATTCAATGGAGAGGGAAGGGTTTGGGGTTGTATTCTCTGATTTCCATCCCAGCTCCACCTTCCCAAGGTGGGGAGGGAATTTTGTCCTTGTTTAGTCTGGATCGGAAGTGTCATGGCCTCGGTGCCTGATGGGCACTTCTGATCTGCGAGGCTAATTTTATTGTAATGAGGGCATAATGAACAAAAGGTTACATTCGGACACTGGAGATTCCTGCCTTTTCCCACCTCTCTTCGTTGACCTCTAGGGCACTTGTCACCCCAAAATATGTGACCTTTTATCAGCCCAGAGGTTCCTGCTTTTCTCTGTCTGCCCAGAGATTCCTGCTGTTTACATGGTTTCCTGCATTTGGCTTGTGCCCCTCTTCCTGTTTTTTGGCCCAGTTCTGGCCATTTTGCCTGCGTCCCCCTTTCTCCTCTCATAATCTAGCTATCTGCCTGATCTAACAAACTGGGGACCCGGCTTATTCTTGCTGCAGATATATAATAAATATCTCTGAATATTAGCTGAGAAAGTAGTATAAAAGATGTCATGAAATCCATTTGTCACTGGAAGAATAATATATCTGATGTTTCAGAAGAAACTGAACATCATTTGAAGCACACATTTTAATACACTAGGACCAGACAAGGGACAGTATCTTGCTTGCAATTTCCCAGTGTGCATCCTGAAAGGGGGTGGTGTGTCAAAACCCTCGGGGCTCATGCCCTGTAAAGCTGCACCTATCTTTGGTTACAGTGATGGCAGAACTAACAATGCTGCTAATGAAGTATAATTTTTGAGCTGCCTTTGATGATAGTACGGCAATCCTTTCAGAGTAGAAATTGGGGAAAAAATGTCTTATCCATCACCTGTTACAAGTATTGACTTCTTTTCTCTCTCCTTTTGATGTTCCCCATCAATGTATTCTTTTTTTCTAGCTTCCTTTTATTTCATTCAGTTTAAATACTTACTTAAAAGCATAGTCGTTTATGTTTTCAGAAGCAAATTCTTAGTGACTTTCTGGTTGAAGCTTCTCCATTAAAGGGAAATAATAGCTAAATATTCAATGATGTAAGTGCCAAGTGGATACAGTTCTTGCATTTGCTGTGAGAATGAGCAGGAGCTACCCATCCCCCCCACCCCCAGGCCATGACTACTCTTCTAGGAACCAATTTACAAAGGTCAGCAAACTATAGGACTGAGGACTTAAACATTCTTTCAACTTTAACTATTGCTGTGTTATTTGCAATCTCCGACATTATTATTTTGTCTAATTATTCATGTCCTATGTGAAAATCAGGACTTTTAGATACACTTTTTATTCTTTCTCCATTGGTTTTGATCTCAATTCACAATGAAGGTCTATTTAAATAATAATCATTTTTTAAAAAATTTAAAGTATACTTAATATGACTATAATATACACAAAAGCTACATATTATGTATAATTTTTGAGTGAGAATTTCAGCAAAAATAAGTTAATGTACTATATCTGAGAAAGTAAGATAAGAATCAAAGAGTAGAAACTAATTTCCTTAGTGTCTAAACCGAAAATGTTTTTTAATTTTACTTTAAAATTGATTCAAAAAATATAATAAAAATACAGGCTACTCTTATTGTTAACATTCAGTATAATCTCTCACTTATTGGTGTTATGAATTTGTAAGTACGGGTAAGAGTACATTTTTTGGATGGAACGTTGCACTTTTAAAGAGAGTTGTGGTATAAACCTTCCAGAGGGAAGAACTGTGCTATAAATCTTTCTTCCAGGGAGAAGAATTTTAAAACCTCAGTTTAAATGGTGATCTGAAAACAAGTGAAAATGCCCTCTAGGCACAAAGGTAACCAGAAAGCTTTCACAGGATTCCCCGTAGTAAGAAACAAACATTTTAAAGCCAATTACCTCTTGGTAGTTGGTAAAATGAATCAGACATTCTTTAATTAAAAAAAAAAAAGTGGGGGAGAGAACAAACATGGTTGGCAGCTTATTACGTCCCAGGCCATTTTTTTTTTAATATGTTACATTTACCATCTCAGTGAAATGCACAGACTGCTGAGAAAATACAAGACGTTTAAGAGAAATCTGTATATTGGAATACTACGCATTTTTAATAGCCTCTTAAAATCACCACTAAACCCTTCACAATCATAATACAGGGCTCTATCTGTTTTGTGCACAATCATATGCTTTGTAGCAGGTGCTTAAGTACTTTGCAAGTGACAATAAAAACTAAAGGAATTAATATTAAACCAGGTTAGCAAATCACAGTGCAGTTTAATAACTCATAATACTGATAATCTGTATCCTGATTTGCCAAGGGAAGGTTAAATTTTAAATGTAGTCTTGAAACAGAGCAGGGCCCTATGCGGTCCTCCCTGGTACAACTCCTTTCTGTGTTGCCCTTTCCTTGTTTGTAGGAAATAGGCTTCCTTCAGCCTCCTTGATCTTCCCTGAGCTCCAAAGAGTAGGTTCAAGCACTTGCTAATCAGAGAATGGCGGAAGTGCAGGGACAAGGGAGGAACAGTCAAGAAACAGTGCAGCCTTGGGGCAAAGTTCTGGTTCCTCCGCAATATGCATATTGAGTAAATGTTTCTCTGCTCCATACTCCAATGATTTGGTTTGTTTGGCCTCACAGTGTTTCAAACACATGAACTTTTGTTCCACAACAGTCTATTTCAAATTTCTTCTCCAATTAGTTCCTACACAAATGGCTTCCATTCCCAAATTCCCAAGCAACTAGATTTCAACGTACTGCTCATTTTAGTACCAAAAATCCATTTGTCGACAACATTGCTACAGTTAAGTATTAGCTTTGAAGAGCAATGTCGGAAAAGTAAATGAGAAGAAAATCCCATCCAATGATGAAATGACAGGGCAAAGAAATTTTTCAAAGATCAAAAATATACCAGATCCTTTGTTAGGTTAATTTAAATAAATTAGTTAGCCGTTATTTTTTCTTTGAGTCACAGAATGAGAGACAGAGTATAACTTTGATTTTATACATGAGAAAACTGTAACTCGAAAGCATGAATTGTCATACACTCAGCTCAGTGGCGGGGTGTGACTTCAAGCCCAGGACCTATTCCAAATAACCACTTCACACTTGTGTTAATCTGTTTCTCTACAATAGTATTCTCTTCTTTCCTGTTTTTTTTTTTTTAACCTTTGTAAATACTGTGCATTTTGTTTGGATCCTGCACACCATTCATTTCTCCTTCCAGTATCTATCAGAGAACTCAGCTTCAATATTAAGATTCTCTTACATATTTGGTATTTTAAAGCAAATACTATCTACCTATTTTATTCGTCAATATACATTTGTTAGCTTCCTGTGCTATAATTGTTTAATCATCCAAATGTTTCTCTTGCAGATTGTTGCTCTGTCTTGACTATAGTTAAAGAAACACTTTTATTTTCTTCTGTATTCTTTTTGTCTGTATCTCTGTGTTACCTTTTATCCACTCTACACCCTAATATAGGCATTTCACTGAGAATTTTTCATTTTTGAATAGATACTTTGGGAGACTCCCCAATTTAGTCCCGATGCATGAAGAACTTGGAAGTCATCGTTCCCATCCTAATGACAGGATAGAACTGAGAAAACTGAAAATCAATGACTTGTCAGACTCTTCAGAGAGCTGAGGTGCAGAACAAACCACCACTGTTGTTACCAAACAAAAGTTTGTGTGCCCGATGCACAGTGAGGCTGAACAAACTGAAACGTCAGAGTTTGGAGCAGAGAAAGGTTTACTGCAGGGCCCATCAAGAATGAGTCCCTCACGCCCCCAAACCCCAAAGTCTCCGATGGTTTTCGAGGAAGAAGGTTTTAAAGGCAAATTTGTCACGGGGCAGCAGGATGTGTGACTTTCTCCTGATTGGGTTGCGGTGAGGTAACAGGGCAATGTGCCAGGAAATCTGTGCTCAGCCTGAAGTTGCTTCCACCTTGGATGGGGGCCCCAGTTCCAGCAGAAGAACTCAACGATATTGTTATGTATATTCCTTGAGGAGGAACCAGGACCCTGCCCCAAGGCTGTACTATTGTTTCCTGACTGTTCCTCCCTTGCCTCTGCATCCCCTCCCTTCCCTGATTAGCAACTGCTTGAATTTCCCCTTTGGAACTCAGGGAAGGTCAAGGAGGCTGAATGAAGCCTATTTCCTCTGTGAACAAAAAATACTGCAAACCATATAAGTAAACAAAGAGCTCTGAAGCCATCAAGTCATCAACGGCTGCCCCGCCCCCCCTGTGAAGACAAGCCTGCAGCCCGGCCTTTATAGCCACTCACAGTGGTGCACCCTGAGGGGACCCAGAATAAGAGAGGACGGGATCCTGGCCCTAGGTAGCTAGATGCTTGTCAAAGGAATGATTTCAATGAGCCCAAATCTTTGCTTCCTCCCATACAGAGAAAAGCACTAAATTCTTTAACCTGAGATGCCTGGTTTTCTTTAGATAACAAGTAATCTTTGATTGTTCCAACTACCTGGTCTTTGTTGTAAAGCTCCTGTATATCCTGGCTCCTCCCCACCTCTTCAGAGTGGTCCCTCAGAGCCATCTGAGAGGCTGTCATCCAGGTCTAGTCCTCCTGCCAAATAAAACATACCTCTCAACTTTTAGGCTGTGCGTTTATTTCAGTTGACACCTACAAATAAGAAAAGAGGGGCACAGAAAAGATCTGTGCCAGGGAGGACCCCAGAGGGTCTTGCTCTGTTCCACTGTGACATTTGAAGAGGGATACAAGCCCAGATAGTCACAGCTGAGGTCTGCTTCTCGGGAGAGAAGCCACTGATCCATGACTGGCAGGAACTTCTAAGTGGCAATTTTGATAAATTTCTGGACAATAAGTGTTGACTAGCTTGAAAGAGAGAAACTTCTGGGGCTACTGTGTAAAAGAAGCCTCAGGCACACGGACTTGAGTTGTGTAACACTGAGACAGGAGGGAAGCGGGCAGAACACAGCCATTCAAGGAATGACACAGCAATTAACACCAAAATGACGGGAGATTCAACTCCCAGGAGACCTTAAGGAGTAAAATGGCTGGAGATTTGACTTCTGGTAGAACTTGAGCTTCATTATATGCTCATTGTAATATATGTGAATAACATGCCCATAGGCTCCATGACAGCTCTAAGGCTGACCATAAAAGGTCAAAGAGTGGGCAGTGGACAAATTCCTGGGAATCCCAGCCCCTTCCCCAGGATAGTTGGAATGATCCTCCCACTTGTTAGCTTATGAAGCTACCAAACCCGTAAAAACTGGCAAAACTGTGCCTCCTGGCTGCCTCTCTTGCTCCCTCATCTTTAGAGATGGCCCGCACTCTGTCTATGGAGTGCGTACTACTTAACTTGAGCACCCAACCCCCACACCTTGTGGCCTTTCTGTTGTCTTCTGAAACAGCCTGCACTCTATGCAGTATGCATCTCTCTAAATAAATCTACCTTGACTCAACTGTGGCTCGCTCTTGAACTCTTTCCTGTGTGAAGCCAAGGACCCACACACACTTGGTGGGGTACATCCTGGGGGCTCAAGAGACCTAGGACATGGGCCTCCTCACACCCCACATTCTTTTCTCCTGTATCAACACTACTAGCCAGATTAACATAAAACCTCATACCACTGTGTTTCAGTTGCTATTACCCCATACATCATATTTGCCTTTAAACAAAAGCTTACACAACAGATCAAAAGGACAACAAACACAATGCTGAGAGACAAATTAAGCATCAGAACCAGACTTAGATAAGATGGACTTTGGAATTATCCTGCAGGAAATTTTTAAAGTAACAATGATTAATATTATGGTGCTAGTGGGAAAAAAGTAAGCATCATGTAAGAATAGATGGATGATGTAAGCAAAGAGATGAAAGTTTCAAGGAAAAAATCAGAGGAAAGTGCTATAAATTAATAGCCCCCACAGAAATAAGGGATTCCTTTGATGAGCTCATCAGTAGGTTGAGACTGAGAAAATGTGAAGGATGTGAATAGGACCTTCCCAAACTGAAATGCACAGAAAGAACAAAAAGAATGAATAAAGTAGAATATCTATAAACTGTGAGACAACTTCAGAAGGTGTTATAGACACACAACTGGAATGTGAATAAGCAGAAGAAAGAGACTGGAAGAGAAGAAATATCTGAAGTAACATTGGCTAAAAAAAATTCGATGTTAACAACAGATGGCCAACCATAGATCTAGGCAGTTCACAAAACACAAGCAGTGTAAATTAATGATATTGGTAAAGGGCATCGTATACCTTATACAGATCAATCACGTTCATCCTTATGAAGGGTAAAGTGGGAGGAGACATTCTGATTCCTAGTCAGAATATGAACCAGGGTTGTGATAGCAATTATTTTTTAATTGAAGTACAGTTGATTTATAATGGTGTACTAGTTTCTGGTGTATAGCAAAATGATTCAGTTATACATATATATTCTTTTTTTCATTATAATTTATTATAAGATATTGAATATAGTTCCCTGTGCTATACTGTAGTACTTTGTTGTTTATCTATTTTATATATAGTAGTTTGTATCTACTAATCTCAAACTCCTAATTTATCCCTCCCATATCCCTCCCCCACCCCCAGGTAATTAAAAGTTTGTTTTGTATGTCTGTTAACCTGTTGCTGTTTTGCCAATAAATTCATTTGTATCATTCTTTAGATTCCACGTATAAGTGATACCATATAACATTTGTCTTTGTCTGACTTACTTCACTTAATATGATAATCTCTAGGTCCATCCATGTTGCTGCAAATGGCATTACTTTATTCTTTTTTGTGGCTGAGTAGTATTCCATTGCATAAATATACCACAACTTCTTTATTCAGTCATGTGTCGATGGACATTTAGGTTGCTTCCATGTTTTAACTATTGTAAATAGTGCTGCTGTGAGCCTTGGGGTGCATGTAGTTTTTCAAATTAGAGTTTTCTCTGGATATATGCTCAGGGTTTGGATTGCTGGATCATATGGTGACTCTAGTTTTAGTTAACAAACAATAAATGCTAGACAGGGTGTGGACAAAAGGAAACAGTCTTACACTATTGGTAAGAATGTAATTTAGTGCAGCTACTATGAAAAGCAGTATGGAGATTCCTTGAAAAACTAGGAATTTTTTTTTTTTTTTACATTGGGATCAACTCTGATCTAATTATAGGCCTTTTTTCATATGGTCAGCTAATATGAACAAAATAGTGTACAGTGACAATAATGAAAAACAGAAAAAAAAACAGATTAAACTTAGTTTTAATTACTACAACTCTTTAAAGACTAATAAAAATCAAAATAAATTTCTAATTAAGCCTTTCTACATTGGCATGCACTTTTTAATCTAAGTGGCATTGCTAAGAAGAGGAAGGGGAATCAATTGCTCTCATTGCCCATAGAAATCCAGGTAAAAATTTCCTTACTTTTAATTTCACCAATGGAAAATTTTAACAATTCCAACTTATTTTTCCTGTTAGCTAGTTATGTTGAAAGAAAACCAAGGAGAACACATTTGAAACCCTTGTTGGGATGGTTAAACAATTGATCCTTGAACAATTTGGGGGTTAGGGCCAATGACCCTTCATACAGTCAAAAATCTGAGTATAACTTTACAGTTGGCCCTCCCCATCCAATGTTCCTCCACAATCACGGTTCGTGTGGTACTACACTATTTACTATTGGCAAAATCCATGTACAAGTGGACACGTACCATTCAAATCCATGTTGTTCAAAGGTCAGCTGCACTTCTTTTTCTTTAGGACTTTATATCAGGTGACCCTTGTAGACGAACCACACAGAATCATTTCATAATTTAGATGAAAGACTTTATTTCACTCAAGTGAGTATTTTCTTAAAAACTTCTTTATTCAGAGAACACATTAGGAAGAAGCATTGGGTGACTGTCCTCAAGAATTCCTGGTACTGTGTTAATAGCCATGGTAACATAAGAAAACGATGAAACCCTTGTACTTTAGGAAATAATATTTGAGTAATCATCTGTTTTCTTCCTTATTTTAATTGTCTTGCTTTGCCCTTGGTGAAGCAAGTGCCAGCAATAATTTCCACCAATAGCAATTAGGAATATTAAGATGAAAGAAAAATTATGGATAATTGCCTAAAGTAGTCCTGGTCCCTGGAAATCTGGACCCTGCATATAATTCATCTGGGATGCCTTGTCTTAGCTCTTGGAATGGAGTGTTTCTGACATTCAAAAATTTGGAACAATCAGTCAAAAGAGTCTCTGGGCCTATGCCCAGGGGTTGGGATTGCTGGATTATATGATAAGGCTATTTTTAGTTTTTTAAGGAAATTCCATACTGTTTTCCATAATGGCCGCACCAAACTATATTCCCACCAACAGTGTAGGAAGGCTCCCTTTTCTCCACAGCCTCTCCAGCACTTATCATATGTGGACTTTTGAATGATGGCCATTCTGACTGGTGTGAGGTGATGCCTCATTATAGTTTGGATTCGCATGTCTCTGATAATCAGCAGTATTGAACACCTTTTCATGTGGCTACTGACCATTTGTATGTCTTCCTTAGAGAAATACTTATTTAGGTCTCCTGTCCATTTGATGTTGTTGTTGTTATTATTGAATTGTATGAGCTGTTTGTATATTTTGAAAATTAAGTCCTTGTCAGTTACATCATTTACAAATATTTTCTCCCATTCCATAGATGTCCTTTTATTTTGTTTATAGTTGCCTTTGCTGTGCAAAAGCTTATAAGTTTAATTAAGTCTCATTTGTTTATTTTGGCTTTTATATCTATTGCTTGGGTAGACTGCCCTGGGAGAACACTGCTAAGACTTATGTAGAAGAATGTTTTGCCTATGTTTTCTTCTGTGAAGTTTATAGTGTTTTGTCTTATGTTTAAGTCTTTAAGCCATTTTGAGTTTATTTTTGTGTATAGTGTGAGGGAGTGTTCTAACTTCATTGATTTACATGCTGCTGTCCAGTTCTCCCAACACCACTTTCCAAAGAGACTGTCTTTTCTCCATTGTATATTCTTGCCTCCTTTATGTCCAGAGCAACACTATTTACAATAGCCAAGACATGAAAGCAACCTAAATGTCCATTGACAGATGATTAGATAAAGAAGTTATTATATGTATATGCGCACACACACACACACACATGCACACAATGGAATACTACTCAGCCATAGCAAAGAGTAAAATGATGCCATTTGTGGCATGGATGGACCTAGAGATTATCATAAGTGAAGTAAGTTAGTGACAAATATCGTGTGATACCATATGATATTACTTATATGTAGAATCTAAAAAATGACAGAAATGAACTTATTTACAAAACAGAAACAAACTCACAGACATAGAAAACAAACTTATGGTTACCAGCAGAGAAAGAGGGGTGGGCTGAGGGATAGATTGGGAGTTTAAGATTTGCAGATACTAACTATTATATATAAATAGATAAATAACAAGGTCCTACTGTATAGCACAAGACACTATGTTCAATGTCTTGTAATAGCCTATAATAAACAATAATATGAAAAGAAATATATAATACACGTACAACTGAATCACTATGCTGTATGTACATCAGAAATTAATACAACATTCCACAGGGATTATACTTGAATTTCAAAACAAAACAGCCTCGACTGCTTACTTCAGTGAGATTCGTACAATCTCGAATTTGGAAAGTTGATGCTAGTAATCAGAATAATGTATCCTTTTGCCACATGCAAATAACCAAGAGACACTTTATATGACAGTACATACTGTCTGTACAACTGACTATTAATTTTTATTTGTAAATTATTTGGGTTCTAAAGCTGACATTGATACCACAAAAAGGAGAGAAGTGAAATGATTATGAAAGTATATGATCAACAAGTAATGAACTGTAATTATTTATTAGACAGGAAATCAATAGGAGCAGCTTGTGGCCATTTTCATATTGTCACACACATAACAGATAACTAGATGCAATCAATACAGAGCTAATTCCTATAGTCCCAAATAAATGACTGATTTCATAAACAGGTATGTGTTCAATATGTCAGTGTGACATAAACTCCATCACAAGCTAGAAATGTCCTGCACTGTGCAATTTGTAAAGATTTTAAAAAAGCAAAAACACTATTTTGTGCTCAATATAATGATTCTGGCATCACTATGAATGTCTATTTTTCATTTTAATATTTGTAAATAATTCAGCACATATAGTTATCAGCAGACCTGTGTATGATATGCTAAAGGAGTTTCTTCAGACTGAAAGGAAATTATCTTAAATAAAAATCCAGATTTGAAATACAAAAAATAATAAATGTAAACCATTTTTCTCTTTTCTTGATTTTTTTAAATCAAGAAATTGAGTTATTTAGTGAAAAGATAATAAAAATGTACTTTCAAGATAGATGGATATCAATAGAGTATACTGTTTTAGTTTTCATATGATGAACGAAATGATCGATACACAATAGATAAAATGGTGTATTAATTCAAATTAAATTGAAATAAGTGAATGTGTACCGTAATTCTTAGAGAAGCCACTGAGGGAAAAATAAACAGAAAAACAGTTGACTCTTAAACAACACAAGTTTGAACTGCATGGGTCCACTTTTATATGGATTTTTTTTTTAACAGTGAAAATTAAGCTCTACATAAATCAAGGTTGGCTGAATCCGAGGATGGGGAACCAGGGATATGAAGGAACTGCAGATTCAGACAACTGACTGTAAGGTTGTATGTGAGTTCTTAACTGCACAGAGAGTCAGCACCCCAAACCCTCTTTTTCTTCCTACTTAATAATTTTAACTTGAAAAATAGCCACTTAAAAAGTGATATAAAGTCATATAACTATATGCCAATAGAAAACATGAAGTGTAATATTAAAAAAGAAAATCATGTAATCCAAAAGTAGTAATTTACAGATATATCTGCCATCTAGGATCCTGTAATTTGGTATGTTTTGTTCTTAGGTGATAGTATTTTGGCTGTTAATGTTCTACATATATTCCATTTTAAGATTTCAAGAGGAAACAATGATTCATAGAATAAACATTTCCTTATGTGTTAATAAAATGTATGCACGCTTGCTATGAAAGACACTGCAATGTCCCATTTGTTTCTACATTGCATGCAATGCTGTTACAGTATTCTGAATTTATTTTTTCTACTGCCATGAAACTGTATCTCTAGTGAAACCTTAAACCATCACCTTTTCAAGTGGACTTGCAAAAATTAAGTTTTCAAACTATGTAATATTCACTGGTTTAACTGACCACTCATTAAGGAATTTATTCAAACCCAGTAGAAAATGAAAAATGGCCACTAGAAGAACAATTTAAAAGTAAAGAGTAAATTCATACTGCAGTTCAGTTAGTGGAGTTCTTTGGATGTATGAATGAGTTATAGCCTCCTAAATTCAAAGTCCTGCAAATTCAATATTATTAATACTGCTTTGGTCAAGCTAGCCATCTTTATTAAAGTTACTTGAGAAAGACAGCTATGCAAATTCTCCCATTTAGTTTATCTGCAGGTTGAAATCTGCAGAAATCTGGAAACCCTAAAGAAAACTGTTGAATGTTACTTTTGCTCAGATGACCTTAAAACTGAAACATGGATTTATAATCCTTTCCTTGCGGACATGGACAGCAAATCAATGATGCAGACCTTGCCAAAAATGACCTCAATGACTTTAAGGACAAAGAGAACGATGATTCATAAATTTCACTCAACAAGTCTTAGAGAATTCTGTTGTTCGTTGACACAAACTTATCCTCATTAGTCAAAAAGTGAGCTATGGGAGTTTTGATTCTTTTCCTATATGTTCTTTGATTTAGGATTTCAGTACTTATTGCCATAAAAATGAGAAGTAAAACACTGATTGGAGGTCAAATATGGCCTTTTGACTTATAAAAGTCCACCCAGTTATTTAGACCTCTTTTTCAAGGCAAAGACTACATTTTAATTGAAATTCATAAGCAGAAATAAATTTGACTTTTTGATTTATGTCCACAATTTCCCTTTTTCTTGGAAGCAGAAGGCATTTAATGGGCTTCCTCATCTTCCTCAAACAAAAATCAGTGTTCATGAGATTCTGCTTTCTTTAACTTCCCCCAAATGGAATTTAGTGATTTATTCAAAATCTATATATAGTCATATAGGTGGGAAGTATCGCTTTTCTCTTCGCCTCTCTAATGAATGCCTTTTTGAGACCATTATCCCTTCATTGTCTTAATTTTTTAAAAAAGGAATAAACAAGTCCTCACTCTTTAAGCTTTATGTAACTTTCTTATAAATTCTACACCCTCATTTTTACTTATACGATGCATTCTAGTCATTTCCACTCACTCCTTAATGACTTTGGCAGCCTCTTCACAGCTTAAATTTTGAATAACATTCTGTGTTTGTGAATAATTCATCCAAATCCTGCCCTCTTGCTTTCCTGAATTCCTCTTTTCAATGACCTTATCTTCCATTTTTCCAACCTGTGTTCTTTGGTCATACCCTGGCCTTGATGGTTAACCCAAACTCTTCTATCTTTGAATTACAATTTCATATGTCCAATTTCTGACCATTCCTATACCTACAACTTTCTGATCATCTAACACTTGGAATCTATGCAATGCTATTTAGTTGAACTGGATTAAATTACATTAGAAAACAAAGTGAGACAAGCCTACTTCATTATGAAGCATGGTACAAAATAGTACAACTCAAGTAAACATGATACACAATTAAAATAGATTATATTTTTTTCTTAATTGAGTTTAATGTAATTCTCAAAGAATTCTGTGATCCAGAAAAGTTTAATAATTACAGGCATGATTATATATACGTGTGTATCTTTATAGGTATATATGTGTATATGTATATGTGTATATACACAAACACATATGCCATTATTCATGAATTTGTGGAGATTCTTCATTGAAAAAAAGAGGTTATGTTGGCTATTTACTCAATGCGTTCTTTCCTCCAAAATAGAAGGAGCGATGCAATATGTTTCCTTATATCCAACTAATCTATATCCATCAGAAACTCAGTGCATGTCATGTGCTAAATAAAACCCCTAATTTTAAAGTAATGCATATCTTTTGAGTAGCTATTTAGGTTTGAGAATGGGAGATAATAAGCATTGTCAGAATAAAGAAGGCATTTAAGTAATATATAGTTATGGTAAGCAAAAGGAGCCTGACTGGGAATAACAGTTGATAACAAACAAAGAATGCCGACCAGAGAGAGTACAAATGCAGATGAGTCAAAAAATAAGAAAATACACGATTGTAGTAGCTAAAACTGAACAGGAAAGCAAGTCTCTCGAATTTCATGAAAAAAATGTATTTGCATACCAGAAAAAAAAATAGTAAATCAAAGCCATTTAAACCAGACTTTCTTAACCTTTAGGGATTGCCTTATTGGGATGGCTAATTGTTTGTTGTCAGGTCTGAGCCATGTGTCATGAGATGCTTAGTAGCATCCTGGCCTCTTCCTGCTAGTTGCCAGTAACAACCTCCTGCAGTTGTGACAAACAAAAATGTTTCTAGACAAATCAAAATATCCCCTGGGAGGCAAAGCCACCCTGGATAAGACACACTGAATTAAGGAGAGGCACAATAAAGCACTCGTACTCCTCGGGGGCTTCTGACTTCTGCTCTTGCAGACAAGAGGGAAGTTCCCATCTCCTTAACTTTAACGTGCTGTTGGATGTCAGTGATGCTTATGAGGCAGAGGCCAGGGGACGTAAGAGAAAGACATACAATTGGCAGTTAGCACAAAAAATAGGCAAAAAAAGAAAATATTTTCATGAAAGAGAGTAAATGTATAGCTAATAGGAAAAACACGATCAATACAAAAAATATATATGTACCAATGCTATTTTTAGTGTGCGCCCCAAACTTCAGAGGTATATTTATCTTTATTTATCTTCTTTCTTTTTTCAAGTATTTAGTATATACAATTTCATTTGCTCCTTTTTTTTCTTCTTCAGGGAAAAAAATACTATTTTCTACCATTTTGAAATACAAAGATTCATGGGAGGCATTACACGGCAAGCCTTACAATTTGCATTACAATATCTGATTGAGAATCTCTAGGTGACTCGGCTACTGCTGCTTTGTATTGACTGGATACTGGGTGTTTCATTAGACTACCTCCAAAAGCTTTATTCCAAATGCTTTATAGATCTGCTAATTTCAATGACTGCCCTGAGACTGTGACTCTGTATGTGACTAAAGACATGCCTGGCAGGAAGGCAACGCTAGTCAGTGATGTGGCCATATCCACAGCTGAAATTTGAAGACTCACTATGCCTTTAATGATTCATATTGATTAGGACCACTCTCTGAGTTGAACAATTCAAATGAATTGTTTAAATGTATGTTGATTTACTTAGTTTTCTCTTTTTTTCCCCAGAATGCAATATGCATTCCCTGAAATTTGGTAAACTTGCTTTTCCTCTTCAACTTTCCCCATGACAATTGCAATGTAGCGGAAATCCTCTGTGTGCATAAGGAAAATTCAAATTCTTGAACAGAATGGAGCAGATTTGGATTAGCCTCTACCCTAGGGTTAATGCTGGTATAATGCCATCATACACTATTCTCCCCTTTTAAGTGGCTCTCAAATGTATATCTGAGTGTCAGTCTTTTAGCAAGGGACCATTTTTTATTCCCCCACATAACTTAAGCAAAGTGACAAAAACGTTTACCTCAATTAGCTGGTTATCTCATATTCTACTTGACTTAGTATTCATCTGTTTTAGATTTATAGCCTGTAAAAGTCTGATGTGAAAACACAGGTAT
Organism: Vicugna pacos; assembly: GCF_048564905.1. NCBI lineage: Eukaryota > Metazoa > Chordata > Mammalia > Artiodactyla > Camelidae > Vicugna > Vicugna pacos. The sequence continues at coordinate 6,267,127 of NC_132994.1, read as the reverse complement.
TAATTATCTTGTTATTTATGCAACATTAATTATTAATTAGCATTAATTATTATTTTATAAAGAAACATCATTTCCAAAATATGAAATAACAGCTCTGTGGACTGACAGTTTTCAGTCTAAATATTACATCTTTAGTGATTTACATTTTTTAATAATTTGTTTCATCTGTTTAAAGCTGTGAATAGATCAAATATGTTTATTACCTGCTGTACTTTAAAAGTTGCTAAATAGCTTGTTTGATTTTTGCTAATAAGGAAAGGACAATTTTCTGATTATCAAGTAATTAATATGGCATATGCATTCAGAAATAATTTAGAGTTAATATTAAAAGAAGAAACAGGCAACTATAGGAAGAAAATCTCTAGTTGAACTAATATGAAACCCATTTGTTAATTGTGGGGGAAATAAAGATTTTAAATTTTACAATGTAAAAAAAAGAAACAATTATTTTTAAAGAATAGTTTAAGTGATGAACAATAAAATTCATTAACTTAGTGGTAATAAAATATCTAAAGCAACTTATTTTAATATCCCATAATCTTTTGCCCATATAAGTAGACTTAATACTAAAATTAGAAAGAACTAAGTTTACATTAGAAAAGACTTTTTTCTAATTAAAAATGATACTTGGTTATTTATATGTAACTGAGACATTTGTGGAGCTATAACCTCATTTAAATATTATAGACAAAATTTAGATCATAAAATGTTAGCCAATAAGTTGATATATTTGCTCAGTTTTCTTCAGATAGATTCCATACGTTATTTGAAATAGCACAGGATATGCAATTAGACAAATTTTACCACATAAAACATGGATTTTAAATTTTGTTTGCTGCTGAACATTGATGTGCCTCACTGCTAGTCATTATTACTTTCATACTGGTTTTGTTATCAAATAAGTTTAATTGAGACAATAGAAAAGTATGGATGTTTCTCTTCTGATAACTTGTGTAGGATCAGATGCCTTGACTGAATAGTCATGTGTCTTTCATGTCATGATATAAATGTTAGAGAAATGTCGATCAATCATATGTTCTTTAGTGAAATTGATACTATCCAGAGGTAATAGCTTTACTGAAGCTCTTGATTCTATTACTTAAAAGCTGAATTTAGCTGTAAGACTAAGAATGTGGTGGTGACTGTAGGATCATGGCTTTGCAGCATCACTGGTGTGGGCCTCTGATAATGCTCAGAAAAGCAAGGCAGAGACAGCTGTCTGAGACCTTACAATGGTTTGAGTTAAGCCTTATTCACAATTCACACTTGCATATGTGTGTTATGCAATTATGTGTTCTTTTTATGGTTATGCTAAATTGCTAATTGTTAAATATGTCATATTTAAGGAGTTTTCTTTCCTTCCTGCTGTTTGATGACATTAAGAGGTCATAATTCTTTGTTTATGATCTCACAGTCTGTCGATTGAAGTGCCTACAGTGTCAAAAGCAAGATTATGTGAAGGGTTTCGCAGAATAAACACAAAGACATGAGTTAGTATGCATAAATATTTTATAACAACGTGTAGCATTTATTCATATAAAACTGTCATTAATATAAAACAGAACCAAGTTATCACTCACATGTTCAATAGATGTGCATTGTTCATGCTACTTTTTCATAGATCTTTGGTTGTGATAATTGAGATCTAGCTATGTAAAGTCATAAACAGTTGGGGAAGGTTGAGTGAAGGATTATTGAAACTGCTTAAGCTATTTTTGCAACTATTCTGTAAATCTAAGGGCAGATCAAAATTTGAAAAAGTAAAAATAAAAAGAGCTTGAAATACAAATTCTTGGTGTATCAAAATGAAAATTATTTGCCTAGACAACTCTCTTTAAATATTTCTAATACCACAGATTAGTTTTATTTTATACACACACACACACATTAGTCTACTCAAGCTCCCATAACAAAATACTACATACCAGGCTTAGACGACAGACATTTATTTCTTCACAGAGGCTAGAATCCCATGATCAAGGTGCCAGCAAATTTGGGTTTCGGGGAGGGCTCTTTCCCTGGCTTGCAGACGGCCACCTTCTCACTGTGTGTCTCACATGACCTTTTCTTTGTGTGCTTGTGGTGAGAAGGCTCGATCACTCTGGTGTCTCTTCCTCTTTTTATAAGGACACCAGTCCCATAGAACTAGGGCCCCACCCTATGACTTCATTTAACCCGAGCTGCCTCTGTAAAGGCCTTGTTTCCAAATACAGTCACATTGGCAGTAGGGCTCCACGATGTGAGCTTTGAGAGGACACAATTCATCCACAGTAACATATACACAGGTATATACATACTCAGTGTCACTTTGAATTAGGTCACCAAACCGGTGAACAATTCAATCTCGGAGAGTTCCAAGCTTTTTCTCATTTTTGAGAAAGGGCTTTAGAACATACACTGTGCTAATCCTTTAAGCAGGATCATGGATGCATTTTCAATATGCCAAATTGCTCAGAAGCCACTTCAGTTCAAGACAGTCTGGCTACATCTGGGACATGAGAACTTAAAAGAAGCAAAGTTTAAAAAAAAATTTTTTTCTTATTATTTTTTGCTTTATTTCTTTCTGGAACTCAGGCTTTAGGCAAGCAACTGGAAGAAAGGAAAGTTTCTATGTTTTCTTCTGAGGAACAGAAAGTTATATAAAAAAGAGATCACAGGAAGGCTGAAGTCAGAGCCTTCTTGGACCATCCTTCACAACGCATAGCAGAAAAAGGAAACAGAAAGACCCAGAATCTCTAATGACTCTAGCCCTCTCCCATCCCCAACCATCTATCTTTCCTATATGAAAAGAATGAAACTTTTATCTTAAGTCATTGTTGTTTTGTTTTTTCTGTTAGATGTAGCAGAGTTTATTCCAACAGAGTGAAAAGGGCAAAAATACACTGTCAAAAAGAGTGCGAAGTCCTGGTAAGACGCTTGCTGAAAGCTGCTCTCTGTACATTAAGGACTCTGTAAACTTAGCCGCAACACCTAAAAGCAAACACAAAGATGCATTCATGTACTTGACTGACTAAAACTTGTAATAGCTTTTCATAGTATATTCTTCAATGTCAGATTACGAGATGATAAGGCCATACTCTCTGTGATGGCATTGTATCATTTTAAGAAAGGAAAAAAAATTATGGAAAAAATGCACAAACCTCCCAACTAATGTAATTATACTTTTAAGACCTTTACATTTTACATCCAACTAACTTTATATTTTATAGAAGCTAGAACATCTCGAACTTTGGAGAGACACAGTCTTGATAAAGTTACACCTAATTTTCTTTGCTGTGAGCAGCTGTTAGCTTTATGGTACAGAAATATCTAGAGTTAAGTAAGTGTCATCTCCATTGTTACATCCACAATAAATGAGAACAATTTTTTTTCTTTTCTTTTCTTTTTTAAATTTTAGTAACTAAGGAGTTATTCTCTTGATTTCCAACAACCCATCCCATATATCCCCAAAATTAAGCTTCAGAAGTAAATGTGTGTATTTATTTGGGAAAAAGAAAGGAACAAAGTTTACAACTCAGTTGCTTAGTTTCTCCCACTTAATATAAATTACTCAGCTATTTGGTAAGATTCCTATACTACTTCTATTTTGTCACTATTTTTTGTTTATGGTTTGTTGAAATCTTCAAATACATATGTGTATTTTGTGTATCTCTCTGAATTTACACTTTCTGTTTAATATTCTTAAATGCTGTTACTTGACTCAAACATTTTACCACTATGATATTTTCATTGTATCAATATAATATGTCATTCTCTGTTCCACTGAATGTGTTTTGCCTTAATTATACCTTGCCTTGAATTAATATTTCAAACTATAACTTTACCCATTTTCTTTTTGTATCTCTGCCCATTCTTATGCCTTCAAACTTCCTTTGTCAAGTTGTCTTAGAAATGCTCTTAGGGTGCAGTAAATACTTGGTATCATTTTACTATTATTATTAATCATTTCAAAACCATCTTATTTTGTTTGCATTTCCGTTGGGGGCAAATCATTGACAGGCATTGTTGTAACAGATGTAATAGGTATTATTAACTTTGCTTTACATGATTTTTGTTCTACTTACCTGCTGTGTAGGTATTTAAGTTTCCTGTGATTGTTTTTGCTCATAACTAAGTGATTTATAGACTGGTCTCATAGAAAGTGGACATGCTGTTTTAATTCATTATGTTTTCTTTTTATCGGTATTTGCCTAGTGTATTTTCCCATACATATATTATTAACCTTTCCATGCCCTGGCATAGCTTGGAAGATTACAGTGCACATCTTCAAGCTAATCTCATTCTCTCTACAATTTAACTAGAGAAGTTAGTTCATATGCATTGCTTACAACCACTGGCATATTTGAATTTATTTCTATCATTATAATTTTTGCTTTCTATTTACCCTGCTTTTCCTGTGCTTCACTTGTTCTACTTTATTGCTTTATTTTGAACCATGGGGATTTTTCCATCTTTTCCTCTTGTGATCTTAGAATTTATTTCTCCTTTTAATTTTTTTAGTGAATACTTTTATAGTATTTAACTTGGTTTAAAAGACTACCTTCAAAAAATTTTAATACTAAGAAATGTCCCTTTACTATTCTCTAGCAGTAGAAAGTCTTAAAAAGCTTGAAATTTGGCCATTTCATGAGTTTATACTAATTGTGATGTAGTTTTTAAAATAAACTTATTTTCAAAATTTGAATTAGTTATAAATTTAAGCAATCAGTATTTTTATAGATTAACCCATATGTTTGCCATTTATTTCTGTCAACATTTCTTCTGAAATAGCTTTTTGTTTCCCTAAAGGTCTACTTTTTCAGTGATAAACACTCTGGTTTTACTTGTCCTGAGAAAGTATTAAAATTGCCCTTATGGTTAAATCATAGTTTAGCTGAATAGTTTGACAGTTATTTATTTTCATAGGACTTTCAAGATATTGTAACACTGTCTTCTCATTCTTGAGGAAACATTTTATTTTTATAGTAATTCCTATTTAGTAAACTGGTCACTTGCTTGATTTTTATACTCAAATACACTGTTTTTTTTTTTTTAAAGAAAAGCTCAACATTATTACTCACAGATCAAAATCAATATCACTCATCAATTTTTAGCTGTTCATTTAAGTTTTGTTGATTGTGGTCACACAGTAATCACCAAACCAAAAAATATAGAATTCCATCACAATTTCACTAAAATTATGTTAACTGAAAGAAGATAAACCAAAAATGGTATACGATGTAATTTATTTACATACAATTCTATAACAATATAAGATGATCTATGGTTGGAGAAACAGAAAGATTGCTGTGTCTGCAGACATATGAACGGGCCAGAAAAAGGCACAGTGGACATGTTTTGAATAATAGTAACACTCTCTCTTGTTCTGTGTGTTGATTATACAGTGTATACAATTATCAGAAGTCATTGAACTGAGCATATCATTTTTAGCTTTGTTTTTCATTCTGTTTAGATTATACCTCCTACTATATTTATATTATACTCCCAAATAAAAATATACTAAGAAAATGAAAAGCAAATAACAGAATGGGAAAAAATGTTTTGGAATATATATATGAAAATCTTGCATACAGATTATATAAGGAATACATGCAAGGTAATAATAAAATGAGAGAAGTTCTATAAAATATAGGCACACAATTTGAAGAGATACTTAAAAAAAGATATATCAAAAGAATTTAAAAGGCACTCAAAATCATTAGTTATCTGATAAAGGCAAGTTAAAACTATAAAGAGATACCATTTCACACCCACTAGAATGGCCAAAATTAGTCTGACAACACAATATTGTCCAGAGACAGAGGAAGTGAAATTTATATTCATTGCTGGTGAGACTAAAATTGTACAACTTTGGAATAAAATTTGGCATGGAATTTTAAAGAAAAATATGCATTTCATCTTTGTTCCAGCAATTACACTGGCATGTATTTACCAAAAAATATGAAAAATAAAAATGCATGTCTATCCACAGATTGGTAAATGGATGCTTATAGTAGCTTTATTCATAATTATTCCAGACTGGAAACCACCCAAATGTCCTTCAACAGAATAAGGGACAGACAAGATATTTAGTATCCATACAACGAAATATTAGTAAGCGAAAGGAAGAAGTCCGCTGAGGGAGTCCACAGCTTGCTTCGTATCTCGTTACTATGATGAGCAAAAGAAGAAGGCAGACCAAAAAGAGTATTTATTGTATGATTTCATTTACATCAAATCTGAAAACAGGCAAAACACCTATCATGATGGAAAACTTATCAGTGACTGCACGTTGATGGGAGCTGAGCGGGGTTGACTGGAGAGAAACAGAAGGCAACTTTGGGGGTGAGAGGAAAACTGTATCTTACTTAGGGTGATACTGCAAAGCTTATGCATGTATCAAAACTCCAATTTTGCCCTCAAAATATTTGCATTTCACTGTATGTAATTTTGACTCAGAAAAAATTGTCAGAAGCAAGATATCTTTATATTTTACGAGTCTACTATGTGTGGCAACTCTATCACATAGTAATAAATGTTGTTTTGTAAATAATGCATTATTTAGTCTCTTCGGTAAAGCCATTTTAATGAAAATTGCATGAATACTTGTAACTTTAACACTGTATAGCTTTGTTATTAGCTTGTTCACCTTGGCTACTTAATAATCTTTATATACTTGACTACATCAGTAAACATACACCTGAAATAGCTAGATGCAATGATTCATTTTATAGATATTTCACTAGAAAATAAAATCTACTTGGGAGATGTCATTTTATATGAGAACTCTTTACGGTCAATTTATGTAAAATGTATTTTAATAATTTTTTGGCACTTACATTTCAATAATGGTGATATATGTTATGACAAGCTGTTTTCAGACTTAAATACAGTTGAAGTCTCTAATAGAAAATTATCTCAATAGATAGCTGAAACTTCAACATAATAAGATATAAGAACTTAATAATGAAGACGCATTGCTTTGCTAAATTAAGCTAATCACCGTTGTTTGGGGAATAATCAGTACTGCCATCAGATATTTGTTGTCTGCTGGTTAGTTTTCTTTTAAGTCAACAGAAGTATTACTTTTGATGGCATTCGCAGAGTTGTGAGTTTGACTTTGAATTGCTGTAATCATCTGCTGTAATCATCTTATTTCATTGACTCCAGAAGGACTTGAGGATATACTGGATAAGTTCTTAGAAGATCCATTCTCATAGATCTATTTTACTATTAAATGGTTTCAAGGCTTCAAATTACGTCCCAAAATAGTACTTTGTAGTTGGATTATTTATTTCTCCTCTTCAAAGACTTAGTAAAGGAATAGTCAGAACAAATCATTCTACTTACTGTAATTTCTGGTAAACCCCCAATGAAGTTAAATGAGAATTTTCTTCTGAATGCTTTTATTAGAAAACTAATATAAATGATTGTTTACTTTTGATTAATGGGTACATCACTAAGGGATATAAACATTGTTGATTAACTTATACATAATATATAGTGCAATATATCAGATTACCCATGTAAGTGAGGAAATAATAAATCTTAACATTTAACAACATTATAAAATATTACTAAGTATTAATTTTAAGATATGTTAATATAATAGACTTGGTAATATAATGAAGTCTATTGTTTGACATTCTTTAAAAATAAAATAGATTGATTATAAATTATATGTTCAAGTCTTAGAGATGATCATTTGTTATTTTTCAATTACGGTAAAAATAATGGCCAGATTATTAGCATTCTTGGCACTGTGTTTGTTGCAACATTAAAAGAAATCATAGCAGGCGATTTCAAAATTCTTCAAAGATGAGAAAACATTTTGTTATGAACAAATGTCAAGGTCAATACAGAATAAGATAGATATATTGTGCTGGGAACCAAAATAAAAAAACAGGTCAACTTCATGTGCAGATATTAAAAACAGAGTGGCAGCTAGTTATGAACGTGTATGTGTGTAGGTATGTGCATCTCTGCACGTGAGTCCTTATATTTATTTGTGTGTATACCCTGAAAGTAGTCTTGCATTTACTAGGCAAAGCTACAGAAAGTTTTATCAACCGGTTTGGTGCTTCAAAAATATAAAAACATTTGCTATCAAGGCAGAGCGAGCCATTGATTTAATACAAAAATAGGTGCTAAAGTAACTTTTAATTATTACAAAATCTCATCTTTCAAGGCAAATTTGCTCATTGGGTGCTTTAGGATGATCACAAGAATATCAGTACGCCGTCAGTGGTTCTGATAGTGGGTCAGATTCAGCTGGCTGCCCATGACATCTACAATTAGAAGCTTAATGTGTGAATTGCTGCATTTCACATGAACCCACTCTCTGCTCCCTGCATTTACTTTCAAAGTTGAAGGAAAGTAGAAAATGTCATGAGTACCTTGCTTTTCTTGATTAGTAAGAAGATACTGAAATAATTTTTAAGAATAGGTGTAATGATTAATCATGGCCCCCTCCTGTGTATATCTGAAGGAAAGCAATGCCTTTTATTGTGTGGTAATATACATCTCCTCAGCAAGTTCTTCAGAGTGTATTGACGGAGATTTACCAAATAAAAAAGTCCCCCAATATGACGGAATTTCAGGGGGAAAGAGGGGCAGGAGTCCCACAGACCAAAGCTAACGCAAATAGGAAAAGAAAGTCTTAGTGTCAAAAAAGCATTTACGTTTTTTTCAAGGTAGGATTAGAATGATTAAATCATTTACTTTACAAGCGCTTAAGCATTGGCTGTGTTTCTTTGCATGCTTAGTATCAAAACAAAGAGAAGATTTCTTAATATCTTTGAAATATCCTGACAGTTTTGTGGAACTTCAGGGTTAACAAGGTCAGATTTTTGGAACCTCGCTTCCCTTTAAACTTTCTCCCTTTGTTTGTTTGAGTCACGGGAATTTTACAAACGTATAACCAGGATTTTTTTTCTTTTAAAATTATCCAGATATATCTTTGGCATCTTACTATTTTTGCCAGAACAATTCTCAGTGCCAAAATATGAAATGCAGCAAAAATACCAATTGGAATGTTTATACTTTTGAGTAGCTTTCTGTTGATAACAATGTCCTCCTTCTGATTGCACTTGGTCCCTGAGGAAGCAAGAAGTGCTGGTGAATGTTTTTCTGAAGTACAGAACAGTGTGCAAAGTGCTGACCACTGTGGATGCGGAAAGAGAGTAAAACTGCTCTTAAAAATAAACCTCAGCATATGATAAGGGAAAGGAAATGCTGAGTGAAGTACATCAGTGCTTCGGCACTTACACGCTCGGCAGTGATGTTGAAAATCCTGCACTCAACACATAGGAAAAGTGAAGTAATTTTGAATAACTTCATAGAAGGCTGCTAGAAAATTGAAACCCAGTTAAAAACTTTAGCTCTTCCAAATTCTAGTTATTCCACGTTTCTAAATTACAAGATACAAATCGATTCAAGCTCTATGACCAAACCTGGAGATAATTCAATCACAAGTGATGTGCATATTTAAAATAAGAGAAGAATAAGCTGATTTAAATTTCCAGTGTTTAATTTATTTCAGGAGGCACGATGCATTTAAACAAAGGGTATTTCAGTTGATCTTAGATTTCATTCTCCATCAGTTCACTCCAACTTGTTTTAGAGGGTGCCAGTCAGGCTATGGCCAGATGATAGATTTTTGCATTTTAAAAGTTGTCTGCCGACATTCATGTTTATTGTTCTTTCTTTAGCATTGAATATGTTGACTATTGCAAACAGTATTCACTGTTTCTGCAAACTTTCAGCTGCTAATAACTTTTCCTAATGTCTGTATTTGTGGATAAAGGTGTTCTCTGTTAATCTGGGTTATGACCTCCTAGAGGAATGACTCTGGTTCATTACTCATTAAGAGTGGTTAGTGAGCAGACAACTCGTTGTAAATATTCCTGCCTGCTCAAAATTCTAGCAAGCAGATGAAACATAGTGCTTCCCTGTGGATTCAATGGGAAATCTCAGGGTATTGGAATTAGAGGGAAAATGGAGGAGTATAGGAATAACTGTGTTGGAGTTTTCTAATCAATGAGGAAGGAGTGCAGATCGCTATTAACGTGCACAATTTCAAAATAATATTTTAAAAATGTAATTGGTCACATCTCTGGATGTTGCTCGGGCATCAAATTGTTGTTCTGACAATTGATTTAAAGGAGCAGTATCAATTATGCACCCTGGATTCCCTGTATATAACATCTTTTAAAGGTCCAAAAGTGCTGATGAAGGAAATTTCCACCTAAAAAAATAATTGTGTCTAAGAGATATAGAAAAATAGTGAAATTCAAATGTCACCATTCTCTATCACCTAAATAAATCCAGGAAATAATCATTACTTTCTCTAAAAATGGAAAATTGATGTGGAATTTTATAATGAATTAATTGAAACAACAGTATCAGAAAGGCATTGATCAATCTATTAAAAGTAGGGCAAGTGGACTTTATGTGCCTCTGGATATGATGCTTTAGAAAGTACAAAATAACACTTAATTGACTCTGAATTGACTTTAAGCCTCTGGATCTCATGACCAGCTTATAGGAAATGCATAAGGCAGAGTAACAATTAAATAGCACAAGGATATAATCCACTGAAACCAGGATGTGGAAAATCCTAGGGGATAAATGACAGGATTTCTTATTCATCATATAAACAAAGAAATAGAGGGCAGTGGAATAATGGTTATAGATTAAGAGACTTAAGAAACACACCAGCCAAATTCTATGTGTAGATATTTTTAGAATATTGATTCTCACTAAACAATTCTAAAAAATACATTTTTAGGACAATCAAGGAGACTTAGAAAAAAATAGCTGATATTAAGGAAGTAATGCTAGTTTTCTTATTGTACTAATTACATAGTTCTTATATAAAAAATAAAATTTCTTGGTTGGGGTTTTATTTGCTTAAAATACTCTAGTCAAAAATAGGCAAAAGATTGTATGAAAGAAAGAAAGATGGAAGAAAGGAAGAAGGGACAGATATGGACAGATGGAGAGAGAGACAGAGGGTAAGAACATGTGTGAGATGGATGAGACAATGACTATACATGATTATAAATGAAAATAATCACTGCTAAGGCTTGCAGCAGTGCATCTGGGAATCCAGTACACTACCCTCTCTATTCCGTGCGTGCTTGAAAATTCCCATTAAAATATGCTAATAAAAATATGTACTGTGATATGAGTATTTTAAAACATATTTCAAAAAATTTCAGAAAAATTAATTTCAAAGTTTGTAATTTTCTCTTTTATACATAAGAGGGGAGCGCTTACAATCTAATGTCTATTTGTACCTCATTTCTTATAGTCGTGTTTTTGTAAATGATAGAGTTTTGACTTTTATATAAACTTTTACAAATGCCTTGATAAAACTGATTACACAATTTCTAATTTATTCCTTTTTTTTTGATAGTCTCACAATCCAGTTTGATGAAGTTAAATTTAGGATTAGGATTAGGGACACTTGATGCTGACACCAGATTCAGATTCTTACCTCTGCCTACTAACTCCAAATTTACTATGCAGTCTGTTGGGGGTGGGGGGGAAGATCAAGGATTGTTACTTATTTAACCCTTATGTAAAGGATTAAATCACAACCCACTGCAGTTGCCCACTAACAGTGTGCTTTGAGGGAAATTCAAGATGGAAAACACAAGATAAAGCATTCTGGGCTTTGGATAAATCAATAGATAGTTCAGATGCATACCTCACAAAGAATTTCAGTGATCCCAGATTCTTGCATCTTCTCATAAATGAAAGACACTAAAGTCATTAACTTGAGGTTTCTGTTCTTTGTGACAGTCAGTAATCTTTTACCAAGATGTATGCCTAACTACATGTATTTCCTAGTCAAAAAAATTTATGTATATCCTAGCTCCTCCCCTACCTCCTGAGAGCTGTAGAGAGGCTGTTTCCTGGGCTGTAGTCCTCAGTAACATACTTGAATAAAAACCTCACAGCTCTCACATTGTGCATTTTTCTTTCAGTGGACAAGTCCTATTTCCAAATTTCCATGAAATCCAGCCCCAAATTTACATGGAATGTGTTCAAGCAGGAATTGAGCTTCAGGCATCCACAATGAGCAAACGCCACACAGAGTAAAATTCCCACTCATCTGTTTCTGAGTGGTGGAGGAAATGCATACTTTTCTAGAAGAAAGTAAGTGTTCCTTCTTCAAGTCACATCAACATGTGAACAGATGTAAAGCCTGAATAAATCTATTTCAATAACTCCTTTAGAAGATCTAGATAAAGCATGCATGTAGGTAACTGATTGAGGATAATTGTAATATCTACAGAACTGAGAAATATAGATAAGTGAAAAAGTCAAAATGCATACAAAGATGCCTCAAAAACAACTTTATCATATTTTTGGTAATGTGTATTATGATATGTAAGAAAAAGAATTACTCTACTGGATTTTTTTTCCAGTAAATTAAACAAGTCTTATGAATGACTTGGTTCTATGAATGTCTCACATGTGGACTCATTTTCTTAGACTCAGCTGTAACCTCCCTACACTTAATGGCCCAGTCCTCTGGAGTCAGTCATCTAGTAGCTAACTGACCTGCACCAGGACGGACTTGATGCCTTTTTCCAGTTCTTGCCCCACTGTGTGTGGGGATTGCGTCCAAGCAGTGAAGTTGAGACAATGTGAGAAACATGAGCCTCACAGAGTCATTGGGGCTCAGGGCACCTAATTTACACACACGTCAGATTCTGCACACTTTCTTCAGTCTATGACACAACCTTCTTCAGATCTCTCTGACAGAAGGGTACCTTCATTCTTATATAAAGTAACTGCATCCTGGTATTTTCTATTCCTGTTTGTGCCGTGAGTCATGAGTCACTTTACCTCCACTTTTTAACCTCTCCTATTTCCAAGGCCTTTTCTCAGTGTTGGACCAGGGCAGACTAGGTTACCTGGAATGGATAAAAACCACCAAATCGCAGTGGCCCAGTGCAGCAGAGGTCCAGCTCTTCCCTGGTGGAGCCACGTGCTTGTCACGGGCCCAGAGGAGAGAGCTCATGGCAGTGACTGAGGGGCACAGGCTGGTGGAGCAGCCAGCCCCTCAAAACTTCCTGCTACTATCACAGGGAGAAGAGAGGTCTCGACTTGGAGGGCCTCACAGTGGTCACTAGGTCCTTGGGCCAGAAGTGACACTTTATATCTCAGTGGTCAAAACCAGTCAGCAAGTACAGTCTTACCAAGTAAACTGAATACGGGAGAATCTGACTACTCGGTGACAATCACCAATGATCACCACAACCTTTATCACACACACACGTGTACATAAACCCATGTGTGCACATCTCCACACACACTTGTCTACGTATATACACATATGTGCACATAACCACACACACACGTACATATAAGCATGAGTGGACATCTCCACACACAATACCCATGTGTGCATATCCACACACACACACGTGTACTTACACCCATATGTGCACAGACTGTGTCATTGTGGGCCTGTTACAAATGCCAATATTTACATTACTTTTGCATCTCTGAGGATTATTACATTTTTCACTAGGAATATCTTATGAAATCTCATTGCAAACAAAATGTAAGGTTATCTTATTTCAAATATATATGGCTGCATTAATTTTTCATTAGCATTAGGCAATATCATGCAAAGTAAGATCATTTCACAAGAAAGTAGGTACCCATTCACAATGTTGATTAAGATTTTTTATTCACTTAAAAATCATTTAACAACTCTGGAACAATATATTTTTAAAAATTATCATCATGTGCCCCGGGGATGAATGCTGAGATCAAACTGTGCAGGCTATTACATTTTCTTAAATGCCCTACGTATCATTTCAGATCCTATGTAACAAAGCCTTTGATTAGTATGAATGACTGTATAATTTCAATTTGAGTTAATTATTAGCTGTCATTCACTCTACATGGAAAAGCCGTATCTCTGTTGGAAGCTTGGATAGCCTTAAATCAGCTTCAAAGGTTCCCCTGCTCTGGCTGCTTTAAATGTTAACGCTCTTGTATAAAAGAACTGACAGAGCTGACTTTTCCATGTTTGTCTCAGACCGAGCAGGCCCATCAGGATAAAAAGCTCTTCCAAGTCTAGGGATTTTTAATGAGCCTAGAATCACAGATATTTATTGTCTACTTTCTCACAATTTAATTAAATTATCTGGAAACTCCAGAAAAGAAAGAAAATGACAGAAATATTTTTAATTCAAAACTCAGAAAGAAGACACGTGACACGTTTCTAAGCAAAGCAAGAAGATCTGCTTTGCAATATTACTAACAATCTTTTGGGCCTGGAGCTGTCTCCACCATAAATAAGTTTCTGTGCACGGCAGTGGGAAAGGTTGAGAAAGTTCAGAAGAGCAGGTGCTGATCCCGGATTCCACTGCCTGATATGCCTGTTACATTGCCCAAGTCATTTCTCTCAGTTCCTCATCTATGGCACTGGCAAAACAAGTTTTCCCTCCCCAGAGACACTCATGGGTGACATCCTTCAAGGAGGAACACAAGTTGGTGAACAGGCTTCCTGTGAACTTCAGGGGTTACCCCAGCCTCAGAGAGAAGCTTTGCTTAGGCTCACCCCCATGGGGGTGGCTCAATACGCAGACAGGCAGAAGGAGAAGAAAGGCCTCCTCTCCTCAACTGCATCCCACATGGAACGCTTCTGACAGGGGATGTAACTCTTGAGCTTTTCCACAGGATCAGCTCAGATTGGCATCAGGCCCGCACGACAGCTTGACTTCTCTCTAAACCCAGTCCCACTCTCCCAGGCCCCAAAGCAGTGCTCACACCAGAAGTGCCCCCAGATAAACAACTTGCACCCTAATCTTTTCTTAGAGACTTCTTCCCAGTGAACCCAGCTTGCAGCAGCAGTGAAGGCCGCACAGGGTAACCTGGTTTAGAGCTTTGCTAGAGTAAGCACAAAGGAAAAGTAAGAAACACTCAGATAAGTTACCTCTTAATACGGTCTTCCACCCTTGGTAAGAGCCCATAAAAGTGTCATTTTTCAATTTCCCTATTACTTTTACTGGTGTTTGTAAAACCTTGAGGTCCATCTGAAATTAAAAATAAACAAATTAATTTTATTTAATTTTCTGTGATCATTTTGAAATATTTTGTATTTCAGTGTTATTTTATTTTCTGCTTCAACATGTTTCTATCTAAAATATTCAATGTTTATTTTCCATGAATAACCCTATTTGTCAGCAAAGATGCTTATTTATTTCATTATTAAGTTAGAAGGATAAATTCACACCTATTAATACTACCATTATTGTGCGTCACATCACATGCCACATCTATACCACTACATATGTACTTTTTTTGAGACTATTTTATACTGTGTAATTATAAGAAACTATAGCCAAGTTATTATTATAAAGTTAAGATAAACATAATGAATGATGAGCCCAAGAACTGATTGCTGTGAAATGTAACCCAAAATAGCCTCTAAGCTATGGCATTAATAATGCTGAGTTAAACTGTGAAGGAAGAACAATCAATAACCACAACTGGAAGTGATCCAATCTTACTTCCTCAAGAACAGAATCACTAGAATCAAAGAGATAATACAGTTTTGCATTACCTCTTGTTTCTGCTCTCTCTATATAAAGTCCTCCAGGAAACATATTTCTGAAACTACAAAAGATTCCAGGTTTCTCATCCTTGAATTTCTTCTCCCTAAGGCTACCTCTCCGTGTTGACAGGTAAGAGAGATTTTTTTCAAGGAGGCTCAGTTTTCTTACTGACACAGAATTCCCACAGACTCAGTGATGTCTTAGGCAAGCTGCTTCCTGAATGTTAATATTTTGGTGAAGTAGAAGAGTCAAAACTTTTAGAGTCAAACACTGTTCACTAGAAACCCAGCTTGGCCTCTTCTACAAACCTTCATGACTTTTTCTTTCATGGGAAACAATGTCTATCTCTCAAAGCTGTTATCTTGATTAATGACAAGTTATATAATGAACCTACATCTGGTATACCCTTAAAAAAATGCTTTACTTTACCATACAGATCCTTTATTATTTCTGGTCTGGCTTACCAGTCTTGAAATGCTGAATGAATTCTGCTGCAAGTCCTTTTAATTCACATGAATTTTTAAAATCTATAATCTTCTCCTGCCATCTTCCGCCATAACCGTGCAGAAAATCTGAAAATAATAAAGAAGATATGTGAAGGCCTTTTAACAATTGCTTCATAACACATATGCTGAGAACTTAGTGACAGATAACAAAAACCATTTGATTATATGCATGGTTTTAGGGGTGTAAAATTCAGGGAGGGTGTGGTAGAAATGTCCACCTTTGGTTCAAGTACTTGGAGGTGGTTATTCTTGTTCCTACAAACAAAAGGAGAAAATTATCTGTCCAATGTGCATTCAGCATACGACGGTGGTCTGGATAAGATCACTGTAACAGAAACCTTTTTTCCACCCAAAAGAGGAGCAGAGAAGCAGACATTCAGTGACCAGTCCTTAGCAACACTAAAATATAGACAGGCACATGTTGACAATTTCTTGATTTTAGTCCCTGGCAATGGTTCTCCTTGGCTCTAAATTCTGCCTCATGTATTCTTAGTTTTTCCCACTGATTCATATTGCTGTTTCCATCAAAAGTAACTCTTGTTTGGAATTAGATAACTTTCAGACTATTTTCTGTCTTCAGAAATGTAGAGATCTGAAGACCTTCCACTCTGAAGTCGCTCTGTCTCTTTCCATTGAAGCTGATATTATTTCTTTAAACATTTTGTGCATTTCTTATTTTTCATGTTATACTTCACTCTATTAGACAGAATCTACACCCACAAATATTTTGAAGACAATCCTTCTCTACCTTGGACTCCTGTAAGGAAGTGATAGGGTGATGTTTTTAAGAGTTTGGAAGCACCATTGTCTAGACAAGCGTGTCAATGGAGTATTCCCTTAGATTCTTAGTGGCTTTTTGGTTAAACTGAGAAGCCTTTTGAGATTTGCTCTAAATCTTTCTGAGGACTTAACAAAGGACCATCCAGCCAGCTGTACTCACAGGGACCAAGTTTTCTGGCTGTACTTTGGAATTATTTGATATTTGTCCTGAAACTATTTCTTACTTTGACAGTAGTTCCCTACCTGGAAAGTCTGCCCCAGCCCTATATATTTCCTGAAAATTATAACTGAAACTAAAAAGTTTGTTCTTTAAAGTATTCATCACTTCCTGGAATTTAGCATGAGCAGTGAGCAGAAATCATGAAATCTTCATAGCAAGACCATTGAGTTTATCTAGTCCATTTTCTATTTTCCACATTACCATCAGTGGCACTATGGTCAAACTTTCTGTTACTACACAACAGAGGTAACTCTGATCCCAGCTTCCAAAAATATTTCTGTTGTTGTTCTCACTTTCCTTCAAAACTTCCCCTTGTTGAGACTCATCAGGTTTCTGCCTTCTGCCTAATTTCAAGGTCAGCAGCATGTGTTTCGGAGTTTTGTTAGGACAGCAGCTCAACCATAGTAGCAGTTCTGTTCCCCTTTTCTTTTGTTGCAAAACAAAACCCAGAATCCTCACCCTTTCTCTATGAAGTCTCAGGAAATCAGGTGAAGGAGAAGGCTATCAACATTCAGTAGGTGCTGTTGGCTCTGCAAGTTGTCACACAAAAGATGCCAAGAGGCTGAGATTCCAATTCCCTTTAGTTTAGATGGAGCAGTTTCCTAGGGAAGGAGTGGGGAATGCAGTTTCCAGGCAACAGCATTAATTCAGGGAGATGAGGGGAAGTTTCCAAAATGATGCACATTTAAACACGAAGTACCATCAGAATGTCCAGAACCCTTCCTTTGGTGTAACACACAGCATTCCATTCTTCTGTCTCTGGTTCAACTTTAGACTGATTTTTATGCAAAAGTTTAATGTATCTAGAGTAGTCTTCAATTAATTTTCTCTCTCTTTATACTTGGTTCCCCAAACCAAACAAATATAAGGTCTCAAACTCTCATCATTAGTTATCTTAGTTCTTAGGAAAGAAAAATTAAAAATCCCTTTAAATCTTAAGTTCCTCTAGAAGATAATATTATAGAAACTGGTAGAAAAAGAGAATCAGAAAAATATACTGAGTCCTAGTATTCACAGAAGAAAAGAACAATAAATAGAAAGAAAAACAGCTAAGTACAAATAAAAGTTTTGAAAAAAGATGTAATTGTTGACATTACATCCTCAGAGAAATCAAGATGCACCTTAAGAAGAAACTATTGAATTTTTAATTCAGAGCTTATTAAAGACTTAACAGACTAGGTTAAGTACATAGTTGCAAGCAAAATTCAGTGAGTTAAGTTAAATATTTTTAGAGGAGGGAGAAGCTGTAAGTGAAGAAGAAAAGCACAGGAGGAAAATGATGGACATTAGTGCGCAGGAGAAGCAAGATTAAATGAACACTTAGCTTGTGTTCTTATTTTTATCTTGTCAGGGGTTAACTCTGCAAGACTGAAGATCAAAAGAGACAAATTCTCAGGGGAGAACAGAAGAAAGCAAACCAGCTTCTTCTTGGTTGATAATATTAAAGTCAAGATACAAGGAGTTAAAGGAATAGTTTGCCCTTTGTATTCTTCTAAAGAAGAAAGCACATTTTACAAACTTGAAAATGGTTTCAGGTCATTTGGAACATGATCTTGTTTTATCCCATTTACAATTAGAATTTTACCCCTTAAGAATAAGAGACCCTTCCTTCTTGGAATCTGGTAAAGGCTTTGTAAATACAATAATAAATAGATGAGACCCATATTTATAACATATGATTCATGATACAAAAATTACCACAAACATTTCATAAATCACTACAGATGTAGGAGAAATCAGTGAGCACAGGCAAGACTACATATCATTGTCTGTTGATTGCAGTCATGCTCAATGATCTTTAGCTAAACCTCATGCAGTAAAATACTCCTCTTCAAGTTGTCAGTAGGAGACCCAGCCAATTGTCCCCAACAGGAAACTGGAAATGCAGAATAAGTGAGGGAGTGGTTTAGATTGGAGATGTATATTTGAAAGATATTTTCATGGAGTTTGAAAGCTGACAAAGAGGGAGCAGGTGTTACTGCCACATAAAAGAGAAGAGCTTGGCAAAAAACTTGACAGAAATGAGGAACACTTGCATTTTTTAAAGCATGAGTTTAAGAGGGTTTGTACTGTGGATATTAAGCAGAGGAAGTGTCTGAAATAAAATGTGATTCATTTGTTTAAATTTAAAAGACTTAGAAATCCACATGGAATGTTAAAAACTGGGTGTAACCAGCACTAGTAGTCATACCATGTAGCTTAACATTAATGTATATATTTTACAGTCTTTGTGTATTAATGTAAATGAAAATAGTCAGGCATATTTTTACATAATTAAATATATAGAAAGGATATTCTACTCTCTGTACTCCTTTTATCCTTTTTATTTATTTATTTTTATATTCATTATATTCTAGGATTCACCCTGGTTGATATATGTGGCTAATATTTATTCATTTTCGATGCTGCATAGTATTCTAAAATACGGGCTTTATCAATGGGCTTTGCATTCTTTCCTGCATCTTTGCTGATATAGACTGTGTTTTATGAACATTCTTTTGCAGGTGTTACTCGAGGATTGTGAATAGAAACCACTATGTTTACATAACGTCTTTTTCAACTACACATCATAGTGTCAAATAGCTCCCCAAAGTGATTGTACCAATATTCACGTCAGCCAGTGGTGTTTAAAAGTTCCTATTTTGCTTTATCTCCTCTGACAGTGTTGCCAACGATTATACATTTTTAACCAATTCAATGGATGTGATTTATATTTCTCTGATGATCGTAAGGTTGAGCACTTAAAAAAAATTATTAGCATCTGTTTCTATTCTTCAGTGAATGATACTTGGTTTGTTCATTTTAGTCTGTTTCTTTTTGTAAACATTTGGAATAACTTTATGTACTTTGCATAATGGACTTTTAATTAATTAGTATGTCGCCAAAGAGATTGTTTTACTTTTAATGTAATTGAATTGATCCATTTCATTTAGGTTATCAAACTTGGGAGGTTTATGATGTTTATAGTACTTTTACCCTTTTAGTTTACATAGTCTCTCTTTTATTTCTGATATTAGAAATTTTTGTCCTCTCTCTGTTTTTAGTTAGTCTGACCAGAAACTTACTGACTTTATTAATCTTTTGATCTTGGATTTATTGCTTTTCTCTACAAGTTTTCTGTTTTCAATTTCATTGTTATCTTCTCTAATTCTTATTATTAATTTTCTCCTGCTTACTTCGGATTTAATTTATTCTACTTTTTCAGTTTCCTAAGATGCATGTGGAGGTGATTGATTTTTATATCTTTTTTTTTCTATTACGTATATTCAATACTATCAATTTCCCTCTAAGTTCTGCTTTTGCTCTATACTGCAAGTTTTGATAAGTTCTGTTTTCATTTGCACTTAGTTCAAAGTATTTTAAAATCTCTCTCAAGATTTATTGGCCCATGTTTTATCACTCTAGATATGCATTTATAGGCAGTTACTGGCAACAAATTTCCTCAATTTTTGTTTATCTGAGACAGTCTTATGGCTCCATCACTTTTGATGGAAAAATCTGCAACCTACAGAATTCTAGGCTGGTGTTTATTTTCTGTCAATACTTAAATATTTCCATTCTTTTCTCATTTGTATGGTTTCTTTCCAAGGAGATGTCACATGAAAAACTTACCTTTGTTTCTCTACATGTAAGTTGTTTCTTTCCTCTGGTTTCTTCAATGATTTTTTTCCCTCATCTCTGATTTTCTGCAGTTAGAATCATATGCCAACTGTGGTTGTTCTGGCATTGATCTTGGGTGGCATTCTCAGCGCTTGCTAGATCTGAGGTGTGGTGTCTGACATTAATTAAGGGAAGTTTTCAGTCACTATTGTTTTAGAAATTTCTTCAGTTTCTTTATTTTTTTTTTGATATTCACAAGCTCAGAGATTCATCAGCTTTGTCCAATCTACTTATATGTCCATGAATGGCATTCTTCACTTCTATTATCATGTCTTTATCTCTAGTGTTTCTTTTTCACTTCTTTCTTAGGATTTCCTTCTCTCTGCTTATGTGACCCCTCTGTTCTTGCCTGCTCTCTACCTTATCACATTAATCACCATTCTTTTACATTCTTGGTCTGCTGGTCTGGTAATTTCAACACTCCTACCATGTCTGGTTCTGATGCTTATTCTGTCTTTTCAAACTGTGTTTTTGCCTTTTAGTATGTCTTGTATTTTTTCCTTTATAGTCAAATTTGATGTAAAAGGATTGTTGGAAATAGGCTTTTACTAATGTGATGATGAGGTGGGCAGGGAGGGAAGCCTTCTACAGTCTTTCAGTGAGCCCTTGACTCTGGACTGTGAACTTTACAACTGTTCCTTGCTTTTGTTTGGTTTTGCTTTGCTT
The DNA here is from genome assembly GCF_048564905.1 of Vicugna pacos. NCBI lineage: Eukaryota > Metazoa > Chordata > Mammalia > Artiodactyla > Camelidae > Vicugna > Vicugna pacos. The sequence continues at coordinate 6,245,729 of NC_132994.1, read as the reverse complement.
TGCTTTATTTGGTTTTATTTTCCCGCCTTAGGGGAGACAGGATGACTAAAATGGGCTAAGTTGGGTATTTCTTTTACCCATTTACAAGGATAAAGAAGGCTGGACGTACGTATTTCTTCTCCCTCAGTTCAGTTAGGCTCTGACAAATCCCTAGTACATAAGGATTTGGTTAACTCGTTTCTCCTGAGGGCAGACCTTGTTAAAAACAGAGTGCTTTGATGTACAACTGACCCTTGAACAATACCGACTGTAAGTTGTATGTGGGTTTTCAACTGCGTGGAAGGTCAACAATGGTAGCCCCGACATTGTTCAGGAGTCAACTTTATTGCAAAATGATTCCTTTCTCCCCCTCTGTTATCTACTGTGAGAACCTGATCAAGCTCTCGGAGGTAAAATCTACAAAAGTGCAGGGCTTCCCTACGACTGGGTGCCCCCTGTAGTTTTTAGCTCTCAGACTTGTCCACATGTGCTCCAGTATTTCATCCTTAAGAGTTGAGGTTTTCCTGTGCTGAGACCGATTCCAGCTAAGATTTCTGCCCTGATACGTTGTGAGTCTCTGTATCCATCTATTTATTCCTCTAGTTTAGGGAGCAGCAGTTTACCCTCTGACCTCACTTCTCTTTTGGATCTATAAAGTGTTGCTAATTTTTCAGTTTTTCCAGCTTTTTAGCCTATTGGTAGGAAAGAGTGGCACCTTCTAGGCCCTTTATGTGTGGGAACCTTGTGTTTTATTTTAAAATGTATCTCTAACTAATCAACATAAATGTATTCCACTATATTTGTTTCTAAAATATTTAAAATTTCACTTTTCACATCTCACTTTTTAGCTAGTATTTTATCTCAAAATAGTTTTTATGTATAGCTATGGGTTAAGTGTTACACTTTGTTTTTCCACATGGCTGACCAGCTTCTACATTTGCATCCACTATCCATCTATTTGCCATGCATCACTGATTTTCATAAAATGTTACCTCTAATATAGACATGTGTATCTTCTATGTGCACTTAATTGTCTTTTATTGATCATTTGTTTATCCCCTCTAATCCTTTGTGTTGTTATTTATTACAGCTTTATAATAAGACTTGATATTTGGTAGAGCAGTCCTTCCACTTTTCTTTTCTGTAAGAGTGTCCTGATCACTTGGTTATTTATTCTTCTATGTAGAATTAGAATCAAAATGTGAAGCTTGATGAAGAACTCTGTTGAAATTTACACTTAAATTTAATCAAATTTAAAAATTAATATGAAGGCAGATGATATCTTAATGACATTTATTCTTCCAAATTGATAAGGATATTATGGCTGTCAATCTGTTTAAGCTTCCCATAATCTTCCAATGATGAGTTCAGACAGTTTCTTTAAATTAAACAAATGGAACTATCAAAATTGGCATTACTTTGGAGATAAGCATATGAAGACAAATTCAGCAACTGTTTGTAGTGAGGTATGTTAACAAGTTGTTCAGAGCGACATTTTGTATAATTTAGATGTAGTATGAATATGTAATAAAAATCAATTTGTCTCTGTTTTCACTTTGAAATGTTTTACATATCATATAGTTATCTTTAAAGTACATTTTACTGTATTGGTAAGATTTTTTAACTCCATACAATTCTGTGGAAAATTTTCTTCATAATGTATGTGATGAGCAAGGAGTCCTCTGAGAATAAATTTGTTAAATCAAACACTGGCAAAGATAATGTCCCCATAACCACTAGCCCTGAGAGAAAGTAACATCCTGGAGTACCTGGCACCGTTATACATTATAAAGTGGGTAAAATATATGAAGTTTGGGTGCTACAAATGCCATTTTTTCTTAAGATGACATTCATCTATTGTGAAACTCAGTATTCTAATTGGCCTTCATGGTTTTCAGTAATAACTATGAACAAATTATGAAGCAATTATTCTATAGTACTTTCCAAATGCTGTGTCTTTATGACATGTACTCCTTTTGAGGCAGGTTTTATGTGAGCTTGTTCTATTCTTCAGCTTAAAGAAAATTTGGGAGAAAGTAACTGATTATCTCTTCAATGCTGAGTCATTACTACAACATACAGAAGGTAACAGGAAAATTTAGGCTAAGGTTAAGATGGGAAATCTGGATAATACTGAATGTCTCCTAAGACAAATATTTGGACTCCACTGTCCTTTTAGGCATTGAATTTTCCAAGTTTCTCATATCCAACGAACATTTTCAGATTTACTCAAAAGATTAATATAAAATTTTAGAAATATGTAATTTATAATTATGTATAGATCTACTCTATAAATATTATTGAGTATTTTTGAGATCTGGCCATAATCACATTTAAAATAAATTTCTATATATACCTAAATTATTTGTAATGTGTACTAAGAAAATGAGAAACTAATTTACTTTAAAATGCTTCAAATATTTCATTACTTCAAACACAAATCAGGCAAGGGCATTTAAAAATTATGAATGATTAGAACAGTAAAAATATTTTGAATATGTGGAAAGACAGGAAAGAAATACTTTCATATTCCATAACATATAAAACCCCCATAATGTAAAATTTGCTCAGCTGTGTTCCTATCAACTAAATAATTCTGCTAATATGCATACTTATGAACAAACAAGTTGCTCTCTAATTATAAGCACGAAAAAATGAAACAAGGCTGATTCCTAATCGAACCACTTACTTACTGAGATAACTTGGGCAATTCAGTCAACATCTTTAAGTGTTCTGGATTCTGAATGAAGGAGAACGTGTGGTCAACAAGCACCTGACATCGCACTGAACACTTAGGGCTAATTCCTAACTGAATCCTATATCCTAGAACCTGTCTAGTCATGTATCTCAGAGAGAGATGGGAGTGGAGAGAAGTGAGAGAAAGAGAGGAACAGAGAGACAGACATATGGACAGAAAGTGGAGAGAAACAGGCTAGTGAGACAGAGAATACGAATGAGAATAAAGAAAAAAATGAAAAGATAAATACATACAGATCATAAATGTAGGGTCCAGTTGCCCAAACAGCTGCTTAGATGAAGAAAGCAGGCCAGAAATATTGAAAGGAACGCTTTCCATGTTTGTTATAGGCAGAAAAAGATGGAGGCTTGCTGCAAGAACACAGCTGCTTGTCCTGTGACCAGGTAAAAGCTGACCTATGATGGAATAGTTGAGTCACATGGTAGGTGTCCATGGACCATTTTAAGAATCTGCCCATTTCCAGAGTGACGGCACTAGTTCACATTCCCACCGGGAAGGTAGCACACAGTTCCAGTTGCTCCACCTTCTTGTCAATGCTTTACCCTTTTTAAAGTTTTTGAACATTCTTATAGATAATGTAGTTATAATTTGTTGTGATTTTAATTTGCATTTCCCTGGTGGCATTTTTTTTCCTTCTCCATACAATTTTTGAAAAGTGTTCACTAGAATCTTATGCCCAATATTTTCATGTTTCTGTTGTTATTTTTTTATTATTACTGAGTTTTGAGAATTCATTATATATTCTGTTAGAAGTATCTTTTCAGATATATGAGAAATATCCCAGTATGTGACTTATATTTTCATTCTCTTAACAATTCCTTTTAAAGAGCCTAAGATCTTAATTTTGATAATTTAATTTTTTTCTTCTATGATCATACTTTTGAAGTTGTGCCTAAATCTTTGCCAAGATCACAAGGATTTTTTTCTAAGTTTTCTTATAATTTACATTTAGATCTATAATCTATTTTCAGATAATGTTTGTTATTCTGTGTCATACGGGTTGAAGGTCTTTTTCTTCAGCATACGGATATTTATTTTTGCAGCATTGTTTGTTGAAAAGATTGTTTTTATCCACTGAATTCCTGTTTGTTGTACCTTTATCAAAAATCAACTACGTATATATGCATGGGTATATTTCTGGACCCTTCTAGGCTTTCGATTGATTTATTTTTCTATCTTGTTGCCAATGGCACACTCTATTGATTACTATAGCTTTATAATACTGTTTAAAATAAAGTAATATAAATCCTTCAGCTTTGCCTTTCTATATTAATTAAATCAGCTTTCTCATTTCTATAAACAAGGCTGCTGAGATTTTGACTGATATTTTGTCAAATCTGTAGATTGATTTTGGAATAACTGATATTAACCATATTATGAACCTGGTTCATAAAGGAGAGACAATAATAAACATGAAGGTAATAATAATAAACATAATAAACATGGAGAGATTCGATATATCTCTACACTAACTCATGTCTGACAATCTTTGTCTTTTCAATGAGTTACTTATATCATTCAAATTTTATGTTCCTTTTTAATATGGTTGAATTTATATCACACATCTTGCTATATGTTTTCTGTTTGTCCCTTCCCTTATTCTGTCCTTTTCTTTGTCTTTTACTGTGTGCTTTTGGATTAATTTCATATTTTTTATTATTCCATATCATCTCCTTTGTTGACGATTAGCTGTAACACTTATGCTATTTAAGTAGTTGTTTTAGGATATATATAGTTCTTATAAGACCTCTATAATTTATCAACCTGCTATAAGCCCTGTTGTATCACTTTAACTATAGTTTGAAATTCTTAACATTATACTTAACCTTCTTCCCTCCTGCTCTTGTGCTAAGAGTGTCATACATTTTACTGCTAAATATGTTTTAAACTCACAAGACTCTGTTTTTTGTTATTGCTTTAAAAGTCAATTATTTTTAAAGACATTCAAACAATAAGTCAAAAAAGTCTTTTTTTTTGCCCTTTAATTATTATTTCTGGCACACAATATAATTTTCTTAGTACATGAAAGCAAAAGGTTTGGTCTCCACATCTCAGTTTGCATTTGCCTAGAGAACAAGTCTATTTTTAACTTTGCATATTTTACTTGACCTTGTGCAGGTTTCAGTTGATTTTTCTTATTTTATTTTTATCTTGGATATAAATTTCCCCCCTTTTTTTTTAATCCAGTAAAATCTTTAAAATTATGTATTTTTTAAAACTCATTTCTTATTTTGGGGTTTTTTTGGGGGGGAGGGAGACAGATCTGTTTTTGCTTTGGTTTTATATTTGTGTATTTAATAGTTGAAACATACCAGGAAAATCCATAATTTTGAAAAGCAAAACACAAAGCAGAATATACAAGTGTATTATTTTCTTTTTCCTTTTTCACTTAAAATATGATGTAAATGCTTTAGACTTTGCTGTATATTCTATAACTTTAACTGTTTGGCCTTAACATACATTTGTTCTTTCAATTTCAACAGGCCATGTTATTTCAGATATTGTTAGGCATACAGAACTTCATTTTTCTTTGCATTCTCCGTCACATTAATTTAGTTATTTTAATGCTAAATTACCCTTGTTTTTTCTTTGACTGCACTACAGTCTGTATTTCATTTTTAATTTTTTAACCTTAAAAGACTAGGATGGTTATTTCCTATGTATTCTTGACTTAAGCTTTTATAGAATTTACCTAGTCTCTTCAAAGGACTTCTTAAGTGCCTAGTATATTTTAAGTTCTTATAAGTGTTACTTGTCTAATATCATTATCACTATCATGAGTTTCACCGTTAAGACATTTTCTTACTTTGCCTGTCAGACGACTCAATCTGCCAACGTGTGTAAGATCTACACACGTTAAACTGGGTTTAACACATTGAATCAGCCAGTCAATCATAGACACTGGGCTGTATGTTTTTTAATATCACAGAATCATCATATTCTGGGAATATAAAAGGAAAATTATTTCTGAAAATATATTGAATATCAATTTTATTTATTAATGAATTAATTTATATAGTAATGAAGAATAGAGACCGTGTAGGATATTTACTTGTAATGTGATGCTGCAAAAAGCATGCTTGCTCCAAATGCCTTCATGTTCATGTGCTGTGATACATAGAACCACTAGCATCATCTTTGTGTTTATAGCTCCAGGCATTTTGCAAGACTTAATGCACTGATGAATGGATGAGTGAATTTCCAACTATAAAGCCTTCTTGGAAGTCATATTCTATAAACAGAAAGTATTATGATTTGAAATTTTAGACCCAATTTCTGGAAGAGAAGTGTACAACATAATTTCTTAACAGGAATTATGTGGTGTTTCTCATGCAGCCCCTAATTCAGTAGTCATACGCCTTTCGGTCACAAGACTCTGACTGCATGTGGAAGGAAATATTGAAAGGAATACTTTCCAAATATACCAGATGCCAAAATCTGAAAATGGTCTTCATTACTTATCTAGTAGTAATAACCCTTAAATATTTATATTGAATTGCTTATTCTGTCATTCTTTTCAGGCTCATGTTAATTTATCCTCAGATCATTTCATGAGAATCATCATAACATTTCAATCTTATTGTTAGTATTTTTTAATTAACCTGGAGTTTCGCCAAGCAAAGCAAATGGACAAGCAACAGGAGAATGTTGTCAACACAGGGTCCCGACAGAGATACTAATATCTTTGAGCCAAAGCCAACTGTGCTGCCATAAAACCAGTTGGTTTTATGATGAATGAGAATGAATAAAAGTTACTGATAGATCTGCTTTAAAGGTCACTTTGCATCTGCAACATGTACTTATATTTTAGATCATTTAAATAATTTTCTGAAAGCAAAAATGATACCATCCATCTCTTATCCAAACAATGCTTTTCTCCTTTATATTCCACTCAACTAAGTAGTCTAGTAGGTTAAATAAGATAACACTTTAAATGGATTAACAACTTTTAGTTTTTAAAAAATTCTTAAAGATTGATATTTATGCTGATTATAGGTAGTGTTTTGTATTTTTCAATCATTAGATAACTCATTTTTTATTGCTACAGTATAAAATCTCATTAAATCAAGCTTATATATATAAGTGCCTTCCAAAATTAAACACAATTTAATGACAGTGTATTATACGTCTTTAATTTATACTTGATACTAATATGGTCTAGTGTTGGGGCCTTGGAATCCAGGTGGTTTTTCATTAATCAAGTTCAAAAACAATTATGTAGCAAGTTAATTGAATATGTGCATGCTGTATAGAGTCAAGCTTTTTAAGCAAAGATTTTTCCTTAGTGGAAAATTTAAATATATGTTCTTATAATAATACTTGTATTACTATTTTGTATTCTAATATTATTTATAATATATAGTGTAAAACTAACATTAAATTTATATTATTTTTAAAGCACAGAATCTTAAATTGCTGCTACCATTATACAATGAAAAAAATAGTAAAATATTAACAACAAATCTGTTAAAAGTCTTCATATATTTTCTTTTTTTAATTTTATTTATTTTTTGAAATTTTTTTAAGCCTTCATATATTTTCATGTATATCAAAGCTTCCAATTCTTTTAACAACTTGATAAAGCTGAAAATTGACTTTTTCAGATGAGGAAAACACTTCAGGAGAGCTTAATAGCTTAACTAAGACCGCACAACTTGTACATGTTATTTCTTTTAATAAGAATTTGGAAAAATTGTCTCTATTTTTCACTTTGATCACAATTATATATATTTGGTTTTCAACGGTCCTCATGTTTTGGAAAATGAAAATCACTTCAAGAAAGTATGTGTCAGTATCCTATCATATAGTTTGAGGACAAATTAAGTAATATATTTCAAACTACTATAAAAGTATATAGAATAAGTAGATGATGATGATGAACTTTTAATGTTTCTGACATCAAAACTAATTTTCTCAATACTTAATTTTTTATTTTATGTTGTATTGATATATTGATAACCCCTAATTTTTTTAATATACAAGGTAGTAAATATAATTTAAGCATTTTAGAAAGGATTTCTGAATATTCTGCTAATTAATTTTATCTCTCAGCTTTTGACTACCTGGTGTTAAAATATGTAAAAAATATATGTTCCCAAATTTGCAAAATCTCAACTCTCCAATCAGCTGTGTCAGAAAGACATGTAAAATTTTCCCAAATGTATTGAAAATCAATAACTTAAACATCCAGTAACTTAATAAAATCCAAGCAGTGTAAATGCAAAAAAAAAAATCTACAGACAAATCACAGTAGAAATTCTGAATGTCTAAAACAAAAAGAAAATTCTGAAATGAATAATAGAAAATGACTCTCCACTTAAAAGAGAACCCCAATATGATTAACAGCAGACTTCTAAGGAGAAATAATGGAAACCACAAAACAGTGGGATAACATATTCAAAGATCTCAAGGAAAAAGAAAAAAGTCAACAAAACAACAACCAAGGATCTTAACTCCAAAAATGGTATCTTTAAAAATAAGAATATGACACAACTTTGTAAACTGAGTATAACTCAATAAAAAAAAGTCAATGCCATAAAAAAAAACGTAAGAATGAAATAAACTTTTCAAATTTCAAAGTAAAAAAAAAAAATCAAAGAAAGAAAAAAAACTGAAAGCATTTGTTGCTCACGTACTCATATTGCAAGAACTACTAAGGTAAGTTCTTTAGGATGAAAGCAACTGAATTCAGACTATAATTTAATTCTACACACACAAACACACACAGACACACACCACCACCACCACCAGTAAATGCAATTATGTAAGTATAAAAGACAATGTAAACTCATATTTTCTTCTGTTAAATATTAATATTTGTTATATAGAAAACAATACTATTGTTACTGGGAGAAGGGGGATAAAAGTTACCTTGGTTCTTAGTCACCTGAAAAAAATGAAGTTTTAATGAGAGACAGAAAGTGTGATATAAATAAGATTTTATTAATGATGCAAAAATGTAGTAAAGTATAGTACACTCCTGAGAATTGGGGGGGGGGCAATCCAAGAGAAGAAAAATGGTGCTGCTCCTTTGTTTCTCCTGTCTTATATCCTGGCTTAGGGGGTGTTTTTGTGACTGATCGATTCACAACTCTGTTCCTTGTGCTCAGATACTCTGGTCCCTTTTGTGTATGTTCTTACCCATGATGCACACAGGGAAATCTATGGGAGGAGTCTCAACTACAATGTTAATTACATTACAATGGGCATTGTGTCAGGCTAAGCCGGATCCTTCTGTCTACTGTGCAGCCGCAGTGTTTGATCCCAGCTGGCTTCTTTGCTGGCCCTCACTCATTTATAGAAAGTAAACATTTTGGAGCCCCTCATCCTGAGTGGAAGCATACTGTTAATTTCTGGGTTTCCTTTCCTCTTCCACTCCTCCTGCCCAGTGATCATTTCTATCTAACTGCCTAACACTGTCCCAAAAGGAGGAAAGTATACAGAGCTATTTAGGAGTAACATTTCTATAGATCACTGGATTCAAACTAGCATAAATCTGAAGCCAATTATGATAAATTAGGATCTTTATAGTAAACATGAATGCAACCACTAAAATAACCCAAAACAGTAAAAAATCAAAGAAATGTAAAGGCTGCATTACAAAACATCCATTTAATCCTAAAGAAAATAGTAAAGGATGAACAGATGAATGGAAAAGATACACGACATAAAGAAAAAAAAAGTAAAATGGCAATCCAACTGAAAGGCATAGATTGTTAGATTCTAGTCGTCCTTGTGTTGTGAACTGGTATCTAATTATGGATTTGATGAGCATTTTTCTGATGACTAATGATGTTGAACATTTTTCCATGTGCTTACTAGTAATCTGTGTGTCTTTCCATGAAGAAATATCTTTTCAGATATTTTGCTCATTTTAAAAATTGAGAATTTTTTAAAATTATTGAATTGTAACACTTTTTTATATATTCCAGATACAGGTTTCTTACCAGATGTATGATTTGCAAATATTTTCTCCCATTCTCTGAGTTGTCTTCTTACTTCCTTGTATCCTTTAAAGACAAAAATTTTTACTTTTGATATAGTCTGATCTGTCTATTTTTTTCTTTAGCTGTTCATAAGCTGTTCAAAAGCTCTTTAGCTTTTGGTGTCGCATCAAAGAATTCTTTGCCAAATTCAAGATCAGGAAGATTTATCTCATATGTTTAAGTATAAAAATGTCATATCAAGAAGTCAGATATCAAGTGTTGACAAAGACATGGAGAAATTGGAACTCTGGTGTACCACTGGTGGGAATTTACAGTGGTGCAATCACTTTAGAAAATAATCTGCTAATTTTCCAACTACTATGTGTTACTGTATGACTCATAAAACCCACTTGTAAGTATATACTCAAGAGAAATGTAAACATATGTCTACACAAAAACATGTACACAATTATTTACTGCAACATTATTATAATAGCCAAATGGTGGAGACAACCTAAATGTCCATCAACTAATGAATGGATAATGAAATGTTATGAATCCATTGGCATATTTTTTTGCCATAAAAAGAAATAAAGAACTAATATATACTACAACACAGATTAACTTTAGAAACATGTTAAGTGAAAAAAGCTAGTTATGTAAGACCACAGATTATAGTTCATTAATATGAATACCCCCAAAGTGGAAATCTATATACAAAGTAGATTAGTGGTTGCTTATAGCTGCGGAGTGGGATGGGAAGACATGGGGACAATAGGTAATGGTTATGTTAGGTAGTCAGATAAACGGGGGCACCAGGCAGGTATGCGGAGAAGAGGGAGGATGGTCTGGAATATGGCGTTATGCCCACCTCCAGCATAAACGTACTTCTAAATGAGTGCCGGCAAGAAATCGATTAGAACCCTACATCCACGATTGCATAGTAGCAGAAAGGACTTAACCGCACATGGCCCAATATTCATTGTATTATAATTAACATTGCGGTTTAGGCCCCCATGGGTTTTTCTGTGTGCAGCATGGGTAAAGACATGCACAAAACGGGCCAAACATGAATAAGCACTCCAAGGACAAGAGCCGTCAATCAAGAGACCACCTCTAAGCAAGGGACTAAGAGAAGGGGAGACAAAATCCACCACTTTTTCTCCCTTGGATCAGCCCGCCTCCCATTCTTGGAGGTGTACTTTTCCTCTTTTAAATAAATCTTTTAAAATCTTTCTCTATACAACACACCATATGTTTCAGATATGACAAGGGTCTTTATCTTTTGGGGTAATGGTTATTTTTTTTTCTTTTAAGGTAATAAAAAGAAGATGATGATTGTACATGTCTATGACTATACTAAAAATCATTGAATTGTATGCTTTATATGAGTAAATTTCATGACATTTGAATTATATGTCAATGAATGCTGCAAAAAATAAACCATTTAATTTCATCATATTGAAGCACATGATGGCTGTAGATTCTCCATCACCAAGAACATTGGAGCACTCAGTTAACAGGAAGTTCTTCTGTGTGTCTAGATGTAAATTCAGTGAGGGAAGTTGAGTACTTTGAGGCAGAGAAAAGAGAAAAAGGACTCACAGCACAAACATATCAGAAAGTATAACTTTGAGTGGGATTCAAAATATTTGTTATGATGAAATTAGTCTCCTCAAACACCTTAGTGTATTCTACAATTTTTGTTCAAGAGTATTTTTGGAATAAGCCTTAGTTGGCAGGGAGCAGATGAGCTTTAAGAAATAACATGGAGATAGATGATAAATTGGTGATGTGGATTGCTTTCAGTTCAGAACAGACTGAGCATTTTATTAGGATGTTGCATCTATTTCTGAAAAAAAATGCTTTATCTTTTTATTGCATCTATATGAGATGATGCATATGAACCAAGCTGACTTCAGTAATCATTTCACAGTTTAAGTAAGTCATGCTCTACGCCACAAACTTACACAGGGATGCATGTCATTTATATCTCAATAAAACTGGAGAGGAGTGGAGAATAGTTGGGGAAAATCAAAGTCTAATTTGTTTATCAGCATTAAGAAATAAGTCAAATATTTTGCCTAAAACTAATAAATGGTTAAACTTGGAAAAATATTATTTCCTTTATTCTAGAGAGGTGAAAAATCAATTCCTACAGGACATGACTTATTGAAAAGAGACACAATCATGTATAATACTTAAAGTCCCAGATCCAGGAACCACAGTGTGGATGTAACTATGACTCCAGAATTTACCAGTGATTAAGACTGTGGCCAACTTAGCCTCTCTGTGCCTCTCTCTTTTTTTTTACCCCCTTTCCTAAAAGCAGTGCCATTTATAAGGTAGAAATACTTGAATTCAAATAAATGCCTCAGAATTATGCCTGATTTTAGTCAGTACTTATTATCCAGCAATATGTGATGGAGTTGTCATGTGAAAGAGAAAAGAGATGTTATTTGGGTGGGAAAAAGGATAGTATCAAAAAAACCCATGTTAGAACTGCACAGTGTTGCTAATACCTAACAATTCAGAACAGCTACAAACTATAACGTGCTGCCTCAATATATTCATATAAAATATATTGAGACTTCTCAGGATTTATTGTAGCAAATTTGTGTATCAGGTGATATTTAGACTTGATAAATTCAGATTCCTTGTGAATCTTGGATTATTTTTTATAGATACCATTCTACAGTGCATTACCTTATGTTCTATAGACCTTTGGCTAAAATTCTTTTCATGCCAAACTGATTGATCTAAGTGATTCACATCTCCTAGTCTGACAAATGGAGTAAGAGCAAGAAACTTGACCTGTTATACATGTTCACAATATGTAAGCAGTTTCTATGTTATAAAACATTTAATAGTAATGCATCTGTTACACGTGTAAAACGTTCCCTACGGGGAGTGGGGGTGCAGTTTAAAAGATTCTAATTAACTTAAAAGGATCCATTAAGTCTTTAGTTAATCGGTTTTAGAATAAGAGGGTCAATGAAAAGTCAAGATTTTAAATTCAAATTAAATTAACTATGCTTTTGAAAAGATTTCTATTCCAAACCGCCTACAAGATGTGACAAGGCTTAACCTTTCTGGAATGATTCCTCCACTGCTTTATACCTGTTTAAGGAAATTTATTTTTTTTTATTCCTGATTACCTTCCAATTATTATTATACAGCCTAGGCATCATAGAAAATGATGAAATGTTACTGATTACATTTTATGGAACTTTCATTATCTAGATCCTAAGACTGGGATCATATGCGTGTGTGTACATACACACACACACACACACACACACACACATACTTCCACCCATATATTTACGACTGTACACTTCATGATAGAAAAAAAAAATGATTTGCTAAGAATTCAAGGTTGGTTTATTACAATCATTCCATTTCCTTTCTATTAATTTATAATGGCATACTCTTTTATTGGTTACCTTACAGATTAAAACATGTAGAGTTATTGCCTTTTAAATTTTTTTTGAAGGAGAAGTAATTATGTTTATTTATCTGTTTATTTAATGGAGGTACAGGGGATTGAACACAGGGCTTCGTGCATGCCAACCAGGCACTCTACCACTGAGCTATACCCTTCCCCTTGAGTTACTACCTTTTTAATAGAACAATTTTTACTACCTCTTTAACAATACTAGAATCTTAAAACATTTTACACCTATTTACAATCTTCCTGACTTTTGTGTTACTTTGGTCATGTGTGTTCATTTCACAAATATTCTAAGTAGCACATAATATAGAGTTAAAGGAAACTGTGCAACCCTCAAATGTATTAAAATTAAATGGTTATTAAAAATAAGGACATTAAGCTTGCCCTTGATATAAAATAAATATTTTGATTTTTAAATTTTCCCTAAAGTGTGCTTGTATTAAATTTATTTTCTCCCCAATGTAAAGGGCTAATAACTACAAAGGGATTCTATAACTCATTTTAACAATACACTGGAGAAATTAGTGGAGATGATTAAAACTGAAAAAAAATCAAGAGTGCCATAGCTACCACCAGCCATTCGTTTGCATGATAATGTCAACAGAGTATTTCAACCTTGGTACTGTTGATATTTGGGTCTGGGGATTGTCCTGTGTCTCCAAGGATGTTCAGGAACATCCACGATGTCTATCCCAATAATGTCAGTAGCACACACCTAGTGGTGACAATCAAAAATATCTCCATCCATTGCCAATGTCCCCTATGTGGGAGTCACTCCCAACTCAGCATCGTTCTACACTAAGGAAAGGGTCAGAACACAGGTGAAGAACAAATACTTATATATGTATATTTACACACATACGTACATGTATATAACTTTTTTTAAAACTTTTAATTTCATTTTTATTTTTTCAAACATCTGTAAAAGTAGGAAAACCAGTATCAGTCCCCATGTATCCATTAACCAGTTCCAGCTATTGTTAACATGTGGCCAATCTTGTTTCATCTCCTCCTCCATTGGACTATTTTATTTCCTTTTGTGAATTACTGTAAAAGTATATCCCGAACTTTGTATTATTTCTTCCACAGAGACCTCAGAAAATTCTACAGTGTAGGAGCTCACTCAGTCCCTTTTTAAATGTAATCACAATATCATTTCTTTAACTGGGTTCCTTCAAACTAGAAGCTTGATAAAATCCTGTGACTACGCCTTTTCTGATGTCTGCAAGGAGCTGGTCACCACATCAGCATGTGGAGTGAGAGCTGTGAGATTTGCAAGATTGTACAAGAAGTGTACAAAAAACATTATCCAAAATGTGCAAAACAACATAGTTCTTAATGTTACAAAATATTCTGTAACTGTTCATATTTCCCAGACTGCCTCAGGGAAATCAATTAATTAATTAGTTGTCAACCGGTCTATCTGTTAATGTACTTATTTTATTTTGTTTTTGTTTTTTTGTTTGTCTGGGGGATAATTTGGTTAGTTAGTTAGTTAGTTTATTTATAGCAGAGGTCGTGGGGATTGAACCCAGGACCTTGTGCATGCTAAGCACACACTCTACCACTGAGCTATATCTTCCCCCCATCTATGTATTTATTTTAGAGCAGGTTTTGGTTGTTTTTTTTTTTTTAATTGAGGTAGTCAGTTTATAATGCTGTGGCAGTTTCTGGTGTATAGCACAATGCTTCAGTCATACATGAATATACATATATTCTTTTTCATATTCTTTTTCATCATAAGCTACTATAAGACATTGAATATAGTTCCCTGTGCTATACAGTATAAACCTGCTTATCTATTTTATATATTCCAGTCAGTATCTGCAAATCTTGAACTCCAAGTTTATCCCTTCACACCCACTTTCCTGCTGGTAACCATAAGTTTGTTTTCTATGTGAGTTTGTTTCTGTTTTATATATAAGTTCATTTGTCCTTTTTTGCTTGTTTTTTAGATTTCAAATGAGTGATACCATATAGTATTTTTCTTTCTCTTTCTGGCTTACTTCACTTAGAATGACATTCTCCATGTCCATCCATGTTGCTACAAATGGCATTATTTTATCATTTTTTATGGCTGAGTAGTATCCCATTGTATAAATATAGCACAGCTTCTTTATCCAGTCATCTGTTGATGGACATTTAGGTTGTTTCCATGTCTTGGCTATTGTGAATAGTTTGAGCAAGTTGTTTGAATTAGAATTTAAACAATGTCTAAAATTGACGGGCATACCTATCAGGTCTCTTTTAATCTATAATCCTTTCTTTGTTAACCAAACTAAGACTCTCCTGTAGAATTTTTCACACCCTGAATTTGCTGATGGCATTTCATTGGCGTTATTTAAAATAAATGTCTCCCATATTTGTTGTAAAATGGAAGTTAGATCTTGAGGCTTGGTTAGATTGGGCCAGAATATTTTTTTTAATGGAGGTACTGGACTTCGTACATGCCAAGCGTGTGCTCTCCCACTTAGCTATACTCACCCACCTTGGCAAGAATACTTTATACATGGCGCTGTGTATTTCCCATCCTGTTAGGTCAGGAAGCGCACACTGATGATGTGTGTGTTTGTGTGTGTGTGCATGTGTACGTGTGTGTGTGTGTGTTTGGGATTGATCTGTGGGTTCAAGTGTGTCCAGGCTAGATCACCGATTACAATTTTCCCCAAAAAACTTTTAATTTTTTGGTTTTAGCAGCCAATAACAATATGGCCTAGATTCATCATGTCTTTAAGTGCTACAAATGGTGATACTGTAATTCTATCATCATTTTAGTATTAACTAGAATTTTCACATTACAAATAATTTATCTTATCAAACATTTAATTACCTTGAGCTATAGATTCTGCAGGAAAAGCAGAGAAGATGCTTGATTATTTTCCTTTTAATTCAGTTTTCAGAATATTGATTTGGGGCCTAAGCATCCTTTGAATGTTAATACTTTTAAGACTATATATACATATATTTTACATCAGCGTTAGGTTTATAGTAAAACTGAGAGGAAGGTACAGAGATTATTTTTTTATCTCTTGTCCCCATATGCCCCAGGTTCCCACTATTCCCGGTTTACTGGGAGTTTTTGTTATGAATGAGTATTGGAAGTTGTTAAATGATTTTTCTGCATGTACTGTTATGATTACATGGATTTTTTTTTCAGTCTGTTGCTGTGGTAGATTACACTAACTGATTTTTAAATGTTGAACTAATCTATATGTAAATGAGGTATCGAGTGTTAACTTTTAGCACCATTCTTAAATCCTGTGCATTACTATATTCTATGATTTCCAATATATTATATTAGGATTTTTTGTTGGTTTTTTGTTTGTTTGTTTGTTTTTCTGTGTTTTTTTTTCGCTTTGTTTTGTTTTAACAATTTGACTTTCAGTTTTGGCAAGGGGAGCAGTTTCAAGTTACCACATGTGTATTTTTACTATAAATCTCAATAGTCCTTTTGTTTTCCTGTTTTTCGGAGGATCAGTGTAAACATTCTCTTTTGGAACATTTTCTAACCCAGTCTTGAAATCTGTCATTGCCTCCAAGGATTTGTGCAAAATATATGTCAAAGGGGTGTTCATCACTATACAGTTGGTTCTAAGGTACTACTTTAATGAGTTAGGGTACTTCTGTGGAACAATTCTATAGAGATTTCTTCCAAGAAGCCACATGGAAAACATAAGCTTCTTAAATTCATCTCTGAAATACCCTGCAGAAAATATTATATGCACATCAAGGGGAAAAGCTAGGCCACAGGTTATCTGAGATTTCTGGAGAACACATAGAGGATTAGATTATAATATTTTTCTCTAATAAAGTGCAGGGAGCTATAATAAAATAAGCACTGGTGGTGAACAAGGGTGGGAAGAGCCATAGGATGACATTCAGCATGAATGCCACAGACACTTTTAGGGGGAAAAAAAGTTGTGGTTACAGCCAGAGAGTGAGGGGGAAATTCATGAAGATGGAGAGAAGAAAGTTGACAGCACATTGGAATGAGTACAATAAAGTCTTATTTCAGTGCAAAAGGTTTCAACAAAATTAACTATCTTATCCGAGATACCTAGAAAATAGATTCTGAAAAAACGGCAAATTGCTCCCTAGCCTGGGAATAGAAACAAACATCCAGAGCAAGGAAGCCCACCGAATTCCAAATATGGTAAAGCCAAACATGTCCACCACAAAACACACTGTAATTAAATTATTAAAAGTTGAAGACAAGTAGAGAATCTTCAAAGCAGCAAGAGAAAAATGACTTCTTACATACAGCAGAACCTCTATAAGACTGTCACTAGGTATTTTTGGAAGAACCTTTACAGACCAGAGAGAAGTAAAATGATATATTTAAAGTGTTGTAGGAAAGAAAACAATCTACCAACCAAAAATACTCTACCCTGCAAAGCAGTCCTTCAGAATCACAAAGAAGATAAAGAGGTTTCCAGGCAAGCAAAAGCTGATTAGACTGGTCTAAAAATAAATGTTTAAGGGATTTATTAAAGCTGAAGTGAAAGGATGCTAACTAGTAACAGGAAAACATGAAAATATAAATCCTACATATAGTTAAATTATGAATACCTAATGTTATAAAAGTGGTGGGAAAATCACTTACAACCTTAGTATAAAGGTTATAAGACAGATTTATTAAAAATAACTATAATCACAATAATTTTTTCATGGATACATAAAGTAAGTAGATATAAATTTTGACATCAAAAATAAATGTAAAGGTGAAGGTACAATTTTTTTTTAATTTTTTAATTTAGTATAGTCAGTTTACAATCCTGTCAATGACATTTTTGGATTTGAAACCAAAGACAAAGGGAACAAAAGCAAAAATAAATAGATAGGACCACGTCAAACTAAAGAAAGGAATCCATCAACAAAATGAAAAGACAACCTACAGAATGGGAGGAAATATTTGCAAATTACATATCTGATAAAGGGCTAATATCCAAAATATATAAGGAACACAATTTAGTTTAAAAATAGGCAGAGGATCCGAATCAACATTTTCCCAAATGGCCAACAGTTACACGAAAGGGTGTCCAATGTCATGAATTATTAGGGAAATGCAAATCGAAATCAAAATGAGATATCACCTCACACCTGTTAGCGTGGCTATCATGAAAAAGACAACAGATAACAAATGTTGGGAAGGTTTTGAAGATAAGGTAACACATGTGCCTTGTCGATGGGAATGTAAATGTTTTATGTAACGGGGAAGCCATTACATAAAACAGTATGAGGGGTCTGGAAAAATTTTAAAACCGAACTGCCACAGGATCCAGTAATCCCACTTCTGGGTATATATCCAAAGGAAATTAAAGCAGAATATCAAAGAGATATCTGCTACTCCTGAGTTATTACAGCATTAGCCATTCACAATAACCAATATATGGAAATCACCTAAGTGTCCATCAATAGATGAATAAATAAAAACTACATGATATATATGATATACCAATTGAATATAATAATAATATTCTCTATATATTCAGTTGAATAATAATACTCAATATATATTGAATATTGATATATACTAATATTTATACATTTGAATATTATTCATTCATTAAAAAAAAAGAACTGTCATTTGCTACAACTTGGATGGACTTTAGATCATTATGCTGAGTGAAATAAGTATACAGAGAAAGACAAATACTGCATGGTATCACTTATATGATGTACCTAAAATAAAGTGAAACTCATAGAAAGAGAAAGTAGAACCTGGTTGTCAAGGGCTAGGGCTGAGTGGCGAGGCAAATAGGAAGAAGTCAATCAAAACATAGAGACTTTCAGCTATAAGATAAAAATGATTGAGGATTTAATGCATAGCATGACAACTATAGTTGATAACACTGTACTGTATAACTGAATATATTAAGAAAGTAGAACTTAATGGTCTCATACACACAGAAAAGATAAATATGTGAGACCTTGAATGTATCAACTGAATAGAGGGGAGGAAACTTCACAATGCGTATGTATATAAAATCATCACAATGTACACTTTAAATATCATGATTTATTTGTCAGTTATGCCCCCAATACAGCCAAAAAAATAAAGAAACAGATACAGAAGGAAGATCTACATGCTATAATTTTATTGGGAAATGCTATCCCAGGGAAGCAGAAAAGAGCAAATGACTCAATAATTTCAAGGTCCCAGCATTTCTGTGATTCTTTCTGTCATGCTTCCTTCCTTCTGGAAACTTGGAAGCTGCTTCAGCTCCAGACATTAGGTCTACCTCTAAGTTGGAAAGAAGAGAGGATGAAGATGATCTAGATCATTTTCCTTCTATCAGGGAAACAAGCTTACGCAAAACTCCAACAAATTTCTAATTATGTAATGACAAGAAGCTACCCTGGATGCAAGGACATTAGGGAGGTGACACATTGATAGAACTCCAAGCCAGGCTCTCGATAAAAGTGGGGGATATATGCAGGGCACACAAATGACAGTATGTGCCCCCAAAATGAGTTGATTTATATCATTTTCCATAGTATTTCTGGGATATAAACAGATATGTGTTTGCTTAATCATACATGTCAGTATGCAGCTTTGCATTTTAATTTATTCACTCGTTTTTGAAATTAGAATACGCAAAAGATTCAAACAAAGCAAATTATTAAGAATATTATTAATATACTCTGGAAACATTCTCTAAGGGCTCTCACACTATTTAAAGATTACAAGCACAGATCACTACATCGTATAATCCTAAATTTCTAGCCTTACTGAATAAGCCTCAGATCAATAAAAGCATGTACATGTTAAAACTCCAGTGGAAACAACAAGAACCAGTTTAAACTCTCTCTATCCTTCAGCTATTTTCCCTAAGAGCCTGGAGGGGCAGACCATTTTAACTCCAGTAGCCAAGGATCAATTCTCCATTTTAACAGCAAATTACTCTTGCAAAGAAACAATAGCTTCAAGAGCGATTGAATCAAATATTTTAATTGGCTGACATGGATCACTTGCTCAGAAACACCGCTTAAAACTGCACGTTCCATCTCCTTCTCACTCAGACTGACTGTCTCTAATAGGGTATATGTATGCCTATAAATGATTTACTGCACAATGAAAGTTAAGCAGTAAAAGGCAGCTAAGTAAAATAAAGCTGTTACCGTTCTTAGACTATCCTTTAGATGGAAATAGACTGACATTCAAGCTCTTTATTTTCTTTAAATACAAAATATTTTTACATAATAGTCAGTATTTAAATGAATTTGGTCTTTTAAGTTACCTGAAATCTATAATAAACAGGGTAGCCATGGTAACTCTTGACTGTCTTGCCTGGGGTGCTTAAGTAGCTTGAGAGAAACTACAGAAAATAATTGGTTTAATAAAAATGATTTAAGCACCTTTTGTTAAAATTATATCATCATATATCTAGGACAATTATGATCTCTAAAACAGGCACATTTCTGGGAAAAGAAATTCATGCATCCCAAACTCAATGCTGAATATTGGTGGTTCATTTTTACAACATATTTTTGGTCTGTGTTTCTTTGGTTGCCTATTGATAATCAATCTTGAGAATGAGACCAAGTTTGCTTTAAATAAAATAACATTATTATTTGAGTGTACAGTGATTGCTAAAAATCTTTTCTTAAATGTGTTTTTCTTCTAATGAATGACAAAAATGTATGAATTTTTCATTAACTGTTGGAGAAAAATTTCATTATCCTTTTTTAAAATATAAAATTCTGAATTATGTTTGGTTAGCATTCAACTGACAGTAGAATACTGTTGTAAGTTGAGAATACAATCTTATATTGCAAATGATTTTCTAAAAGACATGTCTTTTATGAAAAAGGCATTTAGCAATTTTTTTGTGTGATTGCAGCAAGAATCTGTACCTGTTTCACCAATATAATTCTGAAGACTTATGTGGGTTTAGGTGTACTGAGAACATATACACTTATGTATATATATTTACACATAGATTTAATGATGTCACAATTTTGAATGTTTAAAGCCATAAAGTGAGGTACATTTAGCATTAGAACAACATGGGTTTGAACTCCTTGGGTGCATTTACACATTTTTTTTTCCAACAGCAAATAATATAGTATTACATGATCTGAGGTTGGTTGAATCCAAGGATACAGAATCGAGTATAGGGAGGAACTTCATATATGGAGGACTGACTATAAACTATATGCAGATTTTTTTTACTGTGCATGGAGGGGCAAATGTATTCATATTTATGACAAGTCTTTTAAAGAAGTAAAAGCTTGGTGTTTTATCTATCAAGTCAAAAAAAAAAAAAAAGTAAATTGCCCTGATTGTGGACCTTCAACATGGAGCAAGCAGGACTGGAGTGTTTGCTAGGCTCAGGCTGGGACAGGCACCAGGGTGGCTGAGGGATGCCAGGCAGCCACTTAAGAAGATCTTACTGCCTTTTCTGTCCTGCCTCAGGAGCAAGACAGCACGCATACTCTCCTCATGAGGGGCATTCAGGCTTCCCACAGCCTTCCTGTTAGTCCCAGCGGACTCCAACCAGCCGAAGGGGCTTGCTTGTCTTCCCTGTTTGGGACCTGCACACTGGGTCACTCAGTATGTAGCTCAGATGACTAACTCCCCAGGGAGGGTGTCCACCATGTAACCTCCCTTTTCTACTGAGTCCCCTCCCGGGGGCACAAGTCCTCCCCTTGTCGCTTCTTTTCCCTTCCTACTTTATTCCACATGGATCTTTCCTGCAGCTTTTGTTGTACAGGAATCTTTCTGCCAGTTCCTACATAGCGTTCAGTGAGAATTGTTCCAAATGTAGGTGTATGTTTTATGTGTCTATTGGGGGAGGTGAGTTCCACATCTCCTACACTGCTATCTTGATTGATATCCTTACAGTTTTTGTGTTTGAAAATAAGTGAGACAAATTTTGATTTCAACTGCTCCTGTGGTTGATACAACCATCCTGTAAGTTATCCTTGAGTATTAGTGATGATGGTAATATCTCCCTGAATATTGGATACAGTTCAACCTATGTGTACATGCACAACACGATGATTCAGATTATTAACGCCGGCAAACACTTCTCAGCTTCGAATTCTAGCTCCATTGTGTACCTGTGTGACCCAACATGAGCTGACTGGCCCATCTGTGTCTTTGACTCCTTATCAGCAACATTGGAATCTTAAATGTGTTTGCTTTGTAGGATTATCGAAAAAAGATAAATGAACTAATCTATGTGAAGTATTTAAAACAATTTCTGGCACCTAACGTGCTGAAATCACTCAATCGATAATTAGCTGTTTATTATGCCCTTATGGAATAGACCATTTATCTACGCTTTAACGAAATTGCTGCTTAACATTTGGTGATTGGTATCAGTGCTTTTTGGCCTGTTTTTATATTGTACAATTTAATGATGCTTATATTTGAACAAATTGGAAGACACTTTTTGAGCGATGTCCTTTGAGTTCATGCTGCTTTACTTAGCACAGCTGTTATCATTTACATATTAAAACCACCTCAATTCATTTTTTTTTTTTTGTCAGCTTGTTTATGCCAGCTTTCTTGTAATTACAAAAGCAAATACTGGCACGGAAATCTTATGATAGCACCATGTTAAAAATTTTGCTAACCATATAATTCAATGTTTATATCTTTTAAGTTTGTCCCCAAGTAAAACACAATATTAAAGTAAAATCTCATAAAATATTCTCTCATGCTTCTGAAAATGCTTCAGAAAATGCAGTCTTAAAAAAGGTTCCTGGAGGAGTTTCTGCTTTGAAATTTTTGTACAATTCTTTAAGTCTGCTTGATTCTGTTTGTACACTAACCTGTTTGGATTATGACATGACCAGTTAAACTGTGTATTCTGTACTTCATAAAAAGCAAATTGACAATACACAGCTGACGCAACAGTTCACAACTAACAACACAAAATAATCCAACTTTTTGATACTAAGTTTATAAGTTTGATTACTTTGAGAATGCACTTACCTCATATAAGAATTTCCATAATTTTCATAATTGCTACAATAATTTAAATATTTCACTTATGGCTCATATATAGCCCAGGATTTAAATACTTGAAAAATTATAACAATAATAAAAGAGAAAACTATTTACAAGAAAATAAAGTGAAAATAGAAATAATCATTTACAAATTTCTTACAGAAATATAACATTTACTTAGTGGGATACAATAACCTACACAATTTTTTAATGAGATGCTTTCTGTAAATCTTTATATAGATGGTTGTCACTTGGCTAAGGACAGCACAGAGCGATATTTTTTGTTATAGTCCATTTTAAAGAGCTCAGGGAAAGACAGATTCATCATATACATTCTGCATAGTGGAGTAATCTTATATAGATATATAATTACCTCCTCTTAATTACTGTGGCATAAAATAGAGTAAGTTTTTGGGAAATAAGCTTGTGCATATTCGGGTGAAATCTACAGCTTATGTTGGACTTGCTGTTTCGTCACTCCGTTAGCCAGTCTCTGCATTTAGGTCAACACCACATACATGGAGTAAATCCTTTATTCTCAAATAGAGTACTCTCTCTGTCTTTTGTATAAACATCTTTTGTACAGACACCTTTTGTACACATAATCTGCATTATTTTTCTCATTTAGAACCAAAAAAGAACATCAATCTAAGTATATGCATTCTTTGTCTGTTCCTACTTTCTTCCCACCAAAGGTCCGTTATACAAACTTATCACCAACAATCCTCGTTTCAAATCCTATAAGTTAAAATTCTCTAGGTCTTAAGAATCATATTCAATTTTTTTTAAACAGTCACATTTCCAAAATTTTTATTTTCTCCCTATCCAACAGACCAGTGGTTCTGTCGAACTTCAGCTATCTCAGAATTCCCTAGAGGGCTTGTCATACACAAATGGCTGGATCTCTTCCAAAAGTTTTAGTTCAGTATGTCTAGGACAGGGCCTGATAATTTACATTTCTACCAGATTCCCTTATAACACTGTTGGTCTGGAGACCACACTTTGAAAACCAGTGTTCTAAATCAACAGGGTTACAACCACTGTCTCCTCTGAACTGCCATGCTTAACACTCCTTCTGTCCTAAGTTACTTTAGCAATTTTTAAAAAAAAATTTCATGTATATGTTCCATGTCTCTTCCTATATTTTTAGTGTTGGAATTTCAGAGCCAGCATCTTAAATACCTCTTATCATTAGAACTCTAGAGGGTACCATATACAAATTAGATACGTAGGAAAAATAATTGCTATTCCTACTAATGGTGGTAATTACTGGGTTATTTAAAAATGTTTTGTAGGCAGAATATAAATCCTGCAGCCTTTTTAGCTTATTAATATGTTGAATTATTTTAAAATTACTATTTAAGAATGTTTCATAGAACATTTTATTCATTTCTAAAACCATTAATTAATTTCATAACACATTAATCATATTTTTATTCTTTTTTACTCTGTAAAATTGATGTTTTTATAGCTCTTTGATGTAGAAAATGTCCTAATATCTGTGAAGTTCCGTGAGGACTTTACAGTATTTGGACATCATTACTTCCTCTTCTAAGCAAGGGATAATGAAAACAAGTAGATTTTTAATTTTTAATTTTTATTTATTTAGTTTATATCCATGATCTGAGAATTCTCTCCTCTATTATAATATCTATATGGTACTTGAGGACTCAGTTAATGAAAGTATGTAAACATGTAACTGTTTTAAAGTACTTAGTCTATAAGATGAAATAAAAATAAGGAGACAGAAATATTACCTCCATTCCTTCATTCGCTGAGTGTATGAGCTTGGAGAAGTCATTTGATTCTTCAAGCGACCGGATTTCTTTGAAAAATAAGATGATGGATGGATTTCATACTAGGTTGACAGTACTAATTAAACATTAAGGGCTTTAGAACAAGCTTAAAAATGGCTTTATATTTTATAAGATTAATACCACAATAATGGCATTTTCTTATAGAAATATGGTCAGCATATGGGAAATAATATTCACAAAATGAAAAATGCAAATTTTAATTCTACCACAAATTTCCAAATCACTTCAAGGAAGTAAATAAAGCTGAATTATGAAAAATACAATTCATTAGTTAATGCCAGCATGTTGTAATTACAAAGTCAAAATATGTCCAGTTGCAATCACCACTGTTTACTGAGTTCACTTGCACAAATCCGATGAAACTTGACATAATCAGTCTATTGGTTTTCTTTGTATTTACAGACAGAATGGATTACTACATTACTCACTGATATTTTAATGTAAAGAATAAAAATTTAAAATTTAAAATTTGTGCTAGGCAGAATTCTTAAAATGCTTTGTTCTCTCCCAAAGTTCCTATCCCTGGGGTTATTTAATCAGGCACTAATCTAGGTTCTGCTGTGAAGGGTCTTTGCAGATGTAATTACACTTACTAGTCAGCCGACCTTGAAACAGAGAGATTATGCTGGATTATCCAGGTGTCATCAGTGTAAGTACAGGAGAACTTCAAAACAGAAAGGAACTGCTAAACCATCAGAGAGGGGCAAAGAAAGAGGAAAGGAGAAGAGACATAAGGTAGAAGAGGAGATCAGAGATGTTCTAAGCATAAGAAAACTTTGACTAGTCACTGTTGTCATTGAAGCTAGAGTAAAGAGACCATGAATCTTGAAATGCAGCTGATCCCTTGAAGCTGAGAATGACCCCAACCAGCGATTAGTGAGTAAATAAGACATCCAATCCTACAGCTGCAAATAGTGCCAACACTGAATGGACTTGGAAGTAGATTCAGTCCCAAAACCTCCTGAGAGAAGCGCAACCCTACTGACACCTGATTTTTACCTTGTGAAAGACAGAGCAGAACACCCCTTAAGCTGAAATCTGGGACTTTGGTTTAGAGGACTGTGAAATAATAAAAAGCTGCTTTAAGTTGCTAAATTTATGATGATACTTTGTTATGCAAGCAGTAAAAAACTAATACACCATCCCATTTGATAAGTTTTGCATTTCTTTATTGGGGAGTACTGATACAGCTCTTTCTATAGTTTTGCAGTTTTATTTAGATAGTTAAAATAAATCAATAGACAATGAATATTAAATTACTGTAACAATATTTTCCTGCATTCAATGTATTTTACAACCATGTTATGAAGGTTAAATTTTCATAAAAAAGATTTAAAGGGGGTTTCTGTTTTCATACGTAAGGAGCTTGGAAATTACCACTCCATCTTCACAAATAAAAACCTGCACAAAATGAAAAATCAAAACTCTTTTTAGATCCATATGAGAATTGAGGTCATAGGACAAACCACTGACCCCCAAACTGGAGAGACAGAAAGTCATTACAGAAAAATAAAATTCTAGAGCAAAAATCTCCATGGATACCAGTTGGTGGGGTAAGAAAACCTGAATTGTAATTAGCAAATTACTGGAGGCTCGATGTGAACAAGTCTGAGAGTTAAAAACTCCAGAGCAACTCAGCCATTAGGGACTCTCATAATTTTGTGAGATTTATCTTCAGGGACTCAATCAGTTTCCAAGAGTAATTGTCAATGAAAAACCCACCCATACAAGGATGAGGGAAAAAGAACCATTTTGAAATATGTCAGAACTCTCTTTTCCTAAACAAGGTCTGCCCCTCAGGGGGAAGTACTTAACCAGAGTCTAACTTATTACAGTATTATCAGAGACTAACTGATGTGCGGGTAGGGAAACAGTTGTGAAGTCCACCGTCCAGAGGCACGGGGCACTCAAGCGCTGTGATGTAATCACAGGACTCTAGCCCACATGCCTTCACCACACAGCCTGGTGGGCTGCAATAACCCTGGGTCAAGATGCTGCCTTAATACCATCAGTAAGAGATGCAGCAGCACATCCAGCACAATATTTGGCCTTGTCAGCTTTTGAATAAGAACCATTAGTGAACCATGAAAAGTCAGCATCACCCAAAGTACTTCCCTGCAGATCTTGGCAAAGAGTTAGGGGGTGACTCACCTGCGTTTTGCAGCCATAAGGGACTTTCTCAGTGATGGAGAGGAAGATAGTAGCTGAGTCAAGGTCACTGTTACGCAAAAGAGTTACGTGAGGAGCAGTCATTAAAAAGGTGAGACAGCTGACTGAGAAATGTTGAGTGTGATGAGAATTCAGGAGAGCTTTTACTTCATGAAGTGCAAAATGGTTAAAGGGAATCCTACAATGATTTTCTTGTGGCATAGGGTCCAGCTGTTGGCTACAGTACCCAATGTGTCAATTGTGGTATCTGTGTTTTGGGGTGAGCATCCCAAGGGGATCCCCTCCCTTTTCATATACTAAAAGGAAAAAAGGAATCTGGTCATTGGGATGCCCAAGGGCAGGTAGTTGCATCAAACTCTCCTGTAAGGCCTTAAAACCTATGTCATCTTGTTATTCCCATAAAATTGCATCAAGGTTGTTATTGCTTAGTAAATTATGGCCATAAGAAAAAAAATTGGAATCCAGTTTATGCAATAATCAATTAGACCAAGAAAACCTTGCAGCTGATGCTGACTTTGGCATTTTGGGTAACCTGGGACACCATGAAGGTGTAGCCTTTGTTCTCACATCAGGTGCCCGAAATATCAAACCTGGGTTCGGCCAAAGTGATATTTTTCTTTAGTGACTCAGTATTCCTCTAAGGCTAAAAGCGTTAGCAAGGAGATGCTCTCTTCCTGTGAGGAGGTTTGAGAAAGAGAGTAAAGAAGCAAGTCCTCCACATGTTGTAACAAAGAGAATCTCAAGGGAGCTTTGTATCATCCAGGTCAGCCTTCGGATGTGTGAGAGACACAAAGGACTTTATTCACATAAAATTCTGAAGCATTACTGTTGAGGTAAATAATATTTTTTTCCCAATTGAAGGCAAAACGTTATTGGCTGGCTTTGTCAGCTGGAAAACTAAAGGATGCACTGCACGAATCATTCACAGTGGAGAATACCCTTCAGATGGAGACTGATGTTAGTAATGCATTAGGGTTGGGAGCAACTGGCTTTTGAGGGATAACAATGTTGTTCATTGCTCTGAGGTCCTGGACAAAACCTCCACCCTCGGTCCTCAGGTTTTCTCACTGGCAAACGTAAGAAGATTAAAGGAATAACACAGGCATGTTGAGGCTTTGAGCCCTGTTCTTCTCTATTAGGGGCTCTGTGCCGTGAGGTGCTTCTTTACCTCTAGAATATGGGTTACTTCTGGTAAGAGGTTTAGAGAAATCTACCTAAATCTTGATGGGAGGTGTACTGCGAATTTTGCCAATATCAGCGGGGAGATTTTGCCCATAAGGAGGGTGGTATCTGATTTAATAGGAATACACAATCATTGTTCCAGAATCAGCTTTAGTTCCACCAGAGACAAAGGGGATAAACTATGTTAAAGGGTCATTGAATTCATCTGGTTAGTTACTTTGATGACTACGCTCATGTTCTAGAATTTTTTCTCCCTTTGGAAGAAAGAAATTCCAACACAATATTTCTATAAGAAGTCTCATCTTAATAAATGGATAAGGATAGAGGAACGAAAGAGAAAAGTGCATTTTTCAAAGCGCCTAAATGAAGGGGTATAGGGGAATAGGTTCAGAGACAGGAACCTTGGGAGGTTCATTCGGGGTCACCAGTTATTGGACTGTTTTAGTTCTGAGGCAAGGACTGCTTTACAGTCCCAGAGCTGAGCACTGAGATTGTGGCTATGGTGTTAATTAGGACTGGGAGAGTTTCAGCTCCGATCAGGGGAAATGAGTCTCCAAAGTGATTAAGAGGGAGGACTGGGAAGAGCCCCTATATTTCTGCAGAGTCCCATCACTGAGTATTGGGAGGATGTTGGAAAGGCTGGTTAGAAGGCTGAAGTATCTGAAGCACTTAAATTTGTCTCTTTTCCAAGATCCCAGCTCTTTGAAATAATTGCATAAACTAGGAGTGTTTCGTTTTCATTTAGGGGCCTTCACTTGCTGCAGTTGAAGACTTAGAACTTCAGTGGTCTTCCTTTTTGGTGACTCACCTAGAGTGTGAGAGAGCTGGTTTGACAGATCAGCTAAATCTGGAGTGGACACAGTTTTCCATTCCATCTGCGTCCTTTTTACTAGAAGGAAAAGTTTCTGGTTCATCCTTTTATTTCTCATAGAATTCAAAGCTGCCTGTGTGGAATCAACATCTGAAAGAAGACTGGAATTTTCCTTAAAGACAATCTGAATTGGATTGTAATAGTTGTGAACAGATCCAAGGGTGTGCAAGTCTGAATTCTGCTCCAATCGACAGGCTTTCGAAAAGCCCTAGGAACTTCCCCATGCAGTTGCCTAGGCATTGCCAGAGCCTGGCCATATAATACGTTATCTGACTGGTCTCCTGGTTGTAATTTTAGAGACCTCGCAGGATTTTCTCAATTAGCAGTTTCTATCCAATGCTGGGACCACCTTTCACTGACAAGCATATGAACTTGCTGATATAAGTTAGAGAAACCAGGTTGATACCTTTAAATGACTATATTAAATTTCTCAGCAAATCTGTGAGGATCTTTGGTACTTGGAGAAAAATCTTTACCTATGGCTTACAGTTCAGATTTCGTCCAGGGAATAAGAAATTAAGGATTTAGCCTCTGGATCTTCAGAAGGCTTCATTTAATTTATTTTTATTTATTTATTTTTTTTGGGTGGGGGAGGCAATTAGGTTTATTTATTTATTTTGAATGGAGGTACCGGGGATTGACCTAGGACCTCATGCATGCTAAGCACACGCTTTACCACTGAGTTATACCCTTCCTGTAGACAACTTAATTTTAAAAGGACAGGTTTGCTAAGTTCAGAGGAAAACATGGGAGGGAGGAGAATTTCAGAGAAAATGGAAAGTTCAGTGAGAGAATTAGTTTGTTGGGACTGAAGGTCTAGAGGAGGTGAAGGAAAAGAAGGGAAGGAAAGGTGATGGAAGAGAACTTGAGACAGAGAAGGGAAGAGAAGCAAGGGGCTTCAGAAGTTTTACCATTGTTTGTTTTGCCTCAGTTAATCTTAAACTCTTATTTTGCAGAGAGGCATTTTTGGTTCCTGATAAAGTTCGGAAGCCTCAAAATACCAACTGAAATAGGTGTTCTGTTCAGTTTCAAAAATTTTAGAGCTACGGTGGTCCCATTCAGTTTTAACAAAAGTGAGTTTGGGGATTTCAAGTTTCCCATAATGGCCATGCTTTTCTAAATTGTATTTGCTCAGGTTGGTTCCTTTAGTTGGAAACAGACAAGGCAGGACCATGGTTGATTCAAAACTGCCAAAACTTACAAGCAAAAATGTTGTCCTCCAGTAGGTGAATGTATAAGAAACTATGTTACATTCAGACAATAGAGTATTATTCAGTGCTAAACAGAAATGGACTACTAAATCATGAAAAGATACAGAGAAAACTAAAATGTTTACTACTAAATGACAGAAGCCAATCTGGAATGCTACCTATTGTATGATTCCAACTATATGAAATGCTGGAAAGTACAGAACTATGGAGACAGTAAAAAGATAAGGGGTCTTTAAGATTCATTTGGGAGATAGAGATGAATAAGACAAGAACTTAGGATTTCTAGGGCAGCAAATATATCGATGTCTGAAACAATTGGTGGATTTATGTCACTATGCATCTGTCCAAACCCACAGAATGCACAACAGCAAGAGTGAGCCTTAATGTGAACCCTCCCACACTGCTGGTGGGAATGCAATTTGGTGCAGCCACTGTGGAAAACAGTATGGAGATTCCTCAAAAGACTAAAAATTGACTTACCATAGGATCCAGTAATCCCACTCCTGGGCATATATCCAGAAGGAACCCTACTTCAAAAAGATGCCTGCACCCCAATGTTCATAGCAGCACTATTTACAATAGCCAAGATATGGAAACAGCCTAAATGTCCATCAACAGATAACTGGATAAAGAAGAGGTGGTATATTTATACAATGGAATATCATTCAGCCATAAAAAAGACAACATAATACCATTTGCGGCAACATGGATGTCCCTGGAGAATGTCATTCTAAGTGAAGTAAGCCAGAAAGAGAAAGAAAAATACCATATGACATTGCTCATATGTGGAATCTTAAAAAAAAAAAAAAGAACATAAATACAAAACAGAAGCAGACTCATAGACATAGAATACAAACTTGTGGTTGCCATGGGGGAGGAGGGTGGGAAGGGACAAACTGGGAGTTCAAAATTTATAGATACTGACAGGCATACATAGAATAGACAAACAAGATTATACTGTATAGCACAGGGAAATATATACAAGATCCTGTGGTAGCTCACAGCAAAAAAAAAATGTGACAATGAATATATATATGTTCATGTGAAACTGAAAAATTGTGCTTTACACTGGAATTTGACACAACATTGTAAAATGACTATAACTCAATAAAAAAAAAAGAGTGAGCCCTATTGTGAGATATGGGTGATAATGATGTGTCAATGTAGGTTCATCAATTACACAAATGTACCAGTCTGCTGGGGGATGCTGGTAAGCAGGCAGCTGCTCATGTATAGGGCAGTGGGTACTGGGATATCTCTTTCCCTCCCTCTAAATTTTGCTGTGAACCTAAACTGCTCTAAAAAATTATTTAAAATTTATTATGTTAATATAATGTATAATTATATACTATTTAATATATACATTATATGCATAAATTTAAATAATATATTTAAAATATTCAAAGGAACACATCTTTTTAGATACAGTATGATTAAATGACAAAGTATAACTCACTATATAAGTTGAAACTGTAGTAAGACATTTCAAGATAATTGGATAATTACGAAATTATGAAAGTTCAATATGACAAGCACATATCCAAGAAGAAGTTGTAGCAAGACTGAATCCAGTTTGAATTTCAAAGTCCTTTCAATTTTTTTTTATATTTTATGATAATCCTTACCATTTGGGGATATCAGGAAATATCCTGCAAAATTTAACCACCTTATTATATTTTTCTCACAAGGCAGGAGAAGCAAGCAAAGATCAGCATTCTTGTCTAGGGACTCAATCAGGGCTCATACAATTGAGCAGACTTTGTACTTTATGTCATTACTAAGACTTGCTCTTCATAGTTTAGATCAAAGTAGTAAACAAACCTGTGTATGTACATTAGCAAATACGTCTATGGTAGCCATATGGGAATATGCATAGATACACATAGAGATGCATCTACAATTTCACCCTCTGTTATATGGTTGTATTGCTCAATTACTCAAAATTTGTTTGGAAATACAGCATAATTATAAATTCACTAGCACAGCAGCTTTCCTTTCAGTTAAACAAAGAAAATATACCAAATAGTAACCAGATTTCTATCTGGTTTAAGCAAATATTTTGTAACGTGAGTTTCTCAAGCTATGTTTATTAGCTTTGTGCCAAGCTAATCTTCCTGTTCATGATAACATTGATGAGAAAATGACTTTGTTAATTATCTTAGTGTCAGATCTGAACTGTTGTCAATTGTATACACATACATACGTGCTACAGATCTCACAGCTCTCAAGGTATCAGGTGAGGAAATCACATATGAAGCATTTAATAAATTTTTCTCTGAGTGCATATATCTTTTCATATTAGAGTTCCCTCCAGATACATGCCCAAGAGTAGGATTGCTGGATCACACGGTTAGTCTATTTTTAGTTTTTTGAGGAATCTGCATACTATTTTCTATAAAGTTGCAGTATATTTGTACCATGGAATACTAATCAACAATAAAGAGAACAAAATAGTGCTGCTTGCAGCAACTTGGATGGACCTGGAGATCATCATTCTAAGTGAAGTAAGCCAGAAAGAGAAAGAAAAATACCATATGATATCACTTATATGTGCACTTAAAAAAAAAAAGAAAAGAAAAAAAGTGGACACTTGTGAACTCATCTACAAAACAGAAACAGTCTCGCAGACATAGTAAATAATTTTATGATTCCTGGAGGAAAGCGGGTGGGAAGGGATAGATTTGGGAGTTTCAGGTTTGCAAATGTTAACCACTACATATAAAAATAGATTAAAAACAAATTTATGAACAGCACAGGGAACTATATTCAGTATCTTGTAACAACACTTAATGAAAAAGAATATGAAAATGAATATATGTATATATATGCATGACTGGGACATTATGCTGTGCACCAGAAATGGACACATTGTAACTGACTACACTTCAATAAAAAAATAAAAAAACAAAAGAAGAAATTCTCCCTGGGATCCTCAGACAGTATTTCATTGATAAACACTAAACAGAAGCAAGATATTTTCTGTTTTTCCCCCATTTCTTATCATAGTCATTTGTTTATGATAAAGCCAAGATGATAGCTATGAATGCTATAATCATAGGAAAAGCAAAAATTTAGTAGAAAACTTCTAGTATAAAATACAGACATGTAATTTCATCTAGTTGAGAAAATCTACACCATTCAATATTTTATCTTAACATTTTTGAAAAGTTGGATTTCTCACTCTGGAATCATTTGGTCTTCTGAGCATTATGGAAAAAATTTATGGGGAAACAAAGTGACCAAGTATCATCTTGACTCCTTTTCTTTCTCTCTCCTGGTGACAGAGCTTGACAAAGTGAAGCACGGAAGTCATAAGCAAAACGATGAGATATCTTTTTCCCTGGTAGTCAGAGAATGAAATTGAAGACACAGCCTCCACTAAAATCCCAATCTTCTGTATCCTTTGTCAGACTTTCTACAGAAACATCTGGTCTTCTCAGGCCACAAGCCCACTTCCCAGTGGAAGGCAAGGGAAGGGAATACTGCTGTTTGAGGGTGGGCTTCAACATGCGCTCAGTGGGGCAGCAATTATCTCCTCCATTCTGAAGTCTCATTATCTATTTTAGGACTTCTAAAGCTGTCGTCTCTACTTTTCACTCTTCCCAACAGTATACCTTTTACTCTAGCCTCAAAGTCATTCCCAGGATCATTCTGTGATGGAATATGGATGTTTGTTTGTAAGAAATAGCCTTGCAAAACACACACACACACACACACACACATACACACACAAAGCTTTTAATTTAAGGGGGAAAAAACACTATTATTCATTTCAACATTCACTCTCTAGTTTTATAAACTGGACAATGGATTGGAAAGGTAATTTAAAGAGTACGTCTAGAGAGTCGATTTGTCCATCAGAGAGGCATTCAGGCAAAACATTTGTATGCACACATTACACACTCGGTTTGAGCCGGCAGTTATTTTTTTTAAACCTTTGTCGATCAGACTGACAAACTGAATTATTCAGTGTATAGATTGGCACCAAAGAAGAAAAATAAGAAATATTGATCCTAAAAGTGCACTCACATTTCCTTTATGCTGTGATACATGATAAAGTAATGATTTGTTCCTGTATGAAAATGTGATTCAACATAAGACAGAATCAGAGTTATAGATACCGTGAAAAAAATAGGGGGCTGCCAGAGGGGTAGGGGGCAAACAAATAGGTGAGGGAGAGTGAGAGATACAGACATCCAGTTGCAAAGTAAATGGGTCACGAATATGACACGTACAGTGTGGGAAATATAGTCGATAAATATGTACTGTCTTTGGCTGGTGACAGATGGTAACTGGACTTATCATGGTGATCATTTTGAAATGTTTAGAAATATGGAATTGCTTTGCTGTATCCTAGGAATTCATCTACAGTTGAGGGTCAACTATAATTCAAAAACAAATAAACTCATAGAAAAAGAGATCAGATTTGTGGTTACAGAGGTGAGAGGTGAGGAAGAGGAAATTTGCGAAGGCAGTCAAAGGTACAAACTTCCAGTTATAAGATAAATAAGTACTAGGGATGTAGTGTACAACATGCTAACTATAATGAACTTTGCTCTATGTTATTTATGAAGGTCGGTAAGAGAGTCAGTCCTAAAAGTTCTCATCCCACAGAAAAATTGTTTTCTGTTTCTTTAGTTTTGTATCTGTATGAGAGGATGGATGTTCACTACTATTGTTGTGATAATCATTCCATGATGTATGTAAGTCAAGTCATTGTGCTGCGCACCTTCAAATTACACAGTGTGGCATGTCAATTATGGCTCAGTAAAACTGAAAGATAAATCAATACATAAAGAAGTAAATAAAAATCTATCTGTCTGTATGGCTCAAACTGGCTTCTGGAAAGTTTTCCTGAAAGTGATGGGGTGGGGGCTGCAGTTAGTGGTTGAGATCAGGTGTGAGATGGTGTGAGGACTGAGAAGTGTTCAGGAGTGTTGATACCGTTTTGGGCAGATTACTGTATATCTGTATCTCACTTTTCTTTATCCTTTCATCCATCTGAAGACAATTAGGTGGCCTTGGCTACTATGAATAATGCTGCCATGAATGTGGTGGTGGTGGTGGGGTTTAGATATATCTTCCTGATATTAATTTCATTCCTCTCAAATATATCAGGTTGATCTCAGCTCATAGGATTTTCATTCTTTCTACATTAGCCTGATGTTTATTTTAAATATGAATACCAAAATTTATCTCTTTTTCTAGTTGTTGGCTTGTCATGATATGCTATATCTTATCCAGAAGCCTGTCTTTCAATAGTTAATTTTATTTATTTTTATATATTCTCAAGTTAAAAATGTGTCTTTATGCCTTATGGAGGCCAATAAATATTCCCTTAGGAAGTTTAATAATATTAAAGTTTAGAAATTAACCCATGATTCCACTGAAGTAAAGAAACATAAATATTATCTAAGATAGACACATATATAAGAATAATAAAATGTCAAATGACTTAAAAATAATTATAAATACTTCCCAAACGCTATCGAAAATCTTTAATAACAGCTAAAACATACTGAGTGAATATTCTGTATTAGCCATTAAACATGCATTTATCAGAAAATATATCATTTTTTCTTTCAACAATGATGAAATTTGGTTGGAAATAGGACACAGTTAAGCTACCTAAGATTACATCATTAGTAGGTGAAAGATGTAGGGCTTAAAACCAGGTCCTGTGGCGTCCAGCTTGAATTTTGAACTTCTAAACTATAATATGTTCTGGAAAACGGCCTGAAAATTTCATTTCTACCCATGATATAATATATCCTTAATTACGTAGGAGAATATTTTTATTAAATCATGGAAAGTGAGAGTTTCTCTATGTTTTAGTAAAAGAAAACTGTATGTTGGTAGACCTCACTATTCTATACATATATGGAGCCATTAAGATATTTCAATCAAATTACACTCTTGACAGTATCTATGAACAAAAACAATATTTTCATGGAGAAATATCTACTTATAGATATACTGGATTGAATGATGCCCCCCCACAAATCCATGTATTTCCCAAAACTTCAGATTCTGACCTTATTTGGAAATATATCTTTATATATAAAATCAAGTTAAGATGAGGTCATCACAGTGGGTCCTAATTAAATGACTGCTGTTGATATAAAAGGACAACAGACAAAGGGACAGAGACAAAGGAAGAAAGTCACGTGAAGATGTACACAGAGACTGGCATAATGCAGCTTCTAGCCAAGGACGGCCGACGGGAGCTGAAAGGATGGCACAGAATGGCTTCTTCTCCTGTTCCTTCAGATAGAACGTGGCCCTGTAGACAACCTGATTTGGACGTCTAGGCTCCAGAACTAAGAGAAAAATGTTCCGTTGTTTGAGCCACCCAGTTTGTGCTAACGTTGTCATGGCAGCCCTGGGGGACTGGTAAAGCTTCTGATGCTGGGAAAGGGAGATACTGTAAGAGACACGTAGAAAATGGGGAAGTGGCGTTGGAACCGGGTGCTGGATAGAAGCTAGAATCATCTTGAGGCCCTTGATGGAAAAATCTGGACTGCCTTGTAATATTTCACAAAAGCTGTCTTGACCCTGTTTGATGATCATGGTTAACATGTCTCGATTTCCTGCATGGGCAGTTTGCTGAATTCACACCGCACCTGTTTGCCTCAGGCTCCAGCGCTCCAGGGCTGGAACGCCTCAGCTCAACTGCCAGAAGCCCTGATGCCAAACATCTAGAGAGGCCTCCTGCTTCCTTGGGCCTCTGGAACTGTTCAGAATACCCAGTCCACAAGAAGCCTGTGAGACCTCACTAACCACACCCCACTCGCCACACTAGGCAGCCTACGTTGCGACTTGCTCTCACCCTTTCCCCGGTGCAACCCCCTATGTGGTCGTAGGTGGAAACTTCTCCTGCCTGGAGCTGTAAGTAATAAAGAATTCTGCCTTCCCTCTGTCCGCATCATTTTGTTATGTCCACTGTTATCAGAACCCAACAAATGTTAAAGCAGTAACACATTCCTTTAAAAGACTGTTGGTAGATCTGTTGTTTTTAAAAGTAATTCTGGTGACGACTTGGAAAGAATAGGGAAGAGCAGTGGAGAGCTGTCTTAGAGAATTACATACATTATTGTGAACAGAACGTTTAAATGAGGACATTTCCAAGCAAAATGTGGAAGGTACAACCTTATCCCTTTTGGCTGCTTAGAGTAAAAGGCAAGATGTATGATAAATTAGGGAAAGAATTGTTAAGCAGAAAGAAACGGGCACCTGATGATTTGGAAAACCCTCAGGCTATCCGGAGAGCACGGTGTGGAAACAGGGCCAAGAGTGTGGATGAAAAATCTTTAGTTAAAGTTATTAGATTAGTGACTCACCGGTAGGATCGAGCATCTCAGCAGAAGCCAGGGACAGAGAAGCAGTTATCCAGGAAAGACTGCAGAGGACACTCTTATTTGATGGTGTGGATGTCCGGGAATCACATGAGACAGTGACAGGGTTAAACACAGGCGGCTTGGACTGAAAGGGACAGAGATGGGATGAAACAAAGGGAGACTGACTGTCCAGGAAGAGTATCAGATGCGGAGGGCGGAGCTCAGGGTACCTCTCTGGCCTGAGAGTGTGGGTCATGGCCCCTGTGGGTCCAGAGGACAGACTATCAAGCCAGAGAATTATCCTCAGGCATTAAAATTTAATGAATTTTCCCTGCTGGGTTTTGGACTTGCCTGAAACCCATTATCCCTTTTTTCCTTCCAACTTTTCATTTTGGAATGCGAATGCCTATTCTCTGCCTGTCCCACTTTGTAATTTGGAAGCAGAGAATTTGTTTCATGACATCACAGAGCCACAGACGGAGAGAAGTTCTGCCTTACGATGGCTCATACCCTGAGTCTCACCTCAGATCAGTATTTTACATACCAATATATATACAATTATATGAGATATACTATATAACACAAATATTAATATAATGAATTTATTAATATATAACAATACAAATTCAAATAACTTCATCATCAATGTTAAGACAAAGCTTGCGTTCATTTTGATATATACTTTTAGGTTGTTGGCACCTGGAAACAATACCAAGCAATAGAAATAACATTGCAGCTAGAATTAGAAGCCCTCAGCTCTCCTTCGAGGCTTATTCACATCCATCTCAGTTTCCTTATAATAAAAGTCACCTAACACTTGCATCACAGTGACTGTCTTGGCCTCCTGTTGCATCTGACATGAAAGTATGACATCTGTAAATAAATGTTAGCTGACCCTGAATGTTTGGACAAGTTGCAACTGTACCCTTATACAGAGGGCCACTTTAGTTGGAGAAAAGTGTATTCGGTGTGTTAAGAGCTATAAAGTTAAACAGCAGCCTACTGATCACAATGATTGACATCATATTTGTGAACAGGGCTTGTGTGCCTGCGTCAAAGTTCCCAATTCTCACTGAAATCCTAGTTTAATGCACGGCTATGTTCTTCCGTAGGGTCCCCTAGAATTTGGAGTACAATGCATTGCTATCTCGATATATTACACCTTCCTTCATGATCCATTTTTCTCCTGAAGAGATAGAAAGCATTGTCTGGTTCCTTTCATAAAGATCTCCTTGGAAGCCATGTCAGAGTTAATTAAATATTACTTTTAATGTATGATTTGCCTTTGTTACACGAACCACCTCTCCTCAGTCAATTAACATAGTTCAACATCATTTGTGCCACCAAGGCCAGGAAATACCAGGTAGCTGTTTCATTATAGCTGATTTGCATTATCATTTAGGTACTTACAAGGGCTGCCTCTAACTAATACCCCAGAGGCCAAACTTTTACCCATTTGTTCACATCAAGCGCATAAAATTGTGAGTTGTGTAAAGAAGAGAATTCAGGGAGTCTGAGAGCTCACCGAAATGATAGATCCCTCTGGGCAATGCCTTGCTTCATGCATCTTTTAGGTAGCTAAAGCCAATTAGCTAGAATTATAGTTGCATTGAATATGTAAATATACATAAAGTCTAACTAATTAGATCCTTCGGGCAGTTCAGCATCTGCGTGTGAAGCCCAGTGCTTGTAAAGAGGTTTGGAAACAAGCCCAAGGGAGGCAGGAAGGCAGGCAAGTGGGGTCTTCCAGTGGACCCTGGGCCCCTCAGCCGGTGCCTGGGGGTAGCTGTGCAGCTAAGGCTGGAGCCCAGAAGATCACTGCTTCCTCCACGGGGACAAGAACCACAAGGACTGTGAGCCCACACTACTCCTGAATCTAGGGTAGCGCTCATAAGCTTTTCACCCAAGAAAGCATCCTGTATTACTGATCTGAGCTTTTTCCCTCTTTATGCCTGTGAACCAAGACAGAAAAAGAATTGGAACTAATAATCTGAATGTACAAACTGGCCACATTTTAATGTTGTGTTATCTAAAAAATGAAAAAAAAAGTTCCCTCTAAATGTGTTGTGTAGTACAGATTTTCTTGGATGTGCTTGAGAAATTTTGTCTACTCAAGATGACTAGCGTGCACCTAAAGAAATGTGGATACTTTGCAAATGGTTCTGTTAAATCGAGCATTTGACAGCCATTGAAACTTACCTTGACCTTGCATAACCGCAAGCATCTATTCTGAATAAAGACACCAGCATGTAGACCCTTAGTCTATACACATAAAAATAATTGATCTTGCCAGAAAAGGTATGTTTTAACTCAGCTCTAGCTGCGACAGCTGCTATGATTACAAATTATCCCCACTTCAGGCGATTGAAATGCAATGGGCTCCACACTAAAATTTAGCATCACTGAAGTTTTAAGTAGGGATGAGGGTGAAGACGATAGTTAAATTAGTCGGCATTGGGGTAAGAGACAGTGAAGGCAGAGAATGTGTGAACATTAAGTGTCTTTATTACTCATTTTACATTTCATCAGGCACCACAGGCATGAAAATGCGCTCTCCTGGTTTGTTTCCTCACCCCATGACTGAGCTGCCCACCTCTTTGTTGCAGGCTTTTTGAAAAGTCACAGTCGTTAGGGGGCTCCCTAATATTTTAAGGGTAAGACTGATGAGGATTTCCTGAATAAGCTTAAGATTTGCACATAAAGATGATCTCCCTTTGTTTCATATCGGCCGTGTGAAAGTAAAAGCTAAATAAAATCATTCTATCTGAGGTCACAAACTCTCAATTTATAATTAACACTCACCAGCAAGAAAAAAGTGCCCTCGACAAACTTTGTAGTAATATATCTTATACTGCTGATCATTGTTTTTAAGTATACAAATGCAGATTTTAGGCTGGCATATTTGGAAGAGGTTCTGTATATTTCATGTCAGAGTCAGCAGTCTCAGTAGCTTGACAGATTGAATGAAGCACTGAGCTCCAATTTGGGTAACTTATCTTCCAAGTAGTTTGAGAACAGAGATCTCCTTAGTGATGCTTCAGGTTTTACAGGAGGTTATCATGACATATTCAATCAAGCTGATATTGTATTGTGCATGTTAGAGACAATCACTGGATGTGGTTTTGTTTTTGTTTTGGGTTTTGTTTTCCATAGATTGATATCAAAAGTGAGTTCATTATGCTGGGATTTTTCTGCAAGGTTTTATTCAGCAGGACTCACTGGTAGGCAGAGTACCTCGCTTGAATAAAGGGGATGTGGGTCGCGGCAGAAAGAAAATCCAGAGTGATGATGAGTAATTTTATTTGAATCACAAGCCATTTTCTCTTCACAACAGGAAGACATTACCCAGCTGAGGTGGAAATTTCAACTGAATACACAGTTTTTAGAAGACATTTTTATAGTATGTTAAAATTTCTTAAACACAGCATTCAAAGTTTCATTTTATCGATGACAGAGACGAAGCTGTCATAAAATTCAAGAAACGGGTTTAGAAAATTAATAAACTTACCGATTTGATAGAATGCATTTGAATTTTCTTAGGGAAAACAGATGGTCAGTTTTCAGAGCTCTCACAGACAATTTATACTGTACACATGGTATAGACAGGGAAACATACTCTTGCACAAATAGTTCTGTGAATTGAAAAGGTCCAGGAATTTACTGACTAGTGTAGACTTACAGCCATACAAAAGGATGCTTTTTAATCTACAGAATTCTATTTTCATTCTACAACCTTTATATATTTTTCCTTCCGTAATTTGAACGTATTTCATTTTATTGCATGCCATCAAAGGGTGTTAACAGAAGGTCCACAAGGAAGCCTGCAAATTGCAGTCTTTCTCTTTCTCTCTCTCTCTCTCTC
The DNA here is from genome assembly GCF_048564905.1 of Vicugna pacos. NCBI lineage: Eukaryota > Metazoa > Chordata > Mammalia > Artiodactyla > Camelidae > Vicugna > Vicugna pacos. The sequence continues at coordinate 6,204,202 of NC_132994.1, read as the reverse complement.
TCTAGAGAGAGAGTATATATAGAGTGTGTATATATATAATAGATAGTACACGTATATATTTTCATTTTAGATTTGCAGAAAATTTGTGAAGATAGTAGTGTTCCGATATGTCCACAACTAGTTTCTACAGTTATTTGATTTTACACTAGTATAAATGAAACAATAGTGATTCATCAGTTAATAAACCAATATTGATAAACTATTATTAGCTGAAGCCTATACTTTATTCAGATTTACTTAGGATTTATCTAAGGTTCTTTTTTGGCTCTAGGACATACAAGATACCGATGTTACAATGAGTCACTTTTCTGTGATAATTTCTCAGGCTGTCTTTTCTTTTTTTACTTTTACGATTTTTTTTTAGGCAAGATTGACATACAAAAAGGTGTACATATTTAACGTATACAATGTAATTAGTTTGGAGATATATATAGTCTACTTCTGTGAAGTCATCACCGCAATCTGTCAAAATATATCTATCACCTCCAAAAGTCTCCATTCATCATTTTTATTTATTATTGCTGCTATCATTATTACTATTATCATTATTATTGTGATAAGGATACAGCATAAGGCGTACCATGTTAGAAAATGTTTAAGTATACAGTATTGTTAAACTGTCAGCATATACTATATATAGTAGATCCCTAGGACTTAACGCATTTTGCATAACTGAAACGTTTGTACCCTCTAATACCACCCCATTTTCCTCTGTCCCCAGCCCCTGGCAACCACCATTCTACTCTACCTTTCAATGGGTTTGACTATTTTAGTTTACTCATGTAAGTGGGATCATGCTGTATTTTTCCTTCTGTGTCTGGCTTATTTCACTTAACGTGATGTCCTCCAAGCTCGTCTATGTTGTACCACATGGCAGGATGTTTTCTTTTTTATGACTGGCTAATATTCCTCTCTATGTGCACAGTACGCTTTCTTTATCCATTCATTTGTGGACAGACACTTGGGTTGTTTCCATATCCTGTCTATTGTGAATGAGGCTGCAGTGGATATGGGAGCACAGACACCTCTTCAAATCTTGATTTCAGTTCCTTGGAATATCTATCCAGAAGTGGGATGGATGGATCATACAGTAGTCTTAATGTAATTTTTTAAGAGACCTCCATGCTGTTTTCCATTGTGGCTGTACCATTAAACATTCCTATCAATGGTACATAAAGATTCCAATCTCTCCATATCTTCACCAACACAATGTTCATTTCTGTGTTTTGTTTTGTTGTTTTTGATATTAGCCATAATATCTTTGTGGTTTTGATTTGCATTTCCCTATCAATGATGTTGAGCACTTTTTCCATGCACTTTTTTAGCCATTTGTATTTTTTCTTTGGAGAAGTATCTATTCAGTTACTTTCCCAATTTTTAAATTGGGTTTTTGATTGTTTTCTATTGAGTTGCAGAATCCATAATGTACTTTGGATATTAACCCTTTACTATATATATATGATTTGCAAATATCTTCTCTCATCCCATATGCTGCCATTTCATTTTGCTGATTGTTTCCTTTGCTGAGCAGAAGCTTTTTAGTTGAATATAATTTCACTTTTCTATGTTTGTTTTTGCCTGTGCTTTTGGTATCATATCCAATAAATCATTGTCAAGACCAATGCCAAGAAGCTTTTTCCCTATGTCTTCTTTGGGGAGTTTTACAGTTTCAGGACTTATGTTTAAGTCTTTAATCCATTTTGAGTTAATTGTGGTTATAGTGCACAATAAAGGTCTAATTATATTCTTTTGCCTGTGCATATCCAGTTCTCCCAGTACCATTTATTGAAGAGAATTCCTTTGCCCATTGTGTATTACCGGTACTATTGTTGAAGATCATTTGAATGTCTATACACGAGTTTATTTCAAGACCCTCTATTCTATCCACCACTAGTCTACATATCTGTTTTTAATGCTGGTACTATACTGTTTTGATTATTATAACTCTGTAATGTCATTTGAAATCAGGAAGTTTGATGCCACCAGCTTTGTTCTTGCTCAGAACTGCTTTTGCTATTCTGGATATTTTGTGGTTCCATATGAAATTTAGGAGTGTTTTTTCTATTTCTGTATAAAATGTCATTGGGGTGTTGATAGGGATGGAATTTAATCTGTAGATTTCAGGAGTAGTATGGATATTTTAATGATATTAATTATTCCAATCCATAAATATGTGATGCTTTTCCACTTATTTGTGTCTGCTTTAATATCTTTCATCAGTGTTTTAAAGTTTTCTCTGTATAAGCTTTTCATCTCCTTTGTTAAGTTTATTCCTTAATATTTTATTTATTTTGAAGCTATGATAAATGGGATTGTTTTGTTAACTGTATTTTCTGATTGTTAATTGTATTTGTAGGAAAAGCAACTAGTTTTATTACATTGATTTGTATCTTGCAACTTTATTAAATTTGTATGATTAGTTTTTTGGTGGTATCTTTAGGGTTTTCCGCACATAAGATGGTGTCATCTGCAACAAACATAATTTTACTACTTTCTTTCCAATTTGGATATTTTTTCTTTCCTTTTATTGTCTAATGTGTCTGGCTAGAATTTCCAGCACTATATTGAATAGATGAGATGGGAAAGAACATCTTTGCCTTGCTCCAAATCTTAGACAAAAGACTTTCAGCTTTTCACACTAAGCATAAAGCTAGCGTAGGTTTTCATATATAAAATTTTGTGTGTTGAGGTAAGTTCCTTCTATACCTAATTTGCTGAGTTTTTTTTTTCTTATCATGAAAGGGTGTTGAATTTTGTCAAATGCTCCTTCTGCATCAAGAGGATCATGTGATTTTTATCCTTTCTTCTGTTGATGTGGTGTATCACATTGATTGGTTTAGGCAGTTTGACCTACACCTGAGTCCCAGGGATAAATCCCAGATAGCCATACTGTATGATCCTTTTAATGTCCTACTGAATTTAGTTCTCTAAAATTTTGTTCTGGACTTTTTCATTCAAGTTTGTCAGTGATATTGGATAACAGTTTTCTGTGATGTCTTTGTCAGGTTTTTGTTTCTAGATGATGCTGACCTTATAAAATAAGTTTGAAAGTATTCTTCTTCATTTGTTTTTTCAATAGAGTTTAATAAGGATTGGTATTAATTCTTCTTTAAATGTTTAGTAACATTCACCTGTGAAGTCGTCTGGCCCTGGGCTTTTAGTTGTTGGGAGATTTTGTTTAATGATTCAGTATCCTTATTCATTATTGGTCTGCCCAGGCTCTCTATTTTTTCTTGCTTCAGTCTTGGTAGGTTGTATGTTTATGGGCATTTATCTATGTCTTTCAGATTGTCTAATTTGCTGGTTTATGATTATTCATAATAGTCTTTACATAATATACATTTTTTGTTTCTATGATATCGGTTGTAATGTTTCACGTTTCACTTTTGATTTCATTTATTTGAGTCCCTTCTATTTTCTTGGTTAGTCTTGCTAAGGGTTGTTAATTTGTTCATATTTAAAAAACAAAACAAAACTTAGTTTTATTGTCCTTTTCTATTGTCTGTCTAGTCTCCATTTAATTTATTTCTGCTCTAATCTTTATTATTTCCTTCCTACTGATACATTTGGGCTTTGTTTAAATGTCTTTTCCTAGTTTCTTGAGGAATAGAATGAGGTTGTTTATTTAAGATTCTTCTTTTAATATAGGCATTCACTGCTATGAACTTCCCTCTTAATATTACTTTTGCTGTTCAATAAGTTTTTGATATGTTTTGTTTTCTTTTTTGTTTGTTTTGAGATATTTTTTATTTACCTTTCGATTTTGTCTTTGATCCAATGGTTACTTACGAGTGTGTTGCTTAATTTTCATGTATTGGTGGGTTTTCCACTTGTAACGATTTCTGTTTTTATTCTAGTGTGGTCAGAAAGATACATAGAATGATTTTAATCTTCTTAAATGTGTTAACAAGCTATTAGAAAGCTATTAGAAAATGATATTTCACAAAGTATAAAAATAATTATATATCATGACCAAGTGTATTTTACTGCAGGTATGCAAGGCTGGTTCAACATACAAAAAAATTTGACAGAATACAACATCCATGTGTCCTAAAAATTCACAGCAAACTAGGGATTTACAAGGGAATTTACTCAACTTGCAAAAAATCAAAAATGCCTATTTCATGTTTTATTTTTAGCCATATATATAGTTCTATTTATATGCATGGATTATAGATAGATAAATAGACAGACTCAATGCAGCAGCAGATTATTTATATATACATATAATATATAATAAATCATGGGATTAAATACCAGTAGAAACATAGTGGGGGGGAATTTTTGTCTTTACGTTTAAAAAAGAAAAAATACATTTATGATTGGGAAGGCTTGACTTACTACAATTATGTAAATCAGATGGGAGATGGGAGGAGTTGGTCACAATTCTTAGAGGAATTGTGGTACACCTGCAGCAACACTAGAGGAGGAAAAGGGAATGGAAGAAATACCTACTTTTTGCACATTCATCACGTGCCAAGCACAAAGGCAAGATATTATGGTTACACACAACACATGACAGTGGTACACTGTCTGTTTTCCAACGGAAGCCAAGTGGCTTGCTGATCCTTTATGTCTTTCATTGCTGGGAAAGGATTCAAACATCAAATCTGACTAAAATCACATCTGCATGTTTATTTCTATAAAATATAGAGTCTAGACTCTGGTCAAAGAGTCCCAGTCTTCCTGCTCCCACAGCAGTCATCAGTGGTGTTTATATTTCTGTGTACAGTTTTATCTACAAGAGAGACACTAGCAATGACAGTGTGCCTAGAAGCAGCAGCTTCACTAGGGGGAGGGAGGAAGCCTTAAAACTCTACCATCAATGGTTGAAAGAACTGAGGAAATAGAATCTGCACGAGAGAAAATTAAGCAAGGGCGTTTGGGGCTGACTTGTGTTCTTTTAAAATTATGACTGTTGAAAGCTTAATCCTATTTGGAGTTAAGGTGTCTAAAGAGGTAATTATGTTAATAGGCAACCTGAGGCTGGGGCCGTAATCCAGTATGTCCTGTATCTCTACAAGACGAGGAAATTTGGATACAGACAGAGACACCAGGGAAGGGTCATGCACAGGGGAGAGACCACGTGAGGTCAAGGCAGCAAGGGGGCCCCCAGGAGAGAGGCCTCAGAGGGAAGCAACTGCACTGCCACCTTGATCTCGTGTAACAGAGCAGGGCCCTGGGGGCCTTCCCAGGACACACCCCTCCCCCATGTCCTCTGCTGCAGCTCCTCTCTGAAGTACCCAGATAATAGTATCTGATATGTATTTCCTGAGTTTTTCAGATGCTAAAAACTACCACCAAAGGGAAGAAGTTAACTACTTGATGGGCGAGAGCACGTGGCCCCCAGACCTTCTGGCACCCAGGGTTTGGTAGTCTTGACCATCCTGTCACCTCGACATCAGCCAGTCAGAAAACTGTGCACCAGCTGATCATGTCCCCTGCAACTCCCCCTCCCTTACCTGGCCTTTAAATATGCTTTGCTAAGACCCTTCAAGGAGTTCAGGGTTTTCTTGGGCATAAGCCATCCCACCCTCCCTGCTTGGCCCTGCAATAAACCTTTCTCTTCTCCAAACTCCAGTGTTTCAGTTTGCTTGGCCTCATGGTGCATCAGACACACAAACTTGCCTTTATTAACACTTGGACTTCTAGCCTCAAGAACAATGAGACAAAAACTTTCTCTTTTTTAAGCAACCCAGTATTTTGTTGTGGCATCCCTGGCAAACTAGGGAATTAATACAGAGGAGAGATGATAAAGCCATTGAATATTTGAAATAGTACTTTTATACTTGCCTGAATTTTCCCACAAGGAATAATGAGAAGCAAAACATCCAGAGATAAAATTTTATGCAATTTATAAGCTGGCTTTTAAAAATAAATTAGATGTATTTAAGATAAGGAACAGTTGTTCCCATTCTTTTGCTTTAAACAGGGACAAAAAGAGAAAATACAAAAAAAAAAAAAGAAGTAAGAAGAAAGAAAGAAAAAAGGGAAGGAAGGAATAAAAGAAAAGAACCTACTGACTATCCTTTTCGGCTCTGTAATATTTATTCTTAGGAGTCAAGTTAGATAACACTCAGAAAATATTCTGCTAATCAGACATTCACTATCACTCGTTACATTTTCTTGAATGTGTTTGATATGTGTTTGATTTATTTCTTATCCTAAAATCATCTTAAAATACAAGGAGGTATAAACTAGGTCTGTTTCTGCCTTTGTATCCAATATGTAGTCAGTCTGGAAGAAAGGATAGTCAGTGATCATTTGCTGAAAGAAAGAAGGAAGAAAAGAAAGAGGAAAAGAAAGAAAGAAAGAGAAAGATAGAAAGAAAAAGAAAGAAAGAAAGAAAAAGAAAGAAAGAAAGAAAGAAAGAAAGAAAGAAAGAAAGAAAGAAAGAAAGAAAGAAAGAAAGAAAGAGGAAGGAAGGAAGGGAGAAAGAAAGGGAGAAAGAAAGGGAAGAGAAAAGAGAAAAGAAAAGAAAGGAAGGAAAGAAAGAGAGAGAGAGCAAAAGAGACAGAGGAGAGGAGAGGAAAGGAAAGAAAGATAAAAGGGAGGACAAATGAATGCACACGGAGGTGTGACCCCACTGGGAACTGTTTGCAGAGAACTGTATGACTGTCAAGAGTGCTAAAGAAAGAATAATCAAAGGTCTGGTTTTTCCATTGTTTTCTCTATCTCCCTTTGGGATTCAAAATTCCATGACCTTATTATCATTTCTATCAGGAAATACTTAAAAAAATCAATGTATCTTTCAAAGTGCCTTCAATTTACTAAGAAATAATGAACTGACATATGTGGCATTTAGAATGAAATAACAGTTGGTTCTGGTCTGATTAATCGCTTGCTACACTAATCATGCTGTCCACCTTCCCCAGGGAGTACTCACTTGAGTGGCTTCCTTTGTAGTACGTTATGCACTTCCTCTTTTGAATTAAGAATCTTTAAAAATAACCGTTTAATGAGAAATGAACAAGTAAATATCCATTTGCCTTTATTTGATGAATAGTTGGAAGGCAAATTGAGAATGAGCTGAAAGTTCTCTTTAATGTTTGTTCCAATCCTTTTGTTTTGTTTTGTTTATAAAAATAGATTGTTTTTTAAACTTCTAGCTCTAAAAAACTGAGGCTATGCCTAATTACATACAGCCCAATGTGCACTCACCTAAAAGATCTCTCTCTCACCGGTAATTACACACTTTTGAGATATTTTTAATGAACCATTCAATTACTTGCTGTATTGTAAACTTTACTTTGCTAATTTAGAACTGTGTGTTTTTATATATCATTTACATACTTGTCAGAAATATTTCTCCAGTTTTCTTGATAAATAATTGACATGCATTACTAAGTTTAAGGCATACAGCATGATAGATTGATTTACCAATCTTGTGAAATAATTATGAGAAAATATTCAGCTAATATCCATTATTTCATACAGATACAATAAATAGGAAAAAAAGATAAAAAAAACTCCATGTAATGAGAATGCTTAGGATTTACTCTGTTAACAACTTCCTGTTATCACGCAGCAGTATTAACTAGAGTCATCATGTTATTCATTACATCTTTAGTACTTAATCTTATAACTGGAAATTTGTATCTTTTTCAAAGAAGCCTTTTGAAGAGATCTGTGTATTCCCAGTTAGCCACAGAACCAATTATAACATTGCAGTGATAATCATAATAATAATGAAACAAGTCTAGGCAGTTAAAAACTTTTTCTACATAGCTCATAGCTCCATCCCTATCATGGGAAATTTTGGGGTGTTGTTTGTTTGTTTTATAGCTTTCCACTTAATAACAGAAAAATTTTATACTGAAGTCAGAAAATTATATATACTCTAGGCAATCTAATGAAGTCAACTTAGCTTCTTATTTCCAATAACTGATGAGAAGTTTTTTGATAGAGTTTCTGTCCCACTGGAGAAAAACAAAACAAAGCCAACACACATACACAAAAAACCCTCTATTTCAGTCTATCTCTGCAAACTCCCCTGTGAAAGATACAAGTGGTGTCTTGGATACCTTAATATTTTTTTATGTAAAATAATGTGTAGTGGCCCAGGAGAGGAACGGCTCAGTGGATCTGTGGTTCTGAGTGCTCTGCTCGCTTTGGGTGGGTTGATGCTTGCACGGGCTCCCTCTGGAATCTGACACTGAATTCTAACAACGGGTCCTGCGTGCGCCTGATGTTGCAGTCTGTTAATGCAACGTCCTGGTATCCACTTTGCTTTTTTCAGCTCTTCTTTGAGCCACTGATGATCCTCTTACACATGTTGCACCTTCTTCAGCTCCTAATGATCCTGATATAATATGGATTATATCTTTTATTTGGTTTGGGGGCTTTGAAAGGTCAACTCAAGAGGCTCAGGTTGTAGGATCATGAAGCTCGCACCATGACCACCGATTCTACTGAACCTTTCTCGTCATGGTCCCTCTGAGCATGCAGAAAATTTGAACGTCTTTTATTCTGTTTGGTAAATGAAGGGAAACAAACCTCAAACTCTCCCAGGCTTCCTCTCTTTTGAGTAATCTCTCTCTCTTTCTTTCTCTCTCCCAGTCTCTCTCTCTCTCTCACACACACACACCCCCCACATGCACACCATATTGCACTTAGACCCAGCTGACCCAAATCAAAGGAGTGAAAAGCAGCCTTCAGTAAAGTTGACTGTCAGATAATCAAATGAGAATTCCAGCAAAAGCTCATCTGTTTTTCTCACTTACTTCTCAGTGTATCTTTTCTGGGTGTGCAGGTGTGTATGCCATGGGGCTCACCACCTCACTTCTGATTTTTTTACCTTCTTGCCATTGTCCCCCAGACTCCTGGGTGTGGGGAGGGTATTTTTCCTATGTAATGTCCTAATTTACCCCTGTGTTAATAATATCCAATTAGACAGACCCAGCTTAGAATGGGCTAAATTGAAAATATAGTAATTTTAGAAAATCTTTTGATGTCAACATAGCTTCACTTTCAAAGAGATTATTCTTTCTATATTAATATCCTCTTTTAGCAAATAAATGCCAAACATTGACTCTTTATTGCTCCCACTATTCTTGTCATGCCAGAAATAATAAATCATACTTGCAATTTTACATCCGTCACCAGTGTTCTCTTCTCATCAAGCCTTAAGAGAGAGAGAGATGTCTTGGCTGACAAGAAAGAATACAGAATATGAGGAAACACAAAAGAGAAAAGCCAATTGAACAATTTCAGAAAGCATTATGCCTGTTTTGTTCTAATCAGTTAGAAAGTTTGAGGAAAACGGGTAGCATTACTTTGAAATTAATTGGTATGTTCAAGATTGGGTGTCCGAAACAACAGAAATTTGAGTTCTGGAGTCTGGGAGTCCAAGATCAGGGTGTGGGCAGGGTCGGCTTTCACGGAGGCCTCTCCCCTGGGTTTGCAGACAGCCGCCCTGTTCCTACTGTGTCCTCACCTGGTTGTCCCTCTGTGCCTGTGTGCCCCTGCTTCTCTGCTCTTTTGATGAGGATACAGATCCTATTAGATCCTTATCAGTCCCATTCTTGTGACTTCATTTAACCTGAACTCTCTCTTTAAAGGTCCTATTCCAAGTACAGTCACATTGGGGATGAGAGTCTCAACATAAGGAGTTTGGTGGACACAATAGCAACAAGACTGAAGAAATAGATATTTCCCAATATTTTACGCTTATTCCTTGTTCTCATCATGTATCTTTCTAGTGTCCCTTAATTTCAAGTCTAGAAAATTTCTCCAAGTTACTTTCGTCCAGTTGAACCTCAGAAGTGAAGCAAGTTAATTAAAACCATCAGGAACTGGCATATATTCATTGCTAATGTGTGCAGATTCTGCTAGTATATTATTGATTAATTGATTGATTCTGTTTCCACCCCCTCCCTAGCCCCACCTCCTGGATAAGCACTGATTCCAATGTTCTAATGGAAGTCTTTTTAAATGCTTTTGTATAAAACAGATACTGTTTTATGTGCCTCTATTTATGTAAATACTGTTGTGCTATATATCTTGCTGCTTTTGTCTTTCCTGTTTTGTTTCGCTGCCTCTGATCTATGTGTGCCTCTAATCTGTTTCTAACTGCTGTAGACATTTCATGGTATGCCTCCAACACTTTGCATTTAAATTTTGACACAGTTGTCAATGTCATCTTTTAGCTGGCTGGAAGAGAGATCTCTTCATGTCACCACTGTTTTATCATCTCTTACAGAGAATTGACTCTTCAAAAGAGTCAAGTTTTACCCAAAAAACACAAAAATACAAGTGCAAATAAAACATAAAAACAGTAACAACAACAACAGTAACAGAAAATATTGACGACAATCAACTATTAGGTAAACTGATTTAAGTAAATTCAAAAATTAAATGATAAACTATGAATCTCTGGGGTCTTGTGCAATTTTTTCTAGTAAAGAGGCTTCACGGGGTTAAGCCACATGTTATTGAAATAAATAAGTGAAAGACAGAAGCCAGCAATCACAGCGTAAGGTGACAGTTTGAATTCCCCAGAAGTAAACCCTACCATGAGTATTCTGTACAAACTGCCTATTAAAAAATTTCTCCAGGAGGAACTGCAAGGAAGTGGAGAAAAACAGAACAAGGAGGGAGGAAGAAACAAAGCAAGAATTTCCTTTCTGGCAGACGACCACCTCCAGGATGTCCTGTCAGGAGAATCCTGGAGCATCAGTTCTGCTCCAGGATTTGATCCTGTCTGGGTTTGATAGAAAGACTTTTTTTTTTAACATTTTTTATTGATTTATAATCATTTTACAGTGTTGTGTCAAATTCCAGTGTTCAGCACAATCTTTCAGTCATCCATGGACATATACACACTCATTGTCACATTTTTTTCTCTGTGATTTATCAGAACATTTTGTGTATATTTCCCTGTGCTATACCGTGTAATCTTGTTTATCTGTTCTACAATTTTGAAATCCCAGTCTATCCCTTCCCACCCTCCACCCCCCTGGTAACCACATACAAAGACTTTAACAGCGCTCCACCCAGTGATGACTGGCCAGCGAGAGGTGAAGGGCAAGCTGGGTCTGGCACGAGCATGGGACTTTGCAGGTAAGAGCTCCTGTTGGCCAAGTGGCTGGATCATCCTAGGGGCAAACAGAACAAGAGGACAAGGCAGCAGGGGAAGGAGCTGAGGAAATGACAAAAGGGATCGAATGTGATCTGGGCTACCTGCTGCGAATGAGAAATTGGAGAAATCTTGATCTGGTTTGTTGTGGGCTGCAGATTTTCTGATTAATCAAAGCTTGTTCAATAGCACTTAATTTATTCACTGCTTTTTAAAATTTTTTAGTACTACATAGAATTATCTTGGAGGTGACTTAAAAAACTGACTATTGTCTGCTCAGCTCTAGACCACACTTTCTTTTTACATTTGAGAAAATCTCAAACCTGGAGGGATGAGTGACATCTTTGATGTTGAGCCGCGTTCCAGTATAAGGTCTAGACCCAAGATTTCTGAACTCCAAAATAATCATTTTATATAGTAACATTTATAATCACCAAAGTTACTGACTAATATAAAATGAAAACCCTGCAAATGTAGACATTTTAGCCAATAAACTTTAGAGGCATATAAATGCTCAGGATAAGGGGAAGAACTGACACAGAGAAACAGGAAAGGAATTATAATTAACTAGATGAGGGGATGAAAAGAGGACATGTGGTGCAGGCAGAGTTGTTGAGCACAAAATTGCTGGATATCTGGATTATTTAAGGACAGGCATTTTTTTCTTTGTTTTATTTTCCTTTTTATTGAAGTATAGCTGGTTTACAATGTTGTCTTAATTTCTGGTGTACAGAATAACGATTCAGTTATACACACACACACACACACACATATATATATATTTCTTTTCAAGTACTTTTCCATTGTAAGCTATTACAAGAAATTGAATATATTTCCCTGTGCTGTATACTGGGGTCCTGCTGTTTATCTATTTTATGTGTAGTAGTTAGAATCTACAAATCCCAAACTCCCAAATTATCCCTCCAAACAAAGAGCAAAGTCCAACTGTGTGGCACAGGGAACTATATTCAGTTCCTTATAATAGCTTATAATGAAAAAGTATAAGCATATTTTAAAAGGATGGTTAATCAGTGCATTTGATTTTTGGAAGAGATTTTAGGTTGGTCAGTGTGTCATGGTTTAAAGTCTGTCAATAAAAGCACACTGAAAAAAAGAAAAGGAAATTATCTTCTTAAATACCCTATTCTTGACCTATTTTCATTTTTCAAATTATTCTTTACAATTCTTCCAGTATAACCTTCTTGAACTTGAGTACTTTTAAATGAAATGCTCTCCTTCACTAGGTAAGAGCATTTTCCTCTCAAGTTGGTGTCTTAAGTAGGTCAGCATAATGAAATATATATGGGGCATCAGAAACAAGCTATGCTTAAAAAATTATAGATACAGTTTTGAATTGTGAACTCTTCTAGGTTTTTTTAGCGCTAAAGAAATTAGAGAGCATTATTTATAGTTCAAACTATTTTTACTAACAAATAGAGCTTCTTGTCCAGATTTTACAGGAAATAAAATAAATAATTATAAAATATTTAAACATGAAATGAAGGTTCTAGAAAAATATGTATTCAAAATATGACACTGATAATAATTTATATTTGAGTGTAAAATAAAAAGTGTATTGAAATAAATTAATCAATTAATCAACATTTCATAACTGAAGAACTAACTTATTTATATCTTACTTGCTTAAAATATGCATCATAGTTTTACCTTTAAAACTGACAATTTTCCTTAAGATCTTTAATAAATAACCAATACTATAATATTTTCCCAAATTAAAGATTCATAAAGAATTCTGATAAAGTAAACAAAAAATAATTGTGTCTCTTTTATTTTTATTCCATGATTGATTTTCTTTTGTAGTATAATGAATATTTTAGAAAAAGATACAAGTAGATATGTCAAACAAATTTAAGTGTAAAAATCTCCATTTCTCTTAACTCACTGTGATTTCTGTGTTTTTTTCTATCTACTATCTTAATGGAATTTATATGTCAATCAAATTTTGAAAATTAATTTTATTATTAATACCAGACATGAAGAATCTAATTGGGAGAGCTGGATCCAAGTTTTGTAGAATTGACACTTATACAACTTGTAGAAGCTCGTTTAGAGAGAAATGATTTAACATTACAAATATAAAATTAGTACATATGCAAATACTACAATGTGAAAATAATTCACAAAAATTGTAGGAATATTTAAAAGGAAACAAAATCATAAGTTTTTATTTTATGTTTAGGTTTTTCACTTCTGCTAAGATTCTCCTTTTCCATTATATTTGAATTCTGAAAATAGTTCTGCATTCCAATATTCTGAAAAGAATGCAAAGTCATCCTAAATTAAACACACAAAACAATTGTCATGAAGTTGAAAATTAAGCTGTGTTGTATTAAGCTTGAGTAATTAGATTACTCTTAAAGTATGTTGTATTCCTGATGAATATGTGTAGAAATTTTGATAGTGGAATACTTGTTATCTGGGGTCATTTTTATACTTCAGAGGCAATTTGCATAGCTGTCTCTTCAATGATTATACTTAATCAGTAAAAGATATATCAGTTATTATGTAAAATAATTCTGATGCCTAGGGTTGTATAAAATGTGTAACTTTGCACACCAACATATTTGAAGTATGTAGAAGGGCTTCAAAAGTACCTTGCTAACATAGGAAACCTATCTGTTTTATTTTAGGTAATTTCCACCAAAAAAAGCCGTGAAAAATTGGTGGTGTGTTTATGATTGCGTATGCTACATTGCTGAGTATTTTTCTGACAGCAGAGAACTTTCACTTTGCCTAGGTTTTTCTGGGAACCTAATCTGCTTGTCATTTTATTGATCTGAGGATGGAAGAGTTTCTGCAGGATCGTTACTGGCCCCACCCCTTTCAGACTTCTTTCTCCTCCAATTCACAAATACACATATTGAGATTTAGGGTGTGTTGGTATCCCTGTAGCACCCCTTGTCCTCTTCCTTTGTGTTAGGATACTGAGTGAGTTGGTCCAGTGAGTGCCAAGACATCCTGGGAGCTGTCCCTTACCTGGACATGGGCACTAGGCAATGCCTACTTGCAAAAGTGAGTATGAACCACTAAGGGCATCTCACTAAAATGAAACTAAATGTCCTTTTTGCCATATCACAAAAAGACTTGATCCATTTCAATTCCATGGAAGAATTATGTAGGAAGGACACTGCAGTGGAAAGAGGTAACAATCTCGATCGACTGGAGTTTTAAAACCTAGTGGTCCCACCAAGGACTTTCTGATGCCTTGGGAAGGCTGCAAATGAGGGTTCCTGAACCTTCCCCTCAGTAGCTTTTTGTAAATCCAACCCTGATAAATAAAACACATTCCGTAATCTCTAACGACTGCTACTGAATTTTACCCTGAAGCAATGCAATAGAAACCTACTTTCCCCCCACTGAAGGGTAAGGAGGCTACACAAGGCTGTTCCTAATATCACATGTTCCAAGGCTGCAGGAAGAACCCCTGCTCCACTCCCCCAAAATGCTTTTCATAGTTTCTTACTCATACAGGGTCGTCCTTCTCAGGCTTAAAAACTGACTTCAAGAAGATCAATGTACCCATTTGATCACCTTTGGGGTGGCTAATATTATATAGATTATATCCCACACACTGCATGATTTAAAAAAAAATAGAAAGTGATATGTGAAAAGAATAAGTAAAAAAACTCGCTAGGGAGCTCAGTTATTAAATCTTCATTGGGCAGTAATAGATACAAGAGCTTTGCTGTGTTTCCAACCCACAGGCAGGATACTAGAGGAGTGCTGACATATGTCAGAGGGTCATATAAAACTAGGCCACAAGGGATTAACATAGGGCAAATGCTTCTGGAGTTGGTGACATAGAAAAAAGTGTCTGAAGTGGGTAGGGCTTGATATAGAAATGCACCCCAATGTTCACAGCAGCACTATATACAATAGCCAAGACATGGAAGCTACTTAAATGTTCATTGCCAAATGACTGGATAAAAAAGTTGTGGTATATTTATACAATGGAATACTATTCAGCCATAAAAAAGAATAAAATAATGACATTTGCGGAATATGGATGGACCTGGAGATCATCATTCTAAGTGAAGTAAGCCAGAAAGAGAAAGAAAAATACCATATGCTATCACTCATATGCAGAATCTAAAACAGAAAAGGGAAAAAGAAGACACTTATGAACTCATCTACAAAACAGAAGCAGACTCACAGACACTGTAAACAATCTTATGGTTTTGAGGGAAAGGAGGTGGGAAAAAATAAATCTGGGGGTTTGAGATTTGTTAAATGTTATAAAAATAGATTAAAAAACAAGTTTCTTCTGTATAACAAAGGGAACTACATTCAATATCTTATAATAACCTTTAATGAAAAAATATGAAAACAAATGTTTGTGTGTGTATGTATGTGTGTGTGTGTATAAATATATATGACTAGGACATTGTGCTGTACACCAGAAATGGACACATTATAACTGACTATTTTTCAATAATATAAATGAATAAATAAATGAACAAACAAACAAATAAATAAAAGGAAAACAGATTTCCTATTGATGAAAACATGTAGAGTCTGTTACCAATTTGCTTGCTTACTGAACCAGAGTTTTCATTCAGCACTCAGCTCAAGTGTTAAATAGTCTGAAAAGCTTTTCTCAGTCCTTCCTTTTCCTCCAGGAGGGTCTTTCTTTTCTTTATTTTCATCCCCTCATATGTGTTTATACGTGATGCCCATTATGGCTATGAATGATAACTGTATTCAGGAAATCTCATTAATCTCATAAGCTCATAAATATCATTAATCTCATTGGATAGTGACTTCCTTTTTGGGAATATTTCCATCCTGTTCATTCTGAATGCCAGACAGTGTATGCCACTTTGTTTGTATGTGATACACGTTTGTTGGCTGTAGAATGAACATTGGTGCATTACCACTAACCAAAATTAAGACAAAAAAAGCATGGGTCACATCTAAAAAACAGTGAGTTGATTTTGACTCGCAGCTGGGAAATATACGCTTGAAAAGAAGTCCATAAATCTCAGCTGTAGAAGTTTTGCAGAGCGCCCTAATGGCAGATAGAGTAATTTATGCTTTCCCTGGTCAATGGCCAACAGTCTTTAGAGATACTTTACCTGAAAGGTGGCTTTCTCAAATCCCAGCAAAGGATATGATGTCATAAGTGCAGTTAACAGGCAGTGATAATTTTTAAAAATATCTTCCTTTAACACAAGTTATATTTAAGCAACTATAATATTGCCTGTTGATACAATTCAGGATTGACAGTGTTTAATTACAAATTGAAGGCCCCAAAAAGCAGAATGGAGTTTGAAAGGGACAAACTTAAGGAATTAACTTTGATCTGGAGAAGAAAGGTATTTTCCTAATGTGATAGGGTGACATGTACAGACACTGACAAATATCGTAGGCACTGAGGAGGAAACCAAATTCATTTCTGATTGCCCTTTGTCCTCTGGAAAGTAACAGCTGAAGTCATCTGTTGTTGGGTAGGCGGGGGTGTTGGGAAAAAACGTAGGGGGAATTTGATGAGCTATAAAATAAAGAAGAGCTTCCGTGGGTCTGTGTAGGGAAAAATGAGACCAGTGATATAAAGAAGGTGATGGAAACCAAGCTAAGATCAGAAACCACATATATCGTACAGATCCGATCCATCATTGCTTCTTTTCCTCTTGCTGTGAACAGCTGCCGTGACATCAGGTTAACAAGACAGAATTCAGACTCTGTGGATATTTGTATTTTGTCAATTTAGCTGCCTAGGGACTACTTTTCCCAAAATATCTCTCTCTGAATAATTTCACTTTTTTTCTTCCAGTTTGATTAAGATATAATCGACACACAGCACTATAAAAATTTAAGGCATGCATCACAATGATCTGACTTACATACATCATGAAATGATGACCACAATAATTTGAGTGAACATCCTTCATCTCATGTAGGTACAAAATAAAAGAAAAAGAAAAACATGTTTTTCCTTGTGACGAGGACTCTTAGGATTTACTCTCTTAACAATTGTCACATACGGCATACGGCAGTGTTAATTGCATGTATCATGTTGTACATTACATCCCTGGTACTTATTTACCTGGTAGCTGGAAGACTGGACGTTTATACCTTCACCCAATTCGTCCTTCCCCCTCCTAATTCTGGTAGCCACAAGTCTGTTTGCTTTTTCTGTGAGTTTGTTTGTTTTTGAAGTATAATCACCCTCCAACACTGTGTTAGTTCCTGGTACACAACATAGCAATTCAATGCTTCTGTACATTTCAAAATAATCACCCCCATAAGCCTAGTCACCATCTGTCGACATACAAAAATATTACATAATTATTGACCGTATTCCCCACTCTGCACGTTTTGTATCTGTGACTGATTTATTTTGTAAATGGAAGTTTATACCTCTTAATACCCCTCACCTATTTCTCTGAATGATTTCATGTTAGTAGGAACCACAAGAGACATTTTGCCCAAGATATGAGAGACAGAATGAAAATGAAGCACCAGATATAGATGGATAGACAGACAGATAGATAGATAGATAGATGATAGATAGATAGATAGATGGATATAGATATAATTATATGTATCAAGCTCAGATTGTCTGTGCAAGGCATGAAGTCCGATTGCTGCCCACACACACAACTACCTGGGTGTCGGTTCCCTTCCTGGCGTGGGGTAACATCTGGGCCCACAGCGTCTGCAGATCCTGCCAAGTCCTCCTTCAGGGTCTTCTATTCCTGGACCAGCTATGCCTTTGTCTCCATGGTGAATATCACTAGCTTCCTTTGCAGGACACCTGCATCATCACAGCTGGAGGCCTGGAGGCATGGGGACACCCAAGCTGTTCCCACCCTCTTCCCGACTGAAGCTCCTTGTAACAAGCCCCAGGTTACTGTTGCCTTACCTTGCTTCATGTCCATCTTCTCCTCCTGATCACTTGTCTCGAGGACTTCGGTTTCCTGTACCAGAGACACATGCAACAGACTCACGCCACTTATGAAATCAACTCAGGCAATGGCGTAGAGTCCAATGAGAATAAACCACCCATTCCTCTGCTCTTCTCCTTAAACTCTAAGTCTCCTGCAGGGTTGGTAGTGTCCACAGCAAGTGTGGGAGCGAAAAAATTTCATAGTTCTAGCAGCAGAATGATGGAGGTGGCATATCCAAGCCTGTGGACTGCACAGAGAATGAGTAAAGCTTTTTTCTTATCAATATGACTCCTGAATTATCACTTTGTGACGAATCCCTGTATTAGCCAAAAATCAGTTTTCTTCTTTAACTGTGATTATCTCCAAATGTTTGTATTTTTAAAGTATTTTTCATCTCAAATATACTATTTGTATATGTGTATATGCTCACATTGTAAGTTTGTTTTTCTCTCTTTCCTTCTCCATCACCTCTCCAACCCTGTCCTGCCAAACATGGGTAGGGTAAAACTGCTATTTTTGGAATGGTTAATTAACTGTCTCACAAATAATAAATAAGGACTCTGCTTGGTATACCACTATTTATTTATTTATACAGCAATAGTGTGTTGTTCATATAGTAAAATAATACTTTAAAGAATTAAAATGGTTATGTTATGTTAAAACTTTTTAGAATAATTAGGAAAGTGAACAAAATGTTATTCACATATGGACAGAACTTTATATGCCTTAACTCATTTCAGCTTTATCAGTTACAAAATATATATAGGAAGAAAGTTTTGTTTTTTTTTTAAATTGAAGTATAATCAGTTTACAATGCTATGTCAATTTTTGGTGTACAGTATAATGTTTCAGTCAGAAATAGGAAGAAAGGTTTTGATGATTAGTTGTACGCACATATAGATATTGTGATAAAGTAGATCAACATATTTAGTTTTACAATTGTGTTATCTGGAAGTTTATGTAAAAATGTTTGTAAGTGTTGATAATATTTTCTTTCTACACAGTTAAAGAAATGAGCAAATAAGAATTACAGGCACTGAAAGGTGGACAAGTAACAATTCCCTAGGACCTGCCATATTTATTTAAAATAATTGTATCCTATTAAATAATGGGTAAAAAATGTAACTTAAGGTATATATAGAGACCTAGTCCATCTTCTCCCTTAATTAACATTCTAAACTTAGGATTCTCTATATTATGAAACTGGAAACTTACTAAATCTGTAGCATTCTTTTTTTACAGTTTACACCTGCTTTATAAGTACCAGAGAACTGAATTCCAGTTGTGAAAGCAATCTAGCAGTGTTTCACAAGTGAAAAATAGTTTCAAGCCGGATAGAAGAGGCTACTGTAGTAGTATAAATTTCTACTTTCCATCTTTTTATGTTGTCACTTTTTCTTCCTGAGATGAAGGTCCTCCCAAGCTGTAGGCATATTTCACAGCTCCAGCAGAAAGTGAAATATGCAGACTTGACTTAGCTTTGTGAATTTTCAAGAAGCATGCTTTTTTTTTAAGTAAAAATTTTACTTCTGGATAATAGTTAGCAATAGTTAGAAACAAATAGATTACAAGGAGGTAGAACATGAGAGTGATTTTGGAGAGATTCTAGATGTGTACTTAATGAGTTTCAAATCTAGCTTCATCAACTATTATTTGTGTTACTTTGGACAAATTATATGATCCTTTCAAACTTCAATTTTCTCATCCGTAAAACTGCACTACAGGTACTTCTCCTTCCCTACTGTCAAACCCTGCCCACTTTGCATGTGTAGTGCACCTTCCATCATCTGCTTCTTTCTACACAAATCAACCTTAGTGCTCTGCTGAGCAGAGCCACACTCATACCTCAGCTGAACTCTGTAGTCTCTGAAGAACATCCTTCTAAAATAAGATCTGTCGTCTTAGTCCTTGTGTTTGTTATGGAAATTACAATTCCTAAGCTGATCTTCAGGATGGATGTGAAACTGACAACCATATCAGGAGGTGGTTAAATGGGATTTAGCTCAGGGACGACACCTTTCACAAGCCGAACTCATCCACTTCTGTGATAGAGGCTCATGGGGTTTTAAGGTTCCTCATTTCATTTAACCATTAAGAAACTATCAGGGATAGACTGGGATTTCAAAATTGTAGAATAGATAAACAAGATTACACTGTATAGCACAGGGAAATATACACAAAATGTTATGATAAATCACAGAGAAAAAAATAAATAAATAATAATTAAATAAGCCCTGCATTTTCAGGATAAGCCCAAAAAAAAAAAAAAAAAAGAAACTATCACTGGCCATATTTTGCTGTGATAACCAAGGAAATTATTCACAATTATCTAAAAAACTACTAAAATGGTCTTTCTTTTTCCAATTACACTTCTTTGTGAGCCCAGATTTTTTTCATTTATGTCCAACAATACATAGCAACTGACCAATGTGGAAATATATATAAGGGTTCAGCTACCTTCAATTAAGTTAGACATTGAATAGATTTGCAAAATTCAAATTTTTTTTGTTGTTTGTTTGTTTTGGAAATCAGTTTTTAATAAGAATGCTGTCTATAATAATCTATTTAGATATATATGATCTTTCAGTGAATAATTTCTTTTAATTTTTTTCTCTTTTAATTTTGAATATAATAAATATAAAAATAAGCAAAAGCCCTTTGATTTCTCAGTAAGTTTCTAAGATGATTAACAGATCTTGGGATCAAAGTGTTTGCTCTCCTCTCGTCCATTTTTTATTCTGTTGGTTGATTGGTCTGTCTTTTCCTAAGAATCACACCATCTTAATTACTATGACTTTAAAATAAATATTGGTGTGGAGTAAGTTCAGTGCTTTCACTTTCTTTTTCTTCTTCATCAGCTTCATGTGGAGTTGAGAAATAAGGTAAGGAAGGTGGGTTTTACCTTATCTTTCAAATATTTAAGTATTATTTACTGTATTTCCATATGCACAAACATTACTTATAATAATAAAATAAGTGGAAAATATATAAATATTTAAGAAACACAACCTAATAGTATGAGATTGAATATAGTAGCCTGAATTATTTACAAATTCAAATTTCAGGCCCTTTAACTCACCAACGACAGATTTGGTCATGACTTATAAAAAGGAAAAGAAGAAACTGAAGATTAACGTTAAACAGAATGTCACAAAGAAGAGATTATTCATCTGAGAAGCATAAAGAGCTCACATCAATGTCGATTATAAACACAGTATTTAATACAAATCAAAGATTTCTTAATATTATATTTAAACATGTTGGCAAGAACATTGGCAGGAAAGTAGACTTGAAACAATATGAAAATATCTAAAAAACGGCATGGCAGAGAAAATCTGTTTATGAGGAAATATGCGTAAGAGTGTTTATGACAAGTAAAAATATTAAATGTTCATTGACAGAGTATAGATATACATATTAAGTAAACATGAATGAATCTATCTCAGAATAAAGTGTTCAATGACAAAGTCACAGAGGAAGACGGACCTAGAGATTATCGTACTAAGTGAAGTAAGTCGGACAAAGACAAACATGTGTTACTTATATGTGGAATCTAAAAAATGATACCAATGAACTTATTTACAAAACATAAATGTACTCAGACACAGAAAACAAATTTACCAAAGAGAATGGCTTGACAGGGATAAATTAGGAGTTTGGGGTTAGAAAATACAAACTACTGTATATAAAATACATAAACAACAAGGACCTCTTGTATAAGACAGGAAACTATATTCAGTATCTTGCAATAACCTATAATGAAAAGAATATGAAAAATAATATATATATAACTGAATCACTATGCTGTACACCAGAAACTAACACAACATTGTACTCAATTATACTTCAATTTTAAAAACTAGAGTGTAGGAATAAATGTTTTACAAGAGTTGAATTTAATATGATTTTAACTCAGAAAGGACTAATAACCTGTGTTTTATCTATAGTTTTCCTTGTGTTCTATTTCATAAACTCTCTTGCTCACTATCTCTTATACATATATAAATATATACACACACATATACATATACATGCATCTACATATATATAATCATATTTACTTGTTTAGTCCTAAATACTTTTTGTTTTGGAAAAATATAGCTAGCATGGCTTTTTATTGATCTATGCACAAAGAAATAATCATCTGTTTCATCTAAAAGACAAGTAAAAAACAAATATAGATCATAAAATCTCAGAACAGAAATGGAGCTTAATGTGTTTTATTTATTTATCTGTTTGTTTATTTATTTATTTATTTTCCATTCTTTCATGCATGGCTGCATTTATTCAAAATATAAAATATGAGTCAGGTACTGTTCTAATTTCTATGGGTACAAATAACAAAACAGATAAAACTCTCTGGCTTTAGAGAGGTTACCTTTTGCAGGGAGAGATGGATAAATACACAAAATATATAGTACATCAGATAGTTTGTACACTCTATGGAGAATAATACAGCAGAAGAAGAATATAGGGAACAAGAGATGGAGTGAGTAGGTTTTTTTTTTTAAGTAGAAAAATAAAGAATGCTAAGTGATTAGATAGTGTTTAAAAAAAAAAAAACCTGGAAAAGGTGAATCCAAATTCAGATAAACCCTTCTTGATTATATCCTCCTCACCTTTGGAGCTAACTCTGATAATAAGGAATGATATATATTTCTGGATACTTCACATCAACTAACTTTGGGTCTGTTTGTTGGAGTAATCTGTCCCTTTCTCGTTCTTTTTGCTGGAGAGAACATCCTTTCGTTGGCATTTATTTTGACTATGCCCATTGGTGTTTTCAGGGTGCCAGATTCTTCAGCTCCATGTCTGGGATGTATGGAAAAAAAAAAAACAGGGAACTCACTATCTTATTGTTCCTCAGGTCTTGATGTTCTTAGAAGATCTGTGTTTTTTGTTTTCCCTCTTAATTTTCCAGCCTTTTTATGCTTATTGCACATATTGCTTGGGGTTTTTACTTGTACAAAAAAGGATAGGGAAAAGTACATCTATTCTATGCTTCTGAAACAAAAGTCTCAAACTCTTTTAAACTTCGGAAATCCCTTTTTGAAAACTGAACCCACAGTGGGGTATTTAAATCTTTATTCACCATTTCATTCAGGGTACTTGGAGCATTTTAGAAATCTCATATGCAAAATATGCCAGGATATAATGTGCTCAGGTCAAAGAAATAATTTGCCATAGTCAATTATAATGCCATTTTAAACTGAACTCACTAGAAGTAATATATTTGCTATTTTCAATTGAATAATCAACCTTTGAGGGAAAGACAGAAGACTTCTACAATCCCATTATCTATTGTTTGTCATTTTACTATCAGCATTAACTTCACTGATGTCTTTAAAGTCAACTCTGAACACTTTTAAAATAACTATACTAGCCATAATGTAAAAATGTTTGAAGTTCAAAAAGTCATGCATTTTAAACATTGCAAATGCTAAATTTTAAAAAAAAGAAAAGCATCTTTTATATTAAATCTTATCTTTGTCTATCTTTTAATTTAAAGCATTGAGATGTCACATTATATTTTCTTTTTTTGTTTGTTTTATATTTTGGGCTGAACATTTGTTCTTCAATGTCATAATTTAAATACAATTATTTCTTAGCAACCATCACATTTGATAATTTGCTTTCAGGAGTGGGGCTGTTTAAAAGGTGCTTTCCATGTCTAAGAGTATTTTACAAACAGGTTAGAATTTTAAAAGATTTTGAGATCATGACTATTTTCTCTGACCAGTTTTCCAATCTATCTGTGAAATGATTGCCTGCTTATAGACTTTGCAGCCTGGCCCACTGTTCAGATTAGGAAATGAGACCTTTTAAAGCTAAAAAGAAAACAAAAAGCTCTTTTTTGTGATTGATTTTCATATGCATTTTACAAAACTGCTTTAGTTCTAAAATAAAAAACCTTGCATTATATTCAGGTAATGACATAATTGAGTGTTGTGTGTATCTAGTGTTTGCCACAAAACAGAGACAAAAGAAGTGTTCCAGTTCTATTTATTGTAGTCATCTTACATATATTAAGTTATCGTTAAAAATTAAATGAAATAAATTACGGATATTGTTTTAATTCATTTGGGCTGCTACTATGAAATACTGCAGACTGTAATAGCTTATATTCAAGAGAGATTTCTTACAATTCTGGAGGCTGGAGGTCTGAGATTAGGGTACAACCGTGACTGACTGAGGGCCCTTTTCTGGGCTGCAGACTTCTCATTTTATCCTCACACTGAAAGGGCAAGGGAGCTCTGTGCAATCTCTCTTCTAAGAGCAATAATCCTATTCATGATGGCTCTACCCTCATAACCTAGTCACCTCCCCAAAGCCCACGTCTTAATACCATCGCTTTGGAAATTAGGATTTCAATATGTATTTTGTGGGACCATAGCAGATACATTCCTTGAAGGGGGATAACATATTAAAACTTAGACTCAAACAAGACAAATAAGTATATCATGATGTTAATCAAAAACGATTTATTAGGTATTTATTAATACTGTATGAAATTTCTTTACAATTTTTTTCAGTGAAAAATATATGCATAATCTTGACTAGTACTTTAAGTAATGTGTCAAAGAATGGCAGTGTCGTGGGGAGGTGACGAGAAGTTACCGTCACTGAGATAAGGAGTGCAGAGTATTCAGCGCAGTGTCTGATACAGAGTAGGTTCTCAATAAATGTAAGTTTCAGGCTTTCTTTAAAGATGATGATGGATAGAGGTTTGGGGAAAGTTTAAGTTCTACTGGCTGCAATCAACCTTAAATCACACACACACACACACATATCAACAACTACAATAAATTGCAATAACATGGTCTATAAAATTTATGTAATGTAATTTTTGTTTGTTTAAAGAGAAGTGAATCCTATTTTAGAGCAACCAATAATCTTTGTTAGGCTTCTTTCCTACAAATCTGTTTACCAGAATCATGCAGTTGCCTTTGCATGCCACATATATTTTAAAATTAATTTCTATGATTTAAAAAGTGCACCATCCCGTTCATCAAACATTTAAGAACAAGGATCAAGTAGGATTTACGTAGAAATGCTCATATCCTGTTATTAGTTGACTTTGAGTTTCATGAGAGAAATGAAAAATATGAAGATATTAGTGGCAATGTCACCTTTATCATTTTCTCTCTAGATTATTTGTGTCTCTAAGATGCCAAAATAATTTCAAGTTAGTAAAAGAAGAAACACGTCAAGGAAGTTAATGTCACCTTCATCAAACAAAAGTTTGAGTAATCATATTATACACATTTTAATAAATGACACATAGACTTAAGTACGTGTAGTATAAGGTTAACTGATAAATATTATACAAAGACAAATATCTAATTTTCCCACATTTTGAAGAATCATACATTATCCATATGAATTTTCTTCTAATGACTGTGCAAATAGACTCACACATTTTGTTTCTTGTCTTAATTCAGAAAGTGAAAAAGTAATTTTAGCCAGTTACTATGTACTCTTTTTATCATCATAATCATACCAAATTTATGTAATTGCAAAATATTACAGGTATCAGTAATCATATACTGACAGCTTGTAATTACATAATTGCCATGTGGACTTATAGAATTGTGATACCTAAAGATGTCAAAAATATTTTAATACGATTGTTAGCTCTTTTCTAGTATGAATCTAATTGAATTACGTAACATACATGGGGAAAAAAAGGGGTTCATTCTAGTATCTGCATTTAAAAAAATAGGAGAAAATAAAACTTTGAGGCAAGTAATTTATATTCAGAATGCTCTGAAATACTCATTTTATATACATAAACATTATATATTATAATGATAAAAAAAACTAAAGGGTATTGGTTGAACACTATGTTTTTTCATACCAATCAAATAACTCAAAATGGTTATATATTCAAATATCCACATAAATACATTTCCAGACAATCTATACTCCCCAATATAGATTGTCTCATTTCATGTATATCATGTATATTCATGTAATATAGTAACTAATTTAACATACTTTTTTTTTTAAATAATGAGCTAGATTATGGGTGTTCTGAAGACTTTTTAAGCATCCCAGGAATCCCAAAAGCCATGAATAAAACAGCAGGTATATTTGATTACATAAAAATCCGTAACTGTGGTCTGCTTCCATCCTGGTGAAGTCAGCTGAATACAACCTGTCTCTCCCACTGATTATAACTAATCACAGAAAGCAACCGCCTAAGGACCTTGAACAAATAAACAAAAGGAAGCAATCACTCAAGGACTCTGAAAAATAAACCAAAGGAAGTAGACTGGGAAAGAAAGTCAAAACTTACGGAAGAATCTCACTAAGGAAGAATTTTCATTATTTTTTTGTGTTTTTCTCCTTTATCTTGTGGCTTTGCATGGAGAGCAAACGCTAAGTCTAAGAACTGACAACAAACAGTGAAGTGGATGGTGAAACCTCTGACAGAAATCTCTTTTTTGGGGAGCAGCCAGCGAACATGAAAAAGGAAACTCTGTAGTGGGTGGGTGTGGGGGTGGTGGTGGAAGACGGGCTCACACTGAGAGAGCTTGACTTACCGGGGCAAATCCAGATCAACATACCAGAGGCTCTGAGATATGAATGTAATGTAAGCCATAAACTACATCTCAGATTAAAATTCGAAGTAACATGCATAGGATAAGCGCAAAGCATCATGGCAAAGGCTTTAAGAAGTGCACTGAGATTTAAACCAACATCCATAAAAGATGAGGCAGATATATGGTCTAATAGTCGATTGCTTGATACACACCACCAATAATAGCAATGACAAAATTTTATTTTCTTCAGAGGATTACAATAAAAAACTTAGAGCCTATGAATTATATTATTCAAAATTCCAACTCAAAATTACTCAACAAATGATGAACAAGAAAAATATAACCAGAAGACAATCAACAGATGCTAACATTTACATAACCCATTTATCAGACAAAAATGATAAAGCAAATACTAGAACTAGGCTTCATGTAGCAAAGAAAAATACACTTAAAAAAATAGGATAGAAGTTCTCAACAGAAAACAGAAAGTATATCCCAAAGCATCATTTTGAAGTTTTAGAATTAAAAATACAATATTAAAAAAAAAATTAGACGATCCCATAGTATTATTGAAGTCACAGAGGAAGAGGTCAGGTAACTGCAAGGTAAATAAGTTAAAAGTATCTGATATGAGCAGAGCCAGGATGGCAGAGTAGAGAGACTCAGCTCACTCTCTCCTACAAATACACCAAGAATTACATCTACAAACCCACTGAATCGCACAGAACACCTACTGAACTCTGGCAGAGCATCTCTCATTTCAAAATACAGGAGGATTCTCACAAAATCAGATAAACAGTAAGTTTCTACTGTAGAGCACAGGGAAGCATCTTCAATGTATTGCAGTAACTTACGGCGAAAAGGAACGTGAAAACAAGTGTATGTCTGTTCCTACGTGACTGAAGCACTGCGCTGTGCACCAGAAACTGACACAGCATTGTAAATTGACTAGACATCAATAAAAACATATTTTTAAAAAAAGTATCTGGTGTGAAAAACAGAAACAAATATCAAAAAAAAAAAAGATGAATAAAGTTTCAGGTATCTTTTGGAAAATTTTAAAAGATCTAACATTCAGGTAATTGAAGTTTCAAAAAGAAAAAAAGGAATTATTGCAGGAAAAAAACACTTGAAGTTATAATCACCAAAGAGTTCTCAAATATAGTTAGACATTAAGAAGTGTCTTAAAAATTGAGACAGTCCTAACTTCTTAAAGCTCTATGAACCCCAAGTATAATTAAATTGAAAGAAATCCATGTTTAGACACATGATAATCAAACTAATGAAAAACAAATATAATTTTTAAAAAAATCTTCAAAGTATCCAGGAAAAAAATAACATAGTAAATACAAAAAAAAAAAAATCATTTGAATAATTATGCCAGAAGACACTGGAACAATATTTTTAAAGTGTTGCCAAA
Organism: Vicugna pacos; assembly: GCF_048564905.1. Lineage (NCBI taxonomy): Eukaryota > Metazoa > Chordata > Mammalia > Artiodactyla > Camelidae > Vicugna > Vicugna pacos. Next base: position 6,176,248 of record NC_132994.1, on the reverse strand, counting down.
AAAGGTACTGTAAATGTGAATTTTATATCCAATAAAAATATTCTTCAATTGAAGTGAAATTAAAGGCATTGCCGGGGACAGGAAAACTGAGAGGCCTTTGCTGCCAGCAGACCTGCTGTAAAGGCAATCTTAAAAAAGTTCTAGCTGAAAGAAAATTGTACCAGAGGGAAGCCTGATTCTTAAACAACAGAAATGATGAATCTTTGGGAAAATATAAAATATTTTGCTCCTTAAATTTTATAAAATGTGTATTGTTGTTAAAAGTAAAATAAATACATGCATTCATTTATACATAGATACACACCAGCATAAATAAATAAATAAAGCAATCTGACATGTTTTTGAGGTATAGTAGTATATGTATTCTATATAGCAAAAATCAAATAAAAACTCATTGATGTGAGGTGGCAGGTAAATTGATCCATAGGGTTGCAAGGCTTCAAAATTTTACTTGAGATATGTGAGTTATGGGTATTAGAACTCCAAAAACAAGGACTAAAAAATTCAAAGGAGAAATAGCTAAGTACCAATATATACAGAATAGAACACTGAAATATTCAGATAATGCAAAAGAATGCAGGAAAAGGAGCAAGGGGAACAGAAAACAGAGAAGATAAGCAGACACAAATAACAAATTGAATAAATCAAAGTTTTGGAAGTGAAAAAAGAGGCTCAAAATAATATATGTATGTATATGTATTTATTCATATATATTGTTTTCATAAATATAGAATGTAAATTCCTTTCATAATCATCAACATTATAAGGACAGAAAATAGATCAAAAGTTACGTTGGGTTTGGTGTGGTGGGAGGGTGACTGCATGTTTCCCACGGAGGGGAATTCTGGGTGTTAATGGAACCGTTCTATATGGTGATTACAGTGGTGATTACATGACAGTATGCATTTGTCAAAACTGTATGCCAGAAATTTCTGTCAGAGGATGCAGTGTAAAAAGCCAGTTATGCGTGAAATGCATTGGCAAACTTCACAATTCTAAGTGTGAAGACTAAAGACGACATTCTAATTTGGTTGGTATGTGATAGGTGGTGTGTAGACATGAGCTTTCGATTAAAATTAAAACTTAGGGAATAAAAGTCTTTATCGTTTTTAGTTGAATTGTTGCCAGTTTTCAAATATCTGCATCTATCATGCTGCATGTTAGAAAAAGTTAAATTAGAAGTAAATATGACAACACCTCTGTCCACAAACGTTGTGGAGTTTATATCTGGGCTCCAGATTTGAAGAGACTTTAAAAAGCTTACTGGAGGGGAAAAAAAAGGGGAAGCACATCACAGAATTTTATGGAAAATAAATACATTGGATTTTTTTTGAGCAAAGTTTTTCTCAGAGTCTTCAAAATTTAAATATCCATTTCAGTCTTCAAGAAAGATATATATTATGACGTCCCTAAATCACGTAACCACAGCTAAGAATTTTTCTATAAGGCACCTCTTAAGACTACAGTTATTAAAAGAAGATATTGAAAGAGTTTACAGAATATAACACAAGGGATGTTATGGAAAAAGTGATATAGCTTTTAATAAACTCCGAAAAAAATTAACGAAGAAGTTACTAGAATGATGTGGGTTAGCTATATAAAATAATCAAACAGACTGTTAAAGTGAACTGCTTGAACTTGATCTAAATTATCAGTATCTTAATGATGGAACCAGTTAGATAATGTGTATGTTTTCCTGCACAGTATCTAGAACTTGTAGAAACACAAGAAATCATTGTTTTCCCTGAGAAGAGTGCCCGAGATGTCAGTGCAGGAAGACCCGAACCTCCCCTCCCCCACAGGCAAACAACCACTTAGAGAGACAAGATTACAATCAATGAGAATCTGAAGACTAGCAGAGAAGACCTTCTACAACTAAAGGAAAAAAGAAAGAGCCACAATAAGAAGGTTAAGAGGAGTGGAGACACGGTATAGTCAAGACCCACACTCTTGGGTAGGTGATCCACAAAAGAGAGGATAACTGCATACATTCTTCCCCCAGAATGAGGAGTCCAAGCCCCCTCCACAAGTCAGCTCCCCAGCCGGGCAGTCTTGCACTGGAGAGATGAGCCCCCTAGAAGGTTTGGCTTTGAAGGCAAGTGAGGAGCACTTCTAGGGGAGCCAGAGGGCGCTGCGAAACAGAGAAGGCACTCTTAAAGGGGGCACACAAAATCTCACACAACCTGACACCCAGGGAAGAAGCAATAACTTGAAAGCCACAGCCAGCTATTGCACACAGCCCTTCCCCCCAGGGAGCTCTGAGACCAGGTGCAGTAATCTGATGTGTGTAAGTCATTATGCTGTTCCCCATAAATTTACGTAGTGCTGTATGTCAATTGTGTCTCAATAAAACTGAAAGAAAAAGAAAGTTATAAGAAATAGTTTTCCGTGATTGGAGCTTATTGTTTTCTCCTCTCCAATTGAAGATGGAGCTTCATGTTCAAAACTGATTGCTCGTCTGTCTGATATATCCAGTGGAATTCCTGCTAAAGCATATATTTGTATATCTGAGGGTGTAATGTATGTATGTCGGTTGCGTGTGTGTGAGTGTGTGGTATGGATATATCTATCTACACATACATCTGGAAGAAAAAAATAAATGTTTAAAGTTTAGATTACACAATAAGAAAATATATAGACCATAAAATTCTATATTTCTGAGCTTTTAGAATTACTAAGTCAAATTTTAGCAGATTGGAAAAAAATACATGCGCAAAACAAATTTTTTTTGGCCCTGAAGGGTGTGTGTCTGTATATTTTGCTCTGATTGTTCACAAATGCTAACAAGTATTTTCATGTCACTTACTTAATAGGCCAAGCTGCGTAGGCAGATATTTCTCACAGTAATAGGAACAGAGCACAGTTTCTGATGCATGTAAAACATCCCCACACCAAAATTTCTTCCATTTTTCACTTTTTTTTTTTTTTTTTTTTTTGCTGTTGTTGCCACCCTAACTAATCATCTAGTATTGCAGACGATGTGAATTCAGATGAGGAATCCAGTTCTGGAAGGATTCCAATTATTCAGTTTCATGTCTGAAAAATCTAAAATGTTTGTAGATACGTGAGAACTCCTAGCTCAGAGCTCTTTATGGGGAATTTATGCATACATTTTGGGGTTCCTGGTTTCACCAAGACAGTTAGTTTTCCAGCCTAATACCTTAAGGTCCTCTCAAAATATATTTTAATGAAAGGAGTGCTACTAAGAAGGAGGCAGGTGTCTGAAAAAGATGAATGTTAGTGATTCACTAGAATTTGAGGTTTCTGTGAATATAGCCGATTCTACTAGCATTTTTCCTTATGCTGTGTATAATTTCTCCTGTGAAGCTATAATGTAATAATAGTAGATTTAATGGTTGCACTAAGAATTATTATTGACATTACATGCTGGGAATTTGATGACGGTTAAGCCCTTTGTGTTTGTGCTTTACCCATGCCGCTCTGTACTTAAAGTTTCACTCTCAGTTTGCTTACATTTTCTATGGTTTAATAATGACAATAGAAGTTGACTTTCAAAACTCCATCCTCTTCTATGGACAGATGGACATTTTAATCCATCTGAAACCTTATGTCTGCCTTGTGTTTTCTTATTTGTATCTTTCTTATCTTTCTCGAAGTTATCTCCTTCAACCCTAACTTAGAAAGTTGTTGATTTCAACACTTTCCTCAAAATACCTATTCAGAACACCCAACCTACATCTTCCATCTCTCCTTCCTTCCACGTTCCTTCACTATTCATTTAAACTCAGAAAGGTGTAGTTAAACGAAAACATTAGATTTCTTCAAAAAATACTGGTGTTCAATAGGATTATTGACATTCTGAATAGCCCTTAGTTCTATAAAGTGAATTGTTCTGCTTTGTTAAAGTTTACAGACTAAATTTTAGTTAAAATGTGCACAGTTAAAAACAGAACTGTCATGCTTTTATATGCGTCCTTAAGAATTTATTTTTAGCTTTATGTAACTGAAACTCCACAAAGAGGTTTAAAAATTTATAAGGTGTTTCTACTTGCTATATTTTGCCTTTGGATCAATGATTTAAATGACAGATATAAAAACCATATACAGTTATCTATTTCCCTAGTGACCTACGCTATTTCTGAAGATGAAGAAGTAACACAGTTTTCCAGGTAAATCTGGCATTCAGTACAGTTCTCAATTTCTTTTTGCAGTTCTTACTTTATTCTATGATATGAGTCTACTTTTGTTTTTAGGATCATGCTTTGTTTGAAATATGCAAAATTTTATTTTGAAACATGTTTTATGTATCTTCAAATAAATTTAAACATTCAATGTGATTTAAATTCCTCAATTTAACTTCTACATAAAAATGTGTTATTTTGGAGTCAAGAATTTTTAATTCTTGTATGATCATGTTACATTTTCTCCAGCAAAATTTATTTCATTTAGTTTTTTTCTTTACCTTTAATTAGGGAATTTTAGAATCCCAATATGTTAACATTCAGTGGAATTGTTCCTAAGTAACATTTTACCTCCACCATATTTAACAGATAATAAGATACAAACTGTTATAGTTTACCATATCAATATTTAAAATCATTTGTCTCCAAAAAATGCAATACAAAAGATACCCCCAAATGCATTCTAGCATATGTCAGATAATTTTAAGAAATGAACACATACATACATACACACAAACACAAAAATTTGCCACTATATTAACATATGTTGAAATAAGAAAGTATATTCTTTCTACATAGCCACATGATATAAAGCCGGCAAAAAAAATATTTTTTTCATCTATAAATGTACCATTAGGCAGACAAAAAAGAGTTTCATCAAATGAAAAAAAAATGTAGGCAATGAATGTATGAGTGTTCATGTTTGTGTTGGTGCTATGAATACTGGCAACTTTACTGAGTGTAGTAGGCAGTTAGATAGAAATGAGCACCGGGCAAGGGGAGAGGAAGGGGAAGGAGCCACCCAGAAAATAACAGTACAGCCTGCACTCAGGATACGGGGCTTCAAAATCTGTATCTTCTCTAAATGAGGGCCAGCAAAGGAGCAGGTTAAAATCGGAGGCTGTGGCTGCCCAGTAGAGGCTGCACCGTATACTGCAAAGTATACCAGCTTAACCTGACCCAGTGCTCATCACCATGTAATTAACATTGCAGTTTGAACCCCCTCCTGTAGGTTTGTCTGTGTGCATCACGGGTAAGAACATGCACAAAAGGGATGGGCGTGCCTGAGCACAAGGAACTGAGCTGTCAATCAATCAATCAATCAATCACAAAAATGTCTCCTCAGCCAGGATATAAGAGCAGGAGTGGCACCATTTTTCCTCTCTTGGGTTGGCCTGCCCCCAGTTCTCGTGGGTGTACTATATTTCACTACTTTTTTACTTCTCTAATAAAATCTTCTGTTTATATCTCATTTTCTGTCTCGTTAAAAATTCATTTTTGTTTTTCAGGTGACTAAGAACCAAGGTTACTTTTTTCCGCTTCCTCCCGGTAACAAGTGTGTCCGGAGAGAAGGGGATGCAGGCGTCCTCACAGTTTGCATGAGCACAGCAATGTGGAATAATAAAACAGTGCACTTCATTCTCTGACGAATGGTAAGTGATATATTACAGGGCAGCCTTCCTAGAATTTTGATGTATTTGAAGCATTGCTTGAATACTATCCTGTCAAGTTCTTTATTTGCCTTTGCCATGCTGTCTACTTGGACTTTTCCTGTTTCAATCAAACTGGTCACCACTAGGGATCCCCTACACATAGCAGGCTTGGGATGGGTCCGCTCTGAGTTTCATTTCTTTTTCTGCACGTATCGTGGTGTATACTGTGTTGGAGAGTACACTAGAATCTGAACTGGTTGAACAAGGCTGCAATTCCAGTCCTGTCACTCATAACTATTTGATTTGGGGCAAGCCAGGACATTATTCTAGACTAGCATTTTTTCAGTTTGTAAAATTTACAGCATTCAAAATTATATTTTCAGTTTTTGGACCCAGCGTCTCAGTATGAAAGTATTAATGGACAAGTTTACTGTCTTGCAGCAATTTTCTGTTTTCATCTTGTTAAGACTGGCCCCTACTAGACCCCAATACCAAGCTGTGAGCCTTTGCTTCCCTTGGCTTTAATTTTTGTTTCATGTCACAAATTTCTGAAGCCTACTTTGCTCCTCTCTAATTGAATAAATTGGTTTTGTTCTCAAGATGCATTTTAAAAGCACTAGACTGTATAGGTATTTATGACTAGCCAACTTCTCTTGCAAGGTGATTTTCATTGATTGGAATAAAATCCTTACTCTTCATGTTGACAATAGCCAGGCACATGTTAGCCTAGTACATTCCACAGGCATATACATCGTCTCAATCTAGTGGATAACCTCGTGTCACAGGCTGATCATTCTTCAGAAAGATGCTCATTTGCCCCAGGTTGATGTTTCTCTACTCTTTAACTCTTCCAATCTAATGATAGCACAGTGAGACCTTTTACATCATAGAAAGCCATTATAATATTTTTGTATAACTGTTAAGAAGAATTTGGACACATAATTTATGTAAAAATTAATGTATTTATCTTGATCAAATATTGTTGATAATGAAAAAAAACATGCTTAGTAAAGCTTAGTAAATCTGATAGCCAACGGACTCTTTTTCTCCAAATTTTCATGGCTATTATAGGCAATCAAATTGAGAAGCACAAAATGCAGACGTGTTGATATTTCCAGGTCCCTCAAGCTATTCTGCTCTGTTTGAACTTATTAGAAATGTGAGAGGAATAGCCATTTGCCAGCAAGGTAGTTGTTCTACACCTAAGGAATTTGAATAATGGGCATTAGAGAAAGGAAAGACCAAACTCATCATTTATAATATTTCTCTGTAAGAGCAAAATCACTGCCCTCTGCCAGCCCTTGACTGATGGGTATGGAACTACTTTTTTTTCTTCCTAGACTGACCAGGTTGCTGGTCCTTCTATTGACCAGTATCTGATAATCAGGGAGATTGACTCTTGAGAAACAAACTGAGTAGATCTATCAGCATCCTTTTCTTTGACTACTCGATCATTATTTTTTATTGAGTTACAGTCAGTTTACAATGTTGTGTCAATTTCTGGTGTACAGCACAATTCCTCAGTCATACATGAATATACATATATTCATTTTCATGTTCTTTTCCACTGTGAGCTACTATAAGATATTGACTATATTTCCCTGTGCTGTATGTATAAACTTATTTATTTTATATCTACCTGTCAGTATCTGCAAATCTCTAACTCCCAGTTATCCCTTCCCACCACCCTCCCCACTGGCAACCTCATGTCTGTTTTCTATGTCTGTGAGTCTGCTTCTATATTATATATAAGTTCATTTGTCTTTTTCTTTTTTAGATTCCACATATGAGTGATATCATTTGGTATTTTTCTTTCTCTTTCTGGCTAACTTCACTTAGAATGACATTCTCCAGGAACATCCATGTTGCTGCAAATGGTGTTATGTTGTTGGTTTTTATAGCTGAATAGTATTCCATTGTATAAATATATCACAACTTCTTTATCCAGATACCTGTCGACGGACATTTAGGCTGTTTCCATGTCTTGGCTATTGTAAATAGTGCTGCTATGAACATTGGGGTGCAGGTGTCATTTTGGAGTAGGGTTTCTTCTGGATATATGCCCAGGAGCGGGATTGCTGGGTCATATGGTAGGTCTATTTTTAGTCTTGTGAGGAATCTCCACACAGTTCTCCACAGTGGCTGCACCAAACTGCATTCCCACCAGCAGTGTAGGAGGGTTGCCTTTTCTCCACAGCCTCTCCAGCATTTGTCATTTGTGGACTTTTCAATGATGGCCATTCTGGCTGGTGTGATAGCAGATTATTGATCATTTTTGATTTCAAAATTTTAGGGAATTCTGCAGCCACCACTTGCAGTAGGGAAAATGGAAGGCATAAAGGCGTTCAGGAATCTTATATAACCGAAAGTATTCCATGTGGCATCTTGTGTCAAAACGAAGAATGAACTTTGGAAGCAAGAGTTTCAATATGTTACAATGTATTCAAAATATTTCATCACTATTAACTTGGAAATCATCATAGCTGGATATGCCATAGATAAATTCCTGATGATCAAAACACACAGAACCATAAATTATGATATTATAATATTTGTTAGTTCATCCTTTTCTTTGAAGCAGCTCATTCTGCCCTAGTCAAATCCATGCAGATGGTACTTTGTGTAATGGAAACATCATGCCTCAGACTCACTAAGGGGCAGTGAGCATTGAGTAGATCTGGCTCTTAGAGTTGGCAATTGGGTGTTTAAAATTCCCTCCAGAGTGATCACAGAAACCAAAGCGAAAAATAAAGGAAGAGGACTTTGGAAGGATGACATAGGCTCCATCTTCAAAATTTACTGTGTAAAATAACTGCTAGGATTATCCAGACTCACATGAATTCACAGGAGTGTACTGATACATAAGAGAGCACTTACCACATTTTATTCATTTTACTTTTCTATCTAAGGAAGATCATAGTCCTTAGAGTTGATAGTTAAATACATACAAAAATATATAAAATGAAAGATAGCTGAACTATATAAGCTATCTTACTTCTCTACTGTATAACTGTATGTGCCTAAGGTCATGGATTTTCTACCTTTTTCTTTACAGTACTAGTTTTTCTGATTTTGTGGAAGTCAAAAGAAAATGTAGAAAAATATGTGACCATGAAGGTCACTATACTGAGGTTCTGTTAGGTGATAAAATAAGAGGGAATACAAGGATGACAACCATGCAAAACAGCTGGCATCCTGTCACCTGAATATTTTTATAACCAAACCACTATTTGTGCTTTTGTGAGGCTGTGCCAGATGGACACTGCAATTATGTCCAACACTGAATTACAGCTCCAGAGGGGACATTTGCCTGCTCCCACTGTCTTTGCAGTCAGGAGAAGAAAGGGCTACAGAAAAGAAAGCCAGGTGAATACTGAAACAATTCTAACTGGCTTCCCTTCAGCTTTTCCATGATTATTGATCACATTACACCTTAATGGAAATCTACTAGATTGCCTATATGTATATTTTGTTTTGTTAATAATATTGATACTTATCTGAAATTAACAGCCATTTGATTCCCCACTGATTGATTTTTTCACAATGGCATTATTTTGAATCCAGACACAGCAGAAAGGATCATGTAAAGATAAAATTATTTCATAACATCCTTAATAGATTGATTCACTTGAATTTCTTATTATTAACTTGAAAAGCTGATGCCTGTATTAAAATGGAGATACTAGTCCTAAACAAACAACACGTCTGTCAGTGTCAGTCTCCTTCTAGAAACATGTTTATATCATCTTATGCTTTGGGAAATTTTTAGTAACCAGTATACAACTTACATTATTTTTTTAAGATATTAATTGGAAAATATAACTGTTGATAGGATCTGGAAAGTAATGAGTGACAAATTTAATTATTAGATATATGTGTGTATTCATAAAGTAGAAAAAGAACACATTGTTATTTGCTAAGAGCCTGGTGTTTTAAATACATTGTATAACTTAATCTGTATGAAGTTGTTTAAGGAAGGTAACATAATTCCAGCTACACCCTGGGGACACTCAACAATGAGGAAGAAAATTGGAGCAGGGGCATCATTTTAAAAGTGGCAGAGCCAGACGTAGAAGTAGATTCTGAGTAGCAGCAAAATCCATGGAACTTTTCATAGACCGGACTGATACACATTTAATTAACCACAGTAACATGGCTCATTAAAATGAACTATTGCTTTTAGGAATGATTATTTCCCATCCTTAGCTGACTTATGCATCAGTGCAGCCCTGTGGTTGGTAAAGAAGCTTTTTTAAGACTGGAATTCAGGATCGAAGTTGAATCGTGTAATGATGGTATATAGTCTGGAATGAATAAGAAGCAAATGAATTCCAGAAACATTCTCCCATAATTATTATAATAGTTTCACCTTTATGTAACTATTAATTAAAGGTTCTATGATGTTGGTTTTGTTGTCTTTTGAGACAAAAATTCCAGAGCTTTGTTTTCTCAGACTGGAATAAGAAAGCTGTGGAATAGCCAATATCTCACCATTTGTAGCAGAAAAATTCTTTAAGAACGGCTTTCACTTGCAAATTTGTTTCATAATGGTTTAGTTTCTATGGTGTTATCTACCCTAAAAGTGTGAGAAAACGGAATGTTATTTATTTAATCTAGACTCTGTTGTCACTGGGTTGATAAAAAAAGAAGGGGAAAAAAGAGTAAGCTGGTAGCCATGTTTCATTTCAGAACCATTTGTAGTTTTCCCCTTTCACATATTTGTAAGATATGTCTCATATTCTCTCCAATCAACATATAGAACATCCAAGCATCAATGAGAAGCATTGATTATTCCATGAAATAGTGTCTATCAGTTCCAAAGACTGTGATCAGTCTTAATACAAGAATCCTTCTGACCATTCTAATGAGCTTTGGATGTAAGTAAAGCTCTCTGGGCAAGTTGCTTCAGCTTCATCGACATTCCAATAAAGTGGTCCTTGTGCAAAAGTGGCCTGGGATGGTCTGTAATCAAAGAGCTTTCCACTACAGCCTGGGTATAGAAGCACATCAGTGAAGGGCATATCTGCTCCTTCCTGGGTGAACCACACTAGGGGAGCTGGAGCCTCATTGCACTGATTCAATTTTCTCTTCAGGTGATCCAAAGCTGAATGGGAGGGATTAAAATCAGTTTGGACAAGTCTGAAGATCAATAACCAAGGACATTGCATGGCGTGATGTCTGAAGGGACCATACTCAACAAGGGGAAGACTCGAGCTCTCTTTCCGTTGAACGAAATCTCACAGATGTGTTTGGTTGTCATACCTCAACATAAGCCATTATTTCCAGGAAAAGTGATGAATAAAATAATTCCATTGCCTTTATTTTTCATTTTGCATTTTTGTATGACTACTGAGCCTAAATAGTTTCCATAGCTGTGAATACTGACTAAATTCACCTTTCACAAATCATATGCTAATGACCTTTGTGCACTTTTTCTATTGGATGTTTTAATTTTTCCCTTTAATTTATAAGATGTCTTCATCTATGAAAAGATTTTGATTTTTTTGTCATATATTTTGCAAATTGTGCAAACTTGTTTTTCGCTTTGACTATACAATTTGAAATAGCAACACAACTCTGGGTCCCCAATATTAACTAGTTACTCATGTTCCATTTTCTAGATATCTATTCTTTTTAATAGCTTTTTTTTTATCATATTCTAAGCTATACTAATTTCTAGAGTCTTCTGTTATTCATCTGCACAGTTTTCTCTATATTTGTAGTTCATTTTACTTGTTTTCTTTGCTTTTTTAAATTATTTATTTGGAAGTTGCAGATAGCCCCAAATAAATAAAATATGCTTTAAATACATATAGTCATAATCACATTGAAATCTGGTCCACATTTGTGACAAATGTGTTTATAAATAACTCAAACTTCATATTGCAAACCTCGCAACCACAGACTCATGTCTCTATGAGTAAAAACTCTTTTATAGATGTAGTGACTGTAGCAACGTAACATTATGAAATACATGTAAAATATATTTTATAATTTTTTTCACCAAGGAAACACCCCTCTGCCCCCACAATTAAAATGAGAAAGTTATTATGAAAGCAAATTTAAATGGAAAGAACTATTAATCCTTTTGGCAAGACTGCCACCGTAAATCAACCATGTGAGCACATCTGGAATAAAGAGCTGTGTTCATTGCTAACGAAGACTATTATAATTTAAAGAAGATTTTTTTTTTTTGCTGCTTGCCATACTTGAAAATAATTATTTAGAATTCATAAATTTCTGCATTAGCTTAGGAAATTATAACTATATTCATGTTTCTCTCCAACGGTTCTATGCAGCTGTCCATGCATACTTTCTAATCAATTTACCTTTTGAGAAAAAAAGAAAAAAGATTCTTCTTTTCACATTTCTTTTGCATAAAAATAAACTGAGCAAATTGCCATGATATTCTAAGTAGTGGAGAAGTGATGAGAATAAGTATTTAAATATTTAACAAGTATCATTAAAATATAAGTCTCTCTTTAATGATTTATGATTACAAAATTGACGGGTCAGGTGTTGTGACAAGTAATCTACCATGCTTATATTGCATTAACTCAAGATCTGTGTACGAGTCTTTTATTTCGTAAATTGGATGAACAGAAAAGTGAACGTGAATACAATTTTTAAGAAAGTTAAGTTAAGCTTGAGAAGTGAATTAAGTAGCTTTGTAACAGTAAATAGACTCCTATTCATATTTCAAAAATTGGATCAAAAGTAATCTACTATTTGATGGCTAAAAATAAGTCCCCAAAGTATAAATGGTAGATTCTACCCTACTTGAAATTTGTCACGCATGAAACAACAGTGAGTATAAAATCTTTTAATCTCAAGATTAAAAATATATTCTAAATACCATATATGGTAAATGCTATTAGATTCCTTGACAGAGCAAGGTTCCTGTGGAAAGGAATAGTTAGAGACAATTTTAGGGGGTGAAGAGACTTACAGGGTGGAAAACTTGGGGTGGAGAAATTGGCTATACAAATTGAGTTAAGATCCATGGAAATTACTTTTTATCTGTTACTCAAGTGCTAACTCTTTCCAATTTTAACCTGGCAATAAAAAGTTCAGAGTTCCCAGAGAACAGGATCTAATTTCGTGGTATTCTGTTTTCGAAGTTCTGAATAAACCTCATCACCCGAATGTAATGAAAGGGATATTTGAGATCCAACTCCCTGAGTGTGTCGTTGAATAGCCTTGAGTAAATCAAATTCAGAGGTTTTTTGCCCTGCAGATATTCTAAAATTTGCTGGTAAAGCTGGAAGTTGTAAGATCAATGTTTGAATGGAATAGGAGGAAAAATGAAAGCAGAGAAAAGTGGAATTAACTTTCTTAGTAACTAGCGTCAAAACTGATTATCTTCTGTCTCAGCTTTACTTCCTTAAGCAAACTTCTTCCCTTTGTCATTGCTTAAATCTAGGTATCATCCTTTTGACTCTGGGCAAAGAACATCTTATTTCCCATCAAATATTATCTTAAAATAGGCTTCTGCTCCTTCATAACATCACACAGTGTGGTAGTGCCCGGACAGATTTTTTTGGGGGGTTGTGGGTAACTAGGTTTATTTATTTGTTTATTTGATGGAGGTGCTTGGGATTGAACCCAGGACCTTGTGCTTGCCAAGCGTGTGCCTTACCACTGAGCTATACCCTCCCCTCCAGATGTTTGCTATTGTTGTTGCTCTTGTTCATTTTATATAGAAACCTGCACAATTTTTACACTGCACCCTTTATGCCAATACCATTCATTGATTTTAATACCTTACATGGATTTTAACACAGCTAGATACTTCTAAGCAATATTTTCTCCTTTCCTTCTTTCAGTAAACTTAAGGTTATAATAAAGAACTATGTAATAAACTCGGTCCACATGTAAGTATTACTAGTGTGAGAAATAAATCTCATTCAATGATTTTTATCCCTAAGTCCAACTGGCAATTCAAGGATTGATCCATGAAGACTAAAAGCTGAAATAAAATATGAAGGGAAATTTCATGTTCCATATTCACATCATTTACTTTGTTCATTGGTTAAGTGATCATTTTCTCGATGCGATATAAGACTCCAAGAGGACAGATACCATGCCTGCTTTATTCAACACTCTATACCATGCATCTGTCTGCACAAACTTTTGTGTAGGCATTCAGTCTTTGTGGAATGATAGAAATAAACCTCATTCCCAGAAAGAATAATTAAAGACTAGATCATAGAGGTGGGTACTTACACCCCCTATTCTTTGCCTTGCCTCTGTCTAAACATCGTAAATACTGCCCTATCCAGTAAGTGAGCATTTCATTGTCTGTGCTTCGTCTGTACATTTTCTCTACTTTATTGTTTTTTTTTTTTCCAAGATTCTGTCTCAGCCCAAGCTATCCTCCATACACTGGTCACTCAAGTCCACAATTCCAGTTCACTCTGAATGGAAGATATTCTTCATAAGAACTACTTACAATAGCAGTGTTTCCTCCCTCAATTCAGTTTACTCAGGGTTTCTTTCAACCACCTCAACAGTTTTGAAAAATCATTTAGAAATAAGAATCCTTATTTTTTCATTTCTTTTTCATTGTCCATTCCTAAACATGATCATGGACTTTATTATTAAAAAATTATGGTATATAAACTGTATTTTTATTAGATTTAGCACCTTGGGTTATAACTAGAATAACATATAATTTCACTGTCCCAATGGGACATCGTCAAGAACGAGTCATCACTTACAATAATTAAGCAGGGAAAATAGGCATAAAACAGCAGTATCACTGCAAAATTATAGTCTAAGTTATGTTAATATATTAATGAAAAATTGGCCATAATCTAATTTATGACTATCTTAGTCTTCAGGAAATTCCAAATTTACCATCATTTTCTATTTTTTCTGGTCTCTGACATAAGCACACAGTGGTTATTTATTTCACTTTGCTGCGATAAAAATGTATTAACTCTGTACCACATATGAGAACGTACTCTAGCAAAGACATTGCCTCTTCAACATCATTTTTGTGTGTTGGGAGATACAAAGAAAAATGAGGAACAGTTGTCTTCAAGAGCCGTTTGATGTAGACAAGCCTGTACAAAACTAACATCAATATGAGAGTGTGTTAAGTATAAATAGATGAACAAAGTGTTGAGAGAGACAATTATTTTTTAACAAGAAAATTATGTAAGTTGGACTTTGAAGAATGGGTAAGTTTCTAATGGAAAAAATAGACATAGCATCAGTCACAAGCTAATGAGAAAACAGGAAATTTAACTACTGAAATGATTCTCCTTGATAAAAGAGCTGTTAAGCCAACCCAGATAGCAAAGCAACCTTGAGATCAGCAGCATCAAGAAGCCACTGGCCATCTCCAGGCTGAAGAAACCAAGGAGGTAGGCAGTGGCACCAGAGGCCAGGGTGCCAACGCCACCCTAGGGGTAATGTAGCAACTTCACATGAGACAAAGAGGGAAGGAGAGGGGTACTTTGGGTTCTTCCTTTCTCCTGCTCTTATTTCCCTGCCAGCGCCTTCTCTGATCAAACTCAGCCAGCTGATACAGAAGCCTGGAGGAGACAGCCTTCTCGATTTCCAATTAGAACAACACAGGGGAGGGCTCTGAGTATATATGACAACGGATTTTAATCAATATTAAAAGGCATGGGCCAATGAGAGAAGGAAGGAAATGATAAACAAATGCAAAAGAAATGCAAAAAAAAAAAAAGATGAAAGAGCATGGGATGAAAGGCAGGAGCTTCCTCAGCTCTAAATAAAGCATCGCTGGTGGTGCGCGTCCACTACTGATCTGTCCACGAATCCCTCTGTATTTTGCTATCACTTCATGCCACTTTTGTTTTCAGAACTACCTTTTGCCAAACCTATGTGGGTACTTTGGGGACATCAACCATAGTCACCCTGTCTTAGACTTCTGATAATGGCAGGTCATATAGTCTGGGACAATCATCATTTATTCCTGAGATGTTCCCATAGGAAATTTCAAAGTTGTTTTTGTGTTTCAATTTAGAAGTGCTGCAAAAAACAAGACCACAAAACTACCGACTACTGGGTCTCTTGCCAGGAAATCATAGTAAGAAACTCTGAAGGAGACAAAGGTGGCCCTTCCCTCAGATGCCCATAAATCACACACACACATGCACACGCATGCACACGCACGCATTCGCATGCACAAGCATGTACATTAATCGTAGGCTAAATACATATGCAATGATTTAAGGAAAAATAGTGTTCTTATAAGTTAAACAGCATCAAGTTCCCTGAGCCCCACCTTCTGGCTAGATGGTCTACCTCAGAGTGCTTAAAAGCAGAAATTCATGAACTTCCATTCTCAGAAATCTGCATGGGAGGATAATATTGGAATTTTTCCAAATCTGAAGATAGATACGTATTATAGTATTTTTACATAATGTTATGCCATTGAAGTCCTACAATGCTTCAAGAAGAAGACATTAGCTGATAGGCTCTGTGTCATTTATCTATTTCTATCAGGTGATAAAGGGAGATAAATACTGCTGGAAAAATGGATCTCTTAACATTACTGAGTTTCCCAAACCACTCACTTCTTATTTGTGTCTTCCCAGGTATGGTATATGATATGTCTCACTATTTATCTCTGTCTCCTCTAATTTCTCTGAGCAGTATGTGTTGGTATTAATGCACAAATCTTGGACATATTTGGTTATATTATTAACAGTAATGTGTTACATTTTAAAAACTATTTTTTAAAATAGTGAGTAAAAATAGCGAATGGCATTTGTATTTCACATTCCAGTTGTTTGCTGGTAGACCATAGCAGCGCAGGTGATTTTGCTTCCTGACTTTTTTTCCTGCTCCCTGGCAACAGTGACTTCTTAGTTCTAATAGTTCTTTGTAGATCTATAGAAAGGAGCCAAACCCAAAAGACTCCAAATTGTATGATTCCGTTTGTCTAGCATTCCAAAAATGGCAAAACAAGGGGACAGAGGCAGCTAAGTGGCTGCCTGGGGAGGAAGGAGGGGCAATGTTTGATGAAAATGGGATGCTCAGGGCCATTTTCAATGTCTTGGAATTATTCTCTGTCACACCTACGGTGACGGACCCATTACTCTGTCAAGCCCATGGAAGTGTACAAAGAGAGAATTTTAATGTATGTAAATTAATAACTGGTAATAAAATCAATTCAAAAGACAAACAAATAGATAAAGCACTAGAGTAGGAGAGGAAAAACTCTCCATTTAAGCAAAGAGTCAAACACACATAAAATATTACGAGCAACTACCTCCAATGAATTTTTTTAGCCTGGAGTTTCCGAATTTACCAGGACACTGTCATCAAGACATTAAGCCTCTTGCAGTCATTTAATATAACAAAGTTGAAAGTGTCACTGTGATTGAATAAAACTGAGCAAGAGTCCTTTGCAAAGGAAGAAAAGGAGAAGAGCCTTGGGCATGGCTGTTTTTGGACTGCTTTGTTCTTCAGCAACGCGACTTAAATTCCTCTGCATATTTTTTTTTTTTTTTGGTATCTTATCTTGACTCCTTGGAGTGTCCTGTGGATTTAGTTATCTCAAATAAAGTTACTGTATATTAATTAAAAGTCTACATGGAGAGGGCTTCTCATTACAAAGATGAGCTAATGTCAAAAGCAAAACCCGGCCACAGTGATTCCCTCCCATTTCCCGCCATGTTGGTATGCGGACTCTCTGGGCCACTGACCTACTTCCATCAGGGAGAGAGGACGTTAGCTAAGTGCCTTCTTTTGTTCAAGATTATACTTTCAGTGAGGCCTTTTCCCAGTATTTGCTTTGGCAAATTTCAGTCATTTCTGCAAACCATTTCTAGCAAACTGAGTGCAAGCACTTGCAAATTGTCTTTCTGATGTCACCTTACCTATTTAGGTCTCTTTCCGATGTATAATGTTAGTGAGAGAAATTTTGAATCTCATCCTACTGTGTATGGTTCTACAAGTCTTGTCTTTCCTCCCATCCCCCTTTAAAACACACACACACACATGTCAAAGCACACTCTCAAACCCAGTGCTGAATAGAGCATATTTAATGAGATTATGTGTTGTCATTTTTACTCAAATAATAACCTAATCGTTTTTGAGTTTGCAGAACTAACTGATAAAGAAAATAACACAAAACATTGGCAAAAATGCATTAATTGAATAAATAATTGGTTATTTGTATTATTTATTTAAAAAAGGTATACATTAATAAATCCTTCTCAATTTGATTTAAAAAAATGTTTTTTAGTCTTAGATTTAATCAAAGTAATTTTGGGGGAAGTTAGCTCTATTAAATGTGAAAAAATTTTTCAAACTTCTTTATTTCCAAGGCTCTTGAATTATTCAAACTAATAATGACAATAGTGTTAAATTAGAAGAAAATGAACATGTCAGAGTGAGGGGGAAACAGATTATCAGCCTCGTGTATCTTTGGCTAAAGGAATCACAGATGTCTCATGTTTCTGTTACTAGTTAGAAATTCCCCCCCCCCAGTTATAAAGAAGGGATAAATCAAAGAAAAGGGAATCTGAAAACAACACGGACAACACAAACAACAAAATAAAAGCTGCGTTTGCAGACATATAATATTAACCATTTTCTTTCCCTTTATTATCTTTGTAAAATCTGGTTCACCAATTTTTTCCACATGCCGTATGTTCCAACTTTGTTTTCAGATTCAGCAAACTCAGTATTGAGTTTAGGCACATTAAGAAAGTAGAGCTTTGGAATTACAATATGTACTCCTCACCCCTTGTTTTGTTTTGTTTTGCTTTCAGCCTTATTTACTTTGGGAGTGAGTAATTTTTCAACAAGTACAATTTGTCTCAATTCAGCTTATTCTGATTCATGCACATAATACTTTTTCTCATTTTGAAAAAACCCATTTGATACGTTTTCATACCATGAGACAAAGTGCATGAAAGGGAAAGACCGCATGTAATACACCAGCTCACAGCTCACAACAAATGGAAGATGCTGCATTAAAAGAGACCATGAGGAATGGTACTTTTCTTGCATTTTTCACCTGAAACATAAACCCATTAAATACAATAGACACGGTGTCAGTTTTTTTCCCTTAACCTATGCACTTAATTGGTATTTCTCCGAATAGAGAATGTATTTCCAAGCTCCCTGGTTGTGTCTCTTAGCAGAACACATGATTTATAGCTACTGTCCTTAATTGTACCACTTTGCCAGGTGGAGATGACATATTTCTTCTCCAAGGAATAATGCTGACTGCAAGAGTGTACATATTTTAGATTCTTTTCATTTCGGACAAAATATCAGAAGAAGCTATAATCAGCTTATAGCATTTTTAGAGCCAAATTTGTGTGTGTGTGTGTGTGTGTGTGTGTGTGTTTGTGCGTGTGCTTTACGTTCAGGTGTTTTTCATAGGTTTTACATTAGCTGCTCTTTGAATATAGAGAAGGTAGGCTAATTTAGATGTCACGATGTAGAATGTTCACCCCCAATGACAATTTTTGAAAACAGTTGTATAATAATAAAAACAATAACCCCTTACAATGTTTGAGAATTTAAGTTTTGGGTACACTTCAGCGAACCCGTGTTTTGTTTCAGAGGTAGGGCTAAAATTCAAATACTAATCTACCAATGTTGAAGAAGGAAATCAAATAGTACCTCATGTCCTTTTTAAAAACATACTTTAGTAACAAAATCTAAGTTAAATTTGAATGCATTACAATTTGATCAAAGGTGGTCATATGTGGTTGATGCCTTGAAATTAAAACAAAAACACTGGAAATCCAAACGCATGGAACTACAGTAATTTTCTGTAGCACATTCATGCATTGAAGTTAGCAAGCATTAGTTGCTGATACAGTATAAACTAATTTTTGGTTTGCTTTTTAGTTTATTGTTAAAGATACAGTATCTCAACACTATGATTTTTGTTCTTCCTTTTATTTACAGAAGTGTTTCTGTTAATGGCCAGCCAAGCATTCTTCTCCCTCGCTTCCATTCCGTGGAGGATTTTCCCTCACAATTGCTGGAATAGTGTCGTCTATGTACTTTACTGCTTTGCAGTTTAATGATTTTATCGTGGACACCATGCACCATATTTGCTTCAGGATCTCCATCACATCCCAGGTTGTGCATGGCCGTATTATCTGCTTTGGCTTCCATGAGAGACCAGCATTGACTGGGTGACTTTAATGGCAGGAATTTATTTTCTCACAGTTCTGGGGGCTGGAAGCCTGAGATCAGGGTGCCGGTGGATCAGGTTCTGTTGAGGATTCGCATCACGGTGAGTACGTGGCTGACTTCTAGCATCCTCACAAGCTCCCTTGGGGGGTCTCTCCTTATAAGGATCTAACGTGATGTTGAGAGTCTCAACCCCAAGACCTCATCTGAGCCTCTAAAGGTGGGCTGGGGTGGCTTAGGGTTTCCACATACAGATTTTGAGGGCACAAGATTCCGTCCATGGAAACACCCTCAGCTTCAAGCAATTGCTGCTCTTCCAGATTTCTTAAAATTGTGTTTCCACATCATCCAGTAATTAAAGTTATTTTTACCTTTTCTCCTGTTTCGTATTTAATATACTTATCCCATGTTACAAAGTTCTTTTTAATCAGCCGCTTCACCCTCTTGGGCGGGCAGTGTGTGAAGCACTTGGTTCTGGTGTAGCAGCAGAGATGGTGACCCAGCAGCCAGAACCAGTCACAAGGCCCTCCTGGCTGCAGGTCCGCATGATTCCCACGCAGCACTGTTGTCCCCACCGGTACAAGGCCTCTCGCAGCATACCTTTCCCTTCAGCCAGTGTTTACACGCTATTTTTAAAGCTATCTATCAAAACTGACACTGGATTCATTTATTTCATATTTAAAATATACTAGAAGGCCCAACCACGTATAAAAGTCTAAAAGTTGCACAGGCCTAGTTTGACCTTATTAATGAGATAAGGACTCCAACATATTTATGATAAAATACCCACGGCACTCACTGAATATGCACATTTCCAGAAGTATGGCGCAAATGGAATTGATATTGGAACATACTTCCCCAGGCAAGGATAAACCGTGTCAGTCTTGTGTAGAAGAAGGGCATGGTTCCAGCTGCAAAATGTTTAGTTCACAAGGGCTATGATCTTCCCCATCTCAGCAAAGAACTGTCATATGATAGATGATCAGTATTTAAGTGTCATATAAAGGAAAATTATATTATTTTTAAAAAGATTAGTCAAGAAGTTACATCAAATATGAATTGGAACGGCAAAATGATAGAGTTGTAGTGTACAACTATGGCCCATGGGGATTATATATGTGGATGCCAATAAGAAGAAAAATGAATAAAAGAAAAAACAACTAGGAAAAATAAATCTGTGTACAATTCCCAAGGATTTCTGGCAATTTTTAGTATTCCCTATCACACGTTTTACTGGGTGTTGCTTTGAAATGTCAACTGTGTATTTTTACTATTTCCCCAAGACACAGTAGAAACAGAGAGGGGAAGACTTTCCGACAATTGGCATTGTATTTGCTGATTTGCAGCCTACTGAAATTTTATTATTTGAATGACACGTAGACATGTCAGACTGGACATGTTACGCACTGTCATTTTATCAAATGTAAATGAATCTCTTTTGCTCCTACAGTTCTCTCCAGGAGAAGAAACCTTCATCTGCCTCTATTTCTACCAGATGAAATTCTATCTATTTTTCAGGCATGAACTGAAATTTTACACTGTCAGTTTCAATGTATTTTTCTCCATGCAGCTAAAACTGGTTTCTACTTTAATGACTCTAGTGTTTAGTACTTCTTTCTTTTAAATTATTGTGTCATGATTTGTAATATGTGTAATATCGGTGCCCTCCATCCTGTAAAGTTGCCTTTTATCTTCTTAATCCACCGTGGTCTTTATATCTAGTACTTTGCACGCAATGGTCTTCAATTAATATTTGTACACTAAATGAATAAATTAAAAAAGAGAAACAAGACACTCAAATAACTCCTTAATCCTTTTCCATACTCTTTCATAATTAAAGAATGGAGGCAGAAACCTCAATGTTACAGGTTGTTAATTAGATGTTGAGATTGCTTTAGAGTTTATTTTTAATGTGTGTTTCCTTTCACCTCTTTTACTTTTCAGGCTTTGCTTTCAATAATCTTATGTTAACGAAAAGTCATGTTAACTTAACATATTTTTATTATGACCTCATAGAAAACTTTTCATAGTCCACACAGACATCAATTCGAGAAGCAGTTTTCAAGACAAAGGCAGTGCAGCATTCTGAGATTCAGTGACGGTTTTGGATGGAAACGCTACAGCAGTGCTGGCTTGATGTAATTGGTAGCATATGTAGTAGCAATTACTAATTAGGTAATTGGAAACATAAGGCAGCAATTACTGTCCATCAAATTATGCCGTGTCCCAGTAGGTAAAATAGTACCTTCAGTGCAGAAATGTCTGATACGTACATTCTCCACTCGATCAAGGGATTAATGAGAGGATTCAATACCAGAGTTTGAGTCACTAACAGTGAACCATACTTAGAAGCAATCTATAACTTTAATTGAGGTCGCGGCTATAGTATGTGACAGCAGCCATGAATTGGCCCTTCCAATTTGCCGTGGCTCATTAAGACATCCACCACTCAAGAGCTGCGGCGACAGGTCACAACAAATCATACCAAGCGAATTGTTTGGTGAGGTAGAATCCTATTGTACAGACATGGCCTGAGGCCAGGTTCGTGTATCACAAGAAAAATGCCCATGATGTAGTGTATACAGCGTATCCAGGTCAGAGCTGGGTTGTCAGATACATCATGTTCTCTGGCAGCAATAGCTCATTAAGATCTATATCCAGAGAATAATGGAGCCCATACATACAATGTGTCATGGTTTCCATGGAAGCCCATAGATACACCACCATCAATCTGGTACCAGAAAGAAACCTAGTATTAGATTGGGAACCAGAGCACTCTGCCTGCCCAAAGCAATTATCTGCATAGTCCCTATGGATATGTAGACTTCACTGCTGATGCTTCTGGATAAAATGTTGCCTTCTGCAATGCATACTTGATATGCTCAGAAACATTCCAAGTCCAGCGGAAGAGATGACTCATTAAATCCACCATAAAGCTATCAAAACTCAGAAGTGAAGGAGTACCTGGTTGCTTTTCTATTTTCCACAGCTGTATGTGATCCTATTTTCAGTCTCCACTTTGCCACAATTAGATCTTGCTTGCCCATCTGGTTCCCATTCCTCTCTTCCCTTTGCCTTTCCATTGCCAAGTCAACAGTTGTGTCACATACGCACTTACAGATAGACAAGCACATGCACATAAAACACACACACACACACACACACACAGAAACATAGACTCTTCATTATAAGTCTGCTGTCTTTGTTGGAAACCCAGGAAAATCAAATCTTTAATGAGGTCTCTTGAGAAATGGTCTTCTTCATATCAAAGAGTGTCTTTTCACCCTGACACATACCTTTGATGGTGACAGAAAACTGTGATGTGATTCTAATGGTATGCAACAACTAATTATAATGATTAATGTTATATATGTGTTCATGTGTATAAAACACTGATAAATATTGGATTATACATCAGCAAAATAATAATAAAAATAAATAGGCTTTCAATGAACCTGGAATTTAAAGCTGCAAATCTGCTTAAGCTACTATTATTATTATTTTATTGAAGTATAGTCAGTTTATAATGTTGTGTCAATTTCTGGTGTACAGCATAATGTTTCAAACATACACATACATACATAGATTTGTTTTCATATTCTTTTTCATTACAGGTTACTATAAGATATTGAATATAGTTCCCTGTGCTACACAGTAGAAACTTGTCATTTATCTATTTTATATATAGTAGTTAGTATCTATAAATCTCAAACTCCCAATTTATCTCCTCTCAGCCCCCTCCCCCTTGTAACTATAAGTTTGTTTCTATGTCTGAGAGTTTTTTTCTGTTTTGTAAATAAGTTCATTTGTGTCTCTCTTTTATATTCCACACATAAGTGATGTTATAAGGTATTTTTCTTTCTCTTTTTGGCTTACTTCACTTGGAATGATGATCTCCAGGTCCATCCATGTTGCTGCAAATGGCATTCTTTTTTCCCTTTTTATGGCTGAGTAGTATTCCATTGTACAAATATACCATAGCTTCTTTATCCAGTCATCTGTCGACGGACATTTAAGTTGTTTCCATGTCTTGGTTATTGTAAATAGTGCTGCTACTGGGATGCATATATCTTTCCAAATTAGAGTCTCCTCCAGATATATGCCCAGGAGTGGGATTGCTGGACCATAGGGTAAGTCCATTTTCAGTTTTTTAAGGAATTTCCATACTGTTTTCCATAATGGCTGCACCAAACTACATTCCTACCAACAGTGTAGGAGGCATCTGCTTAGGCTAGTATCTTTCCCTTATACTATAAACATGTGCAATGAAGATTTAATTTAAAAAAATCCACTCAACAGATGCTTACTGAGTCCTTACTAGATACCAGGCAATGTTCTAGATCCTGTGCCCGTAGAATGACTACAAAAGGAAGAAAATGTCTTTCCTCATGTACATACTATCTAATACAGAAAAACATGGAATGGACACCATGGATAGGTAAATTATACAAATGCCAAGAAGGGAGAAAGAAGCAGTGAGAGATGAGAAGAGACCGAGGAGTGGGGTGGGGAAGCATGGAGCAATGACCTGAGGGAGGTGAAGTAGGCGGCCATGCTTAAATCTGGAAGAACGTCCCAGGTGGAGCATAGAGCAAGTACCAGTTTCTTAAGACAGGAGAGTTCTGGGCGTGATCCAGACAAGTGAGGAAGCTGGCGTGGCTGCCGGGGCTGTGGGAGGGCAGAGAATGGAGGGTGGGGGCTCTGGGCAGAATGCCCTCAAATATGACTCAATGGCAGATTAATTATTTGAATTAAAGTTACTTGAGAAACAGTAATGACACTAAAGGAGACACTCTAACCATCTCTGTCCCTCTGAAAGCAGGAAATAAATCTCCCATGTGAAGGTATTCCCCCTACACAAGGAGGAGAGAAAGTATATTTATGACCAGAGTCAGGGGATTCACGTGTAGGAAAGTGAGCAAGCTCTGTGATGCCTTCATTAGTCTGCTCCCCCAAGCAAAAGCCCTTTTATTTTGTTAAATCTTCACAAGTAATACATTTTTTTTGACTCAACATGATATAACTGACCTGTTTGTTGACTTCTGGGGTCCCACTTCTCTGAGACCTACATGCACAGGAATTAAAATTGTTTTCTCCTGTCAATCTGCCTTCTGAATCTAACAATAGAATTATTAGGCACAGCCAAAAGAACTCAAAGGGGTAGGGAGGAAATTTCCTCTCCTCAATAGTGGGCTCAGTCAGCAAGGTCCCTGCCAGACTCCGCAGCTCCCTGGCCCGAGGCTCTGCAGCTGGGAGCCCCTGGGACCTCCGACAAAGGCCAGCGGGAGGTGGGAGTTCTCACCACTCGGCCTCCCAGACCTCTGCCTGCCGGGGATGATGGAAGGGAGAAGTGGCTGGTCTCTTTTCTCTCTTCCTCCACTTAGGTTAGCAGGAGAAAATATTTGTGACGTTGGTTCCTTGGCACATGGAACTCTGTTAGTGGGCGAATCAGTACTCTTACTCGTTATTGGTTCTTTTTGTCCCAGAGAAGGTCACTGCTTTCCTTTGTCTCTTCTGTGTTCTTTGTCATCGGGAGGAAGAACATGGGGAGGGACAGCAGACACGGGCCCTCTAGGAGACTACTATTCAAGCCAGCCTCACAGGTGGGTTTCTGTGGAGACCAACTTTGCTGTGGGTCCCCTGTGTGAAAGCTGGATGGGTTTGTTGTTGTTGTTGTTGTTGTTGCATCTTGCTCTGTGCCCTGAGAGCTTGGCTTTCCAACCAATGAGAATATTCTCTCTGGTCTCCACCATTGAGAAGGTGCACTTGCCAGGGTGCATCTGGTGGCCAGTAAGCTAGACTGGGGTCCCAAGACACAAGTCGTAAGCCACACTCTCTTTGTCCAGCTGTGCCAGCTCTCAGGGGGATTGGTCACAAGGTGTCCCAGTCCACAAGGAACCTTCATCATCTCAACCTTCATTGCTCGTTGGCGCTGGAAAGTCCCATTCCAGTGGTGCCTGCCCAGTGTCTCAAGTTAGTGAGTCTGTAACTGGAGGTGTCACAAGTTCTCACGGGAAACTGGAGATCACCCGTCTATCACAAAGAAGGACCTTGGCTTCCTTTGACTAAAACTCTGCGAGTTAACTTTCTGGATCTTGTGAGGATTACATACTCTTTTGTGAAATCCCTCTGTGTGTTTGGTTAAGCAGAAAAAAAAAAGCCTGTTGATTTAGGTTGCTGTTTGAAATTGATATAAATTCTACTTATCAATGGCCAGAGGCTAGATCCTTTAAATGAGCTCTATTTGAAAGAAAAAAAAATAATAAGAGCCCTCACTATAAATGTTATATTAGTACTTAAGGGAGGATCAATTTGAAAGGAGAACACACACATGCACGTACACGAATTATAATGGCTAGCCTTAGGGTTTAAACCCTTACTAGATGAAAAAACAGAAATTAGACTTAAAACAGAGATCCGATATAAATCCCCTTTCTTAAAAACATGCTTCATCTCCTCAGCAACTTTCCAGGCCCTCCTACCCTCCTATAAATAATTTAAAAATACATCATCTGGAAGCCAATATTCAACAGCTAATAGACACAACTGTCTGTCTTGCAAACCTCCACAAAACCAGAAATGCAACTCTAGAAACAAGTCAATCTCGCTAGAAGTCTCCCCTCGTCCTCTCAGAATGCTTAGAGATACCATAAAAGATCAGGATACTGGAGCAAAACTGTCCTCTACTTAAGGAAAAAACTGAATAATAATTACCCTAGCGCTTAGGATGATAGACAAATATCCTCTAAAACTCCAGGGATAAAACTTACATTTTCTCTGTCCCTTAAAGTTATAAATCTTATTATGCCTTTGAAATGTGAACACAGCACACGATGACTGAGACGGAGCTGAAATTCACTCACTTAATAGAACCTGAAACTAAAATTAAAATTTAAAGAAAAGGGGGAAAGGAAAGGGGACTTTTAAAACACAAACTGCTAAAACGACTCTCTTGCCCAAGCACTGAATCACAACCTCCACAAATAGTCAGACTTTAGCCATCTGAGCAAGTAAAGTTAATTTATTCCAACTGTTATTTATAAAGTAGTGAGTCTTGTATCTGATTCGTGATTAGAGGTTTAAAATAAAAATTATGAGCTCTCTGTTTCTATTTGTATGCAGGTATGCCCATGTCTGTTCATTATAGGGACGGTATTTTTCTACCTTCAGGTGATATTGCCAAAATTAATTTGTAAAAAGCTTTATTTAATTAGCAAAAAGATAAACTGTTATAGATTAAGTATTTCTAAATCTCAGAGATATAGTAAAAGCTAACTTTTTTTTTAAGTTCAAGTGATCTAAGATAATCTTTGGTAAATAAATCTAATTTTAAGCTTGTTGATTTAATTAATACAAGTGTGTCTTCAGAGTATGTGTTAAATAAATATAGGTAAATAACTTTTGTTCTACCTGAGTTTGCTAGACAAATGAGCTCATGTTTTTCTCTGTTGCAAAGTTTGTCAAAAAAAAAAAACTTAAGAGAATAACTAACTGCTTTAATGTCTCATGCAATTTTCATGAGTAATCTAAATATGATTGTTAAGAACAAATTAATTAAGTAGATGTAAATGAGATAACGGGTTTTGAGGGAAACGTTTTTTAGCAATGATTGTTTTATGATATGTCTATTTGAATAGCTTCCCAAATCTCTTTGGACTTATTCCCTTAGAATTAAGTTAAATGATAAAAATTTTTTGAATGTTTTAATCAATTCCAAATCAGATAAACACTGAAATATTAATTACTAAATAAATTTAAGTCTACCTACTTTTGACCTCTTGTTACAGAGGAACTAAAGATGTTTGGGTTTATTAATAAATGCCTTGTACCACATTTAAAAATTTTCTTTGAGAAAATGTTTATTTTTAAAATTTATGAAATTTACCCATCTAAAGAATGCTTATAACAACAAAGAGTTCACAGTGACTTCTTAGTTTTTACTAGAAATTGAGGTTTCTAGTGGTTAAGAATTCTAATTAATATATGCAATGAAACTACTAAAATAATAAGAATAACATCTTCATACAAGGAAAAGTAAGAGATGTGTTTCTGAGGAAAAAAACCCCACAAAACATAAAGTATGGGAATACATTTTTAGGGAAATGAAAGTTTTTTTGTCCTAAAGCAAAGCTGGTTATTTCTAAATGGGAAAAAGAGCAAAGGACTGAATAAATTGAATATAGAATGTTGTAGATTTATTGAAAAAAAAGGAGTCTTTGGAAAGTAATTTTATGTATAGTTAGAACTAAGATAGAAATTAATTTAATTAAGTAAATGAGTTTTTATATCAAACGTAAGCTTATATAGAATTAAAATTAGATTTTTTCCCTCTTCTAATAAAAGAAAGATTTTTGTTTTAGATTATCTGTCTGTTATTAATGAGAAATTGTAAACAAAGATTTTCTTTACCTTTAATGTAATCTATCTAGAAAAACAAAAGTTATATATTTTGTCTTTATGGAGTCTTTACTACTTAGGAAACAAAAACAGTCTCTTTTTTAATATTGAAAGAGCTAAGGATTTTGTCTTCAGTTAACCCTTAAACAATAGGGACTTGATCTGCTTGGGTCCACTTATATGCAGATTTTAAAAATAGTAAATACCACAGTCCTACACAATCTGCAATTGGCTGAATCCATGAATGTAGAGGAACCGCATACACAGAGGGCCAGCAATAGGTTTTACATGGAGCTTTGACTGCATGGAGGCTCCACACCCCTAACCTCCATGTTTTTCAAGAGTTTAACTCTACTTACCTTTTTGTATTTGCCTGCAAAGTCTTTGCCATGTTGATTAAATCAATAACTAAGTATTGTTTTACAATGACTTACAATCCTATTTGACCAAGCATTTTAAAACATCTTTGATATTTTTGACAAAATTCTCTGCAATTAAATTCTAAATGAAGTCATTCATCTAGAAGTAACCTTGGGGTTTACCAGAGGGCCACTGAAACCCCTCGAAATAGTTTTTCTCTTATAAAAGAGAAATATGAAACAAATTAGGCTCGTTTGGCATGTTAAATTACACGGAAAACACTGCAAAATTAATGGTGATAAAACTCCTTAGGTTATATTATATGGGCAAACGGTATTAATATACATGTTGTAGAAATTATATGAGATTCCTAAAATGTGGCTATGTCCTAATATAATGTTACTAGTTGTAACTGTAGTTTTTGTCCTAAAATGCTGTGTGTGATGGAGAGAATCAAATTTCCTTGTCAGTTTCATTATAATGCATTAGATTTTTAATAATGGATATTTGAAAGTATTTTATAATTTACAAGTAGGTGTTTTCATTCAGATGCTTTTACAAAATCTTCCTGCAGAAGTGTTTCATCTTCAAAGAAGTTTACAGAAAAGGAGCTAACACGTACTCTAGAATACAAATTTCTAATGACTTTCAAATCATACCACTGAACTGTGTAAGAATTTACAGAACTCTAATGAAAAAACTGACGGCTTCATAAAACTTCTAACAAAAGATCGAGTGAAACAATGATTAAATACAAGAAACTAGGTAAACCAAGGAAGATGATTATATTTTATGTTTTTTATTAACTTGAAACATTGCTGATTTTTTAATGTTTTGTTTCTCCAGATTTAAGGAAATCTTTTTCTCTTTTCTCTTAAGCTAAGAATGACTTGGAGCAATTTGGCAAATTAGACCTTTCATAAGCAGAATGGAAGCCTTTATTGTTTTTTCCCTACCTGACCCCTCCAAAATTCAGAAATTCTCAGTAAGAGTGAGATAGTTCTCTGCTTAAGTTCAGTAAGAATCTGTTCTCCTTATAGCGGGATGCAATTGGAAACATTGGTTATATTACCAAAGCTTTGTTTAGAGTGTTATATTTGAGAGAGACATACAGAAGACTCAGATATGACCAGAGAGCTTTAGGAACTAAGACTGACCTTATGGAACCATAAAGCACCTTGGGAAAACAGCCTGGTACTTTGTTTACAGGGTCTCCAGCAGCCTTGCCAGGTGAGGAAGCCTCAGGATATTTTGGGGACCTTGAGAAGACTGGAATTTGCCCAAATCTATAGGTATTACAGGTGAAGTCTGATGACAAATGTTTGGCTTGACTTCTTAGCCTTGAGGGGCTACTAAAAAAGTTTAATCTGGAAATTCCTTATAAAAAGCTCCAGCAAATCAGATTTAAAAGACCCTGTGTGCTCTGTTGCTACTCTTGCTGGATTTACATAAATCAATAGGCCAAGGCTATTGAATGTAGACTCATTTTGCAAACAAATGAGACTTACTTTGGCTATCTTTGGGAGAAATGAGGATGATTTTAATAAGCAAAATTATATTTCCTTAGAAACTATAACACACAGTTGTAGATACTAGATACAAGTGCTATTAATTTTCCTTGAGGTTTGTTCTTTACCTAACACCTGGACTGAATCTTGAATTTTTCTAGCTTCTTTCAATATCTGGCTACAATTCTCCAAACTAATGCTTCCCATTTTCTTATCCCTTTTGGAATTGGAATCATTGAGAACGAAAACCACTGTCTTTCCTGAAGCCCTATGAAATGAGGCTAGATGTCTTAATATTCATTTCAGAGGAATCAGCACAGCAGCTCACATGCAGGCTATTTTCTTCATGCCAGGTGCCGTATGGACGGTTCAGATATTTTACCTGAACATCCGGTGACATCAGCAGAGACTCCGAAACTGCAAAAGATGCTTCAACCCTGACATCTAGAAATCGTCTCAGCTGGCTGCCCTCAGAACGCAAAAATTCCCCATGTGAAGGGAGGTACCTGTGGTACCAGGATGACAGGAAGCATCCTTACGACCAGTTAGGGAATTTAAGAATAAGAAAGCTGTATGAACACACTCTGTTACTTCTTCATTAGTTTACTACCCCAAGCACAAACCCCTTTGTTATGTTAAATCTTCACCAATAATTGTTTCTTTGTCTAAAAATGATATATAACCAGCCTGTTTTGGTCACTTCAAGGGTCAGATTTCTGTGAGACCTCTGTGAGTAGGAATCAAATTGTTTTTTTTTTTTTCTCTTGTTGATCTGTCTTGTATCAGTTTAATTATTAGGTCATCCAAAAAGAACTCAAGAGGAATACAGGGCAACTTTCCCATCCCCAATTTAAGCGCTAAGTTTAAAGCGGTTATGGAGATAAGTCTCCCAAGGGCCTTGAAAGTCTTTTGAAAGGATCTGGCTTTTACTGTGAGTGACATGGGAGCCACTGGAGCCTTCTGAGAGGAACAGGGAAGACCTGGCTACACTTTAGAATAATCTCTGTGGTGGTCACATTCACATATTCAAACCAGTCTAAAAGTGGTATTGCAAACATCCAGGCAAGATAGAATTATAAAGTGACTGCATTTCTGGATTTGTTCTGAAAGAAAAGCTAATAGAGTATGATGCTTGGTTGAATATGACTTGGGAGAGAAAGAGAGAAACAACGGAGACTTCAAGTTTTTAACCTGTAAAACTGAAAGCATGGACTCTGCCATGAAGGCGGTACAGAAGACCATAGAAGGAGCAGCGTTTGGGTTGTGTATGTCTTGTGTAGTTTGGTTGTTAGTTCGTTTGCTTCCTGCTGACGGATGGAATGGTAAATTTGGACATCTTAAATTTAAGCTGCGTGTGATATGTGAACTACCTCCATGAGCAACGTAAAGTAGGCAGTTAGATATTGTGGGAAAGGGTTCACAGACCTTGCCCTGCATGGCAGGAGCACCTGGTTTTGTTTGGCGTTCTACTTTCATTTTCCTAGGCACCTCATAGAGAAAATATGCTAATGGTATCACTAACAGTAAAGTGCTAGTATCCTGGTAGATAGCAGGCAGAACTGAAAAATGAAATGAGGACTAAATTATTTCAAAACAGGCCGCAGTACGGCACACGAAACAGATGAATGTACCAAACCGAAATCATGATGTTCGTCACAAAAGCTCCATTCTCAGCTCATTCAGAACCATTCGCTCCAAGATAAAGCCATGACCAAATTGAACTAACAATAACTCGATGCGAACTCATGTATTCTAAAGATAGAGACCACTGACTGTTCTTGGCAACATTCTAGTTTGTAAAAACTCACAAATCCTTACCAGGATCAGCCTGTGATTCAACCCAGACCTCAGAATCCTATAAGTGCCCCTTCTTGAACTCCCCCTATTTGAGATACCCCACTAATCCTCACGTGTGCTGTTTATCGCAGCAAACTCAATAAGCTTCGCCTGTCTTTTCCTATAGGTGTGTCACTGGTGGGCTTGGATAAGTGAGCTTTACACAAAGCCGTGTTGCTTCTGGCCAAAGCACCTGACTGCGACTGGCGGACTTCATCTGCACTGAGAGAACTAGAAGTGCTTTCGGGGGGGACACAGCTCTGTCCATCCCTGAGCGAAGTGACAGAGGTGAGTGGGCACGCCCCCTGTGGGGACCCCAGAGGCCATGCTTGTGGCATTGTTAACAAAAATATTGCTGCGGAGGTAGATGAGGATTTACAGCTGGGTGACTGTGCTTCCCCTCTGGAAAGGACTCTCTCCCTGCCCCTGAGCTGTGTAACCTGCTGCAAAGGAATGCCACTCTGGCTCCTGAAGGTGGGAAAGCCTTGGCACTTCCGATGGCTGGCTGCGGGAGCTGGCCTACATCTTTTTGTGGAGGCCAGTGCCACACAGAGGCTGAAGACAGTCCTGTAAGTCTGCAAGTTTAACTGGAAGTAGGCAGAGTCTCTGGAATTCTTGGAGAGCTCTTTGCTGTAGATGACAATGAGATGACATCAGTATATATAACCAAGTGGGACCCTGTAGGGCCTTCCCTTATCCTCCGTTATAGCTCCCGTCTGAAACAGCCAGATAACACTATCTCATTTATGTTTCTTGAGTGTTTCAGATGCTAAAAACCATCACCAAAGGGAAGAGATTGACTAATTGCTCGAGAACACGTGGCACCTAGGGGTTGACAGTGCTCACCGTCCTGTTACCTCCACATCACAACCACCTTCAGTGACTTCGTAAGGGTGAATTTCTGACTGGAGAAAGTTCAAGAGAAAGGAGGTAGGGAAGAATTAAATCTGAAAGGGCAAAAAATTCCTTTTGTAAATAGAAAGAAATGGGAATATATATGGAGAATAAAATGAAGACAAGAGAGATTTGTTTTCCTTCTTTTACAAAAGCTTTTGTTATTTTTTTTTCCCAGAAGAATGTAAAATAGCCTGCATGTATGTTAGCTGAATGGTCTCCTAGAAAGAGGAAAGGATGATGATGGACAAGAGAGCCAGAATCAATGATTTGGGGTAAGTGAGGATGCTAGGTAGTTAGATAAGTAGGCACCGGGAAGACAAGGTGGAGGAGAGGGAGGGTGGTCAGGAAGATGGCAGTGTGCCCGCCTCCAGCCTAAAAGGGGCTTTACTTCCTTTAAATGAGTGTCAGCAAGAAACCAGTTAGAATCTGACAGCTGCCACCGCACAGTAGTGACAAGGACCTAACCTGACATGACCCACTGCTCGTTGTAATGTAATTAGCATTGTGGTTTAGGCCCCCACCGTGGCTTTTTCTGAGTGCACCATGGGTAAGGACATGCCCAAATGGGGACAAACATGACTAAGCACTCCGGGGGCAAGAGCCATTCATCAATCAAGAGACCACCTCTAAGCGAGGGCATAAGAGAAGGGGGCAAAGAGCGCTGCTACCTGCCCTTGGGTGAGCCCGCCTCCCGTTCTTGGAGGTGGATTTTTCCCTTTGCTAATATTCCTTTAAAATCTTTCACTACACAGCACTTCGTCTGGCTTCTGAATTCTTATCTTTTGAGTATGACAAGAACTGGGGTCTTTTTCTTTCCCCTTTTGGGGTAAAAAGGAGACAGGCACATAGTGGGGGCATTGGCCTTGGATAAAAGCATAATGTATTTATTCATAGTTAGGTCTGCTCAGAAATGCTTGAGAGAAAACATGAATATTTCTTTCATTTTAAATTCAACACAGTGAGTTTCTCTTTGGTCATTTAACAAACATTTATTTAACCCCTCGAAGCCCTGCCTTCATGGTGTTTGCCTTTTAACAAACCAACTGAATTTGAAAAACAAATTGAAGAATAAGAAAACTTGCCGCAATTTCTATCCCATCTCAAAAAAAAAAAAATCACTTTAGTGTAGCTTTAGCTGTCTTTGTTGAAATTTCAGCCTAACTATTTGCTCGAAAAAGAAGCATGAAAGAAACAGCTTGGGTGATGTTTGTTTTCAAAGAATTCCTGATTCAGCTGGCAGAGACGATTGTGTCTTGTAATCACAGTTTGCAAAGAGCTGATGAGATTGTGTCAACAGACGTTTGGGAAGGGACAGGGAATACTTCCTGATCTAGTCAGTGAGTTCTTTCCTGAAGCAGAATCGATACCAAGTCTCCATAGGTTTCTTTTTATGTCCCACGGAACAGTAACTAACTTGGCCCATGTTACATTCAGTTCTACCTTTTCAACTTCAAAATCTATTGCAATCACTAAATATGGCTTCTAACTCATGCTTTGTATAAAAGACAATTCATCTTCTGTTTCTTTAAATGTAGTCAAGAAAACGTTTTACCTTTCAAGGTAACAGCCACAGTTTTCCCCACAAAGTTATTGTTCATTGTGCATGACTTGTATTTCTAAATCCTCAGGGACCTAGATAAGCATTTACTTCCGAGAGACAGAAGCAAAATCTATTTGTTGAGACTTCTCTATGGACAGGAAAAAAAAAAAATGACCTTTCTACCCACTAAGGGAGGACATTTCCTCTCGGAGCCTTCCATGTAATCCCACATTTTATTGAGCGCTCTAATTTTTATCTTCTGTCTTTGACAACTTTGAGTCAATTCCTTAAACTTTCTGTGCAATAACTCAGTTTGCCTGTTATTCTATAGATCCCATGATTGAATAACAAATACTCTCTTTGATAGAATCCATTGAAGAAATACTGAATTAGAATTTCCTGGAAATGGGAGTCCAGGCATCTTTATTTTAAGCCCAAACCAGATGAGTTGTGTGCACATTATAGTTTAAAGATCGGGATACTACCGTATAATTGGATCTGACAGTTGAGAAATGCTGTTGGCCAAGAAATGATGATTTTGCCTTTAACTGACCTTGTCCTTAAGTGGAGAACCCTAGTGATTATGAAATGTTTTTATTTTTGCTGTTGTTGTATGTTTTGTTTTAATACCTGAAGCTGTGATTCTCAGCTGGAGTGAGGTAAGCTTTTCCCACGGGACTTTGGTAATATTTGGAGTCAATCTGAGTTGTCACGCTGAGGGGTGCGGTGTTCTACCATATCTAGTGGGTGGGGATGCTTCTCAACATCCTGCAATGCATAATCCAGGCCCCACAAAAAAGAATCATCTAGACTAAACTGTTAATGTGATGGCAGCTGAGAAAAATCTGCCCCAAGGCAGCTGCCTGGACCTGGTGACAATTTCATGATGCTTTTTTGTTACTTTGTCCAATCAACCCAGAGCTCAGGGGTGGGTTTTCTTTCTTCCTTCCTTCCTTCCTTCTTTCCTTCCTTCCTTCCTTTCTTTCTCCCTCTCATCCTCTCTTTCTTTCTTTCTTTCTTTCTTTCTTTCTTTCTTTCTTTCTTTCTTTCTTCCTTCCTTTCTTCCTTTCTTCCTTTCTTCCTTTTTTCTTTCTTTCTTTCCTCCTTCCTTCCTTCCTTCCTTCCTTTCTTTCTTTCTTTTTTCTTTCTTCCTTTCTTCCTTTCTCCTTTCTTTCTTTCTCCCTTCCTCCTTTCTTTCTTTCTCCCTTCCTTCCTTCCTTCCTTCTTTTTCAACATCCAGGATAAAACTTCTTGTAACTCTGGAAATTCTACAAGGAAAGAGTCAGACCACTTTGTAGAACTTTTAATCCCTCCATCCCCCAATATGCTCAGCTTAATACACAGACAACTAGAATTTCTGTAGGGGCAAGGGATATGTGAAACACTGTTCTAGAGGAGGTAACAGGAAAATCTGAATGCCAAATGGCCTATGGCACAATAACATACATTTCAGATGTCCCTCTGTGCTCTGGGCATCAAAGACATAGTTAAGGGTTGTACTGTACCTTTATGAGTTACAAAATAATCTTGTAATTAATAAGGAACCATAACGTCAAAGCAATAAAAGAAGCTGAAAACATTTCCCTTTGACCAGACAATTAAAATGAAAATTCTTTGTCAATTTGTGTCAAGTTTCATTTGTTATATAACAATGTTTTAGACTTAATAATGAGCCCCTGTGCCATTGGGGATTTGCAGCTAAGCGAAGTGAAAACACTACAGGGCAAAGTACAGTAAAAAGGAACGTTGCTTTAGGTCTTCAAAAGGCACTCGCAAAGTCTTAGAAATCAATAATAACTGACATTCCAGAAAGCATACTCAGGAGGGCAATTCCAGAGCTATAGAAAATCTTATCTCCACCGCACAGGATTGTCTTCTGTAAGGAATAAAAAAAATAAACAAAAGGAAAAGCAAAAACATGGTAGAAACTGAATAAACATAGAGACACTTAAAATGTTTGCTTTGCATATGAAACAAAAATTAGACAACCTTCACACTGCGCAATAAAAAGTTTTCCAATTTGACAGTAAATTAAAAAATCCTTAGATAGTGGATGTCTTTTCAAAAGATTATCTTTTATAAAACATCTTAACTACAGTCATGTGAGACTGTCCTAAAAAATAATTTGAAAACAAAATAAATTCAGAAAACTATACAACAATAAAAGTCTGTCACTTCCAACTTCATGCATGCTAATTTTTATTTACACATTAATTGAACAATTATTTCATGAATGCCTACCACACACTAGGTTCTGTATGTCAGTTAAGAATAAAGGAGTCAACTCATGGAGCTTAAATTTCACTGAGAGAAAAAAATTAAAATAAGCAAAGAAACATACACTTTTTTAAACAATAAAGTTAAATAAACAAGAAAGCTGCTTATGGGTGACGCTTATATACATCAGACCATTTCTTTGAGGAAGTAATATTCGATACTCTGCTTTATTTTCTTTACTATTGTACATATGTAATACAATTTGTCTATTGAAAAATAAGATTTCTAAAGATTGCATAATATCCTATCATGTTAATATTGAACGCATATAACAATGTCATATTTAATATATTGTTTTATTTCAAATAATTAATGGGTCAAACTGAATAAATAGTTTTAGTGTTTGACACAAATTCTGAACTTGCCTTTGAAAGAGTTTTATTATTTTTAATCCTATAAAAATGTTTCAGTCAAATTTTCAAAAGTTCTCACTAACGTGTGCATTTTCCCTGAGACACATATACATGTGAAAGATGTAAATATATGGAGAGAAAGAGAGAGATGTGGATATATATACACCTCAGTTTGGACAGGTTAAAAGTGCTTAATGGTTTTGAATTAACACTTTTAATTCACTACGGATTTGACTATTATATATATTTATTGGACATTTTTATTTCTATATATGTAGATATACTTCATAAAAACTGATATTGACAATTTTTACAAATTATATTGTGTAATAAGAAGATTAAAAGTTTGGTAGTTGCTTATTCTGCAACTATTACATAACTTGTTTAGTCTGTGCACAGAATATTACAATCTTTTTTTTTTTTTAAATCTCTTTCTAATTATTTGAACAACTCACTTTTATCATGGGGCACTTTTCAAATTTAAAAGAACACTCTGACATTATTTATTAACAACGATAACATTCCAGATTTCAAACCCAAGCTGGAATTTTTGGAAAACTCATATCGAAAACTATAAGCTTAGAAGCTTCCCAGCACTTCAGAGACTTTCTGATAAGCTCACAGGGGATGTTAATGGACGTGAATTTTTGATATGGATAGAGGATGTGTCAGCATCTGGAAGATCACACTGAATGACTCATTGAATCTTATGTTCTGAGTGATCAGTGGACGGCCTTATGGAATCATGCGTGGATAAAGGATCCATTTAAAATGTAAGAAAGACCAAGTGATTTTATCGTAACCGAGTCTGAAATATCGTTAACTGAACGTCATGTCACGCATTGCTCCTGAGCTTTACGAGACAGCCACTTGCTGAACTGAGATGCAGTAGCAAAGGAGGAAATCCAAAATTATGTGGAAAAGTCATGAAGATACTCTTCTTTTTTTGAACTGCATGCTTCTGAGGCCAGGTGAATAATTTTCATATATTTTAATTAAAACAGCATTTGGCAAGAGATTGGATGCAGAAGAGCCCAACGATCATCAGACAGATGTTTACAGTATTTACAAAACTATAAAACAACACCAACCATATCATTAAATGCTTTTGAAAAATACAGTTCTTTTTCATAAACATGTTATATATATATAAACACAAAATCAGTTTATTATAATCATTTTTCAATTAATTTTAAAATATTTTTTTCAATTCTCAATTTTAATTCTAATATAGTGAATACATCTATATTATAGTATTTATATTTACATATGTCTAGGCATTCTGGGTTGGAAAGCTTGAAAATTGCTGTATTAAAGTTATCTTCAGGAAAATATATATATATATTTATATATGTATATATAAATATATATATATTTTTTTTTTCAAGGTGGTATTTGTAGCAAGTGCCAATCAGAGAATCACAGCAAAATTTCTAAGTTTCTACATTGGAGAATCGTACAATTTTCATAAAAGAACCACTGGCTAGCTGCTGGATCCCGGTACAATGGCACATTTGACAACAGGATATTGTAGAACCACACCAGCAGTGCTGCCAGCTGGATTCAGGGTTGAGCGGACTTGTAAGTTCAGAAGGCTGAGTGGTGCCTGGAGCGCTACCGGAAGCTGCACATGAATCGAGGGTCAGCATGAGCAAGACCATGGGGCAAGCATGCACTGCCTGAAGCTCCACATCACCCCTCAATTTTGCACTAATGCCTTGTAGCTCAAATTTATGACCACATAGATGGAGCCCTTTTGACCATCTGATGAAGGAAATGAAGGCTGCAGTTGATTCTCAATTGATTCAGATAAGTATGTGTGTACAGGCTAAAAGTTAACTTTGCATGATATCCATGCTGTACAGTAGCTCTGCAGTGGGAGGGAATCCTCCTCTTGGGCAGAGCTTCAAGTCACATATGACCACCTACTGTGTGTGAAAAGGAGAGTAGCTCAGTTAAGCATGTACGTAGAGTTATGTGCAGGCGTAAGTGATGTGGCTGGTTGGCCAGAGGCCCTAAAGGAGAAACATTCCAGGTCTAAGAAAAAGGCTTGTAGACGGACCTATGAGAATGGACATAAGGTATGAAGATCTTTCATTGCATGTTAATGCTTCTCAGAGATCATGGACCCTGGATGAGGCACTAAATAATCAAGTGGATTTAAAAACTTGGTTTTTTGTTTTTTGTTTTTTAACACTGGTCTCTTGATCAGCCATCCCCATTCTGGCATAAGGGGCATCTGAAAAGAAGAGTCATGGTGGCAGGGAAGGACTTCCCACCAATGACCCAATCACTGTGGGTCGCCTAAGGATAATTTACTGCTGAATATCTGACTGTCAAATGTTAGAGATGGACACTAAGCCCTTTATTAGGCACTATTCTTAAGGAAGACAACCAGCTAGTTGGTGGAAGGTTTATTACAGTGAAACTCTTCCAACTTGGAACAGGTGGAGATTCACCTTGATTGAAAGTTAGGGGAAGGGTAGAGCTTAGAGGTAGAGTGTGTAACTAGCATGCGTGAGGTTCTGGGTTCAATCTCCAGTACCTTTATTAGAAATAAATAAAAATAAAACTAATTACCTCCCCCTCCAAAAAAACACATGCGCACACACACAGTTTCATATACACCCCCTATCCTCAGAGGATACATTCCAAAGTGCCCAGTGGATGCCTGAAACCACAAATAATACTGACCCCTCTCTCTCTGTTTTTTCCTATTCATACCTACCTATGATAAAGTTTAACTTGTAAATTAGGCACAGTAAAATGTTAACAATAGTAACAAAATAGAACAATTATAACAATATACTGTCATGAAAGTTATGTGAATGTGGTCTTTACCTCTCTCTTAAAATATCTTACGGTATAAATTTAACACCTTTAATTCTATCTTAACTAAGTACTTACCACACACTGTGGCTGTAACTTTTTGCAGTCGGAAGTGCCACAGCAACACTAGCAGGAATTTCATTTTTCTTCTTCACAACTTCACAGATAGAAGATTTGTTCTAACTGTAGATCTTAGCAACTTCAGCGTATAGTTTTTTTTTTTTCTTCTTTCTTCATCAAGTCAAGAATTTTCATCCTTTCACTTAAAGGACTTCACATCTTCTCTTTGGCATATTTGAATTGCCAGCATCACTGCTTTTGTTCTTTGGGGCCATTGTTAAGTAAAATAAGGGTTACCTGGACACAAGCACGCTGATACCTCAACAGTTGATCTCATAACCGAGAGGGCTACTAAATGACTAATGGAGCTAAACAGAGTGGGGCAGCAGGAGATTTCTTCATGCTACTCAGAACTGTGCATAATTTAATATCCATGAGTTGTTTATTTCTGGAATTTTCCATTTCATGTTTTTGGACTGTGGACAACTGAAACCTCAGATAAGGGCAGGACTACTGTATTGTGATTATGAGGTTGTCTTTTTTGCTTACAGTGATTCAACCAGCTAACCATTCCAACATATAGGAATATATTCCCCATATTCCTAGAGAATATAGTGTTTGGTCTCCTGATACATCATACCTTTATCACAGTATTTCAGAACAAGGGACCATCTCTGGTAAAGCAGATGTAGCAATGGGCTTATAAC
The DNA here is from genome assembly GCF_048564905.1 of Vicugna pacos. Taxonomy (NCBI): domain Eukaryota; kingdom Metazoa; phylum Chordata; class Mammalia; order Artiodactyla; family Camelidae; genus Vicugna; species Vicugna pacos. The sequence continues at coordinate 6,135,767 of NC_132994.1, read as the reverse complement.
TGTAGCATCTGCTGGTCCTGTCATACAAAGTGCAATCCAGAAGTTGCTAGCTGGACAGAACAATAGGATAGACTGAAGGCACAGCTAAGATGCCAGCTTTGAAAAGCTCCTTTGGCAGGATGGCGTCACTCCCCCCAGGATATGCTGTACACCATTCATTAATGGCCATTCATTTTAGTGTTCAAGTAGCTACACCACCTGGGGCACTGCAAAAGAGGGGAAGGCAGGGATGACCGGTTTCCACTGCGCTTGGTGACACACTGGGGCAATTTCTGCCTCGTGAATCTGCAACCTGAGGCTCTTAAGGTTTAGAGTTCTCAAAGAGAAAGTATCCTTCTGTCAAAGGACACAGCAAGCACCCCAGTAAATGTTAAGCTCTGTTTGCCGACAGATCACTTTGGCTTCATTGTGCCTGGAGTCCGGTAAGGCCAGCTACTAGGAGTTTTGGCTACTGTTGCGGGGCCACAGCTGAGTTATAGGAAATGTTTCTCTGCCAAAGAGGACTTTCTCAGCCAAGATCACTCATGTTCCCTCCATGGAGTGTCCTGTATCCAATGGTGGATCGCAGTGGGGATTCACAGTCTTGGTTCCCATGCCTCAATGAAGGCGATGTCACAATTGCCAACTCCTCTGGCCATTCCAGCTCAAGAGCTCCTCAGAGGACCCGCTGAGGTCTCTGTTGCAATAGCTTCCCAATTCAGTCCTCCTTTATCTCAGTCCCCCACCTTCCACTCCCTTCAGGTGTTGCCCCTCAAAGACCTGTACAAGTCTCTGCACACAGATATCCTTCATGTTGCCTGTTTTACAGAGTCTGTTCTAAAGCATGACATGGATAAACAATCTGTATTTCAGTCTTTACTGATTGCTTCTCAAGTACTGTGCATCACGTTGCATATACTTTACATGCATTTTACAATTAAATATTAAAGAGTCTAATAAAGTTAAAAATATTTTAGTAATGTAACTTTTATCAAGTGGAATCTGGATATATATAGTGGACTATATAAATATATTTGTCAATTTTTAAACAATAGAATATACTTGTATGTTTCCAGTAGTGAATGACTTTAGCTTTTCTAAAAAGTATCACTAGTGACAATGGTGGATTCTAGTTGAACACGCTTATTAAACTGGTCTCCACTTAACTGATGAGGGAGATTAATGATTGTTTTTCCTTTTCAGTACTCAATACTAAAATGATGATACCATAGGACATTGAAAACTTTTGTCAAGCAGATCTTTCTAAAGATGCGAGAAGAGTTATGCTTCTCCTAGAGGAGTATTAATCTGAGAATAAATTTGATTTCCCAATCTTGTGACTTATCATAGTAACTTTTATAGTTTAATAAGTGTTTATAGTAAGTAAACCAACGAGAGAAGAATGAGAAAACTCTTTCAGTGAAAACTAGGTTTTAGAACTTATTCAAAATTGTTGAACTGCTTTACAGTGATACAAAATCTGGAATGGACAAAACAAATCATCAAAATTGGGGGTGGGATGAAAAGGAATTTTATAAACCTGTGGAATATCTGGACAAATGTTATTTGCACGTGCTGTTAGATTTTCACACTGCTTTAAAGAAAAAGCAAATCCTGAAAATTTCTAAAGGATTAATGTTGTGCTTATGGAAAAAATAGGAAATAACATTCAGTGGAAATGTAATAAAAGATAACGCCATGGCCATATGTAAAAAGATCAGTGAATGAATGCAGGTGTCTCAAATTTAAAGACTCAAAGTATGTATTTGTCATTTTTTAATGTTTCCTCCTTTCACTAACCTACCAGGCAGTTGTTAGAATGTGGTGACATGATAAAAATGTTAGATCGATACCTCTGCATGATTTTGAATGCATAATTTCTAAAAGATGTTTATCATAATACCAGCCACAATATTCTCTATTTATAAACTCACATTGGTAAGTTTCTTAGATTTGTGCTTCTTACTGGCTTTCAACTAATTTAGATCCTGATCGTAGAAGATTGTGTGCATACATATCCTTAATTCACATTTGAAAACTACCAAGTTATCAATGCTAAAATTAGGGAATGAAAGATTTCATACAGAAAGCTCATTTCTGTATGAAAACTGACATGTCCCTAGGAGGAATAAACACTCTGTGCCAGAAGTGGCAGGAATTATACTCAAACAGAATCACAATCAAAATCATAACTAAATAGATGGACACCAGATGGGCTTAATTCTAAGGTAATGGGGAGGCACAGGATCACAGAAACTGAGAAGAAAATTTTCTGCAAGTTGACCAGGTAACGGGGACCCTCTGGACAGTCAGAGGGCACTGGGTTTGACATCACAGTTGGGATCTGTGTTAGTCTTCTCTTCCTGTGTTGTTGGGCCTCGGATCCTATAGCTTTATTTCTAGCATGGACATCTTGCCTTTTCTCCCAACCCATAGCTGTCATTTGTTCTCATATTAATGTGAGCTATCCATGAAAAATCAGCACACGAAATTAAATTATTTCTTAGTCCACATCCCAATTAATAGAAAAGTAAAGTTGCTCAGCATCGCCAATTGTCAGAGAAATGCAGATCAAAAGTACAATGAGCTTTCATCTCACAACAGCCAGAATGGCCATCACTGAAAAGTCTACAAATGATAGAGGCTGGAGAGGGTGTGGAGAAAAGGGAACCCTCCTACACTGTTGGTGGGAGTGTAGATTGGTGCAGCCACTATGGAGGACAGTATGGAGGATCCTTAAAAAGCTGAAAACAGACTTACCATGTGATCCAGCAATCCCACTCCTGGGCATATATCTGGAGAAAAATAAAATTCAAAAAGTCACATGCACCCCAATGTCCATAGCAGCTCTATTTACAATAGCCAAGACATGGAAACAACCCAAATGTTCATCAACAGATGACTGGATAAAGAAGTTGTGGTACATATAGGCAATGGAACACTACTCAGACATAAAAAAGAATAAAATAATGCCATTTGCAGCAACATGGATGGACCTGAAGATTGTCATTCTAAGTGAAGTGGGCTGAAAAGAGAAAGAAAAACGCCATATGACATCATTTATATGAGGAATCTAAAAAATAATAACAATAATAATAAGGACACAAATGAACTACTTATTACTTATAACTAAGATGATTGACTTCTTGAATATGTGTCAGCACGTCTGACTGTCCTTTATGATTGGATTACCGCATTCTGTTGATTCTTATTTTGTAGTTGGCTTTATTTCTTTCATAACTATGTAAGTTTAAAAAGCTAAAGCTCTAATCTGTTCTTAGAAACAATAATTAGTACACATATGTAAATTTAAAAAAATGTGCAGTATACTGTAGATATGTATTTACATGCAATACAATGTGTATGTGCAGTCGAACTGTAATAATTCTACCTAATAAAACTGAAAAAGGAAAAGACATAAAGTCGTGCTCTGTCTCTGCAGCCTAGAGTCACTGAGATTGTTTTTCCTTCCCTCCCTGGCGGGAAACTGTCTTCTATCTACTGCCCCCAGGTCCTCAGTGATGCTTGTCTCTGTGGCTCACACGGCCACCACTCAGGTGTCCCCCCCCAGGGCAGGCCTGTGTGTTAGTGTGGGCCAGTTCACATTTGCCAAAATAAGGCACAGTTCTCGTATTTAAAAATGTTCCCCCAAAGCGAGCATGGATCTTTACCTACAATCTTCTTCCTGTGGTTGATTTGGACCTTAAATAAATTCCACAGTTGCTGACACCCAGGGTGACTCCATGTCACTTCCTTTACCTCTGACCCACAGCCTTACAATGGAACAGAAGTCACAGTGAGTTCATCCCCCCTCACTCACAGTGTGTCTCCAGTTTCAGTGATCTGTGGTCAACGGCAGTCTGAAAATATTAAATGGAAAATTCCAGAAATGGAAAATACGTTCTAAATTGCACGCTGTTCTGAGTAGCGGTTTGAAATCTCCCGCCATCCTGCTCTGTCCAGCCCAGGACGTGGGCCGCCCTCTTGTCCAGCACATGCACTCTGTCTATTCTGCCCACCTGTGAGTTTACGTAGCAGCCTCCTGGCACCGTATCTCAGTGCTTGTGCTCAAGTAGTCTTTATTTTACTTAATAATGGCCCCCAAATGCAAGGAAGGGGGTGCTGGCAATTCAGACATTCTCTCACTGGATGTGATATAAATTAAACTTTATCACAGGTATGTACATGGAAGAAAAAATATAGTACATACATGTAGATTTTGTCCTATTCACGGTTTCCAGGACCCATCAGGGGTCCTGGAAGATAGACCCTTGGATAAGGGGGGACTGCTCTGCTATTTTTATTTCACTGATCTCATCAGCAACACACCCTTCCCTGTTCTCCTCCTTGAACCACAGCTGACCACCTTGCTATTTCTTAAATATACGCATAATTCCCCCATGGAATGGCTCCCTTAAAGTTCCTCTGTCTGGTGTGTGTTCACTCCAGATATCCACAAGACCCTTATGTCAATCTTCTCATTAAATGCTGTCTTATCTGTACTATCTCCCCATCCTCCTCTATAAATTAGAAATCTGACCTAAATGTTTGATTAACCTGTCTGATTTTACTCAATAGCATTCATCACTCTACCACATAATATATGTTTATTTTATTTCCTAATTATTTATCACCCCCAACCCCCCCACAGAATGCAAGAGGACAGAGACACCATGTGTTTGCAACTACATAAGCTCACCACGCAGTGCAGTGTGGTGGTTGGCCTCTTGTCGGAGCTCATCAACACGACAAAATGAATGAATGGCCATCTTGAGACATGTCTTCAGCACTTTTTTAAATTGAAGTATAGTTGATTTACAATGTTGTGTTAGTTTCTGGTGTATTGCATAATGATTCAGCTATGCGTGTGTGTATATATATATAATATACATATAATTTTTCATATTAGTTTCCATTATAGGTTATAACAAGCTATCAAATATAGCTCCCTGTGCTAAATCATAACATATATATGCATATATATATATGTATATATGCAATGGAATACTACTTTCCTGTGCTAAATCATGATTTATATATATATATAATATTATATATATATATATATGCAATGGAATACTATTCAGACATAAAAAAGGAATGAGATAATGCCATTTGCGGCAACATGAAAGGACCTAAAGATTATCATACTAAGTGAAGTAAGTCAGGCAGAGAAAGACAGATATTGCATGATAACACTTATGTGTGGAATCAAGCACATTTTTCTATGTTCTGTGTTTCTATATGGAGTGAAAGTTGTCCAGATATACATCTCCACAAAAGCTGCATATTGAGCCCCTTTTAATAAAAGTTTCATCTGCTATTTCAAGCACCAGCTTGTCAAATGGAAATCATAATAGGACTTTCTTAAGATTTGACAAGTCAATATCAATTGGCTTGTCATATCTGAATTTCTAAATACTCCAATATGCATATGTACATTAAACTCTCTTAGTTTTATTGACAGAAATATTATTTTTAATCCAACACGCTTTCTAAATTTATATCTTGAAAACAGTAAATGGTTTTTCAAAGTTTTGATTTAAAGTTTTCTGTTTGGAAAATAGTTTCCTTTCTCACAAAATATTTCATCAAAAACACTCTTTTCATCATATTTTGGAACATTATTGTGAAAGAACTTCAATCAAAAATGGAACTGGGGGATATAAAATGGAAAATCTCACACTTGTGCCCTCAGGAAAATAAAACTTAAGGACTGAGACAGTGACTTATTGTAAATGTCTGATTTAACGGAAGACTGATGATACCAGAATTTTCTTAAATGATAGGGTGTTGGTCAGGAGTTGCCCAATATCAACCTTGGGAAGTTCTGCTTATGATTTACAGAAACATAAATAAGAAATGAGTGACCCAAGACCGGTTTGTCTCACAAAAGGAGCTAAGTTGCCCTTTGTTTATATGACTGCCTGGTTTTGTCTGCTCAGGGAATTTGCAATGTTGCTCTCCATTTGTTTTGATTGTAACAGACTCTAACTGAACTCTCCCCGTTTCACGTTCCCTGCCCATAAATACAGCCTACCTCAAGCCCCTAAAGGACCCATCTGTAACTTGTCATAATTTGCAGGTCCCAAATTGCAGTTGTTCTGTTATTACCAAATAAACTCATCTTTTTGACAACATTGAGCTTGCCTGAGTTTCTCTTCCTAGTTAAGTCAACATTGTGTAGCACCCCCCACCAATAGTTGTGCTTTCTGTGGGAGATCAACATGACTACGGAATTCAGTGGGACATCTTGCTGAGTTTACTTCCAAGATCTTTCTTTCCAGTGATCTAAATGAATAAAGGAGAATAAAATAAATAAACAATAGAAAAAAAATTTAGGCAAAAAAAGGGATTCCTAACTTCTAAAAAGTTCTCCAAGATGAAGACATCTTGGAACAATTATATGTCCTGCCAGAACTTTCATAATAGGAAATCTTTCACCTCAGTTAAAGGCAGCCTGATAATTGAAATTTTAGGCAAATCTGGCTTTGCCTCAGGAGACTCAGGATATTCAGGCTTAAATCTTACTCTGAAATGTTTGATTATCCCATTTAAACTAATTACTCTCCCTATAAAAAACAAAAAAACAAACAAACAAAAAAAACTCTTTATCATTCAATTGTATTATTTAAACCCATTTTTTTTAATCAAAATTAACATAAAGGAAGAACAGAGACAGATACCACCTTGGGGCCAGAGGATGGGGCTCAGATAAATATTTATGCTCCAAACAGGAATATTCTAAATGCAAGTTCCCCTTTTGCCTCACTCAGCTATGACCTATCATCTCTATCAGATGTCAGCATTCCAATGTAATCACCTAGAGATGGATTAATCATTTCAGGTTCTACAGTTAAAAGGAAAATATTTACTAAAGGCAACATAGAGCCAGGATGATATTTTGGGACCTTGACCTGTCTTTTGAGTTTAAGAAATGATGCTGTCATATTTCTGCAGGAGACAGCATCTGGTATGCAAGATAAAATGTTGTTTCTCTAATGTGTTCCAACCCCAAAGAACCAGCTGATTAGAAGCCAGAATGACAAGCTTAGGTATTTGCTTGCCTCTGTGAAAATTAAATTGTCATTGTGCCAAGGGTATACAGAAAATATCCATTAGCAATTGATGTCAGCGTGTTTATGTAGAAGTTGAATGGGCTCTTTATCCAGATCAACATTGGCTCTGTGGAAAGAAACAGAAATCAATTATACACTTGGAACCTGAATTCTTAAAATAAATATCAATGCAAAAGGAGAGAACGAATTTTGGGTTTTATCTATTTCCACTCCTGAAGCTCTGATAAAGGCCATTTCATTTATAAGAAGAATTATCATATTTTTCACAGAGAGTTTGTAAAAATAAAAAAGAACCTGAGATTTTTCTATGTGAAAATGCTCTGCATTGTTACGAGTTGATGACAATGTTAATCTAAGTCTATAATACAGCAATAGATTTGAAGAACTGATCATAACAGGAGGTTGAATTCAATGCATTCTATACAAGATTTCTTGTTAGCACATGTCTTTAGAAATACATGTGTATATCTGGAACACGATACTTGTTAATTATCACTTCCAGATCCCTATGTTCACAAAAATGACAGGCTGTTTCCACATATTTCCTCTTTTGAATTGGTTTACTGGAAGTGATATCTTTTCCGGTCTTTGCAAGATGGGAATAGTGGAGATTGAAAATAGGCAGGATTATTATTAACATAACCAAAAGCTGGATGGTAAAAGAAAGTTCCTTGGACTGGAAAATGTTTGTATAAATTTCCAAAACAAAAAAAAAATTCTCAAAAGGTGGTTCTTTCTTACTGAATCTTTTATGTGAGTTGGAAGACGGACATACCACATTGTTGATTGCTAGAGGAACGGAGATGACGACACTGATGATTTTGAAACCATCATGTTCCAGGTAATATTTTGGTACATAGGAACTTGGATATATTCTCCTATTTATTCTTTACAATCCTCCTAGACCTGAGTATCTTCACACTCATGTTAGTGTGTGATAGTGGTTTAAGCTCAATTCACTTTAATCACTTAATTTCAGCCCTTTCTGGTAAATCGCCATGCACTCTGGTGGGTGCACGTGCACACATATTTATAATCTCTCTCTATTATTTTATTCTTATTCTAAATTCTATAAACTTATTCTACACCAACTTGAGTAAAATGTTAAAGTTTACTATAATTTGCTTAAAATATGTTATTATACATTTTCACATATACAGCAAAATGCTTAGTATGTTTAAAAATACAGAAGAAAAAGATATGAACCATTATTTTCATCTTCAAATGTTCATCATACATTTTGGCAGATATACATGAATAATATAGACATAGCATATGTTGGCAGATGTATATTTAAATATTGAACTTTTTATACTGGGGAAATGTAGTATGGACACAGGGATAAGAGTGCCTGTGGTCATGGGACTGAAGTTAGCAAAACAGTGTAACAAAAACAAGCATAGACAGTAGGGTCATCAGAGATACAGTTTCCCAAGTCCTAAGGAGTAAAGAAACTATAATGCACACCAAGATCCTGAGTTGTCTTCACCACTAGTAGGATCAGTGATGAAGAGCTGTAAGCAATGACGTGCTGGTAAATTTTTAACAACTAGTTCACCAAGTGGGAAAAAAAGCAAAAGCAAAAGCTATGATTTCCACCATTTGCCAATTACCCTAGTGTAAATTCCTGCAGCATGACAAATTTAAGTTCCCAATTTAATGTCACCACTTGTGGAAATGGGAAAAGGTGGTCAAATTGGCTCTCGTGAGTTAATTTGACTGAATCACTGAATAAGTAAGGTATAACGCATAGGTACCCCATTCCGTGAATGCTGACCTTTAATTAAGAGACTGGCACAAAATACGATTACAAGATGGCTCATGAATAAGTTTAAAAGCAAGGAGGCCAGTCCTGAGGTTATTAAAGTTTGAGAGACAGGTGGGATTAGGAAAGAAGCAGTGGAAACAGACTAGATAAAAATAAGTATTTTCTTCAAATGCTATGTGAATCAAATGTAAAAGCTGAATGCACTATGGGAAGGAATTGAGGAAAGTATACAGATATGTCTAAAGTCTTACCAAACTTACAGTTTTCATTAAATGAAATATTTGAGTAGCTTGAGTTATTAATGGAATTGCAAAATTTAATCAATATTAGGCATTTTAAATCAGGTAGACCCAGCATTAATCATCTTTGTTTAAGCAAAGTTTTAAAGATATGATCAGAAATTAGAAATATTCAATTATTTTAGTGTAAACTAAAATAATATATATCTTAATTTCCTAATTATTGTTATTATTTATCATATTTCTTAGGTCCTCTTAATTTCTAGTGCCAGTCCACAGTGCACTTTCTGAATTATTTCATATTTTCATATTTATTTTCATGCTCTCTCTGTATATCTATCTTTCTCAAATGCACTGCAATAGAAAAAAAGCCTTGAAAATAAAGTCTAAACTTTCAGAAATTTCTTCACAACCATAATGAACAAAATGAACCATCTATGCTGATAGGAATGTCTTCCATTTTTGTATCTTCAGTTAGCAGTGGATGGGCAAAAATTCTGTCTTGAATTTAGTAAAATTCAACTGAATAATGTATTTTTCCAAGTAAATGTGAACATAAGGTTATTAAAATTTCTATCATAACTTTTTGAATTAGTAATTAATATTATATAACAAAACTGTATGTTACTTTAATTATTGGCATAATAATATAAGAAATCATTTCATCAGATTTGTGTTACTCACATGACCTAATCAAATAGTATTTTTAACATGTGGTCTATAATAGCTAAAACCCATATATAATTACTATCTATGGAAGTCACCATATTCAACCACTGTCGATTTTCTATTGGGGGATATTATTTAATGAACCATTTATAAAAAAACCTTGACAATATGAGCAACACATAAAGTGTTTATGTAAGAATAAAAATGTTTAATGATATAATTTTGAATTAAGTCAAACAATAATCATACTACTGGAAAGAAATCTGTGGTTATGTTTAAGAAAGAAAACGCTAATACACACATTTCATAGCCCTTACTATCAAGCATTTACACTTTTCTTGAAATAATACCTTTTAAGCCTGAATTTTTCATTCTTATATTCAGCTTCAAGGTACAATATTTGGAAAGGTTATTAAAATTCCATTAATTCATTTTGAGTTATCTAAGGGTGAACTTTACAAAACTGTGCACTTTTAATACACTTGAAGAGTTGAAAAGTAGTTTTGTTTTTAAAGTTCACACTTGGCACATATTTAGTCTTCACCGAAAAATTGATGCTAGAATTTTCTCAGGGCGAATGGAGGCACTTTAAGAGAAAAATCGAAAATCTCTGTACCTTCTCTCTGATTCCTAAGTTTTAGAGTCTGTAACGCATGTGAGACTGAGAGAAAGAGAAAGTTTATTTCTAGCCTCCTAATATCTTTATATCTTTCTCTTTCCAATATTTACTCTCTGGGCAATCCTGCTAACTGTCAGAAATCTGATAATGGACACAAACATTTTCAAATGAGAGAAAAACATTCAAAAAATTAGAACAGATTTATCTCTTGATATGTTTTAAATTGACTTGATTTTGTTTATTTTTATTTCCTAATTAATCATGGGATGATCTTACACGTGCAATGAGCCTTTTCAAAAATAGGTTGAGTAAAAGAAGTGATTTTAAAAAAGCAAGTGAGAAAGAGAAAAAGAGAGAGAGAGAGAGAGAGAGAACTAAGAGTCAGGGGGAAGTAAAGTGTCTTTAATTACTTACTTCAGACATAAAGTAAGACATAATGTTTTATATCTCCAGGAATAATAACATCATAACAATGCAAACCAAATATTTAGTCTAAAACATATATTACAATTGAAAAAAAGCACACTAAATTACAAAACCCAGAATACCAATTTTTGTTGAATAAAGAATATTTAAAAGAGAATACCACCATATATTTTCTAAAGCATTTGAACCAGAACAAAACTTGAATAAAAAAATGACAAGTTTTCAAAAATTAGCAAGTTAAATCTGGTAATATATCAAAATAATTATACATTATGCACTAGTGGGATTTATTCCATGTAGATGTCTGCTTTAACATTTGAAAATCAGTGTAATCTGCTGTATCAACAGGTTAAAGAAGAAAAGCCTTATGACTGTATCAGTGGTCATTGAACAAGCATTTGATAAAACCCCAGCACCCATTCATGATAAAAACTAGCAGTAATTAAGGAACAGGGAGAAATGAACTTAACATGATAAAGAGCATCTGATAAAAATCTGTGTGTAAGGTTATTTACGAAAAACTAAATGTTTTCCTTCTAAGAGCAGAAATAAGGCCATGATATTTGTTCTCACTATTCTTATCAAAATAGTCTTGGAATTATTAAACACTAAAGCCAATAAATAAACCAATTAATAAGCCAATAAATAAATAAATAAATAAATAAATAAATAAATAAATAAATGACATACTGATCAGAAAATAAAAGAGAAACTCAAAAATCTCTTGAACTAATAAGTAAGGTCCTCAAAGTCATAGTATACAGAATCAACAAAAAAAATCAGTCAAAATTGTATATACTAAGAAAAAGCAAATGGAAACTAAATGAAAAACACATTAGTATCTACAGTCTCTCCAAAGATAATGAAACACTTTGGCATAATTCTAGAAAAATACATGCAGGACCTGTATCCTGAAATTTATAAAGTGCTGTGAACAAGATGAACAAAGATCTAGATAGATCAAGTAAGGTTATGTTCAGGATTGAAGGATAAATATGTTAAAGTTGCCAATTTTTCCTAAATTGGTCTATAGATTTAATGAAATTCTTATCAAAATTATATCAAGTTTTTTAATAGAATTAGATAACTGTATTTTAAAATTCATATAAAGAAGAAAAAACCTAAAGTAGCTAAGACTATCTCAGAAAAGAAGAAAAAAGTGAAATGAATTACTATTCAATAATAAGATTTAAAATATAGTAATTAAGACAATGTGGTAATGACAAAAGGATACATACTTAGAAATGTGGAACAGAATAAAAGAAACAGATATAGATTCACAAAAATATATCCAACTGACTTTTTATAAAAGTGCAAAATAATTCATTGGAGAAACTAGTTTTTTCAACAATTGATGTGAAGAAATTGAATATTCATAGACAAAAAAAACTGAATCTCTCAAGGGGAGGGTATAGCTCAGTGGTAGAGCATGTGCTTAAGATGCATGAGGTCCTGGGTTCAAACCCCCTTATTTCCATCAGTCAATCAATCAATCAAATTATCTCCGCCTCAAAAAACAAGACAAAACAAAAAAACTGAACCTCAACCTAAATCTCACAACTTTTACAAACATTGATTAAAAAATGAACCATAGCTTTAAATGTGAAAAATAAAATTACAAAATGTTTAGAAAAAAATACATGGGAGAAAATCTTCAGGGGCTAGGACTAGGCAAAGAATTCTTAAACTTGACAACAAAGGCACAATCAATAAAAGAAAACATTAATGAATTGGACGTCACCAAAATTAAAAATATTGCTCCGTGATAAGCCCTGTAGGAAAATGAAAAGACAAGAGGCAGACAGGGAGAAATGTTTTGCAAACCACAGAGATAAGGAAGCACTAGTATCCAGGATATATAAAGGACTCTCAAACAACAAACTATTCAATTATAAAATGGTGAAAAATCATAAACAGATATTTTACTCACGAGGATATACAAATGGTCAATAAGCACATAAAAAGATGTTCAACATCATTAAATAATATTACTTACAATATTACAATAAATGCAAATAAAAACTAAAATAATGTTTCAGCACACACCTATAACAATGGATAAAAACTTTTCAAATAGAGAAAGCTAAACACAAGCAAAGATGTAGAGAAACTGGATCACTCATGTCTTGTTAGTAGGGATGTAAAATGGTACAGCTGCTCCAAAAAAGAATTTGGTAAAGATGGCAAAATAAGAAAGACAGCCACATCATATCCCACCTCAGCAGCAAGAATTTGGCATCCATCCACAGACAAAAATGCCTGTGCGGTAACCGTGGGATTCAGTCCTACATGTCAAGGGAACTGGAAGGAGTCTTGCCCACCCATCTATTGGATATTAGACACAAAGACCTATTCCCAGTTATGGATCCTGTGGGAGCCTGTGAAATGACTTCAGTCTTTCCTAGATATGGTCCAGAAGCCCTTGGACCATTAGAGCACAATGTTTTAGATAATCACCTACAGATGAGAGTCTTTCTGGAAGTCCAGGAGTCCAGTGGAAAAGTATACTATTGGAGTAAAAATATACAAGTTTGGATGCAGAGGAGAGGGTGAGAGGAGCAGTTTGACTTTACTCATGTCACTTCTCCCCCAAGGTGCCATAGCTCAGTGCCAAGTGAGACCTTCGCAGCTCAGGATTTCTCCCAAGGGTGAAATTTAGAATATGTGAATGAGCTCTGGCTTCCCCAGCCATGTAGGATGCTTCCAAACGAGGCCAATTTCTCACTTATTCTATCCAGAGAGCTGAGTCAGGAGCTACACAACTGGGGATGGTGCAGAAGAGGCTGAGAGAGAGCAGATAGGATTCTCAGAGGGCACTAAAGGGGTGCAGAGCCTACTAACCATGACAAGGACGCCACCAAGGAGCCTTGCCTGCAGATCTACCCCACTGGCCTAGGAGAACCACCAGCATCCCATGCCCTGCACCCCTCCTCACACACATACACCATGCTCAGCCCTGCCATGTGAAAGACTCCCTGTGTGCACTCCTGACAGCAGTGAGAGTGAATTTTAGCAGGACTAGTGAGCATGTACAGAAATCTGGCCAGTATCTGCAGACAGGGAGAAACCACAAACTTGAGACAACACCATCTTTGGTAAAACAACAGGGAAGTAGTCAGCACTCAGCCTGATGTGTTAAAGGACCAAGAGAAGGTGTACAAGTTTAAGAAGTGTGCCACAGGAGGGAACAAGAGAGCAGGTGGGTCCATAGATCATCTCTACAGGAGACTTTACTAAAGGACAAAAAGGGGAAAATTTACAGTAACATGACATTATTAGGAGACTCTAATACCACACCAAAATCAATGGACAGATCATCTAGACAGAGTATCAGTAAGGAAACAGTGGCCTTGAATGATGCATTAGACCAATTGGACTTAGATATCTATAAGATGTAAGACATTACATTCAAAACCAGCGGAATACACATTCTTTTCAATTGCACATGGACGTTCTCCAGGACAGATTACACACCAGACCAAAAAATAAGTCCCAATAAATTTAAGAGAGTATCAATTATATCAAGTATTTTTTTCTAAGTTTGTATGAAACTAGAAGTCAACTATAGAACCATAAATGGGAAAACAACAAACACATGGAGACAAGAAAACATGCTACTAAAAACTCAATGAATTAATGATGAAATCAAAGAATAAATTAGAAGATACCTTAAGATAAATTAAAGTAAAATCATAATTTTCCAAAATCTATGGAATGCAGCAAAACAATTTTAAAAGGGAAGTTCATAGCAATATAGGCTTTCCTCAAGGAACAAGAGAGGTCTAAATAAACAGCATAACTGATCACTGGAAAGAACTTAAAAAAAGATCAAAGCCCAAAGTCAGAAGGAAGGAAATAAAAAATGTCAGAGAAGAAATAAATAAGAGATTAAAAAATAGAAAAGATCAATGAGACCAAGAGCTAGTTTTTTGAAAAGAGAAACAAAATTGAGAAATCCTTGCCCAGGCTCACCAAGAACAGAGAGAGGGCCCAAAGAAACAAAATAAGAAATGAAAGAGAAGAAATAACACCACAGGGATACAAAACATGAGAGAATAATATGAACAGCATTCTGCCAACAAATTGGGCAATCTAGAAGAAATGGACAAAATTCTAGAAATATACAGCCTGCCAATACTGAATCAAGATGAAACAAACAATTTTAACAGACCAATCACGAGAAGTAAAATTGAACACATTAAGAAGAAACCAAAAAAATCCCCAAACAAACAAAAAACTACCAGCACACAAAAGCCCAGGACCAGGACCAGACAGCTTCACAGAGGAATTCTACCAAACTATAAAAGAAGAAATTAGTCCTATAAAGAAGAACTAATACTTATTTTTTTCAAACTATTCCAAAAAACTAAGAGGAGGGAATACTCCCAAATTTATTCTACAAAGCTACCATTACCCTGATACCAAATAAGACACAGACACAATTAAAAAAAAAATTACAAGCCAGTATCTTTGATAAACATAGTTTCATAAGTCCTCAACAGAATAATAGCAAATGAAATCTAACAATATGTGCAAAGGATCACATACCATTGTCAGCTGAATTTATTCAAAAGTCACAAAGATGGTTCAACTTTAGCAAGTCAATCAATATGATAAACCTCATTAACAAAAGGGAGGGTAAAAAAATCACATTATCATTTCAATAGACACGGAAGAAGCATTTTACAACATTCGACATCCTTTTATGACAAAAACACTCATCAGAGTGGATATAGAGGGACCATATCTCAACATAATAAAGGTCATTTACAACAAACCCACAGCCAACATAACACTCAATGGTGAAAAGCTCAAAATTTTCCAGCTAAATTCAGGAGCAAGAACAAGATACCTACACATTTTTGTCACTTCTATTTAACATAAAATTGCAAGTCCTAGCCACAGCAATCAGATAGGGAAAAAAAATCATATCTGAAAAAATTAAAAAGCAATTCCATTTACAATAGTATCAAAAACAATAAAATATTTAGGGATAAACTTAACCGAGGAAGTGAATGGTCTGTACACTGAAAACTAAAATAATGTAATAAAATAAACTGAAGAAGACAAATAGATGGAAAATTTTCCTGGATTCATGAAATGGAATAATTCATATTAAAATGCTCATACTACCCAAAGCCATCTATAGCAAAGGATACCTATGCAGTACCTACCAAAATTCCAGTAGTCTTTTTTCACAGAAAAAATGAAACAAACAAACAAAAAACCTTTTTAAATGGAACCACATAGTACTTTAAATAGTCAAAGCAATTCTGAGAAAGTAGAGCAAAGCTAGAGGCATTACTCTAAATAATTAAAGCAATTTTGAGAAAGTAGAACAAAGCTAGAGGCATCACTTTTTTCAAACTATGCTACAAAGCTATAGCAATTAAAACAATATGTAACTAGCATAGATATAGAAACACATGTAACAGAATCAAGATTCCAGAAATATGCTCTTCTTCTTATGGTAAACTAATATTGAGTAAGGGGCCAGGGACATACAATGAAGAAAGGATAGTGTCTTCAATAAATGTTGTTGGAAAAACTGGGATCTCCACATGTGAAGAATGAAATTGGACCTCTATCTTACACCAGTCACAAAAAGTAACTTGAAATGTATTAAAGCCTTAAAGATAATACATGAAACTGTGGAACTCCTATAAGAAAACAGAAAAAACTCCTTGATTTTGATCTTGTAAATTTTTTTTTTTTGGTTATAACACAAAAGGATAAGCAACAAAAGTGAAAATAAGTAAGCGGTACTACATTAAACTAAAAAGCTTCTTCATAGCAAACAAACAAATGAAAACCTAACAATCAACAAGATGATAAAGCAACCTACTGAATGGGAGAAATTATTTTCAAATCACTTATCTGATAAAGGGTTAATATTCAAAATATGCAAGGAATGCATACAACTTAGAGATGAAAAAAACCAAACAATTTGGTTAAGAAATGGGCAAAGGATCTTAATAGATATTTCTTAAGGAAGACATACAAATGGCCAATTGGTATGTGAAAAAGGACTCACTCATCATCAGGGAAATGCAAACCAAAGCCACAATGAGCTATCACCTTGCATCCTATAGAATGGCTATTACCCAAAAGACAAGAGGCTACTAGTGTTGGTTAGGATGTGGGAAAAGGGGAACCCTGTTGGAATGTAAATTAGTACAGCCAGTGTGGAAAACAGTATGGAGGTTCCTTAAAAAATTAAAGAAAGAACTATCTAATAATTTTACTTCTGAGTATATATCCAAAGGAAATAAAATCAGGATCTTGAAGAAATAACTGAACTCTCTCATCGTTACAGTATTAGTAACAATAATCAAGATATGAAAAAATCTAAGAGTCCATCAGTAGATGAATGGATAAAGAAGATGTGATATCATACATACAATGGAATAATATTCAGCCATGAGAAAGAGGGAAACCCTGCCATTTTTGACAACATGGATGGAATATGAGTGGAGTACACTAAGCGAACTAGATAAAGGCTAATACTGTATGGTATCACTTACATCTGAATTCTAAAAAGGCTGAACTTGGAGAAGCAGAGGCTAACTGGTAGTTACCAGGGGTTAGTTAGTTGGAGAAGATACTGGGGGGATGTTGGTCAAAGAACACAAATTCTGTTTAGAAGATGAATAAATTCTGGAGATCTAAAGCACAGCATGGGAACTATAGTTAACAAAACTGTATTATGTACTTCAAAGTTGCCAAGAGAGTAAATCTTAAATGTTCTCACCAAAAAAAAAAAAAAGTACTTATTTAAGGTGATGGAGGTGTTAACTAACCTACTGTAATGATCACTTTGCAATATATGACTTTCAAACTATCACACTGTAAATATTCAGCTTAAATGTTATGTCAATTATGTTTCAGTAAACCTGGAAAAATAAAATAAAATAATAAGGAAAGAGTTTGGCTGGTAGTTTTTATATTAATAAACACACAAGCACATATAAAATTGGTGAAATCTGAATGACACTGGAGTTTTATATTAATGTCAGTATCTCAGTTGTGTTAATGATCTATAGTTTTGTAAGATGTTAACATTGGAGAAACCTGAGTGAAAAGGTACATGGAATTCTCTCTATATTACTTCTTACAAATAAATGAAAATCTATAATGATCTCAAATTAAAAATTTAAATGAAAAATAAATAATAGAATACATACTAAATACCTTTGTTCAATAGCGTAATACAAAGTGGAATCTCTTTAGTTTCAGTGTTTATAAATATAGAAGTAAAATATTAGTAACTGGCCCAAGATAAAATAATTTAATTGCTATAAAGATTTCCATTGTCTGATATCCAGTGACCTTAAGATCTGAAAATCAAGGCAGCAGAAAGAGTAAATATACACAGATATTACCTTGAAGAAAAACTCTATGGAAGAAAAACCTAGAATGTGGAGGTCACGAATTCTGTATCTGGGTGCTTTGCAGAATAATCTAGATATATATTAGAAAAACTGGCATGCATTCTGTGTATCAAATGACGGGGCCTCAAAAGAAAGCTAAAATTTTAATTCAGTTGTTAGGGGTTGGAATGTTCAAAAAGCTCATACTGTGGGTAAATATCCAAAGAAGTTAAGCTATAGGATTCAGAGATTAGGACAAACAGAATAATTGAAATTCTGTCATGGAGGTAAAATATGCTAATATAAATCTGAATTCTTTATTCTAACACATGACTTATCTGCTTCGTTCAGAGTACGTGATGTAGCCGTCCAACGCGTGTGCTTTGGAAGAGTTGGTTAGCTTCATGTCATGAATAAAACCGTAAGTTTCTACTGTAGGTTTTCTTCTATGTATTAATCTAGGTCCACACATAGTGACCTTCTGTAGAGGAAGGTTCTGGGAGAGAATCATCACCAAAGGCTGGAAATAAACCTTGTTCTTTGCATGTATAATCTAAAATAAATATGCCCTAGTGCCCATTACTAAATAAACCAGTCTCTTATGAGATATATCAATTTAATTGTACTATTTTACGACAGTTTCAGAAAAACAAAACAAAGCATTGATCTAATTATGTGGTGATTTCTGTGAGGTGATTTTGAAGATTGCTACAAACGTTTCGCTGCTTTCAAACACTTCCAGCCACAGGTACCAATTTATTTGTTCAGCAAACATGGATTGAGTTCATTTTAGGCTAACTTCAGGAAGTGCCTGATGGTCCTTTATATATATATATGTATTTTTTTTTAACAGATAGAAATTGCAAGTTCCTCTTGTTCAAATTGATAGATTGCGATAAGCACTCTGCTAAGTAATGGAGACCCGAAGCCAGAAAATCATGACCCTTTCCTCCTGAAACTCACAATTTAGAGGGGAGATAGAAATGTAAATACATCTTAGTTACTACCGCCAACTGCGTTATTGCTATAAAGTAGGAAGGCCTGGAGACAAAGAGCTTTTTCAATCAAATATCAGATTTCTAAGTGCACTCTCCCATAATTACTTCTTAATACTGTTATACAGAGAAACATGGCAATGAATACTACCTCCTTCAGGAGACCAGGCGGATTGTCTACAACCTGGGGCAGTTCAAAAAGAGCTGTGTTGAGGGGAGGGGATAGCGCACTGTTAAAGTGCACGCCTAGCATGCACAAGGTTCTGAGTTCAATCCCCGGTACCTCCATCAAAAAAAAAAAAAATAAACCTAATTTCCTTGCCATTGCAAATAAATAAAATTTAAAAAAAGGAGAGAGAGACACCTCTCACCAGTCTTTACCAACTCAGTAAACAGAACCACCTTCATTCTGCGCTGTTCATGCCAATACTTGGGGTTGTCCTTGGCTTCTCTTTCTGTCAGACCCCAAATCATCCAGTCCTACAAGATCTACCACCAAAACTTACTCTGGATACAGTATCTCACCTCCTCCATTAACATCATATTAATACAGGCCACTAAAACTCTCATTTGGATTATTTCAGCAGCTTCCTAATTTGCCTCCATGTGCCTACTTTTGCAGTTCTGCAATCTATTCTTCATGTAACAGCCCATAATAATATCAACATAACAGGGTCTGCCACTCTCCCGCTCGCTTCCTGCACTCCAGTTACACTGACTTCCTTATTTCTTCTCGAACACAACAATGCACTTCCATCTCGGGGACTTTACACATATTAAACCCTCTGCTTGGACAATTCTTCTAGAAATAATTGCACATAGTCCCTCATTTCATTTAAATGTCTGCTCAGATGTCACACCTCCTCAGAGAGTCTTCCAGGATCCCTCTTCTTAAACAGAAACATGTTTCTAGTACTGCATGAGGGTTGCCGGATAAAAGAGGATGCCTGGTTTAATCTCACATAAAAAACTATTTTTAGCAAACACATGCCTAAATATTTTATGATGTATTGGTATGGCATGGGGCCTATTTATGCTACAATATCATGGCTTTTTCTGAAATTCAAATCTAACTGAATGTCTGGTATCATTATTGACTAAATCTGCCATCCCTATTTATTATACTCTTTTTCCTCATAGAACTTCACTCTCTGTGACATCATATTATACATTTGATTGTTTGTTTAATGCCTGTTTCTTTCACTAGCCTGTAAGACCCATGAGCATACACAATTGGTTTCCTGTGTTCAAAAGGAAATAATCAAATGTTAGAGCAAGAATTGTGTAAGAGATGCTTAGTCAATGTTGGCTTAGGCCAGGGAGAAGTCACTGTGTGCTACTCTCGCTTTCCCTCTCCATGTATGTATGTATAAATATATATGCACATAAACACAAAAATAAAAGTATGTGTGTATTTCACATTCTCCATAAATATCGACAAGACCAAACCAGAAAGAATAGCTCTCAAAGAACACGAGGCAGGTTGACAAATGACTTACAGAGCCTATGGAAATTGAAAACATAAGAAAATGCAATTGCAAAAGACAGTAAAAATCAAGCCCATTAGGACAAGTTAGGAAACATTTTGAAAGCTTCATTTTTCCATAAAATGATCTGCCTTAGCAGATGAAGGCGTTGAAGCAGTGTTACCCGTCACTGAAGATGATTCAAAAGGCTAATGCTGATGACTCTGGCTTAAGAAGCAACTCTTTTGACAATTTGACAAAGAAATTACTATTTTGATTGCTTTTTTCTATGAGGACATCATCTCATCAGCCTAAGTTTTGGTAATCAACATATTTACAAAGGATTACCCCTTGCGTGGGTGACTCTCTTGGGAAGTATAAATTATATTCTGGCTGCCAGTAGAGGGCCTCACAGGTGCTGGTCACATTCAGGTAAAGTGACCAGTGGAAATGCGCTGGTGTTATGTCCTGAAGGATGGGAGAAGGTAGAAAATATAAGAAGCAGATCTGGATTGAACTGATTTATTTTAATGATTGAAACAACAAGCTTGAAGTTTAACTTAATACCAACGCCATTAATATAGTCAACTGGATGCAAAGAAGTCTCAAAGAGCTGATTCACTTTCCCTCGGGCTCTAATATCACTTTAAAACAAAAAGAAAGGTCAAAAATTGTGACAACATACATTTGAAGACATCTTTTCTGAACAGGTTGTGGCTTTTAAGGCATTTGCTCTGCAGGCTCAGAGCTGCAGGTATCTGTTAATTATGACATGACAGTATTAGTATTTCACTCACTAGATGATAAAATATTTCTATTTATTCTCTGAGAATAATCTTTGATTTGTTAATTTTTAAACATTTGTGAAATCTGAATTAATCAAACGTGTTGAAGTGTTTATTTGTTCCTACAGTCACGCCATTGAATGGGCTATTGCATGTCATTGCTCTTACTGTCTTCCGGATGTTTGAGGAAAAGAAATAACTCATATCAATGATTTTCATTCTAACTCCTGGCATTCTAAAAGGCACTATTTACAAATTAGTTGATAATGCAATAAATCCTTTTTAAAAGATTTTTCTTTGTTATATATTCTTAAAGTATTTTTTTTCAATGAACAGCACTTGATTTTCACAAGTTAAATAAAAAAAGAAAAGAATGTAGAGACTAAAAGAGTGAAAATATATTGGAGAAGTGATGTAAAGTATGAGCAATACAAGAAAGACAGAAATGACTGGTATAAGAAAAACAAAGTAGATACTGAAATTTTCCATGTGAAATGTATTATTGTTATAACCTCATAAATTGAAGGCAGTTGAATGCTGTTAACAATGGATGATTGGCAAATTTTTTATTCAGTGTACACGTGAATTAGGATGTAATTTTCACTGTTTTAGCAAAATTAATGTCAAAAGCAAACTTATATTGTACTTCCTCAGTAAGTAAATTGGAAGTAAATCTGTATTTTGCCAGTTTTTTAAAAAAGTTTAAAAAAATCTTTTTTTTTTAATTTTGGCCTCTTGCCTACCGATTTATGATTTATGATTAACACAGTAATAGAAAAAATATTTAAGTGACTTGTATTTTAATCATCTATAATAGTTATATTCATAACTTCATTTACAGAGCCAGAAATCATTAATGACTTTATAAAGCTTCATAACTGATAAAATTATTTCATGCATATTATTCTCCAACATTATCTATGAAATGTTCCACATTTATTCTACAGTATTGAGATGCTGAGTTCAATAAAACACTAAATTGCCCAAGGTGTTTGGGTTTTATCTGAACTTTCTTTTCCTTTCATACTAGTCTGTCTGCCTAGTCAAAAACCTACTAATAGTGCTTTACTTTTTGAGGCTTTATATTATTTTTTAATATCACATACAGTTTGTGTTACTCACAGTTCATATGATTAAAAATTTTTTCTGTGTAATTTGTGTTTGCTTACTTTTTATCATATGAACACAAGACTCAATCTGTGTAGAAAAAAATTAACATTATTGTTTGGAATACATTATATTTATAAGTCAATGCAGGAAAAATTGACATCATTAATTATCCAAACTCCTATACAAGAATGGCCTGACTTTCCATTTGTGTACGTCTACTTTTGTGTCCTTCCAGAAGTTTCTTGTTGGTGTCAATTGGTAACTTTCATTTTTTCTATGTATTTTTCACAACTTCTTGTTTCTATTACAGACTTCTTTATACCTACTTATTTCATAGAGCATATCAGTCTATTTTATTATCTAAACTTTACAATATATTTAGCCTTCAAACCTTACTCACATAAATATTTCCTAGCATACCATTAATGTTGAATTGAATCTGATTTATGGTTGTGTTAATCCTGGGACTCCCACGTAGCTTTGTTTGAGTGTGTTTTCTTCCACAGTGATTTTTCTCTTTCTTCTACATAGTCAGGATTATCACTCCCCTAGGGATGAGTTTAAATTTCAATTTATTTTCTTTATAGTTCCTGTGTCATAATCATAGTGTTATGAATCTAAATTCAAAATAGGTTCTTAGTTACAAATTGTCAGAGAATTTATTTTTTCCACCCAGATCTCAGGGAGAAATATTAAACTTTCCTCTTCTAGTGTGTAAGTAACGAAAATTGTTTCTCTGAACTTAACTAAGGGTGCAACGTTTCAAGGCTTTTAGCTATTGCAAAGGTCACATTTCCAGTGCTAAACTATTCTACTATTTCTTGTCCCTGCTTATACAGAATATATGACAAACTAATTAACAAAGCCAATGGATAACAGTCATTATGTAATTACATATGTAATGATGTAACCCTTTGCATAACTAGTTACAGTTACTTCATTAATTAGAGGTAATTAATACTGATACACCTTTCCCATCCACACAGCAATCACCTTATCAGCTCACGTGCTCACAGCTAAAGCTATGATTTTCATGCTTTCCTCTCTATTGTCTATTGTAGGAACACTAAACTCTTAGAACTATTTCCAACAGTCCATCAATGTCTTTGTATATGCAAGAATTCTCAACTACCATATGATATGTTTTGTTTCCTTCCTATTTTGCTCTAATTATTTTAGCTAATATCTGCCTTTGAGGCCTTTGTTTGGCCCATGAAGATGCAGGAGACACTTGCCACAACAAGCCCATACTGGGAACCGTGACTGGCACCCCAGGGTCTGGCATCTCACTAACACCGGTGGGATGGAATCACCACTGTTGTTGCAAGCAGTCTGGTTGTCGATTATTTAAGGCAAAACTTCATATTATCATGTTCGCACATGTGCACGTGTGTCTGTAATTTTTCTTTGTGGCAAAATAGACAGTATTCATTTCTGTCTGTAGTTCTCATTATAGATGGAATCTCAAACAATGCTGGCTTCCTTGTGTCACAATGCTGCGCAATTTATTTTAGTCTTGACAAGCATGTTTAGTATCACATTTGTAGCTCCCTTACTACCTTTAAAAATGAGTTTAGAAAAATCCATACAAAGATGGTGCTTGTCCCCAGCTGCTAGATTTTATTTGTGTATTTCTCACCTGGGTAATAATTTAGACATCATTATAGAAAGCATGACATTTTCTGTATAATGAGAAGTGTCGCTTAAGGTCCAGGTGTGTGTGTCATCCCAAGCATTTGACTGGACAAGGCCAGTATACCTCTAGAATGAACATCTCTTCAGCTCCATTTGGTACACATGTGCTTCCACTTCAGAATACCTGGATTCATTCTTTGTATTAGTCTAGAAATGTATGTTTTTATTTCAAATTAAACATATATATTTATTTATATTGTTCTACTTAGTTATGCTGTAATGTAATTTGGAGTTGAGTCATTTAGCCAATGAAAAGTAAATTATATATTCCAAAACCCTGATATCAAAAAAAAGTTAATCCTCAGGCTATGCAGAAAGTTTCTTTTGTTTTCCTATGTATGTTTCATTGTAAAAAATGGCACAATATTGAATTATATATTTGTTTAATGCTCAGTTGGCATTAATTTAATGAACAATGATATAAAATGCTTATATGATACACTCAGTTTCATACTATATGAGCATTGATCAATTGTTATATTTCTTCTAATCTTTTAAACACATAGGATAAAAAGAATATTTTAATGATGTTCATGTTAATGTATGTTTTACATTGTTTAGATAGTATTTAGGAGATGTATAAATTAACTAAATGTAAAAAGAGATTGAGATCTATTTGGATATGTTACCTACTGGGTATGAATTGTGTATTTTCAAATAAATTTTTGATCTAAAGAAAGAAATTAGCTGTTTCTTGAACATTTATATTACAATAGTTCAAATAGAAATACATTAAGAATGCAATCAATTGTTCCTATACTATATGACATAACTAATTACACAAACCATAACAATATTCAAACTGTAGTAACTTCTGAAACAGAAGATCTATAATTTAATGTTAAAATCAAAGAACTCAGGAAAATTAATAGTGTAATTATATTAAAATGTGAGATTAATTTATTTAATATAATTAATATTTAGTACAACTTCAACTTCATGATTCAGCAATTTTAATATTTCCATTATTCATTACTTAGAGGAAAGTTAAAATGGAAAGTATTAAATTGCTAAATAGCAAAGCAAAATGCAAGAGAATTAGAGAATGAATTAATAACACTGGCTACTCAGAATATGTACATATTATAATGGGAAAGACAGAAATGTAATCTAAATAACTTTAATTGATAAATAAATCTTCATTTTATATTGTATTGGATTAGTTTCCTTTTTTATTTCATATGACAAAGGTGACGATTCCCTGGGAATGAAGTCAAACTCTAGGATGTAGTAATTGTTCACTTTAAGATATGTCAAATTTTTGTTACAATATGATGCTACCTTCTAAAATACCATAATGAACTGCTTGCTCTCTAATGTCTTCCGAAAGTTGCTCTATAGATCTTGTCCCTGTTAGACCACGAGGGTGATGGCATCGCCCTAAGGGATGATGCGTGTAAACCACATTTCCACGAGCAGTTGTAGAGTGTCTATCATTGCATGTGTTGTCAGATTTGAAGGTAACTGTCAGACTTGAAATTTTTATCAAACAAATGCATGTAAAATGTCATTTAATTGTGATCTGACTTTGTATCTAATGATTATGGATGATGCTGAGATACTTTAAGGTAATCAGTTCTGTAGATTGCCTGTTAATATTTTTCCACTTTTCAGTGTGTTGAGATTGTTCACTATTTTTATGTATATTTTTAGAAGCTCATGTATCACATATATGTTACATTCTGTAATTTTCATAAAATTATTAATAATGTGGGTGAGTGAAGACATTTTTTAAACTGTCAGCATTTTTAGTGGCAGTGGTGCTGAGGAATTACTTGTAAATGTATTTTTGGCTCTTGGGTTGAGATAGATTTCATTTGTCATGTTAAATATGTATAAACAGATTCCATAAGCTTTCCCCCATGCAAAGGAGAGGCTAATTGTTTCATGTGACCCGTTGCTATTGTTAAACAGATTTTAAAATAGCAAATACACTTTATCTGTTTAGAATAAAATATACTTGATTTTCTTATGTTTTACTTTTAAAATAATGCATACTAAATATTCTAGAATATTATTTAGGATTCTTTTTCCTATTTAGTAGTAAAGGGGGATATTTATTCTGTTCTTTCCTACGTTGCATGCTTACTCTCGAGAACTAATGTTATGCAAGCTTCATAAAATAATTTTGTAATCTAGAAATCATTTTCTCAGCTCAAATCTTGTTTTATAATGTGGAACTCAACTGTTTTTAAGAAAAGAAAATTTTATGCTAAATAATCTAGGCCTGGTCCTGGCCTCAGGGACGCCTACTGATTGTATTTTGTTAAAAGAATCCTTCTGTGGTCATATTTCTGTATAGGTTTTTCACTTTCTGAGCCAAAAGATTTTAGAAAACACTTATTTTATTAAAATGTATGCAAATAGAGCTCAATATTACTATGTTCACTATGTTATTTTTAAACTCCCCATTTTTATTAAATTTCCATATTAGCAACTAAATTTGACTATATTACTGTTGATTTTTACAAACCTCTTCACTGAATATATAAGCTCAATATAGTTTCTGTTTTATTACTCATAAATTCCTTCTCTTAGTTTTTTAAATTTCCATAGGTTTATTTTATTTCCTTTTTCTAGCTACTTAAATCCCTAACATTTTATTTAGTAGTTAAAACACTAAAATCTGTTGATTTGCTTCTGGTAACAGGTTTTGATTCATCTCCTATGTTTGACAGGTGATGTTTTTATGACTGTTTTTCTATATCCTAATTCACAAGAATTTGGTTTATTGCAACACAAGAATTATTTAATAATTTTGCTCATTCTCCAATAGCTTGAGTCCAGAAAGTCAATTTATATTCAATTTTTATGTAGCAGAAAAAATAGGAATGACTCCTTCACTCTCTGATCTCTAGACAGAGCTAAACTATGTGCTTAGAAAAATCAACCATTTATGGTTATAGCTGAGGGCCTTACATGATGGACAGCCTTCATGGCTTCAGTAAAACTTAAGTTTTTTGAAAATTGAAAAAGAAATGGGAAACTCCCAAACATTTCTTTTGACTGTACTTGGGAGCGATGACAGTTGTTCTTTAAGTTTTTAACAAACAGACAATAAAAACAAAAATCTAAGTTTAAAAGAATGGTCATTACCCTGAAAGCTTTGAACATGTGGCTCTAAAGAATTTTGGAGAAAGAAGAGGCATTTTTGGAAAGCAAGTTTGGGCTTGGAGAGAGAAATAAGCTGAAGTTGATGTAGGAAAAATATGACGGAATAGATGCTAAGGCCAATTCTAAGGATATGTGTATGTTGGTATGTTACTGAACTTAAAATATTGAATCACATTCTAAATAAAATTAAGTTTTCATACTTCTGTTATAACTGCATTCTTTTGGATTTCAGATTTCTAAACTCTAACTGGCATCATTGTTATTACTTTGGTGTGTTTGTTTTGGCATGCAAGGTTTTTAAAATAAGTGCAACTTAACTATCTTTTCTCTATTTATATATATTTGGAAACTCAATGCTTTATGCCCCTAGTATCATCTAACAGTGGAATTTTAATATATTTTAAAATCATAAATATGATAGATTCTACAGAAAATACTTGAAATCGAAAAAAAATAATAATAATAAAGGGTAGGACCAGTGGATTCTAATTTGTTTTCAGGAGGATAGGATATCATAAACTCTACTTTTTTTTCTTACTGAAGGTTTAGTGTCAAAAGTCTTCTGAAGGATGGTACCTTGTGAATGAGTCTTTCTTGAGATCACACATTATAAATGTAAACTAAAATTCTGAATAGACTTTTAGAAAATATAAGTAAAGTAGGTTATTTTAAGAATAATAAAACAAATAGAGTTGCAATGAAAATTTCTTCCTTGTAATTTTTTGGGGATCATTAGCAGTGAAAATAAATAATTTTGTATTCTTAGAGTCACTAGATCTAGGATTTTAATAGCTTGGAATGCTTAAAGGATACTTTCTGGGGTCCAACATTGATATGTTGGTGAAAAAAAAATACCTCTAAAAAAATAAAATGACACTTAAAATATCACCCGTTATTTTTATGCAAATTGTTTTAAACTATTTGCCTTCCAAACCACTTAGAAGTCCTAAATATAGAAAATATGAAATGTAGTTTAGTAAAATGTTTCAATTTGAATATTTGTTTTATTGATATATATTAATTAAAAAATGACTTTATATTTTTAATATATCCTAAGTTTTAAATGGTTTGGCATTAACGTTGCTTACAAGGATAAATTGGGAACTCAGAACAGTTATTTATTAAAAAGTGTATTCTTGATAATGAAAGAAAAAGGTAAAAGCAGGTTTATCACTCAAAGCATACTTATCACAATGATTGGGGAAAAATTAGCATATTTCTCCTTGTTGTGGAGGCTACTGTTCTAGTGTTGTCAGATAAAACACAGGAGGGCCAGTTAAGTTTTAATTTTAGAAACAACAAGTACTTTTTTGGTGTATTTATGCCCCCAAATAGTCTATGGGTCACACTTCTACTGTATTTTTATTTGCTAAATCTGGCAAGCCTGTATTAATTAATCCCATCTTTGCCATGAAGGATAGCACATTTTTTCTCTTACCTAAATCAATTAGATTTAACTTTATTTAAAAATAAAATAAGAAAACCTTTCTTCCCTTTTCTATTTTTAATTTTTATGTTTGGGAAACTACATTAAACCAGTATTTAATAAGTCCTAATGTGTTTCATTAAAAAATACAAACACTTAATACTATTGCTTATTTCTCCAACATTTACTCCTATGGTTAACAGGTAAATAACATTAATATTTGATAATCTCTTGAATGTGTAAGTCACAGAGTATAACAAGAACTTGTCTGTTGCACTGGTTCATTGACTTAAAACAACTGATGATCAGGCGGTAGTCCAAACATTGTATCATGATGAATTATTTCCCATGATGCTATTATCCATTTCACAGTCAAAACGCATGCTATGGAAGATACAGTGGTAACTATCACGTCAGATTATTCCGTTAAAAAAAAACCAAAAACCCAAAAAGCTAACCTCTACTAGAGGCTGATACCTCTATTTTCCTGCATAAAATATTTCCACATGCGGCAAACTATTCCACTGATTTTGGGGGAGAGGATGGACACACATCTTGGTCAATAATATCTCCCATGCTCACAGAGGTATAGGATGTTTTTCTAGAAGTCTCTATAAAGACCCATATTAGATCTCCTTTTGCATACCAGGAAAGGTTTAATGTTACCCGACAACATTCCTTACGAGCATACCACCCCTTCCCCAGTTCTGATCTCGGCGCTCACCGTAGGTCCACCAGCATCCAAACACGCACGCCTGGTGCAAATGCATACCACTCCCTCTCACACCAGCTTTATACATGTTTCCAAGAAAACCCTTATCCAGCCTGATTTATCTTTCAAAGTCTTTTTCAAAACTCAGCTAAATCAATAATTTTTTCTCAAAGCCTAAATTTCCAGTGCTGAGACAAAAATTCCATGGTGTCAAATCTCTGCGTTTCCCTGTGTACTATTTTCATAGCATTTACTTAGTTATATTCTATTGATTCATTATTTTGCTGGCTCTGCAAACTTGTGAACATCACGGTGGCCAGAATATTACCATTCTTTGAGACAGTACTTGGCATATAGTAGGTTTCAATAACTGGTTGATGATTCATGACGATTTCATGTTTGCAGTAGAAAGACAGATGCACCCCAAAGATCTTTAAAAATTATAAATACATTTCACTAGTTTAAATTTCACTTGGGGAAAAAAATTGTTAAATGAGTGTCCTACAGAACAATGTAAATGATTTAGAAGACATAAAGTCATATTTGGAACTGCCCATAGGTTTGCTGACTGAAGCACATTTCTTCATTTTAAATAATCAGTTCAACATGACCCATCCCCAAAAGGGTAAAAATGTTTCTCCCTCTAATATATCAAGACTTTTGCAGCTGTTATTTTCTTTAATTTTTAAACTAGTTCAACAATTTAGTGGAAATGTAAATAATTCTGTTAATTGCAGTTTGGTTCCATAGGAGAAAAACAAATTACAATCACCCAAAATATCCAGGAGGTTCTTATTATCCAAGTTTATCAACAAAGTACCCACAGTTATAAGATTACAGAGCAAAATCAAAGTCACCATAACACAACATTATTCACTAATAAACCAAAAATTTATAAATACATCGCCATGCAAAATCCCTCTTCTCTTAGCCCTACCCTTGGTAATTTGAGCTCTCTCATCTCAGTGGGGAAAATATTTAAAAATGATTTTGTTTTCCAACAATTATTGATTTTAACTGTAGTATATTAAATTACCCTCTCTATCCCTGCACAAGCTACAGAGGTCACATAGCTTCTCAGTTATTCTAGCTATAAAAAATCGAGTCCTGTACTGTCCGACTGAAATCTCTTATTCTGTGCCCCCGTGCCTTCCCCTGGCACCAGCTGCCTGGGGATTTCTCTGGGGAAATGGAGAGATGGTGCCATGTCTTGATTCTCTTGCTACTTGTGGTAGTGATGGGAGTACATGCCTGGTTTCACTCTTTCTTGGATCCACTTATCAAAAATGTCTTCTACCAAAATGGTGACTTCATGAAGAAGGTCTAGAACAATTTACCAGGGGATTGGTCTACAGTTTTATTCTAGCTCCTGATAAAAAAACCCCATGGAGACAGCCAGCTAAGTGTCCCTTTAACCCCAGGCATGGCTCAGAAGCTCAACCCTTTCTCTGGAAGGAGCAACTCTGCAAGTGGAATATGTGGGTCTTTGTCTTATTCCTGTCTCACTAGCTAAT
The DNA here is from genome assembly GCF_048564905.1 of Vicugna pacos. Taxonomy (NCBI): domain Eukaryota; kingdom Metazoa; phylum Chordata; class Mammalia; order Artiodactyla; family Camelidae; genus Vicugna; species Vicugna pacos. The sequence goes on along the minus strand of NC_132994.1, from coordinate 6,104,801 downwards.
CATTGTGGCCCCTCATATGAGGACACAGGGGAATATTCAGGGATCATCTTCTGAATGTTCTAAGGACTTCGGGGCACAGGTGTGCCCAGCCTTCTCCCCAGGTACACCTACGACAGTGCCTTCTTTTTCATCTGCTGTCAGCCACTCTCGAAAGCCTTCTCCTTTCAATAAACTCTATTCAAGGAGCAAATACCCCTCTCCATGTTTGGGTTCCCAGCTTCAGCAAACTTGCCAGTTTCTTCAACAACTTTGTCATCAGAATTAGCATCATTTGAATGGCAACACTGAGGCAGACCAGCAGAATATGCCACCTAGTGAACATCTAAGAGGATACAAGACCCGTCTTCCTTCCAGCAGGTGCTCCTAGTCTCTCCTTGTGGGTTTCTCAAATCACTCCATCCCAACTCTGAAAAAGAAAAAGGCGCTCTTTCGTCTCAAACATTACAGTTCCAGAGACTTTGTTTCTTCACTAGTCTTTTCTCACAGCCCCAGGTAGGGTGGATAAGAACTAAAGGCATGGGAACACGCATTTCTGCTGAGCTGAGTGAAAAATCTGTCCGGTCTTCACGCTGTCTGCTTCCTCTAAAAGGTGGGGAAACAGTAACTCCTTTGTTTCCCAAAAGTGTAAGCCCCTTTATAGGTCCAGAGCATCCCCTTTCAACAGCCAGTCATGTATCTATAGCTAACTGTTTGGCAAGATTGTAATCTCTAGTTTATTTACAGATGTCAGTATCTAACAAATAATGTGTATCAGTATCAAAGTCAAATACAGTTATAAAATTTTGGAACTGGTGTTATAAAATTTTGGAACTGGTGTTAGAAAATTGATCAGAATTCTGTTTAAGCCTGTTGACATATTTGAAAAAAACAAACGATAAAAATGGTGTACATCTTATAAAGAAGTTGTTTATAAACACTATACGAAAACTAATAGTAGTTTACCACTCAATTCATTCTGAAGAATTGGTGCATAAATGGTAAAACTGACCTCCATTTTAACTCATTTGCAAGGTAAAACATTCCTCAAATACACTAAAAGCTCACCTGAGCTTTTACTTTCCAAGAATCAATCAGGTCTCCAAGGTCATTTATACTCTTCTATTTATTATAATTAAATATAATTATTAGATAAGCTCTTAAAATATAATGGAGAAATACAGTGTTTTTCTATAAAAACATAATTGAATGTTTTAAAAAGCTCACTCACAGTAGCTAAAATAAAATCCATGACTGGCTAATCAAAGTGTCAATTAGACAATTATGAATGATTAGGAAAAAATGCTGGGAGAATGATACTGCACTTGAATTTCTTCTCAATTGTCTGTAAGTTTTCATTCCACCTAAAAATATATAATAGTCATTCTATATGATAAATTTGAGTATGCGTTAGGCAAGAAATACGGGTCAATGCTTCAATTGTCACAGTAGAAAGACTCGGTCTTAACATAAGGATTAGGAAATGATCATATTTGGGTGTTTTAAACAAAAAAAAATTGAACTATATACTAATGTTAAATGTTTTCCTTCTTTGATACTTTCAAAAGGCTTAATATCAAGTTCTAATAATTCTCTATTTTAACCGACTCAACAAACTAATTACTGGTCCCATATGTATAATGTGAGTGCTTTTACTGTACTGTGATACATTTGAGCTAATTTTAAGATGATTCATTTCAAATGAGTGTTCATTTTTATGTTTTCTTTTTTCTAAAACAAATAGTCATGCTCTATAAGCGTTTTTTCCGATCCTTTGAATAGAAGCAGTAATTTATGTTCTTACGGAGAATATAGTCCAGCTTTTGAAACAGAAAATGGTGAGCTAGAAGGCAGGGTTTGGAATGAGGGTTCAGTGTATCTCCACCTCCACAATTCCTAACCCAGCTTAACAGAGACCTTGTGCTCTTACTTGGCACAATTCCTCTCCTCCATTACCTGGGACATTTCTAGCTGATGAGGCAGTCAGTAAATGGTGATGGAATCATAGTTCCTCTCTCAGTACTTAACCTCTCATATGGCACATCTAGAGGCGTGGTCCTTTAAAGACTTAGCAGAAATAACAGAACAGTAGCCCTGAGAATAAGACTGCAGGTGAAACAGTTTTCTTGTAGCCATGTCCCTGCCAATGTCCCTCCAGAGTACATAAGTTTCAATTTACTCTTTCCACATAGAAGATAACTGTAGGCAAATTTATCCTGACAGTTAATGAATTAAATCACATATCTCCAGCACTATTACGACTGGTTTCGCTAAGCAGTTAGATAGGTAGGAGCAAGGGGCAAGGGGAGTGGAAAGCGAGGGGAATGATTCGGAAGGTAACACTACACCTGTGCTCAGAATAAGGGGCTCAGAGAGCTTTACTCTTCCTAAACGAGTGCCAGCAAAGAAGCCGGTTAGAACCAGACAATGTGAGTGCGCAGCAGAGAGAGGGACCCAACCTGACACGACCCCGTGCTCATTACATTATAATGTAATTAGCATTGTGGTTTAAGCCCTGCTGTGGGCTTTTCTATATGCAATGTGGGGAAGGACTAGCGCAATCAGGAAAAGGTTTTATAACCTACACTTGCCACTCAAATGATGTCAACTGTCAACTTAGCTCAAGACAGCCCCTCGGCAACCACACAAAAGAAGCAGGGACTGCGGGAGTCTTTGCTTTTCCTCTTTTGGATCAGCCTGCCTTCAGCCCTGGGAGGTGCACTTCTGCTTTGCTAAATGAGCCCTTTGTTTACACATCACTTTCATCTCCTGTCTGAATTCTTATCTTTCCAGTGAGATAAGAGCTGGGGATTTTCCCCTCCTTAGGGTAACAGTTTAAGATAATACTATTATAAAATAGTTAATAGCATAAAAGTATTCAGCTATCCTATGAAGAGGGGAAGAATCCATTGTTAAATAACACTCAAATGTTTAAAGTCATATGAGAAAGTGTTTCTCTGAATGATCACTTAAATTAGCTTCCTTCAGGATCATTGCTTAGATATGAATAAAACTGCATTTTATATGTATTACTCGATGAAACAACTTAGTGACTTTATGTGTCCATAATGAACTGCTAACAAGACCAGAACTGCTAGTTATCATCTAAGGCAAGTTTCTCAGCCTTGGCGCTTTTGGCAGCTGGGGCCAGGTGATCTGTTGTTGAGGGGTGGGGGGAACTGTTCTGTGCATTATGGGACATTCAGCAGCATCTTGACCTCCACCTGCCAGGTGCATGGAGCAACCTCATTCCCCAGTGTGACAACAAAAATGTCCTCAACCTGTAACAGACATCTCCTGGGGGAAAACAATCAACTCCAGTTGAGAGTTAATGTACTCATGCATAAGGGTCCTAAAGCAAAGACATTGCTTTTACAGAATAGCAGCCTCTGAATACAGAATAGAAAAGCCAGGCCAGCAATGCTGTGGTTTTAGAAATAATAGAAAATTCAGGTTCAGTAGTCACTGATACTAATATTCCAGTTTTTATGCATACACTTTTTTTTCCGACCCCACATACACATTGTATTGCATGTAAATACATATATATGGTACACTGCACATTTTTTTAGTTTACATATATGTACTAATTATTGTTCCTAAGAACAGATTAGAGCTTTAGGTTTTTAAATTTACATTGTTATCAAAGGAATAAAGCCACCTACAAAATGAGAATCAACAGAATGCGGTAATCCAATCATAAAGGACAGTCAAATGTGCTTACACACATTCAAGAAATCAATCGTCTTTGTTATAAATAATAAGTAGTTCATTTGTGTCCTTACTAATACTGTTATTATTTTTTAGATTCTTCATATAAATGATGTCATATGGCATTTTCATACACTTTTAAACCTTGTCAGGAACTTAAGTAGTTACTGTAAATTTAGAAAATGGGAAATTATAAGTGTATGCTACTTTGTCTGCATCTGATTATTTAGAAGACAGATTCTTTCTTACATGGAATACACCTACAAAAATATGGGCCCTGATGGACAGCAAAGACTTGTGGGTTTAATATTATTCCTTCCTTCCCACTGTTGTGAGTCATTCTGCTAGCGCACAATTGTCTTCATCATCAGCCACACATCATTTCCCTGTCATGGAAACAGCCTCATAATTTAAATCACAAGAAAAAGAGATGCCTTTGTCTGACTTATTTTTTCTGAGCATGCTGAATAAAACTAGATTTTATGTGACTTTTGGCAATCCATTCATATCCCTGTAAAAAAGCCTAATTTATAGGTTTTCTTTTTTATTCACTGCGAAGAATTGTGTTACACGGGCAACATTTCATCAGTGTGTTTGTAGTAATAATACCTAATTTTATATTAAATAAAATTTTAAATGTCTATAATCACCCCTCACAAACACACACACACAAAGCCCCAAAGGAGAAAGTAAGGATGGTGCATCTTTATTAAGATGTAAAACTCTAAGGTGAAGCCACGTCTCGTTACACAACTTATCAAATTCAGTAGTTCTTAACCCCGGCAGCATATTAGAACCACCAGGGAAACTTGGCAATGACTGAGATCCAGATCTTTCTGTGAACTAATTAAATCAGACTCCCTGAGGAATTGGTCTGGCATCTACATCCTTCCAAGGCTTCCTATTGCTTCTCACGGCAGGAAGAATTGGGACCCAATTATCCTGGTTCTTACCTTGGGGTCTGGAGACCCATGAGGGTTTCTTAGACGCCTGCTTTGGTACATAGATCAAAACTAATTTTATGCGAACACTGAGATTTTATTTTTCATTTTTACACTTACGCTTTTGCAAGTATAGAGTGAAGTTTTCCAGAGGCTAAATCACATACTATATCACAAGAAATTGAACACAAAAGCAGGTAGACAAATCCCGTATTGTCGACCGAGACAGACCCTAGATTTGTAAAAATGTAAAACTATGCCACTTCTCTCACAAAGTTTTGGTTTTGAATGGATTGTTATTTTTTATAAAAATGTATTTTTTGTGTAACATATAATAAACTTATTGCTTCTATCTATAAATGAATTGATATAAAAATATGATAAAGTTTCTTGGTTTTAATTTCCATTTTGATATCTGTTGATGGATATAACTACACTAAACAAAAAGCTTTTAGGGGCTCTCAATAATTTTAAGAACGTAAAAGAATCCAGAGGACAAAACACTTGGAAAGTACTGATCTAAGTCAGTATGTCCCAGCCTAATCAAGGCATCACAAACTGTGAAGTGTTATTAGCCCCAGATTTCCCCTCGTTCTGTATGATTTCTGATCAGTCCTTTACTTTATGCATAGAGCTGTTACTGCCACTGACTCTAGTGGCTGGTGGAATTCCTCCCTTTGAAGTCACTGTTGCCTGCCAAACTGCGATTACCTTTCCTATGTGAAAAAGAACCGCTTTCTGAGAAAGTGACCTGCTTTAGCATAGGAGGCACTTTAGTATAATATTACACTTCTTCTGGGCATTATTTAAACAATCTATGGATAAATGTAAACAGCTTGATTCATGTGTGGTTTATGTATAACATAATATAAATATTAGAAATTCCAGAAATTGATAAAATGAGGTGGAAATCTTTGCTCAGTTGGCCTGCCATAGATATGAAACCCAAATATAATAAAGAATGAAAACAAGAACTTAATCTTTTATTAAGGAGCTTATCATTTGTGAGTGGTAAACTTAAAGCCACACATTTTGAATAACACTAGTCTCCTGACTTTAATGGAGCCAGTTTGATTTTTTTTTCTTCTGTCCTTCAAAATTAGCTGAAATAATATCATAATTAAAATAATGCTGTAGAACATAGAAAATATCTTTCTGGAAAAAAAAAGAAAATATCTTTCTGAGAGCAAACTCCATGTGAAATGAGTCATAACTCTCCATTTAAATTCAACATTTTATTCAACCATATCACTTCAATTCTGAGTTTGTATTTAATTGAAAAACTCCAATCTAAAGTATTAATACTTTGTATTTGTTTGTTTCCATTAAGTTTTTATTTGGCCATTGATTCCCTTTGTTTGGAATTAACATTTGGAATATACTTTGGAAATAGTATTGTTTTCTCTCTGAATGTTACCGCAACAGATTATTTGCAATTATTTGATTTCAGGAGGGCGTTTGCTGCTCCTTTCTAGAATCACACATCTTCTTGGTGCCCTAAGATGCTTTTTAAATTTTTAATGTAATTGTCCTATGCTGTTTTATCATATTGTATAGTAGAAATTGAATTTAAAGATAACTGGATTCTGAGTTTTAAAGTTCTAATGTCATAACTGCACAGCTGGGAGCAAACCAAATTTTCAGGCACCAATTTAATAGGAAACTGAATTGGGTACCGTTAATAAGCGCAGTCCCACTGAAATGAACGGTGCAGAAATTCCACTCACAACACGGAGCGGAGAACAACACAAATAACGTATAATGAGATTGTTGCCCAACATTGATATAAAAATCATTTAATAAATTTATATTGAACGATCGGTGTGGTCTCTGCCTTACACTAAGCACCAGAGATTCAGAAACAAATAAAATGCCCTGTTTACCTGCAGTTTACTGACTTTCTTTGTGGTGATATGTTACCTAACCTAAGAAATAAAAGTACAGTTCTTCCTAATTTTCAAGGAATTTTTTTAACTTGAAGAAGACAATGACCTCAATTCCTTATATATCAATAAGGTATTGTAGCTCATGGAAAAGGGGAAAAAGTACCTGATTCTCTCTTGATGCTTCCCTGTGCTGGGAAAAAATCATCATCAGTTGAGGTTTACCAGAAAACAGTGTTTCCAATTGTTTCTGCCTCTTTTTAACAACTTTTTGGAAGATTTAAAAAGTCAAGAAAAGGCACAACTAAGTCAAATTACTTCAGACTTCTTTCATGAGCTGTGTTAGTGGACTGGATTGTAGCGTAATGGGCGAGAGGAGCACTAGCTTTTGGCGACCATGTGGGTTCTGCAGGAGATGTGCTAGAGCTAGAGAAGGGGGATGAAGAGTGAGATGAACTCATATTCACTAAATAATTTGGTTTCAAAATTGTCCCCGTTACTTTTTCAGGTATTCTTTCCCATAGTTTTTCTATATTAAATGAAGAAAAGACTGGTTATTTTAAAAGTCCTATTATTTGGGGAGGATTTTTTTTTTTAACCTTGAAATCTATAAACCAAAATTTGATTACTTTTAATCAGGTATTAACTTAAAGAGAGTGATATTCCTCACCTGAAATTTGGAATTTTGAGGGGGCAGAGGTTGTACCTGGAAATAAAATTACTTATGTTCTTATAGGAGGGTGTTAGAATTGGGGATGTTAAACTTTGGGGGATGATTCTGTGTCACAATGGTCCAGGGTGCGATTCCCAATAGTGAGTGCAGCCATCTTTGACTTCAGTTGGACTTGGGCACTTGACTCAGAAATTTACTCCCAAATGCATGATCGGATATCATCTCAATTAATTACAATATTTGTAGGGAGGAGGGCAAAACATAAAGAAGAAGCAAACACAGATATAGAAAACAAACTAGTGGTTACCAGTGGGGAGAGTTAAGAAGGAAGGGGTAAGATAGGGGTAGGGAGTTAAGAGTTACCAACTATTATGTAGACAATAAACTACAAGGATATACTGTACGACACAGAGAATATAGCCAATATTTTATAATAACTAGAAACAGAGTATAATCTTTAAAAATTGTGAATCACTATATTGTATACCTGTACCTTATATAGAATTGTACATCAACTATTCATCAATAAAAAATATTACCTTTTGTAAACTTGTTTGGGGAAACTAGAATTTATTGTTCCATAATTAGAAAAAAGAGGTTCAAGTCTTGAATTTTCTACGAACTAGTTGTATAAATGTGGGTAATGTTTTCAAGTTCTGGGACTCAGTTTCTTTATCTCTGAAACTGGGATAATAGTAAAAATACTTTCTTTATGGAATGATTTGAGAAGGTAATTAAAGACTATGCATGTGAAAATATTATATTATCTTACAGCAATATATAAATATTTTTGGTTTTAGTGACACTCATGTATGTGTACTTTGAGGATATAACTTAAAGATGAGGGTTTTTTTTCAGCTTTTAATTCCCTATCTGCACTCTGATTTTTTAATTATGACAGAAAGGAGATGACATATTTAAAAAAAAACAGTCATGAACGAAATATTCTATACCTTATACACACTATTTCTAATACATAACAGAAATATGAAAACTATCTATAGCATAATTTTAAATAAGAATAAATTATTTGCTCAAAACAAATTATTATGTACTATAGGCATGTCTCCAAAACACTCCAAGGCTTCAAATTTCTCAAATTCAAAGTAACAGTCTTGAGATTCTGTTCTGCTCTGTTCAGTTATCTCTAGTCTGCTCTGTGTGGTTAACCACAGAAATTCAATATCTCTGATTGTGAAAGTTAAATAGGTATGCAGAAATGGAGAGCCAGATATCGCTCCTTTTTTGCCTTTTCCTAACACATTAGATAACTATTTAAAAAAAAAAGAGAGAGATAACATCTCTTCTTTTAAAGCCATCAGGCAAGTTTGCTGATTGCCGAATGCAAATCACTAACAGAAACACTTCCTCTCGTTTTCATGAGCAAAGTCTTTTTGTAAACAGATAGACCCTGTTTGGAGCTATTTAACATCACAATTTCCTTTTGTATCTCTTCTTTGTCTGTCTCAGGAGACTCTGCTTGGAGCATTTCAGTCCCTGTTCTGGCACCTCCTCAGTATGACCTTAAGACAGCCTGTCACCTGACAGGGACGCTCTTCCTCTGCAGTAAAATTAATACAATAACATGTGTCTTTGTTATTTACAACAGGAAAATAAATGCTGTTTGTGAAAGTGATACATTGATGTGTCATTAGTTTTATGTTCTTTGCAGTTTTGTCTTTTCCTTTTGTGAAACAAAATAAATGTTATTACAGAAAGTTTTTTCAAAAAGGTATTAACAGGGCCACAGACAGGCAAATGGCTTCTTTGACTGTAATGTAATGACATTTTTCTTATTAACACATGTGAATTCACCTTGTAACTGTTGTCTGAATATTTGTTTTTAGAGAAATGACAGCGTGATACTCCTAAATTTGTAAACATTTGCTCTTTGACTACAGAACTCAGTTCAACAGGTTTCCTTTGGTATTTATATATTTCCTACGAGTGTAAAGAAAAGATCCTTGCACAGCCACTATCACTTTGGCCTCTATGAACAAGAGTTAAAAAAAATAGGCTCTCTCTTGTGATTAGGGTGTAGAAAGTTTCAGCAGATCATCACTCCCATTCTAATTCAAACAAAGTGTGAAGCCTCAACATAATATTTTTCCCCCTAATTTATTTTTACTATTAAATACCAAGGATGCAAGGAAATCTAAATAAAATAAACTCAAGAGAGTGGCAAGACCTTTCCAAGCAAATAGGACCATGTGGACATTTTCATCCTTGCAAAGTAGTGAAAAGTGTCATCAAAAGGATTAAAGAGAAACAAACCTGATCTGAACGAACTCCCAACAGCTATGCATGGGCTGGGTGGTAGAGTAGAATCCTGTGAATGTGTTGTGAGAAGGGTCTTATCTCATCACAGAAAGAATTCAGAAACAAGACACGGAGGTCAAGAAAACAAAGCAAGGATTTGTAAAGGGATAAATTGCTGTCAAGGACAGAGTGGGCAGACGCATAGTTGCCTGGAGTGTCTTTGGCAAACCGGTTACATGGGTGTAAAAATGAATGGGCAGAATATTCATTGGCAGGAGGGGTTTGGGGTCATCTTTCCTGATCGTCATCCCAGCTCCACTTTCCTAGGGAGAAGGAAGAATTTTTTTGTCCTTCTTTAGTCTTGATTGGGAAGTCAGATGAGGTCATAATGAACAAAAGGTTATATTGGGGGTTTCATAAGCAAAAGGTTACATCATGATGGGACTATAATGAGCAAAAGGTTACATCTGGATGGTGGAGATTCCTGTCTTGTCCCAGCTTTCTTTGCCTCTGGAATACTTGTCAACCCAGAATGTATGGTTTCTTATCAGTCTGGAGGTTCCTATTTTTCTTTGTCTATCAAAGGACCCCTATTGTTCACAGGATGTATGATTTTCTGCCACTTGGCTCGTGTACCCCTCTCTCTGCTCGTATTTTGCTACCTGCATGCTCTAACAGATGGATCTGTAGGCACAGCATGAGTCTGAATCCAACCGGCATACTCTTTCCTACAGACGCTAGCTGAGCTCATGGGGACAGTGGGCTAAGAGCCAGGGCAGAAAAGGAATGAGGAGAGACATCACTCAGGGGTGCCCATGGCTTCACCAACTGCATGGCTGGGAATAGGACAGAATGACAAAACACCTGGCTAGACTGGAGAACAAAGGACTTGGGAGGACCAATGAAACTGGCAGCCTGGCAGCAAAAGAAGTAATGTCCTTTTCTGATTAATAAATGTTGTTTACTCATCTATAGCTGTTTGATGTGTGACAAAAATGCAAGAAACTCAATGGATAAAGAAAATATAACCTAAAAAAAAAAATCTTCAACTATGAAAATATGTGAAAGAATAGAGTGAAAAGATGTCAATATATGTAAAAGGAACAATAATTTAAACAGAAAGGTGCAAATTATCAAAAGGAATCAAAGGAACAAGCCTTGAAATAAATATATATATGTATGTGTGTGTGTATATATATATATGTATATATGTATCAGGAATGAATATATTCTATTTATTCAACAGTAGACTTGGCAGGACAGAGGAAATATTCAGCAACTTTGAGAATGGTTAATAGAAAGTAAGCAAATTCTATCTAGGAGGTAGCAAAGATTTCCTAGGTTACAAAAGCTGATCATTAGGAAAAAGTGCAAATTGAACCTCAGCAAAATTATATATTATTGCTTTCTAAAACCTACTATGAAGAAAATGAATACTCAAGCCATAAATTGGGGACAAATATTTGCAGTAGATATATCAGATAAAGAATTGTAACTTGAATATGTGAAGTCAAATTAACTCAATTAAACAAGAGGGGGAAATGCAACATTCTGTAGAAGAAGACAGGAGAATGGCCAGTCTGTCCATGAAATGGTGCTCAACATTATTAGTCACAGAGGAAATACTACAACAACAATAAAAAAATCCCCACAAAACTACCATAAGGTACCATTTTATATCCATTAAAATGGCTAAAATAAAAACAACTGAAATACAAATTTTAGGGAGGATGTGGAGAAATTGGGATTCTCATACATTCTGGTGGTAGCATTCAATGGCTCGATCCCTTTGGAGAACACTCTGGCAGACAGATAGATAACTCACTCTGACTGTTAGCAATCCCAACCTCAGGGAGCTATCCTAGAGAAATAGAAGTGTGTTCACAAAATCTTTGTCCAAGAATGTCCACAAGTGCCTCATTTGTAATAGCTAAACGCTAGAAACAACCCAAATGATCATTATCAGGAAAATGGTTAACCACATTGTGATATAATTATACAGTGGAATACTATTCAATAAGAAAAATCAGTGGATTCTTGATTCATGCAACAATATGGCTGATTTTTAAAATTTTGACCGAAAGAAGTCACATACAATATAATCACTTTTACATGATGTCTAACTATAAGCAAAATTAATCTATACTGGAAAAATCAGAATGTAGTTGTCTCTTGGAGAAGACTGATTGGAAAGGGTCACAATGTAAGTATCTCAAGTGATGGAAATAGTCTATATCTTCTTTTGGGTGGTAGTTACATGGATGAATGCAATTGTCAATTCTCATTCAATCAAACATCTATTAGTTTAAAAAAAGAGAATTTTATATAGTTTAAGATCTACTTTTTCTCTTCTGACATTTATGTGTTGGAAGAAATGTAATATTCATTTTGTTTAAAAGGCAGAAACTGGACCACAGAAATGATGGTTAATTCTGAAAACAAAGAGGAAAATCATCACTGGGAGAATCCAGATGTAATTATTTCAACAGAGATCACACTAAAATGACCCTCCTCGCTTGGTTATTCTCTGGTTAATCTAAACCTATTTTGAATTAAATGGATCATATTAACCAAAATAGAAGTGACTCAACTCCCATGAATTAGTCTGAAAATACATGAAACTATATTGAGAGAGATTAGAATTGAGAAAGACCTTAATGCAATCACAATGACTCAGGTGTAGCAACATGGGATAAAAATAACAAGTAAAAAGTTAAAATTTAATTTATTTAATCAATGTTTCTGCCTTGACTTAAGCAAAGTTGGTTTTATATGGGGTATTTGTATAATCTAGAGAATCTTAATCAATATATCTCTGTTACTATCAGAAGGAAAGACTTTGCTGAGCTGACAAAAATGTTTTTTTTTTTTCCTGTGATAAAAAAGATGGATACATCAGACTATGGTGACTTGAAGAAAATTGCTATTAAGAATTTTCAGCTTATTTCCCTTGCTCTGATACTAGAGTTATAAACAGTTTTGAATACCTTTTTACTTTCCCATCAAGACAGAATGAGCTAAACAGAGACACACATTGTCTAGTTTACCTTCCAGTTATCTTTCTCACTGTAACTTAATCATTCAGCTTTCTGGCCTCGGAATTCTACTGTATGTCTGGTTGATGAGTCAGTTCCCCTAAATCTATTTAATTCTGATCCATTGAGTTTATGAATTTGCATGACTGCTCTGAATGACTCAAACTAAAGTGTCCACCCCCTAATCAATGTGTGAGTGGCCAGCTGGTTTATTTTATATGAGCTCCATGAATCTATCACTATTTTTTAACATAGGGCGTGTTTACGGATAAAGGGCCAGTGGCGTGTTACCTCAACACTCCCCAACACTCCTGGCTCAACACAAATGAGTAAATTCAATCTTGGGTCGGGGGGAGATTCGGACCAGGAAATAACCAGATTGCAGTGTTCAAAAGGAAGAAGGCATTGAAGGAACTGAAAGCTTCACGTTACAAATAGCAAAAGTATAGACATTTGACAGGGACAAGGAAGAAAGTCCCAAACAGATAAAACATAGAAGGTAAGGGAAATGTTAAAAGCTGTAGTCTAATGGATTCCACCCTGTAAAGAAAGGAAAGTGATTATGAAAGAGAAGGAAACTAACTAACCAAATGGCTTCCCCGATGCTAAAGCTGTTTGCTGATTTATTCTGATGTGCAATTCTTGCAACTTGTTTTTCTCTTTTCTCTGAAAAATAAAAAACACCCATCTCTGCTTCACTTGCTCAACTGCTTTTTACACTCTCCACTCCCTCTACATTCTTTACCCAGGATAGCTTATCTTTTAACTCAGAAGCTGTGTTCCAGAAAGACTGTCACGGGCTGATAGCCTCAGAAAAATGAACAGCATCTCCGCAGTTTCTCCAGATGGATTCAAGATTAAGAAGAATACAGCACCCCACAAAACACCCTGATTGTTGTTGCTTTTCTGTTTTATCCAGTTTTTTTCTTACATAAAACCTCAGGACACCAACCCCAAGATGGACTCACAGTCTCTGAGGCATAAGCCCGCTGTGACTCCCCTTTGCCTGACAAAGCAATAAAGCTGCTCTTTTCTGATTCTCCCCGAACTCTGCCTCTGAGTCTCAATTTGACCATTGGGATACAGAGGCTGGTTTTTTGGCAACAGTCATGATGAGGCAGAGAGTCAGATCTAAGCCAAGCATGACAGTCACTAGAATACGTTCAGCAATAAGAAGAGTGGAAACTGTTAAAATATGTCAAGTTGATGGAGAAGAATAATGTTACACAGAGGGTGAGAGGCTTTACAAGGGGTAATACAGGGTAGGGGATAACCTGAGTGTGAAACGCAAGAAATGATCATATCAACATATCTAATTCCTTTATTACTACGTTTTCTCTGTTCAAACGCTCATCCTTTGACTACGCTGTGATAACTACCTCTGAATTTCAATTTGGTTTATGACGGGAGAGAGTAAAGCAAATATCCATATTTTCCTATTTGTGTAAATAAAACTTTCTTTGCAAAAGAAACAAACAAAAAACCCCTAAACAAATGAAAACAACTCAAAATTAGAATATCGAAAAGAAAAAAACGAAAATTCAATGACACTGTCAAAGAAAGGATGATCTCTGCAACCTGTTAGATATATTCAATCTTTGAATTGGAGATTTCTTTAGATCTAATCTATCCTTATTACTGCATTTAAAACCCAGAGATGATTGAAATGGATTTATTTGCTTATATATTCAATTGTTTATTAACTTTAAGTTACAAAACTTCTGTGATAGAGACTAAGGACATGAGGGAGAAATAGATTTTAGGGGTTTGAGCTTTTCTTAAGATATCAAGACTTGGTACAAAGGGAAAAAGTAACGTGAACTTGAATCTGTGGTTTTCCTTCATTGTTCTAGCTAGCTAAGTGATTATTCTGATAAAGAGCATTTTATGGCCACCTGGATAGGTAAAAGAAATCTTTTTATTATTTAAAAAAGTCAGGGGTGAGGGTATAGCTCAAAGTGGTAGAGCACATGCTTAGCATGCATGAGGTCCTGGGTTCAATCCCCTGTACCTCCGCCAAAAAAAAAAATGATGTATGATTTATAGCATCTGAGGTAATAGACTACAGTGGTCCACCCCTTCTCTCCTTTCTAAATAAATCTATCAAGTTTCTAAACTCAGCAGTTCTTCCCTCGTTTATGCTCTGTCCTTCTTCTCTCCTTTAACGAACACTGATTTTCTCTGAACACAAAGACAAACTTCGCATGCGTGCTGCCATCAGGACCTAATGGCCTTACTAGTAAGAGAGGATTCACACACAGTCCCTTGTAATAAAGCAACAACTTCCTATCGACATAAGTACAAGAAAGAATGGGGCGTAACTAGGAGAGACTGACAACCCAGCAAAGACTGGGGCTTAGACAAAGTTTTAAGGAAGCTAAACATAAAAGATAAGAAGCTTTTTTTTTTTTTTTAGAGCCAAAGCATGAGAAGATAAAAAGCCCAGAAACAGGTATAGGAGGAAAGGTTCTCCCAGAACAGCAAAGGATTGGTTTTCCTTAGAACAAAAGCGACATGAAAGGACCAGAGAGATGAGGCTGGAGTTACTTCCACAGGGTTTGTACACTATCTGAGGGTTTCACCTCACCTTTTAGACCTCGCAGATTCCATAACACGTGTTAAACAGAGGGATACCATCCTTGTGATGGCAGTGTCTAGTCTGGAGGCTGCATGGAGGGTGTTTTATTAGAAGGATGCAGGTCTGAGGGCAGGGTCCTGCTTCTGCAATCCAGAGAAAAGACAAGCCTTGACCTAAGGCAGGAAGGCGACTCTTTTGTCACTTCATGCTCGCCCCTTTCAAATTTAAAGTAAATCTTAGAAAGATTGTTTCAACAATTAAATAGTCACTGAAATCGTGTTAAAAATAGTATCACTCTTTTACCATTGAAAAGGAAGCATTTGTAGGGCATGTTCCATAATTTTGCAACATCTACAGCCTCCTAAAAATCATAACAATTGTTGCAGTTATTTAGGTCAGATCTGGTTTTGGTTTCAGGACTGAATGAAAGTTAATTTGAGTCATATGACGTTACACGTGATGGGTCATTTTAGTGTGAACTAGAGCTTCCACTCCCAGCAAGATGGGAAAAAATAATCTAATACACAAATATATCGCTATATTCAATCTATCACAGTCATCGAAAGCTCATTTCAGTGAGGCTGCGTGTACAACAGTTCCCCAGGGCCCGCACAAATTCACATATGACTCTAACATAGTGAGTCTAGGTATTGTTCATAAAGACACAGCATAAATGATACATACTTCACGGAATACACCTTCTCTATAGCAGTTCTATGACAGACAAAACTCAACCTTAGGGTTTCATCTAGCTGAAAGATACCTGTGTGCTGGGAAAACATAGGCTATGTGCTTTGCAACGGATGGTTTTATTCCAAGACAATGTCTTGCTGGATGGTCAGAAATAAGTTAGACATTTTTGAAGCTTCACTGTGCTTAATTGTGCCTAACTGATCCACTCTGTTTAACTGATAATCTCGCAGAACCAAAATGATGTATGTGCATGAATGGGAAAGGGTCATTAACTCAAAGAATGTTGATGCTAGAACGGACTTAGGGAAGTCCAACTTCCTTCCAAATTAGGAAAACATTCCATGGCATCCAGGAGGGACTTGACTCCTTTCATGACATTAAGTGAAAGAAGCTAACATAGGTAGAAAGATAGAGGATGCATAGATAGATATATATATAGGTAGATACATACATACATTAGCATATACATATATACATATTTAATATGAGTTCCTGATACTTAATTAGAGCTATTTGACATAACTTTAATGAGGAAGAGACTAAGAATAATGAATAAATTTCTTTTGCTACATTTATTTTGATGTTTCTACTTCTAAATTTTTAGAATTTTATGGATGTAAAATTTTCTTTCTCAAAATTTCCACTCACCTGTTATAGTTCTGTTATCCGAGAATTGAAGGCCAGTTACAAAACGCAAGTTTTGAAAATTTAAAAACCCACCATATGTGCTTTTTCTTCCTTTTCATTTTACCTGTTTTTTTCTTCCAGTTTGCTTTAGTTAATTTCCAAAAAGCCTGTACTATATTTCTCACAAATGGACAATATGATGGCAATTTGGTGATTTCTTCAGAAACCGCACAATGGAAAGGGTCTGAGTAGATCTCAGAATTTTATTTATTCCCCCTTATTCAGGATACAAGTTCAGTCTTTTTTTTTTTGAAGCCTATCAAAACCAAAATCATCATCATCATCCCAAACGTATATCACTTAGGAGAATATTAACTTACATACTGGAAATAGATATTTGTCACAAGAAGAATATCTCATTGCTTTATGAGAGTTTAGTGTGGGTTTGCAGGGACAAGTTCTGAATTTTTATCAGTTACTCCCCAACTGGCCACTGGGGCAGAACCCAGAGAAGGAACTCAGAAATCAGTTCTTTCATGGCAAAGACACATAAAGACTTACGATCCTTGAACCTGGGGATTACGATAGACCTGACTGTTGTTTGGCTCTTAGCTTTTGTAGAGCTGCTAGGCTATTAGCTACTTTCTCACTGGTCACACTAAGAATATGCTATTATGTTCTGCTAAATTCTATCAAGAGTGAGGGAGTAGTAAAATTAGTTATAGGCTTAATATCAAGCACCAGGGAATGTCTGGCAATCACTGTGGCATTTTCAGTGTGTGTGTGGGCACCACTAAAACGAGAACTAGGGAGTTCAATATACTGAGAAACAGCAGATTAAAAGCAGTGTTCCCGAAAATGTGGTCCATGGACCACTTGATTCGGAATCACTTGGCTTGCTTGTTACATTTGCATATTCATTGGCCCCATGACTTCGAAAGTCTATGGCAGAGTCTAGTAATGTGCATTTTAAAACGATAATTATTATGCTCACCAAGTTGCTATTCTCATCAAATTATAAGAAACATGAGTTTCCCAAAATGCATACTGTTGCTAATTGTTCTTAATGCTTAGGTCAGACCCTTCTGAAAATAATAAATCTGTTTAAGAAACATGGCCTTTGTATTCAGAGAGGTCCCCTCTTGCTTGGAAAAAGCTCAGTATGGAAATGCTCTCAGAAAAGTCTTGCTCTCCTTCATCACAGGTGACTCTAACAGATGCAGATAATGGCTAAGTGATTCTAAATGGAGAAAATGGCTAAATAGACAAAATATTAAGTGCAAAATTTGGCCCCGAAATACTCTTTTCACTTGTGGATTATGGAACAAAGGAAAACATAATCCCCAGACCAAAACAACAATAAAATTGTTTGCATAATTCTAAATTTCAACTGTATTTTGATGTTTCTATCACCTGAAGCTTCTCTTTAGAAAGGGGAGCATTTTATATTATTTTAATTTTTATTGAAATATAGCTGATATACAATATTATAGTAGTTACAGGTGTACCACAAAGTCATTTGACATTTAAATACATAATGAAATGGTCCCTACAATGTCTAGTAAAAATTTTTCCCCATAAAATGTTATCACAGTGTAATTGCTTATATTCCTTATGCTGTAAAATACACCCCCATGGTTTATTTACCTTCTAACTGGAAGTTTGTACCTCTTAATTTTCTTCATCTATTTTGCCCAGACCCCATAACCCTTCCCTCTGGCAACCACTCATTTGTTCTCTGTATCTATGAGTCTGTTTTCATTTTGCTCTATTTGTTCATCTGTATTGTTTTTTGGATTCCACATATAAGTGAGATCAAACTAAATTTGTCTTTCTCTGTCTGACTTATTTGACTTAGCATAATAGCATGATCTGTTCCTGTTGTCAAAAAGTGACAAAACTTCATTCTTTTTTATGACTGAGTAATATTCCATCACATATATATCACATTTTCTTTATTCATTCATCTATTGATGGACAATTAAGTTGCTTGAATATCTTGGCTATTGTTAATAAATAATGCTGCAGTGAACATCAGATTGGATTGAACATATGTTTTAGAATTAGAATTTTTGTTTTTTTCGGGTAAATACCCAAAAGTGAAATTGCCAGATCATATGGTAGTTCTGCTTTTAGTTTTTTGAAGAAATTCCATACTGTTTTCCACAGTGGCTGTACCAGTTTACAATCCCACCAGCAGTGCATGAGGGCTTCCTTTTCTCTACATCCTCACCGACACTTGTTATTTGTTGCCTTTTGGATGACAGCCATTCTGATGGTGTGAGATTGTACCTCATGGTAATTTTGATTTGAATTCTCCTGATGACTAGTGATGTTTCACATCTTCTAGGGCATGTGTTGGCCATCTGTATGCCTTCTATTGAAACATATCTATTCAGATCCTCTGCTTATTTTTTAATCAGATCTTTTTTTAATCAAATTAAAATTAAAACATGTATTAGTTCTTAATATATTTTTGGTATTAACCCTTTGCTGGGTATGTAATTGGCAAACATCTTCTTCCAGTCAGTAGGTTGCCTTTTCATTTTGCTGATGGCTTTCTTCACTGTGCAAAATATTTTGAGGTGATGTAGTCCCACTTGCTTATTTGTGCTGTTGTTTCTCTTGCCTGGGGAGAAACATCCAAAAGCATATTTTTAAGACTAATGTCAACAAGCTTACTACCTACATTTTTTCCCTAGGAGTTTTATGGCTTCAATCTCACATTTAAGTCTTTGATCTATTTGACTCTATTTTTGTATATGGCGTGAGAAATTGGTCCAGTTTCATCCTTTGCATGTAGTCATCCAGTTTTCCAAACACCATTCATTGAAGAGGCTGTCTCTTCCACCGTATATTCTTGCCTCCTTTTTCATAGGTTAATTGATCATATAAGTGTGAGTTTATTTCTGGGCTCTCTGTTCTGTTCCATTGATCTACATGTCTATTTTTGTGCCAGTAGCATAGTGTTTAGATTTGTGTAGCTTTGTAGAACACAATTGATCCTTGAATAACCCTGGGGTTAGGTGTACGAGAACTCATGCAGTCAAATCTGTGTACAATTTTAATCGGCCCTCTATATACAATGTTTGTCTATATTTGCATTTCTTCAGCATTTGTGGTTCAGCTTCCTGGATTCAGTCAGCCTTGGATCCTTTAGTACCGTAGTATTTATTATTGAAGATCTGTGTGTAAATGGACCCATGAATTTCAAACCTGTGTTGTTAAAGGGTTAACTGTAGTTTGGAATGTTTTGTTTCCATTTTCATTTGTCTCGGCATTTTTTGACTTTCACTTTGATTACTCTTTTGACCCATTGGTTGCTTAGAAGAATAGTGTTTAGACTTCACATGTTTATACTTTTCCCACTTTTTTTTGCAGTTAACTTCTAATCTCATACCATTGTGGGTGGAAAAGGTGTGTGATATGATTTCAGTTTAGTGAGTTTTTTTGCCATGTGCACTAGAAAAAGGTGTGCATTCTGCTATTTTTGGATGAAATATTTTGTATATATCTAGTAAGTTAATCCGACCTAATATGTCATTTAAGGACAACTTTTTAAAATTGATTTTCTGTCTGGATGGTCTTTTCATTGATGTAGGTGGGGTGTTAAAAGTCCACTACTACTATGGTATTACTGTCAGCTTCTTACTTTATATATGTTAATATTTGCCTTATGTATTTAGGTGCTTCTAATTGGGTGCATATATATTTACAAGGGTCATATCTTCTTTTGGGTTGATCCCTTTCTCATTATAGAATGTCCTTCTTTGTCTCTTGTTACAGCCTCTGCATTAAAATCTATTTTGTATGATATAAGTATTGCTACCTTGGGTTTTATTTCATTTCCATTTACACGGAATAACTTATTCCAACCCCTTCCTTTCAGATGGTGTGTCTTTAGATATGAAATGAATTTCTTGTAGGCAGCATATAGATAGGTCTTGCTTTTGTATCCATTCTGTCACACTATGTCCTTTGAGTGGAACATTTAGTCCATTTGTATTTAAAGTAATTATTGACAAGTGTGTCTTGCTGCCATTTTGTTATTTTTTTCCTGGTGATTTTTTTAGTACTCCTTTGTTTCTTTCTCCCACTCTTGCTCTTTCCTTGTGATTTGATGACTGTTTCAACTATCTGGATTTCTTTCTCTTGGTTGTGTGTGCATCTGTTACAGGTTTTTCATTTGTGGTTAGCATGAGGTTCCAATATAACATATTTGAAGCTGATGATCCTTTAAGCTCACATTCTAACAGCCCTAGTTTTTACTTATCCCCCCACATTTTATGTTTTTGATGTCATATTTACATTTCTTTATTTTGTATGTTTCTTAAATGCTTACTATAAGTATAGATGATTTTACTATTTTCGTTTTTTAACCTTTCCTACTTGCTTGATAAGTGATGATCCCCTCCTTGTACTAGATGTTTGCCTTTATCAGTGAGTTTTTTTCTTTTTCTTTCCAGTTTTGGTCTTTTTTTTTCTGCTTAAGTCAGTCCCTTTACTATTTCTTGTAAAAGCAATTTAGCTGTGCTAAACTCTTGTAACTTTTGCTTCTCTTGAAACTGTTTATCCATCCTTCAATTCTGAATAATAATTTTGCTGGGTAGAGTACTCCCTGATGCATTTTTTTTTCCTTTTATCACTTTGAATATACCGTGTCACCTCCTCTAGCTGCAGTTTCTTCTGAAGGGTCAGCTTATTGTCTTACGGGAGTTCCCTTTTATGTAACTAGTTGCTTTCCTCTTGCTCCTTTTACGATTCTCTCCCTATCTTCAATTTTTGACATTTTTATTACAATGTATCTTGGTGTGTACCAATTTGGGTTCATCTTGTTTGAGACTTTCTGTGATTCCTGAAACTGGATCTGTTTCTCCTCCCAATTTAGGGAAGTTTTCAGCTATTGTGTCCTCCAAAGTTCTCTGCTCCTTGCTCGCTCTCTCTCTTCTCTTTGTTCCTCTATAATGTGAGTGTTAGTAGGCCTGAGGTTGACTCAGAGGTCCATTTGTTTAAATTCTTTTCTTTTTTCTTTCAGCTTGCTTGATCTTCACTCCTCTGTCTTCCAGATTGCAGATCTGCTCATCATATTATCTAATGTACTGTTGATTTTCTCTAAAGTATTCTTTAATTTCAATTTTGATTCTTTAGCTCTGATTGGTTCTTGCTGTATTTTTTAACTCTTTGATGATGTTCTCATTGATAAGTTCTTCTGAGACTTTGTCTTTTTTCCTTTGCTTGTAACATATTACCCTGTCACATCATGTTGCCTAACTTCCTGTGTTTATTAGGTAGGTCTGTTTCATTTCCCAATGTTGGTGGAGTAGCTTTATATAAGAGACAGTGTATGGGGTCCAGCAGCATGCTCATCTCCGACTACCAAAGCTAGATGCCGTGTGTGCCCTTCTCCTGTGCCAGGGCTCACTACTGTAGGCATGATGGTGGGTGGGCTGGCCCCAGCCTGGGTGGCTGTGCAGCTCAGTGTTATGCATCTGCTGAGGCCACTGGTGAATAGACAGACCCCTGGTGCTAACAGGCTAGAGGGAAAATTCCAAAATGATGCTTGCTAGCACCAGTGTCAGCACAATAGAGCAAGATCCCAAAAAGGGCTCCTGCCAGCATTTCAGTCCCCATGGGGAGTCCCAGCTGCCTCCAGCCTGAGCCCCATGCACATCAGCCTCACCAGCCAGGGATCCTGCACTGGGGAGATAAGCCCCTAGAAATTGTGGCTTTGAAAACCAACAGAGCTTATGTTCAGGAGAGCCAGAGGGCTATAGGAAACAGAGACACTGCTCTTAAAGGGCACATGCAAAATCTCACTCACCCTGAGTCCCTGTGCAGAGGTGGGAGATTGAAAGGCACCTGGATCAGACCCACTTGCTGATCTTGAACATCCTTCTGGACAGACGGGGAGGACCACTGCAGTTGTGATTTCCCTTCCATTTGTGAGTTACCAACCAGGGGCTGTGGTTCCTCCTATGCATCTTGTTGTAGCTCCTTCTTTATATATTTAGTTGTGGACATTTTTTTTATGCCAGTCTTCAGGTCATTTGCACAGATAGATGTTCTATAAGTAGATGTAATTTTAGTGTGTCCATGGGAGAAAGTGAGTTCAGGGTCTTCCTACTCCTCCACCTTGGCACCCTCCTCCTCCTTTATTTTAAATAAGCCAAATTAAATGCAAACTCTACACTATGTAGACTTTATAAAGTTTTAAAGTTATCATAGAGGTTTTTTGATAGAATCCATCTATAAATATTTACATATTCTAAAAATATTTGGAAAGATGTGCCTATGCTTTTATTTTAAAATAAATCTGGACTTGACCAAACGGCTGGAAGACAATTTGTAACAAAACCTTGGGTTTTATTGTACCTACTGAATGGTATAATTTTGAACACAAATGTGTATATCTATAGAATTGATAAGATGATTCATTACATGTTCATTCAAAATGTGAATCCCATTCTATCACTTAATTATTCCTTTTCAGATCCAAATCTATAATGGTTAAGAACATGGACTCAGATGACCATTGCTGCCACTTCTTAGCTTACATATCTGCCCCCATGCCTCGGTGTTCACATCTTTACAACTGAGGAAATGGTGTACCCACCCCAGGTGTTGGTTAAATAAAGCACTCTATTCAACGTGATTGGAACAGTGGCTGTTCTGCAGTAGATACATCAGTGTTAGCTATTATTATTATTAGCAGTACTGTTTTTCAAATTTATACTTTGCAATCTTTTTCTGAATATAAAGAATAAATGTTCTTTTATAAACAATAAATGTGTAAATGATGAAGAGAATAGTATATATTCATATCATTATCAATAAAATAAGCATGTTACAAGTGGTTGCATTTTATCCTATTTTCTTCCTTAGTAACCGTACAAATCTCTTCATGTGACATCTAATGAATGAAAGAAACGTGGAAACATTTTCTCCATATGGTAGTGCCACAAAACAACTTTTAGGAAGAGATTTGCTCAATCATAGCACAGATGTTCCAATCTTCATTTTCATGAAATGCCAAGATATATCTGCTGGGAACAAAGCTAGGGGGTAATTTGTGTAAATCATAGTATGTTAAGTGCATTATGTATTAAGTGTTTGTCTATTAGTGCTAGAAAAATAATGTCTTTTAAACTTCTGCATTCTGTTGTCTACCCTACAGCAAGAGGACTGGATTACCCTCATAAAAGTTTAATGAGAAACTTAAATTCGGTGCCACACATCAATAAGAGGTTTTGCAAGATAAATAGAATCTGGCATTTGGTTTTCCCTGAGAAGCAAAGAATTTGACTGTTTCTTCCTCCATTAGCGATTGCATAACATACTGCTGTTACAGTTTATAACAACCACATATTCTGGCTACCCTGGCCACATGGGCTCCATTGAGATTGTGACATTTGGTTATCAATTTAGATTAAATATTAGAGTATACAGAGTAAGAGTGCAATCAAAGCTCCATCTCTCCATGAATTACCACATCAGCAAGTCCTTAGCAACACGGAGCCTGTGTCAGGGCATGGTGACTGCTGAACATGTTTGTTCTCTGGACTAGAGCAGCATGGTCACCATCTATCTTCTTATTTCTCCTATGCCCGGGCCATGGCTGAACTTGTACAATTACAACAGAATGCTTTCTGGTGCTTTAAGGTGATTACGTGTATGTGTCCAATTCAGCTATTCAGCCCGTCATCGACCAGCTATATGAAAATGTATTTCTTACACAACACATCCTGCAGCTACTCGCCCGGAGATTTCTCACACTGCTGTAAATGTAAGCATTTGTTGCTTCATTTGTTTTCTGTCTGGCTTCCTTTTCTAGTTCCTAGACTAAATAACCGAGTCTGTCATTCATTACCAGAGTCACTTGCTTAAAGAAATCGCGTCCCTTTATCCTGACGTTTTTAATTAGCAAACCCATTAGATGCCCTTCTGGAAAAGCCTTCTTCTCATACTTCTTGCGTGGGAGACCAAGCTGTGACTTAGCATCTCAGATGTGTTTTTAACCCACTTGACGTATTCACGAAGTTCTACCAAAATTCTATGTAATAAAATACCTTAGTACTCAGAGTGATCGATAAAACTGTCGTTTCCTGGCAAAAGGTGAAAGCTATATTGTATCTCTCTAAAATCCCTTTTTTATTAAAGAGAGCTTCCTATATTTTGAGTCAACATAATATATTTGACAACTCACCAGATTGCTGTTGAAATGCTTGCTTATTTATTTTCATAGTGGCTTTTCTTCTGGACCTTCTTCTGGGAATGAGACCTTGTTTGGAATTAATGATGTCCTCAGATCCTGCAAGGCCATCTCTGCTGTTCCTCGCTTGGTCCCTCCCCAGGTGTCCTTACTTCGGTCATCAAGTCAGGGTTATTTTAACCTGTTTTGCAAAAACAAGTGGAGAAGAGAAGTGAAATGGAGTTTTTATATTTGAAAGAATCTGCTCAAGTATCCCACGGTAAAAATATCCCATTATTTTACTGTCACCTCGCAAATACTCATCCCAGTCGAAGCTCTTCTCCTCTCTTACTGAATTATGTATGTTTAAATAGTACCTTTGCTGTTAATTTCTAATATGTTATTACTGTGCTTCAGACACTCATATTTATCCTATTTTTCAGTTTATGTTTCTGTAATCATATTTGGACATACATAAAGGGAGCTTGTTATTTGCTTTAGATTCCTCACTTTATATTTCTGTTGTGCCCAGTGTCCGTTCTGTATATAACTATTTAAATGGTGAGTGAAATAATAAATAAGTTACACAGTAGCTTTTTCTCTAGGTATTTCCTGATGGTTTGAATTTTCACATGTAAGTTGTGTATCTCAGTGTCAAAGTAACTGGCTCTGCACATAGCTATTTTCTTACTTCCAAGTATGCACAGATGAGTGATAATGAACAAAATTGTGGCTCATTCATCCATTCATTGAGTAATACTGTTCTCAGATTAAATATTTCCTTGAGCAATAATGGATATCATACACTGAAGTATGAACAGAAAACCCAAAAAGTTCTAATCATGATATTTTATAAGAATTTCAGTAAAATATCTTGTGATGAATGTAAGATAATGAGGTGTGATTAAAGTTGCCACCTGTTTCAATTTGATCAAAGAAAAAAGAATACTCAAGTCAAAAAATGAATATGGATTATATTATGCTGAAAATCCATCTATTTTTGCTATACTTGAGGCTCTTTTATGAAGTATCTCTAACTCAGAGATTAGTCTTTTGGAAAACTTAGATTTCAAGTAGAGTGCCAGGTTCAGAATTTAAAATGGGAAAATAAAACCAAGAGCATAAAGATCATTTTACTGAAAATGTAATTTTTGAATAAATAATTGAACAATTCAAAAGAGCTAATACGTTCCAAGCACAAGTATCACCTCTGGTAAGGTTTAAAGTATGAAAACCCTTTATAAATAAAAATAAATATTGCAACTCAATAACCACAAGAATTAACCTTTTGATGGAGAGTATAACGTACAGAAGAAGCAAATAGGGATGGAAGACCCCCCCCCCAAAAAAAAGCCTGGAAGATGTCAATGGAATAAAGGGAAAAGAAAGATTTCTCAGCCAACTATTGTCACCACTAACCTTGGCAGTGATGAAGATTGAGCAAAATAGACAAAAGAGAATTACTGCCAGAAAAATATTTGACAAATTTTATCTCTATGAAGTGTGGGGATGCAACCCACAATGTTCTAAGTCATAGTACCACCATAGTACCACATGAGCATGGAAGGAAGGTGGGTACAAGAGCAGGTTCACAGCACACTGATGGAGGATACGTATGTCTCCTCTGTGCACCTGGAAACAGGAAATGCTCATCTGTAGCTCAGCACTTTCTCCATTGTCCTAAAGACAGTCATGCGATTTGTTAAAGAAACAACTCTCTCAGGCTCCGATGTGAGTTTTATGCCGCCAGCCCTACAGAGCTAGAATCACTATGACCAGGGATGATTGCAGAGACCACTGAACACCAGAAAGAAAATGAATGAATCCTCAGAATAGCACCAAATCTGTGTTGTGTGCTTCATGTCAAAAAATGCATTTCAACCATAACCGTACTTTGAGGAGTCATTTACCTCTCCTCTCCTGGTGCACATCCACGTCTGGGGACTGCATGGAATCATATCCTCTGGTTTAACCTCAGTTTTTCTCGCCTTCTGCCTTCATGGATATTGGACATTAAGTGTCAATATTCATAGCAGGACAGAAAAGTCATTAGTTTACAATGTACCTTTAGTCTTCAGATCACACAAGGGAAGATTTTTGGATCCAGACGGTGATAAAGTGAAGGTCTGTCCATAACGTGTTCCTGTACCTAAGCAGTCTGTACAGTCCATAAACTGAAGGGACACAGAAATAGAAACACAAACACACACACACACACACACACACACTGGAATACTACTCATCCACAAAAAAGAATAAATAATGCCATTTGCTGCAACATGGATGGACCTGGAGATTGTCAGTCTAAGTGAAGTAAGCCAGAAAGAGAAAGAAAAATACCATATGATATCACTTATATGTGGAATCTAAAAACAAAACAAAACAAACAAACAAAAACACCACAAATGAACTTATTTACAAAATAGAAACAGACTCACAGACATAGAGAACAAACTTACAGTTAAGGGGAAAGTGGGGTGGGAAGGGATAAATTGGGAGTTGGATATCTGTAGATACTAAATATTGAAAGAACAAGTTTATACTGCATAGCCCAGGGACCTATGTTCAATATCTTGTAGAAACCTATAATGAAAAAGAATCTGAAAAGGAATATATGTGTGTGTATGTTTGACCAAAACACTATGCTGTACATCAGAAATTGACACAACATTGTAAACTGACTATACTTCTATAAAAGATAAACTAAAAAAATAGAAAACTAAATGGAAAGTCCATAAGGAAACAGATTGTTCCTTCAATTTTTTTTAAACATTTTGGATGCCAGAGTTTAGTTTATAACTTAAGCTATTTAAAATTAAAACAATTTACAGATCCCAAAGCAGAGGGAATGCTGGGATGGCAGTGGTACCACAAAGCGCTGTCACTGCAGGAAACCAATCACACCCAGCAGGGTGCTCCTCTTTACCTACGGTCTTCTTTTCCCCCATGCGTGGTTTATTCTGAGTATCAGGAATACTCAGACCTGCGATGGAGTCATGGTCAGGGCACCAAACGCCAGAAGAATTCTTAGGACCTGAGGTGGCCTCACTGACATCAATGAAAGAGGAGGGTAAAGGGCTCAGTGCAACTGGAAGAATGTGCACAAAATTAGCCTCACTTTTCTTCCCAACCTTGTTCTGCCTCTTAACAGCCTAGATCCTTACTGCCAAATGGAAACTATTTTATGGGACTTGAATCTCCCTCGGAAGGAACTGGGTGATGTGAAAGAGTGAAGGATTTATGAGCCAATCAAGTCCCATAACAATTATTAACAATTTGCTCCTAGCATTCTGGCTTAATCGTGTATTTTTTCAAGGGATTTCTTCATTTTCTCAGGGCAATTGAGCAAAGCTGCTGTTCACGGTTGAGTCTGTATCTACATGATCCAAAACAATCCCTCACTCTAAATTGTGCAGGAGACGGCACATGTGATCAGCACTGCTCACATGCGGCTTAAGGCTGTTTGAATTTCTTTGGTCTTTACTCAATAGCTAGTTAGAGTTTTTAGGTCTAAATTCTATTGATCTCCATCCAGATTGCTGAGAGGAGTTTTGCTTTGAATAAGCCAATGCTGGTTAAAGTTTGCTAGGAAAAAAGTTATAGCTTTGTGTATTCACATGTATATATATTTGAATCAGACTCACTTCCATGTTCATGACTAGGATCAGCTTCAGGCCCCAGTCTGGATTTGTATAGCCTGTAACAGTGCTCTTATTTTTATAAACACAGCTTACGTTGTTGTAAATAAAGGGTTATCAACAGGCCCTCAATCCACTATCACTTTGCTAGGGGGATGGCCAAGAAAAAGGCAAGTGATGTGAAATCTTCTGTAAATAAGCCAATGACAAACCTTCTGGCAAACACACAAAATTTTAAAAACTTACTGTTATTTATTTCCAGAGAGTCCTATATAGTGTGCTTCTTGAAGAATTCACTTAAATCTATGGTTTTAAGGTGTGTTACTACCTGAAAAATATCAGAGAGGTTAAACTTCTGGATTATAAAACAAAGATGCTTAGTGACCAAAATACATCAAGTATACGCAATGTTATATCCCAATTGTATCTCAAAAAAAAAAAAAAAAAAACCAGAACAACAGGGAGGGAATAACCTTGTACAGGAAGAAATTCAGTGTTTTAATTGTGTTTAAACAAATATCTTGCAGTAGATACACAGGGCAGGAGAAAGTTGAAGGAGTTTCAATTTTGTTGTGTGTTTTTCTTTTTTTTTTTAATTGAAGTATAGTCACTTACAATGTGTCAATTCTGGTGTACAGCATAACGTCCCAGTCATGCATATGCACACATATATTTGTTTTCATATTCCTTTTCATTAAAGATTATTACAAAATATTGAATATAGTTTCCTGTGCTATATAGAAGAAATTTGGTTTTATCTATTTTTCTATATAGTGGTTAACATTTTTATACATAGTGGTAAACTCCCAAATCCCAAATTTATCACTTTCCACCCCCTTTCCCCAGGTAATCATAAGATTGTTTACTATGTCTGCAAGTCTGTTTCTGTCTTGCAAATAAGTTCATTAGTGTCCTCTTTTTTCTGTCTTTCTTTCTTTCTTTTTTTAGATTCCACATAAGAGTGATATCATATGACATTTTTCTTTCTCTTTCTGGCTAACTTTACTTGAATGATGATCTATGATCCAGCAATCCCACTCTTGGGCATATATCCAGAAGGAACTCTACTTGAAAAAGACACATGCACCCCAATGTTCACAGCAGCACTATTTACAATAGCCAGGACAGGAAAACAACCCAAATATCCATGGACAGATGACTGGATAAAGAAGTTGCAGTATAGATACACATGGAATACTATTCGGTGAATGTCATTTGCTGCAACATTGGATGTTTTTCCTCTTTGAAATTGGAAGCACTGTAGCTGCTGAGGTGAGCAAGGGAGAAAGAGATGCTATTCAAGGAGGGAGAGCTGGTGTTGTGGAAAGTCAGAGGAACAGAGCAGATGAGGGAGAAGTGGTAAACTGATCGGGCCATACTGACAGGTTACTGTCTGCAACATGCAGTGTGAATTCACATCATTTTTCAGCAGCACAAATTACTTTCCAGCTTTATGTCAAGTACCACTTGGGGATACAAATATGAATAAACTGCAAATTCTAATCTCAAGGAATTTGTGGTCTACAGGAGATGTACAAAGATAAAAGATAGACGTACACAGGGGAAAAAAAGGAGTGTGGGGGGGATGGGTATAGCTCAATGGTAGAGCACATGCTTAGCATGCACAAGGTCCTGGGTTCAATCTTCAGGACCTCCATTAAAAAAATTTAAAAAAAGAGCATGACGGATATTTCAGAATGGTTTATGCAGAACTGGAAATGTATTTCTACCATAGCTGTTGTGGGAAAACAGAGGAGGAGGGGGCTGCCTGTCTCACACATGGTGGTCTTCTCATATGTACTGCTTAGTAGGACATTGTTGTAGTTGAGCGTTAGCAAGTTATAGGCCAGGGTGCCTCTAGAACAAAAGGGCACATTTTAAACTGATGATTCCTGATACTCCTGGACGGTGTTGAGTTGAACGAATAACAGCTTAGGAACTGCTATTTCCCCTGCTGCTTGCCCTGATGAAGGCAGAACGTGAATCCCAGAAAGGAATTGCCAGAACTTACGTGTTTTCTCCTTCTCAGGTTTTGCTGTGGTATCTTAGGAGCTACGCACTGCAGACATGGGAATTTAAGTGCCCAATTTATATAAACAAGAGCATATGGAGTGATTCCATGAAAATATGACTGTGACCGAGAGCACAAAGTTAGTCTGTAGGTAGTAAGACGATTTGCTTCCTGGGGACTGGATGGTGATGTGATAGTTCATCACCCATTTATAAATCCAAAATATCTATTGTAAAAACTGAAAAAAGAGTTACCATATAATCTAGCAACCCCACTCTGGGCATGTATTAAAAGGAAACTCTAACTTGAAAAGATACGTTCATCTCAATGTTCATAGCAGCTCTATTTACAATTGTCAAGACATAGAAACAACCTAAATGTCCATTGACAAATGATTGGACGAAGAAAGTGTGGTATATGTGTACAATAAAATATTACTCAATCTTAAAAAAAGAATAAAATAATGTTATTTGCAGCAGCACAGATGGACCTAGAGATTATCATACTAAGTGAAGTAAGTCACACAGAGAAAGGCAATTATATGATATCACTTATATGTGGAATCTAAAAAATTATACAAATGAAATTATTTACAAAACAGAGATAGACTCACAGACATAGAAGACAAACGTAAGATTACCAGGGGAGAAAGGGGAAAGGGAGGGATATAAAAGAAATATGGGATTGGAAGACAAAAACTACTATATATAAAATAGATAAACAACAAGTTTATAGTGTATAGCACAGAGAACTATATTCAATATCTTGAAATAATCTATAATGAAAAAGAATGTAAAAAAGAGTATATATGTTTCATAACTGAATCACTATGCTGTACACCAGAAATATAACACTATATTGTAAATCAACTATACTTCAGTAAAAGCAATAGACATTTCTTTCTTTTGATGTGGGGAGCAAACATCTTGTAGGATTAATAATACTGGATTATTTTCCTCTCCCTGATTTTCCTTCCATCCAAGATCATCTGCATCACTCAGCTGAAATTCTCTTTTCCATGCAAGGCTGTGGCAGAACATGTTTAGCGATCAGATCCCCAGTGCATGAGAGCTCAGTGTGAGCAAGGCATTTTTTGCAGGTGTTTTTCTTTGTGCTAATTCAATGTCGGAGACATCTATGACCAGGGGGTGAAGTAGGCAACTTCGAAAGTTCATTCCTGACATAACACTTGATGAATCTATGAACTTGTACTTGAAGGAGATGGCCAAAGTCCCCAGCAATAAGAGAAAAGGAAACAGGAAAGATACATCCCAGAGGCTTGCCAGGAGCACATGGATTGAAATGCACCAGTAATTTCATTTCTTCTTATCTCTGTAGGCTCATGGGTAATTTTTTTATGGTAGGTATCTTTACCTTGGATTGTGTTTTATGTGTGTGTATATATATATATATATATATATATATATAATTTTCTCAATAGAATCATAATGCCACAAATAATTTTTATACCTAATTCAGCATCTTAGGCACACTAAGAGCTCAATATTTTTTTTCATATTAATAAATGACTGAAAACTAGTAACTTTAACATCTGTGGCTGTTATTCCTAAACCACTGCCACACCTGTAACTAATGTTTACTGCTTCACTCCCACACAGAAACAAAGGGTTTACCTTTTCTTTACACATATCCCTTTGGCCATTTATCAACAGTTTTTGTTTGTTTGTTTGTGTTTTTGCTTTCTTGATACTTTGGTTCTACTTTCCAAAGTAGGCTGAGACAGTTTTACTCACTTTCTGCCAAATTACCTAAATTTCCAAGTGTCTCCAAAGGATTCCCACAGCTAGGACTTCGCTGTGTCTCAGGCCCAAGGAACTGAATTTATTCATACCAGATTGACATGAACAGGCAGGGGGTCCCATTGCCTCATTTAATGATGCTGCCAAAATTATTCCTCTTGTGTATTCATAGACACAACCATGACTCCAACTTATTTCTAAATCCAAATTAAGTTTCTGAACATTAATGAAGATTTCTTGTAAAGGCAAGTCTGAAGCCAATATAGTCAAGCAATTCTAGGATCCTTCTAAAGTCACTTTCATTGAAGTCAACCTCCAGCACATGCAGGCTCTTATCACTCGGCTTGGAAAAACTGACCATTCTGCTCACAAAGACCAACCATTCATTTATTCAGTCACTCCTTTAGCAACTATTTTCTGGGGGTTTACTAGGAACCAGAACTCTGTCGGAGCTGAAGATACTGCTGTGAACGGAGTATTTATGAGTTCTATAAACATTTCACTAATGTGTTCTTTTGTCAAAGCACATCTGTTAAAGAATGCTTAAAGCCTATTGAATGCTTTGAAAGGAATGCCCAAGTGCTGATAAATCTTAAAAGATCTAACATGATTTCATCATTGACCCATTGGTTTTTTAGTAGCATGTTGTTTAATCTCCATGCTGTCCTTTTTTTTCTCCTTTGTTTGTCTGTAGTTGATTTCTAGTTTCATGGCATTGTGATCAGTAAAGATCCTTTAGATAATTTCTATCTTCTTAAAATTGTTGACACTTCTTTTGTGCCCAAGTACATGATCAATCCTAGAAGATATTCCATGTGCACTTGAAAAGAATGTATATTCTATTTTTGCGGGGTGTAATGCTCTGAAAATATCCACCAATTCTAATTTTTCTATTGCATCATTTAATTTCTCTGTTGCCTTGTTTATTTTCTGTCTGGAAGATCTGTCTAGTGATGTGAATGTGGTGTGGTCCAGATACTCATTTCTATATGTATCTGGTAATCTGGTTTGGTAAAAATCATAATAATTTAAATATTGTGTTTATCTGTTAAATCTCAGCATGTCTGAAAATACAACTGTTTTCATATACAGCTTTTCTTTATCCTCTACATTTTCCCCACATTGTTATTAATAAATTAAAAACAGATAGATTAAAAAACAGGACTTCTGACCAAAGAGAGAATATGTACACTACAACTTTTCTGAAAACATTCTGATTTTTATTTTAGCATTTAATGACAAGTACAGCACATTCTTTTTATATATAACGCCAGTTAATTTAGGGTCCCTTAGGTCTTGGGTCTGTGCTTTCTAGTGTATGACATTGGGGTCTAGCAACCTCATTTTTTACGTCAACACTTGGCTTTTGGTTAGTGGAGGTGGTGTGCAGGTGCATGTGTGCTAATGTTGTGATACTGACTTTTTTCTCCACACCAACTTCATTGTTTGTACACGTATCTATCTCAGTGTTTCTCTTCCTCAATTTCTCTCTTTCTCTCCCCATTACTATCAATATGTAAAACAAATTTAAAAAAAATAATAAATAACTTTGAGTGTCGATTCTTTGCTGAGCGTTAAGGTGGGAATTCGGGAATATGTGATAGAAAATAGACATGTTCAGATCTATTAGAAGTACAGTGATTTCTTGATAAAGGGTAGAAAACTACATCATAATCAACCAGGAATATTTTAAAAATTACCGGACCTTATCTTGGACCTGTTCACTCAAGAGTTGCTAGCAGTGGGGGCTTGGAATCTGTAAAAAAGTTATCCCCGGTAACCATGACAATAGTGGAACCATCCTTTTAGTGGAAAATATGAATGCTTTAAGGATTACAGCTTTTCTAACACGATCTTTAATAAACTTTGACTTAATCTAACATTTATTCACTGTGATAAAACAATGATAATATTAATAATAATTATACTTTTACTTAGTCTTACTGTGCATGAAAGGATACTTACTCTAAGATATTTATATTTGTTAGCTCACCTTATCCTGACAACGCCTATGACATAAGCCTATGACATAAGGTACTATTTTTAATTCCATTTTAGAAACGAAGAAACTAAAGCAAAGAATGTAAAATAACTTGTCCAAATTATTCAAATCATGAGTGGAAGAGTAAATTTTCAATTCAGACCAGTCATGCGTTACTTTTACACAAGTTGCAAATCCCAAAACATACTGTTGCTATTTGTTCTTTGAAATGTAAAGTATATTTTACAGCAATTAAAATAAGGAGAAAAATCTAATGTTTAGCTAAATATTTTTCAGTCTTTAAATACTCTTTCTTTCTTTGTGTAGTCCAAGTTTTGTCGGGTGCCAATGGCTTTATGCTGGTAGAACTTACCTTAATATTTCTTATAGTTCAGGCCTTCTGGCACTGAATTCTCTCAGTCTTTATCTGGAAACTCATACAGCTATCAGTTTTTTCTGGGTATAGAATTCTAATTTGATGATTTAGTTTATTTCTTTATTTAACTTTATTTAATTCTTTCCTTCTTTCTTTCTCTTCCTTCCTTCCTCTCTTCTTTCCTTCCTCTCTTTCTTTCTCTCTTTCTATCTCTTTCTCTCTTCTTTCTCTATTTCTTTCTTTCTCTCTGTACTTTATAGATGTTACTTAATTGTTTTCTAGCTTATCTACTTTCTTTTAAGAAGTTTGGGTTTTCCAATCAAGATGGCAGACTAGTAGGACCATGAGCTTGCTTCTCTACTACAACAAAACCACAAATGACTGCTGAACAACCATTGAGAAAAAGACTGGAATCAACAAAAAAATCTTCTTCAACTGGAAACATAAAGAGGAAACCACAGAGGGATGGTAGGAGGGGGGTGTGCTTGTGATTTAATCAGGCCTCACACCCCCTGGGTGGGCAACCCACCAAGCTGAAGAATAATTAAGTCACAGAGGCCCTCCCACAGGAGTGAGAGTTTTAAGTCCACTTCAGGCCCCCCAGCCCAGGGTTCCAGCATTGGGAGGAGGAGGAGACCCCAGGACATTTGATTTTCATGGCCATTGGGGCTTAACTCCAGGACCCCCACAGGACTGGGGGAAACAGAAACTTCATTCTTTTGGGACGTGTACACAGAATCTCACATGTGCCAGGTCCAATGGCAGAGGCAGTGATTTCATAGGAACCTGGGCCAGACTTGCCTGCTGGATTTGGAAGATCTCCTGGGGAACTAGGGGATGGCTGTGGCTCACCCAGGGGACATAAATGCTGGTGGCAGACATTCCAGATGTGTTATATATTTATACAGATTCTTAAATTTCTAAATACGATATTTATTCCTTATTTTGTGGTGTTTGGGATTATCTTTTGATGGTTTAAAATCTGGGTACATTATGGAGATACATGCAAAAAAGATTTTTGACAAAAACAAATGTCTTTTTACCTAAATGTGTTACTGAAGTTAGCATGGTTTGTAGAATCAATATCCGCAGAATATTATTGGCAGCAACATATGACTGAATCCATAAATGTATGTCATAGCACAAGCTAAACAACAAGTTGAAAACAGCAAATTGCCAATGTAGCACTTGCTTCAGCAAGACAAAGGGGTTCAAATATTGTTTCTATTGCTTTAGGAGATATAATGTTAAAAAAAAAAAAGGCACTTTTAGAATGTCTCCAGCTCAGTAGGAAGCAAGAAAACAAGTATAAGAGAACACTGTCTTGGGAGTGCATTAAAGGTTTCCAAGTAAATGTAACCCTGACATAAAAAATATTCTAAGGCGTAGGCTAGAAAACTCTGTGCAAACTCTATGCTACTTGTTTACAAAATATCATTGTTTCATATGATATGTGACTATTTATAAAAAAACTTAAAGTATGCAATAAAAAAAGACTGCATTAAAAATTTACCTAATTTAATAAATAGTAATCAGTAACAGCAGTGGATTCTGCTATGATGCAAACTATAATATAGTCCAATAAAAGAGCTTCATGTGTGGCAAAGAACTGCATAATATTATATGGAATAAAATAAAATGACAGAGGTC
Source organism: Vicugna pacos (assembly GCF_048564905.1). Lineage (NCBI taxonomy): Eukaryota > Metazoa > Chordata > Mammalia > Artiodactyla > Camelidae > Vicugna > Vicugna pacos. Next base: position 6,068,821 of record NC_132994.1, on the reverse strand, counting down.
TAAAGGCAATGTCATTGTCTAAGGGATGGAGAAATGAAATCATACACAGGGATTATTTCTATGAAAATGTTTAAGACACTATGTTTTATACTTTTTTCATGTATGTTAGCAACCATTATAACCAATTATAATAAAATCAGGACAAAGATATGATTAGATAACTGAGTAAAAACCAAAAGATTTAATGTGAATTGATTTTTTTTTCTTTTTACATCAGTGCTATTAAGAAAAATTATTCCAAACTTGGATATTAGAAGAGAGTATAGAATATCCTTTCAATGACATCCCGAGGCAATGCTTAACAGGCACTGAGGGACTATTTAATGACCCAGGAGTAGATATGAGTATCTCATATTGCAATTTATTATTTGGGCAGAACCCACGTGGAATGACATTAAATGATAACTTGCAGACTGCTGTCTAGTTGACAAGATAACCACAAAGGTTACACTTTTATTGTCCCATAGGGCACAAATCAGTTTTGTATGTCACCGAGTGTCATATTCTTTTGCTCTTCTCTTTTTAAATTACTTTGTGAATTACTATAATAGGGTTCCCAAGCTTTTCTTGAACAGGTTCAGATAATAAATATCTGTTTTGCAGGGCATGTCTCTGCCTCAACTATTGGATCATTGTAGCTTACAGGCAGATATAAGCAATATATAATAAAAAAAATGTGACTATGCTCCAGTAAACTTTATTAAAAAAAACTGATAAGTGGCTGGATTTTGCTTGCAGGGGCATAATATGCCAAGCTTTGTATTGTGTAAACCTCTTTTTCTGAAGGGTTCTTGGTGTTGCATCTTATTGGTTTGTTCATTCTGACTCCTGTTCATTCTATGTTTATATATGTTCTGTTTTAAACTGTAGAAGGTAACGTATTCAGGCAGCATATAGTAAAATAATGAGGTAGAAAGTAGCCAAAAGAAAGTTTATTGTCCTTTCTATTTTAATGAAGGCAAACTGATTATAGTATCACAATCGTGCACAATGAATAAATTTGGGACATTTCAAGAAGAACCATTCTTGTCCAATAACCAAGACAGTATTGGTGAGACAATGTCTTTGTTTGTTTTTTGATTTTTTTTAATTGAATTATAGTCAATTTACAATGTTGTGTCAATTTCTGGTGTACAGCATCATGTTTCAGTCATATATATAGATAAATGTATTCCTTTTCATATTCTTTTTCATCATAGGTTATTACAAGACATTAAATATAGTTCACTGTGCTTTACAGAAGAAACTTGTTGTTTATGTATTTTATATATAGTAGTTAGTATCTGCAAATCTTGAACTCCCAGTTTATCCCTTCCCACCTCCTTTCCCCACTGGTAACCATAAATCTGTTTTCTATGTTTGTGAGTCTGTTTCTGTTTTGTAAATAAGTTCATTTGTGTCTTTAAATTTTTTTTTTATATTCCACATATAAGTGATATTATGGTATGTTTCTTTCTCTTTCTGGCTTACTTCACTTAAAATGATGATCTCCAGATCCAACCACATTGCTGCAAGTGGCATTATTTTATTCTTGTTTATGGCTGAGTAATATTCCATGAACATGATGATCTTGTCTCACCTCGGAAGGTAAACAGGGTCGGGCTTGGTTAGTACTTGGAGACAATGTTAATTGAAATAAATCACTGTGATACAGTTTATTGATTTATTTAAAATTTTGCATTCATGTACAATTTAAAATAATTTTATGCTTGACAATTTATTCAAAGTAAGTTCAAATATTATTTTAAAAACCTAATATATTTTGAATATTATAAAGTCTCTTTTTAAACAATGAAATATAAAGCCATTGTGCATCCACTAGAAAGGAAGGAATGAAGCCACCTTGGTAACATATAGCAAGATTCTCATTCAAGTTCCAATAACATATTATGAACTCATCTGAAAGACACTTTTAGTTAAATATGAATAGTTAAAATATTTTGATTAAGATTATTAAAATTAAGAGAGCAAATTAATCTACTAGGAATTGTACTTTGATGGATGGTTACAGAGACAGCCAACTAGTAAATGGGAGATATGGAGAAACATGTGGATAAAAGGAGTAACTTGTTATAAATAGGAAGAAAATAGCTGACTTTCATCTCATGGATGAGAAAACGGTGCCCCAAGAGGAACACTGACAGACCAACAGCTCACGATAGCTTCTGCTTAGAAAAGTCAAGAGAGTTGTTGCTGTGACTGGAAAGACATGAGGTGGACATTCAGGGTCAGGAGAGGCCAGGGTCTGAGCCAGTTTATTCAACTCAAGAGCCTCAGAGTAACCATCTCTTCAATGTTGCATTTAATACCTACCTCAGGAAAAATAAGTGAGATCATTTATATATGGTAAAACATGCTAGGTCTCAAACACATTATGTTAGATTGCCATAACAATGTTAGTTTAAGCCATAGGTCTTTCTTGTAGTGAAAATTTGAGTAAAGAATTTATTGGTTCAATATTTTTGAGAGCAAAAATCTGAATGACTATTAAGAAAATGAGAAGATATTTCAATGTCATTTACCTTAAAACTTAAATTAAAATCACATTTATCCTATATTTCTTCACTGTGAAATTATATTGTGGTGTATATCTGTTTACTAAAGAGGGAAATAGATTAGCTTCAAAAGACTGCTGAGTTTGAAATTATATGCATTAAAATTTGCGTAGTAGAAGAATATGTATATCCCCTTAAGGTGATAAACTGTGTTTGTCAAAAGATTGTGACAAATAACTGCTGATTATGAATGCAATAGCCTTGTTATGACTAATCCTCCAGAAGTTTAAAAAAAAATAAACTACAGATTTTCTTGAATTTCAAATAACAAATGAAAAGCTTTTCACTGACTAGCTTTATAGAAGTCAAAATAATTGAGATATATAAAAAGATTAATTTTTAAGAAGAACTAACTTTTCTTTGGCATACATATACAAGTTTTGACATGGAAACATGAACAATGTTTTCTATTTCTTTTTTTCAAGTTTTCCACTATTTTACGATCTCATTCAGGAATTGAAGCACATTTTGTATAATATACTTAAAGAAAGCATGAGAACAGTATAAGATAATAAATGCTCTTCTGTCCTCACAATAAAACATAAATAAAACAAAAAACACTACTGCTAAATTTCATCTTTCAGTTTCATCTAAAATCGTATTTTTGTTAGGATTCAAACCAGAATATACTTAAACTGTAAATTGTCCCTCACAGATAGGAGGTCTAGTTTTTCTCTCCTTTCTCTAGGATTTTCAAATCATAAGTAATTCCTGTGAAATTTATGAGCACTGTGGCAGGCAGAATAGTGGCCCTCAAAGATGTCCAAGTTCTAATTGTTGGAACCTGAGAGTATATTCACTTATGTGGAAAAAGACTGCAGATGTGACTACAGTGAAAGCCCTTGCATTGGGAAGATTACCCAGGATTACCCAGATAGGCTGAAATCCAAGGAAGATGCAACATTTCTGGCTTTGAAGATGAAGGGTGGTGGGGTGGATAGGGGGCATGTTGACAGGGGAGTGGCCTCTGGAAGCTTGAAAAGACAAGGACACTGAGTTCCCCCTAGAGCCTTCAGAAGGAACACAACCTTAAATGTGTAGTGATTTGTTATGACATTAATAGAAAACCAACACAAGCACCTACAGGCACTACAAGTCCATCTTTGTATTTGCTTATTGCCTCTCTGTTTCTTAGATTCTTCATGTTGCTAGCTGATGCTACCAAGTCACTTAACAGAGCTTCTCAACATTTGACTCCAGGCTATCAGCTCTCCCTGTGCTTTATTAACTTTATGGGTGAATCCAGTTGTTTCCGTAACCTTCCTTAAGTCTTATTAAGATGATATTGTATGTTTAAAAAGTTGTAAACGTCTCTGAAAGAAGGAAAGACAGCTCCCAGAATAACTGCCTCTCTTACTAGCCCACAGACATATGCCTGTTGAGTTTCACTGGGAATGCCCAACCACCATTGGTGGTAAGGCATAATGGATGTGATACAGAGATTAAGCCTTGTAAGATAGCGAAGGTAAAGGGGTCTATGGAAGGCTGCTGCTTCTGAAGTTGCTATAAGCCATCAGAGCTGCAGTTGAGAAGAAAAGCTGGACATAAACCAGGGAGAAAAAGGACATGCTGGAACCCACGTTTGTTTCTCACAGGAGACCTGCAGAAAAAGCTGCTGACCTTGGCCATGTAGCTGATCATGTGTGTCATTTAGGACTCTTGAGAAGATGATGGAAGTGAGCTGGTGCAACATGGTGTAGCTGTGGACCCAGCCCCCACCATGCTCACCTGGCCGGCTGGTATATCAGACATAACATCTGTGAATTCCACTGTATCCTTTGCCTACAGGTCACATCCTCTGACTTTCACAAAATCATGGCTGCCAACTTTTTCTGCCTTCCAAACCTCTTACAGTTAGGAACTCTAAACCAGAACCATTAAGTCAAGGGAATTTGGGAGAATGTAGTCCCACCAAGTCAATAGACTCTAATACACCAAAAGTTTCCAGTAATTCGGTAGTTCCTATGAAGTTCTCCTATGTGAAGCCGATCTCACTACCCATCAGAAGAAATCTCCAGGACCTTTTACCATTTGCATAACATGCATCTTCCAGACATAACGGGATCCTTCTGCCCTCCATTCTGACATGTTGCAGGAATAATAGTAGAGAATGGCACTGCTGACAGGAGACAAGGAGAAATATATTTTAAATACATGTGTGAAAATTATTTTATCTAATTACAAGTTGTGATTTGAATTCCACACCTCAAATAAACTGATCATAAAATTTGAGAGTGAATTGCTAGATGGATGAAATTCAAAGTTAAGTTAAATTTATGTTGGGGAAACCAGTAGCCTAATCTAAACCCAGTTTGGGGAGAAACAGGTCTTTAATGTTTTAATATCAGAAATTGTATGTACACTCAGCTTACTATACTGAAAAGCAACAATCAATAGTTTAGTTTTCAGCTCTCAGATTAAGATGACTTTGCACATTTTTTTTTCAGATTGCTTTGCTTTTGTGTGTCTTACCAAAGTCAGTTCCAAAACTAATCCAGTTCATTTCTTCATGAAGAATCCCACTGACAAAATAATAGATTCCTCTTCACTGGTCACTGTGTTAAAGAAAAGAAAATCATTCCAGGGTTTTTCATCAGCTCATAAGATACCTTAGAATTGGAACATGGAATTGAAAAATAAAAAGAGAACGTTTATAACAAAATGTATTCATTCTGAAACTTGAACTAAATGAAAAATTGCTTTTTTAACATCAATATTCTTGTGAGTGTTTCTGTTTTTATTTATTTACTGGATATCTAAACTTTTGATGTACAGTTCATGGTAATAGGTGGGGAGTAAAATTACCAAGACAAAAAGTTTAGAGTAATTTACATTTTTTAAAAGCATAGGACTCAAAGAACACAAAATGAGTAAAAAATAAGGTAGACTAAGTCAAGTTGAGAGAAAAATCCAGCAAAGTTTAGACTTTAACCAAGAGAAGAGAGATTGATATCAATACTCTTGCTATGTGAGAATTTAGAGAAAACCAGAAAATACTGTTTTCAAAATGTTTGCTTTGTGCTGTGTTGTATTAGCTCCTTCCTCCTTGTTGAGAGACTTCATCAAAGACATACATTTCAGGATTTTTTCTATGTATTTTTATATTTGATCCAGGGTGTAACTCATATTGAAAGTAGACTTAAAAGCAGTCCAATTTTAGGGAGGTAACATCTATTTATTGCTTCATTTTGTGTGCATTCGTTGAGCAGCTTTGTTTCTGAGATAAGAAAGCATTGTTTTCTATTTAAGCAAAAAATAAAGAAAGAAAGAGAAAGAGAGAGAAAGATGAAAGAAAGAAAGAAGGAAAGAAAAAAGAAAAGAAAAGAAAAGAAAAGAAAAAGAAAGAAAGAAAGAAAGAAAGAAAGAAAGAAAGAAAGAAAGAAAGAAACAAAGAAAGAAACAAAGAAAGAAAGAAAGAAGGAAGGAAGGAAGGAAGGAAGGAAGGAAGGAAGGAAGGAAAGAAATAGGGAAGGATATAGATCAAGTGGTAGAGCACATGCTTAGCATACACGAGGTCCTGGGTTCAATCCACAGTACATCCTCTAAGAAATAAATAAATAAACCTAATTACTACCCCCCCCAAAAAAAACTGAAAAAAAAAAAAAGAGAGAGAGAGAAAGAAAGAAAGGGGGGTGGGGAAGGGAAAAGAAAATAACACCCACACCACAGGTGGACAGAATGATCATTACAACTCAATTGGTTACGTGTCTTCAAGAAGATACTACATCACTTATGAAGTGATGAAATTTTAAAGCATACTTTGCTTTTAAAAATACTATGACTAGAGTATTAAAATTATTAGAGTATTTCTAAAATACTTGGAAAGAAGCATGGGCATGCAGGATTTGAAGCAGATAAAATAAACTTGGATCACACCATTTAGAAACAGCATGTAGCTAGCAGCCTTTGGCATACTCTCTCCTGATTTGCCTTTAAAATACCTATACAATTTGCACAAAAGTACATGGAGTGTGCGTATGTATGCGTGCACATGTTTATGTGTATGTAGAGAAAAACTTGTTTGACGTGTAGATAAAAGTTTCCACATATAGATGCGAATTGGCAGGCCCTGAATGTGCTCCCTGTCGAAAAGTTTATAATATCTAGCACACATATTTATTTCTCATTTCCTCTGGGTGGAAAGGAAAAGGCTTTGAAATTAGATACGACTTGATTTACATTTATTTTCAGCCATGTAACTGGTAACATGATCTTCAGAAAATAGTAAATCTCTTTCCCAGTTTTTTTAACAGAAAATGATAGTCAAACCACAAGCAGTATTTAATCTCATTGAAATCCTCATTGAAAATGCACCATTACTGTATATACCATGAGAGGAAAAAAAGCTGCTGTTAATTATAATTTTTAATACGCAACCTGACTTGAAAATAATATAAATATAGCTCTTGGTCAAATACAAAACACTCCATGAATTTTATCTCTGATATCTGCAATATAATGTTACAAAAAAAGGAAAGCGAGAACCAAAAAAAAAAAAATTTTCACCTTCCTTCCCTATTCTTACCAGAGTTTGTGCATATTTTCATAGCTGTTATGATAATAATTGTGTCATTTTAGTCTGAAGATCATATGCAATATATCATAAGAATTTTTCTTATCTGCAGCCTTCAGAATAGTTTTCAAAGCTGTTTATTGAATTCATGTAAAAATATATTTTATCGTATCTTTGTACTCCAAATTTTCATTATTGTAATTCATACTGCCATGAATGCATTTGTTTATTTAGCTTTTCTGTTTATCATAATAGCAAATACATATTAACACAGTGAAATTACTGGGTTAAAGGACAGAGGCACGGCATAGCTCTTAAAATAAATTGCCACAACTTGTTATTAAAAAAAGCAACCTGTTGCGAGCCTACAATTAGTGGACAATTTAAAAAAATTATATATATGCGAATTTGCAACTGCTTTCCAAAATTACTGGATCAATTTAACACTTCATCTAAAAGCTTAGGCTTCACCATTTTACCATGATATTAAAATAATTATGCAATATTCTAAAAATTTGGTGACCCTTGCAATGAACCAGTTTAATTTGCATTTCCTTGACAATGAGTCATTATCTTTCCTTCCATGCTCATTAAAAATTACAGATCTCTTCGTTTGTTTGTATTTTTAACTAATAGCTATTTACACCTGTTGTTTGAAAGGCTAACATATTTTTGCCAAATTTGGAAACTGTTCTTTATGTTTGAGTTATATAGAATTTTTATTTCTATATATATGTATGTTAAAAACTTGTCTGTGATAATAAATGCCGTGTCATTTTGCTTACCGTTTACAGTTTTTTGAGTACATTCTCATTGTGTCATTTTTCATTTTGCTGTCACAAGAAAACAACTGATTATTATTTCCAATGTTATTGAATACTTCAAAGTCAATGACATCTCGAGTCATGGAGGTCATTAATGATACAATGCTGGCAAGATAATGAATGAAGATTTATGATTGATTGGAATGAAAGTACATATATGGCTTAAAAATTGGCAAACTTATGCAGTGCAGTATGGAGGTAGCTAAAAAAGCTGCATCCTGATTCCGTGAATCGAATTTGATAACTTAAGCTTTGCAGTCACAGAAGAAGTTGATGAAGACAAGTCACAGACAAGTAGACAAGGAGTTTAGGTAATAAGGAAAGAAATACACAAACTTTCTTGGTCAGTTTCAACAGATTCATTCACAGAATCAATGTGTATTTAGCATTATTAAGAGGATTTGTAAATACACTCTTAGGAACTAATATTACTAAATATAGCTTTATTACATAGAATATGTTGTGTAGGGTTTCTTTTTTAACTACTTAGTAAAACATAATACAGAAAAATACATATATGGAAGTATAGAACTTGAATATTTCTACATACTTTATGCCACCACGGTGATTTTTAGTTTTTAGTAAATTCAGGGCTAACTGTGCTTGAAGGCTGGCAAATACTTTTGATACCAAGAGACTGGAGTCAAGCGATTTTATTTTGCTTTGAGTTAGTTTGTATTTGTTACTCAGCACAATTATTTTCTGCCAAGAGAACGTTAAGCAACATTTGATATTAATATTTCAAGTCATTGTTTCTGACAGTTCTCTTCTCCTCCCTCCCACCTCGTTCTCTTCTTCCTCCTCCCTCACCTTCTCTTTCATCTACGTATGTTATAAGATCTGAACCCTTCACCTGTTTAGAGGAAAACACAGTCTGATGCTGAAGCAGAAAGGAGAAAGTCTTCACAACCCACAGGAGGTCAGGAGGTTCGATCCATTCCTAGGACAGATTTAGCCTATATTTGCAATGACAGGCATATGGCTCGTTGTCCATATGTATCTATAAGGACAGTCAGAAGTAGCCTCTTTGTAAGCCAGCTCTGGTTATGACTACAGATGATGGTTTTTATTCTTACGAGCATCATTGAACATTGTTAATACAATTCATCAGAGTACGTTCAAAAGCAGACTAAAAAGCAAAACATAAGACGCTATTTAAAAAAAAAAAACTCTTTGCATGGAGTCTGTATATTATTTGGGAGAGTTTTTCCGACTATAAACTTTAAATCAATTCAAACCAGTGTAGAGATTTTGGAAATGTCTGTGTATGTGTTTTTATAATTCAAAAGATATTTGGCAGCTTTGCTTTTTGAATTTTTCATAAAGTGTGATTGAAATGACTGTAGTTTGGTACATTTGTGTGTGTTTTTCTGTTTATGACTTTTAGATAGTGATGCACACTCTGCTGAGATGCCGATGAAAATATACGTAACACTCATGGCTGAAATCATTGTAAGAAACCTAAGTTTTACAGACCAATCTAAGTTTTCTTTTACTCAATTATGTATCCTTCATGCCTATTGTTACACAGATAACACAATAAATTATTTAAAATTCATCACATAAAAGGAGAACAAAAACCCATCAGGGACCATTGAACAATTCAAAAGAAATTAAAAATGTAAAATGAACATTACAAGTCAATATCTGGGAAACTTAAGCATGTTACTTCTTTTTCTACACTTTCTAAGGGGTTGGGAGAAACAGAGATTATCCCCTTCAAGCATGTGAACTATTCCTTTATTCCTCATCTTCATTTTGAAAATATAAACTCCATAGGAAGTACATTATGGTTTTTATAAACATGTTCGAACAAAATTTCAAGTGCAACAAAGAATTCAGAAGGTGTTTATTAACATCTGTGTAACCAAGTCTTGTAAATAACAATAAATTGTGGAGGAGGTTTCTGTTAATCAAAAGTAATTGGTTCACTGATATCAAATGCCAAAAATATGATGATTGAATTAAAAGTTCTTAATTTTAAGTCGTCTTAAATATAAATATTTGTTTTGTACTTAGATCAAGTATTTTGTTAAAAAAAAGCCATCCGTTTGTTTTATTCTTTGCTCTCTCTTTCAATTGGTTTGATACGATTTTTAAATCAGAAATCTAATCCTCTTTAGCAAGAATTACATACCGCAGTGTAGTAAATAATTCATATTTACAAATTCTCTTTTGTCAGTAAATGAAACCAAATAGAGTGTAAATAGACCAAGGAGAGAAGGTACTCACATTTTCTATACTTGGATCTGGATTATTCTGAGGAATCAATGCATGTTTGTTGAAAATGGACATTGTATTGTCAGGACCTAAGATGAATCCAGCCACACAATTTCTGGTGTAGACAAGTGTCCTGACTTCAACGGGATGTATTCATTTCTTTGGGTTTTCTTTTCCAAAATGATCAAGCACAGATGTAATCATGGACAAGTTCTTTCCGTGGCAGAAATAATCTCTCTGTATATCGTTCACACAACTAGAAACACAAAGGTGTTCATACATGATGGATGTGATGGGAGAGGTGTTTCCGAATTTTAATTTTGGTGGAGAGTTATGAAGTCTTGTCTCTCCACTTCTCTAATATGACATCCATCTTTTGATCTCAGAATAGTGACACCAAGAATGAACAAATTCATGCAATATCTCTTATGCTTTCACCTCTCTTCTCATGCATGTATCATTCATGCTTAAGATCTCAGTGTCAATGTCTGCACTTTAAAACATCAAGTGCTTTTCCTTCATATTGTTTTAAAACCATGTGTGTCAATTACTAGCATTTATTGACTAGTATTATTTCTAGCACCACTAGTCTATTATCTGTCTGTGGGAAATACATGCATCTCTTGGTTTGCCTGGTATTCTCAGCATTTGATGATGAGTTCTTTAAGTATTTGCTGAAAGGATGGATACAATAGACTTGCGAACATACTTAGTCTGGTAAGTTCTAGCAGTCAAAAATACATCTGTTGTAACTAAAGATTTATGTTAAAATCATGGTTAATACAGTGTTGCTAACTGAATTTAGTGTCCTCTAAAACTGCTCCAGAATAAAAATTATTTTCAAAGTTAAATACAAACACACACACACTTTTTTAAAAAATCTAATACCTGATAAAGCCAGGAAGTTGACTAATTAAAATAATACTAAATTAAAACAATGAACAGCGAATTGGAATGCTTTGAATAATGTACTGTACAAAGCCTGTCTCAAAGCATCCAGAGAATGCATAGTATCCTAGAGACCAAAATGCTCAAAAATAACATTTAAAAGAAACAAAACAATGGAATACAGACTCAAAATGAAAGTTCTCCGACTTTCCAAATTATACGTGTAGAAGCTGCTTCATCTTCCAGTGAAAAATAAAACCCTAAGAAAGCTTTTTTGATACAAAATTGTCATGACACCCTATTTTATCCATTGTTTATATGAGTTTTCTTCTTTGCCAACACCAATCAAGGACGCAGAGGAAGCTGAGTCCCATCCAAGAATGCTAGGTCTTGTTCAGGGGTTAAGAAACCCAGTCTGATGGAAATCAAACTTTTATCTCATATCTCAAATTTTTACACTCATCTGTCCGCTCTGGACGGACCCAGGCTCCTTAACTTGTGGGGATAATGATACGACAAAACCTGTCCTTTTGTCTTGTTCCTTCAATCCAATCCCCCTGCTATAAGCTCCCTCCAGTACCCTGGGGACATGATGAAAGAGCAAGACAGAAAGAAAAGAGCGAGGTCTCCTTGGACAGATGATGCTGGAGGCAGGAGTGGTGCTCGCTGCGGCTGTGTAACACACCCAAATGCCGCCTCTTTCTCTCACAGGGTGATTTTGAGCTCCACAGAGGCTTTCCGTTTGGGGTAAATGAACTATTACACTCTTCCCTGAAGGCGGGCAAACTACTCTACTGTAACTTCCCTCAAGTCCTTCTCTAACAGTGCAGGTCACAGAATTCTTCCCTTCTGGGGTTGCCTTGCCACATCAAATAGCCCTCTTGCTGGGTCCTTCCGAGATGGCTCAGCCTGGCTGCCGTCTCTGCTGTCCAAAATTCTGGAAGAGAGATACAGCCCTTTCCTGACTTAAATTATGAGAATCTATGCAGATTCACAGCTCTGTCAGCATCCAGGCAGAGAGCCAAGAAGCCAGTTGTTTTGATGTTATTCTCTTGAAACCTCCCCTCACTTGTCTTAAGATGGAAGAGAAACATTACTATCCTTCTACTGTGGAAAAGGGAAAGGTATGTTAGTGTCTTTTATCAGGGATTAACAGTGCTGGTAAATATTTGAAACCCTCCTCACTTATGAAATTCTTATTCTAATTTTCTTACAATCAGAAAGTGGATAATGGGCTAAGAATTAGAAAATGAGCCTCTGGACCACTCACATTTCTCATGAAAACTAATGGGCCCTTGACCAATTCACTGTCTTTAGCTTTGGGACCTCAGAAATCAATCCACAAAAACAGAAATCTTACATGTCATCGGGTTTCAATGTAATGATTCAGAAACCTTCATAATAAATAGGTATGTCTTCAAGCTCACCCCCTCTTCAATTTTACTTGCTATAGAAACGGTTTTGAAATGTTTCCATGTTTAATTCTTTTGAATTTCACTGTGGCTTAGATAATATGTCTTATGTTTTCTTAATCAAATTAAGTAATATTTATTGCCCCTCACTAGGCAAAAAGCTGAGGTTTTTAAACACATGCCATGTCATCTTTGTTCCTACTTTATTCTTCAAATTGTTTGTACTTCCTATATTAGTTTTTAATTGGTTATCTTTGTAGCTGGCTTAAACATTTATTTTTTGTTCCATTACACTTAAATGGTATTTCTTTTTTTCCTGTTTTTTTTTTAATTGAAATATAGTTGGTTTACAATGTTGTGTTAATTTCTGGTGTACACCATAATGTTTCAGTCATACATAAACGTACATGTATTCCTTTTCATATTCTTTTTCATTATAGGTTATAAAATATTGAACATAATTTCCTGTGCTATATAATAGAAACTTGTTTATCTATTTTATGTATAGTACTATTGCCAAATCTCGAACTCCCACTTACCCGTTTTCCCCCCTGGTAATCATAAGCTTATTTTCTATGTCCATGAGTCTGTTTCTGTTTTGTAAATAAATTCACATGTGTCTTTTTTCTTTTTTTGTTAAGATTCCACATATGAATGATATCATTTGGTATTTTTCTTCTTTTTCTGGCTTTCTTCACTTACATTGATAATCTCTAGGCCCATCCATGTTGCTGTAAATGGCATTATTTTATTATTTTTTGTGGGTGAGTAGTATTCCTTCATATAAATATACCACAACTTCTTTGTCTAGTCATCTGTTGATGGATATTTAGGTAGCTTCCATGTCTTGACTATTGTAAACATTGCTGCTGTGAACATTGGGGTGCATGTATCTTTTCAAATTAGAGTTCTCTCCAGATGTCTGCCCAGGAGTGGGATGGCTGGATCATATGGTAAGTCTATTTTATGTTTTTTGAGGAATCTCCATACTGTTTTCCATAACAGGGGCACCAAACTGCATTCCCACGAGCAGTGCAGGAGGGTTCCCTTCTCTCTATACCCTCTCCAGCACTTATTGTTTGTGGACTTAAGCAGTATTTCTTGATTCCTTAACATGTAATATGAAGATATTAATGATTTTTCTTTTATTTACTTCACCTTTCCCTTACTAATTTCCATCTTGAAAACCATGGTCTAACTTTTATACATAATATTACTTTTATATCACATTCTTTCTTTTAAATGATAAATAAACTATTTTTATACTTTCTACAGATGTAAAACAACAAGGAATGCTCATCTTATTATGGCTGCATCAATTTGAGTTTCAGTTCTATCAGTTTTAGAGCTGACAGATACCTCCATTTTTAAGTCCCTATTTACAGCTGTGTTTCGTCTTCCCGTTTTATGTGCCTAATAATAGAGTCGGCCTGAGGTCTCAGCAGGATTGGCCCCTAACCCACGGCAGCCCCTTCTGTTGCAGGAGATTGTCTCACACTCTTTATCAGTGAACAAGCTCTCAGATACCACTGTATGTCATAAATTTGTGGCTATTTCTCACCTGATATAATGCCTGTTATCCCCTTCTGTGCTGGGATAAGAATAAATGTATTCTCTTCCTTAATTCAGTGCTGTCCAAGCAGTGGATTCTTGGGGTGGAGAATGAGAAAGCATGTGTGCTTGGCTGGCTCTCATAGCGTGCAGCCCACCACTCCCCTCATATCCTTGAGATGGGTGAAAAGGTCGGCTTCCTCCCTGCTCAGAACCACTTCCAGATCCACACACTTACCGTCCAGAGGAACATGCCAGAGATGTTCCTTCTCCAAAAGCTTCCTCACTTATTTTCTGATCACAACTTTTCATTTTTTCAATTTTTTACTACATGAAATAGACTATTCACCATTTACAGAATTGAAGGCTCATATTTGTGCTTACTCACGACCTCCTGCGTTATCTTCCCATCCATCCTTATCTAATTCAGTTTTAGGGTTATTTCACTTGTACCATGCTCTTGCCAGTTTTGGAACCTCTCCTGCTCCTCTGTCTCTGGCATTACATCATTTCCTGTGTTGACCTAGGAAAACATCAAAACTCAGTCAAACCAACGTTTGCTCACATGGGGCTGCTGAAGAATGCTCAGTTCACTCAGCTGCTCACATTAAGATAAATGTATCTCCACAAATTTGTAGCCACAAATTTAGCCAGGCACTTGGTAATAAAGGGTCATGGTTCTCAAATTGTAGCCAGCCATTCAGTAATAAAGGGCCATGGTCTCATTATTTCTATTTAACTGTCTCTTCTTCTGCACAATAACATTGTCCATATTTTACCATCTGCTCTCATCAAATGTTCTAAAAATCAAAAAACAACAACAACAAAAACCTTTGATCTTTGCTCTCAGCAAGTAATTTCTTCATCTAAGTAATGAGAAAATGGGATTTTCTCATTTTCTTACAACCAAACATCATAAACCGTCTGTCTCTATGTCATCTTTTATTCTTTCCAGTTATTAGAATAAAGGTGTGTACAGGGGTAGACTGGTTAAATTGAGGTCAGAAACATGCTTTGAATTTTTGTTGCTTAAAATAATCAAGAGGCTAAGTTCCTACATTCAACATGTCCTTCCTGAGACGTGATTATTTATTTGGTTCTCCAGGCCCATAGTTCTTTCATTCATTTTAGGAGTTTGGGATTAACAGACACACATTACTATATATAAAATAGATAAATAACAAACATCTACTGTATAGCACAGGGAACTATATTCAATTTCTTATAAAAACGTACAGTAGAAAAGAATCTGAAAAAGTATATATGTATATATGTGTATGTATAACTGAATTGCTTTGCTGTACACCTGAAATTAACATTGTAAATCAAATACATTTCAATAAAAAACAAAATTTTAAAAAAGCAGCTCTACCTCAATCAGTGTAATACATCACATCAACAAGAGAAAGGACAAAAACCACATGGTCATCTCAATCGATGCAGAAAAAGCATTTGATAAAATTCAACACCCATTTATGATAAAAACTCTCGCCAAAGTGGGTATAGAGAGAACATATCTCAACATAATAAAAGCTATATATGACAAACCTACAGCCAGTATAGTACTCAACGGTGAAAAACTCAAAAGCTTCCCACTAAAATCTGGGACAAGACAAAGCTGCCCACTATCACCACTACTATTCAACATCGTCTTGAAAGTCCTAGCCACAGCAATCAGGCAAGAGAGAGAGAAATAAAAGGGATCCAAATTGGAAAAGAAGAGGTAAAAGTGTCACTATATGCAGATGACATGACACTATACATAGAAAACCCTAAAAGGTCCACACAAAAACTACGAGAAATAATCAAAGCAAGGTAGCAGGTTACAAGATTAACGTTAAAAAAAGCAGCTACCATGTGAACGTCTGAAATAATAAACTTTTAGAAGAACGTAGCATTTAATATTTTATCTAACTGGAAAATCTTTGGGTTTTTTTGTTTTTGTTTTGTTTTTGTTTTGAGAGCTTTTCCATTGCATTTCTTCCTAGCTGGTTTCTAGAAGAAGTTTATTTTTTTAAATTAAATTTTGGACCTCATCTCTATTCTTCTAACACACATTTTACCTTAGCTTATCTCTCTCTGCAGTTAATAGGAAACAATTAACACATACTGACGTTATGGCTTCCAACCATTCCCCGGAGCTACACACACAGCAGGCACTGGTCTCTCTTCTCTTATCGGCGCTAGTTTTACCATGTATTTTGTTTGGCATGGCTGAGCTCTTTCAGTCTTCCATTCTGTTAGATCTTTTCCATCAGTGAGAGCCACCTGACTTCCGAGCCAGCACCACATACATCAATGTTGTGTTATGAATGGACCCTGCCTCCAGATCATCTGTTAAGTGATTTTAATACGTGCTGCAGTATCGAGTTCTCGACCTGCGGTTTCTCAGTAATGTGGAAATTCGTTGCTGATTCATCTGGTCCCAGGTGGATGTGTCTGTTTGGGCTCAGTTTGGGGTCTGGAGGTCTGCTGTCTTCCAGTGTACTCTCTTGGGTCCCAGTGGCATCTTTTATCCCAGGCTTTTATGAGGAAGTGTGTGGGAAAGTTTATAACGTGTCTGCTTAAGACCTTGTCAATAGATTAGACTAACATTTATTGGCTTAAAAAGCAGTCAAATGGCCACAGGTCACTTGCAGGCAAACCAGGAAATATCATCTGTGACTGGGTATCTGCTTCTTAGCAGTCTTTTTCCACAGGGAGCACACTTTTCACAAGACAGCTAACCTTTTAGCTAAAGCAAAATACTAACACTATAGTAGGTCGTTGTCTTTGATCGTAGTAATATTTGGTATTACATATATTTGGTAAACTATTAACTATATAGTGGGAATCCCAAAATTAGCAAACACTTCAAATTTCTAACATTGCCTTTAAAGGATGTCTTTACCAAGCCTATCAAGGCAGCTGATAAACCTGCAGAATCAGCAGCGTGCGTCCAGGGCCAATGTCAGAGCCCCATTCCTGGATTGTCTGGAAGCCCAGTGTCTGCCTGCAGGAGCCCAGAAAGTAGGAGAGAATCCCACAGGACTGCTCCGAGGCCAGCTCCCCTTGACCGCAGCTGGGCAGTCTGACCAGAGTTACCCTCACCCAAGGGTTCTGGTTCCTTCCTCCTTCACTTTTACCCCCCACCCCCCCATACATTGATAAAATGGATATCAATACTAATCATTTCCAGAGTAAACATGAAACCGGAAGTTCCATACTTCTTTTGTAAGCTGTTATCAAGGAACATGACCAGGGAAAAAAAATAAATGTATACTATATTTTGAAATATTTTTATAAATGAAAGAAAGCTTATTATTATTGTCATCATTATTTTAGCTACAATGGAAATTCCAATTCTTTCCTGTTCAATTAGGCTGCCAGGCTGCTTTCAAAAATTCAACTTTTTTTTTTCTCAACTATTATATTATGCATCCACATGATAGAATAAAAGAAAATACAGAAAAACATAGATGGGGAATGTAAAGTCTTCTACAGACCTTTTATGAAAAATCAGCCTATATTAGTATGTTGGTCTATTTTGTTGGCAATATTTTATATACAACTTTTGTCTTCTTAATGTGGTAAGGAAAATGTAATATTAAATTATTAAATATAAAATCTTAAAAATTGTTTCTTGGTAAATTGTCACCATGATGCTAACTATAACTTAAGAAGACAGTTTTGGGCAAACAAGATGCTAATCAAATAATGAATAATTTGAGAATAAATGATGGTATTTAGAGATAGTTTTTCACAGTGAATTCAATGTATTATAGAATCAGAAATATCTGGATGAATTTTAACAAAGGTTTTTCTTTAAGACTCAACTTCCTCTTATATGGAAACTGGTGACCTAAGACTTGTAGGCCAGATGTAGCCACTGCCTGTCTGCATAGCTTCAGCTTTATTGAGCCCACCCAATCAATTTTGTACTGTCCAGGACGGCACGTGGCAGAGCTGAGTGGTCGTGACAGGCAGGTACCTTCCGCAAAGATGGAAACATTTATTACACTTCCCTTTATGGTGAAAGTTTGTGTAACCTGCTCCAGGAGTTATTCCTAGTGTTAGATGAGGAGAGTGAATCTTTCCATGACCAGTTAAGTAGACTTAGGGTGCAGCCCAGGAAACTGACATCAGTGCCTGCAAGATTAATCACGTTCCACCTTGTAGTCAACTTTGGTCCCCAAATGCTTGCACTTTGCTAATTTCCTTTCATTGTCTCTTTGCAGGAATCAAAAGCTGTTGGTGCTTTTTATTTGTTACATTCATTTTAATTCTTAGTATTGTGGATGTAGCCTTATTAATTATTATTATTATTTAGACTAGCTTTCTAAGTGCTTGTTTGAATAATCAACATTTTCCAAGTTCACATAAAAAAGGCTTTGGTATCATTCTTATAATGTAAGTGCAGTTAATGAGTCTTCATATTATCTGCTTCTCTTCAGTGTATAAACTTCGACTGGCCCGAGTTTATTGCGTATGAAGTATTTCTTTCCACTCTAGACTATGCAGTAACTACACCTACGATACGATTTCCTAGTGATTTATACATAGTGGCATGATTACTTTTGTCATAGCAACAAGTTATACAGAAGTTTTCCGTTAGTGCTTTTAAATGATAAGCTGCTAACGAAGTTCTGTGAACTTTGATTTCCAGTTTATATAACTTAACTCCTGAGTTATTTAGCGTAGCTTAAAATAGAGAGACTTTGCAAATGTTTCAGATTTCACATGGAAGCTCAATAAATTGAAAATATGGTCTTCCTGTCAACTAACAGGCATTTTGTACAGACTATCAGAACGCAAGTGCAAGAAGAAAACAAAAGTGACAGAAGGAAACTGTTTTGTTTTGCAAATTTCAGCCCTGTTTTTATTTATTTATTTTTTTTGACATAGTTTAATCTCAAATGTTTGTGCTAAAAAGTGACACTTTGTTATTTGTTTATACTCACTCTGAAACTCCAGAATTGGTGTGCGGTAGCTTGGATTATGGTATCTAACTCTCCATTCATGGTTACAATGTGAATATATATCTGAACCCTTGATTTATTTACCATTTATAATTTGATTTCTGCCATGTCATTGATGATGTCCATTTTTATATTAAATTGAGGTTTGAGTGCAGTGTATTTTTATGGTGGAAACTGGTAACCAAGCTGATCCTTCAGTCATTTCAAATCTGCTGGTTATCACAATCACTCCATATATATTTATCTGCAATAAATCTGTCCCAGGAGTTTTCCAGATACCTGTACTAAGATTCTTAATAGAAGGCAAAACACAGATCAAACTTACTTTCAGCACTGAACTAGAAGCATCCTAAATTTGTAAAAGAGTTTAACTAATTGGTGCATTCCTTTAAATACTATCTTTTTCAGCTCTTTGTGTAGAATGTTTTCCTCTCTCTCTGGTACCCAAATCCACATTCTCATGCATTACCTAAATTTGGTACTTTTGAAACAGGTGAATTTCTCACAGTAGGAAGTTGCGCTTTCCAGGAATAAAGAATCTATTCTCTAACATGAGCTCTGTGAAAACACATAACTTCTTCTACAAGCTCAAACCATTTAATGAATAAAACATGAAGCTGGTAAAGAAAGTGTACTGCCCTTTAGCTGGGGACTTCAAAACTGTTGTTTAGAAAGGAGACACTTCCTTTTTTTTTTTCCCTAACATTTTTGAAAGAGTTAGTTCTGCATATTTATCTCCTCTATATCCCCTTTCATGTCATTTCAACCCCTGGTTTCTTTAATTGTGTTTCATTGCCATTCAATAAATCACAAATATAGTTATTGCTATATTTTCAAACTATGCAGGAAAGAAAGATCTTATTTATAGCTAGTAAAGCTCCTAGTTTTCATACAAAAGTACACTTTCTTAGGGACTGCCTGAGCATGGTTTTGTGCCCTATACGATATACTTACTGACAAATCTGTGCCTTCTGGTTTGCTACTTATTCACACTTAAATTTTCTAAAAATTAAAAAAAAAACATGTTTTTCGTATATCATTCCAACAAGAACCTATCATTCCAGATACTGACTAAACTCTAAAAGGAAATGGAGGACTCTGACTTTAATGTGTGTTCCTGCAAAAAGTCTCCCAGGGCGCATCACGTCTGACAGTTTTACTAGGCTCCATTAACCATTAGTTAAATTAGCCATAACTTTTTAACATTATTGGCTAATTGCTTTGTGAGTCTGAGGTAACTCCAGAGTACACTAAAACTTCTCACTGATACAGTACACTTTTCCTTCACCGTGTGATATCACATTACTCAAATCCTGACAGGTGGCTGACCTTCAGCATGCCGTAGAACTTTCTGGCAAAATCACAGAGCAAGAACTAGGGAATTTAGTAAAACCTGCAAATGCACGGTTTATTTATACATGCAAATATCAGTCTTAAAGGTTACTGAATTCTTGAAGAGCATTCTTTTGAATGCATTCCATGATTCCCTGAAGTAAAACAGCAATTGATGAGGGATGATTTTTTCTTGTATTACTATTGAATTTAATTACTCCCTTTGGAAATTCCCCTGTCATTTGGAACTCTATGCGGGATGAATAACTGAATCAGAAATTCAACTCTTGTGAGTATGAGAAGAGAAATTCTAACCATTTCTTTCATTCAAGTGTCATTTACTCATTTGTTCTACATATAATTCTGAAAGACCTACATTACTAAAGATACTAGTTTGGACCCTTCTGTTGTATTAATCTCAAAAATATGGTACAAATATAACTATATATTTTAACTATTTGAGAAAATGTTTATTTCCTATTATGTATTTGCTAGGTAAATTAGAATGCTAAATTTACAAATGGAAAACAAATAAATCTAATAAATAAAGAAGGATTCAAATCTATCTTGTTTCTTAATAATTTTCAAGTCAAATCAATTTATTTATTCTTTCATGTATACTTTCAACAAATATTTATAGATTTTTCCAGCTTTATTGAGACAAAATTGACACACAATATTGTGTTAATGTAATTTGCACAACATAAGGATCTGATACATATGTATATTGCAAAACGATTACCACAGTAAGGTTAGTTAACACATTCATCACCTCACATAGTTACCATTTTTATGAGTGTATGTGGTGGAAATTTTAAGATCAGCTCTCAGTAACTTTCAAGTATACAATACAGTACGGTAACTATAGTTGCCACACTGTATATTAGATCCCCAGAACTCAGTCATTTTATAGCTGGAAGTTTGAATACTTCGACCAACATTTCCCCATTATCCCAGCCCTTATCACCTGGAAACCACCAATCTA
Source organism: Vicugna pacos (assembly GCF_048564905.1). Classification (NCBI taxonomy): domain Eukaryota; kingdom Metazoa; phylum Chordata; class Mammalia; order Artiodactyla; family Camelidae; genus Vicugna; species Vicugna pacos. The sequence continues at coordinate 6,047,583 of NC_132994.1, read as the reverse complement.
TTCCATTTCTATGAGTTTGAATTTTTTAAGATTTCACATAGAAGTGAGCTCATATATTAACTACTGATATTTATTAATTATCTATTACATGGCAGAAAAATTCTAAGCAGTGAATAAAACAAGTTCTTGGTCTCATAGAGTAGTGGGGAAAGGTACACAGATAAATCAGTTGCCACTTAGATATTGACTGGGGCTTTGAAGAGAAATAAAGGGGAATAAATAGAATAGTGACTACTCGTGAGTTTTTGGAAGGTTATTGAAGGATAGTCAGGGAGGGCCTCACTCTTAAAGTTACATTTGCACAGAATCCTGCCTAAATGATATATAGAAGAAAATCTTGTGGGTAATTAAGGGAAGAAATTCCAAAACTACAAGTGACCTGATGCCTGAGCTTCTTGTTTTTTGTTAGTTTGTTTGTTTGTTTTGTTTTTTTAAATCAAGGATATTAGTGGAGCAGAGTGATCAAATGAGTGAGAAGAAATGAGTAAAAGATGTGGTTGGGGAAAGGCACAGGAAGAGAAGCAGACTGTGTAGGCGAGCTAAGACACCTTTTGCTTTTCTAAGGGACATATGATGCTCCCAAAGGATTTTTTAAAATAGTTTTTAAAATAAATTTAGATGTACACTAGAGTTGTCAAGGTGGAATTAAGTGTTCATGTATAACTTTCCCTAGTTTCCTCCAATGTTAACAACTCAAGCTTGGTGCTTGTATCAAAGTTAAAAAGATCATTATTGGTACACTACTTCATTAAACTATAGACGTAGAGCTCTCTGTTTTCCTCACTGATGCGCTGTCTCTCTTCCAGGAAGCACTCTGGTACACCATGATGCATTTGTTCATTGCATCCCCTCCAATCTGTGATAGTTGGTCCATTTCTACCTTTCATGACTTTGATAGATTTGAAAAATACTAGTCAGGTGATTTATAAAAATACCATTCAATTTCAGTTTTTCTGATGTTTCCTCATGATTAGCCTGAGGTTTTGAATTTGGGAGAAGCACGCTGGAGAGAGGTGGCATACCCTTTTCACAGTATGGTTTCTGAGGGAGCAGATATCCACAGGAGTTCTTGCTGGTCCATATTCATCTTGATTTTTAGCAGAGGAGTGATATGGCCTGACCTATGTTTAAAAACACTGTGCTGGCTACTGGTCTGAGAACAGACTGTAGGGGAACAAAGGCAGAGCAGAGAGACCAGCTAGGAGGCTTCACTGGGACACTGGGATGCATTACAAATAATCCTGTGGTTTGCACAGGAATAGTAGTAATAGAGGTGACAAGAAGTGGTGGTGTAGACTCCAGAAAGAATTCTTCACAGACCCTGAACAGAATACCAGCATGATTTGCTGATGGCTTGTATACGAGGAGACAAGGAGAACACCAAGGATTTTATGTCGAGCAACAGGCAGAATGAGGTTGTCTTTTACTGATACAGGAAAGCTTGTGGGAGGAACAGATGGAGTATGAGTAAGATTTTGCTTTTAGACATGTGAAATTTGAGGTGCCTACTCAGTGTCCAGATGGAGTTGTTTCATAGTGTGTTATATGAGTTTAGAGTGCGTATTAGGGCTGAAAATATGCCTTTAGGAGTCATTCGTGGATAAATCATATTGATAATATGACTAATATGTATAAATTGTATTGAAAGCCATGCAACTATAGGAATCACCTAGAAAGTGAAGAGAAGGGAAAGGGCCCAGAGACCGAGACTTAAAACATTCCACATGCCTCTCCGTTTTATGAACCCTTGTTAGCAAATCTGATGTTGTGATATGTTACCCAGATCTGAATAGTCATTAGTTTATTTATTTAACAACTGTTTGTTGACTGCTTACTGTGTGCCCAAGACACACTGGTGAACAGATCAGGGCAGAGAACACAGAAGACAGTCAACCAGGATGGTTAACACATATAGAGGTCCTGTCACTTAGTGGTAAAGGCAAGGATGGAAACACAGTCAAGTGAGAGTAAGGAAAATGACTATTTCTCCATGAAGGCTTGAGAGGATGCCACCAAGCTGAGACTTCAGCGTCAAGGAGCCGACTGTGAGGAGGTGTAAGTGGGGTGGACAGTAGAAAGCCTTTATAGGCTCATAGTTTAGGTCTGCAGGAAACTCACTTCTAGGAATTTATTCTGTGCATATTCTCAATCCAAGGGTCTTCAATGAAGACTTTATACTACTGAAGTGAGAAAAAACTAGAAGCACTTGAATTTTATTATATAGGACTAGATAAAGAATTATGAATCACAGTATAGTGGAATATATGGCAGCCATTAAATAAGATATAGCTATATGTGATTATATATAAGCACATGTGTTTTTTTAAGGTGTTAAAGCATTCTTTAGGCATGAAAAATGTTATCTGATATTATGTGGTTATAATTTCATTAACACCTTTGTTTTAAGAATGAAGACTTGTGTACCCATATAATATTTCTCAAGGAAACAAAAGAAACCATTAACAGTGATTATTCATGAGAAAAAGTTTCACTCTTCCTTAGAAGCCTTCCGAGTAATTTCAAAGTTTTCCATGTGTACCTATTTTGTTTTCAATGATATTCCAAAAGGATTAATTTAGATAAGAAATATTAAAGCCCTATGATTTGGGCACCTCCATCTTATTTCCATCAGTGATATTTTCTCTGTATGCTCTGTTTCTTTTTATCCATTAGTTTTCCTTTTAAACCCGTGTTCACAGAGCCCCGTCTCTCACTTGGCCTGTGGAAAGCCTCCTGTCCTCACATCCTTCTCAGATCTAGTTCGTACCATGTCAGGAGTGCTAGTGGGAGGCAGCTTGTAAGTGGTTAGCAGGTGATGGGCTGGGCTGGGGAGAACAACCCAGGGGTCAGGGAGAGCAGGGTTAACCTCGGCATAAGGTTAAGAAGCCTAAGCAATGGAAGGGTAACTTGAAAAAGCTGGGAGGGTTTAAATTGACAGTAAGTGTAAAAAAGAGATTCAAAATAAATGAGGACATGGGATATGGAAAAGGTATGCCTATTGGTTATTGCAGGAAAATGAAATCCTAAATTCAAAGTATTGAAATGGAGAAGTATCAGGTAACGTTACAATTTAAGGTGTTCAGAAGTATGATTGCCAAAGTGGAATGGGGATGATTTTCTCCATCAGTTCCTACATGGGAATTCCCAATGCATATTTTTATATGATAGGTAATTCCCTTCTTTCATGGAAACAAAGTGTATCCTGTGACTGGAAACTTCCATGGAGAGGGAGTGGCAGGGGCAGTCAAGCCGCTCTCCTGGGAGTAAGTTAGTCAAGCAAGTTCTGCCAGTTGTAGGCAGCCAGGCGAGCTCTTAGTGTCTCCGGGATGCTCTGCTGATTTACATGGATCGCAGTCCCCCAACCCACGTGCTTGGGCCACGGACAGAAGTGCCCCTGAGGAAAGTGAGCTGATGTTCTTAACAAGGTGTGCTTCGGGTGGCTGAAGTTCAGTGCAGGGGCCCTGGGGACCAGAGAGCTAAGTTTTCATTTTTCCCTAGCTTCATCTTTTTTAAAGGCTGAAGAGGACATGAGGATTGGCATGTAGATAATGTAGATTTCAAATAGTTCATATTTATAAGGTGATTAAGTTTCTGATTTTAATTATATATTTTTCTAATATTCTTTGTAGTTCATGGTACTTTGCTCACACTGTATTTCTTTCTGACAGAAGAATATTGGATGATTGTTGGTGTCGCCTAAGAATAAACGACTATCTATTTGGTAATATTGCAGATTAAGAGGGACTCCTTCAAGTTGCTGTTATGACCTGGGAATTATTGTTAAAAATGCAACAATACAGCAATTCTAATATATGCTAACAATGTTAAATTAGAGTTAATATTACATATTATTAATGTTTAATAAGCATTGATAAATATCCTCGAAGGATTGAACAAATGTCTGTATTGACTCTTTTCTGGCAAAGACAAAGAACTAAACCTACCACCAAACTAAATGCAGCTCACATAATGAGAACCACACCTGGAGATTCACATGTCACAAAGAGAAACATAAAAGAACAAGAAGACTGCTTTCAAACACATTCTTCAGTGAGGAGTACAGAGTCCCAGTACCTCAACCAAACCCCAATGAAATCCCTTTAACCACGGAAAGCACTGCATGCGACTTAGCTCTCTGGCAGCTTTGCTGTATGAGTTATGTACGAATAAATTCACTACAGTCAGTTTTCACTGGAAAGAAACTAGAATTTTTCAGACTTTTTGTAAGGAACTCTGGGTCTCATCTTTAAAGCCTAGTCCTATAGAGTAGAAAATTAATTTTAGGTATTTTGATTTATGGACATATTTTCCTATACACAAAATAGTTTACTGAGTTAATTTATTTCTGACCTGAAATAGGACTTTACCCCGTATTTCAAGAGGAAGTAAAATGCTACATTAATCCCCTAATTCTCCTACTTTGACAATCTATAGAAAACGTACTACCTACTAAAACAACCAAAAATTCATATTCTATAGAGATGCTCTAATTTCACTGAGGAATACAAAATTAAATGGTTTAGTTTTCTTTTTCATTTTCTTGTGTGTTCTCTTGTTGGTTTTATATTTTGTTGTATGTGTACTCTTTAAGCAACTATAACTCAAGTTACCAGTAGCTTTTTCAATAGGACATATAATTAATTTCAATACACATTTAACTACTACATTTATAATCTTTTATGTTTATTAAATATTAGCAAGTTATTTGTAAAAATGAAACAAACGCAAAAGCTATGTGATCATCTCTATTACTAGGGTATATTACAAAAGTGTAACATCTCCTTCAATCATTATATCAAATGAGAGGTTTTTTTTAATGGGATACAACACAAGCTCCGTAATTACTAAAATTCCTAAAATTCCTCCTTACACAACACAAGCTTAAAACATGCTCTTTAATATTCTGGTAATCCATAACAGAGGGATAGTAATTCCCCAGATTAGCAAAATCAGCATCACCTTAGAACTTGTTACACATACAAATTCTAGGCACCGCTCCAGACCCACCGAATCAGAAGCTCCAGGGGTAAGCAGTGCAATCTGATGTGCTCTAAATGTGCAAGAAGGAAAATTCACTACTACTGTTAGCCCTCAGGTGATTCAGGCAACAACAAAGCCAGCTGGACCTACATAGGTTGCTCTTACTAGGAGTCGTTCTTCTGAAATAACTCACCTTGTGCAGAAATAGGCGGTTCAAAGATGTGATTCTGTAGCTGGCAGATCAGTGTCAGTGTCCCACCTGTGTCTCCTTACACCCTGTACCAGGTCTGGCTTTCAGGACTCTTGCGTTCCCAAAAGTCAGCACTGTCTCCTTGTCTGTTGGGCATTTATGGAAATTTAGAGCACCAGATGTCACCCTGAGCAGGTTTAACCAGTAACTGAGGTGTATAAATGCTCCAATTATCTTGCACTTCCTAAAGATGTTCTGAAAGTTGACTCACACTGCCTTCAGATCTCCCCTCATGAGATCCAGCCAGTCCATCAGACTCGGGAAACCACCCCCCCATCAGTTCCCACTTATTTTTTCCTTCCTAGTCCCACTCCTCTCCTCCCCCCAGTTCTCCTAGGAATAATTTCTCTTTCTCTATCACACAAAACCTTATCTCAGGATCTACTTCTGGAGAACCCAATATAAAGCTGACGATATATTTATCTCTGTGAATACAATTACAAGGTTTCATATTGAAGTTGCTGTAGACATTCTCAACATCATTTGATGTTGCGCCATGACACCAAATTTCTATGACTGTTTTTGTGTTTTTATATGACACTTCGTTTCAAATAGACTTTACTTTCTAGAACAGTTTTTAGATATACAGAAACATGGAGAAGATAGAACAAAGAGTTCTCATGTGCCCCATATCCACTTTCCCCTGTCATTAACAGTTTATGTTAGTATGATGCACTTGTGCCATTTAATGAACTGATGTTGATACATTATTATTGACTAAGAAAAACTGTGCTCTTGGTTAAACTTTACTCATCCTTCAAGTCTTAGCTCATGCCTAATATGAGTTCTTATTTGTCCTCACTCATTTTCACATTCACTGCTTCTCTTTTTTTTTTTTCACTAAACCCTTAAGATGCATGCCAAAAATTGTTCAAATAGTTAAATACAAAGTAGTGAACCAAACCTACCAGGTCTAACCTACCACAAAAATAGGATTCTGATGGAAAGGGTCTAATCAAAAAAAGTAAATAAATGCATGCAAATATAATTTCTTATGGTCATAAGTGCTATAAAGAAAGCAAAGTAGTAAAATACAGTAGTCATTAGAAAACTGGATACTTTTCAAGAGGAAGGTCTGCATAAATCCTCAGGGCAGAGCTATCGGGGTTGACACCTGGACACTTAGTGTGAGGTGGCCTCATGAAGATCCGAGGAATGGAGTTTCCAGGTAGGGAGACCAGAAATTCCAAGGGGCCCAAAATGCATCTGATGTATCTGGAAAGAGCGAAAGGAACCCAATGTGTCTAGAAGGCCAGGGGAAGAGGGAGGCCAGATAAGGAGGGAGACCTAGAAGCAAATCCCATGTGGCTGTCAGGGATGAGAAAGCACTACTGAAATCATCCTAAACCAATGAGAAATCATTAGATACTAACAATTAGAGGATGTAATACAAGAAATCATATGAAGTGATGGACTTTTTAAAATGTCATTATGCAGAATGGATTGAGGCAAATAGGGATGAAAAATGGAGACTGGATGGATGCCCTAGGTTTATCTTTTCAACTGCCTGTAGCTTTTGGTTCTGATTTGTAGACTTACTTCTGTATTTCTTCTTAGAATGAGAACCATTTATGTACAGGGACTGGGTCTAAGAATTTTGTTCTCCAGGTGAGATGTACAGTGTTTGATGTATTCGATACTTATTAGTGAAAGAAGGAATGAATGATTTCTAAAACCTAAGAGCTAGTTAACACCAATGTCAACTGTTTTTATTTTTAAAGGCAACTGGCTGGGCAAATCAAGCTCCTTTATCTGCTCATCTTCACCAAATATATTTTATCATTAGATATTATATTTAATTTCTTCTCAATTATCTTTCCCCAATGACCTAGAAGAAAATCTGATTCCTCAAGCTCATGCTACCTGTTCTTATTTCTCAGCTATTTGATAATCTCCATGATTTTTTAGTGATATCTCTGCTAATCTATCATATTCTTTTTAATATGGACATCTCAGAAGGAAGTCAATATTCTAAAAAATACTTGACAAGAAATAAGCACAACTGAATTGCATGGGATTCTATATTTATACTCTACATTTGCATCCAATAATCTTGATTGTATTCTTTCTTTTCACAGTAGCTCTACATAGTTGGTGTTAAATTAAATGATTAATAATTTATTGCATTGAATTTTGCACCTTTATTATACATTTATACTCACTTATAATTAATTTATATTTATAATCTTAGTTTTTCACTGACTGTAAGCCTTAGAAAGCAGAATATCATTAACTTATTTTTAAGTGGCAAGCCAATAAATGGTATACATTTTAATTGTGCTGTATATTATAGCACTTTTTAAAAATTTCTAGTTAATTCCAAAGGCTCAAAATTATTTTTGAAACAAATAAAAATTCCTACATCTTTCTCATTTTTTCCCATTTTAATTTCCACAAGGATTTATGTAGCTGACATAAATATATTTGAGTAATGGGATACCAAGACTCAATAATCTGCTCATTACCTTTATCCCCTCCAACGTAGCTTACTTTCATTATTCATTAGCCAGGGGACTGATCTTTGAATAAAGTGTACACTCCTGTAGTTAGAATAATAGTTAGTAAGAAGATTGCATGCCTTGGTCCCTTTCCTCAAATGATCTTCCCAAAAGAGCATTTTATATTATGGACTGAAATACAACTTTGAGTATTACTGACTCTTTAAATTTTAAAAGTATTTGGTTGAAATATCTTAAATATACTTCAATGTTGATCACACACAGCCATCATAGTAGGAATCTATGTCCTCAGATGATATCAGAGCAGTAGAGGTTTTCTATTGTTTCTCAATGATTCTTACCTAGAAACCAAATTATAATTTTTTTTACACTAAAATTTACAGTGAGAATTGTCTTTCTAGATATCTGGCCCATGTTCTTTATGACAGAAAGTGAGAATTATGATTCAATCTTTTTCTTTTTACTGCAATTTAACTAAAAACATAGGCAATGTTTTAATTTTAAATTCAGTTATTTTAGCTCCCTTTAGTTTGTATGAAATCATTAATTTGTTTTTAAAAGTTTTCTAGATTCACAAATTGTGTTCTGATCTAGATTTTTATTCTATCCTGTACTTACCTATTTCAAGTTGTTTAAAATCCTTTATCATTAATGGCATCCCATACATTATAACTCATGTATTAATTAACAGCATAAGTCCACTGAATTAAAAAAAAATTGGCTATATTTTTGCCTGTCACTATATGTCAAATATGTTTAAGGGTGGAACAACTTTGTATATTATTTTCCTGAGCTAAAAAGGGTTGTTAGCAAACAACCATATACTTAGAAGATAAAACGAGAGATACATAAGGTTAGACAATTTTATCTAGTGGAAGTTATGTATATTTATATGGTTGAATGTTATGATTCAAAACAAGATCAACTTACAACATTGTAAAATGATTATAAATCAATAAAAAATTTTAAAAAAACAAGATCAACTTTGTGAGATGTATCTAATATTTAAATTAATTTTCTACCTGCTTACCAGCTGTGACCAAACATTGTTTAAGAACTGTACAAGAAACTTAATCTCAAGAAAATATTCATAATAGCTGGAAATTTAAAATGGTTTGAAAATTCACTTCATAAGACAATAAATTATGATAAATCTACAGAACAGAAAAGTATAAAAATAAGTATTTCTTTATGATGTTGTTTATATATTTGTTGATATAGAATATTATTTATGATATAATTTAAATGGCAAACTTACCAATTTATACATAGAGCTATACATTTTACAAGTGATACAGTCAAATCGAGAAGGCTACAGTGACTGTCATGAATAAAAATAGAGGAATACATGAATAACAGAAAATGAAAGAAGAGAAAATAATAAAGCCTTATTTTGGCGGTGTACAAATAATTATTGAGTTGACTTTCTTCTTTTATAAAAATGATTGTCTCTCAGGGTATAATCTAAAAGAAAGTAGGAGCTGAAGGGTGAATATTTTGAAGTAAATTAATTTGACACTTCATTCCAGTAAAGACTGTTACTGAAGCAATCACCAACAGGAAAAAAATTGGCAGTGATTTAGTGACGACAGATATCTGCTTCACACATGCGTAGTGGTGCAGCGGCGATGTCTCTGGTTTGCAGACTGTCATCATCCACGCTGTCATTCTGGGACCCCAGCTCTTTTTATCTTGTGGTGCCACATCCCATAAGGCCTTGCCAGGAGAAGGGAAGAGGACATTTGGAAAAAGTGCAACAACTTCTGAAAACATATGTTCTTTGAGTTAGATATACTAAGACTGTTACATAATGAAACACACAAAATGGAAGTTTTCTTCATTGAGTTCCTGGAAAGCAGCCTGTGAGATGGAGATTAGCATGTTGGCAGTTTATCGGGGACTGCTTGTGTTATAAACATCTCTGAAAGAGACAGGGAGGAGGCAGGTTTGGAAACGGGGAGAAGTACGCAGGTGTGCAGAGGCCTCAGTGGCCCTTCTTGGGAACTTTGATGCTGGGATGTCTTAAGTGGGGGTGGGGGTGGGTTTTCATCTCCCAACATTAATCAATCATTGGACGCATGCCGTCCCAGGGAGGGGACACCACCTTGGGCAAGGAGATTTTCTTCATCAATGTATGAAGGAGGCTATCGGCTGAGGGCTGTCCTTGCAGCAGTAGGATGAGCTTCGTGCTGGTTGATGCCTTACGTCATCCATTACAAGAGAGTTTGTGACAGAGCTTCTGAGAGAAGAGGAGTAGGAGGGGGAACCCGGATTGCTCTGCTAACTCTTAAATTGTTGACCCATTTATTCCCCCAGACCAAACTGAGACAGGATTTATTTTAAAATCTATTCTCCACATTCCAGACACAGTTATTTTCCTCAAATGTCAATCCAATAGATGTTCCTCATTGCTGTTAAGATAATTCCCAATCACTCCCTAAAATTCTGAAAAATTATCTGTCATGCACTTTAAAACAGGTTGAAGGGTGACTATATATCAACGTCCCCCTCTAACATCAGCAATGCTATAATTCTTTGGTATGAAAAAAAATTTTTTGGCAAGTTTTAACAGACAAGCCATAAACCTAAAGTTAATTCCAACTATTTCTTTTCTTTTTTTGTAATTTATTTTTTATTGAGGTAACTTGGGTTTATAACACTATATAAGTTTCATGTTTACATTATTATATTTCTACTTTTGTGTACACTACAGCATACTCACTACCACACATTTAGTTTTTATCCATCACCATAAAGTTGATCCCCTTTACCCATTTTGCTCTCTGCCCCCATGCCCTTCCCCCTCTGGTAACCATTACCGTGGTCACTGTATTTACGTGTGAATTTGTTTTTATTTTTGTTTGCTTGTTTGTTTTTTTAGATTCCACACAAGAGTGAAATCATACAGTGTTTGTCTTTCTCTGCCTGCCTTATTTCCCTTAGTATAATACACTCAAAGTATGTCTATGCTGTCCCAAATGGCAAGATTTTATCCCTTTTTAAATTTCCTGCTTATCTTCCACTATATATATATGTACCACATCTTCTTATCCATTCATCCATTGATGGGCACTTAGATTTCATGTGCCTACTGGCCGTTTGTATGTCTTCATTGGAGAATTGCTTATTTAGGTCTTCTGACCATTTTTGGATTGGGATTTTGTTTTTTTCTTAAGTTGGATGACCCAGTTGTCTTCCATTGTATGTATGTGTACTCCATCTTTTTCATCCATTCATCCATTGATGGGCACTTAGGTTGTTTCTATCCCGGCTGTTGTAAATAATGCTGTGATGAACATAAGGATGCATGTATCTTTCCAATTTAATGTTTTTGTATTCTTTAGATAAATGCCTGGAAGTGGAATTGCTGGATCACATGGTAGTTCTACTATTCAATTTTTTAAAAATCTCCATACTGTTTTCCATAGTGGCTGCACCGATTCACATTCTCATACAGTGCATGAGGGCTCCCTTTTCTCCACATCTCAGCCAACACTTATTTCTTGCCTTTTTGATATAGTCATTCTAACAGGCATGAGGTGATATTTCACACCATTTAGATTTAAAAAGAGGGAAGAACCATTACCAGGGCCAGCTTAGGAGGACATTACAGTCATCTAACTGTGGGTGACAAGATGAATAAAATTGGAGATGCCATGAACAGAACCCATAGCCATTTAAGAGGACAGATTGAAAGGGACAGAGAAAAAGTCTAGTTTAGTTCCTGTTACCTGGAGCAATCTAAGAGAAGACTTGTTTTGTTGAATACACTTTTTTAATCTAAGAAATGGAAAGATCACTCACTGCTCATACAAAAATTATCTCTAGGTCCTGCTTTAATAGTCACTTGTGTTCTTGAAACCTTGAATTTCAATGCATTACCTTGAAAATGCCCAAAGTACTCTCTGAGCTTCCTGCCCCCAACATTGTGGAGAGCCCCAGTGAATGGTTTATCTGTGGACTACATATATGCCAAGTATAAACTAACACATAGTGGCCTTTCTCAGGACAATAGAACACTTATTAAAATAAATAAGAATCTAACTTGTATACTAAAAGATTCCAAGGGAGACGGGTTCCACAAGCACTTAAGAATACAACTCTGATCTTCTTCACAAACAGAATGTTCTTCATTGTGTACTTGCTGATGCTTTTCTTCTTCTAACATATGTTGATTTCCTCTAGTGCTTTCTTCAGGGAAAAAGTGATCACAGTTGATTAGCATTTTTGTTATAAGCATATGTTATAAAAATTGTTGATGACCAAGAGAAGATAAATTTGGATGCAAAGTTTTGACATGCATCTTTGGAATATACATGACAAAATATATTAAATATTGCTCTAGCAGAAATGTGGATACATTAGAGACATGTAAAATTAGTAAATTTATATTCACCTTGATATGTAGGTATATGTCTTTTGTATAGATTTAATGACACATACATTTAAAATTGAGCTTAACTTATAAGCTTTTGCCCAGCAAAGGAAGCCATTGGCAAAACAAAAGGACAACCTACAGAGTGTAAGGTTTCTCTCCTATGGGAGAAAATATTTGAAAATAATGAAACTGACAAAGGCTTAATTTCCAGAATATATAAACAGCTCATACAACTTAATAAGAAAAAAATAAACAACCCAATCCAAAAATGAGCAGAAGACCTAAATAAGCAGTTCTCCAATGAAGACATACAAATGGCCAAAAAGCACATGAAAAAATGTTCAATATCACTAATTATCAGAGAAATGCAAATAAAAATTACGATGAGGTATCACCTCATACCAGTCAGAATGGCCATCATTCAAGTCCATGAGTGATAACTGCTGGAGAGGGTGTGGAGAAAAGGGAACCCTCCTACACTGCTGGTGGGAATGCAGTTTGACGCAGCCATTGTGGAAAACAGTATGGAGATTCCTCAAAAAACTAAAAACAGACTTACCATATGATCCGGCAATCCCACTTTTGGGTATGTATCTGGAGGAAACTCTAATTTGAAAGGATATATGCACCCCAGTATTCATAGAAGCACTATTTACAATAGCCAAGACATGGAAGCAAGCTAAATGTCCATCAACAGATGTCTGGATAAAGAAGTTACGGTATATTATACAACGGAATACTACTCAGCCATGAAAAGGATAAAACAGTGTCATTTGCAGCAACATGAATGGACCCAGAGATTGTCATTCTAAGTGAAGTAAGACAGAAAGAAAATGATAAATACTGTATGATATCACTCGTATGTGAAGTCTAAAAAAAAGAAAAAAGAAAAAAGAAAAAAAGGACGCTCTGAACTCATCTACAAAATGGAAACAGACTCACATAGTAAACAATCCTGTGCTTACTGAGGAAAGAGGGTAGAAAGGGATAAATTTGGGAATCTGAGATTTTCAAATGTTAACCACTACATATAAAAATAGATTTTATAAAAGTTTCTTCTGTATAGCATGGGGAACTATAGTCAATATCTTGTAATAACCTTTTTTGAAAACAAATATATGTATGTACATGCATGACTGGGGCACTGTGCTGTACACCAGAAATTGACACATTGTAACTAACTTTACTTCAACTGAAAAAAAAAATCATGGCCACATTAAAAAAAATTCAGTTTAAAAGAATAAAAGTAAGTTGCTTATGATTGAAGCCGTTTATGTCATGCTGTTTAGTTAAAAAAGAGTTTGATTCTGTGCATTTAACGTGTATCAGTGTGATTTGAAAAGTAAAAAGTTAACATGCATCAAATTTAGCTGGGATTGGGCATTTTTTTCTAATTTTAGTATCAAGATGGTATGGAAAGTTCTATGAAACCAAATCAAAGGGCTTCACTTGGGCAGATATTTTAGTGGAAGGCTTGATTTGCAGCTAGACAGAGTTCACCACAGTCTTGAAGTTATCAGAGCTTGTCAGTGCTTTCCAGTACAATTTTATATTTATGTTTTAATAAAAAACTCACGGAGTTATAGCAGAATTGAAAGTTTTAAATAAGATTTCAAATTATTCTTGAATTCTTTTTGGAGAATTATTAGACTAATACCTAGGAAGTTATCTTGGCTTGAAAGGTTTATAAGATAATACCTTCAGGCTGTGATAAAAGGAAAGCAAGGGAATGGTTACCTATCTGAGACGAGAACACAGGTAGCAAAGTTTCAGAGGTGGAGAAGCTGCTTCCTTTGTCTGCACATGGCTCTGAAGCAAGGCAAAAATACATATATATATAATCAAGTATTCTTGTTTTTTTCCCTCTATAGTTCCCATTTAATCTATTAAATTATTTGGAATGGCAGGTACTTTATATATATGTGTGTATATGTGTGTGTGTGTGTATATATTATTTTTTTAATTAATTGTCTCCCCACTCCCTTTTTCTGGCATTTTGAACCTTGAAGCCTGTTTTCACAATTTTTCAAAATCTGATTATTTCAAGAATATCACCCTGACCCCACTATGATCTCCGACTCTGGCTTAGAGTGACTTCTTCATGTGTGATCTGACTTAATTTTGGTGCAATTTAAGAATCTTTCTTTAGCTAATTAAAGTCTGATCTTGACCTTACCTACCATTCTGTATCTTCTCAGTTCTAGAAGATGCTGACTAGTCTCCAGTTGACGCGTAGCAGGCCTCTGGTAATTAGGTAGCTAGCAATGATTCTGCACCTTGGAATTTGTATTAATGGATTTGAAAAGCACTGTAAGCAAGTCATGCAACAATCATCACCATCATTACTACCATCACCACTAATGTCTTCATCATAACTGCCATGAGCTACCATTTATTTAGCACTGTCCGTTGGCCAGGGGCTATGTTAAACATTTTAAACACAATCATTTTATTTTTCATAAATCTTCAAAGTATGGAAGGAGAGGGAGGGACAAAGAGGGGGGGGGGAGAATATGCGTCTCAGAGCATCCAGGTGACTGGCTCAATGTCACTAAGAAGCATCTCCAGAATCTAAAGCCACATGAGTCTCACAAAACCCATGTTCATTGGTTCTATTTTATCATGCTGTTTAAGAAATTCAAAAAAAGGAACATTTCAGGATGGTTTAATTACTTAAAGGAGGTTACTTACTTTGATGCCATGAATAAAATCTTACAGACACCCTATTACTAATTCCACTGAAAATGTACCAAATATTCAGTACTTTGTGAAATGAAACCTGAAGTCAAATAATAAATAATAATTTGGAAATAAGAATGAAGAACACTAAAATGTTAAAGTGGTAAACAGCAATTCTGGAATTTTTACTTTGTGCTGAATCTAAAGTCAGAGGTTTGGAATTTTATTTGTTTGTAGGAATCATTCAAATTAAATTTTTATTCAGTTTAACATACACATAATGAATATAATCAAGTTAACAAAAATTTTGTCTACTCATGACCTTGGGCTGGTCAGCTCGCTGGTCCTTCAGCCTGGCAATCGCCAAAGCTGCATAGAACTGTTAGCTATTTCTACCTCCCATGTATATTTCCCAATGCTGGCAACGCCACACACAGCTGTCCTCTTTAGATGCTGGTGTGTACTAATCCCGACTTCAGTATAATTATAGAAAATCTTACTATTTATCCTGGTTTATAAAATGCAAAGCCACATATGAGTCTTTCTTCTGCCTTTACTCCAATGACCGTTTTCTCTTGGGTTTCTTCTCTGAGTTCAGCAGAGCAGGCATCTCATCCTTGCTTGACTGTCTCCACTTCCTTTTTTGTTCCTAATGTTTCTAAAATTGAAATTAATCAGAGTTATGCTTAAAACAAATTCAGTTAAAAAAAGCAAAAAAAGCAAAAAGAAAAAACAATAACAAGACTACAGGAACAAAATAAAAATTCAGGATTACCACTTCAAAACAAAGTTCTGGGTGAAGTAATACAGTGCAAAAATTATATTAACTATCCCAAGCTAGAAGCAATTCGGTAAGTTGCTTTTGCTGTGCTTTGATAATATAAGTTTAATTTGACTTTTCAGAGTATGAATTTGACTGATTGAAGGAAGCCAATTAAATCAAATCTATATTTTAAAAAATTAATCCAGAATTTTACACAATCTAAAGAAAAAGACTTAGTTCAGTCAGTTGAATATTTAAATAAACTTGGTGTGTATAATGAAACTTAAAGTTTCATAAACTTTTTATTACTTTAGCCAGGATACCTGAAAGCAAATGTATAGAAATGATTATAAAATTGTATTATTAACATGCACAAAGTAGTTAGTTTTCTGAAAACTGAAAAATTTCTGGTGTCAGCACTGTTTACAAATTATTGACCTATGCATGGACATAAAATAATGCAAATTAAATTAGTGAGAGTAAAGAGTGCCAAAGATCCAGCTTGTAAAGACACTTTTCAGTTTTTGCACTCATCCAATTCTCTTGAAAATTAGTAACATTTATCATTAGATTTTTTTTCTTCTAATAACTAAAAGGTATGGCACTTAGAAATCCTTTCTGGATTAAATAATATACCATTATCTCCATTCTGGCTTTATTGATGACATGCATAATAGATTTTATTTTTATTTTCAGCTTTGGAATTTTTTCGAAAATAAGTAAAATCTTATACAATTATCTAAATGTCCCAAATCAGGTTTAATTTTTTTCTTAAAATATGTAGGAGTTTACATCTCCTAGTCAATATTCACTTATTTGAGAACAAAGCATTTTTAATATTTGATATAATAGACATAATATTTTTATACTTATATAATAAAATATTATATTTCGGATATGCTGATATATTGAAGACTTACTTTTGGATGCCTTCTCAGCTAAAGTTGCCTTTTTTTCTGCTAAATATATTGTCCATATCATTCCCCTATGCACTGCTTCCAAAATGTGGACCCCTCAGAAGCCTTGGTATGCTATGGACCCAGTGTGTAGTTGACTCTCACAGGTGAGGACAACTGAGCCAAGAGAGATTCTTCCTCTGAGGAATGTGCAGGTGAGTGTCAGAGATGCGGTTCCGTCTTTCTGATCACTGATTCTGAGAGAGCACGTGAGGGAACGTGCTGGCGGGTTGCACCTTCGTGTAGCTGGTTGGTACCTGCACAGAAGTCATTTCAGCACTAGAGGAACAGGAGACAGGGGAGGGCATGATAACGCGAAGTGATGCTAACGAGGAGTCTAATATACAAAGCTTGCGAGATGATAAGTAACCACATTTGTCTGAAATCTCTATCAACCGGGGAAGAAATGGGCATTGTTCAGGGAAGTTGTGACATGAATATACTGTCTCCCAGGATTGCATCCACATACATTATCTGGAGGTGACACTGGAGAAGGGAGAGTGGTTTTTAATTGCATAATCGATAATCTGTTTAAGTTCCAATTATCTCTAGTGTCAAAAAATATTGATTGTGAAAGCAATGAATCAATTATACTGGATAATTGTCCAAGTTATTCAACTCAGAATCTTTCTCTATGAGACCTACTATCACGTCAATGAACGTGGACTGGAGCAAACACACCTTGTCTCCATGAGCCATCTGTTCCAGCCATAGCAGGCGAGGTGAGGACTGAAAGAGTTACTTGCTAAACGTTCCCTCTTTTCATTATTTAAACTATAAACATGTAAACTTGGGAGTTATGGGACAACAACCTAACATTTTGTGCAGATGGAAGCAAGAAAAGTGCTTATGCATTCTTTAATAAATTTCTAGATGTTTAAACTGATTTCACCTCTTTTCTGAAAACTGGTGGTTTTCTGTCTGTTGAAATCAAAAGTGATGACGTCATCAAGTTGGAACATTTATGTCAGGATTCTCAATTGTGCACCAGAGATCCCTTATTACCCCCGAACCATTTAAATTTAATGGAATATGAAACAATGTTATCAGTGTACTCTGAACCATCATACTAATTGCTTATTCTCTAAAAAAAGTGGGGAGCCCTGTCTCAGCTTTATTTTATCCAATCTCAAGTACTCTGGGCAACCAAGGTCACATTTATCAGGGGAAAGACTGTAGCTCATTAATGAACAAAAAGCATTAACACGACTCAGCTCCTAAGGAAAGTCTATGTAACAGGAAAAGTTGATTACTCCATCCCTGTTAGATTGAGCATTGAAATCAGAATTTATGAAGCATGCTGACAATTCCTCTTGTAGACACGGACTGCGTGGATTGAGCAATCCCAGGACCTAGGTAGGTTGTACCTCACAAGTTGATGTAGGCATGCCATTTCTAGAAAATAACTTGAGTTGGCAGGGTGAATCGCTTCCTACATTACCAGCCAGTGCAGGCCCTGTGGGATGAAACAGGTCCGAGAAAAGCATGTCCCCTAGCCTTCTCAGGGCTTCGATAAAAATTTGTCTCATGTTAACATTTTGTTTTTAAGAGATTGGTATTTGCTTCAGCACATCCTGGGGGGTGTGGGGCTTTGATAATGTATACATCTTTTAGTAAACGATCAATGAATATTAAATCCAGATGAAGGAATAGCAGTCTGTCAAAATATTTCCCCAAGTAGAGATCAACAGTGCCCTCCTTTGCTTTTTACTACTCACTCCCCACTAAAAGGTGACTTGGAAAATGCATGCTTTATTCTAATATAAAAAGGATACATAACCAGGAAGTTTTAAAAATAAAGTTCTATTAAGTACATTGCCAAGAACTTATAACAAATGAAGCCACTCACTCTCTCAAATCCTATTCTTGAAAGTTAATTATTCACATTTAATCAAAGAAAATATATTTGTGTCTTCTGTGGCTTATCATTACATATACATACACTTTAATTTTAATAAAAATAATGTATAAACCAAGATTGATAAGAGAGTCACATAAACATATTGGTTATAAATGACAGAAACAGATTTTTCATCTTTCTGAATTCTCCTGTAATGAAAGGACACCCAGTTTTAAAAATCCCAACATGGTGAATTAGAATTCCTAAATTCTGAATTAAAATTTTCCAGTAAGTAGCTTTGTGGCTTTCGTACAGTTACGGCCTTACACCTCAGCTGGCTGAAAAATGAGGGTGTTTCTACAAATTATCTGAAACATACATTCCAAAGTTCCGTTATGATGAAGCAGCAAAATCCTGTTTATCTGAATGAATAACCATGAGCAAGAAATTATACGACACTTCAAATGTTACTTCTCGGAATGAAATGCATTTATCGAAGTTCAACCAGAGTTAACGCAGAGTTCTGGGTGCAGGTGTCCCTTCCACAAAAGCGGATTCATTCTCCGCATGCGGCTCACGTAATTCTTTCCAAGATGCAGGGCTGCAGCGTCTTCCGCCTCTTCACTTAGTTCAAGAGGCAGTCCCCTTTAGTGGAGAGCTGTGACATCCGGAAAGCAATGGCGTGATTTCTGCTTTTGTAAATTTTTCTTATTTGCTCTCCTCTTATTTTCTTTCCCTTTATTATCATTACTATGTTTTGGAGTTGGTTATATGCCAATTGAATTCAACTTGAAGATATTTGGCCCAGCTTAGAAACACATCTTTTACAACTTAACGTTCAATCTTTATTTTAGCCCATTCAGTTCTGATTTCTGTACTATTTTCACAGCTATCTAAGCTGTGCTCATTCATAATTACCATTTCTGCCCTATAGTTCACTTCCCTACAAGGGAACTCTGGCAATATGAATTTTTGAGTTTTTCCCTGTTTATTTCAAATGGTTCTACAGTGGGCATACTGACAGTTTGGTCACAGTCTTCTCCCCTTTGTTGCTCACTGATGGTTTCACACTAGGCGTTCTCACTTAGTGAAGTAGCTGCTAATTATTTGCAACTTTTTTTCCCCTACATCTCTCACTCTTTTTTTAATGTCTAAAGGAATCACAAACATAACACAGTTCAAACAGAAGGCTGTTTCTTCCTGAACTTCCTCCTCTCTCTGTCTTCATAGTCTCACTAATGTCTCCACAATCCACCTAACCACTCAGGACAAACCCTTAGACGTCATTTATCACTTCTTCTTTCCTCCTCACTCACTTTCAAACCACCATGCCCTCTAATTCTGAAATGTCAGCACCATTCACATTTCACTGCCTGTTTCTAGTCCCCTGTTCACTCTACTGTCTTTTCTTACCCAAATTATGAGAGCTTAGCTGCTTTTTCTATTCCAGTAGATCCTCACTATACTTGAATTTAAATCCATATTTGTGTCCTGTAACTATATACAAACCAGCTTCTACTTATTCTTCATGACCCCTGCTCTGTTATTCCCAGCCACTTGAGGTTCTGTTTATTTCTTGGTTTTGTTTATTTCCTTAGTTTTTGTCCTTACTGTTTCAAAAAAATTAAATTTATTCCCAGTATGGAGTCTTCACCCTTGTTGTTCTTTTTGTCAGGGATGCTCTGTTCCTAACTTTGCTTGACTGGTCTTTCCTTACCATACAGAGTTCAGGCCACGTGTGACCTCCACTGGGATAGCTGCTTTGACCGCTCAACTCATTCAAGACAAAAATGATACTTTAAGTCAAAAGACTGTGACATATATGAAGAATGACTTTGATGGACTCATCCACAGAGTGAACACAGACAAGGAAAGAATCAGTGAGCTTGAAGCTATGTCAACAGAAACTTCACAAATCAAAATGCAAAGATAAGACAAGAATGAACAAGAATGAGAACAGAATATCCAAAACTTTGAGGTGATTTCAAAAGGCTTAACACATGCATAATTGAAATAGCAGAAGGAGAAAAAAGAGAAAAGAACATAGAAGAAACATCTGGAATATTAATGGCCAAGAATTTTCCAAAGTCAATGACAGACATCAAATCTCAGAACCAAGATTGTCAGAGAACACCACGCAAGATAAACACTAAAAAACTATATTTAGGTATATAATATTCAAATTGAAAAAAATAAAAGGTAAAAAAAAGTCTTGAAGTAAGCCAAAGGAGTGGGAAAAAACCCTCATACCTATTAAAAAAAAAAAAAAAAAGGATAATAATTACAGAGTTCCAAGGAGGAAGGGTGTAGTTCAAGTGGTAGAGCACATGCTTAGCATGCATGACATCCTGGGGTCAAGCCCCAGTACCTCCTCTAAAAATAAATAAACAAATAAACCTAATTACTTACCCCCCACCACACACACAAAAAAGAATTACAGCATTCTTTCATCTGAAGCCATGCAAATAAGAGCTGAATGGAGTGAAATACTCAACAGAGTTCAAAGAAAATGAAGGAAGAACACCAACCTAGAATTCTACATCCAGTGACATCATCTTTCAAAACGAAAGAGAAATAAGGAATTTCTTAGTGAAATGAAACCTATGGTAATTTATTGCCAGCAGAACTATTCTGCAAGAGATACTAAAAGAGGTTTTTCAGGTAGAAGGAAAATTATATAGGTCAAAAACTAAGACCTACATTAGAAAGGAATAAATAAATGAAGGGAAATAAATTATTTTCTTTTCTTATTCTTCCTACAAAATATTTTTAAATTGTTCTAAAATATACATAACATTAAAATTTACTATCTTGACATTTTTAAGTATACAGTTCAGTAGTGTTAAGTATATCCACATTGTTATACAACCAATCTTCAGAATTCTGTTTATCTTATGAAACTGAAAAGCTATACCTATTAAGCAGTAACTTCAAATTCCTGTTACCATCACAACCAGGCAACCACGACTCTACCTTCTGTCTCCATGAATTTGAACTATTCTAGGTAGTTCCCTAAAGAAGTGAAATCGTACAGCATTTGCCTTTTTGTAAATGTTTTATTTCACTTAGCATGATATCCTCAAGTTTAATCTATATGGTAGCATATGTCAGAATTCCCTTCCTTGTTAAGGCTGAATTACAACCCATCATGTATATATACCACATTTTATTTATCCTTTTATCCAGCAATGAGCACCTGGGTTGCTTCCACTTTCTGGCTGCCATGAAAATAGTGCTGCCATGAAAATAGATGTACACATATCTGCTCATTTCCCTGCTTTCAGTTATTTTAGGCATATATCAGAAGTGGATATACTGGAACATATGGTAATTCTGTATTTTTAATTTTTTGAGTAGCTGTCGTACTGTTTTCCATAGTACTGCACCATTTCCCGTTCCCTCCAGCAATGCACATGGATTCGAATTTCTCCTATCCTTATCAACACTTGCTGTTTTTTTTTTTTTGATAGCAGTCATACTAATGGGTGTGAGTTGTTATTTTCTTATTCTTAATTGATTTAAAAGATAAATGTTTATTTAAAGCAACAATATATTGGGCAATAATAATATATGGATAAGTAAATGAATGAAAACCATGTCATAAGAGATGGCACAGAGGAGCTGGGAATATCCTGTTATAAAAGTAACTTTGTTATATGAGAAATGGCATAGTATTATTTGAAAGAGGATTTAGGTTAGCTATAAATGTATATTGAATACTCTAGAAAAAACTTTTTTAAAAAAGGTATAAAGAAAGGAGATGAAATGTAATTAGAGAAATATTTAATTCAAATGATAATTCAGAAAGAATGAGAAAAAAAAAACAAAGAACAAATGCAACTAGTACAAAACAG
Organism: Vicugna pacos; assembly: GCF_048564905.1. Classification (NCBI taxonomy): domain Eukaryota; kingdom Metazoa; phylum Chordata; class Mammalia; order Artiodactyla; family Camelidae; genus Vicugna; species Vicugna pacos. Next base: position 6,025,424 of record NC_132994.1, on the reverse strand, counting down.
CTCTACAGAAACGTGGTAGACGGGGAGGATAAAGCTTAGTGGTGGAATGTGTGCTTAGCATGCATGAGGTCCTGGGTTCAATCCCTAGAACCTCCATCAAAAATAAATAACTAAATAAATAAACTTAATTGCCTCCCCCACAAACAAAAGAGGAAAAGAATTACATTTTAAAAATTTATTTAAAAAGTGGTAGGTAGGTAATGATCCAACCATATCAGTAATTGCTTTAAATGAGAATGGTTTAAATACACCAATTAAAAGACAGAGATTATCAGAAGAGATTAAAAGAAAAACAAAACACAATTATGTATTGTCTGAAAGCTATCCACCTTAAGTATAAAGACTGAGAAAGCTTAAAAATAGACAGATTCGAAAGATATAACATGTAAATCCTTATGAAAAGTAAGCTGGCGTAGCTATATTAACTTCAGAAAAGGTAGATTTCAAAACAAGGAAATGATCAGGGTTAAGAAGGGAGTTACATAATGTCAAAGGGAACAAAACTTACAGAAAACAACCCTGCTTAATGCATATGCTCCTAACAGCAATGCATCAAAATAAATGAGACAAAAACTGAGAAAAGCAAGGAGAAAAAGACAAATTCAGTATTGTACAGGAGATTTTGACACCCTTTTTCAGTAAAAGGGCAAAATACAAATGAGGATATAGTTGACCTGAATAGCACCATCAATCAACTTGACTTAAATGACATTTATGAAATAGCACATCTCTAACAGCAGAATATACATTCTCCTCAAACTCATATGGAACATTCACCTGGATAAACTATATTCTGGAATATATACCACATCTTATCAAATTTATAAGAATAGACATCATCAAAATGGGTTTTCAGGCCATAATTAAGTGAAACAAATCAAAAACTTAAAGATATTTGAAAATTTCCCAATATTTAGGAAATAAACACCACACTTATAACTAATGCATGAGTCAAAGAAAAAGTCTCAAGATAATTAAAAAAAATTGAACTAAATGCAAATGAAAACACAATTTATCAAAATTTGTGGGATCCAGTGAAAGCAGTGCTTAGAGAAAGCTTTACAGTATTAAATACATATATTGTAAAGGAGGAAAAAAGATCTAAAATCACCGCATCAACCAACTAATGAATAATCATATAATTACGTCCATTGATGGAGAAATGTACTTGACGAGGTCCCACATGCATTCCAAATAAAAACCCTCAACAAACTAGGAGCAGAGGGAAGTCCTCAACTTGATAAAGGGCTTCTTTGAAAAGCCTACAGCTAACACCATGCTTAATAGTGAGCACCTGGATGTTTCTCTCTAACGTCAGGAACAAGGCAAGGATGTCGACACCCTCTCAACACTGTTCTTTACATAGGAAGTCTTACCTAGTGCAATAAGAAAGGAAAATAAAGGTATGCAGATGAAGAAGTAGAACAGAGCTGTCTCTGTTCACAGATGACGTGATTGCCTATATAGGAAACCTCAAAGAATTGACAAAAAAAAAAAAAACGTGATGAAAGTAAAGTTTTAGGATTCAGGATAGTAGAGTTGACCCTTTAACAACTCAGCGGTTGGTAGCACTGAGCTACTTCACAGTCAAAAATTCTGTGTATAATTTATAGCTGGCCCTCTGTATCTGCAGCCTTGGTATCTGTGGTTCCTCCACATCTGCAGCGCCTCCCCACCAACTGTGGACCACGTAGTACAGGAGTATTTACTACTGAAAAAAATCCATGTGTGAGTGGATCCACACAGGTCAAACCTGTGTTGTTCAGCAGTCAACAGTATACAAAAGTTAATTGATTTCTTATAGATCAGCAATGGACAACTGGAATTGGAGTGTGAACTTTAAAAACAATGCTGTTTCCAATAGCTCCAAGAAAATGAACTATCGGGTATAAATCTACCCAATATATACAGAATTGATGTGCAGAAAACTACAAAATTCTGATTAAAAAAACTGAAAGATCTAAACAATGCAGAAATCCTACATGTTCGTGGATTGGAAGATTCAATATTGTCAAGATGTCAGTTCCTCGCAACGTGATCTATAGGTTCAAAGCGATTCTAATCAAAATTCCAGCATAATTTTTGTCAGTATTAACCAAATGATTCTAATGTTTATATGGAAAGAGAACCAATCTTGAGTAACCACTTGAATATTAAAGAAAAATAACAGAGTAGGAGGACTCACACTAGTTGATTTCAAGGCTTTTTGTGAAGCTGCAGAAACTAAGGTTGTGTGGTGTTGGCGAAAGAATAAAACCAGGTCAAGGAGATACTTATATATAGTGTACAAACCTGGCCTTCTTTTAAAAACATCTCTATCCACATCTTTTAAATGTTTCTGATTTTATCTATGTTGGCCATTACGCGTGCAACCCTGGCTAACATGTTTATGTTTCTCTTTCTTGATTTTTTCAACTTTATCTATTGGTTGGTTGCTTAACTATCCATCCAAATAATTCAAAACTGCAAAATAATACTATAACTCTGGAAATATAAAATCTTTCCCTTTCCTTTAAAATAAGCACATGTCATTCTACTCCTTAGGTTACATAGAGATCTACCTCATACTTTTGTTTCTTCTTAAAATTTATTTTACGACAGTGAGATTATTTCTGTGTTCTGTCCCTTCCTACATAAATTAACACATAGAACTCACAGATGTATCTTGAATGTAATGAATAATATGCAGCCATTAGATCAAAGACACTTAGATCGAATCAGTTACATAAGAGCCACATAACCAAGCAAAGGCAGATTTAAAAACAAAAAAGTGCAGGTATTTTTTGTATTGAAAACTAAACAACCGAAAGTGAAACTTCCTCCCTTCTCTCTCTTGTTTCCAGAAGGGTAATTTTTACAACAGCCCAGGATGAGGCGGGTTTTCTGGAAGTCCCAGGGAGCTAAATTAAACAGTCTGCTGTAACAAAACCCAGCATTTTCTTGCCTAGTTTGTTTCTTGCCCCCAGATGAAATCTTTCAATCACAGTCAGGCTCTGCCAGCCTAGCAGTTCTTGGTAATTAGTAAACTAAAAGAGAGAAGAATTTTTAGTAAATATGTCAGAAATTGAGGACCTCAACTAAGCCAAGAAGGAAGTGTGATCTGAATCTTAATGACCACTGTCCACAATCTCCACTATCTCAGAGAAAGATTAAATGTCTTGACATTGTTTTGCATTAAAGTAGGACAAAAAAAAAAAAAAAGAAAAAAGAAAACCCTAAAGACGATACAGGGTTTCTACCAATTAACAAAAAGATAACTTAGTACAAACTCTGAACTCCTCCAACTCTGACAGAGTCACCTAAATAAATTACAAGTGTAAAAGCTGTAAAAGAATTATTTATTCAGAACATTTAACATCAGGGAATTTTTGACAAGCACAACCAAGAGAGCTCAGAAAAGAAAAAGGTGTTTTAACAAAGAGAATTGTTGATTCAGCGTAGCTGTGTGCTTAATCTATAGCAACTGGTCTTGCCCGCAGTACAGTCTTTTCAGCTAAACATCAAAAAGCCTTTCTTTTGTCCTGCCTTGATTATTATGTCGAATCTTAATTAGCAATAAGTTTTTTTTTTCCTTTAACTTTCAGTCATTACTAAAAGATCTGGGAAGATCAAGGGGATACAGTAGGCCCCTTTCTATCATATCAATGGCCTTCCAGTTCCCCTGAAAGTTGTGTTCTCATGTCGCTACAGGCCCAGTGGGATCACAGCCACATCAGAGATAACTTTCATCCAAATTCATAGTGGGCCTTTTCTATCCCAAGCTATTCTGTTAAGTATTCTGAGTGTAGGTAAAGCTAAAATTTATAGAGAGGATTTATTTCCATAGATACACTGAAATAAAATCAGTAGAGTGTTACTTCCATCCTGTAATTTTGATTTATATTAATCTGTATGACACATCATCGGCCACCCCTAATGCTTCGCAGCAGAAAAGAAATACATTTAATGTATCTTCATTCAATGATGAAAACAGCATTTCTGTGTCTAAAGAATTCAAAGGAAAACAGATTTGACAGATATCTGACTAATATGATCACTGAGAAAATGGATTCTTTAACACATGAATTTCTCAAATGACAGTCCAGTTTGTTGAAGCACATTCATAGTTTTTTTTTCACTTAATTTATTTTCAATTTTTTAATTCCTATTTTAATTGACATGTAGTCAACTTATAATGTTAGTTTCATGTGTACAGCAAAGTGATTCAGTTATACATACACATACATATATATTTTTTTACATTCATGGATAATTTATTTTAGCTTCACAGATCTAGAAAATGTATATCATAAAATATTTAAGGAGATAGTACTTTGGGAACTCAAAACTCACCACATATCAAAGAAGAATTGAAGTTTGTAAAATCAAATATTTCTTTGCGTACATGTATATGAACACATAGCTGCATTCACAATAAATCTGAATGACTTATTTCATTTACGCATAATGCTTAAATGCAATTATACAATTTTCAAAATGTAAATTAAAGCAAGTAAATTGATAAAAAATGAAAAGCACAGGTGTAGAATTAACACAAAACAAATAAATATCACAGAAAGACATATCTGAAATATCCTGTAAGGAGAAAAATAACTTGAAATGAGGATAATATAGAAAAATTAATTATGGTATTAGTTATTCCCATATTTTACTCCTGGTTTATATTTTAAGATAAAGTTTATTCAATAAAGCTTAAGGATCTAGAAAAAAAAACAAGACTATATATTTGCCAATTTAAGCAGAGCATCAAATACAAACATTGCATTAATGAGAATAAAAATCAAGTAAAAACATTAAAGTGTACATGTTTATATTTGGAATAAATTGTGAAAATAGTGCATCCCCATTACATTTACTACATGATTACTTTTTTGTCTATATGTATATAATATACATAAATTTTATACAGACAATTTTTAGAGAAATAGAAATTGCATTGTATACGGATATATTTTGTGTTTTGCATTTCAGGAAATATCTCATTTCACATGTAAGCACAAGTATGAGAATTTTAGAGTGATAAGCATTCTGACATCTTATGGTGACATAAACAAGAAAATCAAGCAAAAACTACTATGAAAAAAACAACATAGACATTTCTCCCAATAGTCTACAAGCCGAAGCAAAAACATTAAAAGAAACTTTCCATTATACAATTTTTTAAAGAATGAATGTCCATCCTTTGAAATGAAAGGACATAAGGGAAAATGGTCAAATATTCTTGATCTGTTTATGTCTAAGTAGCTGACTACAAAGGCCTTTCTCAGAAGTTGCAAAAGAAATAAAGGCAAAAATAAAAGGGACCTCAACAAACTTAAAGGCTTTTGCACAGCAAAAGAAAGCATCAATAAAACAAAAGAGACAAACTACAAATAGGAAAAATATTTGCAAACAATGCAACTGACAAGAAGTTAATATCCAAAATAAACAAAAAACTCATATAACTCAATATCAAAACAACAACAACAAAAAACTGCAATCAAACAGTGGGCAGAGGACCTAAATAGACATTTCTCCAAAGAAGACATACAGATGGCCAACCAGCTCATGAAAAGATGCTCAATATCATTAATTATTAGAGAAATGCAAATCAAAACAATGATGAGTTATCACCTCACTTCTTTCAGAATGGCTATCATCAAACAGTCTACAAATAACAAATATTGGGAGGATATGGAGAAGATAACCATCCTACACTGTTGGTGGGAATGTAAATTGGTTCAGTTACAATGGAAAATGGTAAAAAAAAAATTTTGTTTTCCTCAAAAAACTGAAAGCTAGAACTACTAAATGATCTAGCAATTCCACTCCTGGATGTATCTCCCAAAAAAATAAAAACTCTAGTTTGAAAAGATACAGGCACCCTAATGTTCATAGCATCACCATTTTCAATCGCCAAGACATAGACACAACCCAAGTAGCATCAATAGATGACTGGTTTAAAAAGATGTGCTATATATATTATAATGAGTATTGCTCAGCCATGCAAAAGAATGAAATATTACCATTTGCAGCTACATGGATGGACCTAGAGAATATCGTACTAAGTGAAGTAAGTCAGCCAGAGATATTACATTATATTCCTTATATATGGAATTAAAAAATGATACCAATGATACATACAAAACAGAGACAGACACACAGACACAGAAAATAAACTTATGGTTACCAAAGGGAAAAGATAGAGAGGGATAAATTAGAAGTTTGAGATTAACATGTATAAACCACTATATATAAAATAGATAAACAAACACTTACTGTATAGCACACCTAATGATACTCAATATTTTGTTGACGCAGGAAAAACAGATGTGGGGCGTGAGGAGGGCCATGTCTGAGGCTTCAGTTGAGCCCCTGGGACGTGCCCCGCCAGGTGTGGGTCCTTGTCTTTGTGCAGGAAAGAATTCAAGAGTGAGCCACAGTTGAGTAAAGGCAGATTTATTCAGAGAGATACATCCAAAGGCAAGAGAAAGGCCACGAGGTATGGGGGTTGGGTGCTTGGGTGCTCAGATTAGAGTAAAAGTAGGTATACACTCCATAGACAGAGTGTGGTCCATCTCCAAAGAGGGAGAGAGGAGGGGCGGTGGCTGCAAGGCACTTTGTTGCCAGTTTTTATGGGCTCAGTGGCTTCATATGCTAACTAACCTGGGGAAGAGGCTGGGATTCCCAGGAAGTTAGCCATTTCCCACTCTTTGACCTTTTGTGGCTAGCCTTGGGACTGCCATGGTGCCTGTGGGCATCTTATTTACCATGTTAATTTATTCCAATGAGCATATAATGAAGCTCCAGATCTGTTAGAAGTCAAATCTCCCACTGTCTTGAGCCTCAGGGCCTCCTGGGTGCTGAATCTTTCACCATTTTGATGGTAATTGCTGTAGCATTCCTTGAATGGCTGTGCCCTGCCCCGTTCCTGTCTCATTGTAATGACCTATAATGGAAACTAATCTGAAAAAATATATGTATGAAACTGGATCACTTTGCTATGTGCCTGAAACTAACACAATGTTGTTAATCAACTATACGTCAATAAAAAAAGAAGTTGGTTATTATTTGGCCAAATCCTATCTTTGGATTAGGGGTAGCATTCCCTCTGGTGGTAATGAGAGAGAATCTCTTTTCCCCCTTCTCATTTTAATCAGGAGACATTTTCATCTCTGTAGTCAACACAATTATGACATATTTCGAACAATTCTGAAAACACAGCAGGAAAAATGTCCCAGAGGCACCTAATATAAGTATTTTAAGGTGAATATCAACAAACCTGTCTACTCACTGAGTGGAATAAGGGAAAGTAAACATTTATTCTGGCTACCACCTTACGATGATACAAAAAGAGATGAAAACTACACTTAAAGGGTTAAAAGCTGGATATATTATTACCACGAAACCAAACTTGTTTGGAAGAGAAAATAAAAATTAAAAACAAACTCTACATTCAAAATATCTTTACCTTGTAAGCATAAAAACATTTTAATATTATTGACTGAACATGATGATATTAAATAATTATGCACAGGTACAAGGATTAGCTTAAGAATTTACATTTATCATGTTTTTCTGTTTTGTTAAAAATCAGCTTTAAATTTTTATTTTACTCTGTTTATCATATTTTACTATTTACATTAGCCATTTTTAAGGAAAAATAAAAATTATCAAATCATTTCTTTGGTTTTTTTTTTTTTTTTTTGCTAGAGTATTTCTTTGAGAGGCAGATGGGAGCTACAAGATTTTTAGTTCTAAAAATTCTTATAGGTGTGATCCATCTACATTCAGATTTATAAAGAATTTCAAGAGATATGTGAACAGTCTGATTTATATCCATTTACTTCAATTTAGGAAACCCAGGTCTAAATAATTTGATTTCTGATGTGTGTGGTATACCACATCCTTTGTTTTTTTTAATCAGGTACTTCTGCAAAATATATCCTCTGTTAATTTTTTTTGCATTATTTCCCTCCTATATCTATTAAACTACATGTATTTTTACCATAAGCTTTTGAAATTTTTTGATAATTAATTATATTTTTCCCCATTTTCTAGCCTCTCAGCTTTCCAAATCTATGTGCCACAGCAGGCAATGTAGTTAAGAGTCTGGGATCTCAAAAACAGAGTTTCTGGATTTCAATCCTTGTTTTACTACTCACTGAATAACCTTTGGAAAACTTTAAAAAATTTTGTGGCTTAAGTGTCTACAACTGAACAGTATGTTCAATATCAGTAACGATGCAATGGAAGCACTGTTTTTTTTTTGCATTAAGCACTTAGTATGAAGCCTGCCACAGAGAAAGCATGCGATAAATAGTAGTCGTCATTATCATCATCATCAACACTGAAGACTGAAATTCTCATTGCCCTTGAAGTTCCTTTAGAACCTATGGATCACAAACAGACCCACATGACTGTATATAAAATACATAAACAACAAGGACCTACTGTTGAGCACAGAGAACTATATTCAACTTCTTGTAATAACATATAATGGAAAAGAATCTGAAAAGAAAAAAATACATGTATATGTAAGTATAATTAAATCACTTTGTTGTGCACCTAAAAATAACATTGTGAATCAGCTCTACTTCAATAAAAATTAAAAAAAAAAAACTATTAAGCACACATTTTATTTCCTAACCCAACTTATTCAATATAAATTTTCAACACTTGAGTCTGGATTGCAGACTTTTGAAAAGTTTTTGTTTGTTTGTTTGTTTTGTCTTTTTTTTTAGGTGGGGGGGTAATTAGGTTTTATTTATTTATTTTTCAGTGGAGGTACTGGGGATTGAACCCAGGACCTCATGCATGCTAAGCATGTGCTCTATCCCTGAGCTATACCCTCCACCCCAAGGACTAATGACTTTGGTGTGCCACTTACACCCTGAATGTGGCATTTCAACCACTCTCCAGATTAATTCATTCAGCCACTTAGCTGACTTTCCACCACACCTGCTCTTGCATTTTAGATTTTACTGGTATATTTTTTAAAAATTGAATAATAGATTTTAAAATTGAATTGGTGTAATAATAACATTCAAATAAAATGTATTAATATACCCCCCATATTTTAAATTAACTGGCAGTCTTTGTAAATTTTAAAACTACAACATTCTTGTCTTTTTTCCACTCAAAATGAATTGTGCCATTTTATTTCACAGCAACATCAGTTAATACACCCATAAATAAATGATACATATTTTAACAATACTTCATCACCCCTTACTTCGTTCCACCTTGAGGACAATGAGACAAGCTCTCCTTCGGCAAATTGTTAACTCCAAATCACTTGCCGTGTCATTTTGTAGACTTGATCCTAAACAGTTTCAGAGAAGAAACAACTTTGTGTGTTTGTCTCCAGTAGATTAAGCCACAATGTTGGTGTTAGGTAGTTATTATCGAACTTGTGGGGGTACCAGGCAGATAAGGTGGAGGAGACGGAGGATGATCTGGGATTTGGCAGTGTGCCCACCTTCAGCATTAAGGGACCTTACTTCCTCTAAATAAGTGCCAGCAAGGAACTGGTTAGAACATGACAGCAACAACCGTACAGCAGCAACAAGGACCTAACTGAACACAACCCAATGCTCGTTGTAATATAATTTCAACATTGCAGTTTAGACCCTTCTGTGGATTTTTCTGTGTGTATCATAGGTAAGAACATACACAAAAGGGGACCAGCATGACTAAGCACTTCAGGGGCAAAAGCCATCAATCAATCAAGAGACCACCTCTAAGTGAGGGTGTAAGAGAAGGGGGCAAAGACCATTGCCATCCTCCCTTGGATCAGCCCACCTTCCTTCTTGGAGGTGCATTTCCCCTTTACTAAGTAAAACCTTTAAAATCTTTCACTGCACAACACTCCATCTCCCGTCTAAATTCTTCTCTTTAGGGTAAGACAAGAACTGGGGTCTATATCCTTCCCCTTTTGGGGTAACATTGGCATGAGAAATAAAATGGCTCCTATACCTGGCACCATCCTCCATCAACATGACCTTATATAAGTTATTTATACTAAAAAGTACCAAGCCATTCTGAGCATCACTAAGCAGTGCCCACAGCAGTCTGTTCATCTCGTATGGATGGGTGAGTGGATGAACATAGAAAAGCTAACTGTTTGCGGTGGTTTTTTTCCTTCACTTTTTTTCCCACTAATTTTTCATAAAATGTTCTTATTCCCATGGTTAAGGTTGATTGTATTAACATTCCTCTGGAATAAAAATGGACTGCATGAGGGGTCCAAACCCCTAACCCCTGCCTTGTTGAAGGATCAAGTGTATGTATAGGTCCTCTCGGCACTTTCAAGCATCCACTGGTGGTCTTGGACCGGATCCCTGGGGGATGATGGAGGGCACTGTATTTGCAAGCAAGAAGTTAGCCAGGTGGTTGCAGTGCCTTGTCAGAGACATGGCACCCCCAGGTCAGAGGTGACTTCATTACTTGTGGCACAGCAAGTAGCGTGAGCTCCCTGTTTGTGTCTGCTCTTCCTGCAATTAGTGATGTTTTCATGCATTTCTATCTCTATCTTTTATATATGGTGCTTAATTATAGCTATGTGCATGGTTCTCTTGAGTACCTATCACTCTTTGTTCTATGTTCTGCATATTAAATATTTTATCACATTTCATAGACTGTTCTTTTATACTGAAGTTTAACAATTCTGAAATTCTTTGGCTTCAAGATTATTTTAAAGAAGTTTTAGAATGTCAAAAAACCTTTTGTATTATGTATAATGAGACTTACTGTTAGAAAATAAAGCCAAGAAAAGTAAAAATAAATTCATTTTGAGATAATAATAGTAACCCTATTTCATGTTAATATAAATAGTATATATTTTATATTTTATTTTTTTGTAGCACTTTTTTAAGGTTTTATAAGTCTTTTTAATGTGTGGCTTAAGAAAAAGAGACATACAAATCTGTTCCTCTATTCAGTGTATTTTAATATGATATTTGGCTTACTAATAAGAAAAGTTAGTCTCATCCAGGCAAGGAAAAAAAAAAAAGACAGGTGTATTTTAACATTTTTACACGATTGTGATGAATTTTCTTTGGGAACATACAAATATTTGCAAGTGACGGTGGAATCTGAAGCCACACCCAAAACCTTTCATACTCTTTTATATTAAAGGCTATTAATCTACCTTGCAGTTTGAAGGCATCTTTTACCCATGCACATTAGAACATCGTGACATTGCCATCTGGAAATTACGCGTCTATTAAGTTATTCAAATAGTCCAAATACTGCATTTTTATTAGGCAAATTAAGAGCTTTGGTTATTCAGTGAAGTTTAGGAAATTATTACTATGCTGAGAAATTAGATCTTAGTTTTATATTAGGTTTCTTTTAAGGAAAACACTGTCACAGTATGTGTGACCTGACTTTAAGTATTTCCTACTGGTGCTTAAGTATTATGGGTAGTATTTTTTCATCCTTTATGTTCCTAAATAAAAAGAGGAAATTGCTCCTTTAAATAATGCAGAACATAATAAATTATTTATGTGCATTTATGTCACTGTAGCAGCATCAAAGATCAGAGAAAATAAAGCTCTTTAAGGCTGAAACAAAAAAAAAGTTTATGTCAAGTCAAAACTTCAGCAATGATCATGGTTACACCATGAATTCGGTTGGCGTCCCAGTAGAAATGGGCTTGCTGTATTTATAGCAGTGTCCATTGTGTACTGATGGTGCTGTTACACTGAGAACATTTAAGTAAATATAGTCATAGGATGTTAGACCTGAATACGACCTCGGAGATTGTCAAGGCCAACTTTTTCATTTTGTTCATGAACAACATGAGTACTTTAGAGGTGGTTTGACTCACTGAAGGTAATGGCTGGTTGGTAATACAGCTGAGAACAGAATATAGACCCAAAGTTTCAGTAAAAGGTGTTGCATTATGGGTCCCTCAAAAGAGAGTTAAGGTTGGTTTCAATTTACTTTGAAGATAGGATAAGAAATTTGTGGTTATATATTTCATAAATGAATCACACAAAAATAAAGCCACACACAAATTAGATAAATAAATATCTATTTATATTTATTATAGTTATGATGATGTCAGTCAAGGAGGCTATCATTTCTTTTTATTTATAAATAATGTATGATGATATAAAATACCTGGTGAACCAGTAAAATTATCTAAATACCTGCCTGAAAAAATTAATATAAACCTGAAACTGCATTTTCATTCAGAATCTTCTTTTTTTTTTAAACTATAACTTAAAATAAAATACAAATCCCTGACTTTTGAGTTTGGACTTGATTTGTTTGATGTGACTGTTTGCTTTCATTCATCATTATATAGAAATATGCAAAAATAAAGGAAAGCCAATATAAATGCAGAACAATAATTAAATGTTCATCATCCCCTTGCAGAAACCAACTCTCAGGATAATTAACAAAGGCCAGATATGAGAAAACAATTTCTGAAGCACTCAACAGGAGACCCATGAAAGAGAACAGCTCGTTGCTACCGCTGAACATTCACCCACAAGGGGGCTGGGGCTGAGAGGTTGGCTGTCTGCGTAGTGGCTCTGTAGGGTAGCTGAACCAAATCTATTGTGCCTTCTTGCTCTACCTCAAAAATTACATCTGTTTTGCAATAGTTTAGGAGAAATGAGATGAACAAAGCATATGGAATCCCAAAATTATAACCGATTATAGGTAAGGGCAGAGAGAGTAAGATGACTGCTAGCAGTATATTCTGTAGACTTTATTTTCCATATTTCAATTCAAACACATAAACTGCAGGCTATTTCACATAATCCACAGAAATATGATTTCCATTTCCTCATAGATCACTAACAAAGCAGAAGAGAAAAGACCACTTAGCGGGGAGGGTTGACAGCAGGCCGGTGGAATTGATACTTTCCTGTAGGTGGGAGGAGGGATATTAAAAGGGTAACATACCAACATTCCTAATTTTCTCCATATAATAAGAAGCAGAATTGCCTGCTGTTACTAACAGAGTGGAGATTGATGGCAAGGAATATGAATATTTATTAAAGATTAGAATAACCATCATGAGAAAAGTACTTTGTAGCTGATCATGGAAAGGCAAATGGGTTGATGACTGACACTGAAGGTTCTGCTGATATTTGAGACCATGACTTTATGATTGTGGAAAAATCAGTCTATTCTTTTGGCTCATTTCTACATCATACAGGGAAAGAGGAGATAAACAGTGGCTTTTGGTATGGTTTTCAGATTTTTGCTATGCTTCAAAAGTGGAGAGTGGAAGAAAAAGTGATTCCAGGATGCTGGTGTAGCTCAGTCATGTCATTTCGTAAGTTAGAGTAGAAAGTAGGCTGATTAGAAAGGGAAGATGTGGTAGAAGCAGAGAACATGAAAGAAAATAGAGGGGAGATTTCAATGACTTTGAAAATTATATCCAGAAAGAAGATGCTCAAGAGAGAACTGTTTGGAGACAAAGGTGTGGAAATAATTTTGTAGATCTAGATTTTGGAGCTAGATTTTTGAAAATGTGTAAAATGTGGCTGTAGGGAAATGGTCATGGGAGTTGAAGAAATAGAGTAACTATGAAGGAAGGGTTTCAAATAGGTCGTCTACATGACAATAAAATAACTCCAGCCCTAGCAGGTGAGCTGAATAGTGAAGCAGGACAACAGAGGACCCCAAATTCTATAGGAGAGTACTGTGGTGTAAGCTGGCTAGTAGTAAATTACAGATTCAAGAAAGTGAGAAAATGTATGTTAAAAACGTGGAAATTGAAAATAAGCAGGAGAGCGATGTTGAGAAAGTGACGGTGGAGTATCATAAGAATGCCGATCCCAGCTGGACTCCGTGGTCAGTCAGGGATCAGAAGTGTTTAGCGTCCAGTGCAGAGGGCTTCAGGAAGTGAGCATTCAAAGACTTCCTTTTCTTTTTCCCTTTTCTGTATTCAGAGCAGTGGCCTGCTTTCCTTATTTCTTTTCCAGTCCTTTCAGTTAATTCAATGTTTTGATTTGGGTAGGGGGAGGGGATTAGGTTTATTTATTTATTTTTAATGGAGGTACTGGGGATTGAACTCAAGATTTTATGTATGCTAGGCATGCATTCTACCGCTGAGCTATACCCACCCCCGATTCAATATTTTTCTCTCTCAAAATCCCGACAGTTTTGGCTTTATTCTTTGTTTTAATAAATAAAAACCCTGGGCAGTTTAGAAAGCTCGAAGTTTTGATTAGTACTTAGCATTTAGAGGTTTCTCCTACAGAAATAAGAAGATACGTCAGGTATAAATTGTGTGGAAGTTTATATGTGTTAGTTTATAATATGATTTATGCTAATGAAAGTTTGGACATAATTTAAACACTTAAGTAGTAATACAGGCATATATATTGATTTATAACTGTTTTGTATTAGATGTAATATAAGTTGTGACTTTATGATTTCATATAATATATTTACAAAGTATTTTAGTATAATATAAAATACTTAAATAAAACATTGTATAAAATTGAATGCTACTAACAAAATACTAAAAACAAAATATATTATTCCTATATATAGAATGAAAGCATTGCACCAAAGCTACCAAAGTCATTTTCACTGGATAGTGGAATCATGGAAGATACTCTTTTTTCCTATGGATTTTCTCATTTTCCAAAGCACAGATAGATCAAACTGAAAAGGCGAGATGATAAAATTAACCTATCTTTATCAATAATCACATTAAATGCAAATAGTCTAAACATTTCAATTAAAGATAGATACTGTCAGACTGAATAAAAAGTAGAAATCAACTGTATGTTGCCTATGTGTGGTTTAAATATAAAGACAAAAGTAGGTTAAAAGAATTCTTTTCCACACTAAACAAAGGAAAGCTAGAATGTTTGTCTTAACATTAATTAAAGTAGACTTCAGGTACTGTTTTTGTAAGTAGAGGTAAAAATATTACCTGTAATGAAGAAATCATTTTGTGATGATAAAAGAGCACTTCATCAAGAGGATACAACAATTCTAAATGTTTATAAATGTAATAACAGAGCTTCAAGAGATATGAAGCAACACACTAGAGAAATGTAAGGGGAAACAGACAAATTCAAAAATTGTGTGAGATTATATAGTCAATATCTTTCCCTCAGTAATTAGTAAAACAAGTACGCATAAAATAAGTATGATACAGATGACTTTGAAAATAATATCGATCAATTTGACTTAATTGGTATATACAGAACATGCCACTCAAATCAGTATTCCAACAAACAAGTTTATAGAAATTGACAAGCAGATTCTAAAGAACAAACAGAAATGCAAAGGACCTAGACTGACCAAAGCAACAATGAAAAATAAGTACAAAGTTGAAGGGCTAACATGCTTATTTCAGACAAATAAAAAACATACTGTAATTAAGACTGCAGGATATTGGCCTAAATATAGGTAAGTACATTCATGAAATTTAATATAAAGTACAGAAAAAGCTTCCTACATAACTGGACAACTGATTTTGACAAAAGGTACAGAGCCAATTCAGTGGAGAAGGAAGCCTTTTCAAAACTGGTGCTCCAGGAAATAAATATCCATGTGAAAAAAAACAAAACAAACAAAAAACACAAACTTTTGATTTTACATCACACCGTGTACAAACATCACACTAAATTGGATCATAGAAATAAATGTAAAACCTAAATCTATAAAACTTTTAAAGTGAAATATAGGAGAAAGTTTATTTATTTATTTATTCAATTGAAGTCTAATTCACATATAACATGTTATTAGTTGCCGGTGTACAGTATAGTTGTTTAATATTTGTATACATTGTGAAGTAATTACCACAATAAGTCTAGTTAACATCTATAATTATTCACAATTATGATTTTTTTCTTGTGATGAGAACTTTGAATATCTAATCTCACAGCAACGTTCCAATATATGACACAGTATTATTAACTGTGGTGACCATGTTGTACGTTACATCCTCATGACTTCATGACTTACTTATTTTATAACTGGAAGTTTTATCTTTTGGCCCCCTTCATCCATTTTGTCCACCCTCCAGCTCCTCACCTCTGGCAACTGTCAATCTGTAATCTGTATCTATGAGCTCATTTCAGTTTTTGCTTGTCCATTTTAAAATTCCACATTGAAGTGATATCATAGGACATTTTTCTTTCTCTGACTTATATTATTTAGCATAGTGACCTCAAGGTCCAACCATATTATTGCAAATGCCAAGTCTCCTTCTTTTTTATGCCTGAATGATACTCATGGTGTAAAGTTCCGTGACCTTTCCTTAGGCAACGATTTTGCAGACACAATTGCAAAAGCACCATCCATAAACAACACATGGATAAAATAACTTCATCAAAGCTGAGGACATTTGCTTTTCAAGAGATTTTGGTAAGATAATGATAACCCAATTCACACACTGAGAGAAAATATTTGCAAATCACATACTGACAAAGATCTTCTGATTAGAATATGTAAAACACCTCTCAACATTCAATGACAAGCACAAAAGCCATTTCTAAAAATGGGCAAGGTGTTTAAAGAGAAAAATTCATACACACAAGAAAAAAATACCGAGGGCAAATTAGAACATGAAGAGATGCTCAACAGCATTAGTGGCTCGAATAATGATTGGACTTTAAAACCATAATAAGATACTATTACAAACCTATTAGATTGTACGTAATATAGCACAGGGAACTATATTCAATGGCTTGTAGTAAGGTGTGATGACAAAAAGTATATATGTGTATCTGAATCACTATGCTGTACACCAGAAACTAATACAAAATTGTAAATCAACTTCAATTTAAAAAATGGAAAAAAGGAAAAATAAATCCCAGAGATTTCAAAAAAAGGAATGTCTATAATAAAATTATTTACCAAGACAGAATGTGGCACCCTCCAACACTCCTCGTAGGGATGTAAAGTGCTAAGAATATGAATCTTCTTCGTGCTTTATTCCTAATAGCCAAAGCTGGATACAGTAACATTGCCCATCCAGAAGCGAATGGATAGACAATTCTATAGCCACACAACAGAATACTGTCGAGTTATAAAACAGTTTGCAGCACTGATTTACATAAAAACAAGGATAAATTTCAAAATAAGTATACTCAGTGAAAAAGAAAAACAACATATGGAGTGCATACATATGATTTTCATTAACATAAAATTCTATAAATTGTAAACTAATCTCTAGTTAGTTTATCTGGAATGGTATTGGGCAGAGTGGGGTAAGAGGGACAGATTCTAAGGGGCTTAATAAAACTTTTAAGGCTGATGGATATTTTGTTACCCTCATTTTGATGATAGTTTCGTTAAGTCTATGAAGTATCAAAGCTTATCAAATTGGACATTTTATGTATATCTAGCTAAAATAATGAAGCTTTTAAAAAAAATTAAAATATCAGAGTCATTGAAACAATATACTACCCAGAAAAAAAAGTGATTTGTTCTGAATGTAAATTAGAATAAATATGACACAATGATGTATCATTATTATATCAAAAGCAACAAAAATTTCAATTTATAGTTTACTATTTTTAAACTTATTGAATGTTTAAGCATCAGTATTTGAGAAAATAAGGGGGGAGGGTATAGCTCAAGTGGTAAAGCACATGCTTAGCATGCATGAGGTCGTGGGTTCAATCCCCAGTACCTCCTCTAAAAATAAATAAACCTAATTAGCTCCCCCTTGCCAAAATAAAATAACAATACAATAATACAATAATAAGTAAGTATTTGAGAAAATAAAAGATCAGTTGATTGACTTTTATCCAAGCCCAAATGTTTAGTTTGACTAAATTAAATTTATCAACTTATTTCAGTTATTTGGCACCACATAGCCACATGTAAAACTAAAATTAAAAAGGCATTTTTACAAAAATAATAAGAGTAGTCATATAAATTTAATATTTTGATTATTAATTAGTTACATCATTTATTAAGATACTTGCTTTTAACCTACATATTGTGCATGAGTATACAAAGAAAAAATTTACAAAGTATAAAGAAAAATTGAGACTTCCTGAATCCTACTTCTAGTGAGCGTATGATCTATTTACAAAGCAGTCATTTACACATGAAATAGATATTTCAAGTGAATAAAGCAAAAATATTTGCAATAATATACTTCAAAGAAAAGAAATATACTTTTTATAGACTAGTTGAGGAAGGAACCCCGTTTAGATCATTTGTCGAGTATGAATAAGTTAATGGGAAAAGTGGGAATAAGACATCACTCCTTTTGTTAGGAAATAGCATAATAATTCATAGATATGAGCTAAGTCATAACTTACATGACTTCTTTTTATTACACAATAAAATATAAATATCAGTGATGTAGTAAAATATAAAAAGAGTTCTAATAAATCATACAGATAAAGAGTAAACCTAATAAAAAATGATTGAGACAAAGATTAGTTTTCAAACATGCAATTGCCAAATAAGATGTTTTGTATTAAATGCTTTCATCCAGCAAACATTTCTTGAACATATTCTAATAACAGAGTACTTTAGAGACACCTAGAATATTTTCAGAGATTTAAGAATATAAACAACGGAAGATTCAATTGAGATACTGTATTGAAGTTTGAATTATGCCAAAGTTCCTGTAAGATACTAGAGGATCGTAGGAATCTTTTTTTCTACAAATGGTTTCCTGTAAGTTCCAATGATTGAGTATATGTTCAGAAACAAGTATATCCAGGCAAATGGCCTGAGGGGCAAGATACAGGATTATGGCTTTCACTGAGACCAGGGCAAAAAAGAGAGGGGAGACTCTGGAGAACAAAGATAAAAGATTCAGCTGTGGTCCAGCTGAGTTTCAGGTGCTATGGGACTTTAGGGTAAGTACGTGTATTTGATCACATGGTACAGTGCGGTAGGGAGTGCAAGGGAAATTCATGAAGTCATGAGTCATCAACACAGACATTAAAGGAAATCAGAAGACAGTGTGAACTGGCTCAATAAAATGTGTTAGATTAAGACTAGAAGAACATATAGCACCACCCTGAGAAAAGAAATACAAGATGGAAGACAGCAGGTGGAGACAACAACAGAGACCGATGGAGGTGCTTAAACAGGGAAGAGGGAACGCATGTTTTGCAAAACACTGCACAACTACAAATTATTTATATATAAAGTATGCTACATACACTTTCCAAAGGTAAAAAATCTAATTAAAATTTTTAACTAGTGTTTATTTATTTACACAAAAACCAACTTCTACAAATATATTCATGGTACTTGATGCATATGTGCAGAAATACTGAATTTTCTCAGAAAATAGGACATGTCTATTATTTACAATAAGATTCTTATTCATATTTGTTTTCTACATGATCCTAAATGTAAAATATAATTTTTCAGAGGGAAGAATAAAAAAAGTTTTTCAAAATAAAATAAGCAATACTAGGTTCAATCCATAGTTTTGTTTGTTTGTTCGTTTTTGAGAAAACTGCAAAGTTTTGGATCTTTGGATCAAGTCACAATTCACTCAGGTGTTTTGGGAGATATAATTAATATTGCATTTGCTTTTTCTATAGTTCTTGATGTTGAATTATAATTATGGTTTCTGTACACTTTACTCAGAAATGTTCTCCAATGACTTAAATACAAAGCTGGTTTTTAGAAGAGGACTGCATTGCCCTGAACACTCCACACACTCATTTGTCCAGCAGGGATTTTAATATAAGGGTGCTCACACGATAATTATCCTCTGCTTCCTGTCGGCAGCTGACTTATTTCAGAAATATGGAATTTGTGATGTCCCCTGTGTTATACTGTGTCCCTCTACTGTTGATGAAAAAAGAAAAAGAAATGCAAAACATTTAAATTCAAATTCGAAAAATAATGATTCCAAGTTTAAGTATCTATAAGCCAAGTTTCAGGGAAAAGAAATAAAACCCTCTAAGTTATAAATCATTCAAAAGGGGGATTTATGATGGAAACAACAAGCCAACTTTACAGCTTCTCTGCTGGGTGCTGCTTTATAGACGGTTATAATAAATCGAGCAATGAATGAATGGAAAATAGAATTCTTTCAACTTCCTAAGGATAAGCTCCTGAGATTACGTCTCTCCTTCTGTGTGCACTTATGCATGCATGCCTCTTTTTTCACTGCAGATATTTCACACTGTATTGACTGCACCACACTTAGTTATTCCTGCAAACAGATCTATGATCAGATATTCATACTCTTATTTTTCACTTTACGTTTGTATATTACATATTTGTGTATACAGTGTCAGGATTTCAGCATCCTCTGTGATAAAAAATTCTATTTCCTGACCATCTTTGAAGAGCCCCTGGGGAGCATGTTTCCTATTAATATGAATGCCATTTGCAATTTTGTAAACAACTGGAATACGATTTAAAAATCTTCTCTTTTCAAAATTCTAGAGTTCATTTTGAGGCTCCTTAGAAATACTATTTTTCTTCAATCATTGTTGCTAAATCCACCTTATGAAACACTTTTGCTTTACAGGCAATTTAGAATGAGCCTGTACTTTTTTTCCCCCACAATTGGTATAGCTTTTTATCAATTCCATTTACATTAATTAAAAGTTTATAAGTTTTTAGGGAAAAAATGGTTAGAATTAAGTAAGAAAAAAAGTAGTGAAAGCAGATAGGAAATAGGATGAAAGAAAGAGCAGATGAGGAGAAGGGCATACAGGGGCAAAGAGATACAGATAATAACCTAAAAGAAATATAAGGAAAAACATCACCATGAATGATCTTTGAAATTTAGTCATCTTGATATTAAATCTTCCAGATACTTCTGTGCATTTACCACCTTAAGAAACTGGAATGCGCATATAGAGGTTCAGAGAAAGGAGACAGGAGAATAAATGAAGGGAAACAAAAATGTTTAAGTTTATATCTCTAAAGTTTTCCCACAGATTTAACAACCACTCCATAGTTTGCTTATCTTACTGAGATTAGAGAGACCATGAAACGTTACCTTCTTGCTTATGCAGTCAGTGCCTTGGATTCAGAAAGTTGTAACAACTTTTCACTTACTTTTCAACTTTTAGACGTTTCCCCTAGGTAACCAGGAATAATGATCTTCTGTGAAAAGCATTTTTAAATAATTAGTTTCAAATCTTCAGTCAAAAAATGATTTTGTGCTAACTAAACTCGAACCTGCATGGACTTCAAGCAAGAAGAGTTATTTAGTCCATTGACATTTAGAGTAATTATTGATAGATGTGTGTTTATTGCCATTTTAAACTTTGTTTTCCAGTTGACTTGGTATTTCTTCTTTGTTCCTTTCTTTTTGTTTTTCTTTTTGTGGTTTGATAATTTTCTTTTGTATTAACCTGGTTTCTTTTAGGTTTTTGTGACTCTATTGTATACTTCTGATTCGTGTTTACCCTGTTTTTCAGGTGTGCTAACCCATTACGGTATCTGTTTCTTTTAGGCTGGTAGTCGACATAGGCTCAGAAATCCTAAAAGAACAAAAAGAAAATCCACTTTTTCCACCTTTTGTGACTTTTATGTCCTCTATTTCCTCTTCATGATTATTCTCTTGCAGCTCACTGTAGTTATCACATTGCCAATTATGGTGGATGAAACACTGAGCTGGTCAAAGAGCCGGTAAGTACTTTCTGAGAGCAGTAGCTTCCTCAGAGTGAGAAGGTCAGTAAAGGACTCTACTCTGCCCATATGCATGTCAGAGCTTGCAGCAGAGTCAATGGAAAGAGCTTTGGGACGTTCACCATCTGTGATTCTCTCCCAGTGCTTGCTCTTGAATGTGAGGCTAGAAGTGGGGAGAAAGCTTCATGCCAGGGAGGCAGTGACAACAGAGAGGAGCAATGTGACAGAGGGGAGAATGCCATTTATTCCTTATTTCAAGCCATTTATTCTTTATTTCAACATGCCTGTGAGGTTTAGCAAACAGTGAAATGCAGTCGGGGGTGCGGGTGCCCCCGCTCTAAGCTATTGTGTCAGGTTCACTGAAACACATCTGGCAGGATGCAGAGACAATGATGTATTTGCTCATTGATGACTGGTAGTGTACATAATTAGAACATGTCCCAATGTTCCCAGGTGATTCGGTTTGTAAACAAGAGCAAAGCTTTGTTTTCTTTAGTGATGTTTATAAGAAATCAAAGAAAATGGAAGGAAATGCTCATGGAAGTAAGGTGCTATTTCATACAGCAAGACTTAACTTTTGACCCACTGTCAGAACATACAGCAGGTGAAGTGAAAAAGCAATGGACTAAGAAGCAGGAGACCGAGGTTTTCAACTTGAAGTTGCCACTAATTCACTGTCTGACCAAGAGCGTCTCCATGTCTCTGGATTTGAATTTTCTCATCTGTAAAATGAGTCAGTGGTTGATCTATAAAGCCCTTCCAGTCTTAAAGTCTATATACACTGCATCTCTTTTTTAGCAGGGTAGATAGATTTATGCTGACTATCCGTGTGTTCTTCTCTGTTCTTTTGTGAGTGATGTTATGCTCCAGTAACCTTGACTGGCAATGTTTATAGGAATAGTCTGTGTGACAGGGAGACTCAAAGTGATTCTTTCAGGAATCAAAATCCCCACCGCTGCCAATTAGCAAAGGATCCAATCAATGAAGTGTCCCACTGATACTGCGAGGCCAGCCATTCCTTGGGGATGTATGTCCATGGATGTCTATTTGACCAGGAAAGAACTGCATTCACAATGAAATAATCATTTAGAACTTCAGTAACAAGTGGACAAGGTATAGTCTTTTGAGAGCAAAATTACAGCTTATGTTGCTTCTCTGGCTGTATCTTTATAATACAGCTAGGAAAGATGAAAAAATATAGTGAATTAAAGAGATTATAAATCAGTACCCAGGAATTTGAGTACTTTTGTGAGCTAAAGTAGCATGCATAATTATAAATATATATTATTATATAAACATATGAACATTTCTATTTCTCTCTCAGCTGAGCTATTAAAATATGCTATATATGAGATTATATGTTTACAATATATATAAAATGGTTTTATGTATAAAATAATATATATTATGTATAAATATATGAGTAAATATATAGTTATATTTATTAGATGTGTTATGTAACTATATATAAAATATTTGTGCATATATAATATTATATATATTAATTATGTATATATGATATATACATATATATATATACACACACACATACATGAGTACATTACGGAGGGCAAGGACACTCTAATGGTCATGGATATTGCCCTGACTGTGTGATTCCAAGTCTTGGCTTCAGTCTTAGTTCAAAATCACTGATATGCCTGTGCCAAAGTACCTTGTGGAAATGTTGATGAATTTTAGTTAAATTTTAATAAATGTGTTCAAGTTGTGCTGCATTTAACAATCTGGAAAGAAAATGATGAGTGACAAATTAACTTTTTGATAATATTTTTGAAATATGATACAAATAATAGAGTTTTACCCTCTTTCTCCTTTATCTAAGGCACATGGTTAGGAGAAAAAGGTCATGAATTTGAAACCAATGCCAACTTTATTCTGTTAT
This sequence comes from Vicugna pacos, assembly GCF_048564905.1. Taxonomy (NCBI): domain Eukaryota; kingdom Metazoa; phylum Chordata; class Mammalia; order Artiodactyla; family Camelidae; genus Vicugna; species Vicugna pacos. Next base: position 6,001,981 of record NC_132994.1, on the reverse strand, counting down.
GTGGTTACAAAATTTATTGTGAGTGTCTTCAGAAGGTCTTTTTCAAAAGGCTTTCTTTTGTCCAATAAAATAACTTATGAAAGAATGTGGATAAACCAACAACTAACTTTCATGCTATTTATCAGGATGGATATACCAATAATGGGTTAGGACTGGCATAGAATTCAAATTTCCATATAAAACACTGAACAGATCATCTTGTCCAGACCATGGTCTGTGGATCAACCAAACCAAATTGTACTTCCCTTTTTTCTCCATTTTCTTCTACTTCACTCCTAGGGCTCTGTGGTATAAATTAAATCATTTACTGCTCTGAAATATAGTTTGACTTGAAAAATATTGATCCAACCCATCCCTATTACAGATGAATGTCCTGAGTTCTAGAAAGTTAAAGTGACTTTCTAGAATCAAGCAGGTTATTAGTATCAGAGTTGAAACCTATGTCTCATGATTTCAAATGTAACCATTATCTTCTATTATTTGTATAGGCTAAAATCAAGACCAACTATTTTTAACATGATTTCCTTTTGGTATACAAAATCATGGGTTTATTCAGGAAGTTAGAGCTATAATTTTTTTTTATTTTTCTAGAAAGATTTTTTTCAATAAGAACTAGCCATCCATATGTTTATAGCCCAGCTGGAGAGAACTTCTTTTTTTTAATTAAAATACAGTCAATTTGCAATATTGTGTTAATTTCTCATGTACACTATAGTAATTCAGTTATACGTGTATGTGTGTGTGTGTGTGTGTGTGTGTGTATATATACATAAATAGATCTTCCTTTTCATATTTTTTTCATTATAGGTTAATACAGGATATTGAATATAGTTCCCTGTGCTATACAGTAGAACCTTGTTTTATCTATTTCATGTACAGTATTTGCAAATCCTAAACTCCCACTTTAATCCCCCACCCCTCCTTCTTTTCCTCCTGGTAGCTGTAAGTTTGTTTTCTATGTCTGTGAGTTGTTTCTGGTTTGTAAATAGGTTCATTTGTGTCATTTTTTAAGATTCCACATAAGATAAATGATATCATATGGTATTTTTTTTTTCCCTTTCTGGCTTACTTCACTCAGTATGACAATCTCCAGGTCCATCCATGTTGCTGCAAAATGGCATTATTTTATTTTTATGGCTGAGTAGTATTCCAGATCCACCAATCCCCCTCCTGGCCTTATATCCAGAGGTAACTTAATTTGAAACGATACATGCACCCAACTATTCATAGCGGCAATATTTACAATAGCCAAATCATGGAAACAGGTTAAACGTCCATCAAAAGATGACTGGATAAAGAAGTTCTGGTACACAGAGCTATAAGTTTTATGGAAATTAGTTTCTTGCTCAGAAGATGACATTAATCAATTGAGAAAGTAGAAGATAGGATTTTCAGCAACTGGAAACAGATTCAATAGTTTAGAAACTTTCACTGGACAGGTGTGAAGGAAGCACTAAATGGCAGGTAAAGGGGCTGATGTCCAGCTCGGCCCATGTGCCCCATGTAGCATCTTGATATAAGATCACATGACAAAAGAGTTTCCATGTAATTATCTGACCAAACATCCAAGAGAGTGTTCTCAGGAGTTTTCAAGCACAGTCACCAGCCAACTTTACAAAGGCAAACGATGATTCGCAGAGCCTTTCCCCTTCACAGAGCCGCATATGTATAGGACCAATTAATGGAGCCATAAAGGGCGATCCTATTACGAAAGTAAGTAAATGGGCAGTAAGATTTTGTAAATTTCCAGAAGGGTAGGTTTATGTAAAATTCACAATTTGAAGGGACAGAGAGAAGTTGTAAATGGAATAGTTAAATAAAGAGAACTAATGCATTAGAGTTGACAAAGGAACACTGGTTAACTCCCAAGAACCCTTTCATGTTCCCCTTTGGCCAACTTTCCACAATCTAGAATCTGCCCCAAATGCCTTTCAGGGTTTGTAACCAGACATTTTGACATACACAGAAGGAACTCATATAAAATGTGTTTAATTAGAATGCTTACACTAAATTATCTGCCTTCTGTTGTAGATCAACATGAAACCAAGTATAATTAAAAACTTGCTTTATAAGTGTGTAGGCAGGACTAAGGATGTAATGATATAGACTGGAAAATTTCTAGCACTTCTTTTTGAAATAGTCTTACACAAAAGTCAAAAGAGATAAAGTAAACTTCTAGTGGCATCAGGATAAATGAGACTGATGCGCTTCTCTTCACACTGGGGACGTTATTTTATCAGTGTGGCTGGTACATCCACAGTCTGATGGCATGGAAAGATGTGCCAGTTTTGGCCACTGTGACATCATTTCACTTTTAAGCCCAATCCATTCATAAAGGGCCAACTCTCAGCATGACATGCTGTATGTCATTTGGATTTTCTCCATATTCCTCCTCTGAGTTGATTCATGTTTTAATCCTAATGAGACAGAAGGCTGTAAGTAAGAATTGAAAGATCAATCTCCCTAAACCCTCTATGCAAGACACTGGAGCCAAAACTGCACTGATTGGTGCTTAACTAACAGAATAGAATAGTAGGAATCCAATATCCCCTGGCTTTCCCCTAAAACCAACTCTGTTGGGAGATGGCAGCTTTCAGAAATGTCAAGGCACGTAATGGGATGTTGACATTTGGCAGGAGGATACGGGGCAGCCATGAAATTTGCTGCAGCCAGGATACTGTCCCAGTGGAGCCTGACCCGTTTTCAGTGATGACAGACCAGAATTCTTCACGAGTGAGTGCAAGAAATTCTGTGATATCCCTGGGAGTACATTGAGAATGTTTTGTTGAAAACAAACATCAACAAGTTAGGGCAACAACCTATGAAATGCAGGTTATTATTAGTAATATGGCATAATTTTATCCATTGGCTATTAAAGACTAAGGCAAATTGATTTTCAAAAAATTTAATTTGCAAAGGAAAAACTTTATATCTTTCTGCATCAAACACTCAAGACTCCTGCCATTTTATTATTCGCAGTCTTATGCGACAGCATTTCCTCAGTACCACCCATTAGCCTAAGCCCTGGAGAACTCATCCACTGCTGAACAGTTCAGGAGAGCGTGACAGTGCAAAGGCTTCTGTAGGATCGAGGCAACCTGGCTCCTCTGAGCTTTAAGATTAGGGGGCTAATCCCAGAGTCTTTTGGTCCTACTGGGTCAAACACGCCTTCTTGGAACTGCTCACTATGGGACCGAGCATTCCAGTCAATGTCTATTGCATGGAGAAAGACAGAGATTTCTCATTTTTGAACAAAGTACATCCCTTTCAAACGACATTCCTGGGACTGCTGATGTGGTGGAAATATTTACCAAATTCAGTCACTATTCCAAATTTTTTTTAAATGATTTGAAGGGAGGATGTTAATTCTATCACATGGTGATGACTGGGAGAAAATTACTATTCATGAGACTAGTAATGTATCCTTTTTTATTTGAGCATTATACTCAAAGAATTATGACTAACTTCCATTTAACTGGCCCCGAAATTATTATACATTTTAATGTCTCAGTGTGTAACATACTGACAATGCCCACAGGAAACTGCATACTTGTAGCTGGCAGAATCCTACAGCTTTTCTCTTTTGCTATATGGCCTCAAGACATAAATTTCAGAGTACCAAGATTCAGTTGTATTTTTACCTAAACCTGTCTATGAACTTGTTAGAACATTGAAGTGAATCATGCAAACTAATGAATGACAAGGAGAGAAAAAACAGAGCTTTTAGGTAAAAATGTTCTGCATGTGATTAAAGTGAGTTGCTAAAAAATCTAATGAATATGATGGTAAAAATTTTGAAATGAAAAAATAATTAAAGGAATTCTACATTCAGTGTGTTTTGTAAGTTAAGTATGAATTCATTTTTTAGACATGGTGACTTGAAATCACAGATATGATTTATTAAGTTACATGTTTTTAGAAGAAGGGTAATAATATAATTCTCCTTAAGCAATTATGTTCTGTGTTCAGACTATAGCCTCGCACGACTAGGTTGGTTAATAAAATAAATATTTTAATTCTAAATAAAAATGTCACTTATTCTTATATTAGTGTTTATGTTTTCCTGCTTAGGAGTATTTTTAAATGTACTGGCTTATTAACTACTTGAACTTATCATGAAAGGTAGGTAAAACTTCAAAATAATTATTATGCTAATTATTGTGCCTAAATGATCTTATCAAGGATCTTCCTGCTGTCATTGTTTGTTTGTTTGTTTGTTTTGCATCCAGTATTATAGACATAAACTAGGAAGATATGCCAATTTATATTGAGCAATATCTCTTTACATTAAAAATATTAATTTTCTTATTTTTCAACTGAAAGCACTGAAGATCAATTGCTACGTACATGGCAGGGTTAGCCTCATTGTTTAAATTATGAAACTTATTAAGTAAGCAGACAGTGAATTCCCGGGGTGATACCATATTTGCTTATCTTTTTCAAAATGCTAAGACGATTCTGAAGAAAGACAAAAGAGAGATGTATCATTATGTAGATCTAAGCAGGGAGAAATAGTGCTAACTAAAAAGTCACTGAAAAACACAGTCACTAGTCCGGTAAGTGAAAAACCTAACAAAAGAACAGAACAAATGCTGTTTTAAGATTCAAGATTCTATATTGAGATTCAGGAATCAATGAATAATTGTTATAATAATGAGCTGGAAACAATTGAACTTTGAATAATTAAGTTGAAACCAAATTTGGATATATGTAGTTTTTAAAACATACTTGTGGCCAAAATGTTACTGGTTTTGGCTGTGACATCCTGTTCCACCCCTGGCTTTAATGGAAAGTCTACACATAGAATTGTTCTGTAATAAAAAAGAAATAGTATATGCTCTTTTTATTCAGTATTTTATGTACCAAAGCATGGCGGGAAAGTCATCTCAAAAGCTCTGGAGTGAAAGCCGTATAAAACACACTACAACTCTGGAGAGTGAAATGACAAAGTGGTGGAAGATTGCTAAGCAAAAGTTGGAGGGCAAGTCCCTTCAACATTTTAGTTATGGATTTTTAACTTCCTGGAACATTTGGTTTGGATTCAATATCACAAAACACACTGCAGAATATCTTCTCTCTTTTGTCTGAAGCCAGTGTGGCCACACTGTCATGTTTTGATTGACTGATCCTCAAGTTTTAATTCAGTTTGAGTATGACTTTTGCAGGAAATCTGGGACAGGGAAGGAGCTGGTGTTGATGAGGGTCCTGGAAAGGTGAAAGGTGAAAGGTTAGCACACCACCGAAGGTGAACCAAGCTTTGTAAATAGCTTCTCATATAAAACTTTCACATGAGAAATAAAATAATTTCCACAATGTTAACATCTGTAATTTCCTGAGTGCTGGGAGCATCTAACACCAAGCTCCAAAATCCCTTGGAATTTCTTGGGTGATAGAAATGTCTTTTTTTTTTTTTTTTTAATGAGGTGACTCTTAGTAGGCGCTTGGATGGGGACTGGTCACCAGGAAGACCAGCCATGAATAAAATCTTGCAGCTTTCAGTGCCATTCCCCATTCTCCAGAAGGAGCAAAGGATGGGAAATGGAGTTACTAACTGATCACACCTAGAAGATGAAGCCGTCATACAAATTTCACTAGTACTGGGTGGGTTTCAGGAGCTTTCAGGTTAGTAAGTATGTCCACAAACTGGGTAGGTAGTGCACCCCAACTCCATGGGCATGGAAGCTCTCTCACTCAGGACCCTGCCAGACCCTTCCCTATATATCTCTTCATGTGGCTGTTTCCTTTATCACATCCTTTACTATGTCAGTAAGCCATAAAAATAAGTAGGAATGTCTCTGAGTTCTGTGAGTTAGTCTAGCAGATTACTGAACCCAAGGAGGGGGATCATGAGAGCACTGTAGGTCAGAAATACAGATGAAACCCTAGGACTTCCAATTAATAAGAAATAATAGTTATTTTTGTTTCACAATGTATAAGAGTAATTTTTTTGTAAAATCACCCTAGCATTAAAAATATTATATTGCTTGGCCAAGAATATTCTTTGTAAAATAAAAGAACGGAAATAGATCAAATGTTAAATTGACAAAACTGAGGGCGGTCTTGTATGAATGAGCCCTTAACTTGTGGGATCTGATGCTAACTTCCTGTAGATAGTGTCAAAATGGAACTGAATTAGAAGACACCCAGCTGGTATCCCAGAGAGCTGCTTGGTGTGGGAGGTGTGGGAGAAACCATCACACACTTGGCTACTAGAGACAAAGATTCTTTGGCCAAACTTTAGGCAGGCTCCTGAACCTTCTCCTAGGCCTATCTGTGTACTTATGTCCTTGTAAAATCCAGTTTTAACAAGAATCCTGCTAAGTAAGTCAGTCTAACTGGAACCTCAACCCTCAATATCTGATCATCCTTGATATCTGATCAAGGTCCTCATTCTCCACCAGCCCCCAGACCTGGCTTCAGCAAGAATCCTGTTAGGTTGGTGTAGACTGGATTCCCCTTCTTTCTGCTGTTTCTTCGTAGCAATGTTCCATTCACTGATTCCCCAGTCTGCTCCTTGGCTGTAAATCCCCACTTGTTTGTGCTGTTTTGGGAAGTGAGCTTAATCTCTCTCCCACTATAAAATCCCACTGCAGTGGTCCCTACTTACCATGATGGTCCTAAACAAAATCTGCCTTACCATCTTTAACAAGTGTGATTGAATAGCTTTTTCTTTACCACCAGAAGTGTTATCAGTGAAATGTTCTGCAGTACTAGTAAAGGAGAAACACCCCAGAGTGTTTTTTTATCCCTTTGCACAATTCTCTAGTTGACTTAAGTTTCAATAATTAAAATGAATTAGATGTTTTTAATTCATTTCTCTTCTGTAAGTTTAAGACTGTTCCAACACGACAAATCAGTCATGAAGAATTCTCCATTAAACATATTAGTTTATCTACTTCAGGAAAGCCCATGCATTCACAAAAGAATTTAAAATACTTAGGAAACATGAATGGAGAAAAAGATTATGTGGTCCACACAAAGTGGACATGAAAAAGTTAAGTGGCAAAATTCCAGGTTATTACAGTCAGTTTGTTGATAAGGTGCATGTCTTATACTATCATTAAATATCTGACACAGAATCAATTACTTCTTCCCTGGAGGGAAGGTTTTTTTTTCAGCTAACTTCTCAGCTATTTCCCTCCCACAACTGTTAAACTCAGATTCCTCCGCCTACTGCCACAGAGCTGGGTAAAGGCAGGATGCAGAGCAGAGATTTAGAACCAAGGACAGTCCACTCCTGTGCATCCAAGAGATGCTGGTGAAATTTGGATGAAAGTCCCTGAAAGAGAGCATATATCTGCATTTCATGGCCCTCTTCAGAATGAAGTTAGGAAAAGCAGTAAGTAGCAATTTGGCTTGTGTTTCATGAAGACTCCATTTCAATGTTTGTTAAAAGATAGCAGCTGGATCATGTGGTAAGTCTATTTTTAGTTTTTTAAGGGACCTCCATACTGTTTTCCATAATGGCAGCACCAATTTACATTCCTACTAACAATGTGGGAGGGTCCCTTTTTCTCCACACCCTCTCCAGCATTTATCTTTGTAAACTTTTTAATAATGGCCATTCTGACTGGTGTGAAGTAATATCTAATTATAGTTTTCATTTGCAAATTAAAAACAGACTTATCATATGATCCAGCAACCCCACTCCTGGGCATATATCTGGAGAAAAATGTAATTCAAAAAGACATATGCACCTCAATGTTCACAGCAGCACTATTTACAATTGCCAATACATGGAAACAACCCAAATGTCCAGTGACAGATGACTGGATAAAGAAGATGTGGTATATATCCACAATGAAATACTACTCAGCCATAAAAAAGAATAAAATAATGCTATTTGCAGCAACATGGATGGACCTAGAGATCATCATTCTAAGTGAAGCAAGAAAGAGAAAGAAAAACACCCTATGATATCACTTATATGTGGAATCTAAAAAAAAAAAAAAGGAGCCAAATAAACTTATCTACAAATCAGAAACAGACTCACAGACATAGAGAACAAACTTATGGTTACCAGCAGGTAAAGGGATTAGGAAGGGCTAAATTGGGAATCTGAAAACTGCACCTCTTGGGGAGTGATGGAAATGCTAGCTATCTTGATTGTGGTAGTGATTTCATTGGTTTATACATCTATCAAAATTCATCAAATTATATATCTGAAATATGTGTAGTTTTCTGCACAGGAGTCATACCACAACAAAAGCGCTATAAACAAAGAAACAAACAAACAAATAAATAAGACCACTTAAAGTAAAGCACTTTACAAATAATAAATAATGTAATTTATAAAAAAAAATAAGGCAGCAACTGACTTTTAAAATAGTTGTCTCATACAAAATAGGGAGGGTTAATATCCCCCATGGATTAAACAAATAAACAACAAATCACTGAAAGCAAATCATTGTTTAAACAAAATCAAATTAGATGCACTAAATAGGAGCAGAAAATAAATATTAAAACGTGCTGATCTTACTAGTAATCAGTAAAAGTGGGAAAGGGTAGGGAAGAACATGTTGAGATACAAATTTCTACTTGTTCAGTATCACATTAATTCAAAAGAAGGCAAACAGCATATAGTAGATATTGGAAAAATTTTGGAGAAATGGAAAGTCTCCTACCCTGTTAAGGAGAGGGTAAATTGGCATAAAAACTATGCGGTGTGTTAGCGAGTGTCTAAGAGAATTTAAAATGTTTTTAATGTGTGAATAAGCTTATAGTTCTAGACATATCACCTACATAAAAGTTTACAAATATGCCACAGAAAATTTTTGTAAGAATGTTTATTGAATCACTTTTTGTAAAGAAGAAAACTGGAAATAAAAACAAAAGTCCATTTGATGGGATGTATATATATTAAGAATTATATTAGTCAAATGAATCATATGATCCAGCAGCTAAAATAAGCAAATCAAATCCCTCTATATCCATATGAATATAAATACCTAAAGATAGATGGGATGAAGGAATTATGTAATAATAGTAATAATAATTTATGTAACCTTAAAGACAAATCTTACAAACTATTCCATATAATCAGATTCATTAAGCATACACTTGGAAAGGGAGGGGCGAAAAGGCACCAAAGAGAGTAATGGAGGAAATTTCTGCTTTTATTCTTATTTATGAAAAATATTTGAAGCTAGCATAATACATATTTATATTTACTATTTGTGGCTGTTTAAATAATTAGGGGATTGTATTCTTTATATCTTTATTTATTTTAAATTAAAACATTAAAGATTATATTTAGATTGTACACAGTAATTTGTTAAAGAATGATAAAAATCTGAAAAAATAAAGTGAAAGGGAAGACATTTTCAGTTATGCAGATTCACGAAGGAAGATTTGGGGAAGGAGAATTCAGTGCACACAGAAACAGCTAATATGTTGCAGAAAAATAACGTCATCCCCCACAGCTGTTAAACAAGGAATATACATTTAAATTAGAAACTTCTGCCCTAGATCATTTCATAATCCATCCCGTTAGTCCCCTCATGAACAGAACAGCTTTTGTATACTGTTAGCTGTTAATTACTAGAAATGCTGTTTATTTAACCATAACCATACATTTCAAATCATTAATTTGGAAATAGTTATAGAATTACTAATAAGTCCTTTCAATCAAATTTTGCTTCAATTTTAAACATTAGTATTAAAAATAACTGTGCTGACTGTATGCATATAAATAAGAAGTATCTATATTGATATTTAATTAAACAAATTATTTGTCCTGCTCAATTTTTATAATAGGATTTTTGTTTATCTCATTCCAAAGAAGAATCTGAAACTGAAAAATAGCACATATGCTATTGGGTTATTTAATAACATAATTTGCAAATAAAATATATAATGCCGATTTAATATTATATATTTACCCATGATTGCTAAGGTTCAGTACTGTAAAGTAAGAGAAAGGTTGATGAATTATGTTATATTTATCTTGATAGAAAAAAAAAGAAGATTTTCTGCAGGTCCCTCTTGCCATGACACTGCCAGCAAGTCAATGAAATTAATTTATTTATGGCACATAACTCTGAAGAATAACAGCTGAAGAAATCATTGATTCTTCTCATCACCTTGATTTTTAAAGTCACTTATTATCTTTATAAAGTGACAAAAGAAAAAATATCACAGTGGTAAAATGGTTTATTTTATTGCACTGTTGGTCAGCTCACAGAAGAGCAATTCTGTAGGTAAGGAGACGTAGAAGCAAAAGAATTATAGAAAATCAAAGCTGTGGTTCAGGATACACATGGAACATATTTCAAGAAATGTACCAGACACTGCAAGATTCAAGATTACTGTGAGATGCCATCAATATCAAGGATGATTTACAGAACACGTGGGAGTCACATCTTTAAAACCTTTTTATTTGTGTCAGTTCATCTTCCACCTCAAGTTCCTTTGAACACATTTCCTAGGAAGGTTTTCTTATTTTTCTCATTTGCTAAGGATCAACTGCAGTATTCTGGAAGACTGACTGGAAAATGTCTTTAGTGTATTTGTTCAAAAAATACAAGAATAAATTCAGGTACCTGCATTTTGTCTAGAAAGAAAATCATAGAAATTCACTTTTACACATTTTGAAGTTGAGAAGTTTGTATCAAATTGAAACAAAAAAAATCTGTATTTTGGTCAACATATACTCAATACTCAAATGCTAAAAATGGAATGATTTTATTCATCTTTCTCTCTTCATCTTTTCTCATTTTCCTTCCCATTTGGCCATTTTGATATTTAGTATAATTTATTAATTAACAAAATAGAAAATACTGTAAAACAGGAACATATTACATATTTTTCTGTTAACTGATTTGTATGGGGCTAGAGTAGAGTGAATACTTTATGTTTTTATTATTATTATTATTGTTATTATTAAATTAAGAATTAAGAGATATCTTTGTGTACTATTGCAAGTTGCAGACACTCCATGTCTGTCACACATACTGTATTCTTTGAAAAACAAACAAAAAACCCAAACATATCAAAAACTGAGCTAAAGTGGCTAATTCCTCCCTAAAAATCAGTTCATGCCATACACACACACACACACACACACACACACACATATATATATATATATATATATATAATTAAACTGATCTGATTTTCTACCTACAACTTATTATAAACTGGAAATTAATTTGGTAGAATCAAAAGCCACCCTGTAAAAGACCAGAGAACATGGATTTAATCCACCCAATAAGGGCACTACAGATTGAATGAAGGCAAACCTGCCTAATTAAATCCTCTTGTCTGGAAAGTATTAATGGTATGTGAACTAAGAAAATGTGGGTCTTTTCTCCTCACTTGGCTTCCCCAACTGATACTAACTAATTCATCTGATTTCTATAAAGCCTAGGGTGTTTGTCATTTTCAGCATAGAGTTCACAGTGTCTGAGATATAGAAGTGCTATGCATACTCTTTTATATATTGCATAGAACACATTCATCAATAAGAATCTGTGATTATCTTTTCTTGCAAATTTTAAGAGCCTGACTAACTAAAGTCTAGGGTTGCCAGGTAATAAGAACCCCTTTACATCGGTCAGTTTTATAAATATATGTCTGCTATTTTATGTTTTATAGACTACACATCTCTTTTTTCTGTTCTGAGTTGGAAATCTTCTGATTGTTAAGACAGGACAAAAGTATCATCGAAAGACTTTCCTTTGCAAATCTATCTGTTTTTATGAACCTCCCTGCATTATTACTATTAAGGTAATACTGTGGCTGAGAGTTGTAATTTAGAGTCAAAAGATTTTAGTTTGAACCCCAGTTCTTCCATTTACTGGTAGTGAGATTCAGATCAAATTTATATAATGCCTGAGAATCAGTTTCTTCTTAGAAAAAGAAATAGAGATGATACCAGGTCACAGAGATAATACATTTAAAGCACTTAGCAGTTCCTGAAATACAGAAACTCCCTCCAAAATGATTCTATCATTACTATTAAAAGAAAGGCTGAAAGTAACTAGAAGATGGAGACTGCCAACATGGAAATTGAAAATGGGAATCATAAGAAGAAAGACAAGTAGGATAAAGGAATTAACATTCAGAGAAAATGTTAAATTGACAAGATCTAAAAAGGTTAGGTGCCTATGCTTAACAGTTATTTGCTTCTGAAAATAAGTATTCTCTCCAACTATCAAGGCATGTCTGCTAAGGCCATTGCTACCTGGGGCAACAAGTCAGTCATATACACTTGGCACCACCAGTGTTTCTACACAATGCATCTCAATGAAACATCACAATGAAATGATCGTTGTCTCACATGAAGAAGCCACAACAAGAAAGAGAATATGTCACGTATTTGTCTTGTAGTAAAGTGGTGGGTCCACACTGAACTATCAACACACACTTCTCATGTTCCCCTGTAGTTTCTAACTTATTTCGGGAGGCAAACCTACCATACTGCTCTACATAGCATCCAGTAGTCTTCAAGTATGCCGTCATCGACTTCCCATCTCTTAACAATATCTTAAGAAGATCCTTTGTTTTCTGGTCCCATTCAATTACTAACAGGTAGTCACTGAAAAATATCATTAAATATCACACCTAAGCACTGCATGATATTACAATTTCAACAAATACGTATTTAATGAATTTCCATCAAGGCAAGGGGTACCTTTGTGAATCAGCCAGGCATGAACGTCATACTGATAAAACATAAAGCATAAAACATAAAACTGATGGCAAATTGTCGCAAGATTGCTAACCAGGATCTTAGGAATGGAGATTAGTTTCAGAAAAAAAATAAAATTGCTATTATTCTGAGTACTCTCTAGAAAAGTAATTCTTGCATTGGGCCAGCATCCAACAACGAATTGTTAGTATTCTACTGTAATTTTACTGCAGAAATTTAGAGTGAGCAATTAGAAACTTGAATAGGAGTTTGACAGAGTATGTTATGTTATGTATATTAGATTCTTTGAATCTAATAAAATGTCTCCTTTTTAAATATATTTTTTAAAATTTTATTTCTTTAGTGATATTTTTTAAATAATAGCATACAATGGTCTGAAAATTATTTTATGTTAAAAATCTGATCTTTCACACAGGTACATTGTCTTTATCCATTCACCTATCAGTGGACACTTAGGTAGTTTTTATATCTTGGCTACTATAAATGATGCTGCAATGAACAGAGTGGGTGCATATGTCTTGTTGAATTAGTATTTATTTTCTTAGGATAAATACCTGGGAGCTGAATTGCTGAATCATAGGGTAGTTCCAGTTTTATTTTTTTGAAATAGCTTTATTTTGTTTTTCATAGTGACTGCACCAGTTGACATTTTTCACCAAGAGGGCATGAGGGATCCCTTTCTGCACATCCTTGTCAACACTTATTATTTGTTGTCTTTTGGATCATAGCTGTTTGACAGCTGTGAAGTGACATCTCATTGTGGTTTTAATTTGCAGTTCTCTGATATTTAGGGATGTTGAACATCTTCTCAGGGGCCTGTTGGCCATTTGTGTGTCTTCATAGGAGAATTGCTTGGTTAGATCTTCTGCCCATTTTTTGGATTGGGTTGCTTGTTTTTGTTGTTGTTGTTGTTGTTGTTGTTGTTGTTGTTATTAAGTTGTATGAGCTGTTTATATATTCTGGAAATTAAGCCCTTGTCAGATCTGTCATTTGAAAACATCTTCTCCCATCGAGTACGTAAACATTTTTCTTTTGTTAATGGTTCCTCTCTCTGTGCTAAGGCATTTAAGTTCCATTAGGTCCAATTTGTTTATGTTTGTTTTTGATTTCCTTGCTGAGGAGACACCAAAAAAATATTGCTAGGATCAATGTTAATGCTTGTCTTCTTCTGGAATTGTATGGTTTCAGGTTTTTGTCTCTTTAAACCATTTTAAGTTTATTTTTGTACATAATGTGAGAAAGTTATCCAGTTTTATTCTTTTGCATGTATCTGTTCAGTTTTTTCAATACCATTTATTGAACAAGAATTTTCATAGAAACAGACATAGAAAACAAAGTTATGCTTACGAAAGGGGAAGGGGAAAGATAAACTAGGAGTATAAGATTAATAGATACAAACTATTGTACATAAAATAGATAAGTAACAAAGCTTTAGTATATAATGCACAAGGAACTACAATATTTTGTAATAATCTATAACAGAAAACAATCTGAAAATATATATGTATGTATATGTATATATATTAAAATTTAATTGCTTCACTGTATACCTGAAACTAACACAATATTGTAAATCAACTATACTTCCAAAAAAAATAAAATGTAACTAAAAAAACTAAAAAGAATGAAAAATGTCTTTATTAACACACAATATGATAATCTATATAGAAAAGATAGAAATCTACTAAAATGTTACTAGAACCCATCAATGTGTTTACCTAGTTTGTAGAATATAAGATTGGTTAAAAGAAAATCGCTTGTATGTTTTTCTACTTGCAACAGACAATTGGAAATTGAATTAATAATGTATTATAATTTTGAGATCATATCCAAAATATAAAATATCAAGGGATAAATTAGAACTAAAACATGCAAGATTATTAAATTACAAAATACTGCTGAGAGAAGTTATAGGAGAATTAAATAAATCGAGTGACAAACTATGTTCATGGGTTGGAAGACTCAATATAGTTTAGTCATTAATTTCCCCAAAATGATCTAAAGATTCAGCTTATTCCTGAGTTTATTATTGCTGCATGAAACACATCAGACAGGGAAGATAAATACAGTATAATTTCAGACACTAAGAAAAATAAAGAAATGAACAATCATAACAAAAATGAAACAGACTTAAATACAGAGAACAAATAGTTGGTTGACAGAGGCAGGGAGGGTGGGGAGAATAAGACAAATAGGTGAAGGAGATTAAGAGGTACAGACTTCCAATTGCAAAATAAATTAGTCATGAGTATGAAATGTACAGTGTGGGAAATTTGGTCAATAATTATGTAATATCTTTGCATGGTGACAGATAGAAACTAGGCATTGTGGTGATCACTGTGAAATGTATAGAAATATAGAATCAGTATACTGTGAACCAGAAACTAGCATTGTGTTGTAGGTCAATTATCCTTCCAAAACAAGCAAACAAACAATAAACTCATAAAAAAGGAGATCAGATTTCTGGTTACCAGAGATAGGGGGATCGGGGGAGGGGAAATTAGTGAAAGCAGTCAAAAAGTACAAACTTCCAGTTATAAAATAATTAAGTCCTAGAACTATAATGTACAACATGATTTATGTAATTAACATTGCTCTGTTATATATGAAAATTATTGAGAATAAATTATGAATATTCTCATTACCAGATAATTTTTTTAATTTCCTTTATTTTGTATCTTTATGAGATGATGGATGCTCATGAAACTTATTTTAGTCATCATTTTATAATGTAAGTCAGATCATTATGCTGTACACCTTAAACTTCTACCCCAATAAAACTGGAAGGAAAAAAAGGAGAGATTGTGCAGAATTTATATTATTTTTCATTAAGTATTTAATGAGTTGACCAGTTAAGATATACAACCCTGGGTTAAACACACACACACACACACACACACACACACACACACGTACATATTGTATAGGATCTTAAGTAACCTGGACAACCAAAACAATGCTGAAAGAAGAAAAGTCATTGACCTTAATTTACATCTTACAAAAAGAAAAAAAAAAACAACAAAGGAAACCAGTGGCAAGAGAAAGAAAGGGAACAATTAAACAATAAGGATCAGAGCAGAAATTAATGAAACAGAAAACAAAAACAATTGAAAAAAATCTATGAAATCTGACTCATTAAAAATAACCAAAAAAAAGATAAAATTTAAAGGTCATTCTTTTGCATGTGAATATCTAGTTTCCCAACATTATTTGTTGAAAAGACCATCCTTTCCCCACTGAAGTCTCTTGGCTCCCTTGCCAAAAATCATTTGACCGTATATGTGAGGATTTATTTCTGGGCTCTCCATTTGATTCCTCCTTTGTCTATACGTCTGTTCTTATGCCAATATACTATTGTGATTACTTTAGCTTTGTTGTGCATTCTAAAATCAGGAAATGTGAATCTTCCAATTTTGTTCTTTTTTTATGATCGTTCTGGTTATCCAGGTTTCGTTAAGTTACTATATTGATTTTAAGATGAGTTTTTTATTTCTGCAAAATTATTATGAGTTACTTAAAAGTACACAATAAACAAATTAAATTTCTTTAATGAATTTTGTTGGACATTGAAACTGCAATCCAACTTCAAAGGAATTATAATGATACAGAGAAGAAAGATGTTTTAACTTGCTAGATTTGTAGTAAAACAGACAGCAGTCTAAAGAATAAAAATAATTTTAGTTGATAAATTCTAGTGAAGTATCTTTTTGCCTTTTCTTGATATGCTCTATGGATATGCCCATTTGAAACTCTGCTACAACTGGGGAAAACATAAGTAAAGGATGAATTCATGAAATGTGTTATGTTGACTTAAAGCAGTTTAAAATGTAGACTCTTCCTTCTGATAGCTTGATCATATTTTACTCAGTGCATTTGAGCAAATAAATATACAGAACTCAGCACAGCCTAGCAATTACCAAACTTCCTAGCATCATACATTTTCCACTGCTCCTGAATTTCTCTGTCATTGAGTAATATAATTACCATGCTGGATGTTCTTTATTTTCCACAAGTTATCCTTCATCTCCTGCTTTGCAACGCAGTTGAGAGTATGTTGCTGCATTAAAAATGCTCAATATAAAATGCATATATTCCAGCTTGCTTGTTTAAGAGAAAATATTTTTAATAGTTTGATTTTAACCTGTATGAGTCAGCTTATACTGATTATACAAGAGGGCTATGTTTTTACTATAAATATAACGACAGTGATTAAGTAAGCTAGAAACTAGAAACAGAAAAATGTTAAGTTTAATATGAAGTATAATTCTGTTCCTTCAGTTAATAGTTCCACATATATGTTTGTAATTTTAATAGTAATCATTTTAATAATTATCCTGAGAAAGTTTAGTTTCTGTAACTTGAAAATGTTGAAAAACTTGCATTTGCTCTTATTCTGGAGATTCATAACGTTGAAAATATATTAAAAAGTAATTTTGTTAAATCCAAAATTTAACTAGATATGCCCTTAAAACACTTGAGACAGATAAATTGTCAATAATATTTCAAAGTTATTTTCTCATTTTTTTGAAATTTAGTATCATCAGAAAAAAAAACATGAGGTTGTTGCACTATTATATAGAACATCCCCTTTTGTTTTCTCCATATTCTTCTATGACAATGACTTTCTGTATTTTTATGGAGCAAACATACTCTAACAACTACAAGTTGTCGTCTGATTATAGGAGAGGCCAAATGAATGAAGTTGAGACATTTTGCCACTTTAAAAGTAATATATTTTATTTTAATACAGAATGGGCTGACTAGTTGCCATGAAAATGCATATAAATAAGTAAAAAAAAAAAAGATACCTAAACTGCAAGGTTAGTTTCTGTGATGCAACCATTTCAAAGTATCTATTTTTGAGGTTAACACTTCCATACAGACTACCAGAAATCAGGTCACAAATATAATTCTGAAAGAAACAGTCAACTCTTAAGAGGGTGTAGGATTTATCTCTGCTCTAGCTAGGAAATAATATAATAATAATAATAATAAAAAGAAATATATCATTTCAACATGACTAGACAGCAAAAGAGATTTTTTAATTGGATACCAAAAAAACAAAAAACAAACAAACAAAAGAAAACTAAACCAATCTAAACCTTTACAAACATAGCTAGACAGGATTGTCCTTAACTGACTTAAAGATGCAAGATTTAAGATTAATCATTGTGTTTCCCTGTCTCCTCCCACAATTCTTCATCAAGTTCAGCAACCCTATGAATTATAAATGAAAATAGATAGATAGATAGATAGAGTGTGTATGTCTATAGTTAATAGACACCTATTGTAGATTGATATACATAGTAGATATATACATACAAAATTATGCATATAAAATTTGAGTTATTCACTTAGAGTCAACATCACAGGAACCTGTGAGAGGGTTTAAAGTCACAAATAGTATATTCACTTTACTCTGCATGGATGACTTGAGACTGATCGGGGGTATGCAACACCTAGTGCTGAAAAAGCTGAGTATGTGTGTGTGTCTGGTCTCTGGATTTGTTTTGAGACACCCTAGAAGAGCCCTCTTTACCTATTTCCTGCTGCCTTACTAAAACGGCTCAAGTCAAGCCTCCAGTTCTAGCCGTAGTAAGAGACCAGGCTTTCACTCATTTCACCCTAGAAAAAAGTTCTACATTTTGAAACACACCAAAGTTGAACTTAGTCAAGGAGCCAAATCAAGGAGCACCATCCCAGAGATGAAACCAGGGAATAAAGTATAGCACAACATAAGAAAAAATATCTTATCAAATGAACACTGGTTGAAATTTAAAGAAATTCTTTTTGTGTACCCCAAACTAAAAGTATTCCCATGACTGACATCTCACTTACAAATCTGTTCTACAATGTGACACTAATCAGCAATAAGTGATTAAGAGTACTTTGGTATTATGTCTTTCAAACTAAGAAAGCTCCCCCTCAGACCTCTCTGCTCCCCAGTCCACCCATTCTTCCCTACCACTGCCCTACCCTGCCCCGGTTTGATTTGGTTTTATGGATTTGATCATATGGGCTCCACCAGGGTCATGGAAAAAGCCAGCCCTGATGTCCTTTTTTCTTATACTGTGACATCTGAATTTCTATTTTAGAAAAATGTTGCAAAAGTGACATGTGCAACTCCAAATCTGGGATAATTTATATGAGGAAGGACACACATCTTTCTTGTTGCAAACCTAATAATGAATTATATGCATCTTTGATGTTACTTGCTGGCATCATTGCTACCAGAAGTGTGTACAATATTAGTATTCCTTCAGCTTTGACTAACTTTCTCCTGGTGGTATGCTTAGGAATATAAAGTCACTGAGATTAGTGTGAAAGATGACTAACAAGTTATTTTATAAGGGAAATAAGAAATCTAATATTTTTGAATAGGGTAAGGGTGTGTGTGAGTGTGACTGTGACTATGAATGTGTGTGTGTATGTGTGTATGTGTGTGTGTGGTGGCAAAGCACTGCATTTTCTAAATTTTTTAACTCTTCTACGGAAAAAAAAGAGAAAATAAAATATCTTGTATTCTTCCAAAACATTCATTCCTTATAAAAACAGCAAACCTGAATCCGTATGTATTTTAAGGTCATGCTAAAAACTTGGCCAAAAAATAGGGCTATAATTTTGGAGTTGCTCCTCAAGATTCTTCAATATTTATAAATATTTTCTCCACTTTCAGGGTGCAATTTATTTGATGACAACAATAAGAATAATACTATATATTATCTTTCTCATATATATGTTTAAAAGAAAAGAGTCCAATTCATTACTCTGGGATTACAAACAGGATGCTTTCAATTTCCAAGCATTTTACTAATATTACACAGACCTTAAATTAAGGGTTTTATTCATGTTTGTTTTAGTAGGTTTCTTTTAATTTTATTTATTGCCTTTCCAATATTAAATATTACAGTATAATCATAGAATTGAAATTCCTAAATTATTCTCTCTCTTGTTCTTAATATGCCATGATTCTAAGCTGGTTTTTAGACATAAGTTTTGAATATTCTCAACTGATTCTTGAGATATTCCACAACTGATGAATAAGCCACATTGCATTCAGATTTAGACAATATGCCTTCAGATAAATTTGCTACTAAAATGTATTCTATGATAAAAGGAAACCAGTCTTCAGATAATAATAATGGTTAAGAAGCATATTTGAGAAAATAGAGAACTATTTCACTTTTTTTTTGTTCCTTTCAAACTTTGAATCAAAGCTAAACACTTTCTGAAATACCAGGAATTTCACCAAAACTCTGCAGAAATTATCTTCTGCAGTAGCATCAACTCCAATGACCACTTTTTTATATAGCATTTTCAACTTTCATCCTAAAAATAATGATATTAGCTTAGTCAATGAATTTCTGCTTATTTTTTAAATCATTCTGACCTCTCTATAAAAAAAATTACACATAGTTTTCAAGAATTTAATGAATGTGTCTGTAGTGCAGTTTTACACTAATTACTTTAGACCATGATTATGACTTGTACGTGGAAAGGAAAAATTCAATTTCTAATGAAGCGGTCCATGTTAAGGCTGTTTGTCACATGTGAATTAGTCTTGAGGGCATTTATAAAGTGATACTTGAAAAAATATTTGTGTCCATATCCTCACTAATCAGGGAATTATTAAGCAAAGTTCCAGCACAATTCCTCTATGAGGAGCAAGCAAGTGGCTTGTTTTATTCGTTTCTTTTTTGTTGTTAACAACTGAGTGGGTGTGTATATTCATGCTTAGCCCTGAGGAATAATTCTAATCGATGAATTTTAGAAGAGAATATATCAAAGGCAATGGTGCGTATCTATTGTGAAAGGAAATTTCTAGCAAGTAGGAACTTTTTAAACATTTCAGTGTGGGGATTAGTTCACTTAAAAAGGTAGTTGATTTGGCTATAGTTTCCATTTCTCCCCAGACCCCAAAGCAGACCTATAAATCCTGGAAGATTTGGTGGTACTCTGTATCCAATAATCTAAAAGGAACTAGAGAGCCTGTGAAAATTATTTTTTTCAATGGCTTGCTATTGATATTTTCAATTTTATCATTTAGATATTTTTCCTTCTTAACCTCCTAAATTAGTCCATGCCACTCTCCACTGATGGGCAGGTGTTAAAGAAGAAATAATCTTGAGAAGAATAAATGAATGCATAGCAACTCAATGTGCAGTGAATTGGTGTGACAGGAAGCATTAGAGCAGCACTGATGAGCTGGGCAAAAGGGCAACGACAGCAAATTACGAAATGAGAGGATGTGGAAACTGAAGGAAAACTTTACCTGTTTTACAACTTTGTGCCAGGCTGTCTTCACAAATGAGTAATAACACCATTACTGAATAATTATTTTAAAAGCAGATGGTGAAATGCATTTTAATGCTAAGCTTTTAAGTCTATTAGCATTTACCTTGCATTAATGTAAGTGAAAACATTCAGTCTTTATTGAATCTTGATTGGCTGATTGAAACCATTAAGTGCACCATATTACTCCTACTTTAATGAATTTACGTAACGTTATTTTTACTAATATCTAATTTTATAATTACCAAAACTTATTAAGAGCATATGATAAAAATATAAGTGCTATGGTTCAATAGAGTAATTTCTTTTTCTTGCCTAATTTCTTTGGCTAGGACTTCCACTACTATGTTGAACAGAACAGCAAGAGTGAGGATCCTTGTTCCTGATCTTACAGAAAGATTGATCAGATTTCAGCGCTGAGTATGATGTTCGTGGTGGGCTTTTCATACATGGACTTTATTATTTGAGATGAATTCATTCTATACCTAGAAAATTCGATAAAGGTGCAGCATATAAAATCAGCATACAAAAATCAATGGCATTTATATACACTAACAAAGTATCTGAAAAGGAAATTAATGAAAGAAATCTCATTTGTAACAGCACCAATAAAATTAAAACACTTAGGACTAAACTTAAAGAGGCAAAAGACTTGTACACTGAATATTACACAGCACTGATGACATAAACTAAAGTAGACACACATAAATAGGGAAAGCATTTCATACTCATGGATTAGGAGATCTAATAGTATTAAAATATCTACAGCATCCAAAGAAATCTGCAGATTCAATGCAATCTCTATCAAAATCCCAGTAACGTTTTTACAGAAATAGAAAAAACAATCCTAAAATTCATATGAAACCACAAAAGACCCTGCATATTCAAATTTGAGAAAGAAGAGACATTATGCTTCCTGATTTCAAAATATAGTACAAAGTTATAGTAATTAAAACAGTATTATATGCACATAAAACAGACATATATGTCACTGGAACAGAATAGAGACTCCAGAAATAAGCTCACATGTATACAGTCATCTGGTCTTTGACTAAGTGGCAAGAAAACACAATGAAGAAAGGACAGTTTCTTTAACAAATGGTGTTCTACATGCAGAAGAATAATCCACATGCAAATATCAACTCAAAATGAATTAAAAATTTAAATATAAGAATTACAATTGAAAACTTTTAGGAGAAACCATGGGGCAAATTTCTTGACTCAGGTCTTATCAGTGGCTTCTTGGATATGACACCAAAATCACAAGCAAAAATAGACAAGTGGGAAGATGGCAAACTAAAAAGCTTTATGTAGCAAAGGAAATAATCAACTGAGTGAAAATACACCTTATGGAACAGGAAAATTTTTGAGTACTTGCAAACCATGTATCTGATAAAGTTTTAAAACCTAAAATATATAAAGAGCTCATAAAAATCAATAGCAAAAAGGAATGAAGAAATGAATAGACATTTTGCAAAAAAGACATACAAATGGTTAATAGGTAAACAGGTATATGAAAAGATGCTCAGTATCACTAATCATTAGGGAAATGTAGATGCAGATCACATGAAGGTATATCACCTTACTTGTTAGGATGGCTGTTACCAAAGAAATATAAGAAAACAAGGTTGGTGAAGGAGAGAAATTGGAATTCTCATATACTATTGGTGGGAATGTAAATTGGTACAGCCACTGTGGAAAACAATATGGGCGCTCCTTAAAAAACTAAAACTACAACTGCCATGTGATTTGGGATTCCTACGTCTGTGTATCTTTTCAAAATAATTGAAATTGGAATCTCAATAGATCATTTGAACAGACTAGACAATAGAAATGAAATAGAATCAGCAATAAAACCCTCCCTGCAAACAAAAGTCCAGGACCAGAGGGCTTCACTGGGGAGTTCTATCACACATACAAAGAAGAGCACATACTGATCCTTCTCAAACTCTTTCAAAAGATTGAAGAGGAGTTTGAGATTTGCAGATACTAACTAATGTATATAAAAGAGATAAACAACAAGTTCATACTGTATAGCACAGGGAACTATATTCAATATCATGTAGTAACTTATGGTAAAAAGAATATGAAAATAAATATATGTATGTTCATGTATGACTGAAGCATTATGTTGTACACCAGAAATTGACACAGCATTGTAAACTGACTATACTTCAATAAAATATATAAAAGAAAAAATTTGAATCTCAGAGAGATATCTGGTCTTCCCATGTTCAATGCAGCATTTTTCCCAATTGCCAAGATAAGGAAATAATCTAAATGTTCACTGATGGAGGATGGATGAATGAACCAAGAAATGGTGGGATAGACATATATTGGAATTTTATTCAGCCTTTAAAGAAAAAAAGAAAAAAAATCCCATCATATATGACAGCATGGATGAACTCAGAGGGATATTAGTCTAAGTGAGATAGGCCAGTTACAGAAGGACAAATGCTTTCTGATTCCATCAGTATGAAGTAACTAAAATAAACAAACTCATAGAAACAGAAAATAGAATGGTGATTGCCAGAGAATGTGGGGTGGAAGGCTGATGGGAAGAGAATGAGGGGTCGCTGTTCCATAGGTATAAATCTTCATTTATGTTAATATAAGTAAGTTCTAGACACCTGTACAGTATTGTGTCTTTCCTTAACACTGTATTGTGCATTTAAAAAATTGT
This sequence comes from Vicugna pacos, assembly GCF_048564905.1. NCBI lineage: Eukaryota > Metazoa > Chordata > Mammalia > Artiodactyla > Camelidae > Vicugna > Vicugna pacos. The sequence goes on along the minus strand of NC_132994.1, from coordinate 5,978,354 downwards.
TAAGAAGGTAGTATTCAAATTGTGCTCGTAACAGAATTTAAAAAAGGAAATATTTTCATAAATGTTTTCTTTCCTTATAGATTATATGCAAAAGCCCAGAGTTGTCTATGGCTACCATTTTTATTTAATTATTATATTCTATTACATCATGATTGAAAAATGGTATCATGCTTAATATGACTTTGTCTATAAAACATATTATACATGAATATTAGATAAACTCATCATAGAATCTCTCCATTTCAGTGACTTGGTGCCATTGTCATCCACAGTGTTAACCAACTTGGAATTTCTCTTTATTATTTTTTTTTATTTTACGTTCATTACCGTTAAGTCATTTCAATTGCTCTTTTCACAACATTCTTTATATTTACCTCTTATTATTTTTTCTCACTGGTTAGTTTAATCTGATTCCCTCTTGAATGAATCTATTTATCACAATATATAATATAACACCCACTGGAGAGAACTGGAAGGCTAAGATCCATTTTTATTCAGTTTATAACAAGTTCAGGTTAATTTTTAAAAGGTATGCAGTTGAATACTGTTTGCTTACAATTGTTTATTACAATCTAAGGTATAAATTTGGTACTGAATGTACCTGTACTTCCAAGTAAACTACAGTTAGGGCTCCTAGAAAAAAAAAGTGACCATGCTTTCAGTATTTTTATGACCATTTAATTACCTGCAGAGTTTTATAATCTGAATTCTTTAAGTATTTTGTATTTTCTTATCTATATTTTATTTGAAGCCTTTTAAAGGTTGATAGCAAATGAAACACCTTCACTATTGGAAATATGGGTTAGGCAGCTTTAAGTGAAATTGGTTTTCCCTTTGATATATAAGTAAAAGTTTATCCAAGTTTCAGGAAAAACAGATGTACATTTCTTGTGCATTTCTTGTTGCGCTTTGCCAACAAGGGGAAGAGTGTCATGTCTGCCTGCAAGTTTCCTCTCACATCCATTCACTGTCCTCATACCTTTCTCCATATTCAAACTCTCCAAAGTTTCCCTGCAGTCACCTGTCTTCCATCCTTTAATCTAGCAAGATTAGCTTTTTACAAAAAGTATTCCAGAGGACATTAGCTCTAGAGTGTGTAAATCAGTGATATGCTGAAAAAAGTGTTAGTAGGCACACACATTTATAAATAAATATAGAAAATGATCAAGGATTTTTCTTTATCACAAGGACATTAACATGTTAATACATATAATAATAATTGAAATGGAAGGGAAAAAGGCAACAAATTTTCACCGAATAATTTGACTGTGGAGAAACTTCCACTCTCCTTATTTCAAGGCACACAATTTGGGAATCTATGTAGACTTTGAATCTGTGTGGATCAAATCTGTATTCCTTTTCCAATGTCACATGTAGTTTATAATATTTAGATTTAAAATTTGCCCTGATTCTCTACACCAGCATGGAAGACAGAGAATATATAATTTATTACCCAGTTGACATGAACAGATTTGTATGCATGAGAGTTAGCATGAATGTGGCCATGAAGTTATGACAAAATGTCACACATTTCACACAGCAAAGCAAACAATAACTTCCTTATCCTTGAGAAACAAAAGGGGCTCCCTCTTGTGACAATATTCTGTAAGTCTTCTGAGAGACCCCTGAGCTACTAATTCCAAAGGTATGTTTTTACAAATCTAGAGGTTGGGGTCACCTCTAGAATACCTAGATAGCCCTTGGAGATTTGTCTTCACTGTAAAAACTAGCAACTAAGTTTACCCCTCGAGGTATTCATTTCTACTCCAAAAGTTAGACTGAAAACTCAAGATTCACTCTGTCTCCAAAGAAACATTCTGAAAAGGAGTGGTAGAAGAGGGTAATTTATTTTCCTTTATAAACACAGAAAATCAGCATTTCCAATTGTCCTACGGGTTTTAAATTCAGAAAAGTAAGCCCTTCATTGATTTTTTTTTTCATATTCTTGCCTAATTAAATCAACTCACTTCTGAGTATTCTACTTTATCAAGCACTATTTTTCACCCAGTACATTGCTATATAGAGTGGGCCCTTAATAAATATTTTTCAATAACTCACTTACTAAAGTAAATTTCATGAAAGTTCTGGAGCGAAAATTGCTCTGAAATCTCTAAGCATAACATGGATGAAAATAAATCACAGCCACCTTAATACTGAGATAGTATATTTCTTATAATGTTGGATTATTATATAAAATGTCATCAGATTGGTAATAGAGATTAATTCAACAAAATGAAGTTCCTATGTCATATATTTTAGATTGCAATTTCACATTGTACTCTCACTGGTAAATCTCTTACAGTGAATGAATTTATCCAATAAAATAAGTTTAAACTGAATTCATAAGACATTATGTTGGGCTAAAGAAACGCTAAATAATGTCCATGTTTCCTATGCTAAATATTTTTCCTGCTCTTTATAATTTAATTAATGTAAGAATGTACCAATTGCCAACACGTTGAGTTTGCTGACAATACCAAGTTGAGGAAGCACTGGACCAAAAAACAAGCAGCTAGTGAAATTAAACAGAACTATGATCTTGTCTGCTATGTAACTGCTAACACAAGACGTTACAAATGCTACAGAATTGTGATTATAAATATTGTAAGCACTTTCAAAAATGTAGGATGTTTTTAAATTTGGAGGAAATAATGGATTTGAGGCCACTCACTTTCCAGGGAGTGAAGAAAAGGGGAAAAATTTGAGGGATCTTTTGTGTACACCAATTAGAGAAACCTCAAAACACCAAGTACTTATTTTTTTTTTTTTTTGGATTAGAGCCACAGAGGTAACTGAATTGACTGAAAAATTGTCATGTATTCTAAAGTAACACAAATGCTATTTATCCAGAAGCATACCAACAACAAATTAAAGAATCCAATTAAAAACTCTAAAACTTAGAGCCAATCCCAAACTATATAGCTGTTACCAGATTTTTCTACTCCATATTTCTACATCACCACTGTAAGAATTAAGAATTAATATCCAGGTTGCGACTCTTTAAGAATGTCATGAATCTGTGGGATTACAGAGGATAAGGGAGCATTAGTAGTCGTCAAGTCTGATGCCCTGTATTAGGATAACCGGATAAAATGTCCTACAAGTAGTGGATACAAAGGATTCTAGGAAGAAAAGCAATGTAACTGCTCACATGCTAGATGTTTTTCTGAAGTTTTCATTGCCATGTAATTCACACTAAATAGGGTTATTCCCCCCAAAGTACTTATAACTATGAATTAATTTGATAACATCCATTGTCTTTATATTATTTTGTTAGGAAATGTGATGCATAAGTATTTGGTATGTTTATACTTCCTTTTCTCCTTTGAGTTGTTTATTAGCTAACAGCACCATTAAGATTTTTAATTATGTCCTGTTAACTGTCAGAAAGTGAAGGGTTTGGTTTCTAATGCTGTTGGGAGCAAGATTCAATTTACACTGCAAGAGACATTTTCTACAGGTCTTCAATGAAAAAAAAAAGAATAAAAATGAATGTTCTTTAAAAGAGAAAAGAAAAGAAAAATTGTAGAGGATATCACCAAACTTATGTACGCCCTTTGAAGGATTCCACTTAAAATAGAAATAGTATAAACTGAGCACCAGAGAATATATCCATACTTGACTTCTTCTGCATCAAATATAGTTCAAATGCTAATGGTACATAAGGCCCTCTGCTAAATGGTACAATAAATTAAAATAAATAAAGTGCAAAATGCAATCTATAGTTTCAATGCAAGTATAATTCAGGGGCGTGAGTGGGAAACAGACATATAAGACAGATCACTGCTATTTAACGTGCTAAGTGATACAGTAGCTATGAACAAAATGCTAAGAAACATACTACAGGGGACTAGATACCCATGAGGATTATGGGAAAGGAGACTCAGGAAAAGTGATGTCAGAAATGAGCTGTGACGATAAGGAAGACTCTCCCAGACAGAGAAAGAATACTGAGGAAAATTACTTCCAAGAAGAGAGAATAGAGTTGCACACACATAGTCTCACACACATACAGAAATACAAATTGATTTTTTTTCAAAGAGCCTCAGAAGTAGTGAACACCCAGCCCTCTTAGAGGGCTCAGATCTTAATCTTTAAGAGATTTTCAAGTGTGCAGAGAATATGAACCAGAGTGTTCATGATGACAGCTTCTAATATGGATTTTTTTAAGGCACAGAGATTTCGGGGAATCCAACTTTGTATTTCTATCCATTTCCTCAGAACCACAAAAATCTCCTCTACTAAATTACAGCGTTTCATAGACAGTTTTAAAAATTTTATTTTGTTTTATTCATACATTGCTTATTGAGAGGGTGGCCACTGTTTAAGGGTGAATGATGGTCATGTCATTCTTTGATTTGTTTTTACTTCTGAGTCAGAGATTCAGCATAAGTAAGATTATATCAAAGAATTAAAAAACAGAGGTTGAAAGAGTTGTAGTCAATGAGAACTTCAATTAAAGTTTTAACTCTATTCAAATTAGTAAAAATCTTTTAGTTCTCAAACACATGCGAGTATCAAAAGGGCCATGAGTCTGATATTAAGGGGAAGTTATGTTAAGATTAAATACAAGAAATTATAGACAAATTATTTTTTTAACATTTTTTATTGATTTATTATCATTTTACAATGTTGTGTCAAATTCCAGTGTTCAGCACAATTTTTCAGTCATTCATGGACATATACACATTCATCATCACATTTTTTTCTCTGTGAGTTATCATTACATTTTGTGTATATTTCCCTGTGCTATACAGTGTAATCTTGTTTATCTATTAAAAATATGGAACGCTTCACGAATTTGCGTGTCATCCTTGCGCAGGGGCCATGCTAATCTTCTCTGTATCGTTCCAATTTTAGTATATGTGCTGCCGAAGCGAGCACTATAACAAAATTATTTAAAGCATTTCTCTCTGAAGTATTTTGTTGCTTCAAAGAAACCCTGGTTATAAAAACTGGTGTCTGTGATTGTTTCTCATCAGAAGAATGTGAATGTTTCACTAAATACAGATCTAAAATTCTTTAGATTATCTCCTGAATTACAGACATACACATAAAAACTAATGACATTTGTTACTTCTTCTTTAAAGGACACAGGTGTGTATGATACAGTGCAAGCGTTTGTAACATGATTTGGAAATGCAATTATTAAAATGCCAATATTTTAGAAACAATTTGCATTAAAATTTGAATGCATTGCATTGAATTACCTATAAAAGGAAGAACACAAGTGAAAAATTTATAACAACTCCAGCCATCATATTAAAATTTATTTCTTCTTCTTCACAGAAAATTACAAATACATTTAAAAATAGAGCCTGACATCTTAAGAAAGTGGATTCTCAACATAATTCTTCATGGAAAAAACAAAAGCAAAAGTAAAAACAATGACTCCACTCTTCTTTGATTAACTTGCTGAATAAATGACATAGAAAAGTTTTACACAATTCAAAATTAACAATGTTCCTTATCTAATTAAATACACTTTAAATATACAGTCAACGTAAACATAGGTTTATTAGTATAGTGAATTCACATAACTTTCTCTTTTGAAAAATAGCACTTATTAATACAGTATATAATACATCTATTTAAACATTTACAGTTAATTTTTATTAAAATCTGTTTATTTCCCTTAGTAAGATTATTTATTATTTTTAAAAAAGAAAATTTATAGTAAATACAAAATGAGCAGTGCAGGTATGGAATATACTCAACCAAAAAGGAAAAAGTAAATGGGGATATTTGTTTTTCAATCTAATCTTCGAGGATCTGACTTAAAAGTACTTTATTTGACATATATTATAGTCACTCAATTCTTCACTCTTTAAGATAAACAATTCAAATACAAATCTATCAATGAAAAATATTAGCTTAGTAAATACTTTTTAAATTGATGTACAAGTTGATGAAAAATATTAGGTAAATATTTGAATATATTCCAAAAATTGAAAGAGTTAACATAAATAAAACTTCCTTTATGGTTGGCAATTTCCATCTTTAAAACAAAACTTAATACCTAGCCAACAAACAAAAAAATCTAAGTTTCATTTTCATGAATATAAAGTTATTTTTTCATTCTTTTAAAGAATCCTTTTAAAGAATTGACCTCTCTTCATGAACACAGTTTTTAAGTCAAAGGGATAACTAACTAAACAAATTAAAAATTGTAATGTTTATGCTTAATCTTTTCCCAAAGAACTTTTTTTTAAAACACAGGATGAGGATTTTGTTAGGCATTTTTCTAGATAATCTTATATTTAAATGAGACAATGTTAGATTTATCTCCTAACCATCCTAGGGAGGTGCGTGCTTTTAGTCCTCCTACTTTAAAAATCACAAACTACAACTTTTAGAGAGTAGATATAATGCCCAGGATACATGGATTTGTAAGTGGTTGAGCATATGGGGTCGAAACAAGTTTGCTTTCATTTCCTTTAATCCTTTTCTTAAGCATCAGATTGACATTGCAAAAAAAAAAAAAAAATCTTGCCCTAAGGAACAATTTTGGACTTAATATGAAACATTGCACTAACATTTTTAAAACTGCACATTTGTCTTGAGGATGGATTTATTTTTTATCGTTTTGTGGAAGACTCCCATAAATCATTTATATTTGAAATGCTGATTTAACATCATAATCATTTTCCTCTCCCAAGAAACTTCTTCACAACTAAGTTAATTCATCTTTGTTTAGTTATGTTTTTATAGGAGAAAGGGCTGCTTTTATTTGACAAATGAAGCACTTCAGAATTTAATATGGGGTCGTGGTTTTAATGGTGTGATTTCCACCATCTCCGTGCTCAGATAGAGGATAAATAGTTTTGAGGTTTGAAATAAGGCTGAAAAGTTAAAAGCTTGATTATATGACCATGAAAGAAATGTAGTAAGTAAGTGTGATTCTTAAAGTGAGTGATCACATCTTTTAAAGGTTTTTCTTTATAAAAGCACATTTTTATATGACCAAAATGACTAAAAGTGCTATATGCAAACCAAATAACCTAGTGGGGCTTAAATCCATATAATGAATTAAACAGATATCTCATTAGGTGTCATGAATTGAAGTCACCTTTAATTAAACCTGAGCTTGGAAATATACTTAGGACTAAGGGGTCAGGATAGTGACAGATGAAGCAGCATTTCTGAAGTAGGAATCCACGGAAGGCAACTTCTCCAATATATCCTCTCCCTCCTCTGCCAATGTTAAGTGATCAAATTATCTTAGGAAGTACTGCAAATAAAAATTCCTCCACCAGGATCATGATACCACAAGTGTATTAATGTTCACTTTAAAAAAAATTAACATCATTTAAATCAAAATATTTGACTATGTAATTTTTCATTAATCACATTCTTAAATTCATCTCAATATTCTGTGTAAAATCATTTTTTAAATGTTGCTGTGAAATAGATAGATAGACAGGTAGAGAGATAGAGAGAGAGAGAGATTATCTATAGTGATAAACCATTCATGTAATTACAAAGCATTTGTTATGTGCAGGATAATGTGTTGAATACTTTAAATAGATTCTCTTATACAATGCTCATAATAATCCTGAGAAGGAATTCATTGCTGTTTCTATTCTCAGGGGGAAGAAATCAATCCTATGGTTATTAAAGTGACAGGCTCCAAGTCACACAGTTATCTGGGAAGGTAAGCATATACTGTCTCCAAACACAGAACTTAAAAGGGAAATTTAGTAATTTCTTTATAATAGTAGATATTTTATTAGACTGATACTTTACATTGCTTAGAAACATTTGGTATTCATAACCCTGACACAGTGGTAAAAACACCAGCGAGGTAGTCTCATTAGGTGCTCCTTCCAAAAACTAGAAAAAATAATTCTAAAAATTAATTTGCATGTGTTACAACAAACATTGTCACTTAGGAGATGCAGGCTCAAAACAATATTTTAAATGATTTAGGAAAATGACTTCTTAATGGTAGTCCAAATTATAGTGCAAATAAATATGATAACCTTCAGAGTATGAACCACATTGGCTAAGGTGACCTTCTTTTTAACTGTTACGTTCTAAGTGACTATGCAAAGGTTTTGATATGTCTTTCATGATATCTGTTATTTCTATTTCTTCCTTCTCATTTTCCTTACAGGTCTTTGAGTTATAACCTATGTTGTAATTGACAATGATGTATATCCCATCTTGTAGATTATAGTTTTAAAAGGGATATGTCTTATGCAGGCATCTTTTCTTACAGCTGTGTTCATAGTGATCATGTTATGGAGAACTATAAAACCCTACGGCTCACACTGACTAACTCTTTTTGGGGGAGGGGAGTTGATTTTAGCTGACAGTGTACGACACATGAAAGCATGGCGGATCCAGGACCTAACTCAAGTACCCACTCAGTCACATGCTCTTCCTTTGATGCCATATTTATTCCAACTTAAGGATTCATGTATCCTACTTTGTCATCAGTGTAACCAAACAGACCCTATAGGGCCTTCCCAGGACAGACTCGTCCCCTGTATTCTCTACTTTAGCTCCTTTCTGAAGTACCGAGATACTAGTATCTGATACACATTCTTGAGTTGTATTACAGCTGCCAGCTGATGACCATGAGCAGGTAGCCTCAGCACTACTGGCTCCTAAGGACTGATGTTAACTCCTGTGACCCCACCCTGTTACCTCGCCATCAATCAATCAGAGACTTGTGCACAGGCTGATCACACTCCCTGGGATGCCCCTCTCTCAGCTAGCCTTTAAAATGCTTTGCAGAAACCCATTGGGGAGTTCCGGTGTTTTGATCACAGGCTATCTCTAGACTCCTTGTCTGTCGCCTTTGATAAACACTGCACTTCCCTTCACCATAACCCAGTATTCATAGTCTTTAGTAGGTGTGGGTGAACAGACTCAAGTTTGGTTTGGTAACATCAAATGCATTGTAGTAGTCCTGGAAGGGCAAGAAAATGACCATGATAAGTACACAAAATGCATACAATAACCAAATGTAATGTGTATCCATAATTATTAATATTAAATGTGCAAATAATTGGTGTGAATGAAGAGAAATTGATTTGCCACATATGAAGATGTGGGGACACTGCTTTCAGTGTGTACACAGGAGCATATGCAGTGTCTCAAAGACACTTTTAATAAGTCATTTAAAAATGCTTTATACTTTATAAGAGGTATAGAGAATTCTGAAATAGCTTCAAAGTGAATATTAGAATAAATATAAATAAGAAATAAAGTTTATCTCTAATTTGCCTTTCACACTTATTGCATTTATAATTAAAACTTTATGTTAATTATGGTGCAGATAAAAAGTCTCCCAAAATCTCTTTGATATAAAATATTTAACATCCTTTTAGATAAATCTTCAGAGTTGCTTCTTCATTAAAATAGTTTATTCTAATGTATTACATTTATGTATCTTTCTATAATATCACAGTCACAAAATGTGTGTCGGTTTGGATTATGGCTTATCTTATGAAAATTCTTTTACATACTGAAATTAATTCTTAGGGAACATTTGAAGAATTGTCATTGAAACAAGACGATTTATATGTTTTCATGGAGAAGAATTGTGAGCAAAGATACTCTGACATCTTAATATGTAAGGAATAGGCAGAGGTCTTACACTTCATGGGGATATTCTGTAATATGTGTCAAAAATTACATATGTTACAAAAGTTTAATGCTTAGCCCACCTTCTATTTACATCATAGTCTTATTTAGATTTCAGTGTGGTTGTAAGCCGAGCTTGTATCCTCACCACCAAAGTGGAGATTGAAGACTTTTTTTTCACGAAACTGATTATCTCAAAAGAAATTTAGCCAGTTAGTGAGTGTTGCTCATGCATACAACTTCCAGCTAAGGTTTTCATTCTTAAATATAAATAGATTGTCCAAAAAGTGAAAAAGCAACCACAGATTGGGAGAACATACTCACTATTTGTATATCTAACAATAGAATCCAGAACATATAAAATATATATTTGAATATTCCAATATAAAAAGAGCTTTTAAAAATCAGTAAGGAAAAGAGAGACAATTCAATAGAAAAATAAGCAAAAATCTTGAACAGGTTTTTCAAAAGAGATATAGCGAATGCCCAATACACATATGAAAGGTGTTTAATAGCCTCATCTAGTCATTAGGGAAATGCAAATTGAAATAATAATAAGATGCCACAAAATACCTACAAAAATGACTAATATAAACTTTTTTGGAATTAGCGAGAATTGACAAGGATATGAAATAAAAATAACTCGCCCACATTAATGATGGAATCTAAATTGTCACAACTTAATAATTGACAATGTGTATATCATATGATCCAGCAAAACTACTCCTAGTAACCCAAACAATTTGCATATGATCACAAAAAATTTACAGGAATGTTGATAACAACACCATTTGTATTAGCCTTAAGTGGAGACTACCTATATAGTCATCAACTAAACAGATGAAATCATCATAGTATATTCATACATTGCTGTACAGCAATGAGAATGCACACTCTAGAATTACATGCAAGAGTATGAATAAAACATAATGTTGATTGAAAGACATTAGATATAGAAAATGTACATAGCATATGATTTTATTTATATAAAGATGAGGAGAGGATGAGGACAGTTTCAAAGGTGATGATAAAGTTCCATTTCTCAGTCTGTGTACTGGCTGTGTGAATGTAGCATAGTTGCCTCTTTTTATGTTATTTGTCAGTAAAAATTTGATATTTTTGTTTTTCTCTCACTTTACATATGCATAGGTGCATATATTTATACATATATGTACACACACATATATATGCAAATGTAAACAAATGTATAGATCAAGAAAACAATACATCAAAACTAGAATGAGAAGAGAATACAGAGAGGAACTAACGAAAAAGGAGAATTTTTTTTGGACTGGAAATACAGTTAATATTTTCTGAGTCACAAGATAACATAAATTGAGACCAAATCAATACAAGTGCTAGAAGACAAAGTTGAGAGAATGTCCCAGAAAATAAAATTAAAAAATCAAAGGATAAAGAGATGGAAAATAGCAAGAGAAAATGGATAGGTAGGTAGATTTAGATAGAGGTAGATATTAGATATAGATATCTATTTTAGTAAGTGATTATTAGTCCAAGGAAATCAACATTTGAATAATGCAACTTCCAGCCAAACAGGAAATAAACTAGAATAAAAAAATACATTACAAGATTTATAATACTGGAAAATTCCCAGACCTGAATGACAAGACTTATATGACTCATTGAACTGCCAGTAGAACAAAGGGTTTGGGGATGAGGGAGTGAGTCTTCATGCACTGGTTCACATATCTAACACCTTCCAGACAGCAGAAAACAAATGAACATTTACAAACAGCTGGATCACAATCAAAAGGCAGAATAAGGACCTTTACAGACAGCCAACAGCTCTGGTCACTGGAGATGTGTGTGCTCTGCAAAAATGGCAACTCTATGATAAAAAAGGAACTAATGGAATCCAACAAGGAAAGACATGGAGCTTTTTCAGGGGATAATAATAAGGGTAAAACCAGGAAAAGAGCTGGGAACAGGCTTAGAAATGATATACGCCAGGTTGGACAAGGAAAAAAAAATGAGGAGGGTAAAGAAGGCAGGTAAAAAAATAAAACAGATATATTTCCTTATATATTTGGATGCCTTGAAAAGAAAAATACCCTTTTGTCAGGATTGTATGGATGAATTACTGCATAAAGTAAGTAAAAAGTGAGATAATGACTCAAAGAGGAAATAAAGTTGAGCTCAAGAGAAAAATTGACATCACACACCTCAGTGTTGAATATTATTTGTATAGACATAAACATGTAATCATTAGTCTAGTGATTTTACAAATCATTTTGATACACTTTTGGAACTTTTGGAGGAAATGAAGGAAAAGAGTAAAGTCCTTATTTTCTAAGATAATAATAAAAAAGTCATAAAAGTAATAAAAATTAATAAAGTCTCAAGGAAAGTATATTGATAAAATATCTTAAAATATGGGTGTAATTGTTCCAAGTTACAAATTCTTAGAGGAAAATTTGACTGGGATCCACTGGACAATACCTACCCTGAAAGAGGGTGTGGAGGGAAGGAGCAAAGCACATGAACTTGAATCTTCCCCTTAAGGACACGCACAGCGTCTTTGATCAAAGCTTTTCAGGACAGTTAGACTGACTTCAACATAGTTTCCTCTTAGACACTAAAAATAAGGCACAAAGTTAAACCCAGTTTTAATTATCTTAAATAGGAAAAAAATCAACCTAAATGCTTTTATTCACTTGCCTTTAAAGTGCCAAAAAAATTAATAAAATATGGAGAAACCAAATGGTTAACCAAAAATGACTATGAAAACTCATAAATAGATAACAAATATGGATTCAGAAGGATCTTATCTTCTAAAAATATGTTTCTTGCTAGTTTTTTTCTTTTTGTTTTGGCCTGGAATGCTTAAATGATTGGTTTTCCCCATCATACACATTCAGTTCAATGGACCCCAAAGAGTTAGAGCATACAAACACATTAGCTACACAAATAGCCCCCAGACAAGTTCAGTTCATGCCAGGAAAATATTACATAACTAATTGGTAGGGGAAAGTAGAAATATCTTTGTTTCTATCCCTATCCTTTCATATTATTTTCAAAAAGTAAGCTGAACATGCCCTTGTCAAAAATACCCTGTGATCCAGTTGTCATACAGAATATATTTTGAAGGATAAGCTGAAAATCTTTTCCAATAAAAACGTTCTCATTATATATTTTATTTTATTTAGCAGCATGTTAGAAATGCAAATATTCAGTTACAATTTCAGTGAGGCATTCCAAGACATTGGCAGTTCATTAAGCAGTTCTAAGTAAAGCAAAAATGCTATTTTTAAAAGAAAAAAACAAACAAACCTGAGATGTTTATTTGCTTAAAATTCTCCCAGGTGAGGGATCAGGGATGCAAAGTATTCAACGCGGAGCTGCATCATTTTATCGGTAAACCAGGAATCTTCTTCATTAGCAAGCTCTGTCCTTCTCTGCCAGTTACTCTCATTTTCTGAACCTAAAATTATTTTCATCCTGAAATAAAGATAAAAATACCACCATCTCATTTTTCTGTTTCGTAAGATGCTATGTGAATGACTTGCATAAACCCTGGTGAATAATAAGAAAGTTCTGCTTTGATTTTGGTATAATAAATTGAATATAAGAGCATTTCTTATAAGTATTTCTTACATAAGTCTCCTTCTCTGAATCTTACACAGAGTAGTGAGTGTGGCATAGGGGCTTTGAGGTAATCACTGTGAACTTCACTTCCTGGTATTTGTGATTTTGTATGAAACCCTCCAGTTGAAGGTGGGTGTGACTGGTGACTTGTTTCTAACCAAGGAATGCAGCAAAGATGATGGTGTGTGCCTGATTACATATTCATGATTACATAAGAGTGGAGTATCTCTCTTGCTGGAATCTCTTTCTCTGCTGCTGGTTTTGAAGGAGCAAGATGACCTGAGTCCTATAGTTGCCAGTACCCCTGGAGATCTTAGAAGCAGATCCTTCCTTGCTTCTGATGAGAACACAGAACTGACCAACACCTTGATTGCAGCTTTGTGATACTCCAAGCAGAGGACTCAGCTAAGCTTGGACTTACCCAGCCTCTTGACAAATGAAAGATAGGTAATAAATGTGTGTGGTTTTAAGCTGCCAAGTCTGTGGTGATTTGTTATGCAACACAGAAAACCAATCTAATAAATCATTCATAGTATTTGATTCCAGGTTGAAAAGTCCACATTAACCCATTCCCATTTTTTCTTTATTTCTTCTCATAATACAATTCTCCTTCATGTGTCAAATTTGATCACCAACCTACATGTCCTATTCAAGCTCAGTTCACATGGAACATCTTGATATATTTTTCCCCAAGATAGAAGAAAGGACTACCTTTCCTAAAACAATATGCATGCTCATCCACAGTTGAACAATTCCGTGTTTTTTTTTTAACTTTAGGACATTTTAATGCCTATAATAAACAAATATGTGTAGAGTTCTCCAAAAGGGAAGTATATAATATTCAACACTGTGAAATTGCTTGATCAAGTGAGCTCCTCAAAGCGCCTATAAACAGCTCATGGGACATTGTGCTGCTTAGAATAGTTTATGAAATACAGGTCCAGACTTCCTGTTGGTCAGTATATTAAAGCAAGTGATGAATGATGTGAAATATCAAATGATATTGATTCTTCTCCCACAGAGTAAATTATCCATAAATGAGAAAAATTAGTCTTTTATTGAAATTCTACTACAAATCAGACACTGTGCTAAACTGATTGCACTGATCAGATCATTTCTTCCTCAATGCAATACTGTGAGGAGATACTATTCCCACTCTGACAGCTTTAGATGTTGAAGATAAATGGAATGACGGACTTGCAGGAGGTCCGCATCTCCCCAGTGTCAAAGCTTGTATTCAAACTCAACTAGTCCTAGATCCTAAATTCAGACTCTTCTCACCACATAATTCTTTTTACATTTCAAAGGACATGCATGGGCAAGAATATCTATTTTGTTTGTGAAACAGAATAGTTAATTAAGAAGTTATGCAGTTAATGAGTACTTAGTCCCATTTGGCAAATGAATATTGTTTCATTTATATAATTAAATGATAGTTAGAAACTCACTAAATCCCATAACAGAGTCCCAGTTAACAATCAGTGTTTCTTTGATGCTTTCTGAGAAACACCACTTACTGATAATGACTTTTTTTTCCTTTTGTATTAGTTAACTACATTTTAAAACATCTGCATTTTAAAGTTTGGTTCTATATTAAAAAATCTGGCAAGTCAATATTAAAAGAACATTTTTAATGCCCACCTGCCCAACTTCAAACATAGATAGGTAGATAGAACAGCCTCATGCAGCACATATCTGCTCAAATGCTTGATTGGCACCTTTCTCCAAGGTAACGTTAGGGACTTTGCCTAAGGAAACCCATCCTAAACTCAAGATTCAACAAAATCTGCAGTACTATCTTTAAATTTCATGTGAATTTTAAATTCTAATCCATGTTGATTTCAATGCAAAATGTTTAGAATTATTTCAAGAGCAAAGACTCTTACAATTAGTCTATTGATTTGAAAATTAGCATGTGCTGAAGAGAGCTGAAAACTCATCTCAAGATAAACATCCTGTTAATTTCTTTTCTGTCCTCGGATTACAATATTTGAGACAAGAGACTCCCACAAGTATATGAACACAAATAGATAACATTTCCGCCCACTGCTTTATGAGCCATGTCAAGATAACCCAGGAAAATTGTTTCAATCCTACCATCAATAAAAAACATTCAAGATACTGTGAACAAAATGTTTGAAAAAAACAAATGCATTGTCTTTTGAAAAAGATAGCTCACTAATTTCATACAGTGGAGTAAAAGAATCTCTGATTCATTGATTAGTCTCTTTTCCTATCCCCAGGGGGAAAATGAGTCCAAGAACTTCGTTTTAGTGAGGGTGGATGAGTAATGATCTTTATTTTAGCATCGGTTTTCATTGCATGGAAACAAATTGAGAGCTTTGGATGACTCACAGATCTCATGAGAAACTGTTAGCCAGCTATCAAACCTCATTTCCATGGTAGAGATCTATTAACAATTCATTTTATTCAGAGCTGTCTTATGTTTGATGACTTGTCTTCACTCTTGAATAAATATCTCCTAAAGAAGTTGAATTTGAAATATATTTTTTCATAAATAAAGAAAAATTTATATAACTTACCTGAGTTTTAACCATATACCTCAAAATTCATACTCTGTTAAGAAAAAAACTAAGAACTTTGAACAAGACAGTATAGTGTGTTCATCCATGAATCTCTGCCAAATATATAAAAATATGAACATGATACAATTTAAAAAAAAACACATATCTGAGTTAAAAAAAAATCCCTAGCACTTGTCAAAGCCAAAATTGCACTAGACAAAGTTAAACAGGCAAGAAAAACTATTCATGGCAATAGGGGAGAGAAATCAGAATGTAGTCTGAGCTCAACTCTACTTAAAGTGCTAGAGAAAGCTCATTTGGGGTGAGGTGGTTGCATTCTGGACTATCTGTGTTTGTTACTTCGCCTTATTCAAAGGAAAAGTGAACTTTCTTGTACATTCAAGACAGGAGGTAGTTTTACAACATGGAGCCAGGAGTGCATTGAAGTCATAACTCCTGCTTCCCATAGAGACTGGGGAACATGGGTCATCTTCTGAGGATTGGCTCCCGGCTCCTGGAGGAAGATCGTATGGGATTGTAAAACTAGCAAGAGGCTCTTAAAAATGCTTACATTTCAAAGGGACAGTTAAAGAATCTCTAAGGACACATTTTCTGAAGCCAATGCTTTTATGAAAAGAGAGGAGGCAGCTGCTATAATTAAGCTCTCTGGATTCTGTAAGGGCCAGTGTGAGAGGGAGGACAGGGCCTAGATGCAAGAAGAAGCCTGTCTAAAATTGTTCAAGCTGAGAAAAACATTAAGGCCTACTTGTTCAGCCTAAAAAAGGAAAAGTGATTGTTTTTGAATCCATCAGTCAAATGAGGCCAAATTTGAGAAACTAACAGAAGTTTGATTTCTGAAGGGAAATGGGGCTACAAATGATCCACATGGGATATGTGTCTGAACCAGCATCACCGCTTTGTACACTGCTTCATAGGGCCCCCTCCTTCACATGATCTGAGGCTAATAAAATGTAGCAGTTATGGGTTATAACTATTTCTGAGTCTAGGAAGGATTAAAGACAGACATAGAATTAAATCCAGGAAGTGAAGACAGCCAATTACAATTCTCTGACTAGATCTGCAGGATTTCCAGTACCACCTTGGGGTAGGAGTCTTTGACCTTTATAAAAACACATTCTGTGGATAAAGAAGCTGTGACATACACACACACACACACACATACACACACACACACACACAATGGAATACTACTCAGCCATAAAAATAATAAAATAATGCAGCAACATAAATGGACATAAAGATGGTCATTCTAAGTGAAGTAAGCCAGAAAAAGAAAGCAAAATACCATATTCTATCACTTTTATGTGGAACCTAAAAGAGAAGCACAAGTGAATTTATTTACAAAATAGAAACAGACTCAACAGATATAGAAAACAAACTTATAGTTATCAGAAGGCGGAAGGGGGTGGGAAGGGATAAATTGGGAGACTGAGATTTGTGGATACTAACTACTATATATAAAGTAGATAAACAACAATTTTCTACTGCCTAGCATAGGGAACTATATTCAGTATCTTGTAGTAACCTATGATGAAGAAGAATATGAAAAGGAATATATGTATATATGTGACAAACATATGCTGTACACCAGAATTGACACAACATTGTAAACTGACCATACTTCAACTTAAAAAAAAATGGTTAAAAAAAGAATCATCAGCAAGTCTCTCTCTCCCACACACACACACACACAAAACAAAAACAAACAAACAAAAAAATACATTCTAAATGGTGGATAGGCAACTGGTAGTGTTACCAGGAAAAGAAAAATAAGAATTACCTCTATTCTTAGTCACCCAAAAAAAAAAAAGAATTTTTGACAAGAGACAAAAAGTGTGATAAGCAAGATTTTTATTAGTGAAGTAAAAAAAAAAAAAAAGTGAAAGCTAGTACAATCCCAAGAATTGGGAGCAGGCCAATCCAAGAGAGGAAAAATGGCGCTGATCCCTCGTTTTTCCTGTTTTTATATCCTGGTTTCATAATTGATTGATTGATTGATTGATTGATTGACAGCTCAGGCTCCTCATGTTCTGGATTGTTCCTTTCCCCTTCCTCTCCTCCTGCCCAGTGTTCATTTCTATCTAAACTACCTAACAGTAGTGTTACCAGGGAGTAGGTTCTTATTGCAGAAAGAATTCAGAGACAAGACACAGAGATCAAGAAAGCAAATTGGAGGTTGATTAAGTGATAGTACACTCTCAAAGGGAGAGCAAGCTGACTCAGATGAGTAGCAGTACTGAGTTTCATTTGCAAGCTGCTCATGTGGGGTGTAAAAATGAATGGGGGGAGTGTTCATTGGGGAGGGAGGAGTTTTGGGTCATACTTCCTGATTTCCATTCCAGCTCCACCTTCCCGAAGGGAGGGGCGATTTTTGTTCTTATTTATTTTGGATCGGAAGTGTCATGGCATCAGTGCATGATGGTGCTTCTTATCTGTGAGGTTTTTTTTTTTTTTTCTTTTTTTTCTTTTGTGATGAGGGAATAATGAGCAAAAGGTTACATATGGGCACTGGAGATTCCTGCCTTTCCCCACCTTTCTTTGTCAGCCTCCAAGACCCCTGTCACCTCAAGATACATGGCTTCCTGTCAGTCTAGAGTTCCTGCTTTTCTTTGTTAGCCCAAGGACACTCATTGTTCATAAAATATACGGTTTTCTGCTGTTTGTCCCATGCCTCGCAGAAGAAACAATAAACCCAAGTGTTTAAGATCAGCAAGGGTATCCTTGTGAGGTTTAGGAGGAGATAAGGTCAGAGATGTAATTGTCATTTCGTGTAGGACTTGGAAGGATTTGAGTTTAGGGAAAGTCATGAGCAGAGGAGTTTCATGATCTGACTGAAATTTTAAAAGGATCATCCTAACTGCTGTATTGAGCCTAAACAGAAGGCAAACCAAGTTCAAAGTGGGATGGGAGTGGAGGGTCAACTTCATTAATCTAGGTGAGCAATGATGATGATTTGAACCAGAGTATTGCTTGCAATGTGTGACCATGGTTTCATATACATATATAAGGAGTGAATAACTATATTATTTCATCATTATCATATATTTTCAAATTCAGCTATAAGAATCAAACTGAGTCATCATCTCCTCTACTTTCCATTATGAAGAGAAATAAATATCTTTAAAATGTAAAATCCAACATCTAAAATGTAAATACATTCTTACTAAATCATCCAATTTTTTTTTTCATTTTATAACTAGACATTCCTCCTTATTTGTTAAAAACCATATTTTGAAAAATGAAGTGGTGCCTCATATAAAGATAAAATGAGCATGTTTTAAGAAATTTTAGCTCATTTTTAATTAGGAAAGAGGAAAGATGTTTCAGCAAATTCAAAGGAGAAATCAAACAAACAAAAACTAATAAATAATAAAGGAATATTGAAATAATTTATAAAATAAAAATCAAACTTACATTTTTGGAGGGGATAAAGTCAATTGAAATTCTACCACTTGGAATTTTATTTGAACATTTATAGAAAATATTATAATTATTTACAATTTGCAGAATTATATATTAGCTTAAAAGCAGTGACAAGCTAGGATCAGATAACCCAGAATGCTATGCTATAAAGAAAGCATATTTAATTTTCCACTAAGGACATTCAATACTGTTTTGTTTTTCAATTCCATAGCTCTGTACAATTCCAGAGTGTGATATAGTTTAAAAACAATTCACAGAATTATGGTTATATATTGTTATTCATAGAATCAATTAGAGATAAAAAAATATGACACCAAGAGCAATCAAATACTAGATAAAAGGACACATCTATAACCCATCACTTCCCCAATTATGCCAGTACTCCATTAACCCCTGTTAATAATCAAGGTTCTTTATGGTGACTTATGGGTGTTTGTGGCTAAAGTGAGTGAACTTTGACTTCAGGTTGTAATAGTGTCCTTATTGATAAAGAGAAATAATTACCGACTAGACATTGTGTGAACGTAAGAGATAAAATTGCTAGCACCACCATTCAGACTGCTTGGATAATTCTGGACAAGAGACTTCCTGCCAGCAAAATAACCTGGACCATCGCTGATTAGTCTTAGATGTTAGAAAGCTTCCTTTATAAAGAGTCAAGGATTATTTATTTATGACTTCAAATCATTGGATATTTGTCTAGAATCACACAAAATGAGTCTTTTAAATTGTTTAACAAAATGTACCCCTTTAAGGAGAAAGGAACTAAGATCCAGACAGATTAGGAGCATCAATTATATATTGTACATTCATGACATTAATGTGAAAACATCTCTTTCCGTGATTTGAAATATTTCTTAGTGCCATGAATGAATATTTGTAAGTAAGTAATCTGTCCAAAAAACAAAAGAATTGTATTCACATTCATATTTATAGTTAGGAAAATTTTAGCTAAAGTAATGGTCGTCACAGATGATAAATATATGGGCGATATTAAGGTGAACATTGAGGAAATTAATGATTTTCATATGAAGAAATTAAACTCAGCACTTTGCATGTTGAGAAAAAGACTGGGGTAAAAAATCACATATTAATTACACAGGAAAGCACCTGGAAAATGTTTCTTTTTTTCTGAAACATGTTCCAACGTAATGTTCAAAGGCAATGCTCTGTTCTCTGCTCTGCACTAGGCAGCATTTACATGGCTGCATTAGCACCTGGGAGCCAGAAAAAGCTTGCAGATGGATGAGGGGGACTGGAGAATTGAGAATGGTGGAACTCAAAAGGCACTTGTGCTAGAGACAAAAATATTAGTCTAACTGCTGAAAAGAAACAAACTGATTCATTTTTAAAATGCTCATTAGAGTTTATTACTTAAATGCCCTGAGTTTTTTTAACACAGTTGTGTAAGATGCAAATGTAAAATATTACAAAGTGAAAATATATATTCAAAAATTTGTTATAAACAGAAATGAATAAAATGATGTATATTTGTGGGTTTTATGCCAGTACTTAGCATGTCCTCCAACAAATCTGAACTATTCTACACCTTTATAGTAAATACATCTTTGGGGGAACAAGATGTTTCCTTTCCGTTGTTTTAAGAGCAATAGGGGATGCTCATCTTTACTGTCCTGCATGCACATTTGTATATATTAAAACGCTGAGAATTTCTAAGACTACCTTTGGTAAGTAAAAATGAAAGCAGAAAATTATAACTAAGCGAATTTTCAATCTACCTTAATATTACATGTTTTAATTGTACAAGATTTGGATGAAAGTAGCCCTAGTTTGAGGTTATTTTGTGTCTACACTTAGTTCAAAGGTTTGTGTAAAAATTATGTATTTAGAAATGCATTCTAAGTAACTCCATTCCTCTCAACACACATAGACAGAAGCACTGAGATACAGTATGATGTTCTATACTCTGGATAATATGTTTAATGATTTGTGGAGGAAAGATAGCTCTAGATTTTTATGTTATGGCTGTTACTGTATTGTTTTGGTCATAATGCCCTATTTTTTCCTTCAAAATTCTTAATAGAAGGTTCATATATTTGGGGAGGGAGTTATTTTCCAATTATATCGCTCACTCATTTTTCACTTATTATTTAGCATTATCTTGTGAATAAAACTGTTCTTTCATGAAATGGAGTAAAGTAATTTTAAAAAACGTAAGTATTAAATCTCTTCATTTTAATTATCTTTTTTTTCTTAGAGTGAAGAGTTAGTATTACAACCAATCATAGTAACTGCAAATGAGAATTTTTCCTTTCTCACCTCCTTCATTCCTTCCTTCCACTGAAGCTTTCATCGATCAAAAAGATACCGTTAAAAAAAAAATAGAGTGTCATTTTTTCATTTGTTTATGTTAAACCGACCTATATAATTACATTTGAAGTGAATTGCTAGGGGACAGACTATTTTGTAGCGCGATGTTTTTGTTTTTGTTTTATTGTGTTTGTTTGTTTTAGCCATTCTGAAAATCTTTGTCTTTTAATTACTGTGTTTATGAGATATACATCATATACGTTTAATATATTTATTGATATATTTCCATTTAGATCTACTATTTTATTATTTGTCTTTTGTCAATTTCCTCTCACTTTTTTGTCCCTATCTTCACTCTTTCCTGCCTTATTTTGGATTGACATATTTTAGTATTTCATTTTAATTTATCCATTTTTACTACATCTCTGTATATAATATCATTGCTTGTTTTAGATCCACTGTATGCACAGATCATTTTTCAAAGTTTACATAGAATCAATAATTTACCACTTAAAGTGTAATTTAGAAATTTTACCAGCAGAGAGATTTCTTTTATTTATACTGCAGTTGTCTTATATATTATAGCTGATACATTAAAAGCCGCATCAGTTATAGATTTTGATTACAACCAACAAATATAATTTGTTTAGAATAGAATAATCTCTTTATATACACAGATAGTTACCGTCTTTGCTGTCATCCTTTATTCTGATGTTTTGTACTGCTTTCTCCTTATCATTTAACTCCTGTCTGAGCAACTTCCTTTAGCAATTTTTTTAAGGCAGGTTCATTGGCAGTAAATTTAGTTTTCCTTCATCTAAAAATATGTTTATTTCATCTTCTTTCCTAAAGGTGATTTCTACTGGCCTACAACTCTACATCATTGATTCTTTTCTTTCTGTACATTAACAATTTTTCCACCTCCTTGTGGCCTTTCTATAGTCACATCATTCCCCTGTAGATACTGCTTCATTTTCTCTGGTTATATTCAAGATTATTTTCTTTTATTTAAACTTTTTGATTGTGATATGACTAGGAATGGGTTTCTTTGAGTTTATATTATTTGCAATTTCCTGGGCTCTCTGAATTTACTGCTGTATGTTTTTCCCAAACTTGTGACGTTTTCAGATTTTATTTCTTCAACTGATATTGGAGCCTTTCTCCTCCCCTTGTGATTGAGCTTGTTAACTTCAGGCTGCAAATTTCAACCCATTTTCTACCTATAAACTCTGTAATACAATGTCAGTTCAGTTCTCAGACTTTGTAGGGTCATTCGGATCTGTCCCTCTCATATTGCACCAACGAGCCCCAAGTGGTCCTCTCTGTGTGTTCAGTTATCCGCCTTTGACATGCCAGTTAGGATCAGATTCATACATGCGTAGTCTGGGTCTGGCTTCTAAGATTTCACAACAAAATAATATGGGATTATATTCCAAATACCACACTTTGTGTGGTTTGCAGTTAAACCTTTTGTTTTTCCAGCCAGAAAGCTGAGGCTTTAATTATTCCACTCTGTTGCACACTTCTGTGATGTCCTTTGCATTCAAGGTCAAGCAGTGGGATACTGAGAGAGAAAAACTAAAATTAAGGGATTGCCCTATTCTCATGGTATCAGAGGCCCACTCATCAAAGAGGGAAGACGGGGGGGGTGGGTATTCCTGCACTGCCTCCCCATCTACTATTCAGCTAGAACTAGCAGGATACTGGAAATTTCACTGTCCATGATCATACTCACTCAGGATTCCAGATTGTTTTGCATTCTAGCTAGGGAATACCAGTGGCAGGGGCTGGGGTTAGGGCATGGTAAATTTACTGCTGGTTCTGTAGCATTTCGAATTATGGTCTTTTTCTCCAAACTTCCTGTTATTATTTATTTTTCAGAGCCCTCAGATAACTGATCCATGTATTCTGCCCAGATTTTATAGTTATCTTCAATGGGAAAAATAGGGTGGCTTTTGCTCATTTTATTCCACTGTGCAAGTATTAATAATTTAGATCTCCATTTTTTCTATTAACAGCAATTGTTATGTTCTAAATGACACATTACACACAATTCCATGATATATACATTTTATCGGCCAACTTGTTCCTCTGCTTAGAAACCAGGGCACACAAATCTTTCTCCATTGACCTGTGGGATCCTTAGTCATCCCATGACTATCTGATAAACTCTCAGTCATATTACTTAGGTCCTGAGTGTTTCTCTAATTTTTTATTAAGTTTTTGGTATATAATGTCTCTTTCTTTCTGGCTACTTGGTGACTCATAAACCTTGACATGCTCTTGTATGTCTATTATCCAATTTGGGGATTTTCCTAATTAATAATTGATCATTACATATCAAGATAAAGAGTACCTTACTGTAATTTTTTTTTAAAGTAGAATTGTTCAAGATTTCTGACTTCTCAAATCAGTTTGGTAATGTCTTTTTTATTTTCTTGGAAATTTTCAGATTTGTGTACATTTTTCAAGTTTAATGACATACATTAATAATAATATCTCATTAGCTTTTAAATCAGGCTTAATAAGAAGAATGACTTACACTTATATTTCATAAATTAAGTGCCCAGCACTATTGGACATACTTCAGATATAATAACATATATACTTAATTCTCATGACTGAAGAGTAACAACCCATAAGGTAGGTACTGTTGATAGGATTCTCCCATTTTAGAGTTGAGGTAACTGAGGCATAAGCCCAAGTTTATGTAGCTGATGAATTCCCAGCCACTGATGTCTGTAACTTACCTCTTACCTATATTTGGATTAAGTCTTCTTTAACGTCTTATTTCCCTGTGTCTGAGATTCTTCATCTTTGTGTCTCTGCTCTGTTTTGTGAAATTGTCAGCCTGATCTTATTTCTCAGCCTTAGTAACCTATTAAATATCATGACTCATTATTATCATTTTTTTTTCAATTTGGAGACTGGGCTTTAGTTCTGAAAGATATTTTTAAAAATGCTTCAATAGCAACTCCTTGAGGGTTGTCATTTTTAATATTAAAATTCTTCTATCTCTATTTAGTGCCCTTTCAATGCTGGGGGGTGGGGTGTGCAACAGTACGGGGGCGGGGACATGTTTGTCTCGGCACCTTGTGAACGACCCTGTCTGGATGTAAGAGGCTATCTGCTTCACTTCTCACGGACTGAATAATTCAGTTTGTCAGTGTCCGGATTCCTTTGGATCCTGATCACGGCAGGACTGAGGATTGCCTCTGCAGCATTCAGGTGGATGGTACAGATGGACCTCCTTCATTTGTCTTAAAATAGGCAGATCTCTCTTCATACTTTAGAGAAGATGTAAACCTTTCTTTCTGTGTGTTTCCTGTTCTCTCACTGTATGATAAAGAACAAGACCCATCCCTTGGGATTTCGTAGAATAAAAGAGACCTTAGGAGTAGTATATAAGCTAAACAAGCATGCTTACGTACCTGCTGTGTTACTTCAAACAGGGAGATACAGTGTGAGAAAAAATCAGGATGCGTATTCACAGATCCTCCCAGAATCCACTATATTCACATTATTTTTTTTTGAAAGATACTTTTCTGGCCTTCTTACTGTACACCTAATATAATACAATATTAAAAGTAGCTTCTCAGGCTTTCCATTACACGTTCTACATTTTGAAATACATAATTTATTGCATTTTATTTCTTAAAAGTTTATGCTGTGGAAAATGCCCACATTGACTAAGGAACTATTCATTTGTTTGCTCTTCAGCATGAGATATAAAGCAAAATAAAAACATTAAAAGCAAGATTATGTTTTGCAACATTATGAGGCCAGTTTAAATGTTGCTGCATCATAACTGAGGACAACAGCATTTAATCCTCCAGATAGTGAGTTTATCATGCAGGATTTAATCACAAGTAAATAGAAATGATAGAGGTATGGGATTTCTACAAAAAATTTGAACTTATATAATTAAAAGGTGCTGGTAAGAGTTTATGCACATCTGTTGCTTTTGCTTTTGCTTTTGGTTCTGGGTCTGGGGAGCAAGGCAGTCTTTCAGGAAGGAAAGATGGACAGGAAATGGGAGACACTGGTGTCCAGGAGTTGCAGACAATGAAGGAGATCTGATGGGAGCTGGAGGAGCTCTGAGCCTGGCTGTGTCCCAGGCCAACAAGGTGACCCAGCAAATCTGCAACAAGGTACGTGAACTACAGCAGCCCCTGGCTGTGCCCTGCCCTGCTGAGCCTAGAAACAGTTCAGCTGCCACCTTCCTTTTGTCTTCCAGATGTCACACAAAATGCATCTTCTGGCCCATGATGATCTAGAGAAGTAGAACTGGAAAATTGCTCTGCTCAGTTGACCCAGTACAGGTCCACAACAGTGACTAACAGGATATACACTGGCCTATGGAATTTATTTTTTAATTGAAGTATAATCAGATTACAATGTGTTAATTTCAAGTTTTTAGCAGAATGTTTCAGTCATACATATACATACATTTTTTTCATATTCTTTTTCACTATAGGTCACTACAAGATATTGAATATAGTTCCCTGTGCTCTACAGAAGAAACTGTTTGTTTAACTATTTTATATATAGTAGCTAATGTTTGCAAATCTGAAACTCCCAATTTATCCCGTCTCACACCTCCTTTCCCCTGGTAACCATAAGATTGTTTACTATGTCTGTGAGTCTGTTTCTGTTTTGTAGATGAGTTCATTAGTGTCTTCTTTTTTATTTATTTTTTTTTAGATTCCACATATGAATGATATCATATGGTATTTTTCTTTCTGTCTCTGGCTTACTTCACTTAGAATTACTATCTCTAGGTCCATCCATATTGCTGCAAATGACATTATTTTATTCTTTTTTATGGCTGAGTAGTATTCCATTATATAAATATATCACAACTTCTTTACCCAGTCCTCTGTTGATAGACATTTAGGTTGTTTCCATGTCTTGACTATTGTGTATAGTGCTTCTATGAACATTGGGGTGCATGTGTCTTTTTGGATTAAGGTTCCCTACAGATACATGCCCAGGAATAGGACTGCTGGATCATATGGTAAGTCTATTTTCAATTTTTTGAGGAATCTCTGTACCATACTGTTTTCCATAATGGTTGCACCAAACTAGCTTTCTGCATTTTTTGGGGGGGGCGGGCAGGTAAGATAATTCAGTTGGTTTGTTTGTTTATTCATTTTAATGGAAGTATCGAGGATTGAACTCTGGACCGTGTGCATGCTAAGGATGTGCTCTACCACTTGAGCTCAACTCTTCTCTGGTCTATGGAATTTTTAAAAAGATATATTGTAAAAGCCCATATTTGCTCCAAAAGGAACCATGAAACATGAAATACTGAAGACTAATTTTGTCAGTATACTAATGTGATGTATTATGGTCCTTGAAAAATATATTATTACATCAACAGTTATATTTAAGAAAGAAAAACATGCTGCTGAATATATTTCTGAACTATATTAGGATTTGAGCACTTTGTGTCAACTTTGAGTTTTCTTCAATGTCTAGCTTTTATTTGCTGATAATTATTTCATGTCTTTAGATGATAATTTCAGTACAGTCATGTATAAAAATGACATTGTTAAGATATTTTTAGTGGAAATAATCATGAACTGTCTAGAGGAATCATAAAATGCATATTTGTCCAAAGAAAGCTGACTTTATTCTACAACAGGAAACAATGATCCAAAATTTAATCAGAATTACATACCTAATGTGGTGTGAGAGTGCTTTGCAAAACCCAAATGCAAGAAACAGAATCCAGAGCTTATCTTACATTTTTTCCACACCTATTTAATGCCCATTAAGAATCATGAAACATAAAGTTCAATTGATTCAGCAGTAAAATTCTATGGTGCTTTTCAAACTAATATAATGATAATGTATTATTCAGATTTTCAGTTTCATTAACACTGAAACAAAATGAGAGTAGAAGTTATATATTTTCTTCCTTGAAATATTAAAATGCTATGTAATTTCACTACACATAATAGTATTGGAATAATAAAGAAATTTAAGCCAAATTACGATAGTATTATTTGGAATAGTATGATGTTTTGTTAATGATACAAAGCTTTGGCCAACGTAACAAACTATTCTAGAAAGTCATCAAATATAAGCAAACAGACAAAAAAAAAAACTTTGTTTATTTTTAGGCAGTGAGGAATCTTTAGTGAATCACTGTTTGTCTCAATATTCATGTGCACTTTGTCCAGTCTCACCTTCCTCTAGCTTTGTTAACTAGACCAGGAATCAGCAAAATTTAAAAAAATCAGAGCCAGAGCCTTCTTATACATTGCTGGTATGGACCTCAAGTTAATATCTTGTACATTTTAAAAGGTCCTAAAAAAACTGACAACAAAATAAACAAGCCATAAAACAAAGAAGAAGATGCAAACAAGTTCATAGGTGGCCCACAGAGCCAAAAATATTTTCTACCTGGCCACTCAGAGCAAGTTTGTCATTCCTTGGACTAGACAGTAAATTCTTGCACATCAAGACTTACTTGCTGTTCATCTTGATAGACTTAGCCTAATACATGCTTGACACACACTGAATACTCAGTAGATTTGTTGAATTTATGAAAACTTACTTTGTGGTCACCAGATTGGGAGAGTCGTATCAAGTCTGGAACCAACAGTATAACTGTTTAAAATGGTCTCAAGTGGCAATTCCCAGGACATTGGAGGAAAAGAAAAACAAGGACTGGTGTGGCCAAATAGCTATTGTACTAACAAAATTCATGCTTCTCTTTCTTTAACGTGCTGTGTTTTGCACAGCGACTTCCTAGTTGCAGACTCTAGTTCTTACCTAGACATACATAGTTGTGGACCTGCGACCAACTCTTATTTGAGCGAGCCAGAGATATCTCTTTCCCCTTCAGCAACCCAGATACAACACACATACACATGCACACAGTGGGTAAACTCTTTGTGCTTTGATCTTTTGCTGGACCGAAGAGGTCCTAGAGCAGGTACCTACCCACTGGTGGGTGAAGCTGTCCCTAAGGCTAGGGCTGGCCCACTGGTGTGCTGAGCTGAGTCCACAGATCTCTGGCTGCAGCGCCCTGGGGTCCCAGGGTTGGTGTTTTGGCCGACTGGTGGGATGAGCTAGAGCTCCAGATGTCCTTCAACTGGTGCTCATGAACTGGTGGATGCGTCTAGTCACAGGACTGGTGGTAAGGCTGGTCCTGGGCTAGTGCTGGCCCACTGGTGGGTGAAGCTTAGTTCTCAAGGACTCTGGCTGCAGGGCCCTGGGAATCCTGGGGCCAGTGCTAGAGAACTGATACGCAAGGCCAGGTCCTGGATCCCCTGTTGGACGTCCGAGGCAGCTGTGGGCTTAGGAGGTCTTCAAGCAGCAGCATTGCTGATGGGCAGGGCTATGTCTCCAACCAGCCTGTTAGTTGTGTGGCCTGGGGCATCTCAGTACTGGTTTCTATGGGCTGGTGGGTGGGGGTGAGGCTGGATCCTTGTGCCGATAGCCTAGAGGGAAGATTCCTAAACTGTGCTTGCAAGCACCAGTGTCCTCCTGGTAGAACAGCTCCCTCAAATGACTATCCCCAGTGTCAATGTCCCCAGGGTGAGTACACGTCCCTTCCAGCCTCTCTAGGATGCTCTCCAAGATCAGCACATGGGTCTGACCCAGGCTTCTTTTAATTGACTGCTTCTCCTGGGTCCTGGAGCATGTGAGATTTTGTATGCACCCATTAAGAATGTAGTCTCTATTTCCCACAATCCCCTGGCTTTCCCCAAAGTAAGCCCCACTGGTCTTCAAAGCCAAATGTTCTGAGGGCTTGTCTTTCCAGTGCAGGACCTCTGGGCTGGGGAGCCTGATGTGAGGCTCACCCCTCACTCCTTGGGGAGACCCTCTGCAATTGTAATCGCCCTCCTGTTTGTGGGTCACCTACCCGGGGGTGTGGATCTTGACTATACTGCATCTCTGCCCCCCTACCCATCTCATTGTGGTTCCTTCTTTCTATCTTCAGCTGTAGAAGATCTCTTTTTCTAGTCTTCCAGTATTCCTCATCGATAGCTGCTCTGTAAATAGTTGTAATTTTGGTGTGTCCCTGGGAAGAGGGGAATCCATCTCAGCCACACCCTCCCGACATGTTTTTAATTGAAGTTTCCATTTATTAATTTTTACATCTTCTAAGGAAAGACTGAGATATATATATGTTAGCACATGTGCATTCCTGGTTCACCAAGTTTTTGTGTTTCATTCACTGGAGGAAGAGGTAAAATGAATGCCTATGCAGTAGAAATTATATGTGGTCATCACTAAGTTTCTGCCTGTTTCCATTATTGGAAATTTAACAGTGTCAGAAAAACTTACAGAATAACGTTGGCTCCAGTAATATAGTCACCTATATTTATATGAGGTGATATGACATAAATGATGCTTGGTATATGATTTCCCTATGGGATGAGTGGAAGGGGTTATCTGAAACTGACTTCCAAATTATTTATTTCATTAAATACTTTCATAACCAGATACATTGTGTGATCCCTCTTGCTGTGGTCTCACATTCCAGGCCTTCATCCCATTGCCTGGCGCCTCAGTCTGCCTGCCCTCTATGTGCATTGTAAATTGAATTATATGCTTCACTTTGATATATCGTATTTGTTTCTGCACCTTTTCTATAGGATATACTTATTTTTTACACTCACCAAACTCTAAATCAAGAAAGATTCTTTCCTGAGCTAAATTTAAGCCTGAGTGATGTCCATTCGATGTCTAGGTACTGACTTGACTTGGGGGAGGAAGAGGTAAAACCAAGATATTACTGGCATGAAGTAACTGGACGGAATAAACCTTCTATAAGGCCTTACTTATATGAGTATCTGCAGTATATATTGTCAAAATATTTCAGGCTGTTTCAGTGCAGAAAATGGACTTTTGCATGGAATTATTTTTTAAACAAACAGGAAGGAAGAGAACACTGCATTATGTGAAGTGATTATATTGAGCGAATTTTCCATCTAGTTGTCATGACAACCCTCATATTTTCCATAATGTGTAGACTATTAAGTGTGGAACTAGATGTGCTTAAAAAAGGATAGTAACATTCAGGGAAACAGCTTCCATTAGAAATTTTTGAAGGGACCACAGGATTACTATGCTTCAACAACCAGCCTGTCACCCATATGCTGTTTCTTTGGATCACACAAGGAATCAGAAAAGCATGAAAAACATCCTCTAATATCAGGGTTCAATAATATTTTTTAAATGTCAGTTACTTTAAACATCAACAGATACTTGAGTCCTCTCTATGGAATGTGTTATGAAATGCTGAATACCTCCAGTGACTGAATTCACCACTCCTGCAGAGTACATGTGTTCTGAACATTAGAACACTCTGCTAAAATCATCCCCCTTTATCTTTCATCCATCTTTCTTTCTTTTGAACCTTGAATGACTTGTTCAAAAACTTAGATTTATCTGGCCATGGATGAGTTCTAAGCACATTGGTGATCGTGATCTATATTGTCCTCTGGTGGGAATCTGTATTGTTTCCTTAATTAGCTGAAAACCATACTTGAAGGTGAGATCTTACTTCTAACATGTTATTAAAATAGAATGGTTCAGAAGGCATTTTAATGAAGAATAAAGTAAAATATTGCTCTGACTTTATATGATTAAATGTTTTGTTGTAAAAATGTCTCTGTTGTGTCTTTCAAAGATTATGATCAGTCAACGCTTTTGTGCTCAGATTCTAATCATCTTATGTTAAATAAAACCTAAACACTTGCATGGAGTTCCTGAATGTAAAACATTAACCACTTTAAAATCTTTTATGTGCAAAGAAGTTTGGATTCCACAACTGGGGAAGTTTTGGATTCTTCAGGACATTTGTAAGACAGCTTGACATCTGCCTTATAATATGTAAATTGCTGAAAAGACCAATTGAAGACAACGTCTTTTTAAATCATACTTCTGTCTGAGCAACCATTTGCAAAACTTCAACCTCAAAGCATACGGTCTCCAGCGGGCTTAATGTGTTGACTCATTTGGTGTGTCTGGGAACTAATTCATATCTACATGGAATTACAGACTCATTATTCTTTTGTGACAGTTCACACTCCAGAAGACAAAGCTGTGTCCTGGCACAAGGTGAATGAAATTGCTGCCTAGTCAAAACAAGCCCGAGTACATGGCAGGAAACAGACACTGCTCATGAGCAATACATCACAGCACATACTTGCTGTTAAACCCTGAAAGAAAATCTTTTACAGTGTACTTTAATAGCGCCATTAGACACACAGAAGATAGAAATGAATTTTAATGCATTAATTTATGGCCAAAGTTGTTGCCAGAAAATGTAAGCCATCGCAGGGAAAATACCAGGACCAAGATTCCGTCTTAAGTCTCTTGCAAGCAAGTGACATCCTGTTGAGATTCTGTCCTAAGCTTCCAGCAAGCGAACCTGCCACTTTGGTTTTGATGAACTGAGTTTCCATGTTCGTCAAGTGGTGTAGCACTTTCACCCAAATCAGTCAAAATGTTGACTGTGCAATGTGTAGATTTTTTTCCTAAATACTATATTTTTCACAAATAATGTGACAGTTAATCATATTTGGCATATCTGAACCAGTTAATTTGGTTGATTTGTGCACAGTTACTGAGGTCAAAGTTCTGATTTCAAGCTCTGTGGGAGGCCAGTTAGCTTCACACAGTGTCCAAAGGTAGTAAACTGCCCTTGGCTATGGTCCTGAGCATTGTATCTCAAATGTGTGCTCTTGATCAAAACGGAAACTACATGAAGTTCAAACTGTCACCACCTATGGAAAAGAAAATTTGTGGTACAGTTTCCTATCTGGGCTGGGCCATCTGTATAATTTTGAGAGTGTATTTTTCAAGTATTTTCTTTAAAAAGTATTTTATTCATTTTTATTTCATTATCTTGATGTTCCAGTTTATCTTATTAAAGAATAATAAATGTGTGATATAACATTGTAGTGTATCATTTGTAATCTAATTGATATTTTAAAAATATTTATTAATGTAAAACTTTAACATTTTATTAACTTTTTAGATAAGTATTTGTGAGAGTTCTTGGATTATGTAACCCATATAGACACAATAAATGATTTGTAACATGTTCAGGCATCTTTTCTCTCAGATATAATCAACTGCTTCATCTTCAAGAAACAGAGCCATTCTGTTTATCTTTTGAGTCAAGAAGTCATCCAAAGAATTTAAATGTTAGCTATGCCTAAATTGTATCCTCTTTCTTCAGTTTTCTTGTATAAAATACTTATTCAAAAATCCTCTTATTTCATGAATATTAAAGTAGAATTTTATACTTATATCCTCCCATAAAAAGAAGGCTATTTGTAGAAGTGTGTTTTGGCCATCAAATCCTCCATTAGAAGATCAGGTTGCTTCCTTTCCTTTTTTTTTTTTTTTAATTTTTTCCTTCCAGTTTTACTGAGATGTAATTGTCATGTAGCACTGCATATTTTATTTTTGTTTAGGGGAGGTAATTAGATATTTTATTTATTTTTTTAATGGAAGTTCTGGGGATTGAACCCAGGACCTCATGTTTGCTAGGGGTGTGCTCTACCACTGAGCTATACCTTCCTCACTACAGTGTTTACTTTTCATACTACTACTTATTCTTAAAATTATTATAAATTCTTCGTTAGTATTATATACAAACTGATTTGTAAATGTTGCATTAAAAAGTTATCAGAATATGCCTAACAAGGCAATATTAAATACAATAAAGACTTCCATCCTTTTCTATTTTTTAAATTTTATATAAACTGTAAATTCCACAGGCTGACTCAGTGATTCATTAAATTTTGTACTATGACCTCTCTGGATAATCACGACATCTGTCAAAAACACATTATGTTTCACTTAGAGTGATGATCTCCAGATCCATCCATGTTGCTGCAAATGGCATTGTTTTTATTATTTTTTATGGCTGAGTAGTATTCCATTGTGTGTGTGTGTGTGTGTGTGTGTGTGTGTGTGTGTGTATCACTATTTCTTTATCCAGTCATCTGTCAATGGACATTTAGGTTGTTTCAATGTTTTGGCTCTTGTATATAGTGCTGCTATGAACATAGAGATTGTCATTCTAAGTGAAGTAAGACAGAAAAAGAAAAATGCCATATGACATCACTTATAAGTGGAATCTAAAAAAAGAAAAAAGAGGATACTAATGAACTCATCTACAAAACAGAAACAGACTAGCAGACATAGTAAACAATCTCATGGTTAATGGGGGAAAGCGGGTGGGAAGGGATAAATTTGTGAGTTTGAGATTTGTAAATGTTAGCCACTATATATAAAAATAGATTTAAAAAAACAAGTTTCTTCTGTATAGCACAGGGAACTATATTCAATATGTTATAATAACCTTTAATGAAAAAGAATATGAAAACAGACTTATGTATATATATGCATGACTGGGACATTATGCTGTACAACAGAAACCGACACATTGTAACTGACTATACTTCAATAAGAAAAAAAGCACATTATATTTGACCTTTTAGGTATGGAAAATGTTCTACCGCCTCCCTCCAAATTAAAATTAAAAAAAAGAAAAAAGGAAGAAGAAATAGCTGAGTGTTTTCTATTTATTTTCTGATTTTGTTCTCAAGCCTACATAATGGATTTGGGGATCTAAGTGCTTCCTTTTCTTGATTTATGAACAAAATTCTCTCTGATTCAAGAACAAGGAGATTGAATAGAATGGCCAATCAACTAGGAAACATCAAGTAATGATCATAATCATAATAGCAATAGTATCGAATAGTTAGTCTTTGATTGTTCCCTAATTGACTGTTCAAACTGGAACAGAATGTATCAGGTAGATTATGTTAAATTACATAAACTTAGCATGCATAAACCTCGGAGTAAGAAAAAAGAGCCCACATTTCAGCGGCTTGGAACTGTGACGGTACACTGCAGTCTCACTTAGAAGCTGGCTTTTGCCTGGAGAACTAACTCAGCCAGCCTCCTTCAAGTGTGGCCTCAGCACATCAGACCCCATGATCTTTAGGAGCCACTGTAACAAAGGAGCTTCCATGTTCATACGAAAGTAACCAGACTACCTCCCAGATGGAGTCCCTTATGCTAAGACCCTTGTTTAGCTAACCAAGACTTAACTAAGTTTCTATGTCCTACTTTTCCCGAGGTGAAAGAAGGCCTAGGTCAGCCATTCGGTGTTTTCCTGTTCGCCACCTAACTAGGCTCAAAGACTTCCCTCTTCTCCAATATGAAGCCTCCCTGCTTTAAACAGCAGCAATTGCCTAGTATAACTTCCTTGCTCCTGCTTACTTTGGTCTATAAAAATCTCTCACCCCAAACAAGTTTTTAGAGCTCCTTTCTGTCTGCTAGATTGGATGTTGCCCAATTCATGAATCCTTGAATAAAAGCCTACGAGGTCGGTAAATTGTCTGTGGAAATGTTTCCTTTCACAATGATTAAGGTGCTGGCAATTACAATGTTGAATTTCATCCAAGCTCTGTGATCCTAGAAACTATCTACAGTTGAAGAAACCTCTTATTTCTTATTTCTTGTGTTCCAGAAGACAATTTACTGCAAAGAAATATCCTTTGCATGTGATTTAGGTAAGATTCATAGATGTCCCTTGTTTATGACATGGACCCTCCAAATTCCCATTCTTTACCTCATAAATGAATAGCTGAACTGTTTGTTCCCATTGATCAATTGGAATGCAACGCTTGTTAAACAAACTGAGTGAAGATTCTCCTCTCCCTCCAGGCTCCAGAACTGGGACTGTCTTCAGCCCCTCCTTAAATCCACACAGAAATGACCTCAGAATAAAGCAGTCTCTGTTCTGCTATCTTACCTCGTAGCTTCTTGACCCCATCTCTCCACACCCCCTTCCTGTTTCCTCTTCCCTGTAAAAGGAAAAGAATCCTTTTTGCCTAACCCTTGAGTTACTTGAGTCTCTTAGGGTCTAAATGCTTTTCTTGTTGCATTATTTCTCCTTCCCTGATTGCCATGGCCCCTTCTGCCCCCTTGCATCGTCCTCTCTTACTAAGTCTCTCCTTACTGAACCTGGACTTGCTTTTTTATTTGACAGCTTCTCTTAAGACTTGGCATATTTCCTGATACCATTTGCAGCAACATGGGATGGACTTAGAGATTATCATACTATGTGAAATAAGTCAGGGAAAAAAAGACAATATTGGGTGTACATGGAATCTAAAAAAAAGAAAAAAGATACAAATGAACTTATTTACAAAACAGAAACAGACTCACAGACATAGAAAACAAACTTTCTATTACCACTGGGAAAAGGTATGGGAAGGGATAAATCGGGAGTTCAAGATTTGTAGATACAAACTACTACATATAAAATAGATAAACAAAAAAGTCCTACTGCATAGCACAGGGAACAACATTCAATATCTTATGCAAACCTATAATGGAAAAGAACTTGAAAAATAATAGATTTATATGTGTATGTGTGTGTGTGGGGGGGGGGTGTGTGTGTAATTGAATGACTATGCTATACACCTGAAAACTAACACAACATTGTAAATCAACTATATTTCAATTAAAAAAAGAAGAAATGACATATTTCAATTCTGCTCATGTTTCATTGGACAAAGCAATTCACTTCGCCACGCTTGACCTCAAGGTCAAGAAGATGCTTTTTCTAATAGACCAACTGTTACTTCCTTTATGGCATTCACAACAAAATGTGGGAACAAATTCTCTACTCAAGAGATGAAACACCCTTTCATTGTGATTCTCACAAAACCGTAACAATGTCTGAAACAAAAATTTAAAGTTGACTTTTGGTCACAAGACTTCTGTTCTCTCTAACATCACAGTATTATTGTAAGCTTTATTTACAGTTACTTTGGTTTTCTTTCGAGTTGTTGTATTATGCTACTCAACATAATATCATAGTACTTTAAATTTAAAATTTTAGATGCCGTATTGAATGTAACTTAAAATTTTTCTTTCATAAGGTAAATGACTACTATTCACCCCAATAATGATTTACAAGTAGTAACTAAATGAAAGCTTAAGATGATTATCACTTTATCATTATTTGTTTTAAGAGTCACAAAAGTGCTTATATTCTAAATGCAATAGTTTAGGTCAGGGGTTGGCAAACTACAGTATGTGGGCCAAATTTGATCTGTTGTTTTTTTTACAGCCTAAAAGCTAAAACATTTTTGTAATGTATTTATATATTTTTTATTTTTTGTATATATATTTTTATTGAAGTATAGTCAGTTCACAATGCTGTGTCAATTTCTGGTATATAGCATAATGCTCCAGTCGTATATGAATACATGTATATTTGTTTTCATATTGTTTTTCACCATAAGTTACTACAAGATACTGAATATAGTCCCCCATGCTATACAGTATAAACTTGTTGTTTATCTATTTTATATATAGTATCTAATATTTGCAAATCTTGAACTCCCAATTGATCCTTTCACACACCCTTCCCTCCCTGTTAACCATAAGTTTGTTTTCTACATCTGTGAGTCTGTTTCTGGTTTGTAAATAAGTTCATTTGTGTCTTTTTTTTTTTTAGATTCCACATATAAATGATATTATATGGTCTTGCTCTTTTTCTTTCTGGCTTACTTCACTTATAATGACAATCTGCAGGTCCAGCCATGTTGCTGCAAATAGCGTTATTTTTATTTTTTATGCCTGAATAGTATTCCATTGTATAAATATTACCACAGCTTCTTTATCCAGTCATCTGTTAGCAGACATTTAGGTTATTTCCATGTCTTAGCTATTGTATATGGTGCTGCTATGAACACTGGGGTGCATGTACCTTTTTGAATTAAGGTTCCCTCTAGATATATGCCCAGGAGTGGGATTGCTGGATCATACGGTAAATCTAGTTTTAGTATTTTGAAGAATCTCTATACTGTTTTCCATAACGACTGCACCAAACTACATTTCCACCAGCAGTGTAGGAGGGTTCCCTTATATTTTAAAGTGTTGTAAACCAATAACCAAAGGAAAAATTAAAGAATAAATCTTATGTAACATACAAGCCAAAAAAATACTTACTGTTTGGAAAACAGTTTTGCTAACCCCTGAATTAGATTCTCTATGTCAGAGTCATGAAAGAGATTAAGCTAGTAATTCATTTGAATTTATTTTTATATTTTATGAAAAATTGCATTTTCTAAAAGAATAGACATATAGCAAATATTATATTTACATTACCTGTCATTCCTAAAATATTTAGATTAACTCATTCTTAGATTTTAATTCTATGTAAATGTCATACATTATCCATGACCTTGATTATATGAGTTATTTAAATTGCTAGTAGAAATATATGAGAACAGTGAATAAATTTATCATTTAATTTTTTAATGTAAATGTTAGGGTATTTTGAGCAAAGTATACTAAGTGAAGATAGATGAATTTCAAGTTTTGAAACTTTCTCTCTAAGCACCGCTGTCTCACCAGTAAACTTTACTGAGAACAGGAGGTAAACAAACTTGTATCTCAAGTGTGATACATTTTGCCAAGGCTCAGTTATGCCACTAGATGGAGCATTCAGCACTAAGGAGAGCTCTTGAATTGAACTCATGGTTTGTTTTTTGGTGTGTTTTAATTTTAAAGGGAAAAGATGCAAAAAGTGTGATGAAAAGGACATTTTCCCATATTTTTATTGACAAAGTCATCCCAATAATATGTGATTATTTTTCAGTTAATTATTTTTCAGATTACCAAAAGTGATGTGCAAGACGGAAGATAGCAGACTTTGTCAAAAGAAAAATGGCAGTGATGCTGTAAACTGACTTTTCAGGGGTAGTCTTCATTTCCTCTGATTTGATCCCTGTTCCAATATAAATGCGTGTTTGTGAGGGTTTTGAGAGCAAAGTAATGCTGCTACTATCAACATTAGAAAGTGGCAATTTTTAACAAAGATAATAGCGTCTATGAGGTGGGACTCATGAGAGGGGAACAAAGAAAGAAGAAAAAGAGAGACAGCAGTATATCAGTGAAAAGGAAGCGGCAGTGATCATTCACTGTCACTGCAGGGCTCTGAAAATAAGATACTGTATGTAGCGCAGAGTTCTTTCCATCCTGGGCCTGAACAGGACAATCACAGCAGCTGGGAGGCCCTGGAGGGTCAAAAGCATATTGTGCATCATTCATGAGTCTCCATGTTTAATCCACTGTCTTCATCCTGAGAAACAACATCTATGTTTAGAAGGACAGACAGGAATCAAGTATCTGAAAGCTGGCTTGTGTCCAGGTTAACTTAATCCATCTCCAAACTTATGCTCCACCATTTAGCCCCGTTCCGAGGTGCAGCTGTTTGAAGGAGGTTGGAAGCAATTACGCCACGTGATGCAGACATCAGTGAAAAGCTGAGTATGAGCAGAATGGAAAAAACATCAGAGGAGCGTAGCTGCTGTGTTGATCAGCATTGCCCAGGTTCTGATGGATCCAGTGGACAGAGGCTCAGCTCGTTGGCCTGGGAGGTGAAGTTCAGACCTACTGACGACCACAGACACGCATGTAAATGAAGGGAAGCATTTAAAGTAGAGCAAGAATTCGATTTTTCTTTTTTTCCTCCCTGGATAAAAGCCAGGAAAATTCTGAATGAAGACTTTCAGCAAGGCAGGATGCAAAGCTACCAAGTGTGAAAATGATTACGAATGGCAGCTGATGTGGAAAAGCACTAACCAGGAAGGATTTCCAGTTTCAGGACTGTATTCTATGATAACACGACTCCACCCAAATCAAGTAGCATTCCAAACCGAAGGATGGTAATTGTTTCAACATTTATTTGTGAATTTAAAAATAACATTTAGAAGGAATGTTCCTTACACAAATATTTCCTTTCCAGGGTTCACTGAAAAATAAACTGTATATATGGTATATGGTATATAGTAGGCATTTATAATAAGACAGTTATTTGAGGAATAATTATATTTAGGTAAATATAATTATCTCTTTCTTGAGCTTTGAGATCTAGTGTATGGTTCGTTCATCTCTCAAGTATTAAAACTATATTCAAATTTTACAAATGTTCTCAGCTGCTTTGCAGGACAGCTTTATAACGGACTCATTTCTAACCTTGGGAGGACCATTACTTTTTTCTTTTAAACTTGATGCGGGCCAACTATCATGAGAAAATGGTGATAGATAAACAAAAAAAATTGTTGAATCTTAAAAGTGCATGAATAGTAAAAATCATTTAGGAAAAGGCCTATATGACTATAGAGTATAGAAAAATAGATATAGTCCCTAAACACGAACATCATGCTCTAAAAAAAAAAACTCAGCACTGGGTGCTTACCTTTTCTGTCACTTGGCATTTACAGCGTTGATCTGGTGAAGATGAGTAAGAAAAAAATCAACTGATCAGATTGTAACCAAATGACCTTGT
This sequence comes from Vicugna pacos, assembly GCF_048564905.1. Lineage (NCBI taxonomy): Eukaryota > Metazoa > Chordata > Mammalia > Artiodactyla > Camelidae > Vicugna > Vicugna pacos. The sequence continues at coordinate 5,938,559 of NC_132994.1, read as the reverse complement.
CAGAGATAAAACTCATCGCTTTGCTGGGATGAGATAATTTAATTTAGAAATTAGCGTAAGTGATTCAATTGAAAAAGTTCTTGGCTATAAAGCTCAGATTGGATGTATTTGGAAAAGTAAGTATTTGGAAGGCCTTAGTTAGAGTTATGAGTTCCTTCCTGGCTACTTGGTGTATGTAATATACCTCAGCCCCTGAGCTCTCACTTTTTCACGTAAAATCGAGTTAATGATGTCATGGCACATGTTTATGAGAATGATATGATTTGGGTTACTTTAAGTCTTTCATTATTAGTAGTAATAGTAGTGAAGGTTAATATTTTTATTTTGAAGATATATTTTTAGTGTTCTGTATGTTTTGTTTCATTATACTTTTGGCTAACAAAATGCAAATATTCTAGAAACTATGATAGGTATAGAGATAAGAATTCTGAGGTTTAGCTTCAGTTGCCAAATACATATGTGCAAATGTGCTCATAAAAGGCAAAGCCAAGTGCAACGCAGTCTGCCTTGTTTTCCTTCCAAACACAGGGCCCATATTTATTATGTGCTTCTTACAATATATAGAAGCAGAATGGGCCTCAAGGTGTTATTTCAAAGAAGTCTAAAAGTAGACCCAAAACATACAGGTTTCCAATTATAAGTCTAAAAATCCATTCCCCTACTCATTCATCCACTTGATATATTAATTCTGGAGCTCTTTTTGTGACTTTCAAATATGAATTGATCAACCAACCCTATTTTTACATTCCCTCACCTTTATTGGTTCTCATCAAAACATTACTTAAGCTATACATACAAAGGCAAAGTGAACTAGGTATCTGGTATGATCATCTAGACTGACTTGGGAGCATTAAGAAAGCCACAAACAGTTCTTTGTCCTAGATAATGGATATTGTTACCAATACATCTGACATAACTAAACAACTAATGGACTCCTTAGTTTATCTCTTCAAATTTAGAAACTTTACTATTTGAAAGCATCACTGAGCGTTGTCATTCAGAAACCAACATAATACATTCTACCAGATTAAGACTCTTACAAAAGTATATTATTGACTTCCTTGACATAATTGCCTCTTTATAGCCATTACAATCATTCATGTAAATACGTATTTGGGGAGGCATCAAAAGCAGATTATTTACCCAGTGAAGCATGACAGCTCCAGAGGATCGACTGCGTTCATTGCTGCAATTGTCACCCAAAACTGTTAATTCACAAGGACTGCTACCAGCTTTTACATTTCAATACTCATCATCCCCCTCATTATATCAAAGAGAAGTAAATTCTGTATGGAGCTCAATCTGAGACTTATTTTGAAAAGGTTAATATAAGAGGAACCAAATTAATCAGTAATGACATTTTCAAAAGAACATACTAACTTATATACTTTTCTTTTAAGAAATAAGAGCAAATATTTAACTTTACTGGTCAGGATGCAGTTAATATCTCATTTTGGAAAAAGAACATGTAATTTGGAATAAGCGCTTTCACATATCTTCTAGTTAATGCTTCTGTGATCCAGGCTCAAAAATATAAACGCAGCACTTAGGGAGGGAGTTCTCAGATGCGTGACATCACTGAATTCCGGCCACGTGCGCGGCACGCTGTGTGAGCTAGAATGTTGTTGAGTGACTCCTCTTTCTTCTTTCGCTCTATAGAAAAGGTTAAAGGACATGGGATGATTTTAAAGGATGGACTGGGTAATTTGTCTTTAAAAACGACAGAATTGTTTTTTGTTCATTTCCTGGCTTGCTTGCCTGTGTTCTTATCTGTGTGGGGTAATTAAGGGAAAAAGTACTCCAGGGTTAGGTGATAGAGATAAACAGATAATAGGTAGGTAGGTAGGTAGGCAGATAAATGGTTGGATGGATGGATGGATGGATAGATAGACAGACAGACAGCTAGCTTAATACACTATTTGTAGTGCCCTGCTTCTTCCTGTAATGAGTAGACAAATGTACCGTTAGCTGTAGAGAATGTGTACGGAAGAAGGAAACTCGTTCTTTTCAAAATTAATGTTTTAACTGCTAAAATCAAAATCTGAATTCAGTATTTAATTTCATATTACAATTTCCAGCTTTTTGCCGAACAGTTTGTCTAGGACTCATGAAAGCTTCCTACCTCTCTACCCCGTGACAACGGGCACTTATGCATCACCAGTTGGACCCGCTGATGGGATGAGTCCACTTTCAAGGATGGGCACTCATGTTCCCTTTCCCTCTATCAGATCCATCTGCTCCTGGCAGCAGCTAAAACACCTAAATCCTGGCAAAAATACTGAGTATCCTATTTTGAGTATCACTGCATCAACCCACCGTTAGTCACAATTCTTCTTGGAGCTTATTATTCCAATATACAGACATGATAGAATTTTCTTTCAAACTCCAAACATTTTGAGAACATTAGTAATACAAAATGGATAAAACATCCTAAAATTCCTAGAAAAGCTATTCAGTACAAACTGTTCATTTAAGTTTTGCAGGCATTGAAAATGCCCCTTGGCATGAGTGTAAGGCACGGTTTAATATTAATTACATAGTCTGACTGCTTTGCGAGGTCTTGGTTGCATCATAATACAATATCAGAAGTGAAAGGACTTTGCAAACTAAAGTTTTATTCAAGTATTAATGGCAGTAGTATTGTAAAAAATAATTTTTTCATTATGGCAGTACTTCCGTGTCTTTTTTTAAGCTAAAAATAATTGGAGGAGATTCACAGACTATGTCCATCTATTCAATTTAACCAATGCCAATTATATTTTATCAAAAGTCTGAAGTGATTTATTTCTTACTCACTATACTACTGGGAGGAAAGTATAAGCTTGATTTATATTCAACAATAAGCATTTTAAAATAAATGTACAGAATATCTATACAGTAGAATAAATACAATAAGACAATACACTTTACCTTTAATACATGTGTTGTTTAATACACAAATGGTTATGTCCACGTATTAAAGGCCAAAATTACATGTCTTAGTTGATATACGTGCATTTTTGCAAATTTCGATTGCTCTGATTATATAGCTCTTTTGTTCAGGTTTTGCTTCTGTCCTGAGAATTCACAGTGTTTGCAAAATAGAAGACTTCTTCCTTTTAAGCTTTGTTAATTTCAGGATGACTTGATTTTCTGTCCAAGAGATGTTATGGGCCTAAAACCTATGGAATGTTGGAGCAGGCTTGTACTCTCCTGTGGGAACTGATGGTACACATCTCTTCCCAAGTCTGTGGGCTGTGACATCTCTTTGGAAGCTTGAAATCAACAATGGGGGACATTTACCACACAGAGAATGGCAGATGCTACAAATCAGAATTTGTTCCCTAAAGCACTAGTTGTTAGACGCTGACTTCTAGCTACAGCATTGTCTACAACTGCAGTGCACAGGAAACCTGTCCCCAACATTTCAGGTACATACGGAGCCACCTGCAAAATCACGTGATGTATTTTCATTGATAAATGAATTCTGGAAAATACACGTTTACCTGATGGATACTGTGTGGAAAGAATGTTGGAGCAGCATATAAAGGAATTTCAAGACTTCAGTAGGAAATATAGAGGTTTACTTAAGTTTTCTCTATGGGAATTTAGTGTATTTTCTTACCAGTAATTTCTGAAGACAAGTGGTATTACTGTGCATGCAAATTTGTTGACACTGTCCTCTCCCATATATTCTGATATGAGAAACTCCATGCAGTCTAACAGGAGGGAGACAGAAAGAGATCTTCCTTCCATGAAAGCTACTGCTCTTGAATTCCAGCATGCCTGTCTGACTATGAAGTATGGTCAAACTCAGTGTATTCAAACTAAAAAAAAAAAAAAAGGCATTTTTGGCTTTGTAATATCCACCCCTAATCCCATGATCTGGTTCAGAAACAGGTTTCCTAACACTGCAGGCCTCTGTGTCTTACCCTCAAGTTCTAATCACTGGCTGGATGAAAGCTAACCTGTGAACATTATCTCATTGGAAATTTCAGGGAGTCACTGATAAAATGAAATCCAATTTTGCCAGTTTTCTGTTTGGAGTCTTTCCAAAACTTTACTGTCTGTGGCCTGTAAGTAAGGCCATACTTGACCTGCTCCTGCTGGTTTCCTAGGTATATTCCAGTTACTTCCTCTGATTATGCTCTGTTTATCAACCATGAACTAACAATCACATGCTCTCCAACTTGATTTTTTCTCTCCGACCACGCCTTATCCCATCTCCATGCTCCCTCATTGGAATAAGTCTTGCATCAGTGAATCTGAACGTGGTGGCTTCCTAGATGCTCAATCACTGGCAGCCATTACTTACTTCCACCTGAAAAGGCTTTGAATTTTTAATCTGTGTTAGTCGTCATCTGTGAAACCTTTAAGGGCAGAAGTCAGATACTCAATTTTATGAACCAATATCCAGCGTGCTGTACTGTTACACAGATGTTTGCTGGTGAACAAATATATTTGCCATACTATTTTTACAAGTACCTTTGAATATGATAATAACAACTAATTCCTTTGTCTATTTCAGGTAAAACATGAGTCATCTGGGAGATCTACGCTAAGACCAAGGACAGATAGTGAAATATTTCTTTCAAACAACTCACATTGGAGAAGGGGAAAATTAAAAAGGTAGCAGGAGGCAGATTTGGGCAAGCTCATAAGGCCTTCTGTGTTAGCAAACAGTGAATGTTCCAAGACCATCAACCATTCTTTTCTTAAATTGAAATATAATGGTGTATAAGATTATCTTTTTTTGACAATTTTTAACTTAAAAATTTATTTATTTTTTTGGGGGGGGTAATTAGGCTTACTTATTTATTTATTTTTAGAGGGGTGCTGGGGATTGAACCCAGGACTTGTGCATGCTAAGCACTTGCATCACCCTACCACTTAAGCTATCCTCTCCCCCAAGGTTATCTTAGTTTCAGGTGAACTACACAGTGATTCAGTACTTACATACATTGTGATATGATCACCACAGTAAATCTAGTCATCATCTGCACCCTTACAATGTTATTACAGTATGGTTGGTCTTGCTCTGTATGTTACATATCTGTCACTTACTTATTTTACAATTGGAAATTTGTACCCTTAAACCTCTTTGCTTACTTAGCCCAATCCGTCATCTCCCTCCCCTGTTCTCTGTATCCGTGAATCTGATTTCATTTTGCTTTGTTTGTGTGTGTGTGTGTTTGTTTTATTTTTTAGGTTCCATATATAAGTGAGATCATTGGTATATGTCTTTCTCTTTCTGACTTACTTCACTCAGCATAATACCCTCTAGATCCATCCATGTTATCACAAATGGCAAGATTTCTTTATTTTTATGACTAAGTAATATTCCTGTGTGTGTGTATGTGTGTGTGTGTGTGTGTGTGTGTGTGTGTGTGTGTGTGTGTGTGTGTGTGTGTGTGTGTGTGTGTCAGAGGGAGAGAGAGGGAGAGACATCTTTTATCCATGTACGTTTAGGTTGCTTCTGTATCTTGATTGTTGTAAAATGCTACAATGAACATTGGGGTGTATATATCTTTTTGAAATAATGTTTTGATACAGTGAATGCCCAGAAATGAAATTCCTGGGTCATATGGTAGTTCTAGTTTTAATTGTTTGAGGAACTTGCGTACTGAGTTCAGTAGTGGCTGCACCAATTTACAATCCCACCAACAGTGCACAAGGGTTGCCTGTTCTCCACATCCTTGCCCACACTTGTTATTTGTTGCCTTTTGGATGATAGCCATCTGACAGGTATGAGGTGATACCTCATTGTGGTTGGATTTACATTTCCCTGATGATTATTGATGCTGAGCACCTTTTCATGTGCCTGCTGACATCTGTGTGTCTTCTTTAGAAAAATGTCTGTTCAGGCCCTCTGCTTATTTTTTGATCAGGCTATTTGACTTTTGAGTTGTATAAATTCTTTGTATTTTTTTGGATAATAATTCTTTATGTGATATATTATTTGCAAATACTTTCTCCCATTCAGTAGGCTGCCTTAATTTTGTTGATAGTTTCCCTCACTGTGCAAAAGCTTTTTAGTTTGGTGTAGCCCTGTTTATTTTTGCTTTTATTTCCCTTGCCCGAGGAGATAGATCCAAAAAATACCACTAAGACCCATGCCAAAGATCATACTGCCTATGTTTTCTTCTGGTAGGTTTATGTTTCAGGTCTTACATTCAAATCTTTAATTCATTTTGAGTTTATCTTTGTCTGTGGTGTGAGAAAGTGGTCCAGTTTCATTCTTTGGCTTGCAACTGTCCAGTTCTCCTAACATCATTTGTTGAAGAAGCTGTCTTTTACCCACTGTGTATTCTTGCCTTCTTTGTCATGGATTAGTTGACTGTAAGTGCATTTCTGGGCTCTCCATTCTGTTTCACTGATCTATGTATTTTTGTGATAGGACCATACTGTTTTGATTATGTAGCTTTGTAGAAGAGTCTGAAGTCAGGGAGTGTCAAAACTCCAGTTTTTTGTTTTTGTTTTTGTTTTTGTTTTTTTCTTCAAGATTGCCTTAGCTATTTCGGGGCCTTATTGTTTTGTATAAATTTGGGGTTTCTTTGTTTTAGTTCAGTGAAAAATTCCATTGGTATTTTAATAGGGTTAGCATTGACTCTGTAGATTTTCTTGGGTGGTATAGTTCTTTTAAAAATATTGATTCTTTCAGTCCAAGAGCACAATATATCTTCCCATTCATTTGCATCATCTTCAGTTTCTTTCATCAATGTGTCATGGTTTTCAGAGTATAGATATTTTACCTCCATGGTTATGTTACTTCCTAGTTTTTTTTTAATGCCATTGTAAATTTTTTTTCTTTCTGATAGTTTATTATTAGCGTATAGAAACACAATTTGTGTATAGTAATTTTGTATCCTGCAACTTTACTGAATTCATTAATTCTAATAGTATTTTGGTGGAGTCTTTAAGATTTTCTAGGTATGGTATTATGTCATCTACAAAGAGTGACAGTTTTGCTTCTTCCTTTCCAATTTGGATGCCTTTTATTTCTTTTTGCCATCTGATTGTTGTGGCTGGGAATCCCAATACTATGCCTCACAAGGCATATTGTCTTGTCCCTGATTTTAGACATCCTGCTTTCAGCTTTTCAACATTGAATATGCTAGCTGTGAGTTTGTCCTTTATTGTCCTTTATAATATGGACTTTATTATGCTAAGGTATGTTCCTTCTATACACACTTTGTGGCGATATCAAACATTCTTATATGAAAACTCCAGGGCCATATTTAATACATTCATTATTACTCATTTTTTTCAATTTGTCTGCTCCTTTTTATTAGTGTGTATAATCGATATTTTGATTTCATGATGATCTTTTTTTAGAAATTGCAAACTCTTTTTTTTTTAATTGAAGTATACTCAGTTACAATGCATCAATTTCTGGTATAGAGCATAATGTCCCAGTCATGCACATATATACATGTATTCATTTTCATGTTCTTTTTCTTTAAAGGTTATTACAAGATATTGAATATAATTCCCTATGTCATGCAGGAGAAATTTATCTTTTAATCTATTTCTACATATAGTGGTTAACATTTACAAATCTCAAACTCTCAAATTTATCCCTTCCCATCCCCTTCTCTCCAGTAACCATAAGATTGTTTACTATGTCTGCGAGTCTGTTTCTGTTTTGTGGATGATTTTATTAGTGTCCTCTTTTTGTTTCTTTCTTTCTTTCTTTTTTTTTTTTTTTTTAGATTCCACATATGAGTAATATCATATGGTATTTTTCTTTTTTTCTTTCTGGCTTACTTCACTTAGAATGACGATCTCTAGGTCCATCAATGTTGCTGCAAATGGCATTATTTTATTCTTTTTATTTTATCACTGAGTATATAAACATACCACACTGAGTGTATAAACATACCACAACTTATTTAAATATACCACAGGCTGCACCTTATTCCTTCGACATCATCTTTTAAAATGCCTAAATTATCATATATGAGTCAAAGAATACTAAATATATTAAATCCATGGAAAGTTTCATATTTTTAAATTTTCCATGAGCTTTGAAAATCAGGTTAGAAATTTCCTTATAAGCAGCAGAAGTTACATTCAGAAGCCTCCTCCTTATGAAAGTGAATAATAAATTATTGTAGGCAGCGCAGGGATATCTTTCCTGTCTGTCTTCCCAATGCACATAGACTACTCTAATAAAACAGGACAGAAAAATCTGACCAAAACTGCAGTAATGCAGACTTTTCTATAAAAAATAGTTGCTTCAGTTACTCTGTTTTGGATGTGCTAGTGCCAGGCAGAGCTGGATATTGAGTGATAACTTTCGGTAAAGGATACAACAAGGCAAAGATAGTCTGCTGATGGAAAATTATGAAACAATCGGAAAGAACCAAAGACCAAAGTCCATGAACAGTCAGAAAAGGAAATTTTGACTTCCAATCTTACAATTCTTGTTCATTCACTGCTGACTATATTTTTTACCATTTGGTTTCATGGAATATCCCCTTGTGGATTGAAGTTAAACAATAGTTTCTGTTTATTGTAACCAAATAGCTCCGATTCACAGCAAGCTATTAATTTTTTTTACAGCTAACAACCTCTATAATTCTAGCCTCTTTTTGTAATTTCCATCTTATCATTTTTACTTTTTTCAATATTTATTTTAATATACATTTTAGTACTTCCTAAGGTCCAAACACTGTTCTAAGCTACTTACAAATATTAACTAATATAGTTACTATAACAATCCTATGAAACAAAACATATTATTGGCCTGATACTACAAGTGAAGAAATAAGACACTGGCTAAGTAGATTGCTGAAAATCACACAGTGAATGGGTGGTAGCGAAGACTTAACCCCAGGCATCTGGATTCAGGGGTATAACCAATACCTTCTACTCTCTCCATTTCTGCTTGGAAGGGGCTTTAAAGATACACATATACTTGTTTTATAGACTAGATTCTGACTTCTGAAAATCTGTATGCATTACACAGCATGTGTCCAAGCTTAGCTCAGGGTCTAATAGTAGAGAAAACTTGATACACAGTGTTATACTTTTGACTGCAACTGGATATGATTATCATTTAAAATATGATTTTTAATTAATTTCAGTTAACATATTAAGAGGCATGAACTATATTCTCTTCTTTGCATAAGATGAGCTGGTCCTCTTGGCAAGAAGCAGCTGTCTTTGTATCAAAACATACTGTTCTTTTACAATCAGGCTTATTTATGAAAAACACAAAAGCCTTCTCAGGTTTCTTTGAAGAAGTGAAGTCCCCCACCAGGACACTGAGCAGCGCGTTTCTAAGTTACTGGCTACTTGCCTATCGCTGGAGGCAGCCAAAACTGAATATAAAGAGCCCAAGCAATATCTCCCTCAAGAGCTGTAGGCAAGGGGCAGGCAGAGTCTGAGGAAAATATGTATCTGAGCTCCTAATTATATGAGCTGGAACTACATAGACTGACTCCTTACTGAGCAGCAAAGCTATTTTTTTACACCAAGGAGGTGAAGCAAAAAAAATAAAAATGTGAATCCTTGGCTTGCTTTTGAAGATGAGAAACAACTACCTGGCTGTAGGCTGACTCAAGGAAGTAAAGATCTTCATCACAGAACATCAGCTTTCTTTCAATACCTTCTAAGAGATGAAGTTTAATCTTGAAAAGTATTGCTTCCTTACTCTGTGTCCTAGGCCAAGTACTTTCACGCAGGTGTAGCTGAACACCTTGAGACTTGCTGCTTGTGGTGTAGCCACCAACCTGTAATCATTCCTACCATCGCTGTGTTAGTTTACTGTTGCTGCTGTAACAAATTATGACAAACTGAAAACAGCACAAATGTATTTCCTTATTGTTCTGGACATCAGAAGTCTGAAATCAGTTTTGCTGGGCTAAAATCAAGGTATCTGTAGGACCAGCTCTTTCCAGAGGCTCTGGGAGAAGAGTCTACCCACTTTGGCTTTTTCAGGTTCTAAGAGCTGCTGGCTTGTGGCCCCTTCCTTCTTCTTCAGAGCTTAGCATTCTAATCCACCATCACAATCTCTTCTCCTCTGACTCATGCCTCCTGCATCTCTTTTACAGGGATCACTGTCTCTGTATCAGGCCCATAGGGATAGTATCTCCCATCTCAAGATCCTTGACTTAACCATGTGAGGACAGTCCCTTTTGCCACATGAGATAGGAATCATAGGTTCCAAGGGATTAGGACAAGTCCATATTTTGGAGACTATTACTCAACCACAATTACTTACTCATATTGTTTCCTTTCCTTGTTATGCTTAAGAACTTTCCTGTTGTTGCTTTTGAAATGTAGAGGACTCTTGATGGATGGAAGATTTGGGAGGGAAAAGATGACAAAGATAGAACGTATGGTGTGATATCCATTTCCTGTTTGATCTGGTAGGCAGCTTCTATGGGAAAAGGAACTTGATTGAAAGATTTGGCCCAAGTATATCTTCTGCAAAAACATCAACAAACAACAGCAAAGACTTTTTCAACTCAACTATGGGCAATCAGATTGAAATTCATTTGGGAGCTAAGGCAGGGAAGGAAAAAAGGAACCATGTTACAGGAGGATAGTCATAGGTGATTGGTTTGCGGGCAAGTGAAAAACAAGTCAGTGCTGAATATTTCACTTATCTATTGCTGCATAACAAACAGTCACATAATTTAGTGCTAAAAACAACGTTTATTGTATTACCTCTTTCCCCTTCTGTGCGTTAACTGATTCAGCTGATCTCACTTGAGATTTCTTAGCTATGTGTAGTCAAATGATTGCTCAGCCTGGAGTCATCTGAAGGCTCAGCAGAAACACCAGATTGATTGGAATATTCTCCTTTCTTCTTATGGTCTCAACGGCTCTTTGACTGTATATCTTTCTGTGCACTCTCTCCTCCTAGTTACTCCAGCAAAGTGGTCAGATTTCTTGCAGCTCTGGGATTCCAGAAAACACAAACACTCACAGGATCTCAATGATTGGGCTTAGAAGTCCCAGAACATTTCTCTGACTGCCTTCTACTGGTAAGTTAGGTCAACAGCGGGCTTGGATTCGAAGAGGACAACACTGGGCATGAATGCTGAGATCATTATCATTGAGGGCCAAGTTTTTCGTGGCCTTAAAATAGAGGGTGGACCAAATGGTCCAGTTTTCTAGGACTAAGAGAATTTCCTGGACATGGAACTTTTAGTGTTAAAACTAGGATATTTCTGGGGAAGGTAAAATGAGCTGTTAACCAAAAATAAAGCAACCATTGGAAGGTTTGCTGTTGAGAGGTGTAATATTCCGGTATTAGTGGTAAAATATTACTGATATTTTATATATATCTATTTTCCTTACCCCAAATTTAGACCTCAATACTTTATAATATCATTTTTATAGATAAGGATACACAGGCTAAAAAAAAAAAAACTTATTTGACTTACCTATGGTCAGCCAATTATAGATAGAAGAGCCTGGATTTAAACTTCAGAGATTTTCCATCACACCAGACTGTCCAGAAGCCCATTACAGTGGATTTGCCTATATTTTGCTAGCCTCCTAGTCTATTCAAGTTTGATGTTTGGCCTTTTTCATCATATATAGATGCGGCACACATTATATCATGAGGTCCTGAAGAGGAGAGGTGGCATTTATTTACCCTTGAGGTAGCTGTCACAGAGCTTGGCACGTAACACCTGCTCAGTAAATGTCTGTGGGTTGTAAATACTAATTGTTAAATGTTTCAGTACTCTTTTGCTTTCATTCTTTATGACTATTTCCAAATGTGTGACAATTCCATAGTCTTTTTTAAAAGTTTTTATTTTCCAAGTAGGCAGTATCACTTTCCAGAGGTTGCTGTAAAACCTTATCACAAAATCTGGTGACTTTATACAACAGAAATGTGTTCTCTCACAACTCAGAATGCTAGACTTCTGAAACCTGGCAGGGCCAAGCTCCCTCTTGAGGGCTGTGAGGACAGATTTGTTCTTTGCTCTTTCAGCTTCTCGTGGCTGCTGGCATTGCTTTACTTGTTGCCCATCCATCCAATCTCTAACCTTGTGGTCTTATTGCTTCCTCCTCTGTGTGTCTCTGTGAAGTCAGCCTCCACCTCACTAGCACAAGGAGGGTCACTGGATTTAGGGCCTATCTGTATAATGCCAGGGTAACCTCCTCTGCTCAGAATTCTTAATCACATCTTTTACCATCTAAGATAACAGTCCCAGATCCTTGGGATTAGATGCAGAAATATCTTTTGGAGGGCTACCCTTAAACTCATTATGGGTCCATATATGCCTGTGTGTACAAATACTCAAAGTTAAAGTCTAATGTACTTTATAAGATAGTTAAAACCAACACGGCAAATCTCTGGATAGTGAAAGCAAGAGTAATTTAACCTAAATTATTAAAATAGTTTACACTTTTTATGTTCACATGACAGAAAAAATTTATATTTATATAGATTTCTTAAATTAAAAAAATTTAATTAAGAAATTGAAGATACCCCTGGGGAAGCAGGTCCATGACCCTGAAAGAAGGGACAAGAAGAATCGTCTCTGCACCTCAGGTCTCCCTCCCCCAGGGTCCTCCCATTCTGGAGCAGAGATGAGGTCTGAGGCTGGGCCCTCTTGCCTTCTTACTATTTGAAATAGATGTAAATATGATCAATAAATCCTTTGGAAGAGCTTAAAAGAAGAAATGAAAAGAAACTGAAGACATGAATTCCCAGTTTCCTTGAGAGAACACTGAAATCCATGAGTCTGGGATAAAAGTTGGTGAGCTCAGCTAGAGAGCTTGTAACTTCCAGATAATGAGTTTCACAGCTGAGTACTGAAGTCAACTGAGGGGGAATTGAAGAGACAGAACTTCCCTGGAGATGAGAAAGAAGCAATGCACCTTCCTCTTCTTCCTTCTGAAGGAGGTGGGTGTGTTACTTACTGACCCAGGCATTGGCACATTCTTAAGAAAGAGAGCTGAGTTCCTTAGGAAAAAGACAATTGCCTAAAACCAGAATGTTATTATTACAGAATCATCTAAAACCATCCCCCGGACTCATGCCATAAATGACTTGATAAAATGTCTGTATTTAGAGGAGAGCATAGGGCATATTTTATCAAATAACAGTTGGTACTTGTAAACTGTTTGCTTTCTACAAATATTTAAATTAATTAACACACATACTTTTTTATCAGTTGTCATTTCCTACCATGTGGGAATAACCACACATGTAATTAATGAATGTGGCCCAACAAAACGTTTCTCAGTCTATGAGTCATTTTAAAGAAAGTTTGATAGAGATTTATTGTACTGGATATGAGTAAGGAATCAGTAAAGATATGAGCAAGGTTTCTACATAAACATTTCCAAACACGTTGAAGACAAGCTATGATAAAAAGATTCAGCTTTCATTCCTTTTCTGTCCTTTTCTGAACTATAATCTTTTTTTTTCCAATCTATACATTCTGGTTCCTTTCTCTTTGATGCAGTATATCCCCTTCAAGTTTAACATAATGTCCAGAAATGTCTATTGTCCTTCTTTTTGTAGAAGTTTACACAGCAGATGGTGCAAAAGGCCCAGCATAAATTTGTGGGATTGATATAAAAATGATCTACCAGAATGCTCACAATTTTTTGGTGTTTTCTCAAATTATATCAATGATATGGTGGAGAAATTCAGGGTATATGATACAATTGCAATGCTTTCCCTTATATTCCAAGCCTCTATTCTTTTTTAGCAAAGTATGATGTAATTTTATCTTCTTAAAACAGTTTCTTTTTTTTTCCCCTCAAATCTTCTTTTCAACCTACTACTAAGGTATCATCCTTGACTATGTTATTTTAACTTTTTTTCTCTTTGTCTTCCTCTATGAGATTGTCAAGCTTCTTGTAACCCACAATAGACTAAAATTGGATAGATGTGAATTTTTATTCTATGCTCCTTTTATAATGTATAGCATATTAATTGGGGATAATGAGAATGCTTTTTGTGAGTTTAAACATGAAAACGCTCCTAATACAGATTTCTTAATGAATAAAAATTATAAAAAAATAATAAGTTAGTGGAGGAAATCATAGTACAAGGGGCTTATCCTTCAGCTATTTTTAAATAAATTGAAAATAGTATTACAGTAATAAAAGTAACAACTATGACTTTATTATTATTATTGTTGAAATATAGAAGTATAGTCAGTTACAATGTGTCAGTTTCTGGTGTACAGCATGATGTCCCAGTCATACGCATGTATACATTTATTCGTTTTCCGATTCTTACAATTTTGACTATTTGACAAAGTATAGTTGATTTACAAGGTTATGTTATTTTCAGGTGGTACAGCAAAGTGATTCAGTTATACACATACATATATATATATATATATTCTTTTTCAGATTCCTCCATTACAGGTTATTATAAAATATTGAATACAGTTCCCTGTGCTATATGGTGGGTCTTGGTTGTTTATCCGTTTTATAACACAGTAGTGTGTGTATGTTAGTTCCAAACTCCTAAAAAGTAACAACTGTTTCATCTATTTCTGTGTTCTTTGTTACACATTCTATAGAGATCTTGTTGACACTTTGTTCCTGAGAATCAAGTTGGGAAAGAAAAGAGACATATAAACCACAGTCAGGTTAGCCTTTCAGCCCTGACTTCTCAGTAGGAAAGGGCTACTTAAAGACAGAAATCAATAAAAAGGAAGGCAGTGTTCCCCCAGGCTAGCCAAATGAAGACAGAAGCAAGGCCATGGTAAGTACTTTGGTATGGGATGTGGGTTGAAATCTTTTTTAGGATCTACGACTTCAAATCGCAATGCTTAGTGTCTTGTGGTTACATTAAATATTTGTCTTAATAGCAGAACGCAGTGAAGCTAGCTGCGCATCCTCAGGGCTTTTTTGACCAAGGTTTGTTCATAATATGTTTGAGAAAAGAAACCATGTCTGGAAAATAGACTGAAACCTAATTTGTTCACCTCATAAGAAAAAATAAAATAAAATAATAAAATAGTTTTTAAAAGTATGAATTGAGTTTGGGGCATAGCATTTTATTGATTGTTAAAATGAATTAAATCTTTAGAAAGGACTGAAATACTGTACTCTTCTGAATTGGTCTTCTTCCTATAACCTCTGAAACATTTTTTTTTTTCCCCACAGAAGGTATAAAATGAAACACTGTTAAACACCATGCCTTAAGTAGGTTGCACTCTCATCTCTCCGTCTTCACCCTCCGTGCATCACACTTTGCTGTGACTCATTAAGAAATGATGTGATCCCCTATCCTTTCCTTTGGTTTTGATCATGGAACTTGCTTTGGTCAGTTGGATTTAGGGTTGTAAATGAGATGTAGTACACCCATTCTGATCCCAGACCAGAGGAGGTCCTGCATTCCTACACTTGCCCTCTTGTGCCTTAGTTAGCACCTTGAGAACATACCCAGGCAGCCCAAGGAGGCTGAGGGCTACGTAAAGAAACCTCACAAGGTTGAGAAGAAAAGCCTTGCGAACTGCCACAACCTGAGAATAGTTAAAAGGGTAGGGGACACAGAGCATGAGGTCTGTAAGGTAATCTGCAAAAAAAAAAAAAAAATGTAATGATGTTGCTGGCAAAGTGCAAAGTCTGTTTGATATCACACATTGTAAAATGGAACTATTTTGGTGTGATGTTTACCAACAATTATAAGCTCCCTTCTTGCAGCCCCAGAGAAGTAAAGGACAATTTTATCCTTGGTGAGGGTGATGGTGGCTCACAGAAGGGTGGAGGTAGCTCATAGTATCTTCAACAGAGTTATTATAATTATGGTCCAAGTAACCTACGTTGAAAGAGTAGAGAAAGGAGGGTGGCATTGCTGAGAGATTTTGAGAAGAAACTGATATCAAAACCACCTAAGACAAGAAAATATAGTAGAAACATTGCAGTAGATGAGCTTTTTAGCTCACATTGTAGCTTCCATTTGAGAGTAAGAACAGTGATTTTATAGTTCACAAATGGTGCATTTTTTATCTTTGGTTTTAAGCATGCATTTATTTTAATTTTTCTCCTGCCCAAGTTTGCTAATGCAGAATTATACTGTAAAAAGAGCTTAGGAGTCACATGCTAACACTGTGAGATCCCAGATCTCACCGAGTGACTTCCTAAATCTATACCTTTGGAGTTATAATTTGGAAATGTTTCTCCTCTGTTTCTTCACTTGTGAAATGAATAAATAAAATAATAGCATGCTAATATTGTAATCATTTTGTATGGGGAGAGATGGTTGCTGGATCTCTCTTGGTGATCACTTCATAATGTATGAAAATGTTAAATCACTATGTGGTAGCCCTGAAACTAACATAACGCTGTATGTCAACTATATTCAGTCAATCAATCAATCAATCTAGTGTGCTAATAATTTCATTGGATGTATCTGAAGCATAATAAGTACTTAGTGATTTTAGCAAATAGAATTGTAAAAAAATAACCCTGGTTACTGCAGAACATTTGGGAAGGCAGAAATGCATAAAGAAAGATACAAAGGCATATTTATTTTATTTATAAATCATAATTAAATAGATGAAATTACTATTCATAATGATATACATTGATGCATTAATACATTGATCAATTACTCTGCCAGGATCTCCATTATAAGGGTTTAGAGTGTTAATGCATTTAATCCTCACAGCACACCCATGAAACTGATGCTACTATTCTCTGTATTTTATGGATGAGGAAATGGAAATGGAAAGGTGACGTAGATTGTTCAGAGCTCCCGGGCAGTGTAACCCAGATTCAAACATGGACAACTTGGCTCTAGAGATGGAATCATTCTCAGTAATACATTTAATAAATTGGCATGGTATTTTACATAGTTTATTTAACATCTCTATTCACCTTTAAATGTTTACATTATCTACTGAAAATATAACAATGTCAATTTAAAGTCTGGGAAATATATTTTCGTGCTGATAGCAGATATTCTTTTTGTTATTGTACCTTGATATATTTTAATACTCTGTTAGTGAAAATATATCTTTTATACATTTTAGTTATATAAATGCCATTTCAGTGAACATCTGGGGAGCTAGGTTCCTCACTACTTCTTAAATTATTTTCTCTAGAAATATATTTAGATCTCAGTTCTCATAAATAAATGTGAAGATACACATTTTTTGAGTTTATTAAAATTATATAAAGGTAATGTTAGGGGAGCATAAACGTGAGCATAAATATGTATAAAGCTTATAAAAATTTTGATGTAATTTTGTGCAATAAATTTCTGGACCACCTTGAAGAAGGGTTTTCATGACCACTTTATCTATTACAGATATTTAAGCCTTACTATTACTATTTTTTTAAAATATTAAAAAGCTTATTTATTGTTTTTTTGTTTATTTTGCAGGTTAATTAGATTTTATTTATTTATATTTATTTATAATTATTTTTTGATGGAGGTACTGGGGATTGAACCCAGGACCTCATACATGCCAAACACATGCTCTACCACTGAACTATATACCCTCCCCCCAAAGCTTATTTTTAACATCATACATCTAGAATTTAGAAATGTATTACAGAAAAAAAGCAGTAAGGGATGAGTTCAAAAAAGTATTTCGCCAGGTAGATTTGGAAGAGAGGAGAATCTGGAACCTGGGAACCAGTTGGAGTTGAAATAGGTGTCTGGTTGTGTAGTGATGCAGCAGGGCAGCAGCCTGGGAGTTGCAGGATTAGAAGCAGGCTGGATGGGCAGTATCATTGAACTGGTGACAGCTGAGGGCTGGAGGGAAAGAGAAGATAGGGAAGAGCAAATAGGAGAAGCATTAAAAAAAAACTGAGAAGAAATGATGTTACTTCATATGTACTGGGCTCAGGAGAATAGAAGTGTGGTGATGTTCAGGCGTTTTGCTCATGAGAGTGGATTGTGAAAATAAAATACATGGCTTACATGCTCATTGAATGTAATCCTCTTTTCTACTTATCCTGTTCTTTCATTTTCTACCTCGTATGCCAACTCTCCATAAATAAACCAGCCTCAGGGAGACCCAGGTGAATTAATCTTATGAAAATAATTTCAGTTGTTTTAAGGGCACTAAGGTAGACCGACATGAAATCATCATACTAGGTTTTATAGATTCGGATAGACCAAAAAGCCAGAAACACATTATTCTGCAGTAAATATTCAATCTCACAAAGAATTCTTAAGATCTCATTCAATATGCTGTTTTTTTTTTCTGATATGCTTCTGAGGCATAGCTCCTGTCAGTCCATGTGGTTAAGAGAATATAATTAATTATGGCATAAATCCTACACTATGATTTATTGGTAAAACAATTATGCTTTGAATTGCATGTAATACCTTTAGATAATACAACTATGCTTCTTTCTACTGAAATATTGAGGCTCATGTGTGTCCTTCTCAGGACAGTCAAGATGCTGCTACTTCTGAACATGACCTTTATCTTCCTTTTTGATGCTTTATTTTAATGTCATCTTGAAAACTACAAAATATTTTCATTTCTCTAGTTAGTTTATGATGTTTATATGGTTAGAAATGGAAGCACTAGAAGAGAATTGTGAAGAGGTGGGATAGGCAGAATGGGAGATTTGTCTAAAATTGTCTTACTCCATTAAATCTACCTAAAACAAGATTGTAGCCTATGAAATATGTTAACTGTCCTTTAGTGAATGGGTGGACACTTCAGAAGTTGTCAAAGCCCTGTAGTGTATCATATTCTACCATTCTACTTATTTCCCCATATTTCTCACTACCCCACCACTTTTTGATCAGGGACAAAAGTTTTTTTGTTTTTATTTATTATTTATTTTTTGTTTGTTTTCCCATACGTGAAGATTTCCAGTTCAGATCCTCTGTTTCAGGTTTCTAGTGGCTCCCCTATCATTTAGCAATATGATTTTACTTCTTTTGCTATTTCTGATCTGAGTTATTACAGCATGGTTCTGTAAAAACACAGCAGACAAAGACAGTAAAACTTCCCTTACAATTTCTTTGCACGTTTCCCATTTGAAAAGAATGGTAGTACAAAACTGCTCTGGTTCCCAAAATGGAACAGCCAATAAAACCAAAATCAATGACTACCAAGTTCCTAATCGTGATGAAGGAATTTCCTTTAATCAGCCCAGTCAATTTAGATTAGGAACGTGACTTTCAACATTCCTTGCCTGGTGTCAGCCTCTCCGTTAGTTAGACACCTTGTTGCTAGCAATATATACCGAGGTAACTCAAACAAAGATAAGCTACATTTGCATCTGGGAGACAGATGTGAGCATGAAATTCATGCTCCTTGCTGGGCTCTGGGTAATCATGGCCATTGCCTCTGACCCAGAAGTCTCGTGGCTGCTTTGGCTAGCTAGCATCCATGGAACTGTGGCAGACTAACTTATAGCTTGAAAGTTGGGGCAAAAAATTCTATCCAGTTCTTGACACCATTCACCTATTGACAGATATTTAAGTTACTTCCAGTTTAGGGTTATTAAAAATAAAGGCTGTAAGCATTTATGTACATGCTTTTGTAAAGATATTTTCTTTCTTTTCTCTTCAGTAAGCATTCAGGATAAAACGCCTGGGTCTTAAAGTGCAGGCACGGTTAACCTATTTAAAAACTGATACAATATTTCCACGATGGTTGTACCTTTTCACATTCTCACTAGAAATGTATGAGAGAAGGCATTCCGCCCCATCTTCCCATTAATTAAGTAAACATATTTCTAATGACTATTATTATACATCTTTCCCTGTAGTTATCTGAAATATGCTAGTTAATTGTACATCCTCTTTGATGTAATGCCTGTTCAAATATTTGACTCATTTTTGTATTGGAGTATTACTTCCTTTGGGAAGTACTTTCATGTATTTTAGATAAAAGTTCTTCGTCAGGTATACAGTTTGAAAATGTTTTCTTTTGGTTTATAACTTGTCTTCTCTTTCTCTTAACAGGATGTTTTGAAGAGTAGATTTTTTTGTTTGTTTTATGTTCAAGAAGTCAACTCTTTCTGCTTTTGGTATTGCAGCTAAGAAATCTTTGCTTAATTCAATGTCACAAAGGTTTTTCCCTGAATGCTTTTTCTTCCTTTCTTTGTGGCTAATGGCTCTTGCTAGGACTTCAAACATAATGTTGAATAGCAGTGGTAAAAGACCCTTTTCTGGGTCCTGATATTAGTGGGAAAAGCTTTCTATTTTTCACCACTGAGCATGAGGTTAGCTGTGTGTTTTTCCTAAATGCCTATTTTTTTTCTGTTCAGTGACGCATCCTTCTATTCCTAGATTTCTGCATGTTTTTTCCTCAAGAAAAGGTGTATTTTGTCAAATGCCTTTTCTGCATCAATTGAATGACTGTGCAGCTTTGAAAGAAGCCTTCATTATACTAAAGTGTGCTACATTGATTAATTCTCTTACTTGGAACCACAGGGACTCTGCATCTCAGTGCTGGGATATATCCAACTCAGTTCTGGCGTGTAATCCTTTTTAATATGCTGTTGGATTGACTTTGCTAGCATTGTCTTGAAAATGTTTGCATTCATTTTCATAAGAAGTATTAATTTGTACTTTTCTCTTCTTGTGATTTCTCTGTCTGGCTTTGGTGTCAGAACAACAACAACTTCATAGAATGAGTTAGAGAGACTTCCTTCTTCTGGTTTTTGGAAGAATTTGAGACGGGTTAGTGTTTATTCTTTGAATATTTGGTAGAATTCTCTAGTGAAGCCATCTTACTTTAGGCTGTTCTTTGTTGAGAGACTCTTGATTACAGATTCAATTCTTTGCTTGTTTTAGGTCTTTGTTGATATTATCCGTTTCTTCTTGAGTCAGTTTGGTAATTTGTACGGTTCTAAGCATTTGGCCATTTAATCTAGATTGTCCAATATGTTGCCATACCATTGTTCATAGCATTTTCTGATAACCCTTTTGATTTCTGTAGGTTGGTAGTAATGTCCCACTATAATCTCTGACTTTGGTTATTTTCATATTTTCTCTATTTTTTTTTTCAGTCAGTCTTGGTACTCAGTTTCAGAAGTTGAAAAGCCTCGTAGGTCCATGTAGAGAACACTAGAAGCCTTTTCTACCTTAAGACTGGCCAGTATCCTAAATAGCGCCCCCCCACCACCACCGTGACTAGTTAGTGGCTAGTTAGCAAATGCAGCACATAGTAGACCTGACTGAAACAGGAGTGTCTCTCTGAAGGTTTTCAGAGATCCAGTAGAAAAGGAAAGGGGACATTTCACCCCAGAAGTAAACGATACGCAAATAAGAGTTGTGAAGGAGAAAGTCTGTAAAGTTCCTCTGAAGGTTGCTAAAAAGGAGACCTTAATTGTGAAACATAAGTTCAGAAAGGGGACAATCTTTACCGTAATAAGGCAAGCACTGGCAAATTCAGTTTTCAGCAATTCCAGTTTTCCGAGTAAAATATGTCTCTGCGTATAAGAACCGCTGTATCAATAGCTCTAAGCCTGTATGTGTCTCAGAGTGAGCTCACGCCCCTCAGATAAGAAGCAAAGGTGTCCACGTGAAGGCAGGACATCTTGGTGGCCCTTTCTTCACCTCCAGCCATGGTGACTAAGGCCCCTTCCTCTCCCTACCCAACAGGGAACAGTTAAAATGGGAATGGGCATGAAAATAGGGTGGGGAAATAGGTACGTTAGAGGAAAGCCATATAAGGACAACCAACAAAGACAGAGGACAGCTTTCAAGTCAGGAGGACATGGGTTAGGGAGCTGCAAACATTACCAAGCCTTCCTGCTAACCCCGGGAACCAGACACAGGAACACTGCGGTGCCTGGTGAGTGCAAGTCAGCTGGGCTAGGAAAAGGCCCTGGCTTCACAGGACCCCACCGCGCTGTCTTTTCTGTACAGTTGGGATGATATCACTGGCCCTAAAATAAGAAGCTAGGAGTTCGAGATATTGCAGATACTAACTACTGTATACAAAATAGATAAACCGCAAGTTTCTACTTTATAGCACAGGGAAGTATATTCAGCATCTTGTAGTAACCTCTAACGGAAAAGAATACGAAAAGGAATATATGTGCGTATATGGGTGACCGGAACATTAT
The DNA here is from genome assembly GCF_048564905.1 of Vicugna pacos. Classification (NCBI taxonomy): domain Eukaryota; kingdom Metazoa; phylum Chordata; class Mammalia; order Artiodactyla; family Camelidae; genus Vicugna; species Vicugna pacos. The sequence continues at coordinate 5,916,590 of NC_132994.1, read as the reverse complement.
GCTGCACATCAGAAATTGACGCAACGTTGTACTTGACTATACTTCAGTTAAAGAAATGATAAAAAACAGAAGCTGACTGATCTTCAGGCTATTGCATCTGTGAGTATGTCTATGATAGAACAATCTGTGCACTTCACACAAGGAACCAGCTGCGTAGGGATGATTGAGGACTGACAGACACTGTGACACTCTGTCTTTGTGACTGCAGGGATATTTTCTTCTTTGCAAAAAGGCTTCATTTATTCACTAAGGCTGGATCGCACAGATCTGTATCCCCTAAAAGGGATCACTCGCTTCCAATTTGCTTAAAGATACTCTGTGGGCTATGCATGTGCGTGTTTGCACATGCATATACCCATGTGTACATACACACGCTTCCATCAGACGTCAGAGGGAGAAGGTAACTGCTATTTCCTGTTCTCTTCTACTGATGGCTGCTACGAATACCTAAGACTCTTCTCTAACTTGAAATTGGGTGGCCAATGAATCCAACATGTAACTACACCATTTTTTTACTACTAAAAATTAAAGTGTGGGATATAAGAATGGTGGAAGCATAGGATTTTTGCTTTTATTATGTCTTTAATTGCCCTAACAGTGTAAACTATGACCTGTCTTATGGATCCAATTTCAAAGCAAATGATATCTGTTTAATTCTAACTAAAGGACTATGGAAATCGAGTAGCATGTGAATTTGTTTTGAAAAATCAGTGTTATATGTGGTATGTTACTACCCTGAACTGGCCTCCCAGTCTTGCTACTAAGCTATCTTCATGTACTTTGGTGGACCTGAGCATTAAACTCCCATTTTTTCATTCAAATATATTATTAGTTCACTTGCCTCTGGTGAGTACATCAGTTTTTTTCCCTCCTTTTTCTGATTTGTTCTATCCTGCTGGATTCCACGTCAAGAAGTGAGCACAAAGGTGGTCCATATCTAACCATTTACATTACATAAAAATGAAATAGCGTATTTCACACAATTGTCTTACACACATACCTGCCTCCCAGTCTTAAAATAATTTGCTTGGGTTCTGTGCTAAGCATGGAATGAGGTGGGGAAATCTTCAGGGGAAAAACTGAAATTAGGATAGCTGTTACCTTCATACTGATTTGTAGGTTTTCAATAAATGATCTCTTTATTTCACTTCATTGAATAAAATCAGACTTAATACATTTTTTCCTGATTATATGATTGTGCATCAGAAACAAAATCAGTTAAAACACTTGAAAGCACATTTTTAAGTTACAGGGAGTGTGACTCCACCCTGACCCCAAGGTTAAGTCTGTAGCTCACACATAAAATCAATCCAGTTAATTCAAGCAGTATAAATAAATCCAACTGTCAGATTTTGTTAAAAAATTGACTGCTTCACAGGACTCTTTTTTTTAATATTTGAGTAAAATAAGTATTATTTGAATAAAAATATTCTTCTTAATACTGGAGTATTATAAAATCTCAACTATCCCCTATTTATTTCATGGCAATACAGTAACATGTTTGCAAATGTATAGTAGAAATTGTGGGTTAACTATATTCATCATTTATAGTTTATCATTATAAGACTAAAAAAGGACTTCTTTCCTATGATGCATTTTTAATTGTTGATAAAGAAATTTTCTTCATTGTTTTCTAGATTAAATTAATTTCATATTCAATATAGACTCATTTTTTTAAATTAGAACTAAAATTTGAAACTTACATTTTACTATAGTTTTTTTTGCATTTTTCTTTAACTTCACTTTTTTTTCTTGTCTTTCCTGACTAGGAACTTACATGAAATAAAAATTTATGTTCAAGCTATAAAGCTGTATTTTCCAATGCAATGTTGTAATTGTTATTAGTCTTCACAGAAAGTTCCGAGACCTGCTAAGTCAATTTTTTTCTTGTCAGACACAACTGATATCTTTCACTTTTCTTTTGATAACAAAGAATATTTATTTCAGTTAACTGAAACTTAGCTAACCAATATGAGCAACACTAATGCATCTTTGATAATGTATTTCCTGTAAACAAAATCCTTCATTTAAATGAATGTTTGTTTTCATGTTATTTCATGAAGGCTCTTAGCTTCATTATTTAAAAATCATAAATTTATATATAGAGTGCAAGGAACAATTTCTCATGTGGGTGAAGGTGAAGAAAAGTGTTTTCCTAGAGTTATGACATGCTTGTTTGTTTATTTGTTTCCCAACTATATATGTCTTAAGCTATTTTATACAAATATTCTTTTTAAAGATGTCACCTTTGGAGAATAAGTTTTAATTTCTCTATTTCTAATGGTATCAGAGGGAGGAGGGATATAGAAAATTGAATCAAGCAATTATTCAAAAAGTCTCCATTAGATTATCTCACCTACACATTTTTGACAATTGCTAAATAATTCAAAACTGAACCATTTAGGTTTCTTTCTATATTAGGGTAAATTAAAGAGATCCACAAATGTGAAATGGCCCACGTATAACACAAGTTTATTTGTCACTCAGGCAATAGATGAAGGTGGATGGCGTTTGCTGCCAGTAGGTGGTCATCTTTCTAGTAGGCAGTCAGGACCCAGCCTACTTTTCTATCTTACAGCTTCACCATTCCCTTGGCCACTGTGTCTACCAGATCTGGTCAGCTGAAGGGGACTGTGGTCTTAGCTGAGGTAGCAATCTTTCTTAAAAGCCTTTATCCAAAAAGTGTCATACTTCACTTCCACTCATATTCATAGGTGAAGTCACAGGCAAGAATTTGAAATAGCATTAAGTTATGTACTCAGGTAGAAACAAAATTGAACAGCTACCTGGCTCTATCTTATAACTACACCCATGGGTTCAGAGTCTTAAGATATATAATGGGCAGAAGTCAGCATCCGAAAGCACAAAAGGAATCAAAATCTGGATCAATAACTCCTTTGGATGATAGCTCCCTGAATAAGTCAAACTTTAGTATTTGAATGCTTGCATTTTCATTTTGGTTGTGAAAGTCAATATGTAATGGAACCCTCTACATTACAATGCATCAAGATATAGTTAAACTGTAAAATTCCTTTCAAACACAAAAAAAATTTATTTGATTTTATTTTTTATTGAAGTAAGTATAGTTGATTAACAGTATTGTGTTAGCTTCAGGTGTACAGGATAGTGAGGCATTTTTTGTTTTGTTTTGTTTTTGCAAAAAATATTCCAAGTTATTACAAGATATTCTGTGTGATTCCCTGTGCTATACAGCATATCCTTATTGCTTATCTATTTTATGTATATAGGGGATATCTATTAATCCCATACTCTTAATTTGTCTCTCTCCTCTTTCCCTGTCCCATTTTGTAAACATGAGTTTGTTTTCTATGTCTGTGAGTCTGTTTCTGTTATGTATAAAAATTCATTTGTATAATTTTTTAGATTCCACATAAAATAGTGTCATGTAGTATTTGTCTTCCCTCTGATTTCCTTCATTAAGCATAATAATCTCTAGGTGCATCTATGTTTCTGCAAATGCAAATGGTGACATTTCATTCTTTTTTATGGCTGGGTAGTATTCCATTGTGTGTGTGTGTGTGTGTGTGTATGTGTGTGTGTGTGTGTGTCTGTGTGTTTGTACCACTTTTCTTAAAGCTATTGTCTGTTGATGGCCATTTGGGTTACTGCCATGTCTTTGCTATTGTAAATAGTGCTGCTGTGAATATTGTGCTGCATGCATCTTTTCAAATTAGAGTTTTTGTGTTTTCCAGATATGGAAATTCAGATTGGAACTGCTGGATCATATAATAACTTTATTTTTAGTTTTAAGAAGCCTCCATATTATTTTCCATAGTGGCTGTGTTAATTTACATTTCCACCAACAGTGTAGGAAAGTTTCCTTTTCTTTACACCCTCTCCAGCATTTATTATTTGTAGACATTTTGATGATGGCCATTCTGACCGGTGTGAGGTGATATTTCATTGTAGTTTTGATTTGCATTTCTCAAATAATTAGTGATGTTAAATATCTTTTCATGTACTTTTGGCCATCTGTATGTTTCTGAGAATTGCCTACTTAGATCTTCTGCTCATTTTTTGATTAGATTGTTCATTTTTTGATTTTGAGTTGTATGAGCTGTTTGTATATTTTTTGATATCAAAAACATATTTTAACACTTCAAATTTCTTATTTTTATCTGCAGAAATAAATCATTCTCAATGTTATCAACAGTGATGTTGTGAAGCTTTGAAGAACTAGCTTTTTTCTGAAATTTTCAATATCAACTCAGTTCAATGTTTGATTATTATCAAATTTTATCAAAAAGAGTAATCAAAATGATATTTTCCTCTTGAATATTTTAATGCATTATGACAATGCTTTTTATCTTTCCAGCCAAATTTTCTCTTGATACATTACCATTATGATTTTACTAAAAGTAGCAGGCAAAATTGTAAAATGGGTTCAAAAACTTGAATTCTCTAAAGAAGTAAGTAACATATAATATGTAAGACAACAGTAAATTATTCTATGCATTAGCCTGACAGCAATTATTTTTTCCCCTATTGCATCTGCTGCAAAACATATTCTATGGTAGACTACATGGAATAAAAATATATTGTATACTGTAGTTTATGAAAAAAATCAGAGATTTTAATATATATCTCCTCTGATTGAGATTGTGATATTACTGGCAAAAACAGGTTTTTTGTTTTTTTTTGAGATTTAGGGCTGTCTTTTTTTTTTCTTCCAGTTTTACCGAGATATAATAGACATATCATACAGTATAAGCTGAAGGTACACAGCATAATGATTTGACTTATATACTTCGTGAAATGATTACAGTAACCAGCTTAATAAACATCCAAAAGATAATTCCTTAAATGAATTATTTAATAGATAATTTATTTTCCCAAATAACTAATATAAAGATAAATTATATTTTCTTGAAATATTTTAACAAAAATGAAAAAATTTATCATCTCATTTTGAATCTTATTCTGGTAATTAACAAATGAGAGATAAATGTCTTAAGACAGCATCCTGATTCTCTTGGGGGTCTGAGTTTCCTTCCCAGATGCTTTTACCCCTTGCTTCAGCACCCCAAGGCACTCGTTTCTCTGATGGATTTCTCTCCTCTCCCAGAGTGAGTTATTCAATACTCCCTTGGAAACCTCTTCCAATGTTTACTGTAACTTCAGCAGGTATATTGTCACGTCCCCTTTCCATGCCTGTTTTCGTTGTCAGATTGTGGGTGCTTTGAAGTCTGGAAATTGGTCTTTTAGTTTTATTATTAGACACCTATAATCTAGTATAGTTCTGTAATATTGACATTTTAAAAATGCTTGTTCAATAAATGAACTCTAATATTCCTCTAATTGATCATTTTGGTGCAATGAAGGCCTATTAGTTGATGATTTTAACCTTTGCCAACCTTAAACCTGAGGGCAAGTAACAAAATAGCCTCTGGTGATTTGAAATGGACAAAGGGATGGAGAGTCTACCATGTTATGTATTTCCACTTACTCGTAACTACTCGCCCTAATTATTAAATGGCCTTCTTATACAACTAATAAATGCTGTCCAGTGAATTCTTTTTAATAATGTAGTACATTTAATGTTAGCTTTCAGAAATCTTGTTTTTTGTAATGAGTGCATTTGTCATTTTTTGTCATTCAAAAAAGGTGTAGACTTGATGGTCTCTTCTCAGGAAGACATTTTTCAGATTAATAAAAACTTGATTATTTTACATGATAGTCTTGCACTGCAATCAAATCAGAAAGCCTGTAAGATAAAGAGCAAATTAGAGGGTTTATAAGTAAATTCAAGCAACTGAACTACTGAGTACGAACTTTTGAATGCCTCAAATAGCCAGAACCACCATTATATAATCAGTGATAAAATTCACACCAATAATAATCTTCCACGTGGTCAAGGGTTTCTATACCAAATCACAAAGAGAAAAATGAAGAACTAAAGCTCCCATTAAACCAGTCTTAGAAAGAACAGAAAAAATGAAAATATGTTATATAATGTCACATGTGAAAATAACGTGCTTTATAAATAAAGAACTTCCGTTCTTATAAATGTTGTTACTTTCTAATTACATCTATTCTACATTAAGTCTTTAGAGGAACCCCCATAAACTCTCTTCTTCTTCAAGTCAGGAAGTTTGACTCAATAATTTTGGATTCTTTCACAAAATTTCCTCTTAAATCATCTCTGTATTGTCAGAATGTCTCTTCCCCGATTAGAGGTAAAGTGCAGAGGCAACGCTTCACATGGTACAAAGTGTAACAGATTCATCAGAGGTAGAAATGGTCAACTGCCACCTGTGCTGGTTGCTCTCCATCCGTCCTCCAGGTCCATGCTTCACTCGTCTCTGTTCTTGCTTACACAGGAAAGCTGATCTCTGCGCACTTCATCACCGGGCTCCCTTGTCCCTTGCCCTCGACTTTTTCTTCGGTTTGTCTAGAGGAGGCAGTGGCCTCAGATCAGAGACCCGTCCTCTCCTCCACTCAGTCTCACAGGGATCTGATGCTTCAGAATATCTGTAGCCCCTCTTTGCAGGTGGTGATGGCAATGGCTCCCTGTTTCACTGACCCCTGGCTTCCTCAGAGCCCTTCTTGAGTTATAGCCCTGTCCCCATCTCTCGTTCGGCATACTGAGTCATCTCCATCCACTTCCTGCTGCAGCCCTGTTGGAGACAGCTAAGTGGATTTACCATTAAACCAACGAATGATGTTTAAGCTTCAAGGTCTAAACCTGTGCAAGCCCCTGGGGGCCCTGCAGATACTGGCCATTGTAGGCTATTCTAAGTGAGGGAGCAAAGAGAGCGGTAACCAGGAAGCACCGCTTTGTAAACTATCTGAAAAGTGGCCTGAAGAAATTTCAGAAGAAAGAGACCTGCATCTCTAAAGCTCAGGTAATTGGATTTAATATTTTCCCTCATCTTAAATAAGTATCTCCTTCTGTTGCCGTTAGATGTAACTGGTTTCCAGGTTCTTGCCCCATCCCAGAAAGAATTCAGAGACAAGACACAGAAGTTAAGGAAGTAAAGTGGAGATTTATTGAGGGATAAATAGTTCAAAGGGAGAGTGGGCAGGCTCAGGTGAGCAACTGCGCTGAGTTTTTTTGCCAAGTTGGTTACACAGAGTGTAAAAATGAATGGGCGGAATATTCATTAAGGAGGGAAGGGCTTGGGGTCGTATTCCCTGATTTTCATCTCAACTCCACCTTCCCAAAGGGAGGAGGGAATTTTGTCCTTATTTAGTCTGGATTGGAAGTGTCATGGTGTCCTGCATGATGGTGCTTCTAATCTGCAAGGCTAATTTTATTGACATGAGGGCATAATGAGCAAAATGTTTCTTGCGTTTTTTCACCCTTTCTTGTTGACCTCCAGGCCTCTCACCACCCCAAAATGTGTGACTGCTTATCAGCCCAGAGGTTTCTGCTTTTCTTTGACCAGGGACCCCTGTTGCTTACATGATTTATGGCTTCCTGCATTTGGCCTGTGCCCTGCCTTTCTCTACTCATATCTAATAGCTCTCTGCCTGCTCTAACACTTTCATGGTAGATTTTTATTTGTAATTTTGTAGACTTTTTTTTTCCTAAAAGAAGGACATCAAATTGTAAAAGCTTCAGTTTCCCCCAAAATCTATATTTAACCCTACTGATTCATAACGTAGCTGGGAAAATTTTCAAAGTCACATTTGACTCAATGAAAATCTAATAATATTGTGAAATTTCCATTCTAAACCATAATCTCAATCATGATGATGATGATGATGATAAAAATACTATGGAAAATCTTAGATAATATAAATACCATTTTATTTGCTGGAAGTTAAAATGAAATATTAACTAGTACATCTATCTAAACCAGTTCAGAAAGTGAGGGGGGTGGTTATGCATCGGCTGCATAGGCTTGTTGGGTAAGAGCACCAGAAAGAGGTGATATTAGAACAGAGTTCTGAACACTGACAAAGATGCAGGAGGGCAAACTAGGGTAAGGCCAGTGAGGCAACTACCTCAGGCAGAAATTAATGGGTTCACCAAATAAATTAATAATAATCAAAATAAGTAATAATTTAATCACTATTTTAAAAAAGCAAATTAGCGTAAAAATTCACCATGAACAAAGTACCAAAACTTTAAATAAAGACACGATCACTGTTGCTGATGGCTTTCCTTTTGCCTCATCCCCACAGGGCTTAGTCTGGCACAGATCTAGCCATAGTCTCTCTCCAACTCAAGCTTCCATTCAGCAAATTCTTTTTTCACTCCTATTTTGCTCTAGGCACGTTGGAGGTTTTTTTGTTGTTGTTGCATAAATATGTCACATTTTTGCACCCTTTTTTTCACATTGATTGGAACACTCTTCTCCCAAATCTCTCATGACTTATTTTATCATCCTCCTTAATTCTCAACTTACAAGTCACCTTCTCAGAGAGTCCTGTCTAGCCAATCTTCTAAAATTAATTTCTGGTTTCTCCCCATCATCCCATACCAACAATCTAAAATTGTCTATTTTATCATCATGTGCTTAATTTTTGTCTTTTCCCAATGTTATGTGAGCTCCAAGAAACAGTTCCCTCCATTGTCTCATGTGGAGCTGAGACCACACAGCTTAAAACAAATCCTGGTCCTTGATAGCAGTTCAATGAATGCTTGTTAATGATTGATGCACTGCAATAGCGAGTTCTCCATAACCGAACATGTGATGCAGGGATGCTGTAAAAAACATATGCTTGCTCTGGATGGGAGGTTGTAGAGTCTGACCTAGAGCACTCATTTAAAATTCATCTTCTGTTTATTCTGTAATTGGCCTTTCTCTCCTGAAGTGAACTGACAGTGAATGCCCAACTGACTGGTAATTTTCTGACCTTCTGAGATTAAATTTGGAAGGTTCTGGACTGTAAAATAATGAATGGACAAAACTACCCATATTATGATGTTTTAATTCTTAAAAACACACTCATATATATCTTAATACGTGCTTTAGACATAAAAGTTATCTTTATTTTCAAGAATAAGTCAGTGTGTTTAATAAGAGAGATTAGTTCATATATCCCTTCATTATGATTGATACATAAAGATTCTTACTTCATTCAGACTGACTTTCTAGAAGATAGAATGTATAAGAACAAATGTGATTATTAATTGTGTTCATACAAGCATTTAAAGAATCTGAGAAAATCAGCTTCCACCAAATTTTTCATATGCCATAGACATTAAATACTCTGTAAACCTCACTGCACAGAGGTTCAGAGTCAGGGGTAACCCAAACTATTCTTGATTATACATACAAGGAACAGAGTGATGTCTTTGATAATGACAATGAAACTGAGAGAGGGAGTATCAGAGAAAAAGATACATTTTTCATAGGAAAAGTTGAATGTGAGATGAAAATTAAAGCATATTAATAGAAACACCAAAAATCGGTAGCCATTCTTCTATCTGCTCACAGGTAATTCATTATTAAGTGAATTATTTATAATTCATTCATTGAATAGATATTTGTTGAGTGTCTGCAACACACCAGGCTCTGTGACCACTGGTGGTGATAAACTAGAGAACAAAACTAGGACTTGGTCCAAGTGGAGACCGTATTCTTATACTAGAAAATGATAGAAAGAAAGCCATATAATATGTTGAGTGGCCATATAGGCTTTGGAGCAAATCCAAATAGAGGAAGAAGCTTCTGATGGAGAGTGACATGGGACTGATATCTTGAATAGAGGGATCAGGAAAGGTATCTCTGATGAGATGACATTTGGGACAAACCCTGAAGGAAGTTGGGAAACAATGTTAGAGAAAAGAGCAAATGCAAAGCCCTTTTAAGAAGAGAGTGACTAGGGGCTCTGGGGAATATCCAGGAAATCACTGTAACTGGGGGACAGAGAACGGGAGAGTATAAGGGAAAGTCATAAATTAGGCAGAGAAAAGAAATTTAAGCTGAGTCAGATGGAAAGCCATTTAAGGAGTTTAAGCAAAGAATGACATGATCTCACATTTTTAGAGGACTCTTGTTGTGAGGATAGTCTAAAAGTAAACACAAATACATAAAGAGAATATATACAATGGAATATTACTCAGCCATAAACAAGAATTAAATAATGCCATTTGCAGCAATACGAATGGACCTGGAGATCATCATACTAAGTGAAGTAAGTCAGACAAAAACAAATATATCACTTATATGTAGAATCTAAAAAGTTGATACAAATCTATTAACAAAACAAAAATAGACTCACAGACACAGAAAACAAACTTATGGTTACCAAAAGGGAAAGGGTCAGGGAGGGATAAATTAAGAGTTTGGGATTAATAGATACACATTACTATGTGTAACATATTTAAACAATAAGGACCTACTATATAGCACAGGGAATTATATTTAATTTCTCGGAAAAGAATCTAAGAATATAATATATATGTATGTATATGCATAATTGAATCGCTTTGCTTTATACCTGAAACTAACATTTTAAACCAACTACATGTCAATAAAAAACAAAATTTTTAAAAATTCATAAACAGTTTAGGAGATTCTTGCAATAAACTAGATAAGAGGTGAAGACACAGCTTGGGCCATGTTGTTGGTAGCATTGTGGTGAGAAATGGTTTTATTTCATATATGTTCAGAAGGTAAAAGTTACTACCAGCTAAATAATTGGGTATGGATTGTAAAGTAGAAGAGATACAATGATGATTCTAGGGTTTACAGCTTAACTGGAAAGGTGGAATTGCCCTTTAGCTAAGTGAACTACACTGAGAAATAGAAAGTTTGAAGGAGCAAATCAGGAGTTTGACTTCCAACATGTGAATTGATACGTCTGTGGTTGTTAGATAGCCATACCTGGCAATCAGAATATGGAACAAAACTGTTGATACAATTCGGGAGTCATCCACACAGAGATCGTGTTTAAGTACTGGAGTTAGATAAGAACATTTACAGAGTCCTGATATAATAAGAAAGCAGCTAGACTCTCATGGTTTGTTCTCGGGTGATAGGAAAAGCCTGCAAATATTGACTTGAGAATCAGTTACATAGACTAACGAAGGTGATACTGAGCAAATCTTCTAGCTTGGAAATTACAAAGACGAAAAGGAGACCATTGGCTGATTAGGATGTCAGAATTATTCTTTCTACTCCTGTGCATCAGAAAATAAACAGACGACCCCAGCCACGTGTCTTTAATGTGAAATACCGCAATCCACTCAATAGCACGCCCACAACACCTGTGAGAAAACATCTGAAGTAGTCCAGGAACGCCATCTTACAAAGCAGAGTTGTATTTAACTATTCTTTCTTTTTTTTGCCATCATGATGCTAGATATTAACATAATACATATCTCTGTATTTTTTTTTGCACTTAAATAATAGGTAAATTTTACATGGCTCATTTTTATTCTTTATTCTGGTTTTTCAGTAGCCTTTTGATTTTGGACATTTTCTGATGCTTTGCATTTTATTTCATTCTTTCTTAGCAGGCCTCATCGGTCAGGTACCATCAAGTTCAGTTTTGCATTTAAGCAGATGTCATTAAATATATGAAGCTTTTTGCAGGTATTTGCAGCTTTCCTAGTCTGCTATATTTTTGGTACAGAACTTAAATTCAAATTTTGAAGAACCTTTTTTCTTGTGTTGAGAGATAGACACTCTTCTCATTTTTAATGACTGTCTTTTAAGTTGTATTCTCTTTCTATGAGGAGCCATTTACATGTTTGAAGGTGGCTAACGCGTAACAGAATGAATACAAAATAAGTCATTTAAATGTTCTCAACTTAAATTATCTAGAAATTTTAAATGTAGAGATAAGTTAGATGGTCTGATACTTCGTTGATTCTAGGGAGTCCACGTTAGCCATGTTGTGAATCTGTGCTCAGAGTCTTAGAAAATCATGCAGTATCTGTCTTTTTTAAAGGAAATTTTGTCTTATTGATACCCATCTCTCTAGCATCTGAATAATGTCAAGACACACTAGACACTGGTATTGCAGTAATTAAATCATACATTCCTGCAGCACCGTTAACCAAAAAGCTAGTATGTGCCAGACAGAGTCAGCAAGACACTGGACAAAGATATTAACTATACTGAGGTATGAAATTAACTCAACCATATGATCTCAGATTTCCCTGTTTCCTCTCCAGAGCACTATCATAGTTCACAATGTTACTAAAACTTCTTCAAGATTTTAATAGAAACTCACTGTCACTTTCCAGTCTCTGTTTTCTGGAATCACTGTCACAATGGCTGTTTTGTTACCACAGTGCAATGAGATCTGAATAACACTATTTTCTTGCATGGTTTCTCCCAGTGGTGCATATTTGTCTTATTTAACCAGTTTTCTGTCTTCTCAGTTTTGAAAAGAAAATATTCACTTTAGTTTCTTCCCCCCACCATATGTCCAACTTTGTGGGTTTCCAACAGCAGAAGTTGCAGCTCTAAACGTTTTATTGGAGGAGTGAAGCATGCTTTGGTAGAAATGAGGAGACCCCAAGTGGTATTAATTTATCAAAGACCGTCTGAGTAAGAGTCAAAGGCTACTTGAAACAGATAATTGAAGTAGGTTAGGTAACAGGTATAGGGAAATACATGCACACGCAATTCTTCTCACTGCAATCTTCCCCATTGTTTCTTTTAGGGGTAAAATAACTTAGAACTTTGAGAAATATATACATCTTTATCATTATCATTAATTTTAAAGGTGCACATGTGTACCAATTCTGACAAGTATGAACCATACTGAATTTTCATGCCTTTTTTTTTTTTTTGCACCTTCTATGGGCTAGGCATTACAATGTATAATTCTAATGGATATGAAGATAGAAAAACATATTTCTTTCTCTCTAGGAATTTATAATCTGGTATAATTCATTTTGGTCTTGAAATATAAAAACAGGATGTATATACAAACTGAGATCAGAGTCTCAATAATCATTTTGATAAATTGCAGGAACTGTGTTTAATGATAAATACAAAGTCATTTCAAAATCTACTAATTTTAATTATCTTAATGACAGAATCAATTGTATGATTATACATCTGACAGCTTCACAATTTACTTGCATATAGTGGTTCCAGATAAAAAATTCATTACATACAAATCCTACACTATTCAGCTGAACACAATTATTCAATGCTATTAATTAGTGTTGTAGAGATAAATATTACCAATTGTATGATTCTATTTTGATACCTAATAAACAAAAATCCATTAGTCATATCAAATCAGCTTTTCCTGGATTTAACCACTTGAAAATATTTTCAATGTTAGCTAAGTTGAAACAATTTTAAGCTAATTTAATGCTGTATATTATAAGTGAACTTAAAGATTACACTTTGGTTACAGGACACACGTATTTTTATAGTAATATATCGTCTACAAAAAAGGAATTCTGCTAACTCATTAACCTACTAAACTATGCTTAACAGGCTTAATTTTGATGAATTTCTTTTAATACACATTTTTTTTTCTGTCAGCAGAATATAAACAAAAGTGAGGTCATCAATATGAACAATTCATTTGGTTTGACATTCGTGTTTTATCTGGCCCTTAAATGCACAATTTTAAAAAATCAGTAATGATAGCTAAAACACACAAACTGTTTTGAAAGATAATTTCCAATTTGTTTTGAGTTTTGCGCAGACTCTCGAAATCCTGAATCAGGGCCCCCTCTGCCTTCTCATCCTGTACCCTTTCAACTGATGGACATTAGAGAGGACCTCACAGTATCTCTAAACTTCCTGGGCCTTTATCACTGCCAACTATTTCTTGGTTCAACAACCCTCAGCCCCAGTCTTCTCCTTGTCCATTCCAAATAGCCACAGTCTTCCGTTTTGCTCTGTTCTAGCACTTATCTTTAGCTCAGACCACAAACTAACATAGAACATTGTATTGGCAGGGAGATCTCTCAAAAACAAATGCTTTCCATTCTCATCAGTGGTGAATTCTGATCTCAAGTGTTGCACCAGCACTTAGCTATCTCACCTCTATCTTCAGTGCCGCCCCTTTAATGACCATTTCTCTCCATTTGTAAATAGATTTATGTCTACTTCATCTTGTAATTATATGCTTATCTATATTATCTTCTAGCCTACCATTTTTCAAGATTTCTTCAGCTCTCAAAATCTGACGGGGATTTGACACAAAAATGGACTACCAATGTCATGTAAATTAAAAAGACCATCAGGGTGTTTAAATTGTAAAAATAAAGTATAACCACTGAAAATGAAAAGAACTGTGAATAGCTTTAATGGAAGAGGGTGTTAATATATTGTGTTTGTAATCTTTTCCAAGTTTTCTATGTCTGCATAAACTGATAAACGGCTTAAAACATTCCTCTGGAGTTGACTTTTATTGGGTTTCTTTGCTTACTCATTATATATAATAAATTAGAATATCCTAGCTTATAATTATCATTCATATGAAATGGTAGAAAGTGTTTGACAGTTTTGTCAGGCAATTTAAGATATTTGGATTGAGCTTAGACCCAGAAATTATGAAAAGATTTCTCACTTGTCAAGGAAAACCCTACTTTGCTTCTCAGAAATGAATCTGTTAAGAGTCACAACACTGATATTCCCAAAAAAGGCATGAAAGGATAACTTTACAAGACAAAAAACTTACTTTTTCTGACTCTAAAGTCAAGACATTTACTTACAAGTGAGGTAGCCGAATGAAATTGGTATGGTCCTCTAAAGTGAGTTAAACATCATTCAAACAACATTTTCTACAAAAAATTGCAATAATTAAATTCAAATGTCCATGATGAATATTTAAACAAGCAGAAATTTTAAAAGAAAATAACAAAATTCCAACATTTTAGAGTTAAATGCAAACATGTCAAAGGAGGGCTTCTTGCAAATAAATTAACCAAATTCACCTTCATTATGATGTCATAAATATAACCTGAAATAATGCAAATCTTAATCTGGGTTATGTCACCAGTTTAGTTTTTCCACATACCTAATTTGTAAATGTTCTTCAGCCTCCTGCTTCATGTTTTCTTCAGTATATAAATGTGTGCTTGAAATACTTGTGCTTTCATAGGCTCAAGGTATCTTATTTGGAGATGTGGAGATTTTGCCCTGTGGTTTCATGTAATTTTAGAAAAGCTGAGTCAAACTACTTAATATTTTTAATCTCTATTATTACACACAAAATATCTTCAGTGCTCTAGAAAATACACAACTGTTTTCAAATCTAGAGGATTGAATATGTTTTGGAAATGGCAATTCAGTGCCTAACTTTTGGTTAAATAAAACTGATTTTTAAAAATTTCATTGATATAGTTATTAAATTTGCCATTGACATTTTATGTATTTGCTTTTCAAAAACATAATGAAATCCCAAGTGTCAAAGAAGTGCCAAGTTCTCATCTGTAATAGTTTGGACTTCCCAAGAAATACTGTAATACAATTTTTAATATTATATATCCTGACATTTCTTCCTAGGGTTAAAAAAAATCTGGATATTAAAAATATAGGGCATATATCACTGAACTATTTTAGTTAAGTAATTTGATTTAATTTAGTACTTTGATTAAATCTCTATTGACTATCAATGTCATGGAATCTAATCATATATAGATATACAGAATGATACACAACAAATATATAGAACACAATATATAAAACTATATATGTATATATACATATGTATAACAATATATAGAATAAAAATAAAATAATTACAACAGCAAAAGCTGAAAGTTATGAGAGTAGCTTACCTGTAATCGCTGCCTAACTTAGATGTGGAAAGTAGTATTAAAATGAATGGTTTCTATTAAATATCATACAGCACGGAGAAGCTGTGTACTCACAGAGATGTAAAAAAAGTTACAATTTTACAATCTTAGTGAACTCTAAATTAAGATCAGTCAGCATATTATTAATGGTCATATTTTTAAAACAATAATTCATTATAATGAAGCAAAGGGTACATTGCCCTGTAAGGTCAATCTCTATTTGAATATGATGACCTTACTTGCAAGTATTCAAAGGTGGATGTCCATCAATATTAACCCCAACCCATCTTTTCCAGGCTCCTCTTCTTTAAGTGTGAAAACCAGCCATAGAGCAATTTTTTTTTTTTTCAGATTGAAGTATAGTCAGTTACAATGTGTCAGTTTCTGGTGTACAGCACAATGTCCCAGTCATGCATTTACATACGTATATTCATTTTCATATACTTTTTCATTAAAGGTTATTACAAGATACTGAATACAGTTCCCTGTGTGATACAGAAGAAACTTGTTTTTTTAATCTATTTTTATATATAATGGCTAACATTTGCAAATCTCAAATTCCCAAATTTACAATTACCTGATTGTGAAGCTTACTACGAAACTACAGTAACTCAGAACAGTGTAGAACTGGTGGAAAAACAAAACCTACACATTCAACATGAATTAATTTTTTACAGAGGCACCAAGACAATTTAACAGGGAACAGAAGGTATTTTCAGCAAATAATGTAGAAATCACCAGATCAGTGTACAGAGAAAAGGAACTTCAACATTCATATCAAACACAAAAATTAACCCAACATATTAAAGAAACATAATACAATGTATTCACAACACTGGAGTAAGCAAAAATTTCTAGACAAGAAATTTAAAAAGCACAATCCATAGGAGACAAAAAAATGTTATTTAGGCTTCTTTGAAATGAAAACCTTATGCAACTTTGTAGCATCATTTGGAAGACAAACATTGTTCAACAGCAGTAGTTCTCCGGGAAATTAGTTGTCAAATTAAATTTGACAGTTACCTAAAAGTCTAGTAGTAAAATCATTGGCAAAACCAAATATTGGTGAGAATGTGGAACCACCAGAACTTTTACCCTTTGCCAGAGGGCTGTGAAATGATACAACTATCTTGGAAAATTGTTAGACAGCTTTTCATAAAATTAAGTACACATGTATCTTTTTTATCCAGCTCCATTCCTTAAGTACTTACATAGAAGAGATCGCAGTGAGATTTCTGCAAAGATACAAAATAATATAATGTTATAAATTGCAGAATCATATAGTAGTACACTTTTTAATCATTTTTTTTCTTCTGAACCTGAAAAACCCCATTAGGTCTCTTGACTGAATGCTGTACAACTTCAAGGGTCCACAAATCACTTTTTAAATAAAAAACTACCTTGAGTCCAAAATATTCTTCCTACCTTCACCATTCTCATCCAGTCTGTTCAAAGGATTTTTTTTTTTTTTATGAACAAGATTCACTACCTCTTTCAGGTATTTCTCTGTGGACCTCATTATGACATCAAATGCTTTCAATTATTCAATAAAATGGCTTTCCTATGTGCCAAATTTAAAGGCCAATTTCTATGCCCTCATTTTAAATTGGTCACTTTCCTGTATTAGTCACAGTGGGTCTATATTTCCTCTTGAAAGTTCATTCTCCAGGACTGTGTGAGGCCTCACACTTTGAATGTCTCTGACTATTTCTTTAGCCTCCTCTTATGGAAGTAGTACTTTTTATGGACACCTTAAAGCTGCCTTACATGCTCTTCGAAGACTCACACTGCGGTAGCATGTTGTACTATAGAATTTCTACTTTCCTCTGTTCCTCACTTCCTTATCAGCTCCTTGAGGGAATCAAGTTTGCCTTATTCATCTCTACTTTCCCAAAGCTTGGTCCTTGGTAGATGATCATTAAAAATATTCTTAATCAGTGAATGATGAAGATACATGAAAAATCCAAACAGTAATATACATCAGTACACATGATTTTTAATAGCAGGCAATAGGTGCATGATGAAGAATGATTTGTGATCTGGAAAATTTTTCTTGTAAAAATAACACTTTTTTTTCTGGTTCTTTTTTTTTAAAACTCTCTTCATAGACAATGAAGCTGAGCACTGCATTTCAGTAGGAGTCTGGATTTCAAAGGACCCCCTCAGTGCTTTTTTCTGGTTCTTTAGAGAATACTAGAGAGGGGTCATACCATTTAGAAGGAAGAATATATACAATAATCAAGTTAAAAACAAGTAACTTAGAGATTCAGAACAATCTCTTTTTTAAGTCCCTGTGTGATGGTTAATTTTGTCAACTTAGCCAGGCAACAGAACCCAGATATTTGGCCAAACATGTATGGACATTGTTATGAAGGCATTTTATTTGATAATATTAACATTAAAATCAATAGACTTTGGGTAAAGCAGATCACCCTCCACAGTGTGTGTGGGCCTCATCTATTCAGTTGAAAATCTTGAAAGAATAAACTCTCTGGAAGAATAGGGAATTCTGCCAGCAGACTGCCTTTGAACTTGAGCTGCACCATCTGCTCTTTCCTGCGTCTCCAGTCTGCTGGCCAACCTTTCAGATTTTGAATTTGCCAGCCTCCAAAACTCTATGAGCCAATTACTTAGAATAAATCTCTCTAGATAGATCAGATAGATAGATAGAGAGAAATTAGTCCTGGTTCTCTGGAGAACCCTGACTACAACAGCTTATTTGTAACTTTATATTTAAGCACGACTATTTGAAAGACATTAGTTCCTTATTTAGACATAAAAGTAGATTTATAAATATTTACATGTAGTTTTAGTTATGACATAAAAACTCAGAATATAAATTGATGACTATGAGTAATAAATACTGATATTTTTTAATGTTTTGGATAGTCTATATAAACATAATTCTATAGGAAGGGCAGAAAATGTGACAGAAAAGAACTTAATTCACTGAAAATAATATAAAACATTGGAAAGAAAAAAACATTTTGATTAAGAATAATAAAAAGGCAAAGGAAGTTTGCTTGAAAATCTTTGGTAGATAATAATATTGCAAAATTAATTTATCTATTTATTTGATTAAAGCTAGCCTCTGTGCCAAATATTAATAACATCTTATTACAACAGTAATAATTTAATTACAGTGCATTGTAGGGCTGTAAAACAGCACTTTGTTTTAAATATTCCCCTCTATTTCTTAGGTATTTGGCTAGAGTGATGGGCTGTTTTGAAATTTCAGATTGATTTTCATTCCGTTTCTGGCTTACACAAATTAGAAGAAGTACAGTGTACAGCAATAAGGAATTACGTGCTACAGCCAAAATACCTAATAGTAAATGTACAGAAATTGAGAATTATATGTGGATATATCATGTTTTTAAAACCTAATTAATGATGAAAACAGCTTGATTAGAGAATAGGCAAAGAAAATATTTCAGTATAAAAAAAACTTTAAATGATAAACAAGCAGATATCTTATTTCTGTGTGAAGAGGTTGAGTATATGTAAAAACACTGCTATTTGTTGTTGTTTAGTATTGTTTTCTATCAAAAGCTAACTTGAAAAAGAAAACTGAAAGTAATAGGAAGTATAGTTTTTCCATACTGGTAACTTTTATGTGAAAAAATAGTTTAAATTTACTTATTATAAATTAGTATAATCTCTGATTCAAAAAATAGATTTTATATAAATGGACAAAAACTATTGTTTCTTTAGATGTTACTTTTTTCTTAACTAATCTTGTTTTGGAAAAAAATATTTCCTTGCTTTTTATTGCACCAATGTTGGACAACGTGGAAAAACAGTTTAAAATGAATTAGAATTACTTAAGTAGATAGAAGGAAAAAACCAGGATGACGAGATCTTTATAAGAACAGAGGGTTTTGTGATTTGACTGAGACTTTCTCCCATCTTCACTTTTCCAGCCCTTTATCCAGAGAAAAATAAACAGATGAAAGGAATACTTGAGACATAATAGCTGAAAATGTCCCCAATTGTATTTAAAAAATTAACCTACAAGTCCAAGGATATCAGTGACCTTTTTTATTCAGTGAAGTAGGAAAAATTCAAAGGTATCCCTTGAAAGACACAAATAAGTTGAACGAACGTTAAAGGATAGAAAACAATGTGGTACGAAAACAGTATACGAAAGAGAGCTTGAGTAGCTATAATAGTATTAGATAAGGTAAACCTTAAGCAAAAATTGTTATTAAAGACAAGATTGACATTTTGCGATGATGAAGGTGTAAACCCATCTGAAAGTCATACAGTTATAACTATATGCACCTAACAACAGTCACCCCAAATATGCGAAGCAAGACTGACACAGCGGAAGGGAAAAGTGGGTAAGCTGAAAATAACAGTTTCAGACTTAAGTATTCCACTTTCAAAATGGATCAAGCAGCTAGAGAGAAGACTAATAGAGACATAAGACATGAGCAACTGTATAAATCAACTAGACTTAACAGACTTCTGCAGGATGCTTCACCACTGACCAGTAACAGGAGAATGGGTTTTTTCTCTGACGTACATGAACGATTTCCAAAGGATACCGACTGTATGTTAGTTCACAAAGCAAGTCACTGTATGTTTAAAGTATTGAAATCATACAGATTGTTTCCCTAATCACAATGGGATGAAATTAAAAGTCAATAGGAGAAGGAAACATATGAAAATTAAACAAAATACTCTCCAATAACCACTGATCAAAGAAAAATACAGTAGAAAATGGAGAAAACGTTGAGATGAATGAAAATGTAAAACACAGCATACCAATTTATGGGATGTGGCAAAAGCAGTGCTTAAAGGGAAATTTATATTATAAATATACATTTATATATATATTATCTAACAAACAACTAATAAACAGACTGAGCAAGGTGGTAAGATCCAAAATCAGTTTACAAAATCAGTTACATTTCTATATGTTAGCCATGAACAATCTGAAAATAAAATTAAAAAAAAAAAACAAATCCATTAAAATAGCACTAAAAATAAGAAATGTAAACAATTTGTTAACAAAGGTTTATACACTGAAAGCTACAAAACATTGTATAAAGTTACTAAAGAATCCCCAAATAAATGGAAAAAGCATTCCTAGAAATACTGGTTAGCATGGCATGGCAGTACTTCTCAGAATGAACTACAGACTCAACACAGGTGCCTTATCATGTTATCTGGTAACTCTGGCCTGGAAATGGATGCAAGACTTCTGGGATCCTCACCGTGTAGAAGGTGAAAGATTGTTTGTTCACATAAGGGATTGCTGCCTTATATTAGGCAGAAACATGAAGGTCTTTTGAGATAATTAAATATACAATAAAGAAAAGAGAATGTACACAGAGTAGAAATAGAGCTGGACTGTGCCATTTCTGGAGCTGTATGCCCTAAGGTGTTTTCTTTGTCACTCCTCTGCTCTAGTCTTTATTGTAGAGGGGCTGACTGCCATAGGGATATTTCCCAGGAATATCCGTAGGGATCCACTGTACCTGAGGATACAATAGGGAAATAACCCAGGGATATTTCCTGACCCTTGTCAGTTGACCTTCAGCTGGTGTATATTACTATGGGAAGAGCCAGTGGAAGACCGGAAGGCAGTATGTGTCCCTTTGCATATGAGGCAGCATCTCTGGCAGTGGCTGAATCTTCCACATGCTACCTGCTCTCACCAGACTCTCCAGCCTTTACAGTTTCTTCTTGGGAAATTCAGCCTTGGTTGCCAACAACATTAGCTCTTTCCTGTGGCCTTCTCTCTTGGTGGTGGAGGTAGTTACATGTTGCTTATTTCTGAGCTGCTTTAATGTTCCTTGTCTAGATTATAAACTCTTCCATTACTTGTTAAGAGCAAGATACCTACATTAAAATCCCTTTACTTTAAGCATTAAAAGTGTGTTTCACTTTCCTGATTAGATGCTGCCTATATGGTACCCAATATATCCCATATATTCAGTATAAACATTCTGAACATGCATTATCTTTATTTATAAAATAATGGATATTTTACTAAGATGATACACACATCACAAAATCTACACAAAAACATACGTATTAAGATTGTCTTCTAATAATGAAATTAAGGTAATTACAATTTTCATGGTTTTTCAAAGAAAGACATGCTACAAGGCAGGCAGGTCTTTAAGCACCATTTAAAATAAACAATTTTCTTGTCTCTAAGAGTACTGTCTTCTGGAATCTAAGACTGATCTTCCAAAGCTAGGTTCCTAAGATTCGTCAAGGAAATAATTTAGGATCTGGAACTGGCCCCACATCCCACCAGTGATTTGGTGAGATCACAGTCTCTCCACCCTTTCCTTCATTTCTCTCACCTCCGTGAACCTCAGTAAAGTGCTTAATAACACCCAGTATAACGTGGGCTGGAAAGCACTTCCGCGGAGAGCTGCTGAAACACAGGGTGCAGCGCCCAACAAGTTTCTTCGGGGAAACGTTGGCTCTGTGCTATATACAGGAGGGCATAATAATTTAACAATGTATGCTTGTTAATGACTTAATTAACATGCACTAAAATAGACTAAACTTCATTTGTTTCATTGTTTAAGTATTTGCATTCTAACAATTTGCAAAAATAACTTTGCAAAATATCTTTTTTCCAAATTCTGAAGTCATGCTCTCCATTAAGAACAAGGAAAATGCACTAGTCCTTTGGGATAACATAAAGCTGTTCTTGACTCAAGTCCTTGTTTCCGCAACTCGGGCCCCATAATGATGGAGGACATGACCAATATTTATATTAAGAAAGCTGTCTTTAAAGTCAAGTTCATGTCATAGCCCTTGATAATCAGAGACCATAAATAGATTTGCAAAGTGCCACTGCATCTCTCAGAATAACAAGTAACAACCAGTTCTGCTCACAGCTAAATTTACACAATGATGGTGATGATTCTGTTCACTCCAGCTAGTCTTTAAGATACAAGCTTCACCCTCAGAGCTATGAAAAAAGCAAAATGAGATGGTTTTGCTTAATTTAGTTAACAGTGCCATCTCCTCCCATATTGTTATAATTAGGAAAAAATGGGTACCATAAGTAAAAAATCTTTTTGTCATTTATTCTTGACTTCTCCCTTTAGAACTCCACATTCTTTGTTGTATTGGTCACAGAACTTTCAAAACATCTTCCTCTAAATATCTGGCCCTATTTAGCCAGTATATATCATGTGTACTAAACTCCCTATGCTTTCAACAATGTGGTTGCTGCTTCTCTGCTTTGCTCTCTGTCATATACATATTTTTAACTAACTTCATCATTACAAGGAAATACCAAAATGCCTAAAGATGCTTTAAAATACTGTTTACCTGAGCAACATTCACACATAAAAATGTGTGCCAGTAAGTATGTAATTAGTAACACATAGCTCCCTCAAAATCTGAGCCATGCAGTCTGCTCTGATATTCTGTATTACATTTAGAATGGAAATTTAACTGAAAAATTACTAAGCTTATTTGTTACAAGTTAACCTGATATTCTACAGGGTCAGTTTCAACCAATTCTATTTAAATCTTGCAAATACAGTATCACCAGAACCTAAGGTCTTTAGTGCAAAGACTCAGTGGAGGACAGAAATATTGGCTCTGAGATCTGAAAGCTTTTGCAGTGGTCAGTATCCTGAGAACTGTGTTGGACGTTATGACTCTTCCATATTGTGGATCCTGTCGTCTGAACTGTAGTTCCCTGTAACTCCCATTCTTGTCCAAACATTCTGATATCAGAGAATAGAAAAATAAGTCAGAGAAAAAGATACACTGTCAACACAAATCTAAAAACCGCAAGTTAGAACAACAGGATAAATTATTAATGATTTGAAGCAGAAGTGTTTTTCTTTTTCCTCTCAAATATAAAAGTAATTATATAATAATGGGAAAACTGAAACTTTGTATCTTTAAAGTTAAAAGGATCCATAATTTTGTCCTCTAAATCAATGAAGTGTCACTTGCATAAATCATCTGTATATTTGCTGCTAATTTATGCCTAAGGTATAAAAATTAATACGTTTTTTAAGAAAATTAATTTAATATACATCATTACCAAGTTAATATTACTTAAGAGCCACTAAAATAAATATTTCATTAGTGTGCCAAAATGAAATAATGATGCAATTAGGAAGATGTTCTTCATATTTTTGAAGAGAATTCAAAAAAATCAATTTGTTTGAAGGTGATCAGAAAGAAAAATGTACTCAAGATAAAACTTGTTCTCTTGCTATGGGAAATACCGCATCTTATTCTCAAGTTTTAAATCAAGTTTTCAAAAATGAAGGAAATGAGTTTACTCTGAAAGCCACAAATGATTAGAAATTAACACTTTGTGTGGATGTGTGTATATTGAATTGTGGTAAGTTTTGTGTATATCACAATTAGGCATTATTTTCAAAAAACAAAACAAAACAGAACAAAACAAGATCTCATTTTGAGAGAACTGAAAAATCCAAAAGTTAATAAGTACAAATGGTGAATTTTAAAAATTAGGCTCTATGGAGGTAATTAATCAATTTTTAAAATACATGATGGTTTGTAGTATGAACTAGACACTATGGGAGACACTGACTATGCAGGAGTGAAAAGTGCCAGGATGCCTGCTTTAATCTTGCTTTAGTGTGGAGGGAAATGGACAGGAAAACAATGGAAATATAAATGTGTAATTTGCCCTGTAGTTACGTGTTGTGTGAGGCAATGAAACACTGAGGCGAATAGAGAATTTTGGGATAGTTAGGAAGGGCGTTAGGGAGAGGGTTTCCCCTAGGGGAAGTCTCTCTAAAGGGGGCAGGAAGAGAAAGCTGAAGCAAATGCCAAAACAAACCCCCTGGATATGTGAATATCCAAGACAGGAATGTATCAGCCAGAAAAGGCAGCAGATCCCTCAGTCCTGAGATTGGAGACTATTTGGAGGTTGCAATAAACACCAAGAAGTTTGAAACCAGTTTGAGACTTTCAGAAAAAGTGAGAAGAAAGATAATTGGTGATTTGGACAACAGTCACCATGATCCTGTCTTAATGTCTATGGACAAGATGGTGTTAATACATGGAGTTTGTGTGTGTGTGTGTGTGTGTGTGTGTGTGTGTTTTATATTTACATAGTTTAGGATGTATATCTTCATTAGAAGTAGGTATTACATCAAAGTGTTATCCATTAATCTTGAAATAGTCAACTTTTATTTTTAAGTTTCCTATTTTAAAATAATTATTTATGGACAAGTTAAATTATTTTGTTTTGGAGGTGTATTTTTTCAATTTAGTAAAATTTTAATAGATTAATTTGACAAAATGTGAATTAAAAACCAATTTTAGAAGGTTAAAATAAAGGAAGCATATGCATATAAATTAATGTTGAAAGCAAAAATATGAATACAGACTTAATAGCATGTGCCTGATAGTAACATAAATGCTAATGTAAATTTAGAGTTGTATATACTGTAAAATTAATTATAAAGTGACCATGATCTTCAATCATACATAAATCTGGCTAATTAACTAGGAAAAGTTTATCTCATAACAAATACAATCATCAACAAACACAAAATAATGTCAGTATTTTTTTCTGGCTATTTTAATTCATCTGTAACAGGACTACACTTTGGATTTTAATGTTCATTTAAAATAAACAAGATATTTCACAGATCATTAGTTTGCTTTCTTTGAACTATTCTTGCAAATACCCAGTCTGGGAGGATTTAATAAAAATCACTGTTTGTTTAACATGCATACGTACAAACACAGCATATACGCAGTCTTAATCACACAGGAAGCAGTGTGGAATAATGGAAATTACATAATCTTTGTTGCTGGGACCTATGTTTTAGTACTTCCTTCAGCTGTGAAACATACACATGGTCTAGGAATTTACTTTGTTTGAACCTAATTTCTAAATGCAAATATTAAATATGCAAAGTTGATGCAAATATATAAATGGTAACACATGCTTAATAAGCATATATCAGTTACGTGATATCTTTTCAATTAAGATAATTATTGTATTAATTGTGTGCTTCTTATGCTATAGGCAATGTCACATCTACATATAGCTTCAAAGTATAGAAATTCAAAGCATGCAATCAAAATACTTTTCAGTAACCCCATCCTCTGTGAATATTATGAAAATAACTTGTTATATTCTTGCCAGGTACATAGAGTATAATTTCGAGAATGTCTTGGCTTCTTTATTACCTGTTATTAAAGGGTAAGGAATGTAGCATTTTCTTTAATTCCATGCTTGACTGACTTCTCAAGCACTGAGGTGTCAGAAATTGTTCAATAAGTGATAAATGAACATATGAATTCAAACAGCAATAAACAGATCTTGGTAGCTCTATTTGAAATATATGCCAAATATCTCTGAAGCAACATTTAATGCTTAACTTATGCAGTATGCATCATTGTCAACTAAAAATTAAAATAATTCATTGTCTTTTGTTCCCCATTCTACTTGGTGGGAAGTGACTAGCAATATAAAGAATGCGTTAAACTTACAGCCTTACTTTTATTGTTCTAAATCATTTCATGTGTTTGGTTTTAAATACACTCAGGTCAAAAAGAGCAAAATGATGGCTGTGTGTTTTGAAACAAAAATATGAAGAATCTCTTCCTGAGCTATTGCCAAGTTGCCTACTATAGCAAGGCATTATTAATAACTATTTGGATTTATAATTATTGGATTACTAACTATTTGGATAACATTTTTCTAATATTTCTTATTTAATATTGAAGTTATTTTCATATTTATAATATTTTAAATGATGACCAACTAAACAGAAATTAAAAGATCATTGACTTAATTCAGAGGACAAACTTAACAATTTACCAGTTAGTTTGCTTTTTAAAATAAATATAGATTTGAAAATTGTTGTAAGTTCTCTAGGGCTCTCTGACACTGTCCTTTATTCTTTTTCTCTCTTTACACACACACGCACACGCACACACACACAATTTTGGCCCCTAAGCCTGGAACTACTGTTGACAGGTACAGTCGTCTGAGGTAAGCAGTGGTCTCTGGTAATGTGAAAGTTGGAATATACGCGTAATTAAGATTCTAACATGGCTGATATAAAACTAAGTATATAGCCTGTGATTAGAAAGAAATTCACTGCTTAATTTCTATTCTATAGTGATGGGTTGGATGTCTGCTTAAAAATTATAGAGCTCAGGATCATTGAGAACACCAGGGACCATTATTTATTACTCATTACTCCCTGATATATAATCAATTACAATAAATTCTTTAAGGGCAAGTGATATACGTATGTTATTCACCTTTGTGTGTCCTTGTACTTAGAACTGTACCTTTTTTAAATAGCAGACTTTCAATGAGCAATTATTGAGTAAAGCGCACATAATTCTGCTCCTAGAAAACTAGCCAAATTTTTATCATTGTTTTTTCAACTTGCACTTCCTATGCTTTTATATACAATTATCTACCTCACTTCTAAGAACCCGGCTGACAAATTTATCAAACTAGCGTGCATCTGTGGAAATGATCAATGAAACATTGTTTGTTTTTATAAAAGTAAACTTTCTGTCAATGAACTGTCTCTTTGTAACATACCTTCCAATTATTAGTAAACAAAGAGATGAAAACACATTGTTATTTTGTGTATGATGTGTCGTTATAAGAGAGGGGCAGAGAAAGATCTGACAAAGAGTAGGAGAAGGCGATTTGACCACAGGGGCAGAGATTGGAGTGATGGGGCCACGAGCCAAGGAATGACAGCAATGACCAGAAATTGGAGGGAGTGGGGAACAGATTCTTTGCTAGGGCTTCTGCTGGAAGTACAGCTCTTCTGACACCTTGACTTCATCCTGGTGAAATTGGTTTGGACTTCTGGTCTCCAAAACTGTGAGAGAATACACTCCTGTTGTTTTAACCAACCGAGTCTCTGGTAATTTGTTACATCAGCCACAGGAAACTAACACCCACCCCTTCGCCAGCTCACACCTAATGCCCGACCAAAGCCTTCTATAACAACAAGGTGAATGGGAAGGGAAAAACTGGAGATCGGTGCATGGATGTAATTACAAGATTAAAATGGACAGTAGCTGCATTGTAGTCACATTCAGGGGTGGCTTTTAAGGACAGTGGAGAGAGAAAGTCTTCCTATCTACAGGTAGGACACTTTGCCATCCACTTTGTGCAGAAAATACGGCCACAGGAACGAACATATATGATTCCCAGGCAATGCCAATGGTCTGACCGTCAGCTCTGGGTGCTAGGAGGAAATGACCAGGAAGGTTGAACACACAAAGGTCTGGGAGAGGCACATCCGTGGGCAGATGGGAATGAGGGTGCAGGGTGGAGATTGTTGCATCACATGCAATTCTCAGCAGAAAGCTTCCATCATGAAAGAAGCACTGAGCAATCACAGAGACAGGATGACTTAGCCACCGAAACATCTACCTCTGAACTGATGTAACGGACTAGAGAACAGAGGAGGCCTGGTGGCCAGTGGAGGCCGTATGTGGGCCCAACAGCATGGACTCACCAATACGTCTTTTTACTGCTACCTCTGAATGTCCAGCCTGTCAGCTAAGGAGACCAACACGGAACCTCCAGTGTTAGCGTCCCTTGAACAGTTAAAAAGTCACTTGATGACAAGTCAGTTTTGTGGGGCCCTCTCTTCTTAGGTTGTCTTTCCCAGCGGAAGAGCCTCAGCCAACACAAACAGAGCATCTCTGATGATGGTCTCTTCTTTCTAATCTCTATAATCTGTATTACTTTCTAGTTAAAGTTCTGTGATTTGTCTCATGTGAAAGATTTTACGTTTCCAGTACATAACATTTCATTTTGTTACTTGTCCTTGGCTTTCAATTCTGTCCTTTCTTATCTTCCATTTATTTTCTGAATAATAGCACAAAATGAAAACTATGATCAGCTTAAACTAATCTCAGCTAATTCCATCTATCTCTCAGATCTCTTGTATCTCAACTTGGAATTAATTTTCCAGGGTCTGTTTTTCCCTTTAACTTGCTGAGAACGTGGAATTTCTCATTCTGAAGTGGAATGCCCTTCTTGCTTTTCTGTGCATGTCTTTTGGGGATACTCTGTATGCCCAAAGTATCTGCTACTTCCTGTGTGTTTGTTTATTTGATGAGAGTGGTTCAATCTTGGCCTTTGACGTGCTGAAAAACATGGTGTGAATATAGGAGATATGAGCTAAAAGCAGACGGAGGCTTTAATCCGATTTTATAAAATATTTTCTGTCACATATTGGCTTTAGTTGCTACTCTAGATATATGGTGCTACTCAGTTTTCAGTTGTCTACCTCTTAGGTTGGAGTAAGTGGTTTTCATATCTTATTGTGAGGTTAAGTATAAATATAGGACTTTATTCTTTTTTAAATGTACATGTCTCTACTCAGTTGCATCAGGCCAATAGCAGGAAACTTCTTTAGTTTAGGAAGGGAGACCAGGAGTTAAAAACAAATAGGACATCATCTTAAACATTTCTCCTCTGCGAAATTCAGTGGGCCAGTTTGTACCTTCTCTGTTGTCACGCCCCAACTACGAAATTTTCATTATTCTCATTATTTGCTTGGGTTTTCAAAAGTATACCATTGGTTACTAGAAAAGTCTGAGTGCTGTTAACTGTAGTCACTGTATTTCAGGAAGGCACGGAGTATAGGAACAGCTCACACTGACCTTGTGAATTGTGCTCTTGACGGTTGATTTGCTCCCTCTGTATCTCTGTCTCTGTGAGTGCGTATGGGTGTGCAGGATGTGTGTGATAGAGACATGATTGTGAACAACAGGCACACACAGAGACGGTTACACGCCCTGTTTCCTTTTAGTCAGCTACCAACTGAGTAATAACAGCCAGTGGCCCACTCAGAAACAACCTCATGCTCTTTTCATTCATGAGCTAGGAATCAGTTCACTTTTTAATAGTGTGATTTTAAAGATATATTTCTAATGCTCTAACCGATCTGTGGGCACAATGTGATCACATTATTGATAACTATCGTGCTTTATTTGCTCTTCTTTCCACTTCCTCCTACCAAACACAGTCTGCCACCTTTCTTACTGGCTCTGATGGACAGGTCTGGACAGCTAGCACAGGGCTTATCTCAGACACTGCAGCTACGATTATACCCTTCTCACAAGGAACAGTGACTCCTTTAGCTTTTCACCACAATCTCTCACCATTCTCCACTGGGAATGTGCCACTGATCTGGAAACTTCTGACTCACCACGGTACCAAGGTGCTCTGCTGTTCCCATTCTTCTGCACTGTGTTCAGTTATATGGGTTGCAATACAGTGCTGCTCTCCTTTTCCATGTTTTATCCATTTTCCATCTAAGCAGCTCTCTAAAAAGACCATTCCGTATGATCTAAACATAATTCTGAAAACTAGACAGGTGACATATGTTAATGACAGATGTCGTGCTATACCAAGAATCACTCCTCCCTCTGACTACCAAGGCTTACGTAATGAAACAAACTCCTTGAATATGTGCTGAACTTCCTTTAAAGGAAGTTTTCTCTCAGAAAGCGTATCAGTCCTTTCTGAAGTAGACTCTATACGGTCTCACTGTTCCATTTCTCAGTTTTACCCACACATGCTTGAATCTGAAAGTTTTATAGAGTTTGACCTCAAGCTAGCATACCCTCTATAATGCATTCTGCATATAAAAAAGTACATATTTGATTATGTTACTAGGTGTTTCCCAATTAGGTATTTTATATGTAAAATATGAAGACTGTGACATATTAAATTGCTTTATTTAAATTACATTTTTTCAAGTTAGCATTAATAATACCCTTTAACATGCATCAACTATCCAAATCTTTCAGATAATTTGATTAGTCTTATCTTCAGTTTTCAACCTTGGAAGTACTTTCTAAGTACTTCCTTGAACCTACTTTTGAGGTTAAATCATTTTGTCATTAATATTTTAAAAAGACTAAATGGAAAGTGATGCTCATAAAGTCCAGACATCTTTGTCACTGACATAATAGGGCAATGAGACCATTTCCCTCCTAAGAACCGGAAGACAGTTCTGTCTGTTCTGTGTCGGCTCATTTGTCTCTGTTACATTGATGAATTCATTTTCATGATGATACTTGGCCTGAATAATGAAAAGCTGGAAAAGACAGTGTGATGGTCAAGATGGAATATTTAAAATTTTCTTTCCAATTATAGCTAACTATCAGTATTGAGATGATCAATCATTTTGTATGAACAAAATTTTTAACATGATATTTTTAAACTAAATTATAAGTCATTTGAATAGGATAATCTGTTTTAAAGCTTTATTAAACCAGGGTGAACTCGAAGTTTTATATCTTCTTAAATATAATTGCATAAAATATAAGAATGTGTTTTCAACTCTTTATTTGCTAATAATTTGAATATACATTAATTACAGAAAAATTTATTGAAAGAAAGATAACCTTTATGAATCAAATCAACATTTTATTACATGCTCATCTGCACGTGTGTTCACTAGTTAAACACATTCATTAGTCCTCATCTTAGTTAGAGATGAGGTAGATACTTATTTCTGCAAGGTAATTTAAAGAAGTGTCTCTCACTTTATCCCTTCCCACCCTCTTCCTCCAGTGGTAATCATAAGTGTGATTTCTATGTCTGTGAGTCTGTTTCTGTTTTATAAATGTTTGTCTTTTTTTTTATATTCCACATAAAAGTGATATCATATGTATTTTTCTTTCTCTTTCTGGCTTACTTCACTGAGAATGACAATCTCAAACATTAGCATGCCTGTAAAGCACTTGAGGATATTGGTGGCACCTCAGAATCTGCATTTTAATGAGCTTTCTCAACATCCACCCAACTAGTCAAAATTTGATGCCAAGTTTTCTGTATGAGAAGTGCACATACTTGTATTTGATTCTGTTTTTCACTTGGCAGTTAAAATGCATATAATCCTGAAAGAAAGAATGCTGTAAAACATGTGACAACTTACAATATTTTTTTCTTATGACAACCCATGGGAAATCATTTCCATTTTTGAACTAGTGAGATCCTAATTTTGGCTATGAATTTTAGCAATAAAACAGAATATTATTGAAGGCAAGATCAGAAAAGTCGTGTAGAAAGAACCTGTGCAACACAACACACCAAAACTACAACTACGTATAGAACAAATCTAAGAGCTACCTGAAGACTAGCAGGTCTCTTCTATAGCCAGGATCCAGCTCTTCAACAACTAAGGATATAAAGGAAAATTAAACAAACAACAAAAAACACACACCAAGATGAGTGGGAGGGAAAGAGAAGCAACCTAGTCAAGACACACACCCAAAGCAGGCAACCCAAAAGGGAAAGAAAATATCAAAAACTCTGAGGTCTTCCCTAAGGAACAACAGGTTCAAGCCCCACAATGGGCACCTGCGCCCTGGAGACCAGCACCAAGAAAATAATCTCCTTTAACTAGTTTTGAAAGTGAGTGAGGATTATGACTGGGAGATCTGGGTGTCTATATAAAATAAGATTCCACTCTTAAAGGACATATGCATGAACTGACTCACTTCAAGTACCAGCACAGAGGTAGCCGACAAAAAATCTGGCATTCTAGCCAGCCTCTCCTACCACTCCATCATGCCCCTAGTCCTCACCTGGATTTAGCTCTAATATCCCCACCAAGGTAGTGGTCTTCAGTTCACCTTTGAGAAGCCACTGTCTGTGTTGGGATTCACTCTAGCCCCCCTCCAGCGTCAGTCTGCCCCACCAAGCTTTTAACACACTCTGGGAGGAGCCCCAGCCCACGCTCACGTCAACTCCAGCCCTTGTGCCAAAGCCAAAGGGCGCATGCAGTCTGCAGACGGATCTTCTTCAAAGACGGTCCTTCAAAAACAAGAGTTTACTATTTCACCTGATTGAAGAGATAAACACGGAACACCAAACAAAATCCGAAGACAGAGGAATACACTATACATGAAAGAGCAAAATAAAACCTCAGGGGAAAAGTAAAACAAAAAAGAAATAGAGGTAGGTAATCTACCTGACAAAGTTTGAAGCAACTCTATCACTTAAAATCATAAAAATGTTCATCAAAGAAGGGAAAAGAATAGAGAAACAGAGTGAGAACTTCAACAAACAAGTAGAAAATATAAAAGAGAACCAAAAAGAGCTGAAGAATCCAATAACTGAAATGAAAAATACATTAGAGGGAATTCACAGCAGACCAGGTCATATAAAAGGACATGTAAGTGTACTGATAGAAAGAGTAGTAGAAACTATCCAATGAAAATAGCAAAAACAAAAGGAATTAAAAAATAAGGCTTAAGCGTCCTCTGAAACATCAAGGGTATTCCAACATTCACATTATAGGAGTCTTAGAAGAAGAGAGAAATTGGCAGAAAAATTGTTTGCTGATATAATGGCTTAAACTGTTTCTGACCTGGGGAAGGAAATGGATATCGAGGTCCAGGAAGCATAGAAAGACACGAACAGCATAACCAAAATAGATCCACACCAAGACATATCAAACTTAAAATGGCAGAAGTTAAAGATAAAGGCATGGTTTTAAAGGGAGCAAGAGGAAAACAAAGAGTTACATACAAAGAAGCATCCACAAGTTACCAGCTGATTTTTTTAACAAAAACTTTTCAGCCCAAAAGGGAGTGGAATGATGTGTTCCAAGTGCTGGAAGGAAAAAACTTAGAAACAAAAATCTTCTACTCAGAAAGGCTACCTTTCGTAATTGAAGGAGAGAGAGTTTCCCAGACACAGAAAACTTAAAATAGTTCATCACCACTAAACTGGCCTTAAAGAAATGTTAAAGGGACATATTTAAGTAGAAAGAAAAAGCCATAATAAGAACATTTAAAATATATTATGAAAAAATCTCACTATATATTAAAACCTCAATATATTATAAAATATATTATGAAAAGGAAAATATATAGTTAATGCTGTTAATCAACTGCTCAAGAAGCTAATATCGTGAAGCTTAAAAGATAAAACTCATAAAATCAACTATAAGTAGTTAAAGGATTTGCAAAAGATGTAAAATATGTAAATATCCTTCAAGTATATGGCAATAAATTGGACAACTTAGAAGGAACTGACAAGATTCTAGAAGCCTACAATCCACCAAAACTGAACCAGGAAGAAATATATCATTTGAACAGACCAATCACTAGAAATGAAATAAAATCAGCAATAAAAATCCTCCCTGCAAACAAAAGTCCAGGACCAGGTGACTTCACTGGAGAATTCTATCAAACATACAAAGAAGAGTGTATACCAATCCTTTCAAACTATTCCAAAAGATTGAAGAGGAAGTAACATTCCCAAACTCATTCTATGAAGCTACCATCACCCTGATACCAAAGCCAGACAAAGACACTACCAAAAACAAAAGCTATAGGCCAATATCATTGACTAACATAGATAAGAAAATCCTGAACAAACTATTAGCAAACAGAATCCAATAGCACATGTAAACAATCATACACCATAATCAAGTTGAATTCATCCCAGGGACAGAAGGATGTTTCAACATATGCAAATCAATCATTGTGATACACCACATCAACAGGAGAAAGGACAAAACTCACATGATCATCTTAATGAATACAGAAAAAGCATTGGGTAAAATTCAACACCCATTTATGAAACTCTCACCAAAGTGGGTATAGAAGGAACATATCTCAACGTAATAAAAACTATTTATGACAAACCTATAGCCAGTATAATATTCAACAGTGAAAAGCTGAAAGCATTTCCACTAAAATGTGGAACAAGACAAGGATGTTACTCTCACCATTTCTATTCAATATAGAATTGGAAGTCCTAGCCACAGCAATTTAACAAGAAAAAGAAATAAAAGGGGTCCAAATTGGAAGAGAAGAGGTAAAATTGTAAAATTGCAGATGACATGATACTATATATAGAAAACCCTAAAGGCTCCACACAACTATTAGAACTAATAAAATAATTTGGCAAGGTAGTAGGATAAAGTAATAAAAATCTACAAATGATAAATGCTGGAGAGGGTGTGGAGAAAAGGGAACCATCCTACACTGTTGGTAGGAATGTAGTTTGGTGCAGCCACTATGGAAAACAGTATGGAGATTCCTCAAAAAGCTAAAGATAGACTTACCATATGATCCAGCAATCCCACTCCTGGGCATATATCTAGAGGGAACCTTAATTTAAAAAGATACATGCACCCCAATATTTATAGCAGGCCTATTTTCAATAGCCAAGATGAGGAAACAACCTAAATGTCCATCAACAGATAACTGGATAAAGAAGTTTTGGTATATTTATACAATGGAATATTACTCAGCCATAAAAAATAATAAAATAATGCCAATTTTCAGTAATATGGATGAACCTTGAAATTGTCATTCTAAGTGAAGTAAGCCAGAAACAAAAAGAAAAATACCATATGATATCACTTATATGTGGAATCTAGGGGAAAAAAAGACAAATGAACTTCTTTATAAAACAGAAACAGACTGACAGTTATAGAAGAGAAACTTCTGGTTACCAGTGAGGGAAAAGGGTGGGAAGAGTTAAATTAGGATTCATGATTTGCAGATACTAACTAATATATATATAATAGATAAACAATATTTTTAAAAATTATTTTTAAATTTGCTTTAAATTTTTCTTTTTACTGTTCTGATTGAGCAATTTACATTATTCTATCTTTCAGATTACTTATGTGTTCTTCTGTATCACCTAGCCTGCTATTAATTCCTTCTAGTGTGTTTCTTATTTCAGTCATATTTTTCACTCTGACTGGTTCTTTTATATATAGATGTATATTTTTTCTAGTTTCTTGTTAAAGTTTCAGTGTTCAGGTATTCTTTTCCCAACTTCAGTTAGCATTCTTATCACTAATGCTTTGAATTCTTAATCTTGTATATTATTTACCTGTTTCATTAGTTTTTTTTCCAGTTTTTTCCTGTTGTCTCATTGAAGCAAATTCATCTGTCTTTTTATTTTGTGTAATCTTTTCTGTCTGTGTGAAATTAGGTGAAACAGTTACCCTGAATGGGTGTCCTTGTGTGGGAGCACCCTTATGCAGTCTTCAAGTGTCCAGTGGCTTTGGTGGGAGAGCTGAATCTGAAGTAGCGAGAGAGAGAGAGAAGTTAAAAAGAGAAACTTTCTATGTACCATTAACAGCATTTTATAACTGATTACTTTTTAACAACAGGTCCCTGTATTTTCATTTCTCGTTGACACCCAAACATTAAGTACTTGGTCCTGCTTTATGTCCACTGTTATCCTTAGGCTCTGGGATACAGACAACCAACCTCAGAACCACTACTCTTGGTCTTGCTCCAACATTTATTTTTTTCTGCCCCAATTTTGTGTGTACCTTTCTTCCAGGATCTTGATAGTTCCAGTCCACTCACTCAGTCCCTTTTAAAATATTTTTAAGTTAAAATTTGCAGTTGCTTTTAAAAATTGATATGCTAATAATGATTATACAAATATTATAAAAGTATTAAGTTTATACAGAAATTTTAATAAGTTAATAACAGCAGTGGGAGACATTAAATGTCTCTTTGCTTAAAATACCTGGAGAACATTCCCATTTCCTGAGTCGATGTTGAGTAATGAAGTTTATTAATTAAACTGGACTAAGGTACATCCATTTCTTCTCTAATACAGCAAATATAAAAAGTTATTGGAGTGGGATTTTTAATGATATTCAAAGGATAGATAAAAAACGTATCCTTGAACAGTTGAAGGAATGAGAAATTGGAAGCAAGTTAAAATCTAGTTTCTGAGTTTAATGCCAGGAGACTTTTGCCAAGTTTAGTAACATCGCTAAGATATAGTTCCCTCTTCTATACAAAAGGGAAAATAGTAGTTTTCACATGTTGAAAAATGATTACATTAATATCGATAAAAACAAGACAAATGTTACTTTTCATTATGGTAGCTTCAGAGTTCATTATAGAAGATTGGATACATAAAAATTGAAGATTTTTAATAGCTCCCTTCTTCCACCTTTTAAGACCCCTAATACTGAACAGTTGGTTTGGCATTCATGAGGTGCCAACTACATAAATTTAAATAACTCAGTTTTTTCAGCATTGTATTATGCCAAAGATTATCCTGTATCTCACCGTGTTCTTTTATAATTGTTTGCTTTATAGTTCTTCCTTAATATTTTTCTGGCCATTGCATTTTCTTCTTTACTATTATTAAAGAGTGGTGCACAAGGAGGTCATATTATTCAATCAATTGTTTCTGTCTGATAATGTGATTGTTTTCACCTTTTCAATGTTATAAGCAAAGTTATAATGAGTCTCCCTGAGAACTGAATTTTATGGAAATATCATTCTTAACTTATATTTTATTCTTAAATCATGTAATTGCTAGCTTAGAAGGATCAAATCAAATTTTGATGCCTACCTGCTTCATTTTTATTTTTTGGTGGATAAGAGGGTCAATGAAATTAAATCCAGTCAACAGAAGTCGTCTTAAAACAATCTGCTTGTTTTCAGTCAAATTTGAGTAGTACCTGCCTGATATTAGTATTACTTCATTGAATTCACCAGGCAGTTTTCAAACATCTATTAAGGATGCTTGGGACTTTAAGCAGCCAAGTGCCTATATCCAAGACAGCAAATGAATGAGCCGATCGGAGAAGCATACACAATCATGACAATTTTTTAATCAAGTAATTAATTATACTATTTTCCCACTATGCTTGAAGTAGTATATTTTGTGGATATGAAGTAAAAAGAGAACACACTAGAGGAGATGCAGGTATGTTGTAATTTTCTGGTTTCATCACTTTTTGGCTTAACTTTAAGTCTGGAAAATCAGGATCATGGTCAATAAAGAAATGACAAGTACTCCTGTTAACAATCTGGGTATTATTGCCGAAATAGCTGAACGAATCAAACTCTACATCCTACTGTCTTTTGCTCAATAAGCAAATATTTTAAGGCAATTCCGTGGTATGCCTTCACAAGCCACTGCTTCATTTCTTCCTGCATAATTTTGACAGAACTGTTTGGAAAAATCAATGCCTCAGAGCTGTGTTTGGATTTACTGCTGAATCCAATTACTGTGTATTATCATAAAAAGCATCAAAGTGAAAATTATTGATGGTGCTTGTTTTGTGAGCTTGCAACTGCTAACTCTAAATATAAATATTGTAATGGCACAATTTCTCATTATTATAGAAAAGAAGAAAAGGAATAAAATGTCTAGTATGGAACAATAAACCACTTACATTTAAAGTAAGTTCTTACTTAAAAAAATAAATGCACTGCTATTTTATACACAGTTCAGACAAAAGAGCACCTTAAACAATTATGATTAATAATACTTGCCTAAGATTGCATGAGAGAAGATTGTTACACAAAGAAAATGGTTTGTCGGGAACGTTGGTTTAAAACTTTTATATATCTCAACTACATGTATAATATAACCCAGGAGTCGGCAAATTGTAGCCTGTGGGCCAAAGCTGTCCTCTCTCATTCATTTATTTGTAGTCTATAGCTTCTTTGCCTTATAACAGCAAAGTCGAGTAGCTCTGATTGAGACCGTATGCCAGCAAAGCCTAAAAAATGTACTATTAGTTCCTTACAAAAAAATAAAAATTAAATTAAAAAAATGCTGCTGTCCCTGATTAAAATAATTAAATCTAGATTTTAATATAGTAGTTTTAATACTTTGAGGAAAATTTAAACATTCAGGATGATCTAAATTTGTTAGAAGTAATTGAGACTTCAAAGTTTTAAGCATAATAATGAATATAGCAAATTACATTTATATCTATTTATCCACCCATGCCATTTGCAAAATGGAAATGACTGCAATTACAACTACGCTCATTATGATTATTTGCAGGAGTGATTTTAAACCTCACAAACTGCCACTAACTCTTTTCAGAAGGTACATTTTTTTAAAATGTAAAATACAATGAAAATATTTAGTTGGGTAAAATGATGATGGAAAAGATAGAGTTAAATACAAATGGCATAAATTCAAGGAACTGCTGCCTCACTAAACAGGTACTGAAAGATTTGAGAATGAGCGTCCAGAAATTCTGAGTCTAAATAAAGCTCTGTCATTGTCTAATATCAAGCTTTTCTAATGCGAGAATGTATTTCATCAGCTTATTACCTCTCTTAAGTATCTCTAGTACCCAGATGGTGATACCTATGGGAAAGGCAGCGTTGGGAGAAAAAGAGAAAATAAACTCAACACAGAACTCACTGGAATGAAGGTATTCCAATTTCCAACACAAAGATGGGAGAAAAAAGAACTATGTGTGTGTGTTATATCTAAAGAGTTACAATATTTCATACCTTCAGAAACTGTGTTACTTTCACTTCTTATTTTAAATAAGAAACACTCAGAAAATATTAGCTATATTTGGTTGAATTTGTTTGTTTTAGTTTTAGTCTAGAGCACTTTAAAATGCCCTCTGAAGCAATGGTATTCAATAAGTGAGGAAAAAAACAGTTGAATTGCATTTTCAGTCTTACTGCTTGGTTTTAATTCAAATTCACTGTCCCTGGCTAGTTTTTGTCGTGCTCATTAATCAGTTTTTCCAGATTCTTAGACACTAACTTAATGGAAAACATAATAATGAACAGCTTTCACTGAAAGTGGAATTTTAATTTTCTTTGCCAGGAACAAATATAGTACACTTTTCTTTTCTTAAAAAAGAAAAACTAAAGATAAAGAGTTTTTAGTGTAGTTATCACCTTTTTTTTTTAACCAATTCTAATCAGACTGTGGAAATTGTATATACGAACAAAGTTAATGGAGTTTTCAAATTTTCTTTAATGTCCATTGCGTCCTAATATTAGTATGACAATTGATTATCACATACTAATTTTTAAATATCATGTAATTCATAAGGTTACATTTTCAGTATTTTCAATTATGGGAATTGATGTATTGGTAAAACTTTAGGTTACTTTTTTTTAACATTTTTTATTGATTTATAATCATTTTACAATGTTGTGTCAAATTCTAGTGTTCAGCACAATTTTTCAGTCATTCATGGACATATACACACTCATTGTCACATTTTTTTCTCTGTGATTTATCAGAACATTTTGTGTATATTTCCCTGTGCTATACAGTGTAATCTTGTTTATCTATTCTACTTTTTTTCTTCTTTGTTACAATAGTTTTATAGAGACTTCATAAAAGTAGTAATCATTAATATGCCTATAACAGTCTTGCTGATAATAATTTTCCATCCAACATTTAAGATCCTTTTTTTTTAATCACTTATATTTTTTTTGACACCTACTTTTTGTATTAAGGGTCCTTCAAGTTATGAAAGAGAAGCTTCATGGTAAGGTATATGAACCCAGATGATGTTTATTATTTCCTCATTGCAAAATGTTGGCAAAATTTGCAATCTCCCTAAGACTCCACATTTGCAAAAATGTATCAAACCCTACCTCAGAGATTTGCCTTAAGGACTGAATAAAGTCATACATGCAGAAACACTTCGTGAATTTTAAACATGTTACAAGCAGGTGTTCTGGAAATCTATGTCTTAATTAGAAATGGACCCATTGTTCTTGATATACTGTTATTTAATACATATTCCAAAAAGAAATATTTTTTCTTTACTAACTTACTAGTTTACTAATAATTCTTAGTAAATTAGTATGACGTGCTCCTGTTTAATTACTCAATTCATTTAAAAATGCATATCTACTTTGCATTAATATCATGCCAAAATATTATTTGCTAATGGGATAAAATTGATGATTTCCTTAATCAAACTATGCTAGTCTTTAAATTGTACAAACACAGTAAGGAAACATAAATGTTCTGTTTGACAATGACAATGCAGTGGACTATAGAATTTTAATCTAACAGACGCAAATCTTAGAAGACAAGTAAATCTGGGTTTTTACTTCTCTATAACATATTTTTAAAAATTGATTAATGCTGTTTCAGTTTTTTTGTCATTAGTTTGTGTTGATATCTTATTTTGGAGAATGTGTATAAAACAACTTTGAATAAGTATGCCATTTCATTATTTCCTGACCTATGGAAATAGTATCTTGTAAACAAAGGGTATCTATAATGTTTCTAGGAAAAATGCCCTAACATTCAATCCTTTGTCAATGAGAATAATAGTAATAATAATAATAAGGGGAAGAATAAAACAATAATAAGGCAACCATATATACAATATTTATATTATAAATAATTCATAGTGTTATTAGTTGCTGAATAATTAGTGCAGTCCAACCACACAGTAATTAGACTGAATGCCTGAGAAATATAATTTTTAAAGTAAAATAAAAAATTTAGACTTTAATTTCTACAATGTTTTCATGAGTCTTTTCAGGAATCTCCAAATCACGAGTGTAGGAAGAAATTATGCTTAGAAATGGAAAATGAAGGGTTTCACATCACTGTTTTTTTGACCGGTTAACCCATCATGTATTCACAGGACACTTCTGACATCTAGGAGCAGGCATGCTAATTCACACTTCTATCCACAGGCAAGTACCAGGATTACGAGAAGTTAATAACGTTACAATTTTCAAAAAGTAAATTTGATAAGTAGCAGATATTATTATAATAACTAGTCAAGAGTCTTTGAAATCAATTTAGCTGATAATTGCTAAGCAATTTCTATGCACAAATTATTTACCAAATATAAGATAAAAAATATGAGAAAGTATTAATTCACATTTTAATTAACTTATATTCAGCATAAAATTCCAGAACTTGAGGCATAAGCAGGTTCAGAATAAGAACAAAGCTTCCTTGACTATACGTTTTATTTGCATCTTGGAGGCTGAAATACTTTCATTGTCATAACTAGGACACTTAGATCTTTGTTATCTCCTTTATGTTTTAGTACCTGAGTCTCATTTTTTAACATTTCATTTGGCTCAAACTTTAAAAATGCTTATAAATAGTTTAGTTGATTTGTCAGCATCATGTTTATGCCTTGTGAATATCTCACAAAGTCAACATTTAAGTAGTATACTTTAATGGTAAGTATTGCTATGAAACTTAAAAGGAGATTTTAGACATGTTAAATCTTAACATCCATTCACCTTTCTTCAGAGTGTTCTTTTGTGACTATGCAAAAAAGGTACGATTAATAACTTTCTAATGGAACAAGACTGATAACCAGAGATTGGACCATTAAACATGGTAGGCTTCTGTGTATAGAGCTACAATATAGATTCTATTCTAAACGTGAAGTTCAAGCGTTGATATACTTTAACCATTATTTTAAATATTAAGTGGTTATTACATTGACATATTATGATCAAACAAGACCTTTAGCAAAGATAAATTGTATCATTATCTACATATACCAACTTACAAAGCCAAACACACAATTGAGTACAAGTGTTTAAAATTTTAATGTATTTTCTGTCTCCAGGGATGTTATTGATTGTAGGGAAGAAGCCAGATGAAATTCAGCAATGAAATTGCACTACTCAATTGAAATAATATGCAAGTGTTGCATTGGTTAGTTATTTCTTAGTGCTGTCAACATTTAGACAACTCAGACTAGTTACTTGGAGTGGGGTGGGGTCAAACTGTAATGTTTACAGATATTTGAGTAATTGCATTGCCTTTTTTTAAATAGGATTTTTTCCCTAAGATTTATCTATGCTGATAGCTGTCCAAGGCCCAATTTTTAAGATTAAAAGCCTGTAGTTTACTTAACATGTACTAAATAAACATTGAAAATATCAGGCTAGAAACTGCTTTACATATATTAATTTTTTACATTACCTCAGTTATTTTCAGCTGCAGACACTATTTTACCTCATTTTGCACATGACATGAGACACAGAAAAATAAATCAATTAGCTAGTAAGTTGGGGAGCCAGGATTTAAAGCAAAATAGTCAGACTGGAAGCTACACTCTCAAACCCCAGCTTCTAATGCCTCTCCACCAGCCTCACTGGCCTGTTGCAATAGCCAGAAACTGATGGAACAATTTATATATTATTGTTAAACTATAGATGTCATCAGTGCATCTGCAATATCTTTCCCAGACTGAAAGGGCTCTGGGCCATTCACAGAATGCAAAGAACAGTACACAGTGTTGCACACCAAACAGCCTGGCTTCCCATTTCAAATCCATAAATCTAAATCGCTCTGCACATTTTGGTAATGGTCTACGAAAGGTCAATTTTTTCATCCATAGAGTGAAGATAATAGCAGAATTTACCAGATAGATTTCTATAAGATTAGACTGAGGTTGAGCCTAGTGCTAAATAGTCAGTATTAGCCATTGTCATTAGATGATCAGGTCGATGATGG
This sequence comes from Vicugna pacos, assembly GCF_048564905.1. Classification (NCBI taxonomy): domain Eukaryota; kingdom Metazoa; phylum Chordata; class Mammalia; order Artiodactyla; family Camelidae; genus Vicugna; species Vicugna pacos. The sequence goes on along the minus strand of NC_132994.1, from coordinate 5,873,673 downwards.
ACGGATAGATAAGTTTCAAAGATCTTATTCCACTTTTACCTTTCTTTATATATGCCACATCTACCTATCTGTGAGGGACATTAAGCAGTATAAGGTGGTAAGAAATGAGTGGTTTTATTTTAGGCAAGTCCGATTGTCAGAAGGGGATGTAATGTTCTGGTGATTTGACCAAAGGCTGCAGTGTTGTCATATAAATAAACACCTTTAAAGTATAAAAAGTACTATTTCTCCTTAATGTTTTCTATTATCTTTTCCCCTGTTCCCTTCTTGCTTCAATGTTTATTCCCCCATCACCATTTTATTCACCTTTTACTACTCTCTCTAAATGGCTTAGAACCTTTAATCTTTGATCTGGAATGAAACCTGCGTTTGCATTTGGGATTCATTGAACTCTGAAAATACTTTTATAGTCATCTGTCTCTCTTTTCAACTATATGTATGTGGCAGTAAGAACGAAATTACCTCGCCATATTTTACCTAAAATTTGACAACAAGTTTTTGTTTTTTTGCTAACGTGTATTTTATCATTACTAAATGTTCCCTTTTTTACAGCAATATTTACACTTTTTGAAGAAAAACATTGCATATATAACAAAAGGTGCAAATAATATAGATACTTCCTTAAAGAAAGCATAAATGTGTTAATATTTTAAATGCATATACATTTTACTCAAATAATTAAGAACATATTGTTCATTTTCTTTTAATTTACTTGTATGTTTCAAAATGTGAAGTAGTTGATATACTTTTCCTTATAGAAAAGGAAAATATAATTTGTTTCATTTTTAAGCCTGTTCAAAATGTTAAATTTTCTAAAGTTATATTTTTTGCAGATCTTGATAAAATATTGTCCCAATGGTATTTTTTCATATTTTATTTGGAAATATAACATACAATGACCATAATTTAAGAAATCATATACTGAATAAATGTTACTATCTACATCTAGAAAAAGTCAAAGCAGTCAGTAAAACCATTAGGTGAAAATCATCTTAAAAATTATCTAATATTTGCAGGTGAAGCAATAATTGTTACATAACAAATTTAGTTATAGGATGTTGCTTTGTAAATATTATCTTATCTTCTCATATTAAAAGTATGCCATCCCAACAAAAAACAATTTCTGAGAGGTTATTTTAAAATCACTTGATTAGGTATATAAGATTAAGTCTGAATCATTTCAAAAGGAGGAAAAGGAAACAAACTGTCTTCTTAATGGTTCATTAAGCTAGTCTGAGTTGGCTCAGGGACAGGTGACCAAATTATATCATGGTAATTGAGTGGCTACAGAAGACAGAAGGGGAAGGAGGAAGGAAGGAAGGAAAGAAAGTAACAAAAAGAAAGAGAAATATATATATCATATGGTGCCAGGAAAAATAGAGGCAGAATAGGTCATTTTAGTATAATACTGTATTTTTCTTCATCACTAAAAAGTCCAAAAATTATGGAAATGTCTCTAATAAGACTTACAGGAAGCCACATTTTAAATTACACTAATAATCTGGTTGTAAGGGGCCAAATGGTTTTACATTGATTTTTACTGATCATGAATTATTTTTTTGAAATTCATGTAGAGTGCAATGTTGCTCTCAATAATTGTACAAGGTCAGTACATTTCAGTAAAAGAATCAGTGGAATTCATTTGTATGGCTCGTTGAATAGCTACTAAGGCTGCTTCACAATTTTTTAAACTTTCTGTCTATATCTTATTCTTCTGCATAGTTGAATATTCTACTTCTGTTAAAATATACTGCATTAAGACAAGGAACTTATAAGGTATAAATGTCCAATATTCCAGCTGAGATAAATATCCTATATTTCAAGGAATGGCAGACAAATTTTTAAATATCAGTTATAGATTCACACTTATTGTAAGTGAACAACAAAAACCCACTGTGAAATATATAAAGACATGTTCATGAACTTTCTGCTTATAGCTCTAAAATGTAATATACTTTGACATTTCTTAGGACACATGCCCCAGACTTTGAAAAATATATAATTAATAGATAACAACACAGACTGTCCTTGAAATGTTTGAGGATACACAGAAAAGAATTTTGAGAAACTGCTCTGTTTCTGAATAGAGAATGTGATTTATCTATTTACAAAATAAGTAATTACCAACTCCAATTTTGATAACTTACTCTCAATCCAAATGATTTGAGTAGCTAAGGGCCACTTGTTCCAAAGAAACAACTTTTCTATCCATATTCATTTTATTACTAAGATTAGCAAGTGGATTCATATTAATGCTAGTCTTCACAAATAAACATACAATTACGATATCATAAGAACTACTATGCTCAAAAAAAAAAGAACTACTACTAAGCTGTCACAAAACAGGGAGAATCTATTTGATGTAAGAGTTCTGGGTGAATGCCTAACATCACTTATTGAAAGAATAATTCATCCAGAATCAAGTATTTTTAAGTTATCTTGTGGAATATATAATTCTTCTCTTCAGAAATTAGGATCTCAGACTAGGCAGTGATCTCAGATACCCCCTAATACATTGCATTATCTGAAAAAGATTCTCCTTTTGGAACATTTTGGACACGTGACTTTTGGCCTCTGCCTCACCACGGTGCTGTGTTAAAGACAGCCATTCTCATTTCCCTTTTGTGGAACAAAAGTTACTACAGATATGTTTGTACATGCATTAGTGCTTACGAAACACCTCTACCTAGGATTTTATTTTACTTTTACCATGACCTAGGAAATAGATAACGTGGCTGTTAGTAACCCCACTTTATAGATAGAATCTTAATTTATAGAGGTTATAGCTTTTCAGAGATGTCCCTAGCCAATAATTGAGAGCTCAGACATAACTCCAGGATTTCTGATTTCTAATCAGGACTCATTCTACCCCCTACCCAATGGCCAAATTCCTCATTAATCTTTCAGCTTTTTTTTTAATAAAAGATATTATATTAAAGCTTCTTTGCACATGAATCCCCCTTATTTGACAGCGTCCCTCCTAATAGCTCTACAATGCAGGTTTCCAAGACCTCGTGTGCATTGTTCCTTTAATTATCTGAATAGCCTTAAGTTGCCTGATGTTTCATGATTCCTGACACTCCTCTCAGAAAGGACACCAATATATAGAAGCTTCTGTAATGGTATGATCAAGAAATGCACACTACTTAACGTGGTCTATGTAGATAGGACCATTCCTGTGGTTATCTTTGTCATATTAGACACCGAATTTCAATGAACACATTCACTGTTTAAAAACCACACAACTTTACTGGTTAGCATTCAGAAGAGGATAATAAAAAGCCTTTAACCACCAAGACAATGGATCCAGTTCTTACCAATTCTTGTACATGTGGAATTTTTTAACCTCAACACATTCATTTACCTCCATTCTTGTTAAACACAATCCTCTTGAATTTTACACATCAGTCTGTTCCATCAAGAACTTTCTGAATCTTAATTTTGTCATCTATCATCTTATTTCTTTTTCTGCCTTCTGTCATCTACAAAACTGATAAATATAACTTCTTTATTTGGATCCAGATTGTTTGAGAAACAATTGCAGAAGACAAAGCTGTGAATTTTCAGTGAGCATTTCTGAGCCTTGGTTTCTGCATTTTTAAAATAATACAGTTGAGTTAGAAAAATCTCAGAGGTCGTTTCCAGCTCTCAAATTCTGTGACAAGCCAATAATAGCCATAGTGTGGGAAATAAATATTCTTTAGAATATATATGCATGCTTGAATGATGCATAAAACATCAAAGTCTCCAGTTATTTAATCATTTTATTTGTTTTTTTAATTTAGTGTGTATAATAGAAAACTTCAGGTGCAGTGCTGTGACTGACCAGTATATTGTGATCCCTGAGCACATTCCCAATTAATGTGTTAATACGAATAATTAAGTACCTAGATTGTTGTTGTTTTTAAATTTTGTATTTCATTTCATTTCAATGATATTCTTGGGTAGGAAAGAAAGACGTGTGGTTACAGGTACTGTGCCAAGTCTGCAGCACTCAGAGACATGAATTCCATTCTAGCCCACCTACATAAAATGTGAGGGGAAAATCTGGGCTAGCTAAACTGGCCAGTAAGACCCTCAGCTAAGAATATATATCGTATTTGCCGTCGTGTCCCTGAAGTGTAGCGTGGTACACAAAACTTATTTTAGTTCCTACTTGCACACTGTGTGAATGAAAAGATACATTAAAGGCACTTTTTTTTAAAGTAATCCCTAAACTAGCTCACTTACATGTCACAAAACTCATTTCCAGGCATATCGTAATCCAGCACTTTGCTTGAAACAGTTTTGTTTGGTAATAATTATTTCATTGAATATTGCATATATTTATCTAATGAGAGGAATGTGTAGACATTCTATAGCATTATAATTTTTTTTTCCTAAGTGTGGTAATTATAAGATCAAAATGAGCTTCCATCTCAAAATTTGGTTATCAGAAATTTGGTTCTGGATTTAAATCATGTTTGCTGAAGAAATAAAGGAGTGTAAAACAGTTCAGTTATTAAAATGATAATCAATTATGCTGAATCATAGATTATTTCCATAATCTCCTTAAGAAGAGAGGAATGTTATTAGTGGATACTTTCTCCTTTCCCAGAATTCTGGACCAGATGCACTGATATGCAGTCTCACAGGTCATGAGTACATTCTAGCAAACATAACTTTTTGTTTGTTATGTTGTGTATTGCTGAGCTCTTGTGAAAGGAAGAGTAATCCCCTGGGGCATTAGAATAGAGCTGAAGTTAGAATAATAGACAACAATCAGGTGTTGGCACCTCTAATACCAAATTTTCATAATACAAACTTAGATCCTTAGAGATTAGCAGCTATTTGCAGGAACTAAGAGGCTGCATCTGGGTCTTCACAAATTTGGGGACTTGAATATATGACTCCTGCTTCAAACCTGCATCTTCAACATGGTATGATGGAATGGGGGTGCTGTTTTAAAGTGCCAACTGACAGTGGGCACCGATGAAAAACTCTGATGTCACTTGGCACCAGAGGGAAGATATTAATGTCAGCAATAGCAACAATTACAGCTTCCCCACCCAAGGTTACATGACAAGGCTCTGTAAGTGCATCTAACCACAGAGGCAGAGGTGACACTGCCATCTTCTCCTCTGTGTGTATCAAGTCTCCCTCTACATCTCACTTACGATTATCTTTAGGGAACACCTGGAGAACCTGGAGAATCTCCCCGTCTGAAGATCTTTAACTTAATCACATCTGCAATGACTAGTTTTCCTTATAAAGTAACATCCACAGGTACCAAGGATTAGGACACGGATTTTGTTTATTATTTTTTTCTTTTTTTGAGGAGGGGAGGCATTTTTCAGCTTACCATAGTCCACCCTCTTTGCCCTCAGAATTCATTTCCATCTACATTCACATCATCTCAACATTCCCAAGAGTCTCATCTCCATTACAGCGTCAACTCAAGTCCAAATTCTCATTAGATATTATCACCTCAAAATCCCCAGCTCTTGCTGTCTAAATTATCTAAATTAGGTGTGGTTGATATTCTGGGTACGATTCATTCAGAGGCAAAATTACTCTTTATCTACAGACCTGTGAAACTAGGGGAAAAAATATATCTGTTGCCAAAATACCATGGTGGAGCAGGCACACTACAAGCATACATTGTTTTATTGCACTTTGCTTTATTGTGTTTCACGGATACTGCGTTTTTCACAAATTGAAGGCTTGTGTTAACCCTGCACTGAGCAAAGTCTCTTGGAACCACTTCTCTAACAGCTTGGGCTCACTTCATGTCTCTGTGCCACATTTTGATAATTTTAGAGATATTGCAAAGCTTTTCATTATTATTATATTTGATATGGTGACCTGTGCTCAATAGTCTTTCCTGTTGATATTGTAATGGTTTTGGCTTTTTTAGCAATAAAAATGGTTAATTAAGGTATATGCATTAAATTTTTAGGAATGATGCTATGGCACGTTTGATAGACTATAGTAAAGTGTAAACACAACTTTTATGTGCACTGAGAAATGAAAAAAAATGTGTGAGTGGTTTTATTGCAATATTTACTTTATTTTGGTATTCTGGAACTAAATCCACAGTATCTCCAAAGTATGCCTGTCTGGTTATAGATATTCCCATTCTAAAAGAGAGAAAAGGAAAAAGAGGGACACTGGTTCTAAGCAATTTCAAAATCCAGCAAGGTGAACTCCATTGTTTCAAGACTTGGAGATGATAGATCTTGCGGCATAAGATGACATCTGGGCCACAAGTACACCCTCTATTCCAGGACTCTGCCCTTAGGTTGAACTTTATCCTTAAGTTTGGTACATGTTTGCATCTAAATAGCTTTACTAGCCAATTTCTGCCTGGAGAATTTGAGACTTCAACAGCCTTCTTTCACTTTTTTTTTCTCTTTTGTTTCTTTTGGTCCAAGCTCTTCATTTTCGTGCTAACATAATATTCCGCCAAGTCTTATAATCACCCGTGTATGCCATGTGGGTTCATACCATTAGAGAAGAAAGTTCTGCTCAGATCATTCCTGGGTAGTCCATTTCTCTTCGTGGCTCCTGCTGAAACAGTTCCATGGATCTAAGAGTCACATGCCTAGCATCTCCAGCACTCGGAAGGTGTTCTACAGTCACACGTAATAACTAGATCTTGTGCCAAGAGTGCATTTAGTTTCGTAATAAACCACCAAACTGTCTCCCAATTGACTGTACCATTTTGCGTTCCCAGCAGCAATAAATGAGAGCTCCTCTTGTTCCACGTCCTTGCCAGCATTTGCCGTTGTCTGTGTTTCAGGTTTTGACTATTCTAATAGATATGCAGTGGTATTTCACAGTTGTTTTAATATGCTTTCTCTGATGACATACTATGTACAAGACCTTTTCATATGTTCATTTGTCGTATGTGTATCTGCTTTGTGAGGTGTCTGTTAAGATCTTTGCTCCAGTAATATATGAAGATAATACATTAGGTGTAAGATCCAATTCTACATTCTCAGCACAGCAATCCTTTTGAACTACAATTTTTGTATTTTCCAGTGAAAGATTCTATTGTGTCCTGTGATCACTTGTTAAAACCAATCACTCCCGCCAGAGGTATGGAGTTCTGTAGTGGAGATAAGATCAGTTATATGGCCATCCCCAGTTTTGAGTGCAGAGCAAGGTTTTACATGGCTGTAAATTCTGGCAGGGTGAAATAGAGTTGGAGAGATTCTGGTCTCAAAGAAAATCTTCCTTTTGGCATGTTCTCTTTTTCCCTTAAATACAATTTAAAAAATAACTCTGTCTATCACAAGCCACTGTCTCTTATTAAAAAAGAAAGAAAAAGATAAAAATGTATCCTTCTCCAAAATACACATCTCAAAGCCATACCTGGGACTTGAATTCTGATTCTTAAGTATCCAATTATTACTGCTCTTAACAAGAATTAACCCATCCAGTGTAAAGTGGTTGAAGGAAAATAGAATCGCCAAGATAACAATTCTCACTTGGAAAGGGAAAAAAAGAAGGCAAATGCATCTGGTTGACAATTTCCTTGTCAGGAACAGTAAGGACCTCCTCAGAAGCAAAGTGAGCCTTAACACACCTTCTTTTAACACACCTGCGTGCTTCCTTCTCTGCTTTCAGGCTGGCCCATTGAGATGGAAATCATGAAAAAAATACATAAAACCATACATCTCCCACTTCCAAGCCTTTCATTTTCTCATGTCTCCCCCAAACCTTTAGTATCATCTACATTTAAGTATGTAAAAGGTAGAGATTTAACCGGTTTGTTTGCTGCTGCATAAAAAAGTGCCATCATAATCCCAGTCAGATCGGGAAATCCCTTTTTCTCTACTTTCCAGACCTTGAATCTGCCAGTTCTACAATTTAGAGTTTGCTCTGACAATATTCGGCTTCTGTTACCAATTTCTGTATGTTTCTGGGGTTGGTCCACGTGTATGACACTCAGGTTGAACTCATTCAAGACAGGAGGAAATTCATTCTTTTTTTTTAATTAAAGTATAGTCAGTTTACGATGTGTCAATTTCTGGTGTACCACATAATGTTTCCTTCATACATATAGGTACATATATCCATTTTCATGTTATTTTTAATATAGATTATTGCAAGATATTAAATACAGTTCCCTGCACTATACAGAAAACACTTGTTGTTTATTTATTTTATATACAGTAGTTAATATTTGCAAAGCTCAAACTCCCAATTTATTCTTTGGTACCCCTGGTAACCATAAGTTTGTCCTCTATGTCTATGAGTCTGTTTCTGTTTTGTAAATAAGTTCATTTATGTCTTTTTTCATTTATATTCCACATGTGGTATCATATCATATGGTATCATATCATATGGTATTTGTCTTTTCTGTCTGACTTAATTCACTTAGAATGACAAGCTTCAGATCCACCCATGCTGCTGCAAAAGGCATTATTTTATTCTTTTTAATGACTGAGTAGTAGTCCACTCGATGTGTGTGTGTGTGTGTGTGTGTGTGTGTGTGTGTATTTTATATATACACACATATATATGTGTCTGTGTGTATATATATATATATATATATATCTCACAACTTTTTTTATCTATTGACAGATGACATAGGACATTATTTTGCTTTGAATTATTAAAGCAGAGCTTTTTAAAATTTTGTCAATTTGATTTAAAGCATATTAAACTGTATACATAGTTATTCATAACAGAATATTTATCCATATAAAAATACAAACTTGTTTCATTTACCAAAGAGGACACAGAACTGTGAACACAAAACTTGGGAAATTCTGGATTAGCGCACACAAGCCAGCAGATGTGGGAGGATCCCACCAGGTTTGAGGTAACTCGGATGACTCACCTTTTTGGAAGTGTAAATATTCCCCTGCTTCAGTAAACCAAAAGGAGAGGGAAAAAGTAATTCACAAAATTTTCTGGTACTTTACTGTATTTTTTGAATCTATACATTTACTTGTATATAAGCCAAGGCATATAGTTACTATGGTTAGCTAAAATCAATGAACCAAAGGTGGTGCCTGTAAAATATTGTCACATTTGATGAAGTAAAATACAAAACATTAGTTAAAATATGAAATTTATTTATTTAATTAATTTACATTTTAGAATATAACAGCTATTCTATTAATGAACAGTAATAAAGAGTATTAGCTATACTGAATCTGTATGTATTAAGGACATCTTGACTTAATGATATGTGTTATTTTATAATAATCTGGTTATCTAACAGTGAAAATTCATTTGCCAGACAGTTAGGCTGCACTGACATCTTTAGTAGTAAGTGGTTTGTGTGTTAGCAAAGATAGTGCAATGGGAGAATTATTTATTAGAGTGCAATTTATTATTTCAATTTTTAAAAGTTTATTTATTGAGTTCCTACTATATTTCACAAGCTTTTCAAAGTTGTATACATGTAAAGTCCTTTTTATAAAGGAAATTATAAGTTAATAATCGTAACAGTTAAAAAAACTGTTGAATCACAATTATCTATTTGAATAATACATTGCTAAACAAGATTGAGTGTACTATTTTTTGTTTAATCTGAACCATATATTTTATATATTAACCAATATACTTGCATAAACCTATGTGTCTTTTATCTACTTGTCATCCATCTATGCTCATTTTTATTATTAAAAAAATACCAATTTTAATTTGAGTTCAACATTAATAATCTAGCATGACTTGCTAAACCATTTCTGGCTTACAAACTGTTTTTCTTTTTAATGTGAATATCAGTTAAGAATAAAATATCTCTAGGAAGTGCCCTCTATAAAGCAGAAAATAAATGGTTAGCCATATGTTATGTATCATTAAGACAATTCACAGCACTTGCTTTAAAAGCACAGCATCTCTTTCCAAGCATGTTAGAAATACTCTTCAACCATGTATTTGCATATTATAGATTCATTATTTATGAAACCATTATAAAAAATCTAAAAAGATCATCATATACGAAGCTCTCTATAAACATCAGAATCTCAACCTGATTAAAAGTTTATTTTATTTTGCTGAAGGATAAATGGCCTGCATGATGCTTGAATTCAAAATATTTTCCCATCTTAACTATGTGTAGGAGTAGGAGGTTGGTATTACTGTGCTTTTCTTCTTTTCTTCTTTTTTCTTTTTATTTGAGAAGAGATTAAACTGCCCTGACAGTACATAAAATTTGTTTAATTCTTTTGGTAGTTCTGAGTTTTGTTTTTGGGAACAGATTTTTTGCAGCCAACTTTAAAAACCTGTAAATTAAATGGAAATTAAAAGGACTCAAAACCATTGCAGACAGATTATAGACGATACTGAATCCAAGCTATAACTTTTATAAAAAGTATAAGTTAAAACTATCTGGATGCTGTCTGAATACTAAAATCCAGCCCATGTCTTGCTGTTGCTCCTGTTCTCAGCACCATCTGATTCTAAGTTTCTGCCCCGAATTTAATTTTCTTATCCAGTTTTTGTGTTCCTCCTACTATTCTTTTATTGTTTCCTCCTTTTTCTGACCATTTGCCATTAAAAAAAAGTCACTACTCTTTATCCTTTATTCATTGCAGTCTTCTTCTATCTCTTTTTGATCATTTACATTAAATAAAAGCCTCTAAATAAATAATTTCAGTAATGTTTTCTATGAAAGAGGAGTTTTACATATCTCCTTTCCTCTTCCTGATTATTTTGGACGGTGACACCTAACCGGGGTCCATCAGTCTGTGGGGGAACCCAGGTCCTAGTGCCAGCTTTGAGTACCCATTTCTCTCTCTCCTCTCTCAGCGAAGGAAAAAAAAAATCAAAGTGAGGGTCTGGAGTGTCATTTTGCTCGGTAGCAATCTGAATCTGCTAAATTGAAATTGAGATTTCACTTCGCCCACTGAAGTACCTGAATCAAGGTATTTCACAAACTAAAACTGAATATAAGATGAATACATGGAGGACAAGTATTTTTAGGTCAGGAAAAATATTCTGTATGATAGTATAATAGTGGAAACATGTCACTGTGCACTTATTCAAACACATTAAAAGTGAACCATAATGTAAGCTATGGATTTTGAGTGACAAAAGTGCATCAGTACAAGTTCATCAATTGTAGCAAGTGTACCACTCCAGTGGGGGATGCTGATAACAGGGGAGGTTGTGCATGAGTCAGGCAGGAGGTGTGGGAAATCTCTATACTCTGTTCAACATTTTGCCTGAAGCTAAAATTACTCAAAAAAATAAAGTCTACTTAAAAGAAAAAGTGCTACTAGATAAAGGAAAATATAAAATATGTGTAACATTGAAATATCCAATGTAGCACCGTTTTTAGTGGTAAACAACTGATGACCATCAATAGGGGGTTAAAGAAATTATGACATAGAATTAAAAATGGAATACTATGTAGTAAAGTAAAAACAGTAAAGGAAATTTTAAAAAAATTAAGACATTATATGAAGCTCGGAAGGCACAGAGCAGCTTTCACAGGGATAAGAAAGGAATGTGTAAGAGTAATTGTACACAAATTTGCACACCTACATATACAGGAACAGACGGTTTCTAGAATGGTCACAAGAAATGGTAACCATGGTTGGGTGTGCATGGACTGGGGACTAAGGTGGGGTGGGGTGGGGGTGACTGCAGGAGGAAGGCTGACAGGTCACCTGTATTCTTTGTACTGCTTGTTTATTTCTCCTTGTTTGTTTAATCATGTACTTATTAGTTAAAAAATAAAAGTATACAGCATTTGATTAAAAATTAATATATTTAGAATATGTGGATGACACAATACCTGTACCTTGACAAATATTTTGGCATGAAGTAGTCCGAATATAATTATCATAGGATAATGAGAGAAGAGAAGGACAAACTAACTTGTAAATGATGTATTTCAGTCAGGTGAAGGGCCACATGGCCTTTGCAAGAGCTGTGGGAGAGAGTTAACACATGGAGGGTCCATAGCATGTAGTCAGGACCAACTCCCATCTCCAAACCTCCCGTCAGAGAGCAACCATGCTATGTTTTTCTTTCTTTCCTTTTTTTTTTTTTCTTATTGAAATTTAGTGTATTTACAATGTTGTGTTAGTTTCTGGTACAGCATAGTGATTCAGTTATACATATATATTCTTTTTCATATTCTTTTTCATTATAGGCTATTATAAGATATAGAATATAGTTCCCTGTGCTCTACAGTAGGACCCTGTCATTCATCTATTTTGTATATAGTAATGTGTGTCTGCTAATCCCAAACTCCTAATTTAACCCTCCCCCCTCTTTCCTCTTTGATAACCATAAGTTTATTTTCTGTGCCTGTGAGTCTCTTTCTGTTCTGCAAGTAAGTTTATTTGTATCATTATTATTAGATTTCACATATAAGTGATATCACATGATATTGTCTTTCTCTGTGTGGCTTACTTCACTTAGTATGATCATCTCTAGGTCCATCCATGTTGTTATAAATGGTATTATCTCATTATTTTTTATGACTGAGTAGTATTCCACCACACACACACATCTCTCCTACATCTTCTTTATCCAATCATCTGTTAATGAACACCTTGGTCTTTTGATAAATTGTTTCATTCTTCAAACAGCAAGATCAGTCACTTTAAAGTGTTGCCATTAGTTTACGTTTTATTTGTTTTATATGATTTTTATAGATTTTATAAATTTGATTTGACTCCATAATTTTAATATGTTAATTAATGAGTAGTTGAATCCTAGTTTCAGGCTTGTTAAGACTATATATTGATCTAAATAATTTAAGTCAACTTTTTGTTATAGATCTAAGTAATTTTCTTTTTCACTTGCCTAAACAGAACAAAGTAAAACCAAAAACATACAAACAAACAAACAAAAAACACTCTTGTTCTGCAGAAGATTCTTTAAATGACCTGACCTGAATTTTCCGGGATGACAGAGGTGCAGCAGGTGTAACAGGAAAACACTTTGTCACAATCCTGTTCTCTGGAAATCTCAGCAACCTGGATTACTTGTCATGGTTCAGTTATTTCCACAGATTCTGCTCAGATTCCACACTTAATCTGTGATTGCTTCATGCTCTGCAGAAAATCTTGCACTTCACCATGATGACTGAGACCAGCAGACAGGCCCTCTCTCTTGCCATGCTCTTCCCTACACTAGAGAGATGTGCCCCTCACTCTTTTTTCCCAGTAGTGATGGTGCTTACAAACCCGTGATCCAATACAGAGCTCGGGACACTTAAGAGGGTCTGTAGGAATGGCTCCTGAGTTCTGACAGAAAGGAACTTTCTCTCCAGTATTTCTCCTTCCTCAATTTCAAAATCAGCATGTCAGAAATATATTAGGTCTGTATTTAATATATGTTGAAGTAAAATTTATGTATCTGAGACTTCATTCAAAACTTGCTTTCCACAACATTTCTTTTTTTAAAGAAAGAATATTGTAACTAATTATTTTAGTTTTCTGTGATTGCTAGAACTATTACCACACATTATGGCAGCTTAAAACAACACCCCTTTATTATCTCATGATTTCTGAGTGTCACAAGTCTGGGCTTAGCCTGGTTTAACTGCCTTTTCTACTCTGGACTTCACAAGACAAAAGTCAAGATGTTTGCAGAGCTGTGTTCTCTCCTGGAGACTCTGGGAATGAACCTTCTTTCAGGCTCATTTGGGCGGATGGCCTGATTCAGTTCTTTGCAGTTGGAGAGTTGAGATCTTAGTTTCCCTGTTGGCCATCTGCCAGGCCTAGGCTTTGACTGTGGACTTGGTGATATGACTTCTCATGTTTTCCACATGTTTTCCCTCCAATACTTGTGGGTCAAGTTCACTTCAAGCTCTGAATTCCCTGGACCTCACCTTCTGGTCCATCTCTCTGGTTGACTCTTCTGCCTTCCTCTTGTGCCTTTAAGACTCCATGAGATTATATTTAGGTCCCCTGGATAACCCAGAATAATCTTCTTACCTTAAGATCAGCTCATTCATTGACTATTTCTATCTGCAAAGAACTTTCGGAGAATTTTCTAGATTTGTGTTTGACTGAATAAGCAGGGGATAAGAATCTTGGGAAGATATCTTTGTGATTCTGCCCTCCATGTTATTATTGTCATCCATATGGCCAATACTTCAGATACAATAGATCTCAAGAAAATAACTATAAAGTATATAATGATAAATTCCTCACATGCACAGACTAAAGTAATCTGTTTATTCATTTATTCATTTAGTATGCAATTATGATGCACTGATCCTGTGGTAGGCACTGTGACTATTATTGGTGATACGACAATTATAATACAGACAGGGTATTTCCAATTTTTTTGTTTACAGTGTATTATTTAATAAGCAGATGGATATTGAGCAAATAACATTTATGAAATAAAAGAATGGGACAGGATGTAACATTTTAACTAGAGTTTCCACTGGAGTCATCTACTTAATTCATCAATGGCTACATTTCCCTCTCTAGAGCACCTCAGAGTTATTCATTGTCTTCTAGATACTGTGTAGCCTGCCTCTGTCCCATCTCATTGTTGTTGACCATCACTCCCTATTAACACAATATTTCTGATATGCTGAACTCCTTGTAATTCTCTGACTGATGCAGTCTTCCTTCAAACTTCTGCCTATTTAGAGGCATCTCAAATGAGGGTTCTAATCATTACCTAAAATAATCATTCCCTGAGCCCTTCAGACCTTACCAGTCTTCCATTTTTGTTGTGTCCAAGAGCTTCCTATAGATTGCCATGATATAGCATACAGAATTTTAGAAATATTCTTTTGTAAGTCTTTCTCCACCAAAATATTGAGTTATTCACAATTAGGGAGTACATCTTATGTTACTCTGAATCACTAGTCCAGAATACAGTGCCCAGACTGATAAAATCGATCAGTGAATTCTGAATTAGAGAGAGAGAGAGAGAGAGAGAGGGAGAGAGAGAGAGAGGAGCAATACGGAGAGTGGAAGGAAAGAAGGTAGAAAAGAAAGAACAAACAGGATGTACATTGGATTCTATAACATCAGATCTTTATTATGTGCTTAGTTCTTACATAGCACCTCTCACGAATTTCTTTGCAAAATATCATGTCTATATTTTGAAAATGATCACATTTGATACAATTTTACTGGTGAATGTCACTGCTGAAAATTATTTTAATATCAGTGAAATATTTTTTATGATTTCTCTGTTACTATAAATGTCCATTTCAGAAATACTATAGCCATGTATTAATTAATGTTAGGTGTATGTTTCCAGAACTTATTAAAAAATTATAGGTAGAAATTTTAATCCATCCTATGTCTTTTTAATTTAAATCAGTGAAACCTATGGAGGACTCAGGAAGTCTTCAAGTTCCCCGGGCAGTGATAATTCTCCTTTTCTTTATCTTTCAAACTGCATTGACTGATAATGAAATGATTCTTAATATCCTTGTGTTAGCTCTGGTTGTTTTACCTAAGCAAAGGTAACAATTTTTTTTAAATGTTGCAATATCATGGCCATCATTTAAAATGTCATTTTTTCTAGCTATTTGAATAGCTATAAAGTGTAATCTTTCTTTTTTTAAAGTTCCTTTTTTAGCCTGTTTAGTCATATACTGATTGGTGGGAGGAATTCCCAGCTGAGTGGGACAGACTACCTGGGGGGCAGGGGACACGTCTCTGACCTCTAGGGATCTATTTCCTTATGATTCTGCTATGAGCTGTAATAATTTCTTGGACACCCTGCTTTATGGCTGCTGAATCATAATCACCTCAGAACATCTCACATCTGCCTGAAAATCGTGCTCTGTTTCACTCCCCTTCATTCTCTTTCCATTTATTTTTGGTATTAAAAAATTCAAAGGCACAATTTGAAATGAGATTGTCCACATCCATCATGTCTGCTTTTATGAAGCAAAAGTGCAGGCTGTTTTATGCCCCATTGGCAGGTTAGTGTGTAACATCTCACATATATCATGGAAGCACTATTTAAATCACCCATCACATACGTCTGATAGTCCAGCATCTCCTCTTCTCTGTTTGGAATAGGGTTAATGAAGTTTGTATGTAGAGGGGAGTTCCCTTATACTTGGAATAAAAACTAGTAAAAGTCTAGAGGGTGAAAAAGTGAATTATTCTATATAGAAAATAAAAAAGGAAGTGACTGAAGACTCAGATATCCGGCTTGGCTTCTTTTGTGTAGAATGATCAGTACTGTGACACTCCATTTACTTTACCTTTTCACATTTAGTATTTCTACATTCAATTCCAGAAAACTTCTGCAAGACATCTGAAGAAAACTTCATCCAGTGACAGTTCAGTGACAGTGACAAGCACATTCCTTGATTCTACTTTTATCTTTGGAAAAAATTTCCATTGTCTATTGGGAAAAATGTTCTTTAATGTTCTTTAAAAATTCCTCCACTGTTGATTTTGTGATGATTTCAAGTTAATTAATATAATGAGAAAAATTTCCTCAGCATCAATTCTCTATTTCTTCACATATTTATTTGGTGGAGAAAAGTGACCTTGGCTGGAGTGCTCTTACTTCTGACGTCTTCATTCTCTCTTCCTGACCCAAATCCATATCACTCCCTTTACCCCTCTTCACATCAAGCCCAACTCCCGTCCACATTTCAGAGAACATCACGCACACCCTCACGGGATCCTAATTTAAACAGAATGTTAGAATAACATTTCATCTAGGTTAGAATACATGGATGCGGAGACCTCTCACTGGGAACTCTACAAGTTTGAAACCAGAGAGTGATAAGTTTGCCTGTCCACATAGTTAAGCGGGGAGTGATCCTACGGAGAAGAAATAGAGTCACATTGATTATTGCAGGGGATGGAGAACACCAAGATGGGAATGAGAATTCTGAACATTCAAAGCTGTTAGTGTGCTTATAATGCAAGCCAAAAAATTTAATCCCAAAGGCCACTGTTACTGTTAGAACTTGCAGTAAATTGTAGAACCTTGTTTAAAATTTTAAGTAGATGAGGTATAACCAGAAGGAGAAGACTAAAAGGAGGACCTCTCTGATTGCTTATCTAGGGTCTGCTAATGCCAACCCCCTGTTAAGAGTTACACTCTACTCTGTTGGTATCTCTCTATGATCAGAGGGACACACAGGTGCAGAGAGAATAAGATGGAGCAGGTGACAGGGATGCTGGCATCAGAGACAAAGCATAGCTTACAAAACCCATGTGTGAAACCATGTGAGAAGGAGGAACTTTCAGAAATTGGAGAACCGTAAGACTTTTGATGATTTTCCCACCAGTGCTGTGCTGAGTGAGGGTTAGTTAACACCATTTGTTTCCTTGACCATTTCTCAAGATATATTTTCCTCCATGTGGCTGGTATTTTTCAGAATTTAGTGCTATACAACGGAAGGATTATTTATTGAAGGGAGAAAGGGGGATTGGATCTTAATCCAATTAACATATATATGGCAAAATTATAGAGTGAAATATTCAATTGCTTTTGTCTTCACTGACATTTCCTCCTTTTACAGATTTGTTAGAAAGTAAGGCTTTGTGATACCTAGCCTCAGGTAACATTTCCAGAGGGGCAAGATGAAGGAGGTTTCTGATACTTCCCGCATTTTGGAAAAGTCTAAATTACATAAATAAGAGACTCTTAACTTGGGGCCTAGAGATGAGAACTTAAGGGTTCGGTGAGTATGAATGTAAAGTATTACATCATTTTTTTCTCAATGAGCCCTAACCAAAATTTAGCGTTTTTTTTTAAATTATGAATATAAAAAACAAATGTCAACAGGAGTAACAGTACCTGAGATTTTGTTACCAGTGGAAATGATAATTTTTTTATTTCTTAATCTTCTGCCTTACCCCTCCCATTAAGTGTAGCATAGGCTACAAGAATATGTTGTACAACACGGGGAATCTAGCCAATATTTTATAATGACTATAAATGGAGTATAACTTTTAAAAATCATGAATCACTATGTTGTACACCTGTAACTTACATAATATTGTGCATCAACTATATCATAATAAAAGAAGAAATTATGGATATTTATATCACATTACACTTGTTGCAGACACCTCAAAATAATCTTGATAATTATCATTACTTCAAAATCACTGTGGTTAAAAGAGTCACCTCTATATCCATCGCATTTGTTAATTTATTAATGAAGGCACTCAGATATTATCATACTACAAATTTGTTTATAATATTTTGATGGTATATTTCAGTATAATTGGTCTTCTTGTTTTTATTTAGCTATCTTTATTTTTTCTAATTAAAGTATAGTCTGTTTACAATGTTGTGTTAATTTCTGGTGTATAGCATAGTGATACAGTTACATATAATATATAAATATATATATATATTCTTTTTCATTATAGGCCATTACAAGGTATTGAATATAGTTCCCTGTGCTATACAGTAGGACCTTGTTGTTTATCTATTTTATATAGAGTAGTTAGTATCTGCAAATACTGAACTCCACGTTTATCCCTCCACTCTCAACTTTTCCCCATGGTAACCACAAGTTTGTTTTCTATGTCTGTGAATCTGTTTTGGTTTTGTAAGTAAAAACAATTGTGGTTTTTTTTTTTTTTTTAGATTCCACATATGAGTGATATCATATGGTATTTTTCTTTCTCTTTCTGGATTCTGGCTTTTACTTCACTTAGTAAGACAATCTCCAGGACCATCCATGTTGTTGCAAATGACATTATTTTATTTTTCTTTAATAGCTGAGTAGTATTTTATTGCATATATATGTGTATATATATATATATATATATATACACCATAACTTCTTTATTCAATCATCTGTCCATGGACATTTAGTTTGCTTCAATGTCCTGACTACTGTGAATAGGGCTGCTATGAACATTGGGGGGCATGCATCTTTTCAAATTAGAGTTTCTCCAGAAATATGCCCAAGAGTGGGATTGCTGGGTCATATGGTAAGTCTATTTTTAGCTTTTAAGGAACCTCCATATTCTTTTCCATAGTGGCTGTTCCAATTTACATTCCCACCAACAGTCTAGTAGGGTTCCCTTTTCTCCACATCCACGCTAGCATTTATCATTTGTGGACTTTTGATTGATGTTCATTCTGACTGGTGTAAGTGGATACCTCATTGTAGTTTTGATATGGATTTCTCTGCTAATTAGCCACACTGAGCATTTTTATTACATTGTGAGAATGGATCCATGGCATCATCAGAATGTCAAGCAGGTCTATGGCACATAAAAGGCTGAGAATCTTGATTTAAAAGATGTTCTGAGGTTTTGATGTTCTTTAGAGGAGTCTTGAACAGGAAAACGGAAGACAGTGATTCCCATAAGGACCAGACATGCAGACAGCACATCTAAACAGTGTTTTGGGAGATGCCAATCTCCCAGAGGGCACTGGCTAAATTTAACATGCAAGGAGCACCCAAGAAAAATGTATTCTATGCACTGAATGTCTCAGACTCACTGTAGAGTCGTATGTTCCTGGGATGACCCCAAATCACAGAGCCACCTATCTGACAGAATGTGTAAGACTAACCATCTCAGGTAAGACTAGACCAGAGCAATGCAATACAATGAATTTGTTTTCCTAGGTGTTTCACAGCTTCATTAAGACCAAACTTGCCAGACCCCTGGAATACCAATGTCTAAAAATGTCTGAGTTTAAAAAAAATGGTGCATTGAGAACAGGGGGTAAGCTATAAGTTAACTTAAGCAAAAATGTATAAAAAAATTGCTGAACAGTCCTGTATTTTGGAACAGAGGTACAAAATTATTACACATGATATCTCTAAAAGAAGAGCTAGATTTCTATACCATAAGCATCTTACTTTCAATGTATAACTCTATTCATGTATTCAGTTTGTTACTTCAGCAAAAGCAAACTTCACCAAATCATGGAGCTTTATGAATAAATGGGGAGCTTCCTGTCTTGCTCAGTGTTGAGGGGGTATGTGTATGTGTGTGTGTGTGTATGTGTGTGTGTGTGTGTGTATTTGCCTGCTCACCTGTGTGTGCATGTGTGTACTTTTGTTATGGAAACAGTTTATTTCTTATATTAAGATGTCCGTGTTGGCCAAATTGAAGTGCTAGCTACTGACTTGTGGAATATTAATAAATTCTCTGGTTTTTTCATTCCTTACCCTGCAGGAAAGGCATGTTTCTCTCCATCCATCTGTGGTCATTCTCTACTGTGCAATAAACAAGAGTCAAGAGAAACTTGGGTTGACCCCTCTCAGGTGCTCTGAATCACTCTCCCAAAACTGTTATTACATTGGAGGACATGGATGCTGCTGCATTTACTCAGAATTTGCTTTGAGCTCTTCCAGTGAACAGATATGAATAAGGCCTTGATTTTCCCAGCCATCTGCTTTCCTTCTACAGCAAAAGTTGGTAAGAAATATATCCTGGATATTTTAGCTTGTGATTTTCTTTTCTGAGTCTGATTTTCTCTTGTTTTTCAAAAATCTTAGGTACTGAAAAATTCTTCCAATGTCAGTAAAAATTGCTAAGTTCCAACACAGTTACCAAGATGGGGGATGGAAATTTTTTTTTAATAAATTGTCAACTGTGCCAAGTGCAACATCAGTGTTACTCATTGTAAAATACATTAAAAGTGAGCATTTTAGGTGAAGTAGGATGCACCTTTTTTCCCTCAGAAAATGTGTATGTTTTTAAAAAAGGAATACATTCGGGTTAAGTTGTCATCCTTAGAGAAAGTTTGCCCACCACAGACACTCTGTGTGCAAAGATCCAACAACGCTGAGAGCACTGGCCTGACCTCCTTTCTTAATCTGCTTCATTTTTTTAATGTAAGGCTGAAAATGAGCCATGAATTTCATGATTGCATAATTAGCCTATAAAACTTGTAAAACATTTGATTAATATGTTTTGAATGTGCTGCCAACTTTTGCATGTGACTACCAGATACACCTGCCAATTGTAAAGATCCGCCTGACACCCAATAGTCAAGGAACCTCCATGTGTCACATTTCTTTAAACTGGAAACACTTGGTAGCAGTAGTAGGGACAGGAGGGGAAGGTAGTTTCATTTTATATAATCTCATGAGTCTATTTCAGGAACACAGATGTCATTAGTATCTCAATTTATGTATTACACGAGAAAAGGAGAGAGAGAGTTGGTGCTGGTGGATGAAAAATTTTGATGTGGTTCCAGCAGAAGGAAAATACTGGTCCTAGCATAGAAATGTGTTAAAGATACATAACTAGGCACATCCTACTTCTTTTGACAAATAAGTAACTGAAAATCCAAAGTAAATTAAGGAGAATATGTAAATCTGACATCTTCTGGCATACACAGTTAGGACTATGAAATTTACTCATCTTAGAAAGTCTAGGGTTAAGTCAATCAGAGCTCTTTAACCTGTCAAGACCCTGTCTTGTTGACCTCAGTAATCTGTTCCATGCCACGTTTTCCTTTATAAGAATGTCAACAAATTTGACACATGGATTTTTTCAGACTATTCTTTCTTCTAAAATATCTTATTCTCACACATTTCCACTTTTTTTTTCCCCCAAAGGTAGACCACATGATGTTTCATATTCACAGAAATAGACATAGCATTCCATTTGCAAGGAGATTTATGAATGACCTAATTAGACTCATTAATTGGAATATAGTGGAAACTCAATTCTATTTTTATTCTCATTCATGGAAATATTATTTACTAGACACTTGTGTTCAGTGAGCCAAAAATGTGGCCTAGAGTCCTATCTACTCAATCTTCCTGTTTAATTGACAATCAAAGTTGAACAAGAATGTCAGATTAAAGAAACATGATCTCAAACAAGCTAGGCATAGAAAGAAAAACCAGTAAAGCCAAGTCAGGCCCAGTCACACGCTTCTTATTAAAAACTCAAATATCTTCCATGAAGTCACAGAGAGTTGTCCTTACGGTGAAAATGTTACCTCGAGAATATCACAGTCAGTCTAAAATGAAGACAGATAAACACACACAGGAAGAAGAAAGAGCAAAGGCAGACACCCCATGCACCGTGGACTCTGTCTGGAGCACGCTGTATAGACCCCTGATGGCTAAGCAGAGGAAGCGGTGAGGGTGAACTTACCAGCAGATGGTCAGAGGTTCCACGATGCTGGTGCACAGAGAAGCAAGAATGGCTAGAGTGGCAGATGAGGAGAGAGTTACAGGGAGACCAAAGGGACCCATGAGTTTTCCGGGAAGAATATCACTTCCTGACATGGTCTGGCACGTACGTAAGGGATGCTGGCACTGGCTTCTGATGAAACTTAAGTATCTTCTCCAGTATTTTCAAAGTTATTAGGCAACACATGATCGCATATCCAAAACTTCAAGAACGATGTCTCTTAAAATCTTAAGAAGACTACATTGCAGTTTAGATGTTAACTGTTTTGCAGTAAGCGATTCAACAAGGATGTAGTAAAGATTATAGCTTTACTATTTAAAAGCCTTTCTCTCAGCTAAATGTTGCAAATAAAGTGCAGTTACTTTTCAATTCCCAAACAAGAACAACAGATTATAAAGGACTCTTCTCATTCACAAGAACCAGACACAATCCACTAAGGACCCATTCTGAGGATGTTATGGGTTTGAGATTCCTGAGATAATTTGAAGAAATTCTGCTTGGTCCAGATCTCTGAAACAGTCACAATATAAACCCAAATTGGTCATGTCCTCTGAGTATTTAGGACCATACTTCAAGGAATATGATAAAATTCACTCGTCTTGAGTGTATCCCAGTTCACGTGTGCATTTTGGAGGGTAAGAGTTAGGGGCAGGGGAAGAAAAAAGAACACTATACTTTAATGTTTGGAAAACATCAGCAAAGCATAAGAATTACAACCTATTAGTAAAACATATTGACAGAGCAACTTGAAGATAAACATACATGTTTCTACCTACACAAAAACTTTTAAATGTAAATCCTCATTTTACATAGGCTAAGTATAGATAAAGAGGATTTAGCTAATTCATAAAGGCTTCTCTGACAGCAGTAGTGGAGGAGGTGGTAATTGCATAATACCTTTACTACCTACGAGGTATCTGTCATTCAGGATACATTGTGAAGTTAATAAAACTAAGAAAGATTTGGAAAATTTAAGACACTCATAAGTGCTACTATATCAGAGTTCTTTTTATAGCAAGAATTTCTATCCACTGTCTTTCTGGAAATCAATTACATACATGTTGGAGATCTTTTATCCCTGATTTATTTTATTAACTTTCAAATATTTTCTCTTTTTTTCTCTAACCAATTTTGAGAAAATTTCCAGTCTTGTCTTTTAGTTAGATGTTCACTCTTCAGCTTCATCCAGTCTATAATTTTGGACAAACCATCCAATTTACTGAAAAAAATCATGTCCGTATTTTTTTCCTTACAACTTCAGATTTGTTCTTCTCATTTTCAGATAGTTAATAGCCTCTTAAATATATTTTTTCTTTATGTCTTTGGAAGATTTTAAGTAAATCACTGTGTTTTCAGGATTTTTCTTTGCTGGGTCTTTTAACTGTTGTTTGTAGCTCTGGAGAATCTCATGAGCTTCCTAATATTTATTCTCAATCCATAGCAGTTTCTCCCAAGACTAAACAGATTTGAAGTGGAATTTACGATGATTCCATACAAGGCACAGCTGAAAACATGTCTTATCTCACAGCTGGTTTCATGGTTTATGAAGGGAAGATTATTGCAGGCTGTTTGATGTACAGACTCAAGCTTCATTCCAGGGGAGCTTTTGCTCTGACTCCTACTAAGTGATAGTTGGGTGTTCCTGGTTCACAGAACATAGGTAAAAATTTACTATTATGAACACATTAAAATTCAAGAAAGACTCATAGATGTGGTCTCTGCCTTGTACATAGGAAGAAAGAGAGGATGGACTTCAAGTAAACAATTAGCAAGTATCATAATTTGTAAATAATCCCAAGCCTCACACCCCAGAGTTTATCGGTATCATGTAGGTTTGTTTTGAAGACTTCCTTTCTTAGGAGCTGCATACATACTGCTCCCAAGATTTTGAGTTTTCTTCTTAATTTTGGCCATTAACTAATTAATTAGTGGTTGAAGTGAGTAAGAAAGTAGTTTAACACTATGATATAAAGACACAGCCTCTTAGGAGAAGCAGGTTTAATGTGATAAATGTTGTGTTTCACACTCATATAACTTCAACAATAGAAGAACAGGAGACCTGCTGAGCTCACAGCATATGGAACATTTACATTAGAAACGCTGACATCTTGGAAGGAAAAATGATATATAATTTGAAAGTCTATATGTAGTTTATTTTAAAAATGTACGCCTATTTTCCCAACAGACATCAAAGATCTTCCAATGTTTTATTTTTCTTTCATGTGCCAATGAAATGTACATGCCGCTCTTGTTCACTGGATTTTTAACAATTTTGAACTTATTTTCAAAAATATTTTAAATGAAATGTATTATATGAGATATAATTTATGAATTGGTCATAAAGCGAATAGTTAACAAAGCTATTTAGGAGTTCCAGTTTATGACCAACTTCATAGGCAAACCCTCTGAACATGAATCCTCACTCTGCTGCGTGATTTTGAACATGTTACTTAACTTTGTGCTCAGATCCTCATCTGAAAAATGAGTGTGCGTATAATATCTAAGTTAGTGATTTTTCTTTTATCATTATCATTATCATTCTAGATTTAGAATATAATAAATAACTATTTTTAATTGCCGCAAACACTAAACTCTAGAATGATTTTCTTACTTTTTTCAACCTAACAGTGGAATGGAATGAAATTACATTTTTTTTTAAAATTTACCAGTTGTATTACTAATTCAATTCTAAATAAATGTGCTGCTTTGTGATTTTGATATATTTACATTTCCCTCAGCTTATGAATATGTTCTTTGAAGGCAGGGATTATACCGAATTCATATGGAAAACATATAATTACTGACATACTTCAAATTGTTAAACTAATAGGGGCATATTGCATACACTCTTCCAAAGCATGCATTTTTCACTAAGTAATATATCTTGGGGGTCTTTTTATACAAGTACATAAAGAGATGACTCATTTTTTTCCTCCAACTTTTTATTTTGAAAAAATTAACACCTACAGAAAAAATGAAAGAACAGAGATCAGCAGCATAACTTTAACATGTATTCACTAATTCTTAACGTTTGTTATATTTGCTTCATTTCTTCTTATAAAATACGAGTGCATGTGTGCGTTTGCTGAACAATCTGAATATGTTGTAGACATCATGACACTTTACTCCCAGATGCTTAAGCATGTGTATTTTGAAATATCAGGAACAAGGAAATTCTTCTATACAATCTTTTACCATTATTACTACAAAGATGAAGTAATATTTTCTGGTATAGACTCATATTTGAATTTCCCTGTCTATCAGAGCTAAATCTGTTTCTTTATTTTGTATCCTTGCAGCCCATGATTTCCTCAAGGATTCCTCATTGCATTTGGTATCATAGTCCTTTAGATTCCTTTAATATAGAACAAAATTGCTGTTTTTCTGTGTTTGTTCAGGGGATTCTTGCTGGTGACATCATAGAGTTCAGGCCACATGTCTGTATTGTGTCTTAATGACTAGACTCAAGTTATAGGCAAAGATACCAAGCAATTTTGTATTTTCCATTGCATTACTTCAAAGAACAGGATAGGATGAAGAGACATCAATATGAAATAAGAAATGGTGAGGAAGATCCTTGTGATGATGGGTTTAACAGAAATTTTAGACAGATTTCATGATTAAATATACATACATTTCAACTCTATTTACTGAAAGAAATTAAAGGTCATGAAATGCCAATTGCCAAAAGTGCCTCAGAGGCCAGAATTTGGTTTTTAATCAACATTCTCTATTAAACAGCCCCATGTTTGGAGCAGGGAAAGTTCAAGATGAGCCTGGAACCTCTTGTTTCAGAAAACAGTGAAATGACAATTTGCATCCACCAAGAATCATCAACTGATGCTCAGGTCAAGAATCATCAACTGACGTGAAAGCCAGTAGATAACGTGTTGTTTGGGAAAATGATAGTCACACAGTCTCAAAGCATCACATCACAAGTTTCTTGTTAATTACAAATGGAAACGTATAACTGAAATTGAAAGATCAAACAGACATCTTCTTCATCACATCATAAAACCTAGCATCAAAAATTACATAATGCTATAAATATTATCTTAATCATCTTAAAATTATATATCCTCACAGGAAGAGTAATGTTATTCTATTCACAAAGTCTCCTAATTTTCAGCTCTTCTTAAAGCAAGGAATCTGCTATATTTTATTATATTATACAACATGATACAGAAACAGGTTAAAGAAAAGTAAGCATAATGTATTTCCTTAGTTGGCAGCATATTGTGGTATATAATGTATAAAGACAACTAAAAAGAGTTTCTCTGAAGACGTAAAATATTTAATTAAAGAATGAAAATATGCATTTTCATGGAGACAATTTTATTATATTATCATTATGGTTTATTTATAGACTTTAAAACTAATTTAAGGACCAATAAAGTAGGATTAATATGAAAAACAATTTCAAATGAATATTTCCATAAGGTCCTGGTAAACACAAGTCAAGGATGGCGAGATGCTTGGGCTACATTTGTCATGATTGTCCGATACAGTCTGCAAATATTTGGGTCCATCTCTGCCATTCTATGTTCTCCCTTGTAATCGGTGAAAACTACACTTTCCAAGACTCACTGCCATCAGGATTAACTTGATATCCTCCAATAAAAGACACTCATGTGTACTTATATATTGTATAAGTTACACAGGGGAAACAGAGGAAAAAGAGATGCCATTATTCTCTGGAAGGCATTTCAAGTCATTTTTGAGCGCCACCTAAGTATCGCACTGTTCCTTCTGGGCATAAGAGAGCCTTGGAGATGGCCTCCCTCGGGACCCAATATTCCCTGAAAGCAGCTCCTGTGAGATTTGCATCCCAGCATTAGAACTTCTGTGTGAGCCTATGGTTCCCTGAGTTAAACCTTTTCCTAATTTTAAATAAGCAAAGTATTAGGTAATGGAATTTGTTCAAATTTAAAAGGTGGTCAACTTTAAAAAAAAATGTAATGATCATACAGGTAATGGGAAATGGAACGCTGGAACTCTATTGCATGTAGATAGAAAAATAATTATGTGAATTACTCCTGTAATTGCCTGGTCTAGAGTTCCTACAGCAGGCAGCACTATGTGATGTCAAGCTGTTCTTGGGCAGAGAATGAATGCAAAGAGTGTGGGACAGGAAAAGTTGAATTTAGAGGATTTAGTGACAAGGAATTCTGGAGAAAAGAATGCCCAACATGTAAGGATACCTATGACTCATGTGAAGCCTCGATGAAGGATATCCACAGCAAAGGAGGCTTACAATAATAAGGTGGACAAGATCACTCCTTCTGGGAGTGTCAGTCAGCCTGTTCTCTCAGCCACCTCAGTGCTTGGTCAATTGACTAATTAATAATGAAAGATGAGATGGATGTCATGCAAAAGCTCAACAAACACAGGTTCCTCTTTATCATGCCTGACCAGTCTACCTCCGGTGCTGTGTTCCCAACCTGTGAACATAAGAGACCAGTTTCGTACCTCTGCCATGACACCATTCTCCGGCAAACCAGCCATTGCCAATAGCTGATTACATCAGGATCTGCTCATCATAGAGAGGGCGCTTACTTGAAATATGGATATGTACTCTCTGTCTGCAGTGCTACAACAATAAAGTGGAATATTCTGGAACTTGGAGGGTTCTGTGAGCTGCCTACTAGTACCTCCATGTTTGCAGATGGATTCTAATGGGAGATCATAGCAACACAATATGAGAAAGACCACTTATGAAGCAGATCTTTCAGGAATGAAATTTGATCATTAAATGAGCACAAGAGCCATGTCTAGCTGTGATGTTGAGTGAAACCAAAGGAAATATGGACTAGACAGTGGAAGAACATTTCATCTAACAATCATTACAGACTCTTGTCTAGTTGTAGAAATAAAAACTGTAATGGCTATGAATATTTTTCTTTTTAATGTGTGTATTTGTATATGTATATGCCATCTATTTTTTCTCTACTCTTTCTCACAATGTTACATAAGGTGCATTGATGATGGTGATACTGACTGCATCCTTAAATTACAAGATATCATAGGATAAGTGTGAATTGGTCACAAGAGCAATGAATATCACTCAGAGATGAATATAAATGGAGATAAAACATTTGTGGGGGGAAACTGACAAAAAGTATTTAGAAGAATGATGGATGCATAGTTTTAGGGAGAGAGACAAGATGACACTTTTTGTGGTTGCTTAGAAAATAGCTCTGCAGAGAAAAGAACATGATGAACGATGAATATCCAAAGGCATGGACTGTACTGGATAATTTTTTCCACCAAATTCTGTCCTGCACCTCAAGTGCCAAAACCTAGAAATTAGTTTCCCAGTATCCACTTGAAATCAGGGTTCTGGCTAGCTTCCATCAATTAGAAGCATATGCATGCAGTCCTGGAGTTTTGCTTATGGATTTTACACATTCTTCTAAGAATCACTCTTCTTAGTTCCGTGGGCACTAAGATCATTAAAGGCAACTTCTGAATCCTTTCACTTCTGGCCCTTCAACTTTTATGTAAGACTCCAATTCTCCCTAAGATTTACTCTACATAATATCAGAGAAATATATGTTTCAATTAAAAACTATGTAGTAAGCAGAAGGTGCCCACCAGGTAGGCTGAGTGTTAAATTTGGGTGAACCAGACAAAATTTGAGTTTTGTTAGTTTATTTTTTTTGAGCATTTTATTTATTTTTTTTAACATTTTTTATTGATTTATAATCATTTTACAATATTGTGTCAAATTTCAGTGTTCAGCAAAATTTTTCAGTCATACCTGGACATATACACACTCATTGTCACATGTTTTTCTCTGTGAGCTACCATAATATTTTGTGTATATTTCCCTGTGCTATACAGTATAATCTTGTTTATCTATTCTACAATTTTGAAATCCCAGTCTTGTTAGTTTATTTTTCTTTAAAATATTCTACTCAATATATATCTTTTATGAAGGAAACTATATGCTCAGTTTATCAGGAATTTTGATCATGGAAACTACAAAAAAAAACACGTTACAACAACAAGATCTTTATGGTTTAAATCAGAAAACCAAAGCCCGTGGAAGTCGAGGAGCCAGCCCAGGGTGGAACCTGTTCAGTGGTGACTGATGTCAGAGCCCGTTTTTCCTGACTTCTATTCCAGGTTCCTTTCAAAGTTACTGCTAACTTCACAACAAAATTAAATCTGTTCATTTTAAAAAAAGTAAATGACGTGCCAATAGTTCTTGACACCACAATGTTGGGTAGGAAAAAAAAAATTATGAAGTGTGTTTTTCAAATGAGCCAGAGGGAAGGATCAGGCTATGAGCAACCTTTTCTATGGGAAATTCTGAGAATGCAAGAGATAAGGTGCAGATTTTTTTTTAAAGATTGTTATTTTTCATTCCCAACCCAAACTGTGATTATAAATCACATTTTAATTTTACATGTACAAATTGAAACTGGCTTGGCAAGAAAGGTCTTGAGCAAAAGGATGAGAGAAGAGGTACAATTGTGAAAACATGGTGCTCCAGCCGAATGCTTCTTAGACACCAAATTTGGAGGCATGGTATAGCCAGTGCATCATATAATTATATTCATTTTATTTAACTCATTCATCTGCTTTTGGCCAAAAGAAATTCACTTACAAAATATTGCTTTCATATCGACAGAGCCTTGGACACCAAGAGAGTCAAGACTGACAGTTTACATGTATAAATTTATGCAATTTAGTTCAAATTTGGAAATGACTTTTACTTTCTTACACATATTGTTTGAAATGGGCACTTCTGTAGACTCTTTTTTCTGGAAAGGTACAATTTATTTTATATCTTTTCATAAAATAAATAACCTACACTTTTGAAGTTAACATAAATAGATTTTGCCCCAGTAACTGAATATTTTGCATATATATAAATTGTTAAA
Organism: Vicugna pacos; assembly: GCF_048564905.1. NCBI lineage: Eukaryota > Metazoa > Chordata > Mammalia > Artiodactyla > Camelidae > Vicugna > Vicugna pacos. The sequence goes on along the minus strand of NC_132994.1, from coordinate 5,843,750 downwards.
TTACTTCATACTTTAAAATACTAACCAAAATGTTATATAATCCATGAAAAATTTCTCTAAAATGTGAAATATAATTAATATTTATTTTCTGTTAAATTTACATAAATGGTAAGAAGTATCAGGTATAGTGTATCCAAAAGGAACATCTTTGAGAGGGATTGATTGTACAGAAACTGAGCAGTTTCAATTTACCTGTAGACAAATACTTGGCTTGTTATTATAACCATGTAGTAGTAGTAATTAGAAATTATTCATTTAAGATTCTTTAACTTTTTATTAATGCCTTAATATTTCACTTAAAAACTAGAAAAATATTCTGACATTTTCAGGTTTCTGAATATCTTAGCTTAGTTACCTTAAAAAACTAGCCTAAAGTCAAACATATATATGCTCTTGCTCTATTGCGAGGGACAGGGGACACAGTTCAATTAATTGTAGAGTGAGGGGAAAGGGATTAAGGCAGGGGAGGAGAGAAAACAGCAAAACGAAGTGTGTTAGCATGCCATATTTTCAGCAGAAGGTGCACCTAGCTGGCGGTCACAGGAAAAGGCTACACTGGCGTCATCTGGGAGCACTGTCGTAAACCATTCCCTCAGCGACAAAGAAGAAACACCCCTCGTTCCACGCTCTGATCTAGGTTGGGGTAGGTAGGAGCTCCCCCAGGACAGCAGAGAAGCGGGTGCTAGAGCCTCTCTGCAGTGGAGATCCCAACTTCACTCCACAACCAATGAAAACGTGGACCCCTTACAGTGAACAATACTCAGTAGCTTGTAATAACTTACAATGAACTAGAATATGGAAAAGAATATATATATAGACAAGTATAACTGAATCACAACATTGTAAATCAACTATACTTCAATCAAAGAAAAAAAGCTACTAACAATTTCAAAGTGTCAGGGCAGACCCCATGTATAGGGTCCCTCTGAGCACAGGGCCATGTGCCCCCACCTTCCCACACACATCGCGCATGCGTGGAGCCTTCTCCGCGCTGGGGTCCCCGTAATGACAGCTGCCAGGTGATCTTCCTGGAGAGTTATAAAACCATGTTCTCCTCCGCCACACTTGGGCCAATCTCCTCTGAAGACTCTTCTTGGCCAGCCTTAAATCTTGTGCTGTAAACACTTAAACACTTCTACAGCCATACCCCTAGGATGACCCTACCACCTACTTAAGTGCCCACCTGAGAAAACTCGAGGCGATCACGTGGACTTACTGTCTGTCCCAGGGATACCTGAAGATGGGGCGCGTCTCCAGCCTCTGTGGGAGGGGAGGAGCCTAATTTCCACAAGTGCCAGTTCATCAGCTCAGATAGGTTTCGCGTGAACCAACACTTACTTACAGCTTTTCCTAATTTTTAGGTCCCTGACTCCACTAAGACCCCAATCACCCTGTTTCTAGCCCCTCATTCTCCCTTTGAAAAATGCCTGGTCACCCCTGTACAAATCAAAGTTGAATTTAGTTCACATTGAACTCTGTTTCGTATGGCAACAATATACTATAGATTAAAATTCTGTCCTGATCACTCTAGTGCCCAGCTTTGTTTTATCTTTGTCAAGGGTCACCAGTAGCACTGAGTACAAAGCCCTCACCAGTGAATCTGGGGAGGCCATGAGTCAGAACCTGTTGACCTGAAAGACTAGTCTTTGAAAGAAATGCTTTTAAGTTAGATGAAAATTGCTGCTTTTGCACATCTCTTCTGTTAGTTCAATTATTATTTATTAAAAAATTCACTATTGTTAATTTTTCATTGAATTTACACTGTAAGCCATGAATCACTGGCAATTATGAGAGCTCAGAACGCATTTACCTTACTGGATTTCCAAGCAGCAAAGTCTTTTTTACCTTTCTTCAGACTCATTTCCAAATCTCTCTGTGTCACATTTTTTGAAGCAAGCACATTCTTGAGACAATATTGATAAAGTGTAATGGCATTAAAATATCAAGGACCATTTGTCTTAAGGCTCATACCTGATTCAAATATTTATCTATTTTTCCCCCTATACCTCCTAACACATTTTTAGACATTGGACCTTAAAGTACAATTTTTGGCATCAGCCTTAGGTGCCATTTAATCCTGTTCCATATTATCCCAAATACAGCTTCAAGACATTAAAATGTGGTGATCTTTTAATATTTACATTAAACAAGTCTATTGGAATAATTTGAATAATTTGGATCCTACTGAAATCAAAATTAAGCCTGTAGAGCATTAAAAAAATATTACATGCAGGCATTTATGTTTTACTAAAATACTTTTTTGGCTCGGAAAGGATGAAATCACATACGAAGAGATGGGCTGATTGTTTGAGCATGCCATCCTCACACATACAAAGTGTTTACAGACCTATGAAATGGACCACAGACATATTCTCAATTGCTGTCTTGATTTTTAATATACATTTTTTTCTTTCAATTCCTTTTGCTTGCAGTTACCTCACTGATAGTATATTTCATTAATTAGACTCACTGTCAGACCTTGAAGTTTTCCAAAGACCTCTCTGGCTTGAGACAGTAGCTCTCAGAAACCTTTTTTCTGTGTTTTTTTTTTTTTTTAATATCAAGAAATTTAATTGAATTTGCTAAAATTTCATTCAAAACCTACTGAAATGATTGAGATGTATTCTAAATGATTTAATATTATGTAAGAAGATGTTTTAGTTCTTTAAAAGGGTCATTCTAAGGAGAAATTGCATTGAGAAACCATCACTTATCTGATATATTAGGTTTTTATTTTTTGTTTCTGCTTTTTCTTTTTTCTTTTTAAAGTAAGTCACCTGTCCTGCACAGCCAAGGCCAAGAAGAAATCTTAAGATCTGGAAAGGGATGTAAAGGACATATTATTTTTTAATCATTTAATCTAGACTTACCATGTTTTTCACAGTTGGGAAAATACTGCTCGGCAAAATGACAGCATATGTGTTCGTAAGTAACAGAAGAAAAAAATAATAATATTAGAAGAAGTATGTTTTGTTTGTGTGTTTTGTTTTAATAATAAAGAGAAAGCCAATAAAGACATCAATGAAGAAATATAGGTAGGTATGAACACGAGGAATTATCTATATTTAGACATCTAGAAAAAGGACCATAGGAATTCTCAGCATAGCAAAACGTTCACAAATAGGAGGCAATCTACTTTTCACTACTGATCTATCCATCAAACTAAAACCCTGTTATTAAAAGCTAAGGCCTTCTGCTTTTATTTGTCTCCAGTAATTGTTGTCTATATTCTGACTTCAGTATAATAGACTCATATTTATCTTCATAGCATGCAAAACTATTTTATGAAATGTAAGCCTTCAAACTTGAGCTGTTTGTTAGTGGCAAGTCCGTTTCTTTAGGCTTGTTTCTAAATGAGTTTTGACTACATTCATTTATTGTCTCTAAAATATGATAATTCTGTGATGTGAAAATCTTGGTTCTCTGCTCTTTTGTTGCTTTGGGATTAAATTCTCTACTATTTCAAAAGTAGTCTCTCCTCAGAGAAAAGATGCACTAGCTTATTTTGAATAGTTACTTATTAAAATTCAACCAAAGCACCATCAATTAAGAGTTCAAAAAACTTTAATGCCATGACATCACTTATATGAAGAATCTAAAAAAATAATCACAATAATAATAATGACACAAATGAACGAATTATTATGTTGATTTCTTGAATATGTGTAAGCACATCTGACTGTCCTTTATGATTGGATTACCACGTCTGTTGTTTCTTATTTTGTAGCTGGCTTTATTTCTCTGATAACTATGTAAGTTTAAAAAGCTAAAGATCTAGTCTGTTCTTAGAAACAATAATCAGTACATATATGAAAACAAATAAAAATGTGCAGTATACTGTTTATATGTATTTACATGCAATATAATGTGTATGTGCAGTCAAATTGTAATAAGTCTACATAATAAAATTGAGAAAAAAAAGAAAAATGGGCAAAGAACTTGAATAGACAGTTGTCCAAAGAAGATATACAAAATGGCTAGTAAGCATATAAAAAGTGCTCAACATCATTAGTCATTAGGGAAATGAAAGTCAAACTCAAATAACGTTGAATCTAGGGGTCAATTGAGGGAATGCTACTGTCTTAACAATAGTAAGTCTTCTAATTCATGAATAAGGTGTATTGTTTCATTTATTTAGGTCATCTTTAATTTCTTTTGACAATGCTTTACAGTTTCAGCATAGAGGTTTTTGTTCATTTTTGGTTGGATTTACTTTGAGATAATTAGTGTTTTTGATACCATTACAATTTTATTTAAAAAAATCATTTTCTAATTGTTTGCTGCTATATATGATAGAAATATAATTTTTTATATTGACTTTGTATCCAAAAACCTTGCTAAATTTATATCGATTGCTTTGTTCACAATCGTATCATCTGCCAAAAAAAAAAAAATCCTACTTTTTCCTTTACACACACACACAAAAAAAAAAGAATTCAAAAACTTTATGTCATAAATTCAATATTTACAATTTAAAAAGTATTATCAGACATATACTATAGTTCACAATATATTAAGGGCTGAAACAAAAGTGAATAAAATATAACCCTGTCCTGAAGATTATCAGAAATGAATGTCCGTCTGTGTTATGTTTATTCAAAATGCATTTAGTAGCTTAGGGGCAGTAGAGGCTGGACCAGAAGATATAACCTAAAAGGAAAAACAAACAATATTGCAATTTTATTTTACGTTAAATAATAACTTATTTTACATTAAGTAATAACTTACAATTGAAACCTGGCTTCCCCTGCTCTTGGTGGCCTGTGAATATATAATAGATTGTGTTAATAGTCATATTCAAAATGTTGCTGGTTTCTGGCTGTAGCAACTTAAGTATTATCTCCAGATACCCTCAGAATCTTACCTGGTTATTTCTAAATATTCTCAAATGTCTCCTGTGCACTCAGAGAATGGCTGCAGTTATAGCACAGTTTGCAACTTAGTCTTAATCTCTTGCACCAGTCTTTCATTTACATTCACTGCCTGGAAAGTCCTCAACTCTTTTACCGCAACTTTTGTCAATTTTATCAATAAGGATGACTATGTAAAGGTGGCGCCTTTCCATGCATATAATGCTCTAAAATTACCAAATTGCCACTGCATTTGGGGGGTACTCAATTTGTTAAAGCTCTTCTGGGAGTGTTCAAAAGTAGACAAATCATTCCCTTAATACACATGGCAAAGCAGCAGAGCAGTCAAAAGGGGGAATTGTGACAAAAGCTATTTCAGGTTCTGCTTCTGCTCATTCTCTGTGAGGCTCAGTTATGGGTCTTAGGACTGGGTTTGGGATGACGACAAATGTGACAATTTCTGATTTCTCTTTACTTCTTCCAACACACAGACCTTTAAAATCTTACAGTTAATTTATTGAATTAGAAGGCTTCATAGATAACTTTTTCCCTAAGTTCATCAAATATATATTACTATATCTGAATTTAAATGGTAGACTAAACTTGGATTTATAGTCAAAAATTAGGTTAACTTAAAATGATTAGGAAGTTCACCTTTGGCTTTAAATCATTACTGATGTTTTTCATTCTATTATACAGGATACATTTGGAAACAATTTTATTTTGTTTTAACTTTAAAAATCCAAGCCCTTTTAAGTTGACTATAGCTGATCAATTTTCAAATAGTGATAACTAATGACAAAAGTGGCTACATCTAATTATTAATAGCCTAAGTTACATCAGAAATTCCAAGAATTTTGCTGTGCTCAAATGATAGCAGCTAAATAATTCAATTCTGGAAACACAATATGTATCAAGGGGAAAATTCCAATTACCATATCACTAAAGCTGGCTCATGAGGATGTAAGCTCTGCTACATCAAAAAATGCAAGCTATGTGAACGTTAAATTCAAATCAATATTCTGTTGATTGAGATGTTATAGCTTTTTTTTTTGCTTTCCTCCCAAAAGAATGATAGCTGTATTTTATAATGTCAAATGCATCTTTATAGCGTCAAATTATTTGGCAAAGTATATCATGACCCCCTTGTGAAATAGGTAGAAGTATGTGAAGTGAATGTGCATAATTTAGGGAATTAATAATTTGATGAACTAGGTAATCAGTAACCTTATAGCTGATGTCCACCTGGAAAGTGATCTCTAGTGAACAAACCAAGTGTCTGCCTCAGGATTTTCCTAACCACCAAGTTTTATATACACCTTGATGGGAACAGTTGTAGTGTCCACAAGGATTGTAAATGACATACAGTTTTTAAATATCACAAGTAAATAAAAGTAGAGAGAGAAAACATGGACAGGGAGAGGAACTAGGTCAAATGCAACAAATGAAACATAATAGAGATCAAAGTATAGCCTTTGCTTTGAGTACAGTGTAGACATTCCTCTTAAATAGCCTGGCATGGGCAAAACCTAAGGAATTGATTAAATGCAATATAAATGGATGGCATAAATTATTTTTCAAATAATCTAATGACGTATCAGGTACTTGCAATTAGAATTATTGTGGTGGTCTCTCCTCTACAGACTGTTAGACACACCACACCTGGAGCCTTGTGTTCAAGTCTGGGCAAGACACTCAGAGGAGATATGATGCAGTGATACTGCTCTGAGGATATGAACAAGAATCTTAGGAGGGAGGACAACAGGAGGGGAAGGGGAAAAAATACAAACTAGCATTCATTATTTATCTACTCATTACCACGTTTTAAAAAAAACATTATTCTACCTAAATTTTGCATATGCCTACCGGATAGGTAATACTATATCTTATTTATAGGTTAAAAACAACAGAGATATACAAAGTTGAGGTAACCAATCATGGTCATAGATTTGGTAAGAGCCAAAGCCAGTTTGAATTTACACCTGTATATAACAACTCTGTTATTGACATAATTATGGGGTCCCTTATCTATATAAAATTAAATAATGCTAAATATGCATTATATTTGTTTAAGTTTAGTAAAATAGGAGAAAGCCTCTCAGATTCCAGACCCTGAGATCTTCATGACCTTACCCTGCAGACTGACTTCCAAACATATTAATCCTGGAACTAAGGAATGATAATACACTCTGTCCCCACTCCCCATTGAGTGTGTTGTTTTGTTTATTCAAATTTTTGTTTTGCTTTTTCTTTGTCTTTTTCTCTCCATGAAGCATGGATTGAAAAAAAAATTGCCTAGATTTGAGGCAAAAATAGGATTGTCCTCTGGAACACTCTCTTCTGAACCATAACTTGAAGTTGGATGAAGGGAAAAGACATACATAGAGAGAAAATGTTCAGCTGGACAGCTGCTGCCTCCTGTCTTGTTAAGTGAGGAAGACCCAAGAGCACGGAAGAGTGATGTTTCATTTTCTCACCGTTTTAATACCTTAAGTGTACAAAGACAGATAAATGTGAACTAATGTTTGTCAGATTTGACCTAGCTCATCCATCAAATCACTGCCTGTTCCTCTTAACATGAGGGGAGACTAAGACTTGGAATAAACAATCACATATATGGTGTATTTGGTACTCAAAATCGATTCCTATAGTAAAAACTAGATTTTTCTGACTCCCTTGTGATTGAGTTCATGAATGTAAATTGGCTTTCACAGCTAACTGCACTGACGCAGTTTGAAATGAGGAGTGTAGATGAAAGCAATAACCCTACAGCTTTTTGCAGGTTACTTTTTGCTGGCAAGCCAGGTAGTGGAGGTGTGGGAGTTTCTGCAGCCACATTGCTATATTCAAGTTTCAGAGTGTGTGGGCTGAGGGAACAGTTGATATGCCCTGCCCCAACTTCCTGATGCCTGAATCCCAGCTAGAGCAGGGCATTGTTAAGATGATAGATCCAGGAAAGTTTCCTGATTCCTCTCCCTCCACATTGGGCAGAGGGCGCAGTGCCCCTGGCAGGTTAGTTCTGCAGTGTTCTGGGAATCCTGCCAGGAGACCTCATCAATCAGCCTCCTCCAGCACTTCCGACACTTTTTAAGGATCCAGTTCTCTCTATTAAGCCATTTTTGATCTGAAATATTGCAGTTGTTTCTGTTTCCTTCATTGAATGCTAAACGCTGTTGTGTTGAGGGAAGCATCTACCCTGATGCCATAAATATGAAGCAATTTCTATATTTTGGGTAACGGAGAGGCTAAAAGAGGAAAAGACATTCTGTCTGTCATGATTACCTTGCAAATGACATTAAAAGAATGCAGTGATACAAGGAGGAAGAAGCTATTAATTATGCCTTCAGGGTCAGAGAAGACAGTAGATCTGACATTTGAATGTAGGATTGAAAAAAGGGACATGATTTAATCAGGATGACATGGTGGAGTGTTTTATCAAAAAGAAAGAGCTAGAATCAATGCATGGCAAGGTGAAAGCTCATGATGTATTTAGGGAGTCATGGATCTCCTGTGTGATTGAAGAGCTGGACAAAAGCTTGGTGTTGCAGGAGATAAGACTGGAAAGAACAATTGGGGCCGAACATCAACTATTTTAGCATTATTCTAACACCAAAGGACCAGTAAAAATATGTAAGGAGTTGTGTATGGGTAACTGACTATAAGTATGTAAGCATTTTCTTAAAGAAATAGGCCTTTTTTGTGTGGCTGCAGAGAAAAATTTAGGATCTAGTAGGTGAAAGTTATGGCACCTAGATACGGTAGGTCTGGGTACTGTTTCCAACTCTTTGCTTTCCGCATCAGAATCCCTACCTGTAGCCATGTGTTCATGCAGCCCTTCCTTAAAGTAGGTGGTACCCTTCCCTGTGTCATTGATGTAAGTGGGTCCATTTGACTTGCTTTGGAAAATACGTGGGTTGAAGGGACAGGGTGCCAGTTCCAAGGAGCCATGCAAACATACTTGCACAGTTTTCCTTGGCTTCTGGCACTTTCCTCCACTGCCCTAAGAAGGACACTTCTTTAGTAGCCATTGTGCCAAAGAGACTGGAACACACACTGAGTAAACTTGATCCCACCCAGTGTCTTGAGCCAAATCTGTCCAAATTCAACAAAGTCACAGCTGACCTGCTACTTACTTACCAGTAAGAGAAAAATGAAGATTGACTACTATTTGCCACTGAGATTTTGAGAGTGTTTATTATAAAGCAAAAAAACAAAAAACAAAAAAACAAAAAAACCCAGATTTATTCTCCAGGAAAACCTTTTAATAATCGAATTGCCTTAAAATGAAGAGGAAAACCCTGGAGACACTGTTTCCAGGAGTATTCAAGTGGAGGCTGGCATTCATTACCTTCCACCTCCACCAGCCCTTGCCATGATTATCTGCTTCCTGGAAGACTCTAAAAGCCACTAAACACACCCCATCATCTAAACTATGCATCAAATGGCAGCAGGAATGGCCTCTTGCAAAGTTTTTGGGTCATTTTATCCCCTTTTAAAAAGACTTCAGTGTTTTCAAGTGCACTTAGAAGGAAACCTGGAGTCCCTACCAGACCCTGCATGATCCTTTCCCATTTCCTCACCTTCATCTGGGCCGCACTGTCTATTTCTGCCTGCCACACTGAACTTCTCTGCACCATCCGCATGCCCATCTCCTCCTCATGTAAGCCACTGGGATTACTTTGTGTCCGGTGCTCCCTTCCCCTGGGTTTTCCTATTGCTGATTCTTCCTCATCATTCAGAGATCAGTTTAAAGAGCTCCTCTATGTGCCTTTCTCAGTCATGCCATCATTCTCTATTTCATAAAAGCATTTATCAAACCCAGCAATTTATTTATTTAATTCCCCGCATAAATGCACATTCGGCAGAGGCACAAATTATACTTGTGTTGTGATCTTATTGCCTCGATCAAGTGAGTGTATATTTACCCAGCCAAAAAAAAAGATTAAGTGAGTAAATAAATGTATCAATAGAGACATAATAATGCAGGTTTAATTATTGGATAAAGAGTAAATAAAGTGAACTCTAAATCTCAAAAAATCCATTGTGTAATTAAACTTGCATGCTTTATTAAAAGGTAGCTGGAAGAATTGGGGACCATATCTAAGTCCCTTTCTTCTGTCTTTTCTGCATGGCCATCCTTGAATTGATCTAGGCTAACAAAAGAAGAGTAAGTAAAGGGCAGTGGTGCTTCTGTACTGCTCCTGAGGTCCCCAAATTGTACCAAGAAGCCATTAAAGCATACTTTACTGATTATGGCATTTACAGCCTCCAAGAAAGAGAAAGTCACCTCCCTATTTCAGATGGCATTTTATCCTCCAATGTGGGTCAGACTGTGTTTTTCTGGATAATTTACTAGACTCTAGAGATGTGTGTGCAATTAAATAAAAAGGGTTGTCTAAACTCACAGTGGCATGGCAATTAAAAAGGAAATGTGGCTTGGAGGTACCACACAAAATTTAAATCAAAGATATTTTGAATTTAGGAGCAACAGAACCTCTTCCCACCAGCCAAGAACACACTAGAACCTCATCCTACAGTCGATTTTATAAGAATTGTGTGTGTGTGTGTGTGTGTATGAAATCTAGTGTTTCAAGTTTGAAGTGTTAAGACAATAAATGCCTAGGCAAAAATGCGTTAAAATAGTACCACAATAAACTGCAGCTTTTATGTACTTATACTTTAGCGAGTGTATTTTATTATCATTGTTACAGTTATCATTTATTTATATTTTTTCAATGCACCTGGGATACCATGACATTTATGGAAAGGCAAAATATATAAGGAAAACAAAACTGCTTAGAGAAAAATAACTGCGAGTAAAAATAAATAAATTGTGTTATACATGGTGGTAAACCAAAGAATGAAAAAATTAGACTTAATTACGTGGAGTCACCAGCAACAGCAATTTAGAGCGTAACCCAGTGTTCTGTTTCCATATCTGCCCTTCCTCTGCAGTATGCCTTTTTCATAGCCTTCCTAATTTTGTGCTAGAGCAATAAAGATGATGGACTACTCAGAGGCAAAATCAAGGTCTGGGGATCCAAAAATTGAACTGGGTAGAAAGAAAAGCACTGAGGAATCTACATGGCTCCTGAAGTCTTTTCCAAGGTACTTAAGAAGCAATTTCTTAAAATCTGTAAAGAAAGCTTAAAGTCATTAAGGATAACTCACATATCCTTAAATGAGTCATTAGTGATACGTCATGCATCATTTTACTTGCAAATTGTAGTCCTCAGAATTTAATGATAATCCTGATATTATTTATTCCATACATAGAGGTTGAATATTATTGTATTAATGTTGCTACAAAAAAGCATGAGAAGTAATGATTATTATGTGTCAATGAGTAACGGAGTTTGGTAAGCATGTTTATACTTCTATAGACTTTACAAAACCCTAAGCACCTAATGTGTTTACTTAAACCTCTTAATTAATATGAATTTAAAGAAGAGAAAACCAGGGGAAATGAAGTTATGTCACTTACACAATGAAAGACATCAATTAAAATAGGACTTCGATTCAGTCCTAGACCATCTATGTTCTTAATTAAGACCATCTGTGTTCTTAATTATAAGGACATATTAAAATATATATAAAGGGAAAAGTGAAAGAGAGAGAGCTGGGATGGAAGGGAAAAGAAAGAAGATACAGATGATGCTAGATGATATCTAGATAGATAGATAGATAGATAGATAGATAGATAGATAGATAGACAGAAGGGAAAAAATAGAAGACAGAACAAATGGGCTAATGGCAGGCATAGCTACAAACTGGCTTGCTCTCTGATTACACTCTTCAAGCTTTTCAGTTTTCACTGACAAACACAATAAACCTACATGAGAAAGGTGATGGCTTTTCCTTCCCCTCCTTAGCAACCTTCCTCCTGCCCATCTATTCAGAACCTCACACTTGGGGAAACATCTCAAGTACAGCCTCAGTGAATGCTCAGCCTCTCTGCCACATGTTTCATGGGCAGTAAATCAAATGCACTCATTGTTGATACAAGTAATTCTAACGTCTTTATTTTCCCTCTGATGGATAAGCAGAGGGCGCTGGCCTCTTCTTGAATGACTGCATACAAGAGCCGTGGCTTTGGGCTCTTCTACTACAGAAAGCATCCCTTGTCATGGGTCACTGCAGATTTTCTTTCAAGGAGATTAATCCTTCTGAAGGAGAAAAAAAATCTGTGGCATATTGCTTCTGAGTAGCTCTCTCATAAATGTGCACAGTTAACTAATAGTGATGCTTGCAGATGCCGTTCAGCCCAGTGCTGCTTTCTTCACCCAGTGGAGAACACGGGGGCATGTTCAAGGATGCATCCAGACATCTTTCCCTGTTCCTGTGCATCGTGAGCCATGAAGTGTGGGACAAGACTTGACATGTCCTTTAACCAGAGAAGAGAAGCTGTTAACAAAGCTATTGTTTAACCTCCTAGATTCTTATGGATTTCCACACGTTAATTTCCCTCTTGTTTCAGGTAGAAGATGAGTATAAACGTTGGATGAGCAGTTGCTCTTGGGCAAATCTGGGTACCACCTTGGAAGATAGATTTTTTATCCTGATATATTTTTCTGAAGAGGTAGAATTCATTAGGTTGAAAAAAAATTAATTTTATCTTATACCAGATTATACTGAGTAGAGTCTTTTTAATTATTTTAATCTTTTAAAAATCGAGTTGAATACATCCATGTTCATATTTTTATATCCCAGCTGAATTAACACAATAATCAGACAACATTATATATCAAAATATGAACGTGTAAATTTTGCTCCCTATACTACTCTCAAATGTGTAGTTTACAGTAAAATATACTACTTGAGTACTTTTTTTGTATACCAATCTTTCTCTATTAAAACTTCCCTGTTAAAAAGTTGATATTCACTTTAACCTCCCCCAAGCTCTTTCACGTCTTACTCTGGCTCTTTACACTAGAAACACAACTTATTACAAAAAGGATGGAGTCACAGAAGGCCTGGACCTAGGCCGTTTTTAAAGAAACCTCCTCTCAACCTCTCTCTCTCTCTTTAAAATTTACAGCATTTCACCTTACACTCTGATTTTCCTATTTTTTCTTTTCTTCTCCTCATCCACATTCCAGCCCTCTTTCCTCTGCGGGCATGGCACCTTCCACTCATTTACTGTCTAACATTCCGTTACGATTCCTCCATAAAACATTTCATTCTGGGCAAGACAGGTCCTGACATGAGGTGCTGAGAGACGAGACCACCCTCAGCAGCAACGACGGGGACAAGGACCAAGTTACCAGCGCTCTCAAGTTCAACTCACAGAGCCGCACGTGACTAGAAATTTCCCTGTGAACTTGATGCCACTGAAGTCAACAATATCTTCGAAGAGTAAAAGCAATAATAACAGCTCCCCCAAAACCCAATCATCTCTAATCACCTACGCTGACACTTGGTGTAATTATCAGAAGTCCCATGGAACTTGAGGGCTGTTAGCTCCCAGTCAGCCAGAAGTCTGATTATGAATATTTCATGGCTTAATGATACTTACTAGGAATGACTGATTTATTTTCTTTTCTAAACTTTAAACATTCTGTTGTGCAACCTAACACACTGATGTCCGGGGAGACTGAAAAAGAAAAAAAGGAGAACAAATCAGCTATGTAAACAAAAATAAAAATTTTGATGAAAAATAGTGGTTCTGAAGGAAACCAAATTGCCAGTCAGCCTGGGAAACGTCTCAGTCTAAATAAAATCATACTTTATCTCACTTCAACACCACAACATTTGTAATCTGAATTCTGTTGTTTTTTTCTTCCTTCCATGTAAATTTTAAGGTACACATTACAGTTCTGATACATCTATTGACTTTTCTACTATTAACTGTAGTAACTCTTTAGTAAAACAGCTACAAATAGCATGCTGAAAATATAGATGTATGCGTGTATATACATATATGTGCTGTTTTATTTTTTTCTGTTTAATTTTTTTTAAATTAACATGTACTTGGTTTACAATTTGTGTTAATTTCTGGTGCACAGCATAGTGATTCAGTTATACATATACATACATATATGTCCCTATGCATATTCTTTTTCATTATAGGCTATTATAAGATATTGAATATAGTTTCATGCTGTAACAGTAAGACCTTGCTGTTCATCTATTTTATATATAGTAGTTAATATCTGCAAATCCTGAACTCCCAATTTATCCCTCCATCCTGCGTTCTTTTATATTATATACATTAAAGTGAATGTCAAAACACATGTATCTTGATAAGACTACACATTTTTTATTAATCTACAAGTACCACCCACCATATTCTGATAGGACGTTATGCACAGACTTTGGTGAGAAATAATGTATTCTCACTGACCTTGAATTCTGTCAGAGTCCAGGCTCTTCCGCTCTGGGGCATATCACTGAGATTCAGGGTAGCCAGAAATCTACATTCTTTCTGAAATGATTTCCTTAGTTGTTTTTAGCTCTTCTCATTCCTCCATTCATCAAGCAATTATTGTCATTTTCATCAAGGAATGCATCACTCTTAAGGAATGCTAAACCTGAAAGGAAAGCCTCATTATATTGCCTTTTATGTCATCACAAAAAATTTGCACGGGTGCTATAAGCTCGTAGAAGAGGGAATCTAATATTAAGGGGCTCAGAATGTCACCTTTCTTCAATTATCCTGATAAAAGGAGGCTGGGGTATCCTAACCAAACAAGGGAGAGAAATATTTTTGTTGAAAAAAAAAACAGTGTGAACAAAGACATTGAGGAAAGGAAAAAAAAATACAGGCAATTGCTAATAATTTTGTTGACTCCAATACATGAAATGCTGACGGTGAGGGTAGGGTGGGGTGCAGTGGGATTGGGTAACAAGACCTGAAACTAGAGAAATGTGCAGGGGACAGATTGTGAAGAGCCTCTGGGGATAAACTCACAGAGGCAATGAATGAGTTAGGGAAGCCGTGAAGACTGTAAATGAGGAAGAAACCTGGATAGGTGCACCCAAGACAAGGAAGAACAGGGCAGCCTTTTAGACAGTGTGTTGGAGGGACAAACTAGGAATCTCTTAAACAACTTAGGAGCTTTTCTCTCTTTTTTTTTAATTTTTAGAGCATTTATTTTATTTTTTGCACAATTTTATTTATTTATCGGGGGGTATTAATAAAGTTCATTTATTTTTTGATAGAGGTACTGGGGATAGGAGCCAGGACCTTGTGCATGCTAAGCATGTACTCCACCACCGAGATATACCCTCCCCTCTTAGGAGCCTTTCTTAGCAATCCTTTTGAAAAAATAGAAAGGCTCTTAATTAAACTGGCCTCCTTAGGGAGAGAGAGGCTAGCTCTGAGAAGGAGTCAAGTAGAATGGACAACAAATCACATGTGATTGATAGCAGTCCTCCAGTCTTTCTTGTGCATCTTCATGTTTTCTTTTTTTACTGGATTGTTCCCATCAGAATATACCGAAACTTCATCTTTATAACAAGATGCAAAATAAAGGTAACTCAAGGATTATCTTACGTCTGCTTCCTCTTCAATGAACTTTGTAGATTTTACTGCAAAACTGTCTGTCCTCTCTCTCTGTAATGCCTCTCTTCCCAGTCTCTCTGAAACCCATTCACTGAATACTCAGCCTTCATCTTACTTAACTTCACAGATGCATTTCATACATTTCATCACTCATCGTCCTGAAAAACTTTCTTCATTTGGCTACTAAGAACCAACATTCTCCTGTTCTTTCTGCTATCACTGGTCTTTCTTTCCCTTTTCACTAGCGTAGCCTCATTTCCAAAGTATCTGATGTTGCAATTTCTCATGGCTCAGTGAACTCACCTCTCTTCTCCTTCTATAAGCTCTTCTTTAATATTTGTATTCTGTCTGAGAGCCTTATTTGAATAGATGATAGGTAATGACCCATGGATTTAAATCTTCTATTTTGTCTTCTCTCCTGAACTCAGGCTTCTAACTTTCATATCAAACTGCCTCCTGCATATCTCACAGCATCTCAGAATCATTACGTCTGAAGACAACACCCCAAGCCTCCTTTCCAAATGATCTCTACCTATGACCTTCCCAGCTTCACTTAGCAGAGCTTCCCTGTGTATGGTTGCTCAAGAGAAATCTGTCTTGAGTCAAAATTAATCATTTTTTTCTAAAATATAAGCTCCAAGGGGGCAGGAAGTCATTCTCTTTTATTCACTCACTGACGTACCTCCGAGCACTAGAAAGGTGCTTAATGTATTGTAGGTACTCAAAAAATGTTGAATTAAGATGAAAATGCATCTTAGAGCCTACGTCTAATTAGTCAGCAAATGCAGTCAGCTTTATTTACCTAGTGTTTAAATTCCCGAATCGAAGCATTTGTCATCTCTATGGATACCACTGAGGTACAAGACACCACTGTCCTGGGGCAAGATGGCTGGAACAGTCTCTTGCTCCTGTTGTTTTCCCCTCTCTACTTTTTCACAATCCAGTAGCTAGCATGGTCCTGTTAGAACGGACATCACTAACTCCTCTACTCAAGCCCCTCCAGTTGCACGCCACACCACTCAAAGTAAAACTTGAAAACTTAACCAGTCTGTCTCTGCATGACCCTGCTGACTGTATCTGTTACTCTTGCTTTCCACTTCCCGATGTTCACACATTCCTCACTGTTTCTCAGACCTAAGGCATAGTTCTGCCTCTGGGCCTTTGCACCGATTCCTCACTTTGACATGCTCTCCCTTTAGACATTGGCAGGACTTATCCTCTCAACGCTGTATGCCCTTACTCAGATACGCTGAATGGGAACTTCCTTGGCCACGCCATTCAAACTCTAACCCTCTTCAATCTCTGACAGAACTCCCTTGCTGTATATTTCTCTTTGTCACTTCCTTAATCTGAAATACGTTTTAACTTGCTCATTTTTTAAATCTTTGATCTTCCCCCCAGAATGTAAGCTCTAGGAAAATTAGATTTTTGTTTGTTTGTTTTCTTTAATGATGAATCACTAGTGCTAAGAATAGCACCAGATACCTAGCATGAAATTGCTTCATTTTCTTAAAACTTACGTTCTTCCTGAGGTTCCCTTGAGAGTCATATCTGAATTATTTTATTAGCCCTCTAACTGGTCTCTTGTCTCCATTTTTATATCTCTATAGTCAACTGGTTACAAATAAATTAATTAATGTAGAGGTATAAATTTGGAACAAAATTAGTGTTTAAACATGATCATTTTATTTTCTTAAACTTTGAAATCAAACTGAGAAGTGGAACACTATCAAAACTTTCATATCCTTGATACATAACTTTGGGGACTTTTTATATGGTGATATAATTTGTATCATTGCAATCCACTTCCAATGCTGGACATTGACATGCTCTACTTTAATACCCTCTACAAATCTCAATACCAATTCCCATACAGTTGTGCTCCATATGGACTGCCCTTTAATAGACCACATTTCCTTTGCCCTTCTGCCTGACCATAGGGCCAGGTCATTGGCCATTTCCATGAGTTGATAAAAACAAAAACACCATATCAAGAAGCATGCAATCCAGCCCCCCGAGCTGATTTGTTTTTACAGGTTTTGATCAGACTGGTTGCCTTCCAAACATTTTGTTGTTCATTTACCTTAGAACTGCTGTCCACAAACCAACAGCTCTTTGTTGGTCAGTTGAGAGCTGTGAATTGGGCACTGTCCCAGTGATGATCGAATCAAGCAGCTCCTCTACTAGTTCCAAAGTCAGTCCTAGGGGAAAAGAGGTTCCCTACTTATAAGTATATTTTCCTTGCACTCTCCTGGTAGCATGACCTGCCATAACCATTTCCTTTTCATTAGGAAACCCTTTGGGGCATTGCCTTCCCATTAAAATGTTGTTCTGATATTTTTCCAAGGTATCATAGGGGAATTAGATTTCAAAATAGCTTTATGACCTCCAGTCATCAAGACAGTTTTAATTAATGCCCCTCATATGGAAAATCTCTAGTCCAAAGTCCCAGCTGTTGTCTGGAGGTGCTCTTAGGTCTTTTCTGAGAGCCACAGTTTATATCCACCTAGGGTTATCAAACAGAGAATTTCTCCATACTAACACCCCAGCTTCTATTCTATGCAGTACAGTCTAAGGCAAACTTACTTATTCCCATTTAACATGCACAATTATTATTGCTCGAAGGGCAAGGTGACATGCCTTCTGTTTTAGAGGAGTGGTTCCCCAGTCAAATCCAATGTCTATCACCCAGATATACTCAGGTAAAGGAGACACAACCACTTTAAATATATTCTCTTTTGTCCCAACTTTTACCTTAATTTTAATTTTCTTGAACATCACCACTAAATTCAGAAATGGAACACTAACAAAATTTTCCAGTCTTTGGTATATAACTTCAACAACTATTTACATGAAAACTTTAGTTTGATTCTTAGGATTTATGATTGTAATTTGTAAGGAGATGAGAGGATGGAAGTTAAACATCAGTAAAATAAGATAAAATGGGAAAAGGGCAAAAAAATTTGAACTTCTTGTAACATATTTTTATTTGTTTCAGTTTGCTTGGTTTTCCATCCATAAAATGAATTAGATTTTGATCTCATAGGAATCTCCATAAATTCAAAACTGTGAATTTAATTACAAAGTTTTTAAAGCCAGTGTAAATCAATATATTTCACATGGATAGCTACTTGGTTTAAGATGAATTCTTTGGAATAATATTGTTCTGATTTAAGCAGAAATATTATTTAAATTATTCTATTTCATCTCATGTGTTGTAAACTAGACATCAGATTTATAATTTGGATTGCTCTCTTTAAAAAGCCAAGAAAAATGTTATCAACAAAAAAGGAAGAAAAGAGACAAAAATATAACTCTGCATCATTGTGGCATTAGCAAGAAATAAAGATGAATGGATATTTGACCCTTGGATGTACGGATAATGTTGAATCCAATATGTTGCTCTAATAAAACTACGTACAGCTAGCATTTCAAGATTTTAATCCCCTGCTTGCCTGCCTTTCCTGGACCTGTAGTCATCTTATCTAATTCTGTAAAAATCTGATAAAAGATCTAAGGACTCTTTAAGAGCATAGACAAGAAAAATTCTTTTTTTTTGTTTCTAAATGTGAGAAAATTTAAAATGGTGAAAGAAAATAAGTGAATGATCCTTTCTCATTGTTCATTTTTTTTCAATTTTTGCATTTTTTAATAATTTCTCTTTATCTCACTTTATATCTGAAGGAATAAAGCAGATGTAGGGGAATTACTTTTCAATGGATAGTTTAAAAAATCAAATTAAAGTGCTATACATCAAACAAACAAAAGAACTAGCATTCTACCCCCTTGATTCATGAACTTGCCCTTCCTTAACTGAAAAACATCCCACTAATTTTCTGCTCTTAGTCTATTGATCAATTGTATACATCACTGTATATTCTGGGAATGGCATTCCATGGCATCCTTTGTGCTCATCCAGAGTGGCTCTGTGTGCGTTAAGGACCAGTTGCAGCCTCTCTTTCATAAGCTGTGTGAGACGCCCCAGTGAGGCAAGCTACATTAGCCTCTACCATTGTTCCTAGTGCCACACCCAAACCCAGGGCATCACGGCCGGCTAATAGTTCTGCTTTATTGCTTTAAATCACCTGGCAGCTTCTTCTTCCGGTGTGAGAGGGGAAAGTACTGAATATCTGGCTGAGTCCCCTGGGTATGTCATTAACGTAAATTGTATTTATCCTTGGTTGGATATGAAACTGATTGAAAACAACATGGTTTTCGTGAATAAGCCTGATTCATCAAGAATTATTTCAATTAGATGGTTAATGCTATGGTGTGTTTTCCGTATGGTACTCACAGGAGTCATCCTGTACCTCCCAAATAACTACATAATTTATATTTGACCCTTGAAATTTCCCTCAGTCAAAAAAACAAAAAAGAGTTAGTAGGGACTTACTATATGATTAGACAAAAAGACCTAATTTAATGTGGGGTTCTTATTTTTTTCACATCCTTATATATTTTTAAAATATTGACTAAAGGAAAAGGGTGGCTGAATAGCTCACAGACCTTCAAGCAATCTAGAACACTACAATTTCACAAGGGACAGAATCCTGGATTGTAAACTCAAAGGCAGTTTTATCTTCCCGCAGGAGAAGTGCGTTTACACTGTAGAGCCCCAGAATTCTTCGTCCTCTCTTAGGAGAGTAGATATTTTTGCTTCTATATAAGTGGAGAAATTCATATTTCTAGGTCCTTCTCCTAGAGTGCTATCCTTCTGTACATATAGCTCATGACATCTGGCTTTCACTGTATCACCTGTAGGGTGGCATCACGGGGGAAAAGCCCTGCCAAGTTATTCTGTCTGTTGTCTTAATTCTGACCCCTGAACAAGATGACTTGTGTTCCTGCCAGCATATATGTGTGTATATACAGTGTGTGTGTGTGTGTGTGTGTGTGTGTATGTGTGTGTAGGGTAAATTCTCAGACTCTTCAGTATTTCTGATTGAATAGGGATGTAGCTCCCCAGGTGTAGACACTGTGGTATCCCTCACTGGGCAGCAGTGTCTTGACATCCACATTGAGGAAAGACAGTCTCAAAGCTGGAACTCTCAAAAGAATAAATCCTGAGGGCATTACAGTAAAATGGAACATGAGAGGTTGGTCATGTCCCAGGTTCCAGGCAAGTCCCTGGAACATACTCTGCCAAGTGAGGGACCGTGGCTTCACACAGGACAAATTCAAGAGTGAGCCACAGTAAAATAAAGTAAATGTATTCAGGGAGATAAAAACTCTATGGACAGAATGTGGTCCATCTCAGAAGGGAGAGTGGCCCCAGGCTGTGGAGGTGGTTGATTTTTATGGGCTGGGTAATTTTATATGCTAACAAGTGGGAGGGTTATTCCAACTGTTTATGAAGATTTCTAAGAATTGGGCCCTCCATCCACCTTCTGGTCTTTTGTGGTCAACCTGGGAACTGTCATGGTGCCTGTGGGTGTGTCATTTCGCAGCTAATCTGTTAGGATGACTGTATAATGAGGCTCCAGGTCGACTAGAAGTCCAGTCTCTGCCATCTTGGATCTAGTGGGTTGTGACAAGTTTATGTTGAATCCTCAATGGCTGTGTTATTCTTCTCATGGTTGTGCCTTGTCTCCTTTCCTCCTGTCTCAAGGGAACCTTATCCTCCAGCACAACTCTAAGAGTTGTTGCTCCTGAGAACTTGAAGTCAGAGGAAGAAATCTAAATATGTTTATACTTTTGTCTTTGATGCAATGACATCATTCCTTGTGTCACTTTTCTTAGCTTCGGTTTCCTCATCTCTTAGAAAAAATAATGTATAAGGAGGTATATAACAATTGTCTGATTTCATTCGAAGGACCATTATTAAAATTGTGGTATAATATAACAGGAACATTTTGTGCTCTTTGATATGTTACATCAATTAAATATGGAGGTTAAGTCCACCTTTTCATTCTCTACCTTTTTCAATATCTACATTCAAAACGCTTTAAAAAATAAATATGTAATTTGGGAAATGTTTCATATTTTCCCTTGCTTAAATATTTACAACATTGTATAATACAGAGTTTTACAAAGCTCCATATTATTTTTTTTCCACTAAGAGTTCCACCAAGTTGTTTGACCATAAAAAACTGTTTCTGACTGGTCAGAATGGCCATCATTGAAAATTCCACAAACAGTAAATGCTGGAGAGGCCGTGGAGAAAAGGGAGCCCTCCTACACTGTTGGTGGGAATGTATTTTGGTGCAGCCATTATGGAAAATAATATGGAGATTCCTTAAAAGACTAAAAATAGACTTACCATATGATCCAGCAATCCCACTCCTGGGCATGTATTCGGAAGGAACCTTAATTCAAAAAGACACCTGCACCTCAATGCACATAGTGGTACTATTTACTATAGCCAAGACATGGAAGCAACTTACTATCCATCAATAGATGAGTGGATAAAGAAGGTGTAGTATATTTATACAATAGAATATTATTCAGTCATAACAGATAATAAAATAATGCCATTTGCAGCAACATAGATGTCCCTGGAAAATGTCATTCTAAGTGAAGGAAGCCAGAAAGAGAAAGAAAAATGCCATATGATATCATTTATATGTGGAATCCAAAAAAAAGGAACTTATTCACAAAACAGAAACAGACTCACAGACATAGAAAACAAACATATTGTTACCGGGGGGGCGCGGGGAGAAGGGGATGGAAAGGGATAATATTGGGAGTTGGAGATTTGCAGGTACTAACTACTATATATAAAATAGATAAACAAGTTTATACTGTATAGCACAGGGAACTATATTCAATGTCTTATAGTAGCTTATGGTGAAAAAGAATATGAAAATGAATATATGTATGTTCCTATATGACTGAAACATTGTGCTGTACACCAGAAATTGACACAATATTGTAAACTGACTATACTTCAATAAAAAATATACAAAAACTAAATAAAAATAAAAATATAAATAAAAATAGAAAGTCTATACAACAGTAACCAAAAAAAAAAAAAGGGAAAACTGTTTTACGTAAGAGTTTTATACAATATATATATCTTAGAGAACAACGGCAAACCAACAAGAGCCCTCAATACGCCTTCTTTTGACTCCTCAAGGAATAATGAGTATTGCTATCTGCTAGTTCCTGCTCTCTAGTAATTACCAGAAACGTTTCTGTAGAATTATGTCCACCTTTCTAGCTTTCTTTCCTCCTCTGTGAGTGGGACCACTCTATTTCATTTCCCTGTTATCTTTTTCTCATTCAGTTTGACAGATGGGCTGCGTGCTAAGACAGCAGGACTAGAAGGGTCTGAGGAAGACCAAGAGGTGGTAAAGAAACTTCAGCAGGGCCAACAGTCTGTCCAGTCTTTATGATGTAACATGGCTCCGTATTTAACTGAAAATTAATATTTCACTTCAAAGAAACAAACAGATGTTGACTTTAACCGCTCACAGTTGAATTGTCATTTCAGTTGTTTTACAACACAGAAAAGAAGATGACTTCAATGCCACTTTTATGTCAGTCTTCCGTGCCACTTCATTTGGCACCGGTGCCAAGCTGTTAAATTGTAGGCATTGCCAGGTCTGCTAGACTGGGGATGCACGTCCTCAGACTGAGGCTATTAACAACTCTTGACTACTTCCCCCGTCTCTTCTTTTCTGTGCTTAGCTCCCTAAGGGCTGTTCAATCAAGACTCAATAAAAATTGTTGAACTGTTCAGCTTTTTATTGAGAGCCTTGATGCTACAGCCCCACGGGAGTCCACTGAGGAGAAGATGAGCCTCATTACCATAAAGAGGCAAAGAGAATGCCAAGGACAAGGAAAGGCACAAAGCCAAAGACTTCAATGCACTGTAATTGACCAGCTTAGCACCTTTAAAAAGGAGGAAGGTGAGTAAGACACCAACATCAAAAGAAAGCTGATACTTTAAAGGACAAAGAGCTTTCATTCATAACTTGTGGTTACCCATTTTTATTTACATAGGTAAACGTGGAACCTATTAAATAGAATGACTAAAGAATTAAGTGCACCTTGACAAAGAGTAATTTATTAAGCTTCATTTCATACATAAAGCCCCTCTATTAAGACAGGTCATGTTGTGAAGCTTTTTCATTATAGGAGTGTCCAACTACATCTTACTAGCAACATTCTTAAGAAAATTTTCTTTGCTTTCTTTTTATATGAGGAGATTGAGGATTTAGTTTATCAAATTTTGCAGGAAAAAATGTAAAA
Source organism: Vicugna pacos (assembly GCF_048564905.1). Classification (NCBI taxonomy): domain Eukaryota; kingdom Metazoa; phylum Chordata; class Mammalia; order Artiodactyla; family Camelidae; genus Vicugna; species Vicugna pacos. The sequence goes on along the minus strand of NC_132994.1, from coordinate 5,820,203 downwards.
TGCAACATATAACAGTTGGAAAAATCTTATATGTGGAGGTAAAAAAGCCCCATTATAATTTGGAGAAATAACTTAGGAGAACCAAAAATGTCCACTGTCATTTGAGCATCTCATTCCTTCATTCACTTGGCTTGGTCAAGCATTCTGTATGGGCCTGGGGATATAAGCCTGAATAAAACCTAAACTCTGACCTTGAAGCATCTAATTAAATCATCTGAAGTAATCTGTAAACAGCTACAACAAAATGAGTAATAACATTTGGATCAACAGAGACTGAAATATGAAACAAAGTAATCATCTGGATTTTAATAAAAAGAATTAATTATTAAGCAATTATTTTGGTAAACAAGCTCTAAATTATTTGGAGTATTATATACCATTTTGGTTTCTGCTAGGTTCTGTTGAACATGAATTACAAACATTTCACAGAATGACTGTGTCCATTGTTTTATAAATTTCATACAAAACTTGGAAGGTAGGCTCTTCTTGCCTAAGAATACAGAAATCAACAATGTCTGAAACAAAGTTGTAAACAAAATAGTTATTATATTTGATTTTTGTATTGCTATCAATTCCTTTGTGGAAAAAGAAGGTGCTATTCTTTCGCTAAGAATAGGAGACTCAGCTCTGATCTTTCACTATTTCTTGCTCAGTTATGCTCAGCACTGATCCTAGAACAGAAAGCAATACGTTGACTGACCATCATTAACGGTATCTCTAGCCTGATGTTTCTCAACTCTGGTGGTGTCAATGCTCTCTCCTTGGCTAATAGAGAAAATGGAACACTTGTGTATCACTCAGACCAATTATGTTGTATTTTGGGTGCAGTGTAGGCATGCACTCTTCTAGCTCTAATTTTTTCTTTAAATAGAACTAGAACCTAAGAGCATCCTTGCTGGTTTAATTCTGGGGGATTCTTTTTTGATTAGCAGCTATAAATAGCTTGAGACACTGTGAAAAAGATATTTTAAATACTATAAATGACTATTTGTGCATCATAAAAATTAAAATACTCTGTTAATAAAAATAATAACTAATAAATAAATATTATTAATAGTTCATCATTAATAAAATAGCAACATATGATATTTCTAAAAACATAAACTTTTTAAATCATTTTTTATTGAGTTATAGTCATTTTACAATGTTGTGTCAAATTCCAGCATAGAGCTCAATTTTTCAGTTATACATGAACATACATATATTCATAGTCACATTTTTTTTCACTGTGAGCTACCACAAGATCTTGTATATATTTCCCTGTGCTATACAGTATAATCTTGTTTATCTATTCTGCATATGCTTGTCAGTATCTACAAATTTTGAAATCCCATGCTGTCCCTTCCCAACCCCCACCCCCTTGGCAACTACAAGTTTCTATGTCTATGAGTCTGTTTCTGTTTTGTATTTATGTTCTTCATTTTTTTTTTTTTTTAGATTCCACATATGAGCAATCTCATATGGTATTTTTCTTTCTTTTCCTGGCTTACTTCACTTAGAATGGCATTCTCCAGGATCACCCATGTTGCTGCAAATGGCATGATGTTGTCATTTTATGGCTGAATAGTATTCCATTGTATAAATACATCAAATCTTCATTATCCAGTCATTTGTTGATGGACATTTAGGCAGTTTCCATGTCTTGGCTATTGTAAATAGTGCTGCTATGAACACTGGGGTGCAGGTGTTATTTTGAAGTAGGCTTCCTTCTGGATATATGCCCAGGAGCAGGCTGACTGGGTCAAATGGTAAGTCTATTCTTAGTCTTCTGAGGAATCTCCATACTGTTTTCCAGAGTGGCTGCACCAAACTGCATTCCCACCAGCAGTGTAGGAGGGTTCCCCTTTCTCCACAGCCTCTCCAGCATTTGTCATTTGTGGACTTCTGGATGATGGCCATTCTGGCTGGCATGAGGTGATACCTCATTGTAGTTTTGATTTGCATTTCTCTGATAATTAGTGATATTGAGAATTTTTTCATTTGCCTATTGTATGTCTTCCTTGGAGAATTGCTTGTTTAGATCTTCTGCCCATTTTTGGATTGGGTTGTTTGTTTTTTTCTTATGTCATATGAGCTGCTTATATATTCTGGAGATCATATGAGCTGCTTATACATTCTGGAGATATTGGTTTCATCATTTGCAAAAATTTTCTCCCATTCTGTAGGTTGTCGTTTTGTTTTACTTATGGTTTCCTTTGCTGTGCAGGAGCTTGTAAGTTTAATTAGGTTCCATTTGTTTATTCTTGCTTTTATTTCTATTGCTTGGGTAGACTGTCCTAGGAGAACATTTTTGAGATGTATGTCAGAAAATGTTTTGCCTCTATTTTCTTCTAGGAGGTTTATTGTATCTTGTCTTATGTTTAAGTCTTTGATCTATTTTGAGTTTATTTTTGTGTATGGTGTAAGGGAGTGTGCTAGCTTCATTGATTTATATGCTGCTGTCCAATTTTCCCAACACCATTTGCTGAAGAGGCTGTCTTTATTCCATTGTATATTCTTGCCTCCTTTGTCGAAGATTAGTTGACCAAAAATTTGTGGGTTCATTTCTTGGCTCTTTATTCTGTTCCAGATGTCTGTTTTTGTACCAATACTATACTGCCTTGATTACTGTAGCTCTATAGTATTGTCTGAAGTCTGGGAAGGTTATTCCTCCAGCCTCTTTCTTTTTCTTCAGTAATGCTTTGGCAATTCTAGGTCTTTTGTGGTTCCATACAAATTTTATTATTTGTTCTAGTTCTGTGAAATATGTCCTGGGTAATTTGATAGGGATTGCATTAAATTTGTAGATTGCCTTGGGCAGTCATTTTTATCTTATTTTTATTTGGAGATAATTTCAAATTTACAGTAAAGCAGCAAGTATAGTAAGAGAATTTTTTTGTCCTTCCTAGGACATTGAGAATAATTTACTGACAGGATGCCCATCATCCCAAAATATTTAGTGAATATTTCCTATCAAAAATCTGAAAGTCAAAAATAATATATCATAGTTTTTTTAAATTATACTGTTAATCCCCAAATTCCAGGAATGAAGGAGTCTTGATTGAGGCAAAATGAACAAAACAAAACAAATAAGCAAACAAACAAAACACAGATTTTTATTTGGGGTTTGTTAGGACTGCAGCATCCTGGGAAGCACAAATCCAGGAAGCACTTGAATTTTGTTATGCTGGACTACAACGTGTAGCAACAAGCACAAGGAGTCATTTGCTATGAATTAGGATTGGAGCTGGTAAGAAGTAAGGATGTTTGTTAAGTAAGGATTGGTCAGGGTTCAAAATGATTACATAGTTGCAAAGGGGAGGACGGGGAGGGAGGGTTTTGAAACAACAAGGTTGCAGCTGGCAGCTGCTAGCAGATATTGTTTTGAAAATGGCTGGTGATGTCCTTGACTTTGATATAGCTCAGAGAAAATTAAGTTTCTCAGTGATGCAGGAATGTGCCTGAAACCACATCCACTATGTCTGCGCAGCTGCGTTTTGGATGCCTGAATTAGAGTTACTCCATTTTGAATTATAGTTACTCTTAAATATTTTATGAATTCCCTCTTCTGACTAAAATTTTTCCTTTGGAAAGCATTGATGATCAATTTTTGCCTTGTTATGTCCTTTTTGTTGCCCAAGTGGCTAATAACCTGCTCTGGATCCATCAAGTCTCTTGGAGCTGAGGTAAATTTACCCCAGAAAATTTGTGTTGTGGAGAGAAACTAGAGGAGTAGATTACAGCATTGGGTCACATTTGTGCAACAAAAGGGCTTCAGGGATGTGGTCCCAGACAGGTCATACCTCAACCAGTGATGAAGCATGAGTTGATTGCTCCCCAGAGAGAAAGATGTGGTGAACCATTTCAAGTAGTTGTGCAATCATAACTTTGGTTGAAACTTTAGTCTCAAGGCAGCAGTTAACACAGAACATAAACAATTTGAATATCATTGAGATAAAACAGATAATGAAAACCAATGGAAGGAAGATCTGTATTTCCAACTGCAAGAGAGCTCCAATACCAGAATGAAGCCAGCTAAAAATATCAGAACATTTAAGATTAAGCAATCTGGATACAAAATTAGAATATTTTTTAAGGATTCTGACAAATTTAAAGAGTTTGTTGGTTTCAAGTTCCACCAGAAAAGAAGTATTGATCCAAGAGCAACACGAAGTATTGACAATAGCACAGATGCTTCATTGGGCAGCAAGGAGAGAATCTAACATAACGTGGGTATCAAGAACTATGCAAGCAAGAGAATCTAAGGATCTTTGTTGAGCCCTGATAGCTCTTGCAAAAGCTCTAGCAACTCTATTGACAGTATGAGTAAAATTTCTCATCATTACATCTAAATCAGTGGTAACTTTTCCAAACCATGAACCAAATCCTGAGAAGGTGATTAAAATTTCTCCTGGATATCCTGCAGGGATCACAACCTTGATAATGAGCACAGCTGTTATCTTCATATTCAGAGAGGTCATCTTCAGGGTAGTCATAAATTATTGGAAGCCCCAACTTTTTTTTTTCTGGTTATAAATATCACAGTCAGAATTTAAGCTAGTGAGCAGTTTTTAAATAGTGACTGGAGTGGTCAAATGTCCCAGCACACAATCTCCTCCATTCTCCAAGTATCTAACCATTCATATGCTCAAGAATTTTTGTTGTATCAACAAACAAATATATGTACCCTTTGGGGGTACAGAGTATCCCAGGTGTTGAGTTTTTTCTTTTTCTTTTTTTTTAGAAGGTGGGTGACCACATTTTCAAATCATGGGCCAGTATATGGGAGTTTCCAATCAGTCACATTGAGCTTGAAGGTGGAAAGAGGAAAGGATCCTCCATTAACCCAAGTAGGTTTATTCTAATTCCCATACATGAAGGAGAATAATATATACATTATGTTATATTATATTAGCCTTATCATAGCCGGTGGCCAGAAAGTACAATACAAAGGGTAGGGAAGAGAAAATGGTGATATTTTCTTTTGTAAAAATATTTTGATTATTAATACAGTTTTAAACATTAGACTGGTTACATCTAGGTCCCCCATTGTCCTTTGAGATTATTTCCCATGAAGTCAGGAAGAAATAAGGGACAAGGGAAGACTGGATAAAGATCTGAACATAGTAAGCGATCTCTGTGAGTTATTTTTTATGAGCAACAGTAAATGTAGGTATATTGGTGAAATTGATTACAACTATGAGGTCATTATATTTTGCAAAAGACCGAATAGGGAAATGGTGCCATATCCAGCACTCATACAACTTTCCTGAAGAGGTAAGAAACTGAGATATTTGGGAAAAAGGGATTGTCTTTCCAGGTGTGTGAATGAATGGTAGAGACAGGAAACAACAGAACAGTCAGTAGGAACCTCAAAGGCCACACAATGGAGTTTAGTCTGGTATTAGACTGGAGACCAGTGGCCTGGGGTTACATAAGGATCAGCCAAATGCCAGACATTTTCTGTGAGTTCTTCTGGTGGCAGGAATATGACTTTTCAAAATGGTAATATTTGGTAATGAGAATTTGTAGGAATACTATGCCTAATAGTAGGTTATACACGAAGAAAGGATATTATAAATAAAAACAAAGTTAACAACCACCTAGGCATTTACTAAAATTATAACTGCTGCAAAAATTTCATCAAAACCACCACGGTAGCTCTCCCGCAGTATGTAATAGAACAAGGAGCCTAAGCATGCTCCCCAAAATGATACAGAACCCCCAGTGTCATAGATGTCTTACATAATGTTCTCTCTTGGGAGAGCCTTCTACTTCTGATATTGCTTGCTTCTGATCCAGGGAAGCTCTGGTTTGCTTTTTTGTTTCTTTGTTTATTTTAGGTTAGTTTCAGTTGGAAGTCACCAATGGGCTGAGAGATCCGGTCAGGACTGAGAGCACTTTTTAAACCAGAGATCTGGATCCAGGAGTCAATGGCAGCAGGTTTTCCTGCCAATGGGCTAGTTAACAATACCAGGTATGGCCCTTTCCACTGAGGTTGTAAGCCATATTTTTGAAGTTGTTTTTTTTTTTTTTCTTTCCTGGTAAACATAATCACCTGACTGTAGATCATGTTCTTTGAGGTCCTGATCTCCCAGAAGATTGCTATTCAAAGATTTCTGTATCAGTGAAATATTAGTCCTTAAAAATTTGAGTGGTTCATGTTAATATATTAAAATTTCTTCTTTAATCAAATTGGGCTCAAATTACCAACTGTATATTTTCACTGGTCTTCCAGTAATTATTTCTAAAGGAGAAAGGAGGTGTTTTCCAAAAACAGGACCTTAGATGAAGCAATACCAAAGTCAAGTATTTTGGCCAGGAAAGATTGAAAGATTCAACATAGATTAGCCAGCAATCTTAATTGTTTCACTGGTAAGTTCCCTTAGTCTAGCAGCAAAAATGTTGAAAAATAGACCAAATTTTACAGATTGACTGAATAATTTATTCTGTAAAACGGGTCTTTCTATTGCCATGAAGGTCAAAGGGAATACCCCATATGGGGAATATTTTTTCTAAAAGAATTTTACTCACTCTAAGTGCTATAGCCCTGCGACATGAAAATGCCTCAACCCAGTGAGAAAACACGCGTATCAACACAGCTACGTGCTTACACCATCGAGATGGTGGCCATTGGACAAAACCCATTTACTATACTTCAGAGCAATCACCAGCAAAGAGAAGCATGCAATACTCATTTAACAGTGCCAACATCACAGCTCAGTGCCAGCTTTTCACTGAAATGATACATTTTGTTGATTTCTAAACATGGAGGCTAAGTCTTTCACCTCTGGGTCATAATAGTGAATACAGGAGCCTCTATGGGTGCCTTCTGCTATGTCAACCAGCTACTTGTTGTTTGCCATTATACAATATTACAGGATTCCCCAAAGTAAAGGGGAACGGCTTTTGGAAAACGAAATAGTTTATCAGGTTTATATATTGAGCAAAGGTGACAGTTTAGATATGTCTTACTGCCTATTTTGTGGGACAACTTCCAACAGTATTGCTTTCCCCAGAGTATCATTTTGTTGACTCCAATAGGTGAGCCTATGGACATTCGATAGAATATGTTCTTGCAGGCACTGAGGCAGCACAAGTTTATTGTTGGATCCATACCATAAATTATGCTCTTCCCAGAACTTATAACCTTTATAAAATCATTTGTTTTGTTCTTCCTGGAATACATTTTTTGAGTTTCTGCCCATAAATCTTGCCAGCTAATAGAAAGCTTAGTGATCAAAAATGAAGATTTACTTAAAGTAGGACAAGGGCGAAGAGCAGCAGCTCTTGCCACTGTAACAGCCAAATTATTTTCTCTACTTTCTTGAGTTTAGCTTTGAATAGCCTAGGATTTTTATATTGGCCAAAAGATTTGGTGTTTGAATGTCTTAGGAGGTCTAAGACATATTGGCTATTTTTAATTGGTTGCCCTATGGAAGTCAAGAAACCCCTTTGCTTCCATAGCATGTTAAAATCACATGCAACACTGAAAGGATATCAGTTATCAGTAAAAATATCACTGATTAGATTCATTAGTTCAGCTTGTAGAGTTGGGGTGCCTAAAGGAGGAGGGGCTTCGTCAATGATTTCATGGATAGAGACCACGTATTTTCCTTGGTCAGCCTTCAAGTAAGAAATATCAGTAAACACCATCAAGTCAGGATTATGTAAAGGAGTTTCCTGTAAATCCTAGAGGTTAGTAAATAGTAAAATCAAGGCAGCCTTGATGTCTTAGTCTGAAGGCAAGAAAGAAAGGGAGCAAGGTTGAATGTGACTCCAAGATAGAATGACACCTGAAGGAGACAGACTTCTATTTTTATAGAAGTTAATCTCTTATAGCAAAGGTATTGTGTATGATGAGAATTTAAAAGACCTTCAACAGAGTAGGGTATGTACTCAGTTAGGAGAGACCCATGACAAATTCCTTAGCTACTTTGTGTAAGGCTGCTGTAGTGGCAACTGTTACGCCATGAGGGCAAGCCTTTGGGGACAGAATCTAATTGTTGACTATAATAGTCTACTGGCCTATTTTGAGTGCTGTTTTTGAATTAGTGCTAATAATGATTTTTGTCTGTTGTTCATGTACATTCAGTAAAAAAAAGGAAAAAGGGAGACCTTATAGTTAGGGTGCTCTACAGCTGGGACTTTAGTAAGTTGTTCTTTTAATTGGCTAAAAGCTAAATGGCATCTTCAGTCCATTGAAGAGTATCTGGTTTATCTAATTTAAGTAATTATTATAACAGCTGAGCCATAATAGAAGAGTTTGAAATCTAGTTTCTACAGTAACCAATTATCTTAAAAATCCCCCGAGTTGTTTTTCGGTCTTAGAAATTGGAAAGGCTAAGATTCCTTTAATTCTATTTGTGTCAACTAATAGTTCTTCAGCAGATGCCAGATGTCCTGGGTATTTAACTGGAGGCTGGCAAAAGTATAACTTATCTTTGGAACGTTTATGACCCTTTAGAGCTACTGTTTAAGAAGATAGGGGCTGCCCATTTGGAAAGCCTGCATGTTTGTGGGACAAAGTCGATCTTCTGCATATTGCAGTAAGGTACAGTCTTTTGGAAAAACATTATTTGCAAGGTCTGATTTTAAGACTTGGGGAAAATAAGTGGGGCTTTCAGTACATCCCTGGGGCAATGCCATCCAGGTATATTGTCAATCATTCCAAGTGAAAGCAAACAAGTACTGACTGAATCCACAGGGATGTTAAAGAAAGCACCACATAGATCAGTGACTCTAAGAATTATACTGTTCAAGAGGGCAGCAGACTACAGAGTATGAGGAGTAGGTGGCAAAGTATGATGCTATTGTTAATGCGTAGGTCCTGACGAACTGCCAATCTCTTCCTTTTTTTTTTTTTTTTCAATTGGGAAGATAGGAATATGTTATGGACTGGTGCAAAGAACTACCAGACCTTGGTTAATATACTCTTCTGTAATACGCTGGATCCCTTCTGCAGCTTCCTTTCTGAGGGGATATTTGAATGATTCTGTTTCTATTTTAATTGGGACTGCTGAATGAATTTCCCCCATATCTGTGGAAGATTGAGACCACAGTGGGCTGGTAAGGTTTGTAAAAGTTCACCCTTTGTTTGAGTTGCAGTGGGTTACAGGGAAAGAATGATAGATGCAAGCTAAGAATTAAAATTTAAATTATTAAATTCACAGTTTTGCTGATTTGGGTTATCCTTTAGATTTAAAAACATTGTCCCATTCTGAGAGAAGAAAATGTGTGTATCAAGGACTTCTAAATCATCTCTTCCAAGAAGGTGTATAGAAGAGGAGGGAACAATGAGAAAAGGACGTACTTCTGAAGGGGGTTGGTGTCAAGTTGAAGTGGCATGGGTTGTGATTTTAAAACAGTCATAGGACAATTAGAAATCTCCACCATTGAAATCGTTACAGCACTCTGAGGAGGGGGATGCTTGAAAGCAGTGGGGCTGAGAACAGAAAGTGTTGTCAATGAACTCTTGATGTCAACCCTTATCAATTAAAGCTCTAGTCTGTTTCCCAGCAACAGTAAATTCAAATTCTCCTAAGATGTTAGGGAAGATCCCAGATATTCCCTTGGAGCAACACCAAGGGAGAAGGGAACAGAGTTGGGAAGATTTTTAGGATGGTTTAGTTTCATAATTTTGGGAAAAGTAAGAAGAGTTTTGTCCCTTTTTTTGTGTTCCTTTTAATCTAGGCCAATCTCTTCTGAATTGCTTAGGGGGTTTTTGCCATAAAAGCAAATGTTCCTCTGGGAATTCTGTGGGTTTGAGAATGAGTTGATTTAGCTTGACTGGTTAATTGCTGAAGTTGTAGATTCATTATTTGAGTAGATTTTTTCTTGGCAGTTTTTCATATAGTTTGAGAAAGTTTGTCTGTCAGAAAAACCAAGTCACAGTCACCTATGATTGCCTAATTTAATTGGTACCTTTTAACTAGGGTGGCAACCTCTTCATCAAAGCCATCTGGAGAGAAAGTTAAAGAGGGTAGAATTATGATAAATAATATCTTCCATCCCTGAATATTGTTTGAAAGCTTTCTCAAACCTCTCAAAAACTGGAGAATTTAGCAGGCATTTGGGTGTATATTTTAATTTTTTTTCCAATCAATGATTTTAGAGAAAACTTCTGGAATGACCCCATGAAGGGTTTCAGCTAACTCAAGGTATTTTTCTTGGTCTTCCACTGTATTATTTTGAAAACCCTCTGCAGGGTTTTTCCAACCTGCCTTATTAAGCCATTCCTTTGCTCTGTCTTCTCCCACTGACATGTGTATGAGTTGTTAGCAGTGGGAATAACTGTGTTGGTTAGTCTGGATAACTATATCAAAAGTTCTACCAAAAGAAAAAAGGTCTAGAAGAGTGTCAGAACATTCTTTAGCTGTGGCTCAAAGTTCAGTTTAAGTCCATGGGACATAGGAAAATAGAGAGTTCTCCTTTCCCTGTGGTTTTGGTTTTAAGGGAGCTGTTAGGACAGAGGGGTTGAGAGGAGCTTCAGGTCCATTAGAATCGATTGATCGTGAAGGATGAGGGAGAGTCAATGGTGGGGAAATGGGCAGTTCAGAAAGAGGTGGGTAAAGAAATGAAGGAGGGAGCAAAACATTCAGGAGAGAAGAGGTAATGAATTTTTTGGAAAAATATTATAGAATTGAGAAGTAGTGATACATTCCTCTCACTGCCTCCATTGCATGGCACACAGTTTCATTCCCCCCGTTACTGGTGACGTTATCACTGATCACTTGAGTAGGGAGGTGTCTGGTGACTCCACTGTAGTCATCTGCATTTTCCTTTTATAATCAGTAAGCATTTGGGGGGGACTAGATAAATATTTCATAATTTGTCAAACTTTCACCCATCAGTTTTAGCATCCTTTGCTTTGTTTCTCTTGACCAAATTCATTACTAATGTAATGATTTTGCTCTTTACAATACCCTTTAACAAGAGATATTGAATCATTAAGTTCAGGAGATGTAAAAATAAGCCCAAGTTTAGCTCTTGTTGAATATTCCTACCACAAAGGTGTTTTCCCTTTTGCTCCCGGACTTGGATTTAATTTACTCTTGTCCAGCTCGGCTCCCTTTTGGCAGATCATGTCTTTTCTGTTGCTTTCTCTTGAAGTCTAGAACATGACTTTCTAGGACCTGTGCACACACATTACCCCTGGAACTGCATTTTCACCTGTAATAATTGTACCACCTTGAACCTCATCTGTGATGTATTGAGCATTTCATAATGATCAGTGTGGTTTCCCTTTCTTCAATCTGCCCACATTTCTGGTATGTGTTGAGAAACAACACTCACTAAATGTTTTCATATTTTCTTATGTTCTGGGCCTTCTGAATGAATGAAAGACTCCAATATAAAAGATAGAGAATTTGACCTCTATTATCAATATTATGATTGTTGTTGTTGTTTTTATTATTGCAGTTCAAAGAAAATCATGGTTTCCTTAATCTAAGCTTCTAAAGGTGAATTCTTTCCAATCCAGTTCCTGGAATCTGGTCCCTTTTAATCAATTAAATTTTTTTCACAACAGTCACTTTTTGATCCAATAAAGGTTAATATATCAAAATATTTTCCAACATTTAAGAAGTTATAAATGACAAATAGAATGATAAAAAGAAAGATATTCCAAATATAAGACAGTGAAAATAATGTATGCTATGAGGACGGAGTCGGAAAGAGCAAAATAGACTCCAAGAAACTTCAAGAATCCCTGTAGACAATGATGAAAACTGACTAAGAGTTCAAATATATCTATAGAATAGATGAATCAGTGCGGGAGACTTTAGTGCCGTGTATGCATTCGTGCGAAAATGAAAGAGCACGTTCAAGGTCATTCTGCGTGTTTCCTGAATCAAAGAAACCATAAGTCTGAGGATTTTTACCCTCCACCTCATTTTCCTCTTCTCAAGTCAGTTTTAAGAAAGAAGGTTAAGGAGGACACTCAGGGATCTTTATATTGTTTCCATTTATGATCCCTGTTCCCCAATATGCACCTCTCAGGGACTGGAGGTTAATTTTTTTAATCACCTTTACACAGATTTGGTCAGAAACTAACCATCTCTTAAACACACGAGAGAGAAGCACAAGTTTATTGTGTTCTCTTATATGAGCCTGCAGAAACTGTGTTTGAAACTTCGTATCTGAGGGCAAAACAGAGAAGGGTAAAGGATGTGACAATGGGACTGAATGGTCATAAAATGTTATTTACTCTTTGTCTCTATGGGGAAAAAAAAGATAAATGAACATTATTAGAGTAGGTCAGACGTGTGTGTATGTGTGTGTATGAATTTTTACCAGACTGGAGAATTTAGGAAAGGATAAAACAATGAAAGTGGACTCAAAGCATTAGTAAGCATTTTAATTAAAGGAATGTTCAGGTAGAAAGAACAGATCTTATGTTTACATTAAATACATATAATTAAGAAAGCACACAGCATATTTAGGAATTAAAAAAAAATGTTTAGTAAATCTGAAGCTTAGAGAGAGAAGAAAGAGTTGTGCCTGTAGAGAAAAAAACAGAACTTGTATTAGGAAGAATTTTGAAGTCATCCAGAGGAATCCAGACTTTAGCCCAGAGGTTTTTAAGAGCACATAAACAAGGTCAGGTATGAGCTTTCAGAAGAATACTGTGTTTGCAATGCAGGGAGAGGAGTAAGAAGATGGTGTTTCAATACACTTGGTCTTGAGTCCAGTTGCAAAGCCGTCGCTTAATGCAAAATAGCAGTCGTAAGGGGTCATCATGCATTTGGATGTGTGGAGGGTAGAGAGCCTAGAGATATTTTGGGATGAAAGATCGTACAGCATGGTGACTTGATATGGCTGTGATGGAGGAGTGAGGACACAAATGGAACGAAGACATACAGTCATCCGTGTGTTCCTACCTCAGGCACCAAGTGAATGATGCTGCCTTTCACTAATAAAATGGATCACAGAGAAAGGGTGGATTTGTAGGAATTGAGAGAGAGCTCCAGCTTCAAACAGGCTTAATTATATGTGTCTGTGGAGCACTTAAGTAGAAAAGTTTAGTAGACATTTAAGCCTACAGGGCTGGAGATTATAGGAGAGGTTTGGAGTGGGGATTCGGATTTGAAAGTCATAAATGAGGCAAGGAGTATGCCTGAGAGAGCATGTAAAGGGAGAGGAAAGGAGAGGAAAGGAACCAACTGTGATAAACATCAACATTTAAGGCAAATCAGAGGAAGGGGTGCCACAAAGGTACCTGAAAAGGAGTGGCAAGGGAGCTGGACGAGAACCAGGAGAGGAACTGTGTCACATTATTGAGTGCAAGGCATTTAGCTGAACACTTGAGAGTTACTTCTGATGTTTGAAACCTCAAAGCAAAGCGACGTGGTTTGTGCCACAGGGCAGCAACTCGGTTTAAATGTAATTTTTATTGCAAACAGCTCTAGAAATACTACAAACATAAAAGCAAGAATATACTTAGGTCTGACTCAAGATAAATAGCACTGATGATGTAAATAAAAAAGAGAACAAAGTAGTTTCAGGTTATCTTAAGAGAAACCCCCAAGCCCTAAAAGTTACTACATTTTAGAATTTATCAGAAGTTTTTTTCTTCATTTCCTATGACATAATTTCTTAATATATTTCCATTTTAATAGTATATTTTTATTAGAAAAAAATACTTTGCAAATGTCTCTATGCTAGAATTTGTTACTCAGGTCTTAGCCACCGTATTAGGAGACAGAGCTAAACAGGATAGATTATTTTAAACTTTCGCCAGAAATCCTTGCAGAATAATCCTCTCATCTTTTAGAAGGACAAGTAAAATGAGTCATCTTCATGTTCCTCCAACATTTTCATTCCCAGCACTCTGATTCTAATTTTAGTGTCTGCAGACTGTATTGCATGATATAATGACAACTATTTCGCATTTCTTATACAGATGACTGCCACTTATTCCAACTTTTTTTTCCCCGGATACCCCTGAAGGAAAGACCTCTATTTTTAAAGAGGCTGTATTTCAAAAGCAAGAATTTGTATTTTGCTGTGTAAGCAATGGTCTTACTAAGAGATGATACAGTTACTGGCTTAATAATGGATGCATTTCCACAATAGATATAACAAAAATAAAGGTTTATAATAAATATTGATGTACAACAGCAGATCCTAGCACCAAATTCCCATTTTCCCTTTCAAAACTGAATTTTACATGGGCAGCAATATACTTAGCTAAACAATCTTATTTCTAACCTCCTATACAGCTGATAGGATCATGTGACAGAGTTCTAGCCAATCATAAGTCACCTGAAGTTCTTGGGTGGCATTTCTGAGAAGTCACTCCAGAAAGGAAGGAGGTAGCTGATATTTCTTTGCTCTTCTGCCCTTCTTTCTTTCTAATGCATGGAATATGTATGGATGCAATGGCTGAAATTCCAGAAGCCATCTTAGAGGCACTGGGACAAGGGCTATGCACTCTGGATGGTGTAGAAGGGAGCTGATTCCCTGACAATACTGTGATGCTATCACTGTAGCCTTTATTTTCCACTCTGGACTTAAAAAAAAAAAATATGGAGGTACTGGGAGTTGAACTCAGGACCCTATGCATGCCAAGCATGCACTGTACTGCTGAGTTATACCCACCACCCTTGGACTTTTATTTTTAAGATGCTAAAATGCTCTTCTGTTTTTGTATGAGCCACTGTTTTGAGTGTGGGATAGCCTAAATATTTTTCCCTACAGATAACCAGGTCCTAATTCCTGGAACCTATGAATATTATCTTCTATATGGCAAAAGCACCTTTGTAGATGTCATAAAATTAAGGATTTGGAAAAAGGGAGGTTATTCTGGATAATTTGAATGGGCTTATTAAATGCAATTTACAATTCCACTCCTGGGTATATATCTGGAGGGAACTCTAATTTGAAAAGATACATGCACCCCAATTTTCATGGCAGCACTATTTACAATAGCCAAGACATGGAAGCAGCCCAAATGTCCATCAACAGATGACTAGATAAAGAAACTGTGATATATTTATACAATGGAATACTATTCAGCCACAAGAAAGAATAAAATAATGCCACTTGAAGCAACATGGATGGACTTTGGAGATCATCATTCTAAGTAAAGTAAGCCAGAAAGAGAAATAAAAATATCATATAATATCACTCATATGTGGAATCTAAAAAATAAGAAAGAAAGAAAAAGAAAAGACACAAATGATGTTATTTACAGAACAGAAAGAGACTCAGAGGCATAGAAAACAAACTTATGGTTACCAGAAGGGAAAGGGGATAGGAAGGGATAAACTGAGAGTTTGAGATTTGTAGATACTAACTACTATATATAAAATGGATAAACAAGGACCTACTGTATAGCACAGGGGACTATATTCAATATCTTGTAGTAACCTATAATGAAAAAGAATATGAAAATGAATACATATATGTATATGTATAACTGAAACATTATGCTGTACACCAGAAATCGACACAACATTGTAAACTGACTATATTCCACTTAAAAAAAAAGTTGAAAGGATTCTTTTAAAAAATAGTAAAAGGAGATTTGATTACAGACAGATGTTACACAGGAGCTGCTGGTTTGAAGATGAGGAAGGGGCCATTAGCCAAGGGATGCAGTTACAGAGGCAAGCCAGAAGTAAGGAAACACATTTTCCCCTAGAATCTCCAAAAGGAGCACAGCCCTGCTGGCATCTTGACCTGAGCCCAGGGAAACTGAATTCAGACTTCCGTCTTCCAGAAGTATAAGAAATTAATTTGCATTGTTTCAAGTCACATATTTGTGGTAATTTGTTATAGCAACAATAGAAAACTAATACAGTGCCCTTGTTATTTGCAGGTGGACGTAATTCATAATTGTAAATGAAATAATGCAACACACAATGGGATTTTTTAGAAAGTAAGAATACATTATTTTAATTTAACATTTTAAATCCCTTCAAAAGGAGGGAAATTTTACTAACCTATGTGGCTGATACTAATACACAGTAGCTAGTACACAGTAAGTGTTGAATAAAATTTTTACCAACTAAAATGGATTTTAGCTTCTTTCTCATGCACACACTAAGCAAGAAAGGGTTTTGAAAAATAAAACAATTAGTCATTTCCTCTCCCATTACCCCAAATTAACATTGAATCATACTTTTTCTGTTGATTTGTAGTTCTGCAGGTGTGCAATAACTAAGTGTTTAGATTTAATGAATATTATGCCAGAAAATGAAAATGCATTGGGGAATCTACATGATTACATCAAAATAATCAAAATGCTTGCTTAATTACTTGTGTACTGAGTCTGAAATATTGTGACATCTTCCAACAATTTCCAAAAGAAAACATTCCTCTGTTGTCGATTGAGGTGCGCCTTATTTCAAAGTCTATTGATATGAATTATAGTAAGGTAACCTAAACTTCTTGCTCTAAGATAAATTATTTGCTCCCTGACACTATGTCTATGTAAAAGTACATGAAATAAAATATTTATGTTTCTAAACAAAATCAAAACAGGTAAATTTGATATTTAAAGTCAAATAGCTATTTTACTCAATTATAGCTCTAAGTTGATTCTGCAAATTTCCTAATTTTTAAACTTAGTTTGTGACTATATAGTCTGGTGGATCTTAAACTAGAGAGTGAATAAGGAATAAAATCCATTGTTAAAATGGAGATGCGGGGGCTTTCTTCCTGTGGATTCTGATCTAGTAAGTAATGATTAAAAGGGAGAAATCTGTATCAGAACAATCTCCCCACATCATCTCTACACAAGTGATCAGACATTTACACCCATGCACTGAAAAACAATTTTGCCATAACTGTTTGCATGACAAATGGGAGAAAACTTGCATTGCTCATCTTACTCCAGTACATTTTGTTTTAGTGCAAATATATTTGTGCAAATCATAATAAATAGTCTTACAATTGGAGCATTTCCATCCTCTAAACATCGGATCTATATTCATAGTTTCCTATGTAGACAACTTTATTTGAGGGAGAATTCCCAGGGTGAAATATTAAGAAACATCTGTCATCTTTGCAGAACCTCATAAAACAGGGGGCACTGCCAGTTTTAGCAAATAGATTATGCTACATAAAACACTCTGAAAGTACCGTCATGCATTGATACACCATGGCACTGTGCATTTTACAGTCTTCTAGTATTTAAAGGTGGTTAATATTATACTGTAATCTGCATGATAAATTTTCAGAGACTCGCTGGGAAAAACGAAGTATCAAGGGACTATAATAAAAATGGTAAAATTGAACATATTCTTTCATGTATAAGAGAGCATATTTAATTTTAGCAGATCTCTAAAATATTCAAGAATAATTAGTATCTAAATCTGATTTGGTTCGTTTGTATATAGTTCATTATTTTACAGTTAAGATAATGTATTCATAATTTTTAAAGTTGGTAATGAAGAGAAACCTTTTAGTAAAAATCAGTAGGAGTCAATTAACTCATGGTGTCCTCACTATTTGTCAGGCATTGTGCTGTAGCCCAGTAAATTTAAGCCACATAACAGTTTTATGAGATAATGTATTTATCAGCATTCTCTAGAGAAACAGAACCAGTAGGAAGTACATATATTGAGAGAGATGTATTTTAAGGAACTGGCTCCTGTGATTGAGGGGGCTAGCAAGTGCAATTTGTCCAGGACGGGGCTGCAAAATGGAAATTCCAGCAGGACCTGATGTTGTAGCCTTGAGTCTGAAGGCAGTATGAAGCCAGAACGCTGTCCTCTTTGGGTATTTTCTCTTAAGGCCTTCACTTGACTGTATGAGACCCACTCGCATTATGGCAGGTAATCTGTTTTACTCAGTGTCTACTGATTTAAATGTTAATCACATCCAAGCACTGGTTCACAGTAACATCTGACTTACCATATAACTGGGCAACATAGCCTGGCCAAGTGGACACCAATTAACCATCACAGGTACGTACTATTATTATTCCATTTTAGAGAGGAGTAAACTGAGGCAATGAGAAACTGAAAATTTGTCAAAGACCATAAAATAAGTAAAAGCGATCTCCAAGACTCAAAGCCAGGAATACCTGGAAAGACACTCCCCAGTTCCGCCTTCAAGGAAGACTTGCCACCCCGCTGCATGTTGGAGAAGGGACATGAGGTATGGGAGAATGGCAGGGCGAATGAAGTCAGTAAACCAGTAGCCAGTTTCCCATTTCTCTGGATCTGCCTCAGCTACAGAAAGCACTTTTTCTGGTCCAAGGAAAGCTTGTTTCTGATGAATAAGACATGAGTCTAAGGGCAAGACCATTTAGGCCACGTGGAGAACATTTTGAAGGACAATAATCACTTTAGCGTTCCTTTCCAAATTGCTGAAGCTTTGTGGACACTATATTGAACTTTTAATTCTTTCTCTGCCCATGCCCTCTCCTCGCACTTTCCCTTATGAGTATTGGCTCCTGCATACCCAAACTTTATCTTTGTGTCTTCTTCCAGAATACTCAACCTGGGACATGGGCCATCGTCTCCTGAGCATGAGTTCACAATTCATATTGAGGCATTTTAGGTAGCATATAATTATAGTCCTTTTTCTATAAATATAAAAATTCTTAGGCATAAAAAATTAAATCTTAATAGACTATGGCAAATTGGATTGGAGCTGGACAAAATGGAAAATACTTTTGTCAGCATGTTTTTTTAATCCTACCCTCTTTGACTATCCTCCTTTCATGCCAACTATAATTCTGAGAAACATGGCAAATGTTATCAGTAAGGATCAAAGAAAAACAGAAAAGCAGCCCATGGCAAGTAGTTCATTGGAGTGAAATTAACATGAGGAAAACATTGCAGTGGCAGGAAAGAGATGACAGACAAACAAGCCACAGTGAGGAAACTCAGAGATTAGCAACCTTAGGACGCACCCTGGGAGGTAAGTGGTGTCCTTGAGCCCTTGTGGGAGCTGTTTGGGGGGAGCCAGAGACACAGAGAGGGCTTTCCGACAGATTGCCATGAACGTCACAGTACTGTTGAGAAGAACCTGAAACATCAAGAAAAAGCTGCCTATAACAGAGGGGTGGGAGCACATATCCTGTCTCCTCTCTTTTTTATTTTCTTCCCTTTCTCCTTTCCTCCCTTCCTGCATTCTTCCACCAGTACCATCTAATGGGAAGGAGTCTGGCAAATGTAGTTGGGCAAGCCAGCCTTCTGATAAGCTGGACAGAACTGGAGAAAGGAAAATTCAACTCTTGGACCAGTGAATTAATGACGGACACATCCCCGAGATGTTCAGTGAAGTCAGTGACGATGAATTTAACTGCAGAGAGATAAAGACAAAGCCCCATGGTAAACTGCCATCACCATCACTGTTACAAACCTTTTGTCAATGGAATTAACCAATTAATCCCAACCTTTCTTTCACAGCACATTTTTTCATTTTGCTCAAGAGACCTTATGGTATGAATTGAAAATTCACAACTGAAATTAACACATGTAATCCGTAGTCATTCATTTAACAAGCAGACCAATAACCCTTATGAAAGAAATCAAGCTTCACTTGTTTTTCTGTTTAAATCTTCAATAGTCATGTTTATCTGGCAAGCACACTGGGAGAAAAAAGCATGGTTTCTGAGAATTTTATCAGAATAGGAAAATAAGCTACAAAATTATATAATGATAGTGTAGGTAAATGCAAAGCTACTCAAGTTCATTTATTACTTAAGTGGAAAAAAATCCTTTCTCTACAACAAACAGTCCCTAGATTATTTGAACATTGCAATGTTTTATATACTATGAAGTTGAGGGTTGTTTATAAGGAGATTTAAAAAAGAACCATGTGCTAAATAGCTCAAAGAGCATGCCGTTATCATTTGTGAATATCTGAGGAACATTTTTCCACCTTCCAAATAAATTTAAATTTCAACAAGATCTTTCTCCCACCCTTCTGCTCCCTTTGTTCTGTAATAGCCTGAGGTCAGAGACACTCTTGCCTCCACTCTCCTTTCCCTTATCTTAGCCAGAACCTAATGATTAGCTTGTAAGTTGAAAATGGAAAATAATTAATACGTGGTTTTTCTTCCTACCTAACAGTTTAGTAATACTATTGTGACTTACAATTCAGCACTACTCCCAGCCCCAGGCAACCACTGATCTGCTTTCTATCACTGTAGATTTGATTTATGTTCTCAGACTTACATGAATGGAATCAAATAGACCTAGATAGTATCTATCAATCAGTACATTTGTGAGATTCACCTGTGTTTCTGCATGTATCAGCAATTATTTGTTTCTGTTGTTGAGCAGTGTTCCATTGTTTCAATAGACCACAATTTTTTTTTATCCTTGTACCTGCTAATGGACATTTGAGTGGTTTCTAGTTTTCTTATAATGAAATAGAAATGCAAAATGGCACACCTATGGTAGAAAGCAATTTGAGAGTTTCTTATATTAACATAAACTTACTATTGACCAAAATGACTTTAATGTTCCCCTCAGCTTGACTAAATTTTAGATGCTTTTCTTCTTGATATAGACCCGTAACTCTTTTTCCTTAGAGCATTTTTTTTTTTTGTTTAAGAAAAACTTTGGTTGTAAATTCTTCCTCTGACCGTTGGGAGGTAAATCTTGGTCTAGCTTCTTGCCAGCTTTGGAATCCAGGGACAGTTTTTCTCTAAGATCAGAGGCATCCCTTTGAAATGTAACTATCAAGAAAGAGACCCTATTTTCCCCCTTTCTGTAGAAAAGTAGGAGTCTAACTTTAATAAACACCAATTAGAAGCACAGGTGGGCTATTCACATTGACCAACCTCCCCATTCACCTCCTCCAGTACTTTTTCATTAGCTCATCCCAGTGCTTAAGACCCCTCCTGCCTTTAGTTTCAGTGGAGTTGCATTCAATCTATCCCCTGTTGCAATAATCTGAAATAAAATCTACCTTTGCCCTTTTAACTCAGTCTGGTGCAATTTTTATTTGACTTCATGTGACTCAGAGATTTCATTCCTAGCTAATTGTCAGAGGAAACTAAAGACCTGTACATTGACAAAGTTGAACTTTACCAAGACCTGCCTGTGGAAAACAAGTAAATTACAAAATCCCTTTCAAGTTTCAGGAAAAAGCTTACTGAATGCTCTCTGTCCTATATGACTCACAGATTCCCTCCTTGCTTACCTGTGACAAAGCCAGGCACAGAGTCTCCAAAATACTATTCTGTGTCTCATAAATGATTGCTAAACTATTTGTCCCCAGTGATCAACTGGAAAAAAAAAAAAAAAAGCCCATTAGCCCGTTCATTTCATTTGATCAAACTTAAGTTAAAATTCTCTCCTAACCCCAGGCTTCTTATTTTTCAGCCAGCCCCAGCTTGGGCCAGGATGCAAACCCTTCTTAGCAACCTCTACCAGAGAGAGAATAGGCTGACCTCAGGTTAAACCATTCTGTGATCAACTGTCCTAACACATCATGTGCACTCACTCTTCTCATTTCCTCACATCTTTTTCTTTCTCACTTTGTTTACTCCTCCCCATAAAAGAAAAGTCCTTTTCTGTCTGCAGTGAGATGTTCCAGACCTCATAGTCAAGAAAGAATGTTTAATGGTCCTCCTCCCCCTTTTGCAATAGTTCTGTTCCTTTTATTGTAATAATTCAAAGAATGTCTCTTTTCCTAAGTCCAGATTTACTTTGCTTGCCAATACTAGCATTCATAGCTTCTTTTAATTTTAATCATGTTTTATTGACACACATGAAATGTGTTCTGTTTGAAATGTTTTATCCTTGCCAACAATAGAACCATCTAGTTATAGGTTTATAAAATGTTCTAGTTAAAAGAGAACTTAAGTAGTGTCTAATATAATCTTTTATTTTTTATGTGGTGAAACCTATAAATCAATAAAATTAGCTATTTTGACTAGGCTTACAGAATAAGGAATTTGAAATATAAAGTTTAGAATCTTGACATTGTGACTCTTTGTCAACTACAAATTTGCTTATAAGCCATCTGTTTTAAAGTTAATACCCAAATTTTGCCAGGAGAAATTTTTAGTGCACTTTGCATGTAGGTTCCAGAATACATCATTTTCTAATTTATTAAAAGTTTTGGCATTTTCCTGTTTTTAAATTCTGACCCTAATCCTATTACCGTAATACTTCACAGATAGCTGACAATGATTGCACAATCACACCTCAAATTGTTTATCAAGTCATATTTATAATACTCAGTGCCTAGAAATTTTAATTCATTTAATGTTTCTCTTTATTTGTCACAGGGTACTTCAACTATAACTCGCTAACACTTTCCAGTTTGTAAATTGTTCTCTTTGAAAGAAGAAAAGCAAACATATTTAGTAGTCCTTTTTATTTATTTTTAATATTTATTTTTAATATTTTAATAAAATAGTATGTCCATATTCATAAGTGTTCTTGCTCTTTTTTATAAATTTTACAGATGCCAGGTTATTTTTGATAATAGATGCCCTGGGACTATTACATTTTCATTCTATTGATGTATTGCCCATAGTTAAGTATCCTTTCTCTACAGATTAAAAAAATACATATATCCGTATTAAAAAAATATCTGAGCTGCTATACTTCTCATTTTTACACTCCTCCTTTATTTTTGACTTATTTATTGAAATAATAGAATTTCATTATCAAAGTCTCTCAGTAAGATCTTTGCCAGATACTGTGCTAAGCACTTTACATACTTCAGTGTATTTAAGCCTCACAACAAGATCTTGGGATATATAATCTTACTCCAATTTTTTAAATAGTGCAGAAGTTTACATCATTAGAAGTGGTTTGGCTATAATTCAGAGTTCTTAGTCACTCATTTGTGTTGCCACTAACCTCTGCCACTAATCCCTTGTATTATATTCTATAACCACTGAATTATTCCACTGTCTTCTTAAAACTTCAAAAATACTATTTTCTTCAGAGTAGAATAATGCTACTACTATAGTAGTAGAATAGTACTTATTACTATAGACCAAAATTTGATATTTTTCTCCCCAAATTTCTCATCCCTACTCTGCAGTAGACAGAACCTCTTTTTGTTAAAATTAAGTGAAAATTGAAGTTCCTTGGTTATGTTCCCAATTTTCTGGAAGATGACCTTGTCAGCAAGGCAAAAAAGAATTTATCACATGGTTTTATAGATGTATAGTTGGAAGACAATGATTTCTTTCTAAAACCTCATCCAAATTTGCTCTCTCATGCTTCCACTATCCTTTCATTGATTTAGAACCAAATCAAGACCATTGTTAAAATTTTTATCTTTAGATATAAAAGCCATACATCTGAAGGTAAAAATCTTCAAGTTGTTACTGGAGTCACAGCAGTTTAGATAAGCACCATAATCTTGTCTTGAAAAGGTGCCTGTCCTTCTGAGGATGGACCAGATTGTGACTGGATGAGGTAAGAAATGAGCCAAGTTACAGAAGAACAGCGCCATGGGCGAAGACTCTCATGCTCATTTCGATGGGGGACTCAAGAAAGCAGCCCTCACAGATTCACCTGCTGCCACATAGATATGTTTTTATTCTACCAGAATTATATAATTTCCCACTTTTTAATAAAGGACTCATCAGACCTGAGACTTTATTGTAGAAAAGGTGGTCATAATTTACTTATATCCAAGTGACTTACCTAAAACGTACTTTCTGAATTTAAGTGAGAAGTATTCATTTTATTCCCTGTATTTGTTTCAAAGTTTACTGACTCTGGATTGTCCAACCCATAGATAAAATATACAGGGATATTTTAAACCTAACCACACAGACATCTAAATGTGTGCTCAATATCAAGACTTCTCTTCACCTGAGAGAACAGTTTGAGTTGAAAGAAGTGTGGGTAAACTGAACAAGTACAATTGAGAGATATTACTATTACTTTTCCTCTTCCACCTAAATTATAGATTTTAGTACTTTTTTTATACTAAATAATATTTAAAAGGAAAAACTAAGAATCTGGAATGCAACTCCAAAAAGGCAAAACATTTAACCAAGGTCAATGATAGCATAATAAATGAGGAATAAATGGAAATTTCCTTAGGATAAGAAAAGGATATTTAGAAGAACATGACTGAGTCCATAAAGTATTTAGAGAATTTTCATAAAGAGTCAACAAAAAATTTGCTCTATGCCTTGTTAAAATATAGATTTACAACTGAGGATTAGGACACAGTGAGAAACAGTTCAGAGAAATGCCTGGAAGCATCAGGACAAAGATTTAAAATATGATAAGTAAAACTGTTTTTACTGGATTAAATATAAACATAACACATATAGAATCATTGAAGATATATAAATTTGTATTAATGAGACAAAATATTTCTCACAATGGCACCGACTCTGACTGTAAACTACTTACACAATTACAGTAAAGAAACTGATTATCAGAAAGAGACGGTTAGTGAGTAACAGAAGTCAAAGCAGAACATGAATCAGAAAAGCCTTGCTGTTTTCTTATAGTTTAAACAGACATACTTCTAACTTAAACATGTTTAAGGAAAAAATAATTTTTGGCTCCCTTAACTGGAAAGATGAGATATGGTTCTAGTTTCAAGAAATATTGAATTCTGGGCCTCAAAGAATGCCAGCTACTCTAATTAATCCATATCCATTTGTCTATGATCACTTTCATTCTAAATGCAAAGTCTCTCTGTGCTGTGAACATGATGGATGTCGGCAACCTATATTCCCCAAGCTTAGAAACAACAGGAGAAAGATAAGGTTTTAATTTTTTTCCTCAGATATCAATCCCATAAATTAATCTGAAACTTTATTGGATCTCAGCCTTTCCTTGGATCAAACAGTAGGATAAAAGGACTTGGTATTAGAATGGTTTCCATTAAGAATTCCAAGAAGGAAAAATAAAATGATAATATAAATTATTTAACGTAGATCAATTTTTGGATGAGTACGTTTACCTGCCAATTTAGCTATTATTAAGATTCTAGAGCATTCTAAATTTGACTTTCTTGAAGCTAAGGTGAACACTGACATTTCTATGAGGAATGTTGCCCTTAAAGGGACCCACAGCAGCCAAAATTCTGTTCAAAGGGATACTTCCTCAAATGATAACTTAGAAAAATTGGCTTTAGAAGTCTAACAATTGACCTTAGAAAAAGAAAAAAAAATACAAATTCAACAATTGTTGGTTTGATAAAAATAGAAAGCTCTGATTTAAACCAAAAAACAACTCAGTCCTACCAGAAACTCTAAAATTCCCACTCCTCAACACTGTACATGCATTGAACCATTGGTCTCCTGACAAAACGGTAGCATTCATAAATCAGTATTCATGGGGAAGTGTTAGCAAGACTCAGGAAGTGCCTACCTCACTTGTCCCAGCTGTCTGAAACACAGCTGAGCGAAACTCATTCATACTGCTCCCACACATTTTAAACCACCTAATAGATCACGAAAGATCTGAACAAATTGATTCCATACAACTTCCTCTGTCTCATGGATATAAAAATGTTTTAGTCATGGTCTGTAGGTTTTTACACTGGACTGAAGCCTTCCCTTGCAAACAGGCTACTTCCTCTTCTGTGGCCAAAATTCTTTCAAAAAAGATTATCCCTATCTGGGGAACACCTCTCAAACTTCATACTGATTGGGGAACCCATTTTACTGGCCAGGTGCTTTGACAAACCTGTGGCTGTTTGGCCTGTTTACAGTACTTTTACTATGTTTAGTATCCTTAATCCTTTGGTTTAGTCAAATGCACTAATGACATTATTAAGACTCAATTGACACAGTTTGTAGAGGCCATTCAGATACCTTTGCCCAAGGCATTGTCATTGGTCCTTCTAAATCTCAGATCCATTATTTTGAAACTGATAAACCTTCATCCTTTGAAATAGTCATGTGAGGCCCAATGCCCTTGGCTTCCTGTTTCTTGTGACCCACAACTAATAAAAGGAGAGATATTCCAAAATTTCAAATGCCGGATTATTTTTATTTAAAATATCTGTGTTTAGTAGATCAATCTTTACACGGTACACTCTTGGGAGATAAAGATCTTAAGCACCAGACCTTGCAAACTAGAGATTTATTTATTAGTAAGGATACCTACAAAAGGAGTCACTTTAACTTCACTGGAAAGGCACCTATGAAGTACTGCTAATCAACTCTTGTTCCACCAAACTCTACGTAGTAAACTCTTAGATTCAGATGACACATCTAAAGAAAGTGCCAAATGCTCACTGGATGAGCACTCATCTTGTAATCTGAAAGCAAAGATTTCCCAGAAGGAAGCAGATGGCATCTTCTTTCCCAAGATAAATGCACTAAGTCTGTTTTAAGTTTGTCTGCCAAACTTTTGATGATGATAAAATGCTTCCAATGATATCCAATGGTACAATTTTGATAACATATGGACTTTAGGTAAAAAATGCTTTCCCCCTATCTCTCCTTATTACTTGAATGTGACCTTAATAGTTGTCCGATCTGTGCTTTTTACCTCCAATATGAGACATTATACCCAGGAAAGGTCTTTCCTGACAATGAGGGACAAAAAACAAAAACAAAACACAAACTAGGAAACCTGATTCTTGATCAGCAATACTTTCAGAGAAAGATCTTGATCAAAAGGGGGAAATGCAAAAAATAATAATAATAAACAGAAGCTTTAATTAAATAGAATCAGGAGACAATAAAGGTAGCTCTCATGCCAAATAAAAATAGCAGAGCCCAACAGAAAGAAGAAAGACTCCCTCTGCTTGCCTGGCAAGAGTTCAGACAATGAGAAACTGTCACAACTCCGCATATGAAAAGCCATGAACTCATTGTTTACTAAACCCTCCCAACCTCTTTTCCCCTCTGTAAAAGCATTCTCCTTCCCCTGCCATATGGGAACCTGTCTGTGGCTCACTATGATTACAGACTCAAATTGCAACTATTTGCTGATCCTGAGTAAATCCATTTTTACTGAAGAAATAACTGGCTGTCTATATGTTTTAGGCCAAAAGTGTGTTTCCAGTTTTTGACTATTGTGAATAATGTTGCACTGAACGTGGGAGTACAGATATCTGCTTAAGGTCTTGATTTATTTTCCTTCAGATATATATCCAGGAGTGTGATTGTTAAATTATACTGCAGTTCTATTTTAAATTTTTTACAGAACTGCCAAACTGTATTCCCTAATGGCTATAATAATTTACATTGCCACCAAAAGTACACAGTAGTTCCCTTTTCTCCACAACCTGCTCAACATTTGTTTTCTCTTGATTTTTTGGCCATGATAACAGGTATGAGGTGATTTGTCATTGTCATTTTGATTTACATATTTGTGATATTTAGTAAGGTTGAACTTTTTTTTTTAGTATGCTTGTTGGCCATCTGTACATGTTCTTTGGATAAATGTTTACTCAGTTCCTCTGCCCATTTTTCAATTGGGTTGTTTGTTTTTATGATGTTGAGTTATGTCAGATCTTTGTATATTTTGACTATTAAGCACTTATCAAATGCATCATTTTCAAATACCTTATCTCAATTAGTAGATTCACTTTTCATTTTATTTATTGTTTCCTTCACTATAAAAAAGCATTTTAATTTGATGTAATCTAAACTGTTTATTTATTTATTTATTTTTTATTTCCCTTGCCTGAGGAGACAAATCCAAAAAATATATATATTTAGGACCAATATTGAAGAGTCTACTGCCTATGTTTTCTTCTAGGAGTTTCATGGTTCCAGATATTACATTTAAGTTTTAATCTACTTTGAGTTAATTTTGGTATATTTTGTAAGATAATGGTCCAGTCTTATTCTTTTCCATTTGGCTGTCCAGTTTTCCCAGTGCAATTTACTGAAGAAACTATTTTTTTCCATTGTATATTCTTGACTCCTTTGTTGTAAGTTATTTAATCACATATGTGTTGGTTTATTTCTGGGTTTCTATTCTATTTCTTTGATCTGTGTATCTGTTTTTATGCCAATATCATACTATTTTTTTACTATGGGTTTATTAATATAGTTCAAAATCAGGAAATATGTTGCCTTCAACTTTGTTCTTCATTCTCAACTTTGACTTGCTTTGACTATCAGAGTATTTTATGTTTACATCAAAATTTTAACAAAGTTTTTTTTTCTATTTCTATGAAAAAATACCACTGAAATTTGATAGGGATAACATTTAATCGATAGATCACTTTGTGTAGTACAGACATTTTCACAATATTAATTCTTCCAATCCATGAACTTGGGCATTCTTTTATTTGTCTCATCTTCAATTTCTTTGATCAATATCTTATAGTTGGCAGTGTCCAAGTCTTTTACCTCCTTGGGTAAATTTATTCTTAAGTATTTTATTTTCTTTATGCTGTTTTAAACAGGATCACTTTTGTGATTTCTCTATCATAAAGTTCACTGTTAGAGTATAAAAACTCAAACGATTTTTGTAGTCTAGTTTTGCTTCCTGCAACTTAGTTTATTTGCCAGTTCTAACAGTTTTAGCAAATTCTATAGGATTTTCTATATATGAGATCACGTCATCTGCAAACAGAGACAATTTTACTTCTTCATTTCAAATGCGGATGCATTTTATTTCTTTTTCTGTCCTAATTGTTGCAGCCAGGACTTCCAGTACTATGATGAACAGAAGTTAAGAGAGTGGGCACCCTTGTCTTTTTTCAATCACCGTATATTTTCAAGCAAGTTTTCAGTGACATTCTGCAGAGCACACTATCTTTCTATCATTCTCTATTTCTCATATATATATATAATATTTCTCATATATATATATAATATAATATAATATATATTATATATATGTAATTTTTTATTGAAAAATTGTAAAATCAATTTACAATGTTGTGTCAATCTCTTGTGTACAGCATAATGCTTCAGTCCTACATGAACATACATATATTATATTCATTCTTTATTCCTCTTACACTAAGAATATATACTGGCTTATCTCTAATAAACTTAATATAACCTACGCATGAGTGGATCAAGAGAAGATACTCAAAAGATAAGTCATTAAATAAAATGACACTTAAGGATTTTAAAATAATTCTTCAAACATCTAGCAAGAAAAAAAAATATTCATTACATTTTTAGCAAGTTGAAGGTTTGGCTCTCTATTTAATACTACTTTTAAATAATAATGTTATAACAACTATATTAATATCTGAAGGAAATGTTACTTAAATCTTTTGCCAAAGTACCAGTGCCTGCTTATTACTGAGCAGTTTTCTCATTCCAATTTCTCTCCTTGAAACTGTTTGCATATTCCACAGGCTCATTTGTTATGTTTGTCTTTCTTACCATATCTAATTGAATGGAATAGAATGATTTGGCTCATTCTGTGCACAGTGTGGTCTCTGCAGGCATGATTCTTAACACATTTTAATATCCTAAAAGAAAACCCTATTACTGCAAGATAACTTTCAAATTAAAATGTAAACTTGCTGGTCTATTGCCTTACCTTGTTTGGAATCCCAGGAGTCATGAGATAGAAACTCTTAAGTTCTAATACAAACATCTTTGACATAAGCATAATAAACTTTGTGTCATAGACAGTAAAGCTCCAGAAGAGTCTTTTACTTTCTTCTGGCCATGTAGAGATGCTACACACTGTTTATCACATTCATCTGATTCATTTTCATCTTGTGGCTACAGAAAAGGAGAGCGAGAAACACCCTTTGGAAGATATAAATGGATTTTAACAGAACTCAATAAATAAGTGGAGACTAAGTCAGCAAGTCAAATAAAACTAAGCAAGAATCAGAATTTACTATGTCCATTTCTAGATTCCATAGGTCAAGATGTGAGTAGGAAATAATTATTAATTAATTAGGGCATTAAATTTAAGGAAAAAGAAATGAGCTCATAAAATCTCATAAATGCTAATGACTAATTTAATGGCAAAAAGGCAGTAATCAACTTTTCATAATTTCAAATTGAAATAGGAAACCTTGAAGCCAGATGAATTGGCAAAAAAATGTTTCCTATCCACTTGGGGAGCTTTAATCTTGGTGTTATATATGTGTTTATCTGGCTTGCAGTGGTTATTCCTCTGTGAGTAGGTAGGGTACACAGAAAGAATTTTATACTATGCTCTGGCTGTATCCATAACAAGAGGGTAGCACAGAAAAGTGTAAACAGGTAAAGAAAAGTTAAATTTAGAAGTAAAGGGAAGTGAGAAAACCTAGGAGCAAAGGGTTAATGAAGTTCTCTGTCAACAAAGAAAGCGTCTACATCCATGAGGATCTGTCAACATGCTGCTTCCATCCTGGCTCATTTCCTTGGTGTATTTTCAGAAGTCATTCAAGGTTAAAATGAATCTTGATTTCAGGAGAACTACCTGCCAACGTTACTTGAGAAAATAGTCACAGGACTTTTATTCACTTGTTTAGCTCTAATGATCTTGACTGCAAAACACTTCCTAGGGAAAATAGATTGTCTTGTGGGAACTCGTTGTTCAGGTGCACAACCTTGAAGCATCCCGGATGGCAGTTTTGTTGCATTTGACCTAGCCAGAGCATCAAGTCTTCTAGTCTCAGCATTTCTAAGATCTCTCTGAGCTCTCTGGCTAAGCCTATGGTTATATTTGTATTAACGTAAGCCCAGCAAATGGGTAAAGGATTGGTTCTCAAATTTTGGCACATACGAGAATCACCTGGAAAACTTGTAGAAATACAGATTGTTAGGTCTTACTTCCAGAGTTTCTCAATCAGTTAGGTCTGGGGTAGGGCCTGAGGATTTACATTTATAGTAATGTTCCAAGTGGTGCATATGCTTGGGTCTGGAGATCACCTTTTGTGGATTAGTTCTATAAGGTGTCGCATAAATATTGCTAGCATACTAATTTTGAAAAAGAAACTAGCAATTTAGACCTAATTAGTTGGCCTTCATTCATATAGTTTTATATATTTGTATACTATATGGCATTTCTACTATTTGTTAATATATATTATGTGATGTAAGTTGTTCAAACTGAGCACAGATGTATTTTGTCCTTTCAGGAAAACAAGCATGAGGCATCCTAGAAATTAACAATTTGAGTATTACTTCCAATCCATGTGCAAATTTCATACTATTTTACAAAACTTTCATTATTTGAAGACATATAGACATCTGCACAAAAATTCCAATTGTTTAAGGTAGCATATAATTCTGTATAAACATGACATACTGAAAAATTGCAACATATTACACCGTCATTTGCAGCTAAATAGAATTTTCAAAAACACTAGAAGGACTCTTAGGTCACCCAAGCACTTCATAAAAGCAACCTTTTCACACAATAAATAGGGCAATTGATATAAGTTAGAGAATAAATGGAACATACGATGGTATGCTATGTTGCAAGATAAAAATCAATATTATGACTAATATCCTTCCTGTGGAGATTGTGACCATGGTTTTAAATGAAGCTGTAACTGATACGTACAGTAAATTTCTGCAATGAAAAAAATCACAAGAATCTAAAATATGTTACGACCTTGGGCTTTGTAAACCTGTACTTTTCTATATAAATTATTGCTCAGATTTTACTTTTTCTTTCAATTTGCATTCAGACTGGATTTTATACTTTTCTTTCTTTTCCTAAAAAAAAAAAAGTTACCATTTGGCTTTCTTATTTTCCACTAAACATTATTATATAAAGATAAGCTGAGCCAAGGAAACAATATGATCTGAATCACTGGTTACCTTCAAAAAGACAACAAGAAATTTAAATTGACATTGGAAATTTATAATCATGATTTTCTTATGGTCCTTATGTTATTTATTTAGTTAATAACACTTCCTGTTCAAGATAAGCTGAAATGGAGTTAGAGAAACTAAGCATGGTACAAACACAACACACACATCTTGGTTCAAGTTTAGAGGCAGATTTGACAAAATCTTCATTTGAGGGAACCGATGATGGTGGTCTCATTGGTGGTATCAAGAAACTCCTTGATATCTCCTTGTATCAAGTGCACTTCATGTATTTCTAATAAGATGACTTATCAGAAATGACATTTGTTATCTTCTGGCTTTTAAAAGGTGAAATATAAATCAATTTAATAATTTATCCAAAAAAACATTATACACATCTGTAGACTAAGTTCCATTGACTTTAAAGATCAAAAATCTCCTGTTATAAACATATTGAAAAAATTATAAAATGTTCACGCCAGTACAGATTCTATTTCAGAGACTTTTTTGTAAGAAACTCTTCTGTGACTGTGGCTCCCTTCCTTCCAGAAATCTCTATGTTCCCTCCTCCTGAACATTGGTTGAACTTTGCAACTATTTTATTCAATAGCATTCATGGGGGGGGGACCTTGTGGGACATCCAAGAAAAGGCAGCACAGCTCCTCCCCAGGGCTGTCCCCATCTCACCCCCACCTCATCTTAATCTCCAAGGCTTCAAGCTTTCTTACTGTGTTCTTCAGACTTTAAATCTTTAAAAAGATTTGTTCTTAATTTCTGAGACATATTTTAAAAACTCAATCATTGTTTAAAGTGTATCAAGTTATATTTTTATGTCTATTAGTTTCAGCATATGTGCTTTGACACCATGAGGTGCACACAAGTTCATTCAAAACAGTTTTGGAGGATATTGCTTGCTTTCTTTCAATAACTGTGATTCCCCTTCGTCCTTAATTCCATTATGCCTTAAGTCCATCATGAGGGGTATCAATATTATTATACAAGCCATCCTGGTCTTTTAAAAAAAGCATTTCTGTTAGATTCTGTTTCTTCTGTTTCTCTTCTAAGAGTGAAATGTCAATCCTAGCTTCTTTTCAGATCTGTGTCTCTTCTTTTAATACATTTCTAGTTTATTAAAAATTGCTGTCATAATATAATACTTGAATCAATTCTGTCATTTTGCGTTTGCTTACAAGGCATTCTTTCTGTATTATTTTCTCCTCATCTTTATTGAAAGGTATATCCTAATATATGCTTTTTTCCATAATGATTTTTCTTCTTTAGTAATTTACCTTAACATCATTTTTACACCCAAAGATGTTCAGTGTTATCTATTCTTTCCTGGATCAAGGCAAGGAATTGAGCATGTCTTGGTTTCTTCTGAAGTGTATTCCTGGATCTTATTTGTTATTGTTGATTACCATTCTTAACCCACCTGTCAATTGATCTTTCCTGTTTAAAATTCATTAGATGTATTACCATATTTTTATTAAGTATTCACTAACCATTCCTTCTTTGGTCAGTTTTGTTTCAGCAACAATTTCAGAGGAGATATACATTGATATAGCTATGCCTAAAATTATTTTCATGTTTCTTTAGGTCTTGAAAGATATATATTTTATTTTCCCTAAGAATTGAAGCTGGTATTTTAATGCTGTTTGGAAACTATTTTTGAACATAAGAAATTTTTGTTAATCGATTAACATTGTTCACAAACAGTCCTAAATTTTCTTTTAAGTTGCCCTTAATATTTTCTCATTTACTTTATGTTTTCCAGTTCTTTGTCATGTTTGTGTATATTTATTCATACTTATTTTCCTTTATGTATCTTTTCAATATAAGGGCACATATCTTTCCTGACTTACGAGAAATTCCAGGTGATATCTGTTTAAATATTACCATTTCATCATTTCCTGTATTCTTGACTACCAGAATGGCTATGGAATGCCTACTTAAAGCTTACTTTACTGAACATTTTCTACAGTATAGCCCACTTAATGACGTATTTTTTAGTTTTTAAACTGGTTTTCATTTTTATATATATTTTATATTCGTATATTCCTATTTATATTGCTTTGTTTTTTTCATAATCTCTTGCCTTTGGTCATGGATGTAATTATTTTCTTTAGTTTTGAATAACTTAAATACACTTATGAAGTGCCCTTTTGAAATTGCATTATAATTGCAGTTCCCTTAGGAATGAATTGTTTAGTTTATTGACTTTGTTGGAATTGATACAGGATTTTTTCTTGGGTTTAAAATTTTAGTTTGCAAATTTATCTTTTCTGATAGCTCCTTTTCTTTCCTCTCTTCACACACGTACTCTGTTTTTGGTGACTTTATTCCTATTCTTCACCTCTTTCTGCCTTTCCTATAAAGTCTTCTATAGAAAAACAATCATGCACTGCTAATTTAATTTAATATTGTGTAGAGCTATTGCATACTAATTCCACAAGCCAGTGTCCTGTTATCCCATCGTGTGGGATCTAGCCACAAGCAGAAAGTACAGTCCTGATTAGTGAGCACATTTTGTAAATCTTTGGTCCATGCGGTGAACCTGGGTCAAGTCCTCACACAGACACACACGATTATTAAATTTTCCTTCCTCCACAGGAGTTAAACTTCTGGACATCACTGTCTGTCTCCTAATTTTTACCTCCACAAGCTGCTTTGTCTGTTTGTTTCACTTAAGGTACGCAGAGAGAGTTTACTTTTTATTTTATAATTGCTGTCATGCATGGTTTCTGCATAATTATTAACTATTATATTGAACAGAATTACAAATATGTACATGTATACATATATGTTTGTAAATACATATGAATACATGCCTATGTTATATGTCTTTTTTAAGATCATTATTTTCTGTTTTGAATTGATGTTTCCAAGTATAGATTTTACACAAAGGAGATTAACCTCTCTAATACTTTTTCTAATATCTTTCTAATAACCTCTCTAATATCTTTATTTCAGTGCTATGCTTGTCATAGAATGATGTAAAGTCTGTTCAGTGACCAAAAAATTGTGATGATGCCAGATACCTTTTTTGAAAGACGTATTAGAATTGCATATTTATTTTTTAAAGACTATTAGAATTGCATATTGCATATAATATTAAGCCTCTTAATTTGTGAAATCTAACTCTAGGAAATATCCTTTCTGGTATATCTGTTTTTACCATATGCACAGAATTATTAAAAATTTCCTCAATATCGTAGGCTATGCAACAGTTTGAGAACTGGTTTTATCCCATATAATGTGTCATCTGACCTATAGATTCACCAACTACACGGTTTTTAACAGGAGTTATTCTAGTGACATTAAATGTACTAAATAGTGATATGTATCTGTTGCTGCTTAAAAATGCATTATCTTTTTAAGGAAAAATAAGTCTTTTAAACTGCCGTAGGCATTCTTGGATATATCTCATGTGGCTACATCAATCACCACTCTTTGGTACTTTAGATAAATTGGTGGTTAATGTTAGTGTATATTAGTTGTACATTAGTTTATGTATATTTATACATATAGCAAATATATAGGATACACATATACAATTTGTGAGATATATATCACAAATTGCTCACATATGCTTCTTACAAGCATTCTGCCGTTCTTACACCCTTTTAAAATAAGTTTATAGAAATAATCATGTTATGTAACCAGACTGTTTGTCAAAAATTATTTGATATAAGTCTGACTGCACGCACACTTTTTTTTTTCTGAAGAATTGCCAAACTGAAGAATAAGAAACCTTAACAGAAAGGGGAAAAAAAAGTAGAGTTCTTCGATGCAAAGAGAATATCTGAACAAGGTCTACAAGAAAATCTTTTGTAATGCTGCTACCTAGAGGCTGGAATATTAATCAAAGCAAAATATTAATTCTCTTTCTTAGCTCTACACCTGGAACTTTGATTTAGTTCTTTTAAAAGTAATGCCATCTTCACAACCTTATTAAAATTAATTGTTCTTTCCCTTTTTTTCACCTGGCTTGTCAAAAATTGTGATTTCAAAACTCTAACTTTCCTATTTGCCATTTCTCTGAACAAAGAACGTGAAAATGTGAGAGCATAGTAAAAGAAAAATTACTTTTAAAAAATCTACTAGAACTTAAAAAAAGGACCAATTAAAATAATCTTTTTTTTTACTCATTAGTGGATTGCTTAAATATCTGA
Organism: Vicugna pacos; assembly: GCF_048564905.1. Taxonomy (NCBI): domain Eukaryota; kingdom Metazoa; phylum Chordata; class Mammalia; order Artiodactyla; family Camelidae; genus Vicugna; species Vicugna pacos. The sequence continues at coordinate 5,784,461 of NC_132994.1, read as the reverse complement.
ACTTAATGTGCTGCACTTAAACTGTTCTATTTAGAATGCAGTATTTTCCACGAAAATGTCAAACTCTTGAAAATAAACAATTTATTTATGTTATAATAAAGCTTTAATTTCATAAACTTGAATAAATTAATGCAGGTGAAAACTGACCTTATTATTTGGAAGCCCAATACACAGTCACACTTCACAGGTAGGCAGTGCTTGCTCTGACTCTCACATTCTTTTTTGAATGTATCAGACCACCATCTACGAGGCACTCACCGGCATCTCCAGATGTCTCAGACTACTTGCATCCATTTCTCCTCTACGTCTGTGGCTAGTCAATTACAAGAGCATACACTCTGCTGTCTAAACAGATTTAAAATCTAACCATCATCTCCACCCTCTTTCCATAATAATTTTCTAACTGGGAAACATTTAAAAATGCCTCCTCCTACAGATTCATTGACCCCACCCACCAGTCACAGTGATTTTTCAAACATTTCAGATCTGCTAACACCATTTTCATCATTAGATGTCTTGAAGACATCTCCATTGTCATCAGAATAAAATTCATCTTCATAGTAAGGTCGTTAGTGATTTGCCCCAGTGGCCTATTCTGCTGTCATTGTTTATCATATATTTATATGCTAAACATTTTTTAGTACTTTTAGTACTTTAGTATCAGATGCTGTCCTAAATGCTTTGCAAACTCCTGCCTTATAAGTGGGTACTGTTATTATTTGCATTTAGACAGCCAAGGAAGCTGAAGCACAGAGCAGTAGAGTAACTTGGCCATGGTCACACAGCTTCTAAGAGGTAGAGCCTGCATTGGAGTCCAAGATCTCTGGCTCTTGAGTCTGTTGTCCAACATTCTTCCTCTTGTCTCTGTTCTGCCTCATGAAAAAACTAGCCATACAGGAAAATCCTAACTGGATGATATATATTTCCTTTTGTCTAGGTGCCATCAAATAGTCTGTACTTTTTAGAACTTGTGCATGTGTATGTGTATGATTCTGTGTATGTAGTATATATGTTTTCTCACATAATAAAACAAACTTAAATAAGAATTTACTGAGACTTTAAATCTTAAAAGCTTCTCAGATTCCTTTTTCATTGCCTTCCCACAGTAAACAAGATATCAACTGTATGCATGTTTAACATAAAAGAAAAAGGAAAACCTTGTATACTCTCACTTTTTTAAAGTGGAAGACAAACATTTATTGGAGAAGCATTTTACAACGTGTTCGATAAAAATTAATATCTTCAATAAAACACAACCAACAAGGAAGTAAACAGTGGTCGTACAGTCAGTTTTAGACCATAATCTCCTAGGGCCTTTAGGTGGTGATGGAAGGAAGCTGTGATGAGCCAGCTAGGTGGGGACGGCTATTCTGGGGGGCAGGGCTGCTCCAGGCAGGGAGGGCTGCTCCAGGCTGGGAGGGATGCTCCAGGCAGGGAGGACTGCTCCAGGTAAGGAGGGCTGCTGCAGGTGAGGAGGGCTGCTCCAGGTGGGGAAGGATGCTCCAGGTGGGAAGGGCTGCTCCAGGTGAGGAGGGCTGCTCCAGGTGGGGAAGGATGCTCCAGGTGGGAAGAAAGTGAGCTAATGATGTTAAAACCAAAACTCTGAAATCCACTGTTTAAGAAATTCTTCTATGGATTCAGAAAAATGTTCATATATTAACATTGTTTTACTTTTTCTTTCAGACTTCTGCATTTTTATCTTCTGCAACTCACATTTAGGGTTTTTGATATCATATTTTACATCTTTTTGTGTTGCACATCCTTTTACTTATTGTGCCAATAGCTTCTGGCCTGCAGAGTTTCTGTTGAAAATTCAACTGATAGCCTCATGGTAGCTCCCTAGTAAGTAATTTGTTGTTTTTCCCTTGCTGCTTTAATATTTATATTTCATTTTTTCCATTTTAATTACAATCGTCTTGGTGTGGACCTCTTTGGGTTGATCCTATTTGGGACTCTCTGTGCTTCCTGAGCCTGGATGTCTATTCCCTTTCCCACAATAGGGAAGTTTTTAGCTATTATTTCTTTAAATATTTTTATGCCCATTTCTCTTCTCCTGCAGGGACCCCTATAATGCTAATGTTAACACACATGATGTTGTCTCAGAAGTCCCGTAACCCATCCTCATTTATTTGTTCTTTTTTCTGTTCAGCTTGACTTATTTCAACTACTCTGTCTTTCAATTTGCTGACTCATCCCTCTGTACCATCTAATCTACTGCTGATTTTATCTAGTGTATTTTTTATTTCATTTCTATTGTTCAGCTGTTTGATTATTCCTTATATTTTCTAACTTTCTGTTAGAGACTTCTAATGTCTCACTGTGTTTATTCATCTTTCTTTTGATTTCTTTGAGCATCCTTATGATTGTTCCCTTGACCTTTTTTTCAGGTAGAATTCTTATCTCCTCTTTACTTATTTGTTCTGTGGTTTAATCTTGTTCCTTGGTTTGGATCATGTTCCTCTTCTGCCTCATTTTGTGTTACTCTCTGTGTTTATTTCTAAGGATTTGGTTGGTTTCTTACATTTCCCAGTCCTGGAGAAGTGACCTTATATCGGGATGTCCTATGCACCCCTGCATCTCATTGCGTCGTGCTCACCAGAGCTTTATGCTATAGGGATGCCCTCTTTGTGGGCTGTGTGGGCCCTTCTGTTGTGGTAGGCTGACTACTGTGGGTGCACTAGTGGGTGTGGCTGGCCCCCACCCCAGTGCTACCAGGACCTGCCTAGTACACGGCTGCCATCCCCTGGCTCGGGGAGGTGAGGGCCGGGCTGATTCCTAGCACAGGTGTCTGCATGGCCCATGGAGCCTTAGTCTCGTGCTGGCCCACTGGTAGGTGAAGCCAGGTCCCACGGTGGCTGGTTTATGAGGCTGGGGGTCCTGGAGCTAGTTTTGGCCTGCTGGTGTGTGGGACTGGTTCCTGACATGGCTAGCTGTGGGATCCAAGGGGTCTAGAAGATGGTACTGGCCCATAAATTGGTGGGGAAGGGACCTAGGAGGTCACAGGGTTACTGTTGGCCTGTTGCTGGGCAGAGGTGGGGGTCCACAGGGTCCTGAGGCTTCCCCCACCCACTGGTGGATGAGGCTGGTCCAAAGTCTAGTGCCAGCCCACTGATGGGTGGAGGTGGGTCCTGGGGTCTTTGGTTGCAGGGTCCTGGGTGTCTCAAAGTTGATGTTGGCTTGCTGGTGGGCCAAACTGGGCCCTAGAGGTCCTGAGGCTGGTGCTGACACACTGATTGGTGATGCTGTGTCCTGGGATCTCTAGCTTCAGGGCTCTTGGGGTCCCAGAGTTTGTGTCAGCCCGCTGGTGGATGGGACTGAGTCCTGGGCCATCTGGTGGAAGAAATGAGGCTCCAGGGCTGCTGGATGATTGGAGGCTTATACAGCAGCTGGTCTGCTCATGGGTCGGGCTGTGACCCACTTGAATATCTGGTTGACACGGGGCATCCCAGGATTGGTATTGAATAGCTGGTGAGTTGGGGCAAGTCCTGCTGCTGATAAGCTGGAGAGAAGACTCCAAAATGGCACTTGCCAAAACCATTGTCATTGTGGCAAAATGAGGTCCCCAAAATGATTGTCACTAGTGTCTCCTGACAGAGTCTTAGTGGCCTCCTGCCTCTCTGGGAGGCTCTCCAAGATTAACTGATGGGTCTGATCCAGGCTCTGCTTAAAATAGAACCTCCACCCTGGGTCTCAGAGTGTGTGGCATTTTGTGTGTACCCTTTATGAATGGAGTCTTCATTTCCTACAGCCTTTTGGCTCTTCTGAAAGTAGCCCCACTGGCCTCCAAAGCCAAATGTTCTGGGGCTTGTCTTCCTGATCGAGGACTCCTAGGCTGGGGAGCCCGATGTGAGGCTCAGACTCCTTGGTCCTTGAAGGAAACCTCCGTAATTTTAATTATTTTACCATTTAGGGGTTGCCCACTTGGGTGAATGGGTCTTGACTATCTTGTGTCTCCAAATCTCCTACCCACCTTGCTGTAGTTTTTTTTTTCTTTATACCTTTAGCTGCAGAAGATCTTTTCTCTAGTCTTCAGGTCGTTCTCACTGATTGTTGCTCTGTATATAGTTGTAATTTTGGTGTGCCCGTGGGAGGAGGTGACCTCAGGGTTTTCCTACTTTGCCTACTGTTTCCTACTTGGAACAATAAATTCTATATCATTACTCTTCTTTATCCCCATGGGCACTAGTTTAGTTCTAGCCAAGCACCCCTTACACATAGGTCTCAAAAAGATTGGTTCTTTAAGTAGAGTTGACTATTTTAAAAATTAATGTGAATAATGTTAGGCCTTACGGTTATCAAACCTTAAACCATATTAGGATTACACGAACAACTAAAATTTATGCAAAATGATTGACTGCTGGTGTGACTCATTTAACATTTTTTTGCTATTTGCTGTTTGCTTTCTTTGATCAGGAACTACAAGATTACAGGTCTACATTCCATTATGGTCCCACCTGTGTATCACAGAATATGAATGTTTACCAGTATTGATATTTTTATGTCAATCACTAAATAAACTGCAATGCGACAATTAGCCTTGTTGATGAAATACACAAGGTAACTATCTGGTGATTTTTGCAGCCTATTATTATGGATGTCATTTTGGCTCATTTATTGGTCATTATTGCCTACAACTGCTTACCAAAGGAAGAGAAGAAAAAGGAAGGAAGGGAAATTACTGATGTTTTAGTCAACGAAAGCAAATTAAATGAAAAGAAAAGATCTCAGGATAGCAATTATGTTTAGTGATTCCTGGTTTCTTTTGTGTCTTCTTCAGCAGTGTTTCAAATATATATATTTTTTTTGTTAGTATACACTGGTCCCTGTGTTCATGTTATAAGTGCACATACGTATAATACCTGTGCTCTTCCTTTGGAATTAATTATTAAAAATGACACTGCAAACCAAAAAAGAGAGTAAAAAAGTGCTACTATAAAGAATTTATGATGATACTAGTTTGATATAACTAATATAAACCATAAGGGTGTTTGCATTTCTGACATTATGTGATATCTAGATGTCTTGCATTAGTAATCTTGCATTCAAAAGACTAAATATGCAGGATAAAATTATATATGCAGAGCTGAGTTGGCAAAGACTAAGAGATCCTCTGAAAATAAATGCAAAGTTAAATGGCTAGTCCTGGGACTTAAGAAAGCAGTTAAACTAATTTTGCTTCAGGGTAGGTTCCAAATCCTGCTTCCTGTTTCCACTGCCACCTGGTATACAAGGGACAGGAGAAAAACCTGGGGATTTCACCCTAGACAGGAGTCTAATAAGAGTCTGCATAGAATTGTTTCTACTCTTATTGAATGTGTGGACTCAGGATAAACCTACTCCTGAGAAGGTGAAATTAAGAAACTACCTGACTTGAATTTGGCTCTGTGAGGAGGGAAAAACATTATCCCTTGAGAAATTGCAAGCACAAACTAGATTTCATGCAGTTTTGCAGCTCAAATTCACACAATGGTCTGAGAAAACTTCGCAAGAGTATAATAAATGTTACCCTGTGTTGGAGAAACCCATCCAACCAAGGCAGGAGCTATTACAAATAAAAATCACCATCAAGCCAGGTTTTATTCCCAAAGGTAAAAGAATAAGCGCTCACAGTCAAAAATGACCTAGTGCAGATAAAATATAGCAGAATGAGTAACAGAAAGTAGAATGAAGAATAGTCTGAGGTCAGGAAAGATATTTGCATACAGGAATTAGTAATCACTGACTATAAAGTAAATACGGTAAATACGTTTTCAAAAACAAAAGATAGGTGCCTAAAATTTGCCAAAATCAATGAAAGATACTCCAACCCAGCGATTGCAATTGGAAGAAAATTAAATTAAAAATTGTATCCAGACATATCTTTTTGCAAGTATAAAACACTGAATACAAACATACAATTTAAAAAAAAAAGAGAGAATTTCACATAAGAAACAAAACAAAAGTAAAACAAAATCTATGAATATACTGTTGATGGGCATTTCACATCTCAATAACAGAAAAAAAATAGAGGGAAGATAGAAGAGAAAAATTTGAAAATATTTCAAAGAATACAAGAGTGTAAAATAATGGTGGAAAAAAACATAATGAAGAGGCTGCTTACCTAAGATGGCTAAAATCAATCCAAACAAATTGATAATCACATTTAATGCAAGAAGGTTGAACTCACCAATCCACAGATTGTCAGAATGTTTCTAAAAACTCATAAAATGTCATTATGTATTGTTTACTTCAGATACACCTTAAATATAAGAACATAGAATGTTTGTTTCTGTAGTTCAATTTTTATTTTGATGAGCTTTGTCCAAAGGAAAAAAAAATGTCCCTAACCAGGTAGGTTATGTAAATCACTAAATTTGGCAAATCAATCTTGCATTAGATGTATATGGGAACTATATTATATGTTTAGAATTATGCTGGAGTTCCTGGGTGATTTGGGAAAAAATAGGAAAACAAATTCTGACTATTGAAAAAGTTACATATATTAATAATAAAGTCGTATGTTCTCTATATATATACCTATAGTATCCAGATAAGACAAAGAACAAATACGGCTCACTTAGGTGAATACTCAGTCAAAATATCTTTGAACTAGTCTGATGGAGCAAAGAAAGTGTGCTTACGTGTTTCTCAAATTTGAGGGGTTTTGCTATCAGAGAGAAACTCTTAGAAAGGTATTGACAATGGGTATTGAAGTCTGCATTAGAGATACATTATGTACTTATTTAAAAAATGTTAATGTGCACATTAAAAAAAGATAGATGATTAGAAAGTAATAATGAGATGAACGAGAGGTTTTTTGCTTATTATTTTATTTATTTGTTTATTTACTATTTGATCATATTGTCTGTGCTTGAAATATCTTTAGAAAAGCAAATAGTTAAGTATCAACTGGAATTGATCCTAAAATAAAAAACTCACCAGAAGATATAATAGCCCAAAGGATGGCCCCTCAAATATATTCACATCCTAATCCCCAGAACTTGTGAATGTATTTGGGTTATATGACAGAGTGGAACTCAGGTTGCCGGTGGAATTAAGGGTGCTATCAGCTGAATTTAAGATAGGGAGTTATCATGGGTTATTTAAGTGGGCTCAATAAAATCACACGTGTATTTAAAAGTGGAAAAGGGAGACAAAAAATCAGGGAGACAGATGTGATGGTGGAGCCAAGATTACATTGGTACAATTTGGAAAGTTTGACCCACCCTCACTGGCGCTGATGGTACAGGAAGGAGACATAAGCCAAGGCATGCAAACGCCCTCCAGAATTTGGAAAAAGCAAGTAAACAATGCTCCTGCACAGCCCTTGGAAAGGAATGCACCCCTGCTGACACCTTGATGTTAGCCAGGTGAGACTGTCAGACTTCCAAGCTTCAGAATAGTGAAATAATAAATTTGTGTTGTTTTAAGTTGCCATTTTTGGTAATTTATTGCAATAGTAATAAAATGAATATGGTTCCTAACAAGGCAATCAGATGATGCGTTTTTCTATTGCTTCTATCTAGCATCATTAAGGCTAACAAGAAGTTCTAAATTATTAAAGTCCATCAAACTTTATTAAACCACTTTTGCAGCAGCAATAAAAATTAAGTATACTCAATTAAATTTTGTTTAAAAAGTTGGAGGAAAGAGAATATGTATACATTACAATATTAAAACACACGTAGTGTTAAACTAGAGTCAAATATGACTCAGAGCAATGAGAGAAGATAGAGAGTGATAATCTCTAACTTGGAGGAGTTTGGATGTGCATGTGCATAAGAGAGAGTAATACCCATCCCTTGGATTAGTCTGAATGAAAGAATTCAGCATGTGGGTGGCGGCACCCAGAGGCAAAAGAGCCACAGGATACACACCTGCATAACCATCCACAAAGCTCTCTCACACACTTTCTCACACTTTACATTAGGTAGTTAGATAAGTGAGGGCACTAAGCAGATGAGTGGGAGGAGAGGGAGGATGGTCCAGAAGATGGCAGTGTGCCCGCCTTCGGCATAAAGGGGCTTTACATCTCCTAAATGAGTGCCAGCAAGAAACTGGTTAAAACTCGACAGCTGCAACTGTGCAGTAGAGACGAGGACCTAACTGAATAGGACCCAGTGCTCATTGTAATATAATTAGCGGTTTAGCAGCCCCCTCCTTGGGTTTTTCTGTGTGCACCATGTAAGGACATGCACAAAAGGGAACAAGCATGACTAAGCACTCCAGGGGCAAGAGCTGTCACTCAATCAAGAGACCACCTCTAAGCAAGGGTATAAGAGAGGGGGCAAAACAAAATCCATTGCTAACCATTCTTGGATCAGCCTACTTCCCATTCTTGGAGGTGTACTTTTGCTTTGCTAAATAAAACTTTTAAAATATCTCACCACACAACACTTTTCTCCCCTGTTTGAATTCTTATCTTTCAAGTAAGACAAAAACTGAGGCCCTTTCCCTTCCCCTTTTTGGGGTAACGTCTTCACCTAGATGGTCTCTATCTCTTCTATTACTAAAATACAATTTGTTTTTTTTTCCTTTTCAGCTCCTATGGCTTTGATCAACACTACCCCTCTCTGCCTGCCATGCCTTTTCACCTCTTACTCAAGTCATGAACTACTCATCTTTCAAGATGCAGCCAAGACCACATTTCCATTCACCTCTCTTTTTGTACAGATGCTCAGCCTATTTATCATAGGACTCAAAATTATTTGTCTGATTTATTAATACACCTTTCTTCTCGTGCTGTGCGTTCCTCAGTGGTTACTCATGAAGTGATTCTTAGGCAATAATCCTCTGTATTTCACCTTCAGAGCATGTGTCTCATAGTAGGTATTATTTAAAAGTGGGAAATAAAGTATTCACCTTATTTTTTTTACACCAACACACCAAATTTTGAAATACACATAAATCTCAAAGAAATATGTTAAACCTCATAGAAAGATACAAGCTTACTAAACCTGCGTCTCTGTTATTTTGGTCAATTGACTCTTTTTGTCAGCTATTCTCACAAAAGATAGAGTAAGTCGCTGAAATACAATTGGAATTATGTTATCTGCCACTCCAGACTTCTGCTGCTGCTTCATTTAATTTTGATGGAACTTAAATGACCTTACTTTTAAGTTTAAAGAAGAATAAACTCGTCTGTAATTATGGCACGTGAAAACTGTAAATAAGTTAGAGACTTTTTTTTTTTTTTTTTTAGAATTCAGTAGGGAAGAAAAAGTGTGAAATTGTAATTAAAAAACTACAGAAAGGATTTTACAGTAGAATGTTTAATATGAGCTTAACTTCATTTCTTATTGTTTCTTCCTCCTGCAAATGTTGGCATACTCTGGAAAAAAGAACATTTTATGTAAATTAGAGAAGGGATCTGCAGAAGTACCATTTGGCAGATTTGCATCACATTTCAGTGAGTATTGAGTATGTTGGAAATGGGCTTTGGGGGATGAAAGTTACAATAATGTCTATATTTAAATTCCTGTAACTACTATAGAAAAATAAGCAAAAATACAATGGACACATTTAAAGAAAATCTCTGGACATTTAAAGGAAATAGCAGAAAATCATGATGTTTGAAAAACATGGACTGTCCCGAGAGGTAAACAAGCCAAGACCAGTGGAAAAAAAATTATCCAAATATGTTTAAGAATTTTTGTTTTTTCCTTCTCTCCAGAGAAAGCATTAAAAAAAAATACATTGATGCAATAATATTTCGTTGAACTTTTCCTCAATTTCTTGTTGTCTGTTTTTCAGTAACATTTTTCCTGTCATAATGTTTCCAGGGAACAAAGAAAAGGAAATTATATGCTTGGTAAATGTTGAATGCAAAAGCAACATAAGGTTCTTCTGCCTAAGTAACAAATTTTCAACATGATTTAGATTTTCTACAGAACAGGGTAGAAAAAATTGTGAAGAATCTCAGCTCCCTGTGTTTATCACCTCTTTATTTTTTAAAGATAAAGAACAAGTTTTAATGGCTATTAGAATAATTATTTCAGCAAATTAGAGTCCACATTTATCATAACAGGGAACAGCTTTTAGATTAAAACTCAGATTATCCATCTCGATTACAATAGATCAACACAGCCTAGACATTAAATGTGTGTGAATTCTATTACATTTCTTCATCAGCAACCAACAGATATCAAGAATACTTTCATATCAATTTGAGTCTCATGGTAACAAAAAAAAAAAAAGGATTTTATGCGTCTTTTCCTACAATGAGGAGTATTTTTGATGGAGGTTTGCATTACTCCTAAGATAGGACAGTATTTTGTTAGACAGCAAGGATGTGGCAATTTGGGTGGATTAATAGTTTCACTGTGACTTCAGGTTGTCTTTTTTTGTAAGAGAGGGTGAGTTTATTCCACTTATGGGAGGAAGAATAGAATAGACTTTTGAGCAGAAGGACGCTGGCTGTCTCTTCACCAAAGGTTTTATCTTCTTCCTGGGCATGGATCTAGACCTGGTTCCCCACCCTCCTTTTCAGTTAGGTGTCATCATGTGACTGAATTGTAGCCAATGGAATGTCAGAAAAAATAAGGATCACTTTTAAGCCCCTTCCATGATTTGTTGCAAATATATATATATATATATATGAAAAAAATCTTGGAAGCCACATATTAAAGTTAGCAATGTCACAAGTGGAAGGAGCCTTGTTCCTGAATGAGCAGTTGGAAGAGAACCCCTTCTTGATACGAACTGTGCTACCCTACTGAGATGTGGATTTTTATCTTGTAATTACACTTACACAAGGGTATCTGTGCTATGGAAATTCACACTTTCTTGTAGCTACTTTATGATACACAGTTTTTCAGATAAGGATAGCGATGAATAAAGTGCTTAAGTGTTACCAGTTAACGTAGACTCTAAAATTAACCTGGGCATATAGTTTAACTCATAACTACAATTTATGACTCAGTTACTTAAAATTAAGGATAATCATCTGAGTATTTTTAACAGTAGTAACTTCTTTTTGCAGATGAAAGAGCATTTGTAAATTTACTAATATACTGTCAATACCAAGACAGAGCTCAAAATGCTAGTTCCAAATGATGCAGTTACTTTTCATGAAGAACTACATTCCGTGTGTCTAGGTTTTGATTTCTCTCCTACCAATTTGATTTACAGTAAATCACAAGAAGATATATATTGTGTGGATGAGAAAATGTGAAATGATATATTATCATTAATTATTACATTTTGCTATAACTATTATATGCTATGTGTTTATCTTTTGGTTTCCTGATTTTAGTCTCTTAAATTATTTTTTTTAATTTTTTTTCTCCTTTCCTCAAAAAGATCCCTTGTAGGACCACCACGACACTGTAACACTGTGATTTAACATCTAGAACAACTCCCAGGGAAAAGTCTTCATAGTTCAAAGCTACAACTTGAACAACTCATATTTCTTAAACCACACCAGAAAGCTCGATTCACACTCAGCTATGGGACTCAACACCTGAAAAGGTGTAAGTCACACATTTGGAAGCTTGACTCAGTGATTGTCTATTAAGTTTTTTGAACTCAAATAAAGGTTTTCTCTCATACCTGTGTTTTAGGAGGATCATCTTTTGGTAATTAAATAAATAATCAAATAGTTGGGATAAGGAAATTGTTTTGTTTATAAGTGACACAATTAAATGAGATTTAAACTGAAGGGAGAGAAAGACTTGACAACTACTTACGTTCTATATGATCTATTCATGTTTACCTTAGAATATTGACATCCTCCTCTTTTACTAGAAAACCAAGATTGGAAACTCTCAACAAAGATTCCCATGTGTTTATTTTTCCAACATGCTAGGGGTGAAATGAGATATCATGCTTCTAGCATTCGTATGATGGATCTAGTTACAGAACACAGAGAAGTCACATTTGAAAACAAGTCTTCCAGATTTGGAAAAGAGCTGCTAGTCTGTATATTGCAGAGATGCAGGGTGTAACTCAGACTCCTACGTAGTATAGAATTTTGCTGCCTCCAGCTGAAGCCTGCAGGCTCAAGGCAGAGTCCTCCAGGGAGACACGGAAAACAGACGGAAACCAAGGATTTCTTGAGTGACTGTATTTTAATCGTTTAAGATCCCTCAGTCTGATTGAGAGGAATAACAGCATAAGGTGGGAGGGAAGAGAAATCTATGGTGAACCAGTGAGCCACCCAATGGTGCTTCAGATTTTATTCATGTTTCTAATTCTTGCCCCTTGTTGTATTTCTATTCTATCTTCAACATTTTTTTTTTGGCTGACATATAAATTTTGAAAAACAAAAACAAACTCTTTGTAGATTTTTCTGAATTTATCTTCAAATATAGGAAAGGCAACGTAATTACTTGGTGATGTTCTGTGGCCTGCAAAGTTGCCTGTGACCATTTCTTCAGATTCTGCTGTCAACTTTCACTGAGTAAATACTTTACCCCTTCATTATAGCTAAACAATCCAACACTGTATAAAGTAGCCCAAATGTAACAATTAATATTTTGTATTTCTTTTATTCAGAAAGTAGTATATTATTTTGCTCATGTAGTGAATACATATTTATAAAGCATTAGACATTCACCAATTACTGTTCCAAGCTCTGGGAGCAAATCAGATTTGATAACAGTGGGGAAAAGATTGTCAATAAATTCTCACCAGTTATTAGAAACACACGATTTTAAAGAGTAATAAGAGTATTTTGAATTAAATAAAATGGGGGAGATAGTAGAGTGACCAGAGGTGGAGGGTTTTCTGAAATAGAATGGTAGGAGTCTTGGAAAGAGAGATGCTTTAATTAGATCAGAATGGGAAAAACAGCTAGACATAAAATCTTTCTTGTACAGACTGAATTTAGCAGAGCAAAAAAAACAAGTTCAAAGAACTAAGGTAAAGAGAATTCTGGGAAATCATGAAAGAGAAAAGAGAAGAAGCTTGGAGAATGAGAGCAGGTGAGTGTAGGGGAGTAGACAGAGACACGAGTTTGAAGGTTTTAGTCATTTATTCTCAGTGTGATGTCCAGACTGGGCAGAAAGGTGGTTACACATTGAGTCCCTTTAAAATGCATCCTCTGTGAGCAAGAGCTGAAGCAGGGACACCAGTTAGGTGGTTATTGTGGGAGTTTAGGGAGGAAGAGTGTCTTGGATTATTAGGGTGGAGGCCGAAATAATAGGGTGAAGGGTTATACTTTGGTGATAAGATGCATTGCAATTAGTTTGGATCAGGAGAGATCAGGGAAATGAAATTATAAGGGAGACTGCTAGGTTTGGGGTTTGACCATTCACTAACACTGAGAAGGCTAGAGAGAATTCTAGTAAAGAGGTGAGAGGGCGCTAACGTTTTCCGTATTGGAGATGTTTAGTTTGAAACGCTTTATAGAACTCTAAGTGGAGGTTAAATTTGTTATACTAATTAGGATGTTTGTATGAATCTAGATTCTGCTAATGATTTGGCAGTATGTACGTGGAACCATAGTCAGGGACCTGAGTGGGTTCACTGGAGAAAAACTGCAGATTGAATGGTGGGAAAAGATAGAAAAAAGGGAAAGAGAAGAGCTGAAGACAAACCTAGAGTGTCGTTTTGAGGAAGAAGGTCCTGTAGAGGAGCCGAGGAGGAGTGCCCAGTGTGGGAGAGGAAAAGAGTGAAGAGACATCACGGGGTTCAAGATGGAATGTATTTCAGGAAAGAAATGATTAACTATGAAGAATAATAATGAGCAATAAGTCATTGAAATGAATCATAGGAAAATATACAAACACTGAAAAAAGCATCTATTTTTGTACAAAAGTATATTCAGAAAAATTATGGATGCAGAATGTACTGATACCAAAAATTATGTTGGGAAACATTTCTTTTTCCTCAATGAGTCATTCTTTTAGTGCCTGGATGAAAACGGGTTATAAACTCTAAACTTTTAAATAAAATGAGCTCATAAAATTGGTCTTTTTTGCAGCTTTTTTAAGGATACTTAAAAAAATGGCTTGGTATAGTTCAGATTTTTAGACCATATCATAGCAATGCATCTATATTAAATGGTAGTATGCTAATTATATGAAAGAGTAACATTTTGAGCCTGTAGGAAATTTGAATTCATCATTCTTTTTCTGATTTTCTTTCTCTCCCTCTCTCTTTCTCTTTCCCTTCTCACTCCCTAAAGAGAGGAAATAAGCCAATAGAATTATAATTCTTCCTTGATTTAATAGCTTTAAACATTTCCCTTAAGTTTTGTCCATGAAGAGTGCTATTTCTTTTATTCATTTTAATATTTAAAGAATTACTGAAAATGTGAAGAGGAAATTGTATCTTAAATTGCTCTTTCCTTTCAAGAGACAATGTTATAGAGGGGTGTTGTGTGTGTGAGAGAGAAAGAGAAAGAGAAAGAAAGTAATAGAGAGAGAAAATTGTAGTTTCTTACATGAATTAGGATGCCTGGGACTATATCCCAAGTGTCATGTGCTAGTTACACAATGTTACTTAACCTGTGTGTATCTCACATTCCTTATTTATAAAATAAGGAATATAATAGCATTTACCTTCATAGCATCATCAAGATTAAATGTGTTACTACATTTGTCCTCTTAGGAAGAGCATCTGGCATGTTAGAATAATCAATAAATATTAACTATTAATAGTATTATCATTTTATTGCTATTGTTCTTAGTCCACATAGTGAAACCTTATTAGGTGATATATATTTGGTATATATCAAGTACAATACATCTAATGCATGCTCTTGAGGAAACCAATAATGCAAGATAGAGAGTACATTAAAAATATTTTTAGTATTTCATTAAATTTAAATGGATATTTTATTAATAATATAATCCATATAAAATCTCCAAATATGCACCTTTTTTGTAAGTTTATTCAATTTATATTTAAAATACTGGTCTCAAACTTTCATCAGCAATTGTTTTGTATAGCTGAATTTCTAGAAATGAAAATCAGACAAAATAATCCTGTGTAATATTCTATGCTGGGGCTGTATCTCTTATTTTTTTAATATTACTATTTAGTTAGTTTGGGGGTGGGTGGGAGGTAATTAGATTTATTTATTTATTTACTTATTTGTTTATTTATTTTAATGGAGGCACTGGAAATCAAATCAGGACCTCATGCAATTTTTCTTTTTCTTTTTTTTTTTTTGAAGGATAAGGCTATATTTCTCTTCTATTTTGTCAGATGTCACTGGGGTGCCCTGGAACTACAGTTCCTAATTATGAGCTCCTCTTTCTCCAATACTGCTTCACACCTTGTTCTCAGTGCTCTTGTTTTCCATTTTTATGAGTATTCTCTTGCTTCCTTTACGATGCATTTCCTTCTACGTTTGCACACTTCTTCATAAAATGACCTTGCATATTTATAGTTTATATACTCCAAAGCCAACTCTGCAAAGGAAAGTGAAAATTTTTCTAATGATTAATAGAAGAGAATATTTTTGCCAAGGACCGAATGGACCAATAAGGAAAACAAATGATGCTACTTTTATCATTTGTACAAGTTTCTCAGATTTAATTTGACACCTGATTAAGGACTCAGAAGAGCCGGTATTTTTACAAAAGAGTAAGGGTAAAAGTGCTGGTATATTACTGTTAATTGATCCATTAGAAATGCAAAGTAAGCTGGATTGGATTAACTCTAGGTGGTGCAGTTTTTTAACAAAGAAACATTTACATTGTTTGAATAATCAACACGGTCAAATTAATTGCACTTAGTTTCCTGGTTCAATGACTTGATTAAGCTTACATCAACAGTCCATTTTCACAAACTGCTGTGGCCATTACTTTTAGATGTTGACAGTATTACTTAATCTTTCCTGATAGACATATTAGGAGCGCCATGTTTCTTTACTGGCTATCATTTCATTGAAAATTACGTCACTTCTTTTCTTCTATTTTTAATACAAAATTTACTCAAGCATCCATTATTGTTAAAAATGCAGATGAGTGATTGAAATATATGATTGCTAAGAATGGACATTGGTTTTTCAATATCCGTTTGATAAAATCTAATATTAATAGTCCAGTCTTCTTTACCCAGGTTAGAGCATTTTATTCAAACTAATTTTGAATAAAATCTTTATTCAAACTTTTTTTTTTTGCTTTATTCAAACTATTCTCAGTAGCTTCCATGGAATAATCAATAGTGATTTTACAAAACTTTTTCTTTTAAAAATATGATGTCATCATTTCTCCAATATTAGAAGAAATAATATAGCACTAATAAAGGAAAAATTTTGAACACAAAACTATCCAAAATGTCTAAGCCCTTTAAAAAATGTTCTGTTTTCCTAACAAATGCAAAAATAAGACACAAAACTTTTATGATATAGAGAGCAATGAAGTCAAAGTGAGTAATTAAGCAAGTCAAATCAAAGAGAAAAACTAAAAAGTGCATTGTTAAAAAACTTAATAGGAAACAATGAAACAAAAACAGAGACTTAGGGTAAGTTTGAGAGTATTAAACAAAAGATCATCTATAACTAAATGACAAAGCTATTTTTACCTCTTCTGCCATTGAAACATGTAACAAGTATTATGTTCAAATATTTGTTATTCAATTGCTTAAACAAGAATTAAACAGAATGATCTTTAATATCTTGCGCAGCTTGAAATTATATAAGCATTAGATTTATATCATATTCTATTCTGTTATATATTTTATTCATATAAACTGCATAAGATGTTGAACCAAGAGGCCAACCAGTGTCTGTAAGTATCACATAAATACTTTTGAATGAGTAAATAAGTCAATGTATTTATCACTTCCCTTCCTCTTATGCAATGGGTATTATTTTGTTGGTAAGGTCAGTGAAGATTCAAGTTGACTCTTGTTTCTTGCCCACCACCTGCAAGTGTTCATTAGCAAAACCTGGGTTTTCATGCTGAGCTGCTGACCAAAATAAGGGTTGTAAAAGAATGTTCTCAACTCTGACATTTTCTCAATAAGGACATGATATTAACCTCCCGCACAATAAAATAGTTCTACCCAATTTCCCAGAATGAGTTCTTAATTTAACTGGTCATTTGAAGTGCACTTATGTATAAAGAGAAGATAGCCTTATCGCAAAGGAGGAAACCACCTATAGATTAAAAATTTTAATGTCAGACAGAAATAGAAGAATATTGATGGAACTAGTGAAGGCTAATAAGAAAACATTACCTAAAAAAAAAATTTCTTGAAATTCATTGGATCAACCAAATGTACAGAATTTAACGAAACATTTTTAATGTATATTCTTAAGAGATGAAGACTGATATATTTAAATACATTAACAGATTAAATATTTGGAAGAACTTCTGAGAAACCAAATTGCAAAGTACTGAAGTACTCAGAGAGTGGTTAGTGCTCCTTCCTCAGAAAATAAATTACCCTGAAATGTGATAATACAACTGTATCATCAATCATCAGTGTCCTTAGAAGAAAGCAAAATTGAAAATAAAATCATGAAAATCTAGATCTATAGCAATATGTAAGAGTATTACTATGCATTTTATATAGTGTTTCAGGAAAGATTATATCTTTCTAACTTTGATTCTAATATAGAGGTTAATGTCCTGTTCATCAGAGAAAGAGCTTTTATTCAGAACTCAGCAACTGATTAGAAAAACTTCCTTTCCTTGTTATCATCTTGCAAGAATACTTGGATTCTGATGTCACATTCTTATTTTAACATTTTCATATTGAAGACTTTATTTTCATACAAAATAAAGTACCTGGTTCCTTGAGCTTACATTCCTCAAATTAGTGAAATTAATTTATACTGAAACAATGGTATATAAACAAATGACAAATCTCCTCTATTCTGGGTACTTGTTTGTTAATAATTTAATATAAAACACAAAGAAAGTTTCCTTTTGTCTTCTTATTTCTTTAATATCATGTATCAAAGTAATTCTCTATCTTCTTGAGTTGATTTAAAGTTTACTTTTAAAGAAATATATTCTAAACTTGTTAAAACTTAACTTAGCCAATACCTAAAACTTAGTTATAAAGCTCAAATAAATACTGCATGAGTCAGAAGGATGAAAAAGTGCATTTCAAAAAGGAACTTTATCTAAAATGAAATTTTTCAAAATGAAAAATTTTAATCGAAGTTTTTATTTTCTTTAGGAACACAACTTTCTAAATCAAATAATGTAACTATCATATTTTGAAAGTCCAGCTTCAGACTAAAACTATTTTTATTTTCATTACATTTTTTATTAAGAAAAAAGCTTTTACCATGAAAAATAGATTTGCTGACAAATTAAAAAAAAATTAATGCAGAGTGGCTACCACAACTTCAGACTTTTCAAACCTGATTACACAGCCTGTTTGTCCTTCCCTTTTTTATTTTTTTCCACATGTCTTTCTAGATAAACTCATAGTTCCTGATGATTTTGTAGGTTCTTCTTGCCCAAAATAGATACTCAATGATGCAGGTAAAATGACAGGAGAGTCAGGTCCCAGTTTTGCATATAATATCCCACTTTTGGATCCAGTTTCCCTAATAATGCCATAATGTAGAGTATTAGCTATAAAAATGTGATGGATACTTTGGAGGCAAAGCTTACTTCCCCCTGTCGGTGGGTGGGGCCGGGTCCCATGCACTCTGGTGGGTGAGCATGGGTCTCGGGGTGCTTTGAGGCTTGGGGGGCCTACAGCTGTCGCCTTGCTGGCGTATGGGCTGTGTCTGCACAAGGCTGGCTGTTTGGCCTGAGTGGTCCCAGGACTGGTGCGGATCAGCTGTTGGGCGGGGCTAGGTCTGCGTGCTCATTATTTTGAGGGAGGACTGAAAATGTTGCTTGCCCCCACCAATGTCCTTGTGGTAGAATGAGCTCCCCAAAATGGCTGCCCCCAGTGTCCGTGTCCCCAGAGTGAGTCTTCATTGTCTCTTTCTTATCTCTCAGAGAGGCTTTTCAAGATCTGCAAATGGATCTTATCTGGGTTCTTTTCAAATTACTGCTTCTGCCCTGGGTCCCAGATCATGTGAGATTTTGTGTGTGCTTTTTTAATTTACTTTAATTTTTTTTATTGGGTTGTAGTCAGTTTATAATGTGTCAATTTCTGGTGTAGAGCACAATTTTTCAGTCATCCATGAATATACATATATTCACTTTCATATTCTGTCTTACTATGAGCTACTACAAGATCTTGAATATATATCCCTGTGCTATACGGTGTAAACTTGTTTATGCATGTGCTCTTTAAGAACAGAGTCTCTGTTTCCTATAGCCCTCTGTGTCTTTCGAAAGCAAGCCCTGCTGGCCTTCAACGTCAACCATTCTGGGCTCTCCTCTTCCTGGTGCAGAATCACTGGGCTGGGATCCTGGTGTGGGGCTCAGGTCCCTTGCTTCTTGGAGAGACCCTCTGCAGTTGTGATGTCCTCCCATTTGTGCATCACCCACCTGGGGGAGTGGGTCTTAACAGTGATGCATCCCCACCCCTCTATGATTCCTCTTTATGCTTCCTTCTTTATATCTTTAGTTGTAGAAATTCTTTTCTCTTCATCTTCAGGTCATGCTCACTGATAGGTGCTCTGTAAATAGTTGTAATTTTGTTGTGCCCATGGGAGGAGGTGAGCTCAGGGTCTCCCTCCTCCACCATCTTGGCCACTCCCTTATCTATTTTATTCTTCTTTTGCCTTTTTAATTTGGTCCCTGCAGTCTTGGTTATTCTGTCTTATGTATTCACCTACATTTGTGTAACAACTTAGTTTCCTCATAAACCATTTTTTGAACAAGTAGAATAAGAATTTATCAGAAACTGCCCTGAATCCCAATGTATGGAACTAGTAAAATTTGGTTCCTCCTCCTCTATGTTCAAATAACTCCCAGTAGACATTTCTAACCCAGTACTGATTTTTTTCCAGCACATCACTCTTTTGCTTTTAGAAATTGTTCTCTTTCTTTGTTACATTGTGAGCATCTCTAAAACTGAACTGTATGCTTTTTTGTTTACTGTTTTGTATGAATATTAGGATTACTGTAAAATTTTGAATATTATATATCTTGTTATTAAGTACAATATCAAGCAAAGAATGGCCATTCAGTAAATATTGGCTGAATGAGCACCTTTGTAAGAAGAATCAGCAGCTATGCAAGATTTTAAAATGTGTATCAGAATTTAAAATTATATTATACACACACACACACACACCCCCATGTGCTAAAGTATAATATGTTTTTAGTATTCTTTAAACACAAGAGAAGGTTGTCCAGATCTGTGCTAGGTAGTGAAAAAAGCCCTAATATTGACTGAATCAAGGATAGTACTCACATGGGTAAATCAATTCTGAATATATGGTATAGTTTTAATTTGTTTGTACTTTTTACCTACTAGGTTGAAATAGACTATGACTATAAAATGAATAACAATGTATACATCTTACCTTTTTATTTTAGTAAAATCTAACATTTCTGAACCTCATTTCCTTAATCTATAACATAAGAATTATAATAACAGATTTAAAATATTTACATTTTTGGGAAGATTAGATTAGAGAATAGTCTTAAAATCTTTATAATCGCTAATACATTTTTCAATGAAATTATACTATCAGTACAAATTAAATCTATTAATAAATAATCATTATAGTCTAACTCTTTGTTATTCAAAATGTGGGCCCCTCCCCCCCCAAGAAGGCTGTTAGGGGGGAAAAAAAAAAACTTAAGGCTCTGCCTCAGCAAATCTGACAAAATTCTGTCTTTTAACAACATTCTTGAGCAATTCACCTACATTTTAAAGTTTGAAAAATACTGCTTTAAGATATGTTTGAAATTGACAGTTGTGGTGGGAAACAGTCTTAGGCAATATTTGTGATAAAACAGATGTTCTTATTCAGGGTAACAAATGCTTATATTTCATAATAGCTTTATAAACACTTTCTGGACTTTTGATAAATAAAAGGTTAGTTTTCCCTTGTAATATGAGTTTAAAAACATAAGATGTTTTCTTTCCTATTTCAGTGATCTATAGAATGAGTGGAAAAGAGGGATTAATTTCTCAAGGTACTGTTTCTTATCATCAACATTCACAGAATGTCGTTATAGGTGAATTGAATTAAATGTCTTTGTGAACTTTTTTCCCTGTATCAGATTCCTATTTTTACTTTCTCCAATAATTAGTTGTTTTGACGTCTATTATATTTAGTTGTCTATCTCTCTCCTCAAATTCTATTTTTTTTAAATGCAGCATACATTTCAGTAATGAGAAGAAAGTCAAAATTTCAGCAAGCCTGAGTCAGTTAATTATTAAAGTGCAAAGAACAAAACCACAAAGCCAAGCAGACCTGTTTGTTTTTTTTCCTGGGGGCGAACAGTCCTTTACAGCTTTCTATTATCCCAGCTGCAGTTGAAACATGTAATTTAGAGGCAAAAGTGAGAAGACAGTTGATTCTTTTCTAATGGTAGTGGGTTCCAGGTATTTTCCCAGAATGCTTAAAAGGCAGAAAGATAATTTTGTGTGGATTTAGGAGGCCATGAAAGACAGCTATAATCTATACCGATAACATCTGTCAGAAAATATTATTTTAAATGTAGCAATTGATCAAGGGAACAGGCTTTTGCCTGAATGTGGTACAACTCAAAACAGTGTGACCAAAATCATCTGTTTTTTTAACAAACACACACTGAGCACTTGGTGACAGTCATAGAGAAGCACATGGGACATACTGTGTTGAACTGAGGAGACCCTTCACGACTTTGCAGAACATCAAAGGAAAACAATGACATACAATGAATAACAAAATGTTGCTAAACAAATGTGTTATGTTTCTAATAACCATGTAAGGAGAAAACTTAACAGGAAGTTATTTTTATTGTAATCATTTCAGGGATACCTCTCTGAATAAGTGATGTTTAAAAACAAGACCTTAAAATTAATAGCAATTATTCTTATAAATAGTGAGTTAAAAACAGTGTCAAATAGTGCATAAGGCATTGGAAAGGCTGCAGTGGGATTTGACAAAATGGCTTCAGTAGTACTTGTCAGAAAATTCACAGAAAAATATACAAAAATTTTAATTTAAAAAATCAGATGATTTATTACCTTCAACATCATCATTGTGCACCAGAAGAATGCACAACAATGGAAATAAACTGATAGTTATATTCATTTGAATTGTTTCTAAGCAACATACGTGTCATGTAGAAAATTTGATAATAACTTGTCATTTAGAACCTAAAATAATTAAGCTCTCAGAGTACATGCTTCTGAACTGCTATTTGACGTGAAATCTCATTAATTATTTTAAAACTTATAAAGTAGTGTTTTATCACACTGAGATTTACATAAACGTTTCATTTTACATTTTGTAAATTGATCTTTCAGACAGAAATTCTTCTAGGAAAAAATAATTTTTTTCTTCATTATAATTGTATGATATAAGTGAAATCGGGTTGTTTCTTTATTAAACATTACTTTTCCAAAAAGCTATTTAACATAAAAAAATTAACTATGAATTATAAAAGCAAAAATACTATTCAGCCTGGATCCATACCAAATCATTATGGTCAATGTTTTTTGTTTTTTATTTTTTTCTCTTTTTTCTTTTTGTAACCAGCAGTAATTATAATCAAAAAGCTTAAATATGTTTATAAATGTTGACTGAAGTGCTCACTTAAAAAAAATGCATGGCATTTGAAGATTTATGAATGCATGTGTTCACCCAAAAGGTAGTTTGGATTGAAATAGATGACACTCAACTACTTCCTGTGAGAAGTAAGAAAACGTGTTAATTGAATTTAATATAGTTTCTTACACTGTAGTCAACTCAGGCCATCTGTCAACACAGCTGCTTCTTAGTGGCTTCAGCAAAGCAAGTGAGGGTATGTATTTTAAAGGGAAGCACAATTGAAAAGAGCAAAATACCCCACACTGATTGAGTTTCTATTATATGACTGTATGCCAAACACATTTTTAAAAATTTATGCCCGATTAATATACTACATACCAGATTTTCACCTGGGGTAAAAAGTGACTTTGTTAACATATTTTGATTAACCACTTGATGGAGAAATAACTGTAAGGTTTGCATTGATTAAAGACAACAAATTCAAAAAAAAAAAGTCAACAAGTGAACTATTTTGCTTAATATATAAGTAGAAATATGTGTTTGGGATTGAGAAGCAGTGACAGAAGTAGGTAGAGCAGGGCCAGAGGAGTTTGAGAAAACATTATGCATGGACATAGAAATTGTGTTGGAAAAATGAGTGGAAAGTACTTTTAAGAACAAGAATGTTAAGTAGTTAATAGGTTATTTGCATTTCTGTGATGTCTTCCAGCTCATTAGAAGTTTAGTGAAGCCTACTAATCAGACAGAAAAACTGTTAGAAATATTATGATTTTGCTTGGTAAATTTCAAAGACAATGCTGTGTTCATGGCTGAGTTTAGGTAAAGATTAAAATGAAAAGCATTTTGGGATAGATTCAGATCTTCTAAACTGGACAAACTAAGAAGAAGCTATTAGAAAGATAGAGATAATCATGCAAATATTCTAAATTCACAGATATCTTGAGATGAAGTTGCAATTTTCTCCAACAGATAAACCTTAATTCATTTTAATTGAATTTCGTAGCATTACTTTTACTGTAACTGTCATAGGCTTATTTTAAGAGAAAAATTAGCCTCTGCAGCTAACTGTTGTGTTGTTTTCTGACAACCAACACTAAGTAAAGACCATCAATTTCAATGCTTATTTACTGAGTGCTTTCCTATGCCAGATGATTTTTTTTAAATTCACTACATACATCACAGTGAATAAAGAAGACAGAAACCCTTGCCCATATTATGGTTACAGTCTAGCAGAGAGAAAAGAAAACAATAAATAAATAAACAAATAAAATATACAGTATGTTAGGTGATAAGTGCTTTAAGGTAAATAAAACTGGCAAGGAAGTGCAATTGTAACTTGAGCAAAGACCTAGAGGAGATGAAGACATACATCAGACAAAGATCTGTGTGAAGAGTCCCATATGCAGAAATATACAAAGATCTCAGGCTAAATTCAACCTAGGTACTCGAGAAGATGAGAGGAAGTCTGGGAACACAAATTATCAAGTGCTTTGAAGTCAATTTCCTCTTTTTTTTTTTAATTGAAGTACAGTCAGTTACAATGTGTCAATTTCCAGTGTACAGCAAAATGTCCCAGTCATGCATATACATACATATATTTGTTTTCATATTCTTTTTCTTTAAAGTTGATTACAAGATATTGAATATAGTTCCCTGTACTATACAGAACAAACTTGATTTTTTAAATCTATTTTTATATATAGTCGCTAACATTTGCAAATCTCAGACTCTCAAATTTATCCCTTCCCACCCCTTTCCCACCCTAGGAACCATAACATTGTTTACTATGTCTGTGATTCTTTTTCTGTTTTGTAATTGAGTTCATAGTTTCCTTTTTTTTTTTTAAGATTCCACATATGAGTGATACCATTTGGTGTTTTTCTTTCTCTTTCTGGCTTACTTCACTTAGAATGACAATCTCCAGGTCCATCTATGTTGCTGCAAATGCATTATTTTATTTTTTAGAGCTAAGTAGTATTCCATTGTATAAATATACCAAAAATTCTTTATGCAGTCATCATATGTTTCAAATATATCTTAAAAAAAAGATAAATTAACTTATTTACAAAACAGAAACAGGTTCCCAGACATAGAAAACAAACTTATGGTTACCAGAGGGGAAGTGGTTGGGAAGGGATAAATTGAGTGTTTGAGATTTGCAGATACTAACTACTATATATAAAACAGATAAACAACAGGGACCTACTGTATAGCACAGGGAACTATATTCAATATCTTTTACTAACCTATAATGAAAAATAATATGAAAAAGAATATACATATGTATATGTATAACTGAAACATTATGCTGTATACCAGTAATTGATACAACATTGTACATTGACTATACTTCAATTAAAAAAAAAGAGAAAAATGATTATTTTTTGAAGATTGGGGTTATTTAACATTTTTCTATGTCTACAGCCAATTTTTTAAAATTGATGATAGAGCATGAAATTGACATCAGTGATCCAGGAGGATTCCCTTATCTAGATGGGAGGGAAGAGAATTTAATACAGAGGTGGGGAGTTGGCTTTAGATAATGGCAGGAACTGTCTATCCCAAAGGCAGAGCATGTGTTCTGATACAAGTCAATTCATATACATTGGAAGACAAAGAATTTCTCTTCTCATATCTTCAATTTTCTCAATGGGAAAAAAAGGGCAGGATTATGAGTCTAACATTGGCCACTGGAGAGAAAGTCTTGGTGATTTAAGGAGAGAGAATCCTTAAGATATTTGCTGATTTGAAAGCCCTCTTTGTGGGTAATGGTCATAAATTTAAATTAAAACTTTGGGCAGCCATGTTGAGGGACTGGTTTGCAAGTAGGGTATAGGTAGGGTTCGGATTAAACTAAAGATTGGAGTTTCACCAAGTGAATGTGATGAAGGGAGAAAGTGTGCAGGGAAACTGAGAGTGTCTACAGGAGAGAAGGTAAAAGATGGGTCACAGAATCGAACCTGTGTAAAGAGAGGAGTAAAGGTCTTAGGGGGTCTCGACATTACAAGTGTTGTTGAGCCAACAGATAAAACATTCCAGTGATGTCTAAGAGTTACTGCAGATGGGATGCCAAATAGAGTGAGGTGGAAAGATGCAGGTGGTGTTTAGGGAGAAAAGCACTGATGTTGAGATTATAGTGGTACATGGGATTAGGTAATGATGAGCTGAGGAGAGGAGGTAAAAGAATTGTTAAGCCAGATTATTAGATACATTAGCTGCATGGATTTTGAAATTGTTATGAATTATGATGGATTAGTGTTGCAAGAAGTTTAAACACGTCAGCCACAATCCACATCCAATTGTATGTCTGTGGGCCAATTTTATTACACAGTTAAAAATTAAAAATAATTTCATATCATTTTGTATCCAGTAATGGTAGAAACTGAGGTGGTCACAAGGCATTTCCAAGACCCAGGTCTCAGTGTGTGTGACACAGTTTCATCTCCCACAGATAAACACCAGTTCTCCTTAGTGAAAATGTTCAAGACGTCATTTGATTAGCAATTTTCCTCCGTATGCAGAGCATAAAATTGATGTGCACTTTAAATTTATTAAACTCTTCCAGTATGACTCTGGCTTTGTCCTATCCAGGCAGAGTCCCACATTTGTTGGAAGTATGCTAATTCACTGCTGGCGGAACAGTTGAGAGGGCCCAGGGGTGCATTTGTGGCAGACCAGGAAGTGGCCTGGTGAGCCCAGCTGGCAGGTAGACAGCAGTCCTCAAGAATTTCACAATACCTTACAGAAGCCATCAATAATTTTCTAATGTTTTCAGAAGTCTATTTTATAAGAGCTGTGATAATATGGGTAATTTGCATCCCTGAACAAATGCAGCATTTAAGGTAATTCATCTCACCCTTGACATTCAATGTGTTTATACCTCTGCTGTAGGAAATGATTTAACACCACTGTTTATATCTGTTAATGAGAAATGCGTTATTAAGGAATCTTCTTATTTAGTGAGAACTTATATTAGTTTACTAGAATCCTCCAAAATGTGTGATATTTTCAAATAACAAAGGAATGGTCTTCACAGCTATTCCCTAACTAGTTTTATGAGAATATGAGACTAGTAAGATTTTCCGCACAACATCTACCGATCATGTCTTAGGAACTATTTTCTCCAAGGGTTATCTAGGTGCTGGGGTAAATAAAGACTGAAAATCAGGACATTCTTCGTGTATAATTGTTATGACTAACCTGGTTGCTTTTTGTGTTTTCTTTAGACTTCTTTTTGGCCGTAAAAATATTCTAATAGGAGCAACAAAAATACATCTTCAAAACTTGAAGTGAAATTGGGCTAAATAAAGCAAACTGAGACACAAGAACATTTCTGTTACAAACGTGTGATCAGTGTAATCCTACTGTGAAATAAACTCTCCTGTTGATTTCATTGTAACTTCTCTTTACTAGAGTTAGGTTTTGCAACTACATCTATGTGTGGATGTTTTGTTGCTCTTAATATTCTTTTTCTGTTTAGTATTAAAAACAGTACTAAAGAGAATACCTCGTATATCAATTATTTTTCATGTACTGAGTATATCTGTACATATACCTGTAGCATATATTACTCAGAATGGAAGACAAATAAAGGATATGAATTTCTATATTGAAAAATAATGACACAAAATTTCCTGATAGTTTGTGTCAATTTGTATTCCTATTAATGTGTTCTAATATCAAATATCATATAAATTATCAAAGATTTATGTTAACTAACTTATTCTAAATCTTTGCCAATCAGTTCTGAAAATGATATATTATTAATCATTAACATATATGTGTTTTATTATGATAGAATTCACATACTTTTAAAAGTTTCATTTATTTTTCTGTGCTCCACCTGTTCATGCCTTTCCCCATTTTTTTCTGTTAATGTTCACCTATATTATTAAAAATATGTCTATTGTAGAATTTATTTCTGTGTCATTCATTGCACATGTGCATTATCCAATTTATTGATAGAATTTGTTTACAGAAAAATTTTCCCCTGCTAATCAGTACAAAATTATATTAACTATATTCATCTGTCATTTTCATTTTTCATTGTAACTGCCAAATTTAAAATCATGCTAGTAAAAGCCTTCTCTACTCTGATGTTATATTTTAAAATTCTTATAATTTTGGTCAAGTACTTTTGTAGTAAGCTTTTTTTTTTAACATATGAAACTTGATTCCATCTTTAGTTTATTTTGTAATGAAAAATATAAACTCTTTTACTTTAAATGACTACCCAATTGTTAGGGGAAAAAATGTATTATATACCTAACCAGTTCCTCATTAATGTGAAGAACCATATTTATCATTTAACAAGAGGTTCTATTATTTTTCATTGATTTGTGTATTCCTGCCACAGTGTGTGTATATATATATAACTAGTATACATTTGAAATGGTTAATATTTGAGGATTTCCTGTTTATTTAAACATTTGTAGTCACTCTGAATGCTTGTTTTCCAATATAGTATGTAGGAATATTTGGGCAAGTTTCAGAAATATCCCTTTAGTCTTTTGATTTGAATTTCTTTGAATTTTAGACTTACCTGGTGAGACTGGACACATTTATTACACATTTTCCTTTTAAGGATAATACTGGGCTTTCCATTTATAAAGTCCTCCTTTTTGTCACAACTTAGAAACATAAAGTTTTCCTTACATAGGCCTCTTATAGCCTTCATTAATTTATTAGCTAATGTTTTTATTTATTTGGTCATTGAAATTGCTATCTACTCCTCCATCATATTGTCTTAACTAGTTACTGTCTTTATATAGTTATATTATTGACATATGTAGTTTGGTAATCAGTCATTTGACTAAATTTTAATATTGTGTCCATAGTATTCTTATATTAAATTATATTTTAGTTTTCTCCAGTTCTATCACCTGGTAATATTTTTATTTTTCTTTTCAAAATGTACAGCTACCTTCTTTCCTTTTATCAAATTTCTTTAGATGAATTTACAGAATAAGTTTTAACAAGAGTAGTAATAGTGTGCTTAGTCGTATTGTCCATAAATATACTTGGAACATTTTTTGTAGGTAAATATTCTCATGGATCATATTTTTACATTGTACTATTAAATTTGCCTTTTCATTTAGTTTTGTAATCTATTTATACTTAATTTTGACTGTAGTGGAAGTGGGCATCCATGTTTCATTGTTTATATACTAATTTCCTACTTTTCTAACACTATTTGTGGAAAAAACAGTATTCCACTTTGCTGAAGTGTCATCTTGTTATAAATAGTATATCAAGTATCATTATATAATAATTATGCTTTTATTTTAGTTCCACTTATCTATTTGGTAGATATGCACCTTTACTAGGGTGATACAATTACTATAACTTTATAATAAATCTTGATAAGGAGAGTCTTTCCACCTTAAACTTCTTATCTAGGCTACTTGAGAACCTTTGAGTTTTCTCAGAAATATTAGAGTCAATTGTTAAGATTCCAAATAGCCTACTGGAATTTTTAGCATAGTTTTCTTAACTGTATAGGACAATATAGGGCTAGTTGACATTGTTGCCACAGAGATATCATCTATGACCATATTATAAATATCAATTTATTTAGGACTCCTTAATGTAGGTTAATAAAATATTTATATTTTATAGTATTTCTCAATAAAATATACTAGTAATTTTGTTATATTTATTTCTAAATACTTGTTTGTCAGATGGTAATTTTTTATTGAAGTGTGGTTGATTTACAAAGATGGCATTTTATTTAACACATCTTTTTATGTTCTAGTTTGTATGTGAAAACAAAATATTAGGTATATTGATTTCAGTCAAGAAACCTTGCTAAATTCTCTAAATAATTCTCTAAAGTTATCTTTAGGTATTCCAATTTTCTATATACATAATCATATCACCTTCTTCAATTTCTGTAGATTATGTCTTTTTTTCTTCCTTTTCTTTTCCCTAGAACTTCTAATTCAGTGTTGAGTTAAAAAGACTTAATGAGCCTCAATTTCAGAAGGGAAGTATTTTATTTATTTATTTATTTATTTATTTATTTATTTATTTATGATTTACAAATGGATGATTTAATATAGATGTACATAATAAATTGATTACCACACTAACATTAATCAGCACACCATAATTCATTTAACAGCTCACCATTTAATATAATAATATATGAAAATTTTTGGAAGATAGCTCTATCAGGTTAAGTAAGTTGACTTCTCCTTTTAGATTATCAATAAATTATATTTGTCTAGTAAAAGTGTTAAATCTATTTTCATGAAGATATTGGACTATATTTTTTTTTACTAGCTTGTGTCCTTGTATTTTGTTATCAAAGATTTACTGGCCTCCTAAAATGGATTGCAGGGTATAAACATGTATTTTATTACCTTTAGGCTTTTGTGTATTGTTAGAATAATTTCTTCCTTGAGTGCTCAGTGAAATTCATTAGTAAATACAAGTGAACTTGAAGTACTTCTTTCTCGTGCAGTTTATTTCCCACTGTTCTGTTTAGGCATGCTATTTATCTTAAAAATAGATTTTGGTAACAATTTTAATTAACTTATATTCAAGTGCATTATTATGATATATCTGTTTAAAGGTTAAATATCATGCACTTAATACTTTCAATTTATTCTTGAGTTTCGTTTGCTAATACTTTGTTGAGAATTTTTTGCATCTATGTTCATCAGGGTACTGACATGTAATTTTCATTTCTTGTAGTGTTCTTATCTGGTTTTGGAATCAGGGCAATGCTGGCCTTGTGAAATGAGCTTCTAAGTTTCCATCCTCTTCTAGTTTTTGGAAGAGTTTGAGAGGAGTTAGTATTAATTCTTCTTTGAATTTTTAGTAGAATTCACCCGTGAAGCCATTTGGTCCTGGACTTGTGGTTGTTGAGAGGTTTCTGATTACTGAATAAATCTCCTTCCTAGTAATCGGTGTGTTCAGCTTTTGTTTCTTCATGATTCAGTCTTGGTAGGTTGTATGTTTCTAGGGATTTATCCACTTTTTTCTAGGTTGTTCAATATATTTATACAACTCAATAGCAAAAAATATATATATTTTTTAATTTAAAAATGGCAGAGGGACCAATTAGACACTTTGCAAAGAAGACACACAAATGGCTAACAGATATATCAAAAGGTGATCAATATCATTAACCATCAGGAAAATGCAAACCAAAATCATAGTGGAAAATCATCTTATAACTGTTAGAATGACTATTCTCAATAAATAAGAGATAAAGTTTGGCAAGGTTATGGAGAAAAGGAAATACTATGCAATGCTGATGGGAATGAAAATTGCTGCAGTCATTATGCAAAACAATATAGAAGTGCCTCACAGAATTAAAAATAGATTACCACATAATCCAACAATTTCACTTCTGAATATACATCTAGAATAAATAACAAGATCTCAAACAGACATCTGCATTTGCGTGTTCTTTATAGCATTAGTCACCATACCCAGGATATGGAATCAACCCAAGTGCCCATCAACTGATGAATAAAGAATTTATATATATATATCTATATATACATATATAGTTATAATTGAACATTATTTAGCCACAAAAAAGTATAAAATCTTGCCATTTGCAATTCCATGGTTAGACCTAGAGCATACTATGTTAAGGAAAATAAATCAGAAAGAGAAAGACAAGTACTACATGATCTCATTTACATGTGGAAACTGGGGAAAAAAGATTTTAATTCATAGAAACGGAGAGTAGAAAAGTGGTTGCCAGGGGCTGTGGGTGGGGGAAATAAGGAATGATTGTCAAAAGGTACAAACAGTTAATTATAAAATGAATGAGGTCTGAGGTTCTAATGTAAAACATGGCGCTAAAGTTGATAACAATATGCTAAGACAGAATTTAAATGTTTCCCACACAAACACACACACACACAGACAGATAAATACATGAGGTGATGGATGTATTAATTAGCTAGATGGTGGAATTCTTTTACAGTATTATAAGTGTATCAAATCACCACAATGAACGCTTTAAATATTTTATAATTTTATATGTTAATTATACCTCGGTAGAGCTGAAAAATTAAGTTAAATATTAGAACCTCAATATCTTAATAAAATACAAGTTTAATTCATGTTTGTATAAAATTTGTGACTGAACGGTCCTGATCATCAAGTTGTTCTCTTCTAACCAGTGATTTCCCAGACCCAGACCCCTTTTCCCTGTGGCTTTGACACCTATGATGTGTGGAGCTGGAGCATGTGAAAGCATAAATGATAGAGCATGGGAAATTTATGAGATCAACCTACAGAAATTTAGAAAATCCATCAGTGGTGCTTTCTGACTTATGGGATGGGGAGTAGTGAAGAAGGGGAATATCATTCTCTAAGGGAAGGAAATCTTTAGTTTAATGCCTTTCAGATAGGACTGGCTAGACAGTTGATGTAGAAACTTAGAAGAACAGAAGACAACACAGAGTGGAGCCAACAGAGAAATGACAGTGGAATGTTAATTGTATAATCACAGATATATGTATATAAGACACCAAAGATCAGAGTCTCTGACTTAAGTGCTCAAGAAACTGACTTGACGTCATCATCATTTCTATGATACTTTAAAATGTTGATATAAGTGACACAGCCAAACAAGACTTAAAAAAGTGAGAGGTGTGTGGGTTGTAAGGCCATCTCTAAGAATGAAACCTGAAAAAGCAAAATTTCTGTGGTCAGGCTCCGAAAAAAGAGCCTTAAAATGAAAGAGAGAGAGAGAGAAGAAAAGAGAGTGGTGAGCAAAGGGGCTGGAAGAAAACAAAAGTTTTTGTCCTGGAACAAAAGGGAAGTGAGTTGCAAGATATAAGAAGTTCAGTCGTGTCAGGATGGCCAAATGGTCTAAGGCACCAGACTCAAAATGTAGGAAGTTCAGGATAATGTCACAAAAAGAAAAAAACTCAATAAGTCAAGGCCATTGTGTGTCTTACAGATTTATTCTCAAAACAATTATTAGTGATCTAGGGGATTATGGTGTCTTTGGTACATCATTATCAAAAACATAGACACAGGAAGAGTAGATGAGAAATTGGAGGGCAGTGTTTAAGTATAATCTACTCTTTCTACTAAAAGTAGACTGGAAGTTAAGAAGAGATGGGAAAAAAGAGATTTTAAGCGAAGGAAGAAAATTTTTACTTCAAAACTGAAAAAAAAAGGAAGTAAGATTATCACCCAATGGCTAGTGAAATATCAAATAAGAATAAAAATTATGAAAAACAATCTAAGCTAATTTAAAAAAAAGAGTTTAAAGAATCAACAAATGTGTTGATGAGTATTAAAATAAAAATGGCATATTTTGATAGGTTGAAGCCAGTTTACAGATGGCACTGAAAATCAATGAGAGATCAGATCTGATCTCCTATTTATTTTCTTTGAATATATGAGGTTGGAAAATAGTCATACCTTTCCAGATATGAATATCTTTTCTTTTTGGGGAAATGTTTAGAAGAGGCACATAAAGACGGAATCAAGATGGCAGAGTAGGAACACCCAGAGGTGAACTCTCCCCACAAACACATCAAAATTGCAACTAGTATAGAGCAACTCTTGCTGAGAACAACATGACAATTAGCAGAATGGCTCCTCTACAACTAAGACTGTAAAGGAGGAATTACACAGAGTTTGGTAGGCAGGGAGGTAAAGTGATCCAGTTGAGATCTATGCCATTAAGCAGGGAGGGGTTTGAGCCCCATATTAGGCACCTTGGCCCTTGGGTCTGGCTCCAGTAAAATAAGTCCTCTTAGCTGGTTAGAAAGCCAGTGGGACTCAGTAGAGAGATGTAAGAAACTGGGACTCTGCTCTTAGAGGGCATGTGCACAGACATGGCTGCTCCCAGTCCCAGTGCAGACTCAGCAGATTCAAAACTGCCTGGTGCTCTGGCCAGCTTGCCAGGACAGCCCCAGCATGCCTCACCCCAACCGCTCCAGCCTGCAGTGGGTTCCTGACCCAGTCCCTCCTGATCCAGCACTGCTCCCCACTAAGGGAGATTGCCCTCACCAATGAATGCATGTGCATCCACACTGGGGAGAAAGCAGAGATAGATCAGAAGTGCAGCTCCAACACCACAGGCCCCTATGTCAACTCTCACCAAGGTGGAGACTGCTGTTGTCATTGTATGCACACATGTGCACTCTGGGGAAAATGCAGAGCCAGCTCAGAAGTACATCTTCAAGCCCTTGGGCCCTGAACCCACTCCAAACAAAGGCAGGTACCACCATCATGCAAGGAAGAAGCCTAAATCCCTCGGGGCTGCTGCTCAAGCCCCATGGCCCCCAGCCCCTCCTTCTGATAGGGAATGAAGACCGACGAGCCTGAGAGAAGGCCTGGCCCGCAGCTCGCCCTGGCTTATGCACTCCTACTTCAGAGCTACTTCCAAGCAAAAGTGCACCCCAGGAGAAGACAAAGTCCATTCTCACTTCAGATCCAGCTTTTTCACCAAAGCCACTGGGCACACACAGACTGCCTAGGGATGCTCTCACATAAGTACACTGCTTCAAGACTGAGATATCCCAGTCTTGGTAACAGTTTTACCTAATTTTATCTTGGTTGTAACATATACAAATAAATGGAATTATATCCCATGTTCAGAGATTGAAAGAATTAATATTGTCAAAATGTCCACAGTGCCCAAAGCAATCTTGAGATTTAGTGCAATCTCTATCAAAATACCCATGACATTTTTCACAAAATGAAAATAAATAATAATAAATTTGCATGAAAACAGAAAAGACCTTTAATAGTCAAATAAATCTTGAAGAAAGAAACAAAGCTGGAGATATGCTTCCTGATTTCAGACTATACAACAAAGCTATAGTAATCAAAAGAGTGTGGTACTTGCACAAAACAGATACAAAACAATGAAGCAGAATAAAGAGATCAGAAATAATGACTGGATAAAGAAGATGTGATATATTTGTACAATGGAATGCTATTCAGCCATAAAAACCAACAACATGCCATTTGCAGCAACATGGATGTTCCTGAAGAATGTCATTCTAAGTGAAGTAAGCCAGAAAGAGAAAGAAAAATACCATATGAGATTGCTCATATGTGGAATCTAAAAACAAAACAAAGCATAAATACAAAACAGAAACAGACTCATAGACATAGACTACAAACTTGTGGTTGCCAAGGGGTCAGGGGGTGGGAAGGGACAGAATGGGATTTCAAAATGTAGAATAGATAAACAAGATTATACTGTATAGCACAGGGAAATATATACAAGATCTTTTGGTAGCTCACAGAGAAAAAAAGTGACAATGATTATATATACTTTCATGTAAAACTGAAAAATTGTGCTCTACACTGGAATTTGACACATTGTAAAATGATTATAACTCAATAAAAAATGTTAAAAAAAAAGAAGTAAACTCATGTACCTGTGGTCAATTAATCTATGACAAAGGAGAAAAGACGTTCTCTTATTTAAGTGATGTTGGGAAAACTGGATGGCTACTTGGAAAAAATGAAATTAGAACATTTTCTCAAACCAGGTACAAAAATAAACTCAAAATGAATTAAAGACCTAGCTGTAAGACCTGAAACTGTAAAACCCCTAGAAGAAAACATAGATAATATGATATTTGACATATGTCTTGGTGCATTTTTTGGTTTTATCTCCACAGGGAAGGGTAACAAAAGCAAAAATTTAAAAAAAAAAACCTAATCAAACATAAAAACTTTTGCACAGTGCAAGAAACCATTGACAAAATGAAGTTATCCCACTGAATAAAAGAAGATATTTGCAAAAGAACTCATGCAATTTCATAGCAAAAAATCCAAACAACCTGATTAAAAATGGATCTAGATTAAAAAGAGGATCTATATAGGCAATTTTCCAAAAAAGACATAGAGATGGCCAACAGATACAAGAAAAAAATAAACATCACTAATCATCAGGGAAATGCAAATCAAAACTACAATGAGACACCATCTCACAAGTCTCACAATGGGTGTCATCACTAAACTCCGAACACCTTTCCCATTGCTCCCCATACCTCAGACCACCCTACTTCTTTATTGCTTATCCCATAAATATCCAGGATCCCCTTGTCTTCTGGGAGATGAACCTGGGGCTTGTTCTCCCGTCTCCTCCCTTGACTGTCTTATGAATAAACCTTCTGCTGCAAACCTCGGTGTCTCAGAATTTTGGCTTGCTACCTGTCAGGCAAAACAAATCTGGCTTGGTAACATATGTAGGAGTAACTTGAAGGGTTCATGTGCACAGGATCCCAGAAGCAAAGCTACAATGGGGGCTCAGTTTTCTCTAAGGACACTACTGTCTGTCACTTTATAGTCATCTCTCTAGGGTGACTGTTTCCATCAGCTCAAGACACAATATAGCTTATGCTTAAAATACATCAGCACCAACTTGAAAATTCAGATAGTGAAAATCAGTGCAGTGTAAAATTGTTCTCTTTGTCTTTCAAAGAATTTTTGTGTTGCATTTTCATAGGGATTTCCACTTTGAATTAATTCAATGTATATCTTTAGAAAGTAGGGTTTTTTTTTTTAAGTGCTAATTTTCTAGTTATATATGTGGCCACTGAGTAAATTTTTCTAGCCAGATGTTGACTTGAAACAAATAGATTGCCAGATTTTTCTCCAGCAGAGATGGGTTTGGGGTGGGGGGATCAGCAGAGAATTTCAATTCAGGGTCTGCGAACAAAGAGCCCATGGCTTTTTATGTCCTTGGCAGGAAAGAAGAGTCTTTCTTCCTATTGGGCTCTGTTATCCTCACAGGGCAGGACAGCTCCCCTTTCTGTTCTCCAAATTCCATTTATTTGGGGTATATTTATTAATATTTTACATAGATAAACAGAACAGAACAAAACAAAAAAGACTTGCTGCTGAAAACATCTTTAGTCTTATTTTTACAATCTCTAACCAATATTTTAAAAACAAAGTGCCCCAAAAACCTGTGTGATTGGGTCCTGTTTAAATGGTCTTCATTTTAAATTGGTAGCTTTCCCTTCTTTTGCTGACTTGGCTGGTTTGATTTTAGTGCGGCCCCTATAATAGTGGTGCCTATAGCACATTGTTGTATTTTAGATAATTCATGGATATTATAGTTCACGGTGAGAATTTTTTTAGAAAGAATATAATAATAGATACAGCTGTACATCTTCTCCTGTGAGTAAACATTGCAGCATTGTGGAACAATGCACTTTTAAGACAATTCTCGACACCATTTTAGACCTAGATATTGTATAGTTTTTGATTCTCTGGCCGTAAGTGTGAAACATGTTTCTGTCTGTCCTCACACATTACTTTTTTTTTTTCTTTAAACTGTCTTCAGACTCACCTCAGTTTCTTTGAGATCAAGTTCATACATCTCTTCAGTCTGTCTCAATCCCACCCCTGTTTGGGATTACTGGATTTACATACTCATATGTTGCAACCAAGTTACAGTTCACACTCCAGTAGACAAGATTCTGTTTCAGTCTTTGCTCTGTGAGAATGCCTTTCTTGCCCCTTCTGCTCCTTTGCCCCAACTCCAGTCCAGCATCATAGCTAGCTATTAGAGACACATCTTAATTATTTTTAATGTTGCACACAGTAGTTTTTTTAATGCATGTGATTTTTAACCTGTCATTCCTTATTTTCAAGAACATTTGCACTACAACTATGCCCTTTATTCTCAAATGCCCATCTGTTCCTGCTGTTTATTTCTATACTTGAATAGTGAGTGACATCATCATAATTTCCATGGCAACCAACAGCATTGACATTAAAAGATGATACAGCCTTCAGAGAGCATAAAAACAGCAGAAGCTTGTGAACTGTTAATAAAAAATAAAAGTCTTCGGTTCATGCAAATGTTTCTAATAAAAAAGGAAGAAATGGCTGTAACTCTTTGAAGGCATATATACACTGCAGTTCCAAAATTCTGATGAGTCCAAGAAAATCTTTTATGTACTAAATGGTGTTAATATTTCGATGTTGGTATCATCCCAAATTCTATACAAGCACTCCACTTTTCAAATTTTGGAATGAGAAATCACAAGGGAATAAAGTGGTACTTATAAAACTGCCATCATAAAATTGTACTATAATTCATGTGTTTACTCAAATCACCTCTAAGTCTTCAAATCTAAGCTCCTATAGAGCTAGGCCTTGACAACTGTGCCAGATGCGAGGATGATGTTAGAAGGAAGTATCAGGACCTGAGAGAGTAAAATAAGCTGTGAAATTGAAAGGGTGAAAATGTGAAAGCAGAAGGCCTGAGTTAGTCAGTTATATGATGTACTTAGGTTATAGTCAAGGCTGTGTGTGTGTGTGTGTGTGTGTGTGCGCGCGCGCGCGTGTGTGTGTGTGTGCGCATGTGTGTGTGTGTGCTTGTGTATTTAAGAGACAAACTATAGCACAATATGATGGGAAACATAAATAAGAAGGCTGGAAAATTGGAATGGAAGCTATTTACCTGAAATAGATCACCAGATTTTTCTCTAGCAAAGATGGGTTCATTCAGGATGAGCAGAGAATTGCAATTTTGGGTCTGTAAACATGGCAAGCCATATACAATCCCCTGTGTGGCAAGGAGGAGAGAACACTTTTATAGAGAGAAGGAGGGTGGGAGGGTTATAGTAAACAAAGAGACCATGGTTTTTCATTGGCAAAGTCCTTGTCAAGAAGGAAAAAAAGTTATTCTTCTTCCTGTTGGGCTCTGCTGTCATCACAGAGTGTGAGAGCTCCCTCTTCTGGTTTCCCAACGCTATTTAATTGGAGTTTCTATTCATTAATTTTCTGTATTTCCCCCTTTTGATAAAGATACTTCTCTGAAGGCATCACTGATCAAGATTCAAGTTCTCTGCTTCCAGGAGCTTCCCCCTCAATGTCAGGAAGGCACTTTCCTAGGTGTTTTGTCTCACATTGGAGGTAAACTGCACATATTGGAAAACTATTAAGATCCCATTCAAGTGACAGGTAGGACGGGAGGGAGGCACTTTTTATCTAGAGTCTGTATGTTATCAAAATCATAGATATTGAAGAGCATCTGAAGCAATATGTCATCATCAAAGGTTTGACAGACAAATCTTGAACAGTCCTGGTTCAGGTATCTTGGGAAAGCTGTTTTATCATATGCTGTATGCTTCAATTCCAGGAACCCTTTACTTTCAAACCACCGGAAAATATGCAGTTCCAGTAAGATTTTGGCACTTTCTTTAGGTGTGTCATGAGAATCCAAGAGTCTTTTCCTTGGATTTTGGCAGCACAAGGGTTTATTATCAGTACTTGTTAAAGGACTTTCAGGTGAGATAGAAAAGAGTTCTTCTGGAGGTGTCTTTTCTAATAAATGAAATCTCCAGGTTTCAAAGTGTGATGCTTAAGGTCTTTATTTCCCAAGAACACGCTGTGAAAAGATTATTCTACCAAACATGGTTATTTTTAATAGAAACAATTAGGCCTTTGCAATTTTGGAACAGCTCTCCTGTGATTAATTATGGATCAAAAGAAGCAGAAAGCCAAGTGCATTGGGTGTGAGGTGAGAGTTTATGGTTTCCAAAAGGAGTGGACCTGAGATTCACAAGTTGAAAGGTCTGTTTGAATTTTCCTATGATATGTGTTGTGAATTTTACCAACATCAGCTGAAGAATTTCTTCATAAGGAAAGTGGTAGTTGATTCAATAGGGGCAAATAATTATTGTTTCCAGAATCTGTTCTAGTACCCCTAGAGAGGAAACAAACAAAAGATGTGAAGAGATTATTTAATTCATTTGGTGGTTAATTTGTTGACTACTGTCAATTTCTAGAGTTTTTTGTTTTTTGTTTTTTTCCTTTCTGGAGAGTAGAATTCTGGCATGATTCTTTCCTAAGAAGTCATAGTCTAATAAATGCATAGAGGTGAAGGAACTAAGGAGGGAAAGATGTGTGTCTCTCAAAGGACCTAAACGAGAATAGATTCCAAGAGAGGAACCTATTGAAGTTCATTAGAAATCTCTACTATTTGAACTGTTTAATACTCCAAAGCAAGGACTGTTTTATAGTCCTGGGTTGAGCACTGAGTGTGTGGCTCTGGTGTCAATTAGGACTGAAAGTGATTTATCTCCCATCTAGAAAGATGTTTCACCAAATTGATTAAGAAGAGGAATGGGGAGATCCCCTGTAGCTGCTTGGAGCCTTGTCATTGAGAATTGAGAGGATGGTGGAAAGACTGATTAGAGGGCTATGGGTTCCTAAAGCACCTGAATTTGTAGTAATCATTTTTCCAACATCCTGGCTCTCTGCAATAATAGCAGAAACTAAGAGGTTTTTCTGGTTTCATTTAGGAGACTTCATTTGCTGCAACTGAGGAGTAAGAATTTTGGAGGCCTTCCTTTGATGTGATATCTAGAGCTGGTTTTCCATGTTAACTAAAGCTGGAGTACACAAAATGTCACATGCCATCGTGGTCCTTTTCATCAGTTAATCTTAAAATCTTATTTTGCAAAAAAGCAATTTTAGACTCCTGATAACGTTGGGAAACCTCAGAATACCAACTGAAGTAAGCATTCCACTTCAAAAACTGGAAGGTTTTGGCTACTGTTGTCCAATTCAATTATCAGGAAAATAAGTTTGGGGATTTGAAGAGTTCCCCATAATGGTCAATGATATTCTAAATTGTCTTTGGTCAGGTTGGTCCATTTAGTTAGAAATATAGATGAGGAAGGACTATAATTTTAAACATAAAATCAGCCAGAAGCAGTCCAAGGAAGTAGATTGTAAAAAAATACCTTTGTGGTTAACTGGTTAACTTTTAAATGGCAATAAAAAGATCATCAAAGCTGGCAAGTGGACACCATATCTGGGGTTATCTTCATGGGAAACTAGTGGAAGAGAATGCATTGGTGGAGGCGACACCACAGTCATTTGAAAAATTCAGAGGAAGTCCCTATTGTAGGACTATGGAATTGGTTGACTGGTGCTGGGGTCAACTGATGCATTGGAGAAAGAATAAAAGGTGGGAGGTGTAAAAAAAAAAAGTAAGTCTTTGCAACCACTAGATGAATCATTTCTGGAGATCTAATGCAGAGCATACTTATTATAGACCACAATATTGTATTATAAACTTTAAAGTTGCTAAGAGACTAGATCTTAATTGTTCTTACCACAAAAATATTAGTAATTATATGATGGAGATGTTAACTAATGTTATGGTGGTAATCCTTTTGCAATATACAAGTGTATCAAGCCAACACATTATATACCTTAAATGTTATATTTCATTTTTATCCCAACTGAAAAAGAAAAAGGTAAGTCTGAAGGAAAGAGGGCATTTTTGGAGATACATAAAAGGTCTCATCTCCTACATGTTACCAGAGGGCATAAAAACTGAATATAAGGACAGAATTTTAATTATAAGGGTAACAGGGCTCCAGAGGATGTTGAATTCTCAACTTCAGCAAGTTGGCTACAATAAGCCCAGATGAAGAAGAAATGAGATCCACAGAAATTGCATGGGGACACTAGAAAACCTAAATTCTCATATCCTTGTGAATCCTCTGGGTGGGCAAGGGTGCCCGTGACTTTCTGTTAAAGCCCAGTACTTCCCTTTTGCTGGAAGATGTTACCATGAACAATGTCTTGCAGGAAAATGAGTTACTCCACTTCTGCTTCAGGCCATTAAAACAATAACTAGGGTTACCTGATCACATAATCTGGCTAGGGAAGTGCTGAGCCTGTTAAGAGGCAAAAGGGACTATATTTCAAAGAAACTATGGGAGCTAACAAATATATATGGAAGGAGCCTGGAGAGCATGTGTGGGCCTGGGTTCTGAAGTCCTGGATCATAGAGGAGCAGAATGTAAGTTATATGAGGAGGAGTTTATTGATATGGGATTACTTCCTTGATACTGGAATTAGCATTCTGGTAAGGACCCGAAGAAACTGTGCTTTCACACTTCTAGAATGGCTTGGGAAGTTTGGAGAAAAGTGATGATTAACACTAAGTAATAGAAATGAGAGAAGTGCCTTGATAAACAGTAAAAAAATAAAAAATAAAAAAATAAAAAGTTTCATCAAATTGGGTGAATATCCTAAGAGAGGTCTGAAAACTCACCATCTCTGTTCCCTGGATTCTGGGAGTGGTCTGAGATCACTCTGTCTGTCACAGCAGTAGGCACCGTGCTGGAGAAAGATGCAACATCACACAGAAACTTAGTGCTGGTGTTCTCTGCAAGTCAGAGCTAAGAGTAGATGATGTTGTTATAGAAGGCAAGAGGGCTCAAATAGCAATGGGGTCCCAAATAGCAATGGGGATAATAAGATACCAAAATTTTAGAGGCTGTATGTTGGTGCTTAACTATCAGAAGCAAGGGAGTTAGAGCATAGTTACTGTAATGAGTGGTAAGATTAGATTGGCAAGATTACAATGGCAATTTCACATTTGGGAATATAGATTCAACACATTCTTCTGAGTGATGTGGAATGCTGCCAGCTTTCAGTTAGTCTAAGAGCCAGAAAGGGCTTTGTAGCAGATTTAAGCCATCTGAATTGCACCTATTAAAAAAAACAGCTACTGAAATGCTACTGAGTCCTGGAAGAGAAAAAGTTTCCAACTATGGGACATCAGGTGAATATGAAGACAGAACAGTCTGTCATGGCCTGAGTTCTGTCAACGCCAAGTCCGCTTCCCAACAGAAATTCATCTTAAGATAGAAGTAGTATCTCCAGGATTGAAAATAAGAATGTTCTAAGTTCACAAAGAAGCTGCACAGGTAGGTAGTCTAGAACCCAGTGTCATTAAACATCATTGCACCAGTGACTTTCCCTCAGCTCGCACTTGTGTCCAGATAAGGGGATGAGTCCCCCTTATAACCAAAGGATTGAGGAGGAAATAGGCCATCTTTGGGTAAGAGATGGTTTGACTTAGTGATTGCAAACTAGACCTGGAGTCTGCTGCACTAGAGCCCCTCTGTGAGTGGCCCTGAAAGACAATGATTAGGGTCAATGTGCCCAATGGCTAGATCATTGGGTAATGTTCCTTGTCATCAACTTTATGTTAAAAGAGAAGTTCTCAGAACTAATAATATCTAGTTGCAGATTTATGAATGGCTTGGCTGGCTGATTAGAGAAAAAGTAGAAAGCTTATAACATTAGGGACAAAGATTACTGGAGAAAAGGCCAGTGTGGAATCCACATGAATGGACTTTGCAAAATGCAATGATCTTTGTATTGTATGTTAACTAAAAATCACCATGGAAGAGGCACTAAACAACCAAGAAAACTAAACAGCTCCTTTTTATCAGTCTCCAGTACTGGCATGATGGCCATAGGAATGGAGTAATTTTAATCATGGTGGCAGAGATATGGACTCCACATAGACCTTACAGTTTGGGTCCTAGTCAATAAGGCAAATCTAGTTATCACTGTTGCTGAATATCTAACCTGCCCACGGCAGAGATCTATGTTTGGCACTTCCCTTCAGGAGACAAATCATCTAGTTGGACCCTGTAAACCCCAGTGTCTCACCTGGATTCACACATGTTCCTGATTCAGGTTGGCCTCTTCTGCTCTCAGAACCTTAGCTAGCACCATTATCTGGGTGCTTATAAAAACTTTTTGGCAAAGGACCTCACGTAACATCTCATCAAACCAAGAGATCCAATTTACAGCAAAGGAAATGGACACACGGGAGAGGTCCACTGTTTATATCAAACATCGTGCCACCAGAAGCCACTGGTTCAATAGTCTGGAGCATGGCCTCTGAA
Source organism: Vicugna pacos (assembly GCF_048564905.1). NCBI lineage: Eukaryota > Metazoa > Chordata > Mammalia > Artiodactyla > Camelidae > Vicugna > Vicugna pacos. The sequence continues at coordinate 5,741,267 of NC_132994.1, read as the reverse complement.
GGTGGAACTGACCTGCTGACTTGGAGTTGATACTGTGAGAATGGAGTGACATCCTCCAGGATGCATTGTGCCTCTTAAATCAATGGTTATAATAAGTGTCCAGTGGGTACAAAACTAGGTTCTGGGAACCTAGTGGTAAAAGTAGGAGTTACATCACACTTAAGCACCTGCTTAGGGAACTTGGACTTCCCATGCCAACTCTGTGAGCTTAGGGATGCTCACTGTTAAAGAGACATTATTTCACCACAGGATATAGTGATAGTTCTAATAACTTTAGGTTGTGAATGCTGCTTGGTTAGTTCAGACATTTCGTACCAAGAAACTTAGGCAAGAAAAGGAATTATTCTTCTGTCTGGAATAATTGACTACAATTAAATTAAATTAAAATTTGAGGATATAGAAGGAGAAATGTGGCTCTTCAGGTGACCATTTGGGGCATTTATTGGTATTACTTGAGGAAAGTTTAACAGTAAATTGACCACTGTATTTGCCATGACCTGAAAAGGACATGATATCCGAGAACTTAGACCATCAGAAATTAGGTTCTTAATCATCCTTCTACAAAGGTAACAGCCTAGATCAAGACAAATCTTGAATAAGGGGCACCTATATCACAGATAGGTATCAGTTAAGGCCTCTGGTCCAGTGGAAGTGGTAGAGCAGGTAGGTGGGGGTTTACACTTCATCCCATTAACCTTCTTAAAGTTTCCTCAGAAGAGGAGACCAACCAGAACCTTGTTGCTTGCATGTTTTATTATTGAGCAGAAATTGACCTGAGTGGAGCAAGGGTTAGGCTGATTAAAACTGGTAGATCACACTGATCCATCCCTTGAGGACTAAAGCATTTACTCCTCCAGCGGCTGTGTATGTTGAAGACTGACATCTCACAGCTAAATTACTTTCCAAGAAATGGGACCACCATCAAGCTCATAGGCCTTCTCTGGAGACACCCTGATTTCAATGACTGGTTTATACTGTGGTATAAAGAATGAGACCCCTGTCTGATTGCAGGATAAGCCTGAAGGGCAATAATGGCTCCAGGGATTTCCATGACATTGGCGGAGGCTTTTGTGGAAGTTTATTCCAGTTTAATTCCTTCCTCTGTGTAACCCTTCTTTCTTCACTCCCTCAAAGGTGTTGATTTCAAGGACACTCCCATCAGACACTGAGTAAACCTTCTGCATGGGCTCCCAGGTGGCCCAGTCTAAGAAAGTTGTCTATGAAGTTAGTCATTAGATGTGTATATCACGACATAATGTATTTTCTTCTACTGGGAGAGAGTAAGCACAAACTCAGCCTACTCCAAGAGATGGAGATTCTTATACTAGATGAGGGTTTGCATTACATGACTTGTAAATAACCTTCCAATTATGAATTACTTTTCTGTGTGTGTTAAAATAAGAATGACATTTTCCTACAGACTGAAAATATTCCCCCTTTTTCCCCCACATTAAACTGAAACTTACAAATCAAATTGTTATGTTAGCACCCCAAAAGTTAAGAATTTGGTAATTTATACTCAAACATGCATTTTTAGAAAAAATTTTGTTCACATTTAACATAGAGATTTACATATATTTTTTAATCCCTCTCTCCTCCTATTGGTGCCACTATCAGCACTTTTCTTTCCTAGAGTTGTCAGGCTTCTATAAATACAGTTAACTACTTGACTAAGGAAATAAACTTGAAGGATGGTAATTTAAACTTCAGTTTACATGACAGGGAAACTAATGAAAGGAAGTGAATCAGGACTTCACAGCCATGTGGCCTGTTTGCTGACTCAAATATATTTTGTTTTACATGTTCTTTCCAATGAAATGTTTTCTTTTTCTTCACATTGTAATAGATTTATGATTGAAAGAGATATAATATGGTTATCAAAGGGGAAAGCTGGGGGAGGGATAAATTAGGAGTTTGGAATTATCAGATAAAAACTATTGTATATAAAATAAGTAAACAAAAAGGTCCTAATGTATAGCACAGGGAACTACATTCACTATCTTGTAATAACCTACAATGGAAAAGAACATGAAAAAGTATATATATATATATATATATATATACACACACATATATATATGCACACACACATATATATAATATGTACATATATTATATATACTTATATATAACTGAATCACTATGCTATACACCAGAAAGTAACACAGCATTGTAAATCAACTAAACTTCAATTAAAAAAAATAAGTTATAAGATATAACTCCAGATACATTCTTACTTATAAAAAATATTTTAACTTTTCTAATACTTATAAAAATATATGCTCTGTCAAATTCATAATCATGTCTTTGGTTCAAATCAGTAAATATAAAAAATTGTATTTTCTGGTTATCCTGAATATGCATATTAGAAGAATATTGTATTAAAATAATATTTAATCTTACCCTTTTTCTCTATGATCTTTCATTTGTGTTTGCCTTATTTTACCCCAAATTAAACAAACAGATGCATTGTATATGTTAAATAAAATATATATGGAGAAAAATGCAATAATAGTGAAGTTATTATTTATTAAAAATTCATATACATCTATAACTGTTTTCTTTGAAGAATATATTTTATTAACATGGGAAAATCAAAACCTGAAAACTCAAAGGACAGCGAAATTGTGACATGAGGAAAATCTACAAGTCGATGCACAAGTTTAAATTTTCAATACCTGGGAGGACTATGGGTTCAACATAGAAATTATATTAAAACCCTTTTAGATCACACTTATGACATACTACATTTGTGGGCTGAGACTCCATCTCTGTTATAAGAATAAATAGAGAAAGTAAAAGAATTATAATCTTAGATCTCACTCTATGGTTTGTTTATAATTTATTTATAGCTTAAGATGTAAAGGTGTCCAAAGTTAAAGGTGTCCAATTTTTTGGGCTTTCCAGCCAAAAACTATTCTCTGTACCTGTATACTATTTTGTAACCAAAATGGCATAAATCTCAACACAAATGAAAGATCTCTCAGCCTAATCGGAGGTCAACAAAATAGTACAGGCCAAATAGAAAATATTTTAGGCCTTATGGGCCATATGGTGTCTTTTGCAACTCCTGCATTCTATTATTTCAGCATGAAAGCAGCCACAGATATTTTCAAAATGAGTGAATATGGCTGTGTTTTGATAAAGCTCTCTCTGCAGACACAAGCAGTGGGCTGGACTTGGCCCCTGGGACATAGCTTAGTCTAGACCACTGTTGAATTCTATCAAATTAAAATCAGGCTCAAAGCATTAATGTTTTTTGTTTGTTTGTTTAACTCTGTAGTCATTTTTCCTTTACTTATAAAATAGATTTTATTATATCCTCCTTTTTGTGTGTATTCATAAAAAGTGATTTGGCTTTATCTATTGACAAATAATTCCAAATAATCTTCAAAACTGAGATGAAAAGATTTTACAATTAGGACACTGGGATGAGTGAACGGTACACATGTGTTGAAGGGAACTGAAGATTGACAGACAACTTCTATAAATTGGCAGTCAGAGGAAAAGTAACAGAAAGAAACAATGTCACATTGGGGTGTCTTTTGAGATGTAATGAAATTCAGGCATTTTGTAGTTGTTATTTCAACCTTGCATGCCTGTGCTTTTTCATTATGGCAAGGCAGAGATGTTTACTCTTCCTGAAATGCTGACACTGGTCCAAATTTAAATACCTTTTACAAGTAAGAAATGCAGAATACATTTCTTTTGCACCTTCAACAGCATTCTTAATGAGCTGTTAATGAGCTGTCAATCTCTAATGTATGCTGAAAAGCAATGGCAGTGACTGAGGATTCTAGAAGGAGAAATGTGTTATGTCCCCAAAACATGTTCAAATACACTTTTCCAAGATTTATAATGACTCTTAAATTATACTTTTTGTGTCATTTGTAAATTAATTAGCAGTGTTTTTGAAGATCAACTTACGATCTTAAGTGTTTTTCATCGCACAATGTTACTCTTTCTAAGATGAATTATTATTCTTTAAATTATTTAAAATGATTATTTATTAAGGAAATAATAACTCTGTGCCAGCCAATGTATTCTCAGATGTTATAGTCTATTGGGGAATACTCTGAGATGTGTAATTATTTTAATAATAGTAAATAATATTATGGTTAACACCTGGCTGAGGGATGGGGGTCATTGAACAAAAATGCCTTAAGGTAAACATCCTGACTGTACCTCAGGCGTCCTCAGGAAACTGCTGAAACGAGTCTAGTGGAATTTATTTTTCCTAATTCAGACGTACAAACAAAACGTGAATTTTGTTTGCTTGTTATTTATTTTTTTTTTATTTTGGTAAGCCCACCAAACATGAGATCTATATTCTTAAAATGTTTAAAGTATACAATATAGTATTTTAACCATAAATTCTCTAGAATGTATTCATCTTGCATAATTGAAACTTTGTATGATGATTGATTAGCAGCTCACTCCCCATTTCTTCCTTCTGCCAGCACCTGCCCACCATCACTATGCTCTGATTCTATGAGTTTGCTTTAAATTCCTTACATGAGTGGAATCAGGCAGCGTTTCCCTTTCTTTGACTAGTTTATTTCACTCAGCATAATATCCTCCAGGTTTATTCACGGTGTCACCTATGGCAGAGCTCCCATTTTTTTGTTTGAATAAATTCTGGTGTATGTATATAACACATTTTCTTTATTACTCATCTGTCAATGGGCATTTAAGTTGTTTCTATGCCTCGGCTATTGTGAACAATGATGCAATGAACATAGGAGTGCAGACATCTCTTTGAGATTCTGATTTCAACTTTTTTAAATAAATACCTAGTGTAGAATTGCTGGGTCACATGGTAGTCCTATTTTTAATTTTTGAAGGACCCCTCATTCTGTTTTCCATAAAGGCTGAACCATTTTGCGTTCCCTCCAACAGTGTGAAAGGGTTGCAATTTCTCCACATCCTTGCCAACCCTTATCTTCTCTTTCTTGATAAGATCCACCCTGACGGGTATGAGGTTGTGATTTGTGCTTCCCTGATGATTAGTGACATTGAGCATCTTTTCATTTATCTGTTGGCCATTGTATGTCCACTTTCAAGAATCAACTATTGACGTCTTTGGCCCATTTTTAATTAGATTATTATTATTTTTTGACTATTGAATTTTAGGAATTCCTTATATATTTTGGAAATTCACCTCTTATCAGATATATGGTTTGCAAATATTTTCTCCTATTTCACAGGTAGCCTTTACACTCTGCTAATTTCTTTTTGCTTTATTTTGTTTCTTTGTTTGTTTTCAGCTATGCAGATGTGTTTTACTTTAATATAGTCCCACTTGTCTGTTTTTACTTTTATCACCTGTATATGATAAACTCGTGATTTAGTCTTGGTAGACTGCATGTTTCTTGGAACTCACCCAATTTGGGGCATATCATTGTTTATATGACTGTTTTATTTCTGTGACATCAGTTGTAATATTATTTCCCTACGTATAGGCTGCATTGTACCACTTCATTTAAAACCAAGCTCTCTGTAGTAGTCACTCACCAGTTTGTATAGAGGACAGAAGGAGGAGCATGGGGTCAAGACAACAGTCTCTCTGAGGAGGTAGTTGTTCTTGAAATGGAGCTTTTTGTCCCATTCCCTGCCCCACAGAGGTACAAAAATTGTGGTTGATGGAAACACTTTTCTGATCCATAACATCAGAAGCGTAGAACAAGAAGCAGAGGAGAAATTGCAGACCCTTCCAGGGAAAGGGCTCTCCACTGAGTCCTGTGACATTTCTGCAGTGCTGGTCTGCATGTGTATAGATTGACGTCCCTGAGCCATAAAGCAAGAACACACAAGATTAAACTGTCTTTCTAGTATCCCATCCGAGAGGTCTGCCTTCTGTGAAAGCAAGAACTCAGGACGTCTCATCCTCACTCACTGAACAGCCAGATGAAATACAAACGGGCTATTTTAAATGCCCACTTAAAACCTACAGCAACAAAGGGAGTTCCCACATGCTGGAAATGAAGAAGATGCTGTTATAAAACAAAAGTGAAGCCACAAAGCTTTGGGGGATATTGAAATGAGCTGCTACCCATCGGCAAGGCTTTGACTAATCTTGTAAAAGATTAGAATGCTGAGCCCAAAATTTCCTCTCCTGTTTGGAGCTGAAACTCCAGGGAAGGGCAGAGGGTCCAAAATAATTTCACCACCTAGACTAATGACATGTCAAGGAAGTAGGCCAATTTAGACTGGGTTATGTGCATGGTAAAAAGGATCACTGGCAAGAAATGAGAAACTCAAGCTACGGTATGGTACTGGTAGAGGTTCCTGTACAATTAAGTTGTTATTCAGGTAACTGGAGGAGAGATACTGACATCTTTTACATAGTTAGTAAAAGTACACAATATCACAATAGAGTGGTGTTCCAGGCAAAAGAAACTCAGAATTTCCCCTATTTTTACAGCATGTGACACTATAGAGATAGACAAGTTGGAGGACAAAGAGAATCTCGTAAATTAGGAAGCCAGCTCGGCAGTACTTCACAGTCTTAAGTTACAAGCACAGAACGGAACAGATTCCATGAGAAAACCAGGAGATGAAACAAACATGAGATCTGACATCTAAGAAACAGGTCTTATAATTACATGAGAGACACTTTAAAATATGTAGATTAAGATATTCAAAAATATAACTTAAAAAATAGAGTCAATAAAGCAAGAATAGTGCATTTTGAAATAGCATGTGAATTTGAAAGTAACAAAACAGAAGTTCTTATTTAAAAATTCTCTTAACAATTGACACAAATATTAAAGTTGATTGGGTATATTGTGCAAAGAGCTGAAAATAAGAAGCCACCAGAACATGGCACAAGAATTAACAGGTGACCATTAGCAAGTTACTTAATCTGTATTTTTTTGATTCCAATATGATTCTTAGGAGTTAAATATAAAGGGCTTACATGGTTCTTGGCACATATTAAGTGCCCAACAGTGATAGCTGTTATTATGTGTTATTATTAAACTGTGCTTCAAAAGATAAAAGGGTGGGTAATGGAGGACAGAAAGAGATGATCTTGCATTAATCTATACTGACCTCCATTAGGACACAACAGAAAAAATGGGGGCTGGACAATGTTTTTGTTTTTTTTTTTTAACATTTTTTTTACTGAGTTGCAGTCATTTTACAATGTTGTGTCAAATTCCAATGTAGAGCACAGTTTTTCAGTTACGCATGAACATACATATATTCATTGTCATTTTTTTTTTCGCTGTGAGCTACCACAAGATCTTGTATATATTTCCCTGTGCTATACAGTATAATCTTGTTTATCTATTCTATATATGCCTGTCAGTATCTACAAATTTTGAACTCGGGCTGAACAACGTTTAAGTGATTATGGCTGACAATTTTTCTGAATGGATAATTTGAATCGTAAGATTGAAGAAGCACTAAATTTAGACATATTTTTGTGATACTACAAAATATCAAAGGTAAGAGGGAAAAAAAAAGATGCTATAAGGTACAGAGATACTAAATACAAAGGAATTACAATTAGAGTTCACATCTGCTTTTTGAGTGCTAAAGGACAGTGGAGCACTTTTAACTGTAGAAAGAAAATAGAATTAAATTATATTAAATATATGTCAATCTTGTGTCTCTGCTAGTTTCAGCCTAGGGTTTTTGGTCATCTGATCCTTCAACAGGACATGCTGTTGGCCCACTGGAGTGACCATCTCATGCTGATAGGTCCTAAAGTGCAGGGGCTCACAAACCACATGGATGCCTGAGCAAGACACACGTGTGCCAAAGCATCAGACAAAACCCTACGAAGATACAACAGCTTCTTTCCTCAGTGAAATTTCTGAGGGCCCAGTGGTCTTTTAAGCTGTCTCCCTCATAACCTAAGGGAAAAAATACATACTTTGTATAGTTGATATTTCTACCTACTGCTATTTTTAATAGGGACCAAAGTCAACAGGATGTTCTCTAGACTACAGGGCAAGGACTTGGCAACTTGGCATTGACTCAGAGGAACAGTGGACCAGTGGACCAGTGCAGGATGATATGCCTTACAGACACTGTGGAATGAGCCAGTATAAATGTTAATGAAGGCTCCCTAGCATTTTAGGGTAAAGCTTCAGGTTCTCTTTAATAACTATTAGTTGGGTACTCAAGTACATGTGAAAATACACTAATTAAGTTATATTGATAATATTCAAATTTGAAACACCTTAAGTATAAAAAACATACACACAAGTTTATTATAAAGCAGTAATAAAGAGGACACTAATGAACTCATCTACAAAACAGAAATAGACTTGTAGACATTGTACAATTTTATGGTTACTGGGGGGAAAGGGGGTGGGGAGGAATAAATTTGGGAGTTTGAGATTTGCAAAGGTTAACCACTGTATATAAAAATAGATTAAAAAACAAATTTCTTCTGTATAGCACAGTGAACTAAATTCAGTATCTTGTAATAATCTTTAATGAAAAAGAATATGAAAATTAATATATGTATATATATGCATGACTGGGACATTATGCTGTGCACCAGAAATTGACACATTGTAACCGACTATACTTCAATTAAAAAAAGAAATTAAAAAAAATTAAGCAATAATATATAACAATTACATATGTATATTTATATTTATCTATTTCCAAATATCATTTACTCACACAGGATGACCATTTCTCTAAGGAAAAAATGTTACACAACAGTATCACATACAGTATGATGTCAATTTTAGAAGGTACGTGGCACATACTAGCGAATTATTCAATAATATCTACCTAATTACTGATGAACAAAACAGCAAAATCATTACTGTATTCAAACAACCCAAATACACATTCTTTCTCAAATAATTTCCCTCACTCAGTCCGCTTAGTTTTCTATTCCAGAGACGAATTTTCTCCTGTGCATTTGTGTCATTTTTTTTTAATATAAGACAGTGTATTTCCTGTCGTGTTCCAAACATCATATTTGCTCTTTCCGCCCACTGCAATCTGGTTTTCTACATTCCACTAAAATATTCGGGTAAAGATGTGAAATGGTCTTTCGGCGTCGACATTCAGGGAGCGCGGAGCCGGCTCACCGCGCAAGCGCGGGCCGTGCTTCTCTCCGCGGCCCTCCCTGTGCACCTGGGGTCTCCTTCCCTGGATGCTAACGCAGCACCTGACGTGGTCTGAGGAGCCGCGTCCGCGGCCACCTCTGCTCCGCCGTTCACGTTTGCTGCTCTTCCTCTGCCTGTTCCCTTAACGTCGGTAGCTTCCATCACATACTAATTTTCTGCCTTCATCCCTGCAGTGTGCAGTGTGTTCTCACTCTTACAGCTATCATTTCAAACACTGAGTAATGCCCAAATTATATTCCCACTGAGCTCTTTTGGGAAAATGTTTCATTGATTCACTTTGTTATCTTGCTCCACCTTCTGTATTTCTTTTCTTTTTCTTTTTTTGTCTGTCATTGTTTAATTTTTTTTCTTTCTTTTTTTTTTAATCGGCATATAGTCAGTTTACATGGATGGACCTAGAGATCATCATTCTGAGTGAAGTAAGCCAGAAAGAGAAGGAAAAATGCCATATGATGTCACTTTTATGTGGAATCTAAAAGGAAGACACAAATGAACTTATTTGCAAAACAGACACAGACTCACAGACATAGAAAACAAACTTATGATTACGGAGGGAGGGTGGGGAGGGAAGGGATGAACTGGAAGTTTGACGTCTTCTGCATTTCTGATTTAGTTAAAGACACCTTCCTCCCCTGACAAGCAAGTCATCTCCCTCCTGCCCTCTCTCTGGTGGCACATGAGGCACTTCTATTTCACTTCATTTGCATTTCTCTATTCTGTCCTAGCTTCCTCTTCCCCACAGTTCCTCCCTTGAATTTAAGCCTCATCATTCTTCCTCTGCATTGTTGCCCCGACCTCGCCATTGGAAGAGTCACCTTCTAGTTTACTGTCACTGCTCTGGAATTCACATTACAACTGCTAGTGTAGAAATACTGCAAATGCTAATCTGACCTTGACATGCCTGGACGTTAATCTGAGAATGCTGTTACAGATTTTTATTAAATGCGAAACATTTTTGCCAGAATTTACAAGAACCTCTGACCATCCACCTTTCCAGATTTAACTTTGTGATGATCTTCGTCCAAACTGCTTGTAGCATTCTTCATCCAGAATTATTTTTCACACCGCCTTGTCTCTTTATGCTAAAGCCTCTGCTTGAAAAGCCACTGTATCTTGCTTTCTCCGCTTTGTCATTTTAATGGCTCTTTTCCCAAGTCATAGGAAACTACTTTTCTCATATGATTTTATATGTGCTTATTTCCGTTGCTGTTTGGGCTTCAGTGTTTCCTCATGATATTTAAAAGGAAACTTAACTTCTCAGGGAAGACATCTCTAAACTCCATGCAAAACAAATTTTTAAGCGCTAGTCTTACCTGTAATCGCTAGACGGGTTGATCTCAAGAAGTAGACATGGTTTTTCTTTTGTCTCTTTACCTGTTTCTTTTCATGAAGTCAATCCTGGATTCAATTTTAAGTTAGTACTCCTTTTTTCTGCCTTGAACTCATATTAGACATTCTAGCATCCTGCAACCAAAAGGTTATCACAGCCCAATAATGATGAAGATCAAATATTTTCCCCTTTGATGTACAAATACACATACATGAACACCCTAACACACACACACACACACACACACACACACAGCCATAGAAAATCATATGGCTTAAGATTTTTTTAAGATAAAGGAAGAAAATAATGTTACATATTTATCAATATTCCACATTAGGAACTCAGCCAGGGTCTTTCTACCCCAGTCTATATATATAGACCATAGAAAGTATATTTTTTACATCCTAAATGTTGTAGAGACATACAAGATTTCTTGAAGATGAGTTAACACACCCTAAAATAAAATTACAGATTTTATTACATCAGGTTAAAAGGCTCTCGAACCTGACGGCTCAAAGTTTCATAGTGTTCCCGACTGAACTTAACATAACAAACATTTCACAGAATGTCAAAAAATATTTGGACACATTCAAAAACAAGGTCAATCTGATCTCATTTCTAAACGTAAGCCAAAGAAAAGGACACTGCACCACCAGGAAAAGAACCCAGTATGCTTCCCTCTGGACTCCCTGAGTGCCTCCTCACACTGACAAATGGCACATTTAGTACTTTTGTTTCTTTCACGTTCTAAATAAAAAATGAATAAGGCCAGTCATCTAATTGTCCCTGGTTCCTGAAGCATCCAGTCCAGAACACACCCTGCCTCCCTAAAGCCCTCCCTGGAATCACCTGGGACAACCTCGAACACTAGCAATCGGACCTTAGGTCCTTCTTCCTGAAAAGCTCTAAGGTTCCCCCTAGATGTGGTGCTCTTGACAAATCCCATTTTATTAATTATAGGTTTGTTCTTGGTGCTTTTTTTCTCAGGGATTTATCAATTGTATATATTAAGCAGTAGTGAATATAAAGTGCTGTCTGATCTAATGACCCAGATTTACTGTCAAATAACAATCTAATGATAAATTCTAGCCACTTCAATAGGCTCCTTCCTGGTCACGCTTCAACAATCTCTCAGGGGATCCTGATATACGGCAAATCTGGAGGAACTCTGGTTTAAGAGAATGCTTCTAGTTTAGTTCGAGCCATTCTCTTGTAAGATATGCATTTCAGTTCTGTTACCTGTGTGAATGAAAAATACTGCAAACCATATCAGTAAACAAAGAAGGCTGAAGCCATCAAGTCATCAGCGGCTGCCCCACCCCCCCCCCCCCAGTGAAGACAAGCCTGCAGCCACTCACAATGGTGCACCCTGAGGGGACTCGGAATAAGAAAGGACAGGATCCTGGCCCTAGGTAGCTAGGTGCTTGTCAAAGGAATGAATTCAATGAGCCCAAGTGTTTGCTTCCTCCCGTACACAGAAAAGCACTGAATTCTTTAACCTGAGATGCCTGGTTTTCTTTAGATAGCAAGCAATCTTTTATTGTTCCAACTACCTGGTCATTGTTGTAAAGCTCCTATGTATCCTAGCTCCTCCCCAACCTCTTCAGAGCAGTGCCTCAGAGCGATCTGAGGGGCTGTCACCCTGGCTTGAGTCCTCCCACCAAATAAAACATAACTCCCAACTTTTAGGCTGTGCATTTATTTCAGGCAACACCTGCCATGGCGTTTGTGCTGGGATGCGAGGTTCTTGTTGTCTCCCTTCTTGACTAAAAGCAGAAAGTTCTTGCATGATGCAATTGCTAAAAATCTTTTAAAGGCATCTCCATGGGCTGAATCTCAAGCAGATGGTTTCTGTAGAAGGCTTGGCTTCCCTTCAGTATTTTCTTTTACCGAAATTCTGAAAAGCCAACTTTAACAGAATTAAAAGACTGTCCCTTCATCTTCAGCAGCCTGTCTTTTCCTTCTTGGCTGCAGAAATGCTGATGCCCTCAGCATTCACTGTGCCCTCTGGACAAGAGAGGAGCCATTTTACCCCAATTTGTGTGAAGAGTAATTTCCTGAAAATACTTCTCTTCCTTTTTGGGCCCATTTAACTCTCCTATTTCCAGCCACTCAAAGGCCTTGCTGTTTAATGAGCTGGTGACTGATGAAATTTACTCCAAGGATGTCCTTCAGTTTACCATGACTCAGTGTCACACAGCTTCAGTTTTTGACTTTCATGAACCAGTATGACTCAGGAAAAAGATAGGGAACTGACACCTTACTTCCTTTTTAAATAAATCTAATTTTCCTTAAAAAATACTCTATTTTCTTTTATTTTTCTCTCTCTCTGCCCCATCCCAATGTGTGAATATTTTACCATGAACTAATATTTACTAATATTTAGAACCCACATACATATTTGATACTGCAATAGTCAAACTTGCAAGTAAAAAATTAAACATGTATATGGAAAACTGGCTCATTAACTGAACTTGGTATTGTTTAGCTGATTATACCAGCATCATTTTAATACATTTACAGGTAAGACATACAAATCATATTTATATATCAGGCTTATTGTAAACTAAAAATATTTATTGGGTAACATTAAACCTAACACATGTTTGAATCTCTAAATTGAGTGTATTTATAGAACCAACAAATCTTTTTTCTCCTGCTATCCTTTGATTTCTGTGTCCTCAGCGGCTTCAGATAGTCAGTAAATTTCATAACAGTTTGATTTTCTTTTCCAACAGACAGAATAAAAGTCAATCTTTTCTAAGTTCTTCTGTTGAAAATAAAACATCCAACATTATTGTGAATGCTATTGTAAGTCCAGTTTAAAACTTCAAAATTGAGGATAAAACCACTTGTTTCTAGAGATAATGCAAATAAAATTTATGGTAGAACCGCTTGAAAAAATAATCTTACTAAATTAAGGAAAGGTACTCAAAATGTACACACTGCAAAATTTTAAATTTTAAAATTTATCCCGATGAAAGCAAGAGTCAATTAAGATGAAAAGTTCTATTGGTAAACGAAGTTAAATTTTGAAAGTCAACATTTCAAGGATTTCAATCTATAATAAGACTTTTCGAATATTCTGTTTTAATTAGATAAATACACGTTCAACACTAATGAATCCCACATTGAAAAGGCCTATAATTTGCCAATCAAATTGGCAAAACATTCAGGAACTATGAAGAGATAATTTACTGATAATTTTGACTTGTAAAATAATTTTTTGAGAAAGGATATTTTAAAGGGAAGCAAAAACATAAAAACTTATTTGTGAAAATATTTTGGCTAAACTATTTACATGTTTCAATATAAAAATAAGTAGATTTACATGTTTTTATTTTTTACACATCTTATTACACATTTATTTTTTATTTACGTTTCGTTATGAAACATAAGTAGATTTACAAGTTTTAACTTCATTTTAAAATTAGCATGCAATTTAGAAGAAAATTTCCATTAAAAAAATTAAAATCATTGGTATTGACACTATTGGAAAAAATCCTCAAAAATTACTGCTGAACCTATATTAAAGTTTAATTTGAATGAGTATTAAAGTATGTGAATGTATATCAAGAATAGTTTCTGTATTTAAGTGTTTACATAATCAATGTTTTCCATTTTTCTTTAATTTGCATATAATTAAATTTTAAAAGCAATAATTTTATGTTTTTAAATCCTTTTTGAGGGAAGTATGTTCCAGACACACTGAATAACAGAAAACAAATTTATTGGTCAATAACATATTTTATAAGCTTTGTATAAATTTAATTATTTTTGTGCCTCCTTTACACTGTTAAAGCTGTCATTGGAAATAATTTATGTGACCATCAGCCTTAGTATCCAAAGTTTTCTGTGCAAACGGGGCACCAGGTTAATCACAGTGTCCATGAGGTCTGGTTGACTTCCGGTTCATTCTTACTCTATCAGGTTACCAACCCTAAACAGCAGTGTTGGAGAAAAGGCCTGGGACCCAGCTTCTCTTCAGCTACCTTTGAGGGATTATTTCGCTTTAGTCTCCTACTTTCTTAGATTTTGACAGTCTTAGATTCTCTTAGCTTCTTGATGTGTTTTAAAAGATATGTTTTAACACATGTCCATACATCTTTTTTTTTTTTTAATTTTCTTCAAGGAAATGTTTGGTTGGAAGTTCCTAGTCTGCCTTTATGAGATACTTTGGTATTGAACTGAAAACCATTTCCATTAAAACCAAATTATATGTATACACACACATACTTCACAATTTTTGCAATGTGATCTTCTTTAAATTTATTTTTTAACTACTTCAAACATCTTTTTTTTTTAATGAGATTGATTTATTTTTCGGTGAAAGGGAGATAATTAGGTTTGTTTATCGATTGATTGATTATTTTTGATGGAGATACTGGAAATTGAACCCAGGACCCCGTGCATGCTAAGCATGAGCTCCACTACTGAGTTGCACCCTCCTACCCTCCTTCTCAATATGAGCTTAATAATCAAACTGGATGCATGAATGGTGTATATAAAACTCTTGGGTGCACTGGAAGGAATGTGATACCAGTATATTTTTTGTTGTTGTTCAGTGTAGTAATGGGTTTTAAAAAAGCCATTTATTTTGCAAAATTGTAAACTACTCTTTAGGTTGAAACAGAATTTTTCTCTTTTTGATGAAAGCTGATTCGTTCATGTGTAAAATCATGAACTTGAATGCACAAAGTTCCTTCTATTTAAACCATTGAGATAAATGATCACTTTGGAACTGTGAATCAGGAATATGTAAATATTCTTATTAGTTCTTCAAATTTTAGCTTTTTCTGTGTTGACTGGACCCTTTTCGTGCAGGGGAAAAGGACTGACCACTGTCCCCTGGGAAACCACTCAACTGTAACCTTCATTCTCCCCTTCTCAGTGGCTCTTCTCGGTGTCCCTTGCTGTGACTGACTGTGTCCCTAGAACATATGATCAATCCTGGTCTCTTTATCCACAAGAAGGCTGTGATGCAACGTGAGGCAGTCACACATCTTGAAGAAAAGGCAATGTCTGGTTTTGTTTTAAATTAAAAATGTGAAAAATTTCAATACTAACCCATGTCCCTATTTTTAGTATAGAAAACTTGATTATGGCCAGATCCTGAAAATTCCTGATACACCCCATGAGAAAATTCTAACCTCCTTTTCTATACTATTAACACTAATAGTAAGTGACAGAGATAATAATTATGTTATTATCAGGATGCTCAACTCGGCACTGCAGAAGTTTCAGACCAGAATAATTTTCTTTATATATCCACTCATCTATGGAAGTATATATAATGGCTTTCTTCCAAGGCATTCAAAGTTCCATACTTAATTCTCTCATTTACTTCCAAAATGAGGTTTTAAAAATGAATCACGCTTAGAAGTAAAATTCAAAAAACAGGAAGTATTTAAATATCAGCCAAGTGAAATGTATTGTTTTGACATGTTGGTGGCTACAGCCATGGGTTTGCGTTCCTATAGTAGGAATGAGAGAAGAATGATTCCAGTGTACTTGTCCTCTAACCTGTTACAGGTAATGTCTGCATTGCGACACAATTATGTATTTGGAAGCGGCACACTAAATGTAAAGTGATCGTTAGATAAAGAATCGCACACTGCTAGTAGTTTCTGCAAGATTAAAAATAGCATTTGGGTGTTTCAACATAGGTTATCAGCTTGGTGGTTGCCACTGTCTCTTCTGCCAATGTCATATCATATAATAAAAAGCCTTTGTGATATAAAACCAGTAAGTTAAACAAAAAAGAATTTTAGGAGTATTTAATTTTTTCAGCCTGTAAATGGTCAGGGGTCTTTCGAGAACGTGTTAGGTAGTTAGGTAAGTGGGGGAACCAGGTGGATAAGGTGGGTTAGAGGAAGGATGGTCCAGAAGATGACAGTATACCCACCTGCAGCATAAAGGGGCTTTACTTCGCCTAAGTGAGTGCCAGCAAGAAACTTGACAGCCACAACAGCGCAGTATCGACAAGGACCCAATAGGAAATGACCCAATGCTCATTGTAATATAATTAGCATTGTGGTTTAGGCATCCCCCCCACCATGGGCTTTTCTGTGTGCACAATGGGTAAGGGCATACACAAAAGGGGACAAACGTGACTTGGCACCCCGAGGGCAAAGCTGCCAGTCAATCAAGAGACCACCTCAAAGCCAGGATATAAGAGAAGGAGCAAAAATGACCACTGCTTTCTGGCCTTGAATCAGCCTGCCTCCCATTCTCGGAGATATACTTTCTCTTTGCTAATAAATTCCTTAAGTCTTTTGCTACACAACGCTTTGTCTCTCCTTTGAATTCTTATCTTTCAGGTATGACAAGAACTGGGTTCTTTTCCCTTCCCCTTTTGAGATAACAAACTGATCAAGGATAGAGTTGGCCCAGAGTCTTATTCGATATGAAGGTTTGATTTTTTTTTCTGTATGCATTCAATAAAAAATAGATTAAGTGACTGAATTTCCAGAGGCTTTTATATAGAATTGAAATAAGTTTCTGACCCTCTCCCAGATTCTTTCGCGGTCAGTAGAGTCTCCCCTGCTAATAAACCTAGATATTGGCTGATATCTGCCAGGAGAGTAGTTAAACTCTTTGAGCAGCTTCTCAGTGGGTCTATGATTTTTAAGTCACGGTGTAATGGAGTGTATTACCATTTACCATATGATGAGATAGCCTGTCTGTCAGCGGGGAGCTATTTAAAGTTATATATAGGTCAAATGAGCCAAAAAGAGCAAAAGAAGATCAAGAGTGTTGAATATCTCAAAAACGAAAAGATCAAAATATTTTAGATACTAGCTGATTTCTTCCAACGTTTGTTTTTAATCTATTGATGAAATTGATTGTGAACCACTCAACACAATTAAGAAAAATGTATTTCAAGGGCATGCATTGTCCCTCTTGAATCAGTCATACGGTGTACAGATCTTATTTCTACAAATAGTTTTATGTATTACTAGTCCTACTTAGTAACGAAAGGTGTCTTAATAATTCCAATATCCACTTCTGGAATCTAATTATGTTTTCATCTCATTAAAAATCACCAATTCTGAGTTAGTATTTTGTAGCTAAAACTACCATTTACCTACCAGTCACTGTTTAATTAAAGATGCTAAATAAATTATGTTCAATGATGAAAAGAACGTATTTTTATCTGTATTTCCAAAGGCACCTTTACTATTATGAGTTCTGTACTACCTTGCAAAACATGATAACGTTTGATGTGGAAGTGACTGAAGGTTTTAAAACAGGAAATATTTTACTTTTCTTATTTTATAGTTAAGTAGTCTGAAAAAATAAGGAACAGGAAACTACATTTTGAAATTATTTAAATACCTCTAACTCCAGCTGAACACTGATATTTAAAATATAAATATGTCTCTAATTAGAGATTTTCTTTTCACCTTGCAATAACTTATCAAAACAAATATTATTCAATGTTCTTTTCATATTTGGTTATACAACTTATTTTACTGTTAATAGTTTTATTTAAATGATTTTAATAATGAATGTTTGATAGAACAACTAATGTATATTTAAAATGAAAATAAATATTAAAAGGCTCCATGTAAGAAAAATATGGAACACTTAGCAAATGTCAGAGAAAATCTGCTCTGAGAATAATTCTTTACCTTTTCCAGTAAAGAATGGCAAATCCTGTATTAGGGGAATGTTAATCTTGTATCCCACATTCTCAAGACCAGTTTTAAATCAGCTGCTGACTCTTTTAGTTTCAATTTGTTACTACTATCTCCACTTCTAAGTAAAATGCTTTCAGATTATTAATACAAATGTAATACAACCTGCAGGAAATTGCACAATTCAATTCTTATCATATCTAGAAAGAAAACCTTCCTCCTACGTCTTGACTCTCTGTGATATATTCTGTAAAATCATGTTCTATACAAGCATTAGTCCCTGGGGGAGAAAGAGGTCTAAATTCAAATCTTATATTTGATATTTGAATATTTGAATAGTACGAAATTGGAAATGATTAATCTATTGGTAAAGAATCTAAATATAGTATGATAGCTTCACAATTTTAAATACTATGCAGCTTTTAAAAAATGACTGATATTGGTAAATGAGAAGACTCATATTTATAAAGCCATACATACTCTGTCATTTATATCGTAAGGCAGAATAATTTGAGTCTGTATGGAATTTATATGTAATACACTCTAATACGTATGTATCCACAGCTATAGATAGACATGTATGTATACTATCATGCTATACTATAATATAGTTAATAAACCTCAAAGAATAATGTAGACAAATTTTCAGTTAAAACTAGGACTTTTATTTGGAGAAGGATATAAGGGAACATTACTCTGATCTCTCATATTTTGATTCCTAAATATGAATGTTTTATGTATTGAACACTTACTATAAAAGCGAAATAAATAAGACACAAGATCAGTAGGACTATGTGTTTAGAGTAAAGAGTCTAATGATAACAGGAAAAGTGTTTCTGATAGAAAACCATTCAGGTTTCATAAGAACCCAGTTTGATAACATAGAAATTGTACTAGTGAGTCTATTATTAAGTGTGAGAGAAAAAAAAAAGAGAAAAAAAAACCTTTGGTATTTGGAGTAGAAAAATAGAGAATTGGAAATGTATATACAACTTTAAAACGCTAAGAGATCAAGAATAAGGAAGATCATTTCTAGCTTCAAGGAACTTCAGAAGCTGAAGAAATGGGAAGGCAGCCACTGATAATGACCTCAGTTGCCAACAGCACTTAAGTGGGTGATTCTTAACGCAGAATGATCTGAAGCTGCTGGTAATATTCCATGTCAGCTAACTGTTGATTCCCACACAATTACTCGCTCTTGCATGAGTGTTTCTCATTAGCTGAACTCTTAGTAGGAGATTCTGGGAAATACAGCCTGAGAACTAACTGTCAGAGTAAAGAAAGGGACAGATATGATGCTAAACTAATCACAGACAATCCAGCACAGATAGAAGGAGGGGTAGAAATGTTAGAGGCAAACATCCCTGTTGATTGTAATTCAAGAGCAAGTTTATGTAAAGATAGATTAAACATACTGGAAGCTGAGAAGATGAATACATCATAGTACATATAGCTAAACTTTGACATATAAACATCATTAAAAAGTCCACAAATATTAAGTGCTAGAGAGGGTGTGGAGAAAAGGGAACCCTCCTACACTCTTACTGGGACTGTAGTTTGGTGTAGCCATTATGGAAAACGGTATGGAGATTCCCTAAAAACCTAAAAATAAATGTACCTTGTGATCCAGCAATCCCACTCCTGGGCATATATCCAGGAAAAACTCTAATTCAAAAATATACATGCACCCCAATGTTCATAGCAGCACTGTTTACAATAGCCAAGACATGGAAACAACCTATGTGTCCATTGACAGATGACTGGATAAAAAAGTTGTGGTATATTTATACAATGGAATACTACTCAGCCATGGAAAAGAATAAAATAACGCCATTTGCATCAACATGGACAGACCTGGAGATTGTAATACTAAGTGAAGTAAGCCAGAAAGAAAAATACCATATAATGTCACTTATATGTGGAATTCAAAAAAATGACACAAATGAACTTATTTACAAAACAGAAACAGACTCACAGACACAGAAAACAAAACAAACTTGTGGTTACCAGAAGGTAGAGGTTTGGAGGGTTGGGTTGGGAGTTCAGAATTTTTAGATGCTGACTGCTGTACATGGAATAAGCAACAAGGTTCTACAGTACAGCGCAGGGAACTATATTCAGTACTTTGTAATATCCTATAATAAGAAGGGATATGAAAAGGAATACACATACACTATATATATATATATATATAAATTGAATCACTGTGCTGTACACCAGAAATTAGCACAAGACTGTAAACCAACTATACTTAAATTGAAAAAAGCAGATTATATCATTTATTCAACAATCATACAAATACACTTGGCTCCTTTATTTTCTCACTATATAATTGCTTATTTACTTGAATTATTTTCTGCTATATTGTCTACAGCCTAGAGTCCAGAATATAAACTTTATGAGGGCAAAGAGTATGACATTTAGAGCTGTATAACCTAAGGGTATTTGATTAATAAGTATTTGTGAATGATCATGTCCCTACCCATAATTCTCAGGATGAAGTTCCAGCTCTAGTTGGCCCTGATGCAGCCCTTTCCGACGCGGCCATTGGATTCCACTGGAGCCTAACCTTTCACATTTGGTTTTGGATGTTCCAGCTATAATGAAATACTTGCAGGTTCACAGCAGCCCTGTCTCATATACCTATCTATCCTGGAGCTCGCCTCACCCAGCGCATACACACAACCAAGACAATCCTTTATGTAATACTATGAATGACCTCTTATTCATCTCTCGGTTTAAACATATATTTATTTATTTTTTCACAGTAATTTTTTTCCTGACTTCCCAAACTTGAGTTAATTACCCCTTTCTTCTGTTCTTGTAATTAGCATCCTATATCCCCTGAAATAAGTATTTACACAATGAATAGAAATCTCCTGTCAGATTGCCTTCCCCACTAAATTGTGTTTGTCTGTAACAGAGAGTATATTTTGTTCACTGTTACATCTGAAGAACTTAGCACAGTGACTGGAAGAGTGTAAATGCCCAACATCTGTTTGAAGAATAAATGAAAATAAGTGTTTATTGAGTACCCAGTACTTGTGGTTTGAAAAAATGATAAGTCAGTCATCCTGCACTTAAGAAACCCATAATTTGGCCTCTGCTTTGAGACCTAGAGTATGAAATACACATTGTAACTGGATTGAGGTTTATTATAAAATGAAGCAAATGTCATTGCAAGAGGTTAAAAGTGTTTGGATTTTTTCAGAATGTCAAAATAAGGTGTTGAGCTTCGTCACTTAGATGGTGATTAGAGCATCTAAATGTATAAAACTCATGAACTGAAGAGTCAGTTTTAACAAGGGACTATATGTTGATCTGTCTACTTTAAGCAGTTGGGAGATATTATTTCACACCTGCAGCATACTCTTCCTGTTTTATATTTTACTAGTCATCTTTATTACCCTCTCACGTAACATTAGAGACAATTTTCGTTTGTTAGGATGATTTTCATGTGACATTCTGAGTCTAAATAGTCCCTTGCTCTTCAGAGATATGGAAGGAAAACAACTTGGTAAAATACAAAATAAAATTTTTATTGAAATTTATTTTTTATTATCTACACAATAACTTTTCTTCTAACCCTTTGTCATGGTTACTTGGAGATCTGATTGCTTAGCTGAGAACAGCCTGCCTAGGCAAGGAGTTTACTAGAATTTGATACACACAAAAGTAACAGACCTGCCCTTATTCAGTGAAGGCTCCCTTTGCTTGTATCACAAAGCAGATAATATTCTAGAAATAAATATATACTTTATACTTCTAATAATTAATCATCAAAATCGTCTTTAACTAATGCAATAATCCCCTATTTCCCTAAAGTTACAGCTGTAATATGGTAACAAATACATCACAGCTTTTTGTTGTTTGAACTTGTTATCTGACATAATTTCAAACTTAAAAACGTTGCAAGCACTAGAATGGTACTAAGAATATCTGTATACTCTTTACTCACATTCACCGAATGTTAATCTGTGACCACATTTGCTTTATCGTTTGCTCTGCCTTGCTCGCTGGCTCTCTGTCTCTCCTTATATTTAAAGTTAAGTTGCACACACCGTGGTCCTTTCCCCTCAATACACTGGTTTGTAATTTCTAGGAATAGAAAAATTTTAAATAAAACTGCACTATAGTCATCCATTCAGTAAATTGAATATTGATTCCAGTATATTATCCAAATTCCATTTTGTCAGTTGATGCCATAATGCTGTTTATAATGTATTTTCCCTCACCAGTACAGGATTCAGTCCAGAGAGATGTACTGTATTTAGTTGTCATGTCACTTTGGTTTCCTATAATGTGCAATATCTCCATAGCTTTTCTCTGTCTTTCCTAAAATTGATTTTTTTAATTGTACTGTTTCCTTTTCATTTTTAAAAAACAGGACATGTTTCATTTGGGGTTTGTCCAATGTCTCCTCATGATTATAACCAGGTTCTGTATCATTGGCTGGAATCTGATGACATTGGGTTTTGTCCTTTTCAAGGCATAACGCCTGGAGCCACACAAAGTCCATCTCTCCCCAGTGGTAATGTTAATTCTCATGAGTTTCTTAGGAATCGTCTGATTTTTTTCATCATATTCATACAGCTAATTTCTCCCTTATAGTGAGTTAGCAGTTTTTAAGGAAACATTTTGAAAAGATGCAAATAGCCCGTTTATCATTAATTTCCCTCTAGATATGACATCCACTGGTGATTCTCAACTCCATGGTGATTGCTTGAGCCACTCAATGTGATGTAATGTTGGTTTTTCAACTCTATTTCCCTCTTCTGCCTCAGTTGTATATTTATATTCTTATTGATTGATTGATTGATTGATTGATTATCTTTGTGGACTCACTCGTCTTTATTTTTAATTATTTATAATTCATTAATATATTGAATTATTTTGCTCCCGAAGTTCTCCCAGATTTGGTCAATAGAATGCCCCATTTGATTATTAGTATTCTTACCACTTAATTATTTTCTAGAATAAGGCATTCCAAGCTCATCTTGTACAAACCCTAACCCAACCCGATAAGATAAATTTCTCTTAAGATCCCCAGTTCCTTTTAGTTGAAAACAGTATTAGTGACTAAGATCGGGTTCTAGATGTGATCATTGCTACTAGGATATTTATTGTTGTTACTTCGTCCTTTCAGGGGACAGAGCTAAAAATATATATAGATGCATATACATATAAACATAGCACACATGTTCATCGCTTTACAAATGTACATATGCCCATGCTTCTTCACACAGCCATGTATATACATATAACTGTACATATACATACATACAATTCTGCATAGACATATTTTAGAAATCATGAGTTTCACTGACACCTTCAACTCCAGTGCATCATCACATAGTTCTTTCTTGTTTCCTACATTTCATATTGTCATCTTTTTTTCCTTAGTGAGAACCTTGCCTCCCCAAAGTCTCAACACATGTCATCTTTTGCTCTATTCTGCAATGTATCTAAAACTGTTTCAGATTTCTTTGTGTATATCTCTACAAAAAACAAACATACTAAAAAGTTTCCAAGATTTGTTTGCAAGCTTCCACTCCCACCAGAACTTAGGAGATACTGTCAAATAATAGGTCATCAGACTATGTGGTTCTTTTCTTTCTTCCTCCATCCTTGTCTTCCTTCTCTCCCTCCCTCTCTTTATCCTTCTCTCTCTCTCTCCCTCTCTTCTCTGTCTTTCTCTATCCCTTTCTTTTACTCTCTTCAGTATTGTGATGGTGTTCATTTGAAATACCTCTGCATACACTGAAGTTTGTTTTCATTTCTACTTGTACATCCTTTGCACTATTATTGATTTAATTTGTATTGAAAATGTAAACCCTGTAACATGCTTACAAAAGTCAAAACAAAATAAAAATAGGTGTCTCTTCTGCTTTATTTCTCCCAATCCCTTGTAGGTAAACAATTTAATGCCTATCCACATTTATCTTTAGAAAGAAACATATGCCTTCACGGTATTCCATTTTTCTTGCCTTTTATATAAAATATATTTATACAAGGGTGTATATATATATATGTTTGTATACATATAGATAAATGTTTATTAACAGGAATATATTTTTACTTGAGAATTTGTCCTGTAACTATTTTCATATCAGTTCACAGAAGTTCCTTTTGTACAGCTGCTTATGGTAACTGTACATTCTACAGTGAGTCTATGTGCCATAGTGTATTTACTCAATGTCTTATGACAGCTTTCTAATACTTTGCAGTTACAAATAATGCCCTCCTGAATAACTTTGTGCACGTGAATTTTTGTAATGTTGGACTTGCGTCATCAAGATGCATTCCTCGGAGTGGGACTGCTGAGTCGAAAGGTGAGGGCATCTATAGCCTAGCTCAGATAGATACTGCCAGACCGCTCCCCAAAGGGACTGGACCAATTTTCATTTTTGTCACACAAAGTACATGAGGGCCTGATTTCTCACAGCTTTGCCAGTTCTCAAGCTGCTGTTATTTTGCTAATCTGGTGGGTGAGAAATGGAATTTCAGTGTACTTTTATCACACTTCTCTCATTATAATAATTTAACCTCATTTCATATGTTTAAGGGTCGTGTGTGTGTGTGTGTGTGTGCATTTGTGAATTGTTTGTCACTGCCTTTTCCTTATTTTCTAGATTTTTGGATTTTTTAATCTCATTTTTTTTGATGTCCTGTATATATTCATGATAGTAATCCTGTATCTGTGATACATGGTGCAAATATATATATATGTTTTTTGGTTTGTTCTTTGTCTTTTGATTTTACTTCTGGTACTTTATACCGTGGGACTTTTTTTTTTCCTTTCTTTTTAGTTAATTAAATCAATCAATATTTTCTTTTAATTGCTTTTAGGATTTCAGTAATAATTAAGAAGACTTTCCCTTTATCCAGGTTATGGTAAAAAAAGAAAAATCACTGATCCATTGGAGGTTTTTCTTGTGTATAGTGTGAATAGTTTAAACTTTTTCCAAAAATATTCAATGTTTCCAACATCATTAATTTTCCAAAAAAAAAAAAAAACCTTTGTTCCAGTGATTTTATGTGTAATCAATTATCTTCTAATATGTTTTCAAAAATCTGTAGTTGACTGTATTTCAGGACTTTCTTTTCTACTCCACTGACCATTCAGTTTATCCATGCTCCAGTTTTAATTGCAGTGGGTCTGTAGCATGTGTTCATATCTGTTAGGGTACATTGGTGAAGACCTGTTTGTCAGCACTTGTGAAGAACCCCCACGACACTCCAATAAATAATTAATGGGCTTGTGGTGGAGTAAGGGTTTTGCAATCACAAGGGAAAGAGTCAGTGAAAACTGCAGTAAGATTTACAGAACTGAACTTTCTGTCACTTATTTGCAATAAGACGTTCACAGGGGAAGAGTGGAGAACAGGTCAGAGGCCCTACTGGGCTGATGAGAATACAGGAAGTTAGATGGTGGATAGTATGGAGAGTGAAATGAGCTGTGAATTTTTGAGTTATTGTCCTCACCAGGGATATCGAATGCAGCTGTATACTCTTTGTGTCCTTTCCAAACACAACTTGATCGCTGCCTCTGATACATTTTAAGAATGCAATATTGTAGAACAAAACGCAGTTTACAGTGTCACAGAAAATCCAAATAAAATATAATGGCTCTCGGGAAAATAAGTCAAATAGGAAAGAAACATATTGATCTAGAAGAAAGTTACTAACACCAGTATAAACATTAGTGTGTCTGATGATCACTGCAGGATATAAGTGTTAACGCTGGATTGTAGGATTGTATGACATAGACTGAATTTATATTTAGACCTCAGATCTTAACAGAAGGGTTTTTTCTTTGAAAAGTACTAGAATATCATTTCCTTTTGAAATGTACTAGAATTTCTTTTCCAGAATTAGCCAAATGGATAAAATATTACTCCTTCAATTGGTAGTACCAAATTCTACTTAATGAATTTCATTATCGAAGGAAATTAAATCTTGTTAAATCTTGACTTCTGTAAGATTAAAAGGAAAGTCAAAATGCATTTTCGTGTTTAAAGCTAACAACAAACTATAAACTGATAAATCTTAGCATAAAGCAAAATTAAAAATTAACCTGACTTTTTTAATGTCAATGGTCTGACCTTTACAAAACATTCTTTGAAGACTATTACGGGTATGAGACACATGAATTGCCACATAGTGTTACGAATGTTTTTTAAGTTCTTCAAATTCTTGGAAGAGAAGGTGCTAGACTTTTATTCCAGTTAATCAAAATGAATATGGTAGACAATTCACACTTTCCAAGTAAGTTGATTTTTTTTTACATGAATCAATAAAAAGTAACAGATGGTAATTTATTTAAATACAAATATAAAAAGTATATGCACAATTAAACTCTAAAGATCAGTTAGCAGACAAGAGAAATGATTTGAGATCTTACATAACATACTGAAAATACAATGTTTGAGATTTCTACTCTTCCATTGAGGGAAGTGAGAGTTAAATTACAATGAGCAATAAAGTAATTATCTTGTTATCTAATTATCTTCAATATGTTTACATTACAATCTTGAGAAATCATGCAGATAAAGTGCCTTTAGAATCTTGTTTGACTATGTCAATAGACCTGATGTGTGCAGGGACCTCAACAATGCTTATTTTAGTTTCTTGACACAGATATGTGATACTAGCAGTTAAAATCAGTTAATATATATTTAGCATTAATCCACGCATAACATAAGGATAGATTTGTAATTAAATTACTAAGAAATAATTTATCCAACATACTTCATGTTTTACATTTCAAAGAACAGTATACAAGGAGACAGTACAGTAGACATGACTTTAAGCCAAGATGAATTCTATAATAAAGCAGGTTACAAGTTGTGTGTATGAATGTGTTACAGTTACATTTTTGGTGATATTTATATCACTTTGGTGAGAGCTGTTTGTGCGAAGTTTGCTTAGGGATTTAAAAAGTCATGTGATTTAAAAAGGAAAGATGGACTAGGTTAGGACTGAAGATGACATTGAGTTGCATGTTCTGAAATTACATGTAGCTGTATTCATACAAGTTTTTGGCTTAAATTTAGCTTTCTCCCAGGTGACTGTCCTCCTTTCTTCATAGATAAACAGAGAAAATTAGAAATATCTATTTAATTACTTGGTAAATAGTCCACAAACTAGCCTGATCGACTGGACTGTGTTACACAGGAGAAATCATTTAGTAACTGGCAAATTAAAGATTTATGAATATTCTTAAAACGTGGATCTGTAGATTGCTTTGGGTAGTACAGTCATTTTGATAATGTTGATTCTTCCAGTCCAAGAGCACAAGATATCTCTTCATTTCTTTGTATCATCTTCAATTTCCTTCATCCAGGTTTTACAGTTTTCAGAGTATAGGTAACTTCCTTGGTTAAGTTTATTTCTAGGTTTTTTATTGTTTTTGATGCAATGGATATGTTTATGTCAGTTATAAAATTCTAGTTTTTGAGGTGAAAAAAAGTGAATGAAGGGCTACAAATGGCAAAATTTCTTTCTTTTTAATGGGTGAGTTGTATTCCATTCCATATATATGTTACATCTTCTTTATCCTTTCATTTGCTGATGTACACTTGGAATGCTTCCATATCTTGACAGTTATAAATAATGTTGCTCTTAATAGCAGGGTGTATGTTTCTTTTTGAATTAATATTTTTATTTTTCTCAGATATATACCCAGGAGTAGAATTGTGGGGCCACATGGTGGTTCTATTTTTAGGTTTTTGAGAAAATTCCATATTGTTTTCCATAGTGACTGCACCATTTTACACTCCCACCAACAGTGTACAAGGGTTCCCTTTTCTCCACATCCTTCATACATTTGTTTTTTGTGTACTTTTTCATAATGGCCATTCTGACAGATGTAAGATGATAGCTCATTGTGATTTGATTTGCATTTTCCTGATATTAGTTCTGTTGAGCAACTTCCATGTCCCTGTTGGCCATCTGCATTTACTCTTGAAAAAAGGACCGTTCAGTTCTCCTGCCCATATCTTAAATGTGTTGTTTGTTTGCTTGCTTTTTAATTGAAGAAGTACAGGTGATTTAAAATGTTATATTAGTTTCTGGTGCACAGTGTGGCTGGACTTGGAGGACATGCTAAGTGAAATAAGTTAGACAGAGAAAGACAAATACTGTAAGATACCACTTACATGTGGAATCTAAAAAAATACAACAAACTAGTGAATATAACAGATGCAGAGAAGGAACTAGTGGTTACCAGTGGGGACAGGGAAAGGGGAGGGGCAAGAAGGAGGGGGAGGATTAAGAGGTACAGACTATCGGGCATACAATAAGATACAAGGATGTGTTATATAACATGGGGAAGATATAATATATTTTATAATAACTACAAGTGGAGTATAACCTTTAAAAATTGTGAATTACTGTATTGTATACCTGTAACATACAATATTGTACATCAACTATACTGCAATTTAAAAATACGCTGTTATAAGATAAATACATAAATAAATTTAAAAAATGAAAAAAATACATAAAAATTTTAAAAGTGGTACTGAATATGTATCTCCTGGTAATTCTGTTTGACTGAAAGAACCAGAAAAAGGTGAAAGACTTATATGCAGAGAACTACAAAACACTGACAGAGGAAATTAAAGATGACTTAAAGAAATGGAAAGATATCCCATATTCTTGGATTGGAGTAATTAATATTGTTAAAATGGCCATTCTACCCAAAGCAATCTATAGATTTAATGCAATCCCTATCAAATTACCCAGGACATTTTTCACCAAACTAGAACAAACAATCCTAAAATTTATATGCAATCACAAAAGACCCAGAATTCCCAAAACAATACTGAAGTAACAAAATGAAGCTGAAAGAATAACCATAGCAGACTTCAGAGAATGCTACAGAGCTACAATAATCAAAACAGCATGGTATTGGTACCCAAAAAGTCATCTTGCTCAATGGAACAGAAAGAGAGCACAGAAATGAACCCACAAACTTCTGGCCAATTAATCTTTGACAAAGGGGGCAAGAACATACAATGGAGTAAAGACAGTCTCTTCAGCAAAAGATGCTGGGATAACTGGACAGCTGCATGTAAATCAATGAAGTTAGAATACTCCCTCACACCATTAACAAAAAATAACAAAATAACAAAATTGCTTGAAGACTTAAACATAAGACAAGACACTATAAACCTCTTAGAGGAAAATATAGCCAAAACATTATCTGAATATAAATCTCAACAATGCTCCCCTAGGGCTGTCTACCCAGGCAATAGAAATAAAAGAAAAAATAAACAAATGGGACCTAATTAAACTTATAAGCTTTTGCACAGCAAAGAAAACCATAAGAAAAACAAAAAGACAACCTATGGAATGGGAGAAAATATTTGCAAAAGATGAGACTGACAAGGGCTTAATTTCCAGACTATATAAGCAGCTCATACAACTGAACAATAAAAATACAAAAAAGCAAACAACCCAAGGCAAAAATGGGCAGAAGACCTAAAAAATCAATTCTCCAATGAAGACATACAGATGGCCAATAAGCACATGACAAAATGCTCAATATCACTAATTAGCAGATAAATGCAAATCAAAACTACCATGAGATCACCTCACACCAGTCAGAACTGCCATCATTAAAAAGTCCACAAATGATAAATGCTGGAGAGGGTGTGGAGAAAAGGGAATCCTCCTAAACCATTGGTGGGAATGTAGTTTGGTGCAGCCATTATGGAAAACAGTATGGAGATTCCTCAAAAAATAAAAATAAACTTACTATATGATCCAGCAATCCCTCTTCTTGGTAAATATCCAGCAGAAACTCTAATTCAAAAAGATACATGCACCCCAATGTTCATAGCAGCACTATTTACAATAGCCAAGACGTGGAAACAACTTAAATGTCCACTGACATATGATATGATAAAGAAGTTGTGGTATATTTACATAATGGAATATGACTCGGACATAAAAAAGAATAAAAGCATGCCATTTGCAGCAACATGGATGGATCTGGAGATTGTCATACCAAGTGAAGTAAGCCAGAAAGAGAAAGAAAAATACCGTATGATATCACTGACATGTGGAATCTAAAAAAGAAAAAGTCAAACAAACTTATTTACAAAACAGAAACAGATGCACAGATATAGAAAACAAACTTATGGTTGCTGGGGGGAAGGGCGTAGGAGGGGTTAAGTTGGGAGTTCGAGATTTGCAGATACTAACTAATACATATAAAATAGATAAACAACAAGTTTATACTGTATAGCACAAGGAACTATATTCAATATCTTATAATAACTTATGGTGAAAAAGAATATGAAAATGAATATATGTACATTCATGTATGACTGAAGCATTAGGCTATACACTAGAAATTGACACAACATTGTAAACTGACTACAATTCAATAAAAAATATATATACAAAAAGAAAAAAGAACCAGTAAAAGGCCAGTTAAGCAGATTGTTGTGGCATCAATGAACTGCTTTAAAACAATCAAAGTAAACAAACTCTACACTGACCATGGACAGGA
Source organism: Vicugna pacos (assembly GCF_048564905.1). Taxonomy (NCBI): domain Eukaryota; kingdom Metazoa; phylum Chordata; class Mammalia; order Artiodactyla; family Camelidae; genus Vicugna; species Vicugna pacos. Next base: position 5,710,673 of record NC_132994.1, on the reverse strand, counting down.
TCACAGAAACAGTGTATCAGCCAAATAGACTGTACCGCATACACTAGGAAAATCATCACATGTACAAACGTAGCTGATAAACTCAACTGCATTTTGGTTGTTTCAGCTGATTTGTTCTAGGCAGTAAATTTTGCATTGGGAGAATCAGGCTCATTAACTGTTAAACACTTTGGGGTATAAAAATTCCAGGGCTTCATTTCTTATGACAAAATTTAATAAAGGGCAGAAATTAACACAGCATTAATCTATTCTAGTGACAAGGATTGAAATAGAAATGAGAACTGAAAAAGTTTTTCTACTACTTGTCAGGGCCTTCTGATTATAATTCAATATTAGGCTCAATTTTTCTATGCCTCAATATAAAATCATTTGACCTATGGATTTTGTGACATATTGTACTTATCTGTTTATTCTTACATTTATTTATTAACTTTCTTGGAACTAAATTTCTTTCTGAAAACTCACAGCATCCTATGTAAGACATTATTAAACAGATGAGAATAGGGAACTAAAAATGAGGGAAGTAGGAAGAAAAAGCATTAGAATTAAGGTTATAATACAATACAACAACTGAATAACTGAGTAACTGAATGAGGATGAATTTGGAAAGGTGCTGAATAAAAGTCCCTGACAGATCCCGCAGTACCCTGATGATACGAGTCTGTTCCGATCCTTATGAGACATTTTCAGATTGCCAAAAAATTTAGGATAAGGACTGTCCGAGAATTTCTTTCATCTTGTCTTTTAAATGATTAAAGAGCACTGAAAAACACATATAATTATAGAAGAATCTTCAATCTATAACTGGCAGAAGTGGGGGACTGAATAGGAAGTATTGAAAATAAAGAATCATTCATATATAAATAACTTAAGTAACTATAAGTAAATTTATTATTATGTCCTGCTGAGATGAACATAATCTAAATCAATACTATTTACTATTATGAATGATTACATTTACTCTTCAAAAATTGATTTGAAGATCAGTTATATTTCCTAGATTGCCATATGATAACTATAAATTTACTTTTTGAATTAACTGTGACTCTTTATGTAAACATCATAGTTTCCTTATAATGTAATTCATTCTAAAATATATGAGATTTTTTTCCTGAATAATTTGCATTAAATGCACATCATAAAACCAACATTTTCAAGGTTATTCTAGTTCAGAACTGGCAGAATTCTGCTAAGTTTTGCAGTATTTTAATCCAGTTTGATCAGAACAAAGTATGTCTCTGGAATCTCCCATTTTTAAATGAGACTTGGATTACTACCAATTACCAATGTCTCTTTTATTTCCCCAAAACTCTAACTACGCAGTCCTTTGGAGGTCTTCCTATATTCTCAAGCAAAGAGATCATTTACTCTAACTCTTTAATTCTCAAGACAAGAAAAATATGGTCATTAAAAACATTCCTTATCCTCTGAGAGATACTGGTTCAGAAATGCTTTTACTGCAGTAAGATGCAAAAAAAATAAGGCATATAAAAGTAATGGAATAATAAGAAGATCAACTGGTACTGATGCAAAATATCTAATCCTATTTAGTTTGCAAAGGAAAATTAAGCCTAGAACTCATAGTCATTTTGGCCTTTTGATGTGTGTGGCAAATGCAGGGAGACGTGAAAGAATATGTTTAAACACATGGGAAAAGCAAAGGGTGAAAACTGGAGCTTTTCTTTGAGGGCTTTTCAGTCTATATCATGGCGAAAGGAAGGACATTTGATCAACTTGACTAAATAAGACTTTTAAAAACTTGAATACTTTTCTCCTTGACTCAGGAATGAACTCTGTAGCTGGCAGTCCTGGCTTGAGTCTGCAAGGTGACATCTCAGCTACTGTTCTAGCACGTCTCTTTCAGAGTTAAGTCCCCACCAGCCTCAAGCCACACAGTGGAATACTTTGCATCTACCATTACTCATGCTACTTTTTCAACGTGAAATATTCTCCTTTTCTGCCTTGCTCATAATTTTTCTCTTGCTACAAAGTAAGTCAGAATAACTGTTCAACCAATCACCGTATTTCTTCCCCCAGATCTCAAAGGGAAAATTAAAATCTTTTTAATCCCAAATCTCATATTTTGCACCTTTATTACAGCATCTTCTTCATTCTGCCTTGGTGTATAGCTAATTTTATACAGAAATTTCATCTCCATTTGTCTTTAAATTTGAAAGACACTAAATTCTCCATTTAAAAAAGTCGGGGATCTTGTCTTCATCTTTGTATTGCTGACAACACTTAGGATCAGACAGTAGATATGAAAATCATGACAATGACAATACCATGTAACACGTGTGGTATTTACACAGTTCCAGGCACTGGCCTTACATGTATCATCTCATTTAGAACCTATTTAATGCAATTTAGAATGATTAGTAATAGTAGTTGGCTTTTAATAAAGGTACTCGAAAGTCATGTTAGTCATTTGACTTAAAGTATAAATTAAGGCTGAGGTTTTATTTGGTTGGTTGTGAAGTGTCAATCCTTAATAAAATAATGTAGGGGACCGTCTTCATGGTGGATCAGAAAAGAGCCTTTGGAGAGGGTCTAAGCACATCTTGGCCATTAACTGTGTAATTGAATCAATGCTACCTAAATTCTGAGAAGTTATTTAATTCACAATTGTCTCAGTTGTTAAATGTGAAAGATAATATTTCCCTCACAGACCTACAAAGAAGAGAAAGTAAATTACTGCATGTACATTTCTTCAGATGTGTTAGACAAAAGGCATATCCTCCAAAAACTGCATCCATTTTTTTGTTGGTAGTGTTAGTTTTAATTATACATTTTTTGCGAGGGGGCTGAGGGCAACTCTCAATATAACTGTGAAAGAATTAAAAAAAAAATAAAGCCTTTAACTTGCTCATGTTTTTCATGTAGAACCACTTTTTCAAAGATATTTTTCTATATAAAGATATTTATATCTATTTTAATTGAAACATTTCAAACATGCAGACAAGTATAGAAAATAATGTAAGACATATCCCTAAATATTTCTCCCAGATTACTCAGTTTGTCATATTTAATTCTGGTAACTATTACAAACAAGATACTATATCTTAAAGATGCCGTTGAATCCTCACCAAACTTATTTCTATCTCTCCCCAGAAATAACTCTATACATAAACTGTAATCTATCTTATTTCCATTTCGTATTTTGGATTACATATGTAAATATGTACAATGTATTTAAATATATACATTATAAAATCCAGTAATTTTATTATTTTAAAATAACCCTTTAAGACTAGAAGTAAAAATAGATATACCACAAGACTGACTAGATATTTTTCATTAGTTCTGCTAAATAAGTGTTAATAACATATACTCCTCTGTCACTGTGTGAAGACTCTTGATTTCTCAAATATTCCACATTTGGCAATGGATAGATTTAGTTTTACCAATCTATTGGATATGAATGTTATCTCACTGTGATAGTCATTTGCATTTCACTAAGTCAAGAAGCATTTCAGATTCTTTTTGGCTTTTCTATTTCCTCTCTGTAATTGTCTGCTGACATATTTTGCTAATGCTTCTTTCTAGTTGTTTTATTTTACATGTATTTAAATATTTTATTTATATTAATATACACTGGCCTTTGTCAGTTTTATGTGAGCATCTTTTCGGAGTCTGTAACTTGTTTTTTAACTTCATTCAGAACACAAATTGCCTTAGATTTATTCTTAAGTTTGAGAAACTCAAATTCATCAACAATTTTCTCTATTTTTTTTTTTTTGCTTCTTATGACTTACTTGTAAACAGTGGAGATAAGAGAGATAAAATTTCTTTTAAACATGACAAATATTAGCACTGTGATTTAAAACAATAAGCACGCTCGTAAATGATTGTTTCTGTGCCCAGATAAAGTGAGAAACGTAAAATTGTCCTAAATAATTTTCAGATTACAATGATGAGAAGCACTTAAATTTAATATTGGAAATAAGAACTTGAGGAAAATAACATGAAAAAAAAAGTTAGATAAGGAAAATCTCAAAATCAAACATAAAGAAAAATTCGAACATCTCTGTAGGCATCACACACGAAGAAAATCCTCAAAAGTTGCAACTGCCACAGAATGGATCCAAAATCACTGCAGAAAATAGTACTAAAGCCCCACTGATGCTAAGGGTGTGTATTTTGTAATGGTCTTTGAATAAAGACATTGTCTTGGACATAATTTCTTGTAGGTGCATTTCAAATTTCTCTAAATGGAAAGACTTTTGAGAGGGAGCTAGCCGCAGTCTTCCACATCCGCATCGTTTTGCGATCCGCACGTTCAGTCAGGCCTGTCGGCAATTCCACCTTGCTCTTCAGAAGCCCGCGGTACCCGCATCCTAGAGAGAGCCCCGATGCTAGCAATAAATTGGGATTCCTGCTACCAGCAAAATTTTAAGTTATGAGTAAGCTCGTTGCTCAGGGAAAAAAAAAAAAAATTCCTGTGAAGTGAGCAGCAATGTTTTGATTAGCTCCATAATATGCTTCAGTTGGAATGTGGGAAAATAGAGCTAGTCAGATGTGTTAGAAACAGGAAGTGACATTGAAGCCGGAAGTGTATGAAAACAGTGAGATCCATGAAGAGCCACAGCTAGATGAGCGGAAGCCGGGAGGGTTTTGCTGTGCACAGTAGGTACCAAGAGAGGTGGATGGAAGGGAAGCAGGTAGACAGAAGGTAGTTGAGATTAACGACAACTGAGCGCTCCTGAGGTTGCCACCGTTTCCACAGATCCCAGTTCTTCATAACGTACATACGATACAAGAGCTTTGACTTCTTTGCGATTCTTTTTTTGCTATTTGTATATTTACCTCAAACTTTCATTACTTATGCCAGCCTGAATGAGTTCATCTTCAATAAATTATCATGTCAAGTAAAAAATATTCCCATAGAATTAGAGTGACATTATCTTTGAAGAAAGTAAGAAACCAGCTGAAAAATCATAAAAGGTATTATTTTGATGGATGATGATTGGAATTAGTAACCTAATTATTAACATGATCAAAGTGCACTTCTGGTTAAAGTGCAAAAAGAATATTTACATTTATGTACATATACGAATAAATTTTTTTTCTGCATTTTGCTTTGCAATTCTAATTTTTAAAATTATTTGAATTGTAAACACATGATGCTAGCTTCTAGTAACCAGACAAGGCACATGGTGGTGTGACTTATTTTTCAAACAAAAAGTGCTTTCCAATAGATTAAAGAAAACAGCATGAAAAAATATATTTAATATTGTGAAAGCTGGACAACCAATTTTACTGAGTTGCAGAAAATCTACAGAAAATCCATATGGATTTGTGCCACATACGCATTTTTGCTTTAGCTTTTGTAATACAAATCCCTTTTGATAAAAAGTTTATCTTTCAGGCTGCAATTGTTTCTTCACTTTTTAAGTTAAGCTTCTTTCATAATTATTGCAATCTAAATCTCTTCTCAAGGTCTTTTTTTAAACAATAATCGCCACTTACTTGCGTTAACATCTGCTTTTTCCTTTGTTCCAGTTAAACTCAACTTTTAATACTTCCAATCCATTCTGTGCCTGTCTTCCATAACGCCTTTCTGTCTTTCACTAAAAGCCGTATTTTCACCTTTGGTTTAAATCCTACCATTTTATATTTTATTTAGCTAGAAAACACAGACAATGAATACATTCTCATTGCAAAATTCCAAAAGAGTAGAAGTAAAAATAAAAATATTAGAATATAAATGAGTGAAAATAGAATTATTAGTAGAAATTTAGTAAAAATAATAACCTCCATAAGAATAAAATTATAATTGTTTATTTCTTTGAACTGATCGAGCACTTTGTCATTTTCTGCCTTAATATTTATTATGCTTTGATATATATCCTTGTTATTTGTATATTAAAAAACTATTCCAAGGTAGGTTTTACAATTTTTGAGGAGAAGTAGGACAGGTGCTGATTTTGTCATTTTTCTATGCTCATATCACCATGAAAGAGTTCAGTAAAATAAATTTGAATCACTTGAACACTTTATGCTATTTATTTATTATACATATTTATGTTTATAATTTGACTGGTTGCATATAATTGAAATACTGTCATTAAATGCTAACATGTATTATCATAATTACTATCAAGTATGTTTATGCCATCTTTTCCTTTTGACTGCATGCATCTCCCCACATTGTAACTCTGGTACATAAGCATCAGCTGGAGCTCATTTTGGAAATAATGTTATCAATAGCATGTCTTTGGAGTATTGCAGGCTTTTTTTTTCCCTTAGATTTTTAGCAGTCTTTAAACATAAAGAATAGTCCCACTGAAGATGTTAGCCAGTGATACCATCTGTAAAGGCTGGAGAGGAATATTTTACCTTTATCTTATTTTACTGTTTAATCTTTACCACATCATCCTCCATACAGCCTGTCCCCGCTCCAGGCACCAACCTAATTTATGTGGCATGGTGGTGGAGGACAGAAGTCTCCTGGATGGAGGCTTCTGTTGATTTTTCCCTTCCCTAGCTCGGATTCATATTATGCAGTTTACATTTTCAGTTATACCAGGCGTTCACACGGACGCAGGCAAGCTGCGAGCAGAATCACTTTACTCCACACCACAAAGATAACTCCTCGTTGATCTGTCTAACAGATCCTACTACTGGGTTAATAAAGCTTTGAGACATTTTAATGAGAGGATTTCTGATGATTTTTTGATGAAAATACTATACCTTATGAGACTTTTTGATTTAGAAACAATTTATGATACACTATCCAGTCATGTAAGAATCACCCTCAATATCTTTTGATGAACTTGTCTTTGAAGAAAGTAAGAAACTGGAAGAAATTGATAAAATATAATATTTCGATAAAGACTAGAATTAGAACGTAATAATAAAATGACCAAAGTACATTTTGGTCAAAGTGCAGGGGGAAAACATTTCTATTTTCTCAAGTGCATATGAATAAAAATATTTTCTACCATTTCTTTCTGCCTTTTAATAACTTATGTATACATTGTATATAACAATATAGGCACAATATATTTCATATCTCTATATACACAAACATACTCATGTATTTTACCATGGGAGGGATTTACATAGACAATAAAACATATATGTGTATGTAAGTTATTTATTATACACACGTTCTAACACAGGAGGAATTTGTCATTTCCTCCCACCTCTGTAATTTCTGACTAAACTAATGCATGTCCTTCATTGACAAGGCATTAGGTAAGCACTTTTTGGAGCAATGATGTTTTTACTCCTTCTCATGCTTAGCCATTTGGAATCCTTCGCATTCACTTATGTACTCTGCAAAGCTCCTGGCTGCTTCCTGGTAACTGACCACTGTGACACAGAGCATCCTTATCCTCCTTGACTCTCCACCACGTGATGCTTCTGGGCTGCTTCCCAATTTAGGGGGAGTCCAGAAGGAATACAGAGCAATACATTCCTTTAAAACTAACCGTCAACATAAGACAGTTTTCCAGATTTTTTTTTAAGCCCTAGAGATTAGTTTTCTGTATTCCAGATGGTTTTCCTTGAGTATGTTTACCTCTTCATGTTTGCATAATTCCATTTTTGTTATTATAATTCCAGTCAGCTTTCAAAGAGGAAGACGGAAATAAGTAAAAATAAAGAACAAACATCTCTTCAGATAGTAGTCAAAACCACAGTTTGTTTGCTCTCCTTGCAGACATGATAGAAGTTTGATTTGGTAGGGGATTCTAAAGTTTAAAATACATAAGAAAAAGAATAGTTTAATATACAGTGGTGACTTAGTTAAAAATGCAGTCAGTAAAAGTCGCTGGAGTAAGACTGACTCCACACAGAATTGAGAAAATTTGAATAAATCTTATTAACTTGCCTTTCCTATACCTGCCGTGTCCCTGGGAACACCAAGTTTAGCAGTACGTTGTACTTTTCTTCAGTGTATTGATTTCTCAGATTATGATAAAGGTAATAAAATGCTAACATTCTGAGGACTATCAGAACAATACTGAGTGGGAAAGCTCTGGAAGGATTCAAATAAACTTAAAGACTCTATAACTTTTAAAGTGCTCACATGACAAGTGATGAAACACATTTCCAAATGTATTAGAAATCACAGCTTCTCGTATTCCCTAAATGCTTAGACGCAAAGTTCAGGTGTGATATATACAAGTATAAGTATCAGATGACCTCAGTCTTCCCTCTTTTCGCTTGTCAATTGTTTCTTCAAATGCCTTAATTTTAGGGAAGGATATGTCGATACTCAAATGTGTGTGGAGGTATTTTCTGCATAGATTTGGAATATATTTCCTGACATCTGCTTATTTTGACACCTTTCTGCCTCTATGATGTGTGTTGTTTGTTGCTCAAATTTGGCAACTCTATTCAACCAGCCAGTTTATCTGAACGCGATTTTTACCCTGCATTAGGAAATAGTAGGCAGTCCACGGTCCTCTTCAGGACACTGCTACGTTGCTACACCCTTTAAGATCTCTGTTTCCACGTACTACTAATCACGTTCAAAATGTACTCATCGCTGGTCATGTGACAGACCATCTGTATGCATTATCTCATTTAAACTCTGCGTCAGTCAAGGTAGCTAATGTTAATTTTTTTAACTTACAAGAAATAATTCAATATCTAGAAAAGGTAAACAACATGACCAACATGTACAGCTAGTATGTTAAACAGCTGAGATTTGAACCCAGGTACTTGGACATTGGAATTTCCATTCTCAAATGTCATGTTGTACAGCCACAGATTTAATAAATAATTAATCGTTCAAAATTTAAAAAAAAAAACTTTTTTCAACATCTTTACTCTTCTTTTGTCATCAGTATTTTAATGCATATAGATTTATTGCAACAACAAAGTTGTGTTAGAAGGCAGTACGATCTGGTGTGACAGTAGTAATGTATTTTGAAAGTAGACTCATTCAGGGGAAGAATATCTGAGGCCTGAATCTTTCCATTCAAAGTTTTAAAATAGTAAGAAGATTTGTGAGGGAAATCTAATCTTAAAACTTTAGTTAATGATCTTAAAGACTATATGAATGTCAATGAAAGAATTGTTGCTAATATTAAAATTAAAACAGAAAATTTCTATTTTGCGTCTGAAATTGCATTTGTGGTCCAAATAAGGACAGAGATGGTTATGTGTAACCCAGGATTTTATATTGCTCTTTATTGGTATATATAAAAATGACTTGACTTTGAAATCAGAGGTGAGTTGAACTCATTTCTCTGATCATTTTTATTTGAATTAGTGTCTTATGAAACAGAGAAATAATAACATCGACTAGAGTTTTAATCATTAAGTGATGTTTATAGTATAAAGTTGGCACTATGCTAGGTGGCCAATAAATATTATTGTTCCTTGAACATTTCTTCCCCGTCCTCCTGTCCTAAACAGAATACACCAAGTTAATGATATCTGGATCAGTCCACAGTATCTTCCATCCTTATCTTTTGCTGAGAGTCGTTCATTGATAAAGTCAACGCATATTTATTGCCAGTATCTCACGCTGTATGATGACGTCATATTCATAGACCACAGGCAGATGGACATTTGATAGTAAACAACACATCTCTGAATGAGATTTTGAGAGATTTGAGTAAAGTTGAGTTATATAAATGTTGTTTATAAGAACATTCAACTGCAAATGTGAAACTTGTCTCAGTGCTTTATTAAAATAAATTTTCAGTAAATTTAATGTTAATAAAAGTCAAACTTCTCCTATATAGAGTGTTCCTTAGAAAAGAATAAAAGATTAAACCGAGAGAACTTTTGGGAAAAAATATTAGAAGGATTATTGTTTTCTAAAATAAAATGATGAAAACAATAAAAGTTATAAAAGGGAATAAAGTGAGCATTTGATATGGAAAAGGTCTTTCTAAACTACTCAGAAGAATATTGATTCAAAGTCTACATTGTATTGTAAGCAAAAAAAATCACTATAAGCAAAATTTAAAGGTGGTGGACAAAATGAATGGAGATATATATACATATGTACACACACACATATATAATTAATATTTAAATATTCAGGTAGTTAAATGGGAAATAAATACATATTTAAATAGAATACTGTCCACAAAATTGGAACCAGCATCATTCAGGGTACCAAGGGGTCAACAAAGGTGTAAATCTTTAAATATTCTAGTAATATTTGCAAATACTTCATGGTGTTATCAAGAAACAGAGCTCATTCTTAGATAAACAAACATATAAATGGAGTCCAGAGGATTGTCGACTGAAATAAAGTCACACAACGTGAGAATTGTGAGTTACGTTATATTGGCAGCAAAAAGAAAGCTGAGAAGCTGTTTCAAAGAGGCAGGGGGAAAACTCAGTGTCATACAGGATCTCATCGAAAGGGAGACGTGCAGTCAAGCACACACTCAGGCAGAGGCTGCTGCTAGTCACGAGGAGCAGATGTCACCGTTAAAGATTTCAGTGCTTTTCTAGATATGAGGAGATGCAAGAATTTGGGCTCATAAATTCTTCTCCTGAAAATACCTAACTGTCTGAAGGCCTGTTTGGCCAGTTTTCAGAGAGCACAGAGCGCCTCACTCCTGACCTCCGTCCTGAACTCCTCTCACGGAGGGTTGGAGGTCCGCGGCTGCAGCGGCTCATGACTTAATCCAAGCAGAACTAGGTGGCGAGTGCCAACGTGATCCGATCCTTGCAGAGGCAGATGGCAAGTGCCAGTTTTTAGTTAGCAGGATAATATGAAAGCACCCATTACTTCTCCCCTTATGTCAACTGACAGTCTGTAATGAGGCTTTTTCTTCTTTAGCTTCTTCCTATTTCTTTGATAAAGTTAACCCCTCCACCAGTCCGACTCCCAGTGTGTGGTAGAATAACCTGAAACTTTTCAGCAGAAATTGAAACACAAATACCAGGCTGAGAATCAGACTAAGCAGGGAAACAGCCTCTGAAATTGTGGGCTCTAAAGATGAGGACAAATAGAACTCAAATGCAAAGGTTTTAGCAGCAGAGAGTCTACCTGGACCCTTCTCAGATGAGTGATTATCAGCTTACAAAGCAGAACAGAGATAGAGCTGGGATTAAGATGCGGGAAGTGGGTGAGACTGGAATGGAGAAATGCATTCTCTTATTGTGCCTGTCTTCCCTGCGCGAAGAAGGATGCTAATTGCAGGTCTAAAATTACCCTGGCCGTGAAACAAGTATACAGCAGCTAGATTCATCTTGATTATTTGGGGCTGAGAAAAGATTATGTGGAAAAAATCTTTGGCCGTGTTTACACCAGAGCCAAGTAAAGAACCTCAAGTAAAAACTGCCTTTATTTTGCCAAATCTCTGTCTCATACCTGTAAAGCATATTGGATTCTGTCTTCCAAATTATCCATAAGTACATGGTTCTCTGTTCCTTCTCTGTGGTTATCAATGTAATGGACACAGAAAAAAGAAATCAGTAAAGGCATGATTTGGCCTAGGTAATAATTTTCATATCCTCAAACATTTTAAAGTTAGATATTGTTCTATTACTTGTGATAATGCACAAAGTCCTCCATATTTAAGAATGAAATATTTGAAAATCACTTATGAAAGTGTAGAAATAATAGCAATCTAAACATAATTCTAGAGTTTTGTGAAAACTGGACCATGTGGAACTGATAATATATAGTAACATAAATATACTATGAAATATGATCTAGGACCTACTAAATGGTTTTACTTGAGCATATTAAGGAAAAGTTTAAAATTTGCTTACATTTGCTGATATTATTTTTTGGTTGTTGATAACAAGAAAGATAAAATTCTAGGATAATTTAATATTTAATATCTATTTTTTGTTGAAAGAATTTAAAATAATGAGACCTTAACACTATATTTGCCTGATATAAGTGACAAATTAGGATCCTGGAACCTATGAGAAAAGAGAACTTCCGAGAATTTTACTTTTCAATTTTTTAACAGTATCTATTTTTTTTGAAGTATAATTGACTTACAATATTATATTAGTTTTGGGTGTGCAACATAGTGATTTGATATTTTTGTACATTAAGTATGATCACAAGTCTTCTTAATATTTGTCACCATACAAAGATGTTATATAATTACTGTACATTCATACCCATGACTCGTTTATTTTGTAACTGGAAGTTCATCCCTCTTAATCTCCCTCACTTATTTCACTCATTCTCCTCATCCTCCTCCCCTCTGGCAACTGTTTGTTCTCTGTATCTATGAGTTTGTTTCTGTTTTGCTTTTCTTTGTTGTTCATCTGTTTTGTTTTTTTTTACAGTCCTCATATAAGTGGAATTATGTAACATTTTTATTTCTCTAACTTATTTCACTTAGCAAAATACCCTCTAGTTCCACCCAAGGTGTTTCAAATAGAAAGATTTCATTTTTAAGGGAGAGTAATATTCCATATTGTGTGTGTATGTGTGTGTGTGTGTGTGTGTATACCACATTTATTTATCTGTTCATCTAGTTCATCTATGAATGGGCACTTAGAATACTCCCACATATCAACTATTGTAAATAATGCTGCTCTGGACATAGGAGTACATATATCTTTTTAAACTAGTGGTTTCATTTTCTTCAAGTTAATACCCAGTAAAGGAATTGCTGCATCATATGGCAGTTCTGGTTTTAATTTGGGGGGGCAAGCCTTCAGACAGTTTCCATAGTGATTGCACCAATTTACATTCCCACCAAAACTGCACAAGGGTTTCCTTTCTTCCAGTCCTTGCCAACAGTTGTTATTTGTTGTCTTTTTGATAATGGCCATTCCGACAGATGTAAGGTGATATCTCATGTAGAAGATGCCCGTTCCCCCTCAGTAGCACACTCCCTTTTGGCCAGCTGAGCTGTATGCTCCAGGGTGCTCCATGTGTGGGGTGTGAGGACCCTTCTGCTGTGGTGGCTGGCTACCATGGACATGCTGCTAGGTGCTACTGGCCTCTGGTCTGTTTGGCTATTAGAACCTGCCTCATTCAGTGGTGGCAATCGGACAATCTAGGTTGGATCTCAGCGTGGGCTGGTTGCACATTGAAAAGAGAGTAACAGTAAGTTTTTTTTATAACTTCAAGGGGCAACAGCACAGATCCATGGTGATATTTATATAAAAATCCCTCCTCTGAGATAAAATATTTCATGCAGGAGTTTACTGGACAGCCCTCTGGGAAGATATGTAACTTCGAGTACCCATGGATGACAATATTGGGAAGAGCAAGATGCTGGCTACCAATGCAGTTACACATGAGGCTCACTCAGTTATACAGGAAATTTTGGAGCTAGATGGCCATTCAGAGTTGTCCCAAATTGAAGCAAGGTTGCCTGCCTTTGAGTTCCTGTATCACCGGACGTTGGTTGATGGCTGAATGGGAGTATATCTTCTGGTTAGCCTTTGACCAAAGAACTTTTCATCGATAGCTAAAATTGTAGTCTTATCTGCAGTCGAAATCCCTAGCAGCTATGGAATGAATGTCTCACTAGACCTGAAGAATGTATTAGGCAAAACACTGTGGTATTCTGTGCAGGAAATAGGTGAGTTAGAAAGTGATAAATCTTTCAGAGAGAAATAAAGGAGGGCAAGACGTCTCTTGTGGACCAGAAGGGTCAGGCTGTGACAGAATAAGTTTCAGATGCAAAATGGTTTTACAACATATGCACTTTTTTAAAGCTAGACTTTTTCTTTTTTTTCTCAAGGAGAAACTAACATGATGTTATGCAGCACAGCGAATTTTTCAGTACATAAGTTGAAATTACTTATATACTATATATTTGCTATAATTTTTATTACTGTGCTTATGATTAGAAATATGACCTAATGAAATATCAGGGCGCAGCCTCTTCAGTCAGACATGGCATTTACTTTTTGTGCTTTTTGTAGCATCATTTTGGAGGGAAGTCTGCATTTCTTGATTTCTAACTCAATTCTTGCTTTTTGATTTTAATGAATTTCCATATGAATCTTTCTGAAAAGGAAGAGTAGCCTAATGTCAAAAACATACATTTCGGAATTAGCCTTGTTTTGCATTGAAAATTGGGCAGGAGTTTAAACCTTTAACACTCATTTGTGTGTGTGTGTGTGTGTGTGTGTGTGTGTGTAAATAATGACAATGCTTATGGCACAGAATGTTTTAATGATAAAACAAGAGCACATAAGGGGCATAGCATATACATTATATACACTAAGCATTGAATAAACTATATATTTATAGTAGCAGTAGTGGTTGTGGTTAAAGTAGAAACAGCTATAGCAGTAGCAACAATATTGCCCTGGTTCACTTCCAAGCAAGCTCTTTCAGAAGACCCTATTGTTTTTACTTAACTGTATGTCAGTGAGTTCACCAGCACAGAAGTGAATTAAACTGATGAACCATATATATTTTTAAAACTTTTATCTGATGCTAAGTTGCACAGCATGAGAAATTGCTATTTATTTTCTCATATTTATTTCTATGAACTCAGTAGATTCTTAAGCATATTTGTTTGTAAGTCAATTAATTCGATCATTGAATTTAGTTGCAATTTAAACTTGATGAATCTTGTCAAAATGTAGCACAGGTGATACAAAGTCTTAAAAAACAAGTAAACATATGGAAGATATTAGGGAACGAATTTTAAATGTGAGCTGGACAAATGCATGCCTGTTACCATGACGACCCTGTAAGAAGACTTTATTTCCGTACTTAGCACCACACCAAAGAAAATTTCCTTTCTAAGCTGACAGTTCTATGAAGAGGTACCCACAGAGCTTATCATCATAATTTACAAAATCAGAAAAAAAAATTTTTAACTTTGCCTTCTCTGGTGAAACTCCTACCTTATTACCTGAAGAGAAATAAAGTGGTTCTTACGAATGATTTATTTTGAACAAGTTACTGCAATATAAATGGAATAATCTTTGGAAAATGAAGAGACCTTGGGCAGTAATCTGTTGAAGTGAAAAAGAATAAAAGTAAGTAGTTCCTCTTTCTAAAGTCCATTAGAGGCAGGGGAACTAATGTGTGACGCTAAAAGAAAACTTCGCCTTTCAATCCACCTAAAATGTATGAAGCCAAGGGAAATGTATCTTATGAAGTTAAATAACTGAATTTGTTCAACTTAATATAAATTTTAATTGTAAACTTAAATTGTAATCCCCCTCCTAGGCCCTAGAAAACTTGTTTCCTAACTTTAAGTGATTTCACTTTCCTTTGAACTAGCCAGTAAACAGAACACTGACTTTAACACTCTTTGAAGATTCCCATAGAATTAGCATGTAAATACCCTGTAGTCACAAGCCACACATATTTTTATATAATGCTCCGGATATAGTAGATGTTCAAAACATATCTACATAATTTTTGAGCTTAGACTTTTGGGGCAACTGAAATATTTTCATGATTGGACAAAGAGCTAAACAAAATGCTAAATAATGAGTCAATATAGTAAACTATACTTTTTATCTATATAATATTTATGTTTGTATATACCCCTATTCTGACCATATCTTCTGCACTATACAACTGTATTGTGTCATCAAGACAAATTGTAGGCACATGACATTGATATGTAAAGATGTTTAAGATATCTAAGAGAAACACAAATTTAACCCTATGTTGACATGACGAGAGTTGAGAAGTTACAAGTTTCTCATGGGACAACATCCCTGTGGAGCTGGGAAGAGTTTGTTCTCAGGAGTCAGTTGGGAATTATATCCACAAAGCAGGAAGACCTGACTTTGAAAATGAACTTTTTTTGGATTCAGGTTAGGATAGACTACTTATGCAGTGGCAGAAATTCAACAAATATGGATTTTAGGAAGGAAAGAAAATACTTTATATATGTACAAATTGTTTTGATACATTTGTACACCTGATGTGAGAAGTATATGACAGTGGTTCATAGCACATGATGGACAGATATCTGTATGGACCTCTGTGATTTCCAAATCTCACCCAACTCCAGGTTGACCTATTTGATTTCCAGGGTGACTACCTTTCAGTCTGACACATCTTCTTGATGGCTTACCTTAAATTTTTAGATGGCTAGTGTTACATAGTAGTTCAAATACTAAAGGATGCGTGTGTGTGTGTGTGTGTGTGTGCACTCTCCAAAAAATCGTGGTCATCACAATTTTAGTTTCATTAAGCACATTCTGTATAAAATTGAAGGAGTTGTACAGTGTTTAGTTGCACAGTCCATGAGGAACTTGTCATAGGATACTGCTACTACTGTATTAGTCTAATCTTGAAGAATTTGCTTTTTATAGTTTTCCTCCCTCAAAATCAAACTACTATTAGAGCTCATTTTCAAGTACCAGGTTTTTTTTTCCAATTTTGATACAAATTAAACATTTAATTCAGTTTCTAAAAGAATAATATCAAATGAGATGTTTTCAAGCTTTATTAATAGTATATTCTTCAAAATACTTAAATGGCATATGTTTTGTTGCAAGTTTGAATAAATGCATTTGTATCTTTGTGTATCAAGTTTTCTGTGCCAACACTTGCATTCTCTTTTGTAATGTTTGTCCACCGTTCAGTCTTCTGCAGGAAGATATTGTGGAAGTTGTGGGGAAAGGACTCTGGACTATAAAGGAATGAAATTCTTATGTAGTCTGCTTGAAACCATTGACAACCTGGGGTAAGAATGATCATCAGGGTCATCCTCCCTCAGCCTGAAATATTCAGCCTTTCAACCTCTGCTTTGCCCAGTCTTGGGATGTGGGCTGCCCTAGAAAGACATGACCTTGGATGAGGTGGCTCTGAGGCTGAGGCAGACCCTAAAGGAGCTGATGGCTATATGCTATCTGCTGACCAGACTACCTGCGACTAGCAGCACGTCCTTCCTTAATGGAGAAAGTGAGAGGCATGTCCTCATGTCTACCACACCGCCCTTTGAGTGGAAAGACTCTCCCAGAACATACACATGCAAAGATAGCTCCTCTTGGTGCTTGTTGGGGCTTTCACTGTATGGATTTCTTAGAAGCAGGATGTGAACTGGACAAGTGTGTTTGCACTCATAAAGCTGGCCTCAACTCAATGCTGCAATTGATAATCATCATTTCTCTTTCCTGCTATTTATTCTAAAGTTCCCTTCCTCTCAGATGCCACGTTTGTCTCAGAGGGTTTACCTGGTAGTGAAACTCAAACACTCATTACCAGTGATCAGAATCTCTGCCAGCTGGCTCCTCTGACACTGCATTTGAATAAGCTTGTGAGTCACAGTGGGGCAAGAGATTATCCAGAGACACCTAAGTAAATGCTTTTTTTTCTGGGTTCCACACATATTCTTCCTTTTTCTCACTGTTTAACAGCATTTCTACATCTGATGACTGGCGGCAATTATCCCGGATATGACGATGACTTGTTTCTTCCTGTTTCTTGATACTAATATCCAAAAGCACTAAGAAGAAGCCACAGCTCTTCATCCACTGAGACTTGTGTGATGATGTGTAGCCAAAGCGCACCAATTTCTCTGAATCAGAATGTATAAGCCTGCAGATCGCACAGTGGTAAGAGCAGGAAGTGCCACGTCTGCTAGCGGATCTTTGGAAGCAGTAATAAATGGAGCCATTTCTGCTTTTGTCCCTTGTGTGCTGGTTAATTTTATGTGTCCGTTTGGCTGGGCCAGGGTGCCCATATGTGATCAAATATTATGCTGGACGTTTCTGTGAGGGTGTTTTTATGTAGGACTAGCATCCAAATTGGTGCAGTTTATGTAAAGCAGATTGCCCTCCATAATGCAGGTGACTCTCATTCAGTCAGTTGAAGACCTAAAGAGAACAAATGACTGACCTCCTCTTAGAAAAATTAGCAAACCAGCAGACAGTCTTTGGCCTTGACTGTAATGTTGGCTCTACCATGGGTAGCCAGCCTGCCAAGTCACACTGCAGATTTTGAACTTTGCCATTTCTATAATTGTGTGAGCTAATTCCTTAAAATAATCTGTCTCATGTATCTCAAATATATACATATATCACAATACAAGCATATATTTATGTATATTTATCATATAACTTTATTATATATAACTCTATATAAAAAGAGATATATACACATAGAGGTTTTTTGTATTAAAGATTGATTATTCTATGGATAATATTTTAAATATTTCTTTGTGCTTGTGTGCAAGTATTTCTCTAAGATATATAATTAAGAGTAAAATTACTGGTTTATGGTTACAAGCAAATTAAAATTTATGGGACAAAAGTGGTTGCATTAATTTAGCCCACTCATGGGATGCAGCCAAATGCTTTATATTATAAATGTGACATACAAAAATTAAATTATTAAACAACTAACTTTAGAATTAACCTAAGGAATGTTGAAGAAAGGAAATAATACACATAAGAGCAGAAAATAAAGTAATAGAAAGCAAATATAAAATGTAGAGTTCAGCAAAGTCAGAAATTAATTCACTGAAGAAAATAATGAAATTAATATGTGTAGGTTTATTATAACCAAAGGAAGAGAACACACCCACAAACAATTGCAGCCATAAAAACGCATAGTTTATAACAGAAACAGTTGAATTTACCAAAAGCTTTATTCTGACAAATTTAAATTTTGTATTAAAATTTTAAATGGATGAATGTCTTTAACTTCCTTAGTTTGATAACATGTGCTTACCACCTTTGTACCACAAATAAACTTCTCTGTAAGTCTTTAGAAGCAATCCATCAAAGTCAGAGGAAAGGCAAGGTGGTGAATATTGTGAGATTTACATCCAGAAGCTCAACCAGGTTCCCACAGTAAACATTGGAGAAAAATCCCTTCATTCGGAAAGAGGGGAAGAGGAGGCACTGTGAAACATGACAACATGCTCCATCCTTCTTAACAAGAGCGAACCTCAGTGAATTGAGATAACCAGAGCTTAACCTGCTAAGGTATTATCAGAGCATAAATGAACTGGAACCAGGAAATAATCAACTTCCACTCACTCTATCCATTCTGTCCTACCTGAGGGAAAGGAAAAAAAAAAAAGAAACATTTATGAAGTTCACAGTTCAGAGGCACAGGCTCACTAAAAGACTGAGAACTAACCGTAGGACTATAGAAATACTTCAGAACTGTAGGACAACTAAAACAGGTGTAAAGTACACATAATGGGAAAATCAAAAGAAAAATGTTTTCAAAAGATATATCTGATAAAGGACTGCCATCCAAAATACACAAAAGAACTCTGAAATATCAACAACAAAAAAAATCCTAATTTAAAAATGGGCCCAACACCTTAATAGATACCTCACCAAAAAAGACTTACAAATGGCAAACAAGTATATAAAAAGACACTCCACATCATATGGAATCAGAGAAATGGAAATTAAAACAGCAATGTGACTGTACTACATACTTATAGGAACACTGACAACGCCTAGTGCTAACAGGAATATGGAGCAACAGGAACTCCCATTAGTTGCTGGTAGGAATGCAAAATGGATTTTACATCCACTTTGGAAGACAGTCTGGCAGTTTATTACAAAACTAAACATAGTCTTACTACATGGTCCAGTCTTCATGTTCCTTGATATTTACTCACAAGATTAGAAAACTTTTTTCTACGCAAAAGTCTGCACATGGATGGTTACAGTGACATATTTATTACTGCAGAAACTTGGCAGCAACCAAGATGTCCCTCAGTAGGTAACTGGATAACCTGTGTTACATCCAGTCAATGCACTGTTACTCAAATCCAAATGAAAAAAAAAAAAGCTTTCAAGATACAAAAAGGCATGGAGGAATCATAAATGCATATTACTACACAAAAGAAGTCAATATGAGAAGGCTACTGTATAATTTGAACTATATGACATTTTGGAAAAGATAAAACTATGGAGACATAAAAAGATCAGTGATTTCCAGGGACTGGGGGAAGGAAGGAATGAGGAGTAGGCAGATCAGATCTCTGTATGGGATTATAATGATGGATATATGTCATTTCATATTTGTTCAACCCCATAGAATGTACAACACCAAGAGTGAATCCTATTGTAAATTGTGGGCTTTGGATAATAATACATCAAAATAGGTTCATTCTCTGTAAAAAATGTATCTTTCTGGTGAGTGATTCTGATAACAAGGGAGGTGATATATGTGTGGGAGCAGGAGGTATATGGGAAATCTGTACTTTACTTTCTAATTCCATGAACATAAAACTGGTCTTAAAAAAATGTTAGAAAATGAGAAGCAAAATTAAAATAATAATAATAAGGCACTTAAAACTTGACTCCTTGCAACATTAATTTGCAATTATTTTGTCAATATACTCCTGTTTTATTTAATCCAGACAAGAGTTACCATTCTTAACATTTTATTTGTAATCTATCAATATATTATTCCTTTTAAAATTATTGTGTGAAATAAGTTTGCTAATTTTTAGATAATGGAAAGATGTAAAGTTAGAGATATTTTCGAATCAGGTTTTAAAAATCTTGTATGATACAATAAAGATGCATATTGTATTCTTGCAACAAAATCTATGCAAATAATGAATAATATGCTTTGATATTTTTAGAAGCAATAATTATTTTTAAAATAATGCATAAATAGAATAAATGTTATTTTTAGGAGTTTAACATTAGTTCTGGGGTTCTAGAACCAGCCTTTCCTGTTAAATCTATAAATTGTCAATATTTATTTACTTAAAAACTGTGAATTGGAAATTATAAATTTAGATTTAACATAGCTTCCTCTGTGTGTGAAGTAGAAACATACATATTAATTAACGTATATGTTTTCTACAATTTCTAAGTCTATTTCAGTTATTGTAATTAAGTAAGTAAAAAAGAATACCCTGAAATGATAAGAAGTGGAATATTTTGTTTAATTGTTAACTCAGTATCACCAGAATATTCATACATTTTTTAATTATCAGTTTTCATGTTGTCTGTAAATAAAATGTTGAATTGTGAGCTCTTTATAAGTCCATCTGTACTTGTTGAATAAAGCCATAAAAGATCTTTCATTATTGTAAAATTAAATTATAATTTGCACTGTACTTCCAAAAATTTCAGGCACGCACTTTTTGACTTTTTGCATATGAAGTCAGTTCTGTATTTCTTTGCTTTGAGCTTATTTATTTATTTACTTTTTCAGTTTTACCTTTTCTTTAGTATTGCCTTCTAATTCATTAGCATTCTACTTCATTTTTTACCTCTGTCTCCTCTGGATGCTTTTTATTTTATTATTTTTTAAATTAAATTAATTAATTCATTAAACGTTGCTTTAATACAATGCTTTTGTTAAAAATTTTGCTATAATGTTGATTGTTTGGAATGATTAAAAAACATTTTTTCAGACTGAAGGGCATCAAAATGCACAATCCCCATGTACATCCAGAAGGTGCTTAATGATTAGTTTTCATAATTCAGTCAAATACATAAATACATAACATAAATAGTCTAGGCCATAATCTAGACACCGATGACTATAGTTGGACATAGTGTTCTTAAGAATATTTTACTACCTCACTTTTAACCTATTCTTTATCAAAAATCTCATAGATAGTATGAAGTGCTCTTTAAAATTACATTGTTTTATTTCGTTCCTTTTTGTCTCCAGTAATCACACCATCTTTTGTTCTACGAGCTTTCTTCAACATTAAATCAAAACCACCTCAGGTGCTGGCCAGCTGGGTAGCAGCTTTACAGCTATTTCATTTCCCTGGCTCAGTTTCTCCACCTTGTCATCCCCTCCATCATTGTATCCTCTAGTAAAACTGCTAAAAATTTTGCTTTTCTATTATTCATTTTCAGCATTATCATTAGAATAGATTAATCAATATGCAGGCTTCTTCTCGCTCTTCAGTCCTCCACGAGACCTAGTTTTGTTTTCATCAAATAAGAACCTGCAACCCTATAAATATTGAGAGCAAAATGTCCTGCAGAAGATGCCTGTTTTCAGATGCAAGTAACTTACCAGTCGAGTTTGCCAAGTGGTCTCAGTAGTTCATGCTGACAGTTCTTCGATGGTTTACTTTCATCTCATTCTTTCTAGTGTCCTTATTTATATCTGAATCCATGTGATGGCTGTTGTAGCACACAGACAAAACACCGGCTTAGCCTATTTCTTCAGGCCGTATAGCATTTGCCTTGACTAATATATATATTTCTGCTCATCCATTTGACCTATTTGTAAAAGTCATTTAGAGATCTCTTTTGCCTTATGAAATGGAATCATGTATTTTTTCCTTGTAAGCAAGGGACTTTTCCATGTCTCTGTGTATGACTGATTTGTCAGACATGCCCTAGATTCCAAGTTCAGTTTTCATGACCCTTGTTAGCTCGAGATCTGAAAGTGCATTGTAGGCAGGATTGTCCATGAAAGGGAAGTGTGTACATCAATATTGAATGTACAATCTGAACAGGATTTGACGCCTCAAGTCAGCCGAAGGGCAGGATTTCATATTTCTTGCTACAAATAATAGTTTGTGGTCTTCCTAGGTATATTCCATGCCAACTTTTCTATAGACAACTTTGCCCTGTGCTTAGGGTAACATTTTGAAATTGAGAGAATTCACAGCTACTATATCCTTTTTTATGCCTCAAGTCATCATACTATATACGTGCATGTGTGTATATATGTATGTGTGTATATGTATATACATGATTTTCTCCATCTTAGAAACTCTAAGTATCTCTACTATTTCTCAGGAAAAAAACATTGTCAGTCCTCAGTCTATTACTGCTTTCAAACATGTCCATATTGTTTCTTTTTAGGGGAATAATGTCACAATAGTTTTAATGTTTTTATTCTTAGTGTTCATATTTGGACTGTGGTTTATCTTGTGCAATGATTGTTATTTATATACTAAAAAAGGCTGTAGCAAATTCGAATTGACAAGAAATAATGGATTTTTTTTTTGATGGTTCCAATATCGTTTGTTCAAAATTTAGGCCAATCGTTTTTTGTTCACTCTCTTTTTCTCCTTCAGAAACATGTATTCCTTGACCACTCTTGTAATAGACTTACCATCTGCCAATTATTTCTTTTTGAAGGTTTTTACATTCCTATAACATTATTCCCCATAACAGCATTTAATAGGCACTCAAATTTTTGCTGAGCAATTACATATGTTAAATTAGATCTTGAAAAGCATAACTGAACATCTATTTCCATTTTTTATTTCCATCTCAAAAAATATGCAATACCACAGAGAAAATGCAAATTCACACTGTATTTCTTTTGCCTACAGTACCTTTTCTGACACTGATATTTCTCTTCCCAGCCTTGTTGAAAGTAAGTGGTATAAAATATTTCACAGAGGAAGACAACTGTAGTTCCTTGATCAGTAGGTTAAAAAAAAATGACCCTTTTTTCAGTCATGGAAAAAACCAAAAAACAAACAAACAAACAAACAAAAAACAGGCTTATATTGAGATAGGAAACCTCATAAAAAAGACGGGCAGGACCCCCAGGCAGGGCCACTACTTTTCTGCCAGCACCATCTGGTTCCCTGGCCCAGAGGCTCTCTCTCACTTTTGGCCTCTGAAATAGCTTACTTCTAGAAAAGTGGAACTTACTCCCAAAATTCTATTGGTTCCCTGAGCTCACTCCTGATTGATTATTTCCTTCACTCCTGATTGGTCCATTTCCCTAACTTCTGATTGGTCCACTTGTAGTACTTCATTTGCATGGAGCTCACTCCTGATTGGTTATTTCTCTCACTCCTGATTGGTCCATTTCCCTCACTCCTGATTGGTTAGTTCTCTCCCTCCTGGTTGGTCCATTCTACAAAGCTTGTCCCTAATTAGTCAACTTTTGTTATACCTTATTTGCATATGGTGTTGCAAAGTGTAAACTGGCAGCCTATAAAAGCCTGTGTAAACCTACAGATGAAGTCCAGAGCTTGGAGTGTTAACTCCTCTGGACCAGCTGGCGTAATAAACCTGAGTCCACCAACTCTCTGAGTGCTGCTTGGTCTCTTGCCTGGATTCAGGTTGCTGTCACAAGTGAGCTGTAACAATGAGCTGTAACACATTTTTCTGCAACAATATCTGCTTCAGAAACTGCATGAGCTTTTGTTTGAAGAGGTCAGGGATGAAAATCTAACTTCTCGTTTTGGGGTATGAATCTCAGTGTCATCTTTTTGGAGAGTCCTTGACTGCCTGCTTGCCAAATACACAATAAAGAATCCTGTTTTTCCTCCGCCACACAGCAAGGTTTAATTTGAGTTATATTATTTTATTTCTCAGTTTCCTTCCAAGATTGTATCTAGAACATCTAGAGTCATGCCTGAACCAAGGAAGCATCCAATAAAAGCTCCTTTAAAGAATAAATGTGTGAGTCTCATCATCTTCATAGATAAAATACATGATTGTATTCTATGAGCAGTTCACGACTATTAGATGCAAATATTTATGTGACATATATATATATTATAGGTGTACATATGCAATTTATAGTGTATAACTTATACAGTTATACATGCACACATATACCTACATACGTATGCACAGGTTATCTATCTATCATCTACCTACCTCTCTCTATCTTTTAAACAGTTTGTTTTATAAGGCATGTTTTGTTTCAAGAAATATCTTCTTTAATTCAAGATCTGAAAATTACTTGCTGTGTGTCCAAGTTGGCAAGTCGCTCCCTGAGTCTTGGTACATTCATCTCTTAATATTATCTGCTTTTGAGTTTGTTATGAAGCTTATATGCAATAATATAGGAAGTGCTTTGCCTGGGGAATGTAATAAAAATAAATTCAAGCCATAGTTAACAATAATTTTTACCAATAAGGAAATACTATCCAGTAATAAGAAATTGCGTGACACAGCCTTTGGATTAAGTTATTTTTCAGACCAGCTACTTGTATACTCATTGGAGACTGAATATATATCAGACATTACAGAATCAGAATACAGAACCAGACATTAAAACAAATCTTGAATAGGGTTCTCAAAATTACAGGTGCCAAATTAACTGTTTATGGCCAGGTTTGGCTTTAGAGTTTTCTCTGGTTTAATAAATATAGACACTATCAAGAGTAAGGGAGAACAGCCAAGATGATGGAGCAGAAGGATGCTCTTAGCTCACCCTCTCCCACAAACACACCAAAAGGGACATCCATGGATTCAGACATTCACTCAATACAACTGCTGAAATTTGACAGACATTGTCTTCTTCAAAAGACAAAATTTTTCACAAATCCGGTAGGAGAAAAAAAATAAGAAAAAGGAAATTAATGCAGAATGTGCCTTGCAGGGAGGAAGCAGCAAAGGAGGAACAGCATTCTTACATTTGGAACACCCTCACTCCAGCAGAGAGGTCAGTGGAGATGGAGGGGAAACCTCTAGGGTTCACAGAAGTGCCCAGCAGCTCCTTGGTTGACAGAGCTAAGAAAAACTGGCACCGAGGGTCTCTGAAATCCTCAAGGCTAGACGTAAGCTGGCGAGGGTGGGCTGGAACTAGCTGTCTTAGCTAGGTGGAGGGTTGGGGCCAACTTCACAGAGGCCGCCCCATGGGACCGGAGTGTGCTGTGTACCATGGCTGGGAGTGTACACAGAACAAAATAGCCTGGATCCCACCCCCCAAAAAAACAAAAAACAGCAAAAAAGCAACACTGCTGGTGTGCATTTGGGGGTAGGAAACAATGCAGCTGGGCCACCGTCTCTGTTTCTGCAGGCCCACAGCACCATCTCTGGTGTGTTCTTGGGAGAAGAGAGACAGGGCTCGGCCACAGCCACCCTATTCATGGTGTGACGCTCCCAGGTGGAGGCGGGGTTGAAACCTGAATCTGTACCAAGGGGCTCTGCAGCTTCATAGGCAGGACTGAGGTTAGTTTACAGCCCCAGGCAGAGGGTACCATCTTGCTCTGCAGGTGTCTTTGTGGACCCACGCCTCTAAGACAAACGAGCAAGAAGCAGGGTTCTGGCACACAATGGGGTGAGCTCTGGTGCAGCGTTTTCAGCAGGCCTGCCTACCATATGTGGACATGGTGCTGGGGATGATGCTGACCCAGTGGCGCAAACACAAAATCGCTACATGGCTGGGGGTTGTACCAGGGCAGGCCTCAAAGATGAACAAGCGGAGTTTAACACAGTGGCGCGAGTGCAGCAGCAGCATTTGGCATGGGGGATGGCATTGACCCAATAGAGCACCATGACCCGGGTGTGCAACTTAGAAGTCAGTGGAACTGCACTGGGAGCTCTGAGGGCAGAGAACCTGGGGGACACCAGAGCAGAGCACTGATATTCCATGGCTAATGCAGGCACCAGGGCAGAGTCAACAAAGAGTACTTACCATGCTCCAACCCCACCTACCACACACTGCAGCTCAGAAACTGGTATGGAAGCCTCCATCCCAACAAAAGGGGAACAGACCTAGCCCCTGTCAGAGCTGTGACAACCACAGAACGAAAAAGAGACCCCACTCAACAACCAGAGTAGGCTCTGATCACCATAACACTGATACACCTCCAACCAAAGGGATAACAGCCAACACACACACAAGAAAGATGTGGCAACCATCCATGCTAAAAACAGACTTTGCAACATAATTATTAGAAGTATACGGACTACACAGGAATGCATCCTCTTTAAAAAAAAAAAAAAGCCGTTCAAGACCACAGTAGATAACTGATACTCCATAATCCATAGTCCCAGAGAGATATAAGTGAAATGAAGAAGGAGAGGAACTAGTCCCAGTTAAAAGAACAAGAGGAGTCACCTAAATGAATGATCAGTGAAATGGACTTTCAGCACAAACATTGCAGGCCAGAAGGGAGAGGCAAGATATATTCAAAGTCCTGAATGAGAAAAAGATGCAACCTAGGATGCTCTATCCTTCAGAATAGAAGGAGAGACAAAGAATTTCACAAATAAGCAAAAACTAAAAGAACTCATCAATACTAAAACTGTGCTAAAAGAAATATTAAAAGGTCTACCCTAAGTAGACAAAATTCTTCTGAGGATGTGTTTGAGCTTATATGACTAACAGTTTAAAGGAAACAGATATAGTCATGGGTTAATACACTTGAAAAATAGGGTAACCACAAGTCAAAAGCATACAATACAGTCACAAAAATCAAAAAAAAAAAACCCAAGATAATACAAAAGAAAAATATCAAATCACAAAAAGTAAAAGAAAAAGAAAGGAACAAAAAGGAAATACCAAATCAACTGCAAAACTAAGTTCACAATGGCAATAAACACATATCTATCAATAATTACCATCATGTCAATAAACTAAATGCTCCAATCAAAAGATATAGAGTGGCAGATTGGATAATAAAACAAGAACCTGCAACATGCTGTGTACATGAGACCCACTTTAGGGTGAAGGGCACATTGATTAAGGAAATTAATGATGACTTACAGAAATTGAAAGATACCCCATGCTCTTGGATTGGAAGAATCAATGTTGTTATAATGACCGTAATACCCAAAGCAAGCTACAGATTTAATGCAATCCCTATCAAAATATCCTGGACATTTTTCACAGAACTAGAACAAATAATCCTAAAATTTATATGAAATCATAAATGACCCAGAATTGCAAAAGCAATACTTAAAAAAAAGAACAAAGCCGGAGGAATAACCCTCCCAGACTTCAGACAGTTTTACAGAGCTACAGGTGTCAAAACAGTATGATATTGGCATAAAAACAGACATATGGATCAATGGAACAGGGTAGAGAACCCAGAAATAAACCCACAGACCTACAGTCAATTAATCTTTGATAAAGGAGGAAAGAATATACAATGGAGAAAGTGGTGTTGGGAAAACAGAACAGCACCATGTAAATCAATAAAGCTAGAATACTCCCTCACACCATTCACAAAAATAAACTCAAAGTGGCTTAAAAACTTAAACATAAGACAAGATATGATAGACTTCCTAAAAGAAAACACAGGCAAACATTCTCTTACATAAATCTTAGCAAATTTCTCCTAGGGCAGTCTACCCAAGCAATAGAAATGAAAGCAAAAATTAACAAATGGGACCTAATTAAACTAACAAGCTTTTGCACAGCAAAGGAAACCATAAGCAAAATAAAACAACAACCTACGGAATGGGAGAAAATAGTTGCAAAAGATAAGACTGACAAAGACTTAATTTCCAGAATATATAAACAGCTCATACAACTTAATAACAACAACAAACAAACAAGCCAATCCAAAAGTGGGGCAGAAGACTTAACCAAGAAATTCTCCAATGAAGACATTCAAATGGCCAATAGGCACAATAAAACTGCTCAATAGCACTAATTATCAGAGAAATGCAAATCGAAACTGCAATGAGGTATCACCTCACACCAGCGAATGGCCATCATTAAAAAGTCCACAAATGATAAATGCTGGTGATGGTGGGGAGAAAAGGGAATTCTCCTACACTGTTGGTCGGAATGCAGTATGGTGCAGCCATTATGGAAAATAGTATGGAGATTCCTCAAAAGACTAAAAATTGACTTACCGTATGATCCAGCAATCCCACTCTTGGGTATATATCCAGAGGAACTCTAATTTGATTAGATGTATGCTCCCCACTGTTCATAGCAGCACCATTTACGATAGACAAAGACATGGAAACAACCTAAATGTCCATCAACAGATGACTGGATAAAGAAATTGTGCTCTATTTATATGATGGAATACTACTTGGTCATAAAAAATAATAAAATGATTCCATTTGCAGCAACATGGATGGACCTAGAGATTGTCATTCTAAGTGAATTTAGCCAGAAAGAGAAAGAAAAATACCATATGATATCACTCATATGTAGAATCTAAAAAGAAGAAAGAAAGGAAGGAAGGAAGGAAGAAAGGAAGGAAGAAGGAAGGAAGGAAGGAAGAAAAGAACACTATGAGCTCATCTAGAAAACAAAAACAGACTTGCAGATACAGTAAATAATCTTATGGTTACCAGGGAAAGGGGGTTATAAGGGATAAACTTGGGAGTTTGAGATTTGCAAATGTTAGTGACTATCTATAAAAATGGATTGAAAAAAACCACTTTCTTCTGTATAGTATTAGGAACTATATTCAATATCTTGCAATAAACTATAATGAAAAGAATATGAAAACAAATATATGTATATCTATGCATGACTGGGACATTGTGCTGTACAACAGAAATGGACACATTGTAACTGATGGTACTTCAATAAAAAAATAAAGTGTAAGAAATATTTCAGGGCTAGTTCTCAGAAATATTTATTTGTTCTGAGTGAGTCTGTAAAGAATATTGATTGTAGGAAATACCTGATTTACACAACTAGCAGTTTGAGTTATGCTGTAGATGAGCATGGTCCTTATTGCTAAGAAGTAGCAATTTCTATTCATGGATTAGCTAAAAGACCGAAGAGAATGTGTGTGTTTTTCATGTGACTGATGCTTCATCTCCTCTTTTTGCTGCATTGTAACTTTGATTACACTTTCACATTTTAGGTGATATAATTTCTCATCTATCTGTTTCTCATCTATCTAATTTATTTATGCACTGGAAGAAATTGAGCACAGTTGACCCTTGATCAACATAGGGGTTGGGGGTGTGGATACGTTGGTCACTAGAAAATCTGAGTAGAACTTTACTGTCGGCCCTCTGTATCTGTCACTCCATATCTGAGGATTCAATCAGCTTTATCGCATAGTACTATAGTATTTATTATCGAAAAAAATCCATTTATAAGTAGACTCATGCAGTTCAAACTCATGTTGTTCAAGGTTCAACTGTACATAAAAACACAGACAGCAGCCAGATTTAAAAGATAAATAATCTTTGACAAATTACTTCTTATTTTCTGATTCAATTTCCTTCATCTGTAAGATGCTGAATAACTGTAAAACCTCAGGGGATCATGGTGAGAGCTGAATAAATTAATATATACAGAAAGCTTGGAAAATCACTTGGGATGTAGTAACACTATATGTGTTCACTGCTGCTATTTAAAAATAAAATTTGAACTACATTTTCTGATTTATGAAATGTGTTACAGAGACCACCAAAAGGATAGTGTAACTTGGCTTTATACAATTTAATTTATAATGAATGGCTTAAGCAGTGGATCTAAAAACACAGTGTGCCAAACAATCATCAGAGACATTGATTGTAATCCTTACTTCCACACCTGTCTTCAGAGACGCTGAGGAATAGCCTGGGTGAGGTCAAGGCTTCTGTAGTTTAAATAAAATCAACAGATAATTCTAATGCATACGGTGTGAAAAAAACATGGAGAATAATTGACTGAGCTGTAAATAAAATGATGAACTCCTACAAGAGCTGGGATCTTCCTAGATCTCAAAATCTACTCGAGCATGTAGTTTGGATCACACCTATTCAAGTAGAGTTGTCATACCAGTTTCACGGAGATGGTTTGAAGTTCTGTGGATTCACAGAGGGGAAAAAGACCAATTTTGGTGGCATTGGAAAAGGCTGCATTTAACCGGAGGTAAAACTTGAAGAATAAACAACATTTCATTTAGCCAATAAATTAATCAGTGGAGGAGAAGAAAAAATGAGACAAGAGAGAAGATGGAAAGAAAAGGGTATAGTATGAACATTATGGCCTAAATATATATATATATTTGTATGTATATTTGTATAAACATATATATATATACACTCACACACAAGTATACATATACAGTTATTTGAATATATACATGCATATACACATACAGATGTGCACATATACACACCTGTACATATATATGTGCAATGCATATTGTAGAAGTCATTTTTAGAATTTTCTGCATTGTATATGCTTTAACATTAAAAAAAAAAAGAAGAAGAAGAAATAAAACTTTCTTGCTGGGAAGAAACTGCCTGAGGCTAGCCAGTTCTTAGAGGCAGCAAAAAATTCAGCCAGGAATAGACTTCAATACACAAACTAACTAATCCAGAGCTATACCCCACCATCTGGCATGTGTACCCCAGGAGGAAATAGTCCTCTTCCTTTATCATCCCAGGACCAGGTATCAGGCAACCAGAGACCACACCGACAGCCTGAAGCCCACTGAAATTATTCAAAGTAGCCAATCCTAAGCTGTTTCCTCTACCTTGCCTGGCTTCTTTTTGAGAAAATCCCAATAAAGGCCCTGGCCTAGGTTCTCCTCCTGCCAAGATCATCACTGCCTTGCTTCTGCCAGAGCCACTCAGAGTCACGGAAATGGTGGGCTCTTTCTTGTGTCCTAGAACCCTTGAGACAGGGGCTTTTCCATTATGGGTGGGGGTAGCATGGGGGCCAGGGCTGTGGCCGCACTGCTGCTGTTGCCCCATTACCTGTGGCCGTGGGCCCTGACACAGTCGGGTGGCTGGAGCTGTGTGCGCCATCTCCTCTGCTGTTCCCGGATTCTCTACAGCCGTGGGCTCTGCTGCTGTGGTCAGAGAACCAAGACTTGAGGCACCACATCGCTGTTCCCTCAGTTCTGCCTCCTCTGTGTGTTCCAGTCCGTCCGCCAGTTCGATGTACAGATGTGTGGAGTTTGCCTGCTTCCTGGTGTGTTGGGCAGAGGTACCTTTGTTGAGCTGTAGATGTTGCACATTGAAGGGGAATGGCAAAGGCAGATCTTCACTCTGTCTTGTTTCTGACCTCACTCTTTTTTGTTCCCCATTAATCTTTTTACTGTTGTCATGGTTTTGCCTTTTCCAGAATGTCACCTAGTTGAAATTATATGATATATAACCATTTTAGATAGGCTTCTTTCACTTAATAATATGCATGTAAGGTTTCTCCATGTCTTTTGTGATTTGAGACCTCATTTATTCTTAGCACTGAATAATATTTCATTGTCTGAATGGACCATAGTTTATTTATTCATTCATCTACTGAAAGACATCTTGGTTGTTTCGAAGTTTTGCCAGTTATGAATAAAACTGCTATAAACATTGTGCATAAGTTTTTGTGTGGATGTAAATTTCAATTCATTTGGGTCAATATCAGGGCAGACAATTGCTGGATCATATGTCAAGAGAGATGTTTATTTCTGTAAGAAACCACCAACTGTTTTCCAAAGTGGCTGTACAATTTTGCATCTCTACTATCAATGTATGGGAGTTTTTATTGCTCCAAGCTAGCCAGCATTTGGTGTTGTCAGTGTCCCAGATCTTGGCCATTCTAATAGCTGTGTAGTTATATCTCATGTTGTTTTAACTTGATGTTCCCCAGTGATGCATGGTGTAGAGCATCACTCCATCTGCTTACTTGATATGCATGTATCTTCCTTGGTAAGTTATTTGCACATACCACTTTTTACATTTTTAATCAGATTGTTTATTTTCTTTTTCAATTTGATTTTTTATTGAACTGTAGGTGATTTATAATGTTAGTTTCAGGCATACAGCAAAGTGAGTCAGTTATATGTATGCACACATATATATTTTTTAAGATTCTTTTCCATCATGTATTATTATAAGAAATTGAATATAGTTCCCTGTGCTCTATTGTTTATCTATTTTACATTATAGTAATGGGTTTCTCTTAGTCCCAAACTCCCTTACCCCTTTCTGTTTGGTAGCCATAGTTTAATTTCTATGTCCATGAGTCTATTTTTGGTTTGTAAATAAAATTCATATAATTTTGTTAGATTCCACATATAAGCGATATCATACATTTGTCTTTCTCTCTCTAATTTACTTTACTTTAAGTGATAATCTTTAGGTGCACTCATGTTGCTGCAAATGGCATTATTTCATTCTTTTTATGGTTAAGTAATATTCCATTATATATATATAAACATCTTTTTGATGTATACATAAATATGAAAAATATGTATACATATTTTTATTGAAGGATAGTTTATTATGTTGTATCAGTTTCAGAAGTACAGTATAATGCTTCAGTCATACATGAACATACATATTTTGTTTTCATATTCTTTTTCACCATAAATTACTACAAGATATTGAATATAGTCCCTGTGCGATACAGTACGAACTTGCTGTTTATCTATTTTATATATAGTAGTTAGTATCTGCAAATCTCTTAACTTCTGGCTTATCCCTTCCCTCCCTGGTAACCATAAGTTTGTTTTTCATGTCTGTGAGTCTGTTTCTGTTTTGTAAATAAGTTTGTGTTTTTTCCTTCTAGATTCCACATATAAGTGACACCATACGGTATTTCTCTTTCTCTTTCATTTAATAACCATAAACATTGGAACTAAGGAAAAATGAAAGAGTGGGCATTCTACCTAGAAAGATAATCAACAACTTCTTAGAGAATGCTATCAGTAAGTTGTGTGTTTAAGGACAAATAGAAAGCAACTATGTAAAAGAAGAAAGATAAGTATATGCAGATATTCTTGTAAAGACAAACAGAAATCAAAAACGTGTTCTACCTTAGAAACAGCAAAAATGCCGTATGAAATTAAGCTTGTGCTTCAGTGGGGAGCAATGGTAAGTCAGGGTCCTTCACAAACAGCATCATATAAAAGGTAGGTGTAGGTGCATTACTTTGCACCTATGTTGCTCTTGCTTCCTTTTTTTCCCCTACTATTACTCGTTCTTTTCCTAGCAATAAGAAAACAAAAGGAGAAAAGTGTGCAATACAAGATGCATGAAAGTAGGAAATTTTTGTGTGATTTTTTTTTCCTTACTGTATCCCATGGGACTAGAAAAGTGCCTAGCACTTGAAGTGATGAATATTTATTTGTTAAATAAATGAAAGGCCAGATATTTCCTATGTGTAAATTCTGTGATACTGGAGAAAAAATCTAGGGCAGAATTATAATAATATTTTTAGAGCCAGTCCATTATGGGACCAATCTTTTAAATTCTCTCAATTTTCTCAGTTGTAATCAGGGAAAGGAATGCAGCCTTTGTAGCATCATAACCATCATGATGTTATGTGAAGTAGCTCGGCAAACTGCATGTTGTACCAAGTGAGCACTTTTGTTTATGTCAGTGATTTGAGTGGCAGCATGGTGTCACGGTAGGACCACTAGGCTTACAGCAAAAAAAAACAAAAAAAACAAAAAAAACAAAAAAATCCCCAAAAATACAGAATGAAATTTATTGCTTGTGTCATTCACTTCTGCACTCACTTTTTTATTTTTTATATTCTCTGAAAAATTGCATCATTTGAATGTACTTCAATATATAAATTCATTTCAAACCTCATTATTCAACACTTTTTCTACCTGTCATGATGGGCCAGATATGATGGTTTACAAAAAACTGTGGGTTTGGTCTGTTTTTGAAGCACAAATATTTTGTCTGTCTTGTTGCAGACCCTGGATCTTCCTTCTATCACTACAATTCAATATTCAATATAATCATAAAAAA
Source organism: Vicugna pacos (assembly GCF_048564905.1). NCBI lineage: Eukaryota > Metazoa > Chordata > Mammalia > Artiodactyla > Camelidae > Vicugna > Vicugna pacos. The sequence goes on along the minus strand of NC_132994.1, from coordinate 5,676,521 downwards.
GTCCTGTGTATGTCTTCCCTTTGGGATAGTGTCATGGTATGTGCAGATCATACTGTGGTTGAATCAGCTGGGAAAATTAGCATCAGTGAAGTAGAGGGGTCACGAACCGCAAGTCCTTCACAAGGAAAGATTCTTGTTGGTTTTGTGAAAGGAAATCACAAGATCTTCCTGAAACAGGGTAGAACATGTAAAAGATTGGGGAGAATCTTCCTCTTCCTCTTGATCTTAATGGCTTGTATTTTGGTGAAAAACTGGTATGGACGCTACAGTTCTGAAAGAGTATGATATTAATTTCAGAGAAAATGTTTAAAATGTTACGGTAAAACAACCACCACCAGGCATTGAGCAGTCACGTGTATGTTTCCTGTGCAATAACCATTTCGAAGGCTTGTTTCAGAGGCATTTCCAAAGCAATGAATTGCCTACATGGAGTGCAATGATATTATGTAAGAGATGGTAAGCTTGCTCATGTGTAGTTAACAACAGCTTGTATTTAGTTAGGATGTGTCTGTTCATGAGAATAATTTTGTCATAGAATAGTTTAAGTGAGGTGGTACTTAACAGGATGCTTTTAGATATATCTTTCCCCAAATGAAACCACCAGGGCAGGCTGTAATAAACAGATATTAACAGGAAAATAAGGCAAAGGAGGAGATTTTGATAACAACTCAGGAAAAACTGGGGTTTTTTGAACAAAGAAACAGTTTCATAGGGGAATAGGAGGTCCATCAGCTGTGTAAAAAGTTAAACCTCAAACTCTGCTCTACTGATGAAAATACATCTATTATCTAAGGCATAGAGTGATCTCAGATAGAGTAAATGAAGAGCACTATGAAAGGCTGTTAATTTCACCCTGGAATTTAAAAAAAAAACTTTAAATACAAGATCTTAGATTAAGAATACAAGTCAAATATTCAATCAGATCAAGTTTTATTGACTGTACACAAATCAAGATTAATTTATGTTAATGTATCCCATTAATCTTTTAAAATTCTAAAATATATAAAACTAAAAATATTAAAACTCTTCTGTTTGTCCTCACCCTCCTCCTTTTCCCTGGACCAAACATTTTAACTTTCATGTAGTTTACTAGGATACTAAATTATGTCCTCTGGCTTGAATAAATTAATTTGATTTTATCTTTGGGAGCAGATTATTCTCTACAGAACAAAGGGCATATTTTATAATTATACTTTCTCTCAAATATATTTAATATCAACCTTTCTAGGTTTCACTCCTGCTGTAATTGTACCACATTTGACAAACTGAATTATAGAGGGAGGTTGGTCTATTATAAAGCAGTTTCCTTTCCTGTTAAAACTTTCCAAAAGAAAGTTAATGTGATTCTTTATTTGCGGCGCATATGAAGAAGTTAAGGTCTCTTAATTTCTTGCCATATTTATGTCTCATTTAAATCTTAGTCATAGAATCATTCTCCGTTCTTTAAAAATGGTTTGTAATGACGAAGACTCTGCCGACTCTTCAGATTGTTCTGGAATTATGGCAAATTAGATTCATTTTGCCATCAGTCTAACATTTTTAAAGAAAAGGGTGAAATGGTGTTAGCTGATTTGGGCAAATGTATTGTTCAGGAAAGATTACTGAACAGCTTTCTCGCTGAGCCAGAATACTCAGTCTTGTTTTATCTTGTAAAGACAAAAGGCTCCACGTAGATTTCTCCATTGTCTTCAACAAGCTTGCTGAACTCACAAAGAATGGAGCACTTGTTCCAAATCCTTCCTAATGATTTCCTCCACAGCGAGACCGGAAACCACAAGCTCTTTAATATTCTAGCATCATTATTCTCATTTTCTATAATTTAACAACTCCTCATATTATTTTTAATGGAAAAGTCATGCAATATTGAGCAGTAACTGCTGTTAATTTCCTGCTGTATATCATTTGCATTTTGGGGGTTGCGGGTGGAGAGTAATTAACATGCTCTAATTATCATATTGATTGTCTTTCTTATCTTATGAGAGTATTGTCATCACAACCCTCGTCGATCTTACAATTGTGTGTTTTATTGTTCCCAATAATAGTATCCTGGGACATACGAGACTTAAATTACTACCAAAAAAAAAAAATATTGTGTGACTTTGCAGTGGTAGGTTTTCTAAATGGTTCAATTTAAAACAGAGAAATGTAAGTTTTTATAGTTCCTATCAAAAACCAGGCAGTCTTATTTCTGTGGCAGGACAACGTTATCCCTTTTGTGAAGGGACTTACATTTATATTACACTATTATCATACAAGAAAATGTTTTCTTGTATTCCATTCAGATTGTATCTTTTATTCCTTCGTATTTCAAAGGTTTATGTTAAAAATTTGCTATGAAAAAACTTGTAACTAGTAATAAAAGCTACTTTGCAAGAATTTTTAGCACATTAGATTCTTTCTTCCAAAAATAACATTTTTCTTAATTTAAAATATTTACTCTCTAAATCCTAAAATTATCAACAAAAGTTTTATAAAATTATGTGAAGACAGAAAAAAAGATTTAAAGAAATTACACTGTGTTTTTAATTAGTACATAAAAACCCTACTGATAGTACAGAATCTATTAATAGTACAAAAATTGTCAGCAATGTTCAACTTGTATTTTATGTCCAAACATACCCTCAGCATAGCTAACTTCACTATTATGGGTCATTTTATATGTCCATTTGGTGATGGAAAGGTTTCATGACAGAGTTATTATTTATAAGAGATGGATTGTATCCAGTGAATGAATGGTGTTGCACAAAACTTACAATGAGAAATATAACTCATTTCTATATTAACTCCATTTGGTTCCAATCATCAGGGTATTCTATACCATGAGAAAGATTACAAATGAAAAGCGTGAAGATGACCTAAATATAAACCACTAGACAAAGGTGTTCTTTGTATTTTGACTGAGTTTTATGAAAACATATAAATTAAAATAGGGTATCAAAAACCAATAAAACAGACGATAACGTAATGATCATTTCTCCCTATATCCATAAAGACATTTTCAGTCACAAGGGTGGGCATGCAAATCACGCTTGCAAAAACTATCAGTAGAGAATGATGTTCATAAAAAATTCTTTGGACCTTATTTTCCTCATCTCTTCAGTGGAGATAACATTAACATCTATCTCACAAAGTTGGTTTGACTATTAAAAAATTACTAAATCAGGTAAAGTAATTACCATTTGGACTGGCTTGGGGAAAAAACTCAGTCAAAAACTGGCTATTCACAGGTTAATTTAAAAGCAGCTTTAGGTGGGCATACCTGGCTTTGGGAATTTTTGGAATCTGGACTCCGGCCCCATCATCAGAGTGAGGCTTGCTTTGGCTCTGGTTCGGCTCCACCCTCCCTGTGTTTGCTTTACTCCCAGTTTACAGGGTCACAGGATTGCTGTAGCTCCCTCAGCTTCATACGTTCTCAGGTTCAGGTCCAAAAATGCCCTGAAAACATCCAAACATGGCTTTAAACAAGCCTGGTAGATACAGCCTGAACTACATACCCAGCCATGAGATACTGTGACTGAAGACCTAAATCCACCGTTGGATTAAAACTGGATCACATGCTTCCACTTGCAGAGGTGAAGTTCTGCACAAACCACATATGACTTAAGGGTGATTGAGATTTTAATCCCCAAATGAAAAATCTGGTTCTTTACCACAAATAAGGCACATAGGTAGTGGAGATCCAAATAATAAAACTAGCAAGCAAGCAAAAAGCAAACAAAAACTGCATATAAGAATTATATGATATAAATGATATATATGATATAAATGAAATAATTTAGTTTGGTTCAACTTAAGAAAAAAGTCTGTGAGCTTAAGCAAACCTTTGAAATTCAAATTCTTCATCAGGAAGAAGAGCAATGATTTCTTCTCAAGTTTTTTCTGTCATAACAGAGATGGTACCTATAAAATGCTTAGCTTAGTGTTTGATGGGAAAGTATTATACGGTAAAAAACGCTATATTAAAATAATGCTAGATAAACAACAAGGACCTACTGTCGAGCACAGGGAACTATAAGCAAATTTTTGTAATAATGGAAAGTAATCTGAAATGAAAACATGTTTACATATGTGTATATAAGTATAACTGAATTGCTTTTGCTGTGCACATGAAACTACCTTTGTAATTTCAGCTACACATCATTAAAAAGTAAAACTAAAATAAATAAAGTGATGCAATAATTATACAAGATAATAAAATGCTCAAAGAAACCTGACAGTTCAGTAATAGGAATTGGTCTTAAAAATTGTGTTTTATTTGTATAATGTAAAATCAAGCAGTAATTAGAATGGTCTGGAGACTGAATGAAGTCATAGATAAAATTGCTCTATTGTTAAAGAAGAATATAGACGTTAGAAAGAAGTATGGATAATGTCATCTTTACAAACACTTAAAATGTTGAATATTTATAAAAAGGTAAATATGGAAAGGGCATTTTTCAAATATGGAAGAACAACCTCAAGCAAGGAGGAAGACGTCTTGAAGCAAACAGAAAGAAGCCAGCCTCTTTTCACACCTCCAGCCTTTTCTTTCCACTTCCGTCCACAATGGCAGATTAATGGGAAGCCAGCTGACAAAGCAGGGATATGCTTGGCAGGGTCAAATATCAAACATCTCAAAGCAAATGATAGGAGAGTGATTTTGGAGCTGAACCGCGACATTAACTGACCCAGGGAATTAAATTGGTATCAACTTGTTTATCAATGGAACAGTAGACAAAACAATGGAAAGTGGAGTACAAAAGGGTGATATATTTAAAGTGATTAAAGAAAATAACCATTGTACCAGGATTTTTACCCATTACAAACATCTAATAAGAAGTAAAGTGAAATACACAAGTTTTAGACAGAAAGTATGGAAAAGGCTACCAGAAGACGGATACTAAACCAGCACAAGTGGGTGCTCTTTAGGCAGATGGAAAAGATTTTGTTTTAATTGCTTTAACACAGACCAAAAAAAAAAAAAAAAAAAAAAAAAAAACGATAGACTGGGGAGGGACTAACAGCTCAGTGGGAGAATGCCTACTTAGCATGCATGCACGGAGTCCTGGTTCAATCCCCAGTACCTCCACTAAAGTAAATAAATAAACAAACAAATAAATAAACAAAGAGAGGGACATGGTTGGGAAGCTCTGAGACAGAACTGCTTAATTTCTCTTCCACGACGGAAACGTCTGAACTGAGAAGCAATACAGGGAAACAGGGTGGGTTTCCTCTACAAGATCAGGAACACAGACTCATCCTTTTTATTGCTCTGTCCTTCCCGTATAACTTGTACTCATCCCGCATCCCCCGTTGGTTCACCCACACCATAACTGGGCTCCAGATGGCAGGAAAGGGTGGGAGAGATGAGAGGAGGGAAACTAGCTTCCTTTTAAAGATGTCATCTGAAATTGGACATAATACTTCTACTAATATCCTTTATCCAGAGCTTAATCACTTGGACACTCTTAGTTGATAGAGAGGCTGGAAAATGTGGTATAAGAACAATTCAGGTTTAAAGCATTGACTCAGATAAATAAAATCAGTCATGAAAGAAGAGACTGATCCAACAGAAATAAAAAGTATCAGAACAGTCTGCTTTGGACAAATATATGCCAGCCAGATTGATCATACAGAAGAAAAAGAGAAATTCCTAGAACCTAGAGCCCAGAGTACATAAAGAAACAGAAAGTCTCAATAAATATGTATTTTTTTTTTCTAAAGGGTCAGTTAAGCTTTCAGATAATACTCCAGGACTTTCCAAGGTTAATTTTAAATGTTGCTTACTGTAGAAATTCAATAAGATTTAATATTTGAAAACAATTTTTATTGCTTTTTTTTCCCTTCTACTTTCCCTTTATTCTTCCTCTCCTTCACTTTCCCCTCTACTTTACTTCCAATGAATATAGCCCAACCAAGATGTTTCTCATCTCTGTGTTTTTCCTCCAACCACCTGGAATGTTTCCCAGCCACCTCTTAGGCTAAGCTCCCCCATACCCAAGAGCCCATCCACCTTCTCTCCCGTTCTCACCGCTTTTATGGTCTGCGTCTTTGAGAACACTCTGAAGTACAGGTATCCCCTGCTTTTTGAAAGTTTGCTTTATGCCACTTTGGTTTTTCAGAAGACCTACAGTCGTACCTGTTATTTAAAACCAAAGAAACTTTGAAGAGGAGTTTTGACTTTACCAAGAAAGAGGAAAAGCAAAAATAGCATTCAGCATTCTGATCTGTAGCAAACTGTCACTGAGGCAGCGCCCACCCAGAGCAGAGAGAGGGGCTCTGCCCAGCTCCTTCCCTGGGAACCATGCTAGCGTCTTAGCATTGGCTGCCATGGTTTTCACCTGGGTCTGTGAGTGCTGGTGCTTTCTCTGATTTATTTTGTACATCCATCCACAAGATGTGTCCTAAGGTAATTGGCTCTTCACTTTACAGCATTTAGGCTGACAAAAGCTTTCATAGAAAAGCTCTGCTTTCAGATAGTGGGAGAAACCTGTATTGTCCTAAATTCAGTGATCCAAATATCATTCTCTATACCCTTTTTCAGTCAGTAAATTGACAATTAGAAGAAATTTCTTATCATCCCCTGGAAATGTCATCTTCAGTCTTTTTTCTCAAATCATCTCATATCTTATGTTTGCTTATTATTGCAAACTGAAAGGATTTTCTCCTCTCCTCCATGCCCAGAGCAATTATTTTGTGCTAAGTCATCTGGCAATTAGTTATCAACTGCTTTCAATCACTGTCAAGGATTTCATATTCATTTTCTAGGCTACACATTTAGCATCTTGAAAGGAAGCAAAGTTACTCTCTCATCATTTCTACAGATGAGGATTCTGGCCACAGGTTTGCTGAGTTCTCAGCTCAAGGTCTGGGAAATCTACAATCAAGGTGACAGCCACACATCTTAAGTTAACTAGACTTACTAGACATTTCACAATGTCTATAAAAATTGAATCATGATGTTGTACACCTGAAACTAATATGTCATATGTCAGTTATAATTCAATAAAATAAATATTCACTATTATATGTTTTTTATTGAAGTATACAGTCAGTTTACAATGTTACGTCAATTTCTGGTGTACAGCGTAATGTTTCAGTCATGCATATACATACATGTTTTCATTTTCATATTCTTTTTCATTATAGGTTATTACAAGATATTGAATATAGTTCTCTGTGTTATACAGAAAAAAACTTGTTATTTATCTACTTTATTATTGTAGTTAGTATCTGCAAATCTCAAACTGCCAATTTATCCCTTCTCAACCCCTTCCCTCCTGGTGACAAACGAACTTACAAGACAGAAACTGACTCGTAGCCATAGAACATAATTTTGACAAATGTCGCTCAGACTGTGAAGTCTGAGGTTCAGGGTCTTCTGAGTCCTGTACTTGTTGGCAGAATATAATTCCTTGAGCAGGTGGACTAAGGTCTTAATTTTGTTAGTTGTCAATGGGGACCCTCTGAGGTACGGCCACTGCCACAGTCCCTTGCTGTGTGGCTTCACAGACAGGTCACAAAGTGGATGTCTGCTTTCTTTCAGGCCAGCCGATCCACTGTGCGACCTGTCTGTGAGGCCGCGTAGTGAGGAACCTGATCAGTCTCTAGCAGCCCAGTGTCCCCAGCTGGTAACTGGCAGAAAAGGAAGCTCCGAGTCATATAGAGCAGACTGAAAACACACTAGAAATGGGCCTTCCATGAATTAGTGCTAATTTCAATTTTCTTCTTATGTACTTCCCCTTTTTATTGAAATATATCACAATATACCTAGATGGGCTATTAAAACTAAATAGATATTTCCCAGTTCCTTCTCCAACTTACTGTGGCTTCCTTCCTGAACCAGTACTGAAGGCTTGGAAGATGAAATTCTCCACCTTAACATACTCAGTATAGATTGCACAATTGTTATTTTTATTGTTATTCATCAGCTCTGGAGCCCTCGGTGAACCCTTTGAAGAACTTTACAGAATCTCATTTATGATGGGCTCAAGATCAGAGGCAAACATATTTTAGAATGTGTTAAGGCATTTTGCTCACTGGTGTGTAATGCTATGGAAATATTTCAGCAAGCACCACTTCACTTTCTTCTCAGGCAACATCTTAGCATCTATGAACTTGGACAGTGTCCAGAAAAAGGTCAAGAACAGACACTCCAAAGCCTGTGCAATTCTGTATATTACCTTCTTGTTGTATACTGACATGTGCTATAATTTTAATATGTAAGCAAAGTGAGTCCATGAATAAGAAATACACAATTCTGACAATAATAATCATTAAAATAGCTTGCATCAGCCTCTCTCATAAACAACAACAAAATTGTAGCAAAAAAGGCAGAACCAGTCAAGACATGAATAAAATTATTGAGCCTGAGTGCTAATGCTAGCCTTGGTAAAGAAGTAAAAGTTATAACTCAGTTTAACTTTTTTTAAAAGCATCTAAAGCCATCAAACTTTTGATACTGCAAAACAGGCTTATCACCGTGGCCACTTGTATGTTTTCCCCATTAATAGATTTTATCCTGCAGTTTTCAGTATTTGTAGATCATGTTATATTTCACCTTGATCTGTTTTGGAGGATTGTTTCATGTGGAACTAGGCCAACTATTAGAATTACCTTGTGTTTTACAAACATATTATTTCAATGCAAGCGACAAAATGCATAAAAATAAAAGTCATAGAAATATTACTGACACCACATTGTTTCCATTTTACTTTTCCTCTTTTTTAAAAAAAAAATTGGCTTCCATCTGTTGAGATTTCAAAGTTCTGTGCTATCAATGATGAATATGTTTTCAATGAGGAACTAAATTTCAGACAGAGCCTTTTACCTGTAAGCTAGCTGGAAGACTCAGTTTGTAATTATAGCACCTAATACAATTCTCTTATTAGATCCACCATAAACGGTACTTTTGAACAGTTTCTAGTCAATCTCTGTTAATGATTAACAGGGACAGATATTATAGGATGTAGAACCACTGATTTTATATATTCTCTTTCATAGACTAATTTTTCAAAAACTGACATTTAGGTCCTCCTTATTTGGAGAAGTTATGGATACTGGTCACAGACAATTAAGTTTTTTTGGAGTATTTTTACATTTCCTTTTATGACATTTTGCAGAGTCATTTAATATTACTGTAATGCAGTGCTGATATTAATTTATAATTTTTTACGTGTTTGTGCTATATCATGAGACTGGTCAGGAAAATTTGGGAGGGCTTGAATTGTCACCTTTTCATACATTCATTAAATAATCAGAAAGGTCTTCCATCATATGCTGTGATGTTTAAATAATATAGAATAATCTGCTCCTAAAAGTCACATGTAAAAACTATCTGGAATTTAATTGATTTTTGAAAGCTTTATTTTTTATTTTTCTTTTCTTTAGACAGCTTTTTAATTGTTTTCTTTTCAGAGTTTTTACAAAATTATATTGGAATTTCACTTTTTATAGAACAACATCAATTTCATTGTGTTCTTAAATTTGATGTTATAGAAAGGCATAGATATCTTAGTATTTTGCATTCTCCATATTTCTATCTATATTCTGTGTCACATTTGTAATGCTTTTCATGTTTTCTTCTTTGTTAAATTTTTGAAGAGCTTTTAAATATCACCTGTTTAAATAGACTATTTATTGTCTATCATTTTCCATATTATAAAACATGTTTTTGTTTTTATTAACTGTTTACCTTAATATTCTTCAGTCATCCTTTGTTGTTTTGTGTCTTAGTAAATTGAAGTAAAGTCTTATTTTCTTTCTTTCTTGATGATAATGAAAGTTTTTATGAAACATTTATTTACAATAGAGCTTTTAGTTTAGCCAATAAATTTTTACATGAAGGTTGTTACTATATTCCTTTTTAATTTTTTGATGGAATTTATTCTTTTAGAGCAGAACTGGGCACAAAATACGGAGTTCCCACATAGCCCTCCCCACCCTCACATATCTACTGTCCTCAACACCCCTCCTCAGTGTGGCATATTTGGTACAATCGTTGAACCAACATGAGCATATTATTATTAGCCAAAGCCCACAGTTTACATAACAGTTCACTCTTGATGCTGTACATTCTATGGGGTTTGACAAATACATAATGACATGTAGCCACTATGGTATCATACAGACTAATTTCATTGCCCTAAAAATCCCCTGTGCTCTGTTTATTCATCCCTCCCTCCTTTTCTCCCTCCCTCTCCCTAAACCCCTGGAAACCAGGATCTTTTTATTGTTTCTTTTGCTGTACCTCTTCCAGAATGTCATTTGGTTGGAATTATACAGTTTGTAGCCTTTTCAGACTGGCTTCTTTCATTTAGTAATATGTCTTTTAAGTTTCTTCTATGTCTTTCATGGCTTGATAGCTCTTTTTTTTTTTTTACTGCACATGTATTTTTAAATTTACATGTATGTACTATTCATTGTTTTTAAGAACATTTAGAGTTTTAGCTTTTTAAACTTACATAGTTATCAAAGGAATGAGTTATATTCCATTCCATATATATATATATATATATATATATATATATATATATATGCTGCATCTCCATTATCTATTCAACTATTGATGTGCACTTAGGATGCTTCCATATCTTGGCAATTATAAATAATGTTGCTGTTAATAACAGGGTGTATGTATCTTTTTGAGTTAATTCTTATTTTGTGGTTGGCTTTACTCCTTTGATAACTATATTCCTTTTTTAAACATTTTGATTCCTTCTTTTATCTTTACTTCTTTAAAACTTAATATTTTCTTTAATTTTTGTAGTAATTTTCAAGGTTGGGCTAAGCCACTCAACAATTCGTTGTTAATATAATAATTTTTAAACTTAAATCTAATTTTCCATTTTCTTTACATTGTCTTATTGTATTATTTTATTAATTTACGATAGCATATCCTATTGTTAATTTATGATTATAAATTGTTTTATTCTATTATAAATAAAAATGCTAAGCTCAATTGAATATTCAATATTCAATTAAAATATAAAATTAACATTCTAATGCTCTTAAAATTATGCATTAAATATTTTAATATTTCCATAAACTTTTAGTTTTCACAACCACTCTGTGACAGAAGAACTATTAATAACTGTTTTACAGGTGAGTCAACTGAGAAATCAAGAGATTAAGATATCTCCCATCTCTTGAGAATATAAATTCAAACTTGTTTAAAATCTACTCATATTTCTTGGACCAAGTCTTGATGCTGTTGGACCTTATGTCAAATTAAAGAGCAAGGACAACACGTACATTGAGAGAGAGGCAGACAGGGTCTTTGTGACTGCTGTGACCATAGAGTGTGGTGAAGTGATGCTACAGGTTAGTAGGTCTTACCTAACCTTTCCAGGGAGTGGCAATTTCCACTGCCTTTGCTCAGAGCCCTGAGCCGCCATATCACGTGTCTCAGCATCCTGGGGATGCCATGCTGTGGGGACATATGAGGTCAACTCAAGAGAAAGAGACAGAGAGAGAGAGAGAGAGAGAGACAGATGGATCCAGCTGTTCCATCTCCCAGTCATTTGATCCTGCATAGCTGTGGCCACAAACATAGAACAATCCTTCTGACCCACATAACATGAAGTATAATTGGCATCTTGCTAATGTGCGTATTGTTGTTATGCAGCAGTACTTAAACAGAATATGGTCATTTCTTTCTCTCTCTCAGTCTTTCATGCTCTGGGAGGCAAATATCCAGTGTTTATTTATAATGGTATTTTTGTTTCTAAAATACATTTTCTAATTAATGACTAATATTTACATTTCATTTTATTTTTAATCAAATCCATTACAATAGCTTTCATGTGCTTTATTTTTTTTATCTTATTTTTACCCACATCAGCTATACTGTGCCTGTAAACATCTTTTACCCTCAAATAGCATTTCTGTCTTTACCAACTTGAATGACCACATGTTTAGCTATAATATTCTGAGGTTTTTTTTTTCTTTTTAATAAAAATACATTGCACTTTTGGGATCTATTGGTATTTAGTGTGGAGAGAGACATTTGCTATGTACCTAATATTTTTTCCTCACATAAGTGTTTTACAGTTTCTATTTGAATATGTTTAGTTTTGTAATTTTTATAGAGTGATAAGGATAAAAATTAAACATACAGATATTTTCAATTATAGTAAACTTATTTTGGTTTATGATTTATTTTTCCTTAGCTAATCAAATCATTATACTTTATTTGAATATTTTATTTTCCCCTTTTCCTATCTTAATTTTGAAAGCCCTATCATGTGGGAATAGAATGGTCTCTTTAATCTGTCTACCATATTCCTTTTCCTTTTCATGTCACTTTCATCTTTTCACTAACTTTCTCTGAATTCCAGGGCCAGAAGAATATTCAGAATTTATTTTCTACTTTATCACTTTAATTTTCTGCAGCATGGAAACAGTTATTCACTGTGTATTTTTAAAAAATATTATTCAAGTGTAGTTGATTTACAATGTAAGTTTCAGGTGTACAGCAAAGTGATTCAGTTATAAATATACACACCTATATATTTTTTCTTTTCAGATTCTTTTCTATTATATGTTATTAAAAGAAATTAAATATAGTTCCCTGTGCTATACAGTAGGCTTTTGTTGTTTATCTATTTTATATAGTAATGCATGTCTGTTAATCCCCTAATTTATCCCTCCACACCCTTTCCCCTTTGGTAACCATAGTTTGTTTTCTGTCTGTGAAAAGAAATGTGTTCATTGCATATTGCACTGTCCAATTTACCATGTGGAACTTTCATCTCAAGGCAATTTAGTGTGCTGTAAATAACTCCCATCTCTTGAGAATATGAATTCAAACTTGTCTTAAAATTTACTTCTATTTCTTGGAACACTATTTAGTCAGAGTTATATTATTTTTTATCTCATATCTAAATAATGAAGCTTTTGTAAATATATATATATATATATATATATATATATATATATATATATATATATATATTCTTTTTCATTACAGGTAACTGCAAGCCATTGAGTATAGTTCCCTGTGCTATATAGTAGGACCTTGTTGTTTATGTATTCTATGCATAGTATTTTTTTTTTTAATGGAAGTTCTGGGGATTGAACCCAGCACCTCGTGCATGTTAAGCACACACTTTATTACTGAGCTATACTCCTCTTCAGGGAAGTTTATGTTTTGCTTAAGGATTGGTAACAAATTTGAGCTGAGCTTGGTTTTGTCAGATCCTAATCTGGGTCCTAATCCAAATCTCTGAGGACATACAAGGTGAGAAAATAAAAGTTAATGTGTACTGTATTTTAGAGATTTTTACCCATCATAAAAGAGATACCATGAACTAGGGAGAGCTGGAAACAGGAGAGCCAGCCACAGTAGGGAGACTTGCCTTCTGCCTAAGTGTGTCTTTTTAGCACTTGGTGTGGCAGCCAGGAGCAGCCTCAGCAGGATCCCTGGTGTTTGCCCAGAATATCTGACTTTCTTAAGAGCCAACCATGGCACATCCCCTGATTTTGCCTGTCAGAGCCTTCTGTTCCAGGAGGGTGCCTTGTCCAAGCCAAGAATAAACCTTGCCAAATGCACTCTCCTTTTTATGGCTTAAAACAACGAGAACACTTCCCCAGTGACATGGCCCAGGGTGAAAATGCACTCCCAGTTGCCCCGTGGTTCATCGTGTTGAATACAGATGGCGCTCTGCCACGATCTAATCTGGGAGGCTTTCCAGATAGGGAATGAGTCGCAGATTTGTTACCATTTTATTATTGGTTACATGTTACATAGCAAACAATGACTTGGTGCTTCTAATGCCATGAGGAAGCGCTCCTTAATCATATTGATTTAGGTGTCTATCTATTTTTGTATTTCATTTGTCACTTCAATTGCAGGCAGGGGTGGGAAGGGCTGGAAAGCAAGTAGGAGGAACCTCTCTGTTTAGGCTTCCTTCTCGACGAGAACGTCTATTCTCCACTTTGAACACAGATATTTTTACCAAAATATTAATTCTTTGAAGTTATCTTTATAAATTAAACAATGCACAAGTTGAAATGTGTTGAAACTCTCAATGTCTCTTCTGATAGAATACACTTTTAATGTAAATTAACACAAGTGATGATATTGAAACAAAACACTAAAAATGTTATGCCAAACGCCACAAAACTACATATCTTTTATTATCACTATTCTTCATTATTTCAAAGAACCTGTTAAAGTAACAACCTCTATATGTTTAACATATTGCTTATAAAAAGAGCAAATTACTCACTCTCTCTTATTTTGCAGAGGGTGTTAATCAGTCACTACTTGGCTTCAAATGAAAGAAGTTGATAGAAATACATATAGCTCAAAGTTTATAAGGGGATGGATAATCTAGCATATGTACGTGAATGACCAAGGAGTTGTCTGATTAGAAGGCTGAGTACAGAGGACCAAAGGTGGACTCTGCTTATTCTTATATCTGCTGCTTTTGTTTGAGAAGTGATGTAGCTGGGGTTTAAAGCCTCTGATAGATGTTAGCTGTCCTTACTATGAGCATCACCACTAATGTCAGTATTATCACCAGTACACGATTCTGTTACCTATGAAAGTATTTTTGTTTTGTTTTGTTGTTACTTTGTTGTTGTTGTTGTGGCACAGTACAGAATCATTTCAATACATTGTAACATATCAATCACCTTAATATGTGTTAGAAAATAAATTGGCCACCAGGGAAAACAAAGATTAAAAAGAAGTTCACTTTGACCTTGAATCTATTTCAGAAAACGAAATATGGTAGTAATAAGTAGCAGAGATGACATACATTCAAAAATGAAATTGATATTAAAGAGCACTCCCCTATGGTCCACATAAAAAACACATTTTATAAGAAATTTATGTCATAAAAAAATTGGCACACCGTGCTTCCTTCATTAGATGGAGATGGCCCACAAAGCAATTCATTTTGAGGCCATGGTTATAGAAATTTATAGGGTTGTGAAAGGCTAAAAGAATGTTAATGTACAGTGTTTCTGTCTTTAATTGGCCTCTCTTGATGGAGCAGTAAATAACAACCACCTCTAATGAAGGTTTACATGATGTCAACCTCTTGACTTTTATTAGACTGAACCCCCTTCCAGATAATCTGTGTCCATCCTGCGCCTGGCTCTTATACCCACTTATTGTCAAGAGCTTAGCTGGAGAGAGCTGGTGGATTAATACAGAAAGCCAAAATTCAAGAACAGGAGAGGGTCTAGGGAGAAAGGAACTCTCTTACACTGTAGTCTGGTGCAGCCACTATGGAAAACAGTACGGAGATTCCTTAAAAAACTAAAAATAGACCTATCATACGATCCAGCAATTCCACTCCTGGGCATATTTCTGAAGAAAACTCCAATTCGAAAAGATACATGCATCCCAATGTTCATAGCAGTACTATTTACAATAGCCAAGGTATGGAAGCAAGCTAAATGTCCATTGACAGACTGGATAAAGAAGTTGTGGTTTAT
This sequence comes from Vicugna pacos, assembly GCF_048564905.1. Taxonomy (NCBI): domain Eukaryota; kingdom Metazoa; phylum Chordata; class Mammalia; order Artiodactyla; family Camelidae; genus Vicugna; species Vicugna pacos. The sequence continues at coordinate 5,661,092 of NC_132994.1, read as the reverse complement.
ATACACTGTGGAATACTACTCAGCCATAAAAAGAATAAAATTATGCCATTTGCAGCAACATGGATGGACCTGGAGAAAGTCATTCTAAATGAAGTAAGCAAAAAAATACCACATGATATTTTTATACGTGGAATCTAAAAAAATGATACAAATGAACTCATTTACAAAACAGAAACAGATTCACAGTTGTAGAAAACAAACTTATGGTTATTAAAGGGAAAAGGGGGAGGGCTAAATTAGGAGTTTGGGGTTTGCAAAAACAAGCTACTATATATAAAATAGGTGAACAATAAGGTCCTACAGTATAGCACAGGGAGTTATATTCAATACCTTGTAATAACTTATAATGAAAAAGACTGAAAAATAATACATATCTAACTGAATTACTATGCTATCTACTAGAAACTAACATAACACTGTAAATCAACTATACTTCAGTCAAAACAAAAACAAAATTAAAGCAACAGTTATTGCTTTGTTTATTTAACTGCCACAGGATAAACAAGAACCCAGAAGGAAAGTATCTGCACTCTCAATGTTCTATTTTTTCCCTCATTGGAACTACATCATGTGAGGTGGCGGCAATGATCTCAGTGCCAAAGGATTCCTGAGTAACAGCCATTCTACGAACCCTCTAGAAACTGAGAGGAGGAGGAGGAGAGGATAAGGGCCACGAGTGGAAAAGTACTGAGTAGTAAGTCAGAGTGAAGAAAAGTGACCTCAGGGCAACCCTGTGCCCCATAATGAAGTCTCAGCAGAGGTCAGAGGGCAAGACTTCAACAGACGGGCCTCCAGAGGTAGTCTCCGATGGAGACACCTGGCTGGACAGCAGCTATGCTCCAGAGCACAATCAACCAGGGCCCTGGAGTACTTGACCGCTACCCCTTCAGAAAGTGTAGTGCACTAGCTACAGACCAGCTCTGTATAGGGAAGGCAGCCTTGCACCATGAGGCCTGATGGACAAGGCCTTTTAATGGCCAAGCCTTAAAAATCACACTTAGAATTTGGTCCTGGAGCTGAGCTCCTCATATATCTAAGAGAGAACAACTGAAAAATTTCCTTTTCCTTAGGTTTATTTTGCATTTTATATTTATATATAAATATATACATATATATGTTTATTTATTGAAATATAATCAATTTACGATGTTATGTCAATTTCTGGTGTACAGCACAATTCTTCAGTCATATATGAATATACACATATTTGTTTTCATATTCTTTTTCACCATAAGTAACAAGATATTGAATATAGTTCCATGGGTTATACAGTATAAACTTGTTGTTAATCTATTATATATATAATTTAGTATTTGTAAATCTCAACCTCCCAATTTATCCTTTCCCTACCTTCCCTCCCTGGTAACCGTAAGTTTTGCTCTTTATGTCTGTGAGTCTGCCTCTGTTTTGTTTTTGTTTTTGTTTGTTTGTTTATTTATTTATTGCCTCTCTTTTGTAAATAAGTTCATTTGTCTTTTTTTTTTTAGATTACACAAGTAAGTGATATCATATGGTATTTTTCATTCTCTTTCTGGCTTATTTCACTTAGAATGACATTCTTTAGGGACATCCATGTTGCTGCAAATGGCATTATTTTATTCTTTTTGATGGCTGAGTAGTATTCTATTGTATAAATATACCACAACTTCTTTATCCAGTCATCTGTCGATGGACATTTAGGTTGTTTCAATGTCTTGGCTATTGTAAATAGTGCTGCTATGAACATTAGGGTGCATGTATCTTTTTGAATTAAGGTTCCCTCTGGATAGATGCCCAGGAGTGGGATTGCTGGATCATATGGCAACTCAATTTTTAGTTTTATTAAAAAAATTCTTGATTCTCTACTGCACACCCCCACTTCCCCTGTTGTAGGTCTTTTTTTATCTGTATCCATGAAATTATGTTTTTTATTACAACTGATTTCCTGTTTTCTTTTTTCCACTTCTAACACTGACAACAGGTTCTTTTCAAAACATATATGATCCAAGTCCATGACAGTCTTAAAATCTCTTTATCTCTCTGCTGTCTACAGAATACAGCAGTTCTAAACTCTAATTTTCCACTTCTCTCAAATTTTTACTAACTAAAAAGTAGCAAATTGAACTTTTAACTTTTTATTAATAGATTTTCTTCCTTTGCTGTATATATCTATGTACAAACTCTTTTTCTTGGCTGAGACTTTTCTTGTTGTTTCTCCACTGTTAAATTCCTAAATAAGCTATTAAGATTTAATTTAAATATTGGCTTTTGTCCCTTCTTAAAGATTACTCTGTATAAACCTCACTGAACAACAATAATCATAGCATTCTTGTATTACACGTTTACAGGTCTATTCCCTTTACTGGATTGTGAACCACTTAAAGGCTGGGGTGTGTTGTTCATTTTTACATCCTAGACCCTAGCTGTGTCTGACAAAACAAAAAGAAGCTAATGCATGATTTTTCATATAGGATTATCAATTTCAAAATAATTATGATCAAGGGTACTAATATACTTGGAAAAATAAAAAAATATTTTAGTAACAATTCCTTTGTAAAATCTATGTATTTTCCTTTTTTGTAGTTAATGCTGCATCCTATTGTCATTTGCAAAAGCATTTATTAAGTACACATATTTATCTGTACAAGGTACCGCATACTATGTATAATATTTTCAACATGTTTCCTGTCCTGTAGAAAATTAGAATTTAAGACTTATGCTTTATGCCTGAATTAAGATAATCTGCCAAAAAAAATGACAACTATTTCTCTAGGGAAAAAAAATGTAAGAAAAATTAACTTACTCCATGAAATATTTTAATATACCAAATTTATTCTCCCCAATGTATAATTTGTGTATCCAATGAAGCATGAAGAATGATACAAGCGTCCTTTTGTAAATGTAACTTACATCATTTTTCTCTGCATCAAAATATAAACTATTATTTAAAAAGCTGCACTCATGTACTATAAATATAATTCAATGTCAAATATAAAAATTCTCATAGAACAAAATACCATTGCATGCCAAATAATATTAGAATATTTTTTCTTAAAACAATAATAACACAAGTTATTAACAAAGTTAACATTTTAAGCTCATGGAAATCTTAGATTGTTCTTCATAGCTTGAAAGCATATAACAGCTCATTTTTTAGTATGCAAATTAGTGTCAAGTGGAAACTTTCAGGAATACATAAATCCTTTAAAATGTAGTAAAATGGCTCAGTAAAAAGTACTTTATGTAAATCACCATTTCTAATTATTTAACTGCCATAATCTAGGATATATAGGATTATGTTCAGAATCTGTTGAGAATGACGAACTTTATAAATTGAAAGTTAATTTTAGTTGACTTGATTTGATCATTTTTGAATATTGGAAGGTACACAATATTTGGAGCATGGTTACATGGGTTGAAGGATGGGCCCTGCTAGTTACTAGTGATTTCAGCTTTGAGGAGGTACTTCACTGCTCTGACATTGCTCATATGAATTACACAAATATATTGGTATGCTAATTCTTTTCAAATATGCTATATGCAGAAAAACTGAAACATGAGAGCAATTAGTTTTTAGATGATGATGATAATGAAAATGAAGACATAGGAAGTCAAAGACATTGTTTAAGAGACATTTTCTCTGAGGAAATAAACTAAGAGCAGCAGACTTAGAGGAAAAAATGGATTGCATGGAATCCTTGTCACCTTCCACCCACCAGAAATATGCTAGCTAAATAAGAGGATAAACAGATCAATTGGAAAATAAATTGATACTACTAATTGTACACTATCTTTTCAGAGTCGGTAATTTGAGGTGAATTCTATTGTAGGGCAGATTTTTCCAACCCTAATTCTAACTGCAAAGTATTTTAACCTTTGTGTGCCTTAATTTCTGGTCAGAAAAATAAGGATACAATCATGTAGATGTTTTCTTAGGAACTAATTAGTTAATGCCCAATTTTAAAGTACTTGAAACTACGCCTGACATAGAACAATAACTTACAAATGTTAGAGATGATAAGATTATTGATATTATCATGATTGTTATTGTGTTTTCTCCCTCATTATGGTTAACAAAGGCTAGTAAAGGAATGGAGATATTTATTTGACAGTTCTTTAGACAGAGATGCTGCTTTTCATTTGAATATGTCATCTCACTTTTATTCTAACAATAACTACAATGAAAATGTTTGACAACAGTATTATTATTTCATTCATGAGAAAACTGAATTTCAGACAATTTAAAGAACTTTATCTGAGATATCAGATAAGTCACAGCACATGTGTTCAAATTCTTGACTGTCTACAGTCAATAATTATGCTCATTTTATTTCCCTACCCTGGAATAACAGTAGAAAGAAATAGGGGTTTTGGAAATGAGTTATTGCACATTAAGTGCATAGAACTAAAAACATATTATTCTACTATTATTTATCCAGTTCAGCAAAACATGCATTGTCTTGTTTTTCCTTAAATTATGTATTATATAACCTTAAAATCATCTTATTGTAATCTTTAAAATACTTTCAATAATGGAAAGCCCACTGTACAACCTGAATTTAGTTGAAAGTTCATATTACTGAACTTAGGGTATCTTTTTAAACACGATTTTACTAGCTGTGTTCCCCACCCACCCACCGGTAGGAAATAGGAAAAGCTTCCCTGTGCTCCTTCTCCCACTTGGCACGTTTTGATCTGTGACTAGTTGATATTTAGGAAATTGTTTTGCAAATGTGTTTTTTATGAACAGAGTGCAGACAAAACCTATCTGAATTCTGTGATGTCTCTGGAGTAGTGCCTTTCATAGAGTTCTGACATGACCCATATTTTCAGGGCTATAAAGACTGAGGAGCACTAGCACTGTGGCTCAGGCTGTCAGTGCTGATCAGCGTCACTCCCCTCCTTTGTAAACTCCCTGCAGTGCTGCTCAGTAACACACTCTTGGGATCCCACTTTGAGGGAAAACTTCGGGAAGGTTCAGATGAGAAACAGTTTATCTCCAAGAGAAAGGAATGGTATTTAAACTTGAGATCAAAATAATTTACATCGTTGTAGGCAAACTTTCATAAAATGTTCTTCTAGAAATTATAAATAAATGAAAAAAGCGTCATTTTTTTCAATAGTCACTTCTCCATGAAGGGGAAAACTCACACACTATTTCAACAGAGAACTCTATGTCCTATGCAAACTTTGAGTCTGTATTTTTAACCACTCCAGCTATTTTCTTTTTCCGTTTCATAGTGTTGTGTTAAACACTAGTCAAATAAGATGCAGAAAATTACTTCTTTTAACAGATTTCATTTTTTAATCAACATTAAACCAACGTTCATTTTCAGGCTGTGTTTTTTGGAAATTCACCTCATTATTTTCCCGATTTTCATCAAGTCCAGAATAAGCCACCAGCTCACCTCACAATCCAAATACATGCATATCCTTTCTTGCCAAGGATGATAGGATAAAACCGTGAAAGTTTTTTACCCATTTCTTTAGGGAGGTGGGCAAATGCCTATTTTATATTCATGAACAAAATGAAGAGTGTGAATAAAACCATTCAGTTCTTCAAATTTCATATCACTTCTATGAGTAAGTAGCAATTTAAAAAAATGCATCAGAATTCTTTTGTTGGTTGGTATTTTAACATGTGCAAAATTGCTCATAAAATTTAGTACCCAGCTCTAAATGATTTTGCCAGTATATTTTACCAATTTAGACAAAAACTGATTCCATCAATTTCAAAAATTGGCAATTCTTTCTGCAAATCTGGACTAGAAAAAAATGGGAAATAGAAGAGAATATTAAAGATATTTTTACCCTATAAAATTTCTTTTGCAGAATTAGGTATGATAAAGTTAAACAAAATTTTAAAAATATATTAGATACAGTAATTTGGTCAGCATCTGTTTTTAATTTTATATACAATATAGGGTTTATCTGTGAAGACAGTATATGAAATGAAAATTGATAGTAAGTTTGTGAGTTTTGGTGGGGTGAGGAGACTAAGAATAATCATAGGACAATCTCTCTAAAACTATGACATTTATTTAAAGAAGAAACGAATACATATGAATTTGAACTTCCCATGTGAGTTTATCTCATTTATCTCACTTAATTGATGTTAATTCCAAAGGAGAATAAAATATTTTAAAATATTCTCAGTCAATATAATATGGACAAGAAAATTATCAAAATTGTTATTTACTGTATAAAGATTATTCTAGTATGTGTTCTGATTTCTCACAGGTTGATGAAATTCACAGTGAATCAGTGTGGTTTTAAAAAAAGCATAATAACAAAAAATACTATTCATTTTTAAATAATTATATTTAATGGTATAAATATAAATGTTACTAAATTATTATTTTGTGAGGTTATATGAAGTTTCTTTTTTGACAATAAAAATATACCTTGAGGGTAAATCAAAATCAAACAGTTTATATCATTATGGGTTATGGAAAATAAAATGTTAGTTTCTTAGAAGGACTTTAATCTTTTGTTTTAAGTAAACATATGTTTAAACACCGCTATAATTTTATAGAGCAATGTTTTATGTAATCTTGAAAAAAAGAAAATTAAAGTATACAAGTATAATTTCTAGAATTTGAAGTCAAATGAGAATTCACACAATCATAAAAACAAAATTTTTGAAACAAAGTGGGTGAATTTCAATGTTTGCTTTCACTTTAGCAACTGGGAATTCAGAATGACATAGAAACTGTTCCATGTGCAACTTTGTTGATGTGTAGTTTTATGCTATGATTACATGTTCAATAGGCTATTGACAAAGTTCATGACTTATATGCAGACATCAAATAGTTATTAACATTTTTCTCTTATGTATTTTGGATTTATTGCTATTCTTTTTTGTCACAGTTCAAATGGATGGTAGAAGTTAAGTGATCTAAGAATGTCATCAAACACAATGTGAACTTAATAGAACCAATTAAATTTATGTGCAAAAAACTTTCCCTTTACTGGATTGTAAGAACACAGTTTTTTTTATTTTTTTTAAGTTTATAGTATAAATAAATTTGAATAATTTTGTCTATTATTCTAATTATTCTACGTTATTCTTACATAATGGATTATAAATAAAACAACCATTTTGAAAGTATTTGAAATCTTAGTGATTCAGAACTGGTTTTGTTCTCTCAAATATTAACGAACTTCTGCTCCCAGACTACTTAAGCACTTCTCTTACTTATTAATTTTGATGTTACTTTTAAATTTATTTCAATTATTAATTTTTCCAGGCAACTAAATATTTGGTTAAAATTGGCTCTTTTGAGGTAGACAAATGAGAATAATTTTTAAATGTATTTTTGAAAGCTCTATAATTTATAGCACTAGCCCTCATATTTCTAAATGGTATGCTTATATTACTTTTTAAATGTAGTAATAATAAAAATTGATTCCTTACTGCAGAGAAGGAGAATGTCCCATTTAGCTTCCAAGGTCCCTACGTGGTTCCTGGAGTTGATGCAATTTCAAGGAGTGGCCACTTTTACAAAATCAGTAGAAAAGTGTCTGTTTATTCAAAACAAGTGAAAAAGTTAAAACAAATTTTATTTTAAAAGTAATCTTGCCTGGTAGAGTGTCCTTGATTGTAGGTGCTTTCCTTTCATCACTTTTCAATGTTTTGTGGCACTTCCTTCTGGCCTGCAGAGTTTCTGCTGAAAAGTCAGCTGATAATCTTATGGGAGTTCCCTTGTACGGAACTAGCTGTTTTCCCCTTGTTGCTTTTAATATTCTCTCTTGATCTCTAATTTTTGCCGTGTTAATTATAATGTGTCTTGGTGTGTTCCTCTTTGGGTTCAACCTGTAGGGAATGTTCTGTGCTTTCTGGACCTGGATATTGGTTTCCTTTCTCAGGTTAGAGATGTTTTCATTTATTACTTTTTTCAAATGAGCTTTCTGCTGCTCTATCTCTTTCTTCTCCTTCTGGGACCTTATAGTGTAACTGTTAACATGCTTGATGTTGTCCCAGAGGTCTCTAGAACTGTCTTAATTTTTTTAAGTTTTTCTTTTCTTTTCTTTCTTTTTTTTTTCTTTTTTTCTTTTTGTTTGCTTGAGTGATCTCTATTACTTTTTTCATTTTTCTGATTTCTTCTTCTGTATCGTCTCATCTACTGTGCATTCCTTCAAGTGTATTTTTATTTCGGTTATGGGACTCTTCAGTTCTCTTTGTTTCTTCTTTATGTTTTCCAGCTCTTTCCTAAACTTGTCGCTGTGCTCATTCATTCTTATTCAGAGTTCATTCAGCCTGTGTATGATCATTACTTTGAACTCACTGGGTAGATTGCTTATCTCTATTTCAATTAGTTCTTCTTGTGAAGTTTTTGACTTGTTCTTTCATTTGGATATATTCCTTTATCTTCTCATTTTGCTGAATTGTCTATGTTTATTTCTGTATATTAATTAGCTTGATTATGTTTTCTGGTCTTGGACAACGGCCTTATGTAAGACATCCTATAGGGCCCCGTGGCAAGGTCCTTCTGGTCACCAGACCTGCATGATATTGGGATGCCTCCTGTGTGGGCTGAGTGGGCCCTCCTGTTGTGGGAAGGCTGACTGCTGTGTGTGTGCTGATAAGTGGACCCTGGCCTGGTTGACTGACAGGTCCTATGTCATGTGGAGACTGCTGCCTCCCTGGAGGGAGGCAGAGGGTCTACATACCCGGGTGGAGACCCACTTGCCCTCTTCTCTCTCCAGGAGGCTCTCCAAAATCAGAAAGGTAGTGTGACCTCAACTCCTTTTATATTACTGCCTCTTGCTGGGTCTCTGAACATGTTGATTTTCTGCATGCCCTTTAAGAGCAGCATATTTCCTAAAGCCCTCAAGTTCTGCTATATACAAGCCCCACCGGCCTTAGAAGACAGACATTCTGGGGACTTTGCTTCTCAGTACTGGACCCTTAGGCTGGGGAGTCTAATGTGGGGCTCAGATTCCTTGCCTGTTAGGGAGAACCTTTGCAATTGTGGTCATCCTTCTATCTGGGTCATCGAGCAGCAGGGGGTATGGGTCTTGACTAGACCATATCTCTGCCCCTCTTACCTGTTTCATCATGGCCTTTTCTTTATAACTTTAGTTGTAGAAAGTATTTTTTGCTAGTCTGCAGGTTGTTCTCATAGATGGTTGTGCTTTGTAAATAGTTGTAATTTAGTGTGTCCATGGGAGGAGGCATGTTCTCTGCTAGCTACCTACTGCCTTGGCCGTATCTACCACAAAGAATTGTGTTACTTCTTTTAAGACTCCTCCACTGACCCAAGGATTATTACGAACTGTCTGGCTTATCTTTCAAGTGTGAAGATTTCCCTTTTAAGGTTTTCTAGTTTGATTCATTGTTACAATTATTTTCAACTTGCATAGGATTGCTTTATAGCCTAGCACATGGTCTATCTGATACATGCTTCATGGGCAGTAATACTGTTGGGTGGACTATTCTATAAATGTTGGGTAGACATGGTTGCTTTCTGGTGTCTTCTATATCCTTGCTGATTTTCTGAAATTTAGTTAATCAATATTTTCTTTAAATATTTTTCACGTTCTGTTCTATCACCATTTCACTCTATCAAGATGAGACTAGGACAGAAAATCACCATCCTCTTCCAGTGCTCCTTGAACACAATAATACCTGGACATTCTGAATTATCTGTATTGAAAATTGGCATACTATTTTACCTTTTACACCTCCTGCTTTGAATTCAGCTTTCTAGAGCAAGCTAAGCTAGACTCACAGACCCTCCCATTTTCAGTGTCCAAATAATGTACTTTTAATCTCCTCTCTTGTCTCTGTGTTTATGATTTTATGATGTTATTGATCCTTTTCCTATATATGTAGTGTGTTTAGTAGCAAGCAGTCTAAGTGGTCACACCAGTAGAACTAAATCCAGAGCATTTAGGTAAACAGTCAGTATTTTTGTTTTAAAATAGTTTCTCCACTTTCATCTAGAATAATCCACCAGGTGTCATTTTTTTTTCTTCATTAAAATGACTTTTATTATCATGCATTTGTACAAAGTTTGCCTGTTGTTATAACATAATCCTGGAATACTCTGGTTTTATAAAATAAACATATTAGGAATAGAAGTATAGTTTTTGCCTCATTTAGCCTTTTGTTATGATCTCAGTAGTTAATATATTTTATAATTAAAACTCATTCGGTCATTCAACAGATACTTATCGGATGTTTTCTTAAACATTGAACTAACAAAGGTGAGTATTTATCTGTGTGCCTCTTATAATTTCATACATTTAATTTTTCTCCCCACAAATATAAAATTACCAGAGCCCCCCAAAATAATATTTTATAGTTATATATCTTTAGTCTTTTTTTGACATATAAAAATTACATTTATTTAAGCTGTACATTTGATGTTTAAATATGCATATACATCATGAAATAACCATAATCAAGTTAGTTAACATATTTGTCAACTCACACAGTTATCATTTGTGTGTTTGTGTGTGTATATGCGTATGTGTTAAGAAGATTTAAGAGCTATCCTCTTAGCAAATTACAAGTATACAAAACAGTACTGTTATCATCTCCATTACTGTACATCCTGTCTCCAGAACAAGTAGTCAGACTATTTCTCAATCACAGATTTTTGTATGACTTTTTAGAATTTTGTTTTTTATTGAAGTGTAGTTGATTCACAATGTTAGCTTCAGGTGTATAGCAGAGTGATTCAGCCATACATATACATACACATATATATTTTCTTTCAGATTCTTTTACATTATATGTTATTACAAGAAATTGAATATGGTTCCCTGTGCTATATAGTAGGTCCTTGTGTATCTGTTTAACATATATTAATGTGTCCCATTTAGCTTTGACTTGGTTTCTTCTACTATTTCTCCAAGACTTTGAACTCTTAGAGTTCCTATGTTGCCTTTTACTTGAATTTCTTATTTCTGTATTTGTAGTTGAGATTTTTATCTCAGCTGTCATCACATCATTTTATTCCAACTGTGCCTTCTAACAGACACATTAAGAGCAATTCCCAGTGGTGCTTTTGGCTTCCTTAGAATTCATAATCAGAACTTTTTAAACTCCAGATACCTGGGAGGTTCTCTGCTTAACATGTGCATGGAAGTTTGGCAATTCTTTCCTGGCAGGGAATAAGACATTAAAAGAACTCAACTACCCCTCACATGATTTTCCCTTCAGAAATAATTTTTTAATTCATTGAAAATCCTGTCTCTGCTATGAAATGTTGGAAATATTGAAGTGAGCAACGCTGACTTCAATATTACTGTTGCATCCTTGACATAAGCTTTGTTTCAACCAGAGGGAAAAAATACTCATTTGTTACATAAATGCTTACAATAGTTGTGAAAACTGCTATCTGAAAAGAACAGTTGTACAGGCATCAAGACGTGAATGCATGCAATGTAAATAATTCCCCTTGTCACGACTCCCTCTCCCCTGATGGGAGCACACATGTGAGCCTCTCCCTTTATATAGAATAAAAATGTTTCATATTCCCTAAATGTTAATTATCACTAAAATCACCAATTTTGTGTAATGTTTTATGGTTACATTTCAATATGCATTTTTTAAACTTTTAGGGCCTGAATATTCTCCAAAGACCATAATCTACACTGAAAAATCTGGAAAGCAACTTAATTTTATTTTAGCATTCTACTTGTTCATACCCCTTATTGTTCAATTTCTGACCCTTAATTGTGACCTAATGAACCTGAAAGAATTTTGTTCTAAGGAAAATACTAATTTACTCTTATCCTAAATTATCCATCCACTTTTACTTTGCTTCCTTTCCTGACCAATTTAATACAGCATACCATATCATTCCATTGTTGGAATTTGAATTTCTCTTTCAATGATGTTTTGTAGTTTTGAGTGTATATCTTGTACTTTGTTAAATGTATTTCTTAGTATTTATTATTTTGATACTCATACATTGAATTGTTTTCTCAATTTCATTTTTGGCACGTTCATTATAAGTGTATTGATATACCATTTATATTGTATATCTACATTATATTCCTGAAAACTTGCTAAGCTAGTTTATTAATTCTAATCATTTTTAAGGTGAACATTTAAGATTGAAATAGGTCAGACAAAGAAAGACAAATATGATATTTTTTCACTTGTATGTGGAATTTAAAAACCAAAACAAACAAACAAAACAAGAAGAACACAGACTCACAAAAACAGAGAACAAATGTGCGGTTGCCAGAGGGGAGAGCGGTGGAAGAGATAAAATAGGTGAAGGGGATTAAGAAGCACAAACCTTCAGTCATAAAATGAGTAAATCACAAGGATATAACATACACCATGAGGAATTTGGTCAATAACATTGTAATAAATTTGTATGGGGTTAGATGGTTATTAGACTTGTGATCATTTCATAACCTACCCAATGTCAAATCACTATATAGTACACTTGAAACTAACATAGTATTCTAAATCAACTATACTTCAAAGGATTTATTATATATACAGAGTTCACTGTTAATATTTATCATAGGAAGTAATTTTTTAAAAAAAATCATCTCAAAGAAGGTGATAAAACTGGTTTACATTTGGCAGAGATTCTTTTAGTCCCTTTTAAACACAACCAACACACACACAAAAGATATTCTTTAAATATTATTACAGAAAGATAATTGAAATACAGATTATTTCAAAGGTTAATAAATTAGGCTTTTAAAATTCCATATTCAAATATCATTACCTTGCTGAGATTCTCTTGTCACTTTTATGTTCTTTATACACTTAAATTTATCTATATAATTGTGTACATTGTGCATCAGATAACTGTCTAAACCTATTGGATTCTGCAATGTTAATATTTAAATGTTTTTAATCTGAATCACTGACAACAAAAACCTTAAACGTGTGGATATTTCATCTACATACAATCAACTTGAAGTTTGGAGTGTTTCTTACTGATGTGACTGAAGTAAATGGATTTGTAAGTTTGAGATAGATATCAGCTGGTCGGTCTTGACAAATTAATTTCGTGAGTCATTTTCCTGGAAAAATTACTCATAATGCCTCTAGAACTATAGTTATTTGCTACAGGAAATATTTTCTCTGGAAGTAGATATCAAACAAAGGGACCCTAGGCATTCCTTGAGCTGGAGGGTCCATTGTTTCATCTTAATTGATAATGTGCCCCATTCCAAGACATGGCCACATTCAAGAGATAGAACATACAATTCAAGACCAGAGAATCACCAGGCACACCTGGGCATTATGAGGTAGCTTGGCACACAATCATGTTCAATAAGCAGAAGGTAAGACAATCAATTAATTGTATCCTTTTTTTTTTTTAGAAACACTAACTGGAATATTTTATGATTGCCAGGATCTATTTTCCTATATTGATTTTCCTTAGACTACTGATTAACAACCAAGAGCATAGTAAAATATAAACATGAGAGACTCTTAGTTGACATTATCAGCACATGGTTACCCACCACTGGAAGTCAACAAACATTCAGGCTTAAGACATTCTTTGAAATACAAGCTTTCTCAAATATACATAAGTCATGTCTACTCAATCACGTTTCACTTATATCACTCTCCTCCACATATACAAGCAAAGCCATCCACAGAAGATAATGGAAGAAAATAGAAGAAAAATACTAAAGTAAATTGTTGCTGATACATTTCACCTGTTGCCTTAAAAGTTTGTGTTCACATCTTATCAAATGGCTTTGCCTCATTCCTTGATATTCCAAATTGATCTTGACAAAAATTTTTGATGATCCGTGTCAAATCTTGGAAATGCATATTTCATCTTTTTCAATTGCTTTTTCTCAGACATCTATCTATGTATTCATTCACTGCAAATGTCTCATGGCAAAATCAGAACATATACATATCTGTATCTATCCATTGTCCATCTGAAATGTTTTAGGACTAGTGGATAGAGATATATTTGAGGAAGTTTGGCAATGATGATGAGGAAATATTTCCTGTATGAGATTAGTTTCGTTTTGCACCAAACATTAATTTATTCAACCAATGAATGTTTGAACATTACCCAAACACTGCTCTAGGCCTTGGAGATGTATCTGTGAAAAATAAAAATATTTTTAAAATATTTAACTTTACGGAGCTTACATTATTATGGCTATAAAGATAGAAAATAATGAAATTACTAAATTACTTGATGTGTTCATCTTCTTTCATCTTGTAATTTTTGTTGTTCTGAGTATCCCAAAATAATAATTGGTAATTTAATTCAATATTGGCTAATTCAAAGGATGCAAAAACCAACACATTTCTAGAGAAGCCCCTTGGAGTAGAAACAAATAAACAAACCAAAAAAAGAGACCAATGCTCTCAATCTGAAAAGGGAAAAAAAAATCATCCTTTAAAGAAATTTCTATTTTTAGAATTATTTTAGCAATAGACTTGTCAAATTTGTGCCTTGGGGAAATTTCATTTTTACTATTCCTCATAAGAATAGTAAAAATCAGTTTATTTTTCATTACTTGGGGCATGGAAGCAAGCTTAAATTCAGAATTCTGTTTTAGTCAACCAAACTCACTTATCTAAAGCTAGGCTTTGTTTCTTTTTCCTTCTGACTTATAGAGAAAGCCAAGATCTGTCTCCCCAAGTGTGTATAAAGCAGCAAATGTCAGTGTTTGCCTTCCACATCGATTTGGCAGGGTAGCCTTAGCCACAAGCTCAATAACTTGTTGAAAGTAACAAAATGTAAACCTACCTTCAAAATAATTATTGGTAAATGTAATTGGATAATGGCACCTTAGAGTGCCATTTTGAGGTAAACCTGAAAAAATATCTACTTGATTAGAGACAGGACACATCAATTAGAAAACTAGAAGGCAAATATAGATGCAGATTTTAAGATAAATAATTTGCTGTATTATTTGTAGGTTGGAGTAGGATAGACGATTATCTAGATAAGTAGTTTACAAATTATTCATCCTAAACATATAAAATAGAACACAATGAATAAAAATAAACACAATGAACTGGTGAATGTGTGTTTAATCACAAGAAATTGGGGCAAAGACTGAGGTGTCTGTCTAAATCAAAACAGTTTTAGTGTCTTGTTAAATGATGCAATTTTTATTCACAAACCAAAAACAGACTCATGGACGTAGAAAAAATAATTATGGTCACCAAAGGGGAAAGAGCAAGGGAGGAATACATTAGGAGTTTAGGATTAACAGATACAGACTACTATATGCAAAATAGATAAACAACAAGGACCAGCTGTATAGCAGAGGGAACTGTATTCACTATCTTGCAATAGTCAATAATGGAAAAGAATCTGAAAAGAAAAAATATGTGTAACTGAGTTGCTTTGCTGTACACCTGAAACTAACATTATTAATCAACCACACTTCAATTAAAAATAAAATAAAAACATTTTCAGTGTTCTGCTATTGAAAGTAAACATTTAGATAAATTTGATTTTCTATGCCTTGATATAAGTTTTTTTTCTAAATTTCAATAATTCCCAGGCGTAAAAAAACTTTCAGGCAATTGTCCTATTTATCAATATGTCAAAAGTTACCTTCCCAGATCCTTAGATTTGGCAAGTTGGGAAATACTACAGTAATCTATTTGCATTATTTTCAACATGAGAACAATGTCATGATTGAATTATCTGAATGAAATAATATCACAACATGATGTGGTTCACAGGTCAATTTCTGCAGCAATACCATTGGGCAGAGCTTCTTAAATCACACAAGATTGCACCTGGGGATCTCAAAATTCAGATAGATTTAATTAGTCAGAATCTGAGATTCTGCATTTCTGGCAATCTTCCAAGAGATCAAATTGCTGATGGAATTATGGCGTGGAAAAAAACTTACCCTAGAGGCCATTACACTAACTGAAACTAAAAAGAAAAAGTAAAAACTGAAAAGAATGCCAACATGATAAACTAAAAGAATATTATCTGCGAATATATTTTCCCCAAGATCTTTATTTTAAAAATGCAAGTGATTGATATTCTATAACAGATTGTCAGCATCTCTTTATTTAATGAACATTTACTTACCACTTGCCAGCACAAGACTTTCAAAATGAGATTTGTGCTGAAATTCAATACATAATCCTGGTAGAAAAATTAAACACTGTCCAAAAGTCCACCATAAAAATAGCAAAAACAAAAAAGAGTAAAACTAGCATGAACCAAAGTGCTTTTGGTATGTAGCCTTTATGATGTGTGCAGTTTTGACAAACTTTCAGTTGCTAGTGGTCAGGAAGGAAAAGATTAATAAATAGGAATTTTCCTCACTCTGCATCATTTGGCAACTCAAAGTCAAAACATAAAAATAATAGCATTCTTTGTCAGAGTTCTACATTATTTTAGTAATAACATTAAGACTATGGGTATTCATTACCTGAAACCTGTCTTCATTTTATCTATTCAAATAGTAAATGAAAGTACCAGAACCTGCCCTATAGCAGAGTCATTTCTAAGTATGCACCTGATTCCAGGCTGTGCTATTTCTATACAAAGAATCAAAGAACTTGGAAATTTTTCACCTCAGTCAGAATACATGCTTCTTTTCAAATTACTGATTATAAGATTAAAAATGGAATGTCTTTTACTGTATTTTATGTTAGCTTCAATGATATTTTACTTTTCTGGCAGAATTTGTGCTTGCATTAAGTTTCTGATATGCACGGGTTATTTCTATGAACACTGTTTTAATTAAATATTATGCACTTATTTTTAGAATAGAAAGAAAGTTGTTTTGTCTTCTTTAAATAGGTTAATCCCCCATTAACTTTTCTTGAATGGAGATTGTACATAATCTTAACAAACTTCAGTTGCCACAATGCCTTCAGGAAGTATTGCAGTGTGGGGGTCTTTTTCCCTGATGCTATATGCCCCCCCGGTGGCTTTAAAAATTGTGTTCCACCAGCTTCTGTTGCTTTTCCCTGTAATGTCTAACTGTTCAGAGCCAATTTCTTTGACTATCCTTGTGACTGCTGAACTGAAGAGCCTGAAAGTTTTCTGGGCAAATCTGATAACTAAACATGTCAATTCATTTGGCTTAGTATTACAATAATTCTAAGTAATAAACTCTAACCTGCAGGTCAATGGGTAATAGTTTTTTGGTTCTCCTACATGGGGTTTGCGATGGCTGTTGGTTCCCTCCTTAGAGATATTTCTGTAATAATTATTGGCTACTGGTTTTTTTCCAGATAACATATATTGCCTGGAATCTCATGAGTAGATAAGCAAGACATTGCCACATGGAAATTAGTGAATTTTAGAAATAGTTGTGAATTTACATTTTAAAGTAATAGACTACATAGGACAGAACTGAATAATACCCAATATTTAATGTTTTTTAAAATTAAGATATAGGTATTTTGTGCTATTTCCTTGTTAATATTTTTATTTGAGGCTGACACCACTGAATCACATTACAAAAGAAATGTACAACCAGCTTTGACTCATAAGGTTAAATTATCATTATTTTTAGCATATGCAGTTATATATGTGTTTATTCACTTACCTGTACTTGTATACAATCCATCCTGAGGAACTGGAAGAACGTGAGAAGGAATCCTGACTCATCTGAAACTGAGCATAAAGAAAACTGCATCGATCAGTAGACTGCTCATTGATCACTGCAGTGTCAGGTTTGATTTCGGTGGTGATCATAGCGCAGCATTTAATACTGATAATGCATTAAGTCTGAATCGGTTCAGAGTAGACTCTGTAAGCTGTGGTTTGAAGGTAAGTTTACAGATAAATCATTGTCTCACTGCTTTTTCTTCTCTCTGTCACTCTGCAATAAATTACCCAGTAGCTCTTTTACAACTCACAAACTTTAATAGCAAACATAAATGGGCTACATTTGCAATGTTTTCCTTGTCATATAAATCTAAAAAGCCACCTTTTTAAAAAAAAATGACACTTCCATGCTAATTATAAGAAAATTCAGATAATTCATCTGTTGAGCAAAATTAGGATGGGATTAATTTATCTTATAAATAAAATAATACCTGATGATATTACATATCTTTAAATAATAATGCAATTTATTAAATTTTTAAGTTAAAATTAACAGTAATATGCCTTACTTTTAAAAAAAAGCTTAGACTTATTTTATTAGGGGGAGTAATCAGGTTTACTTATTTGTTGATTTATTTCTTCAGAGGGGGTATCAGGAATTGAACCCAGGACCTCATGCATGCTAAGCATGCACTCTACCATTTGAGGTCTACCCTCCCCCTGTTTTACTTTTGAGGTTACAATACAGTGTCAAGCAATAGTGGAAAAGCACCTTTATCTATCCCTTCCCCTTCACATTGATTTTTACTCCATTTGGATTTTCTGGTTCTATAATGGATAAGAATGAATAAACTAAAAAGCGATAAGTATAAGGGAAAAAAAACTTTGGATGGGGTTGAATCTGAGAACAACATTCTTCAAAGTCAGCTTTCAGAAATTATTTCTGCCCACGTAGAAGTCGAAAGCACTCTTTAGAACTCTTCTAAGAAGTATGTTACAGCAGCTCTACCAAGTCCCATTGGGATTAACAGTCAGCAAATGTGAAGGAAAGTCAACAGTAATTCAAGATTCTAAAAACCAGGACTGTGACTTTGAAAGCATGTTCAGTGTTAAGGTTCCACCTCCCATGTACTTACGTGGATTCTCTGGGGTGTGGCATCTATGTTTATTTTTCACAGGGCATCTTCACTAGTGGCACCATATAGACAACATACCCTTTTCACCCTACTTCAAAAGGGCAATAAAAGGTTGCCCTTCTGAAAATGACCATAGTGTATTGTGTAATGCTTTAGTCAAGTATGGTCTGTCTGTGATATCAGGAAAGTTCTAAGGGAAAAATGGGAATTGAAAAAAAGTCTAAAAAATATTGATGTGGAATATCCAAGGTTATGCCTACAGTAAGGCAATGTTATGGGAAGCAAAAGATAATCAAGAATGATTTACTTTCAGAAGTAAGTTGTCATCATCCCATTCTGTAATACTGAACCACAGAGCTCAACTGAAAACATGAAAAATCAAATTAATATTTGAATGAATATGCTTGTAATTTTGGTCACAAGAGAGTAGGGTGGCTTGCCATTGATACCTGAGTGTCTGGGTAGACAAACAGATATCTAGAATAATGTGCATGCATATATATTATCTATAATGTGTGTATGTGTGTACATATATATAATTATATGTGTGTTGTGTGTATATATATGTATGTATGTGTGTGTGTGTGTGTGTATATATATATATATATATATAATCACAAGAAGATATAATAAGGAAGAGAAATGGATGAGGGAAAAAATTGTTGAACTATTATTATCCTCAACCAATTCCCTGAGTTTTGTTATTCTTTATTAAGAAAACATCTCTTTCAGTTTTTAAGAATGATTGACTAATGAAAAGCCATGCCCCCATCAATACCAATTTACTCACATTTTGAAGCAATGTTTGTAATTATTAACTTCATTGCTATCAGTTTTGAAGTGAAAAATTGACTGAAATGGATTTGATAATCCCTACTTGCTAAAACAGATGTTAAGAAAAGATTTCCCAGCTATCTGGGTAGTATATAGCTTCAAATTTAATATTAATGACTTTCTTTGACAGGCTTCTAGAGATAAGAAAGAAAGCTTCATTTTCTAATATAGTTAACTCTGTTTGGTACATGTACATATTTCCCTGTACCTGAGTATAAACTCCATAGGAGCAGTGAAAGCAAAAATTCCATATATTAAATTTAAATTTATGTGCTCAAACAACTTTTATCTATGTTAACTTTAAATTCTTTTCTTACTATGTAATTCATTTAGAGCCATATACAAATACTTGAAGTATAGTGTATGCACAGTGATATGGTTTATAAGATTTTTTAAAAAATAGTTTTCCTTTTTTTTTAAGTTCTTCTTTTAAGCTTTTTTTTTTTTTTTTTGGTGGGGTGGATTAGCTTTATTTATTTTATAGAAGATCCTGGGGATGAAACCCAAGATCTCGTGCATGTTAAGTATGTGCTCTACCACTGAACTATTCCCTCCCCCTGGTTTATAAGATTCTTAGAAATCTCATACATATTAGTGATTAACTCTATCTTGGACCTACACTCTCACAGTGAAAGTTTAATCTAACCTGAGGTTTGCAAGACGAGTTAGAGGAGTTAAAGTTTGGGAGGAGGAATTAGAGAGTAAATAGAGGACATGGAAAGGCATAGAGACACGGAAAGTATGTGATCCTTTTCAAAATGGCAGCAGCTAAAGGTACATAAAGCAGAAGGGAAGAGCTTGGGATGTGGGAGAAGGAGAAACAGAAGATGCATCTATATTTAGACCCATAAAGACACCTGTGCACAGTTTCAAGGAATTTAAATTTCATGCATCTAATCAACGGGTGCCTTCAGAATTGCTTGAAGAGGGTATAGTTGGGTGCCTTTGGGATTACTTAAATTACTTTCAGGGTTTGTGGTATTGTAGCATGTTCACACTTGGTGAAAGGACACCTCTGAAGACAGTTCTGGGCGAGTAGCAAATACCCAGAACTTATTCACAGTGCTGAGAAGGGAAGCCATGAAGTTAGCACGCCTCTGCGTGAATGAGAAATGAATCCTGAACAGCTAAAAGAAAATAAGCTTTTGACTTTTTTTGATTTTCTTTTAAATTACTGACTGAATTTACAATGGAATTTACTATTTTATAACTTGTTCTTTCACAGTATAGGAAGGAGCAAAGTAGGCTATCTATGTATGTTAAACATTCATATGAAATAAGGAGTTACAAGGTAAAAATGTCTCTGAAAATGTTTTCTAATAGTGAAACTTACTGTTTCAAGAAATCAATAGTAACTGAAGTTTCTGTAGTAAACTTTTCCAAGGAGAAAAAGTGAAATACAATAATGGGGGAGGGCATAGCTCAGTGGTAGAGCATATGCTTAGCATACACAAGGTCCTGGGTTCATTCCCCAGAACCTCCATGAAAGAGAGAAAGAGAGAGAGAGAAAGAAATCACAATAAGAAAAGAAATACACACACACATACACAAGGAGAAAGATTGTACCAAAGAATAAATCATCTTGTCAAATCAGAAGAGCTAATAAAATAATCAATTTTTCTGTAAAGCAAAATGTTTTTGAGTAGAATTGTTCATTGAAAGCAGTAAGTCGGGTTAAATGGCATAGCTTAAATACTTTTTAAATACATCTTAATTACTTAAGAAATACCATTCAGGTACTTTATTTTCATTTTCTCATATACTGTATGTATACATCTCTTTATTTTGTGGAATCTCCCTTAATTATGGGTTCATTTATCCCTTCTAAGTTGTTTAATATGATGAAGAGAAAAGTATATCATTATATCGCATTATAGCCAGTTTAGTGTATGCTAATGTTAGCAGGCCAAAAACAAATTCCCAAAGTGTAGAGAAATGATAAATTCTAGTTGATGGGAAAATATAATGATTTTTAAAATCTGTATGTATACTATACATTGGTTGTAGAGATGCCTTTTGGAAGGCTCTTAGTGTATCAAAACTTAGTTATGAATATTTATAAATTGTAGAAATGGCAAACAGGAACTCTGTTTACACATATGTAATTAAGAAAAGAAGCATTATTTTTATTTTACATTATCTAAAGGTAAGAAAAAAGCCTATTCTTGAATTAGTAGGTTTAATATTTCTGGAAGATCAAAAATAGCGTTTTTTTAAAACAACACTTTTAAAAGAGCAGAAATAGGAAAATGAGGTAGGTTAAATAGGTCAAATAGGTTATTTTTACTATAAATTATAACTTTCAAAATTCAGAGCCAGACTTTCAGTTTTTCTCACAGCTGAATTTCTAATGCACTTTTGATCTTGGTTGTGTTTCACATACACAAAGATTGTTAAAACCGGTATAATTTGATTGTTTCAAAACAGATGGACTCTATTCCATTTACCCATGTACGATGCATCTCAACTCCATCCAGATGCTGGGCGGCTGGATGGCCCTTGAATTAGATGCCATCCTTTTTGACTTGCGTGCACGTTGAGAAAATTCAAATGACTGTGTTTCCAGTTTTTATTTGCAAACTTCCCATAAAATTTATATGCTGCCAAGTATCTTTAAATTGTGCAAATGTCCCTCTAATGAAACACTCCAGATAGGGAAGTAAAGAATACCATCTTTGGAAAAAACAGATGCGATTGGAAATTTTGGTGTTATCCCCTGCCAGTCATACAATCATGGGGGGCTACCTATCCCAGACTGTCTTTGGAAATGTTTGAAATATACTGGATCCTAAAAAAGAAAGGCGCTACCAAGTGTAAATTGAACACACTTAATTTCAATTTGGCAAACAGTTACTAACCATTCACTTTAAGGAAGACCCTGTTTTGAATATGAAGGATTCAATGATAAAAAACTGCTGGGCAAAGAAATTAAAACTCAATAGGGCAAACATGGCATGTTAGACATCTCAAATATGATAAAATCAATTACCGAAGGGAAAGTAAATCAAAGCCATTGTGTGATGATGGTGGATATAGTCATTCTTTACTGTATGTTGTTCTTAAATACATGTATAATCTTTATTTTGACCTCTAGACATATAAGTATATGATAAATTGAGTCAGCAGTAAGGTTATTAAGGGTTTCCCAAACTAAGTGATATTTTGTATGACTCAGAACAACAAATTGGAACTCAAAATTTGAATAAGTATGAAGATAAGTGATAGTTTGGAAGTCTATGATAGTCATCTGTTTGTCATATTAAAGTTAAATTTCAAAAATTACATTATGAAATATAAACACTGAGAATCACGTGGTTTCCTGCATCCTAGGTTAGCCTAGTTTTTGATAACTCATGGTTGTAATCATGCCTCCTGGATAGGATATTTATAGAAACTTCTATTTTCTTGGTATCATCTCATATTGTCCTAATTTATGAAACATGCATCTAGCTAGCTCACCCTAATGTCTTTTCTCATTTTTATATATTGGTTTTTTTTTCTGAGATGATGATTTTGCAGAGATGAACTGTTTTATTTTGATATTAAATTGCAAAATAAATTCTGCAGGAACAGAAATTTGACAAAAAATAATCATATTTTGCTTGATATTTGATAGATTGTTAGTGGAATGGAGATCCTACTTAATAAGAAAGAAGTTGCGACCAGAAGCAACACCACGCAGTTCATATGGTGTGATTTCAGAGGCATAGAGATGGGAAATTTATTAGAAACTGCTTCCTACTTATGTCTCATGGGTGGTTGGAGTTTCTTAGCTGAAGTATTTCTATGACTTTGTGGTTTATCTCTAAATTTTTTAAATAATGTTTTATTTATTTAACATATAATTGAGCTAACTTATTTTGGTGATTAGTACCTGGTTTGAGTCAAGTCACAGTAAAATTATCACTATCTCCTTTACTTTAGGAGAGGGTTCAAAAAATATTGCCACAATTTATGTCAAAGAGTGTTCTATGTTTTCCTCTAGTTTTACAGTATCTGGTCTTACATATAGGAATTTAATCCATTTTGAGTTTATTTCTGTATATGATGTTAAAGAATGTTCTAATTTCATTATTTCACATTGTTTATGGTTTTCCCAGCACTACTTATTGAAGAGATTGTCTTTTATCCATTGTATATTCTTGCTCTTTTTGTCATAAATTAATTAAACATAAGTACATGAATCTATTTCTCAGCTTTCTATCCTGTTCCATTGATCTATTCATCTGTTTTTGTTTCAGAAAAATACCGTTTTGATTACTGTAGCTTTGATGTCCCAGAGTGTGAGTCCTCCAACTCCATTCTTCTTTCTCAATATTAATTTGGCTATTCAGGGTCTTTCGTGTTTCCATACAAATTTAAAAAATGTTTGTTCCAGTTCTGTGAAAAATGTCACTGGTAATTTGTTAGGGATTGCACTGAATCTGTAGATTGCTTTGTACTGTATGATAATTTTAACAACATTGATTCTTCCAATCCAAGAACATGGTATATCTTTCCATCTGTGTCTTACTCAATTTATTTCCATCAGTGTCTTATAGTTTTCAGAGTACATATCTTTTGCCACCTTAGGTAGGTTTATTCCTAGGTATTTTATTCTTTTTGATGCAATGGTGAATGGAATTGTTTCCTTAATTTCTCTTTCTGATATTTCATTGTTAGTATATAGAAATGCAGCAGATTTCTCTGTATTAATTGTGCATCCTGCAACTTTACTGAATTCATTGATGAACTCTAACAATTTTCTGGTAGAGTCTTGAGGATTTTATATGTACAGGATCATGTCATCTACAAAGAGTGACAATTTTATGTCTGTTTTTCCAATTTTGACTCCTTTCACTTCTTTTTCTTCTCTGATTGCTGTGGCTAGGACTTCCAAAACTATGTGGCATAGAAGTGGCAAGAGTGGGCATCCTTGTCTTGTTTCTAACCTTAAAGGAGATACTTTCAGCTTTTCACCATTGAGTATGATGTTAGCTGTGGGTTTATCATATATGGCCTTTATTATGTTGAGGTATATTTCCTCTATGCCCACTTTCTGGAGAGTTTTTATCATAAATTGACATCGAATTTTATCAAAAGCTTTCTCTGCATCTGTTGAGATGATACGTGATTTTTGTTTTTCAATTGGTTAATGTAGTGAATCACATTGATTAACTTGTGGATATTGAATAATCCTTCCATCCTTGGGATAAATCCCCCTTGATCATGGTGCATGATCCATTTAATGTAGCTTACCAGACTGCCCACAGAGTCAGCCCACCATAACAGAAGGACCTGTGCAACCCCCTTAGGGGGAACTCCTGGAGCATACAGATTGGGTGAGGACAGGAGAGCGCAGAGTGGGAACATACAGAATATCTCCTACAGAGGGCCACTTCTCCAAAGTTGAGAAACATAACTAACCTGCCACATACATAAAAAATACAAATAGCAACTTAGACAAAATGAGGTGGCAGAGAAATGTGTTTCAGATGGAGGAACAAGACAAAACCCCAGGAGAAGAACTAAGTGATCTGGAGATAGGTGATCTACCTGAGAGAGTTCAGAGTAATGATTGTAATGATCAAGGAATGCAGGAGAAAAATGGATGCACAGAGTGAGAAGATAGAAGTTTTTAGCAAAGGGTTGGAAAATATAAAGAACAACCAAACAGAGATTTAAAATACAGTTAATTGAAATGAAAAATACACTAGAAGGAATCATGAATAGACTAGACGATTCAGAAGAATGGATCAGTGAGCTGGAGTAGTAGGAATCACCACATTGACGAGAGGAAAAAAAGAATGAAAAGAAATGAGGACAGTTTAAGAGACCTCCAGGAAAACATCAAGAGCACTAATGATTACATTTTAGGGGTCCCAGAAGAAAAGAAGAGAGAGAGAGAAAGGGTCCAAGAAAATATTTGAAGAGATAATAGTTAAAAACCTCCCTAACCTTGGAAAGGAAACAGTCACCCAAGTCCAGGAAGTACAGAGATCCCCATACAGAATTAACCTGAAAAGGAACTCACCAAGACACACTGTAATCAAGATGAAAAGAAAAATTAAATATAGAGAATATTAAAAGCAGAAAAGGAAAAACAAATAACATACAAAGGAACTCCCATGAGGTTGTCAGCTGATTATTCAGCAGAAACTCTGCAGGCCTGAAGGGAGTGGCACAATATACTTCAACTGATGAAAGGGGAAAAAAAAAAAAACAAAAAAAAACTACAACCAAGAATATTCACCCAGCAAGGCTCTCATTCAGATTTGTTGGGAAATCAAAAGCTTTATAAACAGGCAAAAGCTAAAGGAATTCAGCACCACCAAACCAGCTTTACAACAAACGCTAAAGGAACTTCTCTAGGTGGAAGAGAAAAACCCACAACTAGAAACAAGAAAGTTACAGAATGAAAAGGCTCACTCACCAGCAAAGGAAACATACAGTAATGGCAGGAAATCCTCCACACACAAGCAAGCAGGGAGGTTAAAAGACAGAAGTAGTGGATTCATCTGCATCCACAATAAGCAGCTAAGGGATACACAAAACCATTGGATGCAAAATACGACATTGAAAGCAGTAATCACGAGGGGAGGAGAGTCCAAATGCAGGATATTTAAAATTCATTTGAAATTAAGAGATCAGGAACTTCGAGCAAGCACACAACATACACAGACTGCTGTACAAAAACCTCATGGCAACAGCAAAGCAAACATCTATTACAGATATACACACAAGAAAAGAGCAATCATCAAAGATAATCATCGAATCACAAAAGAGAACAAAAGAAGAAAGGGGAAAAAAAAAAGACCTACCAAAATGAAACTAAGTTTTCTTTTAAGAGAAACCCAAGCCTCATTCATACAGCATCCCTGCTGTGACTCAGTCTGTTTATTCTCCTTTCTCTGAAGTACGCTCATCTCAGTAAGTGGCCTTTTGCTTTTATTTTAAAATTGTTTAAACTTTTTTATGGCCTTTTGGAAAGGACTGAAAGAATCATCTCAGTATATATTTGCCATCCTTCTTTCCATAAATCCAGCCAATAAATTCAATCAATAGATTGTACCTCTGAAAATTGGCTAACATCTGGTATCTGAGTAAGAGATGGTGATGTTTTTAATTGTACCTTCTCCCATAACTTCTCACCCCCACCTCCAGACTGGGGTCTTCTGGTTCTTCTTTCTTGCTTTTTCAGTCATAAATGCTAAGCAGCATTTTTGATGGCTGTCTATTTTGCCTCTAGGGACAACATCCCCGGACATCCTTGTCAGGGTGATAAATCTCATGTTCGAAAAAACTGCCTTCAAGTCAATTCAGTCTTCTGTTTTGGCATCAAGATCACTCAAAATACAAAATACTGCCACCTGCTAATTAATATTACAGTTCTTTATCTTCCTCATCAGTACCATTGGCTCTCCGGCCAAGTTATGCTGTTATTTAACCAGAGTTATTGTCCTGATGTCCCACATGAGGGTGGCACTCATTTCTTTGCAAGGGCAAGAACTCTATAGTGTCTTCCAATAGAGCAAAAGTGCTAATCCTCATTAGGGCAAAAGAGATCCCCTGAAAGCGAAGAGCTCAACTGGGTCAGCAGAGCCAACGTGCTCCAGGTTGCCATTCATCTATAAATCCTCACCATGTGGGTTGAAGTCCGAGGTGTTTTCAGTGAGAGCCCTCTAGCATGGTAGACCTGCTTTGATGAGCATTGAAATGCCTTTGGCATTCTGTGATTCTATCCTGCATTCACCCTACTACTTAGCTGTATACATTCTCCTCCTGGAGGAGATTATTACCTTTCAATAAGCCACCAAAGAGTTCTCTACGCCCATCCACTTTGCACCATCAGTGAGTTTTGCTGTATACAGAGGGTCATAATACATCCTGATGACATGATGTATAATGACATGACTGCAGAATGAAAAGAAAATTCTGTGCCAGAGACTTGAAATAACATGTAAATATTTAGTAGCTTCTAAAAGCTTATTGATTAAAGTAATTACAGCAAGCTACATTTTTTTTAACTTCTCACAAATATAATGTGGGAAAAGAAGATAAAATGGTCAAAGCATTTGAATTTAGCCCAAATTTACTTGACATTCTAATTTAGTTTTAACATAATTGATCAACTCAGTATCTCTCTCCTAACACAGGAGTATTTGGAAGTCACATAAATCAACATTACCAGTTTTCTTTCCTGGAGTTCTTTATAAGACACAAAATGGAGAGGAATCCAATTCACAACCCCTATCCTGGGACCTGCTTTCTAAGGTCTCTCCTCACACACGTTTTCTTAGCCCAGTCCTGCACCTAGCAAAGCCTAAGCAGAGAGCTAAGGGGCTTTTATGTCAAGAAGACCAACTTCAGAAAGCAGGATTGAGAACAAAGTGGGTGTAACTTCTAACATTTCACCTGAGTCCAGGGCAATATAACTGTTCATTCTTACACAAGCTTCTTCATTTCATGATCTTCTTTTCATCAATAACCTTTTTCTCCACTGTGGGTCAGTGATCTATTTCCACAACTTCACTCTAGATCCCAGGATCATCTAAATGAGATCCAGAACTTAGGTCAGACTTTCAAAGGGACCCAAAGCAAAAATTGTAACAAATCCCTTGATCTTGAATCTTTTATTTTATTACCAAATTTTTTTTATCCTCTCTGATTTCCAGTAGCCTTAAATACTGCATTATATCTTATATACTATCATGAGTTCATACCTTGAAATCTCCCTAATATTTTTAATCTTCTAGACTTGAGACTATGGTCAGTAACTATGCCTTCAATCAGTATAGTTTATTTATTGTCACGTATCTTTTCAAACTTCAACCACAAATGAATTATGTAACCAATTCAACTCTTCAATCAATATTTATCAGCAGCCTGCTCTGGGCTGGGCAATGAATTAGTCAAGGATACAGTGGCAACAAGACAGATAAGATCCCCATTCTCATAAAGCTTATAATCTAATGAATGAAAATATTAAATATGCAAGTACCCAAATAGGTGAAATATGTCAGAAGATGATAACACCACTATGTAATACCTAAGCGTAAAAAACACCGTTGAATTTAATACTTTTGTAGAGGGCTATGGTAATCACTCTGTCTCCTTTAGCATAACAAACTGATGTCCTTATCAAAGTGTTCCAAGGAAACATGAAGTTCAAAAGAGAACATGTATAGCTGACACACACAACATCCTCTGCAGAAGGACTGTTACTCAGATGAGATGGCTGTTGATTGGTTGCCACTCAGAGGGGAAGTTATTAGATATAATCCATTCCTGATTGCCTGACTTTCAGAAGCAAGGGGCTGACAGTGATTGGTTAGCTTGTCGAAGAAAGATCACTGAAATGAGTTACTTGTCACTGAATGATTAAACAGCTTCTAATGGCTACTTGTCACCCAGGATACAGACAATAAGTCTTACCTTAAATTTGCGGAAACCTTTAAATTCTCAGACAACGGAAATAACAAAGAGTGATGACGATTGTTGAGAGACACGTCTCTATTGGTTTCTCACATTTCTGCACATCGTCTGAGCACAGACATTGAAAGCTTTGTATCGGACTATCTTTTCAAGATGTATAGCAAATAAACATGGGGAGCAGAAAACGTCTCCCTTCAGAGCAGTGGGTGGATTCTTTTGCTGTCCAAAATAATAAAGGTATGATCCCTCTAGACCAAAGTTTGGGTAGACTTAAGTGTGGTCCCTTTAAAGCATATATATATATAAGATTGGGTTTCTTTGGCTTTGATAAGAACCTACTGCTGGTGCAGAATCTGCTATTGCTCCTGTGTGACATGAGGTGCAATGGACTTTACCAATCCAAACATTGCCAAGATATAAAGAAACTACTGAACAGTGCATTATTTCGTGTGATTCCTTAGACTCTATAGAAAATATTGGCCCCTATCTGAACATTTCTTTTTGAGAATTTCTTAAATATTTGCAAAACTGTGTTCTGTGGCTTGTTTCTAAATTGTGTTTGGAATAATGATAAGGGAACTAATTCCCTTTACAATTATTTCCAACCACATTTATCCTAGGTGCTGTGAAAACTCTCATGATCCTTATGAAAAATTTCCCTCTGGTATCCTTATTTCCTACTCCTCCAATGTTCTTACATACCTTCACGTGAAGGCATAAAACCTTGTGTCCTCACCCTGACAATTACACACACAAATACATACTCTTTGCAGGGTGTTGTACTACTTTGCATTTTATTTTTGAGCTGTTGATCTATTAAGCAAATACATTTATCATCTTTTGACTTTTCGTCAAGTCAGCAACGACTACATATTTTTATAAGGATGATTTAATTTTTTAGTCTAGAAGAATGAACAAGTCAGAGGTCAGCTATGGATATCAAAAACAGAAGATATGAAATGAGAGTGGGCATTAGGGAGCAGAGGATAGCACAGATGGCAACAAATACTAATGGAGTTGACATGGCCATTGGAAGAAAGTCCATTGGCTGAAGGAGGGAGTAGCTACATCATCTAGCACAGGGTCTTGAAGAAGCTAGCTGTACCCTAGAATAAATGTTTGAGTTCCAGGCAAATTTAAGTGTAAAAGCAGTCCTAGAAATTGGAAGTTTTTCAATATTTGTATATAAAAATAGCAGAACCTGTTTAGAAACTTTAAATTCTTAGAGACTTACTGACCAATAGAAAACTAATGCAAGTCACATAAGCAACTTTACATTGTCTAATCCTCAGATAAAAATTACAGTGCAATAAGCACATAAAATGGATTTTCAAAATATATATATATTTAACCTAATATTTCTAAATATTATCATTTAAACATGTAATCTATGTAAAATTATTGAGTTATTTTACATTCTTTTTTCTTGTATTAAGTTGACAAAAGTTAGTCTCTGTCTGACAATTACAGTATATAGATCTTTATTAGATTAAGGATGTTTTAACTGCCATATTGGACAGTATAGATTTTGGCCACCTTAAAAAAATACAGAGAACAATGGTGTGGTAAATGAGAAAGATTAGAAAAATCTAGGTGTTAGAGATAGTATTATGAAAAGTCTTATCTGGTATACTGAGGATTTTGGATTTTGAGTGTATGCATAACCCTTAAATATTTTAAGGTGGTGACCTGATCAGATATGTCCAGGTTTGTACTTTGTCAGTGACCCCTGTGAGGCACTGTGAAAGATGGACTTGATACAGGTGAGAAGCCAGGGCAGAGGGACAATTTAGGAGATTATTAAAATGGTGGAAAAGAGAGGTTGTAAGATATTGGAAGGGAGAAAGCGGAAGAGATATTTGGAGTGAGCAGAGTGGATATTGGTCCTAGTATCTAAGAACGGAAATGCAAAGAAGTACGTTTGTGAAGGAAAAATAATAGTTTCCGTGTTGGACAAGCTGATTTTCACCACTTCCTGCACAGTGTTGCTGGATTGGTTAACATTAAGTTATTCTTCTGGTTGTTCAAAAAAAAAAAAAAACTTTTTTGCATAACCTAATTTGATTTGAATCCCTTTAAAGTATTATTTCACTAACTTACGAGGTGTATTAAATACTAGATTCCTATTTCCCTATTTTTCCTTTTAAACAGTGATTTTATCATTGCACTCTAGTCTCAGTTACTGCCCACTTAGCTGTGTGTAACCTACACACACAGCAGTCCAACGGGAGCAGCCCAGCACAGGGGAACGAGCCCACTGGTACACGGAGTCATGAGTGCCTCTCCTGCAGGAGGGCAAACAGTGCTAAAAACAGATACTTCTGGGAAACCAGACACTTGGCAATGCCCACTACCAATTTTCACAATATTGATATAAAATACAATGCTCTGCTCTACTATCAAATATATTCGAATATTTGAAAATTTAATTTTTGTTGAAGTAGAGTCGGTTGTTGACAATGCATTACAATGTGTTAATTTCTAGTGTACTTCATAGTGATTCAGTTACACATAAATCTTCTTTTTCATTGTCTTTTTCGTTATAGGTTATTACAAGATACTGAGTGTGGTTTCCTGTGCTATACATTAGGACCTTGCTATTTATCTATTTTATATGTAATAGTTAGTATCTGCCAATGGAGTGGTTTTTTTTACAGCAACTCATTTTCACCTCAGTATTAATTCTGAAGTATTGCCCTTCGTATCACCATTGGCCAACTGGATCTCTACTCAAGCACTCACAAAACCATCACTAGCAAGGAACAAGTTCAACTCTTCCCCTCTTCAGAAAACAATTTCTATTTAAAGAGTGAGTGCTTAGAGTCTTTCCCAATTCTGAAAAAGAAAAGTGATTTTAAATGAATTAACACATTGTATGTAATTAATGTAACAGTTTTCTTGTGTAGCAAGTGTTAAATGCTAGGACGTCTCAGATGTTTGAGATATTCTTTTAAATTGATGCAAAGTGAAAACACCATGGGGCATAAAAGAAATAACCTGTTTTCCTTTATGCTTAAAATCACATCTATTTAATAATAAAATGCTTCAAGACTAGTCCCATCAACCACTGACTAACTGGTAAATGTTCTAATGTTCCTTGAACTTAGAATGCAAAGCAGATTCACTTAATATGCACATTCAGAAAGGAAAAGTTCAAGTACATCTATATATTACCAGATACATTTTCCTAAAAATGATGAAGCCAATAACAGTGATTTTGGTATTTTGATGTTTATTGATAGCTCAAGTATATCTCACTTGTCCTTGAGTCAACACACACACACACACACACACACACACACACACACACACACACACACGACTTCTAGACCATTCTGGAACACTGATCAAAAGGCTTAGTCCCATCCAGCCTCACAGTCTCACCCTGAATACAAACGACATACCATCTTGAGAGAAAAAAACAAAAACAAAAACAAACTTCTTTGGCTATGAGTCTGCGTTTTCACTGAAAATGCCCCTCTGCGTATCAAGTAAACAGAGCTCTTTTATTTAGTGAATTTCCCATAAAACAACTTGGGGCAAAAAGCTGAAGGTGACGACTTATCAGCTCAGTCCATCCCCTCTGTCTCCTCAGGTACCTGCACTCTGTGATGGAGGGTTTCTGTTTACCCAGGACTGTGAATTTCCCAAGGTTGAATTTTATCCCAGTCTGCATCTATACTTCTCCATTCCCCAGTACAGGTATAAAATATAGTATCTGATAGATATGACCAACCTCCCTTTAGCCCATCTACCGCTATTTTAGGACAAGCTGAGCCTATGGCAAGTAACAACTTCCGCCTTCTGCAAAACCGACCAATTAGCATTTACCTCATCTGCATAACAACTTCCACCCTGTGAGTGAGAAGAGCTACTGGCAGGAAAGTTCATGCACACCCTTCTCTCTTTCAGGCACGCCCCTTTTCATTTTCAGCATCCCTCATTGGTCACTTTCAGCATCCTTCACATCCTTCATTTACATAAGAATCCACCAATCAGCTCCCACCCACGAGGATAAATAGCCAAGGCTGTATGCAGAAAAGGAGCTCCCGTCCATTTGGAAGTACTTTGTAGGTCTCTTCAAATCTTGTACATGGAGCACGGGCTCCAGTCTAACTGGAGACTTCTTCTGCAGGTTTTCCAAAAATAGACTTGACTCTGCCTTTGAGCTGTCTCTCTCCCTTTCTTTCTTTCTGACTCTGACAGTATCTGTTTCCACTGAGACGATCACTTACCTTTCAGTAAGAGACAGTGGCATGATGACATGAAAACAATAAAGTGAGAGAGAGTGGATGGATTTAGGAAACAGTTCATGATTAAAATTCAGAAGAATGGGTAATAATCTGGAAATTGAGAGAAAAAAATTGATCGAGTTGCTGCTTCTTCAATTTTCTGAAATCTTCAAATTATATGTAGAACCTATACAGGAAGGGAAGGGAAAATTGGGCATTCATATAATACATACATATTTATACATATATTTGTGTGTATATATAAACATACATATATGTAGTTAATAAATATGTATAAATATGCATATGTAAGTATAAAATACATATATGTATGTGTGTGCATATATATGTAATCATATATAACATACATATGTATAATAAAGCATTTGGAGGTTGTAGAATGACTGGAACTCTCCTACAGTGCTTGCAGGATTGTGAAGTGGTACAACTATCTTGGAAAATCTTGGCCAATCTAGCAGGTTGTATAAATTTGTCAATCTCATTAAAAGGACCATAAACAATCCTTGTACAATTCGTGCAACTTTTCTGTAAGTCCAAAATTATATCACAATAAAAATAAAATTTTTAAAAAGAAAAGATAGTGGAGAGGGTATAGCTCAGTGGTAGAGTGCATTCTTAGTATGCATGAGGTCCTGGGTTCAAGCCCCTATACCTCCATTAAAATACATAAGCAAATAAAAACCTAATTACCTACCCTCCCCTCAAAAAAAGAAAAAAAAGAGAAACTAAAAAATAAAAATAAATTAAAGGATAGAAGTGAATCAGAAAACCATCCCTGATTGCAGTCATTTATGACCTACTTTCAAGATATCTACTATGAAAGGGCGTGGCTTGTGCGTCCGCATACACCCTCGGTTCTCATTCTTTAGCCCTGATTGGTGTATAGCATCACATCAGACACCCTTGTGGAACATCTTTAAATACTCCCCTGCCACTTGTTTGCTTTTCCAGTTCCACGTGGGCTCCGACCGAACACCCAGGAGGATCTGACAGGACCTTGCCTGAAGGTTCAGGGATTCTCCGTTAATACTGCTTGAGTCCCATGACCACTTGTGAGAAACCCAGACAACATGGCAGAATTGATGCCATGTGGGATGAACTGTTTCAAGTGGATAATGTGAGCCTGAGACAGAGCCAACCCAGCTTCCTGGGGGCGTGCATCCACTGACTAAGCTGTCAATCGTACTTAGCAGTGGCCAGACAAGGGAACAATTTTAGAGTCTCCTTTTTTCCCTGCTACCCTAATTTCAGCGATTGCTAGGTTGCATAGAGCCGATTTAGAGGCTTCAGGAAAAGTGAGGTCTTTGCAAGAATTTTGGTGTGTAAATTAAGAATGAGTGAAGGAACCATGGAAGATCATTTGACCAGCTCATAAAAGGCAACAAATTCTCATCTTTTACACTGGCCTTTAGAATGTCAGATTATGTGGAAATGCAGAATTTATTTGTAAGCTTTCCAGTTTTTCAATGATTACTTTTCATGTAAACATTTTGCCAGCAATGTAAGAAAATCTACACACTTCTGGTCAGTGAGTGCAACTGAAAGTTCAAGTGAATGAATTATATGAAATAAACAAACAGAATGGCAGCTGGGGCTGATGCAGCAGGTGGGAAAAGATGGGAGGAGAAGGAAGAAACAACCAATGGAAACATTTGTTTCTCTTTGACTCAGGGTATATTCTGTCTTTCTCTCTCACACACTCCCTTGTAAATATTTACTTCCTCAAAAACAATTATAGTTTTATTTGGGCATTGCTTTTTTCCCTACACTGAAAACCTTGGAAAAGCATGATATTTAAATGAAGTATGTGATATAGATTAAGTGAATGAAAAGAAAATAGATACAAACTTTTACTTGTGGTTGAAAAAGTGGTCTGCACAAGAACAATAGAGCAAGTGGGTTCAAAGTATTCACGGAACTTTTGTTTATTACCTAATTATGAAAATAAAGCAAAATTGAAATTAAGGTGTTTTTTTTTTTCCTAGTGAGTTTAATAGAGTGTCATGAATATGGAAAGGTACGTTTGACCGTATTACCTCTCTCTCTCTCCCTCTCTTTCTTCCTGTCTCCAGAAATACTAATTCAAGATTGGAATAGAAATACTCAGCCAGAAATCGGCTCTTTGGATGAGTGTTTAATCATAATGTTCCTGGGTATCTACTGGAGAAAAGCATGACAAATTTGAGGACTTTTCTTAGAGTCTAGAGTTTATGGAGCTCTTAAATAATTTATAAGTAGTAAAGAATGGCTAAGCTAAAATCTTCCATCTTAAACTCGGTTTTCTACAATAGCCTCTTAGTCCCATATTTTACTTTTTTATTATAAGGGTCAGTGCATCTGGCTCCAAGATGAAAAGGATGACTGTTGCAGTACTACTGGTATTTGAAAAAGGAATGAGTGCATGTGGCTATGTGAGTATTAATTATTTAACCTGACCCCAATAAAAGACACATTAAAGAAAGCTATTTGAGTACAACTACTATATTGCCCCTGCACAACTATAAAATACATAGTAAATATATCTAGAAACACTTCATTGTGAAAGCAATGAAACCCTAAAGGCAATAGGTAACAGATGGAGAATCAGACATGAGTTCAAGACAGAGTATGGAAAACCTGGACACAAATATAAGTCATTGGTCTGCATCCTCACATTCAAAGTTAGAAACTCTCTCCTCAATTTATTCACGGCTAAACTTGAGAGGATAATATTATTCATTTAATATGTCAATGAGGTTTACATAAATATCACATTCTGATAATGTATCCAGCAATAAGCATTCAAAATGTTAGCTCTTTACTAATATTAATTGAAAATAAAAAAACTAATCATTAAATATTTGAGAATAAAATTGTCTAGGCTCAGTACCTCAGCATGGGACATATGCATTTGTTTTCAGTTTAGGGAAGAAAGACCGTGTCCAAATCAAACTATAAGTGTAGTTGAGGAAATCAATTTGCATATTTTTGTAACATGAGTAAGTGTGTGTGTGAGTGAAACAGAAAGGAAAAGAGAGGGAAGAAGAGAGAAATTAAGAAAGAGGAGGAGGAGGGAGATAGAGGAAGGGGCGGGGTAAGGGGAGGGGAGAAGGAGGGGGAGGGGAGAAGGAGGGGGAGGGGAGGGAGGCGGGAGAGAAAGGCGGGGAGGACAAGAGAAACAAAAGCCTGTAAGAGTTCATAAGAATTCCATCCACTATTAGAATCAGAAAGGCTGCCTGGAGTTCAGTGTTTGACATCTGGGCATGAAATCTTTGAGACTATTACAAACGTTCCTAAATTTCCATTTTCTCATCTAAAGTTATCTCATCATGCTGCTGCCTGGTGAGCCTCGGATGGATGAAATAATTATGAGAAAGTTCTTTGCAAAGGATAACATATCATACAAGTGTAAGATTTTATAATTATCGAGTTAAAGGCATAGAATAAAAGGTGGTGTGTGTGTGGGTGTGTGTGTGTGTCAGAGAGAGAAAGAAACAGAGACATAGATAGAACAAACATCTAAGAGGCTGGCTAGGGGATGCTTCACTTTCAGTAGTGTTTTCCTAAGAGGATTATTCTTGGAAAGAAACATTTGTTTAGAATCTTAAGGATTTAGATTTACCAATATCTAGCTTTTTTCCCCTGAGTATTCTGAGTGCATCAAAAAAAGACTATGCAAAAATAGGTACATTGTGGGCATTCCATTGGATAGTCTTCTTGAGTGAGAAAAGAGCATGTATTTCCAGGGCAAGAAGTTTTTATGATTCCAGCTTCTTAATAGATACTTACAGTGTCATGAATATTTTACAATGTCAGCGTTTCAATGCCATCTATATTACTACTTCTTTGACATCGCATATGCCATACTCCTGCTACTCTGAAACTTCTTTCTAAAATGTCTAATGAAATATTCATTCAGTTTCACATTTTAGAAAAGATCACAAGAGGTAACCTTAACATAAAATACATCGAGTTTTATAAAGTTTCTGTTGTACTTTGAGAATCTCCAGTTAATCATCAGATAGGTCTAAGTGGCCAGAGATCTGGGCAGCAAATATAACATCTTGCATGTGCCCACATTCATTCGAGCACGTTAAAACGACTCTATGGAATAAGACCACTTGCTGGTAACTTGCTGCATCTCTGAGGCAGAATGGTGTAATATATATATATATATATATATATATGTGTAATATATATTTATATAGGCTTAACATTAGACCATATTAGACCTGGCATCAGATTTTAGCTAAGCTTTTATAAACAGAGTGGCTCTGATACATTAATTTGCTCAGAGACATCAATTTCTTCACTAGGATGGGAATATAAACACTCTTTGCAAAGTTTTTGTGTAAATGCATCCTTTTTTTTTTCATAGTATTGAATTTTTATTAACATAATATACACAAAGTGATGATAGGTCCTTTGAGAAAATTGAGATTTCCTTTACAATGTAGGCTAACCTTTACAGTATAAATTAATTTTTGATAAGTTAAAATTCTTTTTTGTTTGTTTTCTTTGTTTTCTTTATATATATATATATATATATGTATACTGAAGTATATAGTCAGATCACAATGTTGTGTCAATTTCTGGTGTACAGAATAATTCTTCAGTCATACATGAACAAACTTATATCTGTTTCATATTCCTTTTTACCATAAATTATTGTAAGATAATGAATATAGTTCCCTGTGCTATATTGTTGTTTATCTATTTTATATATAGTAGTTAATATCTGCAAATTT
Organism: Vicugna pacos; assembly: GCF_048564905.1. Taxonomy (NCBI): domain Eukaryota; kingdom Metazoa; phylum Chordata; class Mammalia; order Artiodactyla; family Camelidae; genus Vicugna; species Vicugna pacos. Next base: position 5,623,254 of record NC_132994.1, on the reverse strand, counting down.
CCTAACTCCCAATAGATCCCTTCCCACCCCTTTCCCCCGGTAACCATAAGTTTGTTTTCTATGTCTGTGAGTCTGTTTCTGTTTTGTAAATAAGTTTGTCTTTTTAAATTTTTTAGATTCTACACATAAGTGATATCATATGGTATTTTTCTTTCTCTTCCTGGCTTCCTTCACTTAGAATGACAATCTCCAGGTCCATTCATGTTGCTGTAAATGGCATAATTTTATTATTTTTATGGCTGAGTAGTATTCCATAGTATAAATATACCACAGCTTCTTTATCCAGTCATCTGTTGATGGACATTTAGGTTGTTTCAATGTCTTGGCTATTGTAAATAGTGCTGCTATGAACATTAGGGTGCATGTATCTTTTTGAATTAAGGTTCCCTCTGGATATATGCCCTGGAGTGGAATTGCTGGATCATATGGTAAGTCTATTTTTAAATAATACATATTGATTCAGTATCTGTTGTTTTCCATGCACACAGATACAGGACACAGAAGCCCTGTCTTCATTACACTTATATTCCAGTGGGGAAATGGAAAATAAACAAATAAACCTATGAATGTATAATATGATACCAGTCACTGGTAAGTGCTATGGATAAGAATTGTCAGGATATAGGATAACAGGAGATGCTATTCAGATACAGTAATGAGTAAATAACTCATTAAGACAGTGTGAATAAACTCCCCAAGGGCTATTTATTATCAGGATTTCTTAACATTAGGGAAAAAACCCAGAGGCCACATATTTTTAACTATGAGACTACTTGAAATTAATTGACTCAAACTATCTTTCTTCTCACATAACTTACTAAATTTTAATGTTTTTAACCCATTTTTAAGGAACATTAAACAATAAGAAGGGTAACTAAGGGCAAGATTTCATTCCACGCTCCATGTCACACCATTGACAAGCATCCCAAGAATTTAAATGTGGTCTGTAATATTTCTGTTTTGATAATTATACTTAAAGAACCAAGAAGTCCATAGAAAAGTAGCTCTTAAAATTATTATTATTAAATATGGAATAGAATGAAATAAGTGGCAAAATAATATAATCAAAATGTTGCTCTATAAAAATTATGCAAACACAATACAGAAGATCTTGAAATTTGCATTTAAAACATAAAAAGCAGATACCTAGGAAGATTACTAAACATTGAAAAATCATTTGAGACAACACTTGAACTAAGAAGTGTGGAAGAAGTTTGTTTACTATTTCTGTGAAAGGGAAGTGGAGGGGGAGGGATAAATTAGGAGTCTGAAATTAATAGGTACACATTAATATATATAAAATAGATAAACAACAAGGACCTATTGTATGGCAAAGGGAACTATACTGAATTTCTTTCAATAACAAAGGAATCTGAAAGGAAAAAATATATATGTATGTATGTATGTATGTATGTATGTGTGTAACTGAATTGCTTTGCTGTGCACATGAAACTAACACTGTAAATCAACCACATTTCAATACAAAAAACTGTGGAATAAGTTTGTTTTCTGTGTCTGTAAAGGGAAAGTAGGAGGATGGGTAAATTAAAAATTTGGGATTAGCAGATACAAACTACTATATATAAAATAGAGAAACAAAAAGATCCTAATGTATAGCTCATGGAGCTACATTCAATATCTTGTAATATCCTATAATGAAAATGAGTATGAAAAGGAAACGTGTATATATATAACTGAATCACTATACTGTACACCAGAAACTAACACAACATTGTAAATCAAGTAAACTTCAATTTAAAAAAATAAATCAAAATTAAAAACAAAGCCAAAACAAGTGTAGGGGTACATAGTATTTCTGTGTTACCGTTATCTTAATTTTGATGGATGGTAAATCTTAAATGTCAGCTTATCCTTTCTAACTACCACCATTAAATCAGAGCCCAAGACAACATTTCGGTGCAGGTAGGTTTTTTGGAAGTAGTCCTGGGGTGCAAAGATGAAAACACTAAGACTGCATCAGTCCGTGGATTCTAAGAGGAACTGGGCTCAGTCCACTTGAGAACTTCAAAGAGCAAGTAGAATGCTTTTCTTACGTGTCCATCTGAGACTTGAGGATTAACAGGAAGAAGTGATTATCAGTCAGTTCCCATTTCCCATTGGTTTAAAGCCGTCCCTCTAGGCAGAAGGTCCACTACGTTTCAAGGTTCTGCATCCCTGCATAGAGTGCCTTCTAAAGACAAGCACTGCATTGGAGAAATGTGGGAGCAGAGAGCAAGAGACAGGACAGAAGAGCCCCAGAGGAGACAAGTGTAAACTGAACGCATGACTAAAATCAGATATGAGCCTGAGAAAACATAACACAGGAAATTGGAAGCAAACCAAAGTCACCTTTTATGATAAATGCATTCATTTAATATTAGAACAAAAACAAATGTGGTATCTGGAACCATCCACAGATACACTTACAAACCTGGTTATCCTACCCCACACCCTCACAAATATCTTTATTTTCAAATAGAACTTTTATTTTTCCTCATTCTCCTCAAAATAATCACTTCCTTTTCTTTCCATTTTTTTTGTATCTATTCTGTCTTCTTTAAAATTTGACCCTAGGAACGCTCTGTCAATATTCATTTCTCCTTCACAGTAAATTGATTCAGTGTATTATCTCTCATTTTATTTTAAGCTTGTTTTTTGCTTTCTTTTAAAGAAATTTCAAAAAAGTAATATAATCATAAATATATTTTACAGACCATACAGAGGAAGGCCCATTGAATCATACTGTACCTCTCGTCTGATCACTTTGAGATGAGGCAGTGTAAACCAGCTAGGACTGGGACATTATGCTGTGCACCAGAAATTGACACATTGTAACTGACTATACTTCAATTCAAAAAAAGAAAAAATTTGTTCAATGGATTCTCTTTCCTTGCTTTAGGAAAAATAAACTACATTTAAACAAATCCATGGTAAGTCTCTGCTTTGATTGTGGTGGTGAGGGAACCCATACAAAAACACATCTAATTTAATATAAAATACACTGTTTCAAAAGAAATAGTGTGTGCAAATCGATGTCTAATTTTTATGTAAATTTCTTTCATTGGGTTAATATAATGAAAACTTTAGCTACTCCTTTCAGAATTTAGTAATTGTGGCCTAAATAAATATAAATATAACACAAAATATTAAAAATGTTAGAAAAGTTTATCCCTCAAATATTCTTACTATTCCATATGTTAATTTATCACACAGTGAAGCGACAAGATTATGATTCTAGAACCTACTGCAGGTGAAAAACCACCAACAAGATGCAAATTACTAGTCAACAAATACATATTTTGTAAAAGGCACACATTATTAAAATAATTTTTATTTCTATAATTTGAGTACTGCTTGAACTGTAAGAAAATTAGTACATTCTGAAACTGACATTTCAGCCTAGCACATTGTATGATAGTTTAATTTGACAGTGTAACTTTCCAAATTCATTGCAGTGATGAAAGGAAATCACATTTCTTTCTATTCCTACTTTGTTATTTTGGACAGTATATTAGGTAAAGATTACTATAAAATTTATATGCTTCTTTTATTTTTAAAAAAATTTCTTAATATAGATTATTTCAACTTCTATATATCATGTTCATTAAATTATTCCAAGGAGCATTTCCCTAGCTTTTTTTGTATTTCTAACTGAACATTTGTAAGTCACCATTAAGGCTAATAAACATTTGAATATATGATTTTTGTAAATACCATTACTTTCTTTCTTCATGATTCTAATTGATAAGGATCCACATATTCATTTACCTTATTGTCATTTTCTCTTTTTGAAATAAAACATTTTTTAACTTTAAATGTTAATACACTTTTCGGAAGAGTTTTGTGCTCATCAGCAGAAGATTGGCTTATAAAGATGTGAGAGATATGTATATATAAACAAACACACAGTGGAATACTACTCAGCCATAAAAAATAGTGAAATAATACCATTTGCAGCAACATGGATGGACCCAGAGATTGTTATGCTTAGTAAGATAATTTGGACAAATACTATATGATATAACTTATACTTGGAATCTAAAAAAATAATATAAATGAATCTATATACAAAATAGAAATAGACTTAACATATACAGAGAGCAAACTCATGGTTACCAAATGGGACAGGGATTGGAGAAGGGACAAAGTAGGTGTGTGGGAATAACAGATGCAAACTACTATACATAAATCACATAGGCAACAAGAATTTACTGCATAGCACAGGAAATTTTATTCAATGTCTTGTAATAACCAATAATGGAATATAATTTGCAAAAACAAAAGGAAAAACAAAACAAACTACTACCCTCTACACCTGAAACTAACACTACATTGATGATAGATCAACTCTACTTAAAAAAAATTTTAAAAGCACTTATAAAAAATTCTCCTAAGATTGTCTCCTAATATAGATTGTTTCAAGTTCTATGTCTATTGGAACTATAGTATCCCAATGAGCATTCCCCTAGTTTTTTCTGTATTTCTAACTAAACATTTATAAGTCACCATTAATGTGAATAAACACTAGTATATATGATTTTTGTAAATATCATTAGTTTATTTCATGATTCTACTTGATAAGGATCTACACATTCATTTATCTTATTGTTTTCTTTTCGTAATAAAACATTTTTTTTTTATCTTTCAAGGTTAGAAGAGTTTTGCTATAATCAAACTTTGACAGGATGTTCACTCCCATGTAAACCAGCAATACATCATTCTGCTGTCAGTATGGCAGTCAGTACCTCACGGACATGATTCTTGGTGATTCTGCATCTCAGGGCCTAAACCGAAGCTTTCACTGGCTCTGTTGGAATTCTCTGAGAGGTGGTGAGGTTTTTTTGGTTTTTGTTTTTGTTTTTGTTTTATGAAATAGTCATCTGTCTTATATGCGTACTTATCTTTAACATTATTTTAAAAAAAGAGTTACTGCTTTGGACATTTTATGAAGTAGGTGGAGTAATGGTGCTTCCTTCACTCTGTTTTGTACTATAATTAATGACTTTCCCTGCCTCGGGAGAGTATAAATCTCTCAGGAATTTGAGTTATTTTACAGCAAGTTTTGTGCTTTATTTATCTTACCCCCCTCATGTAGACATCCAGAAGCCAAACAGAGAAATTTGCGTATTATAGGCAATTGCTTTGTGTTCTTAGTTTTTCAAGTAATCCATGAAAGATGTGGCCAAATGATCTTTTCAAGAATAAATAAAATTAGGAAATTCCACTAATAAACATTATAATAAAAATTTTAGTGTATAATGCTTTATATTTCTCTCAGGTGTTAAAAAGAAGATATTTACATTTCATAGTTTATAATTAGTGTTTGGTTGATCTAAATAAATTTCATAAAACAACGTCAGTTGGGGAAATGTAAAAACAAAACTTTCCCCCAACCCAGAAAATCTGTCCACGAAAGTAAAAAGAAAACAGTTATTATTGAATAAGCATTAAAGCAGAATGTGATGCTTATTACAGGAAATCCACTCACAGACACAAAGATAGAAAGGATTCTGACCCTTTACACAGCCAAGCAGGTACGACTTTTCCATGTACGTTTTCAAAGTGAATGACTTCTCTTTAAGTAAAAGGACAGGGCGGTACCATTTGTCACATATAGCACATCCGAGAGTCATCTGGTGATTCAGATGACTATATGTGTTTGCTAAATTGGTTTTATCCAGAGAGGACGTAGACGTCTCATTTCTTTTAGACAGAAGGTAGATTCGCAACTTGGAGCAAGAAACCCACCAGAATTTTGAGACTCCTTCCATGGGAAACAGGAGATAGGAGTGGTATCTCTCTTTTGTTTACATTTCAGAGATGGCAAATTGACCCTTAAGAAAGGCATTCTCGGGTCATAAAGCTGCTAAAAGACATACCCAGTTATCAAAAACGTTCGCATTGCAATTTTTCTAAAGAAAAAGAGAAAATGGTGATGCCAATTTTCTTGTTTTCCCATATGAGAATTGTCTTTTATTTTATATTTTCATTTGTCCTTACAATCTCAGCACAGAATAAATCACACACAAGAATACAATTAGTATCATAATATAATGAAATATTAAAAAAGCCTGAAAATTATTGCAAGAAGTTTTTGAAATTTCTACTAAGAATTTTCATAAGTCACAGACTCCAGTTAATGAGTGGTTTTGAGCACAACTTTAGGCCAATTATCTTAACCTGACATGATTTGAAATAGTAAAGCACCACATTCACATGTTATTATTTTTAATATCATTGTTATGTTACCAAGCAGCCTCTGGACGAAGTCTAAAATCCTAATTTTAAATTGTTAACATTTTTGTTGCCTCAAGGGAATCATGTTGTAGTGTTGTTTACTTATAGATTAATATAAATTATTTATTTGGCATGTATATCATAGATTCTTGCCAACTACAAAATATATTCTTTGGTGAAAAGAAAAATGATAAATATTGAATCCATTTAAATATAGATAATGAGTTAAAATATCAATAATCCTGTTAGAAATGGGGGATATTATAAATATTGATATTTTTAAATACTAGTAATATTGTTTGTAAATATATGATAGAAAATGAGGAGAATTATATGTTAATTTACTCACCTTTATTATTAATATTATGTCAATATATTATGTCTAAGATGAAACAGGATATGGTACTACACACATATCTCTTGTTATATACCTATGTAGGAGGTAATATAAAATTCAAATTATTACCAACCTCTAATGAAAAGTTCAGGAAGAAAAAATGGGGTATGAAATTGGGTATTAAAGAAAGTAGGCTAGTCTGTTTTTTATTGTATGTAGAAATGAGATATAAGACACTTATAGAAATTTTAATTCAAAAAATCAAGGGAATAGAACTCCTACATTTAAAATAATAGTTTAAGCACTTATAAAACACTTACTACATGCCACTAATTGTTCTAAATGATTTTCAAATATTGGTCATCTCACCTACGAAAATTGAGGCAACTATTTTAAATAAAATATTACTAACTAGAATTCAGCATTACCCTAGCAAACTATAACAGTTTGCAGTCATTAACAAAAATGTGATTTTGCTATTTTTAATAAAGAACAAAGTAAATTTAATACAATTTTTCTAATACACATATAATTGCCTGCCTTTAACAAGATCAATTAATAATGGTAAAAGAAGTATGCACTTTAAAGATCTGAACAAATTATGAATGTGAACATTTAATATATTTATGAAGGAATAAGCCAATAGAAGATAACTTATTAATTGTATAATTAAGAAACAAATTATTATTTGCAGACAATATGTTTGCACATCTGAACTGAAAATAACTGCCAGAAAATATATTAGAAAAAATACTAATTTTTAGATTTTTCTAACATTCAAACTTATTTCTTACATCAATTTTTATCTTTGCAAATCTGAAAGCAACCAAAAGTGTCCATTTCAGATCAGTGACACGGGGCTTAGCATAAATAACTCCACTTGGGTCCTGTTGTCTTGTTTTCTAATAAGAGTAGAGAAAGAGGGAATTTCAGAATATCATTCAAGTTTCTGTCTTGCATAATTGAACAAATGACAACACTATCAAATGAAATTTAAAGTATTCCCTCAGACAATTGTATTAACTGCATCACAGAGAAAGATGAACTAAAGGAAACAATTTGGGCACCAATGGGATGTAAGTAGTAGATGAAGCAGTGAGGGAGGATGAAGTCTTCCAGGAAGATGAGGCAGACTGGTCACTGCAAGCCATTGATATTGTTACTGAGCTCGGGTTCAGTTGCCTGCCACTCAAAAGCCAATAATTCAAGAGGCAAATATCAATAGAAAGGAAAGGTGCTTTAATCAGGAAAGTTGGCAATCTGAGGAGAAGGTGGACTCATGTTCAGAGACCAACTCCAAAGACTGCTCAGCCATGATGGTTGTTTAAAGGAAAAAATGAGGGGAAGAATCTCAGTGAATTATTGAGGCAGGAGGTTGGTCTCTACATCATTCTCCATTGTGTGCAGACTGACTGACTCTCTTTAGATGTCATCTTGTCCCTGTGATCTGCCTGCAGGTTTGCTAAGGGAGCTTTAGGGATAGAGTTCTAGTCATTCTTTAACTGCTTAATTCTTCATTCTTACTTTTTATTTAAGAAAATAATTAACAGGTTAGGCAAGATATGGTGTGCTTTCAGAAGAGCATAAGTCAGGAGTTAATTTCAATTGGTTAGTGATCTCATTCCTAAAATTAGATTCTTTTAATGTTAAAATGGGACAGAAATGGGCAAACAGAAAAGAGGCAAAAGAGATGTTTTAGAAATTGGGGTGGAAAACATAAGTCCAAAAGAATAGTAGAAGACAAGCTGTTGTCAGGGTGAAAGGAACTCCAGCTGAAACAAAGGATGTAGGACTTTAAAATACAGCTAAGAGACTTACTAAAACAAGCCCTTGGTAACTTTATAAAACAGACTGTAGCAACAGAGAAGTGAATGGGAAAGGGACAGAAATGGAATTCAGGAAACATGTTAGTTGTTTGTGTTTGGTTTTGATTAGATTTGCTTTGCCTGCTTTACTTTGGGGCCTAAGTGGTGAAGGCTTTTGAATGGACAGAGAGTAGGTAAATGGAGACATTTTTCAAAAGAAGATAAAAGAGGAATCAGGTCAAAGTGAAGGTTGAAGAGAAACAGAATATGCCACCCCAAGATATGCCCCTTTGTTGTTAGGAACTGCAAACACAGAGGAAGCTGTAAAACCAGAGTGAAAATTACCCTTTAGGAAGAAAACTTGCATAATAACATAAATTTACACTAGAAAGAGAGCAATCACAGGAGATAGCTTGTTTTTCCCTGAGAACCTTATCTGCCTGGCAGGACAACATTTGTTTACCAAATTTTTTCTCTTCTCACCTTTCTGTGAATTGCTCCTGTTAGAACAGGGGTTGAGAGCTAGACATAAGCAGAGAATTTGGGTCATGGGGCTAAATGGCAAGAAATCATGCCATTATAAACAACAGGGGTCCCTTAGCAGACAAAGAAAAGCAGGAGCCTCTGGACTGTTAAGAAATCACACATTTTGGGGTGGCAGGTGTCCTGGAGGTTGACCAAGAAAGATGGGAAAAGGCAGGAATCTCCAGTGTTGGAATGTAACCTTTTGCTCATTATGCTTTCATTTCAATAAAATTAGCCTTTCAGGTTAGAAGTCCCATCATGCACCAATGCCATGACATTTCTGATCCACACTAAATAAGGACAAAAATCCCTTCTTCCTTTGCAAAGGTGAAGCTGGGGTGAAAATCAGGGAATACAATCCCAAATCCTTTCCACCCCGATGAACATTCCACTCATATTTTTTCACACTCTGTGTAACCAACTTGCAAAAGAAATGCAGCACAGCTGCTCACCTGAGTCTGCCTGCTTTCCTCTAGTGGGTGTACTATCCATCCCTTAATAAATCCCCTCTTTACTTTATTGATCTCCATATCTCATCTCTGAATTTTTCTGTGACAAGACAAGAACCTAATTGCTGGCAACACCCTCCACGCATACACACACACACACATGCACAAACACACACCTCTTTTTAGTATTTAAGGTAGTGGCTTGGGCCATCTCAGGGAGTTTACTAACTTTCCTTGATTATCTCCCATGTATATATGCAGTAGACATATATAATACATTTCTGTTTGCTTTTCTCTGGTTAACAATTTGACTTTTATTTCAGGGGATCTCAGGCAAGAACTCAAAAGGGTAGAGAAAAAATTATTTTCCTGCTCTACAAGGTCAAGCTAAGGAATACCATATTCTGCATTAAAATCAACCCCCACCTCCTACTAGATTTACACCATAACTGTTAAAATTGATTATCTGTTGGAATCTAAGAAAAATAAAAAAAAAACAAATAAAAAAACAAACTCTTAAATTTAAACCCTTGCCAGTCAAAACATGTTGTGTGGGTTATTTAGGTCTATGTCTTTTGATCTTGGAGAATTTTTATTAGATTAAAAGAAAATAGATGTCTTTTTCTCTCAGTGTCACACATCATAAAGTAAAAAAGAAGTTATTCTGGAACTTCTCAGGAATAATTTAGTTTATAAGAGCATGTATTACAGACTAATAAAAATCTGATGTGTGTCTTAACAATCTTAAGTTATTCACTAGTTAGAAAATTTTCAAAACCTTTACTTTTATACTAGCTTATTTTAATATTATTCTGAATGGAGACACTAAGTTTTACACAAATAAGGAAGTATTCTGCTTTCTCTTCCTTCCCATTTGATTTCAGTACTACATTACTCTTGTGAAAATCTATAGGTTTTAGCATTCAACCCTTTTCCTTTGTGTTATCTTCGATGAGATTGATAACTATTTATGCCAAACCTGAATCTTAAAGTTCTCTACATTGAAAGATGTCCTTGAATCTTTCTCCTGAATTTGTTTTCTTTCATTTAGATAATTTCCTGCTATTTTTATTCAGCTGATAATAGTGACTGAAGCTGAAAACATGTGGTTTATGAACACAATTTTTATATTTCATGTACTTCTATGTTTCTCAGATACTGAAGATGAAAATTCTTGTTAAAACTCTTGAATGCATCTTAGGAAATGCTTTTTTCCTTTTTAAGGAATTCACAAGTAAGACACATGCTTGTCAAACAAATTTCCTTCTATGACAACATGAAAGGGTTTGTCGATAGCAAGAAAGAGCAAGTATGATTGATCTTGTTTCCAATAAAACAGTTCCTTCTCTTCCAAGTGACACTTGTTTTTTTTCTTTCTCTCTCTCTTTTTTTTTTTTTTAATTGACAGCACTGAATGTGTTTTAGATAATATTGTTGTGTAGGTATTCAACTGGTCAGGAAGTTAAACACAACGATTAGTCATTTGTAATTAGTATTGATTCAAGGGAAGTTTTCCAGTTCTTCTGCCATTCTTTGACTGATATTTTTAGCAATAGCTTAGAAAATAGAATTCCAAGACTAAATGTAACTTAGTTGGCTAAAATATGAGAAATGATAAAATATTGTTGGAGTGAAAAAACAATTTTGAGATGTTCCTTTAATAACCAATGCAGAGTCATCTTCCCTGAGGATCTATTTTGACCTACAATTCCAGATGAGGGGGCCTCCTCATGGTGTTCATCTGGAACCACATGTTAGCCTCTATCTCAGAGTATTTTTTTTTACACTTAGCAGTTTACATGTCCTTCTCCTCCTTTTGAGTGACGGCTCCTGGGAAGTGGGTGATGTCTTATATAGCTGAATCTCCAATAACTTACATATTTGCACTTAATAATTTTATACTGAATTAATGGGACATGATGAATTTTCATATAATGTTTATCCAGAGGTGTTTATTAGTTTCAATAGAGGAGATAATTTAATGAAATTTAACATTCAGTACATCCATGATTCTTATCAGATTAAAAAATGAGTTTTTTTTTATTGCCACAAAACCAGTCTCTGTATCCCAAAAATGGTTTGAAACTTGGAGGCCGAGTTTTGGGGTTCAAAGCTTTGCCAGGCACAGGGGAGTGACAGCAGGCTCATGTGAGTCCATCTTAGGGTTGGTGTCCTGAGGATTTACAGAAAACTGGATGGAGTAGAAAAGGTGATAACAAGCAGGGTGTTTTACAGGATGCTGTATTCTTTTTAACTTCAGTGATCTTCTGCTGTAAGGGAGGAATTTCAGGGAGTCTTGTCATTTCTTCTAGGATTATTGGCTCTTTACCTCCTTCCTAGTTAAAACTATTGAATGCAAGGGAAAAGCTTAGGGGGTTGTTTATAAAAATAGTAAGACAGAGAAAGCCAAATGCAGGATTCTTTAGTCAGAAAGAATCAGCAGTTTGAGCATCAGGGACGTTAGTTTGTTTCCTGCTCCTTCGGTTGTATAGAAATGCAGAACAATTGATACATGGATTTGCATTTTCAGGGTTAGAAGTCTCTAAAAAGTGAGGATACATTATCCATTCATGTAGTCGACACACATTTATTGGATACCTTACTGTGCCAAATTGAGGACAATGTACAGAACAGAGGTTGTCCTGTCTGCAGTTTTTGCCTCTGAATAGACAAGAAAGACAATAATAATTTAAAACAGCAAATAGATAGTATTGCAGAAAGTGTTAGAAACTCCAAAAAAAAAAAACTGATCTTACTTTGAGTAGTCAGGACGTCCTCTTCTGCAGTGACATCTAAGAAAAGATATAAATCAAAGAGCAAGTTGTGCATGTATCTCAGGAGAGAACATTCTAAGAAGAGGAAACAGCAAATACCAAGGACCTGAGGTGAGAGAAAGTCTCACTTACTTAAAGAAGAATAAGGAGGCTGACACAGCAAAGGCATGATGACCTGAGGAAAAGTACAGCACAGGGAACTGTATTCAGTAGCTTGTAGTAACCTGTAAAAAAAAAAAAGAATAGGAAAAAGAATATGTATATGTATGTATACACATATTCATACATCACTGAATCACTATGCTGCACATCAGAAATTAACACAAAGTTGTAAATTTTTAAAAAATTAAAAATAAAGAAATAAAGAAAAGTGGAAGACATTTGATTAGAGGTATCAAGCTCTCCAGTAGGTGACATCTTATAGGGGTAGGGGAGGAAAAAGCTTTCTTTCACCCTCTAAGGGTCCTTAACTGGATCTGAAGTTTAAAATGACAAAGACAGAACAAGAGAAATGCATACAAATTTAATTGAATTTTTACACAACCATGGGAGACTTTACAAGGGAATAAAAATCTGAGAAAATGACTAGAACAAGAACACTTTATTCCTTTTAGGCAAACAAACAAATAAATAATGAATTTGCGAAGAATTGACAAGAAAAGGAATTTGGGCTGAGGATAGTAAATTGTGACGAAGTAACTGGAAAATAAGAGATTTTTTGAACAAGGTTTGTTTGTACAGATTTTTCATCCCCAAATTTCCATTCTTTGGTGGTAGAATATCTTTCTCCCTCCTCAGTGTAGGGAGGGTTTTATGACCTGTTCCAGGGAAGGAGGGTGAAGGGAGGGAAGTCAGAGTGACCTGCCTACATCTGGCACTTTCTCAAATTCCTTCAACTTAAGATATTCGGTATGTCAGCATGCCGTATTTGGAGGAAATGTGTTCTAAACCCCACCATAGACCATGTAAGCATTTGGATTTGAATCTCAGTGTATTGTGAAGTTTATCATTGAGGGTTTGAGCAAGATTTTGACAGGATCTGCCTTATAGTTCTGAAAAGTCTTTACTGTTGTGTGGAAGGTGGACTTCCGCAGTAGAGGAATCAGGGAGGTGTTTGCCAGAGTCCAGGTGTTTGGACAGGGGTCGTAAAGCTGCAAGTGATGAGAAGCAGCCAGACTCCATGTGGTTTAAGTTGGTAGAGCTGAATAAATGTGCTGACTGACTAGATCAGAAGGCAAACAAGTTCATCACAGATGATTCTGTTACGCAGTTCGATGGGAAGTTAATAACAGCCAGGAGGGTGGGAAAGGGAGGAAATAATCTAGAAGATAACGATACACCTGCACTTAGGATAAAGGGCTTCAAAGAGTTTTTCTTTCTCTAAATGAGCGCCAACAAAGAAACCAGGTAGAACCAGACACTGAGACTGTGCTGTAAAGAGGATCCAACCTGACGTGCGATGCTCATTATAATGTAATTAGCATTGCGGTTTAGACCCCCTGAGGGTTTTTCTGTGTGCATTATGGACATGTGCACAAGAGACAGGCATACTTAAGCACTCAAGGGGCATGAGCTGTCAACCAATCATGAGAATGCCCTTAAGCCAGGATATAAGACAGGAACAACAAAGGCCTGCTGTGCCATTGTCCTCTCTTGGACTGACTCATCTTCAGCTCCCAAAGGTGTCCTTTTGTTTTGCTAATAAAGTCTTTAATTATGCTTTCGTCTCCTGTCTGAATTCTTCTCTTTCGGGCAAGACAGGAACAAAGACGTTTTCCCTTTTGGAGGGTGACGATTTCAGATTTTTTGGCTAGAACAATTAGAAAATATTGTTGCCATTCCCTTGATTAATCTCAAGCTGATCTCCCAAAGAAAGAAAGCTGTAAACTTAGAGCTGAAGACAAGATTTCCTTTGTCTGGTAAATGACAGAAAATGTTTAATTTCTTACTCTAATTTTGATCTCTAGAAAGAAATTGTGTTATTAACTTTCTGTGGAAAATCGTTATGTGATGAATCTGAATTTAAACTCTTGACAATTTTTAATACTGCAAGTGATTTACAGAAAAGTTTTCCATCTAAATATGCTGTAATGCAATAAACCTAACACTATTATCATATGCATAAAAAATAAATGTATCTAAACAAGAATAGTCAAGCTAATCTTGAAGAAGAACAAAGCTGAAGGATTTACATTGTTAGATGTCAAGACCGATTTTAAAGTTACGTTAAATAAGACAGTGGAGTATGGGCACAAGGAAATACACATCTATGTTTCTGTTGTTATTATGTGTAGGAAGATATTTCTAAACATTTTGAAAAAGGAATGCTTTCTGCCTAGTAAGGATGGTCAATATCTATTTCAGCAGAAAAATAAATAAATAAATAAGAAAAGTATGGAGGCAGAAAGCAAAAAATTTCCAGAAAACATTTTTCCTTTGAAATGTGTATACTGTTAAGATTTAAAAGAAATTGGTTTGTTGGTATAATAACTTTGAACTTCTATTGATATTGCCAATTGAGCACACATGCACACGTGCACACACACACATTCATAAATATACTAATACACACACATACTAAGTGGTCACAATGCTTCAAGGAAATTGTAAGGCTATTTTATTAATTATTCCTAGGATCTCCAACTGAGGTCAACAGAGCCACTACTTGGGTTCATGTTCCAAAAAGATAAGAAGGGGCAGCACAAATGAGTTTATAACTTTCTATTCTTGGAGAGAATTTTATCCTGGACTCTTAATGTTCTTGCCTGCCTTTCAAGGCAGGATATGAAGGATTCTGCAATATTTGGATACCTAAAGGAAATAATCCATTATTATTAAAACTTTTAACATTAAAATATTCTAGCTTCCTCTGTAATTTCAGAATTACTATTTGAAAACTCAAATAATTATACTGCATGCCTCTGACTCCATGTAGCTTTCATTAATTTCCCAAGTTTATAGGACTCTGCTCGCCACTTCACCCCACAGCATTTTATTAATATTATTATTGTTGTGCATATTTATTTTTATTTTTTGTGTATGTCTGCTAAGTACTAAATGTTTGTGTCCCCTGAAAATTCAAATGCTGAAGTCAAATCCCTAATATGATGGTGTTTGGAGATAGGGCCTTTGGAAAGCAAGTAGGACCTAAGGGTGGGACCCTGATGAGTGGGATTAGTGACCTTATGAGAAGAGACACAAGAAAGCTGGTTTCCCTCCCTGCTCTCTGTTCCACCACATGAGGATCCAGCAAGAAGATCTGCACAATAGGAGGCTGGCTCTCACCAGGCAACAGACCTGCCAGACCTTGGTCTTAAACTTCCCAGCCTTCAGAACTGTGAGGAATGAATGTTTGTTGTTTAAACCACCCTGTCCATGGTAATTTGTTATAACAGTCTAAGCTAAGATGATGTCTTTTTATCACATATTACCTCATACTATGAGATTCTTTACAGTTTTATAATACAACATACTGTACTGCAGTGTGATGTATTTTCATCTTCTCTCTCTGTGTTGTCTAACAGTGTACAAGGCAGATATTTAGTGGATATTTGTTGAAATAATGGATACGATATTTGCAAATGTTAAGTTGCATTGTATCATGGTCAAATACTTTGTGAGGTCAATTACTTTTATTTTAAATACTTCAGTTTGTATTGAGTTCATGTTTAACTGGCCATAACTTATATGCCCTAATACTATATTTCATCTTTTCCACTTTTTGCTCATTTATTTTAATTAAATCATTATAGTATCATTAATCAAGATGGTTTCATTAAGCCTGATAACCCATATATCATAGTAATATTAAGGCTGTTAATACATGAACTTTTTACTTCATAGTTGAAGAGAAAAAATAGATTCAAAGTCACAACCCAATAGCCACATATCAATATCTTAACAATGATAGAGTAAAACTAAATATATAATTTTTACTGAAGTGCTTGGTACACTGGTCAAAGTAGGTTAGTAAAATTAGAAGGAATTGGCAACCTTTTGTCAATCACAGTAAAAATCATGCATTAATAGGTAGTTTAAGAATAATGGAGGAAACGCTCTTTTCCTGATGCTGTGAGAAACACAGATTTAATGCTGAAGTAGTTTCTCTATTATCCATCATTTTTATATGAGTTCTTCAAAAGCAGAATTTTTATAAAATCAAAATCAACTTTGCCAACTTGTAATAATGAATGAAATTGCTAAATCAATATAATTCTTAATATTTAAAGTGAAGAGTAGTATTTAATTATTAACAAAGTACCAGAGGGAAAACATTTTTTTTTCTTTCTAAAGCTCAAAAGTGAAAATGAAGTCTGCTCTGTAGACATCAAACAACTTTTAGAAATAAAACAAGTTTAAAAGAGCTGACATATCCACCAAATGGGGTTGTATTATTATTACAATAATTAATTATTAATGTTGATTTCATATAATTTGAACATTTGTTTAAGGCATATTCTGAAGATTTCCATGACATTACTAAAATATGTAAAAATCATAATTACCAAATTCCGAGTTGATTTTAAATATATAGGGATTACTAAAGATAACCAGCCATCTCACTCTCTTATAATAGAAGTGAATAATATAGGATGAAATTAATAAGAAATAAATTTCCTGCTCAAATTCTAATACTGTACTCAGAAACCAACAAAACAACCAAAATATCAGGCTGTAGCCACTAAGACATGATATTAGGTTACCAAAAACCTCCAGTTCCATCTACTTCTTTTTTATAAATTATCAGTTACTAATTACATTAAAAAATAGTTTTCCTGGTCTTGACATAAGTCACCTTACAAAAGGGAACACTTGTGCACTGTCAGTGGGAATGTAAATTGGTACAGCCACTATGGAAAACATTATAGAATTTTTTCCAAAAAAAAAAAAACAGAACTACTATATGATCCAGCAATTCCCCTTCTGGGTATGTATACAAGGGAAACAAAAACACTAATTCAAAAAGATACGTGAACCCATGTTTACTGCAGCACTATTCACAATAGCCAAGACACTGAAACAAGCTAAATGTCCATCAATGATGAATGGATAAAGAAGATGTGGTACCTATATACAGTGGAATATTATTCAGCCATAAAAATACTAAAATCTTACCAATAGTGAGAACACAGATGGACATCAAGAGCATAGTACTCAGTGAAATAAATCAGGCAGAAAAAGACAAATGCTGCATAATCTCACTTATATGTGAAATCAAAACTGAAACAGAAGAGCAAAAAGAGCTCAGGGAGATAAAGAACAGATTGGTGGTTGCCTCAGGAGGCAGTGGGCGTGGGTGGCTGAAATGAGTGAAGACGGTCAAAAAGTGCAAATTTTCAGCAATAAAATGAATGTTATGAGTGTGTAATGTACAGCATGGTGAGTATAGTTACCAGTATTGGACTGCATATTTGAAAATCACTAAGAGAATGGATCTTGAAATCTGTCATCACAAGAAAGAAAAAAAAATGTTAACTATGTATGGTAATGGATGATAACTGGACTTATTGTGGTATTCATTTTATCATATATACACATATCAAATCATTATGAGACGGGAGGTAAGGGAGCAGGATACAGCCATTAAAAGAATGACACAGCAATTAGGACCAAGTTGGTGGAAGACTAAACTCCCAGTAGACCCTGAGCATCAGTATACGTTCATTGAAATACAATAGCTGTTATTCTATTCCCACAGGTGCCATGACAGTTCTAAGGCTGATCATACAAGGTCAAAAAGTGGGTGATGGCCCAGTTTCTGGGACTTCCAGCCCCTTCCCCAAAGTAGTTGGAATAATCCTCCCAGTTGTTAGCATATGAAGTTACCAGGCCCATAAGAACTAACCACCTCCCACAACTCATGGCCAATCTTATTTTTCCTAGTTGACCCCATGCTCTGAGGCCACTGCTCTCCCTTCTGCATGAGATGGCCCACATTCTGCATGTGGAATGTGTATCTCCTAGGCCTTTCTCTTGACTTCTGCCTTCTGAGACAGCCTGCACTCTGTCTATGGAGTATGTATCTCTCTGAATAAATCTACCTTCACTCTACTATGGCTCACTCTTGAATTCTTTTCTGTGGGAAGCCAAAGACCCTCACTTGATGGGTCACATCCCAGGGACTCACCTGGGACCTAGGACATGGCCATCCTCTTGTGGCCTCCATTTTTCCTGTATCAATTATGTTGTACACTTGAAGCTAATACAATGTTATGTCAATTATACCGCAATGAAAACAACTTGCTATGAAGAATAATAAATAAATTATTAACAAAATTTATTTAAAATGATTACAACTTAGCTTCTTGAAGGTACAAATCACAGTATATTTAGTGTCCTACATATATTTGTGTTTCTGTCAAAATTTCCGATTTTCTTTGCTCACAGCCAAGAGATGAAATTTGACTCCTTTCTTATTCTTTTGTGAACCTTCTTCCTTACTTTACTATTCTTGCTCTTTATAATCATGTACTGCTTGGGGAGCCAAATCTTACCTAGTATCACCCAACACACACACACACAACTTCCAAGACACTACTTTGAGTCAAGAAACTTTTAAAGGAGAAACAATTATTTGTGGTACCTTGTGGTCTTCGTAAAACTTGTATTTAAAACACTTTGGCTTTGTTGTGGAAGATAAACACACACCCGAGCCTACACATGTGTATGCACAAATGAACACCTGCACACATATATGCATTCACACGCCCACACAAACTTAGGTCAGAAAGTCGAGATACAAAATGCTTTTACTATTAGACTGGAAAATTATCTAGTTTGTGCTACTTAAATATGTATACAACATTCATAAAATATGTATGTACATATAAAACACAAAGTAAATGTATATTTTATAAAGAATTTTTTTTAAAAATCAGAGTAATTTTTCACCTTGAGATCTCTTTGTAACACCAGACAGTAACATTTGTCAGCAATGTGAGATACTTGTTTAATAAAGATTCTGCAGGATGTTTCAAAGCTCTTACTTTCATGAGTGAGATACTTTCCTAAGGGAGTACCATATCTAAGTTATATATGTTGCCACTTTTATTAGGTTGGTCTTCCCTTAGGTAGGATTAGGGAATTGCTTCTGTGCAATTAGCAAGGATTTCCCTCTAGGTCTATCTATGCCTTTATCAGTACATAGGAGGTGTTCATTCCCAAAATGAACATACTGCTAATATATACCTGAAACCTGAGAGAAAGGAAAGTGTCCATTACAACACACAAGTGGTATTCAAACAGAACATTACTTGATTGATAACAAGCCTAGATTTCTGCTTTGCCTTCCAGAAAGGGCAGAATTCAATTAAATGCTAAAATGCAATGACAAACTCAGCCAGATGTGCTGCACATCTAACTCTTCTCTTTGTTCTTGACCTTTGGGTCTCTGTATTTCTGTACTAGGGAAGAACAAATCTGACTCCATATTAAATCTGTTCCTTCGGCTCTAACTCTATGCTGTTTCCTGTGCTTAGTCCTGCTGGTTCTGCACCCTTTGTAAAAGAATGTTGCCTAGAGCCTGAAATATACAGGATGGCCCATTATCAAGGCTCTGACCTTTAAGAGTACAACACTTTCCCATTCATATAGAAATAAAAAAATTGCAGAACATAGAATAACACTTGTCTTGTTGGAAGTTTACAGGTACATCTCCATATCATGTCCTGACTTACATTAACAGCTGTTAGAACAAAGGATCCTGCCACCAAAAAGTTTTCAACAACCAACCACACCCCCTCCCCTTTTTAGTATAAAAAGATATTGAATTCTGACTTGGGTAAAATGGTTCTCCAGGTCACTTCCCATCTTCTCAGACCTCCGGCTTTGAGAATAAAGTCATTATTCCTTGCCTCAATACTTCATCTCCCGATTTGTTGGCCTGTTGTTCAGTGAGTAGAATATGTTTCAACTCAGTAATATTTTCTTTATTTTTTTTCAACTTTCCTATTTTAATAATTTTTAAAATTAAAAGATGCCCCAAATTGAAAATTGCAGAATACGAATCAGATTTTAATAACCTCGATTGCTAGTTTTTAATTACAAGAACATTATTTTACTTACAAACATAAAGGTCTTTCATGTTGTTTAAGCCTTGACTTATTAAATGCCAATAAGCAGTGTTTTGGCCTGTTAACTCCACTGTCTGGTCAGTGGCTAATATTTGCACAATGTTTAATAAAAAAGCAAAGGCATATTAAGTCTCTGACTTCCACCTCGTGATATAGAGAGCTATAAGCAGTCTCCTTCCACCATTACAACTAAAAAGAGTTTGACTGTCTTCAACTTGACACGTTTTTTTTCAAATACATTAGAATTCCATGGTACAGAGTGAGTAATGGTCCCTGCATTTAAGGAGAGACAGTGCTTCCAGGGAGAGAGGAGCCAAGATCTTACACTTTTCTGGGAATATGAAACTGACACCAGTAGGAACAGTTTGGTGACAATAGTCAACAAACTGGTGAAGGCTGAGTGTGGACTGGTGGGGCACTGTGACAGTTGGAGAAGTCTGCATCATCTCGCAGGCTCTTTCTCCAGAAATCTTCTGCAGAAGGATCTAAGGGAGCCCTAAGTAGTGTCTGTTATGGTGCAGACCTGGTGAGGAGAGCAGCACCCACGCAGGATGGGCAAGAAGCACTACCTAAATTCTTCTCTGCAATCTCCACTCTGACATAAAAGCTTTGATCTGTGATAGGACATGCAACACCTCTAGGGACCTTAAACATTTGTTAAACATTTGTTGCAAAAAATGGGAGGAAAAAGAAGGGCTATAAAAATCTATTCTTGGAAAATGAGCGTATTACCCACTGAGCCCATAACTGTAACCAGGGAAGGGCAGACACACTGAGGAGGGTGTACCTCCAAGTTTCAGAT
Organism: Vicugna pacos; assembly: GCF_048564905.1. NCBI lineage: Eukaryota > Metazoa > Chordata > Mammalia > Artiodactyla > Camelidae > Vicugna > Vicugna pacos. The sequence continues at coordinate 5,602,253 of NC_132994.1, read as the reverse complement.
ACAGGATGCAGGCCTAGCAGTGAACCAAAATAAGTGATTGCACTTACTAAGGCACCGCTAATAACAAGTAACAGTGTAATACTGATGAGAGAGGAAGAGGAGAGGAACAGGCATATGCAAAGGGACTGACTCTAAAGCACACAAAAAAGGAAATCCCTAAAACTTCGAATTCAACAGAAATTGACCAGTAAGCCTCACTCCACCTTAGGCATCTCTACAAGAATTTGAAAACTTTGGTACGCTATGGCTAACATAGCAACAATAAATCTTAAGTTTAGTCCACCTCTTAACCCAGAGTAATAGTAACCCTCACAAGAAAGTTCTTGCTAAAGGAAAAATGTGCTTATTTTCAAGCAAAAAAAAAAAATCTATTCACCTCAGTCTCTACTGTTCTACACAAATATGTCCAGGAATACAGAAAATATTAAGAAGCATATGAAAAGAAAAGAAAAAAATTGCCACAATCTCGAGGAAAAAAGGCAATTATTATTATAGATCAGTACAAATTCAGATATGACACAGAAACTGGAATTTTCTAACAGGGAATTTAAAACAAACACAGTGAGAAATGAAGTCAGAGAGATGGCAGAATAGGAGATTTCAGCACTTGTCTCTTTGTAGAAACATCAGTTTGAACAACTGTCCACAAAAGAAAATATCTTCACAGAAGCTAAGGGACCAAGGTGAGTGATTACACCAACTCGTTACAGTATGGATACGAGAAAATACACATTGAAGAGGGTAGGAAGGAGAGTTTCACATTACCTGTGTCATCTGTCTCCCCGTCCAGGGAAGGGTAGCACCAAGAGAGATACTCTCTGCGTGGGGTAAAAAGATTGCAATGAGCACTCAACTTTACCATGAACTGGTCTGCCCAGGTGAAATTTAGTACCAGGACAGCATCTTGAGCCTCTGGCTCCAGGCCAGGTCCCACTGACCTGGGCTCCACACCAGCACCCACAGACTTAGCCTCCTTGCTGGCAGCCCCAGCACCACGGGCTATTAAGCTACCCCTGTGTCATTCCCACCCAGAAGAACATAAGCTCTGGGACCAAAGCTAGCCCTTGTGGACCCATGCCCATCCACCTGCTGACTCAGGCACCAAGCAAGTCAGTTGATGACTCTAGCATCAATCAGTGGAACACACCAGAAATAAAAACGATCCTAAGAGATCACTACAAACAACATATGTCAATAAAATGGACAACCTAATACGTGGGTGGACTCCTAGAAATGTACAATCTCCCATGGCTACATCAGGAAGAAATAGAAAATATGAACAGACCAGATACCAGTAATAAAATTAAATCAATACTAAACAAACCCTTATGAGAAAAAGCCCTGGGCCACAGGGCTTCACAGCAGAATTCTACCAACATTTAAAGAAGAGTTAACAACTATCCTTCTCAAATTATTCTGAAAAAATTAAGAGGAAGAAATGCTTCTGAACTCATTCTACAAGACCAGCATCATCCTGATACCAAAACCAAAAATTACATCCCCCAAAAGGAAAAATACAGACCAATACCATTGATAATAAAAGATAAAAAATCCTCAACAAAATATTACCAAATTTAATTCAACAATTAGTAAAGAATGATGCAACATGATGAAGTGGAATTTATCCTAGGGATGCAAGGATGGTTCAGTATACACAAATCAGTCAATGTGATATGCCACATTAACAAAATGAAGACTAAAAATCATAAGACCATCTGATAAATGCAGAAAAAGCTTTTGACGATTTCAACAGCAACTTACGATAGAAACGCTAAATAAAGTAGATGTAGAGGGAACATACTTCAATACAGTAAAGGACACATATAGGAAACCTGCAGACAACATCATACTCAACAGTGAAAAGCGAAAAACATTTCCTCTAATATCAGGCATAATACAAGCTGGCCCACTCTTGCCACTTTTATACAACATAGCTTAGAAGTCCTAGCCACAGCAATGGGACAAGAAAAAGAAATAAAAAATAATCCAAATTGGAAAAGAAGAAGTGAAACTGTCACTGTCTGTAGGTGACATATATATATATACTATATATAGAAAATCCTAAAAATGCCATCAAAAATCTATTAGAACTAATAAATGAATTCAGCAAAGTTATAGGATACAAGATTAATATGCAGAAATCTGTTGCATTTCTATACACTAACAAGGAAATAGCAGAAAGAGAAATTAAGAAAACAATCTTATGTACAATTGCATTAGCAAGAATAAATACATAGGAATAAATCTAACCAAGAAAGTAAAAGACCTATACTTGAAAAACTATGAAACACTGATGAAATAAATGGAAGATGGCACAGCAAATGGAAAGATATATTGTGCTTATGGAGTAAAAGAATCAATATTGTTAAAATGGGCGTACTACCAAAGGTAATTTACAGGTTCTATGCAATGCCTATCAAAATACCAATGGAATTTTTCACATAGCTAGTAAAAATTTCTAAAATGTGTATGGAATAACAAACGACCCTAAATAGTCAAGACAATCTTGACAATGGAATATTAGTCTCCCCCCCAAAAAAAAAGAAAAGAAAAAGTAATGCCATTTGCAGCAACATGGATGGACTTAGAGATTATCATTTAAGTGAAATAAGTCAGACAGAGAAAGACAAATATCTTATGATACCAACTATATGAGAAATATTAAAAAAAGACACAAATAAACTTTTTTACAAAACAGAAACAGATTCATAGCCATAGAAAACAAACTTATAGCTACGAGAGGGAAAAGAGGAGGAGGAATAAATTAGGAGTAAGGGATTAGTAGATACAAACTACTATATGCAGAACTGATAAACAACAAGGTCCTACTGTACAGCATGGGGAACTATATTCAAAAGCTTGTAATAACTTATAATGAAAAAGAATATAAAAAGTATATATAAATATAGATATATAGATAATGTAGATACACATAACTGATTCACTATGTTGTTCACCAGAAAGTAACACAATATTGTAAATGAACTATACTTTAATTTTTTAAAAACATCAATAATGTCTGGTGATCAAAGGAAAGGGAATACATTTAATAAGGAAAGAGATTTCCTGTATTGAAGTAGAATTCAAGGTGGAAGTTTCCAGAAGGAGTCCTGTGTAGGTATCGATTATTCTAACAGTGTATCTGGAAGCCACCAGAAGCCGTGAGTGGGCCAGTGAAATTGACCTTCTAGCAAGTGTGTGGTCAGTCTACTTGGGGAGCGTGTCCCCACCTGGATAGCCTCCATTGTTTGAGTTGGGACCAGAGAGTGCAATTGTCTGTCACAACTTTGGCTGCTGCAGAGGAAAGCCCAGGTTGTTGTGTCATGTCAGGAGCCCAGGCTGTTGTGACCTGTGACCCATAGGTTGTGAGGGCCAATTTAAGGACCTGATAGGCAGGATCAGCACCTTGAAAAGCACTTACCCGGCAGAAGATGGAGGGCTTAGCCAGGGTGTCTACACTGTGGTTGCAAATGGCTTGGTGCTCAAGGGGAGTATATTGAGCTGCCACAAGGGGGTAAGAACTTCCTTCAGAATCAAATAAGAAGCCAGGTAGACTCACGTTTGGTCCAGAGACTCCAGGGAGGTATAGTCAGGTGTGGCCAAGGGCTCGATTCAGAATACAGAGCCAGGTGAGACTAAAGGTGAGTCTTTTAGGACTTCCTGTTGGGTAGCTTCTGATGTGCACTGTTGGGTGTTGCCCCAGTGGAAGGCGGCAGTCGTGCATGTGATTTGATGGGTGATAAATTAACGAGAGAGGAAGGATGCTTTTCCTTCAGAACATGAGAAGTCCTAGTACATGTTCTGCCTGTCTGAGTGTAGTGAAAAATTGGTGTCTGATGGCTGAACAGGAATCTCCTAGTAGGTGATAGGCTCGACCTTAGATCTTGCAAATGACAGTTGCCTAGCCATGTCGATGTGGGTGTGAAAGTGTGTAAATATGCCCGTACTGCTTCCTCAGAGAGATCTCTCAGCAACATGCCATCAATACAATGCAAAAAAAGGGCAATTTCCTGATTGTAAAGTATTTACATCCTGGTAGCAGGATGTGCTCTTGCAGAGCTGTTAAACATCCCATTGTGAACTATGTAAATGTACACTGAACCCCTTCAAAAGTGGAAGCAGTTGGGCCTGAGGTTACTCCATGATGAGAAAAGAATATGACGCATTAGCTAAGTCAGTGACCTTGAAGGCTCCTTGGGCCTGTTGTGTGTCCTCAATCAATTCTAAAATTTTAGTCATTGGAGCCTTAATAGGGAAATCTGAGCTTTGAGGTTTCCATAGTCAATGGAGAAATACCCTTAGTTAGTGGCTGGCTTAAGCCCCACATGGCGCTATTGAAAGGGGATACTGTGGGTTTAGTGACTCCTGTTCCAAGAATGTCTTTACTGCCAGGAGTAGGCCTTCAGTGCCTATTTAAATAGTATTAATGGGTATTTACTAGGAGGCTTTGACCAGAGGAGGACAAGTCACTAGCGTCCATCGTCAAGTCCCAGCAGGAAGGCCAAGAACTTGGTCTTGCCCCATTTAGCTTGGAGTCCCATCAGCGAATTCATACCTATTTAATAAAGAAAGAGAAAGCCACGACTGGACAGCCACCACCACGGAAGCCATTTGAGGTGAACGATCTCAATGGTTAGATCAGCATGGATTTGCACACCTTCGATTTTTTTTTTTTTTTTTTTTTTTTTACCATCAACACCATATAGGTTAAAGGGCTTGCATTTGGGAATTTAAAGGGATTGCTTGGAAAAACAGTGACTGGGCCCTGGTTTCCCATAGGGCCAGCTTTTTGATTTGGGTTGACCTATTAGGTCTTACAATGGGAACCCCAAGGTACTCCAACAATGGTCCCTAACAAAAACACGTGCCCCAGGTCCTGTTTCTCTTTCTGTCTACAATCCGCCTTGACCTCCTCATGTAGCTCCTTCAGGCATGTGGCTCCTTGAGGCCTCTGGAAGCCACATACCTTATCCAGGACCTGTGGACAATAAATTTCTTATTCTTTTCTCTATTTCAGTTTCTCCTGTGGTCTTTGGTTGAACAATTGCTCACCATGCAATGCCCTGTGTTCCAATGAACAAAAACTAGTGCATGTAACAAAAAAGAAACAGACTCACAAATATAGAGAACAAACCAGTGGTTACCAGGACGAGAGAAAAGGGAGAGAGGCTATGGAGGAACTGGGGACTCAGGGGTGTAAACTACTATGTATAAAATAAGTTACAAGTGTATAGTGTACAGTGCAGGGAAGATAGCAGCATTTAATTGCTATAAATGAAGTAAAATCTATAAAAATTGTGAATCACTATCAAGTTGTGCACTTGAGATTTTTATATTTGTACATCAACTATGCCTCAATTAAAAATATAACAACAACAAGATGTTAATTTAAGAAAGTCATAACAGTGGTGTATATATTTTGATAAGATCAGAAACATTCTTTGTTCTTCATTCTGTGTGTGCCCAGGAAAGTGCCTGTGGTTGCCTTCTATTTTCTAGAAGCACAGTGTAGAAGATTTAGCCCAACTCTGTCATAAGCCAGGGGAAAACTGCATTTACTAATATATATGATGAAAATCATAGCAAAAATAGATCTCAAGAAAACTTTATTCTTTGGATAATCTTCCAAGTGATTTTTTTAGTGTTCAATGTCTTCCAATTTCTCTAGCATCCTCACTGCACAAGTAAAAAAAACTGAAGACCAGAGAATTCATGCAACTTACCTGAGAAAACACAAATAATACATTTGAAGCTTCTCCTAAACTCCACACCTCTCTATCATATTTTTCTCTTGAACTCACAATTCCTAGTCAATGTAATAATATTTTAAAAATGATATTTGGGTTAGGAACAGAGAAAAATTCAAGAAGTTTGCTTTAGTTTTAGGCTTCAGTGTGCACATCTATCCAGGCAAATTTGTCTTTTTTGGTCCACTGGTCCACTATCGTCTGTTGAGTTTCGAAGAAAAACTGTAAAACAGTTAAGTGGTGTTGCCTGAATTGTCCCTTAAGCTTAGTTTTTCTCTGTTTGTTTGTTTGTTTGTTTTTTGCTTTTTTTGGGGGGGTGGTATGGCACAGCTTTTGAATCTCAATGAAAAATACGAGAGTTTAAAATAATTTACTTACTTTCCCTGAGGGACAAACTTAACACTGTGCAATGATTAAATTTTCTTAAAAAATGATTGTTAGATTTTGTAAGAAAACACTACATTTTAAAACGCTAAATGCCAGTCATAGTCCATGTAGTGAGAAAAAAATCAAGAAATTTGCATTCAGGTAGAACTCTGAACTTCAGCTCTGCTACTTACTACCTTTTGACCTGAGGATTATTAAATATCCTCCGTTGAAGAAGGACATCTGTAGTACGACTTTAATAATTTACAACCTATTTCAATTCTCCTTATCCTTCCAAAGTAGTTTAACCAAAGTAAGAAGTTTTAAATATCAGGCACTTAAAAAGGGAAAGATGCCTATTAATCAAGATAATAGACTCAAAAGAAAGAGAAATGACCAGATTTTCCAGATCCTTTTTCTTAGTCCACTACCCTAATTCCAGGTTAAGATTCCTGTGGAATAAAAGCATAGACTAAAATCCCTTTGGGATGAATACTTCTTAAAACAGGTGTTTCTTAATGATTCCTCCCAAATTGGGTTTATCTGCTTGGCTTTGCATCATGTGTTTTATGGCAAATATTACTATCAAAAATCGTTTAAAAGTATATACAAGATTACCTATTTGCAGCTGAAATTGTCTTTTATTATTTCTTAAATGCCTTTTCCAACTTCTAAGATAAATTTAAAAAAATGTTCTACCTCATTCTCTGTGAGTCACTATTTCCTCATATGAGAATGGAGACCATCATACATCTTCTTTCAGGAGTTTATGTGAGGAAGAAATATTATGGAGGAAGTGATACTTTTATAGTCTTCTAGACTTCCCCATATTTTGAATCATTAAATATTCAAATAAACAAATTTCTGTTTCTTTATTTGTTAACTATATAACCACAATTGGAAACTGTCACTATATACTAAAGATGTGTGCTTCTATAATTACACAAAGTTTCACTTTCTTAGGTGATTTTATAATGAGTAATTCCTCTTTGGCCCTTCTTTATACTCACTTCCAAATTCTTTTGTTTCTGTCTGTGAACCATCATATGTGAGAAGATGGAATATTACAATCCATGAGTATGTGCTCTTTTCTATCCCAAATAGCAAGTTAAACAAGAAAAATAATGTAATTTTCAACACTCTATAGCAACTTTTACATTATGTGTAAAGGGATACCTAATTAATGATACACTACGTAATAATACAGTGGATTTGTTACAGACTTTGCTAGAAACCTTAAATAAGTGATCTGTGATTCCTTAAAATTTTAATAGATATAAATCCATACATCCCTTAGGGCATGTTGAGAGATTTGCGTTGATTAGTTTATAATTGCAGGTAAATCTGAATCTGAATAAATATAACCACTTATATTACAGTAAGTATAAAATGATATAAGACACTGAAAATTGGATTTTAATGTATTTTTGTATCTCATTTCATATGTAATCACAAATACTATTTATATTCCACTGAGTTTGCAGTCATCACTAGTTCAGTCATATTATAATAATATTTATATGATTTTTGTATGAATATGAAATGTGTAACTAAAAATAAAGTACCTTTAAAAAACCCAGATACTGTTCTTTGTGTGTGTATGTGTAGCCTTGCACACAATTATGCAACTCCTTTTATAACTGCACATGAATTCTCTGATACATTTTTTATAAATGCCCATGTACATATGGGATAATTGACTATAATCCATATTAAAGCATGAACTATAATTTATGTTGAATATGAGCTATAATTTTACTTTTTTAACTGAAAAAAGAAGATGGAACTAGGATTCACCCACTGTTGAACCTAACTGGCTAAAGGTCACACCTGGAATGTTAAACCCTTGCACTTCATCATTGGGTGGACAAGAAGTGCTATTGCAACTAGAGATTTTTCCCAGGCATAGACACAAAGGTGGGTCAGCGGAAGATGGTGAGATGTCATCAATGTCATCTGCAAAAGATACCACCCTTTATGGCTGAGAAATATATATACCACACCTTTAACCATTCATATCCAGATAGACACTTAAGGTTGCTTCCATAGCGTGGCTGTTGTAATTAATGATGCTATGAACATTGCAGCATACATATCTTTTTGAATTAGTGTTTTTACTGTATATGAATAAATATCCAGTCGTGGAACTGATAGATCATATGGTATTTCCGGTTTTAGTTTACTGAGGAAACTTCATACTGTTTTCCATAGTGGCTGTACCAATTTACATTCTTACAGTCAGTGTACTAAAGTTACCTTTTCTCCACAGCCTCATTTGTTATTTGTGGTCTTTTTGATGATAGCCATTCTAAAAGGTGTAGAATAATGTCTCTATATGGTTTTATTTTGCATTTCCCTGATGATTAGCGATGTTGAGCATCAGTTTATCTGTCTGTTTGCCATCTGTATGTCTTCTTTGGAAAAAAGCCTAATTAGGATTGCATGAAATCTATAGGCAAATTTAGACAGAATGTTATAAACAATGCTCAGTCCCCCAAGGTGTGAATAGATGTGTGTTTGTATATGTGTATATGTAAACATACATATGTGGTCTTTTAATTAATTGATTTACAAATAAGAAAATCACCATTTTTCATTTTATTCACTTTATGATATAAATGTATAATGTGAAATAATTGATAATTATTAATTATATTATTAATAATGTTAATATTATAATCAATATCATTTTATGAAATATTTATATATTATTATATACTATATTAATATAATCTTTGAAATAAATTTCTATAATTTATTAACAAATCATGTTATGGATTTACTTGTGTGTTTTTTTATTAGTAAGTATAAATGATAATTTTAAAAAATCACCTATGTGAGTAGTCATTTCTTGTGAATAAACACAATAGGTCTTGCAAAACATTTTGCATTCAGCAAAATTTCTTTAATAATTTATCTGTGGCTTGGTTGCATGCACATTTCTTAACATGTAATATGATATCCAATTAATTAATTTATTCCCTTGGGGAAAAGTGGCCATATTGTGTGCCCTGGGCTTGCTCTTGATATTAAGAAAATGCTTTCAACATTTGATAATTTTGTCTGATATTTGTTTTGCTTCAGGGAATTTTTTTCTATCTCTTTGTATATGTATTTTATCAAGATAAGTTTTTTTTTAATTCCTGAATTGCAAAATCTTCTTCCTCTTCAGAAAATTTTGAATTAATCTAAATTGTAATTTTTTTCCTGGAACTAAACAAAATAAATAATATTATTTCTTCCTTCAATTTATTAATGTGTTAAATTATATAATCTGATTTTCTTATGTTAACAGACCTATTAATACCATATAGACCCAAACTTCCAATGAAAATATAACATCTTAAATGTAGTTTTCCCCAACAGTGTATTTGCAAACATAAAATGTTACTACTGCATGGTGTTATATAGGGATTTTATTAATAATTTTATTATGGGGATCAGTAATATTTAGTTATGATTTTATGTCTTTCAGTGATAACTAGAAAATTTTGGAATAAATACAGAGAATTCTTTTCCCTTCTGTAGGTTCTCCTAGTGATTATCATTCATATTATTTTTATTTCTTAATTATATAAAATTTACTCTGGTAACAAAGACAGGTGATACAGAACAAGGGGCTTTTTAATTTGGCTAGTAGTTCTTTTTTTTTTCCTGGGATTTAAAAAAAATCCCATTGTGTTTCAGATATGTTAAATTGTTTTACTTCTTTTTTTTCTCCTCAGCCTTATGAAAGTAAAATTGATAAAAATTATATATAAATGTGTAACTGCATGATTTGCTACACACTTACATTGTGAAATAACCATTATGACTAAGAAAATAAAAGTAAACATGTGTCACCTCACAAAGTTACCATTTTCTTTTTCTTCCTTTCCCTTCCTTCCTTCCTTTCCTTCCTTCCTTTCCTTCTTTCCTTCTTTCCTTCTTTCTCTCTCTCTTTCTCTCTCTCTTTCTCTCTCTCTTTCTCTCTTTCTTTCTCTCTTTCTTTCTTTCTTTCTCTCTTTCTCTTTCTTTCTTTCTTTCTTTCTTTCTTTCTTTCTTTCTTTCTTTCTTTCTTTCTTTCTTTCTTCCTTCCTTTCTTCCTTCCTTCCTTCCTTCCTTTTTATGGTGAGAACAATTAAGCTCTACCTGCCAGCAAATTTAAATATACAATACGGTGCTGTTAACTATGGAAACAGTTTTGTGTATTTGAGCTCCAGAACTTAGTCATCTTTCATAATTGAAATTTTCTTCTCCTTAACCAAACCTTCCTATACCCCGATCCCTCCAGCCTTTGGTTCCCACCAGTGTCTATTTCTATGTTTTTGAGCTACTCTAGATACCACATATGAGATTATGCAGAATTTGATGTATAATTTGTTGTCCTTTTCTTGTATTTTCTTAGTAAAGAGGTGCAATTCCTTTAAAGATAGTATTTTATTAAAATTTAAAATATTTGTAAAAATCTAATTATGTGTATCTCTTCATACATATTTGAATATATATATACACATATGTGTGTATATATATATATATATGTACTTTATATACTTTGTACCCTGTCAAAATAAATACATGGCTTTCTATATTTACACATGTATTCATATAAAAGCTTATTATACTAATATCTGTTGATATAATTAGCCATACGCCTGAATGCATATACATCACTTTAAAATTATGTTCTCCTATTAACAAAAAAAAACCTTTCAGTACAAGTAGCAATTAGGTAACAAATTCTCTTCTAAATCTGAGGTTAATCATTTGTGGCAAGACATATGATGCTCAACAAATGTTTATAAAATGAAGCAATTAATATTCTACCGCTAAAGTGTTTTTTGCTAATTGGTAGAATATAATGTTACAAACTTAAATTAAAAATAAACTGTAAATATAATACTATTATTAATTTAGACACATTTCAATTTTGTTTTAGGTTTTATGTTATTAAGTATTTTTTATGATTATACTGTTTAATCAATATATAAATTTCATGTGATAAAATTTTTTAAATATTGGTGTGATAGTTAAATCATTTTAACATATAACACTGACATTGCAAATGAAATATAAAACTGCATATAGGTAGCTCATAGATGACTGGATAATTTATGTAGAAAAACCTATAGAATCTACAAAAATTCCAGATTGAATCAATACATTTTGCAAACAGGAAATTAGTTAAATAAAAAAAAAAAGACCGTATTTCTGCATTCTAACTATAAGCAATTGGAAAATAAAAGTACCAAAAGAACTCCATTCAAAATAGCATCAAACTGTCAAATTGTCCTTACTTCACTTCTCAAAGAAGTAATGCAAAATTCATAATATTGAACATAACTTGCTGGTGTCCACTGAGGTGGTGTGAAAGGGAGATATGATGCCTTTAAGAGGGTTGTCAGAGCCAAAGCTGAATCGTGAAGCTCTCCAGGGAGAGGGTGGTTGTGGTCTGTTGTGAAATATTAGCATCTGATCAGTGTAAGGAAGATTTCCCACTATGGAGACACAGAGCCCAGGTAGGGCAAGGAGAGTGTCCATGAGGCATGGAATGGATTGCAGAGAAATGGGGATATAATGTAAAGTCAAAATTACTGGGTACTCATAAAACGTAAAAATTCATCCACTGTCTCAGTTGAATCAGGTACACAGAGAAACTGATGTGGATCATAGATATAAACCTAAAACTGTGAACCACAAAATTTCTAAAGAAAATCTTCATGTCTTTGCAACTTTGAGGAAGGCAACATTTTCATGGACATACCATATTATTAATCCTAAAGGCAACAAAATTGTAAACTGGACTTTTGTCTCTTTCTTTTTGCTCTAGATCCATTATGGTTTCAACTTCCACGTTTTAAAATTAATTTTTGAGTGTGTTATGAGGCAGAGTTGATGTTTATGTTTTCTTTCAATAAGAATATTCAGTTGTTCCAAAACAATCTAGGGAAAAGACATTCTTTTGTCCATTGAATTGCCTGCGTATCTCTGTTGACAATCAAGTAAGCACATAATGTGTTTCTCTCTCCATATTGCTCTATTCCAACACTTCCATTTCAATGCTTCTATCTCAATTATTGTTATTTTATAGTAAGTCCTAGAATTTGGCAGTATAAATACTCTTTTTTCAAGTTCATGTAGATATTTTGCATTTCCATATACATTTTAGGACCATTTTGTCAATTCATAAAAATGTCTTCTGAGATTTTGATTGGAGTGATGTTAAACATGTGCTAGTTTGGTAAGATTTTAAATCTTACAATCTTTGTCTCTTCCAATTTGCATATAGGAGGCATCTATTCGTTTATTTAGGCTTTCTCTATTTTTTTCCCCAGTGTTCACAACACTTTGTCTCACAGTTTCTCTATCTAATCTCCTGCTTCATTTTTGCATAGACTTGATTTACTTCCTTCTTTTGATTTATTTGCATTTACCAACTATATTAGTTTCCTGTTGATGCTGTTACAAACCACAACCAAAGTGCTGAAAAAGCCTGCAAATTGTCTTATAGTTTTTCTTATAAAGCCCCTCGTGATTTTATTGGGTTTACCCAGACAATTCAGGATAATCTCTTCATCTCAAAGCCCTTACTCACATCTGCATAGTCTCTTTTCCATCTGGATTAACAGATCCACAGATTTTGAGAATCAGGATGTGACTATCCTTGGAGGACCATTATTCTGTCTACCACACTAACCTTAGTGTTATCTGGCTTCAGCAGGAAATGAGGCTGAAATGATAAAAAAATGATCTATATAATATAGGAACCTTATGAATACTATTAGGAAGTTTTGGCTATCCAAAAAGATGAGTCACAATTAGAAAGTTTTAATAAAGGGGATGACATATTAATATGTAAGTGTTAGCAAGAGCACTTTTTTTTTCCAGTGTGTTAAGTGAAATAGCAAGAGAAAGATGACAGGCAAAGGAGCAATTAGGAGACTATTGTTTTATTTTACAACAGTCACAATGTAAATGGGACGAAGTAGATGGAATAAAGAGGCATTCACGAGGTTGCATAAAGGTCTTGACAAGTCAACTATCCTGGCATATTAGATGCTCATTTAATTTGAGAAACCCCTTTATTTTTACTGCTTGATTTTTCTGATATTACAAATCAAAAGAGCAAAACCGTAAAAGAAACACTACATTTCTCAATGTGTATGAATTCCGCAGTGACACTCCGATCTTCTCACTCTTAATTCAAGATAGCATAGAATAAACCATTCCTAAACCCTGGCACCTAACTCTAACTTGACAAATTACTAATAGGCGGACATGTGATTGTAGTTAGCAAGATGAATAATCTTAGTGTGGTCTCTGTGAGCTTACTGTCAGCGGTATCTTGAACAAATTTAAAATTTAACAGGATAGAGCTCATGTGAGGTATTCTTACCACAGTGAAATACAATTTAATTTAGTTTAATTTATAAAGTTTTCGGTGGGGGGCTAACACTAGACGGAAGAATAAACAATAAAATGAGAAGATGAGAGAAGAAAGGAAGGGTTTCCTGTGTGTGTTTTTCTTCTCTAGGACAGCGGATTTAATTGGTTTGTAGTAACTAAGCACTTTCAATTTCCTTCTATCAGCTTTGCAGTTACTGGAAAGTCAACCACTAATTTCAGCAATAAGTCTTCTTTCACTTCTCATTGTCTTTGTTCTTTAGTGTTTTAGTTTCTGTTTTTGGGTGTGTGTGTGTGTGCGCGTGTGTGTTTTCCCATAGGTATTTACTATGAATTTGAGGAAATCTGAGAAGTTGTATCAGGGGCTGGATATTATTTTAAAATATAAATGCCTACTCTTCTTTATGGCAAGTAGGATATTATACACTCTTTTCAAGATATACTTTCATTTATATCAGAGATTCATTAGGGAAGCAATTCTTTATAATCCTTTTTTGGGGTCATAATTCTTATTGGAAGGCTAAAAATATTTCTCCCAGGTCCTCAGGAAAGAGATCTGTCTATTTTTCCTCTTGACTGACATTGAAACTGCAAGCTTCCCAAGCATGCGAATTAGGCTTAATCAGAAGGCTTAATCCCTTCTGGCAACAACTGAACTAGAGATTTCAAGGTGCTTACCGGAAATTTCCAATTGTCCATCATGTATCCAAATCCACAATAAGGCAAAATGCCACCTTTTGCTAATTCAGTCTTTGCAGCGTTTTCCTAAATAGCTTATGAATCCCCATCCAACTTATTGCCTTCCACTGATGGTCATAGCCAAAGGAGGGGGTGAGGCATGCGCAGACAAACATAGATATGAAGGGTACAATAAGAGGGCAACACTGGGGGCTTTATTTTAATGCTGCTTTTTCTCTTTATCAAATTTGTTTCCTCACACTCCTTTCATTACAGATTTGTTAGTAAAGAATGGAAAGGAGAGCACACTTGATGAGCTAATTTCAATGTGCAAACAACTTTGAAATGTCTATATCTATATCAAAGTCTGTACTATAACTTAAAGGACTTTTTTTTTCTTTCATTTAGAATAAATTGACATGTTTACTTAAAAATTAAGAAAATAGCAGCACTGCACAACACTGATAAAAAATGATAAATTTCTGGTTTATAGTCCCACAGAGTATAATGCAATCTGATTTATGGAAATTTTTAGCAAACTGCTACACTGTTGTGTTCATGCTATAGTCACCCCAATTAATAAACTTGACAAAAGTTAATGATATCAGAAAATAAGATCATTTTGTCTGTAAGAAACTTAACATAATAGTGGATGGTAAAAGATGTTTGCCAGCACTTTTAGTTTCTTTATGTGTGCCTGGAGGAGATTTTCATATTAATTTCCAAAAACAAAACCCCTCATTAAATGAGAACTTTTCTTCTCAAAATATCATTATTTTAAGATACGGTAATTATATTGATACTAATTAAACTATGTGTTAGTCAAAATATCCACTTTACATTACTTTACCCCATGGCTAATAATTTAAATAGTCTGTATAAGATCTTCATAATATCCTGCTACATACTTAGAGAACCCAATACTTTTCATTTTATAAATAAACCAGAGGTTCTACCTAAGTCCCACGGATTATTCCTCATTATGTATAAAATAAGAAAATAACAGGCACATGGAAAGATACTCAACATCATTAACCATCAAAGAAATGCAAATTAAAACCATAAGGAGAGATTACCTCAAACCTGTCAAAATGGCATCAGCAAACAGAATACAAATAACAAAGGTTGGTGAGGATGTAGAGGAAAGGAAATCCTCCTACACTCTTGGTGGCAATGTAACTTCATGCAGCCACTGTGGGAAATAGTGTGGAGGTTCTTCAAAATACTAAAAATTGAACCAACCTATTATGCAGCAAATCTGCTACTGAGTATTTATCTGAAAAAATCAAAAACCCTAATTTGAAAAGATACAGGCACCCCAATGTTCATAGGAGCATTATTTACAATTATCAAGATATGGAAGCAACTTAAGTGTCCATAAACAGATGAATGGATAAAGAAGATGTTACACACATACGCACACACCACAGTGGAATACTACTCAGCCATAAAAAGAATACAGTTTTGCAATTTGCAACAACATGGATGCACTTGGAGGGTATTATGCTAAGTGAAATAAGTCAGCTAGAGAAAGGTAAATACTGTATGCTACTACTTATATGTGGAATTTAAAAATATAACAAAGAAACAAAAGTAATAAAACAAGAATAGACTCACAGATAAAGAGAACAAGCTAGAGATTATTACTGGGGAGAGGGAAAGGGAAGGGCAAGATAGGGGTAGAGGATTAAGAGGTAAAAACTACTATGTATAAAATAAATAAGCTTTGAGGATATTTAGTATAGCACGGGGTACAGCCAATATTTTACAATAATTATAAATGGCAGTAGACTTTTAAAATTGTGAATCACTGTGTTGTACATCTGAAATTTATATATTAAACATCAACTATACCTCGATAAAAATTAAATGAATTTTAAATGAATTAAAAAATAAAAAAAATCTATCATGAAAAATGCATTGCACATTGTTGTGGGTCATCTAACTAATATGATATTCTTATTATCTGAAAAATTGGCTTTAGAGAAAACAAATCAGATTATTAATGAGTGTACTTGTATTTTCATTTTGGTCAATTAACATTTGGCAAATCATTTGATCTTCCTTGAGACAGTTTGCTCATCTGTAAGATGAGAAGGGTATATATAGTAAATGATCTCTAAGTTGTCACTTTTATTGTGAAATTATGTTAGGTTTGACTCTGTAAAAACCTTTAACTTAATTAACCATGATCCTCACTGAAAACATTACACATAATTTCACATATGTCACTAAAAATATAGGGATTTTCAAGTATTTCAGAAATTAATTCAGTATCTGTTATGATAATAAGAGTGACGGTTTTCTCTTATTGGGTACCCACTAACTTTCAATAACTGAAAGGAATGTATGAATGTATGTATTTTTATATCTCTTTATGTATTTATATAATTATATGTGTTCATATAATTGTTCTCTTTTTATTATTTGAGGAAATGAGAACTAAGAAGATTGTGTTATATTCCTTTGGTAAAGTAGCTAGTAAACATTTGAAGTTTCACATATCCAAATTATTTATTACCGTGATACATTGTTTTCCAAAATTGAGGAAGGGAGACAGATGTTTATTTGTTGATACAACATAAGAGGTTGATTTATAAAGGCCTTCATGAAGAGGTTTCTGGTCTTAAGTTTTCTAAAGAATTGGAGATTTTCCTATAAATTGTATAATATTCTGAAATTCATTTCCCTAAATTTTAATTATCAGTAATAAAAATGATTGTTAACAATTTGTTATCCATGACAATTTTAAAAATGAGATGCCTGTTTAAACAATATTGCTTATTGCTGAATTTTTCTATAACCTAATCTAATTAGATTCAACAGTCACAGGAGATTTATGCAGAAAAAAATAGAAACATAGATGAAGTAATTCTGAAACATTATTATTAATGTCAGAGGTAAATGTAAAATTTATTTAATAATGAGATCTCACTTCTCCTGAGATAATATTCATAACAGAAGAAAAAAAAGAATGAAACAGTGATTTTTAGGACTCATTCAACTTGTTATTTATTTTCTAGAAAGTTGCTTAAATTTCTCCTACTCTTAATAGCCCACAGAATAATTGTATGAATTTGTTATCCTAGTGTGAAATGGATTGTTATAGTTTACCTATAATTGCTTTATGATTGATGAGCATTTTTATTTTGTTTGATACTTTACTATTCAGCAATGATGATTAAAAAATGTAAAAGAGAATAAAATTTTGCCTGAAATGTTTACATATATCACTGACTCTAATTGACAAGAATTATACATTTGAGTAATTCTTAAACTGAAGTTGAAAACAAGAGCACAATAACATTTAAAATTGTGTGACATAGCTTCAATTTACTTGATCATAGTTAAAAGTTAAATTCTGTTTTTTAAGGAATTAGTCATGAATTGCTGATTTAGCATTCTAATGAGGAATTTGTGTCAATTTTCATAAACTTGAAATGTTTCATGAAAACTAAAATACATGATATATGGGACTCTGAAAATAGTAATATTGATCATATCTAAAGAGTTTACATGCTCTATTGTTATAATTAAAAATAGTCATCTAACTTAATAAATATACAAACTTGTAAAACAGAACATTTGCATTTCCTGAAAATTATTAATCAAAATTTATGAAAGTAATATTGTGTTTTTTAAAAATGTGTTTCCATTAGCCAATTGTGCTTGGATTTAAATTGTAAAAATCTCATTTTGAATATCAGTTAAAATTAAATATATAATAATATCAGAAACTTTGAGGATTTAGAAGTGTCCATTCTCCAATGCAAAAGATAAATAAAAAACACATTTCCTTATAAATAATGTCTCTTGCAGAACACTTTATTGCTATAAACATTTTGTTTGTGGATACAACATGATTAACTACCGATTCTACTTTTAGCATTATGTATAAATAATACCATGTTGAACACCCTTTATTTAAGACTTAAATATCTTATCTTTAGTGCTTTTCTTAGGATAAGTCTTAAGAAGAGTCTTTTTGGTCAAACATATGCATATTTAAGGCTTTTTAAGACACACTCCTAAATTGTCGTCAGAAAAGTGCCAATGTATTCTTTCCCCAACTACAAGTCTTGTCTAGTCTGCTCTTAGCCTAGTTCCCCAAACCCTTTCTCCACTTCACAACACTGACTTTCTTTGAGTTCAGTTGGCACACTCGGTGCCCGTTTTCTTTCAAGGCTATCCACACGCGCCATTCTTGATAGGCAGAGTGCTGGTTCCTCTAAACACTCCATTTCTAATGCCTGCTTCTTATGCATATATTTCTTTTAATATGCATTCCCAAGAAAGCCTCTGATCGTCTTTCTGATCCCCAGGTGATATAGTAGTATGGAACTCTGTGCTTCTCCTCAACATTTACCAAAATTTCTAAGTGTAAATATGTATAAATAAAAAAGTTTTAATAGTATTAGATGTTTGTGTCTAATATTATTAAACATCTTCTCAGAGTCTATGTTAATGATTCTATGATTTTTTTTCTTAGATCCATTAATGTAGTTAATTATAACAAGTGGTTTCCTAATATTTAGTAATCCTTACATTCCTGGGATAAATTTTACTTTGTTGTGTATATTATATATATGTTGACACTAGATTTATAATTTTATGTGATACAAAAAATTCCATTCACTTATGTTTTATTTAGCTTTAGTTGTGTCGATATTTTAAGTGAGATGGTATCTCTCTATCTGGGGCTATGTTGCTTAGTTTTAAATTTGAATGCCATAATTTCTTCAGAAATTTGGAAGTTTTCAACCTTTGTATCTTTGTTGGACCTATTTATGAAATATCATGATTTTCTCTCCTGCCACTGATTTTCTATATGCGCGAGGCAGGACCACAAATGTACTCAGCTGCCAACATAGGTGATCAACACAGGAACCAAAGAGTATAGTGGGAAAGAAAGAATATCTCAGAAGGGGGGGGTCAAGAGTTGGCAGGCCAAGAACGCAAATCACTGCAGAAAAACTGACTAGAAAGCTCCTCCCAGGGACTAAAGCTAGGATTAATCTGGAAACATTCCCTACCTCTACCATGTGGCCACCTGGCAACATTTTCCCTGCCATGTTATAGAATTGCTGCGGACTTGCTATTTTATCTCCATGTCTTCCCATTTTAAAAATATGAGTTAATCAAAGTTATCCTGCATGATTTCAACATTGTTTTTGTTGAAACTATAAAGTGGGGTGCAGATCTCTTCATTGTCTTTTCATTTCACAGGTCTCTAATTGACGAATTGAATCTGGAGTTGATGTAGGTTTTAAGCTATTACACTTACAGTTGGATATCATAGAGGAGATTTTCGGGGGGCTGGGGATGTGCATAGTGTATTTGTATATGACAGTGATATAAATACATGCGTATATACAGAAGACTGTTGTAGGTTAACTGTCAAAATGGCCCAACCTTCTGTATATCTGTTCATCACCTTTGCAAGGTGACTTGTTAGCATCTCTCATTAAGAAGAGGAGTTTATTTCTCATGCCCTGAACTGGGCTAGGCCTTGAAATAAATACTTAGCAAATAAAATAAGGAAGAAGTGACAGGATAATTTTTCAAGCCTAGCCTCAAGACGTTATGTCCATTTCTGCCCTTCTGTCAACTCCTGCCTCTGCTAGGAAAAATAGCCCAAGTTAGCCTGGTTAGAGGCTTAGAAATCACTTGAAGGAAGGCTGTAGTCTGCTAGCTGACAGTCAGCCAAACCCCAGAAGGGCCTCCAAAACAACCAGGAGTGAACCGCAAGTGACCAAACTATAAGGACCTGGTTGTGTCCAACTTAGATTGCCAACTTTAAATCTCCTGAGTGAAATAAATGATGTCTTATGCCATAAGTTTATGGGTGTTTTCATGCAATGGTAGGTAATTGAGGCAGACTATTTATAATTATTTCTTAAACAAGGTGGGGAAAAGCAAAAACACTAGGGAGTAAAAGAGAACAGAAAATTTGTCCATTGCACAAACTGTGTTTATTGTCATTGTTGCAAACTCTCTCACCATTAGGCAACAGTTAGAGAACTTTGAAATTATTTGACAGTGCAATATTATGTCTATCGAATTTAATATTTAGCATAGTTATTGTATTTGGAATATCCTTGCTTTTTATTTTGTTTTTTTGCCCTCCCCAGGCTTAGTCTTGGCCAAAAATGGGGAAGGGGCCAGGCAGGGGCAGGCTACAAAAATCAAGCCCTAGGGACGCAAGACTCACAGGGCACAGCACAGACTCCCTGGTGATGTTACTGTAGCTGGCTGCTGCCTAAGTGATTAGTCCGTGGGTTCTTTTTCACTTTTCTTTTAACTGAAATATAATTTACAATGTTGTGTCAATTTCTGGTGGACAGCATCATGTTCAGTCATCCACATATTCCTTTGCATATTCTTTTTATTACGAGTTACCGTAAGATATTGAATATAGTCCCCTGTGCTATACAGTAAGGCCTTGTTGTTTATCTATTTTATATATAGTAGTATGTATCTGCAAATCTCAAACTCCAGTTTTATCCCTTTATCTCTTTCCCAGCTGGTAATGATCATTTTGTTTTCCATGTCTGTGAGTCTGTTTCTGTTTTGTAAACAAGTTAATTTATGTCTTTTTCTCAAATTCCACATATAAGTGATATCATATGCTGTGTGTATATATATGAGTATACACACACACACACACACAGTAGAATTCTACTCATCCATAAAAGAATAAAATAATGCCATTTGCAGCAACATGGATGGAACTTGACATCGCTATTCTAAGTGAAGTAAGCTTGCCATTCTTAAACCACAGCTGCAATTGGACTTGATCTTCTCCAAGTGTTCCTCCAACTCCTGCTGTTGTTCGTTGCTGCTCATGAGATATTTAAGATCTTGCATCTTCATTCCTGATCTGTTTCCTGTGCATAAGATTCCATCTACAAGGGTTAAAGCTTAAATCATACCCTCCATGCTGTGCCCACATGGCTGGCGCTGGGACCATTTTTCTCACCATATTTTTTTTAAAGATCACTATTGCTTATGCACAAAGTAATAAAGTAGGGAGGTCTGAATATAAGTAGAGCATTTATGTTGTATAAATAACAACTTTAATGCATGCATAAAATATATGCATTTTAAGCCTAATTTCATGGATATTTGATTCAGCTGTCCGCTTCTGCTTTGGAACAACTGCTATGAGTTGAACCTATAGAGCAAGAATGAAAGTGTTCATCAAGAAGTCAGCATTTTAATTTCATATTTTATCATTCAGCTTCTCAAATGCCTACAACTTTTCCTAGCTATCACACTGAGAACATGACTTTTTCAATACATCATTTATTTTGACATGATTTGGCAGGGCTTTTGGTTCTTTAGAAAGAAAGCTTTCTAAAATTATAACATTATTAATTCTCTTGTGCATCAATCCTATTTGGATGACATAATGATGAGGGAAATGCTCTGAGGACATGGGAATAATAACAGAGATGTATCTCTGAAAGAGACAAAATGCCTCTCTTTGACACCCTTAATTCTAAGAGGGTCACACGATTTCTACCCCTCAGTGTACAATCCTCTCCCCTTGAGTGTCAGTGGGACATGTAAATACCACAGAAAATACCTATGATTAAGTTATGTCATAGGGCAAAGTTTAATGATTTTTCAGATGTAATTGTGTTTCCCAGTCAGTTAAGTTATCCAAAGGGAATTTGTCTTGGGTGAGCCTACACTAACGACTTGAGCCCAAACTAACGACTTGAGCCCGTCACAAATAAGTTCTATTGTCAGAAACAGAAAAGGTCATAAAAATTCCAAGTAGCAGAGACCCCTCCTTGGTTGGCCTTGAAGGATCAAACTGCTATATGTAGGGAGGATCCCATGTCATGGAATGGCAGATGTCCTGTACGGGCTACAGCTGCAGTCATATTATTACAAGAAGCTAAATTCTGGCAACAGCCAGGGAGTTTTGAACAGGATCTTCGGACTCAAATTAGGTCACAGACTCACACAACACCTTAATTTTAGCCTAACGGGACCCTCAGCAGAAGATTCCCCAACCTGTGGAATTAAACAGTCTCGTTCCTGAAGAATAAGTTGTACTGAGTTGCTCTAGTTTTCTGTTAATGTCACTGTTGTCAGTCATGAGAGGAAGGGCTGGTAAAGGATGTCTCGGATTTGTTTATTTCTACAAATTATCTCCATTCAAATACTCTGGGACCGATTCATTCAAATCTATGTTATAACTTTCAGTTAAGGAACTTGATGAGAATATGAATTCATCTTACCCTGTAATTCTGCAGCCATTGTATCAAAATTAGGGATTAATTTTTAACTGCTCTACCTTGGGACTAAAAGAGAAAGAACATTTTTAAGGGTATCAGAGAAGGTCTGGGTTCACTGACCTTGCCCTCAGCTGAATTCAAAATCCTAGCACATTAATTTGCTTTCTGAAAAGAATCTTCTGAAGTTCAAAACAACCCAACGGAGATAAAATACTCTGTATCAATTGTGGAAGTCATCTAAATTATTAATGTACAATTGTTAATTAGCATTTCTTTAGAAATATGTAAAATTTTCTTGCTATGTATCTCATTTTAACTTATATTTCCAGAGTACTCTGTAATGCTTTCTTTTGTATGCACCCATAGCCCAATAATTACAAATGTTACTGTTATAATGTAGATTTTAATCAAAACTTATTATCAGTTATGTAATCTGTGTAAGGGTTAGATTTAGTTTCTTTTTTGATCCTAGGACAATATTATAAGAATGGTTCTCTTGTCTAGAGGAATTTTCTCCACTTTCCTAAAACACTGTCATTTTTTTTTTTTTTTAACGTTTTACCAAGCTTTCTCTTTGTAACTGCCAATTTTGTGAACCATCACGGGCATTCTCTGTTTTACAGAGAAAAGAGACGTGGTAAAAGCAAATGAGTTATGAGTTTAAAATGAGTTGTTTTATGGTTCAGTGAACACATGCCTACTATTTAGGGCTGAAGATTCAATCACAAAGATAACAGAACACCACTGAATAAAGCATACTTTACCTTATCTTTCCTTGATAAAATCTGGGATAAAAATGCTCATGTTGCCCAGTTTCTCACTTGATAAAAATATAAAGTATATTGGAGCCACATAGAGCAAAATAAAAATATGCATTCTTGCTGTAGCAATAAATAGAGTTTGGAAACCCTATTGAAGGTCTATAATTTTGAATCTCCATCTTAAAAGAATTGAAATTAAATAGAGCTGTAATAATTCTATGATGTGTTTATTTCTCTTTCTTAAGACTCCATTTTGATCTAATGAATTTAATAAAATCTCTTTTAGGTATTCTTTTTTCTTTAAATGCTGTAATACTATTTAAAAAGTTTCGCCAACACTGAGTTAACGAAGACATTTTCACATGTAGTCTAGACGTATTTTTGTTTGACTTTTCACATTTATTTCTATATTCCTTCCCATTTTGTATAAGGTACAGGAAAAGATTCATTATTATGTTTATAAAAATAAATATCAATAGATTCAGGATAGTTTATGAAAGGACCATCAGTCTCTACACTTTAGGGCATAATGTTTTTATAAATTCCATGACTCAAAATATGCAAATTTACTTTTTGAATCTTCTGTTCAGTCCTGTTTCTTGTTTTTCTATATACTTGCATTCTTCTCATTCTCTTTTGCATTTTCATCATTCTATTTTATATCTGTCATTTTCCTGTTTCCTGAAGAACTTTGTTCAAGTTTCTTTTTTCTTCACTCTGTGGGTGTAAACTTATTTTCATTTTTAGTGCAGTTTTGCAGGAAAAAATTTTAATTTTCTTCTGATTGAAAATATCTTTATATAGACGTTGCTTTGAAAATTTTGTTACTGATTTTAAAACTCAGGATTGCTAGTTGTCTTCCTGCAGTCTTTTAAAGTATTTTTCTATCATAGTCTGCTTTCATCTTTTATTATAAGCAATTCGTTGTCAGTTTCATACTTGCTCCCTTAAAGGTAAGCTGTGGATCCAGCAATGCTGTTTTTGATACAGGAAAAAATGGGGCACTAGAGGATGGCCATGTCCCAGGTCTTGGTTGAGTCCCTGGGATGCGCCCCACCACGTGAGGGTCCTTGATTTCACATGGGAAAGAATTCAAGAGTGAGCCACAGTTGAGTGAATGTAGATTTATTCAGAGAGACATACTCCATAGACAGTGAAGACCATCTCAGAAGGCAAGAGAAACGTCTAGGAGATGCACATTCCATATGCAGAACGTGGGCCGTCTTACTCAGAAGGGAGACCAGTGGCCTCAGAGCATGGGGTCAGCTGGGAAAAATGAGATCGGCCATGAGGTTGTGCAGGGGTTGTTAGTTCTTAGGGGTTTGGTAACTTCATATGCTAACAAGTGGGAGGATTATTCCAGCCCCTTTGGGGAAGGGGCTGGGAGCCCTAGAAACTGGGCCATCACCCACTCTTTGACCTTTTATGGTCAGCCTTGAAACTGTCATGGCGCCTGTGGGAGGGCCATTTAGCAACTACTGTATGTCAATGAGCGTACATTGAAGCTCAAAGTCCACTGGCAGTTGAATCTTCTAACATCTTGGTGCTAAGTGCTATGTCATTCTTTTAATGTTTGTGCCCTGCCCCGTTCCCTTCTGTGTCATTTTTAATACATTTTCCCTGCATTTCATTTTCAGGATTTTTACTACAGCATGCCTGCATTTTTTTTGTCTCTTTCTGGTATACAAATTCACATATATTCAGCTACTATGCTTTTGCAGCATGCCTCATATTACTTTTCTTCTTTTTTTTTTTTCCCTAATGGAAGAGCTGGTGATTGAACCCAGGACCTCGTGCATGCTAGGCAACTGTTCTACCACTACCACTACCACTGAGTTATACATCCTTTCACCCCAGACTTCTTTCACACACTTTTCTGCATTTTGCCTTCTTCCTGTGTATCAATCCAGATACATTCCCCTGACATACCCTCCAGCTCACTTTTCTTTTCTTCCATTTTAATCTACTGTGAAATATGTCTATTAAATTGTATTTTCCATTGTTGGAGCTTTCTTTGTAGCATTTCAATTTGTTGATGGGGAAAAATAATTTAAAATTCTCTGGTGAAATTCTCTTTCATGTCTCTGTTTTCTGGAACACATTAACCATAATTATTTTAATGTTACTTTCTGGATGAATTTTGAATCTCTATCAGTTGCCCTTTTTTTTTCTTTCTTTTCTCTTGTTTGTTAGTCATTTGGCCCTGCTTTGATGACTTTTGAGAAAATGCTGAACACTGAGTATTAAGAATTAAGAGGTGCTTGGTGATGTTTCTCCAGAGATGATTTATGTATTTAGGTTATTTGAGCAAAGGCAGATCATCTTGATACAGTCCAGGCTAGGATTCAGATTTAGTGGAAATCAGTCATTTCAAGTTGTCCCTTACTGCCTTAGCCCTTGGTAATAGCACAGGTAGGTGTCAGTGTTCCTTCATCTTCTCATGCCCTGAAATTCAACCCCTGTGTCCCTGGTTCTGAAAAATGCTGAAATCTTTGATTATCGATTTAATCTCCGAGCATCTAAGTTTGACTTATTTCTCAAACACTTTTCTCATGCATGTATAGCTTAGGATTCAGCAAATTTCACAAGAAGAAGAGCACAGAGTAATTGGTAGACTCCACGGTTTCCCCCTCTCTACAGCGAACCCTCAACACTCAAGTGCCCTGGGAGCCTTGAATTTCAAAGTTCATCACCTTAGATTATTGTAATGTAAGCCTAGAGCTGTTTCTTTCAGCCTCCACTCCCCTGCAGCAAGTCAGCAAATGATTCATGGACAAAAGTAGAGGCGAATGTGAAACCCACCTCATACCTCCCTCTTTGAAGAATATTTTGATATTTTACTAGTGGAAATATAAATTGTAACTCATTGAAAGAATAATTAGAAATTAGAAAATTGCTAATAAAATTGTGAGTTGTAAAAGAACTAATAAAAGAAAAGTGAACAATACACCAGATTGAAATCTATCTCCAGGCTTATGCCTCTGGGGTAATTTTGCACATATTGCACAGGATGAATGTGCCAGTGAAACAGAACATTTCTCATACTTATAAATATCCATCAATAAGGAAATAATAGGGGTCATATTCACACAATAGAATGTTTACTACAGGGTTCACACTTCCAGAACTGCAACATGAGGCTCTCTAAGGAATCTCTCGCCAGCAAAACAATCTTGACTGGTGAAAATTGCTTAAAATACATATTTAAGACAGTTTGAAATGCTATAAGTTGTCCAAAGGACAAACAGCCAGTGGATAAACATTCATTCAAAACAATCTGCTCAATATGGCAAGAAAGGCAAGAGCCTGACATCTGAGGCACAAACGGCTCTCTCCCCAACCCAGACGAGCAAGATGGAAATGCTATTCCTGCCAGCTGCAAGCGAGAATACGAGGCCCCTTCCTCCCCAGCTGTCAGTCAAGGGCTGTGGTATCTCCCCAAGAGAGACAGGCTACAAACACCTATCATTATTCCCAGCTCAGTGTTGTAGAAACTTTATTTTGAACAAGAGCAACTGTGGGATCTGTGGCCCTCTCCTCCTCCCATTCCCCATCCGTCGGGTGGAAACTCAACCCCCAGTGCAGAAGACTGAGAATCTAGCACCTGATTGTCCTCACCCTAGTTTGCTTGCAGGGCGGAGGACGTATTAGGCGAGGCAAGCTGAGAAAGCTAGAGGTGACCGTCTATGCCTCATATCCTGCCCACAGTGTGTGGTGTCTCTGGAGAGGTGTGGGCATCGCCCTGTCTCCAGGTGGTAAAGATGTTTTGTTCAGGGGAACATATAGATCTTAAGAAGAGAGAAGTCAGTAGCCCTCCACAAGTGGACTGACTTTATTTGGAATAGAGCTCAAGGAAGTTAAAGTCTGAGGGCCTGTGGAAAGCAATGGGGATTTTGGTTATAAGAAATTAAGAGGAGCCAGAAAGTCCTATGATACAAAAAGTTAAAGTTTAGAAGAACTAGAATTTTAACAGAAAGAATCAGGGAAATAAGCAGCTAAGAAGAGTCTTCTAGAGCTCAGAACAAAGCTCCAAGACTGGCCCCAAAATGGCCTAGACTTAGTTGGGGCATATAATGGAAGACCTAAGTCTTAGGACATTGTCAAAAGCAGTAATCAAAACAGCAGTCAGCTGGCAAGTATTGAGGGCTGTCGAGCTGGGTGTCATGCTCAGTATGAAGTAGATCAGCTAAATCTTAACAGCAAGATCAGAGAATGAGACAGCCAGTGAGAACCCTGGAAATACCATTGCCATCCCATGTTGATCGTGACAGAACATTAGCCTGTGCACTCTGTAAGGTGTGACAAGAGGCTGAACACATCAGAGAAAATAAACTTCACTGAGATGGTCCACTCAAGTCACTAATCAAGCAAGCAAGCAAGCAACAGAAACAGCAATGAGAAGCTCCAGAGGATGGTGGGGTTCATGTACAGAGTTGTTCAGAGATACTCTGAAATGCCCAGTTTTTAAATAAAACACCTGGGCTTTTGATGGGAGTTACACTGAATCCCTAGAATAGATTGGGGAGTAGCACCGTCTTATCAGTATTAAAGCAATCTCCCGATCCGTAACATGGGATGGCATGTAACATGTGAGACATGTAACGAAGCAGGAAAAGACCACACATACAAGGAAAAAAAATAAAAGGAGGCTACAGAAACTGCCTCTGCAAGAATCCAGAGGCCAGAATAAGCAGCTGTTATAAATACCTTCCAAAACCTAATGGAATCCATGTTTAAAATGATAAAGAATATATATTGGCAATGTGTCATAATATATAGAATATCAGTAATGAAATAAAAATTGCAAAAAAAAACTAAATGAAAATGCTGGAGTTGAAAAGTCAAATGATGAAGAATATAAATTCACTATTCTAGGCTCAAAAGCAGACTGAAGCTGAAATAATAAAACATTGACAGATCATTCGAGATTATGCAATCTCAGCAACAGAAGGAGAAAAGAATGAGGAAATATAAACAGAAGTGAAAGACATCATTAAATGCACCAGCATGTGCCTAATGGAGGCAGCAGAAAGAAAGGATTAGGAAAATATTTAAAGCTATAATGGCTGAAAATGTCACAAATTTGATAAATTTAAAACATTAATTTCACTATACAAAAAGCTTAATAAACTTAGAGGAAGAATAAATTCAATGAAACAGTAAAGATTTGTACACTGAAAGTCACACCCACCGTTGAAAGAGATTAAACAAGACAGCTAAATTGAATGCCATCCCATGTTACAGATCGGGAGATTGCTTTAATTACTGATAAGACGGTGCTTACTCCCCAATCTATTCTAGGTATTTGGTGTAACTCCCATCAAAATCCCAGATGTTTTATTCGTTTGCTTTTATAGAAATAATCAAACTGCTAAAATTAATAGATACACAAGGAATCCAGAATTGTCAAAATAATCTCAAAAAAAAGAAGAATAAAATTGGAAGACCCACACTTCTTGTTTTCTAAGCACTACAGAACTCCAGTAGTCAAACTAGCAGGCTATCATGGGGGATTTAAGGGTCAGTGTAATAAAACTGAGCGTGCAGATACAGCCCTTAAACCTATGACCAGTTGATTATTAACAGGAGCGCTATGCTGTCAGAACACATCCAGATTATTGTTTTCAATTTAGGCATATCAATGTAAATGGACATAAATGACCAGGTTTCATCAAGGGAGAAAGACATGCATCTGGAGAAAGATCATGCAGCATATGGAAACCTAATTGTATGAATTGGCTAAAGAAGCTGGGGTCGTGTAGTTTGACTTAAAGAAGAAAATATCTGAAAATTTGGGACAGCCATCTTCAAATATCAGAAAGGTCACCAAACTTTCATGTTCAACTGCATTAAAATGAAAGTAGGGCAAACAAGACTCCATTTGCAAAGGCATTACTTTAGCTTTAAAAAATGTCACAATACCCCGCATGAAATAAGTGTTTTCCACGAGAATGTGCAGGAAGAGTCTGGTTGAGAAGCTGCCACAGATACTATACAGAAGATAAATTTATTTCTTCTAATTAATATTTATAAGTTTATTTTTATTGAAATAAAATTGATTTAAAGTATTGTTAGTTTCAGCTTAGTGATTTATGTTTTATACATTATAAAATGATTACGCTGATAAATCTAATAACGCTCTTTCCTATTACAAAGCTGTTACAACATTGTTGACTACATTGTCTGTGCTGCATATTACACACATTATTATATAACTGGATATTTATATGTCTTAATTCCCTTCACCTATCTCACCCACCTCGCTGACATCCTGCCTTCTAACAACCACCAGTTTGTTCTCTGTATCTATGAGTCTGTTTTCATTCTGTTTTTCTTGCTTAATGTGTCTTTTAGATTCCACATTATAAGTGAGATCATGTAGTATTTGTCTTTCTTTGCCTGACTTATTTCACTTAGTATAATACCCTTCAAGTTCATCCACGTTCTCACAAATAGCAAGATTTCATTGCTTTTTATGGCTGTGTATTATTTCATTGTATATATACACCATATCTTTATTGATTTGTCTGTTGACGGACACTTAGGTTGTTTCCATATCTTGGCTATTGTAAATTATGCTGCGTTTGGCATTGGACTGCATAAATCTTTTAAAATTAGTGTTTTTGTCTTCTTTGGATTAATATTCAGAAGTGAAATTGCTGGATTAAAGGGCAATTCTACTTTTAATATTTTAAGGCACCTCAGAATATGTTCCATAGTGGATGCACCAACTTACAATCCCCCCAAAAGTTTAAGAGGGTTCATTTTTCTCCACATTCTTGCCAACACTTGTTATTTTTTTTAATAGCCATTCCAACAGGTGTGAGGTAGTATCTCATTTTGATTTTTGATTTTCATTTTCCTGAAAATTAGCAATGTTGACCATTTTTTCATGTGCCTGTTGGCTATTGGTATGACTTCTGTGGAAAAATGTCAATTCATTTCCTCTACCCATTTTTTAATTGGGTTGTTAGATTTTTCTATTTTGAGTTGTATGACTTTGTCTATTTTTTATATTAACCTCTTATTAGATACATTATTTACAACTATCTCCTCTCATTTCGTAGGATGACTTTTCATTTTATTGATCATTTCCTTTGCTGTGCAATAGTTTCTTAGTTTGAGGTAGTTCAATTTGTTTATTTTTGTTTTGTTTTGTTTGTTTGTTTTCTTGAGGAAACAGATACAAAAAAATTTTGCTGGACCAATGTCAAAGAGTGTACTTTCTGTTATTTCTTCTAGCTGTTTTATGGTTTCAGGTCTTACATTTAAGTCTTTAATCTATTTTAGTTTATTTTTGAAGATGGTGTGAGAAAGTAGTCTGGTTTGATTCTTTTGCATGTAGTTGTCCAGTTCTCCCAGGACCATTTATTGAAGAGGTGCTTCTCCACCCTTCCATTTTATATTCTTGCCTCCTTTGCCATAGATTAACTGACCATATAATGTGGGTTCATTTCTAAGCTCTCTGTTCGATTCCATTGATCCATGTGTCTGTTTTTGTGCCAATGCCATGCTGTTTTGATTACTGTAGTTTTGTAGTGTAGTTTGAAATCAAGGAGTGTGCTACCTCTAGCTTAGTTTTTCTTTCTTAGGATTGGCTTGGCTGTTCAAGGTCATTTGTGATTGCATACAAATTTAAGAATTTTTTGTTTTAATTCCATGAAAGTGCCGCCAGTACTTTAATGGGAACTGATTGAATCTGTAGATTGCCTTGAGTAGTATGACCATTTTTAATATTAATTCTTTCACTCCATGATAACAGTATATGTTTCCATTTGTTTGTGTCTTCTTCGATTTCTTTCATCAGTGTCATTGTTTTCAGAGAACGAATCTTTTTCCTTATTAGTTAGATTTAGTCCTAGGTACTTTTTTTTCTTTTTGATGCAACTGTAAATTGTTTTCTTGATTTGTCTTTCTTATAGTACATTAGTGTACAGAAACAACAGATTTATGTATATTAATTTTGTAACCTGAAATTTTACTGAATTCCTTTATTAGTTTAATATTTTTGATGGAATCTTTAGGTTTTTCTGTAAATAGTATCATGTCATCTCCAAATAGTCACAGTTTTACTTTTTCCATTCCAATTTGTATTCCTTCTATGTGTTTTTTTTGTCTTGTTGCCTTGACTAGGCTTTCCAATGTTATGTTGAAAAAAAAATAGAATGGGCATCCTTGTGGTGCTCTTGATTTTAGAGGAAATGTTTTCAGCTTTTCACTGTTGAGTATTGTTGACTGCAGTTTTGTCATATGTGGCCTTTATTCTGTTGAGGTATGTTCCCTCTATAACCAATTCGTTGAAAGTTTTTTAACATAAATGAATGTTCAATTGTGTCAATGTATTTTTTTTAACATCTATTTAGATGATATCATAATTTTTATCTTTCACTTTTTTTGTGTGGTTTACTACATTGATTGATTTGTTGATATTGAACCATTTTTGCACTCATGGGATAAACCCCACTTGATCATGGTATATGATCATTTTAAAGTATTGTTGAATCCAGTACTACTATATTAATGAAAAATGTTTGCATCTGTATTCATCAAAGATATTGATCTATATTTTTGTGATGTCTTGGTCTTATTTGGGTTTCAGGTTGATGCTAGCCATATAGAATGAATTTGGAAGTAAACTCTGTTTCGTCTCCCACATTACAGAAGTTTTCAGCTATTGGTTCTCAAATAAATTATGTGCCCCCTTCTCTCTCTCTCTCTTCTTCTAGGTCCCCTACAATATGATTGTTAGTATGCGTGATGTTGTCTCATAAATTTCTTTAACTATTCTCATTTTTTTGTTGTTTCATTTTTCTTTTTTAACTTGAATGATATTCACTATTCTGTTTTTCAGTTTTCTGATTTGTTCCTTAATATATCAGTTAAAGTATTATTGATTTCTTCTACTGTCATTTTTAAAATTTCAATTATTGTGTTCTTCAGCTGTTTGTTTATCTTTATGTTTTCTAACTCTTTGTTGAAATTCTCACTGTATTCATCCATTCTGCTCCTGAGTTCATTGAACATCCTTATGATTATTATTACCTTGAATCCTTTATCAGATAGATTTCTTATCTCTCGCTCCTTTAGGAGAACTTCTGCCAGTGTGATTGCCTTCCCATCTGTGGGTAAGGTACCCAGAGGTGTGAACCTTGATTACATTTCTCTCTGCTCCTCCTACCCACCTCATTGTGGTTACCTCTGTGTATCTTTAGTTATGGAAATTTTTTTTTCTGCTAGTCTTCAGATTGCTCTCATATATAGTTGCTCTACTAGTAATAATTGTAATTTTGGTGTGCCTGTGGGAGGAGGCGAGCTCAGGGTCTTCCTACTCAGCCATCTTGGCCACACCTCTAAAGGAGATATATTTATATGAAATGAAAATCTCTGCTGATTCTATATGTTCTTTTCCAATAAAAATTCCAAAGACTTTATCATTCAGGAACCTTTTATAGCTATACCCATATTGGTAAATGAAAACTTTGAACCAGAGCATTATACTAATAGACTATTTTAAGAAGGAATACTTTAATTTGACTTTCCAATATTTTGCATAACAAATGAATCCCTCCCCCTCCAAAAGAAACTTGTCAATAGCATTCCCAGCTGACAATAATCAAGTTCAATCAATTCAATATTCAGATAAAATGCCATTACAGAAGAATCTATTTAAGGAAAACTCAAAGACTTGAAATATTTGGTTATCATACAATCTCTTGTGATTTTTCTTTCCTAGACAATTTCCTTTTTATTTTTCTTCAAGGATTAGGCAGCTCTGAAAAATGTTTGAATCATGTTGGTTAGTTAATTTTGTCTCATGTCATAGCCAATGAATATATAATCACAATATTATTTGGAAGGAAACTTATATGTTCTATCTTTTGCTTCATTTTGTTGCACTCTAGAGAAAATTAAATTATATATATATATATATATATATATATATATATATATATATATATATATAAAACAGATATGAGAAAAAAATGGAAGTATAACATAAGACTATGAATCCCCCTACATCCTTAGATAGATACTTCCTACTGATCTTAGTTGTAGTATAAAATAATGCTCTGTGATGAGAGGAAAAGTTTTTTGTTTTGCTAGCCTAGGCAGTTTAAAATGAAGTAAGAATATATCTTGTCACGACAAGACTTGAGCTTGATTGCAAAGGCTCATTTGAATACATGTTTCAGTAGACCCCCTACCACTACCAGCATGGGAGTTAGCTAGAAGACCCAGGGAGAGAAAATTATTTTAACTGAATTCCCTATAACCCACTCACATAGAGCAATCCAATTAAATGCCTTTAACTCAAAGACCATAAAGAAAAATACTAACCACTTGTTAGGTATGTTGGACAAAGGAGTAGAGAAAGCACTCACTTATCTCTTTAATCTTCATCTACTTGTCCCAAGATGATGTCTGGCCATGGTCCTGACAGTCTCCTTCAGGAAGAATGTAGGCAGTAACAGATGTTATGTTTAGTATTCTTGTTAAATGGCTTGATGGATACTTGGCTTACCATAAATGTACTTGTTTACAAAGATAAAATCAAAATGGCATGTTGGGATTCAGTGAGTTATTAAAGAGAAAGAATAACCACTCAACAAATTGCATTAAAAGATTAAAAAAAAAAACTCAATAAAAGCACCTTCCTCCTGGCTAATGATATTTTACATTTTTATATTAAGCAATAAGACAAATTTCATTTTCTAGGTTATATAGATATCCGTGTCATTCTGCTGCTTTTCATTTAGGGATTCAAAGCAACATAACACACTAATTATATTGAATCAACACATTGTTTGTGAGATATATTTCTTCCTTTATATATACTTTGGTTTATTTTTTGTCTGGGATTCTTAATATTGGAATATCAGCTTTCAAGAAAGGAGAGGAGCTTTTATCATTCATTAGAAACTTTCATAGAGGAAAAGTATTTGACAATTATTACTTCAATATTAATGGTCTTATTTTATTTGAGGCAGATTTAATAGGAAGGTCCACCATGTTCTTTTATAGCATTAAGCAGTAAATTGAAGCAATTTTGGAGAAACCTGATTAGTAGACACTTTGCAAATATTACAGGATCCATTTTTTGAACTAAAGTAAAATGTACCGTATCCTGTCTGAACTTACTTGAGAACCATCATTAACAACACCATTGTTAAGTGTATGCTGATATGGAGAGAAAAAAATGTATTAAATGTATAGATTAAGCTCAATATTCCTGAAGAAAATATAGCTCAGTCCTAATTCCTAGAGTGTTTACCTCGTTGGTGGGACCAACTTTTTTGCCCAAGTTTGTTACACTGGAAGCAGAAGCTTTGTTTCCTTTGATTCACTGCGTCATTTTCACTGATGGGAGTGAAGATTAGTAAGATCAGAAACTAATTTTTGTGTTTATATTAACAATGGTGAATTCACTGTTGTTACAGGTTGATTTGTTTTCGTAGAACTCGAATGTCAGAATGAACCATTCTTTCCTCATATCCCAGGTGCTTTAAGAAATCATCTTCTAGTGTAGAATTCTTGACATTGTCCATGGATTACATCAGATAACTGTGAGAGACAAAGCTTCTCTTGGACACTGAGTAAAAACAAAATAAAACAGAATGAAGAAATAAGCCAAGTTAGAAAGTGTAACCAGAACCTTTGTGAATAAGGTATGTTTTGCTACCTTCAAAACTGGGGACCACGGTCCTACGGAGACAATGTGACTGCCATGTTCGAGTACTGATGATCTGGGAGAGACTGGAAAAGAATAAGTTAAAATGTCACAAATCCTTTCCATTTGTTTTTTTTTTTTTCAATTGATGTATAGTCAGTTTACAACGTTGTATGAATTTCTGGTGTACAGCATAATAATTCAGTCATACATATACATACACATATTTGTTCTCACACTCTTTTTCATTTTAGGTTACCACATGGTATTGAATATAGTTCCCTGTGCTATACAGTATAAACTTGTTTATCTATTTTATATGCAGTAGTTAGTATCTGCAAATCTCAAACTCCCAATTTATCCCTTCCCACCCCCTGAACCCTCCTCCCCCTGTAACCATAAGTTGGGGGTTTTCTATGTCTGTGAGTCAATTTCTGTTTTGTAAGTAAGTTCACTTGTCTTTTTTCAGATTCCACATATAAGTGATATCATATGGTATTTGTCTTTGATTTCATCCTGCATTTCCTAGTATATGCATGTCATTCAGTTCATCACTAGAAGTGAGTGCAAGATTAAACAAAATACTACTCTGAAAAAGCTTTGCAATTTATTTAGAAAGATAACTTAGAAAAATGCAGTCATATAGTTTTTGGTCTAATGTTCTGATCAGAACTTACATTATCTTTGAAAATTTGGCCTTTCCTTTACTTATCAATAATGATATTAAGAAAGCATATCTATTCAAACATTTCTTTTTTTTCACTTAAGAACAAATGCAGAGTACAAATTTTAAGTTTCTAAGAGATACCTATAGGTGGGATAGACATTTAAATTTTTAAAAAATTCGATAAAAATATATTTCAGGTTTTATTCTATTTTTTTTCCCTAAAACATCTGACAAATTTAAAGCATTTATTTAGGCCCTGTGTCATTAATGATTGTGGATTATTGTAAATGACTTGGCAAACTATCACAAAATTTAAGTTATATTTGACATTTAAAACTTCAGGGGAAATCTAAACCAATTTCATACAATTATTTTGTACTGACATTTCTAATGGTTAGTAGTTAATCCGAAGCACATGACATTGATTAAATTAAAATTGCACATAAATAACCCTTTCAAATTGTAATAACTCATTAAAACCTCTTCCTGTGTAGCAAAAGAATATAGGTCTACTAGAAGCTAGGGAAGGGATGAAAAGCATTTTCTTTTAAAAGAAGTAAGTGAATGTTAATTAGAATAATTGTAAGGATAACACATCAAATATATTTTATCATTTTTGTTGCACAGAAACTGCTGAGGTCCTAAAATGAAGATAGATATAGTTAATTTAGTTAATTAAGTCAAAGCCTTAACGTATAGTAAATGTCAGCAAGGATGAAGAAAAAATACTATGGAAAGAACTGTTTTATCAGTAAAGGAGATTTTTTTGTAGTAATATGTCTTTAAGTAACGGGTACTTTAATTGTTCTACAGGAACAGTACTCAAATCATTGGATTAAAAAAAATCCTGATATTTAATTTGATGAGGTGTTCAGGAGTTACAAGTAATTACTTGCATTCTCATGAGTCTTCATACAATTTAGGGTCTTCTGTCCACTGAAAACTGAGGACAATGTTAAATATAAAGCTACACATGCCCATTTTGTTTGGAAAATTATGAGTATATGTCAGCTAGATTCCAGATAGTTATGAACTTATTTCTTTTTTTTAACATATTTTATTGATTTATAATCATTTTACAATGTTGTGTCAAATTCCAGTGTTCAGCACAATTTTTCAGTCATACATGGACATATACACTCTCATTGTCACATTTTTTTCTCTGTGAGCTACCATAATGTTTTGCATGCATTTCCCTGTGCTATACAGTATAATCTTGTTTATCTATTCTACAATTTTGAAATCCCAGTCTATCCCTTCCCACCCTCCACCCCCCTGGCAACCACAAGTCTGTATTCTCTGTCTGTGAGTCTATTTCTATCCTGTATTTACACTTTGTTTTTGTTTGTTTGTTTGTTTTTTAGATTTCACATATGAACGATCTCATATGGTATTTTTCTTTCTCTTTCTGGCTTACTTCGCTTAGAATGACATTCTCCAGGAGCATCCATGTTGCTGCAAATGGCGTTATGTTGTCAGTTTTTATGGCTGTGTAGTATTCCATTGTATAAATATACCAACTCTTCTTTATCCAGTCACCTGTTGATGGACATTTAGGCTGTTTCCATGTCTTGGCTATTGTAAATAGTGCTGCTATGAACATTGGGGTGCAGGTGTCATACTGAAGTAGGGTTCCTTCTGGATACAAGCCCAGGAGTGGGATTCCTGGGTCATATGGTAAGTCTATTCCTAGTCTTTTGAGGACTCTCCACACTGTTTTCCATAGTGGTTGCACCAAACTGCATTCCCACCAGCAGTGTAGGAGGGTTCCCCTTTCTCCACAGCCTCTCCAGCATTTGTCATTTTTGGATTTTTGAATGACGGCCATTCTGACTGTTGTGAGGTGATACCTCATTGTAGTTTTGATTTGCATTTCTCTGATAATTAGTGATATTGAGCATTTCAAAGGAGGCAAGAATATACAATGGAATAAAGACAGTCTCTTCAGCAAATGGTGTTGGGAAAACTGGACAGCGGTATGTAAAACAATGAAGCTAGAACACTCCCTTACACCATATACAAAAATCAACTCAAAATGGATCAAAGACTTAAACATAGACAAGATACAATAAACTTCCTAGAGGAAAACATAGGCAGTACATTATCTGACACACTTTTCAAAAATTTTCTCCTAGTAGAAATAAAAGCAAAAATAAACAAATGGGACCTAATGAAACTTACAAGCTTCTGCACAGCAAAGGAAACCATAAGTAAAACAAGAAGAAAACCTACGGAATGGGAGAAAATTTTTGCAAATGAAACCGACAAAGGCTTGATCTCCAGAATATGTAAGCAGCTCATACGACTCAGTAAGAAAAAAATAAACAACCCAATCCAAAAATGGGCAGAAGACCTAAACAAGCAGTTCTCCAAGGAAGACATACAAATGATCAAAAGGCACATGAAAAAATGAACTTATTTCTTAATAATTCAACAATACAAAGTCTAGTTTGATAACTACTGAAGTGTTATGCATCTGTTCTCTTCTCTCATGTCCACTTTCGATTTTGTATTAATTTTGTTTTGTTACAAGACATTAATCTATGTGTTCAATACAAAATATCAGTAAATGTAGATCAGTGAGAATAAAAATTACAGCTTTAAGATAGTTATATAATTTAAATAATTCCATATCCAGGCATAAACATTGTTAATATTTTGGTATATAATCTCCATATTTTAATTCTGTACTTGCATACATTTATAAATATACATGTAGGTATGTTTACCTAGATAATTATACACAATGTATAGATACAGATATAGGATGATGCTTCATAAACCATTATACTTTATGAAATTATTTAAGGTCTACTATTCAGTCAATGGTAAATAGATGGTACAAAATGCAGTTTAGGAGATCATATAGAAATGGATTTTTGTCTTGGCTCTGTCCTTTATGAGCTGCGTAACATAGAATAAGTTCAGGAATCTGGGAAATGGGAATAATAGCATTTTCTCATACTGATGTTGTAAGACTCTAACAAGAAAACACATAAAAGTACTTCAGATCATACCTAACACTTTCAATAAAAATCGCCCTCTTCTTCCTTGACCTCCTAAATTTCTTCTTTTCTTCAGAAAATTTAAAACACTCCCAATTGTTTAATCAACATTATTTCATGAAATTAGTTCTAGTTTAATATTGGCTATTTCTGTTTTTGTGCTACATTTTTTTTTAATTACGAAGTTTTTAATGTATGTCACAGAGAAAGTTAATAGCATAGTAAAAATCCCTTTTTTAAAATCTAGTAGAAATTTCCCGGGATATTGTCTTAACCTAATATAGTGTTCTTCTGCGGTAGATTCTTTTTTTCATTTTAGCTATTGTTGATTATATATATTTTCTGCTCTTGAATTTACTTGGATAACTTGTATTTTATAGAAAATGTTTCCATTTTAATTATTTTTACAATAATATAGACATTCTCATAGTCCTTCCTCATAAGGTGAATATCTTGCGTATATAAAACAAGAATCCTTTTGTTAGGTGTAGTACCCTCTGTTTGTAGAATAACACTGTACTAAAGAATATGACTCGAATTTTTTTTTTTAAATTTGTTTTTGGCTTTTTGGGGGCTGAGAGGTAATTAGGTTTCTTTATGTATTTTTCAGTTAATTTTTATTTTATTTTGTTTCATTTATTTTTCAGTGGAGGTACTGAGGATTGAACCCAGGACCTTGTGCATGCTAAGCACACACTCTACCACTGAGCTATACCTTCCCCTAGACTCTGATTTTTTTATATCTAACTGTGTACAGCTTTTGAACATCATTTCCTCTTCTACCCTTTCCACTCCAAACATCAGTTGATGATAAGAAAGACCTGGAATTCCCTCTTTTGAAGCCTCCAGGAGATACAAACCACTCCAGCCCCTTCCTGTTCATGAGAACCCTAACTCTGGTCCCACTGCCTAACCTTCATAAAACCTCAAACCAGTTGTCACTTATGGCTGTGTCTGAGGATACTTGCAGGTCAGCCTGGAAGGTATGCCCTGACCTCCCAGGAAGTCATTGTATAAGTAAGAATCTTTTCATACATCCTTGGGATGTGTGTGTGTGTGGGAGGGTGGCGATCATCAGTCATAATATACAATCCAAATTGGAGATGAAGTCTACCTTCTTTCTTCAGGATAGCTAAAATAAAGACAAATATAATGGTGTTCTTACCAGTAACCCCCTCATTTCTCATAAATAGGTTAGAAAAGAACAAATGGATTTACTGAAACTCTCTAATACTAAGTTCACTTTACAGAGTTTAGGTATCCATACTAATTTTACTGGATATTTTATGGTAAAGAGGATAGTGTGGGATATCTGCTATTGCACAGTTAAATAAATCCCCTATCACTCATTTTTCCTCTTATTCCAGACTTCTTTATAATGACACGTGGTAAATCCGCACAATTTCAGTTTTTTTTTTCTTTTCTTTTCTGGACTCAAAGCGTATCCACCTTCCTTGTGTAGATCAATTTAACCAGGTCCCATCCCTGCAGACCTTCATTTCTAGTCAACCTTAAGGCAAAGGAGCACCTGAATAGATGTTCAACAAAAACATGGGCTAAATATAGCTAAACTAAAATGCAGATTTCTCCATAATAGGATTAGTGTCTAAAAGAAACAATATTTTTATAATATTATTCTACTTCTGCAATTCACATATACAACCACACTTTCAAGTCCATTCTTTTCTTTCCTCCAAGTGGCTAATAGTAAAGTTTCTGACAAATGTTACTTGGGACACTCAGCACATCTGGTATTCACTTATGGTGTCTATTAAGATACTGCTGTTTTGTTTAATCTAGATTTTTCCATCTTGAGAATAAGGAACCTATGCTTTACATGGCACTCTTCCTATCCCAGCTGGCTAATATGGAAAGTTGGAGGTGGAGGATGCCTTTGGCACAAACACAAGTACATTCACAGCATTCACAGAGACCCGAGAGAGCATATGTTGTGAATTCAGGGACCCCTGACACACTTGCTCCAGCCTCAGAATCAGAGGCTTCCTTGATACCTCTGATGGTACCACAGGGATGGAGCATTTAAAGGATTGTTGTTCATATCAGCCTTTCTTTCCAGAGCCTCTGACCTTGTAGACAGATAAATCATATATTTTTGGACCTTCTTTTCACATGGCCAGAATGCCTCATCATCTGTACTCTTTCTCAT
This sequence comes from Vicugna pacos, assembly GCF_048564905.1. NCBI lineage: Eukaryota > Metazoa > Chordata > Mammalia > Artiodactyla > Camelidae > Vicugna > Vicugna pacos. The sequence continues at coordinate 5,561,562 of NC_132994.1, read as the reverse complement.
CTCTTAAAAGTGCCAGACCTGGAGACATGAAAAGGATATTAATTTGGGTTGACCAGATCTACCATATTGAAACCACTAATTGAGAAATACACATAGATGAATACAGAATCAAAAATTAAGAGAGCAAAAATAAATACCATGTTGCTACTGAAACTCTGCACTCAGCTGTGGTCAACCCTGTCTACCACTGGACAAATTATAAATCAAAAATGCTGAAAAACTGCTTCAGTTTGTGATTAAGTTGTTTTTGAATCAATGTTTTAAATATACTTTTTAAAAATGTTAAAGACAGTTTCTTTCATATATGGTTGAAATATATTTTTTATGTATACATCAGTAGCACATCTTTAAAGAACATGTGTTGAATTAATTAGTTATATTTTGAAACTTAAAAATAATTATGGGTGACATTTAAAAATTATTATGGAAACAGTTGGAGTCCTGCTAATTTATAAATAATACTCTGATTTTGTTTATTCTCCCACTATTTCACTAATTAATGAGTAAGTTTTGTGATAACTATTTGCATTGTTGTCATTCACTCAAAATTCATTAGTGGAATTTTTTTCATCAAAATGTTAGGTGATGGGACCATAAATATGACTAAACAACTAAATGTAACATGAAATTTCACTTTTATGTTCAGAGGGTACATGAGGACCCTACCTGTAGCTGTGGTCTTCTAAAACTTTCAGGTAAGAATGTAACTGACTTCTCTTTCTAATAAATTTAATACTCTAATCGTAATTTTACATGTATGAAACTAAAAGTCGAAGGGCTTCTTAAAAGAAATGTTTAAGTTCATCTTAATATATTGCTACTATTTTTTCTTATCTTTCAATAATTCCTATAGGTGTAATACATCAACTTATTATATTAGTTAGGTAGGAGCCACTGCTTCATGCATCAGTTGGAAAAATAACATAAAATAAAATACCTCAAGTGTTTTAAGGTGTAAGTGTGGGAATTAGGCAATTAAAAATGTGCCATTCCAAAAAAGAATAATTCAAAATGAAATAGCTTTCTTGATAAACCCTATCAAATATTTAAAGAAGACTTTATACCAATTCAGTTCAAACTCTTCAAAAAACATATAAAGAAGAGGAAACATTTCCTAACTCATTATTTCAGCCTATCATTACCCTGGAAACAAAGCTAGATAAAGACATCACAAGAAAATAAAATCCCAGATCAATATGCCTTATGAATATAGACACAGAAACTCCTCCAAACTACTAGCAAACTAAACCCAACACATTAAAATGATTGTACACCATGAACAAGTGGCGCAATGCACTTTACCCCAGCAAGGCAGCAATGGTTCTGTTAGGCAATTAGATAGAAATGAACACTGGCCAAGGGGAGAGGAAGCGGGAGAGAGCCACCCAGAAAATAACAGTACAGGCTGCACTCAGGATAAGGGGCTCCAAAAACTTACTTTCTGTTAATGAGGGCCAGCAAAGAAGCCAGCTAGGATCGAAGGCTGTGACTGCACAGTAGAGAGAAGGACCCAACTTAACCTGACCCAATGGTCATTATGATGTAATTAACATTGCAGTTTGAGCCCCTTCCTGTAGATTTCTCTGTGTGCATCAGGGATAAGAACATGCACAAAAGGGATGGGCGTGCCTCAGCACGAGGAACTGAGCTGTGAAGCAGCCTGAACTCTTAAAGAACCTGAGCGGTGAATCAACCAATCATGAAAACGACCCCTAAGCTAGGATGTAAGAACAGGAAAAACAAAGGAGTGGCGCCATTCTTCCTCTCTTGAATTGGCGTGCCCGCAGTTCTTAGGGGTGTACTATATTTTACTACATTTTTACTGCACTGATAAAAATCTTCTGTTTATATCACACTATCTGTCTCCCATTAGAAATTCATTTTTTTCTGGGTGACTAAGAATGGAAGTAACTTTCATTCCCCTCCTCCTGATAGCAGTTCAACATAAGCAAATCAGTCAATGTGTGATCATATTAACAGAAGGAAAAAAATCACATGATTGTCTCAATTGATGCAAAAAAGAAAGATATGTGACAAATGCAAACACTTTTTCATGATAAAAACACTCAGAAAACTAGCAGAATAAAGGAAATTCACTGACATGGTAAATGACATTTCTGAAAAACTTACAGCTAACATCATACTGAGGGAGAAGGAAAACTGAAAATTTTCCTGCTAAGGTAAGGAAGAAGAGGATGTCCAGTTTTACCACTGCTATTCAACGTTGTCCTGGAAGTTTTAACTAGACCAATTAGGCAAGAACAAGAAATAAAAAGAGATTCAAATTGGAAAAGAAGCAGCAAAACGATCTCTATTTGCAAATGACATGATACCATTTATAGATTTTCACAAAGAAGGCACAAGAAAGCTTCTAGAACTGATAAACAAATTCAACAAAGCTGCATCTCTAGTCAACCTACTCCTAGAAAGCTGACCAGCCCCTATGGGAAAGGTTTCACACTGAGTCCTTAACTTTGATCTCTGCTCTTGGCAGGTAAGATGACCATCAACAGTCGTAAAATCGGTTTTGGTGAGGTGAAGCCCACATGTGCACGCTCATGCATAAGCTTCATCTTTCTTGAGACCATTAAGCAGCCTTTGGGGTGGCTGGGAAAAGAGTCTGACAGACATTATTAACCTAACAGGTCATCTTGCCCATCTGATTATTGAAGATCTCTCCTGTTACTTGTAGGGTGAGCATTCTCATGAAATACAAATAGGGGCACATTCTTGGCCTGTTCCTGGGAGTCTGTTCACATAATTCTTCTCCACATTTCCTGTAAGTGATCTTTCCATCTGTTCCTTCCTAATGCTTCAATATGAAGCCAAGCCACCAGCAATTGCTTATGAGCAAATTCTTCTAGCTATGTCGCTTTCTGGGCAAATTTGACAGGCCAATGCAATGCTGAAATGTCTGCTTATTAGAGAATTTCATTTCCTCACTGCTTTTTAAGACTATATATGCTGTGGGACATGATACTTTCATAGTCAGTTTTTACCAGGGGTCAATAATTGGAAAAAAAAAGCAATTATAAATCAAGCCATGGTTTTCTTCTTGTCTTGTCAATTCTCCAGAGGAAAAGGGTGTGTGTGTGCTTATGTGTGCAGATGTGCATGTGCAAAACAGAAGCAGAACAGATGTGAGTTTTTTTCTCTGAGACTTTAGATTTGAGATCTTTGATCTATAGTAAGGCTGATTAGCTAGGTTTTCAAAGCACAAAAACAGTGCAAGATTGTGCAATGTAAAATTCTTATTGAAATAAATATTGTGATAAGCCATTTCTTTCCAAGTGAAGATTAAGTTAATTAATTTGGAAATTTTGCTATATGTATGTTACCAAGTCCAAGTTTGGACTGCTTGTAACAACAGGCCAATAAATTGAGATGATTTGTTGCGGCAAGGAATAGTGACTTTATTCAGAAAACCAGCAGACTGAAAAGATGGTAGACTAAAGTCTTAAAGAATCATCTTACCAGAGTTAGAATTCAGGCTTCTTTTATACTAAAGGAGGAAGGGTTGTGGCAGATTGTTGCCAACTTCTTGGTGCAGAAATCCTTTGTTCTTGCAGCTGTCCATGTAGGTCTGGTCACAATGTTCCTATAAACCTCCAACAAAACAATTGTTACTTTCTATTCTGCAAATGTATCTCTATATGAATGACAAGATTTAAAGATCAACCCTGGGAAGCAGAGACTTGAGAAAGGGCTATTACGTACATTTTAAGCTACAGGCAGCATTATTTCACAAAAGGTGCAGAGCCACCATGACTAGGCACAGGAAACAGGGCACACAGGTTAGAGCTAAAGGAATAGATCCAATATGGAGTCAGGTTTGTTTTTCTCAATTACATATAGATAATACTTCCTGAGTGAAATAATTCATCCTTATGTTCTAACAACAACAACAAAAAAAAAGTCTCTTGAAAAGTTAATAAAGGGGGAGGGAATAAAAGGATATTTCAAAGTTCGAATTAATTTGCTTCTAATTTTAAGCCTCTTCAGTATTGTTAAAGTCTGACTGCTTTCTGTAACGTGGTTATGGGGGAAAATAAAAAACTGGATTTCTTGTGTGACCAGGATTGTGAGCCAAACTAACTATCTCTGTCCTGCTCCATAGCATAGCTGGTCCCGAGATAGAAGTGAGCTGCATAGATTTTTTTTTCTCTGGTTTTGGTAGAAACATCCTTAGTAGAATAGGATTAGAAAAATAGTCTTTTAAAAAATCTTACAAAAAAAAAACGTAAAGAATGTAGGTGATTTTACTGTGGGACTACAAAATCTATTTCATTCTGCTGTTGTTTCTTGAGAAAATAAAGATAATTCCTATTGAAAAAACTGAGAAGTAATGACATACGATGGGTGAAGTTGCTGGAGTCAGGCTACCTCTGCTAGTCATCTGAATTGTAATAGAGGAGAAGTAATCTGACCCCATATTGGATCTGTTCCTTTGGCTTTGACCACTGTGCCCTGTTCCCTAGGCTTAGTCTTGCTAGCTCTGCACTCACGCAAAGATAACAAGTTGCAGAATAGAGGATAATGTTTGTTTTGTTGGAGGTTTTGCAGGAGCACCAATGAGCTGGCCCAAATGGACAGCTGCAGGAACAAAGAATTCCTACACCAAGAAGTTTGCAACAACCACCTACATCCCCTCCCCTGTTTTTTGTTTTTCGCTTTTTGTTCCTTGATTTTCTGTGTATGAAAGGAGCCTTTATTCTGACTGGAGTAAGATGGTTCTCCAGGACATTAGTCTGTCATCCTTTCTGTCTGCTGGCTTTCCAAATAAAGTCGCTATTCCTTGCCCCAACACCTCGTCTCCTGATTTATTGGCCTGTTGTGCGGCAGGCAGAAAGAGTTTGGACTCGGTAACAGAATCTTTCACCTACTAGCAGTTTTGCTTCATCTGTAGAATAAAGATAATGTTATACATACTCCAAAAGGTTGTTTTGAGTATTAAATGATTATGTAAACATGCATACATGTATGTGTGTGTGTGTGTGTGTGTATAAACTAAAATTGCCTGGCACATATTAAAGCTCACTAAATGTTAATTTATAATATTATTATGAAAACTTGTCAGATTAAACCCAATTATTTATATGAATATAAAAATTTAGTCCTAGTAAAGAATCAAAGTTAACACATCAGGCAGGCCAGTTTTTGTCCCCTATAATGTCAATCAAAATAAATTATATTGCTTTTAAACTAAAGTTAAAAGAAACCCATACCCCTTTTTCAGAGCTGCATTTATGTGCAAAATCTGTGTCTTTAGTGATTTTTGTGTGGCAGATCACAAGTATGGTTGAAACTAGATAAATGACACTTTATGAAATCGCAAAATGTGCCTTTAAACAGCATAATGACTTTAATGCATTTTAATTAGCTATCTGGCAAATCAACAGATGTACATGACCAAGCCTGCATAATTTACCTACTAACAATAGTGTCGGTCCTTTCTAAGAGCTTGTAACACTGCCTGCGTTAACAATCTTAGTACATCATTGATTTCTAGCTTAACAATTTGCAATAGAGTTTTTAAGCAGTCTCATTTGAAAATGTCAATAAAATACACATTTTCCTTAATCAATGCAGATGCACAGTATAGTAAATGCAACTTCTCAGAACTGACACTAAGGTTTGTCAGAAGATATGCCACAGCTTAGAGTTTTCACAGACACATGTGTCATAGTCCTTATCAAAGTTGAAATATCCCAATTTATTTTATCTTTTTTTAAGGAAAGATTTTATCTTTTCTCAAGGATCCATGAGAACAAAAATTCCATCTCTCAAGGAAACATTTTTATTCATGAGGATGTTTAGCATATTGATTTAAGGGTCACACCCCCTCTGGGGGCAGATTACCCACAACAATTTTCAGATTCTAGCATTTCCTGGCTGTATAATCTTAGATAAGTTACTTAACCTCATCAAGGCTCTACTTCTTCCTGTGTAATATGTAAATAAAAATAGTTTCCTCATTAGATTGTCGTGAAAAAAGGAGAAAAAAATTGTATAGACATGTGTCAGTTCTTTAGTTAAGACTCTATTTGATTTTAGATAAACAAGTTTCTAGTGTAGAACATGAGGAACTATATTCAATATATTGTAGTAACCTATAACGGAAAAGAATATGAAAAGGAATATACATATGTATATGTATGACTGAAACGTGATGCTGTACACCAGAAATTGACACTACATTGTAAATGGGTTATACCTCAATAAAAATATTTTTACAAAAAGAGGTTAGGAAAGAAGAGGAAAGAAATCTCAAGAAGGCCTGATGACTGGTGATGTCATTGTTACCAATGCCATTAAAGAATTTTAAAGACTGGAATATTACAAATTCCATTCTCTGAGATGGAAGACACTCTAGAGAGAAGGTTTTCTTCTAGTTACTATCAATACATAAAACCAAAGTTAATTTTTACTGAAGTATTTCCTCCAATAGAAATTATTTTCTCAAGACCTGGAGTGTGAACAATCATTAAAATGACTGTCATCTGTCAAGTGTAAAACTGAGCTGTCCACTGAGGTCTTGTCCCCAGACACAACTACATCTGTGCAGTCATCATAGGAGACCCTTCATATATATGACAGGAAATAAATTAAACTGGAATAACTTCTCAAAGACTAAGTATTAACTTGCCCTCTAAGAGAAAGAAGTGTGCAGAATAGTGGGATATGACTGTGTTTCCCAGCACACTTTCATACTTATTTAAATGAGGCCCTTCAGAGACATGGCATTGAACTAATTCTTCTTCTGAGGTCCTGAAGGATACACATTCCTGCACTTGGTGGGCAATGATGAAGAAATTTCGATACACTCTGGAAGAGAAAAGTCTGCAGGGCAACACTGAGCAGAATTCGGTCGGAGGGGGGAGGCTGATTTTAATTCCTTTGGAATTTTAACTCACAAGATAAAAATACTTTGATTTTGTCTTTTAATTTCTCCATCTTTGGAGCTTGACTTGCAAGGGAGTTTAATGTGTGGACATTGGGAGTCTGATAACAAGATGTTTTAAAATGTGGGGTCTCTCTAATGCTTCTGGCATTTTAAATTTTGACTTGACTTTAACATTTGGTTATTGAGTATATTCATGATTATATTTGATTTCATTGTGGATAGAACGTGTGGTTGGCTGTGGTGGACAATGAAATTAGGTATCTTTTGGGAAGTAAAATAAAACAGGGAGTGAAATTTCCAGGTCAAATGAAACATTCCCTTGCAGTAGGTATACCTCTTTTGTTGTTTGATGTATGAGGACAAAAATTCCACTGCTCCTAAACAGTCCTGTGAATATTCACAAGGAGAGAACAGTGTGTAAAGTGTGAACACACTTACAAAGGTTGAACTGTCATAGATCACTGTTCCCCTATCCAGGGATGACAGCCAAATTCCTGGTTGAACACTAGTTCAAGGTGTAAGCCAAAGAATTGAAGAAACAAAGATTTGGGAATATTGGAAAAGAAAAATCCTTAAGGCCATTCTTTACAGAAAGTTGGTCTTAAGACACTACATAGCTTGTTAAACTATCTCTGAAAGGTTCCTTTTTTAATTTTTAATTTTTTATATCATTTTTTTAATGGGGGAACTGGGGATCAAGCCAGGTCCCTCAAGCATGCTAAGCATGCACTCCACCACTGAGATTTACCCATCCCCTCTGAAAGGTTCTTGATGCTACATCTGTTGCTGGATCTTCCAGTTCACAGTGTCAGGGAAGGAGGGTGAATATGAAATAGTAGATGAAGGCCAGGATGAGTGTCTCACGCATGGGCTGGAGCTCTACAAAGGAGTGAAACTTGTGACAATGTTTGTTGTTTCTGACTTTGGTGACTACTGTATCTTACAGAAGTCAGAGCCCTTCCTCACAGAACTAAATACTCACTCTTGATTCAGTGGTGGGAAAAGCTGACGGGGAATCTAGGAAAAGGCAGAGCTGCCACAAGCTCAGCCAGTTGCTTTGAGCCAACGAGATGAGTCAACAGGTTAGCAACAATGTGTTGTCAACTGAAAAAACAAAAATGCATGATCTAAAAATTGAGAATTATGCTGTAAGCGGGTGGACTTTCTGAGGACTCAAGACAGGGAGGCAGCCTCTCAGATGGCTCTGAGGGACTGCTTCTAGGAGGTAAGGGAGGAGCCAGGATATATAGGAGTTTTGTCACAAAAACCAGGTAGTTGGAACTTCAAAAAATTGCTGTTAATTAAAGAAAACTAGACATCTCAAGTTAATGAATTTAGCACTTTTTCTCTATGTATGGATAGGTACAAGTCTGAGCTCAGTGAAACCGTTCCTGATATGCCCCTAGCTATCTAGAACCAGTGTCCCGTTCTTTCCCATCCTGAGTCCACTCAGGGTGCCCCACTGGGGGCAGCGGCACTGGCTGACTGCTTGATGGCCAGGACATCCTTGGCTTACTGATCTGGCAGGCAACATTCTTTGTCCTCAGTGTTCAGTGAAGTACAGAATGGCGCTGCTTCCTTTCACCTCCAAACCTCCTGAGAATTTCTCTTGTGTCTCACTCTTAACAGAAGCATAATAGGGAAACCTGGGAAGTACAGTTCAGCCTAGCAAGTTAACACGTTACAAATCCACCACACTGCCCTCTCCCCTCTGGAAGATGAGGAATTCCGGCCTTGGCTTCTGACCAAATAAATTCCTTTACTCTCCTCATGGAGGTGAATCAAATGACCTGATGATGGTGGTGGCATTTATTTATGTTTCTTGATTTAGGGACACTAACTTATATAAATCTGGGACATGGAAAAATGTTGACCTATTGGAGGCAATGGTCAAAAAGAATATACCTGCTTTGCTGGCAATCTATCCCTCAGAGGGCTGCCCCAAAGTCTAGACTGGAGAGTAGATGGTTAGCAAGCCCATTGGCCTTCATATGTAAGCCATATTCTGCAATGTACTTTACTTCAGTAGAAAAGTTTCCATTTTGTTTCTACGTTTTTATAGTCAAAAGTTTTATTTCTCAAATTAAAACTTGGGAAGGGAGGAAGGATGATATTTTTGAGTCTAATGTTATGATGCAGATATGAGTAAAATATTTCAAACTATAACATGAGCTGCATCAAAATATAATTCACTTTTCTTAAGAATAGCATTTTTAAAGGTAAAATTTGTCTGTTGTGACCAATTTTGGCATCAGAAACCTGCCTTGAATAGACCCACACTGTTCTGGTTTCTAGATACAATATCCAGACGGATTATTTAACTAAGGTCTTTGCCAAAAATACTAAAAATACAGATTGTATTTTTGAAAATGCCCAACTCATAACCTGAAATTAGAACTATGCAAGTTATATCATATATATAGATAGATATTTATGCCAAATGTTGTGTATGTTGAAGAGGTTTTCATTCCTACAATTAATACTACCCATGATTTGTGCTGTTTCAGGATAAGGTTGTGGCTATTACAATGGTAGAAAATAACAGTGTCCTATTATTGCTATTTGTGCTTCCAAAGCCAAGATTCTGGTGTACTTAGTGATATCTTTAAGAAAAGTTGTATAAAAGTTTATTTTGCCCCTGATCAAAATTCCCTGGACCATGGAGTATACTAGAGGGTAGGGAAATGGAGTGCCCTTCAGAAAGGATACACATTTTGCTTCTTTAAAACTGAGCCCCAGGAAGTATGATGAATCTCCAGGCACGTTAGGTTTCCAACAGGTGAGGAGTATGCCTGTGCCCTACTTCACACCTGCGTTCTGGGATGTAACATAATACGAGGATGCTAATGTGACTGTGATCTCAACAACTGTAATAAAGTGGGATAGTAGCCAAAGAGGTCCATAATGACTGTAGAACATCACAAAATACTTCTTTATTTTATTTAATTGAATTAGCTAAATTAGCTCATAAGATCACATCATTAACTTTGATGGGAATTATCTTTCACCTTTATATGATAACCAGGTACAGAGTTTCACTGTGATCAGGGCTTGCTTAGGAAAGGGGAAACAGAAGGTAAAATGTGTGGTATGGGAAGGAGTAGAAGCCTTACAAGACTTGGAAGAGCTGGTAAAGGGGATTTTTAAAGGGATTAGACTTTGGTAAAATTATTATAAATCATGGATGCAACATATCCATGAGAAAGACTATTAAAGAACCTGAGCTGGTTTGTAAGAACGTGACATTCCACTTCCCTTGGCAGTCTCCTGTGTGGGGAGGATGGAGCAGCACTGGCAGAGGGCTCTATCTAGAGAAATGGACTGGAGTTGGGGTATAGACTGGCATAAGACCTGTGGCAGATCCAGACATTTGTACATGCCTGTTTGGAACCACAGAAATGCCAATAATGTAGGTGGTCCTGAATGGACCTGGGCTTGCCTAGAAGGTCCAGCTGACCAAATACACAGCCATTCTGCATTCAGCTGATTCTGCATTACTAAATATGATCTTACATGATAGATACATTGATACATGATCAAAAAAATGGAATAAATAAGTGACATAGACATCTCAGGGAAAATGAAGAAAATCCCAAAGATACTGTGTAGACCAGATGATGCTCCAGTCATTTCCTGACTATGGAAGTCCAGAAGCCACTCTAATTACACTTTTGCCTAAAACAAGGATGATCAGGTCTTTCTTTCAGTTTTGTGAATTTCTTAGTAATTTTTTAATGCAGCATCATTATTATTATTTTGTTTTGTACAACTCGTTTCTATTGTTTGCTAAGGAAAGAGATGAAGTAGGAAATTGGTCTTGGAAGGCAGGCAACAGAAAATAGAAAAATGTGAAATACTTGCAATTGGTAATTGTGTTAAGATGCCTATAAAAGACCATGAAATACTTATTCACAGTATAGAGTGAAAAAAAAAATTAGAAGTACTTGGTTTTCAGAGAGTAAATTAAAAAAAAAATTAAGCCACACCCTCTAATTTTCAAGTATATATCCTTGTACTTAACTGAGATTAAAACTCTAGTGTCAATGTATCTGCTATTTTACTCAGATTAATAAAGTATTTGGTGATTCATCTTTAAGCAACTGGAATTTTGAGTTACATCTGTCCTAAACAACACTCCACTGGACCCAGAAAATACCCCTTTCCCCGTGGCATGGAGAATGAATTGGTAGAAAAATGCCAGAATCTTTAAAAAAATAAAATAAAATAATCTTCATAGATTTTGTCTTGTCAGGTTGGAAAGGGTTGTTTCATAAAAAGTCACTGACATCAGCAGAACTGAAAAGAGCCTGAGACACCAGAGTTCACCTGCTGCCCTTAACTGATCGTGCAAACATGTATACATTTAACAAAGCCGGAAGTGGAGCTGCACATGGTACACAGAGGTACACAGCACGTGGTACACAGAACGTGGTACACAGTGCTGTCAGCTTTGGGTGTGTTTAACTCATCATGGAGATCTTAGGAAAGAAAAAAATCAACCAGGCAACCCATTCACAGAATGCTCACAACAATTCGTATACCCGGAGGAAAGGTATCCACGCCTTTGATAAAGAAATCTAATTTAACTACCCCTGAAGATGGTTGTGGCATCTTACCCAAGTTTGTGTCACAGACACAGAGCCCCTCGTGTGAACCTTTGTGTACCTTTGAGGAAGAGCTGCTGTAACAGTACATACACATGGTTATTGTTGAAATTTCTCTAGAGTCATTTCCAAAACCATCTGTGGTCAGTATCTGAGGTAACTGTAAGCTAGTAAAAGCAAAAAAAAAAAAAAAATCCAAATATCTAAGGGAATATTGCATTCTGGAGCTAACAATAATTTCAGCCATCCTGGCCAAATGCTGTGTACTGAGGAATGTACACAGGAATGTCAGGTAATAAATGAAGTTAGAACCTGTTTTCGTATCATGTTGGGGCTAGTGAAACTAGACATCGTCATTGCTTCCTGCTTTGGGAACTGCAGAATTGCAATGATTCCTTTCTTAAATATCTGGGAGAATTTGCCAGTGAAACCATCAGAGATGGAGTTTTCCTTTTTGGAAAGTTTTTAATACAAGTGAAATTCCTTTATTAGACTGTGTTATCTGTTTCTTTTTGAATGATTTTGGTAGATTTTTCTTTCAGGAATAGGTCAATTTCATTGAAATGATCAAATCTATTTGGAGAAAACATCTTGCAGTTGTCATTTATTATCCTTTCAATGCCTGTGGAATCTGTATAACAAGCCCTCTTCTTTCCTGTTATTGGCAAGTCGTCTTCACTCTTGTTTTTTCTTAGTTATTTTGGGTAGAGTTTCATCAACTGTTCCTGAACTCAGGGAAAAAGCATTCAATCTTTTATCATTAAGTTAAATATCAATTATAGGTTTTGTATTGCTGTCCTTCTTTCAGTTTGAAAATTTTTCCTCTTATCCCTTTCTTGGTTGAATGTTTTTATATTATGTTAATTGATAGTCAAATGTTTAATCAGTCTTGCATTTGTGAGATAAAACCCACTGGTTAAATGGAAAATTGTTATTATCATCTTTTTTTTTCAGTTCACCAGTTAAGACATCTGGGTCGGGGCTTTTGTTTTTCAGAAGGTTTTAACTTATGCTCCCCTTTTCCTCTTTGCTGCACTGTCTCTCTCTTGCTCTAGCTATCAAAGAGCATTGAATTAATCTTTTATTTAATCATATCTCAAGGATAAAACCTCTTCTCTGGATTTTGGGAAACTCATATGAGGTTTTAAGAGCCACTTTCCTTATTTCAATCCATTTGAAACACTATTTTCCAGGTACTTTTAAAGACTTTTTGTTTTAGCTTGTAGCTGTTTCACTGTAAAGATGATGTTTTTGAATGTATTATCCATATCTTATTGTTTTAGCTTGCTTCAAGCAAGAGGTCATTATCTATAATTAGAAGTACTTGAGAATTGTGTTTTTTAATATATTTTTTAATTTAATAATACTATTATATTTACAGAAAAAAACTGCAAAAATAATAGAGAGTTTCTATATAAACCATTATCACCGTCTTACATTAGTATAGTACCTTTGTCACATTGAATGCATTTAATGAATTGGTATTGACACATTATTATCAACTGAAGCATATACTTTATCCATATTTCCTTAGTTTTTATCAAATGACCTTTTTCTGATCGAGGATCCCACCTAGGGTATTACATTACATTTAGTCTTCATGTCTCCTTAGGCTCTTGTTGGCAGTAACCGTTTCTCAGACTTTCCTTGCTTTCTGTAACCTTGAGAGTCTTGAAGAGTGATAGGTGTTTTATAAAATACCCCTCAACTGGGGCTTTGTCTGATGTTTCCTTCATGAGTAGTTTGGGGTTCTGAGTTTGGGGGAGGAAGACCACAGAGGTAGAGTCATTCTCATTGTATCAAGAGTACAGGCCTTCATCGTGAATTGTCACTGCTGGTCCTCACAGTTACTGCCTGACTGATGCAGTGAGTTTCACATTTCTCTACTGTAAAGTTATCTTTTTCCCCCTTTACACACAGTCTTCTTTGGAAGGAAGTCACTATATAGAGCCATAGTGAGGCAGTGGGGAACAATGCCTCACCGCTTTGAGGGCGGAATGTCTACATAAATAATTTGGGATTCTTCTGTATGGGAGATTTGTCTATTCTCTCACTGGCTTATTTATTTAATCATTTAGTTATAGAATTATAGACTCATCTATATGTATTCTGTACTTTTGTCTGTTTTGTTTTTCAAATTGTTTCAGCTTTGGCCATCGGGAGCTTTCATTTGGCTTTTTTGTCCTTTGGGCATATCTCTGTCATTGTAGGTTTTTGTTTGTTTTTGACTTTTTTTTTTAACTTTCTGACATTACAGAAACTCCAGGGTCATCTTGTATATTCTTTGCCACAGTCTAAAAATCAGCCAGTTCTCCAAAGATTTCTGAATCATTTTATTGAAGAACAGTAATAGAAACTAAGATCTGGGGGCTAGGTGTGTTTCTTGCTACCAAAGTGTAGTTGCTTCCAGGCTACCTCTGATTACAGAGCAAAAGTGTTGTGTGTGTGTGTGTGTGTGCACGCGTGTGTGTGTGTGCTAACCCATATACATGCACATAGCTATAAATATTTCTATGTATACACATCTATATCTATATTAAGTCAGAATTATTTTCAAAGGAAAGAAATATGGTAATACTTTAATTTAGGGTGATATCTTTTTATCTGTGAGATAGAATGGCGTGGAAAATCACACAGAGACTAGAGTGCAGGTGATAAAAATTGTCTCTATTCAAAACACATTAAGACAGTTTAGAAGTTTAGTGAATGTGGATAGTGAAATGGAAGAACAAGGAAAGGTTATTCTTATTTTTCAACTCTGTATAGCTGGGATGGTGGGAAACTTTAGAATATAAAGAACACAATTTTAAAAGGAGGATTGTTTTATATATTTGATTCTTATACAACGACTGGAAAATCTGCCTATCGCTGAGGTGAACAAATCCAGAAAAGGAGAAGATACAGTTAGGAGGGCATGGAGGAATGGAGAACCATTTCTAATTCTGTTGGTCATTAAGTACATCATATGAGCAAGGACAAAAAGTTTTAAAATGAAGATACGACAAGCAGAATGAAAACTGAATTATTAATGCCTTCCATCCTTTAATTAACTTCACTTAAGACTGTACAAATGCTGAAGGAGAAACAGCATTATCAAGCTTACTTGGTTTCAATATGTATAAATTCAGTCTTCTGGTGCAGCATATGGAGAAAAGGTACGTAAATCTCAAAGGTCAGCTGGAGTCTCCTCTGTTCCTGAAATTAAAACCATATTGGGTTGCATCACTACTTGTCCCGTATGCTGAACTTCAGCTTAAGAAGTCTATTCCTGTGGTCGCCTTTAAGTTGTGTCTACAGCTGCCCTGAGTTTAGTTGCTGGGTAACATGGCAGCATAATGTGTGGAATATGTCTCTTCTTTTGATTTACCTTTAAATTTATCATCTCTTAGTTTATTACATGTGACTAAACATACTGTGGGGTTACATGGAAGGAAAGTATATTGCAGCATTGGAAGTAAATTTAAATGATAATTCAGCATCTCCACCCTTAAAACCAATACTTTAAGATTATTTTGAACAATTATTAAGTTCGCTCACAAAACAGAGATTTCATTAAATGTATGTCCAAAATTCTAGTCTCTCACAGGTGGTAAAATATAATTCAAAGTGTCTGGAGCAGATTACCTGTGTCCTTTCTGAGCTGTGAATCTACCCTTGGGCTATTTGGAACCATTTTCATCTTTTCAGAAGTAACATCTCCTCATGACATCTCTAAATGCTTTTTCAGATGTTTTCAAAAGGTGACAAATGATTATAATGATAACATAAATTCTCACTTGTCTTCTTGCTTCCACTGTGTTGGATCAATGATAGCTGAAATATAGGAAAGTTAAAAGGTCTGCAAGGACTTTTGGTTCTCTGTGCGGTGGAGTGGAGAGAAAGCCTGGGTCATTTGGAGTTAGTTTTCGGGAACAGAATGAGATAAAGGACAAGGTCTAAGCCTGCTTCACAAAGTAGAAGTGAGATGGCAAAAGGCTGATGGAAGTTGTAAGGAAATAAAACGTGTTGAAGAATTTTAGAGAAATGTGGACTACGCACTCCTTTTAAGCCATCTCTTTCTCAAAAAAAGAGATTGGGTTTGTCAGTCGGACAGCCTCCTGGTAACGTGACCAGAACTGCACTTTTTGCAGACAGGACAGCAGACTATTCAACTTGAATCTCAGTTCCAACATTTAACGGCTTGTAATCTTTGACAGATTACTTAGTTCCTGCCTGCCTCGGTTTTCTAGTCTAAAACAATGAGATTATAATAGTATCTACCTCATAAGGGTTGTTTTGAACATACAACTTGCCAATATATGTATGACGCTTAAGGCGGAACTCGCTGGGTGATAATACTCAGTAAGTGTTAGTGATGGAGCTGTTGTGTTTTGTAAACCACACTTTCATTTTGGGCTGTTCGCGGAGTCAAGTGCTTGTAACGTCAGACTTTTTTTTTTTGGTAAATGTTCAATATTGATTATTTATCTTGGTCATTCACCTTAGTTTCACTTGATCTTTTGTAAAATAAAAGTACTCTGACACAGTTTACATTTCTCATTTTCATGAAAAGAAATACTATGGAAAGCCAATAATTCATAATCATAAACTAAGTAGTCAGTAAAATGGCTAAGAAAGTCTATACAATATTTCAGTGTAGTAATTGTAGGCTGAATTAGCTTATAAGTGTTTTCAAGAATTATATAATGTTTGCTAAAGTTTTATTAATTTCCTGACTGTTTTCTGCAAACTGACACATTAGAATTTTTTTTTACATTTTTTATTGATTCATAATCATTTTACAGTGTTGTGTCAAATTCCAGTGTTCAGCACAATTTTTCAGTCATTCATGGACATATACACATTCATTGTCACATTTTTTTCTCTGTGATTTATCATAACATTTTGTGTATATTTCCCTGTGCTATACAGTGTAATCTTGTTTATCTATTCTAGAATTTTTTAAAAACCACTAAGATTTAACTTTAGTTTTTGGAGAATATGACCCATGATGGTCTAATGATTTCTATTTATTAATTCAAAACTTATATAAGTTTTCTTTTACCAAAAACATACTTCCAAAGGGAAATTAATGACCATGTAAATGTCTGTGTTTATTGAATATTAAAGCTTAAAAGACCTAGTTGTAACTAATAAATTAAAAGTTGTACAGACAAAAATGCTTTCATACATTGATAAGTTTTTAAAACATACTTAGTTTTGTGCCTCATTAAGTACCATATTTTTCCAAAATAGATTAATTTTCCCTCAAGTACAAAATCTTTTACCATTTAAATAGAGAAAATTAGTGCTTTAAATTGTCCTGATTATGCTCCTAAAATTTCTCACAACATTGAAATCTATTTTCATAAGTCGTGTTCTTACATAAAATTTCATTATATCAGGTTATTAATAGCAGTATACCTCACATGCTGATTTTTTTTTCCTTTAAGCCGAATATGGAGCTTTGACAAACAAATACCCTAAATTAGACAATATGTCTCAGGGTAATAGATGTACCTTGCAATTTGAAGGCACATCATCCATGCTTTGAATTACATCGAGTTCTCAAAAGAGCTGTAAGAGAAATAAGTTTTATTTAGAACTGTTCATTGGTACATTCATTACAAGAGTTTTGTGATTATAGTAATTTTTTCTTGACTTAATGGAAGATTCATATGAAGAGTTCACATAAATTGCATATTGCTATAATCTGAACGTTTTTCTCCCCCCAAAATTCGTCTGTTGAATTCTTAATGACTGATATGTTGGTGTTAGAAGGCGAGGCCTATGGGAGGTGCTTAAGTCATGAGGGTGGGGCCCGCATGAATGGAATTAGTGTCTTTATAAAAAAAGTCCCCACAGAGCTCCCTCACTTCTTCCACCACGTGAGGACACAGCAAAAAGGGACAGGCTATGAACCAGGAAGAGGGCTCTCGCCAGAATATGACCCCACGGATTGCTTGATCATGGAATTTGCAGTCTCTGGACTTCAGGGGAAAAAAAATCTGTTGCTTATAAACTACTCAATCTGTATGTATTTTGTCATAGCATCCCAGATGGATTAAGAAGTATGTTTATATGGTGTATTCATATGGAGACTAATTCTTGGGTGTATATAAACCATGAGAATAAAGAGATTTGGGATAACTAATCTATGCATTATCAAATGTCATTTCATGTAAATACAGATTTTATAGCACAATTAAATAACCACAATTTATACTATATGATTGTTACTGAAAGAAAGTTTAGATTAGGCCACTGAGAAGAGCAGACAGTTAAGGCTTTTAAATTGGACTTAGGAGAAAAAAGAATAAGCATGGTATTTTGCAGTAGATGTCCTTGCATACTTATATTTTTAAACTATTAGTAAAATAATATATATTTCTTTTGGGAAATAAATTACAGTCAGTGTTTAGGAGGTATGAAAATTATCTTCGGTAGGTGATGGGGTAAAATATGTACTTGACACAAATTTTATTTGAACTTAGTTTCTAAGTAAAATTGGAAGCTAATCTCTCTTGAAGGTATCTCTAGAATTTGCAGCGTCTTGATTCAGAGTGCTACAAAAAACAGATTACACCTCTCAGCTATGCTTGTCTAAAAGGAAAAAAATCTCCTGTTTGAAGAAAATAAGATGGTAGGAAAACATTAAAGTAGCTTTCTCCTCAAGGAGAGTCTTAAAACAGAGGTTTGGTGAAAGCACAGTGTTTGGTGTGTTACCCATTTCAACTTGTTCAAAATCAAATCATTCGAAGGAAAATAGCATGCTAGAAATATCATTATCCAAAAACTGTTAACATCTCATCTAGGCAACAGATGTCTGGCTATATTTAAAGAGTTGTTTAGGAAAGTCATAACTTTTTGAAATATTGAACAATTTCATAAGAACTGGTGACATCTAAGTTACTAAAATCTATTTTTGTCTTATATGTATTTTTGTCTTTGTATATATAACTGAAAATCAGAAGTTCCAAAAATAACATTTCCTACATAACTTAGGTTTATTTTTTCCTTTTCTATTTTTTGTTCTATTTCCTATTAAGATGTCTTTATCTGAGTATTATACCATCTTCCTCTTTTGCAAAGAAGCTCAAGTAAATTCTTCTGTTCCTTCAAACTCCAAATAATAAAGCATTGTTTATAGAAGAATCTGAATAAAAACCTCCAACCATTATGTATAATATTCAGGTAAATTAAAATTAAAATGAATGCTGTAATACATATGCACATATCTGTGTGTGTAAACACACACACACACACACACACACACACACACACAGAGTCTCTGTAATCATGACGGTTTTTTATTTTTTAGAAAATGCAACTAATTCTGGACCTTGTGATTGTCTGTTAAAGCACTGAGACTATTTCAAGGAATGGCAAATACTTGCACCCTTGAATTTTTGTAGTGAATACATGTAGGGATTTTGTTGCATTTTAAGAAAAATTTTCCACAGGTGATCCCAGTCCCAGCTTGATCTATCTTTTTAGCTTTTGCCTTGTATTCTAGATAATAATGAAACTGAAATAGACAGTCACAGGTATTTTAGGGTCTAAGGGAGGGGCAAACATATTCCTTTTCTCTTTGAGGCACAAAGAGAATGAAAGATTAAATACAGCCATGAACTTGAGTTGGATAATCATGCTTTGAGTGGGAGATCTAACTATATTCACCAGTAAGTTTCTAAAACTCAATATTCATAAGAAAAATTACATTAAGAAAACATTTTTTAAAATTTAACTCTTAAAAAGATTGATGTTGAACATCATCGGTACCAATTTTTGTTCTATAGAGAAATGCAGAAGCCAGTCTCATCATCCAATAACCCTTGGACCTAGGGATATTCAAGTACCATGAAAAAGAAAAAAAGAGTAGACCCTCAAAATTCAATAAATCTAGTGCACACAGACAAGATGAGTCTTTATCCAAGTTAATATTTAGAAAAATAAAATTGCTAAAAAGCAAGGTGACTTGTAGAGAAGAGTTTGGTGGCCAAGAGATTATTGTTATTATGATAATATAAAAAAAGCAATTACTATGCACATGAATGAGAAAGTAATCTTCCTTGAATGAATGTAAAGTTTAGTGGAAGAGAAAAGCATTTAAATTACAGTTGTGGTTTAATTAATTTATAAAATATTCATGGGGTGCGACCAGCAGAAAAGGCAGGGGATTTCGAATTAAAGAGAAAGGGGTTGGCTTTCTTTCCAGCCCTTACCCTGCTCCTCCAACTCCACCTGGCTTCTTCCTGGTTGTATACAAAATGCCAAATTGCTTTGATCTTTGAACTTGATTTTCTCAGTGGCCACATTAGTTCGCTGTGGTTGCTGTAACAAATTATCACAAACTTGTTAGGTTAAGCAACATTATTCTTCTGCAATTCCAGAGACCACGAATCCTAAATCAGGATGTCCACAGGGCACTGGTCTCTGTGAAGGCTCTAAGGGAGAATCCTTCCTTGTCTTTTCCAGCTTCTGGTGGCTCCAGGCATTCTTTGGCATGTGGCTGCATAAATCCAATCTCTGCCTCCATCTATGCAAGGCTTTCTCCTGTTCCTCTGTGTCTTGTCTTCTTCTGCCATTTATAAGGGCACCTTATTGGATTTAGTGATTACTAATATTAGTACTAGGTCATTGGATTTATATTATTGGATTTTATCAGATAATTAAAGATCACCTCATCCTGAGATCTTTAACTTAATTACATCTGTAAAAACTTCTTTGCCTGAATTAGGTAACTGTCACATATTCTGGAGGGTTAGAATGTGGAGATATCTTTTGAGAGCCTCTATTCAACCCACTATGCTGACATACAGTAATCCCCCTTATCTGAGGTTTTACGTTTATGGTTTCATTTACCGTTAATCAACCATAGTCTGAAAATATTAAATGAAAACTTCCAGGAATGAACAATTCATCAGTTTTAGATTGTGTGCCTTTCTGAGTATTGTGATGAAGACGTGTGCCCTCCTGCTCTGGACATGAGTCCTCCCTTTGCCCAGTATATCCTGTCAGTCATTTAGCAGATCTCTCATGTATCAGAACCACTGTGGTGGTATCAGAGTGTCTGTATTCAAGTAACCGTTATTTTAATGAATAACAATCCCAAAGCACAAGAGTAATGATGCAGGCAATTTGGATATGCCAGAGAAGTTGTATAGTGCTTCAAGTGAAAAGGTGACAGTTCTAGACTTAACAAAGGAAGAAATTGTACGCTAAGATCTATAGTAAGAATAAGTCTTCTAATCCTGAGATTATAAGAAGGAAAAAAGAAATCTTTGCTCGTTTTGCTTTGGCACCTCAAACTGCGAAAGTTACAACCACAGTATGTGATAAGTGCTTCGTTATGATGGAAAAGGCATTCAATTTGTACCATGAGATATTTTGAAAGAAAGAGACCACATTCACATAACTTGTACTACAGTATATTGTTATAGTTGTTCTTATTTTATTATTAGTTATTGATAATCTCTTACTGTGCCCAATTTATAAATTAAACCTTAGTATAATTAAGTATGTGTGTTGTGTGTATATATATATGTACACACCCATATAGGGTTCAGTATTATCTGTGGTTTCAGGTGTCCACTGAAGGTCTTGGAATCTATCCTCTGAGGACACGAGGGACTATTATATCGGGAATAATAACACTGATGTAGAGGATATGATATTATTCTGGCTAGCATCTCTGTGTATATCCATGCATCCCTTATTTTGAGATTTTTAAATTTTCTGTAGGCCTTTTCTCAATCTCTAATGAGTTCAGCTAGAAATAGGGAAAATACCAGTCCATTCAGAATCTTCTTTGGATACTCTTGAGAGAGTGGTCCTCTATTTTTAAGAATATAGTTTATCAAAGGACAGTACAATCTCAAAAAAAAAAACAAAACAGAGACCATTGTTCTCATCACTTGATTACACCCTAACTCAACAAAAGAGTAAAACACACCAAAGAAATGTCTAAAATAGCACAAATTTCTGAGACCATTGATGCACTCTTGTACCCGCCTCTGTCTCAACTCACCACTCCTGTGCTCATCAGGAATAGAAGTGAAGTGGTTCCCTTCCTACTAGTGTTGCTTGATCTTGAATTTCTGTCAGTTATCATATAAAAAAAACTTTGTAAATTTTAAACAAGGCAATATACACAAAGAACATAGAAAGGGCTTAAGTGTTGTTTTTACCCATGTATTTAAAATTTTTTTACTTTTAGTGGAGGTACTGGGGAAGGAATCCAGGAGCTCCTGCATGCTAGCTATACCCCAATCCCCATACAGTTTCATGGAGGTACTGGGTATTAAATCCAGAGATCACACATGCTAAGCACACTGTATACCACTGAGCTATACCCCTCGCCCTCTTGTTTTTATTTCCTTTATAAAGTGTGTCTATTTCCATTCACATATTTTAGTTTCCTACATTTTCCTCCAAAGTAAAATAAGATCATGATCAACTATTATTTTTTTTTGTTTGTCTCTAGGTTTTTAGACTAATATAAAAGTAGCATACAGAGCAAAGATTTCTGAAAAATGGTATTAATCTAATTAAATGATTCATTGGGATAGATTACCTTTTTTCTTTAGAGGATTTTCCTGCTGGTTTTGTTTAGTGCAGTAAATCTCAAAACTTTATTTGGCTACAAAGAGCAACTGTCTTTGAGAGTGTGAAATACAGACCTGATGGACCTGGAGATTTCTGGGTTGAAGTGGGAATAAGAGCCAGCTTCTACATCTATTTGTTCCTTTCATTAAACACCTGTCAGTAAAAGCCACTGAAGTGCCTCCTCAGTCTCCCTTAATGCACTTGGCACGAAATATGCTGTTCTTTATCAACCTCAAGTAATTGATGTGTATATATGTGTCTGTTTGGTATACAACAAAATCTATCCAGCTAGCAGGAAAATTTATTGCTAGAACAAATACTTTTGAAACAATACTATCATCCTGGAATACATCAAACACCTCAGTTTTTCTTAATTCTGTCCAAATCAGCAATAGATGTGGAATCCTAGCCTTATATTGGCCATCCAAACAATTTTTATATTCACGTAGACATTATTTCAAAATAAAATTCATTTACAAATTCTTTTTTTCCTAAGGTGAAGAGCCATCTTCTATATATTGGTAAAAGATGACATGATTATGTGTAACTAATTGATTATATGACAAAATTGTGACCATGAATTATATATATATATACTTTGCATGGAAACTTTTAATCCAAAATGTAACCTTCTCTACCTAAGGATCTAACAAATATTGGTCTATAGAAACTTACCAATGCATTACCTAAAATAGAGAAAAGCAGTTAAAACTTTATTAATCTCATAGCTAAAGCATATGCAAATCCTATTATCCTGAGTTCCAATTAACCATCGATCTAATAGTTACGACATACAAAAGACCCTGGCAGTTATTAGATTTAGTGAAAATTTATCTTATCTACAATCCTTAAATGAATTACTTGTATGAATCTTGGTGCTTGTAACTCACACAAATTAATCAAGAATTTTAGGTATGATTGTAACTGTTCAGGGGAGATAAGCCTAACTAATCAGTGTTGCCTTTTGAGTAATTCACATGAAAAAATGCTTTATTATTTCTAATCATCAGTAAGGATATAAAAATGAGCATTTTAACATTTTCTACCATCTTGTGGGACCAGTCACGCTCTATATGCAGCCTGGAATGATAATCTATTTGGCTGATTGAAATATATATTGGATATTCATATATCCATGGCATAAAAATGAAACATAATTCTATAGCAATTGTAATGGTTCTGTTTAGAAAATTGTTGAACCCTATTCTGTGTAGTATTAGATTGATTCACTGAGACCGCCAGAGAAAATGCTATGTTTCCTCGACACTGAGATTGAGGTTAAAATATAAAGTCCAAATTTTTCAAAAATATCATTAAAAAAATTTCCTAGAAAATGATTTTTAAATTAATAAACTTTATTCTTTACAGTAGCTTCAGATTTAAAGAAAAAACTGAGCAAAAAATATAGTGTTACCACATATCCCTTACCATACTCCCCAATTTTCCCTATTTTTAACATCTTGCATTAATTAGTGTAGTAATTTGTTATAATTGATAAACTAATGTTAATTCATTATTATCAACTAAAATGCATAGTTTGCATTAGGGTTTACTCTCTATATG
Source organism: Vicugna pacos (assembly GCF_048564905.1). Lineage (NCBI taxonomy): Eukaryota > Metazoa > Chordata > Mammalia > Artiodactyla > Camelidae > Vicugna > Vicugna pacos. The sequence goes on along the minus strand of NC_132994.1, from coordinate 5,537,904 downwards.
GTTCATTCCACTGGCTTTAACAAATATATAATGACGCATATCTGCCATTATGTAGCGTACCAGACAGTAGTTTCACTGTCTTAAAAAAATCTCAGGATTTTCTTTTATTTATTCCTCCTTCTGTCCCCCAAGCCCCTGACAACTACTAATTTTTCAGCATCTCCATAGTTTTGCCTTTTCTAGAATGTCATATAGTTGAAATTATACACACGAAGCCTTTTAAGATTAACAGCTTCTTTCACTTACCAATACACAATGAAGGTTCTTCCATGACTTTTTATGGCTTGATAACTCACGTCTTTCTACACTCAATAATATTCCATCGTATTGGTTACCACAGCGTGTTTCTTCATTCACTTAACTGAAAGACAACTTGGTTGCTTTCATGTTTTGGCAATTATGAATAAAGCTGCTATAAACATTCATGTGCAGTGTTTTGTGTATATGTAAATGTTCAACTCGTTTGGATAAATACCAAGGACTGTGATTGTGGGATCCTATGGTAAGAGTACATTTAGTTTTGTAAGAAAACCACCAACCAGTTTCCCAAAGTGGCTGTACCATTTTGCACTCTGACCAGCAAAAAAAAAAAAAAAAAAAAAAAAAAAAAAAAAAAAAAAGTTCTGTTGTTCTGTGTCCTCATCAGAATTTGGTGCAAGGAATCATCTTTAATGTTTCAATAAATAAATAGTAAATGTAGTTTGCTATACAATCATTATAGTTAATGAGATCCCAACTTAATAAAAAAGCTAAAAAATGAAACCCCAGGTATTTCAAAATGTACTCTTATTTAAAAAAATTTGAAACAATATTTTTGTATATCTTAATTTCAGTCATTGCCTTGTACATGAGGAACCTGGGTATATTTTTTAAGATATTAATGTGAGGATTTTTATTTTTTAACTCAGTTGTCCTTCCTGTATTTGATTTTTGGCTACAGTGTTCATAGATTCTAGAGGGAGTAGACAGAAAAAAAAACAGAAATCATAATAATATAAAACATAAAGTCAGGTAAGGGTAGAGAGGTGCTATTTAAAAGGACTGTTCAGGAATGATTCCCTTAGAAGATAATATTTAAGTAGAAAGCTAAGGAAAACCAGAAGTCTAAATGGAGGTGATTCCAAGCAAATGGATAAGGCTTCACAGAGAAGCCTGGTTGGCTCCTTCTCAGAAGGTATAGTCAGCATATGAAGCTGGAGTCTGATTTGAAGACAGAGACAAAGGAGACTAGTAAGAATGACCAGTCTGTAATGGTCCGGGTGCAAGAAGAGAGACCCGTTAAAAAGTACCTGCTATAGTGCAGACAGGAAATGGGTGTGGCTTGGTCTAGGGAGCAGTTCTAAATTCACTGGAAACTTACATATTTCTGAAGATAAAGGCTCCATGCAATTTTTTTATTAATAATTTTCAGGGCATAGGAGAGCGACATCAAGGAAGACTGCTAAAATCTATACAGAAGTGTGCTTTGTGGAACATGAGAATCCACTGATTTTTAATGAAATTTAGAAATGTGGACATATTAAAATAGAAATGCCCTTTAGAGGTCTCTGTTGAAATATCGAACAAATCATTGGATATGTGATTAAGAAATTCCAAGAATATAATTTGGAAGCCCTCATTTGGACTGACTGTATCAAGGATACACTGTTCTACACAGTAGATATTAGCTTCATGTGACTGTAACATTTAAATTTAAATTAATAAATGTTAAATAGAAATTTTGAAATATAGTTCTTCAGTCACACTAACCATATTCCAAACATTAATAGCCACAGGTGGCTCCTGGCTACCATATTGGACAGTGCAGAACATTTCCATCATCACACTTGAGTCCTGTACACTAGAAGACTGTATCATTTGATGAAAAAGTTTTGCTTTGCTTCCTCTGTATCAGCAGCTGTCACCTGATTAAAATGGAAAACTTTGCTTAAAATTTAAACCATATTGACACTTGGCCTAGTGCATTCCAGCCTCAGAATACTTTAGTTCTATAATGAACAAAAGAAGGAAAATAAATGATGATCTCTAAGCTTCCCCCACCCACTGAAAGACACATAAATACAGCTAAGTTGGCTAAATCAGTTTTACTGTTATTCTTGTTGTTTTAATAAAGAGATTTTTGTGCAAGGAAAAGTATGTGTGCATGTGTGTATTAGAAAAAGTAACATCTCTTGAGTTATACCATCTAGCTTCAAAGCCCAGTTGTGCCTTTTCCCAGCTATGTATACTTAGGCAAATTATTTAAACTCTATAAGTCTTGTTTTCCCCGTGGGTAAAATGGGCATAATAATGTCTCCCTCAGAGTGTTATGAGGAATAAAAGAGCTGATGGTAGCTATAAAGTGCTTGGTAGATGAGATGGCACATAGTAAGTACACAATAAATATTAGCTTTAAAAATATCAGCAGTTATAATAATACTATATAACTATATAAAAATAACGTATTATTTTTTACGTTATACGTTATTACACATATGTTGGAAAATACGTCTTTATTAAATGTTAAGAGAAAGATGTCACACACAAATATACCAGTTGGTACATGACTTCTGTCTTGTAACACTAATAAAAATATTTTACTTTTTTAGAAGCATTAGATGAGCCTAGACAATTAATAAAACATTGATTTTTATAGGCTTTTTTCATTATGCATATAAAAACTATATATTTCCTATGTTTCAATCTGTATTAAAATACTTTCTCTACTTTTAAGATTTTAATACCAGATTTCAAGATCAGTACACATTTCAGCACAGTTTGCCTTCTCCTTCATGTCAGCAATACAAGAGGTTGTAGATAACAAACAGAAGCAGTGTTGAAAAATGGATATAAAAAAAAATTCCAAATTAATTATTGGAATCCTTGATTATTTCTGAATTAAACCTCATGCATGTGCTCTCCAATTTTGTAAGTAAATAAATATCTTACTGAAAGTTGAACTTCCCTCAGTTGAAGCTAGTAGAAGCCTAATTAATTCAGGAGTTATTCTTGCTTTGAGAGTTTATGCCATTTTAAGTATTTATCTGAGTAGCAATTTTCTTTTGTTTGTTTTACTTAGTTGTTTGTTTTGATTACTGCTAGAAATTTAGGTGCCAAATTGATCAATTTTAGGAAAAGGTGATACAATTATTTTTTCAGTTGTGTTTAAGATTCTGAAAAGAGAAGAAGAAAACAGTTTGAGAGGGATTTTTCTGGACAATCCCTTTGGTGTTGCCAGGGAAGCTGATTTAAATTCTGCCGCATAAGTCATTAAGGTGGATATACTTCCTTCTAGTTTTCAGCCATATAATCCTACTTTCATCACCACCAATTTCCCATTTATCCTACAAGTTCACCATAATCTTGAACATTCAAGTACTTATGGTATTATAGAGTAGGTATAGAGTCATCTTTCATATCCATAGGATATTGATTCCAGGACCCACCACGGGTACCAAAACCTACAGATGCTCAAGTCCCCTGTATAAAATGGTGTCGTACAGTCAGGCTTCCATACCTGGGGGCTCCACATCTGAGGATAATCAGCTTCAGATAAAACTGGCAATTATGTTTCCAATGTATCACCCAAATCTTCTGTACTATAATAAGATGCTTGTTTCATCTTTGGATCTTGGCACTCAGTAGCATTATATCAATCTTTGTACTCATTAAGGGGATGATGGTGCTGAAAATTAGGTATTTGGAATAAAAATGGTAAATTTAGAAGAGAAATAGGAAAGATTTTGTATTAGAATAAATTACTTTATATAGCCACATACCAGTAGCTTACCCTATTAAGATTTGCTGTTTGTCAATGTTACATAGTCATTTCTGCTTCGTGGCGTTTGCTTCATGCAATCGTGTAGAAACCTAGGAATTATTTTTTTCCAAGTAGAATGAGTGGTTGAGGTCAGAGAATTTATCTAATGCATCATTCTATGCCCAAAGCATACCTGTTATCTGTCACACGGAAGACATTCAATGATTGTTGGAAGAATAAATACATTATTTATTTCAGATGGAAGATAATATTAGAAACAGAGTTAAAAGCATAAAAATCTTAGTGGAGTGGGAAGGACCAAGGATGGCTGCAGATTCTATTAAGAACTAAAACTGCAAATAAATGTAAGGTTTAAACATTTCCATGTAAATGATGGATGAATTTCCATGATGAATTATGAGTGTTTAAAATTATAAAGGAGATATTATCTAAGGAATCTGATTCTAAAAGAAGTTAAAATACATGATGCTTTTATATAAGTACTGACACATATGTGGATAGGAGCTCAAGAAAAAATAAAATGCAGAGATATTCAGAATGCATGAAATATAATATTTGGAGAAAGATTTTGTATCTTGAACTCTAACAGAATAAGTATTTTGAAATCTATAATGAATATATAAAAGTATTACACTAAAATATTGATAGTTATAAAGATACCCATTCGGGAAATATCTATGTGCCTATAATGTCCTTAACAAGGATTACTACCCCTTATAAAATTTAATTTCTAATGGATATTGATAAAAAGATTAACCATATGATAAAAATAAATATGTGCTTTAAAGATAAATATATGGATATAATTCTAAATGCATGTATGTTTATAATTAAATTTCAGAAAATCACAACCTTTAGTTTGTTGAAATAAGTCTTAATGAGAAAACCGGAACTGATTTAGCCAGGATGTCCTTTAGATTATAAGTTATTAGCAAGTGGTAACTTTATATTTTATATAATTGTGCCTGTAGCATCAGGTGCAATTCCAAAAAAAAAAAAAACAAACCCCAAACCAAAAACCAAACTCAAGCTGTTATTGGTAGAAAGAGTTATAATCCATTGGAAAAATATCAAGAATAAAAATTGAACTAGCGAGGAATTCAGATTGAGAATTGAATTAGTTCCTCAGTAGAAATCACATGGTCATACATCTGTGAGCATTTGAGCAGTGTATATAGAATGACATATCCAATTAACAGATCTTTCCTGATGTTTGTAGATTTATTGCACCTGTTTCTGTCCTAGATTATTATGACTCCAGAAGGTTAAGACTTTTGATTATAAATTAACATTGTATTTACTATTTTTGGATCAAAATCAGTGTAATATTTACCTTAACAGTTGACAACTAAGCCAGAACATAGTATTTTTGATGTATAAATGTATCCCATGCTCCAACATTGCTATTTCTGCTTAAAAATCATCATGTCTCCAAATCTGATATAACCCCCAAAACACGGGAATCCAGAATCCTTGGACATACCATCTGTGCATAGTAAGACTCTCATACCTTTGCCAATGAGTTCCTCTTTTTCCATGTCATGTACAGAGATCCCTTAGGCCTCGTCATTTTATTACATCTGTTCATACTTAGTTGATTGAAAATGACAATGTGTCCTGTGTGAATCCACAAATGTTCCCTAAACTATAAAAGTACACCATAATGTTACTATTATACAGTAACAATAGTTGCCTTTGACTTCTAATTGGCTGAAATGCAGTTTCATGAATCCTTTTAAGATCATCATTCACTGAACAGTCATAAATTAAGCAACCACTACTAGCGTAGCACTGTAGAATTATTTCTTCAAATTGTGATGTTTCACTGCACAAAGTGGGGAGAGCATGATTTATTGCTAAGAGGGGAGTGCTTGCATTACAAGACTTGCTATTGGTTATAATGAGGACAAAACATCTATAGCTAAAGCTTTAACTTACAAAGCGTAACAACTCACTACTGAATTTGAGCCACAGACTGCTCTAGTGAAAGGAGGTTCTTTTATTTCCTTTGTCTCTTTTTTTATTTACATATTACAGTTATAAACTCTCCTGAAAAACAAATGCAAGGTTAATAAGGTCAAAGGTGATTAAGAAGACCAAGTTACCTCTGAGAGTATGGAGAAGAGGTCAAGTGAAAAATATCAGACTTTTTTTCGATTTCCATCAAATCATTTCTCATTTTAAATTCAACAAATAACAAAATAAAGATTGCTATGAAATTTGAGATTTCTGCAGAAAAAAAAGTAATTGTGTTGTTGTGAATCTAAAAAGATAGGTAGCAACAGCTTCTTTATATTGATATTAGTAATGTTGTCTTTCATTGAAACTGTTACTTAATTTCAAAATTTGTGATAATGCAAGGTCTCTTCAGCACAGCGATGGTCAAGTTAAACAGAAGAGAAGGGTACAAGACTCTGGGACACAAAGCTGAATAAAAAATTTTACACATCTAATAGAAGCTCAGATATTTGAACAGACAATTTACAATATGATATGCAACACATAAAGTAGAATTTAAAAAATATTGTCAGATATCAGCATTTTATTAAATTTTATTTGGGGACTTAGTGAAATATTCAGAAAAGAGTTTACTTTGAACTGGAACTTGAATGACTGGAAACAATTGCTAGAATGTTCATTTCTGGTATTAAGGCTCTTTAAGCACCTGGATTACCTCCTTTGCAAAGAAGCAGCAAAAAGTTTCATTTTGTTGTTGGTATTGGTGATAATGGGAAACAATTTCCTAACGCAGGAGTGAGATGGAAGAAATAAGGTAGTTCTCTTACCAAAAACTAAGGAAAGTGGAGTAGCTAGAGAGACATACAAGTAACAATACAGACAGATTTCAGATGGAAGGCATTTGTCCATTTTGGTGAACCTCAACTTTTGATTTTCATTGCCTCACAGCACCTAAGAATGCTAAAAATTTAATTAACAGAAACCTCAATTAAATAGAGTTAGGAGACCAGCAGGGGGAGCTGTCACACCCTGTGAGGATAGCCAAGCCCAACAGGAAGAAGAAAGCCTCCTCTCTTTCCTGGAAAGGACTCAGACAATGGAAAGCCGTGGACTGGTTGTTTACTCCAGCCCTCCCAACTTCCTTCTCCCCACAATAAAAGTCTTCTACTTCCCCTGATATGTGGGGACTTCCTTGTGGCTCTCCATGGTTGCAAACCCCCAATTGCAATTATCTGCTGATCCCACATAACATCATCTTTGCTGAGAAATATGTGCAGTCTGTCTGTTCAAGGTCACCAGTTCAAGAACCAGAGAAGATCCCCAAAGGCGCTGGGGCTGGTGAAGGAGCATGTGGTACCCACAGCTGAGCCCATGTCACTCACGGTTGTCCCTGCCAGCTCTGGTGTTCACAGTACGTCTTTCTCTGGGACCCGAGCTCATGCGCTCATGTGTTTGAAGCTCTCCAGGCTTTATTAGGAATCTGTTTTACGGTTTCATCTTTTTGGTTAAGACCTCGTTCAGTATGTGAGTCCTCCTTTGGCTCCTTGGTCTGATTTCAAAATCAGACTCTTTCAATCCAAAGTGGCTGAAAATGCCTTTGGACATGACTTTGGGAACAGGGGCTGCTTCACTGAAGCTATGCCAGTTTTTCAGGCTGTGGCCTTTTCCTTTAGGATAGACTATTCTCTGAAAATTAGTTGTAAAAGCCTTTAGCCCGGCTCCTTTCAGACCACACTGTTTCCTTACAGTTGGTGATATTAGCGTGCAAGCTGTGTGAATTGAGCTGTTTGTGCTGGAAGGTGCTTAAGCTGTTTAAGGTTGTTCTTTTCTCTAGAGTAAACCTTCTGAGGAAAGGAACTCCAGTTATCCAAATATTTTGAGGATGCCCATCCAAGGAATGCCAATTTCGAGTTTAAAACCTTATTCAATTTAGGTCAACAACAGAATACAAAATTCAGAGCATTCCCAAAAGCACAGACTTACAGAGAACCCATCTCATATCAAGATGACAGTATTAATGTTGAGCAAAGCGCAAACCTCTCCACTTTACTCAACCAGAGAACACCAAGGAAAAGTGACTTTCTCAGACTTTAATGCTGGGAGGAAAAATAAAACAAAACAAAACAGTGTTCTGAATGTGTTTTCTCATTTAAAAAAAAATAGTGCTTAAAACACTGAGCATTTAAAAAAAATCTTTTACCTGGGGCTGGTCATGCCTTCGACTTGATTAGAATATAAAAAGGGAAAAGGCCAGGTGGAACATGGCTGGCCTGAGGCTGGTGGCATCCTGAGAGCAAAAACCATTGTCAGGTGTCTGAAAGCTTAACTACTCACCATCTTCGCTAATTACCCAGATGCTCAGAGACACCTGAACAAGCTTGAGGCTGGCACTGGATTGTTGGAAGGAGAAGAGGGAATTCTGTTTATTTATTTCAGATACTGATTTTTCTTGAACACATACTATAGATGTAGTCCTGTATCTTTGCCACTTGTCACTGATGAATACCAGCACGATGATTTGACTTCTATTAAAATAAGTATATGAGGAGGGTACAGCTCAGTGGTAGAGGGCATGCTTAGCATGCATGAGGTCCTGAGTTCAATCCCCAGTGCCTCCATTAAGTAAGTAAGTAAGTAAATAAATAAATAAATAATTTTAAACCAATCAATCGATCTAATTACCTTCCTCCCATGAAAAATAATTAAAAATTAAAAAATAAAACAAGTATAAGCTGATTCAGTTTAATTTTGCAGGTTTGGTAAAATTTAACTCGGACAAGAGTACACTATGCATGTGTCAAATAATTCCAGCAATGAATATTTGTTTATTAACCATTTTTTATTTATATTTTATTTATTGAGTAATTTATCTTATTTATAATCCATAACTTGCTGCCCAAGGCATTTTACCAATCTTTATAGAAGTTACTTACAATTAATATTAACAGTTATAGGGACAGTAAGAAAAAAAATAACAATTTTAGATCAATATTGACCAACTGTAAAATTTCAGTAGAGATAATTAAGCCATAAAGCATTATACAACTGTTATTCTTGAGTAATCATTTGGATGTCAAGCTTCTTGGTATTTAATGCTTCCAGAAAACTTGCATCTCAAGACCTATGAGGGAAAAAGAAGGAGTTTTGGTTCAGTGTCTTTGTCTGAATGAAGCACTTCTGTTTCCAGAAAGTAAACTCCCTGGCCCATTGCCCTCTGCCCCTGCTTTCCTGGCATGAGTTCTTTCCACCTAGATCAAGTCAGACCCTCTCATTCTCTGAATTTAGGACCTGCTTATCATTTTTTTCCTATATATTTCCCACTGATTCTTTCACAGAAATCCACATTTTTTCAGTGTTTAAAACTTACTCATTTCCCTCCCTTTCTCCAAATACATTATTTTCTTTTTTTACTATATGTTAGTGTCAAATCCTCCTTGCTAGTTACCTTATTTTAGAAGTAATCTCTTCCCTTTCTTTCCCCAAGACACCACATTAAACCAACTGCCAATACTGTTTATTTTGTTTTTTACTTTATTTTAAAGAAGCACACTTTTCTTCTTTCCAAGTGTCAGTACTCTAGTTCTAAACATCGTCTTTCTTTGAGTCCATTCTTGGACACCTTATACACATCCTCTAGTAGCCCCTAAGAGGATCTAAGGGGGGAGACTTTGCAAGTCTCTTCCAGGTCTAGAAATCTCAAATGGACCACAACACTTACTCCATAAAGCTATTTAACATGACATGCAACATCAACCATGCCCAGGGTTGAAATCCATCTTCTGCCCTAATATTCTGCCACTCCCTTCAATCTATGAGAAAACCAGATTTCTCTTATAGTTTCTCATACACAATAAGATGTAGTTTTTACATGCATACCTTTGATTTTGCTTTTCCTTTGTTACAATTCTCTCCCTCCACTCCCCCAACAGCTCCTCCCCCCTCTGCCAAGGGAAGCCCTTCTCATCAACAGGTCTCCACAGATAATTACTCCTCTAAGAATCAATTTATAATCTTCCAGGAAGGTAAGCACCACTCTACTGCCAAATGCATTGCTCTTCCATTGCCCTTAACTTCATAAATACATAATATTTGTCTATCTCACCAATTGGACTATGATTTATTGTGGCTAGTATTTAAGTCATTTTCTTCTTTATGTCTTCTTAAATAGTCAGACATTTCAGTACTTTTTTATAGTTTAACAACTTTATTTGAAGCATATGAAAGTATGGTAAATGGCACACATTTAAAGTATATAGACTGACGAGAATTAATCATCACTACACCATCACCAACACCATAATTACGACTTTTTCATCACTTGCCAAAGCATCTTTGTGTCCCTTCGAAATCCATCCCTCTGTCTACCCTCCTCTCTGCCAGATTAGTAACATAGAGTCACCAAAATACTATACTTTGAATGAGTCGATGAGAAGTGATACCTTTGTGTACTTAGTATGACTAAATTTCTGCATTTGAATTTGAGTTCATTACTTATTTGAAATGCGATATATATAACTTGTAAAATATATTCTGCTCACACATATTTTATTTTGCATAGGACATTCCAAAAATTGCATGTCTTGTTATTACTCATTCTGCTCATTTCACTAATGTATGTGGTTTAAATAAATTATTAGTACCTGAAATAGCGTAAGTATATTATTCTTTCAAGCTTTTATTTGTAAGCATTGAGAGCTTAACCCAATTTTAACTTTACTTTTTTTCTTTAATATGATTTACCAATCTGTATATCCCTATGAATACTCGTACTCTTCACAATCGTGAGGGTTTGGAGATCTTTGAGACTCTGTATACCTACTGTTAAAGGTAATCTAGTGAATCCATATTCCCGTGGGATAGAGATCGGATAAATCCATAAACAAGGTGGTATAAGCCATGCGATCAGGTAAGGGATTAGTGCCGTGCAAAGGAAGGTGGCCCTGAATTACTCAGCAGCTAGACAGCCACATAAAAATAACATTGTTACAATACTATTAGCTAAGCTACAGACTTTATCCAAAATGCCCAGTTTTTCCACTCATGTAATTTTTCTGTCCCAGGATCCACTCCAGAATCTCATGTTGTATTGTGTTGTCATGTCTCCTCAGTTCAATTTAATCTGTAACAGTCTTTCCATCTTTCCATGTCCTTCACGACCTGGACACTTTGGCAGATCTCAAGCCAGTTATTTTGTAAGATATCCCTCAAATTGGATTTGTCAAATATTTTCTCATGATCAGACTGAGATTATGCATTTTTTTCTCAGAGTGTCCCCACAGTGATCCTTCCTAGTGTAGCTGTCAAAGGGTCCACATCACATGTTACTGATATCTTACTACATTTGATGTGACCCTTGATCACTCATGAAGGTGGTGTCTGCTCAACTCCTCTACCGTAATGTTACCATTTCCCCTTGGTGATTAAAAACTTCTCTTGTGGGATATATTTTGATCTTATGGAACACTGTATTCTTCTCAAACTCACATTCACTAATTTTAGTATTCATTGGTGGGTCTTGCCCGCAACAGTGATTACTGCTATGTTCTGATGGTAATTTTCTACTTTCCCTACTCTTCTATTCATTAATTGGAATACGTCTGTAAAGGAGAGATTGTTTTTCTCCCTATGTTAATTTATTTATATTATTCAAATTCATGGATAGTGATATTATTTTGCAAGCTAGGATATGATGATACTGCTATTTAATTTGCTGCTAAACCTATTCTGGCTTTAGCAACTGAGTTCACTTTCAAGTTGCCTAGTACGCACTTTCAATATGCCTCCATATATTTTTGAAGACTTCCTTTCTTTACTATGCTACAAGATGTTTCTGACTCACTCTGTTTTTTTCCTGTCTCAGTCCTGGAACCAACCAGTTCTCAAAAGGAACTATGTTTCCTTTTATTGGAAAATGGAACTTAGAAGCCAAGAGCTGGGATCTTTACATGCTCCATGATCATTGCTATTCTGATGTAATTTTTCTGAGCCTTCAGTGGATAGAGCTAGGAAATAAAAGTATGGACAATAACTCATACATATGCACATTAATGCATATGTGTACCTGTGTTTATTTTATTAAGTGAATGCTAGTGTTAACAAAACGAGTTGGAAAGTTCATTCTTCTTCTACTATTTGGAAGAACTGGGTAGAATTGATATTATTTTATTTTTAATTGGTTGATAAAGTTCACCAGTGAAATATTCTGGGCTTGAAGTTTCCCTGGAGAGAAAGTTCTTCAGTAAAGATTAAACTTCTTTAATAGGTATGTCACACACATATTTTAGGCAAGAGTTGGAAGGCAGAGCAGAAACAAACAAATAAAATGTTTCTTGGCTGGCTGTCTCAATTTTAGGAAACATTTTCAGAAATCCAACACAAGCAACTCAGTTTATATTTCATTGAGCAAAAGTTTCATAAGCTTGTCTAACTGCAATGACAGCTAGGAAATGTCATCTTTTAGCTGGACACATTGTCACAGAGAAAAGGATCTTGTTACTAAATAGGAAGGAGAGAATGACAGTGGTGACAATACTAGAGTTTCTTCCCATAGTAATAATACTAGCAATCCTTGTAGTAATTGACTAAATAAGGTAGAGGGCCATATTAACTACAGGGGCCTGAAGTACCAATGGCTCAATTCGTTTTAATTGTATTTTTTATTGAAGTGTAGTTGATTTACAGTGTTAGTTTCGGGTATAGCACAAAGTGACTCAGCCATTCAAATACATATATTGTTTTTTCAGATTCTTTTCCATTGTATGCTATTACAAGAAACTGAATATATATAGCTCCCTGAGCTATTTAGAGCATCCCTGTTGTCTATCTGTTTTATATATAGTAATGTGTATATTGCACCCCAGCTAAAAAGAGTCTATCGGAGAAAAAGAGAATAAAGATTGAAAAAAGGCTAGGACAGAAAGCAGACTGGAGTGGGGTGCCCACATTGGGAGTTTGAAAGTTAAGACTGAACAAACAAAATTAAGGCACTAGGCCATAGAGATAAGGACTCGTTTTATATTTTATATTTTTGATTTGAGACAAATAATGGATGATCTACTTCGAACAGAGTAAGGGAGGAGAGAGAACACCACATCAACACATCCAGGTGCGGGTAGAGTATCTCTGATGCGCCCGAGCTCCGCTGTCGTGGGATGGAGAGACCTGAACTCTGATCCAGACTCTCCTCAGAGACATGCTCATTTTGATGGACCCACTCGCCATTGCATTTGAAGAATATCTGCGTGGCTGGCCTAGCTTTGCACTTCAGTGTGATGGGGTTGCTCTTGATGATATGAGCATCATCTGGCTCCTCTATTAAGTGAGGCAGTGTCCCAGGAGCTGACGGGATGGATTCAGGGAGGGCTTCACCATTGTCGGTTCACGTCTTGACTCCGGGCCCCTTCCTCCTCCGTCAGGTTCCCCTCACGTCTCGGCACCGGGACCGCCTCCTACGCTCCCCTCTGACGCACTTTTTTTTGGGGGGGGGGGCGCCAATGCTGTTATTTATTGCGCAGAATGGGGGTGCGGGGGGGCTGCTGCCTCGGCTCACCAGTACATTAGTCACGACGGCGGGGCCCCTGGCCTCGCCCCCACGCCCGGGCATGGCCAGGACTGCCGGTCCTCCGGTGCTGAGGGAGCAGGTGTGCCTGCTCCAGGGAGGTCACCGCGGACGCGTGTGGACAGGGACCGGGCTGGTTATTGCGTGAGCGCGACGGGGGGCAGCGGGAAGCCGGCGGGCCAAGTATTGCACTTAAAAAACAATCCTCATCGGACGCGGGCCACCTACGGGGACGAGGTGGGCAGGGTTCCACAGCCATCTCCTCGGCCACAGGCCGGCCCCTGCCCCGGCCCCGGCCCCGGCTTCACAGTTGGGGAAACTGAGGCACCGAGGTGCAGGGAGCCCCCTTGCAGGCACGCAGGCCGCAGGGGGCGGGGCGACGAGGGGGCGGAGGGGGCTGCCCGCCGGCCCAGGCCGCCTGTCCGCCCGTCCGACTACAACTACCTACGTCTCCTCTATGGCTTCGGGGGCGGGCGGCCTGGGCTGCGTGCGCAGCGGCACGGCTCTGGTCTGGACGACAGCCCCCGCCAGCCCCGCCCGGGCCCGCGGGGCGGCGCGCGAGGGTCACAAGGTGGACGAGAGGCGTGAGCACGCAGAGTCCAGCGGCTCGAGGCCGAGGCCGCAGGCCCGGGGCCAGGCGCACCGTGGGGCAGCGAGGGCCGCGAGGTGGCCAGCGGCTGCGAGGCGCGGCTCAGGCGGCGCGCAGGCAGCGCGGGCCCGGCACGGGGCGCAGCAGGGGGGCCCGGCGCGCCGTAGGGTGCGGTCCGCTGCGCCCGGAGGCCTGGCGGTGGGCGCGGGCCCGGAGGGCAGGCGGCGCACGAGGCGCAGCGAGCCAAGCGCCAGAGGCCCCACGAGCAGGCGCGCCACCTGCGGGCAGAAGCTCATGGCCACCGCCTGCTGCAGGGTGGCGATGGCCGAGGTGACCTGCGGCGGCGGTGGTGGCGGCGGGAAGAGGCCGACGCGCTGGCCCAGCTCGGCCTGCTGCACCATCTCGCGGCCGTACTTGACGATCTCCTGGATGATGGCGTTCTGGTTGTTGAACGTGCCGGAGTTGAGGTCGTGCTGCACTTTGTGCAGAAGAATCGAGTTCTTCTTGCCGATGCGGTCTAGGCGGCCAATGGCGACAGTCTCGAAGGCCCGCCGCATCACGGGGTATCCTACTCCTCCAGCGCTTCGTTGAAGTTGTCCACACTCAGCGATTAGAGGCGGCAGTAGGTGTCCGCCCGCACCTGGCAGTGCGCCGGCCCCGCGTCAGCAGGGAGACCTCCCCGAAGTAGGAGCCGTCGGCCCGGCTTCATCTGCTTGTTGCCCTTGGTGAGCACGCTGACCCCACCGTGCTGCATGAAGTACATCTTCTTGCCGACGGTGCCCTCGCAGATGATGTAGTCCCCTGGCTGGAAGACCTCGAACTGGAGTTTGGTCAGCATGGCTGTGACAAAGTTGGGGTCGGCGTTGGCAAACAGTGGCATTGAGGCCACCAGCTTGTGGCAGTTGAAGTTGACAATCTCCTCCTGCAGCCCCCAGTGTTCAGAGCAGCACTATTTACAGTAGCCAAGACATGGCAACAGCCTAAAAGTCCACTAACAGATGACTGGATAAAGATGTGGTATATATATACACACACATAATTAAATATTATTCAAGCATAAAAAGAAATAAAATAATGTCACTTGCAGTAACATGGATGGACCTAGAAATTGTCATATTAAGTGAAGTGAGACGGAGAAAGACAAACACCATATGATATCACTTATATGTAGAATCTAAAAAAAAAGATACAAGTTTTACTTACAAACCAAAAATAGGCTCACAGACATAGAAAACAAACTATGGTGACCAAAGGGGAAAGGGTGAGGAAGGGATAAATTAGAAGTTTGGAACTGACAGATACACATTACCAATGGATTAGTCTTGATGAGATGCTCAGTAAATATTGAAAAATAGTAAACTGTGGCATAAACTTTACGTAAAAGTAGCTTTGTGAATCAAAATTGCTTTGTGACACTATGCAAATGAATGAGAAATTACAGGACGAAAATCTAGCCCAAGAAAACATAGCTAGCAGAGCCTTTTATCTAAACAACCACCAAAGTGGTGACCCCAAAGCATAAGGTAAGAATTAATTTATCCTGCATATTGGATCGGTTTCCAGTAGAGCCCTCTGGCACAAGACTTATCAGTCAGGGAAGACAAGTGATTATCCATGCAAACAATGAATAGATCCTCTCAAAATATTATATTGCAGAGACTGGAAATCTGGAATGACAATTTCTTACTCTCTTTTTATGCTCAGTGTTTTGAAATGTCATGATGATATGCTTTGATAGAAGTCTTTTTCTTCACATTGCTGTGGACTCAGTGGGCTCCTTCAGCACTTCGATCTTTTATTATTACTTTGATAATTCCCTCTGTTTCTTTTATCCAGGGATTATATTATTTCAATATTGTACCTCCCAGCAGATCTGCTAATTTATTGCTTCTCTAGTCTTCAATTTTACATTTTTTTTTCCTTTTTCTTCTTCTTCTTTTTTTTTTTCTCTTAGGAAATGGCCCCAATGTAACTATCAATGAAACTCAACTTTTCTATCATATTTTAAAGTGTTATATTATACCTACTTTTACTATTATTTATGTATATAATTTTTATTTCTGAGGCTTTGTGTTTTATTTTGCAAGACACCCTACTCTTGTTTAACAGGTATAATGTCTCATAGTTGAGGATATTTTCTGTATTACATAAACATGTTTCATTTTATCTTGCTCTCTGTATTTCTCTGCTGTATATTAGTTTACTTTTTTTGTCTCTATTGTTTGCAGAATCTTTTGGAATGCTCATTTTTTGAATATATATTTGAGAGAGTCTTTGCTTGCTTTCATAGGGTTTGTCAATGGTGTCTAATATTAAGGTGATTTAGTGGGAATTGACCATTTCGTTAAAGAATTCTCAAATATTAGCGTTGGTAGTGTCTGGTTCAGCTTTTCCAGAAGGAATTCTTTTATTAAGAGGGGTTTTATTAAGAGGAGTTTGAAGTTTACAGATAGCAATTTGGAAGCTAAATAAGAAAGACCATTGGGTTCTTACCTTTCAATTTCCAACTCAACATTTTTTTGTTCCCTTCTTTCAGCTCGGCATGCTTTCCTGTAGTTCAGGACTTCTTTTGTTGAAGCTCCACTAACAATAATACATTCTGTCTTCTGTTACTGTGGAGTGGGCCATCACTAAGCATTCAGGTTGGAGAAAGTGCATTTGGAATCCAAATGTAACTTAAATTATCTTCCCACCAATTCTCATCTTTTTAGTCCCATGAAATGATGCATTTCCAAAGACACCATTGCTTAAATACTTAAGACATTCTTGAATTTTCTGACATAATTTTATATATTTTGACTTTCTTGACGTTCTCATTTGAAGAAAAGAAGCAGCTTTAATCCTAAGTCAGCTATTACACATCTGTCTGCAGAGCATCAAAAACAGTTAATTTGACATCACTCATCTATTGTGGTCATCTCAAAATTCTCCTTGTCTTTATCCATTTATACTAGTTTTATTCTATAATAATCATAATAGTAGGATTTGAAAATAGAATGGAGACATGCTGTTTTAGTAACCATCTTTAACTGCAGTTATGAATAGATGTGATTTTATTTCTTACTAATTTTTTCCTCTTAAGTCTTATATCAAGCAGCAATGAAGGCAGTCTGGGTTTACTGTCACAGAAGCATGAGAAAAATGGTGAAAAAATAGTCATTTCTGTCTTTATAAACTCCCTGAAGAACTTCCTGATGGTTTTAATGATTATTTGTGGGAGAATATTTTGCATCTCTTAATTTTAGCTCTTCTATATCAATAGATCAAATATATTCTCTAATTTGGGTTTATAAAAGTGCATGTTGGTGTAATTCTCATTTCTCTTGGCTAAGGATTAGTACAATTTGTAAGACTGTGAAGGGAAAAGGGAAATTAAAAACCATATATAATAGATGTAGGTGCTGTTAGAGTGTTTGAGAAAGAGTGTTTGTGGCTGGTTTCCTTTAAGCCTTATTGTCAAAAGGGCAAGGATATGATACAACTTCTAGGGAAATTTGGTGAAATCTGAGGATGAAGAGGATTTTGTTTCTTGACTCTTACTAATTCTCCAGAAGGTGAGACCTTCAGAAGGAGAGGAACATGAGATGGACCTGTTAGATAGTTAAATAAGCAGGGAGCACCAGGCAGGTAAGTGGAGGAGACAAAGGATGATCTGGAAGATAATGTTATGCTCACGTCCAGCATAAAGAGAATTTACTTCTAAATGAGTGCCAGCAAGAAACTGGTTAGAACCTGACAGCTACAACTGTGAGGTCGTGACAAGGACCTAACCAGACATGACCCAATGCTCATTATAATGTAATTAGCATTGTGGTTTGGGCCCCCTCCCATACGTTTTTCTGTGTGCACCATGGGTAAGGACATGCCCAAAGAGGAGAAACATGATTGGGCATTCTGGGGCAAGAGTCATCAGTCAATCAAAAGACTACCTCTAAGTGAGGTATAAAAGAAGGGGCAAACAGAGACCACCACTTTTCCTCCCTTGGGTGAGCACACTTCCCATTCTTGGAGGTGTACTTTTCCTTTGTTGAATAAATCTTTTAAAATCTTTCACCACGCAATTCACCATCTCTCCACTATAAACTCATCTTTCGAGTATGACAAGAACTGGGGTATTTATTTTTTGGGGGGAGTAACAGAATGAATAAAATAAGATTAAAGTATAACTCCCAGTGGACTAAGAACATCAAGGCGCATTAGGGGAAATGGAATACGCCCTATAAATTTACTCAGTTAGTATACTTTTTGCCTACCTGTGCCCAAAACAAGATTTAGCAAGGTTATAAACATAAACATTTAACACACACACACACACACACACACACACACACACACACACACACACACACACACACACACACACCCACCCACCCACCCACGCTGATTCTCTTATTTTGTAGTCCTTTGGGGATACTTATTCATAACCTTTTTACAAAGCTCTAATTAACTCTTCACCAGTTTAAAGAGGCATGTGACACAGATGGGAGCAGGGACCGCAGGGAACAGGTCCATACAGTAACCAGGCAAGTGGGCAGTGGCCCCTAATGGGGCGCCCACCTCTTCCCTGAAAGATACGCAGAGTTTAACAAGGCTTTTCCTCAGAGGCCTTCACTTCGCCTGCTGTTACACACACACACACAGGCTAGGTGAAATAACACGATGCGGGATAAAAGAAGAGCCCTGCCACAATGTAATTCTCTAAAAGCCAGGTTTTAGGCTCTGTGGGAGGTTAAGAAGAAAGCTCTTTTAGATCACAAGAGTTAATCTTGGGAGCTCCATTTTCAACATAACAAATCGATGATGCCTGCCTTTTTGACTTCTTTATAAGGTTAATACTGGTAATTTTTTTTTAAAAATCCAGAGAAAACAGAGAGTACTTGAAAACCCACGTGAGCTTCACCAGAATTTAAAAGAGAGTCTGTAGAACAAGGCTACATAAACAAGATATTTTCATAAATATAACAGCGAAACGAAGATTATGCAATTATGTCTAAGATTGTCTTTATTTTCTGAATGTTTTCTGGAAGAAATCAAAATAAAAGATTTTATTTGCTGATTTTTCTTAAAGGTATTATCTACAATGTATTTAGGGAAATCTACCAATGTACCTGCATATTTTTATAATGGTCTAATTATGCCTTGAGATTATAATTTTTACCCAGAAAGGGGAAATCATTGGTTCTTGTCTCACTCAAAAGAGAAGAATTAATATGGGAGACAGAAGTGTTGTGTAGCCAAAGACTTTAAAGATTTTATTCGCAAAGGGAAGGCACACCTATAAGCAAGGGAGGCAGACTGACCCAAGGGCAGATAGCAGTGGTCTTTGTTTGCCCACTTCACTTACACCCTCGCTTAGAGGTGGTCTCTTGATTGACTGACGGCTCTTGCCCCTGGCGTGCTTAGTCATGCTTGGCCCCTTTTGTGCATGTCCTTACCTGTAATACACACAGAAAAGCCCACAGAAGAGGGGCCTAAACCACAATCATAATTATATTACAATGAGCACTGGGTCGTCTCCAGTTAGGTCTTTATCACTGCTGCACAGTTGCAGCCATCTGGTCTCAACCAGTTTCTTGCTGGCACTCGTTTAGAGGAAGTAATGTCCCTTATGCTGAGGCAAGCATACTGACCGCCATCTTCTGGACCATCCTCCCTCTCCTCTACCTTATCTGTCAGGATCTCCCATTTATCTAACTGCCTAATACTTTTATTTTGTTTCTGCTCATTGTTAATCAGGTTTAGTAATACTGAAATATATATTGATAAATGGTTTAAACTTTTCGAGTCATGCTTAGTTAAGAAGAAATTTCTTATAACATTTAACACTTTGAAGATTATGTGTAAATAAGAATTGAGATTATTCTAAAGAGTACTGAAAATACCAGTCTTTTGTTTATTTTAGTACAATCTCTTAAAGATTGACAACTATGATTCCCAAAAGCCATGTATATGCTTACAAATTAATAACTTTATTTTTCTTCAAAAATGTATGATTTGTTCTCAATGGAGAAATTTAAGTTATATGTCATATGATTACCAGTAAAAAGAGAAAAATCCAAATGAAATGTCTTTACTCTCAAATTTCAGATAAAATAAATATTTTATTAAATTTTCAATGAGAAAAGTATACATTTACACTCAGCTCTGATGTACAGACTCCACTTTGCTACACAAGGAGATAAATGTAAAATTAAATGGAGTACAATAAAATTATAAACCATTTCCTATACTTAATTCAATCAATCAAAAACATGGACTGAGAACACTGTATGTCTGAAGTATAATTGGGGTAAAGTCATGGATTTACTACAAAAAAGTGTGCTAAGTAATGAGTAGAAGAAAACTCATATGCATAAAAAATCAGCAATTTAACAAAAAGCCTTTTAAAACAGATATGCAAAGAAATGCTAAACTTGAGTCTTGAGGAACATCATTTCCATCAGAGAATCTGAAAAAAAAATTATAAGGGAGAACTCATTGATTCAAAGCCTAAATTTTAGGTGATGAAATATTAGTAATTTTTTGAAAAATCATAGAGGAGGAGAAATTATAGATAAAGAAAACCCTTATCAATAAACTGAGGGCATGCATAGTCAAACAAACAAATCAAATGAACAAAAAAACCCCGAAAAACTTGGCTGCAGTGTAGACATGTAAAAAAGGAGAAAAAAAGAGTATGAAAAGAGTATTAGGAAAGTATGCAAGGCTAAGAAATTAAGAGATAAGAAAAAAAAGAAATTATGAGGTAAGGAAATGTTGAGTTCAGAGCTGTAGTTTGGAGAGATTACTTTGGTAGCAGTAAATGTGGGAGTAAATTCAAATAAGGTAAATATAGGGCCTGAGCCAAAGTGGCCAAGAAATGAATAAAAAGATGTAACTAAGATGTTTTAAGAACTGATTTTTTTATTTGTGTGTGGGGGGGGGTGTGAGTGTCATTCAGGGATAACTATCGTTTTGCATTTAGGTTTATTTGGAGAGAAAATAATGTTTACATTTTTGTATGTTTCTTTAACATACGTGTCCCATAGAGATATGGACCCTCATTTTTAGTATTGATAGGGACTAATTTATTTCTTAATTAACGTAGCTTTGTTTTATAACACTATACACACTTCAAGTGTGCAACCTCCTATTTCTACTTCTGTCTGCACTACAGTGTGCTCACCATCATAAATGTATCCATCACCATGCAGGTGATCCCCTTCACCCATTTTGCACTCTCACCTCGCCCCTTCCCTTCTGGTAACTACTGCTCTGTTCTTAGTATCGATGTGTCTGTTTTCGTTTGGCTTGGATTGTTCATTTATTTTGTTTTTTGTTTTTGTTTACTTTTTATATTTCACATTTAAGTGAAATCACGCGGCATTTGTATTTCTCTCTCGGACTTAGTTCCCTTGGTACCATATCCTCAAGATCCATTCGTGCTGTTGCAAGTGGCACAGTTTCATTTTCTTATGGCTAAGCAGTGAATCTACTTTGTTTGTGTATGTGTGTGTGTAATAAACCATACACACACATAAAACATAATCTTGATCCATCCAGCTGTTAATGGACACTTGGGTTATTTCCATACTCGGGTATTGTAAATAATGCCGCCATGAACATGGGGGTGCGGATACCTTTTCAGATTAATATGTTCACATTCTTTTGATAAATACTCATGAGTGATATAGCTAGATTATATGGTATTTCTATTCTTAATATTTTGAAAAATCTCCATACTATCTTCCATAGTGGCTGCACTAATTCTCATTGCTACCAACAGTGTATGAAGGTTCCTTTTTCTTCACATCCTCACCAGCACATTATTTATTGCCTGTTTGATAATAATTAGTCTGACAGGTGTAAGGTGATACCTCATTGTGTTCTTTTTAGTTTTTTAAACATTTTTTATTGATTTATAATCATTTTACAATGTTGTGTCAAATTCCAGTGTAGAGCACAATTTTTCAATTATACATGAACATATATATATTCATTGTCACATTTTTTTCTCTGTGAGCTACCATAAGATCTTGTATATATTTCCCTGTGCTATACGGTATAATCTTGTTTATCTATTCTACAATTTTGAAATCCCAGTCTGTCTCTTCCCACCCCCACCCCCACCCCCTTGGCAACCACAAGTTTGTATTCTATGTCTATGAGTCTATTTCTGTTTTGTATTTATGCTTTTTTTTTATTGTGTTTTTGATTTTCATTTCCCTGGTGACTAGTGATATTGAGCATCTTTTCATGTGCCTGTTAGCTATCTTTATGACTTCTTTGGGAAAAAGTCTATTCAGGTCCTCTCCCCATATTTTAATATGGTTGTTAAGCTTTTCTTGATGTTGATTTGTATGAGTTTTATGGATATTTTTCACATTAAACCTTCATGGGATATATCATTTGCAAAAAACGTCTCTTATTCAGTAGGACGTCTTCTGGTTTTATTGATGGTTTCCTTGGCTGTGCGGAAGCTTTTTAGTTTGAAGTAGTCAGGTCTGTTTATCTTTGCTTTTGTCTCCCTTACCTGAGGAGACATATCTAGAAATACATTGCTAAGACCCATGTGGAAGACTGCTCTGCCTGTGTTTTCTTCTAAGAGTATTATGGTTTCAATTCTTACATTCAAACCTTCCATTTTGAATTATTTTTTTTTTCCATATGATGTGATACAGTCTTCTATAGTTTCTGCACGCAGCTATCCTCTTTATTGAAGAGACTATCATTCTTCCATTGTACATTCTTTGCTGCCTTGTCCTAAATTAATTGTCTATATAGGCTAGGCTGTATTTCTGGAATCTCAATTATGTTTCATTAATCTATGTATCTGGTTTTCTGTCAATGCTATGCTATTGTGATTTCTATGGCTTTGTTACATGGTTTGAAATCAGGGAGTGTGTTACCTCCAGCTTTGTTCTTTTTCTCTCAAGATTGCTTTGTATATATATTTTTTGTGATTCCATATAAATTTTAGACTTTTTTGGTTCTATTTCTGTGAAATTAATTTAGTAAAATGGTGGGTATAAGGGGAGCAAAGAGTGAGGATGGAAATTAAAATGACATACAGATGTTTTACTAGAAATGCATCCACTAATATCTATGTGAGGCAGCTAAGATTAAGAATATGCATTTATATACCTGATATGCTACCCAACCTTCAGCTCAACCCAGAATATTTGACCAATTCAAAGAAAATGCACTTAACATTGTCTTCTCATTTTCTTCCATATTCAAATGTAATTCCTTATCTTCAATTATATGGTAAAATCAAAGATATATATGACACAGGTGTTGCTCTTAGAATTCATGAAGCAACTAAATTCCAGGAAATTCTCTCCTTTAAAATGTCTGACAAAGCAGGAACTGGACATGAATGAAAAGATACAACTATGTCATTGTCAAAGGTGGTCTTAATTTAGCAAGGGAAATTTACCTCTTAAATATACTTTACTGAGATATATCCATAAATTTGATGTTTTAAAAATTTTATTGACTACTATCCACAGATAAATATAGTACTGTAGATTATCACTTGTCCCAAACCTAACTATTGAAAGAATTCCATAAGCTTTACTGATTTTAATTTTACTAAGATATTTTGCAATTACTATTCAAAAGGAGGGAAAAAATAAGCTAAACAAATTTCACCACACTGTGTTTGCTAAATAAAATAAGTTGCTTCATCAAAAATAGCTAGTTTTATAAAAGACAGCCTATTATATACATAATCAATTTCACTGAGGTTAAAAATGCAGAATAGATGAGAAAATTGAATAAAATGAATAGGCTTCTGAGCAAGAAAAAATTTAACTTAACATTAACTGCATAGGTTGACTTTAAAAGACAAAGCATGTTAGTGATTTTGATTAACAAAGTAGCCATGATTTCATACTTCAGATATATTTTGATAAAGTTATATTTAGATGATTGCCAATTCTAGATGTAAATACTATATTTTTATATGGTAAGTGGAATATAAGTAGATTTTATCACAAAGAATTGATAATAAAATAAAACATCTACGTATTTTTAAAGAAAATAAGAAAGATTTTTGACTAATACTTGGAAAATATATTGAAAGAAAATACATGGAGAATTAAACTTATTTTCCTTACAATTTCTTTTCTTACAATGAATCACTCAATATTATACATTATTAAATGAGAAAATTATATTTTAAGTGATTATAAATTGAAAATTAATTGCCCTTTTATTTATTTATTTTTTTTGTTTTGTTTTTGCATATTTAGAAAGTATGCAGTATATGTGCATTTTTGGAGAAATTGGGATTTCAGGTCAAATGTAAAATGGAATATGATTTGGGGAGGAAAATTATGTTAAGTTTCAAAAAAACTAGGAAACAGGTAAAGAGAACAAGAAAGTAACACTTGCATTACTTTTAATATTTGGTTATAGTTTTAAAACTATTGTGAATAATTCAACAGAGGAGTGTGACAGCATAACACAGAACTGTGGATTTAATTCAATTTAGTTTATTCTTATGGCTCCATGATTATGGTGAAGGGCTCGATTTTTTAATTTGATGAAATGCTTTGCTGAAACTAACTCAGATAAACTGTTACATTTAAAAGATGTCTTCCTGAAGTAGTTTCTTAGGGTCAAGTTTATAACTTTAGTAATAATACAGTTGGTGCTATATTCTGGCAACACTGCTCCAGTGTAAATGTGGGAAGCTCACAAAATACCTTAAAAGATGAAATAAGGTCTGAAAGAAGGTTTGAAGGTCAACACACATCACATAGCTTTGTAGTAAATAGAATTACTTAAAATATAGAGGATCTAACACTTGGGGCACTTAAGGTAATCATGCCAGTCAGCATTGTTTAGTGCTTAATGCATCTCAAGACACAGGAGAAAATAATCTGCTAGGACTCCTCTGGGAGAAGATGTTTAGTTCAAGTGTGGAGCTGCCCTCACAGTTTGACTTTCACCTTGGCAGAACGCATGCCCTTTTATCTCTCCCTCCATCTAGATGCAAATCTTTTGTCAGGCCCAACAGTATCTCAGAATTAAACTTGAAGACAAAAGGTGAGAAATCAATGGAGACCGGTGGAACAACAGTAATTACTGTCTGAGATGCTTTCATTGTTCACATGAGCGTCATAATCAGGGTAATCAGACAGTCAGCAGGGAATCTCTCCACTCCGGACAGATCAGTTAAGAGACAGCCCTGGCGTGTATTGTGTGGGGCTGTCTGACTCTGGGTGGTAGGCACTGCAACTCACATCCCCCCTGACACATGGGAACCTGGCCAATCCCGAAGAGAAGGCTCCCATAACTCAACTCAACCTATGTGAACTCCCTCATAGAGTCACACATTTGAACCACATAACATTGCCATTTTGCAGGTCAAAAAGGGTACAAAAAAATCAGCAACTTTTAAAATAAATCAATAATATCTATCCTTTTGATGTTATAAAAGTAATTGACATCTCTTTCAGGCGTCATTCAATCCATTCATTATAATTTTAACCCTGTAGTTCAAGGCCTGTCTGCTAGAATTTTTTGATGTTAATATTTCATATAGTAAAGAGTTTTATAAAATACATTAATAACTTTATTACTACAGGTTAGAATTCTTAATTTAGTAAATTGCTGTGATGCTTACAAGGGGAGTTTGGAGAATTAATCTCTTCATAGACTTTCATTTATTATTTTATATCTAGATACTCAGAGCTTGCCAGTGAATGCTAAGTATAAGTTCCACAATGAAGTTAGTGAATATTTTTCTGGTTTGAACTTTATATTAGACTAAATTTAAATTAAATCACTTCTGGAGCAGGTATAAGTATAAAGTAGCATTTAAGAAATAAGTGGATTTATATTTGAAAAATCTCAATATTTTGTGGCAAGTTGAACAAAAAGACTTTCTACAATACTTTCAAAGTAATTTAAAAATTAATGAATAATCATACATTTGGGAGTTTTAAAACAGGGAGATACATATTTGAAATAGTCTGTACTGATAGTCATAAAAATATTAGAAGTCACGATAAATAATAATTTACTAACTTAAACCTTTTGAAAGTGTTTTCTGATGACACACTTTTAATGATTATTAGAATATAAGATAGTGATTTTTTCAAATGTTGATGTATATACAACATTTATCTTCCATTTTAATCACATAGAAATGACATTGAATTATACATGGGGAAAAAAAAAAGAGCAACACTGATTCTCATTTTCCCTTACTGTATGAAGTCAGGAGGGGACCAGGAAGAAAATAGGTTTTTCAAATTCTACTCTTCACTCATCTTTACTGACTTAGACCTCCTTTTTAAATTGACCTTGCCAAAAAGTGATCCATTCTGTGTTTTGAAATTTTACTTTGAGAAAATATAAACAACCCTCAATGCATTTCTTCTTGGTGATATTTTGATTTTAATACTTGGGTAAGGCATTCCTTTTTATAATTTTGGGGAAAGGAAGGTTTATCTTTTGTCTGTTTCCCTTTGTATGGGACCTGTTCTAGTTAGCCAAACTCTAGGCACAGGTAGAGTGAGAATCTTGTAGGGTCCACGGCCTGGCAAGACGGCAGAAGGCAGATCAAACACGAGGTTTAGGCCCGTCCTAAAGGAGACTGTCTTCAGATTAAGCGGTAAAGAAGTCACAAATGAGAATGTAGACTGTGGAAGATCTATTCTTAAAAGTATATGTGAAGGGGTGTGGCCCTGGGAGAACAGTACATAAGGACAACGGTAAACCTTAGAGTGTTCAACGCATCACCATTACAAAGGATACGTGATTGACCAGTTTATTCACGTTTCAGCTTGTCAGTTCAGGGTTGGTTGGAAGCAGTGCAGCTCTGTGCAGGTGAGTTGTTCAAGCCCAAGTACATTTTTACTTTTAGGGAACTTGTTGGACCATCAAATCTGTTAGTTTGAGTCTAGAGAGGATACTTGAGTCCCTACAGCAGTCAAACTATAATTTTCTGTTGATTCGAAAACTAGAAAACTAATTTTCAAACACTAGATGCTAACTTGACTATTTTTAAAGTCTCCCTATTGCTGTCTTTAATTTTTTCATACTCTAGACATAAGGTTCTAGAAATTATCATGTTTTCTAACTAAAGGAATTTATCTGCTCTGACTGAGCTGATTAATAGGAATTTGAAAGCAGGAACACAGAGAGACCATTGTTTCTGTCTTCCTATTACATGGATTTGAATTAAGTGCCCAAAATCCTTAAAAAAGCGAAAGAAGAGTGTTTTAAAATGATAAAAGTTGGAAACAGCAATGGATAATTTGTGCACAAAATAACATGGATATCTACATTCATAAATTGAGAAGAGAGATATTTCAAAAAGAAATTTAGACAAACCCATTCACCCCTCTCAAATATTGGTCAACAGTATTAAGAAAATAGAGGCAACTAATAATATACTGTAAAAGTTAAATATAACATACATATATATGTATTTATATACCATCATTATGTCACTGAGGTGTATAGTACACATATTTTCAAGTGTCTACAGAACCATTAAAAAAGTTAACATATATTAGACCATAAAAGCAGATATTCTAAACAAGCATCCTCTAAACTGCTACTATTAAAATTAAATCTTGCCAAATATTAAATCAGAAACAAACATGTAAAAAAATCAACCCAATTTTAATGTACTAACAAATTACTTTGCAAAATCTCAAAGAAGACATTACAGAATATTTGATAAACAATTAAATGAATAGACTACAGATAACAACCTTAAGGATTTAGCAAATTCATTGCTCATAAAAATTTCATGGACCTAAATATTTGTATTCATTTGCGTTAGTAAGCAAAAATGAAAATTAATGAATAAAGCCTATAAATCAACAAATTATAAAAAGAACACTAAAGAACAGAATATAAATAATAACAGAAATGAAGAATTAATTACAAAATTTAAAAAGTAAAGCTAATGAAAAATGTGTAAGTATTGGTTTAGTGAAAAAAGAATAAAATGGAAGTTAATATGTATTTTGCTTATATTTCTTAACAATATTAGTAGTAATTAACAATTAGAAATTTAAATTTTAAAAATTACCAAAGGAGTGGCCAAATGATAGAGAAGGAGGACCTTGAGCTCGCTTCCTCCCGTGGGCACCCGAAAGTTACAACTATTTATGAAGCAAGTATCAATGGGAATGACTTGAAGAAGACTAGCAGAAAATAACCTACAACTGAAGATTTGGCCATAGACCATGGTCTGATTACAGGTTATGGTCCTGTTCTCCGGGCCATGCCAGTCATCATGGAATTATAAACTGCCTACTGTCAATATTTTACATCTACAGCATTGATCTGTTTACATCTGTGATCTTACCCTAATTAAAACTTGGCGGTAGCTCCTTGTCTCAACTGGATTGGCTCCAACCTGGCTTCCTTGGCACAGTGGGGATTCTCCACCACATCCTTCTGTGAGTTCTTAATTTCAGCTGCAAATTCTTAGCAGATACGTTGGCTTTCTGCTCAGAGCTACGTGAATATACCTCCTGAGTACACGGGAAATTTTGCCTTTTCCATGAAACATGCAGTCAAGGGAAATTTGTGAAATCAGGTGAGAAAGTCTGAACCTAATTTTCTGGGTTTTTTTTTTTTTCCTAAACCCTCCACTCTAACCTCCCACTCCCTGTCCTGAGTCCCCATTCCCTTAAGCCTGACTCATGGGGCTGGGACTTACTGATGCAGGTCTCAGTAAGGTGGTGTTTGCTAAGCATTTTTTAACGGAACTTGCAGTTCATATCTATCTATGTAGCTAATTCATCAATCAGCAAAAAACTAAATCTGTTAAATACCACGTTTACTTAACGAGCACCTGCAAGTGCATGCAGATATGCCTGAATGTCTATTTTCAAAGAGTTTACTGTTATCATATTTTTTATGTTTTAAAATGTAGCCAAAATAAAGTTGGAAACTAAGATGCAGTGGCATTCTATATCAGTTATTTCTAATCCCAGTTTATTGAACTCTGTATTCACAGTCATTTTTACAGTATTGTATATGGCATCTTTATATAAGAACAATACTTTACAAAATTACTACACTGGAATTAATACAATACTAAGAACTTCAATATAAATCTTAGAAGATTTAATAGTCTGTGTAACACTTTAGAACCTTTGTAGGAACCAGTAATGGAAGTTAGAACAGGAACCTGTCATGGAATTTAAGTCCAACTCTATAAGGGCATGAGTTCTGATACTGGCTAAACTTTATATTGCTCTGTCTCTCCATCTATAAAATAGGAGGCTTAATATGTTCTCTTTGCATCGCTGACATGTTAATGAGGACTGCACGAATCAATATATAAGTCAGGTGTTCTTGGGAAACAATTTGGCTGTAAAGAATCACTGAAGAATAGATCTCAGAGAGTTAT
This sequence comes from Vicugna pacos, assembly GCF_048564905.1. Taxonomy (NCBI): domain Eukaryota; kingdom Metazoa; phylum Chordata; class Mammalia; order Artiodactyla; family Camelidae; genus Vicugna; species Vicugna pacos. The sequence continues at coordinate 5,508,668 of NC_132994.1, read as the reverse complement.
ATGATGTAGAACAGACCTTATTGAGAATAGTGGATGTTTCAGTGATCTTGTAAATTGCCCCATTAGCCATCAGATTTTACTTTTTCCAGTTTATTGACAGGAAAAAATCTTCAAAAGTAGACAAGGAACGTTCGTCAATGTCTCTGTATCCTGCAGTTGTAACTAAATAGGCATTCATTGCTGATACATTTCATTCAGTCTGAAGCATCATTTGTGTGAGCCGGTGTGATGGTATATAGGACATAGGGAGGAGACGGGACATTTGTGACAAATTCAGTGGACTCCATTCCACACCAAGGGACTCTGAATAGCTGAAGACACCCTCCCTCCCACACCCCAGCCCACAGATGAAATGGACTCCATTGCTTTCAGAATAAGGTGGAACAATTACCCTTTCACACGTTTTGTGTGAATATGCCCATTTGTAGGAAGAAAGTGGCTATGAATTAATGACACTATCTTCTTCCCTTTAATGAAGTAGGTTAGTTTTTAAATATTCTGGTACCTTTATCTCGTCCTTACAAGGCATAATTGGTCTCTCCGAAACTTTATTAAAACTAATCATTGCAGGGTTTTGGCAAAGACGTTTACTTTTTATTTTATGAAACAGTTTTGCTTATCAAAGAATAATACTTTGTGAAATGCCTTTCTTAAAATGAACACGTCAAATGATCAAATTAAAAAAAAACTAACATTTATATTAACTGAGTTTGAATAATTATTTTCAACAAAAAGGTGATGCAGGGTTGTCTCCTGTGCTGTCATAGTATTTTTCAGTAATGAACAATCCAAAAGCAGATTTCAGAACCAGCTCGGCAGGTTCACTGTTGTGACATACTTAAGGGAAATGGGATCTAGAGATACAAGATATTTCAACTTACCTGGAAAGATATTCCTTCATAAATGCCAGCTTTATTCCCCAATTTATGCTGAAGAACTCAGACGTTGGCAGGCCCAGGGCTAAGAGAGCCCAAAGCCTGCCCGCCCCCTCCACAATTCTGACAGTTTTGTTTTGGAGTCAAGGGTCTCTGCTTACACCAGGGGGCGGGAGTTTCACTGACAGAAGGACACATTATGTGGCTCTAAGCTTTGCCACTTCTGAGTAAACCGAGATAAGAGGTACACTCTGTTTCTTCCCTAAGGAAACCAGCCCGAAAGCTGATATGACCTAATCCTCGGCTTTATTTTTGTAAACAGAGAAGACAATTCTAACATCTCCACATGAACTCATAGGCTTTCTCTCTGCTTTTTACACCCCATTGCCTGACTTAATGATCATAAACTGGGAGTACTCTCATTTCGTTTGTATAGTTCTACACTGATACGTATCTTTAGAACTAGACATTTCACATGAGCATATCTGTTATGTTTTAGGCAAATATTTGAGCTTAATATTTGTACTCTGATTTTAAAAGTGTATCACTTACATTGCACTTACCATTGCCCATAATTCAAATCTACATAATGAAATAAAGGGCCCTGAAGGCTGTAGTGATGCCTGTCTGCTACGTTTCAGGAACGTGGCAGATCAAAAATATTTTTAAGACCTCAGCAGGTAGAGATACACTCACATGCTAATGTATCTGTTATTTAAAAGTGTATTAGATGGTAGAACCATAAGTAAATCAAAACTAACTGTATATATAAATAGAAAAACAACAAGTTTCTACTGTATAGCACAGGGAACTATATTCAGTATCTTGTAGTAACCTATCTTGAAAAAGAATATGAAAAAAAATATATGTATGTATATGTATGACTAAAACATGATGCTGTACACCAGAAATTGATTTAACATTATAAACTGACTATACTTCAATTAAAACAAAACAAAACAAAGCAAAACAATAATTTAAATGGGATTTAATAATTTAAATTGCAATGATTTAAATGGGAGTCAGTGATGGGTCTGGATATTTTATTTATATGTTTTGTTCTGCTAATATGTCATGTGGGGTTTGTATTACACAAGAATCCTTTATATGTAATCTGTAACCTCAGCTCCCTGATGGGTTTAAGTAAAGGTATGCTTTTGGTCTTTATTCAAACTTTATTCAATGCTCTTTCCAACTTTTTGCCTCCGAGGCAGAAGCCATCATTCATCTTCAAATTTAAACAGCACATAATCTATAGAAAATACATTTCTAATCTGGACCACTTTTTCTTCTTAAGTGCTGAGAATTACTGTGTATTCAATTCTTTTAATCCAAGATGGCTTCCTGGCTGCAGATCTGGAAAGACCAGGCAACAAACTATGAGCCAATCAGAGAGTGATTATACTCAGGCCTTGAGGAATTACCATTGTGTGTGTGTGTGTGTGTGTGTGTGTGTGTGTGTAGGACAGAATGAGTGGTTGTTCCTGTACTGGCCTTTTCAGCTGGCCGGCCTCGTAGATGCTTTTGGTGCTCAACTTTCTGTGGTATGAAAACAGTGGATTTCAAACATTTAGAACATTACAAAGTAAGAAATATAGTGTATATTATGGCCCAGCACACACCTACACGTATAAAACCATATAAGTAACTGAAACACAAGTTTAATAAACTGACACATATTTTTCCTTTACAGTGCATATCATGCATAAATTCTATTTTGTACTTTATGAAACTATTCTTTTTATTTACATATAGATAATGAATGTCTATAATCTACCCCTAAATTATAGATAAAGATGATATATATAGTATTCACATCTCTGTGTAAAATATACATAATATGTTCATTTTCTATTTAAATAAAAGTTAACAATAACTCACCAGTAGCCTGTGATCACAGTTTGAAAAACAAGAAGTTACAGTAAATCCTCCCAGAGTTCCCAGAGTAGAAGTCTTTCATGGATGTTCAATTGCTTCTTTTTTTTTTTTTTCCCCATTTCTTCTTATCTTCCAAAGAGGCATTTGCTGCTTTCCCTGCAACCTCTCAGCATCCATTTTTACCCCAAAAAGTGAAGGGAAAAGACCCCAGTTCTTGTCATATCAAAACATAAGAATTCAGACAAGAGCCAAAGCACTGTGTAGTAAAAGATTTTAAAGGATTTATTTAGCAAAGGGAAAGTACACCTTCAAGACTGGGAGGTGGGCTGATCCAAAGAAGGTTAGCAGTGGTCTTGGTTTACCCTCTTCTCTCATATCCTCACTTAGGGGTGATGTTTTGATTGATTGATGGCTCTTGCCCCTGGAGTGCTTAGTCATGTTTGTCCCCTTTTGCACATGTCCTTACCCATGATGCACATTATAATTATAATGAGCCCTGGGTCATGTCTGGTTAGGTCCTTGTCACTACTGCACAGTTACAGCTCTCGGGGTCCAGCCAGTTTCTTTATGCACTCATTTAGAGGAAGTAAAGCCACTTTATGCTCAAGGCAGGCATATCACCATCTTCCGGACCATCCTCTCTCTCCTCCGCCTTATCTTCCTGGTGTCCCCACTTACATAACTATCTAACAAAAGCACACAGTTCATGCGGAGTTAATTTATATTTATGACTCTAAATGTCTTGACATTTTCTCTGGGTTTATTTCATATTCTCAGCTCTTTATACAACATTTTTAACTGTTTGTAATTTTTGCTTTCTACTAAAAATCATCTATCCTATATTAGCATCCTGCAGTAGATTAACAAACTTATAAAGATATCAAACATTTTAGCAGTATATTTTCCCATAATAAATTTTTGGTCCAGTATAAACATGTTTATTAATAGATGCAAATTTTTTTGTCTCTGTAAAAATTAAAAAGCTAAAAGTAGATAAACTTACGTTTAGCATTTGTGTGTATCTTATTTGGAAATGATTTAGCTATTCCATGAATATTCATTATTTAGTTTAACTTAGAATAAACTTTTATCTTATTTTCATTTATTTAAAACACTTCTTTTTAACAGTTATGCTTGGATTAGACATTAAACAGCTAACCATCATCTTAAGTTGTTTTTCTTATTGACAAATTCCCTATTAGAAATATCATGAGCTCATTTGATCACTAAACTCAGGTATAAAAAGTTCTATATTTGCATTCTATGTTTGCAAAACATTCAATATTGGTAACTCTAAATGAAGATGGATTTATAAAATGGCCACACGTAGGCTAACAGATTGTTTATTCATATGCTTGCCCTTAAAACAGTCAAATGACTGGACTGACTGGTTGCTACTCACAGTTCCAGGCCCATTGTTAAAATTAAAGCTATTTATCTCACTGTGTCTACTTTATTCCAGTCATTGAAAGTAATAAGCTTGGTCTCTGGGTCCTTCTCCAAGAAGTCACAGGACTGTAACCTTACAAAATAGCCTGATTTGCCAAGAAGACCACACCCTGAGAGCTTACAAGACAAAGAGATCTAACTGCTGGCCTTTGTGGAACTGGTCGCCTGGAGACATCATGTCACCATTCTAAGTCTTCTGATGAGAAAATGATTCTGTTGATGGTTATCGGCGCTGTATTGTTTGAACTATGACTGTATACCCACCCCACCCCACCCCCAAGGTGGGCTCACAGTTTTGAAGGCACCAGCCTGCTGTCTGTCCCCTTTGCCCAGCAAAGCAATAAAATTGCCTCCTCTCTTCTCAGCTCCAAGGCCTTGTCTCCGGGTAATTTGGCTCGTCAAGGATGCGGTGGTCTTTCCACAACATAAAGATATGCTTATCTTCATTAAACCAACAAATTTAAACTAGATTTTATGTATCAAAGATTATCTCAGTTTATGTGAACTTGAAAAACTGTTGCCAAGTCCAACCTCTGCTCGCCGCACGACAGGCCAGTAAATGAGGAGATGGGGTGTTGGGGCAAGGAATAGTGACTTTTTTCGGAGAGCCAGCATACTGAGAGGATGGCAGACTAATGTCTTGGAGAACCATCCTGCTCTAGTCAGAATACAGGCTCCTTTTATACAAAAAATAAAGGAGGGGTAGGAAAATAAGGGAGGGGGTGTGGTTGATTGCTGTAATCTTGCTGCAGGCATTCTTTGTTCTTGCGGCCATCCCCGTGGGCCAGGTCATGGTGTCCCTGTAACCCTCCAGCAAAACAAAGGTTATTCTCTACTACAAACCATTTGGGTTAGTTTCTGAGTTATGGTGGGTTATTTCTAAGAGTGTACCAGATTTATATAAACATTTAGGTTTTCTTTAAGCCAGTGGACTAGAGCTCTTTACAAATTAATTTTGGCAATACCATCTAGAGGTAGAAAAATATCACATACCCATGACATACACACATAGACATATACTACACACAGGCAGGCATCAAGATCTTACAGTTTTTGTTTTTAAAAATTTTTCTATGTCTCAGGTACAAAATTCAGAGAAATAGCTAGAGCCATACTGTTTTTCCAGTAGATGGATTTTTTTTTAATTAGCATGTTGTAAGAATTCTTTAGGAGCTGCTTGTGTTGGTTTATTTTGAGGTCATTTTGTCTTTTAGAAGCCCTTGCATATCAATCACATAATGGATTCCCTGTCTGTGAGATTTTGGGCATTCTCTTTCAAGTGTGTCCCTTAAAGTGGACTTATATAAAACAAGGTTTCCCAGAACAGCCATTATAATTCCAAATTATCTAGTTGTTCACCCATTTTGTTTATTCCCCCCAGAAAGACCAAAGATCCTGGTGCAAGGGCCAAGTAGGACCTACCTTGCCTTTAGCTCTCCTATGGCTTTTTAATTATGAAAGGCCCAGTGACAGTCCTAAGACATCAGGAACCACGTTTTCTTCTCTCTTGAACAAAATGGGTGACTTACTGAAGCTTCATAGAAACAGATATTGAGTGAAGTCAGAGAGCTCAAAATTCAAAGAATGAACCTCAGATAGAGGAGAAAAAACTTACTTTTGAACTTCCCAGTCAGCAAGAAAGCGGGGAGTTCAATGTGAGACAGGAAGTAACGGGGTAGAACACAGCCATTAAAAGAGTGACACAGCACTTAGCACCAAGATGGTGGGAAAGCCAACCCCCGATTGACCTGAAGGCTCTAGATGAGGGAGATTAAACCCCCAGGGAGCTTGAGTTTCATTATACACATTGTAATGTGCTAGCACGGTGAATGACACACCCACAAGCACCATGACAGTTCTGAAGCTGACCATGGAAGGTCAAAGAGAGGGCAGTTGCGCAGTTCCTGGGAATCCTCGTCCCTCCTAAAAAGCATTTGGAATAATCCTGTCACTTGTTGGCAGGTAAAAACTAGCACCACCACGCCTCACAGTCACTCTCTCTTGCCTTCTGAGGTGGCCTGCACTCTGGAGTTCGCATCTCTCTAAATAAATCTACTTTTACTCAACTGTGGCTCAATATTGAATTCTTTCCTGAGTGAAGCCAAGGGATCCATTCCAGGAGCTCAGCTGAGACCTAGGACATGGCCATCCTCTCATTTCCCACACTTTTTCCTGTATCAAATAGGCTCTGTGGTTACTGTGAATGAAAAATGCTGCAAACCATACCCATAAACAAAGAATGCTGAAGTCACCAAGTCATCAGCGACTGCCGCCACCCCCAAGTGAAGACAACAAGGCTGCAGCCTGGCCTCTACAGCCACTCACAGTGGTGCACCCTGAGGGCACTCAGAATAAGAAAGGACAGGATACTGGCCCTAGGTAGCTAGATGCTTGTGAAAGGAATGAACCCAATGAGCCCAAATGTTTGCTCCCTCCCATACATAGAAAAGTACTAAATTCTTTAACCTGAGCTGCCTGGTTTCCTTTAGATAACAAGTAATCTGTGATTGTTCCAACTACCTGGTCTTTGTTGTAAAGCTCCTGTATATCCTAGTGCGCCCCCCCCCCACTTCGGAGCAGTCCCTCAGAGTGATCTGAGAGGCTGTCATCTCGGCTGGAGTCTTCCCACCAAATAAAACACAACTCTTAACTTTTAGGCTGTGCATTTATTTCAGTCAACATAGCAATAAAGAAAACTCCACGAATGCAAAGATTTTGCCTTCTTTTTAAGCTCCAAGTACAGCATCTGACACATAGTAGATATTCAATGTATGTTTTGTGAAATAACTGGAAATACATTATATTAGGTGAGCATTATAATTAATTCCACTTTACTTAGGTACAGAATGATTCATTGGCTAAATACAGATACATACTTACAATATACCAGAAATAAAACTAAAACTATAAATTTTAACTTTGAATCTCAAACTCTTTCATAGAATTACACTCCCCACTTCCATGCTTAACCCGTGGCAATCTTTGAGACATTTGTAAATGTTGTAAATTTTTAAATTTCTTAGTCCATTACTTCACCTAAAGGAGAATTTCTTTTCCAGTCAAAACATAGCTGTGCTCCAAAGAGAAGTAATCTGCAATCTTCCCAATTCAGATTTTATAAAAAAAAAAAATAGAAAAAACTATTGTTCCTAATACATAACCATCAGGAAAAGAGGTATCAGGCTGTCTTTGGACATCAGTGTGTCTTTACATCTAACATCGTGCAGAATACTCAATAGGATATTAGTAAGCAAATCAGTTTGGGAAGTATTTAAAAATACATCTACATATACATGCAACTTTTATAAACAATTTAAAGGGGAGACATCCTAATTTATGAGTATTTTAAATCTGAAAGGAAAAGTTAAATAGAAGATGAGTGGGAAGATCATTCTTGGCAAAAAGAATATCAAGTCCAAAGATCATTTATCAACAGAGATTATAGTTTGGAAACAGAGTCTAGTAGTTAGAACCTAGGGAGCAAGAAGGATACAGGTGTGAGATGCTCTGCAAATGTCAGTATAGACTTAGAATCCATGCTAAATATTTTAATATTTATTAAGAATTAATGATAAGCCTATAGGAAATTTTCAGCAGTTTAAAAAAGTGTCAAATTTGGAAGTAAGTGTCTAAAAAATGTTCATTCCATTAACATAAATATATACTTTGAAGTTTGTCAGTTTCATGCTTAAGAAACTGGTATCAGTTTTGAAACCCCTTTTATTTGTCTTGAGTTTAGGTTATAATAGTAAATAACTTAATGGATATGAGAAAATTCATTGTCTAAAGTTCATGGTCTCTGAGAGCAAACAATATTAAAATTTAAAAGAAAGATTAGAAAACAAAGTGTCAGAGTTTGAGAAACTATAATATCTTTTTTGTATATCAACCATGCTTCAATGAAAATCAATAAAAGAAGGAAGGAAAGAAAAAAGAAAAAGAAAGAAAGAAAGAGAGAGAGAAAGAAAGAGAAAGAAAGAAAGAAAGAAAGGGAGAAAGAAAGAAGAAAGAAAGAAAGGAAGAAATGAAGAAAGGGAAAGAATCAGATTATTTTTTTTCTGGAGAGAATTTAGATCACACGCTCCCTAGAACTACAACAAGGGAGAAATGAAAGCATTTGCCATTTGGAGCTTAGGATTCTATGATTATTAATTGTTCATCATGATCAATATATAGAGATCTAGTTTATAAGAATGGGGTGGAACCTAATTCTTTGTAATGGGAAAAAAATCAATGAGCTTTGCAGACACCATCCATGAGGGACCTAGATTACGATTCATCAATGAGAGAAGAGTCTGTGATAATTGCTTTCATTGTGTGTCAATCTGAGGGGTGTGCATGTTAGTGAAAAATATGTTTGGGCTAAAAGCCCACTGAGGAGAAAAAGGCTGGGGTTAATAATCACTGACAGCTGTAACTGACCAGGTTTTCCAGTGCACCCTGCGTATTAACCAATTTTCTTTGCAAATCCCCAGACTTCCAGTGTCATTCTCCTATTTCACTTTAGGGGTTTGTACAAACAAACAAGAATCATTCCTGAACTGAAATCCATGAGAATATTTTCTGTGCAATATTGGATTCAAGCCTGAATGAGGTTTCTTCCTGTTGTCAGCTTTTGTGGTCTGGTTAGTAACTAGTATGTCTATCTTACATTAATTCATTTAAGAAATATTTAATAAGCACTTTTATGGGTCAGACTCTGTTCTAGGTCTGGAGTGTACACCAGGGAGCAAAAGAAAGTACTCTGTTCTCATGTAGCCTCTTTGGATTTGAGCAGACAAGCAATAACATAAATGAAAATGTAATACCCCAGAAGGTTATCATTACACTGATCAAAAATGTCAGTGGGTAACTATTTTTATATGCTGCATCTGAGACTGCTTTCCTACTGGAACTTTTTATCGATAATCAAAGCCCAAGGATTTTCTGCTTTATTTCATTTGTTCAGAGGTTGAGAAGATCTGCACAGGATAATCCTTTTGAACACTTAGCCTAATAGGAGTTGAATCAGTTTGAGCAAATTTAATTGAAAGACCTGCAAGGACAACACTTTTATTTAAGCAGTTTTATTACAAATTTTCCATTCTGCGTACTTCCAAGAAATCATGAATTTATCAAAAAATGATGTTACACACTACTATTAAATATTAGGGATTTTGTTGTGGGGCTCTCCCTGGGAAAGAATTCTTAGCTATTTAATTTTCTAATTTCATATTGTGGAATATCAGAGGAGAATTACCTGGAATTAGTAGGTTTTATAGTCTTCAAAAGAACCACTGAATAAATGAAATAAAAGCATTGACTTAGCAAGTCTCTTGAATTTGGATAGGATCTGGTTTATTTGGTCGCCTTGGGGATTATTTAGCCTGTGGTGAGTCTGACATGTCAAAATGAGTAATTTTGGAACATTTTCCTTTCCTTCTCCTGCCCTTTCCCCTCTGCCTGCCTCTCCCCTCCCACCTCTCTTCCTCCTCCTCCCCCTTGTCCCCCTCCCCCTTCACCTCCATTTCCTTCTCCACTGCTTCCACCCTGTCCTTCTTTTTCTTCTTTGAACACTAATGCTAGCATTTTGCCTAGTCTCTAGCTAGTTTCAAAAGTCTCCTGTGACCAGTAACCAATAGATGGAATAAAAATAAGCCTCAGCAGATTTGTTAAAATGTGTCTGGTCTCTCTTTTCAATGTTAAATAAAATAACATAGCATAGGTTGTTCAACAGACCAAAGCAAATCTTATGAAACAGAAGGTTGATGTTCATCAAATCTAAAAGATGAGATGAAGACATACACAAACACACTTACCAAAAAGATTTCAAATGTAAAAATTGAAACAAAGAGAGAAAAGGCAAATACACAATAAGTGTGAAATGTTTTAGTTTGTTCAAGTGACATGATCACAAAAAAATGCAAAATCTCCTTAATTAACAAGATGAAAACATCATTAGTTTTCTTGGAAAATGTGAATCTGAGTGGAAGCAATTCATTGTTTACATTAATACGCCATGACTTACATGTTTTTTATTTTCTCTTTCCTGCTAAATAAACTTGTATGGGTCCGAGTCTAGCTTATTACCAGCCAACTCCAGTTAAATGTACTGCTGATAAGCTCCCATAATTTCTCCTTTAAAAAAAAATAAATATCATATGATATCATATATGTGGAATCTAAAAACAATTTTATTTACAAACCCAAAATAGACTCACAGACATAGAAAACAAACTATGGCTACCAAAGGGGAAAGGGTGGGGAAGGATAAATTAAGGTTTGAAGATTAACAGACACACATGACTATATATAAAACAGATAAACAACAAGGACCTACTGTATAGCACAGAGAACTATATTCAAATTCTTATAATAATAAATAATGGAAAAGAATCTGAAAAGAAAATATACATTTATGTATATGTATAACTGAATCACTTTGCTGTACACCTGCAACCAACATTGTAAATCAACTACACTTCAGTAAAAAAGAAAAAAAAAAAAAGAAAGTTTTCAGTATGTTGAGCAAGAAGGGATCTAGTGAATGCTGCTCACGCTTTGAAGTCTTTTCGGTGTGATTCTCATTGTCTCTTAAGTAGAAAATTTAAACCCTTCCTTTTATAACTTTAGAAGTTTTGGCAGAAATTTTCAACCACATCATTAGGGATTTTTCATCTTTCTGTTTAAGAGACGAATTTTTTAATGCATTAGTTAATAACCCCTTTAGCTGTGACCCATGTTGGCCAATGCTGCTCATAAATTAAGTGTGATCTCTGGTTTATCGTCTTGTAGGTCATCTTGAGTTTGCAGCATCTAGTAAGAAACCCTGGAAAATGATAGAATCCTTGCTCTGTATGTATTTATAAAATCCCTACCTATAATTGGATAATAAATACTTTGAAATTTATTTGACAATGACAAGTCCATGTGGAGTGACTTAGATCTCAGACAGGTACTGAAACTTCCTTTGTCACACAGTATTAAGAACAATTACTACTGGTCAAAATTTCACCGTATGTAAAAAAGCTGCACAAATAGCCACTTTTGGAAAATATCTTTCTGTTACCCCATGAATAAATAGCATTTTAAAAACAATAAAAGTAAACACAGGAACCTTTTTAAAAAGAGAAACAAATAAAACCAATAAACTAAGTAAAAAAATTTAAAAATAAAAATGATAAAGTCTATAATTTTGAATATACAAACAATACCCATTGTTAAGAAAACAATGGTTTAAACCAGCCTTAAAATTATCTATTGTAACAAGATCAATGTTTTTAGAGGGGAAACATTTAACATTTCATTTTTAGTTCCTGGACTTTGAAGTTTCAGGTCTAAAATGACTAAAGAGATTTTCCTTTCAATCTTCAAGTTGTACACATTACGGAAGCAGAAGAATTAATTTCTAAGATTTGGAAACACTCAAATCTCCTCAGTCAATGCTTAATGATTAAAGCTCTTTTCACACTTTGGTAATTCTCAGTTTGGATAGTCTTAAAAAAAAAAAAGCTTTGGTTTCAAAAATTCCATGTTTATTTAAAAACTTCCTTAAAATAAGAGTGAAGAAAATGTGAGAGTGAGTCTAGGGAAATTAATTTATTTCAGCTCTTGTTGAAAATAATGAGTCTTTAAAAAGTTTATGCCATGTAGGATCAGTCTAAATTCAACAATTGTGAAAAAATTGATGCCAGCCCTCAGATAATATAATTCTTTTAGATTTTATATAAATTGAGCTGTGTCATTGGTAACTTATAAACAATCATGTATAATTGCAATTATAGGTTTATTATAAGTTCATGTGGTTTTGAATAATTGATTTGAACTTTTCAGTTTATCTTCCAAACCTATACTGTGACAGCATTGCCATTTGAAAGCATTTTCTGTAAAGGCATAAAAAAATATGATTCAGTTGCACAAGATAATAAAATTATTTGATATTTAGAAATCAAATGTTCACCAAGAATAACATTATCAAAATTATAATATTGGTCATAAAATATTTGAAATAGTGATCTCCAAATGTACTTGTTGCATTGTGCTAAGGAATCAAATTTTATATAGAAATAATATCAGTGATGCTAACATGTTTTAACTCTGATCAGCACACAAACAAGATGACAGCAATTCTTTAGAAATGCCAGGAAAAAGAGACACCATGGAAAAAAAATAGACCAAGTGTTAGACTGTGAATAAGTAGAGCTAAAGAGAACCATAAGAATTATGGTCAATATGTGCCCTTTGTCTTTGGCAAGGAGGAAGAATTATATTTGTAGCAAGGATAGAGTTGTGTTTAATTCTGCTCTTCTAAACTCACACATACATGTATACGCACACTCTGTTTACTTTGTGATTATGCAAACTCATGCGACTTAAGAGAAAATTATAGGCTAAAAGCCCACCACGAAGTTGCTTAATGCATCAGAAGGCAAACTGTAAATAGAGAACATGAGAATAATAAATTCCTTTTGCTTTAGCATCTCAACAAGATTCATTCCAATACATGTTTCCTTCTACTTATATGATGAACAAAATAATTTAAAAAAAAGCTATATCACTGGATTTATTTCTTCATAAAATTTAATTCCTTAGCACAAGGCAATGGTTAAATTTTGAAGTCAATGTGTACTATCTTTAATTATCATATTAAATATTTCTTAGTGAACATTTGCTTCTTAAATATTACATAATTATGGAAGACAGATTATAAATACAATAATAAGCAATTTATAATTGTACCATGGTTTGGGAGTTACTAAATTGTCTGTATATGTAAGAATTCAGATTGCCTAAAGAACTTAACTATACACAAGTACATTTTTTTCTCACCATTATAATTTCCATCTTCACAAGTTCACATTTTACATGAATAAAAATTCTGTTTCAGGCATGGAAGTCCATGTTCAGATAATATCACACTGCTTCATGTGTAGTGAAAAGATCTTATAAAAGTATATTTTCAATTTCTCTTTCCCATGCCTGTGTAATTATTGTTACATTTTATTTAACCTGTACTTGTAAGCCCAAGATGCATGGTTACCATGTAGGTTTACAAAGTTAAATATATTTTGCAGCAATCAAAATAGGAGCAATCAATTATTGATTGACTGATTGATTGATTGGAATGAGATGTTTAAAGCTAGGTTACAGTCATGTGTGTTCACTGACTTAACTTCTGGAGATGTCCATCAAGAGACTGTCTCTCCAGGGTCGTGACGAGTATGCACCAGAGGTTCCATTTCTGATTTGCTCCCAAACCCAATTACTCTCTCGCAAATATGTGAAAATGTGGGAAGACTCAACTTTGGGCCATAATGACTTGCCACTTCTTTCAACTAATCTCAAAGGCCCCCAGCCCTCATCTTCACATATTGGTAAGTTCCTTAAAGGAACTAAAAATGAAGAAAGCTGAGCCTACCCTAATGTCCCTTTCCTTCAAATCTTGGCTACTCAATTTCTTGCTCTCTTGGCATTGCTCAGATATCTTCACATACATGTTTCTTTTTTATCTAGTTATTTACAATGTAACATTTAGAAATATCTATTATTACTCTAAACAATATTTAAAGTTGCGTATAAAAATGTTTAATCCTAGTGTGTCATTTACTTTTTTAAGCTTGAACATCATGTTCTTTATCATTCAGCAAAACTTTTTTGACATTCCTGGTGACCCTGATCTCTTTTGGACTCTGATAACACATTGTATATACCTCTATAATAAAGCATAATGAACTACTTTATGTTTAATCATCTGCTTGCCTTTGTGCTCTGTAGATTATGAAGCTTAAAGAGATGAGTTATAATATCTTATGTAGAGCATTTATCACTTTGCATGATCCTGATGTATATGAATTATAATTGACACAGTTTTAGTTAAATAGAACCAGCCTCCTGATGGCACTGTCAAAACTTATTTTACCAAAGTATATTAACTATACATAATAGCATGAAGTATGGATTTTGCTGGTAGATCTTTAGTCCATGAATCATTATGTAAATAACAGATGCCCATCATAAAGTAACTAATCATGTCACTTCTTTCAAGTTCTTTTAGAAAATGATCACTGTGCATCTGTTAGTCAGTTCTGTGCACAGACAGCAAAGCATGGAATTGTATTGCCTCCTTGTCTCCTAGTGAAACCCCTTGTGACATTTTATAGAAATGGATTATCAAAGGATGAAACTGACCAGTAAAGATGAAAGTGTAGCAAAGAAACAAAATATGATAATTCTGGAAGTGAAGTTGGATATCATAAGACTTTAGAATGGCAACAGTCAAGCAAATATAGGACTTGATGTAAGCCTGCATGAAGTTAAGGTATGAATTGTAATGAAAAGGTCCAAGGGATACAAAAACAGGGTGAAGTTTCTTCCTGAAACAGAAAACCGCTTATGGGTGATATGAAGTAGCTCTACGTTGGAATAAATTCTTCCACAATAAAAAAGGAAAGCCCGATCTCTTTGGCTAGAATCTGGTCAAAGTATTGAAGTTAGTTGCCAAAGTGAATAAAAACGGGAATTACAAAGAGACTGAAAGAGAATCAGTTTTTTTCCTACCAACAAAGACTGGGTTTCATCACTTCTGAAGATGGAATGCACTGATTAACGTTAAACTATCTGGTTAAGCTGCTAATGCAAATAAGGTTGCTGCTGTGAAATTTGCAGCCAGATTCCAAGGATTAGTTAAGACAGGTGTTGGTAACTAAAAGGATGATGATATCTCAGAGAAAGTGACAAGGGCAAAATTTTTACATCAAAGGAACTCTCAGAAATAATTCCTGAGTTTGAAATCACAAAGGATAAAATGCTGGAAGCAAATCCAAACTTAGAAAGAAGTACAATGATTTACTAAAAAATGAAATTCTCTCTATATCATAATTTATATAACAGGAAAAAACAAGTGCTCTTTAAACTACTTGTCATAAGCTTTTTTGTGGGGACTAGATGCAGTTTTTTTTTGATCATTTTTTATTGATTTATAATCATTTTACAATGTGTCAAATTCCAGTGTAGAGCTCAATTTTTCAGGTATACATGAACATATATATATTCGTTGTCACATTTTTTTCTATAAGTTTTTACAAAGAAATATAACACTTAATTCTCAACATTTCTTATATTTTAAATTCTGGAGTACTAAGTAAATATAAATAAATATAGTTTTACTTTTTAATTTTCTTATAAATTCATAAACAATACTAATAATGTTATCATAAAAAATTTAAAGATCACAGAAAAAAATAATCTTTTTCAGTGATTATTATAATCACTTTGCAAAGTTTTTGCCTTTTATGATCTCATACTACTATGCAAAGGGAAAAGCATAAAGAATTTATTTAGTAACATTGTCAGAAGAATAAATTGATTGGTAAATGTATTATTATTACATTTTGAGACATTAAAAAAATACTAAAATCATTATCTTTGAATTAGAAAATTTTAATGTTGATACATAGGCAATTTTTTTTCCTTTTTGACTTTTAGTATCAAAACTTCTTTAGAATGTGAACAATTTTTCTGTTGTTAAATGTATCTCTAAGTGGTAAAAGTTGATGTGAAAGATGGAAAATATCTCTTCTTTTTAAAAACTAACTTGAAGTTAAAATTTTAAATATGAATTTTTATTTTGTGAAGATTTTAACCTATAGTAATAAAATACAAAATTTAATAAACCTATAACTAATATACAGATTTAAAAATATTTAGACGTTGATATACTTTGATTATATACGTATATGAACATATGTTATCAGAGAGCAGGTTCTTGTTTCATCACAGAAAGAATTCAGAAGTGAGACATGGAGGTCAAGAAAGCAAAGCAAGGATTTGCTGAGTGATAGATAATACACTCTCAAGGGGAGAGCGGGCAGACCCAGGTGGGTATCGGCCCCGAGTTTCTTTGGCAAGCTAGTTATGTGGGGTGTACAAGAAATGAGTGCGCAGAATATTTATTGATGGGGAGCAGTTTGCGGTCATCTTTCCTGATCTTCATCCCAGTTCCACCTTGCTGAGGGGAGGAGGGATTTTGGTTTTTATCCTCATTTAGTCTCATCAGGAAGTCTGATGAGGGCATGATGAGCAAAAGGTTACATTTGGTTAGGGGTATAATGAATGAAAGGTTATACTCAGATGCTAAAGATTCCTGTCTTGTTCAACGTTCCTTTGTCTGCCTCCAGGACACTTGTCAACCCAAAATGTGTGATTTCTTATTAGTATGCAGATTCCTGCTTTTCTTGCTCTGCCCAAGGACCCCTGTTGTTCACAAGATGTATGGTTTCCTGCCATGTAGCCCATGCCCTATTTCTCTGCTAATATCTAGCTATCTATCTACTCTAACATATAGATCTACATGCATAAAATTAGGAAATTTCAAAAAAAAAATACAGCATATTTATTTGCATCCTCCAGGCAATGAAATATTGATAAAAGGCTTAGAATGAAGAAAAAGTACGTGATTCCTCTAGTATACCGTGAACACTGCCAGATTACTGCCTTATCATGTGCTGATAAAACATCCCTTTCTTATGTTATTTTTAAAAAAATTTTAATGCAGTATATTATTGACACATGATCTTCTTAAAGCTGGTTTGACACTTTTAATTAATTAAACTCCAGATTTTTTTAAAGTCTCACAAAGCTTTCACAGATGTCATCTTTGTGTTCAAGATCCAAACCATAATATTTCATTGCATTTGAAGACATTGGATGGAACAGTCTTAAGGGAGAAGTGGAAGTTGAAATCATGGAGGTTTCAGATCAATAATCAAACTAATATCAAAAATAGAAGTAATTGGAGTGTCAGGGAAATCAGAAGAGAATTGAGCCCCAATAAGAGGGTGACTCTAGCGATGTAAGTGCATTATTTTCTGAGGTGATAAGTACAGATTTAGTCTAAATGTTCATGAATTCTTTTAAAGAACATATCAAAAAATGGGGGGCAGTCCAGCCAAGATATTCATCAAGTAGATTCATTATCACCTCCATCAATTTCAGCAGTGTTCATCCTCAGAAATGACAGGCAGATCCTGAGGGTCCTACTTTGGTGTATCTAGAACAGTTTAGAAAGATGAATCACTCCTGTCCTTTCTGTCATTTCTATGTCCATCCAAATAACCTCAAGTAAAGAAAGGTTTTAGGCTTTTAAATGTCTAGTTGAAACTTCACTAGGCTATGTCCACTTTGAAAAAATCCTTATTTAAATCATATGCTATTCATTTTATAAAAAATAATAGTTTTTTTTCTTCTCTTAAACAACACGAAATTATCTGAAACCATCCATTTCTTGTACAAGAGTCATTTACTTTAGGAACATATCTTCTTTTCAGTTACTCAGGTGAAAGAATTAAAAGGCTGAATTTCCTTGTTAAAAAAACAAGGCCTTTTGAGGCAGGTGGATTGAATAACAGAAGGCCAGCCAAATAGGGAAGAACATTTTGAACATAAGCTCTTTTAAAAATAAAATATAGATTCAAACTACTCAGAGATAGACCATACTAAACCTGTTTTTAAGTGCATATATTTAACCCAGATAAATAACATGGCCAAAGTGCAAATGCTGGTCATTTCCAGGACAGATTCTTTGTCCCTTGTTGTTTACATGTGGCTAAAAGCAAGTCAAAATACTCCTATAGTCACCCAGCCTGTGTGAAAAGTGAGACACAATCTCAGCAATTTTGCATTAGAAAATTCCTCTTAGGAAAAAAAAAAAAACTCTTCTCGTTATAATGCTTACAGCAATATTCTATGTGATACACAAAATTGACATTAAAAAAGCTGCATCGAAGGCCATCACAGAGGCATGTGATTTAGAGTCATTCTTTTGAATGGTTTATGCCAATAGGTCTCAAACGGATCCTAGATAGAACAGTGAAACTTGGATTTCTTAATTTGCCCATTAGTAAATCATGGAAGGTACTGTTACCTGTATGCAAGCCTGCCAGGGGAGAAGTAAAAAAAAAATCTTTAATACACTAATGAGTGCAGCATTTCCAGTCGGTCAGAGGACACGAGGTCTAAGCATCAGATGAACATTAAGCTCGTTAATGTAATTAATGTCTCCAATGATCTTTTTTTGTCATAAAAAGTGGCTTGACTCAAACCTTTCAAGTGTATTAAATAAAATATTTTTACATGACTGGTAATAGCTGTGGACTTTAGTTTTCCATTTATTATTATTTTTCTGGCTTGCCCTATTATGTTTTACTGGCTTTTCTAATTTGGCAACAGGCACAAAATATTATTGGCAAATGCTTTAATAAGATCTGAAAGCTTATTCATATATTTAGTTACTCTGAAAAATTAATTCAAAACTTAAATATATACAGTAAAGAAATACATTAGTATTATAGAAAGAATCACAATATTATTTATGTCATATCTATACTAGTTTTCATATTTTTCAAACAAGTTTTTGGTTAATTTTGGTAAATTGTCAAAAGAGAATAAAATGACAGTTATGTGGGAAACACAGCAATAAAATGCAATTATAAAATTAGAACTACTACACCAATGCTAATACAAATAACAAATTTTAGATAGACAAGCTATTTATAAGTTGAATCTGGATTACATTTCATGTCTGTAATGATTACACAGGGCTTTCTTTCTTTTTTTTTGGCGGGGGTAGAATACTTAGAAAAAGCTATTCTAGTGTGGAAAACCATGCCAAATGGGCAAAGTTCAACTTTTTATTTAAACATCATTAATTAACTCAAGTGACTCACATTTAAATATTTTCATGTTACCTTGTTTAATTTAAACCTTACTTTATAATTTATATGAACATCATAATCACATAGGCTACAACATAGTTCTGTTGGCATAAATAAAATTTGGTTTATGCAAGTTCAGCAAGATCTATATTAAGCATTTTAATACCTCAACACATAAAATTTATTTTGTATTTCTTATACTCAAGATGGGGTGAGGGCTAGCGAGTTGTGTCATAAAGTCTGTTGTTTTTTTTTTTTATAATGATTTTCACTACTGAATTGTAAGAATACGGTTAACAACATTAAATAAAAATAATATAAACAGAAGTTCAAGAAATTGGAGAGCTTTTAATTTCTTAATGAGGCTGAATTATTTCTCATGGCTTTATCTTAAAGAATTCTGAACATCCAAAATTCAGAAAAATCAGAATAAAAACATATTAAAGCTCATGGCAAAGCAAGTATAAATTAGTTTGTTGGATACCACTCATGGATATTATTTTATTCAATAGTCCGGTATTTGTTTTTAATTCTACTGTAACAGTTAAACACTTAGAGAAGTGAAACCCCACCAGAGAAGTTGGCAGGTACAGTTCCCCCCGATGCAGGAGTCCAGGAACGTGACAGAGGGAGGTAGGAGATATGTGAGGTAAAGTCCTTATGACACAGAGACGTTTCTATCGGACAAATGCTCTAAGGGTAAATTACCATTTTTTTACAAAAATTCAATCTGCTTTATAATTTTATCCCTAATGTGATTATAGGTCATTTTTAGTGGAATACACTTGAACAGCATTTGTTGAATCCATTTATATAGAGAAAGTGAGATTCTGGAAGATCCCCCATTTACACAGATCTGTATTATATATATAATAAATATATAAACATAGATATATAGATATATAGAGATATATATAGAGAGAGATTTAGGTTTATAAAAATATAGTACCTTTTGAAAACATGTGAAAAACTTAAATTTGAATGTTAATAGATAAGGTATTAGGCAATTTTACATTGACTATAGCATATCTGATATCCAGCTGTGACAATGCAAAGCAAACAAATGAGCAAACAGAATTAGATGGAGGAGTGAATTATTCCTTGATTTAGGTGCATCGTGATAAAAGACAGAAAATCTATTTGAGAACTATTTATCGCCTCTAAAAGCTGTCCTGAAATCATACAGCAGGTATCAGAGCAGCATCCACCAGTATCTGTGGTACCTATAAGCACATAGCTGATGGTGCTTTCCATAACTCAGCCATTTACAAGAGTGTGTGCATAGAATGCTTGTATATGAATGCACACAAGTGTTTTAATTCAGTTCAGGACATGACCCCATTTAACCTCTTAATAAGCAGTCCTTGCCTTCATAGACACAAACTCTATATGGTGTATTTAAAAATGATGCCTACAGGGGATATTCATGTTGTTTCCTCCCAATCTTATTCAAAGGACAAGCAGGTACTATTAAAAAAAAAACAAAGACTTGCAATCACCTGCTAAACAATACGAAGACATCGCTTCAAGGAAACATCCAATATGGGTGTGTGAAATTAATCAAAGGTACAGAACACATTTTGATCTTAAGTTTCCTCATATGTAAATACACAGTTATATAGCATATTTAAAATATTTAAAATACAGTTGAAAATAATTTTGGTACCACTTAGAAAAGGAAAAAAAACACTGACATAAAATAATAAATTAAAATATATTACCATTGTTATTTCATACGCAGAGGAAGTTATTTTAAGCTTATTTAACAATATATTTGAACATAAATAGTGTTCTTTTGAATACATAAAAAAGGAAAGTATAAATGACATATTAGGTAAAATTTTTCAAACTTTTTTTTTCAAAGTGTGACTCCTCTGAATCATTTTCATCTCAGAGTAATGGATGTCTGTAGTTTTTCACACACACATACTGCTTTCCTTGGGGAAATTAAGAATGTAGATGGTGCAACATTGCTTAAAACAATGTTCTACTTTCTTCTCCAGGAGTTTCCTCCGAAGTGCTGACATCTTTCTGCAAATTATATATAAGACTTTTGTAAACCTACCAGAAGCCACTCATACATTTTCACGCAACAGCCAGTACTCATAGTCCTCACTCAACTGGTCCTTTAATGTTTTGAGAACTGAAGAACTGAGGGGTTATAACTGTCCAACTGTAGAGTAATAACTAAGCTTTCACATGTCAGGCAATGACAGCTTTGACATGATCACCATCTGGCCAACGGTTGTCATAAAATGTAATAGATTTTGAGGTAATACATGATTTCAGCATTACTAATATTTAAAAAGTGGACATTGTGTTATCAAGAAAGTACAATGCTATTAAACTTACAGCATAATATTGAATATTACACATAGCAGAAGTAAAATTTTTGGCACATATTAGGTACAAAATGCAGTAAATCCCTAAATGTGATAAAATGGAGTCCAAAAAATAAAATCATAGTATAGTGCTATTATAAGATTGTGAGACTCATAGATTACTAGGAAGAGACTACACAACAAACAGGCAAAGATTTTTGTGAGATTAAAAATTCACTCTAGGTTCCGATGTATCCTTTTTTAACTGAGGTGCAGCCAGTTACAATGTATTAGTTTCTGGTGTACAGCACAATGCCTCAGTCACACATATACATAGATATATTCATTTTCATATTCTTTTTCATTAAAGGTTATTGCAAGATAATTGAATATAGTTCCCTGTGCTATACAGAAGAAACTTGTTTTGTTTTGTTTTTTTAATCTATTTTTATACATAGTAGCTAATAGATGTATTTTGGAATTACCTCGTAGGTATTTTTTGTTTTTCCTGGAAAGTAACAACCAGAGCTGTCTATCTCTGGCCCTCCAGTACAGGACTAATTATAATAACAATAAACAAATATAAAAATCAGCAAAATATGTGAAACAGATATTTTTGGACACTGTACATGAAGTAATGCAGGGCTATTATTTCTCAGGGATAAGAAACTCACAAGAGCAGCCCCGCCAGCAACATGGCTTCCTGACGCAGGTACTTTTGGTAGTGGCACCGACTTGCTAAGTTGAAGAGGCAGGGTAAAGGAGGTTGAGGCAGCTGAAATTTCTGAGGCACATTAACAGAGAAGAGAAAAAAGAGCTCAAATGCTTAGAGACGAGGAGTGATCTGAATAGTACACCTCAGGTTTCCAAATAGAAATAGACTTCTGGTCAGCCAGAGGTGGTGGTGGTAGTGGTCATATGGAAACTAAAACCTTTCTGGAATTAGAAGGGGACAAATTAATTGTTCTTTCAAACAAACTTTAAGTAATTTCGTTTGAATTAAATGTCTTAGTTCTTAGGATTAATTCATTTTCAAAAATGCTGTCAACTCACACTGGGAGAGTAATGGGGGATGTTGTATTTAGGCAAATGCCATTTTAAACCGCAAGTCCAGAAGGATTCTGGAGAGATGGATTTTCATATTTATACAGTAAATTCTGTATATGAAATTTTAGGGTCAAATTTCCAAGACAGTAAGAGACGAATAAAGGAGACTTGAGCCCATGTAATTTGCCTCAATAAAAATGCCACATTCTAGCATCGTCTTTTCGGTGCAATGGCTTATGCCTGTATTTTTATATGCAAAATAGTGTATGTAAAGACACCTCAGGACCACAGTGAAGGTGATTCTCAACAAAATGAAAGGCAGCCGACTGAGTGAGAGAAGATATTTGCAAAGGAGATAATGAAAGTTGTTAATATCCAAAATATGCAAAGAATTGATACAACTCAACACCATATAACAAACAACCAGATCTAAAAAAAAAAATTGGTACAGAACCTGAATACACATTTTTCCAAAGAAGATATACATATCAGCAAAATACACATGAAAAGATGCTCAATATCACCAGTCGTCAGGGAAATTCAAATCAAAACCTCAATTAGAAATCACCTCACACTTGTCAGAATGACTATCATCAAATGAAGACAAATAGTAAGTGTTGGTAAAGATGTGAAAAAAAGAGAATCTTTTCTGTACTTTTGTTTTGAATATTAATTGGTACAATCACTATAGAAAACGAAATGAACTTTTCTCAAAAAATTAGAAATAAAACTGTCATGCAATCCAGTAACTCCACTTCTGATATTTTGAAAAAAAATTACTAATTTGAAGAGATGTATACACCCTTATGCTTATTTCAGAGTTATTTACAATTATGCTAAATTATGGAGGCAGCCTAAGTGTCTATCAATAGATGAATGGATAAATAAATAAGATGTAATATTTTTATGTGTGTATATTTACACATATATAATGCAATATTACTCAGCCATAAAAAAGAATGAACTATGCCATTTATGGCAACATGAATGGACCAAGAGGGTATCATGCTATTTGAAAAGTCAGACAGAGAAAGACAAATACCTTATGATTTCACTTATGTGTGGAATCTTTAAAAAAAAATGGCTAAAGGATAATCATAACAAAAAGACAGACTTATAGGTACAGAGAACAGACTAGTGTTTCCCAGAAGGGTAGGAATGGGAAAATGAATGAAATAGGTGAGGGAGAGGCAGAGGTGCAAACATCCATCTTCAAAATGAATAAGTCATGAGGATCTAATGTACAATGTAGGGAATATAGTCAAAACATTGTAATAACTTTTTATGGTGACAGTAATTAGACTAATTATGGTGATTGTTTTGTAATGTATACATATATTGAATCACTATTTTGTATACCTGAAATTACTATAATACTGTAAGTCAATTATGTTACAATAAAAAAGAAAAAAAACTTGTAGAAATTAAGCCTAGAGAAAGTCTGATGTCACACAAATATCTCAAAAAGTTATAATCCTGGCATATTTTCTTTCATCCTATAGATGGCATAATGTACTTTTTGAACCATCATGTGAAGAAAACTGACTTGATTTCCTTCATTATATTTTTAATATATCTGCATACTTTTTTCCCTAGGTAGAATAATTATATGATGGAGTTTACTTGGGTAATTTCAGTAAATATTTCAAACAGTTCATCGTACTCAACATGAAGTCTTGCTTATCACTTCTATTTCCTTCTTTCCATGCTCAGGTTTTGAGAATAAATGTCAGTTATGGAATATAAATTATCCCTCAAAATTACATGAGTAATATAAAATGTTGACTATTTTAGTGTTATGAAATAAAGTCTTTGTATTGGGAAAAAAAGAATAAATATCAGAATTTGGAAGTTTCTTGGTATCTATTTCATGGATTTTCAATGATCTCTCCAGCCAATAAACTGGGCATTTCCTACAGGACCAAACACAAAATCTTACAACCAGCTTCTAAATTATTTCTGGCTTTCTCATACTTTCTCAAAATCTGGCAGAGATTTGTCATCTAAATCTAGAAATAAAGATGAGTAACAGTATATGTTGTTAGGTACATATATATTTATGACTTGTATGTTTCTTCATAAATGTTATCTTTTGTTACTCTGTCATGTTCCTCTCTTTTGCTAAGAATATTCATTTATCTGAAGTCTACTTGCTGCGATATTAATTTAGCCACACTTCCTGCTTTATTTTGAGTATTTTTGTCCAGTTCAGCTTTTTCTGTCTTTTCCCTTTTAATTTAAGATTCTTTTTTATTAAATGTAAGGTTTTTTTAATAGGCAGTATATAGATTGGACTTATTTATTTAACATAATCTTCATCTTTAATTGTTTTCATTTCATTTATATTTTTATTGAGGTATACTTCACATATAAAATTTTACAAAAAATGTACAGTTCAGTGATTTTTAGTTTATCCACAAAGTTGAGCAGTCATTCCCACTATTTTTATTCCATAATATTTTTATCACCCTCAAAAGAAACTACATGCCTATGAGTAGTCACTCCTGTTTCCCCTTACCCTAGCCCCTCAGAAACACTTATATACTACCTGTCTCTACGGATTTTTCTATCTGAACATTCCACGTAAATGGATTCATAAACTCTGTGACCTTTTGTGCCTGTCTTATATATGTTTAGCATGTTTTCCAAGTTTACCAATGCTGTAGCATGTATCAGTACTCCATTCCTTTGTACGCCTGGAAAATCTCTCATTGCATGGACATTACACATTCTTTTAATCCATTCATCTATTGATGGACATTAGTGTCACTTCTACTTTGTGGCCCTTATGCACAATGCTTCTGTGATGAACATTCATGGACAAGTTTTGTGTGGACATATACCATTTTCTTGGTTATTTACCTAGGAGGGGAACTGCTGGATCACATGGTAATGTTATATTTAGCGTTTTGAGACACTGCAGACTTTTTCAGAGAGTGAACCATTTTACATTCCCACCAGCAATATATGAGGGTTCCAATTTATCCAGAGCCTTGTGAAAACTTGTTATCGTCTTTTAGGTGACAGCCATCCTAGCATATGTGCAGTGTAATCTCATGATTTTGGTTTTCATTTCCCTGGTGACTAGTTACGTTAAATATCTTTGCATGTCCTTACTGACCATTTGTTTATCCTCTTTGGAGAAATGTGTAAAGTCCTTTTAAATTTTAAATTGGATAACTTGTCATCTATTGATGAGCTGTAAGAGTTGTCTATATAGTATGGATACTCAATACTCAATATATACATGCACACACATATATGTGCACACATACACATAACACACACACATACACATATAACACACACACACTTTTTGGAGGGTTGTGTTTCCTTTTGATGTCACACTTAAAAAAATGTCCTAAAACAATGTCACATAGATATATGCTATGCTTTCTTCTAAAATTGTATAGTTTCAGCTCTTAAATTTAGATATTTGGTCTATTTTGAGTTAACTTTTATATATGAGTGAGGTAAGGGTCCAAGTTTATTACGTTGCATGTTAATATCCTGTTTTCTTAACACTATTTGTTAGAAAGACTATTTCTCTTCCTTGAATTGTCAAGTGTACACTTAGGCTTATCGTTTGATTATTTGTTGTATTTTTGTCTTAGACTGTTTCTGTTTTCTCTGCTACTTCATTTCTTTTCCTTTGAATTATTTAAAGTATCATTTTGTTTTAATTTTTCTATCATTTTTTTCTCTTTTTATTTTCCTCCATAGCTTTTAAGATTTTTAAAAAATTTGTCATTGGTTTTCAGTCATTTGTTCATGATATATAGGCCTGGCTTTCTCTGAGTTTACCTCTATTTGAATTTGGTGAGCTTCTTGAATCTGCAAATTCATACCTTTCATCAAAGTATATTTTTTCTATTAGTTATTATTTTACATTTTTCTGAAGTTTTGCTCATTTAATTTTTATTTTTCCTTCCTTCTCTCTCTGTACTTCAAATTGGAAAATTGTTTTTCATCTATTTTAAAGTTCTCTGCCTCCTTCTTCTGCCATCTTTTATTTACTATAAACATCTGAAGGATATTTTATTTCAGACTGTATTTTTCAGTTCCATAACTGTCAAATCTTTATAGATATTTCCCCTCACTTACAGTATTTCTCATTTTATTCATTCCCAGCATATTTACATTTATATAATAGAATTTATAAACCTGTTACAATAGCTGGTTAGAATTATTTTTCTGATAATTCCTGTATCTGGGTCATCTTAGGGCTGACATCTATTGATTATCCTTTCTTTGGGAGTTAATAATATTTGCTAGGTTCTTTGTATGTTAAGTAAATTTGTATTATATCTGAGATATTTTGACTGTTATGTTGTAGACTCTAATCTTGTTACAACCCTTTTTTTTGTTTGTTTCTGCATGTGAATGTTTTAACGTCAAACAGCTCACTTTTTTTTGTTTTTTTTTTTTTAACTTCATTATGTGCCTTCTCTGAATGTATTCCAATCTCAGCTCAGGTTTTGAAGTTTTTGCTATGCTGCTTTTTGTTTGTTCGTTTGTTTTTTACACATTTCCCTCATTTAATCTGAAAATGGACTATGGTTGAAATACAGATTCTACTCTTGAATCTGCTTTGGATCAGTTCCATATGTTTGCCACTCAGGGGTTAATCTGATAATTGGGTCAGATTAAATGTAAGTTCAGTTTTCAGTGTGTTTGCTTTCTGAGTTATCCTCTGCCCCACACTTCCTGGCCCGTTGGTGCGTTTATTTCTGGTTCCTCTGGCCAGAAAAATGGACCTCTCTCCGTTTAAGTCATCTGCCTTCTCCACAGCTCTGACACTAGTACTGCCATCAGGGCAACCCATCCAAAGAAAAGAGGGGGAATGTAGGAAACGAATGTTTCCTAGGTCACTCTCCAAGTTTTAACTCCTTCTACTATTCCACTACTGTTTAGTAGGCTGACTTCTCCATGTCATAAGAACTCTTTATAGAGACTTTTAAAGTGACAAAATACTTAAATTCTACATGCGAAACAGACTTTTGTCAACAGCAGTATATTTCACCTACTATTTGGAATCATATTATTTCATTTCAAAGTCCTGCTTTCTCATTCCTATCGGTATCTATGTGGAATAATAAGTTTATGATAATTTTATGATAATTCACTTAGATAACTGCAACTATTCTGAGACGTACCATCATGAAACTTTTTTATGATTCATATGCATTTTTTACTATTCATTGTATACATATTGCAATTATTTTAATTTTATCATTTTGACTTTCACAAGCTCTTACACATTATATTATTCTATTCATTGAATTATAATGTACAGTGGATAATTGTGAATTTAATATAAATTAATTTAGTTATATACCCAGTCAGATACTAAAATATGATATATATTGATAATTGTATATTCATTATAAGATATCATTTAATTAAAATTAATTTTGTTGTAGAGGTGAGAAAAGTAATTGCACACAGCTTAAATAGTATTAATGCTTTAAAAATAATAATAGATTTAATATATTATCATAAAGTAAATGGTATTATTTTTAAATAGGATTTTAAACATTGAAGAAAATACTAAACTAGAGTGATTAAAAATTGTGTAATACATTTGACATATTATTCAGTTTGCTTACATCTACTTGATTACAAAACTTGGAGAACTAGGCATATTCTTGTATGAATTGTTTTATTGATCATAAACTCCATCAATTTTTTTTTTTTTTTACTATTTTGGCATTTTGTATTGAATTACATATAATTTACTATGTTGTGTTAATTTCAAGTGTACAGCAAAGTGACTCAGTTATACATATATGTTTATATATATATATTATTTTTTAGATTCTTGTTGATCATGGATTATTACAAGATACTGAATATAGTTTCCAATGCTATACAGTAGAAACTTGTTGTTTATCTACTTTATATATAGTAGTGTGTATATGTTAATCCTAAAGTTCTAATTTATCTCTCTCCAGCCCCACTTTTCTCTTTGGTAATCATGTTTGGGTCCATCCATGTTGCTGCAAATGGGATTATTTTATTTTTTATGGCTGAGTAGTATTCCATTGTGTACATATACCACATATTTATCTTGTTATCTGTTGATGGGCATTTAGATTGCTTCCACATTTTGGCTATTGTAAATAGTGTTGCCATGAACATTAGGTTGAATGTATCTTTTTGAATTGGAGTTTTCTCCAGATACATCCCTAGGAGGGGGATTGCTGGATTATGTGATAACTCTATTTTTAGTTTTATAAGGAACTTTCATACTATTTTCCATAGTAGATGCCCCAAACTACATTCCTACCCACAGTGTTGGAGAGTTTCTTTCTCTCTACATCATCTCCAATCCATCAGTTGTTTTAAAGGAGCTTTATTGTCATTTTCTTTATATTTTATATGATTTAAGCATTAAAATTCTGATAAGTGTTAACTAATATAAAGCTCAAATTTTGTAGTTCAGTTATATTGTCACAAAAATAATAATAAATGTAACATAAAAATAAATGTAACATATTAGCTTCAAATAATAAATATTCCAGTAACAGTGTTATCGATCAGTTAAATAAATAATTTTATCACTCTCAAAAATTTTATAACGTATTTTAAAGTCAATGAGTTTAAGCATATATCTGATATGAATCAAAATATTGCACTATTAATTAAAATCTTCTACTGTTTGAAAATGTGATAATGTTGTCTTACAATTCATTTGATTAAAATACCTTTTGTTTATTTTTGAAAATTTGATAAGAAATAATATTATCATGTTAGAAATAGAATTATTTCATTATCTAATAATATTGTGCTACACCTTGACTTTTTACTAATCCCCAAATACAAAACATTCTTACACAGAGCTGTGCACTGGCATCAGTTTTTATTAGAAACATATGCAATTCTCAGTGATACAAACAAGTCAAAAAACATAGTTTTGTAGCATATACTTTTCATGCAATTACTGTTTATTATTCTCCTGTCTTAATTATCTTACTATCTTGTCTTACTGAAACCAAAGAAGCTTCATAAAATGTTTCATTTACCTGAAAGTGTCAGACATTATATTTTATTACAAAGAATAGCTTCACTTTCTGCAAAAATTAATCAGATTTATACAAATGACCATATACTATTGAACTGTCAGTGATATAAGTTTCCTGTTTATATTAGAGAAATTCGTTATTTAATTAGTAGTTCCATGGAGTTTCTATAAAACATATATGGTAAATGTGCATTTGAATTGATATTCTACAAAACATGTTTACATTTTTAAGAATTATGATAGGTAAAACATCTGTTAGCTGTCCATAGACTATTATCAATCATTGTCTGTGTTTAAAACATGTGCTGTATTAAAGCAAATAATGTGCTGTGGTTAATAATGCCACCCAAAATAGAAAAAGTGGTAAGCAACTCTACAATCACCAAATGAGAAAACCCATTTCTCTTTCTATTGAAATTGCTTTTTCCCAGGTGGTCAACTACAATTGTCATCTGTTATTTTGGAAAATATACAGGATTTAATAGATGAGGTATATCAAACTAACTACATTAGGAATGTACCAGCTGTCAATATGGCTTCAACCCAACATCATCTTTTGGGAAAAGCAAATTCCAAAAGGCAGATAGTACACTATTAGGCTGATAGAATGATTATAAGTTCCACCATCTGTTGCACATTTTACTACTAATTGTGATTTGTTTTTTCTAAAAATACACATTTTCTTTGTTAGAAGACACAAGATATCATGGAACACTCATTGTCTAGTGACACAACAGAACTATCAGTTGGTGTCATATTTGCACATCGATTATCTACAAAATGAATTATAGATATTTATCAAGAATAGTAACTCTGTGCCAACTAATTCAATTTAAATTTTTAACGTGGATTAAAATGGTCTCTTAATTTTCTTTTGAAGTATTGCAATTGTGCAAATCACAAAAAAATGGAATCAGACAAATAAAAAACAATTTTTCTGCTGCAAATTTCACAGATACTAATAGCTTGTTCTTTGACACAGTGCTCATTTTATCCTTGTAGAATGTTCATTTATCTTTTAATTTTAACACTTAAATTTGTTTATATAGTATATGACATTAAATTGAGTATCTAAATTATTATTTTAAAATTTTTGAAAAAAGTTAGAAAAACCATAAAATTGCTATACGATATGCAAATTACTTAATAAATCTTTACTCCAATTATGTTGGAATTGTATTGCAAATGCTAGTCTGATTTTGCTAGTTTCTTCCATGTCAAAATAAAGGGGGATACATTTTCTCCAAAACTATTTGATGTGTCTTCCAGAACAAAAGGTTACTTTTAATGTCAACCTAATTTCAAGGTTAATCTACAGGAAAACTCTTAAATGATTATGACCCATGCCACTTCTTGCTAATCTATTTTTGGACTAATTTTAGATGTTTCTGCTTAAAGTTTGATTAAACTGTATTTCTATTCTGTTTTTCACCCTAGAGTACCTATTTTCTACTTCTTGGCATAATGGCAACACAATTAGTAGTTCTCTGTTTTATGTTTGATATTATTTCACATAGTTCTGGAAACTTCCATAATATAGAATATTTAAATCTGAGCTACATGTATTTACATATTTAATAAACATGAATGTGCTTTTGAGTTTTAAAATTACTTTGAATACATTGTAAGTTGCAAACACAAATATCTTAAATAAATTTAGGACTCAGGTAAATAGAAGCATATATTAAATTAGATAAAAATTTGTGCCAAACAATAGGTATATTGTTTCCTAGTTGTAACTTCATTGATTGCATTCACATAGCACTCTCTTTTGCTCATACTAACTTACTGTTCTGTAATACTATATTTAGGAAAGACAACCATGCACCATTGGCAAGGTGTCCAGAGTTGTGG
The DNA here is from genome assembly GCF_048564905.1 of Vicugna pacos. Classification (NCBI taxonomy): domain Eukaryota; kingdom Metazoa; phylum Chordata; class Mammalia; order Artiodactyla; family Camelidae; genus Vicugna; species Vicugna pacos. Next base: position 5,477,530 of record NC_132994.1, on the reverse strand, counting down.
ATGTCTTTCATACTATTTGTATCACAAGAACAATTATTTTGTGGAAGTTTTCCTACTGTAAGGTAGCATTCTTTGTACATTTCTAGAAATAAATGTCTATTTTTCTAAAATAATAGAAAAAAACAAAACTATACAAAAATTGATCTATGAAACAATTTGAAATAAATGTGTTCAAAATTATTTAATACTGCCCCAATATGTCCAGATTTAGAATACACTGAGCTTTTAGGGTAATCTTATCAAATGCTAATCGCCAACATAGACTTGATTCTATCAGATAAATAGAAAAATAGGATGCATGTGATTTAGTCTCTGCTCTCAAAGTGCAACAGTCTACATGGAGATTTCAGAAAACTATATGTAAAAAAGCATGTTATGAATTTATAAGTAATGCCCTGATATAGCAAATCAATGGTTCAAGAAATGAGAGGGTACAATGTAAAGCTTTATCAAGGAGAACCACTTAAATAAGAAACTGGATAATCAATATGTCTTGTAATAACGGAAAGAATAATGAGATTTGAGACATACTGAGGCCCAACTCCATTGCAGCTACTCTATTAAGTACTTATATCCATCAACTATTTTAGTTTGCATAAAGACCTCATGAGGAAGTAATTATATCATTTTTACAAAACTAAGTTTCAATGAGGTTAACTAAGTCTCTACGATTAAAAACTAACAGTGTTAGTTTTATATTTCAGAGGTATTGTAAGATTAAATGAAATCACTTATATAAAAACAATCTACACACTTAAAGAGTGTCATTATTTCGAAAAACCTGGCTATCCTGCAACCTCTTTTGGAGAACTGTGAAAAGCCTGCAGTTTTATCATACTTGAGAGGTAACAAGTTATCTTTCTAGTTTCATAGATATTGGCAGAAGATATGAGACTCTTGGGTCAGAGACACAGGATATTTTATTACTAGCAGTAAAAGCAGTAGTAAGAGCAACATTACTGTGATGGAGCCTTAAACCCCAATCTTCAGTATTATGTGATGAGTGCCAGGTGACCTACACATTCAGCAAAATGTATTAGGGAAAAGACACTCTAAAATTAGGAAACCCTGATCTTATATATGGGGCTGTAGCAAACATGACCAAATTGCCATGGAGGGAGAGATCCTAATTTCCTGGATATTAGCCACATCTGCTCCAGAGAACAACAACATGTGTTCCATGGGTGATCACTCTAAAACATTTTCAGAAGGATAGTCCAAAGCAAAATGGCAGCTCATGTATTGGTGTATAAACGTGCAGAACTGTGAACAAGATTTGTCTCTGGGCACCTATATGTATAATCATTTATAATAATATATGTATAAATGTTCATTAGCATTATTCCTAAAGAATAATAGGGGTATCCAATACTAAATGAAATAACAATGCATGCAGTCAATGAATACTAATAAAAAATAGTATAAAATTTGTATAGTATGATAGAGACAATGTTTTAAATATTTAAATGTTTAAAGTATTTGGATGATTAAGCCAAGAAAATGAATAAAATCCTTTCAGTGAAAAAGAGCTCAGTTTGAGCTGGAGTTATAAGAAAATAATGTTCTGAGGATCATGACCCAAGATGATCTTCATGGGGAAGGCAAGGGATAGTGAAATGAGGTCAGCTTTAATATGAATAGGATCTTATGCCAGAAAGTACCAGGAGATTGTACGGTGTGGCTTCTGGGAAAGAGCAGTCTTGGTCTCCCTGGGAAATGGTCTGTAAGCACACCAGCAGTAACTGAAGAGCATCATCTTGGGCTTTGTATCTAGCGGAGGTGCTCTAAGTATACAGCCACAGAGGTTTAATGCTGATTTAGAGACGAGGTGGAGATGAAACTTTACATGGTATAGAATTTCTTACTAGCAACGTGGCAGGAAGTGGATTGACAGAAACTGGCCTGAGAACAGAGAGTTATGTCCCCACAAAAAATCAAAAGATGTTAATATCAGTAAAGAAAGGAATCAACCTTTGATTTTATTTCCCTTGCCATTTCTAATTTTCATACATGCAATGTCTTATACTTTATGTAATGGCCAGAATGGTGTTCTGCTTGATACTATAGTAAATGTTTTAAAAGCTTTTTTGTAGGAGAGAATTGGGGTGAGGTAGGAAGAGGGATTGATATATGAAATCATACTAAAAATTATTACTTATTTAGAGATGATAACAAATATCAAGTGCATGTTTGTTTCTATTTTCATAGATCAGATGACTTTTAACACAGAAAATATTTAGAGGCAGTACAATTCAGGGTTGTAGCATAAAGATTCAGTCCAAATTAATAGTCTCAATCAGCCATATGCTAATGGAAATCTATAAATAAAACACTTATCTCAATAAAGTAGAGAGATCAGAAATAGCAAGTGATAGAAAAATATTTTAAAACCTAATAATTAATTAAAAGTAAATTCAATCTCACTATTTATAATAAAACTTGAATTTTAATGTGTTTTATTACAAAATTGCAAAGTTAAAAGATTAATAAGAATACAACGGGAAAAAGTATTCTCATAGACCACTGGCAGAAATGTACATGCATGCCAATTTTCTGGAAGTTAATTTGTGAAGTCAATACATATTTAATGCTTTAAACATGTTCATATCCTGTGATTACTCCCTCCCGAGAAATTTACATTGAAGGGATCTCAGTAAATTCTTAACTGGAACGTGAGTGTTAATCATGCAGTGCAAAATGGGGTTCATTGTCTTTTTTTTATTTACGCTGCTTTTGGATCATCAGCTCTGGTTATGAGTGGGTAATTTGTCAACTAGTATGCTAAAGTTATGAATAGAGACGTGGTTGGTATTGGCTAGACTCATGGTTCAATCTGAAGACTGAAGACCTAGGCAGAGTTTTACTGAGCGTGGTCACTTGGGTGAATTGCTTTGACTTGAAGAGGCAAGACCCAGAATTCCCTAGTGAAAGGTACAAGTGAGAATAGGGTGAGTGTAGGAACAACAGGAGTGAAGATCAAAAGGAAAGAACTTTGTTGCCTCCATCTGTTTGATATAATCAGAGAGGCAATCTAATGGCGAAAGTCAGCAAGCATTTTAGCTTTAGCCTCTGGGAAAAAGTGTGACTATTTTTCTGTTGTAAGTAAGGTTATAAATATTGTTTCTGGTTATGGAGTAGCTGTGCCTCATTTAGACAAAATGTTACTTTTTTCTGTCTCTATCGATGCAAGTATCTGCGGTCAATCCACATTATTTATGGACTCCATATTTGCCATCTGCTTACTTATTAAAATTTATTTTGAACCTCCAAATCAGTACTCAGATACTTTCACGGTAATTCAGACATGTGCTGTGGAGCAAAAAAATTGAGTTGCCCGATACTCAGGTTCCCAGCTGAGATCAGACAAGACTATGTTCTGCCTTCTTGCTTCATCTCTCATACTCTAAAAATAGTATTTTTTTTTCAGTGTAGTGTCACATTTTCACTCTTTCTGCTAGTAATTTTGTTGTTTAAAATGGTTCCCAAGTATAGTGCTGAAGTGCTGTCCATTACTCCTGAGTGCAAGAGAGATATGATATATTTTACTGAGAAAATATGTGTGTTAGATAAACTTTACTCAGGCAAGAGCAATAGCTCTGTTGAGTGTGAGTTCAATGTTCATGAATCAACAACATACATTGAATATAATGTCTTTAAACTGAAGCACAGATAAACAATGTTACGTATTGATCAATTAATGAAAATATTATGGCCAGACGCTCACAGAAACCTAATTATGTCCAGGAACAATGGTTCAGTACTCATTAATACAGAGTTCATTGTAACTTTATGAAACACAACTACAATGGATGATGAGAATGAAATATATATATATAAAATATAGAAATGTTGTATCAGTATCTTTTTCTCTCTCCCCCCTCTTTCTTTCTTTCTGTATATACATATACACACATATATGCACAGAAACACAGATATATACACATATAACAATTATTGAACATATTAAAATATTTGAATAAATATTAAGTGGCCAGATTTTAAGTGATTCAATTTTTCCTTTATATATAGCAATAATTTCCAAATGCTCTACAATCACTATTATTTTCACACATCCAAATAAATAAATCTTACTTCAAAATTATAATCTGTTACTATGTAACCAAATTGTTAAAAAGCCTTTGCCTTTTGACCTAAATGTCCATTTTTAGGAAATTTCTTAATGCAAAATAAAAGGAAGCATATGAAAGTTATGGATGAAAATATGCATTGCATGATATTGGTTAAAGTAACAAATAGAACTTAAGTATAATTAAATAATTATCTTAGAGCATTTTACAATATGGAAAAGTGAATATACATTGCTTATTTTATAAAGAAAGTCACAACAGAGTATACATCCTAGAAGTTTTGTTAGAAATTATACATATAATATTAATATGTTGCCATATTTATTATCTAATATACAATGGAGTTTAAAATACATCATATATACTTTATATGTTAAATATCTTTCTAGAGTTAACAATAGTTATCTCTAAACACTGGGAATTTGAATTCTTTTCCATCTACTTTATATGTTTATATTTTATTTTTATTTCATATAATATGTTTTATTTTCTTTAACAAAAAATTAAAGTGTTTGTGGTACAAGAATTTTTTTTAAATGTTACAGTGATCACCTTGTGATATTGCTTTTAAAATATGCTGCACTATGCTAAAATAATAATGTTTTCTTTTTTTTAAATAATAGTATAACCTAACTGGTTTAATCAGCAAATTTACCTAAGTTGTGGTTCTGCTAGACCTGACAGAGCGACCCTAAAGTGATGGCATGTTATGAAACACAGATGTTTTGAAAAACATATTGACAGTGTAAGAGCAATCAAAAGTAATTGTGTAAATCTGAATTTATGGGATTGTCTATTACATTTTTCCTTTTTTTTAATTGAAGTATAGTCAGTTTACAATGTTGTTTTAATTTCTAGAGTACAACAGTGTTTCAGTTATACATATATATATATATATTCTTTTTCATATTCTTTTTCATTATAGGTTATTACAAGCTTTTGAATATAGCTCCTTGTGCTATACAGTAGGTCCTTGTTGTTTATCTCTTCTATATATAGTACTTTGTATCTGCAAATCCTAAACTCCCAATTTATCCCTCCACCTCCTCCTTTCCCCCGTGGTATTTTTTCCAAACCTTATAAATATGGCTTGGGAGAGAGGAATGAGAACTATAGGGTCTCTTGTACAGACATATTAATTTTCCCAGGAAATTCTAAGAAACAGAAGTCAGGTTTAAATCAGAGGGTTAACTAAGGGTGAAGGTAACACCAAGGCCTGTTGCCTACAGGGAAATGGTAGGTATGAAGGAATTGCTTTCATCAAAGGCATGTAAAGAACTAGAGCTTCAAGCCCTGAGAGTCCACTCTTTGGGGCCTCTTCAGTTGAAGCTAGAAAGTGCTGAAGAACATGATGTTGCATTAAAAGTAATGACTTGGAGATCAGGGACGTTCACACTCAGAGAAAACGGAAATGAATTTGAGTTTGGGTCTGTGCCAGAGGTTATTCCAAAAGCAATTTAAGAATATGATTAGTTGCGTCTCCCTCTGACCCTTTTATTTATATCTGCATGGAAAGTACATTTTAAAAATGTACTTCCAAATTAGAAATATCACTACAGAACTTTTCATGAAACAGTAACATAAATTCAAAGATGGTCTTTATTGTTATATCCAATAGAGAAAACAGATCTTCTTCTTTGTACTACTTGGGAATAGAATAGGCTAACATGTATTGAGTACTGACTATGTGCCAGACACTGTAAATGCTTTACATGAATTAATTCACTTAATTCTTATTAACTGCTTTGCAAAGTAGGCACGTCTTCATTCCAATTTTACCAAGTCGGTCTAGCATTAGCAGCTGATACATGGATGAGTAAGTCTGGTTTCAGGATCTGTGCATTAACCAGTATCCTTGAGCAACCAAGAAATAGAACAGATAACACATGGAGTATCCCATCATTCAATTACAGTGATGGTATTAGAAAAAATTATTTGTATCTGTATGTCTATCTAAATGTGTCAAGTTGCACTGGAGTCTACTTCCAGATGAATTCTAGAATCATTTTGTCATTTACAAATAATAATAATAACAATAACAACAACAATGTCAATGGCTAGGATTTTGACTGGAAATTTATTTGAAACTAAAATTCATCTAAAAGCACAGCGCTTATTCAAGATATGTTTCACAAACATTGACCTTTGGAAATTACAAAAGGTTAACAAACAGAAAAATATTTATTCAAGAATAAAATACTAAATCTCAATTTGAACTGTGGGTTTTGTGGTCTTTTAATTTAGGACTACAACTAAACCCCAGCCTCAAAACACATTAACCTCTCAGCCATCCGAAAAAGCACACCTGTGGAGCCCTTGAAAAATGCCATCACCGGCATATTGCCGCTGTATGACCCAACATGGAGCTACCAGGAAAAGCCTTACTCTGCGGGTATTTTGACTGAGCTGATGCAGAGCTCAGGAAGGAAAGAAAAAAAAAAAAGAGAGCAAGAAAGAGAGAAAAACCCAAAACTTTATTCTCAGGCGTTGAAAACAATCAGCTGCAACTGTTTAACATAGAAGCTGACGGAAGCTGCAATACTAATTTGGACAAACAACAGCACAGCCAAATATTTAAAGGTTATATCTAGGGAACAGGAAGAACATAGAGGGTTTTGGAAAGCTCTGACTCATTCCTGGTGATTGAGAAAATTGTGTGCAAGTCCAGGAGAGACGGGGAATGGCTGTAGTTTTTCACCTTGGCTGTTCTTGAAGCAACACACAAGCAGTAAAGGATGCATAAGGCAGAATGAACACTACCTGTACATTGACGGTAACCCTAGTACCTAAGTGCACACAGATTTTCTTCCAAAGGTAAAAGGCTTACAGTCTCAGGGAACTTAAGGAATAATCACTGGCTGACCACTGAGTTATGCTGACTGCTGACTCAGGACCAATCAGCAGGAAGTCAGGATTTAAAATAGACATGATTGAAATAGACTGAAATTCATATGTTGAAACCCAATCCCCCATGCAGCCCCCAGTGGAGGTGGAGCCTTTGGGAGGTGCTTAGGTCGGGAGGGTGGAACCCTCATGACTGGGACTAGGGCTCTTACAAATGAGACTCCAGACAGCTCCTTTTGCCTTTCACCACGTGAGGGCCCAGAAGAAAGAAGACATTTGTGACCAACAAACAGGCTCTCACCAAACACAGATCTGCTGTCACCTTGACCTTGGGCTTCCTAGCCTTCCTAATGATGAGAAATAAATTCCGAAGTCACCCAGTTTATGCTGTTCCATTATAGCAGCCCAAATGGACAAAAACAAGTTTAAAAATTAACAAAACAAAAATACAGGGACATCAGTGGCTGCGCACTGCAGGGAATAAAAGCTTTAGAGATGTAGTCTAGAAAAGTAAGCAAACAAACAGCAATGTTAGCAAAAACAAAAATGTAAGAGCAACCATTGGGGGACCTAATTCCAGAATTGCTACCACATATTATCTGAAATCTCTAGGGTTAAATAAAAAAAAAAATAGGAGACTTGAAAATAAACAAGAAACTATTGTCCCTACAAAGGAAAATAAGTATTTAATAGAAACTGTCTGTGAGAGGACTTGGATTTTGGACAGAGTGGACACATATTTTAAATTGGCCTTTATATGTTCTAGGAACTAAAGAAAAACATGTATCTAGGACAAAGGAAAGTATGACAACTATATTTCACTAAATATCTCAATAAGGAGGTAGAAGTTATATAAAAAAATAGAAATTCTGTAATTGAAAAGCCCAATAACTGAAATAGAGTTCTGCTAGAGTAGTTGAAGAGCAGATTTGAACTGACAGAAGAAACAGCAATGATCACTGAGCAGTAGTGACACCTGGGTAGTGCTGCGCACACCTAGTTCTCAGGACTTTGTTTCCAATGCCATCCTCTGGCCTGTGGAACTGGAACTCTGGAGAAATGCTTGATCCTAGGGCCAGGATAAGGAAAATACAAAATAAGCTGAGGCATCTTTTAGTAACAGAAATTGAGGAACTGCTCCCATAATAAAAGGATGGGGGCATAATAAAGGGACATGGGAGCCAAAATGAAAGAATTCCCAATGGCCAAAGGTGGAATATATTAATTACAACAGGATTGGATTATGAGACAAAAAATAAAACACATAAATAATGGATTTTTACATAAATTATTAAATAAATAAATAAAAATAAACACATTTTTAAATGGAACAAATTTCCTTGTAGAAATATTGCAAATAATAAATATATAAAGGATCAGAGACATAGAAAATCACCAATGGAACCACAAGCATAGTTGTTGCAAGTGAGGGTCACTGAAAACAATGCTGAAACTAGTGATGAAACTGTGAGAGACAGGGTTCCAAGGCTGTTATTTCCCCTCCACTGGAGGCTAGGCTTAACTTACTGATTCTGTTTTAAGAAAAGTGTATTAAAAGGGGCAAGTAGCAAGCATGGCAATCAACTGCAGCACGTTGATGTTATGTGGCCCCTGATGATTGTAATGAAAAAGCCCACACACCCTGGTACTACTCTTTACAAAATCCGTAACTTCAGTGTAATTGCAAAAAAACTACAGGCAAACTCAAACTGAGGAAAATTCTACAAAAATACATTATTACTACTCTTCAAAACTGGCAAGTTTGTGAAAGATAAGACAATTCTACGATACTGTTGTAGGTTGGAGGATACCAATTAGAATCAGCATTAAAATGTAATATGGCGTCTTAGGTTGGATTCTGAAACAGAAACAGGGGTGATAGAAATGTTTGCTATCTCGGTGCTGGTGGCGGTTTCACTGGTGTATAACTCTATCAAAATTCATCAGATTGTACATCTGAAATACGTGTAGTTTACTGTACTGGAATCATACCACAATAGCGTTAAAAAAAAAAAAGAAACAGAAATTTAAAAAGATTACTAGTTGAAAAACTGGAGAAATAGTTTTGAAAATGCCTGCAGTTCAATCTATACTATTGAACAAATACTGATTTCTTTGTACCATAGTTATGAACAGTATTAAATTACAGGAAATTATGATAGGGATATATGACAACACTACATAATATCTTTGCAACTTTTAAATAAACTGAAAAAGTTTGATAAATTACAAAGTTAAAAAGTTCAAAAAATTAAAAAGCTAAAATATTTGAATGTTAAAATTTCAAATTAAAATATTAAAATCTATAAAATTAAAAACTAAATAATTTTTTTATTATATTGTGCTATGTTCCCTATATATCCACTTTGGTAAGAGTCTTTTTTTTTATCATAAATGGGTATTGAACTTTATCAAATGCTTTATTTGCATCCATTGAGAGGATCATGTGATTTTTGTCCTTTCCTTTGCTGATGTGATGTATCACACTGACTGATTTGCATATGTTGAATCACTCTTGTGTCCCTGGGATGAATCCAACTTGATCATGGTGTCCGATCCTTTTTATGTGCTGTTAGATTCTGTCAGCTAATACTATGTCGAGGATTTTTTTCATTTATGTTCATCAATGATATTGGCCTGTAATTTTGTTTTTTGCCAATGTCTTTAGTTTTGGTATCAAGGTGATGGAGGTTTCATAGAATGAGTTTGGGAGTACTCCATTCTTTTCAATCTTTGGAAGAGATTGAGAAGGATTGGTGTGAGTTCTTCTTTATGTGTTTGGTAGAACTCCCCAGTGAAGTCATCTGGTCCTGGACTTTTGTTTGCAGGGAATTTTTTTTTTTAAATAGCTAATTCTATTTCATTTCTAGTGATCCATCTGTTCAAGTTGTCTATTTCTTCTTGATTCAGTCTTGGTGGACTGTATGTGTCCAGAAACTTGTACACTTCTTCTAGGTTATCCAATTTATTTCCATATAGTTATTCATAGTATTCTTTTATGTTTTCTTCTTGTATATCTGTGGTATTGGTTATAATAATAATAATAAAAGCTATTTATGACAAACTCACAGACAGCATAACACTCAATAGTGAAAAACTGACAACCTTCCCAATAAAATCTGGAAAAAGACAGGGATACCCACTCTCACCACTTCTATTCAACATAGTCTTGGAAGCTCTAGCCACAGCAATCAGGCAAGAAAAAAGAAATAAAAGGGATCCAAACTGGAAGAAAAGAGGTAAAATTGTCACTATATGTGGATGACATAATACTATATATAGAAAACCCTAAAAACTCCCCCCCCCAAAAAATACTAGAGCTAATAAAAGAATTTGGCAAGGTGGCAGGATACAAGATTAACATACAATAATCAGCTGCCTTCCTTTACAGTAACAATAAAATAGCAAGAGAAGAAAGTAAACAATCCCTTTTAAAATTGCATCCAAAATAATAAAATACTTAGAAATAAATCTGACCAAGGAGGTGAAAGACTTATACATGGAGAAATATAAAACACTGATTAAGGAAATTAAAAATGTCTCAAAGAAATGGAAAGATATCCCATGCTCTTCAATTGGCAGAATCAATATTATTAAAATGGCCATGCTGCCCAAGGCAGTCTACAGATTTAATGCGATCCCTGTCAAATTACCCAGGACATTTTTTTTACAGAACTGGAACAAATAATCCTAAGATTTATATGGAATCGCAAGAGATCCAGAATTGCCAAAGCCAGATTGAAGAAAAAGAACGAAGCTGGAGGAATGACCCTCCCAGACTTCAAACAACAGTACAGAGCTACAGTAATCAAAACAGCATGGTATTGGCATAAAAACAGACATATAGATCAATGGAACAGAATAGAGATCCCAGAAATAAACCCACAGATCTATGGTCAATTAATCTTTGACAAAAGAAGCAAGAATATACAATGGAGAAAAGACAGTCTCTTCAGCAAGTGGTGTTGGGAACACTGGACCACCCTGTAAATCAATGAAGTTGGAATATTCCCTCACACCATACACAAAATAAACTCAAAATGGCTCAAACACTTAAATATAAGACAAGACAAAATAAACCTCCTAGAAGAACACATAGGCAAAACATTCTCTGACGTAAATCTTAGCAATGTTCTCCTAGAGCAGTCTACCCAGGCAATAGAAATAAAAGCAAAAATTAGCAAATGGGACCTAATTAAACTCATAAACTTTTGCCCAGCAAAGGAAACCAAGAGCAAAACAAAACAACAACCTACAGAATAGGAGAAAATATCTGCAAATCATATGACTGACAAAGGTTTAATTTCCAAAATATATAAACTGCTCATACAACTTAATAAGAAGAAAATAAATAACCCAATCCAAAAATGGGAAGAAGGCTTAAATAAGCAATTATCCAATGACCTGCAAATGGCCAACAGGCACATGAATAAATGCTCAATATTGCTAATTATCAGAGAAATGCAAATCAACACTACAATGAGGTATCACCTCACACCAGTCAGAATGGCCATCATTCAAAAGTCCACTTATGATAAATGCTGGAGAAGATGTGGAGAAAAGGGAACTCTCCTGCACTCTTGGTGGGAATGTAGTTTGGTGCAGCCATTATGGGAAACAGTACAGAGATTCCTCAAAAAACTGAAAGTAGACTTACCATAAGATCCAGCAATCCCAGTCCTGGGCATATATCCGGAGGGAACTCTAAGTTGAAAAGATACATGCACTCCAATGTTATAGCAGCTTGATATGCAATAGCCAAGACATGGAAGCAACCTAAATGTCTGTTGACAGATAACTGGAGAAAGAAGCTGTGGTATATTTATACAATGGAATACTACTCAGCCATAAAAGGGAATAAAATAATGCCATTTGCAGCAACATGTATGGACCTAGAATCGTCATTCTAAGTGAAGTAAGCCAGAAAGAGAAAGAAAAGTACCATATGGTATCATTCGTATGTGGAATCTAAAAAAAGAAAAAGAGAAGACACTGATGAACTCATCTACAAAACAGAAACTAACTCTCCAATGTAGTAAACAATCTTATGGCTACAGAGGAAAGGGGGTGGATGGAAAGGGATAAATTTATGAGTTTGAGATTTGCAAATGTTAGCCACTGTATATAAATAGATTAAAAAATATTCCTCTGTATAGCACAGTCAATATCTTGTAATAACCTTTAATGAAAAAAATGTGAAAACAAATATATATATGTATATGCATGACTGGGACATTGTGCTATACAGCAGAAATTGACACATTATAACTGACTATACTTCAATAAAAATAATTTAAAATAAAATAATGCAAGTTGAATATTTAATAATTTTAAATTTAAGAATTAAACATTAAAAATATTAAAAATTACAGTACACTATTTTGTGACCTTAAAAAATAAAAAAATTATTGCACTCTAGAGGACTTTGCTTCATGTTATTTTTATCTTTAGATATTTAATATGTTATGAATTAAAACTAAAAATATACTATTATTTATTAGTTAAATTTAAATTAGTAAGAAAACTATTAATAGCACAAATAATTTTTATAGAAAATAATTATATTTATTTAAAAATTAATTGCTGAAGAAAATAATTTTATGTTTTTGCAAATCTCTTTAATGTCTGCTTTTAAAAAAAAAGCTTGATTTTCACCTGCTTCTACATTTAATCTAATGTCCTATCTTGGTTTGGTTAAGGTATATGAAGAAATTTGGCCTCATAGCACTATGGAAATCAGTTAAAAACAGGGTATTTTAACATAATAGCATTTTCAGATACTTGTGGATATTCTTTGTTGATACGTCCCCCAAATTTGACAAGGGATATTATCTTAAACATTAGTTACGATTTGGAATTTCAAATCCTATCAGCAAACTATACTTTGTTACATAAAAAGCTATTGTTCTGAACTTGAATAAAACTCTTATCCATAAATAATCTTATAATATCAAGCACTGATCATTCGGAAATGTTTCACTGAGTTATGCAGATTTTCCAATTTTTGACATATTTCATTGTATTTCTTTGAAACCACATTCACTAATATCATTATCAATTTCATCATACAGGTATTAAGGTACTGGGTTACTACTAAATTCACAGTGGCAGATACAAGTTTTCCAGAAATCCAGTTTTTGTTTGAAAGCTCAGCTCTCATTTCCTGTCAAAAATACTACTCATTCTTTCCTTGTAGTAACAATCCCACTTTGATCCTTTTTTGAGAAAATGTCTAACAGTTACCCAAGTTGAATAATTATAAATTACTATTCAGACATTCTTTCAAGTATAAATTGTGCTCTAAGAAAAATTTTTGTCATTTCAGCTCACAGCCAGAGCAATCACGTGACTTTCTTCCTCGAGTCAACCCTTATAATTTGAAAGGCAGTCAAATGTTCTATGGGTACTTCTCTTATTGTCACATCGAATAGTAAACACGACTTGCGCTAAAGAGTTCGGATTAAATGAATGCAATATTTGACTGCTTGATCAAGGACATCTTTCAGCAAGACTTTGTGTTTGTGTATGGTATGTGGCGGCAGAGAATACAAGACTAGGAATACAATTTGGTGCCCTGCTTTATTCAGGATAAGCTACCAACGATTGGACCTTTCATTGCTTTTGAATCAGAAGGGAAAATATCAAGAGAGACAAAAGGGAAAAAAATGTCACAGCATCATTATGAAAATACCTTTACCTTTTGAACTCCCTGAAAAATTGTCTGGAGACCACACACGGAGATCCCCTGGTCCAGCGTGATGGGCATAAATTTAAAAAGACAGTTTAGATTCTTAAGGAATAGTCCCAAAACATAGTGAGCGGGGCTGTTTCCTAGATTCTGTCAGACGTGGCACTTTGCCATATGTTTTCTAATTTCTTCATTCAGTTATATGAATTTCTTGAAAAACACAAGAAAATGTGTTGTTTAAATATTTTTCATTCTCCACTTTTGGGACAGATATGATGTAACATATCAGCTTTTTATAGGAACTTGGAGCATCTAATCTCATTTTATATATATTTTATATATATATAAACATTTTAAAACTAAAACTCATCATATACATAGTTTTTGGAAGTTACATATTTTACTCATAAAAGTAAGATAGATGTATGCGCAAATAGAGGGATAGGTAGGTAGAGACAGAGAGACAGGGAGAGTTAGAGACAGAGAGATGGACAGACAGATGGAGTGTCCTGGTCATCTCCAATGTCAGCAAATATATAGGCAAAGATAGACTGATATGGATATTGTGCCAATTCACAGAAAATAATTTTGGCTTCAGTTTAAATGTCAAGATTATAGAATAATCAGCATTTATTTGAAACATTTCATCAATGTGCTGAATATACTGCAGTGTATTGAATAAAGTGATAATTTAGTCAAATAATTACTCTCAACGCGTAGTAAACCATAAAAAATAAAGGTACTCTTAATGATATGTATTTTCCAAGTGAAAAATCAAAATATGGAAGATATGAAGCTGTGCCAATAAACGATCCCACATTCTTTATTGCACTGGGGACTTCATTGGGCAGCTGGACAGTCTTAACAACTAGGTATTAAAACTCTACCATTTATCTGTTCTTGAAAGGATTCTGACAGATTTAGATAGATTGAGCAATGATTCTGAGAACTGGAGATTTCTATTGTCCCTAATGAGAGCAGACTTCTCTTTTTAGACCAGTGAGTGATGGATTAGAAAGGCAAGTTAATACATTTAAATGAATGCCCTCTGGAGAAAGAACACGTCCTTGGTAACTCCTGTCGGAATTATGTGGAGAAGTGTTTCATGTAGTCTTGGGATTAGAGAGTCCAAAGTTGGTGACTTTCCCACTTACTAGTTCTTTCATTTAGAATAGTCGTCCAACCTTTGTGACTTTCAGTTTCTTTGTATGTAAAATTATGGAATACATTTTCTCCCCACAATAATAACCTCCACTGCTTCGTCCTATGGTGTCACCACTAGCTGTCAGCTAATAGTGCCAACAAGGTATTTTACTCATAAATTTCAGTTAGTGAAAACTTCAGGAAAATGAATGGATGTCATTGTTTACAACATTATAACCTGGTTTTTTTTTTTAATTCTTAAATGGGTTTCACAGGTGCTGTGAGAAACAATGGTAGGCTAGTCCAGGTGTTTTGATGTGGTCAGAAGTAACATGAAAAGAGAATGCAGAGAAGTTTGAATATTAGCAAATCTGGAAACCAGGTGATATGAATTTGGAGGGGAGTGTGTAGGATCCATTGATGAACAACCATCAGTTGGAATAAATAGATCCTAGGACAACTGAAGTAGTGATACCATCAAACCAAAGATCTTAAAGAATTTACAAATGCATAGGTTAAAAATTTGAACCTATAAAATATTGATTAATCACTACAGGAATCTAAATAGCTATATTTCAAAGTAAACTTTCAGGGACAGAAGTTCTGAGTTCACTTTGTCTATGCATTTTGATAGCATCCATCAAAGTGTTGTGAATACAAATTCAACAAATATTAATTGACTGTAATGAATTCCATGAAACACCTAATTGAAGTAATTGGGGTTAAGGCCTCGCCTGAGGCAATTAATTTTTATAATCTGAATCTAGGGCTATTTCTCATCGAAAATAACATTATTTGCCTCATTATCTCTAGCTAAAATTTCTGTAATAAGTATTCCCAACTAAATGAAGATAAAAATTGTGACAGAGAAATTTGTAATTATTTTCCTTTTGTGTTTTAATTTACCCACTATTTTCAGATATGATTTTGAATAAGCTAAATCTAAAGAAAGGAAAAAGAATAGATCCAATAAGAGAAAATAAGTGAGCTCAAGTACGATGATGCTTTTAAGCTGAGAAGATTGAACACACCAGGAAATACATGATTTAAAAAAAAAACATACGACAATTGAGCATAATTCTTAGCTCAGTACTCCCTGGTAGCAGGTGAAAAATGATAACAACTTGTACAGTCAGGCATATTTCTTCCAAATATGTACTCTAGAAACATTTATCATGATGGAGAATGTAACTAACCACCATATACATTCAAATCTATGCCTTAAAGGAATTGTCTGCCTTCAACAATTTTAATGCTCAGGCTCCAAGTTTGCAATACTATGGTCTCCAAGTTAGTGATAATTTACTTCAGCCTCACATCAGTATCACGAAACTCATGGCAACAGAATAGCAATGGTTGTCATCTAGTGATTTTTCCAACTGTTCTCTTAAAAGAATAAAAGTAAAAAATCTTTCAAATTTTGTCACATTGTAGATTAGAACCACGTAGACAACTCCTTTTCAAGCTTATATAAAATTCTTGTTATTCAAATTTCAGATGAAGACGTCTCACTACTCTTTACCTATTTATTTCCCAAGCACAGAATTCAACAAGCATCAGGGCGACACTAATATTGTCATGCTTCAGCTAATGCATTATTTTAACGACATAGGTGTTAAGTAAGCATGACAATGAGTAAGAAGTCAGTGGAAACCAGAGAATTATGAAATAGCATCAACGCCAGTTCCTTTAAGCCAGAGACAACAGATATACTGTAATCAGTATGTTCAGTTTACAAGCATCTTTGATTATTTTCATTTTTTGGTAGATCAGTTGAATATGTCCCCAAATCTTTGCCCTTTTGGTATCATACCCTTTGCAATATGACTTTTCACAATGAAATGGAGCCTACTTAACCTCCTTAAGTATAGAATGGCCTTGTGATTGGCTTTTAACAATGTAAGATTGCAGAAGAGTCAGTACATCGGTTCTGAAATAAGATTGTATGAAGTCTAATATGATCACCTTCTCTTTTTTGAAATGCTACTACTGCCAAGCGAATAATTCCAGGGACTTGCTTGGTGGAGGATGAGAGGTCTGTGGCCCAGTGGTCCCTGTCTCACCAGCCAGGCCAGTGCCACACGTGAATGAGGTCTCCCTAGACCAGTCAGCCCCAAGCTGACAACCAGCTGACCGCGGGTCATGAATGAGCCCAGCAGAGATCAGGTAAACCTGGCTCAAACAAGAAAAATAAGCTAAATTAATACCTATTTTTCTTAAGACACTGTTTTGGGATTTGTTTAATGCAATAATAGTAAACTAAAGGACAGTTCTTTTTCTTTAATATATATTTTCTTTAATAGCTGAATAACATACAATCTTTTATTTGGAATTTTGAGATCATTTAAAATAACGGTATTCAAACTTGATTGTCCATTATATTTGATTAAGGATATTTTAAAAATAGAATTCAAATCCAAACGATCTCTCTAATGTCAGTTGTTAACAAACACAAATATACAGTCTTATCATTGCCCATACAAACTCCTTTTATATTTAATCTGTGAAAGGGGCTTAATTTCTACAACAGGCATCTTACTAACTAAATCATGTGCTGAAAAACTCTAGTTTTTAGAGAAAACACAATTCTTTCATATACACAATCAAAAATCCTCCACATCACAACTTCTGAATCATCTTACTGATTTTATAAATTTATTCTTTTGCTAAAAAATATTTCCCCAGATGTTTGAAGGGTACTATACATTCTTTAGTCTTCATGTCTTCAAGCTGGAGAGGTTTTTTTTTTATTATTTTTGATTTTATCTTTTTAAGTGTAGATGTCCTAACCAAATCTTCAAGTTCTTTGCTTTAATTCTTCCCATTAATAAAAGGATAGCCGTGGTCATGGCAAACTCTAGCTGTAAATTAAATAAACAAAAAAAGCATGGGTTCTCATCTCTTAGAATTCTGTTTGTTTCTTGCTGCAATCTTGTAATTAATATTCACTTAAATCATGGTCCTCAGATGTGAATATTTTAGATTAATTGAATTCTAAAAGGTGAAGAGTAATGTGAAATATTACTGTTCACATCTGGGTACTATATTTTGCTAAATGAACCTTGTAATTACTTGTGTTTTCCATCTCCATAAGTCTGAAGCTCCCAGGATAAATATTCCATTCCCAGGTTGGAGAGGCACTAATTTTTCTTGGTCATACTTCCCATGAAGGTGGAAATCAACACAGCCCTGGGCTTTAAGTGGGGATCTACCTCTTGTTCACCATCTTAAAATAATTTTCATATGTGTCATCTTGCTAGAAACAAGAACCTGCCAATGTTTGCCCTCAGATTCATATAGCAGCAATTCTAAAATCTAGAAAATAACTAATAACAAAATGTAATAAAATCCTCTTCACAATGGCAGAAACTATATAACTAATCTATAAAAATATGTTATATATACAGTAAAAAATATATTTTGAAGAGCATATTAAATATTCAAGTGTATAGAAAGAGATCATCTTAGACAGATATAATCTTATAAATGCAGTTATCTGTACATTGATCTATTTAAATTTAATGGAATTCCATTAATAATCATAATATAATAGCCCATCAGAAAGTTCACCCTCCATATCCTATGAAAGATTAAGTCTCTCTCAAGAATAGTCAAACCATTTTTGAAGAGTAATCATAAAAAAAAAATGAGTTCACAAGGATAAACTAGAACTCATCTTGTCTCATCACTGGCTCATCGTCAACATCGATAATCCAACGACCAGTAGGAAAAGTTGGAGTGACCATCGTAGGACTAAATATGAATCTGGCCCGATAACTGGAGAAGTTAAGGAGATTTCCAGCAGCATCTGGAGGAGCTGTAGAGTCCAGGATGCTGCCTTATACCGAAAAGCTGAGCCAACAAATCCATGATAAAATGCATAAGCAGCAACAGTGCCTGATCTCACCTTTTCATCACCTTTGACATTTTGCAATTTTTCCGCAATTTAAATCCAAGTTACAATTTCCTCTTGCTTACATCACCTCAGCAGCTTCCTGTTTATCCCTCATCTTCTGTCATCCCCCTTAAATTCAACCTGTTCCAAACACTGTGATTTTTAAATCCAATTGTGCACTACTCTAGGAAGTCATTGTTTCTCGGCCTTGGGACTATTAAAATTTAGGGCCAGATAATTTTTTGTGGGAGCTGTGTCCTGTGCATTGAAGCATATTTAGTGACATCCCTCCCCTCCAGCCACCAGATGCCAGTAGCCCCTCTCTCCTTATAAAACAATCATAAATGTCTCTAGTCATTGCCAAATGCCTACTGAGGGCAAAAATCATCCTCCATCAAAAATCATTGTTCTAGGTCAAAATTATCCATCTTTTTTTGCCCTTAGGAAAACATGCAAAATTTTAATATACTTAACAAGACTGAAGTACATGATGTCTTCCTATCTCTTCTGCCTCCTTCACCATATTTGGACTCTTGGGTTGACTGTGATGTAGTCAAACTTAATCTCCCTTAGATTTTCAAAATGCACCAAGAACTTTCTCTTCTCAGGGACTTTGAACATGATGTAGTTGCTAAATATTCCCCTTCTCTTCACCTCACCAACCAACAATCACCCCTTTGAAGCAAAATATCAGTTCAAATGTCATATTTTTGTGGGAGACTTCTAGAAAAACAGGAACTAGAATCGGCCTTTTTCCTGAAATTTGTCATGTACTCTATGCCTGTATTTTGGAATATTAATCACATCTGGACTTATTAAACTAACAAGTAGCTACCTTAATGGCTTTCTTTTTTCATAATCTTCCAACATCAACCCTCCAACAGCATGGATGGATGGTGTATTTCTTTTAATTCTAGAGCCTGGCACATTGTTGGTATTCAATAATTAATTAATTATTGAGTAAATGAATAAAAACTGTATTCAACTGAGAAAACACCTGCATTCAATTAAGAAAACTTCTCTAATAATTTCTGGAAACAAGTGAAAGTCTGCTCTCCCCCTGCAGATAAAACATACTTACGTTTAGATCTTAGATGGGATGGATTACCGCTAAACCTCAGTGACATCTCTCATCGAGGTCATTAGTTGAAACGTTCTCAATTTGGAAAGTGTGTCAAGTCCAAATACTATTGGGTCATCATGGGGTAGGAAGACCACAAGCCAGTTTAAAAAGTTACTTTAGTTTTTTTTTTTTAATGTTTTTTGCTAGTTTGAAACTTCAACCTTCCATCTCTTCACCTCAGTCTTTCACACACTTATAGAAATATCCGATGAGGGTGATATCTAATTAAATATTCTGCTAATGACCCTACATGCTCCAATTTCTCTATGTGCTTTTTCAGCCCATGGGAGCACACCTAATTTGTAACAGTCCTCAGACAGTTCACTGTCTCTTGGCGTCTTCTGACACATCTATGTCAGTTCTGAAGCATCTGATCTTTCAAAACTGAAACTGTGCAGCGCATCTGCAAAGATTACTTCCCCACCTTTCTCAGGGGTACCCTACAGCCTGGATAGCTATACGGCAGTAGAAGTGCAGTTTAGCTTGAAAAGCACCTGTTAATCTTTTTCTTAACCAGTGCAGCTGAGCTGCTTGGCCAAACAGTAAAAATACTCATAGTACTTTAACAGCAATTATTCTGCTACTTGCTGACGAAACAGCATGAAGCAAAGGCAAGCCAGGTTCTTCAGCCTCACCTGGAGTTGTTAATGGGGTTCCCAGGGAAGAGGGCTTGGGGTCATTAATGTGCATATGGGGCACATCAAATGAAATCTCTGCAGAATCATGGAAAAATCAAGAATTATCATTTTCTACTTTAGAGTCATTTGTACCTAAAAATGTTTGTTTTGTATTTAAGAAGTAAAGGCACAATTTTTTAATCCTCTTAAAATGCTTATAAACAAATAAAATATGCAATCTGGGCTCAATAGTGGAATGGCGAGATTCTGTTTTTCCTTATTTTTGGAAATAAGTTACTGTTATGATGACACAATGGTTATAAGATAATTATGTGGTATGGTAAGGTTTTGTTTAATTTAATATTTTAATGTGTAATCTTAATTAGAACCCTATGAAAGCTTGCTAAAGGATAAGTGAGTCATACCACAAAGTCACAGAGATTATAAGTGGTGCACATCACTCTCCTCCACCTCACTTCCAACATCATCATGATTTTCGTATCTTTGATGAAAGTATCACCGTTTTCTCATGCATCACCTCACACCTCTGGTTAGTAAAAGTTTCTAAACACTTGATGTTATATTCCACACGTAAACAGCTTTCCCTAGCAGATCTGTTCTGTAACCCACTTGAGAAGCTGCATGATCCAAATCCTGCATTTTTTTCATAGCTATAGGTTATCCTTTTAGTAATTTTGCTCAATCACCAAACTTGAGAACTATCCGCCACTAGCCTCCACACAACTCTATATTATCTCCTAAAATATTCGAAACGGAACTGAAAGCACTCTGTCCTATAACCATGCTCTCATGAAAGTAGCTTTCCAAAAGACCATCACTGTAGGTTTGCAAGGATTTATTAAGGTGCGCACAAAGTCCCCTTAGCCTTGTGAAATCAGCACACACTGCCCTCCACCCCCAGCTGTTGGTCCCTTTGTCTCTTTGAGAGCTGTCTCTGCTGCTGAAGACACTTTCTCATGCATGCAGCAGATTGAAATGCTCAAGTTCAAACTTCAACTGATATTTGACAGGAGCTTTTGTTTAAACATCTCTGTCCACGTGCCCCTCAGTTGCATGACGGTGGCATGACCTTCCCCAGTGTAGCTAAACCAGTTACAATGGATCTATATTTGTTCTCTCCTTGTCTCATTTTCTTACACCTCTGTTGGTTTATTCTTAGTCTTCTAAATAAACTACTGTTAGTAGAATCTTTGTTTCAGGGGCAACTCAAGCTAAGAGGATAGTTATATAGTTTTGGGGATTGGAAGTTAGAATTGGGAGCAATCCAGGGCAGAAATGATTCAGAAAAGTTAGGAAATAATTCAATAGCTTGGGAGTGGAAGCGTCTCTGCTCATACCAGTACATTTTCACTTACTCAAGGATAGAAACTCTATCGACTGCCATTTCTGAATGTGAATTACAATGGCACACACCTAAATCTTTCGCTGTCAGGAAAGCCATGCTGTCAATCATTTGATCGTAGATCTTCCTTAGTGCCATTCCTTTTACTTTCATCAAGGAAGTGTGATAATATTTTATTCTTTCTATAAAAGATAAAGATAGAAGATAAGAATCTTTATTTTTGAATCTTCGAAATGAAATCTTCAGCTTAGTTTTTCTGCTTGCTGTCATAAGAGGTGCCGAAATGCAATCATGCCACAGAGTCCAAGACAAATGCTGAGGTAATACTTATTTTCTGACTGGAGAGTTGTACATTATCATGTGTCGACCTTATTTAACTGAGTGAGAAAAAATAATATCGGATTTCAAGAGCTGTTTTATCATGGCAAATGAAATTCCTTAGTTCAAATTATGTGTGTGTATTTAGAAGCTTCACAAGTTATGAACTATGGAATATCAGAAAGGTGAGGACACTGATTTTGTCTCTTCTCATTCTTCATTCAAGAGACAAAGTCGAATTTAAGTAAATTTCCCCCAAGAACACAACCCTAATTCCCAAAATATTAAAAAGAAGTGGATATATTCTTAATCCTAATATCCTAGCCATCTAGTTTTGATCTTAGTTCCATTATTGCCTGCTTCCTCTTTTACGACTTTCTCAGTTTTTCTTTCTTTCTCTCTATCCCTCTGGTACCTTTTCCTAACTCTCTCTCAAGGCTTTTTATTTCATAACCTGTAAATTCCTGTTTGCTGTGCATTTATTTGTTCATTCTGAATTTAGTCTCAGTCTCTCTCTCGTCTCTCTCTCTTTCACACACACATACTTTTCTGCATGGCCCTTGTTGAGTCTTCATTGAAGACCTTAAAATCTGCCCCATTTATCATGGACTCTCAGTGAGCTATTAATTTTGCGTATCATATATCTTAATAGCACATCACTGGGGATCATCCCACTCTGTAAGTGCGCAAACATTTCTTCCTGCTTCCTGCTCACTTCTGAGATGCCGTGGTTACAAGGCAAACTTGTGTGCGTATCCAAGCATATCTCAAGTCTAAATAATATTATTGATTAATACAACACTAATGCTAAGTCTCTGATTTTAGGTGGGGAATATTTTTAGCCTTGGATAATATTATAACTACTCAGACAATCCTCATATTGTGCCAAAAAAATGGTTTGACTGACATTATTTCCAAGGAGATGTTAGTATGCCAGGAAGAGAGTGAGGTCAAATTTTAGATGAAATGAAATGGAGAATTTGACCAAAAAGAGCAGGAAACTTGTGATGAATTAGCACAATGGTGCCTCTTCGGAGACCAACCCTAGTGTTACAGTGTCAGAAGGGTCTCTGGTCATTAAGGTTTTGGCTTGGCAGGTAAATCTCTTCTTGTCCACGGAGGAGCTGATGAGTCCTACGGAAGAGCCTGCATAACTGCTAGGGAAAAATAGTTCCATGACATCTTAGAGCTTCAAGGGCTGCCTCTTTCCCATATGGCATTCTTCAACTGAATGACTGACTGTGCATGGTTGGAGGCCCGAGCTCAGAGTGGGAATGCCTCCAGAGAAAGCATCAACTCCCAGCTACTTCCTAATCTATTGGTATAGAATCTCAGTGGCATCTAATCACTACTAAAGGATTTCTCTCTATCCACTAAAGCTCATGCAAGATTCACTGAGGATTATAATTTGCTTCAACACAAGGAGAAGGTATTGAGGATAATTAAAATAAGAAGGGAGACCAGACATAAGGCATTCTCAGAAAAAAATGAATATGAGAAAGAATAATTTACTAAAAATACACATTTCTCTTTGATTTAATTTTTTACAAGTACAGGGTGAAAAAAGGCCTAACAATCAAACAACTACCTTTTGTGTTCATTGTTGAAACACAGGGTATGGCTAAGAATCAGAAATGCATCTAATATCCCTTAAGTAAATAATTATATCTGTAACATAATTTTAAAAGGTCCTTATCCAGCATGAAAACCTCAGCAGCAGCTTCCTTCTTAGGTGTTTTTGTATGTTTGTTTGTTTTGTCCTTAGAGCTCACCAAAAGCAAACAAACAAAAAGCTACTTTCTCATATGCCCCAACTCCAGCATAACTCAAAAATTGATTTGGAACTTAAATTTATGCTTAACAAATAGAAAACTATTTGATTTGCAGAGACTTGCAATAGAAAATCCCTTCAGGCTTCTTCCATGACGGAGAAGGATGAAAAATTGCACATGTCAGTTTGCTCCCTATAGATTTTGGATATTAACCATTTATTGGACATGTGGTTTGCAAATACTTTCTCCCAATATGTAGGTTTCCTTTTGTTGATTTCTTTTCATATTTTCTGTGCAGAAACTTTTTAATATGATGCAGTCCAATTTATTTTTATTTGCATTGCCTTTACTTTTGGTGTCAAATCCAAAAAAAATCAGTGTCAAGAAGCCTTTCCCTATGTTTTCTTCTGTGGGTTTTAATACTCTAAATATATAAGCTACTCTTAAAACTTACTAACAAAAACAAATAATTTAATTTAAAAATGGGCAAAGAAACTGAATAGATAGTTTTTCCAAAGGACCAACAAGTATATAAAAAGATGCTCAATATTATTTAATTATCAGAGAAGTGCAAGTCAAAACCCCATGAGATATCACCTCATACCTGTTAGGATGTCTTATGATAAAAAAACAAAAAATAACAAATGTTGGTGAAGATGTGGAAAATAAGGAATGTAAATTGGTACAGCCATCATGCAAAAAAAAGAATTAAAAATAGAACTACCACATGATGTAGCAATCCCACTCCTGAGTCTATAACCATATGAAATGAAATGACTATCTCAAAGAGTCAACTGCACTCTCATGTTTATTGTAGCATTGTACATAATAGCCAAGATGCAAAAATAATCTAAGTAGATGGATAAATAAAACATGAAATGTATGTATGTATGTTTAGAAAATTACTTAGTCTTTTAAAAAAAGGAAAGCTTGTCATTTGTGATAAACTACATGAAACTGGGGGCATTATGCCAAGTGAAATAAACCAGAGAAAGACAGACAAATACTTTATGGTGTCACTTAGGTCCACATAGAAATCTTAAAAAAAAAATTGAGCTTTTTAAAAAAAAGAGAGACAGCAGAATTGTGGTTGCCAGTGTTTGGGGAGTGAGGGAAATGGGGAGAGGTTGGTCAAAAGGTAGAAACTTTCGGATGAATACGATGAGTAAATTATGAGGATTTAATATACAGCAAGGTGACTTTAGTTAAAATAATGTATAGACATGGAAACAAACTAAATGCCTATCAACGGATGACTAGATAAAGAACTTGTGGTATATTTATACAATGGAATACTACTCGGCCATAAAAAAGAATAAAATAATGCCATTTGCACCAACAAAAATGGACCTGGAGATGGTCATTTTAAATGAAATAAATCAGAAAGAGAAATAAAAATACCATATGGTATCACATATTAGGAATCTAAAAAAGAAAGACACAAAAGAACTTATTTATAAAATAGAAACAGACTCACAGACATAGAAAACAAACTTATGGTTACCGGGGGAGAAAGGAGGTGGGTCAAGATTTGTGGATACTATGTATATAAAAATAGATAAACAAGTTTCTTCTGTATAGCACAGGGAACTGTATTCAATATCTTGTAGTAACCTAAAGTGAAAAAGAATATAAAAACAAATATATGTATGTATATGTATGACTGAAAATTATGTTGTAAACCAGAAATTGACACAACATTGTAAACTGACTATACTTCAATTAAAAAAATACTATATTATATGATTGAAGTTTGCTAAGAGAATAGATCTTAGTATTCTTACCAAATAAGTTTAAAAAAATAAGAAAAAGGAAAAAATGAATGAGATGTGGATGCAGGTAACAGTGTCCTGAAGTCTGTCTGAGAAACTGGTTCTTCTAACTCTCCCAAGCTCCACAGTAACTGTATGAACATCCAATATGGACAGAGGGTGCATGCTCCCGAGTGGGAGGAGGAGTCAGGGGTCTGGCTGAGATCACAAAGTTACTGTGATCTATAGGGTGGAGGGTGAACATGCTAAGAATACCCAGGGAGTTTACTGGGACCGGTTTCTGGTCGTGTTCTCAGCATTTGGTGATGGGCTTTCATGTCTTGTCCCCGCCTACGTGTACCTTCTGAATGACATCTCAGACGCTGTTCACAGTCTGGTGGTTCCACACTGCTAAGAAGCCATGAGCTGATTTCCGCATGGCTTTTTTGTCCAATCCCCTACACCTGTCTCACTGGGGAGTCTTGTGAGTGTTTATTGCCTAGAGACCTTGGCAAGCTTTCTGTGCAGCTCCATCAGCACTGGGTCGGGAACTTGCACAGTCCCAGAATCCTTTGCCCCAGCACAGGGGTACTCAGCTCCTTAAAAATGCTCAGCTTGGTTTTCTTGACTACAAGCACACACCTAGGTACATAAGACTCATTTTCCTCTGAGAGTGGCTAAAGTAAGACCACTCCTTCATCTCCAAAGTCCTCTCAACTTAATCTTCTCTTCAATAGCCAAGAAGTCATGGTGTCCTATTTGTATTACAGCAATTACTGGCTTTTATTCTGCTGCACCACAGTCTTGAGTAACTTACCAAACTTGAGGCTTCACACCGAGTGAGCCTGAAAAATTGAGTAGACTTAGTTGTCACAGTAAAAGGTGACAAACTTGTTTTTTCTCAACTTTATTCTTCTTGGAAAACTTCTTTGCCTGGACGGCTTGATGGCACTTTGGGGTGGTGGCTGAGGAGTATGCCCGCAAAACTGGGTCAATATGGTCTCCTGGTCCTCCTCTATTCAAGCCTCCACGTAAAGTCTGAGAGCTCACTGAGATTATGGGATGTGATGGGCAATATTGGGTGACCACATTCCTTATCTTTATTTGGAATTCTCTCACAATTTTACCTTGCTTATTGGCTTTGACCTTGTAATTTGTCATATTTTGCTTTATATTCCCTTTCCTAATTTCTTTTTTCACTCATTTCTACTCTTTTGCATATCCTTTTATTTTTCTACATAGGCATGTAGATATCTCAATGATACTGTCCATCCCAATGGCTTCTGCTAACTCTTTTATGGATGGGTCACAGACCAACGTCATAAACTCCAATGGTCTACTAAGTCTCAGTTTTATTATTGCAATTCCTTTCTGGAAAACTCCACTGGAATGCAAGCCATCTCTCAAATAAATGACACCAAAATGATAAATTTCCTTCAAAATAATATTATTCATTAAAGTTCCATCAATAGTCAAACACAGGTCCAAATACTTTTGGCTTAATGCACATGGTCTGCTACATTTTCTTGCTCATATTCCCCTTGTATTTTTTTCCCAAGGACTATGGATTTTTCCACAAAAAGCATCTGTCATACATGTCCCTTGATTTACCTTCTCATGATTGCTACTTAGATTATACATTTAAATCACTCTAACAGAATATTTCAATAGACTTTGAATTTTTGTATTCTCATTGACATTATCTTTGGTGCAAATTCCCACATACACACAACTCCAATCATATTTCTGCTCAATTCAGAGAAGTGTCATGATTCCATTGTCATAATGATCTTAGATATAGGACTCTAGTTAAAGCATTCAAGATTTTATTTTTAAAATCTATAATTTCAAACATCACAAACTGGATCACTCATAGTTCTTTAACATTCCAAGTATTTTATCCTTAACTTCTCCCTTAATCTTCCTTCCACACATAATAATCTTTCCACCTACCAAACCCTTCCTGTAGTTAAGGCCAATTACTACCAACAATCTCGCCTCATGGTCTTTCTGGCAAGCTTTCTCCCCTTCCACACTCATTATGGTGATATTTTCTTCTATTAAATTCTGTTAATTAACTTGAGAAATTTTGACAGTCTTTTCTTCTCCTGTACAATGGTAAAAAATAATACATACCCGAATTGTAGCTGTGAAGTATTGGGGAATGAAAGGTTGGTACCAGTAGAGATAATGAATAAACCCGTAAGCATTGTTTTTGTTCTCTATTCAATTTCAGGGTTCAGGTGCCGCAGGTCAGTCAATATAGTTTTAAAATGACTTGGTTTACAAGACACCTTGCAATGGAAAAAAAAATTTTCAATCTAGTAAGTTCTGAAAAGGCTGCCTTTCACTGCCTTCATGGAGGTTCCTAATGTCGTATATCGAGACTCTGACAAGTCATACAATAAAGAAATCATTATAACTTGCTATAACTTAAAATGCCAGGATGTACTTAATGCATCTGTTAATCATACCTCTTTATATATAAGTGACTTTGTTCAAACTTTTAATTTTTTTTAAGATTCAGTCTCTATCAATAAAAAATACGTATCGCATGTTTCATCTTGTTACCTACATGAACCTACTTAAGGCTTCAGGTCAAGATATGCTCATTTCCCCAGCACGGCTGACAATGACAACCTGCTTTATACTTTTCTGTGATGCACATCCTGATTCGTTCTTGGAGTACATTTTCCCTGCTGTCTCTGTCTGGGATTGGCTCCTCATCCTTCTTCTGTGAACACTTGTTCAGTTAAAACAAGCCGCTCCACTGAGAACCCTCACATGTGCTAATACCTGCTAGTAGGAGTGTAAACTGGAGCACGTGTTTTGTAAAACTTTTTGGCCATCTATACTGAAGCTAAATATACATGCTTCATGATCTGGATATACGCCCAAGAGACAGGAGTGGCTATGTCACCAAAAGGCAGGTAAAAAAAAAAAATGCTAATAGAACTTTATCCATAGCAATCTTAATTGGAAACAATTTCATTTCCCACCAAAAGAATAGGTAGCTAAACAATGGAATATTTCATAAGAATGAAGAGGAGTAAACTGTTGCCTCATATGACACCATGATGACTCTTACAGATATGATACTGGAAAAAAAGCACAGGACGAAAGATTGCATATTAAGTTATCATGGCATTTAGATGAATTTTACAAATTGAAAAAAAGTAGTCAATGGTGTTAAATGAAGAGGGCACAAGAGGCTTTGGGGATGTTGAAACTGTTCCATATTTTCATATGGATGGTAGTTGTGCAAGTATATTAATTTTTATTTTAAAAAATAAGTTATGAAGCTAAGATTAGTGCCCATTACTGTATGTAAGTTATACCTCAATCAAAAATAAAGTTTTGAGAAGTCTGATCATTCATGATACAAGTACTTATTGAACATATTTAACAGGCTAGCACTGTGTTAAGTACTATGGACAAAATAGTAAACTATTTCTCCTCTGTGAAAACTTAGAGACAATAAGGCGTAAAACTTTATTGATCTTTTCCTGTGTGCCAAGAACTGGGTAGGGACTGGCAAACACTTCCTTGCTAGTCTTCAGCTGTGAGGAAGGTTATTAGTCACATTTTTAAGGTAGGAAACTGATTCTTGACATGTTAAGTAACTTGAAGTGTTAAGGCAGGGATAGAAATTCAGAATTTTCTTACTCAAAAAAACCCTGCAGTTTTAATGATTATGCTCAACTATTTCCCCACAGATTTTGCTCACATTTATTATTATAAGTAACTTTATTTTATTTATTTCTTATTTTATTTTTCAGTGGAGGTAATGGGGGTAGAACCCAAGACATTATGCATGCTAAGCATGTGCTCTACCACTAAGCTATAAACCCTACCCACCAACAGGTAATCATAGGTAATTTTATATGAGTTATCTTGTCACCAAAAAAAAAGAAAAAAAAACACAGAAGTTCTGTGGTTTCATCTTTGTATTTCTATTGCTCTGCATAGCATCCAAGAAAGAAAAATTCTGAGTATCATCTGATGAATAGATGAACAAATATGACTCTGTAAAGCAGTTTACAAACACATGTTCTGTGTTTTTAAAGAAATTTTCATTATATCATTTCTTCTATTTCATTGGAAATTCTTTTACAGTGAGGATTCTGCTTTAATCTAGTTTGTCTATCGTGTAGTATTGAAAAATACTAAAATACATTTAACTGAAAAAAATACACATATATGAAGAGTTATATAAATTATATAAAGAATGACATGTATTAAGCAAATACTTTAATAAAAACTATAATGTTTTGAGAAAATACCAAATACCTCTTTCGTTTATCAGGATTTAGCAGATTTTTAAAATTGTTATAATTTTTTAAATAATTATTTACCTAGAGAACGCCTACCTAAGTAATTTCTCTTTGGAATTGATAGCAACCGGAAACAAGCTGTCAAAGAGAAATTAATGCAAATTGCTCAGAGGGCAGGAAAATCACACTCCAAATAGAAAATATACTTTTCTCCTGACTGACAAACGAGGTACCATTACTGCATTAAGGCGTGATCCACTTGACAGAAGAAAAGATTTTTGCAATCGAACGAGCATCGTATGAATGTGGGAATATGTACTTAATGCTCAAAAAAGTGTACTGGGCCATAGGATCATAATCACCTATCACCCTGCCCTTTTGGTACAGGCATTAGCACCAATATTGAGTAATTTTCTCTTGAAATTTGCTTTCAATTCAAGAGCTTCATAATGAAAAATCAAGAAGGTATTTTCACAAATAGGATTTATCAATTTTTTTGCTATTTTATTATAGAATATATCATGTAAAATAAGCTGCACATAGTTAAATTGTTCAATTAGATAAGTTTTGACGTGTATGTACACTCATGGAACAGAAATCACCATCAGAATACATTCCCATCACACCCAAAACTTTCCTAACGCTTTCTCCTTCTGTCCCTGTGCAACCACTGACTGGCGTTCTGTCATCATAAATTAGTTCATAATTTTATAACTTTTAGTCATTTATATACATGGAATTAAACACTAAATGTGTTTTTTGGCTAGATCTTTCACAAATCATAATAACTTAATATTCATCAGTGTTGTGAGTCATGGCTTTCATTGTTGAGTAAGATTCCATTTATAGACGTGTAAAAGTTTGTTCATCCATTCAATTGGTGATGGAAATGTAGTCAGTTTCCGTTTTTTAATTATTACAAATAAAACTACTGTGAACATTCCTGCACTGTGTTTGTGGATATGCAATTTTATCTCTCTTGGGTAAGTATATAGATGTGGGATGGCTGGTTAGTATGGTAAGTGTATGGTTAGCTTTTTAAAAAACAGCTGAACTGTCTTCCAAAGTGGTTTATTCATTATAAACCATCAAATTAGACCTGGAAAAGGCGTTTATCATTTAACTCTTTTATTAAAAAAAAAGCATCTAGGATTCAATTTTAATATTTATTTGTATTAAATTATATAAATATTATAATTTTGTTGTGTAGAATGCCAGGAGTTGTGAAAAACAAAAAGATAAAGTCATAATATACCTTTAATAAAATAACAAATATTAAAAGTATTTATATGTTGTTTCAGTGTTTGCTAGGAATTTGTGAATTTAAGTAAATTGAATTTATCTATTCACTCTTTTTTTAACCCGATAGCATCTTCAGAGCATTTGCTTGGTGTGGTAGTTCTAAAACTAAGGATAGATCAAGAACCGGACCACTAAGCTCTTACTGTCATGAAACAAACTTCGGTGACTGGAGGGTGTGAGGACAGATCAGTATATATAAAACCAAGTAAATAAGCAGGATGTGTATAGGTGGGAAGGAGGAAATAAGAAAACAGTGTCAGAGAGTAATCAAAGTAGAAAGATGAAAAGAAGATCATGGCTCAGAAACGCTGCTCAGATCTTCTTTGAGAGCACACGTAGATAAGGAGAAAGAATTAATCACGAAAACAACTGAAGAAGAGATTTCCTAAGAGACCAAAGAAAATAGAGTGAGCAGTCTTATGGAACTGTAGCATATTAACCAAGGAAGAACATTAGAAGAAGTTTGGGGAGGTGGATTGTACAGACATGTACGATCATGATGGCCATGGGAAATCATTTTCATTTTATATGCAATAGAAATAAAAGCAAAAATAAACAAATGGGACCTAATTAAACTTAAAAACTTTTGCACAGCAAAGGAAATCATAAGCAAAACAAAAGGACAATGTACAGAATGGGATAAAATGTGAAAGATGACTGACAAGGGCTTAATTTCCAGAATATATAAACAGCTCATACAACTGAATAATAGTAATTAAAACAACCCAATCTAAAAATATGCAGAAGATCTAAACAAGCAATTCTCCAAGGAAGACATACAAATGGCCGATAGGCACATGAAAAAATGCTCAATATCACTAATTATCAGAGAAATGCAAATCAAAACTACAATGAGGTATCACCTCACACCAGTCAGAATGGCCATCATTCAAAAGTCCACAAACGATAAATGCTGGAGAGGCTGTGGAGAAAAGGGAATCCTCCTAAATATTGGTGGGAATGTAGTTTGGTGCAGCCACAATGGAAAACAGTATGGAGAGTTCTCAAAAATCTAAAAATAGACTTATCCTATGATCCAGCAATCCCACTCTTGGGCATATATCCAGAGGGAGCCTTACTTCAAAAAAAATTATGCACCCCAGTGCTCATAGCAGCACTATTTACAATAGCCAAGACAGGGAACAACCTAAATGTCCATTGACAGAAGACTAGATAAAGTTGTAGTATATTTTTACAATGCAGTATGACTCAGCCACAAAAAAAAAGAATAAAATAATGTCATTTGCAACAACATGGATTGACCTGGAGATTGTCATTTTAAGTGAAGTAAGCCACAAAGAGAAATAAAAATACCATATGGTATCACTTATATGTTGAATCTGAAAAAAAAAAAAAAAGGCAAATGAACTTACTTACAAAACAGAATCCGATTCACAGACATAGAAAACCAACTTATGCTTACTGAGGGGAAGGGGATGGGCAGGGATAAATTAGGAGTTCGAGACTTGCAGACACTAACTAATATATATAAAACAGATACAGTTATACTGTATAGCACAGTATATTCAATATCTTGTAGTAACTTAGGGTGAAAAATAATATGAAAACGAATATATGTTTTTTCATATATGACTGAAACATTGTGTTGTACACCAGAAATTGACACATTGTAAACTGACTATACTTCTATAAAATATATATATATATATATATATATATATATATATATATATACATTTATATAAAAAAAGAATGACTCACAGTCTTTGGCTTCAGTCTGACTTAAGAGGAAGGAACAGAGAAAAACAGGTTTTGGGAAGAGGAAAGAGTTCTAATTTGAATATATTATGCTTAAGAGTCTTTTTGATATTCAGAGTGATTTTTTTTTAACTTGC
Organism: Vicugna pacos; assembly: GCF_048564905.1. Lineage (NCBI taxonomy): Eukaryota > Metazoa > Chordata > Mammalia > Artiodactyla > Camelidae > Vicugna > Vicugna pacos. Next base: position 5,444,496 of record NC_132994.1, on the reverse strand, counting down.
ATGATGGATATAAGAAACTCAAGATCAAAAAAGAGATCAAGACTAGAGTTGAAAATTATCATTCATTAGCAAATAGATATTATTTAAAGCCATTGGATTGAATGAAGAAGACAGAAGAGATACACTAGGAAATTTAGGTCTACTCTTAGGCACTCCAATGTTTCCAAGGTTTGTTAGAACAGGGAAAATAGCAAATAAGAATGTGAAAGAAAGGCAGTGAAGAAAAGTGCATAGCCAAGTACAGTGTTGTGCAAGACGGCGGTTGGTGACCCTAAAAGAAATAATTTTAGCAGAGTAGGAGACTCAGAGGTTAGGCTGGAAAGATTCAAGAGTAAATGTCATGGAGGTAATCTGGCCAAGGTTATTTCTGTAAAGTACATTTGAATGCTGACCAAAATGAGCCAGAGGAAAGGAGTCATCATTGCAATTGAAGGAGGGGTAATTGTAGGAAACTGTTCCCTTTGATGCAAGATCACGTGGGCTCCAGGACACCAGTAGAAGGGCTTGTCTTTGGTAGAAGCAGCGTCACGTTTCCGTTGTAATAGAAGGCAAGGAAGATTGTGTAACTTTCGATTTATTTGTGTTTTTAATTTTATAATTAACAGCATGCCATGTAAATGTCCCCATGCCCTTTCACATTAAACCACATCATTTGGAAACTCTGGTCTTATCTTTAATTGATTTTTCAAGATCCAAGCAAAAAACTACTTGGAGAGCTCAAGGAATAAGAAATGATGGCTATTAGTAAAAATTGTGAAGTGTGAAAATTTTTTCTTACTTCTGAAAGATTTCTTAATGCATTCCAGGGGCTTCTGGATAATGTAGTCTTTAAAAGAGAAAATTTAGGGAGAGGAAATTAGGTTTTATTTATTTATTTATTTTAATGGAGGTACTGGGGATTTAACCCAGAATCTCATGCATGCTAAGCAAGCACTCTACCACTGAACTGTACCCATCCATGGCTTCTGGATAATGGTTTGATCACAGTTACATAATTCACATTTTAAACATTCCTTCCTTCTATTAAGATAATACATCTATTATCATTAGAATTAGTAACCTTAATTAAAAATGAAACAGAATCAACTAGTTTGCCTTTCAGTGTGTGTCTAAGGTAACTTTATATGACAAGATTAGTGGAAGTGAGGATAACTTTTTGCCTGTTACCCTGGAATCTCCTCAACTTTTGTTAAGCCTTCCTTGTGCTCTGTTTTTAGCTGATAGTACAACACTCAGCTGCCTGCTCCCAGAAAGCCACAAAAGAATGTAATACGCTCTCCAGTCACTTCAACTTCAGGTAACTGATTCTCCCGCTTTTTGCCGTAAACCCTGGCCCACGGGCGTGTACACACACACACACACTCCTTGGAGTCATAATAACTGCAAATGCACATAACAGATATCATGCATGTGACTTATTTAAAAATGTATCTATGGACAATGTAATACTACTATACTTCTTTTTGTTAAGTTTTGCAAGATTTACTATTTTCTTCTTTTTTTAAAAAACTAGTAATGATTAATGTTACGCTATCAAATTCCATAATATGTACCTCACATCTTGCTATTTCTGCAAAGCTAAGCCAAAGAATGTATGTTAAGATTTCTTGTTATTATAAAAAGCTTTTAGCCTAATAATACACCATATCGTGTTTTCCATTTAAGTACCAATGGGAGTTGTAAGACCATCCCTTTCCAACTTCATAAGTTTAACTGGTACAATTATTAATAGGAAACTCTTCATTATCAAATGCATTTTCACATTTGAGATGTACTTTATAGTGCAACTAGAGTTGGATGATAAATTATAGTTTCCAATGCTATAGGTCAGTATTTACATCTTTATATCTTATGTATCTATTTATATTGGTAGTTACAACTATATATAATTATGTAAAACAATGGGAGATAGGACCGTAGCATGTTGCTAAGATAATAACATACTGATAAAATACCACTTATAATAAAGACTGTAATAAGAAAATGGATATCATGCAGGTGACGTTCAGAATCACAGACTAGCCAGATAGTCTATTTGTACATGAATTTCTTACATTCTTCTCTGTACACTGAAAAAGAAAATCTTCCTGATGTTTACAGAGGAAGCTTTAATTTTGAAAATAAAATCTGATTAGTTTAACATTGGTTTAAAACAAGACATTTGGTAAAAGAAAATATAGTCATGGATTCGATGCATGAGGTGCCCATTTTACAAGCACTGATCCACTTAAAAACCGTAGGTTGATTTTAATAATATAGTGCTGCACTTTTAAGGTTCATTATATTATTTATTTTTAAAAATAACTTGGAATTGTATTTCTTTGATCCATATGTTTAAGTTTCAGATAACAGACTTATTGAAGATATAATTTTGTTTTTACTTTTTTATTTTTCTTTTCAAATTCTCTCTCTCTTTATTATTTTTAATGGAGGTACTGGGGATAGAACCCCAGACTTAACGCATGCTAAGCACATGCTCTACCACTGAGCTATTACCTTCCCCTGGAAGATATGACTTTATATTACCTTACTGAACATTCACTTAACTAGCTTTTGGTTACAATAGCACTACTTTTCAGGACTAACCATATGAAAATAAAGCAGCTACTCATGTGATGCATTTCTCATAAACATTTTAGTTAAATTTGAATTTAATTTTCTAGATTTCTAAACTATAATTCATTCCTATCTTAGTTGATGGATTCCTGCAAAAAAAAAGTAACTGCCTTTGTCGTTTATAATATTTTCCCTCATGAGGTGGCATCTTTGATAAATCAGACCTGGTATCTGACTATTCCACTTTTTATTTCATATTAAGTTCTTAAAAAACACTTTCACTAAATAGTTACAGGAAATGATATACTACATGCTTTCAACATCTGGAACATAATTTTGACCATGTTTACAAAAATAGTATCTTATAAGGGATATAAACTTTCTAAGTCTGAAATTTTCTTTACCATAGCAGACTGCTGATGTTGGTGTCTTATGGTGTGGAGATGCTATCTGTGTCCTTCAAGTCATGGTAAGTAGGTCATTTCATATTCCATCCTTCCACCTATGGGGAAAGCCATCTTTATTGGTTAGCATTTGATGATTAATTAATAACCTACATACCAGCATATATAGCAATACATAAACATACATAGTGATTGAGAGCACTGGCTTCAAGTTCAGAGATAACTGCATTGACTTCCACGACCAAGGTGGAGATAATATCTACCAGTTTGGGAAGTTCATTGAAGGCGGTATTTATGAAGCCCCCAAAATAATTCTCAATCCACAGAAAGAACCAAACACATGATTTCTTTCTTTTCTTTCTTCCCTTCTTTCTTCTTTTCTCCTTCCTCCCCTGCTGCCCTTTCATCCTTTTTCTTCCTTTCTCCTTCGTTTAGAAAGTGAAAGTATTTGTGTGGGTCAAACATCTCCATCTAGATTTGTTGGCATCACTTTGCAAAGTGGAATGAAAATGTAATGTCTCTTGGGTCTTAAAAGTTTACTTACATTCTTTTGATTTGGATAAGGATCAATATTCACCTGTATATGTATCATGTTCTCCCCTCTTCTCATTCTAGGCAAATTCCTACCATTCATCTTTATAACCCAATTAAAATATTTCCCCTTAGAATCCTTGTCTCACTAACTCCTCCCACTTTTTAACGCAAGCAGAATTCCCCTTCTCTGGGCTCTCACAGCACTCTGTTCTTGACACTGTAGAGTGTCAATTACTTGTTTCCAGATCCTTCTCTTCTTTCTGATAGAACAAATTCTTCCAAAGCAGGGAGCATATGCTAGTTCTTCTGACTATTCCCAGGTCTCTGTCAATGTTTATTGACTATGCATAAATACTAAATTGTTTGTAAACGTAACTGGAAAGAGCATGGCAATTTTGAAGCTTAATTATAGCTGATTCTCACTATAAAGATTAGCAGATTTACCAAAATTCCCCAAATTAATTGTATTCTTTTCTGGAGTGTTACTAGTAGCCACATGAAAACCTTGAAAATACTCCTGACAAATTGCCAAAATAGCAAAATATGTTACATAACTTCTTGCATAATATGTACAACCATCTTAGTATATATGAATACGAGTACCTGTCTCATTTCATCATTTCAAGCAAACGATCACTTTGCATTTCAAATCTGTGTTCATCAAGTAATGCAATAATGATGAGGACTTGGAATTTGAACATGAGTACTAATCAGTAGATCTTTTTCAAAGAAGGGAGATCATTTGAATTTGCCAGATTTCAACATGTTCAAAAACAACAGGACAATGTCTTATAATGAAACAATGACTACACACAATGTTCAATTGCTACAATTCTTTGTCAGAAGTCATATTTCTAAGATCACCATAATCTAATAAGATTAAAAAGAGCATTCACATTTCCTAGTCATTCTTTTTTTTTCTTAGCTTGTAAATGTTTTGCAAAGCTGCTAAATTGGATATTTTATATGTTGATTTAGAAGTATGTATTACATGCAGATGTAGATTAGCATTTAGACAAACTGGGTTCATACCCATATATCACACATGAATTTCAAAACTGGTATATATTACCATATAATATGTCTGGGCAACCCCTCCCCAAAGGAATTTTTGAAATTATTTTTCATGGAACAGTAATTACTTTAGTGGAATTTGAATTAATATTAATGATGACTGTTTGAAAACTTCAGGATTATGGATAGGTTAGAGGGCAATATTGGTCTAGAAAAATGTACAATTGACATAAAACAAAATCAAATAAACTATTGTCTAAATATGCACTTATTCTATCAGTCCTGGACATCTGAAAACAGTTTATGGAACTGGAAATTACCAAAAAGAAATTCAAATATCTTGAAATACAAATAGATTCTTCCCCCCAAAATAATTGGATGCTACTAATATGTTCAAATATCTTCTCAAATTAAAAAAAAAATTGGAAGAAGTTAATGAGCAAAGAAACAAAATCCACTAAAGTCAAACACAGCAAACGAAAATTTGAACCATTACTTCTTAAAATCCTCCCCACTCTGCCATCTCTCTTCATCTTTTCACACACACGTGAGTTTGTTGGGAGATTGGTCTATATTCAGTATCTTCATCTCTTACCCAGTTCACTCCCCAATCGACCACAGCCTCCCTTTGTCCATTAAGACTCTGTAGTGATTTCCCAGTATCCTTATCCAAGGAGACTCAATCATCATTTCCCTTAGTTAACCTTTCTGAAGGACCAGCTCTGTTTGCCAGTCTCTTTAGTTCCAGCAGCCTTGACTTCTGTATCACTTCTAGGTCTTTTATTATTATTATTATTATTTTAATGATTTTTGACTACTTGTCTTCTGCTTGTTCTTCAGCCTGGGGAATCAGAATTCATCTCATGATTAGAACACGAAATAAAATAAAACTGGAACTGTAAGCTCTGACAAATTTAGAAACTGTGTGATAATGAGAAGCTCAATATGATGACATGATAAAGACAATTTTCAACAACAGAAAAGGCAAGAAAGATTTTATAATGAAAGACACAATTTTGACCTTTTTCTAAAAAAAAGTTATGTTTAGAAAAAGAATTTAAAGGAAATACCTTGAAGGAAAGAGTACATTCTATGCGGGGTGTCAAAAAGAAAGTTAGCCATTACATAAAAATGTGAGTGCATTCTTGGACGAATGTTACAATTTATGTTTTGGGACAATGGGATGTGATGTTGATCTTTCCCTAGAGTTTCTGTTGTGAATCCGTTTTTTTCCATTCTAAGCAGTTTTCCCAGTACAAGTTTACAGATCTCAACAGATAACAGAGCAACTATACTAATGAAGAGTAAACACATACCATTAGGCCAGCCCTCAGCCCCACAGCCGTACATCCAATCAGCCATCAGACCTGTCTCTCTAGACATCACAGATTAAACTTAATCTGCCTGGCTGAAGTCCACAAATATGACTGTGTCATCCCCCAGGTAAAGATCTTCAAAATGGTGTGCTTAAATATCCAGGGAAGTTACAAACACATTAGAAAAACATGTAAGTACCTTTAATGTCCAAATTCTGCCTTCACTTTTAGTCTCATATCTGACACTGGTACACATGCAACTATATATTCTGAGCATGTCACAGCCTCACTCTTTTCTTACTTTTTCTTTATTTTGTTTGGCCTACTGGCACCTTTGTTCTTCACTCATGCAGCTTTGACTCTTCCTTTGAAGTTTCAAGTTTTCTCCATTTGCGTTTCAGCTTCTCTACGATGGAGCTTTTCCACAGTTAGATTTTCTCTAGAAAAATCTCCCATTCTGCACCACCCAGTTGGGATGGAGGTGGGTGCATCTTGTGCTCCCATTGCCTGCGGTTAACAAGTGGTGTGTCTACTCACTGTTTCTATAATTGCTCATGGACTTTTAATCTTTGAGAACAGCCTGTAAACCTCCCAATGGAAGAGATGGTGCTTTTCTCATAAGTTCCTGGTGCCCTGCACAATAGCTAAATTTTTGTCCATAAACACATTTTCATGGATTCCCTAAAATGAACTGAAGATAGAAATAGTATCAATATTGGCTTTCAAAGTGAAAATAAAGCAGACATCTGATGAAAAACAGAAAATCTAAGATGTGACAAAATCAAAGATCAAAAAGAAGAAACGTGGAACGAGGAAAGGCAGGGTGGGTGGAATTCAGCAGGGGCAACAGCATCAGCATCTTGAGTGGGAAGAGCGAAATCCCCAGTGAACAGAGGAGGGAAGTAAAATAATGAAGAGGGGGACCATTAAGAGCCATTGTGAGGGCAGAGCAATGGTGCGTCAAAGACATCATTTATTATAACCAGTGTAGATGTGCGGGTCTGCACAGACCACCCTATCCTTCCTTCCAGTACTTCCTAACATAAGCATGAGTGAAGGTCCCACATCCAGTAAAATTCAACACTGGAGAGGTGTCGTTAATTGAATGTTTGTGTCCCTCCAAAATTAATGTTTTGAAGACCTCACCACTGGAGTGACAGTATTTAGAAGGGGGAACTTTGGGAGGTAATTAAGTTTACAGGAAGTCATGAGCATGCGGCCCCCATAATGGGATTAGTAGCCATTTAGGTGGAAGAGACACCAGCGCTCCCAAAAGGGAGGACACGGTGAGAAAGTGGCTACCTGCCAGCCAGAATGAGAGCCTTCTTCAGGAACTGAATTGGCCAGTACCTTGACCTTGGACTTTCCAGCCTCCAGAACTGTCAGAAATAAATGTCTAAGTCACCCAGTCTGTGGTATTTTTCTATAGCTGACTAATATAACAGATTTATTGCACACATCATTTTTGTGAAAATCAAAGCCTTTGACTCAGTGTGGACTACTTATTTGTGATGCAATCCACAATCCACAGATTCTAAAAGGAAAGAAAAAGTACACTCTAATAATACCCAGATAAGGTTTAATTATACGTAATAGCAAGCTGTCTAGGAAATTTATAAGATTAAATTATATGTAACAGAAATTACAGACTTAAAGATTAAAATATATGTAAATTATAAAGTTAAAGTTATATAGATTTTAAATTATAAGATTAAAATATATGCAATAGAAAGCTATGTAGGAAATTGTAAGATTAAAATATATGTAATAGAAAGCTATCTGGGAAAATACACCACAGAGACTTCTGAATTAAATGAGAATACGATACAAGTTTACTTTACATAGGGTAGCATTATTAGTTATTATAGCATTGTTAAAATGTGAATGTCAAAAAGATTTATTTGGTAACATGAGATATTTTCTATATTTATGTCTTGCTGATATCATCCTTTAATAAAATATATAAAGGGCATAATGGTCTTTACAGATTTTACGGTGTAAGATCTTGCTGTCACTTCTTAGGGAAATATTGCAAGATTATCAGCGTTCTGTATTTATTTCTCTATAGACATGCCCTGCATAGTGTGAGTGCACCACTGGAAAAGAAATGAAGGTGTAAGGTGCAAAGCCTCCTGATCTAATCATCTAGGTTTCTCATAGGGGTAGTTAATTAAGCACGAGAGAATAATCCATAACTGTATTCCTTCATGCTTGAGGAAGGAGCTACCCAGTGTGTTAGGTGTTTGGAGGGTTCTGGTATTTTGTTACGTGTGGGATGTGATCCAGGAAGACCAGAGCCTGAAGATGGAAAGGGTGGGGTCAGACTGCCACGCTCAGAGTTAGATTTCTTTGAAAATGGCTGGTCGCTAAAGATTCTTTAGGGTCGTTTTATTGAAATGACTACATGGAGAAAATCCTAGATCATGAAAGGCCTCTAAAGATGCTTTTGCAGTAGTGTGCGAATCAGTTCAAAAGCACTTCCAGAGAAGTAGAAGAAACTGGCAGGTGTGTGAGACATGGTAAGGGAAGGATGTGTAGGATGCAATGCCTTGGAGGACAGAGGGACAGCACGTAGAGGAAGTGGTCAGAAATGACAGTAACACTGAAACAGGGAGGACTCTGAGGGGTCCTTTGATGGCTGTGAATTGACTTCCTCACCTCTCCTTCCAGCTTCTTACTAGTGTGCTTTTTCTCCACAGTAGCTCCCAGGAAACCATAAACTGCAAATCCCAGCTCCTTGGAGTTAAAACTCTGAATATAATTTAGGCACTACTAATGAGATTTATGCAGGCACGACTGACACTCAGAACTGGATTAAGCCCATGGAGTATCTATTTTGCTGGTCTAGGCGTTGCAAAGGAAACGTGGCTCTGTGGTTCCTGGCTTCACGCTGTTGTGGTTTCCTGTATCAGCAGTGGGAACATTTACATTTCCTTGCTAAGCCAACATGGTCAAGTTCCTGACTCCTGTTTTCATGCGATAATGAGTAGCTTTTGTGATCTTAGCAGAGGTAGTGTGATTTGGAGGCAGAGAGATGTTTTAGAAGTTTTGTCTATAATTATTTCCACCCTTCCAGTTATGTTGTAAGCAAACTAATGTCAGATAAGAAGTTCTTTTCTACTCAGACTAGTTACTGTTTCCTAATGGAAACTTAACCGGTATAATCATTAGGGGGATTTTGATGCCAATAATAGAAAAAGGGAAATTCTAAAGGACTGACTATTTAAAAGAGGATAAAGATACTTTTTCAACTGTAATATATGAAGATTGAAAAAGAAAAAAAGGAAGAGACCCGAGCTTTCTATTTGGAAATAGAGACATAGTGAGAAATAAAGAGTGGAGAAAAAAATTAAATAAAAGTGATGATTGGCTGTAAAAAGAGGCAATAGGGTTAACATTCTCTTTTAAAGAAAAAAAAAATGCAGGGAGAGTACAGGGACAGTGGGGCACAATTTACTGTGGTTCTATCCCAAACCAAATCCTAGACTGATGACAGCTTACTAGGTTTGTTAAAATAGACAGTAATAGCACAAACTAATGAGATAGTGTCTTTGCTTGGTAGCACTGTGACCTTCACTGTTGTACAAGATTAAGTTGTTGAAACAACCAAAGTAATGACCACATGGCCTATCTGGCTACCTCTATTTCTTTGAACATAACTTTCCTTATGATTTATGATTTCTTTGTGATTTCAAAAAAATGCCTCTATGGAGCTTTGGCTTGAAATATGGCCATTGTTTTCTTTTATCCATCTGATTAATGATACACTTACTATGAATAAATATAATAAAAAAGCATCATGTAGATGAAATAACACATGGGCTGCATAAAATGAGTAATCTTCTATCTTTAAATACTATAATTACTCACCGTGTGACCTTGAGCTGACCCTCTAATCTCTCAAGGTCACAGCCAGGCTTATCAACTCTACAGTGGAGAATTTGTACAACCTTAACTTTCCTACATTCTTGTGACTGTTGGAGGAAGGATAGAATGTAGGAAAGAGTTCATTTTGTGAAATTATATAGACTTGGGTTCATATTTCAGCTCTGAAATTTCTAGCAATGTGACTTTGAAAATATATGTCAGTTCATTATATATCACTGTCTTCTGCAGGAGGAGGATTACAATACTAACCTCATAGAATTATTAACAGCATTAAATTAGATAATATACTGAACATATGTATATATATCTACATTTATTTTTGCATCCAATAGGTGTCAAAAAATTTTAGAGTAATGTAATTCTTAATAGCTGAACTTATATTTTTAATGTTTAATAATTTCATCAACTTGAAATGATGCATTTTTGTTATGAAATAGTATTCGTAAAATAATAACCTATATTCTAACATTTTCTCAAATTGTCCTATTTTCATAAACAAGTAAATTAGTGCTCAATGATGAGAAGGTAGCTGTCATCAGTAGTGTAGGGAAGAGATTTCCAGGTAGAAGAGAAATTGTGTTCAAGGACTTGGATGAGAAAGAGAGCTGAACCTGATCAGGAAATTGAAGAGGTCATTCTGACCAGGTCGTGGTGAAAGGGGGAAGGCACTCGGATGCGAAGGGGCATTGCTGGCACACAGTTTTAGCCTCAGAGGCCATAGAATTGTACTTTGCTTTAGGACATGGGAAACCAGTGAAACGTTAATTAGACACATAACGTCATTCAGTTTACCTTTCAAGAACTATCATTGTTAATGCCATTTAATCAGCGGAAAGCGTTGAATTAAACACAAGATTAAGATCACATTGCCGGGGTGGCAGTTGAGATCCAAACCTTGGTGTGCAGTACCTCTTAGTCAGTTCAAATTCAGGCTCAAGTCAGCATGTTCTTGAAGGGTAAAGATTCACCGGGAAATATTTCCTAATTGTTATTTTTCAACCAAATGCCTAGTTTATTAAAAAATAAATAAATAAACAAAAGTAGTAAAAATAATATGAGATAATTCCTCTTCGCTGTTGCAGCAGAGCTTGATTTTATTTTGACCTGAAATATTTCCCGTTTGGACTTTTATTCTTTTTTCTCCTTGTATGTTTTAAGTTAAAATATTGATAGGATGTGTGAAAGATGGCCATTTTGGGGACGCCATGTAGTAAGTATGCTAACTTTTCCCAACTCAATTATAACTGTAATACAAAAAATGAAATGGCAGATAAATTGTTCCAGTATTTTACATTCCAAAGACTTCAGTAAAGATTTATCTAATATGTTTTATTTTAAAATTAATTTGCATTAATATTTTATGAAAAAGACTAAGCTATCATAAAATACCTACTTCTGTTGTATTTATTGTAATAGGCAACTTTTATATTTCTAATAAAAGAACCATCTGAAGTTACAACAATACAAAAATTGACTACATTTCAATGTTGAAACAAACAAAAAACGGGTACCAAAAAGATCATTTCATGATTAAATTAGGAAAAATTCTGGTTAAATTTTTATGAGTAGTCTCATTACAAAAGCATATTAAAAGTTTCCTACAATTTGTTTTCTTTCACTGGAAGTTAGATGATACTACATTTTTGCCCAGCAAAAAGCATAGGGGTCCATATATTATATACTTCCATTCAACTTCACTCACTGGTAAAATTGTTGTGGAAAAATGTGTTACAGCTCAGCGTTACAGCTCAGTTGTTACAGCAACCTGTATCTGGGCAAGAGACCAAGCAGCACTAGGAAAGTTGGAGAACTCAGGTTTATTACAGCAGTGGGCCCAGAGAAGTTACCACTCCAAGCTCTGGTCCCTGTCTGTAGGTTTACACAGGCTTTTATAGGCTGCCAGTTTTACACTTTGCAAAATCATATGCAAATAAAGTATAACAGAAGTTGACCTACCAGGAACAAGCTTTGTAGAAATAGACCAATCAAGAGTGAGAGGAATAACCAATCAGGAGTGAGAGAAATAACCAATCAGAAGTGAGCTCAGGGAACCAATAGAATTTTAGGGGTAAGTAAGCCATTTCAGAGGCAAAAAGTGAGATAGAGCCTCTGGGCCAGGGAACCGGATGGTGCCGGCATCAGAGTAGTGGCCCTGCTTGGGGGTCCTACCAGTCTTTTTATGGGTCTTCCCACCTCAAAATTATCTTTCAGGGTTCACAATGCTTAATATTCATTATTGATAAAATAATTCATAATTCTTTACTAAATCTATTTACCAAGAATTGAGCCTTCTATGTTGGACTGCAGTATTTTAACAATTTCAATTTCCCTCTAACAGGAATATATCAACATGGATATTAACTTCAACACAAATGGACTTATTACTTTCAAAATAAGAGCCTAATCTACAAAAATATTAAGTGACTAGTTACATATGTTTCTCTGGTAAATACTATCAGCTTTCTTTTTGTCATCTGACCTTCACAGATACACGATCATCAGCAGAGTTGGCAATCTTTCTCTCTGTAAATGTCCAATGATTCTTCTTGGCTAGACATCATGGTTTATTAATTTTGTCAGTAACCCAGTTGCCCTTTTCCTCACATCAACAATGTTTAGAATCAATGCTATCTGGTCCATTTTGTGATCATCTTCTTTGCTCCTCTACCGTGTAAAGATTTATTGGGAGACCATCTCCTAAGGCTAAGTTATATCATCCTAAATTTATAAAATTCACACTTGTCTTTTCTGAATGTCTTAGTGTGTGATATGTGTATTTATATATGCACATGTATATGCAAATGTGTAGATATACAAATGCATTTATCCTTATGCCTCTTCTATTAAGTGAACACAGAATTTATCTCCTCCTGATTTTCTTGCCCTGAAATTCTACATAGATTCTCCTAATACTTAACAACACAGCTCTTCTCAAGTCTACCTTTGGAGAGATCAGCAGGTCAGAATAAAGGGAGCAATTTACTACAGTATGAAAAACAAGAGTTAATATAAAAACCAAGCATTTTAAACTTATTAGATACTAGGGAAAGAGATGGAGAAGTGTGTATAAAAATGAAATTGATGTAGCTCTCACTCTAATTTTAATTTACAGTCTGTGACCAAAACAATAATATTTGTAAAGAACAAAGGAGTAAAGGAATTAAGAATATAGTTCCCTATGAACTAAACTTTTCAAAGCAGAACATTGCTATTAAAATTTTGATTTGGAAACAGTCCAGCATTTGGTGAAGAAATGATTGAACACATGATATTTAATTATGTAGGCTATCTTTCCATAAAATACTGACATAATCAAGTAATAAAAATATGAGCATGCAATTGAATATATGCAATTACTACTACTAGTAACCCATTTGGGTTTTTTTTTTTTTTGTGAGGCGATGGTCATGGGAGTAAATAATTATCAAGATAATTAAAGTTCAGTTACAACATAATCTCAAGGCATACCAGGACTCTGGAGGTATAATTTGACTATTCTGGTATTAATTAAAATGAATCCAGGATAATAATGTTTAATTATCTACTAGGCTTACTTGATTTTTAATTTTTAAAAAGATAATAACTGCAACATTAACTCAGTATCTATATTAAATGTCCACTGTATTTAAAATGTGATTAATCCATTTGTTAATTCTTTTCAACTCCTTTCATGCTGTTTCAGTGTGTCTATTTTTCATATACTGTTTTCAATATAAAATATGTGATATTTACATATTTCAAATTGTATTCTGTTATATTTGTAAATGAAAAGAAAAATAAAGAAATAACATAATTTAGTCTATGTATGTTTTATCAATATAATATCACCAGATCAAATTTTTTAATCACAAAAGATTTGAGTGGCAGACACACAAAAAAACCTATTGAATGCCAGGAATTATTCACCACTTGTTTTGTTTCCAGAATATAAATTGAACATATTGGAGAAGCTGGCTATTGTGATCCTCCTGTAAAGAATCTATTTAATTCAATTCGAAATCGGTCCTTTGCAAAATCAACTGACAAAATGGCATTAGAATATTAAATGGTTCTTTCATCTCTAATTTTAATTAAAAGAGATCCTATTCTTTTTAACTTCCTTTCTATGTTGAAAGCATGCTTTATTTATTTTGATCTAATAATTCTGATGCCAATAAGAACAAAAATCAATTTAGCATTGGTTTCTAGTTCCTAATTCTCATGTAGTGAGAGAGGATATTTAGGCAATTTCAAAAGGCAGGGAGACACAGCCTCTCTCAACGGTTTTGTAAGGCAAATACCTAAGGAGAATGAGGGAAAGGACCATGCAATATTTCTTGGTCCTCTAGACCAAGAAATATTAGACTTTTAAGAAGAAACCAGATTAGCCCTTTCAAGATCAGCAATAAGCAAAGTGTCACAGTGGAAGGGTAGTAGAGAAATGAAATTAGAAACATGGGTGGGAGTCTTGGTGATGGGAGGCCACTAAAGAGTTTGAGCAAGGGTGTATTATAAGTCATCATATTCAAATATAATTTTATTTGCCATTTTGAAAATAACTGTAGAGGATGGAAAATCAAAACAAGGAGACTTCACGCGAAAGCACTGCAGTAGTCAGGGACACATGAGGGTAGTTTTGGACAGAGCTTCTCCAAACCTAATATGACCAGCTCAGTTTCCACAACTCAACCAACTCTTACCAGAGACCCAGACAGGCTGAAAAGATCATTATCTCAGGACGGCTGCAACCATCCCCAGCCCAAGCTCCCTGGAACCAGATTTGGAAAGTTCTTGCTTAGATGAGAATGAAGGTGATAAGGGGTGATGAAATTTGGGATATATTTTAAGGAAGTCAACAAAAGTTACTATTGGATTTGGACAGAGCAAGAATGAGAGAGAAAAGTTAAAGATGGCTCCAGGTTTGCGGCTGAATGACTTCTAACAGGAGGTGCCCACTGCTAACCTTGAGAACACTTCAGAAAGCAAGTTTGTGGCTATGCAGGGGGAAATCAGAGTTTTATTTTGAACAAGAAATGTTGATATTCTTCTTAGACATTTAAGGGAGATTTTAGATGGTAGTTGGACATGGATCGGGGAAGATGGATATTTCCATTTGAAATCATTAGCACCAGTATGATATTTGAAGCTATAGGAATGGCTGAGATCAATCTGTGACTGACTAAGATCAAATGATTCCTCATCTCAGCTGTACTTTGGAGTCACTTAAGATACTATAAAATATACCAATGCGAGGTCCTACCTTCGAGATTCTGATTCACTTGAACTCTAGCTAGAATGGGGACATCTGTATTTCTTAAACTACTGCAGTAAGTGCTAAGGTGCCTCCACTGGTTTAGGGAGAAACCCACTGGTGTAGATGGGAAAGATCAGAAATCTGAAAAATGAGCCTTGAGCTATTCCAATACAGAGATACAAATACATGGTTTTGCAAAAGAGACTATTAAATAGTCACTGGTGAGGGGAGGAAATCAGGTCTAAGCTGTGTTCACTTGGCAATGAAGAAAGAGTTCACTGGAGAGAGGAATATACTTTTTTCAATGCTTCTGAGGAAGTGGAGCCAGTGGACTGATGAGAAGTTTATATTCTAGTTGAGGGGAGGAGAAGTAAAGAGAAAACTGCTACACTCTGTGGTCAATGGGCTGCCATGCCATAAAGCATGAGAAGTACTTCCTTCAGTCTTAAGGAATCAGAGAAATCTTCTGGAAGAGCTGAAAAATGAAGAAGCCAAAGTTATGATTTAGCAGTAGACTGTGGCGGACTCTCCAGGCAGGGGAAACTGTCATGCAGGGATAAAGCAACAATTCTGGGAGCTGCAAGCAGTTAAATATTTTTATAGTGTAGAGTGGTTTGGGGAGTGCTAAGAGATGAGTCCAGAAAGAATAAAATGTGAAATCCTGCTCGTAGAATCCTTGGTATTTCAGTATGCCAGGCCAAGAGGTTTGGCTGACTTGGTTACAGCACAGTCAGGAGTCATGAAAAATGGAGCTATTTTAAAATCAAAATATCATTAAATAAGTGTTAAAATATGCACATTGAAACAAAAGTTCAATCCTTTCAAATTTTTATAGTTGTATTTTTAAATAAATATTGGACCATATATTCCATAAGTTCTTACAATTTTGTCTCCTAATTATTTTATGAACATCTCTCCACCACAAGTATCATCTTACCAGTTTTTTAATGTGCACTTATTTGATTAATTTTGACCTTGGATATCGCTTCATATCTTTCTTGGCCAATTGAATATCTTTTGTGAATCAACTGTTCATGCCCCTGGCCCATGTTTCTTCTGTGGTATTTCTCTACTTTTTGCTGATTTGAGAGCATAGTTTATATATTAAACTTTTAGCTGTCAAATATAAACTAAGATTTTCTCATGCCTTGTCTGCTGTCTACTTCTGGTTTGATGGATGGATAGAGAAATACTGTATTTATGATTATGAGAGAGAGCAAAATCTTCTTTTAATGTCTCTAATTGTAAGCTTTCTCCAGGATTTGGCTTCGGTGGAAAAGATCTCCCACATCTAAGATTCCCAGGGTTCAGTCCACATCTGGTGACTGGTCAGTGCAGGGAAATAAAGGCCGGGTGGTCTGCCCCCAAGGTGCAATCACAGCTCCAGAGTTCTTCGTGGGATCACTGGGACCAGCAGGGCTCCTCCTGTGCACAATCCTACCTGCTTCATCTCCCCACAGATGTTAATACTGAGGTGTCTCACCAGTAAACTTCCTAAACACAGATTCTTCTCAATGTCTGTTTCCTCAAGAAACCCAAACTAAGGCACCTATAATTCTCAGCAGTATTTTTGTGGCGAGAAAGTGTATATCTTTATGTATCTTTCTCCTAGTTAAGAAACTGTATTTATAAACATGGCAGTCTTTTCAATTTTTGAAATAAACGTTTAAAATTATAATGCATCATTGAAAAAAATTTGGAGACACCATGTTTGCCATATGATAAATTGGAAATCTCTCATGTCTTGTTTCTAAACTTGATTCTTTCCAGTTGATTTTGGTGCAAGTTTCTCATGAACATTATTATTATTATTTATTTATAGAAGAATGTATTATTAGATAATGCAAGTCCATACTGCAGTTTGTGATGCTTCTTCTTGAACGTGACCTTCAGGTGAGTTTTGTGCAATTCCCTCCACAAAGAAAAAAAAAATGGGAGTAAGTATTAGTTACAGGGATTTCTTTGAAATTGTACATTAAGTAGAATTGACTATTTTTGAGAAATTTTTTTTTACTTCTCATGAGATACATGCATTATTTAATCATTCTGGTTTGCTTTTTTCCCAAGCCCCTCACTAAAAAGAGTGCTTTTCATAATGTGAATTTGCGTATATCGTGTGGAGTTTCTCTCTGACTAGTCTATTATTTCCATTTAATATTGGCATAGAGAGAAGCTATTCATTTGTGTTTAGTTGCTCTTAGCCGGCAACTTGTTGAAAACTTTCATTGTTTCAAAAAGATTGTTTAGCTGTTTATTCCTGGGTTCTTGAGATAGATCATTTTAACTTTAATAGGAGTTTTTCATCACTCTTAGCAAAATGCTGAGCAGAACAGTGGCTCCAAAATTTTGTGAATAAATGACTTAAGCAATTATAATGTTCTCCTCTTTCCTCAAACATAAAATGTTTGGGTTTATTTGGTTATTTTTTTTTATTACATTATATACCATTTCCATTATATTGTTATATAATATAATGCAAGGAAATGTGCTTTATTCTTATTTTAGAGTGCTATATTTTGGAATTCCAGTACTCCATTTACAAGTATGATGGTTGTTGGGAATAAATTAATAATTTTTTAATCATGGTTTTTACACCTATTTTCTACATAATGTTTACTTCTATTTGAGAAGTTTTTAAAAAAATAATCAGGAGTTTATGCTGTATTTTATATTTTTTCACTTTTAACTTTTGATGTGTTCATTAGATAGGTTTACACCTTCCCCAACTTGGTGATTATTTATTTTCTTTTACAAGATAATATGTTCAATTTGATCATTTTTTCTCTGGGGTTTTTGCTTTCATAATTCACAAATGAGATTGTTCTGAAAGTTCTGTTTTCTGAGGTGTATTTGTTAGATTTGTGTAAGTCAAGTTCACAAAACCAATTGGCATGTGAATCAAGAGGCAATGAAAAGTATTATAGAAAGACCACTATGGCTGCAACTCCGACTAGTTTGAGCTCATGGCTGTGCGAGATGAGCCCTTAAACTCTTTGTGAGACAGAGTAATGGAAGCTGTTGTGAGATTCAGAGTGTACTCATGCCGTTAGTTCATGCACTGTGTCCTCAGCTGCTCCTAATAACCAGCTTCCCTCAGAGTCATGCCAATACAACGGGTAAGTCTTCCAAAATGCTGATAAAACTAATTGCTGAATTTTATAGATGAGATGACTTAGTGGCAGATTTCCTTCTTCCATATCTTACGTTTTAGATTGGCACCATGTAAACAGCCAAAATCAGAAATGAACATGAACGTGGAAAACTTCTCAACACTTTCAGTTTTCATGTTTGTTGAAAATTATAGCTTTTGTTTCTTCGAATAAATTTGATAGACCATTAACTTTTTTTTATTCAAATTAATTAACATTTAGAAAATTCATACTCTATTGTGAATTATCGTTAAAACTAAATCGTTTTTTGTTAGAGTATGTTTACAGCGAATGAATTTTTAAAATGTTATCTCCACAGGTCATTTCCCAAACATATTGAAAATTCCCTGTAGCAAATGATCTATGTCACTTTTAAATACTTCTCAAAATTGAATTTAAATACAAAAAAAGGAAAGTTGCCATTTCTGTATTTTTAAAGCTGTAATTTTAAGCCTATTTATCCAATGTATCTTCTGTTAAAGACCAAGATTTCAGCATTTTTAAGCTTATCACTTGTTATTGTAGTACATAAAATTCCAGGGGAGGGGTTAAATAAAATTTAATTTAGCATATGATATACAAATTTCAACATGTAACATAGATTTGTACCTAAAATATATTGTTAGTAGAATAAAAACCATTGAGCTATGTATCATGTTTAATGGTTTGTAACAAATCAGTTAACAGAAGAAAAACATTAAGTTTGGGTCATTTGGAAAGAAGTAAATAGATCTGTATGCCTAACAGAATGATCAGTGTGCACAGTTTATTATTTTTATGAAAATTGTATTGGCCCGACGAGAGAAAATGATCTCAGTATTAAACTATAATGAATCTATTCACTATAGTATATTGTTTCCTTTGAAATATATGAACATAAGGGTCAATGATTAGTCATGTAAATCTTTATTAAAGAAAGTAAAAAAAATATTATAAATTTTCCTGTGTAAGTTCACTTTTCTCCCAAAGAAATGCGCCCTATTAGGAAAGAAAGCAGATATTCACTGGGCATATACGTGATTGATCGTTTCCTGTCTTTCAAGATTAAACCAAGGGTGAAATTTCCTCCTGGCCACTGGAAGATATAGAAAAATGTCTTCAGAAAATTACCTAGCTCACACCTTTTATGGAAGATCTTTTATATGAATGTCTTTTTACTTCTGTTAAGTGGGTAAAGAGTGCATGATTTATAAAGACAACATTTTAAAAGGCTGAAATAACTGCTCCTTTCATATGAAGAATTGTTATCCCCTGAAGAGTTAATGGAAAAAGCATGGGCTTTTCTCCCTTCCTGATTCTGTTGCACGTGTACCACCACTGAGGTAGGCCAGTCATGAGGCAATGATCAAATACACTCTTTCCCCCTGCATGCTTTCGATTCCAACAAGGCAGTGGCAGAGAATTCATTCTGCTTATTTTCATTTATTTTTCTGAGCCAACACAATGCATTAAAACCAACAGAATATATTTAAATAACAAATTGCACATGTCATCTACAGAAAAGAAAACTTCTGAAATATATGTAACTGGAAGTTTTATAATGGGACACTTAATTATTTTAGAAAATTACAAATCATGTTTGGCTATTGAAAGCCCTTGCAATTGTCTTAACCAGCTTATATTTACCCATGGGGAGTACTCCTTTTAACTTACATTATGAAGACAGAGATTGTAGAGCTATAACTTTGTCTGTCTCCAAACCTGGGTCAAAGGAAAGAACCTGGAAAAGAAGAGAAAAGAGAAAGTAATAAAAGTAGTCATATGTCTAAAGGTTCTAAATCGCTGACCTAGGACATATTTATTGCAGATCTGCATCAAAACAGATGTTCTGCTCAATCTGTGAACATGAAGACTCTTCGCTAGCACTGCGTGGTTCTGCACTTACGTGGGCAGCCACAGTCCTAAACATGCTTTACTATGATTGTTTCGCTGAATCCTTCACAGCACTTTGACACTGGTAAAATTACTACAGATAGAGGGAAATATCACAGAATAGCTTTCATAGATAAGTAAAGAAACAGTCACAGAGTGGTAGAAAACAATGCATTCTATGAGCTGTAAGTGCCAGAAACCACAGTTTGAAGTTCATTATGGATGAGATGAAGAGATACTGTGAACAATGCCTCCAATATAAGGCTACAAAGAAGGTTTTTAGTATATTTTAGTCCTCTTCATTGTCTCTAATTCTGGTTACAGAATTAGAGAGTGTCTCTGGAAGCAACAATATTTTGCATCTTCGCTTTTCATTTTTCTCAAGTTATTGTTCTTCAACCAGGCTAAGAGTGCAGAAGTTAAAAGCTTGGTTCTCATGTGTATTGAACCTTTTGAGAGCGTGCATTGTGTGTGCCTATGTATGTGTGTGTATGCGTGTGCAGCACACAATGCAGGCTCAATAAAGGGTTCAATTAATATATATTTCTTCAACTGCTTCAACTAATAGGTAACTCATGAAATCTAGCAATGACACAATACATAAATGTATTTTGGATTCCATATTTAAATACATAGAAACAGAAAATAATCTTAGTGTTATTTGATAAAATCTCTAAAGAATGACAGCACATTTCCCAGGGTAGTTTATAATGGCTGGGATTTTTTCCATTCTCAGCTTCCACATCCAACTCATTACCTTGACGAAAGAGTTTCTCATATTATGAAATTTGATTCTTTTACACACAGACACACAAGGGACCACACATACTCAATTTAAATGAGAAATATGCCAGGTTCTAGAATGCTAGAAGTAAGACCATCACTAATTCCCTATGTCTTCAAGCTTAATCATGACTCCAAATGACTTTGATGAGACTGGGGACAGGCAGTGGCAGAGAGAGCCTAACAGCGATCTTTTGAGTCAAATCCCCGAGCTACAAAGCCCAGTTCCTCTCAGCTAGAGTTTCTTATCCTCTATGAGTCTATTTTCCAATTTTTAATGAGAATATTGAGTTGTTCTGAGACTTAGATAACATAATGTAAGTGAAATGCGTAGCAGACTGCCCGGCACATAATGAGGGCTCAATAAACGGTAGCAATTATTACTTTTACTGAGACTATAAAACAGCCTTGCGGATGGTTTTGAAAATCGTTAATAGCTACAGAGCAGTACTCACAGTTAACGGTCAGGTAGCTCTGAGGATCAAATTACCGCTCCATTTTTCTCTTCCTGCCCTTTGATCTTCAGCTAAGGGAGAATACAACATAATGTGTCACTCTCCAAATTTTGGAGGGAATATGGGCATATTATTTTAATTACAATCATTCCACAGATAGCATCGTAACTGATGTCATGAGAGGGTAGACAAATATTTCTATTCTGAGTTAACATATTGTTTGGATTGAATAATGGATTATTAAATGACTTCCACGGGTTGTTTTAATGATGTAAAAGGGGGCAAGAAAGTGTTTCTTATTTGTTTTAAATCAAAATTTGATTGGCATGAAGCCAGTTTTTTTTTTTTTGTTAGGGATTGCATTTTCAAACATTTATTCTATACCAGTTAAATGTAAATGCATTATTAGTAAGATATGAAATAAGACATTAATGGATACCTTTATTACCTTGATCATGGAAATTCTGCTTTCTGGTGATTTTGAGCTTAATTCCTTATTCTTTAATCCTCCTTACTTCAAATGGCTTGAGGGGTTTCATTGCTCCCTGTGCCTCCGGCAGAAATCCTTCCTCCAGGGACTCTGTTACCTGTGCGGTAAGACTCATTTCTTGGTTAGCCCTCCCAGGCTCCTGCAATTGCACAGGACTCTGTGGATGTCCTGCGGTGAAAACCAGCTGTCTGTTTGAGGCTCTCCTGGCTCCCAGTCTGTTGCACTAGCTCTGTAAGGCCACTCAGACTCTGCCGACTCTTCTCCCGAGTTGAGTGCCTCTGCTCAAGCCAAGTCTGATCACCAGCCCTGGCTCGGAACCAGCCAAACGTTTCAGGGTGGCAAATAGCCTGTCATGGTAGCTCAAGAAGGAAGGACTCTTCCCTCCACAGACAGTCTCCATCCTTTTTGTTTCCCGCTGCCTTTAAAAGTATGAATTTTGCAGTTTCTGTCTCTCTTTTCAGTTTTTGCAGGAAGAGTGTTAGCTTACTGTAACCTACCACATTCTATGCCAAATCAGAAGTCTTTGAGCATTATGTATCAAAAATAGGTATTTACACTGATGATTGTTTATATGAGGGAAAAAACCTACCAGATTAAAATTTTATGAGCTCTGTGTGTGTGAGTGTGTTTAATGGCAGTACTGGGGATTGAACCCAGGACCTCATTCTCTCTAAGCAGGTTCTCTACCACTGAGCTATTACCCTCCACCCAAATTTTGTAAGTTTAGATTAATGTTCCTTATAAAAGTTGTTAGATTCTATGATCTTGACCTTATTTAGATAATCTGAATTATCTGTTCTTTTAGAAGTTAGTCGATGACATAATAGAGCCATGCTAAACTGAAGACAAATAGTAAAAAATCATGCTGAAAATTGTAATGATTTTTAAGAAAATCCAATAGATTTTCTTTTACCTTATTATTATAGTTAAATAACATAGTAGTCTATAGCTTATGTACCTGCAGATGGGAAGTTAGGGGTATGGCAAAAGACCTTTAAACAATAATTTAATAACAACAGTAATCATTGAACACATTGCCATATTCTACATTGTGTAGTTCAGGTCTGGCAGGGAATAAGCCGTATTATCCCTATACACACACACATGCACTCATTCATTATTCCATTTTTCTATCCATGTCCAGATTTTATGAAAACTGATTTCCTTTAGTATAAACATAATGCTAAAGATTCTTGAATCACCACTTTGCAGTCTTTCAATTGTATTTTCTTTGTTATCACACCTACAGAGAAGAATGAAACAAGCAATATCTTAGACCTAAAGAGTTGCCTTTATAAGCCATGCTCCTTCCCCATCTTTCTTTGCATATGAACATATAAGTAAGTTTCATAGATGTACGCAAACTCCCCATCTCTTGTGGGATAAGCTAAAACTGTTCATGGATTATGATATTCAACCTTATTTTTCCCCCTATGACTAAAGAAGAACCAAGGATGAATTACTAGTGGAAAATGTGTTTAATGAACACTTGAAAAGTTCAGACTCTTCCTGGAACATTTGGCATTCTATTAGCAGAAAATCAGCCAGATATAATACCAAAAAATAACAGAGAGGTTAGCAGGAGCGGTAACAGTAAAATCTCTATGGCAATAATGAAAAACATTAAGGGTAAGAACCTAGAATTTTCTTGCAAGATTGAACCCTTAGTTTTTCCAGCTTGATGGGCTGTCTCTAGTACAGATGGATCCCACGGGGTAGACTGTGGTATAATATACTTGTCAGGAAATTAAATTTTCAAGCATTTTAAGAAATACAAACTCAACCCCTTTTTTTCATAATAATCTATTGTATAGCTGTAATCTTTTGCTAAATTCTTTTTAAAAACACCCTGTATTTTCAGCCTTCATCATTTGAAAGTGTTCAATACTTCTACAGAATGTACTTTGTTAAATACATTGAGAAGTAATATGATTCATCTCCTTAAAACAAATAAAAGGAAAACTCTTTTACAATAATTTTAACTAAAACTCAGTTATCACAAAATCTCTCTTTACCAAATATGTTTCAATTTATTTATTATTCTCTTTCCTTTCTTACCATGCTTTGTAATTTGTGAAAACTCCCTCAGTGACGCACATAGAAGGTTATATCTAGCTGATCAGCTGGAAAGAGGAATCATGGATCCCAAAGGAATTAACTTGGACATCTTACTATATGAGATAATGGAGGCTATTAATTAACCTTCCATTTTAACTGATACAGATGAGCAGACCCTGAAATGCTGACATAGAGGAGAAGGTAGGGCAGTGAGGGGTCCACCATTCAGAGCTGGGTAAACCTGTTGTATACTTCCCCCGTATGTTTAACTTGTCGTATCTTACAACGTGGAACTCAAAATATATACTCACAATAAGTTTTAATATAAAGGGGAAATTTGAGCATATACATTTGCATTGGGTACTTTCAGTGACTTTCAGCAAACTCCTACAAGGAAGGAGGGAAATAGAGTAAAGTTCACTAATAATATTGTCATATGATATATAAAATATATACAGACAGACATAAAATTCATGGCAAATATTCACAGAAGATGGAGAATGATAAGTAAATTTAAAGTGTTATAAGGTTATTCATGTATCAAAGAAGTAGACAAGTACTGGTACTTAGTAAACTCTAAGAAGTTAAATATGCCTGTTGTAACCCATAGGATATCTACTAAGGGACAAATGAAATAACATACAATTGACAAGATAAAAATAGAAGCACTAGAATAGCTTGAAATGAAAAAAGCAAGAAAAACTGTAAAGACTATTTTGGCCCCCAAATTTAGAAGCACTGAACATTCTCTGCTAGATATGGCAATTATTGCATCAAATGTAAATGAGCTAAATTATCCAGTTACAAGACTGTGATCAACAAACTACGTTTTAAAAGGAAATGAACTATGGGCTATGTGACACACAAACTCACTCTCCCATATTGCACATCTTCTGATCTTCCAGTTTTTGTTATTTTGCATAATTTTACCCACTCACCGTCTAGAGTGGTGAGGACCTGTGTCTTATTTCTAACCATTAGATTATTACAAAGTTGATGGATACCGTTCTCTGATTACATGACATTCGTTATATCAATAATCAACATCATCCCAGTAGACTCACTCTAGACGCTCTTCTTGCTGGCTTGATGAAGTAAGCAACCATGTTGGGAAAGCCAGTTTATGGAGGAATTGTGGCCAGCCTCCACAAACTGCAGGTGGCATCAAGTTGCTGATGGTGGCCTCCAGTATTTGAGGCCCTGTGACCTGCAGATGCAGGGAAATGAATTCTCCCAAAGACCTGCATGTGCTTGGAAGTGGATTCATTCCCATTTGAACCGTCAAATCAGCCAAAAAGCTTGACAGAAGTCTAGTGAGTCTTAAGTAGAAAAATCAGCTGAGCAAATCCAGACTCACGACTCACAGAAAATGTGGGATTAATAAGTATGTGATGTTTAAGCTACTCAGATTTGCTAGGCATTCATAGAGAATTACACAGACTCTTTATGGAAGAAAACATTTGAATACAGAAGTGCAGAAAGATGGAAGACCAAATATGGAAATTTTTGGAACTGAAACTAAAATATTTTAAATAGTTTTGTTTCAGAGATGAAGCAGAGGCATAATCAAAGGGAACTCCTGATTTCCATATCTCGCCAAAATTACTATCAAATATCAACAAGTATCAACTTTTTTTTCCTGGTTGTATCTATACATTAGTTATTATATATGACTATACATCTAAAAACTGAGAATTACATGATAAACATGTTTAACTTTGAAATGATTTAAAGTGTTTCATCTAGCTCTTTTAATTTTTAGTTCATATCAGATATATTCCAAAAATAAATTTCTTTGTAAAATTGTCACATTTTATGTATTTACTTTAGTTATGTTATAATCCTATTTTTTATGTTTCTCTCTTCTAACATATATACATGTACATGTTCCTGACATTATTTTTCACTTTTGAATTGTATGAGAGAGACTGCTGGGTGTAGAATGCATTCAACATTTGTCCAAAAAGCCACTGCATGAATGCTGTGATAGTACTTCAAGAAAAATGATGTGTATTCAATTATGAAAGAATATGAAAGAAACAGTATAAATTGGATGACAATAATGCCCAGTCCCCAGTATAGATTATGTAAATATAATCAATTAATGTACATATTAAAATATTTAATTTAAACAGGAGAACAACATATATACATAGTATTGTTTTCAATGGACAAAAGAAAATCACAGTGTTTTTATTATATTACTGGTGCAAAGATTATTCTAGATATCTAGATACAATTTCATTGTCCTCTTTGCTTGGGATGCCTCAATTCAAGGCACTGTCATCCTTAAGAAGCTTATGTAAAAGTACTTTCATTTCATATAGGGCACCTTAGAGTTAATTATAAAATCAACAGAGCCCTGTGGATTAACCACCAAAATAGAGACAATAGAGTTGTGTGTTAGCACTGCTTAAGCCACCTATTCATTCATTGAGGGGGCTTGAAATCTAGGTTTTGACCATCTTGGCCCTGGTAAGATTAGTTCATGGTACTTGTTTTTCACAAGTTTTTTTTTTCTTTTTTGCATTATTTAGGTTGACTAATGCCCTGATGTGGTTTAGAAATAACACACATATTGATTCAAAGGCATAATGTAACTTCAATTAAAATAAAAAACAAATGTATCACTGAGAATCTTGTGTCAGTAATGTGTGCTATATTTGTGATAGTAATATATCAGGAATATTTATTCAGAAAGAATATTATGTAGTTTCCTGAGGATTAGCAAAGGAGAAGCTGAGATTAATCTAATGATTGTTAATATCTTTAAGATGTTTCAGATTTTAAATTAAAAAAAATGATCGCAGAAGTGTTCATGTCAAAAGTAGTTTCGTGTGTTGAAGAGAGATTTATGGCTAAGAAGACAGATCCTTCCACGCTGAGCCAATGGTTTGGGCTTTATGAGGCAATCCCAGGAGGTCACTGAAGGGTTTAGTCAGGGAAAGGTAGGTTGAGATTTCTACTTGGAGAGGCTTCCGCTGGCTGAAATGTGGAAAGAAACCCAGTAGCATTTTGTCAGATGTATCTTTCCATATAACAATATTTCCTGGATAGTATATGTCAAGTTAAAATTTGTTTCTATTTAAAAGTAAGTATAAGAAAAACTGATTTAGGAAATACTTCAATATAAGAACTAAATCTTCTAGCTTGTTGACTGTGTACAAGACACTGTGCTATACACTGATTCGTCTTACTTTTTTTTCCCCCACAAGCAGATATATTATCTTGAGGCAGACACAGTGAGCTGCCATGTTGAGTTGGTTACAGAAACGGCCCAAGTCTGCTCTTGTCTCCCTATAGCTCTGCTCCTTGGCAGTATCTTTCCACATGAATTCTGGGCTGGACTAGATGCCTTCATTTGGCTAAAGGTACAGTAGCCAAGTTACACAGCCAAACTGTCAAAATGATTTGCACGTTGGGTCTTGCCCTCTCGCTGCTCTTAGAACCGTGCTGTCGCTGCCTCATGAACAAGCCCAGACTTGCCTGCTGGGTAATAAGATGTACGTAGTCCCGGATCGTCTTCACCCTCTGCCACCAGAGCTGACGGTGAGCCAACGGCCAGGCCAGTCAGGCCCCAGGAGACATGACCCAGTCTGAGTTCAGCAGAGCCTCGTTCAGAGGAGTGGAATTACTCAGTTGATCCACAGATCTGTGAGCAGTGAATGAATGATTCCCATTTCAACTGCAAATGTCTGTGTTCATTTTTTTAGTAAAAGCTGATATACTCATCTATGTCTGTTCTCTTCTTCTAACTTACTAACAGAGCCATCATTTTAGTCCAAAATGTTCACATGCACATTGAATAAACTATGATTTCCCTTGGTTCCTTGACATGGGTCATAGCTCTGTGTCCTAGGTCTGGGCAACAAGAAGCATGCAGATTTAATGGGTGAGGCATCCAAGAAGACTACCGTTCTCCTGATATAAAGGGATGTACCTTTTTCCTTTTATTCTCTCTGACTTTTGTCTGCTTGGGAAATGAATGAGATGCCAGGAGATGCAACAAGGTCTCATAAAAAAATGAGACATCACACATTTTTGGATAGAAGAGCAGGAAACTAAAAGCTTGCTTTTTTTATTACAGTGCAGCTTCAAAGTGCCTACTTTCAGAATGTCATCCAATCGTTTCACTACTCTAGTCTTTGTTATTTTTCTGCAAATGCAGCTGAACACATAGCTGGCTGACTTGAAAGATTAGAAAACAAGCTTTAAGAACTCCCAACATTCTCATACTTGTTTATCTATTAATAGGATTCTATCTTCAATTCCACAAATACATTGCGCACATATGATGTGCTATATATTGTTTGCCATATATTGTTTCTCCTTTAATACTATTCTCTGTGGGTTCCTCACTGTAGTTCATCTCAGAATCTTTAATACTCAGATGTGTATTTCTCAGACCATTTCCTAGGATCGTAGTTCTGAAAAATTCAATTGGGAAATGCTTGTGTAGAGGTCTGCAGGACAGTGAGCAGGGAAACTAGATAGAATTTTTTGGCAATATTTCACATCGGAAGGAGTCAGTGCCTAAACTAATGAGAAAGCAATGATTGGGGGCAGTGACAGAAGCATTTTAAGAGGACAGAATATACAGTCCTGTTTGGGTGTGAAAGAGCTGGGAAGAGAAGATCTCTGTGGAGCTACTGGTAGAGAACGTAAACCAAATGAGATCTTCAGGAGAACTGTGATGAGTTCCGTTCAAGTAAGTTCATTCTGAGCTGCCTGTGCAAATCTCCACGTCACGAGTGTGTAGTGAAAGGGTGTGGACAGGCATGGGGAGAATGGAAAATCGTTTAACAACTAGTGCATCTCAGGTGATGCTCAATTATAATGGAGGTTGATTTCTATTCTCTACAGGTGAGTGTTAGATTCATATCTGTGCTGGGCACCCAGGAGAGATGTGAATGAAAGAGGGAAAGAGGAGGGATAAAAGAAAAGAAAGGAAAGACAAGAAAATAAGGAAAATTACCCAATAACACTTAAATTACAGGATATTTTCTCACATGCAGCCAAATTAGAAGAGTATCTGCCAGATGCACAGAAGACCAACAAATCTTCAGCCAACAAATATTAATTGGGCTCTGCCATATGCCAGGCACTCTTCTAGGGCTGAAGAGACCAGTGAAAAAGATAAATCAGGACCTTGTTCAAGGTGTGTTTCTTTTCCACTTAGGGAAGGTAGATGTTAAATAAGTGAACAAATCCAAAACCTAAATAATAAAATCAATATGGGCTCTGAAAAAAAAAAAAAAGACAAGGAAATTTTGAAACTTTAGTTACTTTTTAAAAATCTTACAGGCAGTACTGAGGTCTTCAGGATAGACTAGACAACACAAATGTGCTACTTCCTATAGATTCCCATTCCCTGAAAAACAGCAACACCATTGGGAGGCTGAAAGTAAAGAACAGAACAGACTGCAGGCAATGTTCCACGTGCTGGCTTTCCCTTTATTTTCTCTAGAGTTGTAATGTAGACTTACACTGAAATAAATAAAAATTCTGTTGCTAAAGTTGGTACTTTGAAAACACTGGTACCATCATCTGAGACCCTTTCCTCATAGCAGGCCAACTAAAGCAGAATTGATGGCTGAGGAAAAGATGCAACGCTTTATTTGGAAAAAGCCCACAAGTGATGAGAAAGTCCTCCAATCTGGGTTCTCCCAACCATGACTCCTGGGCCTGACAGGCAAATCCACCAGAACTGTAGTCAAAAGCAGCCAGCGAGTCTTCTCTTGTGTTGGGCTGCACTTAAACTGAGTATTTTTTGATCTGACTGGTAAATAAGGGAAACCAAGAGAGCCAAAGTATGTATATGCTTTCATCAATGTCTAAGGACTCCATCAAGTGTGCTACTTATAACAATTTTGGTGTAAAACTGTAGAAAATTTTCTTGTCAAGTCAGTGGTAATTCCCTGAAATTCCACATCAATAAAGTATGAGAAACTCCACTTAGGCAGCGAATCTCAGAGTTTGTGTGTGTGTGTCTGTGTGTCTGTGTCTGTGTGTGTGTGTGGTTTATTCCACATTTTCTGAAAGCTCTGTGTCTTACCAAGCCATTTAAGGTATCTATTATTTCCTGATCTCTAGGAACCATCAGCATGATTTCATCAATCATGTGGATGACTGTGATGTCCTATGAAAATTGTAAGATAGCCAAGTTCTTTGATGCTGACATTGTATGTAACAAATCAGAAAGCTTATGTACCTCTGAGGACAGATGGAAAAATCTCTCCTGAGAATCTATAGTCTTCTAGAATTTTCTGTCTTCAGCATGAATAGAATAAAAACATAATAGCAGCAAAAATGTCATGAGGAGGTAAACTGAGTAGCCACAGTAACGAACTGAGCGTGGCTCTACCTGTGTCAACATAAGATAATATAACAGACCCTCAAATCCCAGTGACTTTATATGGTGAAGATTTATTTCTCGCTCACACATAATCTGGTGCAGATGATCCTGGCTGAGTGTACTACTTGGGTGGCTGTATTCCAGCTGACATACACAGGGATCTGATCCATCACGTGGCCCTACCATTTTACTTCCAGCCAAGCAAGCAGAGGGAAAAAAATATAAGATTGTAAAGACTGTTTTATATTTAGGTCTAAAAATGCTATGCTACTTTTCATCCCACAGTTGGCCACACAATCCCTCCTGGATGTAAGGGGGGTAGAGCAAAGCAATCATCCCATGTGCTCAGGGGGGAAGTAAAATAATTGATTAATTATTATAAATAATAATAATTATTATATTATAAACAATATATACAATTTATAATAATAATAGAATTATCGTGAATAATAAATTATAATAAATAATTATATTATTTTCTCTAACACATAGTCCAATTAGGGTCAAAAGCTGATTAAGCTTTTAATAAGCACATGCCATTCTCCCTACACTATCAGACTTTTCCATCAGATCTATTGCAGGATTGACAAGAGGCATAACAGGAATCAATCTTTCAACTTGCCCTGATGGTTGAATATCTGAGCTATCAGTTAACTATTTTTCAAAGAAGGATAACATCAAAACCTACCGTTATTTTTGCACTCTTGCCAAAAAATATAAATCTCATCCACAGATCAGAAAACTTGCTAATTTTTTTTGCCAGTGGAGAGTCTATCAATTTTAACTATGACTGTGGGATACGGAAGAGTAACCGCCAGGAAGATGTGAGTTCACCTCTGCCTGTGATGTATCATTCATGTAAATTCCATTTAGCCCTTGAGCCTCACAAGCTCCATGCACTCCGGCAGACCACACTGTATTTCTAGATCCCCAAGAATTAATGCTAGATTAGACCCAGTGTCCAATATTTCTCAACCATTCTGTATATTTTTCCTTTCCCCAAAGCTTACTAAGCAGGTAGATAAATGCAAGATCATCGGACCTTTTGGATAAGCTTTGAAAAAAGGGTCACAATACGAACATGTAGCTTTTAAGCACAGTTATTTCTCTTTATTTCAGGGCTTGGAAAAATGCCATGACTCAGATACATGAATTTAGGGAAGTACTGTATCTCTGTAATGTAATGTATCAAGTCAAGCCTTTGTTAACTATATTATATAATAAAATACAATAATACTCCTAATAATAAAAGTTGCATTGATATATAAAACAAATAATTCCTTGCAAGGTGGTCTAATAACTTTCCTATGGGTTGATGGTGAATTAAATTCTCTCAGAGCTTTCTAAGGTCAGGCTAGTGTTGGAGATCAGATTACTGGGCCTGCTCTTGCAGCCACGTATCAATCACATCAATGTTGCTTCTTTTTAAAACATTTTTATGTTTCTTATTCCTGGACTCTTGATGTTTGTAATCCACTCAGCCTCACTAACCTCAGAGAGTCCATTTCAACTGAAATGCCCTCCCTCATCACTCATGGGTGTATTTTTGAAACCTGTGCTTCTCTTTCAGATACTGTCCTCAAGGTTGTGGTGAGGGAAGTTCATTCTCAGAGAATATAACTAGATAATATTTTCAGTTAACTTGTTAAAATATAGCCAGCATTTCACAACCTTTCTGAATCCAGAATTCAATATTTTTCTACTCCAGTAATATTCAATTGTCATGCGACTTCTGTCTGTTCAATGTTATTCAGGCACCAAATTTGCATACAGTTCGACACTAGAAAATTGAATCATCTAAAGAATCACAGGAAGAAGGGAGATCAAGATGATGGAGTAGGAAGACCCTGAGCTCACCTCGTCTGACAGACACATCAGAAATATATCAGCATGTGGAGCAACTCTCATGAAAAGCAATCTGGAGACTGGCAGAAAAGCTCTTCTACAACCAAGGCTGTAAGGAAAGATCCACCTGGAGTCTGGCAGGAAGGGAGGGGAAGCGATCAGGTCAGGGCCCGTGCCCCCAGTAGAGGATGCAGATGAGGAGGGGATGTCACGGGTCCAGAGACATCCTTGGGGAAGGAGGGGTTCAACTTGCATATCAGACACCTCAGCTCTGGGGTCTGACACCAGGAAGAAACATTCCCTTAGGTGGTTTGAAAACCAGTGAGACCGACAGGAGGGCTGTAAGCAACTAGCACTTTGCTTGTGAAGAGAGCACACATGCTTCCTTACTCCCAGGACCAAGGAGAAGGAAGCAGACAGAACAGCCTGCCGCTCCAAGTAAGGAGGAAAAGGTCTGTTGAGAAGGTTCTATCCCTACACAGGATTTGCCTAAGACTGAGGCTGGACCAGGAGAACCAAGTACATCTTGACGCCATCGCAAGGCCAACACTGAACAGCAAGCAACGGCAATCTGCTGGATATAGGCAAAGCCTAAAGTGAGGCCGTCACCTCTGGTGCAAATGTACAGGAACACCAAGACTTGTAAGTCAAACAAGAATACTGAGAAAAACGCATCAGATCCACAGAGCAGCAGCAGTCACATACTAAGAATAATTGAAGCCAGGGCATATTCTGAAGTTAATTCTATCAACAAGAAAACACAAAATTTGTTTAATTACTGACTAGATTGATCAACATTTCTTACTAATAACCTGACAAGAGAAAAGGTGTGACTGCTAATACTTATCTTAATTTTGACTCTTCTGAACCAAATATCCAACATTCAGTCAAAAATCATGAGATAACCCAAGAAAGCAGGAGGACAAGAAGATGAAGTAATCCACAGAATAATACCTGTAGATGCCCCAGAAGTTAGAACTATCACATACAGAGTTTAAAATAACTGATTAAAATCTTAAGAGATCTAATCAAAAACATGGGCTAACCAATGTAACTACGTAACCGCCATCCCAATCAGAATATGGACTGTATTTTTCTTTCTCTTTATGTCTTTCTTCACTTAGTAAGGTTGCTGCAAATGACATTATTTTATTATTTTTTATTGCTGAGTAATATTCCATTGTTTATATATACCACAAATTCTTTATCCAGTCATTTGTTGATGGACATTTAGGTTGTTTCCATGCCTTGGTTATTGTAAACAGTACTGCTATGAACACTGGAGTGCATGTATTGTTTCAAATTAGAGTTTCCTCTGGATATATGCCCAGGAGTGGGATTGTTGGATCACATGGTAAGTCTATTTTTAGTTTTTTAAGGAATCTTTATACTGTTTTCCATAATGACTACAGCAAACTACAATCCCACCAACAGTGTAGGAAGATTCACTTTTTTCCACACCCTCTCCAGCATTTATGATATCATTTTCATGTACAGTCTAACAAATGGCACAAATAAACTTGCTTACAAAACAGAAAACAGATTCACAGACATAGAAAACAAATTTATGGTTATTGGGGGAAAGGGGGGTGTGGCAGGATAAATTGGGAGTTCAGGATTTGCAGCTACTAACTACTATGTATAAAATAGATAAATAACAATGTCCTACCATACAGCACAGGTATACAATAAGTATACCTATTCAATACCTGTAATAGCCTATAATGAAAAAGAATATGAAAAGAAATATATATGTACAATTGAATCACTATGCTGTACAACAGAAATTAACACAACATTGTAAACTGACTACACTTCAATTAAAAAATTAAAAGTGAAAAAAGAGAGATGTTCATGGTAGTAAATAAATGGAGTAAGAAGAGAAAAACAGTAGAACCTTACCAGCATTTGTAAATATTTCTCATAATTCCTTTCAGTCAATATCCTTTCAAAAGCCACCACTATTGGCTTATATCACCATAGGTATCATAGGTTGGTTTTGCCTGTTTTTGTAACTTATTATGCAATATACATATTATGCAATATTTTGTACCTGGCTCCTTTTGCTTAATATCATTGGTGACATTCATTCTGATTTTTCATTGAGAAGTAGTTTGTTAGTTTTCTATTTTATTTGAAGAGAAGAAGATATAGATGAGAGAGGTAAGGAAGAATGGCAAGTCATGCGAATTTTTAAGGCTTCTGTTGCAAAAAAGTGAATGATATTATTAACCCTGATTGAGAACTCAGAGCAGGCGCCAGCAATGCATATAATCAGTGGAGAAAAAAGTTAAATCTTAGTTGACTTTAACACACCTAAGCACAATTTGAAAAGCCATTATGTGAAATCCTTGTAACCAAATGTGTTTTGAAATTCTGACTTAAAATATTTCAGCCACAAAATATGATCCCTTTTCATTTTTTTTCATCTTTTAAGCTCTTACAACAGTAGATAAAAGATTTAGAAAATGAAGACATTTTACTAGACACTCCAAACGACAAGACTTCAGTACAATTTTAGTGCTGGAAATGGATACTTAGCAATTTCTGGTGTATGTGCAATAAATGAAACCATTGAAGTAAGAATGTTTAGACTGAATATAGGGGATGAGAAATCAAAGATAGATTAAGGTGGGGCCCTAAGAAATGTACATTTTTTTAAGAGAAGGAAGGAAGTAGAAACTAGAGAAGACATGATAATTGTAGGGAAAAGTGACTCCATGAATCCTGATTTTATGGAAAAAAATTCAAGAGAGAATGGTTGTGTTAGTGTTCTTTAGAGAAACAGACTCAGTAGGATACATATATACATACAGAAAGAGAGAGAGAGAGAGAATTTTGAGGAATTGACTCATACGATTAATTACGGAGACTAGTGACTGCAACCTACATTTCTTGTCCAGAGGCTGTCCGCTGGAGAATTCCTTCTTGCTTGGAAAAGGTCAGTCTTTCCTTCCATTCAGGGTTTCAACTGATGGGATGAGGCTTATACACATTTTGGAGTGTGGACTGTTTTACTCAAAACCCACCAATTAAAGGTAAATGATATATAGATTCATTTGTGCACACGTACATATAGTAATAAATAAAACTAGAGTTCAGAATTTGGTTTCTAAATATAATTCTTCTCTAAATAGACTCAAGGCTCCTAGGAGAAGTAACTAAAATGGCTGTTCCAGCTGCATCTCTGTGGCTACAGTCTCCCTAGGAGAGAAAAGAGGAAAAGGGTGGAATTCCCTGGTCTCACTTCAGACCGCAGTGGTCACTTTCCTTTTGTTCATCTTTCCAGAAAGAGAAAATTTTCACTAGAGTTTTAGTGGCTTCAGCTCCCCACCAACACTGACTGCCCAGCCCTTAACAGAGCGCTGCTCTTGGAGCCCTGTTATAAGCGAGGAGTAACAGACAGACAGAGGCAGAGACAGAAGGCTGATGCTTCTGTCTCAGCCTTACTGGTCATTTTCCCAACGTTTGACTCCCTTTGCAACCTGCTTGCTTTTGATTTCACTTTCAGAGCCCTGACGTAGCTCTTTTCTGTATTATGTCCAGCCTTGTAAGTCATAGTCAACGGTAGAGATAGGCTACCCTGGGCTTTCCCATCTTGGCCAAATATCTCATATAAGAGGAATAGTAAACACTGATATTGGTTTCAACATTTTAAGAAACTTAGTTTTCAAACACTTCTTTTGCTGTCACTTAAGAGTATTGATCTTCAGAAATTTTACCCTATAAAAATAAATCTAAAGGCTGCAATTTATTATCTAACTTATGTGACTATATAAACATAATATATATATAACATACATTATATATGACATACTTAAATAAATAAATAAATAAATAAATAAATAAATAAATTCTGCTTTTCTTTCCATCTCTTCATTTAAAAAGCCCTTAAATATTTTAATGATCCTAATATTACTAATACTGATACTATGGTTGGTGCATTCTCTAACATTATACCCCAGTCAATATCTGCAATCAAGAATTTTTCATAAGTTAATAACATAGAGAATTATAAACATGGAGGTTTACATAGCTGCAGAATATATTTTTTTCTTTTTTGCCTCAAATCCTACATAGTCCAATAAGTTTATGAAATATAGTCTCTATTCAATAATTTAAAAATTCAACTTCAATGTGTCTTTGTCTTGGGGTTACTTTATGTGACCGTTTAATTTAATGAGACTTGATGCTTACAGTGGCTTCTTTGTAGTCACATGGCTGATAGAGCATGAATCAATTATATGATTGCAAGTACAAGTGGAACTAGTTCTTGTAAAATATGCAGATCTATTTGGTTATCATTACCTTCAGCTTCACTTGTGTTAATGTAAATCTTAAAGAGTAGAATTCATTAGTTAATCCCCAATTCTAAGAGCATTCTCTTAGCATGCTGGAAAATATTACTTAAGATTTCATTTTTTAAAAAAGAAATACAGCATATGAACAAAGTATTTTAGCTCCCTGGAAAATTCCTCATAGAAATAAGACAACCTATAAAACTGAGAATGAACATCAGGGAATATGTTTGTATTTCTAAAATAATATTAAATTAAAATATATTTATGAGTAAACATCTCATTTAGATATTGTGCTGAGAGCTTTATGAAAAGTGTCATTAAGCCACTCATCTTTCTTATATTAAAATATTTAAAAAATGCAATTAAAAGGTCATATTTTGCTTCCTTTTTTGTATTAAAAAAGAAAGTACAATATTGGTTTCATAATTACTGCATAAATTCTCTTACTTATTGAGAGAAATGTGTTTAATTGTGTATTTAAATATATATTTATATGTATTTTAAAATACATATGTATTATTTTATATTTATAAATTTAAATTAAATATATTTATATATACTTAAATCCAATTATGTCTCATCATTTTTCAGTATTTCTTCTATAACTTGCCAATTAACTGGTATTTATTTGACTGGGTTCATAACACCAGGTGAACCCTGTATCCATTCTTTTAAAAAGCTATATGGTACATTTGATTTTAAACTCAGGAGATTCTAGACAAGCTTTGTGTCCTCCAAAACTTGCAGAGGAATTTAAAGCAAAAATTCCCAATTGAGTCTATATTCTCTTTCCTGCCGCCTCTAACTTCTGAAAGAAGAAAGACTGTATTTCTTGGCTGGACCAGACAGAACAGTCATTTTCATGATTCATGGACCATTTGCCTTATATCCTGTTAGAGAATAAACGTTTTTGAGGATGGTCTTCAAATTGAGGTACTGTAACCTCAGTATGTGCAGGCTTTATAAGGGTACTTGTTCCAGAATAGTCTTAAGGAATAATTTCCAGATCCTTGGCTTCCAGGTGAACGCCTTTAAAGCCAGATCTGCGTTAGGACATACCTGATATAGAGAAGGATCTCTTCTCACACTTCAACCACCCTTTCTGACTTGGTAAAAAAGATGTAACTCTCACTGAACCTGCTTTTTGTATATGAAATTACGTCTGGGGATTAAAACCTCCAGAACAGCCAGTGAAGGGGTCATTTGAAATATTGTTACAGATGCAGGTAGAGTGAATTACAGATCTTTTTTAATCAAACCACTTTCCAACAGTTGGCTTTCAACAAAATGGGGTGAAAGTCCATTCTAATGTTCTTTATTCTAATGAATGAGTCACTGACTTCACAACTACAAACTCATTTTATATATTCAGTAAGATAATTACCTTACTGGATGTCTGTGATGAATTTTCTGTTTTGTTTTGTTTTTTGGGTTTTTTTGGTAACTTCAGATTTAATACTAGCTGACCAATATCCAACAATGCATTTCTGATCAGCATGTTAACACAGCAAGCTAACTCCTATACCATTAATTCTTGATTAAAATTTAGCCTAATATCACATTCTATATGCTGAAATATTTTGAACTAAATTTCAGATAATATAAACTTTATTTAGAAGTTCTATTATATCAATATACCACTATTACATATCCATAACCTAGTTTTTCCCAGTTCTTAAGATCTATCACAGGGTATTATACCTTAAAAATGAATTTTAAAATGTACAAAGATTTTCCTGTGTATCTCATAGAAAATTTGGAAGCAATAGTAATAGATGATATTTCTACTTGATGATTTTTTAATGCATACACACCATTCGACACTATTTGGAAATTCTATTGTTTTGAAATGCAAGTGTTTTAAAGATTCATAAAGAAGCAGATATTTTCAAGCATAAAATAACTCAGAAAAGTTTTCCTAGAGTCTCTTAGATTTTTAATGTAGACATGATATCAATTAGAGCTTTCCCCCCAAAAAATGTGTACTCCTCACTTGTCATTTAAAAAAATTTAAAACTTTCAAATAATCCTCCAAGCAATTTTCAAATTTTAAGTTTTAGTTTGATTTTGTTGGTTTAGAAAACCTTTTTCATATTTATAAATTATTTTCATTATTTAATTTTAAATAAGTGAGTATTGAATGGTCTGGAAGATGGCAGTATGCTTGTCTTCAGCATAAAGGGGCTTTTCTTCCTCTAAAAGAATGCCAGCAAGAAACTGGTTAGAACCTTCTAGCTGCAACTGTCTGGTAGCCACAAGGACCTAACTCTGCATGCTCATTGTAATATAATTAGTATCGTGGTTTAGGCTCCCCTCACCATAGGTTTTCCTGTGTGAGTGGCGGGTAAGGACATGCGCAAAAGAGGACGAGCATGACTAAGCACTCCAGGGGCAAGAGCTGTCAATCAATCCAGAGACCACCTCTAAGGAAGGGTTTAAGAGAAGGGACAAGCAAAGACCATTCCTACCCACACTTGGATCAGCCCACCTTCCACTCTTGGAAGAGTACTTTTGCTTTGCTAATCAAATCATTAACATCTTTTACTACACAATGCTTTTGTCTCCCATCTCAATTCTTCTCTTTGGGGCAAGACAAGAACCGAGACATATTTTTCCCTTTCTGGGGTTAAAACCTCCAGTAGGTTGTAAGATTTATGAGGACAGAGACCATATCTCCAACTTCCTAGAGAGAACATGGACCATGAGGACTGGTACACAGTACGTAGCTAATGTTCAATGAGTACTTGTGAAATATACTCCTGTTGAATATCTACAATTCCCATAAAAAGAATCCCAGAAACTTTGGAAGTTGACATTCCATAAAATTAATGTCTTTACCAGGATTTTGTTATTTCATGAGATTTTTCTAGACTCTACCTTTGCCACTTGCTAGAGATTTTTGCTTGCTTAGTGCTTCTTATCCTGTTTGGATCTCGAATGTGATCTTGGTCTGCTCCTTTGGGTTCATTATACTTAACTCCCTTATATTCCTAGAAAGCCTTAGTGTGGATGCAGACTCTAGTTACCCTTGACTTTTTGTTTTAGCCAAATATTGTTCTGCTACCACTAATGCTGAGATCCAGAACTAGAAATGACAGTCTTGCCCAGAGATTGAATTCTCACTCTCCTGGTAGAAAAGTGGGGCAAATCCCTTAAAACTTGTTATATTACCTGCTGAAACACAAACAAAAACTAGAAAGCTGAACAAACTCTTTGTCATCTTACGATTCATCCAATGAATCCGCTCTCTGCTACTCTCAGATCTTCTCCCATTGTCTATCTCTGTTTCTTGATTTGATCATCTTTTGACAGAGTCTACATATTATTTTATAGTTAAAATACTGCAGTTCAAAAGTCCCTGACATTTAGTACATTAACTTATTTGTTTATTGTTTTTACTCTACACTCAAATTCATTTTGGGGGGGTATTTAGGGTTTTTTAAAATTTTCTGTTTTTTATCAGAGGTATTGGGGATTGAACCCAGAATCTTGTGCATGCAAAGCATGTACTCTAGTGCTGAGCCATACTCTACTCCTTCAAATTCAGTTTTATATTCAGCAGTTAGAGATTAATTGTTCATGTCAAATAACAACATTTATCTATTATTAACCACATTCATTTTGATTATTCAAAAGACTAGACTGTAGATTTCTCTTACAGCCATAAGCTATTGTACTAAGCAAAATCTATAATTTTTTTGGCTTAAACAACATAAATTTATTTTCTCAAAATTCTGGAGGCTGCAAAGTTAAAGATGAAGGTGCCAGCCAATTTAGTTTCCAGTGAGAGATCCCTTCCTGGCTTGCAGAGGACCACCATCTCTCTGTGTGCTCGCATGACTTCATGTGACTATAGAAACAAGGGTAGAGCCAGGTCTATCTTGTCTCCTCTTATAACTGAACTAATTCTCTTGGTCAGGGCCACATCCTATGACTTTGCTTAACCATAGTTACCTCCTCATGGGCTGTGTCTCCAAAAACAGTCCCACTGTGGGTTAGGGTTTCAACACATGAATTTTGGAGGGACACAATCCAGTCCATAGGAGAGTAAAAGCAATAGGAAGCAGAATGAGCTCTCAAGGACACAGTAGGAATGGTGACTTCACTTATGAAGAAATAAAAGCTTGTTGATTTGGTCCAGTTTTCTTATATGTAATAGAGAGGGCCTCCTTCTGGTTTTTCTGGGATGCAAAGCAGGCTAAATGCTTTTGGTCAAAATTATGTTTTAAACAAATCTGTGTAAGAGCACTGACCTCTGAACAACATGTGTTTGAACTTCATGGGTCCGATTATACTAGAATTTTTTTTTCAATAAATAAGTACTACAGTACTACATGATCTGAGGTTGGTTGAATTCATGGATGCAAAACAATAATTATGTAGGGCTGTGGATTTTCAACTGAGAGGTGGAGATTGACACTCCTACCCCCTGAGTTGTTCCAGGATCTACTGTATATGAATAATGACAACTGTTCAGGAACACGTATAAACCTCAAAAATGTAAATTATTTATTCATAATATTTTATAGCCATCCAGTTATACTAAACAACATTTAAGAAATCCACACTTTAATATTTTATATTTATTTCAAATTATATTTTCTACTCCCATTTATATGTTTAATTTACAGGATGAAGCTACTACAGGACATTATCTGCTATTTTAGAAACAGTACCATGTTTTTGTCCATTTCATTATCAAATGTGTTCGAACAATGTAGAGACCAATTTTGCTTGCTCCTCAAGTCCTAGAACATATAATACTTAATTTTCCATTAAAGCTTTTGAGTTGAGCTTTGTAAATTATAAATGTGCTTTCCTCTTTTTGTAACTATTAATCAACATTGCTCTTTTGTTCTCTTTGATTCAAATTCATTTTTTTAAGTCACTTGAGCTTGATTTACTCACTTTGTAAGTTAAACAAAGTTAATGGAAGTGATACATAATAAATCAGGTTTATCTGCTTTAAGGTGTAAATTGTTCAGTGACTGCATGGCAGTTCAAAGAACACCAATATATTCTGACACTTTGAAGCCACTGCTGTGGAGAGCACAAATGCAAACAGAGGCAATGTCACAATCATTTTATTTTCCCTTTATTAACAAACATATGTGTTGTCTCCTAAACATAATGCTAGATTTTATGTGTCTACCATATTCCTCATCTGCTTTGTTTTTTCTAAAAGAAAAATATAATTCTTTATTCATATCTATTAGCTTTTAAGACATTTCTCCATCTTAAAGAAAATATTACTCCAAAGCAATGTGCTTTGCTTTCTGAATTTCTCAGGGGTTATATTGGACCCTAGAGATTTTTGAGATTCAAATATTTGAATTACTTGACCACCTGTCTTTTTTGAACCATCAGTTTTTCTTTGCTCTTGGGAATTGTAAGTAGGTTCTGAGCATCTGTCCTTAGCCTCTCTGAGAAATACAAAAGGAAAATATTTGTTAAGATACTCAAAGCTACTCCCAACTCAAGTATAATTACTGTAAATTTATGTGATCACTTTAAAAAATAATATACCTTATATATGTTGCATAATATATTCATATGCTAATCATTTTATCCATTTAATTAAAAAATCTTTTTTCAATGTTTATTCAAAAATAAAGTTTGAATTTCCAATTATTTCTGTTATAAACTTAATGTTGAGATTTCATATTTATTCTTTGTTCCTCTCCCATAATTCTTTTCATTTGGATTTAAGTTAATTTGCAAGGTGGTTTAAATTATACATATAAAACCTCAAATATTTGTTTACCTTCACAAGCATTAGAATTGATATGATAATCATCTTGATTATGATAAAAACTGACTAAATTTGTGTCTTTTTACCTATAATTTCCTTTGCAAAATTTGTATGAAATAGATGTGATAAAGACAAAATTATTTTCATTCTACATATAAGGAAATTAATGCTAATAATATAAAGACTTGATTTACAGCCATACAGCTGGTGAACGATGGACAAAGATTCAAATCTCAATCTGCTTCACATCTTAGTTAATAAACCAGAATAAGCAGCTGATGGATTACAATTTTATTCTTTGTTTCCATCTTAATCGAAATAGTTGGCTTTCTATCCATAAAGAAATAACAAATCATAAAAATGCAATTCATGAAATAATAATGAACCATTACTGCAGAATATACATACATCTACCCCATATTGTCTCAATAGTTTTCAAGACAAATCCTCTACGTTTTGTGCATTGGTTTTAAATCAGAGTAATTGCCTCAGTGCGAACACTGGAGAGAACAGGACCGACGAATTTGTTTTATCTATGGAAGTGTCTCAGAGATGTTATTCTGTCTCTTTTAGTTAGAAGACAGCTATTATTATATAACTATAGTGACTAGTGGTTGTGGCTCACTAGATACAGTCATTTTTTACATCCATTTACGTCTCTTATCAACTGGGCTAGGACGAAAGAAAAATAGTGCATAAGACTCTGACTATACTTCTTAAGAATTTATGCAATATAAAACTGTTATTTTAAAACATAGTATGTTTTTATATTATGGATATCTAAAAGAAGACAATAATAAATTACTGAAGAAAAAATTGTAAGGAGATTTTCAATAAGGGCATAGTCAAAAAAATACTTAGGAACATTTATATTTTATTTATTGTGACAGCTTTATGTAAGAAGTGAATTTAAGGTAGGGAGGGTACAGCTCAGTGGTAGAGTGCATGCCTAGCATGCATGAGGTCCTGGGTTCAACTCTATTAAACAAATGAACTGAATTATCGCCCCTCAAAAAACATTTGAGGAAATAAAGTCTAAAAAAAAGTGAATTTAAAAGGAATGACTAAGCTGTATTGGAAGAGAGTTACAGTATTAGGAAAACTGAAACTTCAAAGTGGAAAGATAAGCTATACATTTGAATATGATAATGCCTTATAGCAATGACATTAATTATACACTTAAATCCAACCAAATTTTAATAAATTTTAGAACTTATTGACATAATGACTAAATAATTTTAAGACAATATATGGGAAACAGAGGTGAATGGGTTACACAGTTAATTTTTTAATTAATTATATAGATCATTGAAAACACATTTCACAAATAAATCTTAATGTGCCCCAGCAATCATCACTCCAAATTTATCCCTCCTTCAGAGATAAACTCAACTAATAGTTTCTGGTCATTTACAGTGAAAACATACAATATAGATGAACATATGTAACACTATTTTGCATTCTTTGTTCTTTTCCAAAATAATTTTTTAGCTATCCTATGTGATCTGTTTTTCACTCCAGTATTTTTGTTTGTATCTGAACGTACAAATTCACTTTTGTTTTAACTACTGGATATTTCTTAATATGCACAATATGTATCTTTCACAAACTTTTTAAAAAACAGTTACTTTGATTCAAGTTAGACTATAGATTTTTTCAATAAACATCTAGATGAATGTCTTCTTGTGCAACAGAGTGTTTCTCTCAGACATATGTTTAACATTTTTGAATATATGTATTTTAAATTGCAATGGACGTGATTAAATTGTCATCCCAGAATAGATATAAAAATTCATAAATTTTATCAACATAGGTAAGCTTAATTGTCTTAATTTTCTTCTGAAAAAAATGGAAAATTATTAAGTGACTTTTGGAGGATCTGAGTCAAGTCACTG
This sequence comes from Vicugna pacos, assembly GCF_048564905.1. Taxonomy (NCBI): domain Eukaryota; kingdom Metazoa; phylum Chordata; class Mammalia; order Artiodactyla; family Camelidae; genus Vicugna; species Vicugna pacos. The sequence continues at coordinate 5,400,596 of NC_132994.1, read as the reverse complement.
AAGGCAGAAGAACTGGAAATAGACTATGTGACTCTCACCCTAAACATGCAGAGCGAATGCTCTCTCTCTCTCGTTATTCTTAGATAGACTTTATTTTTAAATTTATGGAAAAATTGAGAAAACGAGTATTGAGAGTTCTCATGTACTCTACATCCAGCTTCTCCTACCATAAATCTTTTGTATCAGTCTGGCATATTGGTTACAATGAATAGACTAAAATCGATAAACTAGTAATGAAATCCATACTTCATTTAGATTTTCAGTTTTTAACCTAATGTCTTATTATGATCCAGGATTCCCCCCAAGGTACCACATTATATTTCTTTGGTATGCCCTGCTAGGCTTCTCTTGTCTGTAACAGTTTCTCAGACTTTTTTATTTATGTATTGCTTTGATAACTTTGAGGAGTTTGAGAAGTTCTGGTTAGGCAGCTTACAGAATGCCCTTCGGTGGGGATTTGTATGACGTTTTTCTCATGATGAGACTAGGGCAGTGCATTACTAAAAGGACGACCACAGATATAAAGGGCGATTTTCATCACATCATATCAAGGGTACACACTGTCAACGTGATGCATGCTGACCTTAATCGCCTGTCTGAGTCAGTGCTTATCAGTTGTCTCCACTTTGAAGTTACGCTTTGACATCTGTGCAAGCTGTTTGGAAAGAAGCAAACCTGTGCATCACATACCTAAGGAGCGGGGAGTGCCCACTAGATTCTCCTGTATTTTCTGTAGAAATTATATTCTTTTGTGTTTTACACTTAGGTCTTTGTCTCATTTTGAGTTCATTTTTATGAAAGATGTAAAGTTTGTGTTTGGCCTTTTTCTTTTTTTTTTTTTCTTCCTTGTATTAACATCCAGTTGTTGTAAAATCATTTTTGAGAAGAACTGTCCTTTCTCCGTTAAACTGATTCTGCGCCCTTTCAGAGGTCAGCCGACCATGTCAGTGTAGGCTGGTTCTTTGGCTCTCTATTCTGCCCCGTTGGTCAGTGCAGTCATTCTTTCATCACAACCAAGCGGTCTTGATTACAGTAACTTTAAAATCTTAATATCAGGTAGTATGAGTCCTCAGAGTTAGTTCTAGTCTGGTATCGTTCTGGCTATTCCTGGTCCTTTGACTGTCTGTCTAAACTGAAGAATCAGCTTATCAATATCCATAAAATAACTCATTGAGATTTTGATTGGCATTACATACATCAAGCTGGGAAGAATAGATAGCTTCACAGTATTGAGTCTCCCTAACCATAAACATTGACTATGTCTCCATTTACTCATGCTTTCACTGTTGTTTTCATCAGTTTTATAATTTTTCTTATACAGCTTTTGTGCGTATTTTGTTAGATTTATACATAAGCATTTCTCTTTTTTGGTGCTAAAATAAATTGCACTGTTTAATTTTTTTTTAAATTCCAAATGATCACTGCTGGTATTTTGGAAGAAATTGATATTGCATGCTAAACTTGTATCCTGTCACCCTTTAGTAATTGTGGGTTTTTTTTCAATTTCAGAAGTTTATTTATTTATCAGTCATTGGGTGGGGGGTATAGCTCAAGTGGTAGGGCACAAGGTTGGCATGATAAAGGTCCTGGGTTCAATCCCCAGTATCTCCTCTAAAAAAAAAAAATAAACAAATAAGTAAATCTGGTTACCTCCCCCCCCACCAAACAAACAAAAAAAAAACAAAATAAAATGGTCTCTTCAGATTTAAAAAAAAAAAAAAGAAGTTAGAAAAAAAACTTTAGGATTTTCAGCATAGACAGTAATGTAATCTGTGAAGAATGATAGTTTCACTTTTTTCTTAATCAGTCTCTATACCTTTATTTCCTTTATGTACTCGGTAGGCCTTTTGGTATAATGCTGAACAGGAGTGATGAAGGAGGACATCTTCTTGTTCTTATGGGAATGGTACCCTGCTTCTGAGCAAGTGTGATGATATGTGGATGCTCTCTATCAGTTTGAGGAAATTTCCCTCTATTTCCTGTTTTCTGGGTGTTAGATTTTGTTAAATGCCATTTTTCGCAACAATTGACAAATTATATGAATTTTTTTCTATAGTCTTTCGATGTGATGGGTTAGATAATGCAAATTGTTGAAACTGCCTTGTATACCTGAAATAAATCCTCTTTGATTATGTTGTATGATTTTTATACATATTGGATTTGATTAGCTAAGATTTTGCTAAGAGTTAGGCATCTATATATCTGAGAAATTTTGGTCAACAGTTTACTTATCTGATAATGCCTTTTTCTAGTTTTTGATTTTTTGGCCCTTCTAGCCACATTGAATATAATAAAATATAGTCTCTCTTATATTTTTTCAAGAGATTGTAAATAATTGATGTCATTTCTTAAATGTTTGGCAAAATTCACCAATGAAACCATCAGGGACAGGTTATTTCTTCTTTTACCGAAGGTTCTTGATTATTGATTCAAGCTCTTCGCTGCATATGTCTTATTCAGTTTATCTATTTTTCACTGTGTGAGTAGTGGTAGTTTGTGCCTTTTAAGAATCTTGTCCATTTCATCCAAGTTACTGAATTTTAGAACATAGAATTGCTTATAGAATTCTTTATTTTCCTTTCAATTTTTATGGGGTCGGTAGCGATGATCTTTTACTTCTAATATTGGTAATTTGTGTCTTCTTTCTTTTTTCTTGGTTAACCTCACTCAAGATTTAACAAATTATTGGTCTGTTCGAGGAACCAGCTTTTCTTATGTTTATTTTCTCTATTGATTTCCCATTTTCAATTCTATTGATTTCTGCTCTATTTTTTATTATTTATTTTCTTCTGCTTGCTTTTAAAAATATATATGTATATTACTGAAGTATAGTCAGTTTACAATGTTGTGTCACTTTCTGGTGTACAGCATAATGTTCCAGTTACACATGAATATACATATATTTGTCTTCATAATCTTTTTCACCATAATCTTCTGCTTGCTTTTGGCTTTACTGATTCTTCTTCCCTAGTTTCATAAGGTGAAATCCTAGATTATTAACTTTATACATTTCTTTTTCTAATATATGCCTTTAATAGCATACATTTCCATTTAAGCAATATTTTCCCTGCATCCTGCACATTTTTATGTTCATACTAACCTTTGAGTTTATTTTATCTGGTAGTTAGTTCTCTTACTCAAGTCACCATCTTCCAGAGGATACTTGAAAATCTTTTCTAACTTTCATTTCATCATCTTGTCTCCTTCAGACTATTCAGTAGATGACATAAAAAAGTATTAGCAAAAAGAAAAAGTACTAACATTCAAATCACTTTACACACCTGCTTAAAGATAAGTTATTTAATGATTTCCTGATTTCTTTCTTGAGATAAAACTAAACCGCCTTAACGGCTTTTGAGACCATTCGTTAAAAGAGTTAAGCAGAAGTCTTGTATTGTTTGTTTTATGAGGGGGAGGTAATTAGGTTTATTCACCGAGTTACACTTGAAGGAGGTACTGGGGATTGAACCCAGGACCTCCTGGGTGCTGAGCATGTGCTTTACCACTTGAGCCATACGCTTCCCCCAATAAGCAGAATTCTGTTTACTTGTGACAACTCATCTTTAAACATCTTGATCTCCTTTAATTTCCTCTAGTGTGCTATGATCATATTTGCTTGGGATTCTTGTTAAATAATGTATTATCTACTTGGAATACTTCTACAGAAGATTTTCTTACAAACTCACTAAAACTCAGAGTTAAAACATCTAGTTTAGGTGTTCTGAGAGAATTGCGTGCTTTCCTTGTGTTATACAGTATTAATTTGGGGACTTAACTATCTTTCTGATAAGAACATCAGTTCCATGAGAATATAGGTAAGATCTCTGTTCATCATGATTTTAGGACTAACACCCAGAGGAGTGGCTGTCACACAGAGGGGATTCAAAAGAAGAGGAATTTTTAAACCATTATTTAATATCTTTAAAGAGAGTATCTTCCCACTGTATTCTAAAATATAATATTCAAGTTAAATTCATATTCATAATTTCAATAAGTCATTTAAGCCAACTTCAGAATTTGTCAGCTCAGTGACCAGGACAACTTTTTTTTGGGTGTGCCTGAGTTCGCTACTGAAATTCAAACATGAGACATTATTAAAATAAAAACAAACTTCAGGCCATTTTCACTGGATCCTAATTTGAACTAAGTCAGAACTGAACTATTGCTAGAACTCTCCTGGTTATTAATTAATACTTATGATACTATAATCTTTCTCTAATTAATACATATTTTTATAAAATTACTTCAGGAGATAAACAGTCTGACAAGATTTTTCTTTGTCATTTAGTCACTTAATATAACAGTGTGTATAAGTGGATCTTTGGATGAGTTTGAAAATCTTCAGGATTCACGTGCCTAAACTGAAAAGTCTCTTTCTTTTTAAACCTAAGAGGACTAAAGCATATGGCTTCTTGACATCTTCTTTAATAGAGGATTTTGATTTTCAATACTGATTTTATTTTTAAAAAAAATATTTACTTAGTTTTTCAAATATTTCAAGTTTCTAGACCTTAACATGAAGTCAAAATAGTAATCATGTGATCGCGTTTCTCACATCAATATGTGTTGCATATTTCTTCTTGTTTGTATCTCCTTCTATATGCTTGCTATATATACCCTTGGAAATTTTCTCAAGAGAATCTTTGATTATTTCTACCTGAAGTGATTCATAATTTTGTTTATTCATTCTCTGTTTAACAAATCTATATTGTTTCAGATACTGTTCTAAGAAATACTAGTAAACTAAGAAATGTGGCCTATCCTCAAGATACATCTTATATTCTGGAGTAGAAGACACCCAGCAAGTGATTAAAGTGAAATCTCTAACTTAATGTAATAAAACACAGTAACTCCTCCAATCATAAAAAATGAAACAAAGAGATAAGAAAAGAAAGACGGGTTTTATAGAAATTTTAATCTCCCTTCTTTGAGTTTCAGTGATAACTAGAAATACAGTAAAACTGCCAAAATTAGACTTAAACATTTCTGAAAGTTTGGCTTATCACTGAAATACAATTTTAAATTTAATCTCCTTACTTTAAATAAATTTTAGGTTTAGCACAACATCATTCTATTTCTTTAAGGTTTATAGGACCAAAAATATGACATTAAGATAATTCTATTTTTGCTTGTTGCATAATAATAATAGGTTAAAGAGTTATAGCTTTTTTATCACTTAGCTAGAACATTTGACACCAAGCCCTATTGATCAACCAAAGCAGCAATAAAAAAAAATTAGTTTAGATCTCTACTCATAACTTTAAGGACTAATACGTAACTCTGTTATTGCAATTTGCTGTTAGGTAAACTTCATATGTGTGTGATTCATTTGATTTAAACTTCAGTTTCCAAGCACCTCATTCCAAACCACAAAACTTAAATCCTTCTATTCCCACTGCACATGCTTTCAAATTCCTTTCCCTGCTTTTGTTAGGCTTTTGAATGGGTTCTGAGAGGGATTACATTTATTATAATATTACTATTATTCTTTAATAACACAATTAAGTGCTTCATAAAATGTTTGATTGCCCTTAATTAAGAAATAAAACGTTATTAGCCCTTTGTTGCAAATAATGGCACAAGTTACAACCAGGCAGTGTGGAGAAGGATAGTGATAATTTTGCTATTGTTCATGTTATGTTTTTAAATCAAAATGGGAGTCATTGAAAGTGATTAATTTTGTCCTGCATGGAATTAACTTCTCACTGAAAGAGTTTGTGGAGTGACTTTTTCATAGTTTTTGTGACAATAGCTAAGTATGCACTGAGGCAAGAGTAAAACAATTATCTGTTGAATAGAATTCACACTTCAAAATACACTGGGATTTCTTCAGGCCAGGGGAATGTCCTCAAACTTGAAACTTGGAAACCGTTTCTTAGTACCCCCAAAATGAGATGAGCTGCATCCCCTGGGAGTCTGGAGAGGAGATGCTATAATCTAGAGCTCACAAAGATTGGTTTGCACACACGCCACACTAAACTTTTGACCCTGCTGCTTCTATGAGGTAGGAACTTAAAACAGCAGATATTTTCAATGTTTTCAATAGTTTTTATATAATCCATAAATAATCCTATTGCTAGAGCAGCCTGTTGTCTTATTATAAAAAGATCTCTTTACTTGTTCACTGTTGAAAGTCAGGAATAATAAGTTTTCCACTGAATGACTAGCTAATCAGAATTTTTTTCCTTTTTTTTCTCAGTAAAAACTGTCAGAAGGAATCTGGGAGATAAATTGTTTTACAGAAGAATTTGAATGATATAATGTGAAAATCCAACTCCTCTACATAAAATAAGGAATTGAAAACAGACATTTGCTTTGCTATGTTTATGTGTAAAACCATATCCTGCTATCCCTGATTTTAAAAACAGAGTGTTCTTCAAGGGTTAAATGGATAGAGAAGATGTGATGAATATACACAATGGAATATTATTCAGCCATGACAAAGAAGGGAATCCTGCTACTTGGGACAACCTGAATGGACTTGAAGGGGGTTATACTAAGTGAGACATCAGATAGATAAAGACAAACACTGTATGACCCACTTATATGTGGAATCTAAAAAAGTCATAAAAACAGAGAGTAGAATAGTACCAACAAAGGGCTGTGGGGGTGGGGAAAAGGAGAGATGTCATTTAAGGTTACAAACTTACACCCAGTAGATAAATAAGTAGTGGAGGTCTAGTGCACAGCACTGAGATTATAATACACAGCAATACCTTCCTATACACTCCAGAGTTGCTAAGAGACTAGATCTTTATTGTCCTCACCCCAAAAAAGACATGATAATTATGTGAAGTGATGGAGGTGTTAAGTATGCTATGGTGATAATCATATTGCAATATATCAATATGTCAAATCCACAGGTTGTACACCTTAAACTTACACAATGTTATATGTCGGTTACCTCAATAAAACAAAGCAACAAACAACCTCTTCTGTACTGTGCTGTGATTGCCTTTTATGGTTGTATATTCTGAACTGCTTTCATCCTCTCCATAGGCCTACAGTTATTTTAAATATTGCATATGTTTTTCTTTGCCTCCTCTAATTTCCTTGTACCCTATGCCTAAACCATTAAAATCAGTTGAGCGTCTAAAATTGGTGATGAGCTTCAATAGGAAATTCAATTTACCGTCGGCCTGTTGCACCCAGTTCAACAATGGTCTGCCCTCACTGTGGTTAAGGGCACAGGGAAGGGTCCTTTCGTTAGCGTTCTGACTCAGTGGTTAGCAGCTGTGATATCTGGGGAATATCACACGTGTTCAGCTTCAGTTTTCTCATCTTTGAAATGACGGTCGTAATACTTCGTACAGAGGATTTTTGAAGATTAAATGCAACAATGCATGAAAAGTATTCTGTATGGCATGAGGCTAATAAATGTGTATTTAACAATTAAGAGCACTTATTGTCATTCAGTATCACCCAGTACAGTATGACTAAAACACTGGGGGAGAGAAATTGTCTTCATTGTAACAGTGACCAAGTCCATAGGTAATTTTATGTCCCTCCTGTATATGGACTTATGTACCAGAATAAGCTCAAAATGCTGCACTTTTACCCATATGAATTAAAAACTGAACATTAATCATGCAGTCATCTTTTAGATTTTAATATAATAAATATAATATAAAAAATATAATAAAATAAATACTAAACTATTAAAATACTAAAAATAATATTTTGTCTTGGGCACTAATTTTTATACTTTAAATTTTTTTAATTTATTTTATATTTATTTTTAAATTTAATTTCTTTTTGCATTTTAAGATAGCTCCTTTGTTCACTCTTGTTATTAGAGCTCTAATTTGTATAGTTGTATTATATCTTTATAATTCAAATGAACATATAAGATAAGTCAATGGAAAATGGGGAAGCAAAACCGGCATTGACAGGATGCTTTTTATGTATAAGTCATTGTATTAAGTCAAAAGCCTGTATTATTTATAAGAACTTCAAAATACCAGCCACGGCTTGTTCTTATCTTCTATGGTACAAATGAGGAAAATGAGACTTGGTCTGGATCAGTAGCTCACTCACAGTCACAAGCTAGCATCATACTGCTTCAGATGACAAATATTTGCTATTTGTTGCCATGTAATTGAAACTCATAAAAAAAAAACCTGAAGACTTTCATCATTGTTATGTTAATTGTGTGAAAATGATGATTTTTTATTTTTGGTGGGGGCTAAATTTTCGAAAAGTAATCAAGCATAGGACATGGTAGATTTACAATTAGTTCTAAAAAGAGTTTAGAATTGTTTTTTTAAGGGGTCAGATAGTGATATTTTAGGTTTTGCATGCCTTGCTTCTGTTGCATATTCTTCTTTAATTCTGTTTTGCTTTTATTTTCACAATACTTCAAATTTATGAAAACCATTCTTCGCTCATAGACCACACTAAAAGGAGCTGCCAGCTAAATGTACCAGATGGGTCACTGCTGACTCCTTGTCTATAACAAAAATAGTTTTTACCCCTTTACTGCAATGCAAGGACTTGGAGAAAGAGGCGGCTACATGAGATAGAACAGAATAGAAGTACAAAATAACAATGAGTAAATTATATAGTATTTTAGTACTGAATTAAAAGTGCACTCAGATGTATATTATTCATACCTTTATATAAAGCAAATAAGTAAGAAAATGGTGTATAACTGTATTCTCTACAAGGCACATTGCTTCTCTGGACATGTGTTTTTAGAAAAAGTCACATATGGTTGGCAACTGAAACCATGTTGTTAGAAAAATCTTGTCTTGATTTTCTGTCTTACTGCTTTTACCAAAACGGTTTTTGCTGTTTTAAAGATCATTATAAATGAGCACTAAATAAAGATTTTTAACTCCAGAAGAGATGATGTTGATAATGTTGTCTTTCATATCACCTTATGCTAAAAAAATGACAATTAAAACAAAATTTAATAGATTGCTAATGCACTTAAAATGGTTTGAAAGGTCTACAGAAATATGATGTTTCTTGCCATAATGACAATTTTGTTATTGATAGTATGACCTTTTTTCTTCATGAAACAACAAGTTCAGAATCAGACTGACAGATCACTACTAGTTAATCATGATCACATTTATATACTTATTTCCTATATTTATTTGTATGTCCAACAAATAACCATTGAGAAATATTGCATATCAGGCTTCATGCCAGGCACTGTGAAAGGCAGTGGATGATAATATAGTGGCAGAGGTAAACAGCTAAATAAATAAATGTTGTGTGTCACATTATGAAAAAGAATGGAGAAAACAGTGAACTCCTATCTATATTTTAGGGCAACGTGTGACATCGATGAGACTGGCCAGATAAGGAACCTCCAGATGAAGTAGCACCTTAATAATGAGTTGCAGTTTACACTAAGGAAATAAGAGCCAATGGTTAGTAGTAAATGAAGCTGTGCACATAAGTATAATTTTTTATGAAAGAGTAGGATAGGATAGTGAATAGAGGAGAAATTAAGAAAACCGTCCACTTTACTGGAGTGGCCATCAATGCAGATATTGGTACAATTCACTGAAACCAGAACCACTAGAGAAAGATGTTTTTGGTGCTTAGTATGTTGAACTTTAAGTGTCTGTGGGCCATTGATTGGAGGATGCCCACATGACAGCGTCATCCTCATATCTGATGAGCACTATAGAAATATTTGAAGGAAGATAGAGGTTAGGAAAAAATCAGCATGTGGTGGCTATTAAAACCCCAGAACTGGTAAACTGTCCCTCTGCAAAGAGAAGGATGCATAGGAGGGAACCCTGGGAAATAATGATATCTCATAAAAAGATCTTATACAATAAATACATATATATTTTCCTTCCTGTTTGTTTTTCAAATAATCTTTACTTTATATGATGTTGTATATATTTTGGAAAGATGGTTTCTATCTTAAAGAATTTTATCCAAAATAAGCAAATAGCAGATAGTAATAAATTGTAAAGTACTCAGTCAGAAGACAGTCCCATAAACTACTTGGAAAGGAGCATTAATGCTTGACTAAAGGTCTAGAGATATACGTATGGGGCCATGAAGGGATTTACCAAATTAAAATAATCACATACATTAAAATAGTGCATGGGTTTAACAACCAGACAATTCATCAAGTTGAAGTTGTGTAGCTTTCACGTGCAGCTTTGAGTAACAATCCAAATAAATAACGCTTCAAGACTTTAAAAAACCATAAATGAAGTTCAAATAGAAATGTCAATATTTTAAGAAGATCTATGCCATAGAAAATGATATAGAAGAAGCCAGAATGAGACCATTGCATGGACAGTATCATGCAAGATGAGTTTGTGTTCTACATTCCAACTCTTGAAATTAGCTGAAAGGACCAAATTCAAATTGAGAAAACAACTAATTATAAAATAAGAGTCAATAGTTTGATTGTGTGCAAGTCTTGGCATATTCATAACTTATTAGAACTTAAAACTCTAATTTTCCTCTCCTATAATTGAGAGCAACAGTTAAAACTTTTCCTTATGTATTTGACCTTATATAGTTTCATATAAAAATAGTAGGGTTGTTTTCATAAGTTAATTAATAGAAAAGTGCATTGATAAAGTTAGTTTCTTCTTGTTCTTCCTATTATAACTACCAGAGGTGATCATTATTAAAAATGTAATGTTTCATTTAAATTTTTAATTAAATTTTAATATGTGATATTACACTTAAAAAGAAATATGTAAATATTTCTAGTGTTCTCTGTGATCCCACCACCAAGGTTTTGAGGTTATATTTATTATGGTTTTATATGCTTTTATAAAAATATAATCACAATACATAAGATTATTTATACCATTTTATTTATTTAATATATATTTATTTCAGAGGAATTATTTTAATGACTATATTTAAAAAGAAATTAATAATTGTCTCTTTAAAAATTTAGTAGTTGGATGTATTTCATAGCATGGAGGGTTCATAATTGTTGGAACTGTTTCCTCTACTAGATGATTTTTCTAGGTTTGTTTAAATAAGGCAAATACTGATAAAATAAGTATTGGTACATTTGTTTATATAAGAGGGATACCAAAAGTTAACTTTTTTCAATCATAGATTAATAACTTTTAAAATTTGATTAATATTGCCTAATAGTATTCCCAAAATGTTAACCAAAATGCATAATCCCTTCAGCACTACATGAACGTGACTGTATCTATATGCTCTCACCAGCATTAGACATTAACTCACTTTAAGATATTTGAATATTTCACTGATAGAAATTGTTTTACATTGAAACAGAAAATATGTGTCAAATAGTTTAATTCAGCCTTGGCTGAAAATATAGCTGGAACTATATGAAGCTTTGAGCTTCCTGTGCTATTGAGATATTTTTACTATAAAGACTTTGTTGACAAAGAGCACTTGGTTAAATATAATGGATAATTTAATATAGATTCATTGCTCTATTTGTATAAAAACACTAGCCAAATGGGGTCAAAATTCTGTTTTAATTTTTTTATAAGTACATTCCATATCTCATCAAGAATTGAGATTCCTGGGCCATTTGTTTGCAAATATTCTCCTGTGAACTTTAATTGCAGTGGGTTTATTATAATCCAATATGTAAAGCAATTCTTACATTTGAAATTGATTACTACAATACGTGTGTACATGTTTGCATTGAACTAGTTAGAGAAAATTGAATGATTCATCAACATTGTTATATTAAACCTATAATAAACTGATGATTTTGTAACAATTATTCCTACAGACATTCAAATTACGTAGACATTTTTATAATAAGAAAAATTTTTGTAAGCATTTCTTTATTAAAATAATGTATAAAGTATGATTGAAATAAAATCATTTTAGTACACACATTTTTTGCATAATATAAATAAAGCCATATTTACCTTTTAGTTTTTTACATATTTTCATTTGTTTTTAATAGTTAATTGCCTGTTTGACATTTTGCCTACATTTTCATTTAGCATTTTTTGGGTGGCAATTTTCTTATACTGGGATATTTACCCTTAGTCCATGTTATATATCGTAAGAATTTCTTCTAGATTACAATTTATCTACTGATTTTGGTTTGTTCTTCCACAGAGAAGAAATTAACTAATAATGTGTCCTTTTATGGCTTTTATGAATCCTGCCTTCCTTGATTGGGCCTTCAATGGAAACCGTTACCTATATTCTTCTTATTTTTCCTAATATTTTGTAGTTTTATAAATAAAATTTTATACATAAAACAATGAAATATTTGGAAAATTGGAAGAATGTATATATCTGGTTCCAGTAATGTCTAGAAATATCAGTGAACAATAATGGTTAATTGAGTTAGTCATAATTGGTGAAATTCTGGGGAAAAAAATCTAAGATTACACAATTATGTGTATAAAATGTGTTTGGGAATATACCTTGATTATAGTGATAATTTATTTCATTACACTAGCATTATTTTAAGTCTAAATATCAATTCAAAATTCTCAGAAATGTGTTCCTCCTTTTGAACCTATGAATCATTTTTACCAATTCCAAGAAACCATTTGGGAATTATGATTGTAATTTCAGTACATTTGTACATTAATTTTAAAGGATTTACATTTTATATTAAGTCCTTAAATCCAGGAAAATTGCATCTCTATATAATTTATGGATTCTTAGTTACTTTAATAATTTTTTTTAATGTAGAGGCCCTCTACATTTTTTGTATATTTTTTCTTACTTTATATTTTTCCACTAATGTAGTGGAATTTAAAAATTCTTTTTAATTGTTGGTACTATCATAAAGTAGAATGCTTATATTTTGTAACACATTATTTCCCTATTTCCAGAATTGTCTACTATGACACAAAACTCAGGTCGAAGACATGGTAATTACCTGACATCCTGAAGAGAGGCCATTCATGTGAGGGCCACCCTCTTCAAAAGTTATTGGAAATATCAGAATCATTATTTTCCTAAACATCATTATCCTTCCAGAATTTAGTTAAATCATGACCAGAATAATAGGTATCCTCTTGTCTTTTCTTATTTTAATTATCATGTTACCCTTTTGTTTGATCAGTTACTAGGTTTATCTTGGCAGGAATAATTAGTTTTATCATACTTAGGATTCATTTTATTTCGTGTTCACTTGAAATTAAAATTGGAATTAAGAATGATTATCAAAAACTTTGTATGACTTGTTAACATCCTGTGGAAAAATCATAGTTTCATATACATTTACATGTTTATTTAAATACACATGTTGATATATTTCCTAAATTGAACCAGCCTTACTCTGCTGTAATGAGCATTACCTGATCCTAATGAATATTCTAAGAATATGTTTCTGAATCTAAATTTTATATAATCATATTTTCTTCAAGCTATTATACCCAAGAAAAGTTTGATCAATGTATCATGTTTAGATATATTGCCATAAAATGTAACATTTTCCTTTGATTTTGACACCAGCTGAAAGGAACTGTCTTTTCTACCTCAATAGACAACAGTTTTGAATAATGTGAAGGATTTTTATGTTAGGTATAAAGAAAGATATGTTAAGGTGAAACATTAATTTAATCTACAGAAAGAAAGAGATTTTTACATCTGTTACAGGCTGATGCGTATCCCCCCCCCCCCCAATTTATATGTTGAAGTTATAACTGCCAGTATCACAGAAAGTAACTGCATCTGCAGAACCTTTAATATCATAGTTACACACAGTCATTTATTTTGAGCTTAAAGAAGTTCCTTTATCGATTCTTGCAACACTGGTTCGCGGTAATGAACACCTATAGCTTTGGCTTATCTGAGAAATTCTTTGTCTCTTCTTTATACGTGAACGATAATCTTGCTGAGTTGAGTATTTTGATTGGAAGGTTTTGTTATTGTTTTTGCTTTTTGTTATTGTTTTGCTTTGTTTCGTTTTTACTTTCAGCACTTTAAATATATCATGCCACTGCCTTCTGGCATGCAGCATCTCTCCTTAAAAGTCGGCTGATAATCTTATGCTGGTTCCTTTGTACACAATTAGTTGTTTTTCTCTTACTGATTTCAACGTTCTCTCTTTATTTTTAACTTTTGATACTTTAATGGTGTGTCTTGGAGTGGATCTCTTTGGATCTCTCTGAGTTCATGTTGTTTGAGATTCTCTGTTCTTATATCTGGATGTCTGTTTCTTTCCCCAAGTTACAGAACTTTTCAGCCATTCTTTCTTTAAATAAGTTTTCTGTCTCTTTCTCTCTCTCTTCCCTTTCTGGGACCCCAATAATGTAAATTTTAGTGTGCTTGATGTTGTCCTACAGGCTCCTTAAATTATTCTAATATTTTTAAACTCTATTTTTTTTCTTTTGTTGCTCTGTTTGGTTGATTACTACTACCTTATTTTCCAGGTAGCTGAACAGTTCTTCTGTACCATCTAGCCTGCTGCTGATTCCCTTTAGTGTAATGTTTTTCAGTTCAGTTATTGTATTCATTAGCTCTGTGAGGGTTTTTTTTGCCACTTTTTAAAATATTTTCTGTCTCTTTGTAGAATTTCTAACTCTGTTCATCCATTTTTCTCCAAAGCTAAGTGGCATCTTTATAACTAATAATTTTAATTCTTCATTAGGTAAATTAACTATTGGTTTTCTTCGAGTTTTATCTTATCCCTTCATGTGGAACATGTTTCTCTGTTTCCTCATTTTGCTTGACTCTGTGTGTATATTTCTGTGTATATGTGATAAAGCTATCTCTCCCTGTCTTGAAGGAGCAGTCCTGTGTAGGTTCTTTTGTTTAAGCTTGCCCGAGTTCTTGGTTGTCTCTCTAATTACCTGTCACCTTGTTTCAGCACCATGTGGTCCAAAAATACATTCACCCTATTGATGTGAGCCTGACACTCAAGGCATGTCCCCTGTGCGGGCTGTGTGCACTCAATAGCTCTTACGCGATCATGAGAGTTACGTTGGTTTATGGGGCTGCTAGACTCCTGTGTCTGCTAACCCATGGTTAGCATATTAGAGAGAGATTCAAAAAGTCTTGCCCAACATTACCAGCAAGCTAGAGGAATCCTGTAAAAATGATGTCCACCAGTGTTCCAGGCGTGGGGACAGTCCCTGGAGGCTTTTGACCCTCTGGCAGATGCTTTAAGATTAGTCAGGGAGTCTCCTCCACATATGGACTAGTCTCTTTGCAAACTGTTGCTTTTCACACGGGTCCTGGCTGAGTGCGCCTGCACGAGTCCCTTAATCTTTGTTCCCTACCTCTCTGTGTTTCTCCTAAATGTAAGCACCAGTGGTTTTCGAAGCTAGAGGTTTTGGGGTTTGTATCTCTGGTGCAGGATCCAAGGGTTGGGGTGCCTTCTGTAGGGCACAAACTGCTTGTTTCTCAGAAAGAAGTTTCAATTATTTTTACTTAATTAATTAATTACTGTGTTTATTTCTGATATCTTTCCTGACTGTGGGTAGCCATGCCAAGCGTAGGGGTTTTGATGAGAGGATGCCTTTGCCCCTGCCTCTCCTACCCCTTGCTGCAGTCCTTTTATCCTTTGTTGTGGAGCAGGTGTTCAGCTGGTTCTCAGGTTCCTTTCAGAAGGATTTGTTCCACAAGTAACTATATATTTGTTGTGTCTATGGTACGAGGTGCGCACAGGATCCTCCCACACCACCATCCAAAATCTTCTCTGAAGCAGCCATTCTTCTTAACATCTCCTCCATGCTGATAAGGCAGTGCCTTTTCATTTCTCAAACTGGTGATTTAGAGAGAAAAAAATATATATATAATGGGAAGAATATCAAAACTCAAATAAGAATCTCTTGCTTCGAGTGTTGGCTTTGTTTATTACAAATCTCTCATGGGTTTGTTTCCTTTAACCAAACGAAAAAAAAAGAGAAAAGAGAAAAACAAATCAAATTAGCTTATTGGGGAGAAGCAATAGATAAGCTTAGTTTTGGAAAATGTGGCTTTTACCTTGAAAACTGTAAAAGGAATTCAGGAAAGATGTCTAGAGCTGATTCTAAAGATTACTATCAGCTCATGCAGCTGCTCACATTTTCTTTACAGAATATAGGGCAGGGCCTTGTCTTTTTCATCTTGTCTTCTTCACTCAGTCTAACGCAGTGGCTTGCACATTGTAATTGCCCAATAAATATTTGCAGAATTAAATTGAAAATTTTATCACTTTAAATGACTCTTTCTTGACACATTCTGGCCAGTGGTAAGTTTAATAAACTGAACATTACCTTGACTATAAATGTTGGAAATGGTCTTTTAAACAAACTAAATTCAACATATTCAGATACTCTTTAGAATCATAACTTTTTCGCAAGCAGTTCATTTTATGACTTCTAACATATTTATTATCTAAATGCTATTGGATCAGGAATACCCTGGTTTGGCATCAAACTGGTTCATAGAATAATTGAGCAGTTGTTAGAATACTCGCAAGCCAAATAAAATAAAATCATTCTTAAAAAAAAAACAATTAGAATGTTCATGGGATCTTGTGATTTTAATTTGGAGTATTCAGAGTTCAAGCTAAACTTCAAAAGCCACTGGAAGAATATATGATAATCTGCTCATTTGGACATTAGTAGAAGCTAGCCAGTGGCAATAACAGCTTGGTGTGTGACTCTGTACATTTAAATGTATTTTATTCTAATTTATTGAAATGCTTTTTTGAATTTTATTTGGTATATATAACTTAGCTTTAAAGTAACATTTACCAGCCTAAAATAGAAAAGCAAAAAAAGTATTTGGATATGTCTTTTTTTAATTTCTGTACAATATGTTCAGTAAGGAGAGAAGATATTTTACCTGATTTATCTGTTCTGATGAATTAAGTAATGACCTCTAGGAAATCACATTAATTCTTATCTATTTCAGCACTGATTCTCAAGTAATGGGAGGGGCTTATCCAAGATGCATTCATCAAAATAATTGGAAGGATTTTTTTTCCCTTCAAATTGTACATGGAATATTCTACTCTATCTTCCACCTCCTCAGGCAGAAAAGGAAACACAGGCTAGTCTTTGCAAAGTAGAACTGTTCTCTCGAAAGCTTTCAGATCTCAGCATTTCTTTGGGGCTTCCTGCTCTTTCACGTCTGTCTCTTCTTCCTCTTTCTTGCATCCAGCTCCCTCTGTTTAGGCGTCTTACTTTCTGTCCAATATGACCCATCCCTGATTCTTCACTGTGACCTGTTTGGTCCATCCACAGCTCACCACTGATGGAAAGCGTCTCTGTGTTGCCTTCTTACATGCCGTAGATTATTATAATGCCTGGAAATTGCCAGAACTGTAGGTCTAATCATCTGTGTCCAGAGATTATTTCCTGTGGTACATAGACTGCTTCATAAGACTTCTTTGGGCAGGGCACATGCCCAAAACTACATCTATTACAATATAGGGATGTTGTGTTGGATCAGTGAACCTTTACTGAGTGCTTACTATGTATAACACACTCTGGTGAGTGATGGATAAACAAGGAGTATAATATAAAAGGTCTTACTGTGAGGAGATTACAGTAAAATTGAGAAGACTGGATACATCCACAAAATCATGGATTGTGGCATAAATTATGATATGTAAATTACATATATATATATATATATATGATGCAAAATTGATGATTGAGTGATTTAGGTATTCAGAAGTGAAAAAGTTTGTCATTGCTGACAATATGGTCAGAAGACCTATTTGAGGGCATATGACATAAGCTGAAATTTTATTAATTAGAAGTGGTTGACCTGGATTCAGACTAATTGATGCAGCTCAGGTTCTGACCAGAGTCTTTAAAATGCATATTTTTTTCTATAGGATTTCTGTTTGCGTGTCTTATGTGACAAAAATTGCCATGAATTATTCACTCAAACTGTACTTTAATTTTGCACATACTTTTTTTTTCATTTTCTATCACTATCACTAACTCTTTGATAAGGAATCCATTCTACGCTTCTTTTCAAAGCCACATCAACCAGAATGATAACATGAATGACATTTGTACACAGCAAATATTTTTTCTCACTGGCTCCATTTACCACAGGTACAAGAAAATACTTAAAATATATGAAGTTTAAAAATCCATTCTATCTTCACATTTTCAGACTTTACTTACTTACCTAACTCACATAAAACACTAAAAGTCCAGTCACTTACAATGAATCTAACATCCCGTAAGAAATAAGCTTAGTAGTTTTCTATGTCAACATATTTGTTCTAAACAGTGTGCCATCTCCAGTCCCCTCAAAAACGTTTGTTTTATAAGCTCTCAACAAAGGATATTCCTTCATATATTAAATGAAAAGCATTTTTTCTTAAATAGGAGGTAGGCATATTTGGGGACATCCAATGATAAGTTACATTTGAAAGATGTAAGGCAACAGAGGGCACATTTTCTGTCTTAAGAAAAGCCTTTTATGTGTTATCAGTTTTATAAATTGGTTTTGATTAACAAAGACATCTCTTTTTTGTTTGTTTGTTTCTCCATCCCACAATTTTAAAAAGGATAAAAAATATATAGAGATGTTTTCATTATTTCCTCAAGGTTGCCAATGTAATGATATCTTTGTTTATTTGGCTTTGAAAATTACATTTTCCTTAGAATAAATATTGAAATATGAAATGCTGATATCACCCCATAGCAAAAAATGAGGCATGGAAGATCTGGGAAGCAGTCCAAAGTGCTTCAAAGTGACTTTACCAAACTAGAGTTTTTTACCTGAAGCCATAATTTTCTGGAGAAGAAAAAAAGAATTCATCTTGGAAGATAATTTAGGTACATTATGAATTGATTAAACTCTCTTATGCATACAATTGAATATGCCACCACACTTCTTTCCCCACCAAAAAAAAAAAAAATCACTCTGCTACTCCCTGGATGGGCAGCCCACTGTAATTCAGGTCACCTGTGGGGAATTTCAAATTCTTAAAGATCACGGCCCCTCTCTCCTGAAACACACCACACAGACGAGTGGAAAATCAAGGCAAGAAGATTTAAAATCAGAAAGGCTTGATTTATAATCAGTGTATGGGAATTAATTGGCAAAAGTTAAGAAACAAAATTATGGGGTGGAGTTTAATCATCTTTAAATTAAGTGCAGCAGGCACTGAAGTTCAGCTGACTGCAGTCACTGACAATCACTATATAATTTGATTGTAATTTGTTAAAAGTGCTTTGAAAGTGGCATAGATTTCAAACTGCAAGGTGGAAATCATAGGAAAGTAAGGCTAATTTTATCTTCTCTGAATATGCATGAATACAGTAAGTTCAATTGTATTCATAATATACTGAGTATCATTTATAACATGTTGAGTAGATTTCAAGCCTGTTCAGTTCTCTTTTCCTATTTATATTATATTTTCCATTGCAAGTCATAGTTTCCTTCATCTCAAAAATCAACCATCTATTTTATCATTTCCCTTAGCAATCTTTCCCATTTTAAGATACTGTTGTCCCTCAGAAGCCCCAGAAGCTGTCAGTAACTATACCATCTTTGTGAATTCTCTGTGATACCATCTCCCCACCAGCAAGCTCTTCTAAGCCTTTTACTTGTCCAGTGAAATTGCAATTTTCAGTGACTTCTGACCTCCAGATAGGATTAGGGATGTCTTTCAACATTGGCACCGAAGTTTATAATCATGTACTGGCAACAAAATCCAATAAAAATCGTATCATGCCCTAGGATTTGCTAAGTGAAGTGAGCACTTATGAAAATAGTCTGAAAATTTGCCACTAAAATGAGGTGCTCCTGGATAAATACTGTTTTGGCAAATGTTATATCTCAGGACATTTCTGAACAACGAATTAAATGTATTTACACAGGACAGGCCTCTCCAGAGTGGTGCAGTCAGCGCCATTGACTAGTTCCAGCTTGCAGCATAGGGATTAACACCAACAAAACATCAGCCATAAAGAGTTGACACCAAGACTCTGTGGCCAAAGGAATCAGTAGCATTTTATACAGGGAAACAGTAGAAAAAGACTGATTCAGGGTTGAGATGATAAGAATATAAGATCGTGACCTGGAGTATAGAGGCAAGGCCACAGAGGAGCAATCAACGTAGGAGCTAGAAAATTAAAACCACAAAGGTATCACCTCACACCAGTCAGAATGGCCATCATTAAAATGTCCACCAATGATAAATGCTAGAGAGGATGTGGAGAAAAGGGAACACTCCTACACTGCTGGTGGGAATGTAAATTGTTGGAGTCACTTTGGAAAATAGTATGAAGGTCCCTTAAAAAATTAAAAATAGACATATGATCTAGCAATCTGACTCCTGGACATATATTCAGAGAAAACTCTAATTCAAAAAGATATATGAACCTCAATGTTCATAGCAACATTGTTTACAATAGCCAAGCCATGGAAGCAACCTAGATGTCCAACAACAGATGACTAGATAAAGAAGATATGGGGTGTGTGTGTGTGTGTGTGTATATATACATATATATATTATATATATATATATATATATATATATATATATATATATATATGCAATGGAATATTACTTAGCCATAAAAAAGAATGAAATAATGCCATTTGCAGCAACATGGATGGACATGAGATTATCATACTAAGTAAAGTAACTCAGACAGAGAAAGACAAATATCATATAATATCACTTGAATGTGGAATCTAAAAAAATGAGACAAATGAACTTATTTACAAACCAGAAATATACCCACAGACATAAAAAACAAACTATAGTTACCAAAGGGGAAAGACAGGGAGGGGTAAATTTAGGAGTCTGGGATTAATATATACATCCTACTGTTTAAAAAATAGATAAACAGTAAGGAGCTACTGTATAGCACAAGGAACTAGGGAACTATAGTCAATATCTTGTAATAACCTATAATGGAAAAGAATCTGAAAAAGAATAGATCTATGTATATATCTGAATCACTTTTCTGTACACCTGAAGCTAACACAACATTATAAATCAACTTTACTCCAGTTTAAAAAAAAATTTAGTTAGGAACTAGAGAAATGAGAGTTACGCTGAGTATTTTATAATAAATAGGCAAAGAAGAGCACTTCAAGTTAAAGTTCCTTAGTTGTGAAAGAAAATTATGGTGCCTGCCGAATGGACCTGGGGTATTTTTGGAGCCTAAGACAAACACACAGAATATTCAGTTGAAAAGCTAAAAACTGGAAGGAGAGTCATACGTGGATGAGGCCTTTGACAAAAGTTCAAATTTTAATATCTTGTGAGATCACATCAATAAAGAAAATTCCCTAGAGACAAGAAAGAACTTTTTTTTTTTCTGTAAGGAAACACCTTATGTATTAAGTGAGGGATCATTCATTGTAAAGAAAGACAGGACTTGGACATTAATGAATCATCAGAGTAATTCATCAAGGCCCTGGATTTCAATTTGATAACAATGTGGTCCTCAAAAAAAAAAATGGTGTAAAAGAAAATAAGCCAAATTCATGCAACTCTGTTCAACAGTAAATATACACTAATAATTCCTAGAGAAATGTTCTTTTAACAATACAGGGCTTCCAGAGCTCCCACCTACTCTCTGTTGAAGGCACGTGTCCAGCAAGCCTGATTTTTTTTATCCACCTCTCATCAAAGACACTGCCCACTCATGACTGATGCCATAGAGAAACAAACAAACAAACAAACTCCTGGGACTATCTACATCCAATGGAATACATTTTTATTTGTAAATATGAAGGAACAACCAAGAAATATTTGACCTTTTAATAAATCCAAAAATGTAAATGAGGATCCAGATAAAGCAACAGAACAACAAATTTGATATCCATAATGCAAGAATAGTTTGCTATATACAATAGAAGGAAGTAGAAATTCTTTTCAGAAAAGAGAGCATGGAAATCAATGAAATGATTATAAAGATCCATAACTGAGCTGATAGAATAGGGTAAAGATGAGAAAGAATATAAATTGATGTTTTGAACATAAATTCCAGAAAGTTCTCAGTTAGTAGCTTCTTGGAGGACATACCCAGGAGATATAGTGACATTCCAACCAACATTAGAACATTGACGGTTGGAAGACTAGAATTAACAGTCTTTCATTCTCTCTCTTTCCCAGCTTCTATCATGATTTATGTATGTATGTGTATATATGCATGTGTATATTTATATGCATCATAGACGTATATGGTAGGTGTATCAAACATAGAGTAATTTTCAATGGTTGTATAATATCTATTAGCTATGACTTAATGCAGTCAATCTTTCCAACTTGATAGGCATTCAGATTGTTTCCGATTTTTTTTTCATTCTTTTCCCCTTTACAGATTAATCTATCATGAATGTCCTTGTGTAGATATTGATTCTGCTGGTGTTTGCACTGCTGTTAGGTAGATCTCCAAACATTTAAAGCAGGAATAAAGTAACAAGGAGGCATTTAAAATACAATTTGATTCAGTCTTGCCAGATTATCATTTTAAAATGTCTTGTTTTCTCCTATGATAATCTGAACAGGAAGTAATTAAATTTTTTTTTTCCTGTCTCAAATTGTTGGCCTATTGGAAGGTAGGAAAATGTTTTCCCATTGTACTTTACACACATTCAAAGTCAATTCTTTTATTTCTCTTTCTCAAATAATTTATGTGGGAATGTGTATTTTACATTTTTTTATTGATCTTTTATTTTTGTTTCTTGTTTTGCCTACCCTTATGCTTTGCTCAAAGTTTTCCTTATAATTTGTCTTTAATATTTTACTTTTTTCAGTGATACTTTGTAATCTTAGTAATATCAAAGCTTTTTCACAAGAGTGGCAAATAGATAAAGTACAAATAGGTAAAGCTACTGTTAAGTAGCTTTTTTTAACATTTTATAATATTTTTTTAAAACTCAGTGTCTCATTATCTTTGAAGTAGGCTTGGAATCACATGCATATAAAATGTTCAGATACATTTTAATTTGAGCAGTTTGTTTCCATACATAATGTCTCATAAATTCACAAGCAATCTTATTTGGTGACTTGGTCATATATTTAGTGACAGACCTAAAGGAAAGTACACACATTTGTCCTTCGTTCAAAAGAAAGCACATTCATTTGTCCTTCATGTCCTAATATCTTGACTTCTTAAAAAGAAGGAAACAAAACGTTTAGTCCGAAATTCAGATTGTTGCATAAATAAATCCTTTTAAGAAGGAAAAGTCAACTGTGCATCAAATGAAGTATGCATTCCTGTTATTTCAATATTTCTCCTAGTACAGTTAGAAGGAAAAAACCTCTATTAATAACACTTTTCATCATGTGTAAAAGTTAAAATATTAAACTAGTTTTTAAGTAGTTTTCATTATTCTGTTGTTTCTATTTTAAAGTGAACAAATGAAGCATTGTAAATTTAGAGCAAAACATTCAGGGACAGATTCTGGCTGTTTTGAAATTAAAAGCTAGACAAAGGACAATTGAATGCTTACAGGTTTCAAATAGTGAATTATTTAAATAAATATATTTGGACACTTGTCTTGAAGAGCATTGGTTTTTCTGAGAGTAGCCTATAAATTGAAAGTGCTAAAATCACCTGAGAACCTTTTAAAAATATACATTTTCAGCCAATACTTCAGGTGCACTGAATCGAAAACTAAAGCTAGAGTCCATCAATCTGTAATATAACAGATCCTCCAGAAGATTTTCACATAGTTTAATTTTTGATAATCACTGCTTTATGCCTCTTAGGAGTTTTAAGTTGGCCTGGCTGGCACTCAGGGATTTTGTGTACTCTATATATATGTGTGTGTGTGTGTGTGTGTGTGTGTGTGTGTGTGTAATGTATATAATGTATATAAATATAATATATGATGTATATAAATATAATATATAATGTGTATAAAATTTATAATACATAATTATATAGAAAATTTTATTTATATATGATGTGCTATATATATAATGTACATAACAATTTATATATTTAATTGTAAATAATTAATTATATATAATGCATATAAATTTTATATATATATACAATTAAAGCATGTGAGAATATATATGTGTTTGTATATACACATTATATATACTAATTTATATGACCATGCATATAATGTTATCATAATATCATGTGTAGCATGAGTGATAAGTTAAAAAAGAAACAATTGGAAGCTTTTATACTAGTGTAGGGGAAATTTTGGAAGTGTGAATGGAAAAGAAATAAAAGATTTTTGAGATATTTTTAATTAGTGATTATTCTTAGAAGTATCTATTTTCTAACCTTTAAGAGTACTTAATGGAAAATAGGGTAAACAAAGCTCTGATGTGACTTTCTGTAACGAAAATCATAAATAAATTATATTTCTAGTTTTCAATTACTTTTAACGTTTATATAAGTGGTGGTCAGACCCCGGTTCTGCTCCTCCCCGCTTACTGTATACCTTGTCTTAGCTATTTGCATGTGGTCTCTTTATTTTCCTTATAAAACCATAACATACCGCTGACTAAATTTGTAAAAATGAACAACTGGCTAACATTTTAACTTGCTTCCCTTGATTTTTCACAAATGTACGCACATGAAAGCAGTAATTCCCTTACAGAGTTGTTGGAATTTTTATTGGAGGTAAAGTGGGCAAATAAGACTAAGCATGCAGAAATTCTCCTCTTTCCGTCAGTG
Source organism: Vicugna pacos (assembly GCF_048564905.1). Classification (NCBI taxonomy): domain Eukaryota; kingdom Metazoa; phylum Chordata; class Mammalia; order Artiodactyla; family Camelidae; genus Vicugna; species Vicugna pacos. Next base: position 5,376,081 of record NC_132994.1, on the reverse strand, counting down.
CCCTGACCCTCTCCATCTAAAGAGTAACATACCGTATGTAGAGTTACATGATAAAAAACTGAAGTATGTGAAAACTAATCGATTCACTCACTGATGTGTAGGTGATGTAAACCTTCAGAACTAATGCCAAATCAGAAAATAAGCACATGTAAAGGTAAATAAATTGCATTAAATTTCATTGCAGAGCCAGACTTTGTGGAACAGGGTATGCTGGATAGGAATGACTGAACAAGCAAATTCATCCTGGCCTCAGCTGTTATAGCAATGCTTTTCCATGCAAATTTCTCAAACTGCCATAAACACGCATTGGAAAACAGTATTGAACCTTACTCTGTATTATTAAATATATTTTGGAGAAACAGAAAAGTTCTATGAAGCCATAAACCAAATTTTAATAAAGAAATATCCATGACTAATATTCAGTAAGAATACGATAACAAGAATTCCATATGGTAGGTTTGTATTATATGTTGTATAAAATTTTTGAAAATATTATTTGGAAGATATGGAATTATTTTAATGTCCTTTAGTATATTTTAATGTCTTTAAATCAAATGTGTCTGTACTGCTGTTTATTGTCATGAGAATAATCTCTGGCATATAACAGACACTTAATTGTTACATTTAAAAATGAACCAGGCTGATACATAAAATTGTTTGCTGATCCTTTCCCCTTGGACGTTCCCTAAAAGGCATTTCAAAATTCACGTTTCCAAGACAGAATTATTTATTTCTGACCTCATATGGGCTTTGGTGTAAGCACATCACATCTTAGTAAATGAAACCAACTATTTAACTAGTTGCTCAAGTCACAATCCCAGGGGTCACGGCAAAATGGAGATGGTTTTGCCTTATCAATCGTGTAACAAGATTAGATAAAGTTAGATACAGAAGGAAAAGAGTCTGTTATGGTAAATAGATAGTACCCGAGAGAGCAATGACTTTGTGTGTGGATTGATATATTTAATTTTCTGGGATATATTTCATATTCTGGAAAAAAATCCCTACATTTCACTGAGGTTAGACACACCCACAGCAAGATGCTTTTCCAAGTCCTGAGTTCTTTGCAGGGGAGCCAGTCAGAGCTCACCCCTGAGAACCAGAGAAGTCAGAAGAAGTTTTAATTATGTCATAAATATGACCAGATAAAATTCGAAGCTGACCATAAGTTTGTGGATACAATTTTGGAGCAAAAGTGAGAGTACCGAAGAGAGTCTGACAATCTATTCAGTTCTTCCTCTTAAGACATTTCAGGTTTTTAAGCCGTCATGTAAAAGAAGCTAAGAAGCCAAGAAAAAAGTGGCTTATAAGCTCATTAGAGCTTCCAACAGTCTTAAATAACTGGAGGGAAAAACTGTAGTTTAAGGTGTGCCAAGAAGGAGAATTTCTAGGAAATACATTAAGCTCCTAGACGGGAAGTCTATAAGGCTCCATCTTGGGGGCAGGGACTAAACAGAGAGAGAGAATCGCATCTAGACAGAGTTCGCAAATCTAAAGAAACTCACCTTCCGCTGACTGAGATGACCGTTGTCAAATTAAGCGCACTAGCAAAGCAAGGTAAACGTATTATAAACAATACTGCTAATGACTAAATCATTTGTATACGCAGAAGAAAGGAATCCACTGAAACGCTACGTTGTATTTCACTCAGCTTGCTACACCAGATTTTGTGTCACTCTCTAAGTAACAATCATTTTTAGCTGGCATCTTTTTTTTAACTTCCCAATTTAAAACAGAAGATACTTGTTCTCAGGAGAATGATGCAAGACACTAAGAAAAGAAGCATGTTGTCAAGGTAATAAAATACAGAGCATTGTAGTTTAATCTGGCCTGTATCAGTCTCTTGCTTTGAAATAGACTGCCTTTGTTTTTCCTGTTTAGTCATTGTATTAACGTGAAATAAGTTCTTTAAAATTGAGAGTGAGCAGTTCATATAATTGAGAAATGAAAAAATCTATACTTTCAGTTTATAATTTCATTTATCGTTTGATTAATCAAGTTTTACATTTTTTTATTATGCTTACTCAGTACAAGAGGAAAATTAAATATATCAGTTTAATCTTCTTTCCTTGAAGTATTTGCTCATAATAAAGGGTGAATTTTTATTCAATATGAATGCAATCAAACCACAGTGCCCTTAAAAACAATGGAAATTACTCATGTAATTGGCTATTGCCCAATGGAAAATTTTTCCCATGAGAGTCATCCGGGGAGAGAAATTCTCATAATAGATAATTTTTTAGATTTTTGGCACCTGAAAAAAAAAAAAAAGAACAATAATGTTTTAAAACCATTTAACTTATAACATGAATATTCCAGGAGATCATTTAATAAAATATTATAAAGATAGAAAAAGAAGAAAAATAGAATTTGAATCAAAGACAAATGGAGGCAGGAAATAAATTGTCAAACTTAGGAGTGAAAAACAATTTAAACTGTCAAATCACATAAACAAGATCATTTATTTTATCATTTTCTTGGTTGGGACTTTTCAACTTAATGGATTTTTTTTTTCTTACTCAAAGAAACAATGGAATATCTAGAATGAAAGTATTGCAAGACATTTTCCATACTCATGGGGGCTGTGGGATTTTTAAAAATTGATATAACACTTAATTTAGACACAATATGTAACACAAAAGCAATTGTAATTGTTTATAGATTTCATCTTCAAATTATCTAAAAAATGAACATTTTATATTTAGTTTTCAAATATAATACAATAAAATATTACAATAATCAGAAATAGAACTTTAATTTGAGTACTATTATCTGGAGATGGGTTAGGATCTAAAGCAAGGATGGTTAGTTTTCTCCTAAAACATCTCTTTGCTCTCCTTGTCTCTTCTAATGTTATTTTCAGAAATAGAAGTAAATATATTTACATGTTAAATATATGCAGCTTTCTATATCTCAATTATATACCTCAATAAAGCTTAAAAAAAGAGAAAAATATATTTGAAGCAAAAGTTACCTAGATTTGATCTCACTTCATGCATATTGTATTTTAAAAGATGTAAAGGAAGTAGAATTTGTTGAATTTTTCATAGACTTTCTGCGCAGTTATCGTCATTGGTTTTTGTTGATTTTGTTGTTGGTGTTGAGGGTATTGTGTATTTCCATCATTCAGAATTTTTTTTCCTTTATTTTCTCAGGTTTCTAAATATGTAGTGTCATTTAAACATATCTCCTTTTCCACCCCGTTGATGCTGGCCAGGTCCAGGCTGCCATCTTGTCTAGCTTGACTGTCATATTACGTCTGTCAACAGACCTTTCTGTGTGCACATTCTTTTTTTCCAACCATCTTTTCCATCAAAGTCAGTAATGAACTTTTAAACACAGTGTAAATCGCTGATTCTTTCCCAATGGAAAAAATATCCTTATTACAGTTTATGAAAACACATCTCAGTTGGACTTTCCAATCTGTCTTCAAACTCATTTTCTGTTATATATACGTGTGCTCCACACTCCATTTAGTTTCTCATTTTCTTTTAATTGAAGTGTAGTCCATTTATAATTTTGTATTAATTTTTGGTGTATAGCATAGTGATTCATTTATACACACACACACACACACACTCACACACACACATATATAAATTTGGGAGCTTCAGAATTATAGACACTAACTACTATATGTAAATTAGATAAACAACAAGACCCTACTCTACAGCACAGGGAACTATATTCAATATTTTGTAATGGCCTATAATGAAATAGTTTTCCATTTTCTACTAAAACTTATGACTGTGTAGAAATCCAAGATTTGTTATTTTCCTTAGCCTGAGATGATTTTCACCCTTTACTCTTCCTCAAAATCATGTAAATCTTTAATATCCAGGTTAGAAGTTCTGTTTCCTGTTAGGAAAAAATTATTTATTCTCAATAGAATCAAGCATTATTTATTGCAAATGAAATTAATCACATAACTCACTCTGTGTTCACAAGTTCACATGCTATTTTGATTTCGCTTTTACTATGGCATTCATTTCATAGCAGCTGAGGTAGCATTTAATTGTCTATCTGCTTGTGGCATCTGTGATATTCCCAAATGTTGGTAGGGGGCCACTGTGCTTACTTCGTTTGACACATCTGGAGCCTGGACTGGGATGCAGTGGGCAGTCTAGGCACTCAGTTATTGCTCATTGAATGTCAATAGATGTTTTCACATTTCTACTGAGTATACTTTTACATTCCACATTCCAGTATCATTCAATGCTTGATCTGAAAAAACTCAGAGGATTCTAAAAACACGTCTTAGTGGGGAAAGCTGAGAAAATGGTGGCCATTCTTTTTATGTATGTTCTCATGCTACAATAAATGATAGATATTTTGTCTCTGTTAAGGTACTTCATTTTCTTAGGTTGACAATATTTAGAATGAAAAAATATTATTTCCCCTTTTAGCAATGATTTTGCCTCAACAAACTGAAAAGGGTGGTGGGGATGAGAAGAGAAGACACACTTTGGAAATATGGTAAAATAATTTTCAAAGAACTTAGTGCTTAACAGGGTAAGGTTACCTCAAGGAGCTAAACTTTTCTGTGTCTGCAGCAGAAAGAACTGTGATTTGTGGTGTGCAAGGGCGTAAGCTCAGTTTTGGAAATTAGTAGATGGACGGGGTGAGACATATTCTGAGTAAGAAAAATCCTTTTCTATCTAGAAAACTCTGAAGCATTAGTATCAGTCACATCCTCTCCTGGTTTATGATCAATGCATCATATGTACTATTAAAAGCTTCGTGGCTTATACAGTATCTTTTCGGTTGGCTTAATAGCAGTCGCTTTGAAGCAATCTTCAAATTACCATGGCTATATATTTGAATATCAATGAACAAAACAAATTACAATAAAATTATAATTATATTCATATACATTCAGTAAATATATAAATATATATAAGTAAAATTATAAACAATATATTAGATCTAAAAGTTTCTTATAGTTTTATTTATCAAAAAGCCATTATTTAAAAATAACTAATTAAACATACATTTTTCTGCTCTATTTTATTCTATGAGGACTAATGAGCATGTGATCCTCTAATTTTGTCTCTGAAAAAAAAAATGTGTCTCTTTACAGTCTGGTTCCAGTGTTAGCTACACAGCCTGAATAATAGAGATTATTATTAAAATAGATATTTCCTAAGATCATTTATTCACTAAAAGGTTTTCTGCACTGCCTGCATCTTGAAGAAAAAGATAAATGTTTTATTCTTAATCCCCTGATGAGTCTTCTACTTGAGTAAACGTTCACAACTGATGCATTGTGATTCCTCCCTTGCCCTGATAATATTTCTCAGTTTCATGGCAGGCACCAGAATGAGAGAACAACTTTCCAGCATTTTATGCCATTTTTCTTCTATTTAGCTGCAATGAAGAGACTCAGATTTTCTTGCATTCTTTTCTTAAGTCTGCACCGAGAAGGTTTTTTTACATGTTTTCAATTATAAAATCTTTCCATTAATTTCAAGTATTTTGGTATCTTAAAAAAAATCATACATTGGTCTGCATCATCCAGTGCCATAAATGCAAGTCACATTTGGCCACTTAATTTAAATGTTAATCCAATAAAATTAAATACACTCTAAAAAATCGGTTCCTTGATCACACTAGCTACATCTTAAACACTCCGTAACTCCATGAGGCTGATGGGTACCAGATGGACAGAATGGACTACAATGCACTACCATCGTTGCCCATCGTCCTGTTGAATGGAGCAAATCCCAGGTAACTGGGAAAGTGGAGGGAAACTCTTTTTGGTATCTCAGTACACCAATATACTCAGACTTAATTTACCATCATTTTTAGTAAATTCAAAAAATATATATCCTTCCCCCCAAAATGGGAAAAGCAAAGCAAATGGTAACAGTAACTACAACAAGCTTCCATGTGCCAAGAGAATCATTTATTGATGCTCCCCTTTCCTCACTCCCAGTGAAGTCTACCTTTCAGACACATTTCAGAATGTTCTTCCAGTCTCCCAGCGTCCTCACTCAAAGCTGCCATGACTGGCCTTTGTGTGCAGGTCACAGAATTCTTTTTCCTGTGACCTGTGAACACATCTTTTGCTCTTACTTGTCCTCAACTTGTTTCTGCATGAAGCAGAGAGAAAGACAAGCCAGTTCTCACACAGTGTCCTCTCCGCATCAACATGTGTCAAGGTCAAACACTAGAAAACAACACTGGGATGTTGTGATAAAGAATGAGGGGATGTCTTCAGATATTATTTAATGTCCTGATCCTTTTTCATCTCCACCAAATGGTAAGAAGTGAGTTTGGAGCAGTTTCTGAACCACTCAACGTCAGGCTGTCAGCTTTAACTTCTTAAGGCTGTTGGAATGCATTTACCCACCACCTCCCCTCATTCCTCCCATGTGGAGTTTGTTGCTTCTGATCTGCAATGAAATGAAAAAACAGACACCCTGACTTTTTTCAGATTTGCAATGCAAATGGAGCTCAAAGAGAGAACCCCTTCATTGCAGGGATCTGTGATTCTAAGTTATTCGGATGCTTTGTATGTTTTCACAGATCCTACCATCCTCCAGAAGTCTGAGATGCTAGACATCGACCTGCAGTCTAGTCCATGCATTACATACCTGACATCCAAACAGATGCCTAAAAACATCTCTTGAAAGTCAGCAAGCTTCTGAAACATTGATTTTTTTAAAAAAATATTACACCAGTATCTCAAATTCTCTCAATTACCAACAGAGAAGGCCCGGGCACGGGTACCAGTAAGGACTCCTGTGTCACCGAATCAGTCAATCTGATCTCAGTTTCACTTACTCTTGTTTGATCTGAACTGAAACCTAAAGATGTAAGTAAAACTGGAGTTAGAGATGTGAACACTCCACCTCAAAGAGACTCTGTTGCCCGAAGTCTCACACTGTAAGGGATGGAATTTGAATTCATATGCAAATTTTCAGTACATCAAGACCTGTATATTTTTATAATCCCAACTTGCTTCAGAATAAAATCATAAGAGAAGCAGGGAAGTTGGATGGAATTTTTATCATGAAACCATATTTTATGTCAATGAAGAAAGTTGGTTCCCATCAGGTGCCAATGATTTAATTAAACTTTTTTTGTTGCTGTTGTTGGTAGAAATTCTTCCAAAAGGCAGGGAGTACATTTCACTTCCTTCCTCAACAGAGGACACAGCACATAATGTAGTCCTTTTCCTGATGTCTCATCCTCATCATGATGCCTCCCCATTCTTGTTCCGTGCTAAACACACAGCACATTTCTGCATATGCTGGGAGATGCTGTATTCCTCAGTGTCAGGCTGTCAGCTGTAATTTCTCACTGCTGTCAGAATGCCTGTACCCGACACCCCCTATTACCTCTTCCCACGTCTAATTTGTTGCTTCTAATCTGCGATAAACTAGAAAAACACATAACACAGCTTTTAAAGATTTCCAGGCCAAATGGACCCAAGCAGCCTGCCTTAATTTCAGGGGGTTCTGTAGTTTCTTTTGCATCGTTCAGATGCCTTATACATTTTCGTGTGTTTCACCATCTTCCAATGGGTTTGGGATGATGGAAGTCTAACCTGGAGTCATACAGAGGTGACTTAAAGTGCTCTTTATGCAATGGGTCTGCAGTTATATCAAACTAACATTTGTAAAATATTTTGCATATATTATGCTGATAATTATTACTTTGAACATTATAAGGCGAAAAATTTTGCAGTTAATCTGCTGGTAAACTAGGTAAAAGAGCACAATTTCATTAACCTCCTTTCCTTCAATTTAAAATGAATAAAACATCTCTTAGGAGCAATATTCTTGTCCTGTAATTTAAATTATTTTAAAGATGACTAAATCCTCTAACATGAATCTATCCTGAAAAGGAAAATATACTTAGAGAATTTCCTGTGGATTAAATCTTCTTGGGAAATATTCCATGCCAACTTGTCCTTTGCATAGTCTGCCAAATATATATAATATGTGAGTATATTTTTCAACTTTTCCTATCATATCTAATTCAAAAGTAATTTTAAATTTTTCATAAAAATTCAAACACTGATGAAATAAATAATATCGAAGTACTACGTATTCCATATTGAAGAGAAAGTTGCTCAAAATAATAATAATTTAATATCTGCTTTCTACATATTTAACAGGAATGCTTTTGATTCCAGTTATAATTTCTGATATATTTTTTGCATAGGAAGAAAAAGAGTATAAAAGTTGAAGGAAAAAAAAGTAAAAATGACCCAAATGTACTTCAGTGGGAGAAAACAAACCATGGCCTACCCATCCACGCCTTGCAGCATTGTTGAACAATGCAAAGAATGAACTGCTGTTGCCCACAACAATTTGGGTGGGTCTCGAGGGAATTATGATGAGTTTAAAAAGCCAGTCTCAGAAGGTAATGTTTAAGTAACATTTTTGAAATTATAAAATTGTGGAAATGGAGAAGACATTAAAGGTCACCGAGGGTTAGGGAGGTAGGAAGGGAATGAGGCGGTTGTGGCTGTTAAAGGGTAGCAGGAGAGATCCCTGTGACCAAACTGCTCCATATCCTGACCATGATGGAGGTGGTGTAAATTTACACGTGTAATAAAATAACATAAAACTTAACATACACACACACGCACACACACAGGTTCATGTAAGGCTGATGAAATCTGAAGAAGGTGGTGGGTTATATCAGTTTCAGTTTCCTGTTCTAATACAGTAGTCATATTGCACTCTTCAATTCCGCAAGATGTTACCACTGGAGAAACTGAGTAAAGAGTATATTAGATTTCTCTGTATTTTTTTCCTACGACTATATGTGACCCTACAATTTTCTCAGAATAAAAAGTAAATGTAAAAAAAATTGAAGTCTTTGTGACCCCAAATTCTAGTTAGTTTCTACCAACTGGCCGTTGTAGGTGTTAAAGGTGAAACACCTTTGCTATCCCCAAGCCCGTGTTGGAGATGATAACTAACAGGGGCGGGCAGGGAAGTTGTGAACTAGTGTACATGATGATGGCGGTACAGGTCTTGATACTGAATAAAGCCATGCTTAAAAAGTGGCTGAGGAGCTGCCCTTACCAGCTGGGTAACAGTGAAGAATTTACCTGAGCTCTTTAAGACAGACCCTTCAATTATAAAATGTATAAAATGGAAATAATACTTACAACACTGTGTTGCTATGTGTGTTATACAAAATCCATGCTCTAAAATATACACATGCATGTGTGTACATACATATATATATACATGTGTGTATATACACATATAAAGAATTTTAATAAATAATTATTATTTTCCTTATTTCTATCAGGATCACTTGGTGTCAAGGACATCTGAGTAGAGGTATGTATGTTAGACTTAGTCACTAACAAAGTTTTACAGAAGGAGATCCAATTACAGAAAGGACTCAAAGCCAAGTTATTGGGAGGAGAAACCTTGTAACTAGGGTACAGGATAGAGAAGAATAGCATTAAATATCAGATAGATATTTAGGAAGAAGGAATCGAATACCACAATTGTGGAGATGCTAAAACTAAAGCATTGAGATTTATCATGACAAACCACTGATTATCTATCTATCTGTCTGTCTGTCTATCTATCTATCTATCTATATTACCCTCATCTTTCTCTACCAGTGGCAAAAACTGATGTCCACGTGTTGGTTGGGGCTCATCGTACAGACTGATGTTAAAGGTTCTAGGATGAAACATTAGAAGAACCCAGTTAAGAAAGCTAGTAAGTTATTACAGTTGTGGATATCCTTGTACCATGACAGGTATGATAAAAGGTAAGTATCACTTTAAGATCAAAGAATAAAAATAACATCTAAGTTCTCCATGTATAATGAGAGTGTAATATGACATGGATTATAAATAAAGGATATATAGTAACCTTATTTGCAATAGGGATTTATTGATATTTATTAGCAAATTTTATATATATGCCTTCATTAAGGAAGTCTTTTCTATGATTTCCTAGTTAAAATATTTTAAGACTAGAATTATGTTGGCATTTATCAAAGACTCTGAAGTGTTCTCCCATGTCTGCCCAAGTCAGATAGCCCACCAAGATGGTTGAGCACTGACTACAAGTTTTCTGATTTCAACTACCTTACAGTTCACTCAAGTCCAAGTGTAGGTAGAACAGGCACCTGACTGGCAGCACACATATTACACAAATAAGTGTGGCTTTGGCAAAAGAGATGTCAAGAGATACACAGTAGAATTGATGTATCTGGGACTTTGGCTTCTTTTTGTTATTCTTGGGCTTCTCACAGACCCACAGTTTTCCTGGTTATTATGGTTTTTCAAGAAATCTAACAATGGATTCTATGAAGTCCTTACAGAATTTAATAACTGCTTTTGCAAGAATAATTTATTTAAACCTCCCTAACTTGTTTTATTAACTTGTTTATTGCTTGATTGATTCATTCTCTCATTCAATGTTAATTCAGACTAATGCCAGATTTGCATGAAACACACCACCAAGGAACACTGTGACAGTCTCTTTATTTAGGATGGAATGGTCAAGTAGGATGACAAAGGGTTTGTTTTATTTTTTTCCTCTTATTCTAAGAGTGGGACATTATTAACAGCAAAATTCCTAGTGTTTGTATATTTTCTGATGGAAAATAAACAAATGAGATGCTGGGTTCTGTTCTCTATACTGACCCCAAAAGTCTACTTATTACTTTTTTAGACATCACTGACCCAAGGAAACCATAATGTACAATTTGGGGTTGATGTGATGTCTCTCAAGCAATAAGAATACACTCCAAAATTCAGAAAATGTATCCTCTTGACTAAAATGTTAGAAAAATTAAAATTCAGTAGCTGGTCAACTCTTGCCTCTGGAAAACTACAGAAATTTTGGCAGCAAGGGATATTAACTAGTTCCTCTGATACCTTTCGTTAGATAACCTTTGTGATGTCTCTGTTCTTCCTTTGTGTTCAGCAAATTCCCATCCCTAGATCATTTCTGCTTATGTTTGGCATGGGACCCAGGACACTTTGATTCCTTTATATTGGTCAGCAAGAAATCCTTGTAATATTTCACCCTTTCTAACTACATTCACTTGTCCAGAACTCTTCAAATTTTAATGATCATATGATCTACGGGAGTCTGGCAAACAGGCAGAAAATAATTCACTGGGTCTGGAATGAGACCTGAGACTCACAATTTCTCACACATTCCCCGGTGATGCCAATCAATGGTCTTGGTCCACAGATCATAATTTTAGTTGCAAAAGTGGAGACACTACACCCTGGACTGATGTCATGTTTGCTGGATGGGGGAAATTAGGCACTCACTGTGGCAAAAAAGTATTTCAAATTATGAGAATCTAGGGTGTTTTTCGATACCTTTCACTCTACAAGATGAGTGGATGCATTATAAGGCTATTTTTTATTTTTCCTAAGGCCAGGTCATGTATTATTGAAATATCTCATATGAAAACACTCAGATGACTTAAGGAATTATATCTATTCTGCAGTTAAAATTAAAAAGAAAAATGATATGAAATTTGTATTTCTGAAATACAGTGCTTTCTTCAGCTTTATTGAAGTATAACTGAAAAATAAAATTGTAAGATATTCAAAACATGCATTGTGATGATTTTATATTATATAATTATAAAAGAATTCCACTCATCTTGTTAATTAACACATCCATCACCTCACATATTTATCTTTTTTGTGAGCATATTTAAGCTCTACAATTGTATCCTATTTCAGTTATACCACAGTGTTACTGACTGTAGTCACCATGTTAAGCATTGGGTCTTCAGACTTGTTCATCGTAAGCTATGATGCTGTTTCCCGTGTCCTCTTGGGGAATAATACCCCGTTCACTTTGTTGTGTTATATGTATCATATTTTCAATAGATGCTCTATTTGTAAATCAAAAATCAAAATGGAAAACTCCTCTATTGTGTTTTATTGCCACCTTCAAGCGTTGAAGAACATCAGCAGATGCTATGCGCCCAGGCTCTGAGTTCACAGCCTTTGGACTGTATTCCAAAGTGACAATACAGAGGCCCAGCAAGGAGAATGGTCTTCTCCTAGGGCCGCGCCCTGGACAGCACATCTGCCGGGAAGCTGAAAATGTACTCACGTCCCCTTCGGGGAGCAGAACTTTAAATGCTGTTTCAGAAAAGAAGAGGAAAAAAAAAATAATAAAGTAGACCTTTGGTGTCTTTCTATCTTTCATATTTTTAGCAACTGGAGGCTCAAGTTTATATTCGATATTGTGAAATGTATACCTCATTCTTTACACAGGATAGAAGAGTCTTCTTCATCCGCTACTTGTGTTTAAATTCAAAAGTGAATATTTTCCAAAGTCCTCATTGAATGTCTCTTTTATGAATTATATATTTACTTTATAGGTTTATATTTTGCTTTTCCAAATTGTCAGTTCCTTTTCCATTTTATAGGTCATTGCCATTTCAGACTTTCCACTTGTTACTCTTGAAAGTTTTTTTGAGTGTAAGAGTAACCAAGTGATGGTCAAATTGGGATTTTGAATTTTAGGGAACAAATTGAAAGGTTAAAGACATGCTGAAAAACATGACTTTGGGGAGACTCCACAAGAATCATTTAAAATCTAATCTTATTAATTAGTGACTGCCTCAATGTGTAACATTAAATATAACAGAAGTATACTGGTAAGTATGCCTGTATTTAGAACCAAATCTCACTGAATATTTATTATTTTTTGTGATATAGAAGCTATTTAGAGATGTCATGGTAAGTTTTATTTCAAAAAAAAAAAAAGTAAGTAAAAGCCAGTGCAGCCTCCAAAGCTGTCAAATTTACTCCCACTTTGTTTCTGCTTCGGAAAAACACACCCAAATATACAATCTGTCAATGAACAGTTACTGAGTTTTTATGCTGCCCCATTCAGCTTCCTCAGGCATCTTAAACTATGGAAAGGGAGATAAGAGACCTAATAAGTTAAGACATAAAACAAGCTAGAAACAGGTCTTTAAATAAACTGAGACAGATCTGCAAAATGCAAAAGGGGAAGAGGTTATTAATATGTAAAATTGTGAGGGAAAAGATATGCAGCAGAATCTTCTGATTGACTCCCCGAAAAGGACCGAGAACCCAGGTGTGCTGAACTGAGGAAAGTGAAGAGTCTGGGCTGAGGCAACAGCAATAAAAACACACAAAAAATATGAAAGTCCACGAAGGGTTCAGGAAACCAAGTAAGACATAGACTGAAGGATATAGGAATATAATGATGTGATAATTTCTTATTTTCTAAGCTGAGCGATTGGGAGGAAGGTGTTTCAATTAACTAAAATAGGGAACAAACAAGGAGAGCAAGGTTTGGAAGGACAGAATGACTTATCCTTTCCATTATGCAGAATAAGATAATGATTTGTATCTTCTTTTCAGAACCAGTCAATTTATGCACGTACCCATGATTATATGACTACATGACTACATCTAAAATGTGCATTTGTGATGAGTAGTGTTTTATTTCATCTTATAGAGCAGCAAATGCAGCGAAACATTTAGCCAGAATAAACACCCAGAACTTTCTTCCTCTTTCCCTTCGGAAACTAAATAGAAAATTGCAAATCACTTATTGAGAATACTGAATCTTTCACTTTTTACTCATCTCCCACTCATCTTTTGCCAACCAGTCTGCACAAACAGATCCTGATAAAAAAGAACCAACATGTAATCGTCTTTTATACAATATGTGCAATTTTGCCATCATCTTAAAGATGCAGACAGACAATTTTATGCTGTTTTTTTATAAAAAATCTGAACATAAGAATATAGCAGCTGGAAGAAATAAATTAAGATTAGATAATTGAAAGTCCTCAATTTGAAAATGACTTTTTTTAGAGGTAATAAGCTGGCATGAAGTATATAATTAGAGCATGAACAGTTTGCAAGAAGTGGTATATGGGTAGGAAGTTCTTTTTGGAAGAGAATTATTTTCTTTAGAAAGATTAGGAAGATCACCTTTCTCTTTGTTTTTTAATAGAATAGTGAGTAAAATAAGATAATTCCTTGAACATGCCGATTTCTTTTTAATTGATGTATTAACAGTTATTAAGAATGGGAACGAGTGTAGCTCAGTGGGAGAGCACGTGCTTAGCATGCTAGAGATCATGGGTTCGATCCCCAGTTCCTCTGTTAAATAAAAAATAAATAAATAAATAATAAATAAGCCTAATTACCTCCCACCTCCTCCTCCCCAACCCCCTAAAAAAGAATGAGGCAGAAATAGAAATATTTGAGTTTTACTGAGAAATGATCAACATGATACGTGCCGAAAACATACAGAGACATCTGGTAAGAGAGGATGGGAGAAACTAACTCTGCCGTCAGGTTAACTTGTCTGCCTCCTAGTTTATTACACATGAAGTGGGTGAATTTGGGAGAATCTGTAAGCCTGTCCATGCCTTGTCTTCCTTAGGTATTAAATAGGTTAACAATGTCTATCTTACAATATTATTGTTAGAACTAGAGCTATTACATATAAAACGTTTGGTTTTAGTGATTCTAGAGCTGATTTTTAGACTCTGATCCAGGCAGGGATGGCAAAACCAATGCTCTATCTTATGAGTACGCTAAGTAGCAGTCACGTTCCATATGTGAAAGCAGGACACACACGGAAGAATTTTTGAACCACTAATGGCCATCGCTTTGATTCACTCTTAAACTATTCTTATGTTCCAGACTTCTTTTTACAGACTCAAAGATCACTACCAATATGTGACTTTGGACAAATAATTCAATATAATTATATGTCACACTTTATAATTTAGGAAACTGACATCGAGGAAAAGAAATTAGTGACACACTCAGGGCCACCTAATTTTTATGGCCAGGAGTGAAACATGTATTTATTTGTCTCATTTGTGCCTAAAGCTGATGCATTCCCAATCTATCACTGCCTTTTGATAAAAGTAAGATGGAATTTAAGTGCAATCATTTATATTTGAATTATTTAATTCTATATTTAATTCTACAATTATTTAATTCTATCATTTGATTCTAATTTGTATATTGAATTAGTTAATTATATGATTTTTTGAAAACCAAACATTTGTATAGATCATCACTCTAAAAGAAATTTCTCCAAATGCATGATGAGAAATATTTTGCATAAAAAGTTGCTTTACCATTGTTCCAAGGTAGAAAGAAAGGTGTATTTCTGTGTGGTGTGTACCGAAGACAGAGGCATTGCCAAATGCTGGGGAAAGAGGGTTTAATATTCGTTTGTTAGAGATGTGTGTGAAAGAATTGGATAAGTGAGAAGATATTATAGTTGTTTTTCCCATATATACCAAAAAGGAGATTATCTCCATGTATATTTTTTATACTGAGAAGGTCATAAATTCCTAAATCTGAGCTGTCAAATACAGCAGCCCCTAGACACACTGGGATCTTGAGTGCTTGAAACATAGTTAATCTGTGTTGAAATCTGTTTTACACAACACATTACAAAGATTTAGTACAAAAGTACATAACATATTTTATTAATATTTTAAAAATGATGATTACATGTAGAAATGATAGTGTTCTGGATATATGATATAAAATCAAAATATATTAGTAAAATGCATTTCACCTGCTTTTTTAATTTACTTTTTTTGGTGTTAGTGCTGCCCCACAAATTTTTCCAGACTTCAATCATTTTTACCTCATGGATACATTTGTTCATTTCTTTTTTCTGTCATGAGTGCTGGTATAACTCTTTGCATAATTTGCAGCAATAGATAAAATACTTTAAGCACAAATAAATCCCTTTGTATTTAACTATCTGAAAATTATCAGAATCATCATTTTATCTGGTCCAAAATACCTGCATTTGTTCTAAAAGACCTGTATTCATTTTATTACCGCTTAAGCATTATTTGCATTGCTTTCCCACATTCAGAAAGATTGCTAGACAGAGGGTTCATGCGATGAGAGCGTCCCAGGTCGCTTTACAGAGGGACACATGGCAGCTTCGTTGGCTCTGACTACTGCAGTTTCAGAGAACAGTTAACAGTGGTATCCAGTGGTGTTATGTAAGGGTTATTGTGAAATTCCACCTGACAAACAGGAGCTTAAAACATAATTCTCTGTATGAGTTTTCTACCTCAGTAATAACTAATAAGTTCCCATCAAGATCGTGGATTTAGCAGCAGATTATAAATACGCTTTAAAGAAACTTACCAAAGGAGAAAATGCTCCACAATATACAATTAAATATATTTTGACACAGCATTTTATTTTATGGAGAACTTAGCTAATAAATTTAAAACTCTACATTCTAAAACTTTACATTTCACTAGGTATTTTTGCTTCAAAAATAATAAACACCAAATAGATATTAAAGAAATATGCATAAAAAAAGAAAATATACATTTTCTTTAAAAATGGAGATTAAAAACCATGTTTGACCTGCCACAGAAGATCAAGTTGGCTAAATGCCCCAAAGCCTGCATTTATGGTAGCATTTTCTAAATGAATTATGCAAGCTCTCTGGAAAGAAAAATATATATATATATATGTATATATGCATATTTTAATCGAAGTACAGTCAGTTTACAATGTTATGTCAGTTTCTGGTGTACAGCACCATGTTTCAGTCATACATATACATACATTTATTCCTTTTCATAATCTTTTTCATTATAGGTCACTATAAGATACTGAATATAGTTGCCTGTGCTGTACAGTAGAAACTCATTATTTATCTACTATATATAAAAATATATTTATATTAAATGTGATAGAAATAAAATAAAACAACATGATTATTGTCTAAAAAGTAAAAACAAAAATACTAATTGTTTAGAAGCAAATCCAAAGAGAAAAATAATCTTTTAATTCTGAAGAGACAAATGTTGTGGGAAACAAAAGAGGCAGTTCATTAGATGTGCTTCCCAACATTTCCCCAGCATAAATCACAAGTGTTCTAGATCTACAGCATTTCAAACCTGATTTTCAGTTCTTTTACAGATTCATTCAAGACATATTAAAGAGGTGGGGAGGGATAAATTGGGAATCCAAAATTTGCACCTATTGTGGAGTGATGGAAATGTTTCATTGATGCATATACATCTATTAAAATCCATCAAATTGTTCATCTGAAATATGTATAATTTACTGTACAGGAAACATAATTTAAAAAAAAACACACAATAAAAGTTGTTAAAATTTTTAAAAATTTTATAAAGGTGAAAATCTCACAGAACAACAACAATAATGACAACAAAAAAAAACTTTCTCCGAAAGCCAGAGGGGAGTTCAGGCCTTTTGAGCATGAGCCACCCTTACTCCTTGCTCTGGCCTGTAATAAATGCTGCACTTTCCTTCACCACCAAAAAAAAAAAAAAAAAAAGAGAGATAGAGATTGCAACACCAGTGCTTTTAATCAAACAAACAAACTATATGTGTGTGTGTGTGTGTGTGTGTGTATATGTTTATTTATTTATTTATTTTTTTGGAAAGCATAAACTTCAAGTACTCTATGCCAGGAAGAGAGCTGGGTGTCAAACTCTGAAGGTGAAGACATTTCAAGAATTTCTTAACCAAATTATTTATTTTATATTTCCTTATGTTTATTCTTCAGTTGCATCTCTTTTTTCTTACATGTTTTCTATAAATAGCAAAAATAATAAAACAGTATCTTGTTAAGTCTAAAGATCAACAAATAAACACTCTATTAATAGAAAGCCTTGTGTTGTCTCATAGTTCATTTTTATTAAAAAAAACAAAGAAACAAACTTACAGACGTAGAATACAAACTTGTGGTTGCCAAGGTGGAGTGGGGTGGGAAGGGACAGCCTGGGAGTTCAAAATTTGTAGATACAGACAGGCATATGTAGAATAGATAAACAAGATTATACTGTATAGCACAGGGAAATATATACAAGATCTGTGGTAGCTCACAGCAAAAAAGAATGTGACAATGAATATATGTATGTTCATGTATAACTGGAAAATCGTGCTCTACACTGGAAATTGACATAACATTGTAAAATGACTATAACTCAATAAAAATGTTTAAAAAAATTCTATTGTAAGTAAAAACAAAATACATAAAACTCGGGGCATATTATACTATGGAATACTACTCAACCATTAAAAAAGAATAATGCCATTTGCAGCAACATGTGTGGACCTGGAGATTCTCACACTAAATGAAATAAGCCAGAAAGAGAAAGAAAAATACCATATGAGATCACATATATGTGGAATCTAAAATAAAACAAAATAACACAAATATCTACAAAACAGAAACAGACTCACAGATATAGAAAAAAAGTTATGGTTATTAGTGGGGAAGGTGGGTTGGAGGGATAAATTGGAAGTTTGGGATTTACAGATACACCCTATTATATATAAAACTGTTAAACAAGGACCTACTGTATAGCACAGGGAACTAGATCCAATACCGTGTAATAGCCTATAATGAGAAAGAATATGAAAAGGAATATATATATATATATCTGTATAACTGAATCACTATGCTGTACACCAGTAATTAACACAACATTGTAAACTGATTATAGTTCAATTAAAAAAAAAAACCTAAGGGCATAATAATCAACAAAAACTTCATTTTGATTAACTGCCTTGTGTTAAAAGCATACACATATACCTTTCGTGAAGAAAAGACTGGGTAGTTGCTTTGCTTCATAAACCACTTTTCCCCCAGACCATTAATATTTGATTATTCTTCAGTTTTTCCATTTATTTCTTATACTATATCTTGATTATCACTTTAAAATATAAAATATGATAATACTTTTATAATCGTTGCTTTTTTTTTTCTGTGTAAGTTCTGGTCTAAAATCTTCATAGATGTTGAGTGGTCTTCCTCAGTTGCTCTTTTCATCAGAATTTGACATGGCGGAAGGGCTTCAGGATTCCTGTGCAAGGTACAGTGTGGGACTATAAAAATGGCCACGCATGCTGAAATCTTACAAAACATCTTAATAATCAATGAGGAGAAGCTATAATGGCTTCATGACCTTTGAACAATGTTTTGTCAGTATATTTAAAAGTTATTGTTAATTAAAAGTATATAAGGAAGGGAAAAAACAGTAAAAACTGCTGTTTACTTAGTACACTGTATTTTAACGAAAGTGAGATGAATGCCATAGTATATAGGTTCACTGAGAATTAAAGTGTTTTGTTTCATCATTAAAAAAATAATGTGAACTGTGTTTGCCTTCTTGTGATATAACACATGGGGCAAGTATCATTTCTCCGGTTTGAGAAATTGTCATACTCCTTTTCCTAACTGGATTAGCTTCCAATACTTGAGATTTCAGTGTTGTCAAATGACCTTCTTCTGGATATTTTCATCCTCTTCATCAAGACTGCTTTCTGCATTTATGTTGATAAATTCACTTTCTCGGAGTTTGTCCACTGTATATCTAGGGTCTCTCTGGATGGAGACAATGTCAACATTTCCACCATTACCGCCTTCCTGTAACTTCGTTTATGATTGATATGAAAATCACATCCAGGGTTATTACCTTTCATTCCTCTTGCATATTCATTGTTGTTGGGTGAGTTCCTCTTTCAATGATCCCTTTTTGTACGATAGCATGTGAGTTCATCAGTGGGAGACAAAAAGGCAATACGTTTTGCTGTCTGTCTGTGAACTGAATAACTGATGCTCAGTGGCCAGTCACTGACATATTCGGAAAGAAGTGACCTAACCCGTCACTGATCATGACACGCACCTGTCTTTTACTTAGCAATTAGTGGGCTGGAACAGCCAAGTACCTACTTTCAGCAACTCCTCACAGTTAGTATGTTGTGACTACTAAAATTTGAACTGAGTTGTTGAAGGACTGTTGTTATTGAACTAAGCCATGGTAACTGAAACCCATGCATATCCAAATTATGCAAAGGGAGAATTGCTTGTGTTGTGTTACAGCAGGAATATTCACACAATATTGTGTGAAATGCTAAGAATCCAGAAGAAGCATCAAACAGCATTTTAGTGTGAGATTCTTTGATGTAATTCATATATTTCTTATGACATTCCTCTCTGTCTATTTTGAAACAGTTATTTGAAATTCTTTTTTAGAAAAATCACAAAAATTATTGAATAACCCAAATCTAATTCATATATATCTTTTTACCTATTTTTGTTAACTAATTAAGTGTACCTATAATATCTTCAGGAGTATATTATGGCTAGCTCTATGGTTATATTAATTTTATCATAAAATCATTTTACCATTTGCCAGTTTTGTCTCCACAGAGAATGTAGCTTAAAATACCAGAGAAGTAATAATATCAATAACAATAAAATAACAATGAATACATATATAAAGTTAACCATTATAAGCACTTTATATACATTAAGTCATTGGTCTTTACAACAAATCTAGAAGACCAGAACAATATTAGCCACAGCTGACAAAGAATCCTAAAAAGTAATCTAATAACTTGCTTACAGTAACATAATTAGAAGTGGCAGAGTCAAGATCTGAAGACTTCACATCTGCTTTCAAAGTCTGATGTCTTAAACACGTGTCCATGAGCATGCATCCATAAACACGTGTCCATAAACATGATGTAAACCTGCACTTTGCACTCTACTGCTGACAGGTAAACTGGCTATATCTGTGTCCAGCTCCAAGTCTTCAGTGTCCAGAGCACCACAGGGTCACGAGCTGAGCCTCAGAGGTCTAGTGCTGAGCAAAGAAGAGAGTTACTGCTGAGGAAAAAAACAAAGAGCACAGATGAACAAGTGAACTAATATTATGTGGAGAAAAGTGGAAAGTCAATAAGTTAAAAATGGACCATTGAGTCTGTGGGTCATTGTTTGATGGAGGTGGCTTCATTTGCTTTGTTATTTATTTCACTGTTTCTTAATCAGGTTTAGAGTGCTTTGAGTATATCAGAGATTTATAGTAGTTCTCCACCACTCTTAGATATGTTTTCATTTTGCATCCGGCAGTTAACCTATAAAGCTCTTTGCTCAGCTTGTTAACATTGAGAATTGCATGTTTTTCCACACAGGTAGAGTTGTCACGTGTATTCAAAAACCAACTAAACAAAGAAAAAATAGAATGCTCAATTAAATTTTAACTTCAGATAATCAAATCACCCCACGTAGTCTTCAGAACATACACTAAAAATATAATGTGTCAATCTGAAATTCAAATTTAACTGGATGTCGTGTATTTTTACCTGTCACATTTTTAAGCCACATAAGTTGGGAGTGCAGGAGAGAAAGTCGCTATAAATCTAAACATGGAAAAGAATTTCTCTGCTTTATTTTGGATGCTTTAATTTACTAATTAAGCAACCTTGGGTCATTTTACCTGTTTGAGCCTTTGTCTCGCTGGTAAAGATGGACACATCAGATGCTCCCACAACCCTGAAAATTGAAGGGAATCAAGTAAAGACATATTTTTAAATAACATCTAAAATTCATAACTTTATAGACAGTGATCTTTTGCCACGTGATTCTTTATCTATGAACTATGCTGTGGTTAATAAGTTTTAATAATGAGAGTTAAAGCAATGGCTGCTCTCGTACAATCATAATGACCATTAGTAAAAATCTTATAATAACTACCATTAACATATTTTTTAAGAAGCCTGATATACGTTTTTTCTTTCAAATTCATTCATGGAACAAGAGGGAATATCTTCATGTTTGTCTGAAAAAAATGTGCTGCTAAATTTTTTCTTATAACTTAAAAAATATGACCGCACAATTAGGGGAGAAATCTATACCAGTGAAAGGTAATACTAATTGTCAAATTACCTTAAATTATAGTATGCATGATAAAGGATGGCTTTTTAACTATGATACACATTTTTTTGCCATTGAAATGATTTCTGACTTTCACCCCGTTATTATAAATTCATGAAAATTACTTGTTCTGCCAGACATCCACAGAGTGGTAAATGAGAATCCCACGGGAAGCAGCCTTTAAATGACGACACTTTCAGTATGGTCCAAGCTTCATCTAAAGGTCTGGGAATTTCATTTCACTGTGATTGATAAAGAGAACTGCAAACCTTTCAGGACACCTGAGTTAGCTAAAAACTATCATGAGAGACACAGATAACTAAACTGATTCCATGATGCTTAATTATAGTCACTGTGCTTTTATTAATTCTTTAAATAATCATCTGTTCCGACATTCTTTGCTCAAAGTTATCTGATTTCGACAATAAAAGTGTTCCTACTTTTTCCTCATTTTTTCTAAGTATTGCATGACTAAACAAAGTACTTCCCTTTTTAAAAAAAAAATTGAAATTTAGCATATTTCCTCAAAAGCACCTGCAAAGCTTAGAACTAAACTAGCCTTCCATATTAACTTGTTGGTTGGGATATGTTAACAGTTTCCAATGTAGTGAACCCAGTTAGTTAACTTCTTAAAAATGTCTGCAAAATTGCTACCATATATATACGTCAGTAAAGCCTGCTCAGCTTTTTTTTTTAATGTATTTTATTTTATTAATTTTTATTTTGCTTGAAGGGGGAGGTAATCAGGTTTATTTACTTATTTATTTTAATGGCGGTACTGGAGATTGAACCCAGGACCTCATGCATGCTAAGCATGAGCTTTACCACTGAGCTATACCCTCCCCACCTTCAGGTTTTATTAATAGTAAACAAATACAGATAGAGATGGTACAAGTTGACCCCACCTAGTTCTCATGGGCATTGGGAATAAAAATTATAAGATACACACATCACAGACACAAGCTCAAGCATGTGGGATGTCTAGGATAGAAAAATATGAGCAAAGACTATGTTTTAAGGATAAAAAGTACAGCAGACAGACCTGGAATATTATGGATAAATATAAAAAACTCCATCCCCTTAAAAAGGCAGTGGATGAAAATCATCTACTTTTTTTCCTTAATGTTATGTGCAATTGTATTTATTCTTAAATTGTTACTAATCACTTGAAGAGAAGGAAAAGGAAAATTGCTTTTCTGGTCACATGGTAAAGACGAGAGGAAACTCATGGGTCACTTAGTCATAGCATGAGAGGCAAGCAGCCTTGACGAGCTGCCGGAGTCCTATCTGACAAGAATCAACTTTGTGTGACAAAGTCATTAAGGTCTAAAGTTTCTCAATTCTTTCACTGCAGCCCATTATTTCAGCTAGCATGGTCACTGTTTTTGTTCTACAAAGTTAAGTACATTTCAAAAATAGTAGAGGAAAACATAATGAAGCACACATTATCTTAGCATCATATTTTTATACCCCTCCCTCCATGCATTTATGTTGCTGCCATTCATCTTACTTTTACGTTACAAACACTATGTGATAGATTGTCGCCATTTTTGTTTTCGATAGTGTTACTGAAAAATCTGTCTCTGCACCCTAAAAAGCTAATTTAAACCCGGAGGCAAAGTTTGGGAGCAAAGAAAAGAGCAACTTATTGCTTTGCCAGGCAAAAGAGAGTCATAGCAGGTTAATTCCTTAGAAACCATGCATCTTGGGGTTGGGGCTTGGTGATAATATAGGTCAGTGGGACAGGGTGCAGAAGTGATATCAATCAACAATGTTCTTTTGCAAGAGTTTGCATCAGGAGAGCTTCAGGTGGTCCACCAAAGGGTCCTCCGTCCCTGCTCTCTCCTATCTTGATCGAATCCTTTTGGCGTCCTGGGGGCTTCTGGAAGATCTGATCATTTTCCTAAGGTTATCATCCTGTGACCTTCTTCCTGGAACATAGCTTCTGGTTTCAGGTACAAATTATTTAGGGTGAGGCATAGATCACAGGGTTGGGGCTTCTAAGCATGTTATCAATCAGGCAATTCAAACAATGGTAGTAGTAGAAGGGAATACAGGTTAGTCAGCTAGAAAAAATTTGAAAAACAAGCTAATCAATCACAGTATATTCTTTGGGCTGCTTTAGCATCAAGGAAGCCATTTTGACTCCTTCAATAGCCAGTTATCATGAAGAGTGAAAGAAAATAGAAAACAATGTCTCTTTACTCTTTTTCATTTCCAGAGCTCTCCAATTCTTTTTGTAGGTTCCGATTCTTGCCTGGTATCACAGTCCTTCTCTCTGAAGAAGTTGATTTAACAGTTCTGAGGTACAAAAACCCTGCCTATAAATTCTCCCGGATTTGTGTTTTTTGAAAATGTCTTTGTTTGGCCTTCATATTTTAAATATGCATTTTGCTGGGTTGACAGTCTATTTTTTCTTCTGCTTTTGATATTTCAAGGAAGTCACACTTTTATCTTAAATTTTGTGTAGTTTCTGACAAAAAATCTGGTGTAATTCTTATTTCTATTTTTTTTATATGTAAAATATATTTTCTCTTTATTTTTCTCTGTCTTTAAAGATTTCTATCCCTTCTCTGATTTTCAGCAGTTTAACTATAATATATCAAATATATTATAACTATAACCATAGTTTTTTGGGATATTCATCTTCCCTGTGTTGAGAATAATACAGGCAAGCTGAATCTGTAGTATCTTGAATGTGTAGTTTGGTGTATTTCATGATTTTTTGCAAAATTCTCACCATTCTCCGTTCCAATATTACTTCTGCCCTTTTCTCTCTTTTTTGTTTGAAATTTTCCTTGCTGTTGGGTCATAGGATTTTGGGGATGCTCGGGTCTGTTATTGCTGTGGTGATATTTGTTGGCTTGTTCTTTCCACTTTATTTTTTTTCTATTTACATTTCAATTTTCACTTATTTCTACTGACCTATCACCAAGCCTCGCAATTCTTCCCTCTGCTATTGAACTCACAGAAGGAATTTTTTTAATACTTCTGTTGTATTTTTGTGTTTCTAGGATTTTCACTTGGGTTTCTTATAGTTTCATCATTTTTAATGAACTCTGCCGAATCTTCGTGCATGTTTTCGACTCTATAAATCCTAGTTGTTTTAAATGTCCTGTTTGGTAACTCCAAAATCTAAATATCTCTGAGTCTTGTTCAATTGACTGCTCATGCGTTCTTGTGCTCTGTATGGGCATTTACAAAAATTAAAATCAGTGTTGTACAATGAACAGCAGACACTGAGAGCAAGAGTTCTTATGTCTTGAAAGAACAAGGTTTCTTTTGTCTTTCAGCTTGTGCCAACTTAGCAAGTAGCTGAGCTGGTGTGGGTTTTCTCTGATGTTTTTACCTTCAGGACATCTTCAAATTCTTCTAGCAGTGGGATGTTGCTAATTGTGATTAGGATGGTACTGAGACGCCAATGGGTGTTTTTCTTAGCCTTTGTCCTTCATCCTCAGCTTTTAGCGATTCCTGCTTGCCTGCATGGTGGAGCTGGGTTGGGTCTCCACAATCTTCATATCTCATTCTCCAGAAATAGGCTTGAACTGTTTCCAGGCCTGCAGTAGGCGTAGGGAATTTTTTTCTATCTTCATGTAGAAGATGAAGGCTGAGGCTTTTCCTGACCACGCTATTTAAAATTGCACCCCCTCCTCTAATTTTATCCTCTTCTATGGCCTTCTAAGCTTATTTTCTCTCCCTTGTATTTATTATCATGAAACATAGCATATAGTTTGTTATTTCGCTCTTTGTCTTTCATTCCCCACATTTGTGTCTGTTTATTTCTGTTGCCAGATCTCCAGGGCCTAAAATAATACCAGGCACAGACTAAGTTCTCCGAAACTCTTGTTGAGTGAGTGAATAGAATTTGGAGTCATTTGAAAACACAATGGGTTTCTATTTAGAAAGACTAGAATATATTTCCATTCGTGATAATAATAATATATACTGAAATGAACACAGGCAATTAAAATTTAGCTTTTACGTTGTCCCCCTAATTATTAAGAAGTCCTTGATTTTTCTGTGAGTACCATGTGTTTACTCTGAGCAGGAAAAGCCTAGCTAGTAATGCTGGTTTAAGTTGCAAACAGCAACAAGCAAATGAAACCAACTTGATGGCTAGTGCAAGCGCTCCTCAGGGAGAACTCCATTTCGTGAAACGTTTTGAAAAGTAGTTGTTTCAGAAGGCACGATTTACTGTCCTCACCTTCCTTTTGGGGATGTGGCATGTACCAAAGCTACAGAAGAATATCGCAAACATTTGGGTAGCAGTTTAGAGTTTACAAGGCGCTTCCATATTTGTTTCATTGTTTTATTTAATCTTCAGAACAAAGCCAGGCGTCATCAACTTGTTGATGATGAAAACAAGCCAGGGAAGTTAAGAGAAAAGAAAGGAAGCAAGCAAGAGGTGAAAGTTGAAGTGCACCTGATGGGACCAGTTCCCAGGATCCTCAACCCTCCCTCTCAGCACACGGCGCTGAATTCCTACGTGCTCCCTGCGAGAGACGGGCCGGATGGTGGTAGAGGTGTGTGGGGCCGAGGTGGCGGCATGACGCAGAGGATGAGGAAGAGTTAGTGTGTTAAGGACACAGGAACAACCCTTGAGAAACACTGATCTCGGGTGAAGAAAGGCTCAGAGACCCAAAGACCTCCAAAAATTAGCAAACGTCTTTGAAGGCTGTCAAAATTCTGCAGAGCCTTGGATGTGGGTTTCTCCGCAGTTCCACCAGGATCGCAGGTGGCAGGGATCACCTCAGCTGACATCTGGCTCATCCTCGTGCAGGAAAAAGAGGCCATGGGAGCTGAGAAGCTCCGACTACACCTCATATGAAAGGCTCAGCAGTAATTCTAGTGATAGAGAATGTCGACTTGGGGACGGCAACCTAATCCTCTATAATTTGATAGTTTATATTTAAAAAATATAAATCCCAGGGGAGGGTAGAGCTGAGTGGTAGAGTGTGTGCCTAGCATGTACAAGGTCCTTGGTTCAGTACCCAGTATTTCCATCAAAATAAATAAATATCTAATTACCTCCCCCCAAACAAAAAAAGTGTTTTTTTTTTAATATAAATCACTGACATCTATCTCCTGATTCTCTAATACAATATGTCTGAATTGGAGCAGAGATACAGTTCTACAGCTGCTGTTGAGAAAAACCTTTGTATACTCCATGACCCTTCATGGAGTGTAATGTGTGACTTTTATTTTACAAACAAACAAACAAATAAATAAATAAATAAATAAATAAATAAATAAATAAAATAATGGCCAGTCCACCATTTTGAATTTCCTTCTCAAGATGTGATGGTTTTGGTGCTGATAACCCTTTAGCAGAATGCCTTCGAGCAAAACTGTCAGCTCTGACAATGCTCCTTCTGGTCAAAGGTGATACAGATTCACGTCCTACAGTGATCATCTTGCTGGGGCAATTCACATTGAAAAAGTGTATCTCAGCTTTTTATTTAACTTTCAAAATTAAGGTTCATATACCGTATGTATGAAGAGTGAGTCACCTGAAGATAGAGCAGAACCTGTTCTTAAATGGACATGCTTTCTTTTTTTCTCTATTTGAATTATATTGCTCATATACATATGGCTTCATAATCAGAGACTCATTCCTTTTCTACAATTTTTTATACTGAATTTATAGGTATAATTTCTCACTCCTGTGGGTTTCAGAAGAGCATTAACTTCTCGCAGGCTGTTATTCAGTAATATCAGGGAGCCAAATCATTCTCAGTTAAATTTCCAGTAGAAGTAATCCTCCCTCATTTATCTGACTAGTAAATTGGAAAGAAAAAAATCCTATAACCTAACAGCATGAAGATTAAGTATAATGAAAATGTGCCAGACATTTGTATAAAATGACAAATGCTGGTTTTCAGATGGTTGGTTCCCATTAACTTTAATATAAATTACTCAAGACAAATGGCAACATTTGGCTTGTTTATCACTGCAAATCGAGGAGTTTGGTGTGTCCTTCCTCTGGACTAGTTCATATACTTCAGCAGGACAGAAACAGGTTCTTTTTGCTCAGTGAATTTCCCAATCTAAAACCCGGATGTCAGTTTTCTTTTTAATACTTGACTTTGCAAGCTATTTATAAGACATTTCATTCTCAAGTCTCAGTTTGCAGTGTTAAAATTGTATTATTTTAATTTCCAGTTAGCAAAGGAGTAAATAAAACTTAAAAATAAGTTGATAATGAATTATGTTCAATCATTCTTTCATATACAATTTGAAATTGATTATATTGCCATGTGTGCTACAACAATTATGTTTCCATATGCTGGAAAGTACTCTTATGTTCATGTATCAATTATCAGAAGACATAAATAGAAATGGCCATATATTTTAGCTGAAAGATGTTTGAAATAAAACCTATTATGTATATTAAGACACATAAAGTTAGCCCTTTTAAGGAAGTTTCTTTAATTACTTCATGTAGTAACCAGATGCAGTTGTAATACAAAATACAGAACAGAATAAAGTCTTGTTTAAACACTGTTATAGAATAAAATGCAACCATTTTATCTTCTGAGGTTTGAACAATTCAACTTATGAAAAATCATTTATGAAAAAAGCTAGTAATTAGGGACTTTTGAATGATGACAGAGTCCTATAAAATGTATTATGTCTTAATGCATTTCTCGAATACGTAACGGAGTATGAGTATAAGTGAACATCCAAGTGGGATGTAGTTCTTACACTGAATACAATCACTGCTCATTAGTAAATTCAGTGATTCAAAGTCCTCACTGAGCCGGAATTTTCTAGAATGTGCAATTCCATTATTCTAGCTGCATACTCCTCTCTGGTGTTCCCATGCCCCTGTGCTCCACACCGCCACACTGTCCGTGGTGGAATGATCATGTTTTTTGGTTAGGACTGCTTTACTCTTCAGGGAAACTTTGATTTCTTAACACACATATTTCTTAATATATTTGTTATTTTACTTCAGAGATTTTCCCCTTTATTCCTAAAGCTTTCTGTTTTCCTAGAACTTTCTGCCCTGATCTGTATATTTAGTCAACTACTAGTACACTCCCGTAGGACAGCCTTTCCCCACAAATGGTTTCTTTTAGTAGCTGGATGGTAAGTGTGAAAAGAGGATTTGGGAATTAAGAAAATGAAGCTGAGATGCTCATTGAAAAAGTGTCCTCGACATCATTGGTCATTCGTGTTATCACTTTCTCCATTTATCGAAAATGTTCTATGGCTCAAGCTGCTTGGGACGTTTTAGTTTGAGCCAAACAAGATCATGCATATTTGAACAACATCCTCTTTTTTTTTTTTTGGACTACATCTTAATGTAGGCGTGGGAACTGCACATCTTATCACACTTGATGTTCATGAGAAAGAGCTGGTAACTAGAAGCCATGGTGTCTTGACGATATACCCAGCTAGATCTTCACATTTTATTTTAGAGACCCTGAAGCATGAGAAGCAAAAATTTGAGTTCAGGAGACTCTGGATATGGTAAAAGATACAGCAACTCAAATCCAACAAAATTGTGCTTTCCAAAAAATGTGTGAGAAGCAAATTTCAGCTTGTGTTTACAGCGAGCAGTATTAAAGTTAGAAAAAAAGACATTAGACTTCACAGGTTATAGAAATTCCTGTTGAGGAGAGCCAATTTCACAGTAAAGATTTAGAGTTAGGAAAATCCCCCAGAAAAAGAATGAAGAAAAAAGATAAACATATATTTTAGACTCCAGTTCCCCATGACAGAATGCTGCCAGACGTTGTGATGCCAAGAACACCAAGGGGACGGGCGTGGTCTTAACTCCCTCTTTATGAAGGATGCCATTTCTTTGTATTCTGTATGAACGCATCTCTGGTTGTATAATAGAAGCCACTGAGAACATAAGATGTCCCTTAAAGCTAACTTTTCTGGAAAGCCTCTACCCATTACAGGAAGAGACTGAAAAGCCAGCCGGGGTAAAAAGCTTCCAGGTGTGCTTGCAGTGAGCAGTAGCTGCAGCCCTTAAAAATGGTACCCAAAACTTGTACCGAAAACTGCGGTTTGAGAGGCAGAGCTGATCACATTTCACACTGTTCACCCACTGCTCCCTTTCACATGGGAAGTAAGTAACGCATCAGCAGCAGAGCCAACAGATCCTCAAGCATAAAGAGGCCCCCTAGCAAATGCGAGAACAGAGTTGGGAAGTCTGGTCCTTCTCATGTTGGAAACCAGCAAATTTTAGCTCTGCCATACTTGGAGGCTTTTGGCACCTGCTGAGATTCCCTTTAAAAAGAGTTGAGAGTTCTCTCCATTTCTCCCCTCGTTACAGTTTTCCCATCAAACACGTCTACAGAGCCAAAGACCAAAGGAACGGGAGCCCTTATACGAAGAACGTGTGCTCATCAGGGACAGGCTTTAGTAGTCATCTGGGAGCTATTACTTGCTGACACTGGAGCCCTGGAGGCACGCGCTCAGGAGGAAGCCCAGCTGGTGTTCAATTGTTTTATGAGTGACACTGAGCTCTGATTTGAATGAGGCACACATCGTGTGCCAACCTGCTCTAGGCATGTCAGACTTGCAGCCACGAACCTGCCACAATGACCCTCAGCAAAATGATGAAGTTGGCCTCTTGATTCGTCAGCGGGCCTTGACTAGAATGCACTGCGTTACAAGACAAGATCATCCACATGTTGGGAGGAAGGATGGATTCACTAGGAACCCCTGACCCCCACTTCCATCTAAAAGGTACTGAAGAACCATTTTGCTCTGTGTTCCCACAGCAAAAGCCCTCCAACTGGTAAGGATGTATTTATTCCAGGATGGAGAGCTCAGACGTGGGGGGAGACATGATACCATTAAAGTATACTGAAAACTTTTTCATTTTGGTAGTCTACAAGGTTGTCAGATAAAAGACTTTGAGTTAAAGCTCTATTAAGGCAGAGCTTGGGAACAGCATTAGCGGAGAGAATCGTTTGGATGCTGTGATCTGCGACAGTACAGCCGAGTGCAATTTGAGCAGAAGAAATGGGCTCTCTGTGGGGTGGGCCAGCCACAAGCTGGGCAGAATGCTTCTAGCAGAGGCAGCAGGCTCGGCTCTGCTGAGGCACCAGCTGAATATACAAAGTGGATGCGCTGATCAGAGATGGGACCCTGAAGCTAGCTCATTCCTCAGCAGAGTAATTCGGTCTTAAAGGAAGCATCACTTCAATTTGGAATGAGCATGGAAGGATGAAGGTTCTCTGTGCTTCTCGCACTGCCGAGGCCAACCTCTCTCCTCTTTCTCAGTCTTGCCTCTTGACCTCATTGGAAATCAGTGAAACTTAACTAATTACACATGTAATTTATTATGATCTTTTTTTTTTAGCATTTGTGATAGTCAGTTTTATTCTAGAGTCTTGTAAATGAATGAATGAATGAGTGGGTGACTGAAAGTTTTCTAAACACTCCAGTATTGCCAATGAGCTGCCTTCTGTCTCAAAGACTTAACCTGAAAGCTAGGGGAGGCTAAGCCTCCCGGAGCAGCTAAGGTTCTCCCCAGCAGTGTTCAGAGAAGGCCTTTCTCATGTAACAAGTGCTGAGTCAATAAGCTCTAACCCATATTTACAGTTCTTATTGTCCCATTTTATGCCTCTCATTACCCGTTGTGTCCTTAATTCAGACAAAATTATAGCTAGTTTTTCTCCCGTGCTGCCACAGGGACACTCCATGTACCGTGTCACACTCCACGAACCCTTTCCTGTATGTGCTGTAACGATGTGTTTTTTTTTCTTTGCACTAAGACGAAGGCATTCAGAGGTCGGAGATTACTTTCCTTTGTATTCCTACCAGTTATCATTTTCCTGTGACATAAAAGATACCCAATAAACTATCATTGAATGAAAGTTGGGAGACAAATCTGAGCACAAATGGTTGTTAGTTTGCCATCCAGGGAACTGAATTTCAGAGCATTTTATTTTATTTTTTAATGAAGTATAGTCTATTTACAATGTTGTGTTAATTTCTGGTGTACAGCGTATTGATTCATTTATATATATATGTTATAAATATATATATTCATATATAATAAATATATACATATTCATATATATATTATTTTTCATATTCTTTTTCATTATAGGCCATTGCAAGGTACTGAATATAGTTCCCTGTGCTATATAGTAAGACTTTATTGTTTATCTATTTTATACACAGCAGTTTGTGTCTGCAAATCCTGGACTCCCAATTTATCCCTCCCCACCCCTTTTCTCCCCTGGCAACCATAAGTTTGTTTTCTATGTCAGAACATTTTATTTTATTCTTTTGCTCATTGACAGGAGGAGCAATGAGCAGCCCTAATTAATTAATCAGTATAGATTTATTACCGTGTATCCTCGACACAGACTAGCAACAGGCTGAGCCGCAGGTGCAGGGCAATGACTTGGCAGATTTCCTCCTGCTCCCGTATTAGCTCATCATCTTTCTTGTCCAAAAAGGGAGGCTAATAAATTATCATAGCAGTGACAGATACTTCTGTTCACTGCTAACCATGTCATAAGTCATTACATCATAGACACATTAAAAAAGAACCCTACAGTTTTCAAATCTTATAAAATATGAATCAACACCCTCTGTCTTTTCTTTTATGGGTTATTTTCCACAGGCAGAACTGTTCTTCCTGTGGAAGGGAATGTGATTTGAGTGACTCCAAAACAAAATCTGGTATCAAAATAGCTCCTTCAGTGACCCTGTCTCAAACTGCCACCTGAATATTCAACTTGGATTAGGGAAATGAAGTTTAAGCGCAAGTGATATAGGAGAGAGCTAATTATTTGAGACACGATGAGTCCCTAGTATCTAAGCCTGAATTAGAAACAAAGACGTGGGGTGGAAGGGGAAGTTAGAGCTGACAAAAATGTCATACAGAGAAGTTGTCTTTTTTTTTTTTTTTTTTTTAGTTATACAATATTGAGGGAGAGACAAGACTAGAGCCCAAACATTTTGGTACTTAATACAAAAGTATTACCAATCCAAACTAAGCCGAGAGTGGGTTAAAAGAATGTGTCTGGGATGTAGACTCAGGATGTCCTAACTTCTCATTCTGTGCGCTGCACTTACTGCCTGTATGATGTGAAATTTCCAAGCCATAGTTTTCTCATCAATGCCATAAAGATGCAATTGATATATATATCAATCAAGTTATAATTCAAAATGTTTCTAATTATTAAATGAGACCATTTATATGAAAGTATTTTGTAAATGGAAAAGCACTACAGAATACACAGAGTATTATCACTTCTAAAGCAAGAACACATAAAACCCAGCTGCTTTTGTCTCCAGTGAACACTTTCCACGATGTCTTCTCTTGAGCAATATAGTATTATAATTAATTATTTTAGAAATTTCTTCATTTCTAACATTTAGTTTAATGTTACTGCAGTGACAGGAAATACACATTATGCTAATGCTGATGATAATTATTTGGTTGCCCTATGTGTCAATTGGAATGCATACATAATTGTAAAACTAAAATTTTTACTTACAACATTGGAAATTCAGAAATTAATGGGTTTGTTTTTTGTTTTTGTTTTTCTTTTTTTGTAAGCACAAAATAAGTCTGATAGAAATTTATCCTATCAAGACTTTACAAGGTAGGATCAAATTCTAATACAATTGAAGTGGTTTCTTATCCTAAATGTTTCCTTCCTTTTTACAATCCCTGTCCAGCACCTCCTGGTTAAATAACATATGCTTGGAGACATGAAATTAAAACAGATCTATGAAATAAATTATTTTAAAACCAGAAAAAAAAACTTTATCATGACTTGAATAAGTTACCTAATATTACAGAATAATGTATCTTTTTTCTGTAAAAATTTAATCATAATATTTTCTACCTCTTAGGTTTTTGCAAAAGTTAAATAATTTATGTTCAGAAAAATACCTGGTGTGGTGTCTCATCGACTAAGGATGATCATTCTACCTCTTCCTGTTTTCTTCCTTTTAATTTTGTATTTATGGTTGTTGACTTTGTTAGTGGTGATGGCCTCTGGTTCTTTCTGACATCCCAGAGTGATTGTGTACATCTCAGAGAAAGAAACGTCTTTCCCGTATCATGAGTACTTATTGCCTACAGTGAGACAACACACAACAACTGGAAGTCGAGAAGTATCTTAAGCAGTAAAGTAATGTCAGTAGCATGAGTCCCTTGAAAAGAGGACTGCAAAGGGTACCATCTGAGCTCTCTAGATGATTAAAGGTGGGCATCAAGTTGAAGGAGATAAAAGAAATAGGCTAGGTAACTGCTAAAGATAAATCTTAGATCTCTTCTAATTTACGATTTGACCTAAACATTACCCTGCCTATGAACGTGACTTTGCTCTGGGGGCTGGATTGAAACCAGCACCCTAAAGGCTGTTCCTTTTGAGTGACCACAGGTAACGCAAAGTGGAGACATATAAAAGTCAGGTAAGGCACACTAGCTTCTGAAAGTAAACATAAACCAGGAGATCTCAGTGACTTGACAAAGTATGAATTTGTTTCTTTGTTACATAGAGTGAGTTTTGGCATTCTTGGTTGGGCAGCTTTGCACAAAGTTGTGACTCGGAGATCTGGACCCTGGACATTATGTGTCAGCAACAGATGGAGAATCACCTGGGAGTCTTTAAGTTCAGGCTTGAAGGTGATGGACATTAGCGGGTATTGCTGGTCACATGGCCCATCAGGGCAAGGGAGCTGGGAATTGCCTTCCTGTGTGCCCCCTAGGACAATGCAGCTACGGAGGGAATACATACATTGTGTCTGCCAGAAACCACCCTTCCTGGAACCAAAGATTCCTTCACAGTAACTTAAGGGGCACCGCCTAACTGCAAAAGCTCTGAGAAATGGGATTGCCTTAGTGGCCAAGAAGAAAGGGAAACTGTTTGATGAACACAGTGTTGTGTCTGCCAAGTAGTGAAGATGGAAGGTACTCTCCTTCCCGAGAAAAGAACTACTTATAAAAAGAACACCAGACAATAGTAGAAGTAAATACACTTCTGCCAGCTAGCGGGGGGGGGGGGGGACTGCCTTGCAACAAGCAACCAGCCATGTCTGATAATAAACAGCAATGTGAAATTATTTGGTATTCTGAACAAACTATCCTATTTTATTCCTGCTACATTTGATATACAATATGTTATTTTCTTGTCATGTCTTTGCCTACTTGGCTGATGGGCAAATTCCTAATCATTCTTCGAAATTTAGTTCAGCCTTCAAAATCTCTATTAAGAGCCACTTCCTCCCCCAAATACACAGAGCATCTACCAAACTTATGGCCACTTCACATCATGTTGCATTTTATTTCTTTGTTTGGTTGTCTGTCTCTTGGAATAAGCTCTGAGCAAACAAATGGAATAAAGGTTCCTTTCTCCTTTGAACCTTCAGAACTAGCATAGGCCTTGGCAGGTAACAAATGCACAGTAAACATCTTTTTCTGTTTTGAATTTTGATGTGATAGCCAGATTATTGACCAACCTTCCATTTCAAACCACTGATTGAAACATACATAAAAGAACATCTTACATAAGGATTATAAATAATGTCTTTCCTAGAAAAGAAAAAAAATAAAAACTTCTGCCACAAGGATTGAGATGATTAAATGATACATGCCTCTTGTATTTCGACTGAAAAGAAAGAATGTATTGTCGCAGGACCTAACTGGTTGGAAGATTAGGACCTGAGCTAAGGTGAATTTAGAAAATAGCATTTTCAGCTGAATTGTGAATTTAGCTACGACATCTACAAAAGCAAAAGGACTAAAAGATTCATTGTGACACTTTCCATAAACCTGCTTAATATAACACATTACTATTCATGACAGTTTCCTATTTGTATCTCCAACAATTTGGAACCTTTTGTCCTCAGATCATTGGTTATTTAGATTTATTTTTTTATCTTAAATCGTCTTGCTAATACCCAAAAGTCTTAACATCTTCAAATTGCATTTGTAACTTCCTAAGAAATGATAGCCCACTGGAAAACAGGTGGATTAGAAATATGACATACAAAACTTAATTATCTGTCTACAGTATGATACAGGGTATGAGAAATTGTTCTTTTGAAGTCATATGCTTATTTAGTCTGCTTCAGTTGGAAACACAGATATTTTATTTTCTTAGGAAAACAAAATTGTTTACATTTGTGTTGGACTAAGTGTCACCCACGCTGTACAAATTAATTCTGAATACTACCTTGGGCATTTTGGTAAAATTTGAGGATGAAGAATAAGGAATAAAGCAATGAAAAGCAATAAGCAGCAGCAATTAAGATGAAATTTGCTAGTGATAAGGGTACTTTCTTTCACTGGTTTCCAAAAGCCAACTGCAAAACAACGAAGTCATTATCCATTGCTTTGTCTTCCTTCAAATTCTTACATGGGATCCACAGAGTCCCCTCAGCGCAGAACTGTTGACATCTGTCCCTGAGTCAAATCGCACTGAGAAGGAAATATACCAAACAAGTACATTCAACTAAGAACATGATGTTTTGATCTGATCATTTTGAGAATGCTGTCTATTTTAACAGAACATATTGCCATTTATTCCTATGTTGTGATTTAAATATGGACGATTACACAGTAGTCTTCTACAATATCCCTGATCCTCACCCCCTCTTGAACTGGCAGTGATATTTTGTTCCAGGACTAAAATGATGTCTGGAATAGTATTGAGCACAGTAGGTGTGTTCACAAAGCTCTACCTAATGCATCACTCTTATTATGTTAATTTTGTAATTAAAATCAATTTATTTAATAGCCCACTAAGCAGAGTGGAGGCTCATACCAACTGTGGTTGCAACTTACACCATCCATCCTGGCTCTCATCCAGAGATATCCTAGGCTAATCAGTTTTCTGTACTGACAATTGCAGGCTAATTATTCTCTCCATATTACTTAATTAGATCCTCTTTCCATGTTACTAACCCAAATCCTCCAAAAATTATTTTCAGTTATAAAAATTTGCCTTTCCTTTATTGCGGTCCTTGATTTTTATTAGTTCAACATATTTTACATTTCTTTGGTAAGTTTGATGACATATCAGGAAAGGCTGATGTTGAATAGCTTTTCAAAATATTCTTAAGCAAATATAATTTCTTGCTTTTTAAATAATTTTTACTAATAATTCCAAAGTGGAATATTTAAAATTGGAGCCCCTCTACTATGTGCCATACATGAGTCCAAAATAGATTTATTCCTAATCAGTTTTACAACATATGCTGTTGTTATTGTTACAACTTTTCTTACAATCAGAGAAAACTGTTTTAAATTTTTGACTTCATATAAATGGATTCAAATGTTTTCACTGTGAACAGGAATTTGATTTGGACACAGTACTTTGTGATGGAGGAAATCACAAAAGTCAACTGATAAATAGGCCTCTGAGAGTGCAGATCGAACACCAAGAAGCTGGTTTTTATCTATGGAGTCAAGTCTATATGTATTTGTTTTCCTGTATTCTGAAATGTGTTCATTTTTGATTTGATCCTATTTTTGATGCAGCCACATTGGAAGAGAAGTAAAATTGTCATTATATGTGGATGACATGATACTATACATAGAAAATCCTAAAGATGCCACACAAAAACTACTAGAGCTAATAAAAGAATTCAGCAAGGTAGCATGATACAAGATTAACACACAGAAATCAGTGGCATTTCTTTGCACTAACAATGAAATATCAGAAAAGGAAAGTAACAAAACAACTTCTTTCAAAATTGCAAACAGAAAAATAAAATACTTAGGAATAAATCTGACCAAGGAAGTGAAAGACTTACATGTGGAGAACTACAAAACATTGACTGAGGAAATTAAAGAGGACTTCAAGAAATGGAAAGATATCCCATGTTCTTGGATTGGAGGAATTAATACTGTTTATATGGCCATACCACCCAAACCAATCTACAGATTTAATGCAATCCCTATCAAGTTACCCTGGACATTTTTCACAGAATTAGAACAAATAATCCTAAAATTTATACTGGAATCACAAAACACCCATAATTGCCAAAGCATTACTGAAGAAAAAGAATGAAGCTGAAGATTTCATATTTCAGACAATACTACAGAGCTACAGTCATCAAAACAGTATGGTATTGGTATAAAAACAGACATATGCATCAATGGAACAGAAAAGAGAGCCCAGAAATAAATCGACAAACTTTTGGTCAATTAATCTTTGACAAAGGAGGCAAGAACATACAATGGAGTAAAGACAGTCTCTTCAACAAATGGTATTGGGAAAACTGGACAGCAGCATGTAAATCAATGAAGTTAGAACACTCCCTCACACCATACACAAAAATAAACTCAAAATGGCTTAAAGACTTACATATAAGGCAAGTCACAATAATTCTCCTAGAAGAAAACATAGGCAGAACATTATCCTTCATCAATCTCAGCAGTGTTCTCCTAGGGCAGTCTACACAGGCAATAGAAATAGAAATAAAAATAAGCAAATGGGACCTAATTAAACTTACAATCTTTTGAAGAGCAAAGGAAATCATAAGCAAAACAAAAAGATGAACTACAGGATGGGAGAAAATATTTGCAAAAGATGAGCCTGACAAGGGCTTAATTTCCAGAAAATATAAACAGCTCATACAACTTAATAAGGAAAAAAAAAACAATCCAATTCAAAAATGGGCAGAAGACCTAAACAAGCAATTCTCCAGTGAAGACATTAAAATGGCCAATAGGCGTATGAAAAAAATGCTCAAAATTACAAGTTATCAGAGAAATGCAAATCAAAACTACAACGAAGTATAACCTCACACCAGTCAGAATGGCCATCATTCAAAAGTCTACAAACAATAAATGCTGGAGAGGCTGTGGAGAAAAGGAAGCCCTCCTACACTGCTGGTGGGAGTGCAGTTTGGTGAAGCCACTGTGGAAAACACTATGGAGATTCCTCAGAAGACTAGGAACACACTTACCATACGACCCAGGAATCCCACTCTTGGGTATATACCCAGAGGGAACCCTACTTCAGAAAGATACCTGCACCCCAGTTTTCATAGCAGCACTATTTACAACAGCCAAGACATGGAAACAACCTAAATGTCCATTGACAGATGACTGGATAAAGAAGTTGTGGTATATTTTTACAATGGAATACAACTCAGCCATAAAAATAATAAAATAATGCCATTTGCAGCAACATGGATGTTCCTGGAGAATGTCATTCTAAGTGAAGTAAGCCAGAAAGAGAAAGAAAAATACCATATGAGATCACTTACACGTGGAATCTTAAAAAAAAAAAAAAACTTATTTACAAAACAGAAACAGACTGACAGGCATAGAAAAAAACCTATGGTTACCAGGGCAGGTAAGGAGTGGAAAGGGATAAACGTTGAGTTCGAGATTTGCAGATACTAACTACTCTATATAAAATAGATAAACAACAAATTTCTACTGTATAGCACAGGGAACTGTATTTAATATCTCTAGTAACTTATGGGTAAAAAGAATATGAAAATGAATGTATGTATGTTCTTATATGACTGAAGTATTGTACTGTACACCAGAAACTGACACAACATTATAAACTGACACAACATTATAAACTGACTATACTTCAATAAAAATATATTTTTAAAAAGTTAAACTTGAGTTCTTGTTTAGAAAATTCCAAAGACATCCCAAATATATTAAAGACAAAGTTCAGGTGCATCAGCAATAAATATCATTTCACTTCTGTAAAGCGTTCATTGCTTCTCTAGCATTCCTCCCTGAGTTCCATTACTCTGTATCCATTTTTTATGAACAGAACCCTCTGCTATCTTAAATTAACCAGCAATTTCCAAAGGATTTTCACTACGAATCCCTGGTGAAATCCTACTTATTACAATCAACCTTTTTTTTTCCCTTCCTATATTCTAATGGCACATCTATCACGTCTTTCTATCTGTAATAAACCACCACCACTACAGCTCCTAATGCCTCTCATTATAGTCCACGTGTGCAACAAACACATAGAGTTTAAGCTAACGAAGACAATCATGCAACATTGGGTAAAAAGAACATACACAGTTCTTGTCTTAAGCCTTCTGATATTCAAACATAGTTCCTCCCCACCAGAAGAAAACCCGATTGGAGTGAAGATTGGATGTGGACAAAGAGTAGCTATAGAGTTATGGTTCTCAAAATATAGTTCTGATGCCAGCAGTGTACAGATCATTTAGGAACTTGTTAGAAATGCAAATTTGGGGTCTCACCCTAGACTTACTGCCCAAACCTCTGGGTTCTGGATCTAGCTTTCTCTGCCTTAACAGGTCCTCCAGGTAATTTTGCTGTGCACATAATTTGGAGAACCACTGGTATAGGGAAAGACAGATCTGATTTAGAGTCGTATCTTTCTCACTTCTACCTATGAAACTGCTAAGGTCTGAACGGTTATGTTCCCTCCAAGTTCATGTTGCAATCCTAGTCTCCAAGGTGATGGTATTATAGGGTGAAGTCTTTGGGAAAGCTTGGGCTTCAGGAATGAAATTAATCTCTTATCAAAGGGGCCTGACAAGCTCCCTTGTACTTTCTGCCCCATAAGCTCACAGTGAGAAGACTGCTGTAAGTGAGGAAGGAGCCTCTCACCAAATACCCAGTTTTCTGCTGCCTTGCTCTTGCACTTCTCAGCCTCCAGAACTGTGAGAAATAAATTTCTGTCATTTATAAGCCGCCCAGTCTATGGTATTTTGTAATAGTGGCTCAAACAGAGTAAGATAGAGATTGTTAAGGTCTGAGGCTATGAGAGTTATGTGACTTCTATAAATCTAGGGCATCCTTGTCTGTATAAGGAAGCCAACCATGACTATATGGAAGCTAGGTGAAGGTAGGTGTGTGTGCACATATGAGAGAGAGAGAGAGAAAGAGAAGTAACTGGAAAACATATTTACTACAGTATCTGTCACATAATAGCTTATTTTTTCTTCTTTTTCATTATTGATGTATAATCAATTTACAATGTGTCTATTTCTAGTGTACAGCATAACATTTCAGTCATACATATACATACATATATTCCTTTTCATATTTTTTTCATTATAGGTTACTGCAAGATATTGAATATGGTTCCCTGTGCTATACTGAAGAAACTTATTGTTTATCTATTTTATAAACAGTAGTTTGCAAATCTCAAACTCCCCATTTATCTCTTCCCTCCCCATTTTCTCACTGGTAACCATAAGTTTATTTTCTATGTCTGTGAGTCCGTTTCTATTTTTTTAAATAAGTTCATTTGTGTCTTTTTCTTTTCTTTTTTTTCTTTTTTTTGGATTCCTGATATAAATGATATCATATGGTATTTTTCTTTCTCTTTCTGGCTTACTTCGCTTAGAATGACGGTCTCCTTCTTAATAAACACCAAATTTTCCCA
The DNA here is from genome assembly GCF_048564905.1 of Vicugna pacos. Classification (NCBI taxonomy): domain Eukaryota; kingdom Metazoa; phylum Chordata; class Mammalia; order Artiodactyla; family Camelidae; genus Vicugna; species Vicugna pacos. The sequence continues at coordinate 5,335,031 of NC_132994.1, read as the reverse complement.
TGCCATTTACTACACATCCTGCTCAATGAAATATGTTACAGTTCACATAATAATAAAATTTTGAAAAGAGATGCTATCTTGACAATAATGACACAGGAAAACCTCCTGCTTTACCAGTTAGGTTTCACAGTGCTCTTATTCTGAGGACTACCCCGTGTGCGCCAAGTGGGGAAGGTATATCTGAACATGACATCACAGTCCTGTTTGTACATTTGGGAAATACCACCCTTAGGCCCGGACATGCATGGCACTGCTTAAGGATCCCCAGGGTAGGTCTTCCAGGGCCTTAGAGTGTCTCGCTCAATATTTTCTCAGCCCCATCGGGTGGCTTAGACCAACTGGAGCTGGAGGTGTCAGCAGAGAGGGGTGTCCTGAGATCAGATCTTGGCCTGTTTTGGTCTTACTGAAAAAGAGTCTCTCTCATGAAATTTCCAAAATCCCTTCCAGTGACTAGGACCAGCCTGGATTCTCCAAGGCCTTAAAGGTTGCCATGGGCATCAGAATGGTCTTGCTGCTAATGCACTAGTAGACTGAATTGACTTTTGCTCCAAATCCTATTAGAAGGCAAGGGAAAGATGCTTCAGTGCTGGTGAGCAGCTTACAGGGTGTATTTGTGTTGCTTTTCAGCTGTGTCATTATAAATAGCATTTTCTTTCTCTTTTCACCTTTGTTATTGTCCTTACAAAGTCAGACATAAATGTGTTGGAAAAATGAGTGAACAGATTAATAATAGGGAGCTTTTAAGTGCAAGCTACCTCTAGTCTCACCACTCACCACCTATCATGAGCCTTCACTTACATGATGTAGAAAACCAGAGCCTCATATATAAATGAGGAAAATATATACATATATATACTAGAAAAAAATGAAATCATATAGATATAGTTTTGAAACTTTTTGTAAGTCAACATTTTTCAAACCTATGGAAATATTAGTGAATGGAAATCTATGTATTTTATTTGTATAACTTCTCAAATTCTGTTTCAGAATTTATTTAGCTTCCCACTGGGTGATTTCATTGCTTCTAAAGTGAGTAACATGTTGATAGACAATAAGGTGCATTTGTTTTTTGGTTCCTTTTGGCAATGCTAATACTGCTGTGAGTCAGAAAAGACATATTCACATATTTTCCGATGGAATTCTAAATAGATGTAAATATTTTGAATGTTTATTTAGAAATATGTATCAAAAGCCTTGAAAAACAAACCTCCCACCTTGGATTCAGCAATTATTTTTCAATAAACTTCTTCTCCACAAAAAGAATGGAAGAGGAAAAAGAATATAACTAAACTATGGGACAGAATACATTTCTTTTTTTTAACATTTTTTATTGATTTATAATCATTTTACAATGTTGTGTCAAATTCCAGTGTTCAGCACAATTTTTCAGTCATTCATGGACATATACACACTCATTGTCACATTTTTTTCTCTGTGATTTATCATAACATTTTGTGTATATTTCCCTGTGCTATACAGTGTAATCTTGTTTCTCTATTCTACAATTTTGAAATCCCAGTCTATCCCTTCCCACCCTCTACCCCCCTGGTAACCACAAGTCTGTACAGAATACATTTCTTGATGTTTAAAAGTACATGTAATAAAAATTAATTTTCTGAAGGAGCAGAGTATTTTGCTCCTGTACTTCAGATAGGTTACATAACAATACTTTGATGATTCCTTTAAATATATATTTAATTAAAGTTTAATTTTATGTGGGCAAAGAAAATAATAAGAAAGGATAAAAATTGATATGTGTCTAAATATATCATGTATGCCAAAATCAAATATACAACAGTAAAATGTTACCAAATTTTTGTTAACAGTGTACGATTCTTCCTTCTTTTAGGAACGTGAAGCAGATGTTTGAATCCATAAACAAAAATTGCAGTATTCTTTGTTCTATTTGAAGCTGACTGAAAAATTATATCTGATTTGGCAAATAATAAAGATGATAACTTTTGCATTCATGTAACTTATACTAAACCATTTTATGTAGAAAAATCTCCAGCTAAATAGTTTCTATAACATCTGAAACATCTAAATAGTTTCTATGGAAACCATGTCACATTTCACTATTAGAGCGTGACTAACTTGTTAACATCAGAAAATGTCTGCCAAATTTAAAAATATTTACCCATAACTATTATTAATTAGACTGATGGTCAGCAAAACCATAGAATAGTGACCCAACAACCTAAGGAAATTTCAAATGAGATTTTGACAATTTTGCAAAACTGGCACTCCAACTGCTTTTTGCATATGGACAGAATACAGATGCTTATAAAACGTGTGTGTGTGTGTGTGTGTATGTATAAAAATTGTGTGAGAATTTTAAATAAAAAACATTCATTGGCTTAGATGATACAAATGTAAGATCGACATGGTATTTCTAATTCAATTTTATAGTTACTACTGCGGTTTACAATATGATCATAAAGGAGTGTATGCAAAGGGCAGTTAATTATAATTCTTGAAAACATGTAGAAATGACTTGTTATTATCAAACTTTAAAGTGACATGAAGGACATAGAATTTTCACGATAAGTTCTGGACTTCTTGTTGCTTCGTCCTGTGGGAATTCCTGCTAGTCACTCAGTACATCCCCAATCAGTGTGGCAGTTCTTATCACTCCATGGTGTTTTTGTTATTGATTTATGACTTTAAAATCTGAATCTTAGACTTTTGGAACACATAAATGATCTAATTCAACACCAGCTCGAATAAGCGAGACAAGAAATTTAAGACGACAAAGAAAAAGACATAATTTTCTAAAACGAACAATATGTACTTTAGAGAAATGTGAATATTCCTTATATAATACTATATAACCTATTAATGAAAACAGATACGAAACTACATATTAAAAATAGGCAAGCCATGAGATAGAAAATGTGCCTCATTAACAGAAAACAGGAGTTCAGTTTTGGTAGTTTTCAGGTAACTGTGAGCTGAAACAAAAAAATGACATGTTAGTTTACATCCACCTGACTGGCAAACATTTAAGCACCATGCAAACTTTATAAAAATGCAGGAAAAATAGAAATTCTCACACTTTCTTAGTGGAAATCTGAGATGAGGCATGCAACATTTTTGAAAGTGATCTGACATTCTTTTGTCATAAAAATAAACATTACTTTAAAATATACTCCATTAGCTATGCAATTCATATATTCACACAAAAAATGCACAATGATAAAATGAGTGAACCAGATATTAATTTGCAAATGTCTATAGTGGCAAAGACCAGAAACAATCTAAATATTCAGGGAGAGAAAAATAGCTAAACAATTTGGGCATGGATATGCTACATGATATTTTGCAGGTATGAAAAAAGTTTGAGTTTAATATATATCTGTTGAGGTGAATAGTTGTCTAGAATATATTTTTTAGGAAAGAAAAGAGAAGTAAAGAGTAAACATTTTTGTATAACCCCACTTTTGGGGGAAAGAGACAAATGCAAAGGACTATATAAAGCATAAATGATTTTATTCTGCGTATTTTGAACTAGAATGGTGTATGATGAGGATAATGGTACCTGGATGAGAACACTAATATTTTCTATATTTTAATATATAAGGGAAAAGATATTAAAATCAGTGATTCCAGAGAGTAGAGATTCTACCTTAGTTATGACATGATTATGACTTGGATCAAATTATTTTATGTCTTCTTGCTACAAAATCTTTGGAAATGCTAACCAATTGGTAATTAGCTTAGAATATAGCAGAGCATCTCCAAAATAAAAAGTGCCACCAATTTTAAGGGAGATGAAAGGGAAGGGAATTGTGAGCTGATTCTCTCACCCACTGATTTGAGGCAGAGAATTGCATGTGAATTGTCCCATGAGGACCAGAGGAATGATATCTGAATTTAAATCATCAGATAAAGATATTGGAATTTAAATCATCACATAAAGCTTTGACCAGGAAAGGTACATATTGGGGGAAAGATAGGCCTAGAACAAGATCTGCCCACAGATACAGGGACATGTATGAACTATGTTCATTTCTGCCAGGCTCTTCTGGGTTTAACACCCCTGTACTGTCCCACTGTGGATTTAAAATTATAATTTGCATGATGTATAATGTTATCACAAATTCCTCAAGCCAGCGTATTATTGCAACATGAGTGTCTCTAGTGATGCCTTATCAACTCAGCTAAAGCAAATATAAATTTAAATGTTCATATCTAAGATGAAGATTCCATTCTTCCTTTTCTTGTTATGATAATAGGAGAAATTAATTTATCAAAACCTGGGAACATGTTCAGAAGTATTTAGAGGATAAGCAAACTCCTATTTAAATAAACATATAAAGTAATATAAAAATAAGGTAATAAAAGATGATTGAAGACTGGAAAATCTATTTCTCATTCTCATTGTATTGTCACTCAGGAAAGAGGCAAATTAAAAATAAGGAAGTCAAGAAGAAAGCTTTCAAAGAAGTTGAAATAGATGGTTTTAAAGAAATCTATTTATATTTAAAATATATACTGATCTATATAAGATTCATAAAATCTTAAAATTCATAAGATTCATAAAGGAACTTTGATTTAAAATATTTAAAATTATACATCTGAGGCAAAATAATTTCTCTTATATGTAAAAATAGGGCTAAGGTTATGAACGAATCAAACTAGGAATTTTTCACTGTATTTAAATTTCCTTCAAAACCCCTACCCTTTCATGCTTGGCACCTGATGTTTCCATGACTTAATGGGGAAAGGAAAGAATCTTGAACTTGAATTCTTTCATTATTCTGTCCTTCAAATTGCTATTGTATTTCCTTATCTCTGTATTCCAGGGCAAAGCTATCTTTTCTCTTGAAGAAGGCGAATCTTCTGAACTACTGGCGCTTTACTCTTGATATTTCCCCACAAATTATTTCCTTGATTACATTTGTGCCCCCCACAGTTTGCGCCATGCACAACTCAAAGCAAGCTCTCATTGAGTTGCTATGGAACTGAGCTGATTTCGTTTTTCAAAAACAGAAAGCTATGCCAGCAAAGATGATGGCAGATTTGAAGCTAGAGTTTAAAAAATTGCAAAGGATAAATCAGCAAACTCTTAGCTGCAGAATAAAAAGATTAAAGGATATCTCTCCATAAACTGATAAACTGTAGTAGTCGTTTTTGTGTCAAAGGGAAGATATTGCACAAAATACTATCCTATCATCCATAACTCACCACTGATTCATGTAACATAATGCATGTTCACAGAAAAGAACAAATTCGAGGTAAATGAGTAACAAATATATTGGTATAACATGTATATAGGATGCCAAAGGAAACTTTTTTTTGATTGCTAGCATATGGCAACATTTTCTGATTTAAAGTTGTGTCCAGTGTGCCTATATTTCAGATAGATGCCTGGGCACTCACATCATTTATCTTATTCACCAGTCAGTTTATAAACACATGCTTGGATTTGTACACATAAGCCCTGAACCTCACTGCTCTTTGTCCTACTGCCTGGCCAATATTCGGGGAGACAGGTGGGCAGCGTGGCCCCTGTGACAGACTAGCCACACATAGCGGCGTAGATGCAGGCTTCATCTACAGCACTGAACGGCAGGGTTCATCGCTTCTTCTCAAACGCTGTGTTTTGACTGCATTGTCCTTAGTAAAAGATGTAACCTTTATTTTCCCAGGTCTGTAAAATGTTTTATGTCATTGAGGGCAATTATTTTTGGAAACTATTGATGACACAGTTTCTGACACACTAAAAGCAGTTGGTATAAACGAATATTAGTCCTGAGAGGCAGCATCACAGACTCCTTCAGTGATGTTGTTTTGTAAGCTTTGGTGACGGTGGTCATCCCACCATTGAAAATGGTCTTCTGTTTTTAGGTTTTTAAGACGAGCAAATAAGGCATTTATAATTCTTCAGAGTTATTTTACTGCCAGTTGGATGACAGTGACAATTCCTGAAACAGCAGCTTTAGGTAAAACTTTCTTGTTGCTTACTCTGTATATGCAGTGGAGAGTGTTTTGGCTGAATGCTGAAAAAAGATGCTTTCAAATGTGTCATTTTGTATCAGTTTTGGTGAAATGTTTACCTTGAGCTACCTTTTCTACTGGTATAAAAATTATGTCAAGTCTACTAGAACACTATGCTTGTATCCTATACAGGATACAGATAGTACAATAGAATTAATACGCAATAAAAACCTATAGTTGTTTACAATATAATTAAATTTGTTTGAATTAATCTTACAGTTTTAACATGTTAATCTTACAATTTTAACATATTCTAAATTTTTTATCAAAATATTAAGACTTTCTTGTATCTTTATCTTTGAAAGGATTTTTGTGTTATATACTTCCCACCTATATACCAGCGGTATTTAAAACACCATGTTTATTTCTAGTTATGTGACATTTATTTTAGGTTTAGTAGATAATTTCAGCATATGAAGAGTTTATGATTCATCACTATATTCTAGAAATTTGTATTAGTCTAAATTTCCCCCAATTAAAAAACATTTTAAAAAATATTTTGACAAGTCATTAGCATTTTCCATGAGTGTTTTTTATAATGTGAAATATGTCTTAAATGCCTATTACATGTTTATGCTGACAAATCTTTCATTATACGAACATCTCCTATACTAAGCTTTTTGGATTTCTTTCCTAATTCTTTGATACCAAATCAGATAATATATATGGTGTGGTTTGAGAGAACGTAAATTATTCATAAGCAAAGTATTTTATTAGAAAAGGAAAAAAATCACAACTTCTTTCTGAAACTAAAGATTTTCAATTTAAATATAAATGTGAATTCTGAGTAGCAGGAACAGTTGGAAGACTTTGGGTCATACTGCCCGGACTGAATGATACGGATTTGATTTATCAATTTCTATGTACATGAGTGCTTATTTTTATTTAAATTACACATTTACAGGCTTAAGGATTTTCCTTTGTTTTTCCCCACTCCATTTGAAAAGTCATTATTTATCAATATATGTACTGCATCCTTCTTTTGTAGATTCAAAATATCTGCAGGTGCATTAAAGACTCAGAAATCCTATGGGATGCTTTGTTTAAATGATAAATTTTCAACACTGATTTCCTCATATAAAATGTTCCTCAAAATTTTGGGAAATACTCTCCTAAAATATTGTAATACCAGCAAGTAGTCTGTTTTTGGTGTTCGTGTGTAGCAACTTTTAAGAACAAAAGACAGAATCAGAAAGAAACTAGCTCAGATCCTAGCTCCACCACTGACTGACCAGGACAAATCACTTCAATCTTCAATTTCTACCTTCATAAGATGATGGCAGTTAAGTCCTACCAATAGAGATGTTGAAAAGATACGATGAAAATGTGTTCAAGTCCCTTGGAACAGTACAGGATCCGTTAACACTTAATACACAGCAACTACTGTGGATTTAGTTACTTTCTGATTTTGGTGAAGCTCTTTTCTTTCTAACAGTTATGGTCAATTTCTTAATGACAAAATGACCTGTGAAAATCCTTAAAAAAAAGCCTACTGTGAAAGGTAGCGATCACATGGGAAGTGATCTGGCTGTCAAGAGATTTCAGGGGTATTATTACCCACAGGGAATTCGCCATCATCAGGTATCACAGAGTCTGAAACATGACTGTTCCAGGGGACCAAGAACAGGTCCATCGAGCAAAGACAGTGGATGCTGTCGAAGTGCATGAGTCTGGTGAACAAAACCAAAAATCCCAACTCCACACAATTTACATAAAGAAGTATAGCTGGAGCATAATTGGGACATACATTTTAAAATACATATTTAATTCCCTCCCTTAAAGGTACACTCATCAAATAAGCATGAAATCAAAACAGAAAACTTATTGAATTCACTTAATTAATTATATGCCAGGAAGTGGGCTAGGCACTAGTTATATGATTCAAAACATAATCACTTTAGATTGAGTGGTCTTTTATAGTCATTTCTAACAATGGAAATTGCCTTGCCAATGGCTCCAAAACACATTTAATTAATTTAAATAATTTAAATGTAGTTTAGTTTGAGTAATTTAGGTGGACATCTCAAAGATTTGCCTTTCATAGTCTCTATTTCGTATTTTTCTAAAACTGCCTAACCCGTCTCGTGGCTGGTGCATCTCATATTTTTCTTTAGGTGTTTAATACTTTAAATCAAGTTCTGTTCTGTCATCTCATCTCTGTAATCTTGAGCTTACAGTTGTGCTTTGACTACCAAACATCAAGCACACAGGCCCGATATTACAGAAGATATGAGTTCCCTTTCCCAAGATTAGCGAGATACCTCACCATAACCTCATTGCCAACATTGTCTCTGTTGTCAAAATGTAAAACAACTAAAGGCTCTCCAAAAAGGGGAAAAAAAAAAAAGAAAACTGAAACACCATTTTTGCATGAAGAAGCTTATATTTTAAAAAGAATTGATAGTAAATAGGTAGATAATAAATTACTTCGGCAAAACTAAGAAAGAAGATGCATGAATGACTAAGCGATTATCTGAGAATGCATACGATTTATGTAAACTCAAGTTCAATAAACACAGTGTAAGTGTATTTTGCACAGAGTAAACTAAAATGTGTGTTGTGAGCGTATACATATATGGAAATTGGGATTTTCCTATTTAGTTCCCACTTATTATTGAAAAACTGTCTATAGGATGTGGAAAGCCAAAGATTGACTATGTCCGATACTCCAAATTTTCTAGTCTTATTTGAAATACAAAGTATATAATTCCTGTCTTTGTTGTAACAGAAAAATACATCCTCTACCTTTTAGAGAATAATTTCATTCCAGTGTTCTCATAGAAAATACATTCGCCTCAGCAAGAGTTTTATATGAAAGTTGCTGCACAGCTGATCACCCTTCTCCCTCTGAGTCAATTATTTTAAAATTTTCAATCTGGGCTTAGGTTTAGGCTTAGTCATTGCACCAATGGGATTTTCTACAGGGTTTGTAATGACCTGTACTTGTGCTGAGGCGTCTCAGGCAACTTTGATTCTGCTTGCTCTATTGCTGCATTTGATTTTAGAGACCCCTGAGGACTGAACGACCACTTCTCCCGCCATGGGCAACTTTGGAATTGCAGTCCAACATGCCTTGGCCCAGTGACTGTGTTGGACACACGCATTAGCAGAGTGTTCCTCTTAGGGTTCTGAATGCCGGTCCTCTCTAACACAGAGAATGAAAGCTACCTCGTCTAAATAAATACCCTTAGGATGACTTGGGTTAGTATTGTTCAGAGGATAGAATTGCTGCACCTCTCTGTAGCCTCTTTGCCAGATGGGCAACTGCCTATTCTTATGCTTGGTTGGTAAATAAATTGCTGATGTTTTCATAGTAAAATCCTAAAGGTTATGTTAGATCACACTTTTATGATGCACCTCAGTGCAAAACATCTGTTTCCTAATTTACTCTCAATCACCAAAGATATAAAGAATGTTGTTAAGTTTCTGCTTCGTTCTGACTCATTGGCTTATTGATGAGAGTGGGTTCGCATATCTGTAAGCAATGCCTTGCAGTGAGAAACAGAGCTCAGAAGGCAGTGGAGGTAAAAGGAGCTACCAAACAAGAAGCCCTGGTTTCACAATCGCCCTTATGGATTTTGTTCAGTATCTTCCCTCTTGGCTGGCTGTTCAATACCTATAGTTCTGGACTGGCTGTCCTTTTTTTTTCTTCATCTGCTCTTCCGTGTGCCCATGGAATAATAGAGCCATTCATCACTTCTTGCTAGGTGATACCTTTGGGAGGATAAACAAAATTACAGAGCTCCTAGGCAAAGATAAAGCTCCACATTTTCACACAATTTGATCCATCTCTATTGATATTTTCTGGGATTGTTTTCCATGATTTTCTCAGCCTAGAAATTCTCTTTGGGCAATCTAAAGTCAGACCTCAAAGGAAGGCTTGTGGGGTTCACTGTGACCTGGTCCCTGCCTTTCTCTTTAACTCTAGCTCTGTCACCCCTCCTCACTCACCGCATGCTCTGTCAAAGCCAAACTAAGTGTAGTTTTAAGAATATAATGTGTTACTGCTCACCGCCATGCTATTTTCTTGAACTTTGCCATTTACACTTAGGTCAATTTATAGGAAGCGCACATGAATTCCACAGTATCAGTATATAAGGTCCTTACTCCATTACGTTCACCAGAATATTGGTCTGTTTCTTTCTCTACACTAACTTTTAAAAGCAATGTTTTCCTTTTGATGTCTATAATTCTGACTTCGGGCCTCTAATAGTGTGATCAGTAGTTATTCTCCCCTTTTTCGGTTAAAACTGGCTCTTGAGATGTCTGTTTTTCAGATAAAGTAAAATGATTGCTAACTTAGTTTCAAATACAGTTACATTTTAAAATATATATATATATAATTAAAAAATATAAATGTGTCACTTATTCATCCATCCATTCATCCACTAATTAATCTTAAATGGCAGTTTAGGTGGGAATAAATAAAAAGACAAGATTTTTTGGACATTGAAAGAATACTCAGGAGTCTGTCACATCACTCACCTACACATAATTCTGACTTTATTTGAAATTTCAGCAACTCCACTTGTATTTTGCATTTCATTGTTTCTTTTTATTGTAGCTTTTTTTTAACATTTTTTATTGATTTATAATCATTTTACAATGTTGTGTCAAATTCCAGTGTTCAGCACAATTTTTAAGTCATTCATGGACATATACACACTCATTGTCACATTTTTTTCTCTGTGATTTATCATAACATTTTGTGTATATTTCCCTGTGCTATACAGTGTAATCTTGTTTATCTATTCTACAGTTTTGAAATCCCAGTCTATCTCTTCCCACCCTCTACCCCCCTGGTAACCACAAGTCTGTATTCTCTGTCCATGAGTCTTTAGATTCCACATATGAGCGATCTCATATGGTATTTTTCTTTCTCTTTCTGGCTTACTTCACTTAGAATGACATTCTCTAGGAGCATCCACGTTGCTGCAAATGGTGTTATGTTGTCGGTTTTTATGGCTGAGTAGTATTCCATTGTATAAATATACCACCTCTTCTTTATCCAGTCACCTATTGATGGACATTTAGGCTGTTTCCATGTTTTGGCCATTGTAAATAGTGCTGCTGTGAACATTGGAGTGCAGGTGTCATCCTGAAGTAGATTTCCTTCTAGGTACAAGCCCAGGAGTGGGATTCCTGGGTCATATGGTAAGTCTATTCCTAGTCTTTTGAGGAATCTCCACACTGTTTTCCATAGTGGTTGCACCAAACTGCATTCCCACCAGCAGTGTAGGAGGGTTCCCCTTTCTCCACAGCCTCTCCAGCATTTGTCATTTTTGGATTTTTGAATGACGGCATTTCATTGTTTCTTGCATTATCATGAACATGAGTTCTGAAATAATTCCTTCTTTCGCCAGAAACATAAATTTCTTCTCAATTGGATTATTCCCCTAAATATATATGTTCTAATAATTCACATTAATTTTTTAAAACTCCCTTGATTTCACATACCCATTTATTGGCTCATTCCTCTGCTCCTCTTCATAGGAAACATATGCACATTTTCCCCCCATCTCCACAAATACCAATCACTCAAGCCAACATGATCATTTATCAAGAATTCTTCAATGACTTCATAATTTATATGTATGCATTTATTTTTATCATTCCGTCTTCCACTCACCATTCCTTGTGAACTTTTAAAAATGTAAACCAAATCATGTCATTTTCTTATTTAATACCCTTCAAGGGTTTCTATCACTCTTAAAATAAGACCTAAGTAATTTACCCAGAACTAAATCTGTACATGACTTTGATCTTTTCAATTTCCCCCTGAACTCCTCCCACTATAATCAAAGCTGTGATGTCGCACCCAGATCCATTTCTCCAGCTGCTGCCCTTATCCCCCAGCTCAGGTAAGCATTGACCGCTATGGGTTTACAGATCTACCTTCCTTTATGTAATAGCCTTCAGGTAATGTGAGCCATCTGAGCAGGAAAGTTAGGACCTCCCGGTGGATGGTTCCCTCAACCAGTGACTAATGAAACTTGACATAATTGATCAGCTCCATTGCTTCAAGGGGATGTGAAACTTCACCCTGTTGTTCATGGTTCAGAGCCCACATACTTGCTCAGTGTTCCCCCTTCTCTACCCTACATCACCCTGCCCTTTACAGGTAACTATTAACTGGTAGTGTGCATCCTCCAAAAAAATCATGCACAAGTTCTTCCAGGAACCCAAACTAAGACACTCACTCTCACTGTGTTTGATCACATGCCTTCTTTCCTCTGGATCCACATCATCCTATATAAAGACCTCTGCCCCAGCTGTTCTTCCAGTGGGATCTGCTTTTTACTCCCCACATTCCATGACATCGTAGTGTTGTGTTTAAATCACAGTTTAGTTTGTTTATACTTTGGGTTGTTTTTTGAAAAAGTGTCTTTGTTTCAATTTACTGACTGTGTTCCTTGCTGAAACACGAGCTGCATTAGAGCAGGGATTTTCTTGTCTTTTTTTCTCAGCAATCTATCTACAAAACTCAAAGGAATACCTGTCTGACACACATGACATGTTCAGTCAATATCTTGTGCGAAAGGATGCCTATGAAACAGGAGGGAATCCACAGATTCAGTGCACACGACTGGTTGCCCAGTGTGTGAAACCTTCTCTATTGGCCTGGTGATGCCACACTCTCCTGTTTTTTCCCCAAAATCTTTAGCTACTGCTTTCAGACTCATTTAAGTAGCCAAATAAACCTATGGTCACAGTGAAGAATTTGTGTATCCATTTCGCAGGCTGCCCTGCAGTGTTCCTCATAAGTCACTTCTCTACTTTTCCATCCTGTTTCAGTTTGAAAATCTTTTGAGAGAGAGGTAATATGGGCCATACACAATGGATATGATGGATGAGGCCTGTAGATTGCATTTTACTCTTGAAAATTTTTAAGAGAGGTGAACATTTGCCAACACCTCATCTTGAGAGAAGGGAATCTTTATAGATTTTGCCATTGCACACTGTATTAGTCAGGGTTCTAGAGAAATAGAAGCAATAGTTATCCATCTGTCAGTATCTATCTATCTATCTATTTGTTTATTTATCATCTATCTATAAATAATTGTCTATCATCATCTTCCTATGGTCTATCTCTATCTATCTACCTATCTATCTATCTATCTATCTATCTATCTATCTACCTATAGAGAGAGTTATTATAAGGAATTGGTTCCTGAGATTATGCAGGTTGAGAATTCCCATCATATGCAGTTGACAAGTTGCAGACCAGGAGAGATGATGGTGTAGTTCCAGCCTGGAAGCCAGAGGGCTTGACAACCAAGAACAAAAGATTCAATTCAAATCCGAAGACAGGAAGGAGCTGATGTCCTAGCTCACAGAATCAGGCAGAAGGAATTCCCTTACTCATAGGCCTTTTTATTCGATTCAGACTTTGAGCTGAGAAGATGTGGGCCACCACATCTCAGTAAAGCAGATTGTTTTCTCGGTAGAACACTCTGCTTTGCTTAGGCTACTGATTCAAATGTTAATCTAATCCAAAGCATCCTGAGACGCATGCCCCAGATAAGATTAACCACTCACAAATTTTCAGAAATTCTAGCATTTTTAGATTTAAAGTCAGTCATGGACTTTTATAAATATAATGTTAGCAAATTTATATAGATATATACATTTAACTATTTACACACACACATCCCCTACCTCCCGTACCCTATCTTTTGAGTAGAGAAAGGAGAACAAGAAACATTTAATAGATCTTTAACACAAGGCCAAATAGCCAAAATTTGACTACAAAGCACCTTCTTATGTTAGAGATGTAAGTATATTAAGATTCAAATTGTTGTTTATAGTATGTTAATTTCCTCATCATTATTGAATTTTTATTCTCTCTGTTGATTACTTTTGAAGAGTTCTAAAATTTGAGCAATGTGTGCTTTAGTCTGTCTACATAGCAAGATGGGAGCCTGAAATCTGATGAGAATTTGGAAAACTTAAGTATCCTGTTTACTCCTGAATTTTAAAACTAAATGAGGCTTTCTTTTAACTTTCTTTAGGACATATATGCCTTGTTCAGAGATGTTAGGCAGATTATTTATGGCATATTATAAATTTTTATGCATTTAAGGTATTCTTAACATCATTTAGTGGATTCTTTTCCATAGAAAAGGCATTCATGCTACAATTTACTTCTTACCAGAAGAAAGATGTTTTGATTTCAGTATAATGTTATACATTTTAGCAACACAACTTCAATATTCAAAACATATTTACATTCTATCATGAAACATAATTTCACATGGGAAAGTCACACTGCTGTTCTGCCCACACTTGTGAAACATTACAATACAACATGCTGTTTTAATATATCCAAAATTAATGTGCTGTGAAGCATTTACATAAAATGCAAAGAACAGAGTATAGATGTCCCCCCAAATTATGCATATATACAATTATTTTATCACCTGACAATCATACTGCTTTACTTTTGTTTTCCTTAATAATCTAGGGAGCGGAAGTGACCCTTTCTTAAGCAGCAATAATTTTCTGTCAAACCCTTACCGTACATAAGCTAATAGACTCTTACATTTTCTATGGAAATATTGCCATTTCTACCTAATCATCACCAAAACCATAAATCTTCCAATGTTACAGAGTTAAGAATGGGATGGAAATAGGCTTGCTGAAATAATGCCTCACACCAACGGGACAAATTCTCCTTTGTATGAAATACAGAAACTTTTTTCCTCAAAAGCAGACGTATTTTAAATTACAACTACCTATGTTGATGAATATCCCATGAAGTTCTGGATGATTATATCCATTTAATGTCTCATGTAGTAATGAATTAATACCAATATATTAAATGGCATGACTGAGATAATTTGACTCTTAAGTAGCCCTGCTCATAGAGCGTTTTCTTAATAAGAGATCATCTGTTTTATCTCAATTGTCTGACAAATATGAATGATTTCCAGGCTGGAGTGACTAAAATGACTTTCATCCATTTTAAAATTAATGAATTCTATTCTATTCTATTGGTGCAAGAGATTTACATTCAGTGTAGAGCTGATGTAAGATGAGGAGACTTTATTAACATAGATCTGAGTAGTGGGAAAATCAAAAGAAAGAAGGAAAGATAAGGTCTCTTGTGAGAAGATGCCACCTTGGTCAGAGCTTAAAGAACTTTAGCTGTGGAATAAATTATGTGGAAATAGCTGAGAATCCATTTTGGGTGCCTAGATAAGCCAAGTGTTTACTTCCATGTGTCCCCATTTCCCCACAATGCCTTAAGTTGAAGACACAGTGAAATCTTAGAAGTTCCACTTTCAGTAAACCCAAGAGGAGCGTCACCTAGGAAACCAGGTATCTGCATTCTGTCTCTAACCAGCTCTGGGCCTCTTGCCAGTCATGTAACCTCTCTGGGCCACATCAGTTCACATGGTCTTTTATTTTTAAATTAGACCAAAAGGAATGCGATAACAAATTATGGTTACAGTGTGAAGATTCCAAGAATTGCTGGTAAATAATGCAACACTTACTTGGGATCCTTAAAGTCTGGGAAGTGCTGGTCATTTCCACTCTCTTCGTTCAGTAAGGCCCTGCTAGTGCTTATCAACCCTTCAGGTCAGGTAGATGCTGTAATTACCTTCTGCGGTGCCAAACAGTGAAGGTGAATACAAGCAGAGATGCTTTAAAAAGTGTCAGTTTACCAATAGCTAGAGTCACAAACCTTATTTATATAATTTTAAGTCACCATCATTTTACAGCGTAGAAAACTATGTTATGAAAGTTCTGCAAAATGACTCAGCTACACATCACAAAATATGTACATTCAATCTGAATATGCCTTATTTAATCATTCTTTAAAGAGGAAAAATAAACCAAAATGTATATTCTGAAACATTTCTTAAGTAACCAATTATATTTTAACATAACATAAAGGAATGCTTCCAACTATCTTAAGAAAAGAGTGATTGTTAGTGGACAAATGCAGAGGTTTTTCTTTAGAAAACACACTCTGTATAGCAAGGTCGCCAAGGCACTAAAACCAAGAGCAAGGAAGCAAGGCAAATGGTATAGCCACTTTAAAAGAGAATTTGGTGGTTTCTTAGACTATAAACACCATAGAATTGGGCAGTGATACTTTTTGGTATTTATGCAAAGGGATTAAAACTTTATCCTCACCCAAAAACCTGCTCACAATGTTTGTATCAGCTTTACTTATAACTGCCTAAACTTGGAAGCAACCAAGATGTCCTTCAATGGGTGAATGGATAAACTGTGGTATATCCAGACAATGGAATATTATTTAGTTTTAAAAAGAAGTCAGCTACCGAGTCACGACATGGAGGAAATGTAGATGCTTATTATTAAGTGAAAGAAGCCAATCTGAACAAATGCATGCTGTATGATTCGAACTATGCAACATTCTGGAAAAGACAAAACTGCAGAGACAGTTAAAAAACCAGTGGTTTCTGGGAGTTGGGAGGGAGGGGATAAATAGCAAAGCACAGCATTTTTATGGCAATGAAATATTCGGTACATGTATGTACTATAGAACGACGTAGACCTTACAAGGTTTAGATTTTTCTAAGGTTTAAGCTCATCTGCAGTTTACTTTAGTAAACTTTGAAGTGAATTAAAATTCTACTTTTTTTTTTCAAAAATGCTTCAGTATCATTTATTGAGTAATTTTTCCTTCCATTAATTGGTAACCCAGAATCACGAGGGGCTTAAAAATATCGTCAATGATTTTCTGAAGGCAATTTTGTGTTTGTTCTGTATAATTCATTTGTGTTATTTCTGTTGTTAATAGTGATATATTGATGTGTTCAACCAAAGATCCGTATGTGGAAACATTGCAATTGCATATGGTTCCATTGGGGATCTTTGTTTGACCTTTAATTATGAGACAGGAGGGAAGGGGACAGGGCAGAGACATTAAAAGAATGACTCAGCACTTAGCACCAAGATGGTGGAAGATTCAACTCTCAGTAGAGTTCGAGCTTTAAGATACACTCACTGACGTACAATAGCTGCTAAATGGCCCTCCCACAGGTGCCAGGACAGTTTTAAGGCTGATCATAAAAGGTCAGGGTAGGTGATGGGAATCCCTGCCCCTTCCCCAGAGTAGTTGGACTAATCCTCCCACTTGTTAGCATATGAAGCTATGGAGCCCAGAAAAACTAGCAACACTGTGCCTCGTGCCCACTCTCCCTTCTGAGTGAGATGGACTGCACTCTGTCCATGGAGCATCTACGTTTACTTTGAACTAAGCACCCAACCCTCATACCTTGTGGCCTTTCTCTTGCCGTTTGCAACAGTCTGAACTCTGTCTATGTAGTATGTATCTCTCTGAATAAATCTACCTTTATTCAGCTGTGGCTGGCTCTTCAATTCTTTCCTGTGCAAAGCCAAGGACCCTTGGTGGGGTGTGTCCCGGGGGCTCAACCAAGACTTGGGGCATGGCCATCCCCTCACCCTACATTTTTCCTGTATCAGTTACATCTAATATTCACCTGCATTATTTTCATTCTGATAAAACCATATTCCTGACTGATACTCTTCCCAGATGGTCTTGTGCTCGTGCTTCCAGATTGGATGCACCACGTCACATAAAAACTCCTGAAACCGAAGTGGCATTGGCCCCCTCGAATGCTTTCATTACCAGCAAACACACAGCGCATGGATGGCACAGGGCTTCTCTGCCAAAAATTAGCACGCAATGTTTCTCCCATCCCAGTTCAGTTCAACAGTTTAACTCTGTAATCCTCCATAACTGACGCTGCTGCTTGACTCCATGGCGTTCATTTTAATATATTAAAAAAAACAACATTAACAAATGCACATAGACACACACGACAGAAACAGGCGAACAGACAAGAAAATTCTACACAATTGGTGCACAAATAAGGATCTAATAGGTACACATGTGAAGTAGTGTCTTAAAACGAATGCACCTCTTTCAGAAATTACTTATTAGGAAAAGATATGGGGGAATTTAAAGGATGTGGAATGTAACTTACAGATTTTGGCTGTGAAAGCTTGGGGACGTTTGTAAGATAGCCACATTTTAGTAACCCATATCTTTTGTGAGATTAAATCTGTCTGCTGGGACTATTTCTGCATGGATAGAATACAGAGTATTGCAAACTTTGGTGAAGATCAAGCTATCTTTATTAAAGTATTTATCATTTTTACAGCTGAAATTGGTATTAATATTTCAACAAACAACACCAGTGCGCCTTATCTTCTCTTTGTTGACTTTAGTTAAGCACTGTCAGCAGTAGGCTGTTTAGAACAGCTTGGCCTGTTCAAGCAGAATAATTCATCTTAAGATTTGAAGAAAAAAAAAAAGCTCACTTAAAATGTGCAGTTGGGAGTACTCCAAAGCAGAAACACAAACTCAGTCTGAAGAATGTAAAACTCAAGAAACTGGGTTGACAGTATTCTTTCCCAGCTTCGTGAAAACATTAAAAACCGAGGAAGGACTATTAACCCCATGGATGTATGTCAAATAAACATACAGACTGAATGTTTAGATTTTCTGTCATTCATCACATAGGATATTACAGAGAATTCAGTCAGAATTCACATGTTAAGATCTTTTTGAACAAAATATAACAGGAAAGAGATCAAAGAAACAGAGAGATCAATCCTTCAAATTCAGTAAATGCGACGGGATCTCATGATGTTTAAGCTAAGTATCACTTGAAGCTATGGACAGACCTAGTGACCAACCTCCATGGTTGAAAGTTAGAGTGACTATGAGATGAAATGGATTTAAGTGGACTACCCACTTTGAATTTACACATGTTAAGGCCTATTATAGAGCGAGATAAGTCATAATTAAAATTGTTTTTGCTACATGGCTGATTATAGCTTACAGAGTTGAATGGATCATTCAGGTCAAAAATCAGACTAAAGAAACAATGTTTAAACATTAATAAATATCCAAAACTTACACTCTTGGTTCACTACTGATAGTGGGGAAGGAAGAGAGAATATTTTTGCTTAATTAAACTCCGAAAGTTCGAATTGCGTATTTATGTAAATCAAGAAATGTTCTTATATGTCAAAAGAAAGACTCTATATTGTATTAACTAACAGAACATTAACATTGTGTAAAATTGTAGACTGTTAAGATCTAGAGTTTGTGATCATTTTTATACCATTCTTTACACTGATTCAGTGATTTGAGGATCATTCTTTAGCAGCATGAACACCAGTTAATCCTAAGAGATGTGCAGAGAAGCAGCACCCAGACAGCATCTGTTATGTGGGCCAGTCCTGTTCACTCGTGTGATCTCGGCTTGACCACTAGTCCTGAGCTGCAATTCGGGGTGAGGGCAGAAGGCATTTCATTTTGTCTGAATATATGGCCAGATTGTTTGAATAATTTTCAGAATGTTATATACATTTTTAACTTGATGTATGACAGGCTTACAGAAAAATTTACAAATAGTAAATGTCCATCTCTAAGAGTTACCAAAATGTGAATACATCAATGAGAACCACCAAAGTCAAGAAACAGAACACTGCCAACCTCCCAGAAGCCCCTCACCTGCCCTTTTGTAATCACTCTTTATGGCCAATTGTAATCACTATCCTGCTTTCTAGCAACATAGCTTTTTTTTTTTTAAACTTTATGTGAAAGGAAATACAGAGCATGTACTACTTTGTGACTGGCTGATCATATTTGTAAGAGCTATCCTTTATTTTATGAGCAGAAATTTTTCACTTGAATTATCATACAGATTTGAATTAATGGGCAATTGGATGGTTTTCCGGTGTTTCTAGCTAATATGATTTTTTTTCTTCCAACACTTCAAGTATTCCACTCACGCTCTTGCTTACATAGTTTCTGAGAAGGACCAATGTAGTTTTTATCCTTAGGTCTCTATGAAAAGGCATTTTTCTTTTTCTGTGGCTGATTTCAAGATTTTCCTTTTATCCTTGGAATTCTGCTGTTTGAATATGATGTACTTCCAGGCAGTTTTTTTTGGTTGGATTTTTGTTTGTTTTTCTTGTGATTTTTTTCTGTTGTTGTTTTGTCTTGTTTTGTTTTGGGGTATTTAACCTGCGTGGTGTTCTTTGAGCTTCCTGGATCTGAGGTTGAGTATCTGTCATTAATTTAGAAAATGTCTTGTTACTTCAGACATCTCTTGTGCTCTCTATCTCTTTTTCTTCTGAGATTACAACAATGCATGTTACACCTTATGAAATTGCCCCACAATTTTTGTACATTCTCTTCTGTTTTTAAACTCTTCATTTTTTTGCATTTCAGTTTATGAAATTTCTATTAATAAATTTTCAAGCCCAGTGATGCTCTTCTTTGGCATGTCCAGTGTACTGAGGAATCCATCCAGGGCATTCTTCACTTCTGTTATGGAGTACTTGATTCATAGAATTTTATTTTAATTCTTTCTTAAGAGTTTCTCTTTACTTGCATTGTCTATCTATTATTGAATTGCATGGTGTCTCATTTCCTAAATAGAACTCTTAATATATTAAGCTTATTTTTTTGTATGTTTCTTTAGTTTTTGTTTTTGTTTTAATTCCTGGTCTGATAATTTCAAAAGATCTGCCGTATCTGAGTCTGGTTTTGATGACTGATTTGTCTCTTTAGGCTGTGTTTTTACTTATGTTTTAGTATGTCTTATAATTGTTTTTTGAAAGCTGGATGTCACATGTCAACTAATAGGAACTGAAGTAAAAATGCCCTTCGTGTGAGCTTTTATTTTCATCTGGCTGGAAATTGGTCTGTGTTTAGGGTTTGCTGTAGTTGAAGGTGTCAGAGGCTTCAGTTCCCTTTATTTTTTCCTCTCCTTTTGTGTGAACCTCTCTGAAACATATCTTCTTAAAGAGAGGCTGAGCCTTAAAGATTTTCAGCTGTAATACACTGTCATTCTATTGGCGCTCTGCTGATGTGGGAAGTAGTCTATAATCCCATGACTCTTGTCTCCATCCTTCATCAGGGCTGTGTCTTTTAGCTCTGGCCTTTACAAGTGCTTCTCAGCCTTTTTCCCCAAATTGGTAAAGCAGGAAATCTAGAAGTGTATGAAGTTGAGTTACTTCCCTTTCTCTTGTAGAATAATGATGTGGTACTTGTGCTTGCTTAGGAAGACTTTGTAATGAGGAATTTTCCAGATAGATTTCAAAATGATCGTGTCTTCCCGGCCCCTGATAGGAAGATGAGGGTTTTTCTGACTCTTCTCAATGAGAAACTTCTGAGTTTCCTGGAGTCAAAACCCAGAGAAGTGTGGGGGCTCCCAAAGACTGTGGCCACCAAGAGTTTCCCATCTTCTACATTTCCCCTCCAGAAACCGACCAAACCTCCATCCTTTACAACACCAGCATATGGCTCCAGAAGCTTCTCCTGCAGGTAAGCACATTTCAGCTGTGTTTAGATTTTGGGATGGCAGCTTCCCCTGTGTCTTAATTCTCAGAAAAGTACTAGAAATATGTACTGACTTTTAGTTCTTTATCTGAATTTTGACTAGTCCTTTGCCCTCATTTTCCCATATCAAGGTCCATCAGTCTCCTACAGAAGCTGCACATGTATGAAGAATTTCTCTGTCACACATTTGTGAAGTTTCCTGTGTTTGTGGACTCCCGTGAATAGTTCCATAAATATGTGTATTTTAAAGTAAAAATATAAAATACCTCTATTTATTCACTTCTTTTAGGTTTCAAGGGAGAAATTCATCCACATGATCTAAAGCCATTTTGTGGCTATGTTATAAAGAGGAAGCAGTAGTTTCAATGTCTGCAAGAAAGCAGTACATTCACTTACTGCCATTGTTCTGGGATTCAACTTTTCTGTGCTTTTTGATTTTTTCTGTGTTTTGATACTCCTAATTCCTGAAAACTTGAGTTTGAATTTAAGAATCATGGAAATATTCGAAAACACCACTTACACTTATTTATCAAATTTAAAACAAAAGCAATATTTAAATGATAATACTTGATGCTTCCTAGTGTTCTATAAGTGGTCATCATGGTCAGCATCTACTTCTCTTCTTGTTTCAAAGATAAATAACCTAGTTACACTATATATAGTTGAACAGATTAGAATTCTTTTTTAAGTAGGATAGTAAGACTGATTCAGCTGGACAAAACTCTGCCAAGTTTTCATCGGGTATAATGTTAGCTGTGGATTTGTCATACATGACCTTTATCATATTGATATATGTTCCTTCTATACTACTTTGTTTAGAGTGTTTTTTATCATAAATGGATGTTGAATTTTATCAAACTTTACTGCATCTAATGAGATGATTATGTTTATGCTTTATTTTGTTAATATGATTTACCATGTTGATTGATTTGATGACGTTCAACCATTCTTGTATCCTTGGATTAAATCCCACGTGATTGTGGTGTGTGATTCTTTTAATGTATTGTAGGATTTTTTTTCTATTTTGTTGAATTTATACACACCAAGAATATTGGCCTATAATTTTCTTGTATATGTGTTTTGTTTTTTTTTTTTCTGGTTTTGGTATCTGGGTAATGTTGGCTTTGTCAAATGTATTTGGAAGGTTTTTCTCTCAATTTTTTGGAAGAGTTTGAGAGTCAGTTATTAAATCTTCCTTTAGAATTCATCAGTGCAGTCTGATCTTGGGCGTTTGTTTGCTGGGAGATTTTTTATTAATGTTTCAATCTCCTTATTAGTAATTGGTCTAGGCAGATTTTTTGTTTCTTCATGATTCAGTGTTGGAAAATGACATAGTTCTAGAAATTTATTCATTTCTTCCAGGTTGTCTAGTTTTTTGGTGTAAAACTGTCCATAGTGGTCTCTTGTTATCTCTGTATTTCTGTGCATTTGGACATAATTTCTCTTTCTTTATGACTTTATTCTCTGGATCCCTCTCTCTTTTATTCTGGATAGTCTCGCTAATGGCTTGTCAACTATGTTTACCTTTTCCAAAAATCACCTCTTAGTTTCCTTGATGTTTTCTGTTTCTTTGTCTCATTTATTTCCACTTTTATTTTTAGTATTTCCTCCCTTCTACAAATTTTGCACTTTACTTGCTCTTTTTCATCTGGTTCCTTTAGGTGAAAAATTAGATTGTTTATTTGGGACTTTTCTTATTTCTTGAGATAAGCCTGTATTGGGATGAAATTCTCTTTCAGAACTGCTTTTGCTGCAGTTTAGATATTTTGGTGTGTCATATTTCTGATGTCATTTATCTCTGGATCTTTTGATTTCTCCTTTGATTTCTTTAATGATCCATTGCTTATTCAGTAGATATTTGATCTCCACTTTTTTTTTTATTTTTTGTAGTTTTTTTCTCTTGTAATTAATTTTTAGTTTCATACCATTGTCATCAAAGAAGACAATTGATAGGATTTTAATCTTGTTTAAATTATTAAGAAGTTTGTTTTGTGACCTAACTTGCCATCTATCCTGGAGAATATTTCATGTACACTTAAGAAGAATGAAGATTCTTCTGGTTTGGGGTTGAATGCTCTGTCATATCTATTAAGTCAATCCATTTTTATATATGGTTTAAGTCTAATGTTTCTTATTGATCTGTCTTTGTCTATTGATTTATATTGGCCTAAATGGTCTCTACATGATGTAATTGGAAATTAAAGTCCTCTATTATTATTGTATTGCTATCAGTTTCTCCCTTTAAGTCCATTAGTATTTGCTTATGTGATTTCTTTTTGATTTTTGTGACTCTAGTATATGATTTTGATTTATGGTTACCCTGTTTTTCAAGTATGTTAACCCTTTACTATATCTGTTTACCTTAGACTGATAGTCATGTAGTCTTAAACATACCTTAAAAAGAATAAAGAAAAAAAATGAAAGAGAGAGAAAAAAATCTATATTTTCTTGCTCCCTTCTTCCACCTTTTATGATTTTGATATTCTTTAGTTTTATTTCTTTTTCTACATCTTCTTAGTCTATTCTCTTGCAACTCACTGTAGTTATCTCACTTACAATTATGGTTTTCTCATTTGTGTAGCTTCCTGTTTCTTTTCTATTTGGAGTAGACTTTTCAATATTTCTTTTAGGTATAGGTTTAGTATTGCTGAATTCTTTCAGCTTTTGCTTGTCTGTGAAATTATTTCTCTCTCCTTCTACTCTAAAGGACAGTCTTGCTGGATAGATTATCCTAGGTTGCAGCTTTTTCTCCTTCAGGACTTTGAATATATCTTGCCACTCCCTTCTGGCCAGCATTGTTTATGTAGACAAAAATCAACTGAAAGCCTTATGGGGGTTCCCTTGTAGCTAACTTTGTTTTTCTCTTGCTGTCTTTAGTATCATTTATTTATCTCTAGCCATCTTAATTATATTATGTCTTGGCGTAGATCTGTTTGGGTTCTTCTTGTTTGGGACCCTCTGTGTTTCCTGTAATTGGATATCCGTTTCCTTCTTTAGAAAGTTTTCAGTCATGATTTCTTGAAATACCTTTTCAATCCCCTTTTGTCTTTTGTCTCCTTCTGGGACCCCTATTATCCACAGGTTGGCATGCTTTTTATTATCCCATAGGTCCCTTATATTGCTTTCATTGGTTTTTACTTGGTTTTCTGCTTGCTGTTCTGATTGGGCGACTTCTGTTATCTTGTCTTCTAAGTCGTTTATTCATTCCTCTGCACTACATAGTCTGCCTTTGAGTGCCTTTCGCTTGGCTCTTATCTCAGCCATTGAGTTTCCTGCTTTGAATTGGCTCCTCTGTATAGGTTCTATTTCCTTTTTATAGTATTCTCTGTTTCTATTCATAGTCTCTCTTATTTCCTTCAGTGCTTTTATCACCCTCTTTTTGAAGTCATTATTTCATAGAATATTGAGGTCTATCTCATTGTTTATTCTTTCAGGGAACTTCTCTTTGTCTTTTAATTGGGAGTGGTTCCTCTGCTTCTTTATTTTACTTATATTTCTCTGGCTCTAGGATTTAGGATTCAGGTATCTACTGTGGTCTTGAAGGGCTTTTTTAAAAAGTTAAAGTGGGAGCATTCTTGTGCAGACTGTGTGCATCTAGTAGTTTTGTTGTGAGGCTTTTCTTGCTGTGGATGGTTGCCACATCTTTCTTCCATGTGTGTTGGCTGTTGTCCCTTTGATTGGGGGTGTGGTTGGTGTTGTGGTGATCAGGGTCTGCCCTGGTTGTTGCTGTTGAGTGGGGTCTCCTGTTTTGTTCTGTGGTTTTCACAGCTTTGACAGGGGCCACTCCTCTTTTGCTGGAATAAGACTTCTAAATACATTTCTGAGCTGTGGTGTGTGGTAGGCATACCACTTTAGCTGGGAAAAAGCGTCACTGTGTGTATCTCAGGAGGAGATGTCTACTGGGAAGTGCCCTCTGTGGTGTTGTCTGTCACTTGTTTTGAGGGCTTACGAAGTACTTTTTGTTGATACTGCCTTTATGCCCTCCTTAGCTGTGGGAATGTCAGCCACTCGTTCTGGTGTCCCCCAGGTTCTGAGCCCCAGGAACCACCAGTGCAGATCCACCAATGTCAGGCACTAGGCGCTGCCATAGCAAGTGTGCAGTCACACAGCTGGATCCTTGGTGCAACACAGGGTCACTGCAGACCGCAGTCCTGTCTCCGTGTCCAGTGCGGTATGCCAGCCTGCTTACCTGCTGCCCTTACTTGCCCCCACCAAGTACCAGAACTCTGCCCACCACCTGTTCGTCCCAGAGGTGTAGGTTCTCAAAGGTACCAGCAGAGAAAATCCACCCTCTCTGCCTGGGGCTGTAGAGAAATCTCAGTCCTGCCTATGAAATTGCAGGGCCCCGGGGTATGGATTCAGCTTTCAGCCCCCCTTTCATGCAGCAGTGATGGCTATGACCAAGCCCCACCTCTCTTCTTGAGAAAACACACCAACAACGGAGCCAAGCAGAGACAGGGGCTATGGTGCAGCTGTGCTGTACCCCTTCCCACCACAAACACCAGCAGTGATGCTTTCCGGGGGGTCCCAGGCTGTTACGTTCTGCACACACACCCAGCCAGAGCTCACACTGCCCTCCAGTCCCCTGAGGCTGCCTCTGTGCAGTGGGCTCCAGCCCTCTTCCCAGGCTCATCACTGATCTCCAGCATCCAGTCCTGGCTCATCCCCACTGGCTTACATCTAGGGCTGGGAAATACAGGGACCCTCCATGCCAGTTTCTCTTAGTTCTATCTGCCAGTCTCTGCTTCTGTCCCTGCTGACCTCCCTGCTGCAGAGGGGGCATCCCAGTGTGAGCGTGCCTCCCTTCCTTTGCCTCTCCTTCCCTGCCGGATGGGGCTTGCACCAATTTTCTTTTCCTTTTCTTTTTTTCTCTTACCAGATTTTGTGAGAATCCTCCTGTATTTCAAAGTGAGAAACACTCTGCCAGAGTTCAGTAGGTGTTCTGTGTGATTCAATGTGAATCTCTCTACTTTGACATCTTGGTACCTCCCTCCTACATCATTTTATATTATGTATCCTTTAACTTATTATTGGAATTTTAGTACATTTTTCTTTTAACTTCTATGTTTGCTTTATAAGTGATTGATTCACTGCCTTCATTACAAATTTATCTTTTCCAGTGAGATTTTTATTTTCATATGTTTTCTTACTAATTAGTGACTTTTTTAGTTTGAAGTCCCTTAACATATTTTTGTAGATTAGTTTAGTGGTGATGAACTCCTTTAGCTTTTGCTTATCTTGGAAACTTTTAATTTCTCCTTCAATTCTGAATGACAGTCTTGCTGCTTAGATAATTTTTTGGTTCAAAATTTAGTTTTGCTTTGTTTTGTTTTGTTTTGTTTTCCAGCACTTTGAATGTGTCTTTATACTTCCTTCCGGTCCCTGAGTTTTCTTCTGAGAAATCTGCTGATAGCTTTACGTGATTTTCCCTGTACATAACATTTTTCTTCTTTTTCTCTTGTTTTTAGAATTTCTTTGGCCCTAGTTTTTGTCATTTTATTTATAATAAGTTTTGATGTGGGTCTCTTCAGACTCATCTTATCTGAAATGCTCTGAACATCCTGGACCTGGTTGTCTATTTCCTTCCTCAGATTAGGTAAAGTTTCAGACAATATTCCATCAAATAATTTTTCCACTTTCTCTCTTCTCCTTCTGGGACTCTTATAATGTGAATGCCATTCTGCCTGATGTTGTCCCAAAGGTCCTTAAGGTATTTTTACTTTCAAATTTTATTTTCATTTTGCTGCTTTGTATGGGTTAGTTCCATTGCTTTGTCTTCTAACTCACTGATTCATTCATCTACTTCATCTAGTCTGGTGTTGACCCCCTCTAGTGTATTTTTTAGTTCAGTTATAACTTCTGTTCCGTATTTTTTTATCTCTTTATTTAAGATGTTTTTGTATTCATCTATTCTTTCCCTGCATTTAGTGAGCAACTCTATAACCAACACTTAAACTCTTTATTTTGCAGATTCCTTATCTCCATTTTGTTTAGTTCTTTTTCTATGGATTTCTGCAATTTTTTTTTCAGTTAGAACTATCCTCAGTCTCCTTATTTTGCCTTAATTTTTGTTTGTTTCTATGTGTTCAGTAAATCAGAATCTTCTCCCAGTCTTGAAGGAGAGTCCTTACATAGGAAATTTCCTGGGCAGCTTAGAAGCACAATCCCACTTACCCAACAGAGCCAGGTCCCCAAGGGATGTCCTCTCCATGGGTTGCCTGTACTCTCCTGTTGTAGCAGGACTGAGACTGCTGCTATGGTACACTAGTGGATGATGCCGGCTCCTTGGAAGAGCTGCACTGTTGAATGGGGTTGTTGCTTGGCCGGCTGTGGAACTTGGCCAAGGCACAGGGTGAACAGGGCTCTCAGCAGGGTACATCCGCTGGATCTAACAAGTTAAATGGAAATGTCCAAAATAGCACCCATCAGTGCTGATATTAGCAAGCGAGAGTGACATTACAAAAATGACTCCTGCCAGTGTCTCAGTCCCTGGGGAGTGTCCCAGTTGGTTCTTGCAGATACTTCAAGATGAGTAAGTGGGTCTTCTTTATCTATGGTTTGTGTGTTTTTCAATCTGGTATTTGTGTACTGCTTTTTGGGTCAAGTGAGTCTGCATGCAAGTCCTTTATTAGCAGGTTTTCTATTCTCTGTAGTTTTATATTTTTCCTGTATGCATTTCTCACTGATTTTCAAAATCAGGTGTTTTGGAGGCTTGTGATTTCTGTGCCAGATCTAAGGGTTGGGTGCCTGACGATCTAGGGATTGGAGCTCAGTCCTCAGGGAAATTAACCATACATTTGTGATCCTTCCTGACTATGGATTACCACAGCTGGGGTTTGGTTTTATCCTTGGTATGATTGTGTCTCTTCTCCTACTCGCCTCAATGCTTCCCTTTTACCATTTTCGTGAAAACTCTCTTCATCCAATTTTGCGGTTCCTTTCAGGGATAATTATTCCATATATAGTTGTAGATTTGCTGTGTCCATGGGAGGATGTGAGTTCAGGATTTTCTGATGCTACCATTTTGAACCTTCTCTTTGAAGCAGGTTATTACAAACTCTAAGTAACAGGATCCCCACAGGAATGTGAAGGTCAGGGTCACAGGAAGCGGGATTACTGGGGACGTGACAGAGCACCTTGCTGCAGGGAGGGCTGGTCTAAGGAAAGTGAAGCAGCTCCTGACCTCCTGACAGCAGCCTTTGCCCTCACTACCCCCAGGGCAGGTTTATTTCAATACAGTGGCTTTAACAGACACGTTCCACCATTGTTTAGGTTGTAATAAATTGGAAACATAAGCATGGTATTTGAATGAATGGTCTATTTGAAGAACTGATGAAAAGACAGACTAAAATGAGAATATCAAATGTGAAAATCCACATCTTGACATTATTAAAAACAAAGACAGCAGTAGATATTTTTAAATACTATGTGTGGACAGATATATATTCCCATTTAATCTCCAAATAAATTGTAATTATTTTCATTTTATTTTTACTGACGTGAAAGCTAAAATTGAAAGAGATATTTGAATCTTATACCAATTCTCTTGCCTGCTGTCTGGTGTAACCATAGCAATTTCAACATGCAAATAAAGCTTTCAGATTAATTTTATATTGCCTGTGATTTTTTTTTAACATCTAATAGAGTTTTCTGAAAGCAAACTATGAAATAATCTGGAAATTAAATACTTACCAGAATAATAATTATCATAAATGCTGCCAATCAATATCCTTTCCTTCACACGTGTCCCTTTCTTTAATACCAATCTGTAAATTGAACTACAAACATGACTCATTCAAAATGTATTTAGTAAGCAAATTATAGAAGACTTTATTGATTTATAAATTATTCATTATACTGAAATTCAATGGCATAAGCCTGTGTAAGGCTATAGAATCTTGAACTCTAATGAAATGCAAATAATATAGTTCAACACCTTCATTTTACTAATGAAGAAAATGACTGTTAAAGAAGTTATTTTCCATAGATTAAAGTTCCAGTTTGTATATTTGAGTATACACAAACACACGTAACTTTTCCCCTAATCTCAGAAGATGGTGAAATAACTCACAATATCTGAAAAAAAAAAAGTGAAATTGTTTTTTAGGGAGAGCCAGGATAATCATGTGCAGTCTCTCCAGGAATAGCAGACTGCTGATGCTACATGGGGCTTTTGAAAAGTGTAAGGTTGGCAAACTTTCAAAGATGTGAATGTGTGCTTATTTGTGTAAGACTATTGGTGATTGATTAACTCTTAGAAGTCTCAGTACTACAGTGAGCATGTTCCTGATCGTCTGAGGTTCAGAAATGAGAAGCTGATATTGACTGTTTGGCTGGCAGAATATTTTTACTGAGACAAAATGTTCTTGATATGTTCTGTGAATTTAAAAGCAGTCTAGTGGTCTCTGTTACCATGGTTACAAAATAATCTGTTTCTTCCTTAAGAGTATGAGATTTATTATTTTTATTATTTTATTATTATTAGTTTCTTTTTCCCCCTCAGGAAATGCTACAAGAAACATCATTAAGGATTGTGTAGATCTTCACCACTGTTCTTGATTCTCTTTTAAGATGAACGTTTTTTCACAAGCATTCAACTTTTTGTTTGTGTCCACTGGAATTATCCTTTTTTTTTTTCCTTCTTACTATCAGGATGTGCTCTGCAGAAGGCTTTGAAATTCTGGTTCACAGACACTGAACAACTGTGAGACCAATAAGTAGTCCTAAAAATATAATAAGAAAGAACTGGACAACACTCTGAAAGCTTGGAGAATATTTCCCGGGATTACATAAGTGAAGAGATTCCAGTCTTCCCAAGCCAATTTAAATAGCTGCAGTGCTCAGTCTTGAACTTCAAAATACATTTCTTTATCATAACTATAGTAATGAATCAAGTACATCAGAAAGTGTTAACAGTGATGCAGAAAAATCCCCACTTTCCCAGTTTGCCAAAAGAAAATTTAAGCCCAGTCTATTATTCCTAACTACTTGGGCTAAGAAACTGGTTGTGCTCCCAGGGCTGAGGCTATGGAAGACATATTATGTCAGATTTTTGATGCCTGCCAAATTTCTTCAACTCATATTGGTGTGATTAGAATCCTTAGAAGCCAGATCTACTGGTTAGTATGTGTGTCCTTAGTAAGAATGTTTTGCACTCATATAATTTATAAACAAAAATTTTCTACTGTGTGTATTTTATATGCTTGGAATAGTCTATTATCACCACAGAACAATTAGTCCTGAGTACAAGAATCTGATTTCCTGCATAAGAAACAAAACCAAACCACAGAAGATGTGATCAAGCAAACTTAGTGGCACTGTGTATTGTCTATGGGGGTTGTAATAACAAATGGATACTAGTGCCAGTATATATGTGAATTATAGAATTAACTCATTTTAAATATTTAGTCTTTTTTATTTTTGATATTTGATTTGGATTATTACTAAAGAAACTGCATGTACAAATGATACATGGTAAGTGTGGCTGCAGAATAAGCCGATGCATATGATAATGGCCTTTAATTGTTACATAAGTATAGTTGTATCAACTCTGTCCTAAATGTCTATTATGAGTACCATTCTGGTATCACATACGGCTGTTTATTTATTTACTCATTAGGATATCCAAAATCAAAGTTCTCTTTAGCAACATTAATTTCAGGTACAGCTATCATTTGCATTTACTCAGCTTATGACAAGTTATGACACATTCATCAGACTTTCAAATTGATTACATCAATAGTAAATGGGAGAACTCAGTTATCAGGTAGGGAAATGATTGCCTCTAGGAAGTCTTGACTAGCACGTTATTATTGGTAAATGAGCATGAAAGATTAAGTCAAATGCATGTAAGCTGAAACCAGTAAATATGACAAGTCCAACAAACGTATAATAAGCAAGAGTTATGTAAATTAGTTTGTAACATATAAAATAATTATATTCCAAGCTTCTTGAGTAGAAGCTGCCTACCTCATATGGTTATCTGCTTGTTTTAAGGATCCAGGTAAGCGGCAAATCTCCATGAACCATCTGAAGGATCTCTGGGGGGCCTAAGTTAAAGACCTTCTTTTCCACTTCTTTCAATTTCTTATTGGATAGGTGATTTCACTTTAATTGTGAAATATGGAACCAACTATTAATGGCTAATTTAAATGTATCGGTGGCAGTTAACAATACCTGAAAGGAACTTTCTACCAAAGTTTAAAGCAGTCTTTACTGATGTCTTTTCCAATTATTAGATTGAATCATTAGATCATCCATTTTTAGGTCATGGTGTGAGCCAATTAATTAAAATCTCTCCCTCTCTCTCTTTTTCTCTTTCTCTATTTGTAAAATAAATTTACAATAAATATGCATATATGTATAGTAAATATGTATATATTTACAACTGACCCTTGTTCAGCATAGGTTTGAACTGCATGGGTTTATTTATGTACTATGGTTTTCCATAAATATATTGAAAAAACTTTTGAAGACTTGCAACAATTTGAAAAAACTAACAGATGACCCATGCAGCCTTTAAATGGTGAAAAAAAATTAAGAAAAAGTTATATATGTCTTGAATGCATAATATGTATACAGATACTAGTCTATGTTATCATTTAAGAGCTTAAAATATACACAAATCTATAACGAAAAGTTAAAATTTATTACAACTCAGAAAGAGACTACATGGTGCCATTCATAATCGAGAGAAATATAAATAAACATAAAGATGCAGTATTAAATCATAAGTGCATAAAATTAACTGAAGTACATGCTGTACTACTGTAATCATTTCATAGCCCTCTCCTGTTGCTATTGTGGTGAGCCCAAGTGTTGCAAATATACACTAAAAATACCCTGTGATGCTAATTTTCTCTGCGTAAGCAGTATATCTCTCCAGTAAACTGTGTATTGCAGTAAAAAGTGATCTCCCGCAGCTCTCCCATATTTTTTATTGTGTTTAGTGTGATACTGTAAACCTTGAATAACACCATGGGACCCATATGAAGTGCCACTAGTGATAATGGAAATGGTCCCAAGAAGCAGAGAAAAGTCTTGACATTACAAGAAAAAGTTGAATTGCTTGATATGTACCATAGATTGTGGTCTGCTGCTACAGTTGCCCACCATTTCAAGATAAATAAATCCAGGATAAGTACCAGGGTGAAAAAAGAAAAAGACAATCTGTGAAGTCCTCACAGCAGCCACACCAGCAGGTGAGAAAACTTTGCACTTTTTGGGAAATACCTTTTTATCTCATATTGAAAATGCAGCTTTTATGTGGGTAGAGGATTGTTATAAGGAAGGCATACCTACAGAGTCTAATATGATTCGAGAGAAAGTGAAGTCATTGTATGACAACTTAAAGCAAAAGGAAAGTGAAGGATCTAAAGCTGGAGAATTTAATGCCAGCAAAGGATGGTTTAATAATTTTAGAAATAGGTTTGGCTAAAAAGAATGTAAAGAGAACATGAGAAGCAGCTTGTGTTGACCAAGAGGCAACAGACAAGTTCCCAGACACTACAAGAAAAATTATTGAGGAGAAAGGCTATCTGCCTGAACAAGTTTTTAACACAGACAAAAATGCTCTATCCTGGTGGAAAAAATGCCAAAAAGGATATTTATTACCAAGGAAGAGAACAAGCCCCAGAAGTTAAGGCAGAGAGAGATAGGCTAATTCTACTGTTTTGTGCAAATGCTGTTAGGTTTAGGATCAGGACTGCCTTTATCTGTAAAGCTGCTGACCGCTGAGCCTTGAAGGGAAAAGATAAACACCAGCTGCCAGTCTTCAGGTTGTACAAGAAGGTCTGGATGGGGAGAATCTTTTTTTCTGGGTTTTTTTTTTTTTTTTTTATTGATGCCTTGTTCCTGAAGTCAGAAAGTACCTTGCCAGTAAGGCACTGCCTCTTAAAGTTCTTTTGATATTGGGCAATACCTTGGCCATCCAGAGCTCCAGAACCCTCTTAGTTCAATGCCACAGGCATCAAAGTTGTCTGCTTCCTCCAAACATAATGTCTTTAATTCAGCCTCTAAATCAGGAGTCAAAGTACCTATAAGTCTCATTACACACTGTACCTGATGGAAAGGATGGTCAGTCTTGTAGAAAGGAACCCCAATAGAGAGAACATCATGAAAGTCTGGGAAGGTTATACCATTGAAGATGCCATTATTGTTATTAGAAAAAGCTTTAAAAGCCATTGAACCCAAAACAATAAACTTCTGCTGGAGAAAACCGTACCCAGATGTTATGCATGACTTCACAGCATTTAGGACACATGCCAATTAAGGAAATTATGGAAGAGACTGTGGATATGGTAAAAAGCAAAAAAGAAGAAGAGGAAGAAAATAAAGGTTGGGGGTGAAGAGTTTCAGAACATGGGCCCTGGAGAAATTCAAGAGCTAATAGACACCACACCAGGGGAGTTAGGAGAAGACTTGATGAGAATGAGTGTTTCCAAACCAGTGCCAGACAATGAGGAAGAAGACAGAGAAGAAGCAGTGCTAGAAAATAAATTGACATCAGACAATTTGGCAGAGGGGTTCAGATTATCTAAGACTGCTTTTAACTTTTTTTTTTTTACAAAGGAGAGTCTTATATGATAAGGGCACTGAAACCAAAGCAAATGGGAAAGGAAAAATTGGTACCACAGAAAATAATTTTGTAGTGAAATTAAAAAGCGAAAGAGTCGGACAGAAATTATGATGTATTTTTGTAAAGTTACATGGAGTGTGCCTACCTCTCTGACCTCCCCTTCCACCTCCTTCTCTGCTTCTTCTTCTGCCACCCCTGAGACAGCAAAATCAACCCCTTCTCCTCCTCAGCCTTCTAAATGTGAAGAGAACAAGGATGAAGACCATTATAATGATCCATTTCCATGTAATGAAGAGTAAGTGATCATCATAGTATACAGTTAATACACTTATCTGTTGTACGTGTGTGAGAGCCTTTGTGTGAAAATCTAATAACTGTATGGCAAGAACTGTATAGACATTTTTGTGTTGTCATGGCCCGAGTAGTCATCATGCAGAACACCACGTACAAGTCTTGTATGGAAGTGGATACATACCCTTACACAGGCATGAAGTGAGGGATATTTAATATGAACTTGATAATGTGCTAGTTTTCTTACCGTTTTATGACTTGGCTTTCAAAGAATTACATAGCTGAATGGTATGCCTCTTTCTTGTGTAACTGGAGAGACTGAATAAAGCTGATTGTCATAGGTAAGATGGTACAATTTTTCCAATACTGTATTATGAATATGACTGTAATAATGTATGTCATAAATTTTGTAATGATTCATTTATTAGTGTAGAGGCTAGGATATCATAAAGCAATAGAACCAATTGTCATAGGCTGCCATAAAGTAATCATACTGCTGCCTCTTTGTTATCAATGTATGAATAATTATACTGTAAACAAATACAATCTCTTTTTTACATCTTTTCATTTTTGGTGTCTAGTGTTAGTAATATATGTAACTTCTACAGTGTTTTGTATGATATGGGAAAATATTGATGTAGGTACTGATAGACAATTCATCTTATAAACAGAGAACATAAAGTTACAGTATTGATAAATACAATACAGCATTGTAGGTGTATGTTCTTTTCCTTATGATTTTCTTAATAACATTTTCTTCCCTCAAGCTTACTTTATTATAAGAATACAGTACATAATATATGTATTCTTATATATATTAAATATTTATTAATTGACTGTTATTGGTAAGGCTTTTGGTCCACAGTAGACTATTCATCATTAAGTTTTGGGGAAATCAAAACAAGTTATATGAGAATTTTTGATTGTGTTGTGTGTTTGCACCCTCGACCCTTGTATTTTTCAAAAATCAAATTTTTTTCTTTCTTTCTTTCTTTTTTACTTTCTTTTTTCTTTCTTTTCTTCCTTTATTGATATTTTTATTTATCCTTTTGGTTCTGTTTCTCTGAAGAGCGCTAACTAAATACAGGCCTTAGTACCAAGAGTGGTTCTAGAGGAACAGAATCGTAAAAATTAGCTTTTTTTAATTGGTTCTAGGGTTTCTGAAATTGGTTCTCTAATCTGATTAGATTTAAAGACACTAACGACTATTTCTAGTAGTAGAGAACACTGATAATTTACCATGTTATGTAACAATGGGTATATGCAAATTACAACTGATAAATACTCTTATTCAAATACTCATGAGGCAAGGTTCTCCAGAAGGATGTATATGTTCTGAATTAGCATCCAATATGTGGTGCTGTTTCTCCATTGGTAGGATTAGCATGTCCAAGAATCAAAGGATGGAAATGGGCATAATACCACTCACGACTCACTAATCCCCCTAGTGATCCACTAGAACAAAATTTTTACCTAGTCCTTATGAAATTCTATTCTGCTGATTGACATGTCTTAATTCTGAAGTGAAGAATATTTCCACCAAGACACATATGCATTTAATTAGAAGACTGATGCCCAGTCATTTTGGGCTATTTATTCCCCTGAAAGAACAGAAAAAGAAGAGATACTGTGCTGGCAAGGGTGATTCATCCTGATTACTGAGAAGAAATTGGGCTACTACTTCACAATGTAGATAAGGAAGAGGATACTGGAGATCCCTTGGGGCATCTCTCAGTACTATGATGCCCTGTGAAGAAAATCAAGGGAAAACTACAACAGTTCAATTCAGGAAGGGACACTAAAGGCCCAGATTCTTCAGAAATAAAAATCTGAATTATTCCAAAAGGTAAAGAACCAGGACCAGCTGAGATGTTTGCATGGGGAAAAGGAAATATGGAATAGGCAGTGGGAGAAGATAGTTATGAATACCAGCTGTGGCTACTTTGAAAGTACAGAAAGGAATACTGCTCTTGGTATGAGTATCTATTTTTATTTTACTATGAATAAAATAAAATTTACACACATATTTTACTATGTGTGTATCAAAAATCTTTGTTTTTTCTCTTATTCCTTTATCATGTAACATATAATGAATTGAAGTCACATCCGAGTATGTAAAAATATTTGTTGACTTCACATCATAGTATTTCAGTTACAAGTAGAAGCGTGAACATCATCCAAAGACTTTGCATCCTCTTCTAGGAAAATGGTTGCCGCATTTTCAGTTGAATATAGAATAATTTTACCATGTTAGACAGAATGATTACTTTGCTATTGTCTTTATTGGAAGTATGGTTTAAGGAAATGTGTACGGGGGACAAATGTGACAAAGGGTGGATCTGTAGAGGATAATTTTAAGTATCAACTTGGCTAGGCTATGGTGCCCAAATATCTTTATCAAACACTAGTCAGAGTGTTGCTGTGGAAGTATTTTGTTAGATGTAATTGGCATTTAAATTAGTAGCCTTTGAGTATACAGATTACCCTCCACGAGGGAGGTGGGCTTCACCCAATCTATCAAATGCCTTAAGAGAAAAATATTCCCCTTGAAAAAAAAGAATGCTGTTCCCAAATAACCTTTAGACCACAATATCCACTCTTCCCTGAGTCTTTGGTTTACCTGCCTCCTCCCCAAATTTCACACTAGCCAGCCCTCATAATCACATAGTCAGGTGAGTTGATTTTTAAAAATCTCTCTCCCTCTCTCTCTACATACATTTGTGGATACACATATCATATTGGTTCTCTCCAAATAGCTATGAAATAAAATATTTAGCTTCTTCTGTTTTCTCACAAATAGATTAGAAGTGAGTGACATTAAACATATGTATAATTTATTGTTAACTAGTAATCCATCATACACAATCTACAGATAAATAACATGTTTAAACTGAAGTAAAATAAAATAAACTGAAAGATATTTGCCTATGCAATTCATATTTACTTTAAATTATATAATTTACTTGATTTTCTGATTTTTTCCTCAAAAATTTAAATTATAGAACATAAATAATAGTGAATTTAAAAAAAGGAATAATGAATGATGAGGAAATAAAGGCTACTAAAAAGAAAAAAAGATAATGAGAAACTGAGGAGAACACAATATAGAAATGGGAAAGACAAAATAAAAGAGCACAGTAGTAAAAGGGACCAGGTGAAATGAAAAAGGAAACACACTTCAAAACATTTTCCTGGTCTCAGTTTCTAAACTTCTTCACACCTTACCTTTGGATTTGTACTATCCTGATTCAGTGGCTCAGAATTTTACCCCCCCAACTTTCTATAATCAGTGTTCATTCTCACAATACCTGATTTTGGGGGAGATTGGAAATAGGTAGTAGGCATTGCAAAGCCGCCATACAATTTTTTTTTCCCCAACGGTAAAGAAGTCACAGATACAGAAACTGGCAATATTTAAAAACAGTACTGCCTGGATTATTTTCCCATTCCAATAAACCTACCCGCAGACAGGACAGACATCCAGACACACACATATATACACACACGCATTACTTCTTTTATGTAAATGTTAGCCCTTTTAAATTCAAAAGCTGAGAATGCCCTCAACCTTTTAAGATCAGAGCATACAGTTAGCGGAGAGGATTGTTCCCTCTGCCATGTGCATC
Source organism: Vicugna pacos (assembly GCF_048564905.1). Taxonomy (NCBI): domain Eukaryota; kingdom Metazoa; phylum Chordata; class Mammalia; order Artiodactyla; family Camelidae; genus Vicugna; species Vicugna pacos. Next base: position 5,297,179 of record NC_132994.1, on the reverse strand, counting down.
ACTACACATAAAAATGTTTCTATTGAGTTGTGATGAATGAGAGACAGCAACCCCACTGTCTGTTCTATCTTCCTTCTATTCCCATATACATCCCTCCCAAACTCAAAGTATCAAAGGTGTCACAGAAATAGAGTGCTAAAAAGGTGAGTAAAGACAGTGATGCTCAATCACACACACATAAAGGGTAGATGCTGATCTTTGTATTATGATTTTCAATGTAACGTTTTTTTCTTTTTCTTTTTTTTGCTGATAATAACTGATGGCTTAGAAAGGGAAGAAGGGGGAAGAATATGAGATTATAAAATGTAATATTTCTTGAGTGCTTCCTATAACTTAGACAGGATGCCAAGAGCTTTGCATATGTAGTGTCATTTAATACTTGCGTAAAGTCAAAACTATTATTATCTGTAATTTACAGTGATGAAACTAAAAATTAGAGTAATACCTTATTTAATATTACATAAAAGCTGTGCTGTAAATTCACTACTTTTCTTTAATTCAGACTTTCAGTGTTCAAATATTTATGTAGATGTGGGACTGTCAGAAACCTGCCTTATAATCTACTTGGGCTCCTTGTTTCCATTCCTTTGAAGAGATTGATTGAAGCTCCTCTGTCTGTGATATGAGGTACATTTTGTTCAAATAATGTGTTTAAGTGTGTAATAAGCATGAAGTAAACAACTATATAGCAATAAATGGACAACTTAGAGGAAACAGACACATTTCTAGAAACATACAGCCCACCAAAACTGAATCAAGAAGAAATAGATCATTTGAACAGACCGCTCACTAGAAGTGAAATAGAATCAGCAATAAAACCTCCCTGCAAACAAAAGTCCAGGACCAGACGGCTTCACTGGTGAATTCTATCAAACATACAAAGAAGAGATAACATCTGTCATTCTCAAAGTCTTACAAAAGATTGAAGAGGAGAGAATACTCTCAAACTCATTCTAGGAAGCTACCATCACCCTGATATCAAAGCCAGACAAAGACACTATCAAAAAGGAAAGCTATAGGCCAATATTGTTGATGAACATAGACGCAAAAATCCTCAACAGAATATTAACAAACAGAACTCAACAAAACATAAAAAAGATCATACACCATATCCAGTTGGGTTCATCCCAGGGACACAAGCATGGTTAAAAGTACATAAATTAATCAACATGATATACCACATTAACAAGAGATAGGACAAAAATCACATGATCATCTCAATGGATGCAGGAAAGGCATTTGATAAAATTCAATATCCATTAATGATAAAAATTCTTACCAAAGTGGGTATAGAGGGAACATATCTCAACATAATAAAAGCTATTTATGACAAACCTACAGTCAGCACAGTACTCAACAGTGAAAAGCTGAAAGCCTTTCTGCTAAACTCTGGAGAAAGACAGGATACAACTCTCACTAGTTCAATATAGTATTGGAAGTCCTAGCCATAGCAATTAGGCAAGAAAAATAAATAAAAGGGATCCAAATTGGAAGAGAACAGGTAAAATTGTCATTATATGCAGATGACATACTATATATAGGAAACCTTAAAGGCTCCACACAAAAACAACTAGAGATAATAAAATAATTCAGCAAGGTAGAAGGAAATAAGATTAACATACAGAAATCAGTGGCATCACATTACACTAACAATGAAATATCAGAAAAGGGAAGTAAAGAAACAATCCCTTTTGAAATTGCATCCAAACAAATAAAATATTTAGGAATAAATCTGATCAAGGTAATGTGGAGATTTATATGTGGAGAACTACAAAACACTGACTAAGGAAATTAAATATGACTTAAAGAAATGAAAAGATATCCCATGTTCTTGGATTGGAAGAATTAATACTGTTTACATGGCCATACTACCCAAAGCAATCTATAGATTTAATGTGATTCCTATCAAATTAACCATGATATTTTGCACAGAATTAGAACAAACTAAAATTTATATGGAAGAGCAAAAGACCAAGAACTGCCACAGAATTACTGAAGAAAAAGAATGAAGCAGAAGGAAAAACTCTCCCAGACTTCAGACAATACTACAGATACAGTAATTAAAACAGCTTGGTATTGGTACAAAAACAGACATATGGATCAATGGAACAGAATAGAGAGCCCAGAAACAAATCCACAAACTTTTGGTAAATTAATCTTTGACAAAGGAGGCAAGAACATACAATGGAGTAAAGACAGTCTTTTCAGCAAATGGTATTGGGAAAACTGGACAATGACATGTAAATCAATGAAGTTGGAATACTCCTTCACACCGTACACAAAAATAAACTCAAAATAGCTTAAAGACTTAAAAATAAGACAAGACACTATAAACCTCTTAAGGAACCATAGACAAAACATTATCTGACATAATCTCAGCAATGTTCTCCTAGTGCAGTCTACCTAAGCAGCAGAAATAAAAGCAAAACTTAATGAACAGGACCTAATTAGACACATAAGCTTTTGCACAGCATAACAAAAACCATAAGCAAAACAGAAAGACGCCCTAAGGCATAGGAGAAAATATTTGCAAAAGATGAGACTGACAAGGGCTTAATCTCCAGAATATATAAATAGCTCATACAACTTAACAACAAAAAGCAAACAACCCAATCAAAAAATGGGCAGAAGACCTAAACAAGCAGTTTTCCAACGAGGACATACAAATGGCCAACAGACACATGTCAGAAAGGCCATTCTTCAAAAGTCCACAAATGATAAATGCTAGAGAAGATGTGGAGAAAAGGAAACCCTCTTAAACTGTTGTCAGGAATGTGATTTAGTACAACCATTATGGAAAACAGTATGTAGATTCCTCAAACAACTAAAAGTAGACTTACCATATGATCCAACAATCCCACTCCTGGGCATAAATCCAGAGGGAACCTTAATTCAAAAAGATACATACACTCCAATGTTCATAGCAGCACTCTTTACAGCAGTCAAAACATGGAGAAATCTTAAATGTCCATTGACAGATAACTGGATAAAGAAGTTTTGGTGTATTTATAATTGGAATACTACTCAGCCATAAAAAACAATAAAATAATGTTATTTGCAGCAACATGGATGGACCTGGAGAATGTCATTCTAAGTGAAGTAAGCCAGAAAGAGAAAGAAAAATACCATATGAGATCACTTACAAGTGGAATCAAAAAAACAAACAAACAAACAAAAAAGAACATTTATAAAATGGAAACAGACTCACAGATGTAGAAAACAAACATCTGGTTACCAGGCAGTGAAGGAGGTGGGCAGAGATAAACTGGGAGTTCTAGCTTTGAAGATACTAACTAATATACATAAAATAGATAAAAAACAAGTTTCTACTGTATAGCACAGGGAGCTATATTTAATATCTTGTTGTGACTTATGGTGAAGCAGAATATGAAAGTGAATATATGTATGTTCCTATATGACTGAAGTATTGTGCTGTACACCAGATATTGACACAATAGTGTAAACTGACTATACTTCAATAAAAATATATTAAAAAATAAATTAAAAGACATGAACTAAACTGAGCTGAGAGGATATGGTTTCATACTTAGTTAAATAATCATTGATACTGAGCAGACTTCACAAAAATCCTTGACAAAATAGAGATTCTTTAGCATGGACACTATGTGAAGCGATGAGGAGCCCAGCTGATTTCAGTAGTAGATCTTGGTAGTTGCAGGTGTGTTCTCCTTGTCACTGGAAAAAAAGTCTCAGTGAAACCCAAACTCATACTCTATCTGTTCCACAACTGCAGGATAAAGACACTGTCTTTCTGAGAAGCCCAACAGTAAACAAGGGGAGAGTTCAAACTGTGTCATTATAAACATGGTGCCTCATCAGATTGTGAAGGATCAGGCCAAGAAATGCTAATCAGTTCACTTTATCTTTTGGGGTAAAGTAATGGGCCCAGGGATGGGCACATGACCCAAACTGAGTCACGAGTGTCTTACATAAAACTTAACTGAAAAAAAAACAAAACACTATATGAAATGAATAACAAACTTTGTGAAACAAATGAACACATAAGGGATCTGAAAGACAGAATAATGGAAATCACATCATCAGAATAAGAAAATGAACAATTTAAAACATTGAGAACAGTTTAAGGGAGCCCTAGAAAGCATCAAGAGTATAATAGGTTTTCCAGAAGGAGAAGAAAGAAAGGGGTGGGGAAAATATTTGAAGAAATTGTGACTGAGAAATTCAGAAAACTGAAGAAAGAAACATAGATTTGTACAGAAAATGCACAGGCTCTTAAGAAATGTGAACTCAAATAGAATCAGCCCAAGTCATATCACAATTATGAAGTTTAGGATAACACAGTTTCAACTTTCCCCTTATTGAGCAAACAAATTCTCAACTGAAAAAAAGAAGTTCTATTATGAGATTAATGGACATGGACAGTCATGGATAAACAAAAATCAACAGAAATTTTAAAAAAAATGAAATATGCAGTTACTGACAGCTAAATATAAAATAGATAAACACGTTTCTTCTGTATAGTGCAGGGAACTATACTCAGTATCTTGTAGTAACCTATAGTGAAAAAAAATATGAAAAGGAATATATGTATGTATATGTATGACTGGAACATGATGCTGTGCACCAGAAACAGACACAACACTGAAAACTGATTATACTTTAAAAACAAAACAAAACAAACAAACAAGTAAAAACACAGAAATCCATGAAACTAGATTTGCAAAGGCTGATTCTTCTCTAAGTTCTATGGGAGGCAGCTTACTCACTAGCATAGGTTTTTGTGCTTTAAGGTTCATTTTACCCCAAGTTTAGTCCTTTACTCCATCATCATTTTCCTCATCTGATTTGTGCCCTCTGGTCACATCTGTGATACGTAGAGCCAGAAGTTAATGATGTCTCTCATTGGCACAAAAGTAGATTCTGGCTCATGAGTGGTGGGCAGAGGGTGAGGGTGGTGGTGGCAGGATACTAATTTACCAGCTGTATAAGTGCACTACATCTTATAAAGCAAGACTAGTCACCAAATCCAACCAGAATGCATGTTAGACACATAGATTCAAATTTATCTGAAAACCAGAGATACCATGGTGAGTTAGCTTGTTTTTAATTAAAATCAAACTTTTTAAATATAGTGCTTCACTTAGATACTAAATGTCATAGGATGCCAGTTCCCATTACCTACTCCATTTTTCCTTCTCCCTTCTTCTAAACAGGATATGTAGAAAGGTTAAAGATATCAGATGATCAACATTACCCAGGGCCAATTTAATTCCTCTCTCAATCAAATGAAGTTAGAAGGAGATGGTATTTAACTCCTATCTGCATTTATAATTCTTCAACCATTTAAAAGACAGATTTACATCCAGTAAACAGTTTTAGCTACAGCTTTTAAAATGCATTATTTGTTAATAATATTTGTATTGTCATAAAAATCAAACAAATGAAAATAAAGACATCTGTCTATATATTAGAATTCATCTTTTAATGCATACAAAAAATACAGGAGATTAATTTATTTGCTTATTCCAGAATGCTAATTTTTAAATGATTAAATAACTTTAAAAATAACTATTTCACTCCTGGGTTCAATCCCCAGCACGTCCATTAAAAAAATGAATGACTATCTCCCCCTAAAAAAGATGAAAAGAAAATAAATAAAAATAAATAATTAAAAAAATATGTATTTCTCTAATTTTCCTTATGTCTTCAGAAAGAAATCTTTTACGGTTATTTCAACCCAAAACCTTTTACTCTATAAAGCAAGTAATTCTAGAATATTTTAAAGTCTCTTTTCCCAAGAGCACCAATTATTTTTTAATTTAAGCATAAGAGAAGTAATAATAGATTTTCTTAAACATATATTGTACTAGCAGATACATTCCATAAAGGACTGGAAGTAGACTTCTTGTTCCTGCAGGACTGACCAGATCAAATTAGTGTTCTCATATTACTTGGCAAAGAACAGAAGGAGTCAGGAAGACTGCTGTCCTTCACATGTGTTTTCTCCTGTTCCAGAAAAGACTGATACTGTGTTGTAGTTCCAGGGTACAGTTTTAGAGAAAATTCTACCCAGGGTGGTTCAGGATTTTTCCCAGATGGGAAGTTTAGGACAAGACAGAAAGCTCCAATTAACCTAAGACCCCAAAGGCTACTAGTTCAAGGAAAACAATTTGTTTCCTAACTAGGGCATAAATCCAGCCACAGAATAGGACATGATGAGTGTCCTGAGGCATTCACAGGCATTAATCGTCCTAGTGCTTTCCCTAAAAGATACATACTGAAGTTCACTTTAAAAAGATAGAAAAGTAAAGTCCTACTTTAATGAAAAGTCAAAATTTGAAAAGAAATCATTTTAGGTAGCAGGAAATCAAATTCATGTATCACCTGCTATAGTGCCCTTTAACTTAGATTTTAAACATTGATACAATGTTTGATTTTTTTTGATAATTTTAAATTATTTGGATTAATTATCAATAAATAATTTATACTTTTAGGTAATCACCAGCTTATCTGGACTAGTGTTATCCTAAAACATCTTAGTAACTCTGAATGGAAATACGTCACAAAAGTTCTGCCTTTATTAGAAAAATGTTTAAAAATAAATATTGTCACTTACTGTGTATACGTATTTTATATTAAAATCTAGAACTTCATCTTAGTAATGAGGCTGGTCTATGAAGTATTGCTACCTCACTTCTCTCTACCCAAGTGCCTTCTTGATTGTACTCCTACAGTAGACAAGGGAGCTCTTGAAAGTAACAGAGGGGTAAAGGGTGCAGGGCACAATCACTGAAGGAACAACACAGGAATTGAGACAGGACAAACTTGTTAGAACCAAGACGGCAGAAGACTGGACTTCCAGTGGATGTTGAGCCTCAAGGCACACCCACAGCTGCTACCACAGTTCCCAGGCTGACCATAAAAGGTCTAAAAGTGGATGGGGGCCCAATTCCTGGAAATTCCAGCCCCTTTCCCCAAAGTATTTGGAATAATCTTCCTACTCATTAGCATATGAAATTACCGAGCCCATAAAAATGAACAACCCCACACAGTTGCTCTCTCTTGCCTTCTGAGATGGCCTGCATTCTGTCTTTGGAGTGTGTATCTCTCTAAAACAGCTAGCTTTCACTTTACTATGCCTTGCTCTTAAAATCTTTCCTACACAAGACCAGAACCTATTCTTTGGCAAAAAAAAAAAAAAAAAAAAGACCATCTTCCAACTTATTCACTTCCAGTTTTCATCACTACTATTCTGCCCAAATACTTTCCCTTTCTGCTCAGGTTGTCCAAACTTAATAGCCCTGTCAATCTTCAATATCTGCCTGAAGCTTCCAGAGCTACTCTGTAATGATCTTAAACCTTTCTGATGGTCAAAAGGGGGACAGGAATGGAGAGTTCCTCTGTAGAAAGTGACTTAGATCTTTCTTGACAGAATCATAACATTAAAATTGAAACAGATTTATAATTTGGGCTGTAATGGTTTGGAGTAATTTAATTTGAGTTATAAACTGTATATCTTATATTTATATTACAGGTATACCCCAATGTTTGTAAACAGGTACAGGGTTTAGGATGATATCTGTTCAGGAGACCCAGAAATACTCCATTTCTGGAATAGCAGAGCCAACTGTAACTCAATCCCAGCTCTATCTCCAAAGGATAGGCAGATAGATTAGTTGGATGACTAGATGATAGACAGAAAGATAGATAGATACATACGTACATAGAAAATGATTTTTCTCTCTTTTTCTTTTTCATTGAAGTCTGGTTGATTTACAATGTTGTGCTAGTTTCTGATGTACAGCATAGTGATTCAATTATGCATATATATTAGTTTTCATTATAGTTTATAACAAGCTATTGAACAATTTTTTAAAGGAATAGATGTTCAACTAATCAAGCTTCTCTTTGAACCCAAATTTCAGAACCTCAGTATCATACTCTGATTATCTGGGCTACATGGGCTACATGACCATGCATTTAATTAGGTGAGAGACAGTCTAACTCCCCAAACTGAACCAAGCAAGTATTTGCTATTTTTTTCTAAACCCACTCCCAAATCTGAAAGCTTACCTCCTCAACTATATGAAAAGTCAAGGCATGGGCCCCAAGGAAGTAGAAACGCAAAGATCGTGTGCAAGTAGCAATGTTCTGTCCAATTTTTGTGACTGAGGTGGGCCTAGTCTCTCTTACAGCCTCGGTTTCAGTTAGGATGTCTTCTTCTCTGATACCTTACAAGCAGTGTCATACTCGAGAAAGTCATATTATTTCTTACAAAATGTCTTGAAAAATTTGGTTCCAGAATTGGGTCAGTGGCTTAATAATATCACCAAAGACCTAAGTTCTTCCCTAGTTCTTTAATGTCTTGGGTATATGTATCCTAGTGGTACCTTCAGGGTGAAGCATCACATCCTCACAGAAGAGTTTCCCCAAGCAGCAGGAAAGGTGATGTGTGCCAAAGGAACATTTTCTTTTTATTAGTGAGGGAACACTTCTCCATCTCTGCCTCCCCCAGCAGACTTCCTTTTACATTTCATTGGTTGGATCTGGGTCATAGCCTGTCACATACTGGCATAAAGGAACAAGACTTCCCCAGGTGGGTTGGACCATTCATGGCTCATCTTCTGGGACTGGGCATCTTTATTTATGTCCCTTCCCTGCCCCATTAACTTTGAAAACAGATTTGCTACTGAAAGGACTGTTAGACACATAATCCATCAACAGATTGTTGTCATGAAGTAGTGGGTGAAAAGGGGGACCTGGGGAGCTAGAGACTGATAAACTTGTGGCCTTCTGACTCAAATGCAGGTAAATTAAATGTACAAGGATGGGGATAATTAAAATTTAAAATAGTGGAAAGAATGAGCTATACAATTTTTTTAACTTCGATAATAACCCTCTTCCCAGGAAAAGGTTTTATTTGCTCTACATTGATTGATTCTTAGTTTTACACCACGAAGAAGGAAGAAAAAAATCTCAGAATCCTCTTAGAATTTGATAAATGGCACAATACAAAGGTGCAGCAAAAATATATTTTAAACCACCTGTACTTTAGTTTATAATGGGACACAAAGAAACCAGGTAGTAAAAGATTTTTTAGAAATGAAAAATAGTTTGCCTTCCAAAAGCTTAAATCTTTCTCAGTGCTGCAGTGTAGAAAAATAAATAGATTTGCAGGCGTTAATAAGCAGCTGTCACATATATATCCATAGAATTAGCAAATCATTTAGCTTCATTAAGCAATTGGTTATAAGAAGAGATTTAAAAAATTGAACTAAAATGATGTTCTTTCAAAATGCACTATTTTCCCAAAACTAAGAGTGATGTTTACTCTAGCTATAATTATTCTGTGAAAGAAAAGGAACAACTGTTGCTTGGAGCTGGGAAAAAGTAAAATGGTCAAGCAGGCTCTAAAGGCATTTGAATAGGAGATACACACTTACACACACACACACTCCAATAGATATCCAATAGAAAACAAACATGAAATATTTAAAAATATTCCATTAACCTATAACAAGACAGGGAATGAAGAAACATAGGGAACCCATGGGAAACAAATAGCATGTCAATCTTTATGCTAAATTAAAATGGACTACACATTTTAATTAAAAGGCAAAGACTGTCAGATGGATACAATTGCAAGATCTAATTCAAAGCATTTTATAAAAGATAGATGTTAAATACAAAGACATAGACAAGCTAAAATAAACAGACAGAACAACTAATAGGCCTGGCAAAACCCAAACATAAGAAAGCTGGTAAGGCCATATTAGTGTCATAGTGAACTTAAAAAAAATTATTACCAGGATAAAGAGGAGCATTTCTTGATGACAAAAATGTTGATTGATTCAACATGAATTAAACGTGTGTATTTCAGAACAGTGACTCAAAATACAGGAAGCAAATACTGATACAATGAACAGGAGAAATAGGCAAATCTACAATCATATTTGGAAATTTTAGCACCCCTGTCTTTGTGACTGAAACACCAGTTAAATGTTATTAAGGCTGTAACATAAATGAACAATAGTATCAACCATCTTGATCTAATTTTTATGGGGCACTGTAGCCAATAACTGCAGAATACACATTCGCTCCCAGGGCACATGAGCATCCACGACATCAGACTATATGCTACATCATAAAGAAAACTCAGTAAACTCCAAAATATCAAAATCCTGCAAAGCATTTTATCTGACCTCAGTATTAAATCGAAGATTTAAAAATACCTGGGAAGACCCCCAAACATTTGAAAATTAAGCGGTCCACTTCTAAATAACCCGTGAAGAAAGGTGCCACAAGGGAGATTAGACAATATTTCAAACTGAATAATAATAAAAACACCACATATTAAAATTTGTGGAATACTGCCAAAGTAGTCTTGGAGGGAAATTTATGGCTTGAAATGGTTATATGAGAAAAGAAGAGATTGTAAAATAAATGACTTGGACTTACATCTTAAGAAACCAGCATCATAGTGAATTCAACTGACAAAGACACTTTACTTGACCAAACTTTAGTCCAGCTCCTCTAAGGCCACTTCTCAATCAGGCTTCAACGTGTTTGTCCTTGGTGGGTCTGCATTCCCAGTTTAACAAGAATCTTGTTAAATCATTTTAAAGAAAATCTTTCATGCTCATGATCTCACCTTGATGTCAAATTGACCTTTCCCTACGATCCCAGGGGTGATGTCTGATCACTCTGGCCTGCCTTCAGGAAGACTTCTAAGCCTATTTGTTACCCCAAAAGGGGAAGGAAAAAGACCTCAGTTCTTGTCTTACCCAAAAGATAAGAATTCAGACAGAAGATGGAGCATTGTGTAGCGAAAGATTTTATAGGATTTATTAAGCAAAGGGGAAGTACACCTCCAAGAATGGGAAGCAGGTTGATCCAAGGGAGGAAAAATAATGGTCTTTGTCCCTGCTCTTAAACCCTTGCTTAGAGGTGGTCTCTTGATTGATAACTCTTGCCTCTAGTGGGCTCAGTCATGTCATCTCCTTTTGGGCATGTCCTAATCCATTACTCACACAGAAAAACCCATGGAGGAGGCTAAAGCACAATGCTAATTATAATACAATGAGCACTGAGTTATGTCAGGTTAGATCCTTTTCACTACTGCGCAGTTGTGGTCGTCAAGTTCTAGCCGTTTCTTGCCGGCACACATTTAGAGGAAGTAAAGCCATTTTATATTAAAGCAGGCACACTGCCATCTTCCGGACCATCCTCCCTCTCCTCCACCTGTCTGGTGCCCCCACTTATCTAACTACCTAAAAAATTCAGCCAGAATCTCCTTATTCCAGATATGACTTCTTAGTACTTCTCCATCCGCTGGCCTCATCATGCTCCTTGACTGTAACTCCCCACATCCATATGCTGTATGTGAGATTGAGATTGAGTCCAATTCCAGTCTATTTCCTCTACTGTAATAGTTCTTAAATAAGATCTGTTTTTACCACTTTAACTACTGTCTAGCTCTGTTTTTTTGTTTAATTTAACACAATCCAAAATAATAGAAGAAAAGAAATAATAAAGATAAGTAAGGAAATCAATACCATAGAATGCAAACAATAGGAAACAAGTCAATAAAGTCATAGCTCACATTTTTTGATGAAATCTTTGAACAATCAAGAAACAGCATGAGAGTTAGGGCTATGGAAAGACTCCTGATATGCTAAACAATGTGGATGGGACTTAAAAACATACTGAGCAAAAGAAATCACATACAAATGAGTACACAGTATGTGATTCTATTTGTATGAAATTCTAGAACAAGCCAACACCTACAGTTATAGAACCCAGAAGAGCAGCTGCCTTTCTCAGAGGAGGGTTTTGTGCAGAACAGACAGGAAGTAACTTACTGGAGTGCTGGAAATAGTCAATATATTAATTTGTGTGTGGGTTTACATAGGTGATGTTTTCTAAAAATTCATCAACCTGGGCCCTTATGATGTGAGAATTTTATTTTATTAAACTATATCTCAATTAAAAATAAAATAAGTGTAACCAATGAAATCTCTGAACTGATTCAGCTCAAGTCACTTATGGACATGGCTTCTAGAGTCTATTATCTCTGCCACCAAATATAAGTAGATCCTTTCCATGGAACTGAATTTCCCTAAGGATCAAATGCAGACTCCTGTAGAGCAGCAAGACCCTGCTTGTGAAAGTTTACCTTTTGATACTAACCACTGCCCAAACCAAGCCCAAGTTTACTGCATATTTTTGGACACAGATTGAAATCCCCAGCTACCCATAGGAACCATGTATGGTCAGGTCACTTACGACAACATTCATAGTTATTGCTCCCATTTCATCCCCCTCCACCTTTAAATCATTTAGACAATTTAAATTCCACTGTGGGGAGAAGGAAGTGTTAGAGCAGGCAGATAATTAGATATGAGCAGAGAACGGGGGACATGGGCCAAATGGTAGGAAATCATACATCTTGTGAAGAACAGAGGTCCTCGGACAGACAGAAAAAAAGAAGAAAAAAAAAAACAGGATCCTCTAGGCGGATTAAAAAACATAGCTTCTGAGTTGATATGTGTCCTGGAGGCAGAAGGGTGGGACAGGACAGGAATCCCCACCATCTGGATGTAACCTTTTGATCATTTTGACCTCCGTCCAAATGTAACATTTTGCTTGTGATACCCCAATCTGAATGTAACTTTTGTTCATTATGACCTCATCCAACTTCCGGATCAAGATTAAATAAGGACATGAAATTTCTCCTCCCAACTTGGGAAGGAGCTGGGATGAAGATCAGGAAAGATGACCCCCAAACCCTTCCTGCCAATGAATATTCTGCTCATTCATTTTTATACCCATGTAATGAGCTTGCCAAGGAAACTCGGAGCAGCTACCTACCTAGGTCTGCCCACTTTTTCCTTAAGAACATAATATCTGTCCCTAATAAATTCTTAATTTGCTTTCTTGGCCTCCGTGTCTTGTTTCTGAATTCTTTTTGTGACCAGGCAAGAACCTCTCGCCCACAACAGAAGGCCTGGAAAATGAGACCATGACAAATTGGAAGGCATATAAGCTACCTAAATGAACACTCACTACTCAGTGCAACTAATTCTGGCTATAGCAAAAGGTGAGTATTGTCAGATATTGTGATTATTCAAGACAGGTATAAAATTAAGATTTTAGGTGGTATTTAAATTGACTAAACATCTCTCATTTTTAAGTCTATTCATTTATTAAATAGCACTGTTGAATGATTAAGATGTTTTCTAAAAGTTCAGTTCAGTTACAAGTCATAATGAAAAGGACCAGTAAAGTATTAGTCATATCAAAATTACCCCCAATCTCAGGGGACCCACAACCCATCGAAGTTCTACACAACACTTGTTAAAAGAACATGTTAATCTACTTCCTACTGAGTCTGGTCAAGTGATAAATTGTACTTTCTTGTGATATTTTATATATTTTAAAGTGATAATGGCTTATTCAGAAGACAGCAAAATAAACAATTCTCCAAGCTAAAAAAAAAAAAAAAAAAATTGACAACATAGAAACAATACATTATTTGTTGATCAGTAATAGATCTTTGTCAGGATTCATAAGTCATTCTTATAAATAATACAAGTACTTCTCAATAACATTTTGAAACTTTTAGATCCCAGTCTACATTATCTCACATGGCCCTGATAGAAGACATGAGATATGTCAGATATCATTCCTACTTTTTATTGAGTAAATGGAAATAAATCTTGTGAAGGATCTTGTGAAGCCCTCCCAAATACAAAAGCCTTTCCGTGCCCCCTGTTTCTCCTTTGTAGGAAAAAGGCTTCAGCCTCCTAGATCTTCCCTGAGTTTCAAAGGGTAGATCCAAACAGTTGCTAATTAGGTACAAGAGGCATTGCAGAAACAGGGGAGCCATGAAGAAACAATAGTGCTGTGATAAAACAGGATTCTGGCTCCTCCTCAAGGGGATATACATAATAATATATCTCTTTGAGTTCTTCTGCAGGAACAGGGGCCCTCACCCAGGTGGAGGATGGTAAGGTCAAGCTCAACACAAGCACAGGGACCCAGGCTGGTTGTAATACAAAGGGTGGTGACTGAGATTCCAGGGACACCATCCTGTTACCTCCACCACCAACCATCGGAAGAAAGCCACACACCCTGCAACCCTTCCCTCAAAATTGCCTTTAAATGCTTTTCCCTGAAAACCATCAGGGAGCTAGGATTTTCTGAGCACAAGCCACCCATTTTCCTTGGCTGGCCCTTCAGTAAAATTTTCCCTGCTCCCAACTCTAACATTTCAGTTTGCTTGGCCTCATTGTGTGTCAAGCACCCTAACTTGGGTTTCACAACAGTAGGAAAAAGTCTTGAAGTTATTTCTTTACATTATAGAGCAAGACACAGGCAACCAAGGGAGGATCTGAGCCCTCAAATATCTAATCCAGTAAATGTGTTTTCCTTCAAATAAGAGAGCACACACCAGACGACTTTAGTCTGTCTCTGGCCTGCTGGCATTTTTCTGGCTCATAGTGTTAGTACACACGTTTCAATTATGTGACAGATTTACCAATTCAGAAATTTCATCTAAAAATCTCAAATTTATGCCTCTCTGATGGCTCAAGAATTGGGGCATCCTGCTGGTGAAATCTGAAACTAGCTTCCACACATGAAGGACAAGGAGAAGTGGAAGAAAGAAGCAGATCCTTCCAGACTCACTGATGGCAGATTTATAAACAAGAGGCCCATCCTGGTGGCCACAAGATGAGTGTGAGGCTAACTGGCATCCTTCAAAGGCCAATGACCCCCATTCCTGGGCTCTTAAATGTACGTTAACAGATAAAGTACATTCTTCACTGGGTGTGTTTACCCTCACAAACTAATAGCCCTGGGTGATGCCTAGTCTCACAATAGCTCAGGCTGGTTTGTTTCAGCCCACCTTATCAGAGTTATAAATTTCACCACCTGTTTTTTTCTGGTCAAGATGGCAGAGTAGTAAGACCAAGAGCTCACCTCTCCTCAGGACTACAACAAAATGGCAACTGATTGCTAAACAGCCATTGAAAAAAGACTGGAACCTAGCTAAAAATATCTTTTTCACCTGGAAACGTAAAGAGAGAACCACAGCAGGATGATAAGAAGGGCATGCTTATGATGTATTTGGGCCCCATAACCTCCCCCTGGTAGGTGAACCACAAGCTGAAGGATAATTAAGTCACAGAGGCCCCCCTACAAAGTGAGAATTCTGAGCCCCATGTCAGTCACCCCAGCCCAGCGTTCCAGCAATGGGAGGAGAAGGAGACCCAAGGATATCTGATTTTGGAGGCCAGTGAGGCTCAGCTCCAGGAGCCCCACAGGACTGGGGAAAACAGACTTCATTCTCTAGGGAAACATACACAGAATCTTGCAAGCACCAGGTCCAAGGGCAGAGGCAGTGATTTCATAGGAACCTGGGCCAGACCTGCCTGCTGGTTTTGGAAGTTCTCCTCAGGATGTAGGACATGGCTGTGGCTCACCCAAGGGACATAAAAGCTAGTGGTGGACATTCAGGGAGTGATTATCTGCATGAGCTTTCCTGGAGGCTGACACCTTGATTGGATCATTAGCATTTAGACCTAGCCCATCCCAACAGCCTGTAGGGAAGCCTCTGGACAAACAACATACTGAGTGGGAACACAGACCCACCCACCAACAGAATCTCTAACTCACAAACTCCTCAAGACATGGCCCTACCCACCAGAGGTCCATGACCAAGCCTCACCCAGCAGTGGGCAGGCTCTAGCTCCTCCTGCCAGGAAACCTGCATAAGCCTCCAGTCCAGCTTCATCCACCAAGGAGCAGATACCAGAAATAAGAAAACAACAATCACAAAGCCTGTGGAAGGAATCCACAAACACAAGCCAGATGTTACACTGGGACTGGCTAGGCCCTGGCCCTTGGGTGACAAGAGAGGAGTGTACTGCTGGGACACACAGGACGTCTCCCACAGAGGGCCACTTCTCCAAGGTTGAAAAACATAACTAACCTACCTAAAAATACAAATAGAAAGACAGACAATATGAAGTGTCAGAGAAATATCTCCCAGGAGAAGGCACAAGATAAAATCCCAGAATAAGAAATTAGTGATGAGGAGACAGGCAATTTATCTGAGAAAGAGTTTAAAGTAATGATGGTGAAGATGTTCAGAGAACTCAAGAGGAGTATAGATGCACAGAGTGAAGTTTTTAGCAAAGAGTTGGAAAATGTAAAGAATACCCAGAGTTGAAGACTAAAATCACTGAAATGAATAACTCATTAAGAGAAATCAAGAATAGACTAAATGAGGCAGAAAAATGGATTAATAAGCTAGAAGACTTTCTCTTTCTGGCTTACTTCACTTAGAATGACATTCTCCAGGAGCATCCATGTTGCTGCAAATGGCATTATGAAAAGAAAGAAAGAAAGAAAGGAAGAAAGAAAGAAAGAAAGAAAGAAAGAAAGAAAGAAAGAAAGAAAGAAAGAAAGAAAGAAAGAAAGAAAGAAAGGAAGGAAGGAAGAAAGGAAGAAAGGAAGAAAGAAAGAAAGAAAAATACCATATGAGATCGCTCATATGTGGAATCTAAAAAACAAAAACAAAAACAAACAAACAAACAAAAACAAAGCATAAATACAGGACAGAAATAGACTCATGGACAGAGAATACAGACTTGTGGTTACCAGGGGGGTGGAGGGTGGGAAGGGATAGACTGGGATTTCAAAATTGTAGAATAGATAAGCAAGATTACACTGTATAGCACAGGGAAATATACACAAAATGTTATGATAAATCACAGAGAAAAAAATGTGACAATGAGTGTGTATATGCCCATGAATGACTGAAAAATTGTGCTGAACACTGGAATTTGACACAACATTGTAAAATGATTATAAATCAATAAAAAATGTTAAAAAATAAGCTAGAAGACAGATTAGTGGAAATCACTACTGCAGAACAGAAAAAAAGACAAATGAATGAAAAGAAATGAGGACAGTTTAAGAGAACTCTTGGACAACATGAAGCACACTGATATTTGCATTATAGGGGTCCCAGAAAGAGAAGAGAGAGAGAGAAAGGACCTGAGAAAATTTTTGGAGAGATAATAATCAAAACCTTCCCTAACTTGGGAAAAGAAACAGTCATCCAAGTCCAGGAAGTGCAGAGAGTACCACACAGGATCAACACAAAGAGGAACACTCCAAGACACGTAGTAATCAAACTGACAAAAATTAAGGATAAAGAGAAAATATTAAAATTAGCAGGAGAAAAGCAATAAATAGCATAGAAGTGAACTCCCATAATGTGATCAGCTGATTTTTCAGCAGAAACTCTACAGACCAGTTGGGAGTGACATGATATATTTAAAGTGATGAAAAGGAAAAACTTATAACCAAGAATACTCTATCCAGCAAGGCTCTCATTCAGATTTGAATGAGAAATGGAGAAATTAAAGCTTCACAGATAAACAAAAGCTAAAAGAATTCAACTCTACCAAACCAGCTTTACAATAAATACTAAAAGAACTCCTCTAGTCATCAAACCATAAGAAAAAAGAACAAAAAGAAGGAAGAGAGAGATAGAAAAAAAAAGATTGCTTTGGCAGTTTGGGGTCTTTTATGATTCCATGTAAATTTTGGAATTATTTGTTCTAGTTCTGTGAAGAATGTCCTGAGTATTTTGACAGAGGTTCTACTGAATCTGTAGATTGCTTTGGGAAGTACTACCATGTTGATAATGCTGATTCTTCCAATCCAAGAGCAAAAGATATCTTTCCCTTTCTTTGTATCATCTTCAATTTCCTTCATCAATGTTTTACAGTTTTCAGAGTATAGGTAACCTCCTTGGTTAAGTTTATTTCTAGGTATATTGTTGTTTTTGATGCAATGGAAATGTTTATGCCAGTTATAAAATTCTGGCTTTTGAAGTGAAACGAAAAAAAAAAAGTGAATGAAGGGGCCCAAATGTCAAAATATCTTTCTTTCTTATAGGTGAGTTGTATTCCATTACTTACATATGCTGCATCTTCTTTATCCATTCATCTATTGATGTGCACTTATGATGTTTCCATATCTTGGCAATTATAAATAATGTTTCTATTAATAGTGGGGTGTTTGTATCTTTTTTGAATTAATTCTTACTTTGTGGTTGGCTTTATTCCTTTGATAACTATGTAAGTTTAAAAAGCTAAAGCTCTAAATGTTCTTAGAAACAGTGAACAGTACATATTTATGCATTTTAAAAAATATGTGCAGTATATTGCGTATATGTATTTACATGCAATATATTGTATATGTGCAGTCAAATTGTAACAATTCTAACTAATGTAATTGAAAAATTAAAAATTTAAAAAAAAAAGTGAGCTCCACCACCCTAAACTTCTTACCTCACCTACAACCCATCAGAGACTTCTGCACAATTAGGGGTCTTGTGACCCTCCCTTATAAAAGAAAGACCTCCACAACCAACCTTTGGGGCTCATACAGGCACCTCTCATCTGTGTGCGTCTGTTGCCTATGGCAGAGTGTTTATTAACTTTATGATTGTTCTTAAATTTCTCTTTGCTTTTCACAAATTCTTTTACCATTTGCACACAGGCCTGCCTTGTCCCCCAGCAGTGAATAGATCTCTGCGCTGGCCTAGTTCAGATGGGCTCTCTCAAGGTTGAAAATGGCTCAGGCTTTGGGAACCATGGGCAGAACATACATTCCAAAGGCAGGGAAGGGGGTGAAAAGCCTTCCACTGCCGAGGTCAACAGATGTTCATATCTTCTCCATGGTCTCTTCCAGCACTCTCTTAATGATTAAATAGCTGAGAAGATTCAGCCTCTCAGAGAGCAAGAATCAGTTAGGCGGAGTTGTGATCATTCATTTAGGTAGCTTACATGCTTTACAATTTGCCATGTGACCCATTAACCAGCCCATCACCCTTCCTTCAGATGCAGTTGGGTTTACCGGGATGCTGTGGGCATGTACAGTTTGGTTGGGATTCTGAATTAGACTATCTTGTCCCACACAGACCTACCCTCATGCCTTAGCTTTGTCTCTTTCCTCATCATACTCTGTCTTTAAATTCTCCTGACTTTAAGGATATAGCCGGGAGAATCACCCTCCAAAGTGAGGATTCACTTGGCTCTGCCTCTTCTGCACATTAGGTTGATCACCCAGGGTCACCTTTTCCATATTCCCTATATGACCATCACAGTCTAAAATGGACACACCTCTTCTGAAATCCACTTCACAGTGTACTTTGCTTATATCTTTTCCAATTGCCCCTTAAAATGTACTTATATAACTCAGGCTGCTTTAATATATAACTATCACTGCAATGAAAGCTTTTATGAAGGCAAAAGCTGTGTCATTGACTTTCCAACCCCAGTTCCTCAAGAAGCCTCAGCACACTGTGTCAGACACTCAGTAGAAAAGTATTGAAGGGAAAAAAATCTTCCTCCATAACCAGGTCCTTGTCATTGTCTACTGGGCCCAGAAATTTTCTCCAATGATGTCATATTTCAGTGGATAATTCAGTCCCCCAAATTTAGTTCTTTTGTGACTTTTAACATGTCATGTAATACAGAGTTTTCCTTATTTTAAAATGGGAATAATGTTACTTATAGCATGAGATTTAGTTAGGATCCACTGACAAGCTAAAAACCACTTTTTGGGTAAAGCACTGTGGAAACACGTGCTATGGTAATTTGTATTGTGTATCCCCCCTGAACTCTCTCTAGTATTTAAGCAGAGTTTGATTGATACGTAGAAAATGCACTTTGCAGGCTTATTGTATTTCACGAACTATTTAAAAAAATAACGCAAATGAAAATTCTTCAAACTAGGTATTTACCTCCACCATAACATTTTATTTGGAGATTGTACATTGTATAACACAGAAATAAAATCCCTGAGCCTCCAGGAAACTGGTTGAACAGAAGTGAATGTACCCTCTTTCTTCTTTCCTTTGGCCATCACCGATGTTCATGAGAGATACCTAACCAGGTGGACCAGTAGTAAGATAAGAAGATTCTCTTCCGTTATTTAAAAAAAAAAAATTATACACCATCTCTCCTGAATCACAAACTGGTGGGGCATCTGCTAGGAATTATCACTGAGGAAATCCCATATCACAATCAGAATATGGCTTCGGGCAGCAAATTAAACCTTATTTAAGGCAGGGAATTAATCAGCCAATTGGGAGCAGACCCACCTTCCTTGCACTGTCTGATAGAGAGACCCATGTGTTTAGAATTTTGAATAGAAATGGCAAAGAGATTGAAAATTAAATGCTCCTCCAAGGCAAAACACAGTGACTTATCTTTATTCACGCTGGTCCTTTCTCCCCTGCTCTCTCCTGCCTCTTCTATCTCCCATGCTCTATCCTTCATTAATCTTGATACAGCAAATTTTCTAGCTAAGAATTTTTTTTGTTTCTATCAAGTTCCATATCTCTGTTTGGTGAGTTAGTAAGTAGGTCACTTCCTTCAGTTCCGTTTCTGATTCAATTGAAAGCCCCAAGGCTCACTTGCAGCATCAGAAGATGATAAAGCCCAGCTCTCTAAGAGAGCAGACTGCTGTACCTGTGAAATTTGAAAGACCAACTATACCACCCTTTGCCTGCAGCATCTTCGTCCCTCAGAGCTCTCACATACCTGCTTTTGCCTCCTTGGGACACCTGTACCTTGATCCATCTCTTTTTCCCCAGTTTATCAGCCTCCTTATTCTGAGTTCTCTCCTTTCCTGTTCAGGATGGACCCTAAGGTCTGGAATCTTTCTTCCACTTCCACAAGCAGTGTGAGCTTCTCATCCTTTGAACACACTAACCTTCAAATTCCCATTTCTGCTTCAATCAGCTGTAAATCTTTTCACCATCTGGGCTGCTGAACACATGGGGAAGGAAAAAACAAAGCCGTGTAACATTTTGGATTGATATTAACACATATTTATGGTTTCCAGCCTATGATGGTTAACAGTCTTTGCCATTCTGTATACCATTCCTTTGCTTGTTTGTTTGTTTGTTTGTTTGTTTCCATCATCTCCCTCCAATTCCCTAAAGCACCTATTGTAAAGCTTTATCGTTCTCCTCAAGCTTATTCTCTAAACTCTACCCTGTTTGCTTCCCTGAACAAGAATCTATCATCTCTTAGTTCCCAGAGCAAAACAGAGGGCGTGTCTAATTCCTTCAACTCCAACACTTCTTAAGAACACATCTTAATCCACCTTTTTGCTCTCAGCTTTCATTTACTTTAAAAGTGTTTGTCTGTGTGTGTGTCTACTACTCACACTGTGTGTGAGATATCTACTTCTCAGGGTTTATCAGAATATTAGAGAATATATGAAAAGGATCAATTGCTCATTATAAGCTGTGCTTATAATTTTCAGAACTCCAGAGTTACTTGTATTTGGACCCAAGTCAACACAAACAATAAACACAAAAATTTCGTGTACAATTTGATGCTGTGAATTATTTATGCCTCCTCATTCTCTTCCAGAACAAATACTAATTTACTGTGGCCCTTGGAAATCTAGTCCCATTTGTTTATTACTATAGTTTCCACTATACCTTATTACTCAGACATGGGCTAAAAGATATTTAGGTGATATGTTGAAGGAGTTCATAGTGTCTGTAAAGTCCCTATATCTTAATGTGCTATTTTGGGATATGTGACTTTTTAAGAATAAATTTATGCTTGAATTTTATGTATATATTAATATGATATTTGACAAAACAAGAAACACACCTGTGTAATTACTACCACAAACCATATATAGAACATTTTCATCACTCCAGAAAGTTTCCTTCACTCCCTTGTAGTCATCTCAATCTGTCATTATAGCATAATTTTGCCTTTTGCATGTAAATAGAATCGTATATCACATATTCTTTTATATCTAGTTGATTTTACTCAGCATAATGTTTTTGGGATTCAGTTATACTGTTGTATCAATAATTCTTTCCTGTTTATTACTGAGTAGAGTTCTCATGTATGGATATATGTAATTGTGACTTTTTGTAGAGATTGTGTTTTTGGCTTTTTCATCAGCATGAGTTCATGGTTTTCATTAGAAAGAATGTTATTCACAAGCAGTATAAAAATCATGGCTCTAGAGGAAGCTCACAGATCCTCTCTTTTGTCCCATCCCTAAGGGAAGACCTGCTACTGATCAGCAACAAAGTAACACTAGCTGTGAAGTGCACTGTCCTAGGTACTGAAATTTTTATCTGCAAAACGACTGGACAGGACAGCATTTTTTTTGTCTTATTTTTATTATTTCTCTTGTATGTTTCTGTCTTCTGTATCTCCCTTGGAACACAGATTCTTATTTGGGGGAGAATTCCCTCTTTCCAAACTGAGAAGGTCAAATAGAATCAAGTTAAATACAGGGACCAGGTTCACCGAGGGAGCAAGCTTCTTAGGCCTGTTTTATTGAGCTCTTGGGATAAATGTTGATAATCATTCCTAGAAACTCATGTTGTTGTCCAGTGTAGCACATTAGCAAAGGATATATAAAATAAATTTGAGGTCCACAGCCTAATTTTCAATTAAGTACATCTGAGACTAGAATATTCTCTGCCATAAACACATTCCTTGCAAGAGATAAAGTGATGAGAGTGCTGCTGCCTATAGAATAGCAGTGATTGTCAACTGAAGATCACTTACTGATCATGCATGAGACCAGATATTATCAGAACTAACAGTACAAAGACTGGAAATATTCTGAGGTCATCCAATCAAATGCCTTTCTCCTGACCCATAAAAGCTGGCATAGTCTTATGAACATAAAATACCTATATATATATAAAACTAATGATCAGTTGAATTAGTCCTTCAGAAATTTCCAAGTCACTAAAATATATATTAACATTTTTCCTCTTTTCCCTCTCCCAAACTTGGAAATTAAGCCTAAGATTAATTGACTAGCACTCTAAAAACTGCCTGGCAGTCCAGGAATTTTTTATTTACACTTTGAAAGTGATGAATGGATCCGTCAAAAATTAGTAAGTTTATCTATAGCTGCAAAAACATTAAGTGAGATAAAATAAAAACTAGCTGTGGACTGTTGTAAAATTACTTGTTATTCTTAATATTGAGAATGTTTCTTTTGGGAAATACTTGTGTTTCTGTTGATATCTGCCTAGGTAACCTCAATTGCTCTTTTGCTTTGTATGTGATAAAGTTTTTGAGGAGCACATGCATCTAATATTTTTAAATAAAGAATTTAAATGGGGTTTTGAAATTTCTTCATGATTGTATTTATCTTTCCTTCTAAATCTACAGTATTATTATTAGTTGGCATTTATTCTGCACTAGTTCAGTTATCTCTTATTTCTTCTTATTTCATTTCTACTATTGACATATTTGTGGAGTAAACATTCTAAATTCTAATGTAACTTAGATAATCTAGATTTAAAGGTGAAACAGAGCTCTCATTACCCACTGTCAGTAGCTACCAAAGATACAGTTTTACAAAACATAAAACATGAAGTATTTAGATCTTTCCTGAATAGTTTTTGCAGGATGATGAACTGATGTTGTGCAAATTGTAAAATACCAAGCTGTGCGTGTTATTAGATATCAGAAATATAGGCTCTTTTACAGTTTCACTGGTTGTTAAATGCCAACGTTCTGTCTTTGAAAGAGCACATTATTTTCCTGCTTACAAAGGACATTCTAATTAGAATCATAGTTTCACAGCATTTTAAGGCCATTATATTTCTTAAACACCACTAAGAAGGGCAATGTTATTAGCACCAAATATTTGAACAATGTACCTAGCCACTTCTTTTAATAACACTACTTGGTGAGGAACTACATTCATATTAAATATTAAGCACAGATATTCAAAGCAAACTATCCATTGAAATTTAGAAGTCTTTTTCCTGACTTTTTAAAATTTTAGTTCATAAAGCATTTTTCTTTTGATAAATAAATTAAAATTAAATACATCTCTGAATATTCAGGTGATCAGTTAATAATTAAATCAGTTAATTTTAACCTGCAAACAATAAGTCTTCCATTCGATTCACTTCTATGCCACTTTCTTAAAAAATCTCCCTTACCTGTATAGTATGCTTTTTTA
Organism: Vicugna pacos; assembly: GCF_048564905.1. Lineage (NCBI taxonomy): Eukaryota > Metazoa > Chordata > Mammalia > Artiodactyla > Camelidae > Vicugna > Vicugna pacos. The sequence goes on along the minus strand of NC_132994.1, from coordinate 5,273,140 downwards.
ATAACTCATACTTTTTTATTCTTATCATTTCCTGATTTAAATGTTTAAGGAAAGATCCTTAGATATATAATAGGATGTAACTGATCTTCTCCTAGTGTCTTAATTTGGATGAGAATTCAAACTTAGGAAGAAGAGGTGGCCAATTTTCCCCAAATGTCAGAGGTCTTGTTAAAAGGATGAGAATTTAATTTATTCCCACCCCAGGTGATACATAGGGAAAAGCCAGAGACCAATTTCAGGAGAAGATTGTTAGAGAATTATTTAAAGGGAGTTGTCTGTGTGCTGGGCTTCCTACATCCATCTTGCCCAGAACCATTTCAAGTCAACTGACTTCAAGAGACCTGCTCAGGCCTTATGTGAGTCTCTTGGTTTTTCACCATCATGGAGACTGGTGTCTGGTGCTATTCAGTGAAAATATAAAGGTGAGAAAAGAGTTGCATCTGTCTGTGATGTTAGAAGCATAATCAACCTGCCCTTCCCGCTGGCTGGTCAATGTTTGCATATGACAAGGAGCTGGGTTGGAGACTCGTCTTGATGGGAACATAGCTCAGAGCTCCGCAAACCTGAGTGAAGTGACTTCAGCAACAAGCATCTTTGCAGGATGTCCCACTGGATGCAGGATTCAAAGAGAGAGTCCTACACCACAAGCCACTGCCCATCTGTGGGATGGTGCAATGCTGGAGGTCATTCATCCATAAAGTACCAACCAAACTACTTTGTGTGTTTTGAGGCAGTATGTGAAACTTTGTCAGAAAGAGTTTCCAGAATCTAGAGTAAGATCTCACCAGCCCTACTTTTTCTTTACTTCACATCCCACTCCCCATACTCTCTGCTAAATGTGAGTCAGCTCTGAGACAGCATGGGGAGGAAAAAATAGTATTAAACTGAATGAGAGATGCAATAGTTGAAACTATATAAAAATGAAATTGTTTCTTAATAACTAAAAGTGGAGGGAAAAACCTCTGAAATTTGCATGAGCTAATGCCCAAGCAGAGGCTACAGATTGAGTACCACTGAAAGCCACTGGTAAAAAGAAATAAAGCCATTTTTCTACATTCCAACCTGTTGAATCCAGTCCATTTACTAACTTCACTGGGAATAGAAGACAAGTAGAAAAGTTCTGATGTAGCTGCTTTAGATATTCTTATACCACAGCTCAATCGCAGTGGTACCCACCCACTGTAGAATATGCTGTAATTGGAATTATTCAAGCTATATAATTTCTGGGAGAAGAATTTTAAACAGAGCAGGGTAAGTGTGTACATGTATCCAGACATGGGCACAAGCAGAGAGTGGACATTAGATAGGCGTTGTGGAGGGCAGGCATGAGAATATAAATTTGTGAATACTGTGGAGTCAATTTTTAAAACTGGCTAGGAGCACTTCTGAAGGAAGTGCAGGAATTTTTGCTCATCCCACTGCCTTTCACGCCTCCGTCTATTTATACAAAGCCCTGAGCAGAGTGCCTTTAAGAAGCATTCACATCACTTTTCAGAGTGGGACTAGAGAACCACATGAAAAAGAGAGAGTAAAACCCCCCTCGGCTAATAAGCACACAGGCTTCGTGCTGGTCTTAGTTCTAAAACCTGAGGACCAGGATCGCAGTAGCTGGGAGTCGGCCAATTGATTTTCAAAGATCAGATTCCATATCTGATTCTTACCTCTTCTTTCAGGGTTAGAATCATTTGTCACTGTACTTTTGGTTATCTCTATTATTCAAATAGTAACTCAAAAAAAAAGTCCATGTATTTCTTCTCTCTATACCTTTCCGTTTCAACAGAAAGTAAAAAGTCTCCCAGTGTGCCCTGTTTGAGCTCATGTCACTTCCCTCACCTGATCAGTTACAATAACTGCCGTCTCCGAATGACTGACCAGGCCCCGCTGTCCTTGGTAGAGGCTCCTGGCTTCTAGCACAATTCCATATCTTAGAACTGTTGTCCAAATTTTTGAGCAGTCCCTGATGGCTGATCTATGCTCCTTTCAAATCCCGTGTATCACTGTCAGCCAAGATAGAGGTATCGTTTTTCTTTGGCATATCTGTTGGATTTCTATGTGTCTGTCATCCACTGTAAAAATTCCCCTCTGCTCTTTCTCAAGGACACCAGCTGAGCACATCTCCATGGTGTCTTGAGTAGCCCTCATATGAGTCATTTATTTATTATCTTGTCAGGAGAGATTAAAAGGAAAAAAAACACATAACAATATGCTTATAAATTGTAAATAACACATTTGCACATACACACATGAGGAATAAGCATGTACACTGAAATTCTTAAATGTATCAGTATGGATGAAATTTGTGAACACACTGGGATATAAGTGCTATTTTTCATGGCGGTTTTCATTTTCTTAAGTTGGTGTAAGTATTCCTGAAGTCTTGAAGTTCTTAAGAAGGAACAAGGAAGTGAGCATATTTGAATTGTGACTTTTCCTCTTCTGCTAACTGCTGGAATGCATTGTCCTGTTTTCCTAGAACTTCCAGCCCACTCATTTTCTATTTCTTTTTCAAGATCATGGTTATAAATGGGTGGAGTTCTTCCAGCTCCATCCTAGCCCCTGTCTTTCACTTTATATTCTCCCCATATATAATCTTGTTCACAAGCCGGCCTTCAAAAACCAACCACGCTCGGATAACTACCATTTATATCCTTCGCACAGATGTCTCCTCTGAACTCCAGACCCATATGTCTAACCACTTGTCTCAAAAGAATTTCGAACTCAATTTAATATATTCTGCTATAGCATGCAGTTCTTTAGTGAGAATTGACTCATACAAGATTGTCACAGGGAGGTGATGTAAATTTAAAGCAAAAGTCACATTTGTTCATATGCGATGTTTCCCAGAAGGATATGCATTGAAGTAATCAGTAACAGGCTACTTTGCAATTAGAAAGAAAGCCTTAATAACACATAAAGACCTTCAGGGAAAGCTGAAAATTCTGCCAAAGTGCAATTAATGATTGGCTTGACAGTTTTAAGAATCACTAAATTTTCCACAGCATTAGGCTGACAGTGGAGCTGGGAGTTCAGGCAAAGAAGATTCAAAGGCATCTTCCCCTGTATTAAAAAAAATGTAGGCTACACCCTGGATCAGATTTTTAATTAAAAAAAAAGTCTTCAATAATCTCTTGAATTAAGAAACAGAAGTTCCCGTGAAAGCAGTGCTTTTTTTTTTTTTAAGTGTTTTGGTTTGTTACCAGTTGTCTCCAGAGCACTTAATTCACTGTAGATGCTCAAATAATATTTGTTGAAATATGGTGAATGAATAAATACCATGGGGAAGAGAGTGAGGGGAAAAGATGGTGTGATTTCATGGCTTTGACTCACTCAATTCTGGGTTAAAAACAGTAAGACCTGATAAAAGATATTATGACTTTAAAAGGCAAAGTATTTAGAGGTCAATTAGCCAAGAAATTCCAACATATTAATTTTCTCAATAATATTTGAATTGCACTTCTAGTCACTGGAAATTAGGTACAAAATTAAATAATTGTTAAATATTTATTAATGTGTTGATGGCCACTCTGAGTTGTTTCCATATCTTGGTAGTTGTAAATAGTGCTGCTATGAACATTGGGGTGTATGTATTATTTTGAATTAGTGTTTTCATTTTTTCTATGTGTATACCCAGCAGTGGAATTGTTGGATCATTTGGTAGTTCTGTTTTCAGTTGTTGAGGAACTGCCGTACTGTTTTCCACAGTGGCTGTATCTACTTAGATTCCCACAAACAATACACAAAGTTTCTCTTTTTCCACATCCTCTCCAACATCTGTTATTTGAGTCTTTTTGATGGCAGGCAGGATGTGATATCTTATTGTTTTGATTTGCATTTCTCTAATAATTAGCGAGGTTGAACATCTGTATGTCATCTTTGGAAAAATGTCTATTCAAGCCCTCTGCCCACTAGAAGATATAACATATACACTTAGATTGCTACTCAGCTGTATCAGCTATAAGAAAAGATTAAAATTCTGCCATTTGCAGCCACACGGTTGGACCTAGAGAATATTATGCTTAGTGAAATAAATCAGAAAAAGAAAGACAAACACTATATAATATCACTTATATGTGGAATCTAAAAAAATAATAATAATACAAATGAATAAACAGAAACAGATTCACAGATATAGAAACTTGTGGTTACCAAGGGGAGACAGAAGCAGGAGGGGCAAATTAGGGGTATGTGCTTAAGAGATACAAACTTCTATGTATAAAATAGATAAACAACAAGGATATATTGTCTAACCTAAGAGAGTTATAGCCATTATCTTATAATAGCTTTTAATGGAGCAGTCTGTAGAAGTACTAAGTCATTATGGGCTGTTTGCATGATATTGTAAATCAACTGTATTTCAATAAAGTAATTATAAAATATTCAGCTATTAGAGACAAAACTAAAAACATATATAATAGTACATTATTACATTTTAGAGGTTAAAGATCTTTAAAAATTGTGATTAAATGAAGCAAAATTATGACAATTGGAAGGCTCAGATTTTAGAACCAGCTTTACCACAAGCAAACCAGTCATCACCTTCAAGTTTAGTTTCATCTCTTGCCAGTTGAGTAACTCAGATCCATGATTAAGCCTTTACAGCTTTAAAATCATTCAAGGTCAAGTGGTTCCTGAGAAATGGCAAAGGAAGTAAAACAGATTTTGCTAGACTCCTGTTCTAAGTACTTTTAAGTAACTTGTACTTTGGTTATAAGAGGTGTTGAAATTTTAAAGATAAGTAATATTTAGTAAAGAGTAGACCTACAGAAAGAAAGAAAAGTAAGATAAAATGGAAAACACTGTGTGGTAGTTAATTAAAAAAATAAAATAAAGTTGCATAGATAAAATGACCCAATTTTAAAGATTTCTGAAGATAGCCATAAACATTTGCACTTGATAATAGAAGAAACATAAAGAAACTTAAACACTGAAATTTTAATCAAATTATAGTAGTCATCATATGATGCTTTTATATCATAGGCTTTCTTTGGAGTGGTAGGACCACGAGCTCACCTCTCCTCATGACTACAATGAAACCACAACTGACTGTTAAAAAACCATTGAAAAATGACTGGAACCTAGCAAAAAAGATCATCTTCAACTGGAAACATAAAGAGGGAGCCCCAGCAGGATGGTAGAAGGGGCATGCTCACGATATAATGGGGCCCTGTACCTCCTGGGTGGGTGACCCACAACATGAAGAACAGTTAAGTTGCAGAGGCCCGCCTACAGGAGTGAGAGCTCTGAGCCCCATGTGAAGCTCCTCAGCCCGGGTCCCGGCATTGGGAGGAGGACAAGACCCCACAGTATCTGATTTTGTAGGCCAGGAGTGATTACCTCCAGGAGCCCCATGGGACTGGGGGAAATAGACTTCATTCTCTTGGGAAGCACACACAGAAACTCATGGGTGCCAGGTCCAAGAGCAGAGGCAGGAACTTCATAGGAATCTGGGCCAGGCCTGCCTGCTGGTTTTGGAAGTTCCCTGGGGAGGTAGGGGACACCTGTGTCTCACCCAGGAGACATAAAAGTTGGTGGCAGACATTCTAGGAGTGTTCATCTACATGAGCTTTCCTAGAGGCTGACATCTTGACTTAAGCTCCACCCAACAGCCTGTAGGGAAGCCTCAGCCCAAACAACACACTGGGTGGGAACACAGACCCACCCATCATTAGACCTCCTGAGCCACAAACTCCTCCAGACCTGGCCCTACCCACCAGAGGTCTAGGACCAAGCTTTCCCCAGCAGTGGGCAGGTTTGAAACCACCTCTTCTGCTCAGGAAACCTGCATAAGTCTCTAGTCCAGCTTTATCCACCTGGGACAGATATCAGAAATAAGGAAACAACAATCCCAAATCCTGGGGAAGGAATCCACAAACATAAGCCAGACTCTACACTGGGACCAGCTTGACCCTGGCCCTTGGAAGACAAGACAGGAGTGTGCTGCTGAGACTCATAGAAGTTCTCCCATAAAGGGTACCTCTCCAAGGTCAAGAAATGTAACTAACCTAAAATACAAATAGAAAGATAGACAATAAGAGGTGGCAGAGGAATATCTCCCAGGCCAAGGCACAAGATAAAATCTCAGAAGAAATAAGTGATGAGGAGGTAGGCAATTTATCTGAGAAAGAATTTAAAGTAATGATGGTGAAGATGTTCAGAGAACACAAGAGAAGTATAGACCCACAGAGTGAAGTTTTTAGCGAAGAGTTAGAAAATATAAAGAACATCCAAACAGAGTTAAGAATAAAGTCACTGAAATGAATAGCACACTAGAAGGGGCCAAGAGTAGACTAAATGAGTCAGAAGAACGGATCAATGAGCTAGAAGACAGAATAGTGGAAATCACTACTGCAGAACAGAAAAAAAGAAAAAAAAGAATGAAAAGAAATGAGGATAGTTCAAGAGAACTCTGGGACAACATGAAGCACACTAATGTTCACATTATAATGGTCCCAGAAAGAGAAGAGGGAGAGAAAGAACACTAGAAAAATTTTGGAGAGATAATAACCAAAAACTTCCCCAACTTGAGAAAGAAAACAATCACCCAAGTCCAGGAAGCACAAAGAGTTCCACACAGAATCAGTCCAAAGAGAAACACAGCAAGGCACATAGTGATCAAATTGACAAAACCTAAGGATAAAGAGAAAATATTAAAATTAGCAAGAGAAAAGCAACTAATAACATATAAGGGAACTCCCATAATGTTATCAGGTGATTTTTCAGCAGAAACTCTACAGTCCAGAAGGGAATGGCACGATATAGTTAAAGTGATGAAAAGAAAAAACTTAAAACAACCAAGAATACTTTATTTAGCAAGGCTGTCATTCAAATTTGGAGAAATCAAAAGCTTCACAGATAAACAAAAGCTAAAAGAATTCAACACCATCAAATCAGCTTTACAACGAATGTTAAAGGAACTTCTCTAGTCATCAAACTATAAGAAAAGAGAACAAAAAGAAGAAAGAGAAAAAAAAAGACTTAACAAAAGATTGCTTTAGCAGTTTGGGGTATTTTATGGTTTCATATAAATTTTGGAATTGTTTGTTCTAATTCTGTGAAGAATGTCGTATTTTCACAGGGGCTGCATTGGATCTGTAGATTGCTTTGGGACGTACTGCCATGATGATAATGCTGATTCTTCCAATCCAAGAGCAAAAGATATCTTTCCCTTTCTTTGTATCATCTTCAGTTTCCTTCATCAATGTTTTACAGTTTTCAGAGTATAGGTAACCTCCTTGGTTAAGTTTATTTTTGGCTATTTTGTTGGTTTTGATACAATGGAAATGTTTATGCCAGTTATAAAATTCTGGCTTTTGAAGTGAAAAAAAAAATGAATGAAGGGGCACAAATGTCAAAATATCTTTCCTTCTTATGGGTGAGTTGTATTCCATTACTTATATGTGCTGCATCCTCTTTATCCATTCATTTATTGATGTGCACTTAGGATGTTTCCGTATCTTCGCAATTAAAAATAATGTTGCTGTAAATAGCAGGGTGTTTGTATCTTTTTGAGTTGATTCTTATTTTGTTGAGTTGACTTTATTCCTTTGATAACTATGCATGTTTAAAAAGCTAAAGCTCTAAATGTTCTTAGAAACAATGAACAGTACATTCATGCAAATTAAAAAATATGTGCAATATATTGTGTATATGTATTTACATGCAATATATTGTATATGTGCAGTCAAATTGTAACAATTCTACCTAGTAAAACTAAAAACTGAAAAAAATATATAGTTATAACCAATATTACATAGTATCAACTTTGAAGATAAATGTGAATGAACTATATTTAGAAAACTTCAAAACATTGCTGAGAGTTCTAAAAGGAAAAGTCAAAAACCATACAAAGATATTATAGAATTTAGGGAAAATGAATCCTAAAGATGAGGAAAGAAAGGCCAGAAGAAGTCAAGCTCCATGTCCAAGTTTGATTGTGATCAAATAGGAAAACAAAAACCACAATCCCACACTGCCTATCTCTAACCTAACCACAGAAATGTTTTTTTCTTAGTGTTTCCCAACTGCCTGGTAAGATACAGTACTTGAGCTCATAAGTCCCTCACCTCCAATGTTATGAGCGCTCTGGGAGAGATGAGCTTCACTGAATGAGTAGACCCTTCCTGTTAATGAGAAGCCGATACAGGGACAGGTAACCCACAAGACAACGAATACCAAGATACAAGAGGAAGACATGGCTCATCTCATTCATCTTCTCTTATGAGTAAGTAACTGAGGATGGGCATGCAGTGTATTATGTGGTGGTCCAAGAGGAATTGTCACATGGCATCCAATGGTAACCTGTCCCAGATGAAGAGAGACCTTATGGTCCTTGAGGAATACCTCAAGGAAACAAGGGGTTGTCAATGAAGAATATTGCCAGTCATAGCAGTAAACAAAGAATACTGTGGCCATCAAGTCATCAGCCAGCACCGCCACCTCCCTGACAGTGAGCAGATGGAATTCAGGATGCAGACAAGCAGACAGCCTGCCTCTGCAGCCACCCACAACGGTACAGCCTGAGGGAATTCAAGATATGAAAGAACAGGATACTAGCCCTAGATAGCTAGGTACATATCAAAGGAATGGTTTCAATGAACCTGGACCTTTACACCTTCCCATATGTAGAAAAGCACTAAATTCATTAACTTGAGGTGTTTTCTTTAATTAGCAGTGATCTTTTGATGTTCTGACTACCTACTCTTTGTTGCAAAAACTCATATATCCTGGCTTCTAACTTGCTGCTTTGGAGCAGTCCCTCTGAGTGATCTGAGAGGCTGTCATCCCCAGCTTAAGTCCTCACAAATGTCCACTGAATAAAACAAAACTCTCAGCTTTTAGGCTGTACATTTTATTTCAGTGGACAGAGTCAAGTGCTGCTAAGAGCATAGTGCTGCCACCACTTCATTCTCTGCCCTTTGAATCAAAATACACGTTTCTTCTCTGACTTTCCCTCCGCCTCTCCTGCTTATCTGGTGGTAAATACACTTAGATAAACCAGCATGCATATGGGGGTCAGTAAAGAGTGGCATGAACTATTTAGCTAACTCATGAATAGTTGTCTAAATTATCCAGAAATGTAATATGTGACCATATAATGGACCTCAATTAACAAATATAATTTCAGCTACTAATTTTCAGGCCTCACATCTGTCAGACCCAAGCATATTTATCACTGGGTTATTGAGACCAGAAAACAGAGGAGAATTCTATGGTATTCCCTCTCTCTGTCTTCTCTAAATATGTTTGTTATATTCCTTTCTCTATTACTTAGCACATAATCCTTTTATGGGAAAATGCTAATATATTTGCAGTCCTTGGTTCTTAGAGAAAATTGTCAGTTGGAGATATTTCTGACTAAATGCTCAAACATTTCTATTGATTTCTTCCAGAAAGCCCCAGGCATGTGCTTCTTTTTATGCACTTTTCTAAGCCTTCTATGAAGACCCACAAATAATTTGCCATACTGGATCACCCCCAGAATGTCTGAAAACTACCCAGGCAGCTGCATGAATTTTGAAATTCCAATTGTCTCTTTTACATTCAATTTTGCCTTTACCATATTGCATATCTGATGCCCAAATATGTCCTTAATTTAGCATTATTCGTTTTATATTCACTGGTCTTTTCTTCTAGACAATCACATATATCTCCAACTGCATTCTTTTGTTCCATATTACTTTTTTTTAATTTATTTTTATTGAAGTACAGCCAGTTACAATGTGCCAACTTCTGGTGTACAGCACAATGTCCCAGTCTTGCATATACATACATATATTCATTTTCTTATTTTTTCCATTAAAAGTTATTATAAGATATTGAGCATAGCTCCTTGTGCTATACAAAAGAAAAATTTTTTAAATCTGTTTTTATATATAGTGGCTAACATTTGTAAATCTCAAACTCCCAAATTTATCCCCTCCCATCCCTTTTCCCCAGTAACCATAAGACTGTTTACTATATCTGAGAGTCTGTTTCTGTTTCATATATGAGTTCATACTGTTGTTCCTTTTTTTTTAATTCCACATATGAGTGATATCATATGGTATTTTTCTTTCTCTTTCTGGCTTAACTTCACTTAGAATGATTGCCCATGTTGTTGCAAATGGCATTATTGTATTCATTTTTATGGTAGAGTAGTATTCCATTGTGTAAATATACCACAATTTCCTTATCCAGTCATCTGTCAATGGACATTTAGCTTGTTTCCATGTCTTGGCTATTGTATATAGTGCTGCTATGAACCTTGGGGTGCATGTATCTTTTTGAATTAAGGTTCCTTCTGGATATAAAACCAGGAGTGGGATTGCTGGATCATATAATATGTCTATTTTTAGTTTTTTTGAGGAATCTCCATACTGTTTTCCACAGTGGCTGCATTAAATTACATTCCCATCAGCAGTGTAGGAGGGTCCCCTTTTCTCCACAGCCTCTCCAGAATTTATCATTCATGGACTTTTGAATGATGGCCATTCTGACTGATGTCATATTACTTTCAACTTGGCACTTGTTTCCTTGAAATCCTTTCATAAAACACCAATCAATTTTTGTGTGTGTATGTGCTTTAGCTAATAGAATGGTGGTAGGTGATGGGAAATAAGTGGAGAACTTAAAATGTAGCCTTACAGTTCTAGGCTTATCAGCTTCAGCCAGGTTCTTCTCGAGGATAGGAAGCAGGCCTGGCACCACTATAATAACCAGTATATTTCTTGGCTCATAGAGTAGACATTTAATAAATAGATCTGGTTGCTGTAACTAATTTTCCTTCTTCATTTTTTATTTGATTCTTTTTATGGTTATTTTTGGCCTATCAAGTTATTCAGAAAAATTAATAAAAGAACAAAACAATTTTAAAAAGAAAAAAGTGGGAAGGAGAAAGTGTTTAACCAAAATAGCTTAGAGCAAGGCAGATGGCAAATCCACCATTGACCCAGTTTTCCAACTTCTATTTTTGCCTCAATTGAATCTACCATTCATCCTGCCTCCCAGAGAAAACTTAGTGTCTTAATTAGCTTGTTCTTCATTATCATCTTACAAATCCCAGCAGCTTTTCCTATCGGTCCTTCTAGCCATATTTTTATTCCTCATTGCTATTTAAGTTGTTCCTTACGGATTAAATTGACAAATACGATTGCCTACATTTCATGTAACTCTTAAATAGTATTTAAGTACTTCATAAACAAAATGCTAAACAGGTGCTAAACAAATTAGTTCAGATTCTTGTTCTCCAGGGATATACATTTTTTGACCCAAACAAACCCAAATTCTATACTAAGTTATATTCTTAACCTTCTTGAAGGAGCACAGAATTGCTTCCAACTCTTGTGAATAATTCATTCACAGGAATCCTATCATTAACGCAGAAAGTTTAATACAATGAAAGTGGTACATCTGCATTATTCTTACTATTGCTCTTAAGAACAAGTCATTTTAGCCAATGTCCAGTATACAATACAGTACTATTATCTCCAGTCAGCACACTAGGTAGATTCCAGGAGCTCTCACAACACACATGAAGGTTACAGAGTGTGGAGATGCTATGTTAATTGTCTAGGCTGTAAAAATCATTCCATTCACTGTGTATATGGATATCAAAACATCATGGTGTGCACCTTAACTATATGCCATTTTTAGTAAAAAATATTTTGCCTTGATGTTATAGAATCATAAAAACATATTAAGAAAAATAAAATAGCAAGTATTATAGGAAAAACTAAATGTTGAAATTGCTGATAATTTTTAAAAGGCCAAGTAGTTTTAACTTGCTATCTAGTTCATAATTTTTTTAGCAACATTTTAAAAATATATTCTAGAACCTGTAGGGGTGTTCTACACAACATTTATATTTTGCTTATTGTTTCAGAACATTAAGGTTTCTAATTTTTTTATGTACATATATTTCATATTTTGATTACATTTAATTTGGCTTTTTTTCTTTAATTAAGATCTTTCAGAATGAATTTGATATAATGGTAAAAGAAGTGAAAAAATAAAAGGATCGAATGAGGAAGTATTGAAAAGGGGATGGTTATATGGGAAGTATTGAAAAGGGGATTGTTATATGGAAATATGGTTATTTGGAAATAGGATCTGAAAATCCTATTAGATCAATAGCTCAATATATACTCTGTAATGTTACTGAATATTGCCATGAAAATACAATAAATATTTTAAAAATGTGATTGCATTATAGCACAAGCAGCTTGATTTATTATCGCCATAACTAACCTTTTAAAATTCTTGTTTGTCTCAGCGTTATCTAATGCTGCAAAATAAAAAAAAAAACAAAACTTAAAACAATAACAAAATATTTAGCTTTTAGTTCTGAGTGTTGGCAGTCCAACCAGAGCTTTGTTGGACAGTTCGTCTAGTTTCAGCTGCAATTACTCATGGCTCTGTCATCAGTTGCCAGGTTGTCTCAGGGATGATATTTGTCAACTAAAGTTTTTCATTTGGACCAACAAACACAGAAAATTATTTCAGTGACTATTTTAAGATTCTCCCCCAAAGTGGTATGCATCTAATACTATTCTATACACGTATGAAAAAAAGTAATTCATTATATGCGTTGGATGCCTTAAATCATTTAGTACATAATTCTTTAAGGATAAAAAGGTAAAAAAAAAACAAAAAAAAAGGCTATAGAAGGTCCTGAGCTGGGACAAGTTATATCTAGTCCATATGGTCTCTCAGTCTCTAGCAAGCTACTTGGTCATGTTGCTGGAAGGGCCTCAATTACAGAAAGGAGGAGGGAACAGGTACATTTTCAAGCCTCTGCTTGTGTCACATTGACTTCTGTGCCATTTGTCAAAGGAAGGCACATAACCAAGCTCTGGATAGTGTGGGAGAGATCTATCCAAGAACACAGATTCAGGGAAAGATGTCAGGTTGGCTATTAAAAAAAAAAAAAAAACCTACACTCTACATGTCAACTCCTGCAATGAGAATAATCAAGTAAAATTAGATTCTTACCTGATTTTTAAGACAATTTTTTTCTAGTTCTTTATTTAAATTTACAGCAAGTTTCCCAGGGAAATTCAACTACTTAAAAAAAAAAATCCACTAATTTTCCCATGAGGTGAGGCATTGAGGATGGTAAAAAGGTAGAGGTGCCTGGTTGAAAAAGAAGACCTGAAAAACTTCATTGATAATTATGTGCTTTATAACCATTACATGTAGTAGATGTCATATGAAATATACAGCTTGGAATACTCAGTTCTTTAAAACTCCCTTTCCTGAAATAAGTTCAAGATTCTGATAACTGCAGGGAGGGTATCAGGCAACTAAATTTCTAGCAGTGGGGAGGGGGAGATTCTGGATGATGAAAGTTATATGGCCCATCAGTGACCTATGGGACACTTGTAGGGAGCTGCTTCTCATGGGCACCCAGCCAAGAAGGCCAATGCAAGGTGAGGATGTTAGGCACTTAGAAATGAGCACCAGGCAAAGGGAGAGAACAATCTAGAAACTAACAGTACGTCTGCACTTAGGATAAGGGGCTTCAGAGAGTTTTACTTTTTTTAATTGAATGCCATCAGAGAAGCTGGTTAGACTTGAACGCTGTGGCCGCGTGGTAGAGAGAAGGACTCAGCTTAACCCAATGCTCATCATAATGTAATTAGCATTGTGGTTTGGGCCCCCTCCTGTAGGTTTTTCATGTGCATCCTGTTACTTTTGAGCATGCGAAAAGGAGATGGGTATGTCTGAACTCTCAAAGGACATGAGCCATCAATCAATCATGAGAATGCCCCTAAGCCAGGATATAAGACAGGAGGAACAAAGAAGAGGAGCCATTTTTTTTCCTCTCTTGGATTGGCGCACCTTCAATTCTTGAAGGTGTGCTATACTTATATAAATATGTCTTTAGGGTCATCCACGTTAAACACAAAACTTCTGTTGTACCTAGGCTTAATAAAAGTCAAATAAGACATTAAAACATTAATTACTAAGCATTGGCTTCCTTTGCAGAGAAACTAGAGGTATTTGGGACTATTGATGAATATGTTTGGTGCCACCCAAAAATGTTTTCTACAAAAAAAAAGCATGGATTTTTAAATTGTTAATATTTATATTTGCTGATCTATAAAATGCTAATGTAAATGGCAGCTCATCATTGCTTAGTTTTCACTAAAAATTATGGTTTCAAAGGTTAATATTACAAAACCATTACAAATTTTTTTAAAAGGACAAAAGTTTTCTTAAAACGTTAATCTGCTTTTGATAATACATTGTAAAGTTTTTGTCTGTTTGTTTGTTTGTTTTTGCCTTTAATATGTTTTGTTATCACTTTGGTTAAGTTGTATTGTTTTCAGTAAATTATAATTTTATTTGACCAAGAGTTTTAAAACTTTTTGACAAACTTCCCAGATGTCAAATTATGGTAGAGTTCTTTTGACTCATCCTAACTTTGGAATGGTTCATAGGGTCCCTGAAACATGTCAAAGCGAAATAATAAGCTAATTAGGTTCATTTGATATAATACATTTCATAAAAAGTATTGTCAACTAAATAATAAATCTCCTTAGGTATATTGTATGCAAAATATTATTGACATAGATAATCTAAACATTACATAAAATTTCATATGTCTAAAATGTTACTAATTATAATTCTGGTTATTGTAACCAGATTTCTTTATCAATTACAATGTAACCAAATGTTTAACTATGCTTCTTAAGTCTTCTGTCATTTGTAAATGGTTATGATTTTATGCTGATGCCTTTAAAAATGCTTTATCTTTAAAAAGGTTTATGAAAAGGACATTTGACAAATATGGATTTCTGATAACTTTTAAATCATACTACTAAATTGGAAAAAAAAATGGTGCCCCTTCTTTGTTTCTCGTCTCTCATATCCTGGCTTATGGGTTAATGGTTAATAAAGAGCCCAGTCCCTTGAGTGCTCAGACATGCCCATTTCCTTTGTGCATACTCTTACCCAGGATGCACACAAAAAACCCTACAGGCAGGGGCCCAAACCGCAATGCTAATTACATTATAATGAGCGTTGGGTCGTGTTAAGTTGGGTCCTTCTCTCTACTGTGCAAGCGCAGTGTTCAGCTCTAACCAGCTTCTTTGTTGGGATTCATTTAGAAAAAGTAATACTCTCTGAAGCCCCTTATCCTGAGGGCAGGCGTACTGCTATTTTCTGGATTGTTCCCTCTCCTAACCTCTCCCCTTGTCCGATGCTCACTTCTATCCAACTGCCTAACAAGGACCTGCATTCTCAAAGTGGAGACCACAGCAACGGCTGGACAGAGGCTGGAAAGGGGACAGGTGGGCACATATAGAGACAGTTGGTACCTTGGTTTACCAGCTGTATTTATCCCTATGACACATAAAAGACATCACCACCATAGAGATGGAGCAGATACCTGGATAGGCTATGGCTCACCGAAGACTATGTGTGTATCAGAATAAATCAGGACTTTAAGTGCCTCAAAAAGCCTGCAAGATATTTATTCAGCTCTATACTGTTGGAATACTCTGTGTGGCTTTGAACAAGAACATACCCATATTACTGAACGTATTCTGGCTGCTTGCCACTCAAAACAAAAAAAAATCAATACTCTGGAGAGGCGATGCTGATAGAAAGGAAAGTTGTTTTCAGTAAGAATGTCAGTAACCTGGGGAGACAGTGGACTTAGTGTCCCTCTCAAAAAACACCTCTGAAGAACCTGCTGGGCCATGGAAGTTTTAAAGGGAAGTGGGGACTAATCTCAGTTGATCATTGAGATGAGAGGGTCAGAGACTTCGCCAGCCCCCACTGCCTACAAGCTTGTCAATTCCTTGTGAATTTTCCTCGGATGCTCTCTTGTTCATACAGTTTGTTCCTGAGATTACTGAAGGGGAAGGTAGGGAAGAGACCTGCTCACTTGTTAATTACCTAGTCTTCATTTCTACTTCTTTGATTTCTGGAAAAAGACCAACAAGTTAGGCCAGGTGTTGTGTGATCAAAAGATTTAAAAGGTGCGCTTAGGCTGGAGATGATTAGAGCATGGGTGTGCCTGGTTTAAGGTTAGTTACAACATAGTTCTGCTAAAATGACAAGAAAAGAGGTTTCCTGCTGGGGTGGTTTCCTGCAAAGAGCTGCTTACAACCATGTGATAAAATGGAAGGAAGGAGGAAAAGGAAGACAGTGAGGGAGGAAAGGAGAGAGAAAAAAACAACACAGAGCAGGAGTAAGCAGAGAGGATAAACATTAAAAAAAAAAATAGAGAGAGTAAGATGACAAGGAAATTAATTCTAATTAATTTTCTTTTTAATGCTATAAGGAATTAGCCCACAGCATAATTCATCTGAAACCTTATCTCACATTAACCCTGGAAAAAAATCTAAGATTTTTCTTAGACAATCTGTGGACACTCATGATAAATTCTGGGGAGACGATGGATAGAAATTTCAGCTGGACAGAGATCAGGTATGAATTACAAGCAAACTGCTAGGAGGAGGTCAAGGAGAGCTGCACCCTGGCAGAGAAGCTGGGAGGCAGTGCCGTCATCTCCCTGGAGGGCAAGCCTTTGCGAGGCCCCTCCAGCCCCCTTCCTGGAGCATCTGGCAGCCCCGGACCTGCCCAGGGGGGTTACAGGCTGCCCTCTTCCTGCCAGGTTGGAAGGACTGGGGGATCCCAGCAGGGGGAGGGCATTCCCTTCACCCTGATTGCCAAACAGCCCCCCCACCCCGTGGACCTCCCTCCTCTTCCTCCTTCCTCCACCCCTGAAGGTTCTGGCCTTCCCAAACTGCTTTTGACCTTGTCATTCCTCTTGGGTTGATGCAGACCAAGCTCCCCCCAGGAACCCCAGTGTGGAGGGGCCTGTATTTTTTTTAATGACACCCCAGTTCTCTACCTGTTCCTCCCCTTTCCCATGCTGACAACTTCTAACTGCAGTAGTGACTCTGTGCTTGTCTGTTTAGTTCTGTGTATAAATGGGATGTTGTGGAGATGACCCCTCCCCGCGCCGCCTGATTCCCTTGTCACAGACACTCATGGAAGCAGGACCAGTAAGGGACCTTCAAATGAGAAAAAACAAAAAACACACATACACACACACACAAGAAATTTTAGCTGAATTATTTGAAGACCTAAGTGAGGTTATGTAAGGCTCCCTGGAGGAAATGCCTTTTACTGTGAACCAACCCACAGCCTCTCTCTGCTTCCCTGGAGGTGAGGAAACACAAATTTCTCCAAGGCATTTACTGGCTTCTCTTCTCTGATCCCTTAGACTTGCACATTAATGCAAATGTTTTCTGTACCCTTTTCTATGAAGTAAGCTAATTTCCCACTTCCAAGGTATGGAACGTGGCAATTTAGATCCTAAAAGATAAGAAAACCTTAAAATATCACAAATAAACACTTCTGGTTTCCTATTGCCAGTACTTAGTACAACACATTATCAATTGGATGGTATTTTTCTTTTTCCCTCTCTTTCTTGAAGATAATACTACAAAAGAAAACTCACAGGTAAATTTACTTAGATTCTTAGCAGAGGATGCATTCCAATCTCAATTTCTTTTAACACCAGGAGGTACGCAGCCTCCAAAAGTAGCATTTACATTCAGTTAAAACAACTGAGCTTATTACCAAATGGTTTTAACACAGGGAGTATCTTGTAAAAGCACCTTCCTGATTTCTCTGGTAACTTGAAGGGCTGATAGACATGCATTGTCCAAAGTCTTAAAACCTTTATTGCTTGTCTGTTCACACTGTTTGGCGCTTGTTCCTTGTGCAATGTGGAAGGCAGCAACAAAATGTTAAACCTAAGAATGAAATTCGGGGTGAAATCAACTTGGAAATTTACAGTCAACTGTCAGTGGCACCATTTTTTTTTAATTAGCAAAAATTTAAGAAAATATAATTTAGATGCTAATAAAATTGTCTAGCATAATTCAGGACATCATGATCCTCTGTCCTATAGCATCCTATTTCTGTTACTGTCTGTCATTTTTTTGTAAGTCTTCAACTGAAGTTTAGATACATATGGTTACCTATATTATTATTCATATTTTGTGGCTTCCAAATCATTTTCTTCTATATTTCTTTCCTACTTTATGGCTGGGCTACTAATAGATTAGATCACAGTCTTACTATTTGGTAAATAAGAGATAAGGTATATTCATGACAGAAAGCTAAAAGCACACTGAACTAAACTTACGCGCCCAGAGGCTTTTTGAATGTTCTTACTCCTGACTGTAGTGCTTGTAAGAAACAGTCCTACAAAACCCAAGGACTCAAAACCAATCAGAGCCCCTTTTAAAGTTGTTAATAAAAAGTAATCGGGAATGCGGGACTTCTATAAAGAAAGCTGAGCTGAAAACCGTGTTATGACTCTGCAAAACCTATTAGTCATCAGTAAAGCCAGGTCTGCAGAGAGGAGATGGAGAACAGTTAAGAAGTTATTTGAGTAAAAAGGAAGAGACACAAGGGCATAGAAAGGAAAAAAAGGTTCCCTGGCCTCTTCCCATATCCAGTCTGGATATGTCATGAGCCCAGGTGATCTTAGAGCTGGTGAGTTCTCAGCATCCCTAAAGGAACTCAGTCTATTTAGGTAGGTTGAATAGAACTACAGAAATAAATAAGATACTTACCAAAGGTCTCCTGAGCGCCTTCTCTCCACGTTCTTTGGAACCCCAGAAACCGCTTTCGTAGCAACGGCAGGGAAACAACTGAGTGTTTGTTAAGAAGGTATCAGTTCACCTGTGGATACAGTCTTCATGAAAATCGTTTAGGAAACCTAATGGAAATGGTAAATACGCCAAGTGTCGCTGTTGCTGCCTTCCCGTTTCTATTATATTTTCACTCCACTCGCCAGTGTATGCGACATGAATTCAACTTCAGACATTATTTTGAATTGGGGACCATCATTTTAATGTTTCTAGGAGGGATAGCTGGGTTGTAACACGGCAAACTAGATCTCTTTGTCTATTCTCATTCTATCCCCTTGGACCTGGCTTACAGACATCTAGTTAGAAGACACGTGCTCCCTCTAGCTAGAGATAGACTGGGGTCTAAGTTCTAACCAGGAGGATGTGATCTGAAGCCATGGATGCAAATTCTGGGCCACATGTTTTAACAACTTCATTCACTTCCATTGTGTGAGCATGTAGTGCCATGAGCCAGCTTCAAGCACATGGGGGAGGACAGCAGGTAGAGGACCATGGGCATGGCAGGACTGAAGGACTCATCCCATCCAGGATGCCCTCATGGCTGACCTGTGCTGACCTCCCAACACTGAACCACTAGGTGAAAGAGAAATAAACTTCATCTTCCTGGAGCCACTATATTCTGGGCGATGTTTATTAAAAATCAAGCAACTTATTTATGTGCTCCAATTACTTTCACACTATAAACTGAATTTCAGCTGGACTAATTCAGATCACCAAGTATTTCCTGCATTTAGACAGATCCAGTCTTCTACCTGGAAATACGCAGTGGATGCCACCCAGAGTTTAAGGATACATGAAAATTTATAATTCAATTAAATTAGGTAAGTATACAGGATGGAAATGATTTCATAGTATAAAAAATTCATAAATGGGCAATAACATAAATTAGCCAAGCTTTACAGTAATAATTGCAATAATTGAAAATACTGAAATTACATAATCCTCACAACAAACCCGTGGGAATTCACTAATACTAATCATGTTTTTACAGATGAAAGAACTGGACACAAGTGGCGAAGTGGTGGAGCCAGGATTCCCATCCCCCTACACGGTCCCAGGGACCATGTCCTTCGATAGGACCCTCTGCTGTCTCACTGGGTGAGGCTGCTCCTCACCAGGCCAGGCTCTATCCTTACCCTGAGAACTTTGCTCAGGAAATCAAGTAACTTGTCAAGCAGCATATCAATCACACTGTCGGGATTTCCAAATTGTTGCTGTGTTTCCTACTTTCCCGTCTTCCAGGGGATCTGGGTTGTGAAATGACAGACACAGACAGTAAGAGCAATTAGAATCAGAGAAGAAGAAAAATGCTTTCATTAAGTGATAGTGCAGGTTTGAGGACAAATGTAAATGTTGATAGAAATGCTTAGAGCAGCCATCTAAGACTCATATCTTTTTTTTTCTTTTTCAAACAGTAAATCTCCACGTATGATTAATTTTAGTGCTTGAATATGCAAAGACTTACAAAAATTGATGAGATATGGACAGAGTCAGACTTTGCTCTGAATTGATTTACTCTCTTATTCTTTCTGCTTTATGTTTCCATTTTTTAATCTTTAAACTAAGCATGATAATATTGCCTTCACATTGATGCCTCACTACAGAGTATGAAATATTCCAAATATAAAATATAATGTGAATACAAACACACACAAAAGAAGAATTGATCTCTCTTACACATATATATGTAATTTTATTATGTAATATATATTAATTTATTGTATATATATATGTGTATGTATGTGTGTGTGTGTGTGTATATATATATATATATAACTCTTATTGGTCCATTTCTTCATTTAACATGGGAATCTCATATTTTGTTAGTAAGGACTCTACCCCTTCCTCTCAAAAATGGCTAAAAAAATTTTATGTGTACATAAAAATATAAATATAATTAGGCTCAGGGTGGATAAGTCCAATCATAGCATATTTTTTATTGAATTATAGTTAATACAATATTATTAGATTCAGGTACACAATATAGTAATTCAGTATTTTACCTATTATACTTCAGTGAAAGTTATTTAAGATAATGGCTACAATTCCCTGTGCTATGATGTATCTTTTTTACTGATCTATTTTATATATAGGAGTTTGTGCTTCTTAATCCCATACCCTTAACTTGTCCATCCCCACTTCCCTCTCTCCACTGTCAGACACTAGTTTGTTCTCTATATCTATAAATCTCTGTTTTGTTATATACATTTATTTCTTAAATCCCACATATCAATGATAACAGATCATATTTGTCTTTCTCTGACTTATTTCACTTAGCATAATATTCTCTAGATCCATCCACATTGCTTACAACGATGTAATTTTACTCTTTTTTATGGCTGAGTAATATTCCTGTGTGTGTGTGTGTGTGTGTGTACATATATATAAAAGATAATTTTCCATGATGGGGTTACCAATTTACATTACACCAACACTGTATAAGAGTTCCCTTTCCTCCACATGCTCATCAATATTTGTTATTTGGGGCCTTTTTTGATAATAGCCATTTTGACAGGTGTGAGGTGATATCTCATTGTTGTTTTGATTTGCATTTCTCTGATGATTAACAATTTTGAGCATCTTTTCATGTGCTTGTGAGTCATCTGTATTTCTTCATTGGAAAAATGTCTAATCAGGTCTTCTGATCCTTTTCTAATTGGGTTGTTTGCTTTTTTTTGCATTGAGTTGTATGAGCTGTTTATACATTTTGGATATTAATGTCTTATCAATCATATAATTGGCAAATTTTTTCTCCCATTCGGTAGATTTTCTGTTTCCTTTGCTTCCTTTGCTGTCCAGAAGTTTTTAAGTTTAGTTAGGTCTCATTTGTTTATTTTTGTGCTCTTCGCCTCCCAGAACCATCACCTTCACCCTAGAGGGGAGCTGTTCTGGAGAAAGAAGTGTGGGTGTGAGCACCTGGCATGGTTCAGGGCCAGGGCACAACTTGTAGTGGTCTAGCTGGGCACAATACTCAGAATGCTTTTGACACGCTGCCTGTGTGCATGCCAGTAATGGCTGTCCAGGCCCTGCTTGGAGGTCTGAGCCTCCTCTGTATCACACAGCCAAGCCAGAGCCCAGGATGGAGCTGTATCATGAAGCAAGGAGGGCTGGAGCATTTGCTCAAGTCAGTCTGGGTCTTGAGCTGGGGTGGTCATGGGAAACCAGGCACTCTCTGGTGCAGTTTTCAACCCACCCTCCTTCTTTGCTTTGGGAGCAAGTAAGCCTGTGTGCAGTAGCAGAGTCTTGGCTTCCCACAACCCTCCTGCTAGACCCACTAGCCCTCCAGCTAGCCAAGGGGCACATCTTAACCCGTGTCAGACCTCAGGACTGGGGTTCCCAACATGTGGCTTGAACAGCTCACTCTACAAGATGGGTCTCCGCCTGTGCATTCTCCCTCTTCCCTGATTGTCTCCCCAGGGGCACAGGTCCTGACTTTATCATTTCTCTTCCCTTTCTACGTCATTCTGCGTGTATCTTTTCTTACAGCGTTGATCATACAGGAATCTTTCTGCCATTCTCCAGTTCGTTTTCAGTGAAAAATGTTCCAAATGCAGATGCATTTTTGATGTGTTTGTTAGGGAGGCGAATTCCATGTCCTTCTGCTCCGCCATCTTGATTCTGATCCCAAGCATAGCATATTATTATGGAGCTTCAGGGTTTTCACAGCAATGTTGCCAAAGGCAAGTTTGTATGCTTGATTCACCATGAGGCCAAACAAATTGAAACGTTGGAGTTTGGAGCAGAGAAAGGTTTATTGCAGGGCCAAGAAAGAGGATGGGGTAACTCATGCCCAAGGAAACTTCAAACTCCTCAAAGAGTTTCAGTGAACGTTATTTAAAGGCCAGGTGACAGAGGGGTTCACAGGATATGTGATCAGCTCGTGCACAATTCTCTGACTGGTTGATGTTGAGGTAACAGGGCAGTCAATACTATTAACCCCTAGGTGACAGAAGGTCTGGGCCATATGCTCTTAATCATCAAATAGTTATTTTTTCCCCTCTGGTGGTGGTTTTTAGCACCTGAAAAACTCAGGAAATATACGTGAGATCTGGGTACTTCAGAGAGGAGCTGCAGCAGAGGATATGGGGCGGGGGTATCTGTCCTAGGCAGGCTCCATAGGGTCCTGCTCAGTTACAGAATTAACATAAAAAATTATAATTTATGAAACAAAATAATAGCAAATTATTTTGACCAACATATAATAAGTATTCCATGGCTATCTGGGAAGGGAACACAAAGATATTACAAGGACTTGTTTACAGTCTGTGAAATCTTTACTGTCTCAGATTATTTGTTAACACAGGAGTTTAAATCAGGGAAATATCTTCATTCTCATTATTTAAAGAAAATAGCAATTGATTTTATTTTTCACAAACATGTTCACACGAAATTATGATTAAAATTCACCAAGATATCCTTTTATCTATCATAGGTTTAACTTACACTACAATTGGAAAGTTACAAGACAATACACTATTGTACAAAAGAGGAATATCAGTAATTTACTTGAAAGGGCATCTACATATTTCTGTGTTTATTATTGACTTGTATGAATATTATTAGTCCCAAAGAAATCAAATATTAAATAAATAGATTAAATATTCAATATTGCCTTCAGAGTGATCTAGAAAATTCAAGTAATCATTTTAGCTTTAAATAAAACATTTGATTAATGAATGTAATAACTGATTGCATAAAGAAATAAAAATCCAATGATTAAAATATATTCCTACGAGACATGTCTGCTGAGTCTTATCTTTCAGAAGAAGGGCTGCAGCCAATTTATAGCTACAGACACACAACTGAGTTATCAATTCTGCATTGGACTTGTGTGTATTTGAAGGGTTGTTTTCAATAATTAATATAATTTTAAGTTATATAATAATGCAGTAAAATTTTGACATTAACGTTTTTGCCTTTCAATAGAATACATATAAACGTTAAAAACTGAATTAAGGCAACTAACCTGAATTTAGGAATAGGCAAGCATTTGCTGAAAAATAAAAATGTTATGGATCAAAGCTAGCAAATCGTACATAAGCAATCAGAGCAGGATAGTTTATAAACTCACATTTACGTGTGGCCATCAATGAAACACAATTATTTCATCCACTAAATGGATATATATTAGATTATCTGAATAAACCTAGGCAGTGTTGTCATAAAGTCATGTTATAGGATTCTTAAAATAATGTGAAATGAACTAGATGTAAACAAACAAACACTGTTTACTCAGTTTGCTTTTTATTTTATTTCAACCTCAGAATACAAAACAGTACTATGTTATTCACACGCGTCATTTAAAATTCAAAGAGAAGCATTAGGAAAGCATATAATTATGTGGAATATAATTAGAAGAGAAAAAAATTATGTTCAGATTTTGATGAAGATTTTTCTAAGGACCTAGAAAGAATAATCATTTAACAGAAGATAATCAAACTAGAATATTGAACTACAGTTATCACACCAGCTAAATGAAACGAAAATAACTCTTTAATTCCTTGCAATGTCATTTTTCTACAATTTTGTGTCCCAATTTAAAAACAAAAACTCCTTAATGAAGTGGACATGTCTGTAGTTCCCTTCATGATGCCTCTTGAATAGGCATAAAATAGAAACACCCTAGACAGACAATTCCACCCTGTTGCAATTTTAGGAAGGCTAAACTTTTCAGAAGGCTCCAATTAAAAGAAAAGAAAAATATAGCATATCTGGAAAAGTGAAAGTGTCTTCTGCACAGATTTGATCTGAGATGTCAACTGATTTTGCATTCAAAGAAACAGTAGTTTAAAAAGTACTTGCACATTCATATTAGAATCAACCTAAAAATGCTCCTTTTTTTCTATATTTTTTTATCTGTGTATACACACACGTACACACACATGCACATTTCTATACATAAAATACATGCACATACAGGCAAACAGAGCAAGGCATAGATTGTCCACTCTTCATATTATGTATGTTTCCTAACATGTGCTAGAAATTCTATATGTTACCTCATTTAATCTTTAAATAATAATTCAATCTAAATAAAAGTACTATCCCTTTTCTTCAAATGAGAATAGTGGACCTCAAGTAAGATATGTAACTTACTTAAAGTCATACAATCTGTAATGTCAAAATCAGAATTTTAACCCCTGTTTGAATATATATATGTACATATATGAAGATTTCACAGTAAAATCGTTGTTAGATAGTTCGATAAGTGGTCCAGAAGGTGGCGCTATGGCCAGTTCCAGCATAAAGGGACTTGACTTCTAAATGAGAGCCAGCAAGAAACCGGTTAGAACCCAACAGCCACGACTGCGCGGTAGTGGAGAGGAGTTAACCAGGCACGACCCAGTGTTCATGGTATTATAATTGACATTGTGGATTAGCACCGCTGGGTAAGGGCAGACGCAAAGGGGGCCAAGCATGACTAAGCGCTCCAGGGACAAGAGCTGCCAATCAATCAAAAGACCACCTGTAAGTGAGGGTGTAAGAGAAGGGGAGACAAAAATTGCCACTTTTTCCTCCCTTGGGTCAGCCTGCCTCCTGCTCTTGTAGGTGTACTCTTCCTTTTGTAAATAAATCTTAAAACCTTCTGCTACACAACGCACAGTCTCCCAACTGTAAACTCATCTTTCAAGTATGACAAGAGCTGGGGGTCTTTACCTTTTGGGCTAACACTCTCCCTGGATCCAGGATAGTATAATGGAAAATGCATGGCTTTTGGAAGAGAGTAGCCCTAATTTTGTTTCCTGGCTACAGTTTTTCATATCAGTGTCTTCTTGGGTTAGTGAGTTAAAATCTTTGAGCCATATTTTTCTTTAAACTGCAAACTGGAAGTAAAAATATCTAACTTGAATAATTATTATGAAGATTAGAATTAGCACATAATAATTGCTTATCAGGTGATATTATCTCAATAAATATCTGATGTGATTATCATAAAATTATTACCCAAAACCAGTATGTGTGTTCTATCCATCAACTGAATTATATAAGGTAACACACACATACATAAACTTAATCATTTTAAATTATATACTGATTTGATCTATTTGAATATTAATTTTTATGCAAAACCTAATAAAGTCTTTCAAGTTAATCTTTCAAATTTAAACACTTCTTTCTGAAAGTTTTCATCTTCAATGGAAACTTGTGTAATCTGTTTAACCTTGGCCTTCATAATAAAATTATAATTAAAAACAATCACTTGAAAAACCAGTTGGCACAAGTAAATTAATTTAACCCCCTCCCTTTTTCTGTAAAATTGAACTCCTCTTCCACACTACTTTGTAATAAGGAATAGGAGCATGCAAATAAAAAAACATGTTCAAGTTTAGGTAGTTCATTTAATATTGATGCATTGTCAAAGTTTCCAAGAATATCAGTCTATATTCAATGTAATAATATAAGTGTGACCAGAACATTCATTATAGATGCCTGCATAAATAAATATACACCCGTTATATTATAGCTACAAGATTCTTTTTTATTTGAATTTGTGATATTCCTTGAGGTGTTAATTTCTAATGTGAAAGAGACAAGAGTTCTGATCAAAGAATTTAAAATAATTCTCCTGTGCCATCTGATACAGTTTTAAAGATATAGACGGCGCAGCTTAATTCAGAAAACTTGTTATTACAGAAGCAGTTACCACTGGGCCATGTCCAGTTACCCTGTAGACTGTAGTTAGAAAGAAGTATAATTATGTAAATTAAATGCAAATGAGAAGATTAAAGACTCAGAGTGCTCATTCAATTCAAAGACACAGAGACCAAAATTTAGTTGCCAATCTTTATTTTTTCAGGCACTTTTGGAATCTTTAATGGGTTTCATTTTTGACGTAAAAATAGTTTCTATTCATCTAAGAGTTTTATGTGTACTTTCTAAAATCAGACACAATATTCCTATTTTTTTTCCAAAAAGATAATCTTGTAACAATTGTAGATTCAGTGTATTATGAATCAAGTACTTTGGTTAACTAAGGTCATTGACAAACAGATTTAGAGGAATAAGGCACTAAAAGATTAGTCCTTATGGTTTCACGGTCCTCAGAATTCACGTTTTCAAGTAATGGGTCTACACACCAAATGGATGTTTTGCATGTGATTAGTGTAAGTCATGTAATTATTCGATGCAAATATTTACTCTAAAAAATCAAAACTTAAAAATAATTTTCATACATCTAATATAGCTGCCTTTTATAAAAGTCACTTTTTATTCTCTGACAGAAGAGTAGATGAAAAAAATGACCCTCCTGTGGACACTTTCTAGATTCTCCTGTGAGACATAGAATCTAATTATTCTACAGTTTGCCTCCTGACAGAGCTGGTCTGTGCACCATCATCATGATACTGTGTCTGTAAACCACCAGTTCAATAACGTGATTTCCCTCACTAATGTTTGTCTACTTCTGTTAATTTTCGATAAGAGTGAGGGTGATGGTGTGTTTCAGGTTGAATTCATTATGACAATGTCTGGTAGTAATCTGTAATAATTTAAAACATGAGTTTAGATGAATCTTCATTTAACGAATGCACGACTTTTTAAACATCTGCTGTAACTATTTTATTTTGCACACACATCTACATGTGCAAGATTGTAGATGCTGACTGCTATGGACTCAATTATCTTTTATTTTTTAATTGTAATTTTCTCATTACTGTATTCCTTTGTTTATCCAAAAGATTGCCTAATGTCACTTGATTTCTAAAGTGCTTTTGTTTGTTTGTTTGGAATAATTACTTTTATTTATTTTTGATGGAGGTACTGGGGATTGAACCCAGGACCTCATGCATGCTAAGCATGTACTTTACCACTGAGCTGTACCTTCCCCTCTGATTTCTAAATGTTTTAACTCTACAAAAGTGAAATCAAATAGAAAGACAAGGAAATTGGTAAAATAAGTACTTGAATTTCCTATTTCATGAGCAACACTACTTAAGTGGTGTGCAGAAAAAGAAGATGTAACAGTACCCGAGAGAGAAGACATAGATTTGCTTTTTCAAACTAATTTATAGTTTCCGTCTATGTCATAACCATATGTATTTTAAGCTGATATGTTTAAAGGGTTGAATCTCATTCTTTCTGAAAGAAAAATAAATAGTATGGCTTATGAATTTTAACCAAAGTGATTTTCAAAATAAAATTATTTGGTAACATTCCATGGATGAAAATAACTTCCTAAGATGTTACACTAAGCAAAGCCCCCATGAGGGCAGGCATTTTTCTCTGTTCTTAGCACTGCTGACCACTCCATGCTATTAGAGCCACGTTTGGGATATATTACTGTAGGTAATCAAGAAGTATGTCTGTAGCAAGCAAAGTGTAAAGTGAATCTATCAAGTTTCCATGAAAACAGCTTGTGCTCCAAGTCTGTTATGTAATATTTCTACTCTCCCCGGCACAAGCCAGACCTCCCCTTTTACATTGGACAGCATATTAAAGGGCTAGCTCAGACTTCGAGCATCTTGTGCAAGTGGTGATGAGCAGGATGGGGACTATTCAAATGAAGACTATCCATTAAGAATATTTGAGGGAAGTGGAGAATTTAAATTCAAAATATGATGTTAAAAAGTGTAAACTGACTCTTTGAAGTTGTGTTGTAAGAAGTGGACAAACACAGGAAAGATACAAATAGATTCAAATATCATGGAAGAATATTCTGGGTCCTAAAGCTGTAATTAAACCTGGCATATTTCATCAGCTCCTCCTAGTCAGGATGGCAAAGTACCTTACTGTCCTCCAACTTCCCTGTTCCTGCAAATGAACCAGTTTATAGCACAAGCCTTATAATACGTTGGGCTGTAAAATGGATCGTAAGTCTGGGCTTATATTTTGCTAGTCATTAAAGGTTTTCATTCTTATTAGAGGAAGAAGAATTTTAAAATACAGAATAATGCCCCCCTTTTGAATAACAAAAGTGTATATTTTTACTGATTACAGTAAGTACCAAGGAGGTAATTGTTGATTACCAAGATGGTCTCCAAGCTTGCTTCACAGGAAGATAAATGGTACATTTTTAAAAGCAGTGAAATAAAGATGCTACTACTTTAAAAAAAAAACTTTTTAGGGTCTATATGCAATAGGATGGATTAATCTTCAAGATTTTACTTTTCTCAGTGAAAAATGAAATCTCCATTGATTTTAAAAGGACATCAATGTTCTATAAGCAGGAGTCCCAGAGCATATATGATAGCTCACATTTTATTCACAGTGGTATCAACTGTTCATGATATCCTTGGGGAAGTCTTAAAAAATGTCATATTCACTGCTCATATTTGTAAGTTTGAATCATGTATTTTCCTACACAATAAAAACATCTTTTCAATGTAAAAAATGTTTTGCTTTAATAGATATATAAGAATTTTAAGTCATCATTTCATTTTCTTTCTTCGATTTCCCCTTTTGAATGCATTAGACAATTTCCATTTAAAGTGTTCTTGGAATGTCACATGCATATTAAAATAGATATAGGTATATTTCCTCAAAGTTATATTTTATTCACTGGGGTTGCTAGACATTTCTGTGGTAGGAACAACATTCTTTCCTCTTCATGTGCTAGTTTTATTTTTGTCTTGTTTTAATATAGCCCTCCATGAGAGACAGCGTAGCCTAGAAGTTAAGGCTACAAACTCAGGAACCAGGCTATAGTGGAATCTCTCAACTTCACAAATGATGAGTAATGAGACCCTGGGCAAGTAATCTCTGCCTTCTATAACTACATCGACTCTTTTCTTTGCATCTTAATTTCATGAGTAAAACAGGAACAATAATGGAATAAAATAATAATAATAAATAAGAAGATATACCTCAAGCACTAGAGCATATGCTTAGCATGCATGAAGTCCTGGGTTCAATGCCCAGGACTTCCTCTAAAAATAGATAAATAAATAAACCTAATTACCTCCCCCACAAAAATAAATAAAATTCAAACAATTAAAAAAAATAGTATTATCATCTCACATGGTTATCTTAAGAATTAAATGCTTTAATCTTTGGGAATCAGTTTCAAAAGTGCCTGGTCCACGGAGAATATTCGATTAGCGCTGGGTAACAGAATTAAAAGGAAAGCTCATTAGTCCCTTCTGTTCCTCTTCCACTAAGTGCGCACCACTCTGTATATCATCACATCAAATGTATCTCTCAATTACAGTGCTGCTGCGAAGGGTACAAGTCTTAACTTTTCATTTTTGACCTTTAACTCAGGCTCCAAAGAGTGCAGTTCCAGGTCATCCTTCTTGCTGTCTTCACTTGAACAACAAATACTGAAACAGAAAAAATTCTGGTTGCTCTCAAGAGTAACTAGGATTCCAAGCTGCAGAATCCACATCCCACGCGTCCAGGAAGGACAAAAGAGACCAGAACATGCCTCTGAACTGCTTTAAAGGCTACAATTTCATAGAAGGCATCATTATTCATTTTTTTTAACATGGAAAGCTTAAGAGTTGAATTTAAATTACGAAATGCCTTCAGATAGATATCAATATTTTTCCCTTTGTTTCCTGACACAGCTATCAAAACTTTCTGGTACACGGAGAGGAAGGGGCTGGCTCGATGCAGACAAATATCATAAGTGGAGAGTTTGCCAAGACCCTTCAGACTTCCTTCACAAAACCGAGCTTTAAATACATTCCCCTTTGGGGATTTTTTGTTATTATAAAAGTTTAGATATTTTAAGGTTGTATATACTTTACATCTAGAATATTTAAGCCTCCTAAAAATATTGTTTTCTAGGTTTCAAAATTTTCCAAGTATAAAGCTTCTAAGTGTAAAATTAGCCGTTTGTCATATGGTTATTAGATGTTTCCATTTGTAGTTTTGTTTTTTAAGGAAATAAATTTTCATTTATTTGTGAAAGCATCACGGGTGGTATATTGGCTTCCCAGGTTCAGGGCTCAAATGTTACACAGAACAGTGGAAGTACCCACCCTCTAGAACCCAATTGAGCCTCTCCAGATCTGTCTCTGTCTCTGTCTCTGTTCTCTCTCTCTCTTTCACTATATATATATACATTTTTTCTTCCTTTTTTTACTACAGGTAGGTGAGGTCCATCTTATTTTTAGATTTTTTTTCTATGTCTTTGTAATTCTTTTGGCAGTTTGAACATGATATGTTTTTTTTTTTTTTCTTGGCATTTGTACCCTATGATGTCCCCTGATCTTCCAGGATCAGTATTTTGCTGCCTTAATAATTTCAGAATGTTCTCAGACATTACTTCAAATATTTCTTCTCCTCTGTCTCCCTGCTCTGTTTCAAGTCCATATATGTGTTCTGTGATCGCCCTACAGTTCTTGAATATTCTGGCCTTTCCCCCACTTTATTTTTTTTTTTTTACCTCTTTGCCTTTCAGCTTGAGACATTTCTGTTGATCTATAATCCAGGTCACTCATGCTAAATGAAACTGTGTCCAGTAGATGAATCCACCAGAGGGATTCCTAATTTCTCTTAGAGGTTTCGATTCCTAGCATTTCCTCTTGAATTCCCTCTCTCTGTTTACATTATCCATCTGTTCTGACATGTTGACCACCTTTTCCATTAGAACCCTTAACATATGAATCATGGTTATTTCAAATTCTCTATCTTGTATTTCCAGTGTCTCTGCTGCAGCTGAGTCTGGTTCTAATCCTTGCTTGTCTTCCTCAGACTGTGTTTTTTCTTGTCTCAGTATGCCTTGTAATTTTCTGTTGCAAGTGGGACATTTTGAATTGAAAAGTAGTAACTAAAGTAAGGGGACCTTTCGTGTGAGGATTTATGATAATTTACTAGGGACTGGTCTGTGTCTATTGTTTATTGTAGTTATAGGTAAAGGGATTCAGAACATGCCACTCCAAAATATGCCACTTGGGTATATTATTTTGGGCTGAAGGCACTGGAGAAACAGCAGGTGCAGGAAGGGTTCTCTGTCCTCCTTTCTACCTAAAAGCAGTTCAAAAAATTTCCTGAGAACAATACAAAGAACAGAAGAACATTCTTGTCTTCAGAGATTGGGAATTGTTGCTGAAATAGATCTGTATAAACAAACCTACTAAAATAATTCTACTTTCGTTGGTTTCCCTTGTATATTTCCTAGTCACTGTATCACAATGTACTGCTCCTGCCCTGAGGCCCATCTTGTCACATTCCCCCAATTTATGCTTACAAATTATATTTTACAAATTCTTTATACAAAGAACAAAGACGTGTGTAATCTTTGGGGCCTAACAGCTTCTTGGAGTGTCCATACTCCTTATGAAGACTTCTGTGTACACATAAAAATATTAAATAATTTTTTTTACTTTACTCCTGTTAATCTGTTTTATGTTAGTTTAATTCTTAGACTAGACATGCACCCTACTAGAGAAGAAGCAAGAATTTCTTCCCCTACGTAGGTGTCCAAATTCCCTTCATGTCTTCCCTCATTGAGTTTGGGATTTCGTACTCCTCCTCAGAGATTCTGTTTTTCTCTGCTCTTTCTGCTGTAATCACTGTTACTATAGTGAAGCTGTGTTTGTGTGGTAGTGAAATCTGAGGGAGGAAGCGTTTTATAATTGTATTATTAAATCTTCAGCTTTGGTGGACCCATGTCTGTGGATCTTCTAATGTGTTTCTCTGATGGCACAGCCTTTGCCCTCTTAGATGAAGACAGAGGCTAGTGGAGGCTGCAGGTGGAATAATGATCCAATAAAGTCATTTCCCCTGGAAAGTACGGCCTTCGAATGGAAGATTTTCCCAGTGATTATTCTTGCCCTCTCCCTGCCAGAGATAGGAATTTGTCTCTAAAATCTTTATGTTGAGAACCCAGTGGCGATTGTGGACATTAAAATTACAAAAATGTTGAGCTCTCCCAAGACTGCAGCCCCTGTAGTTTCTAACTCCGGTGTGAGTCTCCTCTCATCTTACAGCAATTTGCCAACATTTCCAGTTATGCCTTCCTACCAGTTTATGCATTCAGCAGCCTTGCTCTAAGGAAGCAGATCTCCATTCAGTCTCTGAATTCACTTGTCTCTTCAGATCAGGGATAGGAGTTTGCTCAGCAACCTCAATTCCCTGAAAGTCACTGGTGTGTTCATTTTGTTTGTTTGTTTGTTTGTTTGTTTATTCTAACATCAAGAGTGATGACTTCTAAGCTCTTTATATGTCAGAGCTGAAATTGGCAGTTAATTTTTTTTTTACATGTTTGACAGAAACAGAAAAAATCACTACGCTGAAATCCATTAAGGAGCATTTTGTGCAATTGAAAATGTTGAAGAATTAACCCCTACTCTTAAATTACAATTTCTGGGGTATATAGTATGTTCAAAATGCTATGCTACAAATTATAGAGTTAAAGAATGCAAATTCTTTGACCTGTATTTTCTGGAATTTTATTATATATTTGGTAAAATATAATTTATTGACTAATAACTACAATGGAATAAATTATATTGTATTTCCTCCATTCTCCTCAAAATTTGC
Source organism: Vicugna pacos (assembly GCF_048564905.1). Taxonomy (NCBI): domain Eukaryota; kingdom Metazoa; phylum Chordata; class Mammalia; order Artiodactyla; family Camelidae; genus Vicugna; species Vicugna pacos. The sequence goes on along the minus strand of NC_132994.1, from coordinate 5,240,054 downwards.
TAATACATAAAATATCACTGAAATTCTCTAAAATGGTGATTCCTTCCTGCAGTGGTACAATCTAGCATTTAAATGAAAACAAATTAGTAGCGCTAAAGGAACATTCATAATTATCTTCATTTAGTCTATTGAAATTTGAGTAGTTTAAGCTATAATTATTCAAACTAATTAGAAAATAAATAAAAAGAAGCATAGTGGTCAAATAAGCAGTGTAAAAGTTACCTTGAGTTGATTGATGTCATGGTAGTTGAAAAATGACCTATGCTATTAAGGACTTATGTATTCATTCATCCCCTGATTCTGTTATGTTTTGTAAAATGACACACATTATATATTCTGCTCTTTTTTTTTATGCATCTTCAGCTGAACCTTGGTAAAATTTTCCACTCAATATTTTTAAAGTTTTCATTAGTACCTCGTATCAGCACGAATGACCTCCTGTTGCTTCTCTCAGTTTACCAAACCATATAATAATCCGAGGCCTCTTAAGTGGAAGTTTTTCCAAGATTTATAAGCTCATGACCTGCTGTTATTCTTTTCAAGCCACTGTGACCTTCTTGGCTCATCTTTCATTTAATAAAATAAATTCACTTTTATGGTGGTGCTAAGTCTCTGTGCTTAGAAAACCAGTGACCTTTTCTCTCATGATAAGAGGCTTTTTTTTTTTTAAATAGGCCTAGCACTCTTAAAACCAAAACTGGTTAAGATTTTTTTTGCACCTTTTTCTACCTGTAGAAAAGTGAGCAATATAAATAGTTAGTGCCAGGTCCAGCTTAAAATTCTGCCAGGGTGTGTGAAAGCTCAAGATATATGTGCATTTGGTTTTGTGGGTTACACTAAGTAAACTGTCATTCACTGGCTTTCAGAGAGCACCATCCATAAATGTACAGTTGATGTCCCAGGAGCATCTATAGTGAGTCTCCTAAAGACTGCTGATACTTTCCAGGTATGTCCTGCAGACAGAGTTGCTACATGGATGATTGTTTTGCAGCATTCTTTCTGAATGCGTCTGCTTATCATGTTCTTCCTGTCTGATGATGCTGTTCCTAGTGCTTTTATAAGGATTTTATCTTCCAGGTCAGAACTTTTATCAGCGTTACGTGTGCCTTAGCTAGGAAAAGGGACAGTGGTCTCCAGTGTTCTTTTCATTCCTCTCAAGAAATACTTCTTCCAATTTTTAGTTTCATAAAACGGAAGTTACGTCAAAAAATGTTCCTGTCAGTGATAGATATTATGGTCTACAACAAGCCCCTTGCCCATTTTGATTGATGTTTATGATAGGGCTGCCTTGATGATTGCACATCAAACTGACAGCAGGCTATAAAATAAATTTACTATATTACACACTTGCATAATGTGTTAGGGCTTGCATAATTACAACTATTAGTAATGTTAGCCAAATCTAAGACAGAAAGAGTGTCAGGGACATTCTAAAAGGCATTAAGTAGGGGCTTCAAGATGGCAGAAAAGAAGGACAGGAAGCTCACCCTCTCCCATGCGTACATCAAAAATACATCTACATGTGCAACAGTTCTCACAGAATACCTACTGAACTTTGGCAGATCTTGTACAATTGAAACTACAAGAAAAATCTTCATAAAATCGAATAAACAACAAGGCCTTACTTAGGACACAGGGAATTCAACACTTTGTGATGGCCCATAGTAGAGGGGAATAGGAAAAAGAATCTATATACATATATGTGTGTGTGTGTGTGTGTGTGTGTAGCTGAGTCACTATGCTGTACACCAGAAATTAGCACAGCCTTGTAAAGCAACTATACTTCAATTAAAAAATACATAAAAGGCTTTAAAATTGACTCAAAATTAATTATAATTTTTTTGTTAGTAAAATTAATTTCCTAACTTTTCTTTTTTCAGATTTTCTAAGTCAGACACTCATGGCAAAATGATCATGCCCAAGTCACAATTATTTCTCAGCGAGGGCTAAGCTGGGGCTAATACTTTGTTTGGACAACATAAAAAATAGAAAATGCATGTGTGGGTGAGTGGCTCCAGAAAGCCATGGCGGGGCAGCCCTCCAACTCACCGGCCCCTGGCCAGAGACGACCACTGCGGGCCTTTGATCCTAAAATAAACAAACAAACAAACATTTGGAAAAGTAAGCAGTAACCATAAATGTGTCTTCTCAAAAAATGGAATATGCTTTGACAAGAACAATAGCAGTGATGGTATACGTTTATCGGGATCCTACATGGGTCAGGCTGTTCCGTGTAGAAATAACTCAAAACCACTCTATGAAGTCGTATTATCATTCGTCCCATTTTATAGATGAAGAAAATGAGGCTCAGACTTCTCAGTAACCTTTCCATAGCCTCGATGTGGTAGCTACAGAACCAGGTTTTAAACTCACTCGTTCTCTTTTGAGAACCTGGGAGTCATCCTTCCTGTCTAGTTACTCATGAGTGTTATGTGTGGAACACTGTGCCAAGGATCTCATCTGCATCATTTCACATGACTTTTTGTAATAAATCCAACTAGGGCAATATTTCCCTAATTTTAGAGACAAGAAAACCAAGTTCAAGAAGGTTAAATAAACTGTGCCAGGTACACCCCGCTCGTGAATAACACATTGAAGATTTGAATCTGGTTTTATCTTCCTCTGTAGTCTATGCTTTTACCCCTTAGTGACCGTCTTTACATAGTTGTCCTCTATTTCCCAAATACAGTTCTGCATACAGTGTCCTTTTAGCCTTTCAAAGAGAACAGGACTTGCTTTCTGGTGGTAATGACCCAATTAAATCTTATTTTCATTTTGCAGCTCTCCTTTGAAGGCAAAATGTTTTAAAATTTATATCGAATTCAGTATTTCCTTTTGTGAGTCATTGTGCACTGTTTCCATTCTCAGCGAGATCACTGATGGTTGCCGCGATGCATGCATTAATAATACTGTTACTATTTGAATTAGCATTGCTTGTAGTAGTAGTTATAGTGTGACTCTGATAATTGTTAAATGATATAAAGTAGAAAAAAATCATGTGAATCAGCTTGAATAAGCCCAGATGTTGAAAAAAGTTGTTGAAACATTAATAAACTTTTGAAAGCTAAAGCATTCTTTCCTTGTCTTCCAAAACAGTTTCTGGAATAAGTGTTAGAGATTAAAATAATGACTGAGTTCTTGGACTTAGGCATGAGGAGTGGTGCAAGCTAAGAATGGGCTTATCATCTGAGAACAGAATGTTTTGGAATATTATTGATTATAGTTTCCAGAGCAGGAGCACTTTATACATCATTTATTATTACTGGCAACAATTTTTATTACCTATGTGTCAAATAAATGGAAAGTGTCATCTAACTGAGAAGCTGTTGACATGCGTGTACACTACAATAGCTCTAGACTGTATCAGAATTTACAGCGGAGGTAGCCTCCGGATGTGAAATGAGGGTAAGTCTTAGAGCAAAAGGATGTGCTGACAATAACACTACAAGTTGGAATTTACATTCCATATCTAACTTCACCTATCTATTCGTTATTCGAAATGTATTCTTTCTAACACAGTCCTGAATCCACTTTGCCTTCTTCCTGTTGCTTTTAAACTAGCGCTATCTCAGAAGGCAAAATATCTTCCAGGAGAATTAATGAGAATAATCCGAACACTGAAACTTTTACAGCTATGCTGAGAACCCAGACAGCTTCCTGAGTCAAAGTTGGAGTGTTACAGAAATGCACGATTGCAGTGCTTTAGCCCACAAGCCCACTTCTCCTTCAAAATATCTGTTAAGAGTTGTATCAGTTTTTAGGAAAGTGTGAATCATCATCAGATTCTGTTTGGTGTTGATATTAAAAATTAAAAAAAAAAAAAAAACCTAGGTCCAAACTCCTATGTATAGGACCAGAAAACTGGGTTTGAGATCTCACAATATACACCTTCACTGGTACCTTAGATGATACAGGTTAACTTGTGTTTGACAGCTAAAGCCATTGTGACTTTTGAATCAGACAAACATGGATTAGAGCAGAGATTCTGCCACATATTAGCTGGGAGTCCTTGAGCAAGTTAAGGGACCCATCTAAGCCCTGGTCTCAACTATAAAATTGTGGAAATAATGACACTTGTTCCAAAGTACTCTTTTAAAGGTCAAATGAGATAATAGATAAGAAGCATCTATATACCAGGGTATAACATGCAAATAATCAATCACGTTAGGTATACTATTATTATTATTAATTACTATTTAGATTTGTGGGAAAGCTGCAAGAATATAGGTTCTTGATCCAAATGAAAGTCTTAGATTATGTTCACGGAGTAGGATTGGTTTCAGAAACACCCACAAAAACCTCCAGCATACACATTTCTTAGTAAATAATTGCACATGTTTTTTGACTTACTTTCCGTACCCTTCACATTCTGTCAATTCCATCCCTAAAACAGATCTCCAGCCAGTCTATCCACGTCTATCCATTGGACCTCCACCTTGTCCAAGCCAGCTCACTCTAACTGTGAATGAAGCAGTAGCTTTCCAAAGAAAAAGGCCAACAATCATTAAAATCCAAAAGTGAGTGAGGCAGTCTTCTACGAAAGACTGTTAAAAACAATGCAAACGACTCCATAACTGATTTAAAAACTCAATAATGCGTTAAAAAAAAAAAGAGAAAAGTCTTGCAATCTCAGTCCTTGTCTATCCCTCCAGCTTCATCTCAGAAGATGAGCCCCTTCAGATGGGCTTCTGGTCATCATGCTTCTTTCTTCAAATAGTCTCAATTAATTCTTCCCTCAGCTATGGGTGCACACTGCCCCTTTGAAGGTTCATTCTCATAATTCCCTCACTTTTCCTGGCTATCTCCAACTACATCTGTATGCCTTCACTCAAATTTCACGCCCTCAAAGAAATACAACTTAAATTAAATTCTCCTGCAATGCTCCCATTTCTCTTTCCTTGGAATCTAGATGTTGCCATTGCTTCTTCCTAACCTATAACAGTGTAAAATATATATTCCTCTTTATATTTTTGCTAGTCGGTTTAATGCTGATATTTCCTGTAACACTCCAATCTCCATGGTGACGTGCTCCGTCTGTTTTGTTCTTCACCAGAGTCCTCAAGGCCAGTGTAACCGTGAAAACATTAGGTTCTGTTTACATGGTTCACATCTGAATACATGATTGGACTCTTCAGATACCTTTTTCAAAATTTTTAATTGAAGTATATAGTCAGTTTACGATGTGTCAGTTTCTGGAGTACAGCATAATGTTTCAGTCATACATATACATACATACGTTTATTTTCATATTTTTAACCACAGATTACTATTAGATATTGAATACAGTTCTCTGTGCTATACAGTATGAACTTGCTGTTTATTATTTTATATACAGTAGTTTGTGTTTGCAAATCTAGAACTCTCAATTTATCCCTTCCCACTTGGTCACCATCAATTTGTTTTCTATGTCTGTGAGTCTGTTTCTGTTCTATAAATAAATCCACTGATGTCTTTATTTTTAGATTCCTCATGTGAGTAATATTATATGGTATTTTTCTTTCTCTGTCTGGTTTAATTCACTTAAAATGACCATCTCCAGGTCCATCCATGCTGCAAATGACATTATTTTCTTCTTTTATGATTGAGTAGTATTCCATTGTACAAACATACCAAAACATCTTTCTCCAGTCATCTGTCAAGGGACATTTAGGTTGCTTCCATGTCTTGGCTACTGTATGTAGTGCTGCTATGAACATTGGGGTGCATGTATCCTTTTGAATTAGACTTTTCCCTGGATATATGCCCAGGAGTGGGATTGCTGGACCATATGGTAAGTCTATTTTTATTTTTTTGAGGAATCTCCATACTGTCCTCCATAGTGGCAGCACCAATTTACAATTCCACCAGCAGTGTAGGAGGGTTCCCTTTTTCTCCACACCCTCTCCAGCATTCATTGTTTGTGGGCTTTTGGATGATGGCCACTCTGACTGGTGTTAGGTGATACCTCATTGTAGTTTTGATTTGTATTTCTCTAACAATTAGTGATGTTGAGCATCTTTTCATGTGCTTATTGGTCATCTGGATGCCTTCTTTGGAGAAATGTCTATTTAGGTCTTCTGCCCATGTTTTGATTGGGTTGCTTGTTTTTTGATATTAAGCTGTATGAACTGTTTGTATATTTTGGAAATTAGTGCCTTTTCAGTCATGTCATTTGCAAATATTTTCTCCCATTCTGTAATCTGTCTTTTTGTTTTGTTTATAGTTTCCTTAGCTGTGCAAAAGCTTTTAAGTTTAATTATATTCCATTTGTTTATTTTCGCTTTTCCATTACTCTAGAAGATTATTTGAAAAAAAATTATTGCTTTTAAAGAACATGTTCCCATCCTTGTTTACTTGGTAATCTTTTATTAATAATTGAGATTTTAAAAAAATTCTTGGGAAGAAAATGTAGCACACCACCATTGCTATTATTCTAATAAAAAGCAAGAAAACTTTTTTCAGATGCTCAGTTTTTATGCTCTTCAGACATTGACATCATAAAATTAGTTCAGCTCTCAAGTCATCATTCTGTAGATTATTTCTATGGTTAAATCAACAGGCCTGAATAATTCTTTCCTTTATAGTAAGTACATGGGACAAGTAACCAATTACTCCCGAGGCTTTTGTAACATTAGGTGAGGTGAGTCAAGAAATCGCTAACAACATCCACTTTCAAGATCTCAAAGTATCTTATGTTTAAACTTTGAATGCTTTGCTTTTTATCTTTTTCTCCTTTTTATTTTTTGGTATTTAAGTATGCAGAGATATTTTCAAGACAAGGCAAATTATTAGTGTTTTTATGCGATCTTGTCCATGAAGGTGTGACAAAATTCACAACCTCTCTAATTTCTGCAGAGAAAAAGTTGGCTTTGTATCCCTGTCACCTAGCACAGTCACATAGAGGAGATGGCAGGTATTCTGCACCCTTTATTTCTTTCAACCATAAAATATCCTTAAATATAAAATACTATTATCCACATTTTACAGATGAGAAAGCTAAGATTCAAGGTTTAATTAGCATGCTTAAAATACTGAGCAAGCATGTTCAATTCATTCATTTTTTTCCATTTATTAACTCATTCACAATTGCTGAAGCCATGTAAGTAAATAAAACAGAGGCTTCACCCCATTCTACAGGGAAGACACTAGAAGCAAACACAATAAACAAATAGGTGTATTTAAATTATTAACAAGTATTAAGGGTTATAAAAATAAAGAAGTATAGAAAGTACAGATAAATGGATGGGTGAGGTAGTTAGAGAAATTGAGTTTAGAAAAGTCACCTCTAAATTTTTCTCATTAAAATAAAGATTTCAAAGAGAAAAAAGAGGAGTAAACTTTGAAATTACCCAGGGCAGTAGCTGTCCTGGAAGAGGAATAGAGAATGAAGTCACTAAAGTAAGAATAAGTTTGGAAATTAGAACATTAGATGGCTTGTGTGTATAGTTATTGAGACATACAATGGTCTCATCTAGGGTCACAGAGATACACCTTTAACATTTGCATCCTCAAAGGCCATTTAAATGTTTCTTTATATTCTTCTTTTTTATTTATTTTTATTAAAGTATAGTTGATTTATAATGTTATTCATTTTAGGTGTACAGCAAAGTGATTCAGTTGTACATACACATATTTTTTTCAGATTGTTTTCCATTATAAGTAATTAGAAGATATTGAATATAGTTCCCTGTGCTATACAGTAGGTCCTTGTTGTTTATCTCTTTTATATTATAGTCATGTGTATCTGTTAATCCCAAATTCCTAATTTATCCCTCTCCCCCACCCCTTTTCCCTTTGGTAACCATAGTTTGTTTGTTATGTCTATGAGTCTATTTCTGGTTTGTAAATAAGTTCATTTGTATCAATTGTTTAGGTTCGCATATATGTAATATCATATAATTGTCTTTCTTTGTCTGACTTACTTCACTTAATATGCTCATCTCTAGGTCCATCCATGTTGAAATAACACCACGTTTAATCACATTTATAGTGTTTGTGTAGTCCTTTGGAGTTTCCTAAAACTACTTTGCTAAGAAGAATTACATATTCCTTGTGCATTATATCCACCATCCTAAGCAAAGTACAATTTCAACTTCCATTTAAGGTTTCTTTTTCACTTGATGGACCATTTTGTGTTAGCTGCAACATTCATTAGACATATTATTAATAGAGCTTTTTCAGTTTATCAACAAAATATTCTTGGTGGCTTTATCATTCCTAGGTACAGGTGTTCCTCAATATCTGAGAGTAGGGTGTTCCTAGTTCCTACAAAAACTTTTGTAAGCTGAAATGACATAAAGCATAGAAGCAGTTACCTTAGGACACATCTTGTCAACGGACACACAAAATAAATCAGATACAGCACAGACGTCCACAGACAGAGTTCAAAACTGTGGTGACCTGCTGCTAAGATGCTCAGTGTGGCTCCTGGGGAAGGAACCTGCTGGTGCTCTCTCAATGCCTGGGGTGCTCACTGCCTCTGTAATAACTTGTTGCAAAACAAATGCTGAATTGAATAATATTTTTGATGTTTGCCTTTTTTTGTAACAGCAAAAATCCTCTTTGGATTTCTTTCTGTTAGTGAAAATAAGTACTAAGGTCGGTCCTTTGTAAAAGCAAAGTGGCAGAAAGGGAACTTTCAGAAAGTGGGGGGCACCTGTACTTTAGCCATAAGCATCTTTGCTGCAGACATCTTTAGGGCGGGCATTTTTGCCACAAACATTTTCACCACATAACTAATTAGCATCGAGGAAATTTTTCAGTAAAAGATAAAATATAACGACAAAAAAATTAAAGGAGGATATTAAAAAGGACATGATGAAATATAAAATAAAATGACAAAACACAAACTATTTGAATACATTTTTAAAAGTGTGTACATTGACGGCAGTACTGCACAAGTAACTGATTTTGTAGGTAGTACTCAAGCACTGGCTTTGAAGTCTTTCATTTACAGTATTTTACAACTTTTTGCTTGTTGATTTGTCTCCTCATGAGGCATCACATATTTTCTTTTTCATTATAAGAGTCATTAGCTTCCAAATACCAAGATGCATGTTTGTATCTGAGCTTGTATTGCATTGTGGTCTGGTCATGCGGTCACACGCCCCTTGAAAGACATTCCAAAGTTCTATGGGAAATGTGGGTTCAACTCTGTGTCTTAGAGGCTCTCAACCTCTTTCTTCTCCGAAGTAACATATTTCAAAGTAATTAACCAACTCTTGGGGCAAATCATTGTCATCTGTCAGTTCAATAAAGCCATCAATACCATTTCTCCTGGAAGAAATGTTAATGCATTTCAATCAGTTGAAACCAAAACTGCCTTATGATCAATTAGTTATGTGGCAAAAATGTTTATGGAAAAGATGTTTAACAGAGAAAATATGGGACACTGGTTTCAGGCATGAATCAAGCCTGCCAGTGAATAAATCACCACACCACTAAACACATCATTATAGCTGTATTTATTATTTCTGGTATTCTGATGAGAATTGAAACTGCATTTCTTATTGGGGGTCATTTTCAAAGTACAAAATTACTGTTTTAATAGGTGTTTGTTTATTTTTGTTTTATTAAGTCAGCAAATATCCAATGAGGATTTGGGAAGAAAAAACTTAAGATGAGATGAAGGAAGTGGAAATGCGCTACGTCCACTCTCCAACTCAGTGACATGCCGCTGTACACTTCTGTACAGTAGACATGAAGTTAACTCTGTCCTGCAGTAAAGTGACATATTAGTTAATATCCTGGCCCTTGAGTTTCACTTGCAGATAGTAAAAACCATGACTATCACAAGCATAAATGCTATTTATGCAGTTTATTGCAGATGTAAAAGTTCAAAAGTCTACAGAACCAGGGTAAGATGTTTGGATTAATATGAAGGATTGGGGTACATGGTGAACTGGAGACACTACAGACCACCCAGATGGAGGAGTTACTGATTCTATACAGAAATACAGACTCAGTGTTAGCAGGTCTTCTGACACTTTAAGGAGAAACTGGATATTCAAGTTATTTCAGTGTGATACCTTCATCTTAAATATTAACAATCAAATAAAAAACACCAACGCATACTTCCCAATACTCCATGATACAAACAACATAGCTTTCCACCAGTTTTATACTATAGGTGAATTACTATCTACTGTTTTGTCTTTCAGAACAAAAAAAAATAGTTTTTTCTTATTTTTTTTTTTACTTTTGCCTCAGTGGTATGGGAAACAAACTGCAGTGGATAAGAATGGGAAGGGTTGTCTAAGGTAAAATAGTGCCTCTTTGGGAGAAGGCTAGAGACCTTTGAATAAAAAGCAAGGGGATAATTAAAAGGAGAAAGTACTTTATATTGCATACATAATTCCTCCTCCTATAATAGAGGCAATTCTATCTTTATCTGCAGCATTGCTTCCTAAAGCCCCGAGGAAGACATCTCTGAGCTCATGTGGGTATTGAACCTTATCATTGGCATGCAAAAGCATTAGCCTTTGGCAAAAAGGGAGAAGTGAGAATTAAATCTTCAAAATAGCTTCAATTATAGCAGTAGGATTAGCATGTAGTATTTCTCTCTGAGTTCTCACATGGATTTAAGATCTATTGCTTTTTTTTTTCCCCCACAAAGTTTTAAAGTGTGTCTCTCTTTCCTGAAGAGAACAGCATTATCCTTAATTAAAACTCCTGAGAGAGCTTTAAAGGTCTAGAGTTCAGATTGCAATGTTTGAGTCCTTTTCACTTAAGAATTTAAGCTCATTCTGCCAAGTTTCTGATTTTGTTTCAAGATTGATGATTGAAGGGGCAGAGGAATCAATTTAGTTTCAAGTGCTTGGATAACTTTTAATATGGTTTATAATAATACCTCCTTAACCAGCTACATGGAGATTAAGATTTTGCTATGCTAGTAACAATAGCAAGACAGGCTCACTGAAAATTTATGGAACTTTTTTTTTTAAAGATATAGTCATTAAATAAACACTTCATAAAATTGCATTACTTGGTCTCTGGGAATGAGTGCCTTGAAAATTACCCAAATATGTATGATCTTTTATGGATGGGAGAAATATTTTAAGAAGGCAATTGTAAGTAGCCTACACAGTCAGTGGCCATCCAGGATTCAGGAGACTGGGGTTCTAGTTCTGCATCATTCACTGACCCTAAAAAAGTGACTTCCTATCTCCCCAAATCAATGATCTCATTTAAAAAAAAAAAAGTAAGTTTGATTTTGACCTCTCCTAAGTCCTCTTTTGTCCTATTTGGTCTTGGTTCACACTTTCTGCAGTAAAATGTTGTAGATGTAAAAGGCTTGGTCCAAAGGATGTAAGAGACGTACATACAAATCTCTGACCAAACTGCTGCTATCACCCTGACCTTGGAAAATTTATCTCTTGGCTCCAAACCTCATTTTCTTATCTGTAAACTTTAGAAGAAGGGAATTTCCTATCTCAGATACTATTAGGAGGATTAAATGGGGAAAAAAAGAAAAAGGAAGTAAAGAATGTGAAAGAAGCTTAATACATCAAGTATGAAAAAAAATTGTAAATGAAACCATCATGGAGCCAGTCTTTGACTTTGGGGTGCAAATGCAAAGTGTAACTTGAGGGTCAAAATGTAATCTTAACATAATCGGAATTATTTATTGCTTTTTTTTTTTTAGCTTTTGAAAGTAAAGTTTATTGGGTATTTGTGTAGTGCTGTGTATGTGTGTGTGTGCATGCGCGCACACACGCTAAATTACAAACTTACCTACCAAGTTTGCAGGTCGGAGCAGGAAGTCGGCAGCACCTTAGTGGTCCTGACACCTTGTGATAAGTCTCAGTACCCTTCTTAATAAGAAGAAAGCCATTCCATTACCCTATGGAGCCATAAATCCAGGAACAGTCTTAAATGCACAGCTTCCTAAGCCGTGCTTAGGCATGTGTCTGCCACTCAGTTATCTTTTATCATCTGGATGGCATGCTCTCACCCCAGATCAAAATCGTTTTCTCACACCCATGCTGTAACACTCCCTGTGGTTCTTGTCCTATTTATTCCAAATCCTGTCCAAGAACCACACCCACAAATGCACCACTCACCAGATTATTTATCAGGAGCTGATTCACAGGAAGTGCTGGAACGTTGAACAAGTCCCTGTCACCAACCTTCCCTCCCATTTTGGACTCACCTCCAATTTCTTTAATGTTTTTATTGTCTTTAAGGACACATTAAAGAAAATAAAAAATTCAGCGAGTATTACACCAGGTCACTTTTTCCCCCTTCTCTATTGAATGTCTCATTAATTTAAAGGAAAGGATGGAGGTTGGTGGTTTCTTCCTTCTAAGAAATCCCTCTTGTATTTGCAGGAGGGTGACTGTTGGAGGACCGTGCTTCTGTATGGTAAAACGAGGAGGACAGTGGAGCTGTGTACCAGGTGCAGAGGGCAAACGTACATCTTTATACAACTTGAGATTTGTTCAGCGGGCTTTGCTGTTGGTCTGGTTCTTTACTCATTGTTTGCCCTTCTTTATTCTCTCTACTCTTTAGTAATGGTTTAAGTAGCTCTCCTTCAAATATGTCGTAAAGAACTCTCCTTTTTCCCCTGTAGTCCCATATTTTCTCTGGCCACATGCATTTTAGCCAAAATTTAAATATTATCGAGGTAACCCAACCTTAGTTAGACAGACCTGTCTAAATTGAATTCCACAGGAACAAGCAGATGATATTTAACAAAGGTTTTAGGGAAGTATTAGTTTAAAGTATTAAATAAATAGCGGGTCTTCAATAACTTTGCACATGTAACCTTATATTCAAGTTTCATTAATTTTAACCCTATGGGTAAACTAAATGTGCTACTATTTATTTTACTCAGAAGGTAGGCTCAAAATAATGTAGTGTTTTGCTCTTTTGAAAGCATACTTCCTCTTCTCTCTCTTTTTTTTTTTTCTGGATTCTCCTTACTTCATACTTGATTTACTTGCTTACATGGTAGGTTAAGCATTTTATAAGAAATAAAGTGCTTTCTAGTTAACTGAAATTATTCCAAGTACATGTGTCCTCAAGGACATTTTGCTGACATGCTCTTTCCCACACAGGAACGATGGAACAAAATATAACAGTAGTTGCCTCTGAAGAAGTAAAGGGAGTTAGAAGTTTGGCTAAAACACTCAAGAGAGATGAATGATGAAAGAAAATCCAAAGGTGTTCATCATAGGTTAGAAATCTGATGGATTCGTTTTGAATAAACATTTTGAAATATAAAGTTTGAGATTTCATTCATGTAATCTTTTAAGTAGACTACTGAAAATCAATAGCATTTCTATTTCGCAATACTATGCATCATAAAAGAATTAATGCTACCAAAGAAAAATATCTTTCCTGGCATGACTGCTATTTCTGGGAAGAAAATATTAATGTGGTTTGATTTATAAATATGATGGCTCAATCTTTCTAAAGTTCTGATTAGGATAAATAATAACCAAGTACTAAGAAAATCTTATGAAGTAAATAAGGTAAGTTTGTCAAAAAGCAATCAATACAGTGACTTTAGCAAAACAGATGATATCAACCTAGTCAACCATGGACCTGTTTTGTTTATTAAATAGAAGTATAGTCTTGTGTAGAGGAATATTTTTCTCTGTATGTCTATGATATGTCTGTGTGTTAGGCAGAAAAACGTGTGAGAGAATTTATTATACTTTTCAGTTAGCTTTATTTTGAATTATGCATCTGTGTGACGTAAAAATAATTTTGTATATGTAAGAAAATTAAACTTTAAAATTTTTCATGGACTTGATTTTTTGAAGCAATTTTAGGTTTGCAGCACTATTGAGTAGGAGGTACGGAGATTTCCCATACAGCCCCTCCTCCCACTCATGTAAAACTTCCTCCATGATCAACATCTCTCACCCAAGTGGTACGTTTGTTGCATTTGAGGAATCTGCATTGAAATATCATTACACCCAAACATCATTATTTGTAGTTTACAGGAGAGTTACATTTGATGTAAATTCTATGGATCTGGACAAATGTATAATGATGTGTATCCACCATTATAATATAATGCAGAGTGGTTTCACTGCCCTAGAAACCTTCTGTGCTCCATCTTTTCATCCCTGCTTTCCACTAACCTTTTGGCAATCACTCATCTTTTTACTATCTCCATAGTTTTGCTTTGTGCAGAATGCCATATGCTTGGACCCATACAGTGTTAATCTTATCTTTGAGTTTCATAGTTTCAAAATCCAATCCACAAAACTCTAAGTATTTCATAAACATTTTCCCTTTGAAGTGTAATCTTCAATTTTTCTGATTCAGAATCACTTCGGACTCCTGTGAAAAATGTATGCTACTCCAAATATACAAATTTGATGGTCTTAAAAAAAGCAGACCTAAAAATTCTGCATTCTAGACAACTACCCCAGGTGATTCATATATATATCAGATTCGGAGAGCCATGGCTCTAGTACTCACTTGCCTGGTGCCTCCTACTCCCCTCCGTGCCTATTGCCTTTTGAGTTAGTTTTAGTTGCCTATCAATTCTATCAGAGAAGGAGTATATTGCTTAACTTCTAGTTTCACTGATTTTTCTCTTATGACCACAAGGTTTTAAGGTTTTGCCTCACATTATATGAATATAGGAAGCTTCGAAAAAATACTGTACCTGAACCAGGACTCAAAATTAGAATCAGAGTCTCTGTCCATATTTTTTTTAAAGCTACCGGAAGATTGTAATTGTCAGTCAATGTTAAGAAATCTAGTGTTAAGCCATTTTCCAAACTTCAAGTAATGTGATCTTTCTAAACCATAAATCTTGTAAAGCACAGTCAATTGCGTAATATAAACTTAATTATAAAATCTAAGTTCTATAACAGAATGATTTCCTGCTCCAGCTCCTGCTTTATCTTTCTGAGATGACCTACACCTCCAGCATCTTTGAGTTTTTATGACTCCGTGTGATTTCTAGAGCAAACCAGGTTTTTTCAAGCTCACGCCCTCTGCACACTTGTACCTCTCTGCCTAGGGTGCCTTGCTGCGCATCACATAGCCGGCAAACTTCCACTATTTATTCAGAACTGCACCAATATTGTATGTTCAGTGAAATCTTCTCAAGTTTTCCTGTGTAGACCTTTCCATGACCCAATTCTACTAGCATTTATTGGTAATTATTGCTTTTTTAATTACTTTCAGACATATATCTCTGCATAATTCAACTGAGAGCACACTAAGGAACATTATTGTATTCTGCAATACCTAAAGCATAGTAGATACCCAATAAATATACACTGAATTAATGAGGATGTATTTTAAGTACTCACTCGTTACTAAGTTGATACAGCATTCCTAGAGGAGCTATTTTCAAACCATGATCTACATCCCTCAAAGTTCTTTGGTCCAGTGCTTTACAATGGAGATACTGTGGGGCAGAGAAGATGCTTAGCTGGCAGCAACCAAGCTTTTCACTCTCACTTCAAGCAAAGCAGACTCACATTTATCTGCTTTATTAATAAGGGTTCTAGACTTTTGCTTTCAACCCTAATGGAGTATCTTCCTTACCCTCCTGTCTTAAATAATTAGAAAACTGGACAGAATATACAAAAGAATGACATTTAAACATTGGGCAGAAGGTGATACAAGACTAAGAGAGACTGGGGAAAAGAAGTAAGTCCCACTCTAGCTTACTTCTTGGATATAGTTTTAAGGCTGCAGTGTTCAAAGGTGGAACCCCAACAGAATCTGGCAATATAACTGGGTTTAGGAGACAGAGTTGGGAGACTAGAAAGGCTAAGTCAGGTGCAATTTTCAGCAAAGAGTTAAAGAAAGAATGAGAAACAGTAAAGAGGTAGCTCCAGATATCTGCAGATGGAACCCCTTAAATCTGCACAAGCATGAGAAGAAAATCCCTTTGCCTGAGGAATGAACTCTTGAACACTGGTAGAGTAATCCAAGATTCTACACATGTCTTAAAAGAATTCATGTTCACACCAACAAGGATATAAAAACCTCAGAGCATAGGAGACATTGGGTAGAGTCCTAAGAAAAGTATCACTTAACAGAGTTAAATTGGCCTTTGACTAAAGCTGCTCCAGATCAACTTAAAATATAAACAAACAAACAAACAAACCAAATGAAACAAAGCAAAAAACAACTTAACAGCAAGTCACAAGGAGATAAAACCTATCCCAAATAACATAATTGAGTGCCAGGACAAATACACACACACACACACACACACACACACACACAATCAGGCTGCAACAATGGAAAATTAAAATGTCTCACATCCAATCCAAAATAACCAGACATACAAAGAAGCTGGAAATTTGAAACTCTAATTAAGAAAAATATTATTTAATAAAAACAGACCCAAATATGACTGAAAGTGTTAAATTTGCTGACAAAACTGGAAAACAGCTATTATAAATAGGCTTTACTGCACATGTGGGTAGAGGGAAACATGAAAATAATGGGGAGAGGAATGACGATATGAAATGTTCACAAGTGAAATTTCTAGAAATTAAAAAAAATCAATATACAATGAAAAAGTCTCTGGATGGGATTCACCGATGATCAGTCAGCAGAGAAAAAAGATCAACGTACCTGAAAAATCGTGACAGAATCTATCCAAAATGAAACAGACCTAAAGACAAAAAACAAAACAAAAACTTGAGAAAAAGATTCACAGAGTAATAGTAAAGTTTAGGACAAATTATTTGGTCAAATATGTATAATAGGAATCCCAGAAAGGGTAGTTTGGCAGACAAAATATTTCAATAAATATTTACTTAAAATTTTCCATTTTGGATCTATATATAGATAGAAATATAGATACACCAAGACCTAAGAGGTTTAATTAACTTCTTATAGAATAATAATAATAATGGCATATCAGACTCAATTCCCTAAAAACTAACAATAAAGACAAAAATATTTTTAAAAAAGACAAGGTAAAAAAGACATAGTCCCCAAGGGTCATAGCAGCACTATTTACAATAGCCATGACATGGAAACAACCTAAATGTCTATGGACAGATGACTGGATAAAGCTATCCAGTGGATACATACACAATGGAATACTACTCAGCCATAAAAAATAATAAAATGCCATTTCATGCAATATGGATGGACCTGGAAATTATCATTCTAAGTGAAGTAAGCCAGAAAGAGAAAGAAAAATACTATATGATATCACTTATATATGGGATCTTCAAAAAAAGAGAGAGAGACAAGATGAACTTATTCACAAAACAGAAACAGACTTGCAGGCATAGAAAACGAACTTACGGTTACTGGGAGGAAAGTGAGTGGGAAGGGATAAATTGGGAGTTTGAGATTTACAGATGTTAATTACTGTATAAAAGAATAGATAAACAAGTTTCATACTGTATAGCACAGGGAATTATATTCAATATCTTGTAGTAACCTATAATGAAAAAGAATATGAAAAGGAATATATGTATGTATATGTATGACTGAAACATTACACTATATACCAGAAAGTGACACAACATTGTAAACTGACTATACATTAATTAAAAAAAAAAAGAAGAAAAAGATGTAGAGGAACAAAGATAAGGATTACAATACACTATTCATCAGAAACTGTGAACTATAAGACAATGGAACGTCTTCACTAAAATTTTTAAAAACACCAATCTAGAATTCTATAACCAGTATAAATAGATTTAAAAAATTAAGATGAAATTAAAATTTGCAGAACCAAAGGAAGGGTAGGAAATTAATCATTAACAAATCCATACTACAAGAAATTCTGAAAGATGCTCTTCCAGTAGGGTGAAAGAATTCCCAAAATAAATGTGGGTGTGTGAAAGGAATTACTAATCATAGAAAGAGTAAATTATGTTTGTAAATATAAAATACACATGCATATTGATTTTTTATTTTTAATTAGAATTTCCTTTGGAGATTGTTTTGGAAAAATAGTTCATAGGCTATCATTTCAAAACTGCCTTAGGATAACTTGAAAAATATAAACCATTCTTATAAACCATATTGTTTTATAAACCATATTGTATCTAACTTATTGCCTAGTACAGTAGTTGCTTCATTGATGTTAGTTTTAATTTACTTACCATTATTTTTAGGAACTGCAAAAATAGAATAGTCTAGCCATTTCGGTAGATAAGAAATAGTATAAATTACAAACATCAGAGAAAAATACAAATAAATTCTTAAAAAGAGTTTTTAAAATGTTGTCAAGATGCCAATGGATTACAAAGCACTATTGGTACCAATGCCATATTAAAATAGTCTTCCAAATAGAGAATATTCTAGGATAGCATCAGGCTAGAATATTAAGCCAGAAGTAAGTAGTGGATACGAGGTAGCCCACAGAATCTCCACGGGTACTAGAAAGCCACATTTAAACATTAGATCTTCATCATTCACAGATT
Source organism: Vicugna pacos (assembly GCF_048564905.1). NCBI lineage: Eukaryota > Metazoa > Chordata > Mammalia > Artiodactyla > Camelidae > Vicugna > Vicugna pacos. The sequence continues at coordinate 5,221,698 of NC_132994.1, read as the reverse complement.
CCGTATTTGCAAATTCACTTACTCACTAGAATGTATTTGTAACATCAAAATCAGTACTCACAGTAGTTTCTTTAGTTATCACTTGTGGACATGCAAAATCTTGAGTCACTTAAGGGCAAGCAACCGGTGGAAGTCCAACAAAGCACTGTAAACAAATGTCCTTTTGTCAATATTGTTAGCCCATGTTTTTGCAGGGTTTTTTTCTTTTTATTTTGCATTTTTGTGAGGTATTTGTATGTATTTGTGTGTGTGTATTTGTGTGTGTGTATGGTGCTTTAGATGTTGAAAATGCCCCCAAGCACAGTGCTGCAGTGTTGTCCAGTGTCCCTAAACATAAGAGAGCTGGGATGTGGGACGTGTCTTATGGAGAAGGTGTGTGTTAAATCAGCTTTGTTCCAACATGTTGCAGTGCTGTTGGCTATAGATTAAGACGTAGATTAAATAAGATGTCTTCAAACAGAAACACATAAAAAATAAGGCAATGTATTGATTTGTTGATGAACCAGAGGCTTGCAAGAAACTAACCCTATATTTCCCTGGAAGCAGTGTTCAATATCCACCAGTCCAGTGTTGGCAATGACTTTATAAATCATAAGAGCTGCAAATAATGAAAATCATTTGACATACGCATGTATATACGCAGGAAGAAACCCACAACCGTCCTGCAGACTTCTCCAGGGAAGCACCAGCCATCTGCATGCCAGGCATCAATAGCTCAGCTGACACCACTGATACCACGCACTGGACACCAAAGCATCAATGCCAAATGCCACAGTATAGACTCTTCAGGGTCCCTGCTTCTTCCTGGGAGCCGCCTCTAGATGTAGGATTAGGTGGAGCCTAGATCACGTGATGAAGCCGTATCTCCAATGGAGCTGAGAAACTGAGTTTCTGGTTTCTACCATTTTTTATGAAAGAAATTCGCCAAACATAGGAAGTATGTTCCAAAGGTGCTGGGTACCCAAATACAACTAACAGACACAAGTTGTCAGAAGGTTTACCATTCAATGCCATTTTAATGGTGAAGATGAATGTAATAGCTAATTAATACATTTTATTGAAAGCTTCTTATAGTGTGCCAGTTTTCTAAACTCTGTATTTGGGGGCTTATTTATATAATCATAATATAAATTCTACAGGTATTTATTATCATTATCTCTATTTTTCACATGAGATGACTGAGCAAAAAAGTAACTTAAGAAATGTTACCATATTCACAAGCTAGTAAAACTAAAGTTGAAATTTGAACTTAGAGAGTCAGCTTTGGAGGTTTGGGGGGAAAAATATTTGAAGAAATATTACAGCAAGAATAAACACACAAATATAGGATGATGCAAAAGAATGAAAGAGTCACCAAGTTAGTTCATTTTTTTTAGTTTAAAAAAATCTTTCAAAAGAATGGAAAAAAGAAACACTAATTTTTATAGTTATAAAACATAAAAATTTGTTGAGCAGTTCTCAAACTTTGCTGCACATTTTACCACCTGGGGACCTTTGAAAAATTCCCAGACACAGGATGCACCACATATGAATTAAATCAGTCTCTGGGGATAAGACCCAGGCATCCAAATGTAAGACAAACCGGATGATTCCAATGTTTCACACACTGGTTTACACAGTTTTGCAAGTGCTGCTCTATACACGGAGGACTCAAAGGATGAAGGGTGATCCCGGAACCAGGATCACTGATATCAGCTGGGCGATTGTTCTTAGCAAAATCTCAAGCTTCAATGTGCTTATAAATCACTAGGGAATCTTGTTAAAAGCAATGCTGTTTCAGTTTGTTCAAGCTGGGGTCTGAGTTTCTTCATGTCTAACAAAACCCCCCGGGTAATTCTGCTGCTGCTGGTCTGAGGATAACTTTTAGAGTAGCATGTACAGAAGATACAACTGGAAGTTGGTAAATTTCACGGCTCTTCTCAGACCTTTTGAATCATATTGTGCATCTTAACAAGAGCCCAAATTAAGTCACAAGTGTGTTAAATTTTAAGAAATGTTATTGTTCCTGAAACCAACAAGCCTGGCAATGAGAGGAAGTGATAAGTGACAGAGAAGGAAAAAGAAACTTAAGTGTTGGTTTAGTTTCAGGCAGAAGATGAAGACTTTGATAAGTTTAAAAAAAATGATAATTTGTTTAAAAGGTGTGGCTTTTAATAAGTAAAGAGTAATTGCCAGAAGAATAAAACTGGAAACTTAATACACTTGTTTTACCCAATAGATGGTTATTCATATGTATATAATATATATATAAATTATATATATAATATATATAAACAGGAATAAAATACGGAAAAAAAACTTCCCACAAACTTGGTGTAACAAATAAATTGTAATATTACAAACATTGAAGTCAGTAGAAATATGTGGAATTAACTATTCCTTGAAGAAAAACTTGAGAGAGAGAGAATGAATTTGATATGTAAACAAAATGAAATCAAGATTTTATGAAAGATGGTTTGGGCTCCAGGAATCCTGCTGGTTTTTGTTTTCCACCTCCGCTTTCATGATTTCTGCTCTTCCACTTAAGGACAGAAAGGCACACCTCTAAGCTGTCCTGAGTCCTACTATGGTTGACTGCTCAAGTGTAAAAATAAAAATTCAAAGCTGACAGATAGACAAAGAATTCTCAAATGCTGGGACTTAAAAAACGTAAAGTGAATGCTAGAGACCACTCTTTATTAAGGCTTAAGAAATTCGCAGTAGGACACCATCCTTCCCTTGTTCTATATATGGTCCTACTAAAGGAAAGTTTAGGCATTAGAAGTAACATATTTGAACACATAGGGTGATTTATAAATTTAGGTAGGGGGGGTGAGGGGGTTGGCAGAAATGTCTCTGTAGCCGTGATGGGTCTGGAAAATTCTCAGAGAGAATCTAATACCAGCTGGGTAATGACACTATTTCTCATGAGTAAATGTAAAAAGGAAAACTTCCCGCTCTCAGAATCTGGAGTCATATTATGGAGAAATGAAATTCTTCTCCCAATAGGATGTCTTCATGCCAGTGGCTTACACAGTTTACTCTAGCTTCCTCTCATAAAGAATTCAAGAGAAAGTCAGTCTCCCGCAGCTTCTGTGATCGGCTCAGCCATCCTCAGTATTGGACTTTCCTACCTGAGGTCACCTCCCTGTCACAAGATGTTTGCTGAAGTCCCAGACATGATTTCTGGTGTCAAGGAATCAGGATGCAGAAGGAAGATAAGGAAAATAAGGGATGCGGCTGCTGAATGGGGATCCTTTGGAAAATGGTCTCATGACATTTCGTTCACAACTAGAGGCAAGGAAAGCTATGAACTATGAGGATTTTTTTTTATTGTTGTTTTTGTTTTTTTTAAGCAGAAACATAGCAACATGAAGTAAAATCCGTGCTGTGTTACTAAGGAAGAGGAAGAGAATGGGCATCAAGTACGTGGTCATCTTTCTCTGCCATTGGATTAGACTGTGTTTGCCAGCAGTCTTTTTGGTTCCCTTTTCTGTCTAAATAAGAGGAATCTATTGCAATATTTGTAAGTTAATTTTGAAGAAAGCATTTTAGCAGTTTTTTTTATTACACTCTTTACCCCTAACTATAGATGTCATTAATATTTAACTACCTTTAAAAACTGACAGGTATATATAGAACAGATAAACAAGATTATACTGTATAGCACAGGGAAATGTATATAAGATCTTGTGGTAGCTCATGGTGAAAAATAATGTGACAATGAATATAAGTATGTTCATATACAACTGAAAAATTGTTCTCTACACTGGAAATTGACACACCATTGTAAACTGAGTATAACCCAATAAAATAAAATAATAAAACAGGCAATACAAAAAACAACAGAAGCATTTGTTCTTTAAATGATACTCATCTGATATTTAAAATCAGATGCTCATCTGAATATTTTCAAAAAAGAGGTATTGCCATGCAGACCTCACATAAGTAGAAATATGCTGTTTGTTTGTATCACAACACGTTTGAGCTTTCTACTGCTTTTTGTTTAGGAGATCAGTTCAGCAACCACATAAAGTTTAACACCCATGACAGATCAAGATGAATGTGGCCATTCTCGTTAAATAGGGCACTGTTCATTCTATGGGAAGATATATTACCAGGATGGAATGATATATATGTATATATATGTGTGTATATATATATATATGTGTGTATATATATATATATATATATATATATATATATATATATGTATATATATGTTTCTGCAACATCTTGTAACCACAGTCCATTAGAAATGATTACCACCACAAGGCTCCATGGTCTGAATTAGGTTCATATTTCTTTAGAGCACAAGGGCGAGAAAGAGGCCAGCTGCCGGGACAGCATGACCCAGTCCCTGCTCTGCCTGCCCCCTGTCAGGAGTAATCTCAATCAAAGCTCTAATGGCCGCGTGTTAGCCAGGGCACTGCTAACACTGGTGACTTGTTGTCACAGCACTGGGTCTAAAAATAACATCCGTCCATCAGTGTCAGTGCATGAAAAATTGAATTTCATCAGCCTTTAAAAGAATTGTAGACTAGACAAATGCCACACAGTCTTGTGACTGTGATTTGTTCTTCCTACTGTAAAGTTGGCAGCCTTCTGACTGGTTCTCTTACCAGACGGGACGTGACAGAAGAATAGTTTTCAAAAATATGTACCCACTTTCATCACAAACGGTTGAGGATGCATTCAACAGTATTTTAAGAATAAAATGGTGTGAAGTAATTCACCACCTGACAATTGCTTTCTTGGCCTTTCAGATTCAACTGACAAGAAGTATGTTCTTAAATATGTCCCTCTTTCATGAAGAAGCGGTTCAATAAATACCTAAATCTAAAGTCTAGGTTGAAAGCACATTGAAGTCATTGATCTACGTAGGAATGAATACTTATTACTGATGAAACTTAACTTTAATTAGGATAACATAGATTTCACAAATGAGTCCTTGGCACAATCCAACTTGATTCATAGCATTGTGAGGGGAGATACTTTGACATTGGGAGTCGTATGTGAAAGTTGAAAGGTTTACATGGAAATTTCTTTGAAATAACTTGAGAATCTATTAAGCCACGATTTCATTAGCTATTCAGAATAAATCTCTTTTAATAAATTTAGAAACCAATCAACACCAATAATAGGGATGATTAACACAAATTATAAAGCCAAATTAAAAAAAAATTAAAAATACTTAAGTGAAATTTTCTCTTCATAGAAATTAAGGATGAATTTCATTTAAAGATGTTAATACAGTATAAGAGTTGAATCTTAGGAACAAAAGGGTCCTTGAAACAAAGCAGTATCTTTTTGTTCCTGGTAATATCTTTTTAAAAGTACTTCATTTGGAGACACACAGACAGAGAGAGAATTATACAAGTAGAAGCTGTTAGTTTTTCATGAAAGATTATTTTACATATATTTATCAGTTTTGCACATTTGTGTGTATCTATAGAGAGATAATGTAAAATATATTTGAATCTGTTGAATGCATTAAAAAATGTTTGAAAATCCCTACCTTGGAGAACTGGTATAAACATCTTGGCTGTGTCCTTAAGATAAAGCAATCCAATGGAAAAGATGACTTGAGACATGCAAGGAGCAAAATAAAAACTGAATACAAGCTAGCTTACCACAATGATAGTGATTTTTAGGAAACTAAAAGACAGCTCTACAAAATAAATACAATAAAATTTAAGAGCTCAGCTCTACCAAATAAAATACATAAAATAAGAAATTCACTATTCTTCTTTTAGATATGAAGGCATATCTCATTCAGTTACATCATTTACACTTCAGTAAATTAAAAAGATAGAGAGGTAGATGATGAAAAAAGTGTAACAGAAGGTGGATGAATACAATCGTGGTTATGACACTCTACTTCTTATAATTAGAAACTTGGGTGGGGTGATGTCATAAGAAGCTTGGTAAGTAGTGAAGCATTGTAGTTTTCTCCCAGGAATAACATTACAATAGAGGGAAAAGGCCAATCCAATCAAAATTAGCAAAAAATACCAAAGTGAGTTTAATATCTATGACTGAGACCTTCACTTCCCCATCCCAAGCTCTCTTACAGTTTTGCTATCTCCACACTTGCGTAAGTGACATTGTAAGTAGTTGTACTGATATGCAGAATACTTGGCTATTAGATCTGTAAATAGTTCACTTATAGTTTACCTTGGTTCTTTCAATTACTCCCTTTGTTTATAATACTTTGAATTAGAAAATTCCATTCTGGTTTGCCATATTAAGAACACATAAGCTCAACCGTTCTGACACAACTTAAATATCTAGGCTAAAATCTGATGAGGAGTGTGCAAGTTTGTTTTTTTTTTTTTTTGCTTTTGTTTTGTTTTCTTTCCTCACAAGCAAGTTGCATTAAAATAAGTATTTGTGAATTACTTATAACTACACAGGAAAAAAGATAAATTCAATATCATGTAGGATTGGAAATCTAAGAAACCTAGGATCAAATTCAGGCTCTGACACTTACTGGAGAAGCTGAGTAAACTTTTATTAATTTATTCAACAAATATTCATTAAGAAACGACAATATCAGACACTATTCCAAGAGCTGGAATTACTTAAATTAATACAGCACATTAAGTGACTAGTATCACTCACCTGATAGAAGAATAAGATATAAAAGGTGCAATTAAGTGGTAATAAGATAGGAAAAAGAATATTCAGATTGAAAGAGCTAGATAGAAGAGTTTGTAGAAATATGTTATTAAGAAGGAGGTGGAAGAGGACCCGCAGATGTCTAGGAAAAGGGTCTTCCAAGTAACAGTCTGGGTAATGCTTTGAGGTAGGAGAGTGAATGGCAAGTTTGAGGAGCAAAGGGAAAGCATGTGAGGCTGGTATTAGAGTGACCACAGGAGAGTCATGGGAGACAGATGAGAAACTTAGAGAAGCAACCTAGAATCGTCGTTTGGAACTTGGGCCATAATAATCCCTGTGTTTTTTTTTTTTAAAGTATAGTCAATTACAATGTGTCAGTTTCTGGTGTACAGCATAATGTCCCAGTCATGAATATACATACATATATTCATATTCTCTTTCATTAAAGGTTATTGTAAGATACTGATATCCTATGCTATACAGAAGAAATCTGGTTTTTTATCAATTTTTATATATAGTGGTCAACATTTGCAAATCTCAAACTCCCAGATTTATACCTTCCCACCCCCTTTCCCCCAGTATCTACAAGATTGTTTACTATGTTTGCAAGTCTATTTTGTAGATGGATTCCTTAGTGTCCTCTTTTTTCTTTTCTTTTTTTAGATTTCATATATGAGTGATATATGGTATTTTTCTTTCTCTTTATGGCTTATTTCACTTGGAATAATGATCTCCAAGTCCACCTATGTTGCTGAAAATGGCAGTATTTTATTCTTTTTTTATCACTGAGTAGTATTTCATTGTATACATCATATACCACAACTTCTTTATCTAGTCATCTGTCGATGGACATCTAGGTTGCTTCCATGTCTTGGCTATTGTATATAGTGCTGCTGTGAACATTGGGGTGCATGTATCTTTTCGAATTAGAGTTCCCTCTGGATATGTGCCCAGGAGTGGGGTTGCTGGATCATATGGTAAGTCTACCTTTCGTCTTTTGAAGAATCTCCAAACTGTTTTCCACAGTGGCTGCACCAAACTGCATCCCCACCAGCAGTGTAGGAGGGCTCCCTTTTCCCCTCTCCAGTACTTATCGTTTGTGGATATTTTAACGATGACCATTCTGATTGGTGTGAGATGATACCTCATTGTAGTTTTGATTTGAATTTCTCTGATAATTAACTACACTGAGCATGTTTTTTCATGTGCCTATTGACCATTTGTATGTCTTCATTGGACAATTGCTTGTTTAGGTCTTCTGCCCATTTTTGGATGGGATCCAAATTGGAATGGGATCCAAATGGAAAAGGAAAGGTAAAATTGTCACTATATGCAGATGACATGATACTATATATAGGAAACCCTAAAAGCTCCATTCAAAACTACTAGATCTGATAAAAGAATTCAGCAAAGTAGCCGGATACAAGATTAACATACAGAAATCAGTTGCATTTCTTTACATTAACAATGAAATATCAGCAAAAGAGAGTAAAGAAACAATCCCTTTTAAAATCATATCCAAAACAATAAAATGCTTAGGAATAAATCTGACCAAGGAGATGAAAGATTTATACATCAAGAACTATAAAACATTGATTAAGGAAATTAAAGATAACTTAAAGAAATGGAAAGATATCTCATGTTCTTGGATTGGAAGAATCAATATTGTTGACGTGGCCATACTTCCCAAGGCAACCAACAGATTTAACATGATCCCTATCATATATCCCATGACATTTTAAACAGAACTAGAATAAATAATCCTAAAATTTATATCGAATCACAAAAGACCCAAAATTGGCAAAGCAATACTGAAGAAAAACAACGAAGTTGGAGGAATTTACCCTCCCAGAACTCAGATAATACTACAGAGCCTCAGTAATCAAAATAGTGTGGTATTGTCACAAAAACAGACTTATGGACCAATGGAACAGAAAAGAGAGCCCAGAAATAAACCCACAGACCTATGGTCAATTAAACTTCAACAAAGGGAGCAAGAATATACAATGGAGAAAAGAAAGTCTTTTCAGCAAGTGGTGTTGGGAAAACTATACAGCTGTATGTAAATCAATGAAGTTAGAACACTCCCTCATTTTGGATTTTGAACTCAGCTCCAATGTTTTACTTAATAGTTTAAAAAAGATCACTTAGTCAGTTACTGCTGCTAAAACAAAATGCCATAGACTAGGTGGCTTAAACAGCAGACAACTATTTTTCATGGGTCTGAAGGGCTCTCTTGCTGGTCTGCAGATGGTCACCTTCTCACTCTATCCTCACATGAAAGGAAAGAGAGAGGCAGAGAGACAGAGAGAAAGACAGACAGAGAGACAGAGAGAGGAGAAAGAGATCTTTGATCTTTTCCTCTTAAGGAATCCTATCATAAGGGCCCCACACGCACAATCTCATCTAAGCCTAACTATCTCCAAAAGGCCCCACTTCCAAATGCCATCACCTTGGGGAGTAAGGCCTCAACATATGAATTTTGGAGGGACACACACTTTCAGTCCATAGCAGTCCACAGGGAGATTGGACTATGTGAGGGTAGAAGAAAGCAAATAAACTAATTAAGAACTATTCCAATTGTCTAGACTCTAGTCAATGAAAGATAGTGGTCCAGAGCACATTTGGAGTGGTATGAGTAGTGAGGAGTGGCCAGTTTCTAGACCTGTTCAGAAGGTCCAGCTGACAATCTTTCCTAACTGATTGGATGTGTGTGAGAAAAAATTGACCTCAAGAAAGCTTAACTTTTCTAAGCTTTAATTTCCATCAAGCACACAATGGAGAGCTAATTAATTATAACATAGGATGGTTGAGAAAATTTAATGTCCATGTAAGAATGCAATGAAGACAATTTTTATATATTGTGATAACAATATATATGGTGTAAAATAATTGTTATATCATTATAATATAGATAACAAGTGCCAGCTTAATATGAGCCCTGGCACAAAGCTTTCAACTCCTCCAGCAACAGGCGAGCTCAAGTTTCAGAACTCGGTCTTTCTACATCCACATGGAAATTTTCTATCCCAAGCACTTTGCTTATGTGCCTTGACAAGCAGTTCTCTTATTAATTAATCATTTTAATTTGAGTCATTTTCACTTATTTTAAAAGTGGCCTGGTTTCTGTTTTTTCTCTTCCCATAACTTTGGGTGTTTACAAGCCACTAACTTGAAGACCGTGCTAGTGTTCATCTTACAGAATAGTATATTCTCATGGGGGGAGGGGTCTTCAGGGGCAGAATTTCAAACAAAACAGGTTGGTGGCATGAAGGACCCAAGAGTCAAGTGTCAGGATTCTGCTATAGGCAGGCGGTCAACTGACTCTGCAAGCCAGAGGACGGGGGTAGCTCTCAGAATGTTGCTCCCCATCTGCATTTATTCAGTGGTGACCCACTCAGAAGGTAATCTAATCGTTTGCCATACTGATTGATGCACTGTCATTTTTCTAAATTATGTAATTATAAGGAAAGCAAGTAACAGGGAAAATGTAAAATATTGAATTTGTATAATATTCAATAAAATGTTTCATATTTCTAAAGAGATCACTGAACTTGCTTTATGAATGTACCTATGCTAATATATGTATCCATGTATTTCTTTTATTTAATATCATTTTATGCTTGAAATGCCTATGTACAATTCCTAATTATGTTATATTTTCCAGGGAAATTTCTTATTCTTGATACAAATCATCAAGGAAACAACTTTAAAAGTGAGAGAATAGTTTGCTTAGTCTGAAAATAGTCTCTTTGGCAACTTCTTGCAGATAAGACTGTTTATCACAATTATATACATGGTTTTATATGAACATTTATACTTACATTTATAAAAGGAATGATGACATTTCAAAATGTGAGAAAAATAAATAAAAGTAATGAGTTTTATGTATGCAATTTTCCTTCCTAGAAAGAGGGTTAATAGTTGTTCAAACGTTGTGCTTTTTTAAAATTAAATTTGTATTTATTCATTTGAACAAACACCACTTTAAAAATATCTTTAAAATTTATTCTTATTAAAGTAAACGCCATTTACATAAAATGGGATCCGTTTTCATCAACAACTGAAAAATAGCAGCCCAAGAGGATCACTTATATTTAATTTTAATAAAAAACGACATATAATTATGCAACAGCATTTTGTGCTTGAAAAGCACCTTTCATCTTTAAAATTCCAAAAGCCGCAAAGTGTAATATAGTGATATAGTACATCCACTGGCACTAAATCTTTAAAGAAACCAATGTTCTTGTGATTAAATATTTTACAAGAACTCTACAAAAGCATATTCTCTTTCTGTGGTTCCAAAACCTCAAACCTTGATAATTTTAATGTATTATTGCTTACCCAAGGGAAACTAGTGAATCATAATTTTTCTTATAAATATTTCTCACACTGATGTTTTTATACATCTATAAATCAGCTATAATAGATAGATAGATAGATAGATAGATAGATAGATAGATAGATAGATAGATAGAAAGAAAGAAAGAAAGAAAGAAAGAAAGAAAGAAAGAAAGAAAGAAAGAAAGAAAGAAAGAAAGAACAATCCAATCTTAGGTATCTATTACAGGGTAAAATCATTCTTTAATTATACTAAGGATTTAGTGATACATTATAATTTATGGGTGACCTAAAAGGTAACTCCATGTATGTATATGTGTGATAGTACTTTAATTCTCAGATTTCTGACAGCCTAAAATGGCAAGGAAAACAAACAAAAAAAAGTCTAATGGAAATCTTTAAATATATTGATAAAGCTTGCAAGATTATCACCTTTATAAATTTTCACCAATCAATGAAAAATTATTTTCTTCCCATTCTAAGTAATCATTTTAGGTTAATATAAAAATTTTTAAATCATGATGCTATTAAACAACTATTGTGGTATTAAATAGTCAGCAAATCAATTAAATATATAAATAACCTCCACTGTTTCATGAAGTCTTTCTTGGAAATTCCAACAAGTAGAGTAGGTACTTGTGGTCTCCAGGGGTCAAAAATAGAGAATTTTACATGCAAATTTTAAAAATAAGTGAATAAGTAAGAGATCAAGGTATCCCAGGATGAAACAAAAATGTGATAGAACAATCTAACTGTGTTACAAATACATGAAACAACTTCACTAAAGTAAGAGAGAGAATAAGGTGCTGATCTACATAACTTAGTAAATAAATAAGTGGAATCTGTAAAACTAGAGGCAAAAGGAGCTCTACATAAGCACTTGAGTTGATAAAGTTCTTTCCAGAGGGTATGGATGGACAATTCTGATGCTGATACACATACATAGGAATCGAACAATTGAGTGAATAGTGAACAGAGAAGCCAGGTTTTTTACTGATGGAATAGGATTTCACAAACAAGCAAGAGCAAGAGGCTAGAATAACCCACGTGGTAATAGATAAGAGTTGGATATATTAGTATAAACTCATCTAGATTAATATAGAGACAAATGCTTTCATATAGTAATATTTGTATATACATACATAAGTGTATATACAGGGTGGGTATACACATATGTATGGCCTTGCTTGCTCTTTTAAAAGCAACAATACCACAGCAGGAAAGAGAACAAAAGATACCCACATCTTATTTGTTTAATCTTAAATAAAAGGAACCAAGGCTTCTCTAAAAATGGCTGATTCTAGAACTGGAGAAGAAAATACACAACATAAGTATCTTGTCATTCCAGAAAGTAAAGAAACTCTCAGAAAACAGTTTTTAAAACATGCGATAATGGAGGTGTATCAAAGGGGCCCAGAAGTCAACAGAAAGAACGCCTAATGTCCAAAGCTGAAAAAATTTTGAGCAAAAAATAAATAACGTAGTGTTGAATTATAACCCAAGGTGTATATAAATATCCATGAGTTCCTGTTGATATAAGTTATTGAATAAATAAAGAGACAGATATCTCCTGCAGAAGACTTTTAAATAATTTATGTAGATGCTCTGTCCTCAAGGAGGGGGAGCATAACTCTCTACTTGTTAAGTGTATGCTTCACATGGTGTCTTCCTTTTAGAGAGCACAGTACATAAATCGGGTCAAAAGGAGTAACTTTACAGTGAAGAAACTAACAAACACTATCTCAGCCAGGTGTTCAAGGTCTCTGTCAACAGTGATAAGCCAGGCTTGAGGAGACACCTTGACAGTACGTACACTTGATAGGATGTGATGAAAATGACACTTGACCTCTGTGTTCTTCCATAACGTTCAGCATGTAGTATGATATGTAGCTTTTGGAGACTTAAGGATAATCAGCAGTGAATGGTATTGAAATCGTAAGAGTGGATGAAGGATCTTCCTGGGAAAGAAAAAAGGAGAAAAAGAGAAGAAACTATCAGGTAAACTATTGGAAAACACCAACAACAATAAACAATTCCTTCTCAAAGGAAACTTACTGGTTATGACCAGAGGATGGTCTCTGAGATTTTTCTCTGCTTCAGTGTCTCCCACTTTCTCTGTTCCCAGTGAATTGATGCGCCCTCTGATGGTTGGTGTTTGCTTGAGTTCCTTTAGGAAACTTTAACATTGCTGTGTTTCTTTATACCTCTCTTTGATGTATTATCTTTGAGTAGTTAATTTTTTAGGTATTCAGTCATAGACCAGGGAAACCTCGGCCATAGCACAGTTTTGTCTCTCCAACATGAACACACTTCAGTTATAGACTCTTTGCAGATATCCGAGGATTATAAGTCACTGACTATGAAAAGCGTTTTCACGACTTAGACTTCTGCAGGAATTCTAAATAGAAAATAGATTCTGAGCGGGGAGGGCATAGCTCAGTGATAGAGTGCATGCTTAGCACATGGGTTCAATCCCTAGTGCCTCCATTAAAATGAATGAATGAATGAATGAATGAATGAATGAATGAATAAATAAATAAATAAATAAATAAATAAATAAATAAAATTACCCACCCACAAAAACAGCTTAAAAAAAGAAATTAAGGTTCAATTTAAAAAATAAAATTAAAAAAAATTTTAAACAGTAAAAGAAAAAAAGAAATGGGTTCTATTGTTTGAAAAATCCTGAAAAATAGTAATATTAAATAACATTATACCCAATAGAATATGGAGAAGATGTCATAAATGTATATGGGAGAAAAGTACCTGTGTTAGTATAATGCATATTCTCAAGGTACTAATGTAATATGACTGAACTTAATAAGTTATTGAATTAATTTCTTATCTAGAACTAAAACTTACATATATCATATGTGTACATGCTATATATATGCATATGTATATATGTAAGTTGAATGATGCAAAACATATTGTTGTTTATGGGCCTTCCTTTTTGTTTTTTAATTCTGCTTTTTCATTAGGTCTGGAAACTACGGCTAGAAAGACATACTGTTCCTATGACAGAGCCCTACAGCCATATGAGGAGCTCCTCTGCCTTGAGATAATTTATTCTACGGACGGCTGCTATGGCTTCTAGCGACTCAATCCACCAATGTATTTAAAGCAAATAGCATCCCTACGTATGCAAGCCCTTCAGCATTTAGGTATAAAATGTATATAACTTCTGGGTAACTGAGATTTATATAAAGATAATAGTGCAAGCCCCAGGAAAAATACCCGTTTTAAATGAGTCAACTCGACCACAGTAGCAGTAAGATGTGAGTTCAGGGTTTTAGTCCATGGTCACTGCTCATCTTCCCTGCTAACTCTGATGATGCAAACTCCTGGATATAAATTTACATAGGAAAATAAATAATACAAAATTCAATGCACCATAACATCTATCATAAAAGAGAGTATTCCTTTTTTTATTTTTTTATTGAAATATAGTCAGTTACAATGTGTCAATTTCTGTGCACAGCATAATGTCCCAGTCATACATGTACATACACATACTCATTTTCATATTCTTTTTCATTAAAGGTTATTATAAGATATTGAGTACAGCTCCCTATGCTATACAGAAGAAATTTGTTTTTGTATCTATTTTTACAGTAATTAATATTTGCAAACCCCAAACTCCCAAATTTATCCCTTGCCACCCTCTTCCCCTCCAGTAACCATAAGATTATTTACTATGCCTGCAAGTCTGTTTCTGTTTTGTAGGTGAGTTCATCAGTGTCTTCTTTTTCATTTTTTTTTTTAGATTCCACATCTGAGTGATATCATATGCTATTTTTCTTTCTCTGAAAGAGAGTATTCTGTATTTCTTTGCTCAAAACAAATTCTGCTAGTTAAGTAACAGCTATAGGCAAAACCAAGTCTGCAGGACAGAAATCAGCCCTTGCTTTTTCTTCAAAGTTTCCTTGAAAGATCCTAATCCAATTATTTCAAATTATTCATTATTTAATTGACATTTCCCAATATGCTGAGTGTAAATTATTATCGATTGTATAAATGTAAATTTAGGAGCATATTTTTATATTAATTCTCCAAGTCATAATTTCCACTTTCATTAAAATTCATGTTTTGTTGCCCTTCAGGCAACTAGTTCTTTTTTTTCATTTCTTGTTTACTACTGATGTTTCACTGATTTGATATGGTTAGAATTCTATATTATACTGCAGGTCTCTAAATATTTTTTCATTAAGGATCTATTTCGGTCACTAGAGGATAATCTTTCTTAGCATTCTCTCTAGAGATTAGATGTAGACAGACATGGGTATGGATATGGATAAAGACAGAGAGAGAGAAGGATACAGATAGATGCATAGAGAGACAGATAGACACCCTCTCTCTGTCTCTCTCTCTCTTTCCGGTTGACCCTTCAACCACACAGGTTTGAACGACCTGGTTCCACGGATACACAGCTTTCTTTCAGTTGGTAAATACTACAGTCCTACATGATCTGTGGTTGATCGAATTAACAGGTGCAGAACTGAGAATATGGAGGGATGACTGCAGAATTACACAGGGATATTTAACTGAGTCGGGGGGTTGGTTGGCACCCCTAATCCCTTATTGTTCAATACAGAGAGAGAGAGATGAATAAATAGAGCTCTAAATACATCCACACATGTAATATAAGTGAATTCGATGATACGTTTCTATTTATATATTGAAATCAAAGACATGAAAATGTATCTATGTATGCTGAGAAAACCTTGACAAAGAGTTAGGAATGCTGCTCTTAAGGAAAAGAAAGCTAAGAGGTAAGTGTGGGGAAGGATGACCGAATTATCTAAGGCATCACCTAGAGATTAATGCCATAATCTTAGAGAGGATTTGACTTAAGTAGGAGCCAACATCCAGCATTATGCCCAAGACTGAGCAAGAAAATGAGTCACAAGATCACTGTTTAGCAGAGCATGGGAGGTGAAATGAAATAATGGGAGATTTTATACCAAAAAGAAATGGTGTTTTTATAAAATCTCTTTTACAAAGTGCCTCACACCTGAAAACAAGAAGGTGACTGCTCCTTGCAAAAGCCCAGACTGACCTGAAAAAACATTTGCCCAGGAGCCATGGCTTGTGATTTTTGTGTAAACTAAATATTTTCAGGGAATTACAAAAGAAAAATTTTGGATTTATTTTAAGGAAACCACACCTCCTTATATTTAAAGTTAAAAATTTCTAAACTATTCTGTTATTGAAAGCCCCTTTTGTCTGTTTTCCTCATTGATATTTACTGTCTTTAATCTTTTCCAAATTTTATGTATTTTTAATATTTGATTGGCACAGAAATATTCCTTACAGCTTTTTCTCTTAATCTGCTGACTGGAAAGACAAATGTTACCTAAAACAACAAAAACTAGCATAAGCCAGTGTCACTAGGTACATAAATGTAGCTCAGATGCAATATTCAATCTCTTTTGTTTTTAACCAATCACATGTTTAAAATAGCAGAGATGGTGCTTCCTAATTTATGTAAAAAGCTTTAAAACTCTTTTCATTCTTCTCATCTTTATCGTCATGTGCTATATTCAAACTTGAAGACATATCAAACAACTATGTTTGGAATTAAAAAGAGTTTTTTGAGGGGTGGGTATTAATTGTTTTTCTAGGGAAAATTAATAATATTCTTTGTGTATTGGCCGACATTATTCAGCCTAGTCTCCTCCATGGACATAAGGGGACCTCCCTCCAGTACCATGGAACAAATTAAAGCAATTGACGACTCTAGAATTTACTTCCAGTTTATAGACTCATTAGCGCTGTGCTCTAAGCGAACGAAGGAGATGGCAGCTCCTTACATATGTGCCTGTTTTATAACTGGCACTAAATTAGATGTTTGAAAGTCTTTAGCGAATTTCATCCAATGCACTCAAAAAAATATATCAGAGGGAAATTAGTGGAATGACTGTGACTTCTAACGAATTCTTATTGGATCCCATGCAGTACAGAGGAAGGAACACAGGCCTTAGAAAATCTATATTTTGCTGCTTACTCCATTAGAGATGCATGTGACTGAGACAGCCACTAAGTATTCATTAAAAAAGTTTAATATATTAGATAGTTAGTACTGACAGATACCATGCTTATGCCAGAAGTATAAAGATGAGAAAGAGACCTTTGTCACTTACCCCTCAATCCCCACATCATCCCCAGGGAGAGTCACAACTTAATGACATATCATAACCCAGGTTACAAAGTGTGGAATATGAATACAAAGGCCTTGTAACTCAGGATCCTACCTATTTCATTAACCATTTCATCTCCAACACCGTGGCTGGCATTTATAAGGCATTCCAGAAGTAATTTTGGATAAACAAATGAGAAAATAAATCTCACATTTAAATCTCATCAGAATGAATGAATGAGTGATTAATTTGGCTGAAAGGAAAACGTGGTGATGGATCAGCATAAAGATGAGTTAGATATCCCCAAGAAGAGAAGGCTTCCTAGGAAAAGAAACAATATGGGCAAATTCGTGGACGCCTGAGGCATGATCATGTGTTGGGTACTAGGGAAAGAAAAAATTATGCTACAAAACCATATAATCCTTAGCAAGGAATGGTGGAATGAAACTGGAAAATGAAAGCTGAAACTAGATGATGAACAATATTAAATTTCAAGGTAAGTATATCTTATTTCATTAGAACTTAAAATGCATGTTCTTTTACTCCTGTTTTCAGCTCGAAAGGAGAATAATTTGAAGTGCTTTGCCTATTTTACAGATTTAGATTATGCGTATAAAGGGAAAATTTATTTAAACACATTTAAGAATTGCTAATTAAATATAAAAATACTATTATCTTTGAATATTGGAGAATAAAATAATAACTTAAATAAACAAAAGAGGGGAAACAGCATAGGGATGTAGCTTTAGAGATTTATTGCACTATTCTATTATTATTTAATAAAATATTTTCTATTTATTGTCATTAGACTATGTTGTCCTATCTTTCTTATTTTGATTTTTGCTATAAAGGATTATGTGTTTGTATGATTGGAAGGAAGGACATGTATAATGTGTTTCCTCCAATCATGCACTTTATCAGATTTAACTTGTTAATTCACATTTCTGACTATTCTAAACTTCTAGTTAATTGTGTGTCAGCATTTTTGGGTGAATGACTTAAGTCCTTGGTGTCATGGGTTCTTAGCTATATCAAGTAAGGCATTGGATAGAGAGACACTGTCTTTAGGTGAAACAAAAGTTGAAATGTAAATATTTTGAAATGAAATTCAGAGTATAGAGAGTCAATCTAATTGATTTTGAATCAATCTCAGGACAAAGATTTATATGATCCTCAGTTATGTAGATTAGGTTACATTTTCAAGAAAACTTTCCGTTGATACCATCTTGTTCCCTGTGGAGCAGATACCCTTGCCACTCAAGACCATGAAGTTTTTACATCATGACATCACAGTTCTAGGATATTGCTCATGATATGCATTATTCATTATTATTGCAGACCTTATAGTGTAGTTCTTGAAATTATGTTTCAATGAAACACAACTCAATTTGACATGTAGCCATTTGTTTAGTATCTAAGTGAGTTGGGGTCAGGGTTTTTGTTTGTTTGTTTGTTGTTTTGTTTTGTTTTGTGTTGTGTTGTTTTACCATGTCTTAAGTCTCACATTCCCTTTCTGCAATATTAAGATAATGTCTATTCAAAGAGTGTTATACATTAAATAACATACGTGCAAAAGTTTATGACCTAAGTAAGTGCTTAGTAAAACATGGCTATTAAAGCACCACAGTGTGGAAATGTTATAATCTCCTGAAAGAGTTCGATTTTTCAAAATGTATTTGATGGAAACTGTCTGTAAAATATAATTTTTATTGAGGTCTCTTAGGACTTTGGGTAGTGTTGTATTTCCTGTATATATTTCAATGACAGGTTGATTATATGTATATATTTTTCAATGCCCTTTAGAGAAGAGATAACAAATAGAGCTGATGATGCATACCCCAAGTCACAAAATAGTCTGTGAGAGAAAGGTTCTATGGTCAATAATTTTATTAAGAAACATATAAAATCTTCTCCTCCAGTATATTAGTATTTTAAATGATCCCAGGATTCTTGCTATAAATAAACCACTTTTAAGCCAAATTTTCTCAAAATTATTTGTTCAGTAAACTTCCTTCTCTATTCTACTCTCTATGTGTCTGATAATCATTATCGCTATTATACTATTATAGAAATTCTAAAAATACATCTAATTATCCAACTTTCCTACTCAAAACCTACAAGGCTTTCTCATTACATCAAAATAAAATCCAGTCTCTCCCCATGCATAACAGAGACCCACATGATCAAACTCTTGGTCCTCTCTCTGTTTCTCTAACTTCTCCTGATTTTCCTTAAATTCATTCTACTTCAGCCACATAGAGTGTTTCTGCCTCACAGTTACCAATACCTAAAATGCATTTTCCTCAGATGATTCTAGTTTTATTCAACTGTTTATCAAAATTCACTTTCTCATCCTATTTATAATAGCACTCATGTGAAATTCTCTTGTCTTCAACCTCCTTTATTTTCCTTTATAATACTCAACATGTACTACCTGAAAATATATCCCGTATTTATTTCATCATTTGCTGCCTCCCACCAAAATCAGAAACATAAGTTCCGTGAGAGCAGTCACTCAGAGTTACCTTCCATATTGCTATATTCATGAGCATCTAAAATGTGACCAACATATGGTAGAACTGAAACATTGTGAAATATTTTAGCACTCAGCTCATCATAATTTATAATTTCATGAAAAGTTACACCTCAAACAGCTAAAAACACAGCTTGAAGGAACTGAAGTAAAATCAGTTTTGAGTTACTTATATTTTAACTTCTCTGTGAATTCAGTGAGATACAGATGAGTTAGTGCTGATAATATTACATTTGAAGTAGTAAAAATTATCTTTTTGTGACTCTCATCTAATGAGAGAGATGAGTAAAGGGAGGGAAAGTATGGCTTGACTTACTTCTAATATAATAAAATGTTAGAAAAATGATGCACAAGATACTAGAGACAATGAGCATCACAAACGCATTTTTGTCTAAAGGGTTCAAAGAGGATTTTGGTATTTATTAGTGGAAATTTTTGGAAATTAAATGATTTGTATTTGTATCTCTTCTCTTATTTACAGTATTTATTTTGGTAATTTGTATAATTACCCAGCTCTAAATTACTCTTATTTCCATCCCAAATAACTCAGAATTATTAGGAAAAGCAGACTTACAGAACATAACATACTCTAAACTCTTGTTGAATAAATCAGATAATTAATGTTTTTTTTTCCCTTTCCCATATACTATACTACAGTTGAAGTAACTGTTGATAAACGTAAGTTTCAAATGCTAACTCTACACATCTGATGAACCTGGGGATTTAAACTTATTATAACAAACTGGCACGTTCATATAAAAACCAGAATTCACAATTTCTTACCCTCTATTTATTCGAAGGGTAAGTTTTACAACTGTGTTATTGCCACCAACTAAAGTTGATTTAAGAGACAGGATCCTTTTTCTTTTTTTTTTTTAGGAATGACTTCCATAATAATTGATGCAAGAGAGACCCCTAGCAGCGTCTACACATTCTGAACACTTAAATCAAGGATGCTGGCTTCATTCCCAACTAAAGTTTGCATCTACATTGATTAATCTGTTTTTGCCACCAAGAAAAGGAAATATTACACAACGGGCACTCACCCTGACTTTTCCACATATTCATGAAATGATGTAATGTTTGTAAAAATACAGGAGTGGTGCCTCACTTTTTCACCCTGTGCTGCGCAGCCAACCCACATGGAAGGAGTCATAGGTGGCAATAAAGCATAACGTGGATGTTAAAATGAAATAATTCTTGGCTGGGAACCACAATGCTGAAAACCAAAATCCCTCACCATCTGCCTACTCCTGCCACAGATTTGCAAAAGTGACAGGCGGTAAAGGTGTACAAAACAAAAATCTCCCTATTTTTTAACTTTATCTGTAAAGGAAAGAGCTCAGCAGAGTTGACTGTCTGGGAAGTGTTACCCAGACCTTCCAAAGCTTTTTCTTTATTCTCATGGACCTAAAATGTACCTCCACTTAAAACAATGGCATATACATTTTAGCCACAGTGCCTCTGAGATGGACAATAGAGAAGTCAATAATTATGTTTTCTTCAAGAACATCCAAGTTACAGAATGGGATTTTCACCCGTCTTTATTTCTGCCAACTCATTTGCCTTTCCACACTCACTCTGTAAGAGTTGCACACATATATGGCCCATACATACATAGAGGTCATGTCCACCATGCAGCAGGTGATGCCAGCAACATGGAGGGCTTCAAATTTGTCCCCACCCCATACACTTTGACCTTGGGAACTGCTTAACTTTTCAGGTGAATCTATTGGTTCTCCTGTAAAATTAATGTTGCACAATGTGTGTAAAAGCATCTTCTCACTCAACTTCCTTCTTACTCTGCTCAGTGTAAACGCAGAGGAGCTTCACTCCGATGCCTTTTGGAGTCTGCTTCTCACAGTTAACACCCTCCACCATCTTCCTCAGAATGTATCCTCTTCCCTCCCCTATCACTGTGTCTCCTGGCTCCAATTTTGTCACGTGATCCTCTTGGAGGCAAGAAGAGGCACAGGAATATAACACCACCAGATCTCCATGAAAAAAAGAAATTAGAAAAAGGAAACAAAATTTCAGAATTGTATGCAATAACAGCCGTGTATAGTCCAAACACCAATTTCCTCTCAAAATAAAATTTTCTAGAAAATCAATGTATCTAGAACTCAAAGCAATTCAGTGTAGAATCATACAAAAGAATTTGCTCAGTATCAAGCTTTATTAATAATTTTAAGAATCAAGCCATCATGCCAGAAAGGGGGAGAATCCACAGACATTAAGATCACTGCATAGATAATAACCAGTATCATGAATCTATTTACCCAGACATTCAATTATCATTTACACCCCACCTGCTTTATTTTCCCCCTGGAGTGTTCCCTCATTCACCAATCATAGACGAAACTGAGCACAGGTCAGCTGATACAACTTTTTCCTAGCTAGTCTACCATCTGCCCTTAATCAATATCTCCTTATTATATTTCTAAAAGATGCTCTACAACATTTTTAGCAATAATCTATCCTAAAGGGTATGTCTACTAACTCACAGACGGACCATCAGAATCTGAATCATCCAGTTAGGATAGGAATTCTCTTTATTAAGCATGGCATTTATAACCACATCATTCCATAGATCTTCTGATTTTTGTCAAGCTCATTACTATTTTCCACCACCATTCGCAATTACTTGAACCTATGTATATATGTTGATAGAGAAACTTATTCCCTTTATATATATATACATATATACATATATATACACACATATATACATATATATGTATATTATTGAAGTATAATCAGTTTACAATGTTGTGTCAATTTCTGGTGTACAGCATAATGCTTCAGTCATACATGAACATACATATATTTGTTTTCATATTCTTTTTCACCATAAGTTAATACAAGATATTGAATATAGTTCCCTGTGTTATACAGTATAAACTTGTTGTTTACCTATTTTATACATATTAGTTAGCATCTGTAAATCTTGAACTCCTAATTTACCCCTTCCTACCTCCTTTCCCCTCAATAACCATAAGTTTGTTTTCTATGTCTGTCTATTTCTATTCTATAAAAAAACGTTCCTTTTTTTTTTTTTTAGATTCCACATATAAGTGATATCATATGGTATTTTTCTTTTGCTTTCTGACTTACTTCTCTTAGAATGACAATCTCCAGGTCCATCTATGTTGCTGCAAATGGCATTATTTTATTATTTTTTATGGCTGAGTAGTATTCCATACAATTTCTTTATCCAATCATCTGTTGATAGACATTTAGGTTGTTTCTGTGTCTTGGCTACTATAAATAGTGTTGCTATGAACATTGGAGTGCATGTATCTTTTTGAATTAAGTTTCCCTCTGGATATATGCCCAGGAGTGGGATTGCTGAGTCATATGCTAAGTCTATTTTTGGTCTTTTGAGGAATCTCCACACTGTTTTCCATAATGGCTGCACCAAACTACATTCCCACCAACAATGTAGGAGGGCTCCCTTTTCTTATCAACCTCTCCATCATTTACCATTTGTGGACTTTTGAATGATGGCCATTCTGACTGGTGTGAGATGATACCTCACTGTAGTTTTGATTTGCATTTCTCTGTTAATTAGCAATATTGAGCATTTTCTCAAGTGCCTATTCTCCATTTGTATGTCTTCATTGGAGAATTGCTTGTTTAGGTCTTCTGCCCATTTTTGGATTGGGTTGTTTGTTTGTTTTTTCTTATTAAGTTGTATGAGCTGTTTATATTTTCTGGAACTTAAGCCCTTGTCAGTCTCATCTTTTGCAAATATTTTCTTCCATACCTTAGGGTGTCTTTTTGTTTTGCTTATGGTTTCCTTTGTTGTGCAAAAGTTTATGAGTTTAATTAGGTTCCATTTGTTTCTTTTTGCTTTTATTTCTGCTGCCTGTGTAGACTGTCCTAGGAAAACATTATGAGATTTATGTCAGATAATGTTTTACCTATGTTTTCTTCTAAGAGGTTTACAGTGTCCTGTCTTATTGAAGTGTTTAAGCTATTTTTAATTTATTTTTATGTGCGGTGTGAGAGAGTATTCTAACTTCATTGATTTACATGCAGCTGTCCAGTTTTTCACACACTATTTGCTAAAGAGCCTATCTTTACTCTACTGTGTGTTCTTGCCTCGTTTGTCAAAGATTAATTGATCAAAAGTTTGTGGGTTTATTTCTGGGCTATTTATTCTGTTCCATTGATCCATATGTCTGTTTTTATACCAATACCATACTGTTTTGATTACTGTAGCTCTGTGGTATTGTCTGAAATCTGAGAGGGTTATTCCTCCAGCTTCATTCTTTTTCTACACTATTGCTTTGGAAATTCTGGATCTTTCATGATTCCATATAAATTTTAGGATTATTTGTTCTAGTTCTGTGAAAAATGCCCTGGGGAATTTGATAGGACTTGTATTAAATCTGTAGATTTCTTTGGGTAGTATGTTTATTTTAATAATATTAATTCTTCCAATCTGAGAACATGGGATATCTTTCTATTTCTTTAAATCATCTTTAATTTCCTTAGTCAGTGTTTTGTAGTTCTCCATGTATAAGCCTTTTATTTCCTTGGTCAGATTTATTACTAAGTATTTTATTTTCTTGGATATGATTTTAAAAAGGATTGTCTTTACTTTTCTTTTCTGATATTTCACTGTTAGTAGAAAGAAATGCCACTGATTTCTGTATGTTAATCTTGTATCCTGCTGCCTTGCAAATTCTTTTATCAGCTCTAGTAGTTTTTGTGGGAAGCCTTTAGGGTTTTCTATATATAGTATCATGTCACCTGCATTAAATGACAATTTTACCTCTGCTCTTCCACTTTGGATCCCTTCTTTCTTTCTTTCTTTCTTTCTTTCTTTCTTTCTTTCTTTCTTTCTTTCTTTCTTTAATCTAATTGTTGTGGGTAGGACTCCCAAGACAATATTAAATAGAAGTAATAAGAGTCAGCATCCTTGTCTTATTCCAGATTTTAGCAGGAAGGCTCTCAGCTTTTCACCATTGAGTATTATGCTGGCTGTGGGTTTGTCATAAACAGCTTTCATCATGTTGAGATATGTTTACTCTATACCCACTTTGTTTAGAGTTTTTATCACAAATGGGTGTTAAATTTTACCAAATGCTTTTTTTGCATCTACTGAGATGTTCATGCTATTTTTGACCTTTGTCTTGTGAATGTGGTGGATCATGCTGATTGCTCTTCATATGTTGAACCATCCTTGTGTCCCTGGGCTGAACACTTGATCATGGTATATGATCTTTCTTATGTGTTGTTGGATTCTGTTTGCTAATATTTTGTTGAGTATTTCTGCATCCATGTTCATCAACAATATTGGGCTATAGCTTTCTTTTTTGGTAGTGTCTCTGTCTGGCTTTGGTATCAGGGTGATGGTGGCATCATAGAATGAGTTTTAGAGTATTCTCTCCTCTTCAGTCTTTTGGAAGTGTTTGAGAAGCATGGGCATGTTTGATAGAACTCCCCAGTGAGGCCATCTGGTCCTGGACTTTTGTTTGCAGGGAGGTTTTTTAATTGCTGATTCTGTTTCACTTCTAGTGACTGGTCTGGTCAAATGATCTGTTTTTTCTTGATTCAGTTTTGGTGGGCTGTATGTTTCTAGAAACTTGTCCATTTATTCTAAGTTGTCCAATTTATTGTAATAAAGCTGTTCATAGTATACTCATGATTTTTTATATTTTTGTGGTGTTGGGTATAATGTCTCCATTTGCAATTCTTATTTAATTTGTGCCCTCTCTTTTTTCTTCTTGGTGAGTCTGGCCAGAGGTTTGTCAATTCTGTTTACTCTTTCAAATAACCAGCTCTTGGTTTGATTGATTTTTTTCTAATTTTTCAATCTCTATTTTATTTATTTCCTCCCTGATATTTATTATATCTTTCCTTTATGCTGAATTTAGGTTTTGTTTATTCTTCTTTTTCTAATTCTTTTAGGTGGTAGGTTAGGTTGTTTATTGGAGGTTGTACTTTTCTTTTGAGAAAGGCCTGTATCACTATGATTTTCCCTCTTAGGACTGCTTTTTACTGCATCCCATAGATTTTGTGTGGTTGTGTTTCATTATCATTTGTCTAAAGTTATTTTTTAATTTTGTTGACTTCATCATTAACCCATTGGTTTTTTAGTAGCATGTTATGTAGTCTCCATGCTATCATTCTTTTCTCATTTGTTTTTCTGTGGTTGATTTCTAGTTTCATGCCATTGTGTTCAAGAAAGATGCTAAAAATAATTTCTATCCTCTTAAATTTTTAAATGTTTCTTTTGTGCCCTAGTATGTGGTCTACCCTAGACAATGTTCCATGAGCACTTAAAAATGTATATTCTGTTTTTGGGGGGATGTAATGTCCTAAAAATATCAACTAAGTCCAACTGTTTTATTGTGTCATTTAGTATCTCCATTGCTTTATCAATTTTCGGTCTGGAAGACCTGTCCAATGATGTTAGTGGGGTGTAAAATCTCCTACTATTTTTGTATCACAATCAATTTCTCCCTTTATATCTGTCAGTATTTGTTTCATATACTGAGATGCTCCAATATATATAAGATTGTCCAATCAGATGACCACACATCACAGATCTTACCCACTATCAAGCTTTGTTTAAGAACACGAGCAAAGCTCGCCAAGGTCTAAGACTCCATATGTGGCACCCAAATTTCTTTTATGTTACTTTGGACATGTGTTGTCTGGCCTGGAGTAGCAGATGAGGTTTCTAATGTGCCTTATTAGTCATCTCATACAAAAGGGACTATTTAATTTATAAAATATCACTCTCTATACCCTAAAGATATATAGTTTATGCAACATTCTCTAAAAGCAAGTTCATATATTCTAAGTTTGTTTACCATGTGGAATCCTGAGACAGAGACATGACATTAAGAGTATTCTGTGGGCAAGACTTATTCCCATCACAAACACCATTAGTCCACTTCCCAGAGATCCAGTTCCTATGTTTAGGAAGAGTTTAGACTCAGTTACCACCTTCTGTTCTGTTTCTGAAGGGAATTTCTCTGGCAGTTGAGAATGAGAGGTCTTAGGCCTGCTGTTTTAACTTTCCCTCCTCCACTGTAATTAGCCATAAATAATTAATATAAACAAATGTTATTTATGAAAGATGACAGAAATTGTAGGAAATAAAAGACAAGGTTACTTGTTTAAGGTTGGCTACCTGGTGGTGCTATAGCTCAGCATGTTTAAATTCCTATTTATCTTAGACTTGGTTTCTGCTAATGTGCTAATAGCTTCTGAAAACCTGAGGATAAAGAAATCTACCACCTATGCAAACCAACTTCTTTCTATGAGATTGGAATATGACGCAAAATTGTACATTAACAGAATTTGGAATATATTGGAATAATTTACTGTCTGGTCTCATTATTTTTTTCTTTCCTAGTTTCCATGCACATATATGTGTTTGTGTGTGTGTATATGTAAACTACTACATATATATATATATATATATATATATATATATATATATGGAAGGGACATTAAGACATGTATATATAGTAGTACAGATACATACATCAGGTACATGTATTTGTTAATTTCATTTTTCATTCTCTACCTTGGCCCTTGTGTTTGCAACCCCAGATTAAATTAAACATAATCTTTGTCTTGGAACTATTTTGAGTTTTTCAAGTTGCTCACATTTATAACAGTAAACTTTCCATGCAAACTTCACATCTCTGCATTTCCCCCACTTTCCATTACCTGCTATTTTTCAGTATTTCTCTATCTTGAGTAGTATTTCAAGCTATCTTTTTCATCCTTTGCTGAAATTTATTTTCCAGGATCTAGCATTTTTTAGGCCTTTAAATCCTACCTCCGTGGAGACTGGCCCTGTATCCCCGCAACTGACTAAGCTTTGTAATCTGCCTCAAAAGATTTGAAAGTACTTGCTAGTCTTGCTGATGCTTCTAAACCTGTTCTCTCAGGTTCTCAATTCATCCCCAGTCAAATGATATTTGTCTGATTAATTTTTGTAAGAAAACATCACTAGAAAAAAAGAGAAAGCACTGGATTATCTGCTCAAGCAAATGACTCCAATGCTGGGTGCACAACTGAGTGCCCTGAGGAACTGGTGGGTGGGGGATGAATGATGGAAAATTGGTTCAGAGTGATTCTTGCACAGGGCTAGACATCTTGATCCCTGAATTGAGAATACTTCCGAAATCAAGCAGTTTCTTAAGAGCAAGCAGATAAGTAATGAAATCCTAAGACCTGCTCAAGTCTTCTCTGAGGACAAGGGAAGAGATTCCCCTTAAACAGACTTTTAAATGGGAAATGGGAGATCACATCATCCATCCTCTGTACACTGGTTTAAATGTTGCCTTAGTAATAACACAAATCTTTAGAAAGCATTATAGGCATAGGTAATTAGAATATAATTTCCCACTTCCTGCCCATTGAGAACACATTACATATAATTGGATATCAGTTGACCAATTTAGCAAGTATATTTTTTTTAGTTTAGTGTTAATTAATCCATTTCATAGAAGAAGAAAGTGAAGCATAATGTGAATAAACTGTTTATCTATAATACTTCAAGAGTAATAGGCATAAACCCGAGAAAACCAAATTTCAGGCCATAATCCTAATGAGGAGATAAAGATGTAGCAGCATGGTCCAGGAGCCTCTGGGCCTCTGGCACACTGGCCGTATGCTGATTTCATTCTCAGAGCCATTTCCAGAAGCTAAAACATAGCTGGTCTGGGAAATGCTTGTGCAGCATTCCCACCAGCCTGGTCTATCCATGCCTTCTAGACATCTGGAGAGGGATGAACCAGACCCAGAAGGAATTTCTGCAAATCCTAGTGAATAGTAAGCCCTGTTTTATAACGTAAAGATCATCAAAGGAGGTAGCTAATCTCTACAGCCCCTTTCTGCTTCATGCTATTCACTTTGCAAAAGCCCATGGAAGTGTTTGAGAATATAATATGTGTGATCCAAAAACACATTATTTTGGTACTAATAATTGATAGTTGTATAGTGTCTCAAACTATATGCTCTCCACACCCCATTTGTGTTTGATTATCCCAATAACATTTTTCCGTAAGGCATAGTTTATTATTCACATTTTCCATAGAAGGAAATAGAGTTTTTTGACTTGAGACAAGATTCTTTCATTCATAACACAAACACTATGGCACAATCCTTATGTTAAAAAAAAAAAAAGGAGATATAAGAGAAAAAGAAATAGACTTTCCTTGTCATCAGGTAACCATAATAAACGTCCAAACACCTACTACAAAAGACTGATATAAGTGCCAATGGGAAAACCCACCAAGACGGAGTGAAACTCAAAGAATAATGAGAGGAATTAGGCAAGGGTCCTTGGGGAAGAAGAGAGTTAGGCTTCAGAAGAATGCACAGTTCTGCAGAGGATCAGAGAATAAGGAAAGTAAAAACACTTCCAGCCAAGAAAGCAGTATTATCCACTCTCAAAAGCAAGTGTGAAGCTCATCTTAGTTACCTGGTAAGAAAGATATTCTGATGTGGTGGGAGTCTTGGTCTCTTGGCTTGGCTTCTGTTTTTTCTTTCTACAACTTCCAGCTGTTTCTGGGCCTTAGGGAGCTTTCTCCAAACTGGGAGCTATCAAGTGTTGAAAATGAATTAAGCTCAGTCCCCTGGAGTTCAATTACGGTCCTCCAGGGTGCGCGTGGAAGAGTCTTGGAAAAGTCTCAACATTGAGATTCAGTCTGGGAGGCACACCACTGGGCCAAAAGAATTATACCCCAGAGTCGTCTGTCAATCAGTTTTCATCTCTAGTAACTGACTGCAGAGGAAGAAAGTAATTGGATACCCAGAGGGGCCACCTTTTGAAACTTCATTGTAGATAAGCACTTAAATACTTGATGGTAACAAGGAGAAAAACAATCAGACCACAGGGAAAACAGGAACTGAGAACCCCTGGGTAGCATGAAAAACTCTGCTATCCACATGCGTACTGTATGAAAATAGTTGATACTTAACTTCCTTAATTTTAAGGCTTTTTTTTTTACTTAATAGCCTTCTCCCTTGCCTTACCTCTTTAGCCTCACCAATATATATTTTACAGAATCATTGCTACATTTGTTTATTTTCTTCTCTAAGAAAATAAATTTAGAGAATTTTCTCTTTAGAATAAATATTTCCACTGGCATTTTTCCTATTTGTGAACATTATTTCCTACTGTTTTTAAAACTTTAATTTTTTTTATGATTTTCATGAAAGTCATGAAAACAGAACAAATGTAAAACTGTATGTGTATCTCCTTTTCAGAATTAATTTCAACGTAACAAATTTCACTTTGTCTCTGTTTTGTGCAAGAACTAGAATATTTTTAGCAAATAATGAGTTGAAGTGGGTCAGTCTCATTTTTTTCTGCAAATATTATAAAGTTCATTAACAGAACCAAAACTGGGCATTCCATGGACTGGTTTTACCTTTTCCATAAAAAATGAATAAATTTTATTTTTGTGCAGTGAACTGGTGTTTTGTTTCTTTTTTGTCCTTCTTCACTTCCTCCATCACTTACATAAATAATATTAATTTTTACTATTTTTTATCACTTGGATGCTATGTGGGGATTAATTAAGATTCCCCTGAAAATGTATCCTTTATGTTAGAGTCATGAAATGTAAAATTAAAAAAAATATATTAGAATCAATTCAAGCTAGTATATAATTACAATATTGATGAGAATGGAACATTTTAATTCACAACATAATCTCTTTTTAAAGTCAATTTTCTCTTATTTTAATCTTGAAATCAAATGAGTCTTCAGCTATAAAAAAAAATGACTTTCTTCAACAAACAAGCAGAATCTGTTGCCACACTTTCAATTTCCTTCTAATAGACTAAGAATGAATATAAATAAGATGAATCAAATTTACCTAGAACAAAACAATTTTCCGTTGAGTTAATTTTATGTATTACATCAGGTAAACATTTCATTCAGTTTTAGGAGATACCCAGAAACAGTAGTTGAACTGTGTTAAAACAGTGGTTGATTATTTCTCATAAACAAAGAAATCCAAAAGACAGTCAGACTCTTTAAGTTAATGCCCATTTGTGGTCTCATCCTCATTCTCATTATCTCAAAAAGGCTGCCAGATAGCTGGATATCATATCTCTGTTACAAGCTAGACGAAGGAGAAGACTAAAGGTTTAAAAAGGTGTATGTAAGATGAAGCATTCTCCTTTAAAAAGCCACTCCACATTTCCAGCCAACTAACTCTGCTTACATCTCATGGTTCAGAACTGACTCACTTAACTGTAGATAATCATAAGGAGGACTGAGAAATGTGTTATTTTTAGCAAGACGCATGCCATCCTGAATGCAATCATATTAGTAAACAAGAAGAGGTGAATACATATTGGATACATAGCTAACCAGTGTTTCTTTTTTCTCCTGCATATACTATGCTTGCCACAAATTGATAATTCAGGGTTGATTTATATAATGTAGGAAGAATGTTGGCTTGAATTGCCAAGCCAAAAGAACAGCCACTAAGAATAAAACTAAGTACTTATGTAGTATCTTATCTTATCTCAATTTCTTCCTCTGCAATACATGATAATAGTTTGGTTACCATAAAAGGTTTCATAAATATTACATAATTATATATATATATAGGTAAGTTTATATATATATAATGGTAGGTGTCAGCACAGTGCCTGACATAGAAAAAGCACTAAACAGAGCATCGCTATTATATAACAATACGATTAAGAAACTTTCAAATTATAATTGAGTTATGTAAAAAGATAGGAATGGTACCCTCCTTGGAAAGATAAATTCCTGCTTTAATCAGTAATGTTCTCATATTACTCATATTACCCTCATATTACTTTTCTTCTATAATTCCACAAGTTTTCTGGATTGTATAAGATATCCTATTAAAATGGCAAAGTGTTATTTATTTAATAGTTGAAAGTTATGTGTGTGATTTATTTTTTTTAACTTGAAATTTTAGCACCTTTGAATATTAGTGATGATGTTTAAATATGAAGTGAAGGTTTGAGTGGTATCATACCTTCTTATCTACTTTAAAATGGAACAAAATAACAACCTATTTCACAATTTCCTTCTTGCAATAGAAGCAGGTTGGAACACATATATATGATACAGATGATTTTTGTTTAACACCTGAATGGAGCATAAGTAATAAATGATGCCTACAGATACCCTTATACAGTATGCAAGGTGTAAAGAACGTGTCCAGGATATGCAAGGCACTGGGATCCTGCAGTCTATTCCGACCAAATCCCTTCTTGTTCCTGGAACACTCTCTGTCCGCACTTTTGAAAAGCCACAGGAAAGTTTCCATTTTAAAATTTTTCTGGATTAGGGTATCTAAGGAGATTCCATTCTACTGAGGGTAAAAAAATTGAACTATAGAAATGAAGATTTTTTCCCCTTGTTTCATTTTCATACATTCAACTCAATATTACTGAAAATGAGACATTCAAGAATGTAACTTAGAGAGGTACACCTGTCACTGACCTTGGGTAAATAACAAAAAATCGTCTGTATCCCAAGACTCCATGTGTAGAGAGGTAAGAGTGTGTCAAAATTCTGACTTAGAAAGTTGCTATGACCATAACAAGAAAATTAAGATTTTTTTTTAATTTGGACATCTTATAGCTTTCATTGTCACTCTGAGTGTCATTAGTCTTTGAATGGCATTAGCAAGATCAGAAGTATAACTAAAAAACAAAAGAAAAAAAATAGGGCACATGGGATGTGTTGGGGGCAGGAAGAAATCCTAGTCCTTTGCAAAGAAAGATACATAATTATTTCATGTGGCAAAAAAATAAGGAAATTAGAAGCGTTTACTCTTATAATAAGCATTTCAAGTTCTGATTTTCGTATCATATTAACACATAGATTTGTTCCTTTTATTTTAAATACTTTTCCTGGTGAAGAAAATTCATCCAGAAGTTAAGAACTTGACATTTCCTTCGTGTAAATCAAAGTTGCATACAGTTATGCTATCACATAAAAGGTGTTAAACTGGAGATCGTCATTCTAAATGACGTAAGCTGAAAGAGAAAGAAAAATACCATACAATATCACTCATAAGTGGAATCTAAAAAAAAAAAAAGATAAAAGAAAAAAAAGAAGACACTAATTAGCTTATCTACAAAACAGGAATACTCACAGACGTAGTAAACAAACATATGATTCCGGGGGGCGGGGGTGGCGAGGATAAGGGGGAAGGGATAAATTGGCAGTTCGAGAATTGCTAATATTAACTACTATAAAATAGATTAAAAATCAGATTTCCTCTGAATAGCACAGGGAACTATATTCAATATCTTGCAGTAAGCTATGATGAAAAAGAATATGAAAACAAATATATGTACATATATGTATGGCTGAAACATGTTGTGTACCAGAAATTGACACATTGCAACCGGCTATACTTCAATTGAAAAAAATGTATTAAACTGGTAAGTGGATTTTGCTGGAGTTTATTTCCATCACTGAAGAACAAGACTAATATTTCAGGGCACTTATTTGAAAAAGTACAATTTTAGAGACTTTCTTTGCAATGTGATAAATTTCAGATGCACATACTTTACAGTGGAAGCTCTGATATTTCTGTCTGTTTGTGAAACATTTTTATAAATGCTGTGATTACTTCTAAATACTCTTTTTTATTCTTTTACTGACAAAATAGTTTCTATCCATCCCCAAGCATAGATGTTCTTAAAGATACTTTAGAATCTGCTATGTCCTTAATTCCTTATAACCCACTGACAGATATGCTGCTTTTTAAAATTACATCTTTATAAATTTGTTGGCATTTCATTAAGCCAGTAATTGGCTTTCTCCCTCTGAAACAGTCTCAGTTCTCTCCCTTTTCAGGATCTAGCCTTTCTGCTCTTCTGTGTATCCTATATTTTACCAGAACTCTCACCTCAAAATTGCCACTTTCTTTTATTTTACATTCTATTTTTAATATAAAAATCATAATTTCATTTTTTTTGGTAATTCTAAATGGTCATGCCTGCTCATTGGAGAGACCTGCTCTCTCTCCTTCTGTAAGATTGTTTGGTTCTAAGTCATCACCAGCTGTCCAGCCCTCTTGTACAGTGTAGCTCCACTCCAGTGGACACTGGAGGCAGTTGCTACCCTGATTGGGGGTTGCTGTCTTTCCCGGGAGAGCTTGTCTCCAGATGTGTCTGTCCTAGGAGACTTCCAGCCCTTGTACTTAACCTAACTGCTCTGTAGAGTAGCAGCTGCTTATGTACTTGGACTAGAGTATCATTTTATATCTTGCTGTCTTTTTCTTAAATAATTTCAAAAACAGCAATCTCCTCTGAATGGGATTAATGCACCTGTTCTGAATGACTTGGATAGCTGATTCAAAAGTAACTTCAAATGAACTGAAAGAAAAAATTTAATAACTTAAATTAACTGACAGTTAAAGTGCTAATTAGTATATTAATATAGGTATATTTTATATGATGGGCAAAGGTCCTTGAGGACACGGACTACTTCTCATGGAAGAGATAAATATGGGTGAACTATGACACACTTACTTGATTAATCTTAAGCAGTTAGGTGTTGATCATAATACGTAAATACTCATTCTAAAACCTAGTGGCTATAGTTGATAACATGGTATTTTATAATTGAAATTTGCTAGAAGAGTAGAACCTAAATGTTCTCTAAAATAACAACAAAAAAGATAAGTGTATGAGATGAGGGATGTGTTAATTAACTAGATGGGAAGAATGCATTCACAAAACATATATATATATATATATATCAAATCAGCACAATGCACACTTTAAATATCTTACAATTTTATTTATCAACTATATCTCCAAAAAGCTGAAAAATATTCATTAGGCATTTAAAATCTCAATTAATTTGCATTTTAAAATTAAATTAATTCTACTTGCTTCAAATAACTTACTACTTTTCCCAGAGATCTTTTAATAGTGTGTTTTATTTCTCCACTGGTTGCATAGAAGTTAGAATAGGCTGGTGGCATGTTTATGCATATGCATTAAGTGAGAAAGAAAAAAAAGATAAAAATATTGATGTATCAGGGAAAAAAATACATGTCAGAGCTCCCCAAGGTCATCAAATATAAAACACAATAAATTCAAGAATTGTTTATTACCTGACAAAATAGTAAACCTCTGTAAGAAAAGCTTCAATGCAATTGTAAAGAATATTGAAAGATTCCAGGGAATCGGTAAAAAGATTGTCAGAGAGCCAAAGCCTAGCATAGGACAATCACTACATCTAAACTGCAGTAATATTTAAAGATGAGATATAAATATTTCAGCCAAATCTTTTTTTCTTGTGATTGTGTGCATGGTACAGGGCACTGAATGATAATTTGGTTTCAGTCATTTACATGCTTCCCCAAAATTATTCAAAAAAATATATACATGTCAGACAAAAAGAGATCTCTACTACTTTAGAATGGCCTTAATGAAATACCATATTTATAGGAAAAGTATAAATGTTCACTTTAGAGAAAATCTTAAATTGTTTAAAACAGAGTCCAGGTGACAAGACACAGGACAGCTTTTATAATCTCACAGCTGTCTTTGAAGGTTGTCTTGATATGAACATCAACTTCTTCCAAAAATTCAATCTTAGAGTAAATTTAAAGGACACGAATGATGCTCTTTGTTCTTAGTGAGAGAACTCCTTGACCTCACACATTAATACGACCTAATTGTAAGACAAGGGTCTGACACAGTAAGTTCAGTGAGGACAGACATAACTTGCTAAAACTTTAGAGCATCCAGTTATTGCAGATGCTCTGCCCAAGGTAAATGTGGAAAGTCTGGGGGTACAGAAAGCATGAGTGACCAAGGGATTCTTTCTATGGCACATTGGCTCTATCTTTGCCTCCCATACAAGAGGCAGTGTTAGTGGGTAGTGATACCCCTAAGTTAGGAGGCCAACCCAACAAAGTGTGGGTCCTTGCCACCCACTGTGAAAGAATTCACAGCAGAGGCAGAGGGACAACACCAAATGTTGCTTTATTGCTCAGAAAAGGAAAAAAGAGGTAAGAAAACTCTCAAACAGGGAGGAGAGAAGAAAGTACTCAAGTGGGGAGACGTCAGCCAAGATGGCCGGTCAAGACAGTTCCAGCCTGATTAGGCCATGTGGACTTTTCCCAGAAGCTTCTGCATCATATCCTTCTTCCAAGTGTGCTGGAGCCAGTCGCCTAGTCTTCTGTCCTTGTATGGGATATTCTGGCTGTTGCCATGGCAATTGCCAACTGTCATGATGCCGGTGGGTGTGTCATTTACCATGCTAATACATTGCAATGAGCCTACAATGAGGCTCAAGGTCCACTGTAAGTCAAATCCTCCACCATCTTGGGATCAGTTGGTTCTAACCAGTTCTTGTTCTTTTTGTAGATGCCTCCTGAGACTCAGGTAAGAGTACTTGGTTTCTATTCAAGAGAGGGGCAGGGGTGTGATCCTGGGGGCAAAAGCCTTGGTAACAGTTCTCCAGATTACTGAAGGGGAGGGTAGGGAAGAGATCTGGTCATCATGCAGTTATCTGTAAAACAATTCATGAATGTGCATCAGACAGTGTCTATAACTCCATTGTCACAATCACTAACTGTTTAAACCTGTTCTTTTAAGACTCAGGGAGGCCACAGCTTTTCTGTAAACAGGAGGCAGGGATGGGAGGGTGCCCCACAAGGCCCTGCTTGGTATCAGTACACATTATAAGGCTTTGCCACTCAATATCTTGTCTACAAGCAGCAGCAGCATCACATTTGGGCTCATTAAAAATGCAGTGTCAGCCTCCAGCGCTGACCTGGTGGGTTTGGATGTACATGTCAAAAACATCTAGGATGATGCATCTGGGGAGCACTGGGAGAGGAACTGAGAGCACATTCCGTGGAGCCAGACTCACTCAGGTCCAGTGGACTTTCCACCTACGTGGTGGGGGCCCTGGCCTGTTACTTAATATTTCTGTGCTTTGTTCTCCTCCTCTAAAAAAATGGAGATATACGAGTACTGGCCCCTTAGGGTTAGTGCAAAGACTAAATGACTTAATTTATGCAGTGCTCCTAGAATGGATCTGGGATGTAATAAAGTTATGAAAGTCTTTGCTATTACTCTTATTAGCCCCATTCAAATTGTGAGCACATGTTATTTTACTTTAGGGAAAGTAAAAGAAGAAGTGGAATGGTTTGGAGGTTGACATGAGGTGGAAATGAATGAATGTGAAGGAGTCTGCTGACTTCCTGCTTCATGGCAGGAACTGATCCAGTCTGAATCCCTGATGTGCAATTTCTTACATCACTGATTCAGATGAGCAGGTGAGTGTATACCAACCTCCTTCCCCCACGACAAAACATTTCCATCATCCTTTACTCTTATCAGTTAAGATGATAGAAAACATATTAGATTACATTTTGAAGAAGAAAAAAAGGAAACATCCGTAATTATAGCACAGTAACAATTACCTTATTTCTATTGTATTTAGAGTAGGAAGAAGTTTTAAAGCAATTCTCATAATGCAGTAAGTGTTGAGACCACTCATTTACCAACGGACAGCTATGCTCCACCACATTAGAATATACCATTTCCCACATTACAGGAGCTTCTTCTGGATGACCCAATGCTCACTGGATGCAAGGAATATATTTTTACAACTTTGAGTTCACAGTGTTTTGTTGTGGATGAAATAGCAATCGATGCTAATGAAAAATTTTAATCTCCTGTTAAGCTATTTAAATTCTCATAGCTCTGCTTATGCTGTCTGGTGATTTGGGGTATTGTTCTCTGATTGTGACATATCTAGTCATTTACCTAAAAAATAATTTAAAAAATTTAAACATTTCCAGAAATATAAATGGTTTTAGTTCTGAGTATTTGGAACTAATTTTACAAAGGGAGTGTTAAAGAATATAGATATTTTGACTTGTCTACTTGAATTCTACTTTTATTGACCTTAGCATTCTTGGGACATAATAATGAGATTCAATACACCGGAATAATGGAGTGACATATTTAAATATAGATCCAGTGTTATATATGTTCTCTTTTTCTGTTGTTTCTGATTTTGTTTTGTTTTGTCTTTTTTTTGGTACCAACAAAAATGTTCTTTACTTTTAATGTATTTCACATGTTTCCAGTATATACACAATGATTTACATCTTCTTTCACTATAATTCATTTATAATTTGACCCCAAATTTTATTTTATAATGAAGAAAATGTTTTCATTTGTCATTAATAGTGAACAAAGAATAAGAAGAATCACTCCCATATGGGTTCTCTTAACTACAACTTGTTCAGAAAAAAAGTAAATGTGATTACAGTAAACCAAAACTCTTTGAAAAATAGTGCAAGTCACTTGACAAATGAAAAAGATGGCTGGGTTCACCCATCCTTACAAAAAAGCTAGATTGAGTTGAATTCTGTAATAAAATCAATTCAAATATTGTTTGCACTCATGAATGCAAAAATGCTGAGAATGCAGAGAAAGAAAAGAAATTGTCATAAGAGCATTCTTGAACAATTTGACCTACTCGGTTGTAATAGGTTATTTAGACAGATGTGCATTAAAACCGTAAAGCAGTGAGTGCAAGAAGTGTGAAGATCAAAATGCAAAAGTTTAAAAATTGTTGAAATATGATTTCTCCCCTGGAATAAACAAAGGAGTCATTTACTGTAACTACTGAATCTGTCCAGAAATATAAGTAGAAATATGAAGGCCCTTGCATACCATGTGATGGCAATCCAGCCTTCAGAGAAAATCATGAACGTGTTTGACTTTGGGAGAATGAATAGTGAAGTGCTTTGGATTATTTGTGGATTCACATGGAGAGCCTTTTTCTTCCTCTTTTCAGTGAACACAGATATCAGTTAAAATGAAATCTAAGGACTCCTCAGAAGTTTTTGTAGACAATGTCATTCTTAATATTCTTTATTGGTGGCAGTTTTTTATAAGATGACTGTGTCTCCATGTTACTAGGACCATTTTGAGAGCAAGCCATTGACTATGACATTTATTAAAACATACTTTCCATGCTCCTTAGATACAGGTATAACAGCTAAAGAAAGAATATCTTTAGGACAAAAACCTGAACTGTGAAGGCAAAAAATTTGTTAAAACAGAAAATGAATATTTAGTGATGCTAATGATTACAGCATGTTTTTATATAATACACTATCTTCTTCCTTCAAATTAAGGGAATTATACATGTAAACAAGCTACCCAAAAATGCATAATAAAAGCCTTAAGACAAAATAGTTTATAATAAAGTTGAATTGACTACAGTGCTCATTAATGACCATATTGAACTGTAAAGTTTGGTTTTTAAATCTATTTTCAGGCAGCTGCCTTGCTAGATCAGTCGATAGAGCATCAAACTCTTTAAATCTATTTTCTATGAACTCAAAGCCTTAGGAAATTTAACATACTCATAAATAAATTTCTCCAAAGGTAAAAACATGTTCAATAACTAAAATTTCCTGCATGCATAATCATTTTGTAGACTTCAAATCATAAGTATTTATATATTTAAAAAATAAGTGTTCTTATTTCTTTTAAAATTATATAATTATGACTAATTAATGATATGATTCAATAATATAAATTTGAAGAAAATTTTCTATATGTAATTGCATGATCCCATCTTTAATTTCACTCATTTATGGATTCTATAAATTTATCCACATATCAATTAGAACACAAATGGGTGCTTAAGGTTATTAATATTTTACTATTATTAATATTATTTATTGAATATTTAATACGATTAATATTTTATTGTTTTAATCATTTAAAAACCTGAATTCAGGTGGCTACATGCAGATCTAGTGAGAAGATCTAGTTAGATTGTTAATATTGAGTGTTATTAAAGTTAAATAAAAATATAAAAATATTAAGTATTCAATAAAAATATTACATGGCAGTAATATCCGGTAGTTAACATTTTAGCAAAGTTACAAAGGAGGTTAAAAATAGCATACAAACAAATATCTGGGAGTAGAGCATCTCAGGTGAGGGAAACAGCATGAGTTGAAGGTCCTGAGGAAGGCGCTTGCCTCTCCCACTGCAGAAAAGTCTCGCTGAATTGGGGGAGCTGATCGAGAAGGCTTGACCACCTATTTGACCCTGGAGCTGGACCCAGGCAATTGGAGGTCTCCCACTTCCTCCTCTGTCCTCAGAGTGAGCGTTCAGGTTGCCTTCCCTGCTCCCAGAAGCTGCCCCAAGAATGAAGCCTTGAGATAATAATATGGAACTGAGACCATCTGGACATACCTGACTGACTTCCATTAAGGTCTCTACAGAAACTTGTATGATTCTGGCCAGCAGACTGGGAGATCTACCAGTTTTGAAGCCACCCAAGACAAGCCTCCTACATAAGTTTTCCTTCCTTACTAAACCTGCCACCTACCAATCTGCCTCTTTCTTGGCCTCTCCTTGCCCTCCATACGCTGGTGCCTTGTTTGGGTTTCACCCCGGGGAACTCCAACTGCAGAGGAGGTATGTGAACCAACAGGCTGCAATGGACGGAGCAGAAGAGTGGATGGGAAGGAATGAGGCCAGACATATGCCAAGGGACTCCATCACTCTGAGGACTTTGGCTCCTACCCTGTGTGATGGGGAGGCCTCCTGTTATACTTAAGCTCTTGTTTCATTCCTAAGGGACAGGAGACAATAGAGGCATAAGAATGGAATTTGAAAGACCGGTTCAGAAGAGATGGAGATAATCCAAGACATGGGAACTGCTGGTCCTGAGTGTCAGGGGCAGGAATGTTAAGACAAGCTCAGGTCCTGGACACAGCTTAGAAGTAATGTCAAGAAAAGCTGCTGAAGGGTTGGATGTGTGGAGTTTGTGATGTGTGTGAAACAATGCTTTTAATACTGCAAATCTACTCATTTTAGGGTCTCATTCTTGACATGGGTTTTCATACAAACTACCTTTCTCAGCTCTTCTGCAAAAGTGGTATGATCATTATGATTCAGTAACTGAGAAAAACATCTTCGGTTTCATGTGACAGCTGCCTCCCAAGTAAGAATTGTGATTATCCCCAGCAGGGTCATAACAATAAGCAGAGGAAAATTAAGCAAAATAAATTGAAAACTGGTACATATAGAGTATAATTTTAAAACTCATTATTGTTATTAAGTTACCTATAACAATAATTTTTCTATACTTTCTCTTTCTCTAGCCATTCAAGTTAATATTACTGTGAATTCTATTCCAGCCTTCCACCAGGGTCTCTCCATATCCCTTCTGGGAAGAATATAAAGATATTTATTTCATGAATTTGCTTACTTAATGAGTTTTCTCTTTTTATGGATTATACCTGCTTTACCTATCAGACAAGTCTATTTTAAACTCTCTCCCGGAATCTTGTCTCATAAAATGGTCCACAGAACAGCATTTATTCATTCAGTACTTGAAAATATCACTTGAGTATTGAGTTGCTTATTGTTTTATATTTGGGAAATTTTTATGCAATGTTATATGTTAAAACATACTCAAAAGCTCCTAATAATTCTAATTGAACTAGATATCTCTAAGGTCCCTTCCTCACGAATTCAATGGCTTCATGGCATCAAGTGCCTAAATCTTAATTTTCTATCACCACTTGATCAAGATCAAAGGCAAGTCAGAATTGAACAGATACTGATACCTGTGGAAGAAATACATGTGGCCAGATTGCTGAATGCCGTGCTTTGCTGATGTCCAATCATTCTGCCACAAAGAATATTTCTGAGGCTTCTGAAGGTAGATGTTGATCCACGCAGGGACACTCAACACTGTCTTGTGTCCCAGCTGTCTCAGTGGTACCCACAGACCTTCATCATCTCCTTAGTCCATATGCCCATCAAATCCTTCAGCTGTGTGTTTATTCATCTGCCTTGTGTACTCCTTGCATACAATTCCTGAATTCCCTTTGTCTTGTGTGGACCTTCCTTGGAGCAGTAGTTCAAGGAATATGTGTTAAGTGGGTGGAGGGAGATTACTGCAGAAGGGAGGTGAGGTGGTGGGAGCCCGTGTTGCACACAGGAAGGATTCACTTGCATAGTGACAATTTTCCCATTGCACCTCTGTCCAGCTTTGGGCATCCCTCGCTTTCAGCTGCCTCTTGTGATTTTCCTCTCACTGATGCTTAATTCTAAACAATTGGGAGTATTTTGTGGGGCCACATGATTTAGTGTAGCCTTCTGGAAGATCCAGGAAAGAACATCATTAGGGTTCCCATGTGTACACAATGTGTATTCACTATTTTTTTTAATGTATAAAACAGGAGTTTTACCATTTATCATCAAATGCTTATTATAAAACCTAAATAATCTGAACCTCTAAAGAGAACCGTTGGCACTTTGAAAGGCATAATTAACCAAGCAAATCCTAAATCACATACAGCGATTTTATACGAAGATGTAAGAGAGGCAGACAGTCTTCTTGGGGCTAGAATGTCTCCCGAAAACAAGCATCTGGTCAGTCTCTGCGGGTGGACTTATTTCTGAAACATGATTTTAAATAATTAAGATTAGTACAGAAAATTCATTCCAAGCAAAACCCTGTTCTTTCTTACAGTCGATAATGTCACAATAACCAGGGCAGCATTTCTAAGATATGTTTGCATTTATGTGAGAAATCACTGAAGAGCTTGTCAAAAAATTTTGAGAATTGCATTTCAAATTATAGCCTCTATTTTCATCCAAGTTGATGGGATAAGAGTGACAGGATTTACTTATTTGTCTTTAAATGCTCACATTCATTTGAATCTCTTTAACTGGACATCCTCTCTGCTTTTGCACTTTTCAGTCAATACAGCATCAGTAGGAATCGAGCAACTGAATGATATGCTAGGATGTCTCCATGCCCGAGAGAACCCTAGCCTACTTCAAGGTGATGGTGTAACCAAGCAGGACTCTACTGTCATCACCGGCGACCATCTGATATTGGTAATGGCATTTGTAACTGCTTAACTGTATGATGGTTTAAAGGGTTTTTCTCATGCTCTCGCTTACTGGGGTTGGGCTTGGGGGAGGGAAGCTTGAGTGGTCCCCCCAGCCCCCTCATGGTGCAGGGACTGGCTCAATGTCCTGCTCTTGACTTCAGTTTCCTGTTTTTGACTCCTGGTGGTTTCCTGGTCTCCTGTTGTGCAACTCAGAGGTCCCAGGCTTCAATCTGCTTAAAAGCTAAAAGCATTTATCAACCTGACTTTAAAATGCCCAAGTTCCTCTCTAGCGCTCTTTTCCATGGAGCCCCTTCCTATGCATCCTTTGTTCTAGGCACAAGAACACTAAAGAGAGTCTCAAAGCCGGAGATGGACTTCATACCCAGCAGACAGAAAGGGACCATTGGATCTGCAAAAACAAGAATAACTTTGCAACAATTTGTTACCTTATTTACAAGACCTCATGGAAACTAGCTCCACCCCTTGAACTCTTGAACTTTTACTATAAAACCCCCTGCCTTCTCTACCCAACAGGCTCATAGTCTTAGAGGCATTAGCCCACTGTGACCTCCTTGGCCAGGCAAAGAAATAAAGCTGCCTTTTCTATTTCATCCAAAACTCTATCCTTAGGTCTCAATTTGGTAAGCGGGGTAAAGAGGCTATGTTTCAGTAACAATGGGATATATTTATACTCCTCAGCAACTGATGTTTATGGGAAAGAGAGTAAGACAACCGAGAAAGGAAGTGAGAATAAGGCAGAAAACTGAAAAGAAAGGGAAGAAAATGAACTGATGGACTTGGAAGATGGGAGAATGACATATTTAAGGCTATACAATCAGTAAATTAAAAGGAAATGTGCACTCTTTTATCTGAGTCCCTTGATCATTTTTTCAACCTACTGTATGGACTGTACAGCGTGGGTACATCATCAGGAGAAATTTAGGGAAATGTCAAAAAATAACTAGTTCACAGTATTACTGAACCTGGCCTTGGAATTCTGGGCAAGTCGTCAACATTCTGTCTATGCTGACATTGCTAATCTTGAAAACTGTGGTTCTAATTTGTGGTTTTTGGAATCACAACTAATCACTTCTTTTAAAGGGGTACTACATTTTTAAACCTCCTAGACCAACAAAAGACATTTAGAAATGTAAAATTCCTTGATGTTGAGTCTACGTGGCTTCTATGGGCTCTGGAATCAGCATTCTGTTATGACCAGAACCCTTCCTTTTATCTATTTATTTTTAAATATTTTTAATGGAAGTACTGGGTATTGAACCCAGGCCCCCGAACCTGCTAAGCAGGCACGCTACTGCTGAGATATACATTCCCCCCAGAACGCTCCCTTATAAAAGGGAACAAAAATGCATCATTATCTACGAATCTGCTCACTCTCGCCTTGCTGTCTTATCTATGTAGTTGGCAAAGACAAAACATGCATTTACCACAATTCTACTACTCTGGTTTGTTATTTTAGGGAAAAATATCCTAATGACCTTGTACAAAATTACTGTGGGGAAAAAAAGTCTAGCTTTCTGTCCTTTCTGGACTTTGCTAAAAGCATTGGAAAACATGCAGGGCTTCAGTATTACTCTAGGAAGGTCAAATTGCTTTGATTTAAAATGTCATCATCAAGGAAGAAGTCAGAATTCATAATCCGAGGGACCAATGCACATCCAGGCTAATCGCATTCAGTCCTTCTGAGGTCAGGATTCATATCTGAGTCTGAATCAATATTAATATTCCTTCTTGGCACTCAGTAGATGAAAAATGTTTTCTGCACAAGGAAGAGCTTCTATTACTTTTATTAAACTGTAGTTAGTTGGCCATACATTTTTTTGGATTTAAGAAAAGATAGTGTAGGCATGGCTGTGCTTATAGTTTCATAGTTTTCAAGAAGTGCTTCTGAGAAATGATATTTTAGCTTTATGGGATTCTGCGACTTAACAATGATAGCATTTTCACTCACTTCAATGAGACTTCTTCCTTAGAAATCTAGCAGTGTTAAAGTATACTAGCTCAATGGTCTTCATAACCATCCCGTCAGGTCTGACTAGATTCCTATTTAA
Organism: Vicugna pacos; assembly: GCF_048564905.1. Classification (NCBI taxonomy): domain Eukaryota; kingdom Metazoa; phylum Chordata; class Mammalia; order Artiodactyla; family Camelidae; genus Vicugna; species Vicugna pacos. The sequence goes on along the minus strand of NC_132994.1, from coordinate 5,177,117 downwards.
TAAATCTTTGAAAAACCTGCTTCAGATAAAGCAGCCTGATTGTTCTCCAAAGCTTAGATTAATTCAATCCTCAACCAATGTCTTTTATGAGAATGGGAGCATATGAGTCACTTTTGGCTCAATCTAAGCTCAGAAAAAGGCCTTCTTTCTTGACTTCCATGTATTTTCCTTCCCGAGGAGTCATCAACACCAGGTCCTAAGCATCCTGCCAGTTTCACCAGACTTTTCCCCAATTCGCTCATCGTCTGTCTTAACCTCTTTAAAGAGTGCACTGTTTTGCCAGTTAAAGGAGAGAAAGAAAAAAAAAAAACAGAGAAGGGGAGAAAAGTCAGAGAATTCTTTTTCTTCCACCTTCTGAAGCTAAAAATAAATTTCAGGTGAGATAATTTGAGAAATATTAAAAACATTTCAGGGCATGAAAAAATAAATCCAAAAATTGGAATTTGAACAATCAGATTTCTTACTGTGCACCAGGTAATAAACCATGTAAGTTTCATTGTTTATGAAAAACCTCTCCTGTTGCATCTTTCTGGAGAGCATGCAGTTATTTACATATTATTTATGTCACCTGAATGTTCACAGCTGTCACCCTAGTCACCCTGTGGCATACAAAATAAGTAGTCTTTGTAAGACACACGTGGCTAAGCCACTATTATCTCTAAAAATATGTAAAGGAGATAAGATTACTTCCCAAGTAAGTGAAACCCAGGGAGTTGAGTGACACATTTATGCTTTTATAAACTAGCACAGTTCAAATGTCACATACAATAGACTTACTTTTTCAAGACAGAAGTGAAATTTTACTCTTTCTAAAAAAAAACCCTGAAGTATAAGAAAATAATAGTAGATTGTATAATTATTGTGAAATTGTAGCACCAAACAGTGGATTCTTCATTCAGATTTTTTTTAAGTTATATTTTAAATTCCAGGAAGATCACTGCCACCCTCGCCCCCAACCTCTAATGTCGTTTTCGATCTCTTGGTAAAAATTTGATTATTTTCATAAGCCAAATGGCCTTACCTGCCAAAGAATCTTGTATCTTCATTTGTTTTGCCTCTTACTTTATTTACCCCTCAGGAAAGGTTTATAGCAAGAAGAAAACAGTCAGGCAGCCTTTGAGAGTTATTCTAGCCTATTGCTTGTGGTTGAATTTTAGCCAAATTTAGTTTTTGTTCCTGTAGCTTGAAGTTCCACCTGCTGCCCTAGTTTTCCAATTTTCATTCAGCCCCATAATAGCAGATCCCTATTGTTCAAAGTAAGACAGTTTCTTTTAGATTGATTCATTAAAGCCACCCTTTTATTTTTCACATCAGCAATCTGTGTCTGGACCTCAGGACATGTCTTTTACCCCCAAGAAACTGTGCTCACAATCCTAAAGAAAATCATTTGGAACAACATACCTGGGAATTACATCAGATATGCTGTTCAGCACATGTATTTTCTTTTGAGCTTACTTATGCAATGCAACGGCAGAAGCAAATCGAGTAAGCCTACTTAATACAGTCTCTGAAAACTCTGTCTTGCTGTCATTGAAGACAAGAGCTGTCAGGAAGCAAAATCGGAAAAGATGCAGGCTGCTCTCTGCTCAGTGATGGAAGTAGAACAATCTTGGACGGAGGGGCCAATATCTGCAAACAGCTAGCACAGAGGGGTGACGCAATTAACTTCTCAGATGCTAATTCAATGTCACAAAGAAGAAAGGAAGGAAAACAATGGTTCTAAGGCAACCTTGTAAACATTATGTTGACCATGCACTGATAAAGAGCAAAAAAAAAAAAAATGGAAAGGAGAAATATACTTTCAGTTCACCTCATGCTAACTGGGATTAGAAAGAGCACAGCATTGGCAAATTGCTTTCGTTTTTATCATTGTAATGGAAGGAAAAGTTGGTATTTCTACCCTTCCCTCCGAAATCAGTGAGTCACTTTCTTTCTCAACCAACATGTAGAGATAAAAATTGTATTCCAGGAACAGAGATTGTTTGAGATTTATATTTCCTTACAAGATAAATCTGTAGCTAATTAAAGGCTTCTAATTTAACAAATAAGAAAGGAGGGAATTAAATAACAAAGTAAGTCCCCTGCAATGTGCCTCTGAGGGCAGTGACTTGGGAAGGGAAGATCATTGTTCAAGTAAGACCACTTTCACAAGATGGGGCTGATTTGAAACTAGTCGCACCTTTCTTCCCAAGGTCCGGTGACCATCCCATCCCCATTTTGGGGAGTTACCCAGGTAACTTCACATTTTGACTTCCTTTTAAATTCAGAAGCAGCTTAAGTGCTCCATTTCAATATTCCAAAGTAGAAGTTGTCTTGAGGGTTCAGACGTTCAGTCTGAGAAGACTGAACTGACAAAAAGACTGAAAGAATCAAGTCCTTTGGAATCAAACCATCTGCTCAGCCTCTCAAAGTCCTGCCATGTGTCAAGATTCAGCTGTGGCACCAACTCCCCTTGTCTCCAAGACCACTAAGAGAGAAATGAGAGTTAAGCTTGCAAGGATAATTAGGATTATCACCTCCAGAATTAATGAACCAGACTTTACTGTCTCATGTCAGCAAAACAAGAGGTTGGGGGCAGATGAAGGACCATTTGAAAGAGGGAAAAATATGCCATCCAAGCAAATATTCTAGTTCTTGGAAACAGAGAATAACTCTTCAGTTCACGGGAATTGAATTTGCACCCCCACATTGATCAAAGTTCTTTCTTCTCTCTTCCTCAAATTCTTACTAATGTTTCCCGTAAAACTAGGTTGTGGCACTCAAGATAGAAGCTGTTCCACACATAAATCTCATGCATGTAATAACAAATGAGGGAATAGCAGGGGCAGGATTTCTTATTCATCCTTTATGGCCATCATCAGCTTACAGGGATTATTTTATTAGTCTTTCTGAGATCTACATGCAATGACAACAATCATTTCAAAAAACTGATTAAGTCAAACTGGAAGCCAATTAGGTCATTTAGACAGCTTCAAAATATCCTGAGATTTTGAACTTAACTTACCCAATAATTTTTGTAGTGATTTGGTACAGATGCTGTGAGCTTCCTACTGAAATACAGGAGGTGACTGATACATTCTATACAGCTACCACTATCAATGCCTCTTTGGTTAATGAAGTCAAGATGTATATGGCTTATGGACTCCAGGTTGTGGGTGTGACGAGAGAGTACACTATTAAATCATTCACTTCAAGTTGGGAAAACAATTTTCTGCATAATGTTTCTAAATATGCATAGTTTATTATTAGGTTGTCTCAAGAACATGCTTTGTTTACAACGGCATTGTCAGGTTGGGATTAGATTCAAAGTTCTAAGGATGTTTTCTAAAGCAGACAAATAAAAACCTATTAAGAATCTCTAACTGGAGTAAAAGACTTGATGAGAGCTAGTATTGATTGTCATACGGAAGGAAAATTCTGCATGCTGCAGTAAAACTATTTTCATATCCTGTATCTTAAACATACGTTCATAAAGTAGAAAAAAAGCAACGCTTATTGTGATATAATGTATTAAAATTTAAGTGTTTTGGTTGGCTTACCAGGACAGATCACGTAGTGTGACAGTTATTTTCAACAGTATCTAGAAGAACATAACATTATTACCTGATGCTATTTCAGTGTCCTGTTATACCCACTTCAGGTGACTAAACACATCAGCCCTACCTTCATGCATGATCACACAGCAGAAGTGTTTATTAACCAACTGTTAAAATACCCATGTCATATTTATCTTCTTTTATCAAGAATTTATTTGCAATATACGTGTGCTTATCTTTGACAAGTAGTCACTCTGACAAGAGCCATTCATCAAGTTGATCATAAATGGTCCAAATGCTGCTAGAAGAAATATAATGGGTAAAAGCATGTTTTAATGCTACACCTGCTCTTGATCTATTTAATACTTCTAGCACCTCTAAGCTCATTATTTTGACTGTATGTCCCCACCATCAACTTGAACTTAAGAAACATCTGAGACACTTAACCCTACCAATAGCTGACATTTAATTAATATCTTTGTAAATAACTTATTGTTATAATTATAAAAGTTAGTAATTTTGCTTCTTATTCATGGATAACTTTATAATATAAAAATCTATTCAATATAAATGGCTATTATTTGAATTAGAATGTTATCATAGATTAAACTAACATCATTAGAATACACTGAGAGTTTAAAATGACATGATTTATGATTAGCACTTGTCTGTTGCTAAATATGCTGATCCAATACAATTTATAAAAGGATTACTTTAATTTCCTTATATCTATGAGCGTTTTGTCTTTCAAATGCCCAGATAATCATACCTACAAAAGCATTCTTGGCCACATGAACTTTCTTCCAGGTACCACTAATAAAACGTTTAGCCATTGAGTCTCCAGTTTAGGCAAGAGATTCTCCTGCCCCACCTACCAACCAGGATAGTCTTCTCTTTGCCCGTTGGGTGATGACTGAGCCAGTCCCAATTTCCCATCTTAATATCTATTCTCTCAGTTCCACTTTTGTTGGTCAGGGTCCAAAACAGGGTGAGATGTGAAGGGTCTCTATTGGAAGGCATTCCCCTCTAGTGAGAGAAAACAGAGATGAATCTAGAGGAGGCTATCATAGCCATTAGACCCTGATATAAGTCTGATCACTGTCAAAGGGAGAGGAAGGGAAGAAAGAGGACTCCTAGTCTGCAGTGCATTTCTAAAGGTTTGGCAAGGCTGAGTCTTCAAGTCAAAGTCAGCCACCACAGGAGTTTCAAGCCTCATAGAAACTGACCTGCCTTAGTATGTTTTCTACACTCACTCACTGGCTGGGAGCCACTACTGAGAAGCACAGACTCAACATGAATATGGTGTGGTGATGGATTGCAGACTGGAGCAGCTGGGGCCGTCCATCCGTGATGCAACCCCCACCAGGTCTGAGAGCTGGCGTCTCATGGCTGCCTCACATTTATACCACTTATATTGAGACCTTGTTTAATAATGACACAGAATTTTTTTTCTTTTTATTTAATAAAGTTTTCTGCAGCTACATTTGTCTGCTGATGCAACCAACCATGGTTAACCCTGTTGGATTAATGAACATGACTAGAGTAAACAGCATTTATAGAAGCCAGCACTGATGATGAAATAATAAGGAATTCATGATGAGAGGAGGAAAAGCCAATGATAAAAACTTGATTCCTGAGCTTACAAAGATGGAGGTGGAAGATTTCTATGTAAATGAAGTACTGAATTATATGAATGGACAGTACATTTTGATAAGAAAGTCACTAGCATTTCTAAGTACAGCGTTTCTCCTTAGCAGGTCATTTTCTCCAAGATAAAAGTTTAAAAGCATAAAACCATTATACATACTTTAGTAACCAGTTATTTAGTCTCTAATTTTGTTATCTCTAGCCATCTAAGTGACCAAAGTCATAGCTCACTAGAAAGTTCATATTTTCCAAAACTAGTCTTATTTAATCTGAGAAAATTTTTAATATTTCAATACTGTCATCAAAGAGTTTCTATGTCAATTCATGTTGTAAAAAACTAAAGTTTGCATTAAAACTATTTCATTTGTAATCAGGAGACAGAGTTTGTCCTGCATGAAATTCATTTTCAACTATATGTCCTACCAAACCCTGCCAAGACATTAACATCTTGCCCACTTAGTATTTTTTTTTTATGAATGCTAAAGAGCCAATGAGCCCATCTGGCATGTTGGGAACAAAAATAAAAATAAATAGATGTCTCAGTACGGGGTACAAAATGAATAAGCACTTACTTGGTTCAGAATTCAGGTATCTCTGAAGGTATGTCAACATTGACTTTCACAAATTAATGCCATCTTCATTTCAATCACCTGAAATTCAGTGAAAATTGCCGTTTATATGACAATAATATACTCCAGTAGTGGAATTAAGGGGATGTGGTTTTGTTCTACATCGGGTCATGATAGATCTGCTATTGTGTAAGGAGAATAATTTTGTCCCCTCATAAGCCATTTAAATAATGAATGAGGTATATATCATTCATGTGATTTGTTCGTTTATTTCGACAGCCTGCCACAGAAGGCTTATGACCACAGAGAACATGGGGATGGATTTAAATACAGGTCATTAGTGTCACAGGGAAAATGAGATCAGGGTGTTATATATTAAATGTCGTAGATATTTTGATGCCATGCATATAAACACTCAATGGCCATTAGAGCTCACTGTCTTATAGTTCAGAGTCACTACCAGGAAGGTCACTGTCCTCTACTGCAACTGATAAGTATAAAATATATTTTATATATATATATATATGTTTTGTATTTACACTGGAGAAGGAAATGAAATGGTTACATTATAGTAGAGTGAAGAGTCTGAAAATATAAAATTTAAAGCAAACATTGAATTTTTCTAGTCTTCAGAAACCACTATAGTAATAGCAAGACTGTGTATTTGTAGTGGAGGGTGACTTGTTTCTGTGCCTTAAATTAGTCTACACCTGCAACAGGAAAATTATTCAAAGGTGAAGTAAAAGTTCAATCATAGGATTAAACAATAACATGAGATATTTTTGTGGATTAAATTAGAATTATAACTATATCAATCAATCAATGCACAAGTCGATCGAATATAAATGTGATTATAGATACAGGTCAATGAACTTTTGTTTTTGTATAAAAATTATATTTATACAGTAAAATTCCTCCTGAACTGAAACTTGACTGACAGGCTTTCGGTCTATATGAAAAATATATTTTTAAATTATATATATATATATATATATAAATTCATTAGAAAAGAATTGAAAAACATTTTAAAGTGTTTATAATTTTAGGCTGCTTTTCTTTCATTCATTTTGAGGGTGATTCAATATCTTAACATCTTGGTTCATAATTCAGAATACGGCTCCTCTGTAGGGAAATTTGAATGGTGTATAAAAGACAGTTATTCAGGAAATGAAATTAAATAAACTTGTCTGAGATGAAAGTGGTTTTATTGGTTTAAATTATCCATATTGGATACACAAATTAATTGAATTAGTTAGAAAACTGGTCAGCACTTCACTTTGCATGTGTAGGTACAACCTGAATAATACTATAATAAGGCTATTTAAATGGAATACCACACAAATATGTGTGCTTCCCGACAGAGAAACTTTTGGGGGTGTAAAATTGCACAATAGTATGTAAATAAATAAGTGAGTCAAGTGAAAAGAAAGTATATATGTCTGTAATTTTAAGAAACCTTGTTAATTACGAATGAATTTACCAAAGGTTTAACTTCTCTTTTACCCAAACTGTAAGAAAATGAATACACTCAAATAATAATCAAATGACTATGTTTTCAACACTACAGAAAATTGCAAGACTAGCTAGTTCCATCCACATAGTAGAATTTTATTCAAAATATAAATTTAGGGTTTACTTTTTTGTGACTCTAAAACCATGTTTTCATACCAACATTTTCAAAGGAAGATTCAGTCATTTTCCCCCATTAACTCTATTTCTCCTTAGGTTGCAGACCCATTATTGCTTCTTAAATGATGGGAGTGAACAATGGAGAAGAGATAGGGGTTGTTTTTGAGACCTTTCTCTGTTACTTACTCATATTTGAATTTAAAGAAAGGCGCATTTACTTTATTTGTGACTATTAGAATAACTAAATTAGAGAAGTAGTTTTAAACTATATTGTTTTCTTTAAATAATATTATTATTAGGAGAACAATGGTAAACATTTTAAAGAAGACAGAACACGTATCAGTTGGAAACAGTAACTGCTCAAGAAATTTAGAGATACAAAGATGTATCTGATTTTCTATTTTCTATTCAAAAATATCTTCATTGAAGACTATAGGAATTAAATTTATAGAAATAGAATTCTGAAAACATGCAATGATGGATAAAACATATAGTCTTATAAGATCAGTGAAGAATAAGACTAGTTTTTTTGTTTATTTTTCTTTATCTATAAATAAATGGAGACTTCTTTCATGTTGGAAGAAATCTAACAGAGTGGGGGAAGAAATCAGAGATGTAATTCCATGATCATGAGCAACAAAAGTTTAATTCATCAAATTATTATTGTGTGCATACCAATGATATGATGGTGCAAATGGAATTCTATAAGCTATAAAGGAACCCTGAGGAAAAGTCCTCCCTACTTGAGTGGAAATAGAGTTTGCATCCAGGACTTCAGGCCAAGTGTTATCAAACCCTTTGATCCTTTGTGTTGTGCCCCTTGTATCTTCCTCATTTTTATCCAGAGGTTTCCTCAGTCAGTGTACATTTAGTTCACATGACTTTGGCATCTTTGGATGTGAATAAGGTACATATTTATGAGACTTTTAAGTGAAGTGTCATAGTGGGCATCCCACTGAGATAAGATATATAATCTTGAGGCTATAAATAGAGGAAAAAGGAAAGAAGAAATAAATGAAGTTAAAGAAGTGGTTCAGAAGTGATGTTATTGCCTGATGACCAGCAGGGCCTTAACGCTCACCTCAGCTTTTTGAAACTTGAAAGTTTTCTTCCTGACTTTACACCCCAAACATGTATTTTAGAAAACTCACAACTGTAAGTCTTTCCTCTGACTCTTTGAGATGTGTTGTCTTCCACAACCGAAGAATGCCTTTCTCAAGGACCTGGGCACTACCCCTTTGACATGTCCTCAACAAGAAAGATGACACCGCTGTCTCCCAGTCTCTGTGAAATGCTAGGAGTCTAATTTAGACAAGCACCAGTGAACAAAAACAAATGTTCTAATCACACCGTTCAACCTTCCTCCAAGCATCCCCTAATACTTTCCCACTAGCTCACATAGCACTTAAAATCTCTCTAGCCTTCTGTTTCAGAGCAGTTCAATTCTTTTCCTCTATTGCAAATCTTGAATAAGGTATTCCTTGCTTGTTTAACCAGTCTGGTACAATTTTCTTTAACATTTGGGTAAAGATTTCTATCAAAACAACCGCCACTTCCTTCTCTGTCTCTTAGTCAATGAAAAAAAAAAAGTTAGTCAGTTAATTACAACTGAGGACAAAGAGAAAAGTCAGGTAGCATTTCTGGATCTCACCAAATGAGTTTTATATGCTTCGTAATTCAGTGGAACTCAGCAGTCTCTTGTAGGTAGAGGATTGTTGAGAAACAGAGTATTGAATCTAATGTTTCTTTCTCTTTGCATTTACATATATACTTAAATAACTAACAAAAACAGCACCCTAATGGGAGCATGGAAATAATACAAGTTTGGGGTAATTCACTAAAGGTTTAAGAGATAGCATTCAGCACTTGAGAACTGAATTTTAAGTCGTTTTAAAATACTCGCTTGAACTGATGCACACAGATATGCCCGGCATCTAATTATTTGGTATATAGACTACCACTGAGAAATTTTCCATTGTTAATAACTTCAATTCAAAACTGCAAGAAACATCCTGTTATCATTCCTGGAAATGTTATATACTAAAAAAAAAAGAGAGATTAGTTAATAAGAAGGCTTAAGAAAAAAGAGATAAAGTGAGGTATAGAAATATAAAAATTGTTTTAAAAAGAGGTAACAGAGGAAATAGCGAATGAGACCGGATAAAATGCCAGGTAGAAATTTCCATTGTTTTATATATTTTTGATTGCAAATAGATTTTCCTATGGTGTTTGTAAAAAATCTGAAATATATAGAACATTCTAAAAAAAGAAAAAGAAAAAAAATCATTGGCATATTCATTCAACACACAGATATTAAACAATTATGATGTACCATGTTTTGTGTTAAACTCTGTGAATTCTTTGAAAAATGGTTATAGATTTATGGCCCTTGTCGTTGGTGGCTTGCGTATAGCAGAGGCAATAACCAGATTAACATGTACAAAGCAATATGATAATTGCAATGTTTTCTAGGTGGGCTTCTTTACAGGAATCTCAAATTCTTACAAAATACGTAGCAATTAACCAGATAGAAAGGGAACAGAGTAAAAATGTTTCTGAAAACTTAGCATTCTGTTTTTCTATTTTTGTTATATTACGTAAATCTTACATAAACTGCGCATTAAAGTGATGCATGTTCACTTCAATATATGCCAGAAAAATGACAAACCCCATCATTACACAAAATTGGTAGTAAACAAAAATATTAAATATAGCCAAATTTAGTAGAGACAATTCATTAAACTATTCATATGTACAAGAAATAAAACCTTCTTGACTTTCTGTAACTTCCTCTTTCTCTGATGCCTTTCTGCTTTTTGTTGGTAGGGATAATGAAAAAAGATGGAAAGATAATAAGCTTGCTAATTCAATTAGCCTCTTCTCATTTTAAACATTATTTTAAGGGCAACTATTAACTCAGTTTACAATTCAGATACCTAGGAAGAGAGTTTTATTTTCACTCACATGTAATTTTTCTCTTCCTCTGTCACTCAGCTGAAGTCTGGATGTGGGGTGAAGATTATACAGTGTCACAGTGTTAAAAATCCTGTAGTATGTATGTTGTGTTTGGGTTCCTGGTAACCTCCACTGACATAGTCTTAATTCAGTCAGTCCAGTCAGTTGACTGAACCCAGTCAACCCAGAAATTTATCCCAGTCAATCAGGTCCCATGTCCATTTCTGCTGAGACGTAATAGATCCCACCTGTCCTTTAAAGGCATCTCACTTGCATACACTAATGAAGTGTGTGATCCCTTCCACAGCCTCCTAATTTGATAAACTCTTTCCAATCCCTTTTCATGGCTAAACATTTTCAGTTTCACCCATCCTTTTAGCACTTGTGTGTTCTCCACTGAGACATAAAGCGCCTGTCTCAACCCCACCATGTGCAAACAAACTGTGAAAATCCAAACTCCTTATCTCAGTTCCATATAATTGGAATTCTTCCACTACTAATGCTGTTTGACTACCTCCACATGTGTTGGAAATGAGAAAAATGAATGACTCAGAAGGATAAAATCAGGTAGGTTGGCAGGATTTGGTGCAGACTGATGGTCAAAAGGCAAAGAGAGAGGAACTCACCCTCAGCTTCCTGGCTGATGAAAGCGAATGCTTTGGGATGACACTCACTGGAAGTAAAAGAAAAGGAGAAGTTTAGGGAAAATCAGAGTGATTTTAATTTGGGGCTTTTTGACATGGCTTAGCTATGAGTTTATATTGAGAAAAATTCCAACTCTCCGCAAAGAAGGAATGGAGAGGATAATCCTCAATTTCATATAAAACACAAAATAAAACAAAACTACAGCAAACGTCATGTATAATGATGAGAAACGGATGCTTCCCCTCAACATTGGGAACCAGATAAGTATGCTTTCTCTCACCATTGCTATTCAACATCATACTGCAAGTTCTAGTAAATGCAATAAGACAAGAAAAGGAAACGAAGGTTATACATATTAGAAATAAATAAAAACTACCTCTATTCACAGATAACATAATTGTGTGTGTCAAAACTCTTTACAGAGCATCAATAATAACAACAAATTCTGGAATAAATAAGTACAACAAGGTTACAAGACTGTAGGTTATATGCAAAAGTCTATTACTTTCCTACAACAGCAATGAACAACAAGAATTTGAATTTACAAAACAATACCATCTCCAAAAACCCTTCAAAAATGAAATGCTTAGCTATAAATCTAACAACGCACAACACTCTGATTTTTAAAAATCAAGCAAAAATCTAAAAACACTAAGATACTCTGTGTTCATGGATTAAAAGTTTCAAGATTGTGAAGATGTCAATATGTCCCAATATAATCTACAGACTCAATTTAGTCACAAATTCCTAGCAAGCTATTTTGTAAATATTGACAAACTGATTATACATTTTGTATGAAAAGTCAATGGCCCTAGAGTAGCCAAGAAAATAATCAAGAATAACAAAGCATAATAATAATTATAATTATATATAATAAAAAGCATTATAATAAACAAACTTACTATAAGACTACAATCTTTAAGACAGAATGTATTAATTAAAAAAAAAGATCAACTGAGCTAAATAGAAAGAGCAGAAACAGACCCAGAAAAACATAGTCAACTGATTTTGAAAAACGAGCAAAGCCAATTCAATGGAGAAAAGACAGTCTCTTAAAACAATTGTACTGGAGCAACTGGGTTTCTATATGCAAAAATAAACAAATAACCTAGAAACAGATGTTAAATTTACACAAAAATTAAGTCAAAAGAGATTATGAAACTAAACATAAAATTCAAAACTGTAAACTTTGTTGAAGGCAACAGGAGGAAATCTACATGACTTGGATTTGGCTGTATTTTTTTAAATGCAATAGTAATAGCACAATCCATGAAAGAAAGCAAGTGATAAATTAGATTTTATTAAGATTAAAATTTTCTGCTCTGAGAAAGACACTGTTAAAAGAACATAATGAGAAGCTACAGATTGGAAAAATTATTTGCAAATACACATCTAGTAAATGACAAGTATCCAAAATACTCAGAGCCATCTTAAAACTCACCAATAAGAAAGTAAACAACCCAGTTAAAAGTGGCAAAAGATCTAAACAGAAACCACATTAAAAAAAGATGTACAAGTAGCAAATAAACATGTGAAAAGATGTTCAACATTATTTTTCAAGTAAGACTGCAAATTATAATCACAATGAGCAATTGACACATACTAGTTAGATGGATAAGATAAAAAAGATGAAAAAGAGAAATTGAGGAGAGAAAAACATGACAATAATAGCAATTATTGGCAAGAAATAGAGTAACTTGAACTCTCATTTATTGTTCAAGGGAATGAAAATTAGTTCAGTCATTTTGGAAGATAGTTTGGCAATTTCTTACAAAACTAAACCCATCCTTTAGATGTAATTCAGCAATCATGCTCTGAGGTATTTACTCAACTGACTAAAAACTTACAAACACACAAAAGTCTGCATGTGAATGTTTATAAAACTTTATTCATAATTACCAAAAAATGGAAGCAACAAGATGTCATTTAATAGGTGAATGGGTAAACAATCATTAATATATACGTACAATTGAATACTATTCAGCAATTTTTTTAAAAAATTAAAATTAAAAAGAAGTTTTAAGTGTTTAAAGAACACCTTCAAAGAAATATATAATACTTAGAAGCACTAAAAAAAACCCTGGGTATAATAGATTGAAACTTTCTGCTCCCCCCCACCAATTCATATATTGAAACATATTCTCCTATGATGGTGCTTGGAGGTGAGCCCTTTGGAAGGTGACTAGGTCATGAGGGCAGAGAATAATCAGAATTATGAGTGATAACATTATACCGGGACACATTTGATTTCTAGGAATTTCACATAATTCCTAGAATACTGGTACTAGTAATATATATCTACACAAATATAATCCAAAGTTTGGCATCCTTTATTTGATAATGCTGGTCATGTAATTAACATATGAAATAAGCCTAATTATAAGAGTTCTCTTTTTTTAAGGAGAGACAACAAATATTTTGAAATGTTGCAGGGCCCCTTGGAAAATTTCAAATTTAGCTTATAGTCAAAAGAATTCATTTAGAATTTGATTTGGGGAAGTTTTGTCAAAATATATTTTTTTAAGTCTTAAAACACTTAAAATACAGTAAGATCACAGATCACTATAAAGTTTAATAATTATCTACTAGCAAAACTTAACTCTTTTAATAGAAATAAGATTTTACTCACGTAATTAAAGACCTGAATAAGGCAACACAAAACACAAAAAATTCATTTTGATATAAACAGAATTTCTGCTTTCTAGCAGATTACTTAAAAAGTAAAGGTGAAACATTTTGATATCTTATTATGATGAGCAGATCAAGGAAAAAAATCCTTTTAGCAAATGAAAGGAAATTAAATTTGTTTTACATAAGTACACTGTTGATATTAAAGCTTAATTTTTAAAACTCTTATAATAACAATTTCATTTTAGCCAGCTTGATTACACAAGATAAAATTCTCTTTTTTTTTTCTCTTTGTGTCTTTCTTTCCGTATACATTTAGTTTGTTCTTCATTTTCTTCCTTCGAATTCTGAATAACCACAGGTTCTTGTTTAGGTAAAATTACTCTCATTTCCATTAGCAATAATGTACCTTCATTCCTCATACATTTTCTTAACCAAAACACATCCTATTTTTCTTCAATTACATGTTAGAATTTTAACCCTTAGAAGCCTTCGTTTCTAGTGAAAAATAAGCAATAATGAATGGTCCTTTCCATTAGCATTTGTAGATTGGCAAACTTGAAATTACTATTATTATAATTTCTAGAAACATGTACTTTTTCATAGAAAATTTCTCAGCATGGCACCAAATATGTCACCTAATAGACCCAAATATTTTTTTCCTCTATAGTAAGAAATCAAGAGTAGAAAATCCTATTTCAGTTATTAATGTTTCACTATTTTTATCTTATCCTATTTGGAAATGGTCTAGATGCAAACTGCAGAATGTCACTCACCATTTGGCTCTACAGGGTTTAGATCATAAGCCCCTGCAGTTGCTGACCTGCAACACATCCTGAGAAGTGTTCAGGGTGGAGAACAGGTATGTGGCACTCTGGTCTCTAGGGGAAAAAAAGAAAAAAAAAAAACTGGCAGAACAGTCCTTTCAATAGCTAGATATTTTCAGAAGAAAATTTTCTCAACCCAGATTCTTGCATCTTTTTCTACCTAGAACAGTGCTAGAATCATAGCAGAGACATCTGCTCCTTGCGACTAGCAGCAACGTTCTACCAAGATGTGTGTTTGATTTCAGGTACCCCCTTCACCAAAATTACAAAATTACGTATACTGACCTCCTTGTCTCCCTGTTTGTAGCGGTTCCTCAGAGTTATCTAAGAGGCTGTCTCCTGGGCTATAGTCCTCAGTAAGTCCACCAAATAAAACAAGTGACAGATCTCACAGCAAACAGTTGTGCTTTTTTCTTTCAGTCAACAAGATATTTACTAAATTTCCATCATTACATTTAATTTAGTACAAGTCTAAAATTTCAAGCTACCAAAAAGATTTTGGAAGGTATTTTTAAGTACATGTACCACAAAATATAATTGTTGCTAAAAAGTTTCTATCTGTAAAGTCTTATCCTGCTTACACCTATCCAACTTATTTTCTCCCAACAGTTATGTTTAGATCACCCACAAAATCTTTATGAACCATTAGACAGAATCAGCCATTATTCTAATCTAACTTTGCTGGCAAATTTCTAACAGATAACATGAAGTGAGTAGAATAAAAGTTGTCTATTTGCATTATATTCAGTGTTGATATCTTTAAAGACATATCTGTTTTAATTAAACCAACAAATTTAAACTAACTTTTATTTACTGAAGATTACCCCAGATCACATAAATTTAAAAAGCATTTGGATTAGTTTCCACCAATGCCCTAAACTCGCAAGTACTTGCCTTCAAATCAGCTCAATAGAATTCTTTTATAAAACATCACATATCTTACACACACACACATACACATAACATATAGACTGATGTAAAGAGACTTCATAGTTACTAATACTTTTGAAGATTATTTATAAGATTTCTCTCATTGCCCCAATTTTCAAATACTTCCCTCCTTTTTTTTTTTTAATTTTTTTTGATCTGATGAGAAACTTCTCCCTTAAGTTTACTCACCAAAGAATGGCTATTATGTCATAGAGAAGAGGGGCCTAGAAAATAGATATCATAAAGTCATAGAACAAGTTCAGAAAATTCTGTTTCCAATGTCCTGATTTTTTGAGAAGAATAATTGAGGTTTGGGTGGTTGGCTAAAAAAATAATTAAAAAGCAGAGGAATTTTGAACTTCCAGAGTCATGTCTTTGGCCTTGCTAGATTTACAAGAAAAAAAAAAAAAAAAAAGACAGTTGTTTCCAGTTCACAAAGAACTAGGTGGTAGCTTTTTTTTTTTAAGTACATTTTATCTACTTAATTTTTATTAGCCTTTCACAATAAATTTTTCAATGAAGGTATTTTGGAATTTCAAAACATTTTGAAGCATTCAGCATAGTAATTAAAATAGATATTCCATTCTGTTTGTTTGATTTGGAAGCCCTTGCTTTTAAGTGCACTTTTAAAATGATCTCATCTATTTGGAAGTTCCTTATAGTGGCCATTGTAATTTTAGGTTGTTTGGAGTAAATCTTGCCATCTAAGTTACCTGCAGCTCCTAGGACTACAGTTATTGAGCATAAAATAAGCAGGTGTGCAGGAAGATGGCACACTCAATTCTTGGGATAGAAAGGATTCCATTTCTTTTATGTAGGCCTTTCGTTTTATCAGAGCCGAAGTAACACCTAAGCTCTTTGGTTTTCTAGATTTTCTTTTGGCAGTAACCTTTGCTTCTCATGCGCACATTAACAGAAACCAACAGTAACTGTGGACGCCAGAAGTAATCAAAGAACCCGGGGCTGGGGACAGGACTGAACCAGCAGGCCCCAGAGACTGGGGATGGCAGGCTGATTCCAAACAAATGGAGAACCACAGCTGCCACCAGCAGTTCCCAGTCAGGAATCTGGGGACAAAACCAGGGCTGGGGTTTAGACTTTACTGCCAACTGGCCAATAGGAGGCCCTGTGAGCACCATCAGCAATTGCCATCCTGGGCTAAATCAGCAGACTCCAGTAAGTGGAGACTGCAAACTGAGGCTGGGAAAAGGCTAAACCTGTGTTGCTGAACACACGTGTGTGTGCCCTATGTGCAGTGAGGCCAAACAGACCAAAACTCTGGAATTTAGAGCAGAGAAAGGCTTTTTGCCAAGGGCCAAGCAAGGAGAATGCGTGACTCCTACTCAGAAGGACCAAACTCCCTGGTGGATTTTGGGAAAGCAGTTTTATAGGCAAAATTTGGGGAGAGGGCTGCAGGGTGTGTGACTTTCTTCTGACTGGCTGATGGTGAGGTTACAGGGCAGTCCTCCAGGAAAATTGTGCTCAGCATGAAGTTACTGTCCTCTACCTGCGTGGGAGTTTTACTTCATGCAGAACTCAGACATATATTATTATGTGTATCCCTTGAGGAGGGACCAGAAGCCTGCTTTATCACCGCATTATTGCTTCTTGATGGCTCCTCCTTTGTTTCTGCATTGTCTCCCTTCCCTAATTAGTAACTGTTTGATCTAGGTCTAGGAGGCTGAAGCCTTTTTCCTACAAAGAAATATGGGATGCAGAAATGCTTTGTACCCAGGAGGGCACTGCAGGATCCTGCTAGTTTTCACCAGCAACCCCCACTGACTGGGAGCTGTCAACTGGAACCAAGATCCCTCTGAAGCAGTGGGAAAGACAGTGAATTTAAAATGGGCTTTGCTGGCCCATGTATGCATTTTGTTGTCACAGATGCCTTCAGAAGTTTGCTTTGTTCTGACTTGAGGAACGCAATTCTTTATTAAACCAATTTGGATATTTTACCGCAGTCATAAAAACCTAATAACTGTTCATTTTTGGTTTTGCTCATTTTGTTAAACTGATGCTGAGACGGTAGGGAAGAGGGTGGAACAAAACCATTAGAAGAATGACGTAGCAATAGAGGATAGGGCATAAACTAGTTTGAACCAAGATGGCAGAAGATTTGACTTCCAGTAGAGCTTGAACCTTATTAAACCTTATTATAGGCTCATTGTAATACGTTAACTGCTAAATGACACACCCACTGGCACCATGGCAGTTCCCACACTGACCATAAAAGGCCACAAAGTGGAAGGGAGTCCAATTTCTGAAAATCCCTGCCCCTTCTCCGACATAGTTGGAATAATCATTCCCACTCTTTAGCATATGAAATTATCCAGCCCATAAAAACTAACCACCCCTACACCTTGTGGCCACTAAACCATCTGAGATGACCTGCGCTGTGTCTGTGGAGTGTGTATCTCCCTGAATCAATCTACTGTCACTTTGTTATATCTCACTCTTAAACTCTTTCCTGTGCAAGACAAGAACCTACTCTCGAGCAACAATGCCTCAAATTTTTTATTTTTCACACAGATTAAGCATCAGGAAAATCTTCTTGGAAAATGTTGGAAAAAGGGTAAGGGAAAGGCATTTGGTTACTATATATTTATACCTTTCTTAGACACATTTTTTAGTGATGGTAAATTAAACTGGCCTTTTACCATCAATCTAGACTCCATTAAATGAGAAAACAATCCTATTACTATTTATATATATTTTTATATATATATATGTGTATACATACACATACACAAATATATATAAATATATATATAAATATAATTTTGGATAGTGTTTCATGCATCAAGAAATCAAAGTAATTTCACTGCACTAGGATTTAATAAGAAAAAAGTTCTTTGGAAAGTATCCTTTGTGGCTTTCTATATTAGAAACATTTTTTAGACAGACAATTTAGTACCTACTATGTTGTCTTGGTAATCAGACTTTTAGAAGACTGAATTCTGAGACTCAATGTGATATAGTTATTATTTTAATTTTTAGTGAAAAAAATACGCAGCTCTATGATTATATTTAAGGTGGACTGCCTCCTGGTTAAAGCTACAGATACAAAAGAGATGAGTCCTAGTGAAACTATCACCTGTGACCCTTGTTAATCCACAAGAAAAAGTAAACATATTTCAGTTAGGGGACCCAAAATAGACCATTTGTCCAATAAATGTAATGCAATCTAGACTCTGGAATTCTTACCTGGAATGTCCCAAACATCATTTGATCTTTCTCCTACTTTGCAATTAGAGATAGGCAGACTTACAAAGCTGGAAAGGTGAGTTTGGCTCAGTTGACCACGTGAAAAATTAAATATTCCCAGATGCCGCTCTGAATTATCCTGACATTTGAAGTGTTTGTTCAAACAAAAATTCTTTTCAAACAGGTGCAGAAAAATTCATTTACCAGATAAATGAGATCTTCTTTTTCCTTTGTTTTCTAGGATCCTTTAGCATGTTTTTTGGACACCACCAATTCTCCTAAGTGGTGAGTTGACAACAGAAGAAACTCAGTGAACCTGTGATTATATGACAGTGCTGAAGGCTAACTTCTCTATTTTTCACAGATGGATTTTTTTTTCCCATCAGTACAATAGAGCAGATCTATTAATGAAAAGGATCAGCAATGAGGTTAGAGCAGTGTATCTGTATATACTAGTCTGCTCCCAAATCTTGGGAAAGCTGTCAATACCAGGTGTCATCTGCTTCATTTCCTAGTTAACTTTAGTCTTAATTCTCCAGTCTATTCAGAAGCCCATTTGGGCTTTGGAACCTTCTTTAAATGAGAAACATGAATCCCAGGATAAATACCGTTAGGCTTTTCAGCACAAGGACTAGTTAAGAGTACCTGCTATGGTCCTTCCCATCTAGGTAGTGAAGAATCGTTTGAAGATGGCATTTACAGAAGGATTCTTGTCTAATTTTTTTTTCAACTGAGATTGTGCAAGTGTGTCATGAGAAAAACTTTTAGTGAAAGGTCTTATGTCACAAAGAAATTGGCTTTGGCTTTGTTCAAAAATTTTTGTTTCTGTTTTTATAGAAACCTCAGTCTGTGAGAACAGATATATTCTCTTTCTTTTACTCATTTTTTAAAATATTATTGTTTACTCATGTATCCTCAGTGCTTTGCTATAAAATAGATGCTTTATAAATATATGGCTGAGTGAATATATGCCTTCTTTAGATTCACTTTTAAACCTTGAATACAGATTCAGAATTGGATTCAGACTTCACTCTTTTTATTCAGACCCTTCCATGCATCATGCAATTTTTAGGCACAGTCATATACATTTACTTTTTAGGTCTTCCAGCAATACTGTGTGAGGGAGGAACGACTTTTCCTCTACCCTT
Source organism: Vicugna pacos (assembly GCF_048564905.1). Taxonomy (NCBI): domain Eukaryota; kingdom Metazoa; phylum Chordata; class Mammalia; order Artiodactyla; family Camelidae; genus Vicugna; species Vicugna pacos. The sequence continues at coordinate 5,157,399 of NC_132994.1, read as the reverse complement.
CTAGGTCATTCTGGCTGGTCTAGAATTAAATTCATATGAGACAGATTAACAGGAGAAAACAAAATAAAAGTTTAATAACATGTATATATTGGAGAGACCAGGAAAATGGAAGGACTCACCAAAATGGCCAAAGTTCTCACTTTAAACACAATCTTTAGCTAAAGACAAAAGAGGACGTTGAGCTCGAAGAGTCAGTCATGGGAGGTACCCTGGAAGAACACAGAACACAGTTGTTACGCAGATTTAAGTAACTGCTTTTTCCGTTGATAAGAAGAGTTTTGTCATCTCCTTCTTCCTGGTATAGAGGGTGATAACCTTACAAATGGAGATACCCCTTATAAATACAAATATTTCTTACAAAAGGATAACCCTGCTTTGTATTTAGAATTTTTTCCAAATCTGCTCTTTCTTAGAAAATAAACAGCTTAAAATAATTAAAATGCCAGAGCTATATTTTGGGGTGGAAATTCTACTCCCCTACAACTGCAAGGAAGGATGATTTTCAGTTTAAGATGAAAAACATGAATCACAACTATGCTATGTGATGACTTCTAGTAGTCACAGTCAGGATACAAACCTAGGTTTTTATAATCAGTGGTTCATGATCAAACTATAATGTATTCTAAAAAGAGTATACAGAGTCAAGAAGAAGAGTGGATCATTATATTCTTTAATGCTATTGTTGAGAGAAGAAAAGTGTAAAAGTTGAGAATTATGCTTTATTTAATGGACTTCCTGAGGACTTACGCTCAGAAGGCAGATTTGCAGATAGCTCTGAGGGAATGCTCTGAAGAGGTAAGGGAGCAGCCAAAATACATAGACATTTTTGCAACACAAACCAGGTAGTCACAGTGGTGCCAACTGGTGCCTGCCAAGGCCCTGTGACTGGCAAACTTCCAGACCTTAGGCATCTGCATACTCCTTCTCAGAAGATAAGGTACATTTCTTTCTGAGTCACATCAGTCCTAGCAAGATCAACTGCCCTGGGTAATGTCTAAATACACAATGAAAAGTTCCAGACCAGTTGGTCTATCTCAGCCCTATGTCTCTGTTTTATCAGTCATAAATCCCACAGCTTCTTCATGAACCCTAACCTTCTTACCTCACCAGCAACTGTTACTCCAGAGGGGAAAGTTCCTGTCTTACCTTAAAGAGAAGAATTCAGATGGGAGACAAAAGTGTTGTGTAGTGAAAAATTAAAAATGTTATTAGCAAAGCAAAAGTGCACCTCCAAGAGTGGGAGTCAGGCTGATCCAAGAGAAGATGGCAGCCTGGGTCTTCCTTGGTCCCCTGTCTTGCACCCTTGCTTAGGGGTGGTCTCTTGATTGATTGATGACTCTTGCCCCCTGGAGTGCTTAGTCATGCCCATTCCCCTCTGCACATGTCCTTACCCATAATGCACACAGAAAAGCCCAAAGTCGGGGGTTGTTAAATAGCAATGCTAATTATATTACAATGAGCACTGGGTCATGTCTGGTTAGGTCCTTGTGGCTACCATGCTGTCATAGCCATCCAGTCCCAGCCAGCTTCTTGCCGGCACTCATTTAGAGGAAGTAAAGCCCCTTATGCTGAAGGTGGGTATATCACCATCTTCCGGACCTACCTACCTCTGATCCTCCTTATCTGCCTGGTGCCCCAGCTTGTCTATCTGCCTAACACAAAACTTGTGCATGAACTGATCACACAGCTCCCAGTCCATTGTGTTCACCGACTCCTCCCCCAATGAAAGAACTTGCATCTTGATCCCGGCGCTCACATGGGCAACTCTCATCTGTGTGGCTGCTGTTGTCTATGTCAATGCACTTAAACTCTTCTTCTATTTTCACTCTTTGCCTTTGGTAAATTCTTTACTACCCATGACATCAGCCTGCCTTGTCCCATGACAGTCAGAACATCAAAAGATCACTATGATTTAAAGAAACCAGACATCTCAAGTTAATGTATTTATCCTTTCTTTGTGTATGGGAAGATTCAAGACTCTGGGCTCATTGAAGTCATTCCTTTGATATGCACTTTAACTATCTAGCACCAGTATCTTGCTTTTTCCTCCCCCCCCCCCCATCCTGGATACCCTCAGGGTGCACAGTCAGGGTGGATGCAGTGGTTGATGGCTTGATGGCTGCATCATCCTTTGCTTACTGATAAAGCACCTGTCATTCTTCCTCCACACTATCAAGGAAGCAATGAAGTAGTAAGATTAAGTTAACAAAAGGAGAAACCCCTGACGGAGTTAGGTTTTGAACTGGAGAGAGAGAAGGAAAATTATGACTAACCCTGTGTGTTGGACTGCATGCCATGTGAGAATTCCTATAACCTAATACTCCGATAAATTTCGGGTTTCGAATTATGACTTTGCCGTTGCCTAGGGGTTTAAATCAGACACTAGAGAATGTGACTGGCTCAAATAATCTTATACTCACAGCTACTTAAACTTTTAGACAAAATAAAATAAGTACCATGGGTATTTCCGACTCCAACAGGGCTCAGCTTTAGCTGCAATGTGGTTGCTTGGCTGGAATGCTGTATCTCCAATGGAGAAGAACGTCACAGCACTTCATGAATTAACCAGGTACAGATGCATAATCTCCAATCTAATATTGGAGACAAATGAAGTGAAGGGACTCAGTGATACCATAAAAATTATAAGAGGTAGGATTGCATGTCAAGGAATTCTTTTTTTTTTAACATTTTTTATTGATTTATAATCATTTTACAGTGTTGTGTCAAATTCCAGTGTTCAGCACAATTTTTCAGTCATTCATGGACATATACACACTCATTGTCACATTTTTTTCTCTGTGATTTATCATAACATTTTGTGTATATTTCCCTGTGCTATACAGTGTAATCTTGTTTATCTAAAGGAATTCTTTTATTGTGATCATTCAGAACATTATGTAAAACCTTACCACAACTCCTTCTCCATTTCATTCATGATCTGGGTGCACTTTAGAAGATTTTTTTTTAAGTGTATTCTATGAGTTGGCTGACAAATACCTTGCTGATGTTACAGATTCAGAGTTTCCCACAGGTAGATGAACCTCCACACCTCGTAACTAGTTGGGACAGTCCCATTTTACAACTCTTGTCTTGTCACATCAAGCTTAGAATTTGTTAGTTTTTTTGTTTTTTATGTTTAACAAAGTACAAATGCAAGTGTAAATGCAATAGTATTAACTGAGGCTTGTAAACTTAGCAATAATTAAATAATAAATAATAAACCCCCACTTTGGGCTTTCAACTTCTGCCATGGTCTTACTGATAATGTGAGGCATTTGCATCCTGAATGAATTTGTCAGTCTTATAACTGGTCAAAGCTAAAAGCTAAACAGGAATTATCGACTCTCCTTTCTCTAACCCTTTCCAGATGCAACATAACTAGCATCTCTCTTTCAAGAATGACATAAAAAATTCTTGCTCATAAAGTAATTTTGGAACCAAACAAGTCACTGCACCCCTTTTCCAAATACAAAGACCACGCTGTGTCTCCCGCCCTTCATTTATAGAAAAGCTGAAGTCTCCCAGGCCTCCCTGAGTCATTACAGAGCAAGGTTGAGCACTTAATGATAAGGCAATAGAGCCACAGACTTAGTGTCTGATGCAGATTCCTGAGTCATTTTGTAGACACTATACCTGCCACCAAAAAAATTAAAGAATAAAATACTGCCATTTGCTGCAACATGGGTGGACCTGGAGATGGTCATTGTAAGTGAAGTCAGCCAGAAAGAGAAAGAAAAATACCATATGACATCACTCATATGTGGAATCAAAAAAAAAAAAAGACACAGGAGGGGAGGTTATAGCTCAGTGACAGAGCGCAATAGACTGCATGCTTAGCATGTATGAGGTCCTGGGTTCAATCCCCAGTACCTTCATTCAAATAAAGAAAGAAAGAAATAAACCTAATTCCCTCTCATCCAAAAAACAAACAAAAACCACTTAGAATAAAAAAAGACAAATGAATTGATTTACAAAACAGAAATAGACTCACAGACATAGAAAACAAACTTCTGGTTACTGAGGGGTAGAGGATAGGAAAGGATAAATCTGCAGATACCAACTACTATATATAAAATAGATAAACAACAGGTTTATACTGTAGGGCACAGGGAACTATATTCAATGTCTTGTAGTAACCTACAATGAAAAAGAATATGAAAATAAATACCTGTATGTTTATATATGGCTGAGACTCTATGCTGTACATCAGAAATTGACACAATATTGTAAACTGACTATACTTCAATAAAATTTGTTTTAAAAAAGTTGACTACCTGATGAACAGACTGCAGCCATGACATAAACAGTTCCATCTTGAGCAAGACTCAGTCTATGGCCAGCACAATTCCCAGAACTGACCTCAAGAGAAAGGAATTAACACTACTGCTCATAATAAACTATATCTGTGTGAGTATTGGAATAATTGTAGTTTGCTCTGCCCGTATATGTAAATAGGCAACTAAAACTGTCAGCAAAGGGATGATGCAGACCCACGTCAACATCTTCCACTCTGAGAAGATGGACCCCTATGTGAACATGAAGGATTTACACAAGACAGACCTTTGTGATCCCATAGAAATGGAATAATATCTGACAAATGGGGATTTGTAAGCAGTGACGTTACCCCTTTCCTGTTTATTGCTACTCGCTTATACCTTCATCAGATGCTTCATCACTAAGTAACATTTAAGCTAACTCCTGACTTCTGCTCTACTGAATGCACACAGTGCTCTGCCTAATGTGTTGATTCCCTTCATGGATTAAAAGTAATAAAAAATGAAGAATTAAGTAGTTAAAGAATGTCTGACTCTCTATGCCCACCTTCCCCTTTAGTAAATGTGCAGCTGGACTCCTCGGGCAAGGGAGCATCCAATTGCAGGAAGACTGTGTGGGCAAGTCAGGGAAGACAGAGGAAGATCAGAAGTCAGCAGGTCTGTACACAATGGAAAAATGACAAAGAATCTGACCTCCTACCTTAACGATTAAATGAGATTGTTTCTTCTTTTTCTGCTTAAAAATTATGGCTGAGCAGAATCTTTGGAGTCGGTCTCTGGACACAAGTCCACCTTCTCCCCAGATTGCCAGCTTTTCTGAATAAACTACCTTTTCTTTCTACTGACACTTGTGTCTCAATTATTGGTTTTTGAGTGGTGAGCAGCCCAATGAGTTCAGTAAACAATTCTGCTCAGATATGAGCCAATTTGTCCACAGCTAAGTTCCTGTATTCTCAGGGGTAGTGGGAGAAGGATTTAGGATAGACCAGTGCAGAAAAATTCTGTACCAACCAGCAAGTGCATGGCCTCTGATTTAGCATTTGAAATACATGAGAACACCAGGCCCAGAGTTGAGAGGGTGGGGAAAACATTAGGAATTATGAACTAGATGTATATGGAATATATTTGGGAAATAGGGCTCCAGTAGTCTTGTTTAGGAATCTCTGAAAACCTAAATATTTAAAACCTGAATATTGTTGCCTTGGGGCTTTTGTCTTTTACTGAATAATAATTTTTTTAATGTTACAATAAATCTTTTAGGTAGTAATATATTAAATATGATTATACAAGTTTAATGAAAAATAACATACAGAATTTGTTTCTTAAGAATGGTAAAGATAAATGAGTAACTGTCTCCAAATGTATGCTAAAATTGATGATCCACCATGGGCACTAAAGTGACACCACTGATCACAAGAAAATTACAAGAACAAAAATGCTAAAATGATAATATTAGCATCTAATTCCTGTTAAACATTATTTTAAGATGGTTGTACTCAAAGGATTTAACACATGCAGCTACAGAAGGTGCATATAGGGAAATCATGACTTTTCATTGAGATCAAATGATTGTTCTTCTAAATCAATTCTACCTATTTTGATTAAAAGTGTTTTTTTTGAATTTACAAAATGAAAAATGATTGCTACTAAGCTGTTAACTTCATGAGCAGAAGACTAACTTTGCAAGTAGTTAAATATGCTAGACTTGTACCCATATTATCACATAGTTAAATAGAAAATTACTGATTTCTAATATTGGCTAGATTTTATACTTTGAAAGTCAATGCAGTTAATACAATATTCAGATATCATGGTGATACTACAATTACAAAATTATGAATTTTGACAATGAAGATAAAATTATCTTTACAATGATTATATGAATACATATTTTAGAGAAGTATATTATAATAGTGAAAGCAATGATACCACTGAATTAAGTATTCTCAGAGCAGAAACTCAAAATTGATTATGAATATATAATACATAATCATATCCAAATAAACTTTGATAGTCTACCTTAATATTTACTGGAATTCTACTTCAATTAAAATCAAAGCTTGAGGTTGTCAAAAGTTATAAAAGCTGCTATTTACATAAAGAAACAGAACACAATATTTTCTGTCAAGTATGATGCAGAATCCCCAAATAGTCAGATAGTATACAATTTTTTGCTTCACAATCGTCTCTCAGATTATAGAAAAGTATGAGCACTTGAAAAAGTACTTTGCAAATTCACCTAAATATCACAGAGTGGAATGATCTCCTTTGGGCCTGTATGGGTTCTCTTTGGAACGTCATTATTTTAATCTACTGGGTACATTATATTAAAATGTTACATTTAACCATTGGTATTATGTCCAGAATTCCTTTACTTTTAAGTAATGAGATGTCAAAAGTAGTTGATTAAAGGGATACCAGTATTACTCTCATCCTATTGCCATTTCATAGACTTTCAGCCAAGACTCTTGGGTCTTTGTAGGTTCCAAGAATTTAAAATTTTGCTATAAAAAATCAAAGAAAGAATTTATTCATCTCTCCTTTTCTCAGAAGTCTTCCATATATTCATATTTTAATTATTCTCTTTTTCACTCAGTGAAATAATTTTTAAGCATAGATTATTCTTTTCAAATGCAACACTCTTCTCATAAAAAGAAAGCTTTATTCATAATCATAGGAGCAGTTCCCTTATCTTGGCTGGTAAACTAGGTTTCCTCAGCTAATACCCCAGTGATTGAGTGGCTGCCAAGGTGATTTTGTGATATGATCTCCTCCATCACCAGGGTGTGCCAGCGTACGTACACTGCCCTGAAGAGCCTTCGAACCAGCAGGTACACAGATGTGAGAGTGTAGTGCCCAGCTACAGCATCTGGTGCCCACTGATCCATAACGTTCCTTACATGTATATCTGGAACCACTCTACTAGTCAGTAAAGGCTAGATTATAATCATTAATATATGAGTTGCATTTTTTTAATCCTGGAAAACCTAAGATTAAAAAATTCACCCTGACAAACCAGAATCCCCAGTCATCCTCATCTGCTAGGATCCATGCTGAGCTGCACAGACCCTGATGTATCAAGTTCTCTCATGTCTCAGAGAGAGTAATTGATGAGCATTAAAAAAAACAAACTATAAAAGAAGTTTTCTCTTTCATTCATTTACTTACTTAGTCATCCGGCCAACAAATTCTATAAAGTGCCCAAGAATGTCATCCATTGGGTGTTGCATTGAGTAAGACAGATATGGTTTCTACCCTTCCTATTTAGTGACTAGAGAAAAGCTAGTAAACCTCTATCACAAAAAAAGCTTGAAGAGTGATGACAGAGAATACAAATACCTAGGCAGGGGTCCATGGCGGGGTGACCTCTCCAACACGAAGCAATGGTAAGGGTTACACGGTGGGGAAGTGGGGAAGTGATGTGAAACTGTTTACATTTTAAAAAACATTCCATATCACTGTGTGGAGAATTAACTGAGGAAGAGCCCGGACAAGGGAACAAAATAGATACTTAATAGCCTGAGCCCATAGAGTGGCGTATCCTGTCCATCTAACAACACAAAAGGAGTCTAATCTATTTAAAACTGAGAATTATTATTCTATTTGGAAACATGCATGATTAATTGCGTATTTTTATATCGGGTAATATATTAAAATTGAAAGTAATTCACTTTTTTGTATTTTTACTTATTTATATAAAGAGATCTTTGTCACAATATAAGCCTTGGAAATATGAGATGTGATTTTTTTTCTCTTGCAAAAGCTTTGTAATTCAAACACATCTGATTTATATTGATTTTAAATTTAGCACTGAGAGAAAACACTTACATGCTCTATAACATTCTTAAGCATCTCAAATAAAATTAGAAGATGAATTGGTATTGTTTTTATAGTTGCAAATTAGATGGCTCACCAGGTAGGAAAAATGACACCATGATGATTGGCTAGTTTATAACTTGAATTGTAAGTTAGGCATCATGATGCGTTTCCTGTCACAAAATTTGTGGTCTAGCATTAGATTATGTACTCTTATCTGGTGCTCGATTAGACAACAAAGTACTGAGTCATTTAGTGAGTAAAATTCAAGAAGCAGCAGCTGGCTTTTCCCCAAATTATGGTGGTTGTGTACCATGCTGTATCTCTCTTTATAGAACCTTCTGTTTCATAACCTGCTCATTACAAACCATGTAGCTCTTAATTTCCCCATTTTTACATCCTCACACTGCTTTGAATTGCATGTTACAAGACCCATTATGTTCTAGAATAGAAGATTGCTAATAGACATGGGTGTTTATGAAACCTTCTTTTGCTGAAAGAAATGAGGTCCAGGGGCAGTGGTCAGAAGTCAATTAGAAGCACTTTATCTATTTTGAGTCCTAAATCTCTAAGTCAGGTTGTCATGAGAACATCTTAGGTTTATGTACTGTTGAGTTTTGAAGACGGTATTATTTTCTCAGACAACTGCATATATTTATGTTCAATGGTTTTATGGGCAAATGTCTTCCTTCATGGATAGTCACACATATTTATCACGTTCTCACTGGATGCCAAGGGCACTACATATGGTACTGATGGGAAATCTCCAAAATATTGGACTTGGCCCGTGATGGCAAATATCTGTACTTTTGGTAGAAATAACTCTTCGCATACATAAAATAGCAATGTATTTTTGTGTGTATTGTATATTTGTTCATATTGTATTTGGAATAATGTATATTTGTTTATTGCTGTCTTCCTCACTAGATTATAAATTCCATGAAAATAGTGGCCATGATTCTTTTTATAAACCATGAACCCCACGTCTATAAGCACTATTTGTGTTCAGCATAAAATGGGCATCCTAAAATTGGGCTGGATGCTTAAGGAATGGAATTTGGAGAACTTAGAGTAAAGTAATACATTTAAAGAATACATTTTAACATATTATCGAAACCCGGAACCTACAAGAAACCAGTTAATGGGAGTTCAGTTATTTAAATCTGAGATTAGAACAAATGCAGAAGGAAATGTTCTGCTACAGATACACAAACCAATTTTTCAATTCAAATCGTTGTGGGACAGGAACTGTAAGACACAAAAAAGAGAAGAATAAAGCACTGAGCAGTGCAGGAAGAAATGTTAAAAATAAAAAATAATACATTAACAGAACATTGAAAAGTCTCAGTAATGGTAGGATAAAATTTTATATAGATTTTCAGTCAAGAAAAAGGGGAAATTGCTACTAAAATCCCGATGTAAGTTACATATGCTTAGGTGAGAAAATTATGTGATGTATATTCTAGCACTGAAATAAAACTTCTTTTTTTTTCTTTTGTATGCAAATATCTCTATTTAAGAAATATCTCCAGTTACTGTTCAGATAGATATTTAAACCAAATGGAAATTTCCCACCAGTATTTTTGGACCTAGAGTAAATAATCGTAAATTCAGCAATATCGTACGACATAACCTACTATCCCAACGTCAACAGCATTCCAGACTTTAATGAAAAATGACCTTCAATCACAGTTCACTCTCGATTGTGGTGGTGATGACATGGCTATTGGAAAACTAGGTTCTGAGTCACCCAGGAGTGCACTGTGTATCCATGAGATGCTGGGTACTTAACACTTGGCAAAGAACAGTGATATGACAAGAAACAACTTGAATGAGCAATAAGAGGGGAAGTAATAATAATGCTGGGTCAGACTAGCCTTGAGTTGATACCCGGTGGTCAGTTGCATCCCTCACCAGCATGGTTATTTGGGGGAAAGAACGTAGGAAGAATGTGGTAGACTAGACAGTGGTCCCCCCCTCCACCCCCACTCCACGTCCGAATGTCTCCTAATCTCTGCTACCTGTGAAACTGTAACTTCGCATGGTGAAAGGAACCTTGCAGATATGATTAAATTAAGAATTTTGAGATTGGAAGATTATTATGGATTATCTGGGTGGACCAAATGCAATCAATCAGGAGGCCTCTAATAAGAGGCAGTTAGATGTTCATAATCAGAGTCAGAAGAGGAGACATGCGGATAAAAGCAAAAGTCAGAGACAGAGACAGTGATTGGAAGCTGTTACACTGTGGGCTTTGAAGACGGAAGGAGGGACCAAAAGGTGAGGAATGTGGGTGCTACTACACACTGGAAAAGGCAAGGAAACAGACTGTCCTTCAGAGCTTCCAGAAGGAATAACAGAGTTGGAGCGATAAGGCAATATACCCTGAACTGCTCACTGTCACAGGAGAGGGATGAGAGGAAGAGAACTCAAAGTGGTAGAGCTAAACAAAGAAACTCCTGTGCTATTAAAGCATCACAAAGACTTAGCAGGAGTTCTGCAGTGAAATCTTCATGTCTTGGCTTCAATATGTAACATGCATTTGATATGAGCGGGAATATTTAACCTCACTGAATGTTAGTTTTACCATTTATTAAATGGGATTGATAATAGTATCTACCTCACTAGGTTTATCTGAATAATAATAGATAATAATAATTGTAAAGTGGTTAGCGTTGTGGTAGGCACAAACATTGTAATAAAATAATGAGGATCATTTCAGAGTATGAGATTAACAGATGCACACGACCATATATAAAATAGATAAACAAGGATTTACTGTACAGCACAGAGAACTATATTCAATATCTTGTAATAACTTAAAATGGAAAATTATATATATATACACATATATCGAGATAATGAAGATGATAATAGATGCGATAGAAAGTAAAATTATCCCTTTTTTTGGTCATTATCCCTTTTTTTTCTGTTTAAAGAGATAGTCTTTTCACAAAAAGAATGTTTAAATTGTGTCATTAAGGCATAAAAATTCTAGCCATAATGCTAATTCACCTCCTTTTAAAACATTCAGACTTGTATCCTGCACTCATTCAACAAATATTTACCAGGAAAAAGAATCAAATATTTACCAAACATTTAATAAACGCCAGATACTATGTTAGACAGATCCTGTCTTTAAGATGCTTATACTCTGGAGAAGAAATTTATTCATGAATAATTGTTGCAACAGTGGTCTAAAAAGTACAGGTTAATGGCATTATGACTGTCATGAAGAAACTGAATAGAGAGACAAGAATTAGCAACAAAAGATGCGAGATGTGGGTGGTGACATGTCAGAGGTCTTGGAAACCACATTCACGTTTTCCTTTTAACCTCAGAGACAGGACTTAAGAAGCGAAGTGACATATCAAATTTGTAATAACTTTGGCTCTGGGGGGAGCTGCTATTGAAATTCTAGGTGAGGGAGTGAGATACTGATGCTTTGAACTGGGCGTGGTGGCCATGGGAACAGACAAAAGTTAGACGAGCAGGGGGAGGAGGAGGGAGCGTCAGGGTTCTTCTTCCCCCAAGCAACTGAGAAGAGAAAACATGGAGGAAACAAAAGGTAAATGATTACACGTTTAAACTTCTCTGTTTAAGGGTCCTGAGTGCTATCTAGGGGGAATGTGTCAAGTTGAACACATATCTAGAGCTCAGGAGGATACCCGAGTAGCAAATATAACTTATTTGATCTCAACAGAAAAATAAAATAAACGTAAAGTTGAAGCCAGACTTCGGATTTGCTCTGTCAGGAAGGGAATGTAGAATTAAATGAAATCAAGGTTGAGATCTGTACTCTGAGACCCTTCAATAGTTAGCGTTTTCCTAAATGAAGTGTTAGAATGTGTGGAACCCAAAAGGGGCACTTGGAAGACCTGTAATTGGAATATGAGAAGATGCTGGAGAGCCTAAGTTCTTGGCAATCCAAATGAAGACAAATGTGTAAGTAAAGATGTGTGGTCCAAAGAGTTAAGTAAAAGATAAAGATGTTAATTGAACAGAAGTTAGAGTAAATGAGGAAAAAACGTACTGGAATTTTAGATGGATTAAACAGCGGGTACAAAATCTTTATGACGTTTAGGTTACAACACATGGGGTGGCAAAACGGGACCAGAAGAAAGAACTGGAAAAGAGGCTGGAGGTGTAACCAACAGCCCACGTGCTGGCACAGTGGCTTTTTAAATATCAAATATGATGAAATTGTTAATGTTGCGTGTGTCCCAATTATATCTCCATTTTAGAAAGATTACCCTGATTATTATGACAATATTTTGGAAAATAGTTTGCAGTGAGAAAGGGTGAGTTCTAAGCCAATTTCAGTAAATCAGGCAGTAGTTTAAAAGGCACAAAATAAGTCAAACTTGTAAGAGAGGATGAGGAGGGTCAGACTGGAGAGTTAACACTTCTCAACCTGGTGAAGGACTGACTGAGAGAAGGAGGCAAAGGAGGCAGGGCTGTCAGCGTTGAGTCTTGCATTTCAACTTGGTACAAATGAGGGTGGACCATCACCAGTCACCAAGATATGAAGCAGAGAAGAATATTGTTCATCCAATTTTTGAGCTGCCGTGATGTTCGAGGCACCGGGGATACAACTAGTGAATACAACAGGCAAAATTACTAACTTTATGTTTACATAGGATGGACAAGAAGAGAGTATCATTTTGTTTGCCTCCTGTTGATAAAATAACGTCTCCACTTTGGTTAAACAAAATGAATGGCTCTTTGGGAGAGAGGTTTGAAATGGAGAAGTTCTCTTACACAGTTCAAAATTTTAGATGCAGCTTTTGCGGAATAATTGCAAGGAAATCAACATTAAATAAGTTAATAACTGAAAAAATGGATGTTATTATATGGAATAATCCAAATATTCTGAAGCTACTGAGATAGGAAGCAAAGGGGCAGGGCACAGCCATTCAAGGAATTACACAGCAATTAACACAAAGATGGCAGAAAATTCAATTCCCAGAAGACCTTGAAGCCCAAGATGGCAGGAGATTTGACTTCCAGTAGGCCTTGAGCTTCATTATAGGCTCATTGTAATATATTAGTAGAGTGAATGACATTCCCACAGGCACCGTGACAGTTCCAAGGCTGACCCCATAAAAGTTCAAAAAATGGGCAGTGGCACAGTTTGTAGGAATCCCCACCCCTTCCCCAACGTAGTTGGAATAACCCTCCTACTTGTTAGCCTGTGAAGTTACTGAGCCCATAAACACTAACAGCCCCGCACGTCCTGGGCATTCTCTCTTCCGAGTGAGATGGATGGCGCTGTGCCCATGGAGTGTGTATCTACTTTTACTTTGAACAAAGCACACAACCTGCACACCCTGTGGCCTTTCTCTTGCCCTCTGAGACAGCCTGCATTGTTTATGGAGTAGGTATCTCTCTGAATAAATCTATTTTAACTCAACTGTGACTCGCCCTTGAATTCTTTTCTGAGCAAATTTAAGGAGCACACTTGGTGGGGCGTGTCCCAGGGACTCAACTGAGACCTGAAACACAGCCATTCTCTCCTGCCCTGTTCTCCTGTATCACTACCTCAGGCATGACATCTGCCTTAAATATGCATTGTATTCCACCTGCCTTGCCCGTACACACAAGTGAATGGCCAATAATCGTAAACCAGATGTATTTCAGCTCCGTCATGATATTCATGAAGGACTCTCTCCCATTGCACTTCACTTTCCTCCTGGTTCTTTATACTCCAGGTTGGTCTCTCCTTCTACTTCTGATTTTTGTCCTTAGGGCTTTGCATTGGCATTGGCTTACTCTGTCTTTTATTCTCAATGTTTTGACACCTGCACAGTCTGAGTCAGTTTCACCAGGCCAGCTCCTACGGCAGCTACTGTACTCTCACTGTGCCCTTTTAAGGCCAAACCTCAAGAATTTCAGGTTGCACTGTCTTTAATCCTTAGCTAAGGATACTTTGGGCAAGTCGTGTCTGAGTAAATCACAAAGGACATTTTCTTCTTTACTCCAGCACTGGTCAAATATTTATTAGCATAGTGGGTTTCATTTGACATTCCTAACTAAATCATGATGGAGAGAATTTGGGTACAGACCAAAGAGAAGTAATAAAAATGATTAACAACCAAAGAAATGAGCAGTAGGAGAAAAGGCTAAAGAAACCAGATTGGTAAGGTCTAGAGACAAGAATGTTAACGCTCGGGGGCAGGGACGTAAGGCCATCAATAATGGGGGAAACCAGTGTTCTTTCCAGGAAGTAACAGTGCGGGTAGAATTCATAGCAAAGTATTTGGCCTGAGAAAGGATTTAATGGATTGTGAGGGTTACTTCTTTTCTCTGTTGCTTCTCAGTGATGCTGTGATCCTTTCCCTATTAAGGGCATACATCTTTACAGACAATTCTTCTGCAATGTGTAAACAAAGGCAAAGAGGATTATACGGAGTATTTGGAACCTCTGATAGCATGTTAAAAAGGACGTTCACAGCTCGCTATCTGCAAGTATCCATAATGTTTCACTACATAAATGTGATTTGGCAACTGATATAGGCGGAAAATATTCTCTCAATTAAAAAAAAAAAAGTTTGACCATTCTTATTTAAATATCTTGGGATTCTAATCACCTCGAAACTATCATTATGCTACAAAGGCCATAAACTTCTTGACTTTTAAAATGTCTCTCATGCATTCTTAACCTTAGGGAGAAATTCCACTGGTATCAGGTAGCAGAATGTTTGAAAAAAAGCAACAAAGGAAAACTCAAACCTAAAATGTATCTGTTTTTTTCTTCTATAACATTATGAAAAAATATTCAACCAAATTTTGTTTTTGTCCTGATCCTTTTATTGAAATGTAGGCATTTCATTGTATATAGTATCTACATTTAAAGAAAACATATCAATATTTTTGCAATCACAGGTACAATCTTAGTACCACACATTAAAATATTTAAGAGAGCCATTTGTACTCATAGAAGCAAAGAAGAATATTAAACAGTTTACGTACTGATTTTGGAAATTACTGTAATTCTATACTCAACATATTCATGGTGCATTGATGCCATTTCTGAACACATAATTATGGCTATTTGTAAGTTTTTTCTAACAGACCGATTAATATTTTTATTTTCTTTACAAAGTACTTCTTTAAGGCTGTTGCATGAATTTTGTACTGGGCTATGGAATCAGAGGTCACGTGAATGTTGAGCACGCCTGTGATTCATTCTGCACTCAAATTCACTTCACTGCAGTCAAGGTAACAGAACAATACTCACAGTACTCAAGAAAGCACTGTGCAAAATCAGCTAGTCAGAAATTCCGCATGATATTATCAGCATCTTTTGAAGTGCCTCTCTCCATATTACCACCGTGTAGCAAAGCTGGCATTAATCCACTAAGAATGCTGGTCTCATTGCACAAGAGTCTTAGCCCTGAGGAGTTAGAAACAGAAATCTGCCCCCTTTAAAGATTTAATAAAGATGTTTATAAACTGTAATTTCATAAAACCAATGCTTAACAATATCAGATTCAAGAAAAATTATCCTCCTTACAAAGGCCATTGTCTCTTGGATGACCTTAGGTGGAAAATGGCAGCACCTATTGATACTGGAAAATGCAAGCTTGGTGTCCATATGTATTTTCTCCAGGTGACAAGATCCCTGATTTATTAGTGAGCCTTTTTGGTATAAGTATTTGTCCCATCAGTGAGCTCTCTTATAAGCTCTCAGGTTCTCTGTGTCCTTTGTGAACCAACTTTGAGTAAGAGAATAACAAAAAGAAACATAAAGGGAAGCAAACCCATTGAAAAATTATGTTTTAAGTGCTTAATATGCAAACATTGGATTAGTTAATGAGATAATACAATGCAAAAAGTAAAAATACAATAAAAAAATAAAAATATTACTAAGGACTACACTGAGGAGTGTACACAAGTTGGGAAAATAAAATATGCACAAATGAACCAATCAGTTACTGAACATTTGCTGAACACCTACTGTTTGCAAGGCAGTGAGGTAGAGAAATCATCTCCATTTTCTCATTGAAGTTTTGCAATAACATTTTGGAGTATTTTTTATTGTTGCCATTTTGAAGATTGAAAAGGCTCAGGCTAACTTTTTTAAGATCACAGAACCAATAATTAGTGAATTTGGTTTTTAAGCACATTTGTGTCCAGTGTCTGGGCTCTCTTTGGAAAACTATGCAGGTCTCCCTTACTAATTAAGCAATGAACATTATTGGAAATTATATAAAAGGAAGAGACAGCCTTCTGCTAGTAGATGAGTTCAACTCATCTTACTCCTAGGTTTTATTTCCCTATCTTCTTAATGACAGGATTGTTGCTAGGTGTCCATGATGTTTCCTTTCTTTTCTAGAATTTAGGAATTCTACAATTCTCCAGTCCACATATAGACAGAATTGACTGGCATAGTGTTTCTCACAGAAGCAAGAGCCAAGCTTATTCTTGAAACATGGGAGTACCAGGACTGGGTAAGAAAAAGCCAATGGAATATTTTTTTCTGGTTTGGGGGAGAGAAAGGATTCAAGTTCAGCAGCAAGAAGGTGTGGGAAAGAGGTATATGTAACTTGAAGAGTGTGTGTTTGTTTGGGCAGAAGCTAATGCAGGTGGCTAATGTGCAGTCACACTTCAGACAGGTTTGGAAGCCAAATTGAGTAGTCCTAATATGAAACAAAAAAATGTGAGTAAGGGGTTCAGCATTTTAGAAGAAGCCTACAGTGAAATGGAGAGCATTTGAGACAGTTATTCCTAAATCAAGGAGAAGGAAGAAGAGAAATGAATATAAGGCCCTTAGATTTTATAAATAGAAATCAGTAGTGCCTCAAAGTTATTCCTCAGAACTCGGTTCTCTGCATTCTCATACAGCTGTGGATGTTTTTAGTGCAGTATAGTTAATTTACAATGTGATGTTAGTTTCTGGTGTACAGCATAGTGATTCAGTTATACATTTTACATATATATATATTCACATTGTTTTTCAAGATAGGTTATTACAAGATATTGGATATAGTTCCCTGTGCTATGCAGTATGACTTGGTGTTTCTCTGTTTCATATATGATAGTGAGTATCTGCAAATTCCAAACTCCCAATTTATCCCTCCCCACCCCCTTTCTCCCACATCAAACAAACATCTAAGTTTGTTTTCTATGTCTGTAAGTCTGTTTCTTTTTGTAAATATATTTATTTGTGTCTTTTTTTTTAGATTCCACATACAAGTGATATCATATGGTGTTTTTCTTTCTCTTTCTGGCTTACTTCACTTAGTAGGTAAATCTCCAGGTCCATCCATATTGCTGCAAATGGCATTATTTAAATCTATTTTATGGCTGAGATCTTCTTTATCCAGTCATCTGTTGATGGACATTTAGATTGTCTCCATGTCTTGCCTATTGAAATAGTCCTGCTGTGAACATTGGGGTGCATTATCTTTTTGAATTAGAGTTTCCTCCAGATACATGCTCAGGAATGAGATTGCTAGATCATACAGTAAGTCTATTTTTAGCTTTTTAAGCAATCTCCATACTGCTTTCTGTTATGCCTGCACCAAATTACATTCCCACCAACAGCATAGGAGGGTTATAATTGTGTTTTTTATGTCTTGCTCCATTTACTAGCCATACATATGGTGTAAAATGTAACTAGCCTTCCTTCAAGATTCTATTTCTGATTTTTTTTTGTCTAACCCAGGTGCAACCTGTATTTATAGTCCATTTCCCCCTATTGCTTCAGATCACTATTCAAGTTTTCAACAGTCACTTTCTCATGGATGCTGACTTCCCTCCAGCCTTCTTCAACATCTTCAGGTGATTTGTAAACTTTCCACATCCTAGTCGCTAATGAAAATTCTAACCACTGCTGTATTCACAACTCCCCTCTATTAATCATGTTTTGCTTTATATCCCCATGGACAGAGATCCTTTGAACAAACAGTTGTGATTGTCACTCTGCCTAATCATGTACCATCCTAATAGCTGTGTCATTTCAAACTGATAAATGCTGATAACATATGAGGCAATTAAACATTTTCCTATGCCAAAATCAATCAATGTCGTGTCTTAACCTTAGCATATGTACAATTATCCCACATATGATTATTTGAGAACCTCTTCCTGTTTTAAATTTGACAATTTGCAATTTGTATCTCACATATACTTAAGAAAAAATAGTTATTGAATCAAAGTTTGTATTTTATATGCATTTAAGAAAAATAGTTTAGCAGCTATGAAACTATTTGACATGATATCTTGTTTTGCACAAGTGAATTTCATTTAGACTATGTTTTTCATTATTTTCCTGGATTTTTCAAGTAGGCTCAGATAATGACAATAGCATGTCACTCTCCATAAACTACCCTGAAAGCAGATGACTTCTCTCTTCTCTTGAGATAGTCACTGCATAATGCAGAAGGTGACAGAAATAATTAAAATGAATGACTCTCTATCCAATCAAATGAAATTGATCTTCTGGAATTTTGATATTTTTCCTATGCCGTTCATGATTTTTGTAAGAGCAAATGTGCATTCTCTCAACAGGAGTGAAAAGAAACTGCTATATGTCAGTTTAGAGTAACTAGTTGATAAAATAATGCAGGGGTTTCAAATCATTAACGGCTGTGTTCCTGCTGTTACACAAACACAGCTGAAACTTATGGCCCTAGATAGTGGCAATTTGATAATCTTACTAAACTGAAAGAAGTTCTGCCACTTTATGAGCACAAAACCAAATTCTTCTGAAAAATAATGTTGAGAAGCAAAAAAGAAAAATTTTGTAATTTAAATTATGTGCTACAGCTGTCTGCTTGCTGAGGCAAACATGTTTATCTGTAGCAACTTCAGTCGAGATGACCTAGGTACTTCCAGAGAATAAGTTATTTCATTGACTGGAATAAGATTTATTATCACTATTTTATTGATTGATAGGTTTTTGGGAAAAAGTTCCCTGTAACTACAATTTCCCAAGTTTTAGTTTTAGCCGTTGTCACTTACTTATTTATCTAATTGTCCAAAAAATGAGTTGATGTATATAACAACATTTCTTCAATGTGTGTGTGTTTAATATAGGATAACCATCTTAAGGTTACCGAGTTGGTGATTTATTTACCCATTTTCAAGATGCATCACTAAGGCATTTATGTACTGAGAGTTTGATAAAAAAATTAGAAAAGCTTGCAGATTCATGGAAGTATTCTAGAGCTGTCGTGTGACCCTATTTGATATTATTCCCATCTTCTCTAAGACTTAAAGATACACCCGTAAGGGAAAAATCTAAATCTTGAGAAGGGAGTGATTTCCAGCCAAAAAGTGAAGGCAACCGAACCGTTCTCTGGTTTTCTGAATTTCATGTCAGGTGATCTCAGGTGTCATGTGTAAAAATTACTTCTCCAATTTCAAGGAAGGATGTTGAATTTTTATCAGCATAGAAAATTGAACCTTATCCAAGTGTCCACCGCATATAGTCAGAAGGTGACATAGAGCCCATGAGCTGATTCATTTTCCCCAGATTGGTGGCACTTCTCTGATTAGATACATGTGCCCATCAAACACCGTCAGCCTATGTAAGGTGTGTGTATAATTAGGAGAGCCTCATCAGAGGAAACATCTAGCCAAGGTCTTGACAAGATAAGAAATACACTCTCCCAGCTGTTTTCTGAAATCCCACCAAGTTTTCAGTTTCAGAAATGTTGCAAGAGTGTGGGTATGAGCCACTATTATAATACAGAGAATCTGCATGATGTCAACAGCATGATTGATGGCGATGAGTAATTGAGTTGCACTTTCTGAATTTCAGTGTGAAATGATGTAAAATAGCCTCCTGTAGTGTAAAATACCCTCTCATAAAAATATGTTGGTTCCTCATTTTAACAATTAGCAATAGGTACATTGAAGAGCTTGGTATCAGACTTGAGCTCAACGCCAGCGACTAAGTAAGCTATGTGACCATAGGAAACAAAATCATTCTCTTTTCTCATTTCCTTGGTTAAGTAGCAACTGCAAGGATTACATGACTCAGTGCTTGTAAAGTGATCCAGCACAGTGCCTGCCACCTCTGAACCACGCAGCAAATCTTAGCTCGTATCATCATTATACACATTAGTTCTTCTTCCTCAAAATACACTTTCAAAGGCTCCTTTATTCTGGTCTATAATTTTCCATTTCTGATTCACATGCCTTCAAATTTCTGTGACTTTTAGGGCAGCAGGATTTTGTTATTAAATTTGCCACCAGTGTGTTACAATAAAGACAATCAAAGTCACTCCTTACACTATTCAGTGATATACAGCATATTACCAAAATCATTGGTCTAGAATAGTGGTGTACATATTTTTTCTGTAAAAGTCCTTATAGTAAATATATCAAGTCTGGTGGGGAGGGGTCATACCATCTCTGTCACAACTTCACAAGTGTGATGTTGCAATTCAAGTGTAGCGGAGGACAATGTGTCATTGAATGGGCACAACTGTAGTAAGCCGACGGGAAGTCCTTGGAATGGAAGAAAAATTATTAAGATTGATTAACGAATCCAAATATATTATGTTTCCAACATCAGTTACAATAACAAAACCAGACAAAATAGACCAAATCATCAACTTTTTAAAAAATAACTTTATTGCCAATTATACATTTTTCAGGAAAATAAAATACATTCTAAGTAATTCAAACAGGAAGGGATTTAATACTGGAAAAAAGATACTTTAAAAAGGCTTTGAAAGGGAAACCAAGGTAAAATGCAGGAACCACGAAGTCATACAAAATAACTGTCAACCTCAGCTTCCTAGAGCATCTAACTAAGTAGCCTGAGTCACAGAGGGGTCACCTGGGAGCTGGCACCCGCCTGGCCTTCTGACCAAACCTGCATCCCTGCCTGGCGCTTCCCCAGCAGTTGCCTAATTCTTTTCTGCTGCCATCTTCCACATTTTAAGAAAATGCTTTTCATCAGGAGAATCAAAACCAGGTATCTGCTGCTAAAACAATATGGGAAATGTAGTTTCTGTGAGCCTCACTCCTAATATACAGAGATAATCTTAGAAGGATAACAAATGTTGCAGCACAGGAATAGGTAAGAGCTAGCCCCAGATTATCCATGGGTAAAATGAAGACAATGGGTTTTTAAGGTAATGTGTGCTCTAAAACCGGTAAGGTAGTGCCTTGAGAATTTAAAACTGGATTATAGAAACATGAAAAGTCATTTCAAGTTAGATAACAGCAAGACGAAATTGGAGCTGAGAATGATACATTTATTTCTACTGAAAAACAGGGAATAGATTTGTCATCACCAAGTGAACCACAACCCTTTGTTTTGTTTTTACATTTGAAATGGCCGTGGTTATGAGGAAGAAGACACACATCTTTAAAGGAATTGCTTCATGTTATAGACAAGAATAATTTTTCAAAGGCAAAAAAAAAAAGGTGGATTAACAGATCAATAAATTATAGTGTTCTGGGAGGAGAAGGACATAGAATTAATAGTTTCTTTGGACATGATTCCAGGAAGCTAAACAAGAGAGCTGAAGAGAGTTGGAGGAGGACGAATATGCAATACAAGAGAGCATTTTAAATTTCCCTGTTGTGGGCAAAGGGGCAACAGGGCAACAGGGCAACAGGGTGGGACTGTGCAGAAATACCCTGAAATGGACAGGGTGCTTTGCAGAACTGTCTGTTTGAAAGACTAAATAATCCATCAGTCCTTACCTCCCACTGGTTGAGGGCACCCCCAAGAGCATTAACTCCAGAATTCCCAGGCTCGAGTGCATGGGCCACGTTGGAGAAGGGTGCCTCCAGTGCCTGAGGTGGCATGCTGGGAGTTCGAGACAAGCCTGACTTGTTCCGCTTGCCCAGGAATATCAGTCACGGCCACTGCTGGGTCAGAGGTCAACCAAGGAGATTTGTCTCGGAGACATATAGGAGACTGCTACCATTTACCCCTCACACTGCTCAAACTCACTCATGGGGGAATGTTTACTGTACATATGTTTAGGTCGCACTCTAGGGTCCTCCTTCAGTGGTCTTCCCTTCGATCATCAATTTATGGATCTGAAAACTGGTGCAGATCTGGAAATGGAGTACAGACATCACCATTTTACACTAGGATATCAGATATTCATTAATGTTTGACAGTATAATAGATGAGAATTAATATCTCTGTGTAGTTTAAATTTTATTTTTCTTATAAGAGTATAATCTAGACTATTTTCATACATTTAAAGGCTAATTTTATAACTGTTTCTATCAGCATTTTGGTCATGGATTTTTCCCATTTTTTAAAAAAATGGACTTTTGGATTCCTTTGCCATCAAATTATATGGTGTTTTTTGTTTGTTTATTTTTGTTTTTGTTTTTATGTTGGAGAGATTACTGTTTTGTCTGTGATCTACATAGCAAATATATTCTCCTAATTTGTCACCTTTCTTTTGACCGCTTATGGTGTTTGTTGCCACAATACAAACACCTAAAAAAATAATGGAATTTGTTAGACTCTTTTTTCATTACATTTGGAATTTGAGGCACAGTTTTACAAGCTTTCCCAATACATTTGATAGTATTTGTGCACCGGACCTGTCTTGAATTAAGAGTAGTTAAAATCCACTTTTAATAGATTCTGTCAATTTCTCATCATATTTTCCATGGCATCTGTTTATGGAGAGCATTCTTCTTTATTCGGCCCATTGATCTTAATCATAATATATCCACTGTAAATATGGCCTTTCACATTATTAGGTAAATTTCTTTCTTTCATTTATTTCGGCCTCAAATTTCTCCTGTCTGAGAAAAGGATCACGGTCTATGCTTGTTTCTTGTCTCTATTTGCCCAGATGCCTTTACCTACAGAGCAACATCTCTGGCCTGGATTCCCAGCAGAGCAGCTGGAGCATCCTTGTAAAAGGGAAGTCATAGCATACTTCCTCTGCTCAAAGGATTGCAAGGGCTCTCCATGTCATTGGGAGGAAAACTCAAATTTCTTTAAATGGCCTGCAGTGTTCTAAGGGCTCTTGATCGCAGTGCCTCTCTGGCATCCCTTTGCTCTCCCTACTCGATCCACACCAGCCACCTTAATGTTCTTTGGAATTCCCAGCCACGCTCTCACCTCAGAGTCTTTACATCAGCTACTCCTCCCAGCTGAGACATGTCTCAAATATCTAAATGGCTAATTTCCTTGGTAACTTAAGCTCTTTGCACAAGAAATCGGAATCCTTAATTTTAAGTTGCAACATAACCTCAAGCTCTCTCGCCCTGCTCTACCCTCACTCACTTATGTTTGCTGTCACTGTACCTTTCCTACTAGAATGCCTGCACCATGAGAGCAAGGATCTTGTGTGATTTGTTTATCGATGTATCCTAAGAATCTAGGATGATGCCAGCACACAGTAGGGCTGGATAAATATGTGTCGGATAAAGGTTTTTGTTCTTCTCTAATCTTGCATTATACAGATATATTCTCTTCAATAATGGTAGAGTGATCTTTAAAAGTGTAATTGAACTGCACTGTATCTTTTGCTTAAAACCTTTTTAGTGACTTCCCATCACCTTCAAAATGAAACTTAAACTCCCCTCCCCTGAGGAGCAAGACCTTTTACACTTTCTTCCCAGACTCGAATCTTCCACAATTCCACTCACACATCCTGAATTTCAGCCACGATAAATCGCTTGCATTTCCCCTAATACACTGTTTGCTTACAACTCTGTCCCTGCCCTTAGGTAGGGTGGCTATACAATTTATCGTCCAAACCAGAAGACTTCTGAGAGTTAAAGTGGGTCTTATTAATAAGTGTGAAATGAGACTGTCCCAGGCAAACACGAATGAATGGTCAGTCACTTTATCTTTAGGCTCTCTGCCTGAAATCTCCTTCCTAATTTCTTTGCCTGTTTTTTTCAAAGCATCTTTCATGTTTCAGTCTCTAATGACATCCTCAACTAGGTCTGTCCGCATCCCTGGTCCAGACCAGACCTCTTTCCCTTGTACCCATCACGTTGTTACCCTCATCACCATACATCTCTGGGGGCCCCTGACTGTGAGGGTGCCGCCTGAAGGCAAGAACCATAGTATTTATGCCTTTATCTCTGGTGTTAGATACAGGGTATGCAGATAATAGATACCAATGACATAGCATTGCAAGATGGTAAGCTTAGGAGTTGTATTTTGGGGCTGCAGAGTCAAACTAGTGGGTTTAAATCATGGCTTTATCAAATACCAGCTGTGTGATCTTGG
Organism: Vicugna pacos; assembly: GCF_048564905.1. Classification (NCBI taxonomy): domain Eukaryota; kingdom Metazoa; phylum Chordata; class Mammalia; order Artiodactyla; family Camelidae; genus Vicugna; species Vicugna pacos. Next base: position 5,133,123 of record NC_132994.1, on the reverse strand, counting down.
GCAGTTAAAGTCTGCTCATAGAGTGGTTGCGGGGAATGAAATGAGTTCGTACTGACATGGGTAGCTGAAATAATGTAAGGGCTCTGTGCACCTTACAAATTCCAACAGTACTTCAATAAAAACTTTACTGAGTGTATAACCAGTTTACCAAAATAAACATTAATCATACTAATGTTATAAGTAGTATCTTCACTGGACTCCGAGGTATAAAAATATTCTTACACAGAGCGTTTTATTTGACTCCCCCCTCCAAGACACTCATCAGGAAGAAATAGCTTGTATGTCTCAGTGTCTCAACTTAGAGTGAAGAAACTTGTTCGAAGCTGAATATCTTGCACAGAAATCGGGAGTTACTAAGTGAATTAGAGGGAACGCACCTATGTATATCCACACCTGACCTAGTTGCCCTCTCGACTTAAAACCCTCCTCCCTCTCCTCCTGCCCATCTGCACGATGCTTCAGGATGAGATGCCACTTCATCCAGACGCTCTTTCCTTGCCTTCACCTGCTCTGCTCCAGCTGGGTCAGGTGATCACTCTGGGTAACACCGGACTGGGCTGGATTACACAGTCCACCTGTTTACCTGTTGCCTCCTGTCAGGACTATGAGCCTCTCCAGGCCAGGAATTGTGTCTTAACAGGACGAGCCTCTAGGAACCAAAGCAGGAGCTCACCATTATACCTGATATATAGCAGCTGCTCAAAATTATTCATCAGTACTAAACACACCCCTAAATCTGGTGACTTTCCAGCATTCTAAGCAGCTTTTGAAAATCAGCCTTAGAAATTTCTGCCACAAAAGTGAAAAAAAAAAAGCATGTGGAAACAAAGAGCAAGTTACATTTTAATGAAGAAACCTTAATTTGACAGATCATTCTGGCATTTATGAAATGCTTGTTAGGTACCAATTCCTGTGCTAAGGACATTGCATCATATTGTTTTCCATTTTTGATTTACAATAACCCTGTGGGCTAGGTATTGTTATAATTCCCATTTTACATAGGAATAAAATATAATTAGACCATTCTTCATATGTTGTGTGTGGTATACCTACAAAACTTCAGATCTGGATTATAGAAAATATCAAAAAATGTAAGACTTATAAATACTCATTTATCTCAGAAAATTCACCAGCTGCTACATGTGAAAGAGTATCAGAATGAACTTCAGGGCTGTGTTATCCTTAGGTTCTTATCTACAGAAAGAAAGGATTTATTTTCTACATAGCACATTACACAATAAGTTCCTCCCCAAATTATTGTGTATCAATGGTTCATTCATACACTTCTGGTCTCCAAAATTATCTTTTATTGTACATTCCCCTAATAGCTGGTATTGAATACACAATTTTTCTTTTCAAAGGCATTGCTTTGGTCTTTCATGATCCTTAGCCAGCTCTTAAAAAGACTTTTTATTCTACTAAGATTTTTAAAGTCAAATTAAGATTTCCTCTATTTTTACCATATAAAATATCTTAGTTACTGAAAATAAAAATGTTATTAATTATGTATTTATTGAGGAGTTTCCCAAACGTTTCAGAGTGGCCCACCTAATACTTTTGTCATGCACAGCTCCATGTCTGTTTGTAAGGTTTTATGAAATGTGTACATGCCTCAAAACACCATCTATATGTATGACCCTGGCTCAGGTGACATTTAAATCTGCTTATACAATGAATGCCATATGGGTTGTTGTCAATGGATACAGAAGGCTGCGGTAATAATCTTTGCTGAGTGCCATGACTATTATTACTAGAAGGAATCAGGGTTTCTTGCATTCTGGTGAGTTAAAAATGTGTCTAGAATTCAATTTGGACCTGACATCTGATTGTCCTTTCTTGTATGGATTCAAATTACTTGGACAGACTTCCTAGCACAGCAAAGCAGCCTCATAACTTCCTCCTTGGTGGTTTGCCGTGGCGCTCTCTGGCTATTCCCCCCGCCCCATCACTTTCCCCATCAATACCGTGAATAAGGTTAGGGCTTCCCGGAAAGGGGAACATTCAACTAGTATTTCCTGTGGCCTCTGTCTCTGTATCATCGGTCTTTCAGTTCCTGGATTTCAACAGTTTGATCTTTAATGATATTTAGAAGGCATAATTTAATTTCCCAAATCCAAAGCATTGTGATGGTTTTAGAAATCCTGCCGAAATCCAGGACTCAAGCTGCTGCCACTGCTGTCAGAATTCCTGACCATTAGAAAATGAGAAAAACAAGAGGGGAACAAACGTTTTGCTCCAAAACATGAGAGGAGTGAAGACAAGAAATCCCTTTTGGGTGGTTCTTCATTTTTAATGACTTGTGGTTTAAACGCAAGTTTATTAAGAAATTACAGAAGTTATTTAGAAATAACATCTTTTAAAACCTACAAGTACCAATTAATTTAACATGCTATACAAACTTTCACAAAAGTATTAATAGAAATGAGATAAAAATTAAATAGATTAAAATAGATAAAAACATGTTTTTTCCCTCCAAGTACATGTGTATGCCCTTACACTAAGAACGACTTAACCCTGTGAAGACGTGTGTGTGTGTGTGTCTGTGTGTGTGTGTGTGTAATTAATTTTGATTTGTTATTCTGAAGGTCTGTGTCTGGTCATTGTTTAGTAATTAGAGAGTTATGTTGGTTGTTACTTCTTACTTGAGAGAGGAAATCTATTTAAAAGTCCATCTGTCACTTACCTTCTTACATTTCAGAGAAAAATACTTATAGGAGCATATTTAAATACACACAAAACACCAAATCCCTATAAAACAAGTTATTGTGTTTATATTTGACTGTAATAACCTTGAAGTCACACAAAAACTGACTTTCTGTGTCTGCACATGCTACCAGTTTAACTGCCTTATTTTCACTCCTCTGTCAAAGCAAATAATTGTTCACGTCTATTAACTGGCTTTTAAAGTATCTTTATAAAATTTGACCAGTGGGATTATCAAAAGGTTCAATGGCTGAGAAAACTTGGGAAAACAATTTTCATGGTATTATTATGCAGTGTGACATCATACTGCATAATAAATTCAGTAGATGAAACTGAGTAAGCCAGAAAGAGAAAAAAAAATACCATATGGGATCGCTCATATGTGGAATCTAAAAAACAAAAACAAACAAACAAAAACAAAGCATAAATACAGGACAGAAATAGACTCATGGACAGAGAATACAGACCTGTGGTTACCAGGGGGGTAGAGGGTGGGAAGGGATAGACTGGGATTTCAAAATTGTAGAATAGATAAACAAGATTACACTGTATAGCACAGGGAAATATACACAAAATGTTATGATAACTCACAGAAAAAAATGTGACAATGAGTGTGTATATGTCCATGAATGACTGAAAAATTGTGCTGAACACTGGAATTTGACACAACACTGTAAAATGATTATAAATCAATAAAAAATGTTAAAAAAAAAAGAAACTGAGTTCAATGTCCGTTTCTAAAATAATTTTAAGGCACAAAATGAAAGAAGAATTTATCTACCCAGAAAATGGCAATCAGAGAGAAAAATATAATGGTTGCTTTTTACGAGGGGTAGCCTGCCCTAACGTGGAGGTCTCAAATATTTTATTCATTCTACAAATGTTAATTAATAATTATATTCATATTGCTATCATAGTAAAAATATTTATTAATGATCCATAGAATAATTTCTTTAATAACAGCAGTCTTAAGTGAAAGGCCAACTTGTCAGCCAGATAAAAGCTGGGATGCTATGAGTGAAGAGGGACTGGGGGGTCCCACACTACAGGGGGCTTCCTTATTCCCAGACACAACCTCACAAAACTCTGAAAAGTCAAAATTTTAAAATCACCACATGTGAGTCAATGTTATTGACCACTGACAAGATTGCTGATATTTCAAATTCTCTTTACACTCACTTTGTTGAGAGTTCTTGTCACGAATGGATGTTGAGTTTTGTCCAATGCTTTTCCTGCCTCTGTTGCAATGACCATGTGGTTTTTAGCCTCCATTTTGCTAATGTGGTGCATCACACTGACAGACTTGGTGATGCTCTGCTGTCCTTGCGTCCCTGGGATAAATCCCACTTGATCATGTATATGATCCTTTTAATGTACTGCTGAATTCAATTTGCTAACATTTGGTAGAGGATTTCTGCGTCTATTTTCATCAGAGACACTGGCCTGTAATTTCCTTTTTTTTGTGGTGCTATTGTTTGATTTTGGTGTCAAGTTAATACTGGCCTTAAAAAATGAATTTTGAAGTTTTCCCTCATCTTCAGTATTTTGGAAGAGTTTGAGAAGGACAGCTGTTAAATCTTCTTTAAATGTTGGTAAAATTCACCAGTGAATCTGTCTGGTCCTGGACTTTAGTTTGTTGGGAAGTTTTGGATGCTGATTCAACATCCTTACCAATCATTGCTCTATTCAGATTTTCTACCTTTTCATATTTCAGTCTTGGAAGATTATATGTTTCTAGGAATTTATCCCTTTCTTCTATGTTGTCCAATTTTTTGGTGTATGATTGTTTATAGTAGTCTCTTATGATCCTTTGTATTCCTGTTGTGTTAGTTGTAAATTTTCTTCTTTCATTTTTCTTTTTATTTCTTTGAACCCTCTCTATTTTTTTCTTGGTGAGTCTAGCTAAAGTTTTTTCCAATTTTGTTTCTCTTTTCGATGTACTAACTCTTATATTTATTGACCTTTTCTATTGTTTCACTGTCTCTATCTCATTTATTTTCATTTTGATCCTTACGATTTCCTTCCTTCTACTAACCTTTGGCTTTATTTGTTCTTTTTCTAGTTCCTTTAGGTGTAATGTTAGATTGTTTGAGTTTTTTCTTAGTTCTTAAGGTGGGCTTGTATCACCATGAACTTCCCTCTTGGACCTTCTTTTACTGCATCCCATAGATTTTGGAATGTTGTATTTCTATTTTCATTTGTCTCAAGGTAATTTTATTTCTCCTTTGATTTCTTCATTGACTTATTGTCTGTTGAGCATGTTGTTTAATCCCCATATGTCTGTGATTTTTCCAGTTTTCTTCTTGTAATTGATTTCTAGTTTCATAACATTGTGGTTGAAAAAGATGCTTGATATTATTTCCCTCTTTTTAAATTTATTAATACTTATCTTGTGGCATAACATGTGATCTCTCCTTGAGAATGTTTCTTATATATTTGAAAGGCCTGTGCATGCTGCTACATTTAAATGGAATTATCTTTATATGTCTATCAATTTCATGTAATCTAATGTGTCATTTAAGTCTGGTATTTCCTTACTGGTTTTTTGACTGAGTGACCAATCCATTGATGTAAATGAGGTATTAAAGTCTCCTACTGTTATTGTATTGCTTTCAATTTCTCTCTTTAGGTCTGTTAATACTTGTTTTATATATTTAGGTGCTCCTATGTGGTGTGTATATATATTTACAAATGTTATACCTTCTTATTAGATTCATCATTTTATAAATGTATAATGCTGTTCCTTACCTTTTATTAAAGTCTTTGTTTTAAAATCTGTTTTGTCTGGTGTAAGGATAGCTATATCAGATTTTTTTCATTTTCCTTTCCATGGAATATCTTTTTTCCATCACCCTTTCAGTGTGTGTGTGTGAGAGATCTGAAGTGAGTCTCTTGTAGGCAACATATAAATGATTCTATTTTTTAAAATCCATTCAGCCACCCTAGGTCTTTTGATTGAAGAAATTAGTTCATTTATATTTAAAGTAATTATTGATAGGTATGTACTTATTGCCATTTGGTTACTTGTTTCCGGCTGCTTTTGTGACCCCCTCTATTTCTTTCTTATTTTGCTCTCTTCCCTTGTGGTTTAGCGACTTTCTTCAGTGATATGTTTTGATTCCTTTCTCATTGCCTTTTGTGCATTTACTACAGGTTTTTGCTTTGTGGTTACCATGAGGTTTGCATATAACAGCTTATACATAAGCAGACTATTTTAAGGTGATAGTAACTAACATCTAAATATATTATAAAAATTCTTCATTTTACCCACTGCCAAGTTTTATGCTTTTGATTCCATATTTTACATTTTTTTTTAATTTTGTGTATCCCTTAACTAATTACTGTAGTTCAAGGATTTATTGTCATATATGTAAAACATAGTGCTAAATGTATTAGCGAAAGGTAAATAAAAAATCATTTCACAATTTTACCACTGTGACTTTAATTTTTTTTTCTTCTTTTGTTACAATGGTGAAAGATTCAACCTTGTACTCTTCCAGTGGGTAAGTTGTACAGAACTTCGTTAGCATGAGCTAAGAGTTCACAAATATCCAAAGATCCACAAAAAAAATTGTTAGATACAGCAATAAGAGGAAGAATGTGTCCATGTAGGTGAGGCAAAGAGAAGGGTCAGTTTGGGTCAAGTACAGTATTGGTGATCTGGCAAGACAGTGCTATTAAGAAGTTTCATAGTTTAAGAATATTTTTAAATATTTTTAAAAGCTATAAACATGAATCACAAGATTTGTACACCTAGCTACTAGAAAACCAGGGAAAACACATATTAGTTTTGAATAAAGTACACAAAAAAAAACAAGAGTTCACTTTTACTAAATCAGAAGAAAAAATTCTTAATGCATTCTCAAAAAAATTTTATAATATAAGAAGGCATATGGCTCATTAAGAAGGGGTTCTATAAGAAAAACACAAAGTTAGCAACTATTAGAATGTACAATTCAAAGATTAATTAAATGTCTAATTTCCAGAGAGATAACAGGTTTAAGACAAGGAAAAGCTTGAGAAAACACTGATAATACCAACCTTTCTTCATCATCGACTGGATTTGACAGGAATTAACCTTTTCAAATTTTACATGTGACACTTCTATTTAGGTTAATTATTAGGTATACTGTGTGGTGTAAATTATTCTCCACTTCATATTTTGTCAAAATACCGTCTTCATCTTTTGATCATATCAAGATCAATATTCCACATGTTACCGGAGATTAAGTTCTTGTCTCATAGCAGAATGAATCCTGAGATGAGACACGAAAGTCAGGAAAGCAAAGTGAGGATTTATTAAGGGACAGACAGTACACTCTCAAGGGGAGAGCAGGCAGGCTCAGGTGAGCGGCTGCCCTGAGTTTCTTTGGCAGGTTGGTTACATAGAGTGTAAAAATGAATGGGTGGAATATTCATTAGAGAAGTAGGGATTTGGAGTCATGTCCCCTGATTTCCATCCCAGCTCCACTTTCCTGAGGGAAGGAGGGATTTTTGTCCTTATTTAGTCCTGATTGGAAGTGTCATGACATCAGTGCATCATGGGTACTTCTAATCTGCAAGGCTAATTTTATAGTAATAAAGGTATAATGAGCAAAAGGTTTTATTCAGACACTGGAGATTCCTGCCTTTTCCTACCTTTTTTTTGATCGACTGCAGGACACTTGTCACCCCAAAATGTGTGATTTCTTATCAGTCCAGAGGTTCCTGCTTTTCTCTGTCTACCGAAGGAACGGTTTCCTGACAGCCCAGCCTTTCTTTGCCCATTCCTGCCATTTAGCCCATGTCCCCCTTGGTCGGCTCACATCTAGCTCTCTGCCTGCTCCAACACATGCGCTCTCCCTCAGTGTACCCATGGCTAGAACAGAATACTTCATTAGAGAAAAGCTGTAAGTAAGAGTGTGTTCAAAAATCTCAGCAAAATCTAATACACTATTTTTTTTAAGTCTCACCATGAATTTTTTTTAAATGATCCAAAGATTTGAGTTGCTACATTCATTTCATTATGATGTATAGCAAAACGTTAGGTAATGATCATGGGTTGATATTAAATGCATTGAATGACAAGGTTTCACAGAGGTCGTGCTGTTCTTTGTATCTGAAATTAGTTGTAAAATACCTGCGTTTCCTTCCTTCAGAATCTGCAATCTTCTCACAGACAAAAGTCTGTAAGCAATTTAGCCTTTAGTGTTCTTAGCACAACAATGCAACTTTGTTCACAAGGTGTCTGTTCACAAGGTATTTTGGCAACTTCTAATCTGAGCAAGAATAGGGGCTTTTTAAAAATAAGGGCTTTTAGAAATCTTGTCATTTTAGGGCTAAATTTTAATAGAATGTGAAAGTTTGAACTCTTGAACTTTAAAAACACAAAACCTAATTAATCACCAATTTGTTCAAAATGGTCTTATGGAAAAAAATAATACAGAACAAAAAATTTGGCATTGAGTGGAAGCCTCCACTATTTTCGAACAAAGGTGCAGGGCAGGAGAGAAGGGCCCAGACATTTATAAGAGCAGGAATGTTCTCTCTCCTCTTGATAGAAGGGGAGCCCAGAACTGCTGGAAAAGCTTCATCAAATGCTGTCTTGAGTCCTCATCCTGCAAGAGCGGAGCCCTCCGGGTATTCGTACAGCACCAATCGCCCTGGCCACGGCTAAACCTTGCGGGTAAATGATGGGAGTCAGTTTCTTCTCCTTAGTTTCTCAATTGTGTCTTTATCAACCCTAAAATCAAGCCTCGGATGATGGGAGTGTTGGGACAACGGACTTGCCCTTCAGGGTACCACTTTGCCCAAACATCTGCAAATGAGGCTGAACTCAAAAGACAAAAGAAAATTGGGAATGCATCTCTTTGCAGGTAGGCTAGGGGGCGCAACCTGCCATAATCTTGTCCAGCTGTATCCGTAAACCTGGATGCACCAGTTTTTCATCTGCCATTGCTTTGCAAGAATCATTCCCAAAGAGGGCGGAGGTGTATCCTCCAGGAAACGCATCGGTTACGTAACTGATCAGCAGGCAGGTTGTACCTGCAACGCCAGGGGCCCACCTCCCCGCACTTCACTCAGCTTCGGGCTGCGGTGGCTGCGGTAATGCCCTGGTGCTGAGGTCAGAGGCCTCGGGCCCCGATCCCGGGCTGCCGTCCACCTGAGTCTCCCTCCGCCATCGGCAGGCCGGAGCCCCGCAGCCACCCCCACTCAAATCTGTGTCTGATTATCCTTTAGTGGGAAACAAATAAGTTGATTATTCAACTAAATGATAACACTAGCTGTAATCATGGGACTCGCCCACTCGCCCTGAACCTATCTTTCCTCTTACTTAAATGCATATATTTTGCTCTGTCATTTTTATTATTCTAAGATGAAAACCATATGGTTAAGCAGCAGAAGGGCATCTAAAGTTCATAGGTTGCTGCTCATGTAAACTTTCTATCTTTGTGGGATTTATGTATCTAATTATGACTTCCTAATATACATTTTCAGAATATTTTATTTGATTTTTAAATCAAGGTTGCTTAGGAACTGGTTTTTTTTTTTAAATTTTCTTTAAGAAGGACACATCTTGGTGAGGCTATATATTATTCTAAATAACGACATTAGACTAAGTAACACCACCTCACAAGTCATCCAAACACCGTATCATTTTTACCGAGAGTGGCGGGAAAACATTTGGAATGGTTTTTCCAAAAGTTCTAGGATTTTCAACTCATTTCCATTACAGTATATTTAGCAAAGGCAAACCATGGCCCAAATACCAAATCCAGCCAGCTGTTACTTTTTGCAAATCAGGTTTTTTGGAACTTACTCATGTCCATCCGCTTGTGCAATGCCTATGGTTGCCAAAGATCACTGATCGCAAATCACCATAACAAATATAATAGTAACGGAAAAGTCTGAATTATTGTGAGAAACACCCAAATATGACACGGAGAGCAGAAGTGAGCGAATGTTTTCGGTTAAATGGCACTTATAGGCTTGCTCATCATAGAGTTGCCACAAATCTTTAATTTGTGGAAAATTATCTGCAAAAAGCAATGAAGCACAGGGTGCAAGTTTTCACATTTATGTAACTGCTCACCCCAACCACCAATCAAGTGTATAATCAATGTTTTCATCATGCATATGCAATGATTTTTTTTCCTATGTAGGACAAAAATAAAAGACTAAGTTCACTTGACTTTAAATATATTACAATATTTTACCTTTACTCTTAGAAAACAGCATCTACTTTTTTAACTCCCCCTATCTAATGGCTGAATTGAGTGATAGGGTTGTGATTAAATCCATTCTGAAAACTTTATACTGACATAATTATAAGCACTCAATAATAATCCTCTCAGTGGATCCAGCAATAATTTTATAACTAGTTAAAAGTGGAGACTCCACATTGAATACTTACGTGACTGTCCCTAGGTGAACTCTGTGCTTTTGGCTGGATTAATTTAGCATATCTAAACAAACAAACAAACTTCCAGTGAGGTGTGGTGAGTAGAATAAGCCCTTAGGTTAGGTTTATGCAGGTAAAGAAAAACAAAAATAAGAAAAATGTATCCAAATAATTCAGCCAAAAAAAAAAAAAGAATTGGATTAAGTCTGAATAGTTAGGTAAATTATTTCCTAGGAAGTCTAAGGAATTTCCTGGTTTAATGTAAGGTTATTTCAATCCTTGCTTACATCTTGCTGTACTTTGAACTTGACCTTGGACATAGCCTCAGACATCACACCAGAGTAAAGACTTCAATATGGACAAGATACAATACTGCATATTGAGTTTTATGGACACTACAACAGTGGCAGAACACTCAGTGAATTTCTGATAATCCTAAAGTCACATGGTCCAAAGATTCTCATTCAGAGAAACAAGCTCACTGATGTTGAGAAAGATATTATGAATTCCAGGACACAATTTATGTAATTAGAGGTAAAGAACACTTATTTATACAATAGGCAAAATTCAACTTCTGGAAAATTATCTTGCCTGATTCAAATAATAAAGTACATGGAATATTGAGACTCAAATGGGAAAGATTTTAAGGGTAATGGTTCAGCATTTCTGAATTGATCATAGGGAAGTAAATCAGGTTTTTACAGTTACTAAAAGCAAGTTCAAATTTTCAAATGTTGCAGAATACTGACCTCCCCTCCCCCCACCATCTAATTTCTGGATAAATTATAACTATATCACAGCAATCAATCAATAGTATTCCAACTATTCACAGATAAGACATTTTAAAAATCAGTATCCTCTGTTAGGATGTTTCAGTGGTCGTAATTAAATTGTCAATTATGTACAAGAAGGTAAAAAGAGATTAGAACAAGAAATAGATGTAATGATAGATTTTTATGGAATATGAAATGTAAAGCATAATTAAATTCAAACACTTAAAATAATAATTGTTCATTTCCCTAAATTTTGAGTCATACTGATGCCGTAAAGTCAGGAAAGCACAACAGTGGGGTTAAGTGAGATGGAAGAGTAAACTCTTCTGGAAGCAACAATTTGTGGTACCAGTGAGCTTTCATCCTGAGCTGAAGTCATTCTTCGTACTTTCCATTCTCTTCAGAGTTCCAGGAATTTCTGCTCATCTCAGGACGTGAAATGACCCAGCATCACTTTGAACATGAAATAAAATCAGACCCAGGGTGAATTTCTAACCTCTGTAAGAGCCTCATGTTTTTCCTGAGAAGGGTATTTGGAAACAATCAAAATCTTATTTAAATATTTATGAGGTTAAATGTTCATTTCCATGGATTTCTTCAGGTATGGGGATTGAAAATGTCAAAGCTTTTTAAATTGAGAAGTTCCTGACCAAGAAGACTATATCCAGAATTTATTTAAACAAGATTAAGACTTGAGATAACTCATAGATTTTGCAATCATTTTTATGAGCCCAAACTTTGAAAACTTGAACGAAAGCACAGAGTTAAAGAAACTGGAGAAGGGCCAAAATAAGGGGATTTACTGTTTTATAAGAACTAAGGAGAGAAAAGGAAGCTGACTGTTCACTCCTCATCCAGAATCTCAAAGGGTATTGCTGTTGTCTGAGACAACAGAGATAATTCACGTCACACAAACTTTTAGAGCAATTTCAGCAAAAATGTGTGCTGGAGTTACTATCTGGGTTGCCGAGACAGGCAATAAACTGAAAGTTCAGAATATTAAGCTGAGTGGCATAAGTAGGTTATCACAAACACATGCTAAAAGCAGTGATGTCTCAACCGGGAAGCTTTATTAAGAAAAAAGAAAAAATAACTGCAGAAAATGTCTTCAGATAACTCTTTCTCTATTTGTTAGTTTGGGTCTCTGTGGTGTTACCCTGCCTGCAAGTGTGTGTGTGTGTGTGTGCACATGCCTGTTCACAGTGCTAACTTATTACACTCATGTGCTAATGCAGTTTTGTATTGTAGAAAATGTCTTCCCAATCAAGATCGTCCATGCATTTTGATTTATATTTATTATTCTGATTTTTTCTTTCCTTAAACATCTCAGGTTACCTACTCATCCTCCATGCACTGAGTTCTTTGTATTTCTAAATATAGTTGTTTTCTGGTGCTGACATCTACTAATTACCTTAAAAAGGCTAGTGATTAGTGAAAGAGATTTGAGTGGCCCATAAAAGGAGAATCTTTGATAGATTTAGCTCAGATCCACTTTGGCTTTTGAGGTGTACGTTAGGACATGCCTGCTTATATGAATCTTATCTTCAGCCAGCATCTGTGTGTTGCCTTACTTGATGGTGACCGTGCAGAGGGAGGGAAGCTCTGGTTATGCCGGGAAGGACTAATCAGACAGGGTGGCGTGGGTCCCAGGTAAGGGTTCCTGACTTACCAAAAGTCCTCTAGTCCACAGTTCTCTCTTTTACTCCTCAATTTGCTGCAATTATTCTATAACAATAAATCAGCCTATGAAATAAGCAGTACTTACAAACATCTACAGTTGCATCAAGTCCGGAGTATACTAACATCATTTAAATCAACTAATTGTTTTTGGGGCGAAAAGAAAAAAACTTAATCTAATAATGTGTGGATCTCATTGGCTAGATGCCAATAAAACTCTCGATTTGTGGTTTCATGAATTTGTGCATTTATGCCTACACACCACCAAAGCTGACATAAAATTTTCTACAGTGAAAGGGCTGAGGACTATGTAAAAAAATAATTAATTAACAAATAAGATCTATTTTTGAAGATAAAAAATAACAAACAGCAGGTTAATTTGTTTAATTTTTTTTTGTTGCTTTAGCAATCATTTCTCATACTGGTATGTCTAGTGTGTGAGTCTATTATATTATGTTTGGCTCTTTAATTTAGATTTTAAATTAATACACTTCATTGCTTAGAGAAGTTTTAGGTTTATGAAAATATTGAGCAGAGAGTACAAAAAGTTGCAGTCTGCTCCCTGACCCTCGCACACAGTTTCCCCTATTATTAACATTTTGTATTAGTGTGCTATATCTGTTATAATTGGTGACCTGATATCAACACAGTGTTATTAACTAAAGTCCATAGCTTACATTAGCATTCAATCTCTGCGTTGTACACTCTGCTGATTATAATCGAAGTGTAATGATACGTATTCATCATTACAGTTTCATATAGAATCATTTCACGATCATAACGATACTCTGCATGCTCTGCCAATTCATCCTTACTTCCCTTTCCCCAAGCCCCAGGAGACTGCTGCTCCTTTTATCGGCTCTATAGTTTTGCCTTTTCCAGCATTGCATAGAGTTGGAATCAGACAACATGTAACCTCTTCAGATTGGCTTATTTTCATTTAACAACATACATTTAAATTTCCTTCATGACTTTTTGTGGCTTGATAGCACACTTCTTTTTATCTGAATAATATTCCATCATATGGCTGTACCTCAGTTTACCCATTCACTGATAAAGGATGTCTTAGTTGCTTCCAAACTTTGGCAATTGTGAATAAAGCTGCTATACACTTGCGTGTGGGTGTCTGTATAAATATACGCTTTAAACTCATCAGGGTAAATTTCAGAAGCACAATTGCTGGATCGTATAGGTTTAGTTTTGTAAGACTATGTAAAACTGTGTTTAGTCAAAGTGTCTTCCAAAATGACCACTGCATTTGTGTTTTTACCAGCCACGACTGAGAGCTCCTGTTGTTCCACATCTTCGTCAACATTTGGTATTGTCTGTGTTTTGGATTTCAGCCATTGTAATGCTATCTCCTTGACTTAATTTGCAATTCCCTGCTGATGTATGTTGTTGACCATCTTTTCATATGTGTGTTGACCATGTGTATATGTTCTTAAGTGAGATGTCTGTTGAGATTTTTGGACCCCTTTTTAATTCACATGCTTGTTTTGAGTTTTAGGAGCTCTTTGTGTACTTGGATGCAGTCCATTATCAGCTATGTATTTTGCAAACCTCGTCTCCCAGTCTGTGACTTGCCTTTACATTCTCCTAACAGTGTGTTTTGAGGAGCAAAATTTTTTAATTTTATTTAAGATCAACTTAGTTTGTTTTTCTTTTTTTTTTCTTTCATGATTTGTATTTTGGTATTATATCTAAGAAGAGATCGTCAAACCCAAGGTCACCTAGATTTTCTCTACATACATTATCTTCTAGGAGTTTCACAGCTTTCTGTTTTACACTTAGGTCTATGACCCATCTGGAGTTAATTTCTGTGAAGGATAGGAAGTTTATACCCAGATTCATTTTTACTTTTATTTTTGATTTTTTGTGGAGGTACTGGGTATTGAACCCAGGACTTCATGCATGTTAAATTAAGCACATGCTTACCCCCACACCCAGACTCATTTTTACATGTCAATGTCCACTTTTTCCAGCACCGTTTCTTGAAAAGACTCTCCTTTCTTTATTAAGTTGCTTTGTTCCTTTGTCAAAGATCAATTAATTATATTTATGTGGGTCTCTTTTTGGGCTCTCCATTGACTGGTAGCATGTTTTAATCATCAGTAAATTTTTTTTTAACTTTCTGGTACATTGTATAACACTGTACAATAATAAGCAAAATTTTTCTTTTAAAATTATTTTCAGACTATTATGTGCATTCTTATATAATTAATCAGAAGTCAAGTACTTACCTTTACTATTTTTTAAAAAACAATAATGTGATTCTTGAGAAAATATTTGCTAAACACAAATTGGCTTTATACAAAATCTTGAGATATGTCTAATCCAAGGACATATTTATAGACTAAAATATTTATTAGCAGATGCATAAACTGTAGAATAAAATAATTCAGAAATGTTTTATTTAATAATATTAATAATAATTAAAGTTATCAAAATATTATTAGGTATATAGCACTTTTCTAAGATATTCCTTTTTTTTAAATCCATTAAGAATTCTTTCTAGTCAATGGGTTTTCAACATTTAAAGTCACAGACATTTGATAATAAGTAAAAATCTCTCTTCATATAAAAGCATTTAAATTCATTCCAATTTCTGTATATGATTTGAGGAGTTGGTGTTTCTTTTGAAATACATCCATGGAGCCTAGGATCAGAAACAGCCAGACCAGCATTCACAAATATATTCTCAGAATTCAACAAGATGTTAGTAAGCATTAAGTGATTTTTCTGGTTTCTGTAGTCAAATAAATTTTGAAAACGCTTGGTTCAGCAAAGTTAAAGCTTTCTGAATTTTCTGAGGCAGTACTTCTCCGATCCTTAAATATATTAATGTACATTATGGTTATTGAAAAGGGGCATAAAGTACATAGCACTTAAAACTAATTTGAAAATGGAGTTTTTTTCTTTCTTTCTTTTCTCAGAGCATCTTGCAGGAATAGTGTTGCCAGAAATACTTCAGAAAGACTGAGCTAGTCTAATGTTCTGTGATGACTCTGAGGAAGGGACTGTGTAAAGTTAGTAAGTACCCTATTTGTCCTTTTTCTTTTTTTTAACATTTTTTATTGATTTATAATCATTTTACAATGTTGTGTCAAATTCCAGTGTTCAGCACAATTTTTCAGTCATTCATGGACATATACACACTCATTGTCACATTTTTTTCTCTGTGATTTATCATAACATTTTGTGTATATTTCCCTGTGCTATACAGTGTAATCTTGTTTATCTATTCTACAATTTTGAAATCCCAGTCTATCCCTTCCCACCCTCTTCCCCCCTGGTAACCACAAGTCTGTATTCTCTGTCCATGAGTCTTTAGATTCCACATATGAGCAATCTCATATGGTATTTTTCTTTCTCTTTCTGGCTTACTTCACTTTGAATGACATTCTTCAGGAGCATCCATGTTGCTGCAAATGGCGTTATGTTGTCAGTTTTTATGGCTGAGTAGTATTCCATTGTATAAATATACCACCTCTTCTTTATCCAGTCACCTGTTGATGGACATTTAGGCTGTTTCCATGTCTTGGCTATTGTAAATAGTGCTGCTATGAACATTGGGGTGCAGGTGTCATCCTGAAGTAGATTTCCTTCTGGATACAAGCCCAGGAGTGGGATTCCTGGGTCATATGGTATGTCTATTCCTAGTCTTTTGAGGAATCTCCACACTGTTTTCCATAGTGGCTGCACCAAACTGCATTCCCACCAGCAGTGTAGGAGGGTTCCCCTTTCTCCACAGCCTCTCCAGCATTTGTTATTTTTGGATTTTTGAATGTGTAATGGTGAGCACTCTGGACTCTGTCCTTTTTCTTCTTATAGTCCTTTAGCATTTCTAAAACAACTTTAAATTTGAAAGGATATTAGGGCAACATGGCATTTGAATTTGATATCCAGGTTCCAGGTGGTACCCAGGAGTGGGTGATCCCAGGAATGACAAGAGAAGATTCAAGACCCAACACAGTGCCGCTGAAGTAGCCTAGAGTGTGCCCAGTACCTCACAACATTGGCTTTGTACACTTTCATGACACCTCAACTCTCTGGTCTTGTCTTATGTACAAAAATCCTCTCGTAATTCTCCAAACTGTACCTCTTCCAACAGCCCTTGACTAGTTGAAAGATAATTCACTCTTTTCCTGTCCTCTATGGACTTTGTCATCTGTCTCAAGTTGTCCCTTACGGCATGTATGATTTTTCTTCTTCTGCCTAATATCACTATAGAAACAAAATTAATTTTTCATTCATTCAACTGTCCCTTGACCTTATGTCATTTAGTATCAGTGTTTTCTCACTGAGATTTTGAGCTTCTACGTTGAAAGTGTCATATCAACTTAGCTTGATTCTTTGAGCAGTCAGTATTTCAACACACATATTGAAATAATTTATTATGTAAATGATTTCAAAAATCGATGATGTGTATCATGCCCCCCCAATATTGCATGGGCTATTAAATTTATTGAGATAGCTTTTAATCTTTATACATGAAAATTATGCTAAGATGGTATTTTTAAGTTCACAGGATAAGCACTGAGAAATCTCTTACTTTGAGACACTTTTTAAAATTTGGATTTATATAGGAAATTACTCAGGAAGCTAAGAAATGGGTCCAGCCTCTTACCTGGCAGTAAAAGAAAGAGGTGGGAAGAAAAGTTTGTAAAACAGGTTGAGGACATTAGGAGAAATAAAGATCCATTTCTCCTTCCTGCCCTGTATGCATCATCAGAAATCCATCAGTTTAGCCTAACATGTTTTCTCTTTTAAAATACCTCACAGAGAGATTTGCTTTTCATGTATTTAATGTCTGTCACTCTTGGTCTACTTGCTTATCTCATCCAGTAACTGTACATTCCTTGATGTGGCTTTTGAATCTTTGAGCATAAGTAACACAAACATGTGTTGAATACATGTTTGAATGAAATAATGAATCCCAGTAAACTAGTTGAAAGGAAGGTTATTGAGAATATCAATGTTGAGAGGTAGGCTAATTTTGACTTGGATGATCTGCAATGATGTGAAACATGAAGGCACTGGAACCTCTCCACAGCCCCCCAAAAAAGCAAGCTCTTATCCATCACAGTTAGCCACTCAACAAAGCTCAATAAATATCTTTTAGACTATTTTGAGTCAGTCTGGAAATCTCAAGTTGGTTATATTATATTATCTATTAATAAAGATATTTATGGATAGAATAAAATGTAATAGATATCAGGGTTCAAAGGAAACAATGGAAAATCTGTGAGAAGAATTTTAAACAGGTAAATGTGTTTTGTTTTAAGACCTTATGGAGATTTCTGACAGTCTGTTAGTATGTGAGGGGAGCAGGGGTTTTCACTGTTTCTCTAACTCTTGTCTTTAGTCATCTGTCAGAATTTAACAGTGAATTACATCATTTTAACGTGTATGGTGAAAACTGCCATTTGAATAATGATTAAATAATTAGAAAGAAATTTATAACAGGGAAGATCTTGAAAGATATATTCTGAAATAGCTCTTAAAATTGCTTCAATGATACAAAAGAGTATATATAAATGATAAATGCTTTCAACAATGTCTTCAGTCAATAACCAAGTTTCTGGCGATTCCACTAAGGCATCTTGTCAGTATTCTCAATTTGAACATATTCCAAAACACATTTGAGAAATTAAATCCAGGAGATGCAAAATCAGTATATGAACACAGCTATGAAGGAGCAAGGCGGTGTCTGTCCATGAAGTTCACCACACTAAAATGATTCTGTTGTTGAAATTACTCAAAACACTAGGCCATGGGATATTAAGTGTGTTCTGTAGGGTACTATATAAAAGGCAATCTTGTGGTAGCAGTAATGTTACCCACAACATGCCAGTCTATAAATTCCAACCAAGTTCACAAACTACTGTGTAATGTGGGAAACATGAATTCATGCTGCCGTGAATGACTTTTCTCCTTTTTACTCTTGCCTCAGAAGCAGCAAGTGAAATATTTGACCATAAGTAAGTAAGCTTAGGATGATTTCATTGAATGAAATGTGCCAGATTTTTTGAGGATCACAAATACAAAGAATGGTGGTCGTGTAACCAGAAAATCAATTCCCTGGAGAGATTTGTTGCTTTGTTACACTTTTGGTTTAATAATTTAAGAAATGTTACTTCAGTATTTTAGACTTCTGTTGAACCTAGAGCTTTCATTCTGTTAATAATGTTTAAAGCATAGAAAATAACCTTATTATACCTATGTTCAAATGCACCTGGGTATTTCATATTCACCCTTTTCTCCTTGTAACATTAATTATATATATTTTTTCTGGTTTGACTATTGGTGTTAAACTTAATTATATGGTGAAGGTGTATAAAATGGACTCCCGGCATCAGCTAAGTGAACATGGAAAACACATCCTTGACCCAGGCTTTAATTATTTCACAATTAGTCACTAGTATTTTAGCACCTTTCTCATTTGCACCATCTTAATAGATATTTTGTAAAGGATTTTTTTTTAAATTTTCACAGAGCAACATTTTTGCTTTATTTCCTGATTTGAAAAAAAAAAAAATGTGTTCTTGCAAAGCCGTAAAGCATGAGCTTCCAGAAAGAAAAGTCGATCAAAATCTTTGACTGTTAAGAATCACCAGTAAAAATGGCATAATTTTACATTAACCCATGTATTGCTTACTTTAAGCTAAAAAAATAAATAAATACCCTCCCTTTTTTTCTTTTCCATTTGTATTATCTGGCACACCATCTGCTCTTCCCAATGTCCTAGCTTACTGACAATGGACTTGTTACAAAAGGCAAGTTTGCCTACTACACCGTGAGGCCAAACAAATTGAAACATAGAAGTGTGGAGCAGAAAAAGGTTTATTGCCAGGCTGAGCAAGGAAGATGGGGTGGCTCATGCCCAAGAAAATCCTGAACTCCACGAAGGGGTTTTAAAGTGTATTTAAAGTCCAGGTAAGGGGGAGAGGGGGTTGAAGGGTTACTGATAAGCTCACACACAGCCCTCTGATTGGTTGATGTGGAGGTAACAGGGCGGTCAGTGCTATCAACCCCTAGGAGCCAGAATGTCAGAGGGCCACGTGCTCTCGATCACCAAGTCGTTCATTTCTTCCATTTGGTGGTGGATTAAGCATCTGAAAAACTCAGGATATACATGAAATACTATTATCTGGGTCCTTCAGAGAGGAGCTGCAGCAGAGGACATGGGGGAGGGGTCTGACCCCTAGAAGGCCTCCCAGGATCCTACTCAGTTACAGACTGAGATTTTCTGTGTCACTCTGGATGGCAGTGCTGTTGCCACAGAGGTTAACTCTGAACTCTCCTTCTTCCCGATGCTCACTGAAGATTCAAAGCCAATGGGCCAAGTATCTGAGCTTTCTAGCACCCACTGTGGAAGGCAGGACACAGTACTGTCCTCCAGAAACATAACTTTAAATGCAGGGACCAAAACCAATGGATATCCACTACACTTATCTATCATGATGTGCTGGACGAAACAGCATGCATTCTGAAGGCAGTCAGGAATTACTACCTGTGTGGTAGTTCACAGTGTCCTAACATCGTATGGCTATTATTTCTTCCACATGTAGACCTCCATGAAAATGACATGGCCCACCACGTGTAAATGATATTTGTGGTGAGAATTGAATGAGATAGCATCTCTAAAAGTGCGAGACTCCAAGAATTTACTTAATGTATATTGTTAAGCATCCCCAATCCACTTTCTTTTGCTTTTGCCTTTCAAAAGTTCTTGATATGGAGAGTTCTATGTCTACGACTGGTACTGAAACTGTCTGTTTTACATCTTTGGTTGACATTAATAAAGCACTTCAAGCTGGTGTGGGTGGATATTCCTTCCTGTTGGAAAGAGAACAAAACCTTCAACTGGGAGCAGCTGGAGACAAACATTGGCGAGAGGGAAAGCAGAAAGTGTTGCAAGGCTTAATCATTTAAATCACAGATTAAGTCAACATAATAGCAGAGCGAATGCAGAGAATTTAAAATGTGTGACAATAGTGGCAAGCTCACAGAGTCTTTTCACTGGGATCAACAGAGGAAATGAACTAAATGAACACAATTTCATAACTCCTGAGAAAAAAAAGAAAAAAGATTCATAATCAAATATTTTATTTCCCACTATAAATTTATTACAATTTTCTTTGTGTGTAAAGCCCTTATGCAAAAGAATGCAAGCATTAACTGCGTGAAAAAACAATAAATAATGAAAGCTATTAACTACTAAACTTCCTGGAGATTTCACCATATACACATCCAAATTAATCCAATGGAAAAACATCTTTTTTTCTGCCCATCATTGAAAAACTAAAACAGAAAACAAGCTAAAAGCTTCAAGAAAGGTTATATTTTCCTCAAAAAAAAATATATTGAGGAAGAAAGCAGGTACCATCATGCATCATATTAAACAACTGGAAAGTGGACTGAAGACAATCTTTTGAAACTGAGTTTTTCAAATGCCACTGATTCTGATAGATCAAAAATATTGTAAGTTAAATTCTCGGCTGGTACTATCATAGGCTAATAATGACTTTAAAGTTTTCAAGTTAGTGGTTCAAAGGATCATAAGCTCTCCATCTGTCAACACGAAGTCAAGCTGTATGTAACGGTAAATATCTGATGCCTTGCTGATATCAGAGTTTCATCTGTGCCTCTTTCTCCCTGGTTGATTACTGCAACAGGGAATGGAGCCAGCTCTGCAGAGAAAGCCTTGCTGTGCATTCCTTGGGGGGATCATCCCTACTTCACGTGGATCAGCCCCTTGGTATTTTTAAAATTTTATGTATGAATGTGTGAATTTATACATCTATTAATAATTGCTTTTTCCTTATTCTAGGAATGACATAGGAGAACTGCCTTACAAGGCAGTGTGACTGAGGATTTTGTGGAAGACAGTGCACTCTGCTACTGTGAAGATATTTTTAAGAGAAAGTCATTGTCAGTTTCGTATCTGTTATAAGCTGGCAGTCATGGGAGTTGCAAGTGACAGATAATTTTATTTTTCAAACTAGACAAGGATGGAAATTGTTTTTGTTTCTCTTTTTTTTTCCGTTGAGAGAAAACTTTAAAATGTTCAAGTCTATAGAAGACCTGACTTGGTGGCATATTTGTAATATCAGGAGTCATCTTCCTGAGAGCAACATCATCTCCACTGTTTGGTTTGAATGAAAACATACAGTATCTCAAAGGAGAAGTTAGGGGTGGGGGGTTGGGTCTGGACTTCTTGGACTCCAAATTTCTGAGCAGAATGCACAACAAATGGTGCATAGGACAGGTCTGTAAGTTACTTTGTCCTTCAACTAAAACCTCAGAACCAGAAACCTAATGACTCTCAATTTACCTTCCAGACTTTATTTTGTGGGGTCTGGGAGGCAATGCCATGGTACTCCTGACTTTCTACCTCTTCCCTCTTGCATCTTCAAGCATCTTCAAATGCCTCAAAATAGGGTGAAAGAAGACAAACACATGCATTTTGGGCACAGTGCTGTATTTATTTATTACTTCTTATATATTTACCGACTTCAGCAGATATTAACTGAAACTTTATCAACTAAAATCCTGACTATCTGGAGTAGATCATGGAGTGATTTAACAAAGGTAACATTTAGTAACAATATTTTCAATCAACTTTCTATAAACTTTCTTCTGTATTGAAGCTAAACTGCAAAAGAAACAACACTTTTGAATTTCAGTTCATGAAACAAGTTTAACATTTATATCAAACGTTGTCATAGTTGCACATAAAAATAATACAGACAAATCTCACTTGTGAAAATAACACATGAACCAGGTTTATTCCATGAAGTCACATCAGTTGAATATTAAGAAATCAATTCTTATAATGTATCATATTAATAGACCTAAGGAAAAAAAAAAACACATGATTATATCCATAAGTGCTTAAAAATGTTTCAAAAAAGTTTGTCAAAATTATTTAAAAAGTAATAAGTATAATATATAATAAGTAATGGATATTAATATATAATATTAATAAATTCATGTGACATAAAATTAGCACAAACATCAATAACTTCTATGTGTATAAATAATGACAAACTAGTCATATCATGCTTATAATTCACCCTTTAAATAGCCCAAAATATGTAAAAAAATCTAACACATTAAACTAAAAAGAAATGTAAATTTACTCCTAAAAACAGTAAAAATAGATTTGAACAAACAGACATACAGTTCTCATGAAAAAATAATTCAACACCCCGAAGCTGCCAATGCTTTCAAAGCTAATTAGAAACTTAATACATTTCACTAAAAGTCAAAGTTTATCTTTTATTCAGTAGGTAGAAAAACAAAATATATGTGAGAGGGAGGTGACAGTGGGTGGAGCTAGTATGTCTGATATTAAAACATATTATTAAGGCTCTATAATTCAATGACTATGGTATAAAGGCATAAATCTGCACAAAGACTAGTAAAACGTCATAGGAATTACAGAAATAATCCCATGTATATATAATGAAATTCAGCATGTGAGAAAAATGACATTTCAAATCTGTAGAGGAATGACAGACTTGCTAACAAATAAAATATTTGAAGAAAAAATATATAATTAGATTTGTACTTAGAGAATATATTCTATATATCTCAATATAAAAACATCAGTAATCTAAATAGTTAAAAAAAAGAATGAAAAAATGTATAAAAGCATTAAGACACTAATATAAAATAGAGGCACATTAGTTTAAAACCTGAGAGTAGGAATAACATTTCCCTAATAGTTTTTAGTTTTATGGGGTTGCTGGAATAACATATCACAAATTGAGTGGCTTTAAAAACAGAAATGTGTTCGCTTACATTGCTGGAAGTTAGGGGTCCAAAATCAAGGTGTTGGCAAGGTGTTGGTTCCCTCTGAGACTATGAAGGAACAATCAGTTTCAGGCTTCTCTCCTTTGCTTGTAGCCAGCCTTCTTCATCATCTTCCTTCTAGGTGTGTCTGTGTCCATGTCAAAATTTCCCCTTTTATAAAGACACCAGCCATATTGGAGTCGAGTCCATCCTAATGACCTCATTTTAACTTGATTACTTCTGTAAAGCCCCTGTCTCCAAGGAAGGTCACGTTTTGAAGTTCTGTGCGTTGGTATGCCAACGTATGTTTTGGGGGGGGGGTCACCATTCAATCAATAACAATACCTAAGAATAATTCAAAAATTTAAAAACATAAAAGAAATACACTATAATAAATTAAAGCTATATAAAATACAATAATACTATGTTTAAACTGTTGTAAAGCCAAGAAGAAATACTGTAGGAATCAGCAAATGACAATCAGGAAAATATCACTAATAAAAGAAAATAGTTCTTAAAAAAGAAAAAGAAAAAGGTAAAACAGTGGAAAAATAGCCAAGACTGGTGAGACAGATCACAGAAAGAAAAAAAAAGGCTCTTAAGAATATGAAAAGTTAATAATAATTTTTGAAATACTCTATCATTTATCACTTATTAGATTTGTCAAAAGCTTGACAGCATTCTCCATTGATGAGGTTGTGAGGGAAAGGTCACTTTTTGTTATGGATATGCAAAATGAAAGAAGTCAAAGGGATAGGTCATAAGAGATAAAAATCTCAGGTATGTATTTGTCCATTGATCCAGCAATCCCACTTCTAGAAATCTAGCCCCAAAACACATGGCAAAAATATAAAAATCTTGATGCACAAGATTATTAATTGTATCATTATGTGTTAGCAAAAGAAGAGAAAGAACCCTAATATTCATCACAGAAATATCAAGACAAATTTAATTGGAAGGAAATTGTGAACCCTGCTGAGCAGTCTTACTGTTGATATTAGCAAGAAGCTTCTCTTCAGCTGCCAGCAGTCAGCCAAGTTTAAGTCCACATGTTAGGTCTTCTCTTAAGCAGAAACATTGCAAAAACAGCACCTCGTGTGAGTGAGTGGAGAACAGAGGGCAGTGTTAAATCACCAGAAGCAATCTTCAACAGAGAATATCAAGAACCATGAATAAATGCCTCCGCGACCCCATATTTCAAAAGATTATCTTGAATGCATTCTGAACTTTTCAGACATCCTCCAGAATCCAGCTCCTTTGCCCACAGCAGCAACACTGATAATGACCCTCATTTTGGCTTTTCCTCCTCACTTGTCTCACTTTCCCTTCACCCTCATTCCTGTTCCTTTAGATTGCTCTCCAAATAAACCACCAGACTCCAAGTCATTGTCTCAGATCTGAACTGGAGCTAACCTAAAGTAAGATAATGGGAAAATTTACAGTGGAAGAATCAGGTTATGGCCACTTGAATGTACTTACCATGTTGACTGTCACTAAATTTGAGATGATCAAACACCAAATGTGTGTGGTACAATATTCACTTCACAGCAATTTCAGTAAGGATTCCTGCTCAATCCACGCCTCTCAAACAAATTATAATTAACCCATAAGAACAATGCAAACAAGACCACAGTGCAGGAAGCCAACAACTTAATAAGGCGGGGGGGGGGGCATTCTCTGAGACAACTGGCCCGATTTCTTTAATGTCATGAGAAAAAGTGAGGACTGTCCTAAATTGAAAGAAATTTTTGAAACATGATAATAAAATTCAGTGAGTGATTCCTATTTTGATTCTGATTCAAACAGCCTACAATAAAAATACAGTTTTGCAATGAGTTGTCTTAGTCTGTTCCAAATGCTATTAACAGAATAACACAGAGTTACTAGTTTATAAACAATGGAAACTTGTTTCTCACAGTTCTAACAGTATAAACAATGGTCCTCTCTTCGAAGAATTTACACGTGACCAAAATAATAATAATTTCAAATAATTATAAAGGCTAAGAATTCAATTAAATCAGAAATCTTATAAAGAGTAAATAAGGTGGAGCAGGGAGCTATTAGTTTTTAATCTAAGCTGATCAAGCAAAGACACTGTGAAGACACCTTGAGGTATAATTTGGACTGAGATCTGAGAGGTGATTAAACAATGAAGTGAAAATCTAGTAAGAAAACATTCAAAAGAGAAGACAACTGGAAAGAAAAAGAAAACTTTCTGAAATGGAAGTAAGTTTAGTCTGTTCTAGGAATATACTGTCCACTAGAAATAATAGAATATGCAAAATAATAGAAATAATGCAAGACACATAATTTAAAATTTTCTAGAAGCAGCATTAAAAAAGTAAAAATAAAGCAGTTATATTACATTAACATTTAATTTTGCTTTAGTTTGCCTAATATATCCAAAATAATAGCATTGTAAATATTAACTGCAATGGCATTAATGAGATCTTTTATATTAATTGTTTATACTGTCTTTGAAATCTGGTATGTATTTTACATGTACAGAGCAAATGAATCTAGGTTAGAATATGGTAAATATGGTATCATATTTTAAGTGATCAATTGTCATTTGTGCCAAGTAGAGATCAAATTGAACAATGAGTTTTAGAGACAATAGGGGCAACACTGGCTCTGAAAGTGTTGAAAAAAGAGAACAGATCAAAGTGAATTTGAAGGAAGAGATGATTCATAGATCAATAGGGCCTTCTAGACAGTAGCAATAAATTTGAACCATATTCCAACTACAGTGAGAAGTCACTGGAGGGTTTTAAGCAAAAAGACTGAAATGATCTGATCACTGATTCTTTTAGCCCAGTTGGACTGTTATAGCAAAACTGTGTAACTTCTAAACTATAGAAGTTTACTTCCCACAGTTCTGAGGCTTGGACGTCCATGATTATGGTGCCAGAATAGAGCGGTTCATCTCACTCAGAAGGGAGTGTTGCTTAGGAAATATGCAGTCCATAGGCAGAATGCAGGGCATCTCAAAAGGCAAGAAGGAGAGAAGAAGAGAGGTGTGGGAGTGTTTACTTTAAAGTAAAAGTTGATATATAGTCCATAGACAGAGTGTGGGACATCTCTGAAGGCATCTCGGAAGGCAAGAGAGAACCACAAAGGGCAGTGTCCTTAGTTTTTAATGGGCTTGGTAATTTCATATGCTAACAATAAGGAGGATTATCCCAACTATGTTGGGGAAGGGGTGGGAATTTCCAGGAATTGGCCCCCCTGCCTACATTTTGACCTTTTATGGTCAGCCTAGAAAGTGCCATGGTGCCTGTGGGTGTTGCCATGAGCCTCAAGGTCTACTGGAAGTCCAGTCTTCTGCCATCTTGATTCTAACCAGTTTGTCCTGTCCGCAACTGCTATGTCATTCCTTCAATGGTTGTGCCCTGCCTCCTTCCCCGTCTTACTATCACCCTATTGAGTTTCAGAAATGCAGAATTCAAGTAAGCACTTTAGGAGATATTGTTATCACTTGTTTATTTTACAAAGATACACAGTAAAATGTTCATCTCTGAGACTTTGTCACATTGAATAAATTGACTTGATTCTCCATTTAGGCAAATAATCATTGATAAATAAACTTTAGGTGCAAGATGGTGAATGACTGTATTTTTATTGGGAGAAATGTGCAAACATATAAATATCTATTATTAGTAAGTAGTAAGGAACACAGGTTTGAAAATTAGACCACTTGGGTACAACAATTGTCTCTGACAATTGCTGATTAAATAATTTTTGGCAATATATGTGATCTTTCTGTGCCTCAGAATCTTCAGTTATAAAATGGGAAATAAGTTTTCTTTACAACAGAGGATCATTGTGAGGATTTGAAAAATGTTTGGATCATAGAAAGTATTCAGTAAAGGCAGTCTCTCATTATTATTTCTTACCATAGAGGACCATGATGTGGAAAATAATAAAGGCATTAAAAATAAGCCTGTGTGTGACAATTAAATGCAAGGTGAAACCTCGGATTTGACTTTGGAACCAAAAATGAATGTTAGTGAGAAAAACTGGTGCAATGTAAATAAAGCCTGTGGTTTAGTTAGTGACATTGATCAATGTTACTTCATTAGTATTAGTAATTTAACTGGCTACGTAAGATGTCAACATCAGAGGAAGTATATATGGGAGTTTTTGTACTATTTTTGCAAGTTTTCAGTAAGTCAAATATTATTTTAAAATAAAAAAATTCTTAAATAATGTAAAATATATATAATTATATGGAAATATGCTTGTGATATAGATTTTTAAGTGAATTGTACAGGTATAGAATGAATATAGAATGATGCTATATTTAAAAAATAAATCTGTGGGTTAAATAAACAGAAATAAACCAAGCAATAGGTTCACAATGGTTCTCTTGATGGTATGGGAGTGTGAACGCTTTTTGAATTCCTATTTTTATCTATATTTTCTAAGTCTTCCACAATAACTTTTTTCTTATAATAAGTAAAAAGTTGTGTCTAAAAAGTAATTATTTTAAGGGATGAGATATTCCTTTTATAAATTTGGTATACTCATTTGGTTTCAATTCTGGTCCAGTCAGTTTAAGTTAGCTTATATGCATGATATTTTGATCTAGAACTAAAAATTACTCAATACAGCTTTATCATTTTATTTCAACTCATGCATTTTACTTGAAAAAATTGGGTTATTAACTTAAAAAGATGAAAAATGAAAAAAAACATGAATGTGTAAAACATGTACAAGACTCAATGTTCATTAAGATCTAAGAAATAGAAACAGATCAAGGTCCAAGTTATCAGTTTAAAATAATGACTATGAAGTTATTTAGTTGATTTTGCTCTAAAGGTGAAAGTCTAAATAAGTCCCTTAATAAGAACAATATGCTTTGAAATAAATACTGATAAACAATAACATTTTATGCTACATATTCTTCAATAAGAGATGATTTAAAAATGAATGAAATTGACTCCTATTTACAAAGAATTCTGATAAAATATATTTGCATGTAAATAAAGAATTACAAAAGAAGCAAGTAATTCATTTCCCAGTGCTGTAGGGGAATCAGAGAGAATTTCAAAAAGGATATGACAACTGAGTTGAATTCTGAAGTGTAGATGTAAGTTCTCAGGAAAGACAAATAGAATTACATTCTAGGCAGAGATCATAACACCCACAGATTTGTAAACAAAATGGTGACTTATTTAGGAATTCTTTTAGCTACAAATAACAGAAAGCCCAACTAATAGAAATTTAAACCATGAGGTCATTTACTATTTGTATAAAGAAATATAAGCAGTTGTACAGTTGGTTCAGCATCCCCACAAATGTACAGCATTGGGTTAATACATTTGCTATTAATGTGGTGTTCCTCTTATGGTTATAAGATGACTGTTATAGTGCTAGACATCATGTCTCTCATCATATCTCATAGCTCTCCCTGTTAGCCCTACATCTCTTATTAGGAAGCAAACATCTTTCACATAAGCCTCAGTAAAGTTCCAATTAAGTATGCTTAACATATCTAGATAATATTGTTATTTTTAGGTTCAAAGTAGTTTATAAAAGACAATAACTTTTTTGGCATCTTTAACTAATAATAATCAAGTTTAGATCATTTCATAGAGTCTGTCAATAGCGCATTAAGGGAAATTAAATAAATCAGTGCTGCTGGGCAATAAATTATGAATAGAGTATCAGAGGTTAATACTGGATTTACTGGATGAATTTCAGTGTTTGAGAAAAGCCTGGACTTTGCTGGAGTGCTCAGAGATAGCCAAGAAGGAACTTAAAATTATATCATCATACGTAGCTTTTCAGAGGCATACTGAGGTATTAGTGTGAAGAATGAAAAGTTGGAGAAATCAAAGAAATTCTAAATTAATGGAGAGATATTCCATGTTCATGGATAGGAAGACTTAACAATGTCATTAAGATGTCAATTCTTCCCAACTTGATCTATAGATTCAGTGCAATCCAATCAACATCTTAGCAAGTTACTTTGTTGATATTAACAAATTGACTCTAAAGTTTATACGGAAAGGCAAAAGATCCAAACTAGCCAACATGATACTGAAGAAGGAGAACAACGTAGGAGGGCTGACACTACCAACTTCAAGACTTACTATAAAACTAGAGTAATCCAGTCAGTGTAGTATTGGTGAAAGAATAGAAAATAAATCAATGGAATAGAACAGAGAGCATAGAAATAGAGCCACACAAACATTGTCAACTGATTTTTGATAAGCAAAGTCAATCAAATGGAAAATGATCATCTTTTCAACAACTGTTGCTGGAATAATTAGCCATCCACATGCAAAATATCTAGACATATGCCTTTCATGATAATTAACTCCAAATGGATCATTAAATTTGCTGTAAAATACAAAACTCTGAAACTTCTATAAGATAATTTGGCAATGTTGGGTTTGGCAGTTTATTTTTAAATACAAAATCAGTTGCAAGATCCGTAAAAGAAACAAATGATATATGAAACTTAACTAAAATTAAAAATTCTGCTTTGCAAAAGACACTTTTAAGATAATGAAAAGACCAGCCACAAACTGTGAGTAAATATTCAGAACCAGAGATCTGATAAAGAGCTTGTATCCAAAATATATAAAGAACTCTTAAAACTCAACAATAAGAAAACAAAAAGTGTGTAAAAAGTCTTAACAGACACCTCACCAAAGAAGATATACAAATAGTCAGTGAACATGCGAAATGATCCTCAACATCATATCTTATTAGGGAATTGCAAATTAACCTATTAGAATGATTAATATCCAAAACATTGACATCATCAAATGCTGATGAGGATGTGGGTTAACATTGCTGGTGGGAATGCAAAATGGAACAGCCTCTTTGGAGGACATCTTGGCATTTTCTTAAAAAAAAAAAGAGATCGATTTCCATAAGATATAACTGTCACACTCCTAAGTATTTATTTAAACTAGTTCAAAACTTATATTCACATAAAATCTGCACTCAAACATTTATAGCAGCCTTATTCCTAATTGGCAAAACTGGAAAGCAATGAAAATGTCCTTCATTGGTGGATGGACAGTCTTACATCCATACAGTGTAATATTATTCAGTGCTAAAAAGAAAGGAGCTATCAAGTTATACTCAAAAATGAAGGAACCTTAAAATGAATACTGAAAGAAGCTAATCTGCAAAGGCTACATACTGTGTGATTTCAAATATATAATATTCTAGCAAAGGCAAGACTATAAAGATAATAAAAAGATCAGTGATTGTCAGGGGCTGGGAGGGAAGGATGAGAAAAAGGCCTACATAGAGCACAGAAGATTTTTAGGGTAGTGAAAATACTCATTTTGATACTAAAATGGAGGAAACGTGACATTATGCATTTGTCAAAACCTAAAAAACTATTTAACACAGAGAGTGAGCATTAACATAAACTATGGCTTTAGTTAATAATGATATCTCACTATTGGTTCATCAGTGTATCAAATGTACCACACCAATGCAAGATGTTACTAACAGAGGAAACTGGGGTGTGGAGAAAGCATATGGAAATGGCATTTTTTGCTCAATTTTTTCTGTGAATCTAAACACCAAAAAACTAAGTTATTAGTTGAAAAAAACAAAAAACAAAAACAAAAAAGTGTGCAAGTATGAAGGACATGACAGCAGTTGAGTACTAATGCAAATAATAAAAAGTAAAATATATGTGTATGTGTATATATATATATATATATATATATATATATATATATCTGAAACATTATGATGTACACCAGAAATTGACATGACATTGTAAACTGGCTGTACTTCAATTAAAAAATGGAAAAAAAATTGAGGCAGATATAATAACTCCTTATTTTTTAAAAACAAAAAATAAAAAAATAAAGTTCAAACTAAGATGAAGTAATGAAATTAATAAAGAGGAATGGCTTGGGAGATATTTAAATGTTGAGTCAATATCACTTAGAGTTTGGATCATAAGGATTGGGGACAATAATGGACAGAGAAGACTAACTTTCAGTTTTGAGTTGGGTGCCTGAATGATGTCAATCATAGTAGGGAAGAGGAGATTATTGTGGAGAACAAATCATGATTTCGTCTTTGAACTTCTGAGTTTACATGATAGTGGCCAATAGTTAAAGAGGCATACCATAAAAAATAATATGACTGAAAATTTAAAAATTGAAGATGCTCTCTTGTCAAAGATTTGGGGGCACTGTGTTTTTAGAATGGACTTTCTCTCTTTACTAACATTCTACACTCTGTAAGCCAGTTTTAGAAATAAGGTGAGAAAAGATTTTAAAACCTACTTAGACCATGCTAATAAGAGCAAAAGTTAAAGCGGACTCAATAAAGAGCAAGAATTCAGAATTATTTCCAGATTATTTGGCAGTCTGATCTTGCATAACCCCTACAGTGGAGGGAAGCTGACTTAGCTATGAAAGCACTACAAATCCCTTAGCACGAGATGCTTCAATTGTGTCTCTGAAAATATTTTGATTTCTTTGTGTAAGTGCTACTACATATTATTGCCTCTAACTACACACTTACAACACTCTGAAAATTGAGCTGGTAATTTAGATAGCATATCACAACAAGTGTAGCAAAGCAGGAGAATATTAAATGGATATGCAAATTGGCTCATGAATATGAATAGCAACTGAAGTTACAGATACTGTCATAACATAAAATTTAAAAATAGGATTTTATTATAAAGACTCGAGTTTTGTAGAATAAATTAAAGGAGGTTCACTTTCCACAAGATTCTTAGTTTCATGAAAGACAGATAGCATTCTCCTACTTTTGTTTTTTTTAATGAGAAAATGAAGAGTATACCAGACACTGATAGAGCTGTCCAAGGTAGAATCAAAAATACTTGGTTTAATAGTAGTAATTTCCAATATTTTAATAATGATCTAGGTTTTTTCACTAAGAATTTTCATAGGACTGTGTCATGGGCTATTTGAATTATGCAAGGTAAGTAGAACAGTTAATAATCCATTTATTCACAGCTGAGTAGACTGTGGCTCAGAGAATTTAAGAAAGTTGATCCGGTCAAAACTTACATTGAGTTCCGAGTCTGGTGACCAAAATCAAGGATGTTTTACATCAGATGAATTTCATAGAGTCTGTCAGAAGTGAAACGTGTGGTTATTATTTTGGTTTTGTTTATTTTGGTTTCACTCTACTCTTGGAAATCTCTCTAATCATCTGAAGAGGGCAAACCACTTTTGAGCCCCCAGAGTCCGTTTATTCTGAAGGGGGAGCGAAAGCATCCTTGAGGTTTGGAGGAGAGCAGCCCTCAGAAGTGAATAGGCCCTTCATGATCTGAAAACATAGGTTGCACTACTTTTTGTGGGCAGAACATATAAAAGGAGAAGCAGGTGCACTTCCCAGTACCTGCTGTGAATGAACCCAGTGCCAGCCCTGGCTGAACACTCTAGAGGTAGTTATAAAGCAAGATTACACAAATAAGTAATTTTTCTTTGATTATGGAAATGTTTAGTGCCATCAACCTCAGACATCTCTGTACCTTCACAGAAACAGAATTTACAACCAGCAAATGAGCAAAGGATCATACCATTCTCTAACTCACTTGAGTTATTTAAAATCATTCATAATTATTTTATAAATTTATTTTCATGATTAAGGAAATAATCCATCCATAATCACATGTAGTTGTAATTTAAATATATGTGAATAGCTATGCAAATGTCATCCAGTTAATCTCATCATTATCCCCTCATGCTTTAATTAAATAAACCTCCACTAGTTCTGTATTTTGCCTTTTCTCGTCTCATGTGTTTTCTATGAGTAGCTATTCCCATTCCCTTTATTAGAATTAACACATACAGGCTGAGAATCGTAAATCATTTTCCTAAAGTTGAGACATAAAGCACTAGTGTCCACTGGGCTTATGCCCCACATCACACCAGCACAAAATGGCGATTATCCAACATTCTCCTCCACCTCCATTTGGTCATTAATTTCCATTCATTCCGCATAACACTACCAGGGTAATACGTTTCTTGAAGGAAATGTGTTGAGGCTTGGTCACTACTAAAAACTACTGTAGGTTTCTCAAGGCAGACAAAAAAACAAAAACAAACAACGACAACAATGGTAACAACAACAAAACCCCTAAACACTTCAGAGCCGTCATGACTCTGGGGTCACGTGGCTTTTCCCATCTTCTGCTTCCCAGCCACTATCCTGGACCCTTAGTCTCTCTGCTTCCCCCAACCCAAACTCTTTAACAGTTCCTGGAATAAATAAACTTTTGGGGGGTGGGGTTTGCTTTGTTTTTTGCTTCCTAGTGGGGTTTCTTTTTGCATTTTTTTGTGTTTTTTTCCCTATTTACATTTTGCCTCTGATAGGAATGCCCTTTTATCCCTGTTCACTAAGAAATGTTTCACTCAACTGTTGAGATTCAGCACAATCATCACCTTCTACAGAAAGTCTTTTACTCATGCCTTCTCTGTACTATAGCTGTTCTTTGTGTATAACTCTATTATAGCACCTTCCAAATGGCGTTGCCTTCATTTGTCTACGAGCCTAAACATGCCTGGTTTCATCTAGATGGTCACACTGAAAACAGTAACTAAAATAGAACTTCATTCCTTGAGTTCAAAGGATCTTGATGTAGCTATTTTAATGAGAAAACACTTTAAATCAGTACAAATATAAATTATTTACTATTCTGCTTTTTGCATTTGCAAGTCATTTACAAAACAGGAATCTAATGCCACTTCTGCATCTTATCCCATCCTGGTGTCTAGATGGGAGATGGTCGAACGTTTGAAAATGGCTAAGTTAAACAGGTTATGTCAAAAATATCTTGCTAGGAAAGCGAAACTGCAAAGAAATTAAGAATATTTTCAGAAAAAAAAATCAGAAATATTAGAACCTATATAACTTTACCTAAATGACTGTAAAGATAACCAGAACACACCAAGTATGTGTGTCTATCTAATCTAATTATATATATATATATATATATATATATATATATATATATATACTTTTCAAAGATATCCCTTGAATGCTTTCTGATAAGCTTAAATATTTTCTACACAAGCAGGGACAAATTAGAATCACCAGAATTTACCAGAATGCAATAAAAGGAACCAAAACGTCTGGGATAGCCAACTGAATTCAGTCATCTGTAGACTGGTGCTTCTCAAGTTTCTTTTCTTTTTATTATCACCCTCCTAAGGAAGCTTGTTAGATATTTTATTTTATTTTCATCCCTTCCACAAAATTTTAGTGCCACAGATACACTGTATATCTGTTTATGTACCTTCTGTCTACCTATGCTTTATACACATAAAGAATAAGATATTTTTGCCTTCTCCAAAGGAGTGATGCTGCCTCTCCTGAGAATGTATACTTCAGAGGTCAGAGAGACTACTCAATTTATAACGTTGGCCTAAGCATGGACACACTGTGAACTTTTCTCCTTGTTTCCTTTAGCATAATGAGACAAACTGAAATTATGTGAAAGGTGACTAAGATTGGTGTACGGCAGGGTAGCCATCAGTCTCCAGGGGCCTTCGTCTCTTACAAGCTTTAACAAGGGCTCCCTTGAGAATGTTTCCATACTCTTTCATGCAAAATAAAACTTCTCCGGAGAAAGATGGAACAATGTGGATAATAAGGCTTTTGGCTAAACTTGGAAGGAAGTCTATCTAAAGGGTCTGCTTCCTCAATGTATATATTCCAGTGGAATCTGAATATTCATGATGCTCCTTCAAAATGATGTCTAAGCATTCATCTGTTTTCTGGAGGCAGCAGGGACAATGCAGGATGAATACCCATACCAGAAAGAGATAAAGCAAAAACATCCACACCAAAGTTTTACATCATCTATGTAGACGTGGGAGAATGGGCTCTTCTCTTAAACAAAAACCTCTTTTAGGTTTTTCTTAGATTTTCAGGCATTCTAATTCATTCTTCTTAGGGACAGACAAAATAAACAAAGACAAACAAATCCACCTCAAATATGTGATAATCCTTTGACTCATTCAACAATAAACATAGTATTGCTCCGGGAATTGAGAGATGACTATACTACACAAGAAACATTCTTGTAAAGGTTGAAAATAATAAGATGAACAATTTAAAAGTGCAGGGCAGGTTCAAAGGACATTTCTAGGCATCTAAGCCTTGCCATTCCAATCACAAGCAGAATCTTAATACCTCATCTCCAGGCTCCCAATTAGTAATTTATTTTGTTGTGTCCTTTGTAGACGATGGTAAATTATCATGTATATATCTGAATGCTAATGACGATTATTCAGTTGAATCACACAGAGCTCAAAGGTAATTTTAACTCCAGATTATGCTACATAGTTTGGACTGTGACCAAGTCTCAAGAGTTGAAGAACTTTATTTTTTTTCATATATGAACAAGGAATCATCTTGCCTGTTGCCTATTTACAATTTAACACCATGTAGTTCAAACAGCTCTTCAGATATTTCCTATTTTGGTGGGGCATCTAAGCAAATTTAGCAGTTTTGTGTCTGCCTATTGTAGTGGGACCTAAGAATAAAAATGACCTATCCCTATGTTAATGTCACTAAAACCTGCTAACTCTGAGAAAGACTGGAAGGGTAAAGACTACAATGGACTATCCGGCCACCTGCAGTCGAGGTCTGGGATTACTCGCAACAATACGATTGACGTATTTTACATGAAAAATTGTTTTATTAATGTAAAGTTTTTCCCTAAGGCTATATTGAGAAGAGAGATACTTAAAACTGACTTACAAGCCTCTTAAAGAGGCTACATTCATTACTTGAGGCAGAAGATGTGCCGTGACTGGTCTGGCGAATGTGGTGGGAAAACCCTGCCTTCGTCAATAGCCCTTCCTGGTCAAGTGGATGAGGTCACTTCATCACAAGGATGCATCTGGGAGAGGACATCATTCCCTGTATTTCTGATGGCACTGTCATCAAAGTGAGGTGTATTCCAGAGTGCTACTCAGTCTTGGGTGGAAGTTAAGACATGTGGCTGAGGCGTTGCTGAAGTAGAAACTGTTAGAGTAAACTTGAGAAAAGAACCTGAAAGTTACTTTATAAATTCTTTGACATTTATTGAAGCCTGAAGAGCTTATGTATCGAAGGAGAGACTTCACCAGGGGCAGAGAGTCATTAGACTCTGAAAAGTGTGCTCAAATACCACAGGGTCAGGCTGGGCTTTTTTTTTTCTTTTTTTTTTTTTTTTTGAGCGGAATAGAAAAGGAGTTTATTAGGAGTACTCAGCCATAGAAGTGCCTGTGTGAGTACTGAGGGCTGGTTGGTGGGATCTTTTATAAGATCGGGTCACAAGATGTTTGATTGGCTTGCACACAACTCTCTGGTTGGTTGTGGGTGAAGTAAGAAGTTTAGAGTCTATGAAGGGCAGTGGGTTTATGACTCTGATAATGTGGGCTGAAATAAGCCAGCCTGAGCTATTGTGAGATTTCGCAAAACCTAGGGCTATTAGGGCAAACACGCCCAGGAAAGAATGTACTTTATCTGCTGAGGGATCACAGGCAGACATCTGAGAGCCCAGAAAGGGAGGTCATTATTCTTTGAGGCACATCAGTTGGCCCAACATTCCCCAGGGACAGGTTGGCAGTGACAAATCTTTGGAACGGGGCGAAGGTCTCTTCTTTTGTACCTACTTCCTTCCAGGCTGGGCTTTTTAAAGTAGAACACTCCATTTAAAACTTCATCCGGAGTATGATTTTCCCCAACTTCTTTTAGTTATTAAGATTTTCAAGGGCATTTGGGAGGAAGGCAAGGGCAGTTTGCGAGAAGGAAGGAATTATAACCCAGATGGGGGTGATGCTTGCCACAGTTCTAGCATCTAACATAAATGCATATAAATCAAAATTAATGACAGAATTAGCAACAACTTTACAGGTATTTGGAATGCACAGTAGTAGTCTTGTCTGTAAAGATTTAAGAATCTATTACTAACAAGATGGTACCTTGAAACAACAAAAAATGGGGCTCTAATTATATATGCTGTGATTTTGAAGGTCTAGGGTACGTGCAGATGGATTATAAAAGGAAGGAATCCTGCAATTCTAAGTCTTAGAGAGCTGGGGAAATGAGTAAAACTACGGTAAGTAGCAAAAGAGGCAATGCTTTACACTTTCCTCCAGACACATGGGATAAGCTCATTCCAGACCGCCCTGTCCACTTTCATTCTCCACGTGAAGGTGGGCGCAAACATAAGAGTCCTAGAGAGCGCGTTGCTGGAGTGACAAGGGACCACAGTGATCCAATATTTCAGAAAGCACATCAGAGCCACCTCTCATTACAGATCCTACATGCATCAGGCCTATGGGTTTTCGTTCCAAAATCTATTCATATCTGGCTTGTGTGGTTATTAAATTAGAATTTTCCTAAGGGCTTAGGGTGGCAAAGGATAACAGAAAAATCCTTGACTTACGAGGATTGAATTTTACATGTCAGTGAAGACAGAGAATTTCTAACTTACAGGGAAAAAGATTCATGCTTTAAAATAAAACCAGTCAAAGGGAGGCAGCTAACACCTGGCTGTCCTAACGATTCCTCTGTTCATTGGTTTCTTTGGGAAATCAGTGGCTGAAGACACAATTGGTCACTCTGCCTCCTATGTCAAGGGGAACCTATCGGACTCAAACTAAATGTTAAATCACTTGATTTAGGACTCCCTGACCCTGGGCATACGGCAAGAAAACCTACAAAGAAAACTGCACGTTGGGAATAATTGTGTTGTCCTCTTTGAGGAAAAACATCCCAACAAGGATTCCTTCTTCAGGATTTTCGGGGTTTTATTTTGTTTGTTTGTTCATTCGTAGCCTCTTTCTCCTCTATTCTTTAATTAGTTATCCTTAGCCTTGAAAATCCATATCCTTATGATGAGGGAGCATATCAGAAACACTGATTAAGACCCTCATTTTCTCTCTGTTTAACACCTAGACATCTTACCCCAAGAAAGGTAATGCACCCTTGTGTGATACACACACACACACACGTTTGCATGTCTTGGAAAACCATTGCATTAGTAAACTCTTGTAAATTATTGCTCTTGTAAAGTATGTAATTATATTTTTCAGGTTTACTAGCGTAGAGGAAGATGGTAATGGTATTCCCAAATAGAGCCCTTTCCAGGTCTCCAGGTCTCCAGGTCTGGTCTTATTTGTTCTGCAGATCTGACCTAAGTGAGATTACTCAGTCCTGCGGCCACAGCTACTATCCGTACACCAATCTCTGTCAAGCTTTCTCTCAGTCCTGTGCATAGATCTGGAACTCCAGGGTCATGTTTCAAACCATGCCACATACTTACATGTGTGTATACATACATGTGCCAAAGATTCCCACAAACTGGCCTCTTTTTTTTTTGTTTCTATCTAGAAAAAAGAAAAAAGACTGCCCTACAGCTGACACTAATCAATGTTTGTTGAACTGAACTGAACTGAAACTGACCAATTATACCTTCTAAACCTAAAGTAATTTAGCTTGTTAACTGACGTGTAGTTAATACAGCTCAACTTATCTGGGAGTCCATAGTGTGTGTTATCTGTTGGCAATAATATTGCTCAGACAGAAACAGGTATTGTTCTATTAAATATTTTTATTCCAGTAGTCCTGGCTGCGCCAATCTCTCAGTGCCTTTCTGCTCTCCTTCCTGGAATATCCCTTCTGTGTGGGCCTTGGAACCCTCTGATGTCAATACCTCTTTCCCCTGGCCTCACTGACTATATAAATTATATTATCAAGTTTTTTGACTAATGCTTCGGTAGGATAATTTATTTGAAAAGACATCTGGGAGTGTCCTAGAAGAACAACTCAGCTGAGTATTTAGCTTCTCATGCAGTCTTATTATTATAGTCTCAGAAATGGTCAGGGACGATGCTCCTTCAGAAAAATAAACTTACTAGTAGATAAGCAGGTTATAAAATCTAACATTACTAATATGCACATAAATGGTATCTTTTCTAGGTAGGAAAGAAAAGTATACATCTTTACTAGCTATGATAAAATTTTAAGACTAGGTGTCTATTTCATTATCTATAGGAAAATTGTTTTTGAGAAGCTTAGGATCCACACATTAAAAGAATTAGAGATATAAAGAGTAAACATTTATTTCATTTAAAAAATACTCTCCTTATAAAATTTTTTTTTCCTAGTTACAGTGGAGAAATTCCAACACTATTAAGACATAAAACCAACTATTCTGTTTATGGGTAGTTAAGGGCATGAAACAAATCATAATGTTGTTTTTAATTTGCTGGCCTTATAGAGCAAAATATAACAGAAGGAGTCATTTGAATGAATAATCACTACTACTTGAAAGTCCATAGTTGACCATATTTTGTATACCAAAAGCAATTTCAGATTCTTGGTTGCAACTCTGGATGTAAAGTCAGTTGTTCAACAATTACTAAGATTACATTCAAGCACTGGTTCTGTGTAAATAAAGGAGTTCAAGTCTAGTGAAATTCAACCCATGGCCATAAGTTTCATATAATTAGTGCAAAAAAGATGGTTGAAATTCCAGGCCAGGTGGCTTACGTGATGGAACAATAATTGGAAAATCTCCTCTATCCTTTGTTCCTTCTATTTTCTCCAAACTCACTAGGAATTTTATAACATTAGGCAGCTGTTTTGTTGGACAAATGTGATAAACCTCAAAAAAA
Source organism: Vicugna pacos (assembly GCF_048564905.1). Lineage (NCBI taxonomy): Eukaryota > Metazoa > Chordata > Mammalia > Artiodactyla > Camelidae > Vicugna > Vicugna pacos. Next base: position 5,093,149 of record NC_132994.1, on the reverse strand, counting down.
TAAAATTTAAAACAGAATACTGAAGTTAAAGAAACTAGGAGAACATCTTTTACCCTCTTTGTACTGCTGTGGAATATGTTATTCTGCACTAAACGGTAAAAAGAGGGGAAAGGGAAAAAATAATTATGCACCTTTCATTGGGTGCAAGAATATCAAACATGAATAGTACAAATTAACCATTTTGTGCTTGGTTTGGGGGAAATGAAGGCAATTGTTGACAAAAATGACTCGAACAGGCAGTGAATAGCTGTATTCTCTTGTTAGAAACATAGTGACAGGAAAGAAATTTCACGTGTTCTACTAGTTTGTTTTGTGCTGCAAGTAAACTTAGATTTCTGTCTCAATTTTCAGCCTCTGAAGTGCGCGAGGTTTACTTCAAGTGGTTCTTGAAATTGTTTTCAATTATCTCAATAAGCTGGTTTCTCTCAGCAGCTGAGAATTGGGCTTTCTGGGGGTTTCTATGTGAGATGAATTGACTCACCGATGACTAAGCCTGAAAGATAATACATCAAACCGGAGTTTTTTCCAGTTCATGTGGGAAAAAAAATGACTGCTTCAGCAATGGTTGCTCATCAGTCTGACAATAGGCAAACTCCTTTATTCAATGGAACTAATTCAATAAACATTTACTGAATAAAAAAGGGCCAAGTGTAGACAAGGATTCCTGACATAGTGTCTGAACTCCAGTGAAAATATTGACATTCTCTTCAACAAGTACAAAATTCTTTAGTCCAAATCTTGTGGAGAGGATCCATTGATTTATACGGTTGAGTTGAGATACAACAAAACATAAAGAACATCTAAGCATTCCCTGTGGCTAAAAGATACTGTAATTATAACAAAAGCAATAAAATCTATTAACAACCACCCTAATCATGTCACTGAAATAGGCTTTGCCATTCATGTTATTAAAGGTACACATAGTCTCATTTTCTCAGATCTGCTTGCAGCATTTAATGTGATTACCACTTTATCTACCTTGAAATACTGTTTCATAGATGATAGATAGGTAAATATAACAAAACAAATTTCCACTAAATAATATTTATCTTTATGATATGTGGTGCAACTTTACATTATTTATTCTAGTTTGTACTTCAAAGATGCCTGTGAAATAAACCAAGTGAATATCACCATCTACCACTGGGTTAGATTCTGAAAAACACCACACCAAGAAATGACGTAAATAGGATAACCTTTCTGGATCTGAAAGATCAAGCATACTTTGACAATAAACACTGGTACATTGTCTTTTATATAGTTAATCTGTTCCTCTCCCATTGTTCTCTTCCGTCTCCACTTCGCTTTCGCCGTTGCCATCCTAGTATTCCTCCGCCCTCTCCCGCCCACACACACACCACACCACTACCTTGCATTCCCACGTGGAGTTTCATGAAAGACAATGTGTTAGGAAGCTCAGCTCACAGTAAGCACATCCATAACTTCACCTATGACTACAACAGGTAATTCTCCGGGAAATACCAGAAACACCCAGAGAGAGAGCATAGCCTCAAATCAGCGGCTGCACAATAATGACTCAGAGTCACATCTTATTTTCAGGTTAAGAGAACATCGTGTGAATGTTATATAAACCCCTTACATAACCCCTTGATAAGGTCAAGTTCACTATGTAGATGGTTATTTAACACAATCAAAGTAGCATTTGCTTATATTGGAAACGGGTTGCAAAATGGGTCCTTGGAGGCAGAGTTAACTATGAGAACCTGTAATTTTGATCTCTTAACTTTCAGGGGTTTAAATTTATCAAGATCAATATTGCACGAAAAATGGTTTTGACTTTATGTATGGTAGAACTCCAAAATAAATAACCTGTTAACAGAGCAATAAATGTGCCTCACTAAACATGCACTCTTTGTCGCTAGGTCACTGAAGCCACTAAAATGTGTGGATCAAGTATTAAAGCTAAATCTTCTCTTAGTCTTTTTCATGATCTCACTGGACTTTTATGTACCATTTACTTAAATTTTAGGAACATCCAACTGTGTTCTAAAAAAAGATAACTGTAAACACTTTCAGCCCAGATTTTCACTTATTCCCCACAAGTTCCCATTACCACAAGTTAATACAAACTTACATTTTCACAGCATTTTCATTTCATATACTTCATAGAAAACTTCTGCTATAACCTTTATACCCTATAACTGAAAACTTTCTGACAAGAGACAGCAGCATGTTAATGCTATCCTAAAAACACATCCCAATTATCTTCCCTATTATTCACAGAATCAGGGAAAGTTCAAAGAACAGTTTTCTTCAGGCAATGGACAGAAGGGAAATGAGCTCAAATTCCTATTCAGTGGTCAAGGGTCACTCACTTGGACTGACCTAGTCTAGCTGCTTCTCTTGTTTCAATGCTAAGATGAAATGATAAAGATTTGTCTTGGGTAAAGTAAAGCTCCAAATATGTACAAGCTTTGTGTTACTATCCTTCTTAATTTGTTCATCTTATGCATGTGAAGAGGTGAAGGTTAATTTGCATTGATTTAAATAAATTACCTCTTGACTATAACTTATTTTCTAAAGGTCCAATTATCTGTCTCATGGAAACATGTTTATATATACTTTTTCTTGATATCCATTCCTTTATACACGTGACCATCAGTATTAGCTATTCTACCTGGATGCACTTATCCATGTTTACCTCATCCCATTGATATTTGCATTCTAATTAAACTCATAGCATCTCTACACTAGAGAATGCAAGCAGAACTTATGGCTATTGTCATTAAATCTTAGCTAGCGATTGTAGAAAATAAACATCACCTATCCAAAGGGCGTCCTAGTCATATGTTTGATGTAAACACATATTTTATTGTACAGGATTCTTATTATCATTACATGAAAGCCCAAATAAATTAAACATATAAAATCACTAATGCAGTTTAGCTTTGTATTTCAATCACAATCCAGCTACTTTCTTTTCCTGACCTTATAACCTGGGAATTCTCAAAAAGATGTTTGAAAAATAAAACTTTATTTTCCCCGAACTTAAGGATATACTGCACATTCATTGCTAGAATAAGCATTATCTTTTATTCCTCTGATCTCATTTCAATAGAGCTTACGATTTCAACCATATCACTAGGCAGATTTGTCAATGCACGCATATATTCCTGTTCAAGTACTTTTTTTTTTTTTGGCCCAGAAAACAAACGTGTTTTTGACATGGCCCCCTATTCCACCCCTAACCCCAAGTCCTCTTTTATTTTTTCATAATCTATAATAAAAACACCAGAAGACCCATGTGAGGCACTGTGTATAAATCAAGTAATATACAATGCTATTCTTGAAGTGAAGTGATTGCCTACCCAACACCTTTCCATCATCAGTGACTTCCTCTCCTCACGGATGACAATTTAACCATTTTTCCTGTTTGCTTACCTCTAAAATTTTAAATATTATGCATTTTTTCTGGGTTAATAAACTGTGGACACTGTCAACTGAGTCTCTTTTGTAAAACATGATGAATTTGTTTACATAATACCCATCTCCATTTTTCAGTGTCTCTCTCAATTTTTGATGGTTGCATTACTTCTCTTCTTCATTAGCTTTGGAACTTGACACATGCATAATCTCTGTCAATATTTCTTTTTTAACACAGTACTTTCAAGTTAGCCCTAGGTGTAATAGAGCTCTTATTCTCCTTCCCTTCCTCTATGTCTCCTGAATCAAGTATTAAATTGAAATTTTTGACAGATACTACATCTATGTATAGAAGTGTGGGACTCACTAAATCTCAGAAGAGGGAAAAAGAACTGAGAGGACAACACTCATAGGCATTTGGACATTCATAGAATATTCTTCCACCACCAGTTAAGGCTGAGATCAGTGACGGAAAGTAGAGCAAAGAGAAACAGAGAAGGAGAGAGAGAAAATGTCATGGCCAGGACAGCTGATCACAGTGTCTGAAAAGCTGACAGCCAGATTCTAAAAAAGTATGATATCCCCACTGTTTTTTTAGAACTGGTACTTGGTTGCTAAAACATAAACATTTCTCTAAAATATATCTGGTTATTAATTTGAAGAGAGTGGTGAACGAAATCTAACCAAAGCAACAAAAAATGTCCTGTCCAGCTAATATATATAAAGTTGACTCAGACACCCTTACCCAATATTATAAGCCTGACAAAAGAAATTTCCTGGGTACAAATATCATTTACTATAGTTCATAAAATTATTTGATACATAATGGCTTGCATAAAATTGTGTAATACAAGAAATATAAAGAATCAAGAAAATGTAACCCATGGTCAAGAGAAGAAACATTTAAGAGAAGCAGAACCAGAAATGAACTAAATGGTGATGTTATCAGCCTTATTTATGTTAAAATATCAGGTGGAAAAGGCCAAAGATATGTGTGTACATCTGAGTATTTTCAACAGAGAAATACAAGATTTTTAAAGAGTTAAATAAAAATGCTATACCAGAGTAATATAATATCAGAGATAAAGTCTTATAATTGCCATAGCAGACATAAGAATTAGTAAATTTGAAGGATACAGAACATAAATTAATCCAACTTAATTTAAAAATGTAAAACCATAGTGATCTATAGAACAATATCAGATGATCTAGCAGATGTACAATTGAAATCTCAGAATGGGAAGGAAAAAAAAGAGGTAATGTTTAATTATTTTCCAAAATGAAAGAAATACTTCAACCAGTGGAAACAAGAATTTCAATGAACCCCTAAAAAGATAACCAGAAAAAAGAAGTATGTTCAGACATGTAATGAGCAAAGTGCTGAAAACCAAGGATGAAGAACAAATCTTAAGAAGCCCAACCCTAAGGGAAATAACTTTTCATCAGAACCAATGAAGGTGAGAGGACATTTGGAACAGATCTTTTAAGGAGTACAAAAATATTGGCAACGTGGAATTCTATCCCCAGCAAAGAATATTGCCCTACCAAAAGTGAGAGCAAATTAAAGTCTTTTTCAGATGAACATAAGATGTGAACATTTTTATCTATCAGACTTAAACTTCAAGACATATTTTTAAAAAAAGAATATATTTTTGAGTAAAAAAAAGCCTAGAATAAGTAAACCAAAGCTTCAAGAAAGAATGAATCATAAAACATAAGTATAAAAATCTTTTAAATTAGAATTACTAAAACCTTCATAACAAACTATGGACTCTTCAAAGAAAAATATATATACTGTGGAACTTATACCATATGCAGATAGGAATTACATGACATTAGAACAAAAATCAGAAAGAGAGTCAGGAAAGCATGCTGTAGGTTTCCTACATACTAATATGTTAGACTTTACCTAAAACATATCAATAATTGCATTAAAAATGAAAATGCAGATTGTCAGATTGAATTTAAAAAGCAAAATTCAGCTGTTTGTGGTTTACAAAGGAAACATTTTATACAAATGATTTTTTAAATGAGTAGAAAAATATAAACATTAAACCTATAACATAAGAAAATGGTATAATTATATTCATATCAGACAAATTAGACATCAAAGAAAAAGTAATACAAAAACAAAAAGGACATTCCATAATTATGCAATAGTTTATCAAGAAGCTGCAGCTAAAGAAATTGTAAGATGGGATTATTTGGTATGTTATATTAGGAAAAGAAAATGGTGTAAAATCAACGACATTTTTCTACATGAACAGGTTTAGAAAAAGCAAAACTAAATTCAACATAAGTAGAAGACAAGAAATATAAAAATAAAAAATGAAAATATCTGAAATAGTAAATGAAAAAGTAATAGAGAATATCAATAAAATTAAAAATTAGCCTTTAAAAATATTGATAAAATTGATAAACACATAAGAAATCTAATCAATAAAAGCAGAGAATCAAAAATTACCAATATAATGAATAGCAAAGGAAACTTCACTGCATAATCTACATGTATTAAATTAATAATAGCAGCACATGATTAATAACTTTATAGTAGACAATTTAATAACTTAGATGAAATAGAATATTTATGACACAACATTAAGAAAAGACAATAAAAATTTGAAAACTTGAACTTCTCTAAATCTGTTATAGTAAAACTAATTACAATTTTCTACCCTCCTGGCACATATACATGTCTCCCACAACACACACACAAACACACACGCTCTTACTCACTTCAGATCTGCATTACTTACGGGTAATCCTTTCACTCATTTATTGAAGAAATAATGTCAATGTTACGCAGCTTCTTTCAAAAAAAGAGTAGTAAACACTTCTAACTCATTTTACAAGGCTAGCATAACCATGATACTGAACCAGAGAAACACACCACTCCCACTCAAGAAAAAAAGTTAACGTTCCTACAAACATAAATGCAAAATATTTAAGAAATTCTAGCAAAGTGATTTCAGTAATGCATTAAAGAAATAATAGTTCATGACCAAGTTATCAGACTTCTTCAAAATTAACAACTTATGCTAAAAATGTTATTAAGATAATGAATAGAGAAGCCACAGGCTAAGAAAATAAATTTGCAATAACAGAGCTGACAAGGATACTTTACTATCCCAAATTTAGATATTTAAACTTTCTATCTATCCATTTACCCTTTTTTGTATTTCAATAATAGAAGACAAGCGACCATACAGAAATATGGGCAAAATATTTGTACAGACAATTTACAAAGAAAGCCATTCAAGTGGCCAATAAGCACATGAAGAGATGAAGCAAACCAAAATTTGTGATTTTTGTGTCAACTAATAGAGTAAGAAAAAAAAGTATATTTCCTTTATACTAGAATCATTCTTCTAGATAGGTCATATAATAATATCACACCATATCATATGCCAAATCCTGTGATTGACTCATATTATCATGAAAGTGAAAATAAACCCCACAAGATATCACTATTTCTCTTACAAGGCGAAACAGGCTTGAAAAAAATCTGACATCATCAAAGGTTATCAAGGTCTTGAAGCAACCTAAACTATCATATATAGTTGGTGGAAGAATAAAATGGTGTAGACACATTAAAAAATTGTTTGGGGGCTTGTTTTAAATTGAGCATACACATACTATTAAGACACACAAAAAGTTAATCCAGAGAAATATTTATCCAGAGAAATAAACATAAAAACCTATATCAATGAAAAAGTGAAGCAAACAAACAGGACATATACCATGAAAAATCACAGAAGCTTTATGCATTGTATGCCAAAGCTGAAAAAAAAAAACTAAAATTCCATCAACAGGTGAATGATCAAATAGATTGTAGTATATTTATTCTTTGGAACACTTTTCTACAATAATAAAAAAAAAGCTAAGTAATAACACCAAAACACATAGGAATCTCAAAAATATTTTGTTGAGTAAAGTCACAAAGGAGGAAACAATGTGGGTCATACTTTTGTGTAAAGGTCTACCTCAGAGAATGACAGAAAGCATAGTAGAAATCAAAGCAGTAAGTAGTTGACTAGGGTTAGGGTACAGCTCAAGAGTTGACTGGGGAAGGACCAGAGGGGTATCTGGGGCAATGAGAATGTTTTACAACATAACAGGGAAGTGGGTCACCTGCCCATAAACATTTTTTTTAAAAAACTCATATAATTTATATTTAAGTTCTGAACATACATTCCATGCAAATTATGTCTCAAAAATGGAAATATATAGGCATTATAATTTTATGATTCTATCAGCATTGTTTATTTGTATCTATCTGCATACTTAATTCTCCTGCACTCATGTGACCTCCGTGATGATTATGGTCTCCTCAGTTACTCTGCCTAGAACTACTATAGTTAGATGTCAATTCTTTTATTCTTTTTTTCTTTTCTTTTTAATTGAAGTATAGTCAGTTTACAACACTATGTCAATTTCTGGTGTACAGCATAATGTTTCAGTCATACATATGCATACATTATTCTTTTTCATATTCTTTTTCATTATAGGTTACTACAAGATACTGAATATAGTTCCATGTGCTATAGATGTCACTTCTTTTCTTTTTGTTTTTTTTAATTGAGGTAGTCAGTTTACAATGTTGTATCAATTTCTGGTTTACAGCACAATACTTCAGCCATACATGAATATACATATATTCATTTTCATATTCTTTTTCACCATAAGCTACTAGAAGATATTGAGTGTATTTCTCTGTGCTAAATGATATAAACTTGTTTAACTATTTTATATATACCAGTCATTATCTGTAGATATCACTACTTTTGAATCAATCCTCTTTTTCTTATTTTTTTTTTCAGATTATACAGCCTTTGCCCTACATTATGAGGCATATTTTCACTTGATTTTATCTTTGAGTTTTAAATTATTATTTTTACAATTATATTTTCAATTCAAAACATTTTTTATGTCATTTTCCATTGAGTGACAAATTCCTGCCTCATGGTCAAAATATCTGCATACATTTCTCTGTGAACACTCAAACGAAATCTTTTGGCTCCCTACTGGCCCATTGGGTTTTTTTGTTTGTTTGTTTGTTTGTTTTGCATTGTTTTAACTTGATTGTTCTCTTTCATGCCAAGTTTTTCTTATTTGTCTGTAGATCTTGTGGCTCTTTTCATATTCAAGAAAGGACTACATTACTTTTCTTATTTCTTTGGTCTTCTGCTATTGCTCTGTTTGACTATTGGGTTCCTACCTGAAAAGAAATGGTGACCAGAAATCTGCATAGAATTGATATGTTTACCAGGCTCGCTGCACTACAAACTTTGCTTTCTCCTCACTATTCAGAGAACCCCCATCTGAGTAAAGGTCAACAAAATGTGAGGCTAAGGGGAGCCACAGTCCCATTAATTAGCAGGGTTACAGAAGGAACTCCAAGTAATTTTGGTTTTGTTTTATTTTTTGGTGTAAGCATCAGACTGCTTAGCTCTCTTGGTGGAGGGATGAAGGCTAATTGGGAAAACTTTTCTGAAGATAAACTTTCAATAACTTTATTCCTTTTCTCATGTTCCTCACCGGGCTTTTCAACTGTCCCCTTCCCTGATTTCCATCAGGATGACCAGCCCTGAATATACTGCATCCCCCTCCTATTTACAATGCAAGCTACAAGTTTCTCTGTTCTCTGTATCTGTAGATTTGTTTTCCATCACTTTTTCACTTCTAGAAAATTGCCAACATATATTTATCTCTTGTGATTCACCACCACTATCATCCCAATGAAGGATGTCAGGGAAGAGAGATGTGTTTTGTCTACAGTTTTTAAGAAAAAATAAAAAGCCTAGCCTACAGGATTTAACAAACAGTGTAATCTCACTTACTATCATCAGAGTTCATGTTACTGCAGTAGTCTCATAATGATAAACAGAAAACGATTTTTCTACAGCGAAACTGCATCAAAATTTATTGAAACAATGCTTTTGGATAAATTATTTCATTTCTCTAAGCCAATGTTCATATTTCCAAAAGTAGATAGAAATTATAGTACTGACTTCACAGAGGGCTGATAGGCTTAGATTAAATGAGACATACGGAGGAATGTAGCATTGTACCCAGCACTTACTGATATTTGACAAATTTTAAGCATAAATGTTATTGGCCATTACGTCCTTCATCCCTTTGGAAACTCTGTGGGATGCAGCACATTTTGAAAAGAACACTTTGCCAGTTCCTTGATGTCTTCTTTGTCCCAAGGCATGCATGTGGACAATTTATCAATAATCATGCTGTTGCTTACCCCTCATTCATCTGTTCTAAACTAGAAGTCAGTCATCACTGTAAAGATCATCTCAATTTAGTAATAATATACTGTTTTGTACTGCTTAGCTACTTTGTAATGATTTATCTAATTTGTGACTTCGGGCTTCCTACTAACTTTCAAAGACTGAAGTGAAACATATTAGTGAATAGCACTGAATTCTCCAAACACTTGCTATTTGTCCCATCCTAAATGCACCCCAAACTTCCTGCTACCTAAAAAAAAAAAATACTTTTCCATGTCATATGTAGCATAAGAATAATTCTATCAATGGTGACTGATTCTCAATTGACAGTAACGCTTAAGCTATAATTGAAGACATTCCCCGTATTACAACTTGGTTAATTTGTTTGTTCCTAAGTATAATGTTTGAGATAATTCCTTGCTCTGTTTTGCTCTCGAAGTCTAATCAAGAGGCAGATCTACTGCCAGTTACTGTAAAAAATAACAGGAATAAGACCAATGTGAAATGACAAGGACTCTGCTGGTTTTTGTGATCATATCTGAAGTACAAAGGTTGTGCCTTCAGGATTTCATAACCTGAACTCTGAGCTGCCCACATTGGTGTCATCTGAGAACTTAGATCTAAGTCTTGAGCTAGAAAATACCTTAGAGATTTTCTAATGGGATTTCATTTTTCTTTATGAATATACGCTTGTATCATAGTCCCCAGGTATCTTCTCTACTTCCTGTAGGAGGATTTGTCCAGGCTCAATGCTGCAGGAGTTTCAGTGCCTCCTGTAGGAGGAGTGTATACTGCCCCATTGTTGATACTCATGGATTAGTGATGTACTGGGTCAATGGTATCTGAGAACACACGGTGTATGCTACCTATGAGCAAAGGCTTTCAGAAGCATCACACATTACTACCAGTTCTCTTTTTTCCCTCCAGCAAGAGAAGGACATGTCCCAAATAGGGCTGCTCCTCCAATCTGGGCTCTGGAAAAGGAGGTCCCAGAAGCAGATCTGAGCAATCTGTTGACATAAAATACAAACAGGAAATAGATATCTGTTGTCATGAAGCCCCTAAGGTTTTGGAGTGCTTAGTCATCACAGCAATGCAGTATTCACTTTTATCCTAAGCCTCTTACCATCAATGAAGGTGAGCATAGACATCTATCCTATCTGAACAAGGATCAGCAGGATATTACATCATTTCCTAAATCGAATCATATTCACATTCCAAGATTAAATGTTAATTTGACCTGATAAAATATTCTTGTAAGTCAATGTTGTTGACTACAGTTGGCTAGTAATGGGTGTTGTTTAGACTCTTCCCACCTCCATCGGTTTTGCATCTGGGTCTATTCCTTTCTTTTTATTTTATCCTTATCTATCTTTAAAATCGACTGCCAGGTTTTCTGTATCTTTCTATTGTCCAAGGGAGTTTATACATCCTAATACTGTGTATTAGTTAAAATTTAAAAGCAGTCTCAGGAGAGCTTCAAGATGTTGGAATAGAAGGATCTGGAGCTCACCCTCTCCCACAAATACATCAAAAATACAACTACATGTGGAGTAATTCTCACAGAATACCTACTGAACTCTGGTGGAAGATCTTGCACAAGTGGGACTACAAGGAAAACACCATGAAACTGGATAAACAACTGGATCCTACTGTATAGCAGAGGGAACCATGTTCAATACCTTGTAATGGCCTATAATGAAAAAGGAATATGAAAAGGAATATACCTATTGCATATACATATATTTATATATATAGTACACTAGAAATTAGCACAACATTGTAAATCTACTATACTTCAGTGAAAAATAATAAATAGAAGCACATATATATATAAACATAAAAAATAAAATAAAATCAGTCTCCTTGAAAATTATCTTTGTCTTCACTATATTTATTTTTGCTTAAACTTTTGGCAATTCAAAAGTTTGTGCTAAGTAAACCTCCTTATAAAAATATTCTTTCTAATTTTTGATGTAGCAACCTCATAAAGCTGTATACTTTGGCTCATCTTACGGTTCAACACTGTACTTCTCGTTGGCACCCTCCTTGGCATTTAACTTTCTCCATCAACTATTTCCTTCAGGTACTTCTCATGGTATAAAAATATGTTTATATGCCCTATCTGCAAGAGTCCCTTCTTCAATTCTCTTTAAATTTTTTGTGGAAGGTACATACTTCTTTCATTTTTTCCTAATAATATTGCCAACTATACAGGTGGGATTAAAAAGTTAACACATGTATTTAAATTATCACATTTACTAAAATTACTTTTCTAAGTTTTTTTCTTAATTACTATTTTTTCTTCAAGGTCCAGCTTCAATGACACATTTTCTGTACCAGGTCCCTTGAAATTCCAAATTAGAACAGTTACTCCATCCTCTGTGCTCTTCTAGAACTTTCCACATCATGCTAATATAGTAATCATTATATTATATTTCAGCTACATTTGGACATATTCACCCTTTTTCTAAACTATGTTTTCCCTTGTAGCATTGTATTCATTATAGAAAACCATCTGGCATATCATAGGTTCTCACTCAATTTTTGTTGAATTTAATTGGAATTCAAGAAATTGGCATCCATCACATTCAAACTTCCTAAATTATTAGGTATGAATTGGCTCCAAATGAAACTCAGATGAATAGAGGGATAGAAGAATTTTTGTCAAATTTCCAGAAGTTATTTTTTTTCCTTTCATTGAAGTGAAGATTGGAATTAATATTTAAAAGCAATGCTTCCCTCTGCTTGGATTTCTGGTTGTACAAATGTTAAGCAGATGTCCTACACTAGAATAAAAAGTGTAAAAAAAGAAGAGGTAAATAGCTCTGTCTATCATCTTAAGAGTATTTATCTTGTGAAGGACTTAAATTTCTGAGAACATATGATTCCAATATGTGAAGGTAGAGAGAGGATTGGAGAATCCCAGTTAGGAGCTGGAGACAGCATCTGGACACTTCTCCTGGAAGGAAGGTAAGAGTGAGGTGAGTAAGTCGTCCTTGGAAACAAGACTCCAGCCTTAATTAGTAAAGGTTACGATAGTGCTCACTTTGGTAGCACATATACTAAAATTGGAAGGATACAGAGAAGATTAGCATGGCCCCTGCACAAGGATGACACACCAATTCAGGAAGCATTCCATATTTTTGAAAAAGAATAAGTATACATAAGTATGTATATACTATGCTGTACACCAGAAATTAACACAATGTTGTAAATCATCTATAATTCAATTTAAAAAAAAGAAAGGGTTGCTGTGAAGGACCTTATGCTATATAACATTGCAGTTGTGCTACATATTATTATTTTCCCCTTTCTAGATCGTCATTCCCTACTGTTAACCCCATGTCTTCTATGAAGCTTGGTTAAATGTAACTTGGCTTTGAGAAATAAAGTAGGCAATAAGAGCCCGGGGGAGTAGGGCCGGAGGCAAAAGTCTGGAGAAGACAATTCTAAGATATCACTCATGCAGTCCATCAATCAAAAACATTTGTCAAGCACCTAATATGAGGCAGGCAATGGACACAGGGCAGTGTACAAGACAGGTAAGATTCCTATTTACAACCTACTACAACAAATAGAAATTAAACATATGGGATCAATATCTAATTTTGCTTTCAATTTCAAAGGTTTTCTTTATCTGGTTGAACTCATGAGCCAGTAAGCCACCGCTATTGGGATGGCTGTAACTTCCGTAATGAAAGGCAAAGGCAACAGAAATTGTCATAAAATCTAGAATTGAATTTTAAAATAAGAAACCCTGCCAAACTCCTGTAAGCATAGATTTATGCACCAATTAAAATAAATACCTACCAATGAAACTAATCACTATAATTCTTTTTGGGAGAAACATTTATACTAGAGGTATCCTCATGATACCTCTTGGCTTGATTTGGCAGAAATGCAAGATAGATAAGCTACTTGGGGAAGAGGGAACATGTCCCAATCCCTGCCCCAAGCTCTTTTCAAAATGTGTGCATCAGCCTGAGTTTTCGCATGTAATGCCTACGTCTAATTATTTAGCTTGGCTCCAAATAACTGGTGAAGCATGCTGTTTATGGCAAAAACCTGCTGATTTTACACCCTGAACTAAAATCACCTACCCGAGCCTTGAAACTGCCTCAGTGACAGCCCTTCAGAAATTAGGGAGTTAGCCACTTACCAACACTCAGCACCAAGGCACCAAAAACGTTAAAAGTAGCACTTGAAATGGGCAAGAGAATAGAAATGAAAAGCTAAGCTTCAGAGAAGATAAGTGAGGAATTTCCCATGAGGTTTATTTTACAAAGAAGAAGAGACAGGCAAGCAAGGAAAGAGAGGGCAGGAGAGTGAGGGAGAATAAGCAATATTAAATACGGCCACAAAAGTATGACTTGGAATCTAAGGAAACTATTGCAAATCAAAATAGAGAGAAAATAGAGTTTGCTGTTCTTTGTCTGTTTCACATTTCTCACATATAAAACCTCCAAATGTGAAAGCAAGCAATGGTTTACCAAAAATGTCCTAACATCATACTACTGATTGCTCCACTAGTCCATCGACAATTAGACATGTAGCTGAATGGAATTACTCATTGCTATGTTTTTAATCTTAAACCCTAATCATATATTTCTCTCTTGAGCTCACCGTGTTTAAACTTCAGGTTCTTTCCAACTTAATTAAAATGAAAGTAGTGAGGACATTTCGAAAACTCCATGAAATTTCTGGTTCAACACCTGGTATTTTGCCCTGTGTAACAGAGACTAAAAACAGAGATAACCCAGAGGGACAGAATGACTCAGGAGAGCACCTTTCACTTCAGTGTTGGTAGTTAAAATCCAGCCCAAAGCTGCAGTGACTAATCTGCTTCAATCTGGCTGTTCCACAGAAGCAGGTAAGAAAATGAGGAAAGGGGTTCATCAAGATTTGATAATCCCGTTAACTGGTAAACCCCCGGGGCAGTCACTGAAAGGATGGTTGATACTGGAGATACAGAGAGGAGACTGATGAGGCACCAGGGGTTCTTTCTTCCAGATGCAGAGGAACCATTTCTATGTTTTTCTTAATACTTGATATAGGAATTGTCTCTAGTAGTATTTGACATGATGAAAAATTATTTTGTACTTTTCAAAAGACAAAGTATTTTAAAATCTCTCAGAGATAGTTCAAATGATGAGATTCAAGAAAAGTCCAATGGATGGTAACTGTGTTTACTCCGTCCGCCGTCTATAAAACACAGATAACAAAGAAGTAAGATGTTTAGCTTCTTATACTTGGAAGTCAGCATGTGGACACACTCTGTACATCTGAAATATCTTTATAAATAAGACATCCCTCATTATCTGAAGTTAAATGTTACTGAGTCCAAACTCATTCTGCTCACATGATAGGCCAATAAATGAGGAGATGAAGTGTTGGGGCAAGGAATAATGATTTTATTCGGAAAGCCAGCAGACTGAGAAGATAGCAGACTAATGTCCTGGAGAACCATCTTCCCAAAGTCAGAATTAGGCTCCTTTTATACTAAAAAAGGGTAGGCGGTAGGCTTGGTTGTTGCAAACTTCTGGGTGTAGGAATTATTTGTTCTTAGAATCCTTTGTTCTTGCAGCTGTCCACGTGGGTCAGCTCATGATGTCCCTGTAAACCTCCAAAACAACAAATGTTATTTTTTATTCTGCAACTTGTTATCTTTGTATGAATGGAAAAGTATTAACATCCTTAAAGGTCAGAGCTTTGAGAATGTGATATCCTGTACATTTCTGGCTCTAGGCAACCTTCTTTTACAAAAGGTGCCGAACCAGCAAGACTAAACTTAGGAAACAGAGCACAGGGTTGAAGTCAAAGGAACAGATCTAATATAGAGTCAAATTTATTTTTTTTCTATTAAAAATGTATAAATCAGACCTGTTATCTTCCATTTAGATTCCTAAGTAAAAGGTAATCTGCTAAACCAATTTTTTTTAATTTTTTATTTTTTTTTTTAGTAAAGGGCATTGGCTAAGAAGAAAAAGATTTTTACCTAGTTATACTTCATTTGAATTTTATAACTTTTTTTTTCCATTAACTTATTTTCTAACAAAATCTTGTTATGGTTAATTTAAATGGGAGAACATGACACACTCCTGTGGTCACTGCTACTTCCACTGAGGTTATATTTATAAATATATACATATACATATAACATACACATATACATGAATGCATATATAAAATAGTGAACATAAATAAATAAATGCGGTTTTCCAGGCCATATTTTCAAGTCATCCCCTTAGTCAGTCAGCATTTCTGATTGCTGATGGTTCTTCGTAATCTGCCTTTTGCATAAGCACTCATGGAGAATGTGAGGGAAGGAAGTAATAAAATCACCCTCATTTTCAAATGAGAAAATTAAAGATGGCTTAAGTGAGGTACTCAAAGACAGGTAGGTAAGTAGATGATAGAGAGGCAGAGGGATTTCTTCTGACTCCAACCTATGTGTATTTTGCCACCCAGGGTTGTATGATCGTGTTTGCTAAGGTTCTTCTGGTTGATGTTTGCTCTGGAAAGCATAAACAGAATAAACTTATTTGAATTTTTTTGGGAGCAACTCAGGGTAAAAAGCAAAGTGGAGCATGCAGTTGTTGGTCAGGATAAGACCCAGGCAGCCCTGAGACCTCAGGCACAAGTTTACAGGAATTATTCTAAGGTTGCAATTTATCTGTAAGATCTCTCTTAGATCCCAGGAGTCTCAATCCCTCTATTTCTATTCAAGTTGTAATTCTGAAATAGAAAATCTGATTTCCCTAAACTGGAGCAGATTATATTCCCTTAGTTGAAAATAATGGCCAGAGAAACAGGTCCCAGAGCATAGCTATAGCTCCTGGAGCAACTTACTGAGGTGGGAAGCCCCATAAAAAAAGACCGGTAGGACCCCCAAGCAGGGCCACTACTCTCCTGCCAGCACCATCCGGTTCCCTGGCCCAGCAGCATTATCTCACTTTTTGCCTCTGAAACGGCTTATTTCTAGGAAAGTAGAACTTACCCCTAAAATTCTATTGGTTCCCTGAGCTAACTCCTGATTGGTCCATTTGTAGTGCTTCATTTGCATGGAGCTCACTCCTGATTGATCCATTTCTCTCCCTCCTGATTGGTCCATTTCTACAAAGCTTGTTCCTAATAAGTCAACTTTTGTTATACCTTATTTGCGTATGATGTTGTGAAGTGTAAACTGGCAGCCTATAAAGGCCTGCGTAAACCTACAGATGGGGTCCAGAGCTTGGAGTATTAACTCCTCTGGGCCTGCTGGCGTAAAAAACCTGAGTTCTCCAACCCTCTGAGTGCTGCTTGGTCTCTCACCTGGATCCAGGTTGCTGTCACAACTGAGCTGTAACACCGAGCTATAACACACTTTGCTGCAACATTTCGTGTACTGAAACACTTCCCAATCAAGGAAGAATCATTTTCAGTAGTGACACTCAATGCTAATGTTGCAGGTAGGATTTTGGATCCTGAAGGACAATTCAGATAAAATACCCCACCTTAGGTAGCCAATATACAGTGATCCTATAGTGAAATTAAGTCAGAAATATTCAGAGAACAGACATGACACAGTTAAACAGAAAAAGCCAAATCTACAAATCTCTGGGCAAACACAGAAGATAGAGGTGAGGTCAAGCGTGCCACAAATCCAAGGTTCAGGATCTGAACTAAAATGGAAGCCAGTGAGACATGACGTAGGAATAGATGGTGTCATGTGACTGCATAGGTGGAATGAAATCATCTCAGGTTTGATTTATGGGATGCAATTGTCCTGTGCCTGGATGGATCCTGCTGGATTAAATGTGTTTGCAGAACAAGACTTCTTAACAACTTGGATTGTGATAGTAAGAAAGTTGTTAGCCACAGTGATGGCTAGACTTTTTACCCCCAGGAATATGGATGATGAATATCAGAAAAATTCTCTCAGTCTGACTTACTGCTAAAGCTTCAGATCTTCATTTTGCTTAGCTATCTCACAATACTGTTGCCAGTGACTAGCTTCTTGTCTCATCACAGAAAGAATTCAGAGATGATGGAGGTTATGAAAGTGGGAATTTATTAGGGAAGATAGTACACTCTCAAGGGGAGAGTGGTTAGACTCAGGTGAGCAGCTGTGCTGAGTTTCTTTGAAAAGTTAGTTACATAGGGTATAAAAATGAATGGGCGGAATAGTCACCGAGGAGGGAAAGGTTTGGAGCTGTATTCCTTGATTTTCAGCCCAGCTCCACCTTTCCTAGGGGAGGAGGAATTTTTGTCCTTATTTAGTCTGGATCAGAAGTGTCGTGGCATGGGTGCATGTATGGCACTTCTGATCTGCAAGGCTAATTTTATTGTAAAGAGGGCATAATGAGCAAAAGGTTACATTTGGACACCAGAAATTCCTGTCTTTTCTGATCTTTCTTTGTCAGCCTCCAGTTCACAAAAATGTGGGAATTCTTATGAGCCCAGAGGTTCCTACTTTTCTTTGTCTGTCCAGAGACCCCTGTTTTTTATATGATGTATGATTACCTGCATTTGGCCCATGGCCCTCTTTTTTGCCCAATTCCTGCCATTTGGTCTGTGTCTCCTTTTCTCTGCTCACAGTTAAATGTACCTTGCTGCCTGCTCTAACAATAACGCTAATTCTGTTTAAACTGTAAACTAAAACATGATTTTTTCTCCAAAATGTGCCCCCTTCCTTCTTCCGTTTGTAGTTCATGGTGATAGCATCACATTCTTTGTCATCTAGGGGTTCAAATCTAAATCTAAGGGTTGGATTGATTGAAATTGATTGGATCATTGATGTTTCTACCTGCAATTTCATCTCACCAGCATCCTGCACAGGTAATTTGGGGAGTTTCTTTCCAGTTTACCACCATAATTCAGACAGACTTGCTCTTAGTATTTATCTTAGCTGCTAAGCTTTGTAGAAGTAGTCAGCTTCTCACCACAGTTAATATTTCATCAGCTCTTTGGCTCAGCTCATGTCTCCTTTGACTGTTGTGTGTGCCTGGGAGCTCTCATTTTAAAGGCTCCACTCCAAGGAAGCTCCCTTGCATGTTACTGCCCGACAAGCCCACGTGCTCTCTCCCTGTATTTGGTGACACACAACCATGTACTCTCAGAGAGTATTTGACAAATTAAATCTACTTAAAACATTTTTGCCTTAGGATAGATATTAATTCTTCCCCAAAGATTCATGTCCCATTAAATACAATTCTGTCAGGCAAGAAGATTTTTTTAAACTTGTTTCTGGGTCTTTGGATGAAAAACATCAACAGACAGAATATTGAACTGGTATACTTTTATAGATCATTTACCATCCAGTTTTGCAAATACGAAAGGGAGACCCAGAGCAGTCATTTGATTTTCCCAAAGACACACAATTATCTGATACAAGAATGTTTTCCCAGGCTTCCTGTGTGCTGTTGCTTTTGTTACTTTTTTCACTATACTGCAACTCACACCAATCTGTGCAAACTGAATTAGTGTTCAATTAATTAATCATAGCTCATATTGTCACATACTTTGCACATACCATGGATGAATGAGGTCTTATAGCAACTGATCAATCTTTCCTCTAAAATGAAAGTAGATTGTGCAAATTCTTAGCCTGAAGATTATTTTCTTAGGTTTTAATTGGAATCAAAATTAGAAAGTCAAATAATTTTAACATCTTAAGGCATTTGGTACTAATTATCAGTTTTCTTTCTAATATAATATCCATGTACTCTTGCATAATAATTTTATTACAAAGATAGTCTTAAGACACCATGGTCAACACTGAGTATTTTTTTTAATCTTCACTAATTTCATGAGAGAACAATGAGATATTATTTTAGTAAAATAATATAAACCGCTGTAATTTCTTAATAATATCATCAAATCCTCTAAGGTTATAATAAACAGTATGGTAGTCACTAGCCATGTGAACATATAAATTTAAATTAGCTGAAGTTAAGAATTCTGTTCTTCAGTAACACTAATGTAAAGTGCTCAGTAACCACGTAGCCTACTGGCTACTCCAGGGATGATACAGAATATTTCCGTCATTACAGAAAGCGCTACTGAACAATGACATGCTAAGGTGTTATTAACCCTAATTTACAAAGAAACTGGGGCTTAACTACATAGCTATCCTCATATATGTAGTAAGTAGAGAAGTCAGGTTTTGAATAAAGCATCTAATTCCATGTAATTCTTTTGCTTAACAGATTTACCCTTGAATGATTCTTTTTACTACTAATAAGGATAAACAGCACTTTTCAGCCATTTGTATTTTCTGCTTTAAATTGTGTATTCACATGGAATAAATGTTTATTGAGCAAATGCACACCCTTTAAAAATTTAGCATTAATTTTATATTCTGTGTATTTTGTTTTTGACTAATTCTACATTATCTCAAAGAAAACATAGCATCAGAAGCAAACACAGTATAATGTAAAATTGGGTAAAAATAGATTAACATTGTTCCCACTGCTGTCTCTTCCACTATCCACCTAGGATTACCCATTCATTTCTTCTCATCTGTAAGGTTCTTCCCTGCCAAACCAGTTTTTGATCTTCTGGAATATAAGATAATGGAGAAGCAATATGAGAGATGATAATGAAATGAAGACATCAGAGGTGTTTGTTTCAAGTTTACAACAAACATAGAAAACCAACTTATGGTTACCCAGTGGGGAAGGGGTTGGGAAGAGATAAATTGGGAGTTTGAGATTTGCAGATACAAACTACTACACATAAAATAGATAAACAACAATTTTTTTCTGTATAGCTCAGGGAACTATATTCAGTATCTTGTAGTAGCCTGTAATGAAAAAGAATATATGTATGTACATGTATAACTGAAACATTATACTATACATCAGAAATTGACATTTTGTAATTGACTATACTTCAATAAATATATATAATATGAATAATATATATGTGTAAAAAAAGAAAAGAAAGATGTGTGTGTGTAAAGATGCTCTCCTTCTAAATAGTTAGTGTCACGTTATAATAGTGATAACAAATACAGATAGGTTTCTTAAGTAAGACTCTATTTTAATGGAAATAAAAATCCCATTTTAAAATACAAATTTCCAGTGACCATTTTCACAAGACAGATTATACCCTTTTGATTTGTTTCCCACATTTTAGTTGATTGTGCTTGGAGCTCTGTGATTGCCTTGGCCAGCAAATTACCTGAAGAGTAACTTCTAAAAGTCATTAACTGGGTTAGAAAAGACACAAGTCATCTTGTTTTTAAACATCAAAAGATTCTTGGAGTTTTGTATCTTTTAATTACCATTCACCTGTTAACAAATGGGCATAGAGTTTGCCTCTTTGATTATCCCGTCTGGTTCCCTTCTCTTCCTGCATGCCTCTTTTCCAGCCCAGGTTTTATATTTCATTGCATTAAAACAGAATTTATTGGAATTTGTTAAGTTAGAAGCGCTCAAAGCAAAGTTGCAGGGAATGTTGTTGATAATTTCGTCTTCAAGCAAGGCCGGGTTGCACATTTGTATTTCTACGCCCTGTAAAAATCTATGGTTTTGTTGAACAGGAGAGTAGACACACAAAAATTTGCTCTCCTACTTTTCAGTCTATTGAAAATCTTTTTTTGGCTTGCATGGTGGATGCATACTCAGGGCAGGTACGCCTCCATGTCGAAACCCTCCAGAGATTAACACTCACAACCGCCTCGAGGTGTTCATGGTTCCGTTTCACCACTTTGCCATCTGGGCAGACATATGAGGATCAGTTCAACAGATTTTGGTAGTGACTATTATGGAGGTTATTCTTTTTAGCAGATGATTTTTTTGTTGTTGTTATGACGCTCCCACACAAATGTAAAACAGAAAATGTGTTCTCAGCAGAGACAAACACGGAGCATGTATGCTTCAACTTTCCTCTCCAGCAGAGAAAACCAGGACAAACTGAGCTTGAAAATCTCCAGTCATAGCATGAAGGGCAAATTTTCACCCGAGTGTGCACTAATGGGATGTATTATCTTCCCCCCACCCCAAAATAAATTACCTTCTTTCAAGGCAAATGTAAATATAAGAACAAACTGCAATGTTACTTGATAATTTAATTCTCCTTCAATGTGTCCTTGAAACTTGTAACAAAGCAGTACAATGTGTTAGAGGGAATTAATGCATAAAGTGTCGAAGGACTGCAAGATTCCAACAGATTTTCAAAATTAGACAGGCATTCATTTTAAAATATGTTCAAGTTCATGTTCTTCGTTAACATTTTCTCTGGGTATGAAAGTAATTCTGGTGTAATGTGCAGATGTCTCTAGCCTTTAGAAATCTAATACAGATTGTGAACTTTGTTGTTACATAATTTACACGCTTCTTGGCAGATAATTAATAACTACATAATTATTGCAGGCTTCCCATGACTTTAAGTAACAGCTTCAAAGAAGAAGAAGAAGAATATGATAATTGTTTTGATCTTATCCTTCGGTATAGATTTTATTAAATGAAATCATCATATTTCTTAAGTTTGACTCTGGCCATGGAAGAAACAATATATTTAAACAACATAGCCAAATATAAAATTAAAATAATATTACATGTTTACAAAAGATCTGTGTATGCTTAATCAGAGTTTCTACAAGTTTCTTTTATTGGATTTTTTTTTCCTAAGCCATGGCTCTTCACTGGGGGCATTTTGCCCCCCATGGAATGTTTGGCAATGTCTGGGGAAATATTTAGTTTTCACAACTAGGAGGTTGGTTACAACTGGTGTGTGTGGGTAGAGGCCAGGATACTGCTAAACATCTCCAGAGCAAAGATTTCTGCAGTCTATAATATTGAGAACCCCTGCTCTGAAGCATCTGTAAAGAGCTACATAATACCAAAATTTGACAGATAAATGCAGTAAGTCACGCACAGATAAATATTTAAGAACTTCAAAATCTTAGGAAGATGGGCAATCTGCTGTGACTGATTTACACACACACACACACACACACATTTTACATGCATACATTATATATATCTATGCATATGTATTTAGACATGTGTCTGTGTATACAGTCAAACACACATATGTCAAATGATGCTCAAATTACCTTTGTCTCTGAATGATGCTTTAGAACAATTGGTCTTTTCCTCATTTCCTAAACTGCTATCCAGTCTTGATTCCAGTCACTGTCAAGTGATCAAAGTCACAATTGTGAGTAGGCATAGACTTTCTCCTCCGGGCTGTCACTGTAACTGTATGGGAACAGGGCTTTTCTAATGTGGGGCTCACATGTAGGAAACCATTTCTTTTTGTGCCTATCAGATCTCTGGTTTGTTGATGTTCAGACTCTATGACAAATTCATCTTCTAAATTAGACATTTTTCATCTTCAAGATGGAATGTTCCCTTCAATCATTTACAAAACTAGAATTGTTGCTCTTGATGTAATTCAATATATGTTCAATCTGATTATCTAAGCTGTGACTAAGAAACTGAGCTGCCCTAATTTGGAAGAGTGAAGAGAATGGTTGTCCCTAGCTCTCTCTACACGCCATCTCCTGCCTCTGCGTGGGAAAGAAGCAAATGCTATCGCTCAGCTCGTGCTTCTGGAAGAATATACCGTGAACACTAGTCTGACAGTCAAACAAAATTTCCTACCTTATTTTCAGTGTCTGTCTTGGAGATTCTTTGAAAATTCTCACTGGTAGGTAGCACCTAGCAGATATTTGGAGGGAAATTTAAGGAGATTCTTCTCCCATGTATGTGTGTAATGCAAAATACAATACTGCTACTTCCTAAAGCACTTTACTGCAGAACTCCTGCAATACAAAAAGAACAAAATAAGGGGGATTTATAGAGTACATCAGGTAGAGAAACTGATTTTTATTTGCAGAATATGTGTGTGTGATGTCAATCACGTCCAAATGGTAGACTGTATCCACTATGTAACGTATTACCAGTGTAAACTATTTCAACTGTTAAGCCAGTCTCCACTCAGCATCATGTTATATTATTTGATTGTCACTTAGAGTAAACTCGTCTTCACATGTTTATTTTGTTCTAGTTGCTTGTCATTAGTTTGAGACTACTTTACTATTTAACACTATTTTTCTATTAAACATGATGTTTAGGTGAAGGGCTCAGTCTCCCCCAAAACGCCCTCCTCTTTAGATGACAATCATAAGCCCAGATTGTTTCTGCTGATAGACTGGCCATAAATCAGAGGTTCCCACACCGCTTCCTTAGTTTTGATTAATTTGTTAGAATGGCTCATAGAATTCAAGAAACCTGTTTCCTTACTGTAGTACCAATTTATTCCAAAGGATATTAAAGGGTACAAATGAACAGCAAGATGAAGAGAGATCTCCAGGATGGGGTTCTGAAAAAAGGATCTTCTGTCCTTGAGGAGCTTAGGGCCCAGTACAGTGTCACATGGAAACTTTCTGGTCCTTCAATCCCAATCCAGAAGCTTTCTAAATCCCCTCCTTTAGGGTTTTGATGGATACTTCATTAGGTAGGCTTGATTGCTTATTTCACTGACGCCTGGCGATTGATTCAATCTCTATGCCCCTCCCTTCCCTGGAAACCAGGGGGTGGGCTGAAAGTTGGGAACTCTACTCCTGGTTGGTTCTGTTGGCAACCAGCACCCATCCTTAGGTGGTCTAAAAGTCATTTTCATTAATATACACCTAGGCGTGGTGGAAAGGGTTACACGGGATAACAAGACACTCATTTCACCTTTATGACTCAGATAGTTTCAGGAATTGCAGACCAAATATTATTAAAAAGATGCTCCCTTTGCCCTTATCACTCAGGAAATTCCAAGGGCTTTGCAAGCTGTGAGCCAGAAAATGTGGATAAAGACCAAATATATATGAGAAATATATTTTGGTCATCAGAATGACCAAATATATGTATTTCTTATACATCACAATATCAGAGTGGCATAAAAAAATTATCTTTGAGGAAGCATATGTTGAATTCTGAGAGATAAGTACAATAGTTATTGCCATTTTTAATGTGGAAGATTACATGAACTTGACAATTTTATTGGAAAATTTCAATACAACTCTGATAAAATGAAAAAAACCTAGAAAATATATGATAAATAATTCCAAACTAATACAATTTCACAATCAAGACATCTAACACATATACATATGCACGTGTAAAAATAATCTCCTGAAAATTAAAAAAATATATTATTAATATTAATATTATGTTTGTGTAACTATTATGAAAATTAAACCTAGACATTAAAGGTAAGCAGAATTTGCTGCCCCAAAATATGTCTCATTGGCATAAGGATTATTTTGTGCTGGTTATTTCAAAGAAGGTACAGACACAGGGGAAGCTTTGGAAACTAAGTAGAAGTTACCCTTTTGCAAGAAACATTCACATTTATGAGGAAAATCTCCATTTATAAGGATGTCTCCTCTGTACCAGGGATGGCCCTAAATCTCTAGAAATTCTTATCCATGGAGAAGGTAAGGGCTTAAATCTACAGAGCAAACTTTGTTTACTGTGCCTTTCTTGCTCACCTCCCAATACTGTCCTCCACGCCACCATACACACACACACCAAACAGCTTCTTTTATTTTTAGCTGAAAATGTTATTTAAGGCAGTGGCTTGGGCCATTTCTGGGAGTTACTCAGCTTTCCTGAGACTTTCCCATGTATACAGGGTTTTTACATGCTACTAAACTTCTGTTTGTATTTCTCCTGTAAATCCTTCTTTTCATTATAGGGTTGTCTCAACCAAGAACCTAGAAGGATATGATAAAAATTATTTTTCCTCCCTCACAATATTAACATCAACAAAATCCCAATAATTAAAAAATTTAGGAATGTTTGCACACTACATGCTTATAAACATTAAAATTAAATTCATTCAATAAAACTAAAAATAAATAAGAGGTAAAAACAAGTTTTTTAACTACTAGGGAAATATGATATAAATTACTAAATATCTATGCATCAAAGATAAAATCTAAACAGAATTTCCATCTACTTAGAATACAATAAAAAGAACATTCTAAATAAAAATCAATGGAACAGAGATAAATATATTTTCAAATATATTAATTGCCTTCAATACTAAAAAATTTAACCTGAAAAGTAAAGGATGAATAATTCATTAAGAAATAAAATAATGAACAGAAAATCAGAAGACATATAAATAGTCAAACAATAAAAGCTGAAATTTTAGACAGTTTTAGTGCAGAAACAATTAATAAAGCTAAAATCTAGTTCTTTTAAGATAACAGTAGGTGAATTCTTTAGGATTAATGTGTTTTAAAATGGAGGATAGTAACTATATAAAATAGAAACTAAAAAGGAAAACTCAGTAAGAGAGATAAAAATGTAAATCAATCATATGAGTAAATTAAACAAAAATCCAAGGCAACAAATCTTAAAGAACCATTCAATATAAATATACAGCTAATATGAATTACAAAAACTGATCCAAAAAAGGAAAATAGAATAGAGAAGCTCTATAAAGATTGTCAAATGACGAACCCTTCAAATCCTTTTTGAAAATATACTTTGCAATTCAGCTTAAATTAATCCAGATGAAAGAATATGAATTGAGCATAACTTGTTTGTGATAATGAATAAAGATAGACAGTAAAGCCATAGAAACATTTTATTCATGAATGTGAAAATAAGTACTTCTTTAAGGTTTAGAAAATCAAATCCAGCTGAATAAAAAAAAAAAAGGTTAAATACAGAATCTTCTAGAACTATGAAGGGGAAAATAATTTGTCAATCTAAAATATGCCTCTTGGTATAAGAATTATTTTAGGCTGATTACTTTAAAAAGCAACAGACATGAGAGAAGTTCTGAAAACCGAGTAGAAGTTACCCTTTCGTAAGGAATATTTGCATTTATAAGAAAAAAAGTCTCCATTTTTAAGCATGTCTCCTTCTCTGTGCCAGGAAAGGAAGAATGACTAAATCTCTAGAAACTTTTATCAATGGAGAAGACACTGGCTTTGATCTGTATAACAACCACACCCTTGTTTATTGTGCTTTTCCTAGTAACTTCCTATAATTGCCCTCCACCAAACATTCTATCATTTTGACTTCTCATCTCCTCAAATTTTTATTATGTTACATATGTTATGTTACAATTTATATCTTTCATATATAATGTGTCTAGTAACATATTATAGCTATAATTATTTTTAAAATGTTTGTCTTTTAACTTTTATACCAAGCAGAAAGTGATTTACACACCATCAGTGCAGTATTAGAGTGTTCTGAATTTGACAACATTCTTACCTTTACAATGAATTCTATACTTTTATAAGTTTTCAAATTATTAATGTCTTTTTATATCAACTTGAAGAACTCTCTTTCACATTCCTTCTAAGGCATGTCTAGTGTTGACAAAATCCCAAAGCTTTCGTTTGCCTCAGAGAACTTTTAATCTCTCCTTCATTTCTGAAGAATATTTCTGTGGGGCAAAATGTTAGTGGCTGGCAGGAATTTTTTTCCCCCTAGTACTCTGAATATATCATCTCACTCTTTCCTGGCCTGCAAAGTTTTTGCTGAGAAATCTGCTTATAACCTTATGGTGCTTATAACCTTATTTTTCTTTTTCTCTTGCTACTTTTTAATTTATTTTTGTCTTTGATTTTAGACAACTTTAATGTATCACAAAGAGGATCTTTTTATTTACTTATTTATTTTACTTTTTATTATTATTTTTAAATGTATGTATCTATTTTTTTAATGGAGATACTGGAGATTGAATCCAGGACCTTGTTGTGAATGCTAATTACATACTCTGCTATTGAGCTAATAACATACTCTGCTATTGAGCTTATAACCTCCCAGAAGAGGATCTTTTTAGAGTGAATATTTTGGGAGATATATGAACTTCATGTACTTAAATTTCTAAATCTCTTCTTATATTTAGGAAATTCTTAGCCATTATGTATTTAAATAAGCTTTCTGCTCCTTCTGGGATTCTAATAATGCATAGATTATTTCTCTTAATGTTATCTCATAATTCACACAGGCTTTCTTCATTGTTTTTCTTTTCTTTTCTTTCTTCCTTCCTCTCTTTCTCTCTTTCTTTTTTTTTTTTTTTTGTTTGGATCCTTGTTTAATTTCAAATGACCTATGTATGAGTTCACTGTTTTTGTATGTTCAAGTCTGCTGTTGAATTTCTCTATTGATTTTTTTCAGTTCAGTCATTGTATTCTTCAACTTTAGAATTTCTGGGTATTTTGTTTGTTTGTTTGTTTGTTTACAGTTTCTATCTTTATTTCTTCTTATTTTGTTCATAAATTGTTTTCCTAATCTCATTTTATTGTCTGTTTTCTTTTAGTTCACTGAATTTCTTTAAGAAAATTGTTCTAAATTTTTTATAAGAGAGTTTGCTGCTCTAAATTTTGGGGGACCAGTCATTGGAGTTATATTAGTTTTCTTTGGTAGTGTCATGTTTTCTTGATTATTCATAATTCTTCTGGCCTTGCATTGTTGGTCTGAACATTTGAAGATGTAAGTGATGCAGGAAAATGGATGTGGGGCATGAGGAGGGCCAAGACCCAGGTCTCGGTTGAGCCCCTGGGATGTGCCCTGCCAAGTGTGGGTCCTTGGCTTCACACAGGAAAGAATTCAAGTGTGAGCCACCGTTGAGTTAAGGTAGATTTATTTAGAGAGATACATACTGCATAGAGTATAAGGCAAGGAAAGTGATGTGGGAATTGGGTGCTCAGGTTAAAGTAAAAGTAGGCACACACTCCATAGACAGAGTGCAGGCCGTCTCCAAAGGGGAGAGAGAGTGCAAAGGGCCACTAGGCATGGTGTTGTCACTTTTTATGGTCTTAGTAGCTTCATGTACCTACAGGTGGGATCAATCCAACTGCCCTGGGGAAGGGGCTGGGATTTCCAGGAATTGGCCACCACCCACTCTTTGGCCTTTTGCGGTTAGCCCCAGTGCTGTCATGGCACCTGCAGGCATGCTATTTGACTATGCTTTTACAATGAGCATATAATGAAGCTCAAGGTCTACTAGAAGTCAAACCTCTTAATCCTCAAGGCCAACTAGGAGGTGAATCTTCTACTGTTTTGGTTGCTGTCATTCCTTGAGTGGCTGTGCCCTGCCCCCTTCCCTCCTGTCTCACAAGAACCTCTTCCAATCTTTACACTCTAGCTTTGGCAGAGAATGTATTTCAACTATCAGCCTGTCCAGAATACTGAATGGGCCATATGGTGGTGGCCATGAGCGGATTTGATTCTAGAGTCTGGCTGAGCAGGTCTGCTGACTGGGTCAGCAGGTGGGCCTAGTTCTCGGGTCCTCAGGATGCAGCATAGTGCCTGGACCCATGAAGGCAAGAGTGGAGCCTGGGTCCACTGGGAGAAGCCTGGTTTTCAGACTTGTGGCTGCGGCTGGCACTTGAGTCTAAGTGGTGGGCCTGGGACTTAGTTTACAAGAGCAGGCCTGGATTCTGTGTTGTTGAGGGCTAGCCAACTGCCAGGGGCTCCTGGGGTAAACGTCATTACTGGGTCTTTAGAGACCACAATGACACGGGATTGGTCCAGCCTGGAGGCTGGAGTTTAGCCCGATGCTGGGATGGGCCAGGAGCTGGGATCCATGGAGCCAACCTGGAGCCTGAAACCACAGAGGCTGGCCTGGCACTGGTGCAGCTCTGTGCCAGAGTCTGCAGTAAAGCTGGTTGCTCACTTTACTCTCTCCACACAGGGAAAGTGTGTCTCTCTATGCAGGGGGAGGGAGGACAGTGGGAAATATGAAACTGTCTTTTCTACCCTCCTTAATGTATCTTTTCTTATTTTTTGCTCCACCCTGCCATCCTTTACCTAGAAGTCATAGCTCTTGTGATAGTATTTTTGTGCATGGATGGCTGTTCAAATTGATGTTTTTGCAAAGGAATGAGCACTAAAAACTCTCATTCTACCATTGTTCTGATGTTACTTGCCTCTCCTTCTTTCATTTTGAAAAAGTACATAAAATATAATATAAAAACAATAAATACATAGGTCATTATTGTATTAACCAACCAAAAAATTGTTTTAATTTTCACTCTGTCCATTAACCCTTCCAATCACAAGTAAGAGAAAATCCTACAATATTTTGTCTAATCAATTTTATTCTTCCTACGTGAATGTTGGGAAGTGGGATTCTTCTTTTACTGGGTTACAATGAGCATATTAGGAATGAATAAGTTTATCTGGAAAGTGAAAAATTAGCTGAAGGATTCTAAACAATTTTTGGAAGATTACATTAAAAAATAATCTGGGTCAATTTATGGCCAACATTCCCTAATACTCCAATTTTGTAGAAATGTCTTTCTAGACAGCAAAAAAAGATACAAACTCACAATTATCTACGATAGTAATCTCAAATTTTCCTCATATTGATGGAGTATTTATTAACTACAGTATACTTTGAACAACACAGGCTGGAATTGTGGGGGACCACTTGTAAGTAGACATTTTCCCAACGTAAATACTACAGTACTACAATACCCCCTGTTGGTTGAGTCATGGATGTGGAATTGCTGATATGGAAGAACCATATATATGGCTGGCTGTCAGTTATATGAGGATTTTTGGCTCCGGAGGGTCGGCACCCCAGCCTTCATATTGCTCAAAGGCCAATTATACAATGATTTGCCCTGAGAAAAACAATGGTTGCCTATCCATAGATACATATATATATACCAATTATTGATGTATTGCCTCTCAATATTCACCTTTCAGCATCTGGTCTGTAATAACATACTGAATTCTTTAAGCCTTTCCCCTTCACGGTGAGCACAATGGTAAATTTTATCCACAGAGTGTATTAGAAGGATATAGTAGAAGGAAGAGTGTTTTTATTTCTTGTTATGGTGTGCTTTGTTTTCTTTTTTTTAATGAATTAATTAACTTATTATTCGCTCCTGCAGCACAGAGGTGCAGGTATGTGGAGACAGCTAGTGGTGATCTATCCCAGCTGCTTGCCCAAAGCACACAGTCCCTCAACAACCACAGGCTGCCCAAATCTGGATTTAGTGACCACCTTTACTTGGCTTTCCCAAAGCAGACATTGGCAACTACAGTCGTTGCATGTGCAACAGTGCCCCAGCCCAATCTGGGTAACTGTGCACCAGCCTTGGCTTGCTTGCACCCTAGAGGGTTACTTCCTACTTGACTGTCCATAGTAGACCAGCTCCGGCTCATGCAACCCAGAAAATATCTCTGCCATCTAGTGGCTGCACCACACCTTCTCCAATGAGGTCCTAAGCCCAATTTTGACACGAGAAGGCTTCCTTTTTTAAGTTTGTTCCCCTCAGGTACACTCCCTCAGGCACAGTGTGGATTTTAGAGGGTTTTTTTTTTAATCTTAATAATTAATCTCTTCTCATAATCATCCTTTATATTCTTTTTAAATTCCTCTGTAGTCTGTATCCTGATTGGACTCAGACTTATACATCATGTATCTCTTCTTGAAAGAAGAGGTTTACCCATTTCAAAGAATATATATATATTTTTTAACTAAATTGACTCAGGTTCCAAACCACATTCAAATTAGAAATTAGGCCATATTCCCCACCCTGCTGACACATCTTTGATAAAGGAAAGATTGCATGATAAGAGAAATAATCTTTCTTCACTCCACCACTGTTTTACGTTTTTATTTAAAGTTCCAGGAGAGTAGGGTAGAAAATGAGACCAAGTGTTAAAATGTCATGGTGTGCTGGGTAAATTGCGATCTATACTATAAACTGCTGTAAAATAATTTGATAACAAAGATAACATATAGTGCAAAAAGGACATTTGTCCCAAGGATATATAAGTCCAAATTAAGAAAAAAAAATCAGGGTTTAGAAATTACTTAAACTTTGATACACCTCCTAATCCCCTTTATCTGGAGAACAGAATAGGAAAAGTATTTGTTTGGAAGAGGACATACAACCCATTTCTGATTCCTGACTTCACTATCTTAGTGAAGGAACAAGCTTGCTCACCCAAAAGATACAGGAACTTTGGATTAGATTTATGAGTTGTTGGAAAGAGATGTCACAGACAATACATGGCACATGGATTTCTGTGGTAGAAGTGGTCATTAACTGCTACATTGCAGTGTGGATTGCTTCATAATTTGATCTGCTCATTTGGATACAGCCTTGATCTTCAGAGATACAAGGAAGCTTAGACCCTCTGCTCTATCTATAAGACCCTACTTTTGGGATAGACATTTCTACCCATCCACTTAGACATCCGGGCTCCCTGCTTTGATAAATTATTTTTCTTGGAATCATAGATTTTACTCTAAATATAAACTCCCTGAGCTCCAACTTACATTTACAATATCTATAAAGTAATCTTCTCTGCCATAATCTTAGGCTCTCTAGACTTGTAAAATTATACTTCATGTGTTTTCACTAGCATTATAAAGTTGGTAGAGTTTGTGTCAAGATTGCCACAAACCTTCAATTGATAAAAAATGCAATATCTGCAAAGTGCAGTGAAGTGGAGGGCAATAAAATGAGTCAAGCCTGTGCATTCTTAAACTGGAAGTGACATCATTAGAAGTTCTAGGTAGAAAAGATAAGAAGCACAGAAGAGTGTATGGGTCTTCTAAACCTAGAGAATTTCTCCTTATCTCAATTCTATTACATTTGAAAATTTTAATTTTAACATACTAAACCCTTTTCTGAGTATCTGTTAAACAGTGAAAGAAGAAAAAATGCCAGTTATCCAACAGAGACAGCTCTAGATCAAGGGATGGCAAGCTATAGCATATGAACCAAATCTGATCTATTGCCTGTTTTTGTAAACAAAGTTTTATTGGAACAGAGTCAAGCATGTTTATGTGCATTTACATGTTGCCCATGTTTTAACATATTCTTGTCACTGAATTTTAGAGTTGGAGAGGACTGTGAAGGTCATTCAGGTTCATTCTACCATTTTACAGATGAAGACCCTGAGATTTAGGGGAGTTATGTGATCAGTACAGAATACTACCAGTAGCTAGTTGTACACCAATAGCCAGAGAGAGCCCACAGCTTTTCCACTTTGCTGCTACATCTGTCCCCTTTATTTTCTAGCACACCTAGAGGTAGTCCAGGGCATTGTTAACCTGGGCCACGGGTCTGGCTGGATAGTGATATGTGTCGCTCCAGTGGAAGTAGAGGAAGCCTCCATTTATGTTTTCCCCTGTTACTGTGATGAGGGCGGCCATGTGTGTGTGTAGTACACTAGAAGCCTCCAGTATCCTGGGTCCCTTTATGTCTCCAAGTTGTGGAAGTCCAACTAGCTGGTTTGGAGCAGGCAGCATGAATTTGAAATAAACTGTGCTTTGAAGAGTGGCCCAAGAGGTGATGTGGGGCAGACGCTGCGCTTACTTCCTCCCACAGAAATGACAGATCTATACCTACGTATGGAGTCATTCCTCTTGAAGAAGACCCAAGAGCTGGTTGCACAGGTGTTGTGCATGGAAGGATGGCACAGGAAACGGTGGAAAGGATGGAGAGACAGTGTCCATGGGAAACTCATCCCCAGTGTGACAATCTGTAGTAGGAAGAGACATTGCCAAGGAGGCCAAACACAGACTGGCCTACCCAGGGATTCAGTGAAACAATCAGTTGTTTAGAGGACACCTATACTATATAGGAAGGAAATCTGTTTACTGACTGTAAACTTCTGCCAAACAGGTAGAGAATTGCTGGAGCCCTCTCTAGGGTTGGAGGTGTTGGCAAGAACCATTATTTGAGTCACTGAGACTCCTCCCAGCCCATGCCTGCTCCAGCTACAGCCCAGACCAGCCTGCCAGAGCCTCCACTCACAAGCAATCTACACAAGACCTTCTCCTTCAAGACCAGGAGAAGTAGCTGTTTTGCCCAAATCATGGAAACAAAAGACAAACAAAATGAAGAGACAGGAATATGTTCCAAATGTAATAAACAAAATAAAACTCCAGGAAACAAACTTTAATCAAATGGAGATAAATAACTTACCTGATAGAGTTCAAAGAAGCAGTCATAAGGATGCTCACTGAACTCAGGAGAAGAATAAGGGAACTTAGTGACAACTTTAAGAAGACTTAGAAAATATTAAATAAAAAAATCTAGTCAAAGCTGAAGAATACAATAAATTAAAAAAAATACTCTAAAGGGAATCAATAGCAGATTAAATGATTCAGAAGAATGAATAAGTGATCTGGAAGATGGAATACTGGAAATCACCAAATCAGAAAAACAAAAAAGAGGGAGAATTAAAAAAAAAAAAGGAAAAGGAAAAAACAAGAATAAAACAAGAATAATTTAAGGGACTGCATGAATAAGGTTAAGCATACTAACATTTGCATTATAGAGGTCCCAGAAGGAGAAGAGAGAGAAAAAGGGACAGAAAACTTATGTGAAAACATAATGGCAAAAAACTTCCCTAACTTGGGGAAGAGAATATGTATCTAAGTCCAGGAAACACAGACAGTCCCAAATAAGATGAACCCCAAAAGATCCAAACTAAGGCATATAATAATTAAAACGTCAGTAGTTAAAGATAAAGAGAGAATCT
Organism: Vicugna pacos; assembly: GCF_048564905.1. NCBI lineage: Eukaryota > Metazoa > Chordata > Mammalia > Artiodactyla > Camelidae > Vicugna > Vicugna pacos. Next base: position 5,059,050 of record NC_132994.1, on the reverse strand, counting down.
TAAAGGCAGCAAGAAAAATGCAATTACATACAAAGGGAAACCCCATAAGACTATCAGCTAGTTTTTCAGTAGAAAATTTACAGACCAGAAGGGAATAGCAGGATATATCTAAAGTGCTGAAAGGTAAGAACAAACAAATAAACAAACAAAAAGCCCTGCAACCTAGAATACTTTATCAGGCAAGATTATCAGAATTGCAGGATCAGTAAAGAGTTTTCCACACAAGCAAAAACTAAAACAGTTCATCACCACTAAAACTGGCCTTATAAGAAATGTTAATGAATCTTCTTGAAGCCAAAAATAAAATGCCACAAGAAATAAAGAAAAAAAAAATCTCACTGGTAAAAGGAAATACATAGTAAAGGCAGTGGATCAGCCACTTAAAAAACTAGTATGAAGGTTACAAGAAAAAAGGAAGACAATCAGCTATAACTGATTATAAGTAAGTAGTTAGGGGATACAAAAAAATGTAAAAGATTATATCAAAAACATAAAGGGGGTGGAGAGTGGGAAGGGAAGGGGGCGGAGGGTGGGAAGGGATAGACAGGATTTCAAAATTGTGGAATAGATAAACAAGATTATACTGTATAGCACAGGGAAATATACACAAGATCTTATGGTAGCTCACAGAGAAAAAATGTGACAATGAATATATGTATGTTCACGTATAACCGAAAAAATGTGCTCTACACTGGAATTTGACACAACATTGTAAAGTGATTATAAATCAATAAAAAACATTAAAAAAAACCATAAAACACGGGGGTGATTAAAAACATAATGCTTTTAGGATGCCTTTGAATTTATGCAAAAATCAGCTTTAAAAGGACAGCTTTATATACAGGTTAATATATATAAACATCTCAGTAACCGTAAGCCAAAATTGTACAATGGACATACAAAAAAATGAAGAGAAGAGAATACAAACATAACACCAAGGAATTCATCAAACCACAAGGAAGAAACCAAGAGAACTACACACACACACACACACACACACACAAAAATGTCAAGAAGTACACATCTGTCAACAATTACTTTAAATGTAAATGGAATAAATGCTCTAATCAAAAGACATAGGTTAAATAAATGGATTTTGAAAAGACACCATCTATATGTTGCCTATAAGAGACTTACCTTAGATCTAAAGACAAGCATATTGAAACTGAAGGGATGGAAAAAATATTCCATACAAATGGAAAAGAAAAGAAAGCTGTGAAAGCAATAATCATATCAGGAAAAAAAAAAAGACTTTAAGACAAAGACTGTAACAAAAGACAAGGAAAGGCATTACATAATAATAGAATCAATCCAACAAGAAGATACAACATTTGCAAACATGTATGTACCCAACATAGAAGCACCTAAACAAATAAAGCAAATATTAGGATCAGTAAAAGGAGAAATAGCAATATAGTTATTAGTAAAAGCTTTAATACTCCATTACATCAACAGATAGAACATCCAGACAGAAAATCAATAAGGAAACACAGGTCTTAAAGGACACATTATATCAGATGATTGTAATAGATACATAGAGAATATTCCATCCCAAAGCAGCAGAATGCATATTTTTTATCATGTGCACAAGAAACGTTCTCCAGGATAGATTACAAATTAGGACCAAAAATAAGTCTAAATAACTGTAAGAAGATTGAAATATTATCAAACATCTTTTCTGACTACAATGATATGAAACTAGAACTCAACTACAAGAAGAAAACTGGAAAAAACCCAACATGTGGAGACTAAAAAACATGGTACTAAACAATGAATGAGTTAAAGAAGAAATCATAGAGAAAATTAAAAAATGCCTGAGACAAATGAAAATGAAACACTACTGTTTAAAATCTATGGGACAGAGCAAAAGCAGTTCTAAGGGGAAAGTTCACACCAATACATGTCTATCTTAAGAAACAAAGACAATTTCAAGTAAGGAATTAAATATACAGTTAAAGAAACTATGAAAAGAACAACAGACAAAGCCAAAAGTCAGTAGAAGGAAGAAAATAATAAAGATCAGGGCAGAAATAAATAAAATAGAGACTAAAGAGGCAATAGAACAGATCAATGAAAATGTTATCATTGAAAAGTTAAACAAAATTGATAAACATGTAGACCAGACTCATCAATAGAAAGTCCAAGTAAATAAAATCAGATATGAAAAAGAAAAAAATTACAGACACCACCACAGAAATACAAATAATCGTAGAGAATACTGTGTACAATTATATGCCAATAATTTAGATAACCTAGAAAATTAGTAAATTATTATCAACAATCTTCCAAAACGGAATCATGAAAACATAGGAAATGAATAGACCCATTACTTGTAACAAAATTGAATCAGAAATCTAAAAACTCCTCCTGTACACATATATACCTTATTTTGCTCACCTGCATTTAATGTATAAATAATTTGGCTTAAATAAATAATTTGTAATTATGTGAATTATTTTATTGAATTCTCTTAGATTATTATTTACATTTCTCAGCCATTAGGAAATATGGATTTTAATTAGACAAATAGGAACACTTACCAAAAGATTTTTATAAGATATGAAGTATAATTAGAAGCCCTTATCTTTCCTCATTTAACTTAATTTTTATCTACAATAAAGATGCACAGACATCAAAATTTTGCTTGGAATAGGGTCAGTTTACACCAGGTATCCTGGCATTATGGTTTCTAATATTTTCCTTTCACTATCGAGTGTTGGGAACTGGACAGTGAATTATATGACCACCCTGTCAATGATCATTTTGATATTATTTCCTTCCCAAAATAACATGTACTAGAATAAATGAGAAGACCATCTTCTAGCCCTGCATCCCGTTTTTAAAAGGAATTTAAAAGACAGGCATTAGGATGGGCATATTAGAAATCATCATTGCCAGAATTTCTGTGGATAAGAAAGTGTCTTCAGATGGAAGTGTTTTGAATCCTATCTATGGTTTCTCACTGGCAGGCTTTTTCTCACATTCTCATAATCTTATCAATTTCCACCTAATGCAAACACACAGTTCTACAATTTAAAAGAGAAGTCTCTGAAAGATTCTGCAAGAGTTGTCATCAACAGTAAGAACAGATATTTTCTTTTGTTGTATATTTTTAAAATTTTTATTGTAGTATAATCTATTTACAATGTAATGTTAATTTCTGGTATGCAGCATATTGATTCATTTATACATATATATATTTATATATTCCTTTTCATATTCTTTTTCATTGTAGGCCATTAGAAGGTATTGAATATTAATTCCCTGTGCTGTACAGTAGGACCTTGTTGTTTATCTATTTTACATATAGTAGTTAAGAGCTGACATTTTCTATAATGTACTTTAAACTCTTGCAACATAAACAGTGAGATGCACAGATGTGTATAAATTAACTGGAATTTATATCCTAGAAGCAGATAGCTAAACATTTAAATTATTGTGATTAAAAGCCCACAATCCAGGAATATTAGTTAGTAATTTAATAACCCTAATCAAAAATCCATCATGGAAAAGAGGATTCTGTAACCTTCAGATATTACTGTCTAGAGCTACACTCTAACTTTTGTTAGTTAAAATTTTAAAAGATTAAAAAATTGATGAAATATGTGGCAATATGTGTGGGTTATCTAGACAGATTTTATAGACACCTCCAACTTTGCCTAAATGCTACGTTATAATCAGAGGAACCCACAAACTAAACCCTTCCAAGTGAATCTCTAAGCTCTCGCTCAATTTCTGTGCCCTGTCTCTTACTAGGGGATTCCATCATATGACACGACCAGATGTTTAGCTGATTCCAACATTAGACTTCTCCTATCTGATTGAGCTATACTTTGCATGAAGTAACTCACCAGAAGAGTTTTCAAAACTATTATTGTCTGTTTGTGAACAAATATTTGAGAGAAATTTCAGTTATTTTAATTAAAACATGTATCTTGGCAACAAGGATTTCGGTCAGAGACTTGTAGCCCCACCCCACCTATCTTTAATGTACTGGATCTAGCTTTATGAAAGACCAAATTGGATGAGGATGGTGACATACACCTCTGTGGGTGTTGTTTATTTCCATGGTCAATGTTTCGGGCAGTTAGACAATGGAAGAAAAAAGGAGAGGGAGAAACCCAGAAAACAACAGTACACCTGCACTCAGGATAAGGGGTTCCAGATTTTTTTTTTTTTTTACTTTCTATAAATGAGGGCCAGCTGGCTAGTATTGAACTCCGTGGCTGCACAGTAGAGAAAGGACCTGGCTTAACTTGACCCAATGCTCATTATAATGTAATTAACACTGCAGTTTTGAGACAGGAAGAGGGCAGGGCACAGCCATTCAAGGAATGCTACAGCAATTACCATCAAAATGGTGAAGAACTCAACCCCCAGGAGGCCTTGAGGCTCAGGATGATGGGAGATTTAACTTCTAGCAGATCTTGAGCTTCATTATATGCTCATTGTAATGTACTACCATGGTAAATAACATGCCCACAGGCACCACGGCAGTCCCAAGGCGAGCCACAAAAGGTCAAAGTGGGAAATGGCCAACTTCCTGGGAATCCCAGACCCTGCCCCAGGTTACTTAGACTGGTCCTTCCATTTACTAGCATATGAAGCCACTAAGCCCATAAAAAACCAGCAACAAGGCGCCTCACAGCTGCCGTCTCCTTCTGTCTCCATTCAGAGAGGGCCCACATTCTGTCTATGGAGCGTGTACCTACTTTTAACCTGAGCATCCAACCCCCACACCTCATAGCCTTTCTCTTGCCTTTCAATGTATCTCTGTGAATAAATCTACCTTTACTCAACCGTGGCTCACTCTTGAATTCTTCCTGTGCAAAGTCAAGGACCCACGCTTGGCAGGGCAGGTCCCAGGGACTCAACCAAAGCCTGGGGCACAGCACTTTCACGCCCCACATCCATTTCTCTTGCATCAGCTTGAGCCCCCCCTCATAGGTTTCTCTGTGTGCATCATGGGTGAGAACCTGCACAACAAGGGTGGGCGTGCCTGAGCACAAAGAACTGAGCTGTGAGTCTATCAATCAAAAAACACCCCCTAAGCCTGGATATAAGACAGGAGAAACAAAACGGTGGCATTTTTTTCTCTCTTGAATTGGCCTGCTTTCAATTCTCAGGGGTACATGATGTTTTACTACCATTGTACCTCACTAAAAAAATCTTGTTTATATCATGCTTTCTGTCTCTCATTAAAAATTCATTTTTTGAGTAACTATGAACTGAGGTAACTTTTATTTGCCTCCTCCTGGTAACAGATGGAACAATGGCTTCTTTTCTTTCAAAAATCCTACCTGTTGCCTCTGGGTAGGACTTGAAAGCTTGGCAGTTTGCACTGAGCATCAAGGCAATTATTCGTTAATTACTTACTAACGTTTTTACATACTGCTATTTCAAATGCTAATAAGGAGAATCCTAGGGTAGCAAGGAGAGAAACAAACAGCCTAACTTATAAAACTGAATAATCAGTTCCTGGATAACCAGGTTACTATATACAGATTTCATTTTCTACTGGTACTGTTTTTTTCTAATATTCTCTTTAGGGCAAAGCCCTTTCATTCTCTGACCTTTCAATCTCTTTTACAATAAACACCTCTCCCCTCCTTGAGACTTAGTTTAAATGACTTGCCTGACAGGTCATTTAGCACCATTGCCACTGCTTTGCCAAACCTTTCAAGTAGAGCGCTTACCTCCGGCTGATTTGGTTATTTTATTATCAACTCAGTCTCCAGCAAGTCTCAGCCTGGAATCAGGAGAGGACTGCTCTAATATGATCGCCTTCCTACTCAGAAGATCTCACGTTGAAAGGAATTAGACAAACCTCCACTTCTGCATTTTCGTGGGAAACAAAGCAGTACCTACTGTTAATGTAGTTGTTTCTAAGCCACAATTAACCATGAGCACAGAAGCAGAGACATCAATGTACCCTAGGCCAATGGAACTACGTCACTGTAGCGGAGTGCACAGTATAACTGAATTTTCCCTCTAGGCAGCTAGATCCACCCAAAAAAGCCAGAAGGGCATTGCTAGTGATTAGGACGTGTCAGTAACAATTAAATGAATTCTCTCCCACTCTGTAGGTTTATGTGGATGGCAGGGTGACTGTCCAGGTACATTCATCTTTTCGAGCACCTTCTCTCCAAGCTGTTTTGTGTGAAGAGAAGGTGCTCTGTGTAACTACTTCATACTTCACACCCATATTTTCAGTTGTTGAGATACGCACATTCTGAAAAAAATCCCTACGTTAATTATCACACATCAGTCCCTTGGCTTAGAAAATCCACGGGTCAACGGTAAAGGAGGTTTTATTCATTTCTTTGTAAGTTGTTAGAAATAGTAAATATATTAGAATGGTATCAATATTTTGCTTAATATGAATATTATTATTACAATATTTTAGTGACTTAGGGAGATTGAGCTTTATCACTTTTCTAACTTCATGAGGACTTTGTTAAACATTTCCTACATTAAAAACATAATTTATTCAGGTGAAATTCACTTAATATAAAATTAATCATTTTAATGTAAATGAATCGGTAGCATTTAGTACCTTCACAATGTGCAACGACCACTTCTATCTAGTTTCAAGATCCCTTCCTCACTCTAAATCAAAATCTTACCAATTAACATTTTCTACCCAATTCCCTGCTGCTAGTCAATGACAGCTCCCAATCTACATTCTATCTGTGTGTGTTTATCTATTCTGGATGTTTCTTATTAACGGAAACATACAATATGGGACCTTTTGTGTCTGTCTTCTTTCACATAAGAGGATGCTTGGAAGTTCATCCATGTATCAGTTCTTCATTCCTTTTGTAGTTGGGTACTATTTTATTGCATATTTACACACAATTTGTTTGTACATTTATCATGTGATGGACATCTGCATTATCTCCTCCCTTTGGCCATTGTGAATAGTATTGCTATGAACATGCATGGACATTTCCTTATTTGAGTACTTGTTTTCAATTATTTTGAGTCTATAGTTGGCCCTTGAACAACAAGGTGGGGGTGGTTAGAAGTTTTGACCCTCTGAGAAGTTGAAAATTTACACACAACTTTATAGTCCACCCATAGTATCTGAGGTTCCACATCCATGGATCCAGCCAACTGTGGACCTTGTAGTACTGTATTGACCATTGGAAAAATCCACATGTAAGTGAACCTACATAGTTCAAACCCATGTTGTTCAAGGGTCAACTGTATACCTAGGAGTGGAACTGCTAGGTAATATGGTAATTCTACGTTCAAGTTTTGGGGAACTGCCAAACGTTTTCCACTAGCTGCTGTATCATTTTGCCTTCTCACCAGCAACGTGTAATGGTGCCAATGTCTCCACATCCTCACCAGCACTTAATGTTTCCATTTTTATATACATCCTAATGCATGTGAAGTAGTACCTCACTGGGGTTTTGCTTTGCACTTCTATCCCTAGTTTTCTGAGAGTTTTTATCATGAAGGTGTGTTGGAATTTGTTAAATGCTTTTTTGGCATTACTTGAAATTACCATTTGCCCCCTTTTTTGTACTGATGTGGTGTATTACATTGATTGATTTTATATTGGACTGCCCTTGCATTTGGAGTAAATCATGCTTTTCATACTATATAATCCTTTTACTATAATGTTAGATTCATCTTACTAGTATGTTGTTGAGGAGTTTAGCATCTATGTATAAGGGATAATGATCTGTAATTTTCTTTTCTTGTGATGTCCTTGTCTATCTTTGGAATTAGTGTAATGTCAGTTTTGTAGAATGAGTTAGGAAATGTCCCTGCCACTTCTGTTTTTTTTGTTTGCTTGCTTTTTTTGAAAAAAATGAGTTTGAGATGAATTGTTGTTTATTCTTCAAAGATTTGGTAGAATTCATGAGTGAAGCTGTCTGTTCCTGGTCTTTGCTTTGATAGGAACTTTTTCTTCTTTTAACTTTTTTTTTCCCCTCCCACTTCTTAGGAGTCTTTTAAAAAGGCTTCCTGTCCCTTTTGGGTCAGTATTAATAATATGTGTGTTTCTAGGACCTTTTCCATTTTATGTAATTTAATTTGTTGGCATACAAATTCAATTTGCTCATAATATTCTTTCATGAAAATTTTCATTTCTCTATGGTAGGATGTAATGTTCCTATTTTCATTTTAATTTTAGTTATTTTGTGTCTTTGCTCATTTTTCCTTGTTGGTATAGTTAAATGTTTGTCAATTTTATTAATATTTTCAAAGACCAGATGTTTTGCTTCATTGAATTTCTGTATTACTTACTTTTCTCTACTTTATCTCTGCTCAGATCTTTATTATTTCTTTTCTTCTGCCAGTTTTATATTTTATCTGCCTTTCTTTCTTTTAGTTCCTGAAGGTGTAAATTTAGATTATTAATTTGAGCTCTTTCTTCTTTTTTCAAAATATAGACATTACTGCTGTAAATTTCCCTCTTAGTACCGTTTTTACTGTATCCCACGAGTTTTGGAATGTTATGTTTTCATATTCATTTTTCACAGATCTTTACATTTTCATTGTGATTTCTTTATTGACCCATCAGTTAAGAGTTTGTTAGCTTACATATATTTGTAAATATTCCAGTTTCTCTCCTTTGAATGATTTCTAATTTCTTTCCAGTATGGTTGTAGGAGATAGCTTGTACGAGAGAAAACTTTATAAATTCACTGAGATTTGATTTTTGGCAAAACATCTCATCTACCTTGAATAATGTTCCATATCCCCTAAAGAATAATATGTATTCTGCTCTTGTTGTATGGAGTATTTTATATATATCTGATTAGTTTATTTGCTGTTCAGATCCTCCAGCTCCTTCTTGATCTTCCTTCTACTTGTTCTATCTATTAATAAAAGTGAAATATCCACCTATCATCAAACCATCGAATACTCTTTTCATATTTGTCAACGTTTGCTTCATGTATTTGGGGGGTCTATTGTGGGGTGTGTATATGTTTATATGTGTTCTATCTTCTTGATGAATTGATCTTTTATTAATATCCTTTGTCTTTTAACAGTTTTTGGCTTAAAGTCTATTTTATATGACATTAGTACAGTCACCCTCACTTTATTTTGATTACTGTTTCCTTGGAATATCTTTTTTTTAATCATTTTACTTTCAACTTATTATAAAGCAAGTCTTTGAAAGTCAGTATATCAGTATATAGTTGGGTCATTATTTTTTCACCCATTCTATTAATGGAAATTTCGGTGAATTTAATCTATTTATATTTAAAGTAATTACTGGTTAAGAAAAACTTACTGCCATTTTGTTATTTTTTTTCTGTGTGACATGTCTTTTTGGTTCTAATTTTCTCCATTACTCTCTTATTTTGTGTTCAGTTGATTTTTGTAGTGTACCTTTTTTATTTCCTTATCATTTCTTCTGTGCTTTATTTTTATATATTTTCTTAGTAATTATTTTGGGAATGACAATAAATAAATGTGTAACAATCTAGTTGGAATGACTACTAAACTAGTTTTAATAGCATACAAAAAATCCACTCCTACACAGCTCTACCTCCCTTTATACTATTGTCAGAAATAATATCACTACACATTGTGTGCCCAGTGATAGACTTACCATTATTTTTCACGCATTTGTTTGTAATCACAGAGGAAATAAAAACTATTATTACAAACCAAAACTATTACAATACTGGCTTTTATATTTACTTTTGCAGTTACCTTTACCAGCGATCCTTACTTCTTTGTACAGCTTTGAATTATTGTCTAGTGTCTTCTTTTGTAATGTTAAATTATTTATTACTTAGGTATTATGTGTATTTTGCTATATTTGATAACAAAAATGTGTCAACTTAAAATTAGGTGAAAATTTGTAATATTCATGTAACCATTAATCCAAATATTTTATGTAAGGATAAAGACTACAAATCCATAAAATTCAAATCAACGGAGTATGACTTTTCTAATGTCTACCTAGATATATACATATAAACTATACACATTATACATATATATGTAATATTTAGTTTTTTAGAGCAGATTTTTATTCACAGCAAAATTAAGAGGAAGTTACAGAGTTCCTATATGCACCAAGACCCCATATATGTTTACTTTATCTCATTATCAACATCCTTCAACAGAGTGGTGTATTTGTTAAAATTGGTGAACTTACAGTGACACATCATAACCATTCACAGTCCATAGTTTGTGTTAGAATTAAACCTTGCTTTTTTATATTCTAGAGTTTGGTACAAAGGTGTAAAGCCATTTTTCCATCATTATAACATCATACAGAGTATTTTCATAGCTCTAATAAACCTCTGTGCTCTGTGTTTTCATTTTCCCCACTGAAACCCTGATAACCACTGATCCTTCTCTGTGCCCATAATTTTGTCTTTTCGAGTGTCATATAATTAGAACAACACAGCGTGTGGCCTTGTCAAGTTGGCTTATTTTCATTTCACATTATGCATTTAAGCTTTCTTCATATATTTTCGTGGTTTTACGGCTCGTTTTGTTTTAGCACAAAATAATATTCCATTGTCTGGTTGTACCACGGTTTATTTACCCATTCACTTTTACTGATAGACAACTTAATTGCTTCCCAAGTTTTGGCAATTGCAAATAAAGCTGCAAGAGACATCTATACACAAATAGTTGTGTGAACATAAGTTTTCAGCTTCTTTGGATAGATACCAAGGAGTGCAATTGCAGAATCATATGGGAAGAATATTTTTACTTTTGTAAGAAACCACCAAACTCTTCCAAAGTGGCAGTACCATTTTGCATTTCCATCAGTAATAAATGAGAGTTCCTGTTGTTCCTCATTCTTGTCAGCATTTGGTGTTGTCAGTGCATTGGGTTTAAGCCATTATAATAGATGTATATTGTTATTTTAATTTGCATTTCTTTGATGATGTATGATGTGGAACCATCTTTTCATATGCTTATTTGCAATCTGTGTATGTTCTTTGATGAGGTATCTGTTAAGCTTATTGGCCTATTTTTTAAATTGGGTTATTTTTGAGCTTAGTAGTTCTTTCTATATTTTCTAGAACAGTCTTTTATCAGATGTATCTTTGGTGGTTATTTTCTCCCGTTTTGCTGTTTGTCTTCTCTTGACATTGTCTTTTACAAAGTTCTTTTTTTTTTTAATTTTAATGAAGTCCAGTCTGTCGATTATTTCTTTCATGTATTCAGAATTTATCACTGTATCCAAGGTTGTACAGGACTTTTATAGTTTTGGATTTTACATTTTGGTCTACATTTCATTTTGAATTAATTTTTGTAAAGGATATAAAGTCTGCCCTTATATGTGTGTGTGTGTGTGTGTGTATATATATATATATATATATATATATATATATATATATATATATTTGCATATGTATGTCCAGTTTTTCCAGGACCATTTGTTGGAAAAACTATTTTTGCTTCAATGTATTGCCTTTGCTCTTTTGTGAAAGATTACTTGGCTATATTTATGTGATTCTATTTCTGGGCTCTCTAGTTTGTTTCATTGAGCGATTTGTTTATTCTTTTGCCAATACTACACTGTCTTGATTACTGCAGCTTTATAGTGTGTCTTGCTGTGAGTCCTCCAACTTTGCTCTTCTTCAATATTATATTGGCTATTTTGGGTCTTTTGTCTTTTCACTTAAAGTTTATTATCTCAACACTCTGATCTATCACCTCAGCAAAGTTGAATCAAAATGACTGGTAGGTTCTGCCTTTCATGATTCTAAAACTAATATTTCTTATCATATTTGTGGTCAGCTGCTATGTGCTGTAGACAATATAAGGACTAATTTTTTAAGAACAGACCTGTATACACTCTCATTAAAATCACTCAGCATACTCTTTATTGGATTCTCTATTTCTTTAAAGAAGCCTATGGATTGCATGCACACCTCCATAATCTTAACTGTTTCATCTCTTGCAACTAACCATGTGTCATGCACTCTGTTATACTGCACTAATTTTTACTGCTTGCAAATTGGACTAACTACCTCTTAGCTCAAACTGTTAGCCCCTCCTTATTCTGATTCCTCCATCCTTCTTAACCTTCATCAATAATGTCAAACTTCACCTCTGTCAGGGAGTCTCTGCCAGTTGAATCATCTGCCCCTTCATTTGATTCTAAATAGCAACTCAAACTGAATTCAGTCATGATTTGCATTTCATTTTATTCCACTTGTTTATTTGGTTGCTTATTGAGAGGATGGACTCTGGTGCCAAACTTCCTGGGTTGGAATTTGGACTTTACTACTCACTTGTGTTGTTAACATTGGAAACTTACTTAGTCTCTCTGTGCTTCATTCTCTCAGCCGTGGAATGGATAATAATACTAGTGCCTACCTTGTATATTTTGAACAGGACAAAATTAGTTAATATATATTAAAAGCTATGTAAATGCCATCTGTAATACCATAATAATATTACATATATTATATAATAATAAGCACAATTGCATACCATCATGGTCATCATCCTCATCATTATTATATTGGAGCTCTTTGAGGAAAACTACTATGCTTTTCATCTCTGTAGATTTGGAACCAAGCCAAAAGCCATTCATAAAATGATTTCTCAATAAATATTTTGGAAGTGCTAAATAATTAAACTTTGTTTATATTGTAAAACCCTAAAGGAGTTTGGAAAACGTGTAGTAGAGTACAGGAGAAAAATAGAAACAAAAACAATGAAAATATATAACTTAGCAGAAGGAATAACAAAAAGTGTGTCAACTTTCTCTAAGAGTATGTTTTGATGGCTTTGCATTACTTTTTAAACCTTCTTCCAAAGGATGCCATATCTGCTCTATTTGATATTTTGCATCTAAAGTTCTAATAGACAGCAATAATTTCTACATTCTGTATTGTTGATCTCCTCCAGTCCCTCACTGGCTGCTCTGACCTAGGAATGTCCTCATATTTTTTGACTAACAAAATAAAAAATACAGAATCTATTTTGGGTAGTATATTTTTCATTCACAGTAGAGAGGATTATCTCTCCCTCAAATTGAGCCATAAACACAGGTTACTCTGTTTGACATGTCAAAGCCACACATGGAGGAACAAGTGTTTACTAAAATAGAAATTAGTTGGATTGAGTGGGTGTCAAGTTTCAGAACGGGAGATCTGCTCTGCCAGTTAAATCATCAGATGAGACTGCAGTTCTGGCTAAAAGCGTCAATGTAACATCTTGAGAGACCTTTAATTGACTCTAAGTCCTACCCCATAGAAGCTGAGATAATAAGTGTTTGTTGTTTTAAGTGACTATATTTTGAATTACTTTGTTTTGCAACAACAGATCACTAGTATAACGGAATGTACAATCCACAAGAGTAATGAAATATTGGGTTAGAAATTATTGCTACAAAGCCAAGTACTTTATCTACCCTGGCCAGTTGTGGGAAGACTCTATAAACTGAACTTTAATGTGGATTTTGTAGGAAAAGTAGAGCATTAGGTCAGAGAAGAGAACTCTGATTTAATAACATTTGCACCTAGTAATTAACGTCATGGGGAAAAGGTAGATATAATAGATCTCTTCATTATTTGAAGTTCATGAAGCACAGATGATTGACATAAAGAAAAAAGTGAAAAAAAAATCCTCAGCAATGAGTATAACTTGAAAATCCTCTCTGCATGTTAAGCTTCATTTTGGCCCCAGGTGGGCGAAAACCAGATGTTAACTAGAATCTCTCTTCCCATTTAAATACTACTGAATACACCTTGTAGAATTTCACAGTCATCTGCAAGAGTTCTGTTCATTTCCAGGGATTTCACAGTCTCCTGATTACCTTTGGATCTGTGTCCTCTTCAGGGGTTAACTCTTAGTCTATATACTACAGATGCAGGCATGACTCTCAAACACTTACTTACATAAAAATCTATCAATAAAGTATTATGAATTGCTATAGTGAAAACTGAGCAAGCAGCATGGACTAATAAAACAGATTTTTTTTAAAATAATGCATAATACAATTTCAAATTAAAGACTGGGCAAGCTCATTCTTAAAATGTCCCTTAGCCACAAAACCCAGACTTTTTCTTTTGACCCTTCATTTCATGTAGACACTACTCATGTAGACTCTTTGGCTTGACTCTTTCTTCCCTTTCCCTCTTTGCCACACAATCTAACAGTGCCTCTTTTCTATCTGAGATGAAATAATTAAAATCCAATAATTTTGGTTGCTGGTGTTTCTGCTGACATCCTTATAAGGTCTAATAGTCTATTCCTAAAATGTTTCTCAAGGACAGCTGTCAATCTAAGACAATTTCCAGAGTAGATATATATTTCTGATATTTCTGACTTCTGGAATCATTCACGTTTCATCTACATGCTGCTATGGTAAAGAGGAATGTTATGTCTCTACCAGTAGCATCAAAAGAAATTTAAATGAATAGTGTCCCCCAAAGACAAGCTGCACAGTTAAATTTCTATTGATCATTGTTTTCCCTTTGATGCCAAATTTTTATTTTAACCTCTTATTACAAGATTATACCCTATCTTTATAGAAAAAAAAGTTGTTTTTCTCTTTTTCTAAAAGAAGAACAGAGTGGAGGAAATAAAAAAGCCAAGAATGTGTCACCAGACATTTGTAGAGACATCACTATTGAGGAGAACGAATAACTCAATGAGAAAGGCAGTCTTTCAGTAAGAATCTACTGAACACTTACTCTTGCCCAGAACTACGATGAAAGCATTGAACAGTGTTTTATGTTTGTTTAAAATTGGAGGAGAAGTGAGACATACATAGAGGTAAAAGTTTTGAGAGTCTCTTAATATCAGCTTAAAAGAATAGTCCAAAAATGGAGCCAAACCAAGTCCCAGGGTGTGAGGTCCTGAAACAAGTCAGTCCTGACTAGCCACGCTCAGGGAGGAGCTGACTGGTAGCTGGAATTTGAAGTCTCAAATCTGCCCTGGATTATTTTCAGTCTTCATAGTACTAAAACAGGGAAAGTCTTGAAATATAAAAGTATCCTGGATGGAGATGGGCTCTGAAAGTACAAACACTATGATTCAATGAGGTTGTTAATAATAAATTACTATGGTAATGAAGAATTCATTGACACAAAGAACGTAAATTTGCAAGCATGTAGTGATGGTCCACTAAGTTTAGAATTTAGGAGGAGTATTAAGAGAGGCATGTTGGGAATAAAAGATGTGATTCTCCAAGCTGGTGAGTAAGAACTAAAAATTGAAGATTATGAGAGCAAATACAAAACAGAATCACAGTCATAAATTAACATCCAGAAGCAGTAACTACGAAAAGAATTAACCTCACAGGTGGCTTTCGTTCCCCTAGGCATTGTTAGTTTTGTTTAGAAATCGTGTTTCAAATACATTTAAAGTACTCTCTTAATGCCTTACTACTTCTTTTATTATAAAAGATCCGACACGCCTGTGAGTTACAGTCAGCCAGAGGACCGCTCCTGCATCTCACGTCCCTGCTGCCGCCAGCAAGGAGCTTGAGTCGTCTGGTCTAGTCTTGGCCACAGTGAGTCGGCTTCCGTCTCAGGTTCTTTGTGGAGCATGTGCCATGTGAATGCGGATGAAAGATGTGGTCTTTCCAGCCTCTGCCCTGCCCTCTTCTCCCAAACTTTCCATCGAGGGTCAAGATGTGGGCTGCTTGTGGACTGGCCTCATGCTTTCATCTCTGTTCATCTTGTTGCCTGTCCTGGTGCTAAAACTCTCTCTCTCTCTCTCTCTTTCTCTCTCTCTCTCTCTCTCTATATATATATATATTCTGAATTAATTTATTTTGGGGTTAATTAGGTCTATTAATTAATTAATTAACTTATTTATTTACTTTTAATGGAGGTACTGGGGATTGCACCCAGGACCTCATGCACGCCAAGCATGCACTCTACCACTGAGCTGTATCCACCCCCGAAATAATTTACAGTTATACCAATTACATTTTAGGGTTTATTGATGCATATAGGCAAATACACTGCTACACAAATCCTCATGAAACCACTTTTACAGACAGCTTGGAATATCCTATCTTAGAAAATGTTGTGAGAGCTTATATTATTATTTTTCCTAAACATAGACAATTGAATTTATTACATAGTGATCTCTTTTCAATAGCTACCATTTACAGAAGGCTTTCTGTATCAGAGGCTTCATCAGTTTCTCCTCTCCTAGATGGGACAGCAGGGGTCCAAGATCGTGTCAACTGAAAAACACACACAATGTGAGAGCTGTGAGGTAAGCCTTATTTGGGGGGCTCACGGAGGACTGTAGCCCAGGAGATGGCCTCTCAGATAGCGCTGAGGAACTGCTCCAGGGAGGCTGGAGGAGTCAGTATATATACCTAATTTTAGTGAAGGAGGGAGACACGCAGTCAAGCTCACATTTTGGCAGGAGGCTGCTGCTGGTCACAAGGAGGTTGTGTGAGCGCCTCCTTCTCGATCTCCACCCTGAACTCCTTTCAGGGTGTGTTGTAGGTCAGTGACTGCAGTGGCTTGTGACTTCATTCTTGAAGAACCAGATGGCGAGCGACAGTTTTTAGTTTGCAGTTGGTACGATTACAATTTTCAAGTTTGAAGAAACTAAGGCTTATTATGATTATTAACTGAAATTACAAACTTATTTAAAGAGCCATACCCAGATCTCTTCCACTTAAAGCCGGAAATCTTCCCTCAATACTACTGAAAAGGAAACAGAACAAAACAAAATAGCATTTAGAGACTCAGTCTATAACATTAGTGTTTGCCATATTACGATTGTTTTTAATAGGTGATGAAATTTAGAGACTATAGGAAATAAGATAATAAAGATACTTGCTCACTTTAAGGGTATCTGTGTGTCATTTAACAATGTGAACCAATTAGAATATGTTCAATATTTCCTCCTGATGGGTGATTTCTTTGTGACTGTAGATAAGGGGTCATCCATGAAGCAAACATCAAGCCCTAAAGGCACGAAGGATGAGGTGGCGTGTGGATGTCACCCTTTCAGAGTTCCCTGGTGAGGAGGTGGCTGCCACTTCAAGATAAAGGGCTCCACCCATCAGAGAGGAAATTTGTCTGTCTCATTCGATGGCTGTTGTTTTTATGACTTGGTCTACCAAATGTATTTATTTTTCTGGAAGTGGGGAGGTAGGAGACAAGTGGCAATTAGAATCCATACTTAACCTACATTTGACCTAAAATTATATTTCCAAGGAAATTGGACTTTGGACCTAAAACCATAAAAATTCAGTATAAAGCATAAAATATGTCCAATTTTAATCAATGTAAATTACACTGATAGAAGAGATGTCTATATGTAACCCACAGCCATATCATTTTTTTAGAAAGGTACTGTTTGAATAAGTTCTTACAGTCAAAATTTAATGAATGAGATTCCACTGCACTTTTCAAATGAAACAGTTGAATGATTTATTAATTTTCTGAGCTTTATGTTTTATTTAATTGCATGACAGACCTGTTATTTTCATTTCATCTGCCCTTAGAAGCTTCTGGGGATATTGCTATCTTTGTCTACTTCAAGCCTTATGAATACATTTTTATATCAAGTTAAAAAAAACACTATTAAAATGTAATTTGCAAGGTGCTAGATCTTAAAGTAAATATGATCATGGTAAAAACTGAAATTGTAAGCAACAGAATTTAACTTTTGACAATGTTACTGGTAGGTATTGTTGAAACACAGTCATTGTTTTATCATTACATTATCAATCTATCATTCTTCATTCCTAATGAACACTAATTAGTAGGTTTTTACTCCCAGTTTTACCACTGTTGCTAATCTTCCTTGGATTAATAATACAATCTTTAAATATCATAATTCTCATTCAATATAATATATCGAAAATAAATCTGCCTTGATTGGGTTCAGTTATGATGCACTGTCCTACAAATAGAATTTCCCAAAGAGAGGCACATCTCTTCTGCTTAATGAACAGTCTGCAAAATGAAAAGCTGCTTCCCGTATTTCACTTTGACACAATCACTAAAACCTTTTCCTACTGTAATTAGAACTGTATCAGGATCCTGTTATTCTCCTGATTTTGCTTTCTCCAACGTGTGTTATGTTCATCCTAATCATGTAGGCTCTCCAATCAGGGAGAACTAATACGAACGTCTAGTTCATGCCATCTGAAGGAAAATGACCTTAGTTTCTTTCTCATATGCCGACCCAATGAAAATTACTGCGGAAAATGAAAGTGACATGTGTGGCAAAGCACAAAGGTGTTTACACAGCAGTTTGCAGCTGTAAAACGATACTGTTTAAAGGGCTAGGTTGCTTATTTACTCATTACAAAGCAACCGGGCTCAGCTCAATGTAAAGACAAAATAGAATTTTTTGCTTAAATTATTCTTAGGGGAGTTAAGTATCATTCAGTAATGAGTGATGCAAGAAACAGCTGAAACAATCCAGCAGCAAATGAAACAATTCAGTTATCTTGCACAGTATTGGGGACAGGACCAAATGCTGATGTGATTTAAATAGTGCTCTTGTATTTTCCCATTGTCTGGGAATGCAGAATTATGCCCCTTGTATGTGATTTTAAAGAAAAAAACTCTTGATTTTAGACCAAATAAAGTGAGTATGAAATTAGAAATGCACAAATGGGTAAACAGTGCAGTAACTCTAACATTCACATCAACTAGGCTTTCTCAGACTTTATTAAGAAGAGAATAAGGCACATTCATGCTACATGAATCTGTATCTACATACCAGTTACCCTGTGGTTGTTCAATCAATATTTACTGGTGACAATGAATAAGGCAGTCCATCCATCCACGGAGGAGGAAGCAGCCAAGAAGGCTGGGTACAGTAATACTGTCACACTGATGGGTCATCAGTCTCCTTTTACAATACGTTAGCAAAGTGTCATAGCCCTGCTTCCTACTTCCTTTTAGATGTAAAAAAACATCATACTTTTATTATCTAAGTACCACTCCCAGTCTTTGCACCGTTTTTAGACTTGAAGTTTTATTGATGGTATTTGAATACAAACTTGAAATGAATAGTGTGAATGAAAAACCTTGCCAGTCATATCAGTAAACAAAGGATGCTGTGGCCATCAAGTCATCAGCCACCAATGCCATCCCGACAGTGAGCGGAGGGAACTCAGGATGGAGATTAGCAGGTAGCCCTCCTCTGCAGCCGCACCCAACAGGGCACCCTGAGGGATCTCAGGATGGGAAAGAACAGAATACCGACCTTAGATAGCTAGGTGCATGTTAAAGGAATGATTGCAATGAGCCTAGACTTTTTCACCTTCCCATACATAGAAAAGCACTAAACTCCTTAACTTGAGATACCTAGTTTTCTTTCATTAACAGTAATCTTTTGATGTTCCCACTACCTGGACTTTGTTACAAAAATCTCCTATATATCCTGGCTTCTCCTTTGCCTGGATGGAACAGTCTCTTAGAGAGATCTGAAGTGCTGTGTGTCCTGGGCTTAAGTCCTCAGGAAATCCACCAAAGAAACATAACTACCAACTTCTAGGTTATGCAATTTATTTCAGTCAGAAGTAGAAACATTTTGGAATAAAGTTGTGCCCTACATTGTGACAACCTGACTTTAGACAAAATTATGTAAAGACACTTCATAAAAACAATATTTCAGTTGTGCTAAGTGTGCACGTTGGTTCATTGATATTGATACTACTCGAGCTGTTCTTGTGATGTGTCGCTGGTATGGTAGTTATAGAAAAGATAAATAGACACACGATGGTCCATCCAAAAAGGAAATAATATGTATTCACCTTGATTCATAGAAATGGTTTTCCCCTTACATTAATATACATCAGTGATAACAAACTCTCTTGTAGTTTAGCAATGTTTTTCATCTTCTGAATCATCAGTTAATCAAACAATGAGCAGCTACTTCTTCTCTCTGTGCCATATTCCCTACTGGGATTTCTTGGGATAGAAAGGAACTTAAGATCCAGTCTCTACTTCCTGCGCCAAGGAGATAAGCTATTTAAAGCTGGAAAAACTGATATCCTTACCAGGTACCACCTAACAGACACGAGAGACGTGGGGAAGAGCCTTTATCACCTGAATAAATGCTCGGGAAAATTGGAAGCAGTGGGTAACAAATCAGAAACTTCAGACAAATGTTTCTCACAATGCTTTTAGGTTGGTTTAAAGAAACAGGTAGAAAAAATGTTGAAAGGGTCAGGTGGGCAAAATTCAAGAGCTTTCTTCTGCATCACTTGGTTTGCTTTGCTCTGGCGCTCATCAAAATTCACAGGCAATTCAGGCACAGCCAAGATGCCTGGACAAGATTTCTAAGGGAAAGTGACTTTGATAATCAAGTTCAGGAGTATTTCGAGACTGGAAACAGTCCTGCAGAAATCCTGCTGGGACAGCTGCTCTTTACTGAGCAGCATCTACCCCGGTTCTCCTCGGGCTGCCGGTTAATCACCAATTCTGTATAATGCCTTTGGTCTTTTTCTCCCCAGAGTAACAATGAGGCTGTGGTATGTTTTAAATAGAAATGGAAAAAAATGTGGAGATTGTGTTCGCAGCCTGCCCTGAGCACTTCAAGGTTATGCGTGTATTTCAGCCCAGCTCTTGTTTTCAGTGGAGTTTCCATCTATTGCCCTGTGAGTTACTCGTGATGATCAAGCACTAAAGCCTTTGACTGGCACCTGCCTGGAGCCTCACTAAATGGATGTCTTCAGTTCTCAGATGCAAGGACTCTACCAACATGCGTCCTTTGGATGAAAATTTTCCAAGCATTTTTTTTGGTTTGTTTTTCTTCTGAATTGGTTAATTGTAGTTTGGAGTAAGCATGTAGGATGACAAGCTTGGAGAATTGTGAAAGTAAACCAGGGAGAAAAAAGATTGAGGAAGGTTAATGTTTGCATAAATTCAGGGATGTCCCAGGCGTGGCTGGCGTTGTCAGTGAGAAATCTTTTTGCTAAAACTGTTAGAAAGAACATGCATTGCTCAAAAAGACTCTTTGCCCAGGCAAGCAAACCTAAATACCAATAAGCTCTAATTGAATGGGAGTAAGAGGAAGTAGATTAACCTTTAAAGAAAACTACTTTACATCCATTATAACTGAGCTAATGTAAATTCTTCACGTTTAACTATAAATCAGTCAATGGCTTATCATTTGAAAAGAAAAGCATCTGTTTGGGGTACTTTTAGAACTATAAACATATTATAAAAAGTACAGTTTTTAGTGTAGAAAATTTGGAAAAAATATAACCAAAATATAGGTAATTCCATTATCCTAAAATAAGTAATTTATAAGATTGTTATATTACTTTTGTACATACACACACACACACATACCCAATGATTATGTTATGTGTGTAAAGTTATATGCATATAATAATTGATTTCTAGAGTTTGAATGTTGAACCCATTGGGCATCAAAAGCTGATTATATATTCAAAATATTTCCTCTCTGACTCATGTCAGAGACATACATATGTATGTGCGTATATATACATATATATGAATTTTAGTTTTATTTATAGCATTTTTTGACATTCACGCATTTAAATTTTTTGTGTGTCTACCAATATATTCCTTTGTTTTTTCTTCTTTTGCATTTCAATTGTAAAGTTGATTATTTTTTTCTGCCATAGCACTTTGTTTTTCCTTAGGTACATGTAACCTTTTAAAATATGTATTTTCATTTTGTACCACACGTAGTTAATCATTTCTCACCTTGCCCTCATTACTGTGTTAATCTTAATTGCAGTTTTGGAGATGTTCTTAATCATTGATTTAATTTTTTTAGAATCAGATCTGGTTCTTTGCACCCCCAATGTAGGTTCAGATCTTAACTCTTTACCCTTAAATTTTTTCCTTATGTCATATAACTTCTTTTTTAATCTCAGCCCATTTATTCTTGTCACTTTTAGCTTATTGTTTTTCACTTGTCTTGAGAACGCTAAGAAATTCTCTGTCATTATCTTCTTTAGCCTTGAGGAGATGGTTTTTAGAAGTATGCCTTCTTCAGAAACACTTAGATATTATTCTCATCCTCTTGTTTCACCAAAATTGTATAGATATCAAGATGATTTAAAAATTCTTGTTGCTTCACTCACATCAGTCAAGATACAATTAATGCTGTATTTTTTAAACATATCAGGCCCACATATTATTTGTAACTCACCATTTACCTGGGAGATATTTCATATTTTTCAGCCATTCAGGTCCAGGATAAATCAAAGTACACATCTCTTGGCCAGGAGAAGAATCTTGAGAAAACTTTCCTCAGTTCAACTTGATAAACCAGATGGAAGCGATGATTCTTCCAAGATTCTGGTGTCACTGGAAGTTTAGAAAAGCTGAATTTCACTTGATATTTCCTATAACTTATCTAAGATTTTCCAGAAGTACTTGAAACGCTTGCCATTTTATAAGATCATGGTCATATCCTGTTCCTAAAGCCCCCAGGACAACTAAGATAACCTTAAAAATAATTTCAACACTAGGATATAAATTAGAACTAACACACAGGGGAACTTTGAAAAGCAATACTGAGACTCTTTCTTATTACAAAAGACTGGGGTTTGCAACCAGATTTACAATAGAAAAAAAAGTGTTCTTGTCTAAGAAGGCTCTTTTTTTCTCTCATTAACATTGATGGAAAAAACAAAACAAAACAAAAAAACACAGAGTGATAAGAGAAAAACCATGGAAGAAAGTATCTGAGGTTATCCTCTAGTTTGCATAATATTTTTTTTTTAAAAGAAGAAAATGTATATGAATAGATTTGGCATAAGATGTGGAAAATTCCACACTTGATGTGACTTTTTCTGGAGATTTTGGTTTGGTCTCCAGATCACAGTTTCCCTGTTAATGGAATTAAAACTTAATTGAAAGCATAAGAATATTAACGTATACTCTTTAAAGTTCTGAGCAGACACAGCAATAGTACTGTGTAACTTTTAAATGATGTTCTTCAAATTGTATATCAATTTAAAAAATACTTATTTTTTCGCCGATAGAGAAATGTCTCAAAATTTGTTGAAACTTAAGGATCCAAATATGGCAGCTCTCTGTAAGTGACAGGGTGTCTATGAATATAAAATGGAAGTTATTAATGATGAAAAATTTGAATCAAGTACTTATTCCAATGAAATCTAGATTTTGAAATTTAATTTTAAGATCAATTGACCTAATTATACATTATTGGCTCACTTATTAACTGACTTATTTTATACCTCCAACTCTTCTTCATTTACCAAATTATTTCATCAGAAAGTTCATATATATGAAACTTGATGAATATCCATGACATTTTAAAAACATGAAGGCTACCATTTGATATCATAGACGTGGTACAATTACTGTTAAAGACATTCTTGTTGGATCTACTTCTTTTTACTATTTATGTGTAGCAGGGCTGCTTAAATCTTGCAGGCTCATTCAGTATTTTCATTCACTAAAGCTGTGCTCAAGCATTTGAGAACCAAAGCATAACTCTGTTTTACATGCTGTCTCTGACTCAATGGGGAACTTGAATAGGTCAATTTAATAAGCTGTGATTCTGACCTAATGCATAGTATTGGGGATTATCCTGAAAGTTATAATCTCAGGAAAGCCAAATTAAAAAAATTATAATTGCATTCCTAAATTCTTTTATTAATTAACATATTTTGAACCTACGTATATATGGCTAAGGCAAAGGTATGTTTATCATCAAGTCAAAAGCAAGCCAAAGTAAAACAATGAGATAGCACAACACACATATTAGAAAGTCCAAACTCCAGAAGACTGAAAACACCAAATGCTTGTGAAGATGCGGAACATTTACTGATGGTGGGAATGCATATTGGTACAGCCATTTTGGACGACAGCCTGAAGCTTTCTTATAAAACCAAACATACTTTTACCATACAACCTAGCAACTGCATGCCTTGGCATCTACCCAAAGGAGTTGAAAACTTTTGTCTGTATAAGACCTTGTATACAGATATTTGTAGGAACTTTATTTATAATTGCCAAACTTGGAAGCAACCAAGTTGTCCTTCAGTGAGTGAACGGATAAACTATGGTAGTTCCAGACCATAGATCATTATTCAGCACTAAAAAGAAATGAGCTATTCAGCCATAAAAAGACATGGAGGAAACTTAAATGCATATTGCTCAGGTGAAAGAACCCCATCTGAAAAGACTACATACTATATGATTCCAACTATACTACATTCTAGGAAAAGCAGAACTATGGAGGCAGTAAAAAAAAAAAATCGGGATGCCAAGGGTTGGGGAGGATAAATAGGTGAGGTACAAAGGCTTTTAAGGGCAGATAAAATTCTCTGTGTAATTCTGTAATGGTGGCACATGCCATTATATATTTTTACAGACCCATAGAATGTATAACACCAAGAGTGAACACAACGTAAACTATGGTTTCTGGTAACACATGTACCACTCAGGAGGGGGATGTTGATAATGGAGCCTCTGCATATCTGGGTCATATGGAAAATCTCTATGTTTTCCTCTCAATTTTGCTGTGAGCCTAAAGTGATTCAAAAATTATCTAAAAATAAAAACGCAAACTGACATTAGTTCAAAGTGATAAGAAAATCCAATCATGGGGATGTTTACAGGTCATCAGTGAAAACTATACAACATTTAATCACTAACAGTGTCAAAGATCACAATCGATGCCTCATTTTAATTACTATAAAATCTGTACATTATACATTAAAGTGTGCAGTTACACATTGATTTTGTTAACACCTCCAATTCAGGGATCATTATTTGGGACTCAGATAAGTAAAGTGACTTATCCAGCATCACATAGACGTAACTAATGTCACATCTGATGGAGCTGTAACTGAAAACTAATTTTCACCTGAAATTCATCTATACTTTTTATTCTTGTACACCTTCCACTGAGTGGAAGATCATGGAATTGAGAGCCAGTTAGCTGGGTTATAGCCCTGAATATGGCACTTTGAACAAGTATAATAGTCTGAGTATTAAACTGACTAGAGAAATGTACAGACACTTTCCCACTATTGTAATTCATTCTTCTTAGTGTGTAGTAACTCACCTATGCATGATTGGCACACAATTCTTTCCCAATTAGAAAAAGAAAAGCTAATTTTATATGAATTAATCCACGGTTATGGAAAATACAATGAGTGCAAGAAGACAGCATTGAGAATGAATGCAGTATTTTTTTTTAATCATTTATACCATTAGAATAAGAGCAGCCAAACCAGATGGAGAGAACCAGAGAAGACCTTTTAAATAAATTATACTAGGCAGAGGCAGACTACTAGAATACAAGCTGCATCAAGGAAGCACCAGGAGCAGTGTTGGAACACAGTGGGTGCTAACCCCATACATGTGGGCTGTCTGAAGGCCCAAAGGAAAACTGCAGACTCAGTTAACTCTTTATTTGGTCTTAAAAAGCAAAGAGTCATTAGCCTGTTCTTGAATCATTTTTTATAGAGAAGCAGCATTTTCAGATGAAGATGCATGCGCCTACACAAACACAGATGCATACGTATGTTACCAAGCCATACGTGGATCCACTCATCCATGTGCAGTAAAGCCAATCCACTGACATGGGGCTGTGGGGAAGGGAAGTGCAGCATATGCTGCAAACACCAGACGAGGAACCCAGGGCAGCCAGTGTTCAAAAAGCCCAAACTCCCCTATAGGTTTCAGTTAAGCATTTTTAAAGGCAAGGCAAGCAAGGGGAGTCCCAGGGTATGTGATCAGCTTGTGCATAAGTCTCTGACTAGTTGATGGTGAGGTCAAGTAAAAAGGTAGTTAAGTTGTTGCAAATATTTCCTAGTTCCAGAGAGTGTCTGGAGGGGATGTGTTAATTTCATCCATTTGGTGGGGGTAAAACAACTCAGGAAATGTGCATCAGATACTATTACCTGGGTACTTCAGAGAGGGGCTAAAGTACAGGATATGGGGGAGAGGTCTGTTTCAGAAAGGCTCCATAAGGTCCCACTCAGTTACACATAAACAAACACATGCAATACACACAGGATACCTTTAATTCCTTGGAATACATATTAGCTATGAACAACTATAAGGCAATAAATTGGACAACTTAGGAGAAATGGACAACTTTCTCGAAACATACACTCCACCAAAATTGAATCAAGAAGAAACAGATCATTTGAACAGACCAATCACTAGAAGTGAAATAGAATCAGCAATAAAAAAAAAAACCTCCCTGCAAACAAAAGTCCAGGACCAGAGGGCTTCAATGGGGAATTTTATCAAACATACAAAGAAAAACTCATACCAATCCTTCTCAAACTCTTCCAAAAGATTGAAGAGGAGGGAATAATCCCAAACTCATTCTATGAAGCCACCATCACCCTGATACAAAAACCAGACAAAGACACTACCAAAAAAGAATGATAGGCCAGTACCATTGCTAAACATAGATGCAAAAATTCTCAACAAAATATTAGCAAACAGAAACCAACAATACATAAAAAAAAAAATTATACACCATGATCAACTTGGGTTCATCCCATGGGCATAAGGATGGTTCAACATATACAAATCAATCAAAGTGATACACCACATCAACAAGAGAAAGGACAAAACTCACATGATCATCTCAATAAATGTAGAAAAAGCATTTGATAAAATTCAACCAAAGTGGGTATAGAGGGTCTATCTCTCAACATAATGCTATTTATGACAAAATACAGCCAGCATAATAGTCAATGGGGAAAAGCTGAAAGCATTTCTGCTAAAATCTGGAACAAGACAAGGATGCCAACTCTGACCACTTCTATTCAATATAGTATTGGAAGTTCTAGCCTTAGCAATTAGACAAGAAAAATAAATTAAATGGATCCAAATTGGAAGAGAAGAGGTAAAACTATCATTATATGTGGATGACATGAATATATATATAGAAAACCCTAAAGGCTCCACACAAAAAGTACTAGAGTTAATAAAAAAATCTGGCAAGGTAGCAGGATACAAAATTAACATACAGAAATGAGTGGCATTTCTTTACACTAACAATGAAATATCAGAAAAAGAAAGTAAAAAAAGTAATCCCTTTTAAAATTGCATCCAAAAACCAAAATACTTAAGAAAAAATCTTAAAAAAAAATAAGGAAATGAAAGATGTATATACGGAAAACTATAAAACATTGACCAAGGAAATTAAAGATGACTTAAAGAAATGAAGATATCCCATGTTCTTGGATTGGAAGAATTCATATTGTTAAAATGGCCATACTACCCAAAGCAGTCTATAGATGTAATGCAATACCTATCAAAATACATAGGACATTTTTCAAAGAACTAGAACAAATAATCCTAAGATTTGTATGGAATCACAGAAAACCCAGAATTGTCAAAGTAATATTGAAGAAAAAGAATGAAGAGAGGAATAACCCTCTCAGACTTCAGATAATACTACAGAGCTGCAGTAATCAAAACAGCATGGTAGTTGTACAGAAGCAGACATATGGATCAAAGAAACAGAATAGAGAGCCCAGAAATAAACCCACAAACTTTAGGTCAATTAACTTTTGACAAAGGAGGCAAGAACACACAATGGAGTAGAGAAAGTCTTTTCAGCATTAAATGATGTAGGGAAAACTGGACGGCTCCATGTAAATCAATGAAGCTAGAACACTCCCTCACGCCATACGCAAAAATAAACTCAAAATGGCTTAAAGACTTAAACATAAAGACAAGACAGTGTAAACCTCTTAGAAGAAAACATAGGCAAAACATTATCTGACATAAATCTCAGCGATATTCTCCTCGGACAGTGTACCCAGGGAATAGATATAAAAGGAAAAATAAGCAAATAGGATGTAATTAAACTTTTAAGCTTTTGCACAACAAAGGAAACCATAAGCAAAAGAAAAAGACAACCTACAAAATGGGACAAAATATTTGCAAAAGATGAGACTGACAAAAGCTTAATCTCCAGAATATATAAGCAGCTCATACAACTTAACAAGAAAAAAAAACCCAAAAAAACAAACAAACAACCCAATCCAAAAATGGGCAGAAGAACTAAACAAGCAATTCTCCAGTGAAGACATACAAATAGCCAATAGACACATGAAAAAATACTCAATATTGCTAATTATCAGAGAACTGCAAGTCAAAACTACAAAATGAGGTATCACCTCACACCTCACACACACACACAAAATGGCCATCATTCAAAAATCCACAAAGGGTAAATGCTGGAGAGGCTGTGGAGAAATAGGAACCCTCTTACACTGTTGATGGGAACGTAGTTTGGTGCTGCCACTATGGAAAACAGTATGGAGATTCCTCAAAAGACTGAAAATAGACTTATCATATGATCTAGCTATCCCACTCCTGTGCATATATCCAGAGAGAACCTTAATTCAAAAAGATACATGCACCCCAATGTTCACAGCAACACTATATACAATAGCCAAGACGTGGAAGCAACCTAAATGTCCATCAACAGTTGACTGGATAAAGAAGCTGTGGTATATTCATACAATGGGATACTCGTCAGCCATAAAAAATAATAAAATGCCATTTGCAGCAACATGGACAGAACCAGAGACTGTCATTCTAAGTGAAGTAAGTCAGAAAGAGAAAGAAAAATACTATATGATGTCAATTATATGTGGAATCTAAAAATAAAGAAGGCAAATGAACTTATTTACAAAACAGAAACAGACTCACAAATATAGAAAACAAACTTGTGGTTACCAGTAGGGCAAGGGGATGGGAAGGGATAAATTGGGAGTTTCAGATTTGCAGATACTAACTAATATATATACGTAATAGATAAACAACAAATTTATACTGTATAGAACAGGGAACTATATTCAATATTTGATAGTAGCTTATGGTGAAAAGAATATGGAAACAAATATATGTATGTTCATGTATGACTGAAGTATTATGCTATACACCAGAAAGTAACATAACATTGTAAACTGACTATTGTTCAATAAAAATACATATTTTTAAAAATATATATATATTAGGACTGCATCAAAAACAAGTAGGCAGAATCAATAAATTTGAATTATTCTGAGGACATGAAATCCTAATTTGTGCTCCTTATTCTATCTCTTAAAGTTTTCCTCTAATAGAAACTTTCACTGGATAAGGGAGATTATGCATTTTTGAATCCACACTAGGGTTTATAAAACCTGAAATAGACTTATAGAAAGGTGAAAACATGTCAATTCCTCTTATGCTCATAAATTTCCAACCTTACTTCTTGAAAATTTAATGTCTTTCTGCCAGACGTGTACAGTTCTAGCTGAGGCCCTGCTGTGTAGAGCATGTCAAAATCCTTTGAGCTAAAAACTACATCGAGCTTGATAAACAGAGCTGTATTTTATCTTTTTCGGTAAACATTATGCATTTGCCTTCATTTGTGTCTTTAAAGAAGTGCCCAAGGCCTATTATTGCAAGAAAAGGCAAATTTATTTTCTGTATCAAAATTGATTATTTTCTCTATCAAAATGTCTTAAAAATACATCTTTGTGCATATATTACTTGTGTTGGAGTCTTAAAGTCTTTTATAGATACAGCTAAATACACAAAGGCAAAGAACATTGGACTTCCAAGTACTGTGTTTCTCATCTGATTAGTTAGCAATTTGTACAATTACACCTAAATGGATGCAATGCTGATATCGCTGCTTATTTTATTGTAGCAGTAAAACAGGTACAGTGCTATCTGCCCTGCTTGTTTATAATATTCTTCATAAACAATTTTGTGTACACTCTATTTCAATTTCCAGCTTGATTAGCTAACAATCTGCACTAAAACAGTCAAGGTAGAATGGAAAGCTAACTGCATAGAGATTTTTAAACTCATTTTCACACAACAGGATTTATTGGTGCCAGTGAAGATTAAAAACAATATGACTTCTCTCATACCTTTGCTAATTCCTTCTGCTAATTCAAAACATCCACAGAGAACCCAAATGGGTTAGAACACAGCAATCACATTTTTCGTAAGAGTAGTACTTGAAGAGAATAAAAATGTTCCTTGGTTCTTTGTATAGATTAAGAATTGCTTTTAGTCTGGATTATTGCCTAAATTTTAGACTCCTGCATCAAATGATGGAGAAAAAGGTAAAGCTTCTTTCTAATAAGGGCTGATTTCCATTCATTACATTCTTTCACAATTTCCTCTTTGGTTTATCTCCCTTGCTCTCAGTAATTGGGTACCAATTATAGGATGTCACAAAAGGAGCCCAGGTGATGAAAACCTGCTATTCTACAGTGGAAAATAGAAAAGTTTAAACTGAAGTTGTCTTAAATAAGGTAAAGCAGGTCAAAACCGATTTTTCTAAATTTTCAAAGGTTTTCCAAAAAAATGAATGTAAAATATAGCATGTTAGCACAAAATACTACTGACCTATAAAATTTTAAAGCTGGCTGTCACAAATATTTATGAACTTAGAGGTTAATAAATCCAAAGTACATTTAAAAAGATGAAAAGTCTCTGGTAGCCAGCCCATCAAAGGAAGTCTGAAACTTTTGTCAATGAGCTAGTTAAAAGTTAAAAAAAAAAAACCAAAAACCCACCAACATTCAGCCTTAGCCCGAGTGAAATTAATCATGACATTGTTTTTAACATGAAGCATTTTTTATCAGGTTATTAAGATGTGTTGACTGTTTACGCTGCTTGTTTGGGTAGAAAGAATCATATCACTTTTCTCCTCCTACTGCCCTTGCAAACCCACCCCCTATATCCTTTCCCCCATCCCTGGGGGAAATCTCAATCATTCCACACTTTTAGGAAGTAAATGAATTGTCTTTTAGATATACTAAAGAATGCTGAGTCCCAGGTAGCATAAAACTGCAGACTTTTCTCCAGTTTGAGACCCCTCTGTTGTCCTTCTCCAATCCTCTCTAGTCTTGTACACTTGTGAGGGGAGTGGGCACTATACACCTTAAATCTCTTTCTCCATCAAGAACTACAGTCCTGGCCCTGCAGAGGTTTCTTCTGGGTGTGGAGATCCCAGTGTTTGATTACGTCCCATGTTAGGGAGGGTGGAGATGTCTTTCTGGTGACCTTTCCTCCTCTTTCTGGGTCACTACCACCTACTGTTCTTGCAAGCAAACCATGCTTGTTCTGACCTCTCACGTTTTCTCTCTCTGCCACCTGATTCCTGAATTTTCTCTCTGGTGAACTCACCTTGCCCCTTTCTACTTTCCTCTTGGGCAGAATTTCACTCCAGGTGGTCCAGCTGCTTTCTCAGAGATCATATCGTACTTACATTGTGCATGCACATGACCTCGCATGACCTTTTACTCTGAAAGTGAAGGCATTCACAAACAGCCGGGGGGCTTGCTCACCACTGACTCCGGATCTCAGATTTTTCTGGATGTGTCAGATACCAGTCCCTCACACTTCAGGAAATATATATATCAAGACCTCCAGGTGATCCTCTTGGACTCCTGAGTGAGGTGAATCATTCTGCCACCCATCATGTGAAAGTTTAGAAGTTGGGCCTAAAAAATATCTTCCTCGAAAGAAAGCAGTATTCTTGTCTCAACTGCTCAACTAATACTTTGCCTTCTCATCTGCAGACTCAAGGTCATGATGGACTAGTGCTGACTAAATCAATTTCACAGCCCTTTATCAAGATCAGCCTGTATTTTCCAGCATCTCATGTCAGGATGTGGGTACCTTGTTTTACTGTTCTCTTCTTTGAAAGCTCAGTGGTAACAATACAGGAAAGGTTACATCATTGCATTTACCTCTCCCTCTCTCTTTCTGTTTCTTTCTCTGTATCATACGAAGTCACAAAGTAGACCTGATTTATTCATCACTAGTTTCTAGTGCATTTGCAAACTTAACAATAGGGGCAGAATTGCCACCTACTACTATTGATTTATAAATTCTAAATCTTTAAAAGATTTTACTGTTTATCGTAAAATTTCTTATAGGGTTTCCGTCTTCTGCATGTTTTGTCTTTAAAGGGCTGAAAACCCTAGCATCTATTTATTTGTCTTAACACAATCACACATAAAATATGTCTATTTAAAATACAAGATACAAATTATTCATACATTAGGAAATTGGCAGATTGTCTTCTCTGGGCAATTATTTGAGAGTCTAGTGTTAGAAGTGAGGTTAAAATTTTGATGGTATTAGATGGTATTACATTCATGGAAGTTCATGAAGTGTCATTCCTTTTCTGACAATCAGCCCTTCCCAATCTCCTGCAACTTTGCAAATAAGTCATTCCCTGAAATGAAAAGTTTAGTGGGAAGGACTACCTCATTAAGTACTGCACAAGTTACAGGTCAGGGTTCCACTTCCATGGCCATATTTGGCTTAGATACAAGTCCTACTGGGACGAATCTAAATCTTGGGAATAATATTTAAGCATACTTCTGGGAGCTTTGAGGGAGGGAGAGACAAAATGATGGGGGGGAGGGGAAGGAAATATTAATTATTATAGGATCAGCTATTTTATCATAACAAGCACCCACATACACTCAGTGACCTAATATAAGAGATTTACTTCTTCAGTCTACACCTCCGATGAGCATCAATATATGGGTTCTTTGTCAATATTCAGGAACTCAAGGCAGGAAGATCAGAATGTAGCAAATTGTATACCATCTCCTAAGCCTCCCCAGAAAGCATCATACATTGCTCAGGCTGAACTTTAGTAGCTAAAGCAAATCATATATCTAGACATAGCTCCAGAGGGACAGAGGATCAGAAGATTTGAAAACAGCCGTAATGATGTTCACAAGTCCACTCACCTAGGCAACATCAAGAATCACAAGAGATAGATTAATGAGGTTGTGCTTTTAAAAATTAGTGGCTGAGTTCATTTTCAGAGCATAGTCTAATACAGTGATTGTCAAAGCACAGTTCATGAACCCCTTATAGTAGGGAAGAACACAGTTGACTCCATATTGGATCTTTTCCTTTAGCTCTAACCCTGGGCTCTGTTTCCTGGGCTGAGTCCTGCCGGCTCTGCACCTTTTGTGAAAGAATGTTGCCTAGAGCCTGAAACAGACAGGAGAGCCCATTCTCAAGGCTCTGACCTTTAAGAGTATAACACTTTTCTATTCAAATAAAGATAAAAATTTGCATTTGTCTTGTTGGAGGTTTCCAGGGACACCATGACCTGACCTAGGTGGACAGCTGCAAGAACAAAGGACTCCGATGTCAAGAAGTTTGCAACAACCAGCCACACTCCCTGCTCTTTTTAGTAGAAAAGGATCCTGAACTCTGACTTGGGGAAGATGATTCTCCAGGACAGTAGTCTGTCATCTTCTTGACCTGAGGCTTTCTTAATTGTTGTTTTTCCTCACCCCAACACCTTGTCTCCTGATTTATTGGCCTGTTATGTGGTGAGCAGAATGAGTTTGGACTTGGTAACACCCTAGATATCTCCAACCCCCCCCCCAAAATACTGGGATATCATTTGCTTTTTTCAGTTCCATTGTCTCATGAGTTTACAGTGGAAATTTCCAGAAGTTATATGACATATCATATAGCATCAGGTTCATATGGAATCCAGCTTCTCTCTATTGAACCAGAATTTAAAGAAATTTACAAAAATACCAACAATGTCACTCTTCTCACTACATCTTTCGTCTCTCAAAATATTGTTACTTTTTATGGAACTACATTGTTTACTTTAACATATAACGGCTTTATTGTTTTTAGTTAATTGATAAATACCTGACCTGAGGGTCAGAGCTTCCCATAGGATGTGCTGGACCTTTTGTTGTTGGCTGTCTTGCAGTTTAATTTCTTCCTCTGCCCAGTCTTCCTTCCTTCAGTCTCCCCAAAGTTGTTTTTTTTTCCCAAGAACACTTTCCCCCCCAAATTTCTGCATGCAGATCTCTGTCTCAGAGTCTGTTCCTCAGACACTCCAATTAAAAGAGTCAGTGCAAGGAGTGATCCAAGGAAATTAAGATTGGATATGGGGGCTCTGCCACTCACTGGTCCGTGAGCAGTGAGGGTCCCTTTCCCGGTGGTAGTGGAACACTGACAGCACTTGGTAAGTGAAGTGGTAATAGTGAATTTGTCAACACTTCCACTAGTGGTGAATTGGATACCATGAGCAGACTGATGGGTGCTGTGTGTCAGACACTTGGAAAGTGCAGATAAATAGTAATAGAATTTGAGAACTGAATGGCTCTTTCTGAAGACAATAATATAAAGAAAGAAAACTAAAGACAAAAAGTAGCTAACCAACTAACCACAAGGGATGAAAGCAAGACAGCCTGGGGGCTTACAACGAGAGTGAATCCTTACAGCA
The DNA here is from genome assembly GCF_048564905.1 of Vicugna pacos. NCBI lineage: Eukaryota > Metazoa > Chordata > Mammalia > Artiodactyla > Camelidae > Vicugna > Vicugna pacos. The sequence continues at coordinate 5,024,886 of NC_132994.1, read as the reverse complement.
GGAAGTCAAAAGAAGTTGATCTGCCCAGAGTAGCATCATAGCAGAGCCCAGGAAGAGGCAGAATTATCATGTCAGAACATTATAGGAAGGAAGTGAGATTCTGAGATATTATGAACTAGAAAAATCTGAATCCTCAGATTCTCCCAAACTCTCTTTTTTCAGGGGGGAAGGTAATTAGGTTTGTTTGTTTATTTATTTATTTATTTATTTATTTATTTAAATGGAGGTGCTGGGGATTGAACCCCAGGCCTCCTGCATGCTAAGCAGACACTCTACCACTGAGCTCTACTCTCCCCCACCGCAAACAATCCTATAGTAACCCATTTGCAACTGCTTTGCTAGATGTGGTATCTCTACTAGAGCAAATTAACACTATCTCAGGAGCATGTCATGTGGCCACTGATCAGGCAGAAACATTATTTTATATCCCTATAAAAAAAGGAGGATTAGAAACATTTTGCATGAATTTGGAATGGACTATAATGAACGTTTATGGTCTTGTGATATTAACTCTCCTGCCTTCTGTCTAATACCTTCCCTGGGGACTTGGACCATCTGGACATTTCACAGAATATCATATTGATTCATAATACAGATATTCATAGAGATGACTAAGCAAGAATTCACACAAACCATAAAAGAACAAGTTAACAAATTAGAGTTCATTGAATTTTCAAAAGTTTACTTTTTAAACATCAATGTTAAGAAAATGAAAAAAAAAACAAGCCATAACTTAGCGAAAATATTTGCCAATCACATATTTGATAAAGGAACTTGAATCTAGAATATACAGAGAAATTTCAAGGTCGATAATAAGAAAAATGCCCATTTTTTAAATAGACAAAAATGTGAACAGAAACTTAATCAAGAAGATATAAAATATGAGGAATAAGTAGATGAAAAAATATTCAACATCATTAGCAATTAGGAAAAACAAATTAAAATCACAATGAGATACCACTGCACACCAATATCATCTGCTGGTGTGTAGACAGAGAAACAGACCCAGCGGGGAACTAACTTGCTCATGATGTGCCAGCTAGGAGCAGAAGAGATAGAACTCAAACCTCCATTTGTCTGACTTCAAAATAGTGACTTCCCCCACGACACGAGTTAACACACTAGAGGCGACAGAATCCTTCAGCAGAACTCCCATCTTTCTCATGTAGTTGTCTCAAAATCAGCAACTGTGGCTTTGCACACAGGCACACACTCAAAACTAATAAACTTCGCTCCCATTTACTTTTAAGAAATTAATTGGCTCATTAATACTATTTCCCTAGTGGGCCTTTATGGCTTTTCAGCATTTATTGGAGCCGTGTGCTTCATTTAAAATTATATGAGGCAGTATTATTGCACAGCGGTGAAGGGTTTAGGAGTCAATTTTCCAACTATGAGTTAGAATAGATTGATGTGGCTAGAATCAAAGGACCTGAGGCTCCTCTTGTCTCTTCTGAAAGACGCCCACTCCCAGTCATGCGTCCACTTCATCCTTGGCTGTGAATATTTAAGGATCAGGGTCAGACCCCTCCCCTATATCCTCTGCTGTAGCTTCTCTCTGAAGGACCCAGATAATAGTATCTCATGTATATTTCCTGAGGTTTTCAGATGCTTAAAACCACTGCCAAAGGGAAGAAATTAAGCACTTGATGATCCTAAGCCCGTGCCGCCCCCTCCCTGCTGGCTCCACAGGGTTGATGATGTTGACCTCCCTGTTACCTCAACATCCACCAACCGGAGGACTGTGCACGGGCTGACCAGGTACCCTGCAACCCCCGTCCCTCACCTGGGCTTTAAACACGCTTTGCTGAAACCCTTCAGGGAGTTCAGGGTTTCCTTGGGCATGAGCCACCTGCAATCAACCCTTGTCTGCTCCAAATTCATGTTTCAGTCTGGCCTCATGGTGTAGCAGGCACACGAGCTTGCCTTTGATAACAAATGTGCTTTATTTCATAAATAATGTTGTTGTCATATCGGAACATTCAGGGAACAAATTCTGCTATGCTCCATCCTTCCCCTAAAATTATTGAATTGCTTTATTTTTCAGTTTCAATCTACCACTTCTAGAGTCTTTATTTTAACTCCATGTTCGTGCCTTCTTCTGAATGCCATCCTGCAGACTCTCTCAGGTGTAAAGCATACAATTACTTTTATATGAACAAAAAAGTGGCTTAAGAAATCTCCTTCGAAACTAGATAACCTTAGAGAAATCCAGGCTTCAGACTCACACCTACTGGATTTCAAATCTAAGCATTTACTACCTGTGAGCTTTTTTTTTTCTCTTTGTTATGAAGATTAGTGAGTATAAGCCTTTCTTCATAATCCAATATTTTTAAATACATAATGATTTGATGTCTACTGCAGTTCTGTTTTAGAGGAAACAGGTGTCCACCACTCAGGATGTCAGTCAAGGGACTGATACAGGAGAAAAACATGTTATCACTGTTTGGGTCAAATCTAAGGTAAAGATATAGGAAGAACAGTAAGTGAGAACAATGAATCAAAAGCAGATAGAATAAATTGGGAGTTCAAGATTTGCAGATACTAACTACTATATATAAAAAAGATAAACAACAAGGTCCTACTGTACAGCACAGGGAACTATATTCAATACCTTATAATAGCCTATAATGAAAAAGAATATGAAAATGAGTATATATATATGTATTATATATATATATATATATATCTGAATCACTATGTTGTACACCAGAAATTAAAACAACATGTTAAACCAATTACACTTTCAAAAAAAATTTTTTAAAGACAGGTATAAAATCAGAGGCAATGAAGACTATAATAATGAACACTTAGCTGGGAATTTTCTGACATCCTGGGGAGGGAATGCTATAAAGGTCATGTTGACCCCTCCTAATATTTGTGATAATACAGATACATAGTTATACTATTGACATTTTTGTCCATATTATGTACCTTTTTACCTTTCTGCCTTGATGGTTCCTTTTTCATTAAAGACTTTGAGATAGAAAAGTAAATCCAGGCCATTACAAATAAGGCCTTTTACCTAAATCTGACAAAAATAAAAGCACACTACACCTGATAGTAAAGTAAAGGATTTCCTGGGCGTCTTTTCAAGGTCTAGTGTTATCTTTCTTCCGGACACTTTGCTGTCCTCCAGCTACTTTATAAATCCCAGTCAGGATGTGATCTCCAAAGCCTCGGAGAATATATTGATTCCTATTCTCCTTCACGACAGATAAAACCTTCTGTAACCACTACAGGGTGGCCCATCACGTGTGACGCAGCTTCCATGAAAGCCAGCAATCTCTGTTCCTCTTCACTTTCAGTCCAATAGAAATTTTGAGCATTGGTCTTTAAAACAACGTTTTTATTTCCTCGAGTTTCTGCTAGAATGCCGTTCTTTTATTAGTTCTCAGATGATTTATGCGTTTTCAATGTGCAAGTGCCTAGGGGCTAAGATAAATAGAGGTATTTTTATAGTAAAGTTTGAAAAATTGTTCAAGGCTTGAAAAAGCAAAGCTTATTAGGTACTCAAAATTAAAATGAATGCTTTCTCTGCCATGCTGTTTTTGCAGGGGACAAAACAAGACAGGTGAGAAGAAGGTCTAGTAAATATTCGATTTTTTTCTCATCTGTATCCACAGCATATCAGTGTCTAGGATAAATATTAACTCATTTGCTAGAAGATATCCTGAAAGCTATAACCCTCAAATTGGGGTCCCTGAACCCTGCTTGTTAAGTGTTAGAAATAAACACCAGCCAACATACCAGTGTGACTAACCCATCTAGACTTTCTTACCACATTTCCTCTTCATGGAAAGGTCAGATTTCTGGGAATCCGTTGATATATTAACCCATTTTAGTCTCATCGTTATCATTACGTTAAAAATAAATCTCCGCACATTTGCATACGTCTATGCCTTGATCACTTATACGGGGATTTGATATTTCAATGCTCCAGAGTGGTGTCTTCCTGCCTCAGGTGGGTGGAGAAGACATCCCCACATGTCACGCACTACTGCAAAGAGTAGATAAAGCCTGTTTTTCCTAAAACTCACTTTTTAACGTATTATGATAAATTGCTACGGAGACTTCCAACTTTGTAAGTTTTGTAGCTATGACGTTAATCTCCCATCAAGTGTGAATAATCCCTCCAAAATTCCTGATGGTGGTCATGCTCTTGACGATTAACTATTATTTCTCTTTGTCACATGCAGTTTACTTAAGTATACATGAATTATACCTGGTGTAAAAAATCAAAGTTCAAAGAATTTGGGAGTGAAGTGTTCCTATTTGGAACAAGCTGAAGAGGGTTACTAACTCTCTTGGCTGAACTTTCAATAGCTGGAGTCTTTTGACAAAATGAGTCCTGAGTGGTGGAGTGCTCTGGAAAGGACAGAGATCGCACGTGAGTTGCTAAGGCACCCTTACTACTCTCAGTAATAGATCTGGTTTGTAATGCTGATTCCCAACCTGTAAAATGAGCAAAGCCATCAGCACTGGTTTTGATGAGGTACGTGGGGGCAATGAATAGAGGGAGAAAAAAGGGGGCATGGTTGAGCGCTGGTGAACATGGATATAAAACGGGTGAATAGAAAATAAAAGAACCAGTGAATGTAACCAAATGGAAGCCAGAAATGGGGGGCGGGGAGAAGAGAATGTGTAAGGAAGTGCAGGAATGGGAGGTTTCAGAGAAGGCAATATAAAGGCCAGGGGAGGGCAGTTTCTCTAGTGAGGACAGAAGACAGAACAGAGTGTGCTAGGGTAGAAATGGGAGGTGATGAAGACGGTGTGTCACTCATTAATCACTTTGAAAGTTTTTCTTAGGGAGACCAAGAAGCCACCAAACAGAAGAGAATGTGTTGCAATAAATTTTGCTCTATTTTGAATATTGAATAAATGCATGTGTTTAGGACAAAAATCCAATAAGAAAACAAAGGCTGATAGTGCAGGGAAGAAAGAGCTTGGTGGGTGGAGAAAGGTATTTGAAACACAGGAAGCTGGAAATCACAGCCAATGTGCAGGGATCTCCTGTGTATAGAAAAAGGCATTGACTTCCGCAGAGAAGGGAGGGCAGTTGGAAAAAGAAGGAAAAATAAAAAATTTAAAAAAAAAAACATGTAAAGTGCTCATCACAAAGCATGCAACCAGGTTCCAAAAAACAACGTGTAAAACCCTAAGTATGGTAAATGGAAAAATAATAAACATCTGTGAAAAGGAAAAAAAAAAGTGAGTGAATGAATGTCTTACTCACGTGTAAAGGTCAGGGTAGATAACATAGACACCTACTGGTTTCCTTGTCTTAACGAGGTAAGAAAACAATTTGGCCTGAAGTTGAAAGAGCAGCTTGCAGGTAGGGAGTTTAGGAGGAAATTCAGTCTGCAAGGGTTGTTTAAGGCAATGAGGGAGGAATCTGGTGAGGGGATTTTTCTGAGGATCCGTGGGCCGTACTGGGACTGGATATGTCATTAAAGAACAGAAATGTATATTGGCTTCCATATGCAATGCTGGGATATTTTCTCCAGGCCTACTCAGGGACTTGGGTGAAAGAGAGGCTAAATCCTGTGGTTATGTCAATTCAAAGGGGTTACCATAGAACAAAAATGAGGTAGGAGGGTTTAGGAGAACAGAGAGAAATGGACTGCATGTTTCATAGTTGGTGACAGTGTAATTTATCATCCCAAACGGGACCTATTTAAGAGTGAAAGCAGATTCAAACTGAGTCTGTCCCTAGGTGAATGGGGGTAATTGGCCATCCTACTCACAGTGATTAAAACTAATTTTTAAAAAAGACCATATGGACTGGGAAGAAACTTCTAGTAAATGATCTATATCTAGTTGAGGTTGGAGAAAAGTTAGATTGTGGATAAGGGAATAAAAATCCTGAAGTGTAGTGTGCTGTGGCTTTAAAAAAAATAGTGGGGAGGGGGCTATAGGCAGTTAGATCTTGGAAGTTTATCAGATACCGTGGCTCTAGTTAATGAAACAATTTAAGGATGCTGGAGGAGAGAAGGTGAGAAGTTCACTGAGGTTCAGAAAGTCAAAGAGAGTCAGAAAGTCCAGGAAGATAGTGGAATTAGTGGTGGAGACAAAGCCAGAGGCCAGAGACCTCAAACAATGTGAAGGAATGAGCCTACGGGAGGTCAGTCAGTACCAAGAATGAGTTCTGGGTGACAGGAGGTTCAATGAAGATAGTTTAATAAGAGGGCAGAGGAGGTTTGGTAATAGCAATTAAGGAAATGAATACATTTGTCATTGCTTCATGTCCTTGAGTGTTTGACTCACCCTTGATCCACGCTCACCCCCAGTCTTTGATTATAATTGTACTTCCAATGCCTGCAGGGAGAGAGTTCACTTCTAATGCAAACCAAGATTGTCAAGTTCCACGTATCAGTTTTAATACTCATTTTAAACTAATAACCTGGACCCCTTGTTCATGTTTTGACTTTTGGTTAAGAATTCATCCATAAAGGACAAGCCATTCTTCCTCCACCAGTAAGAATAAATTTTGTTGCCTGTAAAAGTCAGACCTTAGAAGGATATATAAAGTTAATTGACAAAATGTGAGGCTTCTTGGAGGTTCTTTATCATGAGATCCTGGCTGTTTTCTATATACTAATTACTAATTTTTAAACATCAATAAAAGTTTAAAATTCCAGAGAAGATGTATTCGCATCTTGTTTGCTGACATCAGAAGTACTTGCTATCTTCAATCTTTGTCTCTGATTTTAATACACAAAAATCCTATTGCATCCGTACCTAAGATTAATATTTTTTCCTTTCTAACATTGTTGAAAAGAACAGATTGTTTCTTGAATTTATAAAATGTCTCAGTATATCCCTAATAAGGCTTTAACAAGAGAAAATTAGACAGTAAAATATTAGTCGCATCATTGCAGTTAAGATATAATTTTTTACTACACTGAAATCATAGCTTGATGTGGGTAGTAGCCTTTTTTGAAAACTTGGAGAATTTTGTTGGCACCAAAATGGTATCACTCAATGATATACAAGTAAAGGAATTATAATTAATTAGCATAACCATGATTTTAATTTCAATTGATTATATAAGATAAATTATTGCAAGTGATAGCAGACCAAAAGTAACAAAAATATTACCTTAACATTTAATGAACATCTTAATTGCTTATTCATTTGTTATAGCAATTGTTGCATTATTAACATTTTAATTACTGCATGTAAAGTATATTGATACTTAATATGGTAGCTGATAAATCTCCCTTTGGCCCTTACCTTTTCTCTTGAGGTAGGCTTATTCATGAAAATGTTGGCTTTCTTCTTGTTTATCTTTTCAATCTGAGGCCTCTCAGTAGAATTGAAAATTAATTTAATTTTCAACCCCTCTTTTGGGAATACTATCAAGCTTCCAAATTTCATCACATTTACATAGTCCCTCTAAAATCATTTCACAAACCCTGCCAAGCTGTAATCTTCAAATGTAGTCAACCAGATGATTAACAATTTATAAAGATGATATTGTGCAATCTTAAAGATAAAAGTAAGCTAGCTTTAAATTGCATGTTCACCAAATTTTGCTAAATATTTTTTCAATCATGTGGCACAAATTTGCTATCAAATATTTCACCCATTTGAACAGAGAATGTTACAGGGAGCTTCAAAACTTCAAGTAAAGGGGACAGCGGCTGTTATGTGAAGAAGCTCAGAGTTTTCTTAATCCTGGAAAAATACAGAACTAAAAACACACTTAGGAAACCGTAGGATCAAACCAGTCTGTTCTTTGATGTTAATGAGGAGTTGCAGCTGTCTGTTTGCTGATCCTTTAAATTACTATACATGTTCTAAAAGAGAGCATAACTTTCCCTGTAAAAGCAAGCATGCTAAATTTTTGACAGTCCAGAAATCAAAAAAAGGGATGAGAAAGACATGAAAACGGTGGCCCCTAAAAGGAACCAGTCCAGAGGAAAAAGAAAAAAACAAAGAAAACAAAAACTTTGACATGCATCCTACAAAGTAATTTAGATATGCCTTGTATTTTTTCCAGCTTTTTCTCCGGACGCTGCAAAGCGTTCAGTCTTAATTTTCTCTGTTTCCATTAAGCATTCTTTCCCTCCAAACTCTGGACACCTCTGCATTGGATTTAAAAGATATACTATGGATAAATAGGCAAAGGGTGAGACAGAATGCATTTTATTATCTTGGGTAAGTTAAATTGTATTAATGAGTGGTTCTCAGAGTTTGATCCCTGCACCAACGGCGTCAGCATCACCTGGGAAATACAAATTCTAGGTACCACTCCAGATGCACTGAATCAGAAACTCTCGGCATTGGTCCCAGCAATCAGTTTTAACCACCCTTCCAAGTGATTCTGGTATATGCTGAAATCTGGAACAACTGTGCGAACGAAAGTAACTAGTTGTTGGTATTTTAGCATATGATTTTTTTTTCTATTAGAAATTATAAGAAATCATTAACATTCTGTTATCATTGGAGATCAAAATGTGGAAAGAATCATTCCCTTTGCTATTAGAATTTTCTAACTAAGTTAAATTATTGTTTTTATTTTTATTTCTTCTGGTCTTATCTGTATATTGGAATAATGGCCCAGTTTTTTATTTGCACTGGTATAACTCCTTACATGCATAAAACACCAAAAACTGTTAATTTTTTTTTCAAAGATGTGAATTGAATTCAGTTCTTCTCAGAGCACTTATTCATTCCAGCGATCAATTTTGCTACCTTTATAAGTGCTTGCTTTGTTCCAGGAACTATGCTGAGCCCTTGGGTAAAGAAAATGAATGATGAATGCCATAATTATTTATGCCAAAACAGTCCAATCTACTTGAGGAGAGAGATATAGAAACGACTATAGTTTTCCAGAGTTGGGAGGGTTAGGCTGTAGTCTTAGGATCATTTATCCATAAAAATCTATATTAAAAGTTACAAGTTCTATCCATTGTGTTTCCCAAAAGGATCTGAGTTGAGCTGTGTTATATATAAATGGTATTATTAAAATAAAATGGAAAGAAAGGTAAACAGAATCTCAACCATGTAGACTCATTTTTTCCCTTTCTTTCAAGAAACATTTCTTTTTTAAACAATTTTAAAAATTATTTTCTTTTATTAATGATGAGGAGGTAATTTGATTGATTGATTGATTGATTGATTGATTTTTAATAAAGGTACTTCATATTGAACCAAGCACCTCTTGCATGCTAAGCTCGTGCTCTACCACTGAGCTATATCCTGCCCCCCAGAAATATTTCTTAAGCACCTACTTCGTGCTAAGCATTATACTGTGCCCTGAGGGGTCATAGGATGCAATATTTAGCCTTAAGGCATTTTCTGTGTGGTAGGGGTGATGGAAGCTAAGCTAATTTACAAATAATAAATCCTTAAAACTCTAAGAATGGAATCTGGATAGGATACAAGGAGGACAGGGTTTAGATAACAAAAGGAAGGAATGGTCAGGTTCCCTGGGAAATTTTTTTTTCAAGTTTACCTAATTAACATTATTCCCTCTTTTTTCAAAATAATAAATCTCAACAGAGGACAAAGTAGAAAGAAGGGAGCTGTTGCTCTTATAATTCACAAGCAACCTCTGTAGAATAGTTTTGTATATTTCTTTTGCTCTGTTTTCCTACCAATTTCCCTTTCATAGTTGAGTTTATGCTTCAGCTAAAATGCTGTGTGTTGATTTTTTTCTGCTAATGCATGAGAAATTTCTAATGATTTTTCACAATATCCTTTTAAAACAGCTAAATGATATTCTATCGTAACTTCTCATTATGCTTATCCATCTCAGATTTGGATTTTTATTTCATTATGCCTCACGCCACCATTACAAATCTCATGCAGCGCCTTTTGCAGGTATTCACAGGAATATTTATATTTATTCTCTAGATACAAATTTCTGAAATTGGAAGACATAAATAAATATTTTTAAGTTTCTGGATACATATAGCTGCATTGCCTCACAAAACAATCAACAGTCTCAAAGAATTTTTTTTTTTTTGGTTCTGGAAATTATGCCAAATAAGGAAAAACATGAAAATATCTCCCTTATAAAATGAAATGAGTGCACTGATTTTGAAAGTAGAAAAATATTTTTTAACCTTAATAGTAGTCTAAATTCTCAAATGGAGATTTACTCGAGAAAATGTATAAAAAACATAGACCATGTCCTTGGCAACTGATTTACAGCAACTTAAAATTGAGTTCATGTAGCCATTTCAGTGTAATTCTGGGTGTAATAAGGTGTAGGATCTGGAGTTGAGGTGCCAGGAAAGAAGCCCCAGTTCAGTCACACACAGGCCAATATTATTTGAGCAAATTATTGAATCTCTCTGCAGCTCAAGTTTCTAATTTCTAAAATAGGATTCAAATACATATTTTTCAAAAAGTATTCGAGATAATTAAATGAGATAATGTGTGTAAGCCCTTAGAAATAAATGAAAGCATATGAAGGAATCAAGAAAAGTTAACTATTGCTATTACTGATGGCCTCTGGCCAAGGCAGATGTTGGAATAAACGTATTTCTCTCTCTGTGTCTCAGTTTCTTTGTATAAAGAAAGGTTTGTATCAGCATCTGTCTAAAACCCATAGCAGGCTGCTTCTGGAATTGCTCCCAGTGATGCCTGCTGCCTGGTATTCAGGTATTTGTGTAATTTTCTGCCCTTCGAGCTCGGGCTGGATCTGGTGACTTGCTTACAGCTAGTAGAATATGGCAAAAGTGAGAGGCTGCAGCTTCAGAGATTAGGTTTCACAGGTCTGTGACTTTCATCTTTCTAGTACTCTCGTGCCCTGTGATTGGCTCCCTCTGATGAAGCCAGTGGCCATCTTGTGAGCTGTCACCGGAGAGGCCCACAGGGAATGGAGCAGGGGAGGCCTCTGAGGACCCGAGATTCTCTGTCCAACAGCCTGTGACAACCTGAATCCTGCCAGCAGCTACCTGGGGGACCTTGAAAGCAGATCTTTCCCAGGGAAGTTAAGAGATGTCCACAGACCCAGATGGCACCTTGATACCCCTGTGGAAGACTTTGATATAAGCCAAGCTTGAATCACTGACCTACGCACATGATGAGATAGCAAATATTATTGTTTTAAACCATTAAATTTTGGTGTAATCTGTTCCACAGAAATAGGTAACTAATAGAATCCCTTTTAGCTCGAGAGCTTTATGAAGCTTAGTGTTTAAAAACAATTCTTTAGATTTTATCTTTGTTAAATTATATGCATTTGTGTATCTCATAAGAAACTCTTCATTGAAAAGAAAAGGGAATTTTCCTAAGAGTTTATCACACAAATATTACATACATTTGTTAAAAACTTTGGAATGAGTTTCTTCTCATACTAGCTTTAAGGAAGCAGGGCATTTAACAATAACAAATACTTCCAGGTACTTCATTAAAAAATTTTCTCTTTTATTTGCTCACTAATCTTTGTTCATACATCATTCCAGTACCTATGTTTAAGTTATTCTGGGACTAAACCTATAGTTGTTAATTCTTCTGAAAGAATGTTGTAAAAGTCAAGAGTGTTTTAAAATTTATTTACATTCATGTTAATTAGAAAAAGAGAGAAAATAAAAAACCCAAAATGAAGGAGGTAAAATGTAAGTTGTTACTGATTCAGTAATGGATTATGTGAGTAATAATCTTAAACTATATATACAGTCGTTTCATCTCAAAATATATTCTTCTCATTTATTATAAAAAATTCTCAAATATATGTTAGCATTAATTTTAACAACCTGTTATCTCTAGATTATAAACTGTCTAATAATTGTAGCAGTGGAAATGTAACATTTTAATACACATAAATGCTTGTTGACTGAATTTTTTAAATTTTTGGTAAGTAAATAAATACCACTTTCAAAAAATAGAGAATGGCCTATTCTACGACTTTGTTCCAGGAAAAGATCCTTCCAAAATCACAATTTTGGATGAATTTCAATATTATACTAAGTAGAACATATTAATAAACCATTTGGCAAAGAGGAATAAAGAATTTTGTGCTTTACTATGCTTAATACTGCTCCTTTTCAGCTATTCTAACTGAAGGAAAGAAGCGATGAATTGGAATTGTTTAATAATTTAGTGAGCAACAGAGGTATTTTGGAAAGAACATTCAGAAACAGAGCATTTAATGGCCAGTAAGAAACATGGGAATGAGAAGAGCTTGCAGAATGGAGACTATAAATAAAAAATAAGAAAGATTTTTGGACTGTCTCTTAAAACTGAATAAAGGCAAATTCACATAGGTCACAATCAACTTGATTTATTTTTCAACAGGAAAATTAGAGAGCCAAAAATAAATGAGAGCCACTTTCTGCAATACTTAATACTTCATTATAGATAAGAATAAAGGTTACTTTCTCATACTACTAAGTGACTACTCATATTATTTTTGATTTAAAGACATAGAAACTGCTAAACTACTCTTTAGGCGGAACTGTTTATTCCAATTGCTAAATCTACCGAGTATAAACATGAGAAGCAGTTAAGATCTTGGCTATGCAGTAAGCCAAGTTAGATCTTTTCAAGCCAGATGAATCTACTTTGTGCCCAGAATTATGCAAATGCGTTTGCCACATTGATTTAATTAATCATTTGCAGATAGTCCCCCAAATTAGGAAGAGTCATCTTGTGTATATCCTATACACGTGAACGTGAACACATGAAAATGTGTCATCCCAAGGGACTTTAGAGTGCCAGAAGAATCCTCAGGTCAGAGAGATCTCCACTCCCTGGGAGTGAGGGAACCACATGACCAGGCTTCAGCACGAGTCTGGGAAAGGTGCAAGGGTCCTGGCACCTGCTGGAACAGTGTTTCTACTGAATTCTATGATAATTGGATTGTATGGGCTTCCCTGGAAGTCACCCTGCCATTCATTACATTGTTCGTATGAAATGATGTATCTGGGTTCCAAATAACTAACTCTGAATAAATAAATGGGTTTTGGAACTGGATCTGTTTGTTAGTTGGGACCTGTCTGTAACTGCCAAACCTGTTTTTTGCTCTGAACGTTGTGGATTCAGCCAATGACAAACGGTCACCTTGTGGTTCCCCTGAGACATGAGAGAGCAAACATACTCTGATCTCATAATGGTTGAGCAGCCTGGATGCTGGACAGAGTTTGGCTCAAGAAAGTCTTAAAATACAGGGTGATCTGTATGGTGAAACTTAAAGCTATTTCAATATTATGAATATTTTAAATACCATTTTTTAAAGAAATACTGAATTCTAAGCCTTTATTCGCCCTGCAGATTAAATACCAGTATTTTTTCCTTAAATATGAGCAAGTGAAAAATCCTACAGGGCATTTTTTTTTTTCCATTTTGAACAAACTAAAAAGAAGTGCTGGGTAAGTCAATGACAGCTGTGTTCTCTGAAGTAAAATGCATACTTTCACGGAGCCTGGGTGTTGGGTACCTATGACCTGTTGTTACCAAACTCATTCTGCTCACCACATGACAGGCCAATAGATTGGGAGATGAGGCGTTGTGGCAAGGAATAACTACTTTATTTGGAAAGCCAGCAGACAGAGGAGATAGGAGACTAATGTCCTGGAGAATCATCTTCCCCCAGTCAGAATTCAAGATCCTTTTATACTAAAAAGTGCTGGGGGCATGATTGGTTGCTGCAAACTTCTTGGTTTTGGAATCCTTTGTTCTTGCAGCTGTCCACATGATTCAGGTCATGGTGTTCCTGTAAACCTCCAATAAGACAAATGTTACTTTCTGTTCTGCAACTTTTTATCTTTATATGAATGGGAAAGTGTTTTACCCTTAAAGGACAGAGCCTTGAGAATGGGCTCTCCTGTCTATTTCAGGCTCTAGGCAACATTCTTTCACAAAAGGTGCAGAGCCAGCGTGACTGAGCCCAGGAAACAGAGCCCAGGGTTAGAGCTAAAGGACTAGATCAAGCATGGAGTCAGACTTATTCTTTTCTATTACCCCATTGGGGCTGTCGAAGTGAATGAGTCCTCCAAACAATATTTTATACAGGAAATAAATATATAGACACTTGAAGGATGCATTATAATATATCAAAGTGTGTATTTCTGGGGATATCAGGTTGTTTTTTTCTGGTTAAATTGGCTAGTAAAGAGCTGGTTAAACCGCTGGCCTCCTCTTTCTTCTACATGCTTTTAAATACTTTTCATCAAAATGAGACAGGTGGATTTCATTTTACAATGGGCTACCTGTAAAGAGCTATTTATGCCATCCATCCCCTTGAACGCTATACATGGGAAAAGTACATAAAGCATCAATTGATTGTGGGGTAGAATTCTCTTCTCAGTAAGTCAATTCCGGTACAGCCATTTTCTCCTGTTAGAGTCTATAATATGCTCCTGGACTCGGCTGTCTATAGACTCACATAGTAATAAATCGACCCCATGGCTTCCATAATTTTTTCATCATTCCTTTTCCTATCCTGAGATTGGCATTTGAGTCTACAAAATGCAAGGGCATAGCAAAGAGTTCCCCATCTGTTCAAGCCAGATCTATGCTTAGAATTGAAAGCTCAGGTTTTTCACTTCCTGTAGTTCTATAACTTTTTTGGACTTATTCCTCATTGGTTTTCAAAGTCAGGTGTTTGAGAGGCTTGTTTCTCCTGTGCTGGACCTAGGGGGTGGGGTACCTAATGCAGAGCTCCAGCCCTCACTCCTGAGGGGAAATAAAACTTTCTTTGTAATCCTTTCCAATCGTGGCTCACCGTGGTTGAAGTATGGTTTTTTCTTGGCATGACCATATCTCTCTTTCTCCTACCTGTCTCAATGCTGCCTTTTTTCCCTTTGTTGTGGGGACTCCTTATCCAGCTTTCAGATCCCTTTCAGAGGGAATTATTCCATATAGTTGTAGATTTGTTACGTTTGTAGGAGGAGGTGAGTTCAGGATCTTCCAACAGCACCGTCTTGAATCCTTCTCCAGTATGTGTTAGTGTGTCACAAAAAAAAAAAAAACCAACTGTGTATAGGTGTATATATATATATATTTTTTGAAGTGCTTTTCTACTATGCTTCCTCTTTTAAAATTTTCTTAATTAACTTTCACACAAAAAATATAGATAGCTTATCTCTTCCCAAACTATTCCGTATGTAGTGAAATTCTACTCTGTCCAAACACCACTCCTGACTTCTAATCTGGGTCTGGAAGGCCAGATATTGAGATATACATCACTGATATGGACATGACCTTTATGGGACAAAAAATAAAAAGGGAGTGGTTATAATAATAGGTACGTGCTCACCAGAAAGAAGCAATGCCTAAGGAAAAAGGCATTTACCAGGCAAGAAAAGCAAGCACAACTTTCTAGCAGTTGATGTGGTAGGAAAAAATTGCAAAGTTCCAAGAATTTGACCCAGTGACAGGAACCATATCTGCAATGTTATAAGACAAGGCGGACACACTGGAGGGTTTACCTAGGAATGAGCAAAAGAAGAGAGTCCCTGTGATTTAAAGAGATACCGTACTGCATGCGGAGTCTGAGGTGCCCGGCTCCTGACCGTGACACAAGCTGAACCGGCTTCCCCAGGTTCCTGAACAATGATCAGATCCCACTCAGGGTGGAGGAGCGGTATGGTGCAGCAGTATTGATTTATGTGCAAGAACAGTGGTAAGGATTATTCATGTATTATAGGAATTATAAGGAAATATTCACTACCATTAGGAAGGGATTGTCACTACCACAACCCAGGAGTAAGAATACTCTTAGGGAAGGTGGGAGATAGAGGTACAGAAACACTATGAACCTTCCATCATATTTCTGTTCCAAAATGAAGAATGAAGAATATGGACATTGGCAAAGAATAACCCTTAGACTCTTAATCTGTACCTGGTCTAAATGAAGGAAAACTTAGCTAAAGGAACATTGACCATGAGGAACTCTTCTGATTTGTATTCACCTAGTCATTCCACCAGAACTTTTACTCTTTTAATTCAGTTGAACTACTTGACATCACATCTCAGAGAACATATTGTAGCTTGAGGGGAAGCACCTGCCTTAGAGTCACATTCCTCTGCTAGGAAGATTCATTGCACAACCCTCACCTCCACTTCCGGTTCCTTCAGTCCTTGTGTCAGAACTTTCCTTGTGAAAGGAGCTGTTCCAGGTCTCTTCTCTGCCAGAAGGTTTCCATTTCCTATCCTCCTTGACCCTCACCAGGCTGGGATAGCCAGCATTCTTGCCAGTAAATTGTCCCTGGCATAATCTCACTGATCCTCCTGGTCTCCCCAGAAACCTACTAGGAAATTGATTTTTCCCTGTCTCAAACACTCTGGACTCTCAGATCCTTGAACTCTCATCTTTCATCTATCTGATCTTCATCCAACCACAAACATACACTCACAGAATTATATTTAATGCCAGGGGTTGGCAAGCTACTCATGGACCAAATTCAGCATGCTACCAGGTTTGGTATAGCCCATGACCTAAGGATAGTTTTACATTTTTAAATAGATATGTAGGTACCAGCATTATATCATCAATTTTGTCTCTTGGTTCACAAAGTCTGAAATACTTGCTACTTGGCCCTCTAAGCAAAGCTGTTGAGGCTACTTTAGATCTCATTACTCCCACCGACTACAGTCCCTCCATAGTGTCCATCACAAACAAGTCATGCCTTGGTCCTCACTTTCAATACTTTCAGTTTATTCGCCTTACAATCCTGACTCTAAAAATCCTTTCACTTCACCAGGACCACCAATGCGGTGATGCTACCACCATTTCAAAGTATCTCACTTGTCTGGTACAAGGTACATGCTTAGTAAATATTTATTGGATGAATGGTTTGAGTGGGTATATTCACCTCATGTGCAAGGTTCCAATTCTCTCAAGGACCTTGTTGTCTGGGGTCTGTTTGACGAGCCACTCACCAGTGTGAACCTTCTCATAGCTCCTTCCCTCACCTCCAAGAAACATGCCTCCCCCATTTGCTCTTCCTAGGTATAAGCAATCTGTGCTTGGAATTAAAAAGCTGAAAAATAAACCCATCCTATAAATAGCAACCATCAATTTTTAAATAAATATTATGTACTAGGCACATTAAAACATAATCCTATTTGACCCTCTCAACAACTCTGCAAGATAAGTATTATTCATATTGTAGAAATGAAGAAATTAAGCCTCTAAAAGTTTAATCACTCAAATTCACACAACTTGTATATGTCAGAGTTCCATCTGAAGCCCTTGGAGATCTGAATCCCATGTTGTTTCCTCTTTGTCATATCAAAGAATGACTCAAGAGGTGGACATATCACTTCATTTTGGGGGTTAAGTCTGAGGCCATATTTGGCTTATGTATGATTAAGTGAAAGTTTAAAGGGTCTTACTCTATCTCTTGAATCACAGTACCTAAGAAATCTATAGAATGGTAGATAATCTAGACTCACTCACCTGGCTTGCCTGTACCACAGCCTAAGAGTTCTTTTAAAACTATAAAGTATAGGCAATTTCATTTTTTCCTAAATATTAATATAAATTGAGAAGCTCAGCTGTGTTCCATAACCTTGTAATTTTCTAGCTAGAAAAGCATGATGGCTGGATGGGAAGATCTTCCCCCTGAACTACGGAGGAGCTATTCTTTACTTTCTTCCCAAAAAAGAGGGTCAAGCCTATAGATAAAGAAAAGTCACATAATCTGATAATCAACTGAAGTTAAAATTATTTGTAAATAATGAATTAATGTATTTTCTCACTCTCCTCTCATCAAAAATAATTAACATAGTTGCTTCTTCCAGCCGAAGATTTTCTAACAGGATTACCCAGTTCTGATAAAGAAATTCATATCTGAAATAAAGTTGACAATTCTGGCGTGCAGTTAAAAAAAACCTAGTGAGTATTACCTGTAAATTTCATTATTGATATTATTGCTCTTTATAAAGTTATTTCTTAGAAAAAAAATCTGTGTACTTTTCAATGCCTCCATAGCATAGTGTGTCATGTCTCAAATTTCTTAAAGCATTTGTAACTTCTCTACAAGTGCCTCTTACATCCTGTGCCCCTGACATTCTCTCAGTCTCTTGCTCTTTGTTGTGCCTAGTTGAGTATTTAAAGTCAGTGACCCAGTTTTTTCACTGAGTCTTACTGACATGTGTTTCTTTGTAGCTCTAAATTGGACAGTCCAGTATTAATTTCCACTTTAATAACAAGAACCATTTATCTGAGTGCATGTCCCCAAGTCTTCTTATTCAAGCTAACTTTCCCCTGTAAAATTAGAACAACAAACTCTTCACAAACATAAAATATGCCCTTTGCAGTCAGAGAAGCTGAAGGAATCAGAATTTCCTTGAAGGAACCCTTCTTAAGTTAAAAATGCATTGCATGTTGACTGTGTCACGGTCCGTACTTCTATGTATTAACTCATTTAATTTTCAAATCAACTCCATTCTGGCAATATTATTATTTTTCCTACATGTATAAATGAAGTAACTGGAGAACAAAGAGATTGAATAAATTGCTCAAGCTCACACATATAATGCATGTCAGAGATTCAAATTCAGCCAATCTGACATCAAAAATGGTTTAACCACTAAGTTATATACTGCATTAGGAATATTAATTGGTGCCAGGCTTCTTCATGAAGGTTTTGTCACCTTTTCTTGGAGTGAGCAGAATGCCTTTGTGAAAACTGGCTTCATTAAAGGATGAGTATTTTTCTTCCTAAGTGAAGGCATGTAGAATCAGCACACGTCTAGAGACAAGTTCTCAAATTCACTGGGAAAACTTTTGTTGCTATCCAAAGATTCCTTTCCAACCTTCATGCTAATTTTTCCATCTGGCCTTAGTGTTTTAACTTATGGCTTTCAAAAATGCAAAAATGTGTACTTCTAAACTAATATCTTTCCCTGTTATATCTCCCAACCACAATGCCTGGCCCATAAAATGCACTTACTAAAAATTGCCTTGAGATGAAAAGAGTATTTGTAAAGAGATCTTCATAGAGGGATAGGACTTTGATCAGGGATTTTTTGAGGCTAGTGGGGAAAAGACTCATCTCAACTTCAGCCCAATGAGTACAGTAAAAATATTGTAAAATTTGTAGACTTACAATATTTGTAAATTTGTATATTTAAAAATTTTAGTATTAGTAAAATTAACTTCATAAATAAATGGATTATAAGTCTTATATTTTATATCATGTACTATACATCTTTCTGTTGTCAATACTTAGCCTGTTCCTGCTTGCATAGAGATTTTTGTTGAAGATATTGACCTGTGGAAAGTCTTCAACCCTTTATTAGTCAAGAAGACCTAGAGGTAGAAAAGAGAGGAAGTTCACTTCTCACAGCAGAAAAGAAATATTTATTCAATGGCTAGTTCAACATTCCAGGCTTTATATATATTGCAACAAATAAGAAAACATAGTTTTTGCAAGTTAAAATTGTCATAATTTTGAAATCATTTATTGACTGAAATTCGAATTCTATGTCTTTGGAAGGAAGGAGACCTTCACACAAATGCAACCATCTCCTAAAAACAAAATAAACAACAAACAAACAACAACAACAACAAAACAAAAATAATTGAGACGGGAGGGAAGGGGACAGGGCACACCACTAAAAGAATGACATAACAATTGAGGATACAATATAGACTGGTTAGAACCATCTCAGCCCAAGATGGCAGAGGATATGACTTCTTGAGCCTCATTATAGATTCATTGTAATATATTAGCCTTGAGCCTTGAGCCTTATTATAAGTTCATTGTAATATATTATCATGCTAAATGACACACCCACAGGTGTCATGACAGTTCCGAGGCTGACCATAAAAGGCCAAAAAGTGGGCAGTGGCCCAATTCCTGGAAATCTCCACCCCTTCGCCAAAACATTTGGAATTTGAATTCTTTCCTGCAGAAGACAAGAACCTATTCTCCAGTAACACAACCACCCCTTTCTTTTGTTCAGGTCTTCTAAATTTCCTCAGCTCTCTTGGCTGGGCAGCACCTACATCCCGTAATTCTTGATTATTGATTGAATAAAAGACAGTCCCGCAAAATGGATGTTTCTGAGATTCAGACTGAGTTCGGGGCGCGCATGCATACACACACACACACACATACATACACACACACACACACACACACAAGAAGCCTCGGGGAATTGTTTTTATTTTGTGGGAAACATATTTAATTATAATGTTTTTCGCCAAATGCCATGTCCAATCATTCTCAAAGAAATCTCTTAGCTTCTGCTGGAAAGTGAGCTTGCTTAAATAGTTTCTCTTCCATTGCTGCTAGCAAAAAGCCCAGTTTACCTTCTCAGTGCATAAATAATGCCCCTATACTTTAAATTTCTTGTGAAAGAGACAGTCTGATCCTTCATGTACTTATGAGTGGTGTGTGTCTGTGTGTGTGTGCCTGTGTTTTCTTGACATACTTTAATTCAGAGGGAAATCAACAAATACTTAAAATATTCAACCAGTTTTTTCTCTCCAACTTCTCTAAGAAATAAACTTCAGCTGCAGCTGCTTTACTTCTGCAAAGTTCTATTACATTTAAAGTTCATAGTTGAATGAGCAAATGCATTTCTAGAAAGAATTCCTTTGTTTTATAGAATTTTTGTGCAATATAGTAGACTGAAATACTGTTATTTTGCTGTAGTCATACATATTTACAGGGGAAAATATTTTATCATTTTAGATGTTTGTGTTTCCATATAGGACTTTTTTCTTTAAACCCCACACAGGGACTGGTTCTATGTTGACAATACACAATGTCTAATAGTCTCTGTAATACGGTGTCTTGATTATATGGTCTCTATTAATGATTCTGAAATCCAAAAGGATTCCTTAAAACATTTTTTTTTCCCTCCAGATTTCTAGATTCTTTTAACTTAGCAAATCAAGACTTAGGCGATTGACATTTTTTTTAAGGTGATTCTGATTATCTTTTAAAACAAGAGGTAAATCCATATGGATCTAGGCTACATATGGAGCCCACTTTCTTTAGTAAAAAAACAACCTGAAATGCAAAATGTTTGACTGTGTACACGTTCATTTAAAGGAAACCATGTCTATATATTGTTTCCAAATTTTCAGAAGGTTTTCTGATCCAGAATGCTTAAAATCCACTCTTTCTGGTGAGTAGACAACTATGAGATCAGACATTATGTGTTTTGCTCTTGTTCACCACTGTATATCTTGGGCCTGAGTGCCTGGTAAAATTTTGGTTTTTTTGGAAAGAAGAAGAAAGGAAGGAAGGGAGGGAGAAAGGGACGAAGTAAGAAAGAGTTAAAAGGAGGTTGGGAGGCAGAAGGAGGAAGATGTAACTCTTTTTGTTGAGGTTGTTCCTTCCTAGATGATTTACCAGTGGACAATACAGGGAGCCTACTACAGATCCAGTGCTGGGCAGCTACAATAGATCCACAACAGACAACGCAAGGATTGCAGTTTGAGCTCTCTAGGACGCAGATGCTGGGTCAGAGTTGGGTGTGCAACTCTTGTTTATTGGGAAGCAACACCAGTGAACAGAAAAGGGAGGAATGGCTAGATCTGACAAAGGCTCTATCAGCCCAACCGGGGGCTTCAGAGTAGGGCTCGCCTGTCAGAGGAGTGCCATCTTGGGTACAAGACCGGGCCCTTGTGTAATAGGGAAGAACGTGTTAGATCTTTTCCTATAACCCTGGGTTCTGTTTCCTGTGCTTAGTCATGCTAGTTCTACACCTTTTTCTAAAAGAATGCTGCCTAGAGCCTGAAATAGCAGGACAGCCCATTCTCAAGCCTCTGACCTTTAAGGGTATAACACTTTTTCCATTTATGTAGAGATAAAAAGTTACAGGATAGAAAATAACATTTGTCTTATTGGAGGTTTATAGGAACATCATGACCTGACCTACATGGACAGCTGCAAGAACAAAGGATTCTGACCCCAAGAAGTTTGCAACAACCAACCATACCGTCTCCCCATTTTAGTATAAAAAGAGTCTGAATTCTGACTTGGGGAAGATGCTTTTCCAGGACACTATTCCCCCATCTTCTCAGTCTGCTGTCTTTCCAGGTAAAATCATTATTCTTTGCCCCAATACCTTGTTTCCCAATTTATTAGCCTGTTGTGTGGCAGGTGGAACAAGTTTGGACTCGGTAACACTTTGGCTACCACTTTGTTCAATCACCAGCTGGCAGCCATTCCAAGAAGAGTATTACCTCTGCTTGAGAGCTAAGGCTTACCAAGAGGAAGCTAACAGTTAGCGGCTGTTTTGGGTAACCATACTCTTAGAAGCTGCCATATCCTTTCTTGAAGGGGAATCTAGAAGGTACATCTCTGTGTCCTCTCCACAAGGTAAGAAAACTTTTCTTCTCCTTAGAAAGCAGCCTAAGGAAAACCAACTTCTCTATCTAGTTGCCAGCACCAAATAAGAAAGGAAAATAATTATTTCGATGGAAAGAAGGACTCCAGTGGAGGAGTCTATACATTCATCAGTCTCTGTACCACAATTCTCTACATCTCCACCTTGTTTATTAGTAACTTCCACAACAAAGGCATTTCTGATTATTTAACATTAGAACTATAATATTGATCTCATTTTAAAGACAATAGCTAAGTATCTATTTCATGTGAAAGAACAAGAAAGTAAGGCATTCGAATGGATATCATTTGTTGAGCCAAAAATGATTTAATATCTTTGTTTCTCCTTTTCCCTCCCTTTTTGAATGTTTCCATGGGAATCTTTGTAAAGCAACTGACTACAGCTGAATCTATATGTGCTCCAACAGAATCAGTTTCAATTAAAGATTTGCTGCATCTGCTCTCTGTGGCTCATGAAAAAAACAAAACAAAACATGAATTTATTGAATAATTAATATGTACCCAAGAGTATGCAAAAATCTCCTTGAGAAATTCAAGAGCCCAGGAAACTTGTACCTGTTTTTCTTCAGGACAATGAGAAATTAAGCTAGATACATATTAGCTAAGGTGACAAACATGAATATCTCAGTTTATCTTGTCCATACACCCATTCACATACTCTCTACCACCACACCAACTGAAAAGGTTTTCTCCAATTTCAGGAAACTGTTAGGCTTAGAGTGAGTCAAAATAGAAGTTGAAAGAATATTATTGTAGATAGTCAGCTGGTTAAGTCATTCTGTCTCTCAATTAGGTGATGATTGGAAACTGAGTATCTATAATTTACCAGTCACTATGATAGGAGTCCAGGGCATAGAAATTAACATTATAGACAATGCTTCTCTCTTCAATTAACTTATATGCAACCAAAAATTTATAATAATAATATCTAATAATTATAAGGACTAAGAATTAAAATGAAATAAGAAAAATTATGAAAAGTACACAAGGTAAAGGAGGGAGCTTGTAGGTTTTATCTAGGCTGATCAAGCAAAGGCATTTTGAGGAGGTATAATTTGAAGTGAGATCGAAGAAATAATCAGGTGAAAGTCAACTTGAAAGAAGAAAATTTCCAAAATGCAAGTAAGTTTAGTCTGTTCTAGAAACATGTTGTCCACTAGAAATATAATGCAAGACACATAAATAATTTTAATTTTTAGAAGCCACATTAAAAAGGTAAAAAAAAAGTGGTTAAATTACATTAATATTTAATTTTACTTTAGTTTATCTAATATAGCCAAAAGAATAGCTTTAATAATGTTATCAATAAAATTTATATTATTTATATTAATTTTCAAACTGTTTTTGAAATGTAGTATGTATTCTACACTCACAGAACAAATTAATGTAGTTAGAATATATAAACACAGTTATCATATTTTAGAGGATCAATAGTCATTTCTGACTAGTAGCTACCATATTGGAAAATGCAGCTCTAGAGATGGAGAGGAGACCACTGTCTCTGGAAATGTCTAAGGATGAGAATAGATCATGATGAATTTGGAAGAAGAGATAACATATAGATTAAATAGGGCCTTCTAGACAGTAGCAATAAACTTGGACCATATTCCAATCACAGTGGGAAGCCATGTGAGGGTTTTAAGTGGAAGATTGACATGATATGATCATTGCTTGCTTTGTTGCATTTAGTCTGCTACATCCAAATATCACAGACTGCATAACTTTTAAAAAACAGAAATTTATTGCTCACATTTCTGGATCCTGGAAGTACCAGATCATGGTGCTGGCGTGGTTGAGTGAAGGTTCTCTTGCAGGTAGCAAACTTCTAGTTGTGTATTCACTTGGCAGAAGAAGCTAGCAAGCTCTGTTTCCATTTCTCAGTTCCATTCGTGAGAACTCCATGTTCATGACCTAATCACCTCCAAAAGTCCCCACTCACTAATACCATCACCTTTGAAGCTTAACATTTTGATATGAATTTGGGGAAGACACATTCAGAACATAGCACTGCTTTAAAGAAGATCTCTTTTGTGTAAAGAATGGCTGTGGAGGGGGCAAGAGTCCATACAGTCTACTTTGGGAGGCGCACGATGGCCCGGGCAGGGTGTGGCATGGATCTAAGTGGAGATAATATGAACATATATTTTGGAGGTAAATGTCCAAAAGACAGAATTCTATCAGAGACATCAGATGTATGGCACTTCAGATTACTGGAAGTTGATAACCAAACAGTACTACCCATACAAATAACAATTTGAATATGAATCTCATCTGAAGATGTTCTACCCTCATGGGCTGTCCTTTCCTTCGGCCTAAGAACGTTGCCATCCCAGAATACCTAAATCCAACAACTCTGATATCTGCACAACCAGGTCTATACTATGGACAGTGTTGGGAAACTTGGGGTAAGTATAAAAAGAAGAGTTAAGAATGACTTGCTTTTGTTCGTTTGTTTTGTTATTTTGTTTTATATTTTGCTCAGGTCAGTAAGTGGGTGATAGTAACAGACCTTGAAATGGAACAGACTTGTAGTTTCAGAGGATTAAAAATAAAGGTGTCATTTGGTTATGAAAAGTTTGAGATGACAAATATGATGAGTACACAATTTGTTTACTTAGTGCAGAGTTCTAATTTTAGAGGCATCAGTGTATAGATGTTAGGTACTTGGACAAGCGCGGGCACCAGGCAAATAGGTGGAGGAGAGAAAGGATGGTCTGGAAGACGGTGGTATGCCCACCTTCAGCATAAAGAGGCTTTATTTCCTTTAAACAAGTGCCAACAAGAAACCAGTTAGAACCCAACAGCAGCAACTATGCAGTAGCAACAAGGACCCAACTGGACATGACCCAAATGCTCATCGTAATATAATTAGCATTGCAGCTTAGGCCCCCTCCACGGATTTTTCTGTATGCATCATGGGTAAGAACATGCACAAAAGGGGACGAGCATGACTAATCACTCTAGGGGCAAAAGCCATCAATCAACCAAGAGGCCACCTTTGTAGAGGGGCAAGAGTACAAGCAAAGATATAAAAGAAAGGGGCAAACAAAGGCCATTGCTATCCTCCCTCGGATCAGCTTGCTTCCCGTTCTTGGATGTGTACTTTCTCTTTGCTAACATCAGTGTATAGATGTATACACTATATGTATAGATGTATAGATTTAAAACCTTTAAAATCTTTCACTACAGGATGCTTCTGTCTCCCATTTGAATTCTTATCTTTCAGGTAAGACAAGAACTGAGGTCTCTCCCCTTCCCTTTTTGGGGTAACATAGACATATAAAGTTAAGAGACAAATGAGAAGACCTAGAGATGGAAAGGAGAGACATCATCTAAGACAAAAGGATGAAAATTGCTTAGGAACATGGAAGCACTTTTCAAAGACAAAAGGTGGCAGACAGCCTAAGTGGAGTGCTGGGTAGAGAGAGGTGGGAGGGGAAGAAATAGAGACAAATCCAAAGAACATTTTCAAGGAGTGCATAAAGAGGAACAGAGGAATGAGGCAGCCACTGGAGGAGAGATGTGAGATCAAGAGAGATAATTTTTCTTTTTAATTTGTTCTTTTTTTCTAAGGTTGAAAACACAAAGATCTATTTTTATATAGGTGGATAATCCGTTACCCAAGAACTGATGATTCAAGATAAGAAGATGCTAATTACATGAGGCAAATCCAGGAAGAATCTGAGACTAAGTCAGGTTGAATCAAGATCCCAAAGTCCCAAGCGAATCCAAGACGCAAACCCAGATATTCCGGATGCCAAGGTCCAGGACCTCAAATGAGTGTTACTCTGCCTCTCAGGTAGGAAAGCAGGATTTTGGAAGACAAATCTTTAGATGCAGTGGTATTGAGTAAGAGGTACTTATTAGTCTAGACACAAAATGATAAGAACCCAAACTAAGACTGCAGGAAAGAAGGACAGGAATGATGGGAAGGACATTAACAATCAGACAAGATCTCAACTCAGGCAAAGCTGGGCCTCATTCATATTTAAATAAGAGTCAGAGATAACTTGGGGCTTATAAGTTTCTGAAAACATTAGAATATGGTGGTCTGCATCTATCTGAATTTGACTTTCACACAACGTTCAAGTCTATACATTCTGTCACATCCTTCATCTTTTTTTTTTTGGATCTAAATTTGGTCCTTCACACCTCAGTTGACTAAGAATGATTTTAAGCTATCACTTGACAGCAGTGCCCTAGTTGTTTCAGGATTTTTTGGAAGAATATGCTTGACCTTCTAAAGTATTTTTCAGAAATCTTTATGTATGAAAGTAAGTGGATCCTTTTAAGAGAAGTACGGAAAAAAACCCAACAAACAAACAAAAAAAGACCAAATTCAAAAGAATTCGTTTAGACAATTAGATTTATATAAAATTAGATTTTGATCTGACAGAACATTTAATTTGAAATTCATAGATTAATTTGGGGTCTAGTTTCTATGAAACACTACAAGTGATTTTTCAACCTTCTCTTTGGAACCTGAGAAATGACTTGTAGTCTGTTAACTGAGCTTAGAAGCTCGTCTCAGAATTTTCCAAAGGAACTGGAGGTTCTGGGTCAGGGCAGGATGGCTAGGCTAGCACAAGATAACTAGAATCTTGAATACTAGCCAGTCGACCTCTCAATTTCATTAAATTTTTATTGAAAAATCTCTAAGCAGCAGACATTTTGATCTCACTTCATACTCAAGGAGATTAAGGTCTCTACAATTTAGGTGATTTGGCCAAGATCTCAAGCTAGTAAACAGCAGAGCTGAGATTCAACCCAGTTATGTTTTATGGCATATGTTTTATATGTTTAGTGGCAGCATAGAACTGCCTCCTGAGAAATTACCTGGGAAGTAGATTACTTGGAAAGTAGAAATTCATTTGTGTAGCTTTGCATGGTAGACATCACCAGTTCTCTGTGGTATATATGTTCTGTTGCAAAACACTTCACCACTACATTTCAGTGGTCTGAGAACAAAAAGATCGCAGTGGTTATGATAAAGAAAAGAGAAAAAGAAACAAATATATTAAGTCTCAACAGATCAGTAACATTTAACAGAAACATTTAATAGCATAATATGAATCATGCAAAAAAAATTTCCATCCAATAAGATGGGTTGCACTTTTTTTTCCCTTGAGTTTAATCATTGTTAATTGATTTATTTGTTGTTTATTTAAGTACTGCAATTTTGTAGAATCCTGCCAATCCTTCTTTTGTGCTTTTTAAAATTTTATTTTGAGTCCTCTCCATTCTTGTATCCAAGTGTATGACGTAATCAAGCAGACCCATGCAGCATTTAGGGACTCAAAAAATGCTCTAAAACCTTTGGACGAGCTGACTGTTCAATCATGTTAACAATCACTTTGGTCAAAGTGAATGCAAATTTTTGTATGCCTCCAAATAACTTGTTCGAGTGTCTAACTTTATAAATTATTTTAAATCATCACTAGGACACAGTATGTCTTTCTTGTTTTAAACATTGGAAAAGGATATATTTTAAATGTACCACCTTTACAGTCACAGATTGTTGATCAAGTTGTTAAATTCTGGTTAAACATCGAGCACTTGTTAGAGTCAACTAACTCAGCAATCGTGTCCACTTTGGCAGTTCCAAATAGATCTGTAGAGAGAGGCCATGGTTCAAACTCTGCAAATTGTAAGTGAGGCTCAGTAACTAAAGCCATTCATTCCTTCATCCAGTGAGTAAGCATTTACCTCAAGCCTGAGCTTGTGAGGGTTGAAGATGCTGAAGATGCAATAATTAGCAAAACTTTCAAGGACTGTAGTGAAGGAGACGGATACCTACTCTGATAACTAATGAGTCTTCTTAATATCCATGTGCTAGAAATACTCACTGAGTTTATAATAACAATGTGTAAAAGACATGTGCTTGGTTTTGCTCAACAAGCACCTAGCCCGTGAAATGAATATACCAACCCCAAGACAGTCTTTCATATAATATGAAAAATTCTCTGTGCATCCATGTAGTATCATAGATAATTTAGAAAATACCAGTTTGTCATTCAAAGCACCTGTTTAACAGTGATACACAAAGAGGGACGTAGGTGTAGATACAGAGAAGACATAAATCCACTAGTTAGACAGACTGCGTAATTTTGAAAAGCCCATAGGTACTGATAAAAATATAATAACATATTATCATGTTTACATGTTTTAATATTATTCGCTAGCTTCATTGTGCTGCTTAATCTTGTGCTATTCAAAATCTCATGGATAACTTAAGAAAAAATATGTGTTCAGACTCTTGTAGACTAGGTTGGAATTATCACGTTTATTTATCTGGAGATACTCATCTGGTCAGAGGTTAACTTCGGAGACTTTGGAAGGTAATATTTCTTTAAATTAAAAAGAGTAAAATCATTTGTATATTTTCCAGTATCTACAAACAAAGGTGAGTCAAAAATTTAATTAAACCAAACCAAAGAATGGATACCAGCTGTAAACAATTAAGAAGGATAACCAGTGGACATTGGTCCAATGTCAGGTACATTGGACCAAACTCTTTTCCTATGTAAGTATTTTGAACATTATCACATAAATTCTGAGCAATGTAATACAATCAGTGAACCTTATCGTTTGGGAAAACAGCCAAGATTCATTATTGAATCATTTCTTTTTCCACCAACATGAAGACTCATGTTCAAATTATGCATCTTCTGCATAAATATTTAAAGCAAGGTTGTATTAACTAGGTCTTAAAGCTGACAGTTGAATAAAGCAGAATTTGCTGTATTGGAATTAGGACATCTAGAAAAAAACAAAACAAAATGTAATGGAAAAAAATGGTGCGGGCAAAACAGCAGATAATTTGAATGTGGCAGTGGAAAGTCCACTCATGGCATAACACTGATAAGTCTTATTCATATTTTATTTGCTAGCTCGTGATAAAGTTTTATATTTTTAAATTGGCACAAAGAATATGAAACCGATTTAATTTCATATATTTTCAATAGTCTAAAAATATTTTTCAAATTTGTGTTCATCCCGCCTGCCTCACCCACCTTGCATTCTGGGAACTAACACCACTATTATGCAGGATGTCTCTTATTAGGACCTCAGGTAAAGGGTATTTCCAACACTTTGCTTGTGGAGGGAAAGATAAATGTTCCAAAGTTATCATTTGGGAAAGTAGAAGTCTGTGTCTCATTATCACTCATTTGAGGTGTACTAGTGAAGGAGCAGGTGAATGGTCAAAGAAGGAGTGTTACTAAGGAAATGTATGTTTCTTTGACTTTATATTCAAGTAGAGATGAAAACATCCATTTTTTTAAAAATGTCTCCCCTCTTTTAGGGGATTAAATTAGCTTGCTCTGCTTCACCTGCCATTAGGTCCTAGCGGATCCCAGCCAATTGTGTGGTTAATGAGGAAAATACCCATGGCTGTTAGATTTCGATAAGTGTTTTCATATTTGTGCGTTTGTGCTCTGCACCATTCTCCTAAGCCAGCTGTCTTTCTGAGTCATGTCCCTGCCCCATCTTCTCAGATGTGACATAGCACATTTTAAACAGAGGGGAAAAAAAACCCTGCAATGATATTTGAAAAATGAAAGAGTTTTTGCATTAAATATTTAACATCATGTAAATCAATGCCTTGTCTTAAATTATTTAAAAAGTCACATGAAGCCAATTAGAAGATATATGAAATATTCTGATTATTTAAACCAAAAGAGTAATGGACAAAATTCTCTTTTGTTGTTTTGCACATAGCATACTGTGGACCAGAATTTACAATGCACATATATAGCTTGTATGTGACAGCATTTAATGGGCACAGAAAGACCTATTAAAGCAAAATTATCTTGCACAAACCTACTAGGGCATCTGAAACATCTCGCATCAAGTTGATTTCTTTACGGTAAGACATTGCTAGCTGAAGTTGAATGTTAAAATCAAATTTCTTATCTAGGAAAGTTATACAACCAAACAGCTGCTGATTTATATTAGTTTTATACCATACACCTATATCTTAGCTGTGACCAGGGCCCTAAAGAAGCAGGATAAATGGCAGATAAAGGTTAATATTAGGCAAATATTGAGCCATGGGACATTGTCTAGAGCAAAATTCTGCAGTGGAAGGCTTTGATATGACAGAGTGAGCATTAAACACTTCACCAGGACACCTTAATGGGGAAAGGGAAGGAGAGCCCCCACTGTGAACTGGACTAGGGCTGCCACACTGTCAACCAGTTCATGTCTCAAAAGTTGTTCTCTCCATGTGACAGATGAGGATACTGACGTTCAGGGAAATTGACAAAGCAAATCAGTAACAGAGGCAAAAAAAAGAGGTACTGGTCATAGGAATTCACCATGCCTAGGATTAAACAAGAATGATTCTAATTATTAATGAGAAAGGAAGGAAAGAACAAAGAAAGAAAGGAAGGAGGGAAAGAAAGAAGGGAACAAAGGAAGGGAAGGAGAGAGACAGAGGGAGAGAACTTTTTAAGGAAAAGGACTAAATAAGTAGCCAATTATTGACTTTGCACATGCAGCAAAGGCTTCCAATATCATACATAATAACGATGACTGTGATCATGATCATGATGAAAGGGCATCAAAAGCATCAAAACCAGATGCCATAAAAAAGAACAAAATAATGCCATTTGCCGCAACATGGATGGACCTGGAGATTGTCACACTGAGTGAATCAAGTCAGAAAGAGAAAGAGAAATACTATATGGTATCACTTATATGTGGAAACTCAAAATATGACACAAATGAACTTATTTACAAAGCAGAAACAGACCCACAGGCATAGAAAGCAAACTTAAGAGTCACCAGGGAAGAAAGTGGGTGGGAAGGGATAAATTTGAATTTCGAGATTTGCAGACACTAACTACTATATATAAAATAGATAAACAAGTTTTCCTGTATAGCACAGGGAATGACATTCAATATCTTTTAGTAACCAATAATGAAAAGGAATATGAAAAGGCATATATGTATGTGTATGTATGACTGAAACATTATGCTGTACACCAGAAATTGACACAACATTGTAAACTGACTATACTTCAACTTAAAAAAGAGAAAAAATAGACTGTGAGAGTAAATTTGGGTTGTCAGCTGACCTTAAGGTATTAGCAAATATCTTGAAATTAGGGACAGTGTCGTCTGCCATCCTCTGAGCCTTCTCGTGAGAAGATGACTATTCTGTCCCAGTGGTCCTTAAACTCTCCTATATTTTATATATATATATATATATATAGACATGCTTAAACTCTTATATATATATATATATATATATATATATATATATATATATACCCCTGACTAAATTCATTGACTCTAAAAATTTTCAATTCTCTTTACGGAGTCAACTCTTTGAAGTGACTTTTTATTTTCTCTTTCATCAAGGCCCCCAGAGCTTGCTTCTTCATTGGAAGTGGTTTAAGTGATTGGCAGGTCTGGAGACACTAGACCAACTCCCACAGAATCCTCTCTTTGTATAGGAAATACAATAAACGTCTGTTTACAGGGCATGGTTAGGAATTGTGATAGCTTGGTTAATTGTATATTCAAGTTAGCTGAGGAGTTGTAAGACCGGGGAGAATTAACAGATGGTTATAAAAATGTAGTGTGTGTATAAAACCTATTAGTCCCGGGCTTACCACTTCTTTTCATTCATTTTTAATAGATTCATGGAAATCTTTCTCGACACTGGGTAAATTAAGCAACTGGCATTCAGATATTGTTAATACAGCTGAGGAGATGGAAGGCATAACTTATATTTAATTGCATTTTTGGGGATGTGAACTTTTTAAGGTTTTCATGTTTATTAAGCTGCCGTAATTACTGATTTCTTACCCATGAAATGAATCAGTGGCTATTGTGTTGTCAAATTGGCCAAAGCATTTGTTTGTTTGTTTTGTTGTTGTTGTTCAGAAGATCTGAGGTTGTGGTATTCAGAGTCTGTCTACAGGAACAACTTTCACATTCAATAATATCATATCATTTTTCCCCCAATACCATAGCTAACCACCTCGATAATGAAGCTGTAGACGAATGCTGTATGTCAGCTTCTTTATTTCAGCTACAGTTACAAGGAGCTGCTTGTCACATACAATCAGCATTCTGTGAGGCTCTTGTTTCATTATTTGACTGTATAATACACACATCTGTAGAGTGAGTTCTGTTCAGTTACCTGGGGTCATTTTCATTCATGGGTATTTCACAGACCAGCCATCTCTAAATGCCCGGGGTCCTTGGAAACTCGACTGTAAACTGTTCGTTAAAATTTCAATTATTTCACACCTAGCAGCATATACCATAGGCTGGATATCCAGGGCAGAAATTGCAGAGCCCTCTAAAATGCCGGAGTCCTCAGTTCTGGGCAGCACTTTGAGCAGAGGCCAACCTGAGTGATTTCCCCCTGCTTCAGGGAAAAGCAAGAATGTGGCTGTGAAGCTACTCAGTTCCTGATCTTCCGGTTGAAGGACCGCAGTGTAGTTATTTGTGGCAGATGAGAGCTGGGATCTCTTCAGCACCAAAAACCTTTCCACAGACTTGTGCAAAGTAAAGTTAGGAGACTGGACAATTGTCACATTTCTGTATTTCTTTATCCATAGTTGGGCTCATTTTGTAAATATTGGAATTACAGGTAAGGAGATACCTATTTCCTGATCAAAACACTCTGGAAGTAAGTATAGAAATAGCATAACAAAATGGGTACAACTCAGTGGTAGAGAATGTTCTTGGCATGCATGAGGTCCTGGGTTCAATCTCCTGTACCTCCAAAAATGTTCAAAAAAAAAAAAGAAATAGTGTAACAGATGAGCAGATGAGGTGGGTTATCTTGTGAGTCAATTTAAGTACAGGTTCCTCATATTTTCATTTGATGCATCAAAGACTGGGGACTCAAGAATCTTCTTTAATGTTTTCCATAAATATCTTAGAACAGATTTCTTCTAAATCAGTGGTTCTTAGCCTTTCTTGGATTTATTCCACAATATTCTATAAAGTTACATAAGCCCTCTCTTGAGACAAATATACATACAAAGATATTTTAAAAACATTGGTTCCATTTCAAAGGGTTCAAGCAACAATCAAATCTCTTCTAGGTATCCACAAACTCAAGATTGGCAACCCCCCACAGGAGAAAAGGAGAAAAGTTGTCAGCATTGATGACGAATTAGATCAGAAGAAGAAACAGCTCTCACTGCCGTTGTCTGGGGGAGTCGGATGCATGTTCCCCCACATCCAGGAGGAGAGGCCAGCTTATACAACCACTTAAACATTTGCTTCACTTCCGAACTAAATGTTCTCATACATGTTGAAGGAATTGAAAGTACTCAGCTGAAATCTGGTAAAGAACAGTCATCTGAAACAGTTTTATTCAGTACTTGCTCAAAATTTTCTCCAGTTAACGTTTCAGAATTATTGATTCATATTGTTCGCAGGCAAAGTATTTTGAAGAGCAAGAATTTTGTTTCAGACTTTTGGATACAAAGAACATATCAGAGGTCACTGTACTTCGATCATGGAAGAATTGTAAAGGACAGTTCAGTCTGTAAGAACAGACATGCAGTGCATTTCAGGGTGTGCTCTGTCTTCTTATTTCTGCGCAGGGTGAGAGAGAAGCTTCTTTCATGCTTCCATTTTCTCTACGCTCCTCAATGCAAATAGTGCACATTTCACACGCTCTGTTGGTATTGCTTAACTGCAGGGAGAAAATCATCGCTGTCCTGAAAAAGGAAGCCCTGGGGCATCTCTCAGCTGAGCCAACTAAGGTGACGGAAAGGATATCCCAAGAGAGAGTGCCTTTGTCCCTCTCAGGAAGACCAGAGCCGTCCTGGGAGCAGTCACGCATAAATAGTGAACGCTGGGTCTACGTCCTCATTTGGGTACCTCACCCTCTGGCCCCTCCCTCAGAATTTTTAGATGTAACCTTACTGCCCACCTGCCCCCACACACCTTATGTGTCACATTAAAACTGACCATTCTTTGTCTTCTCCGAATTCCGTCTTTGAGGAACCACCCCTCTATCACAGCATCCTGGACTCATCCTCTTCACGATCCCTGCCCGTGGGTAAGTATGGATCCCAAACCTGGCCAATCAGACAGCACTATCAATCAGACTATCCTGTCTTCCTGGACATAGTTATCATTTAAGGGAAGGGCACCTGCTCCAAGCCATGCTAACCAGAATCTCTCCCATAATTTTGTCACTCTTGGGGGAAATGTTTCTGTTCAATGGGATCCGGATATGTTTGGATGATCTAAGAGGGCACTAAAAACCTTTGGTAATGAGGACAAATAATATTTTAATAAACCAAAATGATTATCCTCCAAAAAATCCATACTTAGGAAAATATTAAAATTGTAAAGACAGAGCCAGACCCAAACCCCTGTTATGTACTTCCAGCCGGAAAAAGAAACTAGAAACCCCATTGTTAAGAGTCATGCATCCTCATGCAGCCAGGAGGTAAGGGATAGGTTGGTGGCCTCACTGCCCCAGAATGACACAATGAGATGGGTTGCTAAGAGACAGAAACTACCAGAATGAAGTTCCGATTTAAGATGACACTCCACAAGCTTAGACACTGGTCACCAGTCCCAGGAGGAAGCAGTGAGCAGTCAAACAAAAGTCAGTGGAGGGTTGAAGAGCATTATTTTGTCAGAGAAACGTTAACCCTAGCAACTTTTCAATGCCTAGAGCAATTGAAACATCTGAGTTTACACTAAAAGGAAGTTATCTACCCAAAGCCATGCTGTGCCAAAAATAGGACTACTCCAATAATCTTCTCAGATGCAGCCAAGGAGGAAAATGGACAGGGGACATCCTACAAGAGGACACAGAGCCAGGATGACTGAGAAATTGACTCAACTGCCCTAAAACAATGGCCTCTAGTTTCTGTCCAATAGGAACCATATGTGCTGTGGCTCAAAGGTCAATGTATGTTGCTTGTTCTCTTCTTTTTCATAAGAAAGTGTTTAATCAATGTGTTTATCCCATTCTACCCACTTCATTTTGGACTTAATACTTGGGGACTATTTATATTTTTCATGTAGCTGCATATTATAAATTTATTTAAAGCAGTATCCAGACTGAACAAGAATTAGATCACCCAAGTTTCCTGACCTTAGAGTTGGGTGTGAAAATTGAAGAAGACTTTGGATTATCAACCTTTGGGGAGAAGTATTATGTGCAAGAAATTGTGTTATGTTAGAACTGGCATGTTTTAAAAATACATGTATGAGAAGAAAATGTTTGTGGGCTACTATGGGGTAACCCTAATGGACATTCAATTTTTCTATCTAGATTGCCTTCCATGGGGGCTGAATTCTCTTAGGATTGCATGGTAATCCTACTCAGTCGGTGTTCTTATGCAATCGACTTTATCTTTTCTCTCTTCACGCCCTAGTTTACTCCTCTCCCCAGAACTGAGCCTAGCACCCAGGCCTGGACAACCAAAACGGTCCACCCTCTTGCTGAATCTCTTCCTCCCATCCCAACCCTCCAGTTTAAGCTGTGTTTCAGTCCTGACTAGCACACTCGTATTATTTCATCTGCCATCTTCATTGGCCTCCTTGTGAGGCAAATAATTAATGTCATACATTCAACTCTTAAAAGAAAATAAAGTTAACTAAAGAGGTATGTCCTCTGTATCTACTCCAGTCACAAAATACATCTCCACTTCTCAGTGACCAGAACAGACAATTTTCTACTTTAAAAAAAAAGAAGAAGCTAATTTATCCAAATATAGAAGCATCATGCAAAGAAATAGAGGAAAACAGCTCCAGTGGTTTCTTATACATTGTACAAGTAGTTCACAACTATTGTGTCCCAGGAACTACTCCATAGAAACTACTATAATCATCATAATTTTATAGGTGACAGTCATGATGCATGAGGCGTTTAGGTTATCTGTACAAAGTTACGTAGCCATTAAAAGGCAGAGTTGGAATTCAGACCTAGACAGCCCAGATACGGAGACCAGGCACGAACCCCTTCATAGATGCCACTTACTCATAGCAGGAGTGAGCAAAGCCTCGTGGGATCAGAGTGAATTGACCCATCCCACTCAGACTAACAATGAACCTGGACATGAGAGGAAAGACATTCTTAGTGGAAGGGTCTCTTTGTAATTCATGCAACACACAGGGGAATGTTATTTGCGCCTAAAAATCCTGTCCTCACATGCATGAGTATACATTGGCCGTGTTGGTATGAGTTCTACCTCCACTTCAAAAAGAGAGCAGTGACCACTATTTTCTGTTTCTTTTGTTCTTCCTTCTTCACAAACCTTCTCCCAGATATGCACATAAATACTGCTTCAGCACATTTCAGCAAAGATTGCCCCGACCCCCCTCTTCTGCCACTTGCTGTTTAAGTATGTTCGACCATGTGCCCCATCGACCTTATTTTTCCATTACTTGCCAAATGAAAGCTACTCGCCATAAGCGCTTTATTTTCACTGTGCTTCCAGCTAAATTCCGTACAGTAAAACAAATCAAGCAGATGGCAGACTTAAATGTTAACCATAAGGAAAAAAAGCATGAAGAAATCTTGAAATAAATTAGAATATAGGATAGAATATTTTGAAATAGGATGACTCAGAGGTTAAAGTCACAGAGAATTTGAGACAACTCAGCTTCCTTAAAGATAGACGAGTGATTCAGGACAGTAACTGGAAGCGCCCTTCCAGGATAAGGGTGTCTCTGTAATGCTGAATTCCCAAATCAGGCAAAGCCTTACACTGTGGGTTTCCTGCTTCATGAGGGCATGCACACAACCAGTGCTTTTTTGTTTCTTTTTTTCTTTTCAGAGTAATATGTTCACCATCTCCATCAGCATGGGGAAGGTACAAAGGACAGTGGTTTTTGTGGTTTAATATGAGTGATACCCACAGACAGTCCAAATTAAAAAGAAAATAGATTCTCATCTGCTCTCCATTACCCGTGTCCCCAAATTTTACTACCAGGGAACAAGCATTCACTGGAAAAATTTGAGTTCCGTTAAAATGCATATTTTCCTGGGGGCGTTCAATCACATGAGTCATTTTCAATGATGAGTAAACAAAATCTGCAGATTACTTCCAAAGAACTGGTTTAAGTAGGAAGAAAGAAGAAAAAGAAAGAAGCATGAGGCAATGAGGGATCTGGATTAAGGAAGAAATAGGCTTAAAACTAAAATTTCTAAGATAAAAGAGTTCTGAAGTCAACATATTGTCTCATAAAATACTTCTCCAGGGCTCATCTTAAGTTGTATCTGCTTAAAGATATTTTGTTTAAAGAGAAACAGTCCCGTTTTGATCCCATTTAAAGAGGAAAGATGTAAAAAGAAGGGGAAAGCAAAGAAACCAACAGGTATTAAATGTTCATTACGTACTAGGTATTTTATCCTTTCTAATCTTCACAACTCTCTGAGATATTTTTATGAATCTACTTCACAGATGAAGAAAATGTGTCTCAGAAATGTCACTTTACTTGACAGAAGTCACACATCTAATAAAGGGTACAGAGATAAAAATCTGGCTCCAATCTACCTGCAGACCTTGAGTTCTCTCCACACAGCAAATGGCCATGGCGCTCTCGTTTCAAGTTTCCTAATTGCATAGTAACATTTTAAAGTCATTAAACAGGAATTATAGATCATGTCATTCCATAAATAAAGACGCTAAACATATTTATGTCAACAGGATATGACTAATATCTTTGTGTGTTATCAAGAAGGGGTATAAGAAAAAGAAGAAAGGATGACTGTAAGGAAGGAGTGATACAGGAGAAAAATGTGGGTGGTGAGGATGGCCATGTCCCAGGCTCAGTTGAGTCCCTGGGATGTGTCCTGCCAAATATGGGTCCTTGGTTTTGTGCAGGAAAGAATTCAAGAGTGAGCGATAGTTGAGTAAAAGTAGATTTGTTCATAGAGACACGTACTTCGCAGACAGAGTGCGGGCTGTCTCAGAGGGGAGAGAGGCCATGAGGTGTAGGGGTTGTTAGTGTTTGTGGGTTCAGTAGCTTCATATGCTAACAAGTGGGATGATTATTCTAACTGCTTTTGGGGAAGGGCCTAGCATTCCCAGAGAATTGGACCACTACCCACTTTTTGACTTTTTATGTTTAGCCTCAGAACTGTCATGGCGCCTGTGAGAGTGTCATTTATCATGTTAATGTATTACAGTGAGCGAATAATGAAAGTCAAGATCTACTGGCAGTCAAATCTCCTGCCATCTTGGGCCTCAAGGCCTACTGGGAGTTGAATCTTCCACCATCTTGGTGTTACTTGCTCTGTCATTTCTTGAATGGCTGTGCCCTGCCTCCTTTCTTCCTGTCTCAGGAACACAGAGTCAACTTGAGCTGACACGATTTTACCTGCATCCCACCAGGATCTACTTGTGTGCTCGTGGAATTTCCACAGAGCCAAGACTCACTCACTTCTGACCATATTAATCAAAAGATATAAAGTGAAAGTTTGAATAAAGATTTTTAAACTCGATCAAGATAATTTAGTGGTAAATAAAGGAAAACCAAAATTCAGTGAAGCCTCTTAAGACAATATCTGCTAGAATTTAATTTTCACAGAATTGAGATTCAGGCATGTGTTACTCAGTCTTCTCTGTGGTTAACAACTCCTGATCTACTCTTGATAGCCAGTGATTAGGTTCTTGTCTTATCACAGAAAGAATTCAGAGATGAGACATGGATGTTAAGAAAGCAAAGTGGGGATTTGTTAAGAGTTGGATAGTACACTCTCAAGGGGAGAGCGGGCAGGCTCAGGTGAGCAGCTGCCCTGAGTTTCTTTGGCAAGTTGGTTACACAGGTTCTAAGAATGAATGGGTAGAATATTCACTGAGGAGGGAAGAGTTTGGGGTCATAGTCCCTGATTTTTATCTCCCTCCACCTTCCCAAAGGGAGGAGGGATTTTTGTCCTTATTTACTCTGGATCAGAAGTGTCATGGCCTCAGTGCATGATGGGTACTTCTAATCGGCAGGGCTAATTTTATTGAAATGAGAACATAATGAGCAAGAGGTTACTTTTGGACCCTGGAGATTCCAGCTGTTTTTCACCTTTCTTTGTCAGCCTCCAGGACACTTGCTACCTGAAAAATATGTGATTTCTTTTCAGTCCTAAAGTTCCTACTTGTCTGTGATTGCCCGAGGACCCCCTTTGTTTACATGGTATATGGTTTCCTGTATTTGGCCTGGGTCCCTCCTTTCTTGCCCATTCCTACCATTTGTCCTGGGTCCTCCTTTGCTCATCATATCTAGCCTTCTACCTGCTCTAACACTCTGAGCCCAAGCAAGAAACAGTGTACAACTAGACTGTTCTCCTTCTGGGGCTCAGACTTTGGGTGGAGCATGAAGCACTGTCTTTGAGGTATAATTTACAAAGAAAACCTGCTTGGGCACGTTCAAGTAAATGAAGAGCTACCTTCTAAGTGTTTATATCACAGGAGAAAAGGTTCTAATAATTTAGATTAACTGCAGAAATGTCTCCAGAAGGTTGGATTAAAATAAAAGCATCTATAAAAGCCAGGAGGGAAAAGCCACGTGAACAAGCCACACAGAACTAAAACTGCTTCCTCCGGGAGTCTGTGAAGGACACATCTAAAATACACTTGTGACGAAAGTGTAATTCCTTAGTATGCTTGAGGACCTTTGAAAAGCCAAAGCCACAAATCCCAAGAAACCGTATTTTGTCTCTAATAGCATGCGTTAATATCGGTATCACCAAAGTAGGTGAAACAATAGGCTTATTAGACTCAACATTTTCCTAAATTTTATGTATTCCCAGGAGCAGCAGTACTTTTTTTTGGAAATATAAGTATATTTCTGAATTTATTATCTAATAAAATATCAAACTTTTATTAAAAAGTACATGATCTTTTCAGAAAAAGCGGACATTTTCCACGAGGTATCTATCGCCAACTGTCATCATTTCAGAGCCAATTGAGAGAAGACTCCTTCTGTGGACAGTGCCTCCCCATCTTCTTTAGTCTCTTCGCTGTTCAGTCTCTCCTCCCTACTTGTCCCACCAGCAGGTAGGCACAAAGGTAGTCAGAATTACACATGGATGTGTGCAGCTAAGGCCAACTGTTCTAAACCACTGACTCTGCCAACTCACTATATTTTAAGTAAATATGTATTTCTAAACAGAAAGCAGAAGAGGCTGCTAACCACACTGGAGACTGAAGTTTTGTTCTTAGAAGTCAGCCTTGGGATAGAGCCACCAACAGGACCTGGTGGGTGGGACCAGATGCAGATGCAGATGGAGCGGTGGGTGCCCTGATTCCTTAAACTCTGACCGAGATAGCTAGATACTCCATGCTAAAATGCTTAGGAAGCACCAACCTTCTAACAGAAATAGTCCAATTCAATACTTCACATGTTCTAATTGTTCGATAAATTTCTGGCTTCCTTTGTTGATTGTTTTCAATGCTAGAATTTACAGGAAACCACAAAGGAGCTTCTACTTTGAACTTAATTCTGAGCAACAAGAAGGGACAGACTGATGAGTGGAAAGGACAGGAGAATTTGAAGAAAATGCCACTGTCCTTTTATCATTGCACATAGCATGCATTTTAAAGACAAGTAACTTCAGCTATTAGATAGAATGTTTCTCTTCTTCTTGAACGTGATAAAAACTTTTTAACTCCTATTTTAACTCCTCACTGAACAGCTTACTGTCACCTTTCCCAACTCCCTTCTCTTTCTTTTTTGTCATGTGAAAATTTAGTTCCAGATGTTTATACAGGAGAAAGATTTTTTTCTTTGTTTCTTTTTTTTTTTTAAATTGAAGTATAGCTGATTTACAAAGTTGTGTTAGTTTCAGGTGTACAACACAGTGATTCAGTTATACATATATATAAGTCTATTATTTTCCAGCTTCTTTTCCATTATAGGTTATTATAAGATATTGAATGTAGTTCTCTGTGCTATACAGTAGACCCTTGCTGGTTATTTATTTTATATATGTTAATTCTAAACTCGTAATTTCTCTCTCTTCTTTCCTCTTTGGTAACTATAAGTTTGTTTTCTATGTCTAGGAGCCTGTTTCTGTTTTGTAAATAAGTTCATTTGCATCATATTTTTAGACTCCACACGAAAGTGATGTCATAAGATGTTTGTCTTTCTCTGACTTTCTTCACTTAGTATGATAATCTCTAAGTTTATCCATGTTGCTGCAAATGGCAACAAAAATGTCTTTTCTGATGCCCTATATTGAGTTACATGCAGTAATATATTCATTATTTACTCACTACAAATTTTTGTTGTTGTTCTCTCTTTAACAACCAATTTTATTTATCTATATTCCCCTTTCTTTTTGCTAAAACACTCCCCTTTAAAAATATTTTAGAGATGATCTGTGAAACACGAACTCTTAGTCTCTATCTAAAACTGTCTTTATTTTTCCTGAACCTGTAATGAAATTAGCCAGTACAGAATTCTAAGTTGTCAGTTGCTCTGCCTCAGCACCGTCTTAAGGGATGTATTGTTGTTGATAAGAAGTTTTCTGTAAATTTAACTTTCTATTTTGACGGTGCAAATTCACCTTTACCTATGTTTTTAAAGATTTTCATTTCCTCGATGTTTGAGGTTTCTCTGTGATGTGTATCCCTGCCTCTGGTGTCACAATCCTCTCCCACACAGAAAGATCTGCCTAAAATACAGTATGGTTACATAATGACATTACTTATCCTTCCCCTCCCTTGCCCCTCACTACCCACAGGAGAAAATCCATGTTTCTTAGGAAAACATGCTGTTTCATGCCAAGCTCCACAGCCTCATCTCTCACCATTCCAGGTCTCACACCTTCTGCCCCAGACACATAAAACTACTTTTATTTCAATGAACATACCATGTTGGT
Source organism: Vicugna pacos (assembly GCF_048564905.1). NCBI lineage: Eukaryota > Metazoa > Chordata > Mammalia > Artiodactyla > Camelidae > Vicugna > Vicugna pacos. The sequence continues at coordinate 4,982,793 of NC_132994.1, read as the reverse complement.
TTTTGCTTCTCAGCCTTTATTCATTCTATTCTTTCTGCTTTAACTTGATTAGAATCTAAATACAATTTTCATGGAAGTGTACATGTAAGATCAACAAGAAAAGGTAGATGAGACCAAACTGGCGTATACAGTTGGCATTGCCCATTTCAAATAAAATAGCCCAGTTGGAAGTTTATGAGACTTTTTTGGCATTGTTATTTGGGGACAAGCAAATCAGTGCTTCAAAGATCCAATGGATATGATTCTCTCCTCACTATTATTGAGAAAGATAATAGCATTTTATCTGGTCTCTGAGGGTTTTTAAATCTCTTTCTTTGATATCTGTTTCCTTTATTTATTTGTTCACTCACTTATTCAGCAAATACTTGGCATCTAGTAAGTCCTAGGTCAGTTCTCAGGCACTGTGTGTCCAATTGTAAGCCAATCACAGAACTAAGACTAATCCTTGAGAATATGGATTGGAAATGCAGGTAAATGTGCCATAATGATAGGATGTAATGGTCTAACAAGGAAAGTACAGAGGTTATGAGAATAGTTCTTCAACAAGGGTTTGTTGCTCATCTCACAAGAGCTGAGTAACACTGGATACATTGAAGGGGCACCTATTATAGTCTGATGTGTATGAGGAAAGACGTGCTTGAGGAAATTGTGTTAAAAATTGCGCCTAAAAGGTCAAGTAGGAAATCACTAGAAATTGGAAGAGTGTTTTAGAGAGAAGGAACAGCATGAGCAGGCTTACGTGAGAGAGGGTGCCTTAAAGTGAAGATTCTGGCTTCAGAATGGATGGCACTCAAATCATGGGTGAGGAGGGGGGTGACTTATGGGGAGAAAGGGCAGAATGTAGCTACAGAAGGAGGCAGGGCAGGAAATTACTTTCTGAAGACAAAGAAAGCAGAGGTTGAGAATAAGCGACTTGCTCAGGTCAAGAAAGTGTCGGTGGTGGACTGGGCATTAGAATCCTTGCCACTGGCTTTCAGTCTAAATGTATTAGAGTCAACATAGGAAGTGACTAAGTTCATCACTTATGGTTTAACTTAAGAGGTTCAAGCTTGGCTGGTCCAATGCATAATTGTTAACCTTAGGTAGGATAATTAAATTATCCATACTTCAGCCTTTGTATCCTCCAGATTGTAGACTGAGAGTGGAATACTATTACTATCTAGGAGGAATGTGGCAGATAATTTCCAAAGATGCCTCTTCTCCCACTGATAAACTATCCTCCGGCTATTTGTGCCCTTGCATAGTACTTTTCCCTTGAATCTGGTTTGGTCCCGTGATTCATTTATTGATCAATAAAATTTGACAAAAGTGAGCTGCTTTAGTTCCAAGGCTAATTACAAGAAGCCTTGAGTTTCTCTCTGAGTTACTTGGAAGGCTCCCTCTTTGGATAATCCTACTTGCAACCCAGATGCATTCTCTGACCTAAGGTCACGTGAAGGATGCACGTGTGGGCATCGTGGTCAGTAGCCCCAGCTGAGCTCCTAGCAGGCAGCCAGGGTCAGCAGACAGCAACGCAAAGGAGCCATTCTGGACCAGCAGCTCAGACTAGACTTCAGATGACTGCAGCTCCAGTCAAATTCAGGAGGCAAGCACATGAAAGTCCCTGCTAAGAAGTGTCTTGCTAAATCTAGTTAATTCAAAAAAGCATGAGATCATAATAACTTGTTGGTCATCCTTAGTAATTAATTTTTTAAAAATTGTACATATTTGTTTTAGATATTAAAACAAAACAATCCTTAGACTAAATTTGTTGTTGTTATAGAATATCTATTTGTTGCACTCAAAAGTCCTCCATCTTAGGGAAATTCTCCCTCTTACTTTCCAATAAAAATAGTTTCCATTTTGTTCTGAGAAATTAAAAACCTGAGGATATTTGTTCCAATGATAAAGAGGTTTTGTCTTTCACTCTAGGAAAGGAAAGACAATTATTATAAGTCCTATCTCATGCTATTTTATTTTATATTCATATTTTTTCATTTACTGTTTTCTGTGACATTTTGACAATTCAAATGTTAATTCATGCCTAGTGCAGAAAAAAGACAAAAATGTTAACCTTACTACATATCCCATCTCATGAAGATAAAAGTATTAACAATTTGATACATATTCCTTTAGTTACATAGTTATAATAATTTTTTTCTTTTATAAAGTATTACACTGTACTGATACTGTGTTGTTTTGTAGCCTGCTTTATTTCACCTTGTAGTATGTCCTGAACTTTTATTTTGTAATTTTTAATCTCTTCCATAATATCATTTTATGGCCATATCATTATTGTTGGCTCAACCAATCTACATTCTCAGACATATGATTACTTACAAAGCTTCATATTTGTAATGTATTTATTTTGCATAGGCCAATAAGATTATGTTTCTGATATTATTTTATAAAGCAGCCATTTTTCTACATATTCACAAACATTAAGTGAGGTATTTTAAATTACTAATGTTTGACATCTCTTGATATGATTATTGGCCCTTTTAATGTAAATGTCACTCCGTATCCTTGGTGTATATTTATATAGTGATATACATATTTCTCTTGACCTTTTTTTAATTATATAAGCTGTACAGCATTATAATTCAACATCTGTATACACAACAAAGTGATTACCACCACAAGTCTAGTTACCGTCCATCACCATACAGTTGATCCCCTTCACCCATTTTGCCACCTCCATTCCCTTTCCTGTCTTGGTAAACACTAATCTGATCTATGGTATTTATGGGTTTTTTGTATTTTATTTTGTTTGTCTTGTTTCATTTACATTTCATATGTAAGTAAAATCATACATTAGTTGTCTATTTCAGTCTCATGTTTAACTAAGTATAGTTCCTTCATGATCTAGCCATGTTCTTGCAAATGGCAGAATTTCATTCTTTTTCATGGCTGAGTAGTATTCCACTGTGTGTGTGTGTGTGTGTGTGTGTGTGTGTGTATCACATTTTCTTTATCCACTTATCTGTTGATGAGCACTTAGATTGTTTCCATATCTTGGCTGTTGTAAATAAAGCGTATTTGTGGCTTATCCTATTTTGAACTGGACACCTGTGAGGATTCCATTACTTCCACTTTACCGTTGTCATTTCTTATGTCAATTAATTCTAAAATAGGAATGATAGTCCTTTTCTTTATTTTCCAGTGTGAGGTTAAATAAGGCTGTTGATTTTCTTAAAACTTTGCTAAAACAGTACAAAGACATTTAATAGGGCTTATCATTTACCTTGTTGTTTATGAACTAATGTTGTCTAGCTAGGGTTTACTAGTAAAATTATCTCCCTTCTGAAGTCAAATGCAGCTCAATGTGGTTAGAGAGCCATGTACAGATAGGAATTCTTTCTCTCTTGCTTTCTTTCACTTATCTTCACGGAGAAAGAAAATATATACCCCTTGCATTTACAGGATGCCCAAGACTAACATCATAATCTCTGAAAAAGTAAGGTGCCCAGATTTCAATGAAAACCATTTACACATAATATTAAAGGCATATTTATATCATCAGTAGTTATTTTTATTGTAAATGGCAGAAATTTAAAAAAAAATTATACTAGGTTTGGTTTGAGAAAAAATGTTCTCACTCTATCTCACTCTCCCTTCCCCAACACATGCAGACCACCCTCATTCCTCCATGTTCTAACATGATGGCTTTAGTTTTTTTACTAAGTCTTCTCTAGTTTTTTACCAGTCTTCTCTAAATAGTAGGCATAGAGGCTACCAGCAGATCCTACAACTCCCATCTCAAACCTTCACCACCAGAAAGGGATGGAAACAGAATTCCACAACCCAATTTGAAAATATCCCTGCAGTTTTTAAGTGACTACTTTGTCCTCAGGTAGTAATCATGGGCTCAGAAATATGAGGAACAGTCTATGATCACCATCGCAAGAAAATAACTGTATACTTGGATCAATTTGAGGGAAAAAAACCTGAGAATGTAGGGGTCTTCCCAGCTCTAATTTTCTAGGTACACCAGAAACTTATTTTTTCTGAGACCCTATTCAGAACTTTATTCCCACTCAACTCAAGATGCTGTTAGCTTTTTTGAGCCTAGATTTTCTCTGTATAGAATGTTTGATGGGTGTCATGTATTATGGTATGGGAGGAGGCAGCACCTGCTGGTTGCTGAGAGCATGGACTTGGGTGGGGGGCAGTCTGCCTGCATCCAAATCCCGGCTCTGTAGATATGAGCTGTGTCACTGGGACGATTACTGAATCTCTCTGGGATCAGCTTCCTTACCTTTGAAATAGAGATAATAATAGTCCTTGACATGTAGACTTCTTTCAATCCTTAAATAAGCTAAGATATATAAAGCACTTAGAACTCTGTCTGACACGTATTAAGCCTTTAAAGGAAATAAACGTACTATTTTCAGCTGTCAGATCTTACAGGTATCAAAACAATATCCATAATTCTTTTTTCAGTGCAAGTTACAAATTCCAAATGTAACACTTCAAAACTGACAGTAATGTTTCCTTTGTTTTATTCCATTTCATTATCCTTTTGAAGCATACATTTCACGTGTTTGGTAACAACTTTGTATTCCGATATATAACTGGAATAATTTCAGAGCCAGGTACACAAAGAACTTTTCATACAGTTTTCCTTTACGTCCCACTCTTCAACCATCCACAGAAATTCTCAGAGGTGCAAAAATTATTTACTCATGGGAAACCGATTACTAATGATTTAACAGTGGTTTGCAAACAGGCTTGAGTTTTGATTATCTTAAGTAGCTTTGTTCTATGGTGATTCTGATTCCTAAAGTGACAAAAAAATAAACAAACAGCTGTCATTCAGAGCACTAAATACTAAGAATCTATACATTGCTCATGTCTCTGGCCTAAACACTACGATAACAGCAACGTGTAGCAAAGGAATCTAGGAAATCTGAAGGTGTTTCCCTTCCTTATACTGAAGGGACCTATTGCTCTAATCACCTTTGGCTTGACCAAGGTCAAGACTATGACTTCCAAGTCTCACAAGCAGTGATTTGTTGACGTTGCATATTTTGACCTTCTCCTACCCCAGATAGGAAAACAAAAACCTTTCTAATATCTTTCCTATTCCTCAATGGAGTTAATTATTTTTTTGCATTGATAGACTCAGATGTAAATTTATTTTCTCCCCAAATGATTACAATTTCTTATATTTGAGTGGAATTTAACATAAGAAAAATTTTTTATAATCTATCTTTTAGAAATAGATGCACAAGGAAGTTCTCATGATTATGTTTATTCCAAAACCCAAGCTTTAGCATTGTCAACGTTTCAATTTTCTCATCCTGGAACATCTACAAATATGCTAGTTTTCTGGAACATCCTACTCCATTTTCCAGTCAGGATCCGTCCAGGAAAGAGAAGCCATTTTTGAACTTCCATAAAGATGTTTCACACAGATAATTGGTTCCACTGGTGATGGGATAGTGGCGAAGTCAGGCAAAGGACGGTGAAGAGAGCGACTCACAAGAGCAGAAAGCCATGATCCGCCTCAGGTCGAGCAAAGCAAGGAAAGCAGTCACTGTGCAGCCGGAGTCCTTCCGGCCGATCTCCCCCCGGAGGGCGAGGGCAGCGGAACGAGGAATGTGTTTCCCAGGACACGGGGCACAGCGGCGGGTGGCGGGAGGCAGGAAGCGGCCCGCGGCTGACTGGCAGACGTCAGCTTCCCGGGGAGGATTTACGGGAAGAAGGCCCTTCAGCTCTAGTCCTGTGGTCTTCACACTGCGAATAGCGACCACCCCGGGAGCCTTTCCGGAGGTGACCCTTAAACCCCCGCCACACGCGCACGCGCAGCGTCCCTGCAGGTGCGCCTGTCGGGACAGGAGGGGCCAGGCGAGGGGCGTGGGGAGCGGAGGGGACAATCCAGAAGACAACAGCACACCGGCCCGCAGACCAAGAGGCCCAGAGAGCTCTGCTGCCTCCGGATGAGTGCCCACAAAGAAGCCGGTTAGACCCGGACAACGGGAGCGCGCGGCAGAGAGGGACCCGACCTGCCATGACCCCGTGCTCGTTATGATGTGATTGGCATTGCGGTTTAAGCCCCGCTGTGGGCTTTAATGTGCGCGGTGTGGGGAAGGACGTGCCCAATGAGGAAAGGTTATGTAACCTACAGGTGCCACTCAAACGACGTCAGCTGTCAGATTAGCTGACGACAGCCCCTAGGGAACCGCACAAAAGAAGCAGGGACTGGGGGAGTCATTGCTTTTCCCCTCTTGGATCCGCCCGCCTTCAGCCCTGGGAGGTGTCCTTTCACTTTGCTAATGAGCCCTTTGTTTACACCACGCTTTCAGTCTCCTGTTTGAATTCTTTCCTTCATGCAAGACAAGAATCGAGGCTACCCCCTTCCCCTTTCTGCAGGAACAGGCCCGGACATCTGTGTTTTAACATTTACATCACTAAGTTATCAGACAAGTTCATGGTCACATAAACCCCATCTTCTTCTCCCTTTCACTTGACATTGGAAATTTCTGGGATGATGATGCTTGGACAGGCCAGCGTTTTTGAGGAACAGTCCCAGCCTATTAAATCACCTAGCAGGTTTACTGTCAAGGATGAAACCCATTGTTTCTACTTCCTTATCTCATCCAGAGAACAGCAGAGACACTTCCTGGGTGTAAGTGGCCACCACCTGAATTGTTTACATTTTCTGAAAGGTCAGCTGAGGGCCAGGCTGCATCACTGTAGCCAACGCTGATTACATGTGGTCCTAATGACTGGGCAGCAACATAGAAAGAAATACGTCTCCGGAATGCCTCTGTTCTGATGGTAGCAAACACACTGCTTAACAAAACTCCTTTCTCTTATTCACAAGACGCAATTCTCCCCTGTCACTTTAGAAAGCCAATTTTCTCTTGTCTTCTGTCTGCTAGGAATAGATTTGAGAAATACAGTGTTGTTAGCTGAAATATTCTATTCAGTTTGACGCAGTGAATTTGCTCCGTTATTTTCCATCTTGACTCGTCTTTGCTTACTCTTTCAAATCTGCTTCTTAACTTTCCACCGTCTGTGGAAGCTTCCTGCCTGGCACTTAGCATTGCCCGCTGAGTCATTTCATTCACGCCAGTGCTCTGCACATCTTTTTTAGTGGCACCCACAATGATTTCAAATAATAGTTTCAGCATTCCTTTGTATTTTTAACCTTTCCATTGTTTGCACTTGTCTTTAACACAAACATAGGCAATATAGCTTAGTGATTGGTAACTTCCTCTTCTAGTTGCTCAAAATTGGTAGAATTATTACAATTGGAAATATGCCCAGGTAAAACATTTAATAAACTTGCTGTCAATAATCTCAAGTTTGAATATCTTTATACCACATTAGGCTACTATACTTGGTTTAGAAAACTACAAAGAGGAAGGACAGAAGAACTATATCTTTGTTTTCCTATTTTATTAATAAAAACAGGATGCATGACAGCAAAATAGATACCAATGTATTTTTAAAAAACTGTTAACAGTTTTTATAACTTTATTGAAGGCCAAATGTATTTTGTACAAAAAAATCCTCCAAAAAGCAAATATATTATGGAGCCAACATACAAGCAAGGTGTTTTATTGGAGACATAAAATATGTAAATATTTTAATATATTGTCCAAAAAGCCAGTAAAAACTGCCATATAGAAACTAGATTAGAAGTTCTGTAGTCTCTTAGAAATTTCCAGTAAATGCCCCCATGTTCATTTCTGGTTTTCAAGAAATGCTGCCTAGTAAGAGGCAGCCCATTGCGAGAGGAGGTACCATCAAAGAGATCCGTCTGGGAAATGTATTCACAGTTGTCAGCCTGAAGCTCTGAGGAGAGACAGAGTCATGCAAAAAATCTGAGTCCCACATAGCAAAGTGTCATGAGAGCTGTTGGATTCCACTCTGTAGGAACAAGAAGAAAAGAGGAGAAACAGTGTAGCCAGACCTAAGTCCACTGGATTCGGTCACCATCAACCATGTTCAATGAACAGTGAGAAGAAAAATTCAAAATTCAGGTGCAAAATATTACATGCCATGACCCTTCTTTTATGCAGCCCTTGGTGAGAGTGCAAAGATGGAAGAAAAAAGAAAAGAAAAAGAAAAGAAAAGGAAAGGAAAGGAAAGGAAAGGAAAGGAAAGGAAAGGAAAAGAAAGAAAAGAGAAAGAAAAGAAAAGAGAAAGAAGAGAAGAAAAGAGAGAAGAGGAGAAAAGAAAAGGAAACAAAGAAATGAAAGGTGCTGTAGAGAAAGGAAATGAGGCATAGATTATGGCGATGTTAGGGAGAAACAAAAGACAAAGGGATGGTCCATGGAATTGAAAGGCTTTAACTTTCTCTTCTAAAATGTGTTCTATTTTTGTTGTAGAAAAATTTGTTCTGATCGAAATACAAACAATTTTAGAAAGAAGTTCTGGAACTCCCTCTTGTTAAAGATATCTGCTTCAAAGATAGTTTCTAAATTTGCAGCTCACTTGGGAACAAGCTCCCCAGCTAAAAGACAGAAAGCAAAACTTGGAAATCTGCTAATGCCAAGTCATTTGTTACAAGGATTCCTGTCGGAGAAATAAATTTTGGTCTGTACCTTTCATAGACTACTGTATTCACAGCACTTAATATAACCTCTCTCATGTAGAAAGAGCTCAATGTAAGGTGTACCACTGAATTTGAAGAATATGGAAAATCATTAATTTCCGGAATCCTCTACATACTTGAGAGTCAATGGTGACTTGAGATCTTGAAGGCAGAGTCTGGGTCTGTTATCTCTAAATCTCTTCCTACCTAGCACAGGGCCTGGTACCTGGTTCTAGTTGGCTTTCAAAACATGCCAGTTCCCTGAGTAATTCTAACTTAGGGTAAAATATAGCCTTGTGGTTTTCACATTGCTCACTCTGCCCACCTCCTCCTTGTATATTTGATATATTCAAATGGGATCGAGGAAATATAGCTACTAAAAAAATGTAAAAGAAACCCAAAAGAGAAACACATTTCTCTGTTTCTAAACAGTTTTTTCTCAGACAGCTAATCAACATGAAAAATGACATTGCAAACATGAACTTTTTTTACCCTAAAATAATGTATACATGTGGGAACAAAATTTCGAATGGTCCAATGGATATAGAATAAAAAAGATGTTTCCTTTTCACCCCTTTCCAATCTCCTAGTTCTTCTTCCAGGAAGCAGTGATCGGTACCAATCTCTTGCATATAATCATCACAGTTTTAAACTCCTATTTTGTCATTTGTAATGATAGCATAATGTTCAAATGTAGAATTATTATACCTTACCAAGCCTTCTATTCATGTTCAATGGCTATTCACATAAGTAGAACTTTTTGCACAAGTGGGTTTATTTGTAAATACAATACTAGAAGTGGAATTTTACTAATATTATTAATTTACCTTCCAAGGTGGTTGTTCTGAAGAAACATAGTTATATTATTGTATATCAAGTTACTGAGCTTCGACCATCCACATAAGAGAAAATGTCACACAGGGAAAAAAAAATGATGATGGTTTGTGCATATGAAGTTGTCAGAAGATAGAGTTGAGCATCTTTTTTACATTTTAAAAATATTTCTTTCCTATTAATCGTCTGTCATATCCTTTGTCCATCTTATTTTTTTGGTATTGACCTTTTCTTTCTACAGATTTAATATAGAGTTTTTATATAAAGGAAATTATGTCTTTGAGGTATGACTTGTGAATATTTGTTTCCAACTTGTCTTTGGGTTTATTACAGTATTTTTTTTCACACCGAATTTTTTTTCATGTTTATGTATTAAAATATATATTGTATTCTTAATTGTCGGGCTTCTGTATGTTGTGTCTTGCCTAGAAATACTTTCACGATGTAAACGTTAAATATAAATACATTCGTCAATCCAGAAGGTCTAGACAATTTTGAAAATTGCATTAAGTAATTAGGAAGAGTGCTACAAATATATCTTTTTAATAAAGAAATTAATAATCACATCACTTAAGGCTTATGGATAAATACACTCAATTTTTCTCTAGGTCAGCATTTCTCAAAAGTTTAATAGACTTCTAGTTGGTAAGGCTAGTAATATGAAAAAAAGTATTATGTAGCTAAATAAATTTAGCATATGCCAAATATAGGGGTCATGAGGGGTTTTTATGGTACCATTTCTCAAAGCTTTTACTAAGATGATGTGAAGAATTTCACATGCATTTGTTCTAGATAATAGAGCCCGTGCATGCCCTCTCCCTTACGCAGAGTCTGAATCAAGGCTTCCACTGCAAGTGGTTTATTTGTGAGGTAATCCCAGAAAACACCAGCAGGAGAAAGAGGAAGAGGTACACAAAAGAAAGAAAAGCCCTGCAGACTGTGTGATGAGTTGGTTCTCACTGTGGATGAGTGGGTCTCAATCCCACTGGAAAACGCTGAGACAGTGGGCAGTAAACACCACAGAGTCATCCCACGCAGAGATAAGGGGCTGATGTATGTGACCCGCCCCAAGCCTCACCCACCATCACTTGAGACCTGTTTCCAGTGGTGTCAGCTGCCTGGCACTTCCCTGGTAGGAGGCTTCCGGCATGCTTAGGAATGATGAGTGAGTTCTGCTGGGATTTGCACAGTGCCCCAGTAACATCTGCCCAAGCTGCCATTTTTTTAAGTGGATTTACCCAAGGTCTCCGGAGACAGAAGAAAAAACTTTTACTCTGTCCAACCCTCCGTCCTTCCCATCCTCCCTTCTCTCTAGGGCCAGACAGGCTTCCATCTGCTTGGTCAATTGCAAAGTTTAAGTCGTGTCACTTTTGTGAACAGACAGTAGCTCAGGCTTGCAAAAAGTTGTGTCTATGTTTACAGTTGTCTCTGAAATTCTCCTTCACCCTTGCTTTAGTTCCAGCCCAGAAGCAGCTTAATATTGACCTCTTCTTCGTAAAGACTCTTAGTTAAACTAACACCTGCCTCAGGTCCTTACACCAAGTTTCTAACCCAACAGTGATAAGTTACCAAGGTTTAGATTTTTGTATTAGAGGAAGATATAATGATTAGTTTTATATGTTGACTTGGCTGAGTCATACTATCCAGTTAGTCAATCTAACACTAATCTAGATGTTAATGTGAAGGATATCAGCTAATTCAGGTGACTCTAAGTAAAGAACGTTACCTCCATAATGTGGATGGACCTCATCCAATCAGCTGAGGGTCTTAAGAGCGAAAACTGAGGTTTCATGGAAAGGAAGAACGCCTGCCTCAAGGCTGAAGCATCAACTCCTTTTTGCCTGCTGGCTTGCACTACGGATTTGCTGAAACCTTGCCAGAACCCTGCATCTGAGAACCAAGAGCTGCTCCACTTAACAGTAAGATGGTATTTTCCTCCATCATGTTATAGATCCTTATTATGATAGCTCCCTCAGAAATCCTTTGGAAAAAGAAATGATTGGCAGACGGCTCAGGTGACCTTTGAATTTCAAGCCAAATCTAATACTACCAAAATCGTATCTTAACTCAGCAGACTCATGTTTTTTCAAATGGTTTAAGAAATTCAGTCCTGACCATTTACTACTTCAGCAATGAAGACCAATCTGACTACTATTTATTACCACCGCAGGTCTCCAGATCATATTCACTGCTAATTATCCCATCTGAACATAACCACAATGTATTACTTATCTATTACAGAAGCATTATTACTAGGGAATTATCATATGATTTACCTCTATTTAATGATTGTTCTATAATATGCCAGATATATGCCTGATACACTGTTAGAATAAATACTAGACTTTCTGTGATAATCTTAGTTATGTTACCTTATTTTTTATAATTAAGATAACTTGTTAAATTCATGTTTTGTTTTATTTTTATGTAATTTCAATATGTTTTATAGAAATAATTTTACAAACTTTAAAAGAGTCTTCAGAACATGAGTCCCAGTTTGCAATTTCAAAAATCCATCATTGTGTCGATAGTGACTATATCAGTTTTTCCTCTTAATTTTATATTTTTAATAATATATGGCTTTCATTTCTGTCTTATTAACCACATTCATGTATTTGGGGGGAAAGAAACAAAGCATCTATTCCTGCCCAGAAGCAGTTTATTCTAATCTCAGTTCAATTAAGTTTTTTTGTTTGTTTGTTTTTTGTTTCTATTTATTTGTAAGCAAAAGTTCAACTGGAATTTTCAACATACAAAATGAGAATAAATGCAATCATTTAAAAAATTGGAAAACAGAAAAAACTCCTGAGAATAAGATAAAAGAACATTTTTCCAGGGAATAAAATTAGCAAGAAGAGGTACTTGAATCTGACTGGGAAAATATTAAATGCAGAGTATAGGAAATAAGACAAAAGTGGTCACGAAATCTGCTTAAGCTTGATTATATGTAGAATTTGATAATATTTTATGTTCAGTTATCTCTCTACAAAACTTTCAAAATAATCAGATTATGAACACTGGCATAATGATGGCATTGGGATATATTATTTGTCAGTATTAACAGAATAAACTGGAGAAATAGGAACAGATAAACCAGAAATATTATATACATAATTAGGAAAACGTGTTTATCTATAATATTTGAAGAGAAAAGTTAAAAGGAAATCGTTATTAAATTTTTTCATGCTATAAAGTTGACTTTTAACACACAAAATAACCATACAGTTTGATAGAAGCACCATTGATCAAGATTAACTTGATCTATTAGGGGCAATTACCATGATTTTGGTGTTTTCAAAACAAAACTATCTTATTCTTAGGAAGGGTGTCTTTGAGTTGCCTATTAAATCATGAATATTTCAAAAAATCATACAGTTAAGCACATATTCTTCTGAAATTTAAATAACATCTGGCTAATATATTTTAGCTCAATGCAAAAGAATAGGATAGGTCATGATGTGGTAACACGCAATTACAAAATTTCACTAATTTAACACATCAAAGATTAACTTCTCACTTGTCAAAGGCTTTTGTGTCTGGAGGTCTTCCCAGGATACTTAGCCTCCATGTGGCTTCTCAGAATTTTGGGTTAGTGGGCGCTTTGCCATTCTGCTGCTGCGCTATCTGCATTTTGTGGTGTCTCCAGTCAACACAGCAGGAAAAGGAGCACTGCAGGGTCTGAAGCCATCAATTAAATGCTTTGTCCTGGAAGTGATACATGTTACTTCTGCTCAAAACACATTACCTAAGAAGTAGTCATGGGTCTCTACCTAATTACAAAGAGCATGAGAGCATAATCCCCTCATGTACCTTGAAGAAAAAGAGAATTGGACATGTGAAAATATCAGAAGTCTCTACCCCAAGCTACCAGACTTTAAATTAAAGCTCCATGCAGATCCCACAACACACAGAGCACCCAGGAGTTCTTCCAAGTTCACATTGCAGATATGTTGCATTTTGTAGTATTGTTAATACAAATTTGCAGTAATGAGCATGTTATTCTCTGTATCTGAAAGAGGGGGGACATAAAGCAATTTTTGGAGTGACGCTGTGCAATGTAAGGGCAACAAGAAAAATACAATTAGGCACATGCACACATCTCATGAATATAAGATTTTCAGGTATATTATTTTAACGTGTAATCAGAAAACGTATTACTTTAAGACATCTGTAAATACCAAAAAACTAAGTAAAAGTTGAACTTTTGCCACATCGGCACAAAGTCATTGAGCAGGTTAATGTTTGTGCTCAGCGTTCGCCCGTGATAATTCTACAGGGCCTTTCTTTTCCCAGGCTGGTTTCCTCCAGAGAGAACCGGCAGCTGCTGCAGCTGCTCTCACTGAATGAGAATGTTATTATATTCAGGGTAACAGATGTTACACCTGGAGGTTCATATTTTACTTCCAGAAAAATTTTGCTCCAGAACGAGAACGTTTGTGAAACATCAATAATTGCCCGAAATAGATGTTCAACCTCAAATGTAAGCTGTTTTAGAAAATAGCAACAACAACAACAACAAAAAACAAGCTTTAATTTCACAAAGTTATTGTGATTGATTAAAGCTGGCCATCACTTCAAAAACTTTAAAATTTCACTACCAGACAATGAATGAGTGTTGAGATACATGGGGTTCAAATCTGACATAATTTGCATGAAAGATCACTCTTTATTTTTTAATTAAGTATAACTCGATCTTAAGTTCTAATGATAATTAGAATGAGAGTTAACCATATTTTTACCTTTAATTGGTTTATTCCTCAGTGTGACTGAGGTCCTGAAACTTTTCCACTTTCCTCTAGTCAGGGGATCAGTCTTTCTTTAGCTACACCGTCAAAAGAAAGAAGAGTAGAAATATACTGATTAAAATGAATCCTGCAGCATCAGATGATGTTATCTATCTGAAGTCTTTGATGAACATTGAAAGTGAGATGCACTCCATGTACGGGTTACATTCAATATACTTCATTCTGCAGCTACATACTCGACGTCCACTGTATGCTTGCTCTGGGGCTTGGTTCTTGGAACAGAGTGGTGTTGGAGATGAGCACCACTGGAAAGCAGGCTCTGAGAAGGTTAGATCTCTGAAGGCAATGAGGATGGACCTTCACATACAGAGGGCAGTCATGGACACTGCAGCCCATGGGAAGGAGCCATGACCTCGGGCAAGGCAGCCAGCCACTCTCTGGAAGCTGAATGAAGAAATCTTTCAGCCCTCGATGGGGCGTCCGATCAGCAGAGTTGACCCAATTTCTTGCCTCAGAGAATCTAGACTTATTCATATAACATACACTACACCCAAGCTTACTTGTGGTCCTGATTTTGATTTCTAATTCTTTTAATGAAGAAACTGGTAAGATTCCTAAAATATAAGTCTTTGATCAGTTTTGCTTGGAATCACTTTTCTCATAGGTCTTCCATTGTCAGGTAGCAATGAGTAATATCTTCACATATGAACTCTAAAAACTGTGGATTCAGCTGTAGCCTTAACACATTTTCTTCAACTGCTCGTCAGGAAAAGAATGTGCTACAATACGTGTTGCATCTCACAGAGGCACAGGAAAATTTATGTACGTAATGGAGTATTCATAAAAATTTCGAGATGAGGAGTAAGTACCATTATGATGTTCCATTTAGAAGTGTGTTAATAAAAATGATTTAAATATAATGTCGTAAAGAATGGCATTACACAAAGTTATCTGAAGCAGACACTCGGTATTAATTTGAGGAGACTCGTGTGGATTTGCCTACATCAGTTACCACGTGTAATTTTAAATGACCGTTTAACTTTACTGTGGATTTAACTCCTTTTGGTCCAAGATGGGATTAAAGGTTGTTCTAATATGATCTAAGTGGGGATGTTTAAAACTGCTTGTAACTGCATTTGATTCTGCAGTTGTATTACAAAAAGTCACCCTTTAGGAGGCCTGACCTCCAGGATGTATTTTCCATGCTCAAAGGAACAGGAGAAAATAGAGGTTTTTAATGCAGCTATTCAGAAACGAACAGAGCATTTTAGACCTCAGAAAATATGTTCCCTCTGAGAGGCGTATGTTCAGGGAAATAGCTGAAGACTGGTTAGTGTGTGGATCCCTTGGTTAGTAGCCTCAGCACCTTGTCCCGTCAGATGACTTAAGGGCATTAAACCACACCATGCTGTAGAGTCAAATGAGTAGTGGATTCCTTTTCTGAGACCACTCCTCATGGAGACTCGTGGTCTGGGATTTATTTCATTGGGAGCTCAGGCCATGAAGGTAGTATACCAGAAAGATTATCACCAACATGTTCCTCATTACACTAAATGAATCAAAAAGCGAAGAGGCCAGAAGACCTGAAAAAAAATTCCATCAGCAATTTTCAAATTTTGAAGCACATTTTATCAAACAAACCTCTGGTATGATGGATGGTTCTCGTAGTGTGATTGGGAGTACTTAGCACCTGGAAAAGCAAAGTTACTCTATATCTTCGATATCTATTGACATTAGAAGATACTCATGTCACGTAGTAAATACTTAATGTAGGTAAAATACATAAATGCTACTGAACAAGTATCACAACCTTCCAGAGTATAATATATTCTTGGTTCTAAATAGTGGCAGAGAAGGAGATAGTTTGTATAATATTTTCTGTTCTCTCCAAAAAAGACTTCACCCAAACTAGCTCATAACATGCAGTGTGAACCAAAATGACCCACATGAGTTGTGTCTCTACACAGGGGGAGACGTGTATGAATGAAGGCTGTATCACTCTCGTGAAATCCACAACAGATTACTCTTGTCAAACAACATAAAGTCAGAGGAAGTCACTGAAGGGGCTTAACTGTTTTGCTATCTACTCTGTAGGAAAACATTTTTAACTCAATTCAGTTTGACAAAAATTTAAGTCTACTTCATTTTTATTTATCAGCATGCCGTGTGCCTGGCTTCTTCCTTTGGGCTACCTGCTGAGTGTGTCTTAATGAAAGAGCTGATGTCATCCAAGATCAGTGTGGAAGCATCTCCAAGGATTTAGAGAAGTGAAGAGTCCAGCAGTGTCAGTCCAGCAGCAGTGAGAGTGGAGCCACCAGCAGTGTCTCCGTACGTCATCAAGCGGGCTGAAGTTCTCCGACCTCAACTTGATTTAGTCTGAAGACAGTACCAAGACAGTTGTCCATTGGTGTACTTATAGCTCTTTCTAATGAGGAACCTCAAGAAATAGGGTACCTAAGTACGCTTCATTCCTTAGCAGAATAGTTGCACTTAGGAAAACTTCAGGGATCAAGAAGAAGAAGGATTTCTGGCTTAATTTGAACAAGAAGCCAAGCACTGTTGGTCTTGGAATTTCTTCCATCAGGCGGATGGATTTTGATTGACCAGTGGTGTTTGTTGTTGATTTTTTTTTTATTCTGTATTTTAAAATTTAATTAGTTGCTACAGTTGAAAGTTGGGAAATTTCTCATCCTATTTCATAAAAAACTAGATTTCTGACTTAGGTGTAAAAACACTGAATTAGCATCACCACATTATATAATCAGAGGGTGCTGTTCCTTCGGAAAGGATATGTTTCTTGGTTTAACTTGTTCCTCAAACTTTTACTCACATTTGCAACACAGACTCAACAAGGCTCTTGGGTCTGCTATTGTGTGGAGATTACCCCATCTCCTTGTTGTTACAATCAGCTGCTTCCTTCATTTGTTCCCTGCCTACATCCTTAATGTATGTGAGTCAACTCCAGGTCTAAACTAAGAAAATCTGGCACGAATACTTCTAATGTCAACTTTGAAATGAACAGAAATAGAAATATCTTTGCAGACTGGGACTAATACCAATTTTACAGCCCAACCTTGAATGAAAATCAGAATGTGTTTGAGCCCATGAGAGGATAGAGTTTTTTGGCAGTTTAAGCAAATCTGTGAAACTAATGGTTGAAATTGACTTACTTACTATGGATTTTCCCACCAGGAATGAATGTTCTTTTAGAGATTTAAAAATATGCATAATAAGGATTAACTTTTATAATTTGATTTAGATTTTCGTATATTCCCATATGTTTGGCAGGTAGGCAAGCAAGATTGATTGTATTTTGCTTTTTTTTTTTGTAATATGGAAGTAATGGTAATTATTTAAATTTTTCTTAAATCATATTTTTAAATAATATATGATCATTCTGGGTCTTATTAAATAATTTCTCTCAGAATAATACTGATATAACATAGAAGATATAGGAGTAAGTCTTTTCTAGAACATCAACTTTGTATATACATAATTTATTTTTTACTTTGCAAATTATTCATTGGTAAATTTACAGTTTATATGGAAAAGAATTACAAGGTAAGTAATTTTCCAACATAGGCTTAAATACCTTGCTTTATTTTATATCTACTAAATTTGTCTCCAACATTTATTTGATCCATTATATGATATAGCAACAAAGAACTAGAAAATATATAGGTAATAATGCAAAATGAAATATTGACAAAATTAAAGAGAATATTTTTATTCTTTAAGATTAAATACTATTCAAACTAAAATGCTTTGTTTTTGCTCTGTTAAAAACATTTTATAAATGTGTGTAACTATATGAATATATATTTTTTATTCATGTCAGTTTTTAGAGATACTTTATTAAATGATGCTTTTTATTGAAGTATAGTTGATTTTCAATGTTGTGTTATTTTCTGATGTACAGCAAAGTGATTCATATGTATATATATTTTTTTCCAGATTCTTTTCCATTATAGTTTTTTACAAGATGTTGAAAAATGTTCCCTGTGGGATTGCAGGATCATACGGTAAGTCTATTTTTAGTTTTCTTAAGGAACCTCCATAGTGTTTTCCATAGTGGCTGCACCAATTTACCTTCCCACCAACAGTGTAGGAGGATCCTTTTCTCCACACTCTCTCTACAATTTATTGACTTTTTAATGATGGCCATTCTGACTAGTGTGAGGTGATACCTCATTGCAGTTTTGATTTGCATTTCTCTGATAATTAGCAATGTTGATCATATTTTCATGTGCCTATTGGCAATCTGTATGTCTTCTTTGGAGAAATGTCTATTTAGGTCTTCTGCCCATTTTTTATTTTTGAGTTGTTTGTTTGTTTGCTTTTTTGTTGTTGTTGCTGTTGAGTTGTATGAACTGTTTGTATATTCTGGAAATCAATCCCTTGTTGTTTGCATTGTTTGCAAATCTTTGCCCCAGTCTATAGATTTATCTTTTCATTTTGCTTATGGTTTCCTTTGCTGTGCAAAAGCTCAAGTTTTATTAGGTTCCATTGGTTTAGTTTTGCTTTTATTTCTATTGCCTTGAGAGACTACTCTGAGTCAACATTACTATGAAATATGTAAATAACACCTTTTGAGATTTAAAATAAAGAGTATTCTAATCCATTTGCAGTTTTTGGTGAATGTTTGAAGCTAAATAAACTTCTAGCTTAAACTTACACTTGGATCAATATTTATATTATCTGAAGCAAAAAATGTAGTATAGATTACTTGAAGAGTATAAAGCATATCAACATACCTTTTCCTTTAAGAAAATATGACGAATGTTGGTACTACTGTTTTATATAATGCACTTAGGAGGAAATCAAACATTTCTTACTATAAAATGGACACATCTCAAACATACCAATAAATAACTATTATTCACTGAACACATATCACTCCAATTTTCAATTATGATAGGTCTAATTTATATTTTACCTCTCCTTAAAAGCTGATAGCAAGAGTTACATACAAATAAGAAATAAACCACCCTACCCTTTGTAAGGTGCAGGTAATTTTGTGGAGAGAAGATAGGGAAATTCTGTTTACTTTGGAGATCAAAGTAAGAAAGAATTGAAATGGGAATCCTCATAGAGAATGCTAAGAAGTCAGACTTTAAAGGGTCATGGTCTATCCTTTGTTTGCAGTATCTAAGAAAACCTTAAAAAAAAAAAACCAAAAACTCATTTGCAAGCATGATTTCACATGTACGTTGGGAATCATACCATATATTATTTTTATACCAAATAACTAAAAACTAGCCTAAAATTCTTTGAAGATTTGATAACAATATTCTGAAGGGAAAGTATAAGTACAAAAGAAACAATTAAAATGATTTTTTTAAGTGATAAATTGCTAAAGAAACAGAGCTTATGGAAAGAAACACATTTTAACAAGATGTCCATGAGATACTTGCTAAAATGTTTAATGGTAAAGTGTACTGATGTCTGCAATTTATTTGTGATGCGTAAACAAGCCAAAGTGGACTAAAGGATGGATAAAATAGACATGGTAAAGCAAACATTGTAAAATAATAATTATAAAACCCCGTTGGTCTGTTCATGGATATTGTAAAATTCCTTCACTTTTATGTGTTTGAAAAATTTTATAATAAAATGATGGAAAGAAAGATTTTACTACTTTCTAATTATATGACAGAATTATTGAAAGGTTATGCATAAAAGAGTAGAGGGTAAAAATAATGGCCTGTTTATGCCATGACCAGAAATAAATCCTATGTCTGAACACAACCTTTCCTGAGAATATTAGACCCCTATTCACTGGGACATTTTCCATTATGCTGGACTTGACTAATTCACAAACTAAATACCAGTTTAAATAAGGAATTTGCAGAAGAGAACAAGAAAACTAATGTTACCAGCACAAGAAGGGAAATATTATTGAAATCCACTGCAACATTTTCTGCAACATACTGAGCAGCATATTGAACAGCAGATAATCCTTGTCCATAACACTTGTGCAAAGTTGCTATTGTTGAAATTTTCTGTGTATTTATATATCTGGGAAGATATCAAATTAGTTTGAAGCATGTCATGCTAAAGAGAAATAAAAGAACTGCTCTGAAGACCAACTTTTAACAGGCAGAAGTATTGCAATTAATGTACAGCCTACACAAGTAATTTACCCTAGTCTCTCACATAAGTGAAGGCAAGGATATGTGAACCTTATTGTAAAATGGCATATGTGTCATTGATGTTGAGTTTAAAGGACAAATTGAGTAAAAAATTATCTTTTGTCAATGTTCTTAAATCAAATCTAGATCTGCTGTCACTGCCCAATCTCCCTGACCATTCTCTCTGGACCAGGATATTATAGATTTGTCCAGTGGGAATCTTGAGTGCCATTCCCCTTAAGCACTGAGTCCCAGTGAACCACCTTGGAAGCTGGTGTTCTAACTTCAGAACTGATCTTTTGCTGATACCTGCTCCACTACTCTCATTTTGATCAGCATAAGACTCCAAACCCTTAACAGTGCCCACAAATCTCGGCAAGTTGTTTGTTGCTCCATGTTTCTCCCATGTATTCAAACTCAGAATTTTTGCTTCTCAGCAACATTGGGTGAAAAAAAAAAAAACAGTGATAATTAAATTGAGAATTCCCGATGGTTGTTGGCATCATGATTTCTTCTTTATCTTCTAAGTTTGGTGGAAGAGGTCTGTAAGTCATCCAGCTGGGCTCTAGCACTCTTGGCACTGTCAGAACCCTTCATTGTGATTCACCATAAGATGCAGTTGGATGCTCCGTCCTTAAAGACACACTTTAGGGAGCAGAGATTCCACTGTAGGACCTGAACGGGGCATATAATACGAGAGCTTTGCTTAAAGTCTGTCATGTTAAGTTTAGTGCTGCTTTAAGTAATAGATAATTCTCAATATTTCTAATGACTTACAAAGAATCTCTACCAGCGGAATCAAGTTTCTAAGAAAAAAAAAAATTGATCTAAGGTTAAGGTGTTTCAGCCAAAAATAAAACAAGATCAATAGATTGCATAAAAGTCCGATCTCACCGCCTATGACATTTTTATAGCCTTATATTTTCCCCAATTATTAATAAACTTAAAAGCCAAATGATTTAGGGTTTGTTCATTGTAAGTCAAATAAGATCATATTTAATTGGAAATTCAAGCTATTTAGCAAAAAATATTTAAGATCTTTATAAAAATATTTGAAGAATCTCACATTTTATCCAGTGTTTTTTTTTTCCTACCAGGATCCCAGGGTTGAATAAAAATAAATATTTCAGACATATTTTAAAATAGTAAACACTATTTAACAAATGCACCATTTACCATTATGACATTCAGTCTAATATTCAAACATACAAGTTTTCGAGGAGAAATATTAACAGATTTACTTTCATTTTTAACTAAACCAGAAAATGCCTACAGTTAAAGACAAACCACCCTCCTACCGGCTGCACGCGAGATAGTTGGCAGTAATCTTTTCTGTTATCAACATGCCACAGATTTACTTTTCATTTACAAAAATGTACTCAGTGCCTCTGGGCACATCAACAAAACAGCAAACAAAGACAAATAAATGTTTATTTTTAGTCAAAGAAAAAGGCATCAAATTTCAACTTTTTGGCACATTTGACTAAAAATAAGTCCTCTTAATTTAAGCTGTCAATAGGAGGAGAAAGAATCTCCTTTCATACTGAAGAAAAAAGCAGAAAGCTTCTACTCAGTGACTGGAAGTTAGTTGGCATTGAATATATGTAGGTTGAATGAATGGATGAGTAAAAAATATACCAGTAATAAACCCCTAGTAAAGGAAGTAATTTGTTATAAACACAGTGAAAGCCTCACACTCTAATAGCAAATCATCTGACAAATTTTTTATTCGCCCTGAGAAACATTTTATGTCTCAAATGGCGTGATCAGGAAGAGGAACTGACAACATCTGGACTTCACTATCATTAATAGGAAGGAACCATTGAAGGAGATAAAGTGTGCAGATTTTGGAGAAAATGCCTCTTGAAATAAATAGGGAAAGACTGCTAGAATGTAAGAGAAACGTGATTTTAAAGACAGAGGGAAGCACCTTGCTTGACAGAACTAACGAACAAATTCTGCTCAAGAGTGCTGAAAATCTCAAAAAATATCATTCCTGGGAAACAGTTGGGAAGAAGCAGAGAGGCAGACACAGAACACGGTGTGAACGATCAGGAAAGTGGCTGGTGGACAGCACAGCCGTAGTTCCTGGTTCTCACGCCTCCTCCAATGCCCAGAGCCCAGCACAGCCTGAACGGTGTAGGTGACCAGTAAGGATGCTTGAAGGGACCACTGAGAGGACGACGATGAGTCCTGCCAAGAACCATGGTTGACCTCTCATGTGTCCTGACTTTCTACTTCAGTTTGCCATTCTTTGATCATTTTGCAATTCAACAGTCACTCCACTAGAGAGAAAAAGAAGAAAAAAAAAAGAAGCTTAAATCAGTTATTATGGCTGATGGTAAGTGCTTATTCGAACATCTAGAGAGATTTTAGGACCAACTAAATATCCGAAAGTACCATGTCTAATATATTCAATGTATTCAACTCCTGTTTCATCACTATACAATAAGGTTTATGTTAGTTATAATTACAAAACTTAGAAGTACAGCGGTAGAGCGAGCCAAATGAACACTTGCAGAAAAGCCTCCTCAACGAATTCCTAGTAACCAATTATCCAACCGTGATTTACTTAAAAATCATCTTTTTTTTTTCTGTACGTACTATCATCCCTTTTACCTGCTACTACAGGGGTCAAAGGGAACACATGATGCAACATGTAATCTAACGAGAATTGTTTCAACAAATTATTTATTTAAAGGAAAACTGGGTCCTTGTCACTGCACGTTGGGAGACACCAAAAAGCCGTAGTGTCCCCTACACCTGTAGATATTACTACTCTATTATGAAAATAGGGCCTACCCATGTGCTTAAGGAAAAGAAAAAAAAAACTATGAGACTGTAAGGAAAAAATAATTAGATGGAGTATAGGTACTACATGTACTCAAAGATATAAAAGGAGGAATATTTGTTTGGGAGAATGTAAGGAATATTTAATCCATTATAAAAGTATTTTATATTGATGGTCAATATCCTGGTGAGTAGTGAGACGTCAAGATATCTAAAAACAGATTGAAACCCTTGTACAGAATTTCATGCGACAAGAAAAAAAAACAAAAACGGCTGAACATCTGCTTTTTTAAAAAAAATCTCAACCCCTAAAAAGATTAGGTATCCTTTAGTCATGGACGAACACTTACAATGTTGAAAGTAACTCACCGTTTAAACTCACACAGATTAATGGATAGTTGAATGTTAATTTGTCAATTTCTCAAAAGGGAACATCTTTCTAGAGAGCAGAATTCTATGTATCGTCTCTCTAGGATCCCCTTTATGAGATAAGTTACATGGAACATTAAGTTAGCCATTGGAGGTTCCGTGGTGAGTAGAGAATGAATGTGAAAGCGAGTAAGAAAGAAAGGTAGATGGAAGGAAGGAAGAGACAATGAACAGAAGGATGGAAGAGGAAAGAAAATGAAAAAGAAAAGAGAAAATAAGGAAACAGTCTTGAGTGATGCTTTGCAGTCTTGAAAACCGCTTGGACTATCTCCACATCGAAAGAAGGAGCATCTCTTTAGTGCCTGGATGACACACGCTGCCAAATTAATCTTGCGCTCTTCCTCAGAAAACACTCCGCACAGTGACAACTTCTGGTTGCCCGATCCACACTTGAGTGTTCTAACTCCTGTTTTAGTTTTCCATTGCTGCTATAACAAACTATCACAGATTTGGTGGTTAAAATAATACAAATGTATAATTTTATATTTCTGTAGGTTAGAAGTCTGAAATGCATCTTCCTGGGGTTAAAATCCAGGTGTCCGCAAGGCTGAATTCCTTTCCAGAGACTCTAGGAGAGGATTCAGTTCTTTGCCTTTTCCACCTTCTAGAGGCCACTTCGTTATTTTGGCTTCTGGTCCCATTCCTCCACCTTCAAAATCAGGAGCAGTAGGTCAAAGCCTTCTCATGGTGGAACACTCTGACCTCCTCTTTTGCCTCCTCCTCCCATTTTTAAGGACTCTTGTGGTTGCATTGGGCTCACTGGATAATTCAGGATAATCTTCCCATCATAAAGTCAGCTGATCAGCAACTTTAATTCCACCTACAACCTTAATGCCCTATTGTCATGTAATATTACATATTCATAGGCACCAGGATCTGTACCTTGGCCCCTTTGGAAGAGGGGATATTATTCTGTTTACCCCACTTACCTTCTGTGATATATTCACCTTTGGTAATATTACTCATCAAGCTTCAGTCTAGATGGTCTTCCTATTAGTTAAAAAGATATTTTGTTTATCAGATTATGTGATTAATTTGTTCAATCTTGGTACAGCTCTGTTTTCTCAACAGCTATAATCCACAGAAAAAATTCCCCAAATATCTAATACTGTAACAATAATCACTAGAATCAATTATTGGGTAGAAATTATCATTTTTATCTAATATTTTTACAATACACAAATAAATGATGTCTCATAATATTAATTTCTACTATCATAGGATTTAAATAGTTTTCAAGGCCAGCTGAATATCAAAATTTATATACTTTCCTTCTTCATAACACATAACTTCTACATAGTTCCAAATATGTTGTCTCATATTTAGACTCAACAAAAAATGTATCTGCTTTTTATCAGTTGCTCTGGCATCCCTAATTCAAATATCCAAAAATATAAAGAAAAATAAAGGTCCAAAAACAGCCCTACAATTTGGTGTAGGATAAGGTTAGTATATATTGACCATAATATACGGAATCAGGTTTTCGTTATGTGTTTGCTATTAAGCTTTTCATTACCATCTGGCAGTTCTGAATGTAACAGTTGAGATAACATCATAAATGGTCATTGTAAAAAGAACTTAATGTTTTCCTGATCCAAATTATACCTTTTGTTGGACAGAATTGAGAACCATTTTTTAAAGTTTCTAAAACATGCATGTGGTCATAATATAGCTAACGTATATTTCATAGGAGTGCTGAGCTTCCAAAGTTGGATTCCCCTCAAAGTACTCTCATTTTCAATTATAAAAATAAATGATCCAAACTAAAAAGCTTTTGCATAAGGAAGGAAACTATCAAGAAAACAAAAAGGCCATCTCCCAAATGGAAGAAGATATTTGAAAATGATATATACAGTAAGGGGTTAATATTCTAAGCATACAAAGAACTCACCATCAAGGAAACAACCCAATTAAAAAATGGGCAGAGGATCTGAATAAACATTTTTCCAAGGAAGGCAATCAGATAGCAAACAGGCACATGAAAATATGTTCAACATCACTAATTAAAAGAGAAATGCAGATCAAAACAATGAGAATGTCACCTCACACCTGTCAGAATGGCTGTCATCAAAAGACAACAAATAACAAGTGTTGGCAAAAATGTGGAGAAAAGGGAATCCTCATGGACTGTTTGTGAGAATGTAAATCGGTCCAGCCCCTCTGGAAAACAACGTGGAGATCCCCTAACAAATTTAAAAGAAAACTACCATATGATCCAGCAATACCACTCCAGGGTATTTATCCAAAAATCCCAAAACCCTAATTAGAAAAGATATAGGTACCCCAAGATAAGCAACCCAAATGCTCATCAAAAGATGAACGGATAAAGAAGTTGTGATACACACACACACACACACACATATAGTAAGTATATATGGAATATTACTCAACCATACAAAAAATGAAATCTTACCATTTGTGACAACATGGATGGACCTAGAAGGTATTATGCTAAGTGAAATAAGTCAGACAGAGAAAGACAAATACAGTCTGGTTTCTATTATATGTAGAATCTGAGAAACAGAAGAAATGAACAAATATAACAAAACAGACTGATAGATATGGAGGACAAAGAAGTGTTTGCCCTCTGTAGGGGAGGGAGTAGGGGGAGTAAAGAAAGAAGTGAGGGAGATTAAGAGGTACAAACTTCTAACTGCAAAATAAATGAGTTACAGGTATGAAATATACAGTGTGGAGAATATTGTCAATAATGATGTAATATCTTTGCATGGTGACAAATGGTAACTAGAGTTATTGTGATGATCAGTTTGAAATGTATAGAAATAATCAGATCACTATGTTGTGTAACAGGAACTAACATAGGGTGGTAGGTCAACTATACTTCAAACACAGACAAATAAAAACAAACAAACAGATTCATAGAAAAAGAAATCAGATTTGCAGTTACCAGAGGTGGGGAGTCGGGGAGAGGGGGAATTGGAAAACAGACAGTCAAAAAGTACAAACTTCCAGTTACAGGATAAATAAGTACTAGGGATGTAATGTTCAACATGATAAAAATAGTTAATTAACACTGCTGGACGGTATATGTGAAACTTGTTAGGAGAATGAATCCTAGGAGTTCTTCAAAAAAGAAAGAAAAGAAAAAATTTCTTTCCTTAATTTTGTACCTATAGAAGATGATGGTTCACTAAACTTATTAGGATAATCACTTCATGATGTATGTAAGTCAAACCATTATGCTGGTACACGTTGAACCTATATAGTGTTGTGTATAAATTATATCTCAGTAAAACTGGAAGGAAAATAAAATACAGAAAAATTAAATTAAATTAAATTAACGTGGCCTTGGAAGGAAATAAAAAGTAAAATAAACAATTCATAGAGTGTAACTAATTTTAAAAGGTCAGACAAATAATAATATTTCAATTCAGAAAGAACTTTAAGTTACTGAGAACTATCTTCCCCAACTAACTCTATTAACTGTAATTGTTTAAATTATATGGTACAGTAAGAAAAATGCAGCCACAGTGATTCTATCCCAATACATTCACATGTTACATCAGTACCTGTTTGGGCCAACCAAAAGAAATCCGGAGAGAATTTGTTCCATAGTTATAGATAGCTAATACATGCAGTGTGTCCACAAACAAACTTCTTAATTTCTCAAGTCTTCAGTGTTCACAGCTATAAACTAGCAATAATAAGAAGAGCTACCCCATCTATGAAAAGCCCTTTTGCGTTTAGTAAATATGCCATGAATAATAGTGAACATTAAGTTTAGCAGTGGCAACGAATGATTCACATCTTCTCTGACTGAATTCTTAAAACAAATTGAAATAAGGCAGAATAAGGCAGAGGTAGAAAAAAAAATATTGCACTAATATGGATAAAGCTGAGTCTGAAGGATTATGGCTTATATCTATAGGCAAGTAGACTTAAAAATGCTGAATCTCAGTTTTGGGCACAATTTTGCCGCTGGTAACAGCAGCACCAAATCTAGAAAGCCCTCCCCATCTGAGAGGCCAACTTCTGTAAGATTTGTGGCATGATGAAACAAAGAAGTCTATGTGTTGTCTGTGCACAGAATTGCCAAGAGGAAGAGAGAAGAGAGGATGGGGTTGATCTAGGTACCACCAATCAGGTACAGTCACTCCAGCGAAGGAGTAGAGCTCACGAGAAGACAGAAGACGAGGAGGGGCCACAAGTGTTGTGCTGATGAACATCCTTCCATGGAAACACCAAGAATAGCTAGTAGCAGCTGTGGGATGTAGAGGCAGCAGTAATAGTGGTGGAAGTGGTGCAGGTCACATTACTATCTAGTTCCCGGGATTGGTAAACCTGTCAGTGGAAATGAGGATCTCGGTGTTTTTGTAGACAAACCATACTAAACATGAATAGCATTTCCTATTTCCCCTTGACAAATTCCACACAGATTAAGAAACTTCAGGACTGTAATTTGAATTAGCATGTAGATCTGCCTACAAAGTATAGTCAATGAACATCAAACCAATAAATACTTATTATAAAATATTTATTACAATAAGTTCATTGCCTCTGGCTTCACTAACAGGATCAAATTTCTTCTAGGTTTTTTTGTTTTTGTTTTTTTTTCCAGTGGAGGTACTGGGGATTGAATCCAGGACCTCGTGCATGCTAAGTACACACTCTACCATACTGAGCTATACCCTCTGAGAATGAAATTTCTGAGATTAGCAGATGCTCAGTAACAGAAGTAAATCATGTTGCGTGTAACGTATTGTCATCCCACGGAGACCTGCCTAGGTAGCCAGCCAGGGATCCCCTGAAACACGTCCTTCAAGTTGCAGTAAATGTTGATAAGCCACGTAAATCAGTTGGATTAGTTTGAAAGTACTTATCCGAGCTATCATCATCTTTAATTCATATATTTGCTTTGTTCCACTTAAATGATTTACCTTAACTGGTCTTAGGCTTAAACAGTATCCCTGGTGACAGAAAAAACAGAGAGAAGTTGCCAGGAAATTAATATAATACCAAATTGACCACAACATAGACATTCAAGGTCATGTAAATACTAGAAAATTGTTGGAGAATTGTACCCAGACAATAGCAATTAACTAGTATCAGTCAGAGAGTAATAATGTGTTCCACAGAAGTCAGTCCCATGTGTGCAGATGCTTGAAAGTTTTTTTTCCATCCAGAATATCAGTATGATCATTGACTTAAAGATTAATTGTTTAACACCTTGAATAAAGGTCTATAAATGCTTATATTTTTGTGAATTTTGAAATGAAAATTTATTATTAATAGTGATGATAGAAATGCAAGCAAAGTCTCAATCTGTAGAGTTTGAAAAGAGCAAAAATAACAAAATTTGTAGATTAAAAATACAGAGGTTAGATAAAATGCATCAATACACAGGACGGCTAGCATTTGATTTTGCCATTTATTATGTTTTCTTCCAGTAATGAAATTTTTTTAAAAGTCTCTAATAGATAGAAGCATCTTGAAATTAAGCTTTGTGTTTTCTCCTCTTGGGGTCTCTCATTATCCATAGAATTGTGTAGATTAATATATATGCTTCCTTAGTATGAATTTATCATGGTATAGTTATCTGATTTTTCTTTTCACATGAAAAAGCAAGCTAGTTGTGGTCAAATAAATGCTCTAAAATACGTGAGAAATGTTTATTTTAAAATATTCCCTTTTTAAGAATTTTTGAAGTAACTTACAAAAAAAATATGAGTTAATATGACAGAAGTAGAAATAGACATTCAGACATAAGATAAAAAGTGTGAAGAACTTGAAAAGGTTTTGCAGAGAGCTGCAAAGATGAATAACTTTTGCAAAATAAGGCCAATGGGGAAAATTTCAAAGAGCTGAGAATTTTAACCAGCCTGAGACAAAGAAAGCATAGTTTCTCTCCAACTTGTTTCTCTGACTCCTTCCCTAACTCCCATTCTTAAAGAATTCACTGAAGAAAAAAGCCCCATTGAGTAGAGAACAAAAGGAAAACGTTTGCGATGAGCCATAAAAGGACTTCAATTTGTCTAACCAAGAAAAATCAATCAATTCTGGGGGAGAGGATAGTAAGGAGATGAGTTTGATCTATCAGGAGGAAGACTTGCTCCCTTGAGAAAGTTGGCAGTTGACACTCAGGTAGGAAGCTAGATGTCACCATTTCTAAAGGGATCTGAGCACAAACTTAAATGGTCTAACAAGTTTCAACACCTGAGAAAGATTTGAATGTCAGTTCTGCTCATATTGATACAAGAGCCCAGACTGCACAATTAGTACAGATTGAGACTAGGTGGAGGTGGGGTGGAGCGTTTTTCAATTGCTCTCCAGGAATCTGAATGGATAACTGGAGTTAAAGTATGGAGACACTCTTGACAATGATCAGGTGCATTAAGAATCTGATTGAGAGAAAGATAAGACAGATGACTGTGATTAAGGTGGACTGAAGGCCCATCACTACAGAATATCAGATATCCTACCTTTTAATAAAAGACTCCTAAGTTCACTTACTCTGGGCTTCCAGTGTTGGGAACTTAGCAGGGCTGCACATAAAGAAGGCAGCTTTTTAGCATTAGTAGAGGGGGAGGGGCAGAGTTTGACACAGAGTCACATCAGGAAATTCTCATCCATCCTCTGAATAACTGTGTCCCAGGACTTTATAAAACATCAGACTAATTCGTCATGTCCTCTTTCTAACATGGTGGGAACTAGAGTTCAGAATCATGGCAACATAACTATAATGAAACAACCTGTCTTTCTTTTTGTCTAGTATACACTTCTTCAAACAAGATAGGGGAATCGTAATGAATGCATCCAAAAGCAGTTCCAAATTAATCATAGTTAACCAGAAACTATATTAACTACTACATTACTTCTAATTTGGTAGAGAGTTTACAGTAAAAAAAAATAATAATTATTAGTCAAGGTTGAAGAGACTTGAAGGGTCCTTTGATGGGCTTTGAAATAGATACTTCATTTAAACTACTAAAGGAAGCCAACTGCATCAAACTTTTCAATTTTGCTTTTGTGACCTAATATAGAATACAGTTCATTATAATTTAATTAATTTAATTTATGGTATATAGAATATAAGACATTATTATCCTCTTTATCAATTTAAAAAAGGATTTCTTTATCACATTTTCCATGGCAATTCTGTTGATGGAGAGACATGATATATCCTATGGCTATCATTTTCTCCCTGTGGAATAAATTGAAATTCTTTTTTCAAATATAAATTCTAAAATGCACAATTTATTCATTTAAATGAGTGCACATACCTGAGATTAAATATCTATATATATATATCTGGGATGAATCATTCATTAAAATTCAATGGACTAACTTGATTTAAGAACTAAAGAACAGACTGCACTTCATCCTGTTACAATGTTTACAGAGTGTTTTTTAAAAACTGAATAGCATCTGTTGAGTGATTATGAGGCTTTTTGAATCTTTCCTAAGATTTATAGCAAAAAATATATTAAATGCAGTATATTTTACTTTTGTGGAAGTTTTTTGGCAGTATGTATCCATAGGCAAGTAGGTAGGAGGTACATTATAAGCTTCTGCAAAGATGAGTTTGTCAGTGTTCTTGGTCTCAAACAACAGAAAATGATGTAGGTTACCAGGACTAGGGAAGGAGATGATTGGAAAGCTACTAGAAGGAAGACAGAGTCAACTAGAACACCAGAGAATTCTGCTTGCAAGCGAGACTTCCACAGTGTGAGTGTGGTTACTACTGTAATATAGTACAATCTACCCTCTGTGTGTGTCACTGAACCAGAGTTAACATGTCAGGGGGTCGTGTTGAACTGACTCAGTTGGGTAACTGGCCATCACTCCACGTGCCAGGAATTACAGAAACCAGTGCACATCCTTCCAATCTGGAGTGTAAGCTAGAATCTTGCCTGTCACCAGACTAACACAGCTTATGTCTCCAACTTTGCAAGGAATCTCAGATGCCAAACTGCCCCTTCCAAAATAAATATGGCTACTGACGTCTGTGAAGTCAAAACTGTAAAGGAATGTGAAGTACAAGTAGATGGATACTAAATATTTATAAAGAAATGCATGATATTCTTCAACAGGGTCTCATAATAAGGCCAACTTTACAATATATTTTTGCAATGTACACAAAGGTTTATAATAAAGTGTATTAAATAATGTGTTCCTGTCTTTCTGTATTTTTATATTTTATTTTTGTTTTTTATATTTTATTAACTCTAGGTCATATAGGTACTTTTGGGTCCTGCATCACTTATTGGATACATCTGAATGTCTCTTTGGGACCATTATTATTTCTGTGTTTTATTTTAATAATTATATGATGGCTAAAGTAAAAAAATATACAACAAGGTGTTATAAATAAATTCTATGCTGTGATTTTAGGTTTGGGCAGCATTAGATGATTAAAATATTTAAACTTTGAAAACTACCTGGCATTATCTGAAAAGAAGTATTTAAATCAGTAAAATTCTCTTTGGAGCTTGATTTAATGTTCATACTACCTTCAGAATGATTTTCTTTCTATAGAAGCCCCATTTTCTGAGTGAGAAGTGGTATAAAGGGAACAACGTGAATCTTACAGCAACACAGAAATAAAGGCATTGTCTTACAAATGATAAATGCTGGAGAGGCTGTGGAGAAAAGGGAACCCTCCTACACTGTTGGTGGGAATGCAGTTTGGTGCAGCCATTATGGAAAACAGTATGGAGGTTTCTCAAAATACTAAAAATAGACTTATCATATGACCAGCATCCTACTGCTGGGCATATTGAGGGAACCCTAATTCAAAAAGACACCTGCACCCCAATGTTCATATCAGCACTATTCACAATAACCAAGACATGGAAACAACCTAAATGTCCATTGACAGATGACTGGATAAAGAAATTGAAGTTGTAGTATATTTATACAATGGACTATTACTCAGCCATAAAAAATGATAAAATAATGCCCTTTGCAGCAACATGGATGGCCCTGGATAATGTCATTCTAAGTGAAGTAAGCCAGAAAGAGAAAGAAAAATACCATATGATATGTCATATGTGGAATTAGAAAAAAAAAAGACAAATGAATTTATATATAAAACAGAAACAGACTCACAGACATAGAATACAGACTTGCTGCCGGGGGGGAAGAATGTGAAAATGAATATACGTATATTCATGTATGAATGAAGAATTGTGCTGTACTCCAGAAATAGACAAAACATTGTAAACTGACTATACCTCAATTAAAAAAAAAAAGAAAGAAATATATCACCTTAAATTGGCATTGACATTGTATTTACTAATACAGGCAATGTTAAATTTAAACTAACAAATCAACTGCCAGAATTCCTATGACTTAACAAAACAAATGTTTGCTCATGCTACACACTAATGTGGTGATTGTGTGGGACAAAGTGTTGGTCTGTGCTTTCTATAGTTTCTCAAGGGCCAGATTTAGAAGCGCCACCATCCAAGGCTCCATTTTTTGGACTATGCAACTTCTTTACTTGTCATACGAGAGGAAAAGAAAACTGGAGAATTGTGTACTGCTTCAGCCTGGAAATGGCATGCATCATTCTGAAAGCCAATAAATTTGATTTCCTCTCATTTAAAGCATATGTTTAATGCCAACAGAAGGAAGCATTTACTAACATGGATTTTAGCTCTTTAATTACTATCACAACCTATATCTGGATAAGTTTTTTCAACCTGTTAGCAGAGTTTGATGAAATTGTGTACAAGATAAAAAAAGAAAACCTATAGAACACAAAAGAAGGAACACTATTATTGCTTTCAGATAATAATAATTTCATAAATTAAATGTTTTATTTTGTAAGTTATACTAAATATCATAATCTTTTAATAATTTGTTTTAATTCCTTAGCATTTATAATTATACACATCTATCTACAGATGTGTATATCAGGAAAAAATCAATTAGAAAAGAAGCATAATGAATTCAGAATATATATGCACATAGGGGAGGGCATAGCTCAGTGGTAGAGTGCTTGCTTAGCATGCATGCGGTCATGGGTTCAATCCCCAGTACCTCCTGTTAAATAAAATAAAATAATGAGTAAGTAAACTAATCACCTCTTCTGCCCAAAAAAAAATTAAAAAGAAAAATAGAATACATCTACACAAAAAAGTCAAAAATAACATTTTAAAACAGAGGAACGTTACTTAATGGTTCTTTTTTCTTCACTAGCATTTCCACCCTGCCTGTTCCTTTCTAACAATCAAAACTCGAATGTACAGAAAAAGCACGATCTTTCATGGAGAACATAAATGCCTACTGAAAAATGATCAAGATACATTAAAAAATGGGAAAAGACACCCAAATAAATAAGTCAATTAGATATAAATAAATTGACTTCAGCTTAAATAATACTTCCAAATCTAAATGCATGATTAACTAATTGTGTTATATATTAATATACATATATTTTATACATATGCGTGTATATGTATGCATATATATGTATATATTGCATTTATATGTATATGCACTATACATAATGTTCAGAAAGAGAGAGAGATTTTCTAGTCATTGTCTTCCAAATGTTAAAATTCTTTAGAAAATATGTAATTTCTAAAAAGAATCCATTTTAAAAATAGAGGATGGCTAGTGTTTTTAAAAGAAATACCGCCTATTGTGAAAAACACACATGTGAATATTAACACACACATAGTCATGACATCATAGTTCTTGCTTTGAAATTGTTTATAATTTGATATAATCAACAAATAAGATTTACATATAAAAAGGCGTGTGGAAGGAAACTGACTTTATCTCCTAAAAGCACAAACACAGGTATATAAGTGAGTAATTCGAGCATCTTTAATTCCATTTGACTTGAGCACAGATAACTTATGGGAGGTTTGTTTGCCTGTGTTAG
The DNA here is from genome assembly GCF_048564905.1 of Vicugna pacos. Lineage (NCBI taxonomy): Eukaryota > Metazoa > Chordata > Mammalia > Artiodactyla > Camelidae > Vicugna > Vicugna pacos. The sequence continues at coordinate 4,948,482 of NC_132994.1, read as the reverse complement.
AGAAGTTTAAGCTCCACAAAGGAAGCAATGATTCACCAGACTTAAGAGTTAAGCAGAAATCACATGGAGGTTCACGAGCAAGAAAATGTTACGGAGCGAGACGCACGTTAGGAAGATGTATTTGCCGTTTGGTGCAAGACTCGTAACGATCATGGAATGAGTTACTGACTTAGCCCAGGCAAACACAGTGAGGACTTGATCTATTTGATAGCGTTATCAAAGGCAAGGAGACATTGGTTAAGAGAAATGGTCATTAGCAGTATTACCACAGGACAACTGCTGTGTGGGGCTATCTGAATGCATTATTTTTCAAGATTAACTAGCTGAGGGTGCCGGGTACAAGTGGCAGTAATAAGAAAATGAAGTTCTTTAGGTGGGAGATGTGGACAGAAGGGGAGAAGGGAGTAGGGGAGATGATGTGATGGAGTTCAGATTTAAATCAGTCTAGGTGGTGAAGGGGCTTGACCTTATAGAAGATGTTGTTTTGAGAGAACAGAACTTAACAAAGAGAGAGAAGAGACTGTTATGAAACCATAGGGAATGCCATAGTATCTGATATATAAAAAACTCAGTAAGAAACAGACTCACAGACATAGTCTTATGGCTACTGGGGGAAAGGGGGTGGGAAAGGATAAATTTGGGAGTTTGAGACTTGCAAATGTTAACCACTATATATAAAAATAGATTTAAAAAATGTATTCTGTACAGTATCAGGATATATTCAATATCTTATAATAACCTTTAATGGAAAAGATACAAAAGCAAATATATATGTGTGTGTGTGTGTATATATATATGCATGACTGGGACAATATGCTGTACACCAGACATTGACATTGTAATTGACTATACTTCAATTTTTAAAACAGTCAAAAAAAATCAGTAAAGAAGATCCCATAATAAGCAGTTATGGGATCACATTCTGATGTTTCCCATAACTGTGTCACCTGGGGGTGACATATGAGCCTCATTTTCTTAACCTGTAATAATGACCCATTTCCAACCTCAAGGATTAAATATAACAAAGATGCAGAGATCCTAGCAGCGTCACTAGCACAAAATGTCTTGATGTATTGCAGCACAAATGTATTGAAGTTATTGTTGTCATAAGGAGAAACAAGGTATGTTATCATCAAAGCCAGAAAACAAGAAATTGCGGGGAATCATTTAAACACATAAATGTGGGACAGCTGATGACCCGGTGAAGAAGATTTCATTCAAGGAGCAAAAGTGGAAGCCAGATAGCAAGGGGTTACAGAGAAAGCGTTTTCTGAGACCATGGCGGACACACATATAAATTATTCTTTCAAATAGCCAGACAGTGACAGAAGAAAGAGATTGGACTGTAGTGGAAGCATGTAGTAGCTTATTGTTTTTGTTTGTTGTATTTTCCACTCTGCAAGGCAAGGACAGGTTACCTTTCAAACAGTCAGTTGAGAATGTGGTTAGGAAAAGTAGAAACTGGAGAGGGTAGACCGTAGAGAAAGTGGAATTGGATTGAGGACACAGGCTGGAAGACGCTTAGACAGGCAAAAGCAAGGTGTCCTTGGGAGGCAGCATCAATGTCGGCTTCAGACTCGAGTTAGAATCCCTACTCCAACATTACCTTGATGCTGATGAGCTTCACCAACCCACGTGACTTCTCTGGGCCAAACGTTCTCATCCGTCAGACGGTAGGAGGATGCTAACATCCACGACTATTTTGAGTTCTATGATTAGAGAAGGCTTTCAACAAATGTGAGTTTCTCCCCTACCTTCCCTAACCTTCTAGAGAAGTGGACTATTAGAGATTAAGGAAGCTGAGAAATGGCCTTCATCTGTTAGCGAAAGTAAATCTGGGTATATAAGGTGAGTGGGGAGGGCTCCGGACCATTTTTGAGGGGAATGTAGTGGAGAAGGCAAAAAGAGAAGAAAAAATAATTGGCCAGATTTTGTGAAAGTATAGCAGAGATTGGAAAACTCGTGGATTTACTGAGACCATTGCTTACTAAACACAACCCTGGGTTCTGTCTTATTAATGTCATCTTACTACTTTAAATAGACTGCTGGTTCCCTGAAGAATGAATAATGCATAGAAGCCTGAAGTAGCCTGGACCCTGGGAGAAGCCTGCTCAGAGTGTACATAACCAAACCGCACACTGCTTTCTGTGCGCTGTTACACATCGGCCCTGCGATAAACCCTCAGGGATTTGAGTTTTATTTCAGATCGTGAGTTTTAAATCATTCAACATTTCTCAAGAGAGCATGTGGCTTTCTCTCTGGCCAATGAGTCAGTTACACACTTAGGGCTGGTTGACAGCACTTTGGGTTTGAGCGTGAGAGATGAGTGCTGTTTGGAGAGAAAAGATGACACATTTTCGTTCTACAGTGCTTAAAAACCTTAGCTTGCCGGGGTTGGGGTGGGGTGGGTGTTATTCAGGCATCTGAGATTGAATGTAAGAGGAAGATTACCGACATTTAATGAGGAGACGGAAGGCAGCCTATGAAGGCAAAGTTTGTTCTCTGAGCTCCTTATGCCCCAAATTGTGTCATTAATATTAACCACGGTCTGCGAACCTCCACGGACAAGCATATGTTGTAACTCAGAGGAGAAAGCACACAATAGCACATGGAGTCTACAAACTTCTCTTTAGAAGTTAGAGGAATAACATTTGGCAGGTAGGGGAAAGGCTTACTGCCACTGGGAAAATGCTGCTTCTCTTCAAAGGAAAATGTGACTGTATTTACAATTACACAACACTGATGCAGAGTTAAATTTGTAGCGGGCTGGTCTTCCCCGGGGGCCTCTTTTCTTAAAGGTAAGCAAAGTCACAGACGGCAATAGAAATTAGGCAATATAAACATTTTATTTTAATTTTATATAATGCGCTTTATTAAAAGGTTTAGGATTTAAAACAAAAGCAATGTTTACTGGATGCTGCCACGGGGCTGACTTTGGACTAATACTAATGTCTAGCATTTATCGTAGCTAGGGTTAATTTCTGCATTTTAAAGACAAAGGGATTGGTGGTTAGATGAATTAACTTTCTCACAGTAAAAATCAGTGGAGACTACAGCAGAATTCAAATTCATGCTCTCAACATATATAGCAGATACATATTTAATATTTATAGCAAATATTCTCAATATTTGTATCAAGCACATTGTATATCAATGCATATCAAATGTATATCAATCTTTTACAGTATTATATGACATTCTCTCATATGTCAATCCCCAAATTTTCTTTTCTGTACCAAGATCGTATGTCTTAAACTGATGAGGATAAAGCAAACATGCTATCAAAAGAAACATCTTGCATTGTAGGCAAAGTAGGCATGAAGGCTATTTTAGAGAACAGAATTAAAAGTATTTTGTATGTACGATTTTAACGCATTGGATATGGTTCATTTGGTTTGAGGGAAGATGTAAGGTAAGTTTGCCTAGAATAAAAATAGCTGTATCTTTAATGCATTCAGTTTAGTTCCACACTTGTCTCCTCTCTAAGACTTGATTTCTCTTAACCATTATACAAGTTTAAATAGATTGGCAGATAGATTAGCTAGATTATAAAATTCTCATATGAGCATATCACCGTCATTTCTTACCCAGGTTTTGACTGATTTTAGTCTGTTTTCATACTGCATGTGTGTATACACATATACAAAAATACATATGCAGACGGACACACACATTTTGTGCATGTAAGTGCACACATATAGGTATTTGCATGTGTGTACGTGTATGTGGTGCTGCAGCCTGTAGAGAGAGGTCCAGGTGCTCCCACCTGCAGCAAAAGAAAGAGGCCTGAGGCGATAACCTATCTTGCAAAAATGAAATGAAGAATCTGTTCCCCACATTTGTAGGTCCTCAATCCCATGCATGATGATGGATCAGAGATGATTAGACTTGAGGCCTGATTCACATTCACCAAAAGCACAGAAACATAATGCACTTCCAAGCACATGATTATGTCATGCTGATGCGTGTATCTAGCAAAAGCATTGGGATGTGTATGCCAATTCCCTGGTGCTTGTGAGTTCTCTCTCTTGCAAAACTACACGGGGAAATTAAATCACTAATAATTTTGTTAAACCTGTATAAATGTTTCATCAATATCTAATATTTATATGTGGCTTGGGAAGTTTAAAGTTTGGGTCAAAGTAGTGGGGATAGTTTATGCTGGTTTGCAGCCTCAAGGGTCTCCCAGGAGCAATCTGAGATGGGCCTTCACACACAGAGGACAAGAAGAGGCTCCAAAAAAGAGGCAGACCACCCCAGATTGTAGGTGGCAGGTTCAGTAACAAGGGGGACTTACTTAAAAAGTTTGTCCTGGATGCCACAAGACGAGTAAGTCTCTGCACCTGCCCATCAGAATCCTCGAAGCTTATTACATAGGAGATCAAGAAGGCAGAGTAGGAGGACATGGAACTCACCTCATGAACACATCAAAAATGCATCTACATATGGAAGATCTCACTGAGAAGTAACAGAAAGACTCCTGTCCAGCCAAGGCTGTGAAAAAGAGCCACAGTAATCAGGTAGGAAGGGAAGAAAAGTGATCAGGTTGGGACCTGTGCCCCTCGTAGGGTCACAGAAGAGGAAGGGGATTACCTGGACAGAGACCCTCTCTGAGCAGTGCATAGTTCAAGCCACACGTTGGGGTCGCCAGTCCTGGGGTCCAACACAGGGAACGTGAGCTGCCTTGCCCGGGTGGAGGGCCGCTGGGACCGACAGAGGGCTGCGGGAAGCCTGCCTTCTGTGCAGGAGACGGCTGCGTGTGCTGGCTTGCTCCCGAAGCACGGTGGAGAGGGTGACTGAAACCGCACAGGTGGGTGGCCTTCCGGTTTGCCAGGTCTTGCCAGCAACGAGCCCCAGCCTGAGCCAAGTGAACACTCCAGGCCCGTTTCCTTCACGTCACAGCTCCGCACCGGAGAAGGAGCTGCGGTGATGGAGGAAAGAACTCAGCCTCGAGAACAGCGGATGCTCAGGCTGCAAGCGGCATCTGAACAGAGCGGGGCGCTTACCGGCGCTCACACGGACCGCCTGTCAGAAGCAGCCCTGACCTCTGTCTGAGGCCTGTCACCGCAGCCCGAGCCCTGGCGCGTGCTCAGGGCACACGGGCGCCCCTCTTGGTGCAGCACTGCTCGCCTGGTGCTGCCAGAGGGGAAAGCCCCCAGGTAATGGGAACAAAGACAACGCAGACCTGACGCTCACGGCTTCTGCTCCAGAAACGTGGGACCCGACCCAACCCCAGCAGGGCACTGAGCCAAGGAGAAGCCCCGCTTCAACCCGGACCCTGCCCGAGCCCCTCCACCCCCAGGTCCATCATCTGCGAATGTGGTAGCTGTCAGCACTCTCTGGGGGAAGACGGGGCTGCATTCCCAGGTATAGGCTGCTTACAAAACCCTAGATTTCATCTGGGAAATGTCGCAACCTCAATCCCATTGGCTCCAGACTTATACGTAGTCACTTATAATGGTCATTTTGGTTTCCTGATGTGTTTGATTTATATGATACAAAGGGTTCTTACGTTTTTAACGAAATCTTAAGAGATGGTTTTCCCTCTCATTTCAGCCCCAAATTCTGGGTTAATCTTGTCAAACCAGTGTGCTGTCATTACATGTGTTGGCTGTGTGTGAATATGTGTCTCCTTCCCACTGTTAAAAGAGTTTAAAAAGTCCTCCCCGAAAATGAATGAAGCAAGTTTTTTCAAGATTTGAGTGTATTAACGAGGGATTTTTGAAGTAAGCTGCTCATCTATTAGTATGTAGTGCATAGTTCAAGCCTCATGATACTTGAGAAAATCCATATTCACAGATTTGTCTCAAAAATGCGATCATCAGGAAATTTTTTATAGAGAAAAAGATTTATGAAATCTCTGGGTAGCTGAACATTTAGTGATCTTTTATATATAAAGTATTATTTTCTTTAAGAGCATCGCATATTGTCTGATTAGATGCCCTGCTAATTAATGTCAATTTTATCTCTCTTTTATACATGGTAATTTGTTATTTATGGATGTGATTAAACAAATAATTGTGCTAGAAAATATTCAAGCAAATGGTCAACCATGTCAATAAAATGTGCAAGCTAGTTGGTGGGGAGTAAATTAATTTCTAATGCATCAGGGCTATGAATAAAAGACAGGACAATGAATAGAGAATGACTTAGCAGGTTTGGGAATGGTAGGGCTTAGTGTGGGTAAGTTAAAAGATGTGTGAACAAAAAATACTGCAAACTGTATCAGTAAACAAAGAAGGCTGAAGCCATCAAGTCATCAGCGGCTGCCGCCACCCCCAGTGAAGACAAGCCTGCAGCCCGGCCTCCGCAGCCACTCACAGTGGTGCACCCCGAGGGGGCTCAGAATAAGAAAGGACAGGATACTGGCCCTAGGTAGCTAGGTGCTTGTCAAAGGAATGAATTCAATGAGCCCAAATGTTTGCTTCCTCCCATACAAAGAAAAGCACTCAATTCTTTAACTTGAGATGCCTGGTTTTCTTTAGATAACAAGCAATCTTTTATTGTTCCAACTACCTGGTCTTTGTTATAAAGCTCCTATGCATCCTAGCTCCTCCCCTACCTCTTCGGAGCAGTCCCTCAGAGTGATCTGAGAGGCTGTCATCCTGGCTCGAGTCCTCTCGCCAAATAAAACACAACTCTTAAATTGTAGGCTGCGCATTTATTTCAGTTGACATACATAATGAGCACACAAGTTTGGTACGTTGAAGGAACAGATAGATAGGCAGTTTTATGGGTAAATAAGTTGCTTCAGTTCTCTATGTTGCACAACAAATTACCATAAACTTAATGTACTGAAAATATATACACCTATTATCTCACAGTTTCTGAAAACCAGGAGCTCTGGAAATTGACGTCTCCTCTGTGAGACTTCAATAATGACCTTGATTCCGGCTGAGTTCTTATCTAAAGGCTCAGTTGGGGAAGCTCCTATTAACCAGCCCACTCACCTTGTTAGCGGAATTCATTTCCTTAAATCTGGGGGATTTATTGCAGCTTGTTTCTTCAAAGCCACCGAGGATACAATGCCTTTACAGTGAGTCTGCCAGCCTAATGGAGACTTATTTGGCATAACTCATTCAGAAAGGGCTAGTCCATCAGTCCTTCTTGTCATTCTATTGGTTAGAAGGAAGTCACCAACCCTGCTAACACTCAAGGACAGGAGATTATACGTGGCGGGGAGGTGGAATGATGGGGGCCACCCAATATCTGACTGCTGCAGAGGGGATGCAAAATATGATTGTTTCAAAGAAATGATGAGAGGGATACATTGACCTATGCTAGCAATAATAAAATATTTTATCTATATTTTAAGAAGATTGAAAGTTGTATGGCAGGCTATTAGCACAATCTGATTTGCCTTTTGAAAGATAACTTTTGGATATGTAAAATTGATTATAGGGTTGTTCACTGTTATCTCCTCTCCCCGTGTGATGAGCAAGGCAACTCCTGTTTCAATTATTGGAGTACTTACACAAAGGCAAGCAGGAAGGGCTCTCATGAGTAATGAATGTGTGAGTCAAGCCTTATGCAGTCTTTAATTTAGCCTCCACAATAGCCCTACAAATTAAATACCATCGTAGCCTATTAATGGGAAGGAAATTGGGGCTGAAAAAAAAATGCTACTTTGTCTGAAATCATAGGGCTAGTAACTAGCCATGCCTCAATGTAAATACAGATTTATAGTTTTCCCTCTTGAACCATGCTATTCCCAGGAAGTCAAATTTATTTTTTTTAAATAAACACTGTATATAGTTAAACTATACAACATAATGATCTGATATACATGTACATAGTGAAATGATTACTACAGGCAAGGTAATCAATGTGCCTCCTCACACAGTTACCATTTTTGTGGATGATGAGAGCACCTGAAATGTGTTCTCTTGCTAAATTTCCATATTCAGTACAGTATTAGTAAGTGTACTCATCCTGAGGTACATCAGGTCTCTAGACTTATTCATCCTGCAAACTGCAGCCTTGCACGTTTTAACTACCATTTCTCCATTTCCTCCACCTCTTTTCCTTGGCAGCCACCCTTCTCCTCTCTGCTTCCATATATTGACTTTTCTAGATTCTACATCTAAGTGAGATAATGCACTTTTTTCTTTCTGTGGCTTATTTCATTAAGGATAACTTCTTCCAATTTCATCCATGCTGTTGCAAAGGACAGAATCTTCTTTCTTAAGGCAGAATAATATTCCACTGTGTATATACACCAAATTTTCTTTATCCATTCATCCACCCACAGGCAGCCAGACTGTTTCAATATCTTGGCTATTGTGAATAATGCACAATGAACATGGGAGCGCAATTATTTTTTGAGGCACTGATTTTATTTCCTTTAGGTATATATCCAGAAAAGGGATCGCTAGATTACAGGGTAGTTCTATGTTTAGATTTTGTTGAGCCTTCATAATGCTTTTTGTAAAGGCTGTAACCAGTTTACATTCCCACTCACAGTGTACAAGGGTTCCCTATTCCCCATGTCCTTGTCAACACTTAATTTTTCTTCTTTTTTTATAATAGAATCAAGCCTTAATACCAATTAGCCTTCTAAACTTTCACAATCCAATGCTTCTACCTCCCCAAAAGCTGAGAAACAGAAAGTTTTAAAATACTGGGCAGTTTTATGTGCATAATTATACAATTATATTCAGATTTTCTTCAAAAAGTAGTGGAATTTTTTTAAAAGCTGGTCATAAACAGCTATGATCTTGCATCTGTTTCAGTCATACCATCTTGCTAACTGAAGACACTCAATAGATATTAAATATAGCAACTTATTGAAATTATGCTTTTTAATAATCTTAGCAATATTTAGATAATTCTTAAGTCACTTAGCATATTGAACTATTTTTAAAAGATAAAACATATGTGGAAATATTATTTTATTCCTATTTTGTAACAGTGAGCCTAGTATAAAAACACAGGATCATGTAAAAGATAGACAATTTGGGAGTTTTTTTATGACACTCTTTAGTGTTATAAATAACAACTTTTTAAAATTTATGAGAAATGTATGCATATTTGGACTCAATTTTATTAACATTAATATATTTTAAGAGAGTGGTCTGTTTAATTATCTTACACAGACATTGTTGATATGTAATTAGTAAAATGAGAATGATAATTACTAGCATTTATTGAGGCTTTATTATGTGAGATACTGTGCTAATCATGTTTCATGTATTATATTATTAAATTCTCATAACCATCACAGGAACAAGTTATTATTATTATTAAATTGTTTAAATAAATCAGCTTAGAACATATAGCTAGTCAGGAGCTGAGTTAAGACATCACTGTGGAGTTCCCTAAGCGTTCTGCATGCAGCATCTGCATAATATTCAAGGGGCATGAGTAATCCTCTAGACTGATGATTCTTTCTATAACCTTCCTTTGACTTAAGGCTCTACCTGGTTTGAGAAAATTGTACTTCGGAGCTCTCAGAAGTCTACATAGAAAAGACCAAGGATAGCCTGCTTCCGATATGGTTAGTATCTCCTCCCACAGCTGCCAAAACACACACAACTGATCAACCAAGCCTTGTTCACACGAGCCAGGCTGCAGTCAGACTCCTTTGGAGTACAGCGATTTGAGTTTCAGTCACCACACTAGATCACTGTTGGCAAATGTAAGAGAACACACTGGCCATCCTTGAACTCAATGGTAACTAAGAACGCTTTCTCTGCCATCAGCACAAGCTACTGAAATCAGAGGAATCACTAAAGCTGACAGCAGTGTTGGAGAATGTCTCAATGGAGATGAAAGGTCTCAGTAGGGGGTGAGGACCCATCGTCTTCTCCAAGTCTCTCGTTCTAATAATCTCTAATACATTTGGAAACGGTTGCATATAGAAGATACAACTGTTGGAAAGCCATCTGATTTTTTTTCAACTATGGTTCAGAAACAAAGTAGACTAAACACCATTGAAAAATAATTTAAAACAACTTATAGCCACTTATAATCCACGTTTTTACCCTTGGGAAAAATGACATTTCAAATGTCCAATTCATAATTAAGCTATTTATAGCTCTTCCACATGCCTACTTATTATCAAATAATGCACTGGAATCACTTTTGTATGTATACATCTTTCCTTTTTTTCATAATTTAAATATTTTTAATGTAAAAGCTACTAGCAATTGTTCAACATGTTTATAAAAATGTACTTCTTATAGCCAGGATATCTTTATTTTTATTTTTAGGAACTAAATGTCATATCTTAATTTTTTTAAACTCAAGTGCCAAATAATAATTTTATTCAAGTTAACATAATTCAATAGCTTCTAATTCAGCAAATATTTATTGGATTTTTTCTGCATCCAAAATTTCTGACACTACATAGCTTGATATGACAGAATTTAAGTTAATCATGTAAATATGTTGATTAATTCTACCTCTTATGTGAACCCAACAAGTGAATGCTGTTGTTTTCTTCTGTCCTTACTTGAGCAACTTGTCAGGCAGATACAGGGCTTCTGTCCAACACGCAGCCACAGCAATCAGAAAGGACACAAACATATGTACCGATGAGAGCTCTGAAAATGAGTTTCTTTCATCCAACACAAATGATGTTAAATATCATTGCTAAATTTTAATCTACATAACAGATTTTTTTTCCCCTTTGGATTGTAATTTTCTCTCCAAAGAAATAATCTGTATTTCTAATACTTAATTTTATGTTTAAATGTATGAGCTTAAGCTCCTAAAATCTCTCTGGTCCAAGAACTTGCTATAGAAGATTGCCTTTACTTAATGCCATGTGCCCTCAAGAGCTTGGCTTGCAAAATGCATGGCTTAAAGTCAGCCAATCAAACGCATGTCATGAAGTCACATTCTAATACAAAACATTTAAACTCACAATCCAATTATATTTGCTATAGCCTCGACATATAGATATATAGGTATATGGGAGAGCATGTTTTATTTTATAGATGTAGAACTATATAGTCTGTATCTAAATAACATACTTTGATGTATACACGTGTCTGTGTATATATTTCAGTATATATGTATAAAATACCATGATATCCACACACCTGTATTCAAGACTATACTTTCCGTGGTTCAGATAACATACAGCACAAAGATTTAAAATAATATTTGAATACTTTTGAAAGTTTTCATAATTGAGAACCATTAGCTCAACAGAGACTGATCACCTCATCACTGGATTCTGTTTCTACGGATCAAAAACAACTCAGTGTAGATGGATTATGGAAACACTTTCTAAGAACACTTTCAGCTTTACTGATTTAATTTTTTAGCACAGTCTAAACTAATACAAGCAGCTTGCTAATGAGGTATAAAAATCATGGTAGTCACTCTAACGTGATCAATAAGGCTGTAAATTCAAAAATATAACAGTATTCATTTTCTTTCCCTCTCAAAATAGGAAACCCTTCAGAATAGTTTATGATCTGTTGGTGACTTTCATTGTCTGTCTTACATCCAAGTTATTCCTAAGAATTGAATAACTATATTGAATTTGCATTTTCCATTTTGCTCTTCATTTAGAATAAGAAAAATCTCTGAGTCACGCTGCATTCAAGCTAGCTTGGGATGAGAAATCTGCTAACAATAAGCCTGCATTGGTGTATCAAACATATATAATACACTTTACAGATAAAAAACATTAGGTGCCGAGAGGTTAACTTAAGATCTCTGAGCGGAAGTCCTGCTGAGAGCAATATTCCTGGTCGAACTCCAGAAGTTTACAATTACTCTGGGTAAACTGGCTTCTCATCATTAACTGCACCGCATCTTGTGAAAGAGAAAAAGACCATTATCAGAGAACGCTTCTCTATGATAAAAACTTCTTGTGATGGAAATATCCACAATCAATTTGCAGGTGTGTAGGCGAGCACTTGTGACTGAGGATAATGTGTTTGTTTTTTGGGTTTTTTTCTCATCCCAATCTCATAAAGTGAAAGAGTGTGTCCTTTTTAAGAGTGTAGATGTAGCTGGATTCAAATCTTGCTTTTATAATTTGTTTTAACAGTGAAGTCTTAGATTAGCTCCCTACTCTGACTCTCCATATCCTAATCTGTAAATCACAACAATCCATAAATCCTGGTTTGTAGAATGTTTTATTTAGTGGAAAGTGCTTAGCGTGGTACTAGACTTATTGTAAATGCCCCAGTGTTAGTTGTTTCATTATTGTTGCTGTTATTGTGTTGTTTGGTTTGTTTTTTTACAACTTCCCATCAGTTAACCTCAGATGGACATTTATTTGCAGTCAGCTTCCTCTTTGTTCTTTCTATACCCTAAAACTTTGCTGACACCAATCAATAGCTAGAGGCTAGCATTAGAATAATGAAATAAAGAAACAAATCAATATTACTTTATATCAAACAGAATAAAAAAAAGATCCAATGGCTGGCCATTATTGGCGCACACAAGAGGACAAAGAAGACTGGATCAGTTGAGTTTTCTTGTCCATGAATTCTTAACAGAGACATTTAATGATTTGAAAATAATGATGGAAATAGTTCTTAGCCATATCTGCTATTTAAGCATTGCAGGTAACTGGCCATTTCCATTCCAAAAATTAATGTAAAATAGGGAAACTCAAAGATTAATCATATAAATTATTCTAAATTATAACTAATTATATTCCCAAATCATCTATTCTTTTAGTACACAAACTGCTAAACTACAGTTTTCAATAAAAATGACTTATTTTAATTAGTAAAACAGATTAAAAAACTCCTCCCCAAATTTTAAGTTATATCCTCAAATAGATGTATTATTTATGTATTAGAGTGACAAAAGTTCTGTTTCCCTATGAAAATAATGAGCTACATTCTAATATAGCAGCTTACATTTCTCTAGAGTCCTCTATTAACATCTCCAGGAATTCTGCATTTTTTCAGTTTTTTTTTTATTTCCCTCCTTTTAATTGTTTTGACAAATAAAATGCTTACATGTTTAAAGTGTTCAATGTAATCATTTGATATAAATTTACACTGTGAAATGACTCCCTCAATTACGTTAATTAACACACTCATCACCCCATATAATCGCCCTCTATTTTGGTGAAAATGCTTACAATTTACACCTTTAGCAAATTTTAAATATATGGTACAGCAGTAGTAACTATGGCCACCATGATGTACCTTAGATCCCAAGAAATTATTCATGTTATAACTAAAAACTTGTATCTTTGGACCAATCTCTCCCTATTTCCCTCACCACCCAACTCCTGGCACCCACATTTCTCTTCTCTGTTTCTGTAAGTTCAACTTTTTTTTTTTTAATTGAGGCTAATTGACAGAGAACACTATATCAGTTTTAGGTGTACAACATAACAATTTGATATGTGTATATCTTGCAAAATGATCACCACAATACATCTGGTTAACATTTGTCACCATACATAGTTACAAAACTATTTTTCTTGTGATGAGAACTTTTATGATTTACTATCTTAGCAACTTTCAAATATGCAATATAGTTTCATTAACTAGGATCTTCGTGCCACCTGTCACAGCCCCCATGACTTATTTATTGTATAAATGGAAGTTTGTCCTTTAAACTTCCTTTCCTCATTTTCCCCACCACCCCAACCCCCATCTCTGGCAGCTACTAATCTGCTCTCTATATCTATGAGCTTGACTTTTTTTTCTTTTAAGTTTCCACGTATAAGTGAGATCTTATGATCTTATTTGTCTTTCTCTGTCCATTTCCCTTAGCATAATGTCCCAAAGTCCATCCATGTTATCACGAATGGGAAGATCTTATTCTTTTCTATGGCTGAGTAATATTTCATTGTATATTTCTACATTTTTCTTACCCATTCACTCATTTAGGGACACTAGGTTTATCTCCACACCTTGGCAATTGTGAATAATGCTGCGACGAATCAAATGTGGGGGTACAGATATCTCTTCAAGGTAGTGATTTCATTTTTCTTGGACATAGAGCCTGAAGTGGGATTGCTGGATCCTGTGGGATCTGCTGTGTTTTTTGTACAAGTTGTGTGGAGACTATCTTCCTTTCCTCTCAGCTTTTGATCTTGTTTTTTAAACTTACACTGAGTAAATATAGCCTATACGATACGAAACCCCTCAGCGTCTCACCCCTAAATCTTAAATTTTTTATTGAGTACTCATTACTTCCTCAATTCTCAGAGAAATTTTTTTGCTTTTTGTTTTGGTTTTGGTTTGCTCTGAACTTCCTTGAATGCCCTGAGAATTCTCTGGATCTTTTGTCTTTAAGCTTGTCCTTATTTTAGTCTCTCCCTTTTTGTTGCCTCTTAAGGTTCCCCTATCTTTACTAATCCCCTGACTCACCCCTCTCTTGATAAGAATTTATTTAGAGGACTATCCTTCATCTGACTGGTTAATGGTGACTCACATAATTCTCATCAGTAACATGGCTTCATCAATTCCAGGTTGTCCTCTGCTAGCTACAGTGTTGACCTCCAAAAACATCCCATACAACAATCTTCTACATTACACATATATTATCTTTTTATCCATGTTGACTGATATACTTCTACTCAGATTTTTATGCTAACTTCATTTTCATGCTACCTATCAATTCTGCACCTAGTACCAAAACCTTCCTTGCGAAACAAATATTTGATGATGGTTCCCTCATTTTTAAACCTTTCAGTGCTGCCCCCTTTATAAATGTAGACTCTATTCATCCTTTTGGCATACAGGTCCCTCCATGATCTCATCCATTCTTACATTTTCAAGTTCCTGTCTTGCCTTTTCTTTCACTTATGTGGTTCTTTGGCTGTGCTAAATCACAAACTTTTCTTGTTGAGGATAAATACTTCTACAGATTTGGATACCCAACTAGCAATGTTCTAAATGGTGGCTGCTCTCTCATCTTGGATGCAGAATGAGAAGAGCATGGGTCAGAGATAGCAGCTCACTTGAGATAGATGTGTAGCATGACTGAAAACTAATTTTGAAGTTTGAAGTGAGTAAAAAGTTAGAATTATTTTTTATGAAGCATCATAACTGATACATCCTGACTTTCCTGACTAATATTAACTTAGATTCTCAATAAATGTTAATTAAATGCACAAATAGGCTCACAGACATATCTCATAGGTTCATGAATGTTATATTAAAATATTGAAAGATATAATTCTGTAAAATGACCATACTTTATGGTTGAACTCTTTTACAGTTTACATGGCTACCAGGCATGTATGAATTGATGTGCTCTAGGACCCATGGTTTTAGGTGGCAGGTCCCAAGCAAGAATTGTAAGACTACTATACAATTTAAGTTTATCTGATTTTATAGAAAAGAACTACTTGATCTGATGATCAAAGAGATTTCACTCAAATTAGAAATACTAGAGATATCTTTGGATTGATTAAATGGCACCCTGATTTGCCAATCTATTAAGTATTTCTGCAAGGTGAACATTGACTGAAGATCATGGTGTAAATTAGGGCTAATGAAATCTGTAGGGCTTTTGGGAGAAAATCACATAATTTCTTTATCACTGTGTTGTGCTCTGTAGTTCGCAAAGGCATTATGCCATCATCATGTATCTTAGTTTACATATGCATTCAGTCCAAGAAATAAATATTATTATTTTCCTTGTCTCTAGTTTACAACGAATAAATAGATGCAAGGAGAAATTAACTTTCTGGTTTAAGGTCATGCTGTTGGGGGAGAATATGTTCTTGCCTCACACAAGAAAGAATTCAAGATCATGGCATGGTAAAGTGAAAGCACATTTATTTAGAGAGATACACACTCCATGGACAGAGTGTGGGCATGTCAGAACCACGAGATGGAGAGAAGCTGAGAGGTGTGGGGTGTGTAATTTAAAGTAATAGTAGATACACACTCCATAGACAGAGTGCGGGCTGTCTCAGAAGCTGAGCAGGACAGAGTGAGAACAACAGAGCGAGAGTGATCACGAGGTGTGGGGGTGTCAGTTCCCATGGGCAGGGTAATTCCATATGCTAATGAGTAGGAGGGTTATTCCAACTACTTTGAAGAAAGGGCAATGATTTCCAGGAAATTCCACCCCCCCCCCAGTTTTGGACATTTTATGGTCAGCCTGGGAACTGTCATGGCACCTGTGGGTGTGTGATGAGACTCAAGGGTTCCTGGAAGTCCAGTCTTCCACCACCTTGGTTCTAACCAGTCTGTCCTGTTCTCAATTTCTGTGTCATTTCTTCAGTGGTTGCCCTGCCACTTTTCCTCCCAGTTCAGTGCCATACATAATCCAGGCCACAAACTCGGTTTGGGGGTCCAAATTCTTGTTACTTTACAAAAATGCCTTTCAAAATATTTAATTTTAAGGTGAGGCTTATAGAAATGAATGCTTCTGCTAACCATAATGCTAAAAAAAAAAAAAAAACGCTAGCACCTTGGTCTATTTTCAACTTACAAAATAATGTTTACCAACATAAGCCACAAAGAAAGAAAAAAAGGAAACCCAAAGGGTGGGAAAAGACATTTACAATACATAAATCCAACAAAGAGTAAAGAGCTTCTACAAATCTGCATGAAAACGACATTGAAACTAATAACTTAAAAAAAAACAGCAGAAAACCCGAACAGACACTTTACAGAAAAGAATACCCATCAGAGAAATGCAAATTAAACCAACAATGCACCCCTGTTCCACTAGACATGGCAGGATGACTAAAGTTTGAATGATAATGATAGTAAGAACAATAATAATGTGATAGTAAGTGTTAGCGAGCATGTGGTGAAACTCCCATCTGCTGCTTATAGGTGAGCATATTGATAAAACCACTTTGGAACGTAATTAACTGTCACACTAAAGGTAAATATATGTGTATCCCAGGACCCAGAAATTCCACGCTGGGTTACACCTAGCAGAAACACAAATATGCTCATAATAGAACCATAGATAATAACCAAAACCTAGAAATTCCCCAAATGTTTATTAATAGTAGGCTGAGAAAATAAATTTTACTACATGCAAATAACACAATACAGCATAGCAATGAACAAACAATCTGCAACACAATCCAAAAGTATGTTTCATTAACATAATATTGAGTGGGAAAAAAAAACAGAGACAAAAGAGCTTATCTATACAATCCATTATGTAAAGCTCAAAAACAAACAAAATAAATCAATTGTGTTTAAGGTCAGGATGGT
The DNA here is from genome assembly GCF_048564905.1 of Vicugna pacos. Classification (NCBI taxonomy): domain Eukaryota; kingdom Metazoa; phylum Chordata; class Mammalia; order Artiodactyla; family Camelidae; genus Vicugna; species Vicugna pacos. The sequence continues at coordinate 4,931,362 of NC_132994.1, read as the reverse complement.
GGTTCGTCTTGCTGGGGGTGATGGTGGAGGGGGGGGTGTGGGGGGGGGAGTGACTGACTAGAGCCAGCCAGGGGAGGTAGGGTGGTGGTAATGTTCTCTTCTGTAATCTTGATGCCTTTTACTTTTACACAGTTCTGTAAAGTCTTTGAAAATTAATTGTGAATGTTAATTAAACTTATTTTATGCGTGTATGTATATGTGTATTGCGCTTCCACAAAAGCTTAAAAAACTGAACTCAACCGTCAAAAGATGTCTCATTTTCTGGTAATCCATCTTCACTTTATACTACTATTTTTAAAAGGTTTGGTAAAGGCTGTAAACAAAGAATACTGCAAACCATATCAGTAAACAAAGAAGGCTGAAACCAGCAAGTCATCAGTGGCTGCTGCCAACCCCCAGTGAAGACAAGCCTGCAGCCACTCACAGTGGGGCACCCTGAGGGGGCTCAGAATAAGAAAGGGCAGGAGACTGGCCCTAGAGAGCTAAGTGCTTGTCAAAGGAATGAATTCAATGAGCCCAAATCTTTGCTCCCTCCCATACGTAGAAAAGCGTTAAATTCTTTAACTTGAGATACCTGGTTTTCTTTAGTTAACAAGTAATCTTTTAATGTTCCGACTGCCTGGTCTTTGTTGTAAGCTCCTATATGTCCTAGCTTCTCCCCAGTCTCTTCGGAGCAGTCCCTCAGAGCCATCCGAGAGGCTGCCGTCCTGGGCTCCAAGGGGTTTGAGTCCTCAGAAATGTCCGCCAAATAAAACATACCTCTCAATTTTTAGGCTGCGGATTTATTTCAGTCGACAAGGCAATGACTCTCTTCATTACACACCATGATTATTCTCTCATAAATAACATAAAGAAAAGCAAATAACTTAGCATCTGACACTTCAGGCAGCCACATTCAAGAATAAAGAAAACTTAATTCAGTGGATGTGACATCAACACGTGACAAAATGTACACTTGATATGTGAAAATACTGAGGTTGTGCTCACAATTCTGAAATGCAAAGTCCACTTGGACAATATCATTTATTTAATAGTTTATATTGTAATTGTCTGTGAGCCAAAAGCATGACACCGATTATAAAAACTGCATTAGAATTATTACAGTCCATTTATTCTCTCAGCAAATTAGAAGAGATCTTAGAATAATAGAAACCCAGAGTGAAAAAGTACAACTTTACTGGGGGGGAGGAAATTGTATTCTTAAAAATTACCTAAGAATATTTGTTGTCTACAGAGGTTTAATAATTCTTGTGCTCCTAATAATGAATTAGTTTTTAAAATGTCCTTTTGTGTATCTTCTTTCAAAGCAATTATTACTTACTGCCTGCTAAATGCTTGCACTCAATATATATTTATGAAGCCCAGAGGAGGGAGCCCAGCAGTTTTATATTGAGACACACTGACAAGTAAAATTAGATAATTGCCATCTCAATCAATCTCAAGGAAGCAGCAATAGATGCATTTTATGTTACAGTGTACTTGCTGTTGCAGAGAAAGGTACAATATGTGAAGTTTTATTTTCCTCCAACAAGTGTTTCTGGAATGTTACATGAGCCAGTCACAGTGGGGTTTTGTTGCTGTTGTTTTTGACAAGTCAATAAGAAATGCATGCTCTGTGCTCTTACAGAGCTTTCAGTCTGGTGCAGTAGACAGATAAGCATGGCCTCTGTAATAGTTCCTAATAAGCTCGAACACATGGGGGCTGGGGGAGCTCTCAGGATACAGAGACGGAGCATGAAATCAAGACTTGACAGAAGGGGACGATGGATGCTTCCTGGAAGAAGTGAACCCTAAGTGGGATTCTGAGGGATGGGTAGGAGAAAACCCAGTGAGGCAGGAAGAGAGCGAAGAGGAGTGGAAGTCTGTCTTACATCAAGAAGACAACATCTCACAGGCTGGAGACAGCATGTCAAGCTTAAGAAAGTCAATGTTTGGTGCGTCAAAGAGTTAAGAGTCTGAGTTGGGGAATAGTGAGATCTGAGGCTTCAGAGACAAGAAGCATCAAATAGAAAAGACTTTGGGCTCCTTCCAAGAAGCAGGAAGTCACTAGAACTTTTGGAAACAATGGAAGATCATCATCAGATATGTATTCAAATAAGAGCATGTTGGCTTTGATGTAAAGAGCAGATTAGAGAAGGTGGGGCAACAGGAGAACTTCAAAGTTGTTGTGATGCTGGATGACCTCACTACTATGTGGCATATTAGAAAAGATGAACTCATAGACACAGAAACAGAGGTGGTTGCCAGAGGTAGGGTGTAGGGTGGGTGAAATGGGTGAAGGGGGTCAAAAAGTACAAGTTCCAGTTTTAAGTCCTGAAGATGTGATGCACAGCATGGTGACTATTGTTAATAAACCTGTATCTTACATTTGAAAGTTTCTAAGAGAATAGATCTTAAAAGTTCTCATCACAAGAAAATAAATTGTAACTATATATGGTGATGGATGTTGACTCAACTCATCATGGTGATCATTTTGCAATATATGCATACATCAAATCACCATGTTGTATGCTTAAAACTGAAACAATGTTATATGTCAGTTACATCTCATCTGGGCAGATGTTAATGGTTTTCACCACTATGGGAACATAGGAGGGTGTGTACTTTGGCAGTGGTGGTGGTGATGATATGATCTTGGTCTTCATGATGCGTGAATTCAGTGATATCCAAAAAAAATCCTAGCACACCACATGCTTGAGCTGCTGTACTGAATCACTTTCATAGGCGCACAGATGTGGATCCGTGAGTAATTTAAAGGTACTGTTTATCTTTTTGGTATCTCTAGAAGAATTTTAGAGAAGATCATTTCATTCATCACCAGAAGGAACATTTCTCAAAATTGCTTTTCCATGCCTCTCCAATTTCATTGACTTGATGGTAGTTCTGGAGATTTTCACGCAATGCTCTTTGATGTCCAATCCGCAAAATTGTTCTCACTTTTTCTCACACAGCACCTGCCCTTTAATTCTGTATTATCTAGATAAACTCCTCTCTCTGTTTTCTTTTGTTGTTTTCCTACTATTTATGTCTTATGTGGATTCTTTTCAAAAATGTGAGTGTGGGACTGGCATCACTCTCCAGAAACAGTTCCGCAGTCTCCAACCTTTGCCAGGAGTGATCAGTGATTACAGAGTGCGCTCAGGAGTGGGAGGGGCCAGAACAGCAGACTCCAAGATGAAACTAATTAGTTAAAGACTGTTATAATGTTTTTATGTAAAGTTCTATTACCATGTGAAACGTGGTGAGAAAAAATGAATCTAAATGGGTTTCACAGACCGGAACTCCTGGTGACATCCCTGCGACGTCCAAGTCAGGTCTGACATGCAGTTCATTGCATTTTGCCAATATCAATTTCCTGGTTTTGATAAGTTGTATAGTTGAAGATGTAAATCGTTGTCATTAGGGAAAGCTGGATATTGGATGCAAGGGACCTCTCCGTACTGTTTTTTTCAATTTCTTGTTTGTCATTAATAATTTCAAAATAGTATGTTAGAAGAAAAGAAAGAAAATGCTAGCTGATCGTTAGTACCAGAAGCCAGATCAGTGTTTGTCGGATATGGGGTGGAGGAGGGAGGCAGGAAGAGATAGGAGGAAGAGATCGCAGCTTTTGGAGAGAGAGACCTATATCATGATATACAGATATTATACATTGTCTTGATTGTGATGGTGGTTTCACAGGTCTAGACATGTCAAAGCATATGAAATTTTCTAATTTTAGTGGGTATACTTCATTGTAAATCAATTTCACATCAATAAAACTGTTTTTAAAAGTGCGTTCAAGACCCATTTGAGGAAGTATGTGTCTAGGGTGATTTGGAAGCCTCACCCAAGGGAACTTAACTAATTGTTGAACAAAAAGCTTCCCTGGAGAAAGGAGAGAGAGAGAGAGACAGAGACAGAAAGAAAGAAAGAAAGAAAGAAAGAAAGAAAGAAAGAAAGAAAGAAAGAAAGAAAGAAAGAAGAAAGAAGAAAGAAAGAAAGAAGAAAGAAAGAAAGAAAAGGAAGGAAGGAAGAGAAAGAGAGAAAGAAAGAAAGAAAGAAAGAAAGAGAGAAAGAAAGAGAGAGAGAAAGAGAAAAGAAGGAAGGAAGAGAAAGAAAGAAAGAAAGAAAGAAAGAAAGAAAGAAAGAAAGAAAGAAAGAAAGGGAAAGAAAGAAAAAGAAAGAAAAAAGAAAGAAAGGAAGGAAGAAAGGAAGAAAGGAAGGAAGGAAGGAAGAGAAAGAAAGAGAGAGAGATAGAAAGAAAGAAAGAAAGAAAGAAAGAAAGAAAGAAAGAGAAAGAGAGAAAGAGAAAAGAAGGAAGGAAGGAAGAGAAAGAAAGAAAGAAAAAAGAAAGAAAGAGAGAGAGAGAGAAAGAGAGAAAAGAAGGAAGGAAGGAAGAAAGGAAGAAAGAAAGAGGGAGGGTGGGAGTGAGTGAGTGAGGGAAGGAAGGAAGGAGGAAAAGAAGGAAGGAGGGAAGAGAGGAAGAAAGGAAGGAGAGAAGGAAGGATAGAAGGAAGGAAAAGAAAGAGAAAGGAAGGAAGAAAGGAAGTAAGGACTGAAGGAAAGAAGGAAGAATGTAAGATAATATCTGCAAACTGCAGAGATAACTCAGGTGAAGAGAGGACGGAGAGAGGGATTCGGAAGAGCGTGCACATCAAAGAACACAGCCCACGTAAAAGATTGCAGCACTCATTTTTCCTGCTAAAGCTCTAAAGAACCGGGAAGAGTGTCTGGTATGCAGAACATGATTAGCTCAGAGAGTGTAGAAAACAGTGAGGCTGAAGGAGTACTTAGCACAGCAGCCGTAGCTCAGGAAATTTGGACTTTGTTCCAAAAGTAAATTAAAATCTATGGAGTTAAGTTGTTCCCTTCTCTGAAATTCCCAGGATTTTTTTTTTCTTTCAGTGAAATAAAAGACACCATCAAGACAGACTGTCAAATATATAAAGTAGCTGTTATGTTTATTATAGATCAGATTACAGGCAAGTGTCTGAAGGAAAGGGGCTCCATTCTCAAATTCTCTCCTTCTTGCAGAATCTCTCCCAGATGGCTTCTCAGTCTTCCGCTGTGGCTTCTTTTTTGAAATTAACATTCCCCCAAAAGCTGCAGCTACTCTGGGTTCCATCATTTTGAAGGGGTGGACCTGGAAAGAACCTTTAAGGAGAGCTAAGCCAGCAGGCGCTGAGGGGAGGCAGGAAGGAGAACCCAGAGGTATTCTTTCTGAAGATGTGCAGATGTTTTGGAAGACAAGGCAGTGTCCCTGTTCTGAGACTGTGGTCATCGGTCCATGCTGTTGTTTTGGATCAAGCCAAGCAGAGATGTATCTGACTTGATGTCCTCGGTCACTGTCGTGGGCCCCTCTTTAATCGTCCATTAGCCAGTCTCTGTCTCTCACAGTAACAGCATCCTGAATTTCTTTTGAGAAACCACCCGACCTTCATTCCTAACTGTGCAGATTGGATAGGCTTGGGGGTTCCTTAGTACCCAAAGCAATTTTGTATAGTTTAAGACAATCTGCAACAAACTTTCCCTGGGCCACCGTAGTGGGTTCAGGAATGGATTTGTCACAAAATTTGCGCCAAGAATCCTAACAATCCAGGTACAGGGAGTGCTGGGAATGGCCAATAATGACCCAGAGAAGCCCTCCTCACCCCCACCCTCACTCCCAACCCCTGTCAGGCAGACGTGGAGGATGCTGGAAAGTAGGTTTCAGCCAGGCTGGCAAGGTCATGGTAGCAGAAAGGTAGGAGGCTTGCAAAACTTGCTGAGAAGGAATCAAAGTTACAATTTCATAGATATTCAAGTAAAGTGAAATAGTTTTAAAAGAATACACCAGGAGCCAAACTTCTTTGAAAATTACCATTCTACCCAATAACGAGGACAAAAAGTTGAGGTTCACTGAAGATCAATGGCAGAAAAAAAATGTCTTTTAAGTCTACGGTATTTAAAATAGATAAACAACAAGGTCTATATTCAATATCCTGTGATAAACTATAATGGAAAAGAATGTGAAAAAGAATATATATGTGTGTGTAACTAAATCACTATGCTGTACACCAGAAACTAGCACAACATTGTAAATCAACTACACTTCAATAAAAGAAAATAAAGGGAATAAAATAAGAAAAAAGTCTGCAGTCTTTTACATTTGAGTTATTTTGTGTTCCAGTCTGTGCCTCTATATGAAGAAGACAGTCTGGGATTACCAAAAACCTGTGTGCTTTATATATTTGGTCCAAGAACTAATTACAAACAAAGTTCTACACCAGAATTAGGGGGCCAAATTATTAAAGGTCAGGGTTGCGATCCCACAAGAGGATGAAAGTGTAAGACAGATATAAGAGCACAGGCAAGTAGAAGAAAAGTGTGACAATGACTTTGTGGCTAGTGATAACACCCAAGATCGCAAGCAACGCACACTGAAGCTTAAGAAATTACACGTGAGTGTGTAAGTACAAACAGATGTGTGCATGATGCGTATAATTTTTTTTCACCAAGTTACAGTACTCCATGTATCTGGGTCAGAAAGGAACCCCACTGGTAACGCTGAGATTCAGGCATCTTGAGAAAGCGAGTGGGGTCATAGATCAAAGTTATTATTGGCTAATGAATATCTTGGATTCGCTTGCATGATCTTTTTCTCTGAGTCCAAAGACTGGACTCAGAAGTGGCAGTAGGAGGTAAGAAAGTATATATTTTATTAACAGAAGTGGTTTATTCTGAGATATTTCAAAAATAAGACATTTATCATTAGGTAAATTTCAGACAGTATGAGTGAGATAGAGACATAACACAGCGTAAGAGGCGGTCTGCCTGCGTGAGGCTACTTAGATGATTCCATCAGGAGAGTGTGATTGAGCAGTGATACCAGAACTGAGACTTGAATAAAAAATAGTCCCCAGCCACGTGGAAGTGTGAGGGAGAGCATTTCAGGCGAGAGGTCAAGAAATGTAAATTTTTAGGTGAGACACTAGCCCGGCTTGCTGAATTGCGCAAAGGCCAGTATACATGGGGTATTTTGAACTAGAGTTGAGATAATATGAAATCAAATGGGAAATGTAGGCAATAACAGATCATGGGGGACTTTGTGAGCCACTGTGCATGTGTGTGTGTGAGTGTGTGTGTGTGTGAACACTCACGGTTACAAATGTACAGATATGCTTGCTATTGCTTTAAATTTGTTTCTCTGCAATCCACTCTTGCTGCTGTGTGAAGAAGCCTGAGATGGAGAAATCAGTTCCTTCCTAGGAGGAACTTTAACAAGTTAACTGAGACAAATGTTAGAAGTAGAGATGATTTCATGTAATCAGATTTGGGCTCTTCAGTGAAAGCAGAACCCGACAGGTTGTGCAGATGGATGCGATGTGTGGGAAACCAGGGACGACTTCCAGGTTTCGGAGTGGCAGCTTGGTAGAGAGCGTTGCCACCAGCTAAATCAGGAAAGACGGATGATAAGACTTATGGTCGGCATATGCTCAGCGTGTGAACCTCAGGGGAAGGTTGAGTGGAAATTATCTGGGTGACTCTGAAGCTCAGGGGACATGATGAAGCACTAGCGATGGCATTCCACCTAAAAAGACAACGCTTGTGGTTAAAAGAAGAGGTTAGAAGAAACACAGCCATGCAGCCTTCTGATATTTAGAGATCAAATAAGGGAGGCCTGCCGGGAAAACTAAGAACTAACAGCCCTGATGAAAGATAAAGACAATAAGAAGAAAGTTCTTTAAGAAAAAAGGTATTCACAGGAGTGAAAACTGCTCCTGAGAAAAACTGAGAACAAACAACTCAGAAAAGTCAGGCAACACCTGCCAACAAGAAACGAAGGCTTGTATCTGCTTAAAAATATTTGGACAGGATTTGGTGAGATTTCTATCTCTAGAAACTACAGTTAAGAATTTTACAGTTAAGAATATATATATACTTATATGTATATATATGATGTATATATATATTTTTTCAGATCCTTTTCCATTGCAGCTCATTACAAGATGTATGTATATGTGTAACTGCAGCGCTTTGCTGTACACATGAAACTAACACTGTAAATCTACTACACTTTAATGAAACATAAGAATTAGGGAAAAAGAATTTTCCCTGGGAGGACCTAATTTGAAAACTGTCTGACATTAACTGTAAAGAGCTTTAAACATGTAAATACTGTTTAACTCTATTTTATGGTCCCTTAGAGGTGATCCTAAGAAAATAATCTGGAATGCGACAAATTCTCTATGAAAGTGAAATCATTAGAACATCATTTGTAAAGTGAAAAACTGTGAAACTATAAATAATTTCAGTGCCAGTCACCAGGGGCATGGATAAGAAAAAGGCAATACCTCCTTAATGGAAATTTAAACATGTTACCGAACAATTTATAATGACATAAAAAATATAAATATTGGTACTCAAATTAAAAACAACACAATCATTGCATAGGATTTATTTTTTAAGGAGAAAACACACTGACATATAATAAGTGGTTTCTTTACATTATAAAATTATGGCTGGTTTTACTTCTTTTTATTTTCCATATTTAAAACAAATTTTTACAAGAATGGGAATTACTTCAGCTGAAAAAAATCTAGACTAAAAGGAATATGGATATATTTCAATACATTGTATCATGTTTAAAAATTTAAAATCAATTCCATCATATTTTTCATCGTTGTACTGAAAGTGTCCACTATTTGCTGTAACAAAGGTGAAAGAGAATTTTCTGTGGTTCGGTAATGGTGGAATTAAAATGATTGTGATTTCAATGTGAAAATGGCTTTTGACTGGCTGGATCAATTCAGGAAATTAAATGCACCTCTTGTTTTTTTCCTACACCTCCACCTTCTCTCTGAAAGAAACAATTATGCAAGTATGTAAATCTATCAATACAAGGATTATCTTCCAGCTCTCTTTATAGTAGGTTATTTGGAAATAAACTCATCGAAACGGAAGTAGCTCAGTACAATGGAAAATGATCCACCCATTAAACAAAAGGAGAATCTATATACAGATGGAGCAGCAGTCCATAGTATGTCATTGAGCTGAATGACAATACATCACATATGCTTTCCATGATTATTACAGGACAAGCATTTCCCAAGTAATTAATCACCTTTGAAAATATTTCAAAGGCAAGTAATTAAATGTTTTCTGATGTGTGAATGCACTACAGCTTATTTAAACATTCTCCAGTCGTCAGCCAATGAGAAGAAAATAAACACACACAAAAGTCTCTGAGTATTGCCTTCATTAACTCTGCTGCAACGTTGCATGGATAAAAAAATATATTATATAATTTTTCTGTTACCAAAAGAAAGCCTTAGATTATTAAACACCAGAAAAAGAAAGCACGTATTTATCACTGGGGATATAAATGATTTGCAACATTATTTTTGACATAAGAGAAGAAGGCTTCTTAATTATGCAGAAGGATCTAAAGTTGTTTCTTCCTAGATTTGACTGTCTTGGATACCAACTTTTTACCATATACTAGCAGAATATTATGACACTGATCAAATAAGGAAAGCAAAATTAGTGTTTTTACAAAGTCACTTTAAATATTATTTTAAATAATATAAATGTATAAGCTTCCAGTTAAAAGATAAACAAGTTCTAGGGATGTAATATACAGCATAATGAATATAGAAAACTGTATAAATTTATTATTTACCAAATACAACATTCAGATAGTGATGTTTGAAGTTTATAGATTTTATTGGTGTATAGTCATACACCAAGAAGGGAATAATTATATAATACCTGTAATTATATATAATTATGTAATTTCACATTAATGTAAATATATGCTTTAATTTATGATTATAAACTATCACAGTTTAGAGCTTTAATTTATAGAACAAAGTGTCATTTTAAACTACATTTTATCACCACAAAGGTAGAAGCCAAAATCAAAAAATTGATATATTTCTTAACCTGAGAGAAATAAAAACATTTTTTCTAAATAAATTATGGATAAATGAGATGTATGTCAGATAATGTTTTGCCTATATTTTTTTTAACATTTTTATTGATTCATAATCATTTTACAGTGTTGTGTCAAATTCCAGTGTTCAGTACAATTTTTCAGTCATACATGGACATATACACACTCATTGTCACATTTTTTTCTCTGTGATTTATCATAACATTTTGTGTATATTTCCCTGTGCTATGCAGTGTAATCTTGTTTATCTGTTCTACAATTGCCTATATTTTCTTCTAGGAGGTTTATTGTATTTTGTTTTATGTTTAAGTCTTTGATCCATTTTGAGTTTATTTTTGTGTATGGTATAAGAGAGTGTTCTAGCTTCATTGATTTACATGCTGCTGTCCAGTTTTCCAAACATCATTTGCTGAAGAGACTGTCTTTATTTCTAAAACAGTCTACCCAAGCAATAGAAATAAAAGCAAAAATAAACAAATGGGACCTAATTTAACTTACAAGCTTCTGCACAGCAAAGGAAACCATAAGTAAAACAAAAAGACAACCTACGGAATGGGAGAAAATTTTTGCAAATGAAACTGACAAAGGCTTGATCTCCAGAATATATATGCAGCTCATACGACTTAATAAGAAAAAAACAAACAACCCAATCCAAAAATGGGCAGAAGAACTAAATAAGCAATTCTCCAAGGAAGAAATACAAATGATCAATAGACACATGAAAAAATGCTCAATATCACTAATTATCAGAGAAATGCAAATCAAAACTACGATGAGGTATACCTCACACCAGTCAGAATGGCCATCATTCAAAATTCCACAAATGACAAATGCTGGAGAGGCTGTGGAGAACAGGGAACCCTTCTGCACTGCTGGTAGGAATGCAGTTTGGTGCAGCCACTGTGGAAAACAGTACGGAGATTCCTCAAAAGACTAGGAATAGACTTACCATATGACCCAGGAATCCCACTCCTGGGCATATATCCAGAAGGAACCCTACTTCAAAATGACACCTGCACCCCAATGTTCATAGCAGCATTATTTACAATAGCCAAGATGTGGAATGTCCATCAACAGATGACTTGATAAAGAAGAAGTGGTATATTTATACAATGGAATATTATTCAGCCATAAAAACTGACAGCATAACGCCATTTGCAACAACATGGATGTTCCTGCAGAATGTCATTCTAAGTGAAGTAAGCCAGAAAGAGAAAGAAAAATACCATATGAGATTGCTCACATGTGGAATCTAAAAAACAAAACAAAACAAAACATAAATACAAAACAGAAACAGACTCATAGACATAGAATACAAACTTGTGGTTGCCAAGGGGCCAGGGGAGTGGGAAGGGATAGACTGGGATTTCAAAATGTAGAATAGATAAACAAGATTATACTGTGTAGCTCAGGAAAATATATACAAGATCTTATGGTAGCTCACAGAGAAAAAAATGTGACAATGAATATATATATGTTCATCTATAACTGAAAAATTGTGCTTTATGCTGGAATTTGACACAACATTGTAAAATGATTATAAATCAATAAGAATGTTTAAAAAATTATGGATAAGTGATATAATATTTTAATTGTAAGATAAACATTGTGTTACACCTAAAAACCATTGTTCATCTTATTGGCAATTATTACTTAGAAATAAGACCTAAGGTTGGGGATAAAAGTAAAATGTGGGTAACATTTCAAGAATTCAGATTATATTTTCTTATTGCTTTCCTTCCAATTTCTTAACCCATTATAAGTTTTAAGTATTAGTAAGATTCAACATATAAATGAACAAATTGCAATATTGAGAAGACATCTAACTGTTTCAAATGCATGATAAACTTTGTAAACATAAGATTAAAATTACAGATGGAAAATATACTAAATCTTTTTGGTTTTAAAGATGCATTTGGACAAATGTTGGATTCTGTCTTATAGACTGTATTTCATTACTCACAGATTTTTTTTTAATAGGACTCAGAATCAGAGTCGAGGAGAAAGCAGTAAATAAAGAATGAAAATGCTATTTGCATTCTGTGCCTAAAATTATCTAGACTATATTTAATTTTGGATTACCTATATGTATCTCAAGAGTTTCCATGTCCTGCGTTCCATGAAGAATGTTATAGGCTTGTCATTTCCTATAAATTATCTTAATAAGGGACATTGGCTTCTATTTTTGGACCTGACTTAGCAATGGCTCAATATACATACACTCTCTCTTGCTTTCAGCTGCTCAAATTGTTTCAGAAACTAAACGGGTGGTCAGGTGGGCTCTAAGGTCATCACAGAAATTCTAATGTGCCAGTGTGCCCCCGGGTGACCCAGAACCCACTACTAGAACAGAAATACTCATTAGATACCTCTTTAAACCACTTTCCCATAGTCCAGGGTGTGGTAGGTCCCAGGAAGACTCCATGAAGTGGCCACAGGACAGAAAGCCATTCTTTAAGCCCATCATAGTCTGAGCCCAATAGACACCTGAAAGGGCCATTCTAGAAACACAAGGAGACAGCAGAGAATTCAGAAAGCAGCATGAAGACAATAGGAAGCCACAGGCTACTCCCAGGACCACTCTATTTACAGTCAAATAATTGAAACCAAGTCACCAATAGTTACTCTTTCCTGGGATTTGTTTTTTTTTTTCCTCTGTAAATAGCAATGTTTTATTTCAGTATAAAACTGTTACAGAAATAAAGGGATTTTGGTAAAGTACTTTGAAAGTTAAAAAAAATATATATATATATAGCTGCAATGCCAAAGCATCTATAAAAATTAAAATAGGTTAAGACTTAGACTCAATGAAATATAATTGTTGCTAAAAGAAATTTGTCAATTTTCTATAATGATATTTTCAGATTTGGGAGAAATTGTATCATATATGTATACACACACACACACACACGCGTGTGTGTGTGTGTGTGTGTGTGTGTGTATCCTGACACTTGAGTGCAGTAGAAATGTCACAGGATTGGAATGAGACAAGTAATATACTAAATTAGTAAGATTTTCAAAGAGGCAATTCCATTAGTAAAAGTCTAAAGCCTTTTTAAAGTGTGTGTTTTACCTGAAAGAAGGATCTGAAGGCATTAGTACCACTGCATCCTGCCTTTCATTTTTTCTTAACCATAGTCTCCATTAAAATGGGAGGCAGCTGGTAGTCTCTGGAATTCAAAACTGAATATCCTTAAGCCATGTGGTTTTGTGAAACTTAACCTCTCTGAAACCTGGTTTCTTAAACTGTAGAAAGACAATAGCGATGTCTACTCTTTTATTGTGAAAATTAACCTCATAGGAGTTTACTGATGCTACACTCAGGTGTTTATTCCTATGACAATAGATAATTGATGAAGCTCTTAAAATTAAGCCTTTTAAAGTAAGTATATTAATATGCATTCAACACTGTACTTCCCTCTCAAATAAAAAATTATAGTATAGTGCATTCTTTCTTTATTAGGTGACTATCTTTCGACATTCTCCAGTATCCCTAGAAATTCAAATTGCTTTAGAAAATCTAAGGGTTGGCTTTTAAATGATGTACTTAAGTATGATAACATTCAATATATTTTAATAATTGTGCCATATCTTGTCATTTGTAGAATAATGTGGGGCATTTTAATTCCAACCATTGCCGTTATAAAATAAATGTCTCTTCATTTGCAGTATATAAAGGAGCCAAGGGCTAGTGAATGTCCTGTTTACAGTGGTATTTATACGCTCCTAGCTGCAGTTAGATCCTAAAGGTCAAAAAAGAAGGTTCTAAGCATCAATAAATTAAGGGATATGAACAAGTGCAATGGAGTAAAATTTGCTTCAGCTCTCAGCTATTTTTGTACTCTGGACCTTAAGAAGCCCAATCCTGGTTGTTGTTTCTAAGCCCAGGGAGGCTCAAGAATGAAATATCTTATAGTAATCTATAATGAAAAAGAATAGGAAAACAAATCTATGTATGTATGTGTATGTATGAATGAAACATTATGTTGTACACCAGAAATTGACACAGTATTATAAACTGATTATACTTCAATTAAAACATTTAAAATTATACTGGGTTAAACAAAAAATAAAATAAAACAAAATAAAATCAAATGAAAACAATGAACTCAGGAATATAAATGTGTATCAGGGAGACTGGTGTGCTAGGAGAAAGGGCCTTCTTAGCGTGACAAGATCTCCATTCTATCTGTGTGTACAGATGCCCGCAGGCCCTGTGAGACCACAAGAAATTGTTCCTGTCTCCTCCAGGTAGCAGGGATGATGACCCAACAGGGCTTCTCAGGTTGTGGAGAAGTCTAGCACATCCAAACCTCCTCCTTCAAAGAACAGCCACATCGTTTGATGTCTCTCTGAAAATCTGAGAAACATGATCTTTCTTTTCCAGAAGACCCTTTTTTTTTTTAGCAGCAATTCTCCATGTCCAAGGGAAAGAAAGCTGTATTTCCAATTCTAATAAAAATGACAGCACACGATAGAAACATCAAAAAGAAGATTCTAGCTCTCATAAACTGATAACTTATTAGACTTTACCTTCGAAGCTTTGCAATATTTAGTGATAATATACTCCCCCCAAATCATATAACAAGCATTTACAATCTCATTTATCCTTTATAAAGTTTACAAAAGGTGTGCAGTCTTATGGGAGGATTTAAGCCTAAAACTTAGGGAAATGTAAAACATATTTCAAAACTGCTGCTCTGGTATAGTAACTACACTATGTTGCTGCTGTGAGATATTGGGGTTTATTGAATTACCCATAGGAAAAATAATAATTTACTGAAGGTTAATATGTAAATTTTTTTTCAATTCTTGTGTAAAAAGAATTTTGTACTTTTTTGGATTTCTAGGTCCATACTATTACACTCAAAATTTCATGACAACTGTCTATATTGTCTCGGTCACATTAGATTAAGGTCCTTTAAATATTTTGTACATATTTCTCCATTTACCACTAGGTCATATTATACTAGAAAAAGACTAGGAAAACCATAAGCAGTGCTCTTGTGATGTGTCTGTGTTGAAAGATTTTTTATAATATGATATATGCCTTCAAGTCAAGGGGTTGAAAGACTGGACGTGAGGACCAGATGTTATATTCAGGAGTATGAAATCAAACTCATAAAACTAAAGCTATGCTGTGAACATATTTAGTTTCACAAACCCACAATGACAATATGCTTCTTATAAAATATAAAATTCCATCACCCTTCCATTGATAAAATATAGGACAGAAGAAATTGGAGAAAGATTTCATCATCACTATGTGAAGGGCACCATTGGTTGCCAAACACAAAAGCTATCCCCTGCCAGAACTTCCTTCAGAGAGATGAATGGGCATAGAAAGTATAATCATTCTGCCCTCAGGATATATAAGGAACTCCAGCGTCAGTACAACTTCGCTAGTTCCTGCCATATTGAGCTCTACAATATTTTAATAAAACAAGCATAAGATTGGCTACATGTATTGTAACTCATTTCTCAAATGTGAAGCCACAAAGACAAAGACCAGAGGCAGTTTCAACAGTGAGTATTAGTGGTAGCCTCAAAATGAGCCTGAATCTCAGGAAGCTTCCAAAACAGTTCTCTGAACTATTACCGAACCCAGTTTGGGCCCCCTTGACCTTATGCAGTAAAGCCAATCTATTGACATGGGTTGTGGTGAAGGAAAGTGCAGTGTTTATTGTACGTGCCAAACAAGGAGTCCAGGCAGCTAGTGCTTAAAAGGCCCAAACTCCCTAAAGAATTTCAGGGAAAGATTTTTAAAAGTTGGGGGGGGTGTTGTGGGGTGTGTGATAAACTCATGGACATTCTTCTGACTGGCTGGTGGTGAGGTCATCAAGAGTCAACCTCATCAACCTTCTGGTTCCAACCAGTCTGGGGTCTACGTGCTTATGGGCAGAATACAGTTAACTTCTTCCACTTGGTGGGGGTTTCAGTATCAGCAAAACAGCTCAAATGATACAGCTCAGAATAGTATCTATAGCTCCTGAGGAGGAACTAAATGTCCTTGACTTTGTTTAATGGCCAAATTATTATTATTTTAAAGATCTTGCTTGACTATTTTCTTTACTTTTTGCACTTTCTCACTTCTCTGGTTAAACATACTCTTTTTGGAACTTGGGGAAGCCTAGGAGACTGAAGTTTTTCCACAAACAAGAGGCAGGTAAAGGACATGAGGTGGGGAGGTGTGTTCCATGAAGGCCCCATAGGGTCCTGCTCAGTTATAGTACCACCGTTCTGGTGCATGCTGAGAAGGACAGGGAACCAAGGATATGCCATTCCACTGATTGGCACCCAGGTATGTCATGGCCTTCACTCCATTACACAGGAGGTCCCTCCACAAATCTTTTATAGTTAATCCAATCTCTTGGCTTCTCCTGGTATGGTTGAGGGGATCCAAGTCATACACTTAAAGTTTTCAGAGCTTTTGGTGTGAAATCACACTCTAAACTTTTGAGCTTTCTAAGCAAAAGATTGCCTAGCCACACAACTGGCTTTTTTCCCTAGAGCATACTTTTCCAATAGTGAACTTAATTTTAGCATCTTTTGCAGTGGATATACTGAGATTTCCCCCAAATCATCCAATTACAGTTTCTTTTTTTTTTTTTTTAACAATTCTTTCCCCAATTTCTTTCTTTTTTCTTGCCCTTTAAGCATCAAAGAGAGACTAAGATACACTGTCAACCCTTTGCTTGGATGTCTTCTCAGCTAATGTCTAACCTTTATCTCTTGGAAATTCTACTTCCCACATAACTGCAGGACATAATTGTGCTAAGATTCTGCCACTGCATAACAAGGGTCTCCTTTCCCCTCATTTCCAATAACATTGGAAGCAACACTTTTACCATCACTTACCAACAATCAACCAGACAACTTATATATTGTCTAAGGCAGTAAATGTTATCTACCATCCTCTTCACTTCCTTCTGAGTCCTCCCTAACAGCGTTATTAGCATCCATATGTCAATTAACAGTCTGTTCTGGGCAATCTGAGTTTTTTCTATCATGCCCCTCAAATTTTCCTAGCCTCTGCCAGTTGGCCAATCCCAAACCCACTTCCATAGTTTAGGTACTTCTCACAGCTCCGGAAGCACTTCAGCTCCAGATACCAAAGTACCTATTAGTTCGTCCTTGCTGCCATACTAAATTATGACAAATTTAGTGTCTTAACACAAATGCATCATTTCCACAGTTCTGAAAGTCAAGACTCCAACGAACATTTCACCAAGCTAAAATGAGGTCTGAAAGCGGCTGTGCTCTTTTCAGTAGCCTCTGGGTAGAAACAGTTTTCTTGCCTTTTCCAGCTTCAAAAGGCCACCGACTTCCTTCTCTGGCTCATGATCCCTTTGCATTTCCAAAGGCAGCAACATCAAGCCAAGTCATTCTCATGACTCACTCTCTCTCTCTCTGATTCCCTCTTCCAATTCTCCTTTCCACTTTTAAGACCTTTGTGGTTATGCTGGGTCCACCCAGATAGTCCAGGATAATTTACCTATGTTAAGATAAAATGTTTCGCAACTTTAGTTCCAAGTGCTACCTTAATTCCATTGTGCCATGTTGTGCTAATATTACCAGGTTTTCTGGATTAAGTGTTAAAAATAGAGACTTGCTCTTTGGATTAGGATGAAGACATCTGTGTGGGAGCCCACTTTTCTGCTTACCACATCTAAGGTCATTAATTCAAGAATATTCAGACCGCAAGGAACAACAGAATACACTCATGCTCCCCCATGCACATGACAGACTTGCTTGGCCCAGGGCTCTATGGGAAACCGGTAGGTAGCTAGGACCATGGGTTTATGGTCAGGTCCTTTGTAATTCCTGATAATACTCTTATCATGACCTTCCAATGAGCTTGGACTTGGGCAGCTTGTTTGGAAGACAGACTATCATTTCTCTGGCTGCTTAGGAGGTAGACAGTGTTCACCCCATTCTGGCCAACTTCTCACCGTTGTAGACTGCACCAGAGCAACTGGGTACTATAGTCATGGTTTAAAATTTTTACATGTAAATGGTTTCATATCTATAAATATTCCATGAAGCATTTAAGAAATACTTATCAATGGTCACTAATGAACCCATCTACAAAACAGAAACAGACTTGCAGACATAGTAAACAATCTTAAGGTTACTGGGGGAAATTGGGTAGGAAGGGACAAACATGTGAGTTTGAGATTTGCCAATGTTAACCACTATATATAAAAATAGATAAAGACAAATTTCTTCTGTCTAGCACAGGGAACTATATTCAATATCTTGTAATAACCTTTAATGAAAAAGAATATGAAAATGAACATATGCATTTATATGCATGACTGGGACATTATGCTATACACCAGAAATTGATACATTGTAACTGACTGTATACCTCAATTAAAAAAAGAAAAAAAACTTATCAGTGGTCTACTTGCTAGGTATTTGTGACTATAAACAACACAGGCCCACATTAATTGAAAGAGTTCCAGTTTCATGATCATAGGACCAAACGTAGATATTAAGAACAGGTACATGGCTCAGGCTTGAGTTTTCCCCACACTCACACAACTCCACTGGACTCAAATGTATTTCCTCTTCACAGCCCACACACAAGCATCTTCTACACTGCATTTCTTTCTTATTCCATTTCCCAAGGTACAGCATGCATCAAGGCCTGGAGCTGGGTAGAAAATCTTGCTAAGAACTAAAGATGATAGTTGTCAGTCCTTACAAGTGATTCCCTTGAAATCTATGACAACCCTCAGAGCTCTTGGTGCTATAAAGCATGGAAAGTGTTTACCTGTAGTCCGACGGACCCTTAATTTAGCTGATAAAGTCAGTAAGAAGATGGGTTCTGTTGATCATTTCTTGTTCTGTCATTATTTTGTTGAACTAAACGGAGAATATAAAAATCTTTTTCTTACAGATAGCTCTCCAAAACCACTCCCATAGATTTTTTTCCAGCCTCAGATGAGAGTAAAACACAAATGCTATAAACTGAGAAACTGACAAGAATAGTAGTACCTGGCAGGAATCACAACGTTGTTTCTAGTTTGCTAATGTCAGTTACAACTGTTCACAAGAACGGATTTCACTGAAGCTCCTAAGTGCAATTATTAAATTAATAATAACAACTTAAAGTTTTCTGACAGCTTAATTCCTCATCATAAAGTAAATTAATTTAATCCCTTTTTACCAGTAGATACTACTTTCATTCTTGGATAATCAGTTGGTCAGGAGAAAATAAGAGAATATATGTATATAAATAGCCAACTTTATAATTGGTGCCCGGAATCTTATAGATGATAGTGAGTTTTTTCCCCCGAGGGAAATAGAGTTCACGCCATTACTAATAGGGAATCCATGAAGACAGATCCAACTGAGCAATGTGCTGCCCTCAGTACAGATAAATTTTGTCCTTCTTTGCCATTTTCTATTGTATTTATGAGGGTGAAAAGCTCTAAAGCCACCATTAACTTCATTTGGAAAAGAAACAAATTGATGATGCAATATCAAACATTTTAACAAAAATAAATAATTTGAGATCAGGGTTTTTGGCTGTCTTCTTCAGTGCCAAGTTTAAAATTTAACGTTCTGCTAAATCAACTTTACAAAAGGCCCGAAAATTAGTTTACAACATTCAAGCATAAAGAGAGTCTAAATGAGAAGCAGATGGGACTAAATTCTTTAGAGAAGAACTGTCTGCTCTTCCTTATGATCAACAGAAATGCAAGAAATGGAGAAATGGAATAGAACGCTGGGATTTCGCACACATTGCTACACATTGCCTGGATTCGTCGGATAGCCAGATATAGTTGCATTACAACACTCATTCTTTTTCAGCATGTTCATAGCATCATGTTGGATTGCATATATATATACACATATTCAACTGAAGTTGGGTACTTTACACTTAAATTATTTAGGGTAGATATAATCCAAATTTTGCTTTAGTGTAAGGTTTATGATATTCTATAGTATCTGAAAATTGGACATCTTGATTTAATCTTACATTATTTCAACTGTGTCATAGAAGTACTCTTGCAGTCCACATTATTAATAACTACAGGAATAGCTAAAAGGCATACTCATCACCTCTAAATGGTTGGTTTTCTTTATTATGCTTCTTATAAAAATTCTAAGACACGTATTTTTAAAGAGTAATCACAAATCCACCTCATTCTAAGCTCATTAGTGTAGTAGAAACATCTCCTCGTCATCATGATTGAGGAAAAACTTGGTAATGGTACCCAGACTGAGCGAATTTGGTGTTAAAAAGCATAAAGAAGAAAAAGAGTAAAGAATAAAACTTTTAAGATTTATGAATCCTTTGTCCTTCAAATACTGCAGGTTTAGAGTAGATACAGTCCATGAAGGTGTTAAAAACAGGGCTAACCGATAAACACTTCTTCCCTCCTCTGCGTCACACGGGCTGCAGAAACGTGTCCCACTGTGGACTTTGGGTCCCAGCAACCTCAGATTGTTATGTCTCAGATCACGTTTCTGCTGCATCTTCCTCGATCAGAATGACAGTTTACAAGATTTCTCTCAATCTCACCCTGGTATGGTACCCACCGACAAAATACATACGTTCCCCAGATGTTTATAAAACACACTGTCAAAAACTGTACTTTTCTTTCTGTATTATATTGCAATCAAATCTCCTCTGTACACCAGAAATTAACACAATGTGGTAAACCAACTCTACTTCAATTTTAAAAAAATGTTCTTATAAGGAAAGTAATTTTATTTCAAGCTAAAATATTTGCTTTGAATTTTTATGATTTCATGTCAGAAGGCTTTGAAAACTAATAGGCATGTGTCTTCTCCATTTCAAAATAAACCATTTTTCATACGTCTTTGATTAGATAATCAAATACATGTATCAAATGAGATAATTAGAGATCACATTTGGATATGTAAGCATTCCCATGTAAATAGTCCCTTTTCTCTTCTGCAGAAATCTAGGTTTTATTACCTATATGCAAGTATCTCTTTTCTATTTCTTTATCCATAAATCTTCTTCGTCTGTCTTTTAAATCTCTCTCAGATCCATCTTTCCTTTTTCCTTCCACTAATATTGCTTTGCTCAAGAACTCATAGTCCCCTTTTGGGACTAGGGCAATAGTTTGATAACTGGTTTCAGGCCTCCAGTCTTGCCAAGTCCCAAGTTAATACAACCACTAAAACGGATTTTTAAAACACACAATGTACATTGATTGCTTTGATTCCATATTCAATGCTTTCTACATAGCCTATGACAGTGTCTTCCATACTGGGGCTTAGTAGAATATCAATCGAAATCCAAAATGGGGTTAAGAATAATTATTTTTAATTGAAAATTAACTATGGTTACCAAAAGGGAAAACAGGGGGAGAGATAAATTAGGAATTTGAGATTAGCAGATACAAACTACTGTATACAAAGCAGACAAAAACCAAGATTCTAGGCATTTTAATAACTCAGAAGGTGGACCAGTAGTCAGCATTTCTTTAATCTATTTGTGCATAAAATCTGGGCCAAGAGGGGAGGAATATAAATGCTTATGAACACAATTTGACAAATGCTGGTTTGTGGAATCATTTCAGACCCTTTCTCGTGGCAATATAAGAGTGCTTCTAGATTCCACATATAAGCAATATCATATGGTATTTTAAAAAAATCTTTAAAAAAGGATACAAATGAACTTGTCTACAAAACAGAAATAGACTCACAGCCATAGTAAACAAACCTATGGTTACCAGGCGGTAAAGGGATAAACTGGGAATTCGAAAAATGCACGTCGTGGGGAGTGATGGAAATGTGAGCTATCTTGACTCGGGTGATGGTTTCATGGGTGTAGACATGTATCAAAATGCATCAAATTGTACGTCTGAAACATGTGTAGTTGACTGTACAGGAGTCACACCACAATAAAGGTGTTAAAAAAAAAAAAAGAGTGCTTCTAATTTGCCGACTTCTAAATCTTGCCTTTATCAACTCTCCTCTTCCCTGTGATTTCTGTCACACTGAAACCCTTACAGCGCCTCCACTGGTGAGCACACCTGCTGTTGTATTTGTGAGTCTGGTACAGCTTAACTGCTCTGAAACAGAGCAGGTAGTCAGTAAATACATACTATTAATTACTTACTTAAGTTGACCTGAAAGTGGATTTTAAATTCCCATAGAGATGGGCATTTTTACATATGTTTATTATTCGGTCTTAACAGAATAGAAAGGCAGAAGATTCACATCCTTGTAGAATTACTATTATCATGAACATAAGGTTATCCAAAGTAGAAAAATTAGTCAGAAGGTATCGTTTTCAGAATTGTAGAGGGGAGAGGGTATAGCTCAGTGGCCGGGTGCATGCCTGGCATGCTTGAGGTCCTGAGTTCGATTCCCAATACTTCCATTAAAAAAAATAAATAAATTGGGGGGGGGTATAGCTCAGTGGTAGAGCATGTGCTTAGCATGCATGAGGTCCTGGGTTCCATAAGTAGAAATATTATCTTCTTACATTTGGAAAATGATGGTTAAAAAAAAAAACCTAGGAGGGCCAAATTAATAATCATAATTGTTCAAATATAAATCATTTGAACTTTGGAAAGATAGATTATACAGAAACTCAATGAATTTATTGTGGTCTTTAGTGAGATTAAAATCACTATATGGAAAACTACACGTGAAATAAATGATTTATTTTGCCAAAAGCACACTAAAAGTTTACGGGAACAGCTATTAACAGAATAGGCCTGGAAAAATAACTGTCAAAACAATAAAGAAGAAAGTCAACTCTCTAGATAAATGTGTCTAGAGATCAGCCGTCAATACTTACAGCAACATTCTTAAAATCTAATTAAATACAGAACTAGCAGAAGCCAATCAAGAACATTTAAGCAAAAATAAAATCTCAGGCATAAAACCCTGAAATAAAATTAAAGCATTGAAATACACAGATTATCAGATTTCTAAAAAATAGCTCACATTCTGGAATGCTTCCCAACTGAATCCAACTCTGGGGAACGTTTGTTGTCCATCCCAAATTCATTCTGTTCTTCCTCCTTAGTGACAAAAACCCTGATTTCATTGGGATGGCACTGTGCCCAGCTACAAAATCCTGTTTTCAGCTTTCTTAGCCTGAACAAGTTGTGGCCAATGAGATGTGAATGGAATTCTTGGGTGAGGCTTCCGGGAGGCTGAATGCAGCTGGCAGGGTTCCAAGGCCCTTCAGTCTTCCTGGGAGACACAATGGCTAGAGCTGCAGTGACCACCAATGACAATGAGTGGTCCTGAGGATGGAAGGCCCTTGCAAAGAATGAATGATAGAGGAGACGGATAGGAAAACCTGTGGTTTTACGGCATCATGGAGCCAGCGACGGAGTCCAAGTACTGTATCTCCCCTAGACTGTGTACTTTGGGACTTTTTACATTTTTTTTTTTTTGCAAAGCTCATCTTTCTCAGATCTATAGCTGATCATCAAATACAAAGCCAAATTAATAGGCAATGGAGGACTCATCTGACAGGTGCCATTTGGTACTTATTCCTCAGGGAATGTGCCTAAGTACATGCTGTAGACGTGTGAAAGGGGGGCTAACGGTATGGAAGTTATCGTTCTCTGCTTTTCTGAATGTCCTGTCTGTCCCCTAAATGATGAGCATCCAAAGTAGACGTCTTCTTAAAGAAGAACCCAACCACTTCCCAAGAGACACATATAAAAGATGCCCGGAGTTCGCCCCGAGACTGTTGCAAAAGTTACCCTGTGATACATTAATTAGGGAGTTATAAAATGTAGACTAAGGTTATTCATCACCACATTTGTCTAAATCACTTGATTTGAGACACTCTGTGCACCTGCAATCTGATCAAAATGACCTAACAATGCTCTCCGGGAGGCACGACTGCGTTTGACTGTTACTAAGGAAACACCCATTAAAATGATTACGTTCAGTTCTGTTCAAAGAGCTTAATGGATACACGGAGAGAAGGGAGATAGACTGAAAAAAGGAAGAGACTAAAGACAAAATGTGTTCCTATCTCTAGGATTAGTCAGAAGAGAATGTGACTAATTTGAATAAATAAATTTGTATTCCCGGTGAGCTTCAGTAGCATGAATCCAATTCTGACAGTTAGGCTGTAATGTATTCACCAACATAGTGCCAACCTATTGGGATGTGTTTGATTGGCCAACTGGCGTCCTTCGAACGATTTTTCTAGGAGTCACCAGCGTGCAGTTTCCTCGAGGGCTCCACCCTTCCCGGAGTGTGACTTTATCCAACAGCCTCCATTAAATAGGAATCGTCAGGCTATAACCGAATCATTCCAAAACCATATGAGGAATGTAATATATAAGAAGGAGAGGTGTGTTGACTTCTATAAATCTCTTCTCTGACCTCCTTTCTTTTCATCTATCTGTAATCTCTCTCTCTTTCTCTCTCTCTCTCTCTCTCTCCATCTCTCTCTCACACACTCACACACACACACATTTCCCCCTAAGAGCTACATCCTCTTTTCACTACTTCACTATTCCCCTTTGCAGTAAAATTCCTCCGGAGTTGCTATCTTTGTTGTCTTCAATTCCTCTCCCATCTCTGCTATATCCACTCCAATCTAACTTTTACACGCGTTGCTCCATGAAGCTAAGAAGATGTTACCAGTGCCCTCCAGCTGCTACATCCAAAGGTCAGTGTTGTGTCTTCACTGTACCCAGTCCATCAGCAGAATTCCATTCAGCTGATCACTCCCTCCTCAACAATACTCATCAGCCTCTTGTTTTCCATAATTTCGTATGCTTCGGACGTCACTTGTAACTCACTGATTATTCCT
Source organism: Vicugna pacos (assembly GCF_048564905.1). Lineage (NCBI taxonomy): Eukaryota > Metazoa > Chordata > Mammalia > Artiodactyla > Camelidae > Vicugna > Vicugna pacos. The sequence goes on along the minus strand of NC_132994.1, from coordinate 4,906,664 downwards.
TCTTAGTTCTTCTGCTGATTTCTCCTCTTTGCAGGCACATCAATGCGTGCCTGGAGCTGAGAGTCATGATCCTCCCTTGTTCCACAGATATACATCCTCTCAGTATTCTCATGGCTTCACATATCATCTACATGACCAAAAAAAAAAAAAATCCAAGCTTTGTATTTCCAACTTAGACCTCCCTCTGTCACATCTCAGACTGCCTACCTGACAGCTCCACCTGGGAGTCTAATAACCATCTCAGAATCATCTATAGAAACTGAACTAGTTATCGTTCTCCAAAAGCACATGCCACTAGGTTGATAACAAATCAATCTCCCACTTGCTCAAGCCAAAAGCAATACTGAATCCATCATTGATTCCGTCTTTTCTTGAGACCCTGCATAAACTTTTCAGGAAATTTTTCTGTCACTAAAGTCAAAATATATTAAGAAGTTGACCACTTTTGACTGTCTCAACTGTTCCTACCCTACTGGAGACCAGCGTAATCGCTCGCTGAGACCACTGCTGTAGCCTCCCGACTACTGTCTCAGATTCCCCCCAAATTTGCCACAATGGCCTTAATGCACAAATCAGGGTGACCTTTCGAAAAATGTAAACTGATTCATCTCAAAACCTTCCCATGGCCCCCCTTTTCTCTTAGAACAAAAGCCCAGCAGAGCTTTGCCTGATTTGACCCCTCGTTACCTCCCTGCTCGTTTCTCCAGCTTCTCTTGTCATCACACTTTCCCAATCACACTGGGCTGCTTGCTGTGCTGTGACCACACCAGTCAGCGCCCCTGCCGTAGGGAGATCTGCACTTAGTTGTCCCTCTTTGACTCCAAATAGCTCCATTTCCACCTTGAAGTTTTTTGCTCAAATGTCAGCTTTTCAAGCAACTCTACTCCGCTCTGAGTAAATTCCAGCTACCAGCTCCCCTGCAAGTCCTTCCCAAACCCAGTGCTCCCTTTTCCATTTCAGCCTGACACTTAGCGCTTTCCAACAGAACACAAACTTACCTATGTATTTCCTTGTTTGTTGTTGGTCTTTGAATGGCTTCTCTCACTGGCACGCAAGCTCCTTCAGTAGAAAGAATCTTTGTGATTTTGTTCACTGCAAAAGCCTAGGGCCTGGAACTGACTATAATGTAGAGCAGCTGCTCAGTAAATTCTTGCTGGCTGAGTGAATGGATGATGGTGCCAAGGCCGCTCCTTCAACTGTCATTTCAGTGATTATGACTTCTAAATACTTTCTATTACATCTTCTGTGTAAGTCAAGTCTAGCCAAGTGAATCATAATTTCTTAACAAGTATGTATATGCATATACTTATCATATATATAAAATAATGATCTAATAATATATACTTATTGTATATGCATATACATATTATTATTAGATCATTATTTTATATATATGTATAGATACATATACTTTTTTCTATATTTTTTTTTATTGAAGTCTAGTCAGTTTTCAATGTTGTGTCAATTTCTGGTGTACAGCATACTGCTTCAGTCATACATGAACATATATTTGTTTTCATATTATTTTTCACCATAAGTTACTATAAGATATCAAATATAGTTCCCTGTGCTATACAGTATGAACTTGTTGTTTATCTATTTTATATATGGATATGTACACTTTTATTATATATATGTAGTATTATATATAATACATATGATGTATACTTATTATTTATGTATGCATACACACATTATTTTATACACACATATACCTATTATTCTCAATACATAGACTTAATGTTTATGTATATTGTGTATCATGTATTATATAAGCATATGCTGCTGGACAAAGAAGGCATTTAGTATTTTTCCTCTCTACATACACCTTATATTCTCTGAAAATATTTTTTGTTCTGGCCAAGGCACAAATATATTCCAGCCACCTAGATTAAGAGCAAAAACATCTCTCAAAAAGGATGCAGGCAGAGATTGTCTGTGATAAGCAATGGCTGGTACAAATTTAAGAGAGGGAGATAAGCTCAGTGGCTAACAGCGTAGACCCATCAGCTAGAACTCCTAATGCATCGTCTCATTTCTGCTGCTCAGTACCTGTGAAAACGTGCATCCGCTAGATAACCTCTCTGCGCATCACCTCCTTATCTGTAAAGTAGAAATAATAGTAACTACCACATACAGTGGCTGTGAAAAATTGAATGTTAACTTGTTAAATTGTATGTTAATCTCATGTTAAGTGAACCAAATTTAGCTTGGCACATAGTAGGCACTCACATGGATTAGTACGTTCGCTCTTCAGGCGTGGGTCAAAGTTTTCACATCCACTTGTCTGAGAACTTATTTTTATTCTTGCTTCTTCCCTGAACAGTCCCTGAGACTTTGAGCAAATCACTTAAGTGCCCTGGCCTTTGTTTTGTTAGTTTTGTTTTCACCAATAAAAGGAAGAAATTGATCTAGATTAATTCCCAGACCCTTTACAGCATTAAAGATGCATGCCTCTCTAAATGTTCAGCAGCAAGACAAACATTTTCACACCCAAACCAGTCCTGGACGATCGAGCATAACAGCTCTGGGATGATCTTTCTTTTCACATGGATGCTAACGGCTATGGTCAGGGAAAGGGTGGGGTCTGCAGTTCCGTGTGGATTAGGAGATGGAAACGTAGCCGATGTTCATCTTCGTCCCCTTTTTGGTCCACATTTCTGAATGGTGACAATTCTTAAACCGAAGTCAGAGGACAATCAGCGAGGAAGACAAGGACCATGTGGTGGTGTAAGTAGGGATGAAAATCAATGCACTTACCCGCGGGAGTGGCCTGGGCCTGACCATGAGGAGATCCGTCAGGTATGCAGGTGCATCCCTGTCGAATGCCAGCCCCTAAGCATAGGAAATTTTTGGAGGACCAAGGAAGGGCAAGAGGGACTAGATGAAGGAAGAAATAAGGAGAAATGAATATCTGATCATTCTGAGAATAATCAGAATTTTAAAACTAAATAAGGTCTAGACAGGAGAACTACAAAATTCTCTGGCTTAGCATTCCTTTAAAATTACTTTGTCATTCACTAAACAGCCTGTCTTGGTCTGTTCAGGCGATTGTAACAAAATTCCACAGACTGACTAGAAGCAACAGAAATGCATTTCTCTCGCTCAGCCCTGGAGGCCAGAAGTCCAAGATCAAGGTGCCAGCGTGGCTGAGGGAGGGTCTTCTTCTAGAGCACAGATTTCTCACTGTGTCCTCACATGGTAGAAAAGATCCCAGCCTCAGGACTCAAGAACCTCCCAAAGCCCCACCTACTAATGCCACGACATTGGCATTAGAATTTCAACATAGGAATCTGGGGGAGACACAAACATTCAAAACACAACACAACCTGTCACATGTTCTGCCCCCCTGAGCCACCAAGACGGGGACCTAGCTCCTTTACAGATGACTGTGACTTAGGAAAATCCTCCGACAGGAAACAGTGGAGCCACTTCAACCTAAGGATGTGTTTCCATCACTCAGTATTAGAAAAGCTACTTTGATCTCGGTAGAAATGAATTTACTCTGGCAACTTCAAAAATTCTGCACATTTGTTTCTGGGAGCAAGACTCCAGCGAGGCCTCTTGGATCTGCCCCCGGTCTCCGGCTGCTGCCCCTGGCGTGGTAGATCTCCAGCAGCAACCGAGCGCTTCGGAGCTTCCTCAACAGCTGATGCTCCTGCCACTCCCCTCTGTCTGCCACATGGCTCCCGGCTCCTGGAAACTCACACCGACAAGCACAGCTCAGAGGAGAAATCCCACAACACAGTGGCTGGAAACACAGGATCTAGGGCCAGGTGGCTGAGCTTCAGACAATTCCTCTGACACTTACTACGTGTATGATACTTACGTCGCCGTGCCTCGGTTTCCTTATCTGTAAACCAGAATCATCACGGTACTGAACCCATTCAACCATCTGAGGATGAAATGCGCTAACACATGCAGGGTATTGAGATCAGTCCACGGCACACAGCAGGCACTCAGCAGGCGTACAGTGATTTATTATTAAGCTTCAGTTAATTTATTAATGTGAAAAACACTTCATAGGAACCCGAGTGTGTTTTTGAAGTTTACTTGTTACTCTAGAATTGTAAAACTGCTCAGAATATGATGCTGTCTTTTGCTATATACATTTTAAAATATACCTGTGTTCAGTGATTGGTATTAATAATATTCAAATGCAATTGTGCTAACGCCTAAGAAATACTTAAAAGTGGGTTTTAAGCATGTATCAGTTACTGTGGAAGTATGTCAAGGTGGATCAACTGATTTGGGGTGAAATAAAGGCAATTTTTGAACCCTGGGCCTGTGACGGAATGAAAGGGAAGACTAACTGACTCTGATCTCCCTGGGGTGTGCATCAGCATGGCAACGAGGGTGGAAGGGCAAGGCGCTCACCCCGGGAAGTTCACTTCTTCTAGTCATGATGCCTGCTATTCCAGTGGCTCCCAATCCAGAGTAGGTTTTCCCAGTTTAAGTCCATGGACAATATTTCTTAAAGCCCTTTGTTTGACATGGCACTCTTAGAAGTTAGAAGAAGGAAGTAAAGCAGTGGGGGTATTTGCATGGTCCGAACAATAGTATAGTTTTTTCTTTTTTCCTCCTTGAAAAGTGAAGTTTAAGATCAGACTGTGAATACGCTGAGCCCCAAATGTATGAGGAATCAAAGCTCTTTTTCAAAATAGCCAGCAAAACCAAGAAGCCAGGGAAATGTTTTCATGTTTTAAGTACAGCTCTCTAAGTTACGGTAGGCAGAGTTAAAGGAGTGAGTCGCTATTAAAGGTGATGATTCTGCTCTGGTTAGGTCTGGGGATCTCTTCTAAAATACCTGAGCTCTGGTCACACGTGACGACTCCTGGAGTAAGACCATCCCTGTAGCAGACTGAACAAAGACCCAACGTTAAGCCTCCAGCCCTCCCTGGCTTTAGAGAGGAAGGGACCCTCCTAGACAGCGCATCATCCAGGAGGAGCTATTAACACCTCGTCCACCAGAGGGCGCAGTCCCCCTGAGACAAAGGAACGCAGGCGCGCAAACACCTCCCCTTCTAGAACCAGTGACAGAAGAGGGAAGGCAAGGAGCCGTCCAGTTCATGTCACTTATTAGCCTAATTAGTGGTCTCTGCCCTTTAAGTCCATGTCGTTAAAATGTGCTTAATTTAGGTGAACATAAGTGGGTCAGGAACATTCAAGACACTATTATAAACTGAGATGGTCCAAAATTCATTCCATCAAAAGATTGCCTGGTCTGAGCACACAGACCTTCTCCAGGTATGGATAATTGATGTAATATGGACACGAAATACATATGTAATGATTCTTTACAAATATATATGTAATGATGCAATGCAGTAAATTATATTATGCTTATTAAAAGAACTTCAGGGATTTCCGCTGCCTGTGTCTTAATTAGTCTCATTACTTCTTACTAGACAATTTCAGTACTATTGCAACTGGCTTCTTTGCTTTGCTGTCTCTCCAGTCTTTCCGTTTACATCCCAGGGATTTACATGGCAGTTTTCACAGGCTTACTCCAGCAACTGACTCAGTGACTGGTAGAGCAGAGACGCTCAGGAAACAGGTACTGAGTGGCACTGGGACAGGTAATGAGTGAGCCCCATGCAGAGCTCTGAAAATGCCAATTTCTTGCTCAAAACGTTTAGTGGTTCTTCATGACCTACAACTTAAAGCTTATATTTCTAAGCATAATATTCATGTCCCCTACCACCTCACCTCCTATTTTTGTCCCCCAAATATCTAAGGCAACACCTGAAAAAGTACACATTCCAGTTCGAATAGGTTCTCAACCCAGTTAAAATAGGTCATCCTCACAGCAAACCTTGCTCTTGGGCGTCTTGGCACCAAACTGCCGTCTCAGCCTAGAACTCTTTTCCCTCCTTCTCTAAGTTTTCAAATCACATCTGCACTCCAAATACCAGTTCAAGTCTCACCTAATCCATGAGTGATTCTCCAGGTGGAGGAAATGTCTCTGAGTTGACAAGTCTTTGGTTATAAGTATTTCATCAGGTATTTATTCTTTGGTTCATCAAATAGCTACTGCAGACGTCCAAGCAGGCAGCACTGAGCTGTCGATGAAACATGGTACCTGCCCAGGAGGCGTATAGGCTGGTAGGAAATCCAGACGTACAAGCAGATCACTGCCATAGAGATGCTCTGGGAGATGTAAGTACAGGGTCCTTATGGGGCAGCCCGTAAGGGAGGCATTCAACTCAGAATCTCAGGGTGTCAGCAACGGCCGCCTGGAGGAAATGAAGTCTGTCATGCCAGGACTCAGTCAATCATGGTTTGAAATAATGAACAGCCCCAAATTCTCAAATTACAAATCTGATTATGCCAATTCCTGTCTCAAAAAGTTCTTTATTCTCCTCACTCTCTAGGAATGGAGCTTAGGCCACTGGGCACTTACAGCTGCATAGGACTTAGTCAAGTGAATGGCAGTCCAAGACGGGGGGACGAGGGTTACCTACAGCGCATGAAAGGCCAGAAGGGAGACAGCATCGCATGCGGGATAATTGTCAGACTTTCCCCACTGTTCCCTTGACCTCCACGTGCTTCCTCCATCAATGAACTGTAAAACAGGCCTTCATATCCGTCTTTGTCCAAAAGTGCTGGAGCTTCTTCGTTTTATTTGGTTGTCATTAATCTACACCACCAGATGGTAAGTCCTTTATTTGAGAGAACTTGTCCTATATCTCCACAGCATCACACACACGCAGTCCAGGACACTGATCATCTAATTGTGCTCCATGCAATGAAACAGGATAGTCACATTCAAAGGAGGGAGGGTCTGTGTTGAGGAAAATAAGGTGCTTTCTCTTTAGATGCTTTCAAGTGCTGTTAATTACTGACTAATGCTGAAATTTGCTTTCCGTCTCCTCCAGAAATTAACTGACTCTCCACTCTGATGCTTCCTGTTTATTCGCAGCAAATCGCCGTTGAGCTTCTGTCTGCCTGTCAGAGCTCTCCAACAAAGGCGTCAGATGCTGCTGCAAAGTTTTGTGCCTCAAGCATCAAAATGCTTCATCTTTCTTGACTAGACTGAGCTAGAGCTTTCTCTCTCCTGTTTTTCCCTACTGTTCTGTTTTGTTTATCTGCCTGGACATCTTCTACAGTTAGAGCAAGAAAGTGATTCATCTGTATTCACTTTTCCTATGTTTTTGCCATAGGAACTAAAGCCAGAAAAACACATGGTGGCCACTTAGTCAATCTTGCTACCATCTCATGCCCTTCCTCGGAATGACATTAATGCCTCTTTCATAATGTCACTCACAAGCTTCTCTTTCTTACTGAACCTACTTTAAAAAAATAAATAAATAACTTGTTTTCTCCTGAACCAGTTGAGAGTCAGTTAAGGAAATGACGTCTTGTCACTTCCAAATTCCTTAGTGTGCAGCCCTGAAAGCAAGGGCATTCTCTAACGTAATCGCAATGTGACCATCAAAGTCAGGAAGTTAACACCGATTTCTTAGTATCATCTCTTATGGGCTGAATTGTGTCCCCCACAAATTCATATGCTGAGATCCTGACCCCCCGTGCTTCAGAATATGACTGTTTTTGGAGACAGAGCATTTAAAGAGGTGATTAAGTTAAAATGAAGCCAGTCGCACTGGTGTCCTAAAGAACAGGCAATCTGGGCACACAAAGAGACACCAGGGCCACGCAGACGGGACAGTGACGCAAAGGGTGGCAAGAGGGCATTGATCTGCCAGTTGAGGAGAGAGACCTTAGAAGAAACCAAACCTGCCTACACCTCCATCCTAGACTTCTAGCCACCAGGACTGTGAACAAAGGAACCTCACTTGTGTGAGTCACTTAGTCTGTGCTGTTTGTTACAGCAGCCCTAGCAGACTAACACACTATCTAATCCGCAAACTGCATGTAAGGCTCCCAGTCATCTAGTAACACGTACAGTAAAATGTCCAAAGCTTGCCAGCTGTATTTAGTTGCACGTCTTTTTCTCTCCTTCAGACTGGAATAGTTTTTCATTTTCCTTTGATCTGGAATAATTCAAGTTTGATGCTTGAACATATACTTCTGCAAGATTATCTTATAGGAAAACATTCAATTTATCTTATATTCCTTCACGAGCAGATGCAGACAATGTGCACTGTGCTTTATCACGCTGGATCCTACTGTGGACCTTGTCTCAATGCTGGCAACGTTAATTTGACCGCTTGTTTAGGGTCATGTCTACTGTCATTTTCCGCTTAAAAGGTAGTCTTTCTTCCTTTTTCAATTAATTGTTTATTGTTGTTGTTTTGCTGTTGTTCACAGAATGATAGTTTGAGAGTATGTAAGTATCCTGGCTGTCATCAAAATGTCACCCAGAGTTTTTAAGATTTACAGATGATTCCTGCCTGTATCAATTACTATGAAATTACCAAATGGTAAGTTTTTAATTCCTTCCTCATATACTATATGACTTTCTACTATAAGGGAAAATTTGTCTTCTCTCCACTTACATATATATATATATATATATAAAATTAATTTGGCCCTAATTCCAACAGTGGGAGCCTCTTCAAGCTCACTTCTATGTTCTGTTAACATGTCCCCAGTGTTCTTTGAGGACTTTCTCCCCAAGAATTTCCAGGCTCATCTTGTACATTTGCTGCTCCATTTCTGAAATCAGCCACTTCTTTTAAGAAGCCGTGGTTCCTCTTCATGAGATTGGTATTTAGAAGCCAAGATCTGAGCACTAAATGAGTTTGTTGCTCTTGGGGTATCACTGATCCCAGGCTCTTTCAGTGGATAGAGCGGGGAGACAAACACACACACACACACACACAAATGTGAGTTCACACTGATAATCCAGTTCCAATCCAACACCGTCACACAATTTACTGTAGGTTTCTTTCCTTTTGAAATTTATACCTCAACCCCGTGCTGAATTTTTTTCCAGGAAGGAAGGAAACAAACAAGTGGACTCTTTTTTTTTATTTAAATATTTTATCTTGCAAAAGTGACTCCCAAATTAAGTAGCCCCTTCTGCAGGTGTTCAGTTAGACAATCGTACTTAATTTAGGGTCTTCCAATGAGATTATAAACAGGTGTGCTGTTGGGGAAGCACTTCAGTTCTTTCCTTCTGTTCTCCAAGTATTGGAAGCAGTTGTGTTTACCTAATTAAACGAAGAATCACCTGGGAGCATTTAGCAGCGACTGAGGCATCAATGCTACTCCAAAGCAATTAAATCATAAACTCTGGTGTCAGACGCCGTCCTGAGCATATTCTAAGACTCCTCATGTTTTCTCCCTTTCGTTAACTAGTGATTTAAACTGCTTTTTCTCCTCATTACAGATTCCCTTGTCATGAAAATAACATGTGACCTAAACTTACTGGGAAAGGCAAATGTCCAGATGGACCCTGTGCTGTCCGCCCGCTAACGTCCCCGCCCGTCTGCTCCCCTCCCCTCCAGTGTGGGGGGCACACGCTTCTAGCCAGCAGAACAGGGCAGAGGTGAGGGCATTTTGCAAGATGTGATATAGGTTCCAAATCAGTTGATTCGAACTAATCAAAAAGGAGGTGATGCTGGGTGGCCCTGCCTTAATTAGCTGAAAACCCTTAGAAGACCTGGGCCCTCCCCGATGAGAAGGACCCCCTCTCCTCTCATTTGAAGGAGTGAGCTGCCACGCTGTGAGAAAGCAACAGAGAGGCAAGAACTGAGCCGCTTCCAGGAACGGAGGGGCCACCAAGAAGGAAACTGTGACCCCAGCCTCACAGCCGTAGGGAGATGAGTTTTTTCCACAACTGGAGAGATCTTGGAAGATAATCTTTCCCCTGCTGATCCTCTGGGTGAGAATGCAGCCTCGTGAGATCCTGAGAGGAGACCCCAACCCCGGGAGCTGTATCAGGATCCCTGATCTTCAGAAATGTGAGATAGTAAGTGTGCGTTGTCTTAAGCTTGGATGTGTGTGGTAATTCGTTATGCGCTAATGCAGAATCAGTAGTTACCAACCACTTTTTGGCTGCCAGGGAGCGTTTCCACCCATTACAAGTTATTGATCTTATTTTGATCTGAGGATGGGAAAAAATAAAGCACTGGACACAGGGCTGGTGACTAGTTAAAAGGTTTGACTGATTATTTTTGTAATCTATGGTATAATGAGCATGTCTGTTCTATTTCACCTCCCATAGAGTAGTCACACTTTCAAGGAGCAGTTTTTAATATCACTTGTGGTCTTGTTCTGTGTTGAGAGTAAAGTCAGTCATTTGGCATGCTTTTCCTAAAGGGTCAAATTCCCCTCCATTGCGACGTCGGTGGATAAATGTTATGAAAGTAAGTCAGCGGGCGTAGAATATAACACTAAGGGATTTTTGAAGTTGATTGCAATTCTCGTTAATGAAAGTAACATGGATTAAGTGGAGTCTGACTCCACCCCACCTGTTCAGACTTAATCTAACCCTCACAACCCTTCAGTCAGAAAATCCCTGAAAGCGGTTTGATTACACCCCTCTTACAACGTCTATAAAAACTCCTTTACAAACATACTCATAGAACAAACACAATGACTTTCCCTGGAAACTTGACCTGGCGGGGAGAGGGGTGTGAGCTCCGGCAGGATGCGCTGGAAATTACACCAACCTTGGAGCAACATTTGAAGCTTCCTGAGAGTACTAGAGTACTCTGTAAGTACTTTTTAAAAACTTACTCTGTAAGTACGTTGAAAGCACCGATGTTCTTTGACAAGCCCTGACCATGGATACGCGCGGAGGCTGATTTGCTCTGGAAGTTTGTCACCCCCTGTCTCCCGTGCAGCCCGATCGCTCACCCAAACCTTTGCCCTGATGTCTTATGTTCCCTGAGCCTGGTTTTCTGACTTAAAATGGCCTGTGCTTTCACGCCCACCTCTAGCTATGACTCTATTAAAAGAATAAATTTAAGTCCTACCTTCCCTATGAGGACAAATGGAGCTCCCTTGAACTCTCAGCACATCACACAGCAAAGTATCCTCTCGATCAAAGGGAGAAGGCGAGGAACTAAGTGTGAGCGGTGCGGCTGCACGCGACAGCGCGCTGGTGGGTGTCCCTGGGCCAGTCCCCGGGGGAGTTCTTACCTCTGTATTCAAGAACTGTTTAACTAGTAGATGTTAATTGTCCATGAAAAAAAAAAAAGGAAAAAAGGAAAGAAAACGGTTTGGGATCAAATGATCTGGAGCAACACTGAGTTAAAGAAAATGAAACAAGATTTTTTTTTTTAGTTTTAGAGCTTCTTAGAACCTTCACTGTATATCTCCAAGAAATAGAACCATATAGTCCACAGAAATCCCATATTTTTCAATTACTGAACACTTTTTAACCTGGGAAGACAATTGGGTGACATTAGATTCGATACCAGTGGCTCCCAGACCAGCAGCTTCAGCGTCAGCCTCTCCCGGACACTTGTCAGAAACGCAGACCTGTCCCCTTACCCCAGACCTGCTGCGTCGGGAACTTGGGAGTGGGGCCCAGGCGTCTGCGCCTAACGTGCCCACGGGCCAGCTGATCCTGAGTCACACTGAAGTTTGAGATTCATGACTTTATTTCGCATATGATTTGAGCAATCCCAGCCCACCCCTCTCTTCAGGACAGATGTTACTGTATTTTCAGGACATACGTTTCAGTTATACACATATGTATATTCCTTTTCATGTTCTGCTTCATGACAGGCTATTACAAGGTATTGAATACAGTCCCCTGTGCGACACAGTAGGACCTTGCTGTTTGTCTATTTTAAATATAGAACTTAGTATTTGCCAATCTCAAACTGTACAGGATATTTTTTTTAAAAGTAGAAGGATTAATATTGGGAACTGTGTAACTGCTGACAGTGGGAACACAATTTCTCCCTGTGGAGTTTTTCAACGCTTCACGAGAGTAACTGAAGAGGCATGAACAGTGTTTAACTGCTCTAAACGACTTTGCTAAAGACATCGACTCGAAAATCAAAGGTGTTTAATTGATAAGAAAAATGTAGATATTTTTCCTCTCTCCAGTCTGTCAGGCTGATAATTTACAGCCTGAGAGGTTTCTGTTCAAATGAACATCCAAGAAGTAAATGTGTTAAACGTTAACATCTGTTCTGAAGTAATTCATCAGCACTGCAATGCACAGATGAGGTGAAACTTTCTTAAATGCCCATTTAAGCCACCTAAGGCTGTATGCGTTTGCAACAAATGTTAGATATTTAACTTCTAAAATCCCAGCAAATGTGGTAGTATATCACAGCTTTATAATTATTAATAAAAATAGTGATGTCATATCAAAAAGGCCGTAAAGTTTAAGGTGGGGGGATTTACTTCTATCTGTGCTGCGCGAGAATAAACACCACCGAAGTCAGGACTGGCTAACTGTAGCTTATTCAGAGTGGCTGTTAGCTGTCATTTAAATTTTTAGGTCAAAAAAATAGCTCATGGGATGTTGCTTCAGATGTTACATTTTTGAAACATCCCTTGTGTGATAATATAATTTTTATTTTTTTTTCCTCACTGTTGAAGGCAATTTTTTTTCCACTTTTGTTTCATGGAATGTGTCTTCATTCTTTTATCAGAGCTCTTTACCTGGGGAATTCAAGGGGGTGGAGATGGGTGAGGGTTGATAGTTAAAGACTGAAGCTTTTTCAAGACTGTGATGGGCTGAAAGCAGAATTTGCAGACACCTAGAGGTTATCCGCACAAGATTTTTGTGGGGTAGAGAAAGCTGGAGCAGAGAGAAGCAGAAATGAACCACTCTAGGAAGGGTGAGGCTCCTCGAGTAGCGGTCTTGGGAACGTCCTCTGTGCAGGATGGAGCCAAAGCCCCCATCAGCAAGGGTGCAGCATATTGGAGCTTGCTGTGGGAGATCCATAGACTATGTTTTCCCAACTCAGAACAGATGGAAAGGTCACCGTGGGCAAGTCTGTGGGTAGCAGAGCATGACTGGCATCTGTCAGGTGGATGTTACTGCTTTTTGCCAAATATGCCTGGTCCTCTTCCTCGGTGTATTGTTGAGATTTAGATGTGCCCTTATGACTCGCTTTGACTGAGCTTAAATGTGAAAGGAAGTAACATGTCACTTTCTGATAGAAGCTTAAGAGTTCATTAGGGACTCACAGGATGCTTTTTCTCGCCCTCTGCCGCGGTGCCTAGAACAGTCGATTTTCCTGGGTCGCAAAGTGCTCACGATGCAGACCAGAGCCCTCCAGCTGACCTGAAATGAACAGGTAGCAGGAGCAAGAAAAATGCTGTAAGTTTCTGGAGTTTGTTGCTACCACACAAATAGCCTTAAGACCATTGACTAGTGTCCTCAACAGCGTCTGAATATTCTCTCTGGTCAGCACCACAGCAGAAAAAGCCAAAGAAATCACGGCATCACCATGAATTAGGTGCCTGCCACTTCCCTTCTACTTCTGGTGACCTAGCGGACCCGATGGGAGGAGAGGACGGTGCAATGGTACCTGAAGTTGAAATTCTTGCATCAGGAGAGGACCTGACGCAGTTTTAGTACGAAATATAGATTAGGTTTGTGCACTAAGATTGCCACCTACTGCATATGCTTTATGTCCAGAAATTTCTGTAGTCCAGTGGACTAGTCCTGCCCCATGGGTTGCAATATTTAACTCTGACTTCCAAGACCAAAACTTGACCTAACGTTCCATGTCCCGCTCCCTGAGAGGGCAATTAGCAATCCGTTTTGCAAGTAAATGTAATATCTTCACTGATTTGTTGAAACCTTAGAATGTGCCAAGCAATCTGTTAAGCAGTTTACATGGATTAGCACCTTTATTCCTTTCAACAAATCTATGAAAGAGTTGTTACTTTTATTTACCATCTCAGGAACGTGGAAATTAGAAAGATTAAAAACTAGCCCCCGGGCCCATGGCTGGAGGGGGGCAGAGCTGGAACGACAGTGTCACTGCTCTGCGGAGCCCTCATTAACCACCTCTCACCTGGGTTATTGGAACAGTGGTCCGTCTTTCTCCTCTCTGTTCTCTTCTTTAACCCTCCCGCATTGTAGGTAGAGTTATAAATAAGAAATGCAAATCTGACCTCAGAGATTTTTTTATTAAAATTGTCCTCACTCCCAGGGCTTCTTATATAAAATCTAAATTCCTTATTGTGCCAAACGAGGACGTCAAGGACAAGGTCCCAGGCTACTTCTCAGCATCATCTTGCACTGCTCTTCTGCTTCTCCTCTGTGCTCTTCTAATACTAGACTGAGTCTGCTCTACTGACGCTACTGATGGTCACCTTGCTATGAGCAGTCTCGTCCAGATGCAAAGCCCTCCAGGGGAAGTCCCATGCACCTAATTCCAGCTATCACTTAGTAAGACACGGCGGGCACAGCCTGCTCCATGGAGACCTGCAGTATTCTCTTCCAGGTTAGACACGCCTCTTCTCCCATAGTACAATGCGCAGCGCATTCATGTATAGATCATACGATTACTTTAAGGACTTGAACCCTGGAGTCAAAACGTCAGGAGTATGGCTGTCAACACTGCCACTCTCCAGTTGAATATGCTTTGACAAGAGCCTTTCAAAGTGTCTGTTTCAGAGTTGGTAAAAATAATATGAACATAGAACTTTCTTGGACAGGTTTTTTTTTTCTTTTATCGTGGTTTAACATTACATTAAATAATGAGTTTTATTCTATGCCTAGCTGTAGTCAGAGTTCAGTGTTCGTTGATATTCTTGTTTCCCTCACCACACTGCAGAATGATTATCTAAACGTCAGATTGTGATCTCCTTAACTCCCAGACTCAGGCCTTTTCTTCTCTTGACCCAGTGCCTAATATGGTAGACCCTGAGTGAGTATTTGCTAACAGAATGAATGTTTGATTAAAAAAAAATTAGGAGGCTGTCATTTAAAACGCTGAAACTTGAAGGGATTATCGTGCATTCAGGGCTTCTCAGAATGCCAACAAAATGGCATCAGAAATGGAGTTCTTTTTGGACAATTCCACCCCATTCGACTCTGAAGAATGTATGGAAGAATGGAGAAAAAAAATTTAGGAAGGCTGAGATAACAAAAAGACTCCTTCTGAACTGATTGTACCAAAATACCCATTGAAGGAAGAGGTCTGCTCTCACTGATATTGAGGAGGGAAAATCGGAAGCTTATGAGCTGAAGAGATTTGGAACATTTCTGAGAGAAATGAGCCAAGGAGTCAATGAGGGAGAAACATCATGCATGCTGGGATGTGGTCAGAGCCAGGATGCAGCTGGTTGGTGTACACACTGAGGAGGCCAGGTCTACTTGGCTGTCACTCTTCCTCCAGCACGGATACAAGCAAAAAGGTGACCCTCAGGGTGGATCCCACAGAGGGGATAATCAACGGCAACACAAAGATTAAATAGTCAAAGTATAGAATTTTACTGTGATCTTCTGCAGTGGACCAATGGAGTCCAAGAGAGTTCGCATATATTGTTTTTCATACATATTTATTGAAAAACTTTTAATGATATGAATGACCAACTATGTTATTTCTGGGTTATATATTTTCATCAATAAAGCCTAGAAGAAGTAACAGTATTACTTTCAAAGTATAATACTCCTCTGGGGAGAAAGCATTCTGTGTTTGACTTACGAAATTCCTAGCTTTAACTTTCCAAAGTTGACTCAGAACAAGATTAATAGAAATAAGTAAATGTCTCTACAAATAATGTCAAACTGCCTTCCCCGACTTGACTGTTAAGAGGATTACATTTAGAGGCTGGAGAATAGTTCATGATGAAATGAATCATCTCCTGAATTTTTCTTTAGAATCACAATAACTACAACAGAGATAATAAATTCAAGTCAGTTTATAGAATTAACCTATATAAACATCAGCTGCTTTGACGTGATTAAAACTGACAAGCTCTACAATAAATTAATATGGACATAATTTTTTCCTGACTTTACTTTTACTTAAATATGCCTTTAATGGCTTAATGGGAAAGGGAGATGAAAAGGAGAAGATGGTTAAGAAGAAGGATTATGGGAAGAAAGCACTGTAAGAAAAATCTTGAATTTGGAGCATTTATATTCAGAAATGGAAGGGGAGAATGAGGTGATTGTTTCTTTTGCACTGTTTGTCTTGATTCTCCCAAACTCATTAGTGTCTCTAAAATTACCTTTCGTGGTGCCATAGGACAGTATGAGAGAAACAGGTCGTTAGAAAAAGTCACAGGGTGAATGGATGCCCAGGCTTGGGGAATTGAACACCGAAAGCATTTAACTCAACCTCTACTCGAATTTTCACACACAAGAAAAGTAAATGTAATTTCCATGAACTTTGAGTGCATTAAGAAGTAATTACAGAGCCCACCAACTTCAATAACAGGACTATAAATATATATAAAGCATACAGTGTGGGGGGGGGAGTGGTGCCATAAAATGTATCTCAGTTGACGTACCTGCATTTTATAGATCTGATTTTTTCTCTCATAATAAGAACATTTGCCAAGGGTAGAGTTGTTGCCCCCACCAGGCTCTACCTTTGATGTGCCTCTCCAGTGGACTAAGACAAAAGTACAAACCCTTTTCTAAGCACTGTTATAGCTGGTTACCCCAGGGAAGAAAAGCATGAGGAACAACACTGGAGGTTTCAGCATCTTGTAAAAAAAAAAAAAAAAAAAAGTCATTAATTTCCCAGAGGGATCAAAAGAAGTCAAACGACCCCATCTAAATCATTTATTTGTGTCATGTAAGGAAAGGGGGGAGAAAGCTTCTATTGTAACTGTAAGGTTACCCCGTATAGATCTGTCCAACCTCCACATCTTGTTACATCTCCAAATCCCTCACAAGTCTTCTTTCCACAGCCCTTCTCGCCCTGCCCATTTGGTCCATTTTTACCACCCAGGTGAGAAACTGTACTTCACCCCAATGCAGAATGCACATGGTTCTTTGTGGCTTGCACTCTGGTACCCGTGGATGCTGGCAGATCTTACCAGAGATTTTCCTTTTCCCAAGACAAAAATTCATTTGGACTCTGGCATAAACCAATATTTAGTTTCTGAAGGCAAAGGAGGAGTTGCATTGAGACAGATTCTGAGGTGTCAGGGATATTTTAGTAAAACTAATTTTTTTTGAGCTGACATGTAAGAATAATGCTACAACTATGACAGACAGTGGGGACAAAAAAGTAACAAAAAGGGAGAAGGTGAGGGCACATTAAATAGTGCTTTGACTTCATAATACCATTTTAATATTATATCTGTTTAATTAAGATATATTGGGGACTTTACCTTTTTTATTTTATTAATTAATGAATTAATGAATATTAATGAATATTGGATATTAATGAATATTGACAGAAAAAAGTATATTTTGAGAATTTTCATATTATTACCATTCAACAAATATTTCATGTCTTGATAATTTATACTAAGATTTGACTTTGTCTTTCTTCAAGGCATCTATGATAATTTAGGAAGAATAAATAGATATGAAAGAAACATGAAATGTTCAAAGTTATAGTAACAATGAAAATATTCTCTTGCATGTGTTGAGGATGAACTAAATAATAATAATCCATAAATTGGTCTTGAATTATAACATATTGCCCCAAATAGCATGATTATTATAGTGATATAAAGATATTTGTATTGGATAATATAATACAAATTTTATTTCTTTTGGCTGAGAGATGGTAGAGAGAATATGCTTTAAAATTTATGTAACCTACCAAAAAAAAAAAACAATGGATCAATGATGAAATCAAATAAGAACTTTAAAAATACTTTGAGACAAATGACAATGAAAACACAACCACACAAATTCTATGGGATGCAGTAAAAGCAGTCCGAAGAGGTGATTTCATAGTGATACAGGTATTCCTCAAAAAACAAGAAAAATCTCAAATAAAATTTATGTACCGTGTCTATCATGAGAGAGGAGGTCACTTACGGTAACTCATTTGGCCAGATGGATTGCAGTGGGAAGTACCTAAAGAGAGGACACACAGCTCCTTCATCTAAATATCAGACACACACACACACACACACACACACACACACACACACACACACACACACACACACACACACACACTTACCCAATAATCCTATGTTGCTCTCACTGGAATGGAACTCTCCATGCTTCAATTGCCTCGAAAGGAAGAAAACTAACAAAAGTCCATTCCAATAACACGCCCCTACTTTGGACTGCTTTTGCTTTTGGTTTGGCGATAGAATATTGTTTTGGTACTAGTCCACATGCTCTGTTGCAAACTCCATTCATTTCTATAAACACGACCTTGGTCATTCAGATCCCCAGCCAGGGTGTGGTGTCTGTTCTCCCACTACAGTCACCGAGCTTTGCATTATATGGTGGATTGTGAAGGCAAGGTACTTTCAAGCCACCAAAATGTTGCATATATATTGCAGGGTATGTTTATTATAGTACCTACTACAAATAATCAGACTATGATCAACTAATGGGAAATATACAATGCATGCGAAACCCACATGGCTTTGAAATGCAGGAAAGCAGAGAAGTTAGGTGGAAATAAGTAGAAGGAAACTTGTTTGAGGCTCACATGTTCATTTTATCTTGAACATTTTCCTTCCAGCAAATTCTTTCACATGTCAAATCTCTCAAACTGTCTGATCTCATTTTCTCCATGCTTTCCCATTCCTATCAATGGAAAATATCAGTGTCACTGTTAAAAGTTAGTGCTTTCAAGTGCTTCTCAGTAATTTATCAGAAAAAAAAAAACGGATGTTTAGCATCACATTGCCATAATACCAGGAATTATACATTTTAAAAATGATGATGGTGCTAGGAATGAAAATACATAGAATGGAGGTGTTCTTTTTTTTTTCTGATACTGTTTCATTAATTCTTAATACTCCTCCAGATACTCATTGTGTGGCTATTGTGTCACCCAATTTTCTAGATTCAGGAGAAAAAAATATTAATCTGGTTTTGCAAAACGCATTTTTGATAGAAAACAAGTATGTTGATTATATACAACTTTTCAGGTGACTTAAAGACAATGATAATGTGTCAGAGCAGCACAGAGACCAAAACAGCTAATTCAGTAAGTCTACCTGGTAGCCTTCAACCAAAAGGTACCAATTCAGCTGTACTTTGAATGATAATGCTAAAGAAGGAGGGGGAATCATCCTGCAGATAGGGCTTGCCGGATGGTAAGATCTACATCCCAAAATAGGAAACATATGGAGGCTATTTTTAGAGTGGAAATGAACAGGAACTGATCAATTACAGAGGAGCAGTGAGGAGGAGAAATGTCAGTTTGAGGTATTCTCGGGAATTCCACATTAGAAGAGTTGATACATAATGAGCAAAGTTTTTAGAATACTCATGTCATGTTCTCCGTGTCCTTCCCCCAGTGACGAACCTTTGATCTAGTCCATAGATATCCGTTAGCATGGAGTAGACTCAGCTTTGTTTCTGATTGGGTGAAAATGAATTACCGTTCAGATTATGCATGCAGGGCTCTTTTAATAGAAGACTTTCCAAATTTATTTCCAGCTGCATCCAACCTGATAATTTGAATAGTTCATTAGGCAACATTTGGTGTCTTTTTGATGAAAATATTTTATTTACTGTTGGATTTCTATCATGTGCTTAGTGCATTGCACAGAATGGCATTTACTAATAACATTCACATAACTGAATAGAGAAAATATGTCCCATGAAAAGGAAAAAATAAGTCAAAGTCTCTAAAGGGGGTGCCAATCTTGGTAAAAAAGCCAGAATGTCTACAGTAGAATGAGTTCTGGGAAAGTGTTAGAAGCTGAAGTTGAGCTTGCTAGTGGCCAAATCTTGCAGGCTCTTACAGGATGTGGTAAAAAATTTGAACTGTATTCTACAAAGGATGGAAGGCTTTTATAGTAATTTTTATTGAGTGCTACATGAATGTGTGGTATGATCTAATTATTTTTACTGTGAAGCAGAAGTTATACCAAAAGTGTGAGATAGTGGAAATAAAAAGAAAAAAAAAATGAGAAGGCCCTTACTTATCCTGACTTAGTTGAAGGTAGTTATGGCAGGGGTCATAAGCAGTGCTTACATTTTGAAGGTAAACTAGACAGAAATGTTGGACAAATTGGTTGTGGCATGTCAAGGACAAACAGAATCAAGATTGGCTGTTAGGTAATAAATTACCATAAGCATGAGGGCTGAAAACAGCACACATTCATCATCTCAAGTTTCCTGTGGGTCAGGAGTCCAGGCATAGCTTGATGGGGCCTCTGCCTAGGAGATCCTGAGGCTGTGGTCAAGGCATCAAACTGTGTCCTCACCTGGAGGCTCTGCTGGGGAAGAATTTGCCACCAGCCTCACTCAAGCTGTATGTCGAATCATTTTCCTTGTGGTTGTAGGACTGAGGATACCAGTGTCTTCCTGCCTGTTGGCTGGAGTTACCCCTCAGCTCCTAGAGGCCATGAGGGTGTCCCCAACATGGCTCCTTACTTCCCCAAAACCAGCAAAGGGATTTTCTAGAGTAAGTCCACTTGCAACATTACATACCGTAATCAAATGAGCGCCATCTTGTCATTTTTGCCGTATTCAACAGGTTAGAAGTGAGTCACAGGCCCCACCCACTCCCCAGGGAAGGAGATTATACAAAGGCATGAATACTAGAATTCAGGGATCATGAGGGTTCATGCTTGAGTCTGTTCGCCACAGATGGAAAGTGGATGAGTCTCTAATGACAATATTATGCAGCATAAATGGAATCACCTGGAATCACCTATGTCAGAGCATTTTCTTAAGTAAGAAAACAAAAGTCTTATTCTTTAAAGTCATTTTTGGTAAGGAGTTGTGCTACTTGCAGGAAAAATATCCCGTCTGATATAGGAATAAGAAATGTTAAGAACTTCTCTGTGTAAGTTCTCTATTTTCTCTTTGAGTTAGAGGGGCATGATATGTTTGGGACTCACCATGAATGAAGATTAAACACGGTACCTGTAGTGAAGAGGAAAGGGGTGGTAGGGATAACATACAGGAATCTCAGGCAGTTTTTAGGGCTCAGATGAGATTAGAAATTCTGAGTTTTTAGTCACAAAAATCTGCAAACAGAGTTTTTCCTCACTCTGCTCAACAGCCTGGAGACAGTAGATAGTTCATTGGCCAAATGAGAGCTGGTGAAGAGAGGAGGCTTGTGAGCTGAGACAATTGGCAAGAGAAAGGATGCGTTAACGAGCAATGGATCTAGTTAGATGGAGAGGAAGCAAAGAGACTTCCTGGTTAACTGGAAAAAATAAGAGAGTCAAATTTAGACTTACTCACTGTAGTCAGAAAATAGACATTAAAGGAATAAAGGAGTGAACAACTTGAAGAAATAGACAGTAGAGTATCAGACTCCAGAAGTGAAAATATTGTCACAAAAACTTATTCCAGACTGTGAGCAGTGTGGAGTGACTGGTGTGGGAAGGGAGACAGAGCCTTGGAAACTGAAGGCAGAGAAATGAGAAGTTGGCATGCTCCAAGGTTGCCCATGTGCAGTCCACAGTGATGGTAAGGCTTAAGGCTGGGGTAAAACTGTTAAACAGTGTCAGAGACTTGGAGGAGTCTAGGAATGGACAAGTGGGAGGTAGATGACAGGAATGACAAAGGAAATTTTCAACAGAACAAAAAGTCAAACTTCTGAATGGAAGAACATATTTGTAAATGATAATCAATAAGGGGTTAATATCTAAAATGTATAAGTAGTTCATACAATCCAGTATCCAAAAAAAAACCCAAAGAACCCAATTAACAAATGGGCAGAAGAATAGACATTTTTCCAAGAAGCCATACAGATGACCAACAGGCACATGAAAAGATGCTCGACATCACTAATCATCACAGAAATACAAATCAAAGCAACAGAGAGACATCGTTTCTTGGGAGAGATCCAGTTGCTAGTAAAAGCCAACAAAGGAAAGAGTATTCTGTATCCTGCTAAGGGATTTGCATACATGAGACCAGGGCTCCTGGATAGAGGTGCAAAAGTCTAAGTGGGGTTGGCGGAATCGGTCTGTGTGGGAGAACACAAAAAACACATGGGGGGTGACATTATGGAAGAGAACACATTATCTGCCACTCCTGAATTTATCAGAGTTGTTGCTTTTAGCAAAACAAGACTTCCAGCAGATGTCAAAACATTTGAATTTCTCCATTTCTGCTGCATCTTGCTTCTGTGACAGTTTCACAATGTGTATTTTGGAAGCATCTGCTGGCTAAGTGAGCTTTCTTCTGTTTCCACAGTGACATCAACTATGGTTTTCTTTCCTTTTCTCCTTACCCAAATGTTCTCTCTTGTGATCTACCTTCAGATCCATGGATTCCCATCCAGCCACATGCCTCCTTGGCTTGCAGGAATACTCCATCATTTCTGTCTCATCTCTCTTTTAAAGATTTTTTTATTAAAGTGTAGTCAGTTTACAGTGTTAGTTTCAGGTGTACAACAAAGTGATTCAGTTATACATATGTATACATATATATTTTCTTTTCAGATTTTTTTCCGTTAGATGTTGTTACAAGAAATTGAATATAGTTCACTGTGCTATACAGTAGGTTCTTGTTGTTTATCTATTTTATATACAGTAATAAGTGTCTATTAATCCCCAACCCCTAATTTATCCCTCCCCACACTTTTATTAAGGAAACAATTTAAATAATCTAGTCCTAGGTTTCTTCCTTAAAATTTTCCATGATGCCTGTAAAGCAGTATTAGCTGCTTATGCGAAAGTGTCTCTTTTATATTATACATGATCTGTTCTCAGTAGTTTTGTATCCACATCTAGGGCCCTTAGTGTATTTATTGAGTAGATTTTCAGTTACTTTATATGACCTACTGGGATTTAGCTCTCATGCCATCATTTCTTAGATTTCTCTATTTCTTCCCTTTTTAAATTGAACTATTTTCTATAATATTTCTACTTTTCAAATCCTTTTTTAAGAGTAGTAATCATTCAAAAACTTTAACTAACTTCATACAGATTGGTTTAATTCCTAACAAATTTATTTTTCCCAGTCCTTAGGAGATACCCTCTTTTATGCTTCCAGCAATACTTATTAAAGGTGTTTTACTCAAATTCCCTTTAGCACATACTGGAGAAGAGCTTATATCCAAAAGCCAAAAAATGTCTTTGATCATGAGAACTCCAGTAGTCACCAAGTATGCTGGCTCCTGGGCACCTAACAAATCTTCCTGCCCTGGACACAGCCCCAAAATACCAGAGCATGCCCTCTTCACTTGACTGGCTCAAACTGCTGTGGGCTTGATTCAAGGTGGGCCAGTCAGATTTACCCCCCTATCCGGGAATTATGATCATCAACAGAGAGAGACAGACAGACTGGAGTCTCGGGAGAGAAGAGGCAACTTGCCAGCAATGCTTTGCTTGTAACGTTAGGAATTCCTGATCCCTGGAGCTGTTCTGACACCTGCCTTTGCAGAGGTTTTACTTCTCTGCTTTTTTGTTGTCTTTTGAGGGTCATGCAAACTCATAATAAATCTCCTTGTACTTAATTAAGTAGGCCAAGTCTATTGCTTTCCATTGCATGTACCCAAAATAACCTTAATAAATACAATAAATTTAGTGCTACACAGAGAACTGTTCTATGTCCAAGGGCAGTACATTTAAATGTAACTAGATACTTTAAAAATATATATCTATGTGTGTGAGCCACGAAGAAAAGCTGAATCTGGAACAAAAAAGACTACATGAATCAGTAAGTCCATTATTTACTTCTGGAAAAGTAAAAGAACACGCACAAATTATTCTGAAGGTGGATTATTCTGTAATTTCAAGAATGTTATGGGTATAAATTGTGATTATTAAGAGTTATGCCTCCATTCTTAAATGTGTCACAGAAGTAATTTTATTACTAATTATATCATATGTTTATCATTTATGAACAAAATTTTTAGATGCTGCATTTCTGTGACAATTTCTTTTTTGTGCATTTTACCAAGAAAAAAAAATGAAGGCAGATAAAGATTAATCCATCTCTTATATGTACTCCAGTTCACTCTATAAAATAAAATGAAGGTAGTTGAAGAAGGCAATTATAAGATTTAGTTTTCTCTCCAAGAAGCTCAAAGTGCTTATGTGTCGTTATACAATTGATTTTGTAGGATCCCCTGGGGAGTTGTGGGAAACAGCTATATTATAACCAGAGAAATGAACGCAGCTACACCACATGCTGTGTTAAGAATAAGAGCAGGCTTAAGAATCACAACCTTGGAGTTTAGGAACTGTTGTTACCCTGTTAAATTATGCCAAGTCTGTCCCCATGCCCTTACTGTTCCCTCCCCCTGACGGTGCTTGGGATGCAGCAGTGAACTAAATGGCTCAACGTTTTATGAACCTTCTGGTTTAAGGTGAAAGAAGTCATTTAGGGTCAATTAACTTCATTCGTGGATCAACCCTTGTCTTTACAGTTCTCTGTGACAGCGCGTGGATCACTGTGAAAATGTCACACGCATAATGATGAGGCAAAACCATTTCAGAAGTCACAGTCACTTTTTTTATGCCTTCTACTAATTGTCCTCACCTGGCATTCAGTGCATGGTAATGTCTTCCAGTGTCCTCTGCCTTTGTCTTTCTACACTTACCATCCACTTCGGCCAAACTGTTTTATTCCCCATGAGGTGCGAATTATTGTTCTTTCCAACTCGTTTCTTCACGTTATTTATTATGTTTTTTAGTAGCGGTTTCTCCTGACAATGTCATTTTCCTCCACTGACTTAACCTAAATCCTGCTTAGCCTACCTTCCCTGGGGAGTCTTCCCTGGAACTTGAAATTAAGCTGTCTTTCTCCCTTTCGAATTCAGGTCGTATTTCTGTCTCTGTGTTAGGGATATTAGTACTGTTTACTTCAATGCTTTCTCTTTTCTTGAACGTTTATCTTGTGATTTCCCGTACTTATATCCCTTCTTCCCAAAGACAGTAAAACCATCCAAGGACAGGAATGATAACAACCTTATCCTAGCTCAGACAACACCTAGCAGGTCTTTTGTACTTACTAGGTGTTTAATAAATGGATAGAACAGTGTTGATTAACTTACATGAGTGCTTAAGTGAATTTGAGATTAGCTTTGGAAAGCAGGGAAAAATTTAAACGCTTAATGTGTACCTATTAATAATAAAAAGTGGGAGAATTATATACCTCTATATTTATGAAATGAATGGATCACAAAAACATAATTTTAGTTTGTACCTTCCTTATGCAGAATAATATGCCACTAGATAGCAATTTTGTTTACATATGGTCAGCCAAATCACTAGAAACCCCTTTATGTTAGTATTCATTTTGAGTGTCTCACAGTCTAAAGTAAAATACCAGTTTTCTTTATTGGGCATTTTATTCTGTTGTCTATTCCGGTGGTCATTGGCTTCTGCATTAAAAGCCAAGAGCTATCCCCAAACCTCCTTTAAAACATTATTCTCTGCTTGCTGTTCTGACACACACAGCTGTCCACAATGCAAATAACCCATTCCTCCACCTTATGGTGTTGTCGGCAGCTGCTAAACCTCATGTGTTTTAGTCTCTGTGCACAATAACTTACTCCAGAGTAGCCTAGACCACCAATTTTTTTGATTTGGGCCCTCTGCCTTCTTTCTTGATGACTCTGTCTAAAGATTTATCAATTTTGTTTATCTTTTCAGAGAACCAGTTTTTAGTTCCTGTTTTTGTGTGTGTGTGGGTGTATTTTGTTTATTTCTTCTCTGATCTTTATGATTTCTTTTCTTCTACTGACTTTGACTTTTGCTTGTTCTTCTTTCTCTAGTAGCTTTAGATGTAATGCTAGGGTTTTGTTTTTTTTTTTTTTGGTTTTGTTTTGTTTTGTTTTTGAGATTTTTCTCATTTCCTGAGGTAAGCTTGTGTCACTATAAACTTCCCTCTTAGAATGGCTTTTGCTGTGTCCCACAAGTTTTAGATCATTGTGTTTTGGTTTAAGTTTGTCTCTAGGTTTTGTGTTTTTTTTTAATTTCCTCTTTGATTTCTTTAGTGACTCATTGGCTATTTAACATCATATTGTTTAGCCTCCATATGTTTGTGTTTTTACAGTTTTTCTTTTTTCCTGGTAGTTGATTTCTGCTTTCATTGTGCTGTGGTCAGAATAGATGCTTGATACGTTCTCAGTTTTCTTAAATTTACTGAGGCTTGCTTCGTGTCCCAGCATGTGATCTATTCTGGAGAATATTCCATGTGCACTTGAAAAGAATGTGTATTCCACTGCTATCAAATGGAATGCTCTATAAATATCAAATAAGTCCAGCTGGTTTAATGTGTCATTTAATGCCTGTGTTTCTTTATTGATATTCTGTCCAGATGATGCAACTGTTGATGTAAGTGGGTTGTTAAAGTTCCCCACTATTATTGTGATACTGTCAATTTTTCCCTTTTTTTCTGTTAACACTTCCTTTATGTATTGAGGTGCTCTTATGTTGAGTACACACACACACACACATATATTTATAATTGTTATATCTTTTTCTTGGATTGATTCTTTGATCATTATTTAGTGTCTTTCTTTATCTCTTGTAACAGTCTTTATTTTAAAGTCTGTTTTGACTGATATACTTATTGCTACTTCGGCTTTCTCTTGATTTCCATGTGCTTGTAATACCTTTTTCCATTCCCTCATTTTCTGTCTGTGTGTGTCTTTAGATCTGAAGTGAATCTCTCATAGGCAGCAAATATGTGGGTGGTTGTTGTTGTTATTTTTTATTGTATCCATTCAGCCAGTCTGTATCTTTTGGTTGGAGTATTTAAACCATTTACATTTGTTGACTGAAATAAATGCGCAGCCTGAAAGTTTTCAAGTTATGTTTTATTTCGCAGGAGGACTCAAGCTGGGATGACAGCCTCTCAGATGGCTCCGAAGAGGTAGGGGAGGAGCTAGGATATATAGGAGCTTTACAACAAAGACCAGGTAGTTGGAACATTAAAAGATTACTTGCTAACAAAAGAAAACCAGGCATCTCAAGTTAAAGAATTTAGTGCTTTTCTAAGTATGGGAGGGAGCAAACACTCGGGCTCATTGAATTCATTCCTTTGACAAGCACCTAGCTATCTAGGGCCAGGATCCTGTCCTTTCTTCATCTGAGTTCCCTCAGGGTGCACCGCTGTGAGTGGCTGCAGAGAGGGGGCTGCAGGCTTGTCTAGGGGGTGGGGCAGCCACTGATGACTTGATGGCTTTCTTTGTTTACTGATATGGTTTGCAGTATTTTTCGTTCACACATTTAAGGTGATTATCAATACTTATGTTCTTCTTGCCATTTTTTGTTTGTTTGTTTTGGGTCTGTTTCTGTACATCTTTTTTTTTTTCTCCTTTCCTTCTTTTGTTCTCTTCTCCTGTGATTTGGTGACTATTCTTAGTGTTATTCTTGGATTCCCTTTTCTTTTTTGTATGTATGTCAATTATAGAATTTTGATTTAGAGTTACCATGAGGTTTTGATAGAGTAGTCTATATATGTAATTATATATATAATTATATATATATATATATATATATAATTGCATTGTTTCTGATCACTTTATTTCAAGTACATTTTAAATACTCTGCATTTGTATGCTCCTCCCCTCATGATTACTGTTTTTGATATCTTTACATCAAATTGTTTTGTGTATCCCTTAACTGCTTATTGTCAACATAGATAATTTTACTACTTTTGTTTTTCAGCCTCCTTACTAGCGTAGTGAGTGGACAACTTCCGACCTTTAGTGTATGTTTGCTTTTACTGGTGAGCTTTTTCCATTTCATGATTTTCTTGTTTCTCATTGCGGCCTTTTCCTTTCTGCCCAGAGAAGGTCCTAAAGGATTTTGATGTGAAGCTGGCTTGCTGGTGCTGAATTCTTTTGGCCTTTGCTTGTCTGTAAGGCTTTCGATTTCTCTGTCAAGTCTGAATAAGAGTCTTGCTGTGTAGAGTATTCTTGGTTGTCGGTTTTTCACTTCTATCACTTTAAATATATTATGCCCCTCCCTTCTGGCCTGTAGCGTGTCTGCCGAATAATCAGCTGAGAGTCCTATGGGAGTCCCCTTGCATGTTATTCGTTACTTTTCTTTTGTTGCTTTCAATATCCTCTCCTGTATCTTTAATTTTTGTCATTGTGAATACAGTGTTTCTTGCTGTGTTTCTCTTTGGGTTAATCCTGTACGGGACCCTCTGTGCTTCCTGGACTGGGTGACTATTTCCTTTCCAGGTTAGGGAAGTTTTCAGCTATTATCCCTTCAGATATTTTCTCAGGCCCTCTCTCTCTTCTCCCCTGGGACCCCTATAATGCAAACATTAGTGTACTGTATGTTGTCCCTGTGGTCTCTGAAACTGTCCTCATTTCTTTTCATTCTTTTTTTTTTTTTTCTGCTTTCTCTCCTGTGGTAGTGATTTCCACTGCCCTGTCTTTCAGCTCACTACTCTGTTCTTCTGCCTCATTTCATCTACCTACCTCCACATCACTTAGTTCTTCTGGCATTTTATCTTGTTCCTTTTCTGGAACATATTCCTCTGCTGCCTCATTTTGTCTAAATTTCTCTTTGTATTTTTGTGTATGTGTTAGATTAGTTGTGTTTCTCTACCTTGGAGAAGTGGCCCTCTGTAGGAGATGTCCTGTGCATCCCAGCAGTGCACTCGCCTCTCATCACCTCAGGGCTAGGGGATAGCTCGTCCTGGGATAGGAGCTGGCCTGTTTGTGGACTCAATCTGCAGGCTGCAGGAGCATAGTTTTCTTGCTTCTAATGTCTTCCCCTGGTGGGTGAGGCTCATCTAGAGACTTCTGCAGGCTTCCTGGCAGGATGGGCCAGTGCCTGCCCACTGGTGGGTGGATCTGAGTCTTGGCTCTTTAATGGGTGTGGGCTTGTCTAGAGGCAGATCTGGGCTCAGAAAGTCTTTAGGCAGCCTGTCTGTTGATGACTGGGGATGTTTACCCACCAAGTTAGTTGTTTGGCCTGAGGCATCCGAGCACTGAATCCTTCAGGCTGTTGGTTGGGGCCAGGTCTTGGTGCTAATGACCCAAGCAAACTGTCAGCCTCCAGGAGAATTCATTCATACAAATACTCCTTGATATGCCCACCACTGTGTCTGTGTCCCCATGGCGAGCTACAGCCACCGCTTGCCTCCCTAGGACCATCAGATACGTCTGGCCCAGGCTCCTATGAAATAACTGCTTTTGTCCTTGGCCCCCATGAGTGTAAGACTTTCTGTGCATACTTTAAGAGTGAAGTCTTTACTTGGCCCAGTCCTGTGGGGCTCCCCACGTTAAGCCCCACTGGCCTTCAAAGCCAAATACTCCAGGTTCCTCTTTCTGGTGCTGGACCCCCGGGCTGGGGAGCCTGACACAGGGCTCAGAACTCTCACTCCTGTGGGAGGACCTCTGCAGTATAATTATTCTCTCATTTGTGGTCACCGACCCAGGGGGTATGGGGTTTGATGGTATTGCAAGTGTGACACTTCTACCAGTTTCATCATGGTTCCTTCTTTATATCTTTAGTTATGGAAGATCTTTTCTAGTAGCTTCAGGTCTTCTTATTGATGGTAGTTCTGCCGTTGGTTGTGATTTTGTTCCTGAGAGAAAGTTAGCTCTGGTTCCTTCTACTCTGCCATCTTGGCTGCCTCTCTCCAGGTAATATTTTTAAGGATAATCAAGGAAGATAAAATCAGTCAAGTAACTATCTGAGAAAGAGCACTGCAGACAAAGAAAATATTAAAGGGCTGATATTGGAATGTGCTTGGCATTGAATAGTTGACATTCAAAATGAATAAAAGGAAAAGGAACCCCTTATGCAATGTTGGTGGGCTAAAAATTGGCACAGCCACAATGGGATAAAGTATGGAATTTCCTCTAAAAATTAAAAATATAACTACAACACAATCCATCAATTTTACTCCTGGGTATTTAAGCAGAGAAAATGAAAAGACTAATTAAAAAGATGCATGCACCCCAATGTTTATTGCAGCATTATTTTCAATAGCCAAGATATGGAAGCAACCTAAGTGTCCACTGATGGATGAATGGATAAAGAAGATGTGGTATAGATATGGTTATAGATATATAACAGAATACTCTTCATCTATAAAAAAGAATGAAATCTTGCTATTTGTAGAAACATGAATAGACATAGAGGGTTATGCTAAGTGAAATAAGTCAAAGAAAGACAAATACCATATGATTTTACTTATATGTGAGATCTAAAATAGAAAATTTGAAAAAACCAAACTAATAGAAAAAGAAAACAGATTTGTGGTTCTGACACAGGGTGTGGGAGGAGGAGAGATTGCATGAAGGTGGTCTAAAGGTACAAATTTCCAGTTATAAGGACTAGGGAAGTAATATATACATGACATCTGTAGTTAACACTACCACATGATCTATATAAAAATTGTTAAAAGAATAAATCCTGAGTCCTTACCCCAAGGAAATTTTTCCTTCTTTTTTTTGCTTTTCCTTTGTATTTTACCTATATGAGATGCTGTAGGCTAACAACTTACCAGAGTAATCATTCTGTATATATATATATATGTTCAAAACATTATGCTGTGCACTTTAATCTAATACAGATATGTCAGTTGTATCTCAATGAAACTGGAAAAAATTGAGTCATAAGTTAATTTTTTTACATTTTTAATAGTAGAAAGAAATTCTTTCTACAAAACTTATTTTCCAGGTACCCAATTTCTTTGCCTAAAAGCAGCCACTGTTACTGATTTTTAGACTATCCTCCTAGTAAATATCTGTGTGTGTGTTTGTGTGTGTGTGTGTGTAGATACCTAGCATATGACTTTTGATTTAAATATACTATTTTATTTAATCATTGTAAACACACATGATATTCTTATGTATTACTCTCATTTTAGAGAGGAAGAGACAGAAGTTCATAGAGATTTAACACCTTACCAGACAGGCACATACCTAGATAAAATCTAAAACTGATTTCAAATCTAAACTCCTTTCACTAAACAAGGGATTTCAGATTATTAACAATG
Source organism: Vicugna pacos (assembly GCF_048564905.1). Classification (NCBI taxonomy): domain Eukaryota; kingdom Metazoa; phylum Chordata; class Mammalia; order Artiodactyla; family Camelidae; genus Vicugna; species Vicugna pacos. Next base: position 4,875,784 of record NC_132994.1, on the reverse strand, counting down.
CATCAAAATAGTTTTTGCAAATGTTTTGTGTTATATTTCATTATGCCAAAATAATGAAAGGAAAAGCTCCTTATGTATGTTTGGTCACATACATACAGCACAACAGAAATAGTCACATGTAATAAATGTTCTATAAAATACCATTTTTAGTGAATCATATTTCAGTTTGTTGAAGTTTGTATTTAAGTATTTTCAAAGACAAAATGCTGCTGTCATCTTTACAGATAATCAAACTAGAAATAGCTCCCTGAAAGTGGTTCATAATAATAGCAATTACAATTCATTCTGTGTTAACTATGCAAGAATTTATTATTATTATTTGGGTGGGATCTCCTCTTATTTTATTACAGTTTGACTCTACATGAACATTATATTGCATGTAAATACATATATACAGTATACTGCACTTTTTTTAGTTTACATATATGTACTAATTATTATTTCTAAGAACAGATTAGATCTTTAGCTTTTTAAACTTATATAGTTATCAAAGGAATAAAGCCAGCTACAGAATAAGAATCAACAGAATGCAATAATCCAATCATAAAGGACAGTCAAATGTGCTTACACATATTCAAGAAATCAAAATAATAATTAGTTCATTTGAGTCCTTATTATTATTGCTATTATTTTTTAGATTCCTCATATAAATGATGTCATATGGTGTTTTTCTCTCTTTCCAGCCCACTTCACTTAGAATGACAATCTTCAGGTCCATCCATGTTGCTGCAAATGGCATCATTTTATTCTTTTTTATGGCTGAGTAATGTTCCATTGTATATATGTACCACATCTTCTTTACCCAGTCATCTGTTGATGGACGTTTGGGTTGTTTCTATGTCTTGGCTATCGTAAATAGTGCTGCTATGAACATTGGGGTGCATGTGTCTTTTTGAATTTATTTTTCTCCAGATGTATGCCCAGGAGTGGGATTGCTGAATCACATGGTAAGTCAATTTTCAGTTTTTTAAGGAACCTTCCTACTGTCCTCCATAGTGGCTGCACCAATCTACACTCCCGTCAACACTGTAGGAGGGTTCCCTTTTCTCCACACCCTCTCCAGCATCTACCATTTGTAGACTTTTCAATGATGGCCATTCTGGCTGGTGTGCAGTGATATCTCATTGTAGTTCTGATTTGAATTTCTCTGACAATTAGCGATGCTGAGCATTTTTTCATGCGCCTATTGTCCATTTGTATGTCTTCATGGAGAATTGCTTGTTTAGATCTTCTGCCCATTTGGACTGGGTTGCTTGTTTCTTTGGTATTCAGGTGTATGAGCTATTTGTATATTTTGGAAATTAGTCCCTTGTCAGTCACATAATTTGCAAATATTTTCTCACATTCTGTAGGTTGTGTTTTTGTTTTGTTGATGGTATCCTTAGCTGTGCAAAAGCTTTTTAGTTTGATTAGATCCCATTTGCTTATTTTTGCCTTTATTTCCAATACTCCAGGAGCCAGTTCAAAAAATGTATTACTATAATGTATGTTGGTGAGTGTTCTGCCTATGTTTTCCTCCAGGAGTTTTATAGTTTCTGGTCTTACAGTTAGGTCTTTATTCCATTTTGAGTTTATTTTTGTACATGGTATTAGAGAATGTTCTTATTTCAGTCTTTTATAGGTAGCTGTCCAATTTTCCAAGCACCACTTATTGAAGAGACTGTCTTTTCTCCATTGTATATTTGTGCCTCCTTTGTCATACATTAATTGACCATACGTAAGTGGGTTTATTTCTGGACTTTTTATCCTGTTCCATTGATCTATGTGTCTGTTTTTGTGCTGGTACCATACTGTTTTGACTACTGTAACTTTGTAGTATAGTCTGAAGTCAGGGAGTATTTCCCTCAGCTCCATTCTTCTTTTTCAAGATTGTTTTGGCTATTTGAGGTCTTTTGTGTTTCCATACAAATTTTAACATTTTTTGTTCCAGCTCTGTGAAGAATGTCATTGATAACTTGATAGGGACTGCACTGAATCTGTAAATTGCCTTGGGCAATATGGCCATTTTAACATTATTGATTCTTCCAATCCAAGAACATGGTATATGTTTCCATTTGTTTATGTCTTCAGTTTCCTTCATCAGCTTCTTGTCGTTTTCAGCAATCAGGTCATTTGCCTCCTTGGGTAGGCTTATTCCTAGGTGTTTCATTCTTTTTGGAACAATGGTAAATGGTATCATCTCCTTAATTTCCCTTTCTGCTATTTCACTTTTAGTGTATAGAAATGCAACTGATTTCTGTATATTAATTTTTAATATTTTTACTATATTAATATTGTTTGATTTTTTAAACTGAAGTATAGTTGATAACAATGTTGTGTTAGTTTCTGGTGTACAGCATAGTGATTCAGTTATATATATATGTATATATATTCTCTTTCATATTCTTTTTCATTCACATTATTACAAGATATTGAATATAGTTCCCTGCATTATGCAGTAGGACCTTGTTATTTATCTGTTTTAATATTGTTTTTGACCTTTCTCTCATTACCACTCAAGGAGAGGCTTGGTGGAAGATTTTGCAAGTGTGATACATTTTTCCTTATAAGAGCTATAAAAGAGAAAATATATAATTATATAATTATAACACCTGACCCCTCAGTTGTGATTCTGTAAATTTGGGAAGATAAGGTATAGCTATATTGTAAAAGATCTTGTGTGTCACCACAAAATGTTGACCAAGGATGGTTTTGACTAGAAAAACTTGAAAATCTGAGAGACATTAGGAGGAATTCACCAATAGCAAGTAGAAAAGCAATACTATCCTGAAAGTATCAGGATCAATATTTTGAAAATGACCCCAAAGGGACGTCCTTTAAATATAGATTAGATTTGTATAGCATCAGCATTCCTCATCCCCTTCCCATCTGCATGCACACTGAGATAATGTGGGCTACCCCGTAGAAAGCAGACCAGTAGAGTTGTGAACAACATAGCTTTGAACTCAGGCCAACTATCACAAGAGAAACAACTATTCTGTAATTCGGGTTCCTGTCTGAGACTGAGGACAATAAATGGCAATGCCTTCCCCAGTCACTTGCTGCATTATAAGCTGCTGTCTGATGACAGCCAAGGGTGATTAAGATTTCTAAAAGGTCACCAGGGTCAAAACTTCAAACAATAAGATGTGCCAGTGAGAGATGCTGACACATAGAGCGAGCAAGCCAGGCATGGGCCACAGGTTAGGGCAGCAGGCTTCAGAACTGCTGGAAGGCAGAACTGAGAACCCATTTATGTTCATTAGAACTCCAGAAGGAAACAGGACACACGCATATTGAGATACTTTGAGGACAGCTTTGTAGAGAAACTGTGTATGAAAGTGTCGAGGGAGTACCAGCAACCCATAAAGAATGGTGTGGCACCCCAACGAGGAATAAAAGCTCTTATTACCACTCCAAGACCTGAACAGGTAAGGGAAGAATCTTGTGTAAGGTCGTCTCTAGAGAAGCTAGGATTGACCTCAAGGAATGCAGCATAGCCAAATTAATTGTGCAAGGTCCTTGCAAGGAGGATATATAACCTGACATTAAACTCCTTTACCCTTCATATACCCTGGGGCTCTCCATTAGTGAACACCAAATGGAAGCCCAAGGGCAAGGAGGTGTGTTGAAAGAGTCCAAATCGAGCTAACGTCTCAGGCAGAGAGTCGGGTACAGAAGGGTGGATAGCAAATCTGACAGGGAAAATGGATGCTAACCAGACTTTACTACTAATCAGCCACATTAAAGAACCAGGGAAGCATCTGTCAGTAGGTCAGTGGAGTCCCCATGAATCTCGGCTACAGAACACTGCTTTAATGGACCGGGATTAATCAATATAATAAATGGTGTACTACAATACTAAAGGTGCTTTCCTCGGTACTAAAACTAAAGAGAAATGTGTTACCCTAGATTTCCTTCTTCTCATAATCAAAATGTATTCTCAAAAAAAATGAGTGCCCAACCTTCTTTATAAATAGTTATAGTAGTTAACTGCTATGGATTTATCTGCACTTCAGCAAAGCTATTCCATAAAGGGCAAAGATGTATGTATATAATCATATATATTTATATTGAAGAGAGTTGCTCTTACTGTAGGCAAGTTAGCTATTTTTGTGTTTAGAAAGTAAGGCAATGGGGATTGATAAATATGTATAAGCAATTTGAGATACTCATTAATATTCATAAGGATATACAATTATGTAATAATTCGAAGTCTAGGTATGTGAAACAATTATGTTTGTTTTTCATATACCTGAAATTGCTCTTAATGATACATTCCGGTGAGTGGAAGCAAAATTATGTCTCCGTATTGTTCATAACCAGAGCCAGCATTCCTTCTGAGAATATTATCAAGCTGAAATTAATTTCAGCTCATTTATTACGAATGTACATATCATATATTTCAAGCAGAATGGAAGGAAATGTACAGTAAGTTTGAACTTAATGCAAAATATGGCCATTTAGGATATACAATAGAATAAAAATCATGGAAAGTGAACAGACAAACTAGGTACTATAAAGCACCTGAGCTGTGTTTGTTACACTCTGAATTAACTCTAAACTTGTGAAAATCCATACTTACAGTTTTAAGATATAGAAGTTACACATTTATATTCTGAAATACACACAAAAAATACACACACACACTACACACATACAATCTAAGGAAAGGAAAATATTTTTCATAGCCTCTTGCTGAAGCAGAACATTTCCCATGTGTCTTATTTGTGTTGTAATGGTCAACACTTACAGACAATGTCTTCAGCCATATTTTCTAAAGATGCAAAAAATGCTACTGAAATAACACAAAGATTCTGTGAGGAACAGATTAATTTATGTAACGATCTTTGATTTGTGCTAGGTACATACTGAATATTTGATAACTGTTAGTGTTTAATTATCACTACGAAAACTAAGGGAATAATTTTAAATAATGGAAACATTAATGACTTAATGACTTAAACATTACTTTAATGAGAAAATGTGTCTAGTTCCTTGAGTACCAGTGATCTATCTTAGTACCGGGATGGATCTTACAGACACAAGAGGAACAGATAGCTAATACATCTGTTGAACTCTATTTCTCTTTAAAATTTCACAAGTCTTGAGCCAACTCTTGGCAGTTTTTAGATTTTAGTCAATTAGTACTGAAATTTTTAAAGATGAATTCTAATGTAAAAATTCTCTGTTGTTAGTTAAAGTGAGACCCATATGCTTTAAATACTGAATGTGAGAAGGGAAAAGTTATGTCTTTGTTTGGAAATTATAAGAGTTGGCCCTGCATCTCATTCATATGGAATGCTGATATATTTCAGTGCAGTCACGGCAATAGGATTGCCTGAAGGTACAGCTCACATTACTCTCAGAGAAGATGCTTGATTTCAATGTAACAAGGTTATGTTGTTATATCATTATATATGAACTAACTGGCTCCCAAACAAGTAGAATATCAGAATCTCCAAATTAAGAAAGACTTGATGAGAGCATATTATTAAATAAAATAACTGTGAATTAATCATTGGGAATTTGAACATGTATAATCTTCTTGCAGAGTATGCAAGACATTTTCTCTTTGTTCCACCAGAGCCACTCTCAACTGTCCTCAGAAGGCTGATCCATTGGGAGTGTGTTTCAAGAGATTCTGTTGCCCTTTGGCTTCAGTTGGGTGGAGTCAGTAGGAACACTAGGAAACATCACAGGGCGTTTATTCCCCTGCATCTTCCCCCCATGGTTTACATTGGCTGACTGCCTCACTCAGCTGAATACCAACTCCACCAGCAAGCTGCCCTCTGCACAGGACTCTTTCTCACTGTGGGTTCCAGTACTGCTCTCTTCTCCTGCTGTGGTCTCATCGCACCTGCTCAAGTGGCCATCAGGCGTAGCCTGGGGCAGAAGGTAAACATTGGGAGATCTGGTGGATCTGGCACGTAGTCTGGTAACCAAAGTGATTACGAGGTAATGGCCATAGCTCACTTGCTCCCATGATCCTAGTCAGCTTAGATAAGGAAAAAGAGAAATTGAAAGTTGTATATCCAAAGGAGAGTGTGAACAATCAGACAGCCTTGACAGCAGCTCTAAAAAGTTGCTGTCTCCGTAATTGCAGTTCAGATGCCTAGTAGATGAAAGTTACATAGTTGCAGTACCGAATGCACATTAAACTACCTGATTTTCTACTAGACCAATGGCAATGGAGGAAAGCATTGAGATCAGAAATATGAATGGGGCAAATATAGTTGATTTATAATATTAGTTTCAGGTGTACAGTATAGTGATTCAATATTTTTATAGGTTATACTCCTTTTGAAGTTATTACAAAAATGACTATATTTCCCTGTGTTGTACAATTATTACATCATTATTGTTTATTTATTTTATACATCATATTCTGTGTCTTTTCATCCCATAACCTTATCTCACCTCTCCCCTTCCTTCTCTGCACTATTAATTACAAGTTTGTTCTCTATATCTGTGAGTCTCTTTCTGTTTTCATATATACATTCATTTGTTGTATTTTTTAGATTTCACATACAAGTGATAAAATAGAGTATTTGACTTTCTCTGAATTTATCCACTATGCATAATGCTGTCTAGGTCCATCCACTTTGTTACAAATGGTGAATTTCATTTTTTATGGCTGAGTAGTATTCCATTGTGTGTATGTATCTATATATATAAAAGACATCTTCTTTATCCATTCATTTGTTGTTGGGCAGTTAGTTTGCTTCCATATCTTGGCCACTGTAAATAGCACTGCTGTGAACATTGGGGTCCACGTATCTTTTTGAATTAGTAATTTTATTTGTTTTTTGTATATATATACCCAGCAGTGGAATTGCTGGATCCTATGGTAGTATTATTTTTAGATTTTTGAGAACCTCCATACTGTTTTCTATACCAGCTGCACCAACTTACAATACCACCAACAGTGTTCTAGGGTTTCCTTTTCTCTACATCCTGGCCAACATTTGGTATTTGTAAACTTCTTGATGATATCCATTTTGTTGGGTATGAGGTGATATCTCACCATAGTTTTTATTTGCATTTCCCTGACGATTAGTGATTTTGAGCATCTTTTCATGTGACTGTTGATCATCTGTATTTCTTTTTTTGGAAAAAAAATTTAGGTCTTCTGTCCATTTTTTATTTGTACTCTTTTTTTCTGATACTGAGTTCTATGAACTATTTATAAATTTTAAATATTAACCTCTTATTGATCATATTATTTACAAATATGTTCTTCCATTCAGAAGGCTGACTTTTTTGTTCTTTGATGGTTTCCTTTGTTGTGCAAAGCTTTTAACTTTATGTTCCATTTGGTTATTTTGTTTTTATTGCTTTTCATTTAGGAGACAGATCCAAAATATATTGCATAATTTATGTAAAAGATTGTTCTGCCTGTGTTCTCTTCTAGTTTTATAGTTTCAAGTCCTACATTTAAGCCTATAATCTATTTTGTGTTTATTTTCATATATGGTGTGAGAAAATGTTCTACCTCTGTTCTTTACAGGTAGCTGTCCAGTTTTCCCAGCACCACTTATTGCAGAGGCTGTGTTTTCTCCATTGCATATTCCTGCCTCCTTTGTTGTAGATTAGTTGACCATATGTGCATGGGTTTATTTCTGAGCTCTTTACTCTGTTCTGTTAATCTATGTGTCTGCTTTTATGCCAGTACCATGCTGTTTTGGTTACTGTAGCTTTGTAGTATAGTCTAACGTCAGGGAGCCTACTACCTCCTGCTTTGTTCTTTGTTCTCAAGATTGCTTTGGCAATTTGGATTCTTTTGTGGTTCCTTATAAATTTTAGAATTATTTGTTCTAATTCTGTGACAAATGTCCTGAGTATTTTGATAGAGATTGCATTAAATCTGTAGATTATTTTGGGTATAATGGCCATTTGAACAAAATTTATTTTAATCCATTAACATGATATATCTTTTGATTTCTTTTTATAATCTTCAATTTCCTTCACCAATGTTTTATCACTTTCAGAGTGTAGGTTTTCCCTCTTCTTGGCTTTTATTCCTAGTTATTTTATTATTTTAATGCTATTTTAAACAAGATTATTTTCTTACTTTTTTTCTTTCTGAGGGTTCATTATTAGTGTATAGAAAGCAACACACTTCTGTATATTAATCTTGCATCCTGCAACTTTACTGAATTCATTTATTAGTTCTAATAGGTTATTGGGTTGGAGACAGGATTTTCTACATATTGTATCATGTCATCTGGAAATAGTGACAGTTTTATTCTTCCCTTCCAATTAGGAGGACATTATTTTCCCCTATCTGATTGCTTCAGCTAGGACTTACAATATTATGTAAAATAGGAGTGGTGACAGGGCGTCCTTGCCTTGTTCCTGATTTTAGAGAAAAAGCTTTCAGCTTCTAACCATGGAGTATGATGTTAGCTGTAGATTTGTCATAAATGGCCTTTATTATGTTGAGATATGTTCCCTTTCTACCGACTTCAAAGAGGTTTTATCATGAATGGAGTTTGAATTTTGTCATGTGCTTCTTCTGTGTCTACTGAGGTGGTCATGTGATTTTTATCCTTCTTTTTGTCAAAGTTAAATGTATGACATTGACTGATTTGTGAATATTAAACCATCCTTGCATCAACTGAATAAATCTCACTTGATCATGGTATATGACCTTTCTATATAGTGTTGAGTTCAGTTTACTGATATTTTGTTTAGGATTTTTGCATTTATATTCATCAGACATATTGGGCTCTGTATTTTTTTGTTGTGTCCTTGTCTGGTTTTAGTATTAAGGTATTGGTGACCTCATAGAATGAATTTGGGAGTGTTTCTTTCTCTTCAATCTTTTGGAATACTTTGAAAAGGATATGCATTAGCTCTTTATATGTTTGGTAGAATTCCCCTGTGAAGCTGTCTGGCCCCGGACTTTAGTTTGCTGGGAATCTTTTGATTATAAATTCAATTTCACTATTAGTGATTGATCTGTTTGGATTGTCTTTTTCTTCCTCATTCAGTCTTGGAAGTGTTATATGTTTCTAGAGATTTGTCCATTTTCTGTAGGCTGTCTGATCTGTTTACATATTAATGTTCTTAGTATTCACTTATGATTTTTTGTATCTCTGTGGTATTAGTTGTTCTCTCTCCTTCTTGACTTCTTATTTTACTTGGGTCCTCTCTCTTTTCCTCTTATGAGCCTAGTTTAAGGTTTATCAACTTTGTTTATCTTATGAAGAACCAGCTCCTGTTTTCAATGGCCTTTCTATTGATTTCTTGGTCATTATTTTATATATTTTACCTACAGTATGTCTTTTTGATGTCATTTTAATTTTCATGTTTATCTCTTTACAAATTATTGTACTTACACTTGCTTTTATATTTTTTTTGTATTTTAATATTTATAGTAACTTATTTAAGGGGGTGATCCTCAGCCTTTACTAGTGAGATTTTTCCTTCCCTATAGATACTTCTTGTTATTGCCTTTTCTTTTGCACTTAGAGAAGACTCTTTAACTTTTCTTTTAGAATCAGTTTAGTATCAATGAACTTTAAAAATTTTTTTCTTGTCTGAGATGTCCTTTCTCTCTCCTTCAATTTTAAATGATAATATTACTGGGTAGAAGAGTATCCTAGATTGTAGATTTTTACCTTTCACACTTTAAATATATCATTGCCATTCCTTTCTGCCCTACAATGTTTCTGCAGAAAAATCAGCCAGTAGCCTTACGGTGATTCCCTTGTATATGACTGTTTTTCTCTTTCTTCCTTTAGAATTCTCCCTTTATCTTTACTTTTCCCATTTTAATTATGATGCGTCTTGGTGTGGATCTGTTTGTGTTAATCTTGTTTGGGGCCCTTTATACGTCCTGTACCTGGATATTTGTTTCCTTCTTCAGTTTTGGTAAGTGTTCAGCCATAAATTTATCAAATACATTTTTGACCCCCCCCTCTCTCTCTGTCCTTCTCTGACCCCTATAGCAAATATGTGAATGTTCACTATATGTGAATGTTCGTACACTTGATGTTATCCCAAAGATCTTTAAACTGTTACCAGCTTTTTAATATTGTTTTTCTTTTTGCTGTTGCAATTTACTATTTTCTATCATTCTATTTTCTGGATTACTTATGTTTCCTTCTGTATCACCTAGTCTGCTGTTCATTCCTTTTAGTGTGATTTTCATTTATTTTATTCTTCAGTCTGATTGGTTCTTTTTTGTATTTTCTAAAATCTTGTTAAAATTCTTACTATGTTTATCTATTATTTTCCCAAATTCAGTTAGCATTCTTATTACTAATTCTTTGAGTTCTTTATCTGGTAAATTAATTTTTATTATTATTTTTTTCAGAGCTTTTGCTCTTTCAATTGAGACAATTTCCTCTGTCTTATTTTGCTTATCTTTCTCTATTTCTACAGTCTCCATGTGTCCAGTTTCTTTGGTGGGAGAGCTAGATTGATGTCAACACAAGTCATGTTTTTCTTCAGGGTACGCTGGCAGTTGTCTCCTTCATAGGCAGCAGGACTGGAAATGGAGGGGCGAGGGCCAGAGCCACATGTAAGGCAGGGATTTCCCTCTGCTCAGTAGCCATCACTGCTCTATCCGGAGGTAGGATCTGGTCTCAACTTACTGGAGCAGAATCCCTGATGTCTGAGTCTCAGCTGGCTCATTCTCTTTGAGTGTGGGCTGTCTCTGCTTCCTGCACCTGTACCCTCACTCTAGAAGGGAGCAGCATTGGAGCAAGAGGGGCTGACGTGGGTATCCTGCAATGGTCCAGGCATCGGCTGTGGCAGACTGGCCATAGTCAGAGATTCTGCTTCTTCTCAGAGTCTGCTTTTGATGCACCATCTGTGCAATCTCCACTAACAGCTTCCTCCTCCCTGCTCAGACACTGCTTAGAGTTTGAGCCACAACAGTGTCTCTTGGCCAAACTTTTCCCTCATTTGTGGCAACCCTCACTCTGGTGTGGAGCTGTGACATAAGGGAAGTGATGCTAGAGCATTTGTTTGGCCCAGGCTGTCATGTGCGCCAGGGTAGTCACAGGAAACAGGTCAGCTAGCCACACAGTCTCCATCTGCCCGGTGTGCCCTGCTTCAGGAGTAAGCAAGCACTTGTGTGCTCCTCATAAGTGGAGGCAAGGCTTTCTACAGCCCTCCAGTTAGTCCCCCTGGCCCTCCAAACCGCCAAGGGGCTTGTCTTCCCTTTGTTGGAACCCAGGACTGGGCATTCAGTCTGTGGCTTGAACGGCTCGCTCCCCAGGGAAGGTCTCTGCCCACGTAATCTGAGTTGCCTCCCAGGAACACATGTACCAACTTGACTTCTTCTATCCTTTTCCTAACTGATTCCATGTGAATCTTTCTTACAGTCCTGGCTGTACAGGTGTCTTTATGGCAGCCTCCCATTAATTTTCAGTGAGAATTGTTCCACATGTGGATGTATTTTTGAGGTGTTTGTGGGAGCAGGTGAGCTCCACATCTTCCCACACTGTCTTATCTCAACTCTGTTTTGATTATTTCAGTTTAGAGTTCTGTTTATTATTTTCCAAAAAGAATTTACAAGTCGCATCATAGTTATAAAAGAAGAGTTAAGTATATGGACAATTTTCTCTTTCCTTGTCCATCGTTCTTATTTTATCTCATAACAAGCTGCATGTTTTTTGTTTCTTCATTGTATCATTATGTAGTGATCAGTTTTATCACCAATATTGGCTTTTATGTAATTACAATTTTGTCTGATAGCTAGATTGCTCCACATTGCTTTAAGGTATAATTGCCTCATCTTTAAATTTCAATATTTCTCTGTTCTTGTACATCAGTTATGACTGTTATAAATAACGTGTTGATTTTATTTCTAGATCCAACTTGACAATTCTTATATTCTACTAGTGATTTAGTGTGCTTTTCTCCATAACACATACTAACATTCATGTTTATTTCTATAATCTTTGGATTTTCGTATTTCTCAACATTTTACTACACTTTCTGTGTTTTCTATTTTTTCTATTTTGGGGAGAATGATTAGGATTTTTAAAATTCTGTTATTTCCTGTTATCCTGAAAACTGTGTATTCCATTTCTACTATTTTAGTTTTAATCCTTAAGTTTTAAACATGTAATTGTTACAACAGAGAATAAAATGTAGTTGCATCTCCATTGTTTGCTTAATAATATAAGGATCTCAGAACATCTTAATTCTATTCACTGCCTTTCAGTCAGTAAATGTTACATGTTATTGTTTTCCGTGTGCCATGTCCTTAAATAAATAATTGTGCTATTGTTGTTTTATTGCTCACATTTTTCTAAAAATATAATAGTTTCTTTATTCACCATTCCTTCTTACATTGAGTCTTTTCGTCCGAGTTTATTTTCTTCTTCTTGAACGACATGGGTCAGTGCCTTGGGAGTACATTCATCAGGGGTCTACAAGTGTTAGGCTCCCTTAGCCTTTACCAAAAGAAAAAACTGTATCTATAATTTTGGAAGATAATTTGATTGTGTATTGTATTTAGTGCTGACAGTTATCTTCTCTCAGCTCCTTAAATGTAGTACTTCTCGAGTTCCAGCTTACATTGTTGCTGCTCACATGGATTCAACTGTTACTTCTTTAGAGGTGCTCTCTCCTGCTCTTCAAGACCTTCACTTTGATTTGGGGGCTCTAGTTTTGTAGCAGACCTCTGCAAACAGATTTCCTGCCAGCCCACCTGCTTCTTCTCTTTCTTCCTTCTTTCCTTCCTTCCTTCACTTTGATCTTGCTTAATACTTGTCATTTCTAGATATAAGGATTAATCTTTTCAAAGCCTTAGAAATGTTCAGATACTGCTTCTTCAATTATTCTCTCTTCTCTCACTTTCTGGAATTCCTGTTAGACATACGCTCAACCTTTTTTTTCTACTTTTTATTATTCTTAACAAATCATTCATGTTTTCCTTCTATGTGTCTTCCTTTATTGCTTTCTGGTTCTCTTAATGTAGTGTTTAATTTATGATTTTGCTTACCTATTAAAATTTTAATTTGTGGGATTCCTCTTTGGTGCTATTTAATTCTAAGATAATTTTTATCTCTCCTTCCGGTTTTGTTTCATTTTCATGCCAAATCATCTTCACCAAATATATGATTTCTAACAGCTTAATTAGATAAAATTCTTGGATTCAAATAATGCTATTTGTCACGTCTGACTGTCATTTATGGTGACTTATTTCCTAGTGTATTTTGTAATTTTACAATTTAAATATCACTTTAGTAATACTGTTGAAATCTTTTGCAGCCTGGATTGAAACCCTTTCCTTTCTAAAAAGTTCTGCATTTGCTTCTGCGGGCACCTCAGCCACATCCCTAAGCTAAAACAGTGTCTGTCATTGTCTTGCTAATTTCTTAGACTGGAACTTTCTGGACCATGAATTTGTAAATTTGTGCCACAAAGTCAGATGTAATACATTTAAATTTTAAAAATCTTATATTAAAAAAAAAAAAAAAACTTAGTGATAAGGCCAAGACGGGAAAACACTGATTACTTATTACGCGGTCGAGATTCATTTTCCTGCTGCTTACGTTTAACTGAACCCCCTTGAGGGCTCTGAATTTATGCAGTAGAATCACTTATAACGCCCCGATCTGCAGAGTCCAAGGCCTTATTTCCTGTCCCCGCATGGCAAACGCCCACTAGAAACTCTGAAGCATCAGCCCATGTGCCTCCCACTCTGGTTTTCAGTCTTGTCTTTGTTTTAATTCCCTGGGTCCTTCCCAAGCTTCCTTATGAGTTCAGCTATGTAGTATTTAAAGAATGAGGATTTTTTAATTATTTAATTATTTCTAGGTGTCTTGACACAGGAAGTTATTTTGGTTACCTAATCCATCATGGTACTGAAAACAACAAGCTATCCTCTTTGATTTTAGTGAAGTTAGCCTTAAAGGATGATATGTGATACCATGCTTGGAATTACCTTCTCATCTATATCCTTCTCAGAGCTCAGATTTGTCTGGCTTGGTTGTAAGTTTTCAGTTGTTTTAAGTATTGGGCACCTCCCTTAAAAAAATGCATCCTTGATTTTTATTTAGCAAAGAGGTACATTAATTAAGAGCTAGATTAAGATCATATTTTATTTTTGGCTTTTTTTCTTAATTGAAATGTAATTAATGTACAACACTGTATTAGTTTCAGGTGTACAACAAATAATTTTATATTTGTATACTTTGCAAAATGAGTAACATCTGTCACCACAAATAGCTATAATTTTCTTTGTAATTCTAATCAGAGAAGCTAAAAAGTATATATGCTTTAAAATAATGTAACGTACCCATTTATTTTTGATCATCTGAAAAGGACCTAATCCTCTCCAAGGTAAAGAACAGGAACATGTGCATTAAAAATTCCTTAAACTGCTCAAATTTTCTGTTATTTTAACCTGTGACCTACAATTTGACTACTAAAAAGTTAAATATGCTGAAGAATGAAAATTCTTCAGTACAATTAAGTAGGTCACGTTCTACCTAATATAGAATATATTTTATGGTCGACATTTTAACAGCATCATAATATCTATCTATGGCAAGGGATTAAACTGTAGTACTAGGCTCCCAAAGAGGAAGAAAATTAATTTTTACCAGTATTGCATTTGATCCAGGTAAACTTGTATGGGAGAGAACAGGGGGTTCTTCAAGGAAATTTAGAAATTGGGGGCATTAAGGACTTCTTTAGCTATTTGTGTCATAGTTCTGCTCACCACTTTATTGTCTCTTTATTCTGAGCTCATCAATTATTACAAATCAAGGAAAAGAAAGATTAATGTATTTATTTTTTAAATAGAATCAAGGCAGTATTAAAATTACTTCTAGCTAATTATAACTGAGAATGATTACATCATAAATGTTTTGTAATCATTATTGCATGTGTTTGTGATCTGTGTGAGAGCTCATTTCCTAATCTAGAAAATTCTACATGCAATCGTATTAGTTTCCTTTTTATTATTTAGGTGGAACTGTATTAACAGAGAATAGAACTACCTTTAAGGAAGTATCTTTTATTAATGGAGGTACTATTTGATTTATTTGACATTCAGTTTAATTATTCCTCTACATGATTCAGTGCCCTGAATTATATAGTTCCATTCTCCCATTAGGAAAACATATATTGAAGACCCAACCACATGCTATGCACTGCCTTAGACAATAGAGGTATGGCTACAAACATGATCGCGTGTGTTATCAAGGGTTTTGCAAATCCATGGAGAGAAATCTTTCAGAGTGATCATATCTACTCACATATTATCTGATTATTTAGGCCCGCTCAAATGTTATTCCCTTGGGAGCAACAGCATGATATATATATATTAAGAGAACCTGTTAAAAATGACAGTTTTCTTTATTGCCATATCATAAGTTGTTTAAATAAACATAACTAGCTCTTGCAGAAAACCTATAGCATACAAACATGAAAGCAATGGACCAGAATGTGATTCCCAAGACTGAGTGACTCATAATAAATTAGGCCACTGGTAGTTGAACGCTGCCCAAAGGCAGCTGTGCTCCTGGGGATCTGACTTGAATGTGATAGTAGCTAAAATTGAGGTCAACTAAAGAGGCTTTTAATACCTTAGTGAGGAGCTAGAAAGTCACATGCCTGGTATTCTGAATGAGTATTGAAACATTTTGTTTGTTTTATTATTTTTATTGGAGAATTCCAAATATTTTCTTATCCAGAAGTTTGATAAATTTACTATTGATAGGTGGATTTAGATATTTCTCTATCTCATGAAACTTTTTTTCACAGCAGTAAACATGTACAAATGCAATTCTGTTTTACAACCTTGTAGTCTCTATCTTTGGATAGTTTTATAATCTCATTGATTTTAAAAATAAAATTTAAGCTACAGATTTAATTATCATCTTGTGAATGAAGAAATGAAATAATGAGTTATGATGTCAAGGAAAATTGCGATTAACTTACTGATACTCAAAATGGCTCTTAAAATTCCTTATATTTTGTGTAGTATATTTATAACCCATAAATATATATTGGGTAAATATGTATCATCTTAAATATTCCTTTGTAAAATATCAGTATTTAAAAGTGTAGTTGTTATATTTTGTTAATTTTAGAAGAATAAAGCCTTGGAATAAACATGTATATATTCACATGTATAAAACAGAAAAGAAAATAGAATTATAAACAGAATTTTTAAAGTGTCTATGAATTTAGTATGAATAAAATAGTTTAAAAATTAAAATGAAAACATAAGAAACTAAGATAGTTAACCACTTAGAAGTTATGTTGATTAAGTCTTTCATTTAATGGGTGAGAATCACATTGAATTCTCACCATTTAAGTAAAAGGTTATATGTTGATTCTCAGTTGTTTAGAAAATTGTTAATTGCACAAGGTTAGGGATCTAATTGTATGAAACAATTAGCTTTTTATATAAAAAAATCAACATCAACAACAACAAAGCTGTTCTACCAACAAAAATCACGCCATTAAGTGTGGCCAGCCATTTAGGAAAGTGAGACAATGGTCCCTATGGGATGGGTACAACATATTTTCTCTCCTGGAAGAACAATTAAATACACATTTCCAGCTGTTGTCAGTTCAGCAATAGCATCTTAATTTAGGAAGACACCTTTGAAACAGAGGTAGCTAAGGGGGAATGATCTGTGGTGAAACAGCAGGCACAGAAACCAAACTGAACTTCAGAAAAAGTACAGGGTAATAATTGTTATCACTTAAAAACCTCAAGCCATGTGAAAGTTTTGGACTTCCAATCAGTCCCAGAGCTGTGGTGACTTTCAGCAGTCTTTTGGAATTCAGAAAGCATTGGTTCTGTTCCATCCTGCAGCTGGTAGCAAGCAAACCAAGTAAGCACACCATGAAATGGCACTGTATTTATTTGAAATAGTAGGTATACCAAGAGCCTTCACTTGTGAAGGATTGAAAAAGGAGGCTAAGTATGCTTGAGTGAACTGTTAAAAGTTCTCAACAATTGAAAGGAGTTCCAAACATTATATACTCTTATTCAGTATTTAAAAAATAAAATATAAAACTTACACTCTGAAAACTACAAAATATTGTTGAAATTAAACAAGAAATAAAATAGAAGATATATCATGAATCAACAGATTTAATATTGTTAATGATGGCTGTCCTCCTGAAATTGATCTGCAGATTAAATAAAATTTTCATCAAAATCTTAGTTTGCTTTTTTGCATAAATTAACAACCTAATCCTAAAATTCATATGAGTATACAAGGGACCCAGAATTGCCAAAACAATCTTGAAAAGGAAAAACATAACTGGAAGATAATACTTCTTGTTTATCAAAATTTACTATAAAGCTATAGCAATCAAGACAGTGTAATGAACATACAGATCAATGGAATAGAATAGAAATTCCAGACATAAATCCTTACATTTATGGTCAATAGATTTCTAATAAGGGTACCAAGAAAATTAAATGGAAAATGAATAGTCCTTTCAAAAATAGTGTCAGAGCAATGGAAAATCCACATGCAAAAGAATGAACTTGAACCCTTTTCTCACACCATACACAAAAAATAACTCACAATAAATCATAGACCTAAATGTAAGTGTTAAAACTATGAAACCATTAGAAGAAAACATGGGTCTGTCTGTTCATTGCCTATTGGATTAGTAAAGCCTTTATATATGTCACATCAAATGCACAAGTGAAAAAGAAAAAAATGGTCAAGTTGAACTTCATCAAAATGAAAAACTGTTGTGTTTCAAAGGCATTTTCAAGATACTTCCACATGAAAAGACAACTTCTATAATAAGAGAAAATATTTGCAAATCAAGTATCTGATAAAGAGCTAATATCTACAATATAAAGAACTCTTACAACTCAGTAATTAAGAAAAAACAAATAATCTAATTTTTTTTCATTAGAAGTACTAGAATAAGTGAGGAAACAGGAGAGGGAGTAAAAGGTTAAAATTTGGATTTAGAATTCATCATAGTTACTAAGGGTGAGAACATATAATATATATCTAGAAAGTGAGTGGTCGGAAAGTGTAAAATGGAGGAAAGATTCTTAATGCTCAGAAGGTAAAGAAAAGACCAAGAGAGTCATCCATTTGGGTTGTCAAGATGCAAGGATATGCTTGGGGAGGAATTCAGTGAACCAGGAACAAAAGTGTTCAGTGAATATTAGGAGTGACTGGGAGGTTACATGGTGAAAGCAACAAAAAGAATTTTAATGGAATTCAGGAAAAAATGAGGTAGTAGTCATAGGCTGCAATATCGCATAAAAGTTAAGAACTTGGATTTAAATCACTGCTTTGTCATTATTTAATTGTGTAGTTTATGACAAATTACCTAGTGTCACTAATCCTCCCTCCATTATCTGTAAAACTTGGAAGAATAACACTTACAAAGTTATTGTAGGAATTCCATAAAATCATGACTATGAAGTACCTGGTATATACTAGGTTCTTAAGGCATTTTAGCTACTTATTGATTAATGTATTAATTTAAATCATTTTTGCAATAGAAATTCCTGAAACTAGCTTGGGCAAAAAGAAATTAACTGAAAGACTAAGTGTTGAACATTTATATTGTCTGCTAGCCTTTGAAATTACTTTTTGTGTTCAGGAATTTGCCATTGTGCAGCTCATGGAGAGAGGTGGGATTCACCTCTGACCTCAGAAATGGTTTCCCCTTGAGTCTTGGTAACCAGTGTGCATACCTAGGTTAGGTAATCAGAGGGTCTCCCCTGGGACTTTACCCTGGGTAAGTGAAGCAGAGTAATTGACAGTTGAGAATCCATTCTGGTGGAAACAGCAGTGACACCAGGTGGTAGGGGTGTTAGAGATGACATCTAATGTCTAGAGTTGTCTCCCTCAGACTGTTTCTGTGGTTTCGTTAGGCTGTTCTTGACAGTCTCCCCATATTCAAGTCTGGTTTCAGGAACAAGGAATTTGAATGCTATAGGTCTCTTCCTCTGGAATACTTGCTTCCCTCTCGACTTCATTCTCTCTCACTGTCTCCAGAAAAATGATGGGAAATATAACCAGCATCAGCCTTTGCTCCTCATAGCTTCCGATTAGCCCCTGAGAAAGGTTACAGATTTTTCCTTCTTTGATTACAGATACAAAACTGAGGAAAGACTGTGGTTTTCCTGGTTTATGGCATTGTCTATTCTTTGAGTAATTCAGTGGCAATAGTGATGAAGAAATACATTTGGCTTATATCAGATTGAATGCTAAACTCCAGATCCATCATCATACCAATGTCTCTTTAAAAAATGTAGTCATACTAGAATAAACATGATTGGAATAGAGGGAAGACAGGGAAGGAAGAGAAAATGGAGTAATAGGCAGGTAAGTCAGACATCCACTACAATTTAAGCATGTACATAGGAGCAAGACAGTTAACACAACAGATACCACTTTGTAAGTAGAGGAGAACCATTAAGTAATTTGGCACACCTTTATATATCCCACACAATGTTTCAGAATATCATATTATGATGGGCTATCAAAAATATAGGAAAGGAGAAACTGAGGAAAGAATATTAGGAAGAAATATATTTTGATGAATTTTGATGGCTCATTTATGCAGGCTTAAACTAAGGTAAAGTCAATAAGAATATGAAAAAAGGGCTAAATGAAAGACTTATTTTGAAAGAAGAATCAATGAAACTTCATAGATGATTGGTTCAGATTTGTGAAGGTGATTTCAAAGCTGACATCGAATGTGTCTGTAGTACTGACCAAAAACCTCTAATAGAAACAGAATTTATTTGTGTGTACGTGTGTGTTTGGGAGGTCCATCTGATGAAAATGGCAGAAGCAAGTGAAAACTATTTTAATAAATTTCTCAATAATTTATACTATATTAATACAAGGCTTTTCCTTTATTTACCTTTTGTATTCATTTATAGTCCTCCAAAAAATAGGTCAATGGAAGTATCAATGGATGAACGAATACGTGAATAAATATATGTCAACATTTCTATTTTACTGACTTTCTTATGATACATCAAGTGACTGTAACCCATAATTTGCAAAATGCTGGCCCAATGCAACAAAATATATTTGAAATAGAACTCACTCATTCTTCCACTGAGCAAGCTGCTACCTGCAAGCAAATTAGGCACTTTTTGATATTGCATCAAACAATAATTTAAGGCCATGAGAGCAAAGTAATGCTTCTGATACTAAATGTATTCTCACATTCTGAAAGAATTGATTTGGCTTTCAGAAGCAGCTGACGCTGTGGAAATAGTTTACTTCCTGTAAAAATGGTTTTGAATTTGTGTTTTTGGGTTTTTTTGTTTTTGTTTTTTGAATAAACATCCAGAAGGGGATTTGCTGAATTGTATGTTCTATTTTTAGGTTTTTAAATTTTTTTAATTAATTTTTTAATTTTGTTGATGGGGAGGTAATTAGGTTATGTATTTATTTTTTTTTAATGGAGGTACTGGCGATTGAATCCAGGACCTCATGCATGCCAGTCATGCATTCTACCACTGAGCTATATATCCTGACCCCTATTTTTAGTTTTTTTAAAGGAATCTCCATCTTGTTTTCCATAGTGGCTGCACCAGTTTACAGTCCCACCTACACTGCACGAGGATTCCCTTTACTTCACATCCTCGCACTTGTTATTTCTTGTCTTTATGACAATAGCCATTCTAACCAGTGTGAAGTGATATCTATTTGTGGGTTTGGTTTTTCTTTTGCATGATGATAATGATATTGAGCATCTTTTCATGTCCCTGTTGGCCATCTGTTTGTCTCATTTGGAAAAATGTCTATTCAAGGCCTCTGCCCACTTTTTAGTTGGGTTGTTTGTTTGTTTGTTTGATACTGAGTTGTGTAATTTCTTTATGTATTTTGATATTAGCCCCTTACTGAACATATGATTTACATACATGTTTCTCCCGCTCAGTAGGCTGTTTCATTTTGTTGATGGTTTCCTTTGCTGTCCAAAAAGTTTCTAGTTTGATGTAGTCTATTTATATATCTATTTATTTTTACTTTTGTTGCCTTTACCTCAGGAGATAGGCCCCCAAAATATTGCTAAGACTGATATCAAAGTGCTTTCTTCTAGAAGTTTATGGTTTCAGATTTTTCATTTATGTCTTTAATCCTTTTTTTTTGATATATAGTGGAAGAAAGTGTTCTAATTTCTTTTCCTTTTTTTTTCTTTTTTTTGCATAAAGCTGTCCAGTTTTCCCAACACCATTTATTGAAAAGTCTGTCTTTTCCCCATTGTATATTCTTGGCTCCTTTGTCATAGATTAATTGACTGTATAATTGTGGATCTATTTCTGGGCTCTCTATTCTGTGTCATTGATCTGTGGGTCTGCGTTTCTGCCAGTACCATGCTACTTTAATTACTATAGCTTTATAGTAGAGTCTTAAGTCTGGGAATCTTCCTTTGTTCTTTTTCCTCAAGATTTCTTTGGCAATTTGTTGTCTTTTGTGTTCCCATATAAATTTTAGGATTATTTGTTCTAGTTCTGTGAAATATGTTATGGGTATTTTGATAAGGATTGCATTAAATCTGTAGATTGCTTTCCATATGATGGCCATTTTAACAATATTAATTCTTCCAATCCAAGAGCATCAGATATTTTTCCAGTTCTTTGTATAATTTTCCAATTATTTCACAAATGTTTTATCGTTTTACGAGGACAGGTCTTCCACCTACTTGGTTAAGTTTATTCCTAAGTACTGTTTTTGATACAATTTTACTTGTGATTTTTTTTTTTTTGCTTTTTATTTCAGACAGTTCATTATCACTGCGTTGAAAAGTAACAGTTTTCTATACATTAATTTTGTATCCTGCAACTTTATTAGGTTCATTTATTAATTCTAATACTTTTTTCATGGAGAGTTTCTGGTTTCTATATGTAGTATCACGTTATATGCAAGGAGAGAGTTTCATAAAGCTTTTAGCATTTTCTTTATTTAATTGGTTATTAGTTTCATACTGTTGCAGTCAGAAAAATAAAGGCTTGATATAATTTCTATACTCAGATTTGTTGAGACTTGTTTTGTTGCCTAGCTTTCAATCTATTTTGGAGAACATTCTATGTGCACTCGAAAAGAATGTGCATTCTGCTGTTTTTGATGGAATGGCCTGTAGACATCTATTAAGTCCAACTCTTCTAATGGATTATTGAAGACCACTATCACCTAATTCATTTTCTGTCTAGATTATTTCTCATTTGAAGTTAGTGAGGGTGTTAAAGTCCCCTACTATTATTGTATTACTGTCAGTTTCTACTCTTCTGTCTGTTAATATTTTCTGAATATATTTAAGTTCTCCTGTATTATGTATTTGTTAACAAATGTTGTATCCTCTTCTTTTACTGATCCCTTTATCATTATATAACACCTTTTAAATAGAATTTCTTTCAAAGTCCATATCATCTGCTATGACTATTGCTACCCCCACTTTCTTGTTGTTTCCATTTGCATGAAATTTCGTCTTCCATCCCCTCATTTTCCCCTCACTTCTGTGTCTTTAGCTCTGAAGTGAGTCTTGTAAGCAGAATATAGATGGGTCTTGTTTTTTTATTCAATAAACTACCCTATGTCTTTGATTCGAGAATTTAGTGCGTTGACATTTAAAGTGATTATTGAGACATATATACTTATTGCCATGTTTTTACTTGGTTTTTAGTTGTTTCGTAGTTTTTCTCTGTTCTTTTCTTCTTGTAGTTCCTTCCCTTACAGTTTGATGATTTTCTTTAGTGGTGTGGTTGCATTTATTTCTCTCTAACTTCTATGTGGCTATTGTAGGTTTTTGATTTGTGGTTTTCATGGGGTTCATGTATATTGTCGTATCATTATCTCACATCTACTTGTTTTGAACAGATAGTCATTTATGTTCAAACACATTTTCTAAGCGATCTACATATTTACTTCTTCCCCCACAGTTTTTTTTATGTCATATTTTTTGGTTTTTTATGTTGTATTTTAAATCTTCATGTTTATCCATTCATTGATTATTGTAGTTATAGCTGATTTCATAATTTTTTGTCTTTTAATCTTTGTACTAGCTTATACAAGTGGTTGATCCTCAGTCTTTACTATATGTTTGTGTTTACTGGTGAGTGTTTTCCTTTTCTATAGGTACTTACTTCTTGTAATTGCCTTTTCTTTTCCACTTAAAGAAGACCCTTTAACATTTCTTTTAGGATTGTTTTAGTATTGATGCTTTTAGTTTTTACATGTCTGATAAGTTTTTTACCTCCCCTTCAATTCTAAGTGATAACTTTGCTAAGCCTAGGTTGCAGGTTTTTCATTCTCATCAATTTGAATACATCACTCTCTTCTCACCTGCAAAGTGTATGCAGAATAATCAGCTGATAGCATTATGTGGGTTGCCTTATATACGACTCTTTGTTTTTCTCTTTCTGCCTTTAAATTATCTCTTTACCTTTAACTTTTGCCATCTTAGTTATGATATTAACT
The DNA here is from genome assembly GCF_048564905.1 of Vicugna pacos. Classification (NCBI taxonomy): domain Eukaryota; kingdom Metazoa; phylum Chordata; class Mammalia; order Artiodactyla; family Camelidae; genus Vicugna; species Vicugna pacos. The sequence goes on along the minus strand of NC_132994.1, from coordinate 4,852,394 downwards.
GGGCTGGGTTTGTTAGCTTTCACATATCTTTGGATCCTGTGTATTTCCTGTACAAATATATCTGTTTCCTTATTCAGGTTTGTAAAGTTCTCAGCATAATTTCATCAAATACATTTCCCACCCTCTTCTTTCTTCTCCTTCTGGGAACCCTGTTTTTGGTACTCTTGATGGTTTCACAGGGTTCCTTTTAAACTGGCTTCAATTTTTTAACATTATTTTTTCTATTCTGATTGTGTGATTCCCATTATTCTGTTTTTCAGATCATTTATGTGTACTTCTGTCTCACATAGTCTGCTATTCACTTCAACTCATGTGCTTTTCATTTAGTTACTGTTTTCTTCAGTTCTGTGTAGCACTTTTTTATGTATTCTACTTCCTTGTTAAAATTCTCACTGTTTATCTATTCTTTCCTTTTTTTTTGATGCATTTTGATAGATGTACATCCATGAAACCACCACCACCATCAACACAGCTAACATTTTCATCACTCCCCAGGAGGTGCAATTTTCAAATTCCCAATTTATCCCTTCCCACCCCATTTACCTTCTGGTAACCATAAGTTGGTTGTCTATGTCTGTGAGTCTGTTTCTGTTTTGTAGATTCTTTGTCTATTCTTTACTTTAAAGCAGTTAGCATTTTTATTACTGAAGCCTTGAGTTCTTTACCTAGTAAGTTGTTTATTTCTGTTTCATTACTTATTTTTTAAGGGGCTTTCTTTTGCCCTTTCAATGGAGACCAATTCCTCTGCCTTTTGTTTTCTGTAAATTTTCCTCCACTTTGAATTTGGGGAAAACAGTTATCCATTGTGCTCTTGAAGGGGTATCCTTAAGTTGGAGCATCCCTGTACATATTGCTTGTGCCTAATGCCTTTGATAGGAAAGCTGGATTTGACATGGATATAATTCATGTCTTTCCTCGGGGTGTGCAAGTAGCTATCACTTTGGAGAGGAGAAGCCCCAAGGCCCTCTCATATTGTAAAATGTTAAACTTCCTATGGCCCTGGATAGTATTCATTAATATCAGTAAAAAACTTAGAGTTAGTTTTAGGGCACTTTTTATTTTGAGAGCATGCAGTATAGAATGCATCAATGAGATTGTTAATAAAACTCAAGCCTCTTGCAAAATGATTTTTTTAATTAAATGCATAAAGTCTTTTTGAATAATATTGTGTGCACTGCCATTTGCTTGATTATGTGATGTCAATAGTTTAACTATATTCCAAGTACAAAAACAAACTGGATTATGTTGAGAATGTTGAATAACGTTGGGACTACTCTTCTTAGTAGCCATCATCATCCTATCATGGGTGGGTTCAGGTCCCAAGGTGCTGGAACAGAAGCCTTGAGAACTGAGTCCAACCTGGCTTCATTCCGTTAAGTGTGTGTTTTCCACCTTTCCAGCGCCAGCAACCTCACCCCAGAGGACAGCAGTACTGGAGCAAGAGGGGCTGGTGCAAGTCCTTGGCCTGGATCAAGGTGTAGGCTGTGTCAGGCCTGGCTGCAGGCAGCAACTTAGACCACTTCTGATATGCTGCCTGTGTAAGCAACAGTAGTGGCTGCCCCTGCTCTGCTCGGTTGCAGCTCTGGGTCTGCACCACCTTTGTCCCTCACAGCTCAGCTCTCCACTCAGCCATGGCAACATTTGTCCCAGTGTGAAGCTTTTTCCTAAATGCAAGCAGAGCCAGAGTGGTGGCTTGTCTCAGGCTGGGGTCCACTTGGTTGGTTGTGGGAAACAAGCCAGCATCCCATGCAATTTTAATTCACCCTCTGTGTCCTATTTTTGGAGCAAACAAGCAGGGTACACTTCTCAGAATTAGAGTACAGGCTTCTCATAGCCCTTCTACTAGTCCTAACAGTCAAAGGGACCAGTCAAAGGCACTTACTTCTCCGTGTTGGACCTCAGGCCTGGAGTCAACATATGAGGCCCAAAACACTCCCAAGGAGGATCTCTGCCTGTGTGATCCCCTCTTTTTCTGAATTCTCTCCCAGGGGCACCAGGTCCCAACCTGATTGCTTCTCTTCCCTTCCCACCTGATTCTATGTGGATCTTTCTTACAGTCTTGGTTTTACAGGAATCTTTCTGCCAGTCTCACTTAGTTTTCAGCAAGAGTTGTTCCCCATGGAGGTATGTTTTTGATGTGTTCATTGGGAGAAATGAGTTCTGCAACCTCCTACTCTGTCATTTTGAACTTCTTCTCCCTTTTTTTTTTCTCTTTACCTTTAGTTTTCCAGCTGAAACTTTTTTCCCTCCTTTCTTTATAAATTAAAGCTCTAACTAATCATTTACAGCAAACTTCTGTTAAGGGATCTGGTCCACACAGCTCTTGTTTTCACGAACAGGCCTAACTCACATTGAATATAGCATGCTTTTGGCACTGATGTCATGCTGAACTGCACTGTAATTATTCATTCTTTTTTGTCTACATATGCATTTCTCCTCAACCAAATTGCACTCTTTAGGAGAGTGGAGTCATTCCCAAAAGTTTTTTACACCCTTCTCTCTACCCTATACCCTCACTCTTGTCATCATGACACACACACCCTGGGTCATATCTATCACATAGTATCAACGTGCTTTGTCATAAATTTACTAGATTTATGCAAATATACAATTTGATGCATAGTCGATTGGTATTGATAAGAATGGGGACCATTCAGCCAACACCCTTTACCATGAAATGTAACTATTTATATTTTCATTTCTTCTGGCCTTTTTAACTCCTCTCAGGAAAGATTATCAAAATGCATTAATGGTTTAAAACTAATTTTCTCCTTCCTTTCTTACCTGGTTCAAAGTTCTTGAAATCTAAATGTTTTTAAACAGTCCCAAATATCCTATAACATCCCATTAAATGTCATGTTCTCAACTTCATAGCTGCCCAATTAACTTTCTGCTTTGCATCTCCCATCATGCTGTTACTCTATGAGTAGTGTATTTATTCATTGAATGAGCAACATATCAATGTGAGTAAGGCAATTATTTCTACTTATTTTACTGGTGTAATATTTAGTTTGCCTCATGGAAACAGGTATAAGGAATCTGTGTATGTCAGTCTAGTTAATTGGTGTGTTCAGGCAATTGCCTTAGGTGTATGAAATTTATTTCCTTGGGTGATATTTAATTGCTGGAAAACTACAGTATTCTTTTAAATCTAGTGGCTTGCATGCATATGAGAGATTCTTTTCATTGCTGAAAACTCCCTTAACTTATTATTGTTTTCATTTGCAGTATTTTAATAAAATAATTATTTAGTTGATAGTACAATACACATCCATTCTTCTGTGGATTTTGGATGCACTTTATCAATCAAAAGTTTGTGATTTTAGACTTATTTCTGATAGAAAGTATAGACAATCATTAAACTATTAAACTGTAGAGTATGTCTAAGTCTATGTAAAGAGTTTCTTTTTTAGCATGTCAAACATACTACAAAATAATCATAGTTTTCTCTGACTTCACTTGATTATTTTCTTAATAGAATAAAAGCAATTTACATGTCCTTGTTCTTACATTTAACCTATTAACTCCATTTATTGACTGTGTGTATTTTCTACAAGAACATTTATTTTTATGCTTCAGATTTTTTTAATCTTCCTTTGGCTTTATTGTTAGTGTATATGCACAGAGAAAATTCCTACATACAAATTGAAATACATTCAACAAGTTTCTACATACATATTTATTTTTAGATTAAATCTCAAAGGGGGACATCTAAGGACAATGTGAACATATTTATGTAAAATATAGGTCAGTCTTATCTTTTTAATCTTTAAATAATCTTTTTATACACAAATCATATGAAGATTAGACAGGTAGCTTCATTTTATGCATGTTTTAGTGAATAGATGCAGACCGTCTCATTGCCCTTTTTCAGTAGAAAATATCAGTACATTTAGAATTTTTCAATTCCATTTGTTTTTCTGTAGGAAAGAGAAATTACAAACAGGGTATTAGGCAGTAGTTGACTTTTTTTCTTTTTTCTTTTATTAAATCTCTGTGTGTGATATAGTGAGATAATTTATAAACACTTTTAAAATAGCAGAAGTGGAATATTTGAATCTTTGAAATAGAATGAAAATATCTCCTGAGGTCATTTAGGTTCTCTGCTACCAGAACTTCAATTTCTTTTCATAGCTTGTATTTTATATTGCTTCTATGGATTCCAGTGTAACCTGATGAACTATAATTATTAAAGTTGTCCTATTTTAATAACACAATATTGGAATTCAGTCAAGAAGTAAGTTACAAAAAGTAAAAAGTTATATAATAGAAATTTCTCTCTACCTATTCAAGATCAGAAGAAAGAAAAAACAACAAATAACCCCCAAAAAAACTGATAGACTTCCAGCTAATTAAGATCCTAAATTCTAATTGAGTATGCTTCTGTATCCTGCAGAAATATTACAGAAAAATTTGCCTGTAAGGATTCCAAAGAGTAAAAGCATATTATAGAATGGTTAAAGAGGATGATTTCAAAATCATCCCCATGAGATTCTAGTTTGTGAGGGTGACCTGCATTGGCAAACAATCTGTCAACATATATAATAAACAAGACACTTGTGATAGAAATAAAGTTACAGTAACCTGACTTTCAAAAAGAAGTTTTTAAATGAACCTGCTCAATAAGTTACATATACTTTATTTGTATAAATTACCAAATTATTAACATTTTATTATATAAGTATAATTATGAATATACTTTAGTTGCATTTTTTACTAAAATAGGGAAATACTGATTTCCAAGAACTAGATAGAAAATAATACAGAAACTTTTGGGAAAAAAATGGATAAGCAAGTACTTGCATTTACTAATTCTTCTTCCTATACCTCATTAAAACGAAAAAAGGTACTAGAAAAATTAGAACAACTTTATAGCCATTTTAGAAAGCCCCAAAATTATCAGACTTAAAATTGTGAAGAATTTGAGAACATATAAACTATATGGGATCAGTGTAAGGATGAAATGGAATAGAACTGAAAATTTCATGACCCCATTTATCAAAGAAGAGAAGCTTCTAAGTGTATTACTTTCAAAACCATTTTAGAAGTCTAAGGTTATAGATATTAGTGGAGGGCAGAATGAGAAAAGTCTAAGGTGAACAAGTAATTAGAATGTTATTTAAAGGGTTACAGAAACTGCCACTTGCTTCCAGGATAAAGCAGCAAATATAGCTTGTAAGCCACTGTTGCATGAATTTTACCACTACGTAGGGTTGAATGAAATAAACCCAGGCATTGTCACACTTAACTCTAATTTCCCTTTCTATCAAATCCTTTGATCCAGGGTGCCAGAAATTGGAAGTGTCACCAACTGGAGACACTTCAGCTGTAGCTGCAGGAAGGCAAAATTAACCCCCTCAAGCCTGGCAAAAAAAGAACAAATCGGTATCCATTACCAACATATAGATAAATTATACTGGGGGGGAGGGGGAAGTATGTACCCTGAAATATAAAATATGAGTTCAAAGAAGCTAAATTTACACTGGGGTTTAAATAACGATAACAAATCATTTGAAACCAGAAGACTGAGTTACACTCATCTCCGTATCTCTGCTTAGGAGAAAATGGAGAGCTGCTCTATGAGGACATGTCTACTCTTGAAAATAAAGACACTCTCTTTTAACATTCTGCACGTTTGTAGTAAACACTGCTAGTGCCCTGCCCAAAGATCTTCACCCAACCAGTATATAGATCTCCCAGTTGCTCTGTTTGCTGCCAATAACTCATAGCTTATCCCTACCCTTTCCTGCTTCCAGCAGTCCCCGTCTGACACCATTTCTTCAATAAATCACAAGAACATATTTCCATACCTGAATTCTGCTTCTAGGAAATACAACCTAAGACAATAGCTATACTAATTCTATTGAATATATAATTCAATTTGTTTTCTACAATTATATTGGTTATGTTTTTAGAAATTATAGATAAAGCAACCTATGTGAACTTGGTATAAAATTGTGTATTTGAAGGCAGTATGATACATAGTATCATGACCAACAATAATTCCAGTGCTCAGTCATAGAGCCTCAGTATTCAAATGTGTATACAGTGAAAAGTCCAATGAAGCGTTAGCAAAAGAAAAATATTATTCTCCTAATTTTACCCAGATGTGCAAATCTCTTACTAAGCTCCAAGTTCAAACACAAACAATGTTCCTCAATTGTGCAAGACAGTAGTTTTTAAAATGAAGAATATGATAACTAAGATCTGTTTGATCCTGCGTAGAGTTCAAAATAGATGGCAGTGCCTCTCACTATAGCATTATTTCTTTTTGTTCTTATACTAGCTCTAATAATATGCCCCATAGGCAACCAACATTTTCTATTAAAAATTTAGAATTATGTAAGTTTATGTAGGAATAGAATCACTATTACAAAAAGGTGAAGGGAAATGAGATCTTTCTCATTCAGATTAATGAAAAAATAATACTGTGTTCCCTGCATTGTAGCCTATGACTAAATATTTTGAGACATCTCAGACAGAACAGAAGATGATTTTTGAATGACTCTACATCGACATACACGGCAGTCATGTGTCTCCATGCTCTAAGTCTTCAAATAGTCCATTTAGAAAGTCAAAACACATCTTTTCTTAAAAATGGAAAGTGCTTAAATCATTCAATATATTATAAAAATAGTTAAAAGGAGATTATGTCAAAAGGCATTATGTTCTTTGGTTATTTTTATTGTTATGCTGCAGTATTATTGTTTATATTCATTATACTGTGCTCATTCACCATTCATTACAAGTTTGTGCTTTTAAACACCATTATTCTTATCCTACCCTCCCTCTGGTAACCACCACTTTGCTCTCTGTTTTTTACAGGTTTAATTATTTTAGATTCCACCCATAAGAGATATCATACAGTAATTATCTTTTTCTGTCTGACTTATCTTACTTAGCATTGTGTGCTCACGGTCCATCCATGTTGTCACAAATTGTAGGATATCTTCCTTTCTCATGGCTGAATAATATTCCATTTTGTATATGTACCATATCTTTTAATTTTATCTGTTTATTTATTGATGGGCTTTCAGGTTATTTTCATATCTTGGCTATTGTGCATAATGCTGTAATAAACATGGAAATGCATAAGTTTCTTTGAAATTCTTTTTCTGTTTCTTTTGGGTATGTACCGAGAAGTGGAATGCTGTATCATATGGTAGTTCTATTTTTATTTTTTTTAAGGGAACCTCTGTATTGTTTTCCATAATGGTTGGACAAATTTAACTTCCCACCAAAAATGTATAAGTGTTCCCTTTCCACCACATCCTCACCAGAATCTTTTGTCTCTTATCTAGAGTAGGGTTTTTTTTGTTTGCTACTGAGTTGACTGATTTCTTTATATTTTTTTGGATACTTACTACATATCCAATATGTGGTTTGCAAAAATTTTCTCCCATTCTTTAGTTTGTCTTTTCATCTTGTTAATTGTTTCTTTTGCTGTGCAGAAGCTTTGGATTTTAATGTAGTCCCATTTGTTGATTTTTAAATTTTGTTGTTTATGCTTTTGTCTTCATGAACCAAAAGTTATTCACAAGACAAATATCAATGAGATTCTTTCCTCTGTTTTTTTCTAGGTGTTTTATGATATGAGGTTTTATGTTTAAGTGTTTGATCCATTTCAAGATAATGTTTGTGAATGGTGTGAGAGAAGGGCACAAATTCATTATTCTGCATGTGTTTTTTTCAGTTTTCCCAGCATCATTTGGTGAGGAGACTCTTCTTTCCTAATTGGGTATTCTCGGCTCCCTTGTTGAATAGTAGCTGATTATATATGCCAGGGTTTAATTCTGGACTCTCTATTCTGTTGCATTGTTTTATGTGTCTTTTTTCATGCCAGTACCATACTATTTTTATTACTATGGCTTTGCAGAATAGTTTGAAAATTGATAATAGGGATTGCATTAAATCTGCAGAAGGCTTTGAGTAATATGGCCATTTTAACAATATTAATTCTTCCAGTTAATAAACATGGGATGCCTTCTCATTTGCTTGTGGTTTCTTTGATTTCTTTCAGCAAAGTTTAGTAGTTTTCATTGTACAGATATTTCATTTCCTTGGTTAAACTTATTCCTAAGTAATTTATTTATTCATTTTTTTTGCTATTGTGAATGAGATGGTTTTCTTTCTTTTTCAGATGCTTTATCATTAGTGCAAAGGAAGTTGATTTCTGAATGTTGATTCTGATCTTGTATTTGCCACTTCGCTGAGGTCATTGAGTAACTCCAACAGTATTTTGACTGATTCTTTAGGATTTTGTATATATAGGATTATAGCATCAGTGAATAATGATAATTCTGGACTTCCTTTCTGATCTGGATTCCTTTTTATTTCTTCATCTTGCCTAAATACTCTAGGTAGGATTTCCAGTACTATATGTATTGAATAAGAGTGGTGAGAGTGGGCATTCTTGCCTTATTTCCGATCAGGGAGGAAGTGCTTTCAATTTCCCTCCATTAGCATAATATTAGTTGTGAGTTTTTCATATATAGCCTTTATTATTTTGAATTATGTTCTTTCTATACCCAGTCTGTCATGAAAGGTTGATGCATTTTGCTAAATGCTTTTTCTGCATCTATTATATGATCTTACAATTTTGATCTTTTATTTAATTGATGAAATTTACTACATTTATTGATTTGTTTGTGTTGAACCATCCTTGCATGCCAAGGATAAATCTCTCTTGGTCATTGTGTATAATCCTTTGAACATGTTGTGAATTCAGTTTGTTAATACTTTGTTGAGAATTTTTTCGTATATATTCACCAAGGATATTGGTCTATAGTTTTTATAGGTGTTTTTTCTTTTTTGTGTTAACCTTACCTGGTGTTGGTAACAGTAATTCTGGCCTTATAGGATGAGTTTGAACATGCTCCCTGCTTCTCAATATTTTGGGAGAGTTTGAGGAGGATAGGTATTAATTCTTTAAATATTTGGTAGAATTCTCCAGTGAAGTCATCTGGTCTTGGGTTTCTGTGTGGGGTGTTTTTCGATTATTGATTCAATATCTACTCATTATTGGTCTGTTCAGACTTTCTTTCTTTCTGATTCAGTCTTGACAGGTTGTGTGTTTCTAGAAATGTATCCATTCCTTCTAGGTTATATAATTTGTTGCATACATTTTTTCACATAATCTCTTATGATTCTATGTATTTCAGTAGTGTAAGTTGCAATGTCTTTTTCATTTCTAATTTTATTTGAGTCTTTTTTTTTAATTTACCTAAAGGTTTATAAATTTTATTTATCTTTTTGAAGAACCAACACTGTTTTATTGATTATATACTTTTTCTGGTCTCTGTTTTACTTATTTCTGCTCTGATTCTTAATATTCATTCTTTCTGATAACTTAGGCTTAATATATTTTTATTTTTCTAGTCCCTTAAGTTTTAAAGTTAGGAAGTTTATTTAAGATCTTACTAATTTTAAAATATATGTTTATTGCTATAAACTTTCCTCTCATAACTGCTTTTTGCTGCATCCCACAATATTTGATATGTTGTGTTTTTATTTTCATTCGTTTGGAAATAATTTATTTCCCTTTTGACTTCTTCTTTGATCTGATGGTTGTTTAGAGGTTTGTTGTTTAGTTTCCACATATTTGTGGACTTTTCACTCTCCTCTTGCTTATTTCTAGTTTCATATTATTGTAGTCAAGAGAAGATAGATGGTATGATTTTAATTTTCTTATATTTGCTAAGATTTGATCGGGGGCTAGTAAGATTAATCTTGGAGAACGTTTCATGTGCACTTGAGCTTATGTATTCTGCTGCTCTTGGATAGAATATTCTGCATATGTCTGTTAAATACATTTGTTCTAAAGTGTAGTTCAGCATTTCTTGTTGATTTTCAGTCTGGATGAACTGTCCATTGCTAATAGTGGTGTATTCACATCCCCTAAAATTGTCATATTGTTGCCTATTACTTCTTTAAGATCTATTATTCACTGTTTAATATACTCTGTTTCTCAGGAGCATTTACATTTGTGATTGTTATATCTTCTCGATGTATTGGCCCTTTTATCATTAAATAAATGACTTTTTTGTCTCATTATCTTTTTAGGCTTCAAGTCCATTTTGTCTAAGAATGAAGACATCTGTCTTCTTTTTGTTTCCATTTGTTGGGAATATCATCTTCCAACCTTTCACTTTGAACCTATATGTGTCATTAGAGCTGAAATGAATAAGCTATTGGAAGCTTATGGTTGTGTCTTGTTTTTTGATCTATCCAGCCACTGTGTGCCTTTTGATTGGTGAACTCAATGCATTTACATTTAGGGCGATTATTGATATGTAAGGATTTACTACTGCCATTTCATCTTTTGCCTTCTGGTTATTTTGTCTCTCCACTGTTTCTCTCTCCTCCTTTCGACCTTCGTAAATTAGTGATTTGCTCATTCTCCCACCTCACCTCACTTTTCTTTTTCACACTGTGTGTCTCTGCCCTAAATTTTTGCTTTGTGGTTACCATGAGGTTTACATAAAGTATCTTATAAATAAAAGCCTCTCTTATGCTGATAGCAACTTGCTAATTTCCAAATTGTCTTTAGAAAGTTCCATCCTTTTACTCTTCCCCTTTCGTATTTTTGACGGCACAGAGAATCTCTTTTTATGCTGAGATTTTGTTACCAGGTTGTGGTAGCTGTAGTTGTTTTTAATGCTCTTTTCCTTTCACTTTTACACTATAGTTAAGAGCTTAGTATACTATTTCAAAAATTAGTTACAGGATTCTATTCTATTTATCACCTAGTCAAAGTTTTGTGTACTTCAGCCTTTCCGTTTCAGGTAGGAGGCCTCCTTTCAACGTGTCTGATAATGCAGGTATAGTGATGATGAACTCCCTTCACTTCTTTTGTCTGGGAAAGCCTTTATTTCTCCTTCAGACCTGAGGCAAGATATGGCAGCAGGATGAGGGAGGTGTGTACTTAACACTTGGGGCTTTGTGTGTGCCCCTGGCTCAGCAGGGGGATCCAAACCAGGGACATCCCAGAGGTCTGTGGGCAGTTTTCATAATTCCTGGGGCAGAGAGCAGGAGATGCTTTCCTTCAGTTCTCTTTGTCTGCCTGCTTCCCTTTTCTTTCCCTTCCTCAGTCATTGAAGTCTGTCTTCAGAGAGAGCAACTGATCCTTCCAGCCACAGTGTGCACGGCTGGGCAGACCCCCGCTCACCCCTTCACCCTTCATCTCCTCGACCAGGAAGGCCTTGCTGGCTTGCTGTCAGACCAGCTGCCGCCTTCTCTGCTGTCACTGCCTCTGAAAATGTTGGCTCTGCCTGCCACCTGCTTCCCTTTGCTCTGCCACCTCCACCATGATCCAATCCACCCACTTTCCAGTGTATGGATAGATGGACTCTTGGGTGCCCTATGCCATGAGCAAGCACCTTTTTTTTTCCAGTTATTCATGCCCAGTTGTTGGAAGTCAAAGAGGAGAGAAAAGAGAAATGGCTTACAACTCCATGATGCTGACATCACCCTTCTTTGGCTATTTTTTTAAATTAAATCTTACAATGGGTGAATATTCATAAGCATTTTTAAATATGGAAACTAGTACAAAAAAGAAGAAATATATACTTGCTGTGTATCAAGGGGTTTTGTGGAAGAGCATACATATGAGTCTGAGCAAAAGAAACGCACAGCTCATACCCAGGGACTGAAGGTAAATAAAGGACAAAGAGATGCCTGAGCATCCAGAAGTGGAAAATAATCAGATACAGAACATTGGCAAGAGCCAATGGAGCAAAGAGGATGTCTGTGGGGGAGACAATACAACAGTATTTTAAGTGATATTAGTCATTTTATACTAGGGAGAGCTTAAGTTCCTATTTTAAATTATTTGATAACTTTGTTTTTATTTACTACTTTAAAATATAATTTGTATTATTCTAGTATGCTCTTTTGCCTAAAATAAGAATCAGTTGTGCCTTATAAAACCCTAGTTTGATTATGCCTCATTTGAGTATTTTAATTCAAGCATTTTAAAACAGAAATAATAGCATTAACCCTGGTATACTAAAGCGGTATGGTCTCAAAATTATACATTCATTTAATATGTTAGTATTAAACCTTATTAGTGATGTTAGTCATACTTGACAGTGTGCTTTTTCCTCTCCTGAGCGGGAACACTGATTTTGCTGAAGAACAGCAAGGCTGTGTGTGCACTCATGAGTTTGGTAATCTTAGTCAACAGCAAAGTTACAATTATTTATACTGTTTTTTTCACCGATGGTTATTTTTGTAAGGAACAGTATTTTGTTAGAGAAATTACTGAAGGTTTTAAAAGTCAAAGAAATGAACGACCATGAAAAAAGAGAGACATTATGACAGGATAAAGCATTTGAAATGAGAATTTAAATAAATCAGACTGGACAAGTAAGTTGTTTGTTATTAATATTAGATAATGGAAAGATTGAACTAGAGAAGTAGGAGAAATAACACTAACTGAAGGACAAAATGCTATGCTCTTCCAACTGAAAAATAATCTGAAATCAATTGCCTATAGTATCTAATTAGGGAAGGAAGGACTAGATGCCAAAGCAAACAGCCATCGCACCATTGCTTGTCAGTGATGGGCTCTGTGAAGGGACGCCTACAGCCAAAGTAAAAAGCCGTCGTACTGTGTGGCTTAAATAAACAAAAAGGACTCTAAGACCATCGCTTTAAGAGAGAATCAATGAATGAATTTATTGTGGTAAAGCATGGTAAAGAGGACATTAGTGGAATATAAGTGAGGTCATAAAATTAGAGTGCCTTTTAAGAACAAGGCAGGCTAAACACAATGGCAAATGTCTGTACATTTCCCTGACAAGGTCGTCTAGGGTATTTATGCTAACAGTCCTCTTAGATGGGATCACTGGAGAAGAGAGAAAAAGTGTATTTTTCAGTTAATATTTTTTTCAAGAAACATTCTGTTTTCTTGGCCAAGCTTCAATTCTCTGAGCATATAGCATACCATGAATACCATTTGCTATAGCTTTCCAAAGCTCCCCATTTACATAATTATAATGGATTTGACATTTTATGTTTGGTCTTCTAGGAAAATTTTGATCTAATATCTTAAGGAAGAGGAATTTAACAATTCTTATACATAATGAAATTAAATGATGGAAATGTGCAAGTATTTCTCATAAGTTTTCTTAAAGCATAGCCCCTTTAAGTGAACACATGTACGGATGTGATTACATACTTCCATCATGCTATTAGTTATATACCGATTCTTTTATTTCAAAAGCATATGTAATGGATTAGAGAGTAAATACATAGCTATGTGCATGTGTTACCTCAGAGCAGAAGATTTCCATTAGCATAAGAAAAGCTATATAAGATTCTGAGATCTTGCAGTAAATCTACCACAAAAATTATATTTGGCAGAAGCTTCATATTTATAGTTTAAATTTTGTAAACATTTTAAAATGGTTCATGAATATAGGTCACAAGGGAACTTCATTAAGAATTGAAAACTTATTGTTTTGCCAAAAAAAAAAAAAAAGACCATATACAGGTGGATAATGTTGTGCAGCCTGCATGCTCCTGGGGGAAAGTGTCACGGAAACTTCTTTTGCCACCTGCAAGATTTCACAGTCATTTTCTAATTTGAGGGTTCAAAAAAAAATGTAAAAACAGGCAGTTACTGCACAGATCCTACACATGGAACTGCAGCCATAGCAATCATGTATGGCTTGTAAATGATCAATCTTAAAGCTCGGATAGCATCGTCTATCCAGAAGGACAAGTTGAGATCACAATGAAGCTGATGCTGTGTATGGTTGCTCGCACCATGACAGCCCCACACCACCACCAACACCACTGCACACTTCTCCCACTTTCTTTTCAGGCTCCCCCAGAAGATGGAAACATGGTAGCTGGAGAGGGTCACTGACTCTGCAGGAGAACTTGGAAATTGACTCTGAGTTTGAAATTTGGCAGCCTGCACGTTGCAAGGGAGTCAGATTGTTCATTACATAGTTTGAATAGTACGTTGGTTTTACACATAATTTGACTTTAGTTAATTAAGTCATTTAACAAGACACTATTGACTGCTTTACTTGCTTCAGGCTTTCTTAGAGGCATTGAGGATGTACTGTGGGAACAAAGACAAGATATCCACTGTTACAGAACCTAATAGTCTAGCAGGAACCAGTAGGTTTTAAGAAATAATTCCCCATATAATTTCAGAGAGTGATAAGTGATGAAAAAAATTAAACATGAATAAGTTAAATGGAGAGAAGTACACTGGAAGCTAATTTCATCTGGTTGGTGGGTAGTACTTTCTGAGGAGGTGACCTCTAAGACAAGGTCTGGAGAGATGAGCCACAAGAAGCAACATGGTGCGTCCAGGAGAGGAAGGGTCGAGGCCAAGGCCCCAAAGGCACAGATGAAGTCATTGTGTTCTTGTAACAGAAAGAAGGCCAATGTGCTCACAGTGAGGTGGTTAATGCAGACCATACAGTGGTACCAAATAAAGAAAGAGAAGCCAGTACTGAAACTTATTTTTCTGCCTCCAAATCACCTTTAAATGCCTCATTGGTGCCCTAGTAGATCCTGTACAAGAATTGCTTTATCAGCATGTGCTCTTTATTTAATTGATGTAGTGTCAATTTCTGGTGTACAAAGTAATGTCACAGTCATACATTTACATACATATATTTGTTTTCATATTCTTTTGCACTATAGGTTACTACAAGGAATTGAATATAGTTCCCTGTGCTGTACAGAAGAGACTTTTAATTTATTTTACATTTATAATCTACATCCCTGTAGCTGTCATAGCAGCTTAAATATTGGGGCTACTGATCCACCTTTAAAGAGTCTTTCTTTCCATTCTCCTTTCCATAAAACAAACATGTCATGTTCTGTCAAGGGACGTTTCACAGTCTAGAAGCCCCATGTGGGCTCAAGACGTGGTACCATGATGATATGGCAGGGTAAGGGTAAAGAGGAAGCTGGGCTGCTAAAAGAGCACACCTGGATGTAGACATTATCAACGTAAAGAATGTTTACAGTCCCTGACTATGATATCACTTATATGTGGAATCTTTAAAAAAAATGAACATATTTACAAAACAGAAACAGACTCGTCGACATAGAAGACAAACTTGTGATTACCAGGAGGGGAAGAGGGTGGGAAGGGATAGATTGGGATTTTGAGATTTGCAGATACTACTATATATAGAATAGATAAGCAACAAGTTTCTACTGTGTAGCACAGGGAACTATTTTCAATATCTTGTAGTCACCTATAATGAAAAGAGTATGAGAGTGAATATATGTATGTACATGTATGACTGAAACGTTATGCTGTATACCAGAAACTGACACAACATTGTAAACTGACTATACTTCAATTAAAAAATAATAATAATGTTTACAGTCACTATCATTTTTTAGAACAGTTTTCAAGATTGTGCAAGTCTGTCTCAGAATATGTGGAATATTTGTTTTTCAAAGTATACATACTTTATTTAGACAAGAATAAAAGTAGCCACATTAAAATTACACTGTGGGGGGGGAGGAGATAGCTCAGTTGTAGAGTGCCTGCCTAACATGCACAAGGTCCTGGGTTCAATCCCCAGTGCCTCCACTTAAAAAATGAGTAAATAAATAAACCTAGTTACCTCTTCCCCTAAAAAAAAAAATTACACTGCAGATACCACTCATGTCATAACACGGGTAACATATTCTATCCACTGAGGACATATATTAAAATCCATAAACTTAAGTTCAAATAGATGTATAATCTATAATTTAGGCATCTTTCTATTTGCCTCTAATTTTCAAAACTATTTTGAAGTAGTTTAAACTTTTGTAAATCCTATGACTAATGTTTTCAATTTAATTTTATGTGGAAGCAAATATGTCAAGTTAAAAAATAACATAAAGGGGGAATTGATGAACACTGAAGTGCTGTGTTTTTAGACATACGTGCAGTGCTTGATATCATGCAATTTCTAATAGACCCTTAAGAAACTGTTCAGCTGAGAAAAAATTAAGAATAAGATCAAGTGAGCGGGGAGGGGATAGCTCAGTGGTAGAGTGTGTGCTTAGCAGGCATGAGGTCCTGGGCTCAATCCCTAGTACCTCCATTAAAAAAATAATAATAATAATAATAATAATAAGATCAAGTGAAGTGCCGTGTCTACGATACTGAGGCAGATCCCTGGTGACTCATAGGGGACACCTTAGTGTTTTACATTTTTCTGGAGAAAAGAACAAGAAATCATTGGAAATCCTGTCTAGTGGCCTAGCATGCTGGGCGTTCACTGGAATTATATTACTGAGCTAGATAAACCCTCCAAAAAGAAATTCCAGATGGCAGGTCCAGATCCAGGAGTTCACCGCAAAGTCACTTAATACGGGCGGTTAGAACACACAGCCTGCAGTATCAATCAAACGTGCTTAGGTAGGTTACTCTCACCAAAGAGCATTTGCAGCTATACGAACAACTTCGATTTTGAAATGATTTTGTTTTACTTTTTAATGGATAATTGATATGATTTACAAATGTATATACTTAATATGAATAGACATATTAATCAGGAACAGGAAGAATTACGAGGAAACAGCATTGTGTAAGCAGATTAGAGTAAATACTGGTCATTAAATGATTATCAATTTATAATACACAGACTTCTCTGTTCTAATTCTGGAGGGACCATTAAAAATGTCAACTGGGGAGCATGAGTGTGAGACGCAAAAATGGCTCAGGCAAACAAAGTATTCCAGAAGTATATCTTAGAGCATGCATCAACATTGCATCTGTTTGATTTAGAATAAAAGCTAGTGGGAACTTAGGCACACAGGAAAGCCAGTAATTTGTTAGACAAATATGTTAGGGCAAAGGCTAAGTGTGTGAGTATAGGGGAGTATTATTCTATGAGATGCCTGTTTCCCAGAAAATGCATACATTTTATTTTCCTTAATAACTTTTACAGCAGTCATGTCTCATTTGCATTAACCTGTTTTTTTCCCAGAACTGGAACATACTACCATTCTTTCAAAATAAATGGAAAAGCAACTACTTTTTTCATTTTGTTTGTCTGTTTTCACTGTATGTCAGTGAATTAATTGATATTAAGCTCTACTTTAGCAAAAAAATCTCTTGCTTGAATTTTTCTTTATAGATATATAATTTCATGAAGTCATTCCACCTTTGAATGTAACTTGTAACCTAACCTAACATGCATATCCAGTTGCCAAGGGTATTTCAATCGCAGCATCATTAAATACGAAAAATGGATGTTATAATATTCTGGCGGTAGAATACTATTACATTAAGATGAAAATTCTGTGGATCTTAGGTCTTTATGCATAAAGTCCAAGAATAAGGTAATATAATAAAACACAGTCTTTCAGCAATCTTTTTTGCCATTCAGTTCAAAGTCCCACCCCCTAAAGGCTTTAAAGTTATTTTAAGTTCATAATAATAAAAGCTCAACCATAACTAGCATTCTTGCACACCTTAGATAAGATTGAAAACAGGGCACTCTGTTCAGACTTGAAAATCATTCTTTTTGAAGAAAAATAAATAATAATTAGTGCTTACCACCTGCACATATAATTTCTTTTCTAACAAATTTATTGTTTTGTGGATAACCAGTATGAAAATGGCAAGTTCTTTTCACCTTTACAAAACATCTGGAGAGTGACTGAGCATGGCTTTATGTAACTGTTTTTAAATTTCTGGAAACCCTAGGGAATATTTTTCCTTCCCATTAATTACTATAATTAATAATACTTGAAGTCTTTATAAAGTATTTGTTCAGGGGAATTCAAAACATGTTAGTATTTTTCACATCTACTCCCTGAAGCAAAAATATTTTCTTGATAACTTAAAAAATTAATTGTATACAATGTATCCTTTATTCAAGGTCACTAGGATGAATCAGTGTTAAAAACCAGCAGTATAACTAATATTTACCATGAAGTGTCTTTTTGTAATGCTTACCCCTGCACCCCATTTTCCTCTCATTGATCCTGTAAAAGCATGTACAGAATGGAGAAAAGCATGAATGAAAGAATTGGGATCTTATTTTTGTGACCTTGAAAGTATTATTTTATCCTATTGGAAAAGGAAAGTAAAACTGAACTTTTGCCACAGACAATAGGGTCATTATGAAATATAGAAGTAAAATAAATGGAAAGCCCTAAATATATTTCTTGAAAGCACTTGAACGTAGTCTGTCTGTGTCCATTCCCACAGACAAATCAGGCTTTGAATTGGAATCAGAGTCTGGCAAGGGCAACTAGAGGCCACACAAAGTGTCACCATTCCAGTTAGATCAGGCAGCTTGGGTACCACCAGAGGGACGAGTGCAAACCTCGCAGGGACTGATCTCTGTTACCCCTGTTACCTTTGTTACTGGAACCAACACTGACACTGAATTCCACGGAAGGCGAAGGGAATGTTGCTTCTTAAACTCAGTCATCCCCGGACAAAACGCAGCTGGAGGCCAGATCCCAGGCTAAGAAGCACAAATGGTTGTTCATAGATTACCAATCATGATCACCAGCACCATTCACAAATGATGTACTTAAATAATTTTATGTCTATTTTTGCCTTTAGCAGTGTGTTAAATGCGCCGTGTAAACTTTTTTACTGAGATTTGTCCAGTTACTGGATTACACAACCTATACTGTAAAATTAAAAAAGGTTCCTTCAGATAAGCATGGTTAATGAATCACAGTGGTAACAACATTAAAGAAGTTAAAATACTAACGAAAGAAAGTTGAAACGGTTTTATTAGGATGATTTATATTAACTTATATGGAAACAAGATGTAAGTAATATAATTAAATAAGTTAAAAATACAAAGTTCTATTGAATCAAAGTGTTATCTCAAGTGCTGGCAAAGATCTAGTTCTAAGAAGTAGATGTTACAATTAAAATTCAACTGGATAATTATATTTTTATCTTCACCATAGTCTGCAGGAGTTTAGACAAATAAGTGTATTAAAAGAATGGCTTGAGAAAATTAAGGGCAATGGAACAGTGAAATATATCACCCAAAACAATTTAGATAATAATGAAAAAAAAAAAAGAAATTTGAGAGCTCCCCTAGTGATCACAGTTTTCAAAGCACTGTATTTTTTAAAGTGCTTTTGTTAGCTGAATAACATGCTTGCGTTTTCATTGTTGAATGAAAAACCCATGTTCCCCACCCCGGCCCTGATCCCCTTGTTTTCAGAGATGAGAATCATGTGGATTTCAAACTGTAATACCAGAGTGGCATTTGCATTTGGAAACTCGGATTCCTAGAGATCAAGCTGCTAATCACCATTTCATAGAGCGTGCACCATTTCTGACTATTTCACCATACACCTAACACCAGGCAAACAGATGGATGAGGCTGCCTTAACTCCTAACCACACGTCCTCTTTTTACAGCAAAGGCCTACATGTATGTTATAGCAAATGACCCACATACATAATTTGACTTCTATGTAGGGCTCGCCCTAACAGTGGCATGTACAATTTTTTCTGTGTACTTAAACCAAGAAAAGAGGTAGTATTTTAAAAAGCAAGTCCTGCCCATGGCATAGAACTAGGGAAAGATGAATTGACTCTAGATAACTGAGGTGTCCAGACAATGGCATTATATTTTTGAGACTGAGTTTACTACACAGTGAACGTTAAGGAATATTTAAAAAAGACTACCTAATATTTTGAACAAGCAAACATATGCTGTATGTGAACCTTTCCTCCTCTACATTACAAAATAATTAATTGCTGAAAATAAAAAATTACATAAAGATACAAATAAAAGTCAACAGCATTAGTGAAATTCTTATGATACTTCAAAGCTCTTTTCAAATAAGACCATCTATGAATAATACTGTCAGTACAGTTTTAAAAGGAAGGTACACATGTTACCTTCAGTATGTATCGAAAATGACAAAATTATACTTATTTCTATCTCTTTTGTGTTTTAGTCTCTGTTTTCTACCTTCACCTCTAGTTTTCAGCACAATCCCTCAGGTTGGTCATTTACTTCTTTATATTTATTCTAAGTAGTTAACATTTATAAATTAAAACATATACATAACCTCATGGTTATAAGAAAGATGATTAAAGTATATGGTTAAACTTATTAACAAAACAGAAACAGACTCACAGACAGAAAACAAACTTATGGTTCCCTGGGGGAAAGAGGGTGGGAAGGGATAAATTAGGAGTTTGAGATTTGTAGACACTAACTACTGTGTATAAAACAGATAAACAACAAGTTTCTTCTGTATAACACAGAGAACTATATTCAATGTCTCACAGTAACATATAATAAAAAAGAATATGAAAAGGAATATATGTATGTACATGTATGACTGAAACATTATGCTGTACACCAGAAATTGACACAACATTGTAAATTGACTATACTTCAATTAAAAAAATAAAGTATGTGGTTAAAAGAAATAAAAAATATATAGATTTATAGTATATGGAAAAATTACCAAATTATTTTCCAATATTAATAATAATTACTAGGATATTAAATCTCAATATCTCAGAAGATTAAAGGCAATTAGATTGCATTATGGCGTATAATATTATAGGAAAATTAGACAGCCTTGTCACAGTAATGAGGTTAGACAAAAATGACACTTAGCTTTTGTGGATCCCTCATGAAATTTAGAATGACTTTGTTTTCCCAGAATGTTAATTCCACTGTTTCATCACAAAAACCTAAGTACAATGCATACTTTATAATTTAACTTTAATAAAATAAATTGCCACAGGCCAAAGATTAATAAGCTTCTAGCAATATAATTGGCACCTAAAATAACCTCAGATTAAACCCTTCTCATCATTTTTATGATGCTGTGAGAAAGATTGCTTGATAT
Source organism: Vicugna pacos (assembly GCF_048564905.1). Lineage (NCBI taxonomy): Eukaryota > Metazoa > Chordata > Mammalia > Artiodactyla > Camelidae > Vicugna > Vicugna pacos. Next base: position 4,831,563 of record NC_132994.1, on the reverse strand, counting down.
AAAAATAATTTGTACATCCATTGCAAATTAAATATTATATATACATAAATACTATTGTATATACGTCATAATTCCAAAAAAGCTAGAGGAATTGCGTATTATTTGCTGATGATTTATTACCATCTGTATTTGTGACTTGGTTCGTATATGGCTCTTCCTCAAATTAGGGAAAAAACGCGGATGATTGACTTTTAAGTGTCTTCTATGATAAGCCGAAGGGAGAAGTCACACTGGCTTTCAGCTGATGGTTCTGTGTAACACACTTTTGAAGTTTCACATAAGGAAAAACGCTGTAGTCTATGTCCTCCAAGAAATCCAACATCAGTTAGTGAGGATTTTCTCCTGTGCAAGTTGATGAATTACATCCCTCACATTTTTAACCTTTTAATCAAGATGTTCAGCCTGTGTGGGCCTATTTATAAAGTCTTTATTCTGGTATCCTGTGCTTCTTTATTTCATTTTTATTTTACCTGATTTCTTTTTTTATTTGTCTTTGTTTGCTTGGCTTAGTTTATTGTCTATAATTTCAGGCAGGAGTGGAGGAAAAACAAAATGCAGTAATGGTCTGTGCCTGCGGGGCGGTCTTTCTTGTGAGCTCTCCCCAGCTCTCCCGAGCCCGAAGCCCTGCCCTGAAACACAAAGCTCCCAGCTTTCTGCCTAATTTCCAGGGAAAATTGCATTCTATAGACACAGTACCCCCCCCTCTAAAGATAACTCAGGGGTGCTAAGGGAAAATGATGATTTTCTCATATTCAGAACTATCATTCTAATATTGAAAAGTAGAGTGATAATATCAATGTATACAATCATTTTATGCCATTTAATCTATACACACTTTCACAGTCCCAGGATGAGGGGACAACCATGTGTAGAGAAATTGAAGTAAATAGTTCCCTATAACTTAAAGGGGTTTTTGTTTTTTGGGTTTTTTTAGGGTTTATTTTTTTACTGAAGTATAGTCAGTTACAATGTGTTAATTTCTTGTTAGCACAATGTCCCAGTCATGCATATACATACATATATTCCTTTTCATATTCTTTTTCATTATAGGTTACTACAAGATATTGAATATGGTTCCCTGTGCTCTACAGTAGAAACTTTTGTTTATCTATTTTATATATAGCAGTTAGTATCTGCCAATCTCAAACTCCCAGTTTATCCCTTCCCACTCTCTTTTCCCCCTGGTAACCATAAGTTTGTTTACTATGTCTATGAGTCTGTTTCTGTTTTGTAGATAAGTTCATTAGTACTTTTTCTCTCTCTCCTTTTAAGATTCCACATGTGAGTGATATCTATGGTATTTTTAAATGTGCTTTCCGATGACTAAACAACTTAATGGGCACGTGGGAGGATGCAGAAACAAATTTGAAGCTGTAAATCTTATAAACTCTTTATATGGAATATTTACTATACACAAAGAGACAAATTGCTATCTTGATATTTCTGAAACTGTAAGTTTTGAGTCCTTTAAGTAGGAGAGTTCCTATAAAGTGAAATTTTATCTACTGAGGATCCCAATGCATGTTACAAGTTGGAGATTAAAGGACAGAGACAGAGAAAGTCTCTGTGCAATTTAATGTGGGAAACAGATTTTTATTTTTAGGAGAGAAAAGTTAGGTGTATTTTATTGCTTGCTTTGTTTTGTGTGTGGAGGATAAAGTCTTGAATCTGTGCAGCACATTTTTTTAACTTCCACATAATGAATTTGCTATGTCATCTAAGAAATTCAATTTTTTAAGAGATTCTTTTTTTTTTTAGTGTTTTTTTTTTGGTTTTGTTTTATTGGGGGGGTAATTAGGTTTATTTATTTATTTATTTACTCACTTATTTACTTATTTACTTATTTTAATAGAGGTACTGGGGATTCAACCCAGGACCTCGTGCATGCTAAGCACATACTCTACCATTTGAGTTATACCCTTCCCTAAAGTCAGATCTTCATTTGCATCAAAAGTTCAGAAATAACAGAAGCAAAGCCAATGGATCACCAAGGTAGAAATTCGTTTAAAAGTAAATTGTGCACACACCAAAAAGACAGTTCTCAAACCAGGAGCACTTAAACCAAAACACGCAATGAGTCTCAGGGACACACCGTTTGTTATAAAGTAGTTTATATTTTGAGAAAGCAGTGACTGTTCATTTTTCTCAGTGGTTGGTTACAGTATTAGAAAAATTTTTTTAGCAATAGGCAATTTGTGAGTGACTACCTCCTACCAGTCTTAAGAAACAAAATTAACTTATTTAAATTAATTAATATAAGTTTTGCTTATGATTTCCAGAGACATAAGCAAGAAATAACCTGGTCAAGTTAGTCTTGCAAAATAAGTTAAATTAAATTTTGTTTGTATAACTAAAATGGTTTTGTCTGTCCAAAGCGTTTTCAAGACTGGTCTCTCTTTGTTTTTGTTTTAACAGTTGCAAAAGCTGGTTATTTACATCTCTCCCTTTGGAAATATGTTTTAATTTAGACGTTCTGCTTTCCTTGGGCCTCATTAAACTTATTCTGCTGCCTTCGACCATCGTAATTTCATCTGATTTTTCTTAATTTTTAAAACTTTAAATTTTTTCTTTTGTTGAAGTAAAATGCACAGCAAAATGTACTGATCATAAGGGCCCAGTAGCATGAATCTTGATAATACATAAACCAGGGCGACCATGACCTGAATCAAGGTATTAAACAGGAACATCACTCTTGAAAGTTTCCTATTCCAGTCAGCCCTCCCCCAGCAAAGGCAACCAATCACTGTCCTGAATTCTATCCCTGTGGATTCTAATCTATCTAATTTTAATTCTATCTCTGTGGATTTTGCTGCCCTAGAGCAATATACAAATGGAATCATACACTGTTTACTCTTTGGTTTCTGACTTCTTTCTCCTAATGTCCTGTACTTGAGGTCTAGCCCCATTGTGGAGTAGGTCATTCACTCCTTGTATTGTTGTATAGAATCCATTGTATGAACACAGCATATGGATAAACTAATTTGGTTATCCATTCTTCTGTTCATAGATACCTGAGTTGTTTCCAACTGGGGGCTAGTCTTATTAAGATTTTCATAAATATTTCTGTACAAGTAATTTTGAGGATGTTTTTATTTCTTTCTCAGAATTTCTTTTGAGTAAATAATAAAGACTGAAACTGAGTTAATGATACTTAAGAGTGTGTCAAAGGATGGGTGTATAATTACCTTTATAAGAAGCTGCCAAATTTTTCCAAAGTGGTTGCACCATTTTACCTCCCCACAAGCAATCTAAGAAAGCCCCTGATGCCACGTGTCTCCACTCATTATTTGGTGTTGCTAATCTGTGATAGTTTAGCCAGTCTAGTGAATCTATAATTTATCTCACGATTTTAATTTGAATTTTCTTGTGACCAGGGATATCAAGCATCTTTTCACATGCTTATGGGCCACTTGAATATCTTCTCTTGTGAATATCTGTATAATTCATTTGTCCACTATTGATATATGGGAGTTATTTATATATTTAGGATAAAATTCATTGCCAGATACATATACTAAAAAAATATATATATATATATACACATACATATATATACATATACTGCCTTTCTTTTCTTTTTTTTAACATTTTTATTGAGTTATAGTCATTTTATAATGTTGTATCAATTTCCAGTGTAGAACACAATTTTTCAGTTATACATGAATATATATATATATTTATTGTCACATTTTTTTTCACTATGAGCTACAAGATCTTGTATACATTTCCCTGTGCTATACAGTATAATCTTGTTTATCTATTCTGCACATGATTGTCATTAGCTACAAATTTTGAAATTCCAGTCCTGCCTTTATTTTCTTAACAATTTTTCAAAAATCAAAAGATATTTAGCATGAATATATATTGAATTTTTCACCATTTTTATTCTTTATTCTATTACTCTGGTAAATTTATTTAGTTTGTTTTTGTTTTTAAATGTTACATAAACTATGCTTTCCTGGGATATACCCTGTTTGACCAATATATAATTTGCAAAAGCTTTACTGATGTGCCCATTTGGCTAGACCACAGTCTCCAAGTTTTCAATCAAACAATAATCTAGGTGTTTCTATGAAAGCACTGTTTTACAAATCCCACTAATCTGTTGACCTTCAAAGTGAGGGGAATCATGTTGAACACAATGTTCCCTTGGTGGTGCTGACCAGATCCCTTTGAAAGCCTTAAAATCAGAGCTGAGGTTATCTCTGGAGAGAAAAGAAATGGTATCTGTGGATATAGTAGCTTTAGCCTGTGTCTGCAGACCTCCAACCTGCTCATGGCCTTGCCTTCCTCACACTTATTAGTCTAGCTTCTACCAATCATGTATGCCAGTGCCTTCTAATAAAAACCATCTATCTATCTATCTATCTATCCAATCAATCTATCTAATCAATCTAGTCAACCTATCATCTATTCTATCATTTATTTATATCTGTCTACCTATCTGTCCATCCATCCATCTATCCATTCTATCCTATCATCTTTCATGTATCTAATCTATTCTCTATCAATCAATCAATCGATGATCTGTCTAATCTCCTTCTGGTTCTTCTTCTCTGATTGAATCCTGATTAATGAAAACATATACCTTATATTCTGCTGGGTTGCATATACTAGTATCTTGTATAGAATTCTTGTATCTATGTTCGAGGGATTTGTCCTTAATTTTCCTTTCTTGTATTAACTCTGTCAAGGTTTTATATAAGGGTTATGCTTATAATTTCTGAAAGAGGTTTTATGTAATTGGCTTTATTACTCACTTAAGCATTTTATGGAAACCATCTGACTCTGGAGTTTTCTATATAGGAAATGGTTATGACAAAATTAAAAGCTTTAGTACATACAGGCAGGGCTTCTTAGGTTTCCTATTTATGCTTGTGTAACCTTTGGTAAATTGCAATGAATTTGTCCACTTTATCAAAATTATTGCATGTAATTGGCTAATAACTGTTTGTATTGCCTTATAACTACTATAATGTCTAGGAGCTATAGTGATATGTGTTTTTTTAATTAACACAGTAGGTATTTGTCAAATTTTAATATTTTCGAAGAACCAAATTTTGGCTTTTAAATTTTTCTGTTGTTTGCTTTCTTTTTAACTGATTTGTGCTCTTATCCATATTATATCCTTCCTTTAATTTGTTCTCTTTTTGTAAGTTTCTATGAGACTTACATCACCAAAAGTAGAACTTTTCTTTTCTGATATAACTGTTTGAAGCTATGGTTTTTCCTTAAGCATTGATTTAGCTGCCAGAAGGCAAAGTTGGATATTTGCTTTTAATATAATTCAGTTTACAGTGATTTATGATTTCCACCTTGATCTCATCTTAAAACTCTAGATTATAGAACAGTATATTTGAAAAGAAAAACTATCCACCATTGTTGGATGGAGTGGCCTGCAAACGTTCATGAAGCAAAGTTTCTTTTCTTGTTTCCTTTGTTCAAGGGGAGGTTTGAAAATGTCCTGCTATGATTGTAGATCCCTAATAATTGTCTCTATTTCTGTCCATTTTTGTTTCATTAGTTAGAAGATTCTGTTAACAGCTTTGTACAACTTTATAATTGTATATCTTTGTGATAAACCCCCTCTTTCATGATAACAGAGGTTGCTCCTTGTACCTGATAGTTCTCCTTGTCTTAAAGGCTACTTTATATGATCTCAATATAGCTATCCAGCTTTCTTGCATTTATTTATGATTGCATAGTATATGTTTTTTACATACATGTTTTGCTTTCAAACTATACCTGCCTTTGTGTCTTGTAGATAGCATATAATTTGGTCTTGCTATTTTAGTCGTATCTAATAAAACGCCTTCTCATTAAAGCCTTTAGTCCATTTATTTTAACTAATTTATTAGCATGCTTGTTATAAATAAAATATTTTATAATATTTAATTTCCTTGATTCACATTTGAATTATATTTCTTTATATTCTTTTTTTCAGTTCGGTTCTTTAAACACAAGTCTGTACTCTTTTTAATATGGGGCATTAAACAAAGCTAATATTTTTGTTAGAACTTCTTAAATTTCAGCTTGTTAAAGTTTTTAAATTTACAGAAAATCTTTTTTAATTACTATTTTTCTTTAATTACTTTATGTTTGAAGATATGGGAACAAAGGGAAAAAGAAGAAGCAAAATAGAATATATAAAGACAAAGTAATAAAGACTTTTATATGCAGATCAGTATGAATAGTATCTAGAAAAAGACAAGTCATGAATGATTAAACAATAGTTGAATTAATCAAAGCTTCATGTTGCCCTGTTTAAAACAAAACAATTCTCCCCCTACCTTTGTTCCAATTGGTAATTTTGTATAGACTCTGCTGCTGAATCTGGGTCCTTACACAGAGAGTGAATATTTTATTTCCCTTTGTCTCCCACAACAGGACACACGGGGCACCTTGTTAGTGCTCAAGACATTATTTGTTGAATTAATAAAGTAGGAAACCAGTTTTTCCTGAGCATCATCTTCAGGTTGGGGAAAGAAAATGAGCACAATTTCATTTTGCAACATTTCTCCCTCGGGTTGTAAAAGGATTTGTGATTTCTCTAGTCTTTTGTGCTCCCAGTTGACAGAAATTCATTCCATCCTGCATTGGGGGCACCAGTGTCTCTATTTTAGGATCTTAGAAGGCGGCTACTAAGTCTAATTTGACTATTTTATGTCAAGTTTGTCTATGCAATATTGTATGTTTTGGTAAGAAGCCACAAAAACATCATTTTGCATTTTTATGAGACTTCACGGTATAAAACATTTCACATATATTATTTAATCTTTGTAATATTGTGGCATCATTGCTGCTAAGAAAAAATTATGAAAAACTTGGAAGTAAGATAGAAGGATGATTACATGTGCTTTCAATGTCACACTGGAGCATTGTTTAATAATCTCACACAAAAATTATTGAAATCTTTAGTGTAATGCAACTTTTTTAAAAATATGCTTTTTATTACTGATCAGAGTCCAAACTTTTGAATGTTACATGTTACCTTAAAGACTTTGTCTGATAGAGATGCAAGTAATTTCTGTCTGGTTGAAATTATAAACAAAGGAAATGGTTTTATTGTCCTTTACGACATTATCCAGGATAGTATATAAACTAGAAATCCAATAATTTTTGTTCAGCACTTGTCAGTACTCAGTTCCTAAACCTCCTTTTGAATCAGGTTACCATCCTGCTTCCTTCATTAATGAGTTAAATAAATCTGTCATATATACTTATTCTTTCTTTGTATAATAAACACATTTTTTAAGATTCTTAAAAAAAGTAGTCTTTGATATCACCATGCTCATTTTCAACTAGCTTCCTTGGGTTGTCTACAAAAAAATGAAAAATTGAGGAGCTTTGATACACAAAAATGAAATAGGGGCACATAATGATCACTTGAATCAGTGTGTCCTAATTGGCAGCTCTTGGAGGACAACTACTCACAGGTAACAATGTTTGTAAAAATGAAAAATGAAAAATGTGGGGAAACACGTGTAGTACTAAGACTCCACTAACAAAAGTTTGGGTTGGGAATAGGGAGGAAGAGATGGATAATGCCAACCGTACAGAGCCATCATTCCATCTTTCCTCTGTAAGTGCAAAGTGAGACAAATACGATGTATGAACACATCAAAATGAAGACAAAGAAATGACTGCCCATTTATGAAACAAAGACTTCAGCAATTTCTTTAAATAGTTATCAGATCGAAAGCAAAGCCCAACTCTGGTGAGAATAGCCATTTCAAATAAAATATTTATTTTGTTCTCAGCTGTCTCTTATTTTTAATTAAGGTATAATTGATGTATAACATTGTATTAGTTTCATATTGCAACATACTGATTCAATATTTGTATCTACTGCAAAATGATGACAACGAGTCAGGCTAATGTCTACCATGCATAGTTACAAATATTTTCCCTTGTGATGAGAATTTTTATGATCTACTCTTTTAGCAGCTTCAAAATGTGCAATACAGTCTTAAAAACTATAGCACCGTGCTCAACATTACCACCTCCTCCCATTTATTTATTTTATAACTGGGAGTTTGTATCTTTTGACACTCCTCATCCATTTTCGCCTGCCCCTAAAACTCCACCTCTGGCAACCAGCAATCTCTTCTCTGTGTCTATGAGCTTTTGTTTGTTTGTTTGTTTGTTTTTATTTTAGATTCCACATATAAGTGAGATCATATGGTATTTATTCTTCTCTGTCTGACTTATTTCACTCAGCATAATGTCCTCAAAGTCCATCCATGTGGCCAAAAATTGCAGGATTACCCTCATTTTCATAGTTGAACAATATTCCACTGTATCCATAGCACATTTTCTTCATCCATCAGCAGACATTTAAGTGGTTTTCATATCCTTGCTAACTTAAACTGTGCTGCAGTGAACTTGGGGACGCATATATCTTTTTGAGTCAATGTTTTCATTTTCTTCAGATAAATATCTAGGAGTGGAATTGCCGGATCATATGGTAGTTCTACTTTCAATCGTAAGAGAAACTTCATACTGTTTTCCATAGTGGCAGCACCAATCACATTCCCACCAGCAGTGCACAAGGGATCCCCCCTCCACATCGTCACCTGCACTTGTTGTGTCCTGCCTTTTTGGTAACAGCCTTTCTGAGAGGTATGAGGAAATATCTCATTGTGGTTTTGATTTACATTTCCCTGATGATTAGTGATGTTCCACACCTTTTTCATGTGTCTGTGGGACAACTGTACATCATTTTTGGAAAAACTGTCTAGTCAGATTCTCTACCCATTTTTAAAAAATGGATCATTTTCTTTTTTTGCTATTGAATTATGTGAGTTCTTTATAGATTTTGGATATTGACCTGTTATCAGATATGTGATTTTCAAATATTTTCTCTGACTTGGCAGTTTGCCTTTTCATTTATTTGATGGTTTTCTTTGTGGTGCAGAACTTTTTTAGTTTGATATAGTCTCACTTGTTTATTTTTGCTTTCATTGCCTTTGCTTTTGGTTGTCAATTCAAAAACTCATCACTGAGACCAATGTCAAGGTAAACTCAGTGAGTTTACTGCCTATGTCTTCTTTAGCAGTTTTATGGTTTCAGGTCTTACATTCAATCTTTAATTTATTTTGAGTTAAATTTTGTGCATGGTATATGATAGTGGTCCAGTTTTATTCTTTTGCATGTGCCTGTCCAGTTTTCCTAACACTTTTTATTTGAGATTCCTTTCCCCATTATATATTCTTGGCTCGTTTACCATAAATTAAGTGACAATATATACATAAGCTTATTTCTGGGTTCTCTATTTTTCCATCGATCAATGTGTCTGTTTTTATGACACTATCATACTGTTTTAAATTCAAGCTCACCTTGTTTCATTGTGCTTCACTTGCCCATGCTTGGCAGACATTGTAGTTTTTACAAATTGAAGGTTTCTGGCAACCCTGCATTAAGCAAGTCTGTGAGCCATTTTTTCAAAAACATTTGCTCACTTGGTATCTCTGTGTCATACTTTGGTAATTCTCACAGTATTTCAAACTCTTAAGTTTATGATTACATATGTTATGACAACTGTGATCAGTGATCTCCGATGTTACCCTTATAATTATTTGGGGGCACCACAAAGTACTCCCAGATAAAACAGCAAACTTAATTGATAAATACTGTGTGTGTGACTCCTCCACCAACCAGCCACCCCTCATCTCCTTCTGTCAGTCCTCAGGCCTCCCTGTTTGCTGAGACAAGACAACATTAAAAATTTGGCCAGTTAATAACTCTAAAATGGCCTCTAAGTGTTTGAATGAAAGGAAGAGTCACATATTTCTCACCTTAAATCAAAAGTTAGAAATGATTAAGTTTTGGGAGGAAAGCAGTTGAAAACCAAGATATGCCAAAAGCTAGGCCTCTGGCACCAAACAGTTAGCCAAGCTATGAATGCAGTTTTAAAGGAAATTAAAAGGGCTATTCCAGTGAACACAAAAATGAACAGAAATTGAAATAGCCTTATTGCTGACATGGAGAAAGTTTTAGTGATCTAGAGAGAGCATCAAGCCAACCACGAGATTCCCTTAAGCCAAAGCCTAACCCAGAGCCAGGCCCTAACTCTTTTCAATTCTGTGATGGCTGAGAGAGGTAAGGGAGCTGCGAAACAAAGTTCTGAAGCTACCAGAAGCTGGTTCATGAAGTTTAAAGAAAGAAGTCATCTCTGTAACATAAAAGTGCAAGATGATGCAGAAGATGGAGCAAGTTATCCAGAAGATCGAGCTCAGATCGTTCATGAAGATGGCTACACCAAACAACAGATTTTCAGTGTAGACAAAACTGCATTTTATTGGAAGAAAATTCCATCTAGGATTGAGAGGAGAAATCAGTGCCTGGATTCAAGGCTTTGAAAGAAAAACTGACTCTCTCATTAGGGGCTAATGCTGCTGGTGACTTGAAGTTGAAACCAATGCTCATTTACCATTCTGAATATCATAGGGCCCTTAAGAATTATGCTAAATCTACTCTCTCTGTGCTCTGTAAATAGAACAACAAGGCCTGGATGACAGCACATCTTTTTACAACCTGGCTTATTGGTTATTTTTATCCCATGGTTGAGAACAACTATCCAGGAAAAAAAAAGATTCCTCCCAAAATATTGTTGCTCATTATTAAGAACTCTGATGGAGATGCACAACAAGGCTAACGTTTTCATGCATGTTAACACAACATTTGTTCTGCAGCCAATGGTTCAAGGAGTAATTTTTGCTTTCAAGTCTTATTATTTAAGAAATATATTTTGTAAGACTACAGCTGCCAAAGATTGTGATTCCTCTGATGGATCTGGGTAAAGCCAACTGATAGTCTTCTGGAAAAGAGTCACCATTCCAGATGCTGGTCTGCAGAAATTCTGCCAAAAAATGCTGACAGTCTTATGGGAGTTCCTTTGTATGTTATTTGTTGCTTTTTCATTGATGCTTTTAATATTCTCTCTTTATCTTTAATTTTTGTCATTTCAGTTATAACATATCTAGGTGTGTTCCTCTTTGAGTTAACTCTGTATGGGACTCTGTGCTTACTGGACTTGGATAACTGTTTCCTCTCCTAGGTTAGGGAAATTTTCTGCTGTTATCTCTTGAAGTATTTTTCTCAGGCCCTTTCTCTCCTCTTTCTGGGACTCCTATAATGCAAACATTAGTATGCTTGACGTTGTCCCAGAGGTCTTTTAAAGTGTCATTTCTTTTCATTCTTTTCTCTCTCTCTCTCTTTTTTCCCCTGTTCATGGCAGTAATTTCTACTATTCTGTCTTCCTAGGAACTGATCCATTCTTCTGTATCATTTAGCTTATTGTTGACTCCTTCCAGTGTATTTTTCAGTTATTGTATTCTTCATCTCCATTTGGCTATTCTTTATAACTCATTATTAAACCTTCTAACTTCTCACTCTATGCATCCATTCTTCTTCCAAGTTCTTTGATCATCTTTTCAATCATCACTTTGAACACTTTCTCAGATAGAACGCCTGTCTTCATTTAGTTCTTCTTCTGAGGTTTTATATTTTTTTTCCATCTGGAACATACTCATCTTTGCCTCATTTTGTTAAGTTGCTGTTTGTATTTTTATATATGTAGTTAGTTACATTTCTTGACCTTGGAGAAGTGGCCTTTTGTAGGAGACATCCTGTGCATCCCAGCAGGGCACTCCCCTCTGGTCACCCAAGCTTTATGCCCTAGGATCCCCCTAGCAGAGCTGAGTGGGTCCTTCTGCTGTGGTGGGCTATGTGGGCAGTCTGGTGGGCCTGGTTGGCCCCTAAACTGGATAGTTGCCAGGCTCTGCCTTTTGCAGATGCTGCTGGCTGCTCTTTAGCAGGCCCTGGTCATGATGTGGCTGGTTGTGGAAACCTAGGAGTCCCCAGGGCTGGTGATGAGCGGAGTCAGGGTCCCAAACTCTTCACCACTGTCAGGTGAAGGCAGACCCTGGGATTAGGGCCAGACTGCTGACAGGCAGAGCTGGTTCCTAGAGTCTGGCTGCAGGGCCCAGGGATCTGAAGGCTCATAACAGATCACTGGTGAGAGGGACAGTGGTGGGGTTCCTGACATAGTTGAGAATGGGGTCTGGGGTATTCCGAAGGTTTCACTGGCCTGCTAGTGGGCAGGGCCAGGACCCAGCTGGTCCCAGGGTAGGGTCTGCCCCCTGAGGGCAGACCTGGTGGGCAGACTCAGTCTGCAGGCTGCAGGATCATAGTTTTCTTGCTTCTGGTGTCTGCCCCCTGGTGGGTGAGTCTGGCCTAGAGGCTAGTTCAGGCTTCCTGAATGAGAGGTCAGTTCCTCTCCACTGGTGGGTGGTCTTGGCACTCTGGTGGGCAGGGCCACGTCTAGGGGCGTGTTTTGAAGTGGCTCTGACTTCAGGAAAGCTTTAGTTAGCCTGTCTGATGATAGGCGGGACTGTGTGTGTGCCCCCCCCCCCATTTGTTTGGTCTGAGAGGTCCCAGCACTGGAGATTGTTAGGCTGTTAGGTGGCGCCAGGTCTTGGCGCTACTGAGCCAAGATGGCAGCTGCCAGGAATGTTCCCCAATATGTCTGCACCAGTGTCTTTGTCCCTGGGGTGAGCCACAGCTGCCCACTCCCTCTCCAGCAGATTCACCAAGACCAACAGGTTGGTCTGGCTCAGGCTCTTATCAAGTTGCTGCTTTAACCTTGGGTCCTGGTGCACGTGAGATTTTGTATGCACCTTTTAAGAATGAGGTCTCTATCTTTCTCCTGGTCCTGTGGGGTTCCTGTAATTAAACCCTCTTGGCCTTCAAAGCCAGATGCTCTGGGGGTTCAGCTTCCTGGTGATGGGCCCTCAGGCTAGGTAGCCTGACATGGGGTTCACAACTTCTACTCTCATAGGGGAACCTCTGAAATATAATTATTCCCTAGTTTATGGATCACCCACCTGGGAGCATGAGATGTGACTATGCTGCAAGTCCATCCCTCCCACCCATCTTGTATTGGTTCCTTCTTTATGTCTGTAGTTTTGGAAGATCACTTCTGGTAGACTCGTTTCTTTTGCGTCAGTAGTTGTTCTGAAGATGGCTGTGATTTTGGTTTGCTCTTGAGAAAAGGTGAGCTCAGGGTCTTTCCACCTCACCATCTTGGTTGATCTCTGCAGAAATCCCAAGTCTAGAAACCCTGCTGTTGGGCTTGGTATCCAAATAAATTTTAAATATAGTACTCACATTATTTTTCAGACATGATGCTGTTGCACACTGAGTAGACTACAGTACAGTGTAAACATAACTTTCATGTGCACTGGGAAGCCAAAAATTTACTTGACTCACTTGTGATGGTCAGTTTATTGCGGTGGTCTGGAAGTGAGCCTGCAGTACCTCTGAGGTATGCCTGTACTGTAGCAATGTAATTTACTTTGAAATCATGGGTCTCAGCACCTCTTGCTTTGTTTTTCCTTCTCAAAATTGTCTTGGCTATTTGGGGTCCCTTAGGTTCCTTATGAATTTGAAGATCATTTGTTCTCTTCCTGTAGAAGATGCCCTTGTTACTTCGGTAGGATTGCACTGAATCTGTAGATTGCTTTGGGTAATATGGACATTTTAATGATATTAATTCTTCCAATCCATGAGCCGGAATTATCTTTCCATTTGCTTGAGGCTTCTATAATTATTTTCATCAATGTCTTATAGTTTTCAGTGTATGGAACTTTCACCTCCTTGGTTAAATTTATTCCTAGGTATTTTATTATTTTTGATACAATGAAAATAAGTTTGTTTTCTTAATTTATCTTTTTGATATGTTGTTAGTGTATAAAATGCAGAGGTTTTCATATATTGATTTTATATCTTGCAGCCTCATTGAATTTGTTTATTAGTTTTAACAGTTTTTCGGTAGAGTCTTAGGGATTTCTATATATAATGTCATGTAATCTGTAAATATTCACAGTTGTACTTCTTCCTTTCTGATTTAGATGTATTTTACTTCTTTTTCTTGCCTAATTGCTCTGGATAAGAGCTCCAGTACTATGCTGAATCAAAGTGCTGACAGCAGGCATACTTATTTCGTTCTTGATCTTGCAGGAAAATCTTTCAGCTTTTGATCACTGAGTATAAGGTTAGCTGTAGGCTTGTCAATATATGACTTTATTATGCTGAGGTATATTCCCTCTATACCCACTTTATAAAGTGTTTTTCATAGTTTATGTTGAATTTTGTTAAATGCTTTTTCTGCATCTATTGAGATGGTCATATAATTTTTATCTTAATGTAAATAATATGCCTTATTACACTGACTGATTCATGTGTTGAATCATCCTTACATTCCTGGAAAAAGTCCCACTTGATCATGGTGTATGATAATTTTAATATCTTGTTGAATTCAGTTTACTAATATTTTGTTGAAGATTTTTGCATCTTTGTTTATCCAGAATGTTAACCTGTATTTTTTTTTTCCTTTTGGCACCCTTGTCTTGTATGGTGAGTTTGGAAATTTTCCCTCCTTTTCTATTTCTTTAAGAGATTGGGAAAGATTGTATTAATTTTTCTTTAAATATTTGGTAGAATTCACTAGTGATGCAATCTTCTCCTAGACCATTTGGGTGGGGGGAGGTGATTACTGATTCAATCACCTTACTAGTGATCACTGTTTAGATTTTTTATTTCCTTATGCTGCCTCCTTGGTAAATTAACACTTGCCCCAAATATTAAAAAGTCATAGCAGTCAACATTTTTTGGTACTATTTGCTAAAGAATTATAGAGTCTTGTTCAAGTACTTTTGAATTGCTTGATAAGATTCAAAGTTCATACATAATGGAGAATATTGGCTCCATTTAAAGTTATTTCTACTAAAGTGGATTGGTTTTCCTCCTGGGTAATAAAATGTCAGGTTTCTAAAAATTGAAGACAAATAACTTTTTAAACTTCATATGTAATAGTACAAACATCAGACTTTCTCTTACAGTGATACAATTTGCAGCACAGGGCAAGGATTAAGAGTATGGGTTCTGAGCCAAACTCCATGGGCTCCAATTCTGGCTCCACCACCTCCTAGTAGCCTGAAATTGGTCCAATATATTACACTCTCTGTGCTTCAGTTCTCAACCTATAAAATGATGAGTACAATTATATCTGCATCACAAGACTGATGCGAGGATTAAATTAATTAATAAATGTAAAGCATTTAGAATAATCATGGGCTCATAATATGTACTATACAGGTATTAAAACCATTATAATCTTGTAAAATAATTCAAATAGGAATTGATTTTACTTCGTCGCCTTCCAAAGATTTGGAAAGTCATGAGACAACTCAAAGTGTCATGTTATGGTCATTGTTAATAGCCGTCCATCTACAGCCTTAAAGCTCTATTTAATAGTAAATTAATAGTAAATATTTTCAAAGCTCTTTGAAAAGTGCATCTTTGCTGGGGGAAAGGAGGGTTCATGCATTATTCTTTCAGTCAGTATTTGTTGCTTGCCTATTCTTAGACAATGAACAAAATGGACCCCAAATATCTACCTCATAAAGTTTACATTCTAATATGGACTCAGAGAATAAATAAGTTAAGCAAAAATGTGTGCTAAGAAGCGGAAAAGGAAGAAAGGATACAGGAAGTGTTAGGCATGAGAGTCATTCCAGCTGTAAACACTCTTGTGGATGGGGACTTGTCCACTGTACTAGTGGTTTTATGTCGTGTGTCAATCATTCTACTTTGTCATGCATGATGCATAAAGTAAGTCATTTTGTGAATTACAGCACAATCCTTAAATCAAATCTGGGTGGTAACAGTTGCCAGGTCAGCAAACTATTAAGTATATGACTACATTCTCTAGGTTCAGTTTATCCATCTTCCAAGGTAGGAAAAACATACCGTATACAATTTTTGTGATGGCCAAACCAAACAGGTGGAAGAATTGTTCGGAGACCTCTATGCATAAAGCACTCCCTTTTGAAGAACCCCAATAGTTTCCTCTCAAGAAGGGCCTAGTGATTCATTTTTTTAAATTATTTAACAAGCTTTTACTTTTTATTAATTCTTTGATGGGGACTAGTCTCAGCACTTTAACAATAGTAACTCATTCATTCGATCCTCATAACCACACAATTTGTATTTATTATTAACCTCATTTTAGAGATGAGAAACTGAGGCACAGAAAGACCAACTGTTTTGTCCAAGGTGACAAGACCAGTAAATGGTAGGGAAACTCTTTCATATTAAGTTTTCTTAAAGTTTATGTTACTCCGCACAGTTAGGAGAAAGAGACACCTGCGCCCTGGTCTCGGCAGACTGGTAGGACAAGGCACCACATCCTTCCTGCGGATGTAGCTCTGTGCCAGGGAGCAGTCAAACGGAGCTGGCGTGGAGTATCAATGCCCAGTCAGGCTGCTCCTGCTTCGTGTGTTCTGTGGATGCTTAGGAAAACTTACACAGTCCTCAGCCACCCTCCCTCATCACCTGCCGTGTAACGATTTTTTCTTCTTGTGAGAGACATGAATAGGAGTATACGTGATGCTAAACAAAGTGTGGCCAACTGTTCACGCAACCTGTAATCCTGGTCATTCCTTATTCAGAACACGAGCTATGCACACACTCGAGGGGGAATGAACAACGGATGCGGATTCTGTGCTTAAAGTCCCTGTGTTTAAGCGTTTTGCTGGTTCATCCTTTTGGATCTGTGTCTCCCCTACTGAGGAAGGCACTTGCTCTTGCATTTCAGGTTAATTAACATCAACAGAGTGAGAAGCAGTATGTCTTTGCTTAGACATTATCTACTAGAAATAAGCCCTGGGAGTCTGAGGTGAAGTTAAACACCAGCTACTGTCTCTGCCTTTTCTGCGGAAGAGAAAAACAATTTTAAGAAGTGAAAAAGAGGTCACATTGCCCTTCCTTCTAAGCCAGTAGTTCTAAACTCTGTCTGCACATTATAATATTATGGAATACTTTTTTTTCTGTCATGGTAAACATCAGACTATTTAAATAGAAACTCCAGAAATGGGGCCTGAGCAGAAGTGTCCTTAAAAAGTTACCTGGGTGATTCTATAGTTCAGTCAGAGCTGATCTGGAATGTGAGGGTTGGACACTTTGTCACCAAGCCTCAACTGGGACCCTCTTCAACTGAAGCCTCTCACCTTCAGCAACAGGACCATAGGACATATGTCCAGGGCATAGTTAAGAATTGCTTATTAGGGATTAAAATATTTGCTGAAACCCTTTGAACAGTCTCCTCCCTGGTGTCCTAAAATTCCTTTTAATAGTTATTAAAGGGACCCAAGTGTCATCTAGTCAGGTAGGGGTGCCACCTCTAATTTCCTGTAACAAAGTTAGTGTAATGCTTGGCACATAATATACTTATGATAAACAGTAGTAGTTATTAGTTCTCAAGAAAAATTTTTATGTATACTTTCTATTGTTAAATAATGATAATTGTGTAAAGCGTTTTTAATTCCTTTAAGTTTTATGTGCCAATTAAGTCAAAGGGAAATTGCAGGGAGCCAGTTACATCTATGCTTTTTGCTCATTATAGGATGTTCTACTCTTGTACATAATTTATTTGTAACATGGTTGATTATGAGATCAAATTATATAGCCTGAAATATAAATATGTAAGTAACATGTTAAGGTCATGCCATCAAATATTTACTAGTTAAATCATGTAGGGCCAATGGTTAAATAAGGGGGAAATTTACAAAGTAGTTTCTTATTGGTATAATTTTTGGAGGGGGAGTCTATTGCTACAGGACGAGTTTTGCTGTTTTCTACTCTTTGTAAACAAACGGTTTATTAATAGTGTTTATTAAAAGGGTTTACTTATAAAGCCATCGTAGTTAATAATCATATCTAGTAGCTTGGAAAATAGCATTAATGTAGATTACATAAGTTAAAAAAAAAGTCAAAACACATCACACTTGACTTCACATTTCATAGTATAACCTAACATAAAAACTGTTTTATGAATTTTGCCATTACCATAACATTTCCTTACTGGAATTAAATTTCATTTAAAAATGAAAAATTTTAAATATAGAATTTTAAAATGTAGAATTATTTAAAAATATAGAATTATCACCCAAATCAGAGTAAAACTCTGCATACTAAAAACAGAAAAAGGTACACAATCTTTTCTGTATTAGGATTCTCCAGAGAAACAGAACCAAGAAGTTCCATGTGCTCCATGGGCGCACACGCACACACACACACACACAAATCCCAGGATCTATAGGTTGATGTCAAACTAGAAACCCGGGAGAGACAATGGTGTCGTTCTACTCCAAAGGCTGTCAGACTGGAAACCTGAAAGAGGCAACGCCTGAGTTCAAAGGCAGGAAGAACCAGTCTCGGATCAAAGACAGTCAAGTAGAAGGAATCTTCTTTTATTCAGGAGATGGTCTGCCTTTTTTTTTTTTTTCCCCTTCTACTCAAGGTTTCCACTGGTTGGCTGAGGCCCACACAGCAGGGAGAGCAATCTTCTTTACTCAGTCTAACAGTCTAAGTGTTAATCTCATGCCAAGACACTCTCACAGAAATATTCAGGATAAGATTTGACCAAATATCTGGACACCCTATGGACCAGTCAAGTTCACACATAAAATTAACCACCACAATATGCTTATACAATATGCTATGAAATATTGAAAATCTGGTTTGTATTCATAGAGAAGCGCATAATGGCAGACTGTGGGTGTAGTTGTGAAACAGGCTGACTAGCCCTGGGCCTCCTCCTCTCCTGTCTGTGCCTTCTCTGTATTGAGGACACCCACCACCTCCACTTTTGCAGGGCTAGTGTTTGGCCAGCATCCAGATGATGCACTGATCCTTTTGTGGTCTGTGTGTTTGTAGACATGCTGCCCACATTTTCTGGCCTGAGTAACTTCATTTGTCCGGAGATACCTGAATGCCATCAACTCCCAGATCCTCTGCTCTATAACCTCTAAAGGAAGATGCAGATCTCACCTTTCATTACTATGAGAGCTATTATGATACAGAAAACCCACACCAAAGAGAGAATGAATTTTTATTCTCCACTTACTAGTATATTGTTCATGAGAATGTTATTTGGCCAACTTACTTAGTATCTATAATCTTTGCTTTTCCCCTGTACAAAATGCAGAAGAGAACAACCTACTTTAGAAAGTTAGCATAAAGACTAATTCATACATAGAAGGTTCCAGGCACAGTGTCTGATACATGGTAAAAGCATTGACTGTGTAAATATATTTTGAGTAGGAGACCCTAAGTTGGCTGTCTCTGTAACTCTAAAGTCCTATCCACATAATTTTCCCATTTTAACACATATCTAACAATAGTGACCCCACAATAACCTTTAATTGTAATTTCTGCAACTCTTCTCCTTGGTGTTAGTTTTGTTTTAATGGGCCATATAAGGAAAAAGGACTTTTAAAAAAAATTTCCTTGTCTTTGAGATGCTTGTGAACTCTCACATCATCTTCTCATTCAATACCACTAATTGTTGTCAAACTCAGAAGGTAATGGGTGAGACTTCAAGTTATAATAATATCTCAGATCATAGGGAATAAAGACAGGCTTCAAATATATTTCAAATCTCTTGGCTTCTTGAGAAAATGGATACTAAATCTGTCACTTGACTCAAAATCAAGTAGTCAGCATTTGGCCTTGTTCCAGTATATAATGGAACAAATTCCAGCCCTTTCCTAGAGTAATTCTTCTTTGCAGTCCAGAGACATAAGACTGCTGTAGTTAGATGTTAATAAAAGATCTCAATGCAGTGGAGCAAAGTCCAGGAGGAGCAAGTCTTGGTGTGTAAGCCAAACGGGCCAGCTCTCTGTCATCTGGTAGCTGTCAGGAAGGAACAGCAGAGAGCAGAATTATAAAGCATGGCTATTTGTGCAGATTAAATAAACTATTGTCATTGTTTTGGATAATTTTAAGAAAATCAAAGAGCTTGAAATGGTTATGGAGATGAAGTGTAAATTATGTAAAGATGAAAAGAAAAAAATATTAGAATTGAAGAATTTCATGAAAACTTTGTTACCTCACTGCAACTAATCTAAAACTGTTCTTCTGAAATGAAATTATAAAGTCCATCATTTATTACGACCATTAAAAGAGGAGTCTGGTCTGATTAGTTCAATGTATAATTTAGAATTTAAGTCTCTAAATTGAATCCTTATGTTACATGGTTCCTCAAGCCAGGTGTATGTTAAAGTGAGCAATGGCGTGTAGAAGATAACAAATGTCATTACTGGAACTGACTCCTCCAGGGTAATTTTATGGGTGACCACATGGCTGAGGTAATGGTTGGTTGTGGTCAATTAAATTAACTAAATGTAATTCTTTTCTAATTTAAACAATTTCATTCAGAATTAAAAAAAAACATTTTTTCTATATTAAGCTACTACATCAGGAAGTTATGGGAAAATATCAACTTTTATTAACGTAAAAAAAGAGATGTTAGTGAGAAATCCCCAATCTATGTGCATTAACTTAGAGAATGTATATTCATTCTAGTCTTATAATCAGTTACATAGAAATGCGTAGTCCAAAATCTTTATCTACCAAAGCAGACTTTTAAACAAAAGTAAATATTATATGAGAATTTTCTTGGAGTCATACTAAGGGTCACAAGATTGTATCAGTGCTACTTCTGCAATGCTTGAATATGGTAGGTGACTAAAATTGGTACTTACCAATTCCAACAGGGTAGAGCATCGTGGAAGTGACACACACTTGGGACGCTACACCAGGACATTAATCCTAAATATCAACCAAGAGGAATAAAACAAATATGGAAAGCATGAAGAATATGAAGACATTTGATGTCAAAAAAGCAAATGATAAACTAACAATTTTCTCCTGTAGAGCACAGGGAACTATAGTCAGAGTCTTGTAGTGACTATAATGGAAGAGACTATGAAAACAAATAAATATATGTCCATGTATGACTGAAACATTATGCTGTACACCAGAAACTGACACATAGTAAACTGACTATATACTTCAGTCAAAAAAACGAAAATTAAAAAATAAATCTAGATTTAAAAAAACAAATGATATTTTTCATAAATGGAAAACACAAATTTGTGCAGAAAATTAAAATCAGAATTGAACTTCTATCTGTGTTGGTAAACATAAAACCTATAAACAATAAAGACATGTATAGAGAAGAATATTTTCTATAGAAGTGACATCATGGAAAATGACAGAATAGGCCAAAGAACCAGTCCCTCCACTAAAACAATTATAAACTCACAAAGACTGACAGAATCTTTTTTTGTCTGTTTGTTTTAAATCTGGAAACTAATCCAAAACTTTCATCAACCTGAGGGCTGTTTCATGAAGAAAAGGGCAGCTGACTGGTAGCAAGAGAGGGCTGTGCTCTTCTCACTCGCCTCCCATCTCCCGTTCCCCAGCACGGCGGTGGTAAACACCGCACAGCAGCCAGGGTTCCTGGGGCAGGCTGCTGGCTCCAGAGGACTAACACTGACCTTGATCTTAAAATACCGCGGTTGTGCATTTTGACGGGTTTGTAGTTCCCTCAGGAACCAGTGCGGAGACTGGTCCTGAGGCTGAGCAGTTTTCCCAGGCAGCCACAGTTGCTGATAGATTTAAAGATGTGTACTACCTGTGCCCACCTGATAAGAGACAGCAAGCAGGGTAAGTGGCAGAAAGACCCAGAAACCCAAGAAGGAGAAGGTAGGGTAAGAAGTCCTTTGAGGGAGAGAGAGCTTAGAGGGCCTCCGCATATACTGGGCGGGAGGGAGTGCAATGCGCATGCTCAGGTTCCACCCACGGCGCTTAAGACGAAATGCGGGAGAGTAAACGACAGGGCAGGGCAGCAGGAGGCCTGGCTTAGAGCTGAAGGAATTCCTGCTTCACGGCCAAACTGCCTAAGCCAAGTAAAGTAGTGCCTTCCATGTTTTAGCTCAAGACATTTAAGTAACCCCCTGTCAGGTCACCGGCTGCCCCCTGAGATCATGAACAGAGACTTCAGTGACCACACAGGACAAGAAATAAAGGCTTTACAAAAGCTCGAGGAGATTAGGAAAACAGTTTACGAAGAAAAAATGAGTATCATAAAAAGAAAGTATAAAAAGGAACAACATAAAAAGCCTGAGACTGAAAAGCACCATAACCGAAATAAAAATATATTAGATCTTTTGTCTAGCACAAGGAAATATATTCACTATCTTGTAATAACCTTTGATGAAAAAGAATATGAAAATGAGTACATGTATATATATGCATGACTGGGACATTGTGCTGTACACCAGAAATTGATATATTGTGACTATACTTCAATAAAAAAAATTCATTAGATACTTAACAAGTGATGTAAAGAGGCAGAAAAGATAAATCCGTGAACTTGACCATTGAGCAGAAAGAAGAAACATAAACAGAATCAAAGGACCTGTGGGAAACCTTCAACCAATATGTACTATGGGAGTCCCAGAAAGAACACGTGTCAGAGAGACATTGTTCCCTGTAAAATGTATAATTTTATGCTATGAATCTATTAATTTTACCTCAATTTTTTGAAAAGCACATTTTCTATCTGTAAAAATATCCTGCTGTTTTTAAAGATACCTGGCCAGTGGAATTGAATCTTGAATAAAATCCAGACAAACCCAAACTGAGGAACTTTCTACAAAATAATTGGCATGTGTTCTTCAAAACTGCTAAGATCATGAAAGCCAAAGAAAAATGGAGGAATTCTTCTAAACTGAGATACTAAAGAGACATGACAGATAAACAGAGCATATCTTCCTGGACCAGAATCTTTGCTTTAAGTGGCATTATTGGAACAATTGGTTATTTCTAAATGGAATCTATGGATTAGATGATTTTAATTGTGATTATGTGGCTATGTTCTTTTAAAGGTGTGCTAGTTTTCAAGGATGATGGGATATAGTATCAGCAGTAAAGAATGAGAGATGGAGAGATAATGTTATACACTGCTAACAACAATGAAATCTAAATTAAGGGAATAAAGGATATTATTTGTGCTGTTTTTTCCCATCACTTTAATGCATGTATTCCTGTGTTCCATCATTCTAAATCTGCTGATCTTTGTAAACATGCTTCCCTTGGCAACTCCGTTCACTTTTGTGGTTTTTAACTCCCACTTTGATTTTAATGACTTCCAAATCCATACATTCACACCAGGACTTGTGCCTCGGGATCCCACTTATCTAAGTCCTTAGAGTCACAATTACTTCAAATTTAACACAATCTATTCATTCACTGATTGAACAAATATTTGCTGAATTCCTAGATGGCAGGTATACTAGACAGCTGGCGAGCCGAACTTCCCCAAGCTACCAGTATTGTTTTATTACTTTCAAGGCTTTCTTTGCTAAAATCTGTACCC
Organism: Vicugna pacos; assembly: GCF_048564905.1. Taxonomy (NCBI): domain Eukaryota; kingdom Metazoa; phylum Chordata; class Mammalia; order Artiodactyla; family Camelidae; genus Vicugna; species Vicugna pacos. Next base: position 4,808,273 of record NC_132994.1, on the reverse strand, counting down.
TATGAGATCCAGAAATCTAGGAGTTAGGCTAGCTTTTATGATTAATCATTTATCTACTTGCATTTTATTACAAAGTTGTGCCAATTTTATTTCCTGAAGATTTCTTTTTTTCCCAGGAATGAACTTTTTTTAATGGAGTACAATTACAATTGAAGTCAGTTACAATGTGTCAATTTCTGGTGCACAGCACAATGTCCCAGTCTTGCATAAACATACATATATTCATTTTCATATTTTTTGCATTAAAGGTTATTACAAGATATTGAGCATAGTTTCCTGTGTATACAAAAAAAATTTAATCTTTTTTTATATGTAGTGGCTAACATTTGTAAATATCCAAGTCTCAAATTTATCCCCTCCCACCCCCTTTCCCCAGTAACTATAAGATTGTTTACTAAGTCTGAGAGTCTGTTTCTGTTTTATAGATGAGTTCATAATGTCTTTATTTTTTTAGATTGCACATATGAGTGATATCATATGGCATTTTTCTTTCTCTTTCTGGCTTACTTCACTTAGAATGCTGATTTCTAGGTCCATCCGTGTTGCTGCAAATGGCATTATTTTATTCTTTTTCATGGCAGAGTAGTATTCCTTTGTATAAATATACTGCTACTTCTTTGTCCAGTCATATGTTGCTTCATTTAGATTGCTTTCATATCTTGGCTATTGTAAATAATGCTGCTGTGAACACTGGGGTGCAGGTGTCTTTTTGCATTAGAGTTTCCTCCAGATACATGCCCAGGAGTGGGATTGCTGGATTATGTGTTAAGTCTATTTTTGGCCTTTTGAGGAATCTCCATACTGTTTTCCATAATGGCTACCCCAAACTACATTCCCACCACCAGTGTAGGAGGGTTCCCTGTTCTCCACACCCTCTCCAGCATTTATCATTTGTGGACTGAATGACGATCATTCTGACTGGTGTGAGGTGATATCTCATTGTAGTTTTGATTTGCATTTCTTTGATAATTAGCAATATTGAGCATTTTTTCATATGCCTATTGGCCATTTGTATGTCTTCATTGGAGAATTGCTTGTTTAGGTCTTCTGCCCATTTTTGGACTGGGTTGTTTGTTTTTTCTTATTAAGTTGTATGAGCTGTTTATATATTCTGGAAATAAAACCCTTGTCAGTTGCATCATTTGCAAATATTTTCTGCCATTCTGTAGGTTGTCATTTTGTTTTGCTTATGGTTTCCTTTGCTGTGCAAAAGCTTATGAGTTTAATTAGGCCCCATTTGTTTATTACCTGACAATTTCTTTATCTGACTTGCCTTCCTTGCCACTTCACTTTACCTCTCCCTATCACTTCTGATTTCTGCCATAATTTACTGTTGGCTCTTCATGTGAATTTTGTTAGCAACCTTTGAATGGATTCTGTTACCTAGAATCTTGCGTTGCCTAAATCTGTTTTACATGCTACAGCCAGGCTGATCCATTTTAACTAAGAGTTTATTCACATTCATCTGCTAACAGGGTGCATTAAGTACATGTTATATAAAATAATGTTTATAGTATCAGTTAAAACAGGGAATGCTTTATGCTAACCTCTTTTATACCTTTCCCCAAATATCATTTTTTAAAATTAGGCATTTCCTGGCCATTCTTCTAAATTTCCACAACCCACACACATTCACTATCTCCTCTATCACTAGGATTGCCCATCTTAGTTCTAAACACCTTGTTAAATACTGTACATGTTACTTACTTCTCTTGATTAGCAGTGATCTTTCTCTCCCTAGAGTACCAAGCTCTATGAAGACAGAAATGTTTGCCTTTTTTGGTCATTTTTTGAATCCCCAGTGCTTAGAGCAGTGCCAGAAATATGATAGCTGCTTAATAAATATTTGTTAATTAGATGAAGGAATGCATTTCAAGGAAACTTTAAAGTACAAAGCATGTAAAGGAGCATTGGTTTGACTAAAGAGTGAGGGAGAAACGAGGGCAGTGACTCTTCTCTCCCTAAGCCCAAAACCCATCGGGACTCTGCTTGCCCCAAGGAACCTTCCAACCACTGCCAGTGCCTGTTAGTATAGACCCGAGTCCCTGGTCAGCATCTCAAAAGTCATACCCCAGTGTCTAGGAATATAGACAGAGCTCTTTATAGCTGGCCAGCATGCTTCCTGTCCCACGCACTGGCCCATGCTCAGCCCGTACTCCATTTCCAAATGCAGGATACTTATATTTTCATATTTATGAGTCTCACATCTGAAATCATCCCAGACTTCTCTGTGATCCCTACTGTGCTGTATGATCTGCTTCTATGATAATGAAACTCACACTTCTATCTTGATATCATAGCAATTAAAATATAATTTTGAATTACTGGTTTCTGTTTTAATGACATACGCAGTATTATGTTCAAAATGAAGGCCTAATTCGTTACTTGACATCTGACAAGGGTTGAACATTTTTAACAGATCTGAAAAATGGTTTTTATGATACACAAAGTACTATATTGATTATAAGTGAAACATTAGTGTTAGATTGTAGTTTTTCAAAAGCTCAAAGGCTTGGACTCAAAAGTATTATTGACCATATTTTAATAGAACAATCCATAGTTTTATTTAAAATCACAGATATCCACTCTCACCCTGGGGAAGATAAACACGGACTGGTGAGAGGGTGCTGTGCGGCAAGCACTGCTAGGCACTTTCAAGCATGTCTCAGTCAATACTATGAAAAAGCCAGTATTTTTACATATTTCTTAAATACAGATAAAAAAAGTGAAACTCTAAGAGATTAAATTTTTTTTGCCTAAGGTCATGCAACTGGGAAAGATCAGAGCAAGGTTTTGATCCAGACTTATTCACCTTCCAAAGCTGATAATATGTCCACTCTTCAAAGGTGCTCTTCTACGAACAATAACAACAGTGGTGGCTTGAGATAACTGAGCATCTACTTAATATGCATCGTTTCATTGACTCCTCATGAAAATCTGCACTGTGGTGACTAGTCTTGTAACAGCGTCATTTCCACTTTAAGGACGAGAAAATCGAAGTAAAGAGATTAAATCATTTACCCCCAAGAACCAGAATTTTACCTCATTTACTTTGACCCCAAAGCATGTATTTTTATAAATATAAATATAACAAAGAACTTCATTTTTCTTGAGAAAACAATTCGTAAGCCCCCAAATAAATGCCAAAACAATTTGATTCAGATAATGACTAAAACAAATTTCAGTAAAAGGGAGATCAAGGCATTTTAATATTATCAACAAAAAATTTTCACAAAAGCAGCAAAAGTATAACAATATTAGAATAAGAAATAAGGAAATAACATTTTAATACTTATTTTTAACATAATTTCTAATTATGTAATTTATAACTGTATTGTTTTTACTGAATATAGGCACCAGGAGGGCAAGGGCTATTGTCTGCTCTGTTCCCTAATATTTCTAATTGTAGGAGATGCTAATGCCTGGCACATAGTAGACACTCAATAAGTATTTCCTAATTGTATAATTATGGGAGTAGATATTACAGTGTAGCTGGGATTGAGTTAAAATGCTACCTGAAAAAGAGCTAATCTGAAACATAAAATTATAACCAGGGAAGGAGCATTGTATAGAACAAAAAGTTAGCATAAGTAAGGAATTTCAAGAACAGTAAGAAGTCATCTAATAATTAGAAAAGCAAGAGTGCTCTTAGTTTTTACCTTGTATTCTAGGCTTGAGAAATTGTGAAAATATAGACATATAGACATAAATCATATAGAATATTATTTATCAGCTAATACTCTGTTTACTAATATATTAATACAAATAAAAATATGCCAACCTAGCAAGAGTCATGAAATAAATATTTAGGGAATTTTTTAATAAACATTTACAAATACAGTTGATAAATGAGTAACTTTTATAAACAATTATGTGCCACCAAATAAGCAAACCTAGAAGAAATGGTAAATTCCTTGAAACATACAACCTACAAAGACTGAATCAAGAAAAAGTAAAAAAATCTGAACAAACTAACTACTAGAAAGGAAATTGAATCAGTAAACAAAAACCTCCCAACAAACAGAGGTCCAGGGCCAGCTGGCTGAAATGGTGAATTCTACCAAACATTGAAAGAATACTAAGCCTTCTCAAACTCTTCCAAAGAAAACAGAAGAGAAGGAAGCACTTCCAAACACATTTTTGGAGGCCAGCATTACCCTTATACCAAAATAAGACAGGGACACTGCTAGAGAGCAAAATTACAGGCCAATATCCCCGATGAACACAGATGCAAAAATCCTTAACAAGATATTAGCAAACTGAATTCAGCAATACATTAAAAGGATCACACACCATGATCACATGATACTTATTCAGTTTCATATCTGTAAATCAATGTGATACATCACATTAGCAAAATGAGGGATAAAAATCATGATCATCTCAGTAGATGCAAGAAAAGCATTTGACAAAACTCAACAACCATTTGGAATAAAAACTCTCAACAAAGTGGGCATAGTGGGAACATAACTCAACATATAAAGGCCATATATTACAAGCCCACAGCTAACATCATACTCAATGATGAAGAGCTGGAAGTTTTTCCTCTAAGATTAGGAACAAGACAAGGGTGCCAATTCTGGCCCATTTATTCAGCATAGTGCTGGAAGTCCTAGCCAGAGCAACCAGGCAAGAAAAAGAAATGAGGCATCCAAATTAGAGGGGAAGAAGTAAAACTACCACTGTCTGTGGATGGCATGACGTTATATACAAAAAGTCCTAAGGACATCACAAAAAGCTGTTAGAATTACATAAATTCATAAAGCTGCACGATATAAAATCAACATACAAAAATCTGTTGCATTTCTGTACACTGTAACAAAGTATCAGGAACAGAAATTCACTTAAAAACTCCCACTTGCAATGCACCAAAAAGAATAAAATACCTGGGAATAAATTTAACCAAGGAGGTTAAAAATCTACATGCTGAAAACTATGACATTGATGAAATAAATTAAGAAGATTCAAACAAGTGGAAAGATAGTCCATACTCATGAATTGGAAGAACTAATACTGTTGCAATGTCCATCCTTACCCAGAGCAGTTTATAGATTCAATGCAATCCCTATCAAAATTCCAATGTCATTTTTCAGAGAAAGAGAAAAAAAAAATTCTAAAAATTTTATGGAGTTCCCAAAGACCCCCAAACAGCCAAAGCAATCTTGAGAAAGAATAAAACTAGAGGTATCACATGCCCTGAGTTTAAACTATATTACAAAACTATAGTAATCAAAATAGTATGGTATCATCATGAAAATGGACACAGAGATAAATGAAATATAATATAGAAAGCACAGAAAGAAACTCATGCATATATGTTCAATTAACAACAAAGGAGCCAAGAATATACAATGGGGGAAAGACAGCCTCTTCAATAAATGGCATTCAAAACTGGACAGGCACATGTAAAAGAATGAAACTGGACTCTTCTCTTAAACCATACATAAAAATTAACTTTAAATGGATTAAAGACTTGAATATAAGACCTGAATCTATAACATTCCTAGAGGGAAACAGAGGCAGTAAACTCCTTAACAGTGGTCTTGGAGATGATTTTTTTGGATTTGACACCAAAAGCAAGGATAACAGAAGGGAGAATAAACAAGCAGAATTATGTCAAACTAAAAAGTTTCTGCACATCAAAGGAAACCATCAACAAAATGAAAAGACAACCTACTGAATGGGAGACAATATTTGCAAATCACATATCTGATGAGCGATTAATATCCAAAATATACAACGAATTCATACAAGTCAACATCAAACAAACAACCTGATTTTAGAAATAAGCAGTAGACCTGAATAGAAATGTTTCCAATGAAGACATACAGATGGCCAACAATCACATGAAAATATGTCCAATTTCACTAATCATGAGGAAAATGCAAACAAAATCCCAACAAAATACCACCTCACACCTGTCAGAATGCTTAACATCAAAAAGACAACAAGTAACAAGTGATGGCAAGGATGTGGAGAAAAGGGAACCCTTGTTTACTACTGGTGGGAATGTAAATTGATGCAGCCACTGTGGAAAACAGTATGGTGGCTCCTCAGAACAGAACTACCATAACAACCAGCAATTCTACTTCTGGGTATTTATACAAAGAAAATAAAAACATCGACTCAAAAAAGATATACCCACCACCCTGTTCATTGTGCCATTGTTTACAGTAACCAAGATGTGGAAACAACCTTCATGTCCACTGATGCCTGGATGAGTAAAATGTTATACACACACACACACACACACACACATATACAGGGAGAGAGTTCATGAAAAAAGAAGTTAATCATGCCATTTGTGACAACATGGATGGATCCTGAGGTTATTATGCTAAGTGAAATAAATTAGGCAGAAAAAGACAAATAATGTATGATCTCACTTATATGTGGAATTAAAAAAAAATACTAGGCTCATTAATATAAAGAACAGATTGGCAGTTGCCAGAACTGGTGGGAGGAGAGGGCAAAGTGTGTTAAATGTGTTAAAAGGTACAAACTTACAGTTATAAAATAAATAAGGCATGGGAATGTAATATACAGCATGGTTACTATAATGATATTGTATTACATACTTGAAAATTATAAGAGTTCCTAAGAGAATAAATCTTAACATTTCTCATCATAAGAAAAAAACAAATTTTGTATCTATGTATGGTATTGGATGTTAACTAGATATAATGAGGTGATAATTTCACAACAGATAGAAAGTTTGAATCACTATGTTATACAGCTGAAAATAATACGTTACATAACAATTATACATAAATTTTTAAAAAGTCCCGTAAGTCAAAATCATTTCTTTAAAAAGGTGTAGATTTTTGTTTCTGGGTGAATTAGAATTTCAAGCAGAGAGAATAATGGGATTGATGCCAACTAGATGTGACAATGCATGATATACTCCAGGAAGGAAAAAAGTTCTATGATCTATTTAAATTAGAAATATTTAATTCATCCATTCACCAAACATTTGTAGAACACCAAATATGTGTGACACACCAGATTATAGTAACATGACAATTAAGATCATACTTTCCCACTGATATATACTGATTGCTGTATATTACTATGAGTGGAAATGAATTAATCCATTTCTCTAAACTTCCTGTTGATAATCTGCTTCTGTTGTATAAGAAAGTACAATGAGTAGTTAAATATAGTCATACATTCCACTCCAGAAAAACAATAGTCTTCATTCAACAATAGACATCCACTCAACTCTTCCATTACATTGAAAGAATCAAGCATTTAGATACATAGTATGTTCTAGACACAACAGTCTAGTTAAAGAAAAGGCACAGCCCTTCCTGTCCGAGTAAATTGTGTTAGTTTCCATGTTGAAGGTAAGAACTATTCATGTTGTATCCCGTGTGGTTCTTCTAATTCATCAGGAACAAAATGGTGGCATTATATAATGTTGTTTTTATTTTCATCTGTACTACCAAAAGTATCTTTCCATCATACTTGAAAATGTAATGAAAACCCAAAAGCTGAATTTTTGTGAACATTTGGATATGATTAGGGATTCTAACTGAATCATTTTGATAATAGGACTGAGGTGCATTGCTCCAATATCTATTCGTTATATGAATTGAAACAATTTGGCCTCTCTAAGCTCAATTTACTCATCTTAAACAAGGGAAATAATATCCCCTAACACACAGGACTGTGGTAAGATTCAGTCTGATGGCTTGTGTACAGTCCTTAGACCGAAACAAAATAACTAGCACTCTACAAATGCCAAATATTATTTCTAGTATCTTCTTGGTCAGCTTTTAGCAAAAGATCTTTCCAGTGGTAAAGACTTCAATTACTGAGATGGTGATCACATGTCATAATTGCAAACACACTAGCTTTCAAGAAATGAGCTGTCCAGAACATTATAGAAGGCAAAACACGCCCTCCATGTACCCACAACCAAAGAGACGTGGAGTTTTGAGGGAAACTAAGAAATACTAATTTAGGAGGTGGAGGTCACCAGGATTATGAAGTGGGAGACGCCAGCCTTCATCCTCGCAACAAAAATCGACAATTGAATAGCAGTCCACAAAGGAAAACTGCTCTGGGGAGTCTACTTAAGAAATTTCAGCAACACAGTGGAACAAAAAAAAAAAAAAAAACACAGAGAGTAACTACACAAAGAAAAGGGAAGAAAGAACAGCTTCATTCTGCCGGCGTTACCCACCGCCTGGTCAGAACAGCTCAATGCCAAGAGGACATTCCCCAGCTAGAAAGAGATCCCCTCACCAGGTAAGGGAGAATGGGGTGAGGGTCTAGCTTCCCCAGCCGTTAGGGGCAACACACAAGGGACCCGCTTTGGTCTCGCCCCACCCAGAGTCCAGCAAAACTAAGGTGTATAGAGACAGCTGGGAATAAGGAGGAACAGAGGCTCCCGGAACCAGCCAAGGGAGCAGCGGCGCCCGGTGACTTGCTGTGCAGAGAACTGCTTTCACCGCCGAAGAAGCCAGTGGCTTCCCCACCCACGTTTCATCCCCCGGGTAGCCACGCTCCTGACATCAGCCGCTGGAGTCCCTCCCACCTCTCTCCCCTACCTGGGACCCACACAGGTAGCCAGCCCGAGTCTCTACAGCAGTGCGAGTGGAAGACACCAGCCTGTACCCCCACAGCTGACCCTCACCACCGTGAGTGTGTGCCAGGGCCAGCCCCTCTGACTGGGGCCAGGTCACTTGCACGCCACCTGCCTGGTTCTCGTCACCGGCCTCTACCGCTGTGTGCCAATGGCGACACCTGCACTTGCAGCCACAGTGGTAGATGCCGATACCCAGAGCCCCGCAGCTGCTGGCGGGCCAGGCTCCGCACCGTCTCCTGTCACTAGCCTGCTCTCCTGTGCTTGCCTGCAGCCAGCCCCTCCAGCTGTGCCCCTGCACGTGCCTGGCCTGATTCTCCTCTTCGCCTCCACTTATGTCCATGAACCCACGTGGCGAACTGACAACCACAAGAAAACTTGCCAAGAGCCAGGGCCCCTGCAGCTCCCTGTGGGCCTGGCTCTGGCCCTGTCACCTGTCAGTGGCCTGCACTGCTAGGCTATCTTGCACCTTCAGCTATGAGCATGCACCTTGCTGCCCAGACACCCTTCACTGGCTTCCACGACTATGTGGACCTGAGTTGAGACCCTGCAGCCACAGGAGCACATGCAACATCCAGGCCCCTGCCCTGCCAGCTGGCTCTGGTCCTTGTTGCTGGCCCCAGCGGTATGTGTGTGCGGGAAACTGGCCCGTGCCACCACACAGATGCCTTCAGCGGGCCCCTGCAGCTGAGCGTGTGCACACCTCCCACTCCCGCTCGCCTGCTGCCTGTCCTGATTCCTAGCGCTGGACCTGGAGGTCCTACTGAGGACCCGAACAGTGCTGGCAGCCATTACAGATCCCCCACAGTGGGCACCAAGAGCCATACCCTAGTGGCCTGAGCTACAGAGTCATCATGCTCCCCTGGACTTGGAACATCACACAGCCCTGCACTTGGCGCCCTGCACCACTAGGCCTGAGGTCAGAGCTTGCTCCAGGACGGCCTTGCTGCGGGTAAAGGTATTTCCTTACTAAAGTCATAATCAAAACAGGACATTACTGGCAAAAAGACAGACAAATGGATGAAAGGAACATAATTGAGAACCCAGAAATAAACCCACATGTATATGATTAACTAATATTTGGCAAGGAGCCAAGAATACTCAATGGAGAAAGGATAGTTTCCTCCATCAATGGTGTTGGTAAAAAAATTCACATTAAAAAAATGAGGTTCTGTCTCTACCTTATACCACTCACAAAAATCAACTCAAAATGAATTAAGGATATCAATGGAAGACTGTTTCAGGTAAACCACCCAGATGCAAATACTGGGGAAAACCTCTGACGTCAGTCTCCAGCAAGAATTTTTTGGATATGGCACCAAAAGAGCAAACAACAAAAGCAAAAATCAGTTGAGACTACGTCAAACTAAATTGCTTCTGCACAGCCAAAAATAAAAATAAAAAAATAAAATAATCAGCAACATAAAGAGGCATCCTATGGAATAGGAGAAAATATTTGCAAATCTATATCTGGATAAAAGATTAATAGCCAAAATAGATTAGAAATTCGTGGCAAAAAAAAAATATCTGCCCTATTTAAAAAAAAAAATGGACGGAGGACTTGAATTTCTCTGGAGAAGACATACAAATGGCAAACAAGTACATAACAAAATGTTCAACATTACAAATCACCAGGAAAATGAAAATCAAAATTTTATAATGAATAAATTTTGGGGATCTAAGGTACAGCATATTCATATAGTTACAACACTGCTGTATATTTTGAAGTTGCCACGAGAGCAGAGCTTTAATGCTCTCACCATAAACAATCAAATGGTAATTACGTGAGGTGAAGGATGTTTTGACTAACCTTATCATGGTAAACATTTTACAACATGTATGTGCGTAAAATCATTGTACACGTCAAACTTATGCAATGTTTTATGTCAATTACATCTCAATAAAAAAGAAAAATTAGTTTAGTTAGATTCACTGTAGATTTGTATCACTTTTTTGTTCCTCTTCCTTCAGAAATCTGTTAATTGAGATATTTATATTGTTTATTTAATATTGCTTATTATATAATACAATATAATCTTATATTGTTTGTAAACAAAAACCAATATCTGTTTGCTTACTTTTTTCTTTTAGAAAAAGAATGTGTTTAGCCTAAACTTGCAACTATAAGTCTCTTCTTCATATCCCTTCAACAATTAAGATTTAAACAGTAGATCACATGCCCCATGAATAGCTGGAGAAACTTAACTTCCAATGATTTACATATGGCTTTGTCAGCAAAAGATGACACATGATTGAGCAATAAATTGGAAATTTTTACTTTTTCTTCTTTAAAATATGGTGGCAATACTGTTTACTTGCACATTTATGTTCTTTAATCTTATTGGTGTTAAATGATATAAAGCTGATGCAGAATACCGCTAATAGGTTAACAAGGGCAGAGCAACCAAATGACTTTGGAGAGCTTTTTAATAAAAGTGAGAGACTTTACAGTCCACTGTTGACATGCATTTTCCTTTATGTCCTACAGAAAATATTACCCATAAGAAAGAGGAGCAATAACTTCTTATTTGAAAATTTCTGAGTTTTTAATTAATGTGGCAAGAATAAATTTTAGAATATTTAATCTTTACATTCCTAATCTCTTAGTCAACAAGTACATGATGATTTCAGTGTCATATACGTATAAATTGCTTTTCATTCACAGTCATCCTATACAAATAGCTCTAATTTGAGTTGAAACAATTCTATAAGATGATTTCTGATGAAAATTGCAATAAACTTAGCCACACTAAAAATCAAGAACAATCTGGCTTAGTTGACTCAGTTCAAAACAACTTTCAAGACTTTTTTTTTTAATAATTAGAGCTTGACTCCCCCACCAAAACGTATCATGTAAATTTAGAATAAGATATGCAAGATCTGTCAGCACTATTATCTAAAATGTCACTTATAAATCTTGTAATATTCCTACTCTAATATTATGCATGCTTTTATAGTAAGAGATAAAAACCGAGATCACCATCAAATGGAGCTGCTCTCCTGAAAACTATTTATTCCTTTTACAGTTGTTGTAATGGAAGGTACAAAATCAACACGACCTGAGGAACCTTACCAGCTATCTCCTGCCAGGATATGGAAGAAAAACCTTTGCCATCTATTTGTGTTTATTTTTATCGCATCCTTTTTTAAAAATTCTGGTTTTTCATTTGTTTTATGTTATGCAGCTTTCAGTAGTATGGTACACAGATATAATGCATAACTATGTATGAGGTTAGACAGTCTACATGGAAAAATATTAACTGATGGGAATGCGTGATACAAAAATTTAGGAGACTCCTGGACCAGATAATGATGCATTCATTTCCAGAAGAAGTTTCATTTGACACAAGGGTGGGAGGTTGTGCTTTGTTCCCTCTTCCTCTCAGTTTTACTGCCAGTCTTCGCTAGCTCCCAGCTAATTTTAAAATTTGGCACCACCGAGGGCTGAGCAGTCTCTTGAGTAGCAAAACCAAGCATTACTTAATCCAGTTATGATCTACATTCGAAACTGATTCGTCAAACTTCCAACATCCCGACCTGTATTTGTTTTTCCAAATTTATGAGGCTATACCCAGCAGGAATGGTTGAGGGGCTGGGGGGAGTGGCAAAGGACACTCTTGTTTCCTACTAACATTTCCAACCAAAGCTGAACCATCGATCTGTTTAAGATTGGGGACTTCAGGTAAGATTTCGTTTTGAGAAATCATTCCATAGTTACAACAGTTTTATAAAGCAGAGCTTTACGCAAATCAGCAGCTCTAATTGGTCTCTATATTCAGTCTTTCTATTTCATTTAAGTTAATATGTTGTCTACATTTATATCACATACCATTCTTTCACATTAACGTTAAAAACACTGTCTGTATTGTACATCCTAAAAAGTGTATTTCGTGAGTTCAAAGAATGTTATCAATATGTGCAAACCTAGCCCTCAGTTTGTACGGTTTATGTGGATGAAATATAGGCAAATGTTTTATTTGTCTACATTAAACCTAAACTACTCTCACCCCTGTCGCTGATAAACTTGTAAGTAGAATAATGTGTATGATCCATTTCTTCATGCCAAGAGGATTTTAGTATATAGTACAAACAGGTTTTTGAGTGTCATAAATTAGCTACTATTTTCAAAGTCTCTTATCATTTTCTATTAGTTTATCTCATTCTTGTTTTAAGGAATTATTTTAATGTTTTGAATAATAAACCCTTATCAGATATGTGAGTTAAAAATATCTTTTCACAGTTCTCTTACAGTATCCTTTGATGACATCCTTATTTTTTATGATCATGTTGTTTTTCAATTTTTTTTTCTTCAACTGAAGATTGTCCAGCTCCCATGTTGGGCACAGTAGGATGTGATGTATATCCTCAGATTCCTCCAAGTGCTCCAGCTTTCTCTAAAGCTCATTTTTACCTCTTTCTGAAGTTAGGAATCAATAACTATATAAAGCAGATGCTATAGTAATTATTCCTCATAAGCCATTCCTAATAAATATATTCCCTATCCTCTTTCCACTAATCCTTCCCTCCTAAAATACCGTAACCTTTTTCCTTTCCTTCCTTGCTAAGTATTTTAAGAAATAATTTATTCTCTGTTCCCTAACCATCATCAGGTTTTCCTTCCTCAAGTCTTTGAAACCTTGCTCCAGCTCCCAGCACTCTATTAGGCTCATAGAAGTCACTAATTTACTAATGTCTGGTAAATATATTATCCTTTTCTTAGAACTCCAGCTTTTCAGACACTATTAGGACGCTGTAAGGTTCTCCACACTGCGGAGCAATCACAGCGTACCGTTTCCATGGTAGGGAGTCTGTCTTCTTTGTTCTGGCCTGCTCTCCGGCTGTTTCTCTGCAACTGCCCTGTCTCCTTGCATGTGCTTTCTTGCTCTGTTCAAACCTCAGATGCAGTTACTCAGCAGAGATTAGCCTTTGGTCCTCTTACCTTCTCATTCAAAGTTGCATTTTGTGAGGAAATTTTCTATACTTACTTGGCTTCATGTGTGAACTTTTCTAATTAAAGCATATAGGGAAGTTCTTGGCAAATACTAAGCAGTAATATTTGTTTAATGAATCAATAAATAAATGGATATTGAATGTCTCTACCTCCAGCCATGACTACCCTCTTTCATTGAAAACAAACACTTCTATCTTCCTATATGAATTTCAACAAAAATACTGTACAAAAACATCAAACTAGTTGATCCACATAACAATGTAATTCTCTACGACTTCCCTTTCTCATATTTTAGCTGTTGAAACCACAGTTATGGTGATTATATTTGGTCAAATGAAAATCAGAACTCATACCTTGACAGATACTAAAGTAAATTCATTTAATTTCCAAAAAGACTAGCTCTTAATCTGCTTAACTTCAAGAAAGAAAAAGAAAAAAAAAAGGCAGACAGCTTGAAAAGTTCTTATTCTTTATCAGGAAAAAATTAACCTGGCTTTATGTATAACTCTGGCATATAAAGCGTTCCCACAAAATATTTACATGAATTTACAATTAAATCATTTTATTATGTTAATGTAATACATTGCCTTGCACAATTTTTCTAGCAAAAGATCAAAAAAAGATATAATTCTTTTCAAACTAGAATGCTTGTGATACTTAATTTACTATGCATTTTAATAAAATAACAAAGGTAAGACCTTTTTAAGATAACCACCTGAAAGGTTTAGTTATGAATTCTCAGTTATTGCCTATGTATTTTTCTAACAGTCCAGAATTTAGAACAGTCTACAACAAAATAAGACTTAGTGAATATGAATGAATATTTGTTGAATTACCGGTTTCCCACAAGAAAGCATTCACATTTCCTTTTTTTCTCAATTATTTACCCACTATCTAAGAGACAATATACGCCAACTATTTTCATGAAATATAAAACAACCTCATACATTTAATTAAGATACATTTTCAGTAAAAAATGTATTTTCAGAAATGAATTTTCCAGCAAGATTTTTTTTGTAGTAGTTGTTATTCATCAGCAAACTCGGTAATTTATTTTAGGAGCACATTAATGAGAACTTCTTTATTTGGCCTTGATGCTTTCTCAGACATGTCTCTTATGATTAATTCTCATGTGACAATTCAGCAATCAGATCACCTACATCTCTCTCAGACCAAACATGTTTCTAAATGAAAAGAAACTTGTAATAGTGATCATCATATACTATTTGTACATCATATGACAGTATTCTAAATGTGTTCCTGTCTCTTGTTTTATCCTTCTTCTGACTTCCCAGATTTGAGCACACCGCATAGCATGTAGTACATACTCAATAAATTGAAATGATCTACCGCAAATGATAAATGCTGGAGAGGGTGTGGAGAAAAAGGAACCCTCCTATACTGCTGGTGGGAATGCAGTTTGGTGCAGCCATTGTGGAAAACAGTATGGAGATTCCTCAAAAGACTAGGAATAGACTTACCATATGACCCAGGAATCCCACTCCTGGGCATATATTCAGAAGGAACCTTAATTCAAAAGGACACCAGCACCCCAATGTTCATAGCAGCACTGTTTACAATAGCCAAAACATGGAAACAACCTAAATGTCCATCAACAGGTGACTGGATAAAGAATTTGTGGTATATTTATACAATGGAATACTATTCGGCTGTAAAAAATGACAATATAATGCCATTTGCAGCAACATGGATGTCCCTGGAGAGTATCATTCTAAGTGAAGTAAGCCAGAAAGAGAAAGAAAAATACCATATGATATAACTTATATGTGGAATCTAAAAAAAAAAGAAGACAAATGAACTTAAATGTAAAACAGAAACAGACTCATAGACATAGAATACAAACTTGTGGCTGCCAGCAGGGAGGGAGGTGGGAAGGGATAGACTGGGAGTTCAAGATTTGTAGATACTGACAGGTATATATAGAATATATAAACAAATTTATACTGTGTAGCACAGGGAAATATATACAAGATCTTTTAGTAGCTCACAGGGAAAAAGAATATGAAAATGAGTATATGTATATTCATGTATGACTGAAAAATTGTGCTGTACACCAGAAATTGACACAACATTGTAAACTGACTATAAATCAATAAAATTAAAAAAAAAATTGTGATGACCTAAATTAAATCCACTAAAGCTGGTTTCTTTTTTTTTTTTCCCTATGTGTCTGTTAAACAAACCCTCTGTTTCTAATTTTATAGGACACTCCTCTCCTGAAATATCATATGGGCTTGATAAATTCAAAGCACATACTGCTTTTTATTTTACTTCTTCAAAATATTTGTAATATTGGCTTAATTTCAGATCTAGACTACAACCAAAAACAGCACAAGAAATTGTACACTCAGAGTCCCCTGTTGCTAACACTTTATCACATATACTTTATTTTTCCCTTTCTCTTATGCTCTACTTTATTTTCTGAATCATTGGAGGTTAAGCTGTAAATATGAAGCTCACACCCCTAAATATATCATCATGATTTCTTTTATGGGTGAAGGAATGTTCACCCATAACATCAGAGTACAGTGATCAATATCAGGAAATTAAATTGATACAATAGTATCAAAGCTATAAACTTCAGTTTTTTCAATTCTGCAGACAATGTCCTTTATAGTAAAATGAAATCCTGAGTTGCATACTGCATTCAAATTTCTCACTGTTTTTTTCTTGTTTAATCTCTAATGGAAATCTGGATCTACATAGAGGAATGAAGAGCAACAGAAGTGGTAACTACATGGGTGTATGTAGACAGAATTTTTTTTTATTATTTAATCTCTTTAAAAGATAATTATCTGTCTAATAACAACAAATTGAAGAATTTCCAACACATATTTTGTTAAAATGTGTGACAATAATATCATAAAGACCAGGAGAGGGGAAATGAAAGTGTACTGTTTTAAGATTCAACAAATGGTACTACATCAAACTAAAAAGGTTTTGCACTTCAGAGGAATCCATTAACTAACACAAAGGCAACCTACTGAATGTGAGAAGATATTTGTAAGTTATATATTCAATAAGGGGTTAATATCCAAAAACATATAAAGAATGTATACAAGTTAATATAAAAAAATAAACAACCTAATTATTAAATGGGCAGGGGACCTAGAGAGACGTTTAAAAAAATACACACAGATGGCTCACAGGCACATGAAAACATTTTCAACATCACTAATCATCAGGGAAATGCAAATCAGAATCAGCGAGATATCACCTCACACTTGTCAGATGAATAATATGAAAAGGAAAACAAGGTAAGTATTGGAGGAGAGATTATGGAGAAAAGGGAATGCTCATGCATTCTTTTGGAAATGTCAATTGGTGAAGCCACTGTGGAGAATAGAATTAACATTCCTCACAAAATTAAAAATATCATATGATACAGCAAATCCACTTCTGAGTATTTATCTGAAGAAAACAAAAATACTAACTCAAAAAGATGTATGCACTTCTATGTTCATTGCAGCATTATTTACAATAGCCATGAAATGGATGCAACCTAAGTGTCCATTGAAAGATGAATGGATAAAGATGTGATATATAATGGAATATTTCTCATCCACAGAAAAGAACAAAATTTTGGTTTTTGTGACAACATGGATAAAATGAGGGTATTATGCTGAGTGAAATAAGTCAAACAGAGAGATAAATATCATATGCTCGCACTTACATATAGAATCTAAAAAATAAAACAAGTAAACAAACAAAACAAAACAAAACATAAAGAGACTCATAAGTACAAAGAATAAACTGGAGGTCACCAGGGTGAGAAGAACATGGGGTTGGATGAAATAGGTGAAGGGGGTTAAGAGATACAGACTCCTAGTTACGAATAAGTCACTGCCGTGTATGTCATAGAGAATGTTGTCAGTAATATTGTAGCATCTTTGTATGGTGACAGTTATAGACTCACCATGATAATCACTTTGTAATCTATACAAAGGTTGAATCACTCTTTGTACTACTGAAACTACTATAATATTGTATGTCACCTATAGTTACATAAAAAAATTAAAATGAAAAAAAATTTAATGTGGCTATAAACTTAAGTGAGAAAGTGAAGTTTTGTCATTTCTAGTTCTGCTTAAGTGGAAGCAGGTTCTACTGATGATCACTAAGGAGGTTGAATATGTTTTAATGTGAAATAATACCTGCTAACTCTCTTTGATTCCCAGTTCCAACGAGAGAGCAGGCTTTCTGTCACACTTGGACCTTTGGTGAGACAGGTGTATTTTTAGAAGAACTTGGCAGCTTTCTAGGGATGCACTAGAGAGGAGAGGTGTCCAGGAGAAATGTTTGTCCGTGTGGATAGGTAATATCACAAATTTCTTCCACAGTTACCTTCTTGGCTTCTCAACACATCCCTCTTCTGAAATATACAATTCAAAATCTTCTTACGTCTCCCCCAGAATATATTTTAGATATATTATTTTGGATATATCACATTAAATTGTGAATACTTTCACTCCTGCCATAATAGAAAACAAACCAAAGTCATAACTAACAACTTCCTCCACTTCCAAATTTAGAACCTCTGGTTGTTATTCATTCCTTTCAGTCTTAAGTGCAGTTTAAAAAAAAATAGATTTTATTTTTAGAGTAGTTTTGAGTTCACAGAAAAAAATTAGCTGAAAGTAGAGAGAGTTTCCATATGAATATAGTTTCTCATGGTCAAGCAATATATGGGGTGAATGATAAATGTATCATTCACAAACGTATCTAATATGCCAAATATGGATGAAAAAATAAACACTACCATCATGATTAGAGACAAAGGGAACTGACATGGGTTTCAATTGATCCCAGTGGTTCCATCTATGCTTCTGAGTTTCAGCTTGTCCCTCCTCTCCCCAACTTCACATCCATCCTCTCTTTTAGACTGCCTGTCCCGAGGCTTACAGTTCCAACATCACATGGTTGACCAGGCCTTTGTAAAGAATTTGCCTTTAATCAGTTCCCAGAACTGCGTAAGGTCAAATTCCTTTAACTACATATGTAATATACATACATATATTATATATGTGTGTGTATAGACATTGTATAAAACATATGTATTATTTATCTTAGCTATTCTGCTTTTCTGTTGGAATCTTGCCAGATACAGAAAAATAGACAAGTACACAGTTGCAATTGTTGTTGGATTGTTTAAAACTCTTCTCAACGATTTGTAGAATAGGTGGAAAATCAGTAAGGATGTAGAATATTTAAGCAGGACTATCAACCAACTTGACCCAACAACTGTAAAATATACAGGTTTTTCAAGGGCACATGGACCATTCATCAAGAAAGATAATAGGCTGGACTATAAAGAAGTCTTAATGAATTTAAAATGAATGAAATCAGTGTTAAAAGAATCTTTAGATATTTAGAAATGGATTAAAGAGTAAACCACAAGGAAAATTATAAAATACTTTTATATGAAGGATAAATAAAGTAAATCAAATCAAATTCTGTGTGTTATATCTTAAGCAACGTTGCTTTAAATATTTATGTTTAAATATTTAATGTATTTATAGTTGAATATTTAAATATTTATATTTGAAAAGAAAACAGGTCTGAAATCAAAGATATAAGATTCCACTTTTGATTCTAGATGAAGGATAGTAAAATGAATCCAAAACAAGTAGAAGGTGGGAAATTACTTTTAAAAAGAGCAGAAATCAATGAAGTAGAAAACACAAGCAATTCAAAAATTCAATGAAACCTAAACTGGTTTTGTAAAAAGATTGATGAAATTAATAAATCTCTAGCTAGACTAACCTAGACAAAAAGAAAAGCAGCAAATTGTCAACATCAGAAGTGAAGAAATGACGTATCCACAGGTACTACAGACAATAATAAGATGATAAAGAAATACATTTTTAAATCTTTATACCAATACATTTAACTACTAGGATAAAATAGACAAGTTTTTTGAATCTCAGAAGTTACCAAAACCAAATGAAGGAAGAATGTAAATATGAATAACCCTATATCTATAAAAGTAATTTAATTCTTAAAAACCTTCCCATAAAGAAAACTGTAGGCCAAGAAGTCTTCCCTGGTGAATCTTAATAATTAAGAAAGCAAACAAAAATGAAGAAACTAAAAACCCTCTTGGAAGAGAATCGAACACTTTCCAACTAATTTTGAAAGCTTCTCCTCAGCAAAGCTCTAATCACCAAAACTTTACAAAAACATTATAAAAATGAAATGAAATTACAGAATCCAGGCCACTATTCTGATCACAAGAAATGAAACCACACATTAATATGCCTTATGAATGTAGATACAAGTGTCCTTACCAGAATATTGGCAAAGAAAACCCAGCAATTTATA
This sequence comes from Vicugna pacos, assembly GCF_048564905.1. Classification (NCBI taxonomy): domain Eukaryota; kingdom Metazoa; phylum Chordata; class Mammalia; order Artiodactyla; family Camelidae; genus Vicugna; species Vicugna pacos. The sequence continues at coordinate 4,788,390 of NC_132994.1, read as the reverse complement.
AAAAGAATAATCCAGCACAGGTGGTTATGTTACATCCTGGGAATTCAATCTGGGTTAACATTTGACAATCAGTATAATCCAGCATATTAACAGAATAAAGGATTAAAAATCATTTAAGTATTTCAACATGTGTAAAAATCTGACAAGATTTAATATTCATTCTGGATTTTAAAAACAACTCTCAATAAACTAGTAATAGAAGAAAACTTTTCCAGTGTGTAAGGGAATCTGTGGAAAATGTATAACTAATAGTATACTTGAGTGAAATACTGAATTATTTCCCACTAAGGCAAAAATAAAGACTAGGATAACCACTATTATTTCTTGTAATTAACTTAGTACTAGAGGTGCTATAGCCAGTGCAATAATGTGGGAAAATGAATACAAATAATAGAAATCAAAAAGAAAGAAAACGTACATGACATGAATAAGACATGCACACAGACACACACAAAATTCAACATCCTGACGAAAAGGGCTAAAGAAGTCCTCAGCAAATGTAGAAATGTTTCATGTTTGAAGATTGACAATTTCTGTATTCTTAACATGTTAATTCTTTTTAAATAGATCTATCCAAAACAATCACAATTAAAATCTCTGCAGACTTTTTCGTAGAAATGGACACTATGTATTTGGCAATTCAAAGAACCCAGAAGAGTCAACATTTTTCAAAAGAGATTTGAAAAAGAAGACTTACTATTAGAGTTATCAAGAGAGTGTAAATCAAGTATTAATACAGTGTACCCGTATGTCCAAACAAATTTTAACAAAAGCAACCAAGAAATTCAATGGAAAAAGATGGGGTCTTATCAACAAATAATTGAAAACAACTAGCTATCCATGAGGAGGGAAAAAAGGGAACATGGTCCTTACAACATACACAGATGTTAATTCCAAATATATCATAAGCCTAAAAGAGAAAAATAAGACACTAAACATTTAGAAAAAAATATAAGAAAATATCTTTGTGACCTTGAGTTAAGCAAAATTTCTTGGTTATGATACCAAAATCTTAACCCATAAACACATTGATAAATTTGACTTTATCAGAATAAAGAACTCTGCTTTTTGAAGAACGTTGCTGGGAGAATGAAAAAACAAATCATATACTGAGATAATTTATTTGAAGTTTCATAATTTATTAAAGATTTGCATGCAGAATATACAAAAAACTCCCAGAATTCAGCAACAAGGAAAATATTTAGTAAGAATGTTTATTTGAACATTCTGAAAATAAACCTTTAAAAATATTTTTCAATAGTTATCATAAAGAGTAATGTAATTACAGATAATTTTAGCAAAAAAAAGTACAATATTGGCACACTGGAAATCTCAAATTATTGATGAGAGACTATAAGGAGACCTAATTGAGAAGGATACCATTATCATGAATTGGAAGACAATAATTTGAAACATTCAACTCTTTGCAAACAAATCTAAAAGTTCAAAACAATCTTACCTATAATTCCATCAGGATTTTTTTTTTTGCAGATAATGCAAAGCTGAGTCCAAGGTTATTGTGAAAATGCAGAGCTTAAAATAGACAAAGAGAAATCTTGACAAAGAACACATTTGGAAAATTTAAATGGAGAAAAAGATATAATGACTAAAAATTAAAAGCACAGGTGACACCAAGTGTTGGTAAGGAAGTACAGTAATAAGACTCTCAACACTGTTGGCAGTGAAAAGATACAACCAAAGTGGGAAAGAATTTGGCAGTTTGTTATAGAGCTAAATACATGCCTACCCAGCGGATCAGAAATTTCAATTCTAGGTCACTGTCCAAGCAAAATAAAAATATGTCCGCAAAAAGATATGTGTAATAACTTTTTACAATAGTCCCCAACGGGAAACAGGCCATGTGCCACCAGTAAAAGAACAACGGGCATGGTATACCCATGCAGCAGGCTGTTCTTCTGTAATGCAAACTAATGACCTATCAATACATACCATATGTATGACTATGGGGGAGGGTGTAGCTCAGTGGTAGAGTGCATGCTTAGCATACACGAGGTCCTGGGTTCCATCCCCAGTACCTCCTTAGAAAGAAAGGAAGGAAGGAAGGAAGAAAGGAAGGAAAGAAAGGAAAGAGAGAGAGAGGGAGGGAGGGAGGAAGGGAGGAAGGGAGGAAGAACCCCCCCAACAATGACAATTTAAAAAAAAAATAATGTTGAGTAAATAAGCCTTATACATCTGTATTATAGGATTCCTCTCATTTAAATTTCTTAAACTAGTAGAATGAATCTACTGTGGAAAAAAGAAGAAACGCGGCTGCCTCTTGGTGGTAGGGGCAGACATTGACTGGGAAGACGCACAAGAGAACTTTCTAGGTGATAGTAATGTTCCTGCTCTTGATAGAGGTCTGGGTTACTATACGAGTGTGTTGAAACCCATTGACTAGTACACTTAATATTTGTGCATTTTCCTTTATATAAATTTACCTCAAAAGAAAATTAAGAACTGCAAATAAGTGTTGAACTCAATGATATACCTGCTAAAACATTTACAGTGATATTTACCACTGTTTGCATTTTACTTTGAAATATATCAAAACAATAAGATGGATTGATAAATGGATAAAGGGATGGGTAGATGGACACATGAGTGACAAATCAGTTATAGAAAACGTAACCAAAAAAAAAATGTAACCAGTAGAATCTAATGGGTGGTGGTGTGAAGATTCACTGTAAAAATTTTTCAATTTTCCTGTGTGTTTGAAAATTTCCATAACAGAATGTTGGAAAAAATCATGTTTAAAGAAAGAAAAAGAAAAATATACTTGTAAAAGAATATTTATAGTAGCTTTATTCAAATAGCCCCAAATCAGCAACCCCACCACTGTCCACTAACATGTGAATGGATAAATAATTTGTGACCTTTTTCAAAAAGGATGAACTAATACAAGAAGCAACAACACAGATGAATCTCAAACACATGAGGCTTTGCAAAGGAAGCTGGACTCAGAAGGTATACCATATAACTCTCTTTATGGAAAATTCTAGGACCAGCAAACTAATTAATAATGGCATCAAATAGATCAGTTTTCCTTGGCGTTGGGGGCTAATGGAATTTAACTACAAGAGGGCTGAGGACACTTTGGGGAAAAATGGAAAAATTCTATGTCTTGATTGTAGTAATGATATATATATTTGTCAAAAACTCTTCGAACTACACACTTGAAAAGGGGAAATGTATAATATGTAAGTTATGCCTCACAAAGTTGATTGGAGATAACTCTACACACTTGGGCTGATGTTCTGTATAACTTTTCAGATGGCATTACAAGTTGTTTCAATCTTTCAGACTTTTGTTGAAGTTTACAATAACTCCCATTTTGCATATTTTCTCATCAGGTCTCCTGAATTTAGCTATTTCTTGAAACTCCAGCTATGTGCTCAGTAACTGATTTGACCAAGCACTTTGTTCCTTTATAATAAGGACTGCTAAAGTGTCAGTCCAGCTAATGGGGTACCTACTGCCTCCCCAAATTGTGCATCACTCAGATACTTTCTCTCAGATGCAAATGACATAGACTCAAACTAAAAGACATAGACTCAACTTAAGTAGATTTATGAGACAGAACTTTAAAAAATGACACCCTGTGAAGGACGGACAAGGAAGCCATTTGGCACTCAATTAGGAATGCCTTAGAGCTAGAAGTAGGTAATATTTCTACAGCTCTTTCACTATCTCCCCATTTTTTGGTGTTTGTTTGTTTGTTTGCAAAAGGAGATTTGTTTTTCAGGGTTTTTTTCCTTCTGATCTTGGACTTTATTACCACACTGCAGACTGACTACTCCACATTTAAAGACACATGGCTTCTATATTTGCAAAATTCTAAATCCTGTGGTTTTACTAACTGGTGAGAGTTACTACTGATGCAATTACTCCTAATTGCAAAAGTCCCAAGAAAGGATCTCTTCACCTTAGCTTAGTTTACATAACCACCTATGGTTGCATTGACTATGGCCAGACAACCAGGAAGTATGGGATCATGACATATATGGCATCTCCAGTGATAGCTTTGAGGATGTCAGGGTTGAGAAATTAAGAAGGGTATGCTACAAAAGTGAAAAATACTTGGAAAATACTTTAATATAGGCTCATGATAATAGGCATATTGCTGGGTATTAAATATTTATCCAACTACTCTTTATTTATCCAAGTATTAAGACACAAAGATGGGCCCTTTATTCATTTTTTGCCAGAATAATATCTAAAATACTTCTAAATCAATTCTGAGAAACTAACAGGCCTAATAATGAAGTAATGTTTCAATACATTTTCCATATTTTACCAAAAAATTTCTAAATAAAATTTTGAAGTAAAAAATTCATATTTTAATCATATCAGCAATAAAAGAATGAGCACTTTACATTCATATAAAAGTAATGAACAATCTGGGGAAGGACGACTCTTACAGTGAGTGGAAGTAATTGAAGGAAATGGTCTAGTATGGACACTGGACAGGGAGAAATTAAGGGAATAAGGGTCTAGTTTGAGTTCAGTAATTGATTACTGGCTCTTCCATGCTGTTCATCTCTGGCAATCAGTTTTCTATCACACAAATTAAAGAACTGACAGTTGATGACTTTCAGCATCCATCCCATTGGGATGCTGTGGGTCCCCTGGCCCCAAAATCCTTTCCTCACACAATGAATGTTAGAAGGTAGAATTTAATCAGGATTATTACTAAGTAGTCCTTCTAATGTGCTGAAAAAGGATGAAACCTTAGAATCTAAGAAGGTTAGATATTCTTTGATAAACAGAAAAATGCGGAGAACAAATTTCCATTCTAAAAGACTGCCCTCACTTAAATATTGTCCCTGTCTTCAAAAAAGGGACATATTAAAAAAGGAAGTTTGGGTTTTTGTTTGACAACTTGAGGCAACTCTATAAAAACATAGATAGTTCAAGGAAATTTAAAACAAGTGTATTTTTTAGCAGCAATATGCTTTTTTGGTTTATTACATATTCATATCCTTATTGAAATGTAAGATGATGCAGTAAATGTATGTTAACTATATACAAATCATATATTTTGGCATTTATGGAGAATACTTCTAAATGTATATGTAAATTCAAAATACTTTTCTGATTCTAATTTAAGGAACGGAATTTCCATAGTTTTAAATAAATGTCATGTAAGTGAATATTTATTTCCATTATTCTTTCCAATATTGATCTTACACCAGTTAAAATAAAGTTTTTGGTTGTATTTTTAAAACATTTTAAAGTATTATGTTCTAGGACTTTAAAATCTTGCATCAATTCCATGAATGAAATTCTGATTTTTATATATCTTATTCTACACTAAATTCAGGTCAAGCAGAAAGCATATTATCAACTTTAATATTTATTCACTTATTCTACTCAACCCAGAATTGGTTTTTATCCTTCATATCAATCTTTACCCAATCATTTCAAGCAGAATTCCCCTGAATTAAGAATTTTTACAAAGCAGTAACAATATTTTTTTAAATAATCATAATTGAAAATACTAGTTGTTCCTTAATAAACCACTATATGAGATAGCAATTTTTCAAAATGCTTCCCCAGAATTTCCCCCAGAATAATATAGTATTTTCAAAAAATACTTCCGTGAAAAATGAATAGATCAGTAACTTTTGTCCATGAATAACTCTCCAGTGAGAAATTTGTAATCAGAAAAACACAGCATCGATTAAATGAATGACTGAAACCGGTGTTTCTAACTTGTTTTAGCGCTATTTTGGAGGCAGATTCTTCCTAGTGCTGTAAGTCCAAAAGTTTGCTCTCAGCTAATATGACTCATTTCCTAGCAGTTGGAAGGAAACTTTTTGAATTACAGAGCAAATTTCCTTGTCAGCACCTTACAGTGTTTATGGATGGTACTTTTAACATTTAATTGTAAATATTCTGATTACCCAGAAATTACTACTACCTTGAAAAGAAAAAGTACATCAAAATTCATGTAAAGAATTAGATGCTTGGATTAGTGGTCTACAAGGCAGGGGTTCAGTTCATAGCTCCCTAGTTACTAAGCGTTAGTGTTGTAGTCAGTGAAAATCCAGGACTGTTTCATCTTCCAATAAGCAGTAATTGCATAGAAATTTACATAGCTAAGTTATGGAAATCTTCCTTTGAGGTTGGTAACCATATACTTGGACAAAATTGTGTTTCCTTATTATATTATACACAATTTTACCAGTTAAAAATGATTTAACTGCATATATTAAAAAAATACAAAAGTACAGTGAGTTAAAGATAGTTTACCTCTCTTACATAAAGGAAACCTAGAAGGAAGCAGTCCAAGGAAGGGTCTACTGGGTCATCAGTGACTAAGATCATTATCTTTCTGCTTTATTGCCAAGGGTATGATTTCACTGTAAGAATCACCACATAAACCTAGGTGGATACTGAAGTCCAACCATCATATGAAAAGTTTTCAGCCAGAAGAAAAAAGATAAGGTGAAAATAGTGATCTTCTCAGTTGAGTTGGCTCCCTTAAGCTCCTTTCCTAAAAACTTCCCATGACATTTCTTTAATCTGTGCTTTAAAATCAACTGCTCTAGACTAGGTTCCTCTCTTATAGAACTTAGTTGAAATTAGCAAAACATTGCCGGCAGGTGATAGTATAATGACCTACAACATCCCCTAGTACCACAGAATCGATTGACATATGTCTAAAGATTGTTTTCTTTACAGTGAGATAAAAAGACAAGGTTTTAAGGGATCAAATAAATCCTTCCTCCACAGGTAAATGATACTGCTTTTCCGCATGGTGATTCGTAAGATGCAACCATTACCGTTATAAAACAAATGTCCGCAATGTGACTAATCCTTTGCTGGCTTCTCGTGAGTCATTTTGAGCAGTAATTTCACCACTTCCTACAGATCACATATTTTACCTTTTTTTTCTTTCAGAAATTATGATATGTATTTTATATTCTGTTTGTGTATCTATATGTGGTTTCCATAAAGCAAGATGGTTGATTTTGAACTTTCTAGAATCAGGGAAATGCAGTTCAGTTTCTGTAGCTCTGAATTGAGCTCAAGTGAAGAGCTTTCTGTTTACTTGCGATCCTCATTTCCGTCATTTATTTCCATCTGTTTCTGTCATCTCACTGGTACTGCTCCTCAGAAGATCAGTGATGGGGCTCTGACAGAATCATCTCTGCTTACCTGACAAGATACCATCCTTCTTCTAAGAAAGAAAAATTTCTGAAATTTCCCTCTTTACTGTGCTTGAATTGTGTTGTATTTGCTCTCAATTTGTCGGAAACACCTGGAAAATTTGGCATTTAGATGGGGTTCTTTCTTTGTTTATGGCAATACTACAGGAATTCTCTCATTTTTATATAGTTAGCAAATTTTCCAGTTAGGATTTCAGAGGGAGAAATGTAAACACTTGTGCTTAAGGGTTTTTTCTTCATGTTAGAAAGAGCAAGCTTGTATTTAGTATATATTCCATATGGAACAAGAATGGATTTCCCTTAATTTTTATTACCCTGATATGTTTACTGAGATAATCTCAAAATATGCAAAAAAACTCCACTACTTTATTTTTCATTATTTTATGATAAATGTGGGTCTGTTTCTGGACTCTGCTGTTCGATTGATCTATTTTTCTAGCCTTATACCAAAACTAAATTGACTGCTATAGCTTTTAGTGAATCTTGACAACAAATAATATAAATAATTCAAAATTTTTTTTCACAATTGTTTTGGCTATTTTAGATCCTTTGCATTCTTGTATGAACTTTAGAATTAACTTGTCAATTTCTATCAAAAAACCACTTGCAACTATTTTGATTGTGATAATTGTGTTAAATCTACAGATCCTTTTACAGATAATTAATAATGAAAAATACTGAACACCTCAATCTATGAAGATGATGTTTCTATTTATTTGGGTCTTTAATCTTTCTTTGCAATATTTTATATATTTCAATGTAGACTTCTTGCCTATACTGGTTAGATTTATTCCCATGTACTTTGTATGCATTTGTAAAGATGTTGTATTATAATTATAATGTTAATTTCCACTTGTTTATTGCTAACATAATAATAAAACTTGACATTTATATTAAATGTACATTTTTCAAATGTATTAAATTCATTTATTAATCATATTAAAATTATTTATATACATAAACTGTGTGAATAAAATATTTTTAAGGTTTTATTTCAAACTTCATGCATTTTATTTCATTATATTCCTTTCTCTTGCCTTATTGCACTGGCTAGCATCTGTAGTACAATGCTGAATAGAACATGTGAAAGAAAACGTCTTTGCCTTAGTCCTGACCTTGTGGGAAAGCAATCAGTACATCAGCATTAAGAGTATTATTAGCTGTGGGATTTTAGCACCCTTTGTCAGATTGCAAAAAATCTCTTCTATATTTTTTGAGAGTATTTTTCAATAACGGGTGTTAAATTTTGTCAAATGTTTACTTCTGTGTCTATCAAGGTGGCCACGTGGTTTTCCTCTTCATTATTTTAATGGTGAATTGTATTGTCTGAGCAACCCCTCATACATGGTATAAATCACACTTGGTTATGGTGCTTTTTATATATGTATATTTCTGGAATTGATTTGTTTATGTCATTAAGATGTTTACGTACATGTTCATGAGGAATATTTGGCTACCATTTTCATTTTTTGGTAATCTTATTAGTTTTGACTAGCAAGGTTTATACTATTATCATAAAATAGTCAGAAAAGATTCTTCCTCTATTTTTTAAAGTAAGACTGTTATTATATTATTATTTTCCTTCTTTATATGTTGGGCAAGATTTATTAATGAAACAACAGTCCAGTGCTGTAGTTTTCTCTGTGGAAGAAGATATATTTTTTAAATTTTGAAATAATTATAGATTCACAGAAAATAGCAAAAATAGTAGCGTATCCTTTATTGAACTTCCTTACTCAATACATAACTAACATAGTACAATATAAGAACATGGAAATTGGCACTGGTAAAATGTGGGTGTAGACTTTTATGCCATTTTATCACATCTGTGTATTTGTATAATGACCACCACAAGATACAAACCTATTTCATTACCACAAATATCTTCCTCATGCTACCTCTTCATTGTTTCACCCACCCAATTGTCCCCACACCATTCCTACACCCTAGAAACCACTTGTTTTTCCTTCACCTCTACAATTCTGTTATTTCAAGAAGGTTATATAGAGAATCATATAGTGTGTGACCTTTTGAGACTGACCTATTTTTTTTTTTTGATTCAGGATAATGCCCTGGAGATTCATCCAAATTATTGCCTGCATCAATAGTTTGTCTCTTATGCTGCTGAGAAGCGCCCCATTGAAGGGAATAAAACAAGGTGAGCCCTCTGATTTCCCCAGATACTTCCCACAGTCAGATTCCAGGCTTCACTGCAGAGAGCAGAAACCCAAACAGAGCCCGGAGTCTCAGTAAATAGAGAATATGTATATTGGACTTCTGAACATCTGAGATATCTAGAACTTCCAGAGAGAGCAAAATCAGCAAAGAAGCCATATCTACTCTTTGGATGAGTAACTCTGCATGCCTGGCGTAACACTCCCCATGCTTGAAGGTATAAATAGGTTGAAATATCCCAAGTGCTCTCATCCCTCTTAGAGCACCTTGTCCCATTAGAGAGAATGGCAAGATCTCACAATACAGGATATTACATTAAGTTCCAAACGGCCACACTTCAGTCATCAGGCTAAATTAGAGCCTGACCGATAGCTAATCTGGATTCAGAATAACAAACCAAGCTTAAAATCAAGCTTTAAAAGAAAAAAAAAAAAGATTCTCAAAGAGCGTTAAGTATCTGCCAGAACAAAACCCAAACCTCTTTAAGGAATGCAAAAAAAAAAATCCAGATTTCAGCCATACAAAATTAACAAAGGGGAGGACTCAAGCAAGTAAAGTAAAAAATGGAAGAGGAACATTACAACTACTACCAGAGAAATACCAAGAATCATGAGAGACTACTATGAACAAATATATAACCAAAAATATGAAAACCTGAAAGAAAGAAAGTTCTAGAAACATGAACCTACCAACACTGAATTATGAAAAAATAAAAAATCTGGAACAACTGACTACTGGTAAGGAGATTGAATTAGTAATTAAAAACTTCCCAACAAACAAAAGTCCTGGACAGCATAGCCACACTGGTGAGTTCCACCAAACATTCAAGGAAGAATGAATGTCAATCCTTCCTGAGCTCTTCTGCAAAAGAGAGAAAAGGAGGAAACACTTCAAAACTCATTTTTAAGTTTAACATTATCCTGATCAAAACCAGAAAAGGACACCACAAGAAAAGAAAAGTACAGGCCAATTTATCTGATGAACATACATGCAAAACTCCTCAATAAAACGTAAGCAAACCGAATTCAACAACTTATTTAAAAGGTCATCCACCACGACCAAGTGGGATTTGTTCCAGGGCTGGAAAGATGGTTCAGTAACTGGAAACAGCAAAAGGAAGGGAAGATGCCTTTGTTATTTTGACAGGGACCACACTGAATCTATAGATCGCCTTCGGGATTATGGTCATTTTAATCATATTAATTCTTTCAACCCATAAACACAGTGTACCTTTATATTTGTTTGTGTCGTCTTCAGTTTCTTTCATCAATGTCTTATAGTTTTCAGAGTACAAGTCTTTTACCTCTTTGGTTAGATTTATTCATAGGTATTTTATTCTTTTGATACAATTGTAAATGGGATTGTTTTCTTAATTTATCTTCCTCATAGTTCATTATTACTGCAGGGAAATGCAACAGATTTCCATATATCAATTTTATATCCTGCAACTTTACTGAATTCATTTATTAGTCACAATAGTTTTTTGGTGGTGTCTCAATTTAAAAAAAGATTTTTTTTTTCAGAAAAGGAAAGTAGACATTTCAACTTTGTGGCTCTAGCAACCACATATATCACCAAGAAATCCATGTTCCCCGGATATGAACAGATTCAAATAAGCATATGCTTCCTTGAATAGCCCTGCCAGGGAAATCTGGGCCTTCTACTAAAATAGGATTGCCATTTAGAGCAGGTGGATTCTGCTATTGTTTTTAGCCTCCTTCCCCGACACCTTTCAGGAATAAGAAGTTAAGCGAGACCAGTATCCATTCCTTATTTAAAAGTCTCAACTCTTCCTTAATGGCCCTTGACCATGGAAGACAAACTATTTTGATATGTGGTCATTTCTTAGACAAACACTTCCTTAATCTGTGCATTTTTATATGGAATCAAAAATATCTGTGGAAATAACCAACCACAGCTGAAACAGAAACTGAACCAGAACCCTTCACAGAGAGAACACATCTTTAAAATCTATGTTTACTTTTAGAACAAACTTGCTCATCCTTTCCCAAGAAGATATAGTAACGTAGATAACTAGGTAGAAAAAGTATGGGATTTTTTGTATAGTATTTTTCCGTGGCCTCTTTGATGGTCATTGCGGATTCATTCAGCCACACGGCTACAGATCAAAGTATGAAATAGGTCATTTGTCCTTAGCCTGCTTGCATGCCAGGGGTTCCCTGTTCACGTCAGTCATTCCTGAGGATTTCTCTATTCTTTTACTTCATAGTCTTACGCTTGTAATTTTCAGTAACTACCAACTATTAAACTAAGAACCTAATTCCTGCCAAAGTGATAGTTGAGAAGTCTTATGTTCCTATCCTTTTCAGAGTGTGTTTGTTACTTTGCGCCATGTAAGCAAAATACTTTTTTAAGACTAAAGCATATTTCTTTCAAATCGAGGTATGAACGCAGTGCTTTGCATATCAAGCTCTGAAGTCTGAGGAAACAATTTTGGCACAAGAACCTTCTCAGTATGCAGAAAACCAAGCCCCATATTGTATTCAGAAGTCAGATCCTAACTATAGACTGCTTTCTAGATCTCTGAACAAGATTTATATAAAGAACCCAAACCTTTGAGATCTCCTACATGGTAAGCATCTTGGAACATAGGTATCTTTGTGGACAAATTATTTTCCTGGCAAAGACCAGGGATTTATATTCAGTAAGACAGATCTTACACAACTTGGGCCGGGAGGAGATGAGGGAGACTCAGAGACCGAGATAAGATAATTAGGCCCATGAGCTAATGCAGGAAGGAGTGATGCCAGGAAGATGGCATATGTTAGTAAAGTTTAAGCAGGCATATTGTTTTCAGAGCATTCTGGAAGTGGTTAGCAGAGACGTAACTCAGAGGACTGAAAAAAACAAAGTCCAGGACCATGTGTAAGAAAGATCAAAAACAGCAAGCACTCCTGCCTCTGAAATAGCTGGAGTACCAGTTATCCAGCCTGAGGCAATAGATGTGAAAACCATCTGAAGGATGAGGCAGGGGCTTGCTCACAGGAAATAAGGTAAAGGCCAAATAATAAAAACTTTGGTCAGAATCAATATGTTCTGAATTTCTTTTCCTGGCAATGATACAAGAGTAAGTGGCCAGACTTACATTTCAGTCTTTAACAATAATAAACTGTGAAACAACAGCTTTCAGACATTCAGCAAGTAGCCCAGGAAAATTATCCTTGAAGAAGGGAGACAAGGTAAGTGTATGGTGGCCCCAGCCTGCCACCTGGAAAGAACGCTTCTTGATGTCTCAGGATTCACTCATCTCTGTTCATGTCTTTCTTTTTTTTTATACTTGTGTTTTGTTTTTAATAGTCTCTTGGTTTGTTTTCAAGGTCAGTAATTTTTTTTTGTAGTATCTTAGCTGCTATTAATCCCAACCACTGTATTTTTCATCTGATACAATGTATTGATTATCTCTAGTAATCTGATTTGAGTCTTTCTTTTAAATTTCCTATTTATTGTCATGCTTAACATTTCCTCGACCTTCTTTTTTTAAAAATTTTTTATTTATTATTCAATTTTGGCAGGGGAGTAGTTAATTAGGTTTGTTTATTTTCAGAGGAGGTACTAGGAATTGAACCCAGGCCCTTGTGCATACTAAGCACGCACTCTACCACTTGAGCTATGCCCTGCCGGCTAAATTTTTATTTTTGGAGGGGAGGCAACTAGGTTTATTTATTTATTAATGGCAGTACTGGGGATTGAACCCAGGACCTCATGCATGCTAAGCACATGCTCTACCACTGAGCTGTACCCTCCTCCCTACCTTTACTTTCTTGATATATGGATATTAGTACATATTTAACATTCATCTGCTCTAATTTGATCACAGGTATTATTTCTGGGTTTGTTTTCATGATTTTTTTTCTTCATTGTGTGTCATATTTTCTTCATTCTTGAATGTCTGTAATTCTTTCTTGCGTATCAGGCACTGTAAATTTTATACTTTTGAGTGATGAAATATTTAATTTGGGGAAGAAAACTAAGTTGAAGGACTTATAATTATTAATTTCAAAACAATATAAAAGTAAAATAGTGTAGTATTTGCATACAATCAACATATAGAATAATGGAACAAAATCATGAGTCCAGAAATAGAGCCATACACAGCTGTTACAATGATTCCAACAAATGTGACAAGCATAAATTTTAACAAATGATGTTCAACAAAGACAATATTACAAGGAGGAGGGGGAATACTGGATTCTAATAAAAAAAAAAAACTTAACTTGCATATGGTATAGTAATTAACCTGTTATCTATCACAGACTTAGAAAGGGCCTAAACCTGTTAAGCTTCTAAAAGAAAACATTAAAAAAGCTTAATGATTTCAGGTAAAGATTTGTATGATATAATAACTCATATATAAAGCATGAAAGGAAAATTTTATTAACTGGCCTTATCAAAATTAAGATTTTCTGCTCTTCAAATGACAGGTTTTAAAAAGTAAAAACTTAAGACAGAAATGAGAGAGAATATTTTCAAAACACATATCTGATAAAAGGACTTATATCCAGAATATAAAGAAGGCTTACTACTCAATTATAAGACGACAAACAACCTGGTTCAACAATAAGCAAAAGATGTGGAGAAAACAAATACCTTCCCAAAGAGGGGAAACCACTGCATACCCACTAGAATGCCTAAAATTTTAAAGTTTGACCATACCAAGTGTTGACAAGGAGGTAGAGGAAAGGACTCTCACAGAGGGAATGAAATATATTACAATCCCTTTGGCAAACAGTTTCATAGTTTCTTTAAAAGTTGCCACATGCAGAAGAAAGTAACTTTATAGTGGAGGAAACTGATAAACACTAAGTCAGCCACATTAGCAAGGTCATCATCACCAGTGATAAGTTATATAGATGCTGATACCCTTCATATGATGTTATGAGAGTGCAACTTAATTCTGTCATCTTACACCCAAGAAGAAACATAGCCCCTTTTCTATCTACAAACCCAAACTGGAAGACATTCAACAAAGTGCCTAACGATATGCCTCAAAATGGTCAAAGTTATCAAAAATAAGGAAAATCTGAGAAACTGTTGCAGTCAAGAGGCACCTAAGGAGAATGATGACTCTCTCTAATATGGTATCCTGGATAGGGTCCTGCAACAGAATAAGAACATACAGAATAACAATGTATAATATTCTTCATTCTTTGTGACGAGTGCACCATAGTTATGTATTATATGAACAATAAAAGACCTGGGCACAGGGTATACTGAGCCCTCTCTACTATCTTTTCAACTTTTACGTAAATGTAAAATTATTCTAAAATTAAAACTTTATTAAATATAAAAGTTAGCTTATGGCCCAGCCCTTTCACACCCAGGTTTTTACCCAAGAGAAATAAAGGCTTATGTCTAAAGAAGACTTTGTATGTGAATATTCATAGCATCTTTATTTCTAATAGCCAAAAATTGGAAGCAAACCAAATACCTATCAAAAAGCAGATTATAAAAGCATTGCATTTTATCTATACAATAGAATACTATTCAGCCAAACAAAGGAACAGAATATTGATATGTGCAACAGGTATCCAGACCTCCAAAAAAAAGGAGTATGTATTTCATAATTCCATTTATTTAAAATTCTAGAAAATTCAAAGTAATCCTTAATGACGTAAAGTGAACCACAGTTTATTTTGAGCAGGGGATGAAAGACAGATTACACAGGGGTACAACAAAACTTTTCAGGGTGATGCAAATGTTTGTTACCTTGATGATGGTGATGTTTTCATTAATGCCAAAACTCATCCAACAGGACACAATATGAGTAGTTTATTATGTATCAGTTGTACCTTCATTAAGCTATAAGCAATAAAAGAGGTAGTAAGTGCTCATTATTTTGTCCTTATCTATCTATATTCACTCCCTTGGTGAATGAAGAACCCCAAGAAGACATCAGGTCCTAATCCCTAGAACCTGGGAATGTTACTTTCTTCGGACAAACAGGTCCCTACAGGTGTGATTCAATGTCTTGAAACGGGAAGGTTAGCTTGAATCACCCTTGTGGGTCCTAAATGCACTCACATATATGAAGGCGACAGAGGAAGATTTGACACAGACAGAAGAGAATGAAGCAGTGTAACCATGGAGGTAGAGACTGGAGTGATGGGATCTCAAGTCAAGACACGAGAAGGTGAGAGAAGCAAGGAACAGAACACCCAGGAGCCTCCAAAGAGAGGTCAGCCTCATGACACCCTGATTTAGTATCAGAGAAACTGATCTGGGGCTCCTGGTCTCCAGAATGGGGAGCATAGTTTTCTGTTACTTTAAGTCAACCAGTCTGTGACAATTTGCCACAGCGGCCACGGGAATCTGATAACTCTCTTACCCATTCCCACAGATTTAAAAACACTTTCTCTTCAGAAATGATTTTTTTTGTCGTTGTTTCTACTATTATGCTTTTGTTGTTTTTAAACCTCCACTCTAGTCTTCTCTTCAAATTTAAACCATGAATTCAGTTGTCAGCTTGAGAGCTTCCCTAGGAAAATGTCAATGTTTCCAAAGTTGAATACTTTTTCCCCAAAACCTGCTCTCTGCCCAGCTTTCCCATATCAGTGATACCAAATCTGTCCCTCCGTTTGCCAAAATTCTTATTTGGCATCATAAACACTTCTTTTCTTTTCACCACCGACACCCAACGTGTAGGGAGAATCACGTTAGCTCGACCTTCAAAGTATATCCAGAAATCTGACCACATAGTATATCTGCCACTCCTGCTAATTTGGTTCACGTCACCACTCCCTCTCATTGGGATTACTAAAATATCCTACAGCTCTGCCCTTCTATCTTTGCTGAGCCCTAGTCACCTGGCAGAAGTTACTTACCCTATTAACACCCCGATAGGATCAAATCACTCATCTGCTCTGAATGATGCTCCACTGAACTCAGAGTAGCAGTATTGTCTCTACGTGGCCTACCTCCAGGCCCTACTTGATCTGGCCCGCCCATCACTTTTCTAACCTGCTCTCCCAGGTGAGAGTTCAGTCACATTGGCCTCCTGGCTGATCTCAAATAGCCCGCCTCAGAGCCTTTGCTCCAACTATCCCCTTTACCTGGAACGCTCCTCTCCTAGATAGATTTCTGAGTCCACGCCCAATTTCCAACTCTCAAGGCAGTCCTTCCACACAGCTCTACCTAATAAAACAAATCAAACCCTCCCACAGCTGTCGTGCTCAGTTCTCCTCACCCTGCTCTAATTTTTCTTTTCCCATAATACTTATAATTTTTTAATA
Source organism: Vicugna pacos (assembly GCF_048564905.1). Taxonomy (NCBI): domain Eukaryota; kingdom Metazoa; phylum Chordata; class Mammalia; order Artiodactyla; family Camelidae; genus Vicugna; species Vicugna pacos. Next base: position 4,771,790 of record NC_132994.1, on the reverse strand, counting down.
AACTATGTAGTTTTACTTATTATATTTATTTTTCATTGTCTTAGCAATACTGGAAGGTTGTGTTCCAAGGGTAAAGAGCAGTGCCTGCTTCACAGCAGGCAGTCAATAAACACTTGCTGAATGACTAACAATAAATAAATGAATTAACATTTAAATGAATCCCTGTTTTTGTAATTTATTCTCACTTGAATTGAGTGATAGGACAAAAGCAGACTGGGACAATATTTTATTGACTATGAACTTGTAAGTGTCATTCATGGGAATGCCACTTCCAATTGGGTAGGAAGAAAATAAATTCACCTCTATGTTGTTCAATCATGTGGAATCCAATTCTCTTGAAGCTTTTCTAAAATATTCTACATTTTCAAAACGGTTAATTCTTTCAAGGTAAAGGACTGAAGCAAGACCTTGCTAAACAGTAGTCTGAACACCTGCAACAAATCAACTTCCAAAAACGTTTTCACGAACTGAAGGAAGGAGCCTAAGATACATGAAAATTTGCTGACCTCTGAAACAATCTTATGAGCACTTAATCCATACAAATACTCCGCTGAAACTGAAATTTGCTCAGTGAGAACCATTAGAAAATAAGTGTGTTTTCACGACAGTGAGAAACTGTTCTGTGTTCTGACAAGTACATTAGGAACAAAGAAAGAAAGGCAACTGAACACAGTACAATTCACTTTAAAATTCTGTACTAATTCAATATGAAATTACTAGGCATTTATAAATATTTTTCTACTTTTGAACCACCAGACATAATTAAGTTGTGAGATTCAATGACATACTCTTTTTCACTGCCTTTTCATATTATAGGTTGTTATATATAATTACTAAAATTGCCTTGTAAGTCAAAGGACCGTGGAGGATATAATTCCATCATAATTCTGGTTGCTATCACTGGAGATTCTAGGATACAAAAGTTTCCTCAAGGTTTTGGACTAGAAATAAAAACCGTATTTGTACTTGTCTCTATACTGCATGGTACCTGCATGGAGCTGTACAAATGGTTGTTATTTAATAAATATTTCTTAAACAGTGAATGAATAATAACAGTTACCTAGACATACACCTGAATTTCTTAATAATAATAATACCTCACATGAATCCTTGAAAAAAAATTTGTTTTGCCGTAGCTGCTTTTGTGTGCCTGTTGCTTTAGGCTACCTACCTCAGCCACTATTCCCATCAGCATACTGATTAATCCTATTAACACTTCTTCCATCTTTTTTTGCCCAAATTGTATTTCTCTTTTATCAAACATATAAAGGCAATTACAGTAAATGGCTCTAGTCATTTATACCAGTAATTTTATACTGTGCAGACCATATTAAATAAGGTACCATCTCAGGATTAAGATTTCAATACATTTTAGAACTGTAACTTAAAAGTAGAAGTGAAATCTCTTCATATTTAATCACATGGTCCTCAATTCAAGGTCTTTTTCCCAAAGATCAAAGTTCCAAAGAAAATGATAAGCACTGCTCAGTGTACTGGGCTGAATAGTATCCACCAAAACTCCGTGTCTTTCCTGGAACCTCATAATTAGAGCTTATTTGAAAATAAAGTCATTGCAGCTGTAATTAATTCAGTTAATATTCATTCACCCTGGATGGGCCCTTAGCCAACATGACTGCTGTCCTTAGAAGACGAGGAGAAGAGAAACAGAATGAAACACGAAGGAGATGGCAGAAGCTTGTGATGTTGGAGGCAGAGTCTGGAGCGCAGCTGCAAGCCAAGGGAAGAGCAAGATTGCCTGCAAACACCGGAAGTTAGGGCATGGCTAAGCTCTGCCCCTAAATCCTCAGAGAGGGTGCATGTCCCTGCCATCACCTTCCTTTCAGGTTTCCAGCCTTTAGAACCAAGAGAGAATGAACTGCTGTTGTTTTTAGCTACCAGGTTTGTAGTACTCTATTATGGCAGCCCCAGGGAACTAATGCACTTAGTTTCTTCTTAATCAATTAATATGCAATATCTATTTACAATAGCCAAGACATGGAAGCAACCTAAACGGCCATCAACAGATGAATGGATAAAGAAGATGCAGTATGTAGATATAATAGAATACTATTCAGCCATAAAAAGAATAAAATAATGCCATTTTCAACAACATGATTGGACCTGGAGATCATCATACTACGTCAGAGAAGCCAGAAAGAGAAAACAAAGTACCACATGGTATCACTTATTTGTAGAATCTGAAAAAAGGGTACAAATAAACTTATTTACAAAACAGAGACAGACTCACAGACATAGAAAACAAACTTATGGTTACCAGGGAGGAAAGAGGGTAGAGAGGGATAAACTGGGAGTGTAGATACTAACTACTATAAATAAAACAGATAAACAACAAGACCTTACTGTACAGCACAGGGAACTATATTCAGTACTTTATAATGGCCTATAATGAAAAAATATGAAAAGGAATATAAATATGTAAAGTGAATCATTTATGCTGTACACCAGAAATTAACACAATTTTGTAAACTGACTATACTTAAATTAAAAAATTATGTACAATATGAAAATCTATAATTAACTCTGTCACCTCACCCCCTTCCCTAACCCCTGCACCACTGAACTATGGAATGAAAAGCTGGATGTTTTGATAGTCTTCTGTTACAAGAAGTACAACACACCCTTAGGATATGACTATGTCTGCATTTCAGTGATTACGTCTAGTGACTTCAACTCTGAGACACTGAAGTATGTTATTTTATTTTTAAAATGCTTATATATATATAAATAATTACTCGTATATGCGTATTCATATATATGAAAACTATCTATGACTACTATGTGCATTTTTATAACTGATAGTTATTAATTTCCTTCAAAGCCATTGCTAGTTATGCAGGAGACAGTGATTTTTTCCTCCTTCCTCATCCATAACTGGATATTTTGAATTGCTCTGTGCTTCGTACACTCAACAGCATTTATGTGTGTATCTGTGTGTATTTTCGTCTTAGCAGATGGCAAAACTCTCTACTGCTTCTCTGAAGTCTGGAAAAAGAAGAGCAGGGACATCCTGAAAGTGTGTTTAGAGAGAATTGTCTGAGACCTACTGTACTAAAGCACCTGGTGGGCTTAAAGAGGAAAGCTATCCAAGCTGTCATTCTATATTATAACCATTTTTCTCTGTTATTTGTCACCCACAGATAGCATTCATTTAATCATTCCAGAATGATTTTTTAAAGTTCCAACACATCATATATTAATTAGATGAGCATCTTTTGTCTTTTGTTGAATGATTTTTAAGGAAGGTTGAATATCAATCAAGGTGTATCTGGCCATGTCTTCGGTTGCCCGTATTTGACAGAGTGACTGTAGACGTGTAATGAGGGACTCCTGCTCACATAATTCATGCTTTCCTGGCTTCCCTCTGATTGTTTATGGCTTTCTCTTTTCTTGCATTTCTTTAAAAAAAATCCTGAAATGAAACTGATGCTGTGTACAATTTTTTCCCCTAGAATACCTTCTAAAGTCAGAACAAAAAAGGGTTGCCTTGAATTAAGCTTTTATTTCGGTTACAAATTTGAAAACAGTTATCAGTTAAGTGAAGGGAAATGCGTGACAGTGCTCTGTGTACTCTAAGGTATTAAAAACAACCTGGTGGTAATAATGTAATAATTACAAACAGTTGTAACATAAGGTATATTAAAACTAAACTTTAAGAAAGAATATTTGTGACATTTACTTTAGTATTGCTAATTTTAAGTATTCTGATGGTCATAGCCATTAATTAATGAGCTAATTGACATATACTGTAATTACCAAATTAATAAAAGCTTGTCTATTAAAATATGTGGGCTTTATTTTAGTTGATGCAAAGCATTTGATCTCATATGCTCCCTTTTGCCTGCTAGAAGTTCTGAAACTATTCTTTCTACAGAGATTCTTTTTTTAATTGAAGTATAGTCAGTTACAATGTGTCAATTTCTGCTGTACAGCAAAATGTTTCAGCCATACATATACATATACATAATTGTTTTCATATTCTTTTCCATTATAGGTTACTACAAGATATAGAATATGGTTCCCTGTGCTATACAAAAGAAACTTATTGTTTATCTATTTTATATATAGTAGTTAGTATTTGCACATCTCAAATTCCCAATTTATCACTTCCTACCCCTTTTCCCCCCAGTAACCATTGTTTACTATGTCTGTGAGCCTGTTTCTGTTTTGTAGATAAGTTCATTTGTGTCTTTTGTTTGTTTGTTTTTTAGATTCCACATATAAGTGACATCATATGGTATTTTTCTTCCTCTTTCTGGCTTACTTCACTTTAAATGACAATCTCCAGATCCATTCATGTTGCTGCAAATGGTGTTATTTTACTCTTTTTACAGCTGAGTAATATTCCATTGTATAAATATACCCACAGTTTCTTTATCCAAACATCTGTCAATGGACATTTATGTTGCTTCCATGTCTGAGCTATTGTATATAGTACTGCTCTGAACATCAGGGTGCATGTATCTTTTCAAATTTGTGTTCCCTCCAGTTGTATGCCCAGGAGTGGGATTGCCAGATCATATGGTAAGTCTATTTTTAGTTTTTTGAGAAATCTCCATACTGTTTTCCATAGTGGCTGCACCAAACTGCATTCCCAATAGTGTAGGAGTGTCCCCTGTTCTCCACACCCTCTCCAGCATTTATCATTTGTGGACTTTTTAATGATGGCCATTCTGACTGGTATGAAGTGATACCTCGTAGCTTTGATTTGCATTTCTCTAATAATTATTGACATTGAGCATTTTTTCATGTGCTTATTGGCCATTTGTATGTCTTCACTGGAGAAGCTCTTGTTTAGGTCTTCTGCCCATTTTTGGATTGGGTTGTTTGGGGATTTTTTGTTACTAAGTCTTAGGAGCTGTTTATATATTCTGGACATTAAACCTTTGTCAGTAGCATAATTTGCAAATACTTTCTCCCATTTGGGAAATAAAAGCAAAAATAAACAAATGGGACCTAATTATATTTATCAGCTTTTGCACAGCAAAGGAAACCATAAGCAAAACAGAGATTTTTTGTTTTAATCTTGAACAATTACCTCTCTTGTGCAATAAAACTTCAAGTCTTTAGGTATTAGAGAGGAAATTTGGGAAATGTTGGATAGAATAGTCTGTATTTTTTAACTCCTTTGCTATTCATAACTTATATTTGCCTTAAGTGCTCTTTTCTTCATGCTGGAAGCATAGTATATGTATCATAGGTTAGAGTTTTTATCTAGAGAAAATTACATTTCTCATAATACAGTTATCTTGCCATATATGTTTATTGTATATGTGTATGTCAGTCTAGGAGTCTTAAAAATTGGTGACTTAATGACAACAAATATATATATGGAGAGTATTTATCTGTTTCCAGCTGCCTATAACTTCGAAATGTAAAAGGATAGTACATTTTTGAAGAAACAGCCAACTATATTGTATTTGGAATCCCCAAACAGACTGACTATTTATCATGTGTTTTTTTAAGCATAATAAATACGCTTTAACTCACTGTGGTCAGTGCTTAAGTGTCCTTGAGAAATCTGAATATGCCACTGTAGGTAAGGAACCATCAATGGATGTTTCAGGTGATAAAGACCATGCGTTCAGCCAACTAAGGAGGCTGGACCCCACCCCTGGCAAGGGTAACACCTCTAGTGCTTCGTAAGATGTGCAATACAATTTCCTGCCATTAAATAGCTGTCTTTTTCCTCAAGTCATCCCTAGGTTAACTCTTCTAGAATAATCACTATGTTTATTTAGACAGGATCATTCATACTCAGTAGTCTAGTATTCAGCAATGATAAACATACAGCAAGCAATTAGTGTAAAGTGAAAAATTCCAGGAGACCGTTTCACAATTTCGAGAGAAATGTACTCATGAAAACTTGAATTCTAAATAACATGCTTTAAGTACACATAAATGTTTACTTCAATGCCATAGAACTGAAGACATGATAAGTACATGGTTAGATTCACCTGGAATTGTAGGCTTAGTTGATGGAAATCCTAATGTTATAAACTTTTTATATTTCACAAACTAGGAGAGATTTGACTATTTTTTAAGAAGTCAGGATTCCTCCAAGGGAAAAGCAGTGTATAGGACAAGCCCATTTGTATACATTAGGCTCTAACCATTAATCTCCTACAAAGCTGACCTGAGCAGTTCTCATTAGATTTCTTCCCTATCCAGTGAGCATGATGATTTGCAGAAGTTAAAATTGAATCAGAGCCCTAACCCACAGTCTCATCGGATTCTGCTCCTTTACAATCATAACATTTCCCAACTAATTAGGTCTCTACTGTGCTTCCTATTTTTAATTTGTAGATAATACCCAGCCTTGCCTTGGCGAGTTATAACTCTTTTCCATGACCCATGTCTTCTCTTCTCCCAATAGCTAGAGGTATATTACCTCCACTGGCTGACCCAGTCTTGCCCCTGGTTCTCTGACCTCCTGATGTCAACTCTATGTTCAGACATGGAGATATTATATACTTTTATAAATGTTCTGACTATATTTTAAATATTAGTGCTTACACATCAATCTGAACTTGCTTGCCATTAAGCCAATTACAGCCCCACCCAATGTTTATTTACCAGGGCGTGGCCAATACAGCACCACCGTATGATCTGCAAGATCCCAGATGAGACGCTATTCCTAGGGCTATGAATTGCTGTAGCTTTAAATTTAACTGTCATCAAATTGTTGCTCACACACCAACTCGACCTACTGTGTCAGAAACTGGCTGGAAAACAGCAGGTTTTTAATAATACTGTGCTCCCAGAAATGGATTACAAACACCCACACCAACAAAATGTAGAAAGGGACTACTGAGAATCAGATGTCTGGGGAGTTATTCTAGAGAATGAGATTATGGGTGGACACTTGACTTTATTAAACAGTTAAGGTTCTTAATCACATATTGACAATATGTTACAGAAAATTACGTAAGGTTTTTAAACAGATGGATAATGTGGCAGAGTTTATGATTTAGAAAGTTTCCATGGAGAATGGAATGAGAATGGAAGAACAGAATGGGAGAAACTCTTGGAAAGGAGCCTGGGAAAACCTAGGAGATGGACAAAAATAGATACCCAGTTATAAGGACGAGATAACACTGAGGGTGTAACAGAAAATCTGAGGTAAAGGGATGACTGTGCCCCAGGATCCCAGATGACACAGTCACTTACTGTGAACTTCCTCAACATGCTTCTGAGGCTATTAATAGTTTCTTTGCCTTAATTAGAACTAGTTTATGAAGAGGCATGTGGCAAAATTTGCAGCTGGAAGAAGACAGTACACACAGTTCTAACAAGACCGTCTTGGTAAGGGCAAAGAAAGCAGGCAGGGATGACAAATTTTATCATTAAACCGAAAAGGAATGAAAGGGGGCCCGGATGTAAGGGTGAGGAACGAGGTTTCTTGGGAGCTGCGCTGAGTGTTAAGCATTGTGGGGCTTTCAGGTAAAGGGCTAGTGGACGTGGAGCCCCAGGGAAAAGTGTGGATTGGAGGCAACGTGTCACTAAATGCAAAAGAGTAAAACTTCAAGAAGAAAGAGGCAGCACTTTCTCATGGGTTAGAAAGGTTAAATAAGAGGAATGCTGAAAACACGGCACTGATTTGGCAATTAGGAGGTAGTTGGTGACCTTCGCAAATGCTGTTTTGATAAAATGACGAGGTAGAAGACTGAATTGAGTGACGGGATGTGAAAGTGTGAGTTAGTAGATGCATTCAAGTAGTTTGCCAATGAATACATGGAAAATAGCTTTATATCTTCTTGCCCAAAGAAGGAGAGTTTGCAGATATTTCGAAAACTTTCTATTAGGCTTGGGAAACTCAAGAGAGTTAATATGCCAATTAAAAAATAATAATAAATGAATAGACAGTCTGGTTCCACATGTAAGGAGATTGGAAGTTGCCACTTCATCCTAACAACAAATAAAAAGCCAAACTGACTGAAAAATGAGCAACTTCTCTTTCATCCATAAGACAAAGGAAGGACACAAGGCAAGCCACAGCCCCTGGGATTGGCGAGACAGACACGCAAATACAGAAAAGTTATAGCTTACCAGAGCAGACTCGTGAGCTGAAACGCTGTGGAAACCAGCGCTGGGGCAGGAAAACCTGAACTGTCATTGAAGAGTTGCTGGAGGCTCAGGGTGGGCAACTCTGAGAGTTTAAAACTCCAGGCTGTCCCAGTCACAGCAATGCCCCCCGTATTGTGAGATTTACCTCCAGGAGCTCAACCAGGGTCACACAGTGAATATCAGAGAAGAATCCCCTCGTGCTTCCAGCAGGAGGAGGAGAAAGGGAACCACCTTGAAATAGCCAGAGCTCTCAGTTCTTCCTAACAAGACCTGTGCTCAGGGGAAACGAGTTACCTAGATCCTCTCAGGGGAAACTAGTTAACCAGAGTCCAACCTCCTCGTGTATTTTCAGAACCTAACTGACATAAGGAAGGGAAATACTCAACTTTAGCCAGCTCTAGCCATCTTGTCCCACCTAAGAGGGCAGAAAAAACCGAGAAACAATTGTGAAGTTTGTAAACCAGAGGTAGAGGCCAATTAAAAGGCTGTGACTGTATCACAGACCTAAAGAAGCCTTCACATCCCACCACCGCCTTACGAAAGGCTCTTTTGTAGAAGTTCCTTTCATCCAGTGTATCATATCTGGCTACCAAGAAAAAAATTGCAAGGCATACAAAATACAACCTCCCCCACCAAAAATTAAAAGAAAATTTTAAAAGACAGAGCAAGCATTAGAACCAGACTTGGCAGGGATTTTGGAATTATCAGCCCAGGAATATTAAACAACTATGACTAGTTTGCTAAGGGGTTTAATGGATAAGGTAGACAGCATGAAAGGGCACATGGACAACGTGAGCAGAGAGATGGAAATCCCCAAAAACCACCTCCCCCAAATGCTAGAGATAAAAACATGGTAACAGAAGTGAAAAATGCCTCTAATGGATTCACTAGTAGACTGGACACAAATGAGGAAGGTCTCTGAGTCAGAGAACATATCCATAGAATCCTTAAAAACCAAAAAGCAAAGAGAACAGAGGCTGAAAGAAAGTACAATATTCAAAGACTGTGGGACAACTACAAAAGATGTAACATGCATGTGATGGAAATGCCAGGGGAAAGGAAAGGGAAAATGGAACAGAAGAAATGGTTGAAGCAATGATGACTGAGAATTTCCCTCAAAATACTGTCAGACACCAAATCCCCATAACACCAGGTAGGATCAATACAAAAACACCACACTTAGGCATCTCATCTTCAAACTACAGGAAATCAAAGAGAAAGAAAAAATTCTGAAAGAAGCTGGGGTTTGGTGAGGGGTAGGAGATACCTTACCTAGGGAGGAACAAAGAATCTGACTTCTCAGAAACCATGCAAGCAAGAAGAGAGCAGAGTGAAATACTTAAAAGTAGTGAGAGCAAAAAAATATATCCCACTAACCTGGAATTGTGTACCCTGTGAAATTATCCTTCAAAAGTAAAGGAGAAATAAAGACTTTCTCAGACAAACAGAAAACGGGCTTTTTTTCAGTCAGCAGACTCACCTTGCAAGAAATGTTAAAAGAAGTTCTTTAGTAAGAAATAAAATAATAAAAATAAGAAACTTACATCTTTATAAAGATCATTGAAGAAGGAATAAGTAAAGGTAAAATAAAAATTTGTATTTTTGTCTTTCTTAATTGATCTTACAGGCCATTCTTTTGAATGATAAAATAAAATTAAAATTAAAAATTTGTTTAAAATAATAAATAGCACATTTTTATTATGAATGCTTATGTGTATATACATATGTGTGTATATATATATACATGCTTACATATAAGTGAAATGAATGACAACAATGACACAAGAGATAGGAAGAAAGAAAGTAGGATTATTTTGTAATCATAAGGTACTCACACTACCCATGAAGTAGTATAGTGTTACTTAAAAGTGAACTTAGATTACTTGTAAATATATACTGCAAATTCAAGGGCAAACACTAAAAAAAGTAAAAAAAAAAAAAAGAAGTAAAACTGATATGCTTAAAAAAGAAAGAAATGAAATCATATTAAATGTTCAATTAAAACCACGAAAGGAAGAAAAAGAGTGGAAGACAAAAATAACAACCAAAACCAAAGGCAACAAATAGAAAACAGTAACAAATATGGTGCATATTAACCAACTATATCACTAATCATTTTGAATGCCAATGGTCTAAATGCACCAATTAAAAGAGATTGTTAGAATGGGTCGAAAATACCCAACCAGATGTTGTTTACAGGAAACCCACTTTAAATATAAAAACACATATAAATTACAAGTAAATGAATGGAGAAAATATATTATACTAACACTAATCAAAGGAAAACAAGAGTAGCTACATTAACTTCAGACAGAACAGGCTTCAATGTAACAAAAATTATCAGGGATAAAGAAGGCATTACAATTCTCCAAGAAGATGCAACAATTCTTAATGTGTATATGCCTAGCAGCAGATTGTCAAACCATGAGAAGCAAAAACTGATATAACTCAAAGAGAAATAGATGCATCCACTATCATAGTTGGAGACTTCAACACTCCTCTATCAGAAATGCAGTCTCGGCAGGCAAAAAAAATCATTAAGGACATAGTTGAACTCAACATCATCAATTCATTCAACATAATTGACATTTATAGACTACTTCATCCAACAACAGCAGAATACACATTCTTCTTAAGCTCACGTAAAACAGTCACCAAAATAGCCCACATCCTGGGCTGGAAAGCACTCCTTAACAAATTTAAAATAATAGAAATTGTACTATGTCTGCTCTCAGACCACAGTGGAATTAAATAAGAAATTACTAACAAAAAAAAAAAGGAAAAATCCCCAATGAAGTGAAGATTAAACAAACTTCTAAATAACACATGGGTCAAAGGAGAAATCTCAAGAGAAATGAAATATTTTGAAAAAAATTAAAATGGAAAAACAACTCTTCAAAATGTGTAGGATATAGTAAATGCAGTGCTTAGACGGAAACTGATATCATTGAATGCATATATTAGAAAAGAAAATCTAAGATCAATAATTTAAGTTTCCACATTAGTTTCCACTGCAAACATCACCATCATTTGTATTATTAAAATATAATTTTAGAATTTATCCCCTTTTGTAGAATCTCTTTACAGACTTTCAGTATATATCAGGAAAAACGTGTAAAAACAAGATTTGAGTGACATTTGATATAGTGACAAATAAACAAATTTAGAACTACATGTTTTATTACTATGTCAAAATAAAGTAGTAACATTTAGAACTATTTTACCTGAATGCTTTTCTATTCTCTCCAAACAATTTGAAGTTTTTAATTTGCTGTACCCAAGTTTCGTCTAAAGGTAAATAATTCATCTTGGGTCAAAAAATAAATATTTTCAAATACCATGTAATGAACTTTTTTAAAGGAAGTAGATATAAGGTGTTATTTATTTTCTTCTCTGTATTTTTCCACGTTTTCCAAAATTTTTATAATAAATACAGGTAGCTTTTATATGAGAAAAGCATTTTAATGGGATAGCAAATAAAATTATACTAAGGCCTGTCTCCACCAGAACAAGTTGAGATTGATGCATACTTTAGAATTTGATGTGTATAAAAGGAGAGGAAAAAGCTACAAAACTTTCTTCCCATTTTCTTCCAGGCCCTTAACCTGAATTATATTCTGAGTTGTATTTGTGTAAATCTCACTTAACTATTAAAAACTGTAATAAGACCTGAAAGACAGGATAATCAGTCTTCCTGTGCTCTGACACCACAACAGTAAACTAAAAAGAAGAGAAACTCAGCATCCAGAAAATAATTACGGAACTGATTTCACTACAGTCTTCTTAGGTGAGCAATGGGTGACAAGAACCTGCTAAAAAGGAGTCAAACCAACTTTCCTCAAAAGTCTGAAGTCTGCTTTCACCTGAAGTTTAATAGTCATTCATTCAAAATGCATAGGAAGGTATAGCAACTGAATAAAAAATAAAAATATGCTTTCATTAATGTATAATTTTTATAAAAAAAATAAATACTACTGCTTGAGTGGAGATGATGTCCAGAATGAAAAAGCTCACTGATTAAAAAATAAATAAGTTCCCTAGAGCAAGAAAAAAGAAAAAGAAAAAAGAGAAAAAAAGAAAAGCAAATTGTTTTCTGATATGCCAACAATTAACAAGTGGAGTCCAAAATTAAAAACAAAATACCATTTGCATTAGCACCCAAATACTGAAGTACTTAGGCGTGAATTTACCAAAATGTATATATAAGATTTATATGAGGAAAACTACAAAATTCTGACCAATGAAATTAAAGAAGAACTGAATAAACAGAGTGAGATTTCACAGTCATGGATAAGAACATGTCTTTCAACACTGTTAAGATGTCAGTTCTTCTCAACTGAATCTCTAGATTCAGTGCAATCAAAATCAAAATCCCAGCAAGTTATCTTATGGATATAAACAAATATATCCTAAAGTTAAATGAATAAGCAAAAGATCCAGAATAGGCAACACCTTACTGAAGAAGTACAAAGTTGGAAGATTGACGCTACTTGACTTTAAGACTTACTTCAAGGCTATAGTAGTGAAGACAGTTTGATATTGGTGAAAAAATAACAGACAAATAGGTCAATGGAACAGAATAGGAAAGAGACCCCCATAAGTAGACTCAACTGATCTTTGACAAGAACCAAAGACAATACCATGGAGCTGCTTCTGCAAATGGTGCGGGAACAACTGGACACCCACATGCAAAAAATAAAATGAATCTAGACACACACCTTACACGCTTCACAAAAATTAGCACAAAGTGGGTCATAGACCTACACATAGAAGGCAAAACTATCAAACTCCAAGACAATAACATAGGAGTAATTCTAAATGATCTTGGGTATGGTGATTCTTTTTTAGAAACAACACCCAAGACACAATCCATGAAGGAAATAATTAAGCCAGGTGACATTAAAGTTAAAACATTCTGCTCTGTGAAAGACAATATCAAGAGAATTGGAAGACAAACTACACACTGGGAGAAAATATTTGCAAAAGATATATCTGGTAAAGAACTATTATTCAAAATACACAACTCTTAAAACTTAACAAAAAGGAAACAAATGACCCAATTTAAAAATGACCCAAAGACCTTAACAGACAGTTTACCAAAGAAGATAAACATATGGCAAATAAGCACATGAAAAGATGGCCCACATCATTTGCTTTGAGGGAAACACAGATTAAAACAACATTACATACTTAGTAAAACAGCCAAAATCCAGAACACTGACAACCAAACACTGGTGAGGATGTGGAGCAATAGGAACTCCCCCACCTTGCTGGAGGGAATGCAAAATGGTGCAGCCACTTTGGAAGACATTTTGGCAGTTTCTTACAAAATTAAACCTACTCTTCCCATACAATCCAGCTCATGTTCCTTAGTATTTACCCAAAGGAGCTGGAAAAAAAATATGTACACAAGGAAATCTAAACATGGATATTTACAGCAGCTTTATTCATAATTGCCAAAACAAGCAAGCAAGAATGCCCTTCAATAGGTGAAGGGATAAATAAACTGCAGTACATCCAGACAGTGGAACATTATACAGCACTAAAAACAAATGAGCTATTAAGCCATAAAAAAAGTGGAGGAAGCTTTCATTCATATTGTTAAGTAAAAGAAGCCAATCTGAAAAGGCTACATACTGTATGATTTCAACTGTATATCTGGAAAATGCAAACCATGGAGACAGTAAGATCAGCAGTTGCCCCAAGTTGGGCATGAGCGGAAGAACGAGTAGGTGAAGAATAGAGGCTTTTTAGGGGAGAGGAAATATGCTAGATGATAATGTGACAATGGCTGTACATCATTATACATTTGTACAAATCTATAGAATATATAATACTAAGAGTGAACCCAAAGGTAAACTCTGAACTTTGGGTGATTATGATGTGTCAATGTAGGTTCATGTTAAAAGTGTATTGTTCTGGTGAGTGATGTTGATAAAAGAGAAAGATGTTGCATGAGTGGAGGTGGGCAGTATATGGGAAATCTCTGTACCTCACTCTGAATTTTGTTGTAAGCAATTTTAATTGCTCTTAAAATTTAGTCCTAAAATTAAAAAAGTAAAAAAAAGTAACACTAAATAAAAGAGAACTATGATGGGCAGATGAACACGGAGAGAAAATCAAGAGTCCAGAGGTACCTACACACTGTTGGTGGGAGTATAAATATGCATGATATTTCAAGGAAGAACTTGGTATTTTTAAGAATCAAAAATGTGTTCTTACCCTATGTAGCAATGACTTAATTGATGTGGTTCTATACTAAATAATCTCCATGTTATGTAACTTCTGTTTCTCTCCTAAATATATAATCAGCTATGGCAAATGAAATATATACAAACATGTATCTATATTTATTTTTTAAATGTTGACAAACTGGAAACAACTTAAAGATGTCCGAGTATGATAATTAATAAGTATACATGAATGTGCTGCAATGATATGGGACCATTAAAATCTTTGCTTTGGGAAAATATGTAGCAACACAGAATAAATTATCAGCATATAATAAGTTTAAAAAGTAGGATATATTGATGCAAAAACAGGCATATGGACCAATGGAACAGAATAGAGAGCCCAGAAATGAACCCACAAACTTTTGGTCAACTCATCTTTGACAAAGGAGGCAAGAATATACAATGGAATAAAGACAGTCTCTTCAGCAAATGGTGTTGGGAAAACTGGACAGCAGCACATAAAGCAATGAAGCTAGAGCACTTCCTTACATCATACACAGAAATAAACTCAAAATGGATCAAAGACTTCAACATAAGGCAAGATACAATAAACCTCCTACAAGAAAATATAGGCAAAATATAATCTCATGTACATCTCAAAAATGTTCTTCTAGGGCAGTCTACCCAAGCAATAGAAATAAAAGCAAGAATAAACAAATGAGACCTAATTTAACTTACAAGCTTCTGCACAGCAAAGGAAACCATAAGTAAAACAAAACAACAACCTATGGAATGGAAGAAAATTTTTGCAAACGATGAAACAGACAAAGGCTTGATCTCTGGAATATATAAGCAGCTCATATGACTTAATAAGAGAAAAACAAACAACCCAATCCAAAAATGGGCAGAAGACCTAAACAAGCAATTCTCTGAGGAAGAAACACAAGTGATCAATAGACATATGAAAAAATGGCCAGTATCACTAATTATCAGAGAAATGCAAATCAAAACTACAATGAGGTATCACCTCACACCAGTCAGAATGGCCATCATTCAAAAATCCACAAATGACAAATGCTGGAGAGGCTGTGGAGAAAAGGGAACCCTCCTTCACTGCTGGTGTGAATGCAGTTTGGTGCAGCCACTGTGGAAGACAGTATGGAGATTCCTCAAAAGACTAGGAACAGATTTACCATATGACCCAGAAATCCTGGGCATATATCCAGAAGGAACCCTATTTCAAAAAGACATCTGCACCCAAATGTTCATAGCAGCACTATTTACAATAGCCAAGACATGGAAACAACCTAAATGTCCATCAACAGATGATTGAATAAAGAAGAGGTGGTATATTTATACACTGGAATACTATTCAGCCAGAAAAAAGAACAACATAATGCCATTTGAAGCAACATGCATGCCCCTGGAGATTGTCATTCTAAGTGAAATAAGCCAGAGAGAGAAAGACAAACACCATATGAGATCATTCATATGTGGTATCTAAAAAAAAAAAAGAACATAAATACAAAACAGAAACAGACTCATAGACATAGAAAACAAACTTGTGGTTGCCAAGGGGGAGGAGGGTGGGAAGGGACAGACTGGGAGTTCAAAATTTGTAGACACTGACAGGCATATGCAGAATAGATAAACAAGATTATACTGTATAGCACAGGGAAATATATACAAGATCTTGTGGTAGCTCACAGCAAAAAACAAAAAATGTGACAATGAATATATGTATGTTCATGTATAACTGAAAAATAGTGCTCTACACTGGAAATTGATACAACATTGTAAAATGACTATAACTCAATAAAAAATGTTTTAAAAACTAGGATATAAATTTCTTTAGAGGGTTATTTCTACAATTTTGCAAAATTGAAATACTTAGAATGATCATAACCATGTACATAATTTGTAAATACAAAAATAACTGAAAAGTAATGTATCAGAATTATGACACTGGGTCAACTTGAGGGTGGTAAGTAAATTAGATGTGCATTTTGATTTGAAAGAATTATTTTGGGTGCAGCATGGATAGAGCTTCAGGAATATGGGATTGCATCCAAAGAGAACAGTTAAGAGGAATCTAAAAAAATAAGATACAAAGTTTATTTACAAACCAGAAATAGACTCACAGACATAGAAAACAAACTGTAGTTAGGGAAAGGGGATGAGGGATAGATTAGAAATTTGGGATTCCTATATCTATAGTGATATGTATACATTGGGGTTCAGATATACATCACTATATATAAAATAGATAAACTACAAAGATACTGTATAGCAGAGGGAACTATATTCAATTTCTTGTAATGAACACAATGGAAAAGAAACTGAAAAAATTCATATGTGTGTATGTATATATATAACTGAATTGCTTTGCTGTACACCTGAAACTAACATTGTAAATCGACAATGCTTCAATAAAAAAAATTAGATTTTTTTTAAAAAGAGGCTATTACACAAATAATGAATGTTGCCGGGACTAGCCTGCTGGTAGTGACAACTGGGAAAAGTGGAAAGGCCTTCACAATATTTGAAAGTTAAATCAGTGGGGTTTGATGAAGGGTTCATGAATGAATTGAGGGTGTCGCTTATGACTCACAGGTTTCTTTCTCCCTTGAATCACAAGGACAAAAAGCCAGCAGTAATTGTGTATCATTATAGCCAACACATTTTTTTTTTCATGCTTCTTATTTAAGCCCTCAGCAATAAATGGCAATGTCTGCCATAGTCTTGTGGTTATATAACTTGAGGGGAGCACCCATTTTACCTCTGCCTGTTTCTTCTGTATTTCCTTTACTGGCTCCTCTCTTACTGCACCTATGAATGTAGTTCTTATAATCATGCTTCTAATACTCCATCTTTTTATTCTATACAATCTCTACATGTCAATGGACTAAAAAGTTTTTGACTATGTTCCACAATTAAAAATAAATTTTACATTGGAACCTAGCACACATGTATGCATTTATATATAATTGAAACAAAAATTTTTTGAAATAGTATTTACCTGAACTATGTGCAATCCTCTTTAATATTTTGTATTTTGTGCTATTTTATTTCATTTTTTACAGATGAATTTTTGGTACCTCTAAATTTATTCATGACCCACAAAGAGACCTTTGCTCATGATCTGAAATCAGTATTTGATTATTCTTAGTTGCTACAATGACTTCTGTTTTATCTACTAGCTAATTGAGCCCAAATTTGAATTCTTTGTAAAAATCTCTTTTCAAAATCTAAAACCATAAATTCTGGTTATAAGTAAAAATTAACTATTAATTCCCCTAGAAAAATTACAGACATGTCAAATTCAAGGTGACTGAAATGGAGCCTGTATTTCCCTCCAAACCTGCATCCAACTCCAGAAAGCCTCATCTTCGCAAATGCAGTGGCATCTACACATAACACATGCCAGGAACTGGTGTTCATTCTCACGCGATATTTCTCACTCTTGTCTATGTCCAACCAATGTCCGGGTCTGGTCGAGTCTATTTAATATTTCTTGAAGGCATATTCCTCTCCTGATCCCATTAATAATACCTTTGAGCCTTATAGGAGTTTCTCTGGATTACTGCTAAAAAAGGTATCTTGGCTTCTAGACTAGACCAGAGCAATCTTTTTACCATACTTACTACCATACTGGATTTTTTTGAAAAACAAAGTATTTATAGTATTTTCCATTCTTAAAAGTCTTGAGCAGTTCTACATTGCTGGTAATGCAAGTTCTGTAGTATGGGGATACTCTTCATGATCATGTGCAGATTTGCTTCTCTTTCTCAAAATATTGGCACTTACACTCTGCCCTTATTTTCTTCCTCCATCCATACAGAATTGTACAGATTTTAGTAACTCTTGCTTGAAAAGCTATTCCTCCCCAATCCTCATACACTGATCCTTCAGGTTTAGGGTAAATGCATCCCCTTCATGGAGACTTTTCTTCCCTGCAGACAGGGTGAAATATCATTCCTTAAGGCTCCATTTTGCATTTATTTCTAACGTAAAACTCATTATGTTGAGTTTCAATTGCCTATTTACTTAACCATCTCCCCTTCAGCACATATGCTCCTGGAGGGAAGGGATAGTTTCTTGTTTATCACTGAAAGTTCAGCAATAAGTCACTGGCACAAAGAGAAGAAAATAATCTTAAAAATTAGATGACTGGATGAGTTATCAAAAAAATATTTCAAGTGATGACATTCAAATTTAAGATGTAGATGAGATCAGTGCCTAATTTTCCTTCAAACTTTTCATTAAAATACTCATAAAGGAGCTATTCATTATAGGGTCTAATTGAAACCCTATTTTAGATGCCTACTGATGCAATCAAATAATTTTTAAAACACAGAAACATATACACATTAAGTATGAAAAGATAGATTAGGTATGGATAGATGGATGGATAGATAGATACAGGCATACATAATAAATATGATTAATGTATGTAAAATATAATTCAATGGTCTCATTTACAATGCATTTTTAAACAATAATAATAATAAAACATCTGGGGTCAATTCACAAAACATTATATGCATGAGAATAAAAACAGAATTTACCATAACCCCAGAGCATTTCCCAACCCGAGAGGGTGTATGGTGGAGAAAGTTCAAGGGTCCACATTAAAGATACTCTGTTCTATCTTTTCTTAAGTTTGGTTATTGTATTTCTCAGTTATAGAACTTTTATTTGGTTTTTATTATCCTTTCCAAGTATCTGCTGGAAATTTCAGTGTTGCTTGCATTTTACTGTGCATATTAAGCACAATTATTTTAATGTCTTTTTCTGACAACTCCATTATCTGGATCCCCTGTGGTTCTGTTTCAGCTATCTATTGTTTGTCATGGTTGAGAATCACACTGTTTCATCTCTTGATGTGTCTGGTTAGTTTTGATTGAGTGGTGGATATCTTATATAAAAATTATAGAAATAATTTCAGGCCCAGGATAATGTGATTTTTCCTCCACAGAGAATTGGCTTTGCCTTTGCTGGGTGCCTATAGAGACTCATTCTGAGAGAGCTACAATCCGATACAGGGACTGAGATCATCTGAAGCTGAGCTACAGTCTCTGTTAAATTATCTCTACTTGGGGCTCATCCTTATTCGTAGGGCGCAGCCCTTCTGTCTCAAATCACAGAAAGCATGGTCATTAGCATATACCCCTTGGCAGGCCCTTGACATCGACATTGACCCCTAGCCCTACAAGACTGTCAAACTGCTCCCCAAATTTTCAGATCATCAGGCCCCTTCAAAATCAACAAGTGTCTTTCTTCCAAGTAAAAGCAGACCCAAATGCTCTGCCCGTGCCCCTGCAGCTCTTGTGTCTGCTAGATCTTGTTCCAGCATTTCTTCCCAATCTTGGAATCTTCCCACACCCACCTGCAGATTAACCTACAGCAATATTAGTCTGAATCCAGATCTCTGCTTATCCCACTTTTCCCCTTGTTCTTGGGCTCAAGAATTAGTCTGCTTAGCACAAGTTAGTGGTGCTGAAGGCAGAAATCCCTGAGCTAAACTTAAATAAAAATTCCTCTGTGGAATTCCTCTAAAAATTGAGTTGACTCTGCCTTCCTTGAGAGCATCTTTCACATTTTTTATCAGGTGCTTCTCAGCTAGGGGTATGTTTTCATCTCACCCTCTCAACTTGTTGCTTTCTGGCCCACACAGACAGCATATGTTTGAAACCCAAATATATTTGTTGGGTTTTGGCCCTTGGTTACAAATTCATGGGTAAGGTGCTTTTTCTGGCCTAGAGTCTAAATAGAAATATAGAAAAGTCTTGTTCTTTTGGCAGCGATGGATCAATTCCTAGTGTTTCAAGGTTTAGTTTTCTTTCTGTACTTCCTGTATATCCAAACAAGCTCTTGTCCTGTCTCCCACCCTCCAGAATGGCCTTAGAGTCAGCTCAGGCGTTCAACAACCCAGATTTTGGTTTCACCTTTGTTTTAGATTCTTAGTGTTTTCCTTCGTTTCTTGAATGCTCAAGTGGTCATTTTAAAATATACCTGATAAACTTTATCCAGAATTTATCTATATTTCATTACAGCAGCTTTTTCAGATTAATTTGTCTGATACATGGCTAGAACCAGAAGCCTATTAAAAAGGTTTATGTGTATTATTACTTTCATAATAAGCTAGCAATGATTATGAATAGCCATGAAAACTCACAAAAAGTCACAAAAATCGTACCAGCCCCGAAATACAACAGTATGAGTTAACAAAGTTTCAAAGAGGAGTCACATTGAGAAATTATCAATGATCAATGGGTGCTTTGACTTATAAACTCAATTAACGGGGTTGAACGTGAGGCTTATCAGATTTAGATTGAACTCAACTCTCTTAAGATTCGCTACTACAGAATCTCAGAGTCTATCAATAGAGAATCAATTCAGGAACTTAGTACTCAGGCCTTACTCTGCGGGCAGCCCTCCCTAAGAGCAGTCTACTCTTCTACCCTCATCCCACACTGATTCTGACCTTTGTTAACCACCCTGTCATCAGAGGTACCTTGGACCCTCCATCCATTTGGAGAGACAGGGCCCAGGTTGTACTAAATCATCAACTAAGAAAGCCTAGGAGACCAGGGGAGTGTTCATTTCCTTCTGTTTCTCAGGAATAAAAAAGTGGGTATTGGAAGTGAAGTCTGAGAGGGTCCTGGATACAGTTTACTTTAATTGCGTTTTTACATATATCTTTTGGTCAAAAGAGAAAGCACAAGTTGCCTTTCATTATACAGGAATACATTTTCTCCACAGAGATAACCAGCCAAGGAGAAGAATGAAAATTCCCTCCTTAGCCAACAAAGCCATCTGAGGCCAATGCTGCAAGGTCCGCGGAGTCTGTTGAGGGTGTGTCCACATCTAGACTGTATAGCTTAAACCCAGGAAGAGGGCTCTGCCCATGCCCAGCAAACACTACAGTGTGTGCAGAAGAATCCATGTCTTCTCTGTTGGTAAACGTCAGTCCTACATAGGACTGTCCTACTTTTGCAACAATAAATCATTAGCAACAACAGAGAAACAAAATAAATATCCAGAAAGCGTCTACTTTGCACAGCATAAGACCAATACAGCATGTAGCTACAGTAAAATGTGAGACTGAAGATTAGATTAAGAGACAGTGGACTGAGTGGCTCCGGGTACAGAAATCAAAGGGGATCCCAATGAAAATAGAATAAGAATGAAAAAGTACCTCAGATGAAATATGAGAATTAAGTTCCCCAGGAAGAGTCCATTAAAGGGAGAATTAGCACTGCAGAGGCATGACTGAGTGACAAGATGAAAAAGCTTCCTACGAATCCAGGGAAAGTGAAATAGAGACGAAAGTGAAATAGATGATAAATAAGGAGGGGAGAGGAGGGGGACCCAACCCATGAATTACAGGTGCTGCCGAGGAAGAAATGAGAACAAACAAATGAAGCAAGAGGAATGATAATAAGCAAAATCATTGTAATAAAACCTGTTCCTGTGCAAGAAAATCTGTCTGTAGATCTTTCTGCTCAGAATGTTACGGGAAAAGAAACAGAATTAACCCATGCCTACGTTTATATAGAAATAGATATGCTTTCTTTTTAACTTAAACCACCAGCACATTTTAGATAGATAGGTAGATAGATAGATAGATAGACAGACAGACAGACAGACAGATAGGATTCTCTCTCATAGAAGAAGTCATAGTTCATTAATAAGAAAAACTAAAAGAAAATAAAGGCCTGAGCTAAGGTGTATATTCAGTGATGTGGCTCATCATTTTCTAAGCACTTTACATATACTCTGAATCCTTACTAAGATTACAAAATAAGAAACCCAATCAAAAGCTAGGATGAAGCCCTAAATAGACATTTCTCCAAAGAAGACATCCAGATGGCCAACAGGCACATAAAAAGATGTTCAGTATCCCTAATCATCAGAGAAGTGTGAATCAAAACTGCAATGGAGTATCACCTCACACCAGTCATAATGGCCATTACTAAAAAGTCTACAAATAATAAATGCTGGAAAAGGTGTGGAGAAAAAGGAATCCTCCTGCACTGTTGGAAGAAATGTAAATTGATGCAGCCACTATGGAAAACAATATGGAGAGTTCCTTAAAAAACTAAAAATAGAGTTACCATATGATCCAACAATCCTACCACTGGGCATATATCTGGAGAAAACTTAAATTTGTAAAGATATATACACCTCAATGTTCATAGCAACACTATTTACAATAGCCAAGACATGGAAACAACCTAAATGTTCATCGACAGATTCGATAAAGAAGTTGTGGTGTATTTATATGACGGAATACTACTCAGCCAAAAAAATGAAACATGTCATCTGCAGCAACATGGATAGACCTAGAGATTACCCTACTAAGTGAACTAAGTCAGACAGAGAAAGACAAACATCATATGATATCACTTATATGTAGAATCCAAAAAGTTACACAAATGAACTTATTTGCAAAACAGAAACAGACTCACAGACAGAGATAATAAACTGACGGTTACCAGGGGGGAAACTGGGAGGAGGGATAAATTAGGATTTGGGGATTAGCAGATACAAACTACTACATATAAAATAGGTAAACAACAAGGTCCTACCATATAGCACAGGGAAGTATACTCAATATCTTGTAATAACCTACAATAAAAAAGAATATGAAAAAGAATACATATACATGTATATGTATGACTGAATCACTATGCTGTACACCAGAAACACAACACTGTAAGTCAACTATATTCCAGGTAAAAAAGATCACGTACAGTCTTCATTCTTACAAGCACCCAGTGATGGAGGCATCGCCATCCCCTGTTCCATGTAGAGTGGATTAGCTGATTACCCTTCTTCATACAACCAGGAACTGGCCAAGCCAGAATTTGCAACTGAGTAGGATGTTTCCAGAAACTGTGCCCTTAACCACTGTGGCATTTCATCTACAATAATTTAAAATATCTTCAGATGTATTTAAAGCAAAGAAGTTACGATAAGATATTAAAACAAGCATTTTTGAATAAAAAGTAATTATAAAACTGCTTTTAATTTCCTAACAATGAACTGACTCTCACATTGAGATATAAACTATATAACGGTGTATTTCCATTTTAGTCAGGAGCCTTTTGGCTTACAGTAACAGAAATCTAACTCAACATATGAAATTTATTGTTGCAAAGTACAACTGATGTGACTGGTTCCGGATGTGACAGAATCCATGGTTCCAAAGCAGCCCTGGGACACGCTGGCCGTCCATCTCTCACCGTCAGATTCCAGTGTTGATTTCATTCCCTGCAAGGCTCTCTCCACGTGGTGGCCACAATGTAAACAAGCCACAGCTAAGGATTTAAAAATTCTAAGTAATGAGTGATTCTGAGTAATGAGAGATAGAAAGGACTCTGATTGGCCCAACTATGGCTACAAATCCTATTCTGAACCAATCGCTGCGGCCAGGTGTGTGGGACTCACAGAGCAAAGATGGAGCAGCCCCACAGGAGAAGTGCTGACAGAGGGAGAGATGATGCTAACTGCAATATATAAAACAGATCAACAACAAGATCCTACTGTAGAGCACAGGGGAACTACGTTCAACATCTTGTAATAGCCTATAATGAAAAAGAATATGAAAAGGAACATATACATCTGTATAACTGAATCACTATGTTGTACACCAGAAACTAACACAGCATTGTAAATCGACTGTAATCCATTTTTTTTAAAAGGGCGAAGTGAAGAGCAAGCACAAATGGTAACAGACGTCCGCTACCACCGCTCACAAGAGGACCACTGTGATATAAAAACACTTAAACAAAAGTGACGCTCAACGTTTATAAAGAAAGTAAAGTACAATTGGAGTATTACATCAGCAAAGAATCCAAACAAAAGCGTGAGTGCAACAAACATCTATACTGATGGAAGTTAAATGCATCATGAAAACCGAACATGTATGGGCCTCTATCAATTGAATAATGTAGCAAAAACACAGAGATAGAAAACCGTTAGAAAACAATAACAGATCTGAGAGAAATGCAATTAAGGTATGAAAACCCAAAACACAGTAATCACTCTATGACAGGTCAGTAGAAATAGGAAGACAAGGAAGACTGTATAACAGAACAAATACGGAAAAACATTGATATATATTTTGAGTTTCCCAAATAGGAAACATAACTTTAATTTTCTGCAAAACCTTTTCAGAAATTGGCTATAAACTGAAACACAAATTTAAAAAGTCTCAAATTCCCAAAACAGATATTTTACTGTTCAGAATTAGACATGAACGACAAACACCTGCAGGTAAAAAAATCCAAACACTTGAAAATCTAAAAATCCTCCTGAATTAAAGGGCTGAATAACAAGATGCCTTTTAACTCTGTTTCTAGGATTTGATGAATTGAAAAATAGTTAAAGGAGGATGTTAATTTAATAAGCGCATCATTTTAAAATTAAGTAAAAGCATTGTTCATTCATGTTTAAAATTAATGACCAGTTTAGTAGATAAAAATGTTGAACACATATTTAGAGCTTAATAAAATCTACTTTAACTTAGTTGTGTATTTTTTAAAGCCCCAAATTGTTTTCTTCTGTATATCTTCCAATACACAAAATAACCTATTTCTTCATGTTTTACCCTTTCCAAAAAAAAACTGATGGTAATTAGAAGGTATCACACAGGATGAAAAAGGTGAATAAAGTCGATTAAAAGGATGCAGCCAAGACGACTGTATTCTGGTTGAATATGATATTAATGGTTAACTCACATGAAGATTAAAGAAAAATTATCTAAAGTTCTCGCCAACTTTAACACATTTATCTTTATTCTTAGATACTGACGCTGTTTTTCTCTCAGACATCTCTAAATTTCTGAATACAATTAATTTCCCAAATGAACTTGACAAACGGGTCACTACTAGAGGGCAGTACAGTCTTGTTTTGTGCCCAGGACGATTGCCAGGAAAATCCGTCCCTTGCAAAACCCACGTGGGGTAACTGCATGATGCAACCTTCCGCTTTCTTTCCTTTTCCTTTTACCACAAGTAGTGAAGGCTGAGAAGTCTGTCTGATTCCAATACTTGAATTTTAAACAAGCCCAACCACGTGATTCATCTTAATCCATAAACACCGATTAGGAAGCCAACCTTTGTCATTAGGTTAGAAATCGGTTAAAGTGGTCTCTTCCTTTGAAGTCTCAGATATTAACGCTCTTCCACTAAAACTCTCCATGCAAATTGTCTTCGGACTTTTTAAAACACGGTCATTCTAAATGTAATTACACCATTGTCTCATTTAAGATGTCATGACAAATATTTACTATAAAATCACGTACATGTAATGATTCACTGGAAAGAAATAGCCAGAATAGAATTTTGGTGCCCTGAGAAATATATGTTAAGAATGATGGAGTTGCCTGGCAACACACCAAAAAGTAGATGAGAAACTTTGTATACCGTGTAGCTGTTTTTTCTTCTTCTTTTCTTTTCTTTCTTTCTTTTTTTTTTTTTTCCAATGTTATTCCTGTCGTGTAGCGTATTAGATCAGCGTGGCTTGTGAACAGGATTTTAACAGTCAGGAGATGTGACTGTGTTTAAGATTCCTTTTTCCAGTCACTAGTTCATTGTCAGCGGCAGCTACAGAGCAGCTTCACGCGCATTCAGAGACCGCCAGGAGATTAGCTCTGCATGACTGAGTCAGCGCTGGGGCCCAGCGAGCCAGGCTCACCCACTTCCTTCAGCAACTGTTTATTCCTTGTTGGGATAACAATCTGAAGTATCATAATTCTGGTGTTAAAAAAAAAAAAAAGGTCATGTCATTATAGCCCCTGTGAACACATAGCCGCCCCTAAGAGGGTGGCCCATACTGCAGACTTTACTCAGTTTCAATGTAACTTGCTGAGCTTTTCTTGGCTTCCTGTCACCTTCCAAATCCTGGATGGCTGTTGATAGCCGACTTAGTGTCCTCTCACCTCCCGAACTGTATGAGGCAGCGAAGTACAATGTCAGCAAAACCGATTCTGGGAAATTGAACGTTTGAAACTCACAATGGCTAAAATTAAAGTGATCTTTAAAATGAAAGCAAGTGTTTTTGTTTCTATGGTTTTCAAAAATGGGGGGAAAAAAAAGGCCTGGGCATTAAGATTTTCCTGTCTGCACTAATTAGGCAGGAGGCTGCATCCCAAAGTGAGTGGACACTCTTCCCACCGGCTGCACCGTGTGCCCGTCCTGTCCCCGGGATCCCTGTAGCCCACCACCCAAGTCAGGTTTCATTTCTGTTCTTTCCATCACAGGGCAATATAAAATATTCCTAGACCCAGTCCTCTAGGTTAGGCACTGTTTCCTAATTAAAGTCTAAGCTGTGTATCTAAATAATGCTTTTGTATATTCTTTTCATCGTTACCACACACTACACATGCATAAGCAAGCCTGCAGACAGCCTCTTTGTTTTTTTTCTTTTTTTTTGATACATTTCCAGACCATATATCAAAACATAATATATAATCTCAAAATATTGTACACCTCCGCATGCACACACCATTCTCACACAGCTTCGAGTTTAGGCAAATTATCCTTAACTGAATGCAAAGGTATAACCTATTCAGAATTTAAGCGTTCTCTGGGGGAACTTCTAGGTATTTTAATAAAGGCAGGATTCCTGTTTAATGTTCCTCAGTGTATATTATATATACGTGACTCTTTTTAGGACTTCAACAAAATTACTAGCTATCATCTTTTAGACCCAGGAAACTAATATGAAACTGTAAACTAGAACGTGGAAAAGAAACTCAATTCAACAGAAATGTATTAAGCACTTACTCTATAGCTTGAACTTTGCCATGGTGAATACACAAGTACATGATACAGCTCTTACCCTGATCTTTGTGCTTTTAACAAGATGAAAGATACCAATTTACACATCTGTCATGAGTTTTTGGTTGAAAAATGTAAGAATATGTCAAGTAAAATCAGCTTGTAAAACTTTGCAAAGCAGGAAGAACAGAACGAACTTCTGCATAACAATATTTTTTAAATTGATCAAATTCTGTTTTACGATGGGAGACAGGCTTCCTAACTTAGGAGAATCAAGAGATGTAATATGTTGACTCTGCCTAGTCACCAGTACCAGCAAAAAAATGGAAAATCTGGTTTACTCTGAACTGTCTGCTCTGACTTGAAAATGGGTAGTGTCAGGAATAAACGTTAATTCACACGTTAGCCCAAGGAGGACAGAAAAGTAGTGCTGTTGGGATCATCTGCTGAATCTGAACTTAATAAGTGACAAAGTATCAGGAAGCTATTTTGTTGCAATCATAAGTTGTAGCAAACACCAAACTAAGAAACTGGGAGAGATGAATAAATATGCAACAATCAAAATCAGACGAGGAGACCAGGATACAACAAAGGAGTAAAATCAAAGCCAATGAGAATTTGTGTGACTTTCTAAAGAGCTAAGTCCTAATGTTTGTTTCTCGTTTTGAGGGTATCTTATTACCACTTCACTGAACCTCCAGGTGAAGTTAAATTTTGAGGAACTAAAGGGCATCACAATTCATTCAGGAAAAATATTAAATTTGTTTAAAAAAATACTAGGACTACCTAGCCACAAAAGAAAATAATTTAGAAAAATATTTTTTAAAAATAACTTAGTAAAGGAGGAATACTTCTGATATTCTTTAACATCTAAGACATGCATAGGTGATGTACAAATACCGTCAGGGATGACTTCCAAAGGTGCACTAGGGTCCTGCACAAGGACCAGTCTGAGCAGGTGACTGAGGCGAAGTCTGCCTTCAATCTGTTCTTAAAGTCATGGGGCTGTGTTGACCTGGAAGGAAAAGGTACCTTTTTAATACATATTTTGTCCAGCTGTCTAAGGAGTCAGCGGAGGCACAAGCCTTTGCTCACTCATGAGCAACTTCCTCTGTTCATTTGTGTTTGCTTGACCCTTCTTGCCCTTATGTAATAAAAAGATAGCACTTTGGATTAAGAAACATTTTTATACATACTGCAATCATTTACTATAAGAAGCGGAGGCATCAATATTTTGTAGCAATTATAAAAAAAGTATTTGTCTTTTCATGATTTGTTCCATTATTGTATTCTTTTCACAGTGAAATTATTTTTAAAAATTGTAAAGAAAAATCTTTATTTAGTTAACTCAGCTCGAACACAATAATTTATACTCTAAAAGTATATTTTATACTTGTATCTTTCAGATAATAGAGAGCTGATTCTATTTCATAGCCTTTAATAAATATGAAAATAAATACTTTGATTTTTGCCTTATTTTAAGTCAATATTTTTACTTTGTCAAAAATAAAAGCTAGTCAAACTGTAAGAATGAGGATTTTCATATTAGCTACAAAGTTTTCTTTTCTGGGTGTAATCTACACAATTCTTGGAAAAAGGAAAGAAAAATATCAATTAATGCATGCAGCTACATATCACCAGCCAGCTGATGCACTGAACACAAGACATTATGCTGAGAACTGTTCAAAACTTAAACCTTAAAGTAGCTGTAAGCCCATTAGGAGCTGACAATCTGTCACCATAAGTAAGCTCTACAAGGCAACTGTGTGACAAGACTTGCAAACAGATATTCACTTTCCAAAAACATAACCCCAATTATAAGATTTTAGAGCTCTGCCAAGAATGTAAAGATTCTAGGAATAAGAAGATGGAGATTTGATTGAGAAAAAGGGAAAAGAAATGGTACAGGTAGTCTGCAGCAGGTGAGGGTAGACGATCATGAGTTGGGATTCTTAAAGAGAGAAGAGAAAATAAAAGATGAAGAAATAGAGAAAATTCATCTTCACCTACACCCAAAAGAAAAATTGTCCTCTTTCTCACCTGATTGTCATTTCTACTTAATTGTGTTCTGTCTCTAATCATTCCGCTCCACCAACACCTGTGAGAGGAAGGCTCCACAGATGAGACCAGTTCCACCCCGATCACTTACTAGGCTTTGATTGATGCTCTCACACAACCACTGCCAACACTTCGGGACTCACTCCTGTACCTCTTGTCTCTCTGGGAGCGGGAACTATTGGTAGGATAATCTCTTGCTTGGTGTTACTTCCTGACTCCTATCTTGGTCATTCCAGACTTCAGATGCCTTTCCTCAGAGGGGAGGGTCAGAAAGTCCACATAAGATGGTTCAGGAAGCAATGAGAACTCACAGTGACCAAACTCCCACGTGCTGAGATCTCTAGATTTCCTGTTTGTCAGAGCCTTCTGTCTTGGCTCAGAACCCTTCCCACCATTCCCATGGCCATTTGAGCCTGTTACAATATTGCACAACGCAGTCCCTGCTACATTACAACGTGCATGTTTTGCAGCTTCCTTTAAAACAAGGAAAACATACATAAAGATGCAAGGAGAAAATGAACACGATATTGAAGACTTATGAAAAATAGAGACACCTTGATCACCTAACTCCAATAAAGAAAAGAGACAGTGTATCAGTGTCACTATGCTTACTCATAAAAGGAATAATCAACTAAATGGACAACTGGCATTTGAAGTATGTGGAAAGTGTGGAAGTGTCATTTGAATCTGGTCAAACAGAAATTAGTGGATTCAATTACAGAATGTACATCATCTGTAGGCTGTGCTTTCAGTAGATCAGCTACGTAATGGGGTGTTTCATGGACAGGTATTTGCTGTCTGATACGTGTAAAGATCTGCTGTTATTTCAAATTGGAGATTAGGCTTTATAGATCTATAACAATTGTAGAGGCCAATAAAACAATATTAAAAAGTGAAGTGAGACTTGTAACAGATCTTCGAGTGTATAAGATTCTTAGAGCTTTTAGTCGCCATCTCCATCTTAACAGACCATAACTCAGGTAGTTTATTCACATTTTCTAGAATGAGACCCTAACAGTATCATAAGTTACCTCATACTTTTCCCTTCCTTTAGGTTTCCAAATGCTCAAAACCAAAACTTTTTTCTTTCCCTCGCAGAGTCCTGAGATTCCACTTGGAAATTCCTGTGAGTTTTCATCCATCATCTGAATGGAGTGTGGAAATAATTCCTTGTTTTGTCTTTGCTAAGTGCACTAATGGACTTCTGATAGACTCATAACCCTTGAAGGTAATGGTGTGAAACTGCTCCAAAACGGGCTAGAAAAATAGAGATCCCATTTCAGCCCCGACCTCTTGATGGCTGCAAATCATACACTTTCTCTACTAGAGGGTGAAACAGCCCCTCAAAGAACATTCCTTAGTTTTCAGTCAAAAGAAGATACATATTTTGAATTTCATATTTTAAAAAGCCTTTTCAGCCAAATAAATACTTTCTATGCAAAACTATTCAAATCTAAATATTAGGTGATAATAAATAAATTAGAGTTTTTATCCCAATCATAAAATGTCCAGATATTGTTTATAATAGCAACAGTTTACCTAACATATACATACAGACACATACACACACACAAATTTCACTAAGCATCATGTAATGTATTTTACTCACATTGCAGTGAGTAAATGAGCTGCACTGCGCCACCCCAAATACGCTAGCAAAGTTGGTGTCTTCATTGTATCTCTATTTTAGTTACTGTATGAAATTAGGAAGCTGGAGTATCTCACTCCAGGTAGAGTCTGAGTGTGTGCTCCATCTTGATGAAATCTTCTTTTGAATTTCATGATACTTTGTATCACATTTCTTTGCTTTCATTGTAGTTTTAGTTTACTTGAAGGAAATCCAGTCACTAGCATGGACCTATTCCTTATGGAACAATAAATTGCCTTTTTTTAATTACAAAATTCTTCAGTTTATGAGTGTTGAATCATTTTTCCTTCATGAGAGGTTAGCCGAAGAGAATTTATATGGCGAACTCCACAGTGTCTTGTTTTCTGCATATCCAGAGAAAAGCTGATTTCTTTCTCACCCTAGCAATGGTAATTTAATGCTTTATTCTCAAATTACTGTATCCAATCACTGCTATATTTCTTCTTGTTTTCAAAAAGTTACATTTTGTTTT
Organism: Vicugna pacos; assembly: GCF_048564905.1. Classification (NCBI taxonomy): domain Eukaryota; kingdom Metazoa; phylum Chordata; class Mammalia; order Artiodactyla; family Camelidae; genus Vicugna; species Vicugna pacos. Next base: position 4,740,563 of record NC_132994.1, on the reverse strand, counting down.
TAATTATTTGTTTGCTAAGGGTTATGCAGGGAGTTATAATATCTGTGATCAAACTGCTTTTTCACTCTCTCATGAGGTATAGTGAGAGAATATGTGGCATCTATCAAAAAAGTGCAGACTAGCAGAAGAACACAACAGATAGTATTTCTTTATGAGCCAAAATGATTCCAAGTGAGCGGGGATGTTACAGTACATCTCTGTTTTCACAGAGCCACTCTCACTTATCCTCGTAACACTACACACAGATGTAGGAAACAAACTGAGAGTTACCAGCGAGGAAAGGGGAAAGAGGGATAAATTAGGAGTTTGGGATTAGCAGATACACACTAGTGCCTATAAGGAAGATAAACAATAAGGACCTACTGTAGAGCACAGGGAACTATATTCAATAACTTGTAATAACCTATAATGAAAAAGAATATGACTGAATATATATGACTGAATCAGTATGCTATACGCTGGAAACTAACACGGCATTGTAAATTCTATACTCCAATAAAAATAAATAAATAAATAAATAAATAAAACTATAAAGGCATTGAAAAATGGCTGAAATAAATAATAATAAAAGATGACTGGTTAAAAAAAAAAGCCCTTTGATGAAACAAAATCTTCTGCTGTGACTTAAAAAAACAACAGAAAGAAGAAAGAATGAATTAAAAATGGGAGAGGAAGGAGTGAATAAGTCTACAGAAGAATCAGTGAAAGAAAAAAAGACTCTAAAGAATGAAATAATGCCATTGGCAGCAACATGGGTGGGCCTAGAGATTATCTTACTAAGTGAAGTAAATCAGGCAGAGAAGACCAATACCATATAATATAACTTATATGTGGAATCCAGAAAAAAAGATACAAATGAACTAATTTCAAAACAGGAAGAGACTCACATAGAAAACTAACTTATGGTGATGAAGGTGGGGGGGATAAATTAGGAGTATGAGATTAGCAGCTATAAACTACCATATATAAAACAGGTAGACAACAAGGTCCTACTGTACAGCACAGGAAACTACGTTCAATAGTTTGTAATGACCTATAATGAAAAAATATATATAAAAGAATATATACATATTTATAAAATAATATATGTATATATATAAATATATAACTGAATCACTTTGCTCTACACTTAGAATCTGATATTGTAAATCAATTATACTTCAATTAAAAAAAGATAAAGACTCTGGAAAGTATAAATTATTAGCAGGAGCATTCATGTGACTTTCCTGATCCCACATCAGAATCCAAAACAAAAAAGTGGAGAAAAAAGGAAGAAGTTCATGAGAGGTTTTGGGGGTGATGAAAGAGCTTTACATGAAACCTATGTTTTTCAGCTGTTAATTCTTGCTATGTCAAGAGAATACACAACTCAGATATTTGGAGCAGAAATAGGTGGAAAGTCAATTATGTAATAGCAAGTGTTACTACACATAATGGTTAAAAGGGCATGTTATTGAGGGAGACAGATATAGGTTTGAAATATTGGCAATACTATCTCTTAAATTACTTAAGTCTCCTGAATGTAGTTTTCTTACTTAAAATGGAGATGATAATACTTACTATTAATGATGTTAATGATGTTGCAGATTGAATACATAGAAAATGCCAGGCAAATTATAGCACAAAGGAGTAACAAAGGGCAGCTAACCTCCCTCACCGTCTTGCGCTCCGTGACACAGCGGACCCATCCTTTGCTCAGCGCTTGTCTTCCTTGTTAGCATCTCCTGTGATAAGACATCAGCTCACATTCACTCTGCCCTCTCATGCGACTTCGGCCACTATGCAGTCACCTGCACAGAATAAACAAAAGTATGGAGTCGAGAACCTAGAGTAAGTTACTGGCCAGGTTCTCGGTCTCCTTAACCAACAGAAGTTGATAAGAAGCCAGATGAGAAATTCAGTGAAGACTCTACTGGGACTCATGCTACAGCACGAGGGAGCAAATACAAGTAGCAGATTCCCTTGCTGGCTTCCTGTGCAGTGGGGGAGCTGGCCCCTTAATTGGGGTGAAGGCGGGTCCAGGGGTTGGGCTGAACAGCTGGCTTGGGTGGGCTGCCCACCTCCTTGGCGGTGCTGTGTGTAGGGATCGCACGCAGTATCTGGCTTCTGCCCCAGGGACCCTGCTTTTGTTCCTAACACCTCAGGAGTGGCAGTTGGAGTAACCAATAATGAAAAAGAATATAAAAATGAATCTATGTATGTATATGTATGACTGAAGCATTATGCTGTACACCAGAAATTGACACAACATTGTAAATTGACTAGACTTCAATAAAAAAATAAAATGCCATGAAATGAAAAAAAAAAAAAAAAAGAAGAAGTGGCAGTTGGGTTTTTGGTCTTTTTGTATCTTATTGCTCATAATTCACCCTAACTGCACATGCATGCAGTTACTTTCAGTCCTTTATAGTTTCCCTGTATTTTGTTGTTCGGATACCAGTGCAAGCATTGCAGCCCGGGGTCCCAGGTTCTAGGTCCCCGTCTGTCTCAAGTCTAGCTGATGCACTGGAGTCATCTGTAGCTGTTAGGAATCCAGGGAGCTCTCCTAACATGACTATGTGTAATACATGAGGATGATACAAATAGGTGACTAGATGCAGTGTTGACAGTGATGCCAAGCAAGAGGCTTGAGACACTGCTGAGCGGATGACGTGGTGAAAAGTGGAGGCATAGGAGCGGAAATAAAGGCAGAACGGGGAGGAAAGTCAGAAACAGTCTGGGATCTTGGAAACAAAGCCGGCAATGAGTGTTTTATTATCATTGTTAAAACATGTAACAACACAGCAATTACAAAATCATATATAACACCACTCCCTCCAAAAATGGATATTGTTTCCTGTGGAGGATTATTAGAAAAGAACATGGTGGTGGATGAGGTGTAAACCAACCTCCACCATGGCTCCCGGGCCAGAAGCTGAAACACATGCGTGAATGAACTATTTCTACTCCAAAAACAAGGTCGTCCATAGCTACTGTTATCACACACCAAGGCATAAAAAAAAAAAAAGAAAAAAAGAAAAACAAGAAAGGGCAGAGATGACAAATGGATACAAGCGAATGCATTTTAAGTGATAATTCTAAAAGGGAAAGAGAGTCAAAACATCAGAATTCAGCTTTAACACTCAAGTGGTCACTTGTGAGGCTGAGTGGCCCAGTATTTCTATAATATTTAAGATAAAGATTAATTTTTATCTCAGTGACACAACCAAGCAACTCCTTCTGCTGCTTTAGCCTCTGCATAATTGTGAAGTAGACTAGAGAGTGTCCTCTCAGATTTTTATGCTTCACATTTTTCTGAGTAATCAGTTCTCATTTTTACCTGTTTGGTCTTGTGGTCAATAAATAAGTTCCTGAAAACCACCTAAAATGTCACCCCTTAAGCAGATTTGAGTTAAGGAAGAGAACTCAGAGTCTGTCTGAGGTCAAGTCCCTAGAAACTAAAAATAGACTTACCATATGATCCAGCAGTCCCATGCCTGGGCATATATCTAGAGGGAAATCTAATTTGAAAAAAATACATACACCCCAATGTTCATAACAGCATTATTTACAATAGCCAAGACATGGAAGCAACCTAAATGTCCATGGACAGATGACTAGATAAAGAATGTGTAGTATTTATACAATGGAATACTACTCAGCCAAAAAAAATGAAATAGTGCCACTTGCAGCAGCATGGATGGATCTGGAGATCATCATTCTAAGTGAAGTAAGCCAGAAAGAGAAAGACAAATATCATATAATATCTACTTACATGTGGAATTAAAAAAAAAAAGACATAAATGAACTTCTTTACAAAACAGAAACAGACTCACAGGCATTGAAAACAAACTTACGGCTACCAGGGGAGGAAGGGGGTGGGAAGGGATAAATTGGGAGTTTGGGATTTGCAGATACGAACTATTGTATCTTAAACAGATAAATCCCTACAACAAGGTCCTAATGCAGAGCACAGGGAACTATAGTCAATATCTTGTAGTAACCTATAGTGAAAAAGAATATGAAAAGGGATATGTGTGTGTGTATGCCTGAAGCATGACGCTGTGCACCAGAAACTGACACGGCATTGTAAACTATACTTCAGTTAAAAAAAATTTATTGAGACAGAGAAAAAGAAAAAAATCACTAAAAACAAGATGATTCATTACAGGTGAGAGCAGGTAATCCACTACATTAAAATCATCCTATGCTGAACTTCTACAACATATTATGATAAATAATATTTAGCTTATCAACAGTGTAGCATTATTTATTAAATTGCTTAAATTTGAAAAAAAAAAAAGACTAAGATTGAGATTCTTAGACCTAAGATTGTCAAGGGCATGTCCTCCGGAGAAGCCTTTGAGGCTGTGAATAGAGCTGCTCCAGGGAAGGGGAGACGTGAGGGAAGGTTGATTTGAGGGGAAGTGACTCAGCCTGGTCCCATCAGGCTCTAAAGCACGCATTTCACTGCGGTCTGTCTCCCGGAGGCAAGGGCCCTTGCAGTCCAACATAGTCAGGCCTCCTCTGGCCCCCCAGTGAGTGAGGCAGCTCCGAAAGTCAAAGGATCAGCACTGCAGGAAGGTTGGAGAAAGCTGAGTCCTTGGCCACCCCTGCTGCTGTGGGGAAAAGAGGTTCCCCAAGAATCTGGGGGAGGCACCTCTGGGGTCAGCTAGACCCCTTATCAAAATCACCTAAAAAATTATCCAAAAAGATTCTTACAAAAATCTCTAAGAAGTTACATTGAGATGAGTTTTGAGTGACTGGGGAAGTGGGGGCAGGCATGGGAGAGAGAGAAGAAGCATCATTCTGCCCTCCCTGAAGGCATTTTTCCAAGTTTGGACCCTGATCCCTCAATAATATGACTTAACCGTGTTGGGTAAGCACGGAGTGGTCCGAACAAAGGGGAGGAGTCGAGCCTACGGACCCATCTGTTGGAGTATTTCTCAGTATAGATCTGCACGTAGGTACTGATATTCTATCTTATAATAATACAGATGTTATTCATAAATCCTCTAATGACCCTGAGAAATAAGTGAAGAAGGATTAATGATCTTTTTATAAACAGGAAAACCAAGACCCGGAAAAACCTCACACTGGTGCTGTTCACGCAATTCTTAAGTGGTGTTTCCAAAACCCAAATCCACTGTATCTAAGCAGGTTTCAACTTCCCAAACTACGTTTTTTAAAAAAAAAAAAAAAGAAAGAAAGAAAAGAAAATCTGTTGTCTAAACAGATCAAAGTCCATCATTCCAGATAACACTTTGCAATAACCCTGGTGAACTGAAAAGGGAAAGCATCTAGCATCAAAGGAAATAGGCTTCTGGAAAATAACGCTAAGTCACAGGGGTCTGTATATTTTTCTAAATTGAAGCAAATAAAACAACAAACAAACAAAAAATTTAAGATCTGTCTTTGTCACTTATTATCTCTATGAACGCAGACCATACCTGCTGAACTTCAGTTTTTTCCGCTGAAAAATTACAGGTCGAAATATTACCTTTGCTTCAAGATGGGTTGGGCTCTCTCTACAAAAGATACACTATTTGAATACCGTCAAATACCAGAAGGTGTTATTATTATCAGCAGCATCGTATGGAAAAGACCACATGGTCTCTTTTCAGGGACAGTCATTTCCACGTGACCATTACACCAAGTCTGTACAGCTTCCATCATTCAGAAGGCTTTAAGGTTCCAAAATAATAGGACTCCAGAACCTAGGTTTATGGTCCAGACCTAGCTTTACTATCTGTCCATCCGAATGACCGCAAACTTGATTCTTTTTGCTCCTGCGGCTTAGTGTCATCTTAATTCCAGACACCCCCCGGGGCCCAGAGCTTGTGTGGGTCTTTCTGGATGAATCGTCCTCACTTCTTTTGGGGTGATTGTGCCATCTCCTACCTAAGCAGCATAGCTTGGGGATGCCATTTAACTCTATTTTTCTGACGAAAATCTTCATGTTCTGTCTCGATTTCCTGTGACTGCAATTAAAACTGCAAATAGAATTCATAGTCATAGTTTGGGGTCATAAAATATGCATACCTAGAAGAATTTCCTTCGAAGAGAAGAGAATAAATTCTGAGGTTTTAAAATGAATAAAACTACCATGATTACAATGCACGCCTAGTATAAATCCCCTCCTGACAAGGACATACAGATTTCAAAACCTAGATTAGACAGTACGAGTCCCTGTTTAATCGCTCCATCAGAAGATTAAGTACGATTAATCTTGTAACTGAAAAATTGTACCTTTTGACTATCCACTTCCAGTCTCCCCTGCCCCTCCTGTCCAACTCTGGGAACCACAAATCTGATCTCTTTTCTTAAGCATTTGTTTGTTTAAGTATAAATGACCTATAACATTGTGTGGGTTCCTATTTCATAAGATAGCAATTCTATATTTTCAAATGTTACAAAATGATCACCATAATAAGTCCAGTTACCATCAGTCACCATACAGAGATATGACATTATTATTAACTATATTCCCCATGCTGGACAAATAGTCACATTCATAAGCTATTTGAATTTCAAACACAGTTATCTATTAAAAAGTAATCTAAAGCAACCATATCTCAATTATTTTATCAAAGTAAAACATATGTTTTGGCTTAAATAAACTAACAAGAGCATAAAGAAGACAGGCCTGCTCTATAGCACAGGGAACAAAAAAAGTGACAAAGGCAGTCAGACACCCGAAAATAATACAGTTGGTAGTAAAAGAAAACATTTCTCTCTCTCTCTCTCTCTCTCTCTCACACACACACACACACACACACAGAGCAACTGACACTTGAAGAACCCATAATTTCCCTTTTGTTTCCCTATTTGTCTGAATTGGACCCAGGAGGAGGTGGCTGTGTGATAATGCAAATGATCCAAGATAGTCTAAGTGCCTGACATCTTAAATTTTGCGGTTATGATTCAAACTGAAGTACAACATATAATTCAGAAAGAAAGCAAGAAAGCAAGAAAGCAAGAAAGGAAGAAGGAAAGAAGGAAAGAAAGAAAGAAAGAAAGAAAGAAAGAAAGAAAGAAAGAAAGAAAGAAAGAAAGAAAGAAAGAAAGAAAGAAAGAAAGAAAGAAAGAAAGAAAAAGGAAGGAAGGAAGGAAGGAAGGAAGGAAGGAAGGAAGGAAGGAAGATCTTTCAATGAGTGCAAATAATCATTTTGCACAACACTTTAGTTGCCTGGATTCTGAATGGAGTAATGCCAAATATTGCAACAAAGAGACTAATTCTGTGGAAGATAATTGTTCTCCAGTGATTTTAAGATATTTAAAGGTTGAGGCTACATTTTCAAAGAACTGGCTCTTCTAAATCAAGCATTTCTTCAAAATAAACAAACTCACAGTTCTACAATGGGAAACTTTTTTTTTTTTCTCAACTAACTCTCAGAATGTAGCCTTTTTCTACCCTCCTCATCCAACCTGAGAGGGAGGATTTCAGAGCACAGTTACAATAGTTTGTTAAATCCTCAGGACAGCACAAAGGTATTCTGCTGATCTTAAAATCTCTTTTTCTGCTGCTAGCTTTCCAGACCCCCAAGCTCATCCTAGCCTGAGGGGCTACACGAGCCATGCAGCCTGAACCCGGTGCTTTGGTTTAGTTTGAAATCAGCAAGCACAAAACCACAGGAATTCGATCTGGAACTGGGCTTATACCAGTGGAGCAGCCTATTTTTTTTTTAAGTATCGTGTCCAACTACGAGACAGAAAAATAGCACATTAGGTCAAAGAGACAATGCTCATCTCTGTCCAATTAGTTTCAGCACAGGCTCTTCTCTACGTACGGTCACAGGCTTGGATAATTATACGTTTTGTTTTACCAACATTCTATGGTCACACTGCTGATCAAAGTCCAAACTGACTCTTAACAAGGACAATATACTGGAACTACTACTTAATGATGTAGCTGCTTCCATCATCAAGACGCATTTTAAACCTATAAAATACCTCATGAATGTTGCTAATTGGCCTGCACTCCTGAAAGGACTATCACCATGTATTTTCATGATTTCTATAAATCAGTAGGAAAAAAGTTTCAAATGAGGTAACGACAATCAAAGCCTTCAGTTGCCTGTATGAAATAACAGAGCATTCATTGTTCTTAATTAAAAGCTAAATGAATACAGCCAAGGTGGAGTGCCAAGACAAGAGATACGTTGCTTGCTCTCTGTGTCCAAGAAATTATTAACAACATCCTCCCATCATAATCTCCTTCAATGAGTGTTCATTTACTGAAGAAAGGAAAAGTAGCAGATATTGTATACCCATGGAGGTATTCCTCCCTTTACTTAAGTAAGAATAATGCCATTCAATCGAATGGTACATAAAAAATATTTTATCTCCCGGGTGCTCAGCATGGAGATACCGCTCCTCTCTGATCAGACTTCTTTTTGGAGGAAATACACTGTCATATTGATAACAAATCTATCTATACCTTATCTTCCTACTGGAGACCAATTCAAAACTCATACTCAGTAGCTTTATCTCAGTTGGCTTCTGGGCAGTACATTCTACAACATACACATTTTGGAGATTTTTGTTCCAGAAGTGTGGAATTTTTAGTTATTTCAGAACACAAAAACATAGATCACATATAAATATTTTGACCAGCGGGGAGGGGTATAGCTCAATGGTAGAGTGAGCACTTAGCATGCATAGATAAGGTCCTGGGTTCAATTCCCAGTATCTCTATTAAAAAATAAATAAATAAAAACTTAATTACCTCCTCCCTTCCCCCCAAAAAAGAATTTAAATATTTTGACAGATTGTGGCTTAGTTAACATTTGGTTCTTGAAACAACATAGAAGCTGTCTCGTATTCTGTGGTTTTGGATCAGTCATTAAGGTTTAATGTAAATCACACAGTAGGCATGGGCAGGGGTTGAACTTTTACAATTTTTCTTATTTCATTTATTGATTCCCTTCTATTCTATATTCTTCTTCAACTTCTCTGCGTGGGCCACCATTTAATCTCATGTCTGCATGTGGTTTTTCAAAGTGTATATCATTGTTTTGTGGGCTTGTGTTTTTAACTCTCATAAAGGCCTGTGCACTGTACAGCTAATTCTCTTTCTCTGCTTCTTCACTAAGCACTGTTATTTTAAGATCTGCCTTTGTTATCCAGTGGACTTCGAATAAGTTGCTTCTAAGTGCAGTATGATATGCATGCATCAAGCATGTTTTACTTATCCCTTGAAATGGAAACCCAGAGTGCTCCCAACTGCTCACTTCTTATAATAGCTTACTGCAGGGAACAGATACATACATAATCCCGTATGGAACTGTGTAAAAATGACTCCAGGGTTCATCTTCAGGAAGGTGGTTGATGACTGAGCATTAGCACACTTTTCTCAAAAATGGTTGCACCAATCTACAGTCCCACCAGAGTATTCCCAAATCCCACACAGCCACCCATGCTTTGCACTTTGGGTTGGGTTGAAAGAGGTATAGTGAAATAAGGTGGTTTTAGTTTGCATTTATATGAATGCAATAACTTTAAAATCTCTTCTTATACTCGTGAAATTGAGGGATCACATTTCTGGCATCACAAAATCATTTGCTCATTTTCAGTTTTGGATGCTTTCCTCATTTTAGTAAAGACATCACTTGTATATTCCAGATAAACAACATAACATCGTGTTGTATATAACACTAATGTTGTGTTACGACAATATCTTCTCCCATTCTACGATCTGTGGTCTCTTTCACTTCACAGAAATCCCCAATTTTTACATAATCCCAATGGTCAAATTTTTCCCTTATGATGGGTGCTTTTGAAGGTTGTTTAATATTTCCCCATACATTGGTCACTACGATATTGCACATACAGATCTTCTTTAAAATACATTATTTTCTTAATTCTTTTTTTAAAAAATTTTATTTGTTTTCCCTTAATGGAGACATTGGGGATTGAACCCAGGACCTCATACACGCCAAGAACACACTTTACCACTGAACTAAACCCCCAACCCCCAAGATCTTTAATCTCTCTAGAATTCTCCTTTCTATGAACAACTTTGCCTATAGCATACAGTGACTGCAGTTGTCTCAAAAGAATGGGTAGGTATAAAGGTTGGGAATGCAACATTAAGAAAGTATAAGAGTAAGTGATTATAACTGACAAGAAAATATATTTGTGATGGGAAAAACAAGTTGGAGAGAGAATTATTTTTAACAATTTCACCTTCTAAAGTAAGTGTATTTTCAGATTTTTGCAGATGTATTCTATAGCAAACACAAGCATAAAGACACTTGGCAAAGAACTATATATGAATTCAAACAGATTTCAACCGGTACTGTGGTGACAATATTCTATAGAAAGCTGACTCTCCATTAGAGTGACATGTTCATTTCTTGAGTGACTCAAATCCCATGCTTTCCCCCTCCACTGGGCTCCCCTCCCTCATTCCTTCTTTTAACTGAGATACACATTTAGTATGAATGAAAAATTAATAATACTATATACAATTCTTCTACAACAATTTGCTTTTGAAGCATTTCTCCTAATACTGAAATAAAATAAATTTTAAAGAAATGTTAAGTATATTAAACTGAGACAAACAGACTGCTAGATATTTCTCCAGCAGAAATGGGTTTACTTGGGACCAGCAAAGAATTGCAATTCTGTGTCTATAATGTGGTGAGCCACATGCAAGTCCCCAGCAAAAATAGAGATGAGAACCCTTTTATAGAGGGGAAAGGAAGTGGGGGTGGGGTCTCTAGCAACAAAGAGTCCATGGCTTCTCATTGGCTGAGTCCTTGCCAGGAAAGAAGAGGAGTCTTTTTCCTTCCTGTGGGCCTTGGCTATCATCAATGGGTGTGAGAATTCCCCGTTCTGGTCTCCCCACTCTAATGTACATTTCTGTTTATTCATTTTTCATGTCATTATTTAAGCCTTGAAATAATGGGTGAATATCAGTTGATCTTTCAAAAGTAATAGATTACATATTTCATCATATCAAACTTCCCACAGCGGTACTTAAAAATGGTTTCAATTGCTTCACACTAAAAGGATATATTATCAGGCAGCTATTGCTATATACACAACCACAAGATCTCGATGGTCTACAAATGCCAGCATTTTTTTCTCGTACATCTGAGGATCTGTTTTAAACTGTGATTCCTCACTGCTGATTCATCTCTCTTCTACTAAATATGTTCTCACTCAGGGGTCTGGGATGAAGAGGCAGCTAGCCTGGGGATGTTCTTCTCCTGGTAATGATGGGAAAACAAGATGCAACCCCCGCCTCATGCAGGCAAATTCCGGATTTTGCGTGCGCCATGACTGCTATAATCCATTGGTCACAGCAAGTCACATGGCCATGCCCGGAGTCAAGGGGCATATTCAGCCCACCATAAGACCAAGGAACACGTGGCCGAATCCACCATATAGCAAGACAGGAAGTGCATTCCACCCAAGGGCCATCAATATCTTCTGCACAACAATCCAAACTATTACAGGTAGTTTTTAACTGAAGTATAGCTGATGTACAATACTGCATAAGTTCCAGGTGCACAACAATGTGACTCATGATTTTTAAAGTTTATCTTCCATTTATAGTTTCTACAAAGTACTGGCTATGTTCCCTTTGTTGTACAATACATGCTTGTAGCTACTTTATTCTATAACCATTACAGATTTTTTTTTTGAAACAAGTACTCAGACACACCCTTCTTACATACATTATTAAGCACAGGAGAAAGGAGGCATATCTTTATCACTGGGAATCATATAAGGTTTGCAACATGATTCTTGGAGGCTTGGTAATTAATGCAGAAGGTTCTTGTTTTAATTTGTTCCAAATACCATAAACTGGGTGGCTTAAACAATAGAAATTCATTTTCTCAAGGTTCTGGAGGCTGGAAGTCTGAGATTATAAACCAGCTGAGTAGGGTTCTGGTGGGGGCCCTCTCCCTAGCTTGGAGATGGCCACTTTCTCACTGTGTCCTCACGTGAAGGAGAAAAAAACAAGCTCTGATCTCTTCCTTTTCTTGTAAAGACATTAATCTCATCTTGACAGCTACAAGGTCATGACCTCATCTAAACCTAATTATCTCCTCAAGGCCTGAGCTCCAAATGCCATCAAGTTGGAAATTTAGGGCTCCCATGTATGAATTGAGGTTGGGGAGCACAAAAACTTTCAGTCCGTAACAACCGATGAGAAGATTCTGAAAACACCTAACAAAACTACACATGCATCTGTCCTTTGACTCAGCAATCCCACTCCTAAGCATTTATTAAGGAACATAAACATTTAACTGTGTTTTAAAAAGCCATGACACAAGAGTATTTGCTGTGGCATTATTTGTAAGAGCAAAATATTAGAAACAATCTCAATGCTCACACGTAAGTAGCTAGTGGAATAAACTGTGATGTGACATTCATGCAACCACGTAATACGCAGATATGTGAAAAATGAATGAGGAAGTGTTCCATGAACTGGTGTAGACTGATACCCAGGACATACCATAAATTAAAAAAAAAAAAGCCAAATTCTAAAGAATTTATATAATACACTTTTGTGTAACAAAGAAGGAGACATGAGACCACATGTGAACATTTGCTTAAATTTCAAGAAGGAATGCAGGAAGGATAAGCCAGAAACTAGTGTAATTGGTTCCTTGTAGGAAGTTTGTGAGAATGAGATGGAAAAGACTGGAAAGAGAGTTGAGACAGCTTTGAGCTTTTATCTCATTACATTGTGATTTTTTTAACAATACCAAAGTTTTATATATTAAAAAATAAAATAAAATCAAGAAAATGGGGGGGGAAATCTTTAAAACTGAAGAGTCACAAAGCCAAATGAATCGAGCTGCATACCAGCTGACAACATATGCAGAAGTCATTTTGTACAGTCAGAATGTGTGCATGTAGAGCTGATTGAAGAATTCAGCAAGGTAGCAGGTTACAAGATTAACGTTCAAAAATCAGTTGCATTTCTTTACACTAATGATGAATCAACAGAAAAAGAAAGTAAAGAAACAATCCCCTTTAAAATAGCACCCAAAGTAATAAAATACCTAGGAATAAATCTAACCAAGGAGGTGAAAGAATTATATACAGAAAACTATAAACCATTGATGAAGGAAATTAAAGAAGGCTTTAAAAAATTGAAAGATATCCCATGCTCCTGGATTGGAAGAATCAATATTGTTAAAATGGTCACACTGCCCAAGGCAATCTACAGATTTAATGCAATCCCTATCAAATTACTCAGGACACATTTCACAGAACTAGAACAAATCATAATAAAATTTATATGGAACCATCAAAGACCTAGAATTGCCCAAGCATTACTGAAGAAAAAGAAAAAGGCTGGAGGAATAACTCTCCCAGACTTCAGACAATACTACAGAGCTACAGTCATCAAGACAGCATGGTATTGGTACCAAAACAGACATATAGACCAATGGAACAGAATAGAGAGCCCAGAAATGAACCCACAAACTTTTGGTCAACTAATCTTTGACAAAGGAGGCAAGAATATACAATGGAATAAAGACAGTCTCTTCAGCAAATGGTGTTGGGAAAACTGGACAGTAGCATATAAAACAATGAAGCTAGAACACTCCCTTACACCATACACAAAAATAAACTCAAAATAGATCAAAGACTTAAACATAAGACAAGATACAGTAAACCTCCTACAAGAAAGTATAGGCAAAACATTATCTGACATACATCTCAAAAATGCTCTCCTAGGGCAGTCTACCCAAGCAATAGAAATAAAAGCAAGAATAAACAAATGGGACCCAATGAAACTTACAAGCTTCTGCACAGCAAAGGAAACCATAAGTAAAACAAAACGACAACCTACGGAATGGAAGAAAATTTTTGCAAACGATGAAACTGACAAAGGCTTGATCTCTGGAATATATAAGCAGCTCATACAACTTAACAAGAAAACAAAAAACAAAAAACAAACAAACAACCCAATCCAAAAATGGGCAGAAGACCTAAACAAGCAATTCTCTGAGGAAGAAACACAAGTGATCAATAGACACATGAAAAAATGGCCAGTATCACTAATTATTAGAGAAATGCAAATCAAAACTACAATGAGGTATCACCTCACACCAGTCAGAATGGCCATCATTCAAAAATCCACAAATGACAAATGCTGGAGAGGCTGTGGGGAAAGGGGAGCCCTCCTACACTGCTGGTGGTGATGCAGTTTGGTGCAGCTACTGTGGAAAACGGTATGGAGTTTCCTCAAAAGGCTAGGAATAGACTTACCATATGACCCAGGAATCCTGCTCCTGGGCATATATCCAGAAGGAACCCTACTCCAAAAAGACACCTGCACCCCAATGTTCATAGCAACACTATTCACAATAGCCAAGATGTGGAAACAGCCTAAATGTCCATCAACAGATGATTGGATAAAGAAGAGGTGGTATATTTATACAATGGAATACTATTCAGCCATAAAAACTGACAACATAACGCCATTTGCAGCAACATGGATGTTCCTGGAGAATGTCATTCTAAGTGAAGTAAACCAGAAAGAGAAAGAAAAATACCACAAGAGATCGCTCATATGTGGAATCTAAAAACAAAGCAAAACAAAACAAACAAAACATAAATGAAAAACAGAAGCAGACTCATAGACATAGAATACAAACTTGTGGTTGCCAAGGGGGCAGGGGGTGGGAAGGGATAGATGGGGATTTCAATATGTAGAATAGATAAACGAGATTATACTGTATAGCAAGATCTTATGGTAGCTCACAGAGAAGCTAGTGAATGGCCTTGGACTTGAAGGTACCAACATGAACAGGTGAATTCCCCAGCTCTGATCCTGGCAGGCCCTTGAGGCAATGCTAACTCAAGAGCTATGCATATTTCCAGTGCCCAATGCCATTCATCAGAAAATGGGGTTGGGAAAGGACTACTGGAGAAATGGCAGATTCCAGGACTGAACTGTGAAAAGCGCGAGGTAAGGTAAGCCCAGAATATCTTGTTGCTATGCTGACAGGGAGGAAGTGCCACACACTGAATGTGTGTGTATGTTAACTGAGTCATCAGTGATACTCAAAAATACAGTGGAGGTGGGTACGAGGGGAGCTGTCCTTTACAGAAGAATGATGAACAGTAATTGTAGAAGGGAAGACAGATTAAAAATTACCTTTAGAAACCACTAAAATAATAAATGGTGTAGAAAAGAATCATCCATTGATGCTAACACCATGAGGTGAATGATTGGGAACAGGGTCTTTACCTAGTCTCAAAGACTTTTTATGAATATGTTACTTACTGATTAAATAAAGGAAAGGACACCTTAGCAATGGAGAAACCTGTTGGACATCTCAACCAAGCCTTCAGAATTAAAGGCTTCCATATGGAGCACACAGACATGGTGGGTGTCTTGCTATGATATACCGAGGACATGTCACCCATTTAATGTCATTTCCAAAACAGTATTTAATCCGAATGTCACAATAAGGTCCTAATCAGACAAATTCAAATTGAGGGACATTCTAAAAAACAAGTGGCCTGAAATGTTTTGTAATTTTTGTTTTCAAATGGTAACATCTGGAAAGGCACAAAAAGAAGGGAGTGGCTCTTCCAGGTAAAAGGAAACTTTACAACCAAAGGCAATGCTTTAAATTTCATTGGATTCTGGATATTTGTTTAAACTTTTTTTTATTAAATTATAGTCAGCTTACAATGTTGCGTCCATTTCCAGAGTAGAGCACAAATTTTCAGTTATACATGAACGTACATATATTCATTGTCACACTCTTTTTTGCTGTGAGCTGCCACAAGATCTTGTATGTGTTTCCCTGTGCTATACAGTATAGCACAGGGATTATGGATATTTTTTAAAGCGAAAAGAATATTATTAGAAAAAGTGAAAAATTTTCAAAATAGATCATATGTGAGATTACTGAGTTGGTGTTAAGTATTTCCTCTGGTTATTGTGATGGAGTTACATGACTACACTTCCTCTCATTAGATTGTATTGTACATTAACTATAACGCACTGTTTATGAATTATAAACATCCTGGCAGTGTCTGAATGTGATCAGTCAACAGGCATTTATTCTAGTCTATTATATAGCAAGTCAACAACTGTCCCAAGGGGATTCATAGGCATGTGGCGATCCCTGTGCTTGACAGGTAAGAGATTAATTAGGGAAACAATAAACAATGGTAAAGGTAATATATCCCAAAAATGTCAAATTCCATAGAACAGACGAGTGCTTCTTAAATTTGTTATGTACTATGAATCACCAAGGACCTTCTTAAAGGGCAGGCTGTGATTCAGTAGATCTGGCGGAGGGCCTGAGACTCTGTATTTCTAATAAACTCTGGCCCTTGGACCACCATTGAAGCAGTGGGTGTAGACTGTAATAGCTAAAGAAGAAAGCAATTAAGCATTAGAGTAATTAAGGAAGGCTTTGGGAGAAAATGAATCTTGATACCTTAACTCCTTTTCAAAAATGAAGAGGCAAAGGGAAAGTTATTTATGTAATGCTGATTATGTATTCATTCCTTGTCTCATGTATCTTCTCAGCAACCAACATGTTAAAGACCCTATATGCAGTCGTGAAGGCAGTGTTTGAGTTCATTTGGCATCTCTCACAGTGTCTTCCATAGATGAGGAGCTCAGTGAGTATACTCATTAAACTGAATTTATGGCTAGGAAATAACTGGAAAAAAGAATTGGAGAGAGAAATGATCATGACACAGTTGTCAGCTGGCAAAATAAATAATCCGACTCAAGAGAAATATAGCTGCTCCCGGGAGGACAGGGTGAAGAAAGGTGAGGAACACATTCAAGGGGCAACAAAAAGTGTACATTTGATACAGTTGAAATTTTCTGAATTGGGAAATAACATTCTAAAAGTAATGTTGGAGACCAGTTTGGCAACAGAAGATCTTGCCTGGACAGAGCTAAAATGAAGGTGTGCTGGAAGCTGTTGCATAATCCAAAACCACCTTATCTCCCAGTGCCCCCGTCTTCTCGGGGCTACAGTCATTTCCTTTACCATTTGTTTTCTTTTGTCTGTATCAAAGGTTGGTGGGCGGAGTTCTAATTCCAGGACACTAGGTCCCTGGTGAAGGTGAGACAGACCCTGGTCATCTCTTCCTTGACCCATGTCAGAGATTTTTATATTCACAACTGATTTTTTTTAAAATGTTTTGCAAAAATTTCTTTCTAAGCTGCTTTTAGAGGAACCTGATATCAAAGATAAGGCATCTTGCTAATCATCTTAATCAGGTTCTTCCTTGAATCACTGATAAAGTTCAATTAACTAGACAATCGTTTCTGTTAGCTTGTTAGGTACAAACATTTAACAGCTTCTGTATGTCACACTGACGCCCATTGGTAAACACTATTTACATGTATATTGTGAAAATTCCTCCCTGTCCATGGCTTGCATTTTTATTTCTGTAAAACAAAATGCAGTCATTATTAAGAATAATTTATCCACTTTTTCATCAACACCTAATAAGCTGTTGAAAATATGTCTAGAAATTTTTGGAGAAGAAATAAAAAAGTGTGAAAATTGAATTACAGATTAAATCATATTATATGATTTATATCTATAATATGAAATCATAACTATAAAGTGAAATAATTTAAACACATTGATTCTTCCAAGAGATTCAAAAATATATAAATACTTAGAAATGGAAAGGTGTCATTTTAGGTACCTGTTAGGAATTCATGTGTAGTGCAAGGTGTATTAATTATGTGTTACAACGTAACACATTGCCACACATTTAGTGGCTTTAAAAAACACAGATGTATTGTCTCAAGTTTCTTGGCGTGTGGAGTGTGTGTACACATTAGTTCCTGTGCTCAGGATCTCACAAAGCTCTACACCGCGTATCCCGGGCTCCTATCTTATCTGATGTTTATGGTGCTCTTCCAAGCTCAGTGGTTGTCACAGAATTCAGTGCCTGGCAGTGGCAGGACTGAGGTCTTCAGCTACTGGAGGTCACCAGCTGTTCCTGGCACATGGCCCTCTCCCCAAGACGGCAGATTGCTGATGCCAGGACAACAGGACATCTCTCCCCTTTGAATCTCTCCGCCTTTTTCCATCTCTGACCTCCAGACTCTCAAAGGGCTCATTTATGTCCCACTCATCCAGGATGATCTCCTTCTTGGTGAACTTAATTGATTAGATATCTTAATTGCAGAGGGAGGCTACAGCTCAGTGATAAAGCATGTGCTTAGCATGCACTAGGTCCTCAGTTCAAGCCCCAGTACCTCCGTTAAAAATAAATAAATAAATAAGCCTAATTATCTCCCCCTCCAAAAACAAAAAAGAAATCCTAATTGCATCTACAAAACACCCTCATCATTCCTTATTGCCTAATCTAATCATTGGAGTGCTTAATTACCATGTTCTCAGGTATCACGCACAGCCAAAGCTTGGGATTACAGAGGACACATACATGGAGGAGGTGCATGGGGGGAAACCAACTAATCAAATAATTAGATGAAAATAAAGATGCCCATTTAGTTCACCCTACTGTGGGGAAAGCATTACCTGAATTAAGAAAAAAGAGAGAGAGAGAAATGAAAAAAAAAAAAGAGGATACTAGATTTGCTTACAAAATACTTCTTAATTATATAAATTAAAATGAGAAAACTTTGAAAACTGGGAAATTATATTTACATTTTTAATTTATTTTGTTCCCATGGAAACATGTCTTAAAAATTTATAAGAAAAATAACCTCAATAGAAAAATGGAAAGACTATAGGAGCAAGAATCTTAACACATAACATTAGCTGACAGGGAATCCAATTTCACTCTGCCACATTCTGTGTTAAGTGCGTGGCAGCAATTAATCACCACAATGAGCTTGTGATGAGATGATATTATTACACCTGTCATGACTTGATGGTGTCCCCTCCAAAAAGATGTTGGAGTCCTAAGCCCCAGTACTTTGGATTGTACGCTTATCTAGAGATACCGTTTTTATAGAGGTAATCAAGTTAAAATGAAGTCATTTGCGTGGGCCCCATCCAGAATGACCAGTGGTGATATAAAAAAGGGAAGTTTGACACAGACATAGACATGCATAGAAAAAAGAGGATGTGAAGAGATTCTTAGAAGACAGCCGATATAAACCAAGAAGGGAGGCCTCAAACAGACCCTTACCCTCGCATCACTCCAAGAGAACCAACCCTGCTGACACCTTGATTTCAAATCTCTTTCCTTCAGAATTGTGAGAAGGTAAATTTCTGTTTATAATCCACCCAGTTTGTGGTACTTTGTTACAACAGCCCCAGCGAAGTAAGACACAAAAGGAAAAAAAAGTCTTAGATGAATTAATACATCCAAGGGAACACATCCAATGATATCAGAGCCTGGTCTCAAACTCAACTCCCTCTACGTTGAAGGCCATGCCTTTAACCATTTCACTGCACTGAAGATGGGAAAACAGTCAATACATATCTGAAAATATTCTCATTGGGAATAAACAGTAGTGATCCTTAAAGAAATAATAATATGTCTTACTCATATATCAACAGAAAAATGTTTTTAGTTGTGAATACTGCAGTGGGAGACATTTATTGAATTAGTCGCTCTTGTCCATTTTTGTTTGGGGTGTAAATTAACACAAATTCATTTATGACATTTGGTAACTTGGCAGTATAAATATACACAAATCCTTAGAAATCCTTGTCATCTGTTACACTTAGAAGAGATTCATCTAAAATGTCATTAGAAATGTGAATTAGAAAAGTTTGATAATTGTGATATGATTTATAGTACCAAAATATTAGACACTTTCAAAGTTATCAAGAAAGTAATGTTCAAATAAACTATGTATGGCACATTCTTATGATATAATTTCAGAGTCATTAAAAGTGATGACAAAAAAAAGTTTTTAAAAAAAAGCCAAATATACATTCTTTAAGAAACAAGTTACGTGTGGGAATTTTTAAACATCATGGCAAGGATGGAAAATGGGACATCAGCAAGATGGCAGACTAGAATTTTCTACTGTCACCTCCCTGCCTCCCCACCAGAAAACCAATTTTGACAATCAGCCACAAATGAGAGTATCTTTGGGAGAGTTCAAGAGTTCAGCAGAGAAGTTCCAGCACATCACTAGAGCAAAAAAATCTGAGATGGACGCATTGAATATGGTAAGAAAACAATTTCACTCCACCCACATCACTCCTCCCCCAGTGTTGTAGCTCAGTGCCGAGAGATCCCCTCTGCCCATGACAGCTACCACGGGGAAAATGATAGTATTGTCATAGGCACCTGACTTCCCCATCATGCAGGGTGCTGCCCAAAGGCCCACTTCTTTCATGCCCCACTTGGAATACTGAGATGACCTGCAAAGCTGATGGGTCAGGAGAGATGGGGGGCACAGGAACCAGAGTTCAGGACACTTTCAAGGGATGTTATAAATCAGTTCACAGTTCATTCTTTCAGTCTCCTGGCGGACTGCATCAGGAAGCCAGCTCACCAGCTGCTGAGGACAGCTTCCCTGCAGACCCCTCCAACAGGAACACAGGCACCCCAATGCCCCAGGGCTCTGCACACCTCACCCAAACTCTCTATTCTGCCGTGGCCAGATGCCCACACACACTCCAATAGACAGCAAGTGCGAGCCTTTGCAAACAGCTGGCAAGTACTCACAAAGAGCCTCCCAACCCTGTGAGATTGACAGAAGACTCACGAGCTTGAGTATTTCAGGACACTGCCTTAGGGAAAACAAACTAGAGGTTTGCAGGATTGAGGGAAGGCACACAACACACGCTTTTTATTCCACGAGAGGGAACCTGAAGTGTAGAGCAGATATATCCACAGAAAAGGTCTGCGAAAGCCTCAGAATCCCGAGCTGAACTGGCGAGTGAAGGCGTGTCTCTCCTAAAGCCAGTCAGTAAAAACATTGGAGACAACAATGCAAGACTTCAGTGAACATAAAAAATCAAGGGGACATGACATCACCAAAGGAACAATATAATTTTCTAGTAACTGACCCAAAGAAATGGAAATCTACTAATTGCCTTACAAAAATTCAGAATAATTATCTTAAGGAAGATCAGTGAGCTGTAAGAGAACACAGCCTACTCAATAAAATCAGGAAAATAATACATGAACAAACTGAGAGGTTGAATAGAGAGAGAAAAATCATTAAAAAAAAAACCAAACAGAAATTCTGGAGCTAAAGATTACACTGTACGAAACAAAAAATGAGTAGACCATCACAGAAGATGTGATCAAGCAGAAAATGTATCTGTGAACTCAAAGACAGGTCATTTGAAACAATGTGGTCAGAGGAGAAAAAATGAAAAAAGAGAAGGCTATATCAATTATAGGACAATGTCAAGAGAAACAACACATACATACATATGGAAGTCCGAGAAGGAGAAGAGAGAGAGAAAGAGGCAGAAAGCTAATCTTTAAAAATGATGACTGAAATCTTCCCAGACTTGGGGAGAGTATGTTCATCCAGCTTAATGAAGCCCCTAGGTCCCCAAGCAGATTTATGCCAGAGAAGATTTCACAGAGGCACATTATAACAAAACTGCCAAAATTTAGACAAAGAGAGAAATTTGAAAGCCACAAGCAAAAAGAAACATTGTGTACAAGGGAACCCCCATAAGGCTATCAGAGAATTTCTCTGCAGAAAACTTTCAGGCAAGGAGAGAGTGGAATAATAAACTCAAAGTGTTTAAAGAAAAAAACTGCCAGCCAAACACTTTTTACCTGGCAAAGCTGTCCTTCAGAAATGAATCAGTGATAGAGTCTTTCTCAGACAAACAGAAACTGAGGGAGTTCATCACGACTATACCAAAGAAATGCTAAAGGAGTTATTCAAGCTGAAACAAGATGCAGTAATGAGTAACACAAAACCATAGGAAATTATAAAACTTACTGGTAAAAGCCAATAGTAGATATACAAGACAGAAAAAGAATCAAGACACAGCACTATGGAAAAATCATCAAATCACAAAGACAGCAAGAGAAAAGGGAAGGAACTATAAAACAGCCAGAAAACCATCAACAAGATAGTAATAATAAGTCTGCATCTATCAATAAATCTCTAAATTTAAATGCATTAAATTCTCTAAACAAATGACAAAAAGTGGCTGAATTTTTTTTTTAAATCTAACAACATGCTGCCTACAAGAGACTCATTTTAGCTTTAAGGACACATATAGCCTGAAAGTGCAGGGATGGAAAAAGATATTTCATACAAATGGAAACCAAAAGAGAACAGTGGTAACTCTACTTTTAACAGACAAAATAGACTTTAAGTTAAAAAGTTAAAGATGATCATTATATAATGATTAAATAGTCAATTCATCAAGAGGATATAACAATTATAAATATATATGGACCCAACATTGCAGTACCTAAATGTATTAAAGGAACACTAACACTTCTAAAGGGAGACATAGACAGCAATGTAATAACTGAAAGGGAATTCAATATGCCATGTTCAACAGGCAGAAAATCAATTAGAAAACATTGGACTTAAGCTATATTTTAGAGCAAGTGGTCTTAGCCAACACATAACAGCATATTGCAACCAACAGCAGCAAAACTCACATTTTTCTCAAATTCACATGGAACATTTTCCATGATAGACCATATGTAATGTCACAAAACAAATCTTAACAAATTTAAGAAGACCGAATTCATATCATGCATCATTTTCCAACCAAACTGACATGAAACTATAAATCAATAACAGGAGGAAAATTGGAAAATTCACAAATATGTGGACATTAAACAACAAATTCCTGAACAACCAATAGGTCAAAGATGGAATCAAAAGGAAGTCAAAAATATTTTGAAACAAGTAAAATGGAAACATAACACAAACATAAACAAAATGGAAACACAACATACCAAAACTTCAGAGGTGCAGAAAAAGAATTCTAAAGGAGAAGTTTATAATGCTAAATGTCTACATTGACAACAACAAAAAAGGTTCCAAATAAATAACTTAAATTTACACTTCAAGGATTTATAAAAAGAACATACTAATCCCAAACTTAGCAGAAAGAAAGAAACAACAAATATCAGAGTAGAAACATAAAGAGACATAAAAATGGAAATGATTAATAACAAAGAGCTTATTTTGAAGAGACAATCAAAATTGACAAAACTTAGTGAGACAAATTATGGAAAATAGAGAGAAGCATCAAATAATATCAGAAATAAAACAGAAGACATTACAACTGACAATGCAGAAATTCCAAGGATTATTCTATGAAAAATTATATGACAACAAATTGGATAATCTAGAAGAGATAGATAAATTTCTAGAAACATACAACCTACAAAGACTGAGTTACAAAGAAACAGAAAATCTGAACACACCAATAAAGAGTAAGGAAATTGAATCTGTAATCAAAATTGTCCCAACAACAACAAAAAAGGCTGAGGACCAAGTAGTTTCACTACTGAATTCGACCAAACATTTAAAGAGGAAGTAATACCAATTTTCCCCAAACTCTTCCAAAACACTGAAGACAGGGAACACTTCCAAACCCATTTCATGAAACCAGAATTATCCTGAACCAAAACCAGCCTAGGACGCTACAAGAGAGAAAATTATCAATATCCCTGTATATAGATGTATATAGATGCAAAGATTATCAAAAATACTAGCCAACTGAATTCATCAGCATATTAAAAGGGTCATAACACCATGATCAAGTGTTATTTATGCCTGAATACAAAGATGTCTCAACATATCACAGACCAATCAATGTGATACACTACATTAACAGAACAGAGGATAAACATCATATGATCATCTCAATTGATGCAGAAAAGCATTTCACAAAAATCATCATCCTTTTGACAAAAGCTTTCAACAAATTTTTTTTAACTTTTTTTATTGATTTGTAATCATTTTACAATGTTGTATCAAATTCCAGTATAGAGCACAATTTTTCAGTTAAACATGAACATATATATATACATTGTCACATTTTTTTCTCTGTGAGCTACCGTAAGATCTTGTGTATATTCCCCTGTGCTATACAGTATAATCTTGTTTATCTAGTCTACAATTTTGAAATCCCATCTATAAAAGGACTGTATCTCAACATAATAAAGGCCATTTATGACAAGCCCACAGTTAACCCACGCTCATCAGGGAAAACTTGAAAGCTTTCCTCTAAGATCAGCAATAAGACAATGATACCCATTCTTCCCAATTCTACTCAACATAATATTCCAAATCCTAGCCACAGCAATTAGGCAAGAAAAATAAATAAAAGGTATCCAAATCAGAAAGGAAGAAGTAAAGTTATCCATTTGCAGATTATATAATCGTCTATGCAAAAAACCCCAAAACTCCAACAAAAACCAGTTAGAACTAATAAACAAATTCAGTGAAGTTTAAGGATATAAAATCAACACATAAAAAATTTGTTGTATTTCCATGCACTGACAATGATGTATCAGAGAAATTTAAAAAAAACTATTCCATTTACAATAGCATCAAAAAGAATAAATATTGTGAAAAAAGGTGAGAGACCTACGCACTGAAAATTATGACATTGATAAAAGAAGCTGAAAAATACTTCATGTTCTTAGAAGAATTAATACTGTTAAAATATCCATACTACCCAAAAGGCTTTACAGATTCAATACAATTTCTATCAAAATTCCAAAGGAATTTTTCACAGAAATAGGAAAAGCAGTTCTAAATATGGAAACATAAGAGATCCTTAATATCCAAAACAATCTTGAAAAAGAACAAAGCTGGAGGCATCACTTACTGGTTTCAAACTATATTATAAAGGTATAGTAACCAAAACAGTATGGTACTAGCAGAAGAACAGAGTGAGATACAGTTGACCATGTGAAAAATGCAGAGATTAGGTGCTTTGACCCTCTGTGTATTTGAGAATTAGAGTAAAGCTTACAGGTGGCTCTCCAAAAACATAGTTCCTCCTTATCCACAGATTCGACCAACTGTAGATTGTGTGGTGCTGCAATTTCACTACTGAAAAAAATCTGCACGTAAGTGAACTTAGGCAGTTCAAACCCTTGTTCTAGGGTCAACTCTAGTCAGACTTAGCAAATGTTAAAGCTTTGCAATATGTCCTACAGATTATTTTACAAAGAAATAAAACTTAGATACAGTTTTAAAACCCTCTTACCACTCTCCTTTTCTCTTTCCTCCTTGTCCAGAGTTCAGCCCTATCCAGAAACTGTTATGTTTGTTTCCTGTGTTGTTTACCATTATTATTCTGTATGCCATGTATTACATAATTTTGCAATTTTACATAGTTTTATATTATAGTATTTGTTTTTTACATTTTATTGCTTTGAAATGTGAAAAGTATACTATATCCCTTTGCATAATTCACTTTATTAAGATATTCCAAATTTTTTTCAATTAAAAAGAGTTACAGAATATATACACAGGATGATATGATTGTGCATATGTACTTAAATGTACTTATGCACAGGCAACCAAGGAGATGGTTATAAATACAAATCTTGCCATGTGTAGTTCTGAATATTTTCTTCCTCAAACTGGCCACATTCTTAATGAACTTGTGTTCCTTATTTTATATATATATATGAAATTTGTATATGCAACTTTTAAATGTCACATCCATAGATCAGTGAACTGTATGAACTATGTAATTTGAAGGACTTATTTATCTGTTAGTATTGTGTAGGTGGGAGTGAGGTCAAAAACCTTTTGGTGTCTTATTACGGGTTTAATTTATAAGCCAAAGTGATTTAAACATGTATGAAATCTGTATTGACATATATTGAATCATGACTCCTTTGGAGCAAAAAAATTAAGAATAGAGCACATTAGTCCACTAGAGACATAAAGAGTTATAAAGAGAATGAAAATATTTGAATAAATATGAGGAAGCAATGGGCTAACCTAATATGACATTAAAAAACCTGATCTTTATTAATAAGGTAGTAACATGCTGAAATTGTCAAGCCAGTTGTGCAGAGATTGGAATAAGAAAGTAGATGTGTTTAATTATCACGGTATTTGTTGAAACGACAGAGTGAGTTTTCTGATAAAAACCCATAGTAGCTATTATTAGTACAGTGAAATCTTTCACAATAACCAGAGGAGAGCCTCCCAGAGCTCCCGAGTCTAAAAAACATCTGTGACAGCGGGTGGCGCAGCAGTGCCCGGGAATCCAGGATATTTCTGTTGGTTTGTTCGGAACCTCAGTATTCTAACTTCAACTCCCATCAGTGACCCCTGTCACTCAAGCATCTTTCCGTTTGGGCACCTCGTTCCTGAGTTTTGGCCTCTGGAAAGTTGCACACCCCTCTGGCAAAGGTTGCATCACCTTGTACGGTCGGCTCCTCAGGGCTGATACTCACTGGCTTTGGAATGTGATGTCTGGTGCCTCAGTTTCCCCTTCACATTTTTTCTACTCCTTATAGAGTTCAGACAATTGAATAGTTGTGCACTGAAAAGGCATCTATGCAGCCATATCAAATCAAACTCGATTGTACAGTTTTTCATTGCTAAGACAGGTGTTTCCTGCTAATGTTCATATGATGTTATGGAGAAGATAAGCCTGGACATGGATGCAAAAGAGTTGGCTTTTCATTTGATTGATTGCACATGTGCATTCGATTAGATACATAAATATGTAGCACTAGTCAAACTTTTTGCATTTCAGTTTAGGCATTTATAAAAGGGTCGGACAAACATTTTCTGCAAAGGATCAGATAGTAAATATTTTAGGTTTTGTGGGCTATACTTCGCTGTTCTGACTACTCGACTCTGCCCCTGTAGGTCCAAAGCAGCTATAAAAAATATGTAAATGATTGGACATGGCTGTGATCCAATAAAATTTTATTTACACAAACAAGTGGCTGGCCAGATTTAGCCCACAGAGCGCAGTTTGCCAACTCTTGATGTATAAAATGGGAATAATAACACTCTTTCACAGGGCTGACATAAACGACCAAGCACGTGGGAATGAACTCCTTCATGAAATGTGAATTGCTATAATCTTGCATGATGTTATTATTAATAACTTTATAATCTTAGACTTCATTCTGTGAGATACTTCTATGTTGAAACATCATAATGTGATACTTTGATCTATAGCAAGTAACTTGACTCACTTCCATGAACAGCTTGAGTCTAATATCTGCTCTTTAATGTCGAAACACAAAATCCTGGATTTTTAAATATACCTCTAAGAGTCAAATTTTGATGTTTCATCTATGAAGAGCATATGGCATAAACACACAACTGCATTTTATTTGATTGATGGACATCAACAAAAATGTGGGATGAAATGACACAGGAGAATGAAATAGACGGTATAACATTAAGGTTACATACTATCTTACTGAGCCACCTTAAAGAGATAGAATGTTCCAAAATGGATTTCCATCAGAGTAGTAAGGGGCGATGCTATCCATTTAAATGGGATTTTAATTCATCCTAAATTATAATTGAAA
Source organism: Vicugna pacos (assembly GCF_048564905.1). Classification (NCBI taxonomy): domain Eukaryota; kingdom Metazoa; phylum Chordata; class Mammalia; order Artiodactyla; family Camelidae; genus Vicugna; species Vicugna pacos. The sequence goes on along the minus strand of NC_132994.1, from coordinate 4,713,161 downwards.
TACAAAGCACATGAGGTGACCACATTAAAGAGTCATTGTTCAGCAAGACGGAGCCTGATGTCAGCTTTGCTGTCTGCTTGGGAATGTGGAGCAGAGACAATGGCACTTCCGCTAGGAAATCCAGGAGAGCCCATTTTATGGACATCTCTGAGGAGCAATTAGACTAACGGAATTCAATTAAGAACTGGCTGGAAACCAGGAAGATATGAATGTAGCCAGGAAACTTCAGTTATGTATTAATTTTTGTTGTTGTTGTTTTAAACCTTAGCCTTGGAGGCAAGAGGTAGAGCCTTGTTCTGATTCTTGCAGATGCTACCTAGAACAAGACAGTGTGACTGCTATGAGAGCAAATCATTTTAATATTCAAGGACTTTTATGAATTTTTTCCAGGTCACCACTTCAAAAGCTAAACTAAGCAACTGAGTATGAACCTTGCCAAAGTATTTACTTGGAAATCTCTTTTATACCACTTAAGCTATTCTCCTTTCTCATGACAATTTGTTTGACATATGCTAGATTTGTCTGCATCTTTCTATGTGATAAACACTTAAAACCACCTCTACATGTCTAAGTTAATCATTCTGATCTACTTTCTTATCATGATGTATATTTTTTTCTATTTTCCTGCTGCCTGCATTAGCCTTGTCAGCACACACATATATGTACACACAAGAAATAGTCATCTGTGAAGACTACACCAAGAACATTGCCGTTCTATTATAAACATCTAGATGAGTAGATAACAAGGGTCACAGGTTATCTTCTTTCTTAATGTGAAATTTACTACTAAATAAGGGTTTGGACATAAAGGATGTGTGACAGGGAAAGTCTATATTTCTTCCTAGGTATTTTATATTTGTCTATTAAATACATGCTAGTGTTTCAGTTTGAATTTGTTAACCCAGTAGAAAGTCTTCCTTATGGTGTGGACAATAATATACTATCTGATTTAATATTATATATAAAAATATTATTAAAATAATACAAGCAATGAGCAATTATTGTTACACTTAATTGCCAGATATAGTGAATATATAGTGTGTATAGAGAAATGATGTTGAGTTACAAGTAAAAGCAGGGGCAATATAATATATCGCTCACTGCTGTGCCTGGTGCTACTTATTGTGCAATTCAACTGCATTTTTTTCACTCATACCTCATCATAACTCTATGAAGCAGGGGTGTTTATTATCTCCAATTTATATTTGAGGAAACTGAGTGCCTTTGATAGACTAAGGATAGTGATCAGTACTTAACGCTCCTTACTATTAATCCTACAACCCTATAAAATGAACATTAGTTTCCCCATTTTACTGATGAAGAAACTGAGGTTCAGAAGTTAAGCAATTCAAATAAGTGGTAGTACTACAAATTAGATTCAGTATTCTTTTTTTCAGAATTCACCCGCTTCGCCAATACAATATGCAAAATATAATCAGCAATGTCAATATCAATGTTCATATTGATTTAACTACATCGTTTTAGATTGAAATTAATTGTCTTTATAGCTGGCACCACAACATTGCTCAGGGAGGAAGTATCTTTGGAAAAATAGATTGGTGAGTTGCTTGGAGGTAAGACTTGAATACCAGGATATAGAGACATAATTGAAAATAAGATAATTTTTTTTGGTCATTGTTCTTGCGGAGCAGGAAAAGAAAGATGGAAGATGAGGAGAAGAAGATGGCTTTATAATTAAAGGGAATTTTAGGAATATGAATGTATAATATGCAATGTCGAAGTGTGTGTTGGTTGTGACATGATCACTCCACAGAAATTGGGGTTTGAAGCCTTCTTGTTAAGATCTCAGGAGACATAGAAGACTCCTAATGACATCAGATCGATCGATCTATCTATCTATCTATCTATCTACCTACCTACCATCTGTCTATCCATCTATCTGATAAAAGCTATGATAACAAAATTCAAGCTAACTTACTTACCAGATTACCTAAACTGGCTGGCTCATCCTCATTACTAGGACATTTATTCAAATATTTCCAGGCAAAGCTTTTGAATGCCCTTTCAATCTTATAACCATATCACGTATACATTTATAACTAAACAAGCTGAGGAAGGGTGGAAATGAAATACCTGTGTTAAAAAGAAAGAATAAATTAAAATACTGAAAATGTCAAACAGATGATGTTGGAATTTGATCAAAATGTATGTTTGTTAAATCTAAAATCTGGCTCCATTCTGCGTTCCAACAGACGAGAGGAGACTGTGCAGAGAGACATGGAAAGATCTTCTGATGCAGTATACTTGATGTGATATGCCATTCAGAGCTCAACATTAATTTTCTTTACATAACAAGGGAGATAATCTGACTCTTCAATTCCTATTGAATTTCAAAGGAATTCTGAAATTTTATGAACTCCATGGGCATTGATATGAGGATTTTATGTCTTGGCTACATAGTGATTATTTACGGAGATTTGGAAGAGTGAGAAGAATGTGTCTGACAATTTGTAAAATGTTCTCTTCAAAAGTTGCCATGAGTCCTTTTCTCTTTTTGCTTTGAAATAACTGGCGTATTTAACAATTTTTATAAAATAAAAATATTGGCTGTTGTTTCAAATTAACTTATACTTAGTAATTGTTTGAAAAGAGTGTTGCAATTAGTAACACCTAGGAATGACCCCAGAACACTTAACACCGTTCAACATCTTTTGAAATGTCATACCTAAAAACAGCTAGATTAAACTCTAGAGTTTAATCTTAAATTTTAATTCAGATGAACTAAGTTTCCAATGATTACCATAATCTACTTTTTACTGTAAGCACACCACAGAAACTTAATTTTCCAATTACTTGAGTTTTATTATTGAAGCACTCAATTATACTGCCAAAGTCATATTCTCTGCGTGTTTTTTAGGAGGTTATGAGCAGTTTGACATTCACTGGAAATGTTCATCTCAGAATAAAACTTCACACTTGAAGCCTCTTTCAGCAAACTTTTTAATCACATGAATTGAAAAAACATGACAATTGTTAGAGTTAACATATGTCTTGAATCTATTCTTATGCAATTGTTGAAAATTAAGATGATCACTATTAAATAATCAGAAATGAAATGTAGGTTTAAAGCTTCTAGTGCCATTTTTCTTACATGTAGAAGAATCTTAAAAGATATTTTGGTATTTTATTGTGCTTATTTTCACAGAATTAAAACTAAATTTAAGTTTAAAATGTTAACATGGTTCCTGAATCATGGACTTCTTATTTATCACCCAAATCTGATTGTAAATAAAATTATTGAGCATAAGTAGGAATGTATCTGAATGCTGGTTTTATATGTCAGCAATAACTAAATGCTATATCCACAAATGAAGACAGATTTGGGCTTAGATATTTACTGCTTCAAGAAAACATAATTCACATTCTATCATACAAGTAACATTTTTTGAAAAGAATTTTAACATGGCTAGGATTTAATGATAACCATTCAGACTCCAAAGATTATGACCTGAATGTTACCATTTCTAGAAAACTGTTTCATTCAATCAGTTTTCTATATCTAGCTTTTATTTTGCTTTTCATGGAAAAAAATACATATAGCCAAATAAGTTCAAGTAATGCTATTTTAATAGTTAAACCATAACAGAAAGTGGGTATTATATTAGCTCATTTTAACCTTTCTCTGCCAAGTGCTTGGAATATTTGACATAGAAAGTATTCTCCAGTCTAAAAATATGTGGGCAACACTTAACAATATTACATGTCAACCCCTCTTCCTCCTCCCCGCTCAGCACCACCTGCAGGGCTCTGGGTCATATCAATCCTTTACCTTGAGAACAGGAAACTCTCATATTTATCCTTCTGCCACTACTGCTTAATTCAGCATTTATCAGTCAATATCTATGAGTTAGAGTCATAGGTTTGTAAATAGTGCCAACCATTACCACTTCTTATAATAACAATATAATTATACAGCTTATAATTATAATAATTATTTATATTATAAATGAAGTCTTTCTTATTTCTTCCACCATACTTAGCACTTCCCATATTATCCCTAATATTCATGACAATGATGTGAATTAAGTGGGATCATCTTCATAATTGATTTTTTTTTTAATACTGAGACTTAGATGGGAAATGACTTGCCTAAGTCATTAGGAAGCCAAGTCAAAATCCAAACTTCAGTCTGTCTCAAAACCTATACTGCAGCACTGACATGTTCTGTTTATCTCTATACTGCAGGCCATGATGATCTTTGAATTATTTCAAATACAGCATACCTATAGCTGGAACAGAGACATAGCAAACATTTCTCTTAAGTGGATGCATTAGTAAAAGCTTATTGGTTTTATGAATAGCACTCTTTGACTTCCATGAGTTTCAACCACAATTTTAATTAATTAATTTCAAAGTGCACCAAACAAAGCTCTCCAGGGGTTACATAATATTTAATCGGCTCTCTGTCCAGGCACACCGAAGAGGGGTCACCAGGATGGCTCCCCATTCTCTAAAGGTTGCCTGTTCTCAGCAGAGCAGTCACAATGCAGGTCCCAGAGCAGAAAGATAAGGAATACTGATATCTTACTATCAAGGAAGAGAAAATAAGGCAGTATATTTTTTGTTCAAATTTGATTTAATAAAATGATCAAAACATCTACTGGGGAGAATTGGATGAATAATCATTTTTCAGGAATTGAGATAAAAATATCAAAGTAGAAATGATTTTGAGACTAGACCATGGAAACCGACCATGGAAACCTAGCTTCTCATCTCAGCTCTGCCATCGCCTTGCTGGATAACGCTGGCTGGGTCACGCTGACACCTGTGTCTCAGCTTCTTTATCTATAAAGGGAGGACCTTCTACTACTCCATCATTTCCCAAACTGATCTAATCATAAGAATCACTTGGGGTCAAGGTTAAAAATATAATTCTGGAAAGCCTAGAGATTGAGAGTCCTTGAGAATAAGAGTGTGGATTTTAATGCAAATCCTTGTTAATGCTGATGATAAGGTAAGTTTCAGAAACACAAAAGAAAACTGCTTCCAGTGTTGCTTACAGTTATGAAAGTCCATAATTCGACTTTCTAATTAAGTGACAAAGTCTTATGCAGAAAATGGAGAGTGGATAATCCACATGATGCATCATTGCTCATATTTGTGCTTCATCTAGATTTTTTTCCCTCCAGTTTGTAAGTTACTTTCTTGAAGAAAATAAAATTTAGCCTTAGTACAAATTCTGTTGTGACTGCAGGCCCTGCTATGAAGACAGTATGAAGAACAAAATATTGAGTAAAATAAAGATAAAGTTGCATATGTGAAGCATGAATTTCTCCCTATGTTTAATGTGCTCAGTAATTCAGAAGGTAACATTAATTTGATGAGGACATTTCATTTTTAGCCTATGGGGAAACTGAATAAGTAGATGTGAATCTGCATTTTTATATCTTAATGGCAGCTGAAAATGAAGCTTTTACTGCTTCTAATTCCGGGTGATTCAAGAGAGACACAGAGGGAAAAATGAATACGAGCCATGCTGAATCCCCTTTTCTTCCCTATAAAGAAAATACGAAGATGCATTTAGATAACTGAGACCCAATTAGCAGTTTGTTTTTCTTTTGAAGTCACCAAATAATGCCTTTATAGCTAAGGTTCTAAGGATTAACATGTCACCTGGGTGCCCCACAGCTGTGCTGAGCAGGCTCTGCAATATAAAGAAATTATTCAGATGTTGACACTGAAATGGTCAACTGAGGAGGTCGGGTGGCTTTCAAAAAGAGACCTTTGTAAGGAGCTGTTTACCAATCTTGACTGTAGGAGAGCAACTAAGATCATAGGGAGACAGAGGTAACACGAAAATGGCAAAGGTGCCTGAGATTTAACCTCCAATAGCAAAATCAAAAAATAATCTATTGATTGATTGATTGAAGTATAGTTAATTTACAATGTTGTGTTAGTTTCTGGTTTCCAGCATAGAGATTCGGTTATACACATATATGTATATGTATATTCTTTTTCATATTGTTTTTTATTATAGGCTATTACAAAGTATTGAATATAGTTCCCAGTGCTTATAGTAGGACCTTGCTGTTTACCTATTTTATATATAGTAGTGTGTATCTATTAATCCCAAACTCCTAATTTATCCATACACCTCACCCCTTTCCCCTTTGATAACCATAGTGTGTTTTCTATGTCTGTGAGTCTATTTCTAGTTTGTAAATAAGTTCTCTTGTATCACTGTTTCAGATTTCACAGATGAGTGATATATGATATTTTTCTCTCTCTTTCTGGCTGACTTCACTATATATTACAACTCTAGGTGCATCCATGTTGCTGAAAATGGTATTATTTTTATGTTTTATGGCTGAATAGTATTCCATTGAATAGGTATACCACAACTTCTTTATCCAGCCATCTATTGATGGACATTCAGATGGCAGAAATGCTTTCTCTATGTGTCAATTTCTCCATAGTATTAAAAGTCAGAATATATAAAAGAGGTTCCAGTAAACAAATTTCTCTCCAAAAGACTCCATTTTAATAGATTATTTTACCTTCAAGGAAAAATATTTTTAAAGTATTAAGAAAATGAACTGCCCCAAATGGATAATCTATGTAACTCCTGTCAAATAAGGCCAAAATTATGTGAGATAGTGTCACTAGGATCCCTCAAACTGAGATAAAATTTTGAAAGGATATTAAAAAGAGAGAAATATGACCACATAAAGCAAGATAAAGGAAACAAATAAGTTCAAATGTGTAATCATAACAGAAAATCTGAAGATCCTGCCTTCATTGTCCAGAACGTTTAATGACAATGGAAGAGAGGGGTAAAGCTACATTTATTCTATTCTTACTTTGATGTTATCTTCCACCAAAAAGAAAATGATCTTTCACCTTGTAAGTATGGTCCAACAATGTTTGAATGAAATGATGCTCAAGCAATCAAGAAAATACTGAAAGAACCCTCACATCCTTCATATTGATTCAAATGTCCTAGTCCAGAAAAATTGCATCACAGAATAAAAAAGGTATAAATGGGCTTATGAAAGCATTTTCAATGATTTTTGAAAAATCCTGCAAAGTCAATAGGCACAGGAAGAAGACAGCATTAAGTGGTAGATATTGACTCTATCCTAAAAGGGAGAAAGGACTAATTTCTAGAAACCATAATTTAATAAATTCAGTATTTGCTCCCTGGAAAAATTATGAGATAAATTATTGAATAGATGGTTGGTGAATATATAGAAAACAAAATGGTGATAAACAGGAACCAAACTGGTTATCCTAAGAAACAATATTGTTAATCCAGTGGCTACTGCTGGGGATGTTACAGGAAAGGAATGTCAGATGTTTCTTATTATAAGGTATTCAGCATCATCTGGTATATTCCTGGACAAAGGAAAGATAAACGATGTGGGTTGTTTGGGTAAAAAGCACTCTACAACAACTAAAAGAATATCAGCTAGTGGGCCAGCCAACAAGCATTTATCAGGTGCTCTCCAAAGACTAAAATCATGGCATAAGACAATACCCTTGCTTTCTAGAAATGTACATCCTATGGAGAGATGGTTCTAGTGGTATGTTGTTATTGGACAGTATATTTGAACTTGACCTATTTACCTGTCCACTGTCCACTGTCTTGGAATAGCACATCAGATATGCAGATGTCATTAATTCAGAAATAATACTTGATACTTTAAATGATACAATCCATCCATAAATGTCAATAAACAGAGTGGGCACCATCTATCACACATTCTTTAACATTCCTTCCATTGAGAGGTGATCACTTCAAGAACTAGAGACATTCGTCCAACCCTACCCCTCACTGCCACAGGCACCTTGAACCTGGGCAAACTTAGTGACTGCCCCCAGCCAACAGCCTACGCCCAACGCTAGTCATATGAGTACGCCATCTTGGAAGTAGATTCTCCTGACGCAGTTTGAACACGCTCTTCCAGCAAACACTGCAAAGCCTAGAGACAATCCTTCCCACCCACAGAGCCCTTCTCAGACTATATATTTAGGAGAGAAACAAATGACTGTTAATAAGCCACCGTGTTTTGGGGGTGTCCTCCCACACACACACACACACACACACACACACTAAAAACTCAACTGTATAAGTAACACATTGGTCAAAGTATTATAACTGATTGTCACTTCAAAAGGAACCAGCAGTAGGTAGGGTCACTAACAGAGGCTCTTATCTCAATCCAGTCATTCTTGCTGCATCTTACCACTGGCAAATTCTACTGACATCACCTCCAAATGTCTTTTGGTTACTTCTTCTTCTCTCCATCACCACTGTCACTTATGCAGGATCCTAATAAGTCGTTTCTTTGCACCCATTCTTACTTGCCTCAAATCGATCCTCATATTGAAGTGAGAATGAACAGTTAAAAACAGAAATCTGGGTGGGGGAGGTATGGCTCAGTGGTAGAGCACATGCTTAGCATGCACGAGGTCCTGGGTTCAACCCCCAGTACCTCCAGTTAAATAAACAAAGAAACAAACCTAATTAAGGCCCCCCAAAAACCCCAGAAATCTGAATGAGTTACTTCTCTGTTTATAAAACTTACTGTTATTAGTATAAAGACCTACTGATTTCATCCTACTCTTCACCAACAGCATCAATTACCGCTGACCTCATCCTTTTTTTTCATCCCCCTCACCTTTATTCTCATTTTCTAGAATGTGTTCTGCTCCCTTTAGCCTCAGTACCTGGGCACACTCTGTTCCCCTTGCATGGAATAATTTGGAGTCTCTCATTGGCCTTCAGATCTCTGATCAAATGTCACTTCTTCAAGAAAATGTCCTCTGTCCTCCCACACCAGGTCATACACCCCCCCCCTCCTCCACCACACACACTCCACACCTTTCATTAGATACATTTGCGACTTACAATTAAGTAATGCCTGGCTGCTCATTAGTTGTCTCTACCAACAGAGACAATCATCACAAGGTCATGCACTATTATTACCACCTCTGTTTCCCAAACATCTTACAATATGCCTCATATGAAGTATGTGTTTAATAATCATGTGTTCAGTACATCAATGATTGGTTCATTTCAGGGAATTTAAAGCTTTATTCTCCACAAATGGAAGACCATGAGATACTCATCCTGCAAATACAGAGTATGGCTAAGTAGATGCTCAGTAAATCTTTATCCATTCAAACTGAATAAGTAGATTTATCATATATATGCCAGAAAGTTACAGTCTGGAGTAATTGTTAAAATTGCCCATCCAAGGACCGAAATGCTGACAAACTGAAATAAATTCAACTAAAAGCAGCCATAAAGGTGAATAAAAGATGGCATATTAATAAATTTTCATCTGCAAAGATTTAAGTTACCATCTTCTAGCAGGCTTGGGGGATTTGGATGAAAGGGCCTCCATGAAGACTCAGTATGAAAAATAGATCTATGATTTAATTTTCTCAAATAAAGCCATTCCTCCAAATTTCATTAACATAAATAAACAGCCATAAAGGTGGCGAGTCTCGACACAAGGCCCACAAGAAACGACTGAAGGAAATAAAGCATTTGGTCCAGGGAAGAGAGAACTATGAGCTGAGATACAAACATGGGTCATTCAGCTATTGAAACAGACAATACCCCAGTGGGCACAAACTAATACCAACATACGGAATTTATCTTGCTGCAAATTTCAACCAGCTCATTCCCTTAATATTAAATAATCACTTACTATGTGCCTTCTGGCATGTTAGGCAAAAGGGCAAGCTAATGAGGAAAACTTAAATAGCAATTAAAGAATTAAAACTCAGCAAATCCTGCAGAGGTGGGGCGGGTATAGCTCAGCAGCAGAGCACATGCTTAGCACGTACGAGGTCCTGGGTTCAACTCCCAGTACTTCCACTGAAAAAAAAACTTAGCAAATAGTATAAAACAGACAAATAAGTATCTTGAGAGAGAATATAAGGAGAGAGACCAGAGATTGGGTGGTTACAAAAAAAGCGTCTCTGAAGAGACAATTTTCAAGATGGAACCTGAGAAAAAGATAGGCCAAGGAAAGTTACCACAATGCCAAGAGAAGGGAAGTCCATTCCTTACATGGGAAGGGTGCAAGGAAAGGAGAAGAACTGGTATCCTCGAGACAGATAAAGTAAGCAAAAACGTGCAGGATGAAAGGGAAAGAGGAGTCACATGATGTGGGGCCCTGTAGGCCATGACGAAGGGTTTGGATTTATTCTGTGTGCCATGAGAAGAGTTAAAAAAAATATTTTCAATCCATTTTAAAAAGAACACCTTTCTTTTTGCCTTGAGCATGATTGATTGAAGGTGGATTAACAAGGAACATTTCATGCCAGGTAGAAGGCTATCACAGTCAACTAGGCAAAAAACGCCAAGCTCTGGGAAAGAAAGATGTAAGTGAAAAGGGAAAGAATTGGCCAGATTTGAGACACATGTGTTTGGGATGTGTTACAGGTTGAATAATGTCCCCTCAAAATGCATACGTTGAATCTCGAAGCCTCAGTACCACAGATCATGACTGTATTTGGAGAGAGGGTCTTTGAAGTGTGATTAAGTTAAAATGAGGTCACTAAGGTGGGCCCTCATCCCATCTACTTGATGTCCTTATAAAAAGAGATTAGGATACACAGAGAGACACAAAGGTGCTAGGCACAGAGGGGCCATCATGCGACTAAACAAAGAGGGTGGCCATCTGCAAGCCAAGGAGAGACTTCAGGAAATCAACCCTACCCACACCTTGATCTTGGACTTGTAACCTCCAGAACTGTGAGAAGATATATTTCTGTTGTTGAAGCCACCCAGCGTGCGATAGCCTGTGTTATAGGCCTAGCAAACCAATACAAAGTGGAACAGGCAGCACTCATCCAGAGGCTGGACTGAAGAACGGGAGAAAACGAGGCACCAGCATAGTTCTGACGTCTGCAGGTTGCATAGCTGGGTGCACAGTGTGAAGATGGAAAGACTGAGGGGAAACACGTTTCTTTGGGGGTAACCAGGAGTCTTGTTTGGTTACTTAAATATGAGATGGCTGCACGACATCTTGAGTAAAGCTGCCATTAGACAATTGATTATATGAAAATCCAGTGCTCAGAAGAGAGTTCCTGGCTGAAGAAATATATCTGTGTGTGCCTGTGTGTTTGTATAAAAGCGTGTGTGTCCATTTGTTTCTATGGATGTGTGTATGTCTACATTCTTCCAGTGATATTTGCTATTAGGGAATGTGTTAGATCACCAAGAAAGAGATGGCAGAGAAATGGAGAGAAGTAGATCCAACATTGATCTCTAAGGAGGTGGCATTTCAAGGTCATGGAGAGGAAGACCCAGTTAAAGAGTATGGAAAGTCAGTGATGCCTAGGAGAGCAGGGGAAAACAGAAACCAAGATGGAAGTGGTTTTCAAAATGCCGGGTTCAGTGAGCAAAATGCCACTGAGAGTTGGAGTCTAATGAGAAAACATATTTATCCTTGAACTTGGCAACAGGAAGGTCTTTGGTGACCTCGGTCAGAACTTTTCCAGAGGGGCAGTGAGGCTGCAAGCAGGCTGGAGTGAAAGAAGAAATAAAGAGGGAAGTGAGGACGTGAAATGAATGTGACAGATTGCTTTTTAAAGGTTAGTTACAAAGGGGAACAGAGGATAGGGACTGCTGATCAAAAGCCATTTTAGGATGAGCAATACTGCTATAAAACACCTGTATGCTGATAGGAAAGATCCAGGAGACGGGGGGGTTTGTGGTGTGAGGACCAATAGATGTAAGATCTGAAGCACTTGGAGGTGGGATGGCTTCTGAGACAAGGGCAGTATCTCCCTAGAGACAAGAGGAGAAAATGGGTGAAGACTCAGGTTGGCTGAATTTGTCATGTGGCATGACAGAGTTCCTATGTGCTCACATCTGTTTTATGGATGAAGAATGCAGAAAGTTATCAGAAGTAAAGGGCAGCTTTAAGTTTTAATGATCAAGTAAAAGTTACAAAATATTTGTAGGGTACAATGGGAAAGTGGGCTTACCAGTGAAAGTTAAGATCTTCAGCCTGTGCGTGAGGCCACGTGACCCTGGTGAGCGTACAGGGACATCAGACTGCTCGAGGGTGTCTAGACCAAGCAGATCTAGAAGGCAAAGTGGGGAGGGAGGCTGCCACGATGGCGGAGTAGAGGACACGGTTCCCACCCTCCCCCATGAACACGTCAAGAAGCACGACCTGCATACAGACCAAGTCGCACAGGACACCTACTGAACTTCGGCAGGATATGTCTACATTGGAAATACAAGGAGAATCCTCACAAAATCAGATGAACAACAAGTTTCTACTGTAGAGATCAGGACACTCTATTCAATATCTCGTAGTAAGCCAGAAAGAAAAAGAATATGAAAAGGAATGTGTGTATGTGTATGTATGACTGAAACATTATGCTGTACACCAGAAACTGACACAACATTGTAAACTGACAATATTTCAATAAAAAATTCTTAGAAAATAGAAGGCAAAGTGAGAAAATCTGGCAGAAAGAGGAATAGTAGGGGTGAGTGGGTCAGGACTGGCCAGGAATAGGACTGGAAAAGTACAGGAATTCAGAAATAATGGGTGATTAATAGACCTCAGTCTCCAGTGTTGATTAAGGCCAGACATGCTGGTCCTCACAGCTGTAGTTCCCATTGTCATGACTGGTAGGGTGGGAACTCAATCTCAGGAAAAAAAATGATCAGGGCGAGGAAAAACAATGGAGGCTTTCAAAATTACGTAGAGTAAAGCTGTTTCCAGTGTTTGAGGGGAACCTCCGTCATTCTTCGTAGGCTGGACTTCGTTGCACTTTTCTCATTGCTTCCATTTCTTGTGAGATGCCTTCTTTTAGTTAGAAGATAGCAGGAAAACGCTTAGAAATTATTTACTCAAACCCTTTTCTTTGAGGAAACTGAAGTCCACAGCATCTTGTCCATGACCAGGTATGTAAACAGTGTCAGATTCAGGGGAAAATGTGAAGACTCTTGGTTTTTACTTCACTTGAAGTTCTGTGGATAAAAGATAGTGGCACAAATACAGTAACTCATGCAAAAATGTAGGCAGACAAAATAGCTGACAAGCGAAGGATCTGGGAGTGAATTCCTGTTTAATTGCCAACCTATATTTTGAGCTATTAAAGTTCATGTTTTTCAAGATGCTTTGACAGCACACGAGGGTGACATTGGGTCTTACCTACCTATGGCATTTCCTGAATCTCAAATGGAGCCTTGGAAATTGATAGCCAAATTTTTTTTTCTTTTTTTACCAGTTTTGTACTTGTGTCACCATAGAGGGACATAAACACAGAAATGGAAACGTGATGTAGATCCGTTCTTCCAACTAAAAGGAACTCAGGCTGTGCCTGGCATGGGGCAAGTGTGGCCTAACCAAGCCAGGATAACCACCATATCACATCTCCCTTACTCTACTCTGTCTTTTGCTTTCTAGTACTTTTCTCATGTACTTTCTATTCTGGGATGTCCCAGTGAAAACGGCCAATTTGTTTTTAGAGACTGAAAAGAATCAGCTAAGTTCCTGAAAGACTCCAATATTTAATAATAGTAATAAGGAAGAAGAAGGGGAGGAGGATGAGGAGAAAGACAAGCTGTTGTTTCAGTTCATAATAAATGTGCTAATTTTAAGCATAAGGTAAGTACTCATAACTTGATCATGAAACAGTTTGCTTCATTAACATAGAATATATATAAGCATTAGTTGATTATCATAAATAAGGTAAAGGTTTGTATCTCTGATGTTATTACATTAATTTAAATGCCATAATTTCATTTAAATTCCATATTTAGAAGGAGTTAGTGGTTTCCGATCTTTTTTAGTGTATATTGGAGACATTAAGTATTGAAAAATTAGAGCATATTGAACAAGGAATACTCAACAGACTTACTAGTGCTTCTGAACGCCTTAAGAAGAAAAGTTATAAAATTTAGAATGTGGTAATATAGGAATATCAGAAAGATGATGAGAGAGTGGGATGAGGAGAGAAAACACTTAAGAAAACTGAGTAAACATATTTTTATTCTTTGAGGCTGAGAATTGTGTAGCTGATACTGACTTTTAAACCATGATCCTGGAGGATGGGGTAATTTTCAGATGTAGTAGGACCAAAACGTAGTAAGAAAAAAAAAAGCAATAGAAGAAAAAGCGAGAGATAAATTACACTTAGAAATCTCATTTTTCTGAAGTACTCTTAACAAAAATGTATAAAAAATTAGAGAAACAAACTGTAAAGACTTTAACTTGACAAACCTGGGCAAACTGAAAATACCACACTATATTTTGATGCGTTAACACTGATTTCTCAATAGTCCTTTTGAAAGTTGGCAAGGAAACTGTCGAAAGGAAAATTAGTTTATACAGGTAATCTGGCCATTTGGGGGTTAGAATAATTTATCAAAGAGAAATAAATATAAAGCAATGTAGAGAAAACATCCTCCCAAACAAATCTATGTGTAACAACTGAAATACACTTGTACGTATTATATATTTATAGCTGTGTGTATGCATACTACATATAACATGTGCATGGACGTACATATGTATTTATCATGTGTATATGTGTGTATATGTGTTTTCATACATATAGATACATACAGGGACTTGTGAAAGAGGCCAAGGAAGGCTGATGATTATAATTTGAAATGGTAATTTTAAATGCATTAGAGCATAACACAGACCAATATCAGTAGAAAGGGCAGAGAGCCTGCCTACAGCAAGTCAACTGTTGAACTCCTTTTGTTGGCAGGTCAATGTGTCAGTGGTGCTATCACGTGGAACACCGTGCAGACCTTATTAGGGTGGTTCTCCCTTGGTTTGCCCTGGAATTGTGCTGCTGTCAGGGTCCAGAGACCAGATTCTCCATGGAAGGTTCTTTTTGTGATTCCTGATTCTGACTCCTGGAGGAAGTCAGACCAGCCTGGGATGACTGGAGCCCGTGTCTTGCTGGGCATATTTATCATCCACAAATCATCTGCTATAAATATACCTCAGCAGGACCACCAACAGGCCGGCTCAGTAACCTGCAATTTATGAAGGTTATGGAAAACAGAGTGAAGGGTGAAGTGCTTTATTAAGGGTGGCTTTCTCCTTAATCCAGTCCTGTGTTCCACTTCAGTATAAATGGGAGAGAGTGCTCCTTTCCTTGCCTGATTAAGGCTTTTTAAATTGTCCCTTTTGGCTGCTATTCTTATGTCATTATGCCATGAGACACACACAGTTTTTAAAGAAACATCTCAATCGGTGTTCCAAGATAACGTGAGAAATCATTGGATGCAGAATGAAAGTATAGCTAAACCTCACACTGTTTCCTTTTTATGTACAAATCATGCAAAACATTCTCCTTTTCTCCTTTTTTTTTTGCACGTCATTAGTCTCTTTATCTTTGCTCCTAGCAAAATAGCAGAACTGACCAAAATGTCTCGCAAATGGCATAATCTCAATTTCAGTAGAAGTTGAAATAAACGAAATATGTATTGCTGAATGTAGTTTGTTTTTCAGAGAAAATGTGTTTGCTAAAGACACAATGTTTTGGGTTATGCCCTGGATATAAACCTTATTTTCCTTCCACATTCTCTTAAATGAGTAAAAAACAAATACTGTAATGAACCAAAAATGACACAAAACCAAACCGCCACCCAGGCAGCTCTCTCAGCAGTGAATTTTCCTGGAACATGGTGAAGCCTGCTGGCTGGAGAATGATTAACTGTTTCCCTTACAGAGTGTTATTCTGAACACTTGTCCCAGAAGAGGCCTTGAAGAGGGTCACCCTATTCATATGTATTAAGCAGTAAAGGGCCAATTTTAATATTTCAAACAACTCCTGTGAATAAAAGATCACTGGCACCTTCCTGTGTTCACTATAATCCTCTTTTTAAAATGACGTTCTTGGCTATCCAGTCGCCCCAGGGGTGAGGGACAAGAGGAAGAAAAAAATGCAGAAAAAGTAGGGAGAGAAAAATGATGGAAAATTGCTTTATTCAACTTCACCTACCGCTCAAGCAACTTCCCCTTAGAAGACTCGACACTTCAGATGAATTACCCATTACAGTCTCCTCCCACCAGATCACCGCACTGTTTTAGCACCTGTTTTGCAAACCCACCAAATGCATTTACAAGCAGAGACACAATCGGTAGGCGAATGACCTTTTGCAGCACGAATTGGAAGCTAGTTCATCAAATACTTGTCGGCCAACTGTCCCGGAGGCAAGGAAATTAAGGTGGGGAGCGGTGGAAATTCATCCCTCTTCTCCCGGCTAAAGCGAGAATCTGATGGCTTCCCCCCCACCCCCCGCTCCCCTCCTTCCTTCCCACCCACCCCCTCCCCAAACCTGTTACTAGGGAAACTTGAAAAGAATCTGAGACATTAAGAAAACAAAAGTTTAGACCCCACAACCACGATCCCATTGCCATGCAGAAACCAACGCGGATGCCCAACCTCGGTCGCCGCACCGCGGTCCTGACAAAGCCTGTATCAGCCAGAACAAGATGCTAATTGCAGCCTCGCTGAGAAAAACTAGTGTTGTTCCACCCGGGAACACCAGCAGTTCGGGAGCTGCGACGTGCCCCCTCCGCGGTGGGCGAGCCATCCCCTCTGAATCCCGGGGCGGAGATGACAGCTCTTCGGCTGCGACAGGTCCGCGCTGAAAAGAGAGAGAAAGACGATCAAGTCCACTATTTACTTCCCGGCCCCCGGAGTCGCCTCCCCGCACTCCGCGCCCCCCTAGCCTCCCTCCCAGGGAGTTTCTCTTACAGTGAGTGGGGCGCCGCCAGCCCCAGCGGTGGGAACGGAGGATGCAGAGACCTCCCAGACGCGGAGAATACCGCTCCGGGGACGTGCTCGGTTTTGAGTAGCGGTGACGTGGAGGCGCACCGCGGCCCGGGGCTGGAGCAGGCGGGGCCCCTCCCGCCTCCCTCCGCGCCCCCGCCCGCGCCCGCGCCCCGCGCCCCGCAGAGCTCCGGGGAGGCGCCGCGTGCGCGCAGGGAGCCCCGGGCGACCGCCGGGCGCACCGCGCTGGTGCCGGCGAGGGACGCGCGCGCCCACGAGCACGCGGGACGGCGGCGGCGGCGCGCGCGCGCCTCGGGGACGCGCCCCCTCCCTCGTGCGCCCAGGGAGAGCGAGCGCCGCGCACCGGCGCGCACACCCGAGACAGAGCTTTACTATCTCGCTCCCTCCCGCGCCTCCCTCCTCGCTGGGCATTCAAACAGCTTTCCGACATCACCAGCCAAGGATTTTCCCCCCCTCTGCTTAGTCGCCGTCCGTCCATCAGTACCTGCGGGGGGGAGGAGGAGGAGGAGGAGGGAGGAGAGCGGAAAGAGGAGAAAGCAAAAGCTTGAGCCTTCCGATCCGACCACGAATACTCTCGTAATAAACCCACCGCCCCTACAAATCTGCCTTAGCTGCCGCCGCCGCCGCCGGCCGCTTCTCGTCTCAGCGCTTTCTTTGCTTCTTGGCTGATCGGTTTGTTGAGGGGGGAGATTTGGTCAAACAAATCCTTGCTTTTAAACCACTTGCATTTTTTTGTTTTCTTGGTGTCTGTCTTGGGGGCTTCCCCCCGCCCCCCCACCCCGCCGCCGCCTCTCGGTTGGAGGTTGGATTCAGTTGGATACGGCGTAGGCTCGGGGATCCTGGGGGCTTTTTTTCTCCCACCCCCCTCTTTGATTCCCTCCCCCCATCTTTTGCCTCTCTTATGTGTGCGTTAAAAAAATAATAAATCCTGATTTTTGAAGCTCAGCCGGGGAAAATGGGCAACGGTGCTTGGGACCGAAGGGGAGTCTCTCCGTCACTGTTGCTGGGACGCGTGCCTGTGCTGGTGTCTTAGAGCAAGAGCCTCCCTGAGCTTTCGGAGTGGAAGGTAAGGAAGGGGGTCCAGGGGTCACCTTCCCTGTGCCAGGGTCGTCACCGAGGAGCTTTCCGCTGGGTGTTTGCGGAGGGAGGACCAGCCAAGACAAGGCTGTCCCTGGCTGACGGAGGGGCTGCGAGCAAACCCGACTGTCTGCGTTTACTTAAACGCCGCAGTTGAAAAGTTAGAGAAGTCGGGTTTGCAGGAGATGTGCGGGGTCGGAAGGAAGAGGCAGGGAGACCTAGAAAATCTGATGGTTGTGCGTGGTGGGGGTAATTTTATGGGGGGAAATTGTAGGTTAAAAGGAAGTTAAGACGAGGGGAGGCAGTGGGTCTGCTATTGGGGAAAAAATCAGTGGAGTGATGGCGCCGTCTATGTTCGACTAAACTAAAGTGTCACCCAGAAAATCAATTTGGAGCAGATCTAAACTAAACGCCGGTTTGCTTCGCAGCAGGAGACAAATAAATAAATAAATGCAGCATCCTTGAAACCTGGGTGGCCGGCCCTTAGGCACGTCTCCCCACCCCATTCTTTCTTTCTTAAAGAGAGAAATACAATTGTTTGAACCGGCCCTGCAATCGGGGGCTGGAGCGGGGTGGGGGCGGTGGGAGGCGAGTGGCGACAGAGTTCAGTGCTTCATTTTTGATTATTTAGAATAATCAAATAAGGAGACTCCGTACACTGAGGCCGAATGACTCAAATAAAGCGCCTCCTGTGGAGGGGGCTTTCTTGACCAGGCTCGAAAGTGCGATCAGAGCCATTTCCTCACTCTTTCTAATCCTTGATGAGCACAGCAATGCAGACGTTGCACTGGCAAAGAAATGGAAGCAAAAGTACTGGATTTCACTAGGCAAAGCGATACGACCTCTTTTTGAGTTACCGATTCTAAAATGAAGCCCCCTTTCATGGGTGGAATTCCTAATTTAGACACTTATTGTCACATTGGCTCTCAACGCCTACACTCTATCCTGAAGAACACTGCGCAGACCTGCATTGCCTGCAAAGTGCTACAGCAAAAAAAAAAAAAAAAAAAAAAGAGGGAATTATTTCCAGAATTTCCTCTAACTTTCCCAATTTTTAACCTCTAAATGTTCATTGGCTTTATTTTCTCAAGAAGAAAAATGCATTATTCATGGAGCTGCGTGGTTGACTCAGAGAACACTGTTTTGATAGTCCCAGCAATTCTGATGTTATTTTAAACTGCTGCTATACAGAGATTTAGAGTTGGGGCTGTTTTTGCTTATATCAAGGCATAGAATTTGAAGTATGGTCTGGGGAATGCAGATCTATCTTCAGGGACTTCAGTCACTGAATTTTGTGTGCATGCGTTGGTGTGTGTTATGCAATGAAGAAGGGTTTTATCCTTTGGTTCAGAGAGGACCCAGGCAAAGACATGAAAACTCTTAACTATCTATGTATGTCTGTATGTCTGTCTCTGTTTACAGAACAGTGGAAGAGACTGCAGCCTAAAGACTTTTAAAATTAACTTGGCATCACTTTTCCCAGCTCAAAGGCTAAACAAACAAACAAACAAACAAAAAAGCAGTGTCATTTGTTCTAAGAAATAACTTCTTAAAGGTTAAAGCTGAAAAATATTCAAGTTACTTTTGGATAACAACTTACAGAGGTAAATATAACCAAGGGTTACTGTATTATGCAAGGCAAGGTTTAAAAAAAAAAAGGAAAGTAAAAAAGAGGAGCTTTGGAGCTGGGGTTGGATGGAGATCAATTAATTTGACAATTGAAATCTGCTAGGAAAGACAATGCTAATGTCTTTTATCTACTATGTGCAAATCTTAAATTACAGTAGGGAAATCTTGATAAAATAGCCCTAATTAAAAAAAAAATAAAAGACTGCAACCAGCTCAGTTCCTGTGGTTCTGGGATTTTTTCACTGACATGGCCTTTGGATACAGATACTAATACAGTGATCCACTTTATGTATCTCAAAAGGGCATGTCACATTGAAATGGCTGTTTTAAATCCTGGTTCTCAGTGATAATGTCCAAAAACAAGTCTTCCCTATGTATCTGCCCTTCCTTGGATGATGGTTTAAAGATTCTGTTCATCCACGTGAATACCTGTGTTTCTGCACAGGAATTTCCCGTTAGTTCACAATGTGGCCCCTGCAAAGACTAGTAGCAGCATTTGGGAGATGATGTTCCAGTTGCAACAAATGATCAGTTTTGCTTGTAACACTGAGGCTCTCATTTATCACAATGGCTTTTCACGTTTAAAAGCAAAGAAATATTATGATGACAGCTGTTCCCAGATTATCAGATTAGATTTTGTGTGGTGATGTTTACTGCAGGCAGACGGCTGAGGGAAAGAAAAGGTGGTACAGGTTGTTAACAACATTTCAAAAAATTAACATTTAGGCTATTATACTTTAAAAAATTATTTTTCCTCTTCTTTCAGTAGAATCATAGTGCGCTTGAAGGAAATTCTGGTAGAGAAGTTAAGAGCATTCCTATTAATAATCTATTGAATATTATTTTTTAAATGCATGTAGAGAATTTGGCCATTGTGAACGACCACGTGAGGGCGCTGTTCACACAGCAACAGATAATTCTCTGCGTTACAAAATAAAGATCACCTGCCCTTCTTTTAAAAAGGGTTTTTTTCTTTTTTTAAACTGAAATCTTGAAAACAGCTGGCTGTACTATTGGAAGCAGTTTCTTTTTTTCAATGCTCATAGACTCCTACTTGCATTTTACTTTCATTGCCATTTTTACAGGCCAAATGACATAGGATGAAGGCTGTTCGTAACCTGCTGATTTATATATTTTCCACCTATCTCCTGGTTATGTTTGGATTTAATGCTGCCCAAGACTTCTGGTGTTCAACTTTGGTGAAGGGAGTTATTTATGGATCGTATTCTGTAAGTGAAATGTTTCCCAAAAACTTTACAAACTGCACTTGGACGCTGGAAAATCCAGATCCAACCAAATATAGCATTTACCTGAAATTTTCCAAAAAGGACCTTAGCTGCTCTAACTTTTCCCTCCTGGCTTATCAGTTTGATCATTTTTCTCATGAAAAAATAAAGGATCTTTTAAGAAAGAATCACTCGATAATGCAACTCTGCGAATCCAAGAATGCTTTCGTTTTTCTACAGTATGATAAAAATTTTATTCAAATACGTCGGGTCTTTCCAACCGACTTCCCTGGATTACAGAAAAAAGGGGAAGAAGATCAGAAATCGTTTTTTGAGTTTCTGGTATTGAACAAGGTGAGCCCGAGCCAGTTCGGTTGCCATGTCTTATGCACTTGGTTGGAGAGCTGCTTAAAATCAGAAAATGGGAGAACCGAGTCCTGCGGGATCATGTATACAAAATGCACCTGTCCTCAGCATTTGGGAGAGTGGGGGCTCGACGACCAGTCGCTGGTTTTGTTAAATAACGTGGTGTTACCCCTGAATGAGCAGACCGAGGGCTGCTTGACCCAAGAGCTGCAAACCACCCAGGTCTGCAATCTTACCAGGGAGGCCAAGCGACCGCCCAAAGAAGGTAAGCGCCGGCGGAGAGGGGGCTGGGGGGAGGGATGGAGCCAAGATGTGCTGTGTGGCAACGCGTAATCTTTGCTCCTTTGCCCTCTCACCTTTGGATTCGTGTGGTTTGTGGTCGTCACTGCTTCAGGTCCCTTAAGCTTAGTTTTACGTTTCAAGATTGTAGAGATGGGGCGGTGAGGACGGGATAGCTCTCCGCAACAGGCCCCCGAGGTGCCAGCGGAATATTCAGAGAAAAAGAGATGTAAAATCACGGAGCCAGTTTGCGCTGGAGGTCGGGGAGGAGGGAGGGGCTGGGGGAAGAGTGCTTTATTAGGCCGCAGCCCCTGGGGAGGCAGGCGGACGGACACACACACACACACACACACACATACACAGACAACCGTGAATGCATTTGCCGACTTCTCTCCTGCTCAGAAAAAGTCCCTTTCGTTTGCCCTCTCCTTTCCCCTCGCCCGCCCACCCTCTCATCCGTGACCTCTTTCCAGGTTTGAACTTGGGGCATCGCGACTCAAAGGTGACGCACAGTCCGGAGCGCGCCTGTGAGGCCAAATGACTTACTGACCCCTGAAGACAAGGGTGCCCCTCCCCCACAGGCCCGGGTTTTGTTTCGGATGCTTTGCGCGAGGAGGAGCCCGCCTGCTGGCTATTCTGTCCAGGGAACCCCGCTGGGGGCGCAAACTCTGGTCCCCTGGGCTGTGAAGTCACGTGGGGGCGAGAGGAGGGCGGAAGCGAAACAGGCGGATGCTGCCAGACCTGATGTCCCCTGGGCGTGCCTTTTGCCCCATCTTCTCGGTCCCTTGTTGGTGTACAGGAGGAGGAGAGGGAGACTGTCAGGGGTGAGCTAAATGGAAATCCAGGGCAAGGGAAATGCAGGGCAAAAAGAGAAGGTACAGGAGTGATTAATAGCTTTCACCCAGCCCCTCGCGGGGGAGCTGCCAGGGGATTTGAGACAGTGGGTTATGTTTAATGATGCAAGAAAGCTGTCAGATTCTAAGAAAACGACTTTCCTGTTTGGAAGGTTAGGGCATGTGTTCTGTTCGTTTGAGGGCACGGCTGGTGCATACTCGCTCTTGCTCCCCAACGCTGCAGCCAAAGAGTGCGTTGATTTTTTCATGCAGGAAATGTTTTCTGATCGCCACAAAGATCCTTGTCTGTGGAAAGGGACAGCCAAGCTCCAGTCCCTCTTTCCTCCCCCTCCGCCAACAGAAGTTGTCTTTGTGGCCATTATAAAATTGACACGTTGTTGGAGAATCTTCTTTAAGGGTAGCCAAGGTTTTGTAAAGGGTGGGGGGTGGGGGGAGAGAAAGAGAGAGAGAGAAGGGCTTAACGAGCGAAAAGCAGTGATTTCTCTGCTGAAAGCATTTGGGGGGGATGGGAATTAAGGAAGTGCAAAGGCACAGGGGGAAAAGAAGTGTTGGAAGATAAATGCAGACAGACTAATGCCATTGAGAGAAGGGTGAAAAACCTTTACGATTTCTACAGGTCAGTGTTTCACTAATAGCTGTGACTGAGGAAAGCAAAGTGGTTTTAAATTACAGGAGTTCTTTTCTAGAGTAAAAATCCCAGAGAAGCACTTGCCACTGCAAGGATGGTATTTAACACCATTTAAAACCAATTAGTGTCCCCTAGAATAAGAAGCTACAGTACCCAAGGAAAGTGTGATGCTACAGGCTGGCTAATAAGACAATTAACACGAGGAACTAGTTTTTGTTTGTTTGTTTTGTTGTTGTTTTAATGAAATTCGGAAAATCTCTGTCTTCAATGCTTAAGATTTTTATCTTCAACCTGACTGCTGATGACAGTGGAAAGAGAATCCAATTTGACAAGCTTTTTTTTTTTTTGTGAATGGTAGCAAGTGACAAAAACAACGCTGTTGTGAGCACATGAAATACGATTTTCAAAGATTTTGCTGGTTATGATTGCGCAGTGTGAGTTAAGACAGTGCTGGGACTTATAGAAGTTGGATGAAATGGCCATTCGTTCTAGTGAATGACTAAACATAAGAGTGATTTTAGACGTTAGATGTTTAAGTCGTGTGGGAGAACATACGTTTCTTTTGGCTAATTAGCTGGCAAAATGAGAAATACCTCCATAGACAATTAAACGTTTGTATTAAGATTAACACATTAATAGAACTGAAGAGGAAAAGTTTATGTAAAAGGGGAAGAATATAGGCTACATCAGTAAAATTGCACAGCCTGTGTTCTCTGTAGTATAAATTTGTGCTCTGTAATTGTTTAGGTATTATGAGTCAGAAAGGTAAGAGTAATCGTGATGACATAATGGTAGCTGATGCATCTGTAAGTAATTCTTATAAAGTATGTATATAGCACGCCTTACCTTATTCAAAGAAGATGTTTGAAACTATACTGAATTGTAGGAAAGCAATGTGAGAATCTGCAGACTCTTAATTCAGTCAAATTTATGCAAAGTACATTAAATCTTGAATATTTGATATAAACGACATGTAAAATCTTATGAAAGAATTATTTAATGCTATTGCAAATAAACTGCCACATAATGATATTCACAAGGCTTGAAGTTAATAATTGCATACATTTGTGCTTCTCCCATCTAATTTTATTCCAAAAGAGCTTCATTTTATTTGGTAACATGGAATCCTAGCTTCTAAAATGGAGTTTTAAAAATTCCACTTCTATTTTATATTAATTTATGGTTTCTATTTTTTTGTGAAAAAATAAACTGTTCTCTAAGTCATCGGGGAATACATGCAAGATGATTTGACTCCCACTTTATTCACTGTAGTAAGTACTGACTCAGAAGCCCTGAGTAGAAATATTTTCCACATTTATTACATCATAGAGGTGGCACAGATTTGACAGAAGAGAAGTTAGGCTCAGTAGATGCAGACCCAGAATTGTTTTATGTGATGCTAATAGTGATGCTGGAGGTATACCAAATGTTGAACATGTTGAATGTGTCCATTGGTATTATCATATTTAGTTAATATTTGAGAAAATCATAGGCTCTTAGGAGTGTGATGTCAACTTTGAGATAGGATTTCTACTACGATTTTTAATTTAATGATACATTCAGGTACTTAAGAATTTCATTGCCAGAAAATAGCAAGAAGACTGTCACTGAAGTGACAACACCAACAATTACCAATGTTACCTTGAATACATTTTAAAAGTAAATTAGTGAAAGATGTTCCTTAAAGTGTTAAATTTGAGTACATTTAAGTCTCTTCTTATTTAAGGTCATATTTGAGGGGCTATGTGAGTATAGAAACTTAGTTGTCATTCTCCAATTTTTATGTGAAAACTTGAAAACGAAGTAAATCAACAAAATGAAGCCTTTTAAAAATAATGATATCTTATTTCAGGGAGTTACTAAATAAAAAAAATTGTCTACCTACAGTGCATATAACTGCTTTTAAAAGAAAACTCAAATAACATTGCTGTTTACTTGGTTTTCAGATATAAGTTTGGGGAGAGAGCGACATTTATTCATAATTCTTTATTGTGTCTTGTAGGACTCTTTTACCAAAGATGATTCTGAATATAGCTCAAATATAAAAGGTGAACTATGATCTTATTTCTTACTACTTCACTTAAAATAAGTAATTAAAACAGCTTGGACAGAAAACATCCACACCAGAGTATTTAAGTCACATAATAAGCCTTAATGGAACCTTTGTTTGCTACTTACATCAATGGCGCTACTTATGTGAAGGGAGGTTGGGATCCCTGTATAATTCCAGGAAATCTGAACACACACACTTACTTGTCTTTTCATTCTGCCTCTGCTGATTCTTGATAATCAACCACCCAAGGGAAGTCTCACCAAGTGCCTGTGTGAAATCTCGCCTGTGTTTGTGAGTGTGTTTGCCCTTTTAGGCACAGATCTAGAGCAATTTGTGTGTCTCTTAGTTTTAAGTGTTTTTAATTCTTTCTACCTTTGCTTTTTTTACCCTCTTTAGTATTTCAGGCCCCTTTCACCTTCCTCTTTGCCCTTCTTTGATCTTATTTCCTTTGCAAATGCCGTGATCGCACACCCTTTTTTCTTCATTGAAGAATAGTTGATCTACAATGTTGTGTTAGTTTCTGGTGCACAGCATAGTGATTCATATATATATATATGACTAGATATATATATATATTCTTTTTCCAATTCTTTGCCATATTGGGTTACTACAAGATATTGAATATAGTTTCTGGTGCCATACAGTAGGTCCTTGTTGTTTATCTGTTTTATATACATCAGTGCATATCTGTTAATCCCAAACTCCCAGTGTATCCCCAACCCCTTTTCCCCTTTGGTAACCATAAGTTAGTTTTCTATATCTGAGTCTGTTTCATAAGTAATATCTATAAAATCTGTATTTTTATAAAATATATTTACAAAAATATTTACAAAACATGATTCCACACTCTCTGTTAGATTGTAGAAAGATACACTGAGTCTGCTGTTCCTTGAAGACACAGAGCCTGACAGTTTGCCCTACCCCTTGGCTGGACCCATGGCCCTTTGCACACACTGTACTTCTGTTCTAGCATTTATCATATTGCAGTGTATTTTCCACTTACGTTTCCATCTCCCTCCACTGGACTTGTGAGTTATTCAAGTATACAGACTTGGTCTTCTAATTGTCCAGCACAGTCTAAACAGAGCTTCAGAAATATTTGTTGAAATGAATGTTAAGTGAACAAAACAAAACAAAAATCTCAACAGGAAAGGTAGCAATAAATTGATTGCAATCACAAGAATAAAAATGACTCATTGTTGGAAAGCAGCCTCCGTTCCTGTCTCTTTTTCTAGGGGAAGATGGCTACCATCTATAACATTTCCAGTTCCATTAATGTATTATTTATACCAGCTCTGAATCTCAATGGTTAATGTTTAATAACATTTTTAAAAGAACAAGAAGAATGGAATCATTGAGAAATAGTCTTAATTCCATATTTTTTATTTTAATAATTAATGTTGAATATAACTTTCTATACATGGCTATCTACAAAAAAAGTGGTAAGAAAATTTGCCGATTTCTACTTGTTTTATTATGTTTGTTTCCGCCTACGTTTCTCTCTTCTGGCTCTAGTGTTACTTCTACAGAAGTGACATTTCCCCAGTCCTTTCTTCCACAGTGTGAAGACACACGTATGCAAACACTTTTCAAGAAAGAGGAAATGAGTATTTGCCTGTCAAGTTCCGCACTTCTGTTGTTCACTCCAGGTTATGATCTATAAATATAGGAAATGATCTATAAATATTGTTGTAGTAGAATACTAAAGTTGTAGGCCTGCTCAAGTAACATGCCCTAATTTTTACTTTGACAATTGTAGAATTTTGTGAAACAATTTAGGAAGTAGCTCATATATACATAGTACTAACAGAAACAAAACTCCATTGGATGGCAATATTTTTTGGGTAGACAGCAGGTTTAAATATTAACAAGAACATGTTTGTGTACGCACATGTGTCACACATGCACACGTGTGCTGAAATGCACATTTCAACAGGTTTTACTGTTACCTTAGATAAATGCACTGAAGACTAGTTGTCTTCAAACTTGAGATGTAAAGTTTACTTTGAATCTTGCTTCATGCATTCCTTTACTTACTTCATTTTCTGAAAGAAGTGATTTTATTGTTAAACTGAATCCTTTTATAAAATACAGTATTCTTTAGAGTCAATTTGATGTATATTACATATAAAAGCGATCCGGCCCTTGGATCTGAAATCAGTGTTCATTCAATATATATGTATGTATGTGTATAACTGAAACATTGCGCTGTACACGAGAAATTGATGCAACATTGTAAACTGACTAGACTTCGGTAAAATAAATAATTAAATAAATAATGATAAAAATAAAAACAAACAAAAAAAACCCAAACAAAAACAAGTAAAAGAAACTTTTTTTACTTTTTTGAAACTTCATGAGGTGGGCTAAGGACCCCAAACACAGAGAGCTGAGTTTGAATCTGCTCCTTCACCTCAGAGCTGTGTTCTACTGAGTCGTGACTTACCTTCTCAGATTGTTAGTAATGCTTATTCCTCAGGAGAATAGGATATGACATTATGTAGTAAAAAAAAAAAAAGGAAAGATAAGAAAGAAAGAAAGGAGGAAAGAAGGAAGGAAGGAAAGAAAGGAGGAAGGAAGAAAGAAAAGAAAGAAGAAAGAAAAGAAAGAGAAGAAGGAAAGAAAGGAAGGAAGGAAAGAGAAAGAAAAAGAAAAAAGAAATGAAGGAAGGAAGGGAGGGAAGGAGGAAGGAAGGAAGGAAGGAAGGAAGGAAGGAAGGAAGGAAGGAAGGAAGGAAGGAAGGAGCTAATAAAATTAATGGCTTGGAATATTTTAGTTCCTGTCAGCCCTGTGGAAATGTCTTACCAATTCAATTAGCTAATAAAAATAAGAGGGGTATTCAATTTCTCTAAGAGTGTCACTTCACTGAAATGAAAGATATGTTTTGGTGTAAGAAACACTTGGGTCCTGGGAGTGACTCAGCCACCTCGTTGCATCTTTGACAAGGGACTGAGCTTTCCTGAGCTTAACTCATCAGTCTACTGTAGCAGAGTGTTGTATTAAATGAGGCTGCAGACTCAGTCAGCTTAGCTCAAGTTGCATTAGGCCTTTAATTCAGTTTTTGAAACCTCTTTTTCATTCTTATCTTCTGACTAGAAGTGATAGAGAATTGATAATAAATAACGAAGTACATTGTAGGTTAATTATTTCAACTTGTTTAAGACTTTAGGGCATTTTACAAAGGATCACTGATCATCTTGAATGTGTGTGTGTTTTGTATTATATAAAGAAA
Source organism: Vicugna pacos (assembly GCF_048564905.1). Lineage (NCBI taxonomy): Eukaryota > Metazoa > Chordata > Mammalia > Artiodactyla > Camelidae > Vicugna > Vicugna pacos. Next base: position 4,685,056 of record NC_132994.1, on the reverse strand, counting down.
GGCATCTAATACCTTTGTGTTGGTGGAGGCATGGCCAACACATCAAATAGATGGAGCTGGTGGTGTGTGAGTCATCCTCCGCCTGGGAGGCTGTCCTTCGGATATCATTGCTGGTAGTCTGCAAAATTGAAATGTAAATTAAGCAGCTTCTAAGGATCTTAATCTTTGCTGCCTTATGCAAAGTTGTCATGTTTTGAGATCTATTTTGAAAAGGAATTATCTTCAGATATTAAGCGTATAGTAAACCATTTGGAAAAAAGTAAGACTTTTTTGGGATGTTTTTCACCAGTTATTATCGACCAGAGAGCCCCAAGATTCCTCCAAAGGCTTACATATTCAGGTATTGAAAAGAAAATTTAAAAATTAGTTAATACTCATTCGAACAATCTGATATTTTCTTAAAGCAAAATTACAAAGTGCCGTCTGTAGGCCTCCATAAAATGCTAAATGCCCTATGTTCAGTTATCTTTCAACTGTCAGTCAGGAATTTTGACCTAGCTTATCTGTTACGGGTCAGTAAATAATGTATTTCTGATTTGCACAAGTAACAAATGCATGGTAAATACATTAGTGTGTGGCTGTTTCTCTAAAATAATTGCATGAGTAGGAGTCTTTTCTGAAATCTGACATGTTTGCTGACGTTTTCCCCATAATCAACCCCTTATCACACATTTATTATGCTTGGAATGTGTTACAAAACATGAAGGCAAAGTGGTTGTTGTTTGGTTTCTGCCATGTTAAGTGAAGTAATTTACCTGCCAACCCCATCTCGGATGTTCTATTCTCAGATTATTTCTTCTAGATAACAAGTTTCTTTGGGGACTGAGAGTTGCTTGGGGGAAACAGAACAAATATATGCATGGAAAAGACATTGATACCTTGATGGGACCAGATTACTGCGGAAGAACGTAATTTACATTCACTTAGAGGTAATTAAAAGCATTGAAACAGTTGTGGAACCAACCAGGGATGGTTACCTTGGGGAATTTCTTTTTAGCAATAGATATGTTGGAGGTGATAGATATGTTGGAGGTGATAGAAATGTCACAGAAATACATGCTTTCCTGGGTAATTCATACTGGGTGAGTGGTGTAGAGTATTTATTTCATGACACTTCAACCGGTGTTCCTGTTTTAAAATAATTTTTAAAGATTTGATAATTAAAAAAAATAATTTCTCTACTTGTATATCTAAAGAGGGATAATTTGTTCTCCAATAAACTGTTTTTAAAGAGAAGCTTCATTTACATATCACCCCTAAGTAAATGAAGAAGTGTTTTAATAAGCATTTTATAAATTAAAAAAATACAATGAACCCTAATGTTGAGCAAGTGCTTTCTGGTTTGCAAAGGTCTGCGGCATGTGCTGTTTTACTGGGGCAGTAACTGTGTGAGGTAACTGATAATTGGTTCAAATGAAAAACTATAGAATTTCAGAGCTGTGGGTTTTCTATTTCTGGAGCACTTGAATCTGAATCACAAATTCTCAGTTTATAAGGGGCTTTAGGCATTATTGAGTCCAAATCTTACCTGGTTAAAGGAATCCCATTCTGCAAATGTATCATGGGAACATTATTTCAGCTGAACATACGTCTCCTTGGAGTTTATATTTAATACCACTTCTATAACGTAAAAGAAAGACAGTCATTTAGGACAGCTGGAGAGACCTAATCAAAAAAAAAAAGAAAAAAAAGAAAAAAGCTACCTGGTGTCCAGCCAGGACAATAACCAGAGTATACTTTGCTAAAATATTTAATATAGTCTCTAAAAATCCAGGCTTTCATTCATTAGATTTTTGTTCTATTTGGTATGTATTATTTAAACAAATGTGATGTAGGTCTCAAAAAAACTATTGATTTTCAGTCCAAGTTCATTAAATTTAAAGAGCAGTGTGTTTCAAGTCCAGAGTCTCGATTTAGGAAGGTCATTTAGCAAGCTCCATCTTGGATTTTCACTTCATTATCATTTTCAAGGGAAGTCTGTATTTTGGAGAAATGACATGTCATCTTTTTTTAGTTATCGTTTGATGCGTTGAGAAATACTGTTGCCGGTGGGAGACAGGGAGGTCAGGGTCTCCTCCCTGTGCCGAAGGTCACAGCTTCTGCGGGATGGACTTGCCCTTGGCACTCTGGAAACCCACTCTCTCCTGTAACTCGGGAGGCCTTCCTGCTGCTTCTAGCCCCAGGAGCCTACTCTGTCTCCTTAGTTTCTCCAAGCACTATCCTCACCTTACTCTCTTCTCAAACTACCTTCCTTGGGGACATGGTCAGTTTCTTGCTGGGACCCTGACGGGTACAGGAGTGCATGATCTTATTGGTGAGGTGACTTCTGATTACTTATGAGATTGGTCTAAAACCAGCATTTAAAATGTTTGATCCTTCCTTTTAATGTGCTAAAGATCTTATATAACAATTGGCCCTTTTCCAGGTGGGCATAGAGAACAGCCTATTAAACAAAGAAATAAATAAGAATGATAATTTAAAGAATTGACTTAATGAAAGTGAAAATCATTTGGCCATTCTTTTAAGCTCAGTTGAAGTGATTTTTTTACACTGAATTCTAGCTCAGCCTCAACACATGTTCATCTTCATAGCTTCATGGAGTCTGGGCCCTCCTTCAGAGGTTTTCCTATACTTACCTGTTGGTTTGGTGATTATTTAGCTTGTTTTAAAATCACGGAACATGTATCCATTCAGATACATCTTATACACAATTTTTCAGTGTTGTGACCAGGGAACATTTGAATTGGCCTGGATATTCAAAGAAACTTGTGTGAGTTGATGATTTCAAGGCTTGCATATAAAAAACAAAAAATCTTGACAGATTAATATTTCGATCTAATTTTATGTCATTATAATAATGGAAATACAAAACAAAAACAGAATTTCAGTTACTAATCTGTTTCATTTTGCCTGTTGATTTCACTAACCCTCTCAAAGCAAACAAAACAAAACAAAACAAAACAAAAACCCCAAAAGCAAAACCCAAAACTCACACCTCGCACAAAGCAATTTTTTCTTTTTTTCTTTTTTCATTGCAAAGAAGAAATCAAGGCAGCTAAGGTTGCACTTATGATTTCATAAAGAAAATTACAATTTTTAACTCCTGCTCTGTGTTAAGCTGCTGGTTCCCGTTCATGTCAAGGAAGGGTCCTAAGATGGAAAAAGAGAAGTAATTCCTCCTGCCCCCCCTCCGCCCAAAAAAAAGGGCTAAATTTTTTTTCTGACATTCTGTAGGCATCTAGCTTTATGGTCTTTCTGGATAGATGATACATAACAAATATTCATTATATAGTGTTTGCTTTTGGAAATATGTCTTCTAATGCTGGCTCCTCATAAGAATTGTAATGTGGAAAAGAGGGCACCTTGGGAAGACAGAGAATCTGGTTGCTTTATATAATCTTTCCACATAAATCTGGCAGACTTTCAAAGATCTGCTTCTGCAGCGTAGACTGAGAAATTTCAGTTTATTTTGGCTTCCCAGAGAGGTCAGCTTCCTTTACAGAAAAGTCAGCCTGTGGTCAGCTCTCTTTGGCTGGCCTTGGTTTTTGTAACTTAGAGGGCAGACAATGTATATTTTTTAAGTGGTGCCTGAGAAATTAACCAAGTGCAGTCCTTCAGTAGGCTTTTACTTCCAAATACGATGAAGTAAATAGCCACGAAACCCTGTTGTTCTGTTTGCACTGTACAGAACATTTTAATACCTTAGTTTCTAATATATTAAAAATCTGTTCTCTTAACGATGTATGGCTTCTTTTTGTTTAGTGATTTCCCTGGAATTTTCTGATGACTGTACTTTGGTGTTCAGTTGGTTACGAAAGTCATAAACGAGTTCTAGGCAATCATAAATACTACATATACTTGCCTCTGGTCCCTGCATCCTGAGGCCACAGAAACCACAATGACAGAGCAAGAGGAATTTGGAAGCATTCTAGAGGGTGATCCACTGACCAGCCAGAACTGATTAAGGCAGAAGAAATAAGTACACGTGGGCTGTGAATTAATACAGCTTTTTTTCCCCCCTTTAGCCATGGAACCTTTTTTTCTAAATAAAAACCAACATACAAAAAAGATTTTTAAAAATAGAGCTGCTTTGGTGGAAGTGGGCAGAAGGCCCAGAGCCCTGCCTAACTGGTCTCCAGAGGTGCAGCCCCCTCTCCCACCCCAGCATCACTCCTGTGGAATGAGACCCGCTCATGACCTATCCCTTGTGCCTGTGATGTGAGCACTTCGCTCCGGGTCTGCCAGCTCATCCCATGGCTCCATGTGGGGTCTCAGGACAAACAGCCCAATTCTCCATCCTTTTATCTGGATTCTAAACTTCTTCCACCCAGGGTTCCCGAATCTGCAAATTTGCTTATTTCAGTCATGTCTCTGGCTCACATCCTGGTTTACCCAGAGAAATATGAACATTCTTTAGAATCCTTCTGGCTCTTTAAGTTTACTTGATAAATAGTAAAGCCCTCACTTGAAATCTCTGTCAGTGGAGTCTGTCTGTGTGGTAGTCACTCTGTTTGGTTAATCCCCAAGTAGTTCAGTTGCAAACTGTCAAATTTCTTACAATAAACTAGACTTATCAGGGTGATAAATGAAATGGGATATAGGGAAGTCCTTATGGCTTACGCATGAGCTCACTAAAATGGCCTGTGACGTATCAAACATACATTGTACATCTGCTTTAATTATTAAAGAAGAGGGCACACTGGCCAGAAGTAAAGACTGTCCATGTTAGGAATAAAGATTTAAATGTCCCTCTTCCCGGGATGCCAGCGCTGGTCCTTACTTGGTGATAAGACACCCGTGCCAGGTGCAAAGGCCACGTTGTACATGCTGTACGTGTATGTGCTGGGCTGTTTTGTGTGTGGTGGTTTTTTTTGATTATTTTTTAAACTTGAAGAAATATAACCCTGACTTGTTTAATGTTCTTTGTTATGACAAGATGACAAGATATAAAAAAAAGTAAAAGCTATGCTGGAAACCCTGCTTCTCCAGAGCAGCTTCTCCGAGTAATTGGGGAAGCTGGCTTCCGGGATACAGTCCTCAGTTTGGCTCAAATAAAACTCTTTACTATTCTTATTACTGATTGATTATTTTCACTGATAAGGGCATAAGAATTATTTTGAGTTCCTTCGATTGCTCACACATAATGGATATCCACAGCCGAAGACAGGTTATTAAAACAGCAAGGGAAAGCTGATTAGCAGGGCCATTGCATAGATAGGAGTGGGTAACTGAGGTGTAATTAATGCTCTTCACGTAGTTCCAGCCTTCTACCAGCCTGGGCACAAGTAGGAATTCTTTTCCTGGACCATTTGTGGTTGGATGGGGTCATGTGACTGGCTCTGGCCAATGAGCCGTGAGCAAAGGTGGCATTCCTCACTTCTGAGCTGGATCACTTCATTGGAGTGAGACCACCAAGTGAAGACCTTGGAGTAAGGCCACCAAGGTGCCTTTACTTCTGGCAGGGAGACCTGTGCTTAGAAGGGCCTCCTCTGTCCATCTGAGTCCTTGAATGTCTGAAATGAGAAGGTCCCCCTCCCCACTTCCCTTGCTGATCTGTGGTGGTCCTGAAGACTGAACCAGGCAGGACTTTTCCTCTTTTGAGACATGGGGGATTTGGGGTTGCCTTTGTTACTGCAGCCTAACCTGGCATATTCTGACTGATACAATGTCCTGTGAGGGAAGATTGAGTTGCAGTGCCATTGATTGTGCTAAAGGTGATGTGCTCTGTGATTCAGCTGTAATGATGTGGTGGCCATACAGGACTATGATGTTTTTGGTTGGGAGAAACTGACCTGCATATTCCACGATGTATTCTGGGGTAGCTGTACTTGAATTTATTGCTAGCAACCCTCTGGAGTCCATTTTTGGTATTACTTATCAATATTTAATTGTTTTAGTCTAATTAAAACAAACATTAATATACCTACAATAATTGTATGTTTATAGTACAAAGGACATCCTTTTGACATAGGTTTAAAATTACTGGGTTTTTAGAAAAAAAAAAATCTGATCTGAGTTTTTGAGTTTTCAAACTCACCCCGATTAGAGAGGGCGTGGTGGTCTTTTGCTGAGTCACAATGGTCACAGAAGTAAGTAGAAAACATTAATTGTGGCACGGTGGTTCTTGCTGAAAGGTAAAAACCTGTCTTGTTCCCTGCCCTTCATCCTTCCTTCTCTTATTTCTTCCTTCCCTTCTCTTCTTTTCTTCCTTCTTTATTACATGCTTTTTTCCCCCTAGATACATAAGCTATGATTTATGCATGTTCATCCAGTTCATTTCCTGTTGCAGTAATTTACAGACTCCATTATCAGTATACGGGGAGGTGCTGGTGGTAAACAGATATTTCTATGGTGGTTCAGGAGGAGCTGATAATCACTGAGTAAGCACCGCTTCATTAATCTTAATTTTCTTGCGAGGTTAATTATGTAGTAATAATTAACCTCCCGTTTGAGTAGGTGGGCTTCTGCCATGATGAGCAGTCTTCCCTTCTGTGAGAGGTGGGAGGGGAAAAGTAGGCTGCTGTGCGCTTTAAACAAGCCCCTGTGAGTTGGTGCAGACTGGATGTTGCTGTTACAGTGGCAGGCTCTGTTATCACGGGTAGTGCCTCCCATCAGCTCCCTGGTTTTCCTCTTTTCAAGTTTGGATTCTGATAGGCTCAGGAATTAAGAGACTCCAGGATCTAAACAGAGGGGTACGGAACATTGAGCAACTGAGAAATTAAAACAAAAATGAACACAAATACTTTCAGGTTTCTTTTTTTTTTTTCCATTTTGTTTCATCTTCTGTTAAAAATACAAATACGGAGCAATCTGTCAGTTTCCTCCCCACATATTTTATATCTGATGTGCGGGATGATGCCCATATACACGTAGTCACTCATCTATGAATCCATGGTATTAAATGCTCACAGGTATTTATGTAATATGATTTGAGAGGATAAACATTTTTCAATAGTTAGAGAATATTGTCCCTGTTAAAGTGCATAGACTAACTCAGTTGTTTACAAAATATAAATCTAGCTGGAGTGACTGAGGAGAAGACCCTAGGAAGGATGGAGAATAAAGATACCGCTTGCAAGGGAAACTTCAAGTTGATGGGTTTGAAAATTCATACTTGGAGTCTTTTAATAAATACATTCAGATTAGCATTTCGTGAATCTTCTTGGATATAAGAGAGGAAAGTTTTACTTAGGATTTAAGAGTAAATCTGTTGCCAAGCAGATTTCCCAAAGTTGAAAACAAATGCCAGTTTCAAAAAAAGTGAACGTTTGCATTTCTGAGCAGTTCACGTAGATCATGTTATAACAAATTAGTACTCTTTTAAATTCTCTTTAATCATTATTTTCTTCTTTTGGAACTGGCTCCCTATTGGAGCCCACACATCCCACAGCCATTAATTCTGTTTCAGATTTTAGACATTTCCTTATAAGAGGTAATCTTAATGTAAAACAAAAATGCTGCAAGAGCCAACATTTCATAGTGGCTGAGAGTCAGACCTCCTGGGTTCTAAACTTTTTTTTTTTAAACTTCTAACGGAAGTCTCTCGGTTTCTTTGCTCGTGAAGAGGTGATTCTTGTAGTGAGGTTACTGAGAGCTTGAATGAGATAATTGATATAAAAACTTAACACGGTTCCTGTACTGTGTGGTAGAGGCTCAATGAATGTTAACTCTCATTAATTGGATAATTCTGGTACCCTTTACTGCATGAGATTTCTTTAGTGCAACAAATAAAATTTTGGCCTGTAATAAAAAGTAATCGATTTATTTAACTGACCTCAAAGAAATTAAGATGCCTCCTGGGTCGTTTAGTCTGGAGAAATGCACTGTCTCTTTGATCCTTTCCTCCCTTTGAATACTCACATTCCTGAGAACAGTCTGAGTTAAGCTGCCGGGTCTCTTTTCAGAAATGAACTACTCTGTTCACAGCATCGTCATTTTCCTTTTAAAACAGACTAACCGGTGATATTCACAGGTGGTTTGACGCAGAGTAATTGCCCCGAGTGATTTTTCTCCTGGAGACCCAGGTCCCCTCTAAGCAGAAAGCTTTGTTGATTGCATTTTGTCCCTTGAAGCAACTTCATCTTCTGGGGATTTTCCTGAAAATGTGTCCCTTTGGGATAGTCCTTTCTCCATAAATTATGGTTTCAGTGAATTCATATCTTATTGATTAAGTCAAAGTAAAATCTGTATTCTGATTTCTTTCTAAGGGTTGATAGGCATATTAAAATGAAGCCCACTGTAACTTACCTCTTGGCTTGCAGTGAATCCTTTTTTCCTTCTGAGCAGAGTCAGAGCTCCTGGAGAAATAGCTTGCTTGCTCTCTGCTTCTTAACATTTATTCTAAGGCTTACTGGAAGAAAATATCAATACAGCATAAATCCATACTATATTTTTCAAAGGATCATCCTTTTCTACTTCAATTTTGTAAAACTTTTACTTTTGCCATTATAAACAAGAGAATTAGCAACATGGGATTAGTTTTTTTTTTTTTTTAAAACTCTGTATAGTGTTTTGTATTTGGAAGGGCACTTGAAGGACTGAGCAGCCACCTTCTGGATAAGGTTTCCCCTAACTTCAGGCAAGTCTCAGCAGCTCAGAGAGAACTTGAGTCTGCTCAGTTATGAAAATAAAAATGGGCGTCTGAAACTCACTGGGTAACGTGAAAAGTAAAACTATACATGAAGGCCATTAAGAAAATGAAAAGAGGCATCCAGAAATGTGGCTGTGATTGTTATTGCCAACATTAACTTGTAAATTTGATCAAGTATATTAGTTGAGTTCCTTGGCGTGTATGTATGTGAAGTAAGGGTCCTGTCACGTGATGCTAAACATCACAGATCGTTGGATGGTTGGCTGGGCTGGACGTTTTTGTCTTCTGTCCTTGGGAAAACACCGTTCTCTCGGTTTTTCCTTTTATTTTTTTTACATCAGTGGAAGCAACAACAATTTGAGCTTCACATTCAAACCTTTTAGTTTGATTCCCAGCCTGGCCTTCCACCGGCTTGGTGACCTTTGGCAATTTGCTTCGTATTTGCAAACCACATTTTCTGGGTCTGTATAATAGAAGTCATCCTCTATGCCTTTTTTTTTTTTAATGTAGTCTGTACAGAAAACAATATTAAGATGAATGCATGAAAAATGCAGAAGTGGTCAATTCTCTTAACGCAGAGTACTCGAAGTCTTTAAGTTTTAAAGGGGGAAAGATTTAGCTCAGTGGTAAAGCGTATGCTTAGCATGCGTGAGGTCCCTAGTTTAATCCCCAGTAACTCCTTCAAAAACAAACAGACAAATAAATAAATAAAACTACCTTCCCTCAAAAAATGAAAAATGAAAAAAAAGATATCTTTTAACAAATAGAAAGCTTTAAGTTTTAGACTGCCCACAGTAAAGTATGACTTCAGTTGTGCTCAGCTCCAACTTCCCTCATCTGTAGATGAACATCACGAACACAGTGACCCACCCCGCTTGCACTCTGTGTCAGTCAGAGAAGCAGTTTGAAAATGAACATACCGTTTCTCTCCTTTTGTGTCGTGGGAAAGTCAGGAGTTAGCATTAGCAGAGAACCGAGTAGATGAATGCTTGCCCCACAAACTTATCCCAAGTGCCATAAACCTGTGCGGGAGAAGTTGTAACTTTACAGAACTACTTGTTTCTCCAGGGGACAAAGTCTCCCTATAAATATGCAAGGGTGTCTGTGTCATATTAAGCAATTAAAAATGAAATGTATTTATTCATCGTTAAGGACTACACGTTAGGTAAGTTTTGCAACAGGGTATGTTCTGAAACAGACTAAAACATGGAAACGTGGATAGAGCTTGATGATTTCATGGGGGTGCTCATTTTGACTTGGTCCTCAAAAGACTACAGCTTGGAATCTGTTCTCTGCAGGTCACAGGTGGGACTGTTTCAGAGGTCAGCTGTGATCTAGCGACCAGACATGCAGTTGTTCTGATGGGATTATTCATCAGATAGAGTACATAGAATGCCTGCCTATTACTTTCTACTTAAAATAATAAATTAACCTCTGAAGAGTTTTGGCAAACCGAATACTTGGTAAACACTGTTTGCAAACACTCAGTTTTGTGCTTTTGAACAAGTGTAGCAAAGTTAATGGTGGAAGTATATTCAGATTTTTAAAACAGACTTTCTTTAATTCAGGCTTAAGCCTAAGTATTTACTTTGATTTAGCTTCCTACACTTGGCATTATACAATTTAAGCTCTAATGTCATAAACTTTTCTGTTAACCTGGCGTCAGTGGGGAATGGCTACTTTAGAAATCCATTAACAGAAATTTACCATGGATCATGGATATTTTCAAGAGACTCCAACTGGAACAAAACGGACCACCAAGACTATACTTTCCAAATTTAACTTTTTGTAAATTTATGTGTGTTTATTTTCTAATCACAATACTAATGAATACCTGTATAATTTCAAGTATAATTTTAGATATCAACTCTTTTAATGTTATGAGACCCCTGTGAGATGTCTATTATTGTTATAACCTCCAATTTCCAGGTGAAGTATCCTGGACACAGAGACAATGAGTGATTTGCCCAGTGTCACATTGAGAAGGGAAAAGAGCTGAATTTGAATGCTTCTTTTAATCCTTGCACTATACTGCCACTCTGTAAGAATGAATGCGATCAATACTTTGAATAATTCAAGACGTACTTAACTCTTGCAATCCTTTGGAAATGTAAGGTGTTTTTAAAAAGTATGAAGTTTTATTTCAGTCCCTTCGAAGTACATTTCCTTGTGTGTGTGTGTGTGTGTGTGTGTGTGTCTGTGTGTGTGTATTTCCTTTGTTCTGTTGATGCTCCTTCGACCCTCAGTCTTTCCCAAGCCCTAGCCTGGGTGTAGATCCTAACATAGGAGTTTTCTTCTTTAACCAAGTCCATTTTTCATAGAACTCTTCGATCTCATCTGTCCCGGGAAACATCAAGTGATTAAAATAAGAGTCTTGATTTTGATCTGCTCTGTGACATGCAGTACTTATGAAATACTTTTTACTCATAAATATACATTTTTGAATTTTTATATTTGCAATTAATGTAAATATTCATTTAGATATCAGTGTAGCCTGTGTTTAATATTTTTCGATAAAGGTGAGTTTCTTCGGTTACGAGAGCATGGATGGTTAATTACCTTGAACTTTACTTAGCACCACATTAACATAAAGAGGTGCTTCATCTTTTCTGTAATTATGATCATAGAAGATCAAAATAAAATTAGAATTACAATGATCTTTTCTTGTATAAGTTAAGCATTTTAAGTTGGTAAGATGCCATTTATATTAGACAAAAATAGTTGATAGTTGGATTAAGCGTCTCTAACGTTAGAAAATACAGGATGCTTATAAAAAGGAGCAGAGGTGAAAAGTTCATTCCCCAGCTCAGGGAATATTTTATTTAATCTTTGCCCTTAAATTAATTTTGATCAGTTCTTTTTAAATTCTCGACTTTTATTTGCTTGGCCATTGAAAATGAATATTATCCTATTGGGTAAAAGATCCTGATCCATTCTGATTAAAATCATTCTTTGCGGAATTGTCTTCATTGTGATAACATTCAAATACTGAAAATCAAGCTGGTGCCTACTTTTCTTTTTGAATGACAGTGATTCCGTGTTTTGGAGATGTAAGAGTTTCTTGAGAGGAAGTAATCAAAATAAAATCATTTTTCTTCATCAAAAGAGCATCTATTCCATTTATTCTAAGAAGGGGAATTGAGAGACTTTCTGTAGGTAAATGTCAATCATGAAGTAAAAAGTGGAAAAGATAACTGGAAAACAATTACCTGAAAAGTTCACGGACATCAGAAGATTTAAGGTTTACTTCCGTTTTCTCTTCATTTATTTTATATTTTCTTGAATTTCTTTCACACTTATGTGTGCTAGGAAAACATATTCCCCAATACATTTTATTCTGTGTTTCTTATTGAATTTTATAGAGAATATATTTTTATTACAACTTAAATATACCTTATCTCCTGTCAGCCCCAATAGTCATTATTTTATATACTTCATTTATTTCGTAGGGTAATTGTATTTGAATTACCCCAGAATTCTTGCTACTTTTGTAGCAAGACTTTAGGTGCATGATTAAAAATATTCTAACATTTGCATAATTTAGCAGATTAAGAACAAGAATTTAGAAAAACATTCTGGGGCAATTTACTTGTTTTGAACATCTGGTTAACAGCTGGAGTAGTGCGAGTTAAGGCAGCAGAAAGCATCTCCTGCCCTGATCCCCCAAGCACTCACAAATACTAGGAGGGATTAACTACTATTAATTCTTGCTTTCTTTTGCTGTAGGGATTTGCTTAAAAAAGGAAAAGAAGATTTGAGAATTCTTAACCGTAGAATGTCAGCTGAAATTTATATGCAAAATGGGAATAACACGGACTAAAATCAGATTCCAACTTCATTATTATAAATTGTAAAAATTAAGCTAACTCTTGATAGCTGACACAGACAGTTACGTTAGAATTCCCTTGAAATTGAAATAAGCTCACTTGAGGCAAGAAGTCATTTTGTTCTAACAGCCGCTGTCACATTTAGCAGAACCTTGATGTTGAATAGATTCAACATTAGATTTGATAAGAATTGAGCACATGCATTTTAACATGTTTAATATATTTGTTATGTTATAAATTTTGTATGTACTGTATATAATACATAATAAGGTAGTATATTTTAATACTGTAAGTTTTTAACCTTTCAAATGAATCTTTTTAATATTAATCTATTTTCCTTTAGAGTGTTGATAACTTTGGGATGCTTTCAGTTAGAAATGTTAAATGAGCTTGATCCTATCCTCAGATCCCAGTGAAAAAATGATTAACTTTCTGATTTCATTTAAAAAGTAAATAATCGTTATACTCTCAGTTGTTAGAAAACACCAAAAGTTAGTATAGTGAGTGAATTGTCCTTCCAAGCCCAAATCGCTCAGATTGATACTCCTCCCTTTAAAAATTTTACTCCCATATATCTAAATTTTGGGACAGAGTTAACAGAGTGAAAACAGTTGAAGACAAAGTTGAAATTTTTGAAAAGTAAACCATAATGTACATCTTTCCAAATATCTCATCTCTAACTAAGCTTCAGTGGTGTGGCATAGTTACTCTTACAATAATTCTAGTTTTTCAGCTATTGTCAAGGAAGAGGCTTGAATTTTGTCATGTGCTTCTCTCCAGCAAAAAGTTTCTTTAGTTCATGCCACATTATAATAGTTGTAAATGGCATATATATATGTGTGTATATATATATGTGTGTGTATATATATATATATGTGTGTGTATGTATATATATATATATATATATATATACACACTTAATATGAGGTAGTTTGACTGATTAATTGAAAGAAAAATCATGATTTTTGGTGTTTACTTTCTTTTACCCTAAGATCACTTTGCAAGAATAAGATAAGATGAATTTGTATATAATAGTTAAAATATGTAATTACTGGCATATACATGGTATCTCAGAGTGATGCAGTCTGATGAGTTCAGTTCTTTTCTGTACAAAATATTTATTTTGCAACGTTACTTTCCAAGAAGTGTCTGTAGGTATGGTATTACATGAATGAGTAATGGCAAACAGGCCTTCTTGCATATGTTATGTTCTTGCCCTTGACGTTAGAGCCATCCGATAGAAATACAAGGAACATGTTTAATATATATCACAAATGAGAAGAGTCATTTAAGGTTTTTGCCATTGTTGGGAAGAAGCAAACACTATAGAGGGTCAAAAAGAAGAGATTATTATGGCTCACGGCCACTAGGATTTAGACATTCAGAAATTGGCAAGAGTATAATCGAGGCGAAGGAAAGAGCTTTAACAGAGATCAGTAAGGGAGTATTTATGGGTTACTCTTGAGAGGTGTAGAGACTGGGTTATAAGAGGCATGGGTGCACATAGACTTAGGTGGGACAGATCGGAGAGCTGCTTAGGCACCTTGGATTCTAATCTGAAGGCAGTGGGAGCTATGGAAAAAAATTTGATGATGAGTGCGGGGGAGGAGGGCAAGAGTTTATCATGAAGAAGGTAGGGGTTGAGTGAAGTCCAAGTAACAGCAGAATTAGACTATCTGGGAAGGGATATAAGATACCTTACAACTTGAGGGGACTAGTGGTGGCGTTTCTGCTCTAATAATGTGACTAAACAGCACTAATTGAAAAGCAACATGATCAGCTTGAGATGTTTAAAATGGCAAGAGGTGGAGCGCTAGGGGTAGCTCAGTGGTAGAGCGCATGCTTAGCAAGAACCAGGTCCTGGGTTCAATCCCCAGGACCTCCACTGAAAAAAAAAAAAAAAAAGAAAGAAAGAAGGAAAGAAAGAAAGAAAAAAGTTGCTGTACACCAGAGATTGACACACATTGTAAAAATAATTATACTTCAATTAAAATTTTTTAAATTAAAAAACATGGCATGAAGTGATCCGTTTTTCAAATGAAAGACTGGAGGGAAAGAAAAGGCCTGAGTTTTGATGATTGTGGCATTGGCACAGGGGAGGAATCTGCAAAGAGGAGCTGGTTCAAGTTTAGTCAAGTATGGTTCAGAAATGATGAGTCTGAGGTTTTTGGCAGATAATTATCTTGGTAGTGTCCTGTGAAAAATCAGACTTTCCTATCACAGCTCTGTCACTTGATAGCTGTGGGGCTCGCTACAGAAGTAAATACACACACACACACAGAAACACGTCCATCAATCAGTCAGTCTATAGAGCTTAGAGTAGTGACTTGCATGTAATTGGTGCTTAATTTTGGAGAAAAACAGTAAGTAACTGGAGAAAGTAGTCTAATTTCAGACGAGTAACTTATTTCATATGATCAGAAATGGCAGTGACTTAAGACAGAGAATTGACGTGGAGTCCACAGGATAGGGCTAAGGTCCTTGGGAGCCCTTGGGAGTGGCTAACTGGTGAGAAGCAAAAACAGGGTTAAGCACAGAATCTTGGGAGAGGACTTCAAAGCTGTCATCGTGGGACATGCGTCTCAGACGTTGTATGGTTTTCCAAAGCATCGCAAAATCTAACGTTTAAAATCAAAATAGTGCTGTGCGAAGCAAAAGGAAAGCCAGGGATAGTCAAAATATAAAGCTGTTTATTCTTTCAGGATTTCTTAAACACTGTTATTTAAGGGTCATTGAGTTAAGTTACAGATAAATGTTTTATTTTTCTCACTCTAAGAAATAGCAAATGTACTTTAAAAATAATGTTAGGATATAAAATCCACTCATTGTAGAAAGTTTATACTACAATGTATCATATGTAAAAATATCATTTTTAGTCTTGCTAAAAATATCTTATGCATATACGTTAATTTTGTCACAAGGGGATCATGAAAATCTTGCTTGTTGACTTTATTGGCACTGTTTCTCAAATTAAAGCTAAAAACCAGTCCTCTAGAACTAGTCAACTTACAGGGGAAAATGAAAAGAGAAAAAAATTAACCCCTGAGATTTTAAGAATTGATAGAAAAATGTTGCTATAATTTCTTCTCAGATATGATGCAATCCTATTTGTCAAATAAAGAATCCATTTTTATCATATTAATTTTATCAGCTTTTAACAAGCTATTTAAATAATAAAAACTAAAATAGATATAAGAAAAAAATTTAAACAACTTATATTTTCTTTTAACTTACCTCTGTTATTCCAATTCATTTTTCTGAAGTTTTATAAATACATAGGAAGAAGACATTAGATTCTAAGAAAGAATTTTAATGGTATTTTGTAAACAATAAATTATTGTTTGTATTCATTTTATAATTTCTATGTAGAACTGTACCATTACCCCCATCAGCTCTATTTTGAAAAGCTGTTGGAAGTGATTCTGGATTTTGGAATCAAATTTTTTTCTTCTTAGAATTTTATAAATGTATATAGTTTACCAAAACTTTGCACAATAAATTATGCATAAACACAAATCACATTTTAGTATTTGAAAAAAAAGTCTTTATATATTAAGAATCATTTTAGGGATTTTCAGATTGAGATGAAAAGGATTAAATTGTCCATCCAAGCCCATGCAACCAATTTTATGCCTTTTACGTTGCCTGCGTTTGCTGAAATCTGTTCTTAATGTCCATATATGCTCTGCCTACAGAAGGCAGTGCATCGTAGGAATTCTGAGTTATTTTGAAAGAAACAGTTTGCCTTCAAGAAGGTAGGATTCAGAACTGCCCACTTGAAATGTTTCCCTTCTTTCTTTGGAAGTTGTTAACGGCTTTGAGTAGAAATAATTTTAAAGCAGAAATTCCCCAGCTATCAGTGAACCAATTGCTTTGATTTCAATGTGAATTAAGCATGCAGAGTGGAACAGAGTATTAGGCCTTCCCTTGTTTCTTCTTCATCTAGAAACTTCAGTGTGAACTGAGTGAAAGCCGCAGATGATGCAGGCATTTTAGCATCCTACATACTGTGTTCCTCAGAGTTACATTATCTATAAATTACAAGTAGCCTGACTAAAACATCTGCAGTGTGGCTGTTCCTGGCAATTTAATTTTCACTAAAAGCATGTGAGTCAATAGGAAAATCACCCCGTCAGCAAAATTTGAACATAGAAATTCCATTCATGGGATAAAAGGATTATTTGTAAATGGAGTAAGACACGCTGAGTGGTGTTTGTCATTTTGTTAATGATCCCTGTTCTCATTTGCCCTAATTTATTTAATTTTCCCTCATATGTGCTACATTTGTAAAATAGAATGAATAATCTTACTCACATTTTTACTATTTTACAACCCCCATCACTACCTAAAGCTGATAAGCTGTCATCTTCAAAATTATAGTTTTGAAATGCCGTGATATGAAAATGTTTGAGGTGTGCTTGATGTTTAGGATGGAATATCTTGTCCTCCTAGTGTTTTCACACTGTTCTGGCCCCAGCAAGGAGGCCGAGGATGAGCTGTTTCATGCAATTTTTGGAGGAGGACTTAAGGGACAGGACACTCATCTGCACCAGGGCAGTCAGTCTCCGAAGCCTGTGCCCTCCTCCACTGCAGGGCACTTCACTGCCTTCAGATGTCTGCTGAAAAATTTCATAGGAGGAGGGCAAGTGAGGGAGTCTTGAGGGGTGGAGAGAGTGTAGTTGCAAGTGAATATGCTGGAGAAATTTCCATCAGAGTGTACAGTCTTACACATTTTTGCTAAGTCTTTTTTTAATTCCTTCTTGGTGGTTGGTTGAGAGGATACCTCTGTTTTCTGTGTTCAGACCCACAGTGTCTGAGATCATTTAAGTCATAGGATCTCACCCTTCCCACCTTTACCAGGTATGGCCTTCAGCCCTCTGTACTGGCCAGGAGACTTTAGGGACCCCTGTATCCTGCTTGAGGGCTGAGGAGTGAGGTGCCACTCTAGCAACAGTCCCCTTTCCATGGGATTTGTAGGTTCTGTGCAGCTGGTGTTTCAGGGCTTATGGTGATTTCATGCCTTTAATGAAAATGGAGTTAGTCTTGCCCTCTGTGTATGTTTCACTGTGTTGTCACAAAACCGGCCTCTGTATTCCCAAAACGGGATTGAGATTTGGAGGCGGGGTTTGGGGAATATCAGAAAAGGACAGCTTTATTGCTCTGACGGTCAAAGGGGAGTCACAGCGGCTAATGCCCTAGGGACTGTGGGTCCATCTTGGGGTTGGGGTCTTGGGTTTCTGGATGAAACAGAAAAGGTGATAACAATCAGGGCACTTTACAGGGTGCTGCTACCTTCCTCTTAACCTTGATGAATCTTTCTGGTGTCATGGGGGAACTCCCAAGGGTCTGTCCATTCTTCGGGGATTACCTGGATTATTGGCTCATTCCCTCCTTCCTGGAGCATAGCCTCTGGGTGAAAGCTATTCTCAGTGAAGAATGTACGGGAAAGCTTTGGGGGGTGTTTAGCACAAAAGCAGTAAGGGAGAGGAAGCAAATGCAGGATTTCTTAGAAAAAATCAGCAAACAGTTTTAGCATCAGGGAAGTTAGTTTTTTTCCTACTCCTTCAATTGTGCCCACTGGGTCTTTTTCTTTAATATTGGTTTTATTGTGCCCATTGGGTCTAAAGGATTAGGAAAAAAAAAGGTTTAGAAACTTGTTGATCCTCTGCAGTCGTTAACCATCACCCCCAATTTTTTTTTTGAAAGAATTTTATCTAAATTAAAATTATAAGATCTCAGGACAACTTGTATACCTCTGGGAGGGTGGGAGGGAGCACAAAAAGTAGCTATTGCACAGAATGATGTTGAAGTTTAATGAAACTCACAAATGTGCAAAGCGTTTAGCCAAGTACCGTAATAAGTACACAATGTTTAGCTGTCATCATCATCATATAATTGGCGCTTTTTTGGGGCAAATATTATATGTATATTTTGTTTGGATTTCACTTTAAATTTTGAATTAATTCAAATTAATAATGCTATAGATACTTTATTTTGAACATAATAATTGATGAAATTAAATGCTTCCAATAATTTTTTTTAATCTTTAGAGCAGAATTTACTGTCAGTGTATACACGGAGTGAGCTTTAACATTCTAAGCTGCAGCCAGACTGATAGAAATATATATCACACAAGCATCAGTATATCAATGTCTGATTTCTATATTCCCAAGTTGAGCAGTTCAATATGATCTCTTCAGAGTTTCTCTGTCATCAAACAATAAATAGATATAGTCTTAGGTTTAATATAGTATCTTTTAATTACTTATGTGTGTATCCCAGCTAGAATATACTCATAGACTTTATTTACCCTGACCTTAGATGAGAGACTTCCGTCCTGTGAGTTTCATGTTCCTCATTATTGAAGTATCTCATAATGAGTTCTAGGATCATCTACTAGCAGACCTGAATCTGCCTGCAGAAATGTTTTGATGCATCAGTACAGTGTTTACCGTGTTTTTAATTTAAATGCCTCAGTCAAGACGTGGAGTTACCAGTTCTCTCCAGACTGTACTTCTCAGTGTTAGTTTACGTGCAGCTGCTTTATGCGTTTATGTTAGGTGTGTGGCCATGGAAGGAATCTGAGGTTTTGACTCTTAGATCTGAATCTCTGAGGTTGCTTCCCACTTTAAAGATTTTGTGCCTCCGTGTGACTGTTCCTCTAGTAGAGAGTTGAAGGCATTGGTTGTTCTTTGTACCCACCTGCCCCATCCATTTGGTGGATACCTATGACTGCCATATTCCTTTTGAGTAAGAATGGCTGTTTCTGTGTTGAACATGGGACCCAAAAAATAACATTATGATTTTTGTCAGTGCTCATTATTTTGCATTCTATAAAGCTAGTTCAAGGAAAAAATGTATTATTAATTCACTGTAAAAAGTAGCAGATTTAGATTCCATCTTATATTCTCAATTTTATCATTGGCTATTTTCATTTTTCTCTTAAAACATTTTTGAACAGTTGTGAGTGTCAAAAACCGTAATTTATTTTGAACTTCATAAACATAATTGGATGACTACCCCTCGAAAGTAATGATACATGATGTTGATATAAATGTCATGGAAATTTGATAGGCTAAATGTCAAGATAATGAGGTAATTTAAAGGAATTGGTTTGGACTCTTTGAAAAAAAATATTATTATATCCAAAGTAATGATGATTTTTAGTAATTTATGGATGCGAAGTTGACCCACTACTGTCAGTAGTACTGCCTGGAAGATGAAGAGGTGTCGTTCACTGGTTCTAATGGATTATTTTATAGTCAAACTGCCTTATAACCATGGGAAAGAGTAACTAAAATATGAGGTTCAGACTTGGTGTTATTAACTGAGATCAATTTGTCATTATAATTCTGGAATGACCAAGAAGAAGACACTCATGGCTGAAAAGGGGGGCTTTGATAAGGGTTTAAAGTGATTATTTGCTCATAGTATGATAAAAATAAACACTCAATATTACAAATTTAAGCAAAACACATCAAACTGCTTGGTGGTTTCACACTCCTACTGAAACTGGATTTTGCATGTGAAAATTCTAATTCATAGGTCTTTCTCTGTTTACAGTCAACAGTGCTATGTCCTCTGGAACTCAAGGCAACAGACTCATAAATTTTAGGAACTCCATCAGTATGAATTTATATCTAGGGAGCCTTAGACAGTCAAACAATTCTTAGAAATAATATGTGTTCCAAATAAATATTTGAACAAAATCATTATTTCCCTACAGTGTGGCCATACTTAGGGACCAACCATCCTTCCTTGATAGATTTCAAGTGTATTGGTTAGAAACCCAGGATACAAAATGTTCATGTAGTTCTTAAGGGGTCCAGGTCGCTCCAGTGGTTGAGGAACAGTGGCCTGCTGGTATTGTGGGGTGCTGCATACACTGTCTAACCCCCGTAGCTGGAGCTTACCTAAATGTGTAACATCTAACCCCTACCTTAATGCTTAGTGGTCACCCAATAAATGTTGCAGGAGTAAATTAAAATAAATAAATAAATAAAATGAAAGAAATCAATACAATGATGAGTGCATTCACCAGAGCAACAATAGCAAAATGTCATAATTGCAGCTACTGACAACCTTCGTAAAAGTTTATTAGGAGTATTGAAAGAAAAAGTACAATAACTTGGTAAAGAATATAATTTTTTAAAATGGAACAATATGCTATTTTGCTTAGATGATAAATCTAAGATTTATGAAAATGTTAATTTTTTGAAAGTAAAATTATATTTCCAGTGGATTTTTTTAATGGAAAGGTTTGAAAATATTACTCTAACAACAACTTTTTTTTCAATAAGACCTCTAAGGGGAACTCAGTTATCAAGTAATTCTAAAATTATAAGTAAAAAGTGTAAATATTTACTCAACAATTGACATATATCACTGAGATTTAATATAAAGCCCTGGAGACCATTGATTAATGGGAACTTAATGTTCAGTAAGGAAGCATCATCACTGGATACAAATGGAATCAAATGTTCAATTCATAGCATCAAATGGCTATTTGGAAAACTACAACTCAAGTTTAAATTCTCCCCTCAAATCTTATGCTAAAAGGAAAAAAAAATATCTGAATGGGTTACATGGATTGCTGTGTTAAATGTAAATATATAATTACAAAAATTGAAAGAAAATACTGATATTTCAGTAATCTCAGGATATTTAACTTTAGAAAAAAATGGAAAATGCAAAAGAAATTTTTGATAAGATTGACTATCAAAAATTTTAAAAAAGAAAAGAAAACATACATATCAGAAAATGTTATAATCAAACTTAAAAGCCAAATTTCCAAATAGGCAAGATATTTACAAAAAAAAATTCAGATAATAGATTGACGTCTTACTGCATAAACAGCGCTTATAAATCAATTCTCTGTTTCACTGTGCTCGGAAAGAATAAAAGATATGAATAGAAAGTAGATCAAAAAATAAATCCAAATGAGCAGTAAATATATTAGGACACTGAACATCACTAGTCATGAAATACCACTCAAGCAACAATTAGGATGCCAGTTAGAATATCAGTTTTTTAATCTGTAGAATCTGCAAATTTTGAAGAAGATAATAGTGATAAGAAGAATGAAATCATAGGTGCCTTTTAAAAAACTACTATTGGTAAAAAATATAAAAATACATAAAATACAAAAATATAAATTTTTAATAAAAATAAAAAAAGAATTTGGGAATATATCTCAGGAGCTTTAAACCAGTAATTCTGCATTCTAAGAATATAACTGAATTTTCAGAAAATCTTTATGTAATGTTCTTGTGTAATTTTTATATTTATCAGTACCTGGAAAAATGCATGTGCCCAGTGATAACTAAATGATTAATCCAGTTATGATATGTTTTATGCTGAAATAATATGAATATTCAGATTCATGGTTTTGAGTATTTATGAACATAGAAAAGTGATCATGATTTAATGCTAAGTGAAACAAAGGTAGAAAAATTGTGGCTATGAAGCCAAAGTTTTAAATTATGTATTTGTATATGTTTAGACTATCTAGAAACACACATTAATATTCATAGTCTTACCTCTAGTAGGATTATGGGTTGGCTTCATTTGCTTCCTCATGTGTCTTTAATGTTCGTTTCCAGTAAGTACAAGAATGCAGAAGAAAGTGCTATAAAGTAATGTTAAAACTTTCCAATCCCAGAAGACATACGTTGCTGCTGAAATACATATATATTATGGTAAAAATTGCAATAAGTCAGAGTTCAGTTACCATTAATGGAAATCACTCTCACTATTTAAGCACAAAGAACTTGCTAAGTTTGGATGTTTGCACAGTTGGAAGGCACAGTGGCTCTCCTCTGATGTCCTGATGGGGCTGGAGTAGCTAAGGTGGTACCTTGGCTTCCCCCATGTGTCCTCAGTCTTTACTAGGTTAGACTGAATTTTTTCACAGCATGGTTCTCAGGGTCCCACAAGAGCAATAGCAGAAACTGCAGGGCATCTTTAAGCCTAGGAATCCAAGCAGCAAGTGCTTATTTCTACCATATTTTATTTGTCAAAATGAGGATCAGGGCCAGTCCAGATTCAAAACAGAGGAGAATAGATGCTTGATGGGAAGAACAGCAAAATATTGTTGCCATGTTTTCGTGTACTGTGTGATTTGCTTTGGCCATTGGGACATTGAGAAATGCTTGCAATTAGAGCTAGCCTTCTGGAAAGTGAGAGGCCACAAGAGAGGGGATCCAGCCATCCCCACCATTTCTGCCATCCCCACCAGGGGCTAGATGTGTAACCATTTACCTAGACTTGAAGTTGCCTGAGGCTCAGAAGAACAACCCAAACAATCCATGTCATCTAGAGAAATATAAATGTTTATGGTTTTAAGCTACTAAATACTTTATATCAGAAGCTAACTGATGATAATCCCCTATGGTACAAGTCAGAGAACTGGAAGTTAGTTCCCAGGTCAGATATTACCTCAAAACGGTGCAGCAACTGCTCCAGCCACACACTGAAGTTCGGGGCAGTCTTTGCACAGCCATCATTGATGGACCAGGGCCCTGGAAGACTGAATCCTTTCATGGGCATCCTCATGGCAGAGTGCATCTCTCTTCCACCACTGCCCCCCGCGGTGCACCCTGAAGGAATTCAGGATATGGGAGAATAGGATACTGGCCCTAGATAGCTAGATGCATATCAAAAGAATGATTTCAAGGAGCCCAGAATTTAGCATACATAGAAAAGTGCTAAATTCCTTAATTTGAGATATCTGGTTTTCTTTAACTAACAGTAATCTTTTGATGTTCTGACCACCTGGTCTTTGTTGCAAAAACTCCTATATATCCTGGCTCCTCCCCTTCCTCTTTGGAGAAGTCTCTCAGAGTGATCAGAGAGGCTGTTATCCTGGGCTTAAGTCCTTAGAAATGTCTGCTGAATAAAACAACTCTCAGCTTTTAGATTGTGCATTTTTTTTCAGTTGACAAAGGCAGCATTAAAAGCCAAGTGAATCTTAGATTTTTTTCCAAAACTGTATTGGGAGAGCTCTGCTCCCCTGAGAGATTTTGGAGTTCACAGATTAGTTACGTTTTGCCTAGGACAGAGGGTGTGGATCAAATCAAGAGGCAAGATGGGAAAGTTACTTAAAAGTTGAGGTTTTGGACTCTGTTTCAGAGGATGTCCTCATTCCTGCTAATTTTGCAAATATTGAAATTTAATATACACCAGTCTTAACTTTAATGCAGTCTAGTTGCAAGAAATTGATATTGTCAGGGAAAATTTAGCATTTTTTCCTGAACGCATGGTTACAAAGTGCAAAGTAGCTGGGAGTAAGATAACCTCCACTCTCCTGAGTCTGATACATTGGCAGCCCCTCCTCTAAGCTTACATCTTGCTGATGGTCAATTTAGAAAAGAAGAGAAAATAAAGGAGGTTATAAATTATTGGTATGGAATTTTAAGTTCAGGCTTAAAGTCAGTAAGCAAAGAAAATATAGGGAAAGAAACAAGTACACAAAAGATTTAAGATGGGAGATTTAAAGGATCAAAACCAAAGAGAAAAAGAAAAAGGATTATAACTACGCTTCAAAGCTCAAAATAGTATTTAGAGCTGAGAAATAAAGTTGAGTGAAATGAGTGTTAGAATAAAAAGCAAAATTGGAATCAAAGCGAAGAGGCTGAAACCTGCGTATAAGGCAGAGAGAGTAAAAGGACCAGTAGGAAAAGCTGAAAACTTAAGGAAGTGAGATGAGCAATAGAAAGAATCAGCAGGAGAGGGCCGGAAAGTAGGAGGTCTGGAGGGATGCCAGCTCGTGGGGAGATGCCTTGGCAGGACTCAGCTGCTCCAGTTCACCTTCCCTGCAGGTGGGGGTGTGGCCTTCCCCGTGGAAGACCAGTGATGGAGCCCCTCCCTCTGCTGTTCCCACCTCTCCCTAAAGGGGGAGCTGTAGGTAAGGTTCTCAATCACTGTTACGCGGAACCTTCTCTTAATCACTCAAACCACAAATAGTCACTGAAGAACCTGTTGTTTATAAAAGTTAGTGCTGCTCTTTGATGATTTTCTTGACTTTTCTTTTCTCTGATTGGATTTCTCATATTTGAAACATTGTAGAGAATTATAAAAAGGCCCACTGTCTTTGCCAACTTGCCATTTTGTCTTCCACTCCCCCCAAAATGCCTTATTGTCTCTGTCCCATTTTAGCATTTGTGTAAGAAAATACTTGGTATAGATTTGTTCAAAATGATTCGACCTAAACAGTCCTCTCCTTTAAAGTTATCTTCCAACATTTCGTTGTTTGTTTCCTAAATGAAAGTCTGCCATGTTTATGGATCGTGTTGTCTTCCTAGAATGTTAATGCGATAATGAAACTGTGATAAAGCTAATTCACAGCCAGAGAACTGCTGTTTAAGCACCTCCCTATGTTGTGAATCTCTTCAAGCTACATTAATAGGCACTTGCTTCCATTTTCTAATATTTCTATGGGCTTCCGTTCCCAGCTAGACTGTAAAGTCCCCCAGAACAGGGACAGTAGCTTAACCACTTTTATGTCCTCTATAGCTCTTGGTACACTGCTGAGTACAGTGTGCTTTTTAATGTATGTGTGTTGAATTAATGAGACAGTTTTTACATGCGTATAAGGAGTCGGGTAACATCTCTAAGTTACTAAGGATTTCCAGTCTAGTCAACCTGCATTTAAAGGAAAATAGCTTTCTTAAAAAGATGCTTTTTAAAAGATTTTGAGAGTTTGCAATTCAGTTTGCAAAAACATAACGCTGTTACTCAGGAGTTAACCATTTCAGAATATTGTTTATTCTGATTGCATTGTTTGATTCTAGAAATCTTATATAAATCCTCCTTAGTGGACTTTTTTTTTTTTTTTTTTTGGCAAAGAGTATACCTAAAGAGTAAGTACTCGATACATTAATCTTTGGCAAGAATATTTACATTAGAAGGCAAAGTTCTGTCATTTCTTTTATTCAGATACTTGAATTTCTTAAAAGCCTCCAGAAGACCAAAACAATGCAATGCATGCATTATGTAAAACTGAAAGGTTTTTTTTGTTTGTTTTTTCTTTTTTTTTTAATGCTGCATATAGATTTCTTTCCTTAGGAGGTTTATTGTTCTCAGTGCATTTCTACTGGCTTTGATTTAATACCAATCTTTGATAGCTCTCAGTTTTCTTAAGAAGTCAGTCACTTTCTTCTTGTCACTATGATGTCAGCTCAGTTTTTTAAGAGGTGCCACTATCTTTCCCTGTTGTGTTTCCCCCCCACCTGAATGTTTCTAAGAAACACTCAGAATTTATTGATATACATGGAATCACAGGAATTCAAAATGTAATTTCAAGTAATGGAGAGGGCACAACCCCAAAAATGCATCCAAATTTCTTTCCTTTACTTTATTCACTTATATGAGAAAAAAATGTAATGGCTCCAGGTATAATCCTGAAAAAAATAACAATATTGATAATCTGTCATTAACAAAGGCCATCTTGTCTCTTTCGGACATGCTGAGTCAAAACACAGGCCAGAGTATCTTTGCTCCTGAATGATCTTTGCTTTTTATTTTTTTCATCAAGTTAAAATACACCCTCCGTTGTTCGCATATAGGTAGAATCTTTAGAACACAGGTCAGGGCTGTGTCCGCGATGTATTTTGGTTGCTTTTCAGTGTCTCAAAAGTTAATTTCACGTGCATCTCTGGACTGTCAATTTTTCTGAAAAACAACCAAAAGATTCAAAATCCCTACACTGGCATTTCCACAAGGCATTTGCCCAGAGCCTGGCATCTGCTTCCTTTGGAGGGGACACAGCTGCCTCCGTTTCATTACAAGCTCACACTGCCCAGTAAGTATGGCCTGCAGGCCTAGGCCACTCCCCACTGCTTCTATGTTTTGGGATTTGTAGTCCCTGCTGTTGAATATATAAATGACAGCTATATATGATGAAAAATGGTGGTTAAAAATAAAAGGTTGAATTCCTATGGAGTTGGAATATGGATGTGATCAGAGGAAAATTAGATGGAGTGAAAGATATGAAATTGAGGAATACATCCAGGGTTCAGATCTTTATATTCAGGACTCCTGCCTGCTGATCTAGTAGCCAGTTTTCTCTCTCTTTTTTTTTTTAGAATTTCTTATATTCATTAACTTGATTGTGATTTTTAATATGTAAGGTTGTCAGTATTATAGAAATCTTAATACTTTATTAATTACAGGATTCAAAAAATCCAGAATATATAAATTAAAATAATTATAATAACAAAGTTGAAGGAACATCATCATCATCATCATAATAAGAATAATGATAAGATTTCAAAATGATATTACTTCAAGCTATCTGGTGACTTACCTTGTTGCCAAAATACTGGCCTCTGTACTCCAGTAGCCAAATTGAGGCTTACAGCCAGAGTTTTGGGAGAATTAGAAAAGAATAGCTTTATTGCTATGCCAGGCAAAGGGGAGTCACAGAATGGTAATGCCTCAAAGGCTGTGAATCCAGCGTGGGATTGGTGTCCTGAGGTTTTATAGAAAAACTGGACAGAACAGAAAAGTAACAACAATCAGGGCATTTTCCAGGATGCTGTATTCTTAATCTTGCTGAATCCACCTGGCATCATGGAAAAACTCTGGAGGGTCTGTTCATTCTTCTGAGGCTGTCAGCCCATGACTACCTTCCTGGAACACAGCTTCTGGGTTAAAAGATAAGCTATTCTGGGTAAAGAAAGTATAGGGAGTGGAGAGTGTAGTGAAAAGTTTGGGGGCTTTTTAGGACAAAAGCAGCTGAGCAAGTGAAGCAGAGATAAGAATTTGTTAGAAAAAAGGAGAAAAACAAGTTGCAAGAATTTTAAGTCAGAGTGAATCAGCAAACAGCCTTAGCATCAGAGAAGCCATTTTGTTAGTTAGTTTCCTATTCTTCCAACCCGACATATGTTTTGGTGTTAAGCACACAAATGCAAATGATAGCTTTTCTTAACTCCCTTTAAATGTCTATCCCAGTTTAATGCATTGTTCAGATTTTTACATTTTCTATGCATCTTCTCAAAAATATTTATGCTGGGATTTCAACATTCAAATTGTATAGGAGATACTGCATACAAATAAATATTTGTTAGATTACTACGAATATGTTTAAGTCTAGAGAAAAAAAAATCACTGAGATTGAGAGTGTATTAATTTGGGTTAGATTTGGTGTTGTAATAAACTCCAAAGCTTTAGTGGCTGAATACAATGGAATTTTATTTCTTGCTCTTACAACGTTTAGTGAAGGTGTTCCTGGTGTGTTGTTGGCTTTCCTTCATGGGGCGATAGTAGGGTTCAGATTCCTTCCTTGTGATTCTGCATCCCTTAGGGATGGGGAGATTCTTGCATCTAAGATGAGAGAGGGGAAAGCATGTTGAGAAGGAATGCCTCCTTATGGACTAGAAGTACCACTTCCACTCACATTTTTATTGGCTAAAATTAGTTAATCTATCTTCTCACATTAATAAATCCTTCCACGTGAAACCCCATGCTATACTGATCACAGTGGATCTGACAAGCAAAGAGGTCAACGTTATTTTTGAAGGAGAAACAAGTTTAAAAAAAATAACTTGAAGACATATTAAAAGAAAAAGCATCATCAATTATGATTACCCAGGGGGGAAGGGGTGGGAAGGGATAAATGGGGAATTTGAGATTTACAGATATTAACTACTATTCATGAAATAGGTAACAAATGTCTTCTGTATGCACAGGGAACCATATGCAATGTCTTGTAGTAACCTATAATAAAAAAGAATACGAAGATGAATGTGTGTGTATGTATATGTATGACTGAAACATGCTGTACACCAGAAACTGACACAACACTGTAAACTGACTATTCGTCAATGAAAACAAAGAAAGGCATCATCAAAAGAAAAAAAACTGAATTCAGTTATATTTTTTCCGTAGAGAAAAAAGTGAGAATAGTAAATGTAAACATAATCTTCATAGATATATTGTTATCAGATAAATGTAGAAGGAGGAAAAATAGTGCAACATATACCTGTTGGCATTTGTACGTCCTCTTTTTAGAAATTCCTGTTCAGGTCCTAAGCCTGTTTTTAAATTGGGCTATTTGTGTTTTTGCTATTGAGTTGTTTGAGTTACTTATATATTTTGCTTATTGACTCCTTTTCAGGTATATAGTTTGCAAATATTTTCTCGTATTCCATAAGTTGCCTTTGTATTCTGTTGGTTGTTTCCTTTGCTGTGCAGGAAAATTTTTAGTTTGATGCAGTGACACTTATCTAATTTTTCTTTTGCTGCCTGTGCTTTTGGTGTCATATTTCAAAAAAATCATTGCCCAGACCAATGTCAGAAATTTTTTTCTCTACATTTTTTCTATTAGTTTTATGGTTTCAATTCTTATATTTAAGGCTTATTCCATTATGAGTTGAGTTTTGTAGATGGTATGAGATAAGGGTACAGTTTGTTTCTTCTGCAGGTGACTATGCAGTTTTCCCAACACTAGTTATTGAAGAGATGATTCTTTTCCCATTGCTCATTTTTGGCACCCTTGTCTAAGAACAGTTGACAGTAGATGTGCATTATTATTTTGGGGCTCTATATTCTGTTTCATTGGGCTCTGTGTCGGTTGTTATGCCAGTATTATACTGATTTGATTCCTGTAGCTTTGTAATATATTTCCTATGATGCCTCCAGCTCTGTTCTTTCTCAGGGTTGCTTTGGATATTCTGGGTCTTCTGTGGTTCCATATGAATTTTAAGATTACTTTTTTCTGTTACTGTAAAGAATATCATTGGGATTTTGAAAAGGATTGCACTGAATCTATAGACCACATAGATAGAATGGACATTTTAACAATGTTAATGTTTCAATCCATGAACATGGGATATCTTTACATTTATCTGTGTCTTCTTTAATTCTGTCATCATGTTTTAAAATACTCAGTATATAAGTCTTTCAGCTCTTTGGTTAAGCTCATTCCTAAGTACATTATACTTTTTGTTTGCTACTGTGAATGGGAATTTTTAAGTTTCCTTTTTAGATAGTTTGTTGGCAAGTATATAGAGAAAAGGGGACCCTTGTACACTGTTGGTGGGAATGTACTTTGATTTTCCTGTTGTGGAAAACAATATGGTGAGTCCTCAAAAAATTGCAAATAGAACTACCATATAATCCAGCCATCCCCATTCTGGGTATCTACCCAAAAGAAATGAAGTTAGTATCTTGAAGAGATATCTGCACCCCCATGTTCATTGTAGAATTTTATTCACAATATCCAAGATATGGAAACAACCTAAATATTTGTTGATATATGAATAGATAAGAAGTTGTGAGTTATGTATATACTTTCAGCCTTAAAAAAAGAGGGAAATCTGCAGCAACATGGATGGACCTGGAGGACATGATGCTAAGTGAAATAATGTAGCTGGAGAATGACAAACACCACGTGATCTCAAGTGTGGGAGCCAGAACAGTGGAACTCATTACAAGTAGAGATTAGAATGGTAGTTGCCAGGTTCTGGGAGGTGAGAGAAATTAGGAAATGTTGGTTAAAGGCTACAAAGTTTTAGTTATGTAGTGTGAACAGGTAATGAAGATTCAATGTACAGCGTAGTAAGGGCAGTTAGTAATATATCATATACTTGAAATTTTCTTCCTTTTTAAAAAATTTGTTTTGCCTTTTTTGGGGGGATTAGGTTTATTTATTTATTTATTTTGGGGGGGAGGTAGTGGGGATTGAACCTAGGACCTCATGTGTGCTAAGTATATGCTCTACCCACTGAACTATACTCCTGCCCCCATACTTGAAATTTTCCAAGAAATTTATCTTATGTGTTCTCATCACACGAAGAAATTGTAACTTTGTGAGGTGAACTGTATGCTCATTAGCTTGACTGTGGTAATCATTTCACAACATACACATATATTGTACGCTTGAAATAGATACAGTTTTTATTGATCAATTTTACCACTATGAAGGTGGAAAAAAAGGAAAAAAAAAAAAACAATAAGCTAAGAAACCAGAAAAAAAGAAGGAAGGGGAAAAGGTAGAGGCAGTAAAAATAGACCTATACGAACCAAGCAGAAGGGGAGAATGAAAGAGACTCACAGCGGGCAGGGTGTAAGTAGGGAGGTTTTCAAGTGTGTGCTGGAGGACAGCTCAGCTATGCACTTTGCTCTTGGGCAGTGGAGCATCCTGGACTCTTAGTTTATCTGAAATGTGGCAGAGTGCTCCATCCTCTTTAATCCTAAAGTCTTTAGGCTACTCTGAATGGAACAGCTAGAGCAACCCAACAGAGTAGAAATTAATTTCTACTCCTGGGAATCAGGAACAGAAGAACTAAATGGAATCAGTTGCAACTGCTTTCATAGTTAGTTTCCTCTTCCTTTGAGACATACATTCAGATACCTATTAATAAATGAATAACAACAAATATATTTTTGTTTTCAGTGGAGGAGGTAATTAGGTTTATTTATTTATCTATTTATTTTAATGGCCATAACTGGGGATGAACCCAGGACCTCATGCATGCTAAGCACTCTCTCTACCACTGAGCTGTACTCTCCCCCACCAATACCATATTATTTTCTATGCATATAAATTATATGTTTATATATACATTTATCAAAATTTGTATTTATAAAAATATAAATGTATATAACACTTGGATTTCTTGAATATGCACAAGCACATTCGACTGTCCTTTAAGATTGGATTACTGCATTCTGTTTTGTGGTTGGCTTTATGCCTTTGGTAACTAAGTAAGTTTAAAAAGCTAAAGCTCTGAACTGTTATTAGAAACAATGAACAGTACATATATGTAAATTGAGAAAAAAGAAATATCCAGAATAGATAAATCCACAGAGAGAGAATGCATATTGGTGGTTACCAGGGGCTGGGAGAAGGGTACCAATAGAGGGAAAGCGGTTAATGTGTGAGAGGTTTTATTTTCGGTGATGGAAATGTTTTGGAACTGGATAGAAGTGGTGCTGCACAACGCTGTGAATGTACTGGATGCCCCTGAATTGTTCGTTTTATAATGGTTATTTTCTAGGTTGTGAATTTCATCTCAGTAAATTATTTAAATAAATAAAAAATAAATAAAGTGGCAAAAAAAACCCACCCCAAAACAAAAACAAACAAAACTTGGAAATTAAAATATATATTGCTCAATTTATTTTCTATTTCAAAGTTATGGGGTGGTAGGGTTGTCATGAGAAGACTTGGAACTCTTGTTCCATAACTGACATAGAATGTAGGAGATCTGTATATCAGTAATATGGGAACACAGCATAGAGGGTAAGAGTAATTTCAATAGGATGCTTTAAAATCATCCAAAAAGAATGAGATTCAAGGCTATGGAGAAATGCTCCCTTTTTAAAAAAAATTCAGTACCCTTGCAGCTTTTTTTGCTTACCTGTAATAGTTAAAATGAGTTACACATCTTTTAAAATCTCTTAACTATCCCCTGGAATAGTGCTATTTCATTCTTTACTACTTTCTTACTCTTACCTAATTAAACTTAAGTTCTGCTCCAGATCTGTGACATTATTATTTTCCCGGAAATTAAATGTCAGTTATCTGGGTGATGAAGTTGGAAACATACTAGGACATTTTTAAAGCTACGCTTCTTTGTTTGGTTTTGTTTTTTCCCTCTAGAACAACATCTCTTCAGTGAATTGTGTCTTTATTCTAAAACATCCAACTTCCTAAATCTGTCGAAATGCAACAGATTTATTATCTTTACTAAATTATTTAAAATAAAACTAGTTCATAAAGTTAATAGCTTTTAATGAGGTTCAATTTATCTCTACTTAACCCTTTTAATACCTGGATGTTTGGATGAAGGAAAAAAAGTTTCTGATGAGGCTGAAGTGATGGTCATAATGGTTGCTGCAAAAGATTCCTCAATTTAGCCGACAATATTTTCAAGCTATTTTGTGCACTGATTAGCTTCATGTATGAAAATTCTAATAATATTGGTGACCCGATTTTTCAGATTGGCAGTAATAAAAATCTGTGAAGTTAATAAACCCCATGTAAAGTGGCAGACATCTATATAGTATTTGAAATTTTCTAATCATCCTACAGTTTAAGGCTAGTGCTGTTTTCCATTAATTCTGAAGG
Organism: Vicugna pacos; assembly: GCF_048564905.1. NCBI lineage: Eukaryota > Metazoa > Chordata > Mammalia > Artiodactyla > Camelidae > Vicugna > Vicugna pacos. The sequence continues at coordinate 4,652,565 of NC_132994.1, read as the reverse complement.
GGAAACTGAGTCATTCCAGAATAAGTGACTTCCTAAGTCACACAGGTGGATCTGGACTTAGAGCCAAGGATTGTCTGTTCCCAGACCCTAACCGCGTCCAATGACACTGCTCTAACCTAGTCTTAGAGCAATGCTCACATTGCAGTGCAGTTCATTACTGGGTGGGCAAAAGGCTGACGTCAGGTAAGTAAGAAATAGCTATGATACCTTTGGTATGGTTAGTTTGAAAAATGAAGAAATGCAATTCCAAAGGAGTTTTTGGAGAACATATTTTAAGTTAAATGCAATCTCTTGGCACTTAAATGAGAAAATTCCAATTTATTGGGACACTTGGCTAGACGAAAAAGCACGTTTCATGATGACTGCATTTATGTCAGCAGAATCAAGGACTCCCTCAGAAAAACAAGTACACGTTATTTCTCAGTTATTAGTAAAAAAAAAAAATTTTCATGTTGAGTTATTATTCATTCTGTATTAGTGTGGATTTGCCAGAGGGACAGAACCAGAAATGTTGGTTGGTTTGCTTCTTCTTTCATTCTAGTTTATATATATCATTCTACTTTCTATATATTTTTAAATGTATATATTTTATTTTATAATGTAAATATATTTATATTTTTAAATATGTATTTTAAAATAAAAATATAAAATATATATTTTATATATTCCATATATGTAAATAGAATATTTTATATGTGTCATTCTATTTTATTTATATATATAAATATATATATATATAATAAAAGATTGGTTTATGTGGTTTTGGAGGCCGAGCCCTAGGATCAGTGGTCAGTCAGCAGGAGAGCAGACAGAATAAATTCCAGTGTCAGACTGAGTTCTAGGGCAGAGGAAGACTATTCTGGTTTGAAGACAGTCAGACAGAGAGGGAAAATGATTCAGGTTTTCAATGACTCGGATGTAACCAGCCAGCACTGAGGAGGGCAACAGCTTTATGCAATCTATTGCTTCAAATGTTACTCTCACCAGAAATGCCCTCACAGTCACATCCAGAGCCACGTCTAGCCAAATATCTGGGCACCCTGTGCCCTAGTCAAGGTAGCACATAAAACTAACCATTAGGAGCTTCTAGGAGAATTTGTATCAGTACCTGTTTTTGAGTCGATTAATCTAATAATAGCTGTACAACAGTATTCAACAAACACTCAACCTGCGTCATAAATATACTCACTGACTAGCTTTCAGAGAAAAGAAAAGATGGATAAATGTATCACTATCACTACTTTGAATTAAAAAGGACTTTCTTTCTCAAGATTTCCTGTTTCTTTTTCCTTTCTTAACTGCAAATCTGAGATCAGAGAATTCACGATGGAACTAGACTAGATTCAGACTGGCCACTAGGCCGGTAAATAATCGTTATTATCACAACAGCAATCAGGCTATGACTGAACATGGTGAGTGCACTTTAGACCTACTTTATCTGTGTCGAATTTAGATGTTGGCAAGTATCATATTCTTAAACTTGTCCTAGAAATCTGTGTGTTTACTCTAATGTGACACCAGGATGAAGTGTCCGTTCCAGGTGAAGAGGAAATAGGCAGCAGTAGTATGAAGAAGAGCAGTGGTGGGAGGCAGGCAGGCCAAGTGCTAGGAGGGAGCTGGGAGATGAGAACTTCTCAGCTCAGCAGGGGAAGTTCGCTTGTCAAGGCTGACCCTGGAACCAAGGATCCAAGGAAGAAACCAGTGGACGTTGTGCCTGGAGAACCAGTTGAAGATGGTGTTTTCCTGCTCAACACTTGAGATCAAGCTCTCTTTCCTGAATCCACACGTGGGACAGATACACCCTTACTGGTCTTTGACATTCTTTTACAAGAATCGCTTTAGAGAGCTTATTTCACACACTGATGGTGAAGGAGTACTTGCAGTGTCCAATGAATGCAGTCAGTTTTGCTTCAACTCATTTTGTTACATTCCCAAAGCAGGAAGATCCTTGAAGACAAAACCTGTTACATAAATGAAGATAACAGTTGAAGTAGCCTGAAGATTGATATTCGACCTAAGCAGATAAATTCAGAACAACAAATTATGTGAATATATTTATTTACGTTGATAAATAAACTTTCAGTCACGCAATGCACTCTACAAGTTAATTGTCAGAAAAAAAGTTAGTTAAAAAACTCACTCCCCATCATATACCACGTGAAGTTTCAGTATTCATGATTTTTTTCAAAAAGAACAAATAAACAATTATAATTCCACAAGAAATTTATTGATTATTGGGTCTCAGTGGCAATCGGACTTTTTAACATAAAAAGCCAAGGAAGAAACTCTTAAAAAAAATAGTCAAGTATATTTGATGTTACTAGTTTAACCATTTTGGATGTATACCAAGCACCATGAATGAAATAAGTGACAAATGACACAAATGTGGTTGGTTCACTGATTTTTAAAAACCAAATAGTTAAATATTTCAAAATAAAAATAGCCAAAGCTATGTGAAGGCTTCAGATACACACTAGAATCGTGGAAGGTGGCTTACCTGTTTATTTTTGAATAAATTGGTTTATAATTCTTCTTCCCATTATCTGTCTTACAAAAGTAATCTGAGATGTTAATAAGTAGCATTATGATGGTTATATTTATAAGACACTCCATTGGAAAAAAGGTACCCAAACTTTGGTCCGTAAATTATGACATAAGGTACTATGGTACAGCCATAAAACAAAGATTACTTTTAGAAATTTTATTGATTTGCTAACTTTGTTCGCATCATTTCTCTTATTAAATTAAAAGAAGCAGACAAACAAAATGATACGGTTATTAAAAACAACCAGCATGGTGATTATTTTAGAATATATGGAATTACAAGTAGTTTTTTATTTCTTTAACTATTTCATACTTTTGAAGTTTCCTACAGTAAGTAGGCATTATTTTATATTAGGTGAATTTTGATATTGAACATAGTGAGTCGGTCACTAGAATTATGATGAATTTGTGGCCTGGCAGCTGGGGTTGTGCTGATACTGCGGGGCCTTCGGCTTCCATTTGGAATGAGATGGGGGACTCGTGGAGGGCTGTGACTTAGGTTTATAAATCCCTGCTAACACTTCCTGCATTTAACCTTGGAGGGGGTGTTCCTTTTCTCTGTGCACGTGCCTCATATAAGGCAAAGCAAATGCAAGGGCATTTTTGTATCAGGCAGGTGCAGACCTGGGTGAAGGGTGCCGGGCATGAGGACATGGGTGTCCCTGCACTGGGTGAGTGATGAGTACACCAGGAAACAGTCTGGAGGGGACATCTGCTTCCTAGCTCCGAATGACCTTAGAAATGGGGGAAGTGTTACCTGATCTAATATGTTGACCAGGAAAGCTGAACATCTCAGTTTTCATATGATTTCAAAATTTTGTGACATGGCAACATAGATGTGGGATAAATCTCACTCTGAATGTTCGTTTGCAGTCTTTTGTCTTCTTCTCATTCATAGTATCTTAGAATTATTTGCAATGTTCCAATAGTCTCCTGATAGCTCTCATGTCTGCCCTTCAGTTTTCTCTGTTGCTCTGGATTTAATGTACTTGGTTTATCTACCTGCCTATCTTATTTATGGATCTGGTTGGTTCCTGAGCCTGCACAATGCCTTTCCTGGCTAGTTGCTGCTTAGTTTTAACTCCACTGCATTGTTTGTTATAGTTTATACTGTCAGTTAGGAGGAAAAAGAAAAAAGAAAAAAAAAAAAAGCTCAAGCAGCTTTTTAATAATAATCTTGTTAGCTCAGGGGCAAAAAAGATTCAAAAGACATATTTTTTAGACCCCCAGTGGCAGAATATGGCCATCTCTTAAGATTTAATCATACATTTTATAATGGGGTCACTGAAATCTGAATTGCGATGTCTGGCCTACTTTAAATTAGGCCCCGTTTTTTTAATATAGCTTTTATTAAGAGGGACTTGATTTCCTTTGGGAGAAAAATGAGGGCAATATGATATAAATTGCAATTATAAGAGATTCTAGTGTTAATATAGGGGCATTTTTTTTTCCCAGAAAAAAAACTGAGGATGTGTTTATAATAGACAATAGATTAGCTACACATAAACAGATAACATTTTGGAGTAGGACCATATAGGCATATAATTTAATTCTAAGTTAATTCTTTTTATTAAAATCACCATAGAAATGCCTTTTAAAAAAATAATGGTTCTTTTAAAATAGGAGTCTATACTTTTGTGTATGTTAAAAATACACAAGTTATTGGGGAGGTGAGCATAGCTCAGTGGTAGAGCATGTGCTTAACAGTATGAGGTCCTGGGTTCAATCCCCAGTACCTCTGTGAAAAACTAACTAACTAACTAACTAAACTTAAATTACCACCCCTCCAAAAATCCTAAAAATAAATAAATACATAAATAATTAATAATAAATCCATTAAAATTAAAAAATGAACTAGTCTGAAAAAAATATATGTGAGTGTGGAAGCAAGGAGTGTTTGAACTTGACTCTCTAACTCACAGGAGGGTGGGGTGACCTACCGGAAAAACAGGATGGAAATATGTAAAAAGATCATGATTAGCTCTTACTCCGCTAGACCCCAGCTAGTCACACCTTCCACCTTTCAGGGAAGGATGGAGGAACAAGAAGTGAACCAACTCAGACAAAAGACCTTCTTCACACCCTTAGACATGATCTTCCTCAAGAACCTCAATTTGCATTTGTGAATCTCCTTGATTGGACACTGGCTGCTGTGACAGGCAACTTACTCAGCATTTTACTCCTAAGTAAGTTAAGGAAAACCTCTAATATTAACAGTCCCAATAAAAAGAGTGAAAAAGGAACCCAGGAAATGACTTTCTGAGAGCAAAAGAAAACTTCCAAGAGGCTATACATTGTTATCCTGAAAGAAATCAAAGGAGATATTGTATCTCTAAAACGGAAGAAGAAAAAAGAACTCAACAAACATGAAAGAACTCTTAGAAGTGAAAACTATGGGAAGCGAAAGACATGTTCACTATATGAGGTTGAAATACAGGATGAAAGATAATGGAAAGTAGGAAAAGCACAAAGATGGACAGTGAAAACTGGAAGAATTGAAAAAGTACAGATCAATCTGTAAGATGCAGTGTCTGATGGATAGGGATTCCCCAAATAGAAAAAATGCCTGTGACACAGGAAAAACGGGGCATGAGAGGATGGCCATGTCCCGGGGCCCAGGCGAGTCCCTGGGACGCGCCCCGCCGAGTGAGTGTCAACAAGCAACAAACACATATTGTGCATTTATTATACAGACATGAATCTTCCCTTTCAGAGGAGAAGTTGAACATGTAACTTACACAAATAATGTACAGCTAACAACACCTGGACGTTCCCAAGCGTCTTTCCCCCACTAAAAACCAGCATTTAGATCCTGAGCTGTGTGGTTCACTAAAGCACACCTAGTTTTAGTGTAAGAACAAGGGAGTTTTTCATCATCCCTTTCAACTAGATTCAGAAAAAGAGAAAGATATTGTTCCCTCTGTTTGGCTCTTGGGGAAGTTGAGTCGAGGGGAGACTGAATGACTTGTCAGAGAAAATTACGTCATGAAAACTGGAGCTCGTTCCCTCCAGGCTCCCGTCCTAGGACTGAGTCGTCAAGCTTGGCTTCTAGACAAAGAACCTAAGAACCTCAGCTCCGACCCAATCATTTTGAAGAGGGTAATATTTAGGTCCAGGGACTTGCCCACCGTCAGAAAAAGTGTGGAGCTGAGCTAGTGTGCAGGTGACTTGATCTCAAGCCTTCTGTTTTCGCTTCTCTCTGACCTTAAGCCATCATCAGTAAGGTTACTTGTACTTTATTTTAGTATTATTTTTTTTTAACCAAGAGAAATGAAAGTTTAACATCACCAGAAACCAACCAGGGGACCAAGTAAAATCAAATTATCAAATTGTACTTTAAAATAGCTATGATTTTTTTTTTTTGAAGTATAGTCGGTTTACAATGTTGTGTTAGTTTCAGGTGTACGGCATAGTGATTCAGTTATACACATATATGTATGTATTCCTTTTCATATTCATTTCCATTACAGGCTATTACAAGGTATTCAGTATAGTTCTTGTGCTCTGCAGTATAAGGTTAATTTTAGATTCCATCTAACTTTTAAAGATTGTGCTTTCTCTTTAAATTTAAATATTACATACTGTCAGAGATGCTAATTTCCCCTTCATCTGCCTCTACTTAATTGGATGCTTGGTCTTCACCCAAGCCTGAGATTTCCGGTAAAGGTGTAGTCCCTGAGACACCTAGTCTGAGCCATGAGTTTACCTTTTCCCTCCTGCTGGAATTTCTGTTTGTTGTTCCCCAAATACCGGGATATTTCATGCTCACTTAGGTTGACAGCTTATATTGTCCCTTTTACCGATTTTTTTGTGTAGTAACAAGCTCCATTGTCCGTTTGTGGAAATACATCTTCTGTTTCTGCCTTGGTTTTTCCATGAAGGGCCTGTCCTAAGTTTATGTCCCTAATAACTCCCCCAAAACATAAAGCATATGGTGGGTGTTACATAAAGGGAATGTACCCAATATAAGCGTTCTGTGTTTAATTTCATGGAATTTTTTAACTTCATTTTTCTCTCCCAGGTATTATCTAGTCAGTCTTTAAAATGTTTTTAAACATAGTCATTATGCCTTATCTGAGTTCTGTATTCCTTTATTAACATACCATTGTTAGCTGTGGGCTAGATACTAGCAAAGGAAATACATACTTCTTCTTAACAAAAATACTTATAATTTTTTATATATTTTTAATATGGAGATAATGTGAATCTAGTTGGTGAGCTCAGTTTGACCACGGCGGGGAGAAACAACAAGAGACAAGACGACAGAATTTTGTGGTACCCACAGCCTTAATAAAGTTTGCAGTCGCTTTTAAAGAAAGAATGCAAAAGTATAGATACGGATGTGAATATTGAAGACAAGGAAACAGATTCATATGAGAATGCACATTTGGAACTGATAAATGCTGCTAGTGTCATGAAATCCAGAATACTTCAGTAATTTGAATAGTTAAGCAACTGAGATAGCTCTTTTTAAGTTTTCCTAATTTTTTGACTGCATACTTTTAAATCACCTCTTCATAAGACATCAATTTTATACCTTTTTCTTCCCCCTAAGGGAAATAGAGAGTTGATTCAGTCTTCCCCTAGCGTGGATTTTATTATTGATAGCTGAGATGAATCAATCATGGCCTTTGGGACGAAGGCAGACTTGCTGTTTGTAGTACTGCTCTAGGTTTGTGCTCTGAACACCCAGGGGTTATGGTAAATTCTATTCCATGCAATTCCCGTGGACAAGAGAGAAAGTATGGCATGTTTATCACATGTATTGCTGAGAGCAGAGAACTTCTGTTTGGACGAGACATTGATGAGAACCAAACTCTTTACTTAGAGTTTTATCAGCCTGGCGTTTGGAATCATTTTCCCCGGAGCTCACTTTGTGGTCTGTACACGATTTGCGAAAAAATCTTTTTTTTCTCCTCCACCACCCACCTACTCCCACTGCCGGGCACGGCAGGAGGTGTACTTACTGTGATAAAACCTTCCTGTCCCAGTGCCTGTAAGTCATCAGTTAGGAGGATTCCAGGAACCCATTCCCCCCTGGGGAGGGACTGCAGAGATCACTCTGACCGGATACCTAGATCCCACAAGACCCAGCCTGAATGGGTCCTTTAGTTTCCTTCACCACAGCTGGATCTCAAATCGCCCAGGACCACGGTATTGTCACCCCATGTGATTGAGCTAAAACTGTCTTAGAAAGAGACAATGGTTTTAGTTGACTGCAGTTGAAATATTTATGCAAATTTGACAAAAAAGAAATGACCATATAAGCATATTGCTAGGCTCCCTTCCAAGGTCTTAAGAAGATCCCCGCAAGTGGGGAGCCCTGAAGCTTAAAGCTTCATTGAGTTCACAGGACATGAGCCTCTGGCCCCCGAAAGCTTGGAATCAAATTTGCAACCTACCTTTATCAACAGACTCGAGAACCTGATTGGAATACATTTCTGATGTCTAATCTTTTCTCTGGCATTATTTAATCCTTCCATGAGTGATTTCCCATTGTCTTAATTGTTGCTTATTTCATTCTGTCCCATTGTGTACAGACACAAATGACACCTTCAGAGTTTTTTGCTGATGCAGTTTAAGAAAGATCTATTTACAGAAATGGGGACAGGGTTCAGGTGAAGTTCTCAGAGACTAGCTCATGGGAAATTGTCAGCCACCTAAACAACCCCAGGCCTGGCAGGGCTAATGGGGGAGCCTTAGCATTGGAGCCAGAGAGAGCCCAGGCCCCTAGGATGGAAAAGGGGGAGGAGGGGTGGGGGACTGCAGCTAATTAGAACCTAGGCTTTGAGGCGGAGTACTCAGCAGTGCCCCCCAGCCCCACTCCCTCAGGTCTCCTGGTGGTGCCTCCCACCGCAGTTCATAGGATTCAAAGCAGAGCAGAGAATGATGACCATGAATGTGGTGGTGAAACAAACCAGAATTAACCGGCACAGGTACCAAATACCCTTCAAGTGAGGTCTGGAATAATGTAGATTAGTATTTGATTACCTGGCTACATGTCTATATGGATTTCTTTTTGTTGTTGTTTTTGTTTGTTCATTTTTCCCTTTAATTTTTTTTAATTGAAATATGGTCAGTTTACAATGTTTTGTCAGTTTCTGGTGTACAGCATAATGTTTCAGTCATACATATACATACATATATTCTTTTCATATTCTTTTTCCTTATAGGTTACTGCAAGATTTTGAATATAGTTCCCTGTGCTAGACAGTAGAAACTTGTTGTTAATCTGTTTTATATATAGTAATTAGTATCTGCAAATCTCAAACTCTCAGTTTATCCCTTCCCACTCCCTTCCCCACTGGTAACCACAAGTTTGTTTTCTATGTCCATATTTAAATTTCTATCATGATCACTAATTAAACTCTCTTTACCACTTATTAAAACACTATGAAAAAGAAAGCAAAACTGCTATAGGTTTTTGTTTGGTTGGTTTTGTTGCTTGTTCTGGTTTTTGATGTTGAAGGCTAAAAGAAACAAAACAATTCAAAAAAAAATTCATAAGGCGCTGTTGTTACAGAACCAAACTTGGATCCCCTTGCTCTGTACCCAGTAAAGGCAATCTACTGCCACCAGGTGGTGGTGAAGGAAAATGCAGCATTTATTGCAGGCGCCATATGAGGAATCCAGGACAGCTAAGTCTCAGAGTCTGAGCCCAAAGTCTCCTATGGGTTTTCAGGCAAAGCATTTTTAAAAGCAGGGTGAGGGAGGGGAGTCACAGGGTGTGTTAGCAGCTCGTGCTCAATTCTGATTGGTTGATGGTGAGGTAATAGGGCAATGTCACAGGGGTTGACATTAGCCATCCTTAGGTGCAGTCGGTCTGGGGGCTCTGTGCTCATGGTCATCAAGTAGTTAACGTCTTCCATTTGGTGGTGGTCTTAGCATCTGTAAAACAACCCAGGAATGTGCATCAGATAGTGTCACCTAGGTACTTCAGGGAGGAACTAAAGATTCTGTGACTGCCATATGGCTGATTTACTGTTTAAATTCTTACCAATTTTCCTGGCCCAACTGCTGCTTTTGCCACTACATGTTCATGTCCTTTCAAACAGTAATTTTTTTAAAAAAATTGAAGTATAGTTGATTTCCAGTGTTTCAGGTGTACAGCAAAGTGATTCAGTTATACATACATATGCATGTAATCTTTTTCAGATTCTTTTCCATTACAGGTTATTATAAGACATTGAACATAGCTCCCTATATTAGACTGTAGATCTAATATTTATCTGTTTTATATAGAGTAGTGTGTGTCTGTTAATCCCAAATTCCAAATTTATCCCTCCTCCCCTTCCCTCTTTGGTAGAGCCATAAGTTTGTTTTCTATTTTTGTGAGTCTACTTCTATTTTGTAAACAAGTTCCTTTGTATGGTTTTTTTACATTTCACATGTAAGTGACATCATATGATATTCGTCTTTCTCTGTGTGACATATTTCACTTAGTATGATATCTCTAGGTCCATCCACGTTGCTACAAATGGCATTATTTCATTCTTTTTTATAATTGAGTATATTCTAGTGTTTGTGTGTGTGTGTGTGTGTGTGTGTGTGTGTGTATAAATATATAATCTCACAACTTCTTTATCCAGTCATCTGTCAATGGACATTTAAGTTGCTTCCATGTCTTGGCTATTGTAAATAGTGCTGCTATGAACATTGGGGTGCATTTGTCTTTTCAAATTAGAGTTCCCTCTGGATATGTGCCCATGAGTGGGGTTGCTGGATCACATGGTAAATCTTATTTTTAGTTTTTTTAAGCAACCATAAATTCTTGAGTTAGGCTTTTGTGATTCAGGGGAGGCCTGGGAGACTACAGCTGTTCTACAAACAAAAGGCAGGCAGAGGACATAGTGGGAGGGATCTGTCCCAGGAAGGCCCTATAGAGCCCTGCCTGGTTACAATGTGAAATCATACAATCATGCAATATATAGGGGTTTATTGCTCAACTTGTGTTTGGAAAACACATATTCTGAAAGGAGAGTGAACTGTAGTTTAAGCACTAAATAAATTCTTCTGCAAACAAAAGTTTGGAACCATTTCCTGGCCCCTTCCTGGAAATTGCTTTCTTCAGACTCCTTGGCTCGGTCCTTGTCCAGTGTGTCCATGGTGACAGGCTTGCGTGGAGGTGACAGTGAAGGCCTTGTCAGCCAGTGAGAGGTGGCCTTGCCTTTCTTCTCTGTGTGAGTCGATGGGTCCTGCAGTCGGAGAAGAATTGAGTAATTAACGTGGGTGTAGATCTCAGCCGTTATGTGCTATTGAGCTGCCGGGAGGAACGTGTGGGACAAACTGCAGGTCTGCTGTGTGTGTGTGGGAGATTCGTCCCCAAAAGATTTGAAAATATTATAATGTCCCTTTGTTAGCTTGTGCGTTTTTCACATACATTTAGGGACTACAGGTTTCCTCCTGTCAACATTTAAATCTCGAAAGGAATAACTCCTTTTTGGGTGACATAATAATAGGTTTGCTGCTGTCAAAATGAATGTTTCTGCCCACTGGTAGGCTCTCTATAAATAAGATCAAATTCTGTTATGTTTTAAATATATAGAAAAACTAAGAAGAAAAGTTTGCGTATCTAACCCCCGAATAACTTCAAATCATCAGTTCTCTTGGGGTTATGGTTGAAAGTGGATTTTTGATTTAGAGAAGCTTCACTTTGATTTACTTTACTAGTTTCCCTAACTTTCCTCATTTATAATATGAGCTCGGAGAACAACTACCTTGTGTAAGGAGTAAATTATTTATACAGATTAAACTAATTCTTTAATTAATTCTTATTTAACTAATTCTTCTGAATAATTCAACAATTTAATTAATTATTAATTATTAATTTAATGAATTTTTATCAATTAATTAATTTAACACACTCTTATTACTATAACTAATTCTTTTAATTAGTAACTAATTCTTAGCTAATTACTAATAAAACTAATCCTTAACGAATTATTCACTTAACTAATTCTTTAATTTGGTTGGGACCCCAAATATAACAGTTTCCTTCTTTCTTTTTTTCTCCATGCATTATTATTGTATCTTTATTTTCCTAGTCATTTCATAGAGACGCCATCTGGGTTCTACTTTCCTTAAGGAAAGGAATGAATTATCCAAAGAATTAGAAAAGAATACCTTACACTAATGTACTCATCTACAAAACAGAAACAGACTCGAATATGTAGAAAGCAGTCCTATAGTTACTGGGGGAAAGGGGGTGGGAGGGGGTAAATCTGGGAGTTTGAGGTTTGCAAATGTTATCCACTATATATAAAAACAGATAAAAAACAAGTTTCCTCTCTATAGCACAGGAAACCATATTCAATATTTTGTAATAGCCTTTAATTAAAAAGAATGTGAAAATGAATATATGTGTAACATATGCATAACTGGGGCATTATGCTGTACACCAGAAATTGGCACATTGTAACTGACTATACTTCAATTAAACGAGTATGTATAGAGAGTTGAAACATAACCATAAAAAAGGAGGACCCCAGTAATCATATAAAATGACTACAACATTTTTTCTAGACAACTAGATGTTTTTCCACAATGCCACGTTATTTTACATATTTTAGGACTTGAGACGTTTGCCAAAAATGCTTGTCACTGGTTTTATTTCATTTGTTATTACTGTAGACTTCAGGACAAAGTAGGATACATACAGGTTTATATGTAATCATGCGACCAGTTTAGTTGTAGGGGCGTCAGTTGAATATTTGCAAGGGTCTTAAACAACACTTGAATGTGTTTTATAGAGGACACGACTTTTTTCCTTAATTAACTGCCTGAATGGTGGTAGGCACTGTGGTTGGTTTCTCATCATGGTTGCTCTCTTCTCTCTGAGAATAGCTGCCGACTTCATCAGAGTGCGAAGTCACAGCTGCAGGAACCTTCCAGAGCCTTCAAACAAGGAACTGTAATTTGGTCAATTGATGAATGTGCAGAGTCTGAGTTTTATCCCTCCCAGGAAAATTTTGTATGTGTCTGACTAGCAGCAGCTTTCCGTGGTGGAAACTTCTTTATCACTAAGTGTCTCAGTTAGTGGACTCCCCAGACCGAAGACAGTGTATTTAAATTGACTGTGTTATACAGGCACCTAAGTGCATTGACTCTTTAATTGCCACTTTTTTATCCAACAATCTTAGGTGTGATGGCAGCCATTGGAAAGACATTGATACAGTCACTTTTAATTCGTACTTTCACATCATTCAAATAAGTTAATAAGTATATATACATTTTAGACCACAGATTATTTCAGTAAACAGGGGCTAATGTTGACAACTAAATAATAATAGTAAGCACTTATTAAAGTGCCGATTTCTATTTCTACTCTGCCTGAGAGACAGAACTATCCAAGGCCTTATTTAAAGGACCACAATTTATAAATACCTAAATAAGTTTAGTGTTCATTTTGAAAAAAATGTGTATCTGAATTGCTTTTAAATTTCAGATGCATTATCTCTTCCTAACAGGTGCTAATGAACCCAACCAGAGAAGCTGGACCCTAATCCACAAATAAATTGTTAGTATATAGAGAATCGGCAAAAAAAAATTGCCGTGTATACACACTTATACAACTGTGCACATACACACTCCAAATATACAAATTCCATGATGAAACACCTCCAATATTTAGACCATGATACAATTATGAAAGAACGAGGCTCTTAATATTTACTCCTAAAATAATTTCAGATATGTTCCCTTGGAAACTTAAAGACGGGATTAACATTTTCTAACATTTGAAGTAACTATGAAAAATTTCTTGAAATCAGTTTTCAGAGTCCATTAACTTTGATGTCATTTAAAATGCTGTTTCCATATGGAATAACTATTTTGATTATTCCCTAAGAAGTTAATTTGGTGTTTCAAGCAGTGAAATCAGCTTTCTTCCACACTTAAAATTACAGAGGGGAAAAAAAAGTAAAGAATAGCAGTTCTGGAAGCTAGGATGCTGAAAAATATAATCTGTGCTGCTCAAATTATGTTTATTCTCTTAAATTCCTATCTTTTTTTCTTTCTAATTGTAAGAAGTGAGGCCATACATTTAAATATTCTAGTTGTTACACCATTTCTGCACCTTGGTTTTTTCAAAAGAATGAAGTATACCAGATGGTTACTCAGACCTGTAAAACAGCTATCCAAGTGCCCATGAAATACACATGCACCAGCAGTGCTGCTTAGCTAAGGCTGAGATCAGCCCAGCAAGGGACACCTTAGGGAGATTGTGAAGTGGCCGTGGTTGCTGAGACTACTGTTGCCTGTTGGAGGTTGTCAAACATTTCACTGCTGTGTTGTGTTACTAGAATTTTGAAATTGATAGAATTTTGAAACTAAACATCATTGTTTTTTAAAAGTTTGCCTTTTTGACTCTCACTTCTGTTTTGAAGTGTTGGAAAATGATTTTTTCTCCTGCAAAGGGGGCTGTAAAGAGAAATGAAAGTGACAACTACTAGGGCAGAGAGAGTTGCCTCCTTAAAAATGTCAGCAGTGAAATAATGCTTTCAAAAGGGCTCTTAAAATCACACACTTAAAACCAAATACTGAAAAAAAAAAAAAAAGTCATGGCTTCCATGACTGCTCAGCTCCATGGAATCAATTTAAGGGAATTTAGAAGCTGCAGACAGACAGCATGCTCAATTTCAAAGGTAACTGAGTTTAAGGAAGGAAATAATAGTGGAAAATTGCTAGCGGTCAAATTTTTCCTGATAAAAATCTCTGTTCTTCTGTGAGTTAAATGGGTGATGTAGTTCACTGACCACATTTTTCCTCATATACCCGTATAATCCCAACTGTGGGGCTTAGGCTTATGAAAATTAATTGCACAACAAAGAGAGTAAATGAAATGAATTGTCTGGCTTGGGGTTTGGCCATCTATTGAAACCTACCCAAGTGTATCATGAATTTAGTGATGAGAACGTTGCAGTATTTTATAGCTGGTCTTCAACGTTTAAGGCATTTTAAATTATTGATAAGATATTGCTAGAGCCTTCCATATTGTATAATCTAAATCAGTCAACCAGAACATGGCATGTCACTGTCCCCTGACCCCTTAGGAACCGTGTTGGATTTACTTAAAATTAAGTAATGTGTGCTATACTGTTGGTATTTTTTTCCCTCTGATGTGTATTGGTCTTGGATTTTCATGTATATTTTTGCCTGTGAATTACCAGAATCATTTTTTTTCACCCTGGACTTATGATATCAGCGGGACTAGATGTTCTATACTCATCGACAAATTAGATGCACATTAATCACCAGGAACACATGGCAACGACCCGCAAATTTGGAAACCACTCAAAAGTATCATTTGTGAGTTTGGCACTGTTGACAAAATGGGCAGTTTTTTGTTTTTTGTTTTTTAATGCAAAAGGCATGATGCCAGGGACCTGGTGAATTAACATACTGAACCCTGTTTATAAGAAAGTTTAAAGGATGTGACGGTCATTTCTCAACTTGGGTGATAAGACAGACAGCTCCATTTGGAATCACCTTCCACCAGGATGGTAGAAACTTAATTTCAGTGAGTTTCTGACCTGATCCCTCCCCTTCAGTTCCCTGAGATTTATCCAAGTTTGGGGTAACTAGTGTCAAGATACTTCGTGGACGTGGGGTGGAAGGAAATGAGTGTGGGGGTGGGCTGACCCGTCTTGTCCTCAGGTCCTCTGCCCACGCACGCGGAGGTCTGCTGAGATGGCCGTCATCCCATATGGCCCTCAATCATTTTTCCCATAGGTTACCTCAGAGCCATGCTGTGTTCCTGTCAGATCAACCTCTTAAAGTCTGGTGCCCTCTCCCTTTTCAGAGCTGGCAATCGTTTGACTGTTTCCAGGCTACATTAGGGAAAGGAAAAGGGGCTTTTGTACTTTCCAGACTCCCACCCACTCCCTCTGCATCTCTGGACTCAGTCCCGTAACCACCACCTCCTTGTTCCCCAGGCCAGGAGCCCTGTCTTAGAGGAAGCTTCAGTCTCCTTAAAATCTATTCTCCTAAGCATTGCAGATCCATCTTGGACTTCTCTCTGTGTCCCTGTGGGTTTACACTTTCAGAAATTAAAGTCAGGGACATGCCTTTCTTTTCTGTGATGTTCTACTTTATACCTCCTGTTACGAGACAATAAGCACAGTACAGTTTGTTGTCAGTGTGTCCAATAAAACTTGCTGTGATGATGGAAACAGCTGTCCAGTATCATCGCTAGCTCCACGAGGCTATTGAATGCTTGAAATGCAGCCAGTGCGACCGAGAAACTAAAGTTTTAATTTTATTCGCTTGTAATTAATTGAAATTGAAATTGCCGCATGTGGCCAGTGGCCACTGTATCAGATAAACTAACTGTGGGAAAGGACCAAGGCTTTTTTAAGATACGGCTCTAAATTGCAAAATATCTTATGGTCCTAAAATTGGATTTGGGAAGTACTATACGGCATGTGTAATTCAAATTTTCCTCATTGCAACTCGGATTGATTGCCTGCAAGAAAAACTGCTCCTCTTTCTGAATAGATTCTTCTTGCGCTCCTCTGTCACCAGTGGGTGTGGGCAGGTTGCAGCACGAGCAGATGGGAACAAACCTCAAGTCTCTGTGTAAGATCTCTTCTGACTCAGCTCTCAGTCTTTCATGAGAATTCTTTCTTTCACTTTCCAACAAGGCCTCTGGAGATGTCTTCCAGGGGTGGGAAGGGGCTCCCCGGCTGGCCTGCCACTCGCTGGGTCTCTTTAGTCTCCCCAAGCCTGGAGCTGGACAGACGTGGTGCCTGGGCAAGGCTCCCTCCCCGCTGGGACAGTCCGCAGCAGCTCGGACTCCTGGTCCGGTTCTGATGGCTCTTGTCGCTCGTGCTCTCCCCTTGTCTGACCTCAGTGTTGGTGGGATCAGCCTGCTGGCTCTCCCGTACAGCACAGACGAAGATCTCTGAGATCCCACACTGTTTCTGCATCATTTCCTCGTGCTTTGGAGCTGACAGACGCCAAACAACAGCCAGGGCCACGTTAAATGGGGTGGGGGAAGGAGCCAGGTGCTCAGAGGCTCTTGGGTTCATCCTTTGCTTCTCTGGAATTTCTGCGGGGAGTTTTCTCAGCTTCTACCTGCATTTGGCTGAGGCCCAAAGGCGAATCTCCTCTTCTCTGAAAGCTTCTCTTCCTTTCCCTGCCGGGCAGAGCTTCTCTGAAATTCTCATATGGTTTTTAGTAAGCCTTTTTTCTTTAATTCATTATTTATTTTATTTTATTTTTTTTAATTGAAGTAGAGTCAATTTACAATGTTGTGTCAATTTCTGGTGTACAGCATCGTGATTCTGTTACACACACACATATCTTCCTTTTCATATTCTTTTTCATTATAGGCCATTAAAAGGTATTGAATATGGTTCCCTGTGCTCTACAGTAGGACCTGTTGCTTATCTGGTTTGTATACAGCAGTGTGTATCTACAAATCCTGAGCTTTTATGATCTGAATTAGCCAAATTTGTGGAAACTTTTAGAATTTTAGAATTTCTCACTTTCTCTTTAGGAAAAGCCCGGCTTTCTCATAATTATTGTGTCACAGTGGAATCAACTGCCTAGTTTTGAAACTGAAAGTGAATACTGGTTTTTTAAAAATTTTTTTCCTGCATTAAAAATACAAAAGACACATACAGTGATAGTAATAATGCAGCCTATAAAATTGGGAGTTTCCATCTTTGAATACTTGGTTGTGTTTTTGAAAATTGACATTTGTCACTTTTATATCCTAAAAGAAATACTCTGCAAGGGAAAATTAACAAATCTCCCACAGTTTTATTTAAAAGTAAAATACTAACCACAACTGAATTAATGAAAGTGTTTGGATAAAGAAACTCCTGAATTTAGTATCTTTTTGTTCCAACAGAAAGCAGATCGCCTCCTGAGCTTCATTTAAAAATGTTTAAATGTGTAATGAAAATCAAATGTTTCGCACGGTATGAAAAATTCTGAATCACGAACACTTATGTAATTTTTTGCCCTAATGATAAGAAGTAACTAAGGGACAGTTTCCATTCTGGCTGCAAAGAGTTGAACATTAAACTGTTTTAGAGATCGTAAAGTGTGTAGGTCCCTTAGTCCAGAAAATTAGCCATTTATTTATATATTCTAGAAGATCAGTATGAAACAAATTTAGCCGAATTGAGGTAAACTTTGAACGTTTGCTTTAAAAAAAGTCTGGAAAGTCCAAGATTGTTTTGATTAATTAAAGGACGGTTCATTCTCCTGTAAACTGATTCCATCGTAGTATGGTGCCTCTTCCTCTTGGAGAATTATCACCTGTCAGCTCAGCAGGTGGGAGGATAATAAAAAAGGCCTCAGGTGACTGGAAAGGATGCTCTGATGATACTCCCTGAGGCACTGAGTGTGGGAAGGATCAAACCTGAGCTCAAAATGTTCAGCCATGATTTTCTGTTTAAAAAAACTACAGCTTTTGATATTCCCATCTAAACATTAACACCATTCTTTTTGGGGGACATGGTGGGACATCATCATTTTTACATTAAAGTTGACACAGGTAATTTCATAAAAATCACTGTTTCATTTTGCTTAACCAGTTGCTTCATGGTTCATTTCAGAATGGACTTCCTGAAGCAAGGATTCTGGTATTTTTTAAGTTAGAAATTCTTTTTCTTTCGAAAAGATTTTTATTAAAATGTAGCTGATTTACAATGTTAGTTTCAGGTGTTTACCAAAGTGATTCAGCTATACATGTACATATATATATATATTTTTTTTTCTTTTCATATTCTTTTCCATTATATACTATTACAAGAAATTGAGTATAGTTCCGTGTGCTATACAGTAGGTCCTTGTTGTTTATCTATTTTATATACAGTAATGTGTGTATGTTAATCCTACATTCCTAGTTTATCCCTCCGTACTTTCTCCTTTGATCACCGTAGTTTGTTTTCTATGTCCATAGGCCTGTTTTTGGTTTGTAAATAGAACTTATATCATTTTTTTTTGGTTTCACATATAAGTAATATCATCATGATATCTATCTTTCTCACTCAATATGGGAATCTCTAGGTCCATCCATGTTGCTGCAAATGAAATTATTTTATTACTTTTTATGGCTGAGTAATATTCCATTATATACATACCACATCTTCTTTATCCAGTAAAGTTAGAAATTTTATGTAGAGTCATCTTTTGGTCATAGCTATTGATATCCTCACTTATATTAGTCTAAGGGGCAAATGACTGACTTTTTCTCTTTGAGCATGTAAACTAGTGTTCATTTACACTATTTGTTCTTTTAAAAACATGTGAAATACTTTGCTGGTTTTCTTTTTTCTCTCATCTATCTTTATTTTAAGGGGCTAAGTCCTTCATAATGACCTTTTTTATTGTTGACATATCTAGGTTCATTTTTCATTTTTTAAGACTTTTAGTTTTAGAACAGTTTTAGGTTTCATTTCATTTTTAAAAACTTTTTAGAGCAGTTTTAGGTTTACAGCAAAACTGAGAAGGAGGTATGAAAGTTCCTGTATTCTCACTGCCCAGTTACATACATAACCCCCGTTTTCAACATCCCACACCAGACTGGTATGTTTGTTACAACTGATGAACCTACTGTGATATGTCATTTTCACCCCAAGTCCACAGTTTACATTAGAGTTCACTCTTGGTGTTTTACATTATTTGGGTTTAGACAAATGTATAATGACATGTATCTATCATCACAGTATCATAGATTATTTCTACTGCCTTAAAAGTCATCTGTGCTCCAACTGTTGAAGCCTGCCCCAACTGACCCTGGCAAGTGCTGATTTTTTTTTCCACTGTCTCTGTAATTTTTCCTTTTCCAGAACATCCTATATTTGGAACTATACAGGATGTAGCCTTTTCAGATTGGCCTCTTTCACTTAGTAGGTATTTAAATTGCCTCCATTCCTTTTTATGACTTGATAGCTCATTTTTTTTTTTAGTGCTGAGTAATATTTCATTGTCTGGATAAACCACACTACATTTACCTGTTCATCTCCTGGAGGACATCATGGGTGCTTCCAAGTTTGGCATTATGAATGATGCTGCTATAAATATCTGTGTGCAGGTTTTTGTGTGGACATTAGTTTTCAACTCCTTTGGGTAAATACCAAGGAACAGGATTGTTGGATCATGTGGTAGGGGTATATTTAGTTTTGTAAGAAACTGCCAAACTGTCTTCTAAAGTGGCTGGACCATTTTGCATTTCCATCAGCAATGAATGAGAGTTCTAGTCCTTATCAGCATTTGGAGTTGTTAGTGTTTCAGACTTTGGCCATTCTAATAGGTGATGCTGATTATTCTATGAATAATTTCAACTGTTCTAATGGAATGGCCTAGGTATTTGTTTCAGAATAATGGGGACCACTGTTTAGAAAGCAAGGATTCCACTATCCTTGCCTTCCTTGTCTTCTGTTCAGTGCAAAAGACTGGACATGCACTGTTACTCATTCTACTGCTGGGTGACACTGTTGCTTACCACCTGTCATTTAATCATTGCCATTTGATGAAACAGACACCTTTCACTGTTTTCTGTATTATATTGAGTCTCAGACACATGACCAGTTCTTTGCTATTGAATATTGTCAGAGGTCATTACAATTTGTAATCAGAGGACCTTGAGGTTGAAGTGTGGCTCCACCAAGTAATATTCAAATAATATTGTGCATGTTATTTGTAAGATAAACTTGAGTTTCTTCATCTGTAAAATTGGAATAATGCCTACTATTTAGGGTTATTGTAAGGATCAAATGGGTATACAGATTCATAGATATGGATATACAGATAGATATTGATTTAGATTACTAAGCACAAAATATCTCTTATAGTTATGGTGTATTATAATGATTCCATGATTATCATTTGTGTTGGATTTGTAACTAACCAGTGGGATACATTTATTATATTTTAATTTCACTGAATTGCCTTCCAATTTGGAACAGTTTTGAATTGCAAGCTTTTTATCTGATTGGTAGTGAGCAAAACTGGGAAAGGTCAATGAAACAGAAAAAAAAGCAAGTCCTATGCAAAATTTAAATGAGACAGTAATCATTTAAGAATGTGAATGATTATAACACAAAGAATAGATATGAATGAGGAAAGACCAAATTGTAAAGATCTTGATTTATACCATGGTGAATTGAAATGGATTTTTCACAGTAAATAGAAAACTTTGATTCGTACATAAGATGGTTGATTAATTGCTCTATTTTGTTGGTTTATTTAATCATCTTAGATCATGTGTTCTGTTTACTTTATTCATTGTCTTCAGTCTTTCTGTTTATTTCAAGTTATGTCATTGACTGTCTTACCAAGTGATAGACATAAATCATCCTTTTTCCTTTCTGAGTGTGAGTAATGGGCACTGGGGCGTGAAAACTGGTCATAGAGAGAGAATATGGTTATTAATGATGGGATAAAAATATGCTGGAGAGATCGGGTGGGGGAAAGCAAATTGGAGAGATATTTATTCCAGTCTGTGGGTTCAGGGATGGTCCATTGAGGAGATGGTGATGTGTCTTTGTGACTCCCATGTCTAACCAAGCAGGAAGGACACAGAACTGGCACAGAATAAGCAGCAGGATCAAAGATGTTCTCTTGGGCCTGCTGAGTTGGAATCTGGTAGACCTGGGCATGTGTATTATTTGTGCAAAGCTTCCAGGCGACTCTCATGCCTCCTTGTGCTCTTTTCACTTCAACATGGAAGTCTGTAACTTTTCTGTAGTTTCTTCCTCCAGAAAAAATAACTAACAAAGTGAATATTAAAATATTGTTTGAAAAGGAAGGATTTATCTATAATGAAATCATTTCCTAACACCCTACGTATTTTGAATCACAAATCCTGAAAAGTCAAGCTCTGTAATGTGACTGGACATCGGCTCTCCCACATTTGACAGCAACTGTGGAAACTTATTCTTTGAATAAACACTGTACAATTTGCACATACCTCAGGCTCATCTTAGATTTGTGTGTCTCCCTGTGTAAATTCTTGCTATTGAGAGAGAGAAAAAAAACAGCCACCTAAATGAGGTAATTCTAAAGAAGAAATCCAACTATTTTGCTCCTAGAAATTTTCAGAGATCAGTATTTCAAAAACTTTTATAAAACCAAGCTGATATTACTGGGATATAGTGATTTATTTTGAATACTGGCAGAAGGGAATGAAACTTCTTAGTTTGGCCAAGAAGCATTTTCATATTTTGAGACAAATTGAGGTGAACCTGGAATGTATTGTCTGCAGCAGCTGGTTGGGTTAGGTCAGTCACATTTGTTTCTATTCAGACAACCTCTTCCTTTAACATCCCATAATTTCCTTTGATTTAAGTGGGCATTTCTCATTTGGAGACCCAAATCAGCCCTGTCAGCCTGGGCACAGTCACGCAGAGAATACAAACTCCCAGAGTTGTGTATTAGCCTGAAAAACAAGAGGCAGAAGATGACTGCTCATCGCCACCCAGAGCAGGTGAGCAGGTGCCCCTGGAGCATCCTGCCGTGGGCTTAGCTTTAAGCTGCCTTCCCAGCACTGGCGGACCAACAGGAGACACCTGATTCCAAGGTGCAGTTAGTGATTCCAACAGAAGGCAGTCTCCACCGCTTACCTAGTCTAGGTGAGGTGCTCCCTGTTTTCAAAGGCATTTCCACCCTTACCCTTGGGACTCAGATCGTTATTTTACCACTCAGTGGTAAAGATGTCCACTAGCCATTATGAGGAAGTCTGAAAAACACACAAAGGCATCCAAACACTGACAAACCGGGGGCAAGAGGAGACAAAGTCACCAAAGAAAAAGTAAATGAGCAAGGTATGATCTTTGCTTTAATACAGAATAAGATATTTAGACACATAATGCAAAAGCACGTCCAGGAGTGTGAGTCAGGGAGCAGGGAGGAAACATGGTCCTGAATGTGAACTTTCACGTGGAGACAGGGAAGAAGATCCAAATTCAGAATGGTTGTGCCCACAGCAGATTTTCAGGTAGGCATCTCGTAAACACACCACAAAATACTTGTACTTTTAAAAGTCATATAATACATATTGTTTCCTCAAATAGATCTATTTTATCTTCAAAATATTTTGTTCACTTACTGCATTCAATATAAGAAGAGATTAAAAAGAAAATCTATGCTCAGTGAGTTGGATTCAATTTATTATTTCTAAGTCATAGGAGGGTATGAAAGAGATCTGGTGTAATTTTTCTTTTCTATCCCCTGCCATTAAAACAAGTACAAACTAGGGGTGGGGGAGTAACAGCTCAGTGGTAGAGCGTGTGCTTGGTGTGTATGAGGTACTGGTTTCAATCCCCAGAACTTCCATAAAGAAAAACAAAACCAAAAACAAAAACAAATACAGACTATATTATTCATTCTTTAATTTTTTAAATGTGGTTCTGCCCCCTCCCCATTACCAACATCTAAACAGTTTGAGTACGAGAAAAACAAATGGAAAACTCTTTTACAAATCAGTTGCTGGTTTTCATGGAATTGAGGAACTTTGGGATCGTTCCCTTTTTTGTAACTAGGATAAATAATTTGTAACTTTTTTTAGATTTTGTTGATGAGTTCCACAGAACACACGAGAGGCTTACAGGATCCTAATTGATGTCTTTGATGCTATACTGAGGTGGCATGAAAAACATTCCAAATGATTTGAATAATCCATGAAACTTGTCATTATGAAACTGTCATTTATTTTTGTCAGCAAGAACACGGCATCTGAGTAAATCGTCTAGTTTGATAAGTGTACAGCGTTAAAACTAAGAAATCAATTGCATTACCTGGGCATTTCACAGCCAATGACTCTACAGTAATTTCAAATTGATGTTTAGGCCAGGGTTGACGAATAAACAGGAATCTCTGCTGGTTCCCTCCGTCCTTTCCAACGGGAGCTGTCAGTCAACACTCGGGCATCCTTTCCCACCTGGCTCAGGTGAAGACCCACTGACACACTCAGGAGAGGACTCCAGACTGTCACTCCCAAGTGATCACAACTGGCACGAAAGATGAAACCTATTCGCCCTCTCCATTGTAGGGTGAATTTTATGTAAGTCAATCAGAGGGCAAGAAAACTCGTGTTTGTGGCTATGATTATGGCTCTGCCGCATCTGAAATTAACAGAACGTCTTTTTGAAAACTTGCTTCTTTTATTAAAGGATCTATCTTTTCTTTTTTAAACCACATCTTGGTTCAGGGTTCTTGATGGACAGCTTGCAAAACAAAAGATTCATTTTTCTCCTGTGCTCTGAAAGCCATTTAAATTGGCTATTTATTACTCTTCTGCTTCAAAAAGGAAAATTAGAAGTTTCCCAGATAGATGCTGCAGACACATGACACCAAGAAAACCTTCCTTTTCACATTCATCCATTGTCCTAATTACTCTTTAAAGATAGAGAAGGTGTTCTAAGCGCTTCAGGTTTTTGGTTTGTGTTAATTTTTCCAAACTAGGGGAAGCCAAAGAGACTGGGGGCTATTGATTCTGATTTGGAAAGATGGATAAGCTGGCTTAGAATCTGCAAAGTTTACTTTATATTTAAGCCTTCGAGTGCATTTACTCAGTTCATCAAATTATTTTTAAGCTCCTTAATGACTTGAGTGGGGACGAGGCTGGCTGCCCACAGGAGTGGGCTCAGGAAGGGTCTGTGGCCAGAGGAGCGTATCAGTGAACTGTCTTCCAAATGTTAGGGCCTCTTAATATTTCAGGCCCATTAATAAGATGCATATAAAGCTAAGAGAATCTGTAATCAGCCAAGAAAAAAGTATCATAAATATCTCATGGTAATATTTGGTCTTTTGGACCCACTCACAGTGGTTTCTGTTTTCCTAATTGGACCCCGACTGAAACATGTACTTGACTGAAATATAAAATATATAGATTTGAGTCTTATCTTCTGGGTACATATGTGTGTGGTTAGAACTGGCCTACTGTTTGTGCCACTTCTGACTATTATTTCACAGAGTATTTAAGATATATCTATGATTTTCAAAAAATATTTTAGACTTGGACTTTTGGCAGTATTATTGAAAATGCTTTTTAGTAACCCAAGGATTTTTTTTAATAATTCAAAGAATTGAATAAGTGTAGTAAACAGTTACAACTTGATATCGCCGATTTATTTTAAAATGTACCAAAATTGATATAATTTGATATTTGTTAGGAAAGATTAATAATGGATTGATATTGAAAAAGAGAAGTATAGTAAAATGTTAATAGTAAAATCAAGGCAGTGGGTATACAGCTGTTTAATGTAAAAATCTCTCAAATTTTCTGTATGTTTGGAAAGGTTCATAATAAAATTTTGGAAAAGAATCAACTTTTGTAGATTCCAGTACAATTTCTTTTTCTTTTGATACTCAGAATCAATGATGAAGAATTCTTAATCAACATTTTTTCTCCCAATTAGCTAAAAATAAGAAGAAAAGCCTGTTTAAATACAACTTAACCAGTCTTCTTCACAGACTACCACTATTTTGTAGGTCGTCAAAGGTCTGTAACTTTAAATTTTTGGGAGCATCATGTAGTCATAAAGGCCAGATTCATAACTGAAATGTAAAAAGTGAACATTATTATTCACTTTACTAATTTTTTAACACAAATGTAAGAAGTGAACATTATTATTCACTTTACTAATTTTTTAACACAAATTGAGGACCTTTGCTGTTTGGAGGATTTAATTGATATTTTTGCATAATGCCTAAAATATTGATTATAATATTTAATTAATTATAATATAATTGTAATATTATATTACAAGGCGTCTCATTCATGGAGGTTAGCATTTTGCCCTTGAGGGAGTCCCTTTAAAGGAGGTCTCTGCATAATGCTTTGAAGTGCACTGTTGTCAACATCTATGTCCTTAATACATGCTGATAACCTACTCAGTTATTTTTATTTTCCCACTGAACAGCATTTACCATCTTAAATGTAAATTCTTATGTAATTTTTAATTGAGATAATTGACGTCTAGCATCATGTAAATTTAAAGTGTGCAACATTATTGATCTGAAATGCAGTGTCAGCTCACACCTCTATTGGGTCACATAATTGTCATTTCTTCTAGTGATGGGATCTTAAGATTTAGTCCCTCAGCAAGTTTAATGTTTACAATATAATTGTACTGTTGTCTACAATCACTGCACTGTGTATTAGATCCCCAGGACTTGCCTGTCTACTACTTGCCAGTCTGTACCCTTAAACAACATCTCTTCTATTCCCCGACCCCCAAGCCTCTGGTGACCACCACTCCACTTTCTGTTTCTTTTTTTAATTCTTTTATTAAAATTCCACATATAAGGGATATCATACAGAATTTGTCTTTCTCTGTCTGACTTATCTCACTTAGCATAATGTCCTCAGCGTCCATCCATGTTGTAACAGATGGCAGAATTTCCTTTTTTCTCCCCCCGTCATGGCTGAGTAGTTTCTCACTGTACATATGCCACACATTTTTATCCATTCATCTGTTGAGGGACACTTAGGTTGTTTCCATGTCTTGGCTATTGTGAGTGATGTTACATGGGATTCAGACATCTCTTCAATAACTTTTCCATTTGCTTTGGATGTACACCCAGAAGTGGGATTGCTGGATCATATGGCAGTGCTGTTTTTAATTTTTTGAGGAATCTCCATACTGTTCTCCATATGTCTGCATTAAATTTACAGGTAGTCCAAGTGTTTTTAAAATAAAATGTAAGAAAGAAACCCCCCCCAACCCCGGAGTATTGAGGTAAACGTGGCATTATTGAAGCTCAAGACTTATTACCCTCACATATTATGTATCCTTGTTGTTGTAAAAGTTTTGCTCTGTTTTAAGATTTGGGGCATTTAGAGAATAATGCCAACCTGATTATCATTCTCAAGTGAGCTTTCAAGAGTTCATTAAAAGTTAAGAGAACAGCATGCTCTGGGAAGCAGCTATTTTTAACAGCACCAAATTTGAATTCACCTACTTTAAAGCTTTCCACTCCTTTTAGAAAATATTTCTACCAATAATTTTTAGATTTTTATAAGCCTATTGAGGTTGCAGTTTATAGACCTATCTTGCCATGAACTGACATTTTTGACTTTTAACTGATTTCAAGAGAACCAAATTGTTTCACTTCAAGAGCAATCTATATAGAGAAGCAGAGTTTGCTCTAAAAAAATGGGAAATCATCAATCAGCGCTTCCAAATGTTTAGTTTAATTGGGAGTCCTCAAATATAAATGCTTATTATACTTTTATATGATAAATGGCAGCAAAGTTTTTGGCTACATGGGAACCTCGCTTTAACGGTAAAGGGCTCCTTTTAAAAGTGGAAATTTATAATTCCACTAAAAAATGAAATCCTAAAACAGGAGGTATACCTTTGTCTTGGATTTGAATGAGAAAAAAAAAAAAAAGTCAAAACCAGCCTTTGAAAGCTGTAAAATCTGCTGAGTAATTTAGCTATCTCACCAACAATCTATTTTCAATGTACTTACAAGTATGTTATATTAGTGCAGATTTATTTAGAGAAATCCTGGAAAAATGATTTTTGGGGTCACAAATGCATTTAACAAAAGTTGCTGGACAACAGAATGCTGCATTTTGGAAATACCGTGCCTGGAACCGATCACAGCTCTCTTGGCTGTGGTTCGCTTTATCTGAAATGTTCTTCTCTTTGACTTGTCAGCTACTCTTTGCTCTTTAGTGTCTTTTTCTCTATGTCTATTTCCCTGTCCCTGCAATATATTCCAGAAAAGAATAAGAAAAAGAAAACAACTCCAAAAAAAAAAAAAGAAAGAAAGCAGAGAAAAATTAATTTGATGAAGTAACTCTGCCTAGCCCATAAGAGAGAGAAGCAGGTTGTGCGTAAGGAGGTGATTGTGTGTGTGCAACACGGATGTACGTTTGAGTGGCTGCGGTGTTCACGCATGCGCTCTGAGCCAGGCAGGCTGCGTTCATGTCCTGGCTTTGACACTTGCGAGCTTCGTGACCTCAGGAAGGTTACCCAATATCTCTGAGTATTCACTTCCATGCCCACATAAATGGAGATAACAATATTGTTTGCCATAGGATAATCTGAGATACACAAGTTTAGAGAACAAGTCATACAAGCCTTTATTCAATATTAGCATTATTCCAAGGATGTGTCATAATTTTAATGCATATATAATGTTATATATCCACATATAGTTGTTCAATCCTGATTAAGCTGTTATTCAATTATAATTATGCTTTTTTGACTAAAGGATTTGCTGACAATGATTGTACCAGTGACAAAAAAGATCTTTTTTGTTTTTTCGGTATAGCCTATTCGAACTATAGTCTTGATGGTCTGACAGATTATATTGAAACTGGTCTTGAAACAAGGCTGGGTTAGAGTTTAAATCACATCTTCTTGGATTAATTGCACTTTGCAGGTATTTTCCTTCCTAGCATTAAATCTGCATTATCTATCCAAGGACCTTAAGAAACTCCTGTAGTTACATATTTTCTGCTAGAGCAAGATAAAATCATTTGTGTATGTCAGTATGTGTGTGCATGTATGCGTGTATCTGAAAGAAAAAGGACTTTAAATATATACAACTTAGTATTATAAAAAACCATACTCTTGCAAAAATTTTCTCCCATTTCGTAGGTTGTCATTTTGCTTTGTTTATAGTTTCCTTGCTGTGTGTAAGCTTGTAAGTTTAATTAGGTCCCATTTGTTTATTTTTGCTTTTATTTCTATTGCTTGAGTAGACTGCCCTAGGAGAACATTTTTGAGATGTATGTGAGATAATGTTTTGCCTATGTTTTCTTTTAGGAGGTTTATTCTATCCTGTCTTATTTTTAAGTGTTTGATCCATTTTGAGTTTATTTTTGTGTATGGTGTAAGGGAGTGTTCTAGCTTCATTGCTTTACATGCTGCTGTCCAGTTTTCCCAACACCATTTGCTAAAGAGACTGTCTTTATTCCACTGTATATTCTTGCCTTCTTTGTCGAAGATTAGTTGACCAAAAGTTTGTGGGTTCATTTCTGGGCTGTCTATTTTGTTCCATTGGTCCATATGTCTGTTTTTGTACCAATACCATGCTGTCTTGATGACTGTAGCTCTGTAGTATTGTCTGAAGTCTGGGAGAGTTATTCTTCCAGCCTCTGACAAAGGCTTGATCTCCAGAATATACAAGCAGCTCATACAACTTAATAAGAAAAAAACAAACAGTCCAATCCAAAAATGGGCAGAAGACCTAAACAAGCAATTTTCCAAGGAAGACATACAAATGATCAGTAGGCACATGAAAAAATGCTCAATATCCCTAATTATCAGAGAAATGCAAATCAAAACTACAATGAGGTATCACCTCACACCAGTCAGAATGGCCATCATTCAAAAATCCACAAATGACAAATGTTGGAGAAGCTGTGGAGAAAAGGGAACCCTCCTACACTGCTACTGAGAATGCAGTTTGGTGCAGCCACTGTGGAAAACAGGATTCCTCAAAAAACTAGGAATAGACTTACTGTATGACCCAGGAATCTGGCACCTGGGCTTATATCCAGAAAGAACCCTAATCCAAAAAGACACCTGCACCCCAATGTTCATAGCAGCACTATTTACAATAGCCAAGACATGGTAACAGCCTAAATGTTCATCGACAGATGACTGGATAAAGCAGAGGTGGTATATTTATACAGTGGAATACTACTCAGCCATAAAAATGACAACATAATGCCATTTGCAGCAACATGGATGTCCCTGGGGAATGTCACTCTAAGTGAGATAAGCCAGAAAGAGAAAGAAAAATACCATATGAGATTGCTTATATGTGGAATCTAAAAAAAAAAATGAACATAAATACAAAATAGAAGCAGACTGATAGAACAAACTTGTGGTTGCCAAGGAGGAGTGGTGTGGGAAGGGACAGACAAGGAGCTCAAAATTTGTAGATACTGACATGTATATAGATAATAGGTAAACAAGATTATACTGAATAGCACAAGGAAATATATACAAGATCTTGTGGTAGCTCATAGGAAAAAGAATGCAACAATGAATATATGTATGTTCATGTATAACTGAAAAATTGTGCTCTAACTGGAAATTGACACAACATTGTAAACTGACTGTAACTCAATAAAAAAACTTAGTAAAAAAATAAAAAATCATACTCAGTGATAAAAAACAAACTTTATTTTTACCCAGGCATCAGTTGATTCCAGTTTACATGTCCAATTAATATAATCCAATCAGATGGGCTAAATATTAAAATATAATTTTCTCTAAGTATGAGATGAAGTAATTACACTTGACTAATCTTTGTTTTTATTCAAAATAAATTCATCAAGTCATTATAATTGCATTAGCTGGTAAATGGAAGAATAAAATTGGGTGCATCATTGTTAGGTAGGAGCCTAGCCATGTAACAATCATAGAGATTAGTTATTCAGACTCCCACCCCACCCCCCATCTCCACTTCCACCCTGATTAGAGCACTGGCCTGCTGGGGGCCTTTGAGAGGCTGACACAAGGTGGGACGATTGGATCAAGTCACTTAGCCCTGGAGGACTGAACAGGAAGGTTAGAACGCCTCTGAGGCTGGAAGTGAGTTCCTCTCCCCCGTCCTCACCAGTCCCTACCTCCAAAAATGACATTCTCCACTGAGGTTTCTGAAGGGCTTGGTTCATAGATGAATGCAGTCTGAAAAATGAGCAGAAGTTTGGATCATCTCACATTGTTGGATGTTTAAAGTACAAAAACCAAAGATATTTCTAATTAAAGAGATCTGCCTTTAAAAAGGTCTTAACCATTGACATCTGTGCTGAATATTAAAAAAAATATTTTGTATTATTTCAAGAACAGCTAATTAAGAACAAGATAAGAGCTCACTCTTGATACACATCAGATTTGAAGCTTCACTTGATTTCATTTCTAACATCATTTTCTCATACAGAAAATTAAGTGAATGTTTCATACTTGCAAATGGTGTCTTAGGAACTTCTGAAAGTGAGCTTTTTTTTTTTTTTTAAAGAACTTGATTAATGTCAATGCCTATTATCAATCTGCACCTAATGTCATTTTCCTACTTAATAGCATTGAAATCAGTAAAAAGCCATTCTGCCTCGCTCGTGGAAATGTACACTGGGGTTGGGATGAAAGGAAATGCACTTTGCAGGCGCTCCTTGAGTTTAGAATTTGTTGAAAATGTAGGTGGTTCTTCCTTAAAGCTCAACACTCTGGACATTTTGAACCTTTTGCTTCATTAACCGCATTCATTCTAAAATACCTTTCAATGGAAAACAGGAGCTAATTGTAATACCTTGAAGCAAATGAGATATTATTGCAATCATTAAATCCAAAATGAAATGCAGATACATTAGACCTGCCGTTCTGTCAGCCTGTTAATAGCGACTCACACTTCCATCGGTCACACCGATTTCTTTCTTTTCCAGTTGAGACAGAGTACTGCATACTAATCGTCTACTAATGCCTTTTACAGGAGGTAAAATGTGTATTGAGCTCTCTCACACTATTTTCTATTCATCTAATTTTGCAAAAGTGACATATGACATGATGCTTTCACCCCATGCAAAGATGCATCTGCTGTAAGAAAATAATTTTATGTAACAATAGGATGACGAATACAGAGTGTGTGTCTTTCCACTAATGAAACTGTTGGTAGAATCAGGGGGCTTTTTATGAGATCTCTCAAGATTCAGTGTTTAAAATGTGCCTCAGCATTTCTGTGCAAGGTGCAGAGCCTGTGGACTTGGTAGGGTGTGTGGTTGGCTTATGCCAAGAAGAGAAAGCATCTATTTTCTTCAAATTGTGTGATTTTCTTTTTTTTGGAGGGGAATAATGTTTTCATCAAGGACATAGCTCCTATATTAAAATATTCAGCTGAGATACGTTATGTGTGTCAAATGACATAGGCAAAAGGAAGTTTCTGTTTATAGAATCGACCTAAATTACGATTCGTCGTGAACTGTTTCAGGTAGATGGGTTTTTCTTTCGGTGAAGATTGCTCTGCTCTTTGGTTTCTGAGAAGCTGAAAACAGCTATGGTCTTTCTGACCCTTTAATCCTTGACCATGTCCTTTCTTACTGCTTCTTTCTTCCTTTTATCTTAAATCTTATCTTAATATTAATAAAAATGCTACTATTAATAATAACTTATTAACACTTATTAAACATTTACTGGGTGATGGACTCTATGCTTAGTGCTATGAAAGATGACCCCCTTTAATCCTCACGATAAACATATAAAAGGGATATCATTATTATCTGTATTTTACAAGCGAAAAACCCAGACCCTTGGGTGGTGGAGTCACTCGCCTGAGGTCCTACAGCAGATGTGCGTGTAGGTGGTCTGGTTCTGGGTCTCCTGCTGTCAACATCTCCATCTCCGGTGTTTACAGGGGCTGGCAGGATGGATGCTGGAAAGAGAGTCAAATCAAAGATGTAGGTAGTGTTTTCTCAGAAGTGTTTTGAGAATAACCTTTAAGCTACACTCTCATCAGAAGAATCAGGGCAGCCTCATGCCCTGCAAGCCCCTTTCTTCCCCTGATTCTCTTTGTATATTTTTAAATCCACTCCAGCTGCTGCTGTGGGTGTCCATTTCCTTGCCATCTGCCTTCCAGTGCCCCCCCCCCGTTGCCCCCGTCCCATGCCATCGTAAAGAAACTTTGATTTTGATTTTGTTGTAAAGCAGCTTTGAAGGTTCTTGGTCTTCTGCCCTGGCCCTTGTTGCTGACTTTTGTATTGAGTGTGGTGTTTCTGGTGACTCGTGCCCTCCAATACTTGGGTTTACCTGGCTCCTCTCCTGCTGGCTGATGTGCTTTTGCTGAGTGTTTAAAGGAGAACCAGCGTCCAGTTCCTCCAGCTGCACCATTGTCATCATGTTTCTCGTTGAAGGCAGAAGCTTCTCTTTTGCTGTCACAAGGGACTCGAGGGGGTGGCTGGGACAGTGCACCTCCCTGACCCTTGAAGGTGCATCTTTATTGAGCATCCTCTAGACCCTTCTTTGTAGAAGCCACTAATGATCAAAGGGTAGCGCTGCCTTCTACCAAGTTGCAGAGCCTTAGACTAGGGGGTGACTCTGTGCCCAGGGTTTCCCATCATTTTCCTACCGTGGGCTTAGCTAGCTGGTCTTCACGGAAGTTGAACTCCAAGACGTGTGCACTGATAGTCTGAAATCTCCCTGAGGGCCTGCCCCCTGCAGTAGTTTTCTGTCTGAGACCCCCTTTCTTTCCTCCTTCCCTTACATGTCTTGAAATGAACGAAAGACCTTGATGGGAAAGTGAACTATTCTAATTCCCACACTCCTCCCTCCCCCCTCAAACTGCTGTGAGTTTAACCCCAGTGTGTGTCCATCTGTGTCTGTACATCCTTTGTTTTCTACCCAGGCCGGATCTGTTCATCCTTAGGGAGTAAGGACCACAGGTGCTATCTTTACCTCTTCAGATCCCAGATCCACAACCCAAGACCTTATTTCTTTCCTCCTGCCAAGGGTGTGAACGGCTTGTATTTACACCTATTCTAGCATTTTCTTTGTCTTGGACTCCTTTCCCCTCCAGGAGATGGATAAATTTTAACTTCTAATTCCTCTTTCACAAGACAGTTATTAAAACCAATAAACACAATGATTTCTATTTTGTATGAGTTTTTATGGCTTGTTCATAGGAAAGCAAACAGAATTTACAAAATTGGCAAATAATGAGAACTATGGAAATGCAAACCCTCTGAAGGCTTAATTCAAACTGAAGCAGGAGCTTCAGGGTGCTTTCTAGGATGCCCCCCAAATGCCCTTGACTTTCTGCATGGGTGTTCCTCTGCCGACCTCTGGTTTTTATCTGAGGGCTCAGTCAACCCCGCAAATCCAATGATATTTTACACTTGGGAAAAACAGGCTGATTTAGTTGCCAGGTCAGCTGTTAGCCGTCCTGTCCAGAGTACTTGCTGGCCCACTTCTTTCATTTTCCGTAGCCACTTTGATTAATTCACAGCCATGGCTCCAATCACTGCCCAACTTACATCTACACAGGGACTCATCACATGATGTAGAGGAACGTGGTCATGCCCCTTAGTACCTTAAACCTAATTAGCATGAACGTTTTTTGTGAACTAAACATAATGAGAATACCTTATGCAATGAGACAGAGTTGGAAGGAGTGGCTTTTAGGGGAACATTATTTGTTGGGAAGGCATATTTTTTTGTTTGTTTGGTTTGGTTAATATTTAATTTTTTTATTGAAGTAGAGTTGATTTACAGTGTTCTGTTAGTTTGGAAAGGCATAGTTTTTTAAATTGATGGATAGTCAGTTTACAATGTTGTGTCAGTTTCTGGTGTACAGCATAATGTTTCAGTCATACGTATATTTGTTTTCATATTCTTTTTCATTGTAGATTACTACAAGATATTGAATATAGTTCCCTGTGCTCTAAAGTAGAAACTTGTTGTTTATTTATTT
The DNA here is from genome assembly GCF_048564905.1 of Vicugna pacos. Lineage (NCBI taxonomy): Eukaryota > Metazoa > Chordata > Mammalia > Artiodactyla > Camelidae > Vicugna > Vicugna pacos. The sequence goes on along the minus strand of NC_132994.1, from coordinate 4,618,638 downwards.
TATATATAGCGGCTAGTATCTGCAAATCTTGAACTCCCAATGTATGCCTTCCCACCTCCTTTATCCCCTTGGGAAGGGCACAGTTTTAATGTGATTATATCTTAAAGATTCTGTCTGTTCTTGGCTTATACTACTATGCTACGGAAACAAAGGATAACTCTGGGGTAAGTGTTCTTAAAAAGTATGAATTAAAGTCCCCTAAATAATGACTGAGGACAAAATATTCCTAGTAAATTTGTTGACTTCCAAAGTGCATAAAAATTTTTATGAAACAGAAGTTGAACAGAGGCTTAACGTTAGTAGCAGAGATAAAAGCCCTCTTGTATAAATAAAGAGGCAGCGATTTCTGGTGATTAAAACTGAGAAGGCAGAGGGTGTAACTGAATTAACCCAGGGTCTTGTCTGTCACGCGGCAAAGCCTATCTACTCACACTGGGTTGTGGTGAAGGAAAGCACAGTGTTTATTGCAGGATGCCCAGCAAGGAAAACAGGCAGCTCATGCTCAGAAGACTTGAACTCCTCAACGGCTTTCAGGCAAAAGTTTTTAAAGACAAGATTTAGGATGCAGGTTGCAGCTCCTGGACTCTAGTACAATTGTTGGTCAGGTAACATGCTGATGTTTCAGGAATCTCCATCATCAACCGTCTGGTTTCAACCAGCCTGAGGTCCACTTGCTGTAGTTGTAAATACCTCCATCTGAGTTGGGGGGGTGTCTTCCCTTCTGACTAACAACTCAAAGATTTATCACCAGGAAGGCCTCACAGGGTCCTGCTCTGTTTCAAGGGCACGGCTATATTAGCCATTTTGATCTTGATCTATACCACAGCCATTTCAACTGCTACAATTTCAAACTCTTTTTTTTTTGTATTTTAATATCCTTGCTTCTAACACTAGAATGCAAATGTGAGTTTTTGCCTTTAGCATATTTTATTTTTTACCTGGTCAAAATCACTAGGAATCTATATTCTTATAATAGTACGCTGCACTTCTCAGAAATCAGGAGAAAAATGTGGGGGTAAAAAATGAGAGGGTATCAAAAGGAGTCAGAGACAGAGTAGCAATATTGGAGGAAGGATTAGGGGAAAAGGAGACACTAAAGGGAGACATGGAAAAACAGAGTAAAACATGAAAGAGAAGTTCAATAAATTATGACTTTGGATGTTTAGACCAGTTGAATGGATTTTACTTTTCCCATTTATACTTGGATAATGACTATGCTCAACTTTTGTCACCGTTATTTGGAATAGTCACTCTATAATAGCTAAGAGCACCTCTTTCTTCCTTGGAAGTAGCTTGGCAGCTTTAATTTTCAGAGTTCAAAGTTTTGATGTTTGTAAAATAAACCTTCTTGAATACAGATGGTTTTGCTGGAGGATGAAATAATTTTTGGTTTATAAATTCATTTTCAAACTTTAGAGGTTCTGGTTAGTTTAGAATATGGGCTTATATACATACCTCTGACATTCAAACACTGGCAGAAAATCGTTTTTGCTTGTTTGTTTCTGTTTGTGGATTATTACAGCTGCCTTGTACCAAAATAGCTGAAGGTTATATTTTGAATCAGCAGATATTTCATACTTCTCAGCCTTTCCTTTCAAATCAAACTCAGGTTTACAGTCTAATTAGGGATAACATATGGTGTGAACAACAATAACAAAACGACGCCTTGATGGAAACAAAAAGGCCCAGAGGTAAACAGATTAGGCACTTTTCCACAGTTTTCAGTTTTTGTGAGCAAATCATTCAGAGAATGTTGTTCTGAATCATGAGACCAGAGCCTCCACTGTTTATCTTCCTGCTTCCACTGCCAACGCTCCTTGCACCTCATTCCAGGAAGATTCCAGTCCCTTTCCACTGATGTCCTGGAGTTCACGTTTTTTAATTCTTAGGTATATTTTATATAATAACAGAATTATTCCCAGATTGCCTGCTGGAGGCATTTTATCCCTTGTCACTGCTCTAGTTCTGCCTTCCTGTCTCTCTCTGTGTGTCTTTGGGTCTGTGTCTGAGCGTCCATTGCTTTCTGAATCAAATGGAAAATCTGTTAACGCTACCTTTACATGTGCTTTGCCAACTTGACTTCTTTCGTTGCCTGTTGTAGTTCTTCCATTGTCAGCCTCCTTTTTAACAAAATTTTAAATTTTTTTAAGCTTTTTTTTGGGGGTTGTGGAAGTTAGGTTTATTTATTTATCTGTTTGTTTTTATTAATGGAGGTACTGGGGATTGAACCCAGGATCTCGTGCACGCTAGGCACACACTCACATTGTCACCTGCCTTGTTAACAGATCGCCTTCCTTTTGCCCCTGTGGTATGGACTCCCATCAGGTGTCTCGTCTTTAGTTTGAACACGCCAAGGGTGACAAAGGGCAGCTGCCCTCCTTTCAGGTATTTACATATCTACCTTACATCCAAGTTAAAATTTAATTTTTCCACCTAGGAAGTTGCAGTGAATATCTCTTATCCCAGGATAATGTGTCTATAGCTGTTTAATAAATTAAAACCAAATCTATATTATTTATATATCATATATATCGTACATTTAAAATGTAAATAACATATGGAAGGAGCATTATGGAGTCACGTCTCTTCATTAGAAGAGCAGTACATACTTGCTAACTGATGTCTTCAAAGAGAATTCTTTGGTTCCTCTAAACATTTTGCACCTATGTTCTTATCTGTGTACTGGAAACAGTTGCTCGGGACTTTCTGTAAAATATTTTAGGGCCTGGGTGGTGGTTTTTAACCTGTACTTAAGACTCTAATTTGTGAGTTAGTCTTTTGAATTTCAAAAAATAAATCGTTGAACATATATTATTTTCAAAAATTTTGTGAGCATTCATCAGTGTAGTCTGTTGATAACCTAGGTGGCTTTTTTGGGGGGAGATGGAGGTAATGAGGTTTATGTATTTACTTATTTATTTATTTATTCAGTGGAGGAACTGGGGATTGAACCCAGGACCTTGTGCATGCCCAGCTCACACTCTACCTCTGAGCTATACGCCGCCCCCCCCACCCCAGGAATAAACTCTTTTGGTAAACATGTGGGCAGCTAGTGTACTTCATTTTAGGCCTCTTATATATATCATGATCAGTCTCAACAGGATTCTATAAATCAGCCGTCTTATACCTGTTGGTATCCACCAGGACACTAGTGGCTGCAGTTGACAGACAATAACTGAACTCAAAATGACATAATAAAAAAAAGGAAGCTACTTTACATAACGAGGCATTCAAAAGTGAGAAGAGGAATGCGTCATGGTAGTCAACTTGCAAGATTCACGTCTCTTTAGTGGAATGTGTGTGTTGATGTGTATGTTTGTTGGGGGATGTTGACAGAGTTCGCTGTACACCTGAAGCTAGCATTGTAAATCAACTATACTTCCATTAAAAAAAAAAAAACCCTCTAAGAGCTCCAACCAAGTGCCAAGCATTGTACTTACACAATCCCATCAGGGTTGGTATAATCTAGATTAAATAAAGAAACTGAGGTACCACTGGGTCAAATGAGTTGTTTGGGGTTATGCAAATCATAACTGGTAATTGGGGCATTCAGATCCAGGTTTCTCTGATTTTTCAATCTGTGCTTTTTCCAGTGACCATACCACCATTCTTCCATTAAAATGCCTTGGGAACATCTGGAGTTGATCTTCCATTACCCTGTAGGATAAATTTTCACTTGCTCAATTTTGTATGAATATACATATATATATATTCAAAGGGACTATATGTGTAAGTACAATCTAGTTTGGTAGATTTGAAATATTATTATCCTACTTAATTCATTGCAAAGAATCCTAAAGATACTAAAAATCTAAAGTGGACCAACGTTTTACTTAATGGTCATATAATATGGACCTTATTTTACATATTTATTGGTATTAGCTTAAATTTGCATCACAGCTCAGTTTCGGTTTCTTTTCTAGAGGTAGAGTGAAACCATCTCATAGCAGCTCCCTGAGCTGGTATTTTTTCCTGATTCCACGTTCAGTGACCTCACATTGGTGGCTTGAGATCGCCCACTAGGAGTCTTTATACCACAGAAATTGGCAGACACTGCAAATCAGAGCTTCTTCCTTCCCATGTCCCACCTTCTGCCAAGCCAGGAGAACCAGTTGTTAAATTTTTTCAACCTTGTCACTGCTTGTAATTCTGGCTCGAAAGTCTGCTGAAGTATTTAGGAAGGTTTGTGAAGAGACTGCATCTAAGCAAATTAATTTACCTTCCTGTGCCCAAGAGATAAGCTCTGACTTTTGGAAGTGATTTATTTTCTCTGAGCCCGTAAAGTTAAGATTCAAATATTTTTCTTTCTTGTGGATTAATTTTCTCATGTTCTTTATTTCTACAAAGAGAGCTGGTGATAGAGCCGACTTTCTTCGTGTCTCACTTTGGTGCTTATCTTTCTACATGGGATGTTCAGCAGATTTCAAGTTCTGTCCAAGGATGTTTTGTTTGAAAGGACCTTCTTTTTCCCAAAGTGCCACTGTGTAACATATTTAGAAATAAATTGCTTCAATTTGCCTGAACAACCTTTCAATAAGGGACAATCTTTAAGGGAAATTTTTGCTTCTGCTAGATCAACAGTTTTAAATGTTAAGTACGCACAGCACTTAAGAAGGCCCTTGTAGCAATAGATCTATACATAATTCACAGCATTTTATAGTAATTCCAACTTTAGAGCCCCAGCTACAGATGCTAATCTCTCCAATTCACATAAAAGCCTTGGCATTAAAAACCATACATTTTGGAATGCCACATCATAGCAAATTCTGGTCTGCAAATGTCTTAGATATTCAAAATGATGAAAATAAAAGTTACATTATAGAAAGTCTTCCTGACTGGGTAAGATGAAAATGAGTTGTAGTGTAGATAAGTGCAAGGTCATGCTTTTAGGGAAAAGTGATTCTGCTTGGAAGTCACTTGGGTCCAAGATCTCCTGCACTGAGAGAGGACTAGAAGCACTCTCTCTCTCTCTCTTTCTTTTTTTTTTAAAAAAAATCTGATGGAATTTTATTGATTAGAGAGGTCTTCACATTACTAGCCAATTTAATGAGGATACGAAAATTAACCTCTTTTTCTTTTGATTTTGTGAATTAGCAAAACCATAATGTCTTTCTGCTATGTTAAGTAAAATTCATTAATGTGTCTCTTGAAGGTAACATGGAGAAACTCTATTGGACAAAAGGTTTGATTAAGAAAATTTTGGAGGGAGGGTATAGCTTAGTGGTAGAGCGCATGCTTAGCATGCATGAGGTCCTGGGTTCAATCCCCAGTACTTCCATTTTAATTAATTAATTAATTAATAAACCTAATTACCACCTCAAAACAAACAAAAAGCTACAAAATTAAATTAAATTAAAAACATTAAAAATACAGCCTGAAAAAATCCTCTAAAAAATAAAATATTCTCAAAAAAAAGGAAAAAAAGAAAATGTGAAGCAAAGGATGAGAGTGAATATGGTTTTAAGAAGTTATATATTTTATTCCAGAAAACTGAGGCCAGAAAAAGGGAATAAGTCAAATATTCAGATTCTTCAGTAGAATGATAAGGTGAACACAGGCCCATGCAATGAGCTGAAATGAGTTACAATCAATGGGGAGGAACTTCTCAAAACCACTTTCAACAGTGGATAGTAAACTAACTACTTCAAGAGAGGATGATGACTGAAAACTGGCTCAATAATACTTCTAATACTGTTCAGCCTGTATTAAATGTTCAGTCCATTTTAAATGCTAAAACTCTTTGATCTGTTTTAAGTGATTAAGGAAATGTACTTAGGCACGTTTTAACTAACCAAGATATGTCAGTGGTTCTCACATGTTCACGTGCCTTGGAATCACAACAGTGCTTGCCCAGGATGGAGATTTCCAGGCACCACCCCAAATCTACTGAATTGGAATTTCTAGGGATGGGGGTCTAAGACTCTAAACTTTAACAGACACCAGAGATGATACAGCTGAGCCATGGACCACTTGGAGAAATCCTGCTGTTAGGAAAGACCATCCTAGTATATTTTTAGAAAGCATGATGGCTTCTCACTAATATATGTTCATCTGGGTGAGTCTGTCAGCTCCAGTTACTGTATCTACCACCAACTCATTGAACAAGTCCCAGGCTTTTAAGCTTTTTGTCTTTCTTCACGTTGATGCTTCTTGCTGAGTTTCCCGTGGCTTCAAGTCTACTTCCTGAGGTCATGTTCATCTTTCAAGACCCATTTTGGATCTCATCTCCTCTGGGAAATCTTCAGTTCACTCAGTCAGAATCTATCTCTCAACTCTGTGTTTCTGTAAGACGTCGAACATGGGATGGCATTTATCACAGTGTGTCTGGTATCTACATAGAGTTCTTTACCAATTATGTAAGTGCTTCTCTATCAACGCGAGCAGGGGTTGGCAAATTATGGTCTGTGGGCAAAATCTAGCCCACACCTGTTTTATAAATAACATCTTATGGGAACGCAGCCATGCCCATTTGATTGCACATTGTTTAAGTCTGCCTTTGCACTATAAAGGCACGCTGAGTAGTGTCAATAGGGAGCAATGGTCCTCAAAGTCAGATATTTATTATCTGGTTCTTTTCTTTTTCATTTCATTTCATTTTTTTTAATTAATTTGAGGTATAGTCAGTTTATAATGTTGTGTCAATTTCTGATGTACAGCATAATGTTTCAGTCATACATATATATATGTATGTTCCTTTAAATATTCTTTTTCATTATAGGGTACTACAAGATACCGAATATAATTCCCTGTGCCATACAGGAGAAATTTGTTTTTTTATCTATTTTACTGGAAAGCCGTACTTTAAATTGATCTATGAGCCCAAGGAGGTGGCATCCCCTACTATTAGTTGACTTCTCCTTTTCCAATGTGAAGATCTTTAAATGGGGGAGAGGAGGACAACTTGAATAAACTTCAGAAATGACAATTAAGCATTTCTTTAATGATAATACTTAATGTATTCATGCAACTCTGCAGTAAAATTTTACTAAAAATTTTTCCCTCACATTTTACAAAACAACTTTCTTCATTTTCATGTGCATTTTGTACAGAGCTGCATCAACATCGTCACCAGGGTTGTTTGTTTGAGTTATATAATGCAGATGGACAATATCATCGCTTCCTACCAAATTATTTGAAATACAGTTCGTTTTTGAATCTGTGTATGGTTTTATTCCAAGCCACAGATACTCATTTCCATAGTGTTAGGATTTCAAACATTGATCCTGAGTTTTATGTTCCTAGGTGCCACAGAACTTGATTGCTGCTAAAAGATGAGGTTATACTGCCTTGCATAATGAATGAATTTGTGCTCAATTTCTTTTCCTCCTTTTTCAGGTGCTTCTACCAGGTTTCTTGTGTTATATCGAACCATCATTGCTTGAGGTCATTTCAGGCTGATGTGTGTTCCCAAATAGCACTTTATTTTGGAAGATAAAGTGATTAAAAACTGCCCCGTAAGATGCGACACTGTGTGAAGTCTCAAATCAAAATCAACTCTTTCTTTCCTAAGTGATGATTTCAAGGAGGGACCCTATCTTGTCTATATTTAATTATTGCATACAGTGATGTTCATTTAGAAATGAGACCAAGACAGTAAGCAACCAAATGAAAAAAGGCATGGAAAAAAACACCTTAGAAGTTCCATGGAGGAAATTATGTGGAGCGAAAGGCCCCTGAGGACACAATGCTCTCTGGAGTGCAGCCGGCCCTTTGCGGGCTTTGTGCGATTCCATTCATTGGGTGAATTATTGCCTGTGGACACGGCTGTACTCAAATAACAGTGCAGTGCTTGCAGATGTTAAAAGTTCTATTGTATAACCGACTTCTTTTGTTCTGATTTTATGCTCAACAAGCAAACTTCTGATAATTTGGCCTCCCACGGAGTTTGCTTGTAGAAAGATAATATGAAGATGTGACTTGAAAAAAGATAGCAAGCTACCTAGAGTCAGTCCCTGGGTTGGCTGGACTCCACATTTGCCTCCATACCTTTCTTTGTTGTCTATTTCCCCCAGTTCTCTCTTAACTGGCATCTTTCATCTTCTGATGTTAATTCATTCGGTGATGTTTTAGCCCCTGTCTGCCAATTTTAGGGACATTTGACCTCTTTAAGCTGACTTTTTATGACTTCTCTCTTATCTGCTAAGTGATGGTTTGACAGTTTAACTCTCAGAAGACAGTATTATTTCCTGCTTGCTCTAGGAGTCTGAAATCCCTGAAGAGGAATGATTATAAATTGTGTTCTTCCTCATATTAAAAAATTGAGCAACTTACTTACACGTAAAGAAGTCAAATGCTGTTGGTTTTATAAATTTTCCCAGGAATGGGGAGAATTCCATCTTCCATCAGTTCTTATGGACTGGATAGACCTTGGGGCTGTGACACGTATAATTATAGGGTTGCTGAGACAAAGTATAACCTATAGTTTGAAATATTATTAGCACTTACTAATTTTTTAAGGAAATGTATTGAATACCTACTCTGTGCCAGATGAGATGCTATGTGATAACTGTGTAAAGAAGTTTTAGGCAAGTTGCTTTTCATCTAAAGCAATGATTCTCACTTGGAGATTATTCTGCCCCCTGGGGGACATTTGGGAACATTTGGAGACATGTCTGGGTGTCACACTTGGGAGATGCTGACATCCACTGTCATCTAATGCCATTTAGGGGTGTGCTAAACCCTGTACAATATACAGGACAGCTCTCCACATCAAAGAGATATCCAGCCCAGTAGTGCCAAAGTTGAGAAACCTCGACCTGAATGTTAAAACAAGCGTAAAAAAATTTCTGCGTGACCTGATAGTGACTCTAACAGAAGTATATGTGAAATGTTAAGGAAATAGCCTCAGTGGAAATGCTGTTTTTATCTGGTTGATTATTTTATATTTTGCATATTATATACCAGTCTAGGGCATGTTGACTTCTGGACAGATACCTTCAAGAACCAGATAGATGTCCTGTTATCACATTAAGAAGTTCAGTCTTCATACATTGATTTTTCTTTTTAGCTTGTATTGCAGAGATTCCAAATCCCTGACTAGAAACAGATTTTAACTGCAAAATGGGAACTATGAAATCAAATTAGAGGTTCAGTGGACTTTTAGTGACTTTTGGGAATGGCCAAAATATAGGTCAACTGTCGGTCAGCTCTCTAAATCTCAATAGTTTATTGTCCAGGGAAGAAGTATCTAATTTAATAACTCTTGCTCAGGGTGAACACAAGCTTTTCTGCTTCCTGGATACCAACAACATCTTGAAATACACGCATGCATGTACACGTGCATGCGCGCACACACACACACACACACACACAACTCCCACAAAACTCTGTATTAGAAGTAAGCAAAATAAATACATAAATAATCATAAAATTTTAACTTGACCTCTTACATGCCAAAATGAGAGAACTAATTACTGACTTTGTGTGTCGCTTTGCTTTCTAGATTTATGATCTTGGCAGATCTGGGCTCACACATAAAACAAACAAGCACAGATTGAAAAACAGTGAATTGTCTATAAAAACTCATGTTCCTTTATGAGTTCATGCGAAGAGTCTTTCCCATTCTCCTTTGTTTTTTTTAACTTTCGTCATTGGGAAAAACATACCCCAAAACTGTTCAATTAATTGAGAAAATGCAGAAGCAGTTTGTTCGTCATTAGGACTATAAACCAAAGCAAGACCCCATCTGTGCACTTGATGGATATGTAGTTACAAATGCTGTAATGAAGGTGTGTGTACTGCCACCTTACATCCCACAATTTCTAATGCTGTCTTAGTGTTTAATGATTGGACCTATAGTTTCCATGAGTATATTTATATTTGTCAGACCTCGTGGCTGTGCTACTGGGAGTCAGAGAATTGTGCTGTCAGTGCCCTGGGGAGCTTAAGAAAGCTTCATAGATTAGGAAGGGTTTGGGATTCTGGGCAGAAGGGAAGTGACATTCAAGGTCATTGTAATAGAAACATGAAACACAAATTTTAAAGAGTACACCTGTGCCCCTCCACCCTTTGGAGGAGCAGTGGGAGACAAAATGGGGGTTTGATCTGGAATGGGAAGGATGTCATTGGATCTATTGCGACTTTTAGGGATTATCTCCTATGAAATTTAGATTCCGAAATTTTTAAGACAATGAGAATGGCATAATTAGATTTCTGTTTTAGAAAGATAATTCAGTAGTTAGTTGACGGATTAGCCGGAAGGAAAACTAGAATGACAGAACTCGTCTAGGAGGCTATCATAGCAGCCCACGTGCCAAAGGTATGAACTAAGTCAGCAGATAGCACCCGGAAGGGAATGTTTGTCAACAACAGCTTCGGCACGAATTGGAAGGAATTGATGGCCAATTAGATGTCAGAAGTAAGAACACACAACAACTTGAGAATGATGAATGTCACAGTTTTAGCCGGGCAGCGTGAAGGATGCAAGTCAAACAACTGTTTTGAGATGAAAGTGTTTTAGTTACCTGTGCGGCATTTAGGGAGCCGTTGAGAAGACTGATCTCTTGGAAGAGAGGACAGGGTGAGAGGTTAGGGTTTAAGAATCATTAGTAACTACAGATGGTGGCTCTGATTCTGAGAGGGATGAGTCTGTACCAGCACAAGATGAAAAGCAGGCATCTTTGACAGAAGTTTAAGGAGCAGGTTGATGAAAAGGAGCTAAGAGTCTTAGGTTCAGATACAGATTCCAGGAGAGTATTGTCATCATCACCAAGATGGGAATAGAGGGAGTTTGGAGGATGAACAGCAGCAGCAAATTTTGCAGAAAGTCTAAGAAAGCTAAAGCCTATGAAAGAAGCTTATGGATTTGAGAACTGGGAAGCTATTAATACTGACTATAAATTTTTCCATAGCCTCTGTGGATAAAAGCAAGATTGCTGAGTTAGATTGAGTGTTGGAGGGGGTGCTGTTTAGATTAGATGAGTTTGGTGAAGATTATTAATTGAACATTATATGCTGGAAAGTTTTCTTCCATTTTTGTTTTTGTTGTTGTTATCATCTGAATGATTTTTTTTCATCCAACGGAATGTACACCCACATAAATAGTAGAGGGGCACAGAAAAGAACTGTATAGATTATCTTACCTACCTACTCAATTTAGAGAGAGGGAAGTCAGAATCAAAAAGGTTAAATGTCTTGCCCCATATATGCACACAGTCAGTTGTAAAACCAAATCTGGGACTGGCCTCTTGATTCCTGGTCTGGTACATTATCCATTCCTCCGTGAACGGAAAGATAGAGGTCATTTCTATGCAGAGGAAAACAAATGAGCTGTGTCATTGCAGAAATGTTCTGCATGGGTTGCTGCCATCTGTCTTGACGCTCTGTCTGGACTCACAGGAATTGAGGCTGCTGAGCTGCATTTAGATGAACCGTGTGGACATGACATGGGAAATCTTTTACTTGGGGGGTTCAGTAATTTCCATAGATGGAAGATGGAAGATACAAAATTTTAGGAGACAATTCCTAGAGCTGTGGAGTTTTTGAGGACTGACTGTGGTTTCCTGTTTTGTGAGATTCTAGATCTCTATGTCTTCTTATTAGACCTTCTGTATTTTATATGGATGGAAATGCAGTTGGAGCCAAATCCATTGCTTTTAGAGGGAGAAAGTGATAAAGCAGGCAGAGCATTGGGGTGGAAGTCAGTTCGCCTAGATTCTGACCCCAGCTGTGGTCCTTTGTGCCTTTAGACACTTCACACTCTCTGGGCCAAGTTTCCTTGTTGGATTAGGTCAGGGTTTGAAACCGGGGGTCTTTAAGCCTTGCTTGTCAAGCCCACATAACTGCTGGAATTTTAACGTCTTCAGTCAGAAGTGCTTTCCCTAGGTTACCTTATGTCCCCTCTTCATGCACACGTCATGTCGTCTGTAGACATAGGACTTGTGAGCCCTGATGTCCAGGTCCCTTTCAGCTTGGGCAATCAGTGATTCTGTTATTGAGCCCAACTTGGGTCCACCTAGCTGCACAGTAAAGCCAGTCTACTGACACCGGGTTGTGGTGAAGGAAAGCGCAGCGTTTACCGCAGGAGCCAAGCAAGGAGTCCACGTAGCTAGTGCTTCAAAGATCCAAACTCCCCAAAGGCTTTCAGGGAAAGAATTTTAAGGACAGGATGAGGGAGCAGGGGTTGTGGAGTGTGTGATCAGCTTGTGGACATTCTCCTGATTGGTTGGTGGTGAGGGAAGTGGGAGTCAACTTCATCAACCTTCTGGTTCCAACTGGTCTGGGGTCTACGTGCTTGTGGGCAGCACACAGTTAACATCTTCCACTTGGTGGGGGTTTCAATATCTGCAAAACAGCTCAACAGATATGACTCAGAATATTCTCTGTAGCCCTTGAGAAGGAACGTAAGGTCCTTGACTTTGCTTATTGGATAAACTTATTATTATTTTGTCTTGCTTGACTGTTTTCCTCTCTTTCTGCATTTTCTCACTTCTGTAGAACTTGAAGAAGGCTAGGAGACTGAAGTTTTTCTCCAGACAAGAGGCAGGTGGAGGACATGGGGTTGGGGGTTTGTTCCAGGAAGGCCCCATAAGGTCCTGCTTGGTTACAATTCCACAATAGAAGGATTTAGAGTTAATAGCTTTGTGGATTCAGATGTTCAAAGTATTAATTTACTACATTGAAACTGTCAAAGCAAGTGCACTTAAGCTATATGTATACAACCACCACCACCACCACCACAACAAAAAACCAAATATAAACCCAGAACTGTTGTCCAGGCTTATTATTTATTGCCCATAATGGCATAGTTGTGAACTTCTGGAAAACTGACTCAAGACTAGAAATTAAGAATCCTTTAGGTTAAAGAAATGTGTCGTTTGATGTAATTATTTAAGTTTATCAGAACATTAAAGGTCATCAGAAGAACTGCACCAAAATGCGATTAGTAGGATGATCTTTCTTGTTTTTAAACAGCCTTTCCAAATTACTTTCAATATTCTTGCACAAAATTTGGAGAAAAAGCAAAAGAGCTATACACAGAAATCTGTGGTGGTATGCCATAATTTAGCTCCCGTTTTTTTTTCCAAAAGTCACTTTTTAGACTAAGACATGTTTGTCATTATAGGGAGTGACTACAGTTCTATATTTTCTTTCATTGAGACTTTCTTGGCTTACTTATAAAGGGTCATAAGATTTGTCCTACATAGGGAACACTGGGGCTTTCTGTTCTGTACACGTTCCTTGGAAATCCAAATGTCACATGAAAAACTAGAAAATTGATGCTAGGAATTGTTTGTGTGACTTCCCTTAGGTGTACTACATCCAACCAGTTGACAGCAAGTCTGTCTTGGTGATAAACTGGTTGTGCTCTCAATCAGATGACAAAAACCAGTTCTCCAGTGTCCAGCTGAACTCCTTCACCAAGAGGACTGCTGAACTTTTAATAGTTTCCGAAAATGAAATAATCAGGCATTTATTTGTCAGAAGCTTAATATAAATTTCTTTGGTTTGATTTTATCTGGGCATTTTTTATTGAATTTTTCTTGATTCAATTTCTCTGACTCTTCGGTGAGAATGGCTTTTTGCTTGTAAGTTTCACTCAAGTTGACATTTTGATGGTTTAACACATTAATGAAATTTCTAGAAGATGGGCTGTGTTCTTTGAAAAATAAAATATTGACAGAGTACACTAAAGGGACATTTTAAAGTACGTTTTGATTTCCTTTGCAGCTTGATAACATATTTGCTGCTGCTCGGTAGCTCCCCAAGCAGTTCTTACCACTCCACGTCCAGATGATATTTGACAATGTTGCAGTACATCTTTCTGTGTCTAGATTTATGTATGCAAATCTAGTTCTTGGCTGTCTGTGAGTGCCACAAAACCGTCATCTCCTAGTCTAGCAATATGGAATCAAGAAAATAAAGCTTTCCGGAAACCATGAAGGAAGCTTTTCCACAGACACTGAATTTCCAGACCACAGAGAGAGTCTAATTTGCTTTACAAAAGGTTTTATTTTGCAAAAACACAGACTTGCATACATGTAAACGCTTTTCGTATATTCACATACAGGTGCCAGGCACACCTCTAAATGGTATATATAATCCACGTCATTTGTTCTCAATAGCATCCTTACATTATAGGGATGTTGTTAGCTGTGTTTTGCAGGTGAGAAAATTGGGGCACAAAGTCACATAGCCAGCAAGAGGGGACAGAGCAGGGCCTGACAAGATAGCTTGACTCCCAGGTCCCTAAACCTAACCAATAACAGTGTTGTGCATCACCTAATAAATGGGCAAAATATATTGTAAGAGCGTAGTTCCTAGTGAGACAAGATAAATCTCAGAGTTTCTTACTCAAGCCAGAATTCTGCAATGAACTATTTCTTTTTTCCCATTAAGAGGCATTCATGAAACTTTTCTTTTTCCACTAGTGAGTGGCAAACTAAGCTAAGCCACTGTAATGTAGGCAAGGAATTTAGATGTGTAAGGATAGAATCATCCAAACATTAAACTGGTAAGTAAATTGAGAAATGTTTGCACTGTAATCAAATTCAAAGTCAAAGCAAATCCCAGACTCCACTTTGTCCCTCCCTCCTCCTTTCCCCTCTGGAAACCATAAGTTTTGTTTTCTATGTCTGTGAGTCTGTTTACATTTAGTAAGTAAGTTCACTTGTGTCATATTTTTAGATTCCACATATAAGTGATATCATATGCTGTTTTTCTTTCTCTTTCTGGCTTACTTCACTTAGTGTGACAATCTCCAGGTCCACCCATGTTGCTTTGCAGATACACACTTCTATGCATAAAACAGATAAACAGCGAAGTCCTACTGTAGAGCACAGGGAACTATATTCAATACCTTGTAGTGACCTATAATGGAAAATACTCTGAAAAATGATATGTATATGTATAACTGAATCACTATGCTGTACACCAGAAATTGACACAAGATTGTACACTGACTTCAATTAAAAAATTAAAAAAGAAAAAACAAATAAACAAAACACCCGAAAAACAGCAACAAAAACCCAAAGTAGCGTTGGCAGGTGGTATTAGTCTAGCCACGGGAGTCCCTGTGCCTCTGCCTGGTTGCCCTGCCCTGGGCCGCGCCCCTGGATGGCAGGGGTGCCGTGAAGACTCCCCTCATTAGCACTGGTGCTGTAGCCGATGCTCAGTGTAGAGGCAGGACCCAGAGCCTCCTTGGATGAGTAATCAGGAAAATAGGATGTCCCTTTGCAAAGTGTCATCCTGGACTTAAAGCCCTTGCTAAACGCTCGATTCACCATAAAAATCAATATCTAACTTTCAGAAAGCTTCTGTTATGTATTGTTAAGACTTGGTGTTTGAGTGACCTTGATTATCTTCAGGAAATGTATGGCATCTGATTTCTGAATCCAGAAACCCCAAATTCGGAGCACTGTGTCTCGTGCCAGAGAGCGTGATGGACACTGCGGAGAAAAGCCTGGGGCAGGACTATTCCAAGTGACCAGCAGGGACCAGAGCCTGGAGGGAGGTCTCCGGCTCCTGTACATCCGTGGCCTGAGTTTATGGGGTTCTTGTGCTCCGGGGCAGGCAGCTAGGGCCCGAGCCAGGTTGGACTCATGGACGAAACCTGAGAATCTCTTTCTCGTGCTATTTACAGAATCAGGGCCAGTTTCAATTATTGTTCCGTGGGAGTTGTTGCAATTACTGTTGCTATTATGGTGACACTTTTCAGAACAGTTAACTTCAGTGCTGTGCTGAGGGGAGCGTGGTCAGATAATGGCTTTTCTGCTTACCTTATTGATTCTCCATTTACAAATACACATTTTTTCTCTATATTCTTATAGTCAGGAACTTGCATCTAGAAGCCAAAAATCTATTGTGCCAAGTTATAAAGTGGTTAAAAAAAAAAAAAAGAAAAAAGCCATCTCCTCAGCTCTGGTAATGCAAAGATGAATAAGAAAGCACCTTTGCCTTAGAAAAGTTTACAATTGACTGGCAAGAGGATGCTTGAAAAAGAAGGCAGTTGGCATTGCTGTGCAATTGGTATTTGGAAATAAGACTGTATCCTGTTCCATTTGTCCTTGTCTGCTTCTATGATTAAACAGTGAAATATTGGAAACTAGGGCGAGTGTCTTACTCATCTTTGTAAGCGCCTGGCACTTAAAAGTCTTTTCAAAATGGAATCAGGTAAATATCTAAATTCTTATATTCAATTAGATGTACAGTAAGTTTGTATTTAAAATTTTAGTAGGTTTTTAGCCATTAACAATTAATTGTACAATTTTGTACCAGTCATTCCCATTCTCTTAAACTTCTCGATCTGTCCATCGTAAGATGTTCATGAACCGTCACCAGAGAGAATGAAATTAATCTCGTGAGGGGAGTAACATTTCGTTTCTGTGTATATTTCTGCAGTGCTGTATGCAATCTAAACACTGTGATGCCTCTTTCCTTTAGAAATTTGCATTTGAAGATAGAGTTATGACACACATCCTGCAAACAGCCCTTACAGATGATGACTCAGGCACTGTGGAGCCCGAAAAAAGAACTAGAAAGCTTGAACCCATAAATCCACATGGAGAGAAGCCACACTCCATTGCCTCTAAGATGTTGAAGGGCTGTGGGCTGTAGATTCTCTCTCATGCTCCCCAGTTTGCTTCCTGCTTTTGGTCATTCTCACCCTTCTAGCAAGTGAGCAGGAAAGGGGGCGATAAAACTCAAGGGTAGATGCCATAATTTTCAACAACTGGTTTACAAAGAGAAGTCATAGTGGAAGATGCTTAAACTAATGGTTTATGTGAAGCTTTTTAATTATGCGTAGCTTTCGCTGACGCATGAGTGTTTTTGTGTTCAGTTAGTCATAAGGCCGAGTTAGCTTCTGCTCTAGATGTTAATCTGAAGATTGAGAAGGTGCCGTCACCACTGCTGTGGCTTTGATGTCAGTGACAGGCCTTCAGGTCACGTTCAGAAAGGAAGAAGAAAAATCTTAATTATTCAGAAGGGCAAGGAAAACTTCTTTAGGGAGAAAGCAAGAAGGGATTAATGATTTTTCTGGATTACAGCCAAGCAACACGTAAGTTAAATGGAGCAAGTTTAATAAAGTATAAGAAAGGGATAGAAAAGATGTTTATAATAGCCAAGGCATGGAAGCAACCTAGATGTCCATCAACAGATGACTGGATAAAGAAGTTGTGGTATATATGTGGTATATGTGTGTGTGTGTGTGTGTGTGTATTTATTTTTAGATATATACATATGCATGTGTATGTATAACTGAATCATTTTGCTGCACACCTGAAACTGATACTGTAAATCAACTACAGGTCAATAAACAATGAAATTTTAAAAAAAAACACCACCAAAAAACCAAAAGATGTGTAAGTCCTTTCTTCCAAGTCTGCTGAAGATGAAAGAGATTTAAGAATAATAGTGATGATAAGACAAATATATAAATGAATATTTGGTCAATAATCATGTATCTAATTCTTCCTTTTCTCTTGAAAGCATTTTTTTTTCCCTATGGATATCTTAATCTTCATGAGACTGATTTACTATAGGTCAATTACATATATATTTTTCCCAAAAAGAAAGAACTCTACTAGAGTTTGATTTAAATTATTCCTATTTGAATTTTTTATGAGGAATACACATTATGCTTCAATACAATAATACAAACTATAACATAGTTATGCTTCAGTGCATAACTTAAACTGGATTTCAGGATGTCAAGTTGAGTACAGACCAGTCACACAAAACAACCTACAGTTTCAAACTATAACATTAGAATATGGTTTACAATGCTGATACTTTTGTTAAAAACCTTCAAGTTCAGAACATCAGCGTTTTAAAAAACGGCATACTTCAAATAAATACGTTTTATACTTTCTAATAATATGATGTGTCACTAATGATCAGACTCATACTTTTTATACACACTTTGGATTACTCAGGTTTTAGTCATAAGCATAGCTTATAGCATACACTGACATATGCCTAAATCAAATTATTTCCATTTATAATAAAACAGGAATAATATAATTTAGTTATTTTTACAACCTAAAATTCTATTTAACTTCAAGTATGAAAATGAAATAGGTTATATTGATGCTACCTATTTTTAGACATGTGAATCACATTATCAATATATACAAAAATGGATCACTGTTCATAAAAAGTAATAGACTTGAATGAATTAGATAATATTCATTAACAACTTAAATATATATCATCATATATGGACACATACACACGTATATGTATATATACACACATATATGTATACACACATATGTATTTAGTACTTTCAGGTTGTTTTCTAAGACTTTATTGGTTAATAGAGTAAAAAGAAACATGCATTAGAGCTTATCTACTTGTAATTATATTTTATAAATCAATTAACTTTAGTACTACCCCTTATAACAGTGAAATAATTGCTTATTACATAATTGGTAATTTAAGAACACAAATTACTAGCTTTAAAACCAATTTAACTGTTTAAAAGGATTTCAGTATTGACCTATTTTTAAAGGAAAGTTGTTTCTAGTTATAAAATCTATAACAGTTTGATAATATATTGTTTAATCTCCATGCTTTTCTTTTTTTCTCCTTTGTTTCTCTGTTGTTGATTTCCAGTTTCATGGCATTGTGGTCAGTAAAGATGCTTGAGATACTTTCTATCTTCTTAAATTTGTTGAGGTTTCTTTTGTGTCCAAGTACATGATCGATCCTGGAAAATGTTCCATGTGCACTTGAAAAGAATGTATATTCTATTTTTTGGGGGTGTAATGCTCTGAAAATATCCACCAAATCTAGTTTTTCTATTGTAGTATTTAATTTCTCTGTTGCCTTGTTTATTTTCTGTCTGGAAGATCTGTCAATTCAGAACGAAATGAAGATAAGCAGAGGCCACGGTCTCCTATCGTAGGACCACCGCTCAGATTGTGGTGTGGTGCTGGGGTGGGGATCAGTGACACGGCGGCTGAGAAGAGGTTGAGGAGTTGGGGCACAAGGAGTCCAGGATGACTGTGCAGAGCGTTCCACTGCGGGCGGACGGGAGTCGGACTGAAGTGCAGGAGACCTGTGTGCGGGTCAAGGAGACACGCAGCTCCACTCGCACTGCGTGTCAGTGTTGGTGAGACACGGGGCTGCGCCGTATTGGGATGCGCTGGTCTGTGGTGAGTCCTCCGCAAGGGTACTTAACAGCTCCCAGATGTCTTTAATGTGCGGTGAGGGTTAAGGAAAACGATTCACGGTTTTCAAACTTTGGAGAGCATCAAAACCACCTGGAGAGCTGTGAAAGCACAAGTTGCTGGACCCCACCCCAGCATTTCTGATGCAGTCGAACTGGGGCTGGACGAAATTTGTATCTTTGCTATTGTCTCACCTGAGGATGCTGCTGTGGGTCTGGGACTTACTCTGAGTACCATGCCTCACCATCCTTGGGAGAATTTTGGTTTCAAAATGCAAGAGTGCTATTCAGTAATTAGAGAGGGGACTTTCTCAATTTCTTCATGGAAGAAGGTGCTATCATAAATAGATTTATAAACACAAACTTGAAAATGAAACAAAGTTCACAGAAATATTTTGTGCTAGAAAATAGATCATAGGAAAAGAAAATGATAGTGATAATAGAAATAGAAAATAGTTAATTGTAGGGTGTGCTGAAGTTTCTCATAGGACTTGAGAAGGAAAAAAACTATTAAAGATGACATTTATCAGAGGAATGTAGAATATAGACGAAAGGGGGCAAAGACATCTTCCCCTCTTCCTCTAGACAGAATGATTTCGAACGTCTCGTTTTTGAACCTTTCTGTTCCATTTTTCCTTCCTGAGCACTGCACACCTAGTGATTATCTTCTATCAACTTCTTACTACCTATTCATAGCTAGGCATCCACATTGAAAAATTAGCATCCCGCCCCCTTTATTTTGACTGGCATTTATCGTTTGGCAAAAGTATTACTCAGTTGTATTTTAACTTACCAAGAAGACCGAAGAAGTTAATGACGTGCAGTTCTGAGGTTTTTGAAAACTCAGAGGGTGAAAGATTACAATGTTGTGGTGAGTGACAGTAAGTTTTGCCTCTTGTCCTAAGTCTTGGGCATGTGCTGAAGGAGCACATACGAGAAGACACTGAATTTGACCTCGTGAAACTTTAAAGGGCTGTTCCATTTGGATATTTAAATATATGTCCTGGGTGACGCTAATGTAGAAGGAAAATACTGATTCTGTAAGAACATTCTGTAAGAACACTGAGAAGTGTCCCGGATCCTGGAGGGTGGTAATGATAATGGGTATAAATGGATATAAACAGGTGACAAGGATGTTCAATAAGGAGGCTGTTCGGCAGTCTAGCCAGACGGCATATTTATCACAAAGACACATCAGGGAAGAATGGGGAGAATGCTGGGTTGCCCTTTTAATGAAACTTCGGAAGAATGGTCAACTCTTCAACTTGAAGGAGTTTTACGAAAGTAGTTTGAGAAGAGGGGATGTCCAGGTCTTGGTGCAGATTAGGTCTGCCGATCAAGCTGCCTGAAAGTTCTAATTCTTACCCTACTGACGGAGTCTAACCTGGGCTTCTGCTGGGAGGTCCAGTACTTGAATGCATAAAGCGTAGTGACAAAACACAGGATCACACAAAGTCAATACAACTATGAAAACAACTAATATTGATGTAAAGAGTCAAGAACAGTTTCAGAAATTGTGATACTTAGACGACTGCCCGTGCCACTCCTAGTTTACTCTTCTTAGTTTCCCATTATAAGTAAAAACTAAAAATGAAAAAATAAATCTGTGTATCTCCGTCCTCTGTAGCTTTCCGCCTCGTTCGCTATGACATGCTCAAGCCATCTGGGACTCCTCTCCAGTGCTCAGCATTCACCTTAATCTTTTCTGTCTCACTGTCTCTGCTGTTCTGTCTGCTTTGGATACTGGCCACTTCACCTCTGACCTGAAGCTCCTGTATCTAGCTAGGGTCACTGATGATGAGCCCCATAACCATCTTGATAACATTCTCCATACCTGGGTTTATTTGCTCCATTTTTTTCCCCCTTCTAGCCTGCTACCTCCAGGAAACAATCTAGTCTACCCAATGCAGTGCTATACATGCCGTATTTAGTATACATGTAATGTAATAAAAATGTTAGTCGAAAAAATGAATAATCAGGCAACTCTATTCAGTATCTTGTAATAACCTTTAATGAAAAAGAATATAAAAATGAATATATGTACATATTTGCATGACTGTGACATCATGCTATACACCAGAAACTGACACATTCTAACAGACT
This sequence comes from Vicugna pacos, assembly GCF_048564905.1. NCBI lineage: Eukaryota > Metazoa > Chordata > Mammalia > Artiodactyla > Camelidae > Vicugna > Vicugna pacos. The sequence continues at coordinate 4,597,424 of NC_132994.1, read as the reverse complement.
ATACTTCAGTAATAAATAAATAAATAAGTAAGAGAAGAAGAAACAATGAATAATCAATTTATAGAATCAAATTCTAGCATTAGGATTATTAACTAAAATAGAAAATACAGATAGAGTCTAAAACATGGCTGACCTGAAAAATAGGCTTAACCGAGTTTCTGAAAGCCTGTTCAGTGCTCAGAATACCTAACATATTTTCACTTTTCTATGATGGAGGATACAATGATGATTTGATGATTTGATAGCATCTAAGAATAAAGAAACTGCATTACAATTACAGGCTGCATAAATGCAAATGAAAGAGAGGACAGGGAAATACAGTGTTACAAAGTAAAGCTAGAAATACTCTATTAATTTACTGAGCAGATATCTGGAAAGCTCTAAGGAGGGTATGATGGTTTAATAATATGTTTGTGCCCAAGTGAGAATACACTGGAGGGGGGAAGGTATAGCTCTGTGGTAGACTGCATGCTTAGCATGGACAAGGTCCTGGATTCAATCCCCACTGCCTCCATGAACAAAAAAAATAAATAAACCTAATTACCACCCCCTCAAAAATTGTTTAAAAAATACATTGGAAACTAAAGATTTGTCAAATTAAATTGATTACACATTTTGGAGCTTTTTAGGAAGTTTAGTTTTGAAATTATAAAATTAGACGGGATAAATCCTATCTTCAAATTTATTCTCTGAAAAGGCTTCTAACCTGGATACTTGGGGTTATCCGATCACTATGCCTGCATGAAACAGTTATTCAGTGGAGGCTGAAGGAGGCAGCAGGCTGAATTTAATTTATGGAGAAAAAGAAGTAGAGATTGCATAAGCACATATGAGGGTCAAACTCTGGAAACCTATTTTTCTTCCTTCTGTCTTAAAATAGATGAACGCTTCAGTTTAGGTGAAAGGTTTTGAGTGAAAAGATTTGACAGTGTTCATAACACAGCAGCCACTGAATTCTCCTTTTACCCTAAAAAATATTTTATTGTAAGTATTGACTTTGAATTTTGCACTATGGGTGGAGAATGATATGGCTTAAAGTAGCTTATCAATGTTTTATGACAAAATAAATATTTTAAATTGAAGTTATTATTATTATTATAATGTTTATAGGAATCATTATCATTCTTCTTATTGGAGTAATAGTTGAAAATCATTCTTTAAAAATTTATAATATAAATAACATTGAATAGTCACATGGAAAGAAAAATAAATTAGACTATGTTAATTTGAACTCTGCTTATCTACAAACAAATAGCAAGTTTTGTTTTCTCACAATTTGGCTCTTCAAATTGGACTTGATGCATATATATTACTGTTCTATGTAAATACTGGTAGGATTTAATTGAGGGCTGTACGATAAAGACTGCTGGATTGGTAAGTAACTGAGAAGGACTGGGGCGGGGAAGACCTGAAAAGTCCCCAAAACAGGACTGGGGTGCTTTTAGAGGACATGTGCACCTAGGACTAACGGAGAATGAAGATTGAATTGTGTGAAAATGAAAGGCTGGTTGTCAAATAATTACGGTTGTCTAGTTAATATAAAAAAATGAATTTATTCCATATTAAACCTCCATTCCCAAGGGGTATAGGCAAACTTTAAAAAAATATTTTTACTTAAAAAATTTTTACAAAAAAGTCATCTCACTACCCAGAGGCACTCACTGCTAGTAGCTGTTACATTTTCTGTCAATCCATCTTATTGTTTAAACATACTTGAATGAGTCGTGTTTAGCATTTTAATGTCCCATACTTTTCAACAAGAATATTTCCCTTAATAAGGCAGAATGAGCATTCTGTGTAACAGGAGACATTCCCTGTGGTTACGATATACTCCAGTCTTCATAGTCTTCAACACACCATAATTTGTTTTACTTTTTAAAAAATGTTGGTGTTTTTTTTTAAATTTCATTATACTGTGACAATGACTATTTTCATGCTTAAATTTTTATGTGAGGCACAGATCATTACTGTTCATAACTGAAATTACTGTATTAGGAGTTATTAATGAAGCAGGAGTAGTGTATCAATAATCTTCCTTCAACCAGGAGCCAGCTCCCCGTACCCTTCATACCACTGAGTATTTTATAATTTGTTATTTCATAGGGAAAAATGAGATCAATACCATTTTGCATCTATTTCATTACTAGTGATGTGTAACACTTTCCCCATGTTTTAAAGTCACTGGTATGTTTTTTCATCTGAAAGAGAAAGTAAAAAAAAAAAAAAATCCCTTTTAAAATCATGTAAAAAAAAAAAAAAAGCAACTTAGGAAAAAACTTAACCAAAAGGAGAAAGACCTATAGGCTGAAAACTATAAAACACTGATAGAGAAAACTGAAGATGATTCAGAGAAATGGAAAGATACCCTGTGTTCTTGGACTGGAAGAATGAATATTGTTATTAAAATGGCCATACTACCCAAAGCAATCTACAGACTTAATGTGATATCTATCAAATTACCCATGACATTTTCACAGAACTAGAACAAATAATTCTAAAAAGCATACAGAATCACAAAAGACCCAGAATTGCCAAAGCAATTCTAAGAGAAAAGAACAAGGTTGGAGGCATAACCCTCCCAGACTTCAGATAATACCAAAAAACTACAGTAATTAAAACAGTATGGTACTGGCACAAAAACAGACACATGGATCAATGGAACAGAATAGAGAGCCAGAAATAAACCCACACACCAACTGTCAATTAATCTTTGATAAAGGAGGCAAGAATATACAATGGAGAAAAGACAGTCTCTTTAGCAAGTGGTGTTGGGAAAGCTGGACGGTTGCATATAAATCAGTGAAGTTAGAACATTCCCTCACACCATACACAAAAATAAACTCAAAATGGCTTAAAGACCTAAATATAAGATATGACACTATGAAACTCCTAGAAGACAACATAGGCAAAATTCTCAGACATAAATTGTGGAAGTATTTCCTTCAATCAGTCTCCCAAGAAAAAGAAATAATAAGAAAAAAATTAATAAATGGGACCTAATTAAACTTTTTGACAAAACAAAAAGACAACCTATGGAACAAAAGAAAATATTTTCAAATGATGTGACTGACAAGGGGTTAATGTCCAAAATATGCAAACAGCTCATACAACTCAATATCAATAAAAAGAAAAACCCTAATCAAAAAATGGGCAGAAGATCTAAACAGACATTTTTTTTTCCCAAAGAAAACATGCAGATGGCTTACAGGCATGTGAAAAGATGCTTAACATCATTAATTATTAGAGAAATGCAAATTAAAACCACAATGAAGTATCACCTCACACAGGTCATCATCAAAATGTCTACAAATAATAAATGCTGGAGAAGGCATGGAGAAAAGGGAACCCTCCTGCACTGTTGGTGGGAATGTAAATTAGTACAGCCACTATGGAGAACAGTATGGAGGTTCCTTAAAAAACTAAAAACAAAACTACCATAGGATTCAGCAGTTCCACTCTTGGGTATGTATCTGGAAAAATAAATGAAAAGACTAATTCAAGAACAGAAATGCACCCTGTTGTTCATAGCAGCACTACTTACAATAGCCAAGACATGGAAACAACCCAAGTGCCCATCAACAGGCGATTGGTTTAAGAAGAAGATATGTATGTATGTATATATACACACACACAATGGAAAACTACTCAGCCATGAAAAGAATGAAATTATGCCATTTACAACAACATGGATAGATTTAGAGATTATCATACTCAGTGAAGTTAGTCAGACAGAGAAAGACAAATATATGGCATCAGTTATATGTGGAATCTAAAAAATAATCGAATAGAATCTGTATACAAAACAGAAACAGACTCATAGACATACAACACAAACTTATGGGAAACTGTAAGGGGGGATAAGTTAGAAGTATGGTATTAACAGATATAAACTGTTTATATCTGTTATAAAAATATCTGTTTCATAACAGATACAAAACGGATAAGCAAGAAGGATTTAGTGGATAGCCCAGAAAACTATACTTAATATCTTATAATAACCTATAATGGAAAATAATCTAAAAATAATACATATGTAACTGAATCACTTTGCTGTACACCTGAAACTGACACAATATTGTAAATCAACTATACTTCCATAACAAAGCTTTAAGAGTCACATATATTTTTCAATTTTTTGTTATTATTTGTTTATAAGCATCCACTTTAAATATAAGGATGTTATTTCTTAATAAATCTTTTGACTCCATAGGGTTGGCATTGGAATTTGAATTCAGGCTTGAAAATGCCAGTTCTTGCCACTTGCCCCCTCTGCAGTCAGGATGTTACTGGCAGGCACGGGATGGAAGGCAGGAGGTGGCAGGGTTGCAGAGATCTGAACTGGAAAACGGCCAGGGAGCCTGAGGGCCCTGAAATAAAAGGGTTTAACACAGATCGTCTCTCTTCCCTGGGTGTTTTGGCAACCTGCACATACTCAGTGCTCAGCTCAGCTTTCTGTGCTAGACTGTTTCCAAGTAAAGCCAAAATATGTGAAACTGAGAGTCTCCAGCAGTAAATATTTATTAAATGCTACCAATGGGCTAGGCATGACTTTAGGGGCCAAGGTTACAATAGGATGAAAGGAGACAGGAGGAATCTCTATACTGTTTCCATAGTGGCTGCACCAAACAGTGCAGTCTCACCAACAGTGTTTATTGAGCACTTTTTCATGTGCCTATTGGCCATTTGTATGTCTTCATTGGACACTTGCTTGTTTAGGTCTTCTGCCCATTTTTGGATTGGGTTGTTAGTTTTTTTCTTATTAAGTTTTATAAGCTGCTTAAAATAGACTTACCATATGATCCAGCAATCCTACTCCCGATCATGTATCTGGAGAAAACTCCAATTCAAAAGGATACATGCACCCCAATGTTCATAGCAGCACTATTTACAATAGCCAAGACACAGAAACAACCTAAATGTCCATCAACAGGTGACTGGATAAAGAAGTTGTGATATATTTAAACAATGGAATACTACTCAGCCATAAAAAAGAATAAAATAATGCCATTTGCAGCAAATGGATGGACATAGAGATTGTCATTCTAAGTGAAGTAAGTGAAAGAGAAAGAAAAATACTGTATGGTATCACTCATATGTGGAATCTTAAAAAAAAAAAGGACAAAAAAAGACACTATGAACTCAAGGAGTTCTTCATTTCTCTGAGGTTTTAAAAGGCAGAAATCTGAATCACCTGAGTGCAGTAGGTTTAAAGGTGGATAGGAAGAGAGCGATTGGGAGCAACAAGTAAAGGCAACTCCTTCTGGGAACTTTGTTGGGAAGAGGAACAGAACTGGGTATTGGCAAGGTATGTGTCATCAAGTGGGAGTTTTGTTTTGATTTGTTTTAAGATGGGAGAAAGTTTAGCAAGCTTTCATACCCTGATGAGAATGATTCTGTTGAGAGGAACAACTTGATGGTGGAAGGAACCAAGAGGGTAAAAGCTTGCCCTTAAGGTGAGAGATGGGAATAAAAACGGAGTTAGTCTCAGGAATTAAATAGGAGGAAATCTGGCGATGGATGGAGTTCTTCACATGAGTGAAAAATAGATTCATCCTGTGAGAGCAGTGGGATTTGTCTCAGGAGGAAAGGGGCAAATCTGCGAGATTTGCAGACCCTCTGGTGAGAGAATAAGGGGGTACTCTCCCCAGGGTGCACAGTTGGAGGGCCCTTCTTTAGATGGGATCCTGGGGGAGATGAAGGATCCAGAGTCTGCAGGTACAGGCGCAGGAAGATAGTAGAATCATTGGAAACTCTTTTCTGTTTGTTTGTAATTTGTGGTTATAAACTCAGCTGCAGGTGAGGAAGGAAGGTGTTGAAGGTTTAGAAAGAAAAGATCTATGGCATAATTGTCCAGGAAAGGGAATCATCCCTTCCTTAACTCTGACTTATTTTTCAAAAAATCCATAGTACTAAATACAGTGCATGTATTTGCATATTCAAATTGTAGGTTAACTGTTAACACATATCACTGCATTTCTCGTCATTCATTGGAGAATTTAAACTATTGTCCTTTGGTTTCGTCATCTCAGCTGCTTGGTTTTAAATAGTTTTCTTTGCTTTTGTGTTTAACTTTCTGTCCTACTGGTAGCAAAGGTTTGTAGCTTGTTAGGGGAAATGCTGATTCAGCATTTTCAAGTGAACAACAGTATTTCTCAACACAGGTACATCCATTGGAGACTAATTCCAATTATTCAGAAGTAGTGGATCCTTACAGAGCTTTCTGTCTTGTCAGTTACTCTACACTGGACTGGGCACCTATAATGTCTGCTTTTGCTACTTTCTGCTGATGAATAAAGAATTCCTTTCAAAACAAATGTCAGGGTGTATTTTAGTGAGTGGAAGTCTGTACTAATAATCAAGCACAGTGTCTGGGCAAGCTTTTCAAAGGGACTCCGGTCCACACCAAATCCATGAAGTGATAAATAAACATCGACAGCAAAAAAACCCCAAACCATTCTTATAGATAATTAAAACACCTTAAAAATCAACTTGTATCATTCAGGTCAGGTGGGAACAGGGGAGAAGTGTAGGTTTAGAATTAGACACACTATTTTAGAAATATTCAAGTTGGCTAGCGAGAATAAAACATGAACTTTGTGGGAACCATGACATTATATGGGCCACAACGTCAGTGTTCATTTTCTTGTGTGCTTTTATTTAAAAATATGTATGCATAAGTTGGAAAGTTATTCTTTCATAATATCATATGTTAGTAAGACATTTTTATTTATACCTGTACTTTTTGGAAAACCAGCTTCAGTGTATTTATAGAGGGATATCAGCAATTTTTTAATAGAATTTTAATTGCGACACAACCTTGTCTTCCATTTCTCTTACACTCTCAGCAAAGATTCAGCAAGTCTGTGGAAACTGAAACAGCTGGAAGGGATGTTGGTAGACCCAGTCAGTCCTTCATGTGACCCGGCCCTGCCCCTAGCACTCTGTCCTGCAGACAATGATCTGCACTTTAGCTGAGGGAATTGTGAAGGGGAACTGGATTGTCACACACAAAAAAGAAATATTTTGGTTTTCTGAGCAATGCTATTTTTACCTGCATGATGTGATGGATTATGAAACCGAGGCATAGGAAGGAAGTAAGCTTTCCAAGGGCACACAGCTACGGCGGGTGGTGCTGGCATTTGAACACAAGGAGCTTGCCTGCCTTCCTTCCTTCCTTCCTCCCTTCCTTCCTTCCTTCCTTCCTTAACTGAAGTGTGATCAGTTTACAATGTTGTGTCAATATCTGGTGTACAGTATGTTTCAGTCATACATATATGACTTTTCATATTCTTTTTCATGATAGATTACTACAAGGTATTGAACATAGTTTTCTGTGCTCTAAAGGGGTGGGAAGGGAGAAAATGGGAGTCGGAGATTTGCAGCCTGGCTTTCTTAATCGCTATTTCACATGGTCTTTGCCATCAGACACAGAGGAGGGTCATCTAACGTCAAACTGGCTCATTGAGGGGGCACTTTGAATTCATGTTGTTAATTCCTGAGAGACTAAAAGTATTTGCTTCTGATGCAATGTTTTTAAAAAAAATCATTCTCATCTTTTTTTAACATTTTTTATTGAGTTATAGTCATATTACAATGTTGTGTCAAATTCCAGTGTAGAGCACAATTTTTCAGTCATACATGAACATACATACATTCATTGTCACAATCTCTTTTTTTTACCTTCTTTTTCTTCAAGTATTTTAATCTATGTGTGTAAATTCTCTTATCGTCACTCACAAGTGACTATGTTGCTTTGGTAAGAAAGGACAAGTGAAAAAGTTCATAAAGATTTTAGAGCTGAATTCTTTTGCTAAAGGGTCAAAAGACTGAATATGTATGTATCTTGTGTGAAGAATTTAGCCTAAAAAGTAAGGAAAATAACAGAGCAACATTTTCTCTGAAATGAGAGTAGTAAGTCAGTAATGGTTTTCACTACTGTTGTCTTGCAACTGACTTTTGGAGAAATCCTGGAAAATAAATTGCTTGTATGTGTGCAGGTTTTTTTTTTTACCCCAGTCTTATCACTAATCATTGCTAATAAGTAGCTTCTTCGTGATGTAAAATAGTTTCAAATTCAGCACACATTGTAGATTCTCCAAGTTCTAATTAAGCACACTGTTTATAGAGTGAGTCTCAACGTTAAGTGTCTGAATGAAGATTCATGCCTTTCCCAGTGACAGGTGATACACATTTCACCACTGATCTGACAGTTTTCCCGCCTCCTCTGGGACTTGACTCTGACAGAGGGGGAAGAGAAATATAAACACACTGTCTAGACCCTTCCTTCTCAGAAATAAGGTTCATTGTTTGAAAATTGAGTTAGTACATTGAAAGAGGATGGAGGAAAAGGGTAGCTGAATTTCAGATTTACAAAGTAAAGAAGTTCTAGAGCTATTTCAAAACAACGTGAATACACTGCACAATCCTAGACTGTACACTCAAAATTGTTGTGTTATGTCCTTCTTAACTCTAATAAAGAAATGATAGGAATACTACTCAGACATAAAAAATGACAACATAATGCCATTTGCAGCAACATGGAATTCCCTGGAGAATGTCATTCTAACTGAAATTAGCCAGAAAGAAAGGAAAAATACCACATATCACTCATATATGGAATCCAAAAGAAAAGAAGACAAATGAACTTAAATTTAAAACAGAAACAGACTCACAGACATAGAATACAAACTTGTGGTTGCTGGGGGAGGCAGGTGGGTAGAGACAGACTGGGAGTTCGAGATTTGTAGATACTGATAGGTATATACAGAATTGATAAGCAAGTTTATACTGTATAGCACAGGGAAATACATTCAAGATCTTGTAGTAGCTCACGGTGAAAAAGAATATGAAAACAAATATATTTATATTCATGTATGACTGAAAAGTTGTGCTCTACACCAGAAATTGACACAACATTGTAAACTGACTGTAACTCAATAAATAAATAAATAAATAAACAAATAAATAAATCATTGAAAAAAGAATCCTCTTCTAAAAAAACAGAAATGATAAAAAAAATCAATATGTAGCCTTCCATCCTTCCACAGGACTTTTGTGAATCACAAACATGTATGTCATTTATATATTTACATATATATATATATATATATATATATATATATATATATCTTACATCTAATATCTATACATCTATTTAGAAGTAAATTTAGAACACACCTATAAATATAAGTGTATATCTGTACACATCACACATCTATCTAGTTACTGTTTTCTCCCCAGTGAGGTCTTATTACTTCTTTTGTGCTGCCACTGGCCCTTTGCACTTGACAATATAGCACAGCTCTCCATCTGTATCTGTTTATTACAGTTTGTGAGGAAGGTGATATTGATGATGCTAATGTTACTGACAGCACAGCATTCTTTTACTGGTGGGCACACTTATTGTAAAAAGGGCTGCAGCGAACAACTCTGTACACATTTTCTTATAGATGCACTCGTGTAAGTGGAATTCTTAGTTGCTGATATATATATTTACTTTTTTTTTCTATTTTTAAAAGGTAACTGCAAATTAATTCCCACAGAACTTGACAATTTCCTTTCTGGTATAGCCTTGCCAGCATTGGATAATATCACCTTAAACAGTTTATCTGAAAACAGTATTTGCTAATGTAATTTTTAATGCTCCATGATTTGTATTTTTTCTGGATACTTCCTATTCTTAGCCAAATTCTGCTTTTTTATTGTGATTATTGCTGTCTTCTTTTTGATTCATGGGAACCCTGTCTGTATCTTTGCTTAGAAAGAATCACACTACAGAAATGCATATAGTCTTTATATAATCAAATAAATTAGAGTTTATTTAATAAGACACATGATGCTAAATTGTAATTAGAATTCGACTTCTTTTGCCTTAATAGAGCTTGTCCCGTAGTGCCCTGTGACATGAACGTTGTCCCAGGGGCCATTACCCTCTCTTTCTTTGGTTGTGAAATTGTTCTTTTCACTCTTCTTTTTCTTGTGAGCATTTTATTATTTATCCTTAGGCTTTCTTTCCTTAATTTTTTTTCCTTCTCTACGTTTTTCTAGGCTCTCCAGAAATATTCATTTGATTTTTTTCAGTACATTTTTGCCTCTCTCTAATCCCTTTAAACCAATCTTTTAATTTTATTTAATACTCTTTGAAGACCATTTGATTTTCACATCCTCTGATATTTCACTCTATGTTGTTAGTCCCACGGTCCATTTGTCTTCCCCCGTGGATAATTGAACTTGCTCTGTCATTGGGATGTTGTGTGTTTTGGATGGAATATATCGGTCATAGAAGCATCATCTTACAGCTCCCATCAGTCACTGCCTTGTTAAGGAGGCAGGTACTTGATGGTTCACACAAGGCTCGGGTGGGCAAAACAAGAGGCAGGAGGCCCATGGAAAGAAGAAATTAAATTACCTTCAGTGAGTTAAATTACATGATCACACGCAATGCATGGATTTATTTTTATGTAAATATGTATTTATATATATATATGAAAAATTGCTTTCGATATAAAATCGCCTATCCGAATGAAGACTCTGGCTATGTGGGCAGAAAAATAGTTTCCTGGGAATGTGACCCCCTATGTTGCTTTTCAGGACAATGAATCATCCAGATATGCGTGGTGAGCAGCAAAAGTAGGGAAATAACTCAAAGGCAAACATTTGTATAACATTCATGTTTGTGGACCCATCGATTAAGAACTCTTTGTTGCAGTCTGCAGTCAGATCACATGCTTTTTAATCAATTGCTCTTTTTATCCATTTGAACCTATAGAATGCATTTCATGCAGCAGAAGTCACCTCCTAGAATTGTCTCAGAAGCTGACATACCATTTCCATATACTTTAGCATAATTCATCCAAGGACTGTAAATGGCATCATGTCAGCCAATTGCACTTGCAAATTTGGCACTAATCACAGAGCAGTGAAGAAGGTTGATAAAAAAAGTGTGACATGAAAGAATCTTTGAATAGTTTATGGAAGACTGTGAAACCGAGAAACAGTCAGAATTGTCTAGTTGAGAGTTTTCTTGTCAATAAAATGCTCGCAGTATTCATACTACCATTTGGTAAAAAAAAAAAAACTGTCATTAGCAGTATTAACATTTCATTGGCAATGTTGCCTGTAAATGAGTCCAGGATTGTAATGTTGAATAAAAGTGGTTTCAGGTAACATGATGATTAAGTTTTTCTGTCACTGTGACTCTGTCCAATTGCACTGGCTGTCAGGAAAAGAGTGTTATTAAATTTCGTAAATCACCATGGCTTAATCACTATGATTACCTAGTCTAACATGTTTGCAGCAATAATCTTGCAGAGGTGCAGGATATATTAAAAAAAACAAAAGGACTCTGGCATTCTAAGTCAAGGATTGTGACTCCTGAAAAATAAGTCAGTGTAGTCCAACTTAGGGTAGAGCCTTCGGTTCCTGGCCTGTAGGCAGCATTTCTAAACATCTGTAAGGATACTGACAGATGTATATGACTTGAAAAACACCAGCTCCTGGAGCATGATCTGAATCAATGCAAAATGAAATTATTTATAAAAACTGAAGAATAAACTACTTCAGTGTGCTCTACTTCTTGGGTAATTGGTAACGCACATAAAATATCCCTATGCTAACCATAATGTTTGATGAATGAGTTTCCACTTTATGCCATACTGGATAATTGAAAATTTTACATTAAAATAATATTGTGAAACTGGGTTTAGTGGAATTCAGCAGTTAACACCAGTGCTGTAAACATCAGTATCCATGTGTGTTGTGGTAAGAATGAACAGTATGGCTCTAAAAGGAAGTGGGAAGTTTTAGAATATTTTATACTTAATATTAAATCAAGCATCTCTGAGTAAACATGAAGTCTTGAGATCACTGCTTTTATGTGTTTCTGAACTATACAGTGTTGAGTACACAGTTGCAGCCTGTGTGACTGGGGGTAGGATGAATTTGTGGAAGAGGGTCAATCACAATAGGCCATATGCTTTATTTACTGCTACAAGAACTGTGGTTTTGTTTCCCCTTTGTTTAGAGACTATGAATAAATGAATGCATAAATTAGAGTCCATTTTATTTTTCCATGTGATCAAATGTAGCTCTCTGTGTGTTTGCTCTGAAGCAAATGTGTATGACAAATAACTTGTCCATTAATTTTTAGTTTTATCTTTGTGTACAGCTTTGTTCATAACATGATTTTTTTTCTTTCCAGCATTTAACAATAGTTTCTTGATTCTGCAAGGCTTTCTTTCACCTCTGCCTTACTTTTCACAATCTGTGTTGCTGTTTTGTTTGGACTCGTATTTCAAAACCTCTTGGAACGTGCTTGCTTTGAAGTATATATGATGCATAATATGGGAAACCTTGCAATCTGAGCACTGTGTGAGTATGAGATCTGGACCTAATTAAGATAAAGAATCATTCAGCATTTCTTTCCGCATATTTTCTTACCTACTGTTACTGAACTCAGGTTTGGCTGCTCACTGCCCAAAAGCCAATAATCCAAAGGCAAATGTCAGCAGAAAAAAAAAGGTGCTTTAATTAGAAAAGCTGAGAATCTAAGGAGAAAGTGGACTCGTGTCCAGAGACCACCTCTGAAGATTCAGCATTTAAAGGGAAAATTGGGGGAGGAATCTCAGTGAATCTTTGAAACAGGAGGTTGGTCTCTGCATCATTCCGCATCGTGAGCAGACTGGCTGACTCTCTCTTCAGAAGTTATCTTGCCCCCATGATCTGCCTGCAGGATTGCTCAGGGGGCTGTTGGGAGTAGGGAGCTAGTCATTCTTTAACTGCTTAATTCCTCATTCTTTGTTCTTTTCATCTAGGAAAAGAATCAGCAGGTTAGACAAGGCATGGTGTGCATTCAGGAGAGCATAAGTCAGGAGTCAGTTTCAATTGCTTAGTGATCTCACTCCTGTAATTCTGTTCTTTCAAGGTTAGAGGGGGACAGAAAGGGTGAACAGGAAAGGAGCCAAAGAGCTGCTTTCAATTCTGTGGGATTTCTATGGGATTAGGGAAGGAAGTCCATCTTCTGTAACATCTTCATGCTGACGTAAGGCGCCATGTTCTCAGAGTCGAAGATGTTGACATGGGTCTGTGGCATTTCTTTGCTGACATTTTAGTTACCCACTCACATATACGGGTGGAGCAAGCTGCAAGTACTTTGATGCCCGCAGAGATACAGATTATCATGAGCAATAGGGTTAATCCATTCTCTTGAGGCCAGTTCTTGGAAGCGTTCTGACCATAGCTTCAGTCCTGCTCAAGACGGAGCAGCTTATGTCATGGCTACAGTCTGGGCATCATGCTTTTTTTCCTCCAGGGTCAGTTACAGTGTCTGTAAATGACTCAGGAGTGTGCATCAGACACTGAGTCTGTGGGTCTGTTGTCCTAATCATAACTGCTCAGTTTTGTACTTTGGGGGTGAGCGGGGACTGGGGGGACTCCAAGGTTCTGCTTGGTCCCACTACCATGGACCAGCGAAGGACGGAGTGGAGGCGCTGACTGCGGGGAGGTAAGGGATGGTGGAAGGTGTGTATAACATAGGCCAGAAAAGCTGTACAGTGTTAAAGCACTGAGCTGAATGTCGCAGACTTCAGACTTCAGTCGTTAATGCCCAAACAGCCACTGTGTAAACTGCAGCAGGCCTGGCTGCAGAAATGTGTTGTTTCCTGGGCTCCTTTTCCCATGTGTTTCTGGGAGTGGGGTGTTCTGACCTTTCCCACCCATCCACCCTGGGTTCCTGAGATGCACCGCCCTCGTCTGGAAGTCGTCTTTTGTCCCTCATGGGCAACTTCTTTCTCCCAGGATGGCTGTTTCTCTGCCTGGAAAGCTGCTCCTCCAAGCCAGGCACTCCGAGCCTGGCTGGGTCCAACCTCTACTATCTCGCAGTACTTACAGAAAACGCTGGTCAGGCAGGAATGACTCCAGCTCAGTGCTGGATGTGCCTACTCTCAGGCCGTGTAAGACGAGACTGGGTCCCTCACTGGGCGCTCAGTGCTTTGCCTTCTGCTGTGTTTGAGAGACCAGTTCATCTCCCCTCAATGAGACCGCCCTTCACCAGGTCACTCCCAGTTTGTGCCTCCCTCCCTCCCTCCCGCCCCACTGCCGTCAGCACGGCCAGGCTACGCAGAGGAAAACTAGTTTCCATCTCATCTCCCTTTCGCCCACTCACAGCTCAGCCTTCTAGTTAAATAAAATAAAATGATAAAACTACGAACATGTAAATTCATGGAGAAAGGAAGAAACCTCCTTAAAATATATCATTAGGCAAAATGATTGTCTCTTAGGTATTGAAAACCGTTTGCATAACCAAAAGGCTTATTAAATTTTCCTCTCTATCAAGGAAGCATTTTGCACTCAAATAGTTTGAAATGCAACCTGCAGAGAAATCAAGAAAAGCTGATGGTTTAAAAAGAAAAACACAAATGTATCCTACCATCAGTCCCCCATCTGTGGGTAGCCACTGTCAAAGTTGGAGTCCGTTCACTCACTGCTGGAAAATCCTGTTTCATATGTAGAGAGAACATAAATGTAAGAAGATTTACTGCAATTATTTTGTTATTACATATAGATGACTACTCACTGAGCACAGACTTAGTGTGTGACACTACTGTAAAGCCTCTGCCTATATGACATAAAGAGCCTTGAAGATGTGATATGAATTACTAGGCACTCATTATATATTTCCTGTAATTCTGTGTTCATTGAATTCAATTATCATTCGCTGCCTATTCATCTCACATCAGCCCATGCCGGATACTGTAGAAAATATGAAGACATTTATAACAAAGGTTCTCACTTTTCAGGAACCTACAATAATTAAATCATGGGTAAAAATGTGTGCATGAAAATTTGAGATGATTTGTAAGTAATATAGAAACAAATTGCAAGATAATGCATTGTAAGTGTGATAAGCAATTTAAACTTGGGATGGGGAACTAGTTAGCTTACCAAGGGATAGTAAGAATTGGCTTAGCCTTAAAAACGTAACGGCTTTTCAGTTGTGGTAGACTCTTCCTGAAATATGAAGGTATATATGAGCAAGTCTCAGAAAGAGCTAGACTAAATAAAAAGAAATATGCAAAACGAGAAGATGCGGCCAGTTGAAGGGCACTTTTGCGTGTCAGACTGAGCCGTTGAGGTTAAGTTCAAGAGGCAGCATTGAAGTGCTTGCCCCAGAGAGTGAGGCACATACAGTGCATGTGTGATGGATTGCTTTTAATTGATGAAATCAGATTTTAATGAGGAAGTCTGGAAAATATTTTAATGATGGGAGAACTTGGGAGCAAATGAACGTCAAAGATTCACGCAGGCCTTGGACCAGAAGCAAATTGGAGTCAGCTTTGAAAACCATTAAGAAGCTGCTGATGGAAAGTGAAGGACTTGTGTTCAGTTTTTTTTTTATATTCCTATTTTTTGTTGAGGTGTAGTCAATTTGCAATGTTAGTTTCATGTGTACAGCAAAGCCATTCAGTTGTACATATACATACATACATATATTTTTTTCAGATTTCCATTACAGCTCATTATAAGAAGTTGAATATAGTCCCTTGTGCTATACAGTAGGTCCTTGTTGTTCATCTGTTTTATACATAGTAGTGTGTATCTGTTAGTCCCCAGCTCCTAATTAATAGAGATGGTGTTGGAGGCAGGGCACATGGAACAGGTATCTGTGGGAGGTGTTAATGGCCTGAGGCTGATGAGATGACAACAGGTCGTCAGCATTTTCATTAGAAACAAGTCGAGTTGCTGGGGAAAAGGTACCACCCTAGGCAATAAGAATAGAGTGAGACATCAGACACCCTCCCCGACTTACAGGGAGAACAGGATTCAAACACAAACATACCGGTGACAAGGTCAGGCCTCACCTGCCAGGAAATTGTCAAATTTGGGCACATGTTCAACAAAGGAGAGTGATTAGAAAAACCCTTTGAACAGAATTGGACTTGAGCTGGGCCTTTCTGGAGGAGTAGGAGAGAAAATGGAAAAAGAGATGAGAGGAAATGACCTGAGTCTTCACAGAGTTTGCACGTGGATAACAACGAGGATTTGCAGGGGACTGGTGGGCATCAGATCAGCAAAGTAGGCAGAGCATCATTTGGAACTCATCTTTCCAGCAACGGATGCCTACGGAAGAGTTTTGAATATACGCTGATGCAAAACCTTTTGTTTGGGGGCGTTATCATTAAGGATGCATTATTTGATCTGAGGATAGAAACTGAAGGCTAGCAGAGCAGGTGCTGCTTGATTATAACAGTCCAGGTGAACTTCTTTGTAGAGAGGGGAGGAGACAGCTGGCCCTCTGTATCTGTGGGTCCTGTTTCTGTGGATATGGAGGACCACCTGTACCGCTTCGTTTTACATCAGGATCTTGGTATCCGTGGAAGGTCTGGGAACCAATCCTCCAAAGATTCCAAGGGACAACTGTAATGGAGAAACAAAGACCAGGACCAATGGAGAGCCACTGTAGGGAATAATCTCAGTAACTGACTGGAAGGAAGAGAGTGAAAGTAAAGAAAAATCATACTTCCTAATCTGGTGCGTTTTTAAGGTGATGTGTCAGGAAAGCAGGCTGGTGCTGGTTGGAGGGGCTGGAGCACCCCTAAGACAACACGACAAATCTGGGTTTGAGGTCTTGGAAGACCGCCACGTTGGAAATTTTTGCCAGACTGTCAGAGATGCCATTTTTGAAAGCACAAGGTTATTTTAAAAATGAGATTTCTCAATTAAATCACTTTAAATAGAAGGACTTAAGGATCCCAAGAAGGCATATTATTTGAGGTCACAGCTGGAAACCTGAAGTGTGAGTTCTGTAAAAGAGCAGGTCCCTCTGGGAAGAGCGGAGTGTCACCTTGTGATGTGGGTCACTGACTTCGGAAGCAAGATTTACTTTTCTCTGGAAGTCAGAGATGAAAACTGAGGATAAAACAGGCTGCTTTCAAGTGCAGAGCACCTTTGATCTTCATGTTAATCATGAGGGAGGCAGGACAGATTGTGTTGACCCATGTTGGATTAGGAAAGGCGGACTTTTGTTCCTCTCTGAACACCTTGCTTTCCTGCCAGCCCTCTGGCTAGCGGAAGAGAATCAAGACACAGAAGGCAGGGGTTAGGGAGAACCTCCACTTGAGAAGTTGCAGACATGAACGATGCATAGAGCTGAGGGCTGAGCAGCGTTCCTGAATGAAAGGGCTGGGGTCTGGGAGAGAGATATGGGTGACATCACAATCCATGACAGCCAGACAGACAGGTATTGAAGGTGTGAGAGGAAAAAAGGAGATAAGTCCACCTGACAGTGTCAAACAGAGAGTCCCGAGATCATGGGCCATGTGTGTCCGTCCGTAGGAGTTTGGATGTGCAGGGTGATGTGCTTGTGGTCCAGCAGCTCCGTGAGCTCATTTGCATCTGACACGAGCCAGTGCGAGCATATCCGGTTTGGAGGCACCAGTGAGGGTGGAGCTAAGGGTCCTACAGAGGCTCCAGGAGTGGACAGCAGGGTCAAGCACATTATGAGGGTGGAGATTATCTCTCCTCCAGGTCACTGTTGGTATGATTATGTTTAAGGATGTAAAGGAAGGAGCAAGGAAAATAAGACAGCAAACATGCTGCCATTGGTGACGTCACCATGAAAGGCCACCTCAGGGAGGTGGGGGCCAGTGTCTGGGCAGCTTTGGCCTGATGGAGAGGGATGTGGTGTCTCTATTTTTTTTGACCTTGGAGGGAAGGATGAGCAACAGTAGGGATGCTGATGAACGTGGAGGGCAACTCCAAGAGTGAACTCATGGTAGATTCCATGGTCCTTCATGGTTTTTCTTGGAGAATTAGGTAGCAAGGTCGCCTGCCAAGGATGAGGCTGATGTAGACTTGAAATAAGAAGGACATGTTAGTAGCGAGCCCCGCGGGAACCCCGTGGGCTCAGTGGAAGATGAGTCAAGATGGTGGGGGTTTGACGGGAACAGAGGTCAGCCCAGGGGAAGTTGAGCACTCAGGATCAGAAGGAAGGAGGGGAGAAACCACAAGAGGGGAAAAAGAGTCAAAATATGTATGATGAGAGCAGGAGCTGAAAGCTTTGGTCACCCAGAAGTGGGTGAGTCGCAGACCCAGGAGAAATATTTTTCTGAAGGATTTACTGAGGGCGTTTGCTCTGCAGCACTGCACCGAAAATTTCCATTTTCCCGATCAATGGTGTCTTGTTCTGTGTTAACCTCCTGCTGTGGATCTAGTCCTTTTGTTTATATTTCCACTAAAATAAAATAATTTGCAAAAATAAGCCCTTTCAAAGAAGGTAATACTCAGGTGGTGGCAGAAGCCCTCTTTTTCCTGGCCCGGTTTTAGAAAGAGCTTTTAGAAAACGTTGATCTATGTGTCCTTGTTGCTGGGCACGCTGGCCTGCCAGCGCCCCCTTCACCTGGTGGCTAACTCGACTCTGGAAAATCTCTCCAGGTCAAATTAAGGGTAGAGGACAGAGAAGTCCTGCCTCAGGAGATGGCTGTATATAACTTCCCATTTAAATGCCACCCCTGAAAAAATTGCCCTGGTGTAATTTAAAGCATTTGGTTAAGGAAAGAGTTACTTCGTAATTAAATAACACTGTTTCCTTCCTATCTACCCCATGGGTATGAGAGTTAAGAACTACAATGATTTAATAAGATAATATTTCAAGAGCATACAAAGCACTTTCAAGCCAAGTGGGACGAGCATGCGCAGAGTCGAGGCGGAATGCTGGGTTCCTGGAAGCTGGAGGTTGCCGAGATGCAAACACAGAGCAGAGAAGCAATGCAGAAGCTCCGTGTTTTTAGCAAATCTATTTGATGGGATGGCGGTGGGTTATTGTCCTGTCGTGCAATGCAGGTGTTCACTTCCCCCCAGGCCATTTTCAATACTAAAAAAAAATCTCTCTAGATCTTCATGGGCCACCTGCCCTACCCGGGGACCAGATGGGAGCTCAGGGCTGTTTTGTGTCTCAGGCAGCTTCTACTGTTGGAGGAAGTTGCCACAAGGAGCAGTGACTGCTTACTCCCATAGCATCCCTTGCCTTTTTCTTTTCTTTCCTTTTTTTGTATTCTAAAAGTTGCAGACACACTGCTTCTGCGCAAAACACGTTTTTACGTTCAGGATGATCATTGTTTGGGTGCAGTGTGTTTCTTGCAATGTGATAATGGACACTGAATCACGCAACATGTGGCTTCGTTTGTGAGCCATCACGGAGCCTTCATCCCAGCTCAGTGCTGCCACAGCTCCATGGCCACGTCCCTGACTCTCCTTTCCCCAGAAGGGCTGCCACCCATCTTCTGCCTCTTCCCACGCCTTCTCATCCTTATCTCCACACTCCCGGATTCCTGCTTCTCTGAGCTGTTAGGAACTCAGCCATAAAAAAGAATAAAATAAAGCCATTTGCAGCAACATGGATGGACCTGGAGATTATCATACTAAGTGAAGTAAGCCAGACAGAGAAAAAAAAATAGCATATGATATCACTCACATGTGGAATCTAAAAAAAAAAAAAGAAAGAAAGAAGAAAAGAACACTATGAACTCATCTACAAAATAGAAACAGACTTGCAGACATAGAAAACAAACTTGTGGTTGGGGGCAAGGGGGTGGGAAGGGATAAACTGGGAGGTGGAGATTTGCAGATACTGACTACTATATATAAAATAGATAAACAACAAGTTTCTATTGTACAGCACAGGGAACGATATTCAATACCTTGTAGTAACCTGTAATGAAAATGAATATATGCATGTATATGTATGACTGAAATAGGCTGTACACCAGAAATGGATGCAACATTGTAAACTAACTATACTTCAATTTAAAAAAAAATGAAGGAAAAAAAGGAAATGAACAGCAGCTTGTTGAGAATGCCTTCACCTTCCCTCCCAGTTGGTCACAGATTTCTCTGTAGTCATCCCTCCCTTCCTGTTCTTTCTCAGGAGTGCACAACCCCTTTCAGAGCAAAATCTCCCTTAAGCCAGGACCCTGTGCTGAATGTCAGGGCTGTTTCTCCACCAGCCCAGCTGTGTGAGCATTCTCTCTCCTGACTTCCCCATTGCTGGGTTTTGTTCACCTTCCTCCACTTTATCTGGACCCTCCATCTGCCTGTACTTTGGGGGGGGGGGAGGAAAGATAGATCTCACTCTTGGGTGCTGCCTTGTTGCTAAGCAGAACCCCTAAAATTAGTGCTTAAATCTTGGCAATTTCCTTGTCTCCACCCAACTGGCCTGACTAATTCCTCGTCTGAGATTACCTGACCTCGTCCCCTCTACCTGACCGTAGATTTGAAAATAAAATGCCTATAGCCTCTAGAGTTGAGGCTTTGGCCAGCTAATCTCCCAGGGCTGTTAATCACACAGTTTCATTTCTCCAGGCTCTGCCCTTTCTTTCCCCCATATGCTCCTGAAACTTCCTTGTCGCCTCTTACAGCTCTTTTTCTGCAAGCCCTCAAGATGCTTGAGAGTTTCCTATCGTAATAAGCCAAACAAAACGTTTTAAAATAACCTTCTTTTAATCTTGCTTTCCTCCCTCAAAATAACAACCTATGTCTCTTTACTTCCCTGAAAACTGCTTGAAACTTACCACCACCATTTTAGTCACTTACAGTCTGGCTTCCAGAGTTACCACTTATGTTCTCCACCATTACTGCTGACCTCCAAAAGTACTGATTTTAGTATTTGATTACAGTATTTATACTACTCGTTGCTTGACTGTTACTTGCAGCTTTGACCATAAACTTGTTACGTCTTCTTGGTTTTTAGAACATGTGTCCTTTTTCCTGTCATTAATGAGAAGCACTCTGGAGAAACTCAAAATGTGGGCTGTGGAGCCTTACAGACCCACGTTTCCATTCTGGCTTCTGATGATGATATGTATGTGACCCTAGGAGAGAGATTTAACTCTTCTAAGGCTCACTTATTCATCTATAGAAGATAATGGTCCTCACAGATTTGCTATTAAGATTAGAGGTAATGGATATTAACTTTTAGCAAGTTCTTGATGCATATGAAGAACTCAGTAAGTGGTCCCAGCCTCACAGATTCCTAACATCACTACGTCCCCCTATCACCATCACCACCATCACCCCAGTAACATTGCCATCACCATCACCATTATCACCATCACCATTACCATCATCACCATCATCATCACCATCATCCCAGCATCACTGCCCACCACCATCATCATCATCAGCACATTCATCCCAGAGTCATTGCCATCGCCATCACCATGGTCACCATCATCATCACCATCAGCCTTATCAGCGCCTTAACTATTGGAGCACCAGGTTTCTCTCCAGTGATGTGTTCACTCGTTATCCCTTGCTTGCTGATAGGCCTCCAGTAACAGTAACACAACTATAACAAACACAGCATTGAAAAACAGAGTGTCACTGTGTCGCTTTTGTTGTAAAAAAACTTCCAGTTGCCACCCATTTCCTCATAATGTCATTTATGTCATCTATGATTTTGTCTCACAGTATACTCCTTTATACATCTCATTTTTAAGCCACAGGGTTTCACAAATTTCCTGCACCTTGGTGTTTGTTGTTTATCGGCCATAAATGTTATTTACTCATGCTTCCTGACACCAACAGTCCAGCTGAATTATCGTCTCCTTCTTAAAGCAAATTTTACAGCCCCCAGTTGGAAATGAATGATTAAATAGTCCTCCCGTTAAATGTATTCAGAACTTCTTACAGCTTTAGGATATATCTGTTCTTAAGCGTGTAGTTTATCAAGTTACTTACATGTCTGTTGACCGCCCCTCTCCTAATCCTAAAAGCTGCTTAGAGTAACTGCATTGTTTCATTCATTTTTGATTTATAAGCAGCTTTGTACCTCAAATGGGTGATTTCTGGGACTGAGAGTTTTACACATGCATGCCTGCAAACACGCATAATTTCAAAGGTAACTAAATATAGTAGGTGCCCAGAATATGAAGTCCTGGATGCATAAACTCTTGTGGGCTTGAAAAATCAAAAAGATTATCATATTGGAAGAGGCCATCCATGATAAATTATAATGAAACAAGCAATCTGCCTTGATAGTTTCTTTACCTACTGAGAATATAATAGACACTGAATTCCAGAAGATCTGGGTAACTTAGATATATTTTTAATAGATTGTGGCCTGTTTATTATTATTATTATTATTAATTTAGTGTGCATGGCTATACAATAAACAGCATTTAGTCTTCCATATATTTGAGGCAAAATTAAAAGAAAATATAATCAACATATTCCAAAATATTTAAATTAATTTGTTATTCATTTATGAGTTAAAAAAAAGATTTATATAGTACTCTGACCTTTTGAGTTCTTTTATTCAGTTCTTAAAAGATAATTCACATTTCCTCACCTAACAAAATGTGAGCGTCTCGTTAACTGTCTATCTAGACCAATCCTTTTTTTTTCAGTTGTTTATATTAATTCCAATCCTAGCCTCTTTTTATTTTTAGTACAGGCGCTGTGGGTGAAATATTTGGCCGATGCTCCCCTTAACTCCAGAACTACTTTTACATTTGCATTCTGATAGGGCCTAATTTTATATAAAATGTTGCTCATGAAGTCTTTAGATCAAATTGAATTCTTTTGTGTACAAGATATTTCCAACATATACATCCAAAATTTCTTCAACTCAAATATGACTTAAATATAGATTATTTCTGGTGTTAATGAACATTTTCTTAATGTGAAAAAAATAACTCTCCTCTCCAGAAAATCCAAAGAAAATAGGTCAATTGAGATGTTAAAAAAAAATTGAGGGCTATAGTTGAAGAAAGTGGATTTTAATAGCACAAATTATTTCATTACATTATCATATGTTATAAAATTTAACTGAAGACAATCTCATGAATTTTTGTTCTTTAACTAAAATAATGACTTAACTGAAATTATTTTTTTTTAACTTCAGTTTGGGTACTATACTATATATACTGTTAATTTTTCCTTCTAGTCAATGTGTTTTTAACTTGGAAAATTTTATTTAATCATGTAATTTTCCGGTTAGGTCCATTATTTTCTATTAAATCTAGATTAAAAGCAGAAGATGTAAGCAGAAGCAAGCTATTCAGATATACTGAACAGCATTTCATAATAAAAAGTCTTTCATTACTTACACGTGATGTTAGCTCCTTCTGCCATCAAAGTTGAAGGGAAAAATTAGATATTTCAGTGTTTTTTGAGAATGGTTGTCATACTGTCACACACACATGCACACGCACGCACACGTACACACACACACACACACACACACACATATCTCAAGGACCTTTCTCCCCTTGGGATGGTTGTCAGTATGTTTTAGTAATGGAGACTAAATTCCTAGTAGTTAATTGGGTAAGTCTTTTCCTAACAAACAAGCTGAAATTCATTAAAAACTAATCAGGAATGTATAGCAGGTTAATTTTCCGTATTCAGCCTTGTTAAAATGAGATAACTAATTCATAAAGTATCAAAAGATTGCTTTGGATAAAACTCCATAAAGTGACACTACCAAGTTTTGGTTCCTAAAAAAATAATAGAAACTATGAAAGCAAGTCAAGGTGAAAATTCAAGTCCAGTGCATCTTGCTTTTGGTCAAGAGGAAAACTGCAAACATCTTGTGCTCTCATGCAGGTGGACCATGGCCCTTTTAGCATTCTAGCTAGAGAAAACTGTGCCATTTGCAGGATAGATTTCCCCCCAGCAGCAGGTAACTGGATATGAATTCTAGCTAGGTTTGGTATCCGATGGCTGCGCCTGCCAGAGGATTCTGTAATAGCAGCGTGTCCAGTTTTCTGAATAAATTCATCAGTGGCAGCTTAGATACATGGCATATAGTGGAAACCAAGGGAAAATATTCTAATACAGTTTTTTTTCTTTTTGCCAAACTTATAATTTCTAAAATACATTAGCATCCCTTTGAATCTTTCCTTCAGGCTAAAGAGCTTGGGTTATTTCCACGTTGCTGAAAAAAAAGTCAATTCCGTTGTTCATGTTTCCTGCAACCTCCTCATGTGGGTGTCTCACGCCTCCTTGGTGGTCATAAGGGACAGGACAGCTGCTCTGGGCAGTCAACAGCCGTGTGATCCCTGTGGTCCAGCTCAGCTCCATGCCCTGGCAAGGCAGGCAGCCTCCCACCTCCCAGTCTCCAGGTGAGAGGCAGGAGGGAGAGATGGAGAGATAAGACGTAGGTAGGCAGTGCTGTAAATATTGTCAAATAAGCGTGCTTTTATTTGTCTGTGTACAAATGCCCTAAACCTCCTTATTTGGTCCTGTCTTTTGACTCAGCCGGGTTTTAGTTGGTACCTTCTGTGGGCAGTCCCTGTCAGGCCCAGTTAGTCTCTGGCGTTGGCTCCCTTGGGCCTAAATCAGGCTCTCCATCCACTGGTGCACCTTACAATAAATCCACACAGCCCAGGTGGTATCTAGTGTCCTTGGCAGCCCCTTTCTGTACCTGTGTGGGCCTGGTTTGGTTTTCTTCAAGGTGTACACAGTGTTACTTTGCTGCTATGACCCATGTTGTGTACGATCCAGCCAAGGATTTTCTGTTTTATCATATGTCTATATGTGTGTGTATATATATATATATGTATATGTTTGTCTGCAGATCTATATGTATATGTAGTTGATGTTACATTGGCCTGTTTTTTAGGTTCTGCTTTTTAGGGGGCACAGACTTGCTTTTCTTCAGATTCAGTCCAAATTTTTCTCCCCACTAAGGACCATATTTTATTCTTTTTTTGTATTACAATGTCTAACACTGTACTTATTTACCAATATCATACCATCATACTAATTAGCATATCTTATTTTAAAATCGGTATGTCTTAGTATCAATATCGTATTATAATTTAATTGTCAAATTTTTTTTCTCTTGCAGTGGTGAATAATATAATAGTGTCCTGATATCAAGGGTGGTTTAGATTCAGGGAAATACAGTAATAAATCTCTGGAGTCACAAATGGAGCATCCATTCTTCTAAACATTTTTTTTTCTTCTCAGCATCTTTTAATGCATTTTAATTGGTGGCTGTCTCTCTTTTTTTTTTTAATTGAATATAGTTGGTTTACAAATGCTGCTGTATTTTACTGCAGATTTTTTCCTTACCGTTATACTTGCCTATCTTCCAAAATAATAATTAAAAAAACAGAAATGTGCTTATGAGGCCAATTAGATAATATGTAGGTCAAGTTTGTGGTTACCTGAGAAGTACTGAATATAAACATTTTACTACCTACTGCTGCTTTTATTTAAGAATGATAGGTTTTCATTCTTATTCATTTAATGACTTAAGCCAGAACACCACACTTAAAGTGTAAAATGACCTCCTAGTAAATATATACATAGATTTAAATATCGTAGAGATACACCATGTCCCTGGCTGGTCAAACACAGTAATGTACAAATATCGCTGTTTTCCAACCTGCTCCCCAGGTTCAGTGCAGCCTTTTAGCGTTGCCCTCTTCCCCCGTCTCCCCCTTCATTTTTCTCCTCAACCTTCTCTTTTCTTTTTCCTCCTCCTCTTTTTCCTCTTTCTTTTCCTATTCACTTTTTAAGAGCTTGTAGGAGTGATCCTGGAGTTTACATGGAAGAGTAAACAGGTGAGAAATAACATGTTTTGTTGAAAAAAAAAAGTGAGTAATAATGAGCAGCTTGATCTAAGTGCTAAACCTTCCTGTGAACTCACAATAGTGACATGAAATAGTGACATGAAATAGTGAAGTAGTGACATGTACAGATGGAGCATAAAAATAAGGCAAAATAAATCTACCCCCTTCAAAGATCAAGTGTGAATAATGTATAGTGAGTAATAGGTTTCACCCAAAAAATGGATGAATCAAAGAATTGTTCAATAAGCAGGACTGGTAAATAAATTATTTGTAAAGTAGAAAAAAGTGGAAAAGGAAAGACTGCATTCTAAACTTTCACCTAAACATGAAAACAGTGAAATAAGTCATAGACCTATTTGTATAAGTTTTAAATGCTATATTATGCTTAGAGTTAAATAATATTATGATTGCTGATAAATAAAATCATCAGAGGATTAGACTTATGGATATAAATAATAAAATAAGAATTAAAATAATGATAATAATAATAATAGCACCTTTCATTTTCTGAAAATTTACATTGTGTCAGGAACTCCATTTGCTCTTCTTTTTCTAGTTCTTTTCGGTGGTAGGTTAGGTTGTTCATTTGAGATTGTGCTTGTTTTTTGCGGAAGTCCTGTATTGCTATGAACTTCCCTCTTAGGACTGCTTTTCCTGCATCCCATAGATTTTTGTGTGGTTGTGTTTTTATTGTCATTTGTCTCAAGGTATTTTTTAATTTTCTCTTTGATTTCATTGTTGACCCTTTTTTTTTTATTTTTACTAACATATTGTTTAGTCTCAATGTAGCTGTTTTTTATTGTTTTTCTTCCTCTGGTTGATTTCTAGTTTCGTACCATTATGGTCAGAAAAGATGCTTGAAATAAGTGGTTTACTTACAATATCACATTTACTCTTCTGTGACGCTCACATTATAATCTCTGTAATCTTCAGGAGAGGGATGTAGGACTTAGACTTCAAGTAACTCAATAAATTCTGTCATAATTTAAACTTTAGGCTGGCCTTTTATATTTATTTAAAATAGTCCTGTATGTAGTTATATAGGTTGTTTTACTTTATTAATAACACTGAGGTGAGCTTTAGGATGTACACACACACATGTTAAAGAGAGAAATCTACTTCTAACTGTTGTGTTTTAATGATTCAGAAGAATGGACCACTCACTGCATTCATTTATGTCATATTGGTAGACATTTATATTGCTTGCTGATTTTCCCTATTCCGTATGAACATTTTCATGTACCCACATTTTTGCACATATTGAAAGGTTTCTTCTAGTAAAATTACTGAATGATAGGGGATGCACATTTTACATGCTAACTAGTTGTTATCAGAAGCAATAGAAGGTATTCAACTCTTATTTCTGATTTTAATGGAAATGCATCTGAGGATTGATCTTTAAGGATTATTTCACGTTATTTGCTTGTTTTTGAAACAAGAGTTATTTTTCCTTAATTGAGGAAATTGTTTCTATTCCTTTTTTTAAATAATATTTTAGACATGAACAAGCTTTCTAAAATTTTTGTGCAATTGTTCTCTCGTATGATTCTTACAATCAATATTTAAAGTTCTTGCAAAAGCCTACTTGCAAAAAAATCTTCTAGTTCTATTGACTAGAGTTCTGGAGTAAGTAAAAGATAGAACATGCCAGATTTTTAGAGAAAGTCAAGACTTAGAAAAAAGAGATAAAGAATATGGTGACTGAGCTGTAACATCAGAGGGTACCAAACAGATTATGGCTGTTATTCAAAATGAAGATGAAAAGAATAAAGAAGTGTATGTGAATCATGTCAGAGCTAGAACCAGAAATAAAAATAAGGTTACTCATAGGACCCAAAGTTGCAATACTGGAAAATGTAACTGGAATCTTGCATCCTTTCTCAATGAAGATGTAAGAGGCAAGATGGTGGAGATGGTGTCCCTTTAAAAATGTCCTTTAGAGTTATGGCCCGTTTCTTGCTTTAATAATGTTATCCTTGCATTAGGAAAAAATGTTCTCCAAATAATTCCTGATAGGATTTGGATTAGCATTGAATTCATTGATTATTTCATCTTTGAATATTTCAACATGTTGCACTGCCTCGTTTATTCATGCCTTCATTCATGTTCTTCTCTAAAAATGTATAATTTTATTTGCAGAATGTTTCACATTTTGGTAAACTTTGCTCTGTTACATTTTATAAAATTTTACTACTCAACTTTCCTCTACTAAAATTTTTGTTTGATTACTTTTGGTTTAATGGAAGGTCATTGCATTTAGCATGTTGATCTGATACCCAGCAACTTTTTGAACTTTTTTATTAATTCTAAGAGGTTGTCTATAGATTCTGTGGGTTCATACTAAGATCAGAAATATCTGTTTTCTGCAGAATATGTCAGTTTTGACTCTGCTTTATGTTTCTTCCAACCTTTCTTTACTTTCACTAGAAGTGATAGGTTCTTGTGCTGTGATTCGTACGGTGTGCTTATAAAGTGACACCAATCAAAGATACGTACTTCAGACTGGTGTGTTTGAGGAAGAGGGGGAGCTGTTTTTCATAGATTAAGGAAGTAACTTTTACTTCTGGTTTTTTTATAATACTTTTAAATATTCATAAATATTCACAAATAGTCATGAAGGGACATTAAGCTTTATCACAGATATTTTCTGCATCTGTTAACACTGAGCATACTGTCTGCCCTTTATGTGATGAAATTACATTGGTAGATTTTCTAAATGTGGACTATCATTGAAAAAAAACCCTTCTTATCTATGATATACAAATATTTTAAATATACCAGTGGAACAGAAGGTTGGGGTAATTATGCCCCATAGTTCACAGCGTGTTATCATTATCAGTCCCTGCAGGGCTCTCGTCTTATTTAATTCATCTTTATTTATAAATTTGACAGGCTTGTAATTTTCTTTACATGTGATGCCTTATATAGTTCTAAGATCAAGTTTATACTAGTTTCAAAAAATTGGATAATTTTGGATTTTTTCCTGTACTATGAAACAGTATGTATAAGGATTATATGTTAGTTGAAATTTTGAAAGAAATCCTTGCAAATGCTCCTAGACTAGGCACCTATTTTTATTCTTTGGTCAATTCTGACAATTTGTATACTTCTAAATATTTTACGGATTTCTAGAAACATATTGTTTCATTTAGGTTTTCCAATTTAGTGACACATTTTAATGATACATATATTTTAAAATGACAAATTTATATCTAGGTATTCCATTTTACCTATTTTTATATTATGTGAGCTTTTATTTCATTTTTGTTTAGTTTTGAGTTCTTTCTCAAAAAATAGGAAATTATTTTTATTCACTATATCGTTTTTTATCCTTAGTTTCTGCTTTATTTACTTTTTCTCTCAATTGTTTCTCTTCTTTATATTTCTATGTTAATTCTGTTTTTCTTTTTATTGCTTATTCCAGTGAATGTTCAGATTATTTTCAACTTTTTAAATGTTTTCTATTAAATGAGTTGTTGGCTAAACATTTTCCTGAAGGTACTATAACTGGCTGCTTCCTATGTGGTATGAACTTTTTTAAAGATCATACACGTATTGATGGTTGTTTTACAAAGCCTATGTCAGTTTATACACACAGCAGCTCTACATATGAAAGTGTGTGGTCTTTGGCACTACATCATTTCTAGGTCTAGAATTATAGATCTTATAGAGTATTTGCAATTTAATGATCAAATATATTGTGTTTGTTTTAATACAAGTACCAAGACATCTTAGAATAAAGCCATTTTGAATTTCATTTTGTATTTACTTGATTTGTATTCTCTTGATTGTTTTATTTATTTTTGAAATTTTTTATTGAAGAATAGTCAGTTTACAATGTTGTGTTAATTTCTGGTATACAACATAGAGGTTTAGTTATATATATATATCTTCCTTTTCTTTTGATATTTTTAATAAATGATTTCCTTACAGACTTTTGTTAATAAGTGCAGGAAATGATCCCAATCAGTAGTCACTTTAAAAATATTTTTTATTGCTTGTCCAACTCCTCTTTACATACTTAATAGTTACTAGTTCCACTTAAACAATCTCCAGAAGAGATATGTCCATAGAGAATTAATTATGGAAAAAAAAAAGTTACAGCTTATGCATGATGCATTTATACCTGTTTGCATCATACCTGTTAACGATGAGTATTCAAATTAGTTACTAATGTGGAAGATCGAGTCAATGAAATCTGTTGAAGGAACAATAATTCATTCATAATGCATTGGTATATGATCCATCGTTCCCAAGATAAATTGTACCAACACTACCTTCTCTGGGTTCCTCCTATCCATTTTGACTACATGGTCATATTTTCAAATGCCCAGGGAAGTAAATTTTCTATATATTGTGTATACTCTCTATAAGTCTAGATTCACTTTAAAATAAAAGTGCTTTTTTAAAGGTTATTTATTTTGGGGTCCTTAATTGTATGTTTCTAGAGGCATAAGTTATTTGTTTTAGTGTCTACACATCATTGATGTAGAAATAGTCAGAGTATGTTGGCCCACTTTTTAAGTTTTAGAAATTAGAATAAATAACATCACGATTCTGATTTAGCTCCCATTTGGCAAGCTGCAGTTTAATTAAAAGATTCCAGGGGCAAAGTTGTACATAATCTCTCCCTTTAAAATAACAGCATAGTAGAACTCTTTGCTGAAAAATTTGACATTCTTTAAATTAAAAATTTTAAACTTAAGTATTTATACCATCAACATATATGATCAAATGTCTTGACTGTTATATTTTATATGTCGATATAGTCTAGGTGTTGACAATAAAGGAAAGGAAATAAAATTGTAAAGTATTAGTAAATATAGCAGTTGCATCATGAAGCGTACGTGGGGAGAAAAAGTCTTTTTCTACCCTCCTGAGGTCCTTTGTCTGGTCTAATCATCAGATTAGCATTAGATGGGTTAACAGGAGAAAAACAAATTTAATTTTGTGTGTAAAATTTACATGTAAATATGTATGTAAATTTGTATGCATGTAAATTTGTGTTTCATTTAATTAAGTATAGAGGCTCAATAAGTATGAGAAGTAAGAAGTGATCAAAGCAGGCTGTTTATATAGCTTTTTAGGCAAAGAATCAAGTATTTGCAAAGATTTGACCAAATAAGAGGGGTTTCGCTTGGAGTAGCAAATTAATGAAGCAGTAACAAAGTTTGTTTATACAGTTTTCTCCGCCTCTAATTCCCTGTCTCTGGTGATGAGGATGCCCTCCCTCCTCCTGGCAAGGGGAAGATACCTTCCCATGGGAGCTTTGTTTCCTGCTTTCATGGGTGCAGAGGAGGGCCAGAGTGCTCTCTTTGTACTGGCTGTCTCTCCGGTAACTTTAATTCAGAATAATCACTGTGCCACCTTGCCATATTTTGGGGCAGCCTGCCCTGAGCCACATCACTGGTAATATTGAAAAAGAGAATCTATATTAAAATACCACGCTTGTTATATTTTAGAATCTCTTCCTCACACTAAAATCCCTTTTCCAGAGATATAACTGAATTGATTCTACAGTACAGGCCAACCTCATTTTACTGCACTTCTCAGATAATGCGTTTTTCACAAATTGAAGGTTCTTAGTAACCCTACCCCAAGCCAGTCTGGTGGCACCTTTTTTCCATTCGTATTTGTCACTTTGTAGATTTGTTACATACTGGTAATTCCCACAATATTTCAGACTTCTTCGTGATTATTGTTACGGTGATCTGTGGTCAGCGATCTTTTTGTTGTTGTTGTAATACCTTAAATAATAGACTTTAATACACCATGGAATTACTTGTAAGAAAATAATGGTCAGATCTTTTTCCAACCCCAGCCCCCTCCCCTCACTCATGTGAGCACATCTGCCCACTCTGAAATTTTTAGTCTCATATCTTTAAAAAAAACAATGTTTTTTAATTCTTATTTTTTACGTGTGAGATAAAAGGGAAGGGGGCAGGGCACAACCACTGAGGGGATGACACAGCACTGAGGACAGGACAAACTGGTTAGAACCAAGATGGCAGAAGGCTGGGCTTCCAGTAGACCTTGAGCCCCATGGTGCACCCACAGGCGCCATGACAGATCCCAGGCTGCCCATAAAAGACCCAAAAGTGAGCAGGGGCCCAATTCCTGGAAATTCCAGCCCCTTCCCCAAAGTAATTAGAATAATCCTCCTCCTCACTAGCATATGCAATTACCCAGCCCATAGAAACTAACCACCCCCACACCTGGTGGTGGCTCTCTCTCTTGCCTTCTGAGACAGCCCACACTCCGTCTATGGAGTGTGTAACTACTTTTACTTTAAACCAAACACCCCACACCTCTCAGTCTCTCTCCCTGTCACCCTTTTGAGATGGCCCACAATCTGCCTATGGAGTATGTATTTCCTGAGCTCTTTTCCATTCTGAGTGAGACAGACCTCACTCTGTCTATGGAGTGTGTATCTCTCTAAATGAACTTGCTTTTGCTTTACTATGCCTTGCTCTTAAGTTCTTTCCTGTGCTAGGCAAAAGCCTCTTCTCCGACAACAAGCGTAGCAGATTTACAATGTTAGTTTCATGTGTACAGCAAAGCAATTCAGTTATACATATACATACATATATTTTTTCAGATTCTCTTCCATTACAGCTCATTACAAGAAACTGAATATAATTCCCTGTGCTATAGAGCAGGTCCTTGTTGTTCATCTATTTTATATATAGGGATGTGTATCTATTAATCCAAAACTACTAATCTACCCCTCCCTGCCTTTCTCCCCTGGTAACCACAGTTTGTTTTCCATATCTATGAGTCTATTTCTGGTTTGTGAATTATTTTTAATGTTATGGTTATAATTGTTTTGGCGCACCAGGAACTGTGCCTGTATAAGTTGGTGAACTTAATTCTTAAGTGTTTTGTGTGTTCTGACTGCTCTACCCACCAGCTGTTCACTCTCCCTCTCCTCGGGATGGACACAGCAATATTGCTTCAGGACAAGTCATAAACCTACAATGAGACACGGCAGTATTGGTATTAGGACAGTTAATAACCTTACAATGATCTCTAAGTGTTCAAGTGAAAGGAATAGTCATATCTCTCAATTGAAATCAAAAGCTAGAAATGATTAAGCTCAGTGAGGAAGGCATGTCCAAAGACAAGATAAACCAACAGCTGGACATCTTGTGCCAGTTAGCCACATTGTGAATGTAAAGGAAAAATCCTGGAGGAAGATTGAAAGTGCTACTCCAGTGAACACAGGAATTATGAGAAAGCAAAATAACCTTATTGCTGAGATGGAGAAAGTTTTAGGGTCTGGAGAGAAGATCAAACCAGCCATAATATTCCCTTCCACGAAAGCCTAATCCAGAGCCAGCCCCTATCTCTCTCCAATTCCATGAAGACTGAGAGAGGTGAGGAAGCTGCAGAATAGTTTCAAGCCAGCAGAGGTTGGTTCAGGAAGTTTAAGGAAAGAAGTCACCTCCATAAAATAAGAGTGCCAGATGAAGCAGCAAGAGATGTTGCAGAAGCTGCAGCAAGTTCTCCAGAAGCTCTCGCTCAAATAATTCATGAAGGTGACTGCTCGAAACAATAGATTTTTCAGTGCAAATGAAACAACCTTTCATTGGAAGATGATGCCATTTAGGACTTTCATAGCTAGAGAGGAGAAGTCAACGCCTGGCTTCAAAGCTTCAGAGAACAGGCTGACTCTCCTGTTAGGACAATGCAGCTGGTGACTTGAGATAGAAACCAAAGCTCATCTATAATTCTGAAAATCCTAGGACCCTTCAGACTTAGGCTAAATCTACTCTGCTTGTGACCTATACATGGAACCACAGATTTTGGATGACAGCACATCTGTTTGTGATATTTTATTGAATATTTTCAGCTCATTGCTGAGACCTACTGCTCAGGAAAAAAAAAAAAAAAAAGATTCCTTTCAGAACATTACTGCTCATTGACAGTGTACCTGGTCACCCAAGAGCTCTGATGGAAATGGACAATGGGATTAATAGTTTTCATGCCTGCTAACACAGCATCCATTCTGCAGCCCATGAATCAAGGAGTCATTTTGACTTTCAAGTCTTATTTAAGAAATACATTTCCTAAGGCTGCAGCTTCCAGAGAGGACTCTTCTGATGGATCTGGGCAGTCAATAGAAAACCTTCTGGACAGGATTTGCCATTCTAGATGCCATTAAGGACATTCATGATTCATGAGAAGAGGTCCAAATACCACCATTAACAAGAGTTTGGAATCACTTGATTCCAACCCTCATGGATGATTTGGAGGGTTCCAGACTTCAGTGGAGGAAGTCACTGAAGATGTGGTGGAAATATCAAGAGAACTAGACTCAGAAGTGGAGCCTGAAGATGGGACTGAATTGCTGTAATCTCATGATAAAATCTTAATGGAGGAAGAGTTGCTTCTTAGGGATGAGCAAAGAAAGAGGTTCCTGGTAAAGATGCTGTGCAGATTGCTTAAGTGACAACAAAGGATTTAGAATATGATGTAAACTTAGTTGATAAAGCTTCACAAGGGTTTGAGAGGATTGACTCCAACTTTGAGGTTCTACTGTTGGTAAAACGCTACTAAACAGCACTGTGTGCTACAGAGAAATGGTTTGTGAGAGGAAGAGTAAATCAATGTGGCAAACTTCATTTTCTTCATTGAAGAAATTGCCACAGCTACCTCAGCCTTCAGCAACCACCACCCTCATCAGTCAGTAGCCATCAACATCAAGGCAAGACCATCCACCAGCAAAAAGACTGACTTGCTGAAGGCTCAGTGATGGTTAGCATTTTTTAGCAATAAACTATTTTAAAATTAAGGCATGCACATTGTTTTTTAAACATAATGCTACTGCACACTTAATAGACTAGAGTAAGTGTAAGCATAACTTTGTAGGCATTGGGAAACCAAAAAATTTGTGTGACTTGCATTATTGGGATATTTTGTTTACTGTGGTGGTCTGGAACCGAACCTGCAGTATCTCTCAGGTGTGCCTGTATTTAATTTATTTCTTAGTATCTTTATGTACATATACTTTAGGGTAAAGAAGATAAAGAAGAAAGGTGTATATTCATTGTCAAAACTTAAAAAGCATTCCTTTAATTCAGCTTATATATATATAAAACAAACATGCCAATTTTTGTTCCCATTCTTATTTCAAGTCTTTGTAAAACAAATTTATTTAATATATGAAATATATAAATTTACAGACACAAGTTCAATCTATATTAAGTACTCTAGCACAGAGGTTCATAATATATTTGAATTTTATTGATATGAACTTTGATCTAGTATGATCAGAGAATTATTGCCTTGAAAATATAAAATATTCAGTATCAAGTTTTTCTAAATTTTGTGAAAACAAATGGAACACTATTTTCTTTTGCTGTAAAGAGGAAGCGAAATTCTGATTTAAAATGTTTGAAATCATTTTATTAAAGAAATTTAAAAGTATAGCTATCAATCCGTTAAGAACTCATTTCTAAACTTTGTCCTCTTACTGTAGATGGGGGAGAGCTGAGAATTCACCACTGAGAGAATGTCCTAAATTTTTAATGACTTCCTATTGAAATTAACTGAAGCTCAATCATTAGAAACATGGCATGGCGTATCTTTATGCATTCAAGATTTTGAATTACTCTGGCTGTCTTCATTTTCAACTGACAGCCACGGTCTTCATCCTCCTAATAGAATGAGAAAAAGAAATCTCCATACTTTGTTTTCTGCTGTTTAATACCCAAACCTCGGTAATTGGATTCTCAGACTTCACTCTCATTGTCATTCCAGGGCTCTTATTGATTATTTGGCCAAGAAGAGCAACACTGTCTGATAAGTGGTTGCCAGAATCACTGATGTCATAATTTTGGAAATGCGCGTCTCTGTCTCAAGTTATAAGGTTGGGAATAAGTAGACACTCTTCTCATCACTTTATGTGTCATCTGCTGCCTTTTTGCCTGTCATTAGCGTCTGCAGTCTAATCTGTGCCAAAAAATGAGGAACCACACTTTTGCTAGAACAATCGGGAGACTTTTTTTTTTAACTTGGTTCGTAACCACTAACACCACACTCACCAGCAAACTAGAGGAAATAATTAATTTTCTGTCCATAAGAGAATGTGTTACCCAAATGAGCTGTTGTTTATTTGCAAAAAGGACTTCTGTTCTGCTCTTCTTGTTATTCAGACATTCCCTCATTGTATTTCAAAAAGAATTTTGTTTTGGTTATTATTCAACTTACATAAATCATTATGTTCTCAAGATGAGTGGGTGTGTATTTGAAGACTATTCTAATGAAAACGCAGAAGTCACTGGTTTATTTCTATGCCATGGAACACTTCATAAAATTTATGTAATCACTTCAGAATTCTTTAAAAAGATGCTAAGAACATGCTTTTCTATAAAATCAAAATTTCAATTGAAGTTTGCAAAATACCAAGGTAACCCTGTCTATAATTCAAATAATTGAAATTACAGTTGAAGATGTTGAAAGAAACCTGTACAGTATAAAATTATTCATTCTAATGCTGGGGAGGGTGTGGAGCAAAGGGAACCCTCCTACACTGTTGGCGGGAATGTAGTTTGGTGCAGCCATTAGGGAAAACAGTATGGAGATTTCTTTAAAAAACTGAAAATCTTACCATATGATCCAGCAATCCCACTTCTGGGAATATATCTGGAGAAAACTCTGATTTGAAAAGATACATGCACACTGACGTTCACAGCAGCACTATTTACACTAGCCAAGATATGGACATGGAAGCAACTTAGATGCCCATCAACAGATGATTGCATAAAGAAGATTTGGTGTGTGTGTGTGTGTTTGTTTGTGTGTGATGGAATACTACTCAGCCATAAAAAAGAATGAAATAATGTCATTTGCAGCAACATGGATGGGCCTAGAAATGATCATATTAAGTAAAGTAAGTCTGATGGAGAAAGAAAAATACATATGATATCACTTAAGTGTAGAATCTAAAAAAAAGGACACAAATGAACTTATTTACAAAACAGACAGACTCACAGACATAGAAAATGAACCTATGGCTACAGGGGGAAGGAGTAGGGAGGGATAAATTGGGAGTTTGGGATTTGAAGATATACACTACTACATATAAAATAGATAAACAACAAGGTCTTACTGTATAGCATGGGAACTATATTCAATACCTTACAATGGCCTACAATGAACAAGAATTGAAAAGGAATATTAAAAAATAAGTCAGACCAAGTAAGACAAATACCTTATGTTCTCACTTATATGTGGAATCTAAAAAATAAGACAAACAAAACAAAACAAAACAAAACAAATACTCAATATATGTGTATAATTTGATTTGATTCACTGTCTACTGAACATCTATAGTGTGTCAAGAACATGCTGTGTGCTGAAGGGGCTATAAAAAGACATGTGCCCTGCTCATATGTAGATTACATTTTATATGCAGATTGCATTGTAATAGAGGAGATTTAAATGTAGGCAGCTATTGTATTTGAACTCCTAAAGTGATAACAGCCACATTCATCCTTTCATCCACTCATCCATTCTTCAATAAGTATTGTTTGAGGACTTGATCTGAGCCCAGGTTCTGAGGATACCCAAGTAATGAAATAGCGTCCCGGTGCTCAGTGAACTTACTTCTAACCAGGAGAGACAGACAATGCCCAAGTCAACAAGCCAATGTTTAATATCATACACTTTAAAGTTCCCTGAAGCAAAATAAGGCAGCATCAGGAGGTAGAGAATGTCATGCTGTAGATGTGCTCAGGTGGATGTGTAGGGAAGGCTTCTCTGATCACCTTGGCATCTGACTGGTGGGAGAGGGAAAGGTTGCAGTGCAGAAAAAGCAAGTAGAACCTGAGCAAGAAGAGGTTGTTTTCCAGAACCACTGATGCTTGGTGGAGGGGCGTGGTCTCCTGAGTCAGGCGTGGGAAGCCACTGACAGCTCTGCTTATTGCTTGCTTCTGTTTACAAGCAGAGGGCTACTATGAGGGGTGCTGTCCTTAGAGATGGAATAGTGTTCTGCTGACACTTTGTGGGAGGAAGTGGAGGAGGGAAGAACCCACTCAGACAGATCAGTTGCGAAGCTAAAGCAACTCCCTGGGCAAGTGAGTAGTGAGATCAGATTGAGAGGACGGACGTGGAGCTTCACAGACGCCAAACTGAAAAGGCTTGCAATGGAATGTGTGCACAGAGGGAAGGGAGGTAGGTGAGATGAAGGATGGGGTCACTAGAGGTGCTTCTGAAGTTTTGAACCTGAGTACATGAAGGCATGGCAAAGCCATGAATGGAGACATGGAAAAAGCAGATTTCTGGAGCTAGGACAGGTCATTTCAGATGTGGACTTGTGAGATAATGCTCGGGATTTGAGCTATCCAGGAATCTTAGGCAACCATGGGCTGTATTTGGGAAGACTGTGAAATTCAAGTTGCAGATTTGGAAGTGAAGATGTTTAGTGTAAAAAAGAATAGCTAAGACATGGTTAGTTAGTTTGTTTGTTTGTTTAAAGAACAAAACTGTCTGTAATGATACAATACCAGTAATTAATTCTGAGAGATCTGTTATTCTGTCAGTTACTCTAAGGGGAAATGTGGACATTTGAAACAGAAGAAAACAAAGGCAGCTCCCAGTTGTGTAGGCAAAAATAGCCCTATACAAGTTAGTAATAGTAATGATAGACATGACACAGCTGGTTATTTATTGCTTGTTGAAAAAATTTTCAGATATTGTCTCATTTTTTCCAACAACGACAACCTGTAGGTTCAATATTGCTATTCACATTTAACACAGAAGAAAGTTGAGGTTTAAAGAAACTGAGCAGTTTTTCCAAGGCTGCCCAGCTTGTATGTGGCAGGGTTAGCACTCAGGCTGACCTCCTCCTACTGTTTAACCACAAGAATACAGATTCCTTCTTCTGTCCTTTGCTGTGCTCACAGAATTGATGTCCTAAACACGCCCAACTGCCTGAGTTAAGAAACATCAGTGAGACCATTACCAACCTGGTGTAGTGCTATTCAGTTCATGAACTTGTTAGACCCCAGTATTAGTGATTGGCTAAGCACATGAAACAGAGCACAGGGTTAGCGCTAAAGGCACAGATCTAATATAAAGTCAAATTTGTTCTTCCCTGTTACAAAGTGATTTTGTTACCAAACCAAACTTGGATCCACTCACCCTTGAACAGGAAAGCCAATCTACTGACACTGAGTAGTGGTGAAGGAAGTAAAGCCTTTAATGCAGGTGCCAAGCAAGGAGTTCAGGACAGCTAGTGCTCAAAAATGCCAAACTCCCTGATGGGTTTCAGCGAAGTATTTTTAAAGGCCAGGTGAGGGAGGAGCATCTCAGAGTGTGTGATCAGCCTGTGCACAAGTCTCTGGTTGGTTGATGGTGAGGTAACAGGCGGGGTCACAGGGGTTGACATTATCCATTCTTATGTGCCTGTCGATCTGTGGGCTACCTGCTCATGATTGTCAGGTAGTTAATTTCTTCCATTTGGTGGGGATTTTAGCATCTGTACAACAACTCAGGAAATGCACATCGGATACTGTTATCTTGGTACTTCAGAGAGGATCTAAAGCAGAGGATATGAGGGAGGGGTCTGTCCTGGGAAGGCCCCCATAGGGTCCTGCTCAGTTACAGTATCTAAGCTGAAATCTCAAGTGTGACATGATGAGTTGGGGTTATTAAAGAGGCAGCAAGACATGAAGATGGAAAGTCCTAAGATGAGGACAGTGTTGTTGGAATCTAAAAATATCAGTCGAGAAGGGCACGTGTGAACTCAAAGAGGTAAGAGGCGGAGAGCAAAGTGCAAACTTGACATCCAAATTACACATGAAAGTATGAAGCTATATGCTATGGATTTTCTCTAAAGAGGATAGAATGTCATACATTTGAAGTTTCTATCAAAAATTTTTTAAAGAGGATGGAGTGAAGCCTAATATATTTTAAGTTGCTATCAAAAAAAATTTAAGTTTATAAAACTTATTGTTAAATTTTAATTTTTCTGGAAAATGACCTTGTGAGAACTAAGGTATTCCTGGATGCCTAGGTATCCCTGTGATCCCTTATAGTCTGTGAAGTCATTTGTCCTAAGAACGGAGGAAAGCGTAGTATAGGGAAAAGGAAAAAAAAGACAAATGTTCAATAATTTTGATAATCTATTTCTGTGTAATTTAGTGCCTTTTTAGGGCAAAAGAATGCTGAATGTTCCACTTTGCCTCCTTTTCTTTTTTAGGGGGTATGAACTCACCAATGGTTCAATTGAACTTTCTTGGAATTGATATCCTCAGGGTTGCTCCCAAGAATATATGAATTTAGCTCTAACAACCTCTAAATGAAACGAGAGTAATTTCCCCCAGTTTTGCCTTTGTAATTACATGGGTTTTTGGATACAGGAGGAAGATTTAGAACACTGGGCCTGCAGGGGCATGGGCCTGTCAATGTTTATTGCTATGTCCTTTTTCAGTGATACTTCTGTTCTGGAAAAGGTTATGTTTCAGGAACACAGTTGTTCCTAAGAAACATTTC
The DNA here is from genome assembly GCF_048564905.1 of Vicugna pacos. NCBI lineage: Eukaryota > Metazoa > Chordata > Mammalia > Artiodactyla > Camelidae > Vicugna > Vicugna pacos. The sequence continues at coordinate 4,557,348 of NC_132994.1, read as the reverse complement.
TGAAGATGTGAAATACAATAGGAGGCCTGGGAATCCATCCCAATTGGCTCCCCAAATATGTTACTTTGAAACATTTTTCACCCCCATGAAAGCTACAACAGTAATCTTGTTTGATCAACAAGTGTATTTATCATAGCAGTAAACACTTTTCTAGCAAAAACTTGTTCAGGATTCAACAAATATATCCCAGCCCTGAGCATCATCCTACTCTATAAATATGGCCTCATCCTGTAAGGTTTGGGGAAGAGGAGTTCAAGAAGAGAGGTTTTTTTTTTTTTTTTTTTTTTTTTTTTGGCAAGGGGCATTTCAGTTGTTTAAGAGGGTAATTGGGCAGGAGTCAGGGACGGCTGGAGAGAGGGGAAACAAAGACCTCACCTGTTAACTGGTGTAACTGAGTGTAACCTTACTGTCATCACTGGTGACCATTGGAAATCTGTAATGGTGTTTGGAGCTGCTTATCTGTATGATGGTTTGAAGGGTTTTTCTCATGCTCTTGTTGACCAGGGTTGGGCTGGAGAGGAGAGAGTCTTGGGTGGTCCCCCCAACCCCCTTGTGGTGCTGTGTGCAGGGATCATACTCAGTGCCCTGCTCTTGCCCCCAGTGCCATGGATTTGACTGCTTGTGATTTCCTAGTATCCTGTTGTTCGAGCTACAGGTCTCAGCCTGCAGCAGGAGGTTCCATGCCTCAGCTTGGTTAAAACGCTAAAAGCCTTCATTAAGCTGACTTTAGACTGTACAAGTTTCTCTCTAGAGCTCTTTTCCATGATCCCCTTCCTATGCATCCTTTGTTCTAGGTACAAGAACATTAAGAGGGTCCCAAAGCTGGAGGTGAGCTTCATACCCAGCAGAGGGAAGGGGGCCACTGCATTTGTGAAAACAAGAACAACTTTGCAGCAATGTACTACCCTGTGTATGATCTCCGTGGAAACTAGCTCTGCCCCGTGAACTTTTGTTATGAAACCCCCTGCCCTGTCTCCCCAGCAGGCTCAGTCGTGGAGGCATTAGTCCTCAGTGGCCTCCTTAGCCAGGCAGAGACATAAAGCTGCCTTTTCTACTTCATCCAAAACTGTGCCCTTGAGTCTCAATTGGTTAAGTGGGGTACGGTGTCCATCTTTTGGCAACAGTAGGAATAAGAAACTTTCTTGTGAGGTTTAACTAAGTTCCAGAAATCCGCAAGTCCCTTATTTGATAGCTATATACCACCCTGTCATAAATCTTTGATTATTATCTTAAAATCTTATTTAGGAGGGAGGGTATAGCTCAGTGGTAAAGTGTGTGCTGAGCATGCAGAAGGTCCTGGGTTCAATCCCCAGTTCCTCCATTACATAAGTAAGTAAGTAAGTAAATTAAGTTAAGTAAGTAAGTAAATAAATGAATGAATGAATACATAAATAAATAAACAAACCTAATTACCTGCCCCCCAAAACAAAGCAAAGCAAATACATTTTTTTTTAAATCCTGTTTAAACCTACGTTGTCATGTATCTTTTTCGTTCGTTAGCTTAACTCCACTACAGATTCTCTTTTTAAGGCTGAGAACTATGTCAGTTCACCTTTGTGTTCCCCACAAAGCCTAGCATGTCTTCAGTTTTGAATAAATATCTGGTATATTAATTAGCTCACATGTAGGTTTCTGTGTATTTCATATGACGTATTCCGTTAGTTTAGAACCTGTGATCATGTTAAACAGTGGTGAAAGTCATCTGAAAGTGCAGCAAAAACTTGAGGAAGTTTTTAAATGTATGATTTACATATTGTCTTGGTTTAGGAAGAGCCACAATATAAGTGTTATGGGAAAAGTATCTAATAGGGAAATGTTTCCGTCTATCTAGGTAGATTGAGACATGATTTTAAGATCTAATAACATCACAATGACAGAAAAAAGAAAAAAAAATCTTGTCTCTCAGAAGCTAATTGCTCAGGGGAAAAAAAAAAAGTAGTATTATTATTTTTTCTTTATCCAGTCTTAGTTTCCAGTCTGCATTTTCCTGTGGCTCAGTGGAGGTGGGGTGGGGTAGGGAGTGAGCAATAAGGGTCGAAACAAATGAGGACGGATGCAACCGTGTCTTGCATTTCCTTGACGTGAGAGGACAGTACCACTGGTCCAGGGGCACAGAAGTGCTGCCTCTGTGCATCACCTGATGTTTATGGGCCTCTGGTCACTGCAGGTCACTGGAGATGGCCATGGAGGGTGGAAGGCAGTCGGTGCTTGCCTTCTATTAGGGGGAAGACAGCAAGATTAAGGCAGGAGCCTAATTCTTCTGTCCGAGTTCCCTCCCGACAGCAGCTGGAAGCCCCCAAACCTCACACTTAACCTTTGATGAGTTAAAGCTTATATTTATAAAAAAAAGGGGGGGGCACCAAGAACAGTGGCTGGCATCAAGCTGGCTCCATGTAACTGTTTCGAATAAAATAAAAATCAGCATCTGAGGCATCTCCCAGATTTCATACATGACGGACAAAAAAGATCAAGTCTCCATTTTGTGCTTTTCATCCTTTGTTTGTACACCCTGGTCACAAACTTCTCTATTTCAGCCACCACGCATCCTGACTCCAGCACGAGAAGTGTCCTATCTTCGGCTTCTCAATTCATGTTGACTTTGCCAAAAGAATTTTTTTTCTTTTTGTTTTTCTTCTTTTCTATAAAAGAAATACCTAGCTGATTTATTATTTTTTTAAAAAAAATCATACTTTTGTATAGTACTTATTAAGTAATAGATCATCCTTTTGTTGTTTTCAGTGGGGTGAGACATAAGAATTTGGAGGGTAAGGTAAAATTGTGCTGTGTCACTCCAGGCTGAGTTTTTTCCTTACATCTTTTAGTGCATAGAGAGCACATATTTGGTTATTAACCAGAGACCGGGACAAACACAGACTCTTCTGTTACTGCGGCAACATCTGCTAATTGCACTTTCCCCACTTAGAGGCCGTTTCACTGCTAATAGTGCCTCAATTTTAATTGGATACAAAAAAATCAGGAGGTAAGGGACTAAGTCTTGCCACTTTATTCCTGGTTAGAAAATCTAATAAGAGCCTTCGCGCACAAAGTCATGATATTAAAAATAAAAAAATTGCTTTGCAAAATTAAGTCAGTGATGCTCTCCTTAACCCTCTAGCCTAGGTAACTGAGAGAGGTTACAGATAATGATCTTTAAAAGAAGGCTCAGGTTTCACCTGCTCTGAGTGGCTGACAAGTAGACGGGGAGCCTGAAAGAGCCGGGTGTGGATGGAGGAGTTGACCTCCCTGGCTTCCTTTCAAGTCCCTTGGTCCCATAATTTGAAAGCATAATTTCCCATGCATTTATTCAGAAATATGTGCACCTAGACTACTTTCTGCTAAATGCAGACTCCCACTCTTCAACGCTGGAGAGAGAAATACGAAGCCTGTTAAATGACATTTGCAATTTCAGAATGGCACCGTGTGGGAGAGAGAACTGTCAATCATTTCTGCCAACATCACTCTCCAGGGGGATCTAAACGAAGCTGGCTTAGTCCAGTTAAAAGAAGCAATTATGAGTCATGGAAAGTAAACAAGTCTGAGAAAAATGATAGTCCTGATTCTAGTGGGTGCTCACAGTGAGAGGCTGTCGTCTGTGGAGTATCATCCTTGTTGCAAGAGCTATTAATCGACTTTGATTTCATTGAAGATTTTTAGATGAAATAATCAGAAATAAATCATTAACCTTCACTTCGTAACCAAGGAACGTTCACAGTACTGGAAAAATGCGAAAGCTCTTTACAGAGCTTTAATTATGTCAGTTTTCTATCTACAATGGCCTTCGGGTTAGGAAAAATATATAAAATATTACCTTGTGACCCCTTTAGCTGCTTGATTATAGAAAATATTGTGAAACAGCCTGGCAGACCTACTTTTTTTTTGCTAAGGTTGAATCTATAATATGTGAAATTTTCTTTTGTAGTATAATGTAATCCAACTGTTGTACAATGCAGGTTTTGATAAACTCCATCTTTGTATCTTCCCCTACATGCAGGGGAAATTGGACCATGCACTGTCATGGAGCATAAGTGTGTGTGTTACCTCTGAAAGCACAGTGGTGGAGTATTTTTACCACTGCCGACAAACTTCGTGTTAAACTCATTAACTTGAGTTTACTTGCACGGTGATGTAACTAACAAATGTCTGTGGGCATCAACATTTGCTTGATGAAACAAAAATATGCCTGACTCAAAGTTCTGGGAGGAATGTAGAAATTTTTTTTTTCAAAATAATTTTCCTTCTCTCAGTATCTCTATACTTGGGTTATACAAGATAAATTTTTATTAGGGAAGCAAAGTACAAACTCATTACCTACCACTGATAATCAGAATAAAAGGCGCAAGAGCAAGGGGCAGGTGTCTTTGGACACACAAGAAAGGGTGGCAAATGGCTGAAAAAGAAACACAAGTTTTTTTAATACTGGAAAACTGCTAATGGGACCAAAGGGAACAGAAAGCAATTAATTGATCTCGCCGGGAACTAAGAAAACTATTCAAAATAAGCAGGACATGCCAACGTTTATTCACAGAAAAGGTTTTGAACCACCCATCAAAGGTGTTTGCAGCTGGCTTCCAACTAAAAGGAGATGAAGGTCCAGGAGTCTCATGCACAAAAATGTCCATGGTTTGCTTCAAAAATACAACATTGAGAGCTGAAGCTCAATTTTCATTTAGCCGATGTCCAGAGCGTGCTGTAAAATGCTATCTTGATAAGCAAGGTAAAGCAAAACCATCCTGCTCGAGTCAGCTGAGCACATCCGGAAAGCAAGGCACCAGCAAAGTCTGTTGATGCCAACGGCACATCCAGCAGGTACAAGCCTGCGTCTACCCATTCTTGTCTCTGGAGCTGGCCCTTGAGCCCGTCCCGGATATCACATCAGGCGCCCTGAAGTAGGTGCTATTTCATTAGCATCACTTACTGCCGGCAAATGGCATGGTCCTGGAGCAGAGCCAGGCTCCTGGCATGAGAGATGCCTTGGAGATCCTGGACTGGATTTCCCAGGAATGGGTGAGAGCTATTGGTTTGGTCCTGAGTCAAGGTTGCTGAGAGAGACAGATGGGAAAGTTTCATGCACCCCATGCTGCTGGGCAAAATGAGCTTTTCAGAAATCCCTCTATCACCACAGAAGGACAATTCCTTGCAGCTCATCTGTGCACGTGAACATGTTCTGACTTAGTCCCATGGGCACATGTCCTCATGCCCTCTTTACAAATGAAACACTGAGGCAGTTTCTAGCTACGAAGCAGAGGCACATTCAGAATACTCACCCAATGCAGTCAGTGACTATAACTGCACACGTGAGCACGTTCTGTGTTTCAGAGGTTTGTTTGCAACTGCTGCAGAGACCTGTAGCAGAAGCTGAGATTAGTCTTCAAAATATTTTTAAGCCAGGCAGTTCCAATAGTTGGCTTTGTATTTTTGCAGAACTCGCGTGATGAATTTGTACCAAAAACCTACACTTCATTTCTTACAGACCAAGCTGTATATGTGTTAGTATTTCTACCATAGAAAAATACCAGAATTACATACTTTTAGATCCAAAATTCTACTATCAACCCCCATTTTTTTTTTCTCCTAGTCCTGATGCGGGACTGCCATCTGGTGGAACGGGGAAGGCACTTCTGGTTTGGACTTGACCAAAATTGTGTGATCGTGGTTTCTCAGGTTTCCAAAAGTCCAGAATAACAAGTGGAAACCCTGTTTCTGGATGGAGATGAGCCTATAGGGCAGAGAGAGGACAGTGATAATGATGATCATAGCTGAGACCGTCACCAGGAAAGGCAGCGGTCATGACGGGTGATGGATTGCAAGAAGAGATCACTTGATTTTGTTAGTCAAGATGTTTTTTAAATTTTTAAATTAAAAATATTTATATTTAACTTTAAAAATATATATTTATTTATTTACACATAATGCATATATATATATATGTTACATGAACATGTGTGTGTGTGTGTGTGTGTATGTGTGTGTTCATTAGACAAAGTAAAGAAAATAATAGTGGAAACAAAGCACGCTCAAAAGCTGGAGCAGATACAGCAGAGCTACCTTCCTGACTTGACCCCCTCCCCACACACACGCGCCCCGGTACCCGCTCCCTGGGGTCCCTGGCAGGGTCCCACACTGCCCACAAGGTGCTGCCTGGGCTTCACCCTGGAAGTTTCAGTTCTTGCTGCGGGGCAGCCCTGTTACCCTCAGGGTTGACATTGACATTGCAGCAGAATTACACTGACAAATGGTGAAGCAGCACAAAGGGAATGTTTATCAACATTTGGTGCACCTGACCGTGAACTGAAACCAGCGTCCATCATCAGTGGGAAGGGAGCAGAATCAGTGCCCAGGTATTTCAGGATAATAGGCCTGCCTCTGACCATCTAGTTTTCAGGAAGCAAAGGGCTTCTTGGGTGCCACGTACTGTGCCAAATCCATCTAAGCGAATCACTGGCATTAAATACAGGGTGCTTTTTAGATGAGGCACAGAGAGGCTAAGAACCTTCTCAGTCAAACTGCAGGGATGATGCTATACGTGGGGCACCCCCAGCAACTTTTTCCACCTGCGGGCAGGGAGGAGCAGGTGCCTGCTGACTTCTGACTTCCCGTACTTCGTACACAAGCTGCGTCTATGCGACGAAGTAACATTTTGGAAGGAGATAAAGCCCCAGGACAGACACTGCCAGAGCCTCTGGAGCAGTTTTTCTAATATGTTGTTTGTTTGAAAGTAATGTCTTTGAGGCTGAAGAATCCCATTGCGCCAAGAAAAGGATGCTTGTATGTTTTTCATCCGGAGGAAATTCAAGGTGGCTGGGAGAAATTCCAGAAGCGTGTTCATGGTCAGAGCCGGACTCCCGCTATCCTCTTGACTGACTTCAGGGATCCTTGGACTCCGAGTGGAACCCAGCCCTGAGAGTCTGTCCCCAAACATCTGCATGATGAAGAATGGAACTGCACTATTTGTCCAAACGTTTTCTTCTTTTCCTAGTCCTCAGACAAGTTATATATAGACCAAGAGGTAAATATCAACCGGAAGTGATCAGAGCTTCACTTTTGACTGACAGGTGCGTGGTCTCTGACATTTTGAGAAGCGAGCTGTGGGTATCTGGTGACTAGCTGTCCTTGGATGTTCATGGGGATGAATAAACCTTAAGGAGAGGAGTTTAAATTACTGGAAACTCATGGCCAAGTGAAGGATGGATGGGAAAAGAAGACAGAACATCTCTCAAATGGTAAAAGACCTGAGGACAGGTCTTTTGTGACAACACACCCAGGGCATAATGGCTTGATGGTCCATGTTTGTGGAGTGATTCAAAAACTGCTTAAGTATCTTGGTTATGTACAGAGTAAGAGCTGTATTTCGAATTCCATGCAGACAGTCCTTCTAAGGCTGCAAAATTTGCACTTCATCGTTTTAATGGCTTTTTTGGTTGTGTGTTTTACATCCCCTTGGTATATGATGCAATATTTAAAAAGAAAACTTTATTTTGAATTAAATAGTTTTGGTTTTACAAGTAGTTGCAAAAATAGTACAGGGTTCCTAGCTCCTCTAATGATAACACTGTACTTAAACAGAATATAGTATCCAAACAAGGACATTGACATTTGTACACTACTACTAACTACAGACTTTATTTGAATTTTTACAATTATGCAATTTTTTAAAAGTTATTTACTATATCGTCATTGTTTTTGTTTTGTTTTTTAAGTATTTTATTGTGTTTCAGATAGCTGCTTGGTAATATGCCTTAATTCAGAACTCAAAAATTTACCTGAAAGTTGGATTTTTTAAGCAAAGCCTGGCTATCTGCATTTCTGTCTTACTTTTGTTTTTGTGTTGTTCTCAAATAAGTGGATAGCATAACTGGGCATTGCATGAATTCTTGTGGTGCTTAATGTGATTGCTCATCTGCAAAATTAAGGCTTGGAGCAAAGTCTAAGGTGGCTGAATTCCAAGTGGTTCCTTGTTTTCCCTAAAATCATAATTTTCACCGTTGCTATCAGTGTCTTCTGACTTATGAGCTCATAAGAATGCTGCTATGCCAAAATCAGTTATCTCTTGGACTCTGTCCTCCCCTTTATAATCAACTGTGCAAATTGCAGGCATGATGTCATCGGAAGACATCAGTATCCTTTGAAACATTGCTGCTGTAGATCAATGAAGCTACATTGTTCCTTTGCAACAGTTGTTCTTTTGAAAGTATTCAGAGCAAACTTGTATTTGTGCAACAATGTATAGTTTCAAAATACTTTCACGTGCTGAATTTTCCTGGATCCCACACAGCCACCCTGTACAAATAGAGCACTTTTTTTTTTTTAATCTTCACTTAAACTCTGTGGGACCCTGAGACTAAAGGTCAGATCCATTTAGAACAAAAAAGAAAAAAAAAGACTAGGCTCAGCCAGGAAGACGTGTTTGTGCCAGATAAAGCAATAGAGGAACTTCAATATGGAGCATTGAAAATATGATGGTTAGAATTAGATGGGAGAGGGAGAGAGGGTAGAGTTAAGTGGTAAAGTGTGTGCTTAGTGTGAACAAGGTCTTGGGTTCAATCCCCAGTATAAATAAATAAATAAATTGAATCCCCTCACCCCCCCCAAAAAGGAAAAATATTAAAACTTTGTTAAAAAAAAAGAATTAGATGGAAGAGTTCCAAGAACAATCAGGGGAAAGTGAAGCCAACCTGAGGTTGACACACCTCAGAAGCTGTCTCCATATGCTGGACAGGCATGGAGCAGAGATGGGGTGACTGGGTCTCAGGAAGCAGAGGTGCCTTATTCAACCAGTGCCACCCACCTGGCTGCAAGGTTAATGGCAAGGGAAGAAAGGAAACATAGCTTCACACCAACAGATATTCTAAGCAGGAGAAAGGAAGTGTAGGGGGCTGATCTGAGAGCAAATGTGCCAAATAGCGCTGTGCCAGTTGCACTCATTTTTAGTAAAAATGCCACCTGGTGGCGTGTTGCTGAGCACGAAGGTTAGGGATGAAATGGACATCATCTCTGCTGGGAAGAAACGTTCAGTTTTGTAAGTGGAGACCATCATCAACTGCTCTCAATATTACTGCTGCCAACCCTTATATTAACAACCAACTTACATGCATTGACCACTTCCTATATGCCAGGAACTACAATGTGCTATTTAAATGTAGTTCCTCATTTAACCCTTAGAGTTGTTTATTTTTTTTTTATTGACGTACAGTCAGTTTACAGTGTTGTGTCAATTTCTGGTGTACAGCATAGTGTTTCACTCATACATATACGTATGTATATTCCTGCCCATATTCTTTTTCATTATAGTTTGTGACAAGACATTGAATACAGTTCCCTGTGCATACAGAATAAACTTATATATTTTATATGTAGTAGTTAGTATGAGTTCTGTTTATTATTCCCATTTTACAGATGATCGCATTGAGGCTTTAAGAGGTCAGGCGTAATGCCGAGGCTCACGAGGCTGGGTAGCCAAGATTCTGACACAGACCATCTGAATCTGAGGTCCATGCTCCTTTCTCTACCTGATATTGCCTCCCTAAATGTAATAAGGTGTTTGAAGTTCTAGGATTTCTTCTAGGTCCTGGTAGATGGATAGGTACAGAAGAATAAGTGACCCATTTGCCCCAGAGGGCCTGGGGAGACTTCAGAGGAGACAGTACACTCAAGTTGAACTGGGAATAAGGGTGAAGGTTTCTCCAGGTGAACCAAGAGACCGGAGGCAGGTCAGCACCAGGTCACATTCAGAAGATACTTCATATGTGAGAAAGTGGGAACCTTTGATGATGATGTGCTGTGCAGAATCCTGGCCAGTTTTGCTTTAGAAACTCCCCTCTACCCGCAGTTAGGTGGCTGCTGGGACACATTCATGTAGCACATGGTTGTTGTTCTGCGACTGGGTGAATGTCAGAGGGCGCCTTGAAAAAATGGACTTGAGCTTGCATGTTACTCTGTGAAAGCAGGAGCACCACCAGCTCCATCCAACTATTTTCAGTTCTTTCTCAGCTTCTTAATCATTGGAAATCGATGTTCTTGATAACAGGTTGGTGATATTTGAGTAGGCGTCTGCTGTATGTGCTTGGTTGGGCTCTTTATTACCTGGGTTCAAAATTAAATTGTCTCTCATTATTCTATTATAATTATGCCATATATTTATTTAAAGAAATTAAATGTCCGTAGCATTCCCCCAGTACTTCTCTGTCTTCTGTTTTCCTTTTATATCCCCATGCACACTTATGAGTTCTCAGTAATGGACTTTGTGATGAATTTAATTTTTTTTTCCCTTTGGCAATCGTCTGCATCTCAGAAATGTCACCTGTCAGGGATATCAATTTCTTCAGTAAATAGAAAGCTATCAAATACGTTTATATGAGCCTTAAACTTTGCTTCACCTGGTTTCCATTATGTTGCAAGGTGCTTTAGAGGTAGAAATGCATTTTTTGGTCTATTCACAAACAGGTGAAAAATGATTTTCCTGCCTTCTTTGATGTGCATTCTTGTAAGTGCTCATCTGAGTTATACGTCATCTGTGTTAAAATGGAAGTAGCTTCGTATCACCAAAGCAGAAAGAATTCTTAATATTGAAACAGTCCGCCTCCTTTTCTTGTTTTCTTTTTCTTCACAGAGTTTAAGAGTGTTCACCTTATTTATTTGAATGTCGGGATTCACTAGGAACCTGCCACAAGTCTTGATGAAAGCGGTTTAGGTGAATGAAAAAGAGTAGGTCAGTCGGCGAATTTAATTACGGTTGAAAACCACAGTAGGAAGGGATGAAAGGCATTGTGATTCTCGGAGCGCTTTCTCGCACTGATTACTGAGCAAAATAACTCAGTATTAATGAGCGTATATTGTAATTGATGTATCTGTGCCTGATACAAAATATTAGGTCCTTAAATGACAATCTCTCTATCTTCTGAGTTTCCTTAGTAACATCTTCAATGTTATCAATAGGCTTTCTTCAGAGAACAGAGTTTAAACTGTCAGTATCTTGATTGTGAAATGAACATCGATTTATGACTGTTCCTCACTGGGCTCGCAGGCACCTGTGTTCACAAAGTGATTCATGACTGTGCGGGTGACAGTTGGAAAGTGTTGCTCTTAAAAAGTAAAAAAAAAAAATCCTACCATGTGTATAGAAGTTATAAATATATGCAATGTAAGTATGATGAAAATATATATAGGTATAGATAGAGTATAAAATACAAAGAAAATTAGTTGATGATTTTTATTCCGTGTTTTACTCCTTTGGTCGCTGTTGTTTCTCTGGAAACTGACTATTTAAGAAGATTCAATCTCCTACCGGGAAAGACCGAATAGTGTCTACCCAGGGTGGCGTGTAGACTCTGCAGATTCTCTGAGTTGGAGGCCATGAGCTTGGGAGGGTGCTGGCTGGCTGACGGAATGAGGAAACTGTGCCTCATTTTCCCATAGAAATAAGAATGTGATCACATTTACAATCTAAAATGGTCTTCTTGAGGATAAATATAAAAATTTTGTGTATTTTAACCTATGAAGCTTTGATGAATGCAGTAACATCTTGGGAATGATGTTTTACATTTAAACCAGGTCCATTAGAAGTCAGTTGAATGTGACAATGTAGATCCTTTTAGCCAAGCCAAGGATCTTACAGTCATGCTTGTGGGCAAATATAAATTATGGTTTGGAAAGCCCAGAGAGACAGGTTCTAGGAATGAAATCAGAGTCCAAAGTCCTGAAAGGTCAGTGCAGTTGGACGAGTGGTCCACTTGAGCGGGGTTGGCACAGCCTGCAGGGTGGCCAGAGAGAGACCCTTCGTTAAGGCAGAATTTAGTAGAAGGGTGAATGTTGCTTCCCTCCTTTACCACCTCCAAGCCCTAGAATATTGACTCAAAGAGTGATGTGGGGTGTTCCTGAGTCTATTGCTAAAGATTATTTTACTCAAGGAAATTTTAAAGGTAAGTGCATTTGTGAGAATGATGGACGCAATCCCACACTCTTTGATGACACCTGAATGCAGTTAATTGGTTGTGACTCTGTGTCCTGTTCATGGGGGAGCCAGCATAGATGCTACTTGAGACTAGGGAGGGGAGCTCTGCTTCTTATAGCAGAAAGAGAGGCAGAGCCTGGCCTCTGTCCTTTGAGCTGGTTTGCCCACGGGGCATCTTATTGCTAAGTTATGGTAAATGCTTCATCTTTCAATTCCGAGTCACACCTTGCTTTTCTTTCTCTGTGATCTACAAAGTGATGCTGCCCTGTGGTTCTGAAACCCTCCATCTTGCCAACCTGAATTCTTCTGTGTCTGTATCTGTGCTGTCCTGGGAGCCTCCTGTGTCCTGTGCAATCAGCCTTCCCTCTTGCTATCAAGAGCCCTGGCATTTTAAACCACCTGGGTGGAAACAGTTTACTGCAAATACGTCTCCTGAAGAGCAGAACAAAGATGCTCTGATGATTCTTGTTTTTGGTCCACAATAAACACCCCTGCACTCTCCCACCCCCTCACCCTCACAATAGCTGAGATGCATGGCCTTTGAAGCATCTTTGGTCCCTGCTCTACTTGCAAGCCTCCTCGTCATTTAGGGGGGCAGGTAGGATGGCCAAGTGGGCTACACAGAGCTACAAGACCATGTGTGTGGGAAGGCATGGAGCAGACGTGGAGAGGTCGCACCACAGTCCATCACGGGGGCCCCCATGCTTACCTTGGCTGACACCTGCCTTCTTGTTCCTGGTGCACTTTTCTCTCATCCTCTCCCTCCTTTTTAGACCCAGGGCCTCCCCCAAGCCCCTGTCTAATCTTAAAATGTTAATACAGAGCTACTTTAATGAGGAGAGTACTCAGCACCCAGACATAAGTGTTTGCACTTGGATACCTGAGCGAGTGTCACTCTTCCCTGCCAGACGAGTGTACGAGCCACACAGCCAGGAAGACCCAGCGGAGGAACCCTTGGCTAGACACAGCTCTTTACCTGCAGGAAGCACATTTCTGGGCATTTTACACAGTGGCTGCTTTGCTTTTGTTTGTTTTTCCCCTTGTTTCCTGTTGTCAAGCATTTGGAATTATTTCTGGTAAATTTTTGCATTCAAAATATTTGGCCATATGATTCAGTTAGGATCCTTGTTAAACCAAAAACAGGACCTCAGGGGCACACAAACGTGACAGAGGAGAGGGAGGTGGTGGCTACGAGCCTGCCTGGTTGGTCTTCCAGGCTGTGTCCCTCCTGCAGGCCTTCTGCCCCTGTGGGTTGATACCTGGGTTTTTAATTTTTTTTTTTTTTTACTTTTTTTAATTGAAGTACAGTCAGTTTGCAATATTGTGTCAGTTGCTGGTGCCCAGCATCATGTTTCAGTCATGCACATACATACATATATTCCTTTTCATATTCTTTTCCATGACAAGTTACTGCAAGATACTGAATGTGGTTCCCTGTACAGTGGAGACTTGGTGTTTCTCTGGTTTATATATAGTAGTGTGTATCTGCAAATCTCAAATTTCGCTAACTGGGTTTTGATCTTTGAAATTTGCCGCTCGTTATGATCATTCCAGCAGCTCCCAGGTCATACATCTTATCTGTGTGTGCCATGCTCACCAAGTGAGAGCACTCTACACCTTTCGTATTATTTGTGTGTGCACGTCTACTTGTGTACACTGCAGTTGACCCCTGAACAACACAGGTTTGGACTGTACAGGTCCAAGTATAAGTGGATTTTTTTCAATAATAAATGGTACATTACTACACAGGGTTGGTAAAGTCTTTGGATGTGGAGCCGTGGATACAGAGGACCCACATATAGTGCGGGCCCAGTGATTTTTTTACTGCCCTGAGGGTTAGCATCCCCAGCTCCCACCTTGTTCAAGGGCCAAATGTATTTCCCATCTATATATTGTCCCCTGATCTTCATGGTACCTGGTCCAGTGTGAGTTACTTTCTTAGTTCTATGCACACATTTGCTCTTACAGCATTCATAATTTTCTTCAAGGTTATACTCTGTCTTTTAAAATTTTAATTGGCTAAAATTATCACCCTTTTTACAAACTAGTTTATATCCGTTACAGTCTCACTCATCATTGAAAACAGTCTTTCGTGCTTTAAATCTGGAAACTATACACAGTTAGCGGGTTATTTACTGCCCTTGCAACCAGAGCAGAGTGAGTTTTTCCACTTCTCCTTTCTCAAGATGCATGTAAACCTGTCTCATTAGAGCTCTAAGTGTTAAAAATCGCCTTCGCAGTTTGGGAATTGTATGTGAGAAGCAGTATTTCAGCTCAGATATCCGGGTCTTACTTTCCACGCTGTAACCAAACCGACGTCGGGGCTCCCAGATGGCAAAAGTGCTTATGGATATTAGCAAGTTGTATGTGTTGTTTAAATTTGGAAGTGATTCAAAGCTATAGCCAGAGTAAAGAGGTGAATCAAAATATAGTCCTTTAAGGGAGAGCTGTGTGATGTTAACCTGTCTTACGTTTTGACATTGTGTGTATATGTGTATGTATTTATACGAATGTTTACATGTCCATGTATAAATATTTATATATAAAATATAGATATACATATTTATATACAAAATATAGTTATATAACTATATTAAAACTTATTCATATATGTGTATATTTATATATTTTATTAGTATGTATTTATATTTTTCCAATATATAAATAAATACTAATATTTAAAAGTCTAAATAATTTTATATTTAAATAAATTTAAATATTAAATATATAAATGCATATTTATTAGTATATATTTATACTAATGTATAAACAGATCAGTGAACTATAAGAATTATTAAAGCTATGGAATCAGTCTGAAATGCAAGCATTTATGTTTTACTCTTCTGCAAAATGAGATGCAAAGTGGGAAAGAAATTTTTGCTGTGGTCAGAGCTATAGCGTGTTGGGTCCATACCACGGACCACTTTATATGCTCATCTATTTAAAACTCACAACAACCCTGTAAATTATACTATTTCTTATTTTATCAATTTATATTTATAAAAAATATAAATAATACTATTATTATTCCCATGGTACCTAGAGGTGAGCCCTAAAGATATTAAGTACTTTACCCAAGAAGGGGCAGTCAGCACGTCCACAGCCTGGCGGTCTATTTGAGTGGCTTTATTGCCTTTGTATTTCCAAGGAAGGGAGATCTACAGAGATGAACCAAATGCCTGCTAGGAATACAATTCATAAGAGGCTGAATCAGGGATTGAAAGCTCTTCTCCGACAGCTAATCCTCCCTGAGAGGTCTGTGTGCAGAAGGGATCACAAGGTATTGGAGTTCCGGCCCTTACATCCGGCTTGATCCTGTCTTGTATTTGACTGTTAACAGTGCTCAGATAATTTAAAAGTTTAATACCAGGCACTGCTGGAGTCCTGCGATGGCAGCATGTTATAAATGTTATATATCCTCCTCCCGTTCCCAGAGATCAACCGGAATGTTAATGGATTTCCTGGGACAGTTCTCTGAAAAAAACTTCATAAACTTTATTATTTTTAACCATAATTATTTTGGTACACTTTTGAGGTTATGTAAAATATTGGCTAAAGCCAGGAACACATAGGTGGAACCTAGTGATGGAACTTTTGGGTAACATTTTCCTGAGAGGGGAAGTGAACACGTGTAGCATTTAGGCCCCTGAACTTCAGGCCCCTGAACTGTCAGGTGTGTTCTGGGATGTTAACTGTTCCCTGGACTTCCATGCAGATATCCGTGGAAACTTATCACTTTAGCAATTATACATCTTAAGACTGGTGATCCGTCCGTGGTATACAAATCGGAAGTTAAAGTTGTCTTTGATAAGTTACAGGTAAATGAAATTATCCTGGAGGAAAAAAATATATATCTTGATATAAAACAAAATGTATAGTATAGAAAGGCACAAAAGTCCAAGAAAAATGAGATCTGTTCTTTTAAACTCAGGATTGACAAGACATTCAAGAAGCGAGGGGTTGCTCTGAAAAACACAGGTGCAATTATATATTTCTTCTGAAAATAATCAGATGCAAGTGTACAGTGATAAATTGCAAATCCTAAGATGCTCTCCACTAGCTTGAGGTTAAATCAATGTTTTTCCTCAAATCAAAACATCAGAATTTTTCCTCGGTTGAGGTTTAATTTTTTAAAGGTTGAATATTTATAGGGAATCTAAACACTGAAATTGTCAGAAGTCCTTGGAGAAAGGTTAAGCTAGGTAATGAGTAAACTCAGAATGTTCGGGAGTAGGACTGAAGGTGTCCGGGAACACCTTGAATTAAAATGCAAAGCATTCTGAAGAGAAAGTCTGTACCTTTCATCAGATTTCCAACAGAGTCCAAAAACTCTTAACAATTATTTCCTTAGGATGGCATTGCTTTCCTTTTTTTTTTTTTTTTTAATTTGTCCATCAGCTATACTGGCGTGGAGACTTTATACTTAACGTGCCTTAACGTCTTTATATAAAGTTATAGAATCACAGGCTCTTGGAATGTATCTCTTCTGTGTTTGCCGCCAAGTAAAAATAACCCTGTTCTTAAGAATCACTCGTGTGAAAGAAAAAAAAAAAAGAAGCTTTGAAGCCTGGTAGACTTGAGTTCAGAGCGTTCTCTGCTACTTGGTCAGGTTTCAGAAATTTTTTTAATGATGATTATATAGCATAAGGTTGTAGTGGATTAACTGAAAAAAAAGTAGATAAAAATCATTTGGCATCTAGATGGAACTCCATATTAGTCCAGGATATTTCATTCTGTGTTTTGCCATTTTAGCCGAATATTCTTGTATGTATTGTATCGACTGGAATCGGCCGTGATGTAATTTCCCTCCAACTTTTTTTGAAGCAGTGTATTCAAATATTGCGAGTCTCAGCCCTCTTCTGCCCGTGACTCCCCGGCTCCTTTCCACTCTTCTGGGGCGTCAGGTGTTCTCATCACCTTTGCCATTGTTGAGATGTCATATATTAATGTAAGCGCGTCTGTGCTCATTCTGCCACCAGTCTTTCCAAGAGATTTCTGAGAATTTCCTATTTGCTCCGAAGGCTGCAGCGAAGCGCTTTCTGAACGCAGGTCTCCTGGGAATACGCCTGTCCCGTCTTTGAGATTCGCTGCGTAGGTCTCTGTTGTCTTGGTGACCGTCCTACTATGATGACCCACATTCAGAAAACTGTGAAATGAAATGTTGCTTCTAAAACTTCTGATGCAGTCAGCTCAGTGAATAACATTGCCCATTGATAACTACTTGAGCGCGAATCTTTCTGGAAATGAAATCAAACAGCATGGGTTTGCCAAAGCACAGGATACAACTTCATAGGTACCTTTTTGTAGGTAGCCTTTGTAGGGGAAAATAGTGTAGAACAAAATGTATACAGTTTATGTATATGTGTATCTGTGCTGTACATCCTCCTTGTAAAGTGAGAAAAGAATCTCACCAGCAATGATAAAATCTCACCAGCAATATTTTCAGGGACACAAGTATTTGTTTCCCTAATGTCCAAGGGTTTGGGGAGAAAACATTCTATGACGAGAATGTCTCGTTGTTCCCCATTTAAGTGATATCATATGATATTTGTCTCTGTCTGACTTACTTCACTTAGTATGATAATCTTGAGGTCCATCCATGTTGCTGACAACAAGGACCTACTGTAGAGCACAGGGAACTATATTAATAGCTTGTAATAACCTGTAATTATAAATAATGTGAAAAAGAATATATACATATATATATATATATCTGAATCATTATGCTGTATACCAGAAACTAACACAACACTGTAAATCAACTGTATTTCAAAAAAAAAAAAAAGAATGTCTAGTTGTCATCTCAAGGCCCATCTAGTAGGTGAAGCGAGCCATTACCAGAGATGGATGAGCCTTGTAACCTGTCGTTCCTGAATCCGTTCCCTCCACACACATGCACTGGGTGTCTAGCATTGTCGAACGCTGAGACAGAAGTTTCTGGTACTGGGCAGAGGAGGACTGTCTGGCTTCTACGCTCCGGATGCTCACTGTCTAGTGAAAGGAGACAGACGTGTAAACAAGCAGGCTGTGGGAAACAAACTATGTCGGGCAATGTTCCGTCCGTGCTGGAGCTGAAAGGGAAAGCTTTCTGGGGATGTTTTCCACTTGAGTCTCAGCAGGAGGAGAGCGGGGCAAGGGTACTATATTTAGAAGGAGGATGGGAGAGATGTCTGCACCCCCTGAACCCCGGAAGCTGCCTGCCCACCAGAGGGAGGGGCGCTTGGTCCCTCGGCAACACCCCTAGGAGTCACTTTCCCATCTGACTGAAGTGGGAGGATGGGTTCTGCGCTTGCCTGGAGGCGTCTGTTTACTGAGCTACATCACTGACCTCGAGCTGAAGGCTCACAGCTCCTGCTCTAGGGACTTGGTCATATCGCCTGATGTCACTGCCTCTGTGGCTTCTAGAGACAAGCAGCCTCCTTGGGGCAGGTCCTGCCCCTATTATTTGGATGCCTTCAGTCGTACATACTGTCACCTCTGTTGGACAGTAGATCTTAAACAAGAAAGCTGACACCATGTAATTACGTTTGATTTATCAATAAACCATTTAAAAGCATTTCCATTTGACGGGTTCTACCCAGGCACCAATGGATGGACCTCTGTGCCTTTTCTCCTCTCATCCTGCTTTCTTCCTCCTCTTTGTACTTTCTCTCATCTTGACATTCCCATTGGCCCCTCTCTCACTTGAAGCAATTCTCTCCAAGATGCATATTAAAATTGAAGAACATTTTTCCTGCTACCTCGTCCTCGGGACAGATTTCCTTTCCAAGTCCAAAGATGAAAGTCTTGAATGAAATTTAAAATAAACTCATTAAAATGGATGGTTTATTGAAAAACAGCTACCCTACCCCTGATGTAAATTGACGGAAGGATATCTTCATTGAGTTCAGTGGATATTCATGGATTCGCAAGCCTCCTATGCTTCAAGTCTGCTCTCGGTCTTCATGCAGAGGGTTAGAAGATGAATGAAACATCACAACCACACTCAAAGGGTTCTCAGGTTGGTAGGGGAGCCAAACATGTAAGCTAATGAACTGGAACAGTGGACAGAGGATGCAGCATTGTTACCCGTGTAAAGTACAGAGAGGATGCTGAGAGAGAGTGAATAACCCGGAGAAGGAGAAGCTCTGGAAGAAGGAAGCTCCTGGAGAAAGCGACCTCAAAGTTGTACTTTCTGAACAGCCAAGGATTTTTCCATGATGAGCCAGTTAGTGGGGGCAGGATCCCCCCAGCAGAAAAAATGTTGTGTAGCGATGTGGATGGGTGAAATGGCATGAAATGCTCAGGAATGGCCAGTCCATCAGCCTTGAACTTCAGGTGTGGAAGGACAATGGGAAAAGGTGGGGTCCTGGCAAGACTGTGGGTGAAGGGTCTTATAGACCCACCTAATTGCTTCGGCTTCACCCTCTCGCTGTGGGAAGACAGGAACATTTAAAACAGGAAATTTAAAAGACTTATATCATAGAAAAAATTAAGACTTTTTTAGTTGAAAGAGTATGTTAGTGAGTAGAGGGAGGGGAAAGGAGCTGAAATTTACAAAGGGAGACTAGTTAGAAAATTGTTGCCAAATCCAAAAAGAGATAATAAAATATTAGAGCCAAATGGTGACGTTCTCCAGAATCACTGCAGTGCCGTGATGAAAAGTGCACTTGAACCCTTTTCCGTCTGACAGCTGGGCTCTCCCGGTAGAGGGTAGGAACCGGGGTGCCCTTGGGGCTCCACCTGTGTCTGTCCGTGGGGCAGGTGGCTGGCATCCACAAAAAGGTGGCCTGGACCATTGGGATCTTGATGGACCCGAGGTGGGGGAGCAAGTGCACGGAGTCCCTGCAGACCAGCATGTGGTGGCTGAAGGAGCAGAGCGCCGAGCTCGTCCTCCTCCCCAGGAAGCCCTTGGCCCCCTGAATGGAGGCAGCTCTGTTGAAAGGCTCCAGCTGGCCACCCAGCTGATGGGAGCAGTCATGCTCATACAGAATGTCTACAAGAAGGAGAAAGCTGGAGACTTCACAGAGGAGGAGGAGAACTTGAAGACGTTTGCCAGTCTCTGCATGACCCATGCCTTTTGGCATCTGAGCAGAAAGGGCCAAGGAAGCTGCAGAACAAGATGCTGAAAAGAAAAAGAATAAATAAAATGCTGCTGGCAACTTGTGATAAATAAAAATAAAATAAAGACACATAAACTCACAGCGTAGCCACCATTACACTAAGGTAGTGCCGGGAGAAGAGAGGAGAAAGGCACTTAGGAGGGAGAATCTGCAGAAACTAGTGGCTCATTGGATTCGAATAGTGAGAAAGACAAAGCCAAGATTATGCCTTCCAGGTCCCAGGACTTGGAGGAAGACCGGGAAGCGGTACCACTAGCCAGGACAGGGGATGGGAAACTTTGGAGGGAGCGGTCCTTCCTTCACTTAACAACTATTATCGAGTATTTAGATGCCAACATTGCTCTAAAAAACAAAGCAGACAAATCTCCCATTCTTAGGGAGTTTATAATCTGTAGAGAAAAGAGGTAACACACAAAAAGAATTTGTCCTATAATTCCAGGAGGTAGTAAGTGGTATTGAGAAAATTAAGGCAGGTAAGCAACGAGAGGCTGTAGGCTGGGGGTGCTCTTCCCGGCAAGATGGTCTTCTCTCTGAGAAGGTGATATTTAATTGGAGAACTGAATGAAGCAGGCGTCTGCATGAGGATCTGGAAGAGAGACCAGAAACAGGAGTAATTTGGGCGTGGAGTGGAGAGAGCCAACGTGGAGAATGAACAGGGTGGGAAATGAGTTTCAGAGAGAGAGGGAGTGGCCTTGCAGTCGAGAAGAGTTTGGATTTTATGTCATTTGAAATGAAACCCTGAAGAGTTTGGTCATCAGAGTGACAAGATCTGATTTATGTCTTTAACAGATCATGCAGGCTGTTGTACATAGAGAATTGATGGTTGGAAGGTGGTATCGATGCAGAGAGATGAACTAGAGAGTGATTTCCACCTTTTAGAGAGAATATCAAGGTCTATTGGACCAGAGAGATGGTGAGGAATTGAGGAGTGTTTAGATTCAGGATGTATTTCCATATATGGCTCTATCGATGGGTTACTTTTAATGGCAGAAAAAGAGAAGAGTCAAGGAAGAGTACTAGATTTTTGACCTGAGCAATTAAGGTGTGATGAGAACAAAGGCTTTTTGGGGGGAGATGTGGAGGAAGGGACATTAAGAGTTTCTTTTTGGCCACCTTAAGCTTGGGACACATTTTGGACATTCATGGAGAGAAGTCAGGTCCCTGGTTGGCTGGCGTCCTCCGGAGTTCTGAGAGAGTTCCAACTGGAGATGTCAACATGGGAATTATCAGTGTGTGTGAATGACATCGTCCAGCCTGGAGGACAGTGGGTGGGAGAGGCATCCAGGAATCAGGATGAGATGGGTCCTAGGAACTGAGGGAGAGAAGAAACAGGGAGAGATTTGGGGAGCCCTCCCTTGAGTTTCAGTGATAAAAGTGTCCCTAGAAGGAGGGGATGGACCAATTATGTCGATTGCGAATGACAGGTCAGATAATTCAACATTGAGTTATTGCAGAGTTTTCAAAATTAACAGGACTCTGCCTTTGAATAAACTAGTTCAAAGATTCAGAATTAAGACTGGTGCATCTGAAATTACCGCACAAAAGAGCATTGCTGTTCAGACCGGTACAAAGAACTGTGGTGGGAGAACAGAGAAGAGGGAGGTGAGTCTGAAAGGCAGATGGTGGATGAGAAAGAAGCAGTAAATTTCTGAGCCAGACGTGCCGAGGACCAAGAAGGCCTCACAGAGTGTGCAATGTGAAGACTTTATTCTGAGACAGAAGCGTCATGAACTTTGTGATGACCAAATCTCACTTGTTTCCTCCAGCTCCAATAGCCTGTGTATATAGGCTTAATTAATATGCATGTTAGTAATTTAGTTATTTTACTTGATTCTTGCCCATGTGCATAATGGAATCTTAGTCTCCTTTGTCTGCCCTGTGTTATTTCTAGGAGTTTGCAGAATATGTAACTCTAGGAACTGAAGAACGTTTCTAGGAGCTCACAGAACATGGGTTCCTCAGATACTCTGTCTCTCCCCTCCTCGGCGTCATGCTTTATTCCTAGACGCTGAGAGTATCACTCTCCTTCAGTCTGGACTTCAGACAGAGACTTCAAACTCAACAGAATGAGTATCTTTATCCTGCCCTTTCCGTGTTTGATCTCCTCAGTGTTTGTCAACCAAGAGCACAATGCTCACCCATTCCTGGTTAAGCCAAAGAACAATACTCACATGGCATGGATTAATCCAGTCTTCTCCAGTCTGTCCACTAGCCTGACAAGTATGCCCAGACATATCCGAACCACAGCAGTGGACACAACGTAAGATGAAGCGGAACTCTGCCACGTAGATTATGGGATTTCCAAGAGATTGAAACCACACAGTAATGAAGCAGACCAAAAACAGACAAACAAGCAAACAAACAAAAAAACTGCGTCTTGGATCCTTAGGCAAGAAAAGGAAATAGTCCAACCTCTTTATTTTTCACATGAGGAAAACTGAAATCCAACAAATTTAACTGATGCATCTAAGGACACAAAGCTGAATTTTGTAGAACTCAGACATGTACCCAAGTTTCCAAACTTCAGGCTATTTCCTTTTCCAATAAAATAGAAGCACACACATACACACACAGAAAGGCCACAGTAACTGACTTAATTCTGAATACAGTCTAATTCCTTCCACTGGATAGGGGGAGTAATTTTACTGTACTCTTGGAAATAAGAGCACCATTTGGGAAACAAACATGGTAATATATGGATATGTCACATGACAGATGCAGAAAGAGAAGTAATAATAATAATAGTGCTTGGCTAATTTCTGCTTGTGTTTCAAGCTTCAAAGTGTATTCAACTGTATTCAAATTGTAGTTTAGAAGAAAAAATTTTGACTACATCTGATTAGAGGATGGGGACCTTAACACATATTGACAAGGTGCATAAAATCTTAATTTCTGAAGTTCATGAATCTTGTGGAGAATAACAGTGTAACCAAATAATTATAGTGATGTGTGTTTACTGGACAACTGGTCAGTTGAACTACAAATCTAATTGAACTAATCATTTGATTAATGAATCAACTTAATCAGTTAAACTGTTGGCCTGTGTACAGAAGGTATGTTAGAGTTTTTAAAATTTATTTGTGTAAATGGCTGGAAAATCAATTTTACAGGTAGGAGATACAGTCTCCACCAATCCAATCCTGGTTCCACATTCCTCTAAGAGTTACCTTTTTAAAACCCTCTGTTTAATTCATTCTCTTTATTTAAAATCTTCCCCCCTATTTCCCACAGAATGAATGTCAAACTTCTTTCAGTGGCAGTCAGGGGTCTCTCCATCTGCCTGGACTTATCTTTCCGATAGTGTCACTGGCCCCTGTTCCTCAATCTCTTTCCTAGCCATACTCTTTTTTCCCCTTTCTTTTAAATATTCTACTATATACCTTTTATTGAACAACTGCCTCTGATTTTTTTTTTTGCCTGTATACATCACATACTTAACTCACCCCTGGGCCTTTCTTTATGTTTCTCTCTCTTTCTGGAACCTTTCTAAACGTTCTTTACTGGTTGACAGCCTATGACTTCTTCAAATGCCCAGATCAAATGTCAACTTACCTGAGACTCCAATAACTGCTTCTGGGCTTCATTATAATTCATAATCTCTTATTTACAGGACCTTCCAGAAACATCAGCTACCCCCTTTCCTATCCAGAGTTCCATACTTTTTTATCCTCAGAAGCAGCCAGTTCAAGTATATCACTTTTTTATTCTTTTTTATGGCTGTGTAGTATTCCATTGTATAGAAAAACCACACATTCTTTATCCAATCATCTGTCAATGAACATTTAGGTTGCTTCTGTGTCTTGGTTATTGTAAATAGTGCTGCTATGAACATTGGGGTGCATGTATCTTTTCGAGTTAAAGTTCCCTCTGAATATATGCCCTTGAGTGGGATTGCTGGATCATATGGTAACTATTTTTAGTTTTTCAAGGAATCTCCATACTGTTTTCCATAGCAGCTGCACCAAATTACATACTCCTTATGAAATAAACAACAACATCCTACTGTTTAACACAGGGGACTAGATTCAATATCTTGTAATAACCTATAATGAAAAAAGTATATGAAAATGAATGTATATATATATGTGTGTGTGTGTGTGTGTGTGTCTGTGTATAACTGAATCACTATGCTGTACACTGGAAACTAACACAGCATTGTGAATCAACTATACTTTGATTAAAAAAAATCTACCACTTGTTTTCAACTCTCCAATCCCATCACCATCATTACTCACTCGGCTGACTCACTGAGAAACCAGCTGTGAGGTGTGAGTGCTACCAAATTGTATCCCTCAGCTTCCACTGCATCCATGCCATCCTCCCACATCCTCTCTCCCACGGAGCAGAGCAGTGTCCCCTTCCAGATCTTTCAGCACCTCTGCCTCTTTCTCAGACAACTGCCATGTTGCTAATTGCTCATTTTGTATTTGATGACAGACATGTAGAAATGCTCATTGACGCCTGTGACCTGCCTTCAGTTCTATTTATTCTTCAACTCCATGCACACAGGTGTGTGCATGCCCCCCCTGCCCACCTGGTGTGGTTCCAAAGTCCAAATCCATGGTCTTTCCATCTTTGTTCTCATTCTCTTTATTTTCCTCCAATGTTCAGTGTCCCATGTGACCTTCTTTCATGAAATACTTCCCATGTCTTGTTTTAAGAATATGGATTTTCCCAGTGTCCTCTCCCACTTTTCTGAGTTTTCCCCTCCCTGTTCATTAGAAGCTGAATGTCTAGTTGGATGTGTCCTTTGTGAAATATTATCCATGGCTCCTCATTACTTACGTAATAAACTTCGTAGCCTTTCTCTGTCATAATACTGACTTTTACACAAACTTTTTGAGCCAGAACACCTCCAAAATGCCCCTCACTCATTCCTCCAGACCTTGGATTATGCTGTTGCTCTGTCTAGAATGCTGTCTCATACTTTCCAACTTGAGAGAGTCATGCTTATCTTGCAAATTATCCCCCAGATGTCACTTCCCCCGTGCCACCTGCTTTCTCTAATTATTGGAGAATTAGTGGAGAATTAGTCACTGCCTCTGCTGCCTTAACACTTTTTATGTGCATCACAAACTTTTGGTAATACTACATGTCATGTGTTGAAAGTAATTTTAAAACTGTCTCCTTCCCATTACACTCCTCCCTCAGTTCGGCTGGGGTCTGCATTAATCTTTACATTCACAGTGTAAGTGGTCACTAAGGACTGATTTATTTAGTAATTGCTTGTCCTCAATCAAAGCTCTCTGGTGAGGGACATTCTACAATATTCTTCCATATCACAGATCTCTATAAAAGAATGAAGGAGATTGAATTAAAAAATAGTTTTTCTACAATATAAACGGTGAATTTGCAGTAATGAGGGAGAAAGTCTTTATTGTCATTGCCACAACAAAATTAAATATTTTAAATAAATATTCAGAAATACTTCTCAATATTTATTTTGCATGTCAGACCCATCACATTCAATTAATACTAATCGTAGCTCTTATTTTTTTCATCATTCATGATTTCTTATCTCAGACTTTTCTCTAATTTCTTATGTTCTATTAAATGTGTAGACCATGGTTCTGAAAAAAGGTCATATTAAAATGAGTTTATACGCTATGCATGCTACAGACTAGAGTGTGAACATTTTACAGACGCTTAATCTCCCCCAAACACTGATCGCTCACCTGAGAGCTGTTTCTTTTCTCAGCCTGACTTGACTTGATTTACTCCATGGAACTCCATCTTGATAATGGGTGTGACTGAATGGTTGAGAAAACCCAACGTGGGCTAACTTCCGTCTTGTTTTACTTTATCCCATGAAAGAAACTTTCCTCCCTCAGGGGGCCTTCTGGGAGTCTTTCATCCACTGAAGGCCTTGGGACGGGAGATAAAAATTCGGATTTTTAGCAACCGAACAGTGGGGGAGGAGGTGCTGGGAGCCTTCACCCCGCTGATCATATCTCAGTCCCAGGAACCAAGTCTGGTGGCTGCATAAGGCACTTCTGTGCTGGAGCTCAGCACAGTGGCTGTGTTTAAAGATGTAGATGAATGAATGATGACCATGGTAATTCTTTTTCACGCTAAAATTCATTATATTATATTCCCTTTTTTGTTTTAGGATTATAAGAGTGTTTACAAAATCAATGTTTATGATTTGACAAAATTAATGTATTGAGGTTAAGACGGATTATTTTTTAACCCCTGGGGATTTGGTTTCGCCCTTTGAAACAAATATACAGACATCATGGCATTTCCTCTTGTCATAGAAATAAAATGTCCTTATGATTCCAATTGTTAACTTTTAATCTGAACACTTTGGTTTATATAATCACAGCCCATATTCTTTTATAGTCAGTCAGGACCTGGCCCATCAGAGGTTCCGAAGTAAACAGGTACGTGATGTGAACTCCAGGATAAGCACTTAATATTTATAGATTACAAGTTTGGATCTATGCACCTGAGTTCAGATTTTTAAAAAATTAAGATAATTAACATTTAAAGTGTTAAAAAAAGAAAAAGCTCTCATGATTTCAAAACCTTGTACATCATTGGCATTGATTTTCCACATTCCTCCCACAAAACTTTTATAACACTAAGTAGGAATCTTAGCATATATACAATTTTGTGTTCTGTGGATTCATATTTTGCCAAACAGAACTGTCCATGTTTTTAAAATTTTTATATTATTATTTAATGGTTGCATAATCATCTAGAGAGCTGATATTCTAAAATTGACATAATACTTTCATTACTGTTTACTTACAAAATAATCACATTTATTATAGTTATAAATTAGCAAGCAGCCTGAATTGAAAAGAAAAAGTACTTATCTCTTCACTTCCCAGAGACGATGACAATGAATAATGGATATATTAGACTATATCTTGAACTTTTTATTGGAGTGTAGTTGGTTTACACTGTTGAGTTAATTTCTGATGTACAGCATAGTGATTCAGATATATAGATATATATATATATATATATATATACATACACATACATACATATATTCTTTTTCATATTCTTCTTTATTACAGGTTATTGCAAGGTATTGAATACAGTTCCCTGTGCTATACAGGAGGACCTTGTTGTTTATCCATTTTATATATAGTAGTTAATAGCTGCAAACCCCAAACTTCCACTTTATCCCCTCCCCTCCCTTTTCCCTCCTGGTAACCATATATTTGCTTTCTATGTCTGTGAGTCTATCTCTGTTTTGTAAATAAGTTCATTTGTATTTTTTTTTTTTAGATACCATGTGAAAGTGATATTATATGGTATTTATCTTTCTCTTTCTGTCTTACTTCACTTAGAATGACGATCTCCAGGTCCATCCATGTTGCTGCAAATGACATTATTTTATTCTTTTTTAGGGCTGAGTAGTATTCCATTCCAGAAAGAAAGAGAGAGTTTTCTCTGGATATATACTCAGAAGTGGGATTGCTGGGTCATAGTTTAAGTCTATTTTTAGTGATTTAAGGAATCTCCATACTATTTTCCATAATGGCTGCACCAAACTACATTCTTACCAACACAAATGGCCAACAGGCTCATGAAAAAAATGCTCAATATTGCTAGTTGTCAGAGAAATGCAAATCAAAACCACAATGAGGTATCACCTCACACTAGTCAGAATGGCCATCATTAAAAAGTCCACAGATGATAAATGCTGGAGAGGGTGTGGAGAAAAGGGAGCCCTCCTGTATCTTGACTATTTTACATATCTGTCTTCTTAACTATCTATACAAATATGCATCTAAATATATATTATGTGTATTTTTTTAAAATGTGACCATATAATTTATAATAAAATTATACAGATTATAATCAGAAATTTTGTTAATAATATATTATGATCAATTTTTGTATCTATAAATCAGAGTTTTCTGTGTAGCATTTCCCTTTTGAAATATAGCATAGTTTTAATAATTTAATTTTGGAATACAGCATAGGTCCCAATTTTAGAAAATACTCAATTTGTGGCAGTGCTATGGTAAGCACGCATATCATTATGCAGTTGTCTTATTAGTTATTTAACATAAATTCCTAAAATTGGGTTAAAGGTATGCATATTTTTAAGGCTTTGGTAGCTATGGATTAGACAGCATCAAGAAAAAGTTATACAATATTCCTAACAGCAAGAATGTGGCACAACTTAGCCTTTTTGAACATTTAAAAAGAACTCTTTGGCATGAATTGCTGAATTTACTTTAACATGTTACAAAATAACAAAACCCAATTTTAATTATAGATAAGGCAAGAGATCATGGCTATATTAGATTAGTTCTCATATCACATTGAAACAAGTACTGATTTCTTCCCACATAACAGTGCAGTGATGTATTTTTTGCTTACCACTCGGCCATGAATTCCAAAATAAGAGTAGAGACAGTGCGGTGACGATGCACAGCCAGTCGCATCCCTTAGCCTGTAGATGGAGTTCTTTCAAATTAAGAATTTAAACAAATGTTTAGGTGTATTTCACTTAAGTGAGGGCCCAGAAATCTATGAAGCGTTTAAAAAAAAAAAAACTTAGTGTTTTTTCTTACTTGGGTACTGTGCCACATTACCAGTGGAGCCATTTCCAACAGCTCAGTTAGTTAAATGTATGGTTAGTTAATAGTTGAAAGGATTTCAGGGACTGAGAGTTATGAAAACATTTAAGTATATGAATTTCCATTTGCATTCCCTTTAATACCAAGTCACAATAACTTTGATGGACCTTTAAGAAATCTCTGAAATATTTGTAAAATTAGTTCAATGAGAAAATTTCAAGTTCAGGTGGATCTATTTTCCTTTTTATTGCTGAAAAACTAAAGTCAAAATAAAATTAAGTCAGGCCCTGCGGATTCCAGGATGATAGCTTCAGACCTGGCATTTAGCAGTGTTGAAAGGCCAGGCACGGGGTGGCATATGGCTCAGTGGTAGAGCGTGTGCTTAGCATGAGCAAGGTCCTGGGTTCAGTCCCCAGTACCTCCTTTAAAAAAATAATAAAGAAGAAAAAACTTTTAAATAGAAATCCAGTGAAAGGGAGGGGAATTTGTTTTGGTGATTTCATCCATCACCTTGTTAGCTGGATACAAAACAGAGATTTGGCCTCTGTTTCAGGAGCATCTCTGGAACCGTTCTCCATCCTACATTCTTGTTACCTATGTAGTCTGGCAAGAGAGAAATACCTTACTTTTCAAAACCTCTCTTTTGCATAACTATGCATTTACTACACTTAGGACTTTTTTGAAATCTAGTCCATTTTCAATATTATGCAGTTTGGATCCTTTTTTTTTTTTTTTCCTGAACAGTTATTTTTGTCACAGAAGTACTCTCTGCCAGGAATGGTTAAAATGGATATATCCAGTTAGACTTCACATACAAGGATCGTGTATTTCATAATACCCCTCAGAATGTGTTAACCTCCATGAGATACTATACAAGGTGACTCATTAAAAAGTACATTTTGTATCTATTCAATGATGAGTGTCATCAGGAAGGAGGAGGAGAAAGGAAAGGATGAAAAGGAGGAGAGGAAGAGAAAGAAATAGGATGAACGCCTGATGAGTAAAAGAATGGCCTTGCCTAGGCAGCTGCTATCAGGGAATTAGCTACAGTGGCATTTTTCCAAGTGTGGTCAGAGGACCACCTGCAAACGGATGACACTGTGTGCTTGTTAGAAGCAGAGCATCCTGCCTGCTCCTCCTTATCTGCTAAGTCAGATTCCCTTGGGAGGGAGCTCAGGGATCTGTATTTTTCCTGAGCACCGAAGATGATCTTGTGCCCACTGAAGTTTGAAATCTCTTGAACTAAAGTGTAAAGTTAATTGAAAATTCTGACCCGTAGCCTGATTTAAAAAGATTGTACTGGCTTGGAAAATCTGCTCGTATATTATGACTTGTTCTCAAGCATTCAGAGCAGTATAAATGCACAGAACCCTCTCAAGCATTTGGAATGGTATAAATGCGTGGAATCCTCTAAGAAAATAAATTTTATATAGAGAAAGCATTGGAAAGCGGAAACTGATGGGGACTTATTCACCCTATATTCTCAGTACTGTTGGAAGACTCATCTTTGAAATGCAAGAAGGGAGGATATTAGGATAGAATGACTATTTACTTACAGAGTGTTTTTCTTTCAAGAGAATCTAAAATGATGAGTGTAATTAATGTTTAAGTAACACAATAATTAAGCATGTAGGTATAGCCTCTCTCTGAATTGCTGAAGCATACAAATTATTTTAAGAATTTGAATATCAAATGCTGTTTGCATGCCAACATGTTTACTATAAATCTATCGATGTGGGAACACAATTTGTCCAGGCAAATAGTGTAAATACAATCTAAATAACAGATAATGGTAGTTGACCATTGCTAATAGTGATTTTTCTTAAATTAAAAAAAATACATTTGTAGGCATATTTTAACTATGGCTTCTGAGAATGGAAGCCTGTTTCTCTATTTATATAATTTAAATAAATTTTCTGACCTCAGGGGAAAAAGTAGTGTGAAAAAACAAGAGATGAATTCCCAGCCCCAAAGGTCAAATGCTAATTTTGGATTTCCTTCATTTAAGAAAATACTACCAATTTCAGTGTCAAAACTATTGATTATTAATGAAAAACACATTTCCTATGGAGCTGTTTTTGACTTGTACATTTTAATCTCTGGTAAAAACATATTAATCTCTTTTCCCTCCAATGTCTGAAGCTGAATCACAACACAGGGATGTAATGCAAATCAAGACAATTCTTTCCAAAGCTCTGAAAATTTAATGTCAAAAAATACATATTTTAGCATACATTATTTAGTGAAAAGTTCACTTTTATTTCTTATGCAAAAGTGCTCTAAGCTTCGGAATGAGAGAATTTTGTGGGTTCCTGGTTTTACCATGTGATTTAGAAGTTTTAACTTCCTCATGGGTATCCGGAGGTGTGCTCGTTTGTCTTCTACTGGTCATTGCACCAATTTCATTTCCATTTTGTTGTTGTTATGATCATGAGTATGATTATGATTACGCTAGGTAGGCGCATAAATGAAAATCACTCGAAGGGTCAGTCAGTGACCAGCACCTTACGCGGAGGCTGTGATTCCTGGGAGCAGTGGGCCGTGTCTGCTCCCTCAGGGAGAGTGGAGTCATGTTTTCTGTAACTTAGGAGGGCCCGTAATTGCTTCTGAAAACAGTCACCACCACCTTCACCAACAGCAGCCCACTGAGAATCCCTGCCCCGGGCACAACCAGCGATGGCAAGACCTCGAGCCACTTCCGGTGGACATGGGCTGGCAAGAACCAGGGGCTTACCCCCAGATGGCTGAGTTGTTGGTCTTTGAGGTGCAGGACACCGACTTCTAGGTCTCACTGTCACTAACACGTTGATTTGGAGAAAGTCAACTGCTCTTGCCCAACCTCAGTTTTCTCCTTTGAGGAAAAGTGGTTGGAAGTAGATGATTTTGAATGTTTTCTCTGGTTGTACAAAACCCGTGGGAGGGTAAGGAAAACGCAAAATATGTGGTGGGGAATAAACAATGATCAGATCACAAGGAGACTGAAAGTGAATGAAAATTAAGGGAGGCTAATTAGAAAAACATGATAAAAATCAAAATATGAAACATTTTTGGGAGAGAAATAAAACAGGTTGTGAGAATGACAGGAAAGGAATTTCGAAAGTGTCCTTAAAAGTATAAGGCATGTCTTTACTGGAGAACGGTATGTGCAGGTCTTCTGCCATTTCGGGACTGGGTTTGTTTGTTTCATTGTTATTAAATTGTCTAAGCTGTTTGTATATTCTGGGGATTAAGCCCTTACCAGTCACACTGTTTGCATATGTTTTCTCCCATTCCATAGGTTGTCTTTTCATTTTATTTATGTTGTCCTTTACTGTGCAAACGCTTATACCAAAAAAAAGAACTTTTTAAAGGATACAAACTTATTTACAAAACAGAGACGGACTCATAGATGTTAAAAATAAACTTACGGTTAACAGAGGGTGAAAGGGAGTGGAAAGGGATAAACTGGGAGTTGGGGATTTACAGATATTAACTACTGAATATAAAGTCGATGAGCAACAAGGTCCCACTGTATAGCACAGGGACTAGAATAGTTAGATAGCTTTTTAAGACGATTTGAGAGAATATTTCACTTCTGTGAATAAAGTCTATTTGTCTTCTTGTTGAGAGGAAAAAAGTATCAGGTAGTGAACACTGGTAGAGGGATCAGGTCAAAAAGAAAGAATAGCAGTATTTTTCTCTAAACTTCTGTGTGATTAGATAGAAAGAGAATGAATAAAATGATATTTTAAAAAGGTGCTTTTCAACACATCTGCTTTAGGAAATTTTAACCATGCTTTTTAAATTATTTAACAAAAATGACAATGTGGATTCATTCTGTAGTTTCTCGCCATTTGCTTTTTATGAGGGCTATTGAAAATACAAAAATCATCTTCCAAAATTGATTACAATCAAACAACTCCACTTAACCTCACATGGTCAGTAAATTCTAAATACCTGAATACACTGCTACACTCTGTCTTAAGATCAACTTCTATTCCTATTTCTGCGGTTTTGAATTGTACTCTTTTATTTATAAGGATAGGAACAGGTTAATTCCTGGGCACTTGCATTTTCTGTGTATGGGACGTCTGTTGAGTTTTCCACATCTCTATATATAAACAAACCAAAGTACCTAAGTTTATATTTGGCAGAAATCGTATGGATCTGATTAGGATTTATATTTTATGGGGTTTTTTAAATTATTTAGTGTTGGATCTCACCATCATGCCAAGTCAATTAATTTTTTAAAGTTACTGATGGAACATCACAGTGGACAAGGCACTTTTCAAGTGGAAGAAACATGATAGGAGATAGATGTAGAGACGGGCAGATGATGACAGACAGACATACACATACATGAAACTGACGTACTATTCAATGTGTAAATATTTTTGAGTGGTTGAGTCAATGAATATGCTAAGAATTTAGTAATTTAGTGAGGAAGAAATCATTTTTAGTTGCAGTTGATAAAGAAAAGATTGTAAGAGCAGAATTAGAATTATTTGGCCAGGGATGGACCTGGGCTTTGAACCCAGGGTTCTTTAAAAATTGAGTCTGGGGAATCTAAATGCTCTTAGCATCCTATGAGTGGCCCAGAAGTACAGAGGGAAGATGAATACAAGTATGAGTTTGCAACGTGTAAAGCGGTTTTGGGGTGACACCAAGGAGATTAGTAGATGAACCTGGGTATTAACAGCAACCTCATATGAGAAGAGGTGTATGTGGTTGGGACCCAGTTATAAAAAGCCTTCAGTGCCAGGTTAGCAGACTTTGAAATGTATCCTCTGGGCACCAGAAAGCTTAGGGATAATAGAAATATTTACACTATTACTGGACTCTGTTCTGTTCCATTGACTGTTTTTGTGCCTGTACCAACACTGTTTTGATTCCTGTAGCTCTGTAGTATTGTCTGAAGTCTGGAAGGGTTATTCCTCCGGCTTCATTCTTTTTCTTCAGTATTGCTTTGTTAATTCTGGGTCATTTGTGATTCCATATAAAATTTTAGGATTATCTGTGTTAGTTCTGTGAAAAAATGTCCTGGGTAATTTGATAGGGATCCCATTATATGAGTAGATTGCTTCAGGCAGTATAGCCATTTTAACAAAGTTCATTCTTCCAATCCAAGAGCTTGGGGCATCTTTCCATTTCTTTAAGTCACCTTTAATTTCCTGTATCAATGTTTTGTAGTTCTAAGATTTGCTGAGGTTAGATTCATCTGCCTTAATTCTTATTTCTGATTTTACTTTTTAAAAAAGAATAACTACTTTGTAAATAAGTGTACTTCCTAGAGTTTAAATACATTCCTGTATTAGATGATTCTGTTAATTGCCAACTGTAGTGGAAGAATTTTAAGTATTTTAGTAGTGCTTTACAGATAACAGTAACTGTCATAGCTATCCTTTGAGTCTTGCCTAATATGACCATTCCTTCGGGAATGACCGTACACGTCAGTGGCCTGTGTAGCAAGCACGTTAAGGCTTCTCATCAAGCAGGGTCATTTATTAGATGCTTAACTGTGAATGTTGCTCCCACCAGGCAAGGTACCAAGATTGCTACTTAGGGGTTCTTTAAAAGTTGAGTCTGGGGAATCTAAATGCTCTTAGCATCCTCTAAATGGCACACTACTTCTGCACCCACTGGGCTAAATTGTGCTTGGTAGTATCAGCTGAATATGTTGAATAGTCACAGTTACAAGCAGCCTTCCAGAAATACCAGATACTGGGCCTACTATTACCTCATAGCAGGTATGTAGGCTCACATCAAGTTAGCGCCTGCAGTAACCAGACGGTGCAAAGGATTTGACTTGCCATGAATGACAGAATGCTTTCTTTTGCATTTGTTAGCCAATTCTTCAGGGCCCTTTCCTCAGATGCTCTAAGTGATCACTACACAATTTAAGTTAGAACTTAAATTTCAGTTCTTTTTTTTTTTTTACTTTTTCCAAAATAATATTCTCAATATTATTTATTATTGATAGCATATAACTTCATTTCTTAACATAATTAAGAAAAAAAGATTTACTTCTTTTTTAGGATAAAGTTGGTTTGCTTTAATTTTTTCCCCTTTTTCAGTTTTATTATGTAGAATTATTAGAGTTCGACTGCACATACCCATTATATTGCATGTAAATACATATCTACAGTATACTGCACTTTTTTTTTAGTTTTCATATATGTACTAGTTATTGTTTCTAAGAACAGATTAGATCTCTAGCTTTTTAAACTTACATAGTTATCAAAGGAATAAAGCCAACTACAAAATAAGAATCAACAGAATGCAGTAATTCAATTATAAGGGACAGTCAAATGTGCTGACACATGTTCAAGAAATCAAAATAATAATTAGTTCATTTGTGGCCTTATTATTATTGCGATTATTTTTTAGACTCCTCATATAAGTGATGTCATTTGGCATTTTTCTTTCTCTTTCCAGCCCACTTAGAATGACAGTCTTCAGGTCCAACCGTATTGCTGCAAATGGTGCTATTCTGTTCTTTTTTATGGCTGAGTATATATGTACCACATCTTCTGTATCCAGTCATCTGTTGATTTCAGTTCTTACAATTTTCCTTTATGATACTCACAAACTAAATACTGAATCTCGAAAGATGGGGCTTCTTTAGCTTTGAATCTTTATATAAGGTAACTATCACAGTGGCATTATTAGCCAACAGGCTAAATTTGTCAAAGCCAACTGAAATTGTTGAATTTTTATGAAACAGTAAAATGACAGCATTCTAATTTTGTTGAGTTAGAAGATTCTTTGTATCAGCTTCCCAAAGGAAATATTTATTTTATTTAGTGTACTTTTTGTTAATCCAAAAACACTTTTAGCACTCAATAGTCAGCTTTCAAGATACCCACATCTGACTGATTTCACTGTTAGGAATACTTACATATGTGTGTGAGTATAAGTGTGTCTGTAGTCCTTATGTGAGATAATAATTCCCTGAAGACTCTTCCTGGATAACAAAACTCAGCCAAAGGAAAAAAATTACTGGCCTTAAACATATTTTGCATATATAATTACACAAAATAGTCATATGTTAAAGTTACACAGCCAAAAATATTCCAGAAAACTTTAATATTTGTATTCCCTTACATATTTCCAAAAAGGGTGTAATGATTTGGTTGATAAACACTCTGCCATATTTGACACTTTTTTTAAAAGTCATAATATTGCACATAGTCACATTGCTTGATTGATTTACCAGCCTCAAAATCATTTTATATTTTCTTTTAGAGCAATATGAAGCTTTTCAGCTGCAAATTATTATCCTACTTGGAAAAAAAGAGCTTCTAAAATCTCTTGCAGTTTCTCTGAAATAATAATGGCTGAATATATCATAATTCTAGGCTGCAAAAATCCTTTGGAACAAAATATTTTAAGAGAAGATTATGGTAACAGGAGACAATTGCCTTTTGACATTACAGTTTATCTAGTAAAGTTAAGAAGCCTTTAAATAGGATCTATTCATGGTATTTCAACTTCCTTTCCCACTTGTTGGTGTATATGTGCTTTTGGTTTTTAAACTGACTTTGATAAAACTGTGTATTTTGAAAGAAAACCCTCAGTAATGTAGATGGTCATGGGGAAGGTGTCTTCCAGCATCCTTTCTTCTGTTTTTGGCTTTGAAAGTTCCTGAAGAATAAGAATCCATCCCCGAAAGAAAAGTAGAAGTCAAAGATCGAATAAAATTAAATACAGTGGACAAAAGCTTCTACTTGAAAGTATTAGTTGATATATGAAAAGAAAAGTTTATTTAATTGATTTTAAGTTAGCCAACTAAGTTAAATGGACTTTGAATAATCCATTTAAGCACTCTTTAATATCTTGAGATGTATTTGAATCTGAAATAGACCTAGAAATCTCTAGTTTGGAACAAGTATCCAATGCTTATTGGAATAAAAGTTACGATTATTTATTATTGTGAAAATGGTTAAGAATCTGTACTGAGTTGTGACACTGTTAAATGAAGAGTTATTAGAAAGCACAACAGAGAGTATTAATATCTAATTATATGCAATTGATTTGTAATTAGCTCTACAGGAGTGCAAAAATAATTCCTGCAGTATTAATGACAACCAGATCAGAGAGGAAAGCATTTTTTTTTCACTCCTTGCTCTAATTAGTTTGGTTTGCAAATTCTTATTTATGAAACAAATATTTATCTTCCTCCAAATGCTATGGCCCCCAAACTACCTTTTCGTGCATGAAACTTTCAGGTGTCTTCTCCCTACTTTGCCTTAAAGCTGTTCTTATAATCACACAAAGGCTACAGCAAATGAAAAAATAAATAAATAAATAAACAGACCCAGTCCTAAACAAATGATTATTTGTAAATTATTTGTCAATGGCATGGATGCTTCTTCCATTCCCCTAAATCATGTATTTCAGTCCCCTTCAGTGTAAGCAGCCTTCAGGGACCCTTGGCTTCATCAGCACCAGATGCCCAGCCCGCCCTCCTCAGTGTGGGATTTTGCTTCTCAGGACTCCCATGGCTCCATCGAACTCACAACTCTGTTGGGTACCATTCCATGACATCATTCTAAATTTCTTGTTGGCACCTCACTAATCCTGTATGAATCCACTAAGTACTCTTCTCTCAAATCTTACTTGAAAAATATATAGAGACTCTTTTCTAACCCAGACAGACCTGTGAAGATAACCCCTGGCTTTCATCTTCACAACACCGAGTATCTTTTATAAAATATACTTGTCTTCTCTACCTTTATCTCTGAACAGTAAATACCTGTTTTGCTCAACTTCTATCTTCCTCAGTGGCCATTATTCCGCTTGGCCACTATCGACATTTTAAAAATATTTGTTGAATACATGAAGAGAAGAAAAATTCAGTATCTATCTGATATAAATACCAGCGAGCACAAGGAACTACATTCAATATTTGTAGAAACCTATCATGGAAAAGAATACAAAAACGAATATATGTGTGTATCTGCATGTATGACTGAAACATGATGCTGCACACCAGAAATGGACACATTGTAACCGACTATACTTCAATTTAGAAAAAAAGAAGAAAGAAAGAAAACACGCCACAAGCAAAGATTTATCAACTATGAGGTAATAAATGGTGAAAAATTGCTTCTTTCTGTTTGTCCTTCTGTGTATGAAACTTGTGACTGTATCTTACATTTCCTCCCTTTAAGGCAGTCATTTTATTCTTCTAGCTAGTTTTTTTCTCCCTACATTAAATACTCTTTTCCAGCTGGGACCCCTGTCTAGTATAAAAAGCCGGCTGAATGTGGTATGATACTAGAATGCTAAAAGAGTACTTTTAAGTGTACAAAAGTCCTGTGTATAGAAAATGTATATAGCAAAGCACCCAGCAACACCCACAATGCCTCCGTAAAATGCATCTTATCATCCTTAAGAGGGTTGCAAGTTTTAGCAAAAATGTTTGTAAAGTATCTGGGATGGAGCCTGGCATCCACAGTGAAGCCCTCAATACATTGTAGCTATGGTTGTGGTTCATGCTGCTTTTCAAGCCAGGTGCATTTGTGAGTAGCAGGGAGGCAATTAGACAGAGTGGTTTTCACACACAGAGGAAAGGTGTATAGTAGAGCTTTGAGGAAAAAAAAAAAAGAGTTAATGATCTGGTCTCCCCATGTCTGTTGCTACCTACCTGCTCATTGCCGTAAAGGGACTGTCCTGCTTGTCGCTGAAATGTTTAGTGTCATGATTTGTATCTGTGGCTGGAGGTGAAAGGAGCTAGAAGAGAAAGTGATTAACTGAGT
Source organism: Vicugna pacos (assembly GCF_048564905.1). NCBI lineage: Eukaryota > Metazoa > Chordata > Mammalia > Artiodactyla > Camelidae > Vicugna > Vicugna pacos. The sequence continues at coordinate 4,519,013 of NC_132994.1, read as the reverse complement.
TATTCTTTTTTATTGTTATTTTTTAAGCAGCCAAAGCTTAGGGAATAGACTTCTGTTCTAGGACCTGGGACCCGTTCCTTCTCCTCTGCCATGTTAGGAGAGATGCTCACAGAACAAAGGCTTTAGAGAAGGAGGAATGCAAATCCCAGGCGTGGTTCTCTGGGCCGTCAGCCTCTCCATCTGCACACTCCCTGCAGTGAGAGCGGAAACCAGCACAGACGGTTTCCTGGCTCACACCTTTAATGTCACCACTCCTTCGTGTAAAATCGGCAGCTCGGTGCCCACCTCCATTAGTGGGATTGAAGGAGCGAGAGAGACCGGCATCCAGCAGCCTGCACAGGACCCGGCATGTCCTTCCCCCTCCTCTTCCCTTTCCAACCCTCCGTCCACGCTCTTGCGATGTGTGACGACACTACTGGGGAAATGAAACAGCTTGACTTGGAGGGGGAGGTGGAAACTCAAAGGAGGAAATCTGGATTTCGAGCCAGTTGTGTAACTACCATGAAGCGTTTATTGGGAAGAAGAAAGTCAGTTCAAGTCCTGGCGTGGTTACACTTAGTTTGTAATCTTGGACCCTCCAAGAAATTTTGGACCTCAGTTTTCTCCTGTAGAATGTAGGTTTAGTTATTTATTACTTGCAGCTCTAATGATCTACTATTCCAAAATGAATGATCAAGTCTTCCATCCCCAGACAGAGAGACACTAAGAAATGTTAGGGCATTTTGCCAATGCAACAATTTGAAACATGGAAAATTCAAGGACAAGAAAGCCTCTCCAGTCTTCATTTAATCTTCCAGACTTTCTCTCTTTCACATTCTTAAAGAAAACCCACTCGCCAAGGAAAGATAAGTTTCAAAGAAGTCAGCAGCGTTTCTATAAAAGATTGATAAGTGCACGTTTCAGTATATAACGCATTTGACTTAGAAGGAACAGAGCACATGGCAGATGCTTCTTTATCCTGAAATTTCACAGCTGTCGTCTGTTGTAGCAATGATGGTGGAGTGAGTGGAATATTGTTTATTCCACTAAAGAAATTACCCAGCCTTCAATATATAAAGACTTCTTTCATTTTTCTCACCTTTCTATCTGAAAGCAAAGGAACACACTTATCTCCGCAGGGAACCAGCTGCTCACTGCCAGTTCGGGAGCTCTCCTTGACACTCGCACGCCCCTTTACAATCTGGCTTTCACCAGTTTCACTCCGTGAAAGTTGCTCATTCCCGTTGCAGTGACCATCTAACTGCCTGCATGCTTTCCCTCTGTCTCCTCCTCAGCCTCTCTGCACCACGTGGCCCCTTCCACCGTACATGCTTTCTGCTCCGCACTACCCTGCATTTGCCATCATCCGTTGTCTCTGAAATTAGCCTGCCTTTCCGCTCCTGTCTGCAACTAGGGTCCATCCTCAGGTGACTGCTCTCCGTGTAAGTCCCCTTCTCGTTGTGTTCGTTCACCCTCATACATGGAGTTCAGCTGGTACCTCTAGGGCCTTAACTCCAGAATCTCTATAAGTAATGCTGACATCTTCCATGTATATCCAGCTGCTTCTGGGTATTTCCGCCAGCGGGTACCAATGGGCACCTCAAAGCCCTGAGTCCCGAGGCAAAACTCACTGTTTCCGCATGGAGATTTATTTCCCCTTTCTTTCTTATGCCGGTAATAGATGTCAGCTTTGAAGTTACAAAGCAAAACTTCACTTCCTCATTCCCTTCTGCCCCTTACTTGCTTTTGTGCAAGGGGGTTTTTCCTCCTCGTTTTCAAAGTCACTGCTTCTCTACTCCCCCGCTCTCACCATCCAGCTTTTGTTACCTGTCGCCTGAGCTGTTGTAATAAATGCGCTTATAATTGGTTCCACATCATCTCTTTTTCTGTCTCGATCCATCCTGCATCTCTGCCGGGCTAGACTTTTTCAAGATTCATGCTGATTGTATAATTGTCCTTCACGGTAGCTTCCGCTGCCTTCTGCGTCAACTTGGCATTCGAGGCCCTGCACAGACAAGCTGATCTGCCTTCTACTCAGTCCTTGCCTTCACATTCATTTATTTTAACCCTATTAGTTCTATCGCAGCCACATCCATCTCTCTACTTTGCTCACATTTTCTCTCTTTATAAAACTCCCACTTCCTTCCCACTATAAGCTACTAAAACAATCCCCTACTTCTCTTCCTTCCTTCCTTCCTCTCTCTCTTCCTCCCTCCTCCACTCTCTTCTTTTTAGTTCTTTTGTCTGTTCTTTTATTTATTCACTTGTCCACTTATTTGACAAAAAAAATTAAAAAAAAAACTTTTAAGCATTTATTGTGTGCTGGGCACAGTTTGGGATACTGAGGCTAGAATGTTGGAACAAAGCAAAGACCCTGCGTGATGCCCTGTTGCCTCTTATGGTTTAGACAGATGGCTCTCAGGTAACCACTATGTGTGGTCAGGGCTGAGAAGATAGGGTCCAGAAGGGTGTGCAGCCCTGCTTCATAGGCCTGCTCTGTTGTCCGAGGCTCCCTTCAAATGCCACCTTATTCAGGAATTCTTTTCCCACCATTGGGCCAGGATGGAAATTTTGTGCCCCAATAATAATGCACATTTCATGAAGACAAGGATTTGAGGCAGTTTTTTTTTCCTTTAATTGTTACATTCCAAGCACCTTAAGAAGAGCTCAGTGTGAACGCTCTATAAATATTCATCAAACGAATGAATAATTGAAGCTCCCCATTCTTTGTTTTTACCTCGTCTCGTGGCATTTATATTACCGTGCTTTATGCCTTGTTTGTTGATTTATATATTTATTTTATCCTCCCTTCAATCTGTAAGAACCAAAAAGGCAGGGGCTACACTTCACTTATTTTTCTAACCTTGCAATGGTTAGCCCAGTGTAAAACACTCTCAAATATTTATTGGGTTGAATGGCAATATTCATTTACAGCTGTCTTAATGACTCAGATCCTTCTAGGCAAATACTATGACTTATTACTTAGATACAAACATTAGTACTGTTGTTGCGTATTGAGATTGGTCTCATTTTGCCACTTTGCAATATATTTTCAATGGCGTGACTTAATGAGCTCAGCTGTTTTTTATTTGTTTCTATAAAAATTGTGTTAATTGAAATGGACCATATATGTATTTTGTTTTTGTAAAAATGTTGTGTTGGTTGAAATGAACCATATATATACACACACCCATATATAAAAATCTGCCTTTTTCAAAAAATCTTTTCAAATTCCAGTATAGTGTTATATAAATTAAAAGGTCTTAGGACAGGATTGATAAGTCTTAGTAAGCTCAATTGATAGCAAGGCCGCACTGTTCTGTTTAAACTTTTGTTGCATTAGTAACATTATTTATAAATTTCTGACATGTATCTTACTAAGAAACAGAACAAGTTAGTGTTATGATGCAACTGGACAACTGGAAAGCTACAGACAGTAGTTGTTAAAATGTGGATTGTGTTTAGTACGTGTCTCACCCTCTTCTTAAGATGGAGATTAACCCATTTAATATTTTACAACAACTATGGGTGGCCAGAACTATTATTGTCCACATTTACAGATGGAGTAACTGAAACACCCAGAGTTTATGTCAGTTGTCCAACGTCAGAGAGCTGGTTCATCCACTAAGAGTGACTTCAGATTCTGGGCCCTTAGGAATGTTACTCCACTGGCTCTTGTATAGATGCATGTGCCTGTGAGCTGAGGAAAAGGAATGCCGATGGCATACAGAAAATAAAGAGATGAGAGGCTAACTTCAAGTACGTTCCTAAGTATATCGTGCACAATTTAATGCACAGCTTTTCATGTAACCAGTTGCATCATTCCCAAAATGATGAGTAGTAACAGTAAGGAGATGGTGTAAAAAGAGGAAGTATGGGGGAAAGTGAAATAATTATTTATAATTTGATGTCTACAGTTCTAGAATGTATCAGAACACAGTGATCAGAAGCAGCCTGGTGAGATCTTTTTGATATTTGACAATCTGGCTCCCTTTTGACGACTTCCTTCTTCTCTCACATTTTGCTCCATTTGAAATACCTATTATTTGATATATTTGAGACGCATTGTCAAATAAGAATAGTTTAAAAGTGTTCTTCAAATAGGGTTATTGTGTCCTCTGAAAGCCAATATTCCTATTGCTTAGCAGTTTTTCTTATTACAATTCAAAAGCTGCCATTCAGGGTCTGTCTGATATCTATTTGAACTACCAGATCTCCAAAGAATTTACCAAAGGAATAGTTCATCATGCAGCTAAAAAATATATATGTGTGTATATATATATATACACACATATTTTCTCTGTAGAAAGTTTCAGATTTAGAGCCTTGGACTATACCTTAAGAAATTCTATAAGCGATCTTGAGAAATGGGATTTGTCATCCAAGCATTTTATGAGGCATTTCCTTTTAGACCCTGAATTAAAGGGCTTTCTGGTCGTTAAAGGTAGTGACAGTTTGAAGAGGCTTTGCTGGCACGAAGTTAAGTGTCTCTGGAAGTATCATTTCCTTTTACATCTGACAAGAAGGCCATATTGGTTTCCAAGCTAAAGAATAAGTTATTCCCCTTCTAGGAATCCAACTGGAAGACATAAATATAAAGCACAAAACGTTGTATGCACAGAGGTGATTGCTACTCTTAAGAAGTTCATGATAACTGAAGAGGTCCTTTGCGGGGGCAGAGGCAGGTGGATTTTGTTCATCTGCACTGTGGAATATTACAGAGTCACTAAAAGGTGCTATTAATGTTCAGTGAGAGTTTTAGAGCACAAAATCCTACAGTCAGTACGACCATGATTCTGGGCACAGGGGAAAATAGAGCAAGTCAGCGTGGATACTTGTCATGCTTTAGAAGGTTTTACATTTTGAATGAGAAATTACCACTTTTATGAAGGAAAACATGAATTTGCTGTTATAGCAAGTTCTCCTTACCCTTTGAAAGCTTACAGAAGGGGGAGGGAGGAAAGGGAAGGGAATGGAAAATATAGATAGATGTTAATATTCTATGATTTATTTAAACGTGGAAATGCTTATTAAGGTCATGCAGAAGAAAATAGGTTTTCCGGTGTTCTGGTTCTTGGTTTTTTTAAGACCTTCATGATAAATAATGATAAATATTTTTTTCTGTCATGAAAATTTCTTCCAGCTGTTCACAGGATTATTTTTCTAAGAACTCTTCATATTTTGGTTAATAATGAAGCTGGTGGTTCGCAGTCTTGATGCAAAACTAATCACACTTGATGTGCTTTGTTATATGATATAGGGAGAAGTTCGAGAGGATGTTTTGAATGTGGGAGTCATGTCATAAAACAGGAAATGAAACCCAGTTGCTTTATTAAGCTAGGTGATCATTACTTCATTCTCTCAAGTTAGAAGTTCCACCAGTGAGTTTCCTTTAATGGTAAACTTTCTCAGGTTTTTTATAAAATACCAAAATAATTCCCTCATTCTTGTATGATAACTTAGTTAGATATTCAATTTTGTGTTATTTTCTCTGAAAACTGAAGATTTTACCCCACTATCTTCTGGTTTCTGTTGTTTCCGTCTTGTCTAACGGTTACTCCTGCATAGGATTTTTCCTTGACAGCTTTTGATCTTTTTTCTGATTGTCTTCGTGGGCTGAAGTTTTAGTGCCTTGTGCGTATAGCCATGGGGTTCTTTATCACCGTATGGCTTGCTCCAGATTGCCTTCTTACGTCTGAAGTTTCATGTCTTTCCTCATTTATGAGACTATTTTTTCCGTTTTCACTTTGAACATGTCGCATCGTCCATGGTACCAATGTTCTTATTGTGAAATTCATTTTAGAGGCAGGCAGGACTCACCCTGATCTCCGTGTCTCCTAGCCTCTCTCTGTATTTCCATGAATTTCTATGAAGAATTTCATCATGTCTTTAGCTACATCTTCTAAGTGATGACTTTTCACACTGTGATTAACCTACTGTTTTCACCATTCCCTGCACCTTCATTTGCAAGACTATTTTCCTTTCTATAACTTCCTCTAAAGTCAGCTTTATTGAAGTATCTTTTACAGAAGATAAACTTTCCTGATTTCAATATCATGGATATAATACATATATATAATCATAATGGGAAGCTATTTGTCAGTTGTTTTTGGGTTTTTTCCCCTAACATTTCTAATCATTTTTAATAGTATCTTATTGCCTTCACATATTTCCATTCATTATTTGAGTCTTGAGCATTTAAACATGTTTGTTTCTTGATATGCACCCAGTTAGTTCTATAATCTGGACCTTTTGGGGTCTAATTGTGGCTGCCTTTTTGGTTTGGTTTGTTTTTGATGACTTACACTCGTGGTGGCTTTGCTCCCTGTGTGTTTTGTAAATGTGCACAGTGAGTGCTTGTTTTTGCACATTTTCAACTGGCAGTTTTTGCCTGATCATTACTGTGGATATGTTCTTTGAGGGAGAGTCTGCATTTGTTTTATCTACGTGCCCCACAGGTATCCAAGATCACTGTAAAGTTTTTGTTGGGTAATACCTCACGCATAAACAGAATTGTCAAATATATAGGGGGAAGCATACATATGTATCAGATATCACATGTAAATAAAACATGATAATGAAGTGAATGCCTCTTTCTCTCCCCACAGATTGTGTCCTCTTTTACAATAACTTTTCAGGACTAACCATCCACTGGTGGTCAGTTTCCTCCCTATGGGCGTGCCAAAAGTTTTTTTCTTGAGGAAATCATTTGTTTATGCATTCAGCAGATAGTTATTAAATGCCCGTTCTAAGTGCTGGGAGCAGAGAAATGAGCAAAACAGAAGGAATCCTCTGCCCTTAGAGAGCTTACATGCCAGTAGAGACAAGGTCGTACACTTAGAAGGAGTCAGTAACACACACGACTTGTCCGACAGGAGTAATTCCTACAGAGGAAAAGGCAGAAGAGTTATAAAGAGTGCTCGTGGGGGCAGGAATTAGACTTTGAAATTTATGCCTTCAAATTTAGAGTCTGGCAGGGTGTCGCTGAGAAGACAGACTTGAAGAGGGCCAGGAAGTGAGTTGGGAAGTTGTGTGGGAAAATAGTGGAGGCAGAGGGAACAGAAAACACCAGCCCTGCGGGGGGTTTAGGACAAGGAAGGGCGTGGGCATCAGATCTGCCAGAGCAGAGAGATTACAGAGAGATTCAGCAGCAGGGGAAGTCGGGTCTGGAACGGGGGCCAGACCATGTAGACACTGGAGGAAGCTTGGCTTCAACTCCAAACGGAACTGGGAAGCTATGGAGGGTTTTGAGAAGAGAAATGGTGTCATCTGATTTGTCTTAAAGGGATCGAGATGCTGGAATTAGTCAAAGATAAAGTGGGAGGACCTGCCAGGAGGCCACTGTAGTGGCCCAGAGGGCAGATGGTGATTCTTCCGGAGTGGCAGCCATGGAGGTGGAGAGAAGGGATCAGATTTGGGAGTTATTTTTAAAGGACAGCCTACAAGACTTGCCCATGGGTTGGTTGTGCGGTGTGAATAAGTGGAGCGTCCACACTGTTTCTGCTCTGAACAACACCAAGGATGGGCTCACCACCAGCTGAGAAGGGAAGAGAACAGGATGCCTGCGATCTAGAGAGGAAGCTCGGTTTGGGAAACGTTTGGCTGACGATGCCGGCCAGATATCCTAGGGGAGATCTCAAACAGAATGAGGGCTCGGCAGAGAGGTCAGGACTGGAGATACCAATTTGGGTGATTTTATTGTAGATTTTATTTAAAGCCCTGACACTGGAGGAGCTCTCCAAAGTAGTAAGGGTAGAAAAGAGATGAATTTTTAGGACTGAATCCCGGGGAGCTCTATGTTGTGATGTTTAGAGATGAGGAGAAACCGGACAGGTGAGTTGGAATCGAGCAGGTCACTTAGTAGAAGGAAAACCACAAGTGTAGCGTCCTGGAAAGAGGACAGTGATGCAGCGACAAGTGGGCTGGTGCTGCTGGCAGCATGGAGATGGGGACGGTGACTTGACCGCAGCATTGTAGTCGGGAGGGCAGGTTTAAGGCGGATTGGACTGAGTTCAAGAGAGAAAAAGAAGAAAGGAGCTGATTCTTGTTTTGTTTTGTTTTGTTTTTGTTTTTGTTTTTTAGCAAAGCAAGAAAATGGGGCCATAGTGAGAGAGGGAAGTGGGGATATAAAGAGTTTTATTTGGGTGGTGAAAACAACATGTTTGTAAAGGGAAAAAATTGAAGAGAGAAAAACTGATGCTGCAGGAGAAGAAAGGGAGATTACTAGGGCTTCGCTCGAGAACAGAGGGGGCGGACAGATCTAAGGCAGCGTGAGCCTTGGCGCCTTTGCTGAGGACCCGGAGGGCTTTGGCTTCAAGGGATGTATTTTAAGATGTCTCATGGATGGATTTTTTTTTTTTTTTGCTCATATAGTCTGCAAGATTGTCAGAAGTGGCCATATATCTTCCCAGATGCAATGTGTCATCTTTGGTAGCACAGCATAAAGCAGCATACTCCAGCCCCCTTCTCTGTGGTCCAGCCACAGTGACCTCTCAGTCTTTGAAAGCCTCGTGTTTCCATTCACCTTTGCACCTGCTGTTACATCTGCCTCCAAGGGCATCCCCTCCATGGCTTCATTCAGCTTTCATAGCACTTTCCACAGATGCAACTTTCTGTTCAATCACATGCTCGCTGATTAACGCGTCTTTAACACTAGGCTTTAATAACATGAGCCTGGACCTCATCTCTTAGAATGTATAAAAAGCACACAGTAAGTATCTGCCATACAAAATAGATTAACAACATATATATACAAAATAGATCAACAGCAAGGACCTACTCTGTAGCACAGGGAACTATATTCAATAGCTTGTAATAACCTATAATCAAAAGAATATGAAAAAGCATATGTGTATATACATATTTAAAACTGAATCACTGCGCTGTACACCAGAAACTAACACCACATTGTAAATCAACTATATTTCAATTTAAAAAAAATCACATAGCATACTGAGCAGCAAACTGACATTCACTATTGATTAACAAGCATATTATGAATGCAATACATTTTTATTTTAAAAAATGGACTTAGTTTATATTTTCAATCTGTATGATACAAACTAAATAATGAAGGTGCTTCCTGTTATTTAGTTTGTCTGCCTAGGTGGTATACAGATTATGTAGACGATATTCATAATTGTACTTAGTTCTCTGCTGTCTGGGTAGCATATTTTAAGGAATAAAATGTAATCTCAGTGAGCCAGCAAGTCATTTTACATTGGAAGAAGATGTTCCAGCACTCTGTTCTAGAGAACAAAATGCATTCACACAGCAAATGCTATTTGGACATCCAAGACTAAGCTTGAGTTTAAGAACCTTTCTTTGTGCCTCTGCAATTTAGAGACAGCACTGCTTCAAATATGTATAATATTTTCCAACTGAAATAAAATGTTCAGTGGTCTGTAAAATCATGTGTTTAGCAGAGCACGTTGATGTTGAAGTGTGAGTGGGACTGTGGAAGCAGAGGGATGGAAATCAAAATTTAAACAAAATAAAACCGAATCAGTGGCTCCATGTAGATTCAAGTGATAGACAGTGAGGCTAAAATATTTTATTGACACCCGAAAATGAAGAAACTTTCAAAAATAACTAAAATCTAGCAGGAATAAAATAAAATGAGTGTTAGAAATGTAAATTTAAAGTACTGAGTTCCACAGAAAGAGATTACCTACTATTAGCATACAATTTTTTTATATGTTCCATCCATGAACATGCAGCCTCAAGGTCCATATTATCCCTTATTTGGTGACCCACATAGTCTGCATCTCAAATGGAACAGACAAGGTTTAATATGTGTGCCTTTCCAATAACTGCCCTCACATCATGGCTGCGGTGCCAAAGCAAAATTCAGTCCTAACAGTTTCTGGCATAAAAATAAGTAGAGAATTTTATGAGACAAAGTCAAAAGAATGAAGGAATTAAGGTGGGGTGAGGTGTTACGTAAAATTACTTAGATCTTTAATGCAATACTCTACATTATTTTAGCATCAGTGGAGAGAGGGAAAGAAGATTTGCGATTCTCTGACTTGGAGCTCTATAGAATTAACTTAATATTTTAGAAAGAATTAGTCATTTTTCAAAGATGTATTCGTTTTGGTAAATTAAATGTTGTGGTGGATGCTGCAGGAGGTTTGACTTTTTGACCTGTGTTGATTCAAATTTGAAGAGTGTCAACGATCCAAAATCATCACACTGGTAATGCCTTCTTGTTAGGAGAATTGAATAAGTTGTCAAGAAGAAAAAAATATTAATTATTCAGATGCTTATAATAGAATTGTTCTAATACCCAATGTCCTATCTTTGATGGATATAAAACTGGAAACGTTTTTGTTGACAAACACATTTAGTAACTTCAGGTACTTCTTTCCTGGGATCTGCTTTTGCATTGACGTGTAATCAAAAGAGCTCACTTAAAAGACAAGTTTTCAGGTTAATTGTTCTTAATTTTCCCACGTTCGTCTTTAAATGACTATCATGTAACACACATACTGTTTTGCACATTGATTAAAATAGAAAATAATGTTCTGAATGGATTTTACTATTATTAGAAGATGAAATAAAATAATCTCATCTGAGATAGAACATGAAAAGAACGAGTATTTGAAATAGCTGCAGCTGCTCTGCAGACACACTGAATTCACAGAATTATCATCAGTGAGTTGAACGATAGATTTTTTTTTAAGAAGAGCAATAAATGGCTAAGGTCTTACTCTCACAGCAGAGGTAATAAGAACTGTCCTAACTTACCTTCAAATAGAATCATGGTACATGAGTCTCATTTTAAGAAAAGTTTTCATTTCTTGTGAATCCGAAGTGTTTCCATAACCATAGTCAGTCAGCAGTCTCCATTAGCAAGCGTTATTTTTGACATTTTCAGATCTGTGATGGGATCAGAACCAGAAATGCCTTGCCCTTTACTTGGACATGGACAATAAAATGCTAGATAAAGGGGAAACAAGGAGAAAAATTCAAAGTAAGCAAAGGTTCATATTCAGATTTGGAATTTATAACATGAATGAACTTTTTTTCTATAACCTAGATCTTTCCATTTCAGCTACAAATTCAGTGTCTAGAAGAAATATATAGAACTTGGGATTTCTGCCTTAGTTCTTACATCTACATGGTATTGGCTTTGAGAGACTTACTGATAACGCCTTTCAGTTTAAATTAAAATGACTAGTGTCTAAAGATATAGAAAAGCAAAGTGAATTTCTTTTCTGAACTTTTCCTAATTTCAGTCCCAATTATTGTGCCTAGGTGGCCAGAAATGATATATTTAAAAACACTCATAGAACTGAAAATGTCTGTTCAATTGACTGCCCAACAGAAAGGGAGAATGGAGAAGGGGGCATGTGTGAGAAAGTGGTAGGGACACAACAGGAACCCTGGTGCTGAACCAGCTCTGAGTATAAAAGAGAGCAAAGATGTCACAGGGACCACCAGCACTTCCTTCTCATTGAGGCCAATGGTGAATGCTAATGTGGAGAAGACAGAAGGAAACACTTGTCTGAGTGATTTGGGGCATGTCCACTTTGAGGCATTCAAGAGTTTTGTGGCTATTTAGGTGGCAGGTCATTCAGCAGTTGAGAGAATGAGGGTAGAAGTCCAGAGAGAAGACTCGGTTGTAGTAATCAGATTACTCAACCGTGATTTTCTGTCTGTGGGACACAGTGGTCTGTCTTGTTAAGGTCTCAGAGTCATTGGATTTAGTTAGTATTGACTAGGGTAGTGAATGAGATCTCCTGGGTGAGCCTGTGGGCTGGGAGAAGGCGGTCAAGTGTGGGACTCAGTGAAAGCCCTTAGCTGAGGAAGTCATCAGAGAGAACGGAAGGGGAGGGACCAGGAGAGAAGGGAGACTGGAAAGTCAAGGGGGGGATGGTGTTGAGAAGAAGGCAGTGGTCAGAAGGATCGGGCTCTGCAAACAGTCAAATGAAATGAGAAATCAGTTGTGCTTCGGAGATTGGGGAAAATAGTTATTCTAATTATATCCTAAATTGTATCCTCTGCCCCCAAAGCATTTCCATCCATCCCTTGTTAGAGTGCCAGACAGTGTTGGAGATCACTCCTGCATTTTCACTTCCACCATGCTTAACTCTTTTGACTGGTCCCGCCACGATCTGAGCCCAGATAGACTTAATAGAGTCAGTGATGACATTGCTGGCAGGATCATGGGCAATGATTAAATATGAACTTGGCAGCTACCTTTTTTTTGTTACTGTCCCCATGTTAAGGAGTTTAAATCAGAGCATTTCATTTTAATTACCTATGCATATTTTAAAGTGTATGTTCTAAATTGGACTTTGTATCCAAAGTATGCAAAACCTAGTAGGATTGAACAGCATTAACATAAAAATCCTTAAGGTGATTTGCCATAATCGCATTTGGAGAAAAGACCCTAGACATTCAGAAAGTATTTTTTTAATTTTTTATTGAAGTAAAATTGATTTACAGTGTTGTGCTGGTTTCTGGTATACAGCATAGTGATTCATATATATATATATTCATATATATATATATCTTCTTTTTCATATTCTTTTTCATTATAGGCTATTACAAGATATTGAATGTAGTTCCCTGTGCTAACATTAGAACCTTGTTGTTTATTTGTTTTATATACAGTAGTTTCTATCCAGAAAGTATTTTAAAGTAGTAATGTTACATTTAAATCTGACTGAATTATTAAAATAACTATGTATGCCTCTATAAACATGAATAAAATACAACACTGATTACGTTACCATTTATTTAAAAGTCTATGTCATTAGAATCAATAAAGACATAACCTTTTTCTAACTTTGTAATTATTCAGGTATTTCTCCTCTTCAACTGACTCTTAATTTCTCTGGTGAGAGGACTCTTCTGGCTCATGTCCGAGTTCCCCATTTGCTTTGCTTCCAGACCCAAGTCCAGAATTAAGATAAAATGAAGTATTTCTCAATATATCATATCAACATAATGTCAGCAAAAACCACATATCTGGTTTGATGAGATTCAATTTTGCTCCTGCCTCAATGAAATCAGCTCATATTGAGTGTTTTACAGTCTTCAGATTAGCCTCTTTAATTTCCTCATTACAGCTTTGACCGGTGATGAGGCTGGTTGGAGTGGGGTGCTAATACCATCAACTCAGGGTTTGAATTCTGCCTGGGACTTTTGCTGTCTTTCTCAGAGCCACAGATCCACTCTTAACCTTGGCCACATTTTGCAACTGTGCAATATTGGTTAAAAAAAATAAAGGGGCAGTGGGTGGACAGACGTGGAAAATCTATTTACAAATCCATTTATATACCTGAGAAATGAGTTCAAAGATTGTGTCTATTCGGGATGAATCAGTAGCACGTTTGTTCTCAAGGAGCAGCATGTTTTCTTTGCCCTGCCTGAGATCTGAATTCCCTGTATTGATGATCCTCCAATATTGACCTGTTATTATCTGCCCTCTATGAACCTTCCGGTGTGCTGTTACCAGAAGACTGCGGAGGAACATAAGCCTGTCTCAAACCTGCCTCATTTTTCAAAGCATGACTTTCATAAGACATGTTTATTTCCAAGGCTCATGATTTTAAATCCAAATAGCCATCTCCTTTCTGTACAGGAAAGAACATTTGTAAGCAATATACAAACCCAAGATGTTATAATGTTTCTTGATTCAATTACATGTAACATTTTATACTGAGTTATTTTAAGAAAATTATGTAATAAGTGAAACAAATTAATAGGTAGTATGCAAAATTTTTTCATTAAAATAATTTTAAAGTAGTACATAAGCTAAACTAACTAAAAAATTAAATGTGTACGGGAACACAGAACTTAAAAATATTACAGGTATTCAGTTTAAAATACTGATACTGTGAAGGCCTTTTAGTATCAAAGGGACACAATACATCAGGTCATTCAGGTTGTGGCTTTGGTCAGGTCTAAAAGTTGAAAATCTTATCATTGAAATCAATTATTATTATGCTGTTTATATTTTCAAGTAGTAAAAAGAAAAAAAAATCCTTATTATGAATAGTGAAGTATTCTTACCTGAAAAGATGAAAAAGTATTTGAACTCAGAATTGTCATTGTCTTCCTATTTTTCTGAAATCAGTGTATCAATTGGCTCAATATTATTTAACTTACTAAAACAATAGAAATTCGTTAATATTATTGCAGATTTATTTAAAATAGAAAAAATAACTTTCTTGACAATTACTCTACTAAAAGCAATTCATAATACACAAATGATTTAACTCTCGTAATTGCTGGAAAAACATTTTGTAGTTATTGCTTCAAAAAAAGCAATATTTTTTCCTGGAATTAGAAATGCTGAAAGAAGGGAAAGGAAACATTAATTTATTTGATATTATAGCCAGGCAAAGGGAAAACCTTTTCCTTTGCACCAGAGTGTAAGCTTCATGTGGGCAAGGATTTTATCTGCTTTGATCTCTTCAGTATCCTCAGCACTGAGAACAGAGTTTATATACAAGTGATTGATAAGAAGCATCAAATGAATGAAAACGAATCCGATAATCTGGGAACCATCTCCTATTTATACATCAACATAATTGTGCTGTACAAAAATAATAATAATAATAATAACTTGTAAACAGAGATGAATGAACTCTTAGGCATCGTTCTGTGCAAGTCCAGTCGCTTTTCCAATCTGTACAGAACCCAAAGCCACGTGCCCTCGCAGCAGGGTCTCGCAGGCCCCCAGCTCCCCCAAGATAGACAGGGGTCCAGTCTGGACCAGGAAGAGGTGTGTGTAGATCAACACAAAGCTAGTGACCAGCTCTGCAAGGAGTAATCACTTGTAATAATTACTTGAACTTCATAGTCTCCTGAGTATGTGCCAGGATTTGTTTTAATTCAGGAAAAATAGGATAGTATTAAAATAACAATGGCACTGTGCTTAAGGTTTTGTGCATAGCTAAATATAAAGTTTACTTTTAAAAATCAAAAATATCAAAGCTTCAAGGCAGTCTGATGGTTCCATTCCGTGACTGGTCGATCTGAATTCAAAGTCATAAAGCAAAGCAACTTAGAAAATAACCACCTTGTGTGGAGGACTGGAAATCTGGAAGATCGTGGCCAAGTTGAACTCCTTCAGGAGAATCCTTCAGTCCGATGCTTCCGCCGCCTTTTCTATTCTGAGTTTGGCTTGCCGAGTTTATTCACGGAGACTCCATCTGTTCGGTGCGGAGGGAGGAGCTGGAGGAGCGTGTCTATGGGAAGCCTCTCGCTCCGATCTGATGAGTCACTGGAGCAGGAAAGGACTAAGATGATGCCCGAATCCAAAGGGCTTGTGAAATACTCCTGATAGCATAAAGTTCAAGATTCTGTTTTGAAGAATCTGGGTCAGACCGCAAGCCTACAAGTTTTGGGCAAATCAGGCATACATATTTTATTTTTTTCTCCAACTGAAAATTACTGCTGAAGTCAAATTGAAAATATTTGAGTTGAGAAAAGCAATATCTAGGTCATTTAACAGCTAGGCAACTTCTTTATTTGTGTCCTTTAAACCCTTAAAATATTTGGCGCACCCTATTAGGGGAGAATTTTAAAGGAAAGGTCAAAAATGTTTGTCAACATCACAACACTCGAAACTGAATTCATACGATGGGACTTCAAGATAAGAGGCTTGGTGTTGAGTCTACTCAAGTAAAACTGCCTTCCTGGTCCTCACCTGCTGCTCTGGGGAGTAGGGGGTTCCAGGCTGCACAGAGGGGTCAGGCGATCTGATACACCATTGGCCAACACTAATTTTCTGATTCAGCTTGAATTGGTATCTCTGACATCAATTTAAGCAGCTGTTCTGTGATTCGAGGCGACTGATCTTCCTGAGGAGTTTATATTTAGACAAAATATATGCAAATGATGCATGGCAATTCCTTGCTCTCTTATTTTCATAAGAAGGAAGTGTGTGTTAGGTTTCTTTTGCAATTAGGAAAAAAAGATAACTATCCTAAATGTAAATAAAAATAATCTGGAGGAGTTATTAAGGAACCAAAGTACATCCCACATAAACATGAGGTATGATCCAATTACTGTGGGGTTTTTTGTTTTGTTTTGTTTTGTTTCATTTTTACCCTGGCTTTTTCATCTTGTGTTCTTTTTTAAAAAATTTTGAGCCCTTACACATGTTTATAGAGTTCCTGTGTTAGAGAGGTCACAACGCCCTCAATTTCTTAGATTTGAAGGAGTCTTTTTATAGTTGTCTGTTTTTCAGCACAATTTTTCTGCTTGAAATTCTTCATCTGTCTTGAGTTCTTCATGGCCTTCTCTCTCTCTCTCTCTCCCTCTCTCTCTTTTTTTTTTTTTCTTGTGGCATTTTTTTTGGATTTGATTTTGGCTAAAATCAGTTTTCTTCATGAAGAAAGGTTTAGTGAAGGTTCTTTCTTTTTCCCAGCCCAGCGGTTTTGTAAGAGCTGTGTGGGGCGAGGGGCTGGTGGGGTGTGAGCTGGTCCATGCCAGGGTTGCCCCACTCCAGCCCCCCTACCCTGCAGGGAGCCTGCCTCTGCTCCTGGCTACCAGGGATGCTGGCAGGCTCATGATGATTCATGTGTGTCACCAGTCCTGGGCATCGCAACTTACTTTTCTCTAAGACACAAAGACACAGGTGTGACGAATCGGAAGTCCACCTTGCATTAGAGATGCCACAGATGTGCTTTCTCTCATCTGGCTCCATCCTCCCAGCTGCCCTTTGATGAAGGGCTCAGGGATTTTGAGCCTATGTGCCCAAACAGCTCTCGTCTTTGTAGGTGAGGCGTACTGGCTTGGCACTGAGGGGTGTTTGCTGCCAGCGAGCTGCAGGGGCAGGGACTCACTCTGGACCTCTTCCCTGGACGAGGACCAGTTTTCACTGCCCTTAGCTGCCTGTCTTCCTAGATCGTGGTTCAGGACTGTGGCCATTGCCTAGTTTCAGCAAGAGGCATTTTTCTTTCCTGTATTTGCATTCTTGTTGGTTAGTTTCAAAAACAAGAACCAGACAGAGGCAGCCTTACTTCTGGATCGTTAACTGGATGGTCTAGATTACATTTATTTATTTTATTTTATATACATATATTTAATTGCAATGTAGTTGATTTACAATGTTAGTTTCAGGTGTACAGCAAAGTGATTCAGTTACACATATACATACACACACACACACACGCACACACATATATATATATATATTCTGTTCATATTCTTTTCCATTACATGTTATTACAAGAAATTGAATAGAGTTCCCTGTGCTACACAGGAGGTCCTTGTTTCTGTGTTTTATATGTGGTAATGTGTGCCTGTTAGCATTATGTCCTTTGAAATTCTGAGGAGCTGCATGCTACGGGTACTGATAGATGTTTAATCTGCTATGGAAAAGTTATTTTTCCAAGTTTGTCATAAAGAACAGCAATGCACAATTTCTTACCTCGTTTCCATGTACATTATTTTAAGAGTAAAGTGTCTGTGAAAGAGGATGTGTGGAGAGAGGATGAAAGTAAGTTATACGTGAAGATGTGGTGGGGATGACTTTAAAATTCATTTTCATTTGATTGTAAAATTCAGGGTATTAAAAGCCCATGTGTCTCAAACAAAACAAAACAAACCAAACACCTCCCTTGTGAGGATCCTAATTTAGAGAAATTAGAAAGCTGCTTAGCTTTCCTGCCCCCCACCCTCCACTCACCAATCCAACCACTGACCCTGTCCCCCCACCCCCCACCATCTAAACCCTTGGATGGGAAGAAATGAATTACCTTCAAGATTCACACACACCAAAAGCCAGGAGCTGGATGGAAAACACAGCAACACCACTAAAGACCTTTTTTTTCTGTAACCAATTTGCTGACTATGAAGCTTTCCTGGGGTATAGAAATTAATTAACAATCTTGATTCAGGAGGCTGGTCCTTTTGGCACTTGCTACACTGTGAGACAGGTGAGAATGTAAGCGTGAATAAAGAAGCTCACAATTCAAATTATGAAGGTAAAGAAAAAATGTATAAAAGTCAGTAATATAATTTTGCACTAAAATTAACTTTCATACAATACATTCATTTTACATATAGCATAACTATGTGTTATTTGTACAACTCTACAAATGTGTTTATAAATAACATGATAAAATTAATCTGCAATTTGTATAGTTAAAAAGTAGATAAATGCAAGAATTTCCGTAAAGTGCATGCCCTTTAAAGAAAAAGGGGGTATCCATAAAAAGTTTCATTTGCTCTTTTTGAAGAGTTGAAATAGGCTGAAAACTGAGTTGTGTCATTCAGGGACAGTTTATGGCCCTTGCCTACGAAATAGATATGGGCTTAAAGACAGCCTTTCCTAGATGGGATTATAGTCTTTCTCATTTGAAAAATTGGTTTGGTGACCTGGGGTCTATTGCCTGGCTTCTGAAGGCCAAGCTCCCGTCTGAGTGGATTTATCATTAGAGCCACCTCTGTACGTGGACTCCCGCTCCCTCCCCTGAAGGAGAGTGCTGCTGTCTGAGGATTTAACCAGGTTTAAAGTCTATCTGAAGTAGCAACTACCAAGCAGTCTCTCAAGCTGAGCCCATCAAGGTTAACTCCCAAGGCTCTTCTGCTATCATCGCCTTGATTCTGGAGCTTGAATTTTCGGCACCTAAATTTTCACTTTCCTGTGAAAAAAATAATCAGAGGGAAAAAGAAGTATTCAGAAAACAAAAATGTATATGTGTATATATATACACACACACACACACATACATACAGGGAAATACCAGCCTGGTATATGACAGGTAAATGAATGCCAGGAACTCAGCAGACTCTTACCAGGATGCTGGTTTCAGAAACCAGTTGGTAGATGTTGCAATAAATAGTTTATGGCTTTCCAGAACCTTCACGCCTCACCAGGGCTCATTTCCCAGAGTCTCCTCAAAACAGAGAAATTAGCATTAGCTCTGTCATGCTAATTTCTCCTCAAAACAATCAGCCCTCTAACCCTTGTCTCTTCAGGCCTCGTAGCTCATCTGTTTACCATAACATGTGGGCAGAGATGTAGCTCCTGGGGCACATGCAACAATTTGTCTCACTTCCTTTTCTTGCTTTAACAAAGTATTAAAGGAAACAAATAATGACAACAACAGACTTTTATTCTTGTGCTGAACTGGAGTGACTTCATTGTTCCCCGTTTCTCATTCCACAGTCACCTCATTTGGCAAACACAATCAATTCAGATCAGATGCAACAGTGAACAACACTATATTCCTTTCATCTGGTAAACTATTTGGTTGGTAAAATGAAAGTGGTTGCAGCAGAACCAAAGGAGAAAATGGAAAGACCAGTGATTGAAGTAGGACTCAGGACCCTAAGTTGAGAGTTCTTCTATATATGGACTCGGTTAATAGAAGTGGCTCTACACCTCTCTGTGCCTGATATGCTGATGAGCAAAGTGGATAAACTGCTTCCACTAATTTAAAGGATTATGTGGCGATCATTTCATGTTGTCTGTATGTGTTTGCTTTTTTTTCACCCTGCTTTATGTCAAAATCTGTTTGAAGTGGCTTATGGAGACCTGTAGAGTATGAGCAGATAATTGGAACAAAATTAAGTCATGGCAAAGAGTAGGCTACATGCGGGACTTGGTCGGTGCTTGGTCTCTAGAAGTCAACCCAAAAAGGAGAGAAAGCTCTGTGGGTCCACTGACCTGAACGTTCTCTTTCTTTGCTATGACTAGTCATGAACAGGGTGGTCCCGATTAGAAAGACGGTCTTGATTTGCATTCAAGGATAGAATAGAAGTCCCTCTTCTGTCATTTTCTGACAGTTTTTCATCCCCTTCTGGCTTCTCACGAAGGCCAGGTGAAGTTGTGTTACTCTGCCGTCCTTCCGCTCCAGGGCTGTAGCACATTTAGTCAAAGTTTATCTGGAACCATGAACTTTAAAAAGTACCGCTTCTTATATGATGATTTGATTATGTAGAATGTCAAAGGCAGCAGCATTCTGAAAGGTCAGGTTTACCATTTCTATGTGAATAGCACTTCCAGTCCTGATATGTTTTCTCTGCCATTCTTCCAAGTACCCAGGAATCCCAGTGTCTTGCTGAACTCACTTTAGATAGATGCTACCTTCTAGGAAGAAAGTTCCCATCTCCTGTTGGTGGTGTGGACCTTCTCCCATTGTAGCCTGGCAATCCTGTTCCCCATTGGCCACTGTTAAAACATATGAAATCAAAAGATGTAATTAACATGTAAAAACCACATTCAAAAGGGACCAGTAGAGGATTACATTTGCAAAAGAAGAAAGAAAAAAAAAGGGGGGGGGGTGTTTGTTAACAAAGTAAGGATTTAAGAACTTGAAGCATACAACTGAGAAATTATACCCAGAAAAGATACCAACGTCAAATAGTCTTTATTTACTTATTTTTTATTGAAGTATAGTTGATTTACAGTGTTGTGTTAGTTTCTGGTGTACAGTATAGTGATTCAGTTGTACATGTATATATTTTCTTTTCATTATAGGTTATTACAAGATATTGAATGCACTTCCTTGTGCTATACAGCAGGACTTTGTTGTTTTATCTATTTTATATATGGTACTTTCTATCTGCTAATCCCAGCCTCCAAATTTATCCCCCGCTCTTTCCCCTTTGGTAACCATAAATTTGTTTTATTTGTCTGTCTATTTCTGTTTTGTAAATTTAGTTCATTTGTTTCATTTTTTTTTTTAGATTCCATATATGAGTGATATCATATGATATTTGTTTTCCTCTGTCTTACTTCATTTAGTATGATAATCTCTTGTAAAATATTTTTTAAAAATCTAAAAGATTTAAATGAGGAAAAGCTAGAATTTATTAACTATATTGTAAAATTAAATAACAAGTTACTAAATCAAAATGAAAAACATTTATAAATTTTAAAAAAGGACTAGAACATTTAAAACAAAACAAAATAAAACAAAAAAAACCCCAACAGGGTGGTAACCATTAAAAAACAACATTAAAAAAAAAATCATTGAAGAACAGTCTATGTAAAAGCATAAATCTTCCATATTGGTTATTCAGTCCAGGTCTCCTAATTTCATCGTACACTTTGGTAACTACTACATAAATAAAAGACATTTTATGATTCCCATTAACAACAACAATAAACATTTCCATCCAAAAAGCAGAGGGAAAATGCTAATCTTCATTCACTCTTAAAAACTAACTAAGAAGACAGGTAGAAACTCAAGTTTTACATGTTTTCATTTAAAATTAGCTTTTCCTACAAATATATTGACTCTTGGAGTTGCCGACTGAAATAAACGCACAGCCTGAAAGTTGAGAGCTATGTTTTATTCGGCGGGAGGACTTGAGCTGGGATGACAACCTCTCACATGGCTCCGAGGGACTGCTCCGAAGAGGTAGGGGAGGAGCTAGGATATATAGGAGCTTTACAACAAAGACCAGGTAGTGGGAACAGTAAAAGATTACTTATTAACTAAAGAAAAGCAGACATCTCAAGTTAAAGAATTTAGTGCTTTTCTCTGTATGGGAGGAAGCAAAGATTTGGGCTCATTGAAATCATTCCTTTGACAAGCATCTAGCTACCTAGGGCCAGGATCCAGTCCTTTCTTATTTTAAGTACCCTCAGGCTGCAAAGCCAGGGCTTCAGGCTGCAAAGCCAGGGCTACAAGCTTCTCTTCACTGTTGTGGGTGGCGGCAGCGGCTGATGACCTGATGGCTTCTGCATTCTTCCTTTACTGATATGGCTTGCAGCATTTTTCATTCACAGAGTAAAAAAATCATAGAAACAACATAGTGGCTATTGTTTTGTATCAATCTAAGGAGCTAGCTGCCAAATATTCCATTTCTATTTTTAGAGGATCTTCTCTTTCTCAGACTCGTAACATTTTTTTTACCATGTTTTACGTAATTCTACTAAAATATGTTTCTATTTTTCTCTGTGGTTTACAAAATCACAATTTCAAAATCAACAGGGAAAAGGAAAATTCTGACTGAGGAACAAAATGATGCAAACAGTACTTCTGGGTTTGTTCTGCCGAAATGCGTTTTGCCCTAAAGGTTAGTATTCTTTCCATGATCAATCCTATCAAAATTTAGAACTCAATAATTAGTACACATACACTAACATTAAAAGAAACTTTTTCTGAGGTTAACTTTTTCTGAGAACAGAATTGTTCGTTGAATTTTGAACACTGACATTTCAAAGACTAACCCAATTTTTGATGTATCTTCCCAGTAAAGAAAAAGGCTGTAACCTGATTGAAATTTGTTGGAGGAAAACAGAAGATTGCTCTCTAAGGTTGATTAATTTTTTTAAAAAATGTTAACGCTCACTCAGACTCGTGGTGAGTGAAATGTCTAAGTTGTTTATCAGGAAGGTTTTGAAGAGGAATAATATTTGCTTTGATGTCTTTTTTAGTTGAAAAATGGTTCTTGAATCATGAAAAAGGGCCTTTGGAAAACATCAGTGTCCTTAAATTAAATCTTTCCCAGTGGAAGTACTTTTATGACTTATTTTTATTAATATCATCTTAAAATCTGTGTCTGGGGATTTTGCAGGAGAGTCTCAGGAATGACCAGAATGCATAGGCTGGTATCTGAATCACACAGTTCAGTTAAATTCAGACTTACGATTTTTGAAAAGATTCAATGAAATTTAAAAATCATCTCTTACTTAGGAGAAGAAATAGCAAGCGATGAGTAGCTAAATTATACACACAGAAGTGTTACACCCAGATTATCCAAGTCCAACTTGTCATTAATCTTTGATTAGGAGCTACCTAATGAAAAATTAGAATATTACATCAGTTTTACATATTTGCTTCCAGTTTTTAAAGAAAAAAGTATTTCATTTTGGGGGCATAATTATATAAGCTTAAGAATACAAGCAATATTGGAAATTAAAGATGAAAAATTAAATTCTACTGCTCTAAAACAATCATTTTCAACATTAGCTGAACACCATCCCATACGTTTCTCATTGCACTGATTCCCTTTTCTCTGTACAGAAATACAGCTGGAAATCTGGGTCCGTGGATGGATGGGTGGCTGACTGGCTGGATGGGAACATGGAAATACTTTATAATATGGAAACCATAATATAGATGTGTTTTTTTAAACTAAAACAAAACTCAGTTTGATTTGAAGTTCGTAGAAGAAAAGTAAACTGGTATAAAGACGAAGAAAACTTTTAATGTCAAATAAATGATTCTTCACTACAATGTAGTATCTCTTTAAAAAAAATGCCTCTTAGGTTAAAGAGAGAGCTGGGGAGGGAGTAGGGAAGAGATGAGGACAGGAGAAAAAAGACAAAGGAGAAAATAGCAGGACAGGATGGAGAAGGGAGGAAAAATTTTTTTTAGAGATAGAGTCATTATTCAAAACTATCTACTTTAACTCTATGGATTCTCTATTTAAAAGATGAATATATCACCACTCAATCTGATACAGCATGTTACTGTTTTTACATCTCCCTTGTGTATGACATTCATATTTTGTTCTGTAACCTCAGATCCCGTGGAGCGTTATTACTCTTTCTGTGTCACCGGATTCAGTGTGCCTCACCTGTCCTTTTACCATTGAGTGTCAGTTCCTCAGAGTTTATTTTCACTTACTTCTTAATTGGACGGATTAATGGTCTACCTTTGTTTCTTTTCTGTTTTCTCGACGCGCACCTCGGGGAATTGCATTATCTTAATGTTTCCTGTTTAAGAATATTATCTTCCTATTGCCTTTATACATAAATAACATTGTGACTGGCTATAAAATTCTTGGGTTACACTTCCATCACATTACAATGGTATCGGCGTTGCTTTATTACCTCTTGCATTTAACGTTGGAAATACCTGGTATTTTCCCAACTATTACGCAAAGTTTTGGGGGAGGTGAGAGAACACTGTAGAGTTAATAGGTTGACTAGCCCATGTCTTGGCATTGACTATTCTTTATTAAATTTGTTTGAAACAGTGTATTCTTAAATGTGTAGATTCAGTTCCTCATTGAGGGGACTTATGTTACAGATTTAAAATGTATCTTCTCTTGCACTTGCATGGCTCTCTGCTTTATGGACATAAATGATCTTTGTGCTGGATTCCTTTTGTCTTGCTTCTATATTTATTTTACTTTAATCATTTTAATCCCTTACATTAAAAAAAAATCAGCCTTCACTATATAAACATCAGTGTTTCCTCAATATCACTTATTTAATCTTTAATCAGTTTTGTTTGTACTGTTTCTGAATTATGTATTGTTCTGTAACAATGGAATTATGATCCTGGATTTGTGGTTCTTAAGTTTTCAGCAGCCATTTTAATCTCACGTAGTTGTCTCATGTCATCTTTGAACTCTTTTTCGCAGAATTCGCATTCTCAGTGTTATTTTTAAATCATGAAATAATTGTGAGGAATTCCATTTTGTTCCATGAGTTAGTTTTCTTCCATGTTAGACACTTGGTCTTTCTGTCTTTATTTGCTCATAGCAGGAATTCTACAAAGATGTTCTGTGTGCTCTGATACAATATGGTCGACATGTTTACCCTCTTCTCACCATACCTGATACCAGTTAGGTTTTCTTTCAGAGCTGTAGATTGAGGGCTGTGTATTTTGTTTTCTTACCCTTTTTTTTTTTCTTTGGTTGCATGTACTTTAATTTTTTTTAAATTTTTAATGTTTTAAACAATTTTAAAAGTTACTTTCAATTTACAGTTATCACAAAATAGTAGCCATATTCCCTGTGATGTACAGTGCATCCTTAAGCTCATCTTATACCCCGTAGTTTGTACCTGCCATTCCTTCCCCCCTATATTGACCCTCCCCACAACTGGTAACCACTAGTTTGTCCTTTATATCAGTGTCTGCTTCTTTTTTGTTTTCTTCACTAGTTTGTTGTATGTTTTAGATTCTACATATAAGTGATATCATATAGTATTTATCTTTCTCTACCTCATTTCACTTAGCACAATGCCCTCCAAGTCCATCCATGATGCTGCAAATGGCAAAATTTCATTCTTTTTTATGGCTTAGTAATATTCCACTGTATAAATATGCCATATCTTCTATATCCAGTCATCTGTTGATGGACACTTAAGGTTGTTTCCATACCTTGACAATTATAAATAATGCTGCTATGAACATTGGGATGCATGTATCTTTTTGAGTTAGTAGTTTTGGGGTTTTTTTGGATATATATACCCTGGAGTGGAATTGCTGGGTTATATGGTAATGGTTTCTATTTTTAGTTTTTTGTGAAACCTTTAGTTTTTTATGAAACAGTATGGCTGTTTTCCATAGTGGCTGCACCAATTTACATTCCCATCAGCAGCATAATCAGGTTATCTTTTCTCCACCTCCTTGCCAATATTTGTTATTTTTTGTTCTTTTTGATGGTGGTCATTCTGACAGGTGTGAGGTGCTACCCCATTGTAGTTTCGATCTGCATTTCTCTAATGGTTAGGAATATTGAGCATCTTTGCATATGCCTGTGGGCCACCTGCATGTCTTCTTTGGAAAATGTCTATGTAGTTCTTCTGTACATTTTTTAATCAGACTTTTTTGATGTTGAGTTTTATGAACTATTTATATATGTTGGATATTAACCCCTTATTAGTCATATCATTTACAAATAACTTCTCCCATTTCGTAGGTTGTTTTTTCTTTTTGTCAATGGTTTCCTTTGCTATGCAAAAGCTTTTAAGTTTAATTGGGCCTTATTTATTTATTTTTGTCTTTATTTCCTGTACTTTAGGAGACAGATCCAAAAAATATTCCTGCGATTTATGTCAAAGAATGTTCTGCCTATGTTTTCCTCTAGGAGGTTTAGAGTATCTGGTCTTAACATTTAGGTCTTTGATCGATTTTGAGTTTATCTTTGTACATGGTGTTAGGGGACACTCCTATTTTACTTTTTACATGCAGCTGTCCAGTTTTCCCAGCACCACTTATCTAAGAGACTGTCTTTTCTCCATTGTGTGTTCTTGCTTCCTTTGTCATAGGTTAATTTTTAAAGCCAGAGGTAAGGGCAGAGTGAGTGGAACTGGGAGGCTGGGCTGAGGTGCTACCCAGTCTTTGTTAGATTTTTCTCTCCTTTTGAAATTGTGTTACTTATTTGATTCTGGAATCACCCCATCTGATTTTAGAGGGGAGGGTATAGTTGATTTTCAAAAAGTTGGACTTGGGATCAGCAATCCAATTCATTCTGTATCTTCCAGAATCTTCACTTCTACTCTATTTTACTAATAAGGTTGTTGCTCACTCAGGTTTACTCCTCTATAGATTAAGCACCTTTAGTGGGGGTTAGTAAGCTTTGTGACTCAGCGGTTTTAAGGTAGAACAAGGTGCCAGCAGGTGCTGCGCTCAGCAGCCCCCCCCCCAAGAGACCATGTGCCTGCTCTCCCTTCTCTCTGTCTCTCTCTTCTCCTCTTTCTTCCTCTTTTTTTTTTGTCTAAGTCTTCTCTCTCTCCCTGTCTTGCTTGCTTGTTTTTGATTGTTTTACGATTTTAGC
The DNA here is from genome assembly GCF_048564905.1 of Vicugna pacos. Lineage (NCBI taxonomy): Eukaryota > Metazoa > Chordata > Mammalia > Artiodactyla > Camelidae > Vicugna > Vicugna pacos. The sequence goes on along the minus strand of NC_132994.1, from coordinate 4,492,595 downwards.
TAATTACCTTGTTTGCATACTTTTTTTTTTCCTTTGCATGACCATTTCTTGTTCATTATGAGGTATCAGTGGAGAAAAACCTAATAGCATGAAGAGATTTTAGTCTTCTTAACCCAGAAGTCCCCATTTAATCTTCAAAGTTCTGCACAAACATTGCCAAATGATTTTCCCAACACCGCATATAATTTTTAATGACCATTTTATTTCTGAGACAATTATACTACATGAGCTGCAGTGTTTATAAATAACTTGCATTTTTTTTAAAGAAGTGCTTTATTAATGACAGAAAGCTTACCATAATGTATTGGGATGATCCTTAAATATACCTTTGAATTTTTTTCCTCTGATCAGTAGGTAAAATGACATTTGGAGAGTTTCTGCACAGCAAATAGAAGTCACATTAAACATACAATTTCCATGCAAGCAGTTTAACTTCCTTCTGAGATTGTTGCCTGATCATAAAAACAGAAGCCACATTTTCGCGTTCTGCAGTGAGCCATGGTTTCTTTTCTTACATGAGTAAGACAAAAACACATGTTTAAAATCTCTTTATCATTTATTCATTTCAACACTGATTTTTATAATCTGTTGTAGTAGGTTTTTAAGTCCTTGTGCTGTAAGCCAGTAGTTACTAAGCCACTTTCTAAATAAATTGACAATTTATATTTCTTCTTTTTAAAAAAAAAAAAACAAGGGTTTGAAAATCATATATCAAATCAGGTACTTACAAATATATTCTCATCATGAGGATCTAGATTTTTTAGTTATTTTGTGATGACCTTGAACTCTGTATTTGAAAAAACATATTTGTACTCTATGTCTTTTATATTTAATTAGTAAGATCTCCACAAATAAGAGCATTTTTGTAAAGAGATTCAGGACTCTTTAAGTAACTAAATGTGTGTACGTTGAATATATTAAGTTAACCTAATATAGAAAAACAGAATAAATATGGTAATGGTTCTGTGATAAAAATGCTCCAATTATTTTATATAATTTGTAGAAAATTATGTTAGCCAATTACTTGTGCATCTTTAAAGACTATAGATAAACACTTGAGTTATTGTCAAAAAAGCTCATAAAGACCATCTGAAATTGTTTTCTTTCAGAGGCAAAGAAATGCTTTCTGGCTTCTTTAGTCATTTACATAAAAAAAATCCACCTTTTAGGATTTATATCAACACTATTCGTGACTTCTATTTAATAGAGTTTCCCTGAAAAAAGTGCTATGTAAGCTAATCTACTGTGGTTTTTAAGTTCTGAACATTTTTTTTTCTTTAAATAAAACCCTGTAGCCTTTCAATGCTGCACGCTGTAACAAGCTGGCTGTCAAAGACTGGGGAGCTAATTTAGCTGGAAATGAATTAATGCCATCTCATCTCACGTTAATTTTGTTAGAATTGCGTCTCAAGTAGAAAACGTTGGCTTTGAGTATGGAATAATGAGTTCCTTCTTTAGGCTCAATTGAGTACAATGCCAAGAGTGGAAACCATGTCACCTTTGTGACTAGAATATTAAGTGATGGATGTGTATTGTTTAGTGGCAAAAATGTCCTCAGTGCAGATGTGATCAGTTTGACCAAGTTCACTATTTGAATTCATCCCTGAAATAATGTATAGTTGGCTTTGTGTACATTCTAGAGCTCAGATTTTTTTTCTCTCAGAATTCTTATTCATTAGTGTATATAATTTATTTTTGCCCTTGGGTAAACTTTTCATCTTTTCTGCAATCATGACAAGCCAGAGCAGAACAAATTATGATATATCTTTGTACAACAATATCTGACAGAAATTGCCCAGAGTAAATAAAAAGAAAAATGCATTTGGGAAAAAAGCAATTAACTTATGTTATAATTGAGTGGAGATTTCATAACCTGTATTGTTTCCAAAAGATTTTAAAGCCTGATATTTAATAACCATAAGTTGGAAATAAATGAGTGGTTTCATTCAATTGTTGGCAAAACATTTAATAACGTTTTTCATTCTGCAGTGATTCTTATCTTTCCAAGTAAAAAAACAATCCAGTTTTCTTTTTTATTGGAGAAAACTTGAAATCCATAATGTTATTACACAGAGAAACAACATGTGGGCAATGGGGAAAACAACTAAAATCTGAACTATTTCTGTTAATATTTTGAGTCAAAAACCCAATTGTAAAGAACATGCTTTGTTAAACATAGCTCTGTGAGGGGTACGGCACTGCTATCTGCTCAATCTGGAAATATTCTCAGTATTTGTCAACTTGGGATCTGTTTCATGTCTTCATTTAATACTAACTAGAGAGCTTGTTCTAACCTGGGCTTGCAAAAAACAACGAAAGTGATGTGAGAAGGACCGAAGTCGCACATGGAACATAATGTGTACGGCTTGTTAGAGAGTTCCCTGAAACGTGAGTAAAGATAGCACGGGTTACAAATAGCAGAGCTGTGATGTCTATGTCCAGACCAGGGAAGTGCTGAAATCCTTAACCAAGTGGGTGCAAAGGGAATTTTCTTCAACCCCGTCCTCTGCAGACCTTTTATTAATCATCCTAATTCTTAATTCTGCAGCATCTGCTCGTTCCTCGCTGTGTTTCTTTTGTAGTGATCTATATAAGGACGGCTACTTCCTGCTGTCAAGGCGTTCTAAAGGTGTTCTGTCTTGGCTTGATCCAAGACTGTGGGCACAGACTCTGTCAGCTGTCCCTCTTAGCACTTATTGTTTCCTTCTCTTGGACAATCTCTGCAGATCTCTGCCCCTGGCTGCTGGTTTTCTGGAAATCATTTTTCTCTATTTAGTTTGCATCTTTGCAAGTCAAGAGCTTGACTTTGAGAGCTGGGCTGGGTGGTGCAGAGAGGTGACTCGCCCATACAGAATGGTTCTCATTGTGGCAAAGGGTTTGGTTGTGAAGAAAAGTAATGCCTAGCCTGTGCCAGCATTTCGCAGATTTAGAGTCTGAACCAAGAGATCTTATGAACCATGTGCTCAACTTCATCCTCTCCAGCTCGGAAGCTAGAGCACACACCTCTCTGTGTTGGTTGCTTGCCTTTCTGCTATGAACTTGACCCCGATTCCGCCCTCCACCACCCAGTCCCCACAGCTGCTCTCCCCCAGCTGTTTTCATTTCTCCAGGGCAGAGTACCCATGGAGAGCATCCTTGCTGGACCTGGCCCGGGACCCTCTCCCTGTCCCCTCCTCCTACAGGTAGCTTCTCACCTCTCCTGTCTGCCAGAGAAACTAGACCCAAATAGGATGGCTCTGGGCGGGAAGGAACCTACCTCCAAACTCATTCTGACATAAAAGTGCTCCCCTTGTGTCCCAAGTCTTTGTTGCATTATTAATTATTCCCTTTAGGAAAGTTCAGGTTTCCTGTTTAACTCTTTCATGCTTGCCTCGTAGTAGGTATAAACTCTTAAACATCTCCAGATATCTACAACTGGGGTGACAGTGGAGTAGACTTTCTAAAGCCAACAAAAACTCTAATTTTAAATACTTGTACGTAGCAGGTATAGCTTTACCTTATAGGGTCTTGAAATAGTTTCCTGTCTACTACTGAATGAGAGACTACCAGAACGTGAGCTTTTTGATCCATAAAAATAAAATTTTAATACTTGGGTTGGGAGAGGGTATGGCTCAGTGGTAGAATGCATGCCTAGCATGCACAAGGTCCTGGGTTCAATATTTCCAGTAAAAACAAACAAACAAACAGACAGACAGACAGACAGACAGACAAATAAATAAATAACTCCCAAAGAAACCTTAAAAAAAGAAAATTAAAAAAATTTCAATACTTTACACTAAAAAAACTAAAAGCATCTATAATTTCTACTTACTAACCTTTATATTATTTGTGATTCCTTAAACGTATCATGCTAAAAGTGTATCTTTTTTTCTCAGATATTATATATTGCTTTTTTATTTGAGATGATCAGCCATTTTTATTCTCCAATATGCAGCATTATTAAACAAAATAATTTGGTAACTAGTGTCATCATTTTTGTAAACAATGACAAATTCTGCTCTTTAAAAAACAATGGGAAAATGATAACATTGTAACTTACAGACTTCATTATTTCACGAAATACTAAGAATGTACCTGATTAGTAACAAGTCCATATTGTTTGTGCAACTGAGTAACATAGCCATTGAAAACTATTACTTTATTACATAGTAGAATGCTGTTTTTAAGTTACAATGATAAATAAAATTTTAAAAGGTTTTTTAAAAACTATACCTATTACTAACCAAATTAAGGGAGGAAGATATTGGTTTCATTGGGCCAATTTTTTCTCAAGTTTTTTATACTCAGAACTACTTTTCACTCTTAAAAATGATTGAGGAGACCCCCCCATTTTTGTTTATATGGGTTATGTCTATTAATTGAAGTTAAACTGAGAAAATTTTAAATACGTATTTATTCATTTAAATGAAATAATGCCTATAGCATATTAATAGCAATATAATCTTAATTAAGAGCATATTTTTCAAACCCAAGCAAAAAATAATGGAAAGAATGGCACTGTTTTATGTTTTTGCAAATATCTTCACTGTCTGGGCATATGGAAGATAATTGGACTTCCATATCTGCTTCTGCATTTAGTGTGTATGTTTTACTGTTTTGACTATGTATATACTGACATGCTATGTATATAAAACTATATATAAAAAGAAATTCAAGTCTCACACAGACAGGTAGTTCAAAAAGGGAGGACTGTTTTAATATTCTTTTCAAATAACTATGGGTATTGTTTGGTACTGCCCTAAAACTTAATAAGGGCTAGTGTCTTTAAAGTTACTTAAATGTAGCATCGGAAGCCATATCAATACACATTGCACACCCACTACATCAAAATCCTTTGGTCTATTTTGCATTTCAAATGGACGCTTCACCTGTGCATGATTCTGACCTTGAAGACCCCAAAAGCATCTTGGGTGCCCCAAGGGGTTCCTGGACCACATTGGGAACCACTCTGCTAGTCATTGCTTTTGGAAAACAAAATGACAATACAAAATCAATCCTGTTATCCTCTGCTTGCATATTATGAATCTGAGTCTAGTTGACTGGACGATGGCTGGATTTTATCTCCCGGCCTGCCTGGGTTTGCAGTCCACCTCCACCACCTACCAGCTGTCTGACTTGAAACATTTTACGCACTGTTTCCTATACCACAGTTGTGCAAATATGCGCATGTGTAGTATTTCCTTTTCAAAGAAACCATATCACAATTAACTCCCTTTAGTTTATTTTTTTGCAAGGTACTCAATTTTGATTGAATCTCATATTCAGTGATCATTAGCCTAGCCTAATTTTTAGACACCTGGACTCTGGGAGCCAGATTTTCTCAGTCCAAACCCAGATTATGCCATTTTTCTAGTCTATGTGACCTTCAGAGTCCTCATAGGGCCCTTTATGAAGTTGTGAGAATTAAATAAGGTGAGACTCTATGTGTTATGTGCTTAGAACCGTGTCTGGCATATGGGAAGGGCTAGCTGAATGCATGCTATTAATTGCTACTGTGACTGTTACTGCTGCTAATGATTATTTATCCTGCTGCCTGGGCCCTTTTTGCTTTCTCAGAAGTGAGTCGGACCCTCTCCTGTCCTGACTCCCAACCCCAGGAAACTTATTTCAAGCTCTCCAACTCCAGGGACTCTTCAAGGGGGGGTAGGGATCTCCTATGACTCTTGCCAAATAAATGTCTCCGCAGACCCCCTCCTTTTCCACACTAACCGCCTTTGATAGCCTTGATCTTCCCCAAAGTTATGACATTGGTTTTCAACCATTCCTTCATGAAATCTTTCTATGGGGATATGCCTGTCACTCCCACTGGTGTCTGCTACTTACCCGGTGGACATCGTGGATGAAACAGGAAGTGATCCATCCTAATGTTCCATCACACAACAAGAACAACTCAGGAGAACACAGAAGGGACCTGAGACACTTTGTACTTCTGTACAGCAAGTGGCGTTAGCCCTTAACAAGCATCATCACTTTTCATCTTTCCAATGATTCGGGGAGGCACTACTTTTTGTCCTCCCTGAAGTGGATACTTATTATCTTTCCTCATTTCATTGTACTTTTCATATGGTAAGCTTTGTGCATACTTACCACCATTCCAGTCCTCAAATGTTTGCTAATCATCTCCATTTTCCCACCAAACATTCTATAAGGGCTAGGCTAATAAAGGAGTCATTTTTTTCCATTAATTATCACATTCTATTTGGATTTCCAGAGATATTTGAAATATTCATAAATCCAGTTTTGTCAGTACAAATGAGAGGAAATGGCCAGATATATTCATTTAAGAAAAATATATTAACGAAATTTCTCATTTAAGTTAATACTAAAAGTGAATTGTTATTAAAATTGCCTTATATTTGTCACGTAAGACAGCCTGTAGAGCTTCTCATTGCATTTGGACTGTGACAAGTTTAAGGTAATTTGGAATATTCTAGCAATTAGGAGAAGTCATAATGTCACGTCTGAGTAAGATGATTGTATCTGTTACAATGATTACGAAGCACAGTTACTGATCTTCAGGAGCATTTATAATTCTCTTTTGGTGCAATTCAATCTATTTCCAGTCTCACACATTTAAAAAATCTGGATGTCCAAGTGCATAAAAGTTGTTCGTTGATGAACTCACCTACGAATGTACACAGGGACATATTAAAGGTAAACGCTCAGATATCTGGCTTATATGGAGAATGGATTTTTCTGAAGAGAAGAGTTTTTGAAATGCCTGGTGATTGTTGCCTGTAAGCACAGAAATTAGCTAAATCTGGCCCCAAACTGCATCACATCCAACCCTGCTTTCCTTCACAGAGCACAGCCTTTCTTGAAAGCTCAAATGAACTTCAATTGTTATTCCAGTGGTACTTGTAGTATAAAATAATGACTGAATGGCATATGCCTGACACTCAATATTTCTAGATCTCTGTGCTGTTTGAGTGTTGTGTCTTTTTTTTTTTCCCCTTAATTACATTTGCTTTCAGGCTACGCTTGCTATCATGTGGTATCTCTTTCTTTTTCATCTCTTCTCCTTTCTTATAATTGGTTGCTTCTCTTCCACTGAGGGCTTTGTATCATAGAATCAAATTTATTTGATCAGGGTGAAAATGAATAATGAAGCTCTAAGGGCTTTTGTGTGAATCAAGCTTGGTGCATAGATCTGCAATACTTCCATGGACTGCCCAGGATACACTATGACTTAATTCCTAGGTGCCACTTGATCTGTGTCTAGGTAAGCTTGTCATGAAAGGGAGGTGTGTGAGCAGCAGCTGTTTGCTAGTTACCTCCCTGTGCCTTCTCTCCTTCTACTGTAACAGGACTGTCACCTTTAGCTGGGGCACTGGCAGCCAGGAAGGGGCAGCTGTGTGACTTAGTTCTGGGCAAAGAGGGGAGGGAGAGGGTACCATTTTCAGGATTCAGCCTGAATGGAAGCTGTGTGGGTTTTAGGCCCCTCTCTCCATCCTGCTGCTTGGAATTCAGTTTCCCCTTGGGCGGGTACAGGATGACAGTCACACCCGAGGGATGATGGGGCAGAAGGTTGACCAGGAAGCCCTGGAACTAACAGCAAAATGAACGGCTTGTCTTTTGTTTAAGCCTCTGTTATTTGCAGCCTATGTTACGCTTCTACCCATGAATCCCAATGAACATAAGTGAGCAGTTAATTGTGTGAAGATGCATCTTCTTTGCCCTAGGTGCCGGCCAGTTCATTTGCTCTTGTAGCCCTGGGGTTCAGGGAAAAACCATAGTAGACTTTGCTTAAATCTCACCCACTTGGGCCCTGAGGTTTGAAACATTAGTTTTCTGAAGATAGCTGGCTGCCCTTACATTGTTAATTTGCTAGACAGTAATAAATCAAGCAAGTACTGTTGAGTGAGGTGTTAATTAGAACGGACTCTTCTTCTCAGACTCGGACTCCAATTGGTAAACTAAACAATGTACCGTAAGTTCTGATGATGTTGGCCTATTGAAGGTTTTGAGGCAGTGAAGAACTTATCTGCCTTCTACCCTGGAGGCTGAATCTTGGTCTGCAAAGTTGTTTGTACTTCTGGTGTCCGCTGCCTCTTCTCCAAACGTACATTCAAAAAATAATAGAAGAGACGAGAAGAGAAGAGATGAGAAGAGAAGAGAAGAGCCAGTAGTAACCTGAGTCTTGGTGAAACTGCATTTAATTGAGGCATTTAACTCAGTGGGAGGTTATGTATAAAATTGATTTTTTTTCCTTTAATCTTTCAGTGGTCCTCAGACCCTTTCCTATACCCTGACAATATTTTTTATAAGTTGCTCAGTTTTCTTGTGATTTTGGTTATGAAAAGCCCAGTTCAGTTCTCAAACTTAAGATTTCATTTTCTCTTCTTTCTCAAGCACAAAACATGGCCGTGGCTGAGGGGCCTGGAATGGGAAGGAAAGAGAAAAATCTGATTTTTCTCATCTCATCTCACCCTATGGGTTCACCTTCTCTAGGATGAGAGGATGAAACACCGGTGCCTTGTGGGAGGGCCCTGCAGGGTCTTCCTGTGGCTCAGTTTCTTGGGGTGGAGGTGGAAGATCCTTCTGGATCATGACCCTGCAGCCCTCTGAGCCCTCGCCCCTGGAAAAGCATGTGCACACTCCAATCCAGGCACCCCTTCGTCATGGGGGACGCTCTCCTGGGTGGATGACTGTGGAAGAACTCAAGTCCTTGTCCTCCTCGTGGGACCATGGGCCTGTGGGCACTGTGGGTATTCCTGTATCGAATGCTGGGCGTGTGGGGGCCCAGACCCGCCCAGTCCAGCCACCCTCTCTGCTGTCTCTCCCTGCTGTTTCTCACCAATTCTCTTTTGTCCAGAGGAGCCAGAGTCAGATGATTAGATCTATTCCTTCAGTAGCTAGCTGGCCAGATGGGAGTATGATAACATCCTTCTTTCTACCATGGAATTGCCACTTACGTTGTGGGCATAACGCGGTAGGCCGGTGACTTGGGTTGGTAAAAGGATTACCGGAGACCAAGAAAAGTTTGGGAAAGTTTAACAGGGACACTGCTATAGGCAACAGCGGGCCACACAGAGGAGAGATGCCTGTGTGTGCCCCGAGGGTGGGCGTGCAAGGTCTTTTATTGTGGGGAGAGGGCTGTGCACACAAGGAGTAGGGGCTACCTGATCAGTTCCTGCCCAGGTCCCTGGCTGGCTGTAAGGTCTGTCAAGCACTTCTCTGAAGAGCAGATTTTACAACTTTGATCAGGGCAGGATGTGAGACCTGTCTGCCTAGGGTATTGTGAGATGGGCTCTCTCCTGGGGCCATGAGTTTTGGTAGGGTAAACACACATCAAGAGATTTTTTTTTTCTGTCCTGCAAAAATACAGGTATGCGGAGTGGTCCTTCAGTGGGAAGTGGGGGTTAAGGTGTCAGTGGCTCCAGGCACACAGAGAGCCCAGGAGTGGGGACTTTATGACTCTAGCGAGTGCCAGCCAGCTTCACATCTTAGTGGTAACCACATTTTCACAAGAGGTAGGTGCTCTCACCCCACCTCTGCTCTTTTCCCATCTATTTACTAAATGGGGCTTGAAGGGGTTCTGTGGTCTCCTGATTCTTAGAGACCCACGAGAAAGAGATCTGGCCCCAATGACAGGCACCTCTCTTGAGGAAGACAGATCACTTAAAAATGCTTTGTGTCTGTTACAAGGTATTCAATTCAATACCTTGTCATGGCCTGTAATGAAAAGGAACCTGAAAAGGAATATATGTGTGTGTGTATAAATACATGTCTATGCATATAAATACATGTCTATGCATAACCGAATCACTATGCTGTACACCTGAAATTAACACAATATTGTAAATCGACTCTTCTTCAATTAACAAAAAATGCTTTATATCCAAGTTGGGCCATCGTACCATTTTACATGCTGTCACCCCCTGGGAAGATGTTCGTAGTAAGGACCACGCATCACTTTCTACAGAGTAATATGATTTGTAAACCAAAACTGCAAAATTGGCTTTAGCAATTATACAGTAGTTTCACAAGGCACATTTAAAACAAACATTTCTGTTCTCTTGCTCCCCAAGTGCCCGCTTTTCAGGGAGTATAAAATGCTGCTATTTTTAGGTTTATTGGAGAACATCTAGTTAAGGAATTATCATAACCTTGATAACTAGTATTATCATTCTCAGAGAGGTTTTGAATAAATATTATGCTACACATTGGTGCAGTATTTCTGTGCAGGCAGATTCCAGATGTGTAATGACATGGAGCCTTGCAATCCAACAATTCCAGCTCCTGGAAGCGTAGTACCAAGAAGTAATTCATACACTGAATATAACTCTGGAGGCAAGTCTCACAGATAGTGGTGTGTGTGTGTGTGGTGTGTGCGTCCGTGTGTGTGTGTTTTAACTTCATCTCACCCATCCAGCTTCAAAACGCTCTGCTTTTTTGGTTTTGTTGATGCCTCTCAAAGTGAAATGAATCCTTTCCAGAAGATTCCAATGAAACTAATGAGTTTAACCTCCAAGATTTTATCCTTCTCTGCAGTCAACCAGAAGCTAACATGCATCAGAGGGAAACTAATTATAACAGGCTTGCATTTCAATTATTCTGCATTTATCATTCCAATTACTAATTTCATCTGTTGTTCACTTGCTAAATATAGGAAGAGGATAAAAAAAAAAGAACCCCAAATTCATTGTCCTTTCAGAAATGAAAATAGTTTGTAGTTGACATACATAATTCTTTATGTATTTATAATTTTAAGTATGGCCAAAACCATGGTTCAATTTATTTAGAGAGATTTCTCCACAATAGAACATTTAAGGAAGAATCTTTGGTCGTTTTGAGTATGCCACATGCAGGCTTCAGATTTAGAAAGATGAGCATATCTGTAGGAACTTATATTGTCTGGACTGGAAACTAGGAGAAAAATCATGTAGGAAAGTCAAAGATCAGTTGGAGCGAACAGTGGAAAGCAAACTCATCTTCCCTGACGTGGCAGCCACAGGAGTTTCGCCGCATGTCCTGTGTCTGAAACCCAAGGCATCGCTGCCGTCAGTTTCCCTTGAGAAATGCTTGTTACATCTCCTGCCACGTGGGTATTGTAGGGGAGTTTTAGGGCATTGGCTCTGGAAAAAAAGCAACAGGTGACTCATGACAGCATCTACCACCGTTGTACTTGGTCTACTTAGTGTTTCAAGTATTTGGAAATTTCACGTAGAAATCTGGATTCTCAGCTTCTTTCGAAAATTCACTGGAGTTTGAGATTTGCAAATGTTAGCCACTGTATATGAAAATTAAAAAACAAATTTCCTCTGTATAGCACAGGGAACTATATTCAATATCTTGTCGTAACCTTTAATGAAAACAAATATATGCGTATATGCATGACTGGGACGTTGTGCTGTACATCAGAAACTGACACATTGTAACTGACTGTACTTCAATCAAAAAACAAAAGAAAGAAGAAAATACACTGGGCTTGTGTAGCCATCAAGGGAACCTGATCCCTGTAGAGGGAGGTGTTTCCCCCAGGCCTCCACAGCCCCCACCATCCCCCTGCCTTGCCAACAGTACGCTCCACCATTCAGCATCTGGGACACTCGAGCTTTTGGCGCCTGACCTAGCCGGTCTTCTGCAGGTGAACACATTTGAGGTCTCATGGATCCCATGAGTTTTCTAAACATAAATATAAGGTACTGGTTAAACGCATGATCCCTGGAGTCAGTCTGTAGGGATTCAAATCCCAGCGCGGCAACTTACCAGCTCTGTGATCTTGAGCAAGTTACGGAACATTTCTGGGCCTTAGTTTCCTCCTCTCTAAAGGAAGGAGCGAAATATACCTGCCTCCCTGGCTTTTGTGAAGCTGGACCAGTCAGTGTGAGTGGAGCGCTTAGCAAGCTGCCTGGCAGGCTTTACGCTGTGGATGTTTGCTGCCCTTACTGAACTGTTCTTCGGCAGTCGAGGCCCGGAGCGACCTCTTCACAGGGCAAGCGCATCCGCAGGCCCCAGATCCAGGCGCTGCTTGTAGACCTGCTGCCCACTTGTCGTCCCTCTGGGTCGGCCCCTCCCAGCTCCGTGTATTTGAAGGCGGGCTTATGCAGCTTTGCTGTTTGCGATGTGTCACTGCTCTTGGACAATGTGGTCTTTTTTTTTTTTTTTTTTTTACTTGAGGCATAGTCAGTTATAATGTGTCCATTTTCACTGTACGGTGTAACGTTCCAGTCATACATATACATACATGTATTCATTTCCACATTCTTTTTTCTTGTATGTTACTACAAGATATTGAATGTAGTTCCCTGTGCTATGTCGTAGAAACTTGTTTAACTCATTCTGAGGATTTTCCTTATATTTCCAATGTAAGAGATATTCTGCCAAAGTTCAGTAGGTGTTTTGTGCAAATTGTTCTGTATGTAGATGTTCCTTTTGATGTATTTGTGGGAAAGGGGAGCACCGCGTCCTTCCACTCCTCCCTCCTGGCAATCCCCTCTCAGGGTGGTCTTGAAAATGAGAAAAGTATTAAGGTTGGTGTGGAAGCCAGTCCCAACATATAAAAGATCAGAGCCAAAAGTGATCGAGAAGAATTAAGTATTGTTCTAATGAACAGCTTGACTTCTTTAAGTAAGAAATTGTAGAGATAGAAAAGACACTGATGATTTTCACCTTCAGTTGTCAATTGCAAGGAGGAGGAAGAATTTCATTATTTTCCCATTTCTGTGCATAATTAATATTAACATTTTGAAAAGCTAGAATTCGATTACTCACTGAGGAGAAAAAGGGAATGGGACAGGAAATTCATTCCCTTTCAAAATATTCTTTAATTTGGTTAGGTGATTTTAAATGATCTCTTTTAGAATCACATTGATTGCACTGGGTAAGAAAAGATTCTTTTTTATTATTTGTATAATCAATTTTATACTCAATAAAGAATAAAGTGTTTTTCTAACTGAAAAGCTTTTTTGTGACAGTTTTTAAATATATGTTCCCAAACGTTCCTTTCCCATAGCTTGTATTGGGGATTACAGTCAAGAGGCTGTGCTCCTCTATAAAACTGTTATTTGTTAAGTAAATTACAAAGGATTAAGAGTGGTGTTGACATGCATTAGTCTATTCTCTGACAAAAAGCCCTTAAAAATGCTACATTTAAAGGGAAAAATTTTGTATTCAACACATATATACATGTATATACATATATGTGTGTGTATGTGTATATATGTATATATTCTTTAATAATATATATATTGTCCTAAAGAAAGGGACTTAAAAGAGAGAAATATATTGAATATTCAGGTGTTTGGATACATAAATACTCTTCCCTAATGGCTAGAAACTGAAACTTCATCAGTTTCCATGAACCCACAACCACATGTGTTCCTCTGTGTCCTTGGCTACTGAACATATACTGACTTTTGGAAATTGCATTGCTGAAAATCTGAAAAACTGAACTGGCCACTTTTGTTTTCAATGACTGAAATTGTAACACATCCTTTAAGATGTCCTAAAAATAATGTGGTATTAACATGTAGTGTGGTACCTGCATTAGCTTTGTATAATTCTGAACCTGTCTCAGCAAAGAAAATGGGTGAAAATCATTTCTCAACAGCAGGGGAACACACTCTGATTGTCAGCTTGGCTACTTTTTTGTAAGATCGGAGTTGGATGACGGTCTTATTTCATGTATTTTTTTCTCTCCGAAAGCTCACGAAAATTGTCTGGACGTCATGCAGTTAATCCCTGGAGGAGAAATAACTGGGGAAATATTCCGTATCACAGACGTGGGCGTCGTAAGAGCTGTTGATAAGATCAGAGCCAGCGCATTAGGCAATGACGATTAAATAAGGAAAGCTGAGAAATGGAGGAAAAGGTTCTGTTTGCCCTGGGAAAAGTGTCATGATAAACCAATGCCTTCAGTGTTTGATTTCAATAACATTGAAGTAATAATAAGTAAAATTCAACCTTGAATTATTGACCCAACCGTGCAAAGTATAAGATCCAAGTTTCTTCACCAAAGAAGCAGTGTTAATAAAATATTCACTCTTGAGGGAGGGCGGTGTAAAGGAAAAATAACTTCATTATACTAGGGGATTGTATTAAATATTCAAAATGCCGATATTACATTTCTCTAAAGGTAATTCAGTATGTTTTGAAGGACATTTTTATTTTATAAAAATTTAGTATATAGTCTCTCTTCCTTCCAGATTAGTTCACATAACTCAGAAAATTCTAAATATTAAATGAAAGCTCTAAAGTTATATTGGTCATTAAATATTATAAATACTGATGATCTCGGGATGCTAATTTCCCGTGCATCACAGTATGTAGCAGCCCTGAAATCTGACTTTCAGAAATGCTGGCTGTGTGTGCACATTTTTTATGCCATGTGACCCTGTTGATAATGTTGGAACTTTCTAATAGGATGGGGTAATCTTTCCTATAATAAATGCTACTGTTTATAAATCTGCTTTTGGCAAGTATGAAAATGTATGAGTTCCCATAAATATGCCTACTGTAACTGTTTTCTTAAAACATGACCTTCTGGGAAATAACATGTTGTGTCCTCATGATTTATTATTACACTTTTAGGTAACCCCTCAAGTTTCTAAGCTTGACTTCATATGACTATAAATTTTTCAAAACTATGAATTATGAATTTTGATTCATTCACTATAGAGTCTTAAACATACTTTAAAAAATTCCCACCTCAGGGAGCATTTAGTTTGGATTACACCGTGGCCTCTTAGAAGGTTAGTAATAAGTAAAAATTTCCCTATGTCCTGAATTAACTTTATAAGAAATCCATACATTAAGCTTCATATTTAAGCAAAATTAAAAATGCTATTTATATGCCTTAAATAAAAATCACAATTTTAGGAAGATTGAGAAAGCCAATATTAGTATTTCAGTAACTCATATGTACAGTGTCAGATCCATATATGAAATTCCAGTAAAGCCACTTTCCCTTAATTATTAACATGGATTAGCATGTATTAAAGAACTAAGTGACTTTCACGGAATTTGCAATTAGAGTGTTCAGTTAATCAGTCCATCCGTGAATGTGTCCTCATAACTTTGTGATCATGATTCACATAGTACATTGTTTGGGGTCTGCTCTTGAGAAATCTGAATCAAAGTGTCACGAACAAAGTGTGAGGATGTCTGAACTTCACACTCCGGGCAGCAGAGGTATACGCTGAAGCAGGCTTGGTCCCACAACGCCCAAGGTTGCTCTTGAATGCCTGTGTGTTAGGGATTGGTGCTCCCGATGCCAGTGGCAGGCACCTCCCTTCCTCCAGAGCCCCGATGCTGATATTTGATACTTGATGCTTGTCCACCCCAAGTATCAGTCTGGGTAGAAATGTTTTCTTCTTGTTCTTTCTTTTTTCCCCAAAGCAAAACTCTTTTAAAAAGAGCACGGGGTCTTAGCTCTCTTTCTGATCAGTATTTTTCTAAGTTAGCTGATACTTCTGCTGGGGTTAAGTGGGAATCTTGGAAGTGAGCCGTTGCCCATGAAACAAGTGGTTTCCCCAAGCTGATGACCTGGTCCTACGACCACGTCTACCATATGCACGTGTCCACTTAGAACCATAAGAAAGAGCTCAATTCAGTTACCAGGCAGTCTTCCTCCTCCTGAAGTGTGCCTACCACTTAGATTTAATTTTGTTTCAATCACTGTATTGACACAGCATCCCTGTGGGCTGCAGGACTCTTGTTGCCATTTTAAGGATTAAGTAAACTGAGTATTTTATTGAAGTAACAAAAAGGTGAGATTTGAGTCCATGCTTTCTGATTTCCAAAGTGTTACAGTCTTTTAAATATCAATTAATAAATAAACATTAATTTAAATATGTTGATACTATTTTAATCACATTAAAAAATAAAAACAAATTACCTTATTTCAAGTAAATGATTTGGTGTTTTCTGGGAATATTTTATTGGACAAACAATTTCAATTTTTAAAAAATTTCAAATGGCAGGAAGTATATTCAATACCTTGTAATAGCCTATAATGAAAAAGAATATGAAAAGGAATATATATGTATAACTGAATCACTATGCTGTATATCAGAAATTAGCACAACATTGTAAATCAACTGTACCACAATTAAAAAATTTCAAATGGAAAGAATGAGAAGAACCAAGCTTACTAGTATGTACCACGTTTGCCCAAGAAAATTACAAGTACTGTTACTGTCCACATGCTCTGTGTTGAAATTAATTTATTAATGTTTTCTGTTCAGTGCTGAAGCATATAATAGAATGAAGCTTAGAGGAAGTTAGTTTGGAGACACATTTTTAAAATTTTATATTTGAAACTCATTTCACATCTGATTTAATAAACAACCACATATACAAACCTAACTTTTAAATATAAACAAGGCATTTATTAATTCATTAATTAATGCATCAATCAATAATTATGTATTGAGTATAGCAGCCATTGAGCACAGAGGTCGAGTGAATGAACCACATGGACTGTCTCTGCCTTCAAGGAGCTTCCTGTCTTGTGGTATTTGCACACATACACAAGATGAGTCATGGCTAAAAAGACATCAGACAGAATGGTGACCTGCTGTTTGGTGAAGGATGCCCTCCGCGAACTGGGCCTTGCTGGATTCTGCAGAGCTTCTTTGTGGGCTCTGAAACTGAACTGTGTCAGTCTACCGAGAGATGATCAGCCACTGATAAACAGACCCATCTTAACTAAACTCATCAGAGAGGGACATAAAAGCAAAAGTAATTGACATAGAACATTGTGTAAGTTTAAGTATACACCAGAAATTAACACAGCATTGTAAGCTGACTACACTTCAACTGAAAAAAGATTTAAAAACAGAACACTGTTATTGTATCATGTATTCTCACGGGTTACTAAAAACATCACAGAAACAATGTAGGTTAACGGTTAAATTTATTATCTTTCTCTGGATATACCTTAGTCTTCTGGATGTGACCTTCTGCAGAAGGGCATTTGCCTTCTACAGAATATTCTCAGGCTAAGTATGTTCTGTATTATTACATATGGCCAAGTTTGCTTTTTATTGATAGTTTTAACTAGCTTTTACTGATGTTTCCTCAAAATTAGAAATATCAATTTGTAACCAGCCAATAATACATTGACAAAAATGGGTTTCATTTGGCTATGCCATAATCTTAAATGTTTAATAGGAACACAAATACTTCAAAATTTTTAATTTGTAAAATGACCTATGAAACATCTTTTTAATTTTCAGTAGTAGTAGCAGTGCTTTAGCGCACATTTAAGTCATTCTCTATTCTTTCACTTTTTTTGGTAAGGTCATTGATAAAATGTCCATTCATTATTTAATAGCTTACTTCTGTATTTCTCTTCAGAAACATTCAGATGGATAAATGTACATGTCAATTAATATTTGGATATAATGATAGGAGTGGCTTTTTGTGAATCGTTGGGTTCTGTACTTATTCTGTTTCTAGACATTATTAGGCTGTGCCCAGCTTTAACCCTTAGGTGGCAGCATTTGAGAACAGTTACATACACACTTTGAAAATTGCCACCATTTAGAAAAATATGACGAAGAATAATAAATAAGTTCAAAAGAAAGGATTTAGGATTTATTATACTTTGTATTTAGATTCAAGACAATCCTTTGACCAGCCACAGTACAGTCTCATATTTAGGAATGCTAAAAAATATCTCCTGTCCACAAAAGACTACTTTGTTCCCATACAAAGCCCATCATTTTTTTCCTGATATTTCTTCACTGCTTATACTTTCATTGAAGGCAGGCGATCTTCCAAATGCATATTCCTAAGGGTCCTTTTTTTCTCAGCGTAGCTCCCATTTTAATGAGTCTTAGCTAATTAGATGTATCTGAATATTCCTTCTGAAGTGCTGAAGATGAAAAGATAGCTTCCTCCTTGCAATTCATTGGTTAAAAAGGACTTCCAAAGAATGTATACTAAGTGATGAAAGAGGAAAATACAGTTTAAAACTATTTATAGCAACCATTCTGGTAAATCGTCCATCTTAGTCGCTAAGTAGAATCATCATCACACAAGGTAAATTTTGTTGCAAAATTAATAACTCAGTTGATCTGATCTAGCACTCCAATCTTGTTTCTTTTTTTAAAAATTGGAGTCAAGTAATTTTATTTCACTATTTAAGCACTTAGTCAAGCTCAGGCCGTATATGATTAACTTTATTAAGAAATAAAGCTATGACTGGAATCTACAGTATTTATTGGAATTTGAATGTTCAATTTTCATATAGGATCATGTCAGCTTTTCCAACAATGACTATAATTCTTGTTGCTATAAGTTTTCATTATCTTAAACTCAAAATTTTTTTATTTGACTCCATTTAGATTTTAATATAGTCAAGGAAATCATGTAGAGTATTTTTTAAAATAATATTTCTTTATTCTTTGATCCTTGTGCTTATTGGAAAACATTTCAGTATTTTTATCCTGGTTAAAATTCTGAGAATATTTTATTAGACAAGCAGTTTTAATTTTTAAGTTTTAATTTTATTTTAAGTGCTTATTCCATTATTGTAAGACTGATACAAAATTTCAAGGGACTTAATTAAAGCCATTTTTATATAGAGCTACCTGGTCCATAAGATTAAAGAATGTGTATCTCGTTATTGTGTCCGTCTAAAAAAATTAAATCATTTTGCTGAGGGTGAAGTGTTCAGTATGACTTTGATGGATGGTTAGCAAAATCGTTTTAAAAATTCTCATTACCCAGTAATTATCTAAAAAATTATAGGCATAATCCAAACTATAGAAAATCCTTTATGTTTTAGATATTCATTTTGTTCATTTCTGTGCTATTTATATTCATGAAGGTTTGGGAGGTGCCTAAAGATTCAAATATGGGAGAATGGGTAATGCGTTCATTCACGTTAGGACCTGTGTGTGGTCTTGGTGAGTGCAGGGTACTGAAGTGTGTGTATTCTGTGACCACTTCACTTTTTGTCGGGATTCTGTCATTTGCATGAGTTACCTAAAATGGCGTAATGCAGAAGAAATGGTTTGTCTGTTTATTGACTGGACCCAGGGGCTGGGAAATCTGACTCTCCCTGTCTCTTCTCTGCTTTCCTTTCGGTTGACGCCATTCTCCGTGACTCTCCTCCAGTTGGTGGCAAAGCAGGTTTGCACCACTCCTGGCTGGCGTCCCCGGCACAGAAAGCACAAGCCTGCGTCGTTGCAGGGACCTCAGTGCACATTCCAGGCTGCGCTTTCCCTGTCTCAGACTGAGTTATCAGCATCAGGAAGCAGGGGTGGGCTGGGGTCCCAGCTCCGCCTCCTTTGCCCCCTCCCCCCGCCCCAGGAGGACAGAGTTAGCATCAGCCTTATCCAAACCACACGGACTAACGCAGAAGTGAAGCTGGTTCCCCAGAGGAAAGATGAGAATTTTCACTTGAAGAACCAGTATCTATGTGTGTACATGTGCCAGACAACCTGTAAAATTAAATAATAGACTGTTTTATACCATGTGAGAGAGAGAGAGAGTCAGTGGGAGAATGAGACAAGTAAAAATAACATGGGTGGATTAACCTCTGTTTTTTTTTTTAGATTTTTAATTTGTTTGTTTGTTTTGGGTTTTTTGGGGCGTGGGAATTAGGTTTTTATTCATTTATTTATTTGTTCAGTGGTGGGACTGGGGATTGAACCCTGGATCTTGTGGATGCTAAGCATGCGCTTTCCCCCCACCCCCACCCCCGGATTAACTGTCCTTGAGTCTTACTCTGATCACATAGCTAGTACATATGTACAGTATTGATGACTAAAGCCAGTTACAAAGACAAGCCAACTAACTGGAATCAAGCATAATGAGAGTATAGTGCATATTTTTGTGTAGAATGCTGTATTACGAAAAATTCTAAGATTGTTCTGCTATCCTTAACAGTCTTATGGTGAAACCTTTGTAACAATTTTTTTAAGTCTCTGTATTGGCATAATAAAAGGTAGAGTTCAGGTGATTATTTTAAAAGACGTATCGCGAAGAATTCTTTGCAAGTATAATTGTGGTAAAAGAGAAATGACTGTGAATACCCTCTAAACTGGGCAACTTGAGGCCCAATATTCAAATTTGCTGTCATCTACTTGTAACTGTAGTTGCTAGAGAGCTGCACTGTTTGGACAAACACTCAGTTTCCTATTCAGCAAGATGGGTTATGATACCACACTGGCTTTTCTGAGGAGTAAGTGAGATGGGAGCTCAGCACAAAAACTTACACACATTTCCCTTAGTGGTAAGGACATAGTTAACAGTTTTGTGACAAAGATTATTAAAATGATTAGGCTCACCTTCTAAGAGCTTTAGTGACTTAAAAAACTAAATTTTATATCTGTACTTAAGAACAGTAAAATTAGGATTCAGTATATTCTTTAAATGTAAACCTATCAGGACTTTTTTGGACTCATTTAAATTAAGCCCCTTAGGTTCCTTCTTGTAACTGACTTATTAAGATGAAAGTCAAGATTAAAGGGCAGGGGGCAGGGTGGATGGGAGGAGGGAGATAACTCACATGGGACGACCACTAGGTGGGGGTTCCTCTTATGCAATGACCTCAGCATTCAGCTTTCTTGTGATCATACTATTTCTATCTCTATGAATCCAATATTTCCAAATTTTAAAGTAGCCTTGTATCAAAAGCCTCTGGTTTTCTTTTTAAAATATTTTTCTTTTTTAAAAATTTTAATGGAAGTATAGTTGAATTACAATGTTGCATTAGTTTCAGGTGTACTGCAAAGTGATCAGTTATATGTGTATATTTTCATATTCTTTTTCACTATAGATTATTACAAAATACTGAATATAGTTCCTGTGCTGTACAGTAGGTCCTTGTTGTTTACCTATTTTATATATAGTAGTGTGTATATGTTAATTCCAAACTCCTAATCTATCCCTCCACCCCTTTGGTAACCATAGTTTCTTTTCAATGTCTGTGTCTATTTCTAGTTTGTAAGTAAGTTCATTTGTATTATTATTTTTAGAATAAACATGTAAATGATATCATGTGATATTTGTCTTTCTCTGTCTGACTTACTTTACTTAGTATGATAACCTCTAGGTCTATCCATGTTGCTGCAAATGGCATCATTTCATTATTCTTTATGTCTGAGTAGTATTCCATTGTATATACAGACTGTGTCTTGTTTATCCAGCCATCCGTTGATGGACATTTGGTTGCTTCCACGTCTTAGCTATTGTACATAGCGCTGCTATGAAAAGCCTTTGGCTCTCTGAAATACCTTACATATTTAGGTAATGAGAAATATTAGCAGAGAATCAACACTGCAATGTATATCTTTTCTGAGTTCAAACTGTAATCAGGCCCTGACAAATTTTAGCTTATGCACCATCCAGGTCATTTGGGGGTGTTAGTTAATTTTTATGTTAATAAAATTTAGGGCAAATGAGCCAGAGCAGATATCGAGGCTTTTTACTCTTACTTGCTGGCACTTTGACCCAGTTCAGTTGTATTCAAAGCATGTCTACAGGACAACACAACAAACTGTGAGATGAAAGCCAGTTTCAATAAAATGGAAATGTGTGTGTTGTAGCAGTTTTATAATAGTATTTAGGTATGTTCTGACTGCTTGAAACTGTATGAAGAGGAGAGATTGCTAAATCAGGGGACATTGTTATATGATCAGAAGGTTTGGGATGCCAAAGAGCCTGACTTTTGACCTCCAGATTAGCACAGCCCCTGCCTGGGGTTAAGGGGTGGGTCCTGTCTGATAACTCAGCATGTGTGAGGTTGACTCAGAATTACAAGGCTTCCCCACCTGACAACAGCTCCTACAGTCATGACGATAAGTTACAGTGTTAGACATGGCTTGTGTCATTCCCTCCACGTGAACAGTCCTGTTTCCTATACAATTACAGAAGTCTATCCCTCTAAAAATGACATTTAAGTCAATTTTTTCCTTAAGTGTAAAATTTTTATACAGTCAACGCTTCTGCTGCATTAAGTTATCTTTCTTAATACCCCACCATCCAAAGCATCTCTTCCCACTCCATTTAACAACACTCTTATTTCAAGCTGGCTAGATAGAGATCCTGTGAATCATGAGGGAACCACAAAACTCCTAATTCATACTATAGTGTAAATGACTACCAGAACAATACTTTTTGAAGTGTTTGTACTGTATAAAGAAGACATTTAAAGAAGGCACCAGAGGGGACTGTGCAATTCAGATCAAAGGTGTGGCCTTTTTCAGAGAATACATACAAGAAAAAGAAAATCAAAAGAGCCACTATACCCTAGAACAAATTCAGAGTTCATTCTTATATTTAGTCAACCAATATTGGCTGCTATAATATTCTAGGCACTGCTGTTGAAGTTTTATTTTTAATCATAAAAATGTAGATCTTACTTTTTTAAAAAGACCAAGGAATATAAAGCTAATCAAAAGTTCAACACTATTTGTATCAGTTTTGTGATTTGTTAAAAAGGAAACGCATCAACGTGCTCATAGTGGTTAGCTGTGGGAGGCGGGGATTGTGGGCGATTGTCATTTATTACTTTAAACTCTTGTGTATTTCTAGTTGTCTGCAGCAAGCATGGAATTCTTGTAAAACTGAAAACAATAAATGTCATTAAAACAGAAAATAATGTTTAAATATAGTAAGAGGGGGAAAAAAGATATATTTTGTGGTTTATTTTCTTACCTGGACTTTTATTGGTTGGGAAGAAGGAGCAGAAACCAGTTTCCTCTCTTCACCAGGGAGCTGCACTGGGAGGGCTGAGGGGTCGACCCTCCACTCCCCGGTGCCTGGATCTGGGGCAAGTAGCCCAACACTAGCACAGCCCCGGTTTTCAAACCACCATTCTTTCGGAAGTTCTTTAAAAGGGGTGCTAAAAAGTATGCGTCGGATATTTTGACATCTTTCATGTCAAATCCACAAATTATGACTGAAAACCACAAATCCCGCCTCCTTGCCGTCTTCATGTGGCAGGGCGATCGCTCTCAAAAGCCAGCCTGCTTATCACATCCTTCTTCTCTTTGCTCTCTGCTCCTTGTGTTTAGGACGGGTGTGTGCTACCGGGCCCTTCATCCAGCCCCGTCCTTCCAGCCTCCTCCACGATCTCTTCTCTCCACTCTCCTATCCTGTTACTCTGCATTAACTCCACTAATACAGCACCGTGTCATTTGTATTAAGTGCCCCACCTTCACCTGCCAGGGTCCTTCTCACTCATCAGGACTCACTTTGCCAGAGTGCCTTCCTTCAGAAAGGCTCCTCTGATGGTAACCCCGGTATGCCAAGGGTACCCTCTGTTCATGTATCAGAGCACTCAACACATCTTATTGCAACTGCTTTATTACTTGCTGTCAACATTTAGCTCTTGAGGGCAAATATGGTGTTCGCTTTGTTCAGTGCTTAGCACAGTTTTCACCCAGGGTAGGTGCTTGGTTAGCTTATGTTGAACGGATGAACTATGTTCCGTTCAGTAAATATTTCCTGGGTGAGCCTGAGTGCACAAAGTTCTCTTCTGTGCAACGTAAAGATGACTAAGACACATGTCTTCTCTTCACACAGTTTTCCATCTAGTAGGCGTAGGTGTTTGGAGATAAGTCAGTACAAACATCCATCCTATCATAAGGCGGATTGCAGTCATGAACAAATGGTTTCAGGGATTTAACCTCAGAGGTCAGAGATCGTGGAATCTCTTGAAGATTAGAGTTCATGGTGGAACATTTTGGATTAGTGTTTTGGAAGCTGATTCTCTCTTTGAGTAGCTGGTTTTTAATTGGCTTTTTTGATTAATGAGTACCACAAGGATTTGTTTCCTTTGCACTGTGTTTCAGTTTAAAATAGTAAAAATGATGATCATATTTATCTGTTCCATCCTGGAGTAAACAAAATATTTTATGTATATTTCAGTATTGCCATAATTATAGTTTTTATCTTGCTAGGCAGGTTACATCCAGATTTGACGCACGTAGGTCTGTGATTATGATAATCCATTCATAATTGCTTGTGTGAAATCTATGAATCCTTTTCTGTACACTGTCGTATCCTCCTAAATGTTGATAAACTAGATCCATTAACAATCTTTAATGTTCCCTTAAAGGTTATTTGACTTTGACTTAGAAATGTTATGTTCCCATTAATTTCATAAAGATTCCTCTAATGCTTTTTCTAAACCTGGGACATAATATAGATCTTTATTCCACAGAAAATTATATATATTACCAGTAATTGCTCTATTGCCACAAGGGAAAAAAAACATATTTAGATTGTAGAGTCCTGAGGTATTTCACAAAACCCTTCGAAGTCGTGGTTCAGTACTGGGAATATAGGTAGTTTGCATACAAATAATAGTTATTATGCATTCATGTGTAACACTTAAGCCACTGGCTACTGATGTTCTCATTTCCTGTTGGGAATTTTTCATGCAAATGTAGTGCTGTTCTTCTATTGAAGAGCTATAGATTTCCATTTTCTTGTATTAAATGTACAGTGGAATGATGAAGATGCTTTGCTGTGGTTTTTTTTTTTTAAAGGTTGTTTCCAAAGTCTGAAAAGAATGCCTTGCTTCCTTCACATTGCATCATTTTATTCCTATTTTGTGATAATATCCTTTATAATTCCTTCTCCGAATTGAAATTTACTGTGGGGATGGACTCACCTCCTCCCTTATCTGGCGACATAAGAAACCTCAGCTATGCTCGTTTCTACACATTAGATGAGATATTTTCTGTGACAGTATAGATGTCCTCCTCTTCCCTGTTCTTACTATAAACGCGTTTATACAACACCTCAAAAGGCTTTTTGAAATAATGGAAGACCCATTCCCAAAGCACACAGTCTGGCAGCTGCCACTGTTACTGGCTTAGTAAGTCAAGTGTGAGCACCTAGCCCGCAGGGCAAGAAAATGTTCAGGATGATAAATTTGTCTTCCTGAGATGCTCTGTGAAATGGCTTAGTCAGAAAGGCATAGGATAGAGGCATGCCTAGCTTGCGTGAGGTCCTGGGTTCGTTCCCCAGTACCTCCATCAAAAATAAACAAATAAACCTAATTACCCCCCCAAGAAAAAAGAAAAATTAAAAAAAAAGGCATAGGAAAAGAATGATTCATTTTCCTAAGTATTTCATTATCCTTAATTCTTTTTTTCATTTTTTTATTGAAGTATAGTCAGTTATAATCTGTCAATATCTGGTGTACAGCATTATGTCCCAGTCGTGCATATATATACATACAGTATCCTTAATTCTTAATTGACCGTGTTATAATGTTTATCTTTCTTTTAAGTAAGTGATTAAAAGAAAGACCAAGCCTCTTTTTTAAAAAATATAAGATAAAATTGTTGAGAGATTAGTGTAAAAAAGAGCCTCTTCTTCTCAAAGTAATGAGAAAAAGAAATTAGGTATTTTAGAATCTGCTCTGACACACTCACTAGGCTGCTTTGGTGAAGATGGAAATACTGAGGCAAAATACCTTTAAACCTGCAGACATCTCATTTATTTAATTACAATTAGAATTAACGAGGCTTGCACTCGAACAAGTGTTAACCATACTGCTTAGATTGGTGTTCTGCCCATGGATATTGTTCAGTGATATATTTTGAGTAAGAATGGCAGAATTAGAAGGGAATCTGAGTAGAACTCCAAGTCCTTGATTTCTCCCTCACTTAGTGTGGGACTCATGCTCTCCTTCTGTCTCTAAAATAAAATGAGGTCATTGGCTTTGGTTTCCACGATCTTCAAAGTTCATCTAAGTCTAAAAGAGATCCATTTTTGGAATGACAATAGTCTTTTCTGTACTCTGAGCACTTCCTTCATGCGGGGCACCTGGCTGGACACAGGGATCAAGTGTGGACAAGACAGGCAGTTTCTGTGCTGTGGGGTCCGGGGTCCAGGTCACATAATCAGAGAAGTAAGTAGCCACGCAGAAATTGTGACCAGCGCAGCAAACACATTGTGGAGGGTGTCGGGGAGACACCAGTGGAATGGACGTGAACTAGAGGAGAGCTGGGACTTTCTCTGACAGAGTGAGAGGGCTGAGCTGAGACCCGAGGGCTGGGATGCAGCAGCAGTGGGCGCAGGGAGCCAGAACCCGGGCTCCGGACGGAGCCAAGTGTGCCTAGAAGAGCCTTGAGGTGGGCAATCACCTAGCACAGAAAATTTCAAAGTCAGTTAGATGAGTAATAACAAAAATTGATATTTCAACTCACACGTGGTGGGTGACAAGAGCCGCATTTTTACTCTTCTCATTGGCACCCGTTTCTGAATGTTGCGCTGACTGCCTGCCTTTCAGTTTCTCACACGAAATTGTAGTTACTTTTTTGAGTAGGAAAACTTATTTTTCTCAAGACTAGAGACGTGGGCAGAAATTTGCTGATGGGGAACCTATTGAGATGGACATCGGAGACCAGGTTATGATGGTGTTCACGGACCCATCCGGTGAGAACACAGGAGACAAGGGAGGGTAAGAAGAAAGTACGTCTGCACAGTATGTGTCACCTTACTTCTCAAGTATTTACAGGAGATTGAGGACAAAAGTGGTTTCTTGTGGGGGAGGGTACAGCTCAGCGGTAGAGCGCCGTGCTTAGCATGCATGAGGTCCTGGGCTCAGTCCCCAGCACCTCCATCAAATAAATAAACAAACAAACAACTAAATAAATAAATGAACCTAATTACCTCCCCCTCAAAATAAGTAGCTTATTAATGCAGTTTAATAATTGTTTCCATATATTCATAAGAGGACATACAGGCATAGTATGAAAGGCGTCTCTCCATAATTAACAGTTTAATCCATTCATGGACATAAATTTTCTATCTGATTCTGGAAGTGGTAGACATCAGGCAGATTTGCATTGCCCGATAGGATCAATCAGTTTGGTCTCATGATTTGTTCTACTGGTGTTTATCAGCAGGTGTCAGATGCACAGTTCGGGTGTCAGAACAAAGCTTGACTGAGAACAAAGCTTGACCAAGAACAAAGCTTCTGCCCTCCACTTACATTCTAAGTGGGAACTTAATAACATGCAAACTGACAGTTACAGAATATAATGAAGGATAAAGATAAGTGCTATGAAGAAAACTAAACGCAGGAAGGAGTTAGAGGGAAACAGAGACTCTTAACTGTTGTGTAGATGACTGGTGATGATGACTGTGAGGAAATGGCGCTGGAGCGCAGTCCTGGGAGAATTCTACAGGTCCCTGGAGTGAAGAGCGTCTAAGTCTGAGGGAACAGCACATGGGGAGGCCCCGAGACAGGAGCGTGCTTGATTCTAGCAGGGTCAAGGATTATCTGGAAACTCTATATTGCTTCCTCATTTTCTTATTGAGTTGATGTTTTGCAGTTAACATCAAATCCACCCAAGTGAATGGAAAGTAGGAATCATTCATCATACATCTTCACTGTCTGTGCCGCCCATCAAGTTGTTAGTGTATCAATTCTAACAAGAACATTTTAGTGGTGTGACTAATGACCTCCAGTGACTACATAAGTCAACACTGTTCTGCATATCCAAATATTGAAATCGAGACTCATTTCAGCTCAGTGTCTTGGTTTCCATGCACAATTTAAGTGACAGCAACACCACCAACAAAAAGTAGTGTCTTTGAACAATGACTCTTCCAAAAGTTATATCCACATTTGGCTCCTGGATTTTTATTTATGGCTAGTCACCATGAGACTGAGTTTAAAGAGCAAAACTTAATGGAAGCAGGTGTATGATACCTCTCTTTTAGACTATTCCTACTTGGTGCTCCAGACTGATATCAAATAAATATTCCTGGCATCAGAATGAGCAGTGATGACAGCGTTAACAGCATTTGCAGGATTAACCCAGCATTATGGTGTAACATTTCCATATTCTTTCGTGTCTATCTATCTATGTATCTATCTATCTACATATATAGCATTATTTGTAGTGTTATGTATAGATAGAAACAGTAATCAGTACTACTGTAAAACTCTAGCCATGACCATCAACTAATTATGAAACTTTTCAAGTGCTTTCTCCAAAAGGATATGCAAAACAATAAAACTTCAGTGATACTTCTGCACATTTTATGATTTCAGTGATGACGGCATTTTTTTTTCTTGAAGTCCTTCGTTTTAATAAAGTCCTGAGGAAACAATAAAGCCCTTAGTTCATCAGGATGTCAGCCTGTCTGTTCTTCATTGTATGTGCCGCCCATCAAGAGAGCTCTGCGAAGTACCCAAGAGCAAATCATGACTTTTACATTCTCAGGAACTCAGCTGGGGCTAAAGACTTTGAGAATTGAAATCCTGGCAGAGGTTGACTTGCAGGTAAGCACAGTCACCTGAGAATTTCACACATGATTTTCAATGTACCCTGAGCAAATACTTCTGCCCTGAAAAAACAGAACATTTTGTGCTTCTTTTCCCAGGTAAGAACAATCTATCTAAGAGACTCCAAAGGGATGGAAGACTTCAGTTCCCACTTCCAAACTTTTTTAAAGGAACATTGCTAAACTACTTGAGCAGTCTTTACAAGGACAGTAGGCTTTTTTTTTTTTTTTGATACCTAGATAAATTAAGGCAGGATATTTCTTTAGAGCCACAGTGAAATCTGTAATGAATATGGGGATATTTATATATTGCATTTAATTCAATTAAATAAATATGCTAGATGTTGCCTTGTATACAAGTATGTGGACACTATTCTTGCCCTTAGAAGCTACCATGTATAAGACAATAATACACCCTGATGCTGGGTGAAAAATTGTAAACTCAAGGGGGAAAGACATTTAAAAATTGTACTGAGAATTAACCAGAGAAAATGCCAAGTTTTGAATCTAAAGAACAACTTTAGAGCAAGTAGCATTTACGATGGATATGAAAGGAGAGTTTAGATAATCAGAAGCAGAGGCGAGATTTTTAGCAGATGGAAAGGAGATTCCACGAACAAAGTTTGAGGGTGAAATGCATGGGACAGGTTCCTGCAACAGCAAACAAGCTATGAAAAAGAGTAAGAAACAGTAAAGTTGAAAATCTGATGTGATTTTTACAGCAGTACTTGGAAAAAAGTATGCATCTTTGAGCAGGGAGTTGTCTTTGACATAGGTTGAAACTTTAGTTCAAGAAGATTACTCTACCAATGCTGATTTGGAATGAGTTTTATTGGGGAAGTTATCAAATTAGCCTAGGCAAAAATTAATTAGGCAGTATTGGAAATACAAGTGTGTAAGAGGCATTATGAAGGCAGATCACATATGTTTAAGCAAATTGTTGAATGCCCGTCTGAGAATGGAGTGGAGGTGACTGATGGCAGTGCTATTCATAAAAAATAGAGGGATCAGGAGGTGCTTATGGTCACGGGGAACATCGGTACAGTTATGGACATCTTGGATGTACATTGCCTCATCACAGCTCTATGATGCTGTGCAACAGGCTGCTGGAAAGTTGTGTCTGGAATAGAGGAAGAGGAAAGGGAAGAACCAATGAGGAAGGAGACGTAGACGTGGAAGAGTCTGGAAAATGCAGAAGGAAGGTGAGGAAGCCAAGAGGCATGCTACAGCTGGTAGGTTCCGGGGAGAGGTGGAGATGCTAAGGATGGAGGCCAGGAAGATACGGATGCTGTTGCCAAGCATCACTGCCCGGAGGAGGTCCTGCACTGATGGAACGTTCTCTATCTGTGCGTCCAGGATGTTGGCCAGCAGCCACACGTGCCTGTTAAGGACCTGAGTTTTAAATCTTGTTTAATTTTAAAGAGTAGCTTTGAGTCTCCACGTGTGGCTGGTGGCTACCACATTGATAAGTGCATTCCAGAGACTTTGAAAGCACTTTTGTCTCACTTGCCATCACATGTCCATTCAGCCACTGAGTGACACCCCTAAAATGTAAATTGGGAAATGTCCTTCTCCTGCTTAAAATTCCCCAGTGGCTCTTCACTGTCTGGAATAAGGTCCAAACTACTGCATCACGGCTCCGTGGAGGCACCTCCAGTCTCACCCTCCCAACGCAAGCCCCGGCCACATCCGCCTCCCCGAACAGGCTGATCCTCTTCCAGGTCGGACTTTTTGTCTCTAGTGCTTCCCTCAGTTTTTCCCTGCTTTCTCCGTGTTACTTCCCTCCAGAATTTCATGCCTTACTGTAAGTGTCCTTCCTCAGAGGGGTCTCCCTGGAGCCCCCATTCTAAACGAGCCAGATTGGCCCCTGTGTTCTCCATCTCAACTCTCTTTCCTTTACACCACTGATCATAATTTGTCAGTTACTTCTTTTCCTCAGCCCCACTCATGAAATTGTAAACTCCCAGAGAGCAAGGATCATATGTGTCTTCTCTTTCTCAACCTCTCAGAGTGCCTGGCGTATGGTGTGTGTGCACTACTTCTTGGTCAAGTATCGATCAAGTGCCAAAAAAGACTGCCTGAGGAAAGACTATGTACCTACTAGCAAGCGTCCACAATCTTGCTGTCGTTACCCGAGTACGTTTCAATAAACACCTGCTCAGGGAAACTTACACAAACAGGCTGGTAAAAGATAAACTGGAAAAGTCCATTAAAACAGAAGAAACTATTAAAGTGTTGAAAGCTGCAATTCGGGCAATACTTCATGTGGAGCAGAGTTGTGTAACTTCTGTACTTTGCGAAGCCTCAAGTCTCGAATTTTCAGCCTCGTCAGACACTAGAGGAAGATTTTGATTCTTAGCTCCTCCTTTAATGCCTGTCTCTGATTTATATTTAGGACTCCTATGACCCTTGAAAGCACTGGAAAATTTTCACTCAGGGTATTTTCTGGGATTGTCACTAGTGATGGAAGACAGACATGACCACTATTACCATTTGGAAAACAAAATAAAATAAAACCTGTGTTCTCAGATGGGCAGTTTATTAGAGAAAGAGAAAGGATCTGTTATTGCTTGGCAATGCATGAGGAATAAGGACCAATTTATCACCTGGAAAAATAGTTGTTTACTCTCATTGTCAAAGTGAAATAAAGCGTCTGGTCTATTGAACTGCCTCCATTACGTAAGTAACCAGAAAACGATACTTTTGATAAAATTTTATTTCACTAGGAATGAAATTGATGGTACATCATTTTTAAGTTTTTAAAATAAAAGAACTTTGTCTTTTAAGGCTAAATATAAAAAAAATTACATCTACGAAAGCCAGTATTTTTCCATAGTGTTTAGAGTGAGTGTTCCTATCTACTGATCGAAAAAAAAAAAATTAACTCCAGGAGAAGATCTTTTTCCCCCAGTGTTCTGTTTCCCATTTTACTGCTGTGAATGTTTAAAAGTATTTTACAAATAGGAAAAGAAGGGCAGTGAAGGAAGAAAGAGAGGAAATATAACTGAATATGCTCATATGAAGTGGGCAGGTTTTATCTCAAAAATATGAGTTTAATGAATGCTGAATTTATTTCCAAATCTAAGTTAAAAATTAAATTCCATGGATTTAATTTGTGTATGACTATGTGTAGTTTTTATAAATACTAAGGGTCTGGGAAATAAAGTTGGATTTATAAAAACAGATTCTAATTCTAACTTTATTCAAATACTTAGAAATCTTCCTTCATCGGTAACTTAGTCCTATATCCAAATGTGTTCCTCCAGGAGGCAGTTTGAAAAGCATAACATTTCTTGGATGGGTATAGGTAATTTAAACATAGATAAAATGTGATTTTTTAAAAATGATATGTTTTAGTAATATAAAATAAAGGCTTCAGTATAAAAAATACTCCAATAAAGTTGTCCCCAAGTTGAGATAATCTGATGAGTAGTACTGTAAAATAACCTCTTTTTTGAAATCTTTTTTAATTCCTTCATTTTCCCATTGAATTAAACGCAGTTACTCTGGGACCCGTTACTTAGCAGGGGGTGCTTGTTAAATTAGACGATCATGAAATCCCCCGCAGAGGGATACTGTACATTTGGCTAATGTACTACATCAAAGAATAAAAGTAAAATGGGTCTTTGTTTTAATGTTCTGAATGATCACTTGGGACATAAAAATGGGACATCCTTTACAAGCTTCGTAAGGTTTTTCTGATATGATTGCTGAACTTCCAGAATGTCTATTCTGGGGATGTATTTTCTATACTATGTAAGTTACAAAATTTGTAAAAATCTGTTGCTAAACTATGCCTCCTCAGGTAGAAACTCTGAGAAAATAAAAGGCAGATGACTCTCCAGCAGAGAAAATTACTTGTGAGTCCTCAAAAGACTGGCTCTTTTATCTTCCTCTCTCGCCCAAAGGGGCATGGTGGGAAGTGGATAATTACCGTGTGAACTCTTGTTCTATACACAGATGGATTGGTTAGTGCAAAAAAAAAAATTGCATGAATGGCCTGTGAAATGCAGATGAGGTGATTACTTAGATAGCTCCGTCAAAACACTAATTCATTCTGATCTCAGAAATTTAAATGAGTCTCAGGAGCATGTGGTGTGTCCCAGTAATTTGGGCATAAACATTTCACTTCAAATCGTAAGAGTTAAGATACAAGCTTAATTTGTTACTTCAGATAACTATTAATCCAATTGCTATGTGAAGCAACATCATTTTTATTTCTGTCTTCTGGTGTGTAAATAATCAGATGGGATTCCATTATCATTTTGGTAGTTCCTAACCGACTACATATTTAGGTTATCAAAAAGCATCATTTTTGAAAAAAAGAAGTCGAACTTTAGATCTCATAGGTGAAAGGAGTCAGTGGAGACAATAACTGAAGTGCTATTACCATATTTTATTAAATACAGGAAAGCAAAAGTTTCTGAAACAGATCATACTCATTAGCATAATAATCCTTTCCCAGACATAACTCTCCTTTGGCATCCGATTTCTCCTCAATTCAGAAAACATTCCATTGGCTTCACAAGCTGATGAATCTGCTCAGACTGATGTATTTTCGGAGTTCAGTGGGTGCAGATGAACTTGTGTGCTTGTGCGCAATGTGTGCTTCCTGCTGAAATATTTGAAATGAGTCACACTGACTTGAAATATAAAGTCTTTTGCACTCACATTTTTTCCTTGATTTTTTCAAGTCTTGTGGAATGTGTATTTAGGGTCCAGGACTTCACAAACTTTTGTGATGCTTAAGAGGACATCTTTCTGGGTGTGGGGTTCTAGGATGTCCCAAGAGGGTGGAATTGAACAAATCTGCCTGCATCCTACCCCACAGATCTGCCATGTGTCCTACAGGAGGGGAGGAGTACTTGCTGTGTGTTCTTATTTAAAAGGATTAAACTGAACTTCTAATATATGAAAATATTTCATGTCTCAGAACATGAGTATATAAATGTTAAGTCTTGCTGTCTCAAAATTTGACATTGGCAGAAGATGAATGTATTTCATAGTATATCAATTATTCAGATCAGTGCTTCCCAGTGTTTCCTGATGAGTAAAGTCACCAAGAAATTTGTTGAAAATACAAAATCTCCAAGGCCCGCAGTATATAAATGAAATCTCCATACCCAGGTAGGGGCAGGGGGAGCTGAGAACGTAAGTGATGTCATTTTTTCTGGTGAATGGCCATCAGTGTATATATTCTTGAAGAAACAGTTGTTCTAACTGAACCACACTAGCAGACCAAAAAAAAAAAAAAAACAAACAAAACACAACAACAACTTTGTAAAGAATCAAAGTAATAGTTTTAAGAAGAGAACCTATTATTTGTTATTAAAGGAAATTATGTCATTGAGGGCAAGAAGAAAATGAGTAACAGTGGTGAATCTTCATGTAGACAACAATTTCATATGGAGAACTTAAAGTTCTGGTATAAGGATGAAGGTCAGAAACAAGGCTAGCACCACCTTTTTGTGGATTTGAAAGATTAATGGAACTGAAAGCTTCTTTTAAGGGGAACATAAACACTTCATGAGGGAGAAAGAGAACAGAGATTCACGTATAAGTCATCCTTGAAAGCGATACTTCTCGTAGAACTTGTTGACCCGACAGCTAATAATCACATAGGGTTTTGAAAAATATATAAAAGAAATGGAGAATTTATAACAGTTTCTGAAAGTCCTCTGTGTCCTGATACACACTATATAGAGAGGGAAGACCAGATGAAAAGTCCACATTACCTTGGGACCATGGTCAGAGATTGCCACGAAGGGAAGCAGAAGACTCTCTTTTGAAAAGATTGTCCTTTTCTGTTAAAGAGAGCAGAATTTAAAAAATAAATAAATAAAGTTACAATTTTAAAGTTATGGAGCAAGTGGAAAATGCTGAGAAGCATTTTGCTTTAGTCAAGAACCAGCTCTTCTCTGTTTAACTGACTATAACTTCTCCCCACTGTCACCTCCTGCCTTAATTAACCCCACTTACAATGGTAATTAATCCTGCTATGCCGTCTTGTAGGTGTGTAAGTTTCACAGACAGAAAGATATTTCTTGCTGGGTAAGCATGAAGTGTGTGGGGAAAAAGTTTTTTTTAGAGTTTTTTTTTTTTTTTTAGAGATTGGATATCTGATGTTTCATTGAGAATTTTAAAGAGAAGTAATATTATAAATCGTCACCTGACCCCATCTGAGCATCAAGATAAAAACACCTGGCTGCTAGGCTACGCACCCTGGTTGAGTTGCCACCCCCAACAACAGTCTTGCTAAGAAAAATGGTCTCTAACCCATGATTTATGAAATCAGAGCCTATAACTTTAAATAAATGAACAAAATGAAGCAAAAAAGTAATTCTTTTATCTGAAAATCAATAATTTTCTTCGTTTCCTGGTCTCACCTAGCTGTGACTCCAGATATCTCACTAAGGTTCCAAGATCAACCTTCGATTTAATTTTTTCTCCCAGCTTCCCTGAGGTCTTAGGCTTCAATCTCAGCCCTCAGGCTAAGACACACTTAGCAGAAAGCCCACCAGCTGATCTAAACTGGTGTGTGTGTAGCTGGTTAGATACTGGAAAAGAAGGAAAGAGAGATTGCAGAAAGGACAGGGGATGGTGATAATTTTATTGTGAAACATCAACACTTCAGATTTAATATGTCTACTACAAGAAATGCAGGGAAACACATTATAGCAAAACTCCAGAATATTTGCTTTGAGAGAAAAATTATTTGGAGCACTTATTTTAAAAAAAGTAGAAGTCCCACCCCCTAGGTGTGGACGGCATGTAGTGACTTCCTTCCAAAGAGGACAGTGTGGGAAAAGGGGGAAAGAACTTCACAGTGGAGATGGGGAAACCGTGCAAACACTGCTGCAGACGGGTGACCAGCGTTGGCATCCACAGTGATGTCACAGGGGGTATCCCTGATACGATGTAATGAGACAGGTACTTCACTGCTGTGACCTCCTCCCTGAACCCTGTAACTCCAATCTCATCATCAGAAAATTATCAGGCGAATTCCACGAAGGGACATGCTACAAAATACCTGCCCAGTTCTCGTCAAAGCTGCTAATGTCATCAAGACCAAGGAGAGTATGAGGAACTGTCATAACCAAGGAACCTTAGGAGACTTGACGCCGAAGTCTCATGTGATGTCCTGGGTGAGATCTTGGGCAAAAGGACATTAAAATCTAAGGAAATCTGAAAAAAATATGGACTTTAGTCGCTGATGATGTAACAAAATTGACTCATCAATTGTGACAACTGTACCATAGTAATGGGAGATTTTAACAGCAGGGCAAACTCGGCGTGTAGTACTGGGACCCGTGTTCCCAGCTTTTTATATAAATCTAAGACTAATCTAAAATAAAAGTTATTTAAAAAATTATTTGATGGCTGCCCACAACGTAATATTAAGAGCCTTTTAGAAGGAAAGATGTGTGAGATAAAACTGGTTTTTAGATAAATGCTTCTGCCATTCTCATGTCATTATGATAATATCTATATACCAAATATAGGCCAAAGGGACTGAATTGTTAAGTATTAGAAAATTAAACATCGCAGTAATAGGAACAAATACATATCCAAAAAGATTTTGTTTAAGATTCAATGTGTTGGGAAGAAAAAGTTTTAAAAGATTGTTTTTTAAACTTCTGCCTAAACAATATGAGGTACTGTATAACACTATTAGAAGTTTAAAAATATACTAAAAATTGCCTAAACAATATGAGGTACTGTATAACACTATTAGAAGTTTAAAGACTAATGAATTAATATTTTTAAATCAAGAGCTCAACAGAGCAGGGAGGGTATTGCTCAGTGGTGGAGCACATGCTTCGCACACACAAGCTTGTGGTTTAATCCCCAGCCCCTCCATAATAAATAACCCTAATTACCTCTCCCCGCCCACACCCCCAAAATAAAGAAAACTAGCTTTGCCTTAAAAAATCCCAAATAGTAGGGCAACAAATTCATATATGAAAATACAGGTTTAAAAAAAACACTCAAAATAGTATACTGCATCATAAATGGAACATTCTCACTTAAAAAAAGAGTTCAACCGATGACTAAGAAAAAGACATGAGCAGTCTGCATAAGGGTCCCCCCTGGTAACCATGAGTTTGTACTCTATGTCTGACAGTCTGTTTCATCTTGTAGGTAAATTCATGTGTCCTTTTTTTCAGTTTCCACAAATAAGAGAGAGATGAGCTCAGCTTAAGAACTGTCCTAAAATGGACATGACTAGAATGAGGATGACTCAACTGCAAATTTTTTATCACTCATGGCAGTAGGCTTTTAGTAACATCATCCTGGTGTGTATAGACTCCATAATCTTGTACCACGTGTTTTCTTATCTGTATTCTGAAACCCGCCTCCGAGTAATCAGGCATTACTCACACTGCTGCCTCTGATTCAGACTGGGAGGAACAGCCGTATGCATTCGGTTGTCTTACTCACTGAACACTGTGTCTACTGTCGCATCCATCACTGTGCCGACAGTAGAGGGCTTATCCCCTCAACCTTTTTAGGACACTAAATCAAACCATCTGTAGCAATTTTTTTTTCCATTTAGGAAATGATCGTTAACATATGGCAGTGTCAAATAATTTTAATTTATCTTTCCTTAAGCAAGAAATAACATGTCTCTTCAGTAGCCTGAAGATCGTTTGCTTTTTTCACTGTGACTCACCAATGAAAGCATATTGCCCACTGTCCTTCCCCGTGATACACCTGAAAAATTCAGAAATGTCCCTAAGTTTATATAAAAAGTCAAAGAATTTAAAGAAGAACTTAACAAATGAGATACTGTTAGTTGAGATTTCAGCACCAAATTGTGATGAATAGACTTGGTTGTATGATAATCTTGAAAAAAAAAGTCCTGAAAAAGCCTATAATCTTGTTGAGATGAGGCACTGGACGGACTAACTATATTATTTACTATAAAAATTTGTTAAAAAATGCATTATCCAAATATAATCTTCTGCAGCCTTTCCCATTTGGGTGATATATTGGAAAAAAAGCTGTACCTAATGATCTTGGCACAGGTACTCAGAACTTAACCTCCCTGAGATTAAATAGAATGAAGGGGTTAGACGGTGTGATTTCAGTTTCTCTGACCTCATGGTATCTGTATCTGACATACTTTTAAAACTATTTAATTTCAGGGAGTTCACCTTTGTGAGGTGTCTGGTGTCTGTGAAGGCTTTTTGAATATGGAATATATAAAAACAAATATCCATCCAATGTTCTGATAAATATAAATGCATTTATGGTTATAGAATAAATTGGGGCTCCTCTAGAAATCTGAGACATCTGACGTAAGATTTAAAAATGTAATTGGTCCGTGATTTCTCCACCTGAGTTGAGCTCACGCTCAGCAGGCGCAGGGATCCACCCACAAAAGAAGTCTTCTGAGAAAAGGAGATAAACTGGGAGGACAGGAGCAATTTTCTAAGTAACAATGATAAATGCTGATAGGATAGAATAGATTTGACAGTCTAGAGTTAAACAGTTTTATCACCATATCATAATGATGATAGTAAACAGTTCTGTGTCTCTAACTCTCTTATCACCTAAAATAGAGAAATAGCCAAAGTAATCTATCTTGGACTAAAAACCCACCATGCAGGAAATCTGGACACAGATTTCTTAATGAATGGAACAAGATTACACACTGACAATGTCATTTCAAAAACATTCCATTAGCCTATCCAACATACTGTATTTGCTTTAGTATATATTTATTGTTCTAGAGATAAGGCGCTCACAACCCAATACCCTATTAGTATTTTTTTAATAGAAAGTCCTACCTAATTAGGACAATAGAATTGCAGCTGTTTTAAAGTTGACAAAATAATACTGCCTGTAAGACTGATAACTCTTGTCGTGCTTATAACATCCTGAGAAGTAACTAAATCTCAGTTACTAATTCCATCTGAAGAAATTCTAGTAAACGCTCAGTCACCTTTTGATGAATCAAACTAAATAATTCAGCTGGAGTGTTTAGAACCTAGTGGCGTCTGTAAAGAGCCCTCTATCAAGTTCAGCCTGAAAGTCAGACATCAGTTTGCATTTTGAGGTGGGACACCCAGATGATCTGCAGGTGTGGGAAGTTCTGAAGTCTAGAGTTGCTGACAGGCAAAGTTAATGAGTGAAACTGGTAAGAAAGGTGTTCAGGAACTGGTGGGGACGCTAGGGACTGGAGTGTGTGGGTGTGTGCCTAGTCTAAAGAATTTTCTCCCCTAGAAAAAGGCTGACTGTCATTGCCAGATGTTCAGATATTTAAATAGAAGTCAGAAATGTAGGTCTAATGGGAAATTACATGATGGTTAAGACATGTTTTAAACCAAGCACAACCCTTGTGCGTACCATTTGCGGTGGTTGATAAATGTTTTTAAGGAGGGGTGACTGTTAGGAGGTAGAGATGGGCTGCACAATCACCAGGTATCTGTTACAAATGCGTGTTTCCTGGGGCTCACCGCCATCACTTCTGATTTGACAGGTCTAAATTAGACACTGATACACATTTTTTAAAGCTATAACAGGTCTTTCCTCGGCAATCTGAAGTTTTTTAAACATAGCACAAGCTATTTCTTCTGAAAATTTGAAAAGGAAAGGAGTTAGAAAGTAACATGTAAGCGGCGGGACCTTTTAGGCAGAGGCATTATGGGAGTATCACCTTCTTCCATGTGACGTCAGGTTTCTAGGTTAGGCATTTCAGTGTCACGTGATCTCTGAGAAAGCACATCTCAGCCTGTCCTGCACCTACTGCACCACCACGAAGGAGACTTTCCAGTTATTAACATTAAGAAAAGTGGTATTTAGAAGTATTTATTTTGAGAATCATATTCCAGAAGGACTTGTGTGAGAATGTCCCATGATGCAAATGATCATGCCATTGGAAGTGGCCCAAGACTCAGTGGAACCAGCATTTCCTTGTATTTTGAGTGCAAAATCGAGTTAGTTGTGACTTGAAAAAATCCCCACATCACTGCCCAAAGCTGGGGAGTGTTGTGGAGATGAAGCCTGAATCTGCCCTGAGGTGAGAACCTCTTTTCAGTTACGTTCCCTAAAAGTCGTCTTGTAGATAATCAGTCCCCTGGGTGTGTCTGCCGTCCAGAGCCACCGCCAGCTTACAACTTGCATGTGATGTACACAGTCTCCTATTCTTTTATGTAGATTTACGAAGATTAGGACCTTTCTGAGTTATCCTGTGCTTGAATGACTTGATTTTTTTCTTTTGTAATCCTTAGACTTAAAGAAAAAACTGTTTCAGTGCCGTTTTTAAAATTGTTGTTATCCTATTTAATACATGGTTATGTGTTTATCGGAAAAACCCCAAACAGTACAAGAGTGTATTGACTTCATACTTCGATAGCTCCTCCATCCGACTTAGGTACAAAGAGGTAACCAATGTTAATACCCAGTGTGATTCTTTCGAGACATTTACACATGCACACAAGCTCGCTAACATTTTAATGAAGGTCTGAATACGTGGAATCGGGTGCAAGTTTTCTGACTCTTTATTCACTTCACAGTGTAGCTTGGAGGACCTTCCAAGTCCGTAAACATGAATCTGCTTCGTATTTCATTGCTTGCGAAATATTCTGTATTTTGGCAGTATTCTAATCTCATTCTTGCTTATTGATAGACATTTAGGATGTTTCCATGGACTTACTTCTGATCATGGGCATCCAAGGACCCTCTGTTGTGACTTCCCGTTTTGCGTGTTTCTCTCATGGTCCTATTTCAAATACTGAAACCAATCCCCAAGTCCTTTCTTCCCTTAACACCCAACCCAACGAAGTTCTGTTCTGATTTCCATCACTTCAGTGGTGTTAGGACCATTGAGAATGTAAATCTCTCTTTCTCTTAATTTAAAGGAAGGTGTGTTTATAAAATGGATCGTGTTACCCGGGAATTGAATTTTAGCCTATTTGCAAAGATAGACGTGACCACTTGTGTAGCTGCCAACTTTGGCTCATCCTGGATGAAGAAAATGTATGTTTTGGTTGTTGGGGTGTCTCCTCTCTCTATATTATCTGGCCAGTGTATAGCACCATTATGCTTTGTAATCATAACGTTAGTAATAGTTCCAAATGATAGGCCCCAAACCAAATTGTGTTATTAGAGCGCTCTTTCTAAAGACAAAGAACGTATGATTGAGGATACATATTAGTTTTGAGATCTGTGTTGTTCATGCTACCCTCAACCTTTCTCCAGCTGACATAAACCACAGAGCCTCTTCCTGAGCCTCTGACATTGAGAGTAATTCGTAAGTTCATCCTGTTTCTTATTATTTGAGGTTGCATAATTCACTGTTCATAAGGATTGAGCAAAAACACGTCCTTTGTTATGGATTAAAACCATAAGGCTACTTGGGAATAGATGTATTCCATAGGAAAATATGCTGTGAGCTCTTTTAATCACAAAGCAGTGAGGACTCTGGCAGGCTTCCCTGTCTGCTTGGTTGGCCAAGCAGATAATTACAGGTGTCCCACTTCAGAGACACCTGCTGCAGGCTGGTCCCTGACCTCCATCCTCCCCCCCATCACTGCACAGCGCTGAGCTGAGACGGTGAAGCTCCTCATGGCTCCTTGCTCCTCAGTGGTTCTTTGATTGTCTTCAAACTGTAAATGAGTTTTACAAATTAGGTTAAAAAGTTTCCCAAATATTCAAATTCTTTCCCTCTTGCCATTGGCCCCAATTTTCTCCTTTTTTTTTTTTCACAGTTACAGAATGAGCGAACTTGACCACTGTCTCCACATTCTCCCCACCTACTCTCCTAAACTACATGAATTTAGTTTATATATATATATATACACACACATTCTAGTGAAATTGTGCTGAAAACAAGTTCTTTAAAAAGGCTCCCTTCCTGAATTAGAAGTAACACATATTGATTGTGGATAACTTGGAAAAGATAATGAACTATAGTGACACACAAAAAATTGTTTATAATGTCATAGGATAAACACTGTGGGCCTGGGTTTGGTTTTTTTGTTCTATTTTGTTTTTCTGTTTGTTTTAGTTTTTTGTTTTCTTGCTTGTGTGGTTGTTTTGTTTTTACTGAACTTATAAATACAGCAAGAACATTTTTCCTTTACCATTAAAATTTCTTGGAAAATGGTTTTTAAATGCTGCATTAATTTTATTATTTACTAGTTGTTCCTTAGCTTTTAATTATTTGCTATTAGATTTGATCATACATGTTTTACTGTATCTCCAGTATTTTTATTTTTATTAAAGTATAGTTCATTTACAATGTTATGTTAATTTCTGGTGTATAGCAAAGTGATTCAGTTATACATGCATATATATACATATATATATGTACTTTTTCATATTCTTTTTCATTATAGGTTATTACAAGTCTCCAATATTGTTAATCATATACCTTCAGGAAAGTAGCCTGGTCAATATACAATATTGATCATTTTCAATTTCCTGGTACAAAGGTCAAAATAGTTCGGATTCCAATAGCATTCGTTGAGCGTTCATTCTTGAAATGAGCTCTTAAAGGGATTGTCTATCTTTTAACGTTTGCTAATCTCATACATTAAAATACAATTTTGTTATTGCAATTTGTCTTACCAGGGTTGCTAGTGGGGGCAGCATGTGTATTAGTTACTATCTTTTTTGGGCTGTTCATGTGTTCATGGAACATGGCCACAAATATCTCCACCGGTTTGTTGTTGAACCTTAGATTATGATGTTTCTGATCAACAAAATCTTTACTACGAATAGAAAGTCTTCCACAGTAAAATCTGACATGATTAAGAATAATTACCTCTTTCCCTTTTTTCTTCCCTCTTTTCCTCCCCTCCTGTCCTCTTCCTTCTGCCCCTTAACTGTGAGGCACTAGGAAAGTCTGTTCATCATGACAAGTCTCAGAGGAAGACGCTACATATACAGAGGATGATTGTAAGGGGTAAAACAGGTCGTATTGTGAAGTACAGTGTCTGTCACACTCTATATTTCTGATTACAATTTTTAATTTTGCTTCATAGAGCTTTTGCATATTTATTGTTAGCTGCTTGTTTTATACTTTGTTAGTATGTTTTAAGAAAATATTTATAATTTGTTATTGTTGATTGGAGTAAGGCTTTTTCTTTAGGGGAAAAAAAAACATAAAAGCTGTCAATACCTTTACCTTGGGGTGACTTTCAACGGTAAAGTCTACTCTTGTGTCCATGGAAGACACTGGAGATTTTAATTCAGTAAATTTTTTCTCAACAGTGAAATCTTTGCACTATTAAGTCACCCCTGGTACAAGTTCTCAAAGAAAAACTTTGTAACATCTTATTACAGATGCCTCTCCACAAAAGAAAGGCCAACACTTGGAAGATACTGTTAGTAAGAATTTTTTGGTGGTGGAGTAGGGGTATATTTTTTCTGGCGTCTTTGTTTTCTATAATGAACTTGAATTACTTTTACTGTGCCTTTGTGCATTTACTTTCAGTATTGCAGAGCAAAGAACAGAGGCTTTGAACAAAGACATACTAATTTTGAATCTAAGCTTTTTAACTTGTAGTTTAGGTAACATTACTGCATTATCCTTTGCTTTTTCATCTCTACATCGGGTGAGGGAGTAAGAATTCTTAAATATAAGTGATGTAACAAACTCTGTCCTTTTACCAAAGGGTGCTATATCTACATAGTAGATGCTAAAGAAATGTTGACATCCTCACTTAAGCACAAAAGAGAGTATTAACACTTATTTATGTGGGGACTCTGAAATTAATTTCATACGATCATTCCATGGTAACTTTGTTAATGTCTTTGCTGATATCACATACTGGCTGGTCTCAGGTAGGACCAAAATGGTTCTAACCACCCTTTTCCAAACAATCTGTTCTGTGAAGCCTGGAGACTGCCTTTTATAGAAGCAGTGTGAGATCTGGAGGCAAAACCTGAGGTCTAGATGGCAAACCATGAGCCTACTTTAAATGTGTAAGTCACTAAATTCAGTGAGACCCAGGATACCAGCATAAGATGCTCTGCATCTTTAGAGGAGGCTGCAAGAGAAGGCGGTTTAGCAATTAAAAAGAAAATGTCCATTCGGTGAAGTTACCAAAACTGGCTCAGCAGTTTTGCAAAAGTGACATGAGAATTGATGGAGCATTTCTACTTAATCTGGGCATTTAACTTCACTAATTTCAGTGGTGTTTGCAAAAAAAAAAAAAAAAAAAGTTTATGGCTAGTAATTACTTTTTAGCCGGTGATGTCTTTTCATTTGCAAATTTGTTTCTGGGAAAGTTTAAATATTGGCTTCTTGGAAAATGACTCTATTTGCTACAAAGGTCATTCTTAAATGTCAAACATCATTTGCTAGTCGTTCATGTTTCTTTTTTTTTAACGTCTGGAAGAGTATTTTTTTTCCAG
This sequence comes from Vicugna pacos, assembly GCF_048564905.1. Lineage (NCBI taxonomy): Eukaryota > Metazoa > Chordata > Mammalia > Artiodactyla > Camelidae > Vicugna > Vicugna pacos. The sequence goes on along the minus strand of NC_132994.1, from coordinate 4,449,011 downwards.
ACTTGTTTTTGAGGTCAAACTAGTGTTTTGAGGTAGTGGGAAATTCTGATTCTCTGAAACCATTGGGTATGAGAAAAATGTAGAGCACTGTTACACAAGAAAATCAAGCTTTTGTGTGGTTCAGTTGTGACCTTTATGAGTGATCAACAGATTGCTTCTCTGGGAAAGGAGTTCAGTTCTCTCTCAGCCGTTTATCAAAAAGAATTGAGTACTGTTGTTAGAATTGTAGTCTTTTATTAACATTGGGGTCAGAAAAGCTTTACAGTCTGTAGAGGACACCAAAATTAATGCCTTTTCAATCTCAATAATTTAAGGACTGAATATATTCATTTCTCTGACTTTCTATGTGCCTCTTCCAGAATGGATTTAATATGGCCTCGTGTTCACACTTTTAAATTCTTCATTGAAAATATGAATGCATCTTCTTTTTTATGCTCAGTAAAGAAAATTTGGGTAGAGGCAAATTAAAAAAGCGTCAGTTGCCAAGGGTGAAAACATTGGGGAAGGAGCCGTGTGACACATTACTCACCATCAAAATATTTCCATTATATCCAACCTCATGTTAATGGTGCTATCAGATTATACTTTTTTAGGGCATCTTATTATCAGTTCACGTTGTGAGGCTCTTAATTTAGCAGATTTTTCTTCCTATGGTGTATCAGGGAAAAACCTACCAAGCAGTTGGACAGGATCTGCAGCTGAGATTATAAAAACTCTGAGCAAACATTAGCCCCATTATATATTCCACCATGATGAACATCAAGGAAACCACATACTCCAATTAAGGGAAGTAAACCATGCAAAGTGCAAGGATATAAGATTAATTTTAAGAGTGAAATGGATTCTAGTGGTCTTACTAACTATATGGCCTTATACTTGAGCACCTTGCTTGGCCATTGATTATAAGTAACTTTTTTGAATCTCAAACCTAAAACACCATAGCTGTATACTGATGGACAAGTGATGTAACCTCTTGAAATGTCATCATCTCCATATCTAAAAGAGAACTAATAATAGAACCTAACTCATGAGGAAGATAGCGCTTAAATATTGTGCCTAACTCAACGGAAAGACTTCGAACAACATGGCAGAATGAGCTGATGTGGGCGGGTCCCAGCCCTGACAGAAATGGGTAGAAATGCTCGGTAAAATGTTAGGACAACAAAAATGGGCCCCACTGAAAAGAAAAGGAAATATATAGGTTTCCATAAAATACAGTAGCAACATTAAAAGACAAAAGTCAACGTATTAAGGATAAGCTGTGTCTTTTCAATGTTTTGACAGTTATAAGCTCAAACGGTTAAGAATTAGGATTTCAGTGTTTTTGCATGGAGAGAGTGTCCTCAGCCTTTGTAGGTTTGGGTAATTAAATCAATTCAACTACGTAAGGCCTGGGGCCTCACAGGATTACCCTTTCTGTCAAAGATGATGTAAAGAACTGATGTTCAATGGCCTGAGAAAACAGTGAGAAGGAACTCTGCCTTCTTTTAGGAGCCTTCATGGGCAGAAAAAAGCCCCACCCCCCCAAAAAAAGAAACAGATTCTAACACATACCATGCAGATGTATGGTGTAAATTTCTGCTTTTGTAATACAGCAGCCTAGAGTCAAGAAATTTACTGCTGCAAAGGAACATTTTTACAGTGAGGATTACAGGAGTTTCACAGGGGGAATAATGCTTTGCAAGATGAACCCTCAACAGAAATAAGATAAAATAAAATAAAAATAAAATAAAATAAAATGAGCTATAGGAGAAAACAAAGACCATGCAAAATCAGCAGAGGCAATGCAAGGAGCACACTGCAGACTAGAAAACAAACAAGAAAAACCCTTCAATAAACCATAAAAGAAATGTTTAAAGTGATTTTTTTAAAGAGTAGAAATAATAAAGAAAGGATAATAAAGAGTAAAGAATAATAAAGAATAAATATAGAACAGAATCACAGAAAATAGAGTTGGGGAAAAAAATGGAACTACCCAAAATAAAGTGTATAGTCACTGAAATTAAAAATTCAGTGGATGGGTTAAGTACTAATTTGACACTGTTAAAGGGGATGTTTGTGAACTGGAAGATAGATCTGAGGAAGTCACTAGAATGCAGTGGGCATGATATTGTTCAGTAATTGTAACTATCCCTCCCTCATCTCTTTTTCCGCTCTCCATTCCAAAGTACTTTTTAGTCACAGGGCACAAGATATAATGAGGGACAAAACAGGTAAGACTCTCAGCTCACATATGAAGCTCACATTTTATTGGGTTGATGGATAGAGTTATTAAACAAATGAGTGAAAAACAAACAAAACATGGATATTGATAAGTTTTGTGCAGAGAATTAAAATCAAGTTTCAGGGAATGATTGTATAAGTAATTTGTATTTGCCCATCAGGGAGAGCTCCTTCAAGGAGATGAAATTTTAGCTTAGATAAGAATGACAAGAAAAAAATCTACCATGCAAAGATCAGAAGAATTTCCCAATTAACAAAATCAATTGTATATTTAAGGACCTGAAAGAAGGCCAGTGTGGCTGGAACTTGGCGAGTCATAGGGAGGAGGATGCGAGACCATCTTGGAGATGAAGGCTGGGGCAGATTGCACAGTAAGACACAGAGTAAGGAGTTAGATTTTATTCAAAGAGTCAAGAAGACATGAAAGGACTTTACGAAGGGATTTACGGTGTCCTTTTTACCTTTTAAAAGATCTGTGTGTCTACTCTGTGGAGAATGGGCTGTAAGCAGAAGTGCAGGCAGGGGCGGGGGGCAGTTAGGCGTCACTGCAGTGGTCCCAGTGCTGGAGAGTACCGGGCTGTGGACGAGGGTGGTACCGTTGGAGATGAAAAGATGCCAACAGATTTGGAACGTGCTTTGGACAGAGACATGATGGTTGATAACTGATACAATACAGGGTTTGGGGAATGGGAAGAATCAAAGATTCTAGGAATCAGAGATACATTCATGTAGGAACAATCACTACAATACTCATTAGTTGCACAGCCACTGCTTAAGCACTTCCAATGATGAAGATATTGATACTTTCTAGGACCACCCACTCATTTATGCACCCCAAATTGCTAGAAAGTTCCTCCTGCAGATTTGACCCTTTCCCCTTAACTCTTTCTTAATAAACAACATACCTACAATCCTTCTGCTACATAACAAGTTTCTGAATATTCAGAGAAAATTCCTCTTTCTTCCTGAGTTTTTTCCCCAAGCTAAATAACTCAGTTTTTCATTCTAATAAAACCTATTTTATGGCACTCATAGCTCTGATAATTCTATATTGAGGTTTGATTGTTTAAATTTGCCAACTTTTCCAATTAGATTCTATTCTCTAAGGTGCTGTATCTGTTGGACACTCAAAATTTATTTCCAAAATATGCCTGGCACTAAACTACGTTTTGAGACAGTTCTCACTCTTACCATTCTGAGCACTATTTCTTTCCACATATTATGTTTTATCAATAGTCCTCTCCGAAAAACTAGTGACCACAACTAAGTGCTAAGTACTCTGAAAGTTCCGAACTCCATCCTTTAAAAAATGCAACCAACTTTAAATTGAGATTTGCTACAGCTGTTTCACAATGTTGACTCATAAAACTTCAGTCATCAAAAACCCAGCACATTCACTTATTATAACTTGTTGAGCCAGGTTATCCCAGCCTGGAAGGTAGACCTTCACACACACTTCTGGCAAAGGAGTAGTAATATATGGAATACATGGATTTGAAGAAATATTATCATTAATTGGAAAACATGAGAAAAAAAACTACAGCATAAGGAAGACACTGTTTCCTTCAGAGAAGCAAAATTTTAATTACGTCTTCCACTTAAGTCTTGATGCAAAGGTTCACAATAATTGGGTGATCAGAGCAAGTGTCCCCTATAAACGTTGGAGACAGGGAAGAAGAAAAAGCCCTAAACTGAAACAGGAAAGGATTTACCATATAAGAGATGACATCCATAACCCCCTCTGCCAACCCTCGGCCACTTGGCCTCCAGCCCTGTTGAAACTCAGTCCTGGGATGATCAGTAAATAATTTTGGACTCCTTGCTAGATTAGGTTAGAGCTCACATTTGGTTCAGAAAGTATGAAGTCAGCTGAGGGACCACATCAAATGGTTATTACAACTTGACCACCCCAAACCCAGTATCAGAATGTCAATTTGTCATCCTAGAGTTATCATCTTTACTTCCTTTTATCTTTACTTTAGTCTAGGTTTGACACAAACCCTTGACTTAATCGTCCATATAGTTTAGAACTAGAAATCCAGTATACTCCCAACATCCCTAAGGATTCTCTGAGGGAGGGTCTGCACGACCCCTGCCTTTTGACTCTCATACGTATTTCACTACGTCATCAGCCATCACTTTGTATATTGAGTCTCGGGCTGTTCTCTTTTATTCTGTTCCTTGCCAACCTCAGCGTGAATCAATCTTTCTTTTCTTTGACCATTTCTTTAAAAATATTTCCAGTACAAGGTATGGGCTTTGAATAAAAGTGGCGGTAAGATTTTATTTCACCCCAGCACCGTATGTACATTTATACCTGAATATCACTGTTTTTAAAATTGCTTCCGGTGTTTCTTCCACTTGGAATCTCGTGGTTTTCTCCTCTCGTGTTATCCTTCCACCCTTTTTCTGGACACTTCCTTCCTTATTCCTCTCCCAAGATCTCTTAACCTCACCCCTCAATTTTCCTCAACTTCTCTGTCAGACTCAGTAAATTTCGAACCATTACTCCGTTATTATGCAAAATAATGTCTTTCTTTTATAACCTTTAAAGTTTTCCACATTTAGCCCTAAGGCCTGTTTTTACCCAACCCAACTAGTCCATCAAGATATATTTGATAAACCTAAGAAAAAAACTCTGCATTATTTCTGGGCAGCTTTTATTTTTATTTTGCTATTTATTTATTCACAAACTATTTTGAGCACAGTATGTTTATTAAAAGTAAATCTGAAACACACATCGAGGGCCAGTCTCAGCAGGGCAATGATTAGCTTGCTTTCATAGATGCTAGGTTTGCCACAGACTCTAGGTGGCGCTGTAGTGTTGGAGGTCTGATGATGTAGCTCTGCCTCCTGGAGCTGGAGACCGATGGACTTTGACTAAAAGTGATACCCGAGTCTGCAGGGATGGGTGGCGTTTCTCAGGGAGAGCATTTGAGGAGCAACTTGAGGGGAAGCTCATCTTTAGAATGTGAAGAGTCATCCAGGCAGTGAAGGAGGCAGAAAAGCAGTCAAGAGAAGGCAGAAAATCAAATTGTCGGCTTTGAAAACCAAGGGAGGCGAACGTTTTAGGAAAAGTTGTGGGATGGATAGGGGGAGGTGGGTGGCTGGGAGGGCGTCAAATGCTGAAGGAATCAAGATGAAGGTGACAGTTTCTAAGAAGGAACTGACTTTCCAGAGAGCAGTTTTGTTCAGGGAAGGAGGCTTGAAGTCAGATTGCCTGACACGATGGGGCGAGTGGGAAGTGAGGAATGAGAAGATATTCTTTTGAAAGGTTTATGTAAGTAGGAAAAAGAACTGCGCGGAGACTGAAATGGAAAGTAATATGTTTGGCACTTGCCCTTTCATAGAAATCAGGGGTTCAATTTTCTCAGAGAAGTTCTTAGTGAATACATGGGGCGGAGATGGAAGCCAGTACCCCATGCAGTAACTGAACCTCCTCATCAGATACGGAAGGAAACCAAGAAAGGAGGCAGTTAGTTCGAGAGAAAAGAACTCCATGTGCTTAGCTGAAGTGCAGGACCTTGTCTGGAAAGGAATCAGAGTTCCAAGTACGCTGAATGGGAAAGACCAATGTCTAGACATACATCGGTAACATTTTAGAACTCCAAGGATAAAAGAAAAATCTTCAAAAAGGCTTCTAGGAAAAAAAAAAGCAGATTTTCTTACCAGAAGACATCTCACAGGCAACACTGGGTACCAGCTTTCAGTGTAAAAGTTATCATCAAAGTTCAGGGAGAAAAAAACTTCTGATCTCAAGTTTCTGCACTGAACCAAAGTAGCATTCACGTGTGAGAGTCCCAAGGGTGAGTCAATTTTAGACCCTTCTCTGTTAAAGGATGTACTTGAGCAAAAATTAAAAACAAATGTAAGAAAAGATATCAACAAAGAAATTAACAGTAAGACTAATAGTTGAGAAAATAGTTCTAATTATCACAGCACAATATACAATAATTGAGAAATGAATTTGGAAAGAATGACATATGAGCATCAAGGCAGAGGGACAAAAAATTACACTCAAATTCTTGGTTTGGAAAGAGTACAGCTACTGACTCACTAAAGATTTTGATAAATTTAAAAACATATTTAAGTACATGTGATAAAATTAGTGTACAGCATTTGAATGACTGAAGATATCAAGAGGAAAAAAAAAGTAACAAAATCCCTATCAATTCTCCCCCCAAAAAAAATTGAAAGGGGAAAAATGAAGAAACAGCAAGAAAATATGCTAAAGAGAAACCCTAATATAAGATGGAAGAACTAAGTCCAACATTATTATATATATAATAAATGTCAATGGGTTTAATTTCCTACTAAAAGGAAGTGGACCAGATGGGAGTTTTAAAATACAACTAAACGTGTTTTGTATGAGATGAATGCTTAAAGCAAAATGACACAGAGGTAGGAAATACATGGGGAAAGATGTAACAAACAAATGTGTTACCAAAGCAGCAGTAATAGTATTAATATCAAGCAAAATTGGACAAGGAAAAGCACTAATCAGAATGAAGAGGGATGTTGTATGTGGATAGAAAATAGACCAAAAAAATCTAACGTTTTTCCTTCCTTCACTATTTGTTGTGAAGTCCATTACGATAAACATTTGGGAGGGAAGGTGACATTATCATAATTTTAGTGTTTCCTCACAGTAAAACCGCTTTTAGGAATCTTTCCTCTGGTAGCAAACCTTTGAAGGCAACACAAATGTAAATGTCTGGTAATAGGAAATAGAGAGGATTGGTATAATGAAAGTATATGTATATCTTCGGGGGTACTTTACAAAATTAAAAATACTTAAAAGATATAAGATGACAATAAGTGAATAGAATGAGAAAGAACAAACATTTTCTGAGGAGGTATTTGGAGACTAGATCGGTGTATAACAAATTCACTTAAAATTTAAAGGATAGTGATTCATTTATACATATGTATATTCAAAATCGACTGTACTTCAGTAAAAAAAAAAATTAAAAGAAAGAAAACTCTAAAGATAATACAAAAGAAATCAATGAGACCACTGCATTGTTTTGGATATGGTGACCAGGCTTTAATGTCAATGGTGTTCATCTAAATAGTCCTCTTACCCAATTTCTGTTGAATGATATGAATGAGAGATGTACTTAAATTAGTTTTATCTGAGATAGTATATGAATGAAAGAATGAAATTTAAAGTTATCAATCTGACAAATGTATATTTTACCTTTCAAAGGGCTGGCTAGTAAATTTAATATTCATATAAGATTTTATAAGCCATATATATATATATATATCAGACTAGGAATAACTACAAAATTTTCTCTTACAAAACCAAATTTTTATCTGCTCTGTTCACAGCTTAATCTCCAATGCATGGAATCCCTCCTGGAATATAACAAGTGCTCATTTAATGTGTGTTGAATGAATGGAATTCATTCATTCTCAAATGCCTTTGAAAGCCTATCGTCTTCTAAAATAAAATCCCTCTCCAAGATGGATGCTAGCTACTGCATTTAAATAAGTCTAAAGGAGCCTGAGATTTCACAGGCAAAGTAAACCTTGCATCAGTGCTTAGACAAGAATTCAGTTCATTGTTTGACACTGATGGACTTAAGAAAAGGTTTAGAAGCAACTCCAGCTCTGTGCTTTACTTAGATTCCGATGTGTGTGTGTGTGTGTGTATGTGTGTGTGTGTGTGTGTGTGTGTGTGTGTGTCTGTGCACAGCCCAGTCCAGCTTGGTCGGAGCCTCCAGGCTTCCAGGTCTGCTAAGAGATGGCCCACATGTTCATGGGCCAACTTGTGACTTGAGAAAATAATGCAGTTTTAGAGCTTTACGAGACCTCAGGGACCATGTTCCCAGAATCCCCTTTTGCAGGAAGAGGAAACAGGTCAGGAGGACTTCAGGTGTGATGCTCTGAAACAGGTGCTGCACCTGCTCGTCCCCATGTATTTGTCCAGCACTCCATTCAGCTTACATCTTAAATGAAGTGGTCTTACATGTCTTTAGGCGCTGCTTTGAAAAGGCTTACCATTTTGAGTTTTCTCTATAGAATACCCTTTGGGCTTCAATACTAATAATGATAACTTATGGGAACAATTTGAATATATGTGAACTGATTATAAAGATAATTTACATCCTAGAAAAATACATGAAATTATCCAGGTGTATTTATCTGTCCCTGAAGAATAAGCAAAAGTATTATGGGAATAGTTAACATAGTATTATTGCTATTTTTAGAAATTATGGTAAACACTATGTGTATGCCTTAGTAGAATCATTTTCATTAAGAAAATCAGCTTTAGTATTTCAGTAAACATGTATACAATGGCACTGCTTTAAACTGAAACATTCTGTACTAAAATGTCAAAAGATAGCATTAGAGAAGTGGTAAAACATGAGTAGAACTATTCACTTTGATATTCATAGATTCTCTAAAAAAGAAATTCTGTGTAAACAAAGTGGCTAAGTTAAAAAGCATAATAAGTGACAGAGGAAATTTTCTTTCTCACCTCCAGGTAGAAAAAGTAAACCTTGAAACCATATGAGTCAACTGAATGTAATTTAAGTGCGATAAAAATGTTTCAGAACTATCCGGATACTAGTGCCTTATGAAAAAAGCAAGTTATTTTGTGGCCCATCCACTGTGTATATATGTTGAAATGTTTTGGTCAAGTAACCATTTATCTAGTCTTTTAACCTCCAACTGGGGTGTAGAATGTACTAATTATTTTTATGGGATATCTTATTAGTTTATTTCAGTAAATACGCTTAGATTAATATTGCTTTAAGTTAAATTATTCTGGGCTAAACTGTTAAAAGTAAGTGAGACAACTTCAGCAAGTTGAAAAGGTCTATATGGATATGAGTCAATTAAAAAATCATAGAGAAATCATTTTCTTAAACATTCTAAATAAATACATAACAGATAATACAGTATGTATTATATATATATATATACATATACATATATACACACACACACACAAAGGTAAGCTCTATCAAAAATATCATACTAAAAAGGACCACTCTTTTTAAGCATAAACTTTCTCATAAAACACTTGTCCTGTAAATTTTTGCAGCAAGGAAATTTGCTTTAATTGCCAACAATTTGGACCCAAATGTCCAAAGATGTTTTCAACCTGCGAGAAGCTGGGACTGGCCAGCATTCTGTGTGTCGTTCTAATTCTGATCTAGTGGGGGACCTCCCTCCATCTGCTTACCCAAGCTTAGGAGCTGCCAGTGAACCACCCATCAAACCTGACCCCGCCACCCAACCATGAATAGTTGTATCTGGACAATTGCAAGAGCCTCTTCGCGGTTTATGCTGCCTCGAATTTATTTCCCTACAGTCTACTCTTCATTCTTCAATTAGAGTTATCTTTCTGAAATTTACATCTAACCATGATTTCTCACTCCGCAAGAGCAACTCTTAAAACCCTACAAAAGTTTCACATTTAATCGGATAGAGATACTCTCCTGGGTTCTTAGGGAGGCCTAAAAGAGGCTTTCTGTGGGCCTCATTCCCTCTGCACGTCAGAGAGCTTGGCAGGAAAGCTAGCAAGCTCCATTCTTCTTTGGAAAATGTAGAAAGGCTTCATCCAGGGACAGCTCACTGCACTTACTTATAATTCAGCTTCTCTAAGATCTTTTGGGACCACTTCAGCAATAAGATGATCCAAATCTTACAGTGTGAGAGTTTTAGTCCTCTGCAAAAAAAGCTAGAGCTCACAGTACAGTATCTTATTTTGCCACTGATGCGCTAATGTGCTAAATTAAATTCTGATACAGATCAACAAGGAAAAGCGAATGAATACTATTAGTTTACTGTTGGAAATAGAACGGCGTTTATTTATGTGCATGTACATTTATTTTATTCACCACCAACAAATAAAGTATTTTTCAAGCAAGTCATTGCTGATAGTTTATAAAAATTCAATAGTTATCTCAAAAAGGGATGAGATCATAAAATGCAGTTGGATGATGTATAAGAAATACTAACAAATAATTCCTACATGATTTCACACATTGATGGTTTCTTACATGGAATGGTGCATCCAATTTACTAACATTTCCCAGAAGTGAGGCAGAATAAGTATAAAAATAATGATTGAAGGGTTTACACCCCAAATTTCCTGGAATCATTCTAGATGAGATGTTTTGCAATATGTATAATTTTCAAATACACATTTGTGAAGATCTAAAACAAAATCTGTTGTGGGGAAGAGGGTATAGCTCAGTGGTAGAGCGTGTGCATAGCATGCACAGGGTCCTGGGTTCAATCCCCAGTAAGTCTATCCAAAAAAAAAAAAAAGATTTACATAAATAAAAAAATAAACCTAATTCCCCCTCCAAAAAAAGCTTAAAAAAATCTATCATTATATGTAATTATTTCAAAGTTTCTATCTGGAAATAAAATAAATTAATCATGGTCTAAGAGTTATATACACTAAACATATTTGATAATCACTTCTGTAAAATATTTTAGGTTTCATAATTTAACAATTTAACTGAATACACCTGAACATTTTATGATTTTTTGTGAGCATACAAGCAGTATGCCCTGTGACCGAAGTATGTTTTGTCTATTTTAGAGGTGCCATCAAATCACTCATTTACTTAGAGTCATGCCCAACTGTCTAGTAAAGTCATTTCTGTGGGTGTATTTTGAAAAGCAAGATTCTATTTTATTGTTGTAATAAATAGCATTTTGGTGCTTAACGAGGTATCTAATCATGGCAATGGAACCAGCAAATCATTTGAAGGAAAGAATATCAATTAACCTTTAAAATTTTAATGGTGGATTCCTCAGATTTCTAATATTTTTAATGTGTATTTATTTATTTTAAGTATTTCTTAATATTAATTTTTCTCAAAATTTATTTTACTGAACTATTTCCTGGTATGTATAACTGTCATTCTTGAGTTATTTCTTTGGAAATTGTCTTTTATTTGCTTATTCAATTCCTGTTTGGTTCTTTGGGAAAATGAAATTAGTATATTTATAATTATATACATATATATATATTTATAAAAACAGTAAAAAGTATTTCTTAACCAAAGTCCTTCAGAATTTGAATTGATGATATTAAAATTTTAGCATTCTTGTTAAGTTTTAAAATTAAAAATTTCTTGTTTGTAATAATTCATGCTAGTTCTAGAAATGTCTTGGATAATACAGATTGCAAAAGATGATATAGTCTTTTCCCCGATCAGCTGTATGTTTTCATAAAGCACCTGACTCAACAAATAGTTGATGAGGTACATAATACAATTTTTAAGTTTAATTCCATTTCAAGTAGCATTTTTTAAAAAAAAATCTCAGTAAACAGAAGGATATCAAAATGACTTATAATCAGGGCTCCTCTACACTGTCTAAATATCTCTAAACTATCTAAAGCACATAAAAAATTTTACATTCAAATAATTGTGCCAACTCTATTTCCAATAAGTGTAAAAATAAATGAACGAATTTGGTAATTTATACTCCTATTAATGTGAACCTAGAATGCATTAAATATAATAACCTTATTTCAGAAAATATCTGGTTACTTCGTGACAAAATTTGTCTATACCACCATAATCCAGCCAATAATAGAATCTTTCCTCTGCCAACAGGTTATGCATTCAATATTCTTACTTGCTAGGCAATGACAAATGAAATACCGCTTTAAATGTCCAGTTGCATGATTTAGAAAATGTATTTTCTCTTTGGAGAAATAATATCAACAAGTCATTGTTAACAGTAATGAATTATTTGGGAAATTAATATAAAAATTGGGTCTCAAGTGTAGCTTAATATTTCAATTAAGATAATCTTACGTATCTGAATGGATGAGGACATGTTTAGTGGGTTTTCTTGGGTCTGAGAATACCAGAGACTATTTCTTACTTAATTTTGTAATTTTAAGAACTTAACACAATAAGTAATTAATAAATGTTTACTGACAAAGATTTAGCATTGTTTTAGGGCATTAAGCTTTATTTTAGGGCAGGGAGATTTAAGTTCTAAATAAAGCAACATTTTGATTATTTTAATAATGACCTGAAATATTTATCAATAGTAAACTTTGTTGACAAAAGAAATGTTGACCACCATAATAATAATAACTAACTTTTAAGTACTTCACTAAGAATTTCATTTTTCCCCATTGAAATATTCACCAAGAAAGTTAAAGAAAAGATTTTAGATATCTAGAAATTCACGTTTTAGAGAAGCAATTCTTTGCATGATATGTATTTATAGAATAAATATTGAACCCCAGCTATGTGCAAAGCAAAAGGTAATTTTAAGACTATAAGTCATACTTCCTTCCCATAGAAATTTATACTCTAATAGGAGAATCTAATAATTAAAAGTCCATTATTGATGCAAAGCAAAACAGAAGTTAAGGAAGACGGAGGCCATGTATGATTGGTTGGTTAGTTCATGGAGGTGGTGCCCTTGGCATTGGACTTGAAGAGGGGCTTTATTGTAGGCATGGCTAGAAGAGCAAGTGTTCCAAGCCGGGGAGAATAAGAGACAGAGTGCAATAGCTTGACCATTTCCATGACAAAAACTAGTGCCAGTTGGCCGTAGAGTAAAGGTGGGGCATGACTTTGAGAGTTTCTTGAGAAGCAGTAGTGGGCTTCTGTGGAAATTCAAAGGAAAGTTAGCTAACAGTGTGAACTTAACACTTCCATTGCATCATAGATTGCAGTAATAAATGTTATCAACTAATCTGATATTCTGCTTGTCTATATGTTGAAGGATAAACACAGGGTAAAATAACAAATGGATGTGTGTGTGTTTTAACTTTAGGATGCCTTCAATTTCACGTTATTTTAACCCTTGATTTCCGGACTAAAATTGTTCCTAACTGACAACTGACTTCCAAGAGTCAGTTTTCAAGTATGTATGTTTCTTAATGATCCACTTAGAATATTCCCGGATGGGGGAAGAAAAGACAAGACAGAACTATGCTTAAAGCAACAGATTTTCAAAAACCTTTTTTTCATGGGACTTTGACTGTATCTCACTTTCAGAAACTACTGCTTTGCGTCAAGAAGAACAGTGAAAGAGGGCATGTGAGAAAATGTACCTAAACACAGAAGTCATGAGTTTTAGACGTGAACACAGTTATTTACCTTCCACTTCATTGATACCATCAACATAAAGGTTTAGGAAATAACCCTCTCTTCATAAGCCATGTACCATATGTACATACACAATATTACGCTGGACATTACTTTGTTTGATTTCATAACTTGCTTTCCATTGCTTTCACCAAGGCAGATCATCTTTTTATTTGGCTATGCCATTTTTCTCGTGTAACTAATGTAGTATATGACCTTTGCCAACTCAAAATCACTCAAATGTGAATCAGTAACCATGAAGAACTTCTATTATTCAGAAGAGCATAACATGCTAAAGGTTACCGCAACCCACAGTCACCAAGTAAGAGAAGAAGTGTAAAGATAATAGCTTGGTGTTTCTTCTAAGTTTGGATGGTCCATTTGACCTTCATTTTCATTAGAAGTCAAGGAGATAATCTCATCTTGAAAGAGAACACCAGTATTTTGGAAGTATTACATTGTGAGATATGGGTGGAACCATAACATGTATTGTTAACTCTTACCATTGATGACAACCCTTTGACAAACAGGATTTTTTTTTCCCGAAATACTTGGCACATAAACATTGGCAACAGAAACCCCCTTTGTTAGATAACAGTCTACATGTTCCACTTACAAGTTAGGACACTTTTAGGTCTGAAACAATAGGTCTAGAACATTTAAAAAAAATACCACCATAGTGTTGTTTTTCCATCGGAGAAAAAGAAATAATTTGCTAGTATTAGTCTTCGATCTTACCGGCAATTTAGTTATAGCAAGGCCTCATATTAGTTTTAACTCTTTGAAAGTAAGTTTTCAGGTAAACTGTATGGAATGCAATAATCAAAAATTTCATTTTAAACTTCCGGTTGTGTAAAAATATATATAATTAAGGCCACTGATGATTGAAGAATTTTTTAAGTTCTGTGACCCATGATAAGGGATCAGCACTAACGCTCATATAACATTGATTACTGATAAGTGGAGGTGACGACAGTGAGGAATAATGAAATTCAATTTGTAATATACATATGTTTGAGAGTTTTCAATCACATTCCTGCTAATAATATGAAACAGTTCACTGAAATATGAATGCTTATTTTAAAAAATAAGTACTTTCACTTGTGCTTAAATTTCAGAAATCAATAAAAATCGAAGATGACGCTTTTAAAATGATCTCAGCAGTGTCAACCTACCTAGGCAGACACCTACATTTCAGGATCATAGGTCCGGTACAGTCAACTATTTTTCCTCAGAAAATAAAGTGACTTATGTAAACACATGCTCTGACTCAAATGCCCAAGTGGTAGACACACACAGGTGCACAGCTTAAGTGATAAATTCAAGGGGACAAATGGTAAAGCACACTGTTAGGAAAAATCACTACTAAATTTCTTTTGCTGTTTCAGATCCAGAAAGTTTTCAGCTATATATAGTATTTTTTAATGTCGGGTAGTGCGAAAGAGTCTAAATATATTTCTGACTAGTCACTTTCCAAAATCGTTCAATGATATGTGATTAGATACTTCTTATTAGCAGAATGAAATGTGGTTTAAGAAGCACATACCAGATGCATAAATGAATGGACTGAAAGGATGTTGGCGGTCAGGGAAAACGGGGAAGGATTTTACAAGATTAAACCAATGGGCGTTTTATGAAAATTCCTGTTTCCTGCCTTGGATTTTATCTAAACTGACAAAAACAAACATTCATTTAGAGCTCTCAAATTTCTCATGAGATGTTCTCCTGGGTAGAATATCTAGAAAGAATTTCTGACAGATCAATCCATCAGGGGCCAGACTTTAATATTGATGAGGAAATCTGCCCAGATGGACAAAAATGTGCTACTGTCTTCTCCTCACATGAAAGATAGGAGTTGTGCATACGGAAATACACTGCTTAATTACACAAAGGGAGTTGTCATATTTTTGCAGGAGATGATTTAAACCTTGATGGGAAAAGGCAAAATAATAAGCTGGTGAAATTATCCATTCCCAAACGTGGACATTATTAGTTCTAGAAACACACGTGCACTGTTATTGGAACACATTTTACCCAGCCTTCTTTGTCATGTATAAAGGACCCGGTCTTAAGGACCCAACAATGTTCTCAATGTAACAGTGAGCGTCACTGATCCCTGCCCCTCAGTAACACCCTTCCCACAGCTACACTCCTGTGAGTCAGAACCAACTTCTCTGTTCATTAGACTTGGGTTTTATTAAACTTGTTTTACAGTAACAGTGAAATAAACATGGAACTCTTGTAGAATTCTAAGCGCATGGATTAAAAAAAATACTTTATGTGGAATCTCTTCTCTTGTTCAACTTACTTTTCTCTCCCCATCTGTTTCTGAGATAGGCTGAGACTTTTTTCCCTTTCTTAGGAGGTATCCTTTTCAAGGATTAAATAGCAGAAACCTGGAGTCATTGTCTTTTTCAAACCTAACCTTTAAATGAGAAAACACTCTTCCATGTAGTTAGAAAAGGGATGAGGAATTCTTGGGGGACAAGGCAGGTGAGAAATGAGAATTACGTCAGCCACCATTTTCTGTATAAGCTTTTGAGGACACCAAGGGCAACTTCATCTTTAGAAAAAATAGTCCATCAAGTGAATGTTTACCTTAGGGAAGCCAGGTTACAGGATTACTCATTCCTTAAAAAAAAAAAAAAAAAACTTGTAGGGGTGATCACTCTTCAGCAAAGTAGCAGCTGTTAACGCAGTCAGGATCCTGCCTCTGAAAAACAACAGTTAACACTGTGGTTGTATTTTTTCTGACGTATTGCTTGAAGACGTTATCAGAGAAGAGTACACTATTTCTGTGAACTAAGCTGACTTCAAACCTGATGTGTCATTTCATTGACTGTTATTATTGTTTCTTGAAACCTTGTTCTTGTTTATGGATTTTTTTTTTTCGACTTGAGTTTAGAAATATTCCAAGCAGATCAGCCTAGAGAATTTAGAATTGTGAATTTGATCAGTAACTTCTAGTTCTGTGTAGGAACATATTGCATGAGACAGTGATGTAATTTGTGAGAAATGTCTACACACAAGCTTTCATATACCTTTATTCTGTCTTTAGAATTTGGAATGATGGGAGATCATACAATTAAAAGTCAGCGACCTCGATCTGTTCATGAAAAAAGGGTCCCTCAGGAACAAGCTGATGCTGCTAAATTTATGGCACAAACTGGTAATACGTTAGTTACATTTTTCTATTTATTGTCGTTAATTTAATGAAACCACTGCATGTTTCCATAATCTTTTGCTGCACATTTGTCAGTTTTTGGAGCTGATTTTTTTTGAGCCATTTTTTTTTTCTTTGTCACCAGTTAAAGTCCATAAATGAAGTAGCTGTGAATTGAAAAGTGCACAAAAAAATGTGTAAGATTTATTTTGTTTTCAGTGTGGGACATTTAGGGTTTACATATTATTATTTACTTATGTTAATTAACTACTTACAGTGTATCATTAAACTTTTAAAGAAAGTCAACAAAGTTATTTCATCAATGATTGAGTAATTTAGGACTTTTCAGAATTAAATTTTTAAGTAAGACTTTAGATGATGAAATTTAATATTTAATATGTTGAATTTTTTTTCAAATGCCATGCATCTTATAAATATTAATTGATGGTTAAAATGTGTAGTAATAACTAGAAACTTTTTTTAGAATTTAATATTTGTACTTTGAAAAGAGCGATTTGTTATACAAGCTGAATAATAAAAAGTTGGCAATCTTTGATACTAAGCTCTAATATGCTCCAAATAATTAAATAGCAACAAAAATGACTTTTGATTTAATTTAATTGATTTAATCCTAAATTAATTAGATTACTTCTAAATACCTCCCTTCCCAAAATATTTATATATAAACAAATAGATACATTCCTATTTTGGCTTATCATAATAAATGGGCTATAATTCCATCTCTTTAGTTTGTATGTAGTATATTCTTAGATGAAAACGTGATTAAACTGTGTTATGAACATTTCTAGCTGTCACTTTTGTTTCAGGAAATTGCAAACTAACAGTTTTATCTATGTCTTCAAAAAGGTTTAGACATTCCAATCTAAATGATGTGTTTTACCACAATGCAGAAGTTTCACGTTTCAAGTACAGGACCAGCTTTTTGCCATGACACTCAGACTGGTTTTTGATGAAATCCCCTTGAAGAATGAATATTTCTTCCTTTTGTTCCTATGTTCTTAGGATAATATTAACTCAGAACATTAGATTTGAGTCTACAACTTAAAAATGCAAATATTCTTAATGAGTTGTGCACTTGGTAATGGGTGAGTATTTAATACATTTGTTGCAAGTAGGTCAAAGAATTTTCAAAACAGGAAGGATGTATAGAATAAATTCTACATTAAGGACATATTTTTAGCTTCTTAAAAATACATGTTGCAGCCAAATCTAGAAATGAAGAAAACCTGCTTATCTGGATTGCTTTTGGTGCACCTTCTTATTTAAGAAAATGCAATTTACATTTTTACTATCTGATTGAACAAGTCCAAAAGTTCATTACCAGGTTCGGGCAAATTTCAAACTTCTCAGTGTATTTTTCTCCCTTACAAGGAGCAGAAAGTCCACTACTGGCCAGAGATCAGGGACGTTTGATGCTAAACAGAGGCACAGGGCGTGGGCCACTCCGTAACCTACTCCATGCACCATTTCCTGGGGCATTTCTAAAGCTTAGAGGTGTCCTTACTTTTTGCAAAAGAGGGGCAGGCATTCGTTGACTGAAATTCCTTAAAATTAGGGTCACTTAGTAGTAAAATGGTGAACCATAACTTTAAATTTCCAAAAATGTAGTAAAATTAGTTTATACATAAATATTATGCAGTTTGGCCAGGAGTTTTTATATAAATTCAGTTTTTGGATTTGTCTGTGACATATACCAAGAAAATGCAGACTTTTCAGCCAAAACCCTTTTTGCAAACTCAAATCACAAAGAATATGATGTTTTTGTTAGTGAGAAATGACTAATTTCTGTTTTCATTTACTCATTAATTTCCAGGCATTGTTTTGAATCTAATATACAGTGACATGTGATTTAGCAAAATAGATGAAATACTTATTAAATAGATCCATGAGGAGCTTTAAAATCATTTCTCCATATTGTTAACAATAACTCAAAAAGCTAATGAACTTCAAAATTAAAGTTCTGAAAATATTGATTGAATGGATTGATGAATTCATGGATAATACATATTTATTATTTCATTTTAAACAAAAGATAGTGTAGGCAAATATAAATACACATATAATACTTTAAATTTAAATTACTATGATACTGATAAAAGAATGGAAAACTCCATTATTTAAATAGTTTTTAAAATACGGAATTTGACACTAGACAATTATAAAGCTAAAAAAGGGAGGTTTTTTTCCCTTAACTTTTTTTGACAGTCTGCTTTCTTTAGTTGTTAAGGTAGTCTAAATAAATAGCTAAATGTCACACAGTAAAATTTTACAAAAATTAATTTTTAATTAAACTTCTATTTGTCTTTCAAACCAAGAAATGGATGTTATATATAAACAATGATAAACATTTGCTAACATTTACTTGAGGACAAAGAATAATGCACTAGAGGTAAAACTGAATAATAAAACATATATATAATATACTTTTATATTAGTCATGAGGGAAAACAAAGCAAAAGCTATCAGACCCCATAAATTAAGAATTACTTCTCAAAATGAGTAACCCAGTCTCTTCAATCAATATGATCAGTCAGCCCTGTATTTTAAAATAAGCTTTCTATAAAGTAATAACATGAGTGGAAATTTTTTTAGAAGAGTGATGTCTAGTAAAGTAGCATTACTTTATCAAAATAACTTGATTATTTTGGTCAGTTTGATAATTGAAAGAAGCTAATTTGGACATAAATGTACAATGCTCAAACAGCCTGGGCCAAAATGGCATTTATAGTCAAGGAAAATGAAAGACACAGAGATTTAATACAGACATCTAAATTAAATGCTAATACGAAGGCTTAAGACATCTTACACTTACTGATGCTTTTCAACACCGTAGCTATCACATGATCTAATACACACGTTTAGGAAAGCAGTCTTTTATTCCAGCTGGGGACACAGTCTACATCAGCAGCGCATAGCACGTTACCAAAAACAGAAAAATAAAATGAGAGGTGTGTTTCTAATTTCATGATTGTAACATACTAGCCACATTTTATATTGCTATTTTATTTACAGCTTAAATGCACTCTCATACATTATCGCATTTAATCCTCACAAATAGACCGTGAGGTGGATGTATTACTCATTTTTTTGAGAGGTTCAGAGAAATGCAGTGACTTTCTCAAGGTCACAGAGCTAACATTCAGTAGCCTTCCATCAAACACGGGTCTTCTGAATTTAACTGCGATGTTTTTACAGTTTCCTTCCATGTTTTGTGTCAGGATAGAGAGTCTTAATAGTACCTTAGCTGCTGAATCCTTCTGCGTGACGTGTAATGTGCCTTCTCAGCTGTAAGTTAAGGAACCACATTAGTTTGTGCCATCTCCCAAGACACATGCATTCAAGTAGTATACTTCGTATTATACTTCAATATCTTCATATCAGTGTTTTTTTTTAATCTTTCTTATAAAATATATTACCTATTTCTCACAATGCCCCAGTGTAATTGACTAGCATGCCTTCATGCCTGCTGGAACGAGGAACTGGCGGCACTGAAATCATCCCTATTAAGTGGCAATGTCATCTGAAACTATAGATTTGAGATATAACAGGGTCATTTTGGTCGGTAGGCCAGTCTTTGAATGGCAACATTTGATCCATAGTTTGAAAGCCCATTTATATTTCAGTCGTTTATTTTGTTTTTGATCAACAAAATGAACCATCCATTTGAGAGAGAGAGAGAGAGAAAGAGAGTGAGTAAGGCCAGTTCTGAGCACTAATGGTCAACGTCTCGTGATCCTCGCATCACTGCCTAGCCTGGTCAGTGTCACTGTGCTGTCACACGTTGCAAAGCACCCCCAACATTTCACTACTTGTGCAGAGACACACTTAAAAGTAGTTCTTGATCCTGATGCATTGCAAAGTTTAGTTAAAACTTTTCCTGCCATGATAACAGTGTAAGGGTAAGAGAAGGACTGCTTTTGTGGAAAAACATAACTAATTGTATTCATAACCTTTACCATTTTGCTTATGTAGATTTCACATTGCTCAAGGTTTTCTGGCTTTTAATTCATAATGCACAGCCATAATATTTCTACTTCACTTAACCTCATCACAAACACAGGTTGAACTGTCACAAGAAAAATAAAGTTGCATTATATTTTCCCCAAATTTAAGCTTAAGTGTTTCATTGCTAAATATATATGTGCATATATACATATATGTGTAGATTTTTTTAACCACTGTCATATGATTGGGTTTCTAAAAAGTAATTTTTAATATTGATAGAGTATTCTTTAGTGTAAAAGAACAAACTTTGAGGTATAGCTTTAAATACTATTCAAATGGCCATCCAATAACATTTTAATGGATTACTGATAAATAAATCGGTAAAGGCAAAAAGTCCTGGAATAATCAAGGGTGAAGCATGGAGGACTGCCAGGACAAACACTGATCACAACACTGAAAAGATATCCTATTTAATATGTTATCCCAGTTACCACTGTCTGTGCCCTTTTGATACATATCCAATTATAAATGCTTTACATTGTCTACACCTCTGGGTGCATGATACAGACCAACATAAAAGCAAGTGCTTCCTAAAAGGTGCTACCCAAGCTGTGGTTGAACTCGTGCTTGTCTGAGATTTAGTTGTCGTGGGCCCTCGAGGAGATAAGAAGCTTATACCAGAATTTATACCAGAATGTACCTTGAACTACTTGATCAAACACGTGTTTTGTTTTATTTCAGCTGACTCTCTTCTTTTTTTTTTTTTTTTGTGGAAAAAGAAATGCTCAGTGAAGAAATCAGCCAGTTGAATTACATTCTGGTCCAAACTCCTTCTGTCCTAGCATACCAATGGGTCAGCTGCCTTGAGTGGCACTGCAAATAATTTCCACATCATTTACTCACCTTTCAAAAAAAGGTGGAGAAATGGATGATCATATTCTATCCCTTGAATGCTACTCCAAAGGCAAATTCTAAACAGAATCTCTAAAATATAAATTGCTCCTTGATTTATATAATCGGTGATTCACAGGTTTCAGAAACAGTCCACCAAGTGAATAAAAAGTAAACTTTTTGAACAAGTAAGGTTAATTTAAATAGTTCCTGCCAGCAGGTAAATGGCCCAATTTTGTATCTGGAGAAAAGCAACCGCAAGTTTTCAAACCACTCTTAAAAATCTGTCCTGAACATGATGCCAGAACAGAATTAGAAGCCCATTGCCATGGTCTTAGAAATCCTTGACTTTATATCTCCATGGGGCATGACTTTAGGTAATGGCAGAACTTAAACATAGTTTCAGTGTGATGCCTACTCCAAAAAAAATGAATGAATTCAGACATTCAATGACTTTCTCAGGCCTTTTTTTTTTTTTTTAGTGAATGTTAGTTCCGTATTAAATTAATAGAAATCATAGGGGAATTGTCCTTCATTTCAAGTAAAAATCACTACTCTCATTTCATGGGGGAAATTGTGAGCAGAATTTTTTAAAACAAATTCTCACAAAATAAATAGCTATCATGGTTTGAAAAAGTAAGGGTTGCACTAGGAATACATTATAAATGTGTCAGTGTTCAACACAATAAAAAGAGGATGTGCCCAAACTCCCAGGACTCTGCCTCCTGCAGCGTTAGAAGGGAGACTACACAACAAGGGGCTGAAGAAGACCGCCTCAGTATAACCCTGCTCACCCACGCCAGATGAGTTTAGCCATACATTCTGCTTCCTCTTCCATCAAAGTCCAAAGCCTTACACTGGCTTGAAAAGAGTCGTTGGAACAATCACTCTTGTTGAAGAATGCTGACTGGTCCCTTCCTGGTGCCCACAGCCCAGGATGGGTGAAGCGTAGTCTCGCTAACCAGGTTAGAGCTAACTTGGCCCTTGCATCAGCGTGATGTGTGCCTCTCTGTACATTTCTTTTGCCCTGAAAAGTTTTCTTGTACCTTTTGATGTATTGTCATATTTTTACATTGAAATGATCCTTGCATGTCATGATGTCAGCTTGGTATAATGCTTACTTGATGACTATTCAAGACAGTATTTCATGTTTATTTGTTGTCTTGCACACAGGTGAATCTGGTGTGGAAGAGTGGTCCCCGTGGAGCACATGCTCAGTTACTTGTGGTCAAGGGTCGCAGGTGCGAACCAGAACTTGTGTATCACCTTACGGGACACACTGCAGCGGCCCATTAAGAGAATCAAGGGTTTGCAATAACACTGCCCTCTGTCCAGGTAGTGTTAGCAGCAACTACAACTGTGGATGTTTTGAATTGTGTCATGCTACGCATTGGGAACGATGTGTTATTTTCCTATGAACCGGGTCTAGACATTTTAATGAGAGTGGTTATGTGTGATTGTTATTCAGCTGTGAAATTTTATATGTCTGCGATCATTTCTGCGTTCAGAGCAGTCAGGAAATTCCACTGACTCCCTTCCCACTGCAACTCTAAGCATGAAATCTCCTTACTAGCTGCTTATGGTGTTTAAGGTTCAAATAGCTTTCCCTATTTTAGATGGTAAAAAATGTCCAGTGGAAGGTTTGAGGAATTATGTCATTTGCTAGCATCCTGGAAATAAGGTCAGTACCCATTGTTTAAGGCAGTGGTTGATACAGTTTTTAAGGCAGTCAGCTATCTCTTTTCCACTTATCTGACCCTGTGGGGGAGCAATAGTGCCCCCAGCCGAGGGCTTTCTGTTAGTTTATTTCATTCAAGTGACTGCCCTCCTCAGAGCCATCATCTGCTTTGTAAACTTAAAGTCACTAATGGAGGAAAAAAAAAAAGTTCTTTCATGTTAAATGGAGCACAGCATACTAGCTTGCCCACTTAGGATCAAATTTACTATGTGACATCAGTTGATGTATTCATGAATATTACACGTGTTCCCCCCACTCAGACTGCTGGCTTTCATGTAGAAATAAGCACTCAACGGATTCAAAATCAAAGCACATAATCCTGTGAATCTCCAGGTTTCTATTTCTGTGCAGCCCTTTGGTGGGTGAGTGGTTCACTCACTGGCCATGGCAGCTGACACTGGACTTGCATTCACAGCCCTTCTGGGGGCCTCTGAAGTGAGGTGGGCACAGCGAAAGGGAGCTGGCACTGCAGCCTTTCATCTGCTAAGTCTTCTGGCAAGTTCCATTTCCAGAGGTGGCTGATTCTGCAGTGGCTAAAAGCAAGAGTACAGAGGGACAGGGACAATCTCATGTCCCCAGAAGAAAGGACAAGGGCAAGCCGCTAGAAAACAATCTGAAGGAGGAGGGGATACCTCAGCGGTAGAGTGTGTGCTTACCGTGCACAGAGTCCTGGGTTCAATCCCCAGCACCTCCGCTGAGAAAAACAATAATAATTAGAAAAATAAACCTAATTGCCTCCCTCTCCCCAAAAGAGTTTTTTTAAAAAAAGAAAAAGAATAGAAAACAATCTGGAGGAGGCCTTGTTTAATAGGTGCAGAGTTTTGATTTGCAAGATGCAAAGGTTTTGGAGACCTGTTTCCCAACACCATGATATACTGAAGGCTACTGAATTCTGCACCTAAAATAGTTTAGATAGTAAATTTTGCATTCTATATTTTTTATCACAATAAAAGAAGAGAGAATCAGGAAAAGAAATAAAAGAGAAAGGAAATGCTGGGCAGTCAAGGAGGGAGGATGCTGCAGTCAGGTGGGCGACCCCTTTGTCGCCCACCTGGGAGGCACAAAGCAGCAGAGAAAAGACTAGAATTAAAAGATAAACAAGGTAGAAGGCTACGAGGGAGGGAAGACAATTACAGAATTAGCAGGGAAAGAGCAATGATTTCCACTGCAAACAAGAAAAATCAATGAGAGTCAGTGGGAATCAGATTAGGAGGAATGATTCATCCAATGAAAACTAAAAAGATTCAGAAGAGGGAAAAGTGCTTAAGAAAGTCTCAGATGGAGAGAAGACAATGAAAAAGATGACAAAAACAGGGGTCATAGAGCAAACAGACTCTGGTACATTGGGCAAGAGAAGGAAAACAAGAGCAGTATGGAGACGGGCATTTTAGGAATTATAAAATTTCTAAATTTTTTGGGCAAAGGGACCTCATGAGGAAACGCCAGTGGATTCTCCATTGGGTGTGGGTTAAGTGTGTTATATGGACTAGTGTACAAAGCTGGCCCCTGTTTACAACATCTACATTAAGGGGTTCAGAGTCCAGTGCCCTCTACTGGGCAATGAGAAAAGATTCAAGGCAGGGGAAGCTGCCCTTGACACACTTATCTTGGCAGCATCCTTTTGAAAGAGTCAAGATCCTTTCAATGTACGAGGCTAGAATCTAATGGCAGATAGATCCCCTAATGGGAGTCTGAGTGGGTGCTAAAGTGTTCTCCACGCTGCTCCATTCAGAACTTACTCCTCAGACACGAGTTATGAGCATTCACTTGGTTGACATATGGAAATCTCCAATCTTGTACCAAAGACTCCCAGTGGATCCCGTCAGTGGGCACAGAGAGCATGTGTAGTGGGACCCAACTGCTCTCCCTTTTACGCCATGTCTCATGCCCAGAAAACTGAATAATATTCAGTGATTCTAAAGTTCTTCCTCCATTTCTTAAACCTCCTACCGTTGGACCTACTGGAGAAGCACATGCTAATTACTAGTACTCCCTTTCTCCCTTTCATACACATACAGGTTTGTCTTTCTAAATTTGGTTAAATAGTCCTGGGGATGACAAATAGGTATCTTTTCATCATTGCTATAATTCATGTTGAATTAAAGAGAATGAAAAGAGTCTTGCTGATTTCTTGTTAATTTTTCAAACATGAAGAATAATTCAACAACTCCATTATTTTAAAAATGTATTATAAGGATCCTGCTAGAGGAAATTGGGATAATCTCTCAGGTGGTTATTATTTTTGTGATGAAATATTTTGTGTTCAGTGCTTTGTTCAGTTATGTACCATGCTGGTAAATGTGTATTTTTTGGATACAATACACAATGAAAACACTGACAGAGTGAATCTGAAACCTACAATAGGACTTTAACCAGTGTAAATTTCTTTCTTAAGTAATACTTCCTTCCCAAGAAGAAAATTATCTCAGAAATCAATAACCTACTTGTCACCCTGCAGATAATCGAGTGAACTTGGACTAATTTGCAGAAATGACACAAGGACAAACCGAGTATTAAAGTCACTTTCCACAAAATATGTGGAGTGATAAAATTAGAGCTTATATTTATGTGTACCATTAGGCTAATCAATAGTGTGATAAATTAGTTACCTTTCGCCCATTTAATTCAAACTTCAAATGAAAGGTTTTCTTAATTAAACTGCATAATAACGTATTATCTCTAATATGCATCCTAAGATACCCAGCCTTTTACAAAATTGTTGTTTTGACATTATAGTCCCTTCAAAAGACTCTTTTTACTCAGAACAGAAAATGATCTGGATAAAAATAAAGTAAATTGGAAAAGTCGAGAGCTACATAAAATTGTGTATTTACTGTCCTGGTTTCTGACTTCCAGTTTTACGATCTCCTCCAGGGCTTCTCACTCTTGGAACTATTGACATTTTCGGATGATAAAGCTTTATTGCGGGGGCTGGCCTGAGGATTTGGGGATGTTTGACAGCATCCCTGGCCTCTGCGCGTTAGATGCCTGTAGCCCCTGCCTCCCCTGAACTGTGATAATGAAAAATGTCTCCGTGTTGCCCGATGTCCCCTGGAGGGCAGCATTACTCCTGGCTGAGAACCACGGGTCTGCTCTCCATGCATTCTAATCCTTTAGAAAAAGTTTATTTAGGATAAGGAACGGTTTTGAATTTTTTTTTTAAATATCAGTTTTCACATCTGTTTATTTCTTAAGAAAAAAAAACCTTCACAAGGAGTTATTTTATACATCCCATTTTAAATCACAAGATAATCTGTATGCTTATTTAAAAATTTGTTAGTAATATAATTTGTATCTTGTATATTCCCCATATCAGCTCTAGATAACAGAGTAGAGATGTGATAATATAGGTAGTGTCTAAATAAAGAAGAAAACTATAAAAATAGATTAATCTGATTTAAATTTCTTAGTTTTATTAGGTGCATTTTTCAAATCGACTAGCTCATTTACCAATTTTCATACTTTTCTGAAAAATAATAATTTCTATAACAATTTTCCATTGAAGTAAATATATTTCATCTTTTTCATAAATCTTATGAAGAGCATTCATGAAATTACAAGACATGTCCTATAATTTCCTACTAATACAGTGGTATCTAAAATAACAAATTATTAATAATTTTATATCCTTTTCGAATGAAAAAGAGTATTTTTTGCCTTTTAACAGTGATGTGGAGGAGTCATGAAATTTCATCAGGGAATAATAAAGATTGTTAAAAAGTAGTTAGTAAGATTACTTCTCAGAGGATTCCAGCTTCGTAATGTAACAAAGTCATCAAGATTAAACAACATGTCCTTGAGATTTTAGAGAAGAATCTTCCAATTTAGCAGCTTTTTCTTCTGGGATTTTTTCAATGTATATGGAACAATGTGATTTAAGAGAAAACAAAATGAACAGGCAAATACTATTTAGTCTATCAACACCTTATACAGAAAATAGGGGAGAAAAGTTGGTTTTTAAATGGAGAAATTTGGTGAACTAGAAATAAATGCAAAAATCGTTCAAAGGTATACATTTCATATAACAAAATACATTCATAAAAGTGACTTTTAAAATATTTTGCTATAATGAATCATATATACCTATACGTAAATATAGGTAAACGCGTAGTTTTTTTTTCCTTAGACTTAAATGCAGACTTACTATTTCTTTTCATACCATGGATACAAATTGTCTTTGGTTTTCCCAAACTTAAATGGGAAATCTGTAAACATCTTAATTTCTCTCACCCTCTTTTTTTTCTATATAGTATTTTAAAAATGTATTTTCCAGTACATTTCACAGAAACTTGAAGAATTTTTCATTAAATGTTATATGAATTTGGCTAATTTTTAAAAATCTTTGCACATATTTTTACAGCCATTTGGGGCAGCTAAACAGTATAAATAGAAGAGAACAGACTGTTTCATAATTAAGGGTCTCACATGTGTGTTTTTAAAGTAACGGCTTGTGTGCCAGCAGATAGATGCAGAAGGTTCTAGATATACTATCTTTACTCGCATAACTCCTCTGACACTTTATGTGGGCTTCTGCTTACCCCTACCAATGCTGAGGAGAAAACGAATATTTGTGTCATCTTGTATTACAAGTTTCTACTCCCCCTACTCATGTCAGTGGGTGTTAGTTCAAACATCTGCTCATGAACTTCTAAGAGTAAGGCCAGAGGTCCAGCATCAGGACAGGAACTTTTGAACCAAAGAGCACATTTGGTCTGACTTCCTTTTATCTGTACTGTCCATGGAGTGCTGTTTCTTAGTGTCCCAAGTAGGAACAATTGAGATGAGTTTGATTTGATAGTGCAAGGAAGGGGTCTAAGCTGTCAACCCTCATGGATGGATTTTAGTTTTCAAAAGATGTCAGGATTTACTTACAGCGGTAAATGGAGAAACACAAATTGTGTTAGTATTTCTGATCGAGTCTGAATTTATTGTTCTGGCGTATTTGATGTATCGGTGTCTCAATAGTTATGTATATGCTTATAAGCATAATCTTAATTACATCATTTTTTTCTAAAATTTTAATCAATCAAGAGGATTTCCAGGGCCATCTGGTCATTGGAAAAGTTATTGGCATCTCCTGGATTCATAGTGGCTAGGAAGAGATTTTCATATTTTAAAACTGGGGAAAGATGAGGATCTTATGCGAGTAGATACAGTTTTTGAAATTTCCCTCATATTCAAAAGACAGTGACTTTTAATATCCACATTTATAAATGAAAAAAATACATTCATTTTCTAAAATGTGAGGCCAAAAGTCTGTTTAAAATATGTACCATCAATATTTTTCATTCTCTGACACCAGAAAATATATGAATCCTGAAACTTTGTAAATGTTGGAAGAATTAAATTGTCCCTTATCTTTTTAAGTGCAATTTTAAACTCCAGAATATCACTCTAAGTCTAGCTGATGTTACTTTTATGTAGAAATAACTCTCGATTATTTTACCATGAGGGAGACAGTTGCATTTACATTAAAAAAAAAGAAGATGTTTAAACTTTATGACATAAATAACTGTTCAAATACAGAAAAAAAGACATACAATTTTCTATTATTTTAATGATTTTGCAGTTAACTCTTGTGTTTTGTGGCAAATCAGAGTAAGTTAACTAAGGTTTTAAAATATCGCCATCATCTGTCTATTTGATGAGTTTTGGTTTTTTTTTCTTAGTGATCAAGAAAAAATAATCTTTGAGTCCACCTCTGCTTTTGTTGTTGAAGCTTCTTTGCTTTGTTTCAGTCCATGGAGTCTGGGAGGAGTGGTCTCCGTGGAGTCTGTGTTCGTTCACATGTGGTCGAGGCCAAAGAACGAGAACACGGTCGTGCACTCCGCCCCAGTACGGGGGAAGGCCATGTGAAGGACCGGAGACCCATCACAAGCCTTGTAATATCGCCCTCTGCCCAGGTGAGCACGCTCTGCATTTGGTGGACTTTGCATTATTGTCCTTTGTACGTGGTGCTTAGTATTCACAGGAAATGTTAAAAAGTGCAACCTTCATGTGGTTACACTGGAAAATGTGTCCTTTGGTTATTGATTCTTGCTGAAAACTGGGTCCCTTCCATGATTCCATCATACACAAAGATGTATAATAATATTTCCTTGACTGAGTACCAATCATTGCTCACCTTTATTGGATTTCTATAAACATGTACATTAATGCTTCCCACTAAGATTTTATCTATACTTGGTTTTCCCTCCTGGGAAAAGTATAAGTCGTCCCGTAGACTTGGATTGACTGTCACATCCATACTGTAACTGGAGAGACTGATTTAGACACTGTCCTTCGGATGTTACTTTTTCACGTCCATTCAGGTACGGAGTCGGGTACCCTTCTGACCACGTATAAGCCTGATGGACACCTGCTGGGGAATCAGATTTTCTAGATTCACTGCTGGATGCGTAAAATGTTTAGATCACAAATGAAATGTAATCTCTATATGATCTTGAGGACTGCAGAGTCTGTTCTGAGAGTGCATTTAAGTTATTTAACATTCTTCTTTCCTTTAAAATGTTTCAATTCTGTTTCACCCAACTTCGATCATTTCACCCATTATTCCAGAGAGAAGTCTTCAAAATGCCATTATTTAGGTTGCTGAAACGTTCAAACGTAAAGCAAATACCTACAAAATGAAAAAGACTGACCTCCAGCTTGAATGGGCTTGCAATTTATGGGAGAAAGTAAACACAGATGACATAGAATCTCCCAGGAAAAGCAAAGGCAAGGCACATCTTAGAGGAAGAAACAGACATGAGTGGCAAATGGCAAAGGGTGACAAAAATGGCAAAGACCAAAATCAATAAGCATTCATCTTCTCTTGGGGAGAGTTTCTCCCCTGCCCACAGAGTCACATATTCTGCGTACAAGCATCGTAGCTGGGATCCCGGTCATGTGCTTAGACACATTACTCAGTTCACATTGAGTCCTGTTTGAACAGTAAATCTGCAAGTTAGTTTAACTTCCCCAATCTATGTTATGAGGCAGTGATTCAAAGTTCTTCTGGGAATGTTAAGAGTCTAAAACATGTGAAGACTATGAAAAACACCCAAAAAGGAAAAACAAACAAGCAAACAAACAAAAAGACAAAAAAACACCCAAAATGTAGAGAAGCCATGGTCATCTCACAAGCTGAATTATTCCCTTTTACTTTGAAGACAGACCCCTGGGTTCCTATACTTAGGGATGTCCATCCAAATATGTAGTAGTTGTATTAATATCATCACTTTTAGAATTTTATTAATTCTATTAATTGTGAATAGAACTCATGCAATTCAATATTCAGGTATCATGAATACTGGGGAGTCAAAAATCATGATTCCTTATTTGTAGGAAAATCTTGCCCAGAAAATCTATTTAAGTTCTGTCTTATTTCTATCTCTCAATAAACACACAGATAGGCACACAGACACATACATATATATTTAGGCTCTGACTTTTCCCCAAAGATTTGAGTAAGCTTATGCAAATTTTAGAATTTTTTTTTTAAGTGCTGAGGTGTGACATTTATAGGGAGTCAAATGGAGTTCACTCTTATTTGTCCATGGAGAATGAAAAAATAGATAACACAGGGAAATAAAAAGTAATAGCTAACTATAGAATCTCTTCTAGTATGTTGGTTTTTAATTAACTCTTAGCTCAGTGGATCCCCTTAAGTGTAAGGATAAAATGGCACTGGTCAGCATAGTGTTATCAATCTGGGTTTTCATAGTCTACTTTCCATAAATTTTTCTAGGAGCAGAAAACTTGGATATCAGTACATAGGGACGCTAAGTTGTTAGCATTCAGATAAGAAAACTCATTTTTCTAAGTTGATGTAGTAGTTGCTTTATCAAGTCGTAACCACATGGGTTTTCAAGCCAGTTGTGTTTTCCCTCTATTACACTATCGTTGGAGTCACTCTAAGACCATTAAAGTTGGATGGCTGTCTTTTGTTAGGTCCTTCATTTTTGGAAGTAATGATTTGTGTGGTGGGGGGACAGGAAAAAACATCTTTATTGATAAATAGATTAGAGTGAAATAAAGAGAGTGACGGTTTCTAGAGGAACGAAAAAGCAAAATCTCAGTCTCTCTCCACTCCGCCTCTAGCTCTTGGCTTCTGCCTTCTTACCGGCCACTCTGGGTGAAGAGGGCTTGGTGGGACCGCCAGGCCTTTTCGGGCGCTTGAGGGCCTCTGCCTTCTGGCCAGTGGTACCAGCTCCATCTTGGACTCACCACCCTTGGGAGAAACAGGGCCCTTGGCCTTCAGCCCCTCCGTGATCCCCAACCCGCCCCCCCCCCCGGGCAACAGCCTCTTTGAGGCCTTGTTCTCCATCTTCTTTCTGGTTATGAAAGCGGCACACTTCCCCCACTGGGGACCACAGGTTTTGAACTGACTCCCAGCCTTTTTTTTCGTGTGGACCTCGGCATCTTGGAGACTTCTGCCTTTGACCTTTGACTTCCTGCCCGGCTCACTGGCACCGGGAGGGGCCTGAGTGGTCTTGTCTGATGAGGAGTCCACGGGGCATGCCGGGGGCCAGGGCCCGCTTCTACAGATACTTGAGCCGGAGGCTGGTCACCGTCAGGTACTTCTGTAGGTCGTAAGTCTGGTCTAGCTCATCTCTTCTCATAAGTAAGCATTACAGGTCTGCCTTGAATACTGAATACATTTATCTGTTATTTCCGACCTCTGTTATTTCCATTCTTAGTTGCATCATAAAACATATACAATTCTTACCCTTTTATATCCCAATTTCCTTACTATCTAGAAGGGAATTCTAATTGCTATGATAAAAAAATATATTTTATACTCTGCTCAAAGTTGTGACATTATGTCTTAAAAATATGTAAGATTTATTTGGTACAAACATTTGGAGATTCTTAGATATTAGAAGAACTAGAATTAGGACTAATTCTCTTATAAGCTAATCTCAGGCACCTTCACTGAATATAAAAGCATTATCAAGTATCAACCAGATGTAAGACATTACTGAGAAGAATATATGGTCCCTGATGTCAGGAAATTTGCAAACTCCTCAGAGGATTTAGAAACAAGCATGTGAGAAATTGCAATTCTAAAAGATGTATATAAACTCTAGGCTCAATGAAAGGTGGTAATTTGAGTATTAAGGGGTCTCAGCCTACATTTCTTGGAGCCCTTCTACCTGAGATCCCTAGGGCACTCTGCTAAGGGTGAGAACTGTAGTAGGAGGCATGTCAGTGATGAATAAAGTAGGTCAGAACCTACACTTGGTTCCCCTTGGTTAGGCTGATTGTGAAATAGACCAAAAGAGGGCAGAAGAAACATTCAGAACAATATATTGGCTCTCTGCTCACCACCTGTGCAAGATTTGCCCACGTGGGTTGTGGTAATGGGCAGTGACGTTTTTGTGAGAGTTCAGGTCTGAACCGCATCACAGCATCCTGCTTTTAATAGATGCAGGTCATCACTATAATGAAGCGGGTGCTATGTGGGCATGATGCGGATTGTTCACATCGAATAATGAAATGTGTTTATTTGTGAAAATGTTGCTGTCTACTTTTAAGTAGATGATATCCTAGTTTTTTTCTTCTTTTTTTAAATTTGAAGTATAGGTGATTTACAGTGGCGTGTTAGTTTTAGGTGTACAGCATAGTCATTCAGTTATACATATATATGTTATTTTTCAGATTATTTTTCAGTATAGGTTATTACAAGCTATTGAATATAGTTCCCTGTGCTCTACAGTAGGACCTTGTTGTTTATCTATTTTATCTATAGTAGTTTGTATTTGCTAATCCCAAACTCACAATTTTTCCCTCCCTGTTCTTTCCCCTTTGGTAACAAGTTTGTTTTCTATGTCTGTGAGTCTGTTTCTGTTTTTGTAAATAAGTTCCTTTGTATCATATTTTTTAGATTCCACACATAAGTGATATCATATGATGTTTGTTTTCTCTGTCTGACTTGCTTCACTTAGTATGATAATCTCCACGTCCATCCATGTTGCTGCAAATGGCATTAGTTAATGCTTTTTTGATCTCTGAGTTACATTCCATTGTATAAATATACTACAACTTCTTTATACAGTCATCTATTGATGGACATTTAAGTTGTTTCCATTTGGCTATTGTAAATAATGCTGTTATGAATATTGGGGTGCATGTATCTTTTTGAATTATAGTTTTCTTTGGATATGTGCCCAGGAGTGGGATTGCTGGATCATATGGTAGCTCTATTTTTAGTTTTTTAAGGAACCTTCATACTGTCCTCCATGGTGGCTGCACCAAATTACATGCCCACTAACAGTGTAGGAGGGTTCCCTTTTCTCCACACTTCTTCCAGCATTTATGACTCGTGAACATTTTAATGGTGACCATTCTGACCAGTGTGAGGTGATACCTCATTGTAGCTTTGATTTGCATTTCTCTGGTAATTAGCGATGTTGAGCATCTTGCCATGTGCCTATTGGCTATCCATAGATGACATCCTGTTTTTATCCGATACTTTCCTTAGTCAATATACAACTTTCTCCCACCTCTTTTGAGGTGAAGGTTAAACCGTCTGCTCAAGATCCATAGAAAAGGAGAGGAAAGAAAGGAAAGGGTAGATCTGATAGTCCCTAGTTTGAGTTATTAGTTACTGATTTGTGTACAGTGGTGTTGATTGGGGAAGATGGGCCAGAGGTAAAGAATAACAAAAGGATTTCATTAGGATTCACTCTCTGGCTCATAATCATAATGGGACCCATTTTCCTTCTTTTCTCATCTACACTAATAATTGTGATATTATATGAAAGGGCGTGAGAATGTATGTGTGTGGTCAATGGTCTTTGTCATCCGTTTCTCTTGTCTCACCACACTCAGAACCTGTGGAAGTCCAGCGTATGTTTTCTCGTTTCGTTGAATTTTCATTGCAGTCACTAATTGACCATCATGTTCATAATGGCATTAATTGATATATTGGAGGACAAGGAAATGCTCTTCCATTTCCTGTTTGTTTTGTGCAGCTTTGTAGCTGGTAGGAACCGGTGGATGTTCTTGACACGTGCGTATCCAAATTTCTAATACTCATCCAAATTTCTGTAGGACATTTTCTGTGTCTACTTAATCATACACTGATGTGTTGTAGTGGAAAGATCTTGGGCTTTTGCAAAAGAATGCATAGTTAAATTGCGATATCACCTTCTCACATCTGTGCTGCTCCTCTGATCCTTTGTTTCTTCAGCTGTAAAATGAGGACCTTATTGTGATGCCCACTTCCCAGGACTGTGACGGGACCACACGAGATGCTATAAGGGAAAAAACACGATAAACAGCTAACGCCGTTAAGTATTAGTGTTATTATCACATCAGTGCCCTCCAGTGAGAGCCCGTCGCGATGACACTCGTGGTTGAGCAGGTTGGATTTGTTACTCCTGGTGGTGAGGAGAAATCAAAAGGGAACCAGAGGGTATCTTAGTGAGAGAGTTAGGAAACATCTACGAAGGGTTGGAGCTTGTGTTGGGTAATTTCGCAGAGGGTTTAAAAACATGGGGCTTTGTTCCAGATTTGAGAGTCTCAATAGGAACAATTCTATGATTGGGCATCTTAATAACTTTTCTAGGAGGAAGGAAGAACTAGCTGTAGTTGGTAGAGAAGTGAGTCACTCAGATTAGCAGAGAGAAGAGAATGTTTGGAACACTGTGGGTTCCACTGTGACCTTGTCTTTGTGTATGAAGTGGCCTTGCTTTATCTCAGTTTTATCACAGTCTCAGAGGGACCTTGCCTGGTGTTAAAGTGCCCTGTGACGCTTTTAGATTCAGCAGGAGATAACACAGCCTGGTGATGACATCAAGGAAGCTGCCTGGATGTCCCCTTGGGGGTGACGCCTCCTCCAGGGTAATAATGATCATGTTAGGTGCTTCTGTTTTTAATGATTTTCATTCTGATCAATATTCAACTGAAGAAAAGGGACATTGTGGAATGTTTGTGTTTTCTAGGTAGGCCCTTCATTAAAATTTTATAGATCCATACCCCCAAAATAAAATTGATATTGTGTTCCCCAAAATTAAATTATTTGGGGAAAATAAAAGCTTAAGCTTTTAGTTCAAAGCTTCAAGCTTGATAGTAACTTTCTTCATGGTATTTTACTTTAAAGTAATAATATTTTTTCCTCTATCAGTAGCTGAAGACTGGAGGAACCAATGATTCAAGCTTGACCTCTTTGAGTTTTGACAATTCTCTTTCTGATTTGTAGTTATGAAGTAGCCACACATAATATAGAGGATGGATAGGGATAAATAATGAGAGACTGACAGATTGAAGACTGCAGTAAAGAACTATTGACAAATCAGTTTTCATTTATATACAGAACTATGTATAAATGAATTTAATTATATGATTCAGTGGTCTGGAATTCACAAGACGCGGATCAAGCTTTAGCCCTACTCCTTAATCACAAGTGTGTTCTCATGCAACGTACTCCTCTACTGCATTCCTTGGTTCTTTCGTTCTTAAAATAAGGCCTATATATATATTTTTATTGAAGTACAGTTAGCTTACAATGTTGTGTCAATGTGTGGTGTACAGCATAATAGCTGAGTCGTACATACACATAAATGTATTCCCTTTCATATTCTTTTGCGTTAGAGGTTACTTAAAACGGGGGCTGGTGCCAGGAGAACCAACCCAATGATTGGACGGTTGGAAGTTTCTTTTCCTTTTTTTAAATTTTATTTTGTTTTATTTTAGGGGGGAGGTAATTAGATTTATGTATTCATTTTAGTGGAGATGCTGGGGATTGAACCCAGGACCTCGTGCATGCTAAGCACGTGCTCTACCACTGAGCTATACCCTCGCAACGCAGGCCAGCATTCATTACCCTTCTATAAAATAGGAATGATATTTGATTAAGTGGAAGAATCTTGAAAAGTATAAAACAATAAAAAGTCGAGGCATATTTCTCATGATTTATATGAGAATGTCATTTTAAAAGAAAGGGATCTGGACAGAAACAGGGGATATAAAGTCAGGATATCACAGTGGTTTTGAGCTTTGTTTCTTCCGAACAGCCTTAATCAGAAACTCAGAGGGGTTCTTCAGTCAGGCTGGCACTGGGGAGAAGGATGTGCATAAGGACCTGTGTCAGTCTGTGGCGCTGAGCCCTGTCACACTGGTCAGTCCTGCATTTGAGAAATGCATTCTTGTCAATCCAGAACCCTTCTAGAGACATTCTGTTAGGTTGTAGTTTGCAGATAAATTTTCAGACTCCCACAGACCCGAAGAAGAAGGAAAAAAATCACCCAACAGCAGGTCCAGAGGAACACAGCTGGACCCAGACATCTGCTACCTGGAGCAAGAGGCTTCAGTCTCTGTGGAGCTGGTATTTTGGTTGTCAGCCTCTGTGAGGGGCGACCTCCCCACGGCCCCTCTGCAGGGAGCCGTCGGGTGAGCACAGTGGGAGGGAAGGTGCTGAGCGTTTGCCCTGCGCTGGGTCGGAGGTCCCTGATCGTCCCAGCATGAGGGTGTGATCATTTGAAACCCACATGCTGCCTCATTAACCTGGTCTTTAAGTAATTTGCATTTTAGCATCTTACCATTCTGGTCTGTTGTATGGCAATTGTGTTCATTTGTGTCATTGCAGATTTTTAGCATTCTTCTGGTGATCTTTCAGTGCTTAGCTTATGAGCTTTTGTTTTGTTTTGTTTTGTTTTTTAGTTAATTGTCTCTTTATTAATCCTGGCTTGCTTTCTTTTACTATTTAACATATCTTTTCTCACTTAAACTTGGTCTTACTTACTTACCGGCTTTTTTTTTTTAAGTCTTCTTTGCCTTACCATGATAACTTACTTCTATTCTTAATTCTAATTTTTTAAAATGATATTTCATTTTGAATTTTCCTCTATTGTAATTTATTTAAAAATAGCAAATAGGAAACATAAGTTTTGGCTCTTTTACATTTCAGTCCTGTATCCCAAAGGGACCTTTCCAATTCCCTGAGTAACTCCCAATTCAATGAAAATCAGAACTCATCAACTTTACCAGCACTAAATCAGACAGCCTCAAATCCAGGGACCAGAACCCCTCCCAACAGGCAGGTTAATCAATGGTAATCAACCCAGCAGAGCTGCTGAAATGATGGTTTTAGTATTCAAAATATTCATGACTTTGTAGATGAGTACATACGTCATTGTTATCCAGCCTGTTCTATATTGTCGCCAGTTATTGGTCAAGACGTGAAAATAGACTGAAACATAGCATTTTCATTAAAATATACCATAGAAATGAATTTGGCCCCTGTACATGGGAGACTGGGTTTCCTTTGAGGTAAACACAACTGCAGAAGGAAGTGTATATAACAAAGTAAACCCCAGGAATCTAACAATGTAGCCTTTGCAGTTTTAATTCTTCTGAGTCCAGACAATCTGGTAAATGTCATATTACTGAAGCAACACATTTAGAGTCCCCAGTGTGACACTGCTGTATAAAGTAGCACGTTATGTGACAGTAAGCCAAGCTGATACCAGTATCCTCCCAGCTTCAAAACACAGCCTGAAGTTCTGTCTTCTTAATCACCTTTGTGGGATGATTCATAAAGTAGTAGGCTTTGGGATTTTTAAATTGAAAAATAACACTTCAAAAATTTTCAACTGCAAATGCTTGTGATCAAATGAAGAGGAATTTGCAAAGCCTGAGAAATGGCTGATTCTTAAACCGGTTGCATATCATGGAGGGAACTCTGTCCTCCAATGAGATGTTTTCCAGATGGTGTTCCATGAAAGGGATAAAGGGAAAGAAGGGAGGGAGGACTGCCTTTCAAAGAAATTTAGGAGGTACAGTTTTCAGCAAAGTCTATTTAAGGCAGTAACTCCCTGCATTTCTGTCTATAAATGCATCACAAATTCAATGTGTTCAATGTAGACATTTTGATTTGTGGGCTCTATAGCCACCTACCTGTTTGAAACCTACTCTAACCCAGTTCTGTAAAATGTTCCACCATTTATTTACCTCTGTCTGAGCTACCATAGTGTCCCCTGACATCCCTCATACCCATTCTCATCCCTAGGCAATCCATTCTGCACACAACAGCACAATTATGGGTTAAAATGTGATTTATATCCCGTCTCTTCCCTGCTTTAAAATCCTCTTGTGGCTTCTCAGCCTTTTGGTCATGTGGTGGCAGGGTCTTCCAGGATCTGGCTTTTGCTCACCCTCTGAACCCACCTCCTGCCAGGCCCCCCTTCGTGAGCCTTCCAGCCCCAGCCTGGTGTCTGTCTTCCAATAGATGAAGCATCCTTGACCTCAGCATTGCCCTTGGGTAGAGCCTTCCACAGATCTTCATGTTTCTGGCTCCTTCTAGTGACTGGGGACTCAGCTTTCCTGTGGTTATGTTAGAGCAAGCAGATTGCTAGATATGAGCAGAGAAAGGGGGAGGGGGACACAGGCCAAATGGCAGGAATTGGGAAAAAAATAAAGAGAGGAGCAAGGGGCCAAATGCAGGAAACCATACATCATGTGAACACCAGAGGTCCGTGGGTAGACAAAGAAAAGCAGAAACCTCTGGGCTAATAAGAAATCACACATTTTGGGGTGACAAGTGCCCTGGAGGCTGACAAAGAAAGGTGGGGAAAGGCAGGACTCTCTAGGGTCTGAATAGAACATTTTGCTCATTATGCCCTCATTTCAATTAAATCAGCCTTGCAGATTAGAAGTCACCGTCACGCACCAACGTCATGACACTTCTGATCCAGACCAAATAAGGATGAAGGTCCCTCCTCCCTTCAGGAAGGTGGAACTGAGATGAAAATCAAGAATAGGACCCCAGACCCCTCCCTCCCCAATGAATATTCTGCCCATTCATTTTTATACCCCGTGTAACCAGCTTGCCAGAGAAACTCAGGGCAGCCGCTCATCTGAGCCTGCCCGCCTCCCCGTGAGAGCGCACTGTCCATCCCTTAATAAATCCTCACTTTGCTTTCTTGACCTCCGTGTCTCATTGCTGAATTCTTTCTGCGATGAGACAAGAACCTAGTCACTGGGAACAATTACACTGTCTTCTTAACACTTCCAACTGACACTCCCTTGTTTCCGCTGGTCCCCACCCCAGCCCCAGCCCCAGCCCCAGCCCGCCTGCCCCAGGAGCGCAGAGCTTGGTGGGTGGGGAGGGGGCCAGACTCTCTGTGACTCTTTCCTCAGGAGAGCATCAGGAGGCTCCAAGACCAGCTTTGGAATGTTTTTACATTTTCTCAAATCTTCGAGAACACTCTTCTGACAGAATGACAAGATGTTCGTTGGCGTTCAGTAGGAAAGTTCTAGAAAGAAAGCTTTGAGGTGTTTTCAGATTTATGGGTTTTCAGTGCATCTGGGGGTCTCTCTATGAGTGTGGAAGGACCTCCATACTCACCCAGGTGGGGAGGAGACCTCACTGCGGCTGCGGGAGAAGCAGCTTCAGTAAACTTAGAATTCCCAGTTAAGCATCAGACAAAAGGAAAAAAAGCGGTCTCTTCACGTCTTGTAGTGCCTAGATAAGTGGTTATGAGAGACAAATATTTGGTGAATCCAATCATAGCTGTTTTTTTTTTAATATCTCAACATTTATCCCTGAAATAGAATTAGCACATATCTGACTTGGAAATGCTTAAATGTCCAAAACAGAACTCTTGATTTCCACCTCTCAAAGCCATCCACTTTTTCCCATCTGGTAAAAATGACACTACCACTTCCTGACAGATCTTGGGGCTGATAGCCCTAAAAAGGACATAACTAATGAATGCTTTTTGTTTGGTAATTCTAGGATGACAAGCTGAAAAAAAACTAAAATAAAACATTGTCCCACATTTGGCACTAAAAGAAATTCTTTCATGTACATATAGTGTCTGTTGTCTAGTCCTTTAAATTAAATTCACATACCCCTCTCTTTCTAGCTTCCATTTTCCCAGTGGAAATGGAATTGTGACCTACCACGCTATGTAACACATTAAAGGAGCGCTGGGTTTCTCCTCTTTTTTAAAATATTCGATCAGTTACTTCGTCAGTTCTTTCATGATGGTGCAGTGAATGTTCAGCAAAAGACACTTCCAGTTCTCAGTGTAAAACAAACATCAAAAATGCCAACTTGCTGCATCTTCGATTTCATTGTTACTGATCTTCTGTAACGGACTTTATCAATAAAACTGTTCGTGTCTAAAACATATGTTTTGTTGATGTTTATGGTGGTGTTGAGCCACAAAAATTCCGTCAGATATCTAATTTAACTCATTCTTGAACTTCAGCCCAAACATCAAATGTGTACGTTGGCAGAAAAACCAAACTAACCACACAAATGTAAGAATTTGAAAAGTTTAATTTTTTTTAACCAGTGGTAACACAGTCTTCTTTCAGGAAAAGCCTAATGAGCAGAACACAGCTACGCTTATTTTTCCTAATCTCTCTTCAGCAAAGTCTTCTCCCTCCTCATCCTCAACTCAGCCTGCTGCCCAATTGCCTTCTCTCTGATTCCACCTTCGATTAGCCCATTCCTGACATCTTCTTAGCTGGAGAGACATCCTTTCTTCTTTGCCAGTTGAGTGTTTAACTATTACATTCATTAAAACAAACAAACAAAAAAAACCCTCAAGCCAGAATTCTTAAGGACATCACGTATTCCATTATTCTAGTCACCTTGCCCTGACCGGATCGCATCACTTAATTCATCTTTGTTTTATGTGTTGCTTTCTGAATGCTCTCAATAATTTGAATACCTGCACATTCTTTTGCCAAATAGGTGGTAAGGTGCAGACATGAATCTGATTTTTGTTTTAAACTCTTCTCCTAAGAATGCTTTAGGAGAGTTCATAATGTAAGCTCCAGCAGTGTCATCTTTGCAAAGCAAACTTCTGAAGTGAAAAACACACATCTTGAAAACCACCGTAGAGAGGAAATGGATACTTTATAACATCTTACTGATTCACTAGACTTCTCTTTTTTTTTCTGGCAAATGGATTATGTAGCCAATAAGACTGTGTCATGTATTTTTAATAAAGTGAGATGCTAACATTACATGAGCAGGATAATTAAATTGGCATTTTGTGATTTTTTCATCTCACAAAGGGTTTGTTAAAACCCTCTTTTTTAATACCTACCTGCATGACCTGAAATTAGGTGGAAGGTACTGACTCCTATTCTGCCAGGCTTTCTCATTTTGGGGGGTGGGTTTGTAAGCAACGTTAGTTTCTGTTGGTGCTTCAGATTCCAGCAAAGTCTCTTTCATTGTAATGAAGTTGATCAAGAGCCTTGGAGTGATACTGGGAAAACAGACAGTCATATATACACTGATGCATTCATAACACTTACCTGCTATTTTATGGCTTCTAAATGAGGTAAATATTTTTGACTGATTTCTTTGCTCACTTGTGTTTTGTGGCTTATGGTCTTACACTTTTCGGGATGCTGTCTCCTTTGTTGAAATTATCCAAATCTTACCATATTAGTCCAACGTAATTACCCCCCAAGTAGATGTGATCTGTCCTCTGAAAGTCGTCATTGCTATGTTGAGATGTTTTTGTTCTTAATTTTTTAGTTACTTATTTGTGTGGGTAGAGTAATTCTTCTACTGTTATAAGATTTTCGGGGTTGGGATTCAAATTTTTCTATTTCTGTTTCTCGTAACACCTATAACAGTGTCTGATGACTAACAGATTCTCTGAAGTCACTTAAATGAGTGAATAACAAAATGCATCTCAGTTTGAACTCCCAAAGACCAGTCCAATTGTCTGTATTTCATTTCAGTCACCGGACATCGGGGCGGCATCTTGATCGTCTCTCCTTGCAAGGTCCTTCCCACGGAGCCCTGATCTTCCCAGGACGCCCCGTCGGTACTGTCTCATCAGCCCAGCTCAGACCCTCCCTTCCCTCTCCTGTGATTCTGTCTCTGCCCTGCACTAGATATGATCACAGAATCCCATTCAGATCCTTCAGTGGCTTCTTAGTGAGCTGAGAAAATAGCCAATGTCCCTAACATAGTTGACAAAAAGTTGGCAACATCTCTCTGGCCTCTGCCTTTTCCCCAACATCCTCTGCTCTAGTTCTTTACCTGGTTTTCTGGGTTCTGCTCACAGTGTCCTCCATTCAGTTCCTGCAAGTGTTCTTCTGCTCCCGGCCTTTGTTGTGTCTTTACAGGACATGCCCCAACCTGAGGTGTTTCCTATTGTCCTTCTAGCTAACCTGAAACCTCACTTTGTCAAGGAAGACGCCACAGACCCTGCAAGTCCTTATCTCACAGTGTCTTGAAATCATCCTCTGCAGCGATGCAACGTAATGAATGTTTTTGGCGTGTAATTAATTGTTTAACTCATTCTAGGGATTTCTTTTCTAAAATATTGTCTCTGTGAGTTATGGGTCATTATTTATTGTGTTCACTGTTCCCTGTGGAACAGGGTATCTCTGGGATGAAGGTCTTGGATTTTTAAGTGGTCAACAAATATTTTTAAAGAAATAAGTACATAGAAAGAGAAAATGAGGCATAAAAGATAAAGAAGTGAAAAATAAGGTAATAGTAGTTTAGGGAGTAATAAAATCTAATGCCAGAGTGACCTCCTTTGCATTCATTCAAAGTCTCTGGGTCGGGACACATTGTCAAGGTTAGTTTTACCTGGTACGAGCACACCGCAGAGATATTGTGGGTTTGGTTCCAGACCCCCCAGTAAAGCGAATAAAGTAAGTCACATCACGTTTGTGGTTTCCCAGTGCGTAGAAAAGTTACGTTTACACTACACTGTAGTCTGTTATGTGTGCAATAGCATTATGTCTAAAAAAACAATGCCCATGCCTTAATTTAAAAATATTTTATTGCTATCAAAATGCTAACCATCATCTGAGCTTTCAGTAAGTTGTAATCTTTTTGCTAGTGGAGGGTCTTGCTTCCATGTTGATGTCTGCTGCCTGACCAGGGTGGTGCTGGCTGATGGTTGGGGTGGCCATGGCAGTTTCTTAAAGTGAGACAGCAATAAAGCCTGCCTCATCGAGTGACTATTTTACAGATGGTTTCTGTGTAGCATACGGCGCTGTTGGATAGCATTTTACCCACAGTAGAACTTCTTTCAGAGTTGAAGTCTGTCCTCTCAAACTCTGCCGCTGCTTTATCGACTCTATTTATGCAGTATTCTAAACCTTTTGTTTAGAATTTGTTGTCATTTCAACAGTCTTCACAACAGCTTCACCAGGAGTGGGCTCCATCTCAAGAAACCATTTTCTTTGCTCACCCACAAGAGCAACTCCTCCTCCATTCGAGTCTTATGAGATTACAGTGATTCAGCCCCATCTTCAGGCTCCACTTCTGAGTCTAGTTCTCTTGCTATTTCTACCACATCTGCAGTCCTTCCTCCACTGAAGTCTTGAACCCTCCAAGTCACCCATGAAGACTGAAATCAGCTGATTCTAACCTCTTCTTAATGGTGGTATTTGGACCTCTTCCCATGAATCATGAACGTCATTAATGGCATCTTTCCAGAAGGTTTTCTATTGACTGCCCAGATCCATCAGAAGAGTCCTTCTCTCTGGAAGCTGCAGCCTTAGGAAGTGTATTTCTTAAATCCTAAGACTTGAAAGTCAGAATGACTCCTTGATCCATGGGCTGCAGAATGGATGTTGTGTTGGCAGATGTGAAAATGACATGAATCTCACTGTCCATCTCCATCAGAGCTCTTGGGTGACCAGGTACATGGTCAATGAGCAGTAATATTTTGAAAGGAATCTTCTTTTCTGAGCAGTACATGGTTTAAAATATTCAGAAAACCACGTTGTAAACAGATGTGCTGCCATCCAGGCTTTCTCGTTCCATTTATACAGCACAAACAGAGTCAAGTTAACACAATTCTCAGGGGCCCTAGGATTTTCAGAATGGTAAATGAGCATTGGCTTCAACTTGAAGTCACCAGCTGCATTCGCCCCTAACGAGAGAATCAGCCTGTCCCGTGAAGCTCTGTAGCCAGGCACTGGCTTCCCCTCCCTAGCTTTGAAAGTCCTAGATGGCATCTTCTTCTAATACAAGGCTGTTTGGTCTGCATGAAAATCTGCTGTTTCGAGTGGCCACCTTCATGAATGATCTGAGCTTGATCTTCTTGAGAACTTGCTGCATCTTCTGTATCGTCACTTTCTGCTTCATCTTGCACTTTTATGTTCCAGAGACGACTTCTTTCTAGAAAACTCATGAACCAGCCTCTGGTAACTTCAGGATTTTCTTTCGCAGCTCCCTCACCTCTCTCAGTCTTAACAGAATTGAACAGAGTCAGGGCCTGGCTCTGGATTAGGCTTTGGCTTAAGGGAATGTTGTGGCTGGTTCAATCTTCTCCCCAGACCCGAACCCTAACACAGCCCTGCTCCGAGTGCAGGGGGCCGTGGGCAGAAAGCAGAGCGTGTTACATCTCAGCAATAAGGCTGTTTCACTTTCTTATCATTTGCGTGTTCACTAGGGTAGCGCTTTTAATTTCCTTCAAGGACTCTTCCACTGCATCACAGCTTGGCTAATCGGCACAAGAAAGGCCAAGCTTTTGGCCTGTCTTGGTTTTTGACATGCCTTCGTCTCTAAGCTTAATCACTTCTGGCTTTCAGTTTTAAGTGAGAGACACGTGCCTATTCCTTTAGAACACTTAGAGGCCACTGCAGGCTTTTCAGTTGGCCTAATTTCATTCTTGTTGTGTCTTAGGGAA
Source organism: Vicugna pacos (assembly GCF_048564905.1). NCBI lineage: Eukaryota > Metazoa > Chordata > Mammalia > Artiodactyla > Camelidae > Vicugna > Vicugna pacos. The sequence goes on along the minus strand of NC_132994.1, from coordinate 4,404,326 downwards.
GGGGGAGGCCTGAGGAGAGGGAGAGAGATGGGGGAGCAGCCCATTGGTGGAGCAGTCAGGACACACGCAGCATTTATCTATTTAGTTCCCCGTCCATGACACCCCAAGGCAAAACGTCAAAGATCACAGATCACCATAACAAACACAATCATAATGAGAACCTTTGAAATATTGCCAGAATGACCAAAATGTGACACAGAGACACAAAGTGAGCAAATGCTGTTGGAAAAAAATGGCACCAAAAGACTTGCTCCAAGCAGAGTTGCCACAGAGCTTTCGCTGGTTAAAAAATAAATAAATAAATAAATAAAGCAGTCTGTGTGAAGCGCAGGGAACAGGAACTCGTGCTTTGCCTGCAGCCTTGTCCCTGGGTGTCTGCTCACGCCTCTCTGCTCCTGTGTTGGCAGTTGACGGCCAGTGGCAGGAGTGGAGCTCCTGGAGCCAGTGCTCTGTGACCTGCTCCAACGGGACCCAGCAGAGGAGCCGGCAGTGCACGGCAGCTGCCCACGGGGGCTCTGAGTGCAGGGGGCCGTGGGCAGAGAGCAGAGAGTGCTACAACCCTGAGTGCACAGGTGAGGCCTCATTCCTGCCTGGATTTATTTTTAAAATTATTTGTAGTTTGTTTGGGGTTTTCTGGGAGAGGGTAATTAGGTTTGTTTGTTTATTTTTTAATAGAGGTCCTCGTGCATGCTAAGCAGGCACTCTACCACTGAGCTACACCCTCCCCCCTGATTCTTTCTTCTAAAGGATGCTTGCCCTTTGCATAAAGTGACCGAACCATGCCAGACGGTCATGGCATCATCAGATAATTAGACATTTCTAGTAAATGCAGCTCATTCTACTGTATGTTATATTAACAACAAAATTTGAGAGATTCTTAGATGAAATTAATTATTAGATTATATAATTAAATTGGTGATGGTTAGCACCGAACCTGTACTCTTTACAAGATTCAACATCCGTTGGTAGATGCTGACAAACTCATACAAACTTCTGTTTATCAAAATGCTCTGTAATTGACCGGCAAGTCAAACACTTGTGTCCGTTTCATTCTGGGTGGGGGAGTAATCAGACCTGAACAGACAGCAGCGGTCCGAAATTTTAGAATCGCTAAAGCAGTGCGCAGCGGATGACTGCCGCTGACCGTGATGTGTGTCTTCCAGCCAATGGTCAGTGGAATCCGTGGGGTCATTGGAGTGGCTGTTCCAAGTCCTGTGACGGCGGCTGGGAGAGGCGAGTGAGGACGTGTCAGGGAGCCGCGGTGACCGGGCAGCCCTGCGAAGGGACAGGCGAGGAAGTGAGAAGATGCAGCGAGCAGCGCTGTCCAGGTGAGAGTGAACTCAGATTCTCCCCCCTGGAAACGCTTTGGTACCTGGGGAAAAACAGCTTAGAAATGCTGTCATTGGTTAAAGGCAGTGTTTCCTCAATTGCACTATGGCCGACAGTAAGTGACAATTCACTTGCTTCCATAGGGCATGAGGTTTCCTCCATTTGTGTGTTATGGACTATGCCTTCCAGAGTCAGAGTTTTTTAAAGTATTTGCTGCAAAATGATACTGAAGAATGTGATAATACCAAAGTAGGCATACTGAACAATAACCTGGCTAGATACTTTAAAAACTAGTGTGGGGTACTGTTTTTTCGCTCTTTTAATGGAATATTTGGTTGCTGAGAACACAAAACAAGGTGCCTGAGAATATTTTAGTAGAAATATGAAGATTTAAATGTGAGATAGCTTAGCAAGAAAATAAAGAGGTGGGGTTGAAACTCAGAAATTTGTAAATTCCACTGTTAATGCATCTTGATGTGTGACCTTGGACACCCCCAATTCACTTGTTCTTGCCCATTTCCACCATAAAGGGAAATTCCTATGAAGAACTCATTTTAAAATAACAGCATAAAGTCTTAATTCATAGTGAAAGACTGGAAATACTGCGACATTAGATGATTTCACATAAAGGCCTAGAAAAGAAGGTCAGAAACTGCCCGGATTATAAATCATAGGTTTTAAGCAATCATGTCGAACAAAGACGCCTTCCTAAGTGTGTGGACTTTCCATAAAATACTAGTGACATCCTCAAGACTCAGTAAGTACGTGAAGATTCGGATTTTTGGATATCATAGGCAAAATTTTATAAACATGCTAGAAAAGCTGATAGAATGGAACTTTAAAATTTCCCAGCTGGGTATAAAGCCCAGATCTGAATTTAGAGAATTTGAAGACCCAGCTAGCGTCGTGCGGCTGCTGGAAACTCTCTGTGGGCGAGCTCGCTGACCTCTGGCTGTCGGGTCCTAGTGGAAATACTGACCGCACCTGACTGGGGTTCCTTTTCAGTTCAGAAAGCTATGGATTTCCGTCTCTATCTAACGTGACAACTTTGATTTAGAAAAGCCAAGGAATTCAAAGAGATATCCGGAGGTCCAAACTTCATATTTCTCCATAGGTAGACTTCTAAAGACTTTTCACAGTTCAACACTAATACTAAAATAAACTGAACTCTAAGGGTAACAATATAGCAATAGTTTTGTTTGTTTTTAGAGCTTAAAAAAGATCTAAAGTTAGTTGTTTTTAATTCTTAAGGCCGCGTGAACCCCGAATGGTAAGAAGTAACCCACATGTAGGATGCTGTTCAGAAGGAAGCTGGTACAGACCAGCGCTGTGAAATTTCTCCAGCACTGCATAAGAATTAAGACGCATGAAACAAAACTATTTATTTTGCCCGGGGATGATTTCTTGAAACACTAGGCATGATTAAATAAGTCCCTTCTAATATCTGAAGTTATCTAAACTAGGCTGAGCAGGCCAAGCAAGGTTCTTAACTGGTGTTTTAAAACTGTCTTTCGTCTGCATCTATGGAGGTAAGACGGTCCTGCTACAATCAGATTTATAAAGATTGCCACCTGCTGTTTGGAAAACATTTTACATCTCTGTTTACAAAAAAGATACAGCTTATCTGCTGGCTTTCATGATTTCAGGCATATTGAAAAATTACCATATAAGACTGTAAAAACTTTTGAGATTATATTCTATATATTTTGGATATTAATCTTAGTGTGTTGATTTTTCTCTTTTCGATAAGATGATCTGAAATCACCTCCAAGTATATAAATAACACTTTCTAATTAAAATGAAGTATTGAATCATTGTTGAATCATTGAATCATCAGCTGTTGTCAATAAACAATTTACAAATTAGTGCTTATGCAGGGATTAAGAAATAAATATGTGTGCCAAGCTTTTGAAAATATATCCTAATCTCTTACCTTTATGCAAATCACATTAGCCATCAAATATTATATGTGGCTATTAATTTCAACTATGTCTCTGCCTCTGCAGAGTATAGAATATTTTAATCAAAACAGAGGATGTTTTTAATATTTATCCTTTAACTTTTCAATGTGAAGTCATGTCATTCCCACATTATTTTATCATGGAAGCAGGATTTATAAATAACTCAGTTTTCCACAGTGGGTTTGACTTATGCATTGTTGTTCCAACTCTGCACAGTTGCTACTCTGTGGTCGAAATATATTCCTTTTACAATTAGCAGCATAGTGTTCCTAATTTCTGCCATTACATTACTCCAAATTTACACATTGACAATACAAATTGAGAAAACTTTCATATTATCTTAGCAGGTGCGAAGGCATTTTTCTCTTTTTGTCAGTGATAAAGCCTTAACAAATGCTTATTTTGAAACAGTATTTTTTTTTCTAGTTTTATTTTTAGTATCATTCATTCTTAATTTTTCTTCATCTTGCTGGAAACAACCAGTATTTATGTTTACACTCCACTTAATTTGGATACAAAACACATTAATCAGGTTTGCCAAGAGATCTGTTGTCAAGAAGAAGAAATATAATATATGCACATCTTTGTTGGGATAATTAATGGAAATAATGATTAATCATCTGGATTTAATCAAAAGCTGTTGTGACATCTACTAAAAATGGAAAATGAGAAATGGTTTCCCATCAAGATTAGGATATTCTTTTACTGGTAAATGGATCAAATGAAAGTATTAAAAATAACACTATTGACCAAAAATAAGATACTGCCCCTGCCTTTATAAGAAGAGAGAATTAGAGGGATGAAAAAAGCATATTATTTTTTAAAAATACTTCTCCTTGAGGAGTAGAGTAGCTACAGGGGAGATAAGTAAGTTGCCCAATTTGTAAACTGGTCATACTCACCAAGTAATAATTTCATTGACCTCAATCTCATTGTCCACACAGGCTTTGACGGTTAAAATAGTAGAGAGGTAATAGCTCCTCTAATTTTGTTACATTGCCACAATGTGAAAATGTACTATTTTTAATCCTTTGTTTGTTTGTTTGTTTTTCCCCAATATTGCCCTGGCTGATACCATTCAGAAAGCAGAGGTTATGGGTGGATGGACCTAAATTAGCCCAGAGTCCCTGCCCAGTTCTAGGATCCATTAACCTGTAGTCATTAGCTACTAAAGTGGGACCTGCCACTCACAGGTTGATGTGTGATGTATAACTTAATTTATACATAAAGTGTCCTTCTTGGAGTTGCCATTGCTTTTTCTGCCAATGGCGAGTGAAGCCCGCAGGTTGGAAGTGTTGAGAATAACTTGTGAAGTATGGTAGCCATCCCATAAATGTGCACAGAAACAGCACCCTGGACCAGAGATGGAGAGATGATTATCAGATCTAACTCTAAATATCCACACTGAAGGAGGTCAGCAGACATGTTGTCATCCCAAACTGGTCCTGGACGCTGCGATGAATTTGTGTTAGAGTTTGGTGCCCTGTGATCTGGTGACTGTCAGCCCTCACCCCTCACCAAGGAGAGCTGCCTTTCTGGGGTGACTCTTCGTCATCTCTGCCAGGCTGCTCCCCTTCCCCACTTCTACCCTTTTAAAAATACTCTGGACTGTGCCTGTCTTCAAAGTGCTGAGTTTGTCAAACATACACACACACACACACATACACACACACACACACACAAAGGGGACTCCCCGGGATTGCAGCTTCTCTGGAGTCTCATTTGGTTTTGCCCACAGAATCACTCAAAGAACTCGTTAAGACAGAGATTCTTGAGCCAACTCCCCCCCCACACACATACACTGCAAGATCCTGATTCAGGAGGTCTGGTCCCAGCCTGTGAATCTGCACTTCTCACAAGCTCCCAGGGGATGGCACGATGGTGCTGTGGATGCCCCCTTGGGTTGCACTGGCCTGGAGTCAAAATAAATTAATTAATTAAAAAGAATGGAAAACTCACCAGGAGTGGAAAACAGTCCTCCACCGCGGCGCCACTGCTGAAAGTTGAGATGATCTCCCAACAAAACTGCAGAATTTTGTTCGATTCATACTTCTTCATAAACAGCGAAGGGTGGTTTCTGGAAACCATTCACTAGCAGAAAACAGACAATGCGTTTCAAGTCTCCCTAACCAGCTCATGTTTCAACCGAAATAAGATCGCTTTACAGCCATCACTTACACAGGGCTGTCAACTAGTCGTGGACAAGGAAGAATGGTTTAGTCACTACCCAGATCTCAGTTGAACAGCCCCAGTGCTCCTGTCGGGTGGGGAGCAGGAGGAAGAGCTGGGGGTCATTGGAACCCGTTTGCTGTGAAGCTCTGCCCCCTCAGAACACAGATCTAATGTAGCAGGAGTGAATTTTCACTGTCCCCCAAAGCTATGAGCTACTCTAGGTGGATAATATTTGGGATGGGGGCATATCAGGGAGAAGAATGGGGTATAAGCTCTCATTAAAATGCTTTCCTCAGTTCCCATTTGGAGGAGTGTGTGTGTGTGTGTGTGTGTGTGAGAAACAATTCTGTCTCTGTTAGAGACAAGCTTAACGAGTAAAGAAGTCAGACTTCCAAATTTTGTGGACCACTGTATTTTAAGGCTAAACGTAATCCTTGGAAACCCAAATACAGAAGTGTAAAATTTATATTTTTTTCTAAAGTGAAAAAAAAAACCCCTACTACTCTCTATGGAAATTTTCCCATCCAAGTTGGCACCTTTTTTATCTTTTTCATTCAAAACCACAAGGTGAATCACTAACAGTACTTTTTTAAAAAAAAGCTCCGATTCCATCAGATTTCTGTCCTTTTTGCAATCAGATGTTACCTGTGTACCCTCTAAGGAGTTATATTATGGCCTGTTCGGTTTCAAAAGGTTAAAGCAAGTGTTTTCACTGACGACCTGGGGACATGGCAAGTAATGTCACACCCAGGTGACCACACCAGCCATTCATCTGAAACCAGCCAGCGAGGCCGGGGTGGCAGTCGGTGGCACTAGGCACTGACTTCTTTATCTTCGGTGCCTTATTTGTTTTTGCTGAGTCATCTCAGATACACTCCAAACGGTAGGGCAATAAGCTAGAACTTGAGAACACCCCAGAGGGAGCGATGTCCCACTGTGCTTTTTCAATGTCTAAACCATCATCCGATCTTCTTGAAAAGCTGGGGTTTCCCTCCCTGGTCTGGTCTGCAGTTCGGCAACAGATCAGCTCAACGGGAGCGGGAGAATTAGAGAAGAACCACTGGGGTCTGAAACAAGCCATGCATATGCCAGATAGTACCACCTGTCTGCTATTCAAACCTGTTGCTATGGAAACAATTACTCTCAGACTTTGCCTTATCAGATTACTCATCAGATGAGACTCTGAGAAACTCTCACAGATTCTGCCAGAGCATAAACTTGAAAATCAATTTTTGTAAACTTAGATGTCGCTACCTTGGCCAGTTTAGAAAATATTTGGCAACATGCTGATCATTGGCAAATTGAAATCGAAAATTTAAGAAGCACTCTAAATTTTTTTTATTTTTAATACACTGCTAGATTTGAATTCTTAGGGTTTTTTTCCTTCTTTTTTTTAATTGAAGTATCGTCAGTTTACAGGGTTGTGTTCATTTCAGGTGTACAGCATAGTGATTCAGTTATACATTTATATTTATTCCTTTTCATATACTTTCTCATTATAGGTTATTACAAGATACTGAATATACTTCTCTGTGCTACACAGTAGGACCTTGCTGTTTATCTATTTCATATATAGTAGCTTGTATTTGCAAGTCTTGAACTTCCACTTTATTCATCTCCCACTGTCTCTTTACCCCGGGGAAGCATACGTTTGCTTTTTATGTCTGTGAGTCTCTTTCTGTTTTGCAGGTAAGTTCATGTGTGTCTTTTCCCCCTAGAGTCCATGTATAAGTGATATCACATAGTATTTTTCTTTCTCTTTATGGCTTACATCACTTAGTATGACAATCTCCATGTCCATCCATGTTACTGCAAATGGCATTATTTTATTCTTTCTTATGGCTGAGTAGTATTCCATTGTATAAATATACCACAACTTCTTGATCCAGTCATCTGTCAATGGATGTTTAGGTTGTTTCCATGCCTTGGCTATTGTAAATAGTGCTGCTGTGAACATTGGGGTGCAGGTGTCTTTTCAAATTTGAGTTCCCTCCAGATACATGCTCAGGAGTGGGTGTGCTGGATCATATGGTAAGTCTACTTTTAGTTTTTTGAGGAATCTCTATACTGTTTTTCATAGTGGCTGCACCCAACTGCATTCCCACCAACTGTGTAGGAGGGTTCCCTTTTCTCCACACCCTCTCCAGCATTTAACATTTGTGGACTTTTTAATGATGACCATTCTGACCAGTGAGAGGTGACTGACTTCCAGAATTAGAAAACAATTTTTGCAAAACACATAAATACTTATTCTACCTCTGCAACAAATGTTTAGAGATGGTGTAACATTCTCTGCATATGAGCTAAGAGAGCTGTTTGATTGACTTCGGTCCACCACCTCCTCACTGAGCGATTTCTCTCTGCCGTGTTTTCCCCACGTTTACAGTGATAATAATTGCACCCACTTTAAAGGTTGTAATGACAGTTATTTGAATTAAAACATTTAATGTGCTGAGAAGAGTGCCTAGTTCAGAGTGATGTGTAAAATATGCTTTCACCTTGAGGCTGATCACAGTCATTCTCTACGTAAGGAAGGCTAGTAAGAAACACATTTGATAAACACCCCTCTTTTTCCCTCAGACCTTAGCAGCACCGTGAATTCTTCACGTGTGTAGGTTCCACTGCTGAAATGAGAACTATAAGCAGTGTGAACAGAGAGGTTGGATCCATCTCATTCTCCTCTGTGCCCCCTCCAGAGTAGAGGATTCCCAAAACTTAAGAATTAATGAATTACCAGCAAGTGAATTCTGAAGTGTGGGGTCAGGCAGAGTGGATTTTTTTTCTAATTTTTTTCCATTCTGCACGCAGCTCTGTAGTTTAGAATCAATTTCTCTTTAATGCTGAAATTCTCGCATAAGTGGTGAAAACTAATTTTCCACATCAAATTGATTTAAGCCCTGTATAATTTCTGCTATTTTTAAGAGACAGAAAATCAGTTTGAAGAGACAGATTAACAGCTAATCACTAGGTAATTGCTACCTTGTTTTAAGGGAGTGTGCTAACTACATACTTGTGACTTCAAGTACAGTTGTGTCTTTGCAGATGGGTTTTTCCATCTTTACACTAGGACAGCAAAGTGTGGGGTCCTTAAGCTGATGAACAGAGTCTCCATTCCATTTGGCTGAGGCATAAAGAAGCAAGGACTTCAGATTGATACATAATAATCTTTTTTTTTAATGTTGAGCACGGAGGGATGGCCTGAGCTAATTATATTTTCTAATTTACAAAATTCACACAGGAAGGATTAAACAGAAAAAAAGTGAACACACATCTCTATCTATAGCTTTTGTTTCTTTCCGGAGATTGGGGTAAATGCACCAACCAGCTTTTTACATCAGGATGTGCTCACATTACCTCCCACTTGAAACTATTTTTAGCATTTTCTCTCCCAAGTCTACCCTCCTCATGTGCCGTACGTAACTCAGGGTAGAGCAAACCAGACGTTCTTCCTGGAAACCTGAGTTTCATCTCTTATTTCTCTCTTCTCACCTCCTACACCAGCTGGAGTTGAGCCCACCTCTCCACTTAAATAGAGTTGGAATCTGCCCACTTCCGGTGATGTCACAACCCTTCTTCTTCAGTTACACCCTTTAGATAGGGTGACACAGGCCTCCTGACTTCAGTGTCGCTTTCCTTCAACCCATTCTCCAAACTGTAGGCACAACATTCAGATCATTATAACACATTTCCCTCATACTTAATTTTTTTTATTAAAGTCTAGTCATTTTACAATGTTGTGTCGGTTTCCAGTGTGCAGCATAATGTTGCAGTCATAACACATACATACATATATCCCTTTTCATATTCTTTTTCATTATAGCTTACTGCAAGATATTGAATATAGTTCCCTGTGCTCTACAGAAGAAACTTGTTGTTTATCTATTTTTTATATAGTAGTTAGTATCCGCAAATCTCGATCTCCCAATTTATTCCTTGGCACCCCCTTTCCCCACCAGTAACCATAAGTTTGTACACTATGTCTGTGAGTTTGTTTCTGTTTTGTAGATAAGTTCATTTGTAGGGCTATCATTAAAAAGTCCACAAACAATAAATGCTGGAGAGTCTGTGGAGAAAAGGGAACCCTCCTATTCTGTTGGTGGGAATACAGTTTGGTGCAGCTACTATGGAAAACAGTATGGAGATTCCTCAAAAGACTAAAAATAGACTTACATATGATCCAGCAATCCCACTCCTAGGCTTATATCCAGAAGAAACTCTAATTTGAAAAGATACGTTCACCCCAATGTTCATAGCAGCCCTATTTACAATAGCCAGGACATAGAAACAAGATGGCTGTTTGATAAAGTAGAGGTATATTTATACAATGGAATACCAGTCAGCCACAAAAAAATAAAATAATGCCATCAGCAGCAACATGGATGGACCTGGAGATCATCATTCTTACTGAAGTAAGTCAGAGAAAGAAAAACACCACTTGACCATATGATATCATTTATATGTGGAATCTTAAAAAAAAAAAAAGACTCACACCCTTAAATTCAACCTCCTAGTTTAGCTCATCATTTTCACCCCTTCCTCCTCCTGCAGTTACCCACTTTTACTCATCTGCAGATTTTCCTAGCCCTTCTGAAATGTTCCTAATTTCTTGGATGCACCAGGTTTTCCTTGCCCCCAAGTCTTGCCACATGTGGTCCCCGAGGCACGCTTTCTCATCCTTTTTAACTAATGCCTACTGGTCCTTCACTCCTCAACTTGGACATCCTCCTGGAAGTCCTCCACTGATGGGCTCTCCCCTAAAGTTCTCCTGGAGCAGCTGGGACTTCTCAGGTCATAGTGGAAACCCTACTGTGTTATAATTTCTCTACTTACTGTGTCTCTCACCTTCTTGGAAGCTGAGAGGCCCTGACTCTTCTTGTTCATTCTTTTTATGCACAGGATTTAACAAGGTGACTGGAACATGCGGGTGTTCAGTAAATATGTGTAGAATGAGTAAGTTACATTCGTTCCACTGAGGAGGCCCCAGAAAGTGTCTCACAACGGGCCTCCATAAGCCTCAGGTGGACAAAAATAAATTGTTATTTTAATATTTAGGCTGTTTTGCTTTTGGGATGGGCCTAAAGAGACCTATTTTCTGAACCAAAGTTTTTAAAGATAGAATCTTCAAAGATGTCAAATCACCTTTGATGAAATATTCAAAGCAGCTGTGGGATTTGACATGACTTCTAAAAAGCTGAAAACCCTGGACCCATTTGCAGCTTTGAATCTCTGATTCCCCTGTCATCTCTCTTTCCGATGATTTGTGTCCTGAGTTTTGGTCTCCAAGAAGCACAGAGAACCCAAAGCTTCGTGAATTTACAGTGGAGAAACCAAAGTTTGCTGATTTTCAAAAAATCGCTGATTATTTTTTGGTCGGGAAGTGCACCATAGTGATTGTCACTAGGTAAATGGGAATTGATGCTTGAGCAGTGTGATTGGAAGAACTATTTAATCAGCTTTTTTCTTAACCAGTTAGGATGGATGCAGATCACATCACAGGATTCTGAAGAGGGCCCTCTGGACTCTTACCAAGTCAGGCCCAGCCCTACAAGGTCAAGTTTTGTAAATACTTGGTACCATGGAAACCCATTTTGGCTAATTGAGTTTTTTTAATTTTTATTCCCATTTTTTTAAAAATTGAAGTATAGTTGATTTACAGTGTTGTATTAGCTTCTGGTGTACAGCATAGTGATTCAGTTATACATATATCATTTTGGCTAATTTTTAAGAAAAGTATAGGAGCCAAGCGCTCTCTTATTGGTCCTAAGTGAACATACTACCTACTGCAGGCCTATTTCATACACACACACACACACACACACACACACGAGTTCTCAGTAGTTTGCTGAATCAGCCTCGTTCTCTGTCCCCTTAAGAACTGGAGCAATGGGAAAATAGATCTTTTGAACGTATTTGGTAATTACTAGTTAACGGTATATGTGTGTCTGCAGGTGTCCACCATCATTTGCTAGACCTGAAAACGCTCTGTGCTCTGAGTGGAAAAAAAAAAACAGAAAAATCCCCGTCTTCATGGTGCTTACATTTTACCAGGAGGAGGCAAAAAGTAAAAACTAAGCAGACTAGAGAACCGTGTAGAAGTTATAAGGTGACGGGTGTTTTGGAGAGTAGTCAGGCAGGGGAGGGGAGGGAGTGTGGAAGGCAGACAGGACGCCTCTGAGAAGGTGAGATCCTAGTAGAGCTTGAAGGCAGCGAACATCAGCCTTGGGAGAGGGGTGCAGAGGCAGCCCGAGCAGGAGGAGCAGGTGCACAGGCTCAGGGGTGGGGCCCTCTTGTAGTACCGGAGAAGCCTCTAGGGGGCAGTGTAGCAGAGGGGCCGGTGGGAGCAGAGAGGGTGGGAGTGACGCCGCATCCAGATGGAGGGGCCCTGTAACTGATGGTCTTTTAATCGCTCAATGTTGTACTTACACGAAGAGAAGAATCTTTTCCCCAAGTAGTGTACCTTTAAAAAATCGAGCAGTGACCTGTATCTGAGGGCTGCCAGTTACTCCTTCTGTCCTCTTGATTTGAGCTTCGTTTAAGTGTCAGCGGTGAGCCCCGCAAGCGTTTCCCCCTCCTGGCCCACCTGTGCCATCTAGTGGTGAACGCCTGCAATTACCAGGTTTTTTGACCATGAGATGGAAGAGGGAAAGGCTTGGGGAGCAGAGCCCATCTGAAACCACACGGGGAGATGAAGACATCCCCGGTGCGAATTGCTTCTTCATTGGCTATGTCAAGACTGCATCAGGGAAAATACAAAACAAAACAAAACAAAACAAAACCCTGAAAGCTATAGCAACAAATTTCATGAAATGCATTTCAAATTTCATCAGTGGAAACTGAAGAAAATTTGTGTTTGAGGGCGGGGAGGAATAAATTAGGGGCCGGGGATTAACAGACACGTTGCTCTATATAAAACAGATAAACAACAAGGACAGACTGTAGAGCATAGGGAACTATATTCAATAACCTGTAATAGCTTATAATGGAAAAGAATCTGAAAAGAAAAATAAAATATGTCTGTATCTGTATAACTGAATCACTTTGCTGTACACTTGAAACTTACATTATAAATCAACTACCCTTCAATAAAAAATATTTTTAAAAAAGAGTTTGAAAACATTAAAGTAAGAGTGAAGTGAAAGATTAACATGAAGCGTCAATGAGGACAACACTGAACAGAAGTTGGGCATATAGATTAAAAAGAATAATCAAGCATCATAGTAGAATTAGATTAGTTACTGTTATATCTTTATTAAAAATAGACTAATTTATACAAGACTCAACTATGTCATAAAGTAGGCATAATGTATTTTGTGAGTTTCAACATGTTATACTTTTCCTTTTCATATTCTGCAGTTGTTTTTGGTTGACATTTACAGAAACACGATTATCATCTATTACAGTGTCGTCCCATGTGGTAGCTATTAAAATTCAAATTTACACACAGGCCTGCAGCCCAGCAGGGACTTCCTCACCATGGCCTGCTCCCTGGGCTCTGCATCCGCCCTTCACGAAGCGGGCGACGGCGCAGTGGGTGAAGTAGCCAGTCTGCTAATTCTCTGGCCAGTGAGGGAGTGGCTGCTGCAGCTCTGAATTTTTTTCTCTGCTGTTTCTGTTCTTGCGATATAGGGTGAGAGAGTCCAGGACCTTATCCTCGCTGGAGTTGGACCATTTGTGGGAGATGGGTCTTATTTTCTATTTTATTATTTTCTGTTTTTGATTTATGATGGTTCCTCTGCAATTCATCACTGCTACTCCCGCGCCAGACTCAGTGGCACATTCAGCAATCTGGTCCCAGGATGGGGCTTTGCCAAACCTCAGCCCTCCAGCCCCTGTAACAGTCCAGCTATGCAGGCGGTGGGTAAGGGTGGGGGATGGAAGGGTCCAGAACAGCTCCCGAAGGGGGAAGGGTGCAGCACCCTGGCAAGGCTACTCCTCCCCACCCGGTCCTCTATTCCTACCCTTAGTTTCTCCTCTGGACCCACCATGTAACAAAAATAATATATATTTGGAATCTGAAAACAGCAACAACAACAACTCAATTCACCTCTCTCTACCTGTTTCCCCATTTGATAAATGGGGCTAATATCTCTACCTTATAAAGTTGTTGGGGAAAATTAAATGAGGCTATTCAAGGAAAACTGTTAATATTATTACTGTTATTAATAGCTTGGAAATTATCTAAGGAAAGCATTTAACGTAAGGCAAAAGTAAAGTGCGGGTGATTCTGCGAAGGACGCACGGAATGAGATGGAGAAAGAGTGGTCCGAGTGCCTGGTGGGGGTCCTGAGAGAAAACAGCTTTCTGAGACCCTCAGGAATGTGTTTTCAAGGAGAAGGGAGAAGTCAATGTGGAATGTGTCACAGGAAAGGTCCAGTGCGTGATGATCGAAGGGGACGCATCGGAGTTGACGTTAGAAGGTCATTGGTGGCGTGAGAAGGAGACATTTATGGAAACAGGACCGATGAAGGTTGGATCACCTGCTAAACCACCCACCATGGGTTGGAAACATGTGCCTTGGAGTTTTAATGAGAACCTAGATTAAATATATGTATCATCTCAGCGTGAGGGAAATTATCTTGAACAATTCAAGGGAACAAGGAGGCGATGCAGGAATCAGGATTCTAGAATCTGGTCGTGCTGACACCTCCACCTGCCTCATCACCTTAGACAAGCCCCTTCTTCTGGGACCCTCCTCTGTAAAGAGGAAGGAGGTGGCATAGGTGATCTTCAATGTCACTCTCCTTTCTAAATGCCCCACGAGTTTAAACCATCCGTCTTATCTCAGGTAATTATAAAGTAAATATTACTTCAAGATAGTAATGCCTCAAACTGCACTGTTTACCTGCTCACAATTGTAATGTATCGTAATGAGTTCATAAATTCCAAAATCGAATTAGCTTAGCATTGATTAAATCATCTATTGTCCCCCAAAGAGGGCAGTTCTCCCCAGATAGCACACTCACAGATGTATTAGGTACTTACTATTTTTAGGTCCTTATTTATTTACTAAGTATTTATATAACCATGTATTCATTCACTTACTCATTCAACTTTGAACATCTTCGGTGTGCAAACCACACCATTAAGTGAAAGATGCAGAGATAAGAGGACCCAAGATCTCAGTCAAGTTGTGAAGACAAATATCTGAACATATCTGCATGGCAGTGCCGTGTGGGTGTGTCTGGAGGAGGGACCGGTGTGTTCTTTCTGGGAGCAAGATGTCAGCTTTCTTACTACACAGACAGACCTGGGAGAAGGTATGGCTCAGTGGTAGCGTGCCTGCTTAGCATGCATGAGGTCCTGGGTTCGATCCCCAGTACCTCCATTAAAAGACCTCATTACCTTCCCTCTCCGAAAAAAAAAAAAAAAAAAAAGAAGAATCCTATATAAATAGATGTTATTCTTTCACAAATTCCTTGGATTTTCATTAAGACATTTCTAGAATGCATCTGCTTTTCTTGAAATTCCCTTTAACTCTCTTGCCTCAATGATAAAATTGAGCTTTCAAAGTAAATAAGGCCAAAAGATAAAAGCTGTTTATTTGTATATGCTGTAGGATGACTGACATCATTGCTTTTATAGGAAGAAAGAAATAAAAAAGTTGTACATCTTTGCCCTTTATGTTTATTTACTCTTGGCACCTACAGTTAATAATTCTAAGATGGCTTTCCATTTACTAGAAATCATTTTATTGTATCACATCCCAAAACCTTATGAATGTTGAGGAATGGCAGAAAGATTTTTTATATGTCTGCTTGAATATAATGTTCAATTTATAGGCAAATCCAAATGACTTTTTCTAAAAGCCTATGCAGTAAGCACTTTCAAAAGAAAATACATCTCTGTGAAGGTTTTGTAGATAATGAAGTGAAAGCTAGTGGTTTTTTGTTGATGAAGACATCTCTGACATTTCAGTTAACCATCCAATTTAAGGAAAATGAAAGCTCTTTATATTTTGGGGATTGTATATTGCCAATATTCAAAAAATAAACACCATTGGCATTCAAGTCCCTCTGTTTTAAATTGCAGCACCTTATGAAATCTGCCCAGAGGATTATCTGATGTCGATGGTGTGGAAGAGGACTCCAGCCGGCGACTTGGCCTTCAATCAGTGCCCACTGAATGCCACAGGTAAAGCAGGGTGACCCCCGACCCAAACGATGACCGCCGCCCAACAGCAGGATGCTGTGTTCCTGGGCCGCGTTTTGCCCCATATCCACAAATAAATCTGCCCAGTACGCAGTTAATAAAGCAGTTTTGGTAAAGGGCTTTCTAAGTGGAGGCAACAAAGCGACCTAGAAAATATTGCTGTTGGAGTTGGTTTCTCGACGTGACCCGTATGCATTATATAAATCAACCAAGTACCAGTTCCACCTGCATGTTTGTTTAGAGCACGGAAGTGTACACACCCAGTTTTTCAGCCCGCCTCCCGGTTCTGTGTCGCCTCCCAGCCTCCCTGTCCTAAAGCTCTCCCTGTTCTCTGTGACTCGCAGGCACCGCTAGCAGACGCTGCTCGCTCAGTCTTCATGGAGTGGCCTTCTGGGAACAGCCCAGCTTTGCAAGATGCATATCCAATGAGTACAGACACTTGCAGCATTCAGTAGGTGCAAAGCCAGCTTTAATACTTGCTCAGTTTCTTGTTTGCTCATGATCGCTGTCCTAGAATTGAATCTTCTGCTGTAATGTCAACTCCGTAAACTCTGAAAATAGGCCGGGAGGAAAGTTAATGCTTATAAGTCAGCGCTGAATTGTTTTGTTCCCAGGGTTTGGGTTTTTAGGGGTCCTGCTATTTAAATGAAAGAATTTCTTGTCTAGCGGGAGAAGGCCTGAATCGAATCCATCATTCAGGTTTATCTGTAAGAGTTAAACAGTATATCATGATTGACACAAACCTGTGTTACATATTATGTAAAACTTACTTCAAAAATACCCTGCTTTTTTAAATTAAATTCTAAAAGTAGTTGCGAAATGAGAATGCTGTGTCACTTAGGTATCAAATTTCTCACTGCATTTTGACAATGACACACACACAAAAATGACAGTGTTACTGTCCCAGAGAAAATGAGTTACTCAAGAAAGATTACATGGGGCACGTTTCCAAAAATAGCCCCCTTTCTCCCACACATCCTTGTGTTATTCATGCTGGATGGATATTTTGAGCACCGGTAAATGCCACGTGGTACTTTACGAGTGCAAGTCACTGTCATTTTTGAAGACTGTTGTCATTCACCCTGACAGTCGAGAGAGCTCCCTTCCTGAACAAACACTGCAGGGCTTAGAACAAAATACGAAGCAGGAGCCACTGGAGAGCCCACCATTGGCAGGGATGCTGTTTCGATTAGAGCCTTGAAGTTTTGTTGTGTTTATAATTTCTTTTTATTTTCTTACTGCTGCTCACAAATAAGTGTAATTCTTAAAAAAAAAAAAAACCTGGAGAAACTTCTTGCTTGGGGATGGAGAAGTAGCTTGTGCAGTAACAACTCTTAATAATGAGGGAAAAGTATCCAATTATCAGAGAAACAAAAAAGCACAATTTGAAAAGATCTGAGAGCCAAATGCTGTCTAATACGTTTACTTACCAAATCGATAATTGAATTGATGATCACTTGGCTACAAAGAGCTTTATTTCTCTCATTGTGTACATACACATACATATATATTCACATACATTATATATACATCCATGTTATTGAATATATATGTATACACTTAAATACTGATTACACACAAATGCATATATTTAACGATAGATATTTATGTCCATATCAGTCATGGGTGATATTTGGCTTTGCTTGAGTTTTATTTCTATCAAAATTAAAATATTTCAGAATTCGGTATAACCAAAGACTTTATTTTATGAATTTCATTTGTAATAAATTCCATTTCCCCCTAATTTTAGAGGTTGGACTTTGTTTACTTAATCTTGATAATATCCATACTTAGTTCTTTTCTGTTCATGATGACAAGTGAGACCAAATTGCATGGATTAAGTAAAGCATGAGTCAGCTCTTACAGATTTGTTAAGAATGAATACTATCAGTTGTTTTCAGAAAATGTTTTCCTTCATAAACTCAGTGTTTTGTACAATAATATTTAAATGAGTTTGCTTGCTGTGAGAGCAGGCCATCGGATAATAGAGAGAAACAGAAACTCTCTGTGAAACAGGAGAGATGGTCTGGAATCGGGACTGTCACAGGAACTGTGCGGGCAGCGGCTGGATGGCCGGGGTGCCTGCTGGTGCCCAGGTTCCCCGGGGAGTACGTGCAGCCCCAGGGCACTCCGCGCCCACAGGGCGCCAGGCACTCGGCGGGCATGTTTTTAATTAGCCCCAGTCCTCAGCACACCTTGCAAGTGGGTCTCAGGTTGCATGGAAAGAAATGGACCCTCCGCGGAGGAGCAGTCCAGTTCAGTGAGACAAGAATGAAAGTCGCACCCCAGGTACAATTGTTCCAAAGTGTACCCTCTTTTCTGAAAGTCATACTACCTCCTGATTTTTTTTTTTTTTTCTGATTGGAAATCCTCTGCCTTGGATTCTGGTGCAGGGGACGTTGCTTTCTGGTTGTGTGTCCTGTTTAAAAGCCATGTGATCTCACTCAAGTCTTGCCTTGCTGTTTGCAAAATGAAACTGGTAGTGTCATCTTAGCATCTCTGGAGGTTTGGGAAGAGTAGATGAGATGCTCTAAGTGAGATGCTTGCAAAGCAAAAGTTATGTAACTATGAGATACTGATATCTACATGGATAGAAAATGGGTTAGTTTAAAAATTATCTCAATGAGAGTAAAAATTTAGAATTCAATGTATTGTTGACCTGAACTGTGCATGTGGAAAAATACAGATAAATACAGATGAATGGATAGGTAAGTAGGGAGGCAGGTAACTGATTGAATGGAGAGATGGATGGATGGATGGATGGATGGATGGATAGGATTGACATTACATGTACTTTTGCACATGAATTCTTTCTACATGCACATACAGAAATATACACGCACTTGACCTGCATACATGCACACGTACACGCATGCACACACACACACATCTAGGGTTGCCTGGGGGCCACGATCTTCTTTACAAGTTCAGGGAAGTATAGGACCAATGTATGGGTGCTTATCCAGTACATCAAGCTCATCATGTATACTCTGAACAGTCACCTGGAGGTGGAAATTAAGTCACCTTCCTTGCACACTCTCACTCTCGTGAGTCCCACGCCTTGCTGTGTGGCAAAGCTAGCTGGTCCTTGGATTCAGAACAGTTCTGACTCCTGTAAATTCTTAAATCACTATGAAGATTCTACATATGCTCCTCTAGGAAAATTTATCTTTTCACAATTTAATGTTCTCTTTTCCTTGGGAGATTTCACTAATTGACTCTATATTCATTAAGCTCATTAAATGTTCCTTGTCTCCCACTGCAGAGAATTACTTAGGGAGATCTGTGTTTTCAGACTCTTCACGTATAGAATATAGGCGATGTTCTGTACAAACACACATAGATTGCACAATTTTATACACCTCTTTTATAAAATGACATGAAAAGTAAGTTGGAAATGACATTTTATCATCAACAAACATGAGTTGACTGTGTTCTATGATCTCTCATAGTTATAAACTAATGGAGGTAGGCAAAAAGGAGTTGTTAAGCAATTTAATACATAAAATTACTAATCTGTGCTATTGAACATTCATTGAACTCTTTGAGGAAAGAAACCATTCCTTTTAATCTTCATTTCTCTGGTGCCCAACACAATGCTCAGCATACTCTAGGTGTTCCAGAGATGCTTGCGTAAAAAATGACTCTGTCACTTTTCTTATCAGGAGGGGGATACTGGCAGCGATGCCAGACTTAATGTTCACGAGTTTTCATCACGTGAACTTAATAAATATTATCCCTCATGTGCAATTTTCCTAGCCCCCAAACATCTCGGAAGGTGGAGTGGCTGACGACGTTACATTATGAAATAATTTGGCCCTTGCAGAAGAATTTCAATAAGCTAAAAATCATGACGTTTGTTGGGCAACTTTGTAAGATAGAAAATTAAGTGCTGTTTATAAAAAAGAAAAGTCACCAAGAAATGCACACAATTAAAAGAAAACTATAGTGGGCTTCTTGGAAATTTCATGGTTTCTCCATACGCCAATATGTCATTTCATATTCTGGGATATTTTTTGAATTTTATATCAAGCAAGGTGGAAATAATTTCAGAACTTACTGAGAAGTAGACACAGAAGTCAGGCAAATTAAGAACACTATCTTTCACTTATAAAGCTATTTGGAGAAAAGGGGTGACTGTTAGGGGTCAGGTGAGTCAGTCTTATCTTGAATTAAAGAAACAGATCCATCTTGTCTTCAGAGCACCTGGATGGTCCCAGCATGCCTCTCCCTCATTCATTCCCTCCCGCTCTCTTTTATTCACACACAGATGCGGACCTACACACACACAGACCTGAAGTGACAGACAACACTAGCAGAAGGCATCCCCTCTGCAGGTAGTTCTAGAGCAAAAGGAGTTGACTCAAGCATACTTGGCTTTACCTAAATTCATCAGACAGGAAAGTCAGTCCTCCTTCCCTGGACAGGAGTGAGTGATGGGGGACTGAGAAAGACCAAAGGTACTCCTCTTAGAGAAGACCCTCCACCTGGAAATACAAAGAATTGGTGTAAAGGTTTCCTTTTAAGTCATGGTTTCTTAAAACCTCAGTTTCTATCTTTTCAAGCCTTCATTTGACAATGAATAAATACAGACTTTGGAGCACTGGTCTGTGTGGTTGGGGAAAGGTGACTTTGTGGGAAGGATGTCAAAGAGCCTGCATCCTGGTTGAAGGACGTTGCTCCTCCTGGTTTCCTCTACTTTTCTGAGTGGTTTATTAGGAGAGAGAGAGAAGGATAGAGATGGGTGGGGTGAGGAGTTAGAGGAAGGGAGAGAGAGCCAGAGAGAGGCTGACATGGAGAAGGGTTGGCTGGTTGTGGCAGAACCCAGCAGGAAGGGCAGGTGAGAGTCAGGGGACTGGAGATACTCAAAACCAGTGGCCAGTGTCCAGTTTACGTGTCACTCAGTTTATTACAGACAATAAGCACACAACACAGGTTTGTCAAAGTTGTGAAAATAGCAGAGAAGGTAACAAACCACTACGGGCAAAGCTTGGCAAGAGGGGTAGCGGTCTCTGCTCTGGCAACATGTTTTGGACGTGTGTGAGTGGGGAGTCACCATCTGCTCCGACTGGAACGGGTCTCAGCATTTTGGAGAGGGTCCTCCAGATAACAGCCTTCAGATCACTCAGCTTCCTGGCTTCTTTGTAAGGAGCAATGGTTACATCAGAGGAGGGGTCTTGACTTTACTGGTCGCTTCCTCTGTTCCAGTGACGTCCATCACCCATCAAACTTCTTATCTAAAGTAACGCTCTTAGTTTATCACTCAAAGACACTCACAGTCCTACAGAGGACGTTTGAGAACAACTAACGAGGAAGTTCACACTGGCCTCTGTGACACATTTTGAGCTGCTCAACATGTCTTAACGTAGCTTAAACTCTGTAAGTTTCATGCAAGTTGAGTAGGAATTGTAACCCCAAAATCGTAGGAATTGTAACCCAGAGGAAGTCATGTCATAATATTGCTTTCTGTTTTCCCATATTCCCTGCCTTCTTTCCAGGGGAATTTTGCTTCATTGTAACAAAACTTCTCACATATCACACATTTTTGGCCACCACCTCAATGCACAAATGCCCAGCCCATCACCAAAAGAGGGCAATACTTTGGATTATTGCAGCTTATTTAGGGGAAAAAAAGAAAACAATAACCACCATCGTTTTGTTGACAGCAAATCCATATTGAGCCAAAAAAGTAGATTAGTTCTATTGTTTTTTTCATGAGTGATTGTGAAACAAAGAACTCAGGACTATGGACCAGTCAACCAGGGAAACTAGCAGGTGATTTTAATTTTTGAATGTTCAGCAAGTAAGTAAAGGTGAGTGAGCTTGAGAGAGCAAGAGATATTTGTTCTGCCATTTTTTTTTTTTTTGCAGTATAATGTAGCTGGGACAAGGTGAGTGATGGGGAAATCGAGGAGAAGCTAGATCAGTAGCTTTTGTTTTGTTTTGTTTTGTTTTGTTTGTTTTAATTCTGGCTGAACATTATACCCATGTAAGAGCTCTTAAAAAATACCAATGGAAAGTTCAACCAAGGCCAGTTAAGTACAGTTGTCACCAGCCCTTAATGCACGTTCGATGGATGTGAACTATTATCATTACTAATCACAATATTAATTTGACATTCATGTACATGCGTTTCTACTTACATGGCGTCCTCATGAAACAATGTGGACATCCTCGTTTTAAGTACTCAAGACATAGCACGTGACTGTCTTTTTATCCTTGTTGCCAAATTTTAGGTTCCGCAGAGTCCTTTCTCCCAGAGCTCAAATAATCGTTGCAAAATCCAAAAATGCCAAGGGAAAGCTGAAGAACATTATTTCCTTTAAGATGGACGGAAGCCTCTTAATTTTATTTTGGACTGCATGTTAAAAATTTGGCATCTGAGTTCTACTGTATGATTCTAAAGTTTTTAGCATGTGGCCCTGAATAAAATTATGAGTTTCCTAAGTGTTCAGTAAATGATAATAGTTCACAGTTTTTAAATGCTACCTTCCCTGAAGGAGCTGATTGAAAAAAAAAAATTGGAAGGAAGGTGTTAATTGAATTGTAATATTCTAAGCAATTTATATGCCAAAGTTTACAGCATATTTCAAGGACAAGATAGAGAATATTTTAGACTTTATATTCCGTATGGTCCCTGTTCTAACTATTCAACTCTGCTGTTAGAGCACAGGAGCAACCATGGACAGTTAGTAAACATCACTGTGTTCCAGTAAAACCTTTACCAAAACAGGCAATGGGCTGGATTTGGCCCGTAAGCTGTAATTCGCTAGCTCCTGGTCTATAATATACATTTTATGTGTAAGTTTGATTTTTCTTTTTTAAGATTTTAACTCTATTAGAATTTTCCATCAGAGAATGGACAAATTCTATTAGAATTTTCCATCAGAGAATGGACAAATTCTATTTTCTTCTTTTCTTCTCTGTGTTCTTTAATGTTTTAACCAGTCATTTTAAATTTCTTATCAGTGAAATCTAATATTTGGAAAATCTGTGAAGGGGCTTGTTTTGTTTTCTTGCATCAGTCACAGGAGCAGGCATGTCTAGTAATTTTTGATTAACTCTCAGGCATTGTGTAAAACAAATGTAGCATTTTAGATAATGTTAATTTTCATCCAAAAGCATTCCCTCTTTCCTTGGTTATTCAAATATAAATGAAGAGCTGAAACTTTAATGCAGCTGAGGATTGATCTGGGTCAGGATGTTTTGCAGTTTTTGTAAGACTACATCCATGTAGTCTCTCCTTCTCCACTGTGTGTCTTATATGCTTTAGATAGAGAGCTTATGTGTGTCCATCCCATTAGCCCTGAGAAACTGTAGAAGATTCAGATCTGCCTTTCAAAGGGTCCAAGCTTTCTGCCCAAGCAACTTCAGATGCATCAGATCTCTTGAGGAGGAGACAGCTGGTTGCTTAAAGCTGGAATCCTCCCTCAGCAGGCATTTATTTCTAAATATCTACTTACAGGGATGGAGAAAATTGTGCCCTGCTTTTCAAAAGGGTTTATCCTAACTCTTCACTTCCTACACATTTCAAAAATTCAGCAAATATCTCAAGGAGAAAAATCTGAGTAAGATTTTTAGGGATCCTACAATTTCCATTATATTTCTCCAGCCCTAGGCAACCAAACCTAATAATAATAATAATAATAATAATAACAACAACAACAACAACAATAACAACAATAATAATAATAACATTAGTTTCGCTTTCTACCCTAGAGGTCCTCTGCCTGGGCCATGCCTGCCCCTCACTTCTTGCCAAAACTTTACAAGCATTCCTAAGGTGAGGGGGAATCCAACTGGCTGAAATTGTTGTTCTACCTCAGAAAGTATCTCCTTTTCCTGGAATTTTAATTCATCTCATCCAGAGCTTTCTGATGCTTTAAAGAGTATGATTTTTGTAATTTATATGGTTTTCTTTCTTGTCTTTCTAAGGCAAGCACATTAGCCTTACCGGAATTGCTATATTCTACCAAACTAATACATTTTAATTAAAAAAAAATCTTTAGTCATGTATGATAGTGTTTTCTAAGGAATTTTAAAGGAGTCTATTACATAGATGTATAATGAAATACTTCTAAAATTATACCTTATTTCCTCATTTTGAAAAACTCACAACATATTATGATTGTATCTACAAAGGCCTGGGAGATTTTTAAGTTTATCCCTGATTATGGATTTAGTGTGACTTGGTGAAGAAATGTTAGTTCTGGCCATTGAATCCGCTGACTTGAAACTTATTCATAGGGTGACTTAATGGAATACACTTGTACAGAGAATTATATTTAGGCTAATGCCAAAGGAAGACTATTATAAAGGAAAATGTACTGTATTATTCAGTCATTCACCCATTCATCCAACTACCCATTAGGTTATTCTGCGCATATCCACTGAACTTTAACTAGGTGCAACACAGTGTGAGGATTGGGGGATGCAACAAAACAAATACACAATAAAGTAGGCAGGAAAAGGCATAAAATAATTCCAAACTCTGATATGTTGGAGGAACTTAACAAAGTTCCAACACAGGGAATAAAGTTTGGGGACCACTTTACATAAGGAAGTCACTGAGGTATCTACGAGGAAATAACTTCATAACTGTGATCTGAAAGATAAAATAGATCTAGACGTGCAAAGAGTGAGGTGAATGAGATTGTCAGGGAACAAGAGCACATTTTACCAGGGAGAACAGCATATGGAAAAACCTTGAGATAAGGAAGTGAAACTTGATTCAGTGTCCAGAGATGGTGAGCAAGGAGAGAGTGTCATGACATGAGTTTGGAGAACTAGGTAAAGAAGAAATTACTCTGTGCTTCAAAGACCTCTGCTAAGAGTTTGGATTTTATTCTAAGGGCAGTGGGAAGCCATTGACAGTAATGAGTGATGTGATGCAGTATAATTAAAGAGAGTCATAAGACTGTTCTATGGAGACCAGGCTGTAGGGAAGGGACACAGAGCTGTGAAGTTTGCTGCAGAATTCAGAGGAGTCTCTCCTCTGAATGATGGTGCCCTTTATTGAGGTTGAGTGAGTACATGCAGCTGGTGGTGACGTCATTTTCTGCAGTGAGGAAGGCAGGATGCTGAAGATTACCCTGAGGCAGGTGGGCTTTGGGGTTGCCAAAGGTTGTATGGTACAGAAGTCTGAAATAAAGAACTTAGAGTAGAGCTAGCCAGGGTCGATATGACTACTCTTCAGCAAAGTCAAGCTCCTTGGATGCAGATGCAGAGAGCGCATCTGGTGGAGCCAAAATGTTTCCTAAAGACCAGAAGTAGAAGGAGCTTGTTAGAAATAAAGAATCTCAGACCCTGTCCCAGACCTACTTCCTCAGAGTCTGCACTCCAGAAAGTTCCCTTTGTGATTTATATGCACACAAACTTTAAGAAGCACTGTGGTAGGTTTTATCTAGGGTTGAAGTTCTGGTGGATGAATACAAAGAAGTTAAATGAGTGCCGGCAAGCTCCACACCATCACAAGACATACAATGTCAAGCAATACCTAGTTTTCCTCTCCTGGGCATGCAAGAGGATTGTGTTTCTTCACCCCTTGATGTTAGATGTAAAAAGTTGGTTGTGTATGGAAGTGACCTTTGTTCTGTCAGGCCTTGAGACTGCACTTGCCAGGGCAAAACTCTTCATCCTCTATCATCTCTATACCCTAAGGGACTAGGATGAACAGAGCCTCCCTGATAACCTGGGTTACATACGGCGTGTGAGTGAGAAATACATTTTTTTGTTTTCAGGGGCTGAGATTTTGGAGCATTTTGTTATCACAGCATAACCTATCCCATTCTGACTGAGGCAGTATCTCTTGAACTAGGAAATTCAAGGAACAGAAGCAGAATTGAAAAACCCTTTGAGATGGGGGTTACTTAATGCTCTATCTCCCCTTGAACAGGTTCCTGAAAGTTTGGGTCCCCATCTGTGTGCACTAGGCTGCTCTGAGCTCATGCACATGCTCTAGTGCTGTCCCCTGGCTCAGAATATTGATAATAATTCTAGATGTGTTTAGTGTTAAGGGGAGAAATCCCACCTGCCTATGGCCTTTGCTTGGGAATTGTACTTTTGATGTTCGACTAGAAATTAAAGCTTTTTTGAGGTTTTTACTGGGTAGGTAAGTTGACTGTGCTCTCATCCTTACTTTGGAAACATCCAGGCTTTATGGGGAAATATACACAGTGTATATTTATCTCTGTTTTCTTCATGGACTCATATTCTCATAACAATACCTCGCAGTCCTCAAATTCATGGCATCCTATAACTCACTCCAGGAACTCGTAGGGCAAGAACTCAGGGTATTCTATGCCCCTGTGGCCAAATGCTGTTCATCCTGGGTTCTGGGCTATACATTCATGCAGGGGAATGTTTAACTAAATCAATGAATCACATTGTCCCTAGACAAGAATTGTCTTTTCATATTTGAACTTCTAGCCCTAAGATGAATACATGTTTTTTATATTAAATATAGGAGGGGGGAACAAGTATTCATGTATTAGAATAAAAGATACACTTTCTTTTTCATACAGGATGATTATTGTCTTTCCTGAAGACACCAGATAGATCTGTGAATAATTTAATACCATCATTTAGTGAGTGACTTTGGTCTGAGTAAATGACAGTTATGAACTGAAGCAAAAGATGTATATTTAGATTATTGCTTTATGAAAAGAAGTTTCTGGTATAATTATCTTTTAATTGAAGCCACTTAGCACTGTGAGAACCTTTAATATACCTTACAGATGGACTGTAAGAGTTGACGCTGAAAATAATATATAAATATTTGATGTTTAAAGTGTGTCATTTGCACGGAGCGACTATGATAAGTCTTCTTTTAAGATTCACACAATAGAGGCAGCTGTGGCTGGCAGTGGGAGGCATACGATGAAAAGAATAAGGTTATTTCAGAAACACACCTACTCTTTACACCATGACCCTCACCACATCTCTCTATATAAAGAGCAAGGAGGCTTAATCCAGAACCATAAAAAGCAACTCTTTTTAGACTTCAGGGATTTCTTTTTTTCTTTCACTGTTGATCTTGTCAACAGTATTAAATGTGAATGACACAGAAACTTTTAAGACTTGTCCTTTGGAGCAAAAATGCTCACAGAGTACTGCAATGTGAGCAGACAAAATCACTGATAATTGTAATTTTAAAGGAAATATTAAAATTACAAACCTTTCTGAGCTACTTCAGTGACCAAATTAAGATAGAAATTTTTTAAAATGCAGCCTAAATGTTATAGAATCCTTGATGTATCCATGGAAGCTTTTTGTCTACACTTGAATAAAACTACCCACAGAAACGTTTACAGATGTTGGCAAATAGCTTTAGGAACCTTTCCACATTGCTTTCAAAAATAACCATCACAACTCAGGGCATTGATAGCCAGCCCCTCAGCAGCCTGGACAGTTGTTCTTCAAGTTGTCTGCTTCTTATACTCTTTCTTCACATGATAAAAGATGTAATGTCTCTTGAAAACAGCCATAGTTGAGAATGATTTCTAAATATTGAAGCATTCTGACAATGTCTAGCAAAAGCACTCTATAAAACCTGAATTAAGCATGCAGTGGTCAAGAGCATGGACTCTGGCTTCTAACTGCCTGGGCTCAAATGTTGGTACAATTTGGGAGCTATGCAATCCTGAGGAATACATGTCACCACACTGGGCCTCTATTTCTTCACTGTAAGGTGTAGGTGATGATAGCACCTCCAACGGTTGTTTTAAAACTCAGATAACTTGTGTAGAACACTTAGTTCCATGCTTACCATAAAATCAACACTTAATAATGCTCTACTTTTCTAATGGTTATTATTTTCTCAAAGGTAGCAATTACATAACTATAACTGTAGAAATTTAAAACTTCTGAAATCATTTGCCTGTTTTTATTAAGTGGATATCATAATTTGAAGGCAATTCTGCCAGAAAATGTAGACACACTCTAATTCTTACGTATTTCTTTGTTTTGAATACTCATAGACAGCTCTGTTTTTACCTTGTCAACTTTTGAGGATGACAGTCACAGAAGAAAAAAGAAAACCCTTCTGTAGTTTCAGTTTAAGTTAACAAGCACTTTGAGCAGATACCTTTGTGTGTCAGACAATATGCTCAAAATTACAGGGGGAACAAATTGAAAAAGAAACGACAGGCCCTTTAGGAGTTTGTGGTCTAACAGAATGGATAAGATAAGGACACAAACACTATAATAATATAAGATAGAGCAAGATTACTTCCATGAGGTTTGAAAGTAGAGATGGTATCTCGATTGCCGTTATCTGAAAAGAATTCAGGAAGGAGAAAGGAAAGATAATTTAACAAAAGGATTTGGGGAAAGCATTTTAAGTTATAGAAGCGAATAAGTCAGGAAGTAACAGCAGGATCCCTCCCTGGCCTTTCTTTGGGAAGCAGTGAGCAATTCATTCTGGTTGGTATCAGGCACCTGCAGCAGTAATGGAACAGTGGGACGGACCAAGCTGATACTTCTGAGCTGAGCACACTGAAGTTCTAAATAAATTACGGCAAGAATATATTTTCAAACAGTGTGTGATGGCTGAGCTCAGAAGAAAGACAGAGAATTACTTAGATACCAGGAATGAAGGGGAAAATTAACACTGAAAGCCAGAGCAACAGGGGAAAGCTGATGGTTGAGCTATGCAGAGTTTGGGGAGAAAAATGAAAGAAATCACCTTATGGAAACTGAAACTCCTGGTCTAAATCGTAAATAGAAGTTAACGTGCAAAGTAGCATAAAATGATCCGGCTTCACTGAACTGCCTGAGGCCCTTGCCCTCAGAGAACACACTCTAATAGCTCTTCCACAAACCAGCCAAAGGATGAACACACCTTACTGAATATGAGTTGACAGTAATTTCAAATATCATGAGGGAGAATTAGCAAGTTCAAGAATGAGGGGAATTAGCAATGCAAGGAGTAGAAATAATAGAAAATATGAAAGAAACTATAACATATTTGTTTAAAATAATTTGAGAGATGAAAGAAAGAACAGAAAGCACAGTTAAGAACTGGAAGAATGTGAAAAAGATGAGCTAGAACTTCTATAAATGGAAAATATTGTAATTGAAATTAATGAACAAAGTAGCCAGTTAGACACAATTGAAGAAAGAATTAGTGATCCAGAAGTTAGGTGTGGAAAACGACCACTCAGGAGCCAAAATAGATAAAGAAATGAAAAACATAAAAGAGAACTTAGAAAATGAAGAGTTAAATGAGAAAGTTTAGTAGAAATTTATATAACATAATAGAAATATATTCTAGAAAGAGCCCACAAAGAGACTGCAAGAGAGGCACCATTCTATGA
This sequence comes from Vicugna pacos, assembly GCF_048564905.1. NCBI lineage: Eukaryota > Metazoa > Chordata > Mammalia > Artiodactyla > Camelidae > Vicugna > Vicugna pacos. The sequence continues at coordinate 4,375,399 of NC_132994.1, read as the reverse complement.
GCTCGTGCTTAAGAATTTTCCAAAGTGGAAGACAGATAATATATTCAGATTGAAAAAGTCCTGAATAAATAAAAGCAAATCCACATAGACTTAATCTGCATTGTACAAAAACATGAAGGAAAATACTGAAATCTACCACAAAGAAAAGACTGGTAATCTACAAAAAAGCAACTGTTTAACTTGCAACAACAGAAGCACCAAATTCCATTATGAAAATGCTAAGGGGAGAATAAAAACATCCCCATCTAAAAGATCCATTGAAAGTGAACATAACTTAAAAAAAAAAAAAGTGACTGCAAGATTGAGTTACCATTCGCAGAACCTTACTAAAACAAAAACAATTGCTAAAAGATTAGAAAACAGGAAAATATGCTCTGAAAGATGAGAACTTAAGAAGCAGTGGTGAGAAGCAATAGTGAATAGATTGGATTAAAATGATTGTACTTTAAAAAGTCAATAAGAATGATAGTAAAGATTTACCTAAGGAATTCAAAAGCAAAGCGGATTGAATTGTAATGTAGCTTAAAGATGGAAGAGTAAGACTGAAATAATCCCCAACTGAATAGAAATAATGGGAGAAAAGGGTTGATGAAATGAGATAGTGAGATAAAATGTTTGAATTGCAGGTTAGGATGGCCTTGGAAGTCAAAAAATGGAGGATGTATTTGATCTAATGTGAAAATGGAAGGATTTTGTGGTCTTTTTCTTTTTATAGTAGAGAAGTGACATCTTCATACATGTGAAAGGTAGCGTAGTTTTAGGATGGGGAAAGACTCAGTAAAACCAGTTAGAAGACCACTGCAAAGTGTGTGAAGATAGGGACTGATGACCTGTAACAGGATTCATCGTTTTGGTTTTTTTTCAATTGAAATATAGTCAGTTTACAATGTGTCAATTTCTAATGTACAGCATAATGTTTCAGTCACACATATACATACATATATTCGTTTTCATATTCTTTTTGCTATAGGTCACTACAAGATGTTGAACATAGTTCCCTGTACTGTACAGAAGAAACCTGTTGTTTATCTATTTTCTATATAGTAGTTAGTATCTGTGAATGTCAAACTTTCAGTTTTTCCCTTCCCACCCCTTCTCCCCAACCTTGTAACCGTAAGTTTGTTTTCTATGTCTGTGAGTCTGTTTCAGTTTTGTAGACAAGTTCATTAGTGTCCTCTATCAAGATCCATCTTACCCACAGGTAAAAAGATGGATCTGAGACACATTTCATGGCTAGTATTTAGAGGAATTGGAAATTGAAGATGGAAAGATAAGAAGGGGAAATGGTCACTGAGTGTCCACTTTTAATCTCTCTCTTTGTATTACCCCATCACAGCCACATTCTGATATTTGTTCTTTTTTTAATAGACAAATCAAATGATCCTAGGAAAGAGACAATTTTTCCAGTGGTCCTAAGTAAGAAGGGGTAGAACCACAATTTAAATCCAGATTTTATGACTCCAGCTGCTCCTTAAACTTAATATGCTCATAAGATTTCAAAAGAGAACTCCTAGGAGGTAATCGTTGAATTTAATTTACAACTTAAAGAGTTGTGAGGCTCAAATCTGATTTCATACTTCTGATTTTGATTTTGAAGAGAAACAAAGACTAGCTGAAAGGAAATTTCAAGATGAAGAGTTGGTACTTAAATCAGATATCCAATATCAGTCCATATTTTTGAGAGAGAGAGAGACAGATTGGAGAAGATGAAGATTGAGGAGTGGATGGGATTCAAAGTCATAGACATAGCCATGGAGTTCAATCATCATGATAAAAACAGAGGATACAAGTGAGGGAGAGTCTGAAATAGGGAAAGGTGAGGTGAGCAAACTCAATCTGAACTCTAGGTTTTCAATATCCCATAAAGAGGAAAACAGTCCAGCAGATAACCAGGGATTGGTCATTCTAGGAAAAGGTAGCGAAGGGGTGGGCACAAGATGGGAGGGAGCCGTTCCCAGTGCACTGGTGTTGCAGCAGGAAGATCAAGAGACTGGAATTGTTCTCCACCTCAATCTGTTCTGGGTGGAAATCTGTCTTATCCGAACACCCTTTATGCCCTTTATAAATGCCACCAATAGCCTACGCTGGTGTACAAATGTTACAAGGTATTTGTTCCGGGTGCCTTCTGCTGACAATGCCAGGAAGGATGCTATTAGTGCCAATTGTGAGAGCTGGTGGTGCGATCTGGACATCTGCTTCCAAAGAGCTGGACCAAGAGCAAGTTATTCCACATAAGCCCGCCAAGCAGCTGTCAGATGGCAGGGATGGTCATTTACTAGCGACTGGGCCACATTTGATGCTGACCCAGTTGTGAAAGACTTCCTTTCCTATCTCTGATGAGCAGAGCCATTCAAGGTCTTTTGCAGTATTTTTATTGCAAACAGAAAAACATGTCTACATGTCTTACTCCTCAAGATTCAAGTCGGTGTTGCGATGTTTTTGTTTGAAAGGAAGGGTGTATGACGTGTGAGTTAGACCCTCACGGGCACAGGTAGGAGTTGCTGAAATAATAGATTTGGAGCTGATCTGAGCAGTCAGACGATGTTGACCCTGCCAACCGTCGCTGAATGTCACTCCTAATGGAGAACCTTCTCAGCGCCTCTCAATGTGAACGCTGGATTCTATGACATTTTTAGAGTAGATCTTATTAATTTCATTCCTCTTCGACAATCTTTACTCCACCTACTACATCAGATGCTTTTGAGCCCAGGAGCTGCACTGTCTCTGCAAGTCGGGTATTTTAATTACCTCATCCTATTTAAAACTGATGTTTTGTCTGGACTATGTTGAGGGGCAGCTTATGACAGCTTCCTGGTGTGCCCGCTTTAATTCGGTGTGCTTCCAAGAGCACAGAGGGACTCATTAACTCATCTGTCCAATATATTGAGTAAGTCCTCTAGGTACTGGGAATATAATAGTAAACAAAATACACAAAAATCTCTTCCTTCACAAGGCTTCTATTCTAATGGGGGAGACAGACAAAAAAAAAAAAAAAGAAGAATCAGACCAAAAATAGATGCACAGTGGCAGGTAAGTCTGATTTTTTAAACAGGAAAGATAAATAAGTAAATACATAAATACATAGAAGGGTAAGAACGTTGAGAATGACAGGGACACCACTTTCAATAGGCAGCCAGGTAAGACCTCTCTGAGGAGATGACCAAAAAAGCCTGTGGATCTCTGTGAGAAGACTGTTCCAGGCAAAAGGAAAAGCAAGTGCAAAGGCCCTGAGACAGGCATGTACTTAACTTCTTTGAGGAAGATCAAAAAGACCAGAGGACCAGAGCAGAGTGAACGGGGGAAAGTGTTAGAAGTCTCCAGGAACTAGATCAGATAGGGCACACACACCGTGACGGGGCGGTCCATGTGCTGTATCTGTGGCTGTGCTATCTTAGGCTTGTGTGGGTTTATTTGAATTAAAAAAAAAAAGATTTTTAAAACTTTTTAACCATATAGGCATATTTTTCAAAGCTTAGAAGAGACATGGTAAACTGAATCTCTGATGGCTTCAATTATATAAAAAGTTGAAAAGCTTAAATAAAAATCTAGGCAGTCGTGGCTCCAAAGCCCATTCCATCGTGTTTCCATCATGAAGATATAGTTAGGATATCATAACTGAATTCACTCTAACAAACTCTTACTGTACTATATTCTTTTTTCTTGTTGGACTATAATTGATTTACAATGTTGTGATAGGTTAGAGTGTACAGCAAAGTGATTCAATTATACAAATACGTATGTATGTATATTCCTTTTCACACTCTTTCCCATTATAGGAAAGGTTACTGTAAGATACTGTAATAACTATTCCAATATATTGAATATTTTTCCCTGTGATACACAGTAGGTCCTTGCTGTTTACCTATTTTGTATATAATAGTGTGTATGTGTTAATCTCAGACTTCTAATGTATCCCTCCCCTTTTCCCCTTTGGTAATCAGAGTTTTGCTTTCTATATCTGTGAGTCTATTTCTGGCTTGTAAATTAGTTCATTTGTATCATTTTTTTATTTCCACATATAAGTAATACCATATGATATTTGTCTTTCTCTGTCTTACTTAGTGTGATATCTCTAGATCTATCCATGTTATCGCAAATGACATTATTGCATTCTTTTCTATGGCTGAGTAGTATTCCTATATATATATAGGAATATATATATATATATATATATATATATACACACACACACATATATATACACACACACATATATATACACATACACATACATATATACATATATGCCACATTTCCTTTGTCCATTCATCTGTCAGTGGACATTTAGGTTGCTTTCATGTCTTGGCTGATGTAAATAGTGCTGCTAGGAACATTGAGGTGCAGTAAAAATACTGTACTATATTCTAAGGCAGTAAATAAGGCAGGGAGCCTACCCTCAAGATTTACAAAGACATATAAGCAAATGATTCTAATTCAGTGTGATAAAGTAATGTGTGTGTGGGTTAAAAGAGAGAAAGAGAAGGAAGTGATTAACACCATTTGGATATTTAGAAGAATCAGGGCTAAATCTGAGAGGTGTATAAAGATGAGATAATGTAAGACAGGAGGGCAGACTATTCAGCACAAAAGCATGAAGTTATGGTACGTGTGAGCTGAACAGGAACTTGCAAATAATTATCACTAATTTAGAGGCAGGGCTGGAGCTCAGCCTGGCAGTACATTACCATCAGATCATCCTGGTACACTGCTGCCTTCTATTGGGAGGATCAGTGTCCTTTCTGATTGGTGAGCACAGTGTCTGTGTCCTGGTTGGTATGTTGCTGTCACTCCACAGCAGTGGGCACTGACACTGAAGGGCCAGGTCTCTGACACCACGTCAGTCCCATAGGCTTCGGCCAGTGGTGGATGGCTGCCACTGAGGGGGCCAGAGAGAGATGTGAAAAGAGAAAATGGGTGCAAAAAGACTCCCCAAATATGTCATGTTTTTAACATCCCATGATGGAAATAGAGTAGGTCCCTGAAGATTTTTATCTTGCCAAAGTATTTTTAGACCAAGTTTTAGAGACTAAAGAAAAGTAAAATATCTGAGGTGTCAGGATAGCACCTTTTAAAACATGTTTTATAGAAAATCCCTAACTTTTGGATTCTTTTAGATTGATTGTCGCACTTCAGAGGGCTTGCTGGCCCTTTTCTTAGTGGGAAATTGAGGATGACAATGGCTCTACTTCAGCCTCTCTTGTTCAGTCTTTCTCGGGTGTGTTAGTCCCTGTTTATTTTGTGATCTTTTGATAAATTGATTTTTTGTCACAAATGATAAAGACTAACCTTTCAATAAACGGGTAAATGTATGTGGATCCTTGCTAGGACTTCACCTTCTCTCACCCTCACATGCTTCCACTTTATAAGATTTTTCTTCCCTTGGACTAGTATAAGCAAATATGTAATTTGATGGCATATTCCTCTGGCCATCAAACCAATTTAAGCCTTACACCTCAATAGTTAGTTCTGTTGCTGAAGACCTAGCTGAGAGTTTTCTTTTCCTTTTTTTTTTCTTTTTTTCTCTTTTTTTCTTTTCTCTTTTAATTTCCTTTCTCTCTTCTAGCTTTATTATTATTAGTTTTTTAATGGAGGGGCTGGGGATTGTACCCAGGACCTCATGCATGCTAAGCGTGTGCTCTACCACTGAGCTGTACCCTCCCCCAGTTGAGAGTTTTCTTGATTTTGTTGTTGTTTATTTCTTTTTCAAATAAAGCTAAAGTCATGTAGCTTTCAGTCACATCAGTCACAGTAGACCTCTAAAGTTTTGCTAAATGTCTTTCTTACACTCAGTGTCCTTGTGAAAACTTTTTTTTTGCTGCCATATAAAAGTGTGTTTATTTTAAGAGACAGGGCAAAATCATTAAGCTCTGCTTGTTAATAAAAACAAGCAGAGTATTTTGGAGTGTTTACAATCTCCCATCTCTGCTCACACCTCACTGAGCAATCTCCCATGTTTGCCATGTGCAAAAGTACTTTTTAATTTTTACTCCAATAAAAACCCTAAAATAATACACACTTTTTGCAATGTGTTAAATTGTGTTTTCTGAGAACTAGAAAAGGCAAGTCCAGAACCTCTGACAAAGTGTGGACACGGATGCTGGATGCTTATCCACGTGTGTGGGACACACACAACTTACAGGTCTGAAATCCTCCCAGTGTTACAATGCTATTTGAAGGTGGACTCCACAGTTTGAAATACGTTTGTTTGATGAAGATAGTGGAGGTACAGTCATGAAGATTCTGATGTTTATGCTGTTCTTTTGACCATCCCAGATCAAAGAACACCTTGCGAAGGGGCAGAGGATGCTGGCAGGTGACGGGATGTCCCAGGTCACCAAGACACTGCTGGATTTAACTCAGAGGAAAAACTTCTATGCAGGAGATCTTCTGATGTCCGTGGAAATCCTCAGGAATGTGACAGACACGTTTAGAAGGGCAAGTTACATCCCTGCATCCGATGGTGTCCAGGTAAGGGAGGCAGTGCCGTCAAGGAAAAGACAAGTGAGCTTGGGATCAATTCTGGGCCTTAAGAAGCCAGTGCAGCCACCTTGGAGGAGGCTTCCCGGCCTGGAGGGGAAGCATCCAGGCTGTGCTCGGTGTGAGCGCTGGAGATGACCCCGATTCCTTAGTCTTTCTATACCTCAGTGTCCTCAACCGAAAACACACATCATGCACCTCCTTGAGGTGCTGAATGAAAATGGCTGTGAAGTGCTTTGAGCCCTCAGATTAAAGGCGCTGTAGCAAATTCAAGGTTGTAACGTGGATATTTTAATCCCACATTAATAGCACCATCTTGCCACAGGAAACTATTAAAAGTACATTAAGCGTAATGAAAGCACATTAACTGTAGTGTGCAAAGAACACACCGTTTAAGTTTTGTTTGGGGTTCTGCTGTTAGAAGGGAGAAGGTTATATTTAATTTTGTGGAACCATTGTCTGAAAATATCAGGCAAACAGAGGATTGTTCTGGATAGGAAAATGAGAAATTCAGTAACTCCTCACCACCTATTTTTGCTAGTCATGAAAGACTTCTAGAACTTCATCATTTATTTCCATAATAATAAAGTTTAAGGACTCACCCAATTTCAGAATCACCTTTGCGCTTAGAACAAAGCTTGTTGAATGGCAACCACGCATATTGAATGCAACGCTAGTTTGCATTTCAGATTAACTCTTCTTGTGCTGGGGGCTAAAATGTTCTCCTGCCAAGAAGGCTGAGTTGGTTTTGGCATTTCCAGCATAATGTTCTCCCCGAATCTCTGCAGAAAGTTCATTAAAATAAAAGGTTGGCCAAACTCCCAGATCAAGTAGCTTTCTTTCAGTCTACTCTTCATTCAGGAATTTTATTTGCATGCCACTTGGAGAATGCAGAGGGTGGGTTTTTGTTTTGTTTTCTGTTTTTTTGTTTTGTCTTGATCAGTTATTAAGGGTGATACAGAAAAAATGGCGCGCGAGAGGATGGCCACGTCCCAGGCCACATCCCTGGGGTGTGTCCCGCCACGTGTGGGTCCTTGGCTTCGTGCAGGAGAGAATTCAAGAGAGAGCCGTAGTTGAGTAGAGGTAGATTTATTCAGAGAGATACATACTCCATAGACAGAGTGCAGGCTGTCTCAGAAGGCAAGAGAAAGGCCGAGAGAGAGAAAGAGAGAGAGAGAGAGAGAGAGGTTGTTAGTTTTTCTGGGCTCAGTTACCTCATATGCTAACAAGTGGGAGGATTATTCCAACTACTTTGGGGAAGGGGCTGGGATTCCCAGGAATTGCGCCACCACCCACTTTTTGACCTTTGATGGGCAGCCTTGAAACTGTCCTGGCCCCTGTGGGAGGGCCACTTAGCAGCTACTGTATGTCAATGATCCTATATTTAAGCTCAAGGTGTACTGAGAGTTGAATCTCCCACCATCTCGGTGCTAATTGCTGTGTCATTCTTTTAATGGTTGTACTCACCCCCCTTCCCTCCTGCCTCAGGGAAAGAGGAAAAGAAGGCTTTTTGGAGCCATGAGATTATTCATAAGTAACCCTGACGCCCCAGTTTGTATAGAGGCACATATATTACTTATACGTTATATGCGTTTACTGCTGAAAGGTGATGGGACCATGGGGACTGTTGGGACTGCATGCTGTGTTGTACTACCAGTGTCCAGGAATAGACTTTTAATTGTAAAAAATACATTGGTGGGGAGGGATTGGTGTTATTTGATCATTTCAAAGATTTTTTTTTTCTTTACAAAGCATGAAACAGTTTTCCAGTTTTAAAAACCTTACTAAAGTAAGCCAGGTAACAGCGTTTCCCTGTAGCTCTGAAATACTTCCATCCATTAGCGTTGGCATCAAAAATAACACCTGACATCCGTGACGTCAAATGCAAGATGCAGTTTTGAAAACCCTCAGGTGCTTGTGTTCACGGCTGAAACATCAGGGCGAAGGCTGCACTCGCTGATTTCCAGGGCCTCTTCTAACCTTGACAGTGTAGGGCATGAAGGTTTGTAGGTGCTGAAGTTCAGGAAAGTCAGATTTCTAGGCTGTATTAGGAACGTCTCATTGGACTGCGTGGACCAAACGAACAATTAGTGTAACCAAAGGCTTAGTAAGGGACACTAGCTGGCTTGACTTAAATAGAACGATTTGGTAGATTGTTTTGTTGCCATTTGGGCATAATCAGAAACAGATCCGTCCAGGTCCATCCTGCCCGCTCATTAGGCCTCCATACGTGTACAGAATTCTCAGCAGGTTGGTGTGCTAGTTGGTCTCCAAATAGGAGCTGTATTTTTCTCTTCCATCGTCTTTACTCGTGTCTTTTCAGGCACCTGGAAGCCTTCCTCTGCTGGGACTCCTCCTTCCATCTCAGCCTCCCAGAGTCCTCACACAACTCTAAGTCTTCCTGAATGCCAGGCTTGCAGACCCAGCCTCCACCTGAAAACCATCTCTCTCTTCTCTGCAATCCCAGAGAACTCGGCACCTCTTTGGTTCTACTTTCCACAAACAATTTTATGCAGTTCTTTTGTATGCACGATCTTTGCTTGGTTATGCCCTTATTCAGCACTTCCTATCCTTAAACTTCAGTTCTCTGTGTTCAAGGGCTCCGGGCACTTTTGATTGGCTAGCCCCTCGGACTTAATGTGGCATAAAGGAAACTCGTCTGAGTTCCACATTTAATTGCATTTTCTACTTTGCCTTGGAGAATTAGTGGTCCTTAGGCTGGAACTGTGATGCCATCCTGACCTTTCCTTTCTTGTCCTTTCTTGTTGGATGGGCGTACGCGTGCCTTCCCATCCATTTCCTTTCTCTTCCTGCTGCTGTTTCCAGACTTCGCTTCAGTTATCCCAGCCTCTGTTATTTCCTTGGCCCCTTTCCTTTCATCCCCCCTCAGATCTTTACCTACATCTCTTCGCATCTCGTCTGCCGGGGTCCTATTGGCTGTCCAAGGACAGCTCTGGGGATGTCACTCTTTAGTCAGAAGCCTTCAGTGGGGCTCCGAGGCCACCTGGATGACAACCCGAAGCCTTGATCTTGGCTTTGACAGCCCAAGTCCATCCACAGTACATAGGTCACCTACCTCTCCAGTCATGCTCATGGATCACTCTTTATAGACTTGGAGCCAAATGAACCACTTCTGCTTCCTGAAAGCATCGTATTTTCTTGGCTCCAGGCCTTTGCTTTCTCTGGGTTTTCAGGCTGGCTTGGTCTGTCTTCAGATTCTAACATAATCTCTTGGTCCCCGGGACGTCTGAACTCCAACGGCACTTTTTCTCCTTCATCTCTTTATATCTTGAATTATCAGCGCTCATCCCTGCATCTTTAAAAAAGAAGAAGTAGTCCTGATCCATCTTTAAGTCCCAGCTGAGCTCCACTCCCCCACCCCAAACAAGATTTAGCACAGAATGTTGCCTATAGAAAGTGTCCAACTAATATTGGTTGAATTAGTTAACAACAAAATTAATAATAACATCAGTACCACTGAGCTTTTTTATCCTTTTTTTAAAAAAAAACTGGTAAGTAAACAAAGACCAAATAAAGATTAAATAAAATTATTTAAAGAGAGTGCATTCTTTCAAATTCTTAGTTATGTGCTGGGCATTTTATTTAAAATGTCCAATAATGCTGGATTCACTAAAAGATTGACTAGATTGACTTGATACACTGAGGAAATTGAGAGAGAAGAGCTATAAGCTGTTAAAATTGGGGGGAAAAACAGTGTGGTTTTATGTCTTGGAATGATAAACTATAATCGTAGTTTTATTTGGGGAAACTGGTAGAAAAGATATTCCAAAAGTCTTTTCCCTTTCGATATGCTCTTTTCCAAACCCTGGGGCTTGGTCATAATGCCAAGTCTCCGCTCACGTTGGTCCTGCACGTAACTTATTCATCCTATTTCCAATCTGATGCCAATTCCTTCAAGCTCTAGCTTACAATTCATTTCTACTCCAAAGTCTTGTCTTCAAATCCAGGTAGAATTCGGTATTTTCCTAATTGCCTGGCCTTTTGGAACCCCGTAAATATCCCTGCTAGAGTGCATCTCTCCCCTAACAAACGTAATTATTTGTTTCCAGGCTGCCCTGCAGCAGTAAATTTGAAGCTTGTTGAGAGACACTTAAGTCCCTGGGGCTTCGCCTGGCACTTGGAGCATCGTAGACACTCAAATATTTGTTCAAGTAATTAATGAATGGATATGAGTAATGTAGCAATAGTGGGGGCATTTACTTGCTTCACAAAAATAAAATAGGAAAAGTACTCTGAACCTCCAGTTAGGAGAGAGCGAGAAAAAGAGGGGAAAACTTTTCCATTCACTTTTTTTCAGCCCTGGGAAAATCCTTCTTGAGTCTCTTATCAACAGAGGATGAGTTTACACCCCCGACACCAGAAACTGTAAGGCCTGACCAAAGTGGATGAGACGTGCAAGCTGAAATTCCCGCTTGTCCAATAACTGCCTTGATGTCTTCAGACACATTTCTTAGTCTTTCTCTACTTGATGTCTTTATAGCTAAAGAAGAAATAGGCGTGCAGTCCATCCCCATCAGTCACAGGAGTCATGGTCTATAAAATTAAAGAATATCGAACCATTTACTCGTGAGATAAATATAGGATGGGTTCCATCCAGTATCTGGTCATACAATCTGCATCAGCTACTCAGTACATGACCTTGTTTTATGTGTGTTTCTGTTAAAAGACACCTTATTTAATATATATTGTTATTCATTACCGTGGAGCTCACAGCCAAGAGACTGTAACTTACGCCTAAACAAAGCTTATTTAACACACATATGTTCTGTGTAGGACACACCACAGCCTGCTTGAGTTTAGGAATTCAGCGCCCTGATAGGGGCCATTTTCAACAGTAAAATTGCCAACAAAAAGCACAAAAGATATGGGGGGAAAAAATAACTGGGCATTAAATAGACCATGAAAAGGACACATGTTTACAGTCTGTGGACTGGAACCAGGAGTTGAGTGGCACCACGTGGCTTCAGCTGGGCATTTGTGCATCTGGTGACTAAAATTCACCTCTCCGTGCATGTCCTGGAAGGACCAGGAGAGCGCTGTGAGCTTTGATTTGGGGGCCACCCATACATTTTTAGCAAGTAGTTGAATTCGCAAATATGGAATCCATGAATAATGAAGTTTGATGGTTACAATTTTCCAGGCATAGGAATAAAGTAGATGAAATACATAATCACTCAGCCATAATGACGTGCGTGAGTTGGCCGGCACACAGCAGGGAATCTATGACCCATTAGGGTTGGCAGTGTAACTCTGAACATAGAAGGTGGGTCTTGCCCTCAAGCTGCTCACAGTGTCATCTAAGAAAATAGATAACACACATATACACACATACAAACACACACACACACGCAGCCCTCACCACACCCTCACACATATGCACACAGACCCACACAAACACACGCACACACATGCACATACACACACCCTCACCACACACAAGACATGCAAACACACATGTGCACACAGAGACACAAACACATATACACATACAAACACACACATACCCTCACCACACACACATACACACACATGCACACATACTCCCTTCGCTGCCCATTCTCCAGCCCCAAACACTTTTATTTTTGTCGCATCACCTCGAATCATTTTTAAAATGTGCTTATTTATCACCTTTCTTTACACCACACAGTAGAAGCTCCAGGAGGGCAGGAACCCTCTTGTGTGTCTTGCACACCCCTGTGTTCCCAGCCCTCAGCTCAGTACAAGTAGGGAGAAAGGGTTCGGTAAACACTCCCGAGAGTGGGCCCATCTCTGCCCATCGGGGACTCCGTGTCCCTCCTCCCCTTCCCGCTCACGGCCACTGCTCTCCTTCAGGTCCTCGCAGTCTCTCCTGGACTGTCCGTCAATCTCCCGGGGACGTTCCTTTCTCCTCCCTTCTCCCTCACCAGGCGGCACCCCTGCTGCTGGGGAGGGGGCAGTGGGCGCGGTGCACGGGGAGGGAGGGCCCACTGCGTTTGGCAAGGAGCGAGCCGTGTGGCTGGGAGAGGAGGCCCCTTCCTTGGGAGACAGCCAGGCTCCAACATCCATCCCTGCTCCGTCCACTCATCAGTCCCTACACTTCTGCAAAAGTGTGTCCCTGCGCCCAGAGTGGCCTTGCGACCTCAGAATGCCATTTTCCACAGGAACAGTTTGAGCCCAGATTTATTCAGGTTAACTCACTTTCTCATCTGTAAATGTAAGCATCCACTCTCCTTCCGTGGACATTCTAGAACCCCGGGTATATGGCAGAGGAAGGTACTGAATCAGAAAGGAGGCAGCAAATTAGGTGGGATCATTTATCAATGTCTTGTAATGCCCCCAATGCCTGGCGCCTTGTCATCTACACAGTAGGCATGCAGTCAGTCGATTTGAAACACCGAGTATTCACATTTTCCTGTGCCTTATGCTGTACGTGGGCGGGGGGAGGGCAGAAGACTGAACAAAAGAGAAGTAATGCCAACAGAAGTGTAGGCTGGTAGAGAAATAGCCCTAAACCGATTGTCATACAAATGCATCATAATTAAGAACTGTGATGTACTTCCAAAGAAGTCGACACAGGGCAAGGTTTCCGCCCTGTAAGTCAGTGCCTGCATCCCTGGCCTCTCTGGTACGAGACGGGGAAGGAGCCCTTATCGCTGGAAGAGTGCGCTGCTTTTGTATCGCTGGTCTTGCTGAGTTGCTGGTGCGCGGAGGTACAGCCAGAGACTGTCATGCTAGCTCACCCTGTACCGGGAAAAGCTGACTCCCAGAATGGAGAGCAAGGACCCCTTCTGGTCGATCTAACCTCTCCCTTCACATCATATTCTCTTGGGTGACTACTTCCGTAAATTGGCTGTTTCCTTTTGCCATAGATATTTTGCAAAGCATGAATGATGATGGTACTGGTAAATGAAAAGTAAAAATGTTTACTGATGAAAATCAGGAAAATTTAAAAAACTATGCAGACCTGCCGGGGGGGAGGTGATCTGATAAAGCCTTATACATTGAGCATAAATCTAGACGTGGAGGACAATAAACAGTTATTCGAGTAAAGAACCAGAAGTAAAGTGGTTGAAGAAAAGGAACAGCATTATATAGGGCCCCGAGGCTGGCAGGAATGAGTCTGGGATGCGGGAAGAAGTTTTCTGAGTCTGGGGTAGAGATAGTCTGGGGCAGGATCGCTCAGAGAGAACTGGAGGGACAGCGAGGGGCTCGACGGTGCTTCACCGTGCACCCGTCAGCTGCCCTCTGATCAGAGATGGAGGACCGTTCTGGGCTGTGCATCCTAATTCTGATGGCGACGGCGTGTCCCTGCCTCCTCACTTAGCCTTTAGGCCTTTCTTAGGATCCCCTTATATTCTTAGTCAGGACTGCCATGACTCCTCAAAGCTTTCAGTTCTACTTATTAACTCTGTTCCTTGGGGCTTGTGTCTGCCTCCAGATGCCCAGATATTTGCTGCTGGGTTCGGAGGGGGAGAAGTTCCCTTGTAGCTCAGATAGTTCAGATCACTAGCCTCACCTGCAGCCTCATTTCCACAGGGAATTCAGCAAATCTATGTGCTAAGATGTGCTTCTGTGTATTTATAGACAATTGTATATAGTCCCTGAGAAATTTGTTAGCTAGAAGCCGACCAGACATAGAACAAGGAATTGCATGGTCACCACTTTCCATAAAATTGAACGTCCTTTTGGTCTCTCATGTGACCAAAGCTAGAACTTACAGTTTGAAACTGGCAGAGACATTTATATGTCTATGGCCTTCGTTCACTGCACTGATTTTCATACTTCCTGCAAAGGAAAAGCAGAGTCCTGCCCCCTGATCTGCGTGTCCCAGGACGATTTGCCACAGTCCCACCCACGTAGTGGGTATCTCGTTGTATCAGCACCGAAACTCCTCCCTGCAGAAGACGTTTTCAGGAAGGAGAATTTTCTGATGAACAAATCATGGGCCGTGTGAGTAAGCTGTGTGCTGTACGTATGCTCAGGGAGGGAGCGACTGGAAAGCGCTGTAGGAGAGGGAGCTTCTGGTCGTGAAAGTCTGGAGCAGCATTTATAGATGCAGATCCACCATAATGTGGCTGTAAATGCAGATCACGTAGCCAGTCATAAAAAGATAACACAAAGGCAATCAAGTCATAAAGCTGCTGTAGACTGAGTACTTAGTGTGTGTCAGATACTGGGAGCTTTGCAACCACTCTGCACGACAGCTCTTAGCGTCTCTGCCTTACACATAGGGGAAGGCGAGTGTAGGTGGGCAATTAACCCGGAACCACACAGTTAATAAATGTCAGGGGCATTTTAAACCAGGTCTGCCTAGTTCAAGCTCCAAACTCAGACTTTGCCAAGGACGCTCAGTTTTTCAAATTGGTCCGGGCCATAGACATCAGGGCTGCTGAAAACCACACAAAACAAAACCTGCTGTCCAATGCAACAAAGGGCCTGTGGCATTTGATCCATAAATCATCAAGAGAGAGATATGACCACAATGAGCAGAGCTCTTAAAAAAACTCTAGCAAATACTGGATCTACTGCTCTGCTTCCTACTTTTCTGGAAAATTCCATCAAGTGGCCTGAAATGTTATGAGTACCCTCTTCAAAATGCTGTTCTGGTTAGTTCAGCTTTGCTCTGTCTATCTCTCTGATCTTTAAGCAAATGTCAAAGTGAATTGAGATATATATATATATATATATATATACACACACACACATATATCATATACACACACATTTTTTCAATGTGTGAGAGACAGATTAGGGCAGGGTCAGCTTCAAGGAATGAGGCTTGTGTCTCGTTAGAGACCCTGAGGTGTACTGACTATCACTTCATTATTTTCTTGAAGTCGGGACTTCATTAAATACCTGCTGTGGACAAAGCATTGCATGTGATATCCATACTGATGAACAAGAGAAGCTCAGTATCCCCGTAAATGTCCCTCCTCCTCCCCGACCTGGGATGCTCGGGCTTAGCCCCGCCCCCCATGCCCCTGCCTGGCTCCACATGTAATCATTGCCAAATGGAATCCACCAGGAGATAGAAGAAGAGCTTTGTTCTGTACCACTGCCCCATGTCGACTTAGTAAAGTCCAATTTACTGGCCTTGGAAAATAGTACAAAAATGTTTCTTATACTCTCCGGTTCATTGAATGTGTATCTGAAACATTTGTGATCTTTTTTTTTTTTTTTTAACGTATGCCCTTTGGCGATTTTAAAAACCGAACTCTGAATTTATAGTTTTGATCAGGAAATGGTGTGTGCTCACTGGCTTTCGCCGATAGCATAGAGTCGCTGACCCGCTGTCAGGACAACATGCTTTGTGAAATGTTTTCCCAGAAACGGAGACGCATTTGCACAAATTGCTTCCCATTGCCGTGGTCCCCTTGTTAGCAGCAGCATGCATTTTGTATGAAAGCTGGCAGAGATGGGGATGCAGCCGCGGTGGCGGACCTCAGCACAGCTCGCTGGCGTGGACGTGGTAAAATCGGCAACTTCAGCCTCATTAGCACCAGGTCCCCTACCGAGTTAACCAGCTGCAGGCAATCTCAGAACTCTGAAGGTCAATTCTTTCTGCACAGACATAGAGTCACAGTTCAATGGACAAAGGCCCTAAAATGTTACCCCTCCAGCCAGGAAATTTTAAGTGGGAAAAAAGAAGAAAAGGTTAAATGAGTTAGGAAACTGGTCTACCACAGACTTGCAATTTTTCTCAAGTGTTGCAGCAAGTATTCTGTAACTTTTATCGCGGTCAGGACTCGAAACATGTTTCCATGTGGTTGCCGGGAGCTATTAAAATAAATAGCACAAAGAGGGCAATTAAATATAGATACTAACAGATTCAAACCACAGAATACCAGAAAGTATCTTGTATGTTTCATCTGAAAACACTCAGGGTGAATTTATTTGGGATTAGAATAAAGGCATGCTTTGAAAAGCTAGCTGGATAGGGAGGCAGGCTGAGGAGGCTAAAAAATTGCGACCATCTCCCTCCATCGGCCGAAGGGAGTCCCGTCCTCAGGGAAGGCATCGGTGTGAGGCAGCGGTCCCGTTAATTACATACGAAGCAGTTACATGCGAACCAGTTAGAAGAGGTGTGCTCTGAGGACAAAAGCAAGGGACCTCCATCCATGAAGCTTTAGACAAATGTCGTGGCTTCACTTTACGCTTCTTAAGTCTCTTGTGACCCCAGGTCACTGCTCATCTTTAAGGGGCACCTGATTTTCCTTCCCCGGCTCCTGTGTTTTGAAGACGCAGTGAGTGTGAGAGGACAGGAAAGTATCTCTTTGGTAAAGTCGCCTTGTGTGTGAACTCAGCGCTAACACAGCCGGCGTGGATGTGGGAAACCAAAATGAATGCCAAGAGGGAAAAGCAAAACTTGCTGTGGGTACTCTTGGAATAAGATAAAGCCAATGGGTTCCAACAGTGAGGACGAGGGGAATGGCAAGGATTTGGAACTTCAGTAGGGACATGATGCTGTGTTCAGTCCTCTCTTTTGGCTGGTTGCAAAAGGCTGGGGTGTTAAGAAGAATAATTTGAAAATAGCTAAGATTTATTGAACTCTTACTGTGCTGGGTCTTTGAAAAATTGCATGTCATCTTTATAATATGTCATTGTGAACGTTAAACTAAAACAACCAGAAAGGGCAGAGCCAGGATGTAGCCGAGGAAGACTCTCACTTATCTAGGGTTTGTTCATCGTCCATGTCTTTACTATAATGCCTTTCAAAACAGCATGGCTCACAGGTACTGGGCAACTTTCCTTACAGGAGCATGCAAAGAAAGCTTCTTTGTAGGGAATAATTATGCAATGACGTGAAAGGGTATAATATTGGGGCAATTATGGGACAAATATCTGTGAGAGAAAATAAGTGTCGAGCCTGTTCTGATGCCTTCCAAGGGGTATATATGAGGATCTACAGAAATCCCAGCATCACAACGCTGAGAAATAGTCCTCCAAGTTCTCCTAGAACAGCTCATGAGGGTCACTCAGCAGTATTGCAAAGCGTTTGTACCCTCAGCACTTAATCAGTCCAAACAGACGCTGTTGGAAAGTATATCCTCTCACCTAACATTAAGCCTTGCATCTAATTTCATTTGCAGAACTTCTTTCAAATAGTCAGCAACCTTCTAGATGAAGACAACAAGGAGAAGTGGGAAGATGCCCAGCAGGTAAGGCTGGAGTTGTTCCCGAGCTTAAGATGAAGTTGGCTAAATACAGTCTCATCGTATGGGGGGGGGGGGAGTGGCTCGCTATTCTAAGAACGTAAAAGGAAAATTTTAAAAAGATGTCTTGATGATCTTATACTGGTTTTCAAGAAAACTAGCGATCTGTTTTATCTTAACTGTCTATGGAATGAATGATATTTATAAATGTGGAAAATTCTAAGCAGCTTCCAGTACTGTATCACTTAAAGGTGCCAGCCCATAACGACTCTCTGGCTTACCCATCATTTCCATTCCTGTCTACAGACTATGGGAGAAGCAGCAAACCTTTAAGGACGTATTACAGACTGAACTGTAGGGTCCTACCTAGCAAAATCATTTGTGTGTACTACAACGTTACACGGAGTCTGCATCATATATACAGATGTGCATTTTGACTCAAATCCAATAGTAATAAAAAAAAGAGTTCTCATTAAAAAAAATTGTATTCTGCTTTTTTCTCTTTCTGTAGCAGGTAGCCTTATTGGTTTAGTTATCATTTTAACAACAAGCAAGGAAAAAAAAAAAAGCCTTAGTTTAAGACCCTGAATCTATCTTTTCCTGCTAGTTTGAATTGTGTGTTTGTCCTTGGCTCCAATCGCCAGGAAAGCCTCAATCACTCCCTGTGGGAAAATGGTGTTTTTCCTGAGAATACAGCCGCAGAGCCTAAGCACATTTTTCTAGAAGGCCGGAGGCTCTTGATTATGGGTATGTTTAGAACAAATGTATAGTCCCCTGTTTAAAGCAAGACTGCAGTTCATCAGAGGCTGCTATTTACTGAGAGGTCCTGACCCGAACAAGTAATGAACAGTGGCAGAACTTTTGTCAATGGAAAATCCTGGATCCGTAATCCATCTATTTGCTTGGGATTCTGAGTTAGTAATATGCTTATCTCTGAAATATTTTTTTCCGTGGTGATGGTCCTTAATGCTCCTTTGAAATAACTATTTGAAATAAAAACAGCTGTTTTGTCACAGTATTGTCATAGAAGCAGCCACGTGGTACATGTCTCCAAGTTTGTGACACAAAGGCTGAAGGCCTCGGAAGTCAGAGATGCTTAAAATCTACCACAGATCATCCCTCACAGGGTCCCTTACCTATTTAAGAGGCATTAGTGCCAACACAGTGCAACATGAAACACCGTTCTGTGTGGATTTGGAAAACCAGCGGAGGAAGACGGTGACTATTGACCTGGGGAGGTTTTTGCAATCAGAATTTACACTTTGGGGCACTCAACGGTGTCATTTCAGAGTCTGATCGCTACACATCAGCCCCAGTGGGGAAAGAGCAGACTATGCTGAGTTATAGCATCCGACTGAACACACAGTGAAGTGAGGTGGAAAAAGGCTGCACTCTATATGCCAGCATTTTCTACACCATCATTGTGGTTAGAATGAACAAGTCCGTTTCAGTCCAGACAAGCCATGTCAGGCGTGATACTGGGTTCTGTGTTTCCTGGTTATACAGAAAGCTCATGTGTCTCTAAGGAGCAGGCAATCTGTGGCCAGGGGCCAGATTGCACCTTACACCTGCTTTGTAAATGAAGTTTGGGCGCATAGCCACACATATCTATGGTTGCTATGATACCACAGCACTGAGCTGTTCCCACAGAGACCACCCCACCCCCCTGCCATGGCCCATGAAGCCGAAAATGTGTACTCTCTGGTCCTTCACAGAGAAACAGGAAATATTACCAGCCCTTGTTCAAAACCATTCGAATACTGTAGGGAAAATGTAACTACGAACAGAATCCCCTGCCACCCTAGAAGACCTCACTCTACAGGTAGAGGAGAAAGGAAACAGGTTTATTACTGAATAAGCGTTAAACCCAAATGCGACGTGCACTACAGGCAGGCCACTAGGCGACTGTAAAGACAGAAAGAAGCCGCACCCTTTTACGCAGCCGAGAGCGGATGCAACTCATTACACCTGTGTCTTCAAGATGAATGGTGACTAGTCCTCAAGTAGGAGGACGTGATGACACCGTTTGTCACACTTGGTAATTGGGGTGGGTGACCATCTTGTTAGTTAATTGGATTTACCCGAAGAAGAAATAAGCTTTTATATCATAATAACTGGAGGCAGGCCTGCAACTCGAAGCGAAGCACCTGCTGACGTGAGGCTGCCGTCCGCCCACACCGACGGGAGACAGACCCCTGTCTTCCCTGATGACTTTGTTTTCAGGGAGAGACATCCCTGGGTCTGTACGCTGGGAAGAGGCTGCTTCGCGTTTAAAAAGATTTGCATACGTTTCCGGGAGACAGAGAAAGAACTTCACAATGACTGGTTTTCTGAACAAATGCTCTCAAGGAAAGGGAGGGGGAGAAAAGGGTTGGGAGGAAGTCTCTTCCCTCTTTGCAACAGGAAGGATGAAGCCCCTTATTTTTAATTTGTATTTACCCCACACTCTGCATCCTCAATACACATACACCTACACAGAGACGGAGGGAAAAGACAGTAGCAGCCGGAAGCTCGGAGCTGATGGAAATTTCATGCTTTTTTTTTTTTTTTTTTTGGAATGGGGATGATGTGCTGTCAGAATTCATATTTAATGATTGGAAATGTAGGTAAGAAACAGCATTTCCCCCCAGATCTTCCTGAAATTAAAAAAAGTACAACTATTTATGCCATATGTTTCTAACCGTAATAGCCACTGTTCTTGTCTTCAAGTATATGTGAGTAGAAATATTATGTATTCTAGGTGTCTGATGTTTGGATGGGCACAGCCACAAGCTCTTGAAAAATATACACACCATGCCCGCTCCCCGCCCTGTCCGACACGTCTTCCTGCTAATAAGTGTGTCTCTGCACTTTCTGCACCAGCCTTTGCAAATACAAAGCCACTAAAACTCTCGAATCCACTTAAGTTTTTCATGGCTAGAAGCTCCTGTCATGCTGAATGGCCAAAAGAAATGAACCTAACATCAAAAGACTTTCTGCCCTAATAAGGTTATATAATGCCAGCTGGCTTTAGAAGCCTGATGGGTTCCAGATGCTAAAATTCACGTGACCTTGTAAATGGCCCTCACATTCCACTCCCTGTGATCTACCACCAGAATCGGGTCATCTTCAAGCAAACACTCATCTGTTTGCAGTGTGCAAGGTGGATGGGGTCGGGTGTGTCTTGTGTGCGTACGTGTGAGGTACCAACACGACAGCTGTAACTATGATCCTGAAAGTGTTGCCAACATTATTATTCATACAGTGGCTATTATAATGATTAGAAATAAAGGTCTCTCCCAGGATATTTTGCAGTGAACTTAATAGTCTGTAAATATTCATGTTGGTAATAATACTTGTTTTTTCTCTCAGTACTTATCTTATAGATGCTAAGTAAAAAAGGTAAAAAGCATCCCCTCAATTTCAGTGTTTGTTCTGTGTTATATTTAAGTGAGGACAGGAACCCATCCAAAGTAAAGACATGCCATTTCTAAGAATACAATCTGTTAGACATTTTCGGATTTTTTAGATTTGTGAAGGATTAATCATTGCATCGTAACACCGCCAGAGTTCTTGCATGTGACACATGCTGTTATTCTCAACGATTAGTTCAAAAAAATGCACCTGTCAGATGGGTTAAAAAATTAATACATATAAATACATAAATATAATTTAAATAAATATTAAAAGTTAAAAAAATTAAAAAGTAAAAAAAAAAAAATAGAGCTCCTGCTGGTTGTAGAAATGTCTTCAAATAAATCAGAGTTCATTTATGTTCTTGTTGTGTACCTTTTAAATTCTAGTTATATATTCTATTTTATAGATTTTTATTTTGCTCCATCTAACCTTTGCTTATTTTTGTAGATTTACCCGGGCTCGATAGAGTTAATGCAGGTGATTGAAGATTTTATACACATTGTTGGAATGGGGATGATGGACTTTCAGAATTCATACTTAATGACTGGAAATGTAGGTAAGAAATAGAATATTTTCCCAAAATCTTACTGAAATTTAAAAAAAAATTGCAGGTATCTGAGTCATGCATTTTTAAGTGTAATATCCATTGTTTGTATCTTTGAGTATATGTGAATAATACACTGTGGGTACTTGGTGTCTGGTTCTCCCACGGGCCCAACCGCATATACATTGTACACATGCATACGCACACGCACATTTGCATGTATCTGCATGTATTTGTATACATTTATATGGGCCTACTTGTGTTTATCTGCACAGCAGATGTAAAGGAGAATATGCCAAATGTTTATTGCTATCCAATCTCATGTTGAACATATCTGATGTATACTCTAGTAAGTTTTTTTAAAAATGCGTCTTCATGACCTCCCATTGTTCATGAAGATGTCGAGTTACTTTCTTGCTAGGTGTCCCAAGGAAGCGCTGGATTTATAGGTGGTCAGATGGGATGTTTCAGAGACCTTTGAGGGTATGGTCATGGTGCTGCTGTCCTGCGTAACTCCCAGGACACAGTAGGTCTTTGAGGCCCCTCTGTAGTGGATTCTGTAGTCTAGTGCACACAATGTGAGAACATCTTTCTCCTTGAGTTGCCTTTAGCATTGCTTCTTACAGGAAGGGATTACCTTACAGGGAGGGACTACACAGAGGCGTGAAACCCACACATCCTCTCTCAGTACCAGAATTACATTCAGCCAACAGCAATGATGGTAACCAAAGGACGTGTTTCTCTTTGTAGTTAAAAAAAAAAAAGGCAAGAGCAAAGAAATGGTCTTCTTAAATATGATATGCAGTGAGTTGATACAGCCTTACAGTTTTATTTCTCCAAAGCGTCTCTGCATGGTGTTACTGTGGTTCAGAAAGAGCTTTCTTTTGTCAGGTTTGAGTGGTCTTCACATGCAGATCACTAACTGTACATAACAATGTGTTTAAATAAATATTTCTTACCTCACATTCTTATTCATAGGATGTTTAAGTTTTCATTTCTGTGTCAGGAAGAGACCTCACTTGGTGGAGGGATTAACTAGGGAAGTTCAGCTGGTACCAAGCATGACATTTTTATGATTATGGCTTCTGGTGGTTCATTTTACACTTGATTTCTCCTGGAGGTCCTTTAGTCCTAGAGGGGCTCATTCGACTCTTAAGATATCTTCCAGCAGGGTGACCTCAAGCTGTAACAGGTAATAGCTAACTACGAGTAGCAGTCTTCAGTGGAGGAGCGCCTGTGTAAGGGGGTTCTCAAAGGCCTGGCGTCCGTTCCCTGCCCATGTGCCATCTGCAGGCAGCATCAGGCCTCACTGGTTGGATTTAGTCTTAACCCACTTTCCAGAGGTCGGGGGGAGCCCAGGCTTTTTTCCCGAGTGGATATTCAGCAGCTTGTGCTGGTTCAGGAGGGAGGTGAGCTGTCCTTGCTCTGCGCAATGAGAAGAAAAAGTGACCCGAAATAGTACCTTTGTTGAAAGTTGAATTCAGAAATTGGGGAAAATCCAAATTAGATGCCCATTCCAAAAGTGGTTGGGCAAAGAGAGGAAAGGTAAAGTCTGGGGGAAAAGGGAAGGCATGTTGGGCTGTGGCTTTGGGGGCACATGCTGGGGAGAGCCTAGAGAGATTTTGGGGGTGCTGGTCATTCAAGATGGAACTGCTCTTCTGCAGGCCTGTGGCTTTTGGGGGCAGAAAGGAACCAGGAAGGCTCTGGATCGGACAATTTGCAAAGTAATTTACAAGAAAAACCGAGTTGTGGGGAGGAAGCAAAGAGCTATTGTTTTCTTGCTTTTTGTACATGTTAACAGCTAATTCTAAAAGGCATTGCTAATTAAAAGTATTGCCAGATCAATGCATGGCACTTGCTCAGAATATATTAGGAAAAAACTTTGCAAAACAAAGCCAGTCTCAGAGTCTAATAACTTAAATTTGAAGGTAAAGTAGGCTATATGAATAACAGTTTATCAAATTCCTTATAGTGTCTGTATTATTTGCTATAAAAATTCCATAAATATCCATAAATTGCAAATATTTATTCATCTTTATCTTTCTTTTGACTTACCAAAATTACGTATTTGAAAAATGTGTGTATTAATTTTATGTCAAAATTTTGCTTTGTCTAAGTTTGCCTACTTTACCATCACTAAACTTTAAGAAGTATATTAAGCATAGTACCTCAAGGCAATTCAGTGTTGCAAATAAAGCCAATCTTGTCCTATATTGTCTTCAGTCTTGTGTAAGGACAGTGTGATTGTTTGGCCTTCTGATTGCATGTGTCACACTAATTATCCATATAAGAAAAGATTATGTTCTGTGAATGATTATCCCAAATATTGTTACACCACCCAGGAGGAGGGTAGAGCTCAGTGGCCAGAGCATGTGCTTACCATGCACGAGGTCCTGAGTTCAAACCCCAGTCCCCACATTAAAAAAAAAAAAGGATAAATATTACACCACCCAAAAGAGCTTTTTTTATTGTTGATTCTTCCAAATCCTAGCCCAGGGTTGGACTGATTGTTGTTTGATGACCAGAAGGAGGTTACTCTCAATAATGTTTAAGAATTTTCCAATGTATATCCATATATTAGTCTGAGTTCTTCAGAGAAACAGAACCAACAGGCCATGTGTAGCTATGTAGAAAGAAATTTTGGGAGGGAGATTGGTTCTTGCGATTTCGGAGGCTGAAAGGTCCCCCAATCTGCTGCCTACAAACTGGAGGCCAGGGGAGCTGACGGAGTAGTTCCAGTCCAAAGAGGAAGGCTTGAGGACCAGGAAGCCAGTGGCGTCAGTTCCAGTTTGAATTCAAAGGCCTGAGATCCGGGAGCACTGATGCCCCGGGGCAGAGAAGATGGAGGTCCCAGCTCAAGCAGAGAGCACGCTGTCCCTTCCTCTGCCTTTCTGTTCTATTCAGGCCCCCAGTGGATGGGATGACACCCACCTGCCTCAGTAAGGGAGACCTTTACTCAGTCTGCTGACTCAAATGATAATCTCTTCCGGAAATATCCTCACAGACATACCCAGAAATGTTGTTTTACCAGCCACCTGGGCCTCCCTAAGTGCAGTCTAATTGACTCCTAAAATTTACCATCACAATCCACTCAATATCAAATTGGGTAATATAAATAATAATTACTGACTATTTATATTCTTCATGTTATCCGATTTGATACCAGTACATATAAAGCACAATTATACTGCTTTGTCTGATATGCCCAATGTCTTCAGACAAGGACACACATAGTGAGTAATTCACAGTAACAAGTTGTGAAATGTGCAAGTTGGCCTTTGTCTTATGTCCTAAGTCCAGATATTAGTTACCTGACATCAAGCTCACCCACATGCACAGCCTGTACGTGATGAGCAGAGATGAGGTAACCATGAAAGTTTGCTCATTTCTTGTGGCCATTTTCTTGAGAGTGTGTTGGAGTGAGACTATGTAAAGAACTTCCAAAGATCCTCACGTCTTTTAACGAGATCATAATTTTTTTTTAATAATAAAGCCTGTATGCATAGCCACCTCACTTTTCTGGAATAGAGATAAACTCCTGGAGAAGGAGATGGAGTTGGATAGCCACAGATAAATAGCAGAAAGACCATACAGTTGAATAAGAGCATCTCAGAACCTTCCTGATAGCTCATTTGATTTCGAATTTAAATATAGTATTTCAGCATCTCTGTTTTGTGATTCCTGGTTTACACAGAAGGAGCTGGAAAGCAGAGACAGTGCTATTAGAAGTACCTACACAGCAGATAGGATGGCTGAAATGCTGAGACAACAAAGAAAAGGAAGCTCTGAAGGACTGCTGGGGAGCAGAGTCCAAAGGGTCGGGACAGCGTTAGCATCGAGATGAAATTCCCTTGCAATCTGATTAGGATGGCAGGAAAATGAGCGACATGTCTTGGAAAGACTGTCTTCAAAAATAGTTCAAATGAAGAGTTTTGAAGCTTCTTTTATCTGAAAAGTGTCCCCACCTGTATCAGCTTTTCACAACTGGAATGCTCTTAGATGCTAAAAATCTGTGGATATTTTGTTGTAAATGCCTGCATGTTCATTGTGGGAGGGGAGCTGGGCGACAGCTTTGACAGTTACTCAGAAGACCTCAAAAAGTTTAACTGAGACTTAGGGAAAAAAAACATCTATGAACAGAGATGTTAAACAAGTCAATGCATTCAAAAAATAATTGAGTTTAACTTGAATATTTTTATCTTCACATATGAATATGTTTAAAATAGACACATGATAACTTTTAGTGAGTAAAAGTTAGTTAGCACTTACTCAACCCTACTAAAAGGCTTATATAATTATTGAATAATTTACTGAATAAACTAATGAATGAATATGAAAAATTGACATGTTTCAGAGAGAGTTAAATTTTCAACATGCCTCAGTGGATCGTAAAGCTGTATTCTAAATGTTCTAAATATTCTGTACCAGTGTGTTTTTTCCCCAGTAAAATATGAATGTTTCAGCATATTTTAAAAAATGGTACTACTATCAGCTAAGTCAGAAGGACTTTGCTTGATATTTTTTAATATGAGTTAAAGTTATTTTTTGTCAACAAAAATATTCTTTGCAGAGTTGTTTAAACTGACTTCCTACCTTTTCTCCCCAAATATTTTCTCTTCAATCCCTTTCAGCCTACTGTTTCTCTCATCACTTTCCTGAAAGTCCTCTCAGAAAAGCCTTCTGGAAACTTCCAGCTGCCAAATTAAATCTCCACCCATATTTCAGCCTCATGTCCCCTGTGCCTTGCTCACCATTCTCTGTTGAAACTGTCCATTCTGTTAACATTTTTTGTGTTTATTATACATAGTACAAAACAGAATTAAAGGATAAGAATTAGACTCAACTTGGGAACATTTAGAATTTGGGGAGGCAGTAGCACAAAACAAAGCAGACTAAGCGCTGAGGAGGGAACATGGAGGTGGTCTGAGGCCCAGCTGTTTGCAGTCCCGGAGGCAGAAGGGGATGGAGAGTCCTCATGTGACCAGAGGGCCAGGGCACGTGCACGGATCCCACGGTCCTGAAGGTCTGTCTGAAGTGGCAGCAGAGTGCTTTAATCGATTTTTATTATGCGTTTTGTCATCTATTTTCCACAATCACTTCAAGCAGCACGTTATATTTGCTTTATTTATTGGTAAGAATAGCCTATTCTTTAGAAATTATTTGTTTTAGCTTTGTTGCCGGAGAACAGGTTCTTGCCTTGCACAGGGAAGAATTCAAGAGCGAGGCATTGGACAGTGACAGCACGTTTGTTTAGAGAGATGCACACTCCGTAGACAGAGTGGGGTCTGTCTTACTCCGAAGGGAGTGTGGCTTGGGAGATACACGCTCCGTAGGCAGAATGCGGGCCATCTGGAAAGGCAAGAGGGAGAGAGGCCGAGAGGCATGGGGGTGTTTAGTTTAAAGTAAAAGTAGATACACACTCCATACACACAGTGCAGGCCATTTCTGAAGACGAGACAGAGAGAGTGAGCGAGGTGCAGAGTAATTAAGTTTTATGGGCTCAGTAATTTCATATGCTAACAAGTAGAATTATTCCAACTACTTTGGGGAAGGAGCAGGGATTTCCAGGAATTGGGCCCCTGCCCACTTTTTGACCTTTTATGGGCAGCCTGGGAACTGTCATGGGGCCTGTGGGTGCGCCATGGGGCTCAGGGTCTACTGGAAGTCCAGTCTTCTGCCATCTTGGTTCTAACCAGTTTGTCCCGTCCTCAAATGCTGTGTCATTCCCACAGTGGTTGTGCCCTGCTCCCTTCCCTCCTGTCTCAGTTTTGGACTTAAAACCTGAATTGTGTTCATTGAACTGAATTCAAGGTGTATCAGTGATGGGGTGCCTGTTGCAGCCTACTGACCGTGTTCAATTAAAAACAAAAAGAATTTGATCTCTTAATATAAGCAAAACCTTTCCCAAGGGATTCAGGTCATTGATAAATAAATAATCTTCTAGACTACAAGGAGACTGCAGTCTAGTTGTGGACATCCAAGAATCACATAGATAATCAAGATACCAAGTACACTCTGGTATGTATCACGTAAACCAAATGTTACAGAGATGTGTTCCCAGAGATGTTGTTCTGTGTGAGGGACTAGAAGACCTGCTCAAAGAAGGAATTATTTCCTGTAGACTTTGACGGATGGCTGGATTATTGTCAGTCCAACCTGAAGGAGACTGAGTGGCAGGGAGACAGTTACATTCCAGAACATCCTTTTAGCAAAAGCAGTATAGAGTTGTCAAAGCTGAGATTGTGTTTAGGGGATAAATGATTGATTTTGATAAAGACACATATGTATGGAAGTAAAGGAAATGAAATAAAGTTGGCGAGACATGCTGAGACCTGGTGTAGGATGATTCTTAATTCTGAAGATGGTAGGGAGCTTCTGAGGCTTGACTGGATGGGTGAGAGCTGCGCTTTGGACAGCAGAAATAACATTTGTTGAAACTGAGAAAGACTTTCAACATGGAGGATAGAAGGCTTTTTATAATAATCCAGGCAGGAGATAATGAAGACTTGAATTTATGGTAGAAAGAACAGAAACCAAAATGTGGTTATCAATTTAAGACTCTGTCTGAGGGTAGAAATGATGGCTTTCCATAACTGAGTGAGGTGTCAGAAAGAAGGAAGGAATTAGGGTTATATTTATTTAACAAACTTTTGAGAGTGTCTTTCACTTACGAATGTTTAAACGTAGATGTACCCCTCAAGTGAAAAAATAAAGTGTGGTCTGGGGGTTGGTAGAGATGTCAAATTTATGATATTCACTGGTAATCAACTGTGTAAAAGTGATAGTTGAAGAAAAAAAAAAGCTTTTTCAATTATCAGGACAGTAATAAGAGGACTAAATGCCTGTATTAAAAACGAAATTCTGTGTGGTGTTCGATGTTAACCTAGACTTATTGTGCTGATCATTTCATTACATATAAAAATATTGAATCATTATGTTGTGCACTGAAGCTAATGTTATATATCAATTATCTCTCAATAAAAATATCTCTATATATAACCATGGAGAGGTCTCTAGGATATATTATTACCTGGAAAAGTATTCATATTAATAACCAGATTAAGAAATATATTTTGTGTTCAAATAAAATTTACACATTATGCTAAGAGGTCATATAAATTATAGAATAAAAACCAATGTTGAGGGAAAAAGACAAAGAATTGTAGCAGGTGTCAGAATAAGAGCAGTCAGAGGTCGTAGGTATATAAGTTCCAGAACAGGGCAGCAGAAAGTCAGGGTCATGTAATTAGTAAAAGAGAGAGAATATTTCAGAATGAATACTGTAGTTAATATCAATTGCTAACAAAGTTCAGATTGGTAGAGCTGTGAAAAATCTTGTGTGATTGCTGATGATATTAAGAAAAAGTTCTCCAGAAAATAAATGCAGACACAATAACAGGTTCTAAATTTCCAAGCTCTTTAGGGGATTTCAATGGTTTCACCCTTAACATTGTGATACAGTTATCTCTAAGGATTTACTTTGCACAAGTCTGTATTGTTACAGCTGTCTACCACTGTCTCACAACTTCCTCAGGAACTATTCAAAGTTGACAATATCAGATAAAAAAAGGAATATTTTTAGGCTAATAATGTACCAGAATATAGAATGCTATCATTGTTAGCTGTAAGGAATTTCAGAAGCCACCCCTATGTACACCCTAAAAGATACAATATTCTGGAAAGTATTCTTTCAGTTTTTCTTTAGTAATCCCATAAGGCCAGTGCCTTGAGAACATGAAGGCATTTTTCTTTGCCAAGTTAAATATCACTGTCTCTTCTTGGTTTAGAAATGTGAAATGCTGGGCTTTTCAGAATGAACATTCATACTTGATATTTCCTTGAAATCGAGTCCAAATTCAATCTGAGAAAACGGCATAATACAATTTTGCCAGCCTCTTTCCACAATGTGGTCCCGTCAACAGCAGATCTATGTTATTTCTGATGCTCCCTGGTAAAGGCAGTCATTTCTTTAGTAGAATATCTTGTTCTTCAATTGACAAACCAACCCTTAGTCTGATGAGGTAATTGTGCAAATAAAGTGGTTTCTCGTTTTAGGCTTCCTTTCCTTTCTGTCACTGCTGCATTTTGTGGTTCACACGTCTTCGTCACTTGTTTGACCTCCTCTCTGTAAAACTAAGACACCTGTAGTCAGTTGACACCAAGCCTGAAAAATACAGAATTTAACTTCTTTTTTGGTTTGTTTGCTTGTCGGCAGCACCTGACGTCGGCTCATTCAGCTAGACTTGAGTCTGAAAGTGTCAGATTCTACCTTCTCAGCCTGGCTGTCTACACTTTTTCTTGCTAGACATGTGAAGCAAGGGGTGTGTTTTTCTGTAGGTCAGAAAGAACAAACTAAGAATATCTGCTTATTGGGTTTTTTAAATGGTAGGAACATGCTGGTTCCCTGGAAACAATAATAGTTCAAACATCATTTTAAAACTGTGCCCTGGAATGACGTGCAGCACTAGGAGTTCTTTGATTATTTCTTGTTGAATAGGAATTATCTCCTTGCGTTTCCTGTGATCCACTTATGCTAAATGGTGGGGCTGGAAACACTGGGAGGCTATTGAGAAAGGGCCACACCAGACCCTTCTTGTGGCAGGAAAGACATAATCCTCACCAGGATGTGATTGGCCCCCTGTCACCCAACTGAGCCCCTCTGTGTAGATGCTCCCTGATGTCAACTTAATAGTTTGGTAATGACTTGTGGATCTAATTGGCTTTAATAGGGTGCCAGGTCCTGGTCTTGGTTCTGGAGATTTCTCAGTAAGCAAGTCAGGCAAAGCTCTTGCTCTGAAGGAACTTGTGTTTTATAGGCGAGACAGATGTCCAACAAGCACCGTCTCACATGCCCAGTGGCTCTAAGGGAGATGAAGAGACGTAAAGAATCCATCAGGAAAGGGGAGAGGGATTGGAGAGAGGAGGGGGTGGATGGTGGATCAGGAAGGCCTCTGACAGAAGAACCCCGAGTTGAATGTAGACCCAGGTGCCTCGGGACATGAAGCCCATTGATCTGTGGGGACACACCTTTTCCAGCAGAAGGAACAAGCACAAGGCCCTGAGGCATGCATGTGCTTGATGTCGTAGAGGCCCTGGAGGAGGCCAGTGATGTCAGAGTAGCTGGTGGAGCTGCTGTGGGAGGAGATGGAGTCAGGAAGGGCAGGGGGAGCCAGACTGTGGAAGGCGTTAGACTCTAGATCTGAATGAGACACAAGACCACTAAGGGATTTGAGCAGAAAAATGACTTGATGTGATTTATGCCCTGAAAGGACCCTCTGACTATGGGACGGTCA
Source organism: Vicugna pacos (assembly GCF_048564905.1). Classification (NCBI taxonomy): domain Eukaryota; kingdom Metazoa; phylum Chordata; class Mammalia; order Artiodactyla; family Camelidae; genus Vicugna; species Vicugna pacos. The sequence goes on along the minus strand of NC_132994.1, from coordinate 4,344,536 downwards.
GAGTTATGAGTATACAGAGAGGCGGGTAATGGGGGTGGAAGTTACTGCCATAGTCCAGGTGAGAGAGCTGCCTGGTTTGGACCAGATGCCAATGGAAATGTTGAGAAGAGGTCAGATGCTGTATGTGTTTTATTGGTGATCTGATCGAGTATACTGATGCTTAGAAATAGGGTGTAAAAAAACAGAGATGATTCAAGGAAATACTTCCACTATGTCTCCAAGAGCCCAACTACAAAAATAAGGCAGGTTTATTTCCAAATCTGTGTCCTATAAGCAAACGCTAAAAACCTACCTTGGTAACCACCTAAATGTCTCGAAACTTTAGAATCCAAAGCAAGCTGTTTGGCTAATATCTTTCTACATTTTTTTAATTAAAATATAATTGACATATAGCCTTATATTAGATTTAGGTGTACAACATAATGATTTGAGATATATATATATATATATATACTGTGAAATAGTTAATATAATAACTCTAGCTAACATTCATCACCATGCATATTTATAGATTTTTTTTCTTGTGATGAGAACTTGTAAGGTCTACTCTCCTAGCCACTTTCAAATATACAATTCAGAACAGCTAAGTATAGTCACTATGCTATTTAATTTTTATATATTCTCATTCCTGAGTCCAACGCAAATCCCTGCTCTTACAGTTTAAGCAGTTTTATCCTTTGAGGCCATCAGCATTCTGTCATCATCACACCACCGGAATCCTCGGACAAAAGCTAGAATGAAAAATGTTTCAGGAAAATGACTTTTTAAAGCTGTTCCTCATATTGGGCTGCCAGTTAGCAAATGAAATAAACCCTACCTTTCCTACTAGTTTTGTATTTTTCTTTTTTTGGTATTTTCAATTGAAATGTAGTTGATTTACAACATTTCAGATGTACAGCAAAGTGATTAAATATATATATATATGTTGTTTTTCAGGTTATTTTCCATTATAGGTTATTAAAAGATATTGAATATAGTTTCCTGTGCTATACAGTAGGTCCTTGTCGTTTATCTGTTTTATATATAACAGTGTGTATCTACTAATCCTGAACCCCTAATTTATCCCTTCTCCCTCCCCCTTTGGTAACCATACGTTTGCTTTCTGCGTCTGTGAGTCTATTTCTCTTTTGTAAATAAATTCATTTGTATCATTTTTCTGGATTCTACATATAAGTGATATCATATGATATTTGTCTTTCTCTGTCTGACTTCACTTAGTATGATAATCTCTAAGTTCATCCATGTTGCTGTGAATGGCATTATTTTATTCTTTTTTATGGCTGAGTAATATTCCACTGTGTGAATGTGTATATATCTATATATATCTCACATCTTCTTTATCCAGTCATCTGTAGATGGACATTTAGGTTTCTTCCTTGTCTTGGCTGTTGTAAATAGTGCTGCTGTGAACATTTGGATGGGTGTATCTTTTCAAATTAGAGTTTTCTACAGCTATATGCCCAAAATTGGAATTGCTGGATCATATTATAAATCTGTTTTTAGTTTTTTAGGAACCTCCATACAGTTTTCCACAGTGGTTGCACCAATTTACATTCCTACCAACAGTGTAGGAGAGTTTCCTTTTCTGCACCCCTCTCCAGCATTTATGTGTAGACTTTCTGATGATCTCTATTCTGACTGGTGTGAGGTGGTACCTTATTGTAGTTTTGATTTGCATTTCTCTAATAATTAGTAATGTCAAGCATCTTTTCATGTGTCTTTTGGCCACCGGTGTATCTCTTTTGGAGAAATGTCTGTTTAGGTTTTCTGCCTATTTTTTCATTGGATTGTTTGTTTTTTTCTTTTTTTCTTTTTTTTTTTTTTTTTTTGTTAAGCTGCATGAGTTGTTTGTACATTTTGGAAGTTAATTATTTGTCTGTAGCATCGTTTGCAATATTTTCTCCCAGCCTGTAGGTTGTCTTCTTGTTTTGTTTATGGTTTCCTCGGCTGTGCAAAAGCTTTTAAAAGTTTAATTAGGTCCCATTTGTTTATTTTTGTTTTTGTTTCCATTATTCTAGGAGACATATCCAAAAAAACATTGCTGCAATTTATGTCAAAGAGTATTCTGTTTATGTTTTCCTCCAGAAGTTTTGTAGTATCTGGTCTTACATTTAGGTCTTTAGTCCATTTTGAGTTTATTTTTATATACAGTGTTAGACAATGTTCCAACTGCATTCTTCTATATGTAGCTGTCTGATTTTCCTAGCACCATTTATTGAAGAGACTGTCTTTTCTCCATTGTATATTCTTGCCTCCTTTGTCATACATTAATTGACCATAAGTACTCAGGTTTATTTCTGGACTTTCTATCCTGTTCCATTGATCTGTGTGTCTGTTTTTGTGCCAGTACCATGCTGTTTTGATTACTGTAGCTCTAGTATAGTCTGAAGTCAGGCAGCATGATTCCTCCAGCCTCATTCTTCTTTCTTGAGATTGTTTTCACTCTTCAAGGTCTTTTATGTTTCCATACAAATTAAAAAAAAATTGTTTCAGTTCTGTGAAAAATGCCATTGGCACTTTGATAGGGATTCATTGAGTCTGTAGATTGCCTGGGGTAGTCTGGTCATTTTAGCAACACTGATTCTTCCAATCCAAGAACAAAGTATACCTTTCTGTGTGTTTGTGTTGTCTTCATTTTCTTTCATCAACATCTTACAATTTCTGAGTAAGCTCTTTTGCCTCCTTAGGTAGGTTTATTCCTGTGTATTTTATTCTTTTCGATTTGGGGGTAATTGGGATTGTTTCCTTAATTTCTCCTTCTGATATTTCATTGTAAGTGCATAGAAATGCAACCAATTTCTGTATATTAATGTTGTATCCACCAAATCTGCACGTTCATCGATGAGCTCTAGTAGTTTCTGGTAGCCTCTGCAAGATTTTCTATGTATAGTATCAAGTCATCTGAAAACATCGACAGTTTTACTTCTTCCTTGTGATTTGGATGTTACTTCTCCTCTGATTACTGTGGCTAGGACTTCCAAAACTGTGTTGAATAAAAGAGGTGAGAGTGGGCATCTTGTATTATTGCTGATTTTAGAGGAGATGCTTTCAGATTTTCACCACTGAGTATGATAGCTGTGGGTTTCTCATGGATGGCCTTCATTATGTTGAGGTCTGTTCCCTCTTATGCCCACTTTTTTGAGTTTTATCATAATTGGATGTTGCATTTTATCAAAAGATCTTTCTACATCATATGGCTTTTATTCTTCAATTTGTTAATATGGTGCATCACATTGATTCATTTGTGGATATTGAAAAATCCTATGTCCCTGGGGATAAATCCCACCCAGTTATGGTGTATGATCCTTTTAATGTATTGTTGGGTTCAGTTTGCTAGTAATTTGTTGAGGATTTTTGCATCTGTGTTTATCAGTGATACTGACTGTTAATATTCCTTTTTTGGATATTTGTCTGGTTTTCATATCAAGGTGCTGGTGGCCTCATAGAGTGAGTTTGGAAGTATTCCTTCCTCTGCAATTTTTTAGAATCATTTCAGTAGGATATGTGACAGCCCTTCACTAAATATCTGATAGAATTCACCCGTGAAGCCATCTGATCCTGGACTTTTGTTAGGAGTTTTGGTTTGTTCATATTTTCTATCTCTTCCTGGTTCAGTCTTTGGAGATTGTACTTTCCTAGGAATCTGTCCATTTCTTCTAGATGGTCCATTTTATTGGCATATATTTGTTCATAGTAGTTTGTTATGGTCTTTTGTATTTCTGAGGTGTTGGTAGTAATTTCTCTTTTGTCATTTCTGATTTTATTGATTTGGACTCTGCTTTATTTTTTTTTTGATGAGTCTGGCTAAAGTTTATCAATTTCGTTTATCCAAAGAACCAGCTTTTAACTTCATTCATCTTTTCTATTATCTTTTTAGTCTCTGTTCCATTTATTTCTATTCTGATCTTTATGATTTCTTTCCTTCTACTAACTTTCACTTTTGCTTTTTCTTCTTTGCCTAGTTGCTTTGGGTGTCAGTTTAGGTTGTTGCTTTGTGTGTCAGTTTAGGTTGTTTATTTGAGATTTTTGTTTTGTTTTGTTTCCTGAGGTACAAGCTTGTATCACTATAAACTTCCCTCTTGGGACTGCTTTTGTTGTGCCCCGTAGGTTTTGAATCATTGTATTTTTATTCTGTTTTGTCTCTAGGTATTTTTTTTTTAAAGCTCCTCTTTGATTTCTTTAGTGATACATTGGTTTTTTGGTAGCATTAGGTTAGCCTCTACCTGTTTGTGTTTTTTGCAGGTTTTTTTTTTTTTTTTTGTAGTGGATTTCTAGTTTCATATTGTGGTCTGAAAAGATGCTTAATACGATTTCAGTTTTCTTAAATTTGCCAAGGCTTGTTTTCTGGCCTAGCATGTGATCTATCCTGGAGGACGTTCCACGGGCACTTGAAAAGAATGTGTATTCTGCTGCTTTCCTGTAAAATTCTCTTTAAATATCAAAAAGTCCATTTGGTCTAGTGTGCTATTTAACACCCGTGCTTCCTTATTGATTTTCTGTCTGAATGATCTGTCCATTGATGTTACTGGGTTGCTAAAGCCCCCCCCACTATTATTGGGTCATTTTCTCATTTTATGTTTCTTAATATGCGTTTTATATACTGAGGTGCTCCTATGCTGGGGGCATATATGTTTACATTTGTTACATCTTCTTGGATTCATCTCTTGATCATTAGGTAGTGTCCTTCTTTGTCTGTGTAACAGTCTTTATTTTAAAGTCTATTTTGTCTGATACAAGTTTTGCTACTCTGGCCTTCTTTTGATTTCCATTTGCATGGAATACCTTTTTCCATCCTCTCACTTTTAACTTTCAGCCTATACGTGTCTCTAGATCTGAAATGAGTATCTTGTAGGCAGCATATATACAGGTCTTGGTTTTGTATTCATTCAGCTAGTCTGTGTCTTTTGGTTGGAACGTTTAGTCTGTTTATGTATATATTGATAGTATGTTCTTTATGCCATTTTGTTATTTTGGATTTGTTTTTCTAGGTTTTTTTTCTTTCTCTTCTTTTGTTCTCTTGTGACTAGTGACTATCTTTAGTGTTGTGTTTGGATTCTTTTTTATTTTTTGCGTTTATATCTATTATGGATTGTTGGTTTGTGTTTACCGTGAGGTTTTTGTATAACAGTCTACATACATACATGATTATTTTAAGTTGCTGATCTCTTCATTTCAAATGCATTTTAAATAGCCTGCATTTGTACTCTCCTCCCCTCATGATTACTATTTTTGATATCATATTTTACATCTGATTCTTTTGTGTATCCCTTAACTGCTTATTGTGGATGCAGATGATTTTTACCACTTTTTTCTTGTAACCTTCCCACCAGCTTTGTGTATGAATGATTTCCTACCTTTACTATACGTTTGCCTTTACCAGTAAGCTTTTTTATCTCATTATTTTCTTTTTTTCTAGTTGTGGCCTTTTCTTTTTCGCCTAGTGAAGTCCCTTTAACATTTGTTGTAAAGCTAGTTTGGTGGTACTGAATTCTTAGCTTTTGCTTGTCTGTAAAGCTTTTGATTTCTCCATCAAATCTGAATGAGATCCTTGCTGGGTAGAGTTTTCTTGTTGTAAGTTTTTCATTTTCATCACTTTAAATACATCATGCCACTCTCTTCTGGCATCCAGTTTCTGCTGAAAAATCAGCTGATAGCCTTATGGGAGTTCCCTTGTATGTTATTTTTTGCTTTTCCCTTGCTGCGTTTAATATTCTCTCTTTATCTTTCTTCTTTTTTTCATTTTGATTATAATATGTCTTGGAGTGTTCCTCTTTGGGTTAATCCTGTATTGGAATCTCTTTGCTTCCTGGACTTGGGTGACTGTTCCCTTTCCTAGGTTAAAGAAGTTTCCAGCTGTTATCTCTTATTTTCTCTTTCTGGCTGGCTCCTCTGTAATGTGAGTGTGAGTGCACTTTATCTTGTCCTAGAGGTCTCTTAAACTGTCTTCATCTCTTTTCATACTTTCTTTCTGTTCATGGCTGTAATTTCCACCACTCCATCTTCCCGCTCACTGATCTGCTCTTCTGTATCATTTGGTCTACTATTGATTCCTTCTGGTGCATTTTTCATTTCAGTTATTGCATTTTTTATCTCTACTTGGTTGGTTTTTATATTTGCTCTTTGTTAAAACCTTCTAACACCTCACTCCGTGCATCCATTCTGCTCCCGAGTTCTTTGATCGTCTTCACAATTGTTACTCTGAACTCTTTCTCAGTTAGATGTCCTGTCTTCACTTCACTTAATTCTTCTTCTGGAATTTCATGTTGTTCTTTCATCTTGAATATATGTTTTCCACCTCATTTTGTTAAGTTGCTCTTTGTATTTTTATGTATGTGATAGGTTAGTTACATTTCTTGACCTTAGAGAAGTGGCTTTTTGTAGGAGACAGCCTATGCCTCCCAGCATTGCACCCCCTCTTGTCATCCAAGCTTTATGCTCCAGCAGTTCCCCCTAAGAGGGCTCCACTGGTCCTTTGGTTGTGGTGGGCTGACTTTGCGGGCAGTCTGGCAGGTTTGGTTGGCCCCTGTTCTGGGTGGGTGTCAGGCCCGCCTTGTACAGTTGCTGCTGGCTGCTGTCCAGCGGGACCTGGACACAACATGGCTCTCTGTGAAAGCCCAGGGTACCCGTGCTAGATCACTGGAGGGTGGAATCAGTGTCCTGGAGACTCTGGGGATTTTGCTCACCCAATGGCAGGGGAAGCCAGATCTTGGGGTTAGTGCTGGATTACTGGCAGGCAGAGCTGGTTCCTCGAGTCTGGCTGCAGGGATCTGGGACCTCAGAGCTCATTTCAGATCATTGGGCAGAGCTGGGGGTGGTGAGGGGATGGTTCCTGACACAACTGAGTTTGTGCTCCAGGGAGTCCCAAAGGTTATGTTAGTGGACACAGCCAGGGCCCAGCTGGCCTCAGAGCAGGGTCTGGCCTGCATTGCAGGACCATAGTTTTCTTGCCACTGGTGTCTGCCCCCTGGTGGATGAGGCTGGTGTAGAGGCTTGTGCTGGCTTCCTCATGGGAGGGGTTGGTGCCTGCCCGCTGGTGGGTAGAGCTGGGTCTTGTGGGCAGAGCCGTGTCTAGAGGCGGCTGTGGGCTCAGGAAGTTATTAGGTAGCCTGTCTGCTAGTGGGTGGGGCTGTGTCCCCACCCAGTTATTTCTTTGATCTGGGGTGTCAGCACTGGCGCCTACAGGCTATCGGGTGGGGCCAGGTCTTGGCACTTACAAGCCTAGATGTCAGCCGCCAGGAATGTTCATGCAACTGAATGTTCCCTAGTATGTCTGCCACCAGTGTCTATGTCCCCAGGGTGAGTCGCCAGCCACCTTCAACCTCTCCAGGAGACTCTTAAGGCCAGCAGGTAGGTCTGGCCCAGGTTCCTATCAAATTATCGCTTTTGCCCTGGGTCCTGGTACTTGTAACCATTTTGTATGCACCCTTTCAGAGTGAAGTCTCTATTTCTCCCAGTCCTGTGGGCTCCTGCAACTAAGTTCCACTGTCCTTCAAAGCCAGATACTGCGGGGATTAGTCGTCCAGTGCTACAGTCCCTGGCTGGGGAGCCTGATGTGGGGCTCAGAACCCTCACTCCTGTTTATGGGTCTCCCACCCCCAGGGGTATGTGATCTGAATATATCATGATTCTGCCCCTGCTATGTGTCTCATTGTGGTTTCTTATTTATGCCTTTAGTTGTAGAGGATCTTTCCTGGTAGGTTCCAGTCTTTTTCAGTGATGATTGTTCTGCAAAGGGTTGTGATTTTGGTGTGCTCAGGAGAAGAGATGAGCTCAGGGTCTCTCTACTCAGCCACCATGACTGCTTTCAGGGTATTTTTGCTTCCATTTAAAAGTCACGGGAGCTCAAGAATGGAAGACTTATAGATCAATTAAGTCGAGCCGTAAACCTGTCAGCTTCATTCTGTTTAAACTGTTTTGTATTGTTTTAAGTCTTTTTGGAAAATAAAATACATAAATAAAATTTTATTATGCAAGTTGGAAATGTCTTTGCAGGGCACCTCTATCTCTCCAATTAAGAAAAAATACATATTTCTAGTAGTAATATCATCATAGTTATAGCCCTGGACCTTAGCACAGAAAACACTCATCATGTTATAGTTTTTTCAATTATCAGTAGGTCTGTGTTCTTTCAGAAGTTAACTGGGGTGAAAATAGCTACATAATATTTCCAGGTTTACAGAATCTGTTTCATACAGCCATACTCAAGGACAGTTATTCATGGAGTCATTATTAAATAATGCTTCTTTTCCCTGAAAAACTCAAGCTAGAAACCATTGTTAATAGCCCTTCTTTTTCATTTCAAGTAACCCACATGCCCTAAACTTTTCCTCTACTGTCCTTGTACTGTGCCAACTCCAGGTCGAATCCTAACTATTGCTCTGCTGTGAATTTCTCACATCATCTCCTGACCCTTGACAGCTTTTGCTTTTTTTATCCTGATTTAATTTGCCATTAGGGAAAAAATAAAGTCTACATGTTGCTACTTTGCCATGCTTCCTTTTTTATAGTACCTTATGTATACATTACATGAGTATGCATTTTAACAAAAATTCCCTTCTGTCCGACAGTGACTGTTATTCTAAGGAATTCATTTCAGAACTGCCATTTGAGTACACTGCACTGGAGAATGTTTTTATTTGTTTGTTTCTACTTTTATCCCTCAGGCTTTCCAAGAAAGGCTTTGGTAAAGCATCCCCTGTGTTACATAGAATTTCCCAAATTAACTCTTTCACAAATACTCATGTACAGTCTTGCTGCCGGAGCGTTAAGGGCACCCACGCAACGTGTCCTCCCTCAGTGCCTCCCATTCAGAGCGGGTGCCTTTCTATCCCTTTGCATATTGGTAATTGAAAGTTAGAGATTTGTTTCATCATCTTGCTCAGCCAACCACACTCTAACCTACTTCTGTTATATAAAGAGCTTCACTGCAGCTTTCAATACGACCCCAGGGGAATCTTTCGCATATGTTCTGTATTTCTACATCAAAGTAAAATGAGTCCTAACCTTTATTTTCTTTTGTCATATTATTTTTCATATGTATCTATCTTATTAGCTAATTCAAAACTGTTTTCCTGGCTAATTACACGTTTTTAAAGGATGCCTGGATGATGCTTTTTCTGATCTTTTATAACACATCTTGGCCAATGTAAATTTTGTATACTAGTCACTCATTCAGTCTCCAGCTCTTTAGGAACTGTCTAGTAGAGAATGCCTAGATGAAGACCAAATCTTTGCCCACGGCCTATCATTTCTTTTTGATTTTATATTTACTGGGAAGATGCTCATGATGTGAAGAAACCCAATGAGGTCACACAAAAAGTTGGAAATGAACAATGTGTGCTATCAGAGTGATGCTCAGCTGCATTGAACATGCACAGGAAGAGCTGGCTTCTGCCACAGCTACACATATGTATGGGAAAAGAGTTAAAAACCTGAAAAGTGAAATGTGTGTAACAGAAATGGTGAAGAGATGTGTTTGAGGGCTGCATCTTGGTATATTGGGCATGGATTGTGAAAGGCACCTTGAAACAGAAAACCACAATTTCAAAAAAAAAAAGGTAATTTCTGGTGCGACTACAGACAGATTCCTGGGTTTCTCACATGTTGAGACCTACCCACAAACATTGTGGGTTTGAGTTTTCTTTAATTATTGTCTTTAAAGAACATGAGTTTCTGCAGGAAAGTTGCTCCTGGCTTCTGTGCCCATGGGAAGCTATGAAGAGGAGAAGAGGAAATTTGCATTAAGGGGTCAGTGCTTTGGCCTGTCGATCAGCTGGAGAGCAGGGAGAGGACCCCAATGAGGGAAAGGCTTTCAGAGATGGGATGAACACAGGGCCATCTGGGAAACTGCATGGCTTCCTCTTTCTGCGGAGACATTGCCTCCAAAACCCGGAAGCATAGGTCTTCCCAGCCTGACTTCATTCTTCTGTTTGAGATCAATTCCTGCAGAATCAGATAGACTCATGCGTATGGGCTAGGATGGAAACATACAATCTGAAGCCAACTAGAAACAAAAGCTGAATGTTACAAAATAATATCTCATCTCTATTGGTTTATGCCATCAGGATTTGGAATCACTAAAATTGTCGTACGTGCCTTCTTTCTGATTTTCCCATTCAAATGAATTAGAAGGATGTGGCCGTGAGTTTGTGTGAATATGAGAAACAGTTCCATTTTAACTGTCTCTATGGCAATAATTGCTTGTCTCTATGGCAATAGTGGTTTGCCTCTGAAACAACAACCAGTGATGAGAAAAGAGCTACCGATCCCCTTTTGACAATTGTCTCATTTCCTTTTTGCTTTTTATGATTTCACCTTTTGAAATGTTTTAGTTTATTTGGTTATACCAACAAGTCTGCGCTAAACTGTTCCTTTTCTCCACTGTCCCCTTCACTGGATTAAAAAAAAAAAGAAGAAGAAGATTCTCATCTGAATTTGGCAGAAAACTCTGACTGAGATGAAAGGCTGGTTGGTTCTCGTCACGTTGCTGAAAGTTAGGGCACCGCTTTGCATCTAGGAAAACACGCCGACTTTGAAATGTGATTGGTGGCTACACACCTTGGCCGTACCACAATGAACTGACCTTTGTTTTATCTCTGAATCACTCAGTGTGCTCCTTTCTATAGTAGAAGTAATGTTATCTTTCCTAAAGAGTTATTGTAAAGATTAAAGACTTTATATAAATATATGTATCTATCTCACCTGGTGTGAAATAGGCCCTCAGTGGACAGATACAAGGCCAGATGTGGCTTCAGCTACTGATGACTTTGGTCAGGTCGTTTGGTCCCCGTAGCCACAGTCTGTACCTCTTGGGGACTTCTCAAGTCCTACCTAAACTTAAGACCCGAAGTTTTCGATCGTTTTTGTTTCTAGTCTCAATAGTACGTTTCTTGTTTATTTCACAGAGCAGACCGGGATCCCCGACTTCGGTGTAGATACTGTAACTAAATTGAGAAAACCATTTGTGCTGTGTCCTGTCTGTTTCAGAATGAGTTTGTGACACAGTTGTCTTCGATGCTGTAATCACACCATAGCCGACAAACATTTCAGTGGTACTTGCCCTTTGCTATCGTAAGAATCTCCTCTCTTCTCTGTATTTATGTGTCATTAGTCAGATCCTTGCTCCCTTGAAAGATTCACACAGAATAATCTTTAATTTTATAATTTCTGCTACTTAACATGTAATCCAACACCTGTAGTCTACAAAATTGTATCAGTTATCTCTATAAATGCATCAAATAATTCTGTAGTGTTTCTATAATTCATAAGTGTATTAGTTTTCTTTTGTCCTTAAATAATGTCTTTTAAACAGTCAAAAATACTTTTCTGCATGTGTTACCTACTTAAATTTTTCATATGGAGAATTTTAACCTTAGAAGTGTAAGTAATTACTTACGTGGCTACTTTAACGTGTTTTCTTTAACGTGATCTTCTGTTTTGGATTGTGGCATGTGGATATGAGAGAGTAGGTGTGGATGAGTGTGCTGGTGTGTGTACATTCTAAAATATTTATCAGTGTTCATACCTGAAGTGAAGTTGCTTTAGACACCATTAAAATTCATATTATGGGCTTAGGGGAAAGCTGTTTTTTTTTTTTCTTTTAAACTATATCAAAGACTAAAGATACTTTTTAATAGAAGTTAAACTGAATTGAAAATCCAATAATAACAAGCTTTAAAGGTCATGAAACTATGCGCCGGATTGTATTTGATTCAAGTTTTGGCTGATAACTACAAAATAGATGTGTTATAATTGTAGGGACTGAACAGTTCATAGAAGACTGATTAATACTGGATAATAGGTTATATATCCAAATAATACATTCTGAAATCGACTAAAGCCTGATACATTGAAAATATTAGAAGGTTTCTAAAATGCAGTAGAAATACAGGAAAATATAGAAACATCTCCTTTGCCACTACAAAAAGTTTTAACACTCACTATCCACATGGGCTACTTTGTTGCTTTTTGAAATAAGAGCCTTCCTTCTTTTTGAAGACTCCATCTTCATTCTTGACAGCATTAATCTCCTTTTTTTTTTCCCCTAGGTAGTGGCTTTTGCTTTCCCCAAACATGTTGCCTGATTAATTCTCTTGTAACTTTCCCTAACTCTTTCAGTTTTTTCTTTGCTTTCTCTAAAATGTAATAATGTTTCTACTAAAGAGAATAACCTCTATTATCTTGAAAATTTATTTAAAAAACCCATAGTATTTCAGAAATATCATGGCATATTAGGAAGATGCGAGTTACTTCTAAAAGGTCAATTTCTTAATAGAAAAGTGAATATATTATTGAGCTATGTAATTTACACTGCCTAGGTACAGCAAACCTGTAAGTGGTTTGTATACCCTTTTAAACTATATAGAAATTATTATGATGAAATAGAGCACTCAATTTACCCTTAGAGTGTATTTTTTTATGTATTTGTGCCTGCATGTGGGCGGGGAGAAAGAGTGAATTATTGTTTGGGGAATTTTTTTGTTTTCTTTTGTTTTGCTTTTGGTTTCATGATCTAAAGACCAAAACTTTTTTCTGAACTTGAGGGGAAAGAAATGATGTTCACAAATACAGAGCTTTTGAAGTTTTTCCAATAGTCATTCTTTATTTATATTTCAACTGTAAACTCATGAATCTCTACTGTAGTGTCATTCGGATTAAAGATTATCTTTGCAGTATAAGGATCCAAAACTAGTGTATAAAATGGGATTCATTGTGCTTGGTTCAGAGTGTGTTGTGAAATTAAGTGAGGAAATACACTAGTGCTGGAACTTAAGAGCTCAGTGAATGGTATCTCCTGTCATTGCTCTATGTTCCTGCTCTTTCTTAAAAAAATTACATTTGGTAAGGCACCCAAGTCTAACCTCAGTTCTCTCTATTTTGAAAAAGACACAAGGTCCCTTGTTTCTTTTTGGTAAGATGAAGGCTTAAGTTCCACAAACAACTGGAATTCACCTCCTCATTCTCATACATTATTTTAGAGCCCTGGACTGAACCTTGCCCAGTTCCCCTTCCCCAGTTCAAATTAATATCTTTTTCTTCACTTCTTCCTTCATTCGTTATATTAAATCAATATTTAAGTGCCTGCCAGGGACCAGCTCTTCTCCGGGCACAAAAAGATGAGCCAGACATGCCTGGTCTTTCCTTATGGAGATTACACTCCTGGTGGGGAAGGATGTTAAGTTTTTAAATGTAAAACGTATGTAAGGTGAGTGAATGAATATATGCTTTGTATTGTTGTATGTAATATAAGGTAAAAGAACTTTAAAAGCCCAAATACATAGAGATAGATATGTGGATATAATTTAAATTGTGGTAGATGAAAGAAGGAAGGGAGACTAACCAGGATTCCCAACTTAGAAAAGGGCAGTTGTTGCTCGGTGCTAGGAAGTTCTCCTCGGCGTTTAAGCCAAGACCCGATGGTTGCATAAGAATTAGCCAAGGGAGGAATTACTACGAAATGAAAGAATGTAAGTGTGCCTGAAGAGCAGCTGTCATGAGTTCTAACATTGAAGAGGAAGTCAAGGACCAGGGCACGGAGACCCTGGAGAGGATTTCATATATACAAGTGTCATAGTAAGTCGTTAGGAATGACATGATTCAACTCTGCTTTAAAAATATATCACTGCCCTTGGGGAGAGAGGACTGGAAAGGTACAAGAATGGAAGTCGTGAACACAGTGAGTTGTTTTAACCTAGGCAACATTTGGTGGACTATTTTGTGGAGTCAAGGAGAAGATAAGGAGACAAGTCTAAGTTATGTTTTGGAAGGGAACCAGCAAGCAGCATGATGGACTAGATTCTGGGCATGAGAGTATGGACATGTCAAGGATAATGTACTGTTTCCTGTCTTGAGAAAAGAGTGGGTGGAAGCACTACCCTGCATAGACATAGGAAAGACTGCATAGGGAAAGAGTATTTTGATGAAGAACGGGTGGAAATCAAGAGTTAGAAGCTTGAGAAAAGCTACCTGTAAGATACCTGAAGACACTGCATTAAACAGTTCAAGGAGGCAGGTTTGGAATTCACAAGAAGAATTCTTTCACCCACTCTGCCCATACTGAAGATTTTTGCGTGAAACAGGCATCTCATCGGGTTTACTTTCTGTCTATGGAAGAATTTTTTTCTTCTTAAATTTTGCACCTCCCACAGTATTTTACACAAGGCAGAGAATGGTTGAGTTGAAGGATGAAAGGAAATTGGCATGTATTGTGTCTTATGGTGTATAAGAAATGGTACTTGTAACCATTTTGTATGCACCTTTTAAGAGTGAAGTCTCTGTTTCTCTGTCTTTGGCTTAATCCTCATGAAAGACTATTGATTTTTACAGGTGGTCAAACTAAAGCAATTAAGTGTCTTGCCAAAGATCACAAAGTAATTGCAAAACCAAGCCTGTCTTCAGGGCCCAGAGATACCATGTTAAACCCCAGTGCCTCCTATTGAGCCTTTGGAAAACCTCATTAATTAAAAAAAATTAGGAATTGTGTCAAATCTACTAGATGTTAGGCTCCCACCATAAAACAGTAAATAGGGAAAACTCCTTTCTTTTTGGAGCTGATAGTCTAGTGTGAGAGGCAGATAATAGACAAGTCAATGTAAACAGGATAATATTTTAAAGCCATGAAGACCAAAAAACAGGATCATATAATAGAAATGGAGGAGTTGACTTCTTTAGATGGGGCGGTTAAGAGGGCCCAAGCTAAGGAAAACATAATTTAGCAGAGACTCAATATAAGAATAGAAAACGATGTTCTCATTAGAGAGGAGGAGCCCTGTGATGGAGAAGAAAAGCATCGTGCAGCCCACCCAGGGCAGGTCAGCAGGCAGGATGGCAGTGTTGGCTTTGACTGTGAGACTGGCCAGTGCCCGGCCACACAGAGACTGGAAGGCCCTGGTGTAGATTTGGATTTGCCTCTAAAAGCACTGATGAGCCACTGAATTACGTCATGTAAGAGAACAACATGATCTGATTTACCTTTTTTTTTTTAATTTTTTGAAGTATAGTTGATTTACAATGTTGTGTTAGTTTCTGGTGTACAGCAAAGGGATTCAGTTATCCATGTACACATGCATACATATATATATTCTTTTTCATATTCTTTTCCATTATGGTTTATTACAGGTTATTGACTATAGTTGCCTGTGCTATACAGTAGGTCCTTGTGGTTTATCTCTTTTATATACAGTAGTTTGTATCTGCTAATCCCAAACTCCTAATTTATCCCTCCACCCCCTTTCCCCTTTGGCAACCATCAGTTTGTTTTCTCTATCTGTGAATCTGTTTCTATTTTGTAAACGAGTGCATTTGTATCATATTTGATTTACATTTTAAAAAGAGAACTCTGGTTTCTGAGAGAAGAAGGAATTCAGGGAACAAGGGTGGAATCAAGGAGGCTAGTTGGGTGGCCCTTGAATTACTTCAGGTTAGAGATTCTGGAGGCTTCTAAGAGGGTGATGGAATAGAGGTAGGGGGAAGTGTGGTGATTTAAGACACATTCTAGAGATGATACTCAGAGGATGTGTTGATGGATAGTTGTAGGAGGACAAGGAAACCAGAAGGACGACCTTAGGATTTTGATTCGAACATCTGAGTACATAGTGGCACCTTCTATGAAACTGGGAGAGAAGTGCTTTGGTGGCAGGAAACCCAGGGTTCTTCCCAAGGAACATTTGTTGAACTAAAGAACCACCATATGGGTCACGTCAGAATTTTCTCTTACATGATTAAATGTCGTATTTTCTTGCACGATTCTTCATTTATGAATTATTACTGGCAGCTTTCAAGTCCTGCCGGCATAGTTAGGTAGTCGCAGCAGAAGCCTGATGGTCCACGAGGCTGAAGATACTTACTTTTTGGCCCTTCATAGGAAGTTGGCACCAACTCTCCAATAGATTGTGACCTGAACCAAATTTTAGGGCATGGTTTCCATTTGTCTAAAGCGATGGCCCTTTTCCATAATCTTTATAAAGCCTTTGCCTCCTTGTAAAACCTTTGACTCCTTAAAGAGCCAATCTGTCATTGTGAAAATACATCTCTCTGTTCCACACTTAGTTCCCTATTTTGGTTTATTCTCTCTCTGTTTATTTTTGGCATCTTTCATTATTTATTTCCCTTTCCCCTCTAGAAGCGAATCTTCCCTAAACTACCCTTCTCAGCTCTTTTCCTATCCTCCCCTCGACGTCTGCATGGCTCCCCGTCTCTGTCCCGCAGGTGTCTGCCCTGAGGCCAGCCCACCAAAGAAGCTTCTCTTACTTATAAATCTCCCCGACCCCGCGCACTGTCCTTGGCATTATTGTTCATGGTTCCCGACATTCGATCTGGCTGTGTGTGTTTGTTCTCTGTCTGTCTCTCCTCAGACACCGTGCCAGTCCCATAAGGGCAGGGACTTGAACGGTTTTGTTCACTGGTGTATCTCCAATGCCCAGAACTGCACTTGGTGTGATAGGTGCTCAATTAATATCTACTGAATGAATGAATCCACCCGCTGTATTCTCTCTTTTGGGGAACCTTTCCATGTCCGTATTATCAATTATTACTTCTAATGAGAACACATCCAATTTACGTCTCCAACTTCCACATTTTGATCATGCTCCAAATCTTAGACCTCTTGGCCTAAGATGTCATTTTGAGCCCTTTCTTTGGCTGCTTCTGTATCTAACAAACCTTTGTGCCCTATTACAAATGTTACTCTTTTTCTAGGATATATTGTCTCCTCATCTCATACCTTTGCTTATGTCCCTCCTCCTACCCAGACACTTCTATTCTGATATTTCTGAAACAGTACAGCCCTTTTCCAGGCTCTCGGTCTTTACGGGCTGTCTCTTTTTCCCCTCAAGTGTAGTCAACCATCAAACCTCAGTTACAAGCTCCTTTAGAGAAGCATTCCTTGGCCAACCGACCACACGCCATCTCATCGGTTACTTCTTTCATGCCACCTGTCATGATCTAGAAGCATCTGCCTAGTT
Organism: Vicugna pacos; assembly: GCF_048564905.1. Taxonomy (NCBI): domain Eukaryota; kingdom Metazoa; phylum Chordata; class Mammalia; order Artiodactyla; family Camelidae; genus Vicugna; species Vicugna pacos. The sequence goes on along the minus strand of NC_132994.1, from coordinate 4,327,575 downwards.
TCCTTACTTACCAGTTGTGTGTATTTTCCACTAGACTGTGAGTTAGTTAAGGGCAAAGGCTTTGTGTCTCTTTCTCAGTTGCTGGATCCTCAGGGCCAGTGCTCAGAACACTCTGAGAGCTCAACAGAAGTTTGCTGGGTGAAAGTGTTTCCTGAATGAGCTCTTCAGTCTCCAGTGATCCCATTTGTCTTGTCAAGTCATAGAGCTTGGCTTTGCTATTACTCTTCTGGGAATGGTTGGTGCACCTTCTTGGGAAGCGTCTGGTCAAGTTCCGTGCTGAGAACAGGGTCTAGCACAGAGGAACCATTTGATAAAGACTTGCTGAGCCAGGCAAGGAATGGGTAACAAGTGCCAAGGATGTGTCAATGTTCGGTGAACTTCCACTATCGCTCCTTTCCTTCCAAAACACCCTTAGTATTTCACAAGACATTCGCCATTTCTATAAAAATATAAAAATAGTGTCTTTTAAGTGGCACATGCCAGGGGTCTCACCGCATACAGGTGCTACTCAGCCCCCACGTGCTTGCTATGGGCTCAGGAGGAAACTCAGGGTCACTTGCTCACACGCTGACGCAATGCTTCATTTCCCCCCTCCCATGTTTTACTTACAGGATTTTGAAACAGTGCAGATGACTATCTAGTAATATTGACTGAGAGATGTTTTCTGCAAGCAATTCCATTTTGATAACTGGCCAATTTTCTAATATTGATGCATCAGGACCCAGTTTGTCAGTCATTCCCCCCTGAATCGACATTAAAAGTGATACAAACTTGAAATAGATTGGAAACATCAATAGGAGGACACGATGGGAAGGACCTTTTTTAGGGCATCCTGGAAACGTCTTCTGTATCCCTCCAGGTGTGCCTTTGTGATCACGAGGAGCCCTTGCCTGGGAGTTCCCACTACTCATCTTCAGAGTGGGAGTTGCTGCATTAAGCATTTAGGTTATGGCTAAAGAGGAGTGCTTTTAAACTTCTCTGTGCAGTCTGGGCCATGGCTGCAAGAGAAATACTGAATTTGTCATTCATGGTGGAGTCATTTCCCTTCTCAATGGAGACGATAGATTTTTTTTTAATTGCGTTATAGTCAGTTTACAATGTTGTGTCAACTTCTGGTGTACAGCACAATTTTTCAGTCATACATGAATATATATATATATATATATATATATATATATATATATACATATATATTCTTTTTCACCATGAGCTACACAAGATCTTGACTATATTTCCGTGTGCTATACATTATACATTTGTTTATCTATTCTACATATGCATGTTGGTATCTACAAATCTCGAACTCCCAGTATGTCCCTTCCTACCCACCTCCCCTCTGGCAGCCACAGGTTTGTATTCTATGTCTGTGAGTCTATCTCTGTTTTATATTTAAGTTCATTTGTCTTCTTCTTCTTTTTTTTTTTAAGATTCCAAATATGAGTGATATCATATGATATTTTTCTTTCTCTTTTTGGCTAACTTCACATAGAATGACATTCTCCAGGGACATCCATGTTGCTGCAAATGGCATTATGTTGCCATTTTTATGGCTGAATAGTATTCCATTGTATAAATATACCATATCTTCTTTATCCAGTCATCGTTGATGAACATTTAGACTGATTCCATGTCTTGGCTATTGTAAATAGTGCTGCTATGAACATTGGGGTGCAGGTGTCTTTTTGAAGTAGGGTTCCCTCTGGATATATGCCCAGGTGGCAATAGATTTTAACCTGACTGACCTAGCCAGTCAGCCCTTTCCTTCTGGCAGAATCTATCAAGAAAAAGGAAGGAGGGAGGGAAGGAAGAAAGATAATGAGTGAAAAGGAACCCTCATTTACTCCCTAGGTGATGCATTAAAGCATTAAAAGATGAGCTCTGTTTATTTTAAGTGCAATTCCTGCTTTTGGTAGTCTGAATATATTCAACATTAAGTTTTTAAACCATTTTTTTCTGAAAGTATAGTCAGTTTATAATGTGTCAATTTCTGGTGTACAGCATCATGTTTCAGTCATGCATATGCATACATAGATTCCTTTTCATCGTAGGTTACTACAAGATATTGCATTTAGTTCCCTGTGCTATGCAGGAGAAACCTGTTTATTTCATATACAGTAATGTGTATCTGAAAATCTCTAACTACCAATTTGTCCCTTCCCACCCCGTTTCCCCCCTGGTGACCACAAGTTTGTTTTCTTTGTCTGTGAGTCTTGTTTCTGTTTTATAAATAAGTTCATTTGTGTCTTTTTTTAGATTCTACATATAAGTGATATCATACTCAACATTAAGTTTTGACTATGTAATCTCATGACTAAGGTCACTGAAGGACAACCCAAAAAGAGTGTTTGATGCAAAAGTTAAATGCTTTATCAAAACATGGAACTTAGTTCCCTGGGAAGTCATTATGAGAAAACCCTAGTGTAACAGCTAACACTCATGTAGGACCCCCATGCTCTGGGTACTGTTTTAGGCGCCCGACTCTTACTTCTTGACATATAGTAACTTATTTCATCTTCCAGCATCCCAATGAGGTAGATAATGTTATTGTTCCCATGGTACGGAGGAGAAAACTGAGGCACAGAGAGGCTAGGCAGTTTGCCTAGTGTCACACAACCTACAAGATGAACATGGAATGGATCTTCTAAAAGGAGCCTTTTGAGGATGCTAAGGGATGCAAATCACAAGTACATGAAATATCAGGGGTGAACTGGGACTGGCCCTAAAACACTAGGACATCATAGCTAGCCTAGCATATCAAGGATTTGAATCCAGGGCCCAGATACAGAGTCCACACTTCTGCCTCTTTGGTCAACTACCACCTTCCTCTGCTGGTCCTCCTTTGCCCACCGTGCGCATTTCTGTGTCATTCATCTGTGCGCTTTTGCTCTCTAGTGTTTTCCTTCCTGAAGCCTTACATGCTTTTCTTTCTATGGTGCAAATGATGCATCAAATGAACTAGCTTCAGCTGGTAGTGAACCATTCACATGACAAAGATGAGTAAGATACAGTCCCCATCACCCAGGACCTCAGTCAGTCAGGACAAAGGGCTAAAACCTCATGATCTTCCTCAAGAACTAGTTAGAAGCCTCACTTTGTTTTGATGAACCAAGACAGAACTCAGGGATTCCAAAAAAAAAAAAAAAAAAAACAAAAACAAAAACAAAACAATGGCTCATGTGTTTTTTAAACCCATTTGCAAAAATTCCCTTAAGCTTTCTGATGAGCAAAAATCTATACGCAACCTGACTCCTTGGAGAGCTTGGCCAATGACAGACGTGATGCTCTCAGGGGATTTTATGCTGCATTTCCAACTTCACAAAGAAAGCATTAAAAATGCAAAATGAAAGTGCAGCTGGTTTTGCTCCAAGGTTTATCTGTGATGAGTCATCTATTTTTTATTGTATAAGAAATCAAATCTTAGTATTGTAATGAAAACACAACACAGTGAATTTAGGGTAATTCCTGGAGCATTCATGATGTGCCTGTTTGTTCAGGGACGCTGTGTCCTTTGAGGTTTCTTCTAAGCACTTTAATCTTCGGTAAGAAAGGCACTTTCTGAATTTTTGAGGAAAGATGCTCTATCATCTAAACACCCACAATGGCTTGTTTTACTGTAGCAGTTGTTGCAGAAGCTGAGCGTGGAGATTGTGACCTCATGCTTTGCATTTACGCCCCTTTATCCAGACTGGAGACAGTTGTACAGTAGACATACTTTGAGGTTTTCATTTATTCATTTTTAATCTTAGCTCTTGGGGATTCACGTAGCGTCTGAGCTACCTAGTTCCCGAAAGACTTACTGCACCTAAATTTTACCTAAGAGTTTGGATAAACTCAGCGAAGAAGGGAAAAGGACTGAGGACTGGATTGGCCCTACTGTCTGGTACAGGGACTGAAAGAAGGAGAAAAAGTCATTTTTAGTTGTTTTTGCTGTATGGAAATAGGTTTTCTTGTTAATCACTGCAAGGTCGTGAAGAATTACAGTGTCACCTTAGAAATCTTCTAAGTAGGTTTAAGGTAAAAATGTCCAACTTTAAATACCGCATGTTTTAAAGAACATGTATGCTGATAGTTTGAAGACTAGCATTTGAATCTCAGCAGTCTATGAAGACATATGCCTTTTTATAATATATTTATTGAAAATACCACCTTACTTTATGAACTACATTTCCACTAAAATCAATGAGTTGATGTTTGTTTTTATACATCAATGCTCAAAACTGCAATTTTTAAAAATGTTTTATTGACGTGTAGTTGATTTACAATGTTAGTTTCAGGTGTTCAGCAAAGTGATTCAGTTATACTTATATATACATATGTATTTTTTTCTTTTCAGATTCTTTTCTGTTATATATTATTACAAGAAAATATAGTTCCTTGTAGGTCCTTGTTGTTTATCTATTTTATACACAGTAATGTGTGTCAAGATGCAATTTAAAAGACTTCTTGCACAAATTAAATAGTGGTCCTAACTGATGTTTATTTTCCTTTTGTCTGCACTATGTTCAAAAGTCAATCGAATCTATGCAGTCATAATTTAACATCCAGTGTACCTCCAGGTGAAAAATGAATGCATTTCATAAAGTGAGATGCATGTATGTATAACTATATCATTTTTATATTTAAAGCTGTTGTATTAGACCAGCACTTCAGGATAAAGTGATATATAATTGGTACAGAATATGCTTCTTCCATTTGTTATTTCTTCCTTGTGTTTGTTTATTTGCTTTTTAAAAACTTTCTCTCCAATGTATATAGAAACAGAGAGATGATCAGATCTCAAGGTCCATCAGTTCATCTCTTGTTTGTTTTCCTTTATAATGGAAGCCAGAAGTCAGAAAAACCTTCATTGCTTTCTATCACTTTTTAGAGCAGAGAGGTGAAATAAATTTCCTCTATGCACCAAGACAGGGAATTAGAGTCAGGGAATTTTGGAAGCAGATGATCTTAGTTTTTGAGTATTGAATAAAGCTTGCAGGATTCTTTAAAAACTGTGCTGCCAACGCACTGATCTGTCCAGTTGTATGTAATGAAGGCTTTGGACCCTTTAGGACATGTGAACTGGGTTATTTATGGACAAGAGATGAGAAACTGTTTGAATGATAAAAGAAACTAAAATAGTTAGAGATGTTATCCTAAAACAGCACTTAACATCCGTAACAATTTATGTGTTACCAGCACCCTCTTTCCTTCAACATTTAGTTACAAAATCCTTTTTGAAGCTTCTTATGGCGAATTACAGGCCAGATGAAATTCTATCCTGTGCTGATAATGGATGTGTGTCAGCATGAAAGAGCTTTAATAGAGTCGTACATAACCAATTTAATTTGCAACTAAGCCAGCAGTGTGGTCATATGTTTATGCAAGTAATATTCTTAAATTTTTAATTTTTGCCCTCGCTTGATTTAAATTATGAGTTTCTTTAGAATGGAATCCACTGATGAGAAGCCTAATGGTTTCTTACTTCAGCTTTCCTATTGTGACACCTTTGAGTTTTCTCATTATCTTTCTGGTTCCATCTCCCATGGGACACCTGAAACGTTCATGTGGAACAAGTGTGGACCTGTGTAAAAGTTATACGAATTACATGTCTTAATTGAAAACGTACATAGTCAGTAAATACTTCAGTGTCGACTACCATTAGTTTTGTTATACGTACTTCTATGCATGTGTGCATGAATATATATATTTATAAAATAAAAAATATACTCAGGAATTATCAAACGTATCATTCATTAATTTTCTCAATATATTTTATAATACTTATTGTGAATAAAGACAGAATTCTCCATTCACATCTATACGTTCATTACTTTCAATTGTGGGTGTACATTTTAAGAATTATTTGTTATTCCTATTCTGTTTGCTAAATATTTCTGCATATTACATTGGCCCTGTGGTTATGATGTTATTGGTGCTTCATTATTTGAATGCTGACAGCTCTGTCTCCCAGAGCAATATGAGTCTGTTTTTTTATGTCTTCATAGTACTCCATTTAATCCATGAAACTGTGTTCCAAAGGCACTGTTCAGATATAAGTGCAGAAAACTTGTTCTGAGAATAAAGTTCAGATTTAAATGAACACTTTGGTCTGTGAATCAGGAGTGTTCATCCAAGTGTTTTAACAGAAAATACAGTGTTGGCTTCTAACAAATGGAACAGAGGCCAACCATGGACAACCAATATGGCCGCTTAGCATGTCCACCAGCCGTTGACCATCATTGTGTGATTCCTGCTGAAAGCAACAGAAACCAAATTCATAAGAAAAGCAACCAGCCACCTTAATGAATATCACCTAATAATAAGAAATACATCTGTTTTACATCTCTGATAAATAGAATTTTAACTAGAAATTTGATTTTGTACTGCAGTGTTTAACTTGATCAATTCTGGTAACACGGAAAGATTTTAGCTAACATTGTTTCTTCTTTGTTAATAGTGGCTAGCATTCAGAAACTTCCTGCAGCCTCTGTTCTAACGGACATCAACTTCCCAATGAAAGGCCGGAAGGGGATGGTGGACTGGGCCAGAAACTCTGAAGACAGGGTAGTCATTCCAAAAAGCATCTTCACTCCGGTGTCATCAAAAGGTAAATGTGTGAAATAATTTCAGCCTTGAACAAAAAATTTATCAGTTCATTTCATAATACACTAGGTATAAACTTCCATATGTTACATGATTCAGAAAAAAACGTCTGGCATCAGGATTCTAAACTTATTTTGTACGTATGGAAAATTTATTTGGTCTTTAAATCTGAATGTACTTGAGGAAAGGATCTATTAAAATGGAGAGAGAAATGCAAGTGCAAATTTTAGACCTGAGCTTGACACGTTCAGATTTCAGCGCTGGCAATCTTATCCCAGCACAAAGCACGGGGCCTTGTATTTTAAGTTTAGGTATTGAAGTGGGTCGCCTGGTCCATTTCATGCAAAGTGATTGTTATTTCTGCCTCATTTTTTTTTTAAGTTTTAGTATATAAAAACACATCTAAGAAAAAATGAAGTTTCAAGAACATCTTTAGCAGCCTCTAAAATTTAATGGCTATTTTCAGTAGTGACATAGCAGTCTTAATTCTTAGCTTGGAGATTTTGACATTTTAACCAAGAACTCCAAAGGAAAATTGGTTCTCTCTCCGCATCATTGGGAATTTAAACTTTTTAGCTGCATCTGAATCAGCATCTTGTCTCAGCCTGAAGGAAGTTTCCTTCATGACACAAAACCACTGAGAACACAGCTTCTGAACCTGCAGTTAACGTGCGCAGTGTGAGCTCCCTTGCCCAGCATGGTTAGTAAGGCACTTCTTCTACTTGGCTTCGCATCGGCAAAGACTGGGATCCCCTTGTAATTAGGAGATTAAAGTTTTATAAGACGGTATTGTTCTTGCTGTTACGCTAATATTTCTAAATTTTATTCTTTCTAGAATTAGACGAATCATCAGTCTTTGTTCTCGGAGCAGTCCTGTACAAAAACTTAGATCTAATTTTGCCCACTCTGAGGTAAGCTACCAAGTAATAAGCAGTTGTGATCTTTGTAAATTCTTCCAAAAATGTGATTATAGCTCATTCTCTGAAAATAGTCAAACAAGCTTTGGTAATAATACAAAGGGCTTTTTCTTAAAATGAAATGGAAAAATACCAATTTAATGAACAGCTTATTAGTATACCGTGCATTTCAAAACAACTAGAAAAGACAATTTTGGTCTCTGATTATAGCCCTGTAATTCTTTTTGTGACTAATCAAGATCTGCCTTAAGACCAAGGGAAAAAAAAAAATTAAGAGAAAGAAAACCTTAAAGCTTGATAATAGAATGGGTTATTTTAAAATTAATTTGTCTTCTCTCTTTATTTGTACTTAATGGTACTGTTCATGAACATTCCATGAAATTAAAGGAATGTCACGATGACTGGGAATGCAGGGTTTTGTTCTTCATTTGCACAAGAGCTCAGTTGGCTTCTAAATAAATATTCAATTACAGTTACATTAAGAAAAAAACGCTGTTGTTCAATTAGAGGACTAATTTTGGGAGAAATCCATTGATTTCGTTCCTCCCAGACATTAGAAGCGACAATTACACATAGTGATTCTACCAACATCAATTTATTTGCTCCCAGGTCTTAACTGCTTTACCAGCTCTCCCAGAAACCAGGATTCACGTCTCTCTGGATGGCACTGTTGTCACTCTTGGGGACTTGTTTCCTCCACGCCACCTCACTGTGGAGGGCTGAGCTGAAGCTGTGTTTTAGTTAGACACAGTCACACAACAGTGGGCGCTTGGTCACACCCTTATGAATAAAGCTTCAAGGTTTTCGGGAGGAGAGACTGTGAATGTTGTGGGCTGTTATACCAGGGGCATAACAAATGGTCTCATAAATAAAAACAATTAGAGTTCAGTCCAGCAGAAAAAGGCATTGCAAGGAAGCAACAACAGCTGCAGTGACTACTTATGATTGTTTCGAGAAAATCTTTCCATGTGCTGCGCATTATTAATGCAGTTGGTGACTCAGCCTTTGGACCGCAGAGACAACTATGGGAAGCCTAGTTTTCTTTACCTCCCTTCCTTGCTAGATGGAATTTGGGCTTTCTGAGGTTGAATAGGTTTGTGTTTGGTTTTGTTCTATGAAAATACATTTTCAAAGCTCGTAAGGTTACTCTCAAATTAAAACACACTGATAGGTACAGTGACAGCTAAAATGGATCAGAGAAGAAACTTATGGTTACTGAGAGATAAAGGAGGTGGGAAGGGATCAGTCAGGAGTTCAAAATTTGCACCTCTTGGGGAGTGATGGAAATGTGAGCTATCTTGACTGTGGTGGTGGTTTCATTTTGGTAGACATCTATCAAAATTTATCAAATAGTACATCTGAAATATGTGTAGTTTACTGTACAGGGATTATACCACAATAAAGGTGTTTAAATGTGAAATAATATGGATTTATAAGGGGGAATGATATAGCTCAGTGATAGTGTATGTGCTTGGCCTGACCAAGGTCTTGGGTTCAATCCCCAGTACTGCCACTTAAAATGAATAAATACACGAATAAACCTAAATACCTCCCCCTTCAGTAATAATAATAATAATAATAATAATGAAATTTTAAAGTGATAATAAAAAATAAAATTGATTTATAGTTACGGCCTCTAGCTCTGTGTATGACATTCATTTGAGGAGAAATGTGCTAAAAGTAAAATTACCCAGATACTCAAAGTCAGCCCCTTATTTCAACAGGGAGTTCATTTGCAAGACTTCTAGACGAGGCACTGACTCAAAATCAGCTGATCTGGGATTTAATTTCAACTTAATATAACAAGAGCTTTACAAACCTGTCCAGTCACTCAGTCATCCTCTGCCTTCACGTCATCTTCCAAATAGAAGCACCTGTATGTGCAATATTCATTCTGTTTGCTGCAGAGGGATATAGGAAATGCAAATAAAATATTCACAGAAAATGCTTTGAATTGTGAATTAGTCTCCCTGCTATATGTTTAACAGAGTTGCATTATGATTAATCTTATTTTGAAGACTGATCTCACTTACACAAGGTGAAGTCAAGTTATTCCGAGTTTCATAAATTTATACAGTCAAAGGAATTGGAAGTTTATCTCAGGATATCAGCCTTTTGTGAAAAAAAAAAAGATATTTCAACATTTTTAAAATTGTGGCAGAGACACCGGCCACTTGTGGGTGGATTTGTGATAACATCATGAGTGATGTAATGGATATAGCAGGAAAAAGTCCAGAGCAGCCACTCCCCTAACATTCCCTGTGACACAACAGGTTCAGATTGGCCTTTGGGCAAGTCAGTGACTTTTTTTTTCAATTGAAGTATAGTTGATTTACAGTGTTGTGTTAATTTCTGGTGTACAACATAGTGATTCAGGATATATGTATATTCCTTTCATATTCTTTTTTGTTATAGGTCATTACAAGATATTGACTATAGTTTCTTGTGCTATACAGTAGGACCTTGTTGTGTATCTATTTTATATATAGTAGTGTGTTTCTGCAAATTCTGAACTCCCAATTTATCCTTCTAGCCCCCTTTACCCTGCTGGTAACCATAAGTTTGTTTTCTATGTCTGTTTGTCTGTCTCTGTTTTGCAAATAAGTTCATCTGGTCCTTTTTTTTTCGATTCCACATATAAGTGATATCATATGGTATTTTTCTTTCTCTTTCTGGCTGACTTCACTTAGTATAACAATCTCCAGGTCCATCCACATTGCTGCAAATGGCATTCCTTTATTCTTCTTTATGGCTGAGTAGTATTCCTCAAGTGCTATTAACTTTTTATATGTTAATCATGGGTTGAACTGAAAAGTTCTTTTTAACTTTGAAAATTCCCTGTCTTTATTGTTGTGAAATCATAGGATTTTAGAGTGTTGAAATATTATTCCTTATCATGAAGTTCTTAAAACCCTTGTATAAGATTATGATTATACCAATGGGGTATACCAGTGGTAGAGCACATGCATAGCATGCACAAAGTCCTGGGTTCAATCCCCAGTACCTCTAGTTAAATAAATAAATACATAAATATGCTTAATTAACCCCCCAGAAAAGAACAACAACAAAAAAGATTATGAATATACCTACTCACATTTTCTATGTATAAAGTAATTAGGTAAGTGACTCTAGGGAAACAATATGCACATTTAGAGTCACTAGAAATAATGACAATATACTGCTCAGCAGGAAGAGTTTGTTGAAGCACTTTGAAAGGTGAAATATTAGCAGTACCTTTCATTTCCTTTTATTTCAGATTGTAAAGTAATATAACCATAAGCAATCTCAGCTTGCTTTTTTATTTTCTTTCCAAAAATTTGTTCCAGAAAGTTTCGCGAGTAGAATAACCCTTTCAAAGGACAAAGGTGATGTCTTTGTTTCAGAATCACTGACTTTCAATAAGCAACACCTGTCCTAACTAAACTATTTTAATTCTCTTAAATCTCCTGTATCCTCAAAACACCTAGAATAGTACTTAGTAAACAATAGAGGTTCGAGAAATGTTTATTAGAATAATGTGTTGTCTTATCTGATACAATATTCTATATAAGCCATTTTTAAAAAGGGGGTACATAGAAGTTTAGTGCGTATAGTATAAAAATATTTTAGAAACAGAGGAATAAAATACATATTTTTTTGTTTTGCTGTATAAATTTGACTGCATTTATGGAACCCAGTAGAAAGGAAATATCTTCTTATTCAACATGAAAAAATATGAGAATTCGCTCTATATGTTTGGTTATTATTTACCAAAATTTCATGACACAGTTTCCTCTATGATCGTTTGACTAATAATTGTGTGTTGACCATTTGGGAGACAGGTTTCTTACACACCAAGTAATGTTAGGCTTGCTCTTAAGTTTCTAGAAATTTTGTATTTTGATACAATTATTTTTAAAACAATACTCTGCATAATTTTCCCTCATGGACCCCAAGAAGGAGAACTTGACATAATGTTTTGAGTAGGTATCATTTAGAAATTTTCCTTTTTACAAAGACAGAAATAACTTTGCATGTTGACTCTTATTTAAATATTCTTTTTCTTCTTTTGCCCTAATCTGGGTTCAACTATTCTTCAAGCTGCAGTTTTAATTTTACTGTTGGATTGTCTTTCCTTTTACAATTAAATTGATTCAAACTGTCCCTTCACCTGAAGGAATTTACTCTACTCAAGTCCAAACTAAATAAGGGCTATTCTCAGCCTCCCAGCTGTATTCTTCACAATGATGTCTTACAGTTGAAATGCACAGAGTCCGTGGATATTAGTCCTGCAAGCCCTTTAAAGCTTAGTGCCATCCAGAACTCTGATTCCACACACAAGAGAACTGAACTCCTCATTATATTATTATATCCCACCCAGGATCCCAAAATTACATGTTCAGTAAGGGACTGGGTTCTAATTCAACTCAAGTCTTCAGTCCTCCAAAATCAGGACTTGTCCACTGTCTTGCTGCCTCTGTGGTGCTACTTTCAATTCCTTTACGCAGTACCAACCATAGACTTCTCTATTCCTGTGAATACTCATCCATCTTCTGTAGAAAGTCTCAAAAGGCCCCGGAGGAGGTGGCCATGTGTGGGAGGCTCAAGATGGGGTCAACTTGGTGGCCTCAGGCCAGGCTGTTGACACCAAGGCCTGAGGCTGTCGCGTCAGCACTTTTGCCGCTGATAGACGCTCGCCAGCCAAGGCTGGGTGGGTGGTCTTTAGGGGAAGTGAGGCCACCCACACAGGCCCCATTCATATTAGGAAAACAATAACCACCCACGGCCTGGTGAGGTCTTAAACTGCTGGTGAGGATCTAAACTGTAGTGCCTTTTAGTGGGGTAATTTAGTGGTACCAAGAGGCTTTAAAAATGCACTGTCGTTGATACAGCAATGCCATTTCTAAGAATTTATCTTACAGAAATTGTCTCTAAAAACAATTGTATATCCAAGCATACATTCAAGCCAAAGAGTTCAAGAAACAGTTGTAGTCAGTTCATATTCTGATTCATTTCATAAAGTCAGGTTCCAGTTTTATAGGAAAATCACAGTACTTTTGAGTATGGGAGCAAGGTGTAGTTTTCCTGGTCTTATGGAAGATGTAGTCCTGAGAAAGAAAGAAATAAAAGAGAGAAAGAGAGGGAGGGAGGGAAAGATGAAAAGAAAAGAGAAAAGAAAGGAAAGGAAGAGAAGAGAAAAGAAAAGAGAAAGAAGGCACATTAATATAGCTATTAGTATGCAAGATATTATAGAGGATCTAATTAAAATTATATGCAAACTACTCTATAGTAATAAAGAGCCAAGAAAAATACATGTGAACAAAAAACCCCCACTGTTCTCATAAGCCAGTAGCAGTAGCATTAAAACTAGCTTTTAGAAAGGAAAAAAAAATCGATAATGCAACATCACATGAATTTGCTGTCAAGTGACCAACTTAATAAAAGATAAATAATGCTAATTTTTTCATTAAATATGGAAATGGAGCCCATTTGAGCTCCTAATATTACAGGAATTAAAAAACAAACAAGAAAAGCAATTAAACTAAAAATTATGGGAAATCATAGAAAAACGAACACATAATCTCTTTTATACTAGTACATCCTGAAGGCAAGCCCCCTGGAGTACTGAGTTCTCTCAAGAGCACGTGTTCTTCAGTTTGAGGAGCTAGACTTTGATCCTCACCTCTTCATTCTGAGTTTGCAATGGAATATTGTGGCTTTGTGATACTCTATATCTCTTTATAATGTCCTATGTTGAGGACATTAGAAATTAAAATTAACCATGTGGATAACAAATTTGCATGTCTAATACTATAAAATATTGTAATATTACATAGTCAATAAAATTATTAATAAATTTTTCTCACAAAAATCTGAGTTTAATTTGACCTTACTGTTTGAAAGTAATTTGCATCCCTGATCACTTAGCTTCATTGTGGCTCTAGGTGTCACATCCCTTAGGAAATCTAAGTTGAAATCCTGTTTAGTGTTCAAAGTTCCAAGTTAGCTCAACCCTACAGTTTTTTTTTTGAGTCAATGTATTTAGATTAACGATTTTGATGAAGTCCTCAGTTCCTGAAATATATGAAATCATCTATTTTGTTTGGGCTTTATCTAAACTGAGAGGCTAAAACAATTTTGAAACTCTCAGATTGGAAGGTACATGAGCTGTAATTTAAAAAATACAAGCTAGAGTAATTTTAATAATTTTTATTATACCATTAGCATCTCTTTACTGTACCTTAGTCTGCTTACATTTTCTTTGCACAATTAGTTCCACAGTTCCTTCCACTGATACTTGTTCTGTAATGTTGCATTGCATTTTTTTTTACTATGGTGAAAAACACATAACATGAAATTTACCATCTCTAGAACTTTCTCACCTTGCAAAACTGAAACTCTATATTCTTTGAATGACAATATCCCTTTCACTTCCTCTACTCAGCTCCTGGAAACCAACATTCTGCTGTTTCTAAAAAATTTGACTTATTTTAGATGCCTGATATAAGTGGAAACATGCAATAGTTGTCTCTCTGTTACTGGCTTATTGCACGTGGCATGATGTTCTCAAAGGTTACCCATGTTATACCATATGACAGAATTTCCTTTTTCTTTAAGGCTGGATAATAATCCATTTTCTGTATATCCCTTATTTTCTTTATCCATTCATCTGTCAATGGACATTTAGGTTGCTTCCACCTCTTGGCAATTTTGAATATTGCTGCAATGAACACGAGTGAGCAAATATCTTCTTGAAATCCTGTTTTCACTTTTTTGGGGATATATACCTAGAAATGGAATTTCTAGATCGTATGGTAATTCTATTTGTAATTTTTTCTATAGCAGCTACACCATTTTAGATTGATCATAGTAATTGATCTTTTTCATGTGTTGTTGAATTTCATTTTGTATTTTGTTTAGAATTTTTGCATCAATATTCATCAAGGATATTGCCCTGTGGTTTTCATTTCTTGTGCCATCTTTGATTTTGGTATCAGGGTATGCTGGCCTTGTAAAATGAATTTGGAAGTCTTATCTCCTCTTTAATACTTTGGAAGAGTTTGAGAAGAATCAGTGTTAATTCTTCTTTACATGTTTAGCAGAATTCTTCAGCGAAGCCATTGGGTCCTGGGCTTTTCTTTGTTGGGAGGTTTTGATTATTGATTCAGTGTCCTTACTTGTTATAGGTCTGTTTAGATTTTTCAGCTTCTACATGAATCAGTCTTGGTAGGTTGTATGTTTATAGAAATTTATCTACTTCTACATTATTCAGGTTGTTGGCATATAATTGTTCATAGCACTTGCCTATGATCCTTTTAATTTCTGTGACATCAGTTGCAACACCCCATCTTCATTTATGACTTTTATGGAGTTTTATTTCTTTTTGAAGTAGTTACTCTAGCTAAGTATTTGTCAATTTTTTTTTCAAACAACCAACTCTTAGTTTGGTTAATGTTTTCTATGTGTTTCTATTCTCTATCTCATTTATCTGCACACTAATCTTTGTCATTTCCTTCCTTCCGCTAACTATGGATTTGTTCTTACTCTGGTTCCTTGAAGTGTGAAGTTAGGTGGTGGCTGATTTGAGATCTTCTTTAAAAGGAGGCATTTCCCCTACCTATTTTTTGTCTTAGTACTGCTTTTGCTGCATTCCACAAATTTTGGTATGTTGTGTTTTCATTTTTATTTGTGTCAAGATATTTTCTAATTTCCCTCATGATCTCCTTTTTAATCCACTGATTGTTTAATTTCCACATATTCGTGAGTCTCCTTTTGGCTTTGATTCTCAGTTTCATTCCATTATGGTTGGAAAAGGTACTTGGTATGACTTCAGTTTCTTAGTTTGTTGAGAGTTTTTTTGTGCCTCACCTGTGAGCTATCCTGAAGAATGCTCTGTATCCACTTGAGAAGAATCTATGCTGTTGATGGAGTGCTCTGTTTATGTCTGTTAGGTTCAACCGATCTAAAGTGCTGTTCAAGTTCTCTGTTTCTTTATGGATCTACTATCTTGTTGATCATTATTAAAGTGGGATACTGTGTTGAAATCTTTTGCTATCATCATGTTACTGTCTGTTTCTCCTTTCAGTTCCGTCAGTGTTTGCTTCATGTATTTGAGTGCTCTGCTGTTAGGTACATACATATTTATAATTGTTATATCTTCCTGGTGAATTGACCCTTTTACCATTATGTAGTGACCTTCTTTGTCTTTTATTACAATTTTTGACTTAAAGTCTGTTTTGTCCGATACAAATACATCCATCCTTGCTCTCTTTTGGTTACCATTTGCATGGACTACCATTTTACGTCTTTCACTTTCAGCCTGTGTAAGCTCCTATATCTAAAGTGAGTCTCTTGTAAACAGCTGCATTGCATTTCATAATCACTTGTTTACTCTCTGTAAGATATGGTTCATGTGCTCTAAGCACCTTCAGCCTTTGTAAAAATTATTAAGATTGATTTGAGCCTTCTTTGAGCAAAGAACTCTACACATTTTTAAATGTTTTAGAAACTGAGTGGCACAAATCTCCAAGAGAAGAAAGAACTTTATTATTTTAGTTATGAAATCCACTTGGCTATAATATTTGCTTTTCTAGCAGGGAATGCAAATGTGAATCTAGCCAGGAAGCATTAGTAGATCACAAAGCCTGACATGGCACACAAGGAGCCAGCTTTTCACTTATGCAAATTAGAATAAATTGATAGAATAAATTAAAGAAATTGTGTACACAGTCCATTTTTTAAAAAGGGAGCAATTGCATAATGTAAATTTGCTTATTTTTCCTTTATTAAATAGTTTAATACTGTGATAGTGACATCACGTTTTAAATCAACTTGGTCAAAAGTTTGATAATCTCTGCTTAGTATGTGTTATTTAATAAGACATTCAAATATATGTTAGCACTGAAATGTGCCACGTTTAATGCAAATGAGGATGTATACTGGCTACAATTCTTGCCCTCATTGAACTATAATCTTGTGGAAGGTGCTGTGTAGAGAGAAGTATGTGTTAGTAATGCAGGGCAGGGGGCCACTCACATAAATGTTATAAGAATATCCATCTGCATAAATATAGTGACATAATCTCTTCCCCAATGTGTTCTAAATGAGTTAACGCACACTTGCATGTGCACACACACACACATACACAAACACACTTAGCAAAAGCTATAAGGCAGGCTCCGCCCTCTTGGGACCTTCTTCAGCAGGCCGATTAAGTAGCTAACAAATCTGGCAAAGAGTAAATTCCCTGTGGAAAGTTGCTTATCTTAAGTTATTTCACTTTCCACAGCCCAGTTTCCTAGGGCTAAAATCCCCATAGTCCAAAACACACAAAGAGAAAGTCGTAAGTACCTTGACAAAATTATAAATTCCTGTTTGGAATACCCATGTCTATATTTTCCAGTAAATTACCCTCTTAGGCAACTTTTAAAATAATGCAACATATCTGTTGTATAATATCAAATTTAACTAGCATGTATTATAATTTCAGTTTATAAGTTAGCATTTGGTTGTATTTCTAGCAGGGAAATGACATTATAAGCAGGGCCAGAATAAAGGGGCAGATCGAATTTGGGTGATGTGTAAATATTTTTGTTTCAGGTCACCAACCAGAATTCAAACATATTCAGGCTAATCTGAAAAAGGAGCTTGTGTCTGTGTCCTAGGATTGTTCTCTGGGAGAAATCTCCATAAAATTTTTTTTTTTGGTGGTAACAGATGGACATTCTCCCCAACCTCAATTTAAATGTAGCTTGTCATTCTCTGGGAATCCTGTCAGATCTGTGAATGTAGTTAATCACCCAACATCACCTCACAGTTAATTCCATATATTCTCACTTGATCCCCTGATCACTTCTACTCATACAGAAACAGGGAAGACTAAGTTTGCAAAGGGAGCTTGGCATTTAGAGCTTTCTTCCATATCCAATGCACTTTACCTTCAATTGACTCATTTAGTATAAAATGAAATAAACAACAGTTAACTGGCTTTCTCTGTTTGCAACCACCTTCCTGCTAAGAATATAAAAACAAATTTATACTATTTTTTTTTTTACTATTTTGCTGTTAGACTGGATACCATGAGGCTTCCTAAATACTCAAGAATTTGTTATTTGGCATACTAAATTTATGAGAGGTGGGTTAAAAAATGTTTTCCCTCTCAAAATATGTTTGTAGTTCCTCTGCTACTAAATATTCCTCCAAGAGTGGCACAAGTTGGCTTTTTTTCTAATGAAATCTGTGGAAAAGATCATCTCATTAGAGAAAATATTTTCCCAAAGAATGTGAGGTTCAGCATTATTCTATGATATTAGAATTATATGACTTTGATGATACAACCATTTTAGAAAACCATGTGGCAGTGACTTATAAAATTAAACCACATGAGCAAGCAATTCCACTCATAGTTATTTACTCAAGACATACAAAAATATATGTCCGCTCACAGAGAATGTACACCAGTTATTCATAATAGCAAAATATGAAGAACTACTAAAAATCATAAAAGCTAAAAATCAGAAGCCCTAGAGGTTGCTGAATGAACTGATGAATAGATCACAAATTGTGGTATATTCATGTCATGAAATACTACTCATCTATGAAAAGGAATGGAATGGATGAATCTCAAATACAGTACACTAAGTGAATTAAGTCCAACACAAAAGTGTGTGTATTGTATGATTCTATTTAAATGAAGCTCAAAAAAGGCACAATTCTTGAAACAGCATGTCCACGGTTTCCTGGGGCCATGGTGGGGAGGGCATCAAGTGTAGAGGGGCTCATGGAAACTACGGAGGGTTGTCTGTCTGTATTTGGTGGTGCTTGCATGGTAGCATACAATTACCAAAAGCATTAAACTGCCCATGTAAAGTTGGTGAATTTTATTATCTATAAGTAACACCTTGAACAACAAAAAAGAGAAAAAAAATTAAATGATTTTGTTTTGATACCAGTTATGAACTCCTCAAAACATTACATGCTCTACGGAAGAACAGGTGATTTATTTCAAATCATAAAGGAAGGATGAAAAAATATATTTATATGTATGTATTTCTTCAAATAGTTGAAGTCCAATAAAATCTTTAAGTCTTATGTAATAGACATATAGCATTTTATATGTGTTGGGTGAAAACCTATATATGCAAAAAACAGTTGGTTCATTTTATATGTTTATATTTAGAGATGATTTTTTGTAGCTTGTGAATATGATTATATTTAAAATTTCTTTGAGTAAACTGTACTGGTAAAATCTTTCAAAATGCAAATATGGTCCTTACATTGAGTGCATTGCGATGAAGAAGTGGCCGGTAGATCTTTATTGTTGAGATGAGTCAGCAATTAGCAATACCATTTATTGACATTTACATCCTATTGGTTTTCACTCTTTGCCACGTCCCAATCATTCATCTTGATGAATTTTGAGATAGTCTTAAAAACACTAGGACAGCACTTTGCAAGAAGAATATTTGGTCTCCTAGAGAACAGAACTGTTAGATCCACCTTGAGGTAAATCAATTATATTCATTTAAAGATTGCCTGAAGGTTTGAATTCACGGTCCATCTATCTCGCAGATTTAAGAATCAGATTTAAGTGATGGAAAGCTCGTCAGCTCTACTGTTTTTTCATCTGTCCTCCATCTGAAGTGGTAACCATCCGCAGTAGCTTCCGCTCAAAGTTTCTGGTCCAGATGGGGTGTATTTACAACAAAAAATCCACCATATCTTTCCATGAACAGTACTTCAGTATCATGCTTTAAATCTGTTTGCCTAATGTTTCAATGTCTTTGCTTAGGGTACCTTTATTTAAAATGTCATCCCAGCATGTATTGAGTGGTAGGAATTAATATCCATCATCAACCCTTTCTCCTTCTAATCATAATTATTCTGTTTCAGAAATTATACTGTCGTTAATTCCAAAATCATCGTGGTCACGATAAGGCCTGAACCCAAAACAACAGATTCGTTCCTGGAGATAGAACTAGCTCATCTGGCTAATGTAAGTATCGTCTACTTGGTGTTGAGTTGCTTATAGAATTTACTTGTCAAGAAAGGTTAACAATTATCCTTTCAATGGATAAGACCAGAGCATACTACTTACACTCTTGAGAGTTGCAAATGAACTGATTTGTTATGAAGATGTGTATTATATAGAAACAAAGTGACCTGTTATCCTATGCTTTTGTTCATGATAGAATTCTCTTCAGTTTCTCCAAGATAATAGTTAACAAATCGTTTCCCATTGTGCGCGTCTTTATTAGGCTCTGAGCGAGGCAGTGGGGGAGACCAAGGTGCGTGAACCAGTCTCCCCACGTGGTAGGGAAGACTGCTGTGGAAACACATAGACTGAAGATGCACACAGCACAAAGGGAGTCATGTCCTACAGGGCATCCGGGGGTGGGAACCGGGTGGAGCAGCATTTTAAAGCACTGCGTCCAGGATCAGAGGAGGTCCTTGTAACTACCTGGGTGCTCCCGTGGTCCAAGTCCAAATCTTCCATCCAAAATAGCAAGCACCCTTCCTTAAATCCAACCAACTGCAATGGAAATTTTTCAGACCTTGTTCACGCTTTCTGTAGAAATTTAAAAAACCTACATATCCTTTGTAGGTTCACCTTAAATGCCTAAATCAATAGTTGAAGGGACAAAGAAGGTGATTCCTAAGAAAGTTAGGCTTTTTTAATTATGCTTTTACATTTCCTGTGTTAAAGTAGGACTGTTTCGTGTGTTGCATAGACGTAGTTTTTTTTTTTTATTCCTTGCAAAGTTTCTGTGAACTTGACCTTTGCGTACAATTAATGAAAGCACAGAGTGATTGTCATTTTCCCAAATTGGTATACTCAGTGAATGACATAATGGGATTTATTCTCACATCCTTTACTTTACAAAACCTGTGCATTTTCCAGTATTTTATAATTTCTGATTTTTAAAAAACTCAGCTTCATTTGTAAAAAATAACAATCACCTTTCCTGCAAACCACTTTTTGCCAAGATGTCCAGTCTTCCTAGATTATGTAATGAAAATCTCGAATCTCTCAGCAATAACTTTTAAACATCACAATTGATACTTAAACTATTAGGTTTTTTCCCCTTCTGCCAAAATGTGATCATACTGGTTCTATCTAACCTGCATTTAACTTCTATAATATCTACCTCCTCATACCTCATAATGGCCCTGATCTCATCACTGCACTGAAAACTGGGAGATACTTTTAGCATTGCATTTGAGTAAGGAACTTATTTCTTTGTATGTTCAACATGTATTATAAAAATATTTATTGACTTGTTTGTTTATATTATTTACCCTGGTAATGTCTATCCAGTTATAAGCACTGGTGAAAAATAGTAAAATATATTAATTCCCTGAATTGCTTTCTGCAAAAAAAAAAAAAAAAAATTCAGAAAGTATATCCTATTTCTTATGGAGGAAACACTTTGGTAAATGAACATTCACAAAACTTTCCTAAGTCAAGATAGAATCAATATTGATTGATGTTAATTAAATAGCATTTTTCCCATAAGTTGAAGAAAGAGTAACCTTAAAAATAGTGTTGATAAAACAGTCACGTTAATTCAATTCAATAGAACAATTTGAAATGAACAGATTCAAGCTTTGAATCAAACTTTCTGGGGGCATATTTTGTCAGCAGAATTACAAAGGAGAAAAAGCAGGTACAAAAAAGATTGTTTTCTACACATGAGAGCCAGAGTATATGGTCAGTAACCAATTAGGTGCTGGAGTGGCAGTCAAAGTCAGAATATAGAAATGAAGTGTGTGGGTATATCTCAGTGGTAGAGCACATGCTTAGCATGCACAAGGTCCTGGGTTCAATCCCCAGGACCTCCATTAGATTAAATAAACAAATAAATAAATAAATCTAATTACCTCCCCCCAAAACAAAACAAAAACACCAACCAATAAATAAATATTTTTTAAAAAGAATATAAGAATGCTGAGATTATCATAAGGCACTTAGAATTAATTCTTTCAGGATTTTGAGTGAGTTGACCAGATTCCCAAAACAATACTACCCAACGCTGGAAGGCTCAGATTTAAGAGAATTTAAGAATTTAAGACAAATCTGTTTCACAAAGGAGCTGAGGGGAAAGAGGAATAAGAAGAAAAGTTTACTCCGGAGATGAAAATGTCCCAAGGGTTTCCCACCTATGACCTGCGTCATGTCACCTGCAGACCCCGACTCTGCCTGTGTTCGGAGGCCCCCAGGACTCCCAGCCACATGGTGGAGCTGCTCTGGGCTACTCCATCCTTCATTTCTTCCCTTCATGTCACGATTTATTGAATATCTTATAAAGTACATTCTATATACTGACTTTAGTTTATTTTCGTTGAAGAGATAGTCAAAAGAGCCTCTGCTGAAGTAAAATAGTCTTTGCTAAAATGTGAAAAAAACACATATCTTAAACATGAAAATTAAAAAAGATTAGTACAATCTGAAATTTCATTGTAACTATCTAGATGTTGATATATATGACCATTGGTCTTGCCTTCAAAACTGAGCTATTTCAGATATGTCATATTGCTAATATTAAGATTTTCTACCTTCTCCTGTTTTCTTATAGCAGATGTATCTGCTGCATTTCCCTAAGCTCAGAAAAGAATAATGACTTGCAAATTATATCTGTTGCATGTACCATGTGCAAAAAAATGAAGAATGGGAATTAATAGTTATAATGAGTCTAGGGAAAAGCCCGTTAACATTTTCTAAATGAAATGTGTTCTTTTAAAAAGCTTTTTAGCAAATAGCATTTAAAGTGTGTTAAATATAATCAGGCCTTTGGGAACTGGTAGGAATAGGTAATAGAATGTGGAATCTTGAAATTCCAAATTGTTTTTAGCAAAGCCCTGTGCGGTTTTAACCAGTTCATAAGTCACTAAAGAGTAAAATGCTGTTCTGAGTTCAGTTGTCTAGGTTTATGGCTTAATGTTATAATCTGCAGAGTCAGGGTTGTGTTGGGCATGAGCAATTTTTGACTTATTGGAAATATCAAAATTCTCAGAAAAAGAAGGTTTCTTCAGTCTGACATTCATGCTTATTAATATTGTTAGACTCCATAAAGTGCAAATGTAAATGTGAAATGCAAAAGTTAGTAATTTTATTGAAAGTAATTATTGAGATCTAAACAAGTGCGGTAGAATGGATCTGTATGTACAGACACACCCCCATGGGCACACATGAACATGTGCACACACAGCTGTACACATCTGCCCTTAGGATGCCTTGGTCTTGACAGATCTGAGCCTGCTGGGAATTTCGAAGATACATAACATCCTTATCTTTAAAGATGAGTTAGAAGAATAAGAAAATTCATGCATTTCAGTTATCTCATGCTCTATCAACTTTGCAAGCCTGAAAATGCATTTGTTTTTCCAAATAAAAAATCTTAATGTAGTTCCATTTGTGGGGGAAGGGCAGGGGGACTACTCCAGCCTGCAGCCTCTGCTGTCTGTTCCTGCCCTTTTTTTTTTTTTCCTTCCTTCTGAGCAACAGGTCTAGGTAGGATGAACCTGCTGTTTTTCAGGACTGAGAAAAATCCACCAGGTTCATTTGTAGTTCTCAAACTGGTCGTGTTCACAAACGATTGCATGGGAATTCGGGCTTGTGTGTCACCATATCAGCTTGCATTCGCTTGCGTATAACAGGATCAGGCTAACTAATTGAGGAGTTTGTTTTATGTATATAAACTAAAATCAATCATGAGCCATGGCCTTTGTAAGTCATAGTGGAAGAAAACAATAAAAGACTGTGATGAATGTAAGCTTTATCATTAGAGAAGCATGAGAAACAATGAATGGAGATTCCAAATTCATCAGTGGATATTTTCATGAATAGCAAAGGCTGATAATAGCCCAAAGAATTAAAAAAAAAAATCACTTGGCAAAGCTTAAAGAAGCCCAGCCTATGCATCTATAATTTCTACAAGGTGGCGTTTGTATCCCTTTATTTTTTAAATTACTTTCTACCCTAGCTTTTGTCTGTTTGGAAGAGATTTCTGATGTTTTGCCTGCTTAAAGCTCTTGGTAATTTTTATGGAAGAGTCTTGAAATGCTAACTAGACAAGTGGATTGATGGTTCTGCCAACAGCTGACATTGACATAGAAATTATTCTCTAGCTATAGTTTG
Organism: Vicugna pacos; assembly: GCF_048564905.1. Taxonomy (NCBI): domain Eukaryota; kingdom Metazoa; phylum Chordata; class Mammalia; order Artiodactyla; family Camelidae; genus Vicugna; species Vicugna pacos. Next base: position 4,303,959 of record NC_132994.1, on the reverse strand, counting down.
TTGTTTTGGTTATTTCCTAAATTCCTAAACTTGAGTAAGCATCCTTCCCACTTACATTTCAAATTCAGTTTATTTTTGTTCATAATACATAACTGATATTCTTCAAAAAGATTTTAGATTAATTATGCTATCATTGGAGCAGGGGTCAGTGAACATTTTCTGTTGAGTCAGACATTTTAGACATATGAGCTGTAGTCATCTTTGTCACAGCTACTCAGCTCTGATATCATAGTGTGAAAGCAACCCCAGGCAATATATATACAAATGGATGTGTCTCTGTTACAACAAAATTTGATTTACAAAAGTAGGTGGCAAGCCAGATTTGCCCCTGGACTATATAGGTTGTCACCCTTGTATAGTCAAGAGAATATGCCCCCTGCCAAAGATGCCCACCTCCTAACTCCTATGACCTGTGAATACATTATGTTACATGTCAAAGAGAGTTTGCAGCGATTAAGGGAAAGGACAATGAGATGGGGAAACTGTCCTGGATTATGCGAGTAGGTTTGATTTAATCCCGTGAGCCATTAGGAGTGGAGAGCCTTTGCCGGCTGTGGTTAGAGAGATGCAATGAGATGCAATGTAAGAAAGACTCAAGCTACCACTGCTGACTTTGAAGAAGGAAGAGGACCACAGGCCAAGGATTGTGGGCAGCCTCTGAAACCTGAAAACAACCCCTGGTTTCCAAGCAGGAAGGAAATGTGGATCTCAGTCCTGCAACAACAAGGATCTGAATTCTGCTGAAACCTGAATGAGCCTGGATATGGATTCATCTCCAAATCCTCTAGAAAAGAATGCAATCCTGCCAACATTCTGATTTCAGCCCTCTGAATCTCTTGAGCAGAAACCCAGCTACGATCACCAGATTCCTGACACACAGCAACTGTGAAATGATAAATCTGTGTTGTTCTCTGCTACTAAGTTTCTCGTAATTTATTACAGCAGCAATAGAAAGCTAATAATCCTGCATTGGAGCATTGCATAATTAATTTTTTTGATAATGAAAATAATATGCATGCATACATTACTAGTGCCATTTTGAGTCAGATAAACTCCAATGCTGATAATTTAATTAGTCAGTGAAAGTCAGTTAGCAAACTAGAGGTTACATTTTGCCCCGCTGATTACCATGCCGGCACGTTAAGAATCGGACGAAAGGAGTCACCAGTGAGCATGGCCATTGCAAAGTGGTGCTGGGATAGTAGGGACAGTTGGAGGATGCCAGGAGCAACTCTGACATTTGTAGATATGTTGTGCTCTTTAAGCAATTTAGAAAAACCTCTCTGCCGGCAGCCGATGGGCTGGAACAGTGCAAGATAACCCTGCCGGCCCTTGCCTCTGTTACAACCCCATAAAAGCATTGTTAGGACACATCGTATATCCTCTTGGATGTGAAAGGAAGTGCGTTAAGCTGTGTGCTATATCTGCGTGGAACTACTTATTTAAGTATTTGTTTATTAAAATGGTTTGCCACTTCGACTCATGGGAAGTGCTTGGAGAGATTTTGCCCATAGATGACCCATCTGTTGGTTGAGAGGTGAGCCAGACTCCTGTGTGGCCACTGTTGGAAACGAGGCAACCACATACGGAGAAGGCACTCTAAAACATGTATGTGAAGGCAATGATTTTCTCTGAAGGATGCATATGTAATAATTCCTGATAGTGGTCCTACTTTTTGCTGCTTCCCACATGCCATATAGAAGTATTCATCAGGAAATCATGCACATTCAGTGATTACTGACATGCACCAGAAATTAAAGAAGCAAGCTCTCGTCATCTCCACAAAAACAGCATCGTCTAGTTGATGTGAGCGACTGAGCAACCAGACAGCAGATGCTGAGTTAGATCGTGCCCTCTCCTTGTGCTCTGAGCAGCTCTGAGTCCTGGAGATGGCCTCTGCCAGTTGCATGGACATGACTGGCACTGACAGAACCGTGTTCTGCACTTCTCACTTCAGTGGCCTCTCTACCGCTCTGCTTTAGCTGAAGACAACTCTTTTCCATCTTGATTTGACTGGCTCTCAGTGCGAAGCTTTCTACAGAACCCATGCAAATCCATTAAAAAAAATCCCATGTCTCCATCTTCTTTTAAGTGAGAACACAGTATTCCATTTTCAGTGAAGCTCTTTAGGCTTCAGGTGTATATCAGTCATGCCATCAAAAGATGAGACTCAGACCCAGATTTTGCTCTTTCTGAGTATCATTTTAAAATGCTAAAGTACTCTCATAACCCTGAGAAGAGGCGCGGAGAACATTCAGTGGACTGTTTCCTACTGTTGAGTTTCATATGATATGATACCTTTTCAGCTGCATCATCCTCTTGGATGGCGTATTTCACTTCCAGGGACCATGAAGATGTTTATACATTAAAAGACATAATCCAAAAAGGGTTCTCTCTTACTGATCAGATTTAGTGACCCATCACAGATTGGGCTGTGGAAAAATTTACACCTACTAAAATCTTACTTCCCCTAGAGTGCATTCCTGAGCTTTTAAAAATGTGTCTTTTCTCAAGTAGTGTTAGAATTATAAGTAGAATATAAATTAGTCTTTCATGGGTCAGGTCAAGTATTTTGGAAATGTTCTTAGGGTATTCTCCAAATCTGTGCAGTGGTATAGTAACTACAGTTAACTTCAGTGGGGAAAGAAAAGGAGGCTAAACTTAGCAAAATCCAGGTCTTTTTAATCTAATGCCTTTATGACTAAAATTCTGAAAATAAAGAGAGGCTTTTTAGTGTCAGTTGAAGTCTGTCTCCAGTCCACGTTCAAAAACTCAATGTGCAATTCACTGGAAGATGTGACAGAAGGACTCATGCTGACACCTCTGACCCAGGGCACTGGAAAGTGTTGACAGCGTTATGATGAAGTCACCGACCTTCTCTGTGTCCTTAGATGCTTTGTCTATGTGCTGGCTTTGCCTATGTAGACAAGAGGATATTTTTGTTTCAAGAGGACCATGAAAATTACAAGGAAGTTAAGAGATTTCCAGATTAGGAATTTATGTTGGCATCTGAGCAGTAAGCATTAGAAAATTTCAAGAACAATGAAGCAACCATGTTATTTCTGTTGTGCATCCATGCCTCTACAAATGTGGTGTAGATAAAAATTATAAGGAGTGGAGGGAGCAGATGTTAGCATGCATATTCCTAAATTAAGCCCCAATCTCAGAACCCTTGCAGGAATCTACATTTTTAATAAGCATCCCCGTTGATTCTGGAGGATGACCAGAGAAAACTCTTTGAAAACATTCAGATAACAAGACCATAAATAAGATAGCATGTGAATTGAATTGAATTCAGAACTTAAAAACACCAAGGAAAAATTGAAGAAACTTGGTCATTATTAATCTTTATTGTGACTTTTATCTTTTCTGTAACCGATTTCCTTCAGGTGTTTGTGCAAATATTGTCTTATTGGTGAAGTCTTCTCAATATACAAAATTATAGTCTACCACTTCCCAGTCTTTCCTACTTAATGTGATTTACTTTTCATCATAACACGTATTAGCACTTAACATGTTATATATTTACTTGTTTATGTTTTGTGTCTCTCTCCCTGCCCCCTTCATTACAGTTAAGTCTATGAGACAAGGCTTTTGTTTTGTTCAGTCCTGAATCCCCAGTTCCTCCAAGAGCGTCTTGAATGTCACAGGTGTTTGCTAAGTGGTTTTGCATAAATGGATCAACTCGTTTTGACCATCTTCCTGGTTCCCTCTTCTGACTTCTTCAGTTTGTGAGAGTGATTTACCATAGTGAGATGTATTTAAAATATTCTGTAGTTGAGGGGAGGGGGTATGAGTTGGAAGAGAGTTAAAAAAAAAGAATTCATTTATAAATGTTTTTCCAGAATCATTGAGAACTAGGGCTTAGAAAAGTGGCCTGAATTTCCTATTTTACAAACAAGAAAACAGAAAAGTTACACAAAACAAAGGGAAGCAGAGAACCACCTGTAGAAATACATGGGCAAAGCCAGCAGTGTATTATAATGCTGAAAAGATATACAGACAGTCCCCAATTTACAATGGTTCGACAACGATTTTTTGACGTTATGATGGTGGGAAAGTGATATGAATTCAGTAGAAACCATACTCAGAATTTGGAATTCTGATTTTTTTTTTCTGGGCTAGTGATATGGGTAGGATGCTGTCTCATGATGCTGGGCAGTGGCCGTGACCCACAGCTCCTAGACAGCCACCCAACCACCAAGGTATACAGTTGATTCACTTTTAGCCATTCTGGACCCAGACAGCCATTCTGTCATTCACTTTCAGTACAGTATTCAAGAAGTCACACAAGGTACTCAACACTGTCTTATAAGACAGGCTTTGTGTTAGATGGTTTTGCCCAATTGTTGGCTAATGCAAGTGTTCTGAGCACATTTAAGGCAGACAAGGCTAAGTTGTCATGTTCAGAAGGTTAGGTGTATTAAGTGCATTCTTGACTTACAGTATTTTCAGTCTGTGATGGGTTTATAAGAATGTAACACCATCGTTAAATCAAGGAAGATCTGTGTTGGTTTGCTTGATGTTGAGACAGAGGAAATACCAAAGACTATTAAAGACACTAAAAGTAGTGCCTGGAACATCCGTGGTAATTAGGAAATTTGGGTCATGGTATATTTTTTAATTGCTTAAAAGTGAGTGAGTAGAAATGTCTAACTCAAGTTCCACTGTGCTATTTTGAATGGAGTCAAGGGACAAGTTTTTTTTTTATATGTTTTTCGTGTTTTCTGGCCAGAAATGTGTTTTTCAAGAATAGTATATTCTTTCCCAAACTTTTCAAATATGTTCAATTTTAATATTTTATGTGTCAATTATACTGACAGCTCTATAAATTAATCTTCTTTTTCCCATCTGTCTAACTGATCTGACAATTTTTGTTTGCTTAGTTTGATGCACTTCTGTAAGTCACCTCATAGCTTGCCTGTTTCCCTTTTGTTTCTGTCATTCCATTTTGTTCCAGCTCTGTCGGGCTCACCATTTCCTGTAATAGATTGTCTGTAAATTCCTTATAACAGATCTCGCAGTAGAGTGCCTTTGAGAAAAGTATCTGAAAACTATAACAAGTATTTTACAAGCGATTTCTTAGCAGAACCTTTTGGCCAGTTGTTTTTTGTTTTCCATGTTGAGATTTCATTCATCACTGGGTTTGGCTTTGTTTACCATCTCAGATTCTTATTCCCTGACTGGTCTATTCAGGTATTAAGAATCCTCTAATTTGCTCACTCTGCTTATTTTTATAGACTTGGAATGTTTAAATACTTGATCTCAGCTCACAGGCTAACCTATTAGTGACTGCACTAGAATGAATATTCACAGAGGGGTGCCTGTCTTTTGTGTAGGTCCAAGAATGTATAGTGAAACACAGGATTGAGTGGGGCATTCTGGAACTTAGAATGATTTTCATGTGGATTGTTTCTAAGTTTTCCCAAGAACAGAAAGAGAGAGAAACCTGAGATCTAAGAGGTGAGGGGTGAGGAAGGCAGTGGGTGAAACTGAGTGTTGACAGAGGCATGGGATAAGAATAGAAGCATTTCTCATCTTCTTATGTTTAACTGAAAGTAGAAATTAGTTTCTTTAGGAGGGGTAAAAAGGAAAAGGATGTGTAAACAATTAAAATCAGATCATTTCTTTTCTAATATTATTTTCTTTCTTGTAACTTGTTAAGGACTCTAATTGTGAAGTATTGATCTTATAATCAGTATCCTGTGCTGGTTTGTATAGAGATTTAACTCAATCTAACTTGGATGTTATGAAAGAAGCGAGCTACATGTAGCGGATGTGTGATCTCAAGTTCATCACCTGCATTTACTGTCTATATCCATGACAAGTGTACTCCCATGCCCTTCATTGTCATCTTCTAAGGTTAATTTACTTTCTAGAAAGTGCACTGAGCTCTTTTGAGCAGAACCTTAGATAAATGTAGCATAACTTTATGATACAACATTGTGGCCAGGCTGAGGGTTTCTTAGGAAGTCACAAGCTGTATGAAAATGGCAGGTAAAACCTGACAGGGTCTCCTTGGGCAGAGAAAGAAACCAACTGGAAACTCCATTCCCCTCCCCATCTCTTGAGCAGCCATATCTATGCCTCTTTTAAGATCCAAATAGGGACCCACTTCTTCCGTGTAACTTGTTCTCACACAGGCCCTGATGCTCTGTCCAGCATTTGTCCCTTACACAGTAAGTTATGACTGGTGACTTCTATGTGGGCATGCCTCTTTGTTGTTATAGGAACATTCCGTATGTGACTTCCTCGTCAACTTCTGTAAGATTATAACCTAATTCAGGGCAGGGAAAGTTTTTATGCTCTAAGAGCATAGTTTATAAGTGTGAGTGTTTGATAAGAAGCAGGAGACCTTAGAGATACTGTCTTTGAGGAACTTTGGAGAATAGTAATGATGCTAAATTATGAGAACTAGCCAAATGTCCCAATTAAAATGAGTAATAAACAAATTAGAGGCCGATTTCACAAATTTTAGAATAGTGAGCTTAATTTTTATTTCTAGGGGAATTCTAGAATAGACCCAGTGACCAGCACTTAGAAAGGCGATGTTTCACAAAGAATTTTTCCTAGACTTCTAAAGATGTTGCTTTGCCAGATACACTCCAGTGATTATCTACTTGTAAACAAGACTGAAGGCTGGTTCACAGCTGGCTGTCGCTGAGGGAGCACATCCACCTGTGGGAAGAAGCTCGTAGCCTGTTTCAGGACTGTGGCTTTACCTGCCTTGGCCTGTTCACCATCTGTACGAATGACTTGGTTGGATGAAGGCATAGATATCATGTTTGTTTTTTAATCCTGTAATGAGACAAAGTTTGGAAGCAAGAGTGAGTGGGTGGCATGTCCCATCAGGATTCAAAAAGCTCTTGAGTGACTTTGATGTGTAATTATACTTGTCAAGCTCAGGAGAAGGCTACCAAGGTATCCCCTACACTGTTAGCTTGCAGTATGAGGAATATGGCATCTACATTGGAGAGACAATAGTTCTGCTTTGTCCTGGGCACATGTGGATGGTTTCCCTAAACACACTTTAAAGTGTGTGCTCCAGGAGATGAGTGATGTGGAGGATGAGAGAATTTGAAACCAACAGAGGATGCTTAACAGAAAAGAGAAGACTGTTCAGGGGTGGGAAAGGGTCTGTAGGTAACTAAAAACACCACAGAGAGGAAGAATTATTAGGTTAGCTTCAAAGGGAAAAATAAGGGCCAATGAATGTGACAGAAAAACAGAAAGAAAAATGTTCCAACAGTTAGTCCTCTTCAAAACAGAAGGTACTTGGCTGGAAAATCCAATGTGGAAAACTCACGTGTCATCCTGAAGGTCACTATGAACACTCAACGCATAATTATTGAACTGAATAAAAATTTAGCATGTTTTTCTCGTAGTTTGTTAGACATGACTCTGTAGAATATTTCAGTGGTCTACTGATTAAGACAATATTGCAAGTCAACAAACTCTCTGGAAATTGCCGATTAATGCCACCATGTCTTGTCTCTGGGAATCTGCAGGCCTGGAGGTTGAAGAGCAGATTGTGTGATAGTGATTATATATGTGCTTAATACAAACTTTTTCACTGTGACTTAAATTTTGTAAATGCATTGGTCTTCTTAAAGGAAATCATCTGGCAATTAACATTTTAGAGAAAAAAATGAAATCAAAATTATCAAAATATGGACCTTGTCATGTATGAGAGCTTCACTTTAAATGAAAAAAAAACTAAATGCGGGTTATGATATTTGGAAAAAATGTGAACTTTTCATGAATAGAATTTCACAAAAGGGGCCATCAAATCTCTGAGAAAGGACGTGCCAATTTCTTATGCAAAAAATACAGGTAGAATCTTTAAAGTATCTTCTACAAGATAAGAAATCTGCCATTCTGTGTGCATTTCACATAATCCTTTAGTTTTTTTTATGTTTGTACTCAAGACACATTTATTCTTTCTCTCCTTATTTGCAGGGCACGTCGAACCCCTACTGTGTGTTATGGGATGACTCAAAAACGTAAGTGACAGATGTTTTCTTACATTACTTTGGACTAAATATTCAAAGCACATTAAGTTACTTCAGCTGCCTTCTAGTCAAAAGGCATATGATAAGTTAGTGGGATGTGAGTCACACTGGGAAAAGAAGGAGTCCCCTTCCTGAATCTGCAGGACAGCATGATGAATGTGCTTGTGTGATAATGCCATCAGGTCGCATCCCAAGATAGGCTTGCGTTACCTAGTGTGCAAGGCACATTGCGATGCGAATTCCATGAGGAGTTTTTGAAAAGCTCTAATATTTTACAGTTATAGAAGTTCAAATGCTATTTCAACATTTTGCCCTAGTCATTTGACTTAGCAATGCAGAACAGAATAGTGATCTCTGTGGTCATTTAGCCAATGCATCACTGGCATGACCTTGACTCTATTGTCAGAGTAGTGCAATACGTACACGGCCCTTCTGAATTGTTTGGTTGCAAAAACACTGAGTGGCATTTAATTTTCTTATTCAAATATTTTATGAATTCATGAAGATGAAAGAAAATAATTGCAATAAAAAAGGACAAACAATTCTTCCATGTATTCCTTTGTTTGTACAAGTAATTGCAATGTATCTGGTGAAAATCATCTTAATCTCACTGGTAATTCTATGAGGTTTTGAGGTCTCAAAGAAGAGAAAAATCCATGATTAAGTCTTCATTAGACTCCTATTCTTTAAATACTTCTGTGAGTTTATTCCACTGTAGTAGCTGGATTATACAGTCTTGGTTTGTTTTGTTTCGTTTTGCATGGAGATTGGATAAATGTTGCGAAGTCCCCAAAGCTAATACCACCATGTGTGATGCTGTCGTTGGGTTCTTTGTATTCTATGATTTTCCCCAGTGTTCTTCACCCCACATCTGATCTACAGCTAAGGTTTTACAATCTCACTTGTCTCTCAACAATAGTCATTGGAGAGTCTAGAGGAGGGACATTCTTAGACTTTCTAGGTAAAGAGCAAACCTACTGGCATTGGGCTAATTCTTTGGATACTGATGTAATTTAAATTACAGTATTTATGTGGGTGAAAAAAATCAATGATATTGAATTTTTTTTTTTTTGCTATGGATTCTCATACTCTAGAGATCCTCTTCTCCTAGAAACCTTAACGCCGCAAGGAGAAGCCCAGCTTCCCGTAGTGACAACATGAGCTAGATCTTCACACTGACATCATACTTTTTATTTTCTTTTTGAAATCTCATAGAGAAATCCACAGCAGTCTAATTTTTTCAAGCTCTCCTCTTTACCAATAGCCAGAGAAGACGTGGGTAGTATATTCTGAGGCACTGTTTAGTACGTTGTACGGCTGAGGGAAATAAAATACTGCAAAAATCAAATTGAATGTTCTCTACTCAAGAAAAGCATGCCGTGTAAACACCTGATTACAGTCCCTTGCATATCTCCATGAATAATACCCAACTTTAGTTTTATTATCTTTTTAGTGAGTAGATTGTGCTTCTGTGTTGATCCAAAGAGGGGAACGTGTTGGTTATTCCAAAAGAATTGTGGGACTTAAAGGGATAGTCCAAAAAGAAAGAGCATCTCCTATTTTGGGTTTCTCTTGGTTTTCTTAAACAGCTTGTCTAAGATGTTAAGTTTTTTTTTCATATTTTTTATTTTACTTTATTGAGTTATAGTCAGTTTACAATGTTGTGTCAATTTCCAGTGTAGAGCGCAATTTTTCAGTTATACATGAACATACATATGTTCATTGTCGCATTCGTTTTCACTGTGAGCTACCACAAGATCTTGTATATATTTCTCTGTGCTATGCAGTATAACCTTGTTTATCTATTCTACATATGCCTCTCAGTATCTACAAATTTTGAACTCCCAGTCTGTCCATTCTCAACCCCCTCCCCTCTGGCAACCACAAGTTTGTATTCTATGTCTATGAGTCTGTTTCTGTTTTGTATTTATGTTCATTTGTCTTTTTCTTTTCTTTTCTTTTCTTTTAGATTCCACATATGAGTGATCTCATATGATATTTTTCTTTCTCTTTCTGACTTACTTCACTTAGAATGACATTCTCCAGGGACATCCTTGTTGCTGCAAATGGTGTTATGTTGTCATTTTTTATGGCTGGGTAGTATTCCATTGTATAAATAATACCACATCTTCTTTATCCAGTCATCTGCTGATGGACATTTAGGCTGTTTCCATGTCTTGGCTATTGTAAATAGCGCTGCTGTGAACATTGGGGTGCAGATGTCTTTCTGAAGTGGGGTTCCTTCTGGATATATGCCCAGAAGTGGGATTACGTATATATGTTCATGTATAACTGAAAAATTGTGTTCTACATTGGAATTTGACACAACACTGTAAAATGATTATAAATCAACAAAAAATGTTAAAAAAAAAAGTTAGACTAAGTGAGGGAGCATATAGCTCATATCTGCTAAGCATATAGCTTAGCATGCACAAGGCCCTGGGTTCAATCCCCATTACCTCCATTTAAAAAATAAATTAAATAAATGAACCTCATTGCCTCCCCTAGAGAATAAAAAAAGTTAAAAAAAAAGTTGGCATGAAATCTCAACTGAGGTACAGATGTACCATTTTCACTGCTGTACAACTAGACCCTGACATATAATAATTGCTTAATTGGTTTTAATGAATGGATAATAAATGAATGAATGTAAGCATTTAAAGTAAGGAAAAAACCATCTATGAAAATAGACAATTAAGAAGTTTGAATTATAACCAACATTACAGCAACATAAACATATGAAGTCATACTAGGAATAGTCTTAAGGTGTTAAGTTTAATTTAATTATAAAACTATTAGTGCTTGAAGTCAGAGTTCACTTTAGGACTCAATCACCCTGCTGACGTAGCTAACATCTGCTGATAACATGACTCCTATCCATCACAAAGCACATGTCTTAGCTTTGCAAAATTCAACTTTTGAATTGTCCTTGGAAAAAACTATTCTGTGAGAGGTGTGTTTAGCTGCCTTTCAAATTAAAATATCTCCAGAGATCGGTGCAGTTCATGTTTCCGTGATGAAAAGTGATCAAAAAGCTTTCAACAGTGACAGGACTTCTGCCCATTGCACTTTTACCAGACTGTTTCATCATTAAATTGTTGTTCTGGGTGAGTTTTAAACAACGAAGGTTAAGACAACTTTGCTTCCTTTCTTCACATCTGTCCTTCCACTTCGATCATGTTCACATACACGATAGTTTTATCGATTCTGTGATTTTTAACTTTGAGTGCAAGACCTCCAAGTATAGTTAACCATGAAAAGGTACAACTATTTCTTTTTATTCACAGAAAAGGACTGAACTTAAAGATGTTTTCAAGATTACAGTAACAAAGTTGAAATTAGAAGTTGTCTTCTAATTTTGGTTTGATACATTTATTGAGGCATATATGACATATAACACTGTATTAGTCTTAGGTGTGAAACATGATGATTCAATATTTGTATACACTGCTAAATGGTCACCATGATAAGTCTAGTTACTGGCTGTCACCATATAATGGTTACATTTTTTTCTCATAATGAGAACTTGTAATATTTACTCTCTTAGCAATTTTCAAATATGCAATACTGTATTATTAGCTATAGTCACCCTGTGTGCTGAACTTTACATCCCCAGGATTGATCTATTTTATAACTGGATGATTTACCTGTTGCCCCTCCCCCTTCACCCATTTCACTCACCCTCATCTCCCTTTCCCTCTGGAAATATCAAGTTGCCTGACTTTTAAGTCTTTAAAATTAACTTTGAATTACAAAAGTAATACATGAATATCTTTTATGTATAAAAACACAACTTCTAAGGCAAAAGACCCCATTAATTATCATTACCTTGGGTCTCCATATCCATCCATCCAGCTTTCCAAGGTCACCCCAATCATACTTTGTGATGTATAATTTCAGGCATCTACTTATGCATTGAGATAAGTGGGTAGGTGTATAAATTAACACGACTTTGACATAAATGTTATCATACTGTATTAATACTTGGCATCCTCAATTTTTAATGCAAGCGTTATTGTGGAAGTTTTTAAAGTTTTACTACATACATTTCATTCCTTGTACTAATGCATTGAATAGACATATTGTAATTGATCTAGTGTTCCCAATATTGATGGCATTGAAGTGCTTTTCAATTTATTTTATTCTGCATACTTTCTTCTGCATACCGCCTTGTACATCCCTGCTTGAGATAGTCTCTAACCGTCAAACATGTTACCTTTTTTTCTCTCTGTAGAACCCTATTTTAAATTCTTCACGGCATGCATTGCTTCTTTCTTATTTATTTGTCTTGCTCATTGTCTGTCTTCCCCACCAGAAAGCATGTACCATAAGAGAGATGCTTTATCCTGCGTAGTCACTGACTGTACCCTTAATGCCTAGGATACCTGCACATAGTATGAATTCAACACATACTGATTGGTTAATTTTGTACAAGAACGAATATTTGAATATTTCTCAGGTATCCTTTCTACCGGAATTATTTTCACTTCTGTTTCATTTTGTTAGTGACATATATTTCTAGAAATCATTAGCGCTAACATGGGAAGTTGGAAGGGACAATGCCTCAGCTTGCTATAGTACTGAGGTCCAGTATAAACAATTAACTTTTTCTCTCACAGAAGTCTACGATGCTGATAATCCCAAATAAGGCCATTTTATTTTACTCTGATGAGACAGAACAGTTTCAGACAATTAGAACACAGTTTTATTCTGCTTTGACTAATTAACAGGATGCAGAAAATGCCTCATCATGGGTGACGCATGGAATAAACCGAAAGGACTTTGCTCACTTCAGAATAAATGCTTATTTTAGTTAGGAGAAGTGTTTCTTTTTACATTTTTAAATGATTTCTTTTAATGTAACTTGTAAAATTATCATTTGTGCGATTGATAATTTGCACGTTCCTGGGGCTAGTCCAAATTGGATCTTATGTGGTGACTACATCCCCTGGAAAACCTATAATCCTTTATATTGACCTATAGTTTTTCTCCATGGGTCTTAATAGCACCATCTGATGTTGTCAGCTCTGTGAAGTGTCATATTTGTTTTCATAAATGTTACAGAGTTTCTCTTTTCTTTCTTTTTTTATTGAATTATAGCTCATTTACCATATTATATTAGTTTCAGGAGTTCAACATATTTGAATAGATTACACTCCATTTAAAGTCACTGCAAAATAATAGCTCTATTCCCCTGTGCTCTACAATATATCCTTGTTGCTTACTTACTTTGTACATAATAGTTTGTACCTCTCAATCCCATCCCCTAATCTTGTCTGTCCTACTGTCCCTCTCCCCACTGGTAACCACTAGTTTGTTCTCTATATCTGTGAGTCTGTTTCTATTTTGTTATATATGTTTCCTTGATTTTTTAAACATTCCATGTATAAATAAAAACATAGTTTTTGTCTTTCTCTGTCTAATTTCACTAAGTATAATACCTTCTAGGTTCATCCACATTATTGCAAATGGCAGAATTTCATTCTTTTTTATGGCAGAGTAGTATCCCATTGTATGTATATACCACATCTTCTTTATCCATTCATCTGTTGATGTACACTCAGATCGCTTCCATATCTTAGCTGTTGTAAATAATGCTGCTTTGAACATTAGGGTACATATGTCTTTTCAAATTAGTGTTTTTGTTTTTGCTTTTTTCTGATATATAACCAGGAGTGGAATTACTGGATCATGTAATAGTTCCAATTTTAGATTTTGGAGGAATATCCATACTGTCTTCCATAGTGGCTGCACCAATTTACGTTCTGAACAACAGTATACTAGGGTTTGCTTTTCTCCACATCCTCACCAATGTTTGTTAAATTGTAGACTTTTTGATAATAGTTATTTTGACAGGTGTGGGGTGATATCTTTGTGGTTTTGACTTGCATTTCTCTGAAGATTAGTGGTACTGAGCATTTTTTCATGTGCCTCTTGACCTTATGTATATCTTCTTTAGGAAAATATCTATTCAGGTCTTCTGCGCATTCTTCAATCAGGTTGTTTGATTTTTTGATATTGCATTGTATGAGCTGTTTATATGTTTTAGAAATTAACCCCTTATTGGTCATATCATTTGCAAATATTTTTTTCCCTTTCTGTAGATTGCCTTTCATTTTGTCGATGGTTTCCTTTGCTGTCCAAAAGCCTTCAATTTTAATGAGGTCCCATTAGTTTGTGTGTGTGTGTGTGTGTGTGTGTTTGTTTGTTTTGCCAGATTCAAAAAATATTGCTACAATTTATGTCAAAGAGTGTTATGCCTATATTCTGTTCTAGGGTTCTATGATTTCAAGTCTTACATTTAGGTCTTTAATCCATTTTGAGTTTATTTTTGTATATGGTGTGAAAAATGTTCTAGTTTCATACTTTTACACTTAGTTGTCCAATTTTCAAAGCATCACTTCTTAAATTTATTTTTTATTGAAGTGTAGTCTGTTTACAACATTGTGTCAATTTCTGGTCAAAGCACCATTTACTGAAGAGACTGTCTTTTATCCATTATATATTCTTTCCTCCCTTGATGTATTTTAATTAACTATAGTTTTGTGGGTTTATTTCTGAGCTCTCTATTCTGTTCCATAGCTCTTTGTGTCTGTTTTTGTGTCAGTACCATGCTGTTTTGATTATTGTAGCTTTGTAGTATAGTTTGAAGTCAGAGACCATGATATCTACAGTTTTATTCCTTTTCCTTAAGATTACTTTGGCAATTCAGGGTCTTTTGTGGTTCCATATGAATTTTAGGGCTATTTATTCTAGTTCTGTGAAAAATGTTATTTTGATAGGAATTGCATTAAACCTGTACATTGCTTTGGATAGTATGGCAATTTTAATAATATTAATACTTCCAATCCAAGAGCATGAGGTATATTTCCATTTCTTTGTGTAATCTTCAATTTCCTCCATCAGTGTTTTATAGTTTTAAAAATCTTTCACATCCTGGGTTAAGTTTATTCCTAGGTATTTTATTCTTTTTGATGCAAATTCATATGGGATTGTTTTATTACTTTCTGTTTTTAATAGTTCTCTATTAGTGTATAGAAAAGCAATAGATTTCTGTATGTTAATAATGGATCCTGCAACTTTATGGAGCTCATTTATTAGTTCTAATAGTTTTTCTGTGGCATCTTTAGGGTTTTCTACATATAGCATCATATCATCTGCAAATAGAGAGCGTTTTACTCCTCTTCCAATTTGGATGTGTTTCGTTTATTTTTCTTGTCTCATTGCTGTGGCTAGGACTTCCAGTATTGTGTTAAATAGGAGTGGAGAAAGTGGGCATCCTTGTCTTCTTCCTGATTTTAGGAGAAGGCTTTCAGCTTCTCACCACTGAGTGTGATGCTAGCTGTGGGTTTGTCATAAGTGGCCTTTATTCCATTGAGATATGTTCCCCTGTATCAGTTTTTATCATGAATGGATGTTCGATTTTTTTCAAATGTTTTTTCTGTGTCTTTTGGGATGATCATGTGATTTTCATCCTTCCTTTTAGTGTGGTATATCACATTGATTGACTTGTGTATGTTGAACCATCCTTGTGTCCCTCATATGACATTTAACGTAATTACTGACATAAGTGCATATTTATCAATAATTACTTTAAATGTCACATTTTTCCTTGGGAGGTACTGGCAACCAT
The DNA here is from genome assembly GCF_048564905.1 of Vicugna pacos. Lineage (NCBI taxonomy): Eukaryota > Metazoa > Chordata > Mammalia > Artiodactyla > Camelidae > Vicugna > Vicugna pacos. The sequence goes on along the minus strand of NC_132994.1, from coordinate 4,288,314 downwards.
CACCCTGGTAGGAAGTGGATTTGGAGGCAGAGGGGCTAGGGCCACAGCCAGGTGTGAGGTGGGACTCCTACTCTCTCAGTGGCCTTCCCACCCTATTAGGGGAAAGGTTAGGACCAGTTACTGGAGCAGAAGCCCTGAGAGTTGGGTCTGAGCTGGCTTTGTTTCCTCTTAATGTGTACTCTCCTCTCTCCTAGCACTGGTGCCTTCACTCCAGAGGTAGTGAAGCAGGAGAGGCTTGTGAGGGTGCTTGTCATGGGTCTGGGTGTGAGCTGTGGTGACCCTGGCTGTAGTCAGTGCCCCAGCTGCTTCTGATGCACTGCCTGTGTAAGCAGCCATAATGGTTGCTCCCACCCTGTTTAGATGCTGCTTCAGTCCCGAGCCTACTTTGTTTCTAATTACTGAGTCCTCTCGTTGGCTGGGCAGTCTTTTCCCAGTGCAGAGCTGCATAGTGAAGCAGAGGGTCCAGGGTCCAGAGTGGTCACTCACCTCAGGCTGGGGCATGTGCCCGGGAGGGGGCATGGAAACCAGCAATCTGTGGAGTTTCAGTCCACCCTCTCTGCCCTATTTCACGAGTAAGCAGATGTGTGCGTTTTCATCACGAGCAGAGTCCAGGCCTCCCACAGCCCTCCTGTTAGTCGCACTGGTTCTCCAACCAGTTTGGAGACTCATCTTCTTGCTGTTGGACCCCATGTTTGGGGCACCCAATCTGAAGCTCTCACCAGTCACTCCCCAGAGTGGATCTAGATCTCCACCCATATATTCTCCTGTTTCCTCTGAGTCCCCTCCCAGGGAAAGAAGTCCCAACATGCTCTCCTTCCTTCCTACCCAATTTCTTGTGGATCTTTCTTACATCCTTGGTTGTACAGGAGTTTTTTTTTTTTTTTTCCAGTCTGCAGTTAGTTTTCAGTGAGAATTGCTCCACACATAGATACATTTTTGACATGTGCATGGGAGGAGGTGAGTTCCATGTTTTCCTGCTCTGCCATCTTGATCTCCCTCTCCAGAGTTTTATTTGCATGAATTTTTATTATAACTATTTAACTATTGATACACAGTTTTATCAATCTACTTATAACTTATTTTCCTGCCTGGTAATTGGAAACAAATGCTTTTACAGATTAGGCTTTAAATTTCTCTACATGTCAAACTGATTTATTGGAGTTGGAAGTAACAACAGTCACATCTTGGCTGAGACTGATACTGGCTTGTTTTATCTCAGAATTAAGTCATCGAGTTGAAGTGGTTCCTCTGCTTTGCTTTTGTTATCCCTGTTTCTTCATACCCAGGACATCTTTCTCTTTTTTATCTTTTTTATATTGGAAGGCATCCTTTCATTTACCTCGCAGTATGATTGTATGATTCCTAGAAAATATAAAACTAACAGTCTAGCCCCGTCCCATCACTCCAGAGGGCTTGCAATTATTGCTCTTGCTCTTCTCATGACAGGCATACCTGTGTCATTAGGAAGACACAATATTGTACTGTTAGGAACACACACTTTCAGAAAGACTCGTTAGCTCTTAGAGAAGTTCAGAGCAATTACATACCATGTTGCTATTACTGAATAACCAACCTTTTCCCTCCAAGTAATAACCCAATGATAGAGCTCTTTTATAGGCTCTATTCAAACTGCTAGACTTGGGAAAACTGATAAGGACAGAACTTAATCCTCTTAATAACTTATGATTATTGTGAGGAAGCAAAAAGAACAAGGAAGAGATCTTGTTGGAGACTTAATTATAAAACAGTTAAGAAAGAAAATAGACCAATTATGCTTCAAAAACCAACCAACAAACAAACAAAATCATAGAAAAAGGCATCACATTTGTGATTGTCAGAGATGGGAGTAGGGAGAGGGGAAATTGGATGAAGACGGTCAAAAGGTACAAACTTCCAGTTTATAAGATAAAGAAGTACCAGGGATGTAATGCACCACATGATAAATGTAATTAACACTGCTGTATGTTATATATGAAAGTTGTTAAGAGAGCAAATCCTGAGAGTTTTCATCATAAAGGAATTTTTTTTTATTTCTTTAAATTTGTATCTATATAAGATGATGCAATGTTCATTAAATTCATTCTGATAATCATTTCACAATGTACGTAAGCCAAGTCATTACACCTCAAACTTATAATGTGCTGTATGTCAATTACATCTCAATAAAACTGGAAGGAAAAAAAACTAGAACAGTTATGTAAAACAGTAATGTGATCATCTTATTGTTATAGGGGAGAAATGGAAGCATTCTTTATAGACCTGCAGTTACCTAACTGAAGCCTTTTCTTGAGAAACAATGAAAAAAGACAGTCTATATTCAAAATATTCAGCATACTTATAGCCATGATTCCAGTAGGTAACTGTCTCTAGAATTTCATAGTGATTCAGTTAACCAGAGACAGAATTTTAAAACTACTTAACTTCAGGAAGTGTTATTACTTTTATTGCACAGATTGCTCTGTTTAAATATGTTAAAATTTCACTGAGGGCATTGTAGAAGGGAATACTTTAGAAACAAATTACACAGTTATATGACAAACATACAGCTTTCAGTCTTCCAAGTTGACATTGTTATGTGCAGATTCTAACTGTCCAATATAAGCCCCAGGTGTCAACATGTTCAATGTTACTGGGGAGTCTCTGAGGTCCTGTCTGCTTTTCTATAGCTAGAGAGGTAAAAAATAACTATTTCTGAGTGGCACTCATTGTAAGTCTGCCTCGGTGGGTATATCCAGAGCCCGTATGGATCCAACTGCAGAAGCAGTTAAGAGAGTTTTTGGTATTTGCATCCACGAGGTCAGGATTCCATGGAATTTCCCATCATCCATTTAGGTTCAGTGATCAGTTATCTAATAATATAAAACCATTATGCTTTATTTTTCCTCTTGGTTACATTCACAATAACAGAAATAAGAATATTAGACCCTTGCATTGTTAAAAACTCCTTGTAAATTAAAATGTACCCAATCTCCAACAAATTAAATGTTTTATCCTGGCTAAAACTAATCATGCTCAAGTTCATAACTGGCTTTCAGATTTATCATTGATAAAATTTTTACTTCTGTTTGCAAAACAACTGTGCTCTTCTAAAAGTACTGCAAAAAGCAATAGCAAAACTTTAGTTTTCTGAGAAACTGGAAATATAGTTAAATATTCATTGACAATAAACTAAATGGAGCTTTCTTTACTTTTGTTCTTCTGCCTTAGACTGTACATTACTTTTTGAATTTTTCTGATATCCACGATGGTGTTTTTTTTCTCATAGATCTATTATAATTCAAAATGACCTTGTTTCACGTTTCTTCAGGAAACTTTTTCCTTTTCATCCTTTAAAATGCTTTTAAAAAGTTTAGAAGGTTTTAAATTACATCATAGATTTTATGCTATTTAATTTAATTTCCTAAAGGTGTAGTTTTGGATTTGTTAGTGGGGATAAACTATCCCTTTTTAACTGATAATGTTTACATAAGTGCCTCTAATACTATTAACAACCCATTATGTCCATTAGTGTGAGCTATAAAGTTCAAGAAACACTGCATTATACCTTTCACATGTATTCTGTGGACCTATATTGGAAGTAACATGGTGCCACGCATTTTTTTAATTGTAACCCTTGCCTTGATCCTCTAAAGTGGAAATTGGCAAAGTATAGCCTACAGCCTGTGGGACAAATCCAGACTGATACCTGTTTCAGTAAATAAAGTTTCACTGGACCACACTCATGTCTATCTGTTTCATTATTGTTTATGATTGCTTTTTTCCTACGTCTGCTACATTGTAATGGAAGCCATATGGCCCAGAAGTCCTAAAATATTGACTATCTGGTCCTTTGCACGAAAAAATTGGCAAGTCCCTGCCCCAGTGTTTTCAGCATTTTTCATGTCTTGGCACACATAGAAAATCATCATACAGCATATTGGGATAAATGAATGAAACATTTGTGAACTGAGTCACGTTAGGATGCCCAGGGGTGGAGAGGACCAATATCTCTATTAGTTCTGGAAAATTCCCACTCACTGAGTTTTTTCAAATGCTTATTCACTTGTAGTGTTTTATTGTCCTCTGGAACTCTATAAAGAACGCTGTTTCCTGTTTGGCTCGTATCATCCTCTCTCTTCCGGATTTTCTGCTCTGTTGTTTTTTTACTTTTTTCTCTAAGTAATATAATTTGGAAACATTTTTAACCTAACAATTCAGTTCACTATTTCTCTTTTCCTTTTTGTCTAAGCTGTTGTTTAATTATCCACAGAGTTTTGATTTTAAGTTATTGGCTTTTTTTTTCCATTTCTTGAACTTAACTTGATAATTTTTTAATCTATTAGATTACTTTTTAGACTTTTGTAGTTTATGCAGGTACTTTTAAGTCTATGTTTCCTTTATTTTAACTTTGTAAGCACAGTTTTATAATCTGTGGTTAGTAATTTCTATATTTGAAATTTTGTAGGTCTATTCTGCCATCTTTTGTTTTTCTTAATTTCTTAACTTTCATTCATAGGACCTCATTTCCAAGTATGCTAGGTTATGCCACGCTGACCGTCCTTACGATATCATTTGTGAGGATTCTTTGAGGCCTGGTATAAACGTTTGTTCTTCCAAAGATGATTTGCTTTGCCTTTTCTGAGCTCTTGGTGATACTGCTACCCAGGATCCCAATTCAGCCCGGAAGCTCCCTGGACCACAAGCTGCAAATCCACATGAGGGCCATTGTCATTCTTTTCCCACGTGCATTCCAGCATTTCTATCAGTACTCACGTGGGAGGGCTGATTTGAAAAATAACTTGTTGCTGGAAATCCGAAATCTAAATATGTCATCACACCTATAATTATTTTTGCTGTTGTTCTTTTGTTTTTATTTATTTTTAGTTTGCATTCTTTTTTATTGAATTGTAGTCAGTTTACAATGTTGTGTCAATTCCGCCTATAGTTCTTGAATAATTCACCATATCCATTAGCATATCTGTTGGGAAACACTGCCCTAATTATGTCTATTCTTAGAACCCTATATTCTCTGCCTTATATTGTAGCAATTTGATATTTCCTTCTAGACTTGAGTACTTCGGGGACTGGAAGTGTGTCTCATTCGTTCATCTTTGTAAATTCAATGCTTAGTAAAGAGATTTGCACATAGTGCTGAATAAATTCGTTAATTAATATGACAAACACTTTTTAAGAACCCATTATTTCTTCCGATATTCAAGGTTCCTGGCACATAGATTACTGAACAGACAAAAATACCTGACTTACAGAGCTTAGATGGGGTCACCAGAGAAGGAAGTGTGATAAGAACATAAATATAATAGATAAATATATAGTGTGTTAAAAGGGAAAAATTTCATAGTGGGTTTGATCAAGACAGGAAAAGAGAGAGTGTCATTTAATTCTGTTGGTTTCTTTGTATTCCTTTGATTAATTCCGAGATGCCATCATTTTTTTATATTGAAGTATACAGTCAGTTACAATGTGTCAGTTTCCAGTGTATAGCATGATGTCCCAGTCATACATATACATACATATATTTGTTTTCATATTCTTTTTCATTAAAGGTTACTAAAAGATATTGAATATAGTTCCTATACTATACAGAAGAAACTTGTTTTCTTTTCTTTTACTATTTTTATACGTAGTAAAGGTGCCACCATTTATTTACACAATATTTACTTTACAAGTGCCCAGTGGGTGGGGTGTCTCTTCAGGATCCATCTCTGTTTCCTCAAGTTTGGCCAAGTGCTGAAACACTTGGTGTCCAGTTCTCTGTCCTTTCCACTTAGCTCTCCCTAACTTAGCCCTTCCATCTTCGTCTGTGTTCTGTCTGTGATCCAAATGTCTGTCCCTCTGGCCCCACAACAGTCATTACCCCAACTATTAGAGTCAATGTGTGATGCCTGAGAAGCGGTAGGCATAAACTATTCAAGTTAAATATTTTCTGAAAGCGAGACAGCTAAACAAACAACCCAAAACTGAAGGATCAGAGTCTATTCGTTTCCTACATGCCATTAAAATTCAGAAATGAAAACTCTCTGACTACCCCTAGGTGTTTCTAAGTCCAAAATACTACTGATGATATTTAGATTTATAATTTTTCACATTTATTTACTGTATGAATAATGATCTGGAAAGATTGACATTTTGAAGGGGATAATATTGCATAACGCTTCTCTTCAAAGTTCAGTGCACATACTGTAGGAATTAGGGGCTTTCAATTTGTTGGTAAGGCTGTCTACTTACTTGAGGTTATGAAACTAAAAATTAGCTTCAACTTTTTAATCAATAATACAGAAAAGGCATGGTATTAAAAATAACTCAACCATATCTAAATACTCAAAACTCCAGATTTCTTAAAAGTGAAGGCGGGCATAATATTGCCTATTGCACAGGGTGAGCATGAGGATCAACCGAAAAAAAGTTGCTGTAACACGCCTGACCCAGTGACTAAGCAGAAGCTCCAGCTTCGGGGGATCGGTGAGTTGTCTGGGTCATTGGTTAGTTAGCAGGATAGTCCAACAGGGAAGGGAAGCTATACATATTCCCTTGTCTGAACAATGAGACTTGTGCCTGTGGAAAAGTAATTTTTTTAAGATGTTAGATGCCTTGAGTAAGATTATAGTATGGAAAGGAAAAAAAAAATTAACCTGGACAAAATAAAGCCAAGAGATGCTGGCCAAGAGACTCGTCTGTGCCATGGAAACTCTCATGGGTGTTTACATACATACATGCCGCACCCATGGACCCTCCTCCTCTGTGTCATCCTCACAAAGTCACTGGAGTCCATTTGCAAAGTATTTACTTAAACTAGACGTTTGAAAAAATCAACTGGGAATGCATCCAGCATTTCTCACCAATGTACTTAGGGAGTCCTGGGATGATTCCAAGAGACCCTTTTGACAGGGTTTCTAAAATTACGTTGTTAAAATATTACTGGATATCATATTAATGGGAGTAACCTGGAGCTGGCTGGTGAAGGCAGGCCCCTGGGGAACCTCTCCTAATCTGCCAGTGTCTGTGGTTCTATTTCTGAAAAGATCCAGGTTTAAATTACTGAGAATTTATATTAGATAAATTTAGAACCCTATTTTTCAGTTATTTGAATGACTTAGGCTAAAAATTTCCCCTAGTTATATACCCTGTAAACAACAGACTGGGAATTTTTCTTAATATTTAATTTGCTATTTCCTCTTTTTACTGTAAGCCTCAGAACTGTTCACTTGTACCATAGTTAATAATTATTTGACAGCTTTCTGTAAATTAAATACATTCAATAATTAAAGGCAGCTAATGTTGTCTCTCTGTAGACCCCATTAACCAAGAAATTCACTATGTATTTGTAAATATCTCTTAAAATTTTTAATAATATTATCTTCCAAATTATCTAAAATTTAGATGTCAATGAACATTAGGAAATGTGAGATCAATATAAAGAAAATTATTTTAAATTTTGGTAATAAATGCACAAGTTAAAGACTTAACTTTGAGGAGCATGATTCAGGATAAGAATGTATGTAGTGGACATGATTTCCGTTAAAAAAGTGAAACCTACTCCTTAATAATTTTCATTTGTTTGATAAAATAGACATACGGAATTAAACTTGAGAGTTACAAGTCAAGTAAAGCTGTAATCACAATATCTTAAAAATTTTATTTGGACTCAAATTGAGTTCTTATTGCAGATGCCATGTTTTGAAAAGATTGAAAACAAAATAAGTCATTTTAAAATATATGTAAATATAGTCTATGAGAAAAAGAAGTAATTTGGAAATCCACACTGAAAAGATTGATATCTTCAATATTAGACTGAAACACGATATTGTCAATGTATAACGTACACAGGATTGTCTAGCCACTCTCTGTGCTTCCTACAAGCAGCTCTTTTACTATGTCCTGGTGTGGTTATGGGACTACTTTTTAATGCTATTTGTAGAACTGGGCTTTGGCAAGAACTCGGCAAGTTTCATTGCCCTGAATTTTCAGCAGCACCATAAGCCCGCAGTGTTCTCAGATGGTACACGCAGACAGCCAACTCGAAGTGGGGGGCATTTTTTTCTTCTCTCTAGTAGATGTACTTGTGATCTTTAAAAGTGTGGCTTAGTTTACTAGATTTTATAAACCTGTATTTGTGAACATAGTCAAAAACTTGAAGCCGGACGCTGGGCTTTTGGTTGGTTGATTGGTTGGTTGGCTTTGTTTGTTTTGTTTTTTGGGTTTTTATTTTTGTTTTTTTTTTTTTTTTTTGGTTTTCGGAGAAGGAGAAGAGGACTAGCATTGAAGAAATTCTTCCAGTAGAGTGTAGCTTAAACCATTTCCAATGTCACAGTGGCAGCCACCCAGGAATTGCTGTGTGTGGATGCCCGTGTGCTTGAAATATCCATCCAGCTAAGCAGATTCTGAAGTTTTAACTCATTAAGACTCCTCCACCCCAACACACACACATAAAAAGTGTTCTGGTAGCAAGGAAAACTTTGCACACAGCCTAAGCTATTGTATTAGAGACATAATTGTAACAATATACCATGTAGTCTCAGAATTCAGCCCTCTGACGTACTTCTTACCAAGGTCTACAGCCAATCAGCTTCTTTTTTGGAACCATGCATGTAAATTGATCTTTTACAGTTTGTAACTTGAGCTTAGACTAAAACTCAAGTCCTAGAAGGGCCCCAGAATGTCTCCATATCTGCTGCCTGCAAAGGGAATCTCACTTATTTTCTTAAATTTCGGTCGACTTCAAGTCTCAGGACAAGATAGCTGAAACTTCAAAGGAAGAATTGAACATCACAGTTCTAAATCTATTAGCGTCCAGCTTCCTAAGTTAGAAACAAGTGGAAAAAGAATACCTGGTTATCCAAACAGATGTTACACACTAAACTGGTGCTGGGAAAATAAAAGAAACTATATAAAATGTATAGATAGAATTAGAAAACAGCTTAGAGACAACTAACATGTGTTGCAGCTAAAAGCAACATGACACTGTTGGAACAACCTCACACCCATCCATGAGTCTAGGGCACAGCTGAGCACCTATCCTTTGAATAATTACTGTAATTAAAAGGCATTTATGCCTGGACCTAGAGATGATCATATTAAGTAAATCAGACAGAGAAAGATAAATATCATATGATATCACTTATATGTGAAATCTAAAAAAAGACACAAATGAATTTATTGATAAAACAGACTCACAGACATAGAAAACAAACTTATGATTAACAAAGGTGAAAGGGGGTGGGAAGGGATAAATTAGGAGTTTGAGGTTATCAGGTATTAACTACTATATATCAAATAGGTAAACAACAAGGACCTATTGTATAGCATAGGGAACTATATTCAATAGCTTGTAATAACCTATAATGAAAAAGAATATGAAAAATAATATATATATAACTGAATCACTATACTGTACACCAGAAACTAACACCTTTTAAGTCAATTATTCTTCAATTTTTTAAAAAAGCATTTATGCCTCAGGCTCAACTTAAGCACTATGTTGACAAATCTTTTCAGCCTTCTCTGCGTGCAGATCACAAGTTGCTAAAATATAAGCTCCCTTTCAAAAACTAAGGACAAGAAAATAGATTTCTACAGTTTCAGGCCCTCAAAATTTATTAAATTGTGTTGAGTGCCATTGGCTTTCTCAGGAGGCCTCTCCCTCATCCCTGGGTTTCTGCGAATTTCCTTGGTACCTCAGTCTATTTCTGTTTTTTCAGCACCTAGAACAGTTCCTGGATAAAGTAGACGTTTAATAAATATTTACCAAATTGAAATCGAAAGAAGTGTTCAGTTTTATAGTAAATTTGTGTAGATTATTTCCTTGTCTATATAGATATGTTACACACAAATGGTAAGTTTTATGATATATATAAAGAATAAAATGCTAATTCAGAGTTGATAAGTTATCAAGTTCAATATCACTATCTTATGTGTTCCTGAAAGTTAAAATGTTCTTTTTCTTCTTCTTTTTCCTTCAAGAGTGAAATAAGTTTTTTTTTCCATTTTTTTGCCACAGAAAATACAAAGTGATTCAATGTTCATGGGAGGAATTCATAATTCAGGCTCTCGTTTTCACACTGCCTTTCAGCCAACACCTACACCGCCCAGAATAATAATGTGCTAAGCTGCCGTGGCTGCAAAGTATTTCAATAAGTGAAGGGAATTATTTTCATAATTACTGCTAAGTTCTTAATTTGTTCGGCTAAATGGTAAATCAACCACAGTTGGTGAAAAAAGCAATTCTTATGTGTTGATATTACAGGTTTAGAAAGGAGGGTTCCAGTTGTCTTAAAATGCCAGGGAGTGATCCTTTCATTTTAAGGAGATAAAGTGTTGATTAGTGGAAATTCTTTGAGGCCCAAAAGATCAAGCATTGTTCTGCACTCTGATATTTAAAATACTCAGGAAAGTCATTTACGGATTTCTACTGTTATTGAAAGTGGAGGATTTTTTTTTTTAATGAATAGTCTTGTATGATGTCAGCAGGACAGAAATCAGTTCAAACTGTAATTCAACTTGTCAGAAAATATTAGCACAGGATATTTATTGAGACCTACCGTGAACTGAGGCATGATCATTCACTTTATAAAGAAAGTGTACCATTTCAGTTTTTATCTGACATGTCAATTAGGTACTCTATAATTACACATTAAAAAGAATATACTTGTTAAATGAATAAATGAATGAACAGTCACATCGCTTTTTTTCTGAGCTAGTCTCTCCCTAGCAGTATACCTGGGAGCATCAGGAACTTTTCTAAGCCTCTCTTGTTAGGGTTAAATAAATTAGTGATTCAGTAACACCTCATTTACCCAGCATTACTGGAGGATGATTGCTCCTGGTTAAAGAACTGACAGGTAACAGTCCTGATCATTCAAGCTGGATCTTTGTAGCATGGACCTCACCTTTTCCTCTCTGCTCATGGGTGTGGTCCAGGCTCAGGGAGAGTTGCAGCCCTGCCACACACACTCTCTCTCCACCAATCAGCAGCTTCCCTTGACCTGTGACTCTGGGATGTTTAGCGGCATCCCCAGCTCTCCCCATTAGACACCAGGAGCTCTCCAGTCCCTCTCAGCTGTGTGTCCCCAAAGCTGGGGGAGGGCAAAGTCATTTCTGGTTAAGACCATTGATAATGGAGAACTTGATGAAACACTCAAATTTGGCCCCAACTCAGATCCGCTGAATCACAACCTCTGGGGGCTCAGTAAGTACCATGTGCTTTTGTATCAGGTTAAACTTCCTAAGTGGGTCTAACACACACTAAATTTAAGAATCATTGCTCAAGTAGTCTTCACTGCTTTTAATTTTCTAAACTTTTGATATGTAGGTGCAAAATCGAATAGCCAAACTAAGTCTCTACACTTAATTTTACCCACAGAGCTAAGCCCTGGTTGGTCCTCTCCTGCAGGTGAGTTCATGGGCTGTGGAACCATGAGCTTCCTCAGTATCTCTGGGCCCTCAGCTGTTGGCAGACCTGTTAGGAAGCCTGACTGCAGTGTGGTATCTGGTACACGCCAAGTGGTGGGTGATGCCCCTGGAGGGGCCATCCCTTGCCCGGAAGTGCACTGTGTTGTCTTCCAGCACTTGTGAATTTCCTCAGACTAATCAAAGAGACAGCAACCATGGTGGATGGAGCAAAACATTCATTCACTCACTCAATTATTCAGTTATTAGTTTATTTAATATATTCATGCATTAAAGAGCTGTTCATGGGATGGTGTACCTACAGTGTGCCGGGCACTTGTTCAGTACAGCGGGTGCAAAGAGTGCATGAGCTGTGGAGTGAGTTATGGCCTGTCACTGAGCTAACCAGCTAAGTGGGGTTAATTAGCAACTTACCTGTTCAACAAAAGAAGTCACACTCTAATTGTCTGGAAAAGATAATTTAGTGTCTAATATTTGCCCCAGTCACCACTAATACCATAGGGGAAATTAACTCAACAATCCTGTAAATGTATTCCTTGAATTCTTACTATTAGGGAGAGATGATTTTCCTGGAATTTAATTAACATAATAGTTGAATTTTAAGCATAAAAGGATGTTAAAAGTAGCCTTCTGTATCTTCTACTAATGTTATTTTTATTTTTATTTATTTGTTTTATTGAAGTATAGTTGATTTACAATGTGGTGTTAGTTTCAGTTGTACAGCACAGTGATTCAGTTACATACATATATATGAATAATATGTGTATATATATATATATATATATATATATTCTTTTTTGTATTTTTTTCATTATAGGTTACCAAATGTAGTTTGCTGTGCTATACAGTAGGACTTTGTTTTTTTATCTATTTTGTATGTAGTATTTTGTATCTGCTAATCCTGAACTCCCACTTTATCCCTCCCCCTTTACCTTCGGTAACCATAAGTTTGTTTTCTATGTCTGTCTCTTTCTCTTTCGTAAATAACTTCATCTGTATCATTTTTTTAGATTCTACATACATATAAGTGATACCACGTGATATTTGTCTTTGTCTGATTTACTTCACTTAGTATAACAATCTCCAGGGCCATCCATGTTGCTGCAAACAGCATTATTTCATTCTTTTTTATGGCTATGTAATATTCCATTGTGTGTGTGTGTGTGTGTGTGTGTGTGTGTGTATGTCACAACTTCCTTATCCAATCATCGGTCAATGGACATTTAGGTTTTTCCATGTCTTGGCTATTGTAAATGGTGCTCTGTGAACAATGGGGTGCAGGTATCTTTTTTATTTGGGATTTTCTCCAAATATATTATTCTGTTAAAAGTTTACTGTATTTTTGGACGAGATAAGAAAAATGTAAAAAAGTGAACTTTTATTTATAAAGTTGGAAAATAATCGCCGAAGGCGTCATTTGTTTCCGTTTCTGTCTGGAGCCACTTCTGGGGCCTGGATCCCCTGCATCAGCCTCTGTCAGGACTTGGCTGCAACAGTGCATCCGCCCCTCCTGGTTCTGCTGTTCTTCAGCCTGACCCTCCCCATAGCTTTTCTCCTCTGCTAGCAAAGACTGTCCTATCCCATTCACCTTTAAAGTCAATAGGCTCCTTCGAACCTATTTAAATGTTATAGCCGTCCTCACAGTTCTGATCGTCTCTTCTATTCTTGCCACCCCTTCTTCAAAATCATCGACTTGCCTTAATGAGCGCCAGAAACATCCATCATCTTTATGTCCGTTCTAGTGACTTCTGGAAAGAGAGAAATTGTGGAGCTGACGCCATATCTTATATGCTTATCTAATGGTTTATTTCAAGTAACATTTCTAATGATCTTTTCATGAGTTCACCTCTTTCACTAATTAAGAGTGTAAATTCCTTAGGGACAGAGTCTCAATTTTATTTACCTTTGTATCCACCTCAAAAACCACCCCCAAACTTTTATCTATCTTTGCACATAGTGCAGGATCATAAAAGACTTTGGAGAGTTGATTTATTCATGATGCTTGTAACCAACATGGATGAAATATGTGTGGTATGCAGGTCACTCTTCTGGGCATCGATTAATAAACAGGGACCCTTCCATCAAGAACTTATAGTTAGTGGTCAGACCAGAAAAGGAGACAACTGATAAGCAAAAGATTGTGTAGAAAACCTGTCAGACTAAGGGATCCAGAGAGGAGCTCTCAGAGGAAATGATGCCTGAATTGATTCCTGAAGGTATTAGCCTATAAAATACAGTCAGGCGAGTGCCAGGTGAGTGGGAGAGGAGCAGAGGAAGAAAGTTATCAAAACCGAATAAGCAGCTTGTGTAACAGCCCGGAGGGTGGTGTGAGAGTACCTCGCTTGTTAGGGATGCTTGGAGCCTGAATACAGGGGCCGGGCAGCCCCAAGAATTAAAGGTAGTCAGAACCAGAAAGAGAAGGGCTGGATCGGCCTTTCTAGAGAATTAGGACTTTTTCTTAAAAGTTATAGAAAGACACAAAAATTGTTTAAACCAGAGAAATACACAAAGAAATACTTAAAAAAAAATTAGATGGTGATGGAGAAAGAAACTGATGAAGACTGCAGGCAGAGGACCTCTTAAAGTCTCCATAGGAATCCAGGCCAGACAGGAGGGAGTTTGGACAGTGGACGGGGAAGAAGAGGCATCTGTGACCACAAACCAACAGAACTTGATGACCAGCTGGACACAGGACAGGGGGACAGAGAACAGGCGAGGATGCCCTCAGGACCCACCACCTTATCGGTGGACCCTTATTCTGTTATGGAGGGAAATTTAATTGGTATCTTTTCATTAGACATCGAAATGGATGGTTCTCTCCTGCTCTGACCTGATACTGGATGAAATGGTTAAAGATGAAAATTCTTTCCTAAGCTGTTAGTTTATAAGTTGCTACTGTGTTTACTAACAAAAGTGCGGGTACCAATATTTATTAGACCAAACTACTTTCTTTGTTTATGAAAATTATCTCATTCTTTTTTTCATTGAAGTCTAGTCAGTTTACAATGTTGTGTCAATTTCTGGTGCACAGCATAATGCTTCAGTCATACATACACATACATATATTCATTTCCATGTTCTTTTTCAAAACTGTAAGCTACTACAAGATATTGAATATAGTTTCTTGTGTTCTACAGTAGGTCTTTGTTGTTTATCTATTTTGTATACAGCAGTTAGTAGAGAGTTTGAGATTTTCTTTTTTCTTTTTTTTAATTGAAGTTTCGTTGATTTACAATGTTGTGTTAGTTTCTGCTGTACAGAATAGTGATTCAGTTATACATACATATATATATATGCTTTTTTCATATTCCTTTTCATTTTAGGTTATTACAAGATATTGACTGTAGTTCCCTGTGCTAAATAGTAGGACCTTGTTATAGGCCAAACTACTTTCTGATTGACTAACCCACAAACACTAATTAATGTTTAGCATTTGGATATATGCATCCGAGTTAAATTGGCACCAAGAAGAGGAAAGTTTGCATTTTTCAGCAGATATTGAAAGCTGTATATCACTTTGTGTTTATAATGTGGTTATCAGATGTTGGTTTTTAGTATTCCATCAAATATACTTTCTTTCTGATACATCATTCAAATATTTATAGTTGACTATCAGTATAGAACGTAAGAATAAAGATGTTTTAATTGAGTGACTTATGTACATTGAAAAAAATCTAAATTTCTAGGAAGATAATGTGACTTAAGGGCTGTTTCTGAACACCAGCCCATCTGCAGAGAAACCACGCATGCCTCGATCGCACGTATTGTTGCCTGAGAATAGGTTTTCACCTCGTTCAGAAAAGAATTCAAGGGAGAGGTATAGTAAAGTGAAAGCAAGTTTATTTAGAGAGATACACACCCCATAGACAGAGTGGGGTCCATCTCACTCAGAAAGGAGATCATGTTAGGAGATACACGCTCCATAGACAGAATGCGGGCCATCTCAAAAGGCAAGAGACAGAGTGACCATGAGGGGTTGTTAGTTTTTGTGGGCTGGGTGATTTCATATGCTAAGGAGTAGGAGGGTTATTCCAGCTACTTTGGGGAAGGGGCAGGGATTTCCAGGAACTGGGCCTCCGGCCACTTTTGGACCTTTTATGCTCAGCCCGGGAACTGTCATGGCGCCTGTGGGTGCGCCTTGGGGCTCAGGGTCTACTGTATGTCCAGCCTTCTGCCATCTTGGTTCTGACCAGTTTGTCTTGTCCTCAGTTACTGTGTCATTCCTCAGTGGTTATGCTCTGCCCCCTTCCCTCCTGTCTCACTATCTGGGGCAGAAAACTTATTTAGCAAATTTCAAGATGCAAATGTCAGTACACTATTAACAGGGCTTAAAATCATATAAATGACAAGCTACCTCTGACTTGAGCTACATGGAGAGGAAGAAGCTGTAAATCTCTTTGAAGGCATCAGTATGGTCCTCCTGCCCTAGGACTTCGTTAAACCCAGGAATGTGTCATAACTCACTCCCGCTTGCATGTGTACGCCTTTGTTCTAATTAGCCCAAGTCAGAATTAATAAACCCTGTGTTTCTGAATAACCTATGGTTTTCTTCAGGCTACTCTGCACAGATGGCATGCACTGTGTTGTAACATTCCAGAAAATCTGGATTAAATGACAAGGATCAACCGAAGAGTAGTAGATTCACTGGGTTGGTTTTGCAATTCCTAGTATTTTAGAAATAGCAATAGGAAGGGGAAAATTTGATCCTAGGAGGCTTTTGGAAAAAAAGAGTTTTGAAGGGGATTTTGTGAAGACTGAGTGCCCTGCAGAGGCACAGGGGGAGAGGACCTGGGGAGGCACGGTTGACAGCAGCTTGTACATGAAGCAGGAGGTGGGGTGCAGGTGGGGGGACTAGTAAATTTGTTCAAAGGCACACTGTGATTGAACAAAAGTTTGTGTGCCTGATGCACCGTGAGGACAAACAAACTGAAACATCGGAGTCTGGAGCAAAGAAATGTTTACTGCAGGGCCCAGCAAGGAGGAAGGCAGCTTACGCTCGAAAAACTCAAACTCCCTGATGGTTTTGGCAGGCGGGGATGGGGGGCAGTTTTTATAGGTAAAATTTGGGGATGAGGGCGGCAGGGTGTGTGACTTTCTTCTGATTGGCTGGTAGTGACATAACAGGGCGGGGCTCCAGGGATCTTGTGCTCAGACTGAAATTGCCATCCTCCACCTGGGTGGGGGCCTTAGTTTTTGCAGAAGAACTCAAAGGTACTGTTATATAGATATATGTATATGTGTACATAGGGAGAGAGAGAGAGAGAGGGAGGGAGAGAGAGAGAAGAGGAACCAGGACCCTGCCCCAAGGCTGCACTGTTGTTTCCTGACTGTTCCTCCCTTGTCCTGCATCCCCTCCCTTCCCTGATTAGCAACTGCTTGAATCTGCCCTTTGGAACTCAGGGAAGGTCACGGAGGCTGAAGGAAGCCTGTGTCTTACCAACAAGACACGGGGGCACAGAAAGGATTTGTGCCAGGGCGGACCCCACAGGGTCCTGCTGTTTCACAACCAACATATTTGGTTGGTGAAAAACAGTGATAACTAGGATACAAGGCAGAGAAGACTGGTTAGTGAGGAACTTTAAAAACCCAGGCTAAGAAAATTGAGTTTAGCAGTAAGCTTTGTTAGTTTACCCACATGTTTTTGTTTGGTTTTGTTTTTGTTTTTGTTTTACTCAGCCCACATGTTTGAATAGCTCTGACTGTCTGGAAGAAAGTGTCATACTTGAGGATTGGTTTTTACTTTTTAGTTCATGAAGTCTGGGCATATGAAAGACATTTATTTACCTCACAAAGTAATTATGAAGAGGTTCCCAGAACTAAGCAAACAGAAGTGCCTTTTGCAATTTATTCCTTCAGTATTTCAGTATCAAGAGATGGTACACACACACACACACACACACACACACACACACTTGTTTGTACTATTGTATTGCATATTGGGTTTTTTTTTTCTTTTCTGTGTGTCCTATATGCCACTACTTCAGATGATTTCTTTAAGATTTCGTACACGTACATCAGATATAAATAATGAATAATAATCTGAAATAAAGATCAGGGCACCTAGAACTTCTCTAAAGACAATGAAAACTCAACACTTGTATTCATTGTTTCGCCTCAGATTTTTCTGCGACTCACTTTGCACGTTTTAGTGGAGTTTTCCATTTCTTTCTAGAACTTTGTAAAGACTCCATTTGAAATGTTTCTGATGTGACAAAGTCTGGAAAGTCCCTTTAGGTCATAAAATGAATATTTTAGCCTTCCTAATTTTTCACTACAAACTGCTACAGTCAGAAGTTGCAAATTTAAGTTTCCATTTTTATGCGACGCTGCCTCACATCAGGATGTAAATCAACCTGAGTCCCAAAGCTCTGCGAGCTCGCTTTCACTGAAGACGATTGTCTCTGCTCGAGAAAGGATTTCTTCTCTTTCCTTGGTCATCGCCTATTAAATCATCGTCTATTTTGTGCATCTATATACACATCCAGATTTTTCCTGAGAGTAGGAGTAACATTCACAATTATGTTAACTTGTTGATGCTGCTAAAATGCTTACAAATGTAAAAGGTCTCTGAATATTAGCTCTCCCAATGCCTTATTTTAAAAATTACCTAAACTCTTAGCTTTTTAACTTAAAATCTGATATTTTCCTGATCCCCAGCCGTATAATTTTGCATATTGTTTGTGCTTAACATTTTTCTTTGTAAAACTCTTAGCTCTGGTCATTTCTACGCTTATGACTGGGCTCTCATAGCTGCTACGCGGTTTTAAAAGCCCCTGGTACACTCTGTTCAAACACATTAAGTCTCAACTTGGCGGTAGAAAAGGGCGATGCTTTCTGCTCTCTGTAAGTGCCTCATTTCATCTTAGGGAATAGTTCCGGCACCCAGAGGTTTTGTTCTGTGTTTTAACCACGCTACACACTGCATTTCAAGTGAAATGTTTGGTGAATCGTGAGATCTCTCAGGAATCCAAGTGGAATTTGCATTGAGTCTGCAAGAGAAAGAAAGCACATTCTCTCTGCGAGTTAGCTATTTGAATTCTGGCAGTATATAAATACTAGAAGCTGACTCTGAAGTGCCTCTAACATTAAAGAGGACGCTCAGAAAGTGATTTCACTTTCAAAGCTATAACTGGTAATGAGAAGTAAATATTACAATCTGTTTCATTTTATCTTTGAGAATGTTCTGTAATTTTTAAAGACAGGTCATGCCGTTGCCACTTATCCCATCATGAGATTGGAATCTCTATGATTCAGGGTCAGCTATGCAGATGACCAGCTTAATAAGAATAACACAAATGAATCTATGGATTTAAACGTTTCACGTTCCAAATGAATGACAATAATACTACACGAACAGGTTTAAGTCAAATGATTTCACTGAAAGAATGTATATTTTTTAAAATAAAGGCTGGATCATGGGTGAATTAACTAATCTTGTGCTGGAAACACGTGGCATCCTTTGTGATCCTTGGAATCATGCAACGAGCAGCATTTCGTGAGAAGCCAAGTGTAATATACCTAACTGGTCTCATCTATGTGCTTGAAACGGTGTGTCTCAGTAGATTCTACTTTTCTTTAAGATGTAAATATACGTCTCATAGGCTTCTGCAGATGTTGAAAAAATCTAGATACGCCAAGCACTTGGGAAGTGTCTCCTAGAATTATTTTCATAAACAGCTAAATAATTACAGTCTTCTCTCAAAAGAGCCTAGGAAACAGATAAAAAGTCTTTAACGTAAAAATTTGTGAGTTATTTTAAACAAAATAGTTGTAGCAATCCATATAAAAAGAAAAAATGTATGTTAGCCTTAAAACCAGATCTTCTGTGGCCTCGATTATACAGTGAGATTTAGATCTTTTAGGTGAAACAGGTGATTGGCTTGAATTACCCAATGAATGATTTCTGACTTGAATAAACTGCCTCAACTTTATTCATTATTTTACAGTTTTTGTTAATTGTGTTTTCTTCACACACACACACACACACAAGTAAAACTTTGCTTAAAGTAGGAGTACCGCTTACCTGAGTTGTTACTGTCAACAGACAGTCTCTCTTTTTCGCTGATACGTTAGTGCAAAGTTTAAGTAAAACGTTCATCTTTAGTATCCAGTGGAGGCCCTGCTTCTTTTCCGATATGTTCCCCCCGAGGGTGGACTTCCTCACTTTTCACTTTACTGTACTTGCTACTCCTAGGTGCTCATTCATTAGTTCTCCCCGAAATATATACACTTTGAACACATCTGTGTTTACCTAGACTTCCTTCATTCCCACAAGGCAGAAATGTGGTCTTCAAGACCATCCCACATGAGGCCATACACTGGGTGGGACTGCCCAGGGGCTGAATTCTGCTCAGCCAGTCCCTGCCCAGTACCATGTGAGCGGAACTGAGTAAGTCATCCCCCGCAGAGGCTTATGCATGGAATGCGAAATGTTTTTTCAGTCCTTTGGTTCTTTGTGTGAATATCTGTGGCTCTTGCATTAATATCCCTACAGAATAAGGCAGGTAACACTGGAGTAATTCCAGATATAGGAAATACTTTTAAAGCCGATTTTATAAACCTTATTATTAGATTTTGACACATCAGTCATTTATACCTGAACAAATTAAGCAATCGTCTTTTCTATGAAAAAAAAAAACTCTTCCTGCTTCTTCTAGATGATATTTTAAATTTTATTAGAGACACATTTGCAGAGGAATATGTGTGAATGCGTTTCCTCCACTGTGATGCAGAATTCCCCGTACATCATTCTGTTTGCATCTGTAAATCTTAAACGTGTCTCATACAGTAACTTTTTCTTTCACTCATCCTTACATTTTGGTTTTGACTCTTGTCTTTTACATTCTGTGAAAAACACACATTATTCATTATTCACCTAGAGGGATGTAACTGGATGTAGACCAACTAAAAAACAAAAACAAAAACAAAACACATTTGTTCCAATCCATAAAGTATTCACTGAGAATATAGTGTCTTTGGAATGAATCTCAAAAAGTTATTTGTATACTGAGGAGTGGATAACCTCCAAGAAATACTGTGTGTTTTATGCTTCTGTTTATCCTGCTGTACAGTTGGGAGGTAAGTCCGACTTCCTGCAGTGT
This sequence comes from Vicugna pacos, assembly GCF_048564905.1. Classification (NCBI taxonomy): domain Eukaryota; kingdom Metazoa; phylum Chordata; class Mammalia; order Artiodactyla; family Camelidae; genus Vicugna; species Vicugna pacos. Next base: position 4,267,810 of record NC_132994.1, on the reverse strand, counting down.
GCATCAGGTTCCTTATACTCAGAGCGATAACCAGAGAAGCAGCGGTAATCACAGCTATGAATGTCGGCATCCAGCAAAGCTGAAAAATGTGGGCTTCTCTAAACTTTTGTGTGTGTGTGTGTGACTTAAATGTCTAAGAAGAGTTGCTCTGGTTTTAAGAACGAGAGAAAGAAAGGCAAAAACTAAATTCTCCTATTTTTAAGTTAATAACTGGGGAGCTTTTACTCAAGTGAAACAGTTGACTTTCCCCTGAATTAAATGATTTGGGGCTGGATGGACCCGTAGGAACGTAAGCAGAGCTATCCTTGATTTCACAACATGAAAGTTGTGGCTTCAGTTTTATTTGCAGCAAAATGAGGACGATAGCCCGGGAGACAGCATCTCAGATTGCTCTGTGGAACTGCTCCAAAAGAGACAGGGGGAAAACTCAGTGTCGTATAGGATTTCAGTGAGGGGGGCACATGCAGTCAAGCACACACTCAGGCAGAGGCTGCTGCTGGTCACGAGGAGCAGGTGTCACCGTTAATGATTTTAGTGCTTTTCTAAATATGAGGAAATGCAAGAATTGGGCTCATAAAATCTTCTTCTTGAAAATATATAACTATCTGAAGGCCTGTTCAGCAGTTTTCCCAGAGCACAGAGCACCTCATTCCTGACATCCACCCTGAGTGCATTTTAGGGTGTGTCGGAGATCAGAGGCTGCAGTGACTCATGATTTACTCCAAGCAGAGGTAGGTGGCAAGTGCCAATGTGATCCAGTCCTTGGAGAGGCAGACAGCAAGTGCCAACGCGATTTAGTCTTTGTAGAGGCAGATGGCAGGTATCAATTTTTAGTTGGCAATACCTTAAAATGTGATCATAATTTCAGAAAGATAATTACTGTTACATTTTTGGCCTTTAAGAAGGCCTTTAAGTTCAATTTCCTCTTAGAAAAAGTGCAGGTTTAATGAAGGAAAGGCAAGAAAAAGGACGGTAGAAAGGAATGGAGAGAGGGAGGAGGAAAAAAGAGGCTTGTGAAGTCGCAGCGGCAGGTCTGCACAAGCGTCTCCAGATGCACAGAAACCACTGACATGCTCCTGGAACAGGAGGTAGAGCAATTTTGTGAAGTTCAAAGTGCGATTTCATTCTCTGCATTGTTTCCCAGATCAGTGAAGCTGTCGGGGTGGACTGAGCTGTCTTTCCTTCTGGGCTGTCTCCATCCATCCCTGTGTTGCCAGAAAACCAGCCTCTGTACCCTGAGAGCCGAATTGATAGAGGCAGCATTTGGGGAGGATTAGGAAAGCACAGCCTTATTGCTTTGCCAGGCAAAGTGAGCCACAGCAGGCTCATGCCTCAAAGACTAGGAGCCCATCTTGGGCTAAGGGTCCTGGGGTTTACGGAACAATGGGAACAGGAGGGTGACAATGGTCAGAGTGTGAGCAGGAGCTGCCTTCCTTTCATCGTGATAAGACCTTGCTGCTGCTATGGAGGAGTTTAGGAGGGTCTGCCCGCTTTCTTGAGGTTCAGTTCATGCCCTTCTTTCCAGAGCTCTCCGGTAAAAGGGTAAGTTATTCTAAGAAAAGAAAGCACTGGGAGGGGGGCATGTGAGTCATAAGATCAGTTTAGCTAGAAGGACAGGCCTGAACATCTCAGTAGCTGTCTTGTTAGCTTTCACCCCCCCACTTCCAGGCCCCACCCTACTCCCACCAAAACGTTTCAAAATCAGAATTTTCTCACTGTCCATTGCTCTGTATTTTAATTTTTAAAAAATTGCAGTGAAAAAAAAATCATAATTAAACAGGCCAAAGGAGGAGCCATGTGGTCAAAATGCCCCCTTAACCCACCCAGACGTGTCAAACCCACCCTTGGCTGACCTTCTGTGACCCCATTTTTAATTGTTTTTTCTTTTTTTAAACAAGAGAAAGGAGACAGATATATGATGGTAAATGCCAGCTGTCCATGTTCATGTGAGAGACGCAGTGTAATCTCAGAGCCCAATACACAGAGAAAGGAAGGAAAAAGCTAGAATTCTATGTCCCGCTACCCAGGGGTCCAGCAGCTTCCAGCAGAGCTAAGGGGAGCAGAAAGTTTTTCTTTTTTTTCCCACAGAGCCCAGTGGTGGTGATTCCATCAAATTTTTCTTGAGACAGAAAGGTGTTGAAAATAAATTTGGAACAGAAGGGGGGAAGAGATTCTTCCCCCACTGAATTCTACTCAAGGTATGTGCCCCCAAAACAAGCTGATTGAGGACAGCTTGGAGCTGATCCCCTGTGCCAACTTCCAGTAGGTAATCCAAAATGCTTACGGAGTGAGACATGGCTTAAAGGAACGGTTTGGTTCAACTGGGGCTTAATACTTACAGCATGTATGTCCTCTTGTTCTTTAAATCTCTATCCTACAGCAAAATGAAATGTTGCCTAACTTCTTTCTTAAAACAATGTGATCTCCTTGTTTTGACTTAGAAGGTTTTTGTGAGAACTGAAACTCACTAGGGCTGCAAAAGCACGTATCGGATGCAGTCAGTGTCACGTGTATGGGCTTCAGAGCACTGGGCCCGAGAGGAAGTTGTGGGGCCCCGACGCGCATCAGCCCTGAGCTGTTGGGGTTTTCACGCCATTGATATCTTTCTTATAAAAGTAGACTGTGAAAGAGTAGACTTGAACTTCTGCTTCCCATCCTTACACAAAATATTTAGATGGTAGTTCCTAGGTTCAAAGGACTGTTCTAAATTTTTTTTTAAGATCTCTTTCTTTTTTTTGTTTTGTTATTGTTGGTGTTTTATTTGGGGGGTGGGGTGGGTAATTAGGTTTATTTATTTATCTATTTATTTTTAGAGGCAGTCCTAGGGACTGAACCCAGGACCTTGTGCATGCTAGGCATGCACTCTACCAATTGAGCTATACTCTCCCCCCACAAATGTTTGCAATGTATAATAGGTTTACTCTCATAAAGATAGTATTATCTCTATTTCATACAACAGAAAATGAAGCACAGAGAATTAAATATCTTGTCCGATATCACTAAGCTAGTGAAGGTTGAATGGGATTTCAACCCAGTCTACACCAGCATGAATACTGTTTTGCCTCCTGATAATATATAGTAAGAGTCTCCATCTTAAAGACTCTTAAATACAAGATGTGCATCATCGCTTTGAAGCCTTCAGATCAGAATTATTTTAATTTGCTGTAGCGAACTATAGAATGTGATTCCAAACAGAAGACAAGCACCTGTCCTGAAGTTCTTATAAATAGGGTTAAATAAGTCAGTAGGGTAAGTACCTTAGAATAAGTCTGCAAAGATGATCTCAAGTATGTGTAGTTTTGTACATGTTTAATATTTTTAACGTACATCTAAAATCCCTTGCAAGAAACACCAACCTGTGTCTGTAGTGTGGCTTAGCTTTTGAGCAGCAGCCGTCTAAATACGTAGCATTAGGGATCAGAGGTCTCCGGCTCTGGGATGGAGGCCACATTCCCCAGGCTGCCTGGAGCCGAGGCGTTCACATCACCGTGAGTATAAGGTGATGTTAAGGTACAGATCAGCGAATTGTGGGGCAGCAAATGTAGCCCGGTGGAGCCCAAATGGAAAGCAGAGAACCGGTTATTTTATAGTGATTACTTGGCAGAAAAGAGTCCACCTGGTGCCACATCTGATTTATGGAACAGATTGCATTTGTAATGAGAGTCCAGATATAACTGACCTCTTTCAAAGAAAGTTGCAACCTTTTTTGATATCCTTTGCATGTGGGCTCATGCATAAATTATCACCATTCAGTTTTTTTTTAATTTTGTGCTGAATCTCATTCTTGTGTTTAAATGTATTCCAATTTCTCCATAAGAACAATCGTAGAATCCAATATGTAATTCATTTCCTTCTTTTTTTCCTTCCCCCACTATATTTTTTGTTTAAAAGGAAGGCATCGTGATATACTTTATATTGGTTCTCATGACAACAATTCCAACAGGAAAAAATGCTCAGAATGAATTCATTTCCACAGTATTTTCAGGATGAAAATTATAAAGTGTTCAGATGTTGTCCTCAAAAGAACTAACAAATTAAAGAGCTGCTAACCTCTGTAAAGAAGAGAACATAGCCCATGTCTGGGCACGCACAAATGGGAATCAGCTATAGTGATCTTTAGAAGAGGTCACGTGTTTCAGTACACTGAACCATGCATGCTTCATTTAGTTGAAAGACATGTCATAACTATGAAATTGTTGCAGTATTTGCTGAAATGAAATTTAGATCATGCCAATATAGCAAGAGAAGCTAATTTTTGTTAAGCAAAGTAGATATCAAAAAGACCATTTTATGTAGCTCTGCTCAGATGACTACATTAAGGAAGCTCTTTTTATAGATTTAATTATAGACCTCATAACTAAAATGTGCCAATGTCAATCAAGTAAAATGTCCTTACCTTCTGTCTCCAGAATCATATATTCTTAATACATTGGTGAAGGAAAACAAGTCTCATTTAGCAACAAGCCTTGGGATATTTATTAATTATGACAAGTCTATGATGTTGATCCAATTTTTAAAAATCTTTTATCACCTCCTAAAAGGGATTGAAGATTTTTAGGTCTTTCCTATAGCTGCCGTCCTTAGTTCTGACGTGTGAAAATAATGAAGAAGGCTAAGTGCTTGGCTCCTCTTGGGTTTGTACTCAGAAAAGCTCTTTTTGTCAAATATTATCTCCAAGTGAATGTGTGCAATATTTATTTGTAATTATGAAGCAGCATATATTAAGGCAGAAGCATTCGTATTTGACAATTACCAGGTGGTTAACAGTAAATGAACCTGCAGGCAAATTAACAAGCAGGACCTCTCTCTGAAGGTTTTCCCTGGTCCTGACGTTAATATTTAAATTACACATGAATTTGCCAAGCGTTGAATAATAATATGTTATGACGTTGAAATTTCTGTTTCCTAGATTCCCTGAAACTTCATATGTTAATTTGTTAAAGGTCTAGGACAGAGGATCAGTTTTGCTTGTTGTTAAATTTTAGTTTGGGATGTTTGTTTCTTTAATTAGATTTCTTGCAGCCTTTGATATAAAATCTATGAGCAGAATAAAAACATAGGGTGAAGAATATTCTGCCCTTTTCCATAATACAATATAGAAAACATGTGGAAACTCCTAACCAACTACACTTGAGGTAGGGAACCAAAGAATAACACTGAAAACATAATATTTGTCTCAGTAAAAGCTTCCCCAGTAGTTCGATAATTCACTATTTTAGTTCTTTTATCCACCCATTTTCTGGTAATTTACTTTTCTGGAAATTTCTAGGAAAATTTATATTTAAATAAGTTATTTGTTGCCTGCTTCAACGAAGTTCAACCTTTTATAAATATATATATATATATATATATATATATATATACACACACACACACACAGTTTCTGTTTCATTATCCATCCATGTGTATCTGTAAGATATCTTTCTTTTAAAATATCTTCTTATTGGGAGAGGCCAAATACCACAATCCACATGAATTTTCTGTGGTTTTGATCACATTTGGAGAGTGAACTTGCTCTAACGCTCTAGATTATATCAAATGACTTAAGAATTGATTCTTAAAGTGAAGTAGGAAGCTAGTTGATAGTGATAGCAGTGGTAAATGACATGGGAATGGGTATGCAGTGGATATAATTTGTGCACCGCCAGCTCTGGATTGCAGGAAATGTCTCATCTAACGCTCAGATCTGCACGCATGTTCCACATCACAACTGCTGAGATAATCTGCCTGACTTTCCCACCCGTCAGCCTCTCACCATGCCCGCGTTCTCCTTGCAACGCTGCAGATCAGTTTGCAGAAAATCATGTTACTTCCTATACGTGTTTCCCTTGACTATAAAGCTTATTTTTTCCTGGTTGCTAAAAATACTATAAAATTGATTAGTAAATACAGGATGAAGAAATCTTCAGCTAGAGAACATAGAAATTGTCATACTTCAAAAAGTAAAAACAGATTACCATGATCCCATGAAGAAGTAGGCTTCCAAAAAAATTTTTAACCAAGCTATCCGAACCAAGTACAGCTGTAAAAGCTAAATATTGGGTCACAAATAATAATAACCTTAAGGCATTATTTTATAACAATGATCAGATTTGCTAATGATTTTGTTCCTTTTCTTACATTGGTTAACATTGTTTATGTTTTGCATTTTTACCTTTTTTTTTTTACATGATTTTGCCATTGTCACTATTACCTGACTGAGTCAGGTGTGCCTGTCTAGCCACGCGTGTTCAGCTAGAGGGTTCTAAAGAGGTGTAAATTGCGTTTAACGAATGGCGGCGTGCATAGCCCTTCGGGCTGAGGTTGAAGTCACACTTCTGCCCCCTGTTCCTTTTACTGGTATTTTTCCTGTCCCGACTGAAAATGCAAGAAAATGCATTTTTCCCAAGAGGAAGTAAATCACCTTTCAAAGAGTATCCAAGTAAGGAAAAGCTTTTGTCCCTCAGCCAGTGTATTTCAGTCGTCATCACTGGTCAGAGCCACTCGTTCACCAGGAGAATTCAGTGGATTCAGCAGTTTTCCAAAGGCTTTAGTAGTGTTCGATAAAGGCACTGTTCCTCAAGGAACTTCTGTTGTAAAGGATTGTGCTTCTGGGAAAACATTCATTGTGAGTGATTCGATCCCACCTGTACCATGTGGTGGTGCAAAAGTGACCCGTGTGCCAGTGGCCGTGAAAGAGACAAAGGGAGTGGCCAAGCAGCTGAAGGAAATCAGATCAGGACGGAAATGTGCGCAAAGCCTCCCCTAGGGGAGCTGACAGTGTAACTGTGGACCCTGCACGTGACCAACATGAAATCCTTCCCGTCAGAGAAAACCAGAAAGGAAGCAGCCTTGATCCAATCGCATTAGCTCACTCAAATGTAAATCTGACCCAATTCTCCAGTCTCTCAAAACTCGTGTATTGCTTCATCGAGGACCTTTATGTTACTATTACACACAAGTCTGTTCAATAATTATCTTCATCAAAGACTGTCTAAATAAATCTGTGATGTTCTTTTTAAATAACAGAACAGTAGACTGACTAATCTTTGTTAACCTTCTGCAAGAAAATTACATAGTATGTTTAAGCGTGCTTCCTTATTAATTAGGCTTTTTTAAATCGCAAAAACCTTGAATACATTTCTGCTTAGGTAGATGAGCAAGAGTTTTTAAAATCCAGGTTTTCTAAAATTAATGTTTCTTTTTTAATTATCCTGAAAGTATATATAAAGATCACTTTCAAACGTACATTATTTTAATCTATCACATTAAATTACATTATAACCCATGAAAATTCTTTATTTAACAGACATTTATTGTGTCTCATATGTACCAAGCATTAGCCAGGGTTCTAGGAACAAGAAAGTTTTGTTTCTTATGTATGCCCTTCTCAGATTGGAGCTTTATCATTGTGAGAAGTCAACCAAGAGTGTGTGGGTTACTAGCAGTCACAAAATACACTAATTAAAAAAAAAACAGCACTGAACTAAAAAGTGATGGCCAACGAAGAAGGCACCTTCTTGTCCGTGTGGACCAAGGAGTCAATCAGTGGAAATGATTAGGAATTTCAGCTCCAGGTCCCAGAGGCTACTAGGGTTCCTCTTAGAAGGGACCGTAAGTGCTAAACTTGGCCAAGAGATTTCTTAGCATTGCAATTCCCACGGCCTTGAGATTGAGTACAGTGGGTACAGGTGATCTGAGTGTGTACCCAGGCTGCGGTCTGATGAGCATGTTAACATACTTGTGTAGGACAGGAAATCAAATGAACTTGAGTTCTAAAATCAGCTTCACCTGTAACTGGGGAGCTTCTTGTATTTTCTTAAATCTCATCTGTGAAATGAGGATGAGAAATGCAGTGGATTTGGGGGAGAATGAAGATCAAATATCATATATGAAATAACTAACCTTTGGAGGGTACAGTGTAAAAATGAGAAAGACACACCCTCAATACCTAATTGTGTGTGTGTGTGTGTGTGTGTGTGTGTGTGTGATGCCAACTTGTGATAAGGGCAGGGATGGTAAAGACAAGATACTAGGAGAGAGGAGAATGGAGTGGAGGTCAAAATTTGGCTTGGGGAAATCCAAGAAGGCCTTTTGGAGAAAGGAAAGTGAAACTGAGGTCTGGGGACAGATAAAGAGTCACCCTGGGGGAGGTTTGGCCTCATCTGGAGGGTAATGACATCTTTTATATTCTGAGCAGGGAAACTCAGTAAAGAGCAGAGGTGGCGGGAGGGGGCACTGTTGGTCAGTATGGAGCAACAGGGAGTGTGTTGGGCACACAGAGCTGCAAGGCTGTGTGTCTTCAGCTAGGTCCAAGAGCTGGGGTTTTGTTCTGAGTGCATGCAATTAAAGGGTGACATTATCCAATCTATGTTTTAATAAAAACTAGCCACTCTAGTGGCCTATGGGAGATATTCTGGGATTATATTCCTCTTAGTTTATAGAAGAGCCAGTTTGATGACATAGTTTAGCCAAGGTTGGATTTTTTCTGTAATTATATCTCATTAATGAAATAAATGGGGAAAAAGGAGAAGTGTCTTTTGTACTTTGAAGAGGGATGTAGAAGTCCTTTCACTGGGGCCTACCATTTGGATATGCTTCCAAAATCAGTGGCCAAGGGCTGGTGAGAGGTGCGAATGAAATGAGTACTGTGTCCCAGCCTCACTCATTCCAGACCCTCACTTTCCTTTGTAGATCAACATGATTCGGCTAGTCCTCATGTAACTCAACACAAGTAAACAATAAAATGGTAATAATAATGGGTAATACTGATCACCAGAAAGCATGCTTCTGAGCTCCCCTTGCACTACCTTATTTAATTCTCAAACTGTGAGGCAGGTATCACTAGCCTTATTTAATAGAAGGGAAAATGGAGCCTTACGGGGGTTTGGGGCCCTGTCCAACCAGCAAGGGAAGAACTGAGCCCCATCTCAGGTTGTCTGGTGGCAGAGCGCCTGCTCAACCCCCTGTACTGGGGGAGGTGGCTCAGTAACTGATCAGAGCCCTGTTCTGCTGATTCCCTGGGGGCGGGGAGGGGGTAAGATTAACTACTCTTTGCTGGGCTGTACAGTGTCTAAGGCCAAGTCCAAGTGCAAGCCGTATTAAGAGAGATTTCTGCAGTTTTAAGGCAGCATGGCTAATAGCTAACTGTCGTTTATAACTAAGAGCCATGGTGCTTTCAAAATGGAAATAGCACAGTGATGCTATGACTGCCTTCCTGTTTGTAAATTGTATGAGGAATTGCTGCATTTGTGGGCTGGGGTATTAACTCTGGAATAGCTCTCACGCTTAACAATGAGATTAAAGTATTCCGTGTCTTGAGTTAAAGACGAAATAAAGCCATATTTTGGACATAACATCCCTACCAATAGTGAGCAATTTACAATTGCCTGGTTATTATTCTGTGCTGAGAATGAAAGGGGGGAAAGTCATTTTAATTTAGACAGGAAATGGCTATAGAAAAACAACGTACTATGTATCAAGAAGTTTTAAGTATCTTATGTTGATGAAATCTCATTGATTGTAGAATTCATTTTGATAACGAGTATGTAATTAATTAAGTCTTAGCATTTCTCTTGAAACGTGTTTCCTCCTTATCTTTCTCCTTTTTCTGATTAAAGTGGTAGAAGATAAGCCATTATTTTTTAAAGTAGCAATAATTTTTAAACCCCATTTATTTTGTATAATAATACAAAGCCCATCAAAATTGGCAAGGTATAAACATTTAGTACAGAATTTACAGGCGGTTGATAGTACCAGGGGTGTATAAAGAAAGCAGGAAAATTTACAGCCTCCCTAGTGTTGAGACGGGTTATCTTCAGTTTACATACTGTGAACATTTTGTAATCTTGTTCTCCAGTTTCTTAACGGAACATGCATGATGAGACTTTCCGTTTGTGGGAGCATTCAACTTCACAAACACAGAACGCAGTCAGGAAAATTTTCTTGAAAATAGATTATGTTTTTATCATCCTTCAAATATCACATGGATTTGGTTTCTTGCTGAGGATTTAGTTTTTAATGAAATAATATTGTTGTATAGAGATGCTCTCTTTTTTCAGCAAATAGGATGCTCCCCGTTATTAGAACCATAGCTCGTGTAAGCACATTAGAATCACTTAGGGTCCTTCCAGAGAAACTGGGGTCGAAGTATATGAAGTGCCGTTCTGTTGCCCAATGTGTTTTCCCATTTCTTCTGGGAAAACTGTCTCCACTGCCCTTAGCAAAACCACTCAGTCCTCCATATAAAGCCATGGGTTTTGTGTAAGTTTCACCTAATTCCTAACCAAAGCAACAGCATGTGTTGACGGGTCTAAATCATGGCGACCTAGTTGGCTGGGGCTTGGCACATGACCTAAGGCTGTCTAGGAGAACCACATCTCATGGCTTTCTCTGGAACAACACCTCCCCTTTTTTGTGGCCTAAATATGAGACTGTGGAGCCCCGGATGCTGCCTACGACCATCTTGTGACCTTGGGGAGACGGCATTAGGATAAAACTGTCATGCAGGGAAACAGCATGGAGAAAAGGGGAAACACAAGTGTACCTTTGGTGGCATCGTGGAGCATCTGACTCAGGCCACACCCGAACTTCCCACTAGCTCTGGATTCTTCGACTTAATAACTCAGCATGTTTATCTAATTGTTTACTCAGTTTGGGTTGAGTTTTCTGTGACCTGGAACCACGATAGTTGCAATTGAGGCAATGAAATATTTTAATGAAGATTTCATTTTACTGCAGTCTTATGAACAGGAGAAGAAACAAAACACTTGATTCCCTGTGAACCGTCAGGTTCAAAACCTGTCTGTGATGCTTTGGAGAGAAAGCATGACAGAATTACCTTCCAGTTGGGTAGCACACTGGGTGTGTGTCGGGGAAGGCGTCACTTTCGGTGGACAGGATGTAATCTAGTTGGTTCCGTTGGTCTGGACTCCTCTCACAGGCAGGAATGATCTAATCATCTGGGCGCCAGCGTCTCCTGATTACAAATGGGCTCTGTGATATTTAGGGAGTAGAGTAAGCACCCCCCATAACAAACAGAGCCCCAGAATGCAGGAGTTCCAACAGGGAGGAAGGTATCGTGTCTCTTCCTAACGGTCTGCGGGTAGGCAGGCAGACCAGGGAGGGCAGGCTCCTCAGCCCGCAAGCCCACCCGAGGAGCTGCTCCTCCTGGGCTGGTGGCACTGCTTTGTCAGCCTCTGCTTGGCTTCTGTCTCGGGATCAGAGGCAGAGGCTCCGTGGAACCCTCCTGCGGCCAGCAGAATGGGGAAAGAAAAGTGGAGGGCGAGCGCTTTCCTCCATGGAATGTGGATGGTGATTGTTCACTTTGCTTCCACTCACATCCCACTGGCCCACTGACCACTGACCAACACTTTGTCAAAATCACGTGTCCCACCAGGTGGCAATAAAGGCCGAGAAGTGCAGTCTCTAGCTAAAGCTTTCGAGAACTCTAGTACTACAGAGATGAGAGTGTCAGAGGCAATTTAAGTCTGTTCCACGTTTCCATCATAATAATACCGGAAAATATTCTCCTTCTTATAAATATACATATCTCTATGCCCATCTCTGTGTGTACATTATGTATATTATGCACATGTTTATACACATACATGCACCCCCCCCTCCACCTACTCCCCAGAGAAGTGTTTTTCTAATTCTTATGTGATTTTACAAATTAGTGCAAATTCAAGTTCTAAAAGATACTCAACTAAAATAAAGTTATAATTAGTAACCACCATAGAATGCATGAGCCCAGTTCCTTTATAATTCTGAGTAAATTAAGTGAGAAAGCAAATGTTCACTTCAATAGATGGTAAATATTTATACAAAAATGACTAAAGATGTTAACCTTTTTACCTAAGTTCTGAAATTTATATTATTTGTTGTGACGTTTCCTGGCCTGAAAATGGGAGGAGAAACTTCCATGAGGGAGGCTGTTCATCACTGATTTTGCCTCTGCGAAGTGATTTATTCAAAGTCTTTTTGGGAGCTGCAGTGGGCATCATTTTTATCTTTATGACTTTCCCTAATAGTGTTTTGCAGCAGCAAGTAATTGAATGAGTATTACTTTAGGTCTGATTTAGACAGACGTTAATCATGCCACCTGACTCAGCCTGGGTGTTGGAGTCTGTAGAACAGGGAGGCTCTCTTCCAAGTACATCTTAAAACGGAGACTTGCATCGCGTGATTGCTTGTGTTCCCAGTGTAATACTAGCACATGAGCCCTGCTGAATTTCTGGGGCCTAGGATGGGGCCAAACAATGACACCTTGGGAGGAAAACAGTGGAGCTTCCCAGTAACATCTCCACATGGCTTTATAGTTTTTGTTTGTTTTTAAGCCAGGACTCCCTGAGCACTCACCCTGCCCCAGGTGCTGTCCTAAGTGCTTTGCTTTTAATCCTTACAACAGCCCGTAGGTAAGGGCTGTTATCCCCATTTTACAGATAGGAAAGCTGAGGCTTGAATAGTGATGGAATAATTCAAGACAATACCAAGGTTTCCCCCTACTTTGCTGGGCTCCAAAATCCTTGAGTATTACCCAACTCTTATTACCTCCAGGTCCAAGTGGGTGTGGGTGTGTCAGTCAAGTTCTCCAGAGAAACAGATAGATAGATAGATAGATAGATAGATAGATAGACAGACAGACAGATAGATAGACAGACAGACAGACAACAGATAGACTCCCAAACTTAAAGAGAGAGACTTCAGGTGCGTGTGGTGTGTGGAATAAATGTAAGTCCTGATGGATGGACGGACAGAAAGAGCCGGACTGGGCGGGGCTGAGTGTTTTCATTGGTGAGACCCACGTAAGCTGTAGGAGAAATAAGAAAAAAAAAAAGCAGGGTTGTGGGTGCTTCTTTCCACTGATTACAGTGAAAACTGAAGGCATCCTCTTGCCCCGGGTGGTATGAAGAAGGTGGAGTTTCTGAAAGCTGCGGTATTAGGCAACAGCTGTGCCTTCTTTAAGGGTAGCACTGCTAGAGTGAGATAAAGGTGTCTGGTTTTCAGAAGACGACTTTCATTAACAAACAGACTGTCCTTGGGCAAGTGGCTCATCGCCTGGGGCAGAGCTCTGAGAACACCACTCGACAACGCGTGTGCTGGGTGCACTGCTGTGCCTGGCTGATGCGCGGGCGTCGTTAGTTCCCGCAGGGGGCTCTTAGCCTCGCAGGGCTGGACCTCAGCTGGTGGGCTGCTTGCTGGCTGCCCCTTCCCTGCAGTTGAGCTGTGCCGACTTCCGAAGTCAAAGCCCTCGGGATATTTCCTCTGCCTCCAACTTTGCTTTTCTTGCTACAAAAGCAGTATCCATTGTCTGCAAAAAAAATATAGACCAAAAAAGTATCTGTAATCCTACCAGGTACGTTAGGATTCCTAAACTTTTTAATTTAGCCAGGATGTTAATGTGGACCTGGCTACGCATATAGGGGAATATAGTTTAAAAACAATGGGCTGATTCTTTATATACTGGTTTATGCCCTGCTTTTTCATTTATTGTATCATTAATATAGTTCCACATCAGTAGATATATTTGTACAACATATATCTGTTGGTAGGCTGCATAGAATTCTATTAGATTCTCTACTACTGTTGAAGTGTATAATCTCCTGATAAAGTATAAATTATGTTATTCCACCAAAGCACACATTCCTGAGATTTTTGTGGTTCTCAGGCCTTCAGGCATACATTGATTTTTTTTCTTCTCTCTTTAAAAAGCAGGAAGAGAAAAAGACATCCTTGTGTCATCTGAATCATCATCTCTGATAAGTAATATCACAGCCATATTACACTAAGCCCAACTCTCGCAGGCACTAGGTGATACTTGAGGAGTAAACATTAAAGTTTAATTATCTCAACAAGTTCAGGAATAAGAGTGGTGAATCAAGGATGACTTTTTTTTATTGAAGTATAGTCAGTTACAATGTGTCAATTTCTGGTGCACGGCATAGTGTTTCAGTCATGCATATGTATACATATATTTGTTTTCATATTCTTTTTCATTATAGGTTACTACAAGGACAACTTGCTTTTAATTTTTATTTTCTAGAGCTTTAAGGCAACAGGCTCCAAACCCAAGACAAATTTTCAGTGCCCTCTAACTATTGTCTTATCTTCTTGTATCTGAATGTGATGTGTTGTCTTGAATTAGATTAAAATTAAGTTCGGGAGCTTATTATTCAGTGGTCTCCAGAGAGCGTACTTTGACTTCACTGTTGCCTGTTTTAGGGATTGCTTGATACCTATAATGTGTGGCTGTACCATTCCTTTCTAGAATGTCTGTCTTCAAATATGTGAAGATAGTGGTGGTGTCTGATTGCAATGTACAAGTTTTCCTTTCCTGTTTGTCTGACTCTTCTACCAATGTGTGCATTTTACAAAGCCACAGAAGTGACCATGTAATGAATACATTAAGGACCAAGTCTATGTGATTGTAGCAAGAATCGCTTTGAACAGGTCGTCAGGGGCACCTGGAGTCTAGCTTTGGCTCTGTCACCAATCAAATTGAGGAAGTAATTGGCTCCCACTTCCTCTACCTGTAAGATGAGATGGTGGAACTCAGTGAGCATTGGGACCCTTCCAGATGTGGTACAATCCTGATGTAGTTCACCCCTTCGGAAATCAGAAGTTTCCTCTCGCTCCTGCATTGATGACTGGGGCCCGGAGCTGGGGTTCTGTTCCTGTCAGAGACAAACTGCCAAGAAACATTTCACTTTATCGAGGTTAATCTGTGATATGAAATGGCTTGCTGAATCCACTGGGCTGAGTTTCTAGAAGGGACTCGCAAAGCCTCAACACAGAACTTGGCCGGCTGCCTGGTAAGTGACACTCCTGCTATAATCAAGGAGCTGCCTGCATGAGAGAAAGTCACAGGCACCAGTGTGCACCACGGGATGGATGCCTGGCACCTGCTGCTTGTTTTCATGAACCTTGGTTCTAAATTCAGGACTCACAGGAGTGCATGTTATTGATGAAACCTAAGTGTCATTCAGACCCTCAGCTGCAAAGGCCTCTGGAACGTGGTACAGTTCCCATTTCCAGCCTCTGCAGTAGAAGGTGTGACACTAGACTGGAGGTTGGATTAGATACTGAGGGAGGCAGACCACCGTCCCAGATGTCCCCAGTATCCGACTGGTACCAGAAACCCACAAATAAGCCACTTTTTTATAAAAAAAAAAAAAAAATATATATATATATATATATATATATATGTGTGTGTGCCTTCATGTCTTAGTAAGTACATATACTTATTTTAAATAGGACTATATTACCATATAAAGTTTTGAAAGTGATTATTTAATAATTAATAACCAAATTGATATCTGGTCTACATATAATAAAATTGCTTTTGGGTGACAATATTCTAAATATTGTTTTTCCCTTGAAAGAAGAATGTATGATAAATATGCCCTAGAAGAATATGAGTTAAGCTATAATTTGTTCATATTTTATTCTACCTAAAAAGAATTAGAGCTGCAATTGTAATGGACATATCCCGGTCTTTAGATTACAGATTTCTCAAAGCTGACATTTGTTGTTAATAGTTTTCTGAGTCCACATGCCACTCTATGAATGCCCTTTTTCCAGTTTATCACTGTCACTGAAAATTTCTGATTTTACATGGAAGTCAGAAATTATCGATAACTTTATTTTCTGTGTCTAGCTGAGCTAAACAGTATTTCAGAGAGATTATTGATGGCTGGCTGATACCAGAGAAGATCGTTAGCATGGAATTTGTCAGTATGATGAAATGTTAGGCAAATAAGAATAATTATTCTTTTATTCATTCAACAAATATTTATTGGTGCCTGCTGTGTGTGAGGCACCAGCAGGGATTTGGAACACAGCGGTGAGCAAAACAGACGAAGGTTGCTGGTCGTCTCAGAGCATCTGACATGGGTAGACAGACAATAAGCAAGAGACATCATACAGAAGCAAATTATATGACAGAAGATGCTATGAAAAAATAAAACATAAAACAAGGGGATATGGATGGGGATTGTAGTGGGGTGGGGTCAACGTAGCTGTTATGGAGATGGGAGATTGGAGCAAAGACAAAAAATGGGAAAATGTATTCATGTGACCACCAGGAGAAAGAGCATTGCAGCCAGAGGGGACAACTGGGGTCAACGGCATTGAGGGAAGAGGCGTAGCGGACGGTGAGCTTGGAGAGCTCTGAAAGCTGCATGTTACAGGGTCTCACAGGCCATTCACTACTAGCACTCGGAAGCTGGCGCTGAGGAAATGAGTCATGTCTGGGTTCTGAGCAGAAGAGTGATGTAAAGTTACACGTTAAATGTATCTTGCTGTAGCTCCTGTGTTGTCAGCAAACTATAGGCAGGGGGATCAGATGTGAGTCTATTGCAATGATCTGGGTGAGAGATGATGGTGTCTCTGTCAGGATGGTACCAGGAGAGGCAGTAAGAAGCAGTCAGACTCCAGCCACGTAGTGTGAAAAGTTGGATTTACATTGTGCCATCTATAGGGGGTTCAAGTATGACTTCAAAGGCTTTGGTCTGAGCTCCTGGAGGATTGGAGTTGCCATGAAGCAGGACGGAAAAGACGGCACGTGGATTAGGTTTGCGGGATGGAAATGGGAGTTCTGAATCCTTTTGTCAAAGGTTGGAGGGTACGTGTTTGTATATATCACAGTGCGTCTCAAAGTGCGGTCCCTGGACCAGCACATCGGCATCACCTGGGAACATGTTACAGGTGCATACTCTTGGGCCCCATCCTAGACCTTCTCAATCAGAAACGCTGGCCATGGGGCCCAGCTGTCTGTGCTTTAGCCAGCCCTTCAGGTGATTCTGATGTTGCTTCAAGTTTAAGAAACACTGTGTATCGTCGACAAGGACCACGGACCACTGTTACAGGGTGGGAACGCTGTGGGTTCTGAAGCTAGAAGACCTGGATCCAAATCCTGCCTGACTGGAGCAGGATAGTCCCTCCACCTGAGCCTTAATTTCTATACCTTTTAAGGGTGCACACTGATGATACCTGTGCCACCAGATTGGTATGAGGAACTGGATAAGAACAATGTAGGTTCTTATCTAGAATCCTGTGCACCTTAACAAGAATTAGGGCTGGGAGACAGGAGGCTGAGGGTGGGGAGGTGCAATACAATTTGCCTCTACTTTTCTCTAATGTCCTCTTACTTTCAAAAAGAAATAATAATGGTTACGTGGAAGATCAGAGTTTCCCTTGAAGTTCGGCTAGACCTTTAACACACAGGGAATAAACATGACTGCTTAGCAAATAGTAGATTGGTGATGCTACTCGTGTGACTCAGTAGAGGAATAGCTGCTTGAGCTGAATAATGTCTTTACTTCCCTTGGATACAGAAAAAAAGAAAAGTCTATATTTTTACTGCAAAATAGAAAAATCCATTTCAATATGAATTTGCTTCTATAAGTGTATGTGGTTATCTTTTTACACCCATTTAAATTTCATTTGCAATCTTTAGGTTTATTTTGCTGCTTTTCTACAAAATGTAGGGTATGACGTCTATGAGTTCCACAGAAGTCTGCAGGTCAGTTAAAAATAAGGGGAGATGTTGTCTTGGAACCATTTTTCCAGGAAAAGTCATTATTTTTTCATTTTGTTATAAAATACTCAAGCTATCTACTAAAACCAAGTCTATGTGGTGGCAAAGCAATGTTTTAAGGTTTAAAGGACTTGTTATATGGCTTGAGTTTTTACATTTGAAGTCACTAACATATTTTTACCATGGCAATGTTTTGGCAAAAAAAAAAAAGTTTGAAATCGACTTGGTTCTGCTGTATTGATTTTCAGACAAAAGTGTCACCTAATAGTTGATCATGCCAATCTTAATTATTCTAGATTTCTTATTGAGGAGCTATTGTGGTCCACATAGAAATAAATAAATTTTCAGAACATAGACTAACATCACTAGGCTGGGAAATTAAAAATTAACTACCATTTGTATTTGTATACATTCAGAGAGTAAAGGTTATACACATACACACACACACACACACACACATACACACACATATGGGATTAAATAATAAAGTAGAATTAGAAAGTCTTGTTTTATGTAAGTACAAGTTAAGTCACTATTCATCCGCCTATTCTGGAAAATTTACTTCCTGCCTCTGAAAATCCTCTAATAATATTCTCGCAGAGTGTTCAATGTTCATTCAGCAAAAATATGTCAAACATCTACTATGTGTGTGGTACTGTTCCGATGCCTGGGAACAGTAAACTAAATAGATACACATCTGGAAGTTATACTCCAGTGGATGGTGGCGGACAAGAAATAAGATAAGCAAATCATGTCATATGCTACACATGCTGTGTGACAGATGCTGTGAAGAATGATAAAATGGGGAAGAAGGAGATTAATAATGGGGAATGAGAAAAAGACAATTTTGCATAGAGTGCCCACGAAAGGGACCCCTGAGGAGGTGCCACTGGAGTCGAGACCTCATGGGTGTGAAGGAGTGAGCCACGTAGATACCTGGGGAAGACAGCTGTGGGATGATGGACTGCAAAGGCGTGGAGTTAGAACACATCTGTGGGGGCAGAAGGGCAGCCAGGAAAGACCAGAGAGGAGGGACAGAGAGTTAAGAGATGGGGACAACAAGATGCAAAGTAGAGAGCGCCTCGTGGGCCTTTCTCAGGACTGTACTACTTGGCATCAAGGAGAAACTGGAGAGTTTGTCAGGGGCCTTACAAGATCTGTCATCCATTCAAAGATCTCTTCCTTTTGCATTTTCATTTGATTGAGAACTTGCCTAGAAATAAGCGTCTAGGGTTCAGTCATCTTTTCTATAAAATCTGGAGTCATCACCACTGACCCCAACCGTGCGGCATTGCACAGCACCCTGCTTTGTGTTCTTTTGTACATGATAGTGTCAACTCTCTGTAATGTTTATTTAGCACGAGGACCGTATTCCCAAGCTGTGTTCTGTCTCTTTCTAAGTCTATTTCTGATCTCTGATTCCTGTTAAAATTGATCCTGTACAGGGCAGTCTGACCCATAAACTACACAAAATTGTTTTTTAAGGTTTGAAGCCTTAATATCAGGCGTTGTCGAAATCTGCCATGAAATTTTGCTGTGTGCTTTTTGTTCCACAAGTGGTAATTACTACTTTCATCATCATTTTCAAGTCTTGATAGACCACCTCGCTTTAAAAATACTGACATTTAAAACAAATACGCATAATGTATTTCTTTTGGAAATTAACTACTGATTCTACACCGAAATGGAGGCTCCCATAATTTTAATTTTCTTTCTTATCCTAAAAGAAATGGCTGCTGTTGGAAATTCATGTCACCTATGTGTGGTTCCCTGGTTTCTCATTCTTGAACATGAGTTGAGTCTGCTACATTAGAAAATTTCCCCCAGTATCTTCAAACACATGAAGTCAGTCACTGCGACCTTTTCTTTTATTTATTTATTTATTTTTTGATTGAAGTCTAGTCAGTTTACAATTCTGTGTCAATTTCTGGTGTACAGCATGGTGTTTCAGTCACACATATACATACATATATTCCTTTTCATGTTCTTTTTCACTATCGGTTACTACAAGATATTGAATACAATTCCCCATGTTATACAGGAGAAACTTGCTATTTTATATATAGTAGTTAGTATCTGCAAATCTTGAACTCCCAATTTATCTCTTCCCACTCATATTCCCCCCCTAGTAACCATAAGCTTTCTCTTTTTTTACCCTACCCCTGCCCATAATTTTGTTTTCTATGTCTGTGAGTCTAATTCTGTTTTGTAAATACATTCGTGTCTTTTTTTATTCCATATATAAGTGATATCATATGGTATTTTTCTTTCTCTTTCTGGTTTGTTTCACTTAGAATGATAGTCTGTAGTTCCATCCATTTTGTTGAAAATGGCATTATTCTTTTGTATAGCTGAGTAGTATTCAATTACACACACACACACACACACACACACACACAGACACACATACATATACATCTTTATCCAGTCATCTGTCAATGGACATTTAGGTTGCTTCCATGTCTTGGCTATTGTAAATAGTGCTGCTATGAACTTTGGGGTGCATGTGTCTTTTAATGTGACCCTTTCCTTAACCATCAAGTAGGATGTGATGGTCTGGTTATTTCTAGGTTTGAAACTACAGATTTCACTTCTAGTTGATTTTCTACTTAATCACTGGGTGTCTAGGGACATATCCATCTGTGTCTTTCTTCCCCTCTGCTATAATATCAACCACTCAATTTAGGTATGTTAAATTCAGTGTATAAAAAACAGCTGAATCGTGGTTAGTATTGAAAAATTTCACCTTCCTTCCTTTCTGGGTTTGCACTACAGAACACATTTTATTCCAGACTATACCAACCTCATATTTAGGTGTGGTTTCATTTTCCCAAAATTCTTGATACTGTCAACACCTGGGTGTCAGCTTCTACCAACTTCTAAGTTTGAAAGTTTTGCTCCGCGAGTGCTCAAGTGCCCCAGAATTGTGTGTGCAAGGACCCACAGGGCAAAGTTAGAGCCAAGGTAATAGCGCTTCTTCTGGCACATTTGGACACTGATGCCTTTGACCGTCTCCTTCACCCACCCCCTGACAAGATACAAGAGCTGTCTCCCTATAGAGAAAGGAAATCAAATGTTAATGTGTTCACATGTGGACAGATTCTCCGTTTTAAACAATCCAGTTATTCTATTTCCAGCAAGAAATTGTAGATAGGAGGTCCCCAATCTATAGACAGTGCAAGCTGGCTGTGACCTGGGTATGCTTGCTTTCAGTATTTAAGACATGTCTATTTATACTCACGTCACCTGTCTGTTCATAAGAAGACGTATCTCAGGGCTATCCCTTCATTTGAAAGTCAAATGCATTTCTGTATCTTTGCCACATCAATTTTACTTAAACACGTTAATTCCCCAAAGCCAGAATGACAAAATCCACAGCTTAGAGTCATTTATTAAAATTTAAAGCCTCTGTTTAAATGAAGGGGGCTGTTCGGGGATCCTGTAGCCCAGGACTTGAAGACAATGCTTCATTCTGCAGGAACAATACTGATAATTTAAAGCGTTCCTTCTTTGCCTTTAATAGGTAGTAACTGTAATCATAGAATGTCTTCTGAAGTCTTTTTCTGCTATTTGGCAAATCACATGGCAGATATAAACCACCCCTTCCCCAGAGGAAAAAAGAAAAAAAAAAAAAACCTCCAAGGAATCATTGATCCAGACTTGGAGCCTAGCAATCTATTTTTAGTCTTTCTCAACAAGCCACATAATAAAAATGTAAATGGAGTGGTGCTACCTTCTCCTCGCACATTTTTTCAGTGTGTAAAGTTTGATGCTGTTTAAATTGGTTATTTTCAGACTGTCTTCAAGGAACTTAGTTACTCCAGTTTTAGGAGGCCTTCCTATCCCAATTTCACATTCGTCATAATTCCACGTTTCTTATTGCTGTACATCTAGATGATTTGAGGCTTTCTGACTCCCCTTTTTTCTCCTTCTCTGGTTTTAGAAGTTATCCATTCTATCTCAGTTCTTTCAACAGTTGCCCATATGTTTAAATTATAAACTTGATTTAACAGAGCCTGATGTGGATCAGTATCTCAGCCCTTTTCCTTAACAAGACAAAGATGTATTACCCTTTAACTCCCGCTATGTCCTCCTGACCTATTCATTATTTTTCCAGACTTTTATATCTACTTTGTGTTTATACTTCCCAAATTTAGTCATTGTCATTTTTGTTTTAAAAGTCTGTGCTTGTTAAATGTTACCTGCATACGATTAACAAATTCTTTCCCCATCATTTCCTTCACTCCTTGTTGTATCAGTTTTCTTCTGCTTGAAATGCATCCTTTAGTAGTTCTTCCACTAAGGAAATCCTATTAGAGACCCCTCTCAGTCTGTTTCTGAACATGTGTTTATTCTTTGTTCAATATCAGATTATATAAAACAGATTTTTTTTGCTAATTTTCCTTCAATTTTTAATTATATTTTTTATGAAATTCTCCAGATGAGAATTAAGGAACCATTAAAACAGAATGATATTCTGAAAAGAAGCTATGAATTTCAAGCATTGGAAGACAGCCATTCATTATTTCAAGGTTACAATCGAATATAAATGAGCTCAAAATTAGGAAAAAAAAAAAAGAAGAGTGTTTAACTCAATGGCCTTTCGTATAAGACATTTAATTAGAAATTGTGGCATTATCGTGAAGGTCAAACAGTAGAGTACTGAAACTTAATATTGAAAATTATCTTTAAAACAGAGCAGAGAGATGACGCTGAGCATTCTCATTCTGCCTAGCACCAAATGGTATTGAGAAGGTAGCTTTACCTTTGAATACATGTCCACGGTGTGTAAGAGCAACAAGTACAGTGTCCATAGGTGTCTTTGCACTTAAAGCACAAGGATTTAAATGGGCCTATTTGAAAATTATCATTCACGCATATGCTTTTAATAAACCTGCTCCCTGCAGACCATCCACCCCCATCACCCTTCCTTTGCTGTCATGAAATATGCTCTCTACTCTTGTCCACGTGGTCAGTGCTTATTTTTCATTGACGGCTCGGAGCAAGTACTCCTTTCTCCTGAAAGCTTCTCTGCATCACCGTGAAGTCCTGCATCACTTAGAGGACTGGTTATTTATTCTGGTCATCGAATGCTTCATTGTTGGCAGACAGCTTTCTGAGTCTGTCTTTGCCAGTTGAGTTGTGAGGACACCCCTGTGACTGAGGACCATGCCTCTTGCTTCCCTGTAACCAGCCTGGCCCTTCATGTGTCTTGTCTCACATGTGATTCTTACTGCATTTTTATTTTTACTTATTTTTTTAATTGAAGTGTAGTCAGTTACAAGGTATCAGTTTCTGGTGTACAGCACAATGGCCCAGTCATACATATATATACATACATTTATTTTCATATTCTTTTTCATTAAAAGTTATTGTAAGATATTGAATATAGTCCCCTGTGCTGTACAGAAGAAATTTGTTTTGTTATCTATTTTTATATGTAGCAGTTAATATTTTCAAATCCAGAACGCCCAAATTTATCCCTTCCCACCTCCTTTCCCTCAGTAACCATAAGATTGTTTAGTATGTCTGCAACTTGTTTTGTTTTGTAGATGAGTTCATTAGTGTCTTTCCTTTGTTAAGATTCTACATAAAAATCTTAAAACTGATATATGGTATTTTTCTTTCTCTTTCTGGTTTACTTCACTTAGAATAGCAATCTCCAGATCCATCCATGTTGCTGCAAATGGCATTATTTTACTATTTTTATGGCTGAGTAGTATCCCATTATATAAATATACCACAACTTCTTTATCCAGTCAACTGTCAATGGACGTTTAGGTTGCTTCCATGTCTTGGCTATTGTATATAGTGCTGCTATGAACATTGGGGTGCCTGTGTCTTTTCAAATTAGAGTTCCTTCTGGATCTATGCCCAGGAGTGGGATTGCTAGATCATATGGTAAGTCCGTCTTTAGTTTTTTGAGGAATCTCCATACTGTTTTCCATAATGGCTGCACCAAACTACATTCCCACAGTGTAGGAAGGTTCCCTTTTCTCCACACCCTCTCCGGCATTTATCGTTTGTGGACTTTTTAATGATGACCATTCTGACTGGTGTGAGGTGATACCTTGTTGTAGTTTCGATTTGCATGTCTCTGATAATTAGCGATATAGAGTATTTTTTTTCATATGCCTATTGGTCATTTGTATATCTTCATTGGAGAATTGCTTGTTCAGGTCTTTTGCCCATTTTTGAAATGGGTTGTTTTGTTGTTGTTGTTAAGTTGTATGAGCTGTTTATATATTCTGGAAATTAAACCTTTGTCAGTTGCATCATTTACAAATATTTTCTCCCATTCTATATAGGTTGTTGTTTTGTTTTGCTTATAGTTTCCCTCACTCTGCAAAAGCTTCTAAGTTTAATGAGGTTCTGTTTGTTTATTTTTGCTTTTATTTCTATTGCCTACATAGCCTGCCCTAGGAGAACATTACTAAGATTTATGTCAGAATGTTTTGCATATGTTTTCTTCTAGGAGGTTTATAATTCGTATTGCATTTTTAAAGTACAGTAGTAAACACTAGCCAGTTTGGAAAGAGGAGGACAAGAGGATACAAGGCAATCAAACAGACAGCTTCTGCCCTCATGAACCTAATGAGGTGGGTTCTGTGCTTGAGGGGGATATACACATACATGCCTAAAATAATCAGAGAAGAATAGTCATCATACATGAGCAGGTGGACAATAAGGAAATACAAGCTAAGTATCAGAGGAATCTGAAGAATCACATCCCCACAGAATACACTCAGTCAGAGAAGGCTGTTTACGTGTGTTTTAATGAACGTCTTAGAAATGTGAACTGTGCCTTTGGCATACAAGCAATCCCTGTTGACTGTGTTGGTTTCTGTCTTCTGGAAAGGTCTATTTTCACAGTATATTCTGAGGGTGTAAATTTGAATCCAGTTGGGAGTTTTATTTAAGAGGAACCCTGAGTTATCCCCTGAAGAAATGAAGGACCAACTGGTTATGCTACGTAAGCGATCTTTTTTGTTCATTACAGACTTATCTTCCGATTTCCTCCGGAAGTAGCCTGACAAATGTATTACTATTTAGCCAAAATACAACTGCACTGTGTGTGGAAAGGCTTTGATGCGTTACATCAGGCCTCCTCACGTAAAGTATTTTCAGATTTTTGCCTGGTGACATTGATTTCAATAAGGTTCATAAAAATGTCCTCTTCAAGCTAATTTTTTTCTACTAATTTTTAAAAATTATTAATAGACTTTTTTGTAGAGCAGTTTCAGGTTCACAGCAGAATTGAGCAGAAAATGCAGAGGGTTTGCACATAGCCTTCCCCACGCACACATATATTCTCCCCTACCCTCAACATCCCTCATCAGTATGGCTTATTTAGTGCAATTGATGAACCAACACATTATTATCAACCAAAGCCCATACTTTACATTAGGGTTCACTCTTGATGTTGTATGTTCTATGGGTTTTGACAAATTTAATGTCAATGAAAACATAGGTTATCTTTTTTAAAAAAATGTTCTGATCACTCAACAGAATAAATGTACCATCATGTTAAGCAAGGAAAAAGGCTATACATGATTCGTTTTTGCATATAAATTTTGTAAGTACAGATAACATGGCATTTATAGTTTATATGATCTTTATCTAAAAAAAAATTCTTGTCCTGGAACAAAAAAAAAATCTAGCAAGTAAAAGCATATTAATTACTAGGAATTTGCAGTGTCTTGAGTCTAAATGATGCCAAAGGATCGATTTCAACTCTGGCTTAGAAATTCAGCAGCTTATGTTTTTTGATTTATGATTATCAAAAATCTGCCTGAGGATAAAAAGGTCCATAATAACCAGGAAAAGAGACTACAGGGACAATTAAGAGAAGAAGAAAAAGTGCCAAGAGTTGAATTTGGTAAAGTCATAACAGGTTAGTCTGTGGCAATAAAGAGAACATAAAACAGGAAATGTTCCCTCTACAAGAGATGCCCCATGTAATTGAAATGAAATACAAGGAAATGTACCAGGATATAACTTTGATTTAGTCTTCACTGAGGAAGGAAGAAAGCCACAGGGACCAAAATTAAACAATAACTCTGTATCTCTTTCCTAGCATATTCTTTAATGAAAAACAGTTGTTTCAGATATGGCCTTAGTTAGCATGAATATACACATGTATGTGTATATACATGTTTATTCGTTTGTGTGTATATACATGCACATGCATGTGTGTATACACAAGTGTGTGTGCATATATGAATATATGTGTACAGTTGTAAATAAGGTGCAAACTACTGTGGCTATAAAAAGTATTAGAATAGAGAAAATATACAGAGTCAAACATTGTTTTTTTTTTTCCCCTCCCATATTCTCTAAGTAACAGTGGCATCATAAAATAATTTCTGGGAAAAATCAGATATTTGATGATGATAACCTCCAAAAATTAGGAATATACACCTGACATCTGTTTCTCTCTCTGAATGTATCACTTACAAATGCAAGTACGTTCTCCTTGTTGTGGGGTTCCGCCCAGATGAAACGCCACATTGCTTTTTGCTACAGAATGTACATCTTAATATACTGAAGAGTCATTGCTTTCTTTCATTTAATATTGAATTTCTTGTCTACTGCTGTAGGTCTGTAAATTTGGAATTTCATAAACAAATCCATTTTCTTTTCAATATTCCCTTCACAGTTCTATTCCTTTTGGTTATCCTCTACTGACGGTCCTTTTCCATCTTCAAAATGAAGAATTCTTCAGAGTTTAACATTTTTCTTGGATTATTTTAGTTCCTCTTTGAACTGTATTTTCTTTAATAGCCAGACTATATTTAGAACCCAAAATTTCAAGTAATAGACTATTTTGTTTATACGTACATCTGGAGGAGAATATTAAGTGTAGAGTACTTTGAATAATGCTCAGCTCTTTTATTTTCTGGTGATGTAAACACATTATCTCCTATGACTAGACATCTTCTATCTGGCCCATGGTTTTACTGAGTAAAGAGCAGATTTCAATTCCTCACTGTTAATTTCCTTCTGTTTTAAAAATATTTCTCCAATAAAAAATATCTTTCCTCTCCTTATCCACCAATACAGTAATGTTTCCTTTTTGTAAGATGTTTCTGAGCCTCTGATGTGAAATTAAAAATAGATGACCAGTGTGGTTGCTTATGACTCCTGCGTTCTGTGAGTGTCACCTGTGGATTCTCATGTAAATGTTCAGAAATTTAGACAAAGCCCCTTCCCCTTGTCTCTGTACAGACTGGCTTTTCTCTCAACTATATTACTCTTTCCCTCATAAGTTGTGACAATAATTGTATTCTTTGCTAAAGACTGTACCAATTTATACAATGATAAAAGGCACCTATGCACATATGTTTCCTTTGGTTAGTTGGCTAGTTTAAATGAACCAGTTTAAGTTACAGTGAATTAAAACAAACATGCACACAAATGAATAAACATCAGCGGCTTGAAACAGCAGTTTGTCAAATTGTACTGTTCTGCATATTAGGTACCATACGCTAGCTGCTGTAAGGAAGAGCCCCTTAATTTACCGTGGTTCCAACCCAATTGATGTCTTCCTTCTCCTCGTATTAAGAAGGAGGTGAAGTAGGTGAAGGGGTTGGCAGGGTGGGTCTTCCTCCAATCTGTCATTCAGCAACCCAGCTGAAGGACGTGTTTCCATCTTCAACACATCAGGTCCATTCCAGGCAACAGAAAATAGAGCACAGCATAGAAGAGTGAGGACTGGAGGTTTTAATGGACCCAGACCTGGAAATGGCCCCTATCACTTTTAGGTACATTTTATCGGCTAGAACTGTATCCGACCTAAATAGAAACAAACACACAAACAAATAGAATTATTAACGTAACATAACATAACGTAACAATGTAACATAACATAGTATAAAATAATATAATGTAATGTAATGTAATGTAATGTAATGTAATATTTAACAACATAGTGACCATACCTAAATAAAAGGAAGAAACCAGGAATGCATACAGTACTGTGTTTCCAAGAAGGTGGGAAAAAATAGCTTTTTGGAGGCTATCTGTCAGTCTCTGTCACACCTGCTTTGCTCAGCAGTCTTGTCCCAGCATCAGGGAAGGCGCAGTGTGAAGGCACTAGCTTCCGGCAGCTTTCAGAGTCTTCGGTGTACCTGAGCATATTCAGCTGCTAACGTCCAGAGTCGTGTGTGGCTCAGGTATGGCTGTATCATGGTCCTAACGTGGTGCCGTCACTGTGTCACCATGGGTTCCTGACAAACTCAGTCAGTGGCAGCCAGTGTTCAGGAGTTCACAACATACATGTGCTAAAGTGGGAGTGAGATTTCAAAGTAACCTTAATGATCTGTGACCTCTACATATCCATCGACAACTGATTCGATTCTTTATCCTGAGTTCTTTTCTCGGAGGAAAGGAGGCTGGCTCAGCGTCAGGCTCTTGGGCGGTTAAAGTGAGTTATCAGACACAGTGAATTCTTTTTTACTGGGGGTTGCCCTTTTTTTTCTTCCTTGAATCCCAAATTAATGAGATTTATAAGATTAGGTTTATAGGATGCTAAGGTAATGAGTTATAATGAGGAATAAGACTAGTCCATTGCAAAGATGTCATTAAGATGAAAAGGGGGAGCTCTGTGATGAGGTTCACACCAGGATTCAAGTGACCAAGGAGAACAGAAGTGGCCAGAAGAGCAGTGCCCACGGGAGAAAAATCTCGGTATGCCCATCAGAAGACGCCAGAGGAGAACATTTCCCTTTACAATTAACTAGCGCACGGCTGTGTTCAGAATAAATGGATATTGATTTGTGAGTTGACTCTAAGCCCAAGAATGTTACTTGAAAATTCAGAGGTGCTGAGAAACGTGGTGCGACATGAGACAGCTGCTAGCCGCGCCTGCCGGTGGTTATGAAAGCAGGGGCCTTGCCAAGCTCCGTCGGCTGACGGTGGCCCGGGTGTTTCTGGAGCTGTCCGGCGCTCTTTTCAAGCTTCTTCATCTCAGCCTCTCCCCGTGCCAGGCACCTGGTTACCCCCGCACAGCCCAGGGCTTCCCCAGGTGTCTGCCCCGCCCGGCCTGCTCCCACAGGCTGCCCCTACTCACCCGTGCCCCGCCCTGCTGGTCCCTGCCTGGTGTCAGGGCCACACGGACTTGTTCCTGCAGGCAGCCAGGTGCCAGCAGATGGCCGTGTGCTCCACTGATACCAGGGCTGGTTCTTCTGTGCCCGCTTAGTGTGAAAAGTAACCGCTGATGCGGTAATTTCCAGCGTTCTGCGCTCGGTGAGAGATTTTGTTGGGGGTGAATCTTCACTGTCCCTCAAATTATGACATAAAACTATTGGATGAGGTTGCATTTTGTGTGAAAAACTGTTTTTATTTGTATATTACTAATATAATGAAATGATTTATATCCATAAACTATCCCCAGAAGTGTGTGGAAAAAGGGATAATAAAAGCTACCCTTTTTGACTTGTGTATGCCAGTCAATGAATGAAGAATTGTACCTAAGTTCATCCTCCCCAAAACTGTTGATACTTGATTTTACAAATGAGGAGATAATTTTTCAAAATTGTGTAAGTTGCACAAAACTCACTCGATAAGCCCGAAGTAGGAGACAAGCTTAGATCACAGGTCTGTCCAGGGCCAGGGCCCACTGTGTTAATAGCCACTAGTCTGTCTTAACTTCAAATACGTATTTTCACTTTGACTCAATAAGACACGAGCAAGCTAAAAACATTTCACGTGCTGAAGGAATTTTGAGATCACTTTATCCAAAGCAGTTATTTTACTGAGACCCATAGAAATGAGATGCCCCTACTTCGAGGTAAGTTAGCTGGTTTGCAGCATAACGCAGACTAGAACTGGAGTGAATGTTGCCTCTCTGACGTGTGGCTTCACGCCCTGTAACCTGGAGGATTCACTGAACATACCATTTTAGAAACTGATCTCTCCAACCTTGCCCTTTCAGCATCTTGGACAGACTCCAAGCTTCATATCAACATACTAATCGGTAATATTATCCATTAAGCTTGTGTTCTGAATTCAAGAGCTTCATAAATAAGATTAAATAAAACAATTCTTGGAAATTGTGCGCATAGAGGAAAGAGAAACAAAAAAAATTGCAGTTTTCCTCTTGATCCCATCCCAGATTAGAGCATGTACATACTCCCACACAAAGAGACCCACTGAGAGAGAGACCCCCCGCAGAGCCCCCCCCACCCCAGTGGAGAGGAGGCATTCACGCTGACAAACAGCACTGCTGCTCATCCATCTTTGTCGTGAGCGTGAGCTAGGGAGGAACCAGCTTATCCCAACTCAAGACTAATCACTCTGAGGTTTTTGTTTTGTTTGGGGGTTTTTATTTGAAGGGGCTGGTAATTAAGTTTCTTTCTTTAGAGGAGGTTCCTGGGATTGACCCCAGGACCTCGTGCATGCTGAGCACGTGCTCTGCCACTTGAGCCGCACCTTACCCCGACAATCACCAAGAGTTTTAAGAGGATGCTGCCAACCCAGCATCAGAATGGCAGTGTGCTCTGAGCCATCTTTTTCCCCATCCACAGTGCTTGACTTGCGTGGTCCTGTCCTTCTGACCAAGGGCATGCATTTTCGAGACAGCTGGCCGGGGTTTGGGATGCGTTCTGCAGCTGTGATGAGGCCAAGGTATATGCCCATGTCGGAAAGATCTCATGCTCTCAACTTAATTAGCTTCGAGCCTCACACGGAGCCAAATGGCCGAAGAGTTCTCCCTGAGAAGCCTTGCGTGTCAATGCACGTACCCTCACATCTAACTACAGACAAGACCAACGCACTCCTTGGCATAGGCAAATCACAGAGACTGTGAGGTGCCCTGGAAACCATTTTTGAGAGCACTTTACATTAACCCCCGAAGAGAAAATGTAGGGATGGATCAATCTAACCACTTAAAATCCTCCTCACGGAACATGATCTGATGAAAAATATTCAATAAATAAATAAAACTTGCCAAAAGCAAGATCAAAGCATAATGCTAGATGGATGGACCTGGAGATTGTCATGCTAAGTGAAGTAAGCCAGAAAGAGAAAGACAAATACCATATGAGGTCACTCATATGTGTAATCTGGAAAAGGAAAAAAAAAAGATACAAATGAACTTATTTACAAAACAGAAACAGACTCACAGACATAGAAAGTAAATTTATGGTTACCCAGGGGCAGTGGCTGGGAAGGGGAGTTTGAGATTTGAAGATACTAACTATTATGTATAAAATAAACAAGGTCCCACTGTATATAGCACGTGGAATTATAGTCAATATTCTGTAGTAACCTATAATGAAAAAGAATGTGAAAATGAACGTACGTATGTATGTGTGTGACTGAAACATTATGCTGTGCACCAGAAATTGACACAACATTGTAAACTGACTAGACTGCATTAAGGAAAGCTACTTTGGAAAACAAGAAAAAGCATGATGCTAGAGAGTTCTTTTCCCCAGTGCTTTGTTAATGTGATTGTTCATCTCAGGGTCACTGATTCTAAACTCATCAATACTAATCTCCGAACCTCCAGTCTCCTTGAAGTGAGACTCCTTCCTGAGCCTCTGCGAGACTCTGAGACAGTGGATGTGATTGAGTTAGAGCTGAGCTTCTGAGCAGCTGCACGTGGGTAAATCCTAACTGCTGTCTGCTTTTATTTCTTCATCCGAAAATGGAGTACTCAGGCTTGGTCCAAAGCTCAGACACGTCAACTTCTCAATTTCTCCGATTTTACAACCTACTCTTTTTTTCCGTTCCCCTGCTATCAGTCAAACCTCCGAAGAATGAACCCACGTCGGTACTATCTATTGCCTTCAAGTTTCCACAGGAACCGCCCTGGCTCTGATTACCTCTCCTGCTTGTCCTCAACCTCTCTCTCGCCCCCTTCCCTTCCCTTCTGCACACCGGGCAGCCTCTGGAATAACCTTTGCAAGGACTGGAATGCTTCCCCTCCAGCTGCCCGTGGGACTTGGTTTACTCACCCATCACCTTGGCGGGGAGGCACTCCCTGGCCGCTCTCCTGAAGTATTCATCCCTGCCCCAACACTGACTCTTCCTGCCTCCCTTCTCGCACCTCCTTTATTCTCCTTAATGTTTACCGTCCAAATACTGTATGATTGTTCTTACTTGTCCTGCTTATTACATGTTCCTGCCACCTGCGAGCTCTCTTAGGGGAGAGATTTGTATCTGCTTTATTTACTGCTGTATCTAAACCAGTGCCTAGCATAGAGTAAGTGCTCCTTAAGTGTTTGTTGAATGAATGAATGAATGAATGAAGCTAATCTCTTTATTAACCACCCCACTTAGGGGTCCTTGTGCATTTATTTCTTGTCCTATGAATGGTTGGGTGGTTGATTATATTATGTATTCGGAAGGGTCCAACCAGAGCTCACGAATGCATTTTATTTTTTGTGTTTTAAAGCTGGTCTTTTGGGGGTGAGGGAGGACCAATCTTCTTTTCAAGCTCTAAATCTGATTTTTTTATGTCAGAAATACATGAATTATTCCACACTTATTACCTCAAAATGGATTTATGTGGTGGTGCCATTGCTTCTTAAAGTTTCCACAGCACTCGGAGAGAAATCCTGGGCATATAGTGTTTAAATTCAGGTCCCACATGAGACTCTCTTGAATGCAAATGAAGTGTGAATTTATTAGAAACCATTAGTGGGATAAATGTTCTCCTATTATGTAAATCTGTGTCTTTAATCTGAAATGTGGAAAGTGAATTGCTTTCCAGAATATCTAATCTGTGATTCTGTAATTAGGTGAGCAGGTGGTTAATTACAGGTGCAGTGAGTGACTTGCCCCTAATCACAAGAACACAATAGCTAATTCTGTGTCTTGAGTCACTCGTAAGGGCTGTTATGTTGGCTACACAGTTCTTAAATCTACAAGTGTGTTAAGTGCCTGAAGTCACAAGCAGAACTGGGTATGCGTTTTTATTTTATAAATAGCAAAGTTGACCCTTCACAACTGATACACATTTAAGATATTTTGGTGACGCATTTATATTGATTTGACATAATGTTTTGTAATAGTATCTGGTTGAATATCTAAGCACCTGGTACAGCAGGTAGAAAAATTGGGTTATATCTTCCTTTTTCTTTTCAACTCTACTGTAATAGTATGTGACAAGTTTAAATAAATTGTAAAAGGTGTTGTTTAGCTCTCTCAGGCTAACCTGAGGGTCCTGGAGCTGCACTGAGCCACCAAATATGCTCTCACTTATTTTCTAACATATACTGAAGACATAGTGTTAAGGAAAAACTATAAAACAAATTCAGGTGCTGAGCTTGGGGTCATAACCAACATTATGGAGCCCTAGGAGTGAATTCTGCATGAACTGTCCTCCCAGATATTGAAAAGATTAGCTGTAAAATGTAGGAAACCCCAAAAACCCAGTGTAGAGTTAGATTTTCAATTATAAACTCTATGAAAAGGGAGAAAGTGTTTACAAAGCCAGAATGGGTAGCAAGGAGACAGAAATTGTACGGCAGGAGATAGAGAGAAGAACTTTATAGAATTGTCCTTAAAGACTCATCCTTCCTCCTGCTTCTCACCATGCAGCCTTGGGGCCCAGGAAATTGTATTGCGGTCTTTCATCAAGGCTGATAACCCTCAAGGCTTAAAGACATACACAGACAGAGTAACACAGGGAAAGGGAGATTGGGGGATTTTTTTAAAAGCCCAAAGGAAATACTTGCAAATGATGCAACTGATAAGAGCTTAATTTCCAGAATATATAAACAGTTCATACAACTTAATAACAAAAAAAAACAACCTAATATAAAAATGGGCAGAAGACCTAAATAAGCAATTCTCCAATGAAGATCAATAGGCATATGACAAAAATATTCGACATTGCTAATTATCAGAGAAATGCAAATCAAAACTACCATGAGGTATCACCTCACACCAGTCAAAATGGCCATCATTCAAAAGTCTACAAAGGATAAATGCTGGAGAGGCTGTGGAGAAAAGGGAACCCTCCTACACTGCTTGTGGGAATGTAGTATGGTGCAGCCACTATGGAAAATAGTATGGAAAATCCTTAAAAAACTAAAAACAGACTTACTAGCATTCTTACTCCTGGGCATATATCTGGAAGGAACTCTAATTCAAAGAGATACATGCACCCCAATATTCATAGCAGCACTATATACAATAGCCAAGACATGGAAGCAACCTAAATGTCCATCGACAGAAGACTAGACAAAGAAGCTATGCTATATTTATACAATGGTATACTACTCAGCCATAAAAACTAATAAAATAATGCCATTTGCAGCAACATGAATAGACCTGGAGATAGTCATTATAAGTGAAGTAAGCCAGAAAGAAAAAGAAAAATACCATATGAGGTCGCTCATATGTGGAATCTGGGGAAAAAAAAAAAGACACAAATGAACTTATTTACAAAACAGAAACAGGCTCGCAGACATAGAAAACAAATTCATGGTTACCAGAGAGGAAAGGGGGTGGGAAGGGCTAAATTGGGAGTTTGAGATGTGCAGATACTGACTACTATATATAAAATAGATAAACAACAAGTTTCTACCATGTAGCACAGGGAAATATATTCAATATCTTGTAGTCTATAATGAAAACGAATATGAAAAGGGATATATGTATGTATATGTATGACTGAAACATGATGCTGCACACCAGAAATTGACACAACATTGTAAACTGACTAGACTTCAATTAAAATTAAATAAAGCCAGAGAAGGATTATAGAAAGATAGGGTGAAGAGTAGACGGAGGAAACAGTGAAGGGTAAGAAGAGTTGGCACTTTGAATCCAGATATTGTGATTGTCTTTCAAGGAAACAGGAAGCTCTTTTCAGTGAGGTAGAGCCCCATAGCCTTGTCCTCAGGAAATGTTAGTTGACTTTAATGTCATGGCTAAGTGAAAATAGGGAAATTTCAAATGGAATCTATCAGATAAAGATCATCTGACTTACTTAGACTCCACCTCAAGAAAAGTTCAGTATTAGCATTTGGTAAGAATAACAAACTACATTGGAGACGGTGAAAGTAGGCCTTGCAGAATTCTAGTAAAACAAAATGAACTCTAATGATGTAATAATGAAACTGACTCCTGGAGCCACACGTCATAACTGGTCTCTGGTGACTCTGAAGTCACCTTTTATGCCCGTGCTTCCTTTGCCCACAGATCTTGGCTTCTTCATTGTCTCCTGAACTGATCAGTGTTAGAGTTTCAGGACAGCTCCTACTGCTCATGTGATGGCCTAAGACCTGCATTTATAATCAACAATTGTAGTAAGAGACACCCCTGGTCTTCGGTTCTGAAATCTATCTTCCATTTTCTACCAGAATAGTTTCTCTCTTGCTGGTTTCCCCACATGCTCCTAAGATAAAGCGCAGGCTCGTCAGCCTGGTGTGCGAGGCCTTTGTGAGGCCTTGTCCCAGCAGTCAACCTGTGTTACTGTTTCCCTAACATACCACCCTGACTCACACATTTCTTCTTGCTGTCTGTCTGCCTCAAATAGCTCTCTCCATCCACGTCATCTGTGCCTGGCAAATTCAGGTCACAACTTCAGCCTCTACCTTCTATTTTCCCCAGGTTCTTTTAACTGATCATTCATTTAGCATATAGCGCATGGTAAGGAGCTTCTGTGTTACTAGCAGCTTCCACCCTGCAGTACTGGTCTGAAGGTCAAAGACTTGTCCTTGGACTTGAATTCCCCAGTGCCTCGCACAGGGCTTAGCACATGTTAGATGCTCATTGTCTGTTGAGCTGGACTGAACAGTGTATGTGAGTCTGCCCTAATATGTACATCCATCTATCCATCCATTCGAACAGCAACTATGGGATTTCATTGCATTTATCATGACCCTCGCTACTTGCTGAGATAACATATTCTTATAAGTAAAGAATGACCAGTTTAAGATTTTTAAAATTGTAGCAGTTTTGACAGTTCCAAAGTGATGAACTGAACAGAGAACAATGAAAATGCATTTTGCCTGCATCTGGTTATTCAAGTCACCCTGAAACTCTTAATAGTCCTTACAAGTGTTCGGAAATCTAAGACCTGATTTATTAAGTTGGATTTGAGAGGTAATTCTCATATAGCTAATAGCCTGATGTGACAGATTGTCTTGTATGGAAGGATGTGTCCAGGATATCTAAGAAGAGAAAAGGTGTAAATTGAATACCTCACATCTTGGCAGTGCTATCTTTCCCAGACACACCTCCCAAAACACTACCTCCACAAAATTTTAGACAAGATAAACATGTACATTTTGGTGTCAGCCACCCAACAGGTTGTGTGCGCCCTTTCCATCTGCCAAAACGGAAATGACAATTCATGATTTGTTTTGTCTGATTCCAAGAAAATCAAATTTAAAAATTCCAAGAAAACATAAAATTTGACATCATGCCGTCATGTACCTCAGTGTATAATATATTTTGCCCTCTATCATGGTACATTATGAATTCTATCTTATGACAAAATTTAATCCAATAGTACTTTCAAAGGATTACTAGATGCAGGAATAAATTGAATCATCACAGGGAAGGCAATTAAGAGCAGCCAGCATCAATCCTAATCAGTCTACTGCTGTCATCGACTGTGGGAGCGTCTCTAGAGCAGAGGCTACGTATGTATAATTTGTATCATTCAAAATGTTTTCATAGGCCATCCTGTTTCTAAAACATACTAAAATTTCAACTGCTTCTTAGAAGAAGAAGACATAGTTAAACAAAATGGAGAAAGATTTGTTTCTTCATTTGGAAGCTGCAAATGACTGAATATTATTTGAATTATTTGAATATTAATATTTGGACAAAACCGCAAGGGAAATTAGCTCTCTTTACTGACATGACAATATGACAGTGTCTATATCAATTTGTTCTTATGTTCCTTATACATATTTAATAAAAGTCAAAAAATAAAATATTTGTGTCATTAGGAGATTTATTAGTATTGTTTTGTGTTTACTGATTGATTTAATTTAAAAATATTTAATTGAGAGCTTATTCTCAATTAAACCCCAAAATATTGAAATTGTCTTTCACAGAACTGGGAAGCTCCTTTTTAACAAGGTATTATTATTCTAGGTGGTGGTTTTAAAAAAAAAGGCATTGTCCATGCCGTCAAATTAATGATAAAAGGCAATTTCAGAAAACAGAAAGAAGGCAGGATAGTATGATAAAGAATGGTTGGAACATGGAGCTTTTGTAAAAAACTAAAAATAGAGTCACCATGTGATCTAGCAATCCCACTGCTGGGCATATATCCAGAGAAAACTCCAATTCAGAAAGATGCATGCACCACAGTGCTCATAGCAGCACTATTTACAGTAGCCAAGACACGGAAGCAACCTAAATGTCCATCAACAGATGACTGGATAAAGAAGATGTGGTCTATATATACAATGGAATACTACTCAGCCATAAAATAGAATGAAATAATGCCATTTGCAGCAACATGGATGGACCTGGAAATTATCATACTAAGTGAAGTCAGTCAGACAAGGAAAGACAGATACCATATGATATCACTTATATGTGGAATCTAAAAAAATGACACAAATGAATTTATTTACAGAACAGAAACACATTCACAGATATAGAGAACAAACATGTTTACCAAAGGAGAAGAAGGGGTAGGGATAAATTAGGATTTTGGAACTAGCAGATACACACTGCTATATATAAAAGAGGTAAACAACAAGGTCCTACTGTAGAACACAAGGAACTATATTCAGTATCGTGTAATAACCTATAATGAAAAAGAATATGAAAAATAATGTATGTTTATATGCATAACTGAATCACTGTGCTGTATACCAGAAACTAACACAACATTGTAAATCAACTACATTTCAATTAAACAAAATGGCTAGGTAAGCAGAGAGGCTGGGGGTGGGGTGAGCCAGTGGCTCAGGGCAAGCCACTGTGAGGAGGTGGTATCTGAGCTGAGATCTGAGTGATGGGGATCTCTGTGAGGAGCTGGCGCGAGAGCGCTTGCAGCTGAGGACATGGCAGCACCATTGCCCTGAGAGGAGAAACCGCTGGAGATGGTGAAGAGAGGCAGGGAGGTCCAAGGGGCTGGGGCTTGTTAGGTAGGAAACAGAGTTGACTCTAGCATCAGATCATGTGGGTCTTTAGGATATTGTGAGTTTGAATATTTTCTAAGAGTGATGAGAAATCATATGGGGCCCTGTAGCTAAGGGAACAGCATAACTGGTTTAATTTTCTTTTTCTGCTAAGATCCTTGTGTGTGTGTGTGTGTGTGTGTGTGCGCGTGCGCACGCATGTGCGCCCATGCATTCTTTTTTTTATTATTTTTGAGGTATAGTTGATTTACAAGTTTCTAGTATACAACATAGTGATTCACAATTTTTAAAGTTTTATTCTCTATTTACAGTTATTATAAAGTATTGGCTATGTTCCCTATGGTATATAATATGTCCTTGTAGCTTGTTTAATTTTATTTTTTTTGTTGAAGTACAATCAATTACGATGTGTCAATTTCTAGTGTGTATACCTTATTTTATATATAATAGTTTGTACCTCTTAATCCCCTACCCTTATATTGTCCCTCCCCTCCTCCTTCTTCCCACTGGTGACCACTTATTTGTCCTCTATATCTGTGAGTCTGTTTCTTTTTTGTTATATTCACTAGTTTGTTGTATTTTTTAGATTTCACATATAAGTGCTATCCTACAGCATTTGTCTTTGTCTGACTTATTTCACTAAGCATAATAACTCTTCAAGTCCATCCATGCTGCTACAAATGGCAAAATTTCATTCTTTTTAAAGACTGAGTAATATTTTATTATATACACGTATATATGTCACACCTTCTTTATCCATTCATGTGTCGATGGACACCTAGATTGCTTCCATGTCTTGACTATTGCAAATAGTACTGCTATGGACATTGGGGTGCATGTATCTTTTTAAATTAATGTGCTTTCATTTTTTTCCGCTGTTCACCCAGGACTGCAATTGCTGGGTCATATGGTAGTTCTATTTTCAGTTTTCTGAGAAAACTCCATACTGCTTTCCATAGCGGCTGCACCAATTTACATTCCCACCAGCAGTTACAAGGGTTCCCCTTTCTCCACATCCTCATCAACAGAGGGTCTTAAGCTAAGGGAACAACATGATTGGTTTAATTTTTAAAGACTCCATCAAGCTGCTGTGTGGACAGTGGACACAAATGGAAGATAGAAAGACCGGCATTGCTAAGAAAATAGGAAGCTGACTTTCAAATCTTTTCAAAGCTACTCCAGTTAATACTTATCAATTCCACTGTTGAATGTTTAAGAAGAAAATGACCTTTGAGGTCTTGTTATTTTTTTTTCCCATTTTACGGATGAAGAAACTAAAGTGCAGGGATGTTAGGTGTGTAACACAGCTTCCTGCTTGATCAAGTTGTGTCGCAGCAGTGTCTATTAATGCTCCGAAGATAACCATCCTTCCTCCCAAGGAGACCCGAGCTTCAAGTCAGAGCAGACCCCTGGTTTCCTCAAACCACTGAGGATGTGGCACAGCAGAGATGTTGGAACAGCCACTCTGGATCCAAATGGCCTGTATTTCACATCCTGCCCACGACTTTGTAGCTACATCAAAGTGGTCAACTTACTAAACTTTCCTGGGCCTCTGTTTCTTTGTCTATAAGCAGAGAAGATAGTAATAATAACCCTATTCACAGAGTTGGTATGAGAACTGCATGAGTTGGTATTCATAAAGTGCTGAGAGCAGTGCCTGATAAATACTGTAAAATGGTTGTTAAAAATAGAGCAGGGTAGACCACTGAAGCACAGAGGGGTCGGACACTACAAGCACCAGGGGCCAAGGTCCTGGGAGGCGTGGATGTGTGGGAAGCCCGTGTGCCCCGTGGAGCGCTTGGAGGGGGCATGCGCATTAGGGGGATGTTGGATGTTCATTGGATCGAAGAAATGATCGATGGTGATATTCTGAGAGAATCCACTATTGGCTGTTGTAATTTCCTTTTCCCTTTAAAAATTTTTTTTGTTTTGTTTTTGGTTTTTAAGGGGGAAGGAGGTAATTAGGTATATTTTGTATTTTTTAATGGAGGTACTGGGGATTGAACCCAGCACCTTGTGCATGCTAAGCACACACTTTATCATTGAGCTATCCCCTCCTTTTGTTTTTGGTGGACCTCACATCTTATGACAAAGGCTTAAATACCATACATGCATGCATGTTCCTCTTCAGACTTCATTTCTGGGCTGGGCCATCGGATTCTGGCGAAAGACAGTAGGGGAACGTGTGTGTGGTGGAGGAGTGGGGAGGGTAAGCTTCTGATAACAAATTACCTCTCTGAAGAAAAAAAAAAAGACAGAGAGAAATTCTCTTGTGAAGATTCCTTTTTCCCACCCATGATTTTGGATATTTCCGTATGAGGAATGGACAGTTGGAATGGTGACAGCCAACATATGACCATGAGGAAAGTCCAGGTGTATCACAAAGTGACCAGAGTCATGAAATCATTGAGCTGCTGAATTCTCCACCCGGAGAATGACCTACATCTGGAATTCCTTTTAAGTGCAATTTATTAATAAAATTTCTCTTGTCCAGGCTTCTTTGGACTGGTGCTTTGTTACCTGGAGTAGAATCATCTTGTCTGATACACTGTGCCAAATCATTCATTTTTTTTTCAACAAATAGTAATTAGATGTATTTAATGCCATCTTCTGCTTAATCTTATCAGACACATAAAATATGTATGAAACCTCATAGCATTTATGATGCTTTTCTTAGTCACTGTTTATTTCTATGATTCCTTCCTGCTCTGTTGTAAATAATTTGAAGACAGTGGTTTTTTGTTTTTTGGTTTTTTCCTTCCCTTAGACCTCCGTAATACCCAATAAAGTTCTTTGGGCACCAAATGAAATTAATCAGTGTTTATTAAATTGTATTGAATAGCTTTGGATAATTGAATCTTCCTTCGCTCATCTCTTGAAGCTCTAATTCCATATCACCTAAGGTGATTAAACTTAGACTGAAAAACACACATTACATTAAGTATTAATTTTCTCACCCTCAGCTGAAGTCCAGTCAAAGAAAGCAATACACAGAAGGCTTGAGCCATTTCAGAATGAATGTAAATAGATGAATGTTGCTCTAATTGAAAGACATTCTGGCTAAGAATTATGCTTCACTTAAATATAGCTTCATAAAAACAGGAAAAGAAAAATAAAATTGATTTCAATTTGATGTTGCTAATAAACTTCTCTTATTGCTACTACTCATTGGAGGATATTATGGGGGAAGAAGGATCCCTATCTAATAAGTCTCTCAGCATCACTCAAGTATAATGACAGCTTTCTCTGAAAACTTCTTGAAGACATCATTTTTTTTTTCCCATTTGCTCCACTCAGCTTTTTCTCATCTACTTCAAAGTGAATGTAAGAGCACTTCCCAGAGTGAGCTGGTTTTCTCCCAGCTCCCAAGTAAAAAATACAGTAATGTAGACTATAATATCATTTGATTATCACAATTTTTCAATCTTTTTGAAGCTCTGAATAAGGCAGAATTGAACTCCTAATTCCAGTTTTCTTACAGCATTTTTCATTTCCTCTTATTTCTCTCAGGTTCCCAGCCCCCTCCTCTCTGCTATGTCTTGTGAAATTATTCTCAAGTTTCATCAAGTGAGGGACACTGAGAAACTATGGCTTTAGTCTAATGTCTGAAGTTCCAAAATGTCCTTTGGACTTCTACAGAGAATCTGCCATGTAGACACATAAGTAATTCGACCTCAACTCCATCTATTGCATCTCCTCTCATTGCTTCTGAAATTCTTTCCATAACTTCCCAACCCACTTTTAAGTTTCATGTCCTAATAAAAGTCTCATCATTAAGTAGAATTTAGAAGCTAAAATGAATAGTCTTCTTTTACATTTGATCAGCATTTTAACTGTGGTCCTAATATTGTGTATGGAATATACTGATTTTGTGTGTGTGTGTGTGTGAGCGTTTATTTTCTTACCTTAGTCTTTGTAGAGTTGATTATAGTTGACAACTTGTTCAAAAAACATGGATTGAAAACCTGTTATATGCCAGGTTCCTGGGATGGAAAGGGTCCGTTAAACGGGTCCCGGCTCAGTGGGCTCTTGGTCTAGTTGGGGAGCAGCAGACCACCCATCTTTAGCTGGTTGCTAAGCATATAGTAGAGATTTGTTATGCAAATGTTTAAGAAGGAAAGAAGGGAGTGAGAGAGGGCTGTGTTTGAGTATACACGTTTGCTCGGAGTCCAAGTATTTTATCTGCATTCATTCAAGAGTCCCAAGTATTTTATCTGTATTCATTCTCTTGATAATCTCAGCCAGTCTTGTGGCTTTAAATATTGGGTATTAACCGATGACTACCAGATTTAGATCTGTAGCATCAACTGCTCTTCTGAATGTCCCTGTGTATCTGATTTCTCACTTGGACATCTCCACATAGGTAGCTATTATTCTTCACAAATTGAACATTATAAACCCACAGATTTGAACTTTCTCCTCGTACCTACTGTTTCCACATTCTTGCTTGTCTCAGTAAAAGACAGCTCTGTTGCTCAAGTTGCTCCGACCGAAAAAGCTAGCTTCTTTTCTTTCACACTCCATATCCAGTCCTTTAGTGAATGCTGTCAGCTCTGGCTTTAAAAGGTATCCGGAATCTGATCACTTCTTATGAATTCCACTGCCATCATCATGGCCCCAAAGCGTCCAGATTATGGAAGTCGGTTTCTAACTACTCCCCCTGGTCTTCTTGCTTCCACCCTTGCCCGTGTAGTTTAGTCTCACTGCATCACCCTAAGTGATCTACTAAGCTAGACGTTAGATGATGCCATTTCCTCTTTGCAAGACCCTTCTCAACAGTTCTCCTCCTTTCTCTCTCTGACCTCATCTCAGGCTACCTGTTCCTTAACTCGGTCTGCTCCAGCTGCTTAGATCTCCTCAATGTCCCCCCAACTTGACAGACACTCCCCCACCTCAGGACCTTTGCACTTGCTTATTGCGAGTCATGGCATATTCCTACCCAAGCCACAACCACCTTCCTTGCCTACATCAGGAATCTGCGCGAGTGTTATCTTTCAGTGCCAGCCTCCCTAGTTTAATTTCATTATTTATTTAATATCAGAACACCCTTCTCCACTGCCACTAATTTCTTTATACAGTTTCCCTGATTTGTTTGATGCTGTTTTAAAATAATCAGCTGAACAAATAGTTATTTGTTTTCAAGCATTTCTCTTTTAGGCGGTCTCCTCTAACCCCCAACTAGAATGTAAGCTCCAAAGCAAGAATTCTTATCTGTTGGTTTATTTATTTATTTTTCTTCCAGCACTAAATTTATAATGTCTGGAAAATTTCCAGGCATAGAATAAGCTTTCGATAAACATAAATGAATGAGCATGTATCTCTGCCAGAGAGAGCTGGGGAAAGTTTAATAAAGGCAGTTACCCCTGAACTTGGTTTGAGGGGAGAGGTCTGGAGATGAGAGAGAATAGGGTGCTCAGGGACCTGTGGATGCGTCCTTGCGAGGCATGCAACCCATTGGCTCCGAGTAAAAACTCTACAGTCAGATTCATGCCAAATCGTGACTCTAACAAGTAATCCACGTGATCTTAGGCAACTTCCTTTATCTCTGTGACACTTGTCCTTAGTTTTTAAATAGGGATAGTAACACTATAGATTTCACAGGTCTTGGTTAGGAAATCTTCACCTGCTATGACATAGAAAGGGACTTGATATTGGAGTCTGCATTCAACAAGTATCTATCACTGCTCGAGCAATTATTAATTGATGAATTGATATGTTCAATTTACTTAGCATAGTTTTCAGCAGCTAATAAGCCAGTCAGTGGCTTCTACAGCTTCTTCAGCTGCAGCTACTGCTGCTGAAATTCACTGAGACAGAAAATTCTTAGGGGTGAATGACACAGGAGGAGGGGATAAGGTTTTTTTTAAAAGCCATAGGAAGGGTCTCGTGGGCCTAGCTAAGGGCTTTCCTTAAGGATCTCTCCTAGAAGGCAGTGGTTCCAGAGTTGGAAAAGGATCAGAATCACCTGGGACTTGTTAAAACTCCACCCCCAAAGTTTCTAGTTCAGTAGGTCTGGAATAGATCCTCAAAATTTGCATTTCTAATGTGTTCCCAGGAATATTCATTAAAACTATGACTGCGTAACAAGCCATCTCAAAACTGACTTACTTAAAACAACAAACATTTATTAGCTCATAGTTTTTGTGGCTCAAGAATCCAGGTGAGGATTGCAGTCAAGTGTCAGCTAGGGCTGTGGTCTTACTGGAAATCTTCACTGAAGGAGGACCTGCTTTAATTTTTTCAAGGCTTACTTTTCATTTTTTTTAATTGAAATATAGTTGATTTACAATATTAGCTTCAGATATACAATGTAGTGATTCAGTATTTTTGCATCCTGTTTTCCACAGTGGCTGCACCAATTTACACTCCCACTGAGAATGGACTAGGGTTCCCTTTTCTCCACATCCCCACCAACACTTGGTATTTCTGTTCTTTTTGATGATAGCCATTCTGACAGCCGTGAGGTGATATCTCATTGTTGTTTTGATTTGCATTTCTCTAATAATTAGCAATGTTGAGCATCTTTTCATGTGCCTGTTAGCCATCTGTATGTCTTCTTTGGAAAAATGTCCATTCAGGTCCTCTGCCCATTTTTTGATTGGGTTGTTGTTGTTGTTTGTTTGTTTGTTTGTTTTGATATTGCATTTTATGATCTGTTTGTATATTTTGGATATTGACCCCTTGTCAGTCACATCATTTGCAAATTCTTTCTCCTATTCAGTAGACTGTCTCTTCATTTTGTCGGTGGTTTATTTTGCTGTGCAAAATGTTTTAAGTTTAATTAGGTCCTATTTGTATATTTTTGCTGTTACTTTTTTGCCTCTGGAAACAGATCCGAAAGGACATTATTGCTATGATTTATGTCAAAGACTATTCTTCCTATGATCTCTTCTGAGAGTTTTATGGTTTCCATTCTTACATTTAGTTCTTTAAACCATTTTGAGTTTATTTTCATATATGGTGTAAAGGAATGTTCTAATCTCATTGTTTTACATATAGCTGTCCAGTTTTTCCCAGCACCAATTGCTAAAGAGATTGTTTTGTTTTTCCCATTGTATATTCTTGCCTACTTTCATAGATTAATTGACCACAGGTGCAAGGGTTTATTTCTGGGCTCTGGGCTACAGATCTATGTGTCTGTTTTTGTGCCAGCGCTACCCTGTTTTGATTACTGTAGCTTTGTAGTATAGTCTGACATATAGGAGAATGGTACTTCCAGCTTTTTTCTTTTTTCTCAAGGCTGTTTTGGCATTTGGGGATCCTTTATGGTTCCACATGAATTTT
Source organism: Vicugna pacos (assembly GCF_048564905.1). NCBI lineage: Eukaryota > Metazoa > Chordata > Mammalia > Artiodactyla > Camelidae > Vicugna > Vicugna pacos. The sequence goes on along the minus strand of NC_132994.1, from coordinate 4,222,942 downwards.
AGGATTATTTGTTCCAGTTCTGTGGAAAATATCATGACTATTTTGATAGGGATCGCATTAAATCTGTAGATTGCTTTGGGTAGTATGGCCATTTTAATGATATCAGTTCTTCCAATCCAAGTTCATTGAATCTCTTTCTATTTTTTGGTATCATTTTCAATTTCCTTTATCAATGTTCTATAGTTTTCAGAATATAGGTCTTTTCATCTCCTTTTAAGTTTATTCCTAGGTATTTTAGTGTTTTTGATGAAATTTTAAATGGGATTGTTTACTTGCTTTCGCTTTCTGCTATTTCATTATTAGTGTATCGAAATATAACAGATCTATGTATGCAAATCTTGTATCCTGCAACCCTGCTGAGTTCATTTATTAGTTCTAATAGTTTTTGGGTGCAGACTTTAGGTTTCTCCATATAAAGTATCATGTTATCTGCAAATAGTGACAGTTTTATATCTTCCCTTTCAATTTGGATCCCTCGTACTTCTTTTTCTTGGGTAGGACTTCCAACACTATGTTAAATATAAGTGGTGACAGAGGACATCCTTGTCTTGTTCCTGACTTTAGCAATTTTTAGCTGTTGAGTGTTATGTTGGCTGTGAGTTTGTCATAAATGTCCTTTATTATGTTGAGAAATGGCTATGCTATACCCAGTTTGATGAGAGTTTTTACCATGAATGGCTGTTGAATTTTGTCAAATGCTCTTTCTTCATCTATTGAGATGATCATGTGATTTTTATCCTTCCATTTTTTAACGTGGTTTATCACATTAATTAATTTGTGAGTGTTGAACTATCCTTGTGACCTTGGAGTAAATCCAACTTGATTGTGGTGTATGATTCTTATTGTTGGATTAAGTTTGGTAATATTTTGTTGAGAAATTTTTTCATCTGTATTTCTCAAAGATATTGGCTTGTTATTTTCTCTCTCTTTTTGTAGTGTCTTTGTCTGGTTTTGGTATCAGGGTAGTTGCGTCCTTATAGAATGAATTTGGAAGTGTTCCCTCCTCTTTAATTTTTTAGAATAGTTTGAGAAGGGTAAGTATTAGATCTTTATATATGTTTTGTATAATTCCCCTGTGAAGCTGGTTCTGGACTTTTGTTTGCTGGGAGTTTTTTAAATTACAAATTCAATTTCACTACTACTAATCAGTCTGTTCAAATTGTCTTTATCTTCTTGACTCAGTCTTGGCAGGCTGTCTATTTCTAGAATTTTGAACATTTCCTCTATGTTGCCCAACTGTTTGGCATATGACTATTCATAGTATTCTCCTATGATTTTTTGTGTCTATGTAGCATCAGTCATTACTTCTCTTTCATTTCTTATATTGTTTATTTGGATTCTCTCCTTTCTTGGTGAGCCTGGCTAGAAGTTTATCAGTTGTCTTTATCTTTTCAAAACCTAGCTGTTGATTTCATTGATCTTTCCTGTGCATTTTTTTCATCTCTATTTCATTTACTTCATCTGATCTTTATGATTTATTTCCTTTTGCTGACTTCTGGCTTTCTTTGTTTTTCTTTTTCTAATACCTTTAGATGGTAGGTTAGGTTGTTTATTTGAGATTTTCTTGTTTCTGAAGAAAGGCCTGTATTGCTGTGAATTCTCTTTTACAACTGCTTTTGCTTCATCCTATCGATTTTGGAAAGTTTTGTTTCTATTTTCATTTGCCTCGAGGTTTTTTCTGATTTCCCCTTTGACATCACCATTGACTCATTGGTGTTTAGTAGCAAGTTGTTTAGTCTCCATATGTTTGTTCTTCACATTTTTTTTCCTGTAGTTGTTTTTAGTTTCATACTGCTGTGGTCAGAAAAAAATGCTTGAAAAATCCCTTTTTTATTATATAATGCCCTTCTTTGTCTTTTGTTGTAGTCTTTGTTTTAAAGTCTATTTTGTCTGATACAGATATTGCTACTCCTACTTTTGTGCTGTTTCCATTTGCATGAAATATCTTTTTCCATCCTCTCACTTTCAGTCTGTGTATGTCTTTAGCCCTGAAGTGAGTCTTTTGTAGGGACATATTGAAGGGACTTGTTTTTTAAATATGTATCTATTGCCATTTTATCACTTGTTTTCCAGTTGTTTTGTAGGACTTTTCTGTTCATTTTTATTTCTTATTGTTTCTCCCATTGTGGTGTGATGATTTTTTTTAATAGTATGCTTGTGTTCCTTTCTTTTCAGCTTTTGTGTATATTTTGTAGGTTTTTGATTTGTGGTTACCATAGGGTTCATATATGTTGACCCATAATTATATCAGCTTGATTTAAACTTATGGTCATTTCAATTCAAACACATTCTAAAAGATCTAGATTTTTATTCCCCTCCCTCACATTCTGTGTTTTTGATGTCAAATTTTACATCTTTGTGTACCCCTTAACTGTTTACTGCAGTTATAGTTGCTTTCACAAATTTTTTTCTTTCAATCTTTTACTGTCTTGAGTGGTTGATGCTATCTTTGCTATATATTTGTCTTTCCTAGTAAGATTTCCCCCTTCCAATAGCTTCTTACTTCTTTTCAACTTAGAGAAGCCCCTTCAATGTTTCTTTGGTAAGTTAAGTATTGGTGAACTCTTTTAGTTTTTGCTTATCTGAGAAGTTCTTTATCTCTCCATCTATTCTAAGTGATAATCTTGCTATACAGAGTTAGCAAAGGTTGCAGATTTTCCCCTTCAGGACTTTGGATATATTATGCTGCTTCCTTCTGGCCTGCAAAGTTTCTGCAGAGAAATCACCTGATAGCCTTATTAGGGATTTGCTTTTATGTAACTCTTTATTTTTTCTTGGTGCTTTAAGAATTCTCTCTTTATCTTTGACTTTTGCCGTTTAAATTATGATATGTTTTGCTGTTGGTCTATTTGGGTTCAGCTTGTTTGCTGATCTCTGTGCTTCCTGTACCTGGATATCTGTTTTCTTCTTCAAGTTTAGGAAGTTTTCAGCCATAGTTTCTTCAAATGCATTTTTGATACTATTCTTTCTTTCTCCTCCTGGAACCTCTATCATGCAAAAGTTGGCATATTTAATGTTGTCCCAGAGATCTCGTGTGTTACTTTTTTTTTTCTTTTTTGTCTTTCTGTCTGCAGTTCTGTGTGGGTGATTTCCGTTATTCTGTCTTCGAGATCACTTATGTGTCATTTATTTTCTTCTGTGTCATTTATTCTGCTGTTCATTCCTTCTAGAGTATTTTTTTTTAATTTCAGCTATTGAATTATCTATTTTCGATTGGGTTTTCTTTATACTTTCTAGTTCCTTGTTAAAAGAATCTGTATTTAAATCAGTTCTCTTCCCTAATTCATTTAGCTTTTTTTTAAAAACCAATAATTAGACTTCTATATCTGGTAAATGTTTAATTTATTTTTTCAGGGTTTTTTTCACTCACTCTTTCTACTCTTTCAGTTGAGAGTAGTTCTTCTGTCTTTTCATTGTACTTAATTTTCTTTGTATGAATTTAGTTGAACATTTACCAACTGTGATCTTGAAGTGGTATTCTTATGTGGGAATGTCCCTATGCAGACTGCATATGCCCAATGCCTTTGATTGGAAAGCTGGATTTGACATGGATGCCAGTCACATCTTTCATCAGGATGTGATAGCCACTAGCATATGGAGGAGGGTGTGGTTGGTGATGAAGGTGCTAGAGCTGGGGCAGGCTGCGAGACGGGACTTCCTCTCTTCTCAGTGGCCCTCACTGCCCTGTCAGTGGCAGGGTCTGCTCTAAGCTGCTGAAGCAGAAGCTTTGAGGGTCAGGCACTAGTTGGCTCTGTTCCCTTTAAGTGTGTATTTTTCCTTCTTCCTGTGCTGGGACATTTGCCCCAAAGGAAAGGAATGCTGAAGTAAACAGGACTGGTGTGCTTACAGAGGAGTGATGTTCTATTGTGTAGGTGTCTGTCCCCATGTTTAGTGTTTTTTGGAGCTGACTCTGAGTTTCCTGAGTGGTAATCAGGCCTGGGCTACCAGTCTCACCCACACTCTGAGAGCCCTCAGTTACTGGGGATGTTGTTCCAGCTCCTGTTCCTATTTATCATTAAATAAATTTCAGTTGCCAGTTGCCAGGAGAAAAAAAAAAAACTATAAAACCATTGCTGCAAAGAATTTTAAGCAAGTGAGCGACAGGGAGGGCTCCAGCATGGAGAGGTACTAAAAATGAAGGTGAGACCAGTTAGGTAGCTACTTCAGTCATCTACATGATGATTTTTATATTTTGGTAATTAATATCCTTGTATATTTTGAAAATGAATACTCTTTCAAAATCAATACATTTAACAATTATGCCTCCAATTTTTGGTCTATTTTTCCAGTATAAATTAGATATTTGAAAATCACTTTCAAGGTTATATAAAAAAGCCTGGGTGTAGTTAAATTCCATTAAGAGTTTCAGTATAATTTGTCCCCTTGCTTACCATTAAGCATGTATTTAAATCAAGAAAGGCTTCAGCCTCGACTGTCAGAAAAGATACTGTAGGCTTGGGCACCAACAACATCCAGGAGGAAGGCAATTGGTGGTTCTAAATATGTAAGTAAAGACTTCAACATGCCTCTGTCTCCTTTCTCTCTCTCTTAGTCTTTCTGAAAGTTTAGACTAGACTTTAAATAAACAACGTATTCAAGGACACAATAACTGTTAAAGCTGCTAGAAAAATCAACATAAAACATGGAGCAGCGTTTCATAAAAACAAGGGAAAATGATTTTAATCTAAAGGTAGAAGTGAATGGCTTTAAAAGTGTGGGGATTTGTGCAACATAAGTAGATTTATGTTATTTTAATAAAATTAGTTCTGTATAGGAATACCTATGCTCTGATTATATTTTTTCTAAAGCGTGACAGTTTGATTGAGATTCTGCAACCAGAAGGTGTCCTGTTAGCTGAGGCAGACAGCCTGCCTCACCCCATCACCCGTTCCCACCCTGGCTCGGGGAGTCAGGAACATCCACGCTCAGCAGCAGTGTCCGTATACCTTTGCTGCAGCAGCAGGGGGCAGCTGAGCCCCTCCAACTGAGGATTCTGTTTCCCTGGCTTGCTTATTTGTCTGAAGTCAATTCACTTGCCTCCATCAGCTCTCACCTCCTGGTTATTGATTTTGACTGACATTTAGTTCAACATGTTATCAATTCTCTTAGTCATCTCAAGAAGAGAGAAGGGAGCAGAGGTGCCCTAACCATTACGCATCACATCAACCCAAGACAGCTTCAGGTCGACTGGTCCACAGACAGCAGCCCACGTACATGGAAGTGTTTTTCTTAGCGCTGCTTCGGCCACAGCGGCAGTCACGGAAAAGTTAGCTCATGCATCAGGAAGTATAATCAAAGACCTAATCCTTTTTTATTGTTGTTCATTTATTTATTTACTTGTCCTGAATTGTTTTTTTAATTTTAAAAAAAAAATTTAATTGAAATATAGTCGTTTTACATTAGCTTCTGGTATACAGCATATTTTTTTCTCTCTACTGCAACCAGGTGCCTCCTCCCAGCCTCGTCATCTTGCCATGAGATAAATAATTAACACTCAGCAAAATACAGAAGGACATGATTTTGAAATGGTTAAATATTACTCAGAAAGTCAGCAAGTATAACCATGCAGGCTATATGAAAAAATTTAAGAGGCAGAGACAAGGTACATTTTGTTTTGTCTTATAAATGCTGATCAGTTCCATAAGGGGATGGTAGATAGAACCACTGCTTTGAAGTGACCCTAAGTCCGGGTGAAATAGATGCCCATCACCTCGATCGCCTGAGGCTAGATTAAGGAGCGGGTTGAACTGTCAATATTGCATAATCCTTTCAGTAGAGTGAGAAAGCATTGCGTTATATGAGTAAAGTAAGTGCGCTTCAGAGCACTTGTTGCATTATTTGAACCATTTCTAGTTTGAACCCTGACTTTCGTCCAATTTCTCCTAAATTCTAGACCAGCATTTCTAATTACCTAATGAGGCAACTTAGAGGTCTGAACCTGTTCCTCTTTCAGTATGACCTGCCTCTCTTCAAGGCAGAATCAACCGTGTTGTTGTGAGATGTTTGAAGGTGGAGGTTATATCGAATTCAGCTTTGTATTTCTAGTATTTTTTTTCCCAAAGTAGAAAGGAGGCAAGCAGATGTCATCAGATACCCAGACTCTGAAATGATTCCATGAAGTACCAGAAGAAATTAATTAGTTTGTAACTTGCACACTTAAGGTTAGTGTAAGATTCACCTCTGAAAGCAAAACCTTGGCATTAAAGGATAAGAAGACAAGCATTAGCCACCAGCTCGGAAGCCTGTATAGGTGAGTTTATAGTCAGGACAGATAAACACTCAGAACAGGTCCCCAGGCAAGGGATAAATTAAGATACTTATTCCATTAACCAGGCATTCATCAAGCACTTCTTATGGGCAAGTCACTATTCGAAGACCGATGAATAAGACATAGTCGCTGAACTCTGGAAATGTCTATTTAAGGGGGAGGCATAGCACCTATCACAATTATAAGTGGATAATTTTCCAAGTCTGTTTCTCTTTTTAGTTTCAAAGCTCTGTGAGGACCAGGATTTTCCTTTCCTAGCAGCCAGCACAGTGCCTGGCGTATATAAGGCATTCCGCAGATCCTTGTGGAATGAATGAGTCACTCTGATACCGGGCGGAGGGGGTCATCCCCTTTCAGTGCCCACCATCCCTCCACCCTCAGCCCCTCATCTCTTCCTGGACCATTGAAAGGCTCCTCCCTCATCACTCAAATCTCTTCCGCAAGCCTTCTTTCACGCTGCCACTAGAGGGACCTTTCTAAGACCAGACTCGATCCTGCTTCAAATTCTTCACGTCATGTAAGAGATTAAAGGATCTCTTGGTCATGGAGAGCCTTTTGAAATTCTGATGAAAGCCGCGGGACGTTTTCCCACTTACCTGCATCTGCTGCGTGAGATTTTGTACCCAGTTTCTAGGTGTTGATGAAGGCCACTTCCTAAGCCTGATAGAGGTCTGGGAACTCTCACGGAAGAGTCCCAAGACGAAATACAATGTGTCTAGTAGGACACAAGCCATCTGTCACTTCTGTGTCATCCTCTGGCACAACCCTCAATCCCATTTTACACAGCAGCCACACCACGCTCTTCTGGACCCGTGCATCTTCCTGACTTGGTGCTCTCATCTCGTAACCCCATCCCTTATCTGCTCGGTGAGCCTTAACCCCCTTCAAAACCAAGCTCGCATTAGCCCCTCTTCCAGGAAGTCTCCTTCAACAGGCCCTAATAAAAAGCATCCCTTATCTCCCCGGGTTACCTCCGGTCCTTCCACATATTTCTGAGGTTGCTCATCTTTATTATAATCATCGTTACTCACATGTCACTCCTAAAAACTCTAGAAATATTGCTACTACTACTAATGATATTGGCTAGTGTTTATTCTGAAAAAAATATAATTGCACAAGGCCCTGTTCTAACCATTTTATACACATAACATAATTTAAATCTCACAAAACTCAATGAGGTAGGTATTATTTTTATCTACATTTTATAGTTGAAATACTGGGGTGCAAAAACCAGGGCACAAAAGTTACATTTTAAGTTTTATCTGAAAACGTGCTTATTAAAATGAGTGGAATCAAAATGCAGTATTAGGTACAGCAGCAGCTCAGGGAGCCACATTCAATACCTTGTAGTGACCCTATAATGAAAAAGAATCTGAAAAGGAAGCTATGTGTGTGCAGGTGTGTCTGAAGCATCATGCTGTGCAACCAGAGAGTGACACAACATTGTAAATCGATTGTGCTACAATAAAAAAATTTAAAAAAATAAAAATAACTTGATATCAATGGGAAAAAAGAAATAGCAGCAAACTACTGAAACAATACCATCATTTACCCTCTCACTGCACTTGGAAATTTACCTTACGTTGTCACTGATGTTAATCATGTTTCATCAAGGCAGGTGTTAGCGTCCATCTTTACCAGTGGGAGAAGAGCATCCCCTGTTAGCCCCTTTACAGACTTCTGTGCAGTCCAAACACAGAACAGATCAGCCTCCAGAAGACGTCTAGGAGGGGCTGGTCTGTGGGTGAAGACAGTGAAGACAGGAGTTTTGGAGTTTCGGCAACTCCTGTTGCTCGGAGAAAGGGTGTTAACTAAGGAAGGTTACTTAGCCTCTCAGACCCCCACAATGAAGAGGACCATGATGTGGTCTCATAGTCTCACCCTGCAGATCACATATTCTCACTCTGAACTTTTTAGATTCACAAACTTGAATGTTAGTGCCTCAAGGAATCATCAGTTTTTAGAATATTTATTCAATTTCAACAAATTCATCAGAAGCCAGTATATAAAAATGACAGTGATACTTTATTAATTCATCAGCCATTCACTGATAAGTCCATTCACTTCTTGTCATATCTGCATGAGAAGTTACTTCATAATGAAAGGATTGCCAGGACACACAGATCAGAGCTGTGGCAGCTGGTGGAACAATTTTCCAACAAACACTAAGTACATATATATGCCACTCACTGCACTGAAGAACACAACAGTGACCAAAAAGAGACAGCATCTATGCTCACAGATGTTAAATACCAGGGTGGCATCATTAGGTCCTGTGTACCTGTCCTTCCATCTGCTTTATAGGGACAACCTTGTCATGTGCTAATAGTGATGGCAAGGAGCCCTCCTGGGAACAGGACAATCAGCTCTCAGTCAGTGTTTGCTCCCTGACTGTCCCTTCTCAGTCAATGCTCTGTTGCTGATAACGAGTCCACTTTAGATTTAAGAAATTCTCTCTTATCAATTAATCTGCTTCAAAGGAAGCAAGACTACACAGTGGAAAAAAAGACAGTCTCTTCAATAAGTGGTGCTGGGAAAACTGGACAGCTAAGTGTAAAAGAATGAAATTATGACATTCTCTAAAACTATATAGAAAAATAAATTCAAAATGAATTAAAGTCCTAAGTGTAAGACTGGAAATCATAAAACTCCTAGAGCAAAACATAAGCGGAATACTCTTCGACATAAATCATAGCAGTATTTTTTTGGATCTGTCTCCTAAAGCAAAGGAAATAAAAGCAAAAATAAATAAATGGAACCTAATTAAACTTAAAAACTTTTGCACAGCAAAGGAAACCATCTACAGAATGAAAAGATAACCTAGTGAATGGGAGAAAATATTTGCAAATGATATGACTGATAAGGAATTAATATCCCCAATACATAAACAACTCATACAACTCAGCATCAAAAAAACCAAAGAACCCAATTTAAAAATGGGCAGAAGACCTGAGTAGACATTTTTTTCCAAAGAGAAAATGCCTTTGGATGGCCAACAGGCACACGAAAAGATGCTCGGCATCACAAATCATCAGGGAAATGCAAATCAAAACCACAATGAGATGTCACCTCACACCCGACAGAACAGCTAACAAATGTTGGCAAGGATGTGAAGAAAAGGGAACATTTGTGTGCTGTTGGTAGGAATGCAAACTGGTGCAGCCATGGTGGAAAGCAGTATGAAGGTTTCTCAAAACACTTGAACTAGACCTACCATATGACCCAGCAGATCCAATCCTGGGTATATATGCAAAAAAAAAAACAAACCCACTAACTCAAATAGATACGTGCACTATAATGTTCATAGAAGATAACGCTATGTTATTTACAATTACCAAGATATGGGAGCAACCTATGTGTCCATCAACAAATGACTGGATAAAGAAGATGTGGTATACATATACAATGGAGTACTACTCAGCCATAAAAAAGAATAAAAGTATGCCATTTGCAGCAACGTGGATGGACTTGGAGGGTATTATACCTGGTAAAATAAGTCAGACAGAGAAAGACAAATACTGTATGACATCACTTGTATGTGGAACCTAGTGAATATAACAAAAAAGGAGCGGACTCACAGAGAACAAATGAGTGGTTATCAGTGGGGAGAGTGAAAGCAGAAGGGGTCCTATAGGAGTAGGAGATTAAGAAGTACCAAGTATTATGTCTGAAATAAGCTACAAAGATATATTTTACAATATAGGGAACATAGCTAATATATTATAATAACTATAAACAGTATAACCTTTAAAAATTGTGACTCATTATATTGTACACCTGTAACATATAATATTGTACAGCAACTGTATTCAGTAAAAAAATATATATATATATTAAAAAAGAGATTTTTTTTTTTAGTTTGTTCTGTCTTTGTAGGGGGGTAATTACGTTTTATTTATTTAGTTGTTTGTTTATTTATTTTTAATGAAGGTACTGGGGATTGAACCCAGGACCTCGTGCATGTTAAGCACATGCTCTACCACTGAGCTATACCCTCACCCCAAGAAATTGTTTCTGGAGCGATGTTTATGTTAACAATCAGATTATACTCAAGTCTTGGACTGATGTCATTCTATCTCTTTTTTGCATATCTCTCTATTCTGTTTCGTGCTTATTTCGAGTTTAGCTTTCAGAGAGCGAGAAGCCTTGCTTCTAGAACTGTGTTTCTGCACATGTTTGCAAATTGACAAATAGATCATTATGTCTATAGCTTACAATACAGAGAGAATAATTCAAAAATGTAGCTTAGAGCCAAATGAGGAGGATTTTGAGGACCAGTATAAGCAATAGGATCTTTATTCTGTATTTGGTGCAAAGTCATGGCGGGTTTTAGAATGGAGTGATGTAATCAGATATGAATTTTTAGAGGGTACAAACTTCAGGACAAAAATTCAGCTATACAAGATAAAAACTTTCTTTTTCTCAAGCTGATCCTAATTCCTATTTCATGCCTCCATCCCTCTGGCATATAGAACTTCATCCCAATTGTTTTAGGATCATCCACTGCCTGTTCCTGGATTTCCTTGCCAGACGTTGAAATTCAGTAACTTGGGTTTTTCTGGTGGTTTTCATCATGCCAGTTTTATTTTATTTTATTTTTTTTTATTGAAGTACAGCCAGTTACAATGTATCAGTTTCTGATGTACAGAACAACGTCCCAGTCATACATATATTGTACCAGTTTTAAATGTCTTCCTGGCTAGGAGGCTGATACATTTCCCCAGCTATGTTTGTGAATGTAAGAACGGAAGGGACTTGGCTGGCTAACCAGACGCCAGAGTTCTCTCCAGCAGGTGCAGAAGCTGCACCATGGAAATGGCCAGTCAGCCGGTATTGGAGCCAGACAGAGGGTTTCAGTCAGGCTCCAGAGTTCAGTTCCACGGGCCGGGACGTGCAGCATTGAGATGGTTCATGAGATGGTTCATCCTTAATGAGTTTCCCACCACAGTGGAATTTTTCCGTGTGCCCACGAAGGGCTCAGAGAAATAGCTAGCAGGAAGTCGGATTTAGAGTGACCTCTCCATCCAGAGTGAGGGACAACGCATGATCTGCTCATGTTAAGAGATTATTTACATCCCTGCAACTTGAATGCTGAATTAAGGCACGTATGAGAAATTTATTTTTAGAAAATCAAAGAAATTTGACATCCTCTAGACCTAACTATGTAGCCTGAAATTCTGACGTGCTGCAAAGTTTAGAGTCCAATAAACTACGACCCAGTGACTATTAAGGAATGTTGTTTAATCAGTGGAAAGTTATAATATGCTACAAACTAGGTCTGAGTTTAATTTCACCAGTTAAAAAGCAGTTTCGGACCAATATGACTCTAGTTATCTGAATAATTAAGTGTAGAATTAAAAGCAGAATTCTAGCATGAGTAAACAAATTCTATGGAGAAACAACAAAGGTAAATGACTGGTTAGCGTTGGGCATGCTTATTACCCAAATACTCACTGTCCCCAGATAGTAAATACCCAAGTTATAATGACGATACTGGAGAACCGAAGGTTGCTTAAAGGAAAAATGTGACCCAATAAAGTAGTGATCTATAAGCCAATCCCCAGTAAAACAGCCTCCTCAGTTCACAGTAACATTTAATCCCCACCGGTTCAATCAAAGCCTTTCACCAGTCAGTCTCTCACTGATTATCACTCATATTGAATCTCCAACTTCACATTTAATTCTGACGCAATTCCATTGCAAACTGGAATTTCAAATTTTGTAGGACTGGATTCCATGAAGTTTCTGTAAATAAAGTAGTAGGAATCACTCGATCTCATACCAGAATTATTGGCAGAATAACATTTTGCTCTATCTTAATTTCTTGTTGGAAAAATCAGCATTCGATTCAGTTTTCAGTGGTTATAAGAATCCATGTATTGTTGAATTACAAACTAAATTATTAAAATAAGCACATCATAAATTATTTTGTTTTACTCTAAGATAACATCTCAATTTAACTTGTTGTATAATATTTGCCATGGAAATGTGGTATGTTGCAAAGGGATTCGCTTTCACTTTCAGTTGCCTTTTCTGGTCCTGTAATGAGTAAATGCTGTACTGAGTAAATGCTGTACTAAATAAAGCAGCTGAAAGTTTACGCAGGAAAAAAGACAGTTCCTCTGTAGCCATTCTGTCTACGGCACAAATATACTTTAAAAAGAAGCAAATAGCATTGGAGGAGAAACTAGGTCAGATGGATGGATTGGGGAAACAGTACCCACTTATCATAAATCCTCATTATACAGTTTTACAACTGACTCCTAGAAATGCAGCTTATTTTGAAATAACGTCACCCACATTTAGCAAGTAGCTAGGTTCTCATGGCATACGTGATGTGCTCCATGGAACATCTATTAGAGTTTCCTTACCTAGTCTTATTTTCTTTGCTCATTTATCTTACTTATTTTAAATTTATGTTGTGCAGTGCTGTAAGCTCTCTGCAAACATATGTGTGCTAGAAATTAAATAAATCAAATCCAATAGGTGTTAAGGACCTTATAAAATGTCTATAGGTTGAATCTGCTGCCAGTGATAGTTTTGACCTTAGGCATAAACAAGATCTGGGGGAAATCTAAACAAAGAATATAGTCTGTAACAATCAGTTTTCAGTTTAAGGCTCTGGAAGGTTTAACCTTGTCTAACGCAGCGGCTCGTGAACTTTTTCGGGCATCTATGGCCGGTGAAATGAGCATTTACAGTTTGACCTTGGACCGGAGTATATTGTACAGTCCTGGGGTCCTTGGCTGGCTAAGTGCAGAAGAACTCAGGATTGGCTAGATGGTTCTCTGGTGCACTCCTGCAATCTAATAATTCTACCAGGAAGTCAGCTCATGGCGATTTCTGAGTACCACTGATGAGGGGAAGTTGACCCTAAAGAGAAGCTCTGGATGGATTTCCTTTACTCAGCTCTTAAGGGGCCCCGGAACATTTTCCTAGTGTTTTCGACTGAATTGCTTTGAGACACTCAAAAGTCATTTTCCAAATTTTTATAATATGGCCAAGTCTATGACTTTTTCCCTTGGACCATTTTCAGTTTAAGTGGATGTGGAAAATAGAGCATTTTGCTAAAAAGTGTCTACATCTAGATGCTTTGACTGAGGTGGATTCTTAACTGCCTGCTTTTAGCTTTCATAGGAAATGTTTGGTTTTGTTTTTTCTGCCATTTTATCACTTTCACAATCCCTCAGGCCCTTGTTTTCCCTTTAGTACTCACACTCTCATTTCTCAGTCTTTCTTCTAGAAGAGGCCTTTGGTTTCTCACTGCAGCACTGAACGTGTTCTCTCATCCACAGATATTGTGTTAAAGTCCTATGACGGCCAAGGGACTAAGGGGAGATACTGAGGTTCAGAAGCAAAACTTCTGACCAGAAATAAAAGCATGCAGAGATGTTAAAACATGTAAACAGTCGATCATAATACCTAACAAAAGGTGTTCCCTGCCACAGAACTGGGCAGGTCAAGTTGTACAGTAGTCAGGGAAGGGGACAGTGTGGCCCCCAGTGGGAGAGGTATCTTGTTGCGGCTTCGTGTAAGAGACGGCACTGGAGCAAGGGCCTGAGAAGTGAGTAGGGAGTGGTGCTGGGTGTGGCAGTCAAGCCCATCACTTACATGTGGCTCAGGGTCTCCTGGAGGTAGGTAGGGCAAGTCGAGGTGGAGCGTCTTAGAAAGACGATGTGGCAGTCAAGCCCATCACTTATATGTACAGCGTAATTAATGTTTCAGTCGTACATGAACATACGTATATTCCTTTTCATATTCTTTTTCATTATAGGTTAATACAAGATACTGAACATAGTTCCCTGTGCTGTACAGAAGAGGCTTGTTTATTTATTTTATATACAGTAGTGTGTATCTGCAAATATAAAATTCCCAATTTATCCGTTCTCACTCCTTCTCCCCTCTGGTGACCATAATTTTGTTTTCTTTGTCTGTGAGTCTCTTTCTGTTTTGTAAATGAGTTCATTTGTGTCTTTTTTATTTTTTTTTATATTTGATTCCACATATGAGTGATATCATACGGTATTTTTCTTTTTCTTTCTGGCCTACTTCACTCTAGAATTAATTTTAATCTTATTTTTCATTTAACTCAATATATCTTAAAATATTAACACTTAACATGTAATCAATGTAAGACTTATTAAGGAGATATTTGAATTCTCTCTTTCATACTAAGTCTTAGAAACCCAGTGTGTATTTTGTGCTCACAGCTCATATCAGTTTCTACTAGCTAACTCTCAAGCGCTGCATAATCGCATGTAGCTGGTGACTCCCATATTGGACAGTGTGGTTATTAACTTGGATTGATTATAGTTAATGGGGACAAGAAATAAAGAAAATAAGTTGAGGAAAACTAGGAAGTAACACTCTTTTTGATCAACATGGGCATGTTGTCTGATTCAGATTGAGAAACATGTGCAACCCACAGACTGACCTGCCCAACTTCTCCTTGTCCTGCTCTGGGAACTATTCTGATTGTTAGCAAGGGATCCATAGCTCCCACCCACAGTGCATTCACTTAGAGGCAAGGTGACTCAACTCTTGGTTCTATAAGGGTACATATGACTTAGGTCCATGCCTTCAGTCTCTTCCCCTGGACATAGTTATTGGTTATGACCAATGAGATTGGAGGAGACATTTTCTGGGATGTATAGGAAAGGTGCTTCCTCTCTCTGTTGAGAAAGCAACCTCTTTCTCTCCTCCCCTCCTCGTTTTATGGATGTGAACAAAGGACTCTTAAGCACCCATCTTGTAACTACTCAGGGAGCAAGCCTGAAGAAAAAATACAGAGAGCTCTTGGTTACATCAGTAAGCCTCAGAGTCCGTCTAACTTTGTATCCCATGGGAGACATTGCTACCCACAACTCATTGTCCTCTTTTTCCTTAGTAATGGATCATGACCACGATATTTGATTCTGGCACACTGCCACACAGAATTAACACTATGTTTCCTGGCCCTCTTTGAAGTGAGGTATGGCCATGTGACTAAATCTGGCCAGTGGGATGCAAGCGGAAGTGTTACATATGACTTCCTGGCGGTCCTGTACTTCATGGCTTGAGCTGTAGCAGCTTTCTTGACCATGCTGTGACCTTGAGGTTGGAGGTTGTCTGCTGAGGACAGTAGAGCAGAATGATCAGAGCTGGAGTTCTTTGTAAGATCCTACAAATCACTCTTAACCACCTAAGCTTCTATATCACTTTTAATCACATTTCTTTTACATGAGAGAGAGGTGAATGTCTATATTTCTTTTCAACCACTGATATTTTGAGTCTTTTATATTATAGACCAGGTAAACCTCTGTTTAATCATGCCCTTCCTCTGATGGTGCATCAGTGACCTACACAGACAAGGTCCACTAAGAGGGAAAGAAAGATAATAAATGAGTAATCAAGCAGAGGAGAGACTTTTCAGCAGAGAGAAGGGCTGCTCTGTACAGGTTGGAAGGTCTCTTGGAGCTGTGGCCTGCAGGATAACCAGGAGCCCAGCACAGAAGGTCTGGTCTCAGCACGCCAGGCTGAGAGAGCAGGCAGAACAGGGGGCCTGATAGAAACAGGAAGAAAGGCAGTGTGTCTGGAACACACTGAGGGAATAGAGACAGGTGTTCTTAGTTTGGGCCAGACCAGAGAGGACCCTCTAGCCTAGAAGAACTATTTGAATTCTTTCC
The DNA here is from genome assembly GCF_048564905.1 of Vicugna pacos. NCBI lineage: Eukaryota > Metazoa > Chordata > Mammalia > Artiodactyla > Camelidae > Vicugna > Vicugna pacos. The sequence goes on along the minus strand of NC_132994.1, from coordinate 4,207,009 downwards.
TAAGGGGACTGAGAAGCCACCAAGTAATTTTGTAAATAGGAGACTGAATGGTCTAGCTTTTCAGTTAACTTTTTATTTTCCTATCATTTATATTTTGAGGGATCACTTTGTGGGTAAGATAGGAACAAGAAAACCATCTGCAGTAGAAAGTGAGGAATGATGGTGGTTTGGACTAAGATGGTGGCAAGAGATGAAGATGGACACGTGTGTTTTTATACAATGAAAGCATCAGGTGAACGGAAGGGCTTTCCAATAGTTAAATAACCTTGTAGCGTTGATTTTTCTTTCTTTCTGATTTAAGTCATTACTGCTCTTTGTCATTACCTAACAGAGAGCAGGTCCTGGAAGGAGCGGGAGAAATACGGAATAAATAATGGTGGATAAAGGTGGATAAAGGCGGATAAAGGTGGCCAGGGGCTGGAATAGGGTGGGAATCACAGTGCTTCTAGGAGAAATTTCAAGCACATAGAGCAAATGGAACAATACTGGGAGCACCCAAAGGGCTGGTGGCCAGGAGGGAAGAAGGGGATAAAGCAGAAAGCAAGGGTGGATATGGGAGAAAGGGCATTTGCTCATGCCAAAGTTGTTTCTAAGCCCTTCTTGCAGAAAATACATTAGCTCATAGGCTGACAGTTCCAGAGAACTGGAGAAAGGGATTTTTGTCACTCACTGATAAATCATAAAACTCTCCTTTTTTTTTTAAATGGCTCATTTAGTGTTACTGATGTTTTATTTATGATATATATCCTTTATGCATTCTCTTCCTTTATAATATATCTCTTTTTAAAAGATAGAACTGCATACTGACAGTTGAGCTCAGAAACTCAACTTTTCATTTAAATAAATTTTATTTTTGAAAACTTATAAAGGTGCTATGTATGCACTGTAAAAATATCTAAGATGTAAAGCTATGTAGAGTTGAAAATATTCATAATTCCATTACCTAGTGGCTAAATTCCCTTTGAATTTTTTGAAGAGTTTTATACATTTGAGATCATACCATTTAGTTTCCTTTATTTCATGTACATTATCAAATAAATAAAGTCCCGTGTTTTAAAAATATTTCATTAAGGTGTTTTTAAGGAAATAGATTTCTCTAAATATTTTTAGTTTGAATATTTAATAAGTATTTTAGTTGCATGACTATGACTTAGTTTCCTCATCCCTTCCCTAGAACTTGAATCTTTCGATTATTTTCAATCTTTCACTATAATAAGTAAGATTGAGATACTATCTTTCTGCACAAACTGTCTTCAAAACTATTTCCTCAGGTTGGAGTCCCACATGAAGATTTCCCAATACCTGCAAACTGGATTTGGTTTCTGCCTAAACTGGGCATCTTTTCATCTGGTCAGTGCTTAAATGACCCATAAAGCCACTTCGATATCTTCCAAGAACCGCCATCTCAAACAGTACTCACTCCATACTACTGAGTCAAATGTGTAGGCTCTGTTAAGCCTCTATGGAATTATCCTTGACTCTGTAATTCTTCCTCCCCTTTTCAGTTTGGCTAATTCTTGTACATTCTGCTTCTGCCCTGGGCCTCAGATCAAGCCTCCCTCTTTATTCTCACTGCTGCGACTCTAGTCAAGACCTGGGTAACAAGTGGATCATAATTCCACAGCAGTCCCCAGTCTCCCTGATCCTTCCTCCTTCCACTCAGGTCAATCCTATAAAGACACTACTTCCAGACTACCCTTCCTCAAATACGTCTCTGAAACCACTTCTCTGCTCAAGAGCCTTCTCAGTGGCTCAGCACCAACCACTTGACTAAATACCAATGCTTCACCCTGATAGTTAAAGACCAAATGGCTCCTGGTAGATTTTCCAGTGTTCTTTCCAGGTCCCCTATCTACATACTGCAGGTTCCAGTCTGTGTGTGGAACATGGCCCGTTACATACATCATGCTTCTGCCAAGCACTGTGATGAATCCAAGACTTCCCCTACTTGCAGTCTATTAGGTTAGTCTCTGACAGTTTCACGGACACCGGGAGGCTACATGAGCCTCCTGGAACCGAGACAAAGGACAGTCTATTGTTCAATGCAAAGTGGGAGACAGATTGTCAGTGTTTTTGGTTTCAGCTCCTCAAGCCCCACTGCACATAGTTCGTCACAAGAAGAGCTAGATGCACTGGTGCTCAAGGTGGGTTGCGTTACAGGAGAGAAGGGGCTTCACTCGAGCTTAGGAAACTTGGATATTTCATACTCAACAGGGAGATTTCTTGTCTGTTACTCCAAAGGGAGAGACTCTTCATTTGCAACAGATTCCAGAAAAGAAATGGCAATCCGTGGTTTGCTCCCAAGCTGTACAGAAATGTGACAGACGTAGGGAGAATTATGCCCAACAGTTCCCAGCTTCCTTCCTCTGCCTAGAATGCCATTTTTCCAAAAGCTTTGTTTTATTAATAATTATCCATCTGCAAAGGCCATTTAAAACAATTTATCTTAAAACTGCTCTCATGTAGCCAGAAATATAGTCTCCCTTTTTTGACTGTCCAGAGCACTGTCTTTATACCTCTTCTGTTTCATTACATTTACATTTTACTGTAGTCCTTTAGCCAACTAGATTTTTGTAGTTGAAAAGATTGATAATTTCTTGTGTTTAGGGGCAATCGTACTTAGCATTGTGTTTCCATTTGTACCTAGAGAAGATAGACAGTGAACAATTAAATTCTATAAAATTCTATGATTCAATAAGAGGACTTTCGTGGCAGATGTTCATCACCAGATTTTCCAACCTCTGTAATTCTGACAGGGAAATATAGAAATAACCACGTATTTGGCAGGAAGCAAGAACTGACAATGAAAAAATGCACACACACACACAGATGTGCACGTGAGGCAGGAAGGATCTTAAAGAGATGTGTGTAAAACAGAGATGTGAGTAATTCAAAATCACAAGTGTAGACTCTGACATAGAGAAAAGTTGCAAAGTAGGTATAAGAAAACCAGCTAGGAGAGGGAAGATGAGCATGGAATTGCATGTTGAAGCAGAAATCTAGCTGAGGAATCCTAAGCTAAGATCCTGCAGCTGAGGACCCTAGGCTGCCTTGAACGCTGAACTGTGGACCATATTTCAGTGATGGTCTTGGTTCTTCACTATTTGGTTCTGTTCATCCCAGTTGGCCTGGGACTCTTCTCTGGGCTGAGAGTCATTTGCTCCTTATTTTTCCTGTAACCACCATTATTTGAGGCAATCTGAATGAGTCACTGCCCCCTTACAATTGCAAGAGCCTCGCATAGAAGCAAATTGGATATAATGTACCAGTGGTGTGATGGTCAGTGTCTAACTACTCTCCAGAGGTAAAAGGTCCTCGTTAGCATTTGTCGATTTCCATGGTGGAAATACTCCTACTAGACTTATTTCAAGCTACCAGCATCACTTTACAAACATGACGTTTGTAACATTATGTCATGTACAATTTGTGCATTTCATTTTGTAGCAGTACAGAAGGAAGAGGTGTCTTCGTGAGCCTATACGAACTGGCCCCAGCACACCACTGAATCAAACATTAAACCTTGGCATACAGCTCTGTTTTGTTTTTTTTTTTTTCCCTAATCTTTCCTTGTAATATTCAGTAACTACTTTCTGAGTGATCGCTTTAAAAAATCTGATATTACTGTTATGTGGATGTTATCCCCCTCACTCTAGTATTTTATGCCTATTAATTTATAGGACAGTTTAACTTCCTTTTGTATTTCAGAAGCTACATGTTACTTTATGTTTATATTTTTCTATAACCATATGCACTCTATGTTTGCCATAGTTTTGGTTAAATTTGAAATCACTTAGTGCCTTTTGAATTGTTGTATTATAAAATCTGCTTGACTTACTTTGAAATTGAGAGTCTTCAAATGAAATGGAAAAACCTATAAGTACTTCTGTCTTAAATTGTCCTACACGATATACATTGATTTGAAGTTATCGTGGTACTTTCCTTTCCGTTGTGTCTCTTTATAAGCAGAATGGACTCTGAACTTACGAAATAGAAAATAATTTAGAATTATTGGAGTGCTTTGGGGTTTTAGGAAACCTTCATTCTTTCAAATTGGAATTCCAATTTGTGAAGTGCTCCAGTGAGTTTAAATTGTTGAATGCAGTAGACTCAAGATTATGGTGTAGAGTTCTGTACCAAAGAAGGAGTAAAAATCCTTCAGCTACTTCTAAGAGGACATGGCTAGATTATTAATTTCTTTTTTTCCCTCAATCTGCAGTTATGAATTTACATGATACATGTGAAGAATAAAAAGAGATCCATGTTGTAATCTTTAATGTTAACTCATATCCTGAAATTCTGATTCCCCCAAGATATGAGTATTATATTAGACTTTCTGAAATTCTTGAAGAGATAGGAATGAAAATAAACTTTGTAGGTTCAAACAAACTCATTTTTATGGAGGGAGACATTCTGATATTACCTCTCATGCCCTATGGATATGGACAATGTGAAAAAAAAGTGTGCCCTTTATCTTCCATATCATTATGATAACAGTTATTATTATGAAAAATTAACTAACACAACAATTTTGTTCCCAATGGAATAAAAATAGATTCACAAAAGCCAGTGTAATAACCCTAGAAAATGTTAAGGTATGTAGACAAAGGAGAGTAACATTTTTTTAATCTTCGTAAATCAAATAACAGTTGAAGCTGGTGGCCATGACAGTTTATGTTTGTCCATGGATTCAGCAATTTCAGAACACTTCCTCCTCCTAATAACCTTAACAAATCATGATGGAAACCAGTGGCTCTTTTTAGGTCCATCCGTTGCAAGAACATGGGACGCCATTCACCGACTTCCTGCACCACTCCCATCATTTGGTACACGTGTCCTACGTGCCGTGCCGTAAGAAACAGAAAAATTAATGCAATAGTTTGTCTTTTCTCCTATGACTTGGGGGAAAACATCAATGTAATTTTTCTTCCCTCCAACCCAATTAAAAACCAACTAATACCATCATAGCTACTGCCACCATCAACAAAAAGTGTAACCAATTAAAAATAATGGGCAAGAAGAAAACCTAGACAGACCAGAACATTAATCTGTGTGTGTACATTAGTTGTACTTGGAGTTTTGTAATTTTTTGTCGCACATAGAATTTCCCTGTCCTAAAACATTTGTCAAATACAAAAGCAGCATTATTTTTATTTTTAAAATTATAGACTGGACTAATATTACTGCCTCACTGGAAGAATTTGACCTTTTAAGTTATATTTCTACCTTAGTGGTTTCTTTTTTTTTTTTTTAAGAGAAAGTGTGCATGGATCTGTGGAAAGGAAAACTGATATTTTTATATGAACTTAAAAGAACCACCACTAATGAAAGGGGAATTAATGTAAATGAAAATGTTCTGAAAAATATCCTTGTTATTCTAAATTCACAATTTGCTTGGGACCTATTTGTTGTGGTAGGAAATAATATGCCCTAAAACTAACTTGACGATTACTTGAGAATTCACTTTGAAAATGTCTGATTTTGAAGTTTTTAATTACATTCTTCATACACAGTGGAGATAAAAGATTGTTCTCTGTATGACAATGATACTTTGGCATTAAGCACAAGGAGACATCCATGCATGATACCCACGTAGACTTGTCGAAGAATTCACATCCTCAGTTGATTGTTTTATTTTTTATTATTACATGAATTCTTTTATTTTATTTTTTTCCCCTAAACTGGGATTAGCCTTCCTTCCTTAGAGGAAAATAGCACGTATAAGAGAAGAAGGGTGGTACATTTACATTCACTTGTGAGGCCATTTTGGAAGTTGAGTTTAATGAAAATTCAAGAACCTTTAATTGTCCTGCACGTATAACCTGCCTCGTCAAAATACTGTTGGCAGAATGCAGAAGAGAAAAGAACATAGCATGAAGCTCTTCTTACAGATGTACAGGCTTTAATTCGCCGATGTGTTGCTTACAAGTGTTGACTGTAACTCTTCTTGGCCACAGGACTGATAGGAAAGTGCATAAACCCTCCACATCTTTCCGGGAAGGAAAACTACTGCGTAATTGAGGCACCAGGTTAGACCAGACCCTGGGACATTTTCAGCACAGCACAGCACAGCACAGCACACGGCACATGAGTGTTAGTACCAGGCAGGGTACACTTTCTTAAAATTTCTGCTTTCGTTTTATCTACCGCTATTCACACTGTTTGCCCCCTGAATAGCGAAATGCTTTCTGAACTCTTAAAGGACTACACTCCTTCTTATCACTTCTTTTACAAGAAGCATATGCTGATCCTATTTCATGAGACTCTATTTAGGTTCTCTATTCGTGTGACTGACAGAAATGAAATGTGTGTGTGCGCCTTATCTTTCAAAGGCAGAACCTACTTATCGTTGAAATTTGGGGATGCAAAGAGACGATGACTTCTGTGTGCTCTGAGAAGCAATTGGCATATTGTGAACTCTCAAATGTTAAATGACAGCCCTATACATGAATCTGGCATCTGATGCATTTTGAATTTTAATTTTCCAGGAAAATATCTTTGTCTAAGATGTCTCTCTATCAGTAGCAAACACATCAAGTCAGAATGGACCAAAAGGACTGCAGTAGTCAAGCAGAGTGAATGAGAAGGGAAATTAGAATTCTAGATTTTAAAATATGCATGGTAAGTGTGTGTATGTGTGCACACGTGTGTGCACATGTGTGCACGCACCTGTGCCAGTAGGTGAGAGGGTGATCACTTAGCCTTGTTGGACGGAGAGTTCTTCTACAGAGAGACTTGGGTAAAGCCTGCTCAGAGGGTAAGTGATGCTGGGTATGCTCCACTCCAATTCAAGTAATTCTTCCAATGCGCCACAGAATTTAAAAAGCAACAAAACAATTGTCAGCTGGCTCTCAACCCTTTACTGATAAAATGAAACTTCTTAGGTTATCTTTGTCCTTGGCCACAACTAGACAAATAGGTCCCATGCTTCTGAGGTTAAGAGTAACGGAGCTAGGGGCAAAGTGGAGCTCAGTGGTAGAGCACATGCTTAGCACGCACAGGGTCCTGGGTTCGATCCCCAATACCTCCATTGATCAAAAAAAAAAAAAGAGTAATAGAGCTAAACACGTTTTATTCATCTCTCATAGAAACAAAGAGTGGCGCTGACTATTGCCCCTCAGACATTTGGAATCAGCAGTGAGGATGGGACACACGCTTCCTTCAGCAGGAGCTCCGTTTCTCCCATCATCACCATTCCTCTTTATTCCCTACCCAGTGCCGAACGAGAATGCAAGAAAAAAAAATTGCTTGGCACAGAGTAAAAGTTCGATCACTCTTTTTAATAAAGATTTTGATAAATAACTAAACAGAATACATTTAAATCTCCAGTTTATTGTATTAATCTTGAACTTCTGTGTCTTCCAATCTGCCCCTTGGACCTAGACCAGACTGTAACTGAGTTTCCGTCTGTAGAAGTAAGAAAAAGCCAGAGCCAGTGCTCGTCCATGTCTGAGCTTATGTGTGTGTATGTGTACATTTATTTCAACCCAGTTGTGCTATTATTACCAATTTCTTGGACCTCTAATCCCGTGTATGCTCAGTGCAAGATTTTTTTAAGAAGATATTCAGCTGAATTGATGTTTCAATATCCAGGTTCAACCCTGAGAGAACAATAATTAGAATGATAATTAGGATGGTAAAATGATAACATTTGAAATGTGTTTTTTTTTCTTTCTGATTTTCCTTCATTCTTTTCTGAAATTATAAAAAAGGAATCAAAAGCAGTATGTACTTCTTTGTCGCTTTTCTGTCGCTTTGTATTTTGCAGTGGTGGGGGATTGAGGGAGTACGATGGAAAGAGAATTATAACACTTGTGTTTTGCTTAAAATTTTTTTCTAGGTAATTGTTTAAGTAACAACTTTAGAACAACAACCAAAAATTAAGATATTTACCTATAATGTTAAGTCTGAAGCCTTAAGGGCCAAAGACAAGATTTTTACCTGATACAAGACTTAGGGTGGTGACAGCTGCCGACATGTATTGTGAGGCTGCCCAGTGATTTTACAAGAGGACATCTGTGTAATGATGGTTTCTGGTAGGACTAGTGGACTGTACCTGTGTTAGTTCAGATCTTTACTGAATGATGTTTTTATCATCAAAGTGAAATTATACGGCTTATGTCATATTCAAGTAATTTCAAGCAGTAATGGACCATCAACAATAATCTCACGTAGGACTGTCCATATTGTGACTTCTCATCCCCTTTGAAGTTGTGGCCCGGTGAGTTTCTGTTTCCTGGAGCTTAGCTAATTTCAAAGCAGGATGGAAATCAGTTACCTCAGTTGCAGCGCAAATCGAAGAAGGGTGTTGTCTAAGGCAGATCGTCTACGTATGGGGACTTTCAAAAGCCCGCCTTTCCATGAAACTCCCACCACTTTTGACAGAGCGGGCTCTCTAGAGGAGGCTGGAGGCACAGACGATGTGAAAGGGGAAACGCTGCGAGAGATACAGACTGAGCCAGCGCTGGCTGGTCACCAGGCTCCGCTGGACCAGAGAGTCCTGACATCAGCAAAAAGTCGGGAGTACCTGGCTGCTGTCAAGTCCCTTTAATGTGGGATCAGTCAGAAAGTAAATTATTCTATAGCTTGTCCAAGTGATGACTAAACTGCCGGTTAACTAAAAGAACTCAAACTGATTCTTTTCACCAGCTATGTTGAGATACGATTTCTTTTGCAAGACTCCCCCCTTTCTCAAGTGTCTATTCTCAGAAAGCTGTTCTGTGACTGGTATTGCCTTGTTCTGGGTGTGCTGGAGCAGGGACCGAGGGCCAGATTCAGGGGATTATCATTTCAATAAAACTACAAAGTTGTTTTCTTGTTTTCTTGCTTTTTACCCCCATAGAAAAAGAAATACTCTCCATGAAATGCCTTCTGCTCTGGGAATTACTGTCCACGAAATATGTTAAGGCCATTTTCACTTATGTCTCCCTCCTGGAGTCTCCTTTTTCTAGGTTATGATTCATGACTTTTTGCAACAGATACAGTTTTGGGTGCCATTGTGTGTCTCAGACCATAATATTAAAAGCAAGAAACATAAAGCTCATTCAAAAATATCTGAGTGTCTGGGATGAATCATTTTTTTAAAATTTTTACAATTACAACAGACAAATTTGTTTGGAATGGACACATTTGGATAAGCCATTTGTCTCCATTTGCCTTTATTGGACTGCACAAATAACTGAAATGTAATTATAAATGCTTCTTTATAGGTAATAAAATTAAGCCTATGCAGTAAAATAAAAATAATATCACAAATGCTCTTTGGTATTTTGGTAAGTTTTTGGATTTAGTGGAATAGGAGGTACTTCTGTGTTCTTCCTTCAGAGTCGCTCTGGGAAATGATGTCTATTTAAATTAACATCATTTCTTCTGGAGAACTGGGTGCGCCCTACAAACACTTAGAAATGAAAGCAAAACGACAGTTCCACAATTTGGAGATAATATTTGAACGTCAGAAACTGTCCAGTTTATCAGTAACTTCCTTTTCTCTTGTGAAATCAGAAATGAGCCTTGAAAGGTTCATTCCTGACCCCCAGAGGGTCAATTTTTGCGAACTCTTCACCTAAAAATTATTATCGGTTCAACTATGTTTTGATGTTTTGCATTTACACCAGCGCTTTTCATGCTTACAATTCTTTCTGCTGTTTGTCCACAATGGTGCTGTTTCATAAAGGTTTTGCATCAGCAGTGAGCGATTTCAGGATTTGCTATTGACTCAGCACAAGAAAAGGCATAAACATCTTTGATTATTGCTTCGTAAGGAATGTCATGGAATTATTAATGGGACTACAACCAGAGTTAACACATATTAATATTCATATTCGTTTCTGTGGAAAAGAATTCTGTCTGGTGAAAATGCCATTAAGTTCAATATGATTCTCCTTAGGGAATTCCTCTGAGTTATAAATAGGCATATCTATTATAATTTAGGCCGATTTCTGCAAAAGTGAGTCAGCAGTTGACCTTAGACTGATCATCAGTAACAGCCTAGTCTCTTTATAAAATACATACCGCATATTGAATCTTATTTACTAGTAGCACAAAATAATCTTATTTTAGCACAGAGAGATCCTCTGAAGAATATAATCGTATTAACGTTGTATATTTAACAATGCTACTGAGTTTAGGAAATGCCTTCATATATTTCATTGCAACAAGTATTACCACACCCTTGAAGTGAAATATTGCTAGCCTCCAAATATTAAGAATCTTACTTGAGATGATACAGTTATTCGTGGGGGATCAAAGACTGAAACCCATGACTTGCTGCTCCAAGTTAAATGTTTTTTCCAGTCCACCTTGCTGCAAACGCTTCTGGGACAACTGTGAGGGAATGTGTTTTCATCTCAGTCTAGAGAAGAGGATTTAAAACTAGGTTGCAGGGAGCGAGTGAAGGGCCACTTGGCGGGGCAGGTCCTGGTGATCTAACAATTTTATCTTTAATCTTAGCTCCAGGACTTCTGGCATATAAGTACTCTCTCATCCACAGTAGAAAATGGTAAAAAGGTTCTAAAACTTGGGAGTCTTTCAATGATTTGTTTTTCTTATTTCAAAGAAGACCAGGCAAGGTTATCCTTTTCTTTGTGTGTGTGGTGCTTATCTCTTCTTAGAAGATCTTGCTTATATTTTGAAAGACTTATCTATGTTCCTTTCATAGGTTTTTATTCATTAGAGAGGAATTTTCAAGGGCCTATTATGTTCTACACTAAAGTTGGTAAGAATGATACCAGATGAACATGACCAACACATCCCCAACCCCCAGAGACCTTTTATCTACACATATTTGTCTTCGCTTTTCACTGCTGACTGCAGCATTCTGCTACAAATTTAGTTAGTTTTGGGAGGAAACATATACTTGGCTAAGTTATTATTTTCCTAGAACTTCTATGGGGCCATTGATGTTAATGATCACTCGTCTTCTTGTGTTTCGATGTCATGAGTCCAAAAAAACCACCAAGTTAAGTTACCTTACACTAGATGTCTCTTTGCTTTTAAAGCAAGACTTGAATTTACTCTTCGAGATTCTCGTGGGAAGAACTCTCTGCTAGTTTTCCCAGACTGCCCACTCCTACCTTCTGTTGTCCATCCCACCGCCCGTGTCCCTCTGCAGACCTGTCCTGTCTTCCTCTGACTCAGCAATCCCACTTCTGCCCCCTCCGTCTTCTTCTCCGAGAGCAGTGCTGTGAGGCAGCCTGATGGCGAGATTGCAGGCACTTGCGAGAAAAAAAAATACCTGAAACAAAAACAGTGCTCTGTGATTTTATGAGCCTTGTTTGCACTCATTGTCTTGGTAAGGAGAATTTTGTGAAGGACTCTATTCTTGGAGGCTGATGTACTTTGGTGTCTGTACTTTCTCTCAAGCCTCTCTTCTCAGCTCAATGTCATACAAAATCGGGAGAGAGAAAGACAGAGAGGAAGAGAGGCAGAGAGAGCGAGGTGGGGACATCAAGATGTTGGTTCACCTTTCCTGACACTGCGAGGCCACATTTAAGAGCCCCGGCAGAGCAAGCATCCTGCAGGAGGAAGAACACTGTTTGTAGATGGGGACACCTGGGCTCTGCCTCGGACCAGCTGTGTGATGTTTGCAAAGCCACTTAACCCTCCGGATCTTAGTTTCCCACCTAGAGAGTCAGATGAGAACCTTCTAGATAATAACCTATTTCAAGTAAGTCAGAGGATTACTCTGTGAAGTGAGGGAATAGAAGAGCCGTGTGAGCTGTGAAATACAGCACCGATCAAGATGACTTTATTTCCGGACCTGAACCAGGGGACCCCCAGGTCCAGTCTGAAAGGACAAAGAAAGGAGCTGAGGCTGTGGCTTGTTTTCCCTTGGCCTGAGCTGCTTGTTTTGATCTGTCTTCTCCATCCGCTGTATTCATTTCGTTTTCACGTTTTCTTCTTCCCATCCTTCTTCTTACCTGTCTCTGTAAATCTTCAAACTAGTGAGTTCCGTGTTGGATTTTCTCTTCTTTCTCCATTTACCTCAGGAGTTGCTATAAATATCTAAAATAAAATAAATGTGGATTCATTTTTAATTCTTTTGAATGAAAGTCATATGACATCTGGTGAAGGAATGGAAAGGAAGCTGGCTCAAAACCAAAGAGCAGCGGGACTTAGCGTCTCCAAACAGGCTGGCGCTGAGGGTGTGTGGGGTCGTCCGTAACGGGGCTTGCACAGCACTTCGGAAGGCGCTCTGCCCCCACGGGGGACCCATGCATGGCGGCAATGGTGATGCTGGCGGGGCTGTACCATTGCTGAGGAGGCCTTTATCTGTGGGCCTGCATGCCCTCACTACATCCTCTTCAGGTTTTCCAGAAGGAAGCCCAGCAGAACTTCTCAGTAACCCTCTGGTTCCTTCTGGATAAGGGCATAGTTTGGCCGCTTAAGGCTAAGAGGTAAATTCATGTTGACTCCCATTCTCTGTTGCCCAGATGGTGTCTGAGTGTGTGACACTGGGCCCGATGGGAGGTGAGTTAGCAGCTTCTAGGTCTGGTTCCGCTGTGTATGAGTCACGTGGTGGTGATCAGCGCTCTCACCTCTAGTTAGGTTAGCCTCTTACCTGCGCTAGAAGGATTGATGCTCAAAAATAGACTTTGTTATTCTTAGAGACTGTAAGGCGTGATGTTTAAGAGCGGAGCTTCCGGGGCGGCGCTGCCTGGGGTGAGACCAACTCCATGCTTACTGGCTGCGTGGCCTCGGGCGCGTAGCTCCTCTGGATTCACTACGGCGAATTCTAATAACAGTACATAATAATAATCAAGTGATAATAATCGTACTAACAAGATGTTGAGACTCTGACGTGCTGTTACACGTGAAGTGTTGAGAGTAGGGCCTGGCACATAGCACACACCCAATACATGTTAGCGGTCAATTTTTCTTTTATCTTGTGGACCAGTGGCTGGATTTCATTGCCAGAGGTGGGTGTTTGTTTATAGAGGAAGTTCGTGTAGCAGTGGACCCAGAGAGAGAGAGAGAGACCCCCAAACGTCCTAGGAACTGAGGGACCAGCCACCCCACTTACACCTGCTTTTCACTGGATCTTTGGAAACATCAGACTTGAACTTTTTTTTGGTTTTCAGGGCTTTACTGATGGACATATTTCAGAGTGGTACAAATGGCAGACACTTTTCTCCAAAACTTAAGAGATAGTCTGGGTCTTCACAGAGCTTGAGGCAGTGGAAAGCCTGGATTCCACCCATCATTCTTCACCCCCATTCTTCTTCCCACACCTTCTCGCCTCCTGTCAGGGAGGTCAGGTGTTCATTTATTGGTTTTATATTGGGAGAAACCAATTCACAAAGAGGTTTTATATACACAGGGCCAGACAGGGCCAGACTGGACCACAGAACTGAATCCTAGCTGCTCTCACAGCCCATCTCTCAGTCCCTGGTCTCGACTATCTTTCTAAACACCAATTTAGATAAACTCCCTTTTCTTTATGCTTTACCGAGTTATAAATATGTTACAAGGTCTTATTTATCTTTTGAAATTTAAAGTTTAGGGAACAACTATTGATTTCAAAGGAGTAATGAATATTCTGCTGATCTAAGTTGTATACCAGCCAGAGAATCACAAATTACTTCTGAACAGAAGTTCCCCTTCCTCCTACGATGTGTATAAGGTAATGCATCAGTATGTAAACTCATAAACTTGTGCGTAACAGACATCTCCTCCCTTGTTAGTCTCGTGGGAATTAAAGTCTCAACTAAAGTTCCATGTAGAAACGGATCTGACATGTCGGTCTTCATAAAATGTCCAACAGGTCAACTTTATTGAGTGTGTGTGTTAGGGCAGCCGTAACAACACACCACAGGCTGGCTGGCTTAAACAACAGACATTTATTTATCGCAGGTCTGGAGGCTGGAAGCCTGAGATCAAGGTGTAAGCAGATTTGGTCTCTCCTGAGATCTTTCTCTTTGGCCAGTAAACAGCCTGCTCCTTACTGTGTCCTGACACGGCTTTTCCTCTGTGCCTGCAGCCCCGTATCCCTTCTCCTCATAAGGACGCTCGTCCTGTTTTAACTTAGTCAGCTCTTTAAAGGCTTTGTCTCCAAATCAGGTTGCACTCTGAGATACTGGAGTTTGAGACTTCAACATACGAATTTGGGGTGGACAAGATTCAGTCCCTCACATTAACATGATGAACGATGAGCAAATAAGGTCTCTGATGTTTGTCTGTTTTTATTTAAAAAGAGGCTTCAAAAAAATAAAAAAATAAAAAGAGACTTCAGATTTATTGTAGTGATCATTTTGCAATATATATAGAAATAAAATCATTATGTCATATACCTGAAACTAATATGTTATATGTCAATAATACATCAATTAAAAAAACAAATTAATGCATAGTTCAATTACTTCATTAAAGTAAGAGTGTTTACAGAAGGAAGACATTACTGTTTTATATTTAGCTGCATAGATCCCTGGAAGGAAAAAAAAAATCACGTGCATAAAAGTAAGAGAGTTCCTCTAATGATCAGTTAAAATACACTGTGAAGGACTTGTGTGTTTATTTATTTACTTCTTGCCCAGCCTTATGTGCCGATTTCTGTAATAAGTCCCTCACAGTACGTGCCTTGTGGTCCCTCTTACAGGCACAGGAGGCGGTGGTGCTGGTCAGCCTCCTACCTTCAGGCTCGCCTCACCCCCCACCCCAAACCCAGTCTCTCATCTGGTCCCTCTCTAGACCAACACTGTTCATGGACAATTCTCTAGATATAATAAAATCTAAACAGTTTTTTTTTGGCATGTAAAAAGAATTCTTCATGATCTGCCCACCAGTCATGGGGAATTCTTTGCCATGAGCGAAATTCTTCATACGTATTTGCCTTGGCATAAGCTATCCCTTCTGCCTTTTCCTCTTAAAAAGAGAGAGAGAGAGAGTGAGAAATCCTTGGTTTATCACAGAGAGTTTCATCTGATGAAAAGCAGCGTGGCAGTGTGGAAGAGGCACGAACTCTAGGGTCGGGCGGACTTGAATTTGGACGCGTTACTGCAGGCGGGCACTTCACCTCCCAGAGCTCTGGTATGTCAGCTGCAACGGAAACATTGCTCCTGCCCTGCTGGGTTGTTGTGAGAGCTGGAAAGAGTCACACTTTGCGCTCTACCAATAATACCTGGACATGCTTATGTGTGTGTCTAATAGCCCTTACTGTTGTATTGCTAATATTAATACTACATGCCCTGGGGTTCCTTGAGTTTAAGACAGGTGGTAAAAGGTAAAAATTCTGCTAGTAGATTTCGGTCTGAATTGAACTTAATATTCCCTGTTTTCCTATTCAGTAGTGCTAATATTCAAATAGATTATTTGCCATTTTCTCAAATCAAAAATACTTTAGCATTCTTAAAAATGCATGTATTTTACAGGTGGTAATTGTTTAGGCTGCTGTGTATATGTCTATTGTATTGAGTAACTGGATTTAGGTTTGGTCTAAATTTTGAAAGCACTACGTTTTATATTTTTAAACTACTGAGGTATGACTGACATACAAAAACTGTATACATTTAATATATACAACTTGATGAGTTTTGAGATAAGTATAAACCTCTAAAACCATCACCATAACCCATGCCATAAAAATACCCGTCACCTCCAAAAGTTCCTCCCAGCATCTTTGTTTATTCTTTTTGTGTGTATGGTAAGAGCACTTAACAGAAGACCTTCCTTCTTATGTTCATTATTCTAAGGATTTTTTTTAAACACTGTTGGATTTTTCATTACCCACTTACACACTTAAATGAAAAACTCTACTCCACTACTGACTCTTTTCGGGACTTCAGAATAAGAAAATGTACACAAATATATGTATCCGTGAGCGTGTTATTTTATAGGAAAGGAATAGCTGTGGTATATCAGATGCTCACTTTAAAGCTCCACTGATTTTTTTACAAATTTACATTTCCACTCACTTGTTCTAAACATAGGACTCCTGGGCCCCTTCTGTCGTCTAATTGAAAATTTGTCGTTGAGGCACATGAAGAGTTTGGAGTCGGGTGTAAATTAAAGCCTCGTATTACAGTAGCACACAGTGTAGGTGTTCTATTGATAGGTGGATAATGTCAACCAAAGGTAAGAGGCTATGCTCTTAGTTTAAAGGCTGAGAGGAAATAAAAGCATCTGAAATAAAGGATTCATAATGTACTTTGGAAAAAATTAATCTCCTGTGCGTGGAGGCTTTCCTCCCTTTGTTCAAATCCACCCACCCCATCTTCCCTTACGTAATTCAGAACCTGCCTCCTGTGATTCCCTAACATCCTTACTCTTCCCTCATCGTTGCTTTGCCTTTTCATGCTCTTTTATTCTTTTCTTTGGTTATGAATAATTATAAAATTGACAGATAAGATGATATTTTCTACTTCTGTGTTTCCGAACTTCTTAGCAGGGCTATATACTCTAAGTATTCAGTTTAATTCCTTACCATCTCATGCACTAAATCATTCATTATTGTTCTTTTTGATCAGTCTTTCCCAGCAGAATACAACCTCTGTGAAAGCTGTATCCATAGCTGTATTCTGGAATCTAGAGTGGTGCCTGGAAAAAACTAGGCACTTCAGCTCCTGCAGGGAACTAAGTACAGAGCAGGGTGTTCATAAGAGAAGGGTGAGTCTGACAAAGCCCGGACTCTCCTGATTGTATTTCCTAGTGTAGAAGAGGGGAGTGAACACACACACATACATACTTGCACACACAGTGTGGTCCCTTCAGATAAGCAGTATAAAGGAAGAGCACTGTGAAAGAATAGGAGTGGGATACTGGGATGCTGTTTAGATAAAGTGATGAGGAAGGACTCTGGGTTCTGGGAAGAAGTGACTTTTCCTGAATGAAGTGAGCATCTGAGGACTGAGGAGATTAAGTCATTCTGACAAAGGCAGCAGCAACCGCAAAGCCTCTGAAGCAGAAATGATTTTGCATGTTGAAGAGAAAAGAAGCAAAATTAGGGAACACAGCCGGGAGTTGTAAGAGACAAGTCGGGGGTGATGAACAGGGGATGAGACCGCACAGGGCCTTTGTGTCATCGGAAGGAGTCTGGACTTTATATAGAGAGTACTGTAAATCCGCCAAGTGAATAAATGAATAAATGAGTGAGTCAGTGGTTCACAAATATGGTGGGATCTAAGCACACTTACTTAGGAGCAATTAACTGATTAATTGCCAAAATATCATTTTACATGCATTAATCACACCATCTATCAAAATACAAAAGAAGTCTGATCATTTAATATGAATCTAGCTTAAGGGCTGGGCTCATTGGAGCAAATGATGAGAACCCTGGAGCAACTGAATTTGTAACTCAATACGGATCCGTTATTCATGCTGCCAAAGCAGCAAGAGTTCCAGTGGAAGAGAAGCAGAAATGCACCGACAGTGATGGGTGTGCCAGTAAGTATCTTTGGAGTGGAGAGACTTCCACACCGAAAACTTTATTTCCTTGCTTTCTCATCACTCAGCACATCTCTGCACATGCTTCCTTAGGTGCTACATTATTGTTCCAGAGGAAACGCTTTCCCAGTAGACCAGTTGCCGGCCAAGTATTTTAGCTGACAGGGAGTATATACAAGAGTTAAGCACACAGGCTCTGGAATCAGGCGTTAAGTCAGCTATGTGATCTTGGGCAAAGTTAAATCGCCATTGTCACCTTTTCTGCATTGGTAAAATGGGAGTAGGAAGAATCATCTTCACAATATTATTGCGAGGATTAAATGAGATAATTCATTTTAAGCCCTTCATTGAGTTCCTGGTGTGAGATCATTGTTCTAGAAAGATTAACTTTTCTTATGATAACCAGGAAAAGATAAATTTTTTTCCTGACATTCAGCCTTACCAAGTCAATTTCTCCAAGTTTCTAAAAGTTAAATTTGAATGAGCTTTCTTTTCTCCATGGGCTTGGCTGCAAAAGGAGGGTAACAATAATAATACTTCTTGTGCAAGGTTTTTATATGAAGTAAAAATGGTCATTTACATAACTGTCCTTTGAAATCTTTATGACTCTATTCAAATGTTGGCTCTTTTGTCATTAAAGGTTTGGAGCCTTTCAATGTTGATCAAAAGACAGTTTCTTAAGATGAAAAGGGATATAATCAGTCACTTGTGGCTTTTTTTTAATTGAAGTATCATAGACTTAACAATATTATACTCATTTCAGTATGTACAACATATTGATACAATGTTTCCATACTTTACAAACTGAATACCACAGTAAGTCGAGCTCCCTGTGTCATTATTGAGATTATTGCCATTTTGCTGACAATATTCCCTATGCTGCACATTACATCCCTGTGATTTATTCTTTTAACTGGAAGTTTGTACCTGTTAATTTCCCTCACCTATTTCACTCATTGACCCCACTCTCCTCACCTCTGGCCACCAACTTTTGTTCTCTGTATCTGTGAGTCTGTTTCTATTTTGTTTGTTCATTTGTTCTGTTTTGTAGATTCCACATCTAAGTGGTATCATAAAGTATTCGTCTTTCTCTGTCTGACTTCTAACACTTACTGTAAGTCCAAACATGTCACAATTGGCAAGATTTCATTCTTTTTGTGGATGAGGAATAATCTATTGTATGTAAATTACTGTATCTTGATTATCCAATCATCTGCCAATGGATGCTAGGTTGTTTCCATATCTTGGCTATTGGAAATAACACTGCAATGAACATAGAGATGCATATATCTTTTTGAACTAGTGTTTTTATTTTCTTTGGAAAAAATTTTCAGAAGTGGAATCGCTGGATTGTATATGATTCTAGTTTTAATTTTTTGAGGAAACTTCATACTGTTTTCCATAGTACCTGTCCCAGTTTGCATTCCCACCAACGGTACACAAGGGTTCCCTTTTCTCCACATCCTCGCCAGCACTTGATTTGTTGACTTTTTGATGACAGCCATTCTAACAGGTATGAGGTGATATCTCATTGTGGTTTTGTTTTGCATTTCCCTGATAATTAACGATGTTGAGCATCTTTTCAGGTGCCTGTTGGCCATAATTCTTTGGCAAAATGTCTCTTCAAATGCTCTGCCCAATTTTTAATTGAGTTGTTTGTGTTTTGATGTTGAGTTGTTTGAGTTCTTTGTATATTTAGAATATTAACCTCTTATTGATATATTGTTTGCAAATATCTTCTCTCATTTACAAGGCAGCCTTTTTGATTCAGTTTTATTACTAGTAACTGGTTTGCTCATATTTCTTACTTTTTCCTGATTCAGTCTTGAGACTGTATATTTCTAGGAATTTATTTATTTGTTTTAGGTTGTTTATTTTATTGACATATAATTGTTCATAGTAATCTCTTAAGATCCTTTGTATTTCTGTGATGTCAATTGTAACCTTGTCTTTCATATCTGATTTTATGTGGGGCTTTTTTTCTTTTTTTCATGAGTCAGGCTAAAGGTTTATTGATTTTGTTTATCTTCTCAAAGAACCAGATTTTGGTTTTATTGATCTTCTCTATTGTTATTTTATCTCTATTTCATTCATTTCCATTTGATGTTTATTATTTCTTTTCTTCTAGTAACTTTGAGTTTTGCTTGTTCCGGTTCCATGAGGTGTAAAGCTGGGTTGTTTATTTGAGATTTTTCTTGTGTCCTGAGGTAAACTTGTATCACTAGAAACTTCCCTCTTAACTGTCTTGCTGCATCCTGTACATTTTTGATCATTGTGTTTCCATTTTCATTTGTCTCCAGGTGTTTTTTGATTTTCACTTTGATTTCCTCAGTGACCCCTTGGTTATTTAGCAACATATTGTTTAGCCTCCAAGTGTTTGTGTTCTTTGCACTTTTTTTATAAGATGATTCCTAGTCTCATGGCATTGTGGTCAGAAAAGATGCTTGATATGATTTTAGTCTTCTTAAATGTGCTGAGTCCTGTTTTGTGGCCTCACATGTAATCTGTCCTGGAGAATGTTCTGTGTGCACTTAAAAAGAATGTGTGCTCTGCTGCTTTTAGATGGAATGTCTATATCTATATACAAACACACACACATTAAGTTTATTTAGTGTAATGTGTCCCTTAAGGCCAGGATTTTCTTGTTGATTTTCTGTTTCAATGATCTGTCCGTTGATGAAAGTGAGGTGTTCAAGTTCTCTACTGTTATTGTATTAATGCCGGCTTCTCCCTTTATGTGTGTTAAACTTTGCTTTATGCATTTAGTTGTTCCTATATTGGGTGCATATGTATTTACAATCGTTATATCTTCTTATTGGATTGATCCCTTTATCACTATGGAATGTTCTTCTTTGTTTTTTATTACAGTCTTTGTTTAAGGTCTGTTTTGTCTGCTATAAGTATTGCTACCTCACCTTTCTTTCTGTTTCCATTTACATGGAGTAGATTTTTCTATCCCCTCGCTTTCAGTCCGTGTGTCTCTCTAGATCTGAAGTGAGTGGCTTGTAAGCAACATATAGGTGAGTCTTGCTTTTGTATTCATTCAGCCACTCCTTGTCTTTGGATTAGAGCATTTGCTCCAGTTACATTACTTATTGGTGGGTATGTACTTACTGACCTTCACTCATTTTTTATGGTTGCTATTGTGGTTTTCTTTGTTGATGTGGTTCCTTTCTTCTTGTTTTGTTCTTTCCTCTTGTGATTTGATGACCATCTCTAGTGTTCGTGTTTTACATCTTTTTGTTTTGTGACTCTCTTTACTACTTGCTGTGGATATAGATGATTTTAGTACATTTGTCTTTTAAGCTTCCTACTAGCTTTATGTGATTGATCTCCTACCCTTACTGTACATTTGCCTTTAACAATGAGTTCTCCTTTGATAATTTTTATATTTCAAGTTGTTACTATTTATTTTATGCTTAGGGAGAGTCCTTTAACATTTTTGGTAATGCTAGTTTAGTGGTGTTGAATTCTTTTAGCTTCTGCTTGTCTGTAAGACTCTTTAGCTCACCTTCAAATCCAACTGATAGCCTTGCCAGGTAGAGCATTCTTGGTTGTAAGGTTTTCTCTTTCATCACTTTAAAATTACTGTGCCACTCCCTTCTATCCTGCAAAGTTTCTGCTGAAAAATCAGCTAATAGCCTTATGGGAGTTCCCATCTATGTAACTAACTCCTTTACTCTTGCTGCATTTAAGATTCTTTTTTATCTCTAATTTTTTTCATTTTTAATTATAATTATAAAGTCATAATTATTTATAATGTTTCTTAATGTGGACCTGTCTGTGTTTATGTTGTTTGGGCCTTTCTGTTCTTCCTGGACCTGGTGTTTGTTTCTTCTCCCAGCAGCACACTCCCCCGTGTGGGCTGCGGGGGCCCTTATGTTGTGGCGGGGCTGACTGCTGTGGGTACACTAGTAGGCAGGTTTGGCCCCTCCCCAGCCCAGTTGGCTGCCAGCCCACTGGTAGATGGGGCTGGATCCCAGGACAGCTGGTGACAGGTCTGGAGACCCAGGGCTGGTGCTGGCCTGCTGGTGGGAGGAATAATAGGCTAGTGGGAGGACTCCAAAATGGTGCTTTCCAGAACCAGTGTCCTTATGATGAACGGGCTCCCAGAAATGACTGCCACCAGCATCTTTGTCCCCAGGAGGGGTCCCAGTTGCTTCCTGCCTCTCCAGAAGGCTCTCCAAGATCAGCAAATGGGTATGACCCAGGCTTTCTTTTCACATTACTGCCTCTGAAGTGGGACTTGGAGCATGTGAGATTTTGCATGCTCCCTTTAAAAACCAGTCTCTGTTTCCTATGGCCCTCTGGCTCTCCCATACACAAGTCCCACTGGCCTTCACAGCCTGAAATTCTAGGGGCTTATCTTCCTGGCTTGGGACCTCTGGGTTGGGAACCAGTGTAAGCCTTGGACCCCCCTCACTTCTTAGGGTCCTGCAGTTGGGATTATCCTCCCATTTGTGGGTAACTTACCAAGGGTGTGAGTCTTGACTATACTGCATCTCTGCCCCTCCTCCCTGTCTTGTGTTGTTTCTTCTCTATATCTAGTTGTGGAAAAACCTTTCTGCTAGTCTTCAAGTCCTTCTTGTAGACAGTTGCTCTTTAAATAGTTGTAATTTGGGGGTGTCCATGGGACAGGGTGAGCCCAGGGTCTTCCTACTCTGCCGTCTTGGAGTCACCACCTGGCATTTGCTTTCTGAAGTAGAAGAAAAGTGTTGTCTTCAAATTTAAGTTCCTAGAACTTGAAGGCAACAGTTTTCTGTTCTATGTATACTTCTTTTTCTTTTTTAAACCAGAAATGAATTTTTAATTTGAAAAATTAAAAGAGAAAACGCTCTTGGGTCTAGTATTCTCAAGCTCAAGGTGTTGGTTTACAATATGAATTTTAAAGAAACTGGAAAGGAGAAACCAAGGAGCAAAAGTGTGCCTGCAATTCATGGAAACAACTATTTTGGTAGTGATAACTTGAAGGCAATCTCTAGATACCCTAGCCTTGACATTAGTTTGGCAAGCATATAGCACAGACGTGGCAGAGAGAACATTAAGGCTAATTTTATAACATCAATCTGTTGTCATCAGTGTACAAATGAAATTAAACCCACATTGACAGATCAAATTACTAAAGAGAGACATGTGGGTGAGAAAGGAGCAGAGGCCTGAGAACAGAAGCCCTGATGACACCTGAGACAAAATGTTGAGTGTCAGAGTCTGAGCCCCCAGCAAGGTATTATCTACATGTGATTTTTACTCAACTGAAGGTTCTGACCAAAGATAGAATGTTTCTGTTTCAAACGGAAATCTAAGCATCTGTAGAAAAGCAAGTGGCCGTAGTGGTCTCAGAAAAGCAGCTGGGAGATCTGTGGTGCCCTCTGCATACTCCTTTGCTGAATCTCCTTGGAGACCCGCATGGCTTTAACAAGCGATGCACTACCACTGTGCTACAGACTGAAAGAGAAATCTGCAAGCAGGTGGCTTTGGGAAAACTAGAAGAAGCCAATTCCTAGATCCCCAAAGTAGAATTTTAAAAGCAGTGAGAAATAAAAGAAAAACAGAAGAGAAGTTTTTCTAAACCAAACTGGAACCCATTTATCTCTGCAGTTTGGAAAGTACTTAGAGCCTGTTTTCCTGTGGTTACTGATTTGTTAAAGAAATGCAAAACAAAAAAAAAATTATTGATGTAAGATGACAAAAATGCTTCACAGAGCATGTGACTTCATAGCTTTAATGTAGAAATTACTATTCGTGTTCCATTCTGTCTTTCCTTACAAGACCTTGCCCCACAAATCAATCTCTGTTTCTTTACACTGCCATTCACATCCTTTTCCCCTAAAGAAATGAACTAACAACAATAAATAACACCCTTATTATTTCTCCCTTATCCTAAAATATTTCCCTGGTTCCTCTTGAACTAACGTCCCATTTCTTAAAGTGCTTTACTGAAAAATCTTCCCAGGATGGTCTACACTTGCTAACTCTGCACCGCTCCATCTTGGCTGCATCTCACTTCCTCCTCTGACTCCTTAGTGTTTCTGGTTCCCAGGACCTTCTGTTCCAAAGAGAAATATAAGTATCTGAGGAAAAGCATCTGTAGAAGGGCCTCAGCTGTTCCTTTCTGAACCTCTCTCTGTGACGTTAGCACTGTTGACTACCTACCTGATCTTGAAATTACCTACTGGTTTTTCCCAACCTCCTTTGTGTGTGTGTGTGTGTGTGTGTATGTGTGTGTGTGTGTCTTGCCTCATTCTTACTATTTCCTCTCTGATCCCTCCATTGTTTTCATTTTCCCTGATTTGTCCAACTTTTTCTTTCCTAACTTCTGAAAGTGACCATTCGCTAGAGTTCTGTTTCTAGCTCCATTCTCTTCTATACATTTATCCTTTATTGATTTGAAATATCAAAATTAGATCCTTTCACTTTCTTTACATGCCTATGTCCTTAACTTCATCACTGTCAGCATTACCACTCTTTCGTCCATTCCAGAATTGTAACTACACAGATATCATTGACATTAGATCCATCAGACACTGTGTCTCTCTTTCCATGAGACTTCTTGTATATCAGCATTCCCACGTGGACCCTACTCTTCCCCTGAACAGAATATTTCAACCACCTTCAGAATATTTCCACAACTCTCTAGTCTAACTTGTTATTTCATCAAACACCAATATATCTTCTGTTGTCTCTTTGTGATCTAAAATTACACAAATAAGATGTCCAGAAATATGGCATTACCATCACTATCTTAAATACCATCAAATATCTTATCCAGGTAGAAACCTGAGTTCTTATATACAGCTCTTTGTATTTTGAACTCTGTTCAAAGTGGCCAGCAGGACGTGATTCCTACATGCCAGCTTGCTCTGCCAGGGTGATTTGCAGTCCTTTGTGAGGGTTCTACTTTCAGGAGTTGAACTTCGGCTTGTCTTGAGGACAAGACATATTGCTTCTGTTAATTCATAAATGTTTAATCTAGTGTGGCCGTGTTTTAGTTATAAATATCCTAATGTTGATAGGTAAATTGTCTCATGAAATTGATGCTTTAGGTCCCCCTTCTGCTTGTCAATATTAAGAATTCTGAGATTTAACGAATGCCTAATTACAAAGTTTTCTATTATTTCTATGACAGATGCCAAGAACCTCTATATTTTTTCTGTATCCTGAAGTGGATGCTGACTCTTTTCTCTTGCATCTAGGACATGGATACATAACCAGTCGCATTATCCCACTTATCCTAAATTTTACAACATTCCAATCCATACTTTCCATTCCATTTATTTACCTAGACAGATGGACAGATAGATAGACAAGATAGACAGATGATAGATAGATAGAGTGATAGATAGATAGAGTGATAGATAGATAGATAGATAGATTATTTGCTTCTCTCAAAATTCTGTAAGCCACAATTTACACCTCCAATATCAATAGACCTTCTATTAGGCAGAATTGAATGTGTTCTTCTCTATACTGAAATCAGACAGTGATGTTTCCTATTTGAGATTTCAAGTAATATTTACAACTAAGTTCGTCTCCAACTGATAGTTGAAAATTGAGGGGATAGATAGCTGAATTTTTATAAACACCATTTCTTACAACCCACTGAATTCAGAAAAAGTAAAGAATAAGAGAACAGAGGGCATTTGAGAAATCAGATTCTTTATTGGCAGCCACCAGAAATAAGTACCTACTTGGTTCAACTTTGCTGGTTGAAAAAGTGATAAATTCCACAGAATCTCAAGGCGTTCCAGAAGGAAGGCTTCCTCTGGCAGAGCCTGCAGAGTGCAATCAAATGCTTTCCAGGGCGTTGGAGTTATATGACCTTCAACGGTATAATAGCCAAGTAATAAATTAGTCTTCCCAGCTGCTGGTGCATAATCATAACAGCAAATAGTACGTGAAAACTAACACCGTAACAGATAATAATCACGTAATGTAGCATATTGATCCCACTGAAGGACGAGTGTGCAGAGGCCTGAGAGGAACTCAGTGAAGAAGACATGTATTTCATAAAAAGCCACTTGTGAAGTTAGCGCGGCGTTATGCAGAGACATTGTGAAGACCAGTTTAAATCATGCTTAACTCTTGGAAAGTACGAGCACTGTCTGGTACGTGGATCGTCACTGCCATGGTTTTACTGTTGGTATCAGTGAGTGGGTTTGGAACAACCATGCTTTGTTAAGCATCATTCGTCAGCAGAAGAGGCATTGTCAGGATGGATTGGGGACTTTGGCTTTAGGGTCAAAAACTGGCAGCGTCCTTACTCCCTTTATTCCTTCACATTTTCTCTCTTCCTCCTTCCCTTTACTTAGCCATACTTTACTTCCCTTTAATTAATTACCCATAGTTAATTATAAGACTGCACGCATGTTAAGAATTGTAGGAATTATTGGAGTTGGTGGCAGTCATGTCCCCTTCTCCTTTATAACCTCTCAATGTTGTCCCATCATCTACAAGATGAAGCCTAGTCTTGGAAATGTGGTCCTCAGGTTCCTTCAGTAATTGGCCTCC
This sequence comes from Vicugna pacos, assembly GCF_048564905.1. Taxonomy (NCBI): domain Eukaryota; kingdom Metazoa; phylum Chordata; class Mammalia; order Artiodactyla; family Camelidae; genus Vicugna; species Vicugna pacos. The sequence continues at coordinate 4,181,125 of NC_132994.1, read as the reverse complement.
GGTCATTTCTCCAGCCACAGTGCTTTCTGCTTCCCGCCTCGCCCACTACTCTCTGCAGCATCTACCTCCCCTCCTCTCCCATTACATCTTTCTTCTGACCTAGCAATCATATCCTTATTGTCACATGTAGCTCCACGGAACATCACACGTGATTCTTAAGACCTGGAAATCACTTTTAATGGGAATGCATCCTTTGCCATCTCATAGTTTAATTTTCTTCAATTTGCTACCAAAATTTTGTGTATAAGTAATTCCAGCGATCCTTCCATTCTCATGTGCAGAGGCCGAGAGGATTGCCATTAGCTTCACGTACATTTCAACTCCAGTTTTTCATGTGGGAAGTTTCTCAGTCATCTGTATAACAGTTAACTCTTCTGTTATGGGAAACAGAGGTACCGCATGTTTTTTAACGTTCCCAGAGCTGTGCCCTGAACGTAACACTTTTCAATAAGTGGTATTGAAACCAACCAGTCAATGGCTGGCTGACAAATAAAGTTTTGTGCTTATTCTTATTCTTAAACTTTCAAAGACTCTGTGTGACTTAGCATTGCTTTCAAGCCTAAATATTCTATATGAACTATAAGAGCCCAGAGCCCGCAAAATAATTTTCCCCTTTCCATGAGCACAAGTGTTTCCATTGGCCCTTATAGTTTTTAGTTGACACTTAAATCATATTTCTTTTCACCTGTAATAATAATGAAAATGGTTAAATTCTTACTTATAAGAAATCTGAAGTATTTAAATATCTAAACAAACTATGCATCCAGAATTGAAGTCTATATTACCAAAATGATAACTAGATGTCTTGGGTGGTCTCTGTTCTTGAATTAAGTTTTCTAAGGATGGTGATATGAGCCAGGCTCATAAAATTCACCTGCTTGGCTGCTTTTTTTTTTTCTCTAGTTCAATTTTTTTTTAACCAAACAATTCATCTAATCATCAGAAGACTCACCTTCCAGTTGCCACCATTAGTTGTTTTTCCTTGAGCAAGTCCTTTAGCCTCTCTGACCCCTAGTTTCCAAGACTGTAAAATTATGGAATTGCTGTAAATTATCACCAATCTCTTTATAGCTTCAAGACTAATGGGCAAGTTTAAGGACACCTAAAAGTAGACAGTCAGTTTTGTGTCCTTTATAGAATTTTCCATTTCTAAAAATTATGCTGTGCTTGTTAACATATTCCTAATGTACTGTTCAGCAAAATCTAATATAATAAATCTAGATTCATTTTATATTGTGTTTAAAACATCTTTTAATATTACATGCTCATGTATTTCCTTTATTTAAAATACCACTCAAGTAAACACTAAATAATTTGTGTAATTTTTAACATATAGCAAACCAAGCTAGAAAAAAAGCCTTATTAAAAGAATATTGTGTAGGTGGAATCGAACATAGCTTTGTGCTCTTACTATCAAAATATTGACTGAAATAGTTATCTGTATACCTACTCCATACAAGAAAGCTTTATTTAACTCATACCATGTGGAGTCCTCAGTCTTGCAACATTTCTCTACCCTCTAAAATGTTAGGGGAACCCCTGGGTATGTATCTGAAGAAAACTCTAATTCAAAAAGATACAAGCACCCCAGTGTTCACAGCAGCACTATTTACAACAGCCAAGACATGGAAACAGCCTAAATGTCCACCGACAGATGACTGCATAAAGATGTGTGTGTGTACACACACACACATATACACATGCACAGACAGTGGAATACTAAGCCATTAAAGAAATGAAATAATGCCATTTGCAGCAACATGGATGGACCTCAAGATTATCATGCTAAGTAAGACAGAGAAATACAAATCTCATATGATATCACTTATATGTGGAATCTAAAGCAATGAGACAAATGAACTTGTTTACATAACAGAAACAAGGTCACAGACATAGAGAACAAACTTTTGGTTACTGGGAGGGAAGCGTGGAGGGGACAGATACCTTGGGAATTTGGGATTTGCAGATACGCACTGCTGTATATCAGACAGATAAACAACCAGGTTCTACTGTACAGCACAGGGGGCTATGCTCAATATCTTGTAATAGCTTATAATAAAAAAGAATATGAAAAGGAATATATATGTATGTGTGTATAACTGAATCACTTTGCTGTACACTAGAAATTAACACAACAGTGCAAATCAACTATACTTCAATAAAAAATAAAATTAAAAAAATGTTAGGAGATTTTTAAAGCTACCCTAGAGGAAAAGACTCTTCTTGCCTGGATTCTTATGTAAAATAAAACTTTTCAATAATACTGTCCCCATTATTCTCCTTTTTCTATAATAAAAAAAAAATCTTTCATTTTCAGCTGGGGCATAGCCTCCCAATTTACAAACAAACAACAGTAAAAACTCTCCGCGTCCCCACCTCCCTTTCACCAAGGTCTATTCAGTGAGACCCAGGCAGAGCGGTATGTATGACTTTGAAGAAGCAGCCTGAAGGAGAGGGAGAAAGCTCTCTTTCCGTTTAATTTTTCACGCTGGCTATGTTGGAGATGGTCTGCCTGGAGTTGGATCCATGAACTTGGTGCTTGAACTGGAGGTCATGCATGATGAAGTAATAAAAGAGAAGGAACCGGGGTCCCTGACACAGCCCCGGGGGTAGGCGAACTTCCTTCAGTTTCTCTGTGAAAGAGAATATTATCTGGAACTTTCTGCCAAATGTAACCCTGTAAATCCATCATAGATGTGTATATTTTTAGTGCATTTGAGTGCCAGGTCCTGCCTCAGCATTTCCTCTGCGTGACTTTGTTTAGTGTGTTACTACAACTCTGTGAGTTAGGCATTACCATAGAAGATGTAAAAACTGAGCCTAAAAAAGCCAGCGCACCCAAGCAGAAGCCCTGGACCCTCTCTGTCACTGACTACGCCCTTGCCCTGCTCTGGTTTATCTTATATTAAATAGTTATTGGCTTATATTATCATCCACTTCTCACTCAGCTGCATAGACAGAAATATTGCTTTGTTCATTGTCACATCCCCAGAATCTACAACTCAGCCTGGAACAATATTTGTTGAAAATACAAGCAGATAACTTAAAAACCCACCAAAAAATTAGCCACCAAATTGTATTGCTATCTATCGTGTAATCTTTTAAGACCAATTCTGTGTGTGTCACAACTAAGCTACATGTATTTCACATGTCCCAGCATTTTTTTGATTCTAGGATAAATGTTTAGGAATGACATAATCAATACGTAATCTGGAGAAATGTTTCAAGAGAAAAAGAGAGAAACTCAAGACTGTCCTTTATGATTCTATGTTGTGGAATTATTTTTATTCTTAAATGTTAACGAAGTTTCACATTGTCAGGCCTCTGTACATTTGGATGTAGGAGTACAGTTAATTTCCGGTGTTAAATTAGTGAATTTGCCAAAAATCACGTTAAGTGTGGTTGTAGTAAACACACTTTGAACAACAAAGGATCTGAAAAAACATCAAAATTCATCCTACTTATTACTTATTTGGCTGTGAAATGTGCTTCATGATGGCCTTTTCTTTTCTTTTCTTTTTTGTTTGTTTCAATTTTCTTTTTTTTATGGAAGTCTAGTCAGTGTACAATGTGGTGTCAGTTTCTGGTGTGCAGCACAGTCGTGGTCATGATGGCCTGTTTGACCTCCAATTTTTTTGCTGAATCGTGAAGGCATAAATCACATGAAGCTACATTCAAAAAATTAAAGTGGGTGCATGAATTCCTTCAGCCTGAAATGGGAGCAACACAAGGATGTGTTTAAGAATAATTCAGAGCACACTCTCGTGAGTTCCCACTATATGGGGGGCATTGAATTTTTCCAAAGATTATCTAATGGGAGAGAGCTAATTTACAACTGTTTCAAAATGATTTTAAAGTTAAGAGTGATTATCTGTTTAATTTTTTCCATAAAAGTTTTATTTTTAAATGGGAAGAAAAAAAAGAGAAGGCTCCCCAGGAGAAACTGAAATAAGCCCTTTTCTTTTATTTCTCCAAGCTAATGACCAGTCATAAAGTTACACTCCTTGACTGTATTTCTTCTGTCTTGATTTGGTAGGCAGAATATTTGAAATATTTAATTGGCTAGTTATCCATATTTCAAATCCCATTGCAGGCAATGAAAGCATTGATTTGATAAGAAAACTTAATGTGTTGGAAAAGAAGAATGGGTCGCGTTTAATTAAGGGTCTTTGCAAGTAACCTTTGTCAGCATACCCGACCAGTTTTCAGTCTTGCTAATTTTAGAAATTTCTCATTGACCTGTGGGCCTGAGATGCCTCTTTGCAGCAGAAGTTAGATGGTGGGAGGTAGCAGCCATTATTGTAGTTTTACATCTATAAAGGAGAGGAAAAAAGTGACATTATCTTGTGTAACAAAGTTGATGGGTGGCTTGTCAAAAGTGTTCCTGCAATGTGATCAAATAATGTTTCACTTTAAGCCACTAATCCAATGAGATACCTGAGGAGATACAAGGTGTGGCTAATGCATTCATTTCATAGTGAAGTCACTTTATTTTGTGATGAATGCAAATACTTAGCAAAACATTAAAGTGAATACCCATTGGAAGATTCAGCTATTTGTTTACATCTCACTCTCCCATTCCTCCCTCAAAAAAGCTTTCAAATGGACATAATTTTCTTCCATATATATTAATTCTAGGAATACAAAAAATCCAATCAATGGAATTCATTTGCTCTTTACTCTCATATTGCATTTACCATATGGGTAACATACCTATGCCCTGATACCCAGAAAGCTTTGTTCCAAAATCGTAAGTGTGAATGGGAGGCAGGTGTGTGCATTCTGTCAACAAACCTTGACTGACAATCAGTAAATACTTTTGTATGATTCAGGATTATTTCTGTGTTTTGTTTTTAGAAGTTAATAATTACCATATATTGGCTTTTGGGTAAAGAAATATTTTGCCAAAAATAAATAGACTGCCAGATACTTCTCCAGCAAAGATGGGTTCATTTGGGACCAGCAGGGAAGTGCAGTTCAGAATTGGCCACCATGGCGAGCCACCTGCAAGTCCCCACATGGCAAGAGAAGGAGAAACCCTTTATAGAGGGGAAGGGAAGGAGGGAGGGCCATAGTAACAAGGAGTCCATGGCTTCTCATTGGCTGAGTCCTCGCTGGGAAAGAGGAGGAATCTTTCTCTTCCTGTTGGGCTCTGCAGTCATCACGGGGCATAAGAGCTCACCCTTCTGGTCTCCCCACTCTTTTTAAGTGAGGTTTCAGTTTATTAATTTTTTTATGTACTCATCAAACAGAGCATTCCGTGGCTACACAGCATGGTTCCTTCGGTTTCATAACATTTCTGGAATTATTTTTCACATTGCTCATAAGGCTTTCTTTAGACCCCATTCCTTGCAAAAATACAGGATATTAGAGCATGTATTTTGCTTGATACACTCCTCGCTCCTTCCCCTCACCCCTACTTTTTCATATCTGTGTTTGTTTAATATTATTTTGATCTTGTATTGTGTATATTTAAATGTCATCTTAAATCTTTCTATAACCAGAAAGCTAGAGTAGATAGGTAGATGTGTTGATAAGTAGAGCCACAGAATGACTATGCTATAGCATTTGCTGTTTTAAAGTTTTGAAGTTTATAGTCAGTTTCTCAATATCTGCCACCTGATGTGTTCAAAGCTATTATTGTGGTTCCAAGTAGAAGAATAGAGTCTTGGATATTGAGGACCTGGAAACTGACGAGGTATGAAAGAGACCTCGGTGAACAACCCCTGCACAGTATGTGATTTGTTATGGACAGAGTGTGAAGAGTGCTGTTTGAACGCAGCGACCCAGCAGCCCTGAAGTGAGAGGTCAAGGAAGCTTTTCCGGGGGGTGGCATTTGACCTGGGGTGAGCAAGGAAGGACATCGATGCACGGGGGAGAAGAGGGAAGGACAGCAGCAGCAAAGACACAGAGACGTGGTTGTGCGTGATGGTTTTGCAAATCTTGAATCCCCTTTTCTGTTCCAGCTGTTGTTTGTGGCTAGAAGGGCATTAGAGTGTCAGCTTGGTAATCAGTGACCACACGCAGTACCTGACCGGGGTTCTCAGCAGCCCTTGAATCTGCCATCAGTGCTGCTTGACTAGCAATTGAGTTAAAGCATCCTCTGTTCCTGCTGATTCAGATCCACTTTATTTTTCTGCCCGGCCAAAGAGACTGCCTTTGTATTGTCTGGCCATGTGTTATATTCAGGAGCTACACTGTAACCTGTGGAAGGAAATCCTGGCAAAGATCAACTGAAAAAAGGGCTAAAACAGCAGCCAGTCTGGTGACATTAGCTGTGCAGACTTGACTCCCCCAATCTGCTAAGGTTTAAAATTAAGATGAGCGCTCTCCAGTGAGCCGTGGGGAGATGACGATAAAGAACGCAGGGTGCTGAGAAGGAAATATACATCCTGTCCCCCTATAAGAGGTCCCCAGAATCACCCATGTTTTAACTTCAAAAAGAAGGCATAGGTGTCTCAAAAGAAAGTGTTACAGAACAAAAGTCCGTGTGCCGTTCGCACCGTGAGGCCAAATAACCTGAAATATTGGAATTTGGAGCAGAGAAAGGTTTATTCCAGAGCCAAGCAAGGGGGATGGGGTGGCTGGTGCTCAAAAGACCCAAACTTCCCGATAGTTTTGCGGAGAAAGCTTTTGGGCAAAACTTGGGGTGAGGGCTGCAGGATGTGTGACTTTTCTTCTCAGGGGGTGGTGGTGAGGTAACAGGACAGTGTTCCGGGACTCTTGTGCTCAGCCTGGAGTTGCCATCCTCCACCTGGGTGGGGGCCTCAGTTCCTGAGAAAGAGCTCAAAGGTGTTATTATGTATATTCCTTCAGGAGGAACTAGGACCCTGCCCCAGGGCTGTGCTATTGTTTCTTCTGGGTCCCTCCCTTATCTCTGCACTTCCTCCCTTCCCTGAGGGAACTGTTCGAATCTGCCCTTTGGAACTCAGGGGAGGTCAAGGAGGCTGAATGAAGCTTATTTCCTACAAACAAGTAACATGGAGAGGATTTGTACCAGGGAGGACCCCACAGGGTCCTGCTCTGTTTCAAAAGTCTATCTCCTCAAAAGACATTTCATGCTTACAAATGGGAAAAGTGGAGAAATCTGGCAGATGCAACCTAAACCGAGTGATTAGAGCTAACTTCACCAGTCAGAAGACCTGTGTCTGTCCTGTACTTCCCAGTGGACCCAGTAAGACAAAGCATCACTTCTGTGACGCCCCTGCAAACATGCACAGCCTCAGTCTACTCTTAAGAAAATACACATACATCTAACCTGAGGGACATTCTACAAAATAAGTGGTCAGCGCTGTTCACAGCTGTCAAGGTCACCAAACACACAGGTTGAGAGCCTTCCCAGACTGGAGACTAGGGAGGTATGATAATGAAATGCAGTGCAGGATCCTGGCCGAGATGCTCCATCACAGAAGTACAGGTAGTGAATTTTGAATAAGGTTTGTAGATTAGTTACTAGTGTGTGCTAATGTTAGTTTCATAACGTAGATTAATTGCACTATGTTTATGTCAGATTAACATTAGGGAGAGCTGGGTGACGGATATACAGGGATTCTGGGTACTATTTTTGCAACTTTTTGTATCTAAAGTTATTTCAAAATAAAATGTTAAAAAAGAGAAAACTTATAAATTATTATTCTTCCTATTTCTTTTTGTTTTCAGTCCTGGCTTCAAAAAAAGGGTGACGAAATAGACAGGAACATAAATTTATATATGTGTGTATTTATACATATGTGTGCATATATGTATATATTTGTATATGTATTTCATTCAACCCTTTCATCTTGTGAATATCTATTGCTTTCAAAAGTTAGCTATTTTCTTTTCAGGAAAATATTGACTAATCTCAAGGTTTTTCGCTTGAACAAAGGATTTTAAGACCTACTGTAGCCTAGCCCCACAATTCTCATTAGAGACATTTGTCGACTGAAATAAATGCACAGCCTAAAAGTTAAGAGATATGTTTTATTTGGCGAGAGGATTCGAGCAGGGATGACAGCCCTTCAGATCGCTCTGAGGGACTGCTCTGAAGAGGTAGGGGAGGAGCCAGGATATACAGGAGCTTTACAACAAAGACCAGGTAGTTGGAACAATCAAAGATTACTTGTTATCTAAAGAAAGCCAGGCATCTCAAGTTAAAGAATTTAGTGCTTTTCTATGTATGGGAGGGAGCAAACACTTGGGCTCAATGAATTCATTACTTTGACAAGCACCTAGCTATTCTAGGGCCAGGATCCTGTCCTTATTCTGAGTCCCCTCAGGGTGCACCATTGTGAGTGGCTGCAGAGGCTGGGCTGCAGACTTCTCTTCCCTGGGGGGTGGTGGCAGCCTCCGATGACTTGATGGCTTCAGCGTTCTCTGTTTACTGATATGGTTTGCAGTATTTTTCGTTCACACACTTTAAAGACTTAGGGGAAAAAAGAACAAAAAATGCAAAACAAACAAAAAACGCAAAACAAACAAAAAACTATTATAGAGTTTATTAGTGATGGTCTTGTCCATTCTCTCTCATAATAATACTCTTGCTGATTTAAAGGCCTCCTCCCACTGTTAAAACAGAATTTCTCTCATTTCTTGTTAAAGGGGGAGCAGTGTGGGTGACTGTCTTTCACACAATGAAATAAATGTCTTAGGTCCTGATAATCCTCAAGCAAAATGTTGCTAGCCCATTAATTCTTTTTCACAGTTGACCTAGATTGTTAAAATACATTTAAATCTCCTAAACTGATTTATCTACCTTGACTTTCTAGAATGCAGCGATTATTTTCAAAATATTCTACTGGCAAAGGAGATTATAATATAAATGAATGTGTATTCTGCCCATCTTGTTTTTAAGCTGCTACTAAATATTGACCTTATTTTAAGTATTATAATGGCTTTGGTGACAAGTACCCTTTCCATCTCCCCAAAGCCTAGTAAATGGTGGACACTTTATTTAAGTGGAGGGATGGATGGGAGGCCCTAGGCCAAAGAATTTGCACCAAAGAATTTGCTTGACTGAGAGGCCTTAATGGGTCTAAACAGAGCTACTTTCCAGCTCCAAAGACTACTGCCTAGGGCTATTTGCATTTGAATACTCAGAATTAGTGAGAAAATTTGCTTGAGTCTACTTCAAGATCAAGGTTCCTGGAGAAGCTAAGTGATCTGAAGGGCTTTTAACCCTTTGTTAAGGGAAGAGTCCCCACAGGGTTTGTTGGGGTTGCCAGTGGGCACTCCCGACAGAGCTGGGTACCAGTGAGCATTAGTCTTGCTTGTTTTGTCCTGTAAGATATGAATGTAGGACTGAGCCAGCAGTCTGTGCAATTCCTGTGGGCAAGACCAGGACTTTGTAAGCGTCCACAACCCCGGGGTCCATGATGAGAGGCCAGAGTAAAGAGAAAACGTTAGGATGTAGAGTTCTCGGCAAGGTGATGACGCCCGCATAGGTGTCAGTTCTGCAGAGACAGGAAAACAGCCTAGAAAGCCCTAGGAGGGTCCCACGGAGTCCCAAGGTCCAAGGAATCTACTACTAGAAGGAACCCACCCACTGGTCCTGAAAGCGACCATGTTTAGACTTCAGGGCCAGGACAATCCCAGTGGTTTTGATGTTGAAACAGTGGTCTTGGGCGGGATAGTGAAAGCAGCTGTCAAACAGAGGGACTTCAGTGATGGAGAAGGCACAGTGCTGTCTGCAGCCTGTCTTGTCCTGAGACCAGGAAGGGGCTTATTGAGGAAAAGGGGAAAAGACACTGAAGGGGCATGCTCCTTATTCCTGGAACCCCCAAAGTGTGTAAATCAGTGCACCTCTTTTCAACCACTCTGGATCCAGTCTAGCCAAATAACTGAGAAGAGTGAATCTCTGGCTTCTTTGAGTCCCGTGGAGAGATGGTGCAGGTGCCTTTTCCAGAAAGGGTCTCCCCGGAGATGCCTCTGGAGGCTGCAGCACTGAGGTCCCCATCAGCACAGACAAACCCTCCGGAGGCTCTGACCTGGCAGAACTCACTAACAAGGGAGGGGGCTTATCAGCATGGTCCTAAAGTCTGTGACAATGTCTGGCCTTCCCTCAAGTCTCTCAGAGACGTCGTCGGCCCAGTGATTGAAATGAAAACTTACAGGGGAAACGTTTGTTATGAAGCAATAGCATCCACAGAGAATAAAATTGGTAAAAACCCAGCCTGGAGCATCGGTTTTTCCTGTGCCGTATTCCTGAGTGTTGCAGTCATCAATTATCTGTAGTCGGTGACGCAGCTGGTAAGGATAAGGCCACGTGACACAGGAGGAGTGCAGCGCCTTGTTCAAGGTGGCCTGGCTGCAAGGCCAAGGGAGCAATGTGTTACCTACTGTCCTACGGGCCGTGGCACATCTCAGCGCTGGTCCTGCAAGGATTTGGCTGAAAGAGGCAGCGGGAGATGGATGATGTGGTGTTAGCATGTTTTCTCCTTTCTGTTGCTAGGATGATACAAAACCCTCCTTTACTTCTCCTTGCAGCCCCCTTGGGCTGTCAGCTGGGAGAGTTCTCTGTCCTTGAGTCCTTCCTGAGCGGTATCTGAAAGTTAAGACGTGAACCTGGCAGAGTGAAGAGTAAGGAGGCTAGAGCCCTTCCCCTAAGGTCCCCCACCCCCCCACCCCTTTGGCGCTAGATAGGTATTTAGTTGGAAAAATGGAAAGGGTTTGAAACAGGTGATGGAGAATTGGGCTTAGAGTATCTGAGTCTTACACAGAGATGCAAGGCCTCCGATATCCAGAAGATGATCTTGCAATACTTCTTTCTACGTTTAACATTGGCATCTCTGGGTGTACATGTAAAAATCTTATCTCCGTCTGAAAAAGAGATCAAGGCTGTTCAAGCATTATGTTGCAAAGGAAGCAGCCATTGTTATATTAATGAGAAAACTTCTGTCCAAAGCCATCCATACATACTTGTAGGTGAATATTTGAACCCATCGATTCCAAGACGGAGTCTGGTACCAACAGGAGCGACTCATATTTTAAATAATAGTCCGAATCTTGGGCTCCATTAGTAATGTGCTTTCATCTGTAAAGCCTGTTCGTGTCAGGATTCTATATAAACTGCAGCCCTGAGTAGTTTACGTCCTGCTGAAGACGTATAAACAAGAACACCGTCAGTCTGTACTCTGGCTCTGGGAAGAGGCAGAGGGGGAGGAACTGGGTACCAGTGAACAGGAGCCTAGTTTATCTTGTTGTGTGAGAAATGAAAGAAAACAAACTCACAAGGATGCAAATAAGTAAGTTACCATAAAGATGTCTGTACTCAGAACCCAGAAAAAAATCACTCTCAATTTCTGGGATATAGACAGGGGACTCGAAAAGCAAGTTTTTCCTCCTCTTTCTCTACTTTTGTGCATGACTTTCCATAGAGAATCTGTTGCCTTTATAGGAGGCTAATTAGGTGAAGACAGTTCAGGAAGGGGCGAGAGTAACAGCCCATGAGAATTTATGGGGCTGCCCGCAATGGATTTTCTATACATCTGCTGGGTTCTTGAATATTTCCCAAGCCAGTTCGTGATATAGCATCACTTTTACTTGGAGGCGATGTGGATTTCCATCAGCATTTGTCTTGTGTGCTAAAGGTCCAAAAGCCACCTTAGTCATAGAAAACCACACAGAAAACCACTGCTCTATCACCCTTCCCAGGACTCTATCTGAACCTGTATCTGTCCCCGGGAATGGCCACAGCTGAACTCTGGGACGCCGAAGACAGATACATAATGGCCTGAATTAGAGAAGCTTTAACCTAGGTAATTTGTTTCTTTGTCTGAACACTGCGAAGTTGGAAATTGTGCACCATAAGTTGTATGTGCCATAGGATAAATCCTATCCATCTTCCCACGTGCATCCTTGGGAGGAAAGCTTCCGGTTTCCTGGGGTTTTCTACATATCCTAGATCGCTGGCTACAAAAGTAGCTTGTTTCCATGGTGGGACATTAGGTCAACTTCTAATGCTCTTTGAAGAACCTGGAGTCCTTCAAATGACGTTTGCTTCAGTGGCAGATACTATGTGACAACCCTTCTTCCTAAAATCAATCAACTAAATATGACAGACATTTCTATACTTTAATTTTTAAGAAAATATCCCTGACTATGGCTAAGAGAAAAACAGGAACACTGAAGGACACAACGAGCACAATGGGAGTCTGCAACTTGGCTAGGTTATGTAATTCATAAGTACGTGTGCACGCTGTCCTTGGTTTTATGACTGAATCAGTAAGCAAAATTTAAAGTAGTGGTTGAACCACTTCAATACCTATGTGCATTATTAATGTTCACATCTTTAGAGGCAACTCGAGCTGTACTTTCTTGTCACCGAGAAATAAGTGTCAAAATTTCCTGAGATTCTGCAGTCTTTACCTAATAAGAATAATAATAGAACAAATATTGTGCTATATGAGTGACATACATTATTGTAATGAGTCTGCAGTAGTCAGAAATGAGATATGAAGATGGGAGAAGAAACCTGCATCTTATATGGGAGATGCTATATTAATTATGACAGAGAAGGCTTTCTTATTATAAGCCACATTTTTTTGAGATGCTTGAAACTTTCCCATAGGAACTTTTCTCATGACAGTTTTTTGGCCTCATAATGAAAATAAGGAGATTAGTTTTTAATGTTTTTGAAAGATTTTATCTGGGAATGAAAAATGCTTTTCTATCCATTAAGAACCTTGTTTAGGTACTTTTCTCTCTGAAACCTCAAAACAAATAGCTTTTTAATGACCTTCCAACTTGTCTCCAGTGAAGAAGTTTAGCGCCTTTGGTGTATGAGGCAAAGTTTTGATTTGCAAATAATTAAATTACAAGCATTACCAATGCTTCCTCTGCAAGTTATTGTGTCCCCAAATAGCAGTTAGCTCGCTGCACCTTGCAAATGAGGAGAACCTGCAATTAGTCGGTCAGTTACTGAAAATTAGCCACTTCTGCCCAGAATGTGAGTCTTGTGCATGTACAATTTTTGTACATGTTAAAAAAGAAACCAGAGCTAAACACTAGTTGTTAGACTCTGACTTGGCTCACTGGAGTGTAAGTGAGCTCTTCTAACAAACGAGAGAGCAGTATCAAGCTAGAACCTGTGTGACCTGCTTCTGTTTAAAACAAGTGACCTGTGTGATCTGCTTTTGTTTAAAAATCTAAGACAGAAGCACGTCATTTTCTGAGCTCAAGAGATTGGGATCCACTCAGGAGACAGAGGGTTGAGATCCAAAATGCAAAAGGTCTAGCCTGCTCATTCAAATGTTAATTATGCCATGGAGGGTTCAGTGTGGTCCTTCAACCATGAATTTCCACAGCTTGCCTTATTAACATATAAAGAAGCCATAGGGCTGGCGAGCAACAGTATGATAGGAAACTAGCACACACATTTACTCAAGTACTTGCAACACGTGCATCTTTAAAAAAATGGCAAGCTTTTGAGAAATGGATTTACACACCTCTTCCTCTTTGTCACCAGATAACTAGCCACACCCTTACAGTTTCGAATGGGTTGTAAAATTTTAACATTTTCATAACTGGGAGTGGAGAAGGACAAACTGCCTGTTTGTCTGCACAATGTCCTTGAGGGCAGGGACTATGTACATCTTTTAGTCTCTGAAATCCCTATTAGCTAGTACTGTGCAGAGCACGAAAAAAAGGCACTAAAACTTTTTTTTAAAATTGTGCTTCAGTTGATATACAATGTTGTGTTTCTGGTGTACAGCATAGTGATTCAGTTATACATATATATATTATTTTTCCTATTCTTTTTCATCAGAGGTTATTACAAGATATTGAATATAGTTCCCTGTGCTGTACAGTAGGACCTTGTTGTTTATCTATTTTATGTATAGTAGTTTGTATCTGTAAATCCTAAACTCCTAATTTATCTCTTCCCTCCTTTCCCTTTTGGAAACCATAAGTTTGTTTTCTATGTCTGTGAATCTTTCTCTGGTTTGTAAATAAGTTCGTTCTTTTTTGTTTGTTTGTTTGTTTGGTTGGGTTTTTTTTTAGATTCCACATATAAGTGATATCATATGATATTTGTCTTTCTCTTTCTGACTTACTTCACTTAGTATGATAATCTCTAGGTCCATCCATGTTGCTGCAAATGGCATTATTTCATTCTTTTTTTCTATATATACCACATCTTTATCCAATCATCTGTCAATGGAAATTTAACTTGTTTCCATGTCTTGGCTATTGTAAGTAATGCTGCTATGAATACTGGGTTGCACATGTCTTGTCAAGTTAGAGTTTTCTCTGCATATATGCCCAGGAGTGGGATTGCCGAGTCATATGATAATTCTATTTTTAATTTTTTTAAAGGAATCTCCATACTGTTTTCCATAATGGCCACACCAAACTACATTACATTTTATATTAATTGAAAAATGAATGCAGTTAGAGCAATATTTCATATTCTCTAAGTTATGAAGTTAGTATTTTATGGTGTCTAAATCAGCATTTAAAAAAACCTTAGTTTCACCTACCTATGAATTCATAGCATACAGTCCTTTCAAATTATATATCAGAATTTAAAATCGATTTAAGCATTGAGCATCGCTAAGCACTGAATTTTAAAAGGCCATGGTTCGTAGTTCACTAAAGTCACTCCTGCCTCTCTGTCACCCTGTCTGCATGCGCTGTCACTGAGGGATTAAGCACAGGCTTCTACTGGTTTCCAGTGCTGCTCTCTGGTCAAGTTGACAGGTAGTCAAGAACGTTTAGCTTGGCAGATGCCAGGTGGGTGATACAAGACGTTCTGGAGTCTGGGTACAGTCCTTTCTCTGTGAGCACTTGTCAGCAGTAGCAGGTCCTCTACCCTCCCTTACCTAACATCTTTTCGTTTTGTGGGGAGTAGGTAATTTATGGCCTCGAACAAAAGAGATCTCGCTTCAAGTTCTCTCAAAGCCAGAATTTTGTAGCAATTACTACATTTTGGTCATTTCATATATTGTTCTTCTTGACCATACTTCGCAGGGCATTTGTTTTCAATACTCATGATTTCCAGAGAGAGTACTTTGTGAGGTTTCCATTGATTGTTTCTTGACAGTGTTTAGGAGATAGAAAGGTCACATCTTTTCATTTCATCTCATGATATGACAAGGGTTCTTTCCCTTGCAGTCTCTATATACATTTTCTCCTGATATTTTGCTAGTCATCCATGACTTAAGAGCAGTATGTGGTATAGCTGTTAACCACGTGGTTACATGATCCCAAAGAGATTTGCTAATTTGAGGTTCTATTTTCCATTCTTTAGGTCTTTATAATAACAACAAAAAATTATGGTGAAAAATCAACTCATATCATCTCTTTTCTTCTTCATGGAGGACATTAATTATTTCTTTTAACTTTGGGTCTTCCAAACCTGAACTCTTAAAGCTAGAAATGTTATGATGCCATGATAAGAGAAATCATCTTTGATACATAGTCTTGTTCCTATCACGACTCCTCTGATGTGGTTTACTTGTCAATCAAATGGTACACATGGTCATCATGATGATATATTTATTGCATTTATATAGAACTTTCAACTTTGAGAAAAAAATATTTTCATTCCTGTTAATAATGCCTGGCACATGTATCCCCTAAGTAAATAATTGAAAAGGATATCTATTATCTTGGTTTTTTTTCAACACAAATCCTAAAACGGTAAGTAGACCATGCAACTGTCTTAATTTTATAGATAAAGATACTGAGTCCTAGGTTAGGGTAAGGATTTCCTCCAGATGAAAGCACTCTGGTGGTAATGCAGCAGAAACCAGATCCATGTTTCCTGTTGCCACATCAGTGACTTTAAAAAACAAACCAAAAAACAAAAACAATAAAACTATGCAGGACAAAGAAATTTGTCTTCCCATACATTCTATAGTTGATATAAAAGGGAGGAAAATTGACAAGCTCTTTTGAAACTAGCCACAAACAAATTCAAAGTATAATTTTAACTAGAATTAAAAAAAAAAACAACAGATGAAAAGAACACTTACTGAAGCCATTATTATGAAGTTTGATTTGTTACAGGAACTTAACCCCATCATCAAGTAGGTACAGAATGTTTGCAGCAAGGCTTTTATTGAGCGAGCTTTCTCACTTTAAACACTGCAATGCTGGGATATTGATTCGTTTTTTAAAAATTCAATAGTTGCAAATGAGTGATATTAGGGGCTGGTGCAAAATCAGTGTGTTAGCTGAATAAATAGATGACTAGGGGCCATTTGCTTGAAGGAAACAGATTATTGTCTCAGTTTATATTTTAATTGAAGTCAGATTTTTCTTAGACTATGTCAATTTCATGTCCGTGGGTTTGTGTGTAGTAATACTTTGTTCTGCCACTTCGGTTATTCCCATTTCCTTGCTGCTGATATCCAGGTTCCCAAACTGCACACAGTACTCTGGGGAAGTGAGCAGAGAAACATCCCCCTGATACTCAAGGCTCCCTTTCTCAGAGTTCTAAGAATATCGTGTCACCCAGATACTCACGTAGACTATGTATTTGTCCAAAGAATCCTCCTTTTTTTTTCATTTTCTATGTAGGCAGTGATGAATCATATTTTTGGAAGTATGATTAACCCAAGATTTAAAATTTCTTGTTTCTTGAAAATAATAACTCTGATATCAAAAAAAAATTATTTCTGGCTTTATCCCAGAAATAATGCATCCAAATTCTGAGTGAATTAAGCTCCAGCCCCTGCGTGATATCTCAGTTTCATGTCACCACAGTAAACTGTTGAGAACTATTCTTCTAATTTGGGTTGACATTGCAGGCGAAGCGCTTCAGTTTTTGACTTAGAAATCAGCTGACCTGTGACCCAGTGCCAAAAGCATGACTAGACCAGTTTACAGCCAAACCACA
The DNA here is from genome assembly GCF_048564905.1 of Vicugna pacos. Taxonomy (NCBI): domain Eukaryota; kingdom Metazoa; phylum Chordata; class Mammalia; order Artiodactyla; family Camelidae; genus Vicugna; species Vicugna pacos. The sequence goes on along the minus strand of NC_132994.1, from coordinate 4,164,303 downwards.
TCACAATTATAATCTCAAATGGAATAGGGAAAAAAAAGAGTTCTATAATACAAATAGCTGCCTTAGACGCTTACTCAGTGATTTTGCTGTTGAAATTGTGCCAGGAATTTAGCGTATAGAAAACTGTTGTGAATCATGGATGTACCTTTTACAATGTTAGAAGTATTTTTGGTAGATAATGTTTAACAGGATGGTGATTTGACTTAAAAGTGTTAGGAACTCTGCAAGAATCCACAACACTCATCGTCTTTTCCCAAAATGTGTAGCCTAAATTTCCAGGAGAAACAGAGCTGACTTTCGCTCGCAGGTCTAGGGCTATATGCTCCCTTCTAAGTTATCTTTGCACTGGGCCTTCTGCAAAATAATGGCTAAAGCTTAAAGATGACTTTTGTCAGTCAGTGGTTAAATATCAATTTGCAGAATCTGCTTTATCACTATAAATCTGGATAGATTATTTATACAACTTTAGCAAAACATTATGTAACATTACACCTCCTTGGTAAATAGTGGAAAGTAATAAAATTAAACATCAGTTTATGACCCTAACCATTATTAATTCAATTCAGTGGGCCGTAATGCTCCTGTTTAAGAGAAAATATTTATAGGCTACAAAATGACTTTTGATATCCAAGAATAAAAGTCTTGGAGAATCCATTAAAAATTGAAAGTCCCTTACATTCCTGAGTCACATAGAAATACATATACACTTTGGAAGCTATATACAGATTTTCCTTACATTTATCTCCATTAGTTTTCTGGTAGGAGGACTATTTTGGTTCAAGTCATGAAAGTACCTAAGAAGAAATATTCATTTTCTATAAGTAAAGATGATACAAGAATTAATCTTCTGGTGATCATATATTAGCTTCATATTATTTCATGTAATTTTATTTTTGGATCGCAAAAATGTTTCTTTGATTATAGAGGTAATATAGTTACGTCCATACATGGAAAATACAGAAGTACAAAAAATATAAAAAATCAAAAAATAATACCTGTAATTCAATATCCTGAAGCAACTACTGTAATTATTTTGTCAAATATATTTTCAGTCTTTTTTATATGTGTATTTAACACATTTGGAATTAATCGTCTACCAAAAAAAAAATGAAACAGAACTATTAGGAAACAAGCGAGTTAATTTTTAATTGAAGAGAACTTGAATACACATTGTTGTTTTATAAGTTTACAATGGGCTAGCCACGCCCCAGGACCGGCTTTGTGTCCAGACTATCTGAGAACTAGTGTGGAAAGTAACATATGCTTAAATTTGCTCTATTTTATTTCAGTAATCCTCTTTTTTCAGGGTTGTGCATCTCAGCTGTTGCATATTATATCGGACTAAAAATTGGTTACTAGACCAGATAAACAGGTTTTTCTTTTTGAGGGAGGAAAATATCCAAATAGAATGAATTATTTTGTGATTTTGAGATGAACTAACACTCAGTGTTCAAAGAATTTTAAAGCGTTTTAAAAAGAAAGGAGGAGGGTACAGCTCAGTGGTAGAGTGCATGCTTAGCGCACAGGAGGTCCCAGGTTGAATCCCCAGTACCTCCAGTAAAAGTTAAAAATATCTATATCTATATATATAGATAGATATAAATATATATTAAAAAAACTTTCAAGTTAAAAGAAATGAGTGAAAAAGATTTTTAGTAGCTTCCCTTACCTACATCCAAGAATGACTTTGGAAATCTTTCTTAATCTGGTTATAGATAGAACTAGTGTATTTTTGTTATTTTTATTGGATGTACCATACATAAGGCATTGATAAACTAAAATATATTATAGCAGTCACCTCCAGTTTCATTTAAAATTTTATCTCCATATCCCTCAAACTGTCTCTCTTTGGTCTGCCCATTGATTCTGTTCTCTCTCTCTTTTTTAATAGTGTAAACAAATTTGGGGGAAATTTCTGAAGAAAAAAAAAGGCTTAGAATGATATAAATGAAACTTTGTTCTTGAATTTTCTTTCATTTGATCGACAGCAATAGTGTTTTTCCAACCTGGAAATTTCAGTAGAAGATTTTTCTTTTCTCTTTCTTTCTAATACCAATACTCTGAATCAAATTATGGGACCTCTGTCCATCGTTGCTACATTCTCTCAGAATCTTTCTCAGTGAATTTTTTTTTAACATTTTTTCAATTGAGTTATAATCATTTTACAATATTGAGTCAAATTCTGGGATTTCTTGGTGAATTTTAAGGTCTGCCTTGGAAGGCGTTAGGAGATTTATTCCTACCTCAAAGTAAGAACATAATTGATCAAATTTTATGTTTCTGTGTTGACTCCATACAATCTTTTTTTCTTCTACTGCTAAACTCTTTGATATCACAAGTTTCTTCTCCAGAAGTCTAGTTTCCATCTGAGCCCTCTACTAAAATTGTTCTCTCCAGGGTTCTTCATGTCCTCCTCCAAGCCCATGGTGACCATTCTCACACCACATCTTTTTCTTCCCTTAAGTATTTAATTAACCTTTCCAATCTCCCTTTCATGAAATCCTCTCCACTTATTTTCTGTGAGATTTTAATTTCCAAAACTCTGTTACCTCTTCTGTTACATTCCTAACTCTGCCTGTGCTCTGTCCTGTCTATTCCTCGCTGAGGGGGACAAAAGAATGGGAACCTGCTTTGAAGTCATGCAGACTTGGGCTCAGTTCCTGGTACAGCCGTGTCCCAGCTGGATGACCTTAGGAAAGTCACAATCTCTTGCCTCCATGTATTTCTCTTAAACATATAATAACAAAGCCCGAGGCAGGCAGTCCAGAGCTTACATGGATGGTATACAGATTGAGATGCCCAGGTGTCTTCCATCTCTAGCTCTTCTGTCTCTAAGGTCCTTAGTTTCCTGGACAGAGGCATTGGCTCCACTTGTCAATACTACCTACCTTGATATTTCATTTAAGGATTTTTTTTTTTTTGTCGATGTGTTTAAAGTATCTACCATAGCATCAATCATTGAGTAGACACTCAATAAATGTTAGCTGTTATTTTCATTAGCAGGATTATTTTTATTTGCCTATTGACTAATTAATGATGGCAGCTAGCATATTTTAATCTTTAATTATTATTAAATCATGGTGAATATATTTATACATATTTATAAGCCCAGTAGATTGGCTTCCTTAATGTTATTCCTTCCCATACTCCTTTCACTATTTCCAATTTAAAAAGCAGCAAGAAAAAGAGATAATGCTTTGCTCATTTTAAATTAAGTTGCTTTTTTTTTTGAACTGTTGAGTTGTAGGAGTTCCTTACATATTTCATTTTATTTATTTTGGGGGTGGGTGGGTAATTAGGGTTACTTATTTATTTACTTTTGGAGGAGGTACTGGGGATTGAACGCAGGACCTCGTACATACTAAACACGTGCTCTACCACTTGAGCCATCCCTCCCCCCTTATGCATTTTAGATATTAACCTCTTACCAGGTACATTGTTCACAAGTACGTTCTCCTATTCTGTGGGTTGCCATTTCACTCTGACGTTTGTTTCCATTGTTGTGCAGAAGCTTTTTTAGTTTCATAAAGTCGCTTGTCTCTTTTTGGCTTTTGTTGCCTATACTTTTGAAATGGTGGTTAGGGCTGGGAGGGGCGGGAGGAAGAAGTAGAGAGTTTCTGTTCCATAGGTATAAAGTTTCAGTTATCCAAGATATTAAGTTCTAGAGATCTGCTGTACGACATTGTGCTTAGAGTCAACTGTATTATATATTTAAAAATCTATAATAATGTAAAGAGGATAAGTCTCATGTTAAGTGTTCTTACCACAGTTTTAAACATAAGCAAGTTGATAAATAATATTACTAGCAATAAAGTTAGTGCTACCATTCTCATAAGTGATATTCAGTGATCCTCAAGAGTAACATATTCTTGGTTTTAATGTGTAATTTATGACAAAGTGACAATGACTCTACACTTGCAGGATAATTTCCATTGGCTCTTTCAAGCTCCAAAAGGCAAAGTGGAAATCTAATATGTCCACAAAATAACCTAGCGTAGTGTCTTGTTTTGATGCTAAATAAATATTTGTTTAAAAATAGCAAATAAATTAATGAGGTAGGAAAGTCCAACCGCACTAGGTCAAAATACACACCAGGTATTCAGTCAACAGACATTTATTGAGCACCTACTATGTGTCAAGCATTGTTTAAGCATCTGGGAATATTGAAGTTAATACCACTGTTCTCAGGAAGCTTACTTCTAGTAAACAAAGACAGGCGAAAGTAAATTTAAAAATGCATGCATAAATATATCAGATGTAATAAGTTACTATCTTATATTGGGTAGTCAGTATGATCTGGGTAGGGTCCAAGGGTATGTGGGAAATTCCTGGGTAGGGTACTGATTGATTACTATATAACAAACCACCTCAAATCTTTTATTGTTCATGATTCTATGGTTTAGTGCTTTGGTTGAGTTCAGCTGATTCTTTCTTCTACTAGTCTCGGCTAGTGTTATTCATAAAGCTACTACAGTCATGTGACAGTTCAGCCTAGGGATGGATGATTTCATGGATCTAATGAAAGGATGACCACTCACATGCCTGGTAGTTGGTGCCAGTTTCCCATCTTCAAGGAAGCCATCCTGGACCACCTCACATGAAAACAGAATTCCAAGATGGTGGGACTCGAAACGCCAAGACCTTTTGAGGCCTAGGCTCCAGGTCACACATCACTTTCACTGCATTTTTCTGCATCAAGTCATGGGCTTACCAAGCTTCAGAGGTAGAGGAAATAAACTCCACCTCTTGATGAGAAGAACTACATAGAATGTACGCCCATTTTAATCTAGTGCAATGGGGAGTTACCATCTTATACTGGGTTGTCAGTGACATCTCTTGGAGAGTGGCAGAGTCCTGTGTGATGTGAAGGAATAAGCAATGTGAATATCCTTGAGGACTACGTTCTGGGCTATGGGAATTGCCAGCACAAAATGCCAAGATGAGAAAACAAGGAGCACAGTATGGTTGGAAATGATGGGCAAGGACAATTGTGTTAGGAGATGAAGGTAAATGGACAACGACACATCAGACGGTACATCCTTGTAGGTTATGTTAAGGGCTTTGTCTTTTACTCCAAGTGAGATGGGAAGAACCATTGGTAGAGTTTTGACCAGAGTGACGTAAGCTCACCTATGCGTCAACAGGGACTCTGGCTGCTGTGTCAAAATTGACTTGAGGATAGGTAGGAAGGATGGAAACAAGGAGCCCAGAGAAGATGTTTATCTAGGGGAGACATGATGGTGGCTTGAAGCAGAAGGGCAGAACTGACAGCATTTTCTGGAATAATGTGTAGAATTAGTAAGGTGGAAAGCATTGTTGAATTGTAATAGAGCCTTCCCAGCCAGATTGTCAGCTTCTCTAAGAAAGAAACTACGTTAATTTTCTTTTTTAAAAATGTGTTTTCTGCATTTGAAAAACACTCCCTAAATACGTATTGACTAGTTAGTGAAGACTCAGATCTCATTGCTGGATTCAACATAATCACTGCAAGATGCAAAGTCTTTCAGAGTTCATCATCAAATGATGTTTGAAGACCAAAAGTAAATAGATGAGCCTATTAAGATCCACTCATACACTTCAGATTGCGTTTCTACTAAATGCTGAAGGACAGCAATGAAACAGAGCTAACACAATCTGTCTGGATCCAACATCATTAAAAGCCATCCCTTGAAATGCAAATAATTCTTAAATTAACTGGACAAACATTTATCGTTAAGTCCCTACTAAGTGAAAAGCAGTAAGTCAGAGAACTACAAGATACAGTTCTCGAAAGCACTAATACTCTAGTGTGCATCGAGAGTGCTAGTTTTATAAAAGAAATGAGATGAACTTATCAACTAATATCCTAGTGCTGAATGGAAAGCATTAATAGGCACGAGGAGTGTTGGGAAGATCCAAGCGTGGGATATTCCCGGAACTAGTTCCTTTCCAGGTAAAATATTGGAAATCTGGTGTCATGGTACGGACGTGGGGCTACTGTTAATTCCAGGCTCCGCATGGAAGGTGATAAGTGTTCTTCTTGGTGGTAGCAAAGGACCCACGTCTTAATTTCACCCCAGTGAATGAAGTGAATATGCTTTTTGTTGGTACTCTTCTTTTTATATTAAAAAAAATTACATTTTGTGTGTATACTAGTATACAATACTATAGGTAGACCTTATGATAATTGATTTAAAATATTGAATAACAATCTTCCATTGAATCTAAATATGTAGGATATAATTTTTAGATGGAAAAAAGAACTTATATATATATATAAAGAGAGAGGAAAAAATATATATATAGTTCATGCCAGTGAATGAAGTATATATACTTTATGTTGGTGTTCTTTTTATAGTAAAAATTTACATATATATATGTGTGTGTGTGTGTGTATGTGTATACACTAGTGTATAATACTATATGCAGACATGATAATTGATATAAAAATATTGAATCATGATCTCCCATTAAATCTAAATACAAAGGATATCATTTTTGGAGGGGAAAAAGAACTTATAACTTTACTCATTATCATGTTTTTGGAATTTGGAATTTAAACTTTTATATTACCCCAAACAATAAAGGATCTAGAGATGGGAGACACTTTATGTCATGAAAAGTTGGTATAAAATCAATGGTTTTTTAATGTCATATGTAAGGATATATAACTTAAAAAACAGGATGAACACCATAGAGCATGACTTTATCTTTAGCTAACTTCATCCATTGATAATTCATATTTTGTTAAAACCATTACATGAGATTGGGGAGGGTATAACTCAGTGGTAGAGTGCATGCTTAGCATGCACGAGGTCCCCAATACCTCCATTAAAAATAAATAAATGAATAAATAAATGAACCTAATTCCCTCCTCCCACTTAAAAAAAAATTACACGAGGGCCGCATTCTGTGTGAATAGATATGACAGTTAGATCATCTTGTAACTTCATAAGACTGTTCATTAATTCTGTTTTAAAACAGATTACAACTAAATTTTAGTATTAAAAAAACTCTAATGTAGGAATGAGAAGCCCAACTTCGCATCTCACTCTATGACTTAAACCAAGTTTCCTAAATTCACTGCCCTCTACTTTCCTCATCTATAAAAGTAAGTGATTGGTGTAGATCAGTGGTTCTTAGCCCCGACTGCACACTGGAATCATCCGGGAACATTAAAAAAGTAATGATACCCAGGCCCCACCCCAAGGTTTAATTTTTAAAGGTCTCCAGGTGACTTTAATGTACAGCAAGTGTTGAACACCAATGGGCTAGGTGATCACTAAGGTTACTTGTAACACAGCTTTGTAATTTTATGAGTCACTGTCTTTTGACATAGTAACAGTTGCTAGAGATAACAATGTACTCAGTGTTTGCAATGTCTAGAAAAGTAGAATTTACCCTCAAAGACTGTTTCTGCTCAAAATGAAGAACATTTTCTCATCTAATTCCAAAATTGTCTGTCTTATGAGAATAACTAGTACCAAGAGGCATATATACATTATTCATAATTATTTTTCATTTGGGTGTAATGTATACATTAAAAATAGTATAGAGTCACCTAAATCTTAGAAATTTATAACATGATTGAGAAACAGTTACTTCCTTTCAGTACACATACACTCTAAGGACAATGTACTCAGAAATTGGGTGTAAATTTTTTAAAAAATTGCCATTGTAGCTATTTTGATTTTGAATAAATGGACCATGAAAATCCCAGGAGATAATCAACCTCCCAAAGTGTGTAATTTATTCATGATAAATACCTTACCCTCTGCTGTATCATGAAGGGGAATAGACAGTTTCATAAAAGACTGATTTAAGTGAAGTAGTTAGTTATTTGGGTATCTCAAAAGGTAAAAGTTTGATTTCTTGAAACAGTTTTGAAATGTGTCACTACAAGTTTTGGCTGTCAGTTTTTTACTAACACCTTTTCATTGGAGTGAATGGATATTTTTTCCTTTAATCTTAAATACTAGAGAATGTAGTCGCATGCTGTATTATTTAACTCTTCCATGAACATCAAGACCCCAAGAATGAACTCAGATCCAAGGGGAAATCATGTAGAGTCTCAGGGAATTTGGGAAAGGCCTCAGATAAATGTTAAGCCTGGGAGTAATAGATTTGGTGTTCTAATTTTATGGATTCTGTGCTTGTGAGCATGTACTCTTGCATACTTGGGACAGGCAGACTCTTTTCTTCTTTTAGCCAGCCTAATAATAGGAAGAAGGAAAGTGATACAGATGACAGCTAACAGCTAACATGGGTGAATGTAGGTGTAACCAGCAAAGAATGTGCTGGTTATATGGGGCTTTTGCAGGCCTACTAATTTTTGAAACTATTGGAAAAAAAATTTTAATGCCCAGAAAAGACACAATGAAAAAGAAATATGTGACTTTTCAGTAAAATGTGTATGTAGGTGTCATCACTTTGTGTTTGCTTCTGACATTGTCAGTCTGTTATTCTGTGTTTAATGTTCATACAAATTTCATTGTATTTGTTTACCCCATTAATGACAACCTAGACTTAATAACTAAGAATAATGCACAGATATGCTACTAATCATGGCATGCAAAATGATGACATTGCAAGAATAACGTGACTGCTGAAATAGTCCGCATGTTTTAAACCTTGTTCTGTGCAGACTGCGGAAGCTGTTTTGCTTCACATTAGCTCTGCCACATATCAGTTTGCTATACAAGGTCTGCCTGAAATCAGTCAGACACGTGTACCATGCTTTCAAAGAATTTTGTACAGTAGGAATAGCTAGGAAGTGTTTGAAAATACAGGTGACATGTACCATAGCTTTTGATATAATAGCGACATGTATGCTAGTGACTTTAAAAACTAATTTATAAGAGTTTTATCTGGTTTGAAAATATCAAGAGGTTGTATGAAACGATATAAAATTTAGCATCAGAAGGCATCACACATCTTATTACTCAGCTCTTGGGTGTGACCAAATATAGAATTTGGTAGTTATTCCCTCACCTTTCAAAATTTTCACTCCTACTCATCTGCTGAAATTCTGGTATTCTGCTATCAGATGCATTATTTTGTGTTTTATAACTTGTTTTAAACTGGAGAGAACACATCAAGCTGTACCCAGTCACTCGTATTATTATCCATTAGTTTAATCAAATAATCAGATGAAGTCAACAAAGGGACAATAATTCCTAAGAAAGGTAAGGACAAAGATTACGTAGCCTCAGGAAGGTACCCATCAAAAGGGGCGACATCTCATCCTTGGTGGGGAAATGAAAGATTAAAACCTGGAGGCTAGGGTTACTTACTTGTCAGTTTTGCCCAGGGCTGGGCCAGGTCAGCACTGCAATCATTGTACAGAGCAAAGTGAATTGACCTACTTTTCTAAAGATGTCATATAAAATTTACATGATCCGCAAAGTTTAACAACATTCTATTGAACATAGACTTCACATCTGACAACCAAAAGTTAGTGATGCTAACATCTTCTTGAGTAAACAAATTTTCATTACCTAGATATAAATATATAACTTTATCTCATATGAGGTCTTATTTACAGTAAAGATTTTTCCTGGTTAGGACTGAACTTTTTTTTTGTTTGTTTGTTCATAGCCACATAATGTGGAAAGTCTAAGTACTGAACTCCATCTTGGAAGCACAAATACTGCTTTAAAGCAGAGTTGCCATCCAGGATGAATAATGCAAGGTTATGTTTTAAGACATGTCAAATTCTTTTAAATGTATCTTTCTTCTTTAACTTTGACTTCTTTCTTCTTTAAACTTTAATCAGCTGAGATAAATGTTTTTTATTTGGCCTTAACTACTTGTCACAAGACGATAAGAGACAGCCAATGAAGTAAATTGAAGTGCTGCTGTGGTTAGGTAGAACTGGAAATTGATACTGTTGTAGTTGGCTAAGATAAGACTTAGATATATATGTAATTATATATATAATGTATAATTTAAATATTATATATATTTAAATCTTGCATGGTTATATGACATCATAAGAAGGAAGAGACCTACCAAAATTTTAATTGGCTGATACTTAGAAGTATTCAGGTGAACTTAGGTATAATTTTTTTTGTACTTCTGCCCAGATATATCTATTCCTTCTTAAAAGAAGGTGTAATTAGGATTCAAAAATTGAGTCATGAATATTGATATCAAATCAATATTCAAATCAAATTAATGAATATTAAAAAGATGTTGGCTCTAAATACCGAAAGGAGATAGTGTGAATTATATCCTACAGCTCAACTTGGAAGGGCAGCTGTCCCAGTGAAACCTCGCTCACTGAAATATCTCAGAAATAGAATGCATTCATATTTAACCCTATAGCTTTAGGCATTGAGAGATACGGAGTAGATGAAATAAAAAGTACTGTATCAAAATTAACATCAAGCCATGTGTTATCCTTCTGGAGTTTTAGAGTCATTTTTAACACAGATAGTAACTTGGTTTGAAATTTAAGCACACACATACACACAGGTTTGCTGGTTGGAGAGTTTCCATGCCTAGGGGAGGGGAGGTGACAATTGGTGCATTCAGTATATAACACGTGTAATGATAATGAAGTTGATTGGTTGAACTCTATAGCTTTTTTTTTTTTCTTCCTCTTCCTGTAGAGTAGTTCAGCCGGGGGTGGAAGGATTCTCCCCCATCCCTCCCCACCAAGACAGTGTAGGTTGATACCATTTTTATTGTTCTGCTGGGGTGGGAAATAAACCATATGCTTTAGAATTTTGAATGGCTACACCAAAGAGAAAATTGAAGCAGACCTTCTCTTCCCTTTCCTACTGGACTCTGAGGTGGGGTTATTCTAAATGTTTTAGCCGACTTGGGGTTAGCTTAATGCTTCTACCCCAGGGCAGAGAGGTGGGTGAGGGGAAGACGTGTCAAGGGCTTTGGAGGAGCTTGGGCTGAATGAAATGTAGAGTGGGAAGCTGAGGTCTGAAACCCACCCCTCCCCTGGATACCAGGCAAAGGCAGTGAGAGTCGAAACCAGCTGATGCCGCTGCTGCTGCTTCCCATTTCCAGGGTGAAATTTTCACAGCAGCTAATTCTAAAGGGAGGGAAAAAAAAATCTCTAACCAGCAACGGAGAAGATTTCTATCACCCAACACAAGCTATATAACCTTTTAGACTGGCTTTTCAGAGAAATCCTCATTTTAAAAGGCAGCATTCACGATCCAAAAATACGAGACAGAACTGGTATAAAAATGTGAAAAGCCTCTTTACACTCTGAGTGTTTGAAACGATCCGATGAGCATAGGAAGTGGCTGCCAACGCTCTGGCGGCTGCTCGTGCCGCCGCCGCCGCCGCCGCCGCGGTCCCTCGCAGAGGGCTGGACGGAGCTAGTCCCGGTTTCAGCACCTCCGGCGCTGGACAGCTCTCTGCACGCCGCACCGCCGCCTGCCTGCTTTCTCCCAACACTCTCGCTTTGCATTACTGGAGATGCATCTAAATTACGTCCTGTTCAACAACAAGTAGATTCTTTTTTTTTTCCTGTACGGGAATTACAGTAGACGATTCTCAATTAAACTGCATTTTCTTCTTTACGGATTTGGCCGTCAGGCGTATTTATCCCGATCTTCCCCCCACCCTTTGCAGGAACGAGTCTTTGGGAACGTGGTCCACCCAGGGATGTAAAACTGTGCTTACCGATGCATCCCATACGAAATGCTTATGTGATCGTCTCTCTACCTTCGCCATTTTGGCTCAGCAACCTAGAGAAATAGTAAGTAACAAAGGGAAAACACGGCTTTAATGCAAAGGCAGGGACATTGTGGAGAGTGTTTCTCCAGGGAACTGCATTTTAAATGGGGAAATGGAAAATGTTGCAGGGTGGCTAAATTGGGTTCGTCTCCTCCTTAGCTACAGGAGCTTGGTGAAAGGAATTCTAGTTGGTGTGCTGTAACTAAATTCTACTCAATCTTATGTCTTCTAACTTGAAATTTCTGAGGTATAGTTTTGAGGATGCACTCCAATCATATTGCTAATATGCTGCAAACTTTCAAATAAAAATAATTGTCAACTTAATCATTATTTTAGAACTCGAAAGCTGTTCTGGGGAATTTGTGAGGTTACTGTTGGTAGTAGAATGAAGACCCTAGACACTGTAGCTAAACACATTGCATATCTGCATTGGATATTTTCAGTACAGGTTTTCTGGGGTGTCCTTGGAGATTTATTTTTTTTTAATTAAATGAAGTTTTTATGAAAGCATGGACTGTCAGAAACTGTAAAATCATTCCTTAGAGTCACATAGGTCTGTAAAACTAGTTTCTGAAACAGACAGCTGTATAAGCTGCCTAAAAGAAAAATAATATTCTCATCAAATGTATTTTGAAAAATCATTTCAAAAATTTAAATGCTGAAAAATAATTATTAAGAAGTGTGACTTTGTGTCTAAATCTGGCCTAACTATGCATCACTCCTCTTACTTATTTTGACTGCAAAAATGCCTAATATAATTGACTGTGCATATCTAAGATTTGGAACACACTTGATCTTAAAGTGTATTTCTTCAAACTTCCAGGATTAAAAATATGAAAAACAACAGATTTTACTAGCTAGTATCATGTTAGTGTCTAAAGAAAGAAACCTCTCAAATCAGTGACTGCTTGTAATCTTTATATATGTTTTAAAAGCTATAAGGCTTCTTTTTCAAGGTCATGTATTTAGAGACTGATACTGACATTGTGAAAATTATCTCTATATATTTTATTCCCAGGGAAAAAAAATCACAAAATATATTCTAAGGTCTTACATTTGAAATTTGATTTTCTTCTATATCCTTAGAGGCCAAGCTAGTGAAATTAAACGAGAGAATACTTGACTTAGAACAAAGTTGTCAAAAGTCAAAAAGTTTGAAAATTTTTCAGTATCTAGGTCCTGGATTTGGGTAACATAATGGGTCACAAATGAGAGGATCAAAGTAAATTTCATCAAAACACACCTTGTGAAATAACTGAACTGTAGTTAGTTGAGGAAAAATAAATACTGCTTCAAATTTCAGCTAGAGAAAATTAACGTGTTGATGTTGACCAAGTTGTAGTTTCAGTTATTTATTTTAGAAAGCCTTAGGTGGATATATGCCATAGTCAAACACTGAAAACTCTTAAGGCCTTCATTAGGAAAGAGTGAGTAGCTAGAATTAGTCATGCTAGAGGTGGAGAATATGTGCACAAAGTGGTTACTGGGTAATTATCTGGTAACTATAACAACTGTATTGGCTATTTTTGAGTGTTAGGATAGTTTTGTTGACTTTAGAAGTTATTTTAATTTATTTAAAAAATTCTCTCTTTTTTTTTTTTTTTTTTTGCTTCTTTTGTTTAATTTACAGATCATGGAATCCTCCAGTACACCTTCAGTTACCCTAATCATAGGCAGTGGCCTTTCCTGCTTGGCTCTGATCACCCTGGCAGTTGTCTATGCAGCATTATGGAGGTATGAAATCAACTGGTACACTTGGGATGGAAGGCTCTGTTATTCAGAGTCAAATCGGGGAATATGATAGCTGTTACATGTCTCCTATTTTCTTAATTTACTGAAAGAAGTACTTTTAAAACAGTTACAGTTGCTGTGATTGAGCTATAATAAATGAGCTCAGTAATACTAAAGTTTTTACTTAATTTTCTTGTCTGTATTTTCCTGTGATGAGAAAATAAACAAAACACATACACACACTTTTCTTCCCAATTTGAATGATGGTAGCTTTCAACAAGTTGCTCACCACCAAGCACAGTACTCTTACACCCCAAGTTCAGTCTATATGTGGTTTCTATTTATCCCAATGGCAGTTCAGCTTGAAAGTTTACTTGGTATAGTCAAATTAATTTCTATGTTATAGAAATACTATCTCGAAATTCTTAAGTTTTAAACACATGCTCTCAGTGTGTCCTAGACCATGAGTAAAATCTTCTATAATATTAATATAATGTATGATGACATTAACACAATACCATAATGGTCTAGAAAAGGCTTCTTGGTTGAATGCTGTCAATGAGTCAGATTCTGACAGATTGATTAAAAGAAGTCAGAAAAATATATAAACAAGGGGAAGTGATTGAAAAGTATTTTTCTATAGTATTTGAAACTGCATCTGTTTGATAGTATATGAAAATTCAGTATTTCTCTAAGATCTGTTGTTCTTTTAGTGAGAATCAGACTTGTGAGGTTTATTATGTCTACTGACATATTGGTAACTAGTACATAAACAAAGTTCCCAATACATTTTTACATTTTTAAATGTTAAACATTTTATATACATTTTTATTAGTTTAAAATGTTCTAAAAACAGGTACTGTATTAGTAAATAGCTAATTACATATTCTTTTCTGAATATTTGAAATATTAAAATTATAAAAGTGGCCAGTCCTAATATTTTACTTATCTTTTACTTAACATAAAAAATTGTATTAAAAATTAATTATACTTTAATTAGGAAATGTTTGATTTAACGTCCTTTTTTGAAAAAAAAAATCTTTATTCTCCATTCAATTTTTTACTCTTTTGAGGACAAAACTTAATTGTCCAGGATATTATATTGTCAAAGATATTAAAATTTTTATGCTTCATTCAAAGATAAAATACATATTCATTCTTGGGCCATGAGCAGAGGTACATAATAGAGGTTCTGCCTTCCTGTGAAGGAGTTATCTGGTAGTGAAATATGGGCAAAGTGAGACAATCTGATAATATATGGCCAATCTCATGAAATGAAAGAAACACTTGGTCTAGGCATGGCATTGTAGACAGTACAGTCCAGGCTTCAGGGCTCAGGCAAATTATCCTGGTAATACAAGGGCAAGAGAGACAAAGGTTGGGCAGAAAACTTTCTTTCCCCAGTTGCCTGAATGGTACTTCTCGGAAAATGAGGCCATGTTTACAGGCCAGGGTCCTAAGTAGCAGTGTCAGAGTTCATCGGTAGCATCATAATTCATACTCACTGAAGTATTGAGACTGAGTTCCATTTCTCGGTACTTAGGGTTCAGCCACCAATTCCACCTTCTCTTCTCCCCTCCATACAGGTGTCTAATGCCAGCACAAACACTGCAAGTATAAATGATATGTAACATTTACCAAAGAAGTACAAGATTTATTAGCCCATAATGAAGTTTTCTTTAATCCAGACAATCCAGGAAAGTCACCTATTGCAGAAGTTTTCTAGGAACTATTGCCTTAAATGATCTATCCAAACTTGACTTGAAATTTAGATGTATAGAATAAAAATCATAAAATAAATTTTAAAAGAAATACAGAAAACAGTACTGAGACATGGCATAAATTGGAATTCCTAATGGTGGCCATCAACTCATTATCTACAGGTAGAAGGATTGAAGTCATATTAATAATTTGATAGATGTTTCAAGGTCCCTCACTTATTAAGTGAACCTGTAGCATGACAAATTCAATGCATTTTATAAGCACTAAATTTACTTTGTAACATTACTGTATGATAATACTCATGTCAGAATACTACTACCTTTTCTTCTAATTAAAAGGCTTAGATTTTGTGATTTTCTAATGATTTATAAAATGCATGAATATCAGAATTATTTTATATATAATATATTGCTTTGAAATGTGTTGGTGTCTCATTAGCTCACGAAATGTTTATCAGAAAATGAATCCACTGTTCTCTACATCTATAGATACATTCTGTAGAGTTACATTATTACATCATGAGCATGTCCTTTTAATCCATGTATTGAAATGATATATTCCCAAATTTTGTTGAAAGCATCACACACATTTATAAAAAGTTTTGAAAGTTGAGATATTTTATAGCAGTTTTTAAGGCAATAATGTCACAATGCTAATGAAAATGGAAACATATAGACCCTTTAGGGTGATCAGTCTAGGTCTTTTATTATCATAATCTTTCTGTTTACAGAGCAAATAATATCAATGAAAGCCTTTTAATAATGTCATCTGTTTGCTTGTGTTGTCATGGAAGCCATTAACATTACATAAAGGGTCAATTGTGTGTAGCCCTTAAGCTTTTTATGATACAGCCTCAACCCACAAAAAAAATAAAAATAAAAAAAAGAGAGAGGAAGAAACAACTTAATATTTAATAGTGTCTCCAGCATCCCAGTGTGTGGTTTATTATATTTTTAGATACTGATGATGCAGAGACAAGATGAAGCAACTCTTGCAGCCATTTTGTACTGAGAGTTAACCTGGGTTCATTCTTTGCGGGTTTGTTCTGAGAAGAAAAGAAGTTTCTTTTATATGAAAATAAAACCTGCTTTTTATATTTTACTGTTACTCTTGGCTTTGTTTTGCTTTCTTTTCTGAAGTTGATGGAATGTGTGGCTTCTGCCTAAATAGTCCTCAAAGACAGAGAGAAAGAAATTTGATAGATTTTTTATTTTTCCTGTCCAAAGAGTACCTCCAGACCTCAGGAACCCCCATCCAGCCCTGCACAGGAATGCCCACGCCCACTGTTGGAAGGTGATTCCGTGTTCTAACACAGAATCAACAATCTCAAATGCACAGCGAGAACAAATCTGTCTTCTTGTCACTGTCACTCAGTGATCTATCACAGGGCACAGGAAAGCAAAATAGCCATTACCACCTTCAGGTGAACAGCTGGTAGAACACTTGATTATGAGCAATTATCTCCATGGCTTTTCTTCTTGATGTTCTTAAAAATGATATGAGGGACCGTATATAAACACGTCTTCACAAGGGTAAAATATGGCGGACACCTAGTAACTTTTCAGCCTAGTGGTGAATTACAATTTGTGGGCTGGACTTGTTTGTAGAGTTTAAGTTTCATTTTCTTTTTTCTTATTTTGGAACAATTATTCAGAAGAAGAAGAGTTTATAAAGAGCAGCAACATAACTATATAAAAGTACTTTGAGTGGATGAAATGGTGGATGAAAGTGTTCATGGCTTCATGAAAGTAGTGGCGTCTTCCTGGTGAACCCGGGGGATGCTGCAGAATCTCTGTGGGGTTTTCTTTTCAGTTCTCAGAGTTTCTGCCAGTTGATGTATATGCTAATAATGAACATATTATATACATACATATAGTAAAATTAATTACACTTCTAAGAAATTTTTCTTATTAATATATTTCTATGAAATTTTATGTTTCTAGTAAAAAAATTATGGTGATAACAGATGTGCAACTTAGACTTTTAGATCGTGTTGTCCACACTAATGTCTAAAGAAAAATAAAAGTCAAGGCCTCTTGGACATTGCATGTCATGATAAAGTTGGGTCTTTAAGAATAATTTTTATTAAAAACGACTGTTACTTACATTTTTTTCTCACATAAAGGCTGCATTCGAGTGTGTCTTTTTCTGGATGAATTCTGCCAATTTACATAATAGAGGATTTCCCATCTTTCCATTGAATTTTAAAGTTGGACGCTCTTTCTCTCTCTGGCTAGGTACATACGCTCTGAGAGGTCCATAATTCTAATTAACTTCTGCCTGTCAATCATCTCATCCAACATCCTCATCCTGGTTGGACAGACTCAGACACATAATAAGGTATGACTGGTGATTATTCTGCTTTTCTTTGTGTGTTTATGTTGTGACATAAAGTTGGTTGTTGATAATCTAAACATTTATCCTCGATAAAATGGGGAGCTTCTGACAAATTATTTTTAAAAATAAAAAGAGTTTACTTGTTTCTGAATTGGTTATTCCAGTCCAGAACTGTATTCCCTTGGCTTAATTTCTTGGGGATGTAGAGGCTGTTGGTAATAGTAAAAATATATGTTTGCTAAATGTTGTATCAAAGCTCTCTGAGTTCAAAGCCTTGGAACATCAAAAGCACAGATTTTAATTCATTATCCTAATTGTAATAGGATTTTCTGTGGTTTAGTCTAATTTAGTAACATACTGATTCCTAAAATTCAACCATACATTATTTACAAGGGTAACATAGCTCTTGAAAAGCCACCAAGAAACTATTTTTAGACAATAACTGAAGAGAGTATTAGGTGAAAGTCATTCTAGATTTTATGCCTTTCAGAAAGTTCTACTTAACCAAACAGTATTTTGCAACTTGAACAGTATTGTAGTTCTTTAACTGTGTAGTCTCTTTCAGCAGAATGTAAAAATACAAGTCTATTTATATGACTTGAGTTGAATGACCATGTTTTTTTGAGAAATGACTGTCAGTCTTGGCACTAAAAGACTCTGAAATACATTTCAAGAAACTCATGGTAGCAGTCTTAAGTTAACTTACCCCAACCGCAAAGGAATTCTGCTAAACAATGCTTTGATAATATTTGTTGATCAATTCAGGCCTGTTCTTTTCTTAATTGTTTAAAATGTTCAAATACTGAACTCAGCAATTCAACTTTTCCCCCATAAGGTCATTTTTAAAATTGCCAGTTGCACTTTTTGGGAGGTCCTTTTGATGTGCTAGGTATCTGCAGGACATGCAGCCACATCAGGGGTTGTAGATAGCCTCCGTATTTTGCTAACCTACCCTCCGAAGACTGCTGACTCCCACCCAAAGAGTCTGAATTTGGCTCTGGAGAGGTCTGAGTAAATGCTTAGGTGATTGTGATGAAGATTTTAGTCTTGACCCATATTACCCTAGAGGCTGTAGAATGGGGGGGCAGAAGGGGAGCGGGGAAGGGGGCAAGTGGGAGGTCACAAACCCTGAAGGATGAAGAACCATCCAACCAACCAACCAACCAACCAAATGCTGAGTCCGACAAGAGGCCCTGTAGCATTAAAGAACACTTCCATGCATCTGCATGTTTAGTTTTTTCCCCTGTCTTTCTTGTGTCTTTTCTTCTTAGAAAAAGCGAGAGAATGTAAAGTCTATTGAAATGTATTTCAGGCCCACCTTATAACTATTTAACATAAATTTAAAAAGAAGAGTCTTGGGGAAAGGAAAGTCAGAGGAAGAGAGGAGAAAAACCAAAGGTGTGGGAGATGCAGTTGGAACTGGGAGAGGGGAAAGGAGTGTACAGGGTGACCAGCAGAGGGGAAAGGAGTCAGAGAGAGGGACAGGTTGGGACGAGGAGGGAAGACAGCCTTGAGCCCTGGGGAGTGACAGTCACTCACCTCACCATCCGCCCCCGCCCCCCACATTTCCCTGGGCAGGGCCTCAGGTCCCTTGGAACTGCTCCTTCATCGTCTGTACTTGGTCACAACCCTTTAACTGTCTGCCCTTGAACCTCCACACAGAAAAGGAGAGTTTCTCTCGGAAGCAGAAACCATTTATTAGGTCTGGGAACAGAAAAAGTCAAGCTTGACCTGATAGTTTAAGGGTTTTTGTTTTTGTTTTTTTTCCTCCAAAGTCTCCCTTTCTGGCATTTTTTACCCTCCATAAACTCCTGAGTTACGCCCCTCTTTAGAATATGGAAAACTTTGTGATCTCAGTAGGAAATAGGCTTTAAAAACTGCTTGACAATGTGTGTCAAACTTTTTACAAGTTCTGAGCCAAGTGGTCGAATAGTAGAGTTTTCCACAATGTTTGCTACATATTGTAGGTTATTGTCTAAAGCGTTGTCCTCCAATAGAAATACAGTGTGAGCCACGAATGCAAGCTATGCGTGCAATAGTTATATTGTAGCAGCCGCATTAAAATAAGTCAAAAGAAACAAATGAAATCAATTTTAATAATGTACTTAATTCAGTATATCCAAAAGATGACCATTTGAACATATAAGTAATATTTTTAAATGTTAGTATAATATTCCAAAACAGAAACAGACTCACAGACATAGAGAAGAAACTTATGGTTACCAGGAAATAAAGGGGGTGGGAAGGGATAAACTGGGAATTTGAAAATTGTACATCTTGGGGAGTGATGGAAATGTGAGCTATCTTGATTGTGGTTGTGGTTTCATAGATGTAAACATTTATCAAAATTTATCAAATTGTACTTCTGAAATATGTGTAGTTTACTGTACAGGAACCATACCACAATAAAGGTGTTAAAAATAAATTCGAAGAAATTTAAATGTTAATACAATATTCCACAGTCTTTTTTATTTAGCCTTCAGAATCTGGTCTTCATTTTGCACCTGCAATATGTCTCAGTTGGGACTAGCTGTGTTTCAGGCGCTCAGTGTCTACATGCCATGACCGTCATGTTGTATAGGTCTAAATGGTAATCATACTTAGAAACTAAATTAGTCTTGAGAAATTCCATTCTGCGTGTCCATTTTGGTTTTCTCAGGTTTTTAACGTCCCAGTTCTTTTTTTATTAAAATGTCATTTTGATATCTGGGAATATTGTGAACATCAAAAGCAAGATAAGACAAGTCTGGTTTTACTTTTTATTTCTGATTATGAAGAATGGCTGGCATGGGCTTAGTTAAAAAAAAAGTCAGTGCAGTTTTGTTTCTGCAGAATGGATTTCTGTGTGGTTTTGAAGTCGTGGTTCGTTCTGTTCCAGATAAACAGGACTCATTTTTCCTGCTACCGCTGTTGATGCTTGTGGAGAAGAGCAGGCTGTAGGTGGTGGAGATGATGAAGACAATGAGAAGTTATTGGTTTTCTCTCATACTATGTTAATTTTGCTTTACTAGCTCTGAGTAGATGATCTTGCAAGCCGAGGGCAATTCACTATGGAGTGACCAGGAGAGAAAAATGTAAAACATTAGGATTTTATTCTTAGTCAGTCAACAATATCAGGTTTCCAGGGGGACTAATTGTATATTTTATTATAATACGTGTGCTGAATTCAATTAAATTGAACTTACTTCATTTTATATGTGAATTAGCAGCTTTACGGTACTTGGGATTAATGATTTCTCAAAAAATAAAGAGAGAGAGAGAGAAAATACAAAATGTATTACCCAAATAAACTATGGTCCTTATAAACTCCAGGACAGTATTTTTAAAAGGTAAAATATGATTGGTGGTGACAGTATTTATTTTAAGTTGTATGTAGGATCCCTTGGCTGCTGTGAGCATTTTGTAATTGATCAGATTCCCATCTTTGATTTTCCTAGTACATTTTGATTGATGCTTTCCTATCCCCCATTTGGAAAAATGGAAACACTTGAGAACGCTTCCTGATGACCAAGTTCTTTGGTTCTGCCTTTGACAGTTGTCACGGCTAGTTTGTGTGAAAGCTGGTGTCCAGAATAGTTTTGAAGTGTCCGACTGGCATCTTTTCTCTGAACTGCTTGTTGAAATATAATTGACTTGATTATCTCCCTCCTGAGGATCTCTGCTTTCTTCTGAGTTGGGTTAGAAACAAGCTGAAACGATCCACTGTTTAAAATACGATGTATTCAAATCTTGAAACTATAGATCCAATTGCTGGTGGCAGAGAAAGGACCCAAATGCAATTTCTCCTCTCTCTTCTTAAACTGCAGCTATAAGATGTAATTCTAACTCACCTCATTATATTTCAAGCTATCGCCTAACGTGTCATCGCTCTTTGATTTCTTTGTGCGTTTTAAATTTCAACCGGGCTATTCATGTATCACTCAAATGTTTATTTGTAGAGTTTCCTTCGTATCTTAAAGTCTCCAAATGCTTTTTGTTGAGTCGTATGGAGTATTTCAGACCTATTATTTTGCAGAAGGTCAAGGTTATTTTGGAAACAGATGTATTTGGAGAATAGTTTTCTTCATCACAAAAAATATGTATCTGACTTTTTGAAAAGCACTTTGAGATGATTTACCCTATTAATGATTTCATAGCATTCTTTTTGACTGACGGAAGCCAAATTTGGCAAAACAGTTTCTTGTTGTTGTTGTTGTTACATAATGGTGGCCACCCAAGAATATGATGAGAGAGGACTTTGTGGGACAACCTCACTCTCAGGTTATAAAGAAAGCAAGTTAAGTCTAGATTCAGTCAGACAGATATTTGTTAGATAAACACTTATTAGCAAATCAAGAGCAAAACCTGTTCTGGGAACTAGTGAAACCCTGGGGCTCTGTATACAGCATTCGCTTGAGTTGGACATAGCAACATTCTAGAAGCAGGCTTCTGTGCCTTGCAGTCAACATCTTTCAATCAGAAATCCTCCTGATCCAGTGTCTGGACACAGAATGACTGGGGATAAAACCCTGGGCCTCATCTCTAAGAGGTACGGGATACAGGCTTCAGTGGCATCTTTCATGCAGCCCGTTTAGAGTACGAAGCTCATCCACATATCCTCAATGCCTTTACTTTCACCAAAGGGGACCGATTAATCCATCCACCATAATAATTGGCTAGACATGAGTTCATCAGTAAAGACCAATCTTTTATATTCAGTTTGATAATGTTGATTCTGGAGAGAGCTACCTAAATCGAAAGGACCTACAGCTGACTCAGCAAGATTCTGGAGTACGGCCCTTTCAAACACAAGGCCAGCTGCCCACCTGGTTCTATGCATTCCTGGACAGCTCCTAGGATTAAAGGTTGAACTAACTGGCACATATGTAGCATCACGCTAAGAATACCGAAGTGTTAGATGATACATTATAGACATCCTGAATAGACATCCTTATTTTGAAAAATAATAGTCAAATGTGAGAGGACAAAATTAGACACTAACTTTAGATCCAGAAGATTTAGAAGACCTAGCAAAAGGTCTCATTGACAGATCCAGGGAGGTTCCCCAAATTATTTCAGATGCGCAAACGTTTCCTTGTCACTATTTAGAAGGAATTTCTTTCATAGTTTCTTATGTATGGACCATTGAATTACATAATAGGCTGTGTGTTTTAATTCAGTCTTGCAAAAAATACAAAAACTCTTTGTGCTGAAGCACTTTTTAAAAGTCATATACTCTGCAAAATTGTCTTACTTCATCTAGTGCTTGTGTATCCTTTATAAAGCATTGTTACATTTTTGTTATGTATAGAAATAATTAGTAAAGATGGGTCAAACTAGAAGGCTGTCTTCATCCTAATGGAAGATGTTCTTGTGTTGTCAGAATTGTAGGTTTTTTAAAATAAAATCTTGAATTTGAATTCTTGGGTTGGGTGCAGCCCTCTCTAACTCACCTGTTTCTCCCATGACTTTCTTTTGCCAGAGATCCAGATTCTTCATACGTTTACTTACACGCCTGTACTCGGAATGTGTATGTGGTCAGCTTCAGAGAAGGAGTACTGAATATGTGTTTTCAACTACCCACTCTGTCTGTCCTGATATCCTCTGAAACACTCTGCCCTCCTCTTGAGGGTCTGAGCTCTCCAGGGCTCCCCAGAAGTCATCCACCCCTTGGGTAGTGAAGGCTGAGAGCGGGCACTTTAAGCCAGGTGGACCCAAGCACCCTCCATCTCCCGTTTCTTAGTAGTATGGTCTTGAGCATGATCCTCAGCCTCTCTAGACTTTAGCTTCTTCTTAGTATCTCCCTTACAGTGTTGTTGTCAAGGTTACAGGGGACACTACACAGCACATATGTACATACTTTGTAAGCACTGCTTAAACAGTTGCTGTGATCATGGGATGGTGATGATGATGACTTACAGATGTACATACATCTGATTCTGTACTTCCCTTCTGAGCTTCAGATTTCCTCATGTCCAGTTTTCTGCTCACCACTAAATTCACCATTTTTGTCCCCACCCAACACTCAAACACATTATATAGAAGTTGCATGTGTTTTCTGTAGTCTCCAACCCAGTGACATGAGCTGGAACTCTGAGAGTTATCCTTGATATCTCCTTCCCACTGGTGTAGTAGATCTAATACACCATCCACCTTTGCCAGTTGTACCCTCTCAAATTTCTCCAGTCCAGCTTTTGGCCTCACTTAGGTCCTAATCATCTTCACCAGTCTACTGCTTCCAGCATCAGTAATCCCACTCTCCACCTTGGAGCTCAAGGAACTAAAGTTCAAATCTGATCACTGCGCTTCCCTGGGCAAACATTTTACTGTTGTCTCACCTATGATGGAAGTGATTTTCCACCTGTTCTCAGACAGAAACAATGAGAAACATTTATCTATGAAGGTTTTTATTAATATACTAGGGCTCAGGAATGCATTTTATTGAGAAAGAGTTCTTTCTGTAGCTTATAAAACTTGAGAAACCTTAAACATGACCTCTGCCGACCTTTCCATTTTGCTTTAATTTTACTGACGTGTGATTTATCACACCAGTGACACCAAATTTCTTATAGTTCGTTAAAATCATCACAGTTGCTTATTCCTTGCAGCCATCCTGCCTGGAGTGCTCTTACTCCCCTCCACCTCACCTGATTTCCCAAACATCTTCATCTGGGTTGTGCTCACCCTCCAACACTGTTTTCAGTCCTTTCCTCCTGCAGGAAGCTCTCCTCCATCCTCCACTCTTTAGGGACACCTGCTCTGAGGGTCTGTGATTTCAAGTGCAAAACTGCTGTCTTGTATTATGTTACCTGTTTCCAGACTATACACTTCTTAGGGCAGAAATAGGTTATATTCATTCTTCAACTCATTGCCAACATGCAGTAAATATGTAGTGAATCTTTATTGAGTGAATCAGTAAATGCATTTATTTGAATTCATAATTTAGGCTTATACTCATGGAGCTAATAGCTGTAGTTAGTTTTACAAGGATTAGGGTCCCCTACTTTAGACAGAATCTAAGCCAACATTGTCACAAAGACTGTTTTCCTGGAGCTAGGTTTAAGCTCTCAGTGATTGATGGCATACTTTAATGGCAATCTGGTTCCTGGGTTTTAGTTAAAGAGACTCTGAAACCCAACCACTGTGAGTATTCTCACTTGATAAGTCATGTAATGTTCTTAACCTTCAAAAAAAAGTGCTTATTCATAATTCCTCTCATGGAAGTCACTTCCTGCCAGTAATGTCCCAAATCCATGTCTATCATGTCTCAAATTTGTGTGTGATCCCAGTGGCTGAAGCAAAAGCTTCCTATCTGGATTTATTAAAATCTCATTTATTGACTTATTATGATGTTTGTAAAAGGATTTGAATGTAATAAGCTTATGTGTAATTCATTTGAGTCCATTCTGAGATATCTTATGAACTCTGACAGAGTTCTGTATTCCTGAAAACCTTCATCAAAGCAAGGAATAGATGAGTTGGCTAGTTTCTTGATTTCTTCTGGCTCCTGGCAGTGGGATTGTCGTGTCCTGTTGGTATGCGGTTCTCAAAGTGAGAGGCAGTGGGGTTGGAGAGACTTTCTTGGCCATTTTAACCCGCTTGTCCTCTGATTATATGTTTCCAGTTTTGTGTGGCAGGAGCCAAAGATCACATTATCAAAGTCAACTTCAAAATAGGGCAAAAGATCGATATGAAGAATGGGTTTGAAACCAGCAAAGGAAGTGAAAGTGGCATTACTGATCAATCAGGAGTTCCTGAAATGGATGCAGTGTTGGAGCAGAACAACCTTGAGGGACAAGGAAGCCAGCTTGAATATTCAGTGTGTTCCTAGGTCAATCCCCAAAAGTGGACAGAACTCCCAGAGAGTGAGCTTTTATTCAGCAGGGGAGACATGTGTGCTGCTGGTTGCTTTGGAGAGTGTCAGACCTGCTCTCATCACCTTCTGTCCGTTCATCCTCACGCAGCTGTACAGAAGTGCCCTTCAGGCCATGTAGATACTCCTCAATTTGGCCAATCCTTCATCTCTACCCTCACCACCCCACTTTAGACCCGGCCTTCATGAGTTCTCATTGGAAAACCATAAGATTCTTCTAACATTGGTCTGCTCACTTAGCCTTTGTTTGCATTAGCCACATCTCTGCACAAAAGATCTTAAATTTAAAGAAAAAACAAACACCCCACTGATTAAGTCATTCCTCTGCTTCCAGCTCTGCAGTGGGTCTGTAGGGCTCATGAGACTAACTCCATGTTCTGAACACCAGCCACGTAAATTCAGGGCTGCCTCTAGTACATTAGTTAACTTTAGGAGACATGGAAAGGGCACTGCTTTTGGGTAGATGAATTGTAAAAATACTCCTCTCTGTCCAAATTGAGGTAGCCTCTAGGAAGGCTTCTGTTCCCCCATTTCTGCTCCCTGCTGGGGGCCCTGTCTCTGTGCTTTGCAGAGAATACTCTCCCCAGTGTCCTGGAGCCACCCTTGCCCTGTGCCTCTGTACTTACTCTTTATCGTGCCCGATAAACCTACCACCATTTGGAAGTTGGCTTATGCAAATCATCAGAGCGAAATCCTTCAATACTCCTATTTCCATAGCATGCTGATACACCTCTGGTGTTAGCACCAACAGCATTATTCTAAAACTGCCCATTCAGTGATCAACCTTGCCCACTTACTGTGATTCTCAAGGGTGGTATTTTCTGATGTTAGTACTTGTTTTATACATGGTATGAAATCAGCAGATGCTCAATGAGTGAACGAGTGAATGAAGCTGTGTCTGTTAAATGAGGGGTAATATAACAACAGTAAAGCCACTTGGACATTCAGGGACCTATTTGGAGTAATTTCAACCTAGGTCAATTTTTGTGTTGTTGTTTTACGAGGAGCGAAGGGAGCTGAGGAAAACAGCAAAGACTTACAGAATACTTCTGAGACCTTCCTCTGATGAGAGATGATTCGTTAAATCAGATTTTATCTTTTGGTTTTCAATTTTGAATTTGCTTTTAATGAGTTTTGGGTGTTTTTGAGAGGAGGGGAATATCGCGGCTGGTAATACTGGGTTATGTATTCTTTCAACAGACGAGAACTGAAGTAGAGCCTTGCATAAATGCAAAACTCTTCCTATTTGTCATAATAATTCGGGGGCTCCCTCACATTCTGAGTCTAGACTTTCTCATTTCAACTCCATATAATTTTTAATAGGCGATGACACATTTTCCAGTGATTAGAGCATCGCGGGACAATGGGAAAGAGGTTGTGATTGGGTCTCAATAAATCTTAGAAATGAGTTAGTTTCACATTCTTACCATGTCCTTTCTCCAAAGAGAGCTAAAATGGTTTGCAAAACACTGGGGCAGTTTCTAGTTCTGTGGCTGCTGATGCCGCTTTTTTTTTTTTTTTGGTGATTACTTGGATGATTTTTTGTTGTTGAGGCATAGTTGATGTACAATATTATATAAGTTTCAGGTTTGCAACATAGTGATTCACAATTTTTAAAGGTGATACTCCACTTATAGTTATTATAAAATATTGGCTATATTCCCTGTGTTGTACAATATTTTCTTGTAGATCATTTATTTTATACATAGAAGCTTGTACCATTTAATCCCCTACCCTTATCCTTCCTCCCCTCTTCCCTGTCCTCACTGATAGCCACTAGTTTGTTTTCTGTATCTGTGACTCTGTTTCTGTATTGTTATGGTCATTTGTTTGTTTCATTTTTTTAGATTCTACGTGTAAGTGATACAGTATTTGTCTTTTTCAAACTTACTTCACTTAGCATAATACCTTCCAAGTCCATCTGTGTTGTTGGAAATGGTAGAATTTCATTCCTTTTGTGGCTGAGTAGTATTCCATTGTGTGTGTGTGTGTGTGTGGTTGGGTGTGTACCACATCTTCTTTATCCAGTCATCTGTTAATGGACATTTACGTTGCTTCCATATCTTGGCTATTGTAAATAGTGCTGCTGTGAACATTAAGGTGCATGTATCTTTTCAAATAAGTGTCCTCATTTTCTTTGGATACACACCCATGAGTGGAATTGCTGGATCATATGGTAATTCTATTTTTAGTTTTCTGAGGAACCTTCATACCGTTTTCATAGTGACTGTGCCAATTAACATTCCCACCAACAATGTACAAGGTTCCCTTTTCTCCCATCTTCACCAGCGCTGGCTATTTGTGTTGATCGCCATAAGCCAGGTTTTATCTTGATGCAGGAATATCTGAAACAGAGTTTGAGAAGTAGGATGATTCTCTAAGAGTGTTAGAGAAAGGGTGACGATTACCTGGTTTTCTCCCCTGGAGTCAAAGGTATGATTTTTTTTTCCACCTCCCCTCTTCTCAGTACATAAAATGAACTGGTCGGAAACTTGGCTAATGTCAACGAGGGAACCATATTGTACAATTATAACTGAAAATGTTTGTGAGAATTATGAATGCACTGTTAAGCACTGAAGTGCAAAAATCACCACATAAACTGAGAGACTTTAAATCACAGGCATTCTCATGAAAAAGATCCCTTGAGATACCATTACAGTAGAGTTTTCAATGGCCCATGATGCTAACTTTGAGGCTGTGCCTCTGTGGGGGTGAAGATGGGATGAAGAAATTTAGGGAGTCTCTAAATGATGCTTTGATCAAGGCAAACTTTGTCTCAGTGTGAGAGTGGAATGGGGCAAAGAGTACAGGGGAGAACTCTCTTCATAAATACTTCAGAATCTTAATTCAGGGGTTGGCAGGCTTGAGGGGATAGAGTAAATACAGTAAGTATTTTAGCTCTGTGGGCCAAGTAGCTTCTATCACGACTACTCAGTGTAGCTGGTGTAGCTCAGACGTGGCCGTGGAGATGGAGAAATAGATGCAGTTGGATTTGGCATGAGGTCATCGTTTGCCAACCTGGGGCAGTTTTGAGTTCTCTAGAAACATCTAATGCACATCTAAATGGAAGAGCGCAGTGTCAGCCGAGGCCACCCCATTTTTAGGCTGATGCTTTTATGTAAAGATGACCCTCAGTTCTGAAATCTCTACCCAAGTTTTAGTCTCTGTCGCCTGCAGAATTAGAACAGGATACCTTGGGCAGTTTCTGAAAAGGCTTCTGCAGAGATGAAAAGGAGAGAAACGCGCTTTGAATGCTTCCTTTGGAGCAAGAACTAAAACACAGAATTTCTTCACATATGGTGACTGTTGGTCACCAGTACATAAAAAAATTAAAATAAAACATGAATCAAATCACTCTCAACCAAGCAGGTCACTTTATGAATTAAAAGAGGCTAACAAATGCCCAATGCATGAGGCAACAAAGCTGGCTTTCTTTGTAGAAGAAAACTTCTTAAAGTAGAGCAGTCAATGTTAAAGCCCCTATCAGAGAAGGTCTGTCAACTGACGATCTTGTGCAGAAAAGGAACATCTGACACAGAAGATGCGGTCGGCAGAGACCAGCTAATTCCCCCACTAAATTCACCCACCCTTTTTTTGCCTCTCAGCCTCTGGTCCTCACTCTATCCTAAGAGTTGTATTATTATTATGTATATTAGATCGTAAGCATTGCTCTAGCAAACCTTAGAACTAAAGCACAAACACTAATGCCTATTATCAGAAAAAAAATAAGCATGTTTGAGGATTCAACTTCATTTTTCACTTCTTTTGTGATGCAAGTCAGTTCATTTTAAATCTTAAGCCTTGAAGAATGAACTTGGTATATGTCTGAGTTGAGTTTAGGTCTTAACTTCGAAATTGAAGATTTATGAAGTTCAAAGTGAGTAAATGCAAATATTTATAGTTACCCTAGGCTGCTGGCAGACTGACTCAAAGCTAAGGTTTCAACTATAATGTAAAGAAGTCATTAGCTTAAACAGGCGACATAGATGAAAAAATGATGATTTTAAATTATGTATAATTTTTAATTATGTATTAAAATAAATTTTAATTCACAAATATTTATGATGAGGGCCTGCTGTATACATGTTTTTATGTCAAACTATAATATACATAGCTTTTACATGTCTCTATAAATGTATCTGTGGTGGATGACAACATTAATATATATACACAATTAGGACTACAGGGGATTTTGAATGAATCATATCCATGTTTATTGTACATTTATATTGTTACTTAAATTCTATTTGTATTTTAAAGTGATTTTTCCTAATGGAGAAGAAGAGTGTGTGTTACTTTTACAAAATATAAATGAGTTCTGGTGTTCTGGGTTTGTTTCTCATATACACACTTACTTTTGTCTCTTTTTGTTAAAAAAATAAGAGCATTTATCCCTCAGTTTAGAAACTCTTGTCATATGTTTTCCTAATTTCCAAAATTGAATTACAAATGAATTCTGTATACCTAAGATTAAGAGGACCTTTTATGGAAAGAAAATGGATATTCTACTGCTGTGTAACAAATGACCACTAATTTAGTGGCCTTAAAAATAAAGAAGTATTTGCAATTCTCAGAGTTTCTCTGAGTCAGGGATCTGGGCATGATCTGGCTGGGCAGTTCTACTTCGTCCGTCTCTTGAGGCTGCAGTCCAGACGTGTGAGAGCCACAGCCATCTGAAGGCTGGTGGGGCTGGAGGCCCTGCTGTGAGGTGTCACGGAAGCTTCCCATACCCGGAACTGAAGGATTTTTAAGCGCTGCCACTTTCTGGCTACTGCCATTTGTCTAGTTACTTAACTGTTCTCCACACACCAGCCTGGTGCTCTTTCTAAATTATAAATCAGATCATGACACTCGTCTGCTTAAAACCCTTCAGTTAGAATAAGAGAAGCTTCTGTTGCCCCCGGAATGAACTCCCAACCCCATAGCGTGGCCCGCAAGCTCCCGCATGACCCGACCCCTGAGTGCTTCTCCCACTCCCGGCTCATCTTCATTACTTTCCCTCTATCGCTGTGTCCCTGTCCCACTGGCTTCCTCTGGAAACACCGTAGGAGCAGCCAGCCAGCCATCAGCCAGGTGACCGTATGCCTGGCGCGTGCCCCACACCCAAGTGTCCCATCCCTGAACAGTTCGCGCGGCCAATCTCTTTCCCCGCCTCAGGGCTGTGCAGACTTCCCTCTGCCACAGTGAGTCTCGGTTCCATCGCAGACTGGCCGAGGTAACTTACGTGTGGCCTGCCACTCAAATCCACTCGGCTCAGGGAGGCGTTCCCTACGGCGCCACGCCTTCCCACCGAAGTGCTGTCAGTTTCCTCAAGACTCTTTTGCAAAGAACCCCCCTTTTTTTCCCCTTCATCACCATGACTTGTCATCTTATTTTTACATAAGAAGGGAGGGGACATTATCTTCGATTTATTCTGTGTCCCCTGTGCTCAGGACAGTGCCTGGCACGTAATAACGGGTATCCCCAAATATTCCTCAATGGATGAAAGGTGGTGCTGTTTTGTTATTTTCTAATATAGAAATGGGGAGGGAATGTAATGTAGATCAAATAAATTACACCTAAGACAGTGTCTAGTCCATAATAAGCTTTTTAAAAAAAAATTTGAGCTGTCTTATTAATTTTGCACCCTTTTTTTTTCTTTTTTTGGTTTGATTTTGGTGGGGAGGTAAATTAGGTTTGTTTATTTATTTTTTAATGGAGCTACTGGGGATTGAACCCAGGACCTCGTGCATGCTAAGCACACACTCTGCCACTGAGCTGTACCCTCCCCCCCAATTAGCTTTTACTTACAGTAAAACTGACATGCGGTGAGGTGTCCAGTGAATGCCGTGATGAGTGATGACCCCCATACACCTATGTAACCGACACCACAGTCAAGTTAGGGAACGTTACCGCCACCTACAAAGTCCTCTGTCCTCTTCCAGTCAGCCCTCCGCCAGAGGCAGCCGTCCGTCTGATTTCTGCCATCATGTGTGTGTTTTGTCTGTTTGGCAGTTTCGTATAAGTGGAACCGAGTAATGAGTCCCTTTTCGTTCAGGCCTTTTTCACGCATCGTATTGCTCCTGAGATGCGTGTTAGGTGCATTAATTCTTTGACACTGCTGAGTGTTGCTCCATTGTATGAATCTACCGCAACTGGTTTATCCATTCTCCAATGCAGAGGCATTTGAATTGTTTTCAGTTTCTTTTTTGTTGTTGTTGTCATCAGGAATAAAGTTGCTTTAAATTTCCTGTAAAAGTTTTGTATGGGCATGTATTTTCATTTCTCTTAGCTAAATACCTAAGAGTAGAATTGTGGGCTTAAAGAGAAGTTAGAGAACTTTTAACTTAACAAAATGAAACAAAGCTGCTGAACAAGTTTCCAAAACGGCTGCACCATTTTATACCTGTACCAGCATTCTGTGATCATACTGGTGTTCCATACCCTTGTGAACATTTAAATTTACCCTTTCCTTAAAAATAATAGGGTTTAGCTCTTTTTCATGTGCTTACAGGCCATTTTATAGCCATTGCTATGAAGTCTCTGTTTAAGCCTTTCTTCCCTTTTTAAATTGGATTCTGTCTTTTTATTATTGCTTTTTAAGGGTTTTTTTTCAGTAATGTATTCTAAATTCAAGCCTTTTGTTATATATTATTTATATTTATATACTTATATATATGACACGTATACATACACATTATTTTCTCTTAGTCTGGCTTGCCTTTGGTATTTTGTTAATGGCATCTTTACTAAGTAGGAGTTATTAATTCTGTAAAGTCTAGTTTATCATATTTTTCTTTCACAGGATATGTTTTGTGAGTCTTCTGCAAGAGATCTTTGCTTACTGCTCCAGGTTGTGAAGATATTATCTCTTACAAGCCTTATAGTTTTAGCTTTTATGTCAATCTCTGACATATCAAAATAATTTTTGTGCATGATATGAGGTAGGATTGTAGTTCAACTTTATCCCATATGGATATCCAGTTGTCCAGCATCTTTTGAAAGTTGAAAAGACTTTCCTTTCCCCATTGAATTGCTTTGGTACTTTTGCAAAAAAAAAAAAAAAATTACGGTTAAGTCTTGAAATCAGAGATTTTGAGTTTTCTTATTTCATTCTTTTTTAAGAAAGAATTTCATTTATTCTTTTGTCTAATCTAGATCCTTTGTCTAGATTTGCCTCATCTAGATTCTCTGGGTGTCCAAAGGTTAGAATCAGCCTGTCAACTTCTACCGAAAAAAATTAAACATAAAAAACGATTGCAATTTTGTTTGCATTGTATCAACTCTTCTGGTTGATTTAGGAAAGAACTGATATCTGCTTTCAGTACTATTATTATTAAGTTTGTGGTAGTGGGTGTGGATTGGCTTCGTGAGATAGAATGATTAGGATTTTGTGACCAGTTGTGTAAGGACACTGAGAAAGAAAAGAGTGTCACAAACTTCAGTGTTCCTGTGGGCGGTGACAGATGTGCACGGTGAGACTCAAGAAAAAGTTGCAGGAAATCAGGAGTCCATGGAGGCCCTCTGTGTCCTGCTCCAGGGAAAATATTTTGCTCCAAGCAATTTTCTTCCTGGCTCTTGCTGTCTTCCAGTCAGTCTTCCACTTTTTGGACTTTTTGCTTGATTACATCCTAAATATGTTTTCTCTAAAAAGTAGAGCATTTGTCCTTCTCTAGTGATATAAATTTTCATCAAAACATAGGTGATTACAGACTGAATTTATTTTCTTTAAATTTCTTGAGCTTGTTAATTACCAGCTGAGGGCAAAATTGTGTCTCAGATCAAAAGTCCATGGACCACTTTCTCTTTAGGCATGTAGGCCTGTCTCTCTACTCCTATAAAACTAGGCAAAAAAAAAAAAAAAAAAAAAAAAAGTCTTTCTAGAGAGTTTAGAAAGCGAGCAACTCCATTCCTCTCCAGGAAGTCAAAGACTGGTGGCACACTTCTGGATGGGAGCAAAGCGTTTCTCAGATTAAGGAGGGGAAAAAAAAGCGTAAGGAACAGAATCTCTGCCAAACAAACCACCTCTGACTTCATTTCTAATGAATGAGAACCAATTTATAAACCCATTAGTGAGTATTCTGTCTAGCAACCATTTATGTTTTAAATTTCACTGACTAGGTTGTTTTTTTAAAGCATATTCTGTTATCTGACTTCCTTTAAATTACTCAGCATCCAAATATCTGAAAATAGCCACTCTTCTGCTTATTAATGCAAAGATAATGAATGTCGTTATTCAAAAGGTAAAATAAGACATTTATCCATGTGTCATTAGCAGAGCCTGGTTCTTTATTCCTAAGAAGGTAATAGCATAAGTGTGCCTATTTTTTTCCCAAATACTAGACAGGATCCTGTCGTGTGTGAATTCTGTTGTACTATCTGAAAGCTTTTCCTTTTTTTTTTTTTTCCTGTGAGGCTGTTTCAGGGATATGGGAATAGAAATA
Source organism: Vicugna pacos (assembly GCF_048564905.1). Lineage (NCBI taxonomy): Eukaryota > Metazoa > Chordata > Mammalia > Artiodactyla > Camelidae > Vicugna > Vicugna pacos. The sequence goes on along the minus strand of NC_132994.1, from coordinate 4,130,556 downwards.
TGTAGCATAACTATTTCTATATTACCATTTTTTAGAGTATATTTTTAATTGAAATATAGTCAGTTTACAGTGTTGTGTCAATTTCTGGTGTGCAGCACAATTCTTCAGTCATACATGAATATGTACATATTCATTTTCATGTTCTTTTTCACCATAGGCTATTACAAGATATTGAAAATATTTCCTTGTGCTGTACAGTATAAACTGGTGTATCTATTTTATATATACCTGTCAATATCTGCAAATCTTTTTTTTCCCTTTTCCTTTCTATGCCATGAAGAAAAAGTGATGCGTTTTCTTTGATCATTAAATCCTAAAGCCACACACCTTATAATTGTTTCTCAGATTTAGCTTGTTGAGTGGTTTTCCTTATTCAATAAGGACTGATTTTTTTTTTTTCCTGAAATGTGTTTGTATTCCATCCCGCACCCATTTGCATCCCTGGCAACACTGCTTCCAGTAGTCCTCTCATTTGGCTTTATTAACTATCGGTGGTAAATAAAAAAGAAACGCCAACTGAGGTAAACAAAATACCGTGTACCTGTTTCTACTGCTTGCACGTGGTGATAAACTCAACTGAAGCACAAATGGCAATAGTGTATTACACAGATGAGGGGAAAGTTAATTACCTTCCATTTTGTTTGCTGATCATGTTCAAGATTTAGTCGACTGGTCGGTGTCAGTGTCTCCAAGGGAGATATTGTGAGTTTGGTGAGGGGGGCGTGTTTTCAGTGTGCGTTCTCCCCTGGAAACCCACTTGTCATTTCTTTTGTGATAACAGAGCTCAGTTCTGCACAGCAAGGGAAAACCGGCTTCTTCAGGGAGTCACACAGGGCAGTGCACACAGTCTGTTTAATGCTTGTTGGCAGATCTATCTATTTGGAGAGATGTGGTTGTTATTCTATAGTGGAGTTGGCTGGAGTGTATTTCTGCAGTTTCCCCGGTCTCATACCCAGCCATGAAGAGGATCCTCATTAATCTCCCAGAGCCCATTTGTTGGAAAAGGGGGGAATTTGAATGAAATCTCCGTAACTAGTGATATAAAGAAAATGCTTAAGCTCCATTTTCAGAAATGGAATAGTATTCACAGAGAAGGATTAAAAAAAAAAAAAAGAAAGAAAGACAATAATGTCTGCTGGTAGTGCTGGTAGAGAGAATTCTAAGACCAGTAAAGGGATTCTGGAGGGTTAGAGAAAAACTAGCAAGTTTCAGAGCTGTAAATACTGTTGATGGAGAGGAGCTGCTTTTCCATATTTTTAAAAACCCCACCCTGCTGTGATTATTTGTCTTTCCTGAAACTTTAAGGGGACATGAATAAGGTGGAATGTGGGGGTCTTTTTCATAGAAAACTGGTAAAAGGGGGCAACTTGTCAACAGAAGTTTGCCAGCGTATTGAACCCACGTGTATATAGAAGTGAAGGAAGTTGAGAATTGTGCTGAGGATGAACATCTTAAATAAAGCTAATGCATTCAATAAAGTGGATACCACAAAGCTGGTAAGAAATAAATTGCCTTTATGTGTCAGAGATGTTAGATCACACAACCATTTTTTCTAAAGACTGAACGATGTATAGTCCAGGTCCCCAAGGGAGGAGCTATTAAATTGTTATAATGGGAGAAACATTTAAAAGAAGATGACTTCTGAAGGGAAATATATTCAAGAGCCCAAGTGCCTATCTAGGGATACCACTGAGACCAGAATGGTTGTCAGCTAGGGTAGGGACCAGGCATTTAGAACCACATGGGGAGTTCTCAATCTGCCTTCCCCACACCCTCTCCAGATTCTGTGCCCTTGGGAATGTTATAAATAGATTGAAAGTACACGGCAAGTGGTTCTGATGGGTATCCTAGTTCAAAATCACTGGTCTTAGAGTTTTACAAGAAATTGAACAAATGCGTAATAAACACAAGACTCAGCCGTCAGCACTTCTCCGGTGTTGGTCTGTTCCATGTAATCTTGCACTTACCTTAGCTCTACCGTGTGTCACGTAAGGATAAGAATATGCCACAGCACTGTTATGAAGATGAATATTAACTCTTTGACCTTCCTGGAGAAAAGCACAAGATATTAAGAGAAAGGAATCCAGCAAAGCCAAAAATATCCTCTTGTTTCAAATTTGCTTAATAAGAAAATGAGTCAGTATGGTGTAAATTAATGCAAGCTCTCAGCTCGAAGCAGATGAGACGCAACAAGAGCTGGGCCTACACAGGGAAGAATTTTAAGTAATAGATGTATTAGAAGTCTTCAATGACTAACCTTGTTGCAGTCAATTTTGTCAGCCCTCTGACCGCATGTCTTTAATGTTTCCCCTGGGCCTGTGTTCAAGAACATATGTTTAGTTTTAACCTTGAAAAGTTGAAACAAGAACACATTTATAGACTTTCCCCCCTACTTCTCTCTTTTCAATAACATCAGAGTATAACCCAGGGAATATCATATATCCATGTCATGTTAATGGATCCAGATATCAGAAGGCATTGACTATATTAGTAAGTAAAAATAAGTAATGGAATGCTTTCAGCTGGTAAGTTTGCCCTTCGAGATTATAACACTCCATATTTTCCTGACTACAAAATTATAATTGGCAACTGGAGACAAGTTAAACCATAATCTTAGTTAACTCCAATGCTCATGATCAAAAACCATCTCTTCCATAGGCATGCCTTGTATAAAGTCTGTTTCAAACAAACAAAATCATATTCGTGCATGTGTGTGTGTGTGATGTGGTTTGTGCTTAGTGACTGATATTTTGTTTTTGTAATTCTCTTATGGTGGAAGAGAGGATGTGAGGGAGGGACATATTAAAATTCAAACTTACAAATACATGGTAATGTATCTTGTCTTTTTAATACATAGTAGACTGGACTGGATGAGTACAGCTTTGGGGGAAAATAGTTTGTGACTGTGTTTTTACACAGTGAAGCTGTATACTTCCATATGCTGCAGTGTGTTAACCCTTCTTTAAGGAGTGCAAGGGGAAGGGAGCGGCATTCTTCATTGGGAACAGAAATAAATCTACTAACTTTGACTTCATATTAGGACATCCTTCTAGACACTGTTTCAGAGTCTACTTGGCATAGCAAAAAGGGGCCCTTGTCTCAAATCCTCACCGTGTCACTGATCGGGAGATGATCTTAGGCAAGTCTTCTAAACTGTCTCGACACCGATTTTCTTAAAAGCAAAATGGAAATACACGTGTGCATGTTTGGTGGATGCTGGATGGCCAGGGCTGGCATCTGCTTGGAGGGGTCAAGTGGAAACTGTCTTTAATTTCCTTACAGCTCTTCAGAGTCTAGGATTCTTACCTAGGAAAAAAAAAATAAGAGTTTTGTTCAATATTTTTGTTGTGATTTCCATAAACTCCACCTTAGACCAGCATGTTTTATGCATGTATTCTAATGTCCTGGTATTAAATGTGAAATCAGCAGTTGCTACTGTATTTTCTTTCAACCATTTAGTAATGATCGTCAGTCTACCAAAGATGTGAATTATTTTGTTTATTGTACATCTGGACCAGCCTAAACTTTATTTAGGAACATTATCTACCTGCAAATGGGCCAAATCTGCCCTCAGTCTCTTACACACACACACACACACACACACACAAATCTCTCCTAATGGTAATTGTCAGTAAATACAGTGAAGGACAAAATTGTGTCTAAAGTCATAGCAACTCATTTGCTTTTGGAGTTTTTACCATCATCTCCACGTTCTTTTACAACAGGCTTTTGCATTTGAATAATTATATGCAGTTGCACTACTGAAGAGAAAATTGTCTCCCCCCAAAAAATACTTTAAAGAGGAAATGGTAGCAGCATGGCTGATCTATAGCTCTGGCCTTTTTTAATGAGTGTTGCTGGGAAACTTTTCAGAACCCTGCAGGGAAATGCATGTTTTTGTAAGAAAAAGGTCTCAAGCTGTTACAACTGATAGAATTTCAGAAATGCCATAAGTTCAGCTTGCAAAGAGATTTTCAGATTTTTATTAGCCGAATGAAAAGACTTGAAGATATTCCTTTGGAATCAAAGTTCATCTAGAATGAGGAATGATCAGCTGTGTGGAACTGCAAATACGTTTGACCCCAAGATACAGATTCAGCGACTGCGGGATGTAATAGGAGTTGTTATAATAGGCGAATTTCTATATGTTTATGTCATCTATTAGAAAATTGTAGTCTCAGTGAAATCATTCAACTGTTTTATTCAAGAGCCTTCTTATACTTTTATTCAAGTGCCATGCAAAGTGACAAAGCCCTAAGAGAAAAAACACATGCACCTGTGTGCATCTACGTCTCACGTGATGGAATGACCTCCCAAGTCATTACGTAAGACAATATGTAACATTTGGTCATTAGTGGTAAGTCCTTGGTTTACGTTATGTAATATTTATTTGAATCAACCAAACTGAAAATTACCAGTGAAAACCAAAGCACTTTTATACTTTTGAGTAAGGGAAGATTTTATAGTATATAGTCAAGTATGAGCAGAATAGGAAGAAGCTAAGATTAGTTGAGAATTCTGTACATACTTTGGCATTTATTTGTTAGTGCTAGAATACATGTAGTATTCTGGAGTGTTTTATGAAACTATTGAAGCAATTCATTAAATTAAAGGGTCTGTCTTTAGTAACAGGTTCTAAGCACTTATAGTCAGTGTTAGCATGTCTTACCTCCAATGCATTCTGTATCTCCTACAACTACATGGGGGGAAAAGTAAGATGTTTAGGGGAAAAGATAATACAATGTGTCACAAAAAACCCAGAAATAACCACCCCTTTCATGTCTTTAAGTCAATATACTTTGGGTGGCAACCAAGATACACTGGCCTTGAATCGAATTCCGATTTATGCTCTAGAAAACAGTCCTCTTATTTAGAATATCATAAAGTGGTTCATAGATATCCTGCCTTAAAGGAACAAGAATAATTTGATTTGCCTGCTAATTCTTGGCTCTTCATTTTATTTCATTTTTTCATAGACATGCATAAATTTTTGGCACCTTAGAAACTGGAAACCTTCAGTAGAAAGATAAGCAGACTTGAAAGCATGCGATAGACACGTATTTTTGAGGAGTTTTATATTTTTTTCATCTTTGTTCTCCTTGGACTTATTCATATCAGCCCTTACTTACACAAACGATTTTCTCCATGGGTGGTTAGGACCTTGGCGTGATATGTTGTTTTTAATTGCTTCTAACTCTGTTTCAAAAAAATCTATCATTTGTTGGCAGGTCCTCAGTTTTTCTCCTCAACCTCATATGAAAATTCCAGCAATTGGTGTTTTAAATGTAATAGTGCATCTGAGGTTTTATATGTAGCATTTTCTAAATACAAATGTCAGATTTCCCCCAAAGAGAGACATTTTGGATTTGGTTGACTGAAAAGTTTTCAGGAATTATTATGGATCTACTTACTAAAAAATAAAGGCTAAAGTTAGGGTTAATTGTAAATTATCATTTATCTTCTGTAAAAAAGTGGCTGTGGGTGGGTATTAAAGGAAGCTGCAAAAACATCACTTTGCTATGACTTTCTTCAGTCCGCTGTGTGTGAGGTGAGAACATGAGGCAGCTGTGTCTTCATACACTAACACGCGCAGAACCACCACTGACATCAGTGAATGTTTTGTATGCTAGTGCTGCCTGTAGGAGACACACATTCTCATTCTCATTCTCATTCATCTGCTCTATTTAAGATAGATCACTGATCATGCTTCAGAAAAGTGCTCTCAAGTTTTCTTCCAAAGATCATGATGCTGAGAAGGGAGATTTGTGACAGATGACGCCTGAAGGACTTTTGCATTTTGACGCAAGCAGCTTGGATGACTTGTCAGTGGTGCCAGGGTTTCTCCCAAGCAGCATTCACTCTTCCTCACAGCACAGTGTTGGACAGCACCCTCTGGAAGCCACAACAGTCCAGAGGATGTTAACCTCGCATTTAGAAATCAAAGCTAAATTCCAAACCTGCAATCCTCAAAGGTCCAAGTTCACGTTAAAATGTGGGCAGGTCACTTGTCGGCTTTTTGATTAATTTGAGGAAGCTTCATGGGAAAGTGAAGTTTCAGGCAGATTGAATAGTAAGGGAATTGGATGTGATGTCTCATAGGAATTTGTATGCAGTTGACCCTTGAACTACATGGGTTTGAACTGCACGGGCCACTTACACACCGATTTTTTTCAGTTGTAAATACTGCAGTACCACTGGATCTGCAGTCAGTTGAACCCGTGGTTGAATAACCATCAACATGTAGGCACCGGGCATAAAGAGGGCTGACTTCTAAGTTACACGCAGATCAGACAGTGAGGAAGGTTGGTGCCCCTCAACCCCACGTTGTCAAAGGTCAACTAATGTCTTCGTGAACAAATTCATGCAAGCCCCTCACATTACAAATGAGGAAACTGAGATGTAGAGAATTGACCAAATGGTTTGCAGCAGAACCAGAACAAAAACTCAGCTTCCTGCAGTTCTGGGCTGCTCAGGTGAACCTCACTTAGATCCTCTCTGTGTCGATAAAATGTCCCTCCCCCCATTAATATCCTTATGTTTCACAGCGGGCAGTTTAACTCCAGGGGCAAACCTGTAGAGGTGGCAAGGACAGTGTCCTTGGGCACAGAAACGCACTCACCCAAAGGTGGACATGTGTGACTGTTCTAATTCACTGCTTCTCCCCAATTATTTTTTTTAACCAAATCAAAGACAAAGATGCAAAAACTATATCCAATTAAAGTTTCTTGGAAATGCCAAGAGAGAAGGAATCTCTCTAGGGAAATTTATTTTACTTGAAGTACAAGAGTTAAATACAAGTAGGGTATCTGTGATCTACAGCCCAAGGAGATTTATACCTAGAAACCATGATGGCCATTTCAAGCCCAGCAGCACTTGGCTTTCATGTGCTAAAAACTCTCATTGTGCCAAGTCTTAACTGAACTGCCAGTCCAAAAACATCTATTCTTTCTCACCCCTCTTCTGGTTTTATTATTGGATCTTCTTAATATATTGTTCACTCTTTTATTTTCTATTCTTCTTTGTTCTAAGACCATCTTTCTCCCTAGACAGGCATGTCTTGCTCCCCTTCCCGTTTCCTTGAGATTTATGCTATAACTGGAGTATTTTACTACAAAAAACCATTCGGTGCTGCATCCATGACCTCAGATTCCCGCGTGAATTCTTACTTGCGTTCTTGGTCCAGATTGTCTCTCAGATGTGCCTATTGATGGCAGGCATCCCAGCTCCCCTCACACGCGCACCTCGCTATCTTGTAGGAAATAAAATAACAGCAATGGGTTATAAGGAGAGTTCTTTTTCAACATTAAAAAAAAATCTTTGCATAGTTGCCAGAAAAATATCTACTAACAGCCTCCAAACTAGTGGTCCTACAGCATTCTCGGGGTCTTGTTCATTTTTCTGTATTCTATGGATGCATTAAATTTCTGGAAAATGAGTTCAACCTTTCAAGAAACACGGTTCCTTTGATTTCTCTCTTAGTAAGATCACTATCGAAAATATAATTAGACTCCTTACTCTCTCTCTTTTCCCCTCTTCCTATCTCGTTGAAGTCCAAACAGTAGCCTTTCAGCAGGGACAAATAAACTGGGACATCACCTGAGACAGGGGTTCTCAACCCTGACTGCTCATCGAGTCGCTCAGTGAGCTTTCTGAGGCTTTCTAAAATCCTGGAGCTGGACCGTGAAATTGTGTGAGTTAGAATCTCCAAGGGCTGAGGTCAGGGATCTGAATGAGGGTCACACAAAGCATCACAGTGACGCTGCTGTGCACCAGGGGTGAGGCACACAGTTTATAATATACCCTATAAGGTGACAAGTGTGATTGACACAGGCGGAATGGTCAGTTGTCCACAGAGCAGAAGGTACCCATCCGTAGACAGCAACACTCAGCATCCGCCCCCACCTCCGCAAGGAAACTCTTCTTTAGTATGACTGACATTTCTCTCACATTTGATTCTTCCCACAACCCCCATTTCCAGCTGGAGAAACTGCCTAGCATTATGGTTTTTCTTAAAAAGCAGATCTGCAGATTTGACTAAAACTTAACTTCAGTATGAAAGCATCTCTCAGTCGAAACTGATGCAGATGAATGTTACCAAATGACCTGTTCCAAAAATAAACAAATAATTCTGGCCCAACATTAAAAAAAAAAACCAAAGTACGACTCCTCTGTTCAAAGATCTCAAAAACCTAAGTTTCTTGGTTCCTTTTAAAAATAGAAATGGCTCCTGGTCACTTTCTTTCTTTCTTTCTTTCTTTCTGTTTTCCCTGAATGCTATCTCCATGTGTGTCCTGAAGCACATTTTCAATTAGCTTAACCCAGATCTCTGATGGAGGGAGGTAAGCGAATCGCCCTCCCTTTTGAAATACCCTGCTCATCTACAGAAGACAAATGACTCCTTCAAGGCAAATGCAGTTTGTCCCATTTCATTCCCTGCTTCACTCCATGGTCCATTATTTACATGCTTAATAATGGGAAAAAAATTACAGAAATACTTCAAACTACTTGAATCCTTTCAGAAAAGATATTAAGGTAAAGGAGAGTTTATAGAAGCTTTTTTTTTCTTCTGTTTTTGTTTTTGGGTTTTTGGCAAAAGCCGTGCTTTTATGTCCATGAGTTTTATGTTTCTGTTTTTCGTTCTGATCACTTCAAAAAAAGAGGAACTAGAGAGGGGAAAAAAATGGTTCAGAGGTCCTGGCTGATATGAAATATTTACTTTATTTACTAGATAAAGGTAATAACTAGATAATGTGTGTGTGTATTATCAAAGGACTATGTAAGGTGTTGTGTTTCTTGCTGACAATAGTGGGTAAAAATAGGATCTGAATGTACCGTATGCTTGTTTGTTGTTTAATTCAGGGGTACCTATTTTAGTTTTTCCGTGTTTTGTGCACTTTGCCACAGCACGGGGAACAGCCCAAAGTCTCTGGAAGCAGGACTTAGATATACATAGAACATTCCCCGCTGAGGGCCAAGGCACATTTTTTTCACTGGAGAGCTTGGCACAAAAGGCTAATCTCAGTCTACAAAGGATTCACTATGACAGATAGAGCATAAGAGTCCAATGTACCCGTTCAAACACTAATCTGTTCACAAGTTTCCATGTTACATTTTAGTAACCTACCTAATAATCTTTTCCAATTAAATGAATTTTAAAAAGCCACATTTCTTGATATATATATATATATATATAAATTATGTATTAATATAATTTGATACATCAAATCAAATGCTTCTTTTAAGTAGATGTCACGTGAGGCTTAAGAAACATTGCTGCCATCAAATAGATGTTATTTAAAACAACTGAACATTGATTTTAGTTCGTTTTAATTTTCAATGAGATTTAAATGAAGCAATTTTAACTAAATTTGGGGCTCATGTCATTCTACAGTAAGCATGTGGTGTTCATTGTCTTGGCCACCGGGCAGTGAACCCATTGGCAGTGTTGCCATCATTCTTTTGACCACTGTAAAATCTTAAATGCAGCCCTGAAAATCATGATGTGAGGGCAGTAATGTTGTCGTGGTATAATGGTTGATTCATCCATAAATAAATTCTGGTTCACTCTAGTCTGTTCCTGATTTATAGTAAAATACTCATGAATGTAGAATATATTTATTTGCAAACCAGAAAGGATACTCAACTCAAAAATATTTCTATTTACAATTTTTAAAATAAGAAGATTTGAAGATTTTTTTTAAACTGACCTTGGAAAGCATTTGGAATGCTTTTTAGATTTATGTGTGGTTGTATTATTTTTTCACCTTTTTGAATCTTATTGAAAAATCAGACAGTAAGGTTCTGAACAATATAGGGATAGTATTTGGCTTATGTAACCATGAAAATTTGTCATATAATTTTTCCAGTATGCTTTTAATGTGAAATTATATTTTTATGTTTTTGTAATGTCCAATTATAGTTATAAAATCCAAGTTTGTAATAGAATTATTTAAAGATAAGGTAATGACTGTGTCTTATTTTCTTGAGCACTGAACTGAATACTGACAGGCTCTGGCTTACCATGGTTTGAATTTTGATTTTTTGACTTTAAGATGGCATGAAAGCCATCGCATTCAATAGAAATCATACCTAGAATTTTGAACGTTGATCTCTTCCTGGGCTTGTGACAGGCAGTACAATATTCTCTTGTGATGCGTGGCAGCCACGGGAGCCACAGGTCCTCGTCAGTCATGTGATTGTGAGATAGCTGACCACTACGCTTACCCAGAGGAACATTCTGTTTTTCACTTTCGGTACAGTATTCCTTCCATAAATTACATGAGACAGTCAACATTTTATTATAACATAGGCTTTGTGTTGATGATTTTGCCCAACTGTAGGCAGATGTGAGTGTTTGTTGAAGGTATGCTGGGCTAAGCTACATTGTTCAGTAGGTCAAATGTATTGAATGCGTTTTCAACTTAGAATATTTTCAACTTATGTGGGTTTACTGGGAGGTAACCCCATCGTAAGTCGAGGTGTATCTGTACTCTCAAAGAGCCTGCTTCTTTTTGGATAGATAGGAAGTCAAAGTCAGGCTCAGTGTATTACACTAAGCAGTTATGACATTACATCCAGTTGAATTTATTGCTGTTCCTATTAGACTTCTCTCAAAGCAATCAGCGTTTTGACAAGATGACCCCGCCAACATTTTCAGGCAGCCAGAGGGCTGATTTGCTCTCAGACTTCCGTGGCGTGGTGGGCGTCCAAGGCGAGCATCGGTACATCCTGTCCTGGGGGGCTGTGCCCTTTAGCTCTCAGGCTTTACGACCCCATGTTCTCAGCTTGGAAGCAGTTCTTGAGATAGAAACCTCATATTGATTTTCTGAGCAGTCGATCCAGTGATTTAACTTTGCCCTTTCGTCAGGCGTGGTTTGTCTGTTCATTAGAGCAAAGCCTCTTGCCACCTTAACTTCAGCACTGGTTTCCTGCCTTCCCCACCCCTCAGATGGGCTGGTGGGAAGTCTGCGTGGGCTAGTGAACAGAGTGCTGTACGGAGAGTGAAAGGGCTGAGCGGTCAGGGTGTCCCCGAAGGTTTCTGAACCTTGATGTTTTCTTTTCTAAAATGAGCTGAGCAGACGGTCAGGAGGTTCTTTGTGTTCAGATATTTCACATGCTTGGTCCACGACGCCTGATACTTACCACTGTCATCACCGTAAGTATTGTTATTACGCCCAACATGTATTCAACGTTTACCTTCTGTGACATATTATGCTAAATATTGTACACAAATCATCGCAGTTACTCCTCAAATACTCCAATCAAATAAGTTCTTGTATTTCCTCCACTTTAGAATTGAGGATGCTGAAACCTACAAATGTTAGCTGTCTTTCTCAACGTCACACAAATGCTCAGGCAGAACCCAGTGTTGGACTCAGGCCTGTCCAATTCCAGAAACTGTGTTCTTAGCTATAACAAAATAAAGAGGTGTTCATTAGAATGTAAAGAAAAATGAAGTATTAAAAACTGTCTTCTTTGAGCACAGGCATTCCTGGAGATTTTATTTGAAGAGGATAAAAAATATTAAAAAGATCCATTGTGAAAAACAGTATGGAGATTCCTTAGAAAACTGAAGATTTACGATAGAATCCAGCAATCTCACTCCTGGGCCCATATCCAGAGGGAACTGTAATTCGAAAAGACGCATGAACCCCAGTGTTCATAGCAGCACTGTTTACAATAGCCAAGATACTACTCAGTCATAAAAAAGAATAAAATAATGCCATTTGCAGCAACATGAATGGACCTGGAGATTGTCATACTAAGTGAAGTAAACCAGAAAGAAAAAGAAAAACACCATATAATATCACTTATATGTGGAATCTAAAAAAACAAAATGACACAAATGAACTTATTTACAAAGCAAAGACAGACTCACAGACATAAAAAACAAACTTGTGATTACGGGGGGGAAAGGGGATGGGGAGGGATAAATTAGGAGTTTGGGATTTGCAGATACCAACTACTATATATAAAATAGATGAACAGTAAGGTCCTACTGTATAGAACAGGGAACCATATTCAGTATCTTCTAATAACCTGTAAAGAAAAAGAATATGAAAAGGAATATATATGTAACTGAATCACTATGCTGTACACCAGAAATTAATACAACACTGTAAACAACTATACTTCAGTTTAAAACATTAAAAATCAAAAAATAAAAAATACTAAAAACATCAAGCATGTAAATATGTCTTATATGTAAAAAAACTAATCTTAAAGTGATAGTTGTTCCTGTAATTTGAGGGAAGCTGATACATTTGACAAAGTAGTTTATGCTCCTAATTGTTCACTCAAAATTAGTTATACTTCAAGTGGTTCTCCTTAATCAAGAATTAAATTGCATAAATGCATATCTAGAACTATCAAATAGTTCTTATGTTTCTTTACTTAGCATTTGCTTTGATGTTTCTAAAATAGTCAATACCAGCATTAGATCATTTATCTCTCCAACCCAATCAAGGAATGTCGTGATTGCTGTGCCCACAGGAATGATCATTTTGTAGTACTGTGTGATTTTACAGGAAAGGAGTAAGCAGGGGTCCAAGAAGTAAAATTTATATCACTGTAATGTTTCATTTAGTAGGTATATCATATCCTTGGAACTTCAGGTTTATTAAATAGGATTGCTTATATAATAACTTCCTTTTGAAATTTAAAAACCACTGAAGTGTTGCAGAAGCTACAATATACTTCCCTGTCCTACAAATCCTTCTTCACCAAATAGGAGAGATGGCACCTGTAGGATTAACACACTGGAAAAGACTGTATCATTAAAGATTTGAGAGCAATTTTGTTAATTAAGAGAGAGTATTCTAGAACAAAAGTGTAAAGGTCACTGTTTCTCATCTGTACACCTTGGCTTGTCAGAGTCACATGCGTGGTTATGGCAGGTTTTGGAGTTCGTGATGGATTTGTTAGTTTTAATGAGCACAGTCCTGATGTTAGGCTTCCAGCGATGAATCCTTGTCAAAGCTGGGCTATAGATCACCAGGCTTTTCATGATTAGAGCTTTGGGTCCCTACTGTCAAGTACATTCATCAGTTATCAGTTAAATGCTTTAACGGTAAATGAGCAGACTGCGGGTCACACTGGAACAAGAAAGGCTGTCACAGAGATAAGTCTTAGGGTGTGGACCCTCCCCCTCGCTTTGTAAATGTCACCCCTGTTTGGCCAGTGTCTCCCACAGGAACTTTAGACGCTTAGTTTAAAGAGCAGCCTTCTGGGCGTGATTATAATGAAACTATACATATTTTTAACACTAAGATGTATCAGTCAATAAGACTTCAACGTTGAGGCGAAAATCAGGCTGCGTGGTATTTTGAAAGAATCTTTCAGAGTCATCAATTTTTCTCTTAAGGGAGGTCGAGCTGACTCTATACATTTCACTGAATCAGTCAAATTTTAGTAAGAATTTACTAAACTTACTGGACTGTAAGCCTTAATCGTATTGCAAATCACAGGGAGAAGAGGGGGCCGGGACCTTGATGTCAGCTCGCTGCCCCACTGCTCGCTGAAGAGTGGCCCTTTCTCAGGTGTGTTTGGTACAGCACACGGATTGTGTCAGTGATGCCCGTAAATTTCAGTTGATTTTCTAAATAGTTTTATTTTTGTTTTTACACTTTTTTTTTTACTGTATATGCAACTAATAATATTTTTAAATGGAAAAATGGACAAGAAATCGGCACTTTTCAGGCAATCCAGTAAATTGGTAGCATGACAATTTTCTCTTCATTAGCTTTGGATCTGTTGACAGCATTCTCCTTCGGATGAGCAGTGCCCATAAAGGCATCCATATGTTGCACTGAGTCAGGAAAGCTATGAACTGTGTTGTTAATGGAAGAATTCTCCAGTATTGTGGTCGTAAAAACAAGGACAGCTTCCTTTCCTTATAGAAGGGCTTAAATGTGAGACTCTGTCGTTATGAAATAAAACTGAGTAATAAGGAAAGAGAGCTCATAGCTGACATGTGTTTAGATTTGGGTACCACAGGTTAAGAGTCGAGGGGATGGGTTGGCAGAGGATGGATGGCTGTGTATAAAGTACTCTCAAGGTTCTATCTTTTGCGTTGGATGGCTGTGTCATGGGCACGTGTTACACTATGAGTACACCCATAAATGAATGGATCAATGAGTGAAAAAAAGAGAGAGCTTGCGGAGGTCTGTGCTGAGACTGCTTCACAGACCAGAGAAGATCTATTAATGCAATACTGTACATTCGAGGTTCAAACAGTAAAATTTAAAAAAAGGTTTAGATTATTCATCCAGATTCTTTTTCTGTTCATAAATAATATTTTGGGTAATACGTAACTCAGCAAGACAGCATCAAACTTCCCTTAATTATGTAGCGTTGGAGCGCTTTATTCTGAATTTTAGTTTTCTATTGAAAGCCAAAACGTCATGGAAAACATATTTTCTTGTTTCAGACAGAAATGTAAATCAGTCTGTCCCGCTCTCTGTGTCTCCCCGTCTCTGTCCCTTGCCTCCCCACCGGCTCTCTGTGCCTTGCCTCTCTAGTCCACTTGCATTTGAAAGCTCCTGCAAATACACAAACACAAATGCACATCCTTCAAATACCAGGATGAAATGTTATAATTAAGATTTCAGATTAATGAGAAAGACTTTTTGTTTCAGCCTCAGTGTTTGGCTTTTGCTTCCGTAAATATGAGTTCCTTCTTGACTTCGTAAGCACAGCCTATTTAGGGATCTGAATGTTTCCTTGCTTGTTAACAAAATCACGGTGCGCAAAGGGACCATTTCTCATTGTTGCCTGTACCACACATCTCTCCGTATCTGAAAGCTAAAAAGTAGCCCCAATATTTCCAAACCAATTAAGAAGAAAAATGATTAAGAAAAGAAGTAAACGATGATGTAAAACAAAGCCAAACATGCATGTGCGTGCACACACACACACAAGTCCTGGCCAATAGAAAGCTGTAGGAAGATCTGGTCCAAATCGTTGTAGACATTTCCACCTGTGCCTGGAGTTGTGTTAGCTCTCCTTCTCTCAGGTGGTAGGGATGCAGAGACAAGTGGGTTTCAGTTCCTTCCCTGGAGGAGACAGGCAGGTCAGCCGATAATTAGGACACCATGTGGTTGGTGTCTAGCTCAAGAGAGAAGACGGGAAATAAATCTGCACAACACACATGGGAGTGGGAAAGACTCGTTCGGAAAAGCTCCATGTTCGGAAGACACCAAATTGGCAAAGGGGTTGATTTATAAGTAGGAATTTGCCCAACAAGGGAGAGAGAATGGGAGAGATGGTAACCAACATTGCAGTGCAGTTATAACCCAGAGCAGGTACTGAACGGAAGGAGGGAAGCTGGAACTGGGTTGCAATGGATCTCAAGGGCCATGGTACAGATGTGGGAGGAGAGGTCAACGTTAGAGAAATAAAGTTGGCCGCAGAGTGTGGGAGGAGCTAGAATCGGGAGAGGCCGAGATAGGGAAGCAAAGTGCAACCTGTTGCACCACAGGTAAAAGGTGAGTCATAAGCAGAGCAGCCTCAAAAGGGTTGGTGACCTGGGAGCAGAGGAATGGAAAAGATTTGACGTCAACCTGGGATTCTCACTGGCTCCACTATAACTGGTGTGATCTGGGTGCTGCCAGATCATAGGTTCTTGCCTTGCGCTGGAAAGAATTCGAGTGAGGCATAGTAAAATGAAAGCAAGTTTAGTTAGATACACACTCCATAGACAGAGTGCAGGCCGTTTCAGAAGGCAAGAGAGAGAGAGTGACCATGAGGCGCAGAGCTGTTAGGTTTTATGGGCTCAGTAATTTCATATGCTAATGAGGAGGAGGATTATTCCAACTACTTTGGGGAAGGGGTGGGGCTTTCCAGGAATTAGGTCCCCACCCACTTTTGACCTTTTATGGTCAGCCTGGGAACTGTCATGGCGCCTGTGGGTGCGCCATGAGACTCAAGGTCTACTGGACGTCTAGTCTTCCGCCATCTTGGTTCTAACCAGTTGGTTCTGTCCTCAATTGCTGTGTCATTACTTCAGTGGTTGTGCCCTGCCCCCTTCCCTCCTGTCTCATGGGCACAGCATAAATAATTTTTGAATCATTCCATGAGTCTGAGTTTTCCCCTCTTCATTTTATTCCTAATAACTATTGCTTTATTGCCCTAGTTGGATCCTGCTAATTGAAGTTTATGTTTGCCTATGGGAAGGAATGTATCTCAAAAAGAAAAAGTCCACTTAGAATAGCAGTTTTATTGATGACAGACAGCATGGTGAATAAAGGTAAATGCATGCAATCTAAAAAAATGGAAAATATTGTCCTGTGGACTGTATTATAAATCTGGAAATCCTTTGCCTTTGCTGTTTGTATCACCCAAGAATGTGAAGATTCGGGGCAGCAGCTGGGATGGTGTGTAGGAGACAGAACTCCCGAGTAGGGAGCTGGGGGTCAAAGGCAGTCAAGATCAGAAGCACTATCTTCTTTCGATTTTGGTCATTTTCTTTGGAGGTCCAATTTTGGGATATTTACATGTGAAACACTTAAAAACAGTTCGAGGGTTTTCAGGTTTCCTTGTGTGACTTGATGAAACCACACTGCTGAGTTATGGACGGTTTACGGAGACTTCAGGTGGTTTAAGCTTCTGCTTCTGGTGAAGGAGGTCTGTGGTTGATCGACATTTACATGGACTTTCATTGTGGAAAAGACTGTGTTCCTGGGGGTAAATTTTCATCACTCACCAGCCACCTGGCAATGTGCGTGTTGCACTGAACCTGCGTAGGAAGGACTGCTCTGGATGCTAAGGTGTATCTTTGGGAATCCCCATAGGGGCATGGTCCTGGTGGATCTCTTTAGGAATTGGGGTAAAAATGTGAATAGAAACATCCTGGGTCAATAAATCTCTATTTAAACCTAAAAGGAGCTGAAATGGGCATTTTGAGCAAAACAAGATCAAGGAGATGAAAAGATTACCCATACACTGAAGTGTTCACAGTTCTGAGTGGCACTTGAAAATGTCGGAGAAAACCCAAAAATCGATGTGTGCAATGCTAGTACACAAACCTTTCACCTCTGAGAAAACTCTCTGGGTTCAAAGCCAAACCAAAATTTTGTAAGTTTTGCCCTTCAGTCTCCAGGTCACACATTTTTACCTGAATCACCATGTTCAAGCCAAGAAGCAAAGACCTATAGATTTCATTATAGAACAGTGCGTGTGGTGTGGGAGACAGTGTGTGTGAGGAAGAGGTTGTCTGCCACGTGGATAGTCATATTTCTTCTTCTTTTTTTAAAAATTCTAACTTGAATTGGACAGGTGAGGCTGTGCTCTGAAAGAAGTCAATCAGGCAACAGAAAGGTGCTTAAAATATTCTTATATACTCTGTAAATATTACCTAGAAGTAAGGCCGAGCGAATGAGTGAGGATATGGAAATTTTGGTAGGGAGAAAAAAAGGTGTAGAATGTAGGAGCAACACTCATCAACTGAGAGAAAACTGGGCTGGAAAGTTTGTGTATTTGTCACTGGCAATGCTCAGTTGCCCAGGTGAGGCATGGAATGGGTGAATATTTCAGTTTAACAAAAATTGGAATTTTTCAAGGAAAAAAATGAGAGGAGGTGTCTAAGAAAGTAAGGGTAGATGTTAAGTAATACAAAGTTTATATTACATATGGCTTTAAGCTGGATAATGAGAAAATCAGACAAAATTGAGAAAGTCAGCAAGGCATGGATTCGAGATTTCTGCCAAGCCGAAAACTTTCTGAAGTAGAAGTGCAGAATAGGAAGAATTAGTAGGACAAGAAGTGAGAAGGGATGTGATGGGATATGTAAAGAGAGATTATGGTATGGTCCTCACAGTATAAAGAAAGGAGAAATAAAAGCAAGCAAATTAAGATAGACAACACTGTAATATCCTTAACCTCTCGCCCTTTTAGGAAGATCTATATTAAAGGAAAGGCCACAGGAAAAGAAATCCTGCTTATAACCTCTTACTGGAGGGTCTGGTCAGAACAGCAGAAAGCCATCAGCAGGACCCTTGGCCGAGGAATGGAATCAAGTCTTAGAAATGAACCAGCACACTGCCTGTGGTCCCCACCCCACTCCATCCCCACTTAGCACTCTGAGTTTGGTTTGGTAAACTCCATCACTAGTGGCCACCCAGTCCTTGTGGGTTTGGAGAATTGTTTTTCTTGACAGGGAAAGCAAACACTCAAGGCTGGTGTGGATTTACAGGGATTGAACACTCAATGCTTCCAGTAGGCTTCCCAGTGCCCCTGGGATGCCAAGAACGTTGACATCCGACCAATAGCACCTCTTTCCAAAATCCCACAGACCTCTGCATTGAATAGATTGAATTCCTCATACAAAATCTAAAAAGTACTTCAGAGCTTAAGTTGTCATTCCTTTATAGATTCCTCTTTCATCTTTATTTCAATTGTAGTTTTTTTTAAACATTTTTTATTGATTTATAATCATTTTACAATGTTGTGTCAAACTCCAGTGTTCAGCACAATTTTTCAGTCACTCATGGACATATACACACTCATTGTCACATTTTTTTCTCTGTGAGTTATCATAACACTTTGTGTATATTTCCCTGTGCTATACAGTGTAATCTTGTTTATCTATTCTACAATTTTGAAATCCCAGTCTATCCCTTCCCACCCTCTACCCCCCTGGTAACCACAAGTCTGTATTCTCTGTCCATGAGTCTATTTCTGTCCTGTATTTATGCTTTGTTTTTGTTTGTTTGTTTGTTTTTGTTTTTGTTTTTTAGATTCCCCATATGAGCGATCTCATATGGTATTTTTCTTTCTCTTTTTGGCTTACTTCACTTAGAATGACATTCTCTAGGAGCATCCATGTTGCTGCAAATGGCATTATGTTGTCGGTTTTTATGGCTGAGTAGTATTCCATTGTATAAATATACCACCTCTTCTTTATCCAGTCACCTGTTGATGGACATTTAGGCTGTTTTCATGTTTTGGCTATTGTTCTTTAGGGAAAAAATGCTCATGAGACTCAAATTTGTGTGAAAGATAGAAAGGGAGGGAGAGAGGGAGGAAGAAATATTACTGTATTAGTAATTGGAAATCTCCATTGGCTTAGAAATCCCATCAGTAGCCTCAGGGTTAGGCATTTTTTGAATTTCACTTCCTTGGGCGGGGGAAGGATGGTACCTGAGATCATATTACATATGATCCAGACACCACTGTGAAACACAGTCAGAAAATCTTTTCCTGTAAAATATATGAAACGATCCATTGCTGCATTACTTTTTGATACATTTTGGGTAAAGAAGACCCTCAAGGTAAAAACGATAGTTGGATGTCAAACAATGCCCAGGGCTAGTTGTAATTCTACACGATTGAGCAGACATGCAGGTATTTACTCAGCACATGCAGTTATATGAAAATACTTATTTATAATGACCTCTGAGTACTTTGAGGTTAATGGAATGATTTCTGAGTTTCAAGGGTCAGGGTTTTCTGGAGGAAAGGAGAGTAATCAAAAAAGAACAAAAGCATCATATTTGAATCTGTGTTCTATAAGGTTTCTCTCAGTGTCATTTCACCAAATCCAAGTTAAGTTCTCGCCGTTCTTCCTTTTAACTTTAACTGCAACATCCTCGTGGTAATTAAGCATCAATTGTGGTTCTTTGCATGCCGTTGAAATGGTATTAAATAATGCCGTTTCCCTTCATTAAAATTTGGCATCAGCCAGGGCTATAGAAAAAAATAATGATGAATTACACAGAGGATTCTCCTGGATTTCTATAGCATCTGGTATTTATCCTGTTTCTGTGAAATCTCTTCATTTACACTTAGGAAGAGGGAGTGGACACCATCAGGAAGAGGAAAATTGTAACCATTTTAATCACATTCACAAATGACTCTAAATATCTAGATATAAACAAAGGGCTAAGTGGAGGAGAAAAAATTAAAGTAAGCAATCTTACGATCTAAAACAGTGGTCGGGGGCACTGAAATGGGTTTGGGGGAAAAAAAGCAAATAAATAACCTCTCAAGCACACAGCATTCCAAATCTGAATCTATCTAAGATAAAAATATGGTATTTTCCTTTCTCTTTCTGGCTTACTTCACTTAGTATGATGATCTCTAGGTCCATCCATGCTGCAAATGGCATTAGTTTATTCTTTTTTTATAGCTAAGTTGTATAGCTAAGTTTATAGCTAAGTTCCATTGTATAAATATACCACAGCTGCTTTATCCAGTCATCTGCTGATGGACATTTAGGTTGTTTCCATGTCGTGGCTGTTGTAAATGGTGCTGCTGTGAACATTGGGGTGCAGGTGTCTTTTCAAATTAGTTTCCTCCAGGTATATGCCCAGGAGTAGGATTGCTGGATCATAGGGTAAGCCTGGAGATCATTATACTAAGTGAAGTAAGCCAGAAAGAGAAAGAAAAAATAACCATATGATATCACTTATATGTGGAATCTTAAAAAAAAAAAAGACATAAGTGAACTTATTTACAAAACAGAGACAGACTCACAGACGTAGAAAGCAAACTTATGGTTACCAGGGGGGAAGCGGGATGGGAAGGGATAAACTGGGAGTTCAAGATTTGCAGATACTAACGACTATATATAAAATAGATAAACAACAAGGTCCTACTGTGTAGCACAGGGAACTATATTTAATACCTGGTAATAGGCTAGAATGAAAAAGAATATGAAAAGGAATATACATACATGTACTACGCTGTACACAAGAAGTTAACACAACACTGTAAATTGACTATACTTCAAAAAAAGGAAAGTAAATTGAAGAAACACCGCAAGCAGGTGGGAAAGAGGGAAGTCCCTGTAAGGGAAGATGCTCAAAGCCCTGTCAAGGTGTGGGTCTTTTAATAAACATACATCATATCATGTGAAGGGCTTCCAGGTTTAACTCTTCTCCTTTTGGGGCCCAGAGAGGACTTTGCAAGGCCTTTTCTTCAGCCACTAGTGGAGAATCAAGGGCCCCTTCTGCGAATGGATACATTGACAAGATGCAGGTGGCGTGAGCAGCCAGCCTAACTGCTTTCGCCTTGTAGCTTGTCAGCCTCGGGACCTTCCGGCCTGATGGAGCCTTCTTATTCCTAGAGTGCCTTAAGAACGCAAAAACATGACTGCAGTCTTAAACCCGCGCTCCATCCGTTCACCGGAAAATGGATTTGGGGAACATTGTTCTCCACCAGTCACCATTACCCCTCTGGTGGGCCGGGGGCCCTTGTCCAGCAATCCGGGAGCAGCACAAACCCGTTTGCTGCCCTGGGAAAGACGCGACACCAGATTGCGTGAGGTCGGCGTGCAGCTGGCCGAGTGCAGGCAGGAGCTGCGCATTCGCAGAGGAAGCTTTCCGAGGGCCGTCAAAGGGATCTGCAGCTGTCCTCTCCTAAGCTGCCACCACATCAGCTGCCGGGGAGGGTGTCAGCCACATTTCAGACTTGTCGCCTGCCGCTGATGAATTCTGCGGGGCTGATGCTCCTGTCAGCCCCAGTCATCGGCGTCATCGGCGTCATCGGCGTCATCGATGACGTCATCATTAGCACACAGAAGTGCCGTGAAGGACACATGCCCAGGGGTATGTCTCCCTGGCTGTGCCCCGAGCTCCGGGACCTTGGGAAAGTTACTTAGTCACTTTTGCTTTTTTTCTTTTTTAAACATTTTTTGTCCCCAGTTTTTTGGAGGGGAGGAATTAGGTTTATTTATTCAATTTTTTTTAATTGAAGTGTATTTGATTTACAGTGCTGGTTTCAGGTGTACAGCAAAGTGATTCAGTTATACATATACATTCATATATATTTCTTTCTTTTCAGATTATTTTCCATTATACGTTATTACAAGAGTTTGAATATAGCTCCCTGTGCTGTACAGTAGGTCCTTGTTGTTTATCTATTTTATACAGAGTAGTGGTGTCTGTTAATTCCCAACCCCTAACTTCTCCCTCCCTGCCCTTTCCCCTTTAGTAACCATAGTTTGTTTTCTATGTCTAATTATTTTTTATTATTATTTATTTTTTTTTAGTGGAGGTCCTGGGAATTGAACCCAGGACCTGGTGCATGCTAAGCATGTGCTCTACCTCTGAGCTATACCACACTCGGCCCCAGTCACTCTTGCTTTGGTTTCAGAATCTGAATAATGGAGGTCATAACAGCACTCACCTCATAGTGCTGTTGTAAGTGTTAAATGAGATAATACAAGTGACATGCTTAGAGCGGTATCTGCATACAGCAGGAATTTGATAGACGTTAACGATTATTGTTACTGCCATTTAATTACCTCATCACATACCAAGAATAATGTTCTATCCTTGGAGACACTGGTGCTACTTTTTACTAAACTTCTTTGCACACACAGTGTCTTTTTTCTTATTGATGCTTTACGAACCTGCTTTCTGAGGGAAAATAAGAGATTTCTTCGAAGAATAGGGTTTTGAGATATAAAATTCACAACCACTTTCACAGAATTCCAATGTCAATGCACCATACGGATACAATGAAAAAAAAAAGGCTGGTGTTTAGCATTTTCTCTATGGTTGGCATCCCGTGAAAATTGTTTTTATATGTTTAAACATTAAAAGTAGTGAAACGTTATGATCAGTTGCTTTTATGACAAAGCAAGAAAGACTTTGCTATAATTCTTTCCTCCTTTCATTCAGGCATTAAAAAAGTGAACTTATTTACAAAACAGAAGCAGACTTACAGACATGAAAATAGACTTACAGTTACCATGGGGAAAATGGGTGGGAAAGGATAAATTGGGAGTTCGAGATGTGCAGATACTGACTACTGTATATAAAACTGATCAACAACAAGTTTCTCCTGTAGAGCACAGGGAAGTCTATTCAGTATCTTGCAGTGACCTATCATGAAAAAGAACATGGAAATGAGTACATGTATGTACATGTATGACTGAAACATGCTGTGCACCAGAAGTTGACACATTGTAAACTGACTCTACTTCAATTCAAAAAAAGAGAGGAAAAAAAGATCTTCGCAGTCTGAACTTAGTGAACCGTGATAAATTCTTTATGATGCATAGCGGTCGTGTATTAGTGATGAGTTAATTGGTGTCTTAGAATTCCCCGATTAGTTCATGAATTATTTTCACCCATTGTTTGATACCTTGTACTGCCCTTCATTTTTGCTGAAAAACATTGACAGCTAATCATAGTATAAATTCAACAAATTTGGTTTTAACCTTCTTGCATCTGTTTCTCTTTTGGACTTAAGACATGACAACCAGGTTTACAAAAAATCAGTAAATGTTTATTCATTGTCAGCTACAAGAATTAAATCAAATCAAATTGAACTAAAAAAAAAATGAAATTTAAAAAAGAATGAAATTAGCTGGTGAAGATTACAGGTTCCAGGTTCAAATTCCTACCTCTTTGCTTTACTAATCTAATTTGGCCTCAATTTCCTCTTCTATAAAATGGGAGTAATGGCACTGTCTGTCCTAAAGAGTTACTTGAGGATTAAAGAAAATAAAAGAGATATATAGTATAGTGAGCAGTCCCTGGCATAGAGAAAAGTATTCATTATATTTAAACTATCATTAATAGCACATTTAGATATGATCCAGAAATTTAGACCTTCATGGAATTTTGGGGGAAAAAATTGAAATCTTTTTTCTTTTTTTAAATGTTCTGATCTTCACAGACCTATAACAAGAATTCTCTTCCAAGAATTCACTCCTCATCTCCCTTCCTTTATCCCTAGATATCTCACATGGCACTTTAAATATATATGTATGTTTATCTAGCAGTTTCTTATATAATGCCATCTTCCCTACATTTAAAATTTGACTCTTACTGATTCTGATATAGCAGACATTCACTATATATATACTTATATATACATCCTGGAGGAATTCATTTTGAAATTTTTGATAAACAGCTCTAACTTTGGCATTACCATTTTCAAGGTTAATACCTGCCAGCCTAACGAATTCATTGAAAATGTGAACCCCTTTTGGCCAAGTAGTAAAATTGTGATGTCTAGAGAATCCAGCCCTCTTGTAGAAAGATGCTAATTTTCCTTTGCCTTGGAATTAAAAGGTGAGCACGTGGGAGGGTGGAAAGGACCTGGTCACTGGCATTGAACTAAAATGATATTTGAATTTCATCTTCTTACACTTGGTAGCCAGATTCCCTTATTGTATCGTTTCTCTCCAACCAAACTGGAAGGAGGGAAAAAAATACAATTAAGGAAAAGCCTCTTGCTGTCAGTTGCTTTAGTCATCAGCTTCCCACGGTGTCTGTGTCCCCAGTTCCTGGCCGAGCTCCCCAGTGATGGGCAGGAGATGCATTCCTCAGAGGGGAGCTGACAGCCAGAGAGGGAGGGAAGGCCAGACAGTGGGACTTTTAAAAATAAACGTTCCTAGGTTTCATTGCTGCTCTCTACTCTGCTGTATGCAGAGCAACATTCTTCCTCATAACAGAAGACCAAGGCCAGACAGGGGCTCAGAGGGCAAAGTCACGGAACCGTTCACATGTGTGGATCACAAATCTTATGGCTTTTCCTGATCTCACCAGGTAGAACTGACCGGTCCTGTCCTGTTCGGGGCCCCACCCCATGGTGGGACCAGTGTCAGTGCTGTATGTATAATTGTTTCTGGTCTGTGTCTTACTGAGAGGCAGGATTGTATTATGGTTAAAATCAGGCACTGCCTCAGATTGCCTGGTTTGGGATCCTGGCTCCATCACTTCTGGCTGTGTGACCTTGGGCAAGTGTTCTCACCTCTCTGTGCCCAGTCACCTTATCTGTATAATGGGAATAATATTTACCTCTTATCAATGTTGTGAAGATCAAATGAGTTAATACCTGTAAAGCATATAGAAGAATTCCTGGAACACAGCATGTGCCCACCAAAGCTCTGCTTTACTTTCTTGGATGCAAAGAACAGATTTCAATTGATTTCTCTAATCCCAAGAACCCAGCTTGATGACTGATACACAATGCATATCTAACCTGGTCCTCAAAGACAGAACTCTCCGTGGGCTCAAAACAGCAAATACCGCAGGCAGGTTTCAATGGCAAAAGAAAATTATACGTTTCTCTGACTACAAAAAGAAGTCCAAAATGCATAAGAAACATAGTGTGTGGGGGGGGAAAGCAACTAAGTTCATTGTAACAAGAAACAGAATCTCAGTGGGATCTCCTTTCCATCAAACAAAAATGTCCTCGTAGCCAGTGTTTCCCAATCCCCTCCTGAAATACAGCAGCAGGCCAATTAATTAATACGGAGCTTAGTCAAAAGGACAATGCTACCTGGAGAACTAGGCAATTCTGTCAGCCTCGCAGCATTTAATTAAGCCGCAGACCCAGAAACACCTTCGTATGGTAATTTAGAGCATACACGTCCCCTGGAGTGTGTGTTCTGAGGCAGGTCTTCTACACAGCTGCCTCTCCGCTGGTCCAGCGTGCTCTGCCCACACGGTGGGTCCAGCAGGGTCTCCCACCAGGCTCTTGCACGTATTTATTAAGGAATCCCTAGCTGCACCCAGTTAGAGCAGTCGCACCTCTGCAGACCCCAGATACCCGGCTCCCATCGTGGAGGGTTCCAGCCTCTGTAGAGCACTCTCCACCACCCTGTGCTGCCTGACTCTAGGTTTTCCCAAATGTGAAGCCCCTGCAGTCCTGCAGAACCACTCTGGACGAGAGCACAGCTTGTCCTCCAGGGTCCAGGGACGGCTGGATAAGGCAGGCCATCAAGAAGGGCTCATTTGGGGAAGAATCCACTCTTTTAGGCAAATACAAAAGGCTTACCCTGTGTTGGGTACCAAGTGAAGCTATATGATGGAGAGCGATGACAAAACATGAAATCTATTAAATTCAGCCTGGCAGATCATATCCCTGGACAAGAAAGGAAATCCCCCAGTGGTGGGGCTAAACTAGCTTCCTTAAGAACATATTGGTGTCCTAATCAGGAGTCTTCTTGGCAAAGGAAAGGAGCAAAGCTCAATAAGAGGGTCTCTCCAGCATCCCGAGCTCATGAGGGAAAAAGGGAAGATTGCCATATGCTTCCACGAAAGGCCGTCCCTGTGCACCCAGAGCTCAGAGGCTCAGGATGGAAATCTGTCTCTCCCAATCCCCCAAGGGGTCTTGCTTTCACCTCCCACCCAGTTTTCTCAAGAAGAAGGGCACCAAATGAGAATCACTTGGCAAAGGGGATGAATATCAGGATGGGAGCATCTGACTTAAAAAGTGGCTTACTTTGAAACCCAGCCACTGTTTTGAGAAGCTGTAAGATACTTGATATTGATTCCCAAAACTACATGACGAGATGGCCTTTGTGAGACTAACATGATAATAGACACAAGAGAAAAGAAAAATAAAAAAGTCCTAACCAACATAAAGCCACACATTCACAAAACTAATTAAAAAAATAAATAAATAACTCTAAAGAAGGGAGTAAAGTGTTTGAATTACTTTTGTAGAAAGTAAATTGAAATGCACTTAGATCTCTCCATATAAATATGATTCTTCAGAATTGCTTTTTTTTTTTTAAGCCTCGATGTCTTAAAAAAGGGCTTAAGTCAGAGTTATGATAAAGAGTTTCTCATTTGGGGTTTTTTTTCTCATAAATAACAAGTAGGAGGGTGGAAAATATGTATAAGGATGAATAATGGGATTATGGAGGCATCAACTGACCAGTATTTATTGGGTGACTATAAGCTGCATGAACTAAATCTGACTTTATCGGGTGAGAGCTTAACATTATCTTAAATAAAATAATTGTATTAATATTTCTTGATCACTAAGCTGGGACCATGTAAGAGAGCTAAAAATGAGCAATGCACAATTCCTGCACTTAAGTAGCTTAATATGTAGAGGCAAAGTCAACTTACCATTCAAAGCATTTGAAGGTGAATGAAAGCTGTGAGGTTCGGGCAAAGTTCTATGGATACAGGGAGGGAGAGGGGTATAGATCAAAGGCATCTTAGTTAGCAAAGGAATGATACATAGAAAATGAACAGGTAGAGAATGAGGAGGCAAACATGCAAAGGAGAAAATCAAGGCAAGAACAGAGTGATTATTAGTGGTCTGGCGGCTGCTGCAAACACAAGGTGTCAGAAGTGGGATAAAGGGAATGCACCTGGGAAAATGATTAGGACTTTATTGTGTAGGAAATTGCCAGTGGTCTGGAAGATACATTGAAAGAGATTTGTTTTTGCTGTAGTTTGATAACAGAGTAGTGACACAATTAGAAAATTCTTTGAGCAAGAGATTAGATTATAATGGAAATCAAGTAAGACTGATATACCAATGATACCACACAGAGCAGCAAGCACAGGAGCTGCAGACAATTCATGCTTCACCTTTCTCCTCAGAGGTCACAGAGGGAGGATCCAGCCCCCCAGCCCCACCCCCGGCCAATTGTACAACAGCTGCCATGTTTGTGGAGGCTCCTCCCACTCTTGGTCCAGCGGGATACTGGGTTTCTCCATTCAATGAGGGAGGACATCCCAGGGAAGCTGGACACTATTCTGGTTTCTGGTGGTGGAACCTATTTTCAGACCGTGGCTATGTGAACTTGGGCAAGTTACTGAGCACTTCTCACCTCAGTCTTCT
This sequence comes from Vicugna pacos, assembly GCF_048564905.1. Taxonomy (NCBI): domain Eukaryota; kingdom Metazoa; phylum Chordata; class Mammalia; order Artiodactyla; family Camelidae; genus Vicugna; species Vicugna pacos. The sequence continues at coordinate 4,103,016 of NC_132994.1, read as the reverse complement.
GTGAAGAAAGCTTAGCACATTGGTGGGCAGATGGGGAAAAGGCAGTAGCTAGCAGCTCTGGTTACAAATAGGAACCATAGACAGTAAACTTACTTTGGGTCCATGAATATTCTCTTCAGTAAACCAATGTGGACTCGCCTTCGTTTAATATACAATCCAAGAGATGCACAGATATTCCCAGAAGTCTCAGCACAAGTGGGTGAGACATTGTGAACTGCGACATCACTAGACCAACCAGGCGTGATCAGGCAGGTGGGGTGTCATCTGACAGCTGAGCTTCTCACACATCCCCCTCCTACAAGGCAGAGCGTGACACACGTCCCATAGTCTGTAAGTTCTTCCATGAAAGAAAAAAAAAAAAAACTAGCAGTGACTCATGGACTGCTGGCTTCTTCCACAAAAGGGGCTCTGGAATGATGCCTCTTTTGCCCTGAATTACTTTCACTACTGTTATATGTAGGTGACCAAGAAGCTCTAATCCTCATTGTTCTTAAGATTTCTATTTGGAGGCTTATCCAGCAGAGTAGAACTGAAGATCTGTCACGTTTCATCGTATCTGGAGGTACTGGCCTGAAACAGAGTCCTGAGATTTCGTCTGCTGCCCCTCATCCTCCTCCCAGCCTTCATCTCTTCTCCCTGGCAACTGCCTTGATACGTACACTTTGCAGAGTCATCATATTTTTTTTTCCACTACATTTGTAGTCCAGCTTTCCTCTGGACTCTATTGAACAATGAAAATAATTGATCCCTGTTGTGTTCTTGGTAAAGGTCAGAGAAGAGAAACATATCAGATGACTTATCTGCTTAACTTCGCAGCATCGTGATTCCTACACGGGCAACTTGTGAGGGCTGCAGCCTGTCAGCATTAAGACGAAACTTGGCCAGGCACCCAGCAAAGACCCAGCATCACATAAAATTGGGCCAGGAGCCCTGGTTATTGCTTTTTAACATCTGGCCCTTTCTCAGAATCTTTCTAAAAGGATTAGAAATGCAAATTGAAATCAGGCTTTCTTTCTCTCTGCACTGTGGGTCTTGCTTTCAAAGATAACTTGGGTTGATTTAGATTTATTTGAACATTGCCACTTAACCTGACTTCCTGAAATGTCCAGGTACTGGTGTGCACCGATTTTTTGTTAGCATGACTTTATGCTTCTTCACTAAAAGCATGGAGAAAAGAAGAAAAAAAAAAAGATTGTTATATGGCTTTGCAGTAGGTGCAGAAAGCCATCAGAGAGAATTGACAACTGTAAGAAAAACCCTAAGGAAAGCAAACAAAAGTTAGATTTTAACAAATGAAATTGGCAAGACATTGCAGAGAAAAAGCATTAAGAATAGAGTTATTCACCAAAAATTAAAAAATGATTAAAGTTGACAATAAAGAAACAAACCGCCTTTGGGGAGTAATGAGACTCACAGAAAACTCTAGAATTCATGGGCTTTTGCTTTGGGTTTGTTTGCCCAAGAGGCATAAATGTTTAAATGATCCAAAGGGATTGAGATAGCGGGACTGGTTCCCAACATTAAGATGGCTAAAGAGAGAAGTTCTGCCCAAGGGAACGGAGATGGCTTTGCTTCTTTTCCACGAGTGCTGAGGAAAGAGAATGGGAAACTCCCCTGACAGGTTCACTCATAGTCGGGCCCCCTCTACCTGTGTCACCACAAACCTGCCTTCTCCATTGTTCCCTTACTTCCAGAGCATCCTCCCCCCCATTCACCTCCTAATCGCCTCTGAAGGTACTTTAATGTGACAGTCTCCTCCAGATCGACTGGTAGCAGCGCATTCAAGCCTCGGTCTGTTCTTGGAGATTCTGCATCGCCCGTCCACACCCTCGCCGTGGGCCAGTCTGAGCTCAGCCTCATCCCTGCACGGAGGGCCATCTCCTTGAGTCCGACCTCTGTGCTCACCTGTGATCACAGACGCCAGCCTAGTTCTTCCACTAGCATAGGTCTCCCCAGGTTTAGGTAAATCGAGAGCTTTGCTTAAATGCTTCCCTGATGAACAGGGCAAAGGAATCCTGCCTCTGCTTGCCTCCATGGCTTCTGCCCAGACCTGGTTTCTCATCTGAGACGTGGGTTCCCCATCATCCCACTGGCCCACTCTTCTTCGACTTGTGTGTCTACCAAACAGGCTGCTCAAAGAAACAAACAAAAAATGATTCGCCTAGGGAAAGGCTGACACTGGCTGACTCTTCCCGACAGTCTTTGTTCTTAATTATTCCTTTGTTTTTTCCCTGGTTCTAGACACTTTTCAGAAATCTAGCCTTCATTTCTGAACGTTTGTCTCTCTGAACGTTTGCTTGATCTCGCTCTCCCTCATCCCACCCTCCCCTTTCTGTCTTTGTCTTAATTCTCCGCCATCCCTAGTCTCCTCTGCTGCTCGTCTGGCCTAAGTCCTCCCCCTTTATCGCTGGGCCTCTGCCTTCCTCTTTTTTTTTGTTTTCAGCTTTGTTTTTTTAGTTTGCATGCTTACTTTTTTTTTTTTTACCAGTTTTTAAATAAATTTACTTATTTTACTTTATTTTATTTTATTTATTTTTTGAATGGGGAGGCAATTAGGTTTATTTATTTATGGAGGAACTGAGGATTGAACCCAGGACCTCGTGCTTGCTAAGCACACGCTCTACCACTGAGCTACACCCTCCCCTCTTCCTGTTTTCTGACAGTGGGCGGGAGCCCCAGGTGGCAAAGGCGACACTGTTCACTTGTCCCTTTATAACTGTCGTATCACCGAGGCGGTGCGTGCCAGGTAGCCCAGGGGCAGGAGGCTAGACTCAGGCCAGGTGGGGCGAGCAGTGCGTCCACAGAGCCACAGAAAGGCCTGGAAGCCACCCTCATCCAAGTGGAGAAGGCAGCTGTGGCTGTCACAAAGATGAGACCAGGCGAAACGGTGTTGGAGTCTTTCAAAAATGAAACTCACATACATTCTATGTTTAAAAAGCCCCTGTATTTCAATCCACCATGGAACTCATCGAACTATTTGCTTGGAAGCAGCTTATTATAAGAAAAGAGAATCAGAGGTCTAACTCTTAAAAAAAAAGGGGGGGTGGGTGCAGGGGAAGGGTATAGCTCAGTGGCGCAGCTGGTGCCTGGCAAGCATAAGGGCCTGGGTTCAATCCCCAGCACCTCCATTAAAAAAAAATACACCCTAATTATCCCCCCTAAGAAAAGCCCCCCAAAAGAAGACAAACGGTGCCATTTATTTAAAAGAAATCACGTCAAAAAAAAAAAAAAAAGAAGGTAGAATCAAGTTTCTATAAAGTCTTCACATGCTTTCAGAGAGGCGATTGCCTGAGAGCCGCAGTGCGGAATCTGGCGTGTGCTGGTGCTCAGCTGCGTGAATCGTGCTGGCGAGCGGCATGTCAGCGTGGCTAACGGCGCGGACTCTCTTTAACCTTCTATTTATTGAGCCCCATGATGCACGGACTCTGTAGAGTCTGGGGAACCATCTCACGTGAACAGCATTTTTACAGTTTGTGGCTCTAGAAATCCTCTACTCCTATCATGTAACATTTCCTTCATAGTATATGAATGAGCGTAAGGTGCTCTAAAGGAAAAATGAAAATGGTTTGGAGGCTGTAGCTTTTGAGCACGTGTGATGTGTGTGGTGTTGGGGGTGTGTGTGAGGTGTGTGGTTGTATTGGGTGTGGGGTAGGTATGATGTGTGGTGTGTGCATGTGGTGTGTATGGTGTGTGTGGGTGTGTGGTATATGTGGGGGGGTGCATGCGGTGTGTGTGTGGGGTATCTGTGTGAGGTGTGTATGGTGTATGTGTTGTGAACTGTGTGTGGTGTCTGTGTATCATGTGCATATGATGTGTGGTGTGTATATGTGTGGTGTGAGGTGTATGAATGGTGTGTGTGGTGTATGGTTTGTGTGGTGTGTGTGTGGGGTGTCTGTGAGGTGTATATGGTGTGTGTGGGGTATGTGTGCATGGTGTATGTGGTGTGAGCTCTGTGTGGTGTGTATCGTGTGCATATGGTGTGTGGTGCGTCAGGTGTGTGTGGCGTGTGTGCGTGCGGTGTGTGTGCACATTTTCCCTCCTCCCCTCGAGGTCACGCTGTGTCCCTCCCTTCCTGAGGACACCGCGTCTGCTCTTTGACACTCACCTGCAGAGTGGGGATGGGTGCTAAGTGAGAAGGGGTGGGAAGCCCCTCTGGGCTCCAAAGGAATTAGGGTTTCCCCTGCGTGGACGGAATAATGGGAAAACTTTTAACGTGTGGCTTCTGTTCACAAAATGAAATAAATTGCATCAGTGTCCCCCACCATTTCTCGTGGAAGAAACTCTCGCAGGAGGAAAGAAAAACGAACTGATCATGTGGCGGGCGTCAGGCCAGGGACCTTCACAAATGTTGATGTATTGAAACTTCACAACAACCCGGTGGCAGTGTAATTGTCCCCATTTTTCCACTCTTAAGGAGACTGGAGCTCGTGAAAGCCAAGGTCACAGAGACGGTATAACAGAGGCAAGACTTACCCCCGGCTGCCCGGGACTCCAAATCCCACCCTGTCTTCATCGGCCGCTCCTCTTTGAACATGAACTTGTTCTCAATTTCTCCTCTAATGAACCAATTGGCCTTGTGGACGAAAGTGAATCAGCCATACAGATTGCCTGAACTTCTCTTTGAATCTTTTCTCTAACTGAGAAATCCCTGTTAATATATGAGAAGTCTCAGTGTGATCGTTTTGTTTTCTGTTGTTCAGGGAAAATTATGTTAGAATACAAAGAAACTTCCAGAAACCTGCCTTTTAAAAAAGAGGGGAGATTTGAATCCTCAGTGTGTTCTGTTAGTTGAGTGGCTGAAACTTAACGGTAACAATAAAAACGTGGTTTCTGGTGGTATGTTTACTTTGTATTTGAAATAGTTTCCTCTCCTTCAAGTTCATCAAGCCCCATTCTCTAGCAAGGGAAGTGAAATTCCTCTCCCATCTTTCTACGCTGTTACATCTTGATGGACTGGCTTAAGGTTCAACAGTCTAATGGCGATTCTTGTAGTGTGGTCTCCCCGGGGGAGTCACTAGCTTAGACACTGGTGTACTTTTCGGGCAGGTTTTTGGTTTTAGCTTTCCCATTGTAGTTGTTATTTGTTTTAAATTAAAGACTTTACTTTCAGGTCTGCTGCACAGTTTCTGCTGATAATGGCACCTGTCTTCGGGGGATGATAGAAAAGAAAAAAAAAACCTTTTTCTATCAAGTTCGTTTTCTTCATTTTGTCAAGCTTGTTTATTCCCATTGTGGCCTGTTTGCACCCCACCTCCCAAACCGAAACAACAAAAGGAAAAGACAAATAGCTCATGAAATACTAATGTAGGTGGATGGAAGGGCCTCGGTCCTGTGGTCCCCTGAGTAACACAAGGATGTTTCAGGGCCGACCTCCTGAGACAGACTCCAGTTTTCCACTCAAGAGAGTAGCGACCCACTGTGTGATTTTTAAACTAGTCGCCAAAGAGGTAGGCGGCCTAACAGGGAATACAGAGATAATTTTGGAGTGTCAGAGCGTCCAGTGGCCTCCCACATCCCACCCCTGAGAAAGTCACCTGAATTATACCTCTGCACACCAGACACCCCAACACAGCTGCCACCCACCAGGACAGGGGTGGACTTCAGTAAAGGCCCAAACAACCAAAAACTCATCTTGGCACTTTTGTAGAACTCTGACCAAAAAAAAAAAAAAAAGAGGCAAGGTGTTTTCACTACCTCTCTTGCTTACATCATTCAGTAAGAACGGGTTTAGTTCAGGCCTGGTAGTTTTGCCTCAGTCTTAGCTTTGCAACTGCATCTCCCAGCCACTCGGTCATCCCTCCTGTTTGTGCCTCACTGACGCCTGCACGTATGTGTCACCAAAGATGCTGGCTCTGCGTCCTGCACATCCTGTTTGCCGAAGGGTCACACAGTCGTCAGCCGGGTGGCCGGCGGTGATGCCAGGCACGGCCATTGGACAATTACCTCGTCTTTCTGGTGAACCAGAGAGAAGCCTGTTAAATTCCCATGGAAATGTTAGATTTTCTTAGTGGGCGCTTTAATTTTCACCCGTCACCCAAGCCCAGCACCTCAGGACCAGAACTGCGCTGGGTCTGGCTGCCAGTAAACTCTTCACTTCCAGCCTTTAACCTCAGGGGTGAATTGTGCTGAGAATTATCAGAAAGAAAGGGGTGTGGTGGAGAAGGCGCATTAATATAACTGAGTGATTAGAGATCTTGTCCCAGGAGGAAGTCCTGGGAGAGGCACCGGCCATTGAAATAGCGAAGAGAACCCTGGAGAAGCCTGGCACAAGATCTGTGCTTTGTAGCTAAGAATAGCAAGGTTAATTACAGAAGGGAGTGATAGAAACAGGAAAGCAGCGATCTCACCCAGCAGAAGTTGCTGCCAAGGTAGTTCTAAAATAATTAGTAACGAGAGCTGATGGTGGAGTTGTTGAAACATTAACCCTTAAGGGCTGGAGGTGGGAGAGACAGACAGAGAGAAAAGAGACACAAGGATGCCCCCAGCATACATAGGTCTCTGGTGGCTTCAATTTGTAGTTTCCTTTGCCCCGCCATGATGCAGGACAACTGCCCGTTAACCTGAGCCACGGTCAAAGTCTTTAATTCTATTTGCCAATATGGAGCTAAAGCTCCTTAAATTCACAATGTGTGATGTTCAAATGTACTCATGCAATTCTCACCCCTCATTATGCTCTGACAAGCATTAAATGCAATAATAAAAGGGGAGCCTCTATTTCAAGTAAATAAGTAAATAAATTGCATAGCAAAAGTCTAATCAGACCCTAGTTAATTTTCCAGCTATGTGAGTCTATCATTCATATATATATATATATATGTAGGCAAAATGTTGTGAAACTCCTTAAGGAAATCATATAATAATTTTCTTAAAGATATGTTCAAATTAACAAAAAAAATCTAAAATGAGCTCATAACAAGGTTGACCTTTACTCGAAATATGTTTTCTGAACATTGAGTCTTTTTTTTTCCTTATGGTAATTCTAAGCCAGTTTATGATCATGACCAGAATGATAGCAGATACTCCATTCATGTTCGGCATTCACTTTGGTTGTACCTGATTGTATAGACAGAAAACGTTTGGCTCAGGCATGAAGATTAGCAATGAGGGATAAAATATTGAACATAGGAAGTGGGTTTCTAGAAGAAGATTTGTCATCCTCTTCTTAGTGTGTCTTGCATTAATTTTTGTGAGAGTGACTTTGTTTGCTTTTCTGGAAAATATTTTAGCCCTCTGGGCATGTGTCCTCCTTCACATGAGCCTCAGAATTTCATCAGTGCTCTCCTATTAGAACCATGATTATCACTGTCATGTTACCTAACTCAGGTTTGAGTGCTTGCTGCTCAAAAGCTGATAATCGGTAGATGACTGTCAATAGAAAAGAAAGGTGCTTTAATCAGAAAAGGCAGCAATCTGAGGAGAAGGTGGACTCATGTCCAGAGACCACCTCTAAAGACTCTGCTCAGTCTTGGCAGTTTTTAAAGGGGAATAAAAGTGAGGAGGGGGAGTCTCAGTGAATGATCAAGGCAGGAAGTTGGGGTCTGCATCATTCTCAATTGTGTGCAGACTGGCTGACTCTCTCTTCAGATGTTATCTTGTCCCGTGATCCGCCTGCAGGATTGCTCAGGGGACTTTTGGGGGTAGAGAGCTAATCATTCTTTAAATATTTAATTCTTCATTCTTTCTTCTTTTTATTTAGGAAAAAATCAGCAGGTTAGACAAGGCATGGTGTGCATTCAGGAGAGCCTAAGTCAGGAGTTAGGTTCAGTTGCTTAGTGATCTCATTCCTATAATTCTATTCTTTTAAGGTTAGAGGGGTACAGAAATGGATGGGAAAATAGAAAAGGGGCAGAAGAGCTGCTTTCAGTCATAGTTGTTATTAAGCATTACTTGAGCATCTGCTGCATAATAGACATGTGCTTGAGTATTTACATGCATGGATCATAACTTGTCATTAAATGGGTTGATATTATTACCCTATTTGAAAGAGGAGAGAACTAAGGCTAACGGAGCTTTGATATTTCACTGAAAGATACACAATGACCATTGATGAGCAGCAGAAGTAGGATTCAAATGTGGAAATCCATAGTTTTCCTAAAATACCCTGCTACTTATTTAAAGTGTTCTTAATTGTCATTATGAATCCCAGCTTCCGTACCACTATTAGCATTAACTAACTGTGTTTTTTTAATTGAAGTATAGTTGATTAACAATGTTGTGTTAGTTTCTGGTGTGCAGCATAGTGATTCAGTTATACATAGATATATTAGTGCATATATATTATTTTTCATACATTTTTATATATTTATACATACATTCAGTTATTCACATATATATTCTTTTTCATATTCTTTTACATTTATTACAGAACATTGAATATAGTTCTCTGTGCTATGCAGTAGGGCTCTGTTCTTTATCTCTTTTATACACAGTAGTTTGCACCTGTGAATTCTAATCTCCTAATTTATCCCTTCCCACACTCTTTCCCCTTTGGTAACCATAAGTTTGTTTTCTCTGTCTGTGGGTCTGTTTCTGTTTTGTAAATAAATTCAGTGCATTTATTTTTAATATTCAGAATGGAGTTACTCATAACAATATTTTCTATACTTCTTAACTTGAAACCCAATTTACAGAAGCTGCCCAATATTGTATACATTGTGGTTTCTTCAATGAGGTAAGCTGTAGCAGCCCCTGACAGTCATGGCAAACATTTTCAGAGATAGTGGGAGTGGGGTGAATAATAATTATTAAGAAATATAGTGAGGGGTTGCAAAGTGTCCCCCAGATCACCCCAATTCTCCTTCCTTTATTTAGAAAACAATTGATGTATAAGACCAAGAAAGGCATAGTATATATTTTTGTTCTCAGAGAGTTTCTGAACCCGATCAAGCAGCCTACAGCATAATGTATTTATGTATGTGTTTGTATGTCATCTTCTGTCTGCTCTTACTTCCATTCCCAGCCCCTCACACTGCTCCCTGCTGCTTCAGATCCTCGGGAACTCTGTTTGTCACCCTCCACTGTCTCCTGGCTCCCAGGCGATGGGAAGCTCCGGAGGAGGGTTGGAGAGCAGAGGTGTTGAGAAGACAGGGTCTTTCTCTGCTTTGACTGCTGCACTTCTTCTGTGATCTGGGTCCTGTTGGGCTGTCCCATTTCCCACCTGGTAGCCCCCCACCATGAGTCCAGCCCCCCCTGGAAGGCCCCAGCAGTTGAGCTTTGGCCAGCCTGTCCCAACATTTGCAGGACCCAGGGTGACGGTACAAAAGGAAGTCCACAAATATGTCCAGTATTTAAAAGTTATAAATAAGGTAGAAATTGTTAAAATATTTTCCATTTTTCTGTTTTGACAAATACACCTTCATAATGACAAGTTTAAAAATAAAATCATTTAATTGGGAATTCACAGGCTCAATACCCCTTCTCTCTTACTCATTAGGGTGGGGGCTTTAATTCACACACTCAGCCTTTGACTACTCATCTACCTGTCCATCTTTCCTCTTCTCCACATCTAGCAATCTTGAGGATCTGATGAATGGGGAGATAAGGCATTTTGCCTTCCTTCAATCAGTCCCAGCCAAGGACTCTCTGCCCATAGGTGCCCCCAACCCGCCAACCCTTCAGTCTAGTCGGTGTTGACCCTTTAAGCAACTTGAAGCTGGAAGGCCAGGTTCAAGCTGAGAGCTCTCAGGCCTTGGGCTGGCAACGCACCCTTTTCTCTTCCTCTTTTGGCTGCTATCCACCCTATGAGGAGCTCTAAGTGCACTTACATGGTTACTGCAGACCTCACTCAAACTGTTTACTAGTACCCCGACCCCTCTCTTGCAAGTAAATGCCTCCTCTGAGCCAACTCTTGGCTCTGGGAACTGTGCTGTCCGAGGGTCCAAGGGAGAACAGACCCAGGGAAGAGGCCCCTTCAGGCTCTGGACACAAGCTTCATCCATTTTGAGTAGGGAAGGCCAAGGCCCTACACATCGGGAGCATGGTCTAGAAGAGGGCAGGGCTGAGATCTCGATATGTATGTCCCCTTGATGCATTTCTTCTCTTCAGAAGCAGAGTCTTCCCAGCCAGGAAGGAACATGTCTGGGGAGAAACAGAAGAGGGGCCTTCTAAAGTGAAGAACCCAGAGGAGATGTCACCTTGCCCAGGTCTAAGGGTTTGAGAATTCCCCTGAGGATGGTGGTGTTGGCATCTTCCCAATATTGCCACATCTAGGTTGCATCACTGTCCTCTGTCTCCTAGGCTCTTCTCTCTTCTGTATAAGCAAGGCCTTGCATTAAATCCCCTCTACTTGAAACACCTAGAAAGTTTTCTGTTTTCCTGACTGTACCCTGATTGATGTAGCTCATTGAAAAACTTTTTTTCACCAAGTGTTTGATTGTAGTGATCTTTTCTGTGCACAGTTTGTCCTTCTGTGCATTTATCTGCACAAAGGAGACCAGGTCTCATGACAAAGAGCAGTTCCGAGGTATACAATGTTTTCTGACCGTCGACATCTTTTTCATGCACATTTCAGAAGTCACATCTCAAAAGACATTATATATTTGGCTGTACCTAAATTTGCATGTGGAGTTCCAAGGTAAATAGGACAGATGGAGAAAAATAGAAATGGAATATGTCAACATGCCAGGGAGAAGGGCAGGAAAGTGATAGTGATTCAACTGAAGGCTGTCTCTTCCCTAATTTAGAGCCTTGGATGGCGAGCTGCAGGTTTGGGTTCTCTGCGATCGGCTGCGACACTTCCCACATTGAATCTCTTTCACGTGTCATTCTGCTAGGGCAGTGCACTGCTAGGGCTTAAAATAAGACTTTCACATATGGTACTTACATAATGGAGACAAAACCTGTGCAGGGGCCTGGAACTGTTCACATTTGTTCGCTTGATAACGCTTCAGGAGGGATGCTGCCTGGCTTATGTAAGGAGTCCCTCGGTTTGTTGTCCTTTGTCTTTTCCTGGAAGGCACAAGAATTTGGCCTGTATCTGACTTCTGATCTTTGCTCCTTTTTCTTGATGAATAAGAGTCTTTTACTTTTTTAAAACATCCTGATTAGGGTGCTAAAACCGATATTCTGTATCCTGTATCACCTTGTCCAAATCGTCCCTGAGAACACACTGTGGAGAAAAACCAAAGCTCTGTTTGGCAATGCGCTGCTGCTCTTGCTTCCATGCCTTTGCCTGGGACCCTCTGCCACAGCAGCGAGCCTGCTCTGACTGACCCGGTCGACTCTGCCAAGATCTGACACCAGAGGGGAAAGGAAAGGACTCAGCATCGCTGCCTGGTGTTGCCACAAACTGCAGCCAGTTTTCAATTGTCCGTGTCCGATGATGCAGAGGTCCTTGGAATCAAGATCGGATCTGTAAATAACAGACAGCAGCAGAAACAAAACAGCAGAGCTTCACGTGTCAGTACTTGCAGACTTTGCTTGTATTTTTTTTATCAGGATTTCTGGAATAGTCATCACACTGCCTGCAGCTGAGAAACAGATCAAGCCTTAGGTGGGCACAGCTGGATGGTGGAATTTTGTCTTCGTTTTTAGGTACATGGTCATCTGCTCCCCAGCCACCTCCAAACTGAACTTCCTCTCCTAAATAAGCAGGAAGAGCAGCTGGAGATCCTGAGGCCAGGCAATCTGGCGTGTGGAAGGGAGAGTGGGCAGGCTGCTCCCAAACCTGAGAGGAAGCCATACTACCGGGGAACAATCATGTTTAACTCTGTAAACCTGGTACCAAAACTCAAGTCCAGCTGCTCGTGGCTCAAAAGCCACTAAGAGAGGCTTGTGTTGGTAGAAAGTTTGCTCTATTCCAGAAGCTAGCAAATGGGGGAGATGGAGGAGGGCAGACTCATGTCTAGAGGCCAACTTCCCCCCACTGCCGATCAGTAGGCAAGAGCTTTTAAAGGGGAGCTTCAGGGATGTGTAGGCAGAGGGCTGGGGCTACATGCAAAACAGCACAGTCAGCTCCGACAGTCATCTTGAGACTGATCATGTGGTGGTGTGATCAGAATCAACTTGATTGTTCTAAGTACAGTTCATCTTCTGCTCCAGGGTAAGTTTATTCCCATTTCTTTGAGACCACTTCTCAGAATTTTGGCACCTTATGTCATGGCTATAGTCTGTTCAACATGTACTTAACTTCTTCCACCTGGTGAGGGTTTCAGTCTCTCCAAAACAGCTCAAAGGACATGGCTCAGAATATTCTCTATAGCCCTCGAGGAGGCATACAAGGTCCTTGACTTTGTTCAATGACTATTATTGTTTTATTTCACTATTTCCCTTTGTTTCTGTATTTTCTTATTTCTCTGATTAAACTTATTATTTGACTAAAGTTCTTCTACAGAAGAGAGGCAGGTGGAGAACATGGTTTGCAGGGGTGGTCTGTCCTGGGAAGGCCCCAGAGGGTCCTATTCCATTTCAAACCCACCCAACAGAGAGATGAGAGACAGGTACTTGCTGACATCACTAGGTTACTACTCCATCCCAGGAGAAGACTCTGTCCTGCAAACAACAGGGCAGGGAACAGGGTTCTCCTAGCACTTGACTTATTAAACATATGCAATATTCTACCTTTACTGTTGACAGTACTAGATCATTCTTAACAGAGCCAAAGAAGGAAAGTCAATAACTCGCAAGCTATGTAATCAACTACAAAGCCATGAAGGGTTGATTGTTCACATTTATTGTCACCAATTGTGTGCTCTGTTCTAGATGTTGGCATAACCTCCCTCATTCACATGTGAAGGCCAGACTAAGATATATTTATTTGCCAGAAAATCATATTGCATCTTAGAGAAAATTAGAGAATGTGCTTCCCAGTTGATGGACTAGTAGTACCCTGTTTGCATATACAGAATGTTAATAACGCCTTCCAGCTAACCCTCGTTGCCCCTGTTGGCATTTAAACCAAGCGGTAAATTGTGCTTGGTTGGTGACTCCCCCCAAATATGGAACCTTCGGCCATAATTTCCAAGTTAACTCAGTTGATGAATGTTCAAAGTGTGATGGGGTTATTATTGTTAATAGCTGTACTAAGCATAATCAACAGGATTGCACTGCAGATTTCAAGGAATTAAATAGACTTGTGGAGATTAAGAATGTTAAACCACCAGTATAGATGGTTATTTCATGTAATAATAAGTTTCAAACAAGAGGCTTAGCAGTGTTTCCAATCTCATCATTATTAACTTATTTTATGCTTGCTTATCGCACCTCTCCATCTCCCAGTTGCACGTTTGGGGACATGGCAATATTTTTCAAGCATTAGTAGGACTTGCTATCTTCCTTAGAAATAATGAAAGCCCTAAACATGTCAGAGAATTGTAAGACAGGCTATCTTTCAGCTCAAGTAACGTTCCAGCACAGGAGACAATGAAAACGCATTATCTGAAAATTACTCCATATAAAGAGAATGGTCATGTTCTCACTGGAATTCTTCAGAAACAGATGGCCACTGTCGTAGTAATAAAAATAATTCTCTTGACTTACCAAGCTTTAATTTCAAAATCACTTCGCTTGAATTATGTCATGTTATCCCCCTACCAGCCTGTGAGAGAGATAGAGGCCAAGACATGGTACTGGATGGCGCCCTCAGCGGAAGAGTCTAGCCCCGCCCTGGAACTTGTCATCACTGTCACGGGATCTCATAGCTCATTAGACTCCACGCCAGGACTGGGACTGACCCCATTCATAGGCATTGTCCCTCTTTGTGGAAGTTTGCAGTGGCCCTTTAAAAAGATGTTCTGAGGATCTCAAGTGCATGTCAACAGGGTACAATCAGAGTTTGGTTATACCACAGGCTCAGATTATAGTGTTACCACACTGAAGCAGCATTTGGCCCAACTCTCATCTTTCTTAGACCTTCACTCAGGGATACACGCAGCCTAACTGATACCCAAAGGCAATATTTGGCACTTTGAGTTTTGCTGTGGTGAGATAGTGTTACTAACCAGGGCTCATGATTTTTCTAATCAGTAGAAATTGATAAGAGGCCAGCTGAGAAATTCAGGCAAAGTTTTATTGAAACTCATGCTGTAGCACAAGGGGGCAAAAACATAACAGGTTCCCTTGCTGGCTCCCTGTTCAGGGGTGAGCTGGTCCCTTAAATGGGGTGAGGTAGGGGCAGGTCAAGGGATTGGGCTGGAGGGGAGGCTCACATGGTCTGCCCACCCCCTTGGTGGTGCTGTGTGCGGGGATCTTGCACAAGACCCTCTTTTGTTCCTGACACCTCAGAAGTGGCAGTTGAGTTTTTGGTCTTTTTGTATCTTGTTGTTCATAACTTGCCTCAACTACACATGCACACAGTTAGTTTTATTCCCTTAGAGTTTCTTTGTATTCTGTTGCTTGAGGAGATGTTTGTCCTGGTGCAAACATTGCAGCCTAGGGTCCAAGGTCTCAGGTCCTAGTCTGTCCCAATAGTGGGGATCATGGTTGTTTCTAATGGAGATTATTTGTCAATGTGTGAAGTTGACAGAACCAATATGTTCCAGCACAATAAATACTTAGGGAATTTGACTCTATAAATTACTTCTTGCTTTGTATTAATAATATACTATAGACCACTTAGAAAAGCTTTCAGAAATCTCTACCTCAAGAAAACATGTTTTGAGGATACTTTTTGAGGTTAAGGTATTTAAAGGACTCTCATTCCCTATCCTTCGGCATGAAGAAGGCAAAGGAGATGTTCGGAAGTTTTCCCTTTAGCACGCAGGTTGTTGGAGGGAGGATGCTGGTTTTCCGAGGCCTTAACTGACGGGAGAACAAAACATTTCCAAAAGATGGTTCACAAATCGTGCAAGATGAACCCAGAGAGAAGGGCACCAGCTGGTTTTTAGAAATGCCTTAAAATGGGAGAAGGAACAAAGCAAATGAACAGGAAAGGTCCTTTTTGAGTTGCACTCAAAATGGATATTTTAATTTTGTTTGCTTATGATGCTGCTTTTAATAAGAAAGATACAAAATAAATGTCTGCCAATTACTTTTTATATTTTTAAAAAAAATTTTATTGAAGTAGAGGGAGTTTACAATGTTGGGTCAATTTCTGATCTACAGCATAATATTTCAGTCATACATATATACACATATATTCCTTTTCATGTTCTTTTTCATTATAGTTTACTGTAAGATATTGAATATAGCTCCTTGCGCTATACAGTAGAAACTTGTTTATTTTATATACTGTTCGTGTGTATCTGCAAATCTCAGACCCCCAACTTACCCTTCTCCACCCTCTTTCCCCGTGGTACCCATAAGTTTGTTTTCTATGTCTGTGAGTCTGTTTCTGTTCTCTAAATAAGTTCATTTATGTTGTTTTGTTTTTTTTTCAGATTTATGTTAAGTGATATTATATGATATTTTTCTTTCTCTGGCTTACTTCACTTAGAAAAAAGTTGTGGTATATTATATATCTATCCAACGGAATACTACTCAGCTATAAAAAAGAGTAAAATAATGCCATTTTGCAGCAACATGGATGGACCTGGAGATCATGACTCAAACTGTTTTGTTAACATGTATCAGTTTTGATCTTACGTAGAGAGAGAGCTCATGGTTTGAATACCTGTTCTTCCACTTACGAAGTATGTTCACTTTCGCTACTTGGCCTCTGGGAGTTTCTGTGAGTTCATGTCACTCAGGAGTCATTGTGGGAGTCAGAGGAGACCACACACTAGGCACTCTAAGGCACTGCGTTCCTTCCCCTTGTAAAAGAGTTGCACTGGACATGGGTTAAAAATGGCAAGGAAGACTTTATTGAAATAGAAGAGAGAGTTGCAACAGAGCAAAGAGATTGACTCAACTCTGCTGAAGCAAAAGGCAGGAGGATTATTAAATGCTGGGGTCAGCAACTGGAAAGCACTGGAGAGTGATGCGGGAAGGCTAGGGAATGTCATCCTTCCTGCAGAGACTGGCAGAGGGGCACTACCTTCTGAGGATTCCATTTTGGAGAGGTGGCTCCCAGGTCCCTGAGAAAGACATTCCTGGGTCAGTCATAGATCTTAGAAGGTTTGCATCTCAAAGGGGTAGGGAAAGAGTTACAATTCCAAGTTTCCTAAAGTGAATGCACTAAGGAAAGGGACCCGGAGCCCACAGTCTGAAGCAGCCAGTCTGGAGTTCACCCCAGGAGGGGATGGTAAGGCCTTGTCACCTTTCTCTCCGGGACTGCCTCGCCCTTTCTCACACTCAGCATTCTTCCATTTCACAAAGTGCGGGCCTTTATCCAGCTCCTCCCGTATCGTCCCATCCTTTTGGAATCCATTTCTTCTTAAGCTTTTCTTATTTATATTTTTAATTTTTTTTAAAATTTTTATTTACTGCCTGACTTTCATTCTCAGTCTTCTCTCTCACACAGTAAAAGATACTATTTTCAAAATTGCCCATAAAACTGACTGATCCCGAGAGGACTTTCTGTTTAATGGGAAGCCTGAGAAAACTAGCCTTTATTTTTTTGAGAGTTGGGTCGTAAAACAGGACCCCAGCATCAGGTTCATAATAGTCTCCTGTGGATTATGATTCTCTCCTGAAAGGTATTTTCCTTGCCTTCAACGTGCGTCCTTTACTCTATAGTTGCTCCCAAGGCCGCCACTCTGTTGGGGCCCACTGTACAGTTTTATTTGCTTTTAACTTTTCATCCTTTCCTTCTTTTTTCTTCTTTCAATACTATTCTAAGCAAAAAAAGAAAAGAAAAATTTTAAGCAAATCATCATTTAAAGAAATGGAGTCTATACACTTACTTTCTAATTTCTACACTGAACTACCTTGCCACACTCTTGGTTTATAACCGAATATCAAAGCAAGTTGAACTTTTTAATCCTTGGGTTATTGATGTTATAGTTTTTCTCCTCAAAATTACATTGAGTGAATGATTAGATCATCATGGGGAAAAACCTTATTTTCTCCAGATTTTGAATCAAAACCAAAAGACACCATCAACAGTGCCTGGCAGTCAGCAGCCACTCAAGACAAAACAAAGTAAAACAAAAAAAACGGGAGACTTCATGGTCATTCAATATTATACTTTCACTAAATTATACTTATCCTAAATATATTTGATCCTAAGACAAAAGGAACATCTTTTAATACTTCTCTGATTATCAGTCACAAGATGCTCAAATTGGGGCAGCTCCGCAATCTGCTCTTCTGGCTGACTGAGAGGCTGTGGGCTCCTTCTCTGCTAGAATCGTGAAGTCGCCCTTTGTTTCTGTTAAGCAGCTGCCTTCCTGCCCTAAAGGAGACGCTCCTGGGTCACTCTAGTCCTTTTTCTAGAACTAAGGTCAGATTTACACTTCCCTGCACTTAGGTTCCTTCCCAGTTACTCCAGGGCCCAGTAAGATTAGTGTGTCAGAGTGTGTGATGTGGGGGCAGGGGAGAAAAACCAGAGTGAGATGCAGCAGCCCATGCAGGGACCAGCCCCACGGCCATGGTCACATTTGTGGAGTTCCAGGTAAATAGACCACCGGACCTCAGGCTCATGTAAATGATTAAATGATCAATATTGAGCTGTTTCCTTGACCACAGAGCTCTCTCTAACTCTTCAAGCCCTCACAGAGTCTGTTATCATTGATTCTAAATATACGATGGCATTGGGGTAAGGAGTAGTACGTTACTATGAGTTTTCTTTTATACTATAGAAACTGGGAGTGTGTCAGTGAATCATCCAGCACCATCATCATGTTATCTACATAAGCCCAATAATGTTGGGATATATTTTCATCCAATACATTGTTTCTTTTTTAAAACAAGACAACAAACATTTATCTTTTGCTTTGCCTTTATCCAGAGCCTCCTGTCTTTGCCATACATGGAATACGACATGCTGTCTCCTCTCATGGATGCAGAAATTAAGAACATCCTCTCATCCATGGGTTCATTAAGTTGAGACCCCGCAGGCTTGGCTCAGGAATGTTGAGACGTGAACTGGAAATAGAGCTGCTTCAGGAGCCTTGCATTCAGGGAGCTAAGCCAGGCACATCAGTAATTATAAACAGAGCAATACAAAGACCAGAAAGTGATCATTCACCCAGTGGTGCACTCACTCATTCACTCATTCATTCAGCAACTGAGTCCTTTTATTTCTTAACACGTGTCAGGCTCAGTTCTAGGGTAAAATGATGAACAGCAACCAAATTACAGCAAATGGAAGCTCCCTCTGTGGTCCTTTTATCCTAACATGTATGTGTTGGGGTTCTGGGATGGGGTGGACAATTTAACAAGCAGTGATAAATACAGGGGTGCTTATCCAGGAGGATGGGGCTCAGGGAACACCAGAAGGCATATCACAGACTTTCGAGATCCAGCAAGATTTCCCAGAATAGTCCTTCCTTTTTGTTCCAACTCACCATGAGATCATAGTTTCTTACTGCAGTCCTGTCACATCGTGAGGCAGCTTGAGGTTTCATGACGGCTGCCCCTTCCCTCGCTTTACTCTGTGTTTTGTTCTCAGGATATTGTATCAGTTATGTTTGTAAAAATAAGGGTCTTTTTTTTTTTTTTGCCACCAACAACTTTCTTGCTTTCCCAATTATGCTCAGAGTACTAAGTACCACTGCATTATGTCCTCAGTAATTATTCCTTTTATTGATTTGTATTTGATTCTGAAGACCTCTTACTGCCATTATCTTCCAGAAAGTTGTGATAATAAAGAACAAAATCTATTGCAACTGGGGAAAAAAATGTAGTTACATTTCTTATGGACTTCAGAATCACACTTGTGCTAAGTGCTGCATTTTAAGCAAAGCTAAGAGATTTCTCCATGCTTGAGTAATCCACATTAAAAGTCAGTAGGTTAAAAAAAAAAAAAAAGGTGAAGTATCCTAATCTCTGGTTTTTGAATAAGTTTAACACTGGTACATTTTGTGTTCCTGCAACATCCTATTTAAAATAATGATCAAAGGGGGGTTATGTTATAACATGGCCTAGATGACTCGTTTCCCTGACACTTCTGGAAATTTTCTACTTGACCTGGTTCTGCCTTTATTTGCTGAAGCAGGTAGGAATTTTTTTTTTCCTCATGAACCCTCCCAAGTTCTGGATTCAAAATCTGTACTTACAGATACCAGGAAAATCACATACCTGGCAGGTCTAATTCATTACAATAGCTCATGCCAACTGGTCATCCCAGTGGAAGAGCTCGAGGAACCAGTCCTGCTGATGGAGGATGAGCTGGAATACATGGCTGGCACAGATGTTACTCTGTCTCTGCCTCAGAGCTCCCAGTATCAAGTAAGTGAGTGAGGTGTTCCACCCAAGTTATGAATTAAATGCAAAACTCAGGTGTAAATTCTGGTGGCAGTATCACCCTTGGGAAAGTATGAAGGCCAGGATTCTTGACACACATATGCTGGAAAGGCAGGGAGGAACAAGGTGAGAATTTTGTTGGGGAGGAGTTTTAGCTGTCTAGCATCTTCTCCAGGATAATCATTTTGGATGATAGAGGTCATTTCCAATTCAAACAGAGCGATTAAAAGCATTTGGTATGAAGGAAAGCAAATGAGACCCGGGTTCTTGCTCTGCCACTCGATTTCACGGGGCATGTTTTGTTCATCCATAAAGTAAAAATTATAGTAATTACACCTACCTTTCCTATTAAATGGAAGGATCAAATGAGATAGTGGGGGTTAGAGTGCTATGTAAAACTTACCGCACTTCACAAATGCCATTGATTGCTGAATGAGGGGGGATTGAGTGGAGATGAGGAAGATGTGGTTCAGAGTCTATTAAATGGAATGTAAATATTTGGATTTACTTCAGAGCCTTGCAAATTAGTATAATTTATTCCAGCTGGATTGCATTTACTCAAGCACAACATATATTTTTTATCAATTAAGAGCATGATAAAATATGGCTGTCTTTTATATACTAATACCAAATATAATATTTAGGCTTAACTTTGGCTCTGAGTTACGTGGAAATTCAAAACAAGAGTGATGTAAAAGATATAAAGTCTATTCCACACTTACAGAAATATAGGCAGCTCCCTGTTATTAGGGATCCAATTCCTTCTAACTTTTCTTTCTGCCCTTCTAAATTTACAGCTTCTACCCAATGTCCAAGGTGGCTGCTCCAGCGCCAGCCATCTTATAAACCTTCCATCTTACAACAAAGGGGAAAAGGGAGAGAAAAGGATACTTTCCGAAGTTTCCCATACTATTTTTCCGTACTATTTTTGTTTCTCTTCCATTGGCAAGACTCTTATCATATGACCTTAAAAAGAAGGATAGGAAAATTCAGTTTTTATTCTGGAGCCCCATGTGCCCAAGTATTATTTTTTTTTTTTAAGATTCTGTGATGAGGTCAAGGAGTGAACAAGTATTAGGAGAAGCTAGTCCTCTCCACAACAACAGTGATGGAGAACTCCTCACACAATCACTGCTAAGCAATAGCATGTATAGTCAGACCAAGATCTCCTTTGAAATTATTGATGACAGAACTGTTTTCTTTTTTTTTTATATGACACATATTTACTGGATAATATGTATGGGCCAAGTATTCCACTGGATGTAAAAAAGGAAAGCAAATTCCTGATCCTTGGGAGCTATACCCTATGAGATAAGCATAAAAATAGGAGTTTCCAACAGATAATGTGATAATATAAGAGAAGGTGATTTTGAGTTCATAGAAGAAAAGAAAAAAGGTGCTGTATTATTCTGAGATACAATCATCATTTGCTATAGTCATGCATTAAACAGGATCCTGGAAACCTGAAAGAATGTGTATTCCTCTCAAAGTGTTTCATTTACTACAAGGGAATATTTCATGCATTGAGAGCCTGTAATTGAGAACAGAATATGAATTATAATCTGACTTCCCTTAGAAACATACACTTGGCAGATCATATTGAATTAAATAAGATAAATAAGTAGGTACTTAGAAAAGACAGATATTATTTGTATAATATTAGCTGGATTTGAAATGATTCATTTCTTTGTGTAGTAGTCGGTTGATTTGAACCAGGCTGATTGTAATGCAAAGCTCTCTTTCTGGTGGATTCCTGGTCAAAGGAGGAGGACAGGTCCTTGCATGTAATTGGATTCTTTTTCTTCTCTCTTTGCTGCTCCAATACTGACTTCAGCTACTGCCACGCCTCTCCTCTGAAGGCAAAAATGTATGGAGAAAAATAGAAGGAGGCAAGGTTGGAGGTGGGGTGAGAGGAACAGTGTTCACCCCCTTAAAATGAAGAGAATGAAATTATAGCTCTCCAGAGAAGATGGGGCCGGGAACACATTTCAGCTCCTCCCCCACCCCTCTCGCCCCTCCCCTTCAACCTTGGGTGCAGCCCGCTCTGTCTGTCTCTTGGGACTGTTGCTTGTGGGGAAAGAGAAGGGAGTTTCTCAGCTCAGCCACGTTACTTTAAACTGTATAATTTAAAGTCACTATATAAAAATAAAAGACTATACTTAAAATATTTAGTAAGATCTATTTTTGACTTGATGGTCCTTTGGATTTTTTTGCATCTCTTTTCCTGTTGACACTTTTTGCTGTTTGAGTTTTAAATAAAAATTTTAAATATGAGAAGAGGAAATGGTATAAAGAGCATGACATGTCATTTTGCCAAAAGAGCTTAATAATAAAGCTTCGGCCAACCCAGAAACATAGCAATCTGGCTGTGACCATTTCTAAACAAAGTGTGAGGTTATTATGTAATAGACTGCTAATTTTTTAATGTTCTGAAAATAAAGTAAAATAATGATTTTATTCCTTCCTCTTTTCAATCAACTTTTTGCTAGTGTCATTTAAGCTTCATATTTAAAAGCAAATTGTCTTCATAAAATTTAGCTATATTCTGTATTGATAAAGGAAATTAGGTAATTTCAGGAATGTGTTTGATACAAAGAAGAAAAAACCTAACAACATAAGTGTCCTTGTCTTCTTGCTCTGGATCATTTCAGTAATCCATTCTAAACACATGCATATGTCATAACTGCTTGTAGATGTGGTTTTTATACTTAAATAATTTATTTTTTATCTTCTTGTGTAAAATGTGTAAAACTTGCCTAATGCAGGATTTTCCATATGCTAGATATTTCAAAAATAATTTGGCCCTAAATTCCTCAATGGAAAAACCTATTTTAAAAATATTTAATTTTTTAATTTTTAAAACTTTTATTTTATTTCTATTTTGAAAACCATGGTAAAGAAAAAGAAAAGATTACCTAGGGTTTGTCTTGTCTGAACTCTTCCTTCTCAATAAATGAATATCTTCCAAAAGGGTATTTATAGTCATTACTTATAAAAGTAATGATGCTGGAAATAGTTTGTTCCGCCATCTGTGATTTTTGTCCAATCTGGACCATTGTGCTCTGACCATGGTTGTCTGCCCCACATGCTGAGAAGCTGAGAAGTCAGCCTGGTAGGGTTCCAAACTTTCAAAAGTAATTGTGTATTAAAAGATAAGAACCAGTTTGAGACACATCTTCAATCTGGCTTCAGAATAAGGGATCTAACACAGTGTGCTTGCAGTGTATCCCAACCCATGGACTAGAATCTTGGTTTGTTCTTGGCAATAGTTTGAATTGTTTCCACAGAGCTGGTTTCTCTCTTCCAAGGGCAGAGCAGCAAGGGGTGGGCAATGAGAAGTCAAAGGGGGAGGAAAACAGAATGGTGGGTATACCAGATGGTCCGATAAAATAAAGGCACTCAGGAAAATCCCCAAACAGAAAAGCAGCAAGACTGGTATTTCTTGACTTTGGCATGGGACTGAAGTCCTTGGTTTCAGAGTCGGGTGGGGGTCTATGTTCTGAGTCTTCGGTTTTCCAGTGGTCATGAGCTGAAAACTGCATGGTCACTCAGCTCAACAGAGGCTTCAAAATCTGCCTAACAATTCCCTGTGACCGGGGTCTCCCACTGTCGACAAGGGGGATTTCCCATCCATTTGTATTACTTCAACCTCTGATCTTCTTCTTATTTCTTTAACTTTAGCAACTGTCTCAACTCCTACTCCAGAAAGAATCTGCCAGCCATCACAGAGAGGAATTATCTTACCATCCCGCCACAGATACGCCATCCCCACTACATTTCCCCCAGTTGTTTTTCTTTCCTACGTGTTCTCAATCAAGAGGACTCTCTTAACAAAGGTCCATTCTCGTGTGCTTTAGATTTCTAGAATTTTAGGAACTGGCTAAGACTAAATAAGTTACTACAGTGGGTTGAGAGTTTGCATAGTCATTATTGTTAATCCTTTTTAGAACCCACCAAGAGCTAAGCACTTTACCTTTAGTATACCCTAGGTAGTAGACATTGTCACTCCCATCTGACAGATGAAAGATTGAGGCTGTGAGAAGTTGAATCATTTGTGCAAGTTCACACGTTTGGAGTCAGTCCATGCCTGTCTACGTTGGATGTACATTGGACTCACAGGGAAGTCTCAACAATTCTAGTGGTCAGGCTACACCCCAGACTGACTGTATCAGAATCTTAGAGGGCAGCACTAATAGATGTATTTTTTTTAATTGAGTTATAGTCAGTTTACAATGTTGTGTCAATTTCCGGTGTACAGCACAATTTTTCAGTCATACATGAATATTCATATATTCATTTTCATATTTTTTTCACCGTGAGCCACTACCAGATCTTAAGTATATTTCCCTGTGCTATACATTATAAACTTGTTTATAGATGCATATTTTTTTAGAGCTCCCCAGGTGATAATGTGATACAGCCAAGGTTGAGAAATACCCGCCTGCCTCTAAAACCTAGGACCTTTTCACACCACGCTGTCTCTGAATCAAAAATTGTTTTCACCCCCACGTTGAAATAGTCTTGTGACATCAAGTGGACTGTTGATTAAACTTGAGAAACATTACATAAATAAATGTCTTCTTGATATAACATAAAAATGTCTTCTTCTTGTTATCTTCCTCTGCCTTCCAAGTCATCAAAGAAATATTTTCAAAGCCAGAAATGTCAGCAACAAGGTTGCAGAGTTTTATTTGTTCTGCTTGTTGTGAGTTGAAGGCAGCTTCATACTTGCATTACTGTTATCCTTTTTTTTAAATTGAAATATAGTCAGTTTACAGTGTTGTGTTAATTTCTGGTGTACAGTACAGCATACAGAATATATATATTCAATTATTTATATATATATATATATTCTTTTTCATGTTCTTTTCCATTATAGGCTATTATAGGGTATTGAATATAGTTCCCTGTGCTACACAGTAGGACCTTGTTGTTTATCCATTTTTAACCCTTTTTGAGTGACTGTATAGGGTGCTTGCCTACATCAGAGGATAGAAACTCTCTGACAAATGATTTCCTCTGGAAAACAATGTTAGTCAATTTTTAGAGGTATCTTAGAGTTTATAACACATTTTGAAAATTCTAAATTATTAGTAAAGCTTTAGTTGATCTCCTGGCCTTATTTAGCAAGTGGCTTAATTAAATTGCATTTTGAATAAAATCATTATTTCCTAAGCCTGGAGATAACAGTATATAATGAAGCATCTGCTGTGTATGAGGTACAAACGTTTGGATTCCCAAAGGACATATTTCAAGGAACCAGATTTTCCTGTTACATGTGACAAACTTTCCAAGGTCTTCAAATTATGAACATGTTTTTTGCAAGATACATATTTTTGTCATCTGGCGAACAGATTTTTATCTCTGTTGACATCTTTCTAGCATTTGCTTTCTTTCTAATAATGCTGCTTTATTTTAATATGAAATTATAAAAATCTAACCAATAAGAATAGTTACTGTGTGAGATACTCAATTTAGCAAAAGTTGATATTATTCCATTACTCATTAACTATTTCATACCATACATGATTTTACATTAGTAATGTCTTCTATTCAATTTTTCTTCAAAAAAGGTGGACCAGAGATATAATAATATAATAATGTATTTCTTCATCATATGGTGTCATTGCTTTTAAATAAGGATGACAGCTTTTAATGGTGAGTCAAGAGTTTTCAAGAGAGAACTAAAGCCCATTACATTTCTTCTATTAATAGTTTCCATTCCATCCAAGGGGAGCAATGATGGGCTAAGTATTGGGGTCTGTGAGAGACGTTTGTCAGTTGTCTGCAAATGACATTGCTGTCGATGTAACCTGTCACAGCAGCTCTGGGATGAGGGAACAGAAAGCTTCTGACTGAGTCCTTAGTACCATAAAACTTTGCATTTAACTTTATGAAATGATGATGCCTGTGGTCACAGTGCTCATTGGTTTTAATGATTCATCCCACTGGGACTGAGATGCTCTGTCCAGACAACCTCAAAGTATATTTGCATATGTGTTGATGAAATCGACATAACTAAAAATGTACTTTTTAAAAATAGCTTTATTGAGGTATAATTGATATACAAAGAACCACACATACTCAATGTGCACAATTTGATGAGTTTAAATATATACAAACAGGAACAACACAATCGCCACAATCAAGGCAGGAAATGCATCCAACACTGCCCAAAGTTGCCTGTGCACCTTTGTTGTTGTTTTTAATGGGAACACTTAACATGAAGTCTACTCTCTCAATAATTTTTGTCTTTTATATTAAAGCACAGTTGATTAACAATACTATATAAGTTTAAGGTATACAGCATAGTAATTTGATATTTTTATAAATTATACTCCAGATACAAACTACTATGTTTAAAATAGACAAACAAGATTCTACTGTAAAGCACAGGGAACTATATTCAATATCTTGTAATAATCCATAATGGAAAAGAATATGAAAAATATATATGTATAACTGAATCACTGTGCTGTATGCCAGAAACTAATGCAACAATGTAAATCAACTATACTTCAATAAAAAAATTGGCTATATTCCCAGTTCTGTAGAATAGATCCTTGTATCTTATCTATTTTATATGTAATAGTTTGTACCTCTTAATCCCTGACCACTATCTTGCCTCTTCCCCCATCACTCTCCCCACTGACAACCACTAAATTGTTCTCTATATCTGTGAGTCTGTTTCAGTTTTGTTTTATTTTTTAGATTCAACGTATAAGTGATAACATACAGTATTTGTCTTTGTCTGTCTTATTTCACTAAGCATAATAGCCTCCAGGTATAGCAAATGGCAAACTTTCATTCTTTTTTATGACTGAGTAATATTCCACAATATTAATATGTATATATATATCACATCTTTTTTTATCCACTCATTTGTTGATGGACACTTAAGTTGCTTCCATATCTTGGCTATTGTAAACAATGCTGCTGTGAACAGTGGGTTGTATGTACCTTTTCAAATTAGTGGTTACATTTGCTTTGGATATATACCCAGGAGTGGGATTGCTGGATCATAATGTAACTCTAGTTTTAGTTCTTTAAGGAACCTCTATGCTGTTTTCCATAATGGCTGAACCAATTTATGTTCCCACTGGCAATGTACTAGGGTTTCCTTTTCTTGCTAACATTTGTTATTTATTGTAAAGCTATACTTTTATATGGTGTGTGCTTCTGTTTTAGTTGGTGGTGATTTGGACCATAAGGGCCAATCACTTAATATCATTTTGGTTTTTTATCATAATATCTATTTAACAGCTATGCACTTTTATTTCAAGAAGAATTTGCAGTGACTTGAAAGGATATAGTATAGCCATGTAAGCATAAGTATTAGCACAAGGCAGCGTATTGTACTGAAAAGGGCACTTGCTTCTTCATTTGCTACTTGTGTAACTTCAGACAAAACCTCATTGAGCTTCATGTCTTAATTTATGAAATATTTACCTTGCAGCATTGCTGTGAAATTGAGGTTTAGGACAGAGGACATCCTTGATAAGTTAGTTTTTTCATCATCTTTTAAAATATAGTAAAACATCTTTAAATATTGTGCCAAATGAAAATCAATTCATGTATCTGACTAAGCTTTATGATCTTACCATTAACATCTATCATTTATTGTGCACTTACTGTATGTGAGCTATGTATTGCTTTTGTGTAAAGCCCTTTTTAATCATTATCTTATTTCACCCTCACGATAATTGATTTTCAGTCTGTAAGAACTACCATTTT
Organism: Vicugna pacos; assembly: GCF_048564905.1. Classification (NCBI taxonomy): domain Eukaryota; kingdom Metazoa; phylum Chordata; class Mammalia; order Artiodactyla; family Camelidae; genus Vicugna; species Vicugna pacos. The sequence goes on along the minus strand of NC_132994.1, from coordinate 4,076,061 downwards.
TGAATAATGTAAATAAGAAGTTATTAGTGTAACCTTTAAAGGGCTGTCTTTGAAAATCACTATGATGATGAACTGTAATTTCTTCCCATAGCAACATTCAAATGCAAAGAGCTATAGCTACATCCCAGAATTATATTGTATGTATCTTGTACATGTCTTATTTCATGTGAATAGCAAGATATACACATTTCTAATTTACATATTATGGACAAATCAGTGTGTGAATACAAGAAATTATGTAAATAATTCAAGTAAGAATTGCTTCCTATGAAGAGTTATTTCAGTTTGTCTAAGACTGTTAAAATGTTGTGCTAACTGAAGTAATTCTTGATTTCTCTGTAAATGCTGCAATTAACATATGCAGATATAAATACTGTTTGAGATTTCCTAAATGTTTACCTCAGTATTCTGTTTTTCATGTTTTTAACAAAAGCAAGTTTCTCTGCATTCTATACTCCATGGAGGTGTTATTATATCGTGCATCTGTCATCGAAAATATTTTCTCTTTTGCTTTCTGAAATATTTACAAAATAGGTATCCAAGATTGCTTATCTTTAAATGTTAACACCCTTCTCTTTGATTTAATGTTAGGAATAAGGTAAACATAGTATTTTGTTCTTAGAATTCTTGAAAATCTGCCAAATGAAAAGAGTAAATCATTTCATACTTTAAGAAATTCATCACTGTAATAATGTAATAATATTTTTCAAGTTGGAATTAAAAAATCAGTAAGGTTTGAAATAAATTAGTAAAACAGACATCTTTGAGAAAACTAGTAAGTAAGAAATATAGATGAGCAACCTTAGAAGTGAACAAATGGTATTTCTTAAAACTTACAAGACCATTATATACAGTCAGACCCTAAGACGTTGTAAAACAGAAATGAAATGGGTAATTTCCTGGGAAAATATAAACTGCCAAAATTAATCAATTCAAAATTAAATTAATTCAGGAAGAAGTGAATAACCTGATAAGATGTTTAATTAGAGACAGTACTGATGGTTTTGTGAATTTTACAGTGAGGGAAGCCTTTGAAGATCCTGTAGTAAAAATCTCATGATTTTAAGTGAGAATGTTGAGGTTCAAAGTTTTGCGGGCAAAATAAAAAAACCTCATTCATGAGCTTCAGAAATGAGAAAGTCACAGGAGATTCCTGTGGGAGGAAATTTAGGGGGAGACGCTAAATAGCAAGAAGAAAATACATGAGGTGGTAGGAAAGAAGTCGATGCCTAGCCTAACCTTCCGAGAAATTCGATCACATTTGGAAAGAGTGAGAACAACCCAGTGAGAAACAATGTGAAAAAAAAAAAGTAATAAAAAGGAGACTGATTGGTCGGTTGGTTGATTGAAGACAGATATTTCAACACATCTGTAAGCTAGGAGATTATGTATATAAGGATATAGGCACTACCAGAAGGAGGAGAGTACAGAGTTGATCAAATATAGGACCCTGAGTAGTTACTATGGATCAAGCTCTTTGCATTGATCATGTCATCGAATCTTTACAACAGTCCTGTGAGGTAGGTCCTCATTTTCATAGTAAATGAGGCAATGTGTGAAGCCACAGTGTGACTTCAATGACTAGCCCTTAGCTCTATGACATCATCTCCTGGAAGGGTACAGGTCTGCTCTGGAAAAGAGGAGGGTGTAGCTGAAGCTAAAGGTCCCAGGGACTATGAAGATAATCAGTAATATCGATGGTCCATACTTCATCAGTCACGTTGAAGGCACACTCATCTGATACAAGAGTAAGGAGGAAAGTTGGAGCCTTAAAACAATGAAAAAGATTGTGAGGATTAGACCATTCTTGAGGAAAAAAAAACATACTGTCAAATGCAGTTAAGGTAGTTAAGGGCATGAACAGGCTCCGGGATCAGAGACAATATTTTAACTGCCCCCTCCTCACGCAATAGCCATGAAATGTTGGCCAGGTTACTTCGTGTCTCCAAACCCTCATGGGAACATGGGGGATGGTGGTCATTTGACTGTATAGTATTCTGTTTTATGCCATTAGGAAAACCTCTATCCTGCTCATTCTTCTTTTTAGACTTCTGGACAACTCCTTGTATTTGGTTTTCTCTATGTCTTAGAATTGGTTTGTCAAACTTTTAAAAATTGTTGATGGGAACTGAATTGAATATATTGATCAAGTTGGAGAAGACTGCCTCTGATATGACATTGAGCCTCCCATTTCGTTACATAATATATTTTCCATCTATTCTTGCCTTGTGTCCTTCAATTAAATGTTATAATTTTCATTTTCAACATGAAACTCCTGCATATTTTTGTTAAATATATTTGAGGTGTCTTATAGTTTCTGTTATTATTATGAATAGGACTTGTTCTTTCATTTGATAATCTTTCCCCAGTGATTTTCTTTTATAGGTGCAATCTCTTTTCTCAGTTTCTGAAGGACTTAAATTTCTTTTTTTTAAGTTTTTGTTTTTCTGTTATCTCTATTATCTCTCCTCACTCCTCATTTTTTTTTTTCTTTGCTTGGCTTTTTTGGAAACGTTGGAAGATTTTCTCAATTATCTGATTCTCCTTGGCTCTTTATTCATATATAAAAGCAAAGTCCTCAAAAGTGACTGGAAGCTGTCTGGGAGGGTACGTGGACTTCTTGAAAGGCAGTCTAGTATATTAATCAAGGATAAGCCAGTACAGGAAGATCTTGTCCCCTCTGGGGGAGAATTTTAACCCCTCACCTGCTGGTGTTCTGGGAGTAGAAGTGAGGGTAAAGTGAGAGGAGGGCCCTATGGTTTAATACATATATTTACATCCACCTTGGACATCTAGCCACTAACAAGACTGATGTCTGAGTTCAGAACCCGACTCACTGAGTTTTCCAGTGACAGTGCTAGGCTGCACTGAACTGGGATAAAATGGGAGTGTCAGCAATTTATTGTGTTTGTAGATTTTTCAACCAGCCTGGCTCTTTTTCAGCCCGACGGAAACCTAGGTCCTCCTTCTGTTTCTGGCCCCTGCTATGTGCAAGCATGAAACCCTTCTGAAGGTCTCCAGAATGAATGGGCTCCATTACATCAGTATTTCCACCACCTGCCCGATATCCTGCCGGTACCTAGGCTGTAACTTGCTCTGCTGCTCCTAGTCAGCTACTCCTTCTCTCAGCACCTTCTGACTTTGTCAGCACCTCGAGTTCACGCTTGCCTACTGCCTATTCTCTTTTTTCCTGGGGTTTAAATACTTGGTCATTTTCACATGGTTTGGGAGGGAGAAGAGAGATAAACCTGTCATGATTAATTAGACATTTTGTGTTACATTTCCCAATGGATATTACTGGTGTATAAGAAAGTTAGTCTTGTATGTTGATCGTGGTGTAGAGGTACTATCATTTTTGAATGTTGAGCTTATTTCCATCCAGCTTCTTGATTCTTCTTATTATTTCCAATTGTTTAAAAATTGATCCTCTTGGGTTTTCTAGTAAGAATATCTGTTTCTACAATGATGACAGTATTGTCTCTTCCTTTCCCATTGCTTTTCCTTGTGTTGTTTTGGGAAGGACCTCCTACACAATTTAGGCTAGTAGACGTGATGGCGGGCACCCTGTTTTTATTCCTGATGGTGATGCTTCTAATATTTCACTGTTAAATATCGGTTTGCATTATATTTAGGGTGATAACCTTTATTAGGTAAGAATGTTCTCCTCTATTCACAATATGTAATAGATAATTTTTAAAATGATAATTGGACTTTGAATTTTATCAAATTCTTTCATGTTTATTGATATGATCACATAGTTTCTTTAACCTGTTAATATGATAAATTATATTGAGGTCACATTTAATGTTGAATTATCCTGCTTTAGTGGACATACTCTTTCTGATGGTGATTGATTATCTTTTTTCTGTATTTCTGGGTTTGATCTTTCATTTAATACTTTCACATTTATGTAGATAAGTGGAAGTGCCTTTTAGTTTTCTTGTTCACTTTGGGGTCCATGTTATGCTAGCCTTGTCAAAGGAGTCAGATGCATCTGATCTTTTTCTTTGACCTGCAAATGTTTTATTAAATGGGGATTACATAGACGTTGTTTGTTAGAATCTGCCTGTAAACTTTTCTGAAATTTTTGTAATTTGTGAAGGACTATTTCTTGTATTACCTTTCCATTTTAACAAAGATTAATTTTTTACCTCTCAGGCCAATTTAGTTCATTTATGCTTTCCTTGAAGAATGTCCATCTTATGTAGGTTTTCAATTTTATGTACATGCTATTCTTTTATGATAACTTTAATAACCTTTTTCATTCTTAATGGTACTGATTTTACCTCCTCCTCCAACCTTTAAAAATTCACAATTGCCCAATGTTTAGCTGCTTTATTAACCTCTTAAGTCAGCTTGAGTTTTATAGATCAATTTTGCTGTTTTTTAACGTTTTCATTTATAATTTCTGCTTTGCCTTTATTAAATTCCTTCTTCCGATTTCTTTAAGCCACCCATTTATGTTCATTTTCTATTGTTTTCTACCCAAGGCTTTAACTATCCTGAGTACTGTCATAGCAAACTTGCACAAGTTTTGATATGTGTTTCACTTCTAAATAGTGTATCATCTGGATTTTCATTTCTCTTTAATTCATTCATTATTTTAAAGTTCTGCCCCCAGTGGTACAGAAATTTAATTTTGATTTCTAAATTTACTGCATTATCGTTTGTGAAAATGTCCTGAATGTTATCAAATTTCTTAAATTTATTGTATTCTTTCTGACCTAGCATTAGTTAACTTGCGTAAATATTCTATTTGCATTTTAAAGAACTGCACATTTTCTGCTTCTTATGTATAATATTGCAAAGGATGATTGAACACTTTTATTAATTGTTATTATGATATTTCATGTTACTATTTTTCTCCACTTTTTTCTGTGACTGTCTGAGAGTTGTATGTTGTCTTTTATTATAAACTTAGTTTGGCAGTTTATCCTTGTAGTTTTCTCAGGTTTTGTTTCATAGACTTTGGAAAATTTTTATTAGTTTCATAGAGATACATTACTTTGGAAACTTCTTCGTGGCCTGCTCCTTTCATCTGTATGAAAATCCTTCATCTCTTCTAATGATTTTCTGAATATTAATATTGTGACATCTGATTTTTGCATATTAGCATTTGCTTAATATAGCTCTTTCATCTCTCTATTCTCAATCTTCTATGTCATTGGGTTTGAAGTCTCTTATAAACACTGGATTTTTTTTTTCTATTCAGTGTAAAAGTTCTTAACTTTTAAATGGAGACTTTAAAGCAGTCTCATTTATTGCAATTCCTCTATATTTGGAATTATTCTTATTATCATTTGGGGTTTTTTGGACTTATTTTTTCTACTTATTTCCTAGTTGTCATTTTGTGTACCTGGTAGATTTTTTTTTAGTTCTTTTTTTTACTATTTTACAAATATGTCATTTGTTTGTACATTTTCATGGTTACCTTAACATCAGTAACAAAATGTTCAAACATGCTATTCTAACATCTAGAGTTAACTAGCCTCTCAAATATTCCTGAGAACAAAAAAAAAAAAGGAGGATTCACATACTTTTATTTTCCCCTGATCCCTTCCAACTTCTCTCTCTCACCTTTTAACCTTTACTAATATTATTTTGAATTTTATATCCAAGTGGCTGTATAATGATTATATATTTTTAATATTTACTAAACATTGATTTAAACTTAATATATTTTAATATCGATATTCATGATTTCTTTTGTCTCATCCCCTTCTTCTGGAACTCTTACTATTATTGGCTTATATTGTCCAGCAGTTCTTTCAGAGAGAATCTTGAAGAATTAAACTTCAAAGTCCCTTTCAATTCTAAAAATGTCCTTGTTTCTGCCTCTCCTTGAATAATAGTTTTGCTGGGTGTAGAATTCTACAAAGTGCTTTTCCCTGTGAATGTTGAGGACAGTGTATTGTCTTCTTGTGTCCTGAGTTGCTCACAAGGTGTCTGATGTCAATTTAATTCTTATTTCTCTGTAGGAACTCTTTCTTTTGACTCTGACAGCTCTCAGGATTTTCTCTTTATTCTTGATGTTCACAAATGTCATCACAAAATATCTTGGTGTCTGTGTGTACATCTTATTTAACTTTCACCCAGAGGATCTTAAAAGTTCTAAGAAACTTCCCCATAGTATTTCTTTACATACTTCCTTTTCCCTACGTTTCCTCTTTTTTTTTTTTCCTTCTGAAAATACTTTTAAACAGATGTTAGAACCTCGGTGTCATCCGTGTGTCTTAAAGCCCCTGCTTTCCATGTCTTAACCTCTGCTCCTCATGGCTAGCTTTGGGCGTGGTGCTCTGCACGCTGCACTCCTCGGTTTTCTGTCTTCCAGGCATTTCTCGCAGTCTCTGGTCTACCGCAGTTTACACATCTCTTCTTTCCAGTTATCTTATGAAACCTTTTCTATTGTCCCTAAGGATTTGAGGTGAAGGTTATATAGGTACAGACTGTTCTCAGTCTGCCAACTTAAGTACCTTTCCAAGTTTTGTAAAATTCATCAACAACACTCATCATTTGTCAAGAAGGACCAAGTTGGGATATGGAGAGGAAGGAAGAGCAGAAGAATTGGGTGAAGAGCTCGAGGGGCTAGTGAGTCTTCTGTTTGGAATGGTGAGCTGTGAAGACCCAGGTGTTGTAGGAGTTAAGAGCAGGTGCAGTGGCTGAATAAGGAGAAGGTGTGAGACTGGACATCACGGCAGTGGGTCCAGGGGTAGGAAGAATCAAACAGGTGACAAGATATGAACCTGTCCACAGGAAAGGAGAATCAGAGTTTGAGATTTATAAATGGAAAAAGCACTATGGGATCCAATGAACGGTGGCTCCCTGTGTATTGCCCGTATGGGCATTTAGGTTCTGTGGGAGAAGAAATCGAGGATCCTGAGCCTCAAATATTAGAGTTCCTTGGTGGAAACTGACGTGACAAGTGTGAAAAATAACAGTCTTTATCTAAAAGTTGCTATTTTAAAAAAGACAGCTTGGCAAATAGAACATATCAGTAGAAAAATCACCGTGTGTTTCATGATGTGGAGGATCTGACTTTCCACTGGTCCCTCATGTGATAATGAAGCCAAATGTAACTCCCTTCTCTATCTCTCAGGATGGTAGATTCTGCTGTACTCTTCATAGGAGATGAGTTTCGTGACTCGAGATCCCTTTAGTCCACAACTCCCTTAGGTTGAAACAGCTTCCCTCCATACTTGGAGCTCTGTCTAGATGTAATGAATATTCACCTGACTGAAGTAGAATGCCCAGAGAACTGGGTCTTACTTCTCTAGTTACTACGTATTTCCCTACACGTGTTGTGGCCATATCGTTGTCCAGAGAGACATGCGTGATTGAAATATGAATGTCAGCAGCCCCTGATTATTTGTGTTATTTGTATTTCCACTTGTATTAGAATTAAAGTGAGTATTGGAAGTCCCGAAGTAACAAACAGAGAGAGAGCAAATTAAAAGTCTCTGTGTTGAAACATTGAGCACTTCATTATTTCTTACAAAATTTCAGTGCATCTAGCATTTAGCATTTCAACATTTTATATGTTTTTATATAATCCTGTATTGAGAGTTTATAAGTGGAGAAGGGATAGCTTTGCTGGCACTTACAACTGAGATGAGACGGACTGGTGGAAGAAATGACAGGCGAATCAGAAAGTGTAACTAGTCCAGGAATTGAACATAAGAGTTATCTTTGAAATTCAAATCGGAATCAGGGACTGCAGATCAAGAATGTGCAAAGTAATCAGCCTGCAGATGTTTAAACCTCAAGCTGGAAAAAAAGTCTCACTGTCTCAGGTGCAGAAGACACCCCAGTTGGTTGAAGCTACAGCATTGTGGCTAAAGTTATGAAGGAGAAGGTACTAGAAATCCATTGACTTCCTCATACTGAAAGTTATCATCTCTATAAGAATTAATTAAAGTACCTAAGTAGATTTAAGTACCGCACGAAAAAAGGAATCCCATGCTGATAAATGGTAACATCTTTCTTAATACTATTTAAAATAATGATGGTTATAGTCATGGATATGATGATCAATTGTGATCGATTAAGCACTTGCTATGTGCTTAGCACACTGTTACTCAGGTTCCATATTCTGTCCCACATCATTAAAACTACCTGGTGAATTAAACACGGTTAAGTTCTTTGTATAGGATTAAACGAACCGAAAAGCTAAATTAACATCTGGTGAATTTCAAAAGAAGAAACAAATAATATGAATCATTTGGGATAAATTTTTAAGAAGATATTTTGCTTTAGCAGTAGGATTAGGGTGGAAGTGGGAGGGTGGGGGCTGTGTTTTTATTTCTTTGCTGTGAGTTTTTGGTGATTTTTCTTCTGGCTCCGTATGTTGTGCTTTTTTTCAACATTGGAAAACAGCAAGACGGAAACTGACGAAGAAATCAGTTTGGCTACTAGTACTGTTTTATAAAGACTTGCCTTTGGACAAGGTTTACACGAAGGAAGTGCACCAGTGGTGAAAAAATTAGTAGCCTTTGCCAAACGAAGGTGCTTATCTTTGCAGATGAGTCACAAGTAACTAAAGGTGGCATGTTTAGAGTGATTAAGTTGCATAAAGAAAGATGGCTCTGAAATCATGCCTGACTTTGTACTGCCAGTGACTCGATTAGCTTTTCAAAACGATTCGCTCAGGGCGCACGTTATAATGTAATAACACAGAGCAATAGCTTAAGTCCTATAAAATACATGTGTTATTTTTGTACTAGGCTATTAGCCAAAACTCATTTTTTAACTTTGCTCCTATACCTTGAATATCACACTTCTATAAAAGCAATTTTTTTTTCTTTTGAAAGGCTGTTGGCAATGTAATCTTAACATCGACGGATAAAACAACAAAGCATTATTGGTTGAAAAGGAAAGCTAAAGAATGTAGCCCCCACATTATGCAAGATTCCTAACAAATTAAACCAAAGGAAGGGCCATTCCCATAATTATGTTTCGAGAAAAAACTTCAAGTAAAGCAGTAATTTTAATCTCCCTTGAGCTGAAATTTACATTCGGGCTTCTCCTCATAAAAAATTGAACACACAAATGGAATTAGAATTTTTTTTCCTTCTATCACAGATATTGTATACAGCATGAAGACTCCAGGGTTTCCAATTTCTGTAAATAATGACTCTGTCACAAAGGAGAGGTAGATATTTGAAATCAAAGCAGTGAGTTGGAGATGAACAGCTCTCGGAAGGACACATGATCCCCTCATAGTCAGAGTGAGTCTTTTGTGTTTCCACAGAGCATCTGTACAACCACCACGGCATTTTTGCACTTTTTCTTCCTGGCTTCGTTCTGTTGGGTTTTGACGGAGGCGTGGCAATCATATATGGCTGTAACTGGAAAAATCAGGACACGACTTATAAGGAAACGATTTTTGTGCCTTGGATGGGGTAAGCATATTAATCTTCCTTTTTGTGTTCTTGTTAAAATGACTTTGAACACTTAGGTAATGAGTGAAGCTATAGAGAGTGGTTACCCCTGGGCTACTTTTTCTTTGTGTTTAATTTAGTCTGTGGAAGTGGAAGTATAAGAGGCTGATCATATTGGAACATTCTTTGAGCATCTGGAACTTTAAAAATGAATAAGTATTGGATGACCACATATCTAGTCAGTTAACAATCAAAAGTGACCAGATGGCTTGAAATGAGACTTGAGGTACCTATAGGCAGAAAAATCAGGGTTCTCTACTAATAGGTTCTTTTTTTTAAAATTTATTTTGGGGGTAATTAGGTTTATTTATTTATACATATTTTTAATGGAGGTACTGGGGGTTGAACCAAGGACCTCATGCATGCTAAGCATGCACTGTACCACTGAGCCATACCCTCCCCAGCTCTGCTCATAGGTTCTGAAAACAAAATGTCTTAAGACATTCAGGGCTCAAAGCATGGTGTTCTAGTCATGCACACTAGCCTTGTAGTCCCCACAAGAAAACTTGGAGGAGTCCGTTTCAAGAGTGCTACTCCATGTCATAAGAGAAAGCCATTTAGACAGTGAGTGAAACCGCAAGGCCAGCCAGCGGGGTTCTCAAAGGAAACCCACAATTGCTGACAGGCTGAAGATGAACTAATTCTTCGTTAGGCAAAGGTTCTCCCACATTGCCTTAAGAAACGGACATCTGGAGTGTTTCGAAGGGCCGATTCAATGCTTAATTAGAATTAATAAATTAGTTTGAAGAGAATAAATGAATTAGTTTAATGAACTTAAGAAACTAGTTTTAGAAACAAAATAGCATTTTGTTGTAGTTGCCTTTGTGTTTCAAAAGACTTGCACAAGAGAAAAGGGGGAATTGTGGACCAAATATGTAACAAATGCCTAACGCAGGAGAGGATAGGAGGCTAGAGGGAGCCTGAAAAATTACAAATAAGTGGACTTATTACAATACTAGAATTATTCATGCTGGAAAAAAATAGGACCAAGAACACAAAGATTACGCAGGTTCCAGCAAGGATCTGTTATGTCTGCACAGGCAAAAAGGAAAACCACTAAGAAGAAATAAGAGACTGTATTGAACTTATACTTTCTTAAACTTTTTGTCTAGATGTCATGTTAAAAACTTTCTAAAGTTGGACTGATATTGAATCAAGTATCCAAAAAATTCAGTATGCAGGGGAATGAAGACCTTCCTGGAGGTAAAAGAGTAGCTTTCTCCAGGAATGTTTCCTACTTTATTTCACATCATGACCAGTGATCTGGAAGAGAGGGTTCATGGCTGGTCTCCAAGTTTACAGCTAATACCAGACTATGCTGGGTAGTTTCATATTTTCTAAACCAATGGTTTTAGACTCTCGGGAAGTCTGAATGAACAGAATCACGGCATGTGAGTTAACCGAAGGTCAAGCACAGCATAACAAATTTAGAAAAAGTTTTTAATCTAAATTGTAGGAAATGAGGACTATTAACCTTTCAGCTGTGACCCAGAAGAGAATTTTTTCCTAAGGAACTTGGTCTAGTCAATCAAAGAAGTCAACCACATGAAAAAGGAGAAGGAGAAGGAGAAGAAAGAGGAGAAGACATTATATATATGTCTGTACATATGTATACATATGAATATATATGCATATATATATATACACATACACACACATACATAGAGAGAGACTGGCCAGTATTTGTTTAAAAATATGGTGTTGCAGGGGGAGGGTATAGCTCAATGGTAGAATCTGTGCTTAGCACGCACAAGATCTGGGTTCAATCCCCAGTACCTCCATTTAAAAAAATTAATTAAAAAAAATAAACCTAATTACCTACCCCCTCAAAAAAACCCTCAAACAAATAAACAAACAAACAAAAAAATATGACGTGTCCCTGGAAGATGTTCCCATAGTTCTTGTCAGTAAACCTCACTGAGGAAGGTAATGTCACTTGAAAAGATTCACGGAAGAGAGTAGGCAGAACAAGGGAAGACGATTGGAAGAAAGAAGATGGAGCAGGGCACACAAGAAGATGATTAGATGATGGATTTTTGCAACCTGAAAAGGCACACGTGGTCTTCTTGAATAGAAGGCATGACTGGAACTTAAAAGCCAAAATTAAACAGCCTAGATTAGACTGAACCACATTCACTAAAAAGCCAGGAGTTTCCCTGTAACTTGAGTAAGATAAGTGTGCTTGATGGAAACATAAACTAGAAGATGTCAGTTCAGAATTGATGCAGGGAGGCAGGCAGCTGAATTCCAAGTGGGACTGAGCAATGCATGGAGTAATACCCACTTAGAGGTTCCTGAAGAAAAACTGGCATACGTTTCCTGACCTTCATTCAGGAAGGAGGATAATCAGGAAGCTTAAAAATCAATTTCTTAGGGCCTTGAACCCTGTTCCTACATGCTGGTTATTATAAGTAAATCATAAAGGAAGAATTAAATGATAAGATTTATTTTTTTCTATCTTAGTAGAAGTCAACTTGATGTGGATCAAGATGAAGCCAACAGAATGTTCCACTTCTCCGCTGCTCCATCACACCAGAACATCTTTTTTTTTCTTTTTTTGCCTTTCTGATTTTATAACTATAAATTTCCTTTATAACAGTGTAACCCCATAGGAAAAAAAGAACTTAAAAGATATACTAAATCTCTATTATTAGTTTCCTTTAAACCCATGTCAAATGTGGTGGTAACCTAGCAACATCAGAGAAATGCACTGAGTTAAAAACCCAGCTGTCATGTTCATATTTTTGTACTTGGGAGAAATTTTGTAATGGAAGTGTACTTTGTGGGAGTTCCTCCGATTTCAGTGGTCGAGTGTGTCCCAGCTTTGCTTGAGTCAGGAGGCGCAATGGTTGTAGCTGAACGTGAAGGGTGACAATGCTTTTTTTGCAGGTTTACCAGCGTTAGTGGTGGCCACATCAGTTGGCTTCACTAGGACAAAAGGATACGGCACTGATCACTAGTAAGTCCGTCCACGGTGATAAATCATGTTTATGATTAAGTAAATCATCAAACATGCTTCATGACTCTCGGTTGGCATTGCTGGTGGCTTGTGTTTTTTCACTGAATCCTTAATGGTAGAAATTGCAGTCCTGAGGAAGGAGGTAAGGTAGCTTAAAGGCACAAAAGGTAGACATTAAATGCAGCAGTGCTGTTCAGAATTCTTGTTTCAATTTCTCATTTCTTTGTAAGACCAGGATCCTTAATTTCAAAAGCACTTCCATATTGACTTTGCATGTTCAATCTTAGATACATTTTTTAAAGAACTGGATACATCTTTTATTGTTATTATTATTTTGATTTTTCCCCAACGACTTACTGTTTTTTTGTTGTTGTTGCTGTTTGTTTTTTTAATTAGGGAAAGGAGTTAATTAGCTTTATTTATTTGTGTATGTATGTATTTAGAGGCAGTACTGGGAATTGAACCCAGACCTCATGCATGCTAAGCATGTGCTCTACCACTTGAGCTATACCCTCCTCCAAGAACTGGATACATTTTCACATGTTTGCCTGGTAGAATATGATTCTGCTCAGAGCTTCTGATTTCACAGATAATAATATATACTGGTTATCAACCCAATTTTGTCATGTTAGTTCAAGTTTTGCTGCTGTCTTAGGGTAATACATATTAAAACTTGTAGATCAGGAAATCAGTAGATTCCACATTAGAAAATCCCAGGGCGATGAAAGAAATTACAAGAGGGAAAAAGGGATATTGCATCTGCCCATCCTAATCAGAGCTGTCACACTGATACATCCTGTGAGAAAGTATATAAGTAAAGTTTATATTTAATATTTCAAATGTCAAAAATGTACTTCCGTGTTTTACTTCATCTACTCTTTCAAGCTGCAGAGACAGCTAAGGAATGGGGTAGAGATGGGCATTTATTAGCAGCCGAAGTCTTAAAGTGATATCCTGTTTAACTGTCCTCTGGTTTGAGATAGGAATCACTGCCAGTTAGATCCTCCAGTGAGTTCATCCAACTGGAAAGCATGCCAAGAGACACCCCTTCACCTGCGCATCCAAAAGAAACTTCCAAAGAACTGAGAGAACTCATGTCATCAGAGCACTTGCTTTCCTTGTGTGATCTATAGTCTGGAAAAACTTCCTGATGGCATGTGCTGTGAAGCAGTGCTCACTAAAGCGACCTTCCCTTTAAGCTATTACTTCTCACAAAGGCACGACTCTCACTGAAAAGCACCGAACTGGGGCTATGGAAAGTAGTAGGATTATAGATGACATGGTTCCAACTTTCCAGAAGCGTATGATTCAAACCAAATGTGATATGATGATGAATGGATGAGTTTGAAGGTTGATTTACACAAAAATGGCAGTAGAAATTTAGGGGTAGTCCAGACTGAAGTTCGCCCTATTAGGTGTATAGATCTGTGAGTTTTAACGAACGCGTACATCACGCAACCACCACCACAACCAATATAGCAAAGTTCTTAGAACAGAGAGAAAACCGTTATTGTTCACTGTTGATTGTTGGTAATTTTGGAGGCAGCGTGCTGAATCTGTGGACTTAGAAGCAATATTGAAAGGGTCAGAGGTCAAAACCAGGTGCATGAAACGGTGGGCACAGCTCTTCTCCCGCAAGGAAGAAAGGGTTTCCCGCACTTTTGTGGACCTTTCTAGTTCATGCACGTGCACGCGGTCCAGCCAGCAAAGCTCCCGTGGCCAGCTGTATGCCTTCCTGACGGTCCTTTGCTGTGAGAGAATGACTGTGTTTACCTAATGTGTTACCAGGTCTATAGCAAGGCAAACCTGCATCTCATGGTGAATCTAGAAATTGAAACAAACACAGCTGCATTTATTTTTATTCAAATGCTTGTCTGTAGTGATTTTTTTTAGTAATCTGGGGAAAAAAAATAAAATTAGAAGCAAAAAAAAAAAAAAGCATGCAAAAATGTAGATTTTCCATTCCCTGAAATGATGGCTTTTAAACCAATTTCTCCCAAGATCTCAGTGGCCTCAAAGAAGGACAGATAAATGGCGCATGCGAGGCTCTAAAAACGCGTTGTTCTTGCTTAAAAGGATATTTGAAAAATTCCATAATGGGTATAAAACAGCATTTTACCAAACTGAAGTAATAGTCACCTTGGTACTGAAAGTCAATATAAAAATCTCACTGCGAGAGTAATTTGTCTAAAATGGTTTAACTGCCTGACAGTAAAGCTTTATCATAAATGCTTCTTTTCTGTGACAGGTAGATGGTAGTTCTTACTCGCAAAATGCTCTAATTGGAGCTTTCCCCCACATCTTCTGTGCATTTTTAAAAGAAACTACAAACCTTTGAAATATGGCAGAATTCCAGGGCTAAGTGCGTAATCCACATTGTTTGTGTCACACTTAAATGGTTTAGCACTTATCACTAATTTTCGTTAGTTTTTGTCTGATGTTATTTTCAGCTGCTGGCTCTCTCTTGAAGGAGGCCTTCTCTACGCTTTCGTGGGACCTGCAGCCGCTGTCGTCCTGGTAAACACCGAAATCATCTTCATTTTCTTGGCAAAGTCTGCTCTGTTTCCATTAGAGTGACGATTTTGGTATTTATTATGTAGAAATTTTAAATGACTCTTTAAGTTTGAGTATCAACTGCTAGTCAGTCCTTTATGACTTTAAAATAGCCTTCTTTTGAAGACTGGAGAATCTGAAACGTGAGTGGGGGATTTCTCTTTTCTAGTAATTTCATATTTGTGGAGAAGTTTGAGTATAGTCAGTGCTTCCTCCCTAATGTGCAGAATTTCATCACAGATTATTATTTCACCTTTACACAGCTTTGTATGATCTATAGAGTTTTCAGATCTTGTATTCCTAATAACTGCAGCTGCTATCAAATATCAACAAAAAAAAAAGTAATGTTCATCTGTCAGAGTTTCTCAGCCTCAGAGCTGCAGACATTTCAAACTGGACATTTGGGAGGCTGTCCTGTGTGTTTAGAAGTGTCTGTGTTGTCTACTAAATACCAGTTGTCCCCTTCAGTTGCAACAATCAAAAAATGTCTCCAGATGTTTCTCAGTGTGCCCTGGGAGTAAAAAATCACCATCCCTAGTTGAGAACCTTTGCCATATGTTATGCATAAGGATTATGAATTTTTCTTTTTTTTGAATCACAAAATAATTCCTTTACATGTTACCTTGTGGGAACGTGAAAATTTCCTACCAATTAACTTTCCCTCTCTCTCTCTCTCTCTCTGAGCTTACTGACTACAAGTCTTTCTTGTCCAGTAACATCTTTGGAAGATGGAAGAGAGAAGAGAAATGGTCTGAATTAAATACAAAGATCCATTTCACCGTACAATTAGATTTCCGATCGGAAGTTACCCTTTAGAGTCTTGAACGATTCATTCAGTAAATTGGAAGCCAATGATATCTTTCTTAATAACTCTTTGTGACGTTTCTTCTTTTAAAGTTGATTCTCCCTCCTTTAAGTTACAGCAGAGAGTGGAAACTGAGATTCACAAGAAGGAAAAAAAAAATCTAGGCATGAGTGTTCTCAAGGGTATGGGGATACCAAAACTATTAGACACATTTTTGTCAGCTGCACTGAATTTTTATTTGGTGAATTGAATTATTTCCCTAGGCTACTAGGTTAATAGACATATAACCCTAAAATGAAGAAACAGAGAGTATGGGTATAATTGAAAGACCAAAGGATGGGCTTGGGAGCTGTGATGAATTCCCTCTTGATTAAATTGTAAATTAATAGAATCCATGGAATACACTTTCTTTTAGTTCAAATAGAAGGACGAAGATGAGTAAGTCTTTCTCTGGATTAAGTGGTATTTTGTCAGGAAGCGATAAAGAGTGACATCTTCTAAGACCCAGGTTACCTAACAGATGCTTTGGGTCCTCCTTAAACCAGCAGTTGAACAGATTTCACCTTGATACTTCATCTGGCCAAAGTGTACTGGGGAAGTGGAATTTTCTTTTTCATTAACTGGTCATCCTGCTTCATGTAAAACAGCTTTTGGTGTACTAGTAGTTTCAAGGTAAAGGCTTCACCATTTGCCTTGGGGGACACCCCAAGATTCTTTTGATGAAGGGAAGGGCAGGAAGGCGAAAAGGAGAAAATGTTTTTCCCTGCTTACCTTGGGTTCAGCATTGTACTGGGTTCCTTTATCAGGAAGTTCTGGTAGCTTAGAGAACCGTGGGCACTTATAATAAGCTCCTATCTCTACAGCATTTTAGAGTTTTACTTGAAAAAGACAAAAGATGTGTGATTTTGTTTCAACCGTATTAGGCAAAAGACCTTTGAGGCAAGTGAGATAAAAGAGCCTTAGAAAGAAAATGCTGAGAAGTACTCAATAGAGCACATTATAAAAATCGGAGTTAGTGTCCATCTCTTAAAGGATGCTGTGGAGTTGAGGTGGCTTTCCCTTTTGTTTAGAAAAGCAGGGGGCATCAAAATGCCCCCCACCCCACAGGCGACTCAGCGACACAGCATGAAGAATTTTGGCACTCTGTTCTCCCAGCTGGGGGCAATGACAAATTCTTAGCACCTTTGGCTGCCAGGGTTCACCCTCTCCCCACCCTGCGAGACTCAAAATCTTTTGACTCACAGGCGTAGGGTAAAACTTATTTAGCTAATTTATTTCATTCAGGGGTGATTCAGAGAGAAGAATGCCAGATTGGCACGGTATAGCAATTTAAAAGTTAGACAGCCGAATGTTCATTTCCTCAGTGTTAACTATGAAGCATGGAAATTAAATGGGTTTAATGTACTTTATTTTATTTTATTTTATTTATTTTGGGGGATGCAGGTAATTAGGTTTATTTATTTATTAGTTTATTTATGTATGTAAATAGTGGTACTGGGGATTGAGTTCAGGACCTCTATGCATGCTAAGCACACACTCTACCATTGAGCTATACCCTCCCTGCACCAGGTTTAATGTACTTTGTTTTTTAATTGTGATATAGTCAGTTTACAATGCTGTGTCAGTTTCTGGTGCACAGCTTAATGTATTTTAATGCAACGTTAAAGTAACACACCTATTCAACTCAGAGAATCCTTTAATGATGGACATCACTGTTAAATTGTTCCATTTTCCTTTACGCACTTATAAAATGTTTGAGAAGTGCTTCGTGTCACTCCTATTGTAAGTATATAACTCGAGGTTGTAAATTGAGAAAAATGGGTTTTCAGGAGAAACAGGGACCTGATTCCCTTCAACATCATTGAAAGGCCAACCTTTGTTTCTGTTTGACAGGTCAACATGGTGATTGGCATTTTGGTATTTAATAAACTTGTTTCCAGAGATGGGATCCTAGATAAAAAGCTCAAACACAGAGCCGGGTAAGCTGCCCTTGGTGGATTTTGTAGGTTCTTTACCAGGGAGTCCCATACTCCAATTACAGAACATCGACTGCCTTTGACTGTGCCTTGGATTTTGTTCTTGGCAAACTGGTGTGTATGGTAGATTTTGCCATTTGAGTTTCCAATGGGTGGTTCTTCAAAGGTGTGGCCAAAATCTAAAAACAATGAAAAAGATTGTTAAGAAAAATCTGTATTTGTGTGTGTGTATTATCTGTTTATAAGATAAGAAGATTAAATATCAAGGCTAGACTTAAAATATTTATCCTTGGGGTGGGGGTTTTCAAAGACCTCCTAGTTTTGGTCACCAAGGACAGGAGGGTAGATTGAATGTAATTTCAGAGTGGGACGCAATGGAATCAGGACAAGCAAACCTTAGTAGGGCAAAAAGATTGCATTTTCCTTGATTAGTTGTCTGTTGCAGAAAAATTCTTCACTTGAAATAATCACTTATGGAACACTAGTCTTGTCATATATTTTCATTTTTATGACATTTTCACTATAACTTGCTAGTTATTCATAATTTTCACCGGCACATTTTAACCATTTATAAAATTTAGAAAAGCATCTCCTTTAATTTTACTGTTACTATAATATCACCATATCTAATGACTGAATAACATTTCATACGCAGGTTGATAGCAGCTTTTTAAGGTTGTATCATTACCTCATATAAACTTGTAAAAACTTGAATGAACTATTAACACCTTTTAGATTCCTTTTGTATCTCATCTTATTAAAAGTGTATAGCTTTCTCCTTTCTGTTTAACAGTACTTTCACTCAAGACTTACCCCACAATTGTTCTCATTTCTTTAATAATTTATAATATTATTTAAAGTCATAGTACTTGATCACTGACTGATGGGAATTTTGAGCCCTTTGTGCATTTATAATCTATGTAATGATTTATAAGATAAGATAGTCCAGGCATTTTTTACCCTGGTAAAAGACAAGATTTACTGGCTTGCGGTTTAAAGTTTGATACCACTCGTGTCAAACGTTAGAGCAGAAATGGTGTAACAGAAACATCATTGGTGGGGATCACTTCCCATTTAGAGACTCTTTTCACTCCAGATGAGTCTCTAAAGCAACTTTTAATAGGCAGCCTTGAACTTGTACACACACCGAGTTTCCCATTTGAACTTGAAATTTAAACACTATTACTCGTTTAGTCAGCAGGTTTGCTTGGAATTGAAGCAATAGCTACTTCAGTTGATTCTGTCTGGATTAATCCTGTTATACTGGGTACTGGGTAGAGAAACTCAATTCTGTCACTAGCGCTGTAAACTCGTATGATTATTGTTTTTAATTGGGGTGGAGGATTTAGTGGTTAGGATAAAGCTTTGAAGTAAAAGAGAAAGCCAAGCCTGGCATCTAGCTCTGCAGTTTCCTAGCTGTGTGTGTCTCTGGGCACGTTATTTCATCTTCCTGCAGCTCAGTCTTCTCACCTGTAAAATGGGGGTACTAACTCTTGTCTCATAATAGAGTCGATGACATACACTGTGTATAAAGCACTCATTAGAGTATCTAGCAAACAGCAAGGCGCTCAGTCAGCAGTTGGCGACTGTTGTTATGATGGGTTAATTGAAGAAGCCAAGCTGGACGGGTTGTTTGCAAAGGACCCTGAGCTTCTGTCAGTCGGGCCTCCATGAGTCCACCGTTCACAGCACCGAGCTCAGGAAAGACAGATGAGATTATCAGAATGCATGTAATGCCAAGGATTTATTAAGTTCAGTCAGTATTTTTTTCTCGTTTGGTTATTTTATAGGTAATATCCAGTTTGATTCACTTAGCTCTTTGTAAGAGATAACACAGGCTAAGGAGAAATGACAACATTGTCATATTATGAGTTTAGAAATTATCCATTTCTATCTACATACTAATTTTACAACCTCTATTTCTAAAAACACTGTTAGAATTTAAATCTGTTTTACTGGGAAAACTGAGTCAAACAGGTTTTTTTCCGGTTCAAAGGCCACAGCTTGAGAGACAGAAAGAATGTAAATATATGTTATGAAAGCAGAATGCTGGTCACTGTCCAAAGCAGATGAGAACTATTAACAAATTAATGACTATTGGTTTTTAATTTTTTTCTATAATATAAAATGCCATTTTAGCTTTAAGTGTGTCTAGGTGAAACTTTGTCTCTATTTCAAAGTGGGAGTGAATGAATTTTTTTTGGAAGATGTGAGTATTTGCAGCTAATTTTTAGTTCACAGAGAAGCAGTGAGGACTATATAAAGAAAGAGTTCAGTGAAGAACAAAGAATCAAAATTACCAAAGAAACACTGGGAAGGAAGCTAATTGATTAACAGAACAATTGATCTTCTTAATTGTAAATATTGACCATTTTGGGTTGTTTGAATATACCTATATAGCAAGCATTTCTTTTGAAATGTTATTATTTAGAATCAAATATGGTATCAAGATGTTCCTCCTCCCATTTTTTTCTACTTCTTTGTTTCCTTTCTTCTTTCGATCATCAAATTACTATAAACTGCCAAGCATATAGTTTATGCTCAATAAATATTTATAAAGGAATGATTGAATGAATGTTTAATAAATGAAACAATAGTTTGACTAGTTTTATAACACTCAGACTATATTAACTTTTTCTGATATATAAAATATGTTTACCCAGGGGGCAATTTATTGCAAGTGTCAACACATCTTACATAAAATGATAATTGGAAAGAATGAAAACAAGATAAAATGATGTGTCTATTTAGAAAATCTCAAATAAAATACTTCATTTTCTCTTTTTTTTCTGCAACGGAACTTTCTTATCTACTATTTTGAACTCTGTATTGTGGAGAACACTGGTCTACTCAAGTCTTCTGGGAGTAGTTTCAAACACACTGGCATGTCCATTGAGGCACGCATGAACCAAACAGGATAGACTGTGATTAGTTATTATTCGGAAAAGTCTAGACACGTATGGCTAGCACACATGCCTCTGGGTTGAATCGGTAAAGTGAATGATTTAGAATTCTATTCCCCACCCCCACATCTAACTCTGAAAGCTTTGATTTTCCTCCTGAGGTCTAGTAGTCAATCCACTTACTTAATAGCTTTCGGATTTATTATCTCATCCAAGTGTTATTCACCAGTGAGTGGACTTCTTTGAAAGAAACCAGACATTCTGAATAATAAGTCCCTTATGACTTTCTCTGTTTTACCATTTTTATTTTACACTTGGTCCACTACAATTTTTTTTTTTAAAAAAACCTCAGGCAAACTTATGTCCATCACATGGGGATGGACAAGAGAAAGACACCACACAATTATTTCAAAGTGTTTTGAGATGTGATTTAAATAATTTCTTTTTGATTTTTCCTAAGAGGATTATGTTCTCATAAACCAGTTATTTTCAAAGGTCTTTTTTCTAAAGCAAAATGTATGTAAAGTGTTTCCTATGTAGTAGGACTTTGCTTCTATGTGATAGTAGCAGATCGAATCTCAATTTACTTGCAAAATCCTGTAGCGTTCAATAGACCATTTAAATGCTATTATGTTGGGGTCTATGACAAAATGTTCAGAATATTTTGAGCTTAATGGCTATGTTAAATGTGTTTTATGAAAGCCAAAAACTCTCAACCTTTTTATTATCAACTAATATTTCATCAAATTTCATCAGCCCCTATATTCAGATCATCCTAAAGTACAGAGAGTACACTGATGCTATAAGAAATTTCAAAATATGAATTTGTTGAGTTAAAGGCTACATCTTCCACAAATGACTAATGACCTAAAATACCTATCTTCTTATATTGGACTTCTGAGATACATGTTTACATTTCAGAGGGTTTTAATTGATATTATGTGCCTTCTGTAAATGATGATGAAAATCTTTGAAGCTAGGAGTCCTTAACCTGCTTGATGATCAAAGGTCTGAATAAAGGGTTTCCACTGTATGTCTACACAAAACATATGCTTATGTTTAACTCAGTGTATTGGACAACTTTGATCTGTAGACACAAGGGCCATTTATGGTGTAAGTGATGGAAATGTGCTTCGCATGTAACAAAGGCCCGTATCAAGAGGTAAATGTTACAAAAATAATGTGTAGTGTAAATGCACCTGTAGGATGACCGAGAGCGTTCTTCTTTTGATAACTACACTTTTCTGCATGAAATCTTATTTGAAAGCTAACTTGCAGCAGCAACTTTTTTTTTTGGTGACAATTCAATATTTTGTTCTTTTTGTGGGTGTTCTGTTTGTTTGCAGTCAGATGAGTGAGCCTCATAGCGGTTTGACGCTCAAATGTGCCAAGTGTGGAGTAGTTTCAACAACAGCTCTGTCAGCCACCACCGCCAGTAACGCCATGTTAGTCCCAATCATTTACATCTTCTTGTTACCAATCTTTTACAGTGCATGTGAGAAAATGCTATAATGGAAAAAAAAAAGTGTTTGCTAATATTAGCACTAAGAGTATATTTAAATATTTATAATTTGCAACTGCCTTTATAATTATGGTGGGTTGGTCTATAAAAAAAAAAGTAACTAAAACTATCGAATGTTATCTGCTTTGTGGTTTCTGAGTTGATGGTCTCGGGGCCATGGACAAGAATGCTTGGTTGAGTAGGGGTTTGGTCATTGCTGGGGATGTATGTGTGGTACGTCATGTGACCTTCTCTGTCTCCCAACAGGGCATCTCTTTGGAGCTCCTGTGTGGTGTTGCCCCTTCTGGCTCTGACGTGGATGTCTGCGGTTCTGGCCATGACAGACAAACGCTCCATATTGTTTCAAATCCTTTTTGCCGTGTTTGATTCATTGCAAGGTTTCGTGATAGTCATGGTCCACTGCATTCTTCGGAGAGAGGTGAGAGAGAGCCTTCTTGAGAGAGAAAAGAGACAGACTTAGAAGAATATTTTCCATGTTAACAAATGCGATTTTTTTTTTCATACCTTGATCTTCAGATTAAAGCTGGTCTCCTCTAAAGATGATCGCTTAGGAGTCAAAGCTAAAGGGAGATTTTAAGGCAATGTTCAGGCGGGCCTTCTTGGGACGCTGAAAGTGACAGGTTAAGCAGATGGGATGATGCAAGGAGAACCACAGGCAGGGGTGTCAGGAACCAGGGACAGTGGATGCAAGAAGGACTATGATGGGGTCACAGGTGCAGAGGAGAGGGTGAGCGGGTGTCTGTAAAAGTAATACAGTGCTGTTCCTTCCACCCGTCCCCTAACTCATGCATCTACATATAACCTAACCCCATGTCTCATACTTAGCTAATTTTGTTTTGGATAGAAATGCTGATGATTAAGGAGCAGTTCTTTTGTCTCTACACTAAGGTGTGGTTAAGGCTTTTGCTATGGCTGATTATGCTCAGAAAATGCAAAAAAAAAAAAATGGACAGAGTGGAGCATTGATGGGCAGTAATTGTCCCTAAGAACTGTGGGTCTGTCATCATCGCATTTCTCCAGGTCCTGGTGAGGTTTATTGGCAGCAGCGAGGTAAAGAAATCACTCCTTCAGGAGCTGAGACATTCACCTGCACCAGATCCATCCAGATCAGTGACAGAGTTCAGACTTGAGTCTCTTAGGGATAAAATATTGTTTTCCCACCAGTGCAAAAATTATTCTGAGTGCTTGCAAGCACTGACAAAGTGTTTACAAGGTTGATGAATCATTTTAGCATGTACTCTGGAGATGGGTGGTGACTAAAACACGCAGTGACACGGTGCCAAGCTAGTAATTTTAAGAAAATGGCCTCCACTGTCATTTCACATTATCTTGCTTGTTTGAGGACCTTATTATGACGATGTGCACATTGCAAAAAGACACATGTGAGTATGCATCACAGAGCTTTTCCAGTGATGTATGAAGGCAGCCAGAGATTTTTACCTCATTCACCAGATGAGGAGGACAGTATTTCTGAGCTGCTGAAGTGTGATGCAGATGTCATAAACTCACACATGTGTTCTGATCATATGATGGAAAGCCAAAGAAGATTGACTTCACACTGTAAGGGGAAGAGGGTGTTTCATCATTTTAAAAATCTGATTTCGCTCACAGTTCCCAAGACATCACGATTTTCGACCCAGATTATCAGCATTAGAAATCTTTCAAGTGTCGAATTTTTTATAAACCAAAGTTGAATACAAGTTAAAAAGAAATTGAATAATTTAGGGCTGTGTTCGTCTCCAACCATAACTATCTTGTGAGTCTTCTGTACTAATATTATGTCTAATATGTTTACATAACAAAATTGTTTGAAGTGAGTAGACACGATGCATTTTTGATTGACAATTAAGGATAAACAGTGTGGGTTTTAAACAAGGTGCATGATATATCTACGTGCAGTTTTAAGAAGATATGTGTCTTTTAGGTGTTAAAAAGGAGAAAAGTGTCCCATCTCTAAATAAAGCCTCTCTTTTTCTTCAGAAATAAGCTTTCGAGAAAGCCTTAGGCTATGATCAAAATGTTCAGGTTTTAAAGTGACAGATATTTTCATGGTTTATTAATAAATTTGTGCTGCTTACATGAAGAAAATTATTTGGCACGAAAATTCAATTTCATCAGAACTTTTCCATTCTTGCTAATTGGGCTAATAATTACTGAAAACATGATTTGAAGGTAATTAAATTAAATCATATAATAAATACTTCTGTTAAAATAGATGTCTGTAAATGTGTATCTTCTGTATTAATGGAGAATGAGAATGTGGATATTGGCCCTGTTAATTGTTGTTTTTCTCAATGATTAGTTCAAATCGAATACTTTTATAGCCGATAAATTAATAGCAGAGTGTCATGACTCTCATTCCAACACTGAAATGGAAAATTGAATATCCAGTATTTTAGCGTTGACCCTTAAAAATACTGTGCAACATTGCTGTAAATACACAGAGCCGATTTCAGTTACAGGCAAGTCTGTTTCAGAATTCCTCAGGGGAAACTGTTACTGAAAACCCCAAGAATCTTATTTAAATTTTGCAAATTTCAGAGACTACATCATAAGGATGCCTCACTGAGGGGGGATGTCATAGTTCTTTTTGCCCTTCTGAATGTGTATTGCCTGGCAGTAACAATGAGTCTGTCTAATATTACGTGTGATCATGCTGCCCTAACACTGGCCGTAGTCCAGGAGAGTTAAATCATCTTTCCATCTCCTTGGTGTCTCCTGCAAACAGACATTTCATAAAAATACACCGAAGAGAATGGACTGAATAGCTCCCTGTAAAATACTGGGCAGTGACTCAGATCTATTAATCTGCTTGAAAATTCCATAGGCGATCCTGGGAATACAGTTTTATCTCCACTGTTTTTTTCACTTTTAAATATTTTCTTCCAAGTGACTCAAGATAATTTGCAGGGACTTTTTCTTTCTTCCAAGTGTATAAGCAATGGAAGAAACATTTTCTTCAATTCAGGGAGAGACTGGATACACATAAACATATTTCTATTCCTATGTACTTTTGATACACGCTAACATCATTTGGTTGGTTTTAGTCTTTAGGGATTCATCCAACATGAATTCAAAAGGCTTTATCCTTGTTTACTTTTGCAGCCTTCCTGTGAAGAAGGTGGGTGTATTGAGGGAGGGAAAGAACCTTGCAGTTTAAGAAGGAAAAAAAAAATTAAATACTATAATTGGCTTTTTAAATAGGGCTTAATTTATTTTAAAAGTGTCTTTGCTTTCGGTGGGTCGAATTTTAAAACCAAAATTATTTCAAGTCAGGAGGGAGAGAAGAAAAGATCACTCTGGTACCATCTCAACTCAATTACATTCCACTTTTTTTTTTTTAAAGCAAATTGATTATTTGCACAGCAATGTGTTGTGACCTCCAGAGCAGACATCTTACTATTTAAATTTCATAAAATCTATATTCTTGGAAGTCCAGTTTCTTCTTGTGAAGCACCTTTCTCCTCTGAATTGCTTCAGCAGAGGCTGCTGACAAAAGAGAAAACACCAAGGGAGAGTAAGAATTAAAAGGACAAAAAAAAATCAAACCACCTGACTGATCACAACGCATCACTTTCGGCAACAAACCTGGATCTGGAAAGCTAATAGGTGTCATACCTAGTAAGATGGAATCTAATTGAACAAATAGAGATGCTTTCTTCATTTATCCATCGTTTCTTGATTAGGATTCATTTGCATTAAGCACAGAAGGACATATCCACTATTTACTATTCTCCGCATTGCCATGGAAATTCAAACTACCCAAGAGTTATGAAAGCTTTGAAATAGTTCCCGTTGCTAGGAAACCGCTTTCTTGGTGCCTGAACATTCTTCTCATCTCTCCTGTCTCTGGCTGTGCCTGGCTCTAAGACAATCGTACAGCTTGGTGTCAGAGGGGGAAAATAACACGACCGCAGTGCAAAATAAGCTGCAGTAAAAACCTTTTCACTAAAAGGAAGGAAAAAAATGGAAAGTGCTTAAATGGATCATTTTGTTGTAGCGGTATGTGAGGATCCCGGGGCTGCTGGTAGCCTGAGCGGTAGGGCCAAGCTCCTCTTTTCTCTTTCCCCGGCACTGGCAGGAGGTCCAGGCTACACCAGATGAGGTCCCCGAAGCTTCATCCAAACCTGGGAAGCGATTTTGCAGCAAAATGCTTAAAATAAACATGAACGGGTTTTTCTTTCTCTCTCTCCTTCTCCCGTGCCCCTTCCATCTTTTTTTTCTGTCAATTTCCCATTTCATCTTATTATTTCCATAAAAATACACATAATACAAAATTATTTACAAGCACGTGACAGGGACTATCCGAAGCAGACAGGCATCTTTAGCTATCTAGTCTAAAGCCAATATTCTCCCCCAAATAAACTATTAAAAAAGTAAATGAAGCCACTAGTGGGGAAATAACTAGACAGCCATTTGAAAAGAGGTCATATCGCATATAATAAAGTTCAGATGGAGAGTTGTATGACTCTCCCAGCTTGATTTATAGGGAAATGAGGTCGGACTCATTAGGATGGAAGGTACATTGTTCGGTCCCCTAGGAGGGAGGGCAGGGACTTCCGGAGTCTTTGAAGAGGAGGGAGGGGGTGATGGGAGATGTCAGAACTTAACGGGGTCCTGCTTAGGGTGGAGGAAGAAGAAAGTGAAAGTTTCAAGTAGGGGAAGATGGAGAGAGGATACTGGGTGTACGGCTTCCTGGGGAAAAAAGCCTGCAGTGAGTCGTAGAGAGTTGATTCTCCTCTGAGCCTGTGTGGGGCACATGGAGGCATAAAGTGAGTGACTTGTTCTTGGCCACAGGAGGGATTTTTTTTTCAATGGCTGTGGCTGTAGCATCAAGAGAAAGACACTGCTGATGACCTTTGAGGGCACAACATTAAGTGATGTCTTAGAGCGTTCTCCTTGGGGTATGCAGTGGCTTTGGTGAAAGGCCATTGTGAGTGTGTCATGAAGAACAGATTTGAGAGAGTGAGTGAGGGGCCCGGGGTGGGGAGGGTCAGGGTTCTGGTACTAACTTTCCCACTTGCTCGGAGGGAAGTTGTGTATGGACAAGAAACAAAGGGAGAGGATGGTGGCTGGCTAGGAGCTTTATTTTTGTCATGCTGAACTGAAGCTCCTGAAAGAAATACATTTAAGATGTTTTGTTTGCTTTGTTTTTAATAAAACAGAATTTGGGTCTGGAAATGAGAGAAAAAGGCTTAGGGTACCACCATAAAGCTGGATTTTAATCGGAGCAGAGAGTGGGAAGCACTTTAAATAGGAGTGGGGACAGGATGCAAGCAAGGACCAGATGCTCACAGTCCTACAGACTTTTTCCCAGGAACCCCCAGCCACCCTTCACCCCACCATAGTTATCCCATTTCTTAGGCAGGAAAATATGAATCTTACCTCTTTCCAGATTAAGCTTTCCTGATTTGAGCATAATTGTGATGATGTCATGAGCATTTCTATCCATCTTCATCTGCACACATGGTTCTCCAACTCTATATAGAGGCTTCAGAGCTTAACAAGATCTTGAAATCAGATTCGTAAAATGGCATCAGTGAACACGTTAAGACACAGAGAGTTCATGGTTGAGATTGGCAAACTCGGGCATGTCTGCCAGGTAGCATCCAGCTGTGGCTTGCGGTTAACTCAAAATTCTTCTGAGTACCTGGCTGCGTGGACAGGCAAATCTCACTGCCCTCTCCTTTCAGACCCCAGGGTCCCGGCTTGCCACGTTATTAAACTGGTTGTTGACTATGTCTGGAATAAAGATTTAAAACAAATACAAGAAATAAGAGGTCATGAATAAAGTTTTTATTTTCTGCCTCAAAGTGGATGGCATGAGGCTAAGATGGAAAGTCCGTGAAGGCGCGGGTGGAGGTGTGTCTGGGGTATAACTTCCCTTCCCTTCTTTTCCCATCTGCCTGGGGAAGAAATGCCCCAGAACTCGTATATGAAATGTTGCTTAGGGTAGTTTGTGTGACACACACACTCCCCTCAAGCTGATACAAAAACAGAAAGATCTACAACAGTTTGAGATTAAGATCCTTTTGGTGTTAGAGAATTTCAGTAGAAAGTCATTAGGACTGAAAATTTGGGACCAAAGTCTCTAGTTTTCCTGCAATATATAGTAAATGACAAACCGTTTTTGTTTATTTCCTTTACTATCAGAGAAGTCAAGTGTTATTTTAATAATGTGTAGTCATCACAGTGCTCATGTTGGTGGGTATAATACCCTTGAAATAGAGAAAAATCTTATGCATTCACTTAATGGTGAAATTATATGAAATAGAATATGACTTAAAAGCCATTTGTTCAAATATGAATCCATAGAAACAATAGTAGACATTAGATTCAGGAAAAAAAACCACAGAACATTTAAGAAACTCATCCCCTCCCAAGCTAACAATCTCAAATAAAGTACAAGAATGTAACTTTCTTTTCCTGGCTTAAAATTGCCCCCTGGAATTGGGAAGTCAAGAAGACAAACTGCAGGGGAAGCTGTGCTCTTAAAAGGGGATGATCTGGGGTCTGCAGCCAAGTAAACAGCCCGTTTCAAACAGCACAGCTCTCTCCTGCGAGCTTCCTCTAAACTGCATCACTGCCAAGCATCGCTCTGTGCTCTTCCCCAGCGATCTCTAAATCTGGCACAGCCTTTCACAGCGACGCTGCCAGCTGCCTTCCGAGTGAGGACCAGGGGAGAAGCTCTCGCTGGCTGCTGCAGAGATGAACCCAGTCACTGTCCCCGGGGGAGGGACAGGAGCAGGACACGCCCTGTGTACCTCTTTGAACTCTCATCCCATCCAGGAATCCATCCATAGGAAAAGAGTTGATAGCTTTTTCAGCTTTTAGAGCCTCCCCCAGCAGGATCTGGTCAGGATGACTTTGGTGGTACCCAGCGGGAGACTTTAAGAAGACAACCTGATAGCTCACCGTGGTCCCCTTACCTTACCTTAGAAGATGTTTCTTGCAAATTGTTGTTATTAATTATTATTATTATTATTTCACAACATGACATCAGGTTTCCTTGAAGTCACCTATATATCCCAGGGCTATTCACACATCTGTTCTTTGCTAGTTCCCTGATACAATTTAACCCTCTGTCTGGGTGTCAATTAAGGTGAAGACCTCTGGCAGAGCATTATAAAATGAGGACATTTTGAAATCTAGATTTGAACCATGCCATAATGTCCTAAATGTTTAATTACTCTAGACAGGTTTGTCTAAAAATTGTATTTACTGGTCTTACACAAGTTTAAAAAGTGATAAGTGTGGAAGAGCTCAGAGGTATAATGATTTCGATGTCAAAAAATACATTTTAAATTAAGTTGTTACTTAAAATAAGTAACTTGTTCTCCACCAATAGTAAGGCAGCTTAAAGAGCTTAAATAGTAAATATCTGAATCTTCTAACAATTATTTTTCTGTGACCTTAGTCACAAGACAAGGAAAACAGTGGAGACTGTGCCTTTCCACGGTTGTAAACATGACTGTCGGCACATTCCATTTCAGCACGGAATAGCCACATCGAGCTTCTGTCTTTTGTTTGTTTTTACACTTTTGCTTTGTTTGGAATTAAGGTCCTTGTAGACTGGCTTTTTAAAAAATTCTAGTTATCCTCTATCAGTACAATTTACTTTGATTCTCCAAAGATAAGAGTCTCTTTGTTTACCTGATGGAAAATCCATTCAGTTATCAAAATGCTTCCAAATAGATGCAGATGTGTTTTCCAGGTACTGTCCTGCCTGAAGCCCATTTTTCGTGATAAGCTGTAGGTAGTATGACGTCTAGTGTAATCATTCTTCCCTGACCATGTTGGATAAATATTTAAGGCTAATTCATTTAGATTGCCGGAATGCATTTTAAAGATTTGTTTTTAAACTATCAAACGGAGCAGTTGGGATCAAGTGGAGTTTCTCGTGCAAAGTTTTCTGAATTAGAAGGAACAGAGACTCACGAAGTGTCAGAGAATCTAACACTTAAATCCTGGCACTTATATATATGACCATTAAAACTGCCTTGAATTTACTAGAGAACTTTTATGTTTTTCTGTTTTATATTTCTTTTGTAGAGCATTGACTGACTTACGAGGGTCATATCATTCTCCAGTGTAGAAACACCCTCAATCCATTGTCATATTTGGGAGTTTGGTAGTTTAAGGTATTGATTGTGTGTGTATGTGTTTGTGTGTGTGTGTGTGTGATGAAAAAGAGACCTCTTTTACATCTCCTTCAAGTGATCAGAGAGTGGATTTTGACGAGAAACCTACAGAAGTTGCTTTTCCATATGTCATTGTCAGACAAAAATAACCTTGACCGCTGCACTCCAAAGGTCTGAAAGTAAAGTGGCTGATGAGGAAGAGGGAAATTAATGTTTGGTTTTGCCAAGTGCCACCTTTCATACTTTCTGGACTCTGGTATTTAGAAGCAGACCTGGGAAAACATCACGTGACAAGCTCCTGGAAGGCAACATTTCTAACGTATTATTTATCTTCCTTTATAAACTGGGTGCTCCTTCAACAGTGGCCTCAGGGCACAAGCAGAAAACTAGCATGTATCTATTTTTCTGACATTAGTTCTAAGGATTTTTTTTTTCCCTGAAAACAGATATACTTTCTTGGGGTTTATCCCCCAAATGTAAATCTCTCTTTTTGTTTAATCTTTTAAAAATTTTTTTTAAATTTTGGGGGAGGAGGTAATTAGTTTTTTTCTTCTTTATTTACTGTTTTTAGTGGGGGTCCGTGGGATTGAATCCAGGACCTCATGTATGCTAAGTACCCACTCTCACTGAGCTGTACTCCCCCCAACCCCCTACAAAAGCAGATTTCCGTGTAACAGAAACAGAGACCATTTAGCAAACACTAGACTTATTAGCCAGTATGTAATGATATTTTGATTATTAATTGTCACTTTATGACCTACAGCTGTGACCTCTTAATCTAAAAAGGAGGAGAAAGGAAGTGTTTGCTTCTACAGAGTCTACTTTGTCCATGTCGTGTCTCCATCGGGAGAAACTGGATGATTTAGTTCCGAATATGTACCCCATTGTTCAGGAAATGATGATCAGATGAGAGCTCACTGAGCCTGAACTTTTCCTGATGTGTTTGAAAGAGGAAATAAAAAAATCGCCTCGCTGGGTTGTATCAGGCAACTCCTCATCTCCCCCCACCTCCATCCCGCCCCAAGGAAATCCCAGATTTAGAAATTCTAGAATCAGAGAATGGAAGAGAGGTTAGAGGACAGAGAGAGCGCCCATCCTCCCCTCCCGTGATTCACGGCCATGGTGACCGCATCGCCAGGACCAGAACCAGGGAGAGAACCCCACGTGGGCGGAGGTTTCACTGTGGTGGTGGCTGAGCTCTGTATCACTTGCCACAGCTTGTAGTTTAGGAAAGAGGCTGCTAATGACTTAACTAAATGGGTGTGAAGAACTGAAAACTTCAGGGTTTTTCCTGGCCAATGATACTTGAACTACGCACATCGCACAACAAAAGAGGGAGAGGATATTCCATGTCAGTGCTTTTCAAAACCAGGTCAGCAGGTGTTTCCCTCCGCGGTCTCCCCAGTGGTGCTTCAGCAAAATAGGGGGAATGCCAAGTCATCTGTGCTTTGTTTTTTAATCCAATAAAATAGATAATAATAAGTGAGGAGGAGAGTATCGATAATGTGAAGTCAGAAGAACCCCCAAATATTAGGAATTCATGTTGCCTTTGACTGACACCTCTGGTGATGCCCACACACAGCCTGCTGGGGGTCTGAGGAGCCACAGGACCGGGCAGGACCTGTTAACCTGGAGGCATCAGGAGATCAGAATAGCGTCAATGGATTTGTGTGTTTGTTATTCATCTATTCAGGTTTATCCACTTGTTTAACAAAGGATTTAACAGTCTTCAAATTTCCTGATATGTTTGTTCTTGGCTCAGAATCCAGTTGTGAATGGGTATTAAGGAAGTTTAGCTTTCTGAAGTGAATTTTTTTTAAGACAATCAACCAGAAACAGAGTTGTTTTGTTATCTTTGTGTTTGTGTGTGTGTGTGTGTTTTCACATCAGGGCACTTAGTACTTGAAGGGAGACAGAAACGTTCTCCCCAGTATGCCTTACATCAGACACACAAGGAAAACCCCAAATCAGTTTCAGCTGAAAGATCATGCAGTAATCTCATTGTTTACAGTATTTAAAGCTGTGATGAAGATCATGTCATACCTAACAGTAAATCCCCCTTGAAAGACACATATTGTTTGTAGCAGTGAAAATAAACCTGCCGTCTGGCAGGAATGATTAATACTGAGCCAGGCATAGCCTTGTGACAGCTGAGCGGTTCCCAGAACTTCTATCTATAGATCATGGCAAGTGATGAATTGCCTTGTCAAAGAGCAAAGTCCAGGTGCACCAGGGTTTGTATTACTAAGTAAACAAAATGGGTATTGGATCATAAAAAAACAATGATAACCGTTTTCTCAGTCGATTGCCAATACAGACAGTATCTGGCCATTACCAAGCGAGAAGAAAACCAACGTTTGCCATTTTTTTTCACAGGTTCAAGATGCTTTTCGATGCCGATTGAGAAACTGTCAGGACCCAATCAATGCTGATTCCTCAAGCTCTTTTCCTAATGGGCATGCTCAAATCATGGTGAGCGTTTACTTCCCCTCCCAAGCTCAATGCAAGTTATGATTTCTCAAGGGAATAAATAAATATTCTTATTGGTAAAATACTATCAAAGTTCCATTTTGAGGGGGAGGTAAATAGATTTATTTATTTATTCATGTACTTAATGGAGGTACTGGGGCTTGAACCCAGGACCTCGTGCATGCTAAGCACATGCTCTACCACTGAGCCACACCCTCCCCCTTCGAAGTTCCATTTTGAGTGATGTTGACTGCACTTCGTTGGCAGACTTGGAACTCTGATGCCTGATGACGATTCTGTCTGGAGTTCAGGATCCGTTCTCGGCCCCTAGGGGTGTTGAGTGCGGGGTTTCTGTGCAACAGCGGCGGGTGTGTTCATCCTCACGCAGAATTGGGGATGGCAGCGCATCCGTAGGATCACGTGTGTTTACAGAGCAGAGCGCTATGCACCTGCACGTCTGGCCTTAGAGCGAGACCTGCAGTGGTTCTGACTTTGTGTGCTCAAGAGACTCCTCAGAGGAGCCGCGCTGCAGAGCAAGGAATCCGGGATCCCTGGGGCAGCACCCAGGCATCGGAGGTGCCAGTGGGCAGCCGAAGACATGATTCACTGCCCTAGAGCATGAGGGGCAGACACGCTTCCAGCGGAAGGTCAGCTCTTGTACGTGAGCGCTGACCGTTGCTGGGATGAGGGGTACCTTAGGCGTAACCACTTCTGCACAGCTCAGAAATGAAGTAAGGTTTGAACTGTGTCATTAAAACCATGGCTTAAATAGAGTTTTCTTAGTAACATACTTGATTTATGATTAGTGTCTTTGGATTAGGCAGCATAAAACTAGTCTAAATGATACACTGGTAACTAAGACGGGGAGAAGGAATAATTAATTCCTTATTGAAAACAGAGAGATAAATATGGATATCTTGGATTTAATATTGATTAAGATGGGCTAACTTAATTTCATCATTAAAAAAAATAAACGGATTTGTTTAGAATAAAAGTTTGTTGGAAAATATGTGGATGGAACTAAGGTCGAGCTGTTTCCAGGCCAGATTAGGATCGTTTAATCTTCAATTTTAATTCCTAAACCTGAAAGCCTTTTGTCACATTTTTGTGAAAATGGGGCATCAGAAGAGCTTATTTTGACTATTAAAGGTTTGACAAAGCTGTACTATATTACATTACAAACCACATATTCAAATGAATGCTTAAAAATACAAATAGCAAAGATGTTTATTTAAGTATCTTCAAAATACTGCACATTCCAATGTTTTTTATTGTGGTTTAAGGAATTGCATTAAAATTCTGTTGTTGTATATCTGATGTTAGTCTCCTGAGTGAAGACAACAGTGGGTATAGTATTGCCTTATTAAAATCATGAGCTGTGTTTCCACTAATTTTAGCCAACATGCAGAATCTAGAACATACTCTTAAAAGCAGTCTGATTATTCCTTGGGAAATTTCCTTTGCGCAAAATGATGTCCTGATATTGCCTAGTCAGATACTTGTTAACTTCAGATAATTTGATCTGTAAACGTCACTGAGGTCTTCATTAAATGATATAATGTATGTAAATGATGATTCTATGTCTTATTATTTCTTGTTACAGACAGACTTTGAAAAGGATGTAGACATCGCTTGTCGATCAGGTAAGACTATTTGAATTTTGAAAATAGAGTCATTAGATGCTGAATCATTTTTATGGTTCTTGATTTTAAAGAAAATCCTGTGGTTTTACACGTCATATATTCATGAAGATGAAAAACCTGAGTCTTTCAAGTGGAGGCATTGTAGAAGCAGAATGTAAGAGAGGGGGAGGGAATGAGATAGAAGGAGAGAGAGGAAATATGAATGGGGGGTAAGAGAACGTGCAAATGGTTAATTGGGAGCACCATGACAGCAGGAAGGCACCGACTTAGAGACTTCCATCCACCGCTACTGGTTGCCAGGTAGAAGGCTGCTCATGTAGTCTCTGTGCTTCAGTTTCCTCACCTACGGAATATAGGTTGTTGTAAGGACGAAATACCATTGTGAGTGTGTGTGTGTGCATGTGTGTGTGATAGTTGTATTTTCAGAAGGGATCCGGACAGAGTGTGTGACACACCCTGCCTTAGGTGCTGGATTTCATTGACCATGTCCCTGAAGGCTGTCCTCCAGCCTGAGGCTCAACTCTCACCAAGTGTAGATGACACAAAAGTTTTGAAAGGGCACTACCCATTTCATTTTTCGAATAATTCCAGTTGTTAAAAATGCTCCTTTATATTGGGACAAAATATCCCTTATTTATCATGGGTTTTAGGGCTGCTTTCTAGAATAAGAATGAATATCTGCTTCATCTAACTTGCCAACTGTTTGAAAGCAAATACTGTTTAGCCCAATCCAGATCTTTTTTTCTCCAAACCATGTTCCTTCACTCATTCCTCACAGCATCCTCTCAGGCACGCTGCGTGCCCCAGGTAGCCTCCAAGGTGTCAATAACTTTAAAAATGTTACCCAAATGTATACATTCTTAGCCAGCATGAAACACAGTGTGCTCTTCGCTTATATTAATGGTGTCTGTGTTTGCATCTGATGGCATAGCAGCTGGTACAATACTAGTGTCAACTTGTTGTCATCTCAAATCTCCAGGATAATTTGTAGTGGCAGTCAGGGATTTCCCAGGCTGTGATTATGAAAAGGTTTTGGGGTGTTTTTTTTTTTGTTTTGGTTTTTGTTTTCCCTTGAAGAAAAGTCTGGCCTTTGCATTTACCTCTATTTGCTATTTTCTTACTAGTTTCAGGTAAGCACCCTTACCCATTTGAAATTGGCTTTGGCCATTGAAAGTTTGATGAGAATGCCTTCTAAAGCTTGATCCAAACTTTACCAGTAAAGGAATTGTATGTATCTTGTTCTCTTCTGTTAAGTTACCCATTGTCCCCAGATTCATTGCATTCTGTGATTTAGTATTTTCAGTATGGGCCAGTGTTGTTATTTTGTTAGAAGAAAATTCTCTTAAAGTGTTTATGTTCTATCTGTGCCCTTTTTAGCTGAGCTTCTCAAGAACTTGATTCTATATTTTTCTAGACATTTCCTTCTATGGTCTCTAAATAATCTTTCTCTAAGTTTGGTTGAAATTCACTCTCCAAGGGGTAGAACATATATCTGAGTCTGCAAAATATTCAGGTGCTTTTTGTTTTGTGTTTCTTTGCATTTTGCCTTTCACAACTTGATTAATTTCTCTCAAAATTCCCATCATTTCAACATGGTGTTTGTATGTGTAGGTGGTGTCGATTTGTTTATGTTGTATACTCACAATTTGGATATCCATTTCAAGCAAATCTACCAACCAGACACATTTCTCATATAGAGTAGACACTACTTCATAAGAATTATATTTCCCCAAATATTTAAGATATATAAATTTTCAGTAAAGATGGCTGTATCATTTAAGAAAAATATGCTGACTATAACTGCAAATCATGTTACATTTATACAAACTAAATGTACTTTATACAAATGCAGATAATGAAATCAATATTCAGTACTAAGATTTACTTTTTAGTTTACAATATATCATGAAAGTATGAAATTGTCTATATGTTCTAAATATAATAGGTTCCTATAAATCACCTTTAAAATGTATTGCAATAAATTTTGAATTAATGTTTACATACAGCTAAGGATTAAATATGTTTTTCCCTGAATTTGGAGATATTTTAAGGTAATTTATTTGAAATGTTACAAAATCTATTATTTTAAAAAATTTTATCCCTGAATAGTTTCAGAGGTTAAATTGTAAATTGTTCCTGGCAACCACAATTTACTACTTATATTATTTTAAAAAGTCTGGAAATAACCTTTTTAAACTGTATTATTCTACTTTTTTATATAATATTTAAATATATTTTTAAAATCTCATCAAATTGTGGATTAATAAAAATATGTGCTGTAGATTTAACATCTTTAGCTTCTAAAAAGAAAGAGGTCTAATACAATAATGAAATACAGTATCTCTAAAGATACAGGATATTACATGAATGATGCATGTCTTGAAATAATGTGAAGGCTTCTCTCTGTAATAGGGAAAGACATTCATAATCTTCTATTTTTCAGCCTCTACTTTAATGCATAATAATTAGGATCCTATTTGAAAACTGAATAATAACGGGTAAAATTGAATATGGTTGAAACGTTCCATGCGGAGACAATAAACCAAGTACTTTATAGTTATCTCTCGCCTAATGGAATGTTCAGTGACAATGACCCTGCCTGTTGATAGGACAGCATTGGGTGCACATGTTGAACCAGCTTGTGTGCAGTGTTGATCTGTATTCTTCCAACACCAGCATTACCAAGAATACCTCTTCAGAATTTCATTCTCTCAAAACTGACAGCTCTTCACAACTAAGCATGTTTCAAGTCATTTTGCCTCTGTTACAGATAAACTATGACTTTCTTCTTACATAGAGGCAAAAAACCCAAAATATATTTTAATAAAGAATTTTGAAGTCGTATATTGATTTTGTTGATTGTTTTTTCTTTGGTTCGGTTCATGTTTTCATTTGGTTCTCTTTCCTACTACAAGTTATTGTGCATTTTTAATTTTTTTCATTCATTATTTCCAGGCTTAAGATGGAATGGAGGTTTTAGAGGCTCATGCAGGTTTTTTTTTTTTCCTGCTTAAAGTCAGTTGACAGTTTTTATACTTCCTCAAGGACATCGGAGCATATGGATTGATCTTGCTTTTTCTACGTGGAACTGAAGTTGATAACTACATTTGAACCTTGTATCTACCTTGACCATATGGACTTCATAGATAAATGCTCATTAGTTTTCAACATGCATAATTTTTGAAGGGATATCTGATGCAGTAGGATGAAATGCTCATTGATTACCTCTTTGAAGAAGTATTTTACTGAATAGAACTTGTAGAATACGTTAGGGGAAAACCATTTAAGAAAAAGTCAGATTCTTATGAATATATCCATAATTTTATAAAGCCTTTTACAGTAGATTAATGGGGAAAACTTCTCTGGTAATCTGCCTTTCCCCTGAAAAGTTAGGTAAAGTTATTTAAGGAGAGGGCACTGAGGTTTTTGAAAGCCCGTTACTCAATTTTCCGATATGTTTTAGCTGCGGGCTACCTAAGATCTCTTAGAGCATATCAAAATCAATAAAGAGTAATTGAGTAATCTGGACCAAATGCAAAAAAAAAATATGTAATTTTAAAATAATTTTTATTATATTAAGGAAAATGTTTAGTAGAACAAGAAACAACAGAATATAGTAATACATGGTAAGTGCATGCTAATTTTCTTTTATGAACTTTTTACATTTTAATTCACAGTTCTTCACAAGGATATTGGTCCTTGTCGAGCAGCCACAATAACAGGCACCCTCTCCAGGATTTCTCTAAATGATGATGAAGAAGAAAAGGGAACAAACCCTGAAGGGCTAAGCTACTCAACATTGCCTGGAAATGTCATTTCCAAAGTCATTATTCAACAGCCCACGGGTCTGCACATGCCCATGGGTATGAATGAGCTGGGCAATCAGTGTTTGAAGAAAGAGAACACTGAACTGCGGAGAACTGTGTACTTATGTACAGATGATAATTTGAGAGGCGCTGACATGGACATAGTCCATCCTCAAGAGAGAATGATGGAGAGTGACTATATTGTGATGCCCAGAAGTTCTGTAAATACCCAGCCATCGATGAAAGAAGAAAGCAAAATGAATCTTGGCATGGAAACCCTGCCCCATGAAAGGCTGTTGCACTACAAGGTGAATCCTGAATTCAACATGAATCCACCTGTCATGGACCAGTTCAATATGAACTTAGAGCAACATCTTGCACCCCAGGAACATATGCAGAGTTTGCCCTTTGAGCCTCGCACAGCTGTGAAGAACTTCATGGCCTCTGAGTTGGATGATAATGCAGGATTATCGAGAAGTGAAACTGGATCCACAATATCAATGAGTTCTTTAGAA
Organism: Vicugna pacos; assembly: GCF_048564905.1. Lineage (NCBI taxonomy): Eukaryota > Metazoa > Chordata > Mammalia > Artiodactyla > Camelidae > Vicugna > Vicugna pacos. The sequence goes on along the minus strand of NC_132994.1, from coordinate 4,037,332 downwards.
GTAAGCGATAAAACAAACCTTTGCTTGATATTGAGAGAGAGAGAGAGAGAGAGAGAGATTGATTCATGGGGTAGGGATTAAGGGAGAAGAGTCACAGTAGCTTTTGCAGATATGTATTGTGTAAGAATTGGGGCACCTTGGGATTAAGATTCTGGACATATTTTTTTTTCCCAGGAGAATGTCACCATCTCTTTTCTCAAGATCATATTTTTAAAAAGGAACCCTCTCCACTTAAAAAGATACCTATCAGTCATAATTCTGTCATGATGGGAACCAAGTAGCGCACTCATAATAAAAGCAGAAGATCCTTCTGATGTTTCTCAGATACCAGAGGTCCTTTGGTGGTTAAAGTAGTTTCTGGAGGGCATTACAAACTGAAACCAAGGTCTGGAGTTTCTGTGTGAGGGCAGCTGTTAAAAATAACAAAATTGGAATGTTCCGATGTGGTCTACCATTACACTCGTTATAAACTTTGTTAGTACCTTAGATCAATATCTTTCAGAGTAAATGTTTTGCTTTTAGCTCTTACAGAATTACGACCACAAAAATTTTTAGTCTTAAATTGTGAACTCTCAGGAGGGATATAAATTGAGCAAGTCAAGAGTCAGAACTCTGAGGTCCAACCAATGGCTTTATAAAAAGGAGAACTCTCCTTAGCTTTTTTTCTACCCATAAAGTGAGGTAACGAGGAGTGAGCAGTAACAATAGCGCTCATGTTGTATTACAATTAATCAGGTAAGATCTAAGTCAAGTGAGACAAATAATGCCTAATTTCCTATTGACACACATCCTGTTACTGTTTTACATGTGACTTTTATATCCTTTACGTGAAAGTTTTGCTATAAACTCACTGATGATACATTGCATATAACCCATTTACAGTGCAATACAGGCATTCTTCTATATGTATTGCCAATTGTTTTAATATAATAATTATTTCATAAGACACTATAATTGGTTGCCTACTCTTTCCATTAGAAACAGGTTGATAACCCTATGTTCTAGTGTCCAAAAGTGCCCAGAGGCTATTGCTCCTCCCCTCTCCCCACAAAGCTGTGCTTCTATGAGATCAAGATGAAGGGAGATCCTGAAAGGCTAGAGTAATTTGATGTGTAGTGTATTTTGAGAATTTCCCCAACCGTATAGAGGGAATTCTAGATCAAAATGGGCACATAGATGGGCTCTAGGATAAATCCCTAAATTCTAGATCAGTCTTAAACAAATAGGGTTTCTGAGAAGAATCATTCCTTGGAACCGATGGCATAGGGGCAGTGAGACTAAGTTCATGCCAAGGTGACTGGAGTTCCTTCTGGACAAAAACATTCCATCATTCTAATTAGTCCAATAGCTACTGTTTTGGTTTCTAAGTTGCATATACCAGAGGTGAGCAGGTTTACTACAGTAATGACCATATAAGCACAAACTACATAACATCCATGCAAAATCACAAAAGTTCTTAAAAGAATTTTCAGTGAGTGTGCATGTAATGAGGTGACATCGTTAAGTAATCATAATGACCACATGGAACCTTCTACATAGATTGGCTCTTTAAAATGTGCTGGAGGGATTAGAATGGAATTGCCTTAAAACATTTTGCTTGTTATAAAAACGTTTTACATCTAAAAGCCTAAAAACCTTGCTGAGTTTGATGGTGTACAGGTTGTGTGTGCTTGAATAATAGACTGTATTTCCAAGTTCTGCTTTTTTCAGTTCATAATTTTTCCAAATCTCCATATCCTTATTATTAAGTGTAAGAATCATATATAAGTCTGATTCAGCCCAAAGAGCTGCATTTAAATGACTTAGAAATCACAAGACTTACATCTTGAAAAGGAAGAAAATTCAGGATTCAGAATGAAAATTCAGTTCTTCATTTTCATTCTTTCAAAGAGTTTAATAGTAATGGCCTAGGGTGAACATTTTAGGAGACAGTTGAAAGAGAATGTATAGATGTGGGAATGAATAATAAAAATTAGCATTTTTATAGCATCTTTCATTAGCAGATCCTCAAATCACCTTAAAAACATGAACTAATTAATCTTCACAACACCTCTGTACAATGGATAAGTTGCTAAAATCCTTGAAGTAAAGTCATTCATTCAAGGTTACAGAGCGAGCGCATAGAAAACCTAGGGCTAGAATCTTTCTGTCCTAATCAATTTGTGCTGTCTAAAAGAGACAGCAGTGTGCCTGAACATTACCTTGAGAGTAACTTTTGAGTTCATCAGACCCTGGACAGACACTTGGTCTTATGGTATAAAGACATGAAATGAATGAAGTATGGATGTATACGTCTAGCCGATTTTGGAGACAGGACGGTGGCAGTGAAGATAAAGTCCGTGGCACGGTTTCCTTTATGAGCAGAGTGAGTTGTTAACTCTGCTACACTGTATCCGCAGTCACCCAGTGGGGAGGATGGTATCTGACAGCAAAGGAGAAGCAGAAGGATGACTAGAGTTTTCCACATGGAGAGTAGGGATCAGCAACAACCAGGTGGTGTCTCCTAAGGTGACTTTGAAGACAACATGAAGACACAAGTGAGAGGATATATAAGTGGCAGCAGACTGTGCCCTAGAGCAGTTGAGTCTTCTGCTCGGAGTGAGAAGGGAGGTCCCAGCCCCAGAAGCCTCCTTCCTGGGAAGCTGGGACAGCAGAGGACAGCCAGATGCCTCACGATCCTTTCAAGGATAGAATTGAAAGATGTTCATAGTAATTCAGGAAATTCAGGAAGCTGCTTCCAGAGGAGTGGGTGTTCACAATTTCCCAAGTGGGAAGTGGTGGGAGGGAGAAAAAGAAAAGGGCGAAAGCTACCAGTTGCAGCACAGAATGCAGTATTGGTGAGGAAATTGCGAGCGAGGAAACACAAGAGTTGAAGGAGAAAAAAAGAAAGCTCAAGAGTGGGTGGAAGCATTTATTCACATAAGCAGGAGACAACAAAGAAAGAGGGAGGCTCCCCAACCCTGAAGGCAATGCTAGCAGAAAGGCTCCGTGGGGAGCCTCCAGGGCACTTTGTTCCGCTAACCCCCAATTACTGAGTGTAGACAGTCTAATGAATGCATGACGTTTCTTAGCATAAAAGCATACCCAGCTTTTCTCCTTCCCTCATATTAATTTGTTCCTTTCTTTTGTGCAATATGTTATCTTCCATTTTCCAAACTATCCCTTCCCAGAATGGCCTTGTGAAGCAATTCTGAAAACTCTAGAATTCCACAATGATGGATGAATTTCCATACTCATATGGTAGGATGTCCCTCCATGGCTCCAGTCCTAGGTGTCCTCTAATTGCTTTGCTCAAGGTTAAGAAGAATGAAATTGTCATCAGCACTCAAGTCATTCACTGTCAGTTAATGAGCAAAATGTGTTTAGTGCGTGGTATGTTCAGAAAGCAACAAAATTACTGGGTGCTGTGGAGCCCGTAGGGGAAGGAAAGAGGCATCATCATTCTAAGTCGTTGAGGACTATGAGATATAGTTTAAATCTCTTGGATCGTGGTTCTATTTCTCTTTTGAAAACTGATGGATATGTCAGTGTAAGAAGATAGGGCAGTGTTGGTTTCGAATCATTGGAGCACCTGTATTTATTCGATGGCTTATAGCTGGTAGATCTCAGTACGGCACATTTCCTTACTCAAAAGTCTTCCCAACTTGTGTGAAGGTCTAGGATCCATTCTTCACTCTTTCCCCTGTGTCTCCTGGGGTTGGTATAGGTTCTTGTGTCATTGGCTCCTGAGTGGGTGAGAAGGTTGGCCCCTGGGAAGCACTGAGAGACTGGAGGTTGGGGAGAAGAGAGAATCTCAGGGCATTTCTCCTGCTCTTTCTGCTTTTGGCAGCACCTCTTGTCCCTTTGGCTCCAGTTACGTAGTGTTTCCAGCATCCTTCAGGTGCCTAAGCCCCGGGCTTAGGTCCTTATCCTGTGAATCCTGGGTTACCTCGTGGTCTCTTATGTGGTTTCTCAGCTCCTCCATCACTTGAATTCCTATGAAGCACTTTGGTCAAATGTAAACACATGAAGTGGTTTCTGTTATTCTCCTGACATAGCTTGCCTTAGCTCTTCTTATAACTAATCAGAGTTAGATAGTAAATTGCACAGTTTATTTTGGTTGAAACCAAATTTTGCTCCTCCAGTTTTTCTGAACATTTAGGTATAAATTTAACAGTGCATCCCAACGCATGCTCAGATAAATCTCCCTCAATTTATAATTGAGTAAAAAGGGACACCATTATCAGCTAACTTTTTATACACCAGTTTTCCTCTGGACGTGAATTGTAGAGCTCTCAGCATAATGGTTTTGGAAAGTAAAACCTTTTAGCTGTAATGTCACATCCCAGGTGCCTTCCTTATGGCTCTTCTGATCACCAAATGGGATGATGTGTGTGAAAACCCTTTGAAAATCGTAAGGAGCACTTCAGGCTGCAAGATTGGGTGATTATTATTTCATTACCATTATATCTTGAATATCGGTGAAGAAGCTTGAATGTAATATTAAATCAATATTTAGGATATTAAACAAAATGTTCTGGCCACACTTGGGAACTGGGAGGCTCCATCACTAACAGAAACCATTATAGAGCTGATCACTGTGCAGAATTATCTTTTAAAAAAGTTTTTTTTAACTCAGGGAGCTGTGGTAAAGAAAGGCTTGCCCTTGCTTTGTTTTTGCTTGTGAATTAGGGGATGAAGTCAGTCTTCTCTGTGGGCATACAAGCAAAAGTAGCTCATAAGTCATTTTTCAAAATTAATTATTTTCAAGTTCCATTTACACAGATATTTTGAATGGATTTGGGATCAAAGCTCTCTCCTGGAGTCGGTTCATTGCTCAGCCTATAATAGAACCTTTTAATGGCAGTCACATTGCTATTTTATTAGTCCATGGAATCTTCCAGTGTCTTGTCCAGCTTAATTTGCAAGGACACAAACAATAAAGTGTTCCCTCTGAGAAATTATTTATCATTCTATGAGACTTCGATACGGAGAGACGCTTCTATGCATATACTCGCTAAGCATTCCTCTGAGTAGCCCCCTGCTGGGGTGCATTTTCTAACTCTGCAATCACCCTAAAAGATTCTCCCCTCTATTAGTGATAGGCATGCATGCCTCTAAATTGTCTTCATCCTCTTGGCTGTCAATTGAACCATTCAAGATGGTTTCCTTTGTGTATCCAAATTCTCTCGGAGTATTCCCCAGCAAAACAGCAAAACGAAAACAGAAATCGAGTCACGTTTCTTTTGGATTTGTTTGGCTTCCATAGTGCAGCTCCTTCAGTCTTTCATCAGTAATTTTGTGAATGTCCACTATTGGGCCAGGACCTCTGTTAGATACTGGGGATATGAAAGTGGTCAAGATAGATGCAGTGGGTGGGAGGAAGGGTACAGCTCAGTGGTAGAGTATGTGCTCAGCATGCACAAGGTCCTGGGTTCAATCCCCAGTACCTCCATTAAATAAATAAATACCTAATCATCCCCACCCCACCACCCAAATTTTTTTTTGAAAAAAGAGTGATGTGGATCTTGCCCCTGTGGTGATTAAACCCTATGGAAGAGACAGATGATGAATGATGAACAAATGAATAATCTAAGAGTGTGCTGGGTAATAACCATGTGAGGGAGAGAGAATTCTTTAGATACGTTGGCCTGGGAAGCCTTCTGAAATGCTCTACAGGGTGAAAAATGAAGTTAAGAAGGAACGTGGCCTGTGAGGAGTTGAAGGGTCATTGGATGTATCAGCCAAAAGAAACTGCAAGTGAAGCAGTCCTGAGGTAGGAAAGAGCTTGGAATATTCTCGTAGGATTGGAAAACCCATGTATGTAGCAAGAGATATGCTTCTTAAAATGGAATTGGAAGAGGGAAAAGATCCTTGTAAGACAATAGAAGTAAATGATGATGGTTAAAACAACTGTCACGATCTTTTCTCCATCCATCCATCCATCTATCCATCCATCCATCCATCCATCCATTAATTTGATGGTTTGGAAGAGAAAGGATTAGGATCCAGGGGTGGCGGGAGAGGGCGTGGAGCAGAAAGCTGAAGGACTGTTAGGAGGCTACAGAAGTCATTCAGACAGGAGATAAGAATGCCTTTGACCATGAAGCGGAAGTGGAGACAGAGAAGAGCAGGCAGATCAAGGTGTATTTTGGAGGTAGGGCGGGTAGCAACACTGATGGATTTGATGGGCAGGATGAGAAATAAGGGCTGAAGGGTGACTCCTCGGTGCCTGGCTTGACTGACTTGATATGCGGCACCTCCTGTGATGGGAAGGACACGGGAAGGACAAAGGTATTTGTAGCTTAAAAGATGGTATTGAAAATCATGGGAACACAGTATTTCATCCAGGAGAAAATACGAGAAGAAAAGAAAACTGCGGGACTCAAAGTTAAGAAGGCAGTCAGTTGAGAGAGCGCCAAGGGCGGGGCGGGGAAGAAAACAAAAGGAAAGGCTGAGAAAGATGAGTGCTTTGATGAGGACATGATTAGCTTTCAAAAGCTTCCGAGAGTCCAATGAGATGAGCAGAGAAAACTGACCTTGGGAATCAGCCAGATGGAGCTCATCAAAGACCTTGCCAAGGAGAATTTAATGGGATGCTGAGGACGAACACAAGTTGGGGTGAGTTCAAAGTGGGAAATTAAGAAAAGGAGAGAGCCCAGAAGAAATGTCATCTACTGTGACAAAAGGGGTGATTTGTATCAAGTTATTTGGGAACTAGGGGATATACGTATAGAGAGGGATTTATCTCTCCCTGAAATATTTCAACACCATCCTGGCTCATTTTAAGTTTATATGTAGCATTTCTTCAATTATCAACTTACCAGAAAAACTATTATCTTGATCACTTTTCTTTGTTGATTCTAATTGTTTAGACACGTAACCATTGTTTCTAACCTCTTTTATACCTTGCAATAACATTCCAGAGAGCTCAGAGGGACATATGAATAAACATGTAAGTCAGTTGCAGTTTCCACAGACTTCAGTGGTTTGAAAGACTTTCCAACACACTGCAAAACAGGCTGAGAGATGGTGAGTGTTAGATGAGGAAGTGACGAACAGAAGTTAGCATTCTGTTCCTTTCATCCCATCGCAGATTGCCCGACGCCTCATATATCTTTAAGAAAAACTAGATTTTGCAATGGGATTCACATCATGGAAGTAGAGAAGTCTGCTACTGTGTTGTTGCATCCTTGCTTATAAAATATCCCATATTCAAATGACTTTTAAGTTATTTTATTTAACGCAGATTATTGTATATCGCCATCAGATTGTTCTCTCAACTACCATATTGATACATTTTTCTCCTTTAAAATATGATTGACAAGAAAAAGTTAATCTGCTTGACCTTGCTTTATGTTTACAAAGCACCCCAGTCCCCCTGCTGTCAGCCTTGGAATGACTGGACCCTCTAGTGCTACTCTTGCTTAGTTCTAGTAACTATCAGCAATGTATCACAAGCATCTTGGCTATAAAATATCAGCCTTTGTACCACTGAGCAGTTATAGAGAGACAGTGGAGAAAACAGAGGGTTTGGAGTCAGAAGTCCTGAGTGTGAATCCCAGTTCACTTGATTACTGCCCAGGTGATGTAGGCAAGTTGCTTTAACTCCCCTGGTCCTCAGTTTTCCTCATCCATAAAACCGAGGTAATGGATAACACTATCCTAACCATCCCGCAAAGCAGTGAGCATCTTCAAATGTGAAAGCACTTTCAAAGCTATAGAAGGTCGGAACACTTGGTCAGGGTTGTGGGGACTGAATAATATTATGCATGTTTTTTATCTCTCTTGGACTCTAAAACCCTGCCACATTTTTTCCCACTCTCATTTTTAAGTCTTCGCCGCTGTGTTCCCCAGCCTACCTCCCCTACTCACCCCCGACTATCTTCTGGCTGTTTCGATTGAAATTTGCTTCGTGTGTTCATTTCTTAGTCTCCTCCCTCAAGGTGGCTAGTTCTGCTGTACCTCTTTGTTAGAACGTGATTTTAACTATGTGAGACATACAAGCGAGAAACTTACTTATGGGAAGATATCCATTTTCTTTTCTCTGTTTCACATCCACGTAGGTGATGTCTGCTCTTATACGAATCTTCCTCAGGTGCTCTCCTGGGTTCCCATCTTTTGTTCTTGCTCCTGAAATCCAGAGCCTTCATCAATCTGTATCCATCAGCATCCCCAGTTCTTAGGCAGCACCATTTTGCATTCAAAAGTGAAGAGGGCGACTTATGGCTGTTGTGACCTTTCCAACAGAGAAGCCCTCAAGACGTGCAGCGGGAAGGGCCTCTTCGCTGGCCACCTGAACTCTTTGCAGAAGGTTTCACTATTTAACTTTCAGATAGAACAGAGAGCACATGACAAACATTCTCTAATAACTGCTTGAAACTAAATGTCTCCATGCTTGAATTGTGTTATTAGGAAGGAATATTTGCTTAATGCATATTTACAAAGTGTCGTGCTGAGTCACAGCCCTGGGAAGGCAAAGCGTCCAAGAACAGAGTGGAACCCCTGCTATTCAGTCTCGCATCTTGCAACAAAACATGTTGCGGTACGCTGGAGCCAGACTCCTATGCAGCACAAGCTGGTAACCGCAGAGTCAGGAAGACAGCAGAGCAGGGCGGGGTCAAAGGGCTTCCCACACACTGCGCTCCTTCCAGGATGTCCCCAGGGCTGGCCCAGGGCAATGCTGGCGACAAGGCGAAAAGTGAGATCAGCATGCTGAGTTTCCATTGAATAAAGCAATTGCCTTCTCAGCCTGGGTTCTCAGTCTTAAGCAGCTCCACCCAAATCAAATTATTTCAGAAATTTCAAACTTTTTTTTTTTAACAAAACCTTTTGCTGTGTTGCCTTCTGTTTTCTGAAACATGCCTAAGGGAAATTGCTTACATAGGAATGTTCTGGTTCTATAGTGACAATTTTAACTCTAGCTGGAGAAATTTAGTCATAATTTCCAATAAACTACATTCGTTCCCTTCTTTCTCTCCTAATATTCAACAGTTACAAGAACCTCTCACTTCTCTTGGATGTGAGTCCCTGTGTGGTTGCTAAACAGTGCAGTGTAGCAATTGGGGTAGGAGAGGAAAAAATAAAACAGAAGTTTGTCCAATGGTTTACATACTTTTTTCCAGCTGCCTGAATCTTATATTTTTCAATAGTTATGAATTTTCCCTGCATTTCATTCCCACGTCCTCAAAAACCAAAAAACCTGTATTGGAAACTTTTGCTTTCCAACAATTTGGAAGATGTTTTCAACATTTATCAGACATCTTCTCCTATACCCAATCATTCTAAGAATCCAGTGACTTCTTAAAGCAAATGTTAAGAATGCCTTCCTTACACTCATGTTCTATAACCACATCAGTTTCATTTTAATCATGTTTCCTGATTTTTATCAATGCATATTGATCTCTAACTAGATTCGCGATCTGTTTAACAGAGTCGGAGGCACAGAGGAGCATGGTGAGATATTTACAACCACATCTACGTCCCCCTGGGGTGTGACCTTTATTTATTTTACCAAATTAGAAGAACTACTTCAGTTCCTAAGGACTAGCACAGAGAAGGCCTTTCCTGTCGTGAAGGACCACCAAATGCCAAGACATTTGTGGATGACACTTATATAGAGCTTTGGAATGTAGACAGGGTGTCAGAATGTGGTAGAAATGAAGACTAGAGGGTGGTGAGTGGGAGGTCTTAAGGTGGCTGGATGAGTTCCCCGTACAGCTTTTAATCCTGTAGTAGAACTTAAGTCGCCTGCAAGACTGAACTTTTTGTGGAAATTTTCACTTAAAGATTTACCTTTGTTGAAAAAAGTTAGAGTTAAGAGGCCAAGATGAGAAATATGTTGTATCTGTATGTTCTTCAATTTTAAAGGAAGCCCAAAGTGCAAATGGAATAATGTAGATGGAATATTTTGAAGTCATAAAAATTTTCACAGGATTTTGTGGGAAGGAAATCCTTATAACACACAGAAGCAGGATTATCTTATTGAAAACAATGATTTTCATTTTATTTGAATGACTAAATATAACTCTATTGGTTTTTCTTCTTTTTTAAAAAAAAATCTAACAGAGAAGAAAATCACGGTACTCAGACCTTGACTTTGAGGTAAGTGTCTAATCATTATTTTTATAATTTTTATTTCTTGAATTCAAAATGGGTATATAATTACTAGACATATTACTCTGTGCAGCTATGTAGGAGTTCCACTCTTTTTTAATTAAAGGAGAAGTCAAACATTTTAAATTGAAATCCATATTGTATAATTTGTCATAGAGAAAAAAAATAAGTTCTCATTGCTTTCAGTGTGTGCTAAGTCTGAGATTTTCCAGACAGGTAAAGAATCCATTTCATAAATGCTAAGATAGGCAGGCAGTTTGTGGTGAGAAATGAACGTGGTCAATTTATTTATCTCTCTGTTGGGAGGTATGAATGTCCGTTCCTTGATTTTTCCTATTTAAAGCAGTCATATTTGTTTCATCTCAGTAACTATGTGAAGAGAGCCTGTGGCTGGTTATCTAGGCTTCCTCCAGGATTGTCTTGCCTTGTGTCTTGATTCCGCTGTTTGTACCTGGAACGTGGTACATTCCAGATCCTTTTTGCCAGTTGCAAGTGTTGGCTTGATGTGCTCTTGTGTTTGGTAAATGTCTTCTCACAGGTAGAAACAAAATGGAGATGTTCATTTTCCAATTTACACTGAGTTTATATTGATGCTGTAATATTGATGCTAGAAATGACTGAAATCATGCCATTTGAGCAGCTTATGCTAAGCACCAAATGAATAATGTTTGGGCATCGCATAAAATGCACTTATGCATCCCGATAATTGGATGTGATTCATAACCTGCTGACATAATTGGATATAATACATTATAAATTTCTCCCACATATTTGTACTTACATAGAACTCAATAGTCTTAGCTGATATTCCTAAAATTACAGAAGCCTCCCAGACGTGGGAACTTGTAATTCCATCATTTCATTGATGTGGACCAGGGTTGTAGCTCAGTGATGCAATCAGGTGTCAAAAGTGAGACAATGTTTTTTATTTACTGCAGTGATGAAGAGGCCTCGGTTTTACCTTGAATAGAGTCCATGGAGAATTGGTCTTTTTCAGTCATATCTCAGTAGCATTTGTACCAGAAATGAAGTAATAATGATAACAAATATGGTCTCAATTATTAGGTGGCAAATTTTGGTACCAGTGTGGCTCCATTGTAGTAAGCTAGCATAGGACCAATATTTCATTATATCCCAAGTTTTTAGAATTGAAGTATCAAGACTATAAATTCAAAGAGAAAAATCATCAAATAGCTTCACTTTTAGGTTCTTTGTGCCTTTTTAAGGGACAAATATTTTTGGATTTTTTTCTAATGATTCTCCAGGTAGCCAAAAGAGAGGATCATCCTCTTTATATGTATGTTGTCCTGAAAGCAATAAGGTGTTATGCTAGTACAAGGGGAAGACTGTGGGAACGCACCCACTAGGCATCGGTGACAAAATACAGTAAAAACCTAGATGTAAAATTAAGCCTCAGTGCAACGAACTCAGGTTATGTAATTGCAAGTGCTGGAAGGAATTCTAATCACACTGTGTCATTCGGAGCATTAGAAAAGCTGTGCTTTTTTCGTATATTCTCTATGGCAACTGGTAGCAGATTCCTTAAGCTGATACTTCCTCCTGTGCTCAGTATTCCAACCCATAGCCAGGGCATTGCCGAGACATCTGCTGATAGTGGAAAGAAGCCACAGCACGAGCACCCTGGCTGTTTTCTTCTGCTTTTTAATTACTGTGGTTATTACATGATTGCTGTAGGTGTCCACGTTTTCTGGGAAAAATCTTTGAGGTCTTATTTAAAAAAAAAGAAACAAACTGTTTGTCACTGTGACCCTTAGTCCACGTGCAACTACAGTTGCATGTAGATGCAGACATCTCATAGACTGTGTTCAGGAAAATTTTGCCAGATTTAAATGCTGTGAATTTTAGTACAATCTATGTGTTCTTTATGGGACAGTCATGAAGGCAGAGTCCAAGTTGTCCCCTCCTGCTTTTCATTCAGGCTGGATACATTAAATATGTTTATGTCAAGCTTTCTCATAACCCCCTACTGCACCTTGCAAGCGTAACCACACAATGACCAACTTGGGCATTTTTGCACTGACACACAAGCTGTACCTCCTGGACTCCTGAAAGTGTCTTCCCTTCAGGCTTTGGGCCTTACACACTCCCCAGAGTCTATACATGATAACAGTTTTCTCTCAACTCACATATCCATAAAACTCTGTGTGTGAGGACTGCACCTGGGGGAGGTCCCTTTTGTGTAGTGGGTCTCCAAGACTTTGTTGAGCAAAGAAAGCAAAGCGCTGATGAGTCATCAGATAGTGAAACATTAATTCTTACTTTCTGGAAGGCATACAGAAAATGCTTGAGTGATGTCCCTATGTTCTGTGACCAAACCCCTTAGTGGATTTATATTCCCAGATCCAAGCAAGATCTGGTATATCGTAAGCATCCAATAAGTATTTGCTGAGTAAGTGATGAAAAATTGAATGTTTAATCTGGTTTGCTTTAATAAAAAATTATTCATCACTCCATCTGAGTTGGGGCAGAGAGCACTATAGGAAATGAACCACTATGGAGGTAACACCTCAAAGATAGCCACATCACGTATTACTCAAGGAGAGAGAAATGGCAGGCAGAATTTCCCAGAGAAGGAAAAGGCATGAAGATTGGCTGAGTGTGGTGTCACTAAGAAACAGGAAGAAAGTCAAAATTCACTATAACATGGGGTCTATGGAAGAAAAGAGCAGACAGAGGAGATAATTTAAGAACCACATTGTGAAGAGCTTGCATTCCATGGGAACAGCTTTCACCTAATTGGTTAATAAAATCTTCTAAGGCTTTTCTGTTGTATTTTGCTTTGTTTACTTTTGGTGAGGAATTCTTTTAGCTCTGATCTGGACTTTAGAAAAGTGAAGAGGAAGGAGAGGTTGTAGCTTGGTGAACAGGGAAGTTGAAATACAAATTAGGTAGTGACTAGTCCAGGAAAGAAGTGAGGGTCCACTTCCTAGAGGTGGCAGGACAAACAATAATGAAGGGGCACTGCTGGGTCAAGATCCTCAGTGGAACATGGGGTCAACGGGCAGGGGAGCAGGAGGATAGCCCTGCGGGTCTGCGCCTGGGTTTCCACTAGTACCATGGACAGATCTAGGGACATCAGGGAGCCACCTAGCTGGGACGAGTTGCATTTTAGTACTGTATTTTGGGGATCAAAGTTCCTAATATGGTGTTAAATCAAAAATATGTGGCAGGTGCTTTAAATGGTCTTTCTTGGGTTGAGGAAGAAGCTCAAGGAAATCTTAGGAATGCAATTACAAGTCTCCATTCTGAAACTGTAATAGACACTGTCATCCTTTTCCATGTGGAAAATATATGAAGAGAGGTATTTATTTTTTATCTTCTCTTGCAAAAACATAGAGATAAACCTTGTCACATTCTCCCATGGGAAACATGCAACTTCTTAAACACACCTTGGACTGTCCCTTTGAAGTTTCTAGCGAGCCCCCCACACCTAGTAAACCCATGCATCTCAAACTGTGCAGAGGTGGTGGTGGGCAGGGGGCACAAGACAGCACTGATCTAGGGTAACCATGACCTATCTTTGTGGGAACTTTTTTTATTGGAAAATTTGGAGAAACATAGTCAAATAAGATAAAATATTATTTTATATTAGTTTTATATCACTATGACCACAGCTAAGCTATGATGTAGATGATAAAATTTACATTAATTTCTTAAATAGAAAGGATATAATTTCTAAGAAGTGTCTTGTTCATAAAAGGCCCCTTCCTGCTTTGTCCCTGACCCCTGGCAACAAGTGTATTGTGTTAGGCAATAGGTGTATTTTGAGAGGAAAATTTTGAGCACTGCAAATTTCATTACATCCATCTCTTTTCACTTGCTAAATTTAAACGGTTGCAAAATTATTTGCAGACAAGTATATTCTAGAGTGATAGTGACACACTCTCTCTCCCTCTTTCACTCTCTCTCTCTCTCTAAAACCTCATTCAGTTTTTTTAGACCCTTTGTTTGGTTTCTTTTAAGCCCTAGGTATGTATTTATTCAAATAGAAACATATCTGAAATGTAAATAGACACTGTAATGTCAGGCAGTTCAAGTGGCTACAGGTTCTGTCTTATGGATACACTGGGACTCTGGCCAAAGAGAGGTACATAAGTCATTCCCTTCCCACAGTATGGCTTTAAGAGTCAAGCTAAATTCCCGCCATGTTGTGTCACTCCCCTAACATGAGTTTTGACATCACTTCAGAGTAGTATTCAACAGCCCACTCTGGGTGGGCTTATATGCAAAGCAGTGAAGAAGAAAGATAACCATGGTTTTACATTAGTACATATGGACTGTCACAGTCTAGGTATATAAACTCTAAAGGCTGGAAAAGGTAATTCAGGCAAAGCGATTTCTAATTTCTACCAGCACATGATTTCCCAGCCCTATAATCTAAACTTTACAGTCGGGAGTTCTTCCAACTTTCTCTAACAGTTTCTTTCCTTTTCTAAAAGTTTATGCATGGTAATGCCTATCTTATCTGTAATTCAGACTCAAAGAGATTGCAATGCTATGATTCACACTTATGAATTTGGAGGGGGAAGCCTTCATACCCATCTATAGTCCCTTTATGAAGCCACTGGTGTCAGGTATGAGGGGGCACAAGAGGATCAGAACACAGAGGCAGGGTTCCTGTCTGGGACCAACCACATGAGTCCTTTCCAGTGGGACCCTCTTGAACAGGAGAGGAGGCAAAATTTATGTTGGCTTCCATGTTGCAGGCACCCCCCTGGCCAACTCATCTGTGAGATCTCATTCATTTAATTTATTCTGTACACGTTTATTGAACACCTGCCAAAGGCCAAACACCATGTTGGCGTCAGGGATACACAGCCACTGCTCATGAGGTGCTCATAGATGAGGTACGGAGACCAGCCCTTCAAAGCACAGTTGCAGTGCTGTGGGACCACGGCATGGTGGTCAGTAATAACCAGTGTCCACAGCGTTCATGGGCCCCTCACCCACCCTTGGTCGTTTCTTCTCCTTTTGCATCTGAATGACCAGATGGCATAATCACCGCCTTGAACAGTCTGATGAAGGATGGCCCCCTGAACCTGTGAGATCCGTCTTAGACAGCAGCGAACAGAGAGAACTGACTAGGATTCGGATTGGATTCCAGCTGCTCACCACTCGTGTGAGCTGGGAGCTCTGGGTAGCCTTTAGATCCGAGTCTCCTCATCAATCAAGCGAGATAATGACCACCACCTCACAGGGTTACTGTCAGGATTAAGAAAGGCAATGAGGGTTACCGTTTCTTAAGTGGCTCTTATCTGTGTGCTCCAGTGACAAGTGATTTATGGCCCTTTTTAAATCTTCAAAACAACCTTGCAAGTTTCTTCTGACTATTGCAACTGGGGCTAAAGGGATTTTTGTGCCTCAGACCACACAACTTGAAAGCCATGGAACTAACATCTAAACCCAAGTTCATCCAGACCCAGAGCTATGAGATATGACGTGTCCCAAGTGGTTGATCTAGGAGACTGCCTGTGATACAGGAGGAAGGGCTTAAGACTTGAAGTTTGTTTACCTCTTAATTTTTCTCAAATATCTGAAACTTCATGAACATGCTTGACAACTTATCACTTTTTTCTCTGATTTCAACAATCAAAAGACTGCAAAGATTGCCTCCCTTGAGTTTCAAAGATATAAAATGAAAGAAAAGATTTCTGTTGAGACAGGAGGGAAGGGGGCAGGGCACAACCACTGAAGGAATGACACAGCATTTGAGGACAGGACAGACTGGTTAGAACCAAGATGGCGGAAGACTGGACTTCCAGTAGACCTTGAGCTTCATGGCGCACCCACAGGCACCATGGCATTTCCTAGGCTGACTATAAAAGATCAAAAAGTAGGTGGGGGATGAGGAGCAATTCCTGGAAATTCCCACCCCTTCCCCAACATAATTAGGATAACCCTCCTTATTGTTAGCACGTGAAATTACCAAGCGCATTAAAAACTAACAACTCTGGACCTCGTGGTCGCTCTCTGTCTTGCTTCCTGAAATGGCCCGCACTCTGTCTATGGAGCATGTACGTCCTAAGCCATTTTCCTTTCTGAGTGAAACACACTGCACTCTGTCTATGGAGCGTGCATCTCCCTGAGTAAGCCTGCTTTCACTTTACTCTGCCTCGCTCTTGACTTCTTTCCTGCACGAGGCCAGAACCCACTTTCCCGCAACACTGTGAAGCAAGCTGCTTGGGAGACTGTTTTTGTGCAGTTAGGTTGCTGGTCCTCTCGGGATGGGGCCTTAAACACAGCTCCAAAAAAGGCTGTGTGATAATAATCTGAGTGGAACGGAGTTTCACCAAACATTTGTCTTTACTGCAAGAGATGCCTGTAGTATTTGATAGGCATTATAACTGAAGGAACCTGAACTTGATATAAATATAGCCAATTAGAATACATTTGCTTATTTAAAAAAGGAAATCCACATGAGTTACAGTTTTGTCACAAAAGTCAGTTTCTTGGAGACATGGGACGTGTACGTCACGAAAGAAAGAAAAAGGAAAACAGATAAATCCTAAGGTCAGTAAAAATCCCAAAATGGCCATCCCTATGGACCAATAAGATTAATAAGCATGAAGACTTCTAGGGAGGTGATTAAGATCATCAAAGGCATGGCAGCTTCAAATAAATACTAATTTAGACAAGTAAATAAATAAGGGGAAAGTGCCCTATTATTTGTGAAAATTAAAAGCACAGCTGAGTTTTCATCCCAGAGTGTTGCTGGATTAGAACCCCCGCCCCGTGCTCACTATGATGCTGCTTTCTTGTCGATGGAACCTTCCCCCCTAAAAAGGCTGAAGGATGTACTTGAGTCTGTGAACAAGAAGGAACCATGCATGGAAGGTCAATCTGAGCCCACGGCAGATACGCACACTGTCCCTTGGCAGCCTGAAGGTGGTGCTTCTCTCAGAACCTCCAGGCCATCATTGCTACGGTGATTTCTGGCTGTGCCAAGGTGGCAATTTCAAATTAGAACGATTATCTGGCATGAGGATATATCTGCGGTTAATGTTTCTAGGTAAGCAGGGCCCCAAATTTCAGCATCTGAATTTTTTCATTTGGTTTTATATTCATTTGAGGATCCTTGAGCCTTTTTGTTTACAGTAGCTTTCATGAACTCATGAAGAACACTCCAAACTGCTTTTGGTTCTATAACATTGCTGTCCACCATGTACATTTCTGAGAATGTCCTCACAATCCAACTCCACAAAAGAAAGTCCACTCAGTTCAGAATAGGTGCTGCCCATACAATCAAAATATGATTAAAAACTCCAATCAGTTCATATATCCTCATTTCCATGGGATGTTTTTGACCCTTTGTTTGCTTCATTAAACGTGCTTTGTCCATTAGAGATATTTGGTTGCAAGAGACAGAGAATGACTAGACTAAGAGGCAGCAGAGAACTTTGTTGGAAGGATATGGACAAGGTCTCCTCCTGCCAGGTGTTGGTAAGGACCTTGATTAACATTCCCCCAGTGCAAAGTCAGGATTCTCTCAGGAGACAAATGAGAAGTGGAGACTCAGACAAATTCATCCCACAGTCACCTTAGGATAGGGAGCTATGCCAATAATATCAACTATCTTAGAAGAAAGTCAGAAGTTCTCTTAGAAGAAGTTCTCTTTGGAAAGGAATGCAACATCCTGAGGACTCTAGTTTTGTTTGTTTGATTGTTTGTTTTAAAGCATTTCTTGCAACACAAATCCAGACTTTAGTCAGTGTCTTAGAACCTGGTGCTGCCTGGGAATAGTTACCTCCCCAAGGATAGAAGGTTTGCCAGTGCCTTGGTCCTCAACCTCCCTCCATTGCGTTGCTTATGCAAATCATCAATCTCCATCAGCCATCACTAGTCGAGTGATGTTTGCCTGGTGTTTCTCTGTAAATCCTGCAAATCTGTTTCTTGTATTCTCCCCAAAACTGATGGGGAGTTAATCACTCTGCAGCCACTTGCTGTGGTTCATGTTTCTGTCATAAGTGATGGTGCCATGTCCTCGTCTTCCCCACCTAAGTTGTCCACGGTGAACTCTTAGAGCTGAGAAAAGCATAGGTGGAAATAATCTTCTACAGCAAGACTCAAAAGGGCAGAAGTCCCTGGTCTAAAAGTAGGCTAAGGAAAGTAGAAGAATTAGTTAAACAAAGTATCATTGCCTACACACAGATTCATTAAACACAGGGAATTAAAGTTGCATAAGAGAGAATAAGGCTTTTGAAAATATGTTAAAGAGGCCATTTGCATTTCTTTCTTTCTCCAGGAGATAAAGTCTTCTTCGCAAGTGTCTTTTGAGAAGAAAATTAGACATTATAGATCTTCCTCCCCCCCAAAGATATATTTCCTTTTTCAAAACAAATCCTTACTTTTGAAAATATCCGGTAATTAAAACAATAGACCAAATGTTCAGCTCACTGCTTAGGTGTGAATAGAGTTTTCCTGTGCAATCCACACGAGCAGTTGGTGAGTTACGAAGCTCATGCTTAAAAAGACGATAAAATCTTACACAAACATGAAGACATAATCTTGGAGAACCACCAAAACTTCGATTTTTTTTTAGCTTGTAAAAATCACAATTGAGGAAGGTATTTTTTCCTTTAGAATAACACTTGTAAATACAGGGGATTTGTTATCTCGCTCTTCTTTACTAGTGCTTTTTTAAGTTTTCTGTAATAGGAAAAGATCCAGCCCTTGAAACTTACCCCAAGGTCATTTTTATTTCCGACTTTATTTGTTGAATCACAGTGAAGTTGGAGGAGAAGGTATAACCAGGGAAGAAGAATATTAATATACTTGTATCAACCACATAATTTATGCCCTGAGTTCTAACTGTTAAGATTCTGTACTATTTCATAAACAAATGTATGAAACCTATGGGTCAGATTTTCCTTCTGCAAAGCTCAATTATTATTCATGGGGAAACTGTCAGATTTTAGATTCCATCTTATATTTCAGACACTTTACTGCTCTGAGTCAGACTTAAATGGCAGGTCCTGGGATTTTGTTCCCCCTTTAGTACCACCAGCTAGAATTTTAGTGTTTATAGAAATAAAATATAAAAAAAAAGTAATATTTCCCATGACAAACATTGAGAGACTCAGGTGCTTTACAAGTGGAAATTTTTAAAATTTTTTTTATATTGTAACAGCTTTTTGTAAAACAGCTTTAACTTTGAGTGATGAAAATCATACACAGGAATGGCTGCTGCATTTTTAATGCACCCACAAGAGAATTTTTTTTTTTTTTTTGGTAATCTTGTAAGTGGAAGAGAAAGCCAATTCTTCCTGTTCTAGAAGTGCTGACTGTAAAACATGGATTTGGTGCAACTGACTCATCTGCATTTGCGGCATCTTTTGGGACCTCCTAATTCCTGCAAAACTCGATTTCCCTTATTAGGAAAGCAAAATATTCAATCTCTTCTTTGGATTCATAAATCAAATGAGGAATGAGACCCATCTTGTTCTCTTTTGCAGAAGGTCATGCATACAAGGAAGAGGCACATGGAACTGTTCCAGGAACTAAATCAGAAATTTCAAACTTTGGACAGATTTCGGGACATACCAAATACAAGCAGCCTGGTGAGTATGCTTTGCTTCCTCAGTGCCTGACGCCATGAGAATGATGTGTCCTGTCCGCTATCATCCCTGCCCGTCGGGGACCCCCCCAGTTGTCTTGGGAACACAGGAGTGGTGTACATAGAAAAAAAAAAGGAATAGCCCCCCTAAAATGTGCCCTGGAATGTACTAAGAGGCAAATTAGGAATGACAGAATCTTTAAGCTTTTTATTCATATTTCAAATGTTCTCCATGATAAAGTCCAATTGCAATTAGTTATATATCAAAAATGTGTTGGATTCACCTGGCCCTTTTCATGATTAGAGTTAAAAGTCAGTTAATTCAGATATCCAAATACTTGACTAAATATTTTCATTTGAACATCTAGCATTTCATAAAATGTAATATATAATATAGATAGGTAATATAGATAGATAATATATGTTCTAATATAAATTTATAGATTATATATAGCATATGTAATATCTTTATCTATCTGTATGTCATCTATCTATATATATATGTATAGAGAGAGAGAGAGAGAGACAGAGACAGAGAGAGAGACAGAGAGAGGGAGAGTTGTTACAGGAAACTTACGGTGGCAGGTTTTGTCTCCCAGAGTTTCCAGATACACATCAACCCTCGGAGTTTTGATTGTTGATTGTGACCATCCTCTCCTTATTATTCACACCCCTATAATCCCAGCATAGGACTTAATCAAATGAAGTAATATGTTTTGGTTACCATGTACAAGGCACAGTCAAGCTCCAGAGGAGGCTACATAATTATTTGTGAGGGCACTGGAGCAGGAGTCCAGAAATCAGTCTGATAGTTTGACTGAAGATATTTCAACTTTATGATGGTGCAAAAGCAACACACATTCGGTAGCAGTCGTGCTTGGAATTTTGAATTTGGATCTTTTCCCAGGCTAGCGACATGGGGTTCAATCCTCTCTCATGCTGCTAGGCAGTGGCAGTGAGCACGCTATCACGAGGGTGAACAAATGATACACTTACAACCATTCTGTCGTTCACTTTCAGTACAGTATTCAATAAATTACAGGAGATATTCAACATTTTCTTATAAAACAGGCTTCGTGTTAGATGATTTTGCCCAACTGTAAGTGTTCTGAGTACATTTAAGTTAGGCTAGGTTAAGCTGTGATGTTTGGTAGGTGAGGTGTATTAAATGCATTTTTGACTTATTATATTTTCAGCATACAGTGGGTTTAGTGAAACATAACCCCATCGTAAGTTGACGAAGATGTGTAGTAGAGAGCACCACCAAGAATTATCTGATCTTAAGCAAATGACCCTACTCGAGTTTCAAAGCCTCAATTTTCTGCTTCCAAACTGAGCATAGAAAACATTCATTAGTAATACGCTTTCTTTGATCTTCACACTTTCCAAAGCACGTAGGGCCCTTGAGACGCTGAAAGCTGAGTGACAGCTAGAGCTGGGGCATCCATCTGACATCACTCATCTTCACTCCAAATGTGGTGCTCCTTTACCTCACACTTTTGCAGCCCTAAGCTAGACCTCCCCCTCCCAACATCAGGCATGTCTGATATCCCTCAATGCTATTCTTTCACGTGTGTATGAGTCTTGGTCCCAGCTTCCTGATTAGTACCATCAGCACATCAAGGGCAAGAATGTATGCATCTGTGTGTTTTTCTTGTATTCCTCTCAGTACTAAGTATGATGCTGGTCTTGCATGGTAAGTTCTCAGTAAATGGCTACTCTTGCTTTATTGCACGTCAGAATGGTTTAATCTGTGTTAGCTAAATGAAGGTCATAAGAAATGCTATACACTTTAAGTCTTTGTTGTTAAGTAGCTTGTGTACATAAACAGTTTGTATATATCAGTCTATTGTCCTCCATACAGCAGGAAACATGCGTAATGTGAAATCATCAACACAACGCTGGACATACAGAAAGCACTCAGATGTGGTGACTGGTTCTTTCTCATCTACTCCCCCGAAATTAAGCCATCAATTTTTAGTTAGCAGGAAAATGAAAATTGCACCATTGAGATTAGACCTAAACTCACTAGCTGTTCATTTTGAAACATTGAAAGCTAACATGGAAATAAATTGAAGAAACTTCGTTTTTTTGTTTTGTTTTTTTTTAAAGGAGAAGGTTATGTTTACAAATCCGAAAGCCTTATGCACCAGATACAGCTGGCCGACTGCTATAAAATGATTGCAATTTCCCCTTGTATGGTCTGGGTATTAAATCATTAATGGCCCAAATATCTGTATCTCAGTTTCCTGACAACCAGAGTTGTCCGCTAATTATACCACATCTCTGCAGCAGCATGCCTTTTCTAGAAAAGATTTATAAATATTTATCATTTGGGAGGTTAGGAGTGGGGAGGATGGTTGTCACTGCTGCTTTACTGTTGTCCTAAATATCTGAGAAGAGAGAAAAAAAATTCCTTACTCAGTTTTGATTAATAATGAACGTGTGAGTGAGTTCATTATCCTTAATTCAGTCATATAATTCATAGCAGCACATTGCTAATGAAACAGTACATAGTTGGGTGGAGAAAGACGTTTTCAAAATGAAAACCTCAATAAAATCTTTTTCCTTTGTTTTTTTTGTCCTGGCTGCTTACTCACAACACCTGCCTAACACTGCAAATGATAATAATTATGTAGAATTTGGGGGAATCAGAGGAAGCCAAAAGACAGACCATTTGGTCCCTCTTCCAGGCAGGACCGCCCTTGAATCACCTGCCAGGAGAAGGCATTGTTAACGGCACTTGTACTGCGCCTGGCGTCTTCCTCTTCTCCATCAAGATCTCTCCCCTGAAAGAGCATCTCCAAACTCTCCCTTTTGTAGAATACAGAATAAACATATTCTCTTTCACTTTGTCCCCAGTACTGGTAGGCTGGAAGAAGGGGGGAAAGGAAGAAAAGAGGGAGGGAAGAAAAGAGAAAGGGAAGGAGGGGAAAAAAGATGGAGACTTACCCACAGCCAGTCTGCCCCTGGACTGGGAGCCACGGGACACACTCAGGCTGCCCTGCCGTGTTTTGGATGGCTCTGAATTCTCACATCCAGCTGAAATTCTGTCTGTGCTTATACAGCCTAAGACCAAGTTAGCATTTTTTAGAAGCCTCACGCATGTTGGCTTATGTGAGCGTATAATGTATTAGGCCTTTATCACACATGCTTCAGTTTAATTACATCTCCTCCTTTCTGTACTTGAGTTCAAACAACAACAAACACATATAAAACAGCTACATAAATTCAGGCACTTATACTAACTCTGATTGAATTTTATATCAAGATTCCGGCAACCACTGAAAGATTTCCTGGCCCTGGTAGCTCTCCCTGTTGAATTAAGTGATCCCTGAAGCTGTTCTGCAGTTGCACACACCCTGAACCACTGAATGTATTACACTCTCCATGTGAGAATCTGTCACACCCAGCCACAGAGGACGATGGGTAGTTCCCACACCCAGCCACAGAGGACGATGGGTAGCTCTCACACCCAGCCATAGAAGATGATGGGTAGCTCATGGGTACCACCCCCAGACTTCTGGGCTCTTGGCTTCCTGTACGTCATGTAACCATTCTGATTGCTGGGTGCAGTGGTTCTTCACCACTAAAGATACCTCTGACCTAAAGAATGTCCACACATTTGTGAACAGTGGTGAGAACCACAGTGCAGCCGGGAGTACTGGGGATGCCAGAGGAGATGAATAAGAAAGCCAGCCTTCTGAACTAATTGATTACCCGCTAATAGAACCTCTCAGAAATTCACCCAGTCAGGCTGTGGCAATAATACTCTTTGAGATTCGAATCTAGACATCCTGACAAGGTTTAAAATTAGCATTTTTAGTTCATGTATCCATGGTGCTAGATCTTTAAAATTTAAAAGGAAAATCACCCTTGTTCCAAACATAATGGGACCCTTATTTTTAAAGCAAGGGAACAAACACTTTACCCATCTTGAATTTTTTAGGATTGAACTAATTCAACTTCCTGTCACACTAAGGATGACCAGGAAGCTCCTTTAGACACAGACCTCATCCAAGATGGAGCAATCCACTCCGTGGCTTGATTCAGCAGAATTTACACCAGTTTACCTTTCAGTTGATGACTGATGGTTCAAATCCCCGTCCTGCCCCCAGACATCCAACCACTCTTCATTGCTTTCAAAATAAATTCCAGATTGAGGAGCCTGGAATACAAGACCTCTTAAGATCTGGCTTTAGTTCACCTTTTGCCTGTTTTTTCTTTGTCTTTTTCTTTTTCTTTTTTTCCTTCTTTTCTTTTTGACTCCAACTAAAATAAATTGGTGCTGTTCTAAGTTGTCCCATCTCCACACTCCCTGGATTTGTACTTCTTTGTCCACGTGCCCTTCCAGCCATCCGACCTCCAACCACACGTATGTTTTCATGACAAAACCTGTTTTTCTATGCCAGCCATAACATCCCTTTTCTCAGAAATGTCTATGTGCTTTCCACAAAAAGAAAGCCATCTCTCCACCTTCCTCGAGCTCCCACAGCACAAATACAGATATAACTACATATTTTATACCTCCATTTAACTATAAACACTTTATGCTGAGTATGATTACTGTATAGTGAGTATTTATTAAAATCAGGCATCATGCTAGGTCCCTCCACATTTTTTAATTTTTTGCAGCCCCACGAAGTGGGTAATGATCTGCACATTTTGCCAACTCCTTTGTCCCACAATACAAAGCACATCTTTGTTTTGCAAATATTAAAGTGACGGTTCAGCGAAATGGAGTAAATTGCTCAAGGTGACATTCATAGGAAATGAAGCAACTGGACTGTGGACCTGCATGTTATCAGGCTTTAAATCTGAGGCTGCCTGGTGGATCACGTGCTTTCCATATTTGATTTATCACATTACTCTCCCTAGTGCCGAATGTGATGCCCAGCACAGAGCAGCTGATAAATAAATATGGGTTGAAGGAAAGCAAGGAAGGAGAGAGAGGAAAAAAACAGGGCAAGAGAAATGGGGAGAGTTATAAGACTATAGTTCATGAGACTTCAGGGTCTTAGACTAAATTGGAACTAATCCCCTGCACATACCCTAAAGGTTAACTTTTTATTAAACCTTTACTATTAGCTATTTTTTTCTTGTATGTCCTCATGATTAAGGCTCATAAGGGCTGAAAACATCTGATACATTGAGAATTTTAATAAATTAATTTCTAGTTATAAGTGTTTCTATAAGTTGTCTCTTTTGCTTATCCAGACTGGAGAATGATTTTTTAATACACTGAGCAGAACCCAAGTCATTATTCAAGTGCCAGCTTTATGTTCGCCCTGCTAATTGGCTGTAGTCAGTTGAAGGTCGGAGTTTGTGGTGGGGGAAGGGTAAAGGACACTTTGAACAATGATAGTTGTTTTAGTGTTTTTGTTTAATTTTTTCCTAAGATGCTTTCAGTCATGATTTCCTTCTTGTTCTTTGATGTTACTCAGCTTAGTGTATCCCATTCAAAGCCTCGCATTTTACAGAAATCTTTAAACAACACTTCTTTAAAACAATTTCACTGCTGAATGTCAGCAAGCTATCAGGCTCTGGAAGCTGCAAATGATGTCTGCTCATGCATTTATCAAGCACCTTCAACATGGAAGGTCTTGGTGCAGTCATAATTAGGCAGATCCTAAATCCTAGGTAATAAGAGGGTGTGAACCGTGAAACCTAAGAAGGGGTGATGGCTTGTAGACATTTTTAAAAAAACGCTTACATCGCTGGATGTATTTTCCAAGTAGCCATGCTCTTTGAAAGGATTTTTGCTAACGTGCAGCCCAAGTACATAGAAAATTGTGAAGAATGCGCAGCAGAAAAAAAAATTACATAAGGGAAGATAGCAGCATTTTCATACTCTAAAAAGGATAATTTATTGAAGAAAAACTAAGCAAAGATAGTTATCTAAAATTTTATTTTATGAAATATGGCTAATTTGGGTTATGGTTTTTATTATTACATGACATGCTTTATTATGCATCCTCAGTTTTTTTTATCCCACCAAAGACTGCCAAAATACTTAAACTTTCTGCATTTAATCTTCGTGATAACTTCACGCTCTGTCCAACCTGAACACATAGCTGTACTGACATTTCACAGGATGCCCAAAACAAACCATGCATCTATTACACCTTCTTTAATACTATTCACTTCCTTGGATTGCTGGAAAATTTTAGGATAACTCAAAGAAAGGGTTCATCAGTTTGTTCCATGAAAGAAAAGTAAAATCAAAACCATTTCCTGCAGCTGGCCACAATTTCCAATCATCTCTCAATCGCATAAACTGCCTTAAGCTTACAAACGCGTTCTCTTCTGGGAGATTTCAAACAGGCGGCCATCCTAGTTATTACATAAATGACACTCTTCCCCTGTCTCTTCTCAGCAGGAAAACCCAGCACCAAACAAGAATCCATGGGACACTTTCAAAAACCCCAGTGAATATCAACATTACACCACAATCAATGTCTTAGACACAGAGGCAAAGGATGCATTGGAACTGAGGCCAGCAGAGTGGGAGAAATGTCTGAATTTGCCTCTGGATGTGCAGGAGGGTGACTTTCAAACAGAAGTTTAACAAAAGCGACACGGACTGAGGTGGAGACAAAATTTGTTGCACTGACACTTAAGACTTGGGAAGCCTGACGTTTCTATCTGAACAGTGTGACTCTCCTCTGCCAGCACCTCTACGTGCCAAATGTCACTGGTGTTTGCTATGGTAACTTCTCACTAGAGAGGACCAGGTGTACAGTTCGGGACATCCTGTGTTGTAAGTACCCGTGGAATGGATTTGTAAGGTAATCTTTATAGATAAACCTCAAGCAACGATTCATGTTGTAACTGCTTCATATGGTTTAGTTTTCAAAAAACTTCACCATGAAGCACAATGTATATATTTATGCAGTTTTTAAAGTTTATAACAGTCTGTTTGGCCATTACTACACTTTTTACTTTATAATATAAAAGCAAAGTTTTTGTCATTAAATGAATGTTTGTTGAGCTACATTCTTCATTGCTTTAAATGCAATAAAGTAATAATCTCACTTTTATATGAATAATATATTTCACATCTTTATTATTGCAGTTTTCTCTAGAAAGCTCTGAGTAGCTTTCCCTGCTGCAGCTGTGTATAAAATATTTAAAATGTTGTATGGTGTAAATAAACTTTTGTCTACATATCAGTTTTTTAGTGCATTTTATTTTGGATTTGTTGAACGGAAATTTACATATTTATAAAGTTTTTTTTTTTCCTCAATGCAGATACTGAAAGTGTATTCCTGGTTTTAATAGCGTACCGTTACTACTCCGTTGAGGTTAATGATTTCTCAAATGTAACAGTAGGTTTGTATAGTGCTTCTGTATTTTCTATTCATACACCCTTTGGAACAATGTACCATATAAATGGGGCTTGTCAGAAATCTACTGCCATCATACTTTTACATAAATATTTGTGTTTTTTTTTCTATCTTGTGGCAAAAAGACAACTACTAGCAGAAAATAGTAAGTTATCAAACAAAAAAAAATACAGGGAAAATGTTTATTATAAGTCATGAAGTTCATTGCATGTTTCACAAAGGAAACTGTACCACTGTTCTTCACAACGTATGGGTAAAGGAACCTATTCAGGATGTTTTACAAATCGTATCTGTAGATTCTCCAGCAGAAGGAGAAGAGGAGTGAATGTACTGGGTAGATGATTGATCCCTTATTTGGAGAGCCCGAGGTGAGCCGACAGCAGAGCTGTGCCGCGTGGCCTCTCTGGCCTTAGAGCCACAGGGCGACGCCCGCGCGCCCTCGCAGCAGCGCTCCGGGAAACCGGGGCGGAAGGGTTTCAGCCATTTCAGCATCCTTGCAACGGATGGGATTGCCTTTCAGGGCAGCAAAGGGAGTGGAGAGGAGACTGGGGTCTTCCCATTTTCTGGAACGTCTATTTAGATTAGTTGGCTGGTTAAACCTGAGCTGCGTGGTCCTCTGCGGTCCGGCCAAAACTCACGCGAGCTGGCTCCTGCGGCCCGTGACCGGGGGGGACCCCGCCCCGCAGCCACCGGGCAGAAACCAAGGTGCTCCAACCTCAAGCGCGCCTCTGAGCTAGAGCCTTAAAGCCGAATGCTGTCAGACGCCCATAATGCGCTCAATGTAAAGACGTGAGAAGTATTTTTTAATCAGATTTAAAAATAAAAGTGACATCGTTATGCAAAAAAAGAGTATCACGTAACCCAGGACTGGTTTTTCAATAAAAATTAACTTTATGCCAATTATAATGTAATTGTAATATTTCATGCCTATTAAATTTATCAGACGACTTTCTGGTGATAGGAATATTTAGTAAATTTCTCTCGCCTTCTCTCTCTGTTATATATAAACACACATGTATATGCATGCATGTATATGTATATGATTTTATATGCATATATGATGTTATATACATATACATATACATATATTGGTGTATGATTTATATACACATATGAATATCAGCTCAGCCCCATCTCAGTAACTTGAAGAATGAATGAAAATCATATATACAGCTCCCCATTTCAAACTGTAGAATCTTGCTGGAAAAAAACCCACAATAAGCATATATTTGAAAACAAATTCTAGATGTTTAAAACCATAAATTCAATCTATTAGACTAATAGTTCTTCTAAAACTGTAATATCCATGGCTGTAAAACAAAATCTTACACTTTTTCACTTCTATTTTTCTCTGATAACTCTAAATGTTTGAATATTTGATGAATATATGAAAGCTAACCCAAAATTGCATACTTAAAAATGTTGGGGTACATTTTTAGGTTATTCTACGAAGGATGCCTAGCCATGGTGGTGCTTTTTGTTTGTTTTTCATCTGTAGAAAAAATGCAGGTTAGTAAGTATCAAGAGACCCTAAGTTTAAGGAAGCCCTCTTCTAGCTCACCCTTTCCAAGTTTCTGCTGCGCTCACACACACACACACACACACGCGCGCTTCACCAAAGTGGGGTGGCAGCTGTCCCCTTAGGCAGTCCTGAGCGTGACCCTCGGAGCCCACTGCGCACTCATGACCTACCAGGGTCTTCCTGCCCTTAGTCGGGAAGGTCTCCCCTCTCCCATGACCAGCTTTTACTTATGCTTCAAGGTACCCCTCAAATGTCGTCCTCACCAAGTTTTTCATGATTTTCCATGCTAGAAAATAACGTCTCCTGGGAACTCTTATGGCACTGCTTTGGTACCTTTCCCAGGACGTCTGAAATCTTTTGTCTTGCTCTTTATACACATTTCTGATTTCCTCGGATGGGACTGTAGGTGCCTAGAGGCATGTCTGATCCATTTTCGTATATCTTAAGGGACCTTGCACAATAATGTTCCCACAAGGAAGGTTTTGTTGAACTACTTGTGGAATTTATTTTAGCATTGCTTATAGTCATACATGTCCAGCCAGCCATACAGCCAAAGGAGTTTATTGAACAACTATTATGTGTTTGTTTCTCTAGAACCTCTGTTTTAGGTAGTTTACAATATATGAAAGACAGATGTATATGAAACAAGTACTAATATTCTTTAAATATTAACAAGCTCTTATTATTTTGTATTTTTGTCCTTAAGATTACCACACAGGGCAGGAATTAGATACCCTGGAAAGAGGGATAAGGAAATGGGGCTCAGAAGTGGCTAAGTGACATACCTAAGGTCACTATGAATAAATGACAGGCCCAGCACTATAGCTCAAGTCTTCTGACTTCTACTTGGGGCCATTCCCGCAATGCCATGGTGTTTCTAGTTGTTTCTTCTAGATTATTAAGTCCCCAAATCAGATACCAACAACTTGCCTGGAGACGTTTGTCAGGCGGCTAGTACAGACATAAAACTGAAAACATGGATTAGCTGTCACAGGACTGCTGAGGTCAGGAGCTGATTGCAGCGGAAAAGCACAGCTGATCCAAAACTCACAGGTGATCGTAAACAGATTTGGATCTGTAGTCCCTCGTGTTGTTCCATTTGCAGCTGTTTTACTCCCAAATCCACTTTAAATGTAGCTGCAGTTCCACTAGATTTGTTATGACCTGCACATGGGCAACAGCAGATGGAAGAAAAGCCAACTTGAATTTTCAGATTGGATTCAGACCCTCGGTAAAAATATCCAGTCACGATAGTAGTTTAAAAAAAGATGTGGTTAATAAACCATGGCTTCAGAAAAACTCGGTTTATAAATTTTGAATCATTCTCAGCTTCTTAGGAGAATGCTTTTCCAGCGTTACCTATGTCAAAATCAATGAATGAAATTCTACAATTTTGTAGCACTTCATCGAAGAATACAAAACAAATATGTGTCCAGCATGTCAGTCTACACAGTTTCCCATGATGACAAAATCCTCTTGCCCCCTGAGACACAGTTATTTGTGACTGGAGTAGTACAACAGAAAGGAGATTTAAGAACAGAGAACCAGAAAAATACAGAGATTGAAGAAACTTTGGCAAGCAAAGAAAATGACAGTTATTTAGGGGGTTTTCAAAAAACAAATCCAGACTTAGGTGAGGACAGCCTTTATTTGAAAAGACTGTTGTTAAAAAAAAAAGATACAAATGAAATTATTTACAAAACGAAAACAAACTCACAGACATAGAAAAATAAAATTTATGGTTACTAATGGAAGAAGGGGTAGAGGGAGGGATAAATTAGGAGTGTGGGATTAGCAGGTACACACTACTGTATATAAAATAGATAAACAACAAGGACTTACTGTATTGCTCGGGGAACTATATTGAGTAGCTTGTAATAACCTATAACTTAATTACTTTGCTGTACACCAGAAACTAACACAACATTGTAAAATCAACTATATTTCAATAAAAAATTTTAAAAGATACATGAAAAAATGCTATTGCAATAAGGAGAACACTCCAACTATCAGATCTAGAACCTTCACACCAGGCAGAAAGGGAAGCGTCAACAAGACAGAGAAGAATGAGGTGTGGGAGTGTGGGATGGCCAGGCAGTGGGACCAGGGAGCTGAACAGGGAATGTCTTTCTTGGTGGCCAGTTCTGGGATATACAGATGGGTAAGGGAGGTTGCTCCCCTGTCCATGCTTGGCAAGTCTCCTGATAGCTGTTTAAACTCAAGGATGGTCCAGAGTTCAAGGCAAGAGACCTAAATAAAATTTGGTCACATTAAGCTAGCAAGTATTTTCTTCAGATGGGTCCAGGGGACAAAAAGTTCAGCCAGTAATTTCTGAGACAAAGCATAGGAAACTGGATGGTCTGTGTCTGCGTTTTGTCATAGGTAGACTATAGGTTCACCCAAGTAGTATCAGAAGAGTGGTTTTTGCAGTAAGATTTTTTTTTAACACAAAAGTGTGGGCGACAGGGGGTGTGGGGGCAGGTTTCTGACCCACTGCTGTTTTCCAAGGGTACAGGGCTCAGGTGAATTTCCCCATTATCACAGTGAAAGAAAGTAAGCCCACTGGAGCAAGAAGAATTTTTCAAGAACTGTCAGTGTTTAGCCAGCAGTGATTCCAAGAAAGGGTTTTTCTCATATGTTGACAATAGCTGTAGCCCTTTAAGGAAAAATGATCCAAAGTGAAAGTGGTAAATGTTACAAGTAAGGATGAGAACTCCTAATTTTCTTCAATTCTGAGCTTACCAATCATCTCTGTGTTTGGACTCCTTGTACCTTTCTGCCACACAACTTGCTGATATGAGATGATGGTTCAGAAATATTTACCTTTTTAAAGTGTAAAGAAAAAAAAAAAGAAAGAAGATGCCTTGGCTTGTGATTCACATAGCGATGGGATAGAGGTGCAGAGTGGTAGTCGGCCTTACCCAAAAGGAAGGTAAACTTCCTCATCTCTCTATGAGGGGAGAGAGAGTTACACTTGAAGCAAGACTCCCGTTGAAGCGGGGCTCCTTCCTACTCTCCCACAGAGACTGGGACGTGCAGGTCCCATCTTCCCTGATGCTCACATTTCAGAGATTTGGTTCAAGTGCAGGAGAAAGACATCCCTGGCCTGCAGAGCCTGCAAAGGCTTTTTAAAAGGTCTACATCTCACAGAGACAGATAGAGGACTTACAATTCCAAGTTTTCTGAAGTAAATGCTGTAAGAAAAGGAAGGCCAGGGGCCTAGAGAGTCAAGAAGAATTCTGTCTGAAGTTCAGTCAAGTGAGGAGAGTGTGAAGGCCTCCTTGGTCACAGGGCAACTAAATGATATTTAAGCTCAACAGTTAAGGCTCATCCAGGAGCTTAATCCACTGGAGTCCAGACTCATGAAAACACCCACCCAGAGGCATTGACCATTTCTTACCCTTATGAAAAGACAAGCAGCTCATTGTGAAAATGACCCTTCTGCTAGCAACTACCTATGTAAGAGGCCTCAAAGTCTCTTGGAGAGAGTCTCTGATCACACCTTCCTCCTCACCAAAACTGCAAAACTCCTGGAAGAGGAGCCAGCAGGCTTTTAATAAGCAATTTTCAACAAAAATTAGAATTGAAGGTCAGGCTTTCTACCCATGTTCTTCTGTTTAATTGGTTTGGAGGTTGTGTCCACTTTTCAAATGAAGGTCTAACATGATCTTGTACTTTCTTTTTCTCTCTCTCAAATCTAGAATTGCATTTCTAAAATTCATGGAGAATTGTGTATAGAGACTGAAAGATAATTTTATGTAGTAATTATGTTGTGCTTTATTCTGAAGCGAACTTGAGGTGGTTTACAAATATATATATATACACACACACATAAATATATTTATTTCAGCAAATATTTAGAGCCAGCTGCAGTGTAGACACTGTGTTAGGAGGTGGTGATGAAACAGTGAGTAAAACATGGTCCCTAGTTTCAAAGGACTTAGTATATTTGGGGACACACAGACCAACAAGCAGAATTAGAATAATTTAATGTTTTATGGGGAAAAGAAAGATGAGTGTGCTGTGGAAAGACTTGGAAATGGCATTGAGACATAAGTGAAAAAAGAAAAATGAGGAAAAACAATCAAGGTGACACAGAGGCTAACATAACACCCAAAATGTATGCCTCAACATTCTAGATTCTTCTCTGGAGTGGCCACAAGTGATGGCTTCTTAGCAACCAATGCAGATATAGAGACTGTAATTAGTTGCGTAGTTCACAGTGTCCCTATGATGAAAGCTAGCACTTCCTCCATAGAAGCTGAAGACCCAGAGTTGCATCCCATGAACCCTCATGCTGTGCTACGTGATAAATTCTTTATCAATGGCCTCCTTGTAAATTCCCTGAGCTTTACGGAAGATAATTGTCATGTCTCTTCTTGAAGTGTCACGTGATGTTTCATTTATATCTCAGCTCGACCAGACCACAGTATTTAGTCAAACACCTGCCTACATGTGATTGTGAAGTATTTTTTGGATGAGATTAAACTTGAAATCAGTAGACTTTGACTAAAGCAGATACCCTCTATAGTATAGGTGGGCCTTATAAAATCAGTGGAAGACCTTGAGATAAAAAGACTGAGGTTCCCCAGTGCAGAAGGGGTTCTTCCCCCAGATGCCCTCAGACTAGAATTGCAACATCAACTCCTCCAGGGTCTCCAGCTGCTGGTCTGCCCCACAGATTTCAGACTCACCAGCACCCACAATCACATGAATCAATTTCTTAAAATAAGTCTTTCTAAAAACAATTATACACACTCTATTGTTTCTCTTTCATTAGAGAATCCTCATATGAGTAACTATTTAACCCCCAAGTACAATCACCAAAACCAGTTTTACAGAGTCGAAACATTGTGCTAACAAGGACAAAGCTCTCCTAGGCTGAATCCAAAAAAAAAAAGACCACCCAATCTACTTCAAGAAATCACCCATGAGTGTGATTTTCCAAAACAGAGGTTTTAGTAATAATCCTAATCTCTTTCTGAGTGCTTACGAATTCTTTATGTACTTGGAATACATAAAGTAAATATTCATTTAATTCTTAAAATTAATCCAAAAGGCAAGTTCTACCATTATTCCCATTTTACAGTAAAGAAACTGAGAGCCATGACTTCTCCAACACCACACAAGGCAGTAAATATCAGATCCAGGAGACTCATCCTCATAATTCAGCCCCAGAGTCTATGCTCCCAATGATTCTGCTGAAAACTGGATAATTTTCAGGTAGTAGAAAGTTCAAGGTTAAACTCGTATTTGGGATGAATGAAGGGCTGATGGACAGAATCAAGCAGAGAGACATGGGTATTCATAAGACCGCCCCCTTCAACACAGAAGGATGCTGAGAAAGAACAGCCCAGAGCATCCCCAGAACACAAGACCTGGTTTGGTTTCACAGGAGGGCACGTGAGAGACCGAGATCCCAGAGTTTGATGTCAAAGAAACTTTTGCTTAGAGGCCAGTATCATCAGGTTGTTAAAGCAGATCATGTTCATAGATAGATAGATAGATAGATAGACAGACACCATCTGAGCCTTTAATAAGAACTGTTGAGTCCACGCCCAGTGATTCTCATGTTTGAGCCTGAGCAGGTGGAGGAAGGGATTTGGTCCCCGGTTTTCACGTAGCTGCTCCTTGCTCATCTCCTCACTGGAGGAGAGGGAAACAGAGCCCTGGAAACAACTGACTGGTCCTTCTTTTGCCACCTAAC
Organism: Vicugna pacos; assembly: GCF_048564905.1. Lineage (NCBI taxonomy): Eukaryota > Metazoa > Chordata > Mammalia > Artiodactyla > Camelidae > Vicugna > Vicugna pacos. The sequence continues at coordinate 4,003,088 of NC_132994.1, read as the reverse complement.
CTTGCCAGTGGCCCAAAGATCAGGGAAGCAGAATAAAGAAGTAAGTGAATTCCTGGCAAAGCCTCTTCATCCCTGAGTCCTGCCAACTCATCACCTCAGCAGACAGACTTTGCTGAAAAAGAGAGATGTTCCCACCACTCACTCTGAGCAAACAGCCTCCACCACGTGACCATCACGAGGAGGAGTTTTCTTTACTCGTGTTGTAGGACCTGGGCATAGAGCTAGCTTTCGTGCAGCATTCCCTTTCCTTTCACTTCCAGACATCTGTAGATCCAACCTCCAGACAGACCAGCCACGTCAAATGGCTCATCCCCTGGGAGATTTTGCACAATTTCACTCTTGGTCATTTATCCAATGGGTAAGAACAGGACCTGCTTTTCTCCGTGGAGCCAGGTGCAGATAGAAAGCATACCACTCATCATGCTTTGGACTGAGGCTCTCCACGGGAGTGGGGGGGAGGGCACACAGCTCAGATGGTAGAGCACATGCTGAGCACGCTGGAGGTAGCTGGTTCAATTCCCAGTACCTCCATTTGAAAAAAGGGGGGGAAATAAAGAAAAGAAATAAAAAGAAATGAAAATGAAATGAATTTAGGCGCACCAATCAGTTTCAGGGCTCTCCAGCTTTACCAACCTGTGTCCTCATTTGCTGGGAGGCTCACTGGCCAGGCGGTAAGAGAGAGAGGAAACATGAAGGCGCATGTGAAACTGTTCAGGGCTGGCCGTCATGGTTACACCGTGCTTGGGCTGAGGCAGCATTCTCAGCGTGGGCCTAGTGCTCCGCTCTGTCCCTGCCAAGCTTGGCGGCAAAGTAGAGAGAGCATCACAGAATTCCATTTGGTGGCCTCCTGAACAGGCACCAAGCATTTGTCCTCATCACAGTCCCTTTAATGGCGCAGATCATCTACCCGGTGGAAAAGGAAAACTTCATCACGATGGTATAAAAGAGCATCACACGCTACAGATTGTTTTGTGCATTTTTTAAAGGTAAATTCTCTAAGTGCTATTTTGGAGCAACCAAAAAACTGTTAGCAACCGTGTCCCATCCAGATACCTCAGGAGCCCAAGCAGAGACCCTTCCCGGGACATGGCAGAGCTGAGGGTGCACGTCTTCCTGTTGACAGAGACATTATGGCAACCGTGTGTCTATAGAGCAAGATTCTAGCCCTTGTTCATAATGTCCAACGCTTCACTTTGCTACAGCTGTGCAGGGACCTTCCTGACCCTGTTTCAATTAGTATAATTAACTTCCAGTGTTATCATTCTAGCATGGAAGATTTTTTCCCCCAAATTTATCATTTGACACTCAAAGAGAATAATCTCTAAAAATGATTTCATTATTCAAAGAAATCATCTTGCTGCCTTTAACTGCACATCCAAGAGAAGCTGGTAGGCACTCGCAGGCATCTGCCTCATTGCACTTCATACTCTTGCAAAATGGTACATGTTCATATGCTCCTTGGCTAGACAAAGACCACCCTGGCAACACTTACTATGTTCAGGGAAGGAGGTGGAAGAATCTCACAGCTACAAATGTAGAAATATGGGTCACCTAGAAATGGCTCCTTTTCTCTGAAGTTTCAAGTTAAACTTACATAAGATCAGGTATTTCCAATTTTTGTATATCAAAGATTTTCTGCTGTTAAAAAATTTATAAAAAACCAAATGGAAAGAAGACTTGAAAAAATAGAAATCAGAGAATGAACATCAATTTGCCAGTGTTTTCCGGCAACACTTGGATTAAAATCAGGACCATTATTTTTAGGGGCTGGTGGATGAGGAAGGGGAGAGTGGAAGGAGGGGTGAGGTAGGAAGACAGAGAGAGATGATCAGGTTGAGAACTGAAGCTAAGTTAAGAGAAATAGAAAAGGCATAGGTATGAAGCATGTAAGACTCATGGGAATCACAAGGCAGCTGGTCTTTGCGGAAAACACTGTGCAAACAGAGAGACCAAGAAGCACTGTTGGTGTCATGAATGGGAAGGCAGGGCAGGTGGCAAGAGGAGAAGGCGGCGGGTGATGGGGATGCAGGGGACGTGCTGAGACGTTGAGAAGGATGTCCAGCCACAGGGACCTTTGTGAAGACTGCGGCCCAGGGACCTGCAGCTGTGTGCCAGTTGTTGCCATGAACAACGAACAAAGCTTCTTAATTTCTTTTCCAACACAGATTTCTTTTTAGCCATGTTGTCTAGGAGAAATTAGTTCTCTAGTAAACAGTATAAACTCCCTGTGCAAATGTAATAACGGCACCACAGAAGTCTCATATTTAGAGAAACGAATGTGGTTTTTCATCTGCTTGAAGTCCATTTTTGTCTTTCACCAAAGTACTGGTCAAGATTAAGAATGAGATTTTTAACTTCAGGAAGTCACTCAACCTCAACTACAGCTGATTATAACAACAACCACTAACTACTATTCCCAGTGGCCCAAAAGAACAATTGTTTTGATTGCTAGTGCATGAGAGATGGAAACAAAAATCTGCCAGACAAGAATGCGTGTCAGAGGAGGAAATGAATAAGACAGGAAGACAGGAGGGGTCGTGTATATGAACATAATGATTCCCAGTTCTGTAGGAGGTGGGACAGCCAAGTAGATCTAGTACTAACTTTACTACTTGGTGGAGAGTGTGTTGAATCTGGTGACGTTTTAAGGTCTGCTCCAACTTAAAGGGTCTACAATTCCAATGAAGGATTTTGACCCATAAAATTTATGAACACTGCGATGAGTCATATTAGCCAAATATAGAAAGATCATATTGGGGAAATGTTTGTCAGTCAAGAAAGAGGCCATGTGATTCTTTTCAGCCATGGCTGAACTTTCAGGAACGTAAATCTCCATGGAGTGCCATCTCCTGACCAGCCCAGGGTTTATAAGGAAGATAAAAGTGTCCCCTGCTTCTGTTCCAGAGGAGAAGTTCATGGTGCATGCCTCATTTTACTGTTTGACAAGGCCCTTGAAAATGTATAGCTTTATTAAAAAATTTTAGTACATTTTTGTTTTTAATGAAACAAAACACTTTGTTTTAATGCTCCCAAATTCTTCTGAAAGAAAAAAGAAGACAGTTAGCTCTTTAAGACCATATCACACACCATCACATTACAGGGAACAGCTGTTTTGGTAACGCAATGCAGTGACATAATCTTCTAGGAGAGGTGCTATGAAAATGTCTTCTTTCTTCAGAGAGAGTAAGAGGTAATTGAAATCTATGATAAGACTGGCCTGACCCCGTGTAAGTACCCACCAGCAGCAATGATTGACTCCTTTTTCTGAGAATGAAGAAATCTTTTTCTCTTCTAATCAGGATAACAAACGCAGTTAAGAACTAAGTTATTAAAAAGTAGATTACCAGGCAGCCGACTCGTTTCCTGATGTAATCAGCAGAGCTGAAAGTGTGCTTGGGGACATCTGCAAAGCAGAATTGGAAGTGACAGAAAGCCACCACTTGCCAATACTGGTTGGTGACAGGGAACAGACCCTTGTGAGGTGTAGCCATGTATTTCCTCTGCCTTATCGCTAAGAGGCTTTTTCTCTATTTGATTACAAGCAGAATCCGGCTTCTCAAATCCATTTTTCTAATGCAAAGTGGTGTTCAGTTAAGGGATTTTTCTTACCTAGTTGATTCCTGGTGAGTTGACCCTGTTTAACCTGATTGACTTCTCCTCTGCAAAGCTCAAAGGCTCAAAGAGACATAACAGCTATTGTCCAATCTTTCCTGACCCTGGGCACCACCCAGTCTACCACCCCAAGTCTGGGAACATTCTAGAAAAGCTTCTCTAGAGCAGTGAATAACCCTAAGACCCCCCTCACACACACACAATAGAATATTTGCAAACCCTGCAGCAATAATCGTTGCTTTGTTGACCTTAGAGTCTGATCTATTATTTCTGAAAGAAACACAAAGGATCTCTTATTTTTCAGAAAAGAACACTGTATAAAAAGAAAAATTTGCTGATGTTTATTTGAAAATACATCTGTAGGTAGGCTGATGGGGCCTTGAACTGCTACAGTAATGTGGAGAATTTCTTCCAGTTACTGTCCCACAGGGAGAGCTACTGATGACCTTGAAAAATGTTACCTAACCACATAATAATTTTTTTAAAAGAAGTCCATAAAAGTTATTGGAATAACTTCCATAGTCCTCCTTCTTGGTAAAAGAAAACTACCACTGTAATTACCTGCCATCTAGATCTTTCTGGAACACTTCAGCAGATTTTCAGGGAATAAAACTTGCTTACCCTAAATTATGTTTTTAAGTTTGCAGAAAAGACAGGTATCTGGATTATTTATATTGTTATAACATTTCGAGCAAAGCTTGTGTTCAGATACAGCATCCGCCTATAACGTTACTACCAACAACACCAAACATGTGAATATGGGTAACTGTTGTCACAAAGCAACTGAGGTTTCCAGCAAGATGTTCAGGGAGGTGTGACCCTCACAGACTTGTCTTCACGTGGCACATTGCATCAATCAAAAGGTTGAAGTTAGAGTTTCATAGAGATGGCTTCACCACAGTTTTATAATTGATGTAGCCCCCAATTTAATTCTCCAATTTCCAAAAGAAAATAAACATGTTAGTTAAAAATTTTAAATGCTGGCTGTGTTACCAAGTCCAAACTTGTACTGCTTGCTGCACAACGGGCCAATAAATTGAGAGATGAGGTGCTGGGACAAGGGATTACAACTTTATTCAGAAAGCTGGCAGACAGAGAAGATGGGAAACTAATGTCCTGGAGAATCATCTTCTCCAAGTCAGAATTCAGGCTCCTTTTATACTAAAAGGGGAAGGGGTGTGGTTGTTGTTGCAAACTTCTTGGTGTCAGAATCCTTTGTTCTTCCAGCTGCCCATGTAGGTCAGGTCATGGTGTCCCTGCAAACCTCCAACAAGACAATTTTTATTTTCTATTCTGCAACTTTTTATCCCTATGTGAATGGAAAAGTGTTAATATCTTTAAAGATCAGAGCCTTGAGAATAGGCTCTCCTGTGTATTTCAGGCTATAAGCAATATTTTTTTACAAAATGTGCAGAACCAGCATGACTGAGCCCAGGAAACAGAGCCCAGGGTTAGAGCTAAAGGAACAGATCCAATATGGAGTCAGATGTGTTCTCCCCTGTTACAGCAGCACAACATACTGCAGAATGAAAAGCGGCCATTGCATGTGTCCCACCTTCCTCTCATCATCACTCAAGTATTTGAAAACATTAAATACGATAAACAGGCTAAATCATTACCTACTACAGAAGGAGAAATACTTAAGAAAACAACTGAAGGATAATTAAAGGTGAAAAAAAGTTTTTGACCCTTTGGTTCAGATTCTTGCTTTGCTTTAGCCATGGAGCTCACGCTCCCCTGTGTTCTGGGAGTTTGGTCCACCTGCAGCCGTACAGACCCTCCACCTGTGGCTGCCAGAATGATGGGACTTGGGTCATGATTCTGCTATGTACACAAACCATTTTCTTAAAAATCAAAAAGCACACCTTATGCCTAAAGGACCTTAAAGTACCCCTCCCTATGTGGTTTGGTACAGCCATTATGGGAAACAGTATAGAGATTCCTCAAAAGACTGAAAATAGACTCACCGTACGATCCAGCAACCCCACTCCTGGGCATATATCCAGAAGGAACTCTAATTTGAAAAGACACGTGCACCCAAATGTTCACAGCAGTGCTATTTACAATAGCCAAGACATGGAAGCACCTAAATGTCCATCAACAGATGACTGGATAAAGAAGCTGTGATATGTTTATACAATGAAATACCACTCAGCCATAAAAAAGAATAAAATAATGCCATTTACAGCAACATGGATGGACCTGGGGACTGTCATTCTAAGTGAAGTAAGTCAGAAAGAGAAAGAAAAATGCCCTGTGATATCACTCATATGTGGAATCTTAAAAAAAGAAAAAAAGACACAAATGAACTTATTTACAAAACAGACTCACAGACTTAGAAAATAAATTTATGGTTATCAAAAGGGAAAGGAAAAGGGATAAATTAGGAGTTTGGGATTAGCAGATATGAACTACTATATATAAAACAGATAAACAACAAGGACCAACTATAGCATAGGGAATTACACTCAATAACTTATAATAACCTATAATGAAAAAGAATGTGTGTGTGTGTGTGTGTATGTATACATATTATATATATATATATAAAACTGAATCACTATGCTATACATCAAAGACTAAAACAACATTGTAAATTAACTATACTTCAGTTAAAAAAAAAAGAATTCTGTCCCCAGCTCCTTCCCATGCTCAGGACCCCCTGCCCTCCCTCTGTTCTCTCCCCAACAACTCCTATCGCAATGCACATACTATGTAATTTACTTGCTTGTCAGAGTTACTGTGCTTTCTCTGTGCCTCCCAATCAGAAGGAAAAGAAGTCACTGCAGGCAAGGAGTTTCGTCTATTTTACACATGAATGTATCCTGACTGTGGACCAGTGTGGGGCTTACAGGAGGGGCTCAAGGCAGGACGTGTTGAATATATGTTTGAATTAGAAGCAGAAAAGGATGAGGTGTAGGGGTAAGAGTCTGCTATTTCTTATAAGGACCCTTATAGAACCCTTTGACTTGCAATGCGTGTGGATGAAGTTAAAAAAAAAAAAAAAGACAGTTTCGTAGAAGGAAGTATAAAATAGTGTCAGACCTGGTAGAAAACAGAGAACATGGGAGTGGGAGTTGTGAGAGGAAAAAGGAGGGCAGAAGAAGGGCTGAAAGGAGGAGTCAGGAAGGGTCTGAGAAAGGTGGCGAGGACATGGCTGGAGCAGCCGGAAGGTCATGGTCAGAGGGAGGTTTGATGAAGGCTTCCCTGGAGACAGAGCAGAGGCTACAGCGTGGCTGCTGGCCTTTACGGGCACTGGATTTTGGTCACTCCCACCCACTTGGCCAAGTATTCTTGGTAGGAAAAATCTTGTAAAAATCACAATTGAGGAACGTATTTTCTCCTTTAGAATAACACTTGTAAATACAGGGGCTTATTATCTCACTCTTCTTTACTAGTGCTCTTTTAAATTCTCTGTAATAGGAAAAGATTCAGCCCATGAAAATTACCCCAAGGTCATTTTTATTTTTGACTCTATTTATTGAATCACAGTGAAATTGGAGGGTGGAGGGTATAGCTCAGTGGTAGAGCACATGCTTAGGATGCATGAGGTCCTGGGTTCAATCCCCAGTACCTCCAGTTAAAAAAAATTAAGTGCAATTAAGTTAAATTAAATTAAAAATCTATCCTCAATAAATGATATCTCCAATGAGTAGAATACAAATTCAGGAAAGCTAATACAGCAAAGATAGCTGATTGCCTGCCAGATCTGCCAGAAATTCCTTTTCCTTTACCTTCTTAAACAAAGCCTAGATTTTTAATTGGTCATAGTGTTAACCACTTAAATGGTTACATGTCCCAGCCTCTCTTGCAGCTACGTGTGGCCGTGTGATGTGAGTAGGAGTACTGTATTACATGGGGCTTCTAGAAAGTTTCATTAGAAGAAAGGGTTGCCCTTCCTTGCTCCTTCTTGCTGGCTGTCATGCAAATATGAAGGCTGTCCCTGGCTGCACCATGGGCTGTGAGACCAAACACTAAGCATAAAGAAACAGCAGGAGAGAAGGTGATTGGGTCCCTGACAAATCTTGAGCCCCCATAAGAGTTCTTGTTGCCACTGGACTTCTTTTACTTGTAAGAAATAGACATGCCCAGATATTTAAGCATTATTCGGATGGGCTTTGAGTATAGACATTTAGATCTAGTCCTAATGAGCTTACAATTATGATCTGAGAAGAAATGACAGCACAGGTAAAATCCAGGTGAGGCTTGAAGCTAAGGAGAGATGATGGAAATTGATAGTTTAACAGAATAATGTTCTAAAAGAACATTACATAAAATAGATTCAAAGAAGGAATCCATTCTCTAAAACTAATCAGCTTTGGAGTATTACATTTAATATAGGTAGAGCAAGTAACTTTTTGTGTTACATGTCCTATTTCATTTGTTTTCCAAAACGTTTAAGATCTGAATTTCTCCTAACATTTTCTTTTTCATAGCATAGAGTCAAGATAGCTTTTAGGATTAACGAGAAAATTCAGAATTTAGATTTCACAAGAAGAGAGGCAAGAAGATGGTAACAGAGCACCAAGCCCTCCAGATGGATACAAGGCTCAGGGAACAGATGAATAATGCAGAGAAATGCTGAACTTAGAGCCTCCAGGTGGATTCACTGATGGATAATGGGGATGTGCTGGGGTGAGACGGGCAAACATCCTAGGAATTCCAAGAACTATACATCAGTGACCTTAACCTCCAGCTCCAGTGGAATTCTAGAATAGGTTATTCAATGAATGGTTTATGAGCATCTTAGAAAAAAAAAGAGGGAGTGGATTTGATAATCCCCAAGCATCAATGAGGATGCTGCACATTCCTCCTCTCACCTGCCTGTTTTGCTCTTCCCTCTGTGTTGTTGTTACCAGAATCCCCTTCTGTCTCCCTTTGCTGCCTCTCCATTCTCCTCCTTGTTACAGAATCCAAATTCTTTCTACTTTTCACATGGTATGCCAATAAATCAGGAGACAAGATGCTGGGGCAAGGAATAACAACTTTATTGGAAAGCTAGCAGATAGAGATGATGGGGGACTAGTGTCCTAAGGAAGCATGTTTTCCAAGCCAGAATTCAGGCTCCTTTTATACAAAAAAAGGGGAAGGGGTGTGGTTGGTTGTTGCAAACTTCTTGGTGTTGGAATCCTTCGTTCCTGCAGCTGTCCATGTAGATCAGGTCATGGTGTCCCTGTAAACCCTCAATGAGACAAATGTTATTCTCTGTTCTGCAACTTTTTATCTCTATATGACTGGAGAAGTGTTATACTCTTAAAGGTCAGGGCTGGGAGAATGGGCTACCTTGTCTGTTTCAGGCTCTAGGCAACATACTTTCACAAAAGGTGCAGAACCAGCATGGCTGAGCCCAGGACACAGAGCCCAGGGTGAGAGCCAAAGGAGCAGGTCTCATAGGGAGTCAGACGTGTTCTTCCCTAGTACACCCTCAGGTTGTCTCATTCCTGGCTCTACTACGACTATTCAAGGGCAGCCAAGAAGATGGTGAAACTCCACAAGGGGCACAAGGTAGGGAAATGTTTTAATACAATTATGCAGGAAGCGTTGTAACATGTAAATATCAGGCCAGTGGGGGTAACTATTTTCAACTTGAACACAGTTGGGAAGTTAGTCCGCCTATGGAAAGAAGAGGGAACAGTTTCCTGATTACCTATTCAGTATTCCTTAGCTCTCCTGTCTTTCTTCCTCCCTTTGGAAATGAACCCCAAGCTCACAAGGGCAAAGTAAAGAGGAAATGGTCAAGCTGGAGGGGTGGGGAGAGCAGACCCGTCCTGGGGGAAAGGAAGCAATTCCAGGAGGAAGTAGCAACTGAAAGCATGTATGTAACGTACGGCATGTAACATAAAGAACCTCTGAGCACAGTAACAGCTCTGTTCTAAAACTGAAATCTGAGCAACTACAAATGAATGTGTGGGCAGGAAGCACTTTCTGGTATGGGACAAAAACAGCATGGAATATAGAACGAGACCAGCAGAACCTGAAGGAAAAGGGATAATTATCCTCGCTCCATCCAGCTGAAGATTTTCACCAGTCTCACAATGAAAAAGATTTCGACTTGGATGTGGTTGAGTGCCACTGTTTCTTATTTACAGATTTCCCATTATTGGGTTGAATTTAACCTTATTTAGTCCTAATTTCCTAGTGTGGGGTCTGCTATTTTCAGCTGAGTCTTCTATTATCTTCTTACAATTCTAAAGAAAGACCCCCAATCGGTATTATTCTAGGTGGAAACATCTGAATGAATTAGACCTCCCCATGCTAACTGGGGTTAAGATTCTGCTGCCAAGAGTGTAATAGGGAAGAACAAATCTGACTCCATATTGGATCTGTTCCTTTGGCTTTGTGCTCTGTTTCTGGGGCTCGGTCATGCTGGTTCTGCACCTTTTGTTAAAAAATGCTGCCTAGAGCCTGACATATACAGGACAGCCCATTCTCAAGGCTCTGACCTTTGAGGCTATTAACACTTTTCCATTCACACAGAGATAGAAAGTCACAGAATAGAGAATAACACTTGTTTTGTTGGAGGTTTACCGGGACATCATGGCCTCACCTACATGGACAGCTGCAGGAACAAAGGATTCCAACATCAAGGAGTTTGCAACAACCAACCACACCCTCTCCCCTTTTTAGTATAAAAGGAGCCTGAATTCTGGCTTGGGGAAGATGGTTCTTCAGGGCTGTATTCCTCCATCTCCTCTGTCTGCTGGCTTTCCAAATAAAGGTGTAATCCCTTGCCGCAACACTTTGTCTGCCAATTTATTGCCCTACCATGCGGCAAGCTGAACCGGTTTGGACTCAGCAACAGGAGTGAGCAAGCCAGGTAAAGAGTACAGCTTCTAGAATGTTGCCTTCATCAGGCTCCTCCAGGTCCCTGCTGGTCAAGATGGGGTCCACTGAGACGCCACGCCATTCCCATTCCAGACTCCTGACTGCCATCCTGTTGTCTGCCTAGTACACTTTGCTGTTGCAGACACACAAGGGAACAGGACTGAACACCTTGTCTTTCCCAGCACTGTCCGCTGCCTTAGTCAGTGGTACGGTCCTCTGCATCCATCCCAGCTAATCAAGCCAGATGCCTGGAGCAAGCCAGCATCCCTCTCTGCCCACCTCCCTCCCCACACCCCATTTCTATCAGCCTCCAAGCCCTATCGATACCACCTTCAGATTTCTCTCCTATCAGTCAGTTCCATTATCTCCTCTCCCTCTGCCGCTGCCCTGGTTCAGTCTTCTATCCATTCTTGTCTGTATTTATCTTTCTAAAACAAAAAATCTAATTATTTCACAGCAATACTTTAGAAAACTTTCCACAGTTCCATTCTGCCTACTGGATGAAGGCCAGCTCTTTAACAAGACTCTTAAAGCCCTTAAGAATTGAGTTATCTCCCAGCCTCTCTCACTCCCTCCGTCTCTCCCTCCCTCCGTTCACAGAGAGAAACACACACACACACACACACACACACACACACACACACACTCACACAAGCCTCCCTATACTAGAATCACCAAAGGCTAAGTTTTCCAAATATAAATAACAAACATTTGCACCACCCCCTCCCCACTCAGAGCCCCAGGCTTTCCCTGTGGGTGTGGAGTTACTGAGCTACTGTCTACAAACACTAGCAATAACGCTACTGGTTCCCAGGCCCAGCTCTAGTATCACCACCACCGAGAAGCCTTCCCTGATTCCTGAAGGCTATATTAATATTTTCCTCCTTTTTATTTCGACAATACTTTGATGGCAATCCTAACTTGGTTCTTTTCTGAATGCCTGCGGTGGACCAAGACTGTTTAGAGCCTCCAGGATTCAGACCTGGAAGGAATAACGAAGGTCTGAGGCCAAGCTGCTGGGTGGGGGTGTTGGTGCTTGGACAGGACACTCCAGGAGTGTCACTCAGAGGGCGAGGAGGAGTGAGGGGTTGAGGTGGAGGAGAAAGAGAGAAAGAAGTTCCAGTGGTTTGGTTCTTTGGTTTCTGTTCCACTGCATTCCATATTTTATCAATGGCCTTGACAAAGACAGAGAGGACACAGCAAACAATTCAGCAGCTGATAGAAAACAGGGGACGTGCCGAAGACAGCACAACACAGACTAGGAATAAAATATATATTAGTAGGTTTGATTTCCAGGCTAACACAGTGGAATATACAGGGATAATTTGAAGGTATACACTTCATATTCAAAACATTGCACAAGGACAGGTGCTATGGGAGGGGTGGGTGCTGATTTAATAGCAATTTATGTAAATTGGATTTAGATTGAACAACTAATATTTGCTGACCATAGATTTGTTCCCAGTACAGTGCAAAATATATATATGCAGCATCACAGTCATACTGTCATCATCCTCATTTTACAGATGAGGAAACTGAGGCACAGAGTGTTTAGTGTGAGATCGAACAGGTAGAAATGATTGACCCAAGGTTTGAAACCAAGCCTCCTGACTCTGGGGTGTCACAGACAAACACTAGGCAAGGCTGTCTAGCATTAGTAATGCTAAGCTAGTTGCAGAATATGACCAAATTAACTAGCAAATGTAACATTGGGTTGTATTAATAGAAGTATATTGTCCAGATCAAAGGAGGTAATTGTCAGCTGTAGCTGATTCCTCAGAAACCAGCTCAAATGTGGATGTTGAGTTTAATTTTGGAACTACATTTTAGAAAGGACTTGGACAAACCAGAAAGCACTCAGAGGAAGACAAGAACATACATGTCCTGAATGGGAGTTCAAAATTTGCAGATACTGACAGGCACATATAGACTAGATAAACAAGATTGTACTGCATAGCACAGGGAAATATATACAAGATCTTGTGGTAGCTCACAGTGGAAAAAAAACCGTGACAATGAATATATATATGTTCATGAATAACTGAAAAATTGTGCTCTACACTGGAATTTGACGCCACATTGTAAAATGACTATAACTCAATAAAAAATGTTTAAAAAATTAGATCACAAAATATTAGCTTAGGGGGCAGGGTATAGCTCAGTGGTAGAGTGCACACTTAGGATGCATGAGGTCCTGGGTTCAATCCCCAGTACCTCCATTAAAAACAAGTCAGTAAATAAGGAAAGTTTTACCTATCCCCCCAAATTTAAATAAAAATAAATACACTTTAAAAATGAAACAAGTGAATATGCAATTTTAAAAAATTAGCTCATGTCTTCATTTTAATGTTTTGCACAAACTTAATTATCCCTCTGTCTGCTAGATATCTGACACAAAGCTGAATTCATATTAATTATGTTTTAAAAAATAAACTTCTGATATCATCTTAAAAAAAAAAAAAAGAACATACATGTCCTGGTACTTGGGTGTTTGACTGAAAGTGTGAAGCTCTGAAGATAGTTAGCCTGGACAAAATAAAACTCATAAGAAATATATGCGCTCTCTTCAGCTGTTTCAAAAGAACCAACCACGTAGGAAAGGATGATGTTTATTTTGCATTGCTATTGTCTGCAAAATTAGGACCAAAGATTAAAATGAAGATGCATTTTTCACTTGATGTAATGAAAACAATTATAGTTTTTTTTCAAATTATTTTCCATTATAGGCTATTATTTAATATAGTTCCCTGTGCTATACTGTAGGAACCTTCTTGTTTATCTATTTTATATACAGTAGTGGAAGCTGCAAATTCCAATGTCTCAATTTATCCCTCCACACCCCCTGTCCCCCCTGGTAACCATATGTTTGTTTTCTATGTCTGTGAGTCTGTTTCCGTTTTGTAAATAAGTTCATTTGTGTGATTTTTTTTTTTTAGATTCCACATATAAGTGACATCATGTGATATTTGTCTTTCTCTGACTTAACTTCACTTAGTATGATAATCTCTAGGTCCATCCACGTTGCTGCAAATGGCATTATTTCATTCCTTTTTATGACTGAATTAATTCTACACTTTTGATTTTAAATTTCTTTATATCAACAAGTGAAAGCAGAAATGTGAGTTCAGACAAACTGAAGAAGTCAGGCCTCGATGTTGTGGACCCAGGCATAGAGGGGCAGTGTAATCAAAGACACAAATTGCCCTCTGGAGTTTCCTGTCCTGTGCACCTGGAGTGGAGAGTAACGGGTAATTGTTAATTACCTTCTATGCACTCCCAGAGCTGGACGGTGGCAACTGGTTGGACAGCTGCAATTGTTAGCACACCAACAAGTGTATATTGAACACGTATTATGGGCATCACATGGTGTGTACTATGATGGCTATGAAAGTCTAGACTCAAGGGTCTTCCACATAGATGGGTTGAACACATAACAGAATTAAAGAATCCTGACAGACAAATCCATGTATTCCACTCATAGGCAGCATATGTTAAGTTCCAGGAATAAAAAGGAGACCATCCCTCTATTTTTTTTAAAACATGGGGACAATTATATATTTAAACATAAGGCTAAAAAATTCCATTACAAACAGAAACATTAAAATCCGTTTGTACTGCAAAATTCCACAACGGTCTGGTGTAAAACATATCAAAAAATACACAAAGAATATAATCAAAGTGATCAATGCTAATGATAGAATATATAGGCAAATCACAGGGCTGGAAATATTTCAAAATCAATTGATAAGTGCTTATCAGCTTACCTTGTAGGACCAGAGTTAAAGGATATTTGGAGGAGGTGTCACATGAAGTGGGGTGAGCACTACAGCAGAGAAATGAACTGTGAGAGCACAGGAGAGGACTTGGCTCAGGAGAATGAGAAAGTCCTCACAGAGATGCTATCACTGAAATCTTAAAGAAGGGGGATTTCAAGGGGACTGAATGAAGGGGGCAAAGAAACAGGATCATGAGGCAGGGGCCCTGTGGTCGCTGGGCACAGTGGTTTCTATGGGGCTGAAGTCAGGAGGTGTGTCAGGCAAGCCCTGTAGCAGGGCTGTGATGGGGCGAGTTCAGTGTCGCCCCTTCCTCTCTGGGAGTACAAGACATGGAGCCATGATGCAAGTGGTGGTTCTCAAGGAGGCCTCATGAAAGAGGGGAACTGAGCTGGACCTTTCAGAATGAATGAATTTGGTGGGTTGATAAGAAGGAGGTAGCCCTTCTGTGAAGAAAGTGATAAGAACAAGAGCACAGAAGGGAAGGGGGTGGCTTGTGTTCAGAGTGTTACTGAGTCCTAACTCGTTTTGCTCACTGCACAACAGACTGACCAAATAAATCAGGAGATGAGTTCTTGGGGCAAGGAATAACAACTTTATTCGGAAACCCAGCAGAACAAGAAGATGGGGGACTAATGTCCTAGAGAACCAACTCCCCCAAGCCAGAATTCAGGCTCCTTTTATACTACAAAGGGGGAGGGGTGTGGTTGCTTGTTGCAAACTTCTTGGTGTCAGAATCCTTCGTTCCTGCAGTTGTCCATATAGGTCAGGTCATGGTGTCCCTATAAACCTCCAACAAACAAATGTTATTCTCTGTTCTGTAACTTTCCATCTTTATTTGAATGGGAACGTGTTATACCCTTAAAGGTCAGAGCCTTGAAAACGGGCTCTCCTGACTATTTCAGGCTCTAGGCAACATTCTTTTACAAAAAGTGCAGAACCAGCATGGCTGAGCCCAGGACACAGAGCCCAGGGTGAGAGCCAAAAGAACAGATCTAATATGGAGTCAGGTTTGTTCTTCCGTGTTACAAGAAGAGTGAGGTCAGAAAGCCACCTGGACTGGAGAAGAAACCAAGAAGTGCACAGAAGTGGGAGCCTGAGTTGTGTGTTTAGGGAGCTGGTTACAGGGAACCAGCCTCATTGCCAAGAACAAACATTGCAACTAACCAACATCAATCCTCCAAAAATAGCTAAGATGATACACAATACTTTTGCTTTTTTTTTCCTTTCTTCCTTTTGGAAAAGAAAGTATATATTTTTTTCTCAGGAGAGAAAGAGAAAATGCAGTTGCCCAATGCCTACCAATCACTGTGTGAAGACACACATCGAGTATTACTTAATTCCCAAAGCAGTCTTATTTAATTAAGTAAGATAACACTCGACGTGTTAGTAATGTATTATTAACATCCTCTATTAATGATGTGGAATCTGAGGAAACTCAGAGGTTAACCAAGCAGCCACCAGACAAGGCTCTAGCCCAAATCTGTCTGGCTTCAAAATCTGTGTTTTCTGGGAAGATTGAGGTGAAGGCCACAACTCACAGAGGAGGTGGTAGAACTCAGCCTCCATGATTCAGTGAAGTGGAGGTCAGAGAGCCTTAGACAACTGCTCGTTGGAAGTTCAGCCTCTTAATATTAAACACAGAAATGAAACAAACCATGTACAAACGTAACATCTTCTTTCATCCCCTGATGGTGTTATTAGGATGAACGGCATGGCTCAGCCACATGGGCAGGGAGGAGAGAAAGGATGAGGCGGGACTCCTTTGAGTCCAGCTCTGAACTTAACAACCTTCCTGGCTTGACCCGCTCAGGGCTACTATGTGACAGCACCCGCGGCAAGAGGGTTTGCTTAGTTAGGGTGAGGATACCTGGAGATACCCAATCTGGGATGGCTGAGGCAACAAAATCAAATGAAACAGATCATTTGGAGAGGAATCAAGGAGGCAATGTTGATAAACAGCAAGGTCCTCCTGCAGAGCACAGGGAACTATATCCAATACCTTGTAATAGCCTATAATGAAAAAAAGAATAGGAAAAGGAATATACATATATATATAACTGAATCACTATGCTGTACACCAGAAATTAATACAGCATTGTAAACTGATTATACTTCAAATAAAACAACAACCACCAAAAAAAAAAAAAAAAAAAAAAGCAGAGGAAGCAAGGAGGCTGAATGCAATCCATTCCTCAAAGGTGACCTCCTTGGGCGGCACCATTAACATGTGAATTCTTCAACAGCTCACTCTTTGTCCTCATCTGTTCCATAGATTGGCTCCCAGGTCCACTTTAGGGGCCCCTGCATTTTAACTTTCCTTTCAGAAAACCTTGCCTTGCTGTCATAAAAACCCCAAACTAATCGCATTTGAACCATCTCATTTTAGACCAGGGTTTGGAAAGCATCAAAAAATCAGTCTATTCTCATAAACCATCAAATTTCCAGCAACTAAATCAGTCATGGCTTCTCCCTACTAAATACGTGAGCTCTATTTCCATAGGAACAGTCAGACGGGAGACACCATCCAAGGCGGGTGCACAGTTTCCTCCCAGTTAGAATATTGACTCTGCAGACCTTGGCATAATCACTCTTTGCATAAGAGATGATCAAGGCTACAGCACCTCTTCATTTCTAAGATGCTTCATTATTTTACCAGGGGATGAAATACACTTAATAGAAGATAATTATATTATTGGCTTTGGAGCTCCAAAGAAAAAAAGAGATCAGTATTACATTTGTTCCTTCCTAATCCCCTAACTCTTCTCAAGACTTTTTGAAAGATAATTGCCTGTAATTCAGAAAGTTCATGAATTAATTTACTTAAAACCCTAGAAACACACATAAGACTCAAGGAAGACCTAGAGACACTCTGTGATCTTTTCCCTAACAGGATTACTGCAGACAAGAAGATTTTAAAGATGCTGTGCTGAAATGATACGGAAAAAAAATGTTTTCAGTCTGCACATGTCTGCACAAGGCAGAAACGAAACAACGTATTTCATAGTGTTGGTGCTAAGCAGTCTGCATTTTAGCATTTTTCATCATAAAGTAATACATGTCAGGGAAGCTTTTTCAAAAGGCTAAAACGTTTATAGTAAACAGCAAAATAGCCCTCCCTACTCACCTCCCAGTGTCCCCTAAACATTTCTCCAAGAGTAACTGCTGTAAAGGTTTGTATCACATATAAACATGTATGTATTCTGTGTTGTTCTTTATATTGTGGTCCTCAAATTTTGCCTTAACAATATATTTTGAATATATTTCCTGCAAAAATATACATCTTTAGTATGTGCATATATGTGTATATATATATATATATATGTTTTTGTATAACGGATCCTTGGTACTCAATTTTGTGGCTATACAATAACTTATGTCACCAGTACCCCATTAATGGACAATGAAGTTACCAGGTTTTTGCTCTTATACTTAACACTTTATTGAGAGTCCTTGAACCTACATATTTTCACATATCAGGAGCACATCCTTAGATAAATTCCTACTAGGTCAGAAGGTATATGTATTTTTAAAATATTCTAGCTGGGCATGTGTTTTACATCCATGAGGATAAAAATATTAATTCCTAGATGAAATGTATAGCCAAACATGAATTTAATTTTACTTGAAATGTGACAGGAGTTATAATTCATGATTTACCTCCAAAAAGGGGATTCTTAAAATGAATTCTTTCTTTTTCCCTAAAACCAAAGAGGTTTCAATTCCTTGCTTGAACATCTTACAAAAGGACTGCCATAAATTCACTCAGTAAACCCTGAATTTATTTCAAAGCTATACATTTTGAATGGTCCTTCATGTTTACATATTTCAGAAATTGCAGAAAATAAATGTTCTCTGTGAAAAAGTATAGAAAAGGAACATTTTATAAGAGTTAATTATTTGGATCATAACAAAAAACAAAATCTCATTGCCAGTGGGTAAAAAATTTGTGCTGCGAAATGGGACTGCTGGTACCCCTGGATAACTGGGGCACAACACCTAGTAAGTATGATTGCATATAAAACAGTGCTCAGAAACATGTAGCTCCACATGTTCAGATATTCAAAAGTCATTTTCATGGTTGCTATAGTCTAAGATAAATTTTCTTGGACATGTCCAGTCATGCATGCATCAGACAAGCCTCTCAGCCAAAATAAATAGCACTTTAGTATAAGACAGAAAGCCAAAGTCCGCAGTAGGTCCCTTTTCTATCTTCTTCTTTTTCAAATTCCATTTTTTTTACTTCCTCCATTCTATTCTCTCACACTCTTTCTCAATTAATACAGGGATTTGTCTATGAAAAGTCTCCGACTATCTTATATACAGTATATTTTGTATACGTATGATGTAAGTATATTTCTCTCTTTAAATGTTAATATTTAATCACCTCTTTCCTCCTTTGGGGGCTCTGGTCTCACTGTCAGAATTGCTAAATAGGAAGGTACAGGCAGCCTCTGATGGCTCCCTTGTCAATCTCAGTGGGCAGGAGCCGTCGCTGGAGCTTGCAGGATCAGTTGCTAGGCAACCTGTTCATCTGCTGAGCCAGATATTTCAATTCGGCAGCAGTAAACGTCTGTTAATGCTACCGCCTTTCAGAACTACCTTCGTTACATAACATCTACCGTTTTAATAAAGGAGATCAAAATGTTGAGGGTTGTGAAGGCAGCAAGGAAAACCAGGGCAGCTGTAGCTCAAAGATAATGTCAAATTAAGACTTTCTGCATATAAAAATTATAACAGGATAACAAATTTAACGTTCAGTCCTTCCTGGCAGAGCACTAAAGAAGCATCATGCTGGGACCATTTTACTTGATGATATCAAATCACTTCTTGTTATCATTCTAGAAGAGTTTCTAACTGCCACTACAATGCAGGTAAAACAGCAATGACTTAGAGAAATAAGAAGAATATTAATGTTCTGTAAATGAGGTGACTGTATCTAGCCAAGTATTTGTCCAAAGGACAATTCTTGAGAACAGACTTTACGGAACTACATTCAAGTCTGCAAAGCAGCTGCTACCAAGCATTTCAGGTTGCCAGTCCTGCAAGAAAGTTTTCCTAGATAAATGTCTGAGAGTCTCAGACGCTCGATGGAAATGATTTCAAAATGTACACTTTATCTTTGAGTTTATTTTAGAAGAAACAAACAGTTATTGTAATAAGATGGCTCAAAGTAGTTTTATTTACTTTTCGCTCTGTGTCCAAGTTTTCCCTGTGTGTAAAATACAAGTGTAGTAATTAGAATACAGGTTTGGATACAGTTAACAACCACAACAAACTCGCAAGTAACAGTATCTTAAAGAAGACAGAAAGTCGTTTTTCTTTCACATAAGTGTTTGCTATGAAAGTCCTAGACTGAGATGGTATCTTCTGTTTTTGTCTTGCCATCTTCAACTTGCAACATCTTTCTCCAAGGCTAAGATGTATCTCACCGGTCAGGAGGCTGAAGGAGAGTGCCTTACACGCCTTCCCCTCAAGGCACACCTGGTAGCTGAGTTCATTACTTCTGCCTACATCCCACTGGAAAGAACCTGGTCACACCCAACCACGAGGGAAACTAGGGGGTGCGGTGCTGCTTGAGAAGACATGTGTCTGTCCAGCTATCATGCAGGGTGGCTCTTGTCAAGGAAAAGTGGAAGTGTGAATACTGGGGGACAACTAGCTATCTCTGCTAGAAGAAACAAAAGCAATCTTCATCTGCATTGTAGAGAAGAAGTAATAAAGTTGTCTTAAGGGGGAGAAGGATAGCTCAGTGGTAGAGCACATGCTTAGCATGCATGAGGTCCTGGGTTCAATCCCCAGTACCTCCATTAAATTTTTTTAAAAAAAGCTAAAAAAAAAGTTATCTTAAAGTGTAAAAATAAAATTTCCTTTATAAGTTATAACTATAACCAGGAATGGAATGAGACATAGAGACTAACTTAAAAAAATTGAGTTTACTCCTTTACCTCTCCTCTTTCAGAAGTGGTCCAGGACCTGAAGAGAATGAGTCTGATGATCAAAAAGCAATGTGAGGGCGACAGATAGGTTAATTCTCTTGATGATGGTGATGGCCTCACCTGTGAATACATACATCCAAACTTAACCAATTGTACACCTTAAATATGTGCAGTTTGTTGTATGCCAATTATCCTACAATCAAGTTTTATTTTTAAAAATAAAAGAGCATGAAATGTGAACAGGAATACATTCAAAAAAATGTTGTGGCTTTTCTTAGGGAAATAACTTGCAAAGAAGGTTAAACTCAAGGAATTCAAGGGGACGTTCTCATCAATAAATTTCTCTAGTGATGCAGAAAAACCAAAGATGTGACCTATTGCTAACACAACAGTACAGGATATGGAAGAAGCCAGGAGGAGGACTTTAGCTGGAAATGGATCACTGAGAACACTTGAGCAAAACTAGATTTATTCAGTAATTCAATATGTGTGTGTGTGTGTGTGTGTGTACGTGTGTGTGTGTGTGTTCGTGATCTCTCCCAAGTCACCAACATGAAAACCTACCACATTCAGATCAGCGTCAAGGTAATCATGATGAAGTGTAAGAGGAACAGTCCTTCTGGGGGAAAAAAACAAAAACGAAAACAGGAGAATGTGTTTTCTTTGGGCACAGGAGTCAGAATCTCCAGGCGGCAGACAATTGGCAAAAACAAGAGCGAAGCAAACGTGCTTTATTTTTCTATGAAGATAAACAGTAGAAGGAGGAGAAGCAGTAGACCCAAACCTGCCTGTTTATAGCAACTCCGGGCGAAAAGGTATGTCTGTAGAGGATGGAACACTTCTGGTCCCACTGCCTGTCCTCTGCCGTCTTCCTAGTCTCAGCCTTTCTTACTAATTCTCATCCTTAACGTGCTTTATATTCATTCATCCACTCAAACGATACCGAGCACCACTTTTCATGTGCCAAACACTTTGCTAAGTTCTGAGTATAAAACTGAATAAATAAATTCAACCTGAAGGAAGCTCACAAAATGGAAAAAGAGATAGGTAGACATAAAATCTCTTCAGCTCAGCCTATCCATTTATTTCTGAATCTTTGCTATGCCATTGTAAAAAATATATATATTTACTATATATTTTAAGCAAGCCCAGAAGAGATAAGTGGTGGAAAGTGGCAGAAGACTGTTTTCTGTCCCAGAACCAGAACTCCTCTTGTCTTCACATCCTTGGGAGTTATTTTTTCTCTCTGTACTTTAGAATATCAAATTGGGGTGGACTTGGCCTCTATGTATCTTTGGCATCTTCTCGTTCCATGATATGGGAATATAAATAGACGAAGACAGATTGGAGAGTAGTGAGGCATGCATACATTTCAAAAGTAAAATAAAATAAAAGCTAAAACCTTTATATTAGAGCGAGGAGAACAGTGAGATTTTTATGTTAAGGACCGATCCTTAGCAAAACAAGGGTTTTATTTTACATTTCATGTTATTCTTTTCCTTGTTGCTTTATCCTTCATCTTATATTAATAAACAGACCTGAAATATGATTTACTATATTAGATGACTTGTCCAAACAGCACCACATCTTTTCAAACATAAACCTACCATTTTTTTCAGAGGGGCTAAGAAATCTGTCCTTAGAAGGGGATGAGCTCACGGTTGACATTCTTTGCTTCTTAGTCGGGTGGCACGTTTTGGATCTGTTATACTTGGATGAAAGATGAACGTGTGGGCGTGTGAAATGTGGTCAAGGAAGCTGATCACAAGGAGAAAGTCGGAATGGCAACGGTGACAACACTCTAGGTGAAAAGAGTCTTACGTCATTCCAGCCCATCTAGAACAAGCCCGGATTTCATAACGTTAATTAGCTAAAGTAATTTATGTAGAAAGGGTGATTCAAAATTTTAATTTTGTATATCTCCTCACCCCTTTTTTCCCATGTCATCAGATTTTCCAGGTCATCAAAATTTTTCTCGACTCTTTATAAACCATCATCCAGTTGGTGCTTTGCAATGCCTCTACATCCTGTTAGTGGAATGTTTCATCTTCATTTTTAAAACTTCCATTGAATCATCAGTCCATATCTAAAATAGCTTGGCTTTGTGGAGCATTCACCATAGACTGGAGGAGATTCTCACACTCACGGCACTTTTCTGGTTAAGGAAGACAACTGAGTATGAATTAAAGAAGCAACTGTGGGGGCAGGTAGGGAATAGCTCAGTGGTAGAGCGCATGCTTAACATGCACAAGTCCTGGGTTCAATCCCCAGTCCCTCCATTAAAAATTTTTTTTAATTATTTTTTAAGTAGCTACTGGGCTTCTGTAAGCAAACAGGAAGCTCTACTGGTCACATGTGCCGCCTTCTGTCCTGCATAACCGAAGACACAACTTGTCTGCTCCCAACTTTCTCCAAATTCTCAATGCCACCATGAGAAATTTGAGTGCTCAAAGAGTAACACATTTTTCAGAGGCAAAACCAATTTTTCACCCCATCTATCAAAACCTATCTTCACTACTGGAATAAAATATTCAAGGAAGTTCAATATAAAGAAGAACTAATAACATGAGCTCCAATCAGCACTGATACTGCTGCCTAAAATTTTTCTAAACACTGGGGATGATTATTTCAATTTGAAATAAGAGCTAAATCCTTCTCCCCTTGATGCATGGTTGTTATTCCCCCTAAAAAACAGCTGTGGATTCAAAAAAGAAAAAAAATAATGCCAAAGTTGCTATTTTGCAAGTTCTGCAATCTTGAATATTGATTAATGTGGAGTCTTTCCCCACAAAGCTGCACGTTTTCAAGTGTTTTGGGACCTATGTGGAAGCGTTACCATGGGGGCACCGTGAGCAAACTGGAGGCAAAGAGTGTAGGGGACACCCCTGCAACCCTATCTCATGTTCCCTTGGGAGCTAATCTCAGCCATGATTATTAATAGTCCACTTTATTTGCATTTTGATAGGGGATTCTTGAATAAAGTCCTTCAATTCAAAAGAAATAAACTAAAACAATAGATTAGGGTTTATGGTTTAAGAATATTTGCTAGATACACCACAATGAAATCACAGAGATGCTTTCTTAATCTCTAAATATAGAAGAAAATATGTTAAGTGAAATTATATATGCCATAGGAAAAGAGTGTGGTCAAGTAATTCCCAAGCGTGTAAGGGGGGAGGGTAGAGCACATGCTTAGCATGCACGAGGTCCTGGGTTCAATCCCCGATACCTCTGTTGAAAAAAACAAATAAATAAACAAATAAACTTAATTACCTCCCCCCTGCCTAAATAAACCCCAAGGGTATTGGTCATGTTTTGGCAACTTCTGGGTTTCAGTGTTGCTAACACACTGCATGTTATCAACTCACATAAATTTCTAAAAATGTCATTTGCTATATTTAACAGATAATTACTGTGTCATGAGCCATATAAAGTATTGGGACTTTAACAGAGAACAAGGCAGATATGGTCTTCCAGGCCATTCTAGGTATTGTCTGAAGGCGATGGGAAGAAACATACATTTTTGGGGGGAAAATGTAGTCAGAAAGAGGCCTGAACAAGTGGGGCTAAAAGGAAATGTAAGTTAATTCATCAAGTGAGATTAAGCTGGTAATTACTGAATGGTCACTTCCAAATAAAGCAAGCTTCTCCCTAAATCTCCCCCACCCTGTCCTTGCCTCCAAACTTTCCAATACATGCGTATGACTTTTAAATAATATAATAGATGCTTCTTAAAGCACAAAGAATGTGTCTTCTTAAATAGCAATACTAGTGGGGTGCAATCCAGGTTAAATAATAAATAATAAGAACACATCCAGAGCTGTTAATCTACCACACTGACATTTGTCTAGCAATACAATGACATGTCTTATTGCGTGGGCTAGTAACAGGGTCACCTTTATGAAGCATTACATCTGATAGTATTAAGATTAGAAATTGAACGACCTTTGTAGGTTCTATCATCTTGCCCTACTCATATGAAGTGGCAGCTGAGGGAACTGTGCAATGTGCTCAACTACCCAGCAGAGGCGCTGTGGGGAGCTCTCACAATCCACTCATAACTTACAAGCCCCCAAAGACTCAAAATTCAAACCTGTACTTTAGCCTTTTTGGAAGTTGATAAAAAAGCAAGAAAGATTGGTCTCTTTTTTTTTTTGGAGAGAATAGCTCCTTCTTTGTAGAACTGAGGACGAGGCTGTCAAAATGCCAAGGATTCCCTGATGACAGTTTTGTCTAGCTCTACAAACAAGAGAAGTTCAAATGTGAGCTTCATATGTATCCCCAGAGTCAACTAGCTTTCTCTGAAGCTCAAGAGTCTTGCGAGGTGGCACAGGATGGCTGCCTAAAGACTCAGACCTTCCCAGCAGAGCAGCATCCTGCCAGCAGAGAGAGTGCAGAGGAATAAGGGATCTGGAGAAGGCTGCTGAGGGAGCCAGGCACAGGGGCTGGCTCTATGTCTGTTGTCATAGTGTAATTATTATTAGTGTCTCCTTTCGTGTCCCAAGGTTTCTTAGTTTGGAAAATGAGCTATATATTTCCCTTATAGATAGAAGAAAGAAGACTATCAACCTTACCCCATATAACCAGGTCTCACATATGTCAGCAAAACAAGAATTCAGGTGCAAGTGTGTACCCAGAGGATCTTGCTTCCACTGCAAACTTTGTGGAGTGACTTCCATTTGGTCAACGCAACCTTTTCATGCACATAGAGAGATGGTGATCACTGTCATAAGCATGGTTTGCAAACATGAAATCCAGCCTTATGATGGATTCTCAACAGACTGCTGTCCACTAGAGGATGTCAGCCCCTTGGGGTCAGGGACTTTGTGTGTTTTGTTTATCTCTGTATTGCTAGTACCTAGAATAGCCCATGGCTTAGGGCAGATGCTCAATAAAAACTTCCTGTATAAATAATTCAAGAAATCAATGCTGTCCTGCATGATTCTTCCATGGACCACGTTACGTGTGTACAGAATATCAACAGAAGCCACACGTCTTATACATGGTTATTGCTCTTTTGTTGTAACACCCCATTGACCATGTTAAACATTCATTACCATTTTGACTTCAAGATATCAACATCTTCTCTTCTGGTCCTCTTTTTCTTTCCCTCTGGTAAGTCTTTGTCTAGAAACCATGAGACTTCCAAAGAATAAACTAACTACAGCAACAACATCATTTTTCATCACAAAGAATCTCCCTAGAATGAAATATGAAGACCATGGCTTGGCCCTTCCCCTGTGTTGAGTCACTTGTTAAAACTAACACCAAGGGTCTTTTTCCCGATGGGGGAGAAATCTGGTAACAAAATAAAACATGTTAGTGATGCTCATTCATTTTTATTTACTGAGACTCAGTTTTATTATCCCTGCAAATTACAGAGCTGTAAACTTCAATACTAAGTATAAGTGTGCTGCTTTAGAAAAAATGGAAATTCAAATCAGAACATAATTTATTTAGCTAGATGCCGATGACTTATTTCCCTTTTTGAAAGTTTATATGCCATTTGCTCTCCCACAATGTTCATCCCATGCAAATCCTCTAAGGATGGTGCTTATCAACAAAACTCATTTTTCATTTAGAATATCTTTCCAGGAAAAAAAAATGTCTAGAGAATCTAGTACAGGTCTTATCTACACATAACAATAATATTTACCAAAACTACACATCATGGTCAAAATCAGTGGGGACTGTCTTTTCAGTACATCCTCCTCTACAATTCTCCAACCAGAAGTTTGGGTCGTCTTCTTTTCAATGGTCCTGCCTCTAAAGACTGAGATGCAGCCCCACAGAAGAACATGAATAATTACATCAGTTTGGAATGTCACTTTCCATGGGACAGAAAGCCAGCTAGAGCTTAGGAAAATAGGATAAACTCATGATTTTTCAGAATCTAGGGAACAACTGAACAAACTCCTGCAAGGGCAGGGATGTATGAAGCCTCAGGAACGCTTGGGACCAGCAACCCCAGTGGGTACCTCAGGACGTCGACTCTATTTCTAACCCCACTTTTCTGCTTATCAGCCTCATTCTTCCTTCTCTCTATCAAGGAGTTTTCTCTGTGTGGAGAGGAAATGTGACATCTTTGTCAGAGAAATGGGTTTCTGTGGCTGGTTCCAGGACATTCACACACACACATACCCTATGATTGGGTATTCATGAATCATCTCTAAGAATGCCAGGCTAGAATAAGACCAAAGCTATGACTGGGAAAGAAGCAGTGGCCACTCATATTACTTGAGAGACGGGACATTGTACGCTGCACGGTGACCTTGTTTTCGTCCACTTACTATGGTTTTAGAGTGATCTTTTCTGATGCCGATGTTCTCGGGGGTGGGTTATGTCCAATAAGAGAGCATCATGGCCTTGCTGTGGGAGCCAGACCAGCTTGTACTGAGCAAGGCCCAGCTGAGAGTCTTGGGACACCTGTGGCTACTCTTCGCTTCTCTCTCAAGGCTTTGATAACCAGGCAGTCAGTAGAGACGCTGAGCATCACTTGCGGTTGGGAAGCAGCCCAGACTGCAGAGGACAGAGTTTTGCATAACTAGTAAATAAATGGACATGTACAAACATAGGGGGGAAAACGACCTTGAAGGAAAGAATTGAGCTTGAAGGAAAAACTGAGAAGACGAATGGCATGGAAGTATCCACAGGCAGATGGACAGAAGCCAGTGAAATAGGATTTAATAAATGCACAAGGTGCCCAAGGGAGCGAGAGGGAATGAAACAAAGAATTCACTTCTTGTTCCGGGCTGCAAGTGAAGAAATATAATGAATAAAAAGCAGAAATTTTGAGATGAAAAACAAAATTTTAAAACAATGTATTTAGTGGATCTCAGTCTTGATGTGCGATCCTCTACAAAGAATAAAGAGGAGAAGGTGGGAATTGGGAGTGGAGGAGAATAGAAAAGCACCGTGAGTAGCATGTCCAGTCACCACTGACAGGTGAAGGAAGGGTTACTGGACGCATGTGGGGGTCCATGAGCAGGTCAGAGGAGTTGGTGGGTGGAACTGGCCATAGCCCAACTCTAAGCGGTGCTGGTGATGACATCATGGCTCCGTGCTGGATAATTTATCCACAGGCTTAAGATGAAAAGATAACATTGATATTCTAACATTCAAAATATTTTGACAGGGCAGATTCCTTTTATTGTCTCTTCTAAAATGATACCTAAACTATTACATTTGAGGAACAAGTTCTGTTCTTTTTCTGTCCTAGTGCTCCAAAAACCCTACTGGGTTGCTACTTCCCTGTTTTGTTCCCTAAGATTTTCATCTTTTTTTTTTTAACAAATTTAATGAGATTCAGAGAATTACAGAAATATTTAAATATATAAGTACTCAAATTCCAAAAGGATTTCATATTAATCCATCACATCAGCTTGTATGACTAAGTGTTATGCAGTGTCCTGAAATATGGGCTAGGAAAGAAGAAATAGATGAAGATTATAATAACATGACTTGACATGAATCCTCTTAATTGCCATTAAGTCAGACTTTTGATATCCTTTATCAAATTACCACTATGCTTAGGCTAACATGCCACAGGAGATGTTAAATAGAGCAGACTTTCTGTTTTGTTAGTGGCTAGGAATATATATCAGGGCTTAAATCAGATGTACATTAAGTTGATTTGTTTTTCTTTCTTTTCCACCTCTAAACTATGTTCTGTGGAAGATGTTGTACCATAAATAGCATTTTATCCAATCTAAAAATCCAGTGTTTATTATTGAGAATTCAGCCCTGTAGAGATTTTTAAACTTGCTTGTCTCCATAAATTCTGAGCTCTGAGATCTGTTTTGCTGCTAAAATCTCTAAATCTGGTAAGTGAACTCTCCTGGGTAGATATGGAGTTTTGAGGATTTAAACAGAATGTTTAGACTTTGAAAGATAAGGTTTAAGTTTCCTTAATAATCCAAAAGAGTTTGAGTTTAACTTTGGAAAACCTGGACATACCTAGTAGAAAAGCGTTAAGTTAGTCCTTGTAATTTTAACTGTAGCATCTTCTATTTGTACCTCATAGTAGGTGGAATCTTAAAAAAAAAAAGACACAAATGAACTTATTTACAAAACAGAAACAGACTCACAGACATAGAGAACAAACTTAGGGTTACCAGGGAGGAAAAGGGGTGGGAAGGGATAAATTGGGAGTTCAAGATTTGCAGATACTAAATACTATATATAAAATAGATAAACAGCAAGGACCTACTGTATAGCACAGGGAACTATATTCAATATCTTCTAGTAATCTGTAATGTAAAAGCATATGAAAAATGAATATATGTTTTTATATGTACGACTGAAACATTATGCTGTACACCAGAAATTGACACAACATTGTAAACTGACTATCATAATTTTTTTGGATTAAATAAGGTAATAATGACCAATTACTATGGTTTATGAAAAAACATTAAAAGTTAGTTATAATTTCAAATTGTCCTCATCAAAAATCTGAAAATTCCAAATGAAAATGCAGTGTGACTAATAGTTCCCAGAGTAGGCTGTAGGAACGTATCTGAAGATCATGGTGGGTGAGTTTTACTTTATTTTGTGTGGATCCCAGGCTTTAGACACTAACTCAAAGCATCAGGGTGTCTTTTCTCCTGACTTAGCTTCTAAATAAAAATAATTTTCCCACATGACCAGCATCTGATGGCAGTCCCATACATTTAAATCTGTTGTGACCTTTTATTGAAGTTTTCTTCCTTAAAAGTCTTACTTTAATTTTAGCTCTGTGTTATTTGAAGCTAGCCAGATTAAATTCACTGGAGTCTGGGAGGGGTGATTTTAATTAATGGTTCCAAGGCAAGGAACTCTGACTGTGTGGCAATTTCTGCGGGACTCACTTGGACCATTGTCTCTGTGCACAGCAGCCTGAGATGTAGGATTAATTGTCCTGCTTTGGGAGAAATGGTTTAAAAAATTGCTTTAGTTGAATAGGATATTGCTTTCAAAGGCACAGATGTATATAAAACACACACACACGCATAAATTGGGACTTGGGTAAGGAGAGACTTTATTTGAAAGGAGTATTGTAAGAGGAGAACAAGGGGCTATTGCCATAGGAAGGATGTCAGACTGTGAAATCTGCAATGAAGCACAGGGTGCCTGCTGTAAGCAAGTGGATGAATGTGAAGACGGGGCGGACACGGCAGTGACAGGACAGTAGATCAGAGACTGCATTACCCGAGGCCAGCCTGTTCTTAGGGGGGGCCGATTCAGGCTGAAGGTGGGGGACCACTTTCAATGCCTCCCAAAGTTCAGGGGGCCTGGGGGAAGAAGAGAAGCTTAACTGCTGTTCAATCAAATCAAATTTCCCAAACACAAAAGGGTGGGGAAATCTGAGAACTGTAACTGTTTTTCAGGATCCATGGTTTGGGTAAAGTTCAGTGCTGTCAGTGCACAGATGTAATAATTTAGGTTTGGTTTGTTTTTGGTTTTGTCTTTTTCTCTCTCTTGTATGTGAGACAAGAAAAAATTCACTAAAATTTCTTTTACTCTGTGGTAGGCAGAATTCTAGGCTGGCCCCTCAGATCCTAGCCTCTTTGTGCAAATACTCTGTATTACCCCCTCCCCTTGAGAACAGGCAGGACTGTGAATATGGTGGGCTCTCATTCCCAAGATTATGTTCCTTTATTTGGCAAAAAAGAGATTTTTTTGGTTGTAATTAAGGTCCATAATCAGTTGGTCTCTTCCCTCCATCAGAAAGAATGCAAGGGAGTTCCCATCAATCGTGTTTTAACATACAGCTCCCCACTGAGGATCCCTGCCATTTCCCTGCTCTGCGGCGGCCTGGGCAGCCCAGCGGGAACACTCCTCTAGTGCTGTGAGAAACTAAACTGCAACGAGGAGGCTGAAAACAGAATGAATGCCTGTCTCACCCAGAAGTGAAGGGTCCTACCGGAAATTGCCATTGGGCCCTTTGCATCACTGAACTTCAGTTTTAAAATGAGTGCAATGTGGTTTTTTGTTTTTTGTTTTTTTTTGTTTGTTTGTTTTGTTTTTATGTTCTAGAGCAAGGAGTTACCAAAAATTGAAACTCAGGGGAGCTAGATTAGCAGGCACAGCTGGTTGAGTATGGATCCTTCAACACCTTCTTTTCAGGCTGTGTGTGTCTAGGCAAATTCCAAACTTCTCTGTGCCTCCCGTTCCTCGTCTGCAGAGTAGGAACAACAATCCTGCACTCTCATGGGGTTATGAGAATAAATGAGATCATCTGTTTCTTTGTATAACATCTATGTTGCTTAACTAGCAGAATAACTGCAAGTTGTAACTATATGAAGAAGCATTTACAAGGAAGCAATAAAGGATTTTTCAGTTTTGTTTTTATGTTTTGTGTTGAGTTTTCTCCCTTGACTTGACTGTGCCTTAGTTTAACATTTCTGATGCTCTGCTATCATTTTCGCTGTTGGTGGTGCTATTATTGGTTACTTTGGGGTTTTCTTTTGTTTTACTTTTTGCTTTCATTTGTGTTTTTTTTTTAATTCCAGTAGAGGAGTAAAGGATTTTAGAGAGTTCGAGGTCTAAGTTTCATACCATTTCACTCATAAAATGCTAAGTTCTATTCAAGAAAAAAAGAAGGGTCCTGGGTGTTTAGAGGCAATAATGAGACAACAGAGGAACCCGTCACGTTGCTGAGGGGACTTACCGTCTGAGATTAAAAAACAGAAAAAGTCTTTAGAATAGAATGGATTTGAGTGGATTTGAATGCTTTGGCTGGTAGGACAGAGTTGACAGAATTGCTCTTACAACTGCAGTTTTGACTGACTTGGGAGCAAAAAGGTAAAAAACAATTTTGAAGAAATTTTTTTCCCATAAAGACAAGAAAAATGTCCACTCTTAATTCCCATTCGGTTTGCTAATAATGCTGCTCTCTTTACCTCAGGGGGCAGAAACCTGGGGAAGCCTTCTCAAGTGAATTTATGGGTTTCAATTTGGTTTTCATTGGCTACATTAGCTTGCTATTCAGTTAAAAATGATAATACACACACACACACACACACATATATATATAAACTGAATCACTTTGCTTTACACTTGAAACTAACAGAACACTGGAAAACGATTATACTTCAATAAAAATATTTTTAAATGTTACCTGTCCATTCAACTTTCCAAATAAACACAGGAGCTATTGTATAAATGTGAAATTCTAGAAAAATATTGGGAATTTGTATTCGATATTAAATAACAGCTACCACCAGCTGGTTCTTGCTTGGCCACCAAAAGCCTCAGAAACATCTCCTACTGAAAGACAGACCTGTGGTCTTAAAGGAGGTGCTGAAATCTATTTGTCACTGAAGGTTCCCCCTTAATTAATCAAAGAATTGAAAAAGGTAATGCAAAAGGGAGTTTGGAGATTAAAAATGGCCAGCATCCTATGTGTTCTTTGAATATCCACATGTAGTGGGGTGGGGGGATGGCAGAGGGACATGAAGGGAGAAGGCAAAAAGCAAGGAGCAGTTCCTCAAGGACTGGCCCATTGTGGGCTGTGCAGCATCCCCCTCTTCCTATAAAGAGCACCTCCTTCAGGGCTCAACCTGGGGAGGGGTCATGACATCATACCCTCATTCGCACTGAAGATGCATCTACGGTTATGTCCTACATCTGCGACTAGGAAACGGAGTCCAGTGTGACTTCATAATCAGTGGAAATATTTATGGGCTTTGTCATCAGAACCCATCTGGACGTGTGTGTGTGACAATATGTATGATGTTCTGGCCGCAGAGGCTTCAACCCAGGCATTTTATTCCAGCGTTTTCTTGCTACAGATGAGATAAGGGGGTGAGCAGGCAGAATAATTTATTGAGGATGACAAAATCCTGATTCACAACTTATAATACCCAAGTTTACTATCTATGCAGGCACCTTTAGTTATTACGACACAGTTTCAGAACACTTTATAATTAAGTTTCAGATGAAAATCCTTGTGGAAATGATTCATCATCTTACTGAACCAGATTTCTATTTTGTTTTTCTTTCCTTTCCTTTTTCTCTCTTCAGTTCTTCAGTTTCTCCCTACCTGTATTTTATTACATTCCCCGCTGTTATAAACTAATGCTCCTAGTTCATTTTTCAGCTGTTCCATTAATTTGATGTTTACTCCTTATTCAGATTCCCTAATAAAAATGCTAATTATGACCGTATCTAATAGTAACTGTGGAGGCACCCCGCCGTCTCCTTCCTACCTCCAGCTAGACCCACTCACATTCATCACTGGAGTTTGGCTTGCCAGCCAGATTGCAGTATTCCCAACTGCCCTGCTCCCAGCCTGCTAAACCCAGTTTGGGAAATAAATCCAATTCACAAGACACTCTATCAATGATTCTAGCAAACCTCAGGCAGAGTCACATTTTATGTATTTACTAACGTAAGACCATTGAGAAAGAATCAAAGCTGAAGATGAAATCAAATTTTTTCCTATTTGTTTTCATAATCACTTGACTGATTGTTCGTATACATACAGGTTTTTCTATAATCATCTCTCCTAATATTAAGTTCTGTGTTTACTTCTCTTTCAAGAAGCTGCAAATAACAATTCTAGGCTGCATGAAATTCTTGCCTTTCAGAATCTCTAAAATGGATTCATAGAATGTGTTAGAACAGTGATCTCTTGACTCTATCTTAATAATTTTGAGCATTCTGGTTATTTTCCTAAAAGTTATTTTGACAAATTCTTTCATACTCTAAAATAATTTTTAAATGTTTCTTTTGTGCATTGATTTAATGAGCACAATCCACTTACTTTAAAACAAGTCTTTATGTTTACTACATAATATTTACCTGATTTATTGGAAACTTTTCTTCTTTATATTTTACTTCAGCCATCCAGGTATTAGGTTATCCATTTAATTTTTTTTTAAATATGTTCTATTTTGGCATGATATTAAGATTCTGGAGGAAGAATTCACAGTACACAGAGGAAAGACAACCTATAGAAGAAAATGTTAATGTAATTAGCTTCCTTAAATAATGAGGGCCTCTATGGAAAACTTGCCTTGTTGGAATAAGATTATCTGTACTTGTGATGTTCAGAACAACTCCACATTTCCCCCAACTCTCCGTATCTCCCTCTGATTACACAGACATGAACAGCTCTTCTATCCCTGTGATTCTGTAAATAGTCTCATTGTCAGAATCGGTCCACATCAGCTGTACTCCAGGGATGTGTCAGCTCTGTTCATGCAACTGAGTCTTTAGGATGGTGCTGTCCTCAGAGTGATGTGTTGTCACCCACAGCTACAAAGACAATAATAGTTCAGGAGAGTTGTCCCACCAAAGTTCAGAAGCAGCTCCAGTTTTCCCCACAGAACTTTGTCTCCTATTACAGAAGTTTTGAGGATATAATTCTCATCTGGTACTAGCCGTCCTCACTTGGCAAGAATTCCGGTTGGCTAAAGCCTCGTTAGAAAGCAGCAGCTCCCGACAACACGGTTCGAAGTTCAGTTACCACGTTATAATCACCGGGACTAATTGCATAAAGTGCACGCGGCAGCTGGTCGCAAACGTTCCACGAATCACCGGGAAAATAACACACGCGCTTCGTATCAGGGACCAATCACGACACTACTTTCAAAGTCTATACTCCGCTCACAGGCAGGTGCTTGCGTTGCCTCTTTGTCTCCCAGTTTTAAACCCGTGAGACTTGTTACAAAAATGGACTCTCAAAGAGGGAACCGGCCATCAAAACTGGATGTGCAGCAAAGGAACCAGAAGTGGTAACGCTGGGAGAGATACTGGGCTGGAACTCACACGGGGTCGCAGCTGCCCCTGAGGCCGCTGGCACTGCCACCGCTTGGGGGCGCTCTGCATACAGGAAGAAAGCACGCGTGAAGGAAAGGAGGAGGATGTCTCAGAGGAAGGGACGCTGGCAAATCTTACTGAAGGAATTCTTTATTTGACATCAATATTAAATTAATATTTAGATAATAAATATTTAATATTTTACAACAGTGAAAGGGAAAAGGATAAAACGTGGGAAGCGGACCCAGACTTAGAAAAGAATGTGCTCACTGGCCAAGGCATGGAAAAATGTTCTGTTCCTGTCACAGGTTACACAATGACAAGAAGGTGATCGCTGTTCAAACTACCTTTGGTAATTTTCCTACAAATAAATGAAACACTGTAATTATTTATGTTTCCAATTTTAAGTAGTAGTATGTTAAATAGATGTCAGTTTTAGTATTTAAAAACATTTCCTTGTATACTTAAAACAGACTGTAAGAGAGTTTTAAGTGCTTTAAAAACAGTTTCTGGTAGTCACGGGACAATCATAAATTTTCCCATTTATTATTAAGATCACCACACATGATTTCAACCTGCACAGCCATTTCATGTTCCTGCCTTGCTGTGCAAAGTAAGGACTACCTGTAACAACAATTTTTTTTTAAGTTTTTCTTTTTTTAAATCAATGGCTAAAAAGGACCTGTGACTTATCCACTAGAGGTTTATTTAAAGGCTGGGGGAAGGGGAAGGCGGCTTACTTATTCCTCATTCATTGGACCTTGACTACATTGTCCCTATGGATATTCAATTCAATTTTAATATTTCTGCATAATACAGCATATTCATGGTTTAATTCCCCACATTTTTCCCCAAAAAAACTTGATCTAAATGCTGTGCAGGTTCTGATTTTCTTCCTTCCTGTACAGAACTCAAGGAGTTTACACTTCTGGTAACAAAGTTGTGCATTGTCCTCACGCGAGAGCAGATGTCTGTGTCACCCTGGAAACCAAAAATGCCGTTCTCGACGTCTGAGAACTGACTGCGTCCCGCTGGACGCTGGTGCTGAGTTGCGGCGAGAGTGCTCTGTGTACCCAAGTTGGAGCCCAAGCAGGGCTGGAAGAGCTTGGTAGGCTTGAGGGAAGAAAAGCTCCGAGGGAGACGATGCAATCATTTCTCAAATTTGCAGACCATCTAAATTAAACTTGCCACTCAAAGTATGAACACAGATTGTCTCTTGTTTATTCATCGGTTCATAATGGCCCCAAAGATCAAGTGATTGCCAAAGGGACAGCCTGACTGGAACAGAACGAGAAGTTCCTATTCTGTGATACCTTTCATTCCAGAGAACATTATTTGAAACCCCCAATTCTTCTGCCAGAGTTACACATGGTGAACGCGCCAGCCCCCAGAGAGCTGTTTAACCCAAAGTGCCCCTCAGATGTGATGCTAATTATTACACGGCAGGAGCCCTTTGCTTTTCTAAAGATTGTTTTACTCAGCAAGCTCACAACAAGAAATAAAGATCAGAGCACCGGAAAGGCGTAAAAAGTCTACAGAAACTGTCTTTAACTTGACATTATTTTGATTAGGAAATCCAGATGAACAATTTAAAAAGATCACTCATACTTGACCACCCCACCGATTACTATGTTTAATATCTTGGGACTCATTATCTGAGACTTGTTTCTGTACACATATATGTATAAATGTATGTCATGTTCATATTTATTGAGAATTTTGATAAAGAAGGATGATTATACTATGCATTTTGGTTTGAAACTTGTTTTTCTTCTCTTAATATATTACATATACCATAGCAAGAAACATGTATCTGCATTATAATTATTAACTGGCTTTACTCATTGTAGCAGTAAAACTCAACTTGGTAATGGACCTTCTCATTAACAGTAGACCAGGTGATACAGAACACATACATGATCTGGAAGATAGAATAATGGAAGTCACTCAATCAGAACATCAGTAAGAAAAACAAATTTAAAAAATAAGAACAGAGGAATGAATAGATGGAGCACAAGGAATTTTTAGGGTAATGAAATTATTCTGTATGATATTAATACATACATGTCATTATGCAGTTGTCAAAGCCCATAGAATGTACAACATCAAGAGAGAACCCTAATGTAAACTATGGACTTTGGTTGATATTAATATGTCTATGTTGGTTCATCAATTGTACCAAATATGCCACACTGATGAGGGATGTTGAGGGTAGGGGAGTATATATGTGTGGGTGGGGAGGGCTATGTGGGAACTCTCTGTATTTTCTTCTCAATTCTGCTGTGAACCTGAAACTGCTCTAAAAAATACAATCTATTAATTTAAAAAAATAATAATTTAAAGGACCTGTGAGACAACATCAAGCACACCAACATTTGCATCCATAAGGGGACCCTATAGGATCCAAGAAGGAGAAGACAGAGAAAGGAGGTAAAAAATGCATGTGATGAAATTATGGCTCAAAACCTCTCGAGCCTAAAGAAGGAAACAGATATCCAGGTACAGGAAGTACATAGGGTCCCAAAAAGGATGAACCAAAACAGGATCCACAATAAGACATATCATAATCAAAATGGCAAAATTTAAAGATGAGGAGAGAATTCTAAAGGCAGCAAGAGAAAAACAGAGTCATAAGCAAGGGAACCCCCATGTCTATCAGCTTATTTTTCTGCAGAACACTTTCTTGCCAGAATGGAGTAATATGTTCAAAGTGCTAAGCAAGCAAACAAATAAACAAACAAAAAACCAGAGTGATATATTCAAACCTGCAACTCAAGATACTCTACCCAGCAAAGAGGTTATCTTTCAGAATTGAGGGAGCGATAGAGAACATCCTAGAGAAGCAAAAACTGAGAGTTCATTAGTACTAATCCAACCCTAAAAGAAGGGTTGAAGGGTCTTCTCCAAGTGGAAAAGAAAAGGCTACAACAAGAAGACATCACAGGAAAGGAAAATCCCCCTAGGACAGGCAGATATATACTAAAGGATGTGGATCAAACACTCACATAAGCCAGTAGAAAATTAAAAGACAGAAACTGTAAAATCAACTCTAACTATAATAAACAGTTAAGGGATAAACATGAAAATGTAAAATATGACATCAATATACAAAACATGGGGGAGGGGAATCAAAAAATGTGTTTGAACTTAAATGACTATGAGTTCAAAACAAGTAGATATAGTTGTAGGTCAATAAATATTAACCCGATGGTAACCACAAATCAATAACCTATAAACAGATTAACAAAAACTGGAGAGGAAGGGACACAAGCATGCCACTAAAGAAAATCATCAAACCACAAGGAAAGAAACAGAAAGAAGGAAAGAACAGAGGACTACAAAAACCACAAGAAAATAAGGAACAAAATGGCAATAAGTACGTAACGGTCAGTAATCAGCTCTAGTGTCAACAGGCTAGGTTGTCCCCTTCTTTTTGTTTTTTAACCACACACATACATGTATCCTTGAATAGCCATCTTCACATTTTTGTTGCCTTTGGATACATTGTTAGAATTAAAACATGAGGTCCAAGACTGCTGTAGTTAATGATTTGCATACCTCGCTTCACAAATGCCTTGTAGAAAAGTTGTACTGTTTTGTATTCCAGTGTAGTTTGCTCCGTCCCCACAGTGTGGTCAACATATTTTGTAATGAACTTTATGAACTTGCTAATCTATATAAACAAGTAAATATTGGCAGTTCCTTCATTTCAGTTGCATCTTTTACTGCTGTTGAGATGGAACATTTCTCACACTCCCCAGCCATTTGTATTTCTTCATTTACAAGGATTTTCTCTGCCCTTTGACCATAAAACGGGGCTAAAAATGCTCATAAAAATAAAATACTATTAGAGTGTCAGCTTTTCAATTGATATTTTAGTAGTAAAAGCAGTAATACACATGCTACAAATGCTTTTCTTTTTTACACTCTGAATTTTTATTGGGGGATATTAATTTTATGATAAAATTATTTTTTATTCATGAAAGCTCTCACCCTTTTTAAAAAATAATTTGTACATTTGGTGCCATGTTGAGGATGACCTTCTCCCCCTCAAGATAATATACATGTTACCTAAATTTTGTGTAATATTTTATGGTTTTACTTTCAATGTTTTATAATATTTTATATTTTTACATAAAATATAAAATTTTATATTTTTTACAATTAAATCTTATTACCTGATACAAAGCATCAGGTAGAAATCTAATGTATTTTTTTTTTGCCAAACAGTTGTTCCTATATGATCTCTTGATATCATACAATTATGTTTTTATTTCAGATATTGTATTTTTTTTTTAGTTCGAGTATTTTCATTTGGTTCTTTTCCAGACTTTCTGTATCTCTCCTGAAATTCTTAATTTTTTTCCATTGCTTTCATTTTTTTCTATAGATTTGTTAACATATTAATCATGCTAATTTTATCATCTGTGTGATCTGTTTCTAGCAATGATAGTTTTCTCTTGACAGTGAATTATACTTTCTGTTTTACTATAGGTCTAGAAATTTTTTTATTGTATGTTAAGTCCTGTAGATGATACCTTGTCGAGCTTTTTAAGCAACTGTTATCTTGAGGATTTTGTTTTGTTCTGTTTTTAATCCAGTTGAGCACAATTGAACCTGGTACTACCTGATACAACACCTTTATTTGGACTTGTTTCTGAGCTCTTCCATCCTACTAATCTATTTGCTCACTTGGCTGTCAGTAAAAAACTGTGTTGTCTTCCTCAGAAGAGAATCGACTTTTGTTCCTGCAAGCAATTGAATTGGTGGTGGGTCACCTTGATAGCGTGGAGGCTTGGTTTCAGGCTTTGTTAAACAGAGCAGGCCCATTTCAGTTCTGCCCTTACTCTTGAAACTCTTGAAACATGGCTCATAATCCTAACCAAGGCCTTCTGGATTCCATGGAAAGCCTGGGGTGTTCCCCCAACCCCATTAAATCGGTGGGAATCAACTCCACATTCTCTCTCTCCAGCATCATGCTAAAATCTCTGCACCACTTCTTTTTTCCTAGCATCCAGAGGCTGTTTTCCCCTGGGGCACCCAGGCATCTCCTTCCATATATATGTAGTTCTGGAGTCAGGCAAGGACTTGAGAAGTTAGCGCACACATCTGGGGGCTCCCGCTTGCATTTCTTCCTTTTCTGGGGTTTCCTTCCATCAGTTTCTAGTAACATGGCCACATCCACTTGCCAGGAAGCTTGGGAAATTTGGCCTTTATCCCAGCTGCCATGCCTTCAGCCAACCAGTGGTCACTTTTAAATTATAATTATAATTTAACATACATTACTCCTTCAAGGCGAAAAATAAACTGCTTATTGATACCCACATATAAACTGAAAGGTCAGGATGCTTCTTCCTCTTCCCGTCTTCAAGTTTTTGTTGAAATAACCTGTCTTTAAAAAGAAAAATCCAGATTATCATTATTATTATTTTCATATCTTCTAATTCAATAAATATATTTTTGGCATTTATCTTAAGCTGTGTTAACAATATTAGGCTACACCTAAACCATTTCTAATTTATTAACATTCTCCTATGTGCAGTAATTTCAGGAGACGTAAGCAGATAACATACTTTTTGAGAGGTTGCTTATCGGCAAGTTTCTTTCCTGTTATTTCGATGAACAATGACTTTATGACAACAAGAAGTTGTTTTTTCTTGTTGCTGTTTTTTTGCCTTCTCTAAGTTCTTCTGATTGGATAGTTGACGGATTTCCCCTTTATTTCTGAAATTCAACTTACTAGACTATATCTCTTCATTAATTTTTCTTGGTATTTTATTATGAAGCTTTTTATGAAGTATTTTATTGTGAAGTATTTTATATTATTATGAAGAATTATTATGACGTATTTTATTATGAAATATTTTATTATGGTATTTTATTATGAAGTATTATCTTACAAAATTTTAAATTATATTTATTATTTTCAAAATCTTGGCCTTCATAATAAAGACCAAGACTTTTTTAAACTCCTGGAAATAATATTATATATATTATATATTGTCATATATTTTTTAATTTTTCTTTTGGCTTGTTGATCTGTTTGAGTACTTTTTTGTTATTTGTCACAGTGTTTCCCCAGATTTTCATATCATTAAAATCACTCCATGTTCTTATTTTGAAAGACAGATACACTTCAGTCCAGTGCCCAACACACTCAGCTAGCATCTCTGAGGACAGGGTTCAGGACACAGTGCTTTAAATGTGTCCAGGTAGCTAACACACTCATACACATTACAGAAAGTTTTTTTTTAATTGAAGTATAGTCCATTTACAATGCTGTGGTAATTTCTGGTGTACAGCATAGTGATTCATTTATATACATACATATGTGTGTGTATATATATATTCCTTTTCATGTTCTTTTTTATTATATGCCATTACAAGGTACTGAATATAGTTGCCCATGCTATACAGTAGGACCTTGCTGTTTACCTATTTTATACATGGTAGGAAGATGTTTTTGTATTTTTTAATGTGCCCATGTTTGGTTTTCTCCATCTGTCCTCCGTGTTGTTTGTGCCCTGCTCCTCTGTCTTCTCCCTTTGTCTTCGCGGATCCTTTCTTGAGCTACTCTTCGAATTCACTGATCCAGTTTCCTGTGGTACCTACTGTTCAACGACTAGACATTTTCTTCAGATTCAGTAATTCTGAGTCACCAGATGTAAAGCTTTCCTAGTTTCTAATTCTTCTGCCATAGAAATGCAACATCACCTTGAATCTTGTTGAGGAGACACATTCAAATTTTTTTAAACTTGGTCTTTTTCTTGAAGAAGTCAGTTCCCCAGGGGCCATTTTGTCTAACTTGACTTCTCCCTTCGAACCACTGAATCACTTCCTACATGCTGTGTATAAACTGTGACTTCATTGTACTTACTAATCCATGGAGGTGTGAATTTACCACTGCGAGTGATGATATGCCCATGTCTTTTGCGGACTAGAAGGAGAAAAAATATATACTGATATTTTCTATAGTTTTTTGTCTGCATAGTGTATATAGAAACAATTCAATGACACAACTAGCAGGTACACTGATGCTTCACATGGCTTTGCTTGGACTGGATCTTCCTTAGAGAAGGAGGGCTGCACCCCCAGGAGGCTTAGAGATCCTCAACAAATAATATCAAGGAAATAAAAATAGGTTTTCTCAGGGGGAGGGTATATAACTCGGTGGCAGAATGCGTGCTTAGCATGCCTGAGGTCCTGGGTTCAATCTCCAGTACCTCCATTAAAAAAATTTTTTTTTCTTCACAGCTATCCCTTATCAGGGAGGAAGAAAACATGGGTATAAGCACAACTTCATTGTGCATCTCTTTTTATATTATTTTATTTTTGAAACATATGGAAGTATTATTCATTCAAAAATGAAATAAAGTTTACACATTAAAATAGTATGAAAAGTTTAAAGGAAGGTGGTAGGAATAGTGGGGACAGTCCCAGGGAAAGTATTAGTTTTTTTAAACAGCACAAATTGTCCTTTTTTTGCTGTAGAACCAAGTGGTCACCCAATTCTATTTGGTTTAGATTTTTGAAACTCAGTTTTTAAATACAGGTTTTTGAAAATTCCTTTGAGATTTTCTCTAATGTGTTAACTCTTCATTAGAGTAACGATGCTCATTGGTATTTGCACCGCTCTGTTAAGAAGCCATTGAGGTTTCAGAAAAGCAACAAGGTTAGGCAAAGGAAAGCCAAAGAACTTGATGAATACACTTAGACATAACAAGTGTACCAATCTCTGGCCCCCTGTTTCCTAAAGAAAGACCTTTAATGTATGTTTTATTAACCCCCACACCAAGTCTCATACATCATGATGGAATTTTCAAATAGTCACGTACGTTTTTGAAAAACAACCTTCCTTGGCTGGTAGAGTGAAATACTGAGACATAAAGTCCTATCTTGGTTCCAAACTGTATAAATTAAAGGAATATTGATTTAAAAATACTAGCACAGTAAATAATTGAAGATTTAGCCTGCATGGCCCCTGCCATTGTTAGAAGTTTTGTCTTCATAATGTTCTCCCAAGCAAGCACTTACACAGACCCATTTGCTCTCTAAAGATACCAGCTTTGTCAACTTGGACAGGTTTCCTTAAGCACAGATCTCTTTCTTGAGTCTGATCACTTGCTGTGGCAAGTGATGACAAAATGCACCATATTATCTGAACACCCATTTAAAGTAGCTATAAACACCTGCCTATGAGGTGGTGTTCAGAAAGTGGCACAATTTTCTGACCGCCTCTTCTTTTCCTGTTGTGCACATGAGTATTCACTGGAGAAATGGCAGGATGTGAATTTCACTGGTGTTAATGGCCTTACTGCCTGGAACTTCAACACTCCTCTCCTTTGACAAGCAAATTGAAAATACATAATTTTATAAAAGACTCTTTCAGAAGATAATATTTTAAACAACAAAGAAGGTTGGAACATGGGCATTAAATTCTGCAGGAGAAACGGCTATAGCTCCTCCTTGTGAAAATATTTGCACATTTAAGTAGAAATCACTTATTAGTGAAAATAGTGGGAGTCTATTGATCAATACAAGGTGTGAATATTATTGCACATTGTTTTAGCATGAAACAAAAAGAGTCCTTTTGGTGATGAAACTTTCCTG
Organism: Vicugna pacos; assembly: GCF_048564905.1. Taxonomy (NCBI): domain Eukaryota; kingdom Metazoa; phylum Chordata; class Mammalia; order Artiodactyla; family Camelidae; genus Vicugna; species Vicugna pacos. The sequence continues at coordinate 3,960,583 of NC_132994.1, read as the reverse complement.
AGGTGATCTCTTTTTTTGGAAAAAGAATAGGGCTGGAAATAAGGAGGCTAAAAGAAACCACCTGGTAGGGTGCCCGGCACAAAGCAAGTTGGTGTTCATGGAATCAAAATCAGAACTGGGGTCTGAATCTGCCAATTACGACTCTGTGATCTTGAATGTTTTGTTCTCTGTCACATAGTTCTCTCCTCTACAGTCACATATACCTCTCAGAGTAATGTGTTACAGGGTCTGTAAACATGTGAATTGTTTAAAGGGAACATATTATCACATTTTACTATCTGCTTCACTTAGAAATGGACTGTCTTATTTTGAGATATTGGAGACCATTTTGGAACAAGCCCAGTGTTCAGCTATGTGCTTACATTTACATGCTTGTGTGGACCAAACATTAGCAGAATTGGTAGGATTCCACCATTGGGCATTATGTGGAGAGACCAAAAATAAACTGAATTTTGCAGTTTTCTGTTTGTCTCAACAGCAGTCTCAAGCTCCGGGTGACAGAGGGCTTCCGAGTGTCAGCTCAGCCCTCCCAGCCCCTAAGCAGACTGTTAGAGGTGGCACGTGAGCTAGTGTATCTAGCTATTCCCGGGATGAGGTCACTGCATCCCGTAGTCCCATAGGTGCCAAAGGCTTCAGTTTCCTCTAATACCCTTGTTTTTGCACCCCTCTCTTTTTCCCTCTGTTTCCCTAAGGACTCCTTTTTAAAATAATTAATTAATGAATTAATTTTTATTGAAGTATAATCAATTACAGTGTGTCCATTTCTGGTGTGCAGCATAATGTTTCAGTCATACATGTACACACATACATTCCTTTTCATATTCTTTTTCATTATAGGTTATCACAAGATACTGAATATGGTTCCCTGTGCCATGTTGCTTGTAGCTCCTTCAGCAGTGGTCCACTGCTTGCTGCAGCTCTGTTGCCACGGTGGGAGGCATAGGAGAGGGTAGAGGGTCTATAATGTTATGATTAAACATCTCAGTCTTTCAGTGGGCTTGCATCCCTGCACCGTGACCTTCACAAGGGTTCCTGAGCCCTTTTTCCTCCCCTTAGGTGGGACGGGAAGGCTAGAGGAGGCTAGAGTGGGGCAGTTGCCTTTCTCCCAAATAGGATAAGGACCTTCTAAGTAGTTTTCCTTGGAGAGCAGCCTTTCATTATGAGGGAAATTCACGATGTATTTCAAAATGGTTACTTACTCCTCCTCCTCCCAGAAACATAAGGGGATTTTCTCTGGATCTTTCCTGTGAGATCCTGGGGAGTTCCTGCAAGTAAAATTCATAAAAACGTGTCAGGTATTCTTCTCAAGTGAGTCCACACTCAGCCTCCAGCAGTTCATCAAAATTACCATCTAACTTCTTCTACCAGTGTATGGCTCTGGCTGCTTCCGCTCCAAGTAAACTGGTTTCATCCGTGATTCTCTGTGTTCACCTTATCTTTCCAGATTTTGAGATGGTGCTTTGCCCTGTGACCTCGAGTCTCTAATGGGTCCAAGAAAAGTCACTGATTGTCAGTTTGTTCAGCTTTTGTCTTGTTACAAGAATCAGAGCAACTACTTTCGAGCTCTTTATGTCAGAGTTGAAACTGGAAGTTGAATATCTTTTTTCTTTTAAATAAAAGTACGTTTTTAGATTAAAATATACTACTCAGCCATAAAGAAGAATAAAATAATGCCATCTGGAGCAACATGGATGGACCTGGAGATTGTCATTCTAAGTGAAGTCAGACAGACAAAGACAAACATCATATGGTATCACTTATATGTGGAATCTAAAAAAATGATACAAATGAACTTATTTACAAAACAGAGACAGACTCATAGATATAGAAAACAACTGATGGTTACCACAGGGAAGGGGAAGAGGGATAAATGAGAAGTTTAGGATTAGCAGATACACAGTACTGTATATAAAATAGATTTAAAAAAACACAAGTTTCTACTGTACAGCACAGGAAACTATATTCAATATGCTGTAATAGCATATAATGAAAAAATATGGAAAAGAATATATGTATGTACATGTATGACTGAAACATGATGCTGTACACCAGAAATTGACACAACATTGTAAACTGACTGCACTTCAATTAAAAAAATATGTGAAATTTTGTATTTTCTTCAACATTAAGACCAATATAAAGTTTTCACAGTTTCTTGGTCAAGATGATTTTAGAATAATTAATACTGAACACACTTAAAATTAAGGTTGTCAAATCCCAGTTATCCAAAGGCACTGATTGTTTTTATTGCTATGCCTTCTCATATTTCGCCTAAGTGTCTCTGATTCAGAGCAATGCTCTTACTAAAATAAGACTTGCTAAAGTGGTTGGGAGTGGGGGAAAAAGACAAAAGAAAAAGAAACCCAAGCCTATTTTTTATCTGTTAGAAGCATCAGCGGAAGAAGTCAGGAACGAGTTTGACGCTAATAGATAAAACGAAGTGTGGGGATTGTGGAAATGAGGTAGGCTCTCCCCCAGGTCTCCATTATCATCCCTAATTGAGTAGGCGACACAGAATACAGGAGTGGGAAAAAGTCTGGTGGATGTTATTAAGGGAAAGACCTTGCAAAGTATGAGATTCATTCTCTTCACCTTGTGAAAATTTTCACTTCATTTACAGCGGCTAGCAGTTTTCAAAGCCTTTCTATCTTTCTGTCGTATTCATCAGCAGAGAAGACTTACCCTATTCAAGATCTGACAGTCTTCTAAAGACCCACTTCAGTAACAACATGCCTCCACCGAAGAAGAAGGTTTTGGGGATGCTATCTGTCAGTTCCTATGAGTTATATCATGAGATCTTTCCATTTTTTTTTCCTGCAGATGATCAGGTGATATTTTTGGAGCTCTGTTTCTGAAGAGCTAATTTGGAAGGCAAATAAAGTGCTTCTACAAGCATTAATGCTTCGTTGGCAAAATACAGCGCTGTAACTTGTATTCATAAGAAAGTATCATTCAAAATAGCTTAGATGTTAGTTATCCATTTCCGCTTTTAAAAACACCCCAAAATGTGATGGCATAAAATGACAATAATCTTTTATCTTTCATGGTTTCTACAGGTCAGAGACTTGGGAAGGGCTCAATGGGGCAAGTTCTGTCTTGGGGGTGGTCTCAGGAACTTGCAGTACTATGGCAGCAGGAGCTGCAGCATCTCAAAGCATGCCTGGGGCTGGAGGACCCCATGTATCTCTGCTCACTCCTTCCACTGGGTCTCTCCAGGGGGTAGCTTGAGAGTCCCCACAGCCCAGCGGCTGGCTTCCCCCAGCGTAAGCAGTCATCTGAGCACCCAAACGCCCCAGGTAGAAGTTGCAGTGTCCGTTTCAACCTCGCCTTGACGTTGACAGTCACTCCCACTGTGTGCTATCGATCAGCAGCAGTGTGATCCAGCGCAGGAGAGTGCTGAGTGCTGGCAAACAGCAGGAAAGGTGGCTCGTTAGGACGTCTTGGAGGCTTGCAGATGTTCAAACTTCCATTTCTTACTTTTAGAAGTATGGAATCATTGATTTTTTAGATGTGCATTTTTTAAAAATTACTTCCCCCCAAAAAACAGTTCCTTAGTAGTAAACCGATCATTGCTAGTCACTGTTTTCTTATAGTTCTACAGTTATTTCCTTTTATATAGTTGCAATAGCCTAATAGCTTAACGTACATTCTTGTTTTTCTCTTTTCAATATTATTCTTCAAAACTGAACTAGAAAAATATTTCTCTTGTCATAGCAGGATGAAAAACTAGTCAGAACCGTCAACTAAAATCCAGTTCCGTGTTTGTAAGAAAACAAGTCAATATCTGTAATTCCCAAGAGGTATTCAGTGTGTAGTAAGTTTCAAGGTTAGATGCAGTCTTGATATTCTGGGTTTCAGAAAGTTAAACATGCTTTGTTTTGTTTTCTAGCTGCATTCGTTCACAGCATTGGTCTTTTTTTCTTTTCCGTTATAGTTTATTACACAATACTGCATATAGTTCCCTGTGCTATACAGTAGGGCCTTGTTATTTATCTATTTTATATACAGTAGTGAGTACCTGCTAATCCCAAACTCCTAATTTATCCCTCCCCCGCTTCCCCTTTGGTAGCCATAACTTTGTTGTCTGTGTCACAGCATTAGGCTTTAATATGTTACACTCACTGCAGATTTCTGAGAGGCGGATATAATATGCAACATTTCCCAATGTTACTGGATCATGGAATAGTTTGCCCTTAAGACATTCTGCACTGGTGTTTTATGAAATGTATTTTAGGAAGTGCTAGATATCTTATTTCGCTCACATATTCTCCCCGTTTAAAGTTGACTGTTGCCAGCAGTGTCTGAGTTTAAACCCTTCTCCACACCTTCCTGCAATTCACTTCCCCTTGCTACAGCCAGCATGTTCTTTTAAAATGCAGCTCTCACCCCACTGCCTCCAAATCTTTAAAGAATCTTCCAGGTTTTCTTATGATTAAGCCCAGTCTCCTTCATAAGAACTTGCATGGTCTGCCCCCCATGACGTGTCCCCTGTCCCCTCTCTCTGCTCGAGGTCACACTGACCCTCTCTCAGTGTTTACTGCTTACTGTGTCTGTTCCACCACGGGACTTTTCCTTTGCTGTATCCTCCACAGAGAGCCCCTAACGTGCCCTCTGTATCTGATTAATTCCAGCTGATCCTTCAGATCCACTCTCGGGTGTTTATTGAACGTCCCCTCACTGATCTTACTCGGTCAAAGCCCCCAATGATAGGTATGTTCTACCTTTTGAAGTATGTATAATATTGATAATTTGGTAATGATTCATGTTATTATTTGATGACAGTCTGTCTCCCACAATAAATTATAAGCTCTCCTAGGGCAGAGTCTGATTTGGTAGTTCCATCCTGTATGTTAGCTTATACAATCTGACCCACTAATTCCACTCACAGGTAAATGCTAAACAGAAATCATTCACATGTTCAGCTACGATCCAGGATTGTTCTATTCATAGCAGCACTATTCTCAATGGCAAACTGGAAAAAATCCAAAAGCTTATAAAGAATGGACAAGCTGGGAGGATAGAGCTCAGTGGTAGAGCACATGCTTAGCATGCACGAGGTCCTGGACTTATTCCCCAGTACCTCCATTAAAAAAATAAAAAATAAAGAATGGACGAAGGGTACTATGTGTTTCTAAAAGCACAATAGACAAAATTAATCTAAGCCGTTAAGAGTCAGATCAGGTAGCCCCAAGGGAGAACATGAGGGAACTTCATAGAAGTGCTCCGTTTCATGACCTAGGCGCTGGTAAGATCAGTTTGTAAAAATGTATTGGGCTGTACACTTAAGACACGTGAACTACAGGAAGGAGGGAGTCACTGGCGGGAGCAATGCCCACAAAAGGTCTTTGAGGATTAAGACTGTTAAAAATTTTAGAAAGTTTTACTGGATACTGGTCATAGAGTTCTCCCACTGCTGTCTCTTTGAGAAACTTCTGAAGAGACTTATATAACTTTTGATGTTTTTTTAAAGCCAAAGTATTTATCTATTCAATGTGACACAATGTGGGAATGAACAATGAGATGGGACTAGAGTTCTAATTGAAAAAAAAAAGAAAAATTTTCAAACAAATATAAATAGAGAAACTTCAAAGATAGCAAGTCATCTAACTGTTGATATTTTTAATCCTTTAAATTTTGGTTTTAAGAAAATATCAAAGTGAATACTGTCATATTTTATTCCATATTGTTAGTGAATATTCAACTTTTACACTATTTTTTAGTATCACCTAGGGATCTTAACATTATTGCTAAACTAATAATTCCAAATATATATTCCTGCCTTTTGAACTAATGACAATGGTGACAATGATGATGATGGTAATAATTGTAGCAACAACTACACCTTAAACCCCTAATCTCTAAGATACTGTGCTAAGCGTTCTAAAACAGAGCTTTTTAATTCAGAATCCTGTAGAATTCAGGAATCCATAACTCTGAATGGAAAAAAAATACATCTTTATTTTCACTAGCCTTTAACATAAATTTAGCACTCCTTTCAAGAGAAACTTAGCATTTCCTTCAATAGAAATAAAACATTTTGATCACATCACACCTACAACAGGTATCTTGAAATACTTGTTTTATGCTCATAACTACATTGAAATTATGAGTTGTTAGACTTGCCATCAGCCCTTACTATTTAACGTGTAAAGAACCATGTATATTACTATGTCACATGATCTTTCGTATTTTGATAACTGTATTTCAAAATGACTTGTTTTCTTTTGATTCTATATATTTTATTTTACAAATTGAAAAGTGTTATCTTCAATTGCACCAGAGGGTTCCATGGCACCAAAAGAGTTAAGAACCTTTAAAATATCTCATTTAATTCTTACAACCTTATGCCATTGCTAATATTATCATCTTCATTTTAGAACTAAAGAAAATAAAGCATGGAAAGTTGAATGACTTTCCCAAGTTCATGAGACCAATAAATCTCAAGGCTAAAATTAGTTTGAAAGCTACTGTGCTGGGATTTGAACTTCTCTCAGGCTACATAGACCAGTGGTCAAGAGGACAGGTTCTGAAGACTGATAAATTTAGGTTCTGTTGTCTGCAGAGCCCTGAGGCTCCTTGTATGAACGACAGGTTATGTCATGGAAAGCAGAAGAGATCTAGCTTAAGGTAGAACAGTACTTTGTTGACAACTTGGAGTTCCATTTAAATTTTTGCTTTTAAAATGTATGGCCTCTAATATTAAAAAAAAAAGTTCTAAACCACTGTCCTACAAATAACACAAATAATACAAGTATTACAAATGACGCTTTTAAAACAATCAGTTATCAGACAGGTATCTTTGTTATCAGCCAATTCATCTAGCCAAGGCCCCAAATAAATCATTTTACTGAGTAATTTGATACTTCAAAATCAATCTGAGAACCAACTAGCTTTTTACAGACCTGATGGAACATCTCCCGTCCTGACTCCTCAAAGTCAACTACAGAACAGGGGAAGAATCCCAGGACTTCCCAAGACTGGTTGCAACCCATCTAACCCCCAAGCCCAAGACCCTAAGTTTACTGCATTTTTTTTTAAAAAAACTTTCATTGAGCTGGTAGATTTGGCCATGCTGCAAATACCTGATAACCGACAACATGCTAGACTTGGCTGTAGATTATGTTTAATACATAGTCACTCACGCTCATTTTAATTTTATTTCTGTTGTTAAATTAAGTAATGCTTGGCTTGATTACTTCCCGTGGGATGTCTCTGGGCTCCATGGGATAGTTTCAGAATTATATAGACAAGGTAGCGTTTCCCTTTGTGAACATATGTTGTATTTGGAAATGCTGCCATATTTAACCAGGAGGCAAGAAAGATGCACACACGCACACACACACACACAAAAGCACTGGGTTCTCCCTTTCAGGGATGTTATTCAGGTTCAGAAGGAGGAAGGATGAGTTAGGAAAGAAAGAGCAGCCTTTTTGAGATTTATTCCTTTGGTGGTGGGTCAGAAGGAAGTACAGGGGCTGACTAGGTCAGAATGGAGAAAAACAGCTGCTCCAGTGTTATTGTCTCTGCCATGAAACGTCTCAGAGTGACCAACAGGGACGTCATTCAGCACTGTTGGCTTTCCCAGCAAGTATTAAGTGGATCTTTGAACATCATACCACAGTGCCCCTAGGATATAAAGAAATGAATGGAAAATAACTTGGGAACAGATGCTGCTGGAGGAGGGAATGGATATGAAAAGATTGGAGGAAGATGGATCATGGTGGTCAGGCATGTTTGCCCAAGAATCTTGGGAGTGAAAGAGAGCACCTCTGTGCGGGCTTTTCATTGATCCTGGATTTCTTATAACTGCAACAAGAAGAAAAGTCCCTGAGCTGCCAAAGCCTTATGTATGTACCTGCTCTCAAATGAAACTGTCATTACCTTATAATCTTTCCTCTCTGCCCTTTCCCTACAAGAGTACCAATGACCTAGACGTAGTTCTGTGCACTTTACTGGGAACTGTCAGCACAGGTTGATCTTTGTAAACTAGTCAGATGGTTATTATATAAACAAAGATGGCATGGAAAGTGGATTTGATTATCCCAGCCTCCCCTTTCTTTTATAGATTACCTTAAGAGTACAAAAATGGATAAATTGTGTTCTCTCTCCCTCCCTCTCTCTCTCCCACATGAAAATAGCAGACAATATCAAAGGAGAGACACAATTTTAGCACACACCTAAGTCAGTGAGAGGTCCAGTAAGTACCATAGGCATGAGTGATGGACAAGCGAGATGGGCAGAGCCAGGGGCGGAATTGCAGGAATGAGACAGGGAAGCAGAAACCACCTGCTACAGGGATCGTGGTCTAGTGGTTTGTGACTCTGAAGAACAACAATACATCAGGCCTTCTGGTAACATCATTCACATCGCAACCTCCCCTACGATCTTTCTCACCATCTTATCACCAAAACTTTTCCAGCTGCATCTTTTGACTTCATATTTCACCAGCATGTTCTCAACCCCAAACTGCCACAGAGCGAAATGCACAAAGCCTCTTTCTTTGAAATGGATCGTCTTTCTGTGCTGGGGTAACCCCAGAGCCTAAAAGAGTGCCTGGCACACAGTGGATTCTCATTATGTGTGTTCGAAGAACAAACTATTTATAGCAGCACTATTTACAATAGCCAAGACATGGAAGCAACCTAGGCGTTCATTAACAGATGGATGGCTAAAGAAGATGTCGTATATACATACAATGGAATACTATTCAGCCATAAAAAGATCTAAATAATGCCATCCACAGTAACGTGGGCAGGCCTAGACGGTATTATGCTAAGTGAAGTAAGTTAGTAAAGAAAGACAAATATTATATGCTATCACTTATATGTGGAATCCAAAAAATGATACAAATTAATCTATTTACAGAATAGAAACAGACTCACAGAAACTCACAGAAAACAAACTTATGGTTACCAAAGGAGAAAGGGAGAAGAGGGGATAAACAGGGATTAACAGATACACACTATTATATATAAACTAGATAAACAAGGATATACTGCATAGCACAGGGAATAATATTCAGTATCTTGTAATAACTTATAATGGAGAATAATCTGAAAAGAATTATATATATATATATATATATGTATATCAATAACTAAATCACTTAGCTGTACACCTGAAATTAATACAATATTGTAAATTAACTATATTTCCATTGTAAAAATGAAGAATTTCCCATTCTGTAGCAAAATCATGAAACATTCATTGTCACATGAGTCTAGATTTTAGATGAGCAACGTTAAGTCTGCGTGTGGTTGAGATGGTGACTATGGGACTTTATAAGTCCCAAAAGGCTTAGAAGTAATTGCTTTGGGTAAACATGAAGACATCCTGAACAAGAGGAAACTACACTTTTCTCAAGGAAACCTGAAAGGAAACCTCCCCTCACTCAGCTCTTCTGAACGAGCTGACAGACACACTCGTGAGATGACAACTCCAGCAGCACGGAGGAAGAGGTGTTGCCAACCTCATAGTCAGACCATTGAATTAATGTTGTTTTATCTTAATTATGCTCATTATTATAACCCTGCACCAAGTGTAGCTGTCCTGCCCCTCCATTATTTCCAGGAGTCCTACAAGAGGAAACACGCCAGCCCAGCCATATTCCACAAAATCCATTACACAGGGAAATTTGCTAAATTGTGCTCTGACAAGAATATTTCTCCTATACTTACTCTTTGGATTTTAAAATTAGTTTTTAAATTGGTTGGAGCAACAGTAATACCTTTTTAAGAAAACAAATGTCTGAATGAAGCCTCTAAACAGAATCTATGGATTTAATATTTAATATGTTAATAAACAATGTATCTGGCTCATGATCATTAGTGGGTGATCACCATTTATCAGAGCCTTGTGAAATATCCATTGCCAACCAAAAATGTATTGCTACTGTTTCCCTCTTTCCGTGTTACCAACTCTAGAATTTTGCAACATATTCATTAAATATCTAGCTAGGAAGCAACACGGCTGAGTGATTATTGACCATACATCATAGAACCTGAAAACAATTGTGCTTTCATCCTGAAATATAATGATATGAATTTTTAAATGCGCTAGAAGACCATATCTGTCAAGTGTTTATGTAAACTGTTAAATTTCCTTATTAAGAATGGCTTTCATTTTATTGCAACATAACTGTCCACATGCTCTTAATGAGTCATTTATTTACATTGGTAGATGTATTACTAGTTTCAACATCTAAAATGAGCATCAAATTTCTAGAGCAAGTTTCTCCCCCAAAGCTAAAAATGTTTCTCATGTATCACGTGTCATGTCGGGAACTGGGAATGCCGGTACGGTACTTGGCAGGTTCCATCATCACAAGACCACACTCAGGGAAATCAGAGCTGGAGAGACAGGGCAATGGTGGTCGAAGGAGACGTGCATCCTTAAGACTAAGTAAGTGCTTTATTCCATAATTAGAGTATACTTGGTTCTCGGCTTCATTTATCTTTTTGTTTGTTTGTTTGTTTGTTTGTTTGATTTCTTGTTGGTCTGTTTCCTTAATTAGCTCTCAGAGACTTTGCTTCCAATAGCTTCTCCAGGGAAGAGGGAGGAGAACCTTGAGTTTTCTGTGCATCCTGGATAGTGACTTACCATCTGACTTTGAGCTAAGGTTCTTGCCAACACCATCCTCTACTCTGTCGAGATTACTGCTCCATAGGAAGAAATATATGTATTTACTTCTCTAGAGAGCTACAAACTTTAATTAATGCTTCTAAAGAGCTTTTGACCTCCTTGGATGTGTACTAGCCTTTGTGTAATGATCTCTATTTTTGGTTTGGTCATATTTTTTAAACGACTTCCCTGGCAGATAATACAATAAGATGTTAGGGAAGTTAAAATTAAAAGAAGACTATTCATTTTTAATGTTAGACTACATTACATCATGCCTAAGTAACAGATGCCCTGTGACCTTCAACAAAGACATAATAGAAACCTAAGAACTCCAACCATTTGAAAAGAGGCTGTGACTGTCTTCTCGGCATTTCTGTAAAGTACCACTCTCTGTGACCTGAATTTTACCATTACCAATCCAGCAACAGAAACAATAGCTTTCAGAAATATTTTTAAATGCAAACAGCTACCACTGTCAAATACAATGCCATGGTTTTTACTCCGTAACTCAACTATTACTGCTTCTCCATAAACATTTAAGAAGAAGGACATATTTCTTATCCTTCAGTGCATGATATGGACATTGCTTATGAAGCCAATGCCTCAAAATTTAAACCCATTATTTTAACCGATTGGTTTCTCTGCTAGTACATCTTCCTCATCATTTTTCAATCCCAAGGGCAAAATCTGCCTCAAATAATTTTCTCTTTTATCTCTAGATCTCACTCTTATCTTCTTTCATTTTCTTAGTTTTCCCCATCTCTTCCTAAATGTTACTGAAAACAGCTACAAACTAATATTTCAAATGAGACATACATTCAGATTTAATTCTAAATATAGGTATTTATATAAATAATACAAAAATTATTAGAAAAATAACTCTCAGCTGTCTATTTATAAATACTAGATCATAATTGTAATATACTATTCCCAATCTGTAAGTATTGTATGCCATGGTTTTTATTTTTTCAAGTTTTGTATAATTATGAAATATGCATATTAAATATACAGAAAATACAGAATACAGTAAGGGAGATAGATTGTGTCCTCACTCCCCAAAGCTAGAAAATACTAACATTCTACCATAGTCTGCCAATTCAATTTTATCACTCCCTTCTGAGAAGTAGCCACCACTGTGAAGTTGTAATATTGCCTTCCCATCTGTGTTTTCATGTACATACATTTCCGTAAATCATATTCTGTGTGTCACATCCAGCCACGGCCTGTTCTGTACGGCCCATGAGTTAGAATAGTTTTCACATTCTTAAAGGGTTGAAAAAAAGAAGCATCTATGAAGCAGAGTCTCTGTGGCTCACAAAGCCTAAAATATTTACCATTTGGCCCTTTACAGAAGTGTTTACCATTCCTGATACACAGTATTAGTTTGGGTTGTTAAAATTTATATCAATGACGTCATGTTAAAGACACCTCCTGCAACTTTCTTTTTTTAACTTAACATCGTTTCTGAAAAGTATCGATATGGACACCGATAGATCTATTTCATCCTTTTAAATTGCTGCACAATTAAAATACCACTGAGAACGCCGCAATTTATTGTGTAGTACCCCACTGACAGGTATGTCTGTTCTGCCCGATTGTTGGTCATCAAATGTACATCTGAAATGTATGTCATCATACACATCTCCTTGTACGCGTGTGTGGGGTCTCCTGCCTTGTGTGTACCTGGAAGTAGCATTGCAGGCAGTAAGGTCTGCACATCTCCAGCTTTGCTCAAGTCTGACAGATTGCAGCTCAAAGTGGTTTCATCCACTACATTCTCTCTAGCAATGTATGATTACTCTCATTTCAGCACTTAGCATTATCATACCTAAGTTTTGTCAGTCGCATCCCTTTGTTATGTTACATGCATTTTCCTGGTTATCAGTGCACCAGTGATCAATTTACTGACTCTTGGATCCAAACCCACCCTTTTTGTCCTGCTCTGTGATACCGGAGCTGTACCCCGTAAACTTTTGTCCTTTTATGTTAGGCTCTGTCACTGGAGGTCACTGGAGAAACTTGAACCATAGATATGTTCAATATCTTGTAATAACCTTTAATGAAAAAGAATATGAAAATGAATATATCTCTATATATGCATGATTGGGATATTATGCTGTACACCAGAAACTGACACATTGTAATTGACTATACTTCAGTTAAAACAAAAAAAGTGGAAGGGGTGTCCCGTCCTCAACCCAGTGAACTTTTCCCATCTAGCTCAGCCTCCAGCCAATTGATACATGGCAGTCCCGGGAGTGTGCACTCACCTCAGTGGCCTGCGTGCTCTGACTCCAGCACACCTGCCCTTGGGCAAGTTCTCAGCACCCAGCTGGATGCACGGTGGACCAGTCCAAGCCCGTGTCTTCTAGCAAGCTTCTTCCCATTGGCAGCTGTAGAGAGAAGGGAGACAGAGGACAGAGCAGTCTAAGTTCTCAATTCCTTTCTTGTTTATTCTCTCAGCTTAGAAGTAGCAGCTGCTTTCTTGATTTGCAACTTCTGTACCCTTCGTCCTTTTTGGCTTCTATTATCAGTTAACCACTTTTTACCAGTTAACTTTTCATATTAAAATCTCCCTGTTCAAATGACTGGTATAATTAATGTCTCCTACGTGGATCCTGATTGGAACAATGAGTGAGGTTGAACATATTGTCAATGTTTATTGGTCTTTCAGTTTTCTTATCTGAATCACAGGTATGTAGGTAGGCAGGTACATAGATAGACAGATGATAGACATATGTGCTTCTTTTCTTGGGGGGAGGTAGATGTTCTTTATGTATTTGAAATATTAATCCTTTGTCAGATATAGATCCAGTACCAATATCCAGTTTTAATTATGATGACTGCACCAGTTTTTAAATCTAGTAGAATAAATAAACACTTCTCCATCTCCTCTTCCTTCTTCTCCTTTAGAATTGTCTTGGCTAAATATAGGCAAGCAATTTAATTGTATATCAACAGATGAATGGTTAAAGAAGATATTGTGTGTGTGTGTGTGTATGTATATATACACACACACACACCCATACACACGTATATATATGATGGAATACTACTCAGCCACAAAAAGAATAAAATCTTGCCATTTGCAACAACATGGCTGGACCTAGAACATATTACACTTAGTGAAAGAACTCTAACAGAGAAAGGGAAAAACCATATGACTTCACTTATAAATGTAATCCAAAAACACAACAAATGAACAAACAGAACAGAAACAGACTCAAAGATACAGAGGACAAACTGGTGGTTGTCAGAGGGGAGAGCAGTGAGATGGTGTGGGGGGGGTGAGTGAAATAGGTAAGAGAGACTAAGAGGTACAAACTTTCAGTTATAAAATAAATAAGTCACAGGGATGTAATGTACAGCATAAGGAATATAGTTAATAATATTATAATAACTATATGGCAACAGACGGTAACTAGACTTACCATGATGATTATTTTGTAAGGTATAAAAATATTGAATCACTATGTTGTACACCTGAAATAAGTATAATATTGTAAGTCAATTCTACTTCAATAAAAAATAAAAATTAGTGAATTAATTAAATTATTTTGGCTATTCTTTGCCCTTCACTCTTCCATCCAAATTTAGGATAATCTTATCAAATTCAATGGGAAGTACTTTTGGGATCAATACGAATAATATTGAACTTATTAATTAATTTGGGTAAAATAGAAACAGTTACAATGTCAAATCTTTCCACACACAACATGGTATTTCTCTGCATTTATCAGTAAAGATTTTCTCCAAAATAGACCCGAATGACTTTTGTTATATTTATTCCTAGATACTGTGAAAATAATTAAACAAAGGCCATTAGACCCAGGTAGCTCCAATGCCTTGGTAGCCACAGCAGCAACCAAAATCTTTTTTTCTTTTTTGAGTTATGGTCCGTTTACAGTGTTGTGTCAATTTCTGCGCACAGTACAATTTTTCGGTCATACATGAATAAACATATATTTGTTTTCATATTCTTTTTCACCATGAGCTACTACAAAATCTTGAACTTATTTCCCTGTGCTATAGAGTGTAAATTTGTTTATCTATTCTATATATACCTGTCAGTATCTATAAATCTCCAACTCCCAGTCTGTCCCTACCCACCCTGCTGCAGCGAAAATCTAAGTGTCAACCCACTGGAACCTGAGAAAATTAAACTGAAGTACAATCAATCACAAACAGCCAATGAGGCTCTCCCAAATAAGGTAACTGCTTAACCTACAGCCAATCAAATACTTTCCTTGCTTGGTTTCCATATCTTCTCTATAAAAATCTCTCCCCTAGCTCCTGGGGGTGGACCACTCCTAACCACTTCTGGTTTGGCCCTGCCTGGTTCAAGTCGATTTATGTGCAAATGAAATTTTGAAAATTTTAATATACTTCAGTTTATCTTTTAACAATACCATATAGGGTTTTTTTTTTTTTTTGCTATATCAAAAAAGCTTTTAAAATCACACATTCTAGTTGGTATGTAGAAATGCTGCTCATTTTGGTGGTGATTCTTTTTCATTCAGCAAGCTTGTTGATCTCATTTTTCAGTTGTAGTAGTTTGTAGAGTCTCTTGGATTTTCTACGTAGCTAATCACATCATCTGTGACACTTTGCTTTACGTTTTATTTCACACGGAATAGTGGAACAATCCTAAAGACCAAGGTATTTAATCATCAAAATGGGATTCACTAACTATTAAGGATCTTCTCTAAAAAATTTTCCTCTAGAAATGAAGTTTAGCAGCATTGGGAGCCCCGTGTGGATGCAAGTCCAGTAAACCTCACTTACATTTTGTTTTTTCAAACCAGATCAGTTCAGACATTAACTGATTTAATCACCCTTGTCAATTTTTAGTTAAGCTGAAAATTTCCAAAACTTAATTTACCTGTGTTTTAACAGAATAGCAGGCTGCTGTCACGTTGGCTGTATGCCCTTAATCAAAGATATGGAAAAAGAATTCCTTCCCTCTTCTTTTCTTACTTATCAGTCTTTCTAAATTTGTATCTAAAGGCAACTAAATAAAGTTTTCGAGGATGACCACCCAGACCAAAAAGTAAATAAATAAAAAGAAACAGAAATGATCGATAATCATAAAAATCAACCTCACTAGTACTAAAAAATGGATATTAACGTATGGCTTTTACCCATATAAAATTGTTACAAATTTTTCATTTTGCTGTTTGTTTGGATTTTTAAGGAGTAAGAAAGGTAAGAGGGTCTTTTTTTAAATATTGTTTGAGTTTGGGGAAAATAAGCTCTCACAGATTTCCCACAGAGGTATAGGGTGATAGCAACCGGGCAATATTTTTAAAAAGTCTTTTTAAAAAATCATAAATGCCATTTCATTCAAAAATTTCCATTCTATATTTTTATTTTAAGAAAGGACTCAGGTCTGTGGTAAAGATGGGGAGAAAAGGAGGTGTGTTGTTGTGGCATTATTCATAATGACAAAAATGATACATTTAACTAGAAGGAATTTGTTAAATAAATTGTGATACGTTTATATGACAAAATACTATCTTATCATTTTAAATCATATCATAAAAGACTATTTCATGAACTAGAAGTAATTTTTCTAAGATATAGAATGTTTTAAAAATCATTTATGTATAATACAATGTCGATTTGAATCAAATACATGAGAATAATAGCTTTTACTTACCATGAGCCAGGCATATATGTGTATAAATTTATTTAATCTTCACAACAGTCTTATGCAAATGCTATTATCATCATTATTTTATAGATGGAGAAGCCAAAGCACGGGGAGATTCAGTCATTTACTTATGATTAGACAGTAAGAAGCAAAGCTGAACATACACACTCACACACACTCACACACTCACACACACTCACACACTCACAGATTTATGCCAAAAAATAACATGTAGTTCTCTCTAGGCAGTGGGAGTATGGGTCCTCTTTGTTTTCATATTTGTGCATGTTTGTGTGCTCTCCAAGTTTCCCAAAATGACCAGTTATTAATAAACCCCATAAATTATATAACTATATAGGTGAATATTAATATTTCTTATGAAAGCATAAATGAAAAAGCCTACTTAATCACAGGTAATGCAAAAGCATATTCTTCTTCATGTTCATTTCTTGTACCAAATTCTGGAAACTTAGTGCAGCCTCTGTATTGATGTATATTCACCTGTGCATTTTGTCTCTGTGAAAACAAAAACAAAAGCAAAAAAAAGTGTAAGCCATCCCATTGCAGCAGCTTTCATCCCGCTTTCAGTTACATTTGATGTTGGGGGGAAATTTCCCACCCTGAAAATAACTGACATCGGGCTGCCGCTCTGCCTGTGTTCACTCATTACCCTTAGCCAGAGAGCAATAAGTTCTGTGCGGAAAAATATTGTCCCATTAAACACAGTGTCATCATTGAAAAGCAATCATTCTTTTTTATTTTTCCCATGAGGTTATCTTAGTAACTCAGTCACAACAGTTATCTCCTAGGAAACATCTAGTTCACAGAGTAAGACTGTTAAACAATATGAATCTGGTACAGACAGCACAGGGTAAATGTCCCCAACCATAAAGGGTCTGTATTTATTAAAAATTTATACAAGGCAAAGACCACTGCAAGCTACTGCCAGCTGTTGGTGGAAAAGGAATTTATTCTTGCCTTTTCAGGGCTGTTCACTCCTCCACATCCAACTTGTCACGTTACAAACTACCTTTCATCACAACAACGGAAGCAAAGTCAAACCTGATTGAAAAAATCCACATTTGATTTGTGAGACCAAATATTTGTGAGAAATAAGTTGAAATTTTATATAATCATCATTTTAATACCACCGGACCATTTTTCCCTAATCAGGTGAGTGATTTCATTTGATTGCCTTTCCTCCAACATGGGGTTGGTGGGAGAATTTCCAAAGAGAGTTACAATGAAATCCCTGCAAAATGTAAATCCTGTTGCTATGGGGACCTGACACTCACACATGAGTAGGTGCCCACAGGACGGATCATTTGCTCAAGTGACCAAAGCCCCAAGCCACCTACGTTTTCTTGTTCTAACATCTTTTGCTTTCTTCTCAACTGGCATTTGCTTACAATATAGACTTACTGGCAGAATTATCATTGAGATCAAACATACATCTGCATCATTCACTGCAGAGCAAAAAGGAAACACTACTGGAAACATTTACCAAAACTTGGCACCTGACAAAGCCTGAGCACGGGGCTCAATGCATGAAGTTTGAAATAATTCACACTGGAAACCAGAGCTTTTTGAAAGTACTGAGTTTAACTCAGCACATTTTGTTTCTTCAATCCAATACTAGTTTTTTACTGAAGACTTCATTTCAAGAAGGGAATGAAGGTCATTAAAAAAGGAAAATAAATATCTGGTTGCACATCAATCACCTGATTTGGGGGTGGGCACTCTATTTTCCAAAGTAGGGTTGCCTTTATTTTCATGTTAAGATTAAGATTTGCTTTAGTTGTCACAGTGTATTAGTTATCTATTGCCATGTAACTAAATACCCCAACGTCTAGTGGCTTCAAACAACAAATTTTATTATCTCACAGTTTCTGTAGGTTGGGAAACCAGATGTAGCTTAGCTACATCCCTACCTTAGGTTGTGAGAAAGGTGTAGGCCAGGCTGTTGTCATCTTGATGCCCACCTGGGGAAGAATCCACTTCCAAGCTCATTTGTGTGCTTGATGCAGAAATTACTTCCTCATGGGTTGCTGGACTGAAAGCCTGCCTTACTGGCTGTTGCATGAGCCTCTTCAACATAGTAGCTTGCTCCATAGAAGTGAAAAAGCCAGAATACAAGAGAGAGCTGGCTAGCGGGAAAGAGCATCTCACCAAGATGGAGGTCAGAATCTTTGGTCCCATAATCATGGACGTGACAACCTGACACTTTGACCATGCTCTAGTTTTTAGGAATCAGTCGCTAGGTCCAGTCCATACTCAAAAGAGGGGAATCATATGAAGAAGTGATCACTGTCTTAGAAGTCTGCCTGTACACGATTGATTATATATTGTGAATTAAAACACTTTCACACTGAGTATTATGACTGGAAAAAGGATATGTGACCCCAAAATATGCCACTTTGGCATGTGGATTATTTTCAGTTGAAAGTAATTGAGGCCTAAAAGACTCAGGAAGAGGTTTGGTTTGTTTGTTTGTTTGTTTGTTGTTTGTTTTACCTCTCCCTTAACTGCCTAAAAGAATTTAGGTGGGATGGCCAGTACCAAGAAAAGAGCTATTACCAGAGATAACTTTTCACAATTTTAATGGAGGTACTGGGGATTAAACCCAGGACCTCAGGCATGCTAGGCATGCACCCTACCACTGAACTAAATTGCACCTCTTGGGGAGTAATGGAAATGTTAGCGATCTTGAATATGGTGGTGGTTTCATGGGTGTATACATCTATCAAAATTCATCAAATTGTACATCTGAAATATGTGTAGTTTACTGTACAGGAATCATACCACAGTAAAGGTGTTTAAAAAAAAAAGATTAACTGTTTGCAGAAGAAAGACTTACCTGATGGCAAACATTGGTTCAACAAATATTTGCTCTTCTCATCTTCCTGTGAGTTGTCTTCCTCCCCTTTGAAGCCCCAGAACCCTACCTCCTTCTCCTTAGCTCAGGATGGTGTACAAGCCTCAATTAACCACCTGAGAGCCTCATATATTTGGAGTTCCCATAATTACAAAATTAAATTTGTTTTCTTTTCTCCTGTAAGTCAGTTTTATGTCAATTTAATTATTAGACGAACCAAAGAACCTGGAAGGGAAGCAGTTTTCCTCACCTACAATTACAGACACATCACGTTTCACTGCACCTCACCTTGCCATGCTTTCCTCACAGATACTGCATTTTTCACAAATTGAACAGTTGTAGCATCTCTGCATTGAGCAAGTGTATTGGTACCAGTTTTCCAACAGTATTTGCTCACTCTGTGTCTCTGTCACATTTTGGTCTTCTTGCAACATTTCAAGCTTTTTCGTTATTATTATATCTGTCATGGTGATCTTCAATCAGTGATCCTTGATGTTACTTTGTAAATGAACCGTGCCCAAATAAGATGACAAACTTAATCAATAAACATTGTGTGTGTTCTGACTGCTCCAGTGACTGTTCTCCATCTCTCTCCCTCTCCTCTGGCCTCCCTATTCCTTGAGACACAACAACATTTAAATCAAGACAATTGATAACCCTACAGTGGTCTCTAAGTGTTCAAGTGAAAGGAAGAATCACACACTTTAAATAAAAAGCTAGAAAAGATTAAGTTTAGTGATGAAGGCATATCAAAAGCCACGATAGATAGAAAGCTAGACCTCTTATGCCAAAGTTATCCAAGTTGTGAATGTAAAAGAAAAGTTATTGAAAAAAGTTAAAATTGCTACTCCAGTGAACATCTGAATGATAAGACAGTGGAACAGTCTTACTGCTGATATGCAGAAAGTTTTAGTGTCTGCATTGAAGATCAGAAACCAGAAACAACGTTCCCTTAAGCCAAAGCCAGATCCAGAGCCAAGCCCTAGCTCTCCTCCACTCTATGAAGGCTGAGAGAAGTGAGGAAACTTCAGGAGAAAAGCTTGAAGTAGCTGAGGTTGGTTTATGAGGTTTACAGAAAGTGCCAGGTGAAGCAGCAAATGCCAATGTAGAAGCTGCAGCAAGTTATCCAGAAGCTCTAGCTCAGATAATTAACAAAGGTGGTTACACTAAACAACAGATTTTCAATGTAGATGAAACATCCTTCTATTGGAAGAAGATGCCATCTAGCTAGGACTTTCATAGCTAGAAAGGAGAAGTCAATGCCTGGATTCAAAGATCCAAAGGACAGGCTGACTCTCGTGTTAGAGGCTAATGCAGCTGGTGACTTTAAGTTGAAACCAATGCTCATTTATCATTCCAAAAATCCTAGAGCCCTTAAGAATGATGCTAAGTCTATTCTGTCTGTGCTCTATAAATGGGACAACAAAATCTGCATGACACACATCTATTCACAACATGGTTTCCTGAATATTTTAAACCATATACTGTTCAGGAAAAAAGATTTCTTTCAAAATGCTACTGTTCATTGAAAATGCACCTGGTCACCCAAGAGCTCTGATGGAGATGGGCAACAAGATTAATGTTGTTTTTATGCCTTGTTGTATGTAATGTTGTTTTTATGCCTGCTAACAGAGCATCCATTCTGCAGTCCATGGATCAAGGAGTCAATCTAACTTTCAAGTCTTATTATTTAAGAAATGCATTTCATAAGGCTATCGCTGCCAGAGATGGTCATTCTTCTGGTGGATCTGGGAAAATTGAAAACCTTCCAGAAAGGATTCACCATTGTTGTTGCCATTAAGAATATTTGTGATTCATAGGAAGAGATCAAAATATCAATATTAACAGAAGTTTAGAAGAAGTTGATTCATCCTCATGGATGACTTAGAGGAGTTCAAGGCTTTAGTGGAGGAAGTAACTGCAGATGTGATGGAAACGAGAGGATTCTAGTTCTCTTGTTCTAGAATCAGAAGTGGAGCCTGAAGATGGGACTGAATTGCTGCAATCTCAAGATAAAACTTTAAT
The DNA here is from genome assembly GCF_048564905.1 of Vicugna pacos. Lineage (NCBI taxonomy): Eukaryota > Metazoa > Chordata > Mammalia > Artiodactyla > Camelidae > Vicugna > Vicugna pacos. The sequence goes on along the minus strand of NC_132994.1, from coordinate 3,939,410 downwards.
GGATGAGGAGTTGCTTCTTATGGACGAGCAAAGAAAGTGATTTCTGGAGATGAAATGTACTCTTGGTGAAGATGCTGTGAAGACTGTTAAAAGACAACATAGGGTTTAGAATATTAAACTTAATGTGAAAAGCAGCAGCAGGGTTTGAGAGGATTGATTCCAATTTTGAAAGAAGTTTTACTGTGGATAAAATATTATCAAACAGTATTGCCTGCAGCAATACTCATGAAAGGAAGAGTCAATCAGTGAGCCATTTCACTGTCTTATTTTGTCATATTACCACCCCAGCCTTCAACAATCACCAGCCTGATCAGTCAGCATCCATCAACATGGAGGCAAGACCCTCCACCGGCCAAAAGATTTACAACTGGTAAACTCAATGGTGAGCATTTTTTAGCAATAAAGTATTTTTAATTAAGGTATCTGTTGTTTTTCTAGACACAATGCTATTGCATATTTAATAGGTGGCAATATAGTATAAACATAACTTTCATATGCACTGGGAGACCACAAAGTTTGTGTGACTTCTTTATTACGATATTTGCTTTATTGTGGTCATCTGAAACTAAACCAGCAATATCTTGGAGATATGCTTGTACAAACCAAATCCTTATTTCTTTTATTTCTATTTTAAAAGTAATTGTCATCAAAAGTATACAATCGTTCCAGGGTATTAAACACACATACAGAGAAGACAGAGAGAGACAGATCAACTTGGAATTTAGAGTTTCAAGGTAAGAGCAGAATGAAGCATGGCATTCCTTAAAAATACTTTTAAAGTGATGCTTAAGACAGAGACAGAGCCACCGGACTTTCATAACTGCTTCCCTCTGCCCAGCTGGGTGGATTTATCAAGTGGTTCAGGGACTGCTGTCTCACTCCATCAAAATTGCTCCCCCAATTCTGCAACACTTTACCAAGTATAGAGACACCTACATGATGGGAGTGAGGCAAGAGAGTATTTGGGCCAGTCTCTTTATCACTTCTTCAGGTTTTGCTTAAAGTACTGTCTCATTTCTTTATTTAGACAGAATTTATGGAATAAACCTTTCTCTGCTTACCTCCCAGTGTGTACTTCCTGAATCACCTAGGCATCCAGCATTCCGCCAAGACTTGTGAGTGGTTAAAAACTGCAGATATGCCCCTTGTCCTTTAAACTAGTTTGGGGTATGACCCATGTATACCTGAGACAATAGGAAAAATAATTTAAGACCAATTTAAAATTAAATCCAGAACACTGGATGATAAACCAGAAGGTCCTCCACAAAAATGTAGTTAAAACACTAGTGTGATGCAATCTGTCATTAGTTTCAAAGTAAACTCCACTGTGACAGACTGTATTTTCCAAAGATGACTGCAACAGTGCCTCCTGGCCCACACCTTCTTCTAGAATCTTGTCACTCAATATCAGGAGGCAGCATTTATGCTGCCTTGATCCTGAGTAAGCTTTTGAAACTGCCTTGACCAACAGCATGGGGAGATTGCCATCATGTGACTCCTGTGGCAAGGTCATAAAAGGGCCATGTGCTCTTGCCTTGTTTTCTTGTGATGTTTGATCTTAGAAACCAGTTATCGTCTGTGAGAAAGCCCCAGCAGGCCATGGAGAAGCCCATACAGGAAGGAAGGGAGGCTTTTGCCTCCCGGCTCTGGCTGGGCTTCCTGCCAGCAGCCGGCACCGATCTGCCAGAGGTGGGAGTGAGCCATTTTGAAAGTAGCCCCTCCAGCCCCTCACTGAACCACCCCTGGTGGCAGAAAACAGACCTGTCCTACTGAGTCATGCTCAAATTGCAGATCAGTGAGCAAAATTAATACTGTTGTTTTAAGCCACTAAAGTTTGGCTGGTTTGTTTCTCGGCAATAGAAAAATGGAAGAGCCCATGGTACCAAAGTTTGCTCTCACTTGTATTCAGCTAGACTTTCTGAAATAGAAAAAGGGATGGAGTTACATTAAAACCCTAGAAAACGAACATAAGTCACAGTCTGTCTTAATTAGGCCCAGTCATACAAACAGTAACTGTCACCAGTGTGCCATTTATAGTTAGTTACTCAATATATATAACATGATTCTATAAATACTGTGCAGCAGAATAAGTTTTCAGATCCAGAAAATACTTCTCTATAGTTTTGTCAAGATCTGTGTCTGGTCTTGAATGTTAACAACATACATCTTGCTAAACAAAGGGGATAGATTTTTTGTGTGTGCTAGAAGAGTTTAATGATGGGGAAATAAATGAGAGTTGGGGTAGTTGGGGAAGACATCCTAAAGGCGGTCGAACGTGGGCTTTGTGCTGAAGAGAGAGTTGCATCTGGACAGACAAGGTGGAGTGTGTAGTGAGAAGGGGATGAACACATAGCAAGAAACAAGCCCAATGTCTTTTCTAGACCAGCTTGTCTGAAAGAGCAGAAAAACCTTAAGGGGTAAATGAAAAGGAGAGGACAGATTGCTTGCAAAGCTAAGACACAAACTCCTTTAGTACTGGTTTTAAATCTGGCTAACAGTTCCAGGAAATTTGTCAATTTGCCTGCTGTGTTTATATGCATTAATTAAGAATCCAAATCGATCTCTTTTTTATGGATTTCTCTCTCTCCCTCTGCTTCTGAGATATGCCACAGCACCCTATTTATTAAAAGGGATTAACTATTCTTTTCTCAAACAGCCCTGCAAAGTTTAAAAAATACATACCGGTTATGTTAATGTCTCTAAAGACAAGCCAGTATTTCCGTAAAAGGAAGAGCCTAATGGTTTAAGCAAAGTCCTTAGCTGTCCCAGGCTTTCTTACTAATCCTAATAGCTTGAGTAGAAACCGCTGGTAACTGTGTGCATCAGCCGATAGGCAGTTTCAAAGCTGAAGCAGTAGACCCCCAGTTTTGTTAATCAACCTACCTCTGTCCCCCCATTTCAGAATTCTGTTCCTAGTATCAAGTTAGACAACCCCCCATGCCTTCGTATTTCCACATTCAATCACTTACCTGTTAACTCATAACTTCCAGGCAGTCTTCCAGGCAGTCGTGTCTGTGACCAGGTCCCTGAGACAATGCATTGTTGGTTTCTAGGAACGTGTATCAATTTCCAAGGTCTTTGAGGTTGCCCGACAAATAGGTCTTCTCCAACTGTTCAAATTCTCAATCCAAAAAGACCAATTTGTTGCAGGTCAAAATATGACTCAGGTAAATATGGGTGGGAGGAGGTGGTTTATATTTGTGCACAAGCCAAGTTCTCAGAAATAAACAGATTGACCTGGTGTTGGACCAGAGAAGTTTTCCTTACTGTCTCTGTATGACATCTCCAATTTGGTAGGAGCAGAATGAGGGGTGTCCTCAGCTTCTAAGCAAAGGGAAGGGAAAGGCTAGAGCTACATATGTCCAGTTTCTCTCCCCAGACTCCCAAACAGAGTGAGAACGTTGAGAGAGATCAGAGATCTGATTGCTAGAGAATCGCTTACATATGCGGACTAGGCGTAGGCAAATTACAGCCCAGGGGCCAAATTTGGCCCATTTCATGTTTTTGTACAGCCTGCAAGCTAAAAATAGGTTTTACATTTGTTTAATGGTTGAAGAAAATTAGAAGAAGGCTAATTATTTTGTGACTCACGGGCATCATAGGAAGCTTAAATTTCAGTGTCCAGAAATAAAGTTTTACGGGAACACGGGCACGCCCATTTGTTTACGAATTGTCTCTGGCTGCTGTCATAGTACAGGGGCAGAGTTGAGTAGCTGCGACAGACACGATGGCACATAAAGGCTGAAATATTTGTGGTTTGGCCCTCTTACAGAAAGTCTGCTGACCCTTGGCAAAGAAAGAAAAATCTGAGTCAGGGAAAACCATTCTCCCTGGAAGTTTTATTAAAGATGTAATCTGTGTCCATATTTCTGTCTTTGATGTGGGACCAACATTCTCTCTGCCCCGCTGCTCCAAAACCTGGCAGGCATTTTGTGATTTTTCCTTAACCACTTTATCTAATTAACCACCACTTTGTTTTCTGTTTGTTTTTCCTTTAAATTGTCTTTGAAATATTCTTTCCAATTTTTTTCCTGCTATTTCTCTAGCTTCGCCATTTCACACCAGGATCCCTGCCACAGTTCTCCAATTAGATAGATATCTTAATTCCACTCTCTCCACAGTCGTTTTGTATTGAGAATAACTTTAGAGAATTTCTATTCAGCCCCCTCATTAGCCAAATGAAGAAACTGACTCTGTGAGGCAAAACGACTCCCTCAGATTTGCAGATTTGATTTGTGATGGACTAGCACTGGGCCCCAGGTCTCCAAACAGGAGTTCAGTGACCCTTCTGTCATGATGTGCTCTTGCCTCACATTGCCCTGTTCATAAGAAATTTTCCAGTCAAGTTTATCATTTAGACAGGGATCAAAAAATCATAGACTGTGGGCTGAATTTTGCTCTCCGCCTGCTTTTTGTAAACTAGGTTTGGTTGGAACACAGCCGTGATCCTGTCCTCACTTACTGTCTGTGGCAGAGTTGAGTAGGTACATCAGAAACATCCCAAAGCCTGAAATACATACTCTCCAGTCCTTCAGAGAAAACATTTACAGTCCTGAGTTAGACTCACTCGAGGTGTTCCACCTGCTCCTCATCACTCCCCATGGTTCTCATGTCTAGTTGTTTCCTATATTGATTCTTACCTTCTATGGTAATAAAACCTCTGATTTTTTTTTTCGGGTTAAGCACATGGCAGCCCAAAATGAAATCTATATTTCTCAACATTCCCTTACATTGTTGTGGCCAATGAAAACCATGAGAATCGGTGTTTGCAACTTCCAGGAATTGTCCTCAAAGGAAGGAAGTGTCTTTAAAGGAAGGAAATGTGCCCTTCTCTTCCCTTTACCTCCTTCTTTCTAGTTAGAATGGTACCAATATAACAGGAAGAGCCAGTGTGCACAAGAAGATGATACTGACATAGAATTATATATGGTGGAGCAACACGATGGAAAGAGCCTGGGTTCTTGACATCGCAGTGTTTCTGCCATCCTCAGATCACATACCTCTGGGTTTTTATAAGTGAGAAATACAGTTCTATGTTGAACAAGATCCTTCACTAATTAGGATTTTTCTGCACTTTTCATTCATCCTAAGTGATATATTTTCTAGTGGGAAATCTCTCTTGCAGATGAGCTGCTGTTTTTATAACTTGCTGAATCAGCTGTGCTCATCCCCACCCCTCCACGCTTTTGCTCATGCTGGACTGGACCCCTCTCTCTTCTCCATGTGACCACATTTTATGAACTAGTCAAAGCAGTTGAAGTTCTATCCACATCCTGAAGCACCTTTTTTCTCTTTTCCTGTATAAAATTGAGTGCGATTGTTTGGGGCAACTGAGATGACACACTGTATCACAGTCTTTTGAGTCATGTGTTTTGATCCTTTATGCTCCCTGAGGATGCAGAATTTTAAACGATTGGGATCATTTCTTTTGTTTCATCTTTCTTTCCAGGGCCCCCATACGATAGGTAACCACAAAATATTTGATGAATTTATTCAAATAAATTTTGGCAAAAGTGAGTCATACTTATCATGAGCTCACAAGCTCTCATTCTTTAAACTCAGAATGCCTTCCAACACCTCGGTCATGATGAGCTAACCAGCCAAACGAAGCTCCGTCCTGGGAGAGGTCATTCAAAAATGCACACAGTGGACGTTTAGGCAGGGAGTTACGTGCTGCCTAGTAAAGGCATCGTGAGACAATGCACATCCCATCAGGTGCGATAGATTGGACAGATGTGTGATGCTCTCACTGACATGAGCGGGTCAGTTCCACGTTCAAGTACTTCCTTGATTATTTAGGAGATGCTCCGAGACCCTAGAAGCTGCATGACCACACCTCTGCCTCAGTGACAGCACCAACACTGGAACAAAAAGCTGGTCAGCTACTGTTCACACTTGTCCCAGTTCACAAGTCAGACAGTGATGTCCTGGCTTGTCAAGGACTTGAACATCAGAGCTCAAACGTTTCCTGAACCATCCTGTAGGCAGTTTGCTCCCTGTGGCACTGAACAAGGTGGACTAAATCTTGTTTGCAAAGTAGAGGGCCACTTAAGCAAACCCAGTCTGCAGCTCTTAAATGGTGACATGTAGTCTGTCCATCCACAGTAGTTGACAGCAGAGTTCTTAGCACATTCTTACCAGTGAATTGATTCCGGTGTTGGCCAAAAGCCAACCTACAGGTAAGTGCCGGGAGCTGCTGGAGGGAGGAGTGAGTGAAAGTCACGTGAGCATGCACTTCTGAGCACATGCAGGTTGTTCGCTCCCAATTACCTGCACTCACCACGGCGGGCAGCTCTGTGACCAGCCTCCCCTGGGGATGCAGACAGCCGCCTATCTGCAGAGGGAGCGAGACACAGAAGAAGCAGACGCTTGTCAGATGGCATGGGAACAGAGTGGCTCTCAAGTCTTCTGTTTATTGTAGCGAAGCTCTTCCTGTCTGGATCCCGAGAGCCTTATTCTTCCAGCTTCACTGAACGTTTTGTTCAAATCTTCTTGAGTTCTCCACGAGTTGTTGTTACTGTTTTGAAGTACTTGTCAGAAATTTTCTTTTTCTTAAAGAGACTGTGTCATTCAGTTATGACTGTTTGCATCGTTTCCACCAACTCTGGTCTGAGAAAGAAATCTTACGCTTTCCCCTGGTTTCATGCCTTCAGCCCAGCCCTGCCAGGTGTTAGAAAATTAGAAAAGTCAAAGGCTACAGATGCTTCATTCTAAGACCTCAACTTCAGTGGAAGCAAGAACAAAGGGCACTCCACTGACTTTTGTTTTTAGGCAACAGTTCTTCGGAGGTGTCTTAGGTCACCCGTACATTTCTGCCCCATCAACACCTAGACCTCCTGCTACGGTCTGTTGCCCATATATCTCCTCTCCATCTTCTTCAGGGACTTTGCCATTCAGTTACATTTATCCAATTCATTGTAAACACTCTTCCCTCCTTCGTGAGCCTTCCCTTAACTACTTATGTTGGGAGAATATAATTAAAAACAAAATTTTCTCCCAATCCAGAAATCCTTCCCACAAAGAGTGGAGAAAGAAAACAGTTCTTATTATTGAATGAGCAGTAAATCAGAATGTGATGTGCATCACAGGCAAGCCAAGAAGAGATGCAAAGACAGAAAGAAACAAACCTTTATACAGCTGAGCAAATACAATACATTCCCATATGTTTTCAAGATACTAACCAGTGCTTAAGTAAGAGGACCTGACAGCACCATTTGTTCCACACAGTTCATCCTGATTGTACCTGGTTATGGAGGTGACCATCTGTGTTAGCTAATTGGCTTTATCCAGAGGAAAGATAAACTCCTCATTTCTTTGTGACAGGAGGCAGCTTTGCAGTCTGGAGCCAGGCACCCACCAAAGTCAGGCTCCAGCCTAACCACAGAGATGGAGGGACTGGGCAGTGTCTCTCTTGATATTTACACTTCAAAGGATGGTTCCTAGGTCCTTGAGAAAGATAGTCTTAGGTCAGAAAGCTGACAAAGGGCCTATCTAGTACTTAAGAGGATTTATAAGATTTTAAACACAGGAGAAAGAACTTACTTAAGTAAATGCTCTAAAAAATAGAGTGGAGGAGTGTCTTCCCTTATTTTCTACAGGTACAATTAGATCTCTTTCAAAAAAAAATTTGTATTTGTCCTTACAATGATATCTTAACTTTAATCTCCTTGTTCTGACTAGTGTAATCATGTGTAATGAGGGAGGAGAGGTTTGAAGGCCACTTAAAGAAAAGCTCCAAAAAGGAAGCTATAGACAGAAATAATTGAGGAAAGAGACATGGATCTTGCTCTGAGGTAGGAGGAAAATATAATTCTTTAATGAGGTTCAGAAACACTCAATGGTTGTCACTCATGGGTGAAATGAGACTAAATAGCATGCTACTAAAAAACCAATGCACAAGGGAGAGGGTATAGCTCAGTGGTAGAGTGCATGCTTAGCATGCACAGGGTCCTGGGTTCAATTCCCAGTACCTCCTCTAACAAATAATAATTAATAAATAATCCTAACTACCTCTCCCCACCAAAAAAAAAAAGGGGGGGGGCAATGAAGAAATAAAAGAAATCAGAAAATACTTTGAGACAGGTGAAAATGGAGACACAGATTTCCAAAACCTGTGGGATGAAGCAAGTAAAAGCTTCTAAAGGGAAGTTTATGGCAATACAGGCCTACCTCAAGAGCTAAGAAAAATATCAAATAAACAACCTAACCTACCATTTAAAGGAATTAGAAAAAGAAGAACACACACAGCCCAAAGTAAGCAGAAGGAAGGAAGTAATAAAAATCAGAGAGGAAATAAATAAAATAGAGACAAACATCGAAAAGATCAGTGAAACTAAGAGTTTTGTTTTTGTTCTGTTTTGTTTTTAAGGTAAAGAAAATTGATAAGCCTTTAGCCAGGCTCATCAAGAAGAAAAGAGAGAGGCTCCAGATAAACAAAGTAAGAAATGAAAGAGGAGAAGTAAAAACTGATACCTCAGAGATACACAAAACCATAAAAGAAAACTAGGAACAGCAGTATGCCAGCAAACTGGACAACACAGAAAAAAATGGACCCATTTCTAGAAACACACGGTCTTCCCCGACTGAATCAGGACGAAATATCTAATAGAAAGGAAACAAAACTGACTCCATATTAGCTCTGTTCCTTTCTCTTTAAGGCTGCACCTTTTGTAAAACAATGTTGCCAATAGCCTGAAATATATAAGAGAGCCTATTCTCAAGGCTCTGATCTTTAAGGATATTAACACTTTTGCACTTATATAAAGATAACAAGTTGCAGAATTTAAAAATAACATTTATTTTGTTGGAGGTTTTACAGGGACACCATCACCTGGCCCACATGGACAGCTGCAAAAACAAAAAATTCCTCCACCAAGAAGTTTGCAACAACCAACCACACCCCCTGCCTGTTTAGTATAAAAGGAGCCTGAATTCTGACTTGAGTAAGATGGTTCCCCAGGATATTAGTCTGCCATCTTCTCAGTCTGCCAGCTTTCCAAATAAAGTCACTATTCCTTGCCCCAGAACCTCATCTCCCAGCTTATTGGCCTGTCGTGCAGTGAGCAGAATGAGATTGGACTCAGTAACAAATAGACGATCTGAACAGATCTATCACTAGTAGTGAGTGATATAAAAATTGTAATAAAAAAACTTTCAGCTAACAAAAGTTCAGGACTGGACAGTTCCACAGGGGAATCTTACAAAACATATGAAGAAAAGCTAATACCTATTCTTGTCAAACTATTCCTATCAAAATACTCATGACATTTTTCACAGAGCTGGAACAAATAATCCTAAAATGTGTACAGAACCACAAAAAGCCCTGAATTGCCAAAGAACTTGAGATAAAAGCATAAAACTGTAAGTATCAGGATCCCAGACTTTAGACAATACTGCAAAGCTACAGTAATCAAAGCAGCATGATACTGGTATGAAAACAGACACATAGATCAATGGAACGGAATCGACAGCCCACAAATAAACCCACACATTTATGGTCAATTAATCTACAGCACAGGAGGCCAGAATAAACCACGGAGAAAAGGCGGTATCTTCAGTAAGTGGTGCTGGGAACACTGGACAGCTACATGTAAGACAATAAAATTAGAACATTTTCTCACACCAAACAGACTCACAGCTACAGAGAACAAACTAGTGGTTACCAGTGGGAAGCAGGAAGAGGGGAGGGGCAAGAAGGGTGTAGAGGATTAGGACGTACAAACAACTATCAGTAAAATAAGCATCAAGGATATATTATGCAACACAGGGAAATATAGTCATTATTTCATAATAACTTTAAATGGAATACAAGCAATAAAAATATTGAATCATTCATGTTGTGCACCTGCAAGTAATACAATATTGTAAATCAACCATACTGCAATATAAACAAACAAACAAACAAACAAATAAATAAATAATGAAAGAGGGGAAAAAAAGTTTCCCAAATGATTTGGATGTGCAGCCAAGTATGGGAACAACTGACTTGGTGTATAACAATGTGAGCATCTCTCCTATTTTTCTTGAGTAAGTCCTGCAGAGTTTGCCCTAAGAGCTTGGAAAAATGGAGATAGAAATAAATAAATCATGTGTTACTAGTAGTGTCTTAAAAAAATAAACAAGCAAAGCCCATTCCATTTGAAAGTTTAAAAAAATAGAATCAAAATATCTTTTCTCACTATTGAAAAGAGATCTGCATTTACATATAGATACAGTATTTATAGAAACAGAAAATAGAATGGTGATTACTGGGGACTGAGTGAGTGAAGGAATTTGGAAGATCTTGGTCAAAGGGTATGAACTTGCAGTTAGAAGATGAATAAATTCTGGAGATCTAATGCACAGCACTGTTTTCGCAGATGGGAGCATCCTGCAGTTTTTTTTTTCATTGAAGTACAGTCAGTTTACAGTGTTGTGTCAATTTCTGGTGTACAGCATCATGGTTCAGTCATACATGTACATGCATCTATTTGTTTTTATATTCTATTTCATTATAGGTTACTACATGATCTTGAATATCTGTGCTGTACAAAAGCAACTTGTATATTTATTTTATATATAGTAGTTAGTATCTGCAAACTCTGAACTCCCAATTTATCCCTTCCCACCCCCTTTCCCTCCTGGGAACCATAAGTTTGTTTTCTGTGTCTGTGAGTCTGCTGTTTTCTAAATAAGTTCATTTGTGTCTTTTCTTTTTTGATTCCACATAGGAGTGATATCATATGGTATTTTTCTCACAATATTGTAGTATATACTTAAAAATCACTAAGAAACTGGATCTTAAGTGAGCTCATCACAAAAAAAGAAATGATAATTATGGGACATGAAGGAGGTGGTAGCCAATGCTACAGTGAGAATCTTATTGTGATATATAAGTGTATGAAATTAACATTAGATACCACAAACTTATACAATGTTATAAGTCAATCATATCTCAATAAACAATAATAAAAAGAGAGCTGCTGCTGTAGATGGTTTCTATTTCCCTCCCACCTATGTTATGGGGTTTGAGAGGTGGACATCAGTCAGGCCCTGGGGCTTCAGGAGAGGCAGGCAGAGATAACACCCACAGAGGTCTGTAAGAGTCACATGGAAAGGACATGGAAAGGTCACTTGTGGGAGATGGGAAAGACTTGAGTGGGACGGACATGCCAGAGATCTCTAGGTAGAGACTTGATCATCTTATCATTATCCTTCCCTTCATCCTCTTGATTGTCTCCAACCAGACTCTTAGGTTTATAGATGAAAGGTCAAAGGTGAGTGCACCATTTCTAATGACAGATGAAGACAGCAACAATTAAGCACAGAACTTGGTTGAAGGCTGTGTTCTCAGAGTAGCATTTGGACCCTTGAGGGCTGATAAAATATGAATTTCTCAGCACCTACAGACAAACTTGAAAGCCTACAAAAGATGTTTTCAAGACTTTCTGGTAGGGAGGCAGCACTGTTCAGCTGCAATGTTCTGTCTAAAAAAACAAATGGTCTAAAGTAGCAATTGAGCACAACAGGGATGGGTGGAGAGATGGGAAGGCAAGATGAGAGTGCACGGAGATACTTTTATAAAGCAATATGATTTAGTAAACAGCAAAGGGGAAAATCAAAGAGATGTGATATCTACCAAAATGATTTAAGATGCAAGATGGACTGGGATCAGAGACAATAGTAAACATAAATGCTTTGGGACACCTACTGTAGGTAATATGAATCATACATAACCTTACCCACCGACCAAAAATGTATCCATCCCAAACCGCAAAATTAGAGTAAATACCAGCTCACATCACAGTAAGGAAAATAAAAGAGAGGGTAGCGACTCTTAGTCGCGAATGAAATTCAGCCTCTTCTGATAATTACCAGGATAGTCAGTTTCTCTGACAATAACATCACATTGAATAAACGGGCTTTTGACAATGTACTCGTAAAGATGCCAAGAGAAAGACTGCCATTGGCTGAGCACCTAGTGTGTGCCAGGCGGGAGGCTAAGTATCCCACACAGATTATCTCAGGAATGCACAGAGCATTTTTAAGAATTAGGTGTTATTTACATTGCATGTATTTAGAGCCTACATTTCTGAGGAATAAACTGCCCCAAATCGTACAACTAGGGGAGCAGAACTGAACTGGGGACTTCTGAGCACAAAGCCCTTGGCATTTTCACACCTGCTTCTAGTATCGATTCTGTGAGTTCCGTGTCCTCCGGGCTTCTGCTCTGTAATTCGATTCCAAACAGTCATGAGACCGAGGAGCTGTCCGACGATTAGTCCTTTTCTCATTCAACACGCAATTGCTGGACAACTTTAATCACCCAGTTATCTTCAAAAGGGCAATCTCTCATTCTAATTTCCACTGGGCTCGTGAATCAGTGGTCTCTGAACTTAATGCTCCCGTAATGATCATGCAGTACCAATATATGCGTATTTATTTAGTTATTTTACACAAATATATTAATATAGTACATACATTGCAATACTTTTCCAAAGATAGAATAATTTTTTAACATTTTTTATTGATTTATAATAATTTTACAATGTTATATCAAATTCCAGTGTAGAGCACAATTTTTCAGTTATACATGAACATATGTATATTCATTGTCACATGTTTTTCTCTATGAGCTACCACGAGATCTTGTATATATTTCCCTGTGCTATACAGTATAACTTGTCTATCTATTCTGCATTTTGGAGTCCCCCCACCCCCTTGGCAACCACAAGTTTGTATTCTATATCTATGAGTCTATTTCTGTTTTGTGTTTATGATTTGTTTGTTTGTTTGTTTGTTTGTTTTTAATTTTAGATTCCACATATGAGCGATCTCATATGGTATTTTTCTTTCTCTTTCTGGCTTACTTCACTTAGAATGACATTCTCCAGGAGTATCCATGTTGCTGCAAATGGCGTTATGTTGTTGGTTTTTATGGCTGAGTAGTATTCCATTGTATAAATACACCACATCTTCTTTATCCAGTCATCCGCTGATGGACATTTAGGCTGTTTCCATGTCTTGGCTATTGTAAATAGTGCTGCTATGAACATTGGAGTGCAGGTGTCATTTTGGAGTACAGTTCCTTCTGGATATATGCCCAATAATTTTACAATGAGATTAAATAAATAATTTTTTCCATATAACACTTCCAGTAATTTTAAGTCTTATTCAGCAACATTGTGCAAAGATAATGTGCACAGTGTGATGAAATAGGCTGCCTTATTTTCAAAAATCTTGGTTTGATATTTTGTTATACATTAACTAGATTCCAGGTTAGTTTCTTTCTTCCTTTTTTATTACTATTTTTTACTGATGTGTAGTCAAGTTTCTAAGTTCAATTTATTTGGATATTTATGTGAAGCATCTTTCATGTGGCCATGGCAGTGATTAAAAGCAAGTGTTCAACTAGTAAATATGCGTTTTCCCTGATTTCATCCAACTGTTCTTGAAAACTCATTAGGTCATGTTGTGTGTTTAGATTTTTAACAAGTAGTTTCAAATACCAATAACACAAAATATTTTTAAACAGTTTAGAAAATTCTGTATCTGAGTTTCTTAAATGTGTGTGTGTGTGTGTGCGTGTATGTGTATGTGTATATGTGTGTATATATATATGTGTTTATCACAGGTTCACATAGCTAAAATGATGGAAAGATATCCAAATGTTCATTTCCAATATATTTTTTCTATAGTACAGAAGGCAGTTATTTTCTCATTCACCATTTATACAAAATTTATATGTGGAAAATGTGAATGTATTCGGTGGACCTTGTGAGATCTGAGTGGATGATTGTTGTTTCTAACCATGGAATGAGACTGACGAAGTGCTCCAACTACCTTATTATGTGTACGTGTGCTTACGTGATTGGTATCATTTTAAAACTCTGTAATTCGATTTCTAAATGGTCTTGAGACAGAGGAGCTGTCTGATTAGTCCTTTTCTCATTCAACTCATAATTTTAAGCCTCTTCCCTATCCTGAGGTATATTTATTAAAACTCAGTAATAAACTCTGTAAATCCATTTCACATTAGCCTTGCTGGGTGGCAGGACCCTGCATAGACGCGCGAGGGCGCCACTGCTGGCCCCTACACAGTGCAGAACCAAACACTCGCACAGGGAATCTTCTGTACCAAGCATGATGGCTTATAATTCATCCTGGCCCAAAACACATGGACCACACGAGCAGCCAGTGACCATCCATAGGTGACACTTTGTAAAGCTTAATTCCTGTTTTAAAAAAAGTACTAATAAACACAAATAGAAGTTCCAGCAGTTTCTCCGTATGCTGTCAGGAGTGCCCATCCCCCTTTCTGGAGTCTGTCGACCACTCCAGCTAGATGCCTGGCCATCACCCCAAAAGAGTTTACCCAACACAGAATGCCCCTCTTTCTAGATTCTGCCACAGACCAAAATGTACCACTGTTTTGCTGTTCCCATCTTTAACTGTTAAAAGAAAAATGTCAAAAATCAAGAAAAGTTTGTCAACACCTACTGGGTGTCAGCATTGTGTCAGGCCAAACAATGTAACTTCAAACCAAAACCTACAATGTACTTTCATAAACTGATAAGAAAACGTGGTGAGTTCCTAGAAATGTATTAAAAGACTTGATTTCATTAGTAATCAAATAAACATAACTTCTTAAAAAAGAGTAGCCACTTTTTAATAAATCAAGTTACACAAGATGTTTTAAATGGCAATATTCTATATTAGTGAGGAAGAGAATATTCTCTGTAGGAGAACATGACAAAATTTGTCAAGAATTTAGAAATGTGTGTGCTATTTTAAACTATGATTAACAAGGTCATTTTCATAAATGTATTCTAAAGAAATAATCATAAATGTGCAGAAAGATTGATTTAAAAATTAGTCTAGTAAAAAGTTGGAGACAATTTAAATATACAGCAATTGGAGATTAGGTAAATCAATCACAGTGGATCCAAAAGATGGACAACTATGTGATTATTAAAATCAGATCATGGAAGAGTATTTAATGATATGATATAATTGTAAGTGAAAAAAGTCAGAATATAAAAGAATATAAGGAAAAAAAGGAAGATCTCAATTTTGTAAAAAAAAAAATCTTAAAAAACAAGAATGCAAGAAAGAAATTGTGGTATATTTATACAATGAAATACTACTCAGCTAAAATAATGCCATTTGCAGCAACATGAATGGACCTGGAGATTGTCATCTTAAGTGAAATAAGCCAGAAAGGGAAAGAAAAATACTGTATGATATCAATCATATGTGGAATCTAAAAAAAGGCACTATGAACTCATCTACAAAACAGAAATAGACTCACAGACATAGTAAACAATCTTATGGTTACAGGGGAAAAGGGGTAGGAAGGGATAAATTTGGTAGTTTGAGATTTGCAAATCTTAGCTACTATTTATAAAAATAGATTAAAAGAAAGAAACAAGTTTCTTCTGTATAGCACAAGGAACTATACTCAATATCTCATAATAACCTATAATGAAAAAGAATATAAAAAGGAATATATGTATGTATACACACGACTAGGACATTGTGCTGTACACCAGAGATTGACACATTGTAACTGACTATACTTCAATTAAAAAAAAAAAAGAATGGAAGGAAATACATTTTAAACAATATATATGTTATTAAAGTTATAAGTGGCTTCTACTTAAATGTTTTATGCTTTCATATTTTAACAAATTGTATGTATGTATACATATGTATATATACACACATATATATGTATACATACATAAACATTCTGTTCACTATAGACATTTAAAAAAATTGAAACATATTTGGATATTCTCTGATATGCAGCCAAATCAAATCCTGCACACATGTTTACATATGCATATACAGGATTTGATTTGGTGGAATACCATAGAAAATGCAAACACACGGCCTACACAAGACAAAGTTTTATTTCTCTCACTTGTCCAAGGTCTAGAGGAAGGGAGTCTGGGGTCCAACAGCTCTAGGGTTCTCAGTGACCAAGGCTTCTCATACCCTCCTGTTCTACCAAGCTTCCTTCCTCAGGGCCACCTTATAGTCCATTCCATTTCCATCTGCATTCCTGGCAGGAAGAGAGATGAAAGAGGGTGGGCAAAGGGCACACCTCCTACCAAGTCAGGCCCTGGGAGGAGCCTTCTGGGAATCTCTGTCCAGTAACATCTCATGGCTACCAGGTCTGCAAGCTGTGACTGAAGACCTCACCTGGACATATAGCGCTGCTTGGAGTAAATTCTGGATTTTCTTCTACAGAAGGAGGGAAGAATGGCATTTGAAGAGGCTATTAGTGGGCTCTGTCACACTTTTAATAATAAAACTGCCTTTTAAAATTCTCTATAATATGTGATGGTGGCAGAACAGCAAAAAAATCTATGTGAGGAAAAAAAAAAACAGAGGAGAAAAGAGGAGATGCAGATTAAAATAATCACAGAAATGAAAGATCATCCTGACACCCCAGAGGGGGAAGGGAGGGCTCAACAATGGGTTCAACCATCAGCAAAGCTAAATTTCTAATCTACCCTGTACCACTTTCTAAAAATAAATTCAAAGGAAAATGAATTGAAAAGGAGAGAAAAATATGAAGGATTACAAATCCTGATGTGGCATTCACTCTTTCACTCTTGACCCTCTCCAGGATTCCCAAAAATTAAAGTGAATCTTGGGAGCAGAGCAGATATTGGCTAGATTAGAACCTGGTTCTTCTGTCTTCCCGTGTGAAACAGAGAAGGCTAGAATTTTCAAAACATGGAATTTGTGTCTCAGAAAGATTAGTGCAATCTAGTCTTCTACTTCATAGGGTTAATATTTCTATACAACACTTGCTATTAAATACATTTCTTGCTTTTCATATGAATTTGCCATGTAAATATGAATATGAATAATATTTAAGTGTACATGAAAATTTTAAAGAACACGTATTTATCTATTATAGAAAAATATATGTAAAGATATGTATTTTATAAATATACATGTATATATATGTTCCATATGAGCCATTTTTTCACAATAATCGCAAAGGCATATTATGAAATTATCAAAGTAAAAGGATTTTAAATTCATTTCAAAGTTAAAAATTAAACTTCATATCAGGCACATAATTTTAGAAAAGTTAGAGCACAAAGACTAACAGAAAACCTTAAAACTAAATAAACACAAAGGATTATCCCAATTTATGCAATTATATAGCTGAAGAAATCACAAGAAAATAAAGGAATCTACTATATAAATTATGGAGTAGCTAATTTAAAGACATTAGCATTTCTGAGTAAACAGGATGGTCAAAAATTCTAAAGAGAATTTGATGCCTGGGTTTAGAATGGAACCACAATGTTTATTTTAAAGAGAACAATTAGAAGATGCTCAAAATTAAAACATGGAGGTCTTCTGTCTCTTCAGTGATGCAACTGAGTCTATGATTGTGCCATTCCCTTCCACGCCATCCCAATGATTTGTACTTTCGTTTTCTTTTTTTTTTAATTTGAGATGTGTGAGATTGTGTGTATATTTGCAGAGAGCCTATTTTGCAAAGGAAACATAGGAATAAAAACATCTATGAATACCTGCTGACATATTCTACGATCACTGGAGGATCTCCACGAACTTCCCTTAAAGTGATGGCCCCTTCCTTTTCTAAGCTTCAAGGTCTATTATCAGAAACCCACTCCTACCAAACAGAGCTCTCCTTTTGACTCCAAGCAGTAGGATGTTAATAATCACAGGAATTCAATTTCCCCACTTAACGTCAGTAGTAAATTTGGTGAAGGCAGGACAACACCCTTATCAAAGAAGAGCTAGCGGATTATTGAAAGGCTGCTAAATTACACCATGCAAACCTTTTAATTTATTATCACTTTACAGTCTACTGACTCATTTATCTGCAGCACCAAAAAGCTCCTGAATCTGAATCCTTCTTACCTGATCCTTCGGAATCATGCAGCCAACAGCATTTATCAGAAGCCTTTCGGCACATTGTGCAGTACTGGGAATTTCACCGAGACACTTCTCTGTAAATACGTTCTTTGATCTCTGGAAACTTTCCTTGTGACAATAAAGCCTTGCTAAAATTTTAAAAAGAAGAATTTTAACAGCTGCCTACTGTTGTGTATTGTTTCTTGTCACGCATTGTACTGTCACAACAACCCCACCGAGAAGGCACAATTATCATCTTCATTAAGTAAAGTGATGGGCCCAAAATGAGAAAGCTAGTAATAAGTGAGCACCAGCTTCCAACACAACGCAAGTAACAGCACTGCCCTGGGCCCACAGACAGCATAAAGGACCGAATTACCTAAATCGTGCATCCATGCAGCACCACTACGGTACATTTGTTTTAAAACATGATGTTTATATGTATTTGCAACACAAATATGAATACATTTTACAGATATACACAAAAACCAAACAAAAGCCAAAAAAGAAAACTCTGCAACTTGAAACCAGTCCACATGGATTGGCTTCATCTAATCAACTAGGTTAAAGCAAGGTTTTCCTGGTCAGTACTCAATAAATAATAGCTGCAATAATAATAATAACCATGCATTATTTATATTATTATATTATTATAAATATTTATTATTGTTATTATTAATAATAACAATAATGGGGAGTGGGGATAGAAAGGGTTCCCTGATTGGATGTCACTCCCTTGATCTGAAACCCAAGTCTCAGATCAAAAATAAATGCCCTTTCCTTCCCAACAGATGCAACTAGACGTCTAGAAGTGATCCAGGCTATCACCCCCAAATGTGTAAAAATGAAAATTAATTCTCTTTCGTTCCTATGAGAAAGCCAGTTGCTACAACGCCAGCTGCTAATAGCACAGGACGGCCTTTGCTTCCTTTCGGTCAGCCGACTACTGGGTTAATTTTCCCAAGCCCGGGAATGAAATTGCTTAGGACTGTATCTCCAGCCTGGCTAACTCTGGCCCCCTGGGCCTCCCTGGGTGAGTCCTGGCTGTCTCTTCTGTGCTGCACCGCGTCTGCATGGCTGAGTAGTTAACACTAATCACACACGAAGTGTCAAGGAGGAAATAAAAGAGCAGAGATGTCAGCTCACAAGGGATTAACTCTGTTCTTCCGTCTCTGAGACCAGCTTCAACGTAACAGTCTTCCAGATACAAAATAAAGCGACTACACTCCATATTTTCAAGTCCTAAAATTCATCACTAATGTGAAAAATTTGTCTAGCTTAGATATTGTTCATAAATCATCGGACGGAATAATTTCCAAAACAAAAACAAAGGGTAAAATGTAGTCTCTAGTCTGAATTTATGGTTTGTCTGCGTCATAAGACAAAAACGCATCCTGATTAGTTCTCTGAATTGTCAGTTTTTTGTACTGCTGAGCCTTTTAAGTGATTTATCTTCTGGATGTAAGGCCAATATTTGCACCTGGACTCATTTTTATAGCTACGTTACTGGATTGTTATGACCATGAGTTTCGCATTCTGGTATAAGAACGATAAACTCGTTTGGAATCTTGTAAAAATTTTATTTCTGTTCCTTCAGAACAACGAAAAGGTGCTAACGCTACAATTTTGGACAGAATAACAATGTGGCTGGAACACCTCGGAGTATACTGACCATCTTTACGTAGTTTGCACATTTTTATTAGCTTAGTTCATGGGAAAAGATTCATATTTATGTTTAAACAGACAGAATTAAAAAATCAACCCACAGTTGTCAGCCTGCACCAAAATATGATGATTTAAGCCAAAGAAAAAAGCTAATTTTAATCACTTTCAGATTCAACTATTTCTATTTTAAAATATTTAATGACTGCTGTCTCATTCGTATATGGAAAGAACTTTAAGTATGAATATAAAGCAAAGTCATTTTTTCTTAGATTTCATAGCAAATATTCAATTTCCTAATCTATATTTACTAATTCTGTCTTTCACTAAAATCTAGCTCTAAACACGTCAATACCAACAGTATGGGAATTAAAATTGTTTCTTTAATTTGTTATAATAATGGTTTATGGAGGCAATTTATTGGAATAAAGGAACAAAACACGGATTTTAGATTTAAATGGATCTTGAAGAAGGGAGGGGCAGAGGGAGAGAGGAGGATGATAATGAGGTAGATACTCACATACACACAGATATACTCACATATAGACACAGCTAGAATATTTTGTCTTGGTTTTTTGGATTCTATTCCTTCATTGATCTCTTTGATAAATCTTGGATTTATCCTTTGGATTTTAAACACAGTTATTTTAACATGTTTTTCATATCGCATGTTCTTTTCCTGCTCTTGGGAATAAAGTCTGTCTCCTGGTGATGGACTTTGTTGTGTGCTTTGTAAATTTTTCCTGTAAGCTCCTCTTTGACACAATACCTCTTTCAGATTATAAAGTTTCCCAATGATCAATTTTATTGTGAAGTTGAGGTATAATTTACATACATTAATATACAAATCTTGGGTGTTCTGCTTGATTAGTTTTTGCCTATGTATATTCCTACGTAACTATCACACAAGACATGGAATGTTTCCAGTATCCTTGTGGTCCCTGTCCATCAATACCCCCTGAAAGGTGACTCCTGTAACTGATACGTTAGTATTAGCATGTTCTCAGTTTTGTTCTTTTTAGGAAAGAAGTATGTCAGCATGTGTCCAGTTTTTGTTCTTTGTAAAGTCTGCCTTTCCTTTTTCTAGGTCTTTTGAATTTCCAGCTATTTAGAATCAGCTTGCCAATTTCCATTAAAAAAAAAAAACTTAAGACTGTGATTGTGATTGAATTAACAGATTGAAATAATATACAGGATCAGCTTATGGAAAATTGACATTTTCTAATTCATGAACATGATGTATCATAAATCATTCCATTTATTTGGCCGTCCTTCATTTCTCTTGGCAATATTATGTAGTTTTCCATGAATCTTATTAGATTTATTTCTATCTATATGGCTTTTTGGTGCTATTGTAGAAGATATTGCTTTTAAAACTTAATTTTAATTGTTTGTTGCTTGTTAACACAAATACGATTGTTTGTATTAATCTATATCCTGCAACCTAGCTTCATTATTTCTAATATTTTGTTTACTGTGATTTTTTTTTAGATTTTCTACAAATGTAATCATGTCATTGTGAATAAGGACAGTTTTCCTTCTTCCTTTCTAATTATTATACTTTTTAGATTTTTCTTACTTTACTGAACTTCTAATACAAATGTTAAATAAAAGTAGTAAGAATAGATGTCTTTGTCTTGTTCTTAACCTGAGGAGAAAGCATTCAATAATTCACTATTATGTATGTTGTTTGCTATAGGTTTTTTAATAGAGAGTCTTTATGAAAGCTAGAAAATTGTCCTTTATTCCTAGTTTTCTGGACAGGAGTTGGATTTTAGCAAGTATTTATCTGCATTTCTTGAGATGATCAAATTATTTTTATCTTGTAAGCTATTAATGTGAATTCTGTTTATTGATTTTTTTAAATTATTAAGTCATATTCACATTCCTGGAATAAATCCACATTGCAAATTTTTTAATTAGCTGTGTTCACGGCTCTATGGAGTTCACTATTTCCAGGTAGTTTTTATATTACTATCTTAGCTTGGGGTTGTGGTATCTGAGGAAAACCCAAAAGAAAATCTATATTTAGTGAATCCAGAATCATTTTGTATGTAGATACATGAGTTATGTTTGGTAGGATACACACTCATGTATGTATACATGATACATATGATGGACTTCTAGTATTCTGATTATAACCCACTTCTCTAAACAGACATAAGGAGCTTAACAAAAAACAAATAAGCAAAAAGGTAGCAAAAACGTATATTTTCTTAAAATTATTTGTAGATTTTTTTACCCAACAGAGTTCCTTGAGCATTGTCGTAGTCTGCTGAGACTGATGAGAAATAAGCAAATGAAGGAGAACCGGGGTAAAGAGTGATAAGTGGCAACAGAAAGCAGAGTCCTGAAAGCAGATAAAGGCAAGAGCACATCCATCTGTGGTCCTCTCGTGGCGAGACGAGAAGATGACCTTCCACGGCTTCTGGGAGGTGGGCCTCACGTTTCTGCAGGGAGAGTAACCATGGGTGTCTGCAACGATGATCCTAAGTCAGCCAGAAAATACAAAAGTATGTTTAGTTTGTTCCGAATCGGAAGATGAAAACACTTTTCCCAAAATATTTTCTATAAAAAGGTTGACGTTCCAAATCTGACAAAGAGGAAAACTTTCAGTTATATAAAAAATTGAATTTTTATATTTTATATAGAAAGGTATATATACAGCTACATATAATATATAATGTTATAAAGGTTTAAATATAATATACAGTCACAGATAAATTTTATATATTAAAGGTTTATATAAAGTGATTTGCTTATATAATCATATAGACTATAGTTCAGCTATTTAGGATTCAGTCTCTTAGTTTTTAGACTAGCTGAAATTTAACTTTCCTATTGCCAACGAACTCATTCTTTGTCACTCTGTTCTTTTAAAAGCAAATGCATTGTCCTCGCCAGCTAAGAAATTTCACGTCGTAATTTCAGCGATGGTTTGAACAAATAACAGCTGCCAAATGGTAACAACCTACCTGCTCTCTCATCCCTCCATCCATAAAATCATTTCCTTTTACACAAGAGTGTACTGAAGAATAATTAGTCATTGCTTTTAAAAACAATTTGAAGGTTTCAGAGTCCTCCTAAATGCTGATTTTGATTATTATCACAATAGCTAAAAGGCAAGAAGAATAATTGCAGGGATCCTAATTGGTGACTTGATTCAGATGCCCTCAACCATCTGTGAAAGGGATAAAGCAAATAATCCTTTCAGTGGCGGAAGCAAGGTAACATGTAAAACTGATGAGGCTAAAGTTCTGCATTAGAGAGTCATAATTAGATTTGCTTGCCTTTTGCCTGGCAGAACATTGCCTTCAAAACACATTAAGCCTCCGATCTTCAAATGGAACCTGAAATCTCCACCAAGTTCCGTTAGGCACTGAAGTCCATCCTAGAGCAAAATCTAAATTTTATATGACCTGAGATATCAAAGACAGCAAGTTTAACTTTGTGGTGAAATACACCTATTCATGTATCCTGGATATTTTACCTCCACAGGATAGGTGTGCGTTCATATAAATGTTTTCTGTACCACCTATATGTTGGTAACTTCCAGATGTACGTCTGTCATTGGAACATCCCTTCTGAACTCCAGACTCACATGTTAAGCAACCATTTGATATCTCCGACTGAATGACTTATAGGCGATTCAGATTTTGTGTATCTAGAATATAGTGCCTACAATGCTCAACACCGCCCCCGCCCCCAGTTTTTTCCTGTGTGTCTTCCACATTCCCATTGATGGCATCACCAGTCACTCAGTTGCTCAAAGCTCAGGGCTGGTTTGTTTTGTTTTGCTTTGGTTTTTCAAAAAAAAAATTTATGGACGTATAGTTGATTTACAATGTTGTGTTAGTTTCTGGCGTACAGCATAGTGATTCTGTTATATATATGCATGTGTTCTTTTTCATTTTCTTTTTCATTATAGGTGATTACAAGATAGTGAAACAGATAAACAAGCTGAGGATTGTTTTGGATCCCTCTGTCTCACCACTCAGATCCAGTCTACCACGAGTCCTGTCTTGACTCCATTCACTTCTCTTCATCTCCGCTGCCACTGCTTGCACGACTCTGCCTAAATTATTGCAATATCTATTTATAATCCTGCTGACTTTGCTACAGCTATTTTCAATTCGATAACCAAAGCAATCTTTTAAAAAAATGTACGTCTGATCACGTCACACTCCTGTTAAACACAATCCAATGAGTCCCACTTCACTTAGAACAAAATAATTTTAAAAATTTTTTAGATTGACATATAATGTTGTGTCCATTTCTGGTGTATGGCAGAATGTTTCAGTCATACATATACATGCATATATTCCTTTTCATATTCTTTTTCATCGTAAGTTACTGCAAGATATTGAATATAGTTTGCTGTGCTATGCAGGAGAAACTTGCTGTTTATCTATTTTATACACACCAGTTGTATCTGCAAATTCAACATGACCTCAAGACTGCAGAGGCCCAGCCTCAACTCTCCTGCTCTTACTCTTGAGCCTCACATACCAGTCACACTGGCCTTTTTGAAATTCTGACATACACTAAACTCTTTCCTTCCTCACAGTCATCACAAAGGCTCTTCCTTCCACCTGAAACACTCCTTCCTCAGACCGCCAGCTTCTCTGATTTCATGACTGATCTCAAATCTCACCTCCTCAGGGAAGCTCCGATTACCATAATGCCCAGCCCCCACTGCATTGCCCGGTAGCCTCTCCTATCACACATTTTCATTTCCTCTTCACAATATCTAGTACAATTTGTAAGGTATTGACTTATTTGCTTACTGTATTTTTATCCCTCCCCTGCAAGTTCCATCAAGACTGGGACCAGCACTCTTTTGTTCATCATTATAAACACAGTACCATTGTTACCAGACAGTAGGCTCTTGCCTCGTGCAGGATAGAATTCAAGAGCGAGGCATAGCAAAGTGAAAGTAAGTTTATTCAGGGAGATGCACGCCCCACAGACAGAGTGGGGTCTGTCTCGCTCAGAAGGGAGTGTGGCTTAGGAGATACACCTCCACAGGCAGAATGCGGGCCATCTCAAAAGGTGAGAGGGAGAGAGGCCATGAGGTGTGGGGGTGTTTAATTTAAAGTAGATACACACTCCATAGACAGAGTGCGGGCTATGTCAGAAGGCAAGAGAGAAAGAAACCCCGAGATGCGGGGTGTTAGTTTTTATGGGCTTGGGAATGTCATAGGCTAACAAGTAGGAGGATTGTTCCAACTATGATGAGGAAGGGTGGGGATTTCCAGGAATTGGGCTCCTGCCTAAGTTTTGGTCTCTTAAGTTCAGCCTGGAAACTGTCATGGCGCCTATGGGTTTGGCATGAGGCTCAAGGTCTATTGGAAGTCAAAGCCTCCACCATCTTGGTTCTAACCAGTGCGTTCCGTCCTCAATTGCTGCATCATATCTGCAGTGGTTGTGCCCTGCCCCCTTCCCTCCTGTCTCACCATGTACTTGTAATATGCCTGTGAAGGAACCCTGGTGGATGTGTGTCTGAAGAGAAGAGACTTTTCAGTTAAACTTGCTTCTCGCTGCACTGAGATCCGAGGACTACTCTTAGGTGGGGGAGTTGACCACGGGAAGCTAGAGACGGCTGCTGGAACACTTCCTATGGGGTTGAATGTTCACCATATGCTAAGTCTCCCCTTTGTACTTTCTGTATTCCATCTCTTCTCACTTAACAAGTAGCTAGATCTTCTTCCTTTGCTGCTGCAGAAATTATCTTCTTCCTCCAAGGCTCTTAGTGGTGCTCGCTCCTGCATTGCCGTCATTCTGGGTGTCTGTGTCACTCTCGCCCAGCCTGCCTACCTATATCACTTCCATCATTTCCCCCCTACCTGTTTCCAACACACTAATCAAGAAAATATCATTCATTTCCCCTTCTGTCTCTCTCTTTCTATAGATGCTTTATAGGACAGTTCATGCTATTTCAAAAACCTAGCACAGGCTCCCATCTGCCATCTGTTAAACCGTCATTTCTCCTTCATTAAAAATCTTTCTTAAATTCAAGCTCATTTCGAAGAAAGTATAAGTCTGGATGGAGTGAGATTTCTCATATTTAGATTCATGTGCCTGACAATGTTCTGTATATCTACCTGGGTTTACTTAATAAGAAAAAAATTAAAAATAAATTATAAAATAGCAAAGCAGAATTACAGCATTTATGTATTTTAAATACATGTGACCATATTTATGTAGATGCATATTCTATTTGTGATGTGCTGCAATTTTGCAAAGTTTCTTTCGAAATTTTGCAAAGACTAGAACTACGCTTCCCTTCTGCATGCTGCTTAGTGCACGGCGGATACGCGATAAATACACATCTGTGCTATCACCAACATGCAAATGTACAAATTACAGATAAAAGCATATGAAGTGTTAGAAGAGTTTCAGGTTGGCAGTTTTCTCAGATGTAACCACTGGCTTACTTCTGCTGACTGAGAAGTTATGCCTGCTTAACAGCGTCAAGTTGGCCAACAAATAACCCTCCTCTTTCTGAAGTATTTAAACATTTCATTTTATTGTTTGTTTGTTCTTTGTCTTTTTGAATGATTTTGTTTTATTTAAGTATAGTCAGTTTACAATGTTGTGTCAATTTCTGGTGTACAGCATGTTTCAGTCATACATATACATACATATATTCCTTTTCATATTCTTTTTCATTATAGGTAGCTGCAAGATATTGAATATAGCTCCCTGTGCTGTACACTTGAAACTTGTTATCTATTTTATATAGTAGCTAGCATCTGCAAATTTTGAATTTCCAATTTGTCCTTCTACCCTTCCCCTTTCTCCCCTGGTAACTGTAAGTTTGTTCTCTATGTCT
Source organism: Vicugna pacos (assembly GCF_048564905.1). Lineage (NCBI taxonomy): Eukaryota > Metazoa > Chordata > Mammalia > Artiodactyla > Camelidae > Vicugna > Vicugna pacos. The sequence goes on along the minus strand of NC_132994.1, from coordinate 3,913,024 downwards.
GTGAGTCTATTTCAATTTTGTAAATAAGTTCATTTGTGTCTTTTTTTATATTCTACATATAAATGATATTATATGATATTTTTCTTTCTCTTTCTGGCTTATTTCACTTAGAACAACGATCTCCAGGTCCATCTATGTTGCTACAAAACATTTCATATTCTTGATGAGGCCACATTTACCAAAGTAGGATAAAGAAATTTGACAGTTCCACAATGGGGGTACAATACATCATTCATGTCAGTCTGGAAAAAAAGGGAAAATTTCACCATATATCTCCCAAGACTTTGAGTTCCGAACAAACACCATCCTAACTGTGGAAATCACTGGCTAGACAGCAGCACCACAGTTTTGAAATGTGGGAACAGATAACAGACCATGAGTTTATTATGAGTCAGCTCTGGGTTCTTTAAAAATTCGTACTTAGAGGAGTTGTCCAGATGAGAGTAGGCAGTGATTCTCCTATACTTGTAAGGGCTTAATGTTGATCTCCATATTTTAAGAGTAGTTTGGAGAATTTGAAAAAGACCCTGGAAAAGGCATACCAAACTTATGGGTAGGATTATAGAGCCTATTAAGAAAGAATAAAGCATTTGGGTAGTTTAATTTTCAAAAGAGAAGGTAATGAGATAACAACTACTTTAAAAAGCAGAAAATTTTTATCTAAATGGTAATTCCTGGGGGAGGGTATAGCTCAGTGGTAGAGTGCGTGCTTAGCATGTACAAGGTCCTGGGTTTGATCCCCAGAACTTTCATTAAAATAAACAAATTAAATAAAAACCCAATTACCTCCTTCATCCCTCCAAGAAAAGACTGATCAAAAAACAAATAAATAAAATTTAAAAATAAATTAAAAAAAAAGGGTACTTCCTAGTTTTTTTTTTTTCCTCTACTGTGAGGGCTGTATAAGGTGGGAAACGTGGATTTACATTGTGATTGAAAAGAGATTTACCCTAAAGATAAGGGGGATTTGTTGATAGAGAGTATAACATTCAAAAAGAGGCTTCTGCAGAAATTAATACAGTCTCCATCCTCAGAGAGTCTTGGAATACAGCACATGGTAATCTACCTCAGGCTGCTTTGATATCAGAGAATACTGGCCAGCAGTTTGTACTTAAGAATTGGTTTTCTTTGATTCTACTTTCAGTGACTCTGGGATACTTTTTTCCTAAAAAATAACAACTTTGTATTTCAATCAAATATGGAATACTGACTATTTTAAAACACTAATGCTTATTGTCAGAAATCTCTATGATGTGAAGAGAGAACAAGATGTAAAACTGAGGCAATAAAGAAGGGAAGTAATTTTTCTATAATTACAGGTTCATTTGGGGGGAAGAAAAAAGCCCATTTCTTTCTGATTTTCCTTTCCTCCATGATTCTAAAGATCAAGTCTGATGCAATATGCATCCTGTGCATGAGGAGGTAGGAGCAACTATCACTAAATTCAAACTCTGGGGAAGTTTAAAGATGGAGAACTTCATAAATTCATAAATTGCACTTGTCACAAATATTGTCTGCTGGAGAATTGGCATTAATCAGAGACAGAGGTATCCTCATCGCCAATTTGTAGGACCATTCAAGAGTAATGGGGTCCCTCCTATGTCATGGATATAAATTCTACTCTCCTCTTTCTGGTTCTGACATTTCTTTCTGCATAAAGTGGGGGCTGGCTCAGTTCCATTCTGACTTTTCTCTTTCCCTGTAATGAAAAACCCCAAATAATACCTCAAGAGCAACAGGAAGTTGCTGAGCGTGACCTTTACCTAGCACAGGAAGGACATTGTCTTACAATAGTTTCGTTGCAAAAATGTTACACTTGTGAATTGATAAACTTCTCATTCACAAAGAAAACCTTGTTTCAGGCTAAGTCATTAAGAATTATAAACAGCTCACAAAATCTAAATAAAGACACTGTCAGCGGTAAATATGGGCAATTATGCCAAGTTACCAAAAATTCCCCCTTATTTATGGCAGATATTTAACAATTCTAATCAGGGTGGGTAAAATAAACACAAATGCATTTATTGAGTTAACTTTTTCAGTTTTGCTGATCTTCAGTTTTCCCACTTGGGAATTTATATTACAGCTGATTTCTGAGAAATTTCCAATTAAAAAAGTTTTTACAGGCATAATTCAGTGACTTCTATTCATTAATATAAAGAGTCCACAGACCATAAAATGTCTTCTATGTTAATGCTCCTTTAAGTACCGTTTCTGCTTGCTTTTAACCAGAAAAGTTCACCCAGGAAACTGATCTGTAGTACAAACACTGTAACAATCCAAGGAAAACATCCCACACATGCCTCATCACCATCCCTACCTCTCAGAATCAAGGTGCCCATCTTGGAGAAAGTGAAGGGAGAGAAAAAAATGTGAAGCAGCAAAAAGATGATCTCTAGTTGGCCTAAAATTTCTAGCAGTGATAGGAGGAGTGAAAAAGTGATTGAGAAGGGAGATGTTTGAAAAATACAGTTACACACTTTTGTAGCATATATCTGAATTTTGAAAAAGAAATCAATTATTTGACTATTTACCAATTTTAGATATATCATTTTATTTCTTAAAAAAAGTACAAATAATTGAATGAATTAAGTTGTCCTTTAAATGCAACCATGAGGTCAGTGGCTTAAAAATGATCTCAGATTTTGCTAATGTTTCAAGTTGTTCATAAGAATTAAAACATACTTCTTTTTATTTTATGAAACTTGACTAGATTGCCAAAGAGTTAAAATCTCCCCCAAAGGATGGAAGAAAAGTAAGTGTTGACCAGGGTGTGGAGAAAAGCAAACCCTCATGTACTTTTGGTGGGAATGTAAACTGGTACAGCCATTATGGAAAACAATATAGAGAGATTCCTCAATAAATGAAAAATAGACCTATCATATGATCCAGCAATGCCTCATCTAGATATATATTCAAAGAAAATGAAATCAATATCTCAAAGAGATGTATGTACTCTATGTTCTTTCTAGCGTTATTTGTAATAGCCAAGATATGGAAACAACCTAACTCCCCATTGATGGATGGATGGAGAAGAAATTGTGGTATATATCTACACAATAAAGGAGATTCTGCAATTGGCAACAATATTGATGGATCAGGAGGCTATTATGCCATCTTGGACCCGTTCATTTCCTCCTGTCTTCCAGCTGACTCTACCTAGACCTGTCCTGTGTCATAAACCTCTTCTCTGTTGTCAAGGGCTTTGTAGTTAATAGACATTGTTTAATGTTCATTAGGTTCCAGTAGCCTATATGCTCTGTCAGTCTTCAAACAATGATAAGACCTTCACTGGCATATTCCTGACACCCAAGAGTTTAGTTACCCACCGTAAGTGAGATATGGTCTTGACTTAGGAATGCACTCCCTGTCTCCCAGCATATATCCTCATGCCTTAGTTTGACTATAAAGTTGTCCCAGTGGCCCCTTGGCGGTGCAGAGAACTGTTGTACAGCAGAGGGGTCGCTATCCACCCAATTTCACACCGTATGTAAGTTACTCAGTCATTAACTGATCCATTAATTATATGGAACTGGCTGCTTCATTTTTCAGTCTCAAGATCCCTTCTCAGCTCAGTGGACTTGTTTCATAGGATTTCACTTATTCTTCAAATTTTTTTTTCTTCTTCTTCAAATTTTTAATACAGTGCTTCATCCCTACCATCAGCTGTACTTTCTGTCCTTCAATCCAGAGCTCTCAAGGTCAATTACTTGAAGACTAAGTCTTCTGTTTGTTGCTGGGATACTTGCATATATGCATGAAACAGCAGAAGAGACCTGGGGGCACAATGGCTCTTAATAGAGATTTTCAAACATTGTCCATGTTTCTACTCCACCTCTTACTCCCACCCTCAGGCGTATATTGTGTCTCCACTGGCCAAGAACTATGAAAAATTGGGGACAATAGTAATGCTTTTGTCACATGTTTTTATTACTTTAGAGAAGAATTACCAAGGAAAAAGCCTTTCCCCGCTGTATGAGTTTGCTAGAGCTGCTGTAACAAAGTACCACAAATGGTGTGGCTTAAACAGAATAAATACATAGTCTCACAGTTCTGGAAGCTAGGAATCTGAGATCAAGGTGTCAGCAGGGTTGGTCCCTTCCGAGGCTTGTGTGGGAAAATCTGTCCCATGCTTCTTTTCTACCTCCTGGTGATTTGCTGGCCCTCTGGAGGTTGTTGTTGTTGTTGTTGTTGTTGTTGTTTTTGGCTTGTAGATGCACCACCAAATTTCTTCCTTCATCTTCACACTGCATTCTCCATGTGTCTCCATCTTTGTCTCCAAATTTGCCCCAGTTTACAAGGACAGAATCATATTGAATTGGGGCCCACCCTAACAATGTTATTTTAACTTGATTATCTGCAAAGATTTTTCCAAACAAGGTCACATTCTTGGGTACTGGGGGTTAAGGCTTCAACATGAGAATTGCATCCGGGGAGATATATTCAGTCCATAACACCCAGTGTGATATCATGATGAGAAAGAAAAAAGTCTATGATCTTGATAAGAGAGGAAGGGCAGACGGGGTCTAGCATCTTCCTGTGAAAGGCAGGTCTAAAGGTTGGACCTGCCTGCTCAGTGAGAAGTTCCAGCTCCCTGGGCCACAGAGGGAAGACACTTCCCCAGAAATGATGAGGGGAATAACCAAGAAGGGGACACCAAGAGGTGATGTCTAACCTGGAATATGAAGGGATTTTTTATAGAAGGACCTTACTTTTATATGTAATTTTGCTCATTTCAGGCTTAACTGTTTTATTATTTCTTTTTTCCACAGTTGACTAAATCACATTGTCCTCTTCCCAAACAAAAGAAGTTGAATTTTCTCTCTCACACAATGAAAAAAAAAAAAAAAAGAAGAAGGAACTCAAATGTTACCTGGTCCTTTCACCTACTTCCTGACTCCAGAGCTAGTAAGCAGTGTTCTCCCCCAGAGCAGCTGTCACACCCACCAAATGCCTAGTCCTGGACCTGCATCCGAGTGGGAGCATCATTTTCACCTAAGAATTGTCACCCTGTTCTTCCCTAAAGCAATTATTAAATTTAAAAATTACCGCCCTTGAATGGACAGGTAATAGTTTATTATCATCCTGGTCCCAGCACAGAATCGATGCTAACAGCAATAACCTACCTAGAACATTCGATTTGTGTGGGTGTGTGTCACTTCCAACTCTTGACTTCCTCCCCACTATCCCGACCCTCTAACTGAAATTTCCTTTCGTCAGAACTCTGGTGATCATCCTGGTGGTTCAACCCTGTAAACTTTTGCAAGGGTTGTGGGTTAATAGTAGATATGTGGAAATAAAAAATAACAGAAACAATAATAATAGCAAGAGCTTAAGACCAAAGTTAAATTTGTATTTTGAGATTAAATGGGCGACTCTGCAGGGTGTAGCAAAGAGGATTACTTGTTACTGTTGATAAGGAAGAAAATTAGGTTCTTTTTTTCTAAGTAGCTGAACATAATAATAAGAGTTGAGAATGTCTCTAAGCCACATTATTAAAATCTATTTTATTTATGTGACAGCTTTCACATGAAAGATACCTTCTTCCTGTCTTTCAAGCTTGTGAATCTTAGCCTGTGAGCCAGTCTTCTACTTCCCCGAGAAAGAGGAAGTGATGTAATGCGACTTCTTTCTTCCCATCCCTCTGATCACAGAACAGAAGTGGCGTAGCATGCTAATCTGGCTGGGAGGGAGGACGAAGGATTAGTCTCGAAACTGCGTTTGCAAACAAGCACACTGGTTTTACTAATATCATATTTTTGGGGACCGATGCATACAAGATAGTCTAAAGATCATCTATTCACATTTTAATAATACTAAGAAGAAGCAATACTTCATTTTAAAGATGATGATGATGGTGGTGATTCTTTGTTTCTTTTTCTGTTTTTTAAATTTTCATTTTTATTGAAATTTAATTGATTTACAATGTTAGTTTCATATGTACAGTAAAGTGATTCAGTTATACATACACATATATATTTTTTTTTCTGATTATTTTCCAGTACAGCTCATTACAAGAAATTGAATAGATGGTTATTCTTGTCTGTGGTCATTTTGATGACAATTCTGGATGTAGGGGGCAGGGCTAAAACCATTCCGATACACAGCATCCTTACATTTCTGCAGACTCTCCAATTTTGAGATTTATTTCTCTCTGCTGAAAAGCTACGTACTGTCTCATTTTCCAAGTTGTGTTCTTAACATCCTAACTCATCTCTCCCAAGATTTTGACCCATGAAATATCCCCTCTTGTACATACTTTAAATACATACATTTAAATGTATTCTACCACTTTCTCTGGCAAATTACAAATTATAGTCTTTTTTGTTTTAATTGAGATGTAACTCACATATGACATATTAGTTTCAGGTATACAGCATAATGATTTGATAATTGTATATACTGCAAAAAGATCACCACAGTATATCTAGTTAACATCCATCTCCATATATAGTTGCAAAATCATTTTTTCTTGTGGTGGGAACTTTAAAGAGCTACTCTCTTAGCAACTTTCAAATAAACTATACAGTGTTATTAACTAGAGTCACCATGCTGTACATTACATCCCTATGTTTCTAAAGGGGCAAAGGCGGTTGACAGAGTTGTGAGGAGACTGAGAGGCCAAGTGCTCCATCTCACCCCAACATCACCGCTACCCACAACAGCAGAAAGGATTTAACACATCTAGGATTTGAGGTTTCCAGGACATTTTTATTTTACTGAAGTGAAATTTTCACTGCTAGAAAGGATATTGAAGAAGCCGCCCATGCTTACAGCAGCAGAAAGAGATGGAATCTTGGGAGCGATGGGAGAGATGCCTTATTGAATGCCTGTATTAAAATTGTTTATTTAAAAAATTTCTTTTTAAATGTTGGCATACATATAAACTTACACCTTTTATATATTCTTCCCTGCTTAAGATTTTTCTCCTTTAGAAGACATCCTTTAGCTCTCTTTTGTCTCCAAATAATCTCCAGTCATCATTGATCATTATTACTAGTCTCATTGCTTTTTCTTTCTTTTTCCTCTTCTTCTCCTCCTCCTCCCTTCCTCCTCTTCCTTTGTCTTCTTTACTTTTTTGTCTGTTTTCTCTCACAAGAATATAAACCCCGTGAGGACAGGGATTTTGTTCTGTTTTGTTCACGACATATTACCTAATGCCTAGAGCAATACTGACAAAAAAGCAATACATACTTACTGTAAAAAATGAGCAAATATTAGAAAATTGAAATAAACAGAAACAAAATAATTTCTTTTACAAGATCGCAAATAATCTCTATCCAAAGTTTTTAGCATTTTATCATAGCAGCACTATTTGCAATAGCCAAGACATGGAAACAACCTAAATGTCCATCAACAGATGACTGGATAAAGCTCACAGCAAAATCAAATGTGACAATGAATATATGTATGTTCGTGTATAACTGAAAAATTGTGCTCTACACTGATATTTGACACAACATTGTAAAATGACTATAACTCAATAAAAAAATGTTAAAACAAAATGAAACAAAACAGATGACTGGATAAAGATGTGGTATCTTTATACAATGGAATACTGCTCAGCCATAAAAGAGAATGAAATAATGGCATTTGCAGCAACACGGATGGACCTGGAGATCATCAGCCTAAGTGAAGTAAGCCAGAATGAGGGAAAAAAATGCCATATGATGTCACTTGTATGTGGAACTCTAAAAAGAAAAAAGACTAAAATGAACTTATTTACAGAACAGAGACAGACTCACAGACATAGAAAACAAACTTATGATTACAGATGAGGGAAGAGGTGGGAAGGGATAAATTGGGATTTTGAGATTTGCAGATACTACTATATATAAAATAGATAAACAACAAGTTTCTACTGTACAGCACAGGGAGCTATATAACCTATAATGAAAAAGAATATGAAAAGGAATATGTGTATGTACATGTATGACTGAAGCATGATGCTGTACACCAGAAATTGACACAACATTGTAAACTGACTATACTTCAATTTTTAAAAATTTACAAAACAATCATTAACATTTTAATGAGATCCTTTTCTTTGCAAATATATACATTCTAGGAGCTCACAGTCTTTTTGAGGAGACAGAAATATAAATTACAATACAACACACTAAGTACTATGACTGAACAGAGTGCTATGAAGCAGAAAAGTTAAGTAATTAATTTGGCCTGGCAGAGTTTGGAAGTACAATAAAAGCTGAACTTAAAATATGCATAGATCTTGCCAGATTTCTATGGGATATTTTAAAGAAAATCCCAAACTTCCTCTCACCCTGCCATATAATTAACTTATGCTTGTTAGAATAAATAATATTAATAAATATATGGCCACTGTTATGCAATACAGCATAGCAAACCTTACTGCACACACCACCCCCCCTTTTTTTTTTGGCTGTGAGATGTTTGCAGTTTGTACTAAGGAAGGAAGACTAGTACATCCAAGTTTCCCTGCCCAAAGCTTAATCTTCCAGGCTAATCCTACATTAGTTAAAGGATTCACTTGAAACTTTGCCTCCTGATAAGAATTAATGGGATTAACCCTCAAGTAGGATGTGAAAAATTTCATCAGCAGCCACAATTTCTGCCCTTTAAAGCCCTAAAAATGAGAGAACCAGGCAGGAAACCATCATCAGGGGCTGTAATTCTCTGCATGTTTATATACATTATATTCCATGACCCAAACATAAGCAAACCAGATCCACATCTAGGATTGTTCAGGTTTCTACCCCTAGACAGAAGACCAAGAACACAGGGGTCATAGCTGGGGATGGTTTGGGTGTTTATTTAATGAGAAATATATGGACCTTAAAACTCTTGGGCCATTTTCAGATCTTGAAGACATGACATTTTTGTACAGTTGAAATTAAATGAATCAAAATGATGTATGATCTGGACCATAGAGTGACGTCATCTCAAATTCTGAGTAGATTGAAAAGCAGAGATAATAATGGTGAGCATGGAGTCCAGGTAGAGAAAATGCATGGAGATTAGGAAAGGCACGTGGGAAGAATGAGAGGCTTGTTGTGTTCAGAAGAGAAGGACACATCAAAAGGAGTACTAAGAAATAAGACAAGAAAAGTGGGTTGGAGCAGGATTGTCAAAGGCACTGTCTGCCAAAATAACGAGTATGGAATTTACATTATACATCACCATAAATGCTGTGTCCTATTTGTAGACAGCAAGTTGGCAATTCAAGTGGCTTCTATAAGGGGATGGAGAGACTCAATAAAAGAGAATATTGAGACACTAAGAGTATTTCCCAAGACCAACCTCACTTCTGTTTCTTCCTTTCCACTTTGCTGAAACCTGGGTACAGCCTCAAGGCATTTTCTGCACAAATACAGACAGAAATAGGGATCATGGGCTTGTCTTAATAAAGTCAAGACAAGATTGAAAGTAATTTTGCAGAGCAACTGTATGTAAATGAATCATCTGGGGCAAAACTTTTAGCAGAACTAGAAAAGAGTTGGGAATCCATAAAATACAGGTTTTTGTAAATTAAGAGTAAGATATTATAGCAAAAAGTATCACTGTGATTTAGGGAGCAGCACGTTTTTCTGGAAAGGGCCAGATGGTAAATATTTTAGACTTTGAGGGCCATATGTTCTCTTTTGAAACTATTGAACCCAGTCGTCACAATATGAAAGAATCCACAGACCACACACAAACCCAGTAAAACTTTATGGACACTGCAATTCGCATTTTGTATAATTTCTACATGTCACAAAATATTATTCTTCTTTTGATTTTCCTCAACCATTTAAAAATGTAAAAGTCATTCTTAGCTCTTGCCCGGCTCGTCACTGAACTGTCTGTGCAGTCCTGCTGCTGGGAAGGCTACTTCGACAAGTGCCTTTCAGCTTTGCCTCCAACTGTTTTCCTTTGGCCTTAAAAGTCTTTTTTCCCCTAAGTATGAAGCAAATATAAATACAATGCTGAGAAAATACAGAGTGAATATAATTTATTATTATACATCTGGTTACTTAGCAATGGATGAGTCAAAGGGGATCTTTTGCAAAAATTGACAGGGATTATTTCAACTACAAAAAAAAATCACCAATCATGATCTCTTTTAGAAAATTATAATGTGGCATCATGTGTATCTTTAAAGGAATTCCATAAATATGTATATTTTAAATCCTGGAAACCACTTAGATTTTATTCCCTTGTCACAGAGCCCTAGAACACCAGACTACAAATGGGGTCAGCTGAATGTATTCTATTTCCGTGCAGGAGGAAGAGACAGAGATGGCCCAGTTTAGGCAATCCCATTTTGGCTTTGCGGGTCACACACCAGCCCTTCAGCTCGTGAAGTTTCTCTCTGTTTCTGGAATGAAAGCCCCCCCTTTCCTGTAGAGCACTTCAGCACATCAGCTTGGAGGGGAGAGAGCTGACGGAGCTGATTTCTCTGCTGGATGTTGTGAGCAAGATGGCGTGAAACTGACAAGCTTAAGGATTCAAATGAGGTACATCAATTAAAGTGCAGTGGAAATCCGAATAAAACCACTAGCAATATATATGCCAAAAGAAAGAAAGAAAAGAGCATAAATGTGACCAAAGTCACACAGGAAAGAGCATGGGGAAGGAATTTCAAATGAGGAGTTTTCAAAATCTAAGAGGAGGTTATAGACAACAGGCTGGAGATGAGAGAAAATATAATCCTACCAGGGATTTAACACACTCTGTAGTCTTTCAGCCCAAAGAACCTCTTACAGAGGGAAGGATGCAAGGGACAGCTTCTTAATAAGACTGCCTGATTCAACCCAGAGTAGTAGTTTCATCTTCATGGAGTCATCTTCAAAAGACTTTTTCTCATTGTACAGTTGACCCTTGAAAAACATGTGTTTGAACTGCAGGGCTCTATTATATACAAATTTTGATAAATAAATATAGGTAATCCCATTGTCCACAGTACCCCCACCACCCCCACTTCATTGCCTTTTTGTTCTTTTATTTTTTTTCATTTTTTTAAAAAATTGAAGTATAGTCAGTTTACAATGTTGCATCAATTTCTGGTGTACAGCATAATGTTTCAGTCACACATATACACACATATGTTCCTTTTCATATTCTTTTTCATTATAGGTTACTACAAGATGTTGAATGTAGTTCCCTGTGCTCTACAGTAAAAACTTGTTTATCTATTTTATATATATTAGTTAGTATCTGCAGAACACAAACTTCCGATTTATCCCTTCCCATCCCCTTTCCTCCCTAGTAACCATAAGTTTGTTTTCTATGTCTGTGAATCTGTTTCTGTCTTGTAAATAAGTTCATTTGTGGTTTTGTGTTTGTTTGTTTGTTTGTTTTTAGATTCCATATATGAATGATATCACACAGTATTTTCCTTTCTCTTTCTGGCTTACTTCATTTAGGTTGACAATCTCCAGGTCCATCCATGTTACTGCAAATGGCATTATTTCATTATATTTTATTCCTGAATAGTATTCCATTGTATAAATATACCACATCTTCTTTATCCAGTCATCTGTCAATGGACATTTAGGCTGTTTCCATGTCTTGGGCATTGTAAACAATGATATTATGAACATTGTGGTGCATATATTGTCCTTTTAAATTTCTTGCCAGAGTGTGAGAAGAAACACTTGAACAAGCCCAGCTTAATAATGTAGAGATCAGAGTATGATAAATGGCCTGTAGAAAGATCCAGAAGAGGCAGCAGTGGTGAGCAAAGTCAAGAGTACCTGAAAGATGTAAATGAGCAAGGAGTGCTCCAAGTCTGCAGCCAAAAGACTGATGCACACTGCATTCGTTGTGCAGATATTTTGTCTTTTGCCTGCACTTGGTTGACTCACACACAATATTTAAAATTTATTGGAGTTAGTTGCCAACATTAACAAATCTGGAGATTTTACCTTAAAATACAATTTTCTGATTTACCTGGGGCGCTATAGATCTAATCCTGGCTCCTCTAGCTGAATGATTTGGGCAAGTCACTCTCTCTGTGCCTGAATTTGTCATCTACACAGTGGGGGTAATGATATGCCTCACTTTATAGAATTTTTGTGAAGATTAAATGACAATGTGCTGAAGCTCCCTGGAACAGGACCTGGCACTGTGTAAGTATGTAATACACACTAGATATTAGTAGTAATAGTACTTGCTGTTGTATTTGACAAGCTGAGGTTAGTAATCTTGAGATAAGTGTTCAAAAGGACACAGGAAAATGACTGAAATTGATCAGCAAGGCATATTTTGAGAAATAGATACACTATTGAATTATATTGACTTCCAACCTGATGATTTGCTTTAAAAGAAAGCATTGGATGTGCTCAACAAAAAGAATTCCTTTCAAAGCATATTCCAGCTTCAAAATTCTATATACATGAAACAATTCAGCACAAGGAAGCAGAAATTTCATCTTGAAAGTAAGCAAAGAAGCATACTTCAAAATATTGGTTGTTGAGTTTTTTTTAATTGAGGTAACACTGGCTTATAATATTATATAAGTTTCATGTGTACAACATTATATCTCTACATTTATATACACCACAGGGCACTCACCACCTAAGATTTAGTTTCCATCCATTACCATACAGCTAACCCCCTTTATTTATTACACCCTCTTCCCACCTCACTTACCCTTCCCCTTTGGTAACCACTGCTCTGCTCTCTGTATATCTGTGTGTTTGGTTTTGTTTGGTTTGGTTGGTTCTTTTTTTTTCAATTCCACATATGAGTGAGCTTACATGGTATTTGTCTATCTCCATCTGACTTACTCCACCTAGGATAAAACCCTCAAGGTCTGTCCATGTTGTCACAAATGGCAACATTTCATCTTTTATGGCTGAGTAATATTCCATTTTGTGTGTATGTGTGTGTATATATATATCACATCTTCTTTATGCATTCATTCATCCATAGGAATTTAGGTTGATTCCATATCTTGGATATTGCAAATAATGCTACAATGAACATAGGGGTTTATTCATGGATCTTTTTGAATTAGTGTTTTCATTTCTTCAGATAAATAGCCAGAAATGAAATACCTGGATCATACGATAGTTCTACTCTTCATTTTTTGAGGAATCTCCATATTATTTTTCATAGTGTCTGCACAAACTTACATTCTCACCAACAGTGTGTGAAGGTTCCCTTTGCTCCACATCCTCTCCAACACTTGTTATTTCTTGGCTTTTTGATGATAGTCACTCTAATGGATGTGAGGTGATATCTCACTGTGGTTTTGACTTGCATTTTTGTAATAATTAGTGATGTTGGGGATCTGTTCATCTGTATGTCTTTTGGGGAAAGTGCCCATTCAGATCCTCTGCCCTTTTTAAAATCAGCTTGTTCTTTTTGTTCAAGTTGTATGAGTTCTTTATATACTTTGGATATTAATCCCTTATTGGATATACAATTTGCACATAATCTTCTCCCATTTGATAGGCTGTCTTTTCATTTTGTTGATGGTTTCCTTTGCTGTGCAGAACCTTTTTAGTTTGCATTTATTTATTTTTGCTTTTGTTCCCCTTGCTTGAAAAGACATACCCAGAAAGACACTGCCAAGACCAATGACAAAGAGCAGTATGCCTATGTTTTCTGCTAGGAGTTTTATGATTTCAGGCCTTACATTTAAGTCTTTAATGCATTAATTTTTGTGTGTTGTGTAAAGTAGTGGTTTAGTGTCTTTCTCTGGGTGTGTGGCTGTCCAGTATTCTGAACACCATTTGTTGAAGAGATTATCTTTCTCCATTGTATATTCTCTGCTCCTTTGTTGTAAATTAATTGTTCATATATGTGTGGGTTTATTTCTGGTCTCTGTATTCTGTTCCATTGACCTGTGTGTCTGTTTTTTGGCCATTATCAGGCTGTATTTAGATTCATACAGCTTTGTAGCTGTGTAGGATCAGGGAATGATACTTGCAGCTTTGCTCTTTTTTCTCAGGATTGCTTTGGCTATTTGTGGTCTTTTGTGGTTCTTTACAAATTTTAACACCTTTTTGTTCTGTTTCTGTGAAAAATGTCATTGGGATTTTAAAAGGTATTACATTGAATCTATAGATTGCTGTAGGTAACATGGACATTTTACCGGTGCTAATTCTTCCAATTCATGAGCACAGAATATTTTTTCACGGATTTGTGTCTTCCTCAGTTCCTTTCAACAATATAGTTTTCAGTGTACAACTTTTAGTGGTTAAATTAATTCCTAGGTGTTTTATTATTTTTTGAGATTGTCAGTGAAATTGTTTTCTCAATTTTTCATTCCATTAGTTTGCTATTAGTGTGTAGAAACTCAACAGATTTTTATATTGATTTTCTACCCTGTAACTTTACTGCATTTATTTATCATTTCTAGTTTTTTTGGTGGAATCTTTAGAGTTTTATATATATAATCATGTTATCTGCAAATGATGCCAGTTTTACTTCTTTTTTTTTTCCCAATTTCAATGCCTTGCTCCCCCCTTGCCTAACTTCTGTGGCTAGAACTATGTTGAATAAGAGTAGTGAGAGTGGGCGTCCTTGTCTTGTTCCAGATCTTAGAGGGGTAACTTGCAGTTTTTCACCACAGAGTATGAGGTTAGCTGTGGGTTTGTCATATATGGCCTTTATTACATTGGGGTACATTCCATATATATTCACTTTGTTGTGTGTTTATCATAAATGGATATTGACTCTTGTCAAATGCTTTTTTTTTGCCTCTATTGAGATGATCATGATTTTTAACTTCATTTTGTTAATGTGATGTATCATGTTAATTGATTTGCAGATGTTGAATCATCTTTGCATCCCTGGAAAAAATTCCTCTTGATCATGGTGTATGATCCTTATAATGTATTGTTGTATTCAGGTTGCTGATATTATGTTGAGGTATTTGCATCTATGTTTATCAGAGATATTAGCCTGTGTTTCTGTGTGTGTGTGTGTGTGTGTGTGTGTGTGTGTTCCTTGTCTGGTTTTGGTATCAGGGTAAGGTTGGCCTTACAGAATGAGACAGGAAGCATTCCTTGCTCTTCAATTTTTTGGAAGGATTGGAGAAGAATAGTTATTAAATCTTCTTAGAATGTTTGGTATACTTCACCTGTGAAGCTGTATG
Organism: Vicugna pacos; assembly: GCF_048564905.1. Taxonomy (NCBI): domain Eukaryota; kingdom Metazoa; phylum Chordata; class Mammalia; order Artiodactyla; family Camelidae; genus Vicugna; species Vicugna pacos. The sequence goes on along the minus strand of NC_132994.1, from coordinate 3,897,957 downwards.
GTCCTGGACTTTTGTTTTGGGGAAGTTTTTATAACTTTTACTGTTTCAATCTCCTTACTAGTGATTGGTCTATTCAGATGTTCTATTTCTTAATCATTCAGTCTTGAAAGGTTGTATGATTCTAAGAATTGATTCATCTCTTCTAGGTTGTCCAATTTGTTGATGTATAGCTGTTCACGGTATTTTCTTATAGTCCTCTGTTTTTGTGGTATGTGTTGTGATTTCTCCTCTTACCTCAGATTTTATTTATCTGAGCTGTCTCTCCTTTTCCTGTAGGAAGTCTAGCTAAAAGTCTGTCATTTTTTTCTTTTCAAAAAACTAGCTCTTAGTTTCATTGATCTTTTGTATGGCCTTTTTAGTCTTCATTTTATTTATTTCTGCTCTGATCGTTATTTCTGTCTTTAGTCTTATATTGGGCTTCATTTTTTTTCTTCTTTTCCTACTTCCTTTAGGTGTAAAGATTAGATTATTTATTTGAGTTTCATAGGCATGTATTGCCATAAACTTCCCTCTCATTACTGCTCTGGCTGTATTCTATAGATTTTGGTATGTTCTATTTTCATTTCTCTTCATAGATTTTTTTTTATTTCCCTTTTGATTCTTTTGTTGACCCAATAGTTTTTCAGTAGCATGCTTGTGATTTTTATAATTTTCTTCTTTGTGATTTTCTCAGCTTTCTTCTTGTAGTTGATTTCTGGTTTCATATCACTGAGGTCGGAAAAGATGCTTCTTATAATTTTAATCTTCTTAAATAATTGAGACTTGTCTTGTGTCCCAACATAGATCTCTCCTTGAGAATGTCCCATGTGCACTTGAGAACAGTAAGTGTTCTGCTGTACTTGGATGGCGTGTTCTGCATAAATCTATTAAGTCTTTCTGGACTAATATTTCACTTAAGGCCACTGTTTCTTTGCTGACTTTTTGTCTGGAGGAGGGTTAAAGCCCCCCATTATTACCATGTTGCTCTTAATTTCTCCCTTTAGGTTTGTTAATAATTGCTTTATATCTTTCAGTGCTCCTATGGTAGGTGAGTACATATTAATCACTGTCATGTCTTCTTGATGAACTGTCCCCTTTATCATTATGTACTGTCCATCTTTCTCTTATTACCCATTAATGACTTGAAGTCTATTTTGGCTGATATGAGTATGGTGACACCCGCTTTCTTTTGGCTGCCATCTGCTTGGAGTATCATCTTCTGTCCCTTCACTTTGAGCCTATATTTGTCTTTAGAGCTGAGGTACATCTCCTGGAGGCAGCATATACTTGGGGCTTATTTTTTTTAATCCATCCAGCTGCTCTATGTCTTTTTATTGGTAAATTTAATCCATTTACATTTAGGGCAAATATTGATAGCTGAGGGCTTAGTGCTGCCACATTAAGTTTTATTTTTTAGTTGCTCTTTATCTCCATTTTTTCTTTGTCCATGTTTCTATCTGCAATTTTAGTTTGATGGTTTTCTATAATTTTTTTCAGTTTCCCCCTTTTTTATGTTTTCTCTCTATGCTCTAGGTATATGTTTTGTGGTTACCATGAGGTTTGTATCAAATAGTCTTTTTACACAAAAAAAATAGTCCTTTTATGCAAAAAATGGTCATAGATAGAACAGTCCTTTTTCTGCTGACAACATCTTACCTTTATTTGTCTATACAGGTTCCATACTTGTTTTTATTGTCTCAAATTATCCCTTTTTATGTTAGGAGTTTGTTACCAAATTGAAGTAGCTTTGTTATTTTTACTGATTTTTCTTTCTTTAATCTTCATGCTAAAATTAAGTGTTTAACAACCTATTCTGTTACAGAGTTGCAATCTTCCAGTTCTGTCTGTTTATCACCTTACCTAAAGTTTCCTGTACTTTTGCCCTTTCATTTAACAGAAAATAACTCCATTCAGTATTTCCTGTAAGGCAGGACTCGTGGTGATGAACTCCCTCAGCTTTTGTTTGTCTGGGAAAACCTTTATTTCTCCTTCATATCTGAAAGGTAACTTTGACAGATCAAGTGCTCTTGGCTGACAGTTTTTATCTTTCAATATTTTGAAAATGTCATTCCACTCCCTCCTGGCCTGTAGAATTTCTGCTGAAAAATCTAATAGCCTAATGGGGGCTTCTTTGTAGGTTATCATCCATTTTTTCCTGACGGCTTTGCAAATTTTTTCTTTGTCATTGACTTTTGACAGTTTTCATATAGAGAAGGTCTTTTTGCATTGAGGTAATTAGGTGTTCTCTTAGCTTTGTGGACTTGTCTGTGCAGTTCCTTCTCAAGGTTTTGGCAGTTCTCAGGTGTTATTTCTTTAAATACATTTTCTACTCCCTTCTTCTTCCCTTCTCTCTCTGGGATACTATTATCTTTGGAGCTGGACAGTTCTCACAGAATTTCCTAGTTTATTTTAGCTCTTGATTCTCTCTCCTCTTCCACCTGTATCACTTCCAGATTTCCATACTTGAGCTCAGTAATTCTCTCTTCCATGTGGTCTGCTCTATTTCCAATGACTTCTAATGAATTATTTATCACATTTACTGGGTTCTTCAGCTCCAGAATTTGTTTGGTTTTTTTTTTTTTAGAGTTTCAATCTCTTTGATAAAATAATCCTTCTGTAAGTTAATTTTATTCCTGAACTCACTGAGCTGTCTTTCTGGGTTTTCTTGTAGGTCATGGCAGTCTGTGGATTTAAGTTTCATTTCTGCAGAACTGTCATTTTCTTTCTGTGATACTGTGTTACCATGTTTTTTCACGTGCTTGATGAGTTGAAGTAGTGAACACTTTTCTTCCTTAGACAGTGTTTTTCTTTTTCTTTCTTTTTTTTTTTTTAACTTGATTCTAACAATTCAACAGATTGATAATTAGAGGTCTTTCTTTTTGTATTCAGCAGGTGGCGCTATAGCACAAGTTTTGGCTTCTCTTAGGCTGCCTCGTGTGTCTTTGAGAATCAGAACTTTCCACCCTCCTCTGCCTCTGCTAGAAATGTCACCTGGTGCCCTTATTGCTGCTGTGCCCCTACGGTTGCTGGTGCCTTGTCACTGCCAGTGTCACTGCTGTCACCACCGGGGGCACCAGGACAGTGGATGCCCTTGCTGCGTCTGCAGTTGCCTGAGTTGCGGGCTCTGCCTCAACTCTTCCACCAGCTCCGTTTCCTCTGTATATTCCAGCCCACCCTCCTTCAAAAGAATAGACGTGTGTAAACTCTCTGGCGTCCTGGTGTGTTGGGCAGAGGGACCTTTGTTGAGTTATAGACGCTTTACTGGTGTAAACTGAAGGAGAGGGACAAAGACAGCATCTTGCTCCACTGTGATGCTAACGTGACTCCTCCTTTAAGTGAGTTCTTAATAGAAGGAAGCATCTGCAGCAACATGACAGAGGCGACGTGTCCTTAAGCCGCAATACAAGTTTAGGGGGGCAGAACTTCTAAAAGTTACATTAAGACTTTAACAAAGAGATTTGTAACTAAACTGTTTTTAAACAAATTTCAAAACCATATGCCACAGTAAGTTAATATCCTTCATAGTTATATTGTTATCTAAAATGCGAAAGGAAATAACACATTTGTAGTCAGATATTTATATTTATATTTATATTTATATAGGCGTTTATCTATAAGAAAGTAAAATGGTAAAATAATATGCAAAAATTAAGTATAAGTACATATATGTTGACAAAACCCAGGAGTACTTCTGGACTGTTGAATAATTGGTGCACTAGATGACAGTTAAAGGATTAATAGCCTTAATATACAATGAGCACTTACAGATCAATAATAAAAGTCAAACACCATAAAGATTTGACGTTATTGAAGTACATAATCATTTTCTAAAGACAAAAACAACAAGCAAAACATTTTAGCCTCACAAGTAATCAAATAAATACAAATTACACCATTAATGAGATTTTATAGTTTATTGACAGATTGGTAGAGATTTTTTAAATTGGAGAAGGGCTCTAGGAAGCTGGTATCAATTTTTACAAATTGTGGAGGGTGGCACATGAATAGGTGTCAAAGGCTTTAAAAATATCCCTACTCTTGAGTCCAGAATTTCACTTTTAGTAACTTGCCCAAAGGAAAGAAGTCACCAAGTGGGACAAAATGAGAAATTACATCTCATGCCTACGGTCTGGCAGTTCACCAGCAAGCAGTCCTCGTCTAGAGGGGAGGACAGTAACTACAGCCCTGTGACAGATGTACATGAAGTGATTGCCTTCCTCTGACTCCACTGCTTTAATCTGCTGGTGGCACGCCGCAAAACCTATTCAGCTGGGCTAGATTGCCATCAAAATGTGCAAGTCTTATCCCTAACCCTTAATTCTTGGGAACTCGTTCCTGAACGGCACACGGAAGATTTAGAGGACAACAGAGGTGATCTACTACCAAGCCCATGATTCAAGAGAGACTTCAGAAGCCAGAAACAAAAATTATAGAAAGAAATATTGATTAACTTGACCACATAGCAACTTCAGACATCTATATCACATAAAAAATTCGTAAACTATACGAAACAAAAGAAGAGATGGAAAAAAATATAGTTGCCACATACGTGTCAAAGACCAAATACTCTTAATACCCAAAAAGCTCTCACAGATCAACATAAAAAAGACAAAAGCACCCATAAAAAATGGGCAAAATAATTCCTTGACTGTTCAAATAAAGTCAAATACAGTTTTAAAAGCATATCAAAGAAAATCAATCTTAATCATAGTTAAAACAAGTGCAAATTAAAACTGAGAGACCATTTTTCACTTCCCAGTCATGCAGAGACCACGCTGGATCGCCTTTTGTGTTAGTAATAAATAGAGCACTCACACAGAACCTAGCACACATCACTGACGTCTGGACATGTTGGTATAACATCTAGGGAGGTCAGGTCAAAAGATTTACTATTTGATACAAACACATGCTTTGATCCACAATTGTACTTCTAGGAATCAGTCAATAAATAAACATGTGCATGAAGATGAAACCATTCCGTGCAACACCGTTGACAGCAGCAAAAGCTTGGACATACCCTTAAGTATCCTTTAGCAACAGACTGATTAAATAAACAGTATATTTATATAATCATATATTATGAAGTAATTAAAAAGAAAAGGTATATATGTGTGTGTATATATATATAGTGATATAGAATGATCTCCACAATCTATTACTAATCTTCTTTAAAAAGAAGTATGGAAGAAAATGTATGCACTTTTGCTTCCATTTGTTTGAATAAAACACACGTTTTATTGGCATAAACTATCTCGAGAAGGATTTACGAGAAACTTTGGCTACTGATGGCAACAGCTAAGTTCTACAGAGCACTTACAACAGGCCAGGCATTGTTCTAAACGGTTTTCTTACATTACTTAATCACCAAAAAAAATTCTACGTGTTAGGTATAATTATTATCCTCATCTTCCAGATGAGGGAACCGAGTCAGAGAGGTTAGGTCATCTGTCTGAGGTCACCCACACAGCAACTGCAAGCTGTGATGGGAACCCAGATAGTCTGTCTCCAGGACCAGTGCTTTTCATCGTGTAGTAATCCGCCTCCGGAGAGGAAAACCCCTGGGCGGGGGGGGGGGGGGTCAGGGTTGGTAGGAACATTTAGTCTTCATTCTATTGTTTTTGCAGCTACTATGCTTTCAAAACATACGAAGTAAAATGATCAAAAATATTACACAAAGTCTGAAGCACATCTGGAAAAACAAGAGGAAAAAAGTCCAAAATTGTGATAGTGTGTAATGACGGAGGACTGGCTCTACCCGATGGTAATGCCTGCTACAAACACAGAAAAATGTAAGCAGGGAAGAACTGGCAGAACCATTAACAGAGAGAAGCCAGTGTTAGCAAAGGAAGAACTTAATGTATTGGTTTTTAAAAAAATATGAAAAGGTGGGAAGATTTTTGCCTTTGGGTAAATTGACTAAATATTTGGAAGAACATTCATTTAAGTTGTCATCTAACATTATATGCTAAATGTATTATAAGTAAATTGAAGAAATCAACATAAAACGGAAGCAAAATACATCAAGAAATGCATATACAGTTGGCCCTTCTTATCCTGGGATGCAGCAGATAAGGCAGGCCAAATACGGGACTTGAGCATCCTTGGACTTTGGAACCCACGGGTGGGTCCTGACATCCCCTGTGGACACCAAGGGATGACTGTGTGTGTGTGTGTGTGTGTGTGTGTGTGTGTGTGTGTGTATGAACTGCGTGAGTCCACTTATACATGGCTTTTTTTCCAATAAATACGTACTACAGTACAACACAATCTGAGGTTAGTTGAATCCGTGGATGCAGAACCGCAGATAGAGAGACAAAAATTTCTGACTGCAGCAGGGGGTCGACGTCTCTTACCGGATGTTGTTCAAGGGTTAACGGTGTATATCCATGGGGATCTTCTTCCGAGATAAGGAAGGACTTTCTTAACATAAAGCACAATAGAGGAAACAATCTGGAGAGGACAAGACAATTTTGCCAACATTGATGTTCTAAAACGGCATATTTAAAATATCATGCACAAAATTTGCAAGGCTATGAATTGGAAATGATTGTTTACAACAAATAAAATGATGAGTTATTAGCATGACATATGAAATCTGATTATCAATAAGTAAAACACTAAGATGTTAGATGAAAAACCAGCAAAGGAAATTAACTGAGCACAGGAGAAAAATTAAAATCACACATAACTCATTTAATTCTATCTGTGATGTAGATAAAATTACTTTCCCACATTTACAGATGAAAGCTGACACTTCAGAGAGAGATTAAGTAGTTCACTCAAGGTCATACAGCCAATAACTAGTAAGATGAGATCTGAACTAAAAACTTCTTTTACTCCAAAGCCCACGCTTTTAATCCTGAAGTCCTCTCTAGACCTCGGTGTGTGTCTTTGTATAGACACACAATATAGCAGTAAGAGCGTGTCACATCAAAAGCCAAACTGAAGAAAACACTGTTCTCTGCATGTGACTGATGAGTTGGTACAGTGTTTCTCTGAATGGAGTCTCAGAATAAGGTCATTATACCTAATCAGTTCAAGACTATATCCTTACCACGTTTCCTAATAGAAATAGTCCAACGTTATCCATGTGAGAGTTTATGTGTGGGAGTACAAATGGAAAAACAAACGTTCAGTGTCTCAATGGGAAAGGACTAAGTGCATTTCTGGTTGACTGTTGCTCAGTTGTAGCGCAATTTTTTAGGAAGCCAGAGACCGAGTAGCAAAAGCACCACTAGGCATATATTGTTACCAAGAAGAAATGGAAATTATAATCACAGTTGCAATATCTAATTTGAATTTTTCATGTGTTTGCATTATTTAAGATAATTTCATAACCAGCTAAAACCTAAGGGTATTTTTGTTTAAAAGTGAATATCTACATTCTGAGTTCAATCGGCTTCTTTCCCAAATTGTTGGCCCAAAATGCTGGCATTGCTGAAGATACCTGATTGCTAGACGAAGAAAGAGAACATCAACATTGGTCACAGAGGTTACCTCTGAAGATTTTAGGGATTCTTGCTAAACCCAAGGTCTATTTCTGTTTTAAGACTCCTGTTACTCCACAAATGGACTCTCTCCTCCTCTCTTCCTCCTTACCTTTTCCAGAGTCACCAGTTTCCTTCTCCCTAGAATGCTCATTGTTCCTGATACCACTGCTGTATGCTGCTTATTGCTTTGTTCTGGAGCCTCTCTCCACAGTGAGATGTCTTAATGTACATATAGATATATATACAGAGAGAGAACGATAGATATGTTTGGATAGATGGATGGATGGATGGATGGTTGGATGGATAGACGGATAGATAGATAGATAGACGAAGCATTTTCCATTTCAAAATTCATAGGCAGCATTGCAAGAGGTAATCATCTTTACTTCAGATTCTACCATGATCACTTTGTGTTTGTAAGTAAGAGAAATGCCGTGTGGATGGTTGAACTGTCCCATGTAACTCAGGTGCACTTATCAGTGGATTGATGTGTAAGTGGTCGGGGTAAAGAGGAGGGTGTGAAGTTGCTGCCAACCAACATGGCTTCAAATATCCCCTCACCAAATAGATGGTGTGCAAGTTGTATCGATGGAAAATATGATGCTTTTGAAAATGCATACACTGAATTAGACAGTATGGAGTTGAACCAGAAAGCTTAAACCGTTTTTGTCTTATAATTATACCTCTACTATTAAGACTCTACAGAATATTAAACATTATTAATTCACCTACTTAGATGATGTGTGTCAAGAATTTTATCTCTCATAGCAGCACTATTTACAATAGCAAAGACATGGAAACAGCCTAAATGTCCATCAATGGATGACTGGATAAAGAAGATGTGGTATATTTATACAATGGAATACTACTCAGCCATAAAAACTGACAACATAACACCATTTGCAGCAACATGGATGCTCCTGGAGAATATCATTCTAAGTGAAGTAAGCCAGAAAGATAAAGAAAAATACCATATGAGATTGCTCATATGTGGAATCTAAAAAACAAAAACAAAAACAAAAAAACAAAGCATAAATGCAAAACAGAAACAGACTCATAGACATAGAATACAAACTTGTGGTTGCCTAGGGGGCGGGGGGTGGGAAGGGATAGATGGGATTTCAAAATTGTAGAATAGGTAAACAAGATTATACTGTATAGCACAGGGAAATGTATACAAGATCTTATGGTGGCTTACAGAGAAAAAAATGTGACAATGAACATATATATGTTCATGGATAACTGAAAAATTGTGCTCTACACTGGAATTTGACACAACATTGTAAAATGATTATAAATCAATAAAAAATGTTAAAAAAAGAATTTTAGCACAAGTTCTTAAAGTATGCTATGAATATGACAACATATTTTCATTGATCAAATACACTAATATCTCCTACATAAGAACTCAAAGAGAAAACAGAGAGCCACGTTGAATTCATTTTCTTCTGGGTACTAGCAAGATTCAGAAAAAATGGAAAGACAGAGATGATGATAAGACAGGTATTCTGATTATTAAATGAATGCACAGATAAGCATCTTATTACAAGTTACCTAATTATGTTGTTTTCTCTTGGGCTCTTTAAAAGATGATGGTCCAGGTGCTGCTCTTGTTGCTGTCAGTTACAGTGCCTTTTTAAACATCAGTATGTTGCATTAGACCTTTTCATCTGTTTCATAAATATAAAATATACTTTCTGTTCATCATATACATTCATAACAATGTCTTGATAAAAAGTAAGCACTACCAAGGGTTTAATCTTACCAAATGATACCCTGGGCACCACAAAGTGGCCAATTTCAGATGCACCAAAGAGTTACGACAGCAATTGAGCCCTCGTCACTGGGGATTTTTTATCTGTGCACATTTGGTGTTCTGTTTTAAACACCTGCCATTTGTAGAAACACTTACAAGTCATCATCCTGGACACAAAATAATAAAGCAGGTGCTGCTGCTCCCTCACAACACGCCAGGACGCCCCGGGGCCGAGGAGCAGGGGCCAGATTTCACCCTGGAAAGTCACAGGCAGCAGGGTGCCCAGGATTTCAGGATTTATCAAGGTTAATTAGTTTTTTCAACTCCACATTCTCCCAAATGGAGCATTCTAGGAGTCTGTAATTTTCATCATGTCAAGGGTAGGGCAAACCAGGGAAAAGGGACTTAAAAAAAAAAAGAAAGAAAGAAAGAAAGAGAACAAAACAAAACGAAAAACTCCAGATAAAGTTAGAGATCAGCATGTAAAAAGGTGTTTTTCATTTTAAGTTTACTGATTCTTTTAAATGCAAAATTCAGAATGTCCAGAAGGTAAAAGGGAAATAGCCTCCATTGTCCCCCAGCTTCCTTTGCCAAAGGCATCAGTTTCTCGCAGCTCCTTCTATAGATATTTCTCTGCCTAAGCAAATAAATACATAATATCCTCTTTTTTTTTGGAACCAAATGGGGCTTACTACATCATTCTACATTTTGTTTTTTTCAATTAATTTTTTTCAGAGATTGTTTCCTGTCATTACATAAGGAAAACTCCTTTTCCTTCATCACATCATAGTCAATTGTATAAATATCCAATTCATTGTTAAAAATATCTATCGAATCTTTAGATTACTTCTCATCTTGTATCATCACAAACAAATAAAGCAATATCTATATTATATACTTATACAATATTTACATCTAATACTTACAGCCTAGGACTCTGCTTACATACCAAACCCTGTAAATGTTTCATATTTGGCTAAAATATTAGCACGGACACAAATTGTCATACTTGAAACCATTTCATCTGGTGATTTTACCCTTTATAATCTTTTCCAGCTCTAATTGCCAAGTGTAACCGTAGGCTCTCAGTGAACATTAATTAAGAGTGATGTGGCCTATTAAATTTCATTAAAATTCTAAATGACATCACCAATAATCAGAATATTGCTTCACTGAGGATCTCTTTGACCCTAATGAGTGAACTCAGCTTGGCTTTCTTTATATTTCCTGGTGGGGGAAAAAAAAAAGGGACAGGGAGTTAACCACATTAATTCTGGATTTGTGACACCAGTTACAAATGACCTTCTCCATTTGAGAACTCTTGTGGCATCAGTACCGGATGGATTAACACTTAACTCTTCTATACTAGAGCATAATTCAGAGACCTTTTCAAGCTACTATGGTTCAACTACGGTTCACTTAGGCAGCAAAATATTTTACTGGAAGGACATTGGGAGTTTATAAAACTGTGTAGAGGACAAGAAAACTAATAGAAAGGGGGAACTAACGCAACTTCAGAGGCTCTGGAAACAAAAGAACAACATTGAATAAGAGGCCATCTCAAATAACCCAAGTGGACCGCTGTGGCCACAGCCCCGGGACTCTCACAGCAGACCCCATGAAGCCCCCACATTAAAGAACATCGTTTACACAGGAGTCTAGTGTGCCATACTCACATAATCAAACCATTTCATTAAGGCAAGGCTCTTCCACTGTGCACCGCATTCTAGCATCTACTTCATTTTTTCGATGCTGGTTGCAACCCACTAAATGCAGTTCAAAATCCAGTATAGGTCAGGACCTGAAGTCTGAAAAAAACACTGCCCTAGAGAGATTGATTCAGACAACAGTGCCATTATTGTAGTCAATGATAAAGTGAACAAGCCTGTGGAGGAGGTGAAAAGGAAAGAAAATAAAAGACCATTCTGAATTTGGAAGGTGACCAGGTAGAAAGAATGGAAAATGAAACTTGCAACACACATCCTTTATCAGCAAAATGAAATCGGCATGACCCTAATTGAATACTATGCCAGAGTTTAACCCACACCCATCACCATGTGGCATGGAAGCAGTACAGATCGTGGCTTGTCTGAGAAGGAGGGAGGAAAGAAAGAAAAAGGAAGAAGGCAGGAAGGAGGGCAGGAAGGAGAGAAGGAAAGAAAGAGAGAGAGAGAGAAAGAAAGAAAGAAGAGAAAGAAAAGAAAAGAAAAAAGAAAAGAAAAAGGGAGCGAGGACAATGTTTTAAGTACTATTTGTACGTGTAATCCAGCAGCTCAAATGCAATATAACTGCTTGTAAAATCCTCATTTATTTCCTGGGTAGCCCTTGCTATCTTCATGCCCTTTTCAGCTTCGCTCCGCAGTTCCTTTTCCCCACCATTATTTAGGCTGGAGTCTGGTTGTCTGACATCAGCTGTCTACATATTTAGACTCATAAAATTAAAAAGAGTCATCTTGTAGGTTCCAGGTGCTAAACACATCCAGCTAGATCCTAGACTAACCTCTTGCCACCCCACATGCCAAGAAATAATAAATCTAAACTCCACGGAGACATTCTGTGCTGAGGCCCACGAACTACGTAACCTGGGGCTCAACTTGGGTGATGTCTGTGGCGAGATGACATTTTCCTCGGTCTTTGTCTCTTGTTCTCATCAAGTGGCAACCACCTCTCTTCTGGGAACGGTCAGCTTCCCTGCAAGCTTTCAGCCTTAGAATTTATCCCCTCAACAGTGTAAATCCCCTTAAAGTAAGGGGAGAAATAGACGTAATTCATTTCTTTGACTATGCCTTCCCTGTTTCCAAATCCTCCCAGGAAATGTTAAGGCCAAGAGAAATATCTTGGGGACTGGGGCTGCATTAAAATTATGCAGAGAGGTGGCCTGTCCTAATGAAATTATCCAGGACACCCGCATGGGTTGCAGGTCCTCTTCGCTCAGAGAAAGCATCTCCTCACTGACCTTCCGGCTGGGAGGCCGTCTCAGCATCCTGTCTGCCCGGGCGCCCTCAGCAGTCCGGGAAAGGGGGCTGGGGTCTCCAGGCTGATTACCACGCTCTGTGTGACGGGTGTTGCTCACAGTGATTTTTTTTTTTTCAGCCAGGGAGCAAAAATCCTACGTTCCACTCCTATTTTTAGTCGCATTTGTAGTAATGGAATGAAAAATCAGTGACTTCTTGAACTCCTGATGCACGTCAGTGAGAAAGAGCAAATATAGCTTCCCATGACAGCTACTAAGTTAGAGCTAAAGAATTTCTCGGCAGCTCTGGGGTGTGAATTTGCACATTCTTTAAGCCGGTTGTTTCCTGGGTGCTCTGTCTCTGCAGATAAAAACGTGAAACACTGAGACACGGGGCGGCAGCACACTTGGCATTCACAGGTGACGATCAGATTCCTATAAGTCTAATTATAACATAAAGGATTATCAGCAAGGGCTGGGGTCCTAAATGTAACTGGTGGCGAGGCTGCGTCTTCCCCGTGAGACTTTCCCTTCACCTCAGCCCCAACCCCATAACCTCACTCCACAGTGAAGGCTGGAGGGACAGGATGTTACCAAAAAAAAAAAAAAAAAAAAATCAGAGTTCGGGATCAAAAAAAACATGAGACTAAGAAAACGGGTGTTTTCCTAACAGAAAAAAATAAAATGCAAATTAAATAAATCCAAATTGCTTCTAAAGGTTAATTCTGATTCATCTTTAAATCCATAAATACTAGTGTTAAATCTATTTGATTGTTTTTTCTGTTCTTCTTACATTTTGTTACGGTAATCTGATTTTACTAAATACCAGTTCTCTTTTACTTTAGCAAATTATTGCGAATGAAATAATTCAACAGGCAGCACTTTCAAATAATTAATAGCTCATAATAAAGACTTCTATTTCATGTCAGAGAGTTATCCATATTGTAAAGATGATTTCAGATTACTTCTATAATACCTGCCTAATGCTCAGTGTTTGAGGGTATATACGATATGACACTTGAATGACTTTTATTCACAAATATGTAAGGTCATCGTTTGGTCTGTGTTATCAAAATTCAGTTTCACTTTCAAGTTCTCAACCTGTTTATACCACTATCTTTTTATGACCAGTAAGTTAAACACGTGATTTTCTAAATGTAAAGACTTTCACATGCAAAGGTGAGCTTTGTTTTTAAGTTTCCCCCAAAACATTGGAATTAATCCTATGCTTTACATCCTTGTTGACCTCAATCCAAGGCTTCCAGGTGGTCTTTTATAACCTGGAATCATCATACACAGCTTTGTAGACCCCCTAATCGTATCCAGTCTCCAACCCCTCTGAGACCTTCCAAGCTGGGACTTCTGTAATTTGCAGCTTTTTATCTGCAAAATACCCCTCATCCCAAACTTATAACTGAGCATTTGCCACACTCTTTGTTGAAACTGAAATTTGACCCCACCCCGAGAATCATGCCAGTAGTTTGCTCACATGGTGGCCTTTTCTCCCGTGATGTTGCAGAGATTCCAGGATCTGGAGCTCGGATAGGTCCTCCTTGCTCCCTGTTGACACCTTCAGACAAGTTCCCTGCCTCTTTTCTCATAAATCTCAGCTTCTCTGAAGAACATGTCACCTGTGGGAGCCGTCTACTGATTCTCTAGTCAACCCACCTCCAGATTTTAGCACTTTGTGACTTTCCTTATCACCACTGCTTCGATGGTGATTCTTTGTTACTTCCATATCAACGCGGATGGTCCCATCCAAAGCCTGCCCTCTCGATTTCTTTACCTTCTCTCCTGCAATGGCCTTGTCACGTGGTCCACTCAAACTTACATCCCATGGTCAGACTTCAACCCTGCCAACCTCAGCAGTGGTTCCTGACTGGCCACCACAGGGATCTACATCTCTGGTCACCACCACTCATCTTTCCAGCCAGCCTCCTCTGACCCTCTCACTCTGTCCTGTCCACTGACTCTACCACTTGCTCACTGTCCATCTCCCCCTCACTTGCTTATCTGGCTTTGGTTCCATGATCATTTTAACCCCTCTCTTGCATTTACCTTCAACTTCCTTGACCCATGTCTTCATCATATATTGGCAAAATCTGAACTCCATTCTCTTTTTACTCTAGGATCGTTCTGCAGCTGTAGACGTTGGCTTACAAAATAAAAACCAAAAACCAAACACACACACACACGTAAATGTGCAGATTAAACCTGCTTTACATTTATTCCTCCAAACCTTAAGTGGGCCCATGGGCATACCTCATAATCCTACTACATTCTTGTAATCCCAATTCACTCTGAGATTACATTTCATATCTCCTTTTTTCCTCAAAACGTCAACTATTTCCTTCACCTCCTTGATCTCAGCTCTGTTCTTCAAGCTGCATACCCAGGACAATTCATCATATTTTGATTGGGCACACTTCTTAAATTCATTCAAACCTTCTTTAAAAATTGGAAGAAATCACTAGTCAGCAAAAAAAAAAAAAAAAATTAAAAGCACTGCTGGCAACCCTAACAGTCACTAGATCCACAGTAAGTTTTGTCAAACTTTAAGGTGAGTGTCATGCTACACAAACTGTTCCAGGATGTTTACTAAAAAATGAACTGAATTCTGTTTTTCCAAAAAAGACATACAAATGGCCAAGAGGGAGATAAAAAGATGCTCAACTTCACTACATATCAGGGAAATGCAAACCAAAACCATGGGGAGATAACCCCTCACACCTATTAGGAAGACTGTTATAAAAAAAAATCAAAGCAAAACAAAAGGATAAGTGTTGGGGTGGTGGATGTGGAGAACTCTTGTGCACTGTTGGTGGGAATATAAGTAACATGGTACGCCTGATATGAAAACAGCATGGAGGTTCCCCCCAAAAAAGCTAAAAATAGAATTACCATATGATCCAGCAATCCCTTTTCTGGGTATTTATTCCAAAGGATTGAAATCATCATGATCTTGAAGAGATATCTGCACTTCCATGTTCATCGCAGCCTTATTCACAACAGCTGAGACATGGAAACAACCTAAGTGCCCACCGATAGATGAATGGATGAAGAAAATGTGGTATATACACACAATGGAATACTATTTAGCTTTAAAAAAGGAAAACCTGCCACATATGACAAGGTGGATGAAACTTGACCTTATGCTAAGTGAAACGAGTCAGTCCCAGAAGGACATATGCTGTGTGATCCCACATATAGGAACTATCTGCAGTTGTCAAGCTTGTAGAAGCAGAGAATGATTGTTGGCAGGGGTTGGGAGGAGAGAGGTCAGGTTGCTATTCAATGGATATGAAGTTCAGTTACACAACGTGAATAATTTCTAGAGATCTGCTATACATCACCATTATAGTTAACAATGCCGTATTGGACACTTAAACATTTATTTAGAAAGTAGATCTAATGTTAAGTAGTTTTGCCACCACAACAAAAAGCATGCGATCATTGGGGTTTATTCTACCAAAACTGGTAAAAACTTAATAATAACTAAAAAAGACAAAAAAAAAACACCTAAAACTATAGTCCATGATCACTATAACCATAGTTTAGAAAATAATAGATTAAATGCTATTAAATCAAATTCAACACTGTATTTAAGAAATGATACCCTATGGCAAGTAGGGCTTATATCATGAAAGCAGAGATAGTTTAACATTAGGGATTTGTTAATATAACATGTCCTATTTCAAAAAGAAAAGCTCCGATTAACAAACGGGGTTGACAGATGTCTAAAGCCATTTGCTAAATTTCAACAAGTGCTTCTGATTTTCTAACAACTCACTCCCTCATAAGATAAGAATAGCAGAATACTGCCTTAACACGACATGAAAAACATATCTTAACCCAGAAGCCAGCCTCATATATAACTGAGAAACATCCAAGGAATTACTTTAAAGAATGATGCACAGATAGGATGCACACAGCCTTGTGCAAATCTCTTTAACTTATAAAGAACTCAGCAAACAAAATGGCAAATAAATGAATAAGGAGTAACACACTAGAAAAGGGATAATGGACACAAAAGAAGAAAGGCAAATGGACAGTAAACATAAGAAATTTTTTTTCTACATTGAAATACTAATTTAGTCTACCAATTATATGATTATATAATACATATATATGTACATATACATATATACACACACACACACACACATCTATCCATCTACTTATTTATATCCAAGACTGGCAGGAATGCAGGCAACTTATACTTTTTATAACCTACTATATAGAGTGGGGATTGTAAATTTTTTCTGTAAAAAGCCAAGTAGAAAATATTTCCAGCCTTGTGGGTGTTATGGTCTCTGCACAACTATTCGACTCTGCTCTTGTAGCAGCAGTGCAACCACAGACAAATGGACGTGGATGTGTTCCGATAAAACTTTATTTGCAACTACAGACAGTGGGCCAGATCAGGTTAGACAGACCACTGTTTTAGAGGGAGAATTTGCAATAATTCTTCAAACACCTTGTCCAATGTTTGTGGAAGATCTTCAAATATGCATATCATTTAACCAATCAATTTCCTTCTGGGGGTGCATTCCATAGAAACCATCGTGCTATGAGCATTGATATTCACCAAGGAACGTCTGTAATGTCTAACAATAAACTATTAGATAAGCAAATAAGTGAATCATGCTTTACAACATATGGCTATGCCATACCCCAGAATTATCTCATAGAAAAATACTCATGATATCAGGAAATCTTTATAACCAATTGAAAGACAGCAGGGTTTCATAGAGTATATATACTCTCTCCCTGTCTCTCCCTGAGTGTATGTGTATATATATATATACTTTTTATAACCTACTATATAGAGTGGGGAGATATATATATATATATATATATATATAGCCCTAAATATCTTCATGCATATGCGCACACACACGCACATGCACACACACACACACACACACACACACACACACACACACACACACACACACACACACACATTGCAGAGACTGAAGAACAGAAATTCAAATAACAGTGCCTGAGTTAAAATTCAGGTTCCACAATTTTCCATATGAATTTGGTCAAGTCATTTAATCTCTCTAAGCCTCATTCTCCTCATCTCCAAAATGGAAACAGTAGTTGTATTTAACTCATTGAGATATCATGAGAATTAAATGACACAATGCATCTGAATGTTTAGAGTAATTCAATAAATTATATGTATTATATCTATACATACATACATAGATACGTGTGTGTATCTATATATATATATCCAGAAATTCAGCATATTTATATATTATTTTTATTACTGTCTCAGCTCTTCCACATATTTTCTGACTTTCACATAACTAGTATATGTTATTTTGTACTTATATGACAATGTTAAATTTTTGCATTTGAGAATCACACAAGCTACTTTCACTATCACATCAAAATAAAATTGTCAAGTAGGAAATATTATTTTCAAGAACTCAGTAAATTTTGAGGAGCACTGAGCTGGCCCAAAGAGCAAAACCTACATCTGATTTTCGAGAAGCTGTTTCACAGACTGCAGATGCCTTTTTCCCTCCGAGGAAGAAAATTAGAGATGTCTTTATCTCAGGGAGACAGATGTGGACTTTAGGCTGGTAGCGTATCGTCTCATTGGTAACCAGCAGTCAGCATGGCCTGACCAGAGGCAGGGACATGAAATATTCACCTAGTTTCATGAGCTCATGTCCTGGAAGAAAACACCACTGAAAGCAGATCATTGTGACCCGTGTTTCTTCATTGAACAAATCAGGAAACCCAAATACGTTTTCTCTAGGATCCAAGTCCAAAAGTGGCCTCCCTGCATGGCAGACAGACTCTATCCCCAACTATATTTTATTCATTTATTTATTTACTTTGATTGAAGTACAGTCAGTTACAATGTGTTACTCTCTGGTGCACAGCACAACATCCCAGTCATGCATACACATGCATATACTCATTTATATATTTTTTCCATTAGAGGTTATTACAAGATACTGAACATTGTTCCCTGTGCTATACAGAAAAACTTCTTTTTTAAATCTATTTTTATACATAATGGCTAAAATTTGTAAATCTCAAACTCCCAAATTTATCCCTTCCCACTCCCTTTCCCCAGTAACCATAAGATTGTTTATTAAGTCTGCGAGTCTGTTTCTGTTTTGTAGGTGAATTCATAGTGTCCTTTTTTTTTTTTAGGTTCCACATATGTGTGCTACCATGTGGTACTTTTCTTTCTCTTTCTGGCTTACTTCACTTAGAATGACATTCTCCAGATCCATCCATGTTGCTGCAAATGGCATTATTTTATTCTTTTTTATGGCAGAGTAGTATTCCATTGTGTAAATATACCACAACTTCTTTATCCAGTTATCTGTCGATGGACATTTAGGTTGCTTCCATGTCTCTCCAGCTATATATTTAATTTAAAATCGTATTATGATGTGTCAATGTGGGTTCATCAGTTGTTACAAATGTACTTCTCTAGGGGAGGATGTTGGTAATGGGGAAGCCATGCATTTTGTTGTGGCAGGGGTGGTGTGTGCATATAGAAAATCTCTGTACCTTCCTCTCAATTTTTCTGTGAACTCAAAACTGCTTTAAAAAGTTCTTGGGAAAAGCTCCAGTGACCTGCCATGATCCTACCATCCATCCAACAGTAAATTACCTACTGCCCAAAAAGGGTGCAATGGACTAGGTTCTGAAGATATAAACATAAATAAAGATGTTCTGTGTAATTATTGGTCATAAACAACAATTTAAAAAGACAATACAAAAATCATAAGGATAATTGTACATGAGATTTCATCTTCAACTAACCCTGGAAGGTGAACACTGTTACCTCCAGATTACAGAAGAGCCTTACAGAAATTGAGGGACTTGCCTGCAATCACAAAGCTAGTAAGTGGCCAAGATAGGGTTTCAGTACAAATCTGCTCACAGAACCTAGCTCATGGGCACTGCACAGTGTCAAACTGCATAGAAATTGATTCACTCATCCAGTGTAGAGTTAGAGACACAGACTGCCAGGCCTTATGTGGGGATCTTGATTACAGTTTAACTCAGAAAAACAGGAAGGTGGAGAAATAGACTCAGGGCAAGTGACAAGAGGCAGAAGTGAGAACTTGCTCTGCAGACAGACACGAGTCAATTTTTTGCGTAAACACAAGTTGTTAATGGAATCAGATGCATTCATCGAGTGCCTTTGAGCTCCAGACACTCTGCCTGGTGCTGCGGAGAGACGGACATCCAGTCGGTGCCAGGATCTGCTGTATCCCTCACTGCTGTGGCCTCAGCACCCAAAGGATGTGTGTGAGGAAGAGACGGCAATTGCTAAGCTAATGCCAAACAGTTAAGTCTACTGCAGTGAAATAAATCAATTCGGTGTAGGGGACATCAGACTAGGGAAGTGGGAGGTCAGAAACACTTCAAAGAAAAAAATAGCTGAGCCCAATGAATGAGTAAGATTTTATAGTAAGTTGTTTCAGATCTGACTTGCATTTCTTGTCACAACTCGTATTTGAGGTGTTTCTTAAGGCTCGGAATACAATTTAATCAATGTAAGTGGTTGATAGCAATAACTATCTAGCTAGATAAACAATTGCTAGATAAAAAATAAGATTAGAAATTCTTAAGTATGTCTCTCCTATATTGCTTTAGTCTTCATATAAAGCACTTATTTTATATGTGGCCTCATTCTACGAAGCTTCAAAATATGTGTGTGCATCCATACATAAATGTATATGCATATACATACATTGCATATATACATACACAAAAATAAATAAAATCATCCCAACCTCAGCATTTTTTGCAAAATGTCCTGTGGCACTAATACTGTCAATACTAGCACTAAATGCAGATGCTCGTAATAGTCAAATTGTCCCTCCTGGTCTCCTTCTCGTCTTGGTGTCTTGACACCGGCCTCACCCATTGCTACCCGCTGGCCTACATGCCCTGATCACTGTCCTCTCTTTTCAACCAAATCTTGATGAACAATGATTCCAATAAGCTGGTGACTTAGAAGCCACAGTGACAGATGAGTTTGCACACGCACGTGCACAGAAATCGTTTTCATCCTTCCTTGGGAAAATATATTATCGGATATATTCTTCAAAGAACTTAAAGCACTTCCACAGCTATTTTTTTTCATAACATTCTAGGGAAGATTATAGTGGCAGCCCATTCACTTCCGTTTCACAGATGAAGAACCAGGAAGAGGAGGGTCATGACAATGGCTCAAAACCATACGTAATGTCAAGAAACGGGATGTAGAACCCACATTTCCCAAATCTTAGACTCTCCCTTTTTCTCTCTGTCATCAAACATTGACTTTTAAAGTTGCTAGGTATATAGATAAGAAAAACAACATTTTGTTCATAAATTTATGCTCTATTTTACAGACAAATTGCTGTCAAACATACTCAGCATTTTTTTTTTGCCTTTGATATGAGAAGCTATTAGAATTAGTAAAAGCTTAGTCTTGAGTATTTTCCAGGTTCTAAATTTTCATATTGATGTAGAGGACCAATGATTTTGTTAACTTTGGAAAACCCGTTGCCTTGTTTGTTCAGGCAACTATGGTGGTTCTTTGAAAATATTTTTTGTGGGCTTATGTAACATTTTTTAATGACAAGCAATCAAATATTTCTCAGCATTTGGCCCATCTCAAATCAATGAGTCATATAACTACCCTAGGTTCTGGCACTTGGTGTTTCTCTCCCTGGGGCTTCAGGGCACCTGATGACTATAGGATTGCATGGGTAGAGTTGATCTGGAAAAGGTGCAGAGATCACCAGACTGTTGAAAACCATCAAGGTCAACATTACAACTAGGTTGACACCAGCACGTGGGGCAGGTTACCTGCTGCTCTTGAACTACAATGAGGGCTGGTCTGGAAGTAGATCCTAGAGCACCTGGGATCTGGGCTTGCCACGGCTGCTGTAACAATACATCACAAGCTGGGTAGCTCACAGAGCATAAATGTGGTCTCACTGCTCTGGAGGCCAGAAGTCCAAGATCAAAGTGCTGGCAGGGTTGGTTCCTTCGAAGGGCAGTGAGGAAAGGGTCTGTTCCAGGCCTCCCTCCTAGCTTTTGGTGGTTTTCAGGCATGTTTGGTGTTTCTGGGCTTCTGTTGCATCACCCCAATCTCTGCCTTCATTTCCACCCAGAATTCTCTCTCTGTGCGTATATCCGTGTCTAAATTTCCCTTTTTATAAAGGCACTAATAAAATCAGGCTGGGGGCCCATCCTACTCCAATAAGATCTCACTTTAATTAATTATCACTACAATGACCCTATTCCAAATAAGGTCACATTCTGAGGTAATAGGGGTTAGGGTTTCAATGTATGAATTTTTAAGGGACACAATTCAGCCTGTGACACCTAAGAATGGAACTCATGATCCAAATAAAATGTCCAGTAAATGGGGCTTAGGCGCTGGCTGTGCTTTTTTTTTTTCCAGCCCTACAAAGGAGGCATGGGTCTTCTGTCTGGAGCGAGGGAGTGAATTAGAGTCACACACACAAAAGAAAAAAAAAGACCACAGAGTCCCTACGGTGAGAAATGCGTGGTCCAGGTCAGTGTAGGCAGGTGAAATAACAAGCAGACATTCTGGCAGATAACATAACCTAGACTGGAATTACCCAGATGCATGACCTCTCGAAGTGATTCAGGCTCCTTTTATTTACAGGATAGAGCAATGTCCTTGATGCTTAGGGAGTAGTAAAAGTCTTGTGATGAGATGTGAAGAAGCTATTTAGAATGCCCTGGAGCCACGTGCTTCTTGGCAATGATAAATGGGGACTGTCACCACTCTCTCTTCTCAGGGTCCAGGAAAAACATGACACAACATATTCTCTTTTGAATTTTACAGACTTTCAGTGTAAAGATCTGTATTAGTTTTCTAATGCTATGTAACAAATTGTCACATATTCATTTTAAAATAATATTAATTTATTATCTCATAGTTCCGTAAGCCAAAAGCCCAGCACAGCACAGCAGAGTCTCTGTCCAGGGTCTTAAAGACTAAAATTGTAGTTCTCATCTGGGGCTCATCACCCTATTCCAAGCTCACTGGTTGTTGGCAGAATTCCTCTCTGGCTTCCCACATGGCCACCATCTCCAAGCCAGTAACAACACATCATCACCATGCCTTGAATTCCTCTGGCCTTCTTTTCTAGTTCCTCTTAGGCTGTCAAAGGATTCATGTGATCCACTCAGAAAATCCAAGGTAATCTCCCTATTTTAAAGTCAACTGATTAGTGACCTTAATCACATCTGCAAAGTCCCTGCCCAACATTACCTGGACATGTGTTTGATTGAATAACTAGGGAATAGAGGTCATGGGGGGCTTCTTTAGAATTCTGTTTCCCACAAAAGCTAGAAATCTCAGGCTAAAGACATTAACATGCAGCTAAGAAATATTACAACTTGTTTGTAAGAAACTATATATATAGAGAGAAACACAAAAAAGAGAGAAAAGAGTAAAAAAAAAAGAAAACTGCCAAACATCTTGAATTTTTTGTCTTGATTCCAGTTTTAAAAATAAAACCTGGAATGATGGACTGAAAGTAAATTGGGAAGAAAGTTTAGGTCTGGAAACTCCTAACTCTACACATAGCAGTGACATTGGGGTAGGTAATTTAATCTCTGAGACAGTTTCCTCATCAGATAAAAAGTGAATACTATTAATATTTCATAGGATTTTTATGAGAATCAAATGAGATAATTTCTGGAATGTATTTTTTCAAGTATAAAGCCTAAAGCAAATGTGAGTTGTTAATATAATCACAGAAAGTTTAATCCTACTTCAGAGAGATTCAGACAATCCAACCCCTCCTTCCCTTAACTGAACAATCACCCTGGAGGGTAAATGAATTCTGACAACCAAAATATCCAAACTTTAGTAGAAACTTGTCCAGCATTCATGCCAGGGGATATTCCTGTGAGTACATGAGTGTGTGTGTGTATGTGGGTGTGGATAAGTGTGTTGAGCTTGTGTTTTGGGCAGATACACCATGTTACAATTGTACTGAACTAATTCAGTGAGCAAAATAATAAAGTTGGGGAATAGTCTGATGAAAGGAATTTAACATGTCCTTGAAGAAAAGTCAAAAAGATTCTCTTAGAACTAAGCCAGTAGGAATGATGCCCTTACAATGAAAAGAAAAGCATTTTCAATTTGCAAGAAAACCATCTGCTGTCATTGTCTGCCCAGAAGACCTTTGCAGACCTATCTGAAGGGTTTGGATCAGCTTCCTTTGATAAGAAATAAACCTAAGTAAACACACAAACAAACATTCAGGTATCTGTTACACTCCTGTTACACCTCTGGTCACCTACCTCATGCCACAACATCACTAATGTTTATTTCTAGCCTAAATTATTGCATTGTAAAAGTTCTGTTATTTATGAACTTAGCTTGCTCTCTTATAATATGCATGTGTGCAAAGCATTGTTCTAAATTCCTTATTAATGTTCACTCATAATGATAACTCATCTTGATAAGAACCCCATAAAGTTGAAAATATTATTATTCCTATTTAAAAAAAAAGTAGAGTAATTGGCTTCAAAATCTTCTCCTTCTTACAAAAAGAAGAAAAACTTTCTTTTTTCATCTTTCCATCACTTCTATAGTTTACATCAAGAAAGGATTTCAATTACAGTTGCTAAAGGATTTACCCTAGTAAAAATGACAAAACATAGTCAGACTGATCTCAGGAAAATCTTTGAAGTGAACAAGTTAGACCAATACAAAGCGCACTGTGATTAGAGGCAACATTGTGATTTTCTAAATCATCGCAGTTTTAACGAAGCTGAGTTCCCTCCCCACACAATAAACAGTACCAAGTAGTCTCATTTTGGTTTACTATATCTCTTGAGCAGTATGCATCTTTCCTACATTTTAAAAGTATATACAGTTCAAAATGCTTTGATTTTATTCTTACTACTTTCTAAGAAACAAGATGGAAATCTACCATTTCCAATTCTAAGCAGGAAATGCATGCTCTTGGTATATTTTCTCACATTTTATTTTTTCAGCAAAATTTTCTAAAGGGTCTCTCCTTTTATTGTGCTGTTGCAAGGTTAGGCTAAAAAAATAGAAATCCAAAGGACTAAATTGCTCTGCCTTACTCTTACCTTGTTAAACATACAGTTGTCTCAAGTGTGAGGGTGTCTGGTCAATATGCCTTGTGTCTCAGTCAGCTGAGGCTGCATAACAAAACCATAAACTGGACGGCTAGTCAACAGTGGAAATTCACTTCTCACTGTTCTGAATGCTGGAAGTCCGGGATCAGGGTGACAGCACAGACGAGTTCTGGTGAGGACCCTCTTGTGTGTTGCAGACTGCTGACTTCTCACTGTGTCCTCACAAGCTCTCTTGTGCCTCTACTCCCATTCGTGAGGACAGCACACATGCTCATCGAATACTAATCTAACACTAATCACTAATACTAATTGCCTCCCAAAGGCCCTACCTTCTTATCCCATTAATTGGGGAGGAGGCTAGGTTTTCAACATGTGAATTTGGAGGGGGCACAAGCCTTCAGTGCATAACAATGGGTTTCTTTTAAAAGCTACCTGGTGCAAGTAACAGAGATAGCAAATGGCCAAGAGCAGGGCTGATACTCCTAATTTAAACAGAAAAGTAGCTTTCAGAAGAGTTCTGGTAAATTTGAATTTTATTTTGAAATTTTATATTTCAAGTTCCAGGTTCCTACGAGATACTTGAAAAATCCATATCACATCATCATCAACATCAACCAGCAGATAAAAAAATGTATCGTGTGTAAGGGCACATTGATATTTGAGGTCAAATCTCGTCCTATGAGAAGTTAACCCTACCTGGCACCAACATTAGATAAATTTTCTTTAAGAGTTCAGGGGAAAGAATATTCACTAAAGAGCCAAGCTGTGGAAAAAATATGAACATTTTATTTGCCTTTCACACAAATACATGTGAGGTTGTTCTTATTACAATATTTAACAAGCAATCGCCACTGTGGCCCTCACACAATTGGCTTTAAGTGCTTCAGCCTCAAGACTAGTCCCAGAATTGTGTGACAAGGTCCCACGTAAGACAGTTTTTCATGCTGAATTTGAGAGTTCATTCACTGGCCCCATTCCAACCCATGCTCCGAGCTTCCTGATAACATATGCAGAGCATTTTATAAACGCAAATCACCGTCTGAGTGTAAGGTGATCTAACTACAGAAATAATAATGTCAGTTAATGTTTATTTCATGCTCACTATGTTCCAGACCCTCTTATGAGCACTTTATAACTATTAATCCTTATCTTTGTTTTAAAAACGAGGAAACTGAAGCCTGAGAGGTTAAGTTGCTCAGGGTCACAAAGCTGGTAAGTGGGAGTCAGCATTGGAACACTGGCAGCCCATCCACAAGTCCATATTCCTAACCCCACAATCCTGAATCAAAATCTTATCCTTTCCATAGATCATTGGACCTCATTCCCTTAAAAATTACGCTTAAACCTTCTGCATCCTATTGATAACAGTCCTTAATGAAAAAACTTACTTCTGAACATGTTAGTTGTATATTGCTGCTTAATAAATTATCTCAAATTTTGCCACCTTAAAACAATGAGCATTGTAGGGGGGAGGGTATAGCTCCATGGTAGAGTATGTGCTTAGCATGCACAAGGTCCTGGGTTCAATCCCCAGTACCTCCATTTAATAAATAAATTGAAAAATAAATCTAGTTGCCCCCCGCCTCCCAAAAAAGCAAGCATGTATTATCACACAGCTTCTGAGGGTCTGGAATTCGAGAGCAGCTGAGATGGGTGATCTGGCTCAAGGGCTCTCAAGTGCCCTCAAGTAGTCATCTGAACATTCGACGGGGACTGAGGACCTCTTCAAGATGGTTCACTCATATGGCTGTTGGCTTAAATTTCTTGCTTCTCATCCCTCTTCATAAGGCTACTCAAGTGTCCTCATGACACAATAGGTGGCTTCCCCCAGAGCAAGTGATCCAAAAAGGAAGAGCAAGGCAGAGACTGGAAGTCCTGTAACCTAGTCTTGGAGGTCATGTGCCATGACTTCTTCCGTTGCGCATCATTAGACACGAATCACTAGGCCGAACCCAAACTCAAAGGGGAGAGAATTTAGGCTCCCCTCTTTGAGGGGGGTGTTAAAGAATTTTGCACATATTTTTAAATCCACCTCTTATACCTGTCTCACAGTAAATATTCTAAATGATTCCAGCTTAGTGTCATCTTCTCTGCCTGCTGTCTTGACTTCATTGCAAAGTGCCCACAAATACTGAGATAATCAGGGATGGATGCTCCCCTCAACTTGTCCCAGGTGACCACTCATATCTATTGAGAAGGCCTCCATCAGAAGAAACACAACAGCAGCTATGTACCCAAGCGCTGACCTACAGCCATGTGATTCCATGAATATCCTGTTCCTATTGCCTTGACCAAATTGACAAATGAGCAAAATTTATTTCAGGCTCCAGTTGCCAGCACTTCTCCTTGGAGCACCACATCCTGATTCTACCTGCCCTGGTCCAGAATCCCCCACTCAGGCATGCAGGGTAGTCAGCCTGCCTTTCCATCTGCTCATCCTCCAGCACCATCTCCTCACAGCCTCACTCTCCACTGGCACTAATGGGTAGACCCTTTCAATATGAGTGACAGTTTTTCGATCATAGCACTATTAACACTTGATCCTAGATAATGTTTGTGTGTGTGGAGGGCCATCTTGTGTATTGCAGGGTGCTTAGCAACATCTCTGGTCTATACCTATGGGTAGCACTCCCCAGTTGGGATTAAAAAAAAAAGTATCTCTAGACATTGCCAAATATTCCCTGGGGGACAAAAACACCCCTGGTTGAGAACCATTTATCCTTACTATTACAACTGAAATTGGCTAAGTAAAACATATGAGCTTTATCAGACAAAATACATACAGGATGTTGGCCTAAAACAAATAGACTGTCAGTTATTTCTCTAGCAAAAATGGTTTTATTTAGGACCAGCAGAGAATTGCAATTCAGCAAGTGCAACCATGGTGAGCCCTGTGCAAGCCCCCAGCAGAAACATGGAGGAGAACCCTTTTATAGAGAGGAAAGGAAGGTGGGAGGGCCACAGTAACAAAGTCCATGGCTTTTCATTGGCTGAATTCTTCCTGGCAAAGAAGAGGAGACTTTCTCCTCCCTTTTGGAATCTGCTGTCATCTCAGGGTGTGAGAGCTCCCCCTCGTGGTCTCCTGATGTTGCAGAAAAATGTGTTACCGCTCAGTGTGATAGCTCGGTGCTACATTTCAGTGATGACAGCAACCTGGATCCGGGCCAGAGACCAAGCAGCACTCGGAGAGTTGGAGAACTCAGGTTTATTACGCCAGCAGGACCAGAAGAGTTAACACTCCATGCTCTGGACCCCATCTGTAGGTTTACACAGGCTTTTATAGGCTGCCAGTTTACACTTTGCAACATCATATGCATATAAGGTATAACAAAAGTTGACTAATTAGGAACAAGCTTTGTAGAAATGGACCAATCAGGAGGGAGAGAAATAACCAATCAGGAGTGAGGGAAATGGACCAATCAGGAGTGAAGGAAATAACCAATTAGGAGTGAGCTCAGGGAACCAATAGACTTTTAGGGGTAAGTAAGCTGTTTCAGAGGCAAAAAGTGAGATAGAGCCTCTGGGCCAGGGAACCGGATGGTAATGACAGGAGAACAGTGGTCCCGTCTGGGGGTCCTGCCAGTCTTTTTATGGGGCTTCCCACCTCACTGACTATATTTAATTTTTTTTCAAGCGATATTCCATGCTTTACTTTTAAGAAGTAATCGATGGTATTTGGAGTTAAGTAAGGAAGATTTCAGTGTAAATTTAGGTGGTTTTCCATCAGCTGCTACTTGGCTTTCCTTGTACTAGCTGATTTCTGGGAGAGAGGATGGTCTGTACACGATAGGTAATGGTATATGTTTTCTCAAGGTTACAGATACTTGAGAAATCTGGAACAAGATGGAGGGGAAGAAGAAGAAGGAGGATAGTGGAAAAAGCAAACTTGTTCTTCCACATTAAAATTATTTTAGGATATCTAATGAATATTCATCTTGATTGTTTAAAGGAATCTTTACTGAGTGGCCACCATGTACAAGCCGCTTGGCTGAACATTGTGCCCACAACATGAACTCATTTAATTCTTTTAACAGCCCCATGCCTGAAACATTATCGTCTTCCTTTTGACACGTGAAGACGCTGAGACAGAGATATTACCTAGCTTAATAGTTGGTTTAAAAAAATGCTTTCAAAGGTCTCCCTTCCGCTCTCTGTTCCCTCAGGGTTTTGTTTTTGTTCTCTAGCATTTCTCACTTTTCTCTACAGTGATTCATGCTAGGCATTGAAACCTTAAAAAAAGAGAATCACACTATATGTAAAAATAGATTAAAAAAACAAGCTTCTTCTTCCATAGCACAGGAAACTATATTCAGTATGTTATAATAACCTTTAATGAAAAAGAATATGGAAATGAATATGTGTATGTATATGTATGACTGTACACCAGAAATTGACATATTGTAACTGTACTTCAATTAAAAAAAATCACTAGAAGCTCACGGGTGCACCTAGCTCTCTGCTATCTGGAGGGGAAACAATAGAACCTACAGTCAGTAAGAAAAGGAAAGTAACCTGACAAGAGATGCCAACACCAGAGCAAACAGGAAAGTGGCTTTGTCTTCAAGGGGATGGGATGTGGCGGGGACAGCTGAGGGAGGCTGGCAGGAGATCAAAACTGGAGGGTGAAGACAGGGTGCGGGGAAGTCTTTCTGCAAGGAGGGCAAATATACTTAAAACACAAGTTGGATTTTAGTAGAAACTTGACATCTGGCCTTGAATGGAAAGAGGGTGTTACCTAAGAAAAGTGCCGTCAGCCTTAGAATGTACGTAAGAAAGTGTAATCCATTGGAGGGCGCCGTGAGTAATCGCCGAGTGCCTGCTTTCTGTGCCGAGTCATGCCCTGTATGTCAGCCTCAAGGCTGTCCCTTCTCAAACGCCTTCAGCCACTCTCTACTGCTTCCTTAGTTTGGTAGTAAGGTCTTCTCTAATCTGACCCCATCCTGGTTTCTCAGCCTTGTCTCTGCTCAGGATGCACAAAATTGATGTACTTCCATTTTGTGTGAAATGCCTTTTCCACGTCTAAACTCATAGATTCCTCTGTTTAAAATGCCCCTTTCCCAGTAGCTGCTCCATTAAAATTTTGCCACCCTTCAAGGTCCAGATCAAATGTCTCCTCCTCCAAGACTCAATCTCTAACTAATGTTGGAAGTACCCTCTGACTCTGACATCTACAGTACTCAGTTTGTGTCTATTTGAGAAACTTCTGGGATTTACCCTGTATTACAATGAGCTGTGTGTCTGTCTATCCTGGCACAGAACAGTCAAGCTCTTAAGCGGAGGAACAAATTTTCTTCTTCTTTGTCTACGAACTTTGAAAATCATACACTCAATAAATATTTGTTGAATAAATTGAAATTTGAGCTTTTGACACCTTTATTTGAGAGATTAAGCAAAACCTGAGTCAGCAGAAAAAATTCCACTTTCTGATATAAGTTGCCAAGTGCCTTAATAACCTTGGCATTTTTAGAATGTTTCATTTCTGAAGTCCTTTATTAATCTCTAGTTAACTCTTCGGTGAGCTTGGCTTTGCTGTATCAAGTAATAGGGTGACCCCCTGGGATAACACTGGGGAGACTTCCCACGAAGGGTGAAGTTGGATGCTTTCCAGCGCACAGGGAAGCCAGAAGCCAGCAGGTTCCACAGGAAGTAGCTGGCAGTCACCATGCAGGCACGGAGGGGATGGAGGTAAATACAACGAAAGGCAAAGACTTCCTCTTCTGTTTCTCTTTTCCCCTCTTACTAGAGATGGCGTTATCTTGCTAGGTCGAAGTGCTCATTTTGATAAATTCTAGAAAATAACCACGTTCTCGTTAGCTAACGATCTATTTTTGTATGAAGAAAATGTGCCAAATCCAAAAATATAAATTGGTGCGCGTTAGAGACAGAGAGGAAAACAGACGTTGTTAAGTTCAGTGAAGAGCACGAACTCACTGGTGTCAGCCAACTTTAAGTCAAACTATTATGTCAACATCTAGATTTTGGAACAAATATTTTAGAAAACCAATTCTTCCTCTGAACACAATGAATTACCATGCTTGTTCTTTCTACGATAAATGTTAATTCACAAAAAAATTAGACTCCACATAATTTTTCAGGTGTTATCTAATAACTAATTTAGAACACAATTAGTAAATTCGTAGTAAAAATTAGAAGCAACTTACATATCCAATAATATAAAATTATTTATTAAATATAACAGCAAAGGATGCCATTAAAATTGTGTTATTAAAATTGTGTCATAAAAATTAGTGTTTTGTGGAAAAAAGTATACTATTAAATAAAAAAGGAATATTTTTGAATTATGATTAATAATTCATTTGATTATGGTTATGAATCCTAATATATTTGAGGTTGTTGTAATGACAATATTTTATAGGTAACCACCACTATGATCTAAGGTGTTTGGTGTTAACACTTAATTTCAGAATTGATTCACTGGGCCATTACAAACTAGGCGCTGATAATGTGCAAAAAGTGATTTGTCAACTTAAATTAGGAAGTTGAACAGAAAAATAAAAGAGGAAGAAAGAAAGGAGGGAAAGAAGAAGAAATTAAGATTCAAAAAGGAAGAAGAGAGGACTTGAGGAAAAAACCCAAAATACATAATATATAAAACAAAAAAATTAGGAATTTTAAAACACCAAAAATTGATTTTGGAAAAGCTAATTAAGTTAATAAGTCTCTGGAAAAACTGATCAAGATGAAAAAAGATAAGAGATATAAACTGTCAATTTTAAGAATTAAACAAAGGACTTCACTACAGATCCTTTGGATATTAAAAAAGATAGTAAGAGTAAATAAGCAAAATCCTTTAAAATCCAATTTGCCAAAAATGACACAATAAGAAACAAAATCTAAATGCTCCTCTAGCTATTAAAAGACTGTAATCTATAATTAAAATCTTGTCACCAAGAAATCTCCAGGACCAGGTGACTTCATTAATGAATTCTTTCAAATATTTAACACCGATCTTTTGCAGACTCTTCCAGAGATTTATAAAAGAGAGTAATCATTGTGCTGATGGGCTGTGGGCACCTGGGAGTTGATGATAATATTCCCTACTTTTGTGATTGATTTTTTTTTGTACCAAAGAGTTGTTTAAAACAGGAATAAAAATTTTGTTTTCAGTGAAAAGAATGGTGGTGAAAGAACCAACAGAAAAGAATGCATATGGGAAAATCCATCCTGAAGTATGAATTTCTCAACCAAGGGTTCAACTCTGCCATCTACCACAGACAAAACGTCCCCATCTTTGGATGATGCAAAATGTGGTCCACTGAAATGAATTAGCCTCTTTAACAGTTTGCTTGCAGCATTTAATTATATATATATATATATATATATATATATATATATGCTGCAAGCAAATATATATATATACAAACATATATAATATATATATACATATATATATATATATATCTGCTGATGCAAAACACTGCTCTGGCATAATTCATTTCACAATGGCCAGAAGCACTTCATAGCCTAAGTTAGTCTAAATTCATAGGAATAAGTTACCCAAGGAATTAATTACCATCCAATTTATGACCTCTTCATATCATCTAAGCTGCTGAAGAAACTGGTTACCTGCAAAATTCTGTATCTTTGGAATAACTGTCAAATTTAATTTAGGTTGAGCTGTAAGGCAGAATTAACAAGCATTTTCTGATTTCTGGTGCCAAGAGAACCACAGGTGTTTCTTCCACAGGACAGTTGATTGCAATATGTTGGAGTAATCCTGTTCTCTGCAGCTGTGCAGTCCAGGCTAACTAGAATTTAACATCTCACGGGGCCTAGCTGCAGAAATCGCAACTGAATTTAGCAGCTGTCAGCAGCTAATTGCCTGATAGCGTACCTGGTTTTCTCACATCATAGCAATTGATTTGGGATTTGGATGGATGCTTGATGTCTTACATCAAGGGTATGCACATTCTTAAAAGCAAGACCCGGATTAATGCAAAATCAAAGTCTCTTCCATTTGCTTTCTTCACCAATTTGGGAGGAATAAATTTGGCTGTCCCGATACCAAGAAAGTGATCTCAGGAGACTCAAAGGATGCCTTTATGTTTTATGTCAAGATATAAACACCGACATTCAACGACTATTTTCCGATTTCCCATTCATTTGCCCCTTTTAAGTTTTGCCCTCCCTATGGCTGCTAGACCTAGCAAATAAAAATATAACTCCCAGTGAAATTCGAACTTCAGGTAAACAATGAATAATTTTTTAGTATAATCATGTCCCATGAATATTTAATGTATGTCTCATGCAATATTTGAGACACACTTATATTGAAAAGTCATTTCTTGTTCATCAGATTTTCAAATTCGGCAGGTGTCCTGTATTTTATCTGACAAACCTGGCCCCCTCCATCATCAGCAATAGAAATAAAGCTTCTGAAACTTGCAAAGGAGATGAGCCTTTCTACATCATTTCAGTTAGTTCTGTTCTTGCTGAAGGGAAAATTGCAGGAATCTGGTGCAGTTCCCAAGGGAATTCTGTTAAGCACTAGCTAACTATATACATTCTTTTGAACTCAATCTCAAGAACAGATTTTCAGCTGAGAAGCAAAATCCTCAGAGCTGCTTTATTGGTTTCACAGGTAGAGTCCCTTGGAAAGAGAACTAAATCCATTGTTGTGTAACTTGGCCTCCTATACTTACTTTCCTCTGTAACTTGGGGCAACCACTGTCCTGCTGAAGAAAGTCAATCTTGCTGAAGAAAGTCAATCTTTCTTCAGAGAAAGAGAATGGCTTCTCAAGCTTTAAGAGGATGCAGATCACCTGGGGATCTTGTTAAAATGCAGATTCTGGATCAAGAGGAATGAATTCTTCAGTTCTAACAAGATCCCAGGTGAATCCAATGCTGCTGGCCCATCTACCACCATTTAAGAAGCAAGGGGCTAACGTAAAGCAATCCACGAAAGAGATGGCGTGCAACGCTTGGTACCAAGAGAGGCTGCTGAATGTCCACAGCGCAGCTCTCCGGAGAGCCTCGAGAATCAGGGTAAGTGAATCATGCCTGAAGTGGGGAATGTAGCCGGAATGTCATTAAATCGTGGCTGAGAATGTACTGAAGTCGCCTCTAATTCTGTATAACCCTTGCCTGAGATAAGTAACAGAAATAAGCAATAAAACCTGGGTCAGAGAGCTGATACTAATGGAAAATGTTTTAAAAGGTGAGCAGTCCACACTTGGCTGGATCAGGAGCTCTTACCTTAAGGTCCACAAGCGTCTGAGTGGCTCAGGAATAGATTTGGGGGGAGCTCAGGAACCTCCTGACATTTTATACAAAATTGGGTGCCAACAACACAGGGCTGACATTGAAAATATTTAAGGATCACTCAGGTGCCGCCGATAGGAGTGTGTGCTTAACAAGCCAGCCAGTACGCAGTCATGGTACGTCCCATCTGACTGTCAACTCTGTTTACATGTTTTTCTCCAAATAGTTTCTCTAACTTTCATCAGATTCTCAAAGGAGTCAGCGATCCGGAAAAGGTCTTTAAACTGCTGCTGTCAGTGGGCTGCATCAGATAATGGAAAGCACTGCACGTCGGTCACTGAGCATATGGAGTGATTGATGAATGTTAGTGGGTGGTTGTTAATATCATTCTTATTAGTATAATTTTTAAATTGCTTACACTGGGTCAAGTTTTGGAGTCGAATTCTCAGCTTTTACCGAGGATTGACCTAAGAAAGAGTCTTATGAAATCATCTGCTGGGTTTTCCTAAAGTCTGTACCTACTCTACCGCATCGTCTGACTGACATGAAGCAGTTGTAAATTAATTCACTGAAAGTCAGCTCAGGGAATGTCCAGTTTGCAAGTTTACTTTTTTTTTTAAACTTTAGGTTTTACTGACCAGTGCTCATTTTGTTTCTATACTGTCACTAAGGAATGTTTCAGTTGTCTTCACGCTAGCTCCCCACTGCTGTCGAGAGTTTCAGGGTCACGGGGGGGGACACTCAGGTTCCAGGCACCTATCCAGAGCTTGCCTTAAATGAGTGTGGTCCTGGTCTTCCTGTGGTTTTTCTCTCAGCCCCATCTTTTCTGTCCCTCTTTTCTCTCCCCCATCCCCACAATCTAGCTCTGAGTTTCAATAGACACCTACCAGGTTTTAATCGCATTCCAGATTCAGACTGGTCCTTTTGAACATAAATCTGATTTGTTTGAAAACTGCATGAAGATTGGGCTTTTGCCTCTGGGAAGATGGAGCAAACAGACTTTCCCCCTTGCCCCCTCTAAGTACAATTAACCCCCCTCACATGCTGTATATGTGAAAAATAAGAAGACTGTGAAAGGGGGAGAGAAGCAGGCAGACTGGTTAGGAATACTGACTTGATAAATGCCATGGTAGTAAACTCCCTGGATTTCTTTTCCCAAATATATCCCCTCTTTGGTGCTGAAGAAACTGGTAACCCAGAAATGGCAACGGGTGCAGACCAAGCGACACTCTAACAAAAGCCTGCTCCCTCTAGTCAGAGGATCAGGAAAGGTGCAGCCCAGAAAGACAGAAGACTAGACAATAATGGTTGTGTTGCAGACAAACGGCAGAGAAAAAACAGCAGCCCTGTCCCCACCTCCACAGCAAGAACTAAGCGTGAAGCTAGATGCCTACCTCCTGAGGCTGTAACAAGGCATCTCAACGCTCCCCCTGGGGTTTTGTCAGGGTAGATCAGCAGGGAGCCAGGACTCTCATCCCCACCACCTGGTAACACTCCCGTCCCTTACAGTGTCAGCAGAGATCCCATAGCAGCCTGGGTTTCCACTCCTACCCAGCAGACGTGAGGCATACCACCCCCTTATAAATGATACCCTACATATAAGGGAAAAATAAAACCTTCAAGTGAATGACAGATTTCTCATCAGAAACCTTGAAGACCAGCTGGACACAATATCCTTTAAGGGCTGAAAGAAAAGAAATTTCAGCCTGAAATTCTATACCCAGTGAACACGACCAGTTAGAAATAGACTCCTAAGTTCTGTCCTGGCATAAAAGAACTTACTGAACGGCAGAAAAACAGCTCAGTTAAGATAGTTCCTGGCGCATAATGGGGCTTATCTTTAAATCTGATGTTGGATTAGCTTTCCTAGCCATTATAACTTTTTATCATTTTATCTTTAAAATGAATTCACTAAGATGTTTACAGTTATTAATATATTGGTGACATATATAACTTGCTGGAGATGGAGTGACATGGTACAGGTTACAATCTTGTAGAGATAGGTGATGGTGGTTTGTTGTGAAGGGGAAATATTTAGAAAGCATTGCTGCTTATAATAAACTAGAGCATTTGGCCCCCTTAGCAAAGAACACAGTCAAGTTTCAGTTCGCATAATAGATTCAGGCCTTTGACTCTTCAGCATTTTAATGGCCAGAAGTTGGAGCCAAAATATCTTGGCATAATCCATTAAGTTAGGATGATCAAAAGACAGAGATGGAAGCATTCACAACCTAAACATTCTCCAGATTTTATTCAACCTCTGAGAAGTCCTGTAACTGCAGGAAGATGATACTGTAACCTGCAGACCTATACTTCTGGCTTATAGTCAGGGTTTCCCTTTTGCAAAATTACATGGGTTAAACTGGCTAGCTGCTCACCCACGCCATTTTTCTTCCTGGGCACTCAGCTCGACTACAAGTCCCAGACTCCTTTGCCCCGAGGCACGCCACGTGACTGAGCCCCGGCCAATGGAATGCCTAACACTTCTAGGCCTGGGCCAGTTCACACTTGATCCCCTAGGTTCTTGTCTCCTCCTGTGGCTTGTTGGAGAGTAGCTTAGAAGCCACAGGAAGGATCGTAGAGCCTCAGAGTGGACAGAATAGGGGGCCCTGAATCACAGCTTGGGAAAACAGCTGCTAACCAATCAAAAATGCACGTTTTAAATTTCCTGGGAGCAAGAATGCAATTTCTCTTGTATTCAGCAACTGCAATTTGCGGGTCTTAGCACACTGCTGGTTAACGCAGTGGGTTTTGTCTTCCGTACCTGCATCCCCACCCACTCCCCGCTTTGGTCATGTCTCCCCTCTTCAGCCCTCCTCTGGCCCCTTATTCCCCCACACATTCACCATCCAGTCTCCAGCTCCTGGGCCCAGGACAGCTTTGAGGGCAATGCCCCTTCAGGACCTAACGAGCTCACCTTTTCCAACACCGCACATGAGGCACCATTAGAAGGAAAAGGATTTTTAACATACATGTTAACTTGATTCTTTGAAAATTGTATTTATTTTTTATTATGATTTTGGAGGGGGAGGTAATTAGGTTTATTTATGTTTAGAGGGGGGACTGGGGATTGAAACAAAGAACTAGTGCATGCTAAGCATACATTCTACCACTTGAGCTGTACCCTCCCCCAGAAAGAAGACAATTGATTGCATCCTTGCTGAGGAAGAATTCAAACCCACGCTGAGCTCCTAGGAACAGGAAGTAGACCAGAAACAGGAAGGGTAGAGACCCAGGACCCCACAGGCTCCCTGAGGGCTGGAGTCCTTTTCTTTCTAGGAACCACCTTGTCCACCTTCTGTTTGTGAAGCTATGAAAAGAAAAACAGAATAACAAACAGAAACCACACGTCTCTGCTACAGGGGAAGCCAGTCAACCTCGAAATTAGAAAGCGAGTTGCCAATATTCTGACCATTCTGCACGAGCCTAACTCCCTCCTGACAGGAGTGGTTCACGAACTCTGTCTCCAGAAAGAAGGATCTGAAACAAAAAGAAGCAAAGGAAACAAAGAAAACACAGGAGACTACAACAAGAAGCCAAAATGAAAAAAGAAAGATGTAAGCTTACTTATGTCACCGGTGGAGACACAGGAGAGAAATCAGCTTCGAAATGACAAGACTGTTTTTAGTTGTTTGTCTGTAGGTGACAAATGTCAGG
Organism: Vicugna pacos; assembly: GCF_048564905.1. Lineage (NCBI taxonomy): Eukaryota > Metazoa > Chordata > Mammalia > Artiodactyla > Camelidae > Vicugna > Vicugna pacos. The sequence continues at coordinate 3,860,768 of NC_132994.1, read as the reverse complement.
TGGAATGCAGTTTTTCAATAATAATTTCAAGGAAAAAGGTGATTTTTTTTTAAGAGTGGCTGATACATAGTGGGTGCTTAATAAATTATAAATAAAAGAATATCAAAAAGAAACCAGGGCAATTTTTTTTAACAAGCAGAAAATGGAAGATTGCTACTGCTCATATGACTTCAAGATATTATTGACATCACCCTTCCAAGAGTTTAAAGAATATCTTTTTATATCAAGAAATCTCATTAGCCACATTTGAAATGGGCAAATTTATTTTAGTTCCATTTAGTTCATAAATCAGAGGCTGGACTGGCATAGAAGGTGATTCAAAATTCATAATTAAAGCAAATTTGGCCAGTTATCATGTAGAGTGAATCATCTTTCTTTCTTTGTGGAGCTAAAATAAAACTTTTTTGGTCTAGTTTCTCTAATTTTTCTTTGGTGCTTTGATGGGAACCTACAATTAGTTCTCTGTTCTTCTGCTTTGTGATAGTTCCTTACCTGGCCCCAACCCCTTATCCTGGAATGTAAACTAATTTCAAGAGAAAAGGAAAAGAAGAAACACAATGTTGTCCAGTCAGGAGGCAAAAGAAACTTACTTTTAAAGGCTTAGCATAACATTTCAGTCCACGGTCCATGTTACACCATAGCAGATACACTAGGACCAGAATCAGTATTGCTGACCAAGAACAGGTGTGGACCTAGGCCAAAGCAGGCGATTTCTGCCATCTTTCCCCATCAAGAAGGACCACTGACATAGGAAGTATTGGCCCTGGATGCTGGTCCTAAACCTAATGATAATCAAATAGCTCTGTGGCCCTAGGTAAGTTAGTTCTCCACACCTCGGTTCCCCATCTGTAAAATGAGGAGTTTTGCTAGGTTTACAGTCCCCTCCAGTGAAAGAGTTGATGGAACCCCATTTGGATGTTTGGAATCCTTGCCTAAAATAGAAATAATGTTTCGAGCATTTCATCCAGTTTGCTCAATATACCCACAATCAGACTTGGGGCCTCCCGAGAATAAGAAGTTGTTAAAAAGAGATCTGTGAAAAACCATATAATGGAAGAGGCAAAACGTGCATATTTTCTCTGCTTTGTGACTGTCTGAATTGCCAGTATTGGAAAGATCCTGTTAAATACTTTGTGTGCACATAATGTTAAGGTGTAGTGTGTGTTAAGTCAGGTAGCACTCTAGTTTGCTTTCTGCCTTGCCTGTCCATTCTGCCTTCCTCCCTAATATAAATGACTGCTGTGACTCTGTTCTATCTAATATACCTTGTGAAGACCAAAAATGATTAAGACAAAATCTCATCTTTGAGATGCTTATAGTTCTATGAGGAGGTTTATGTGTTTGCTTCATCAATATTATATGTATATTTTTAATATATTTACCTGATGTGCATATATATACCTGATATATATCCCTTATATAGATAGATATGAGAGAGTGACATAACTACTCCCCACCCCCTTTTCCCCCTAGTAACCATAAATTTCTCTATATCTGTGAGTCTGTCTCTTTTTTGTAAATAAATTCATTTGTTTCCTTTTTTTTTAGATTCCACATATAAGTGAAATCATATGGTATTTTTATGTCTCTTTCTGGCTTATTTCACTTAGTATGATGATCTCCAGGTCCATCCATGTTGATGCAAATGGCATTATTTCTTTCTTTTTCATGGCCGAGTAATATTCCATCACACACACACACACACACACACACACACACACACACACACACACACACACACTTATACATATATCACATCTTCTTTATCCAGTCATTTGTTGATGGAAATTTAGGTTGCTTCCATGTCTTGGCTATTGTAAATAGTACTGTTATGAACTTTGGGATTGCATGTACCTTTTTGAATTAGAGTTCCCTCTGGATATATGCCCAGGAATGGGATTACTGGATCATATGATAGGTCTACTTTTAGTTTTTTGAGAAATCTCCATAATGTTTTTTCATAATGGCTGTACCAAACTACATCGCCACCAATAGTGTAGGAGGGTTCCCTTTTCTCCTCACCCTCTCCATCATTTATCATTTGTGGACTTTTTACTATTGGCCATTCTGACCTGTGTGAGGTGATACCTCATTGTAGTTTTGATTTGCATTTCTTTGATAATTATTGATATTGAGCATTTTTTCATGTGCCTATTGGCCATCTGTATGTCTTCATTGAAGAAATGTTTGTTTAGATCTTCTGCCTAATTGATCTAAGTTAGGTCAATCCTAATTTTTGGATTGGGTTGTTTGGTTGTTTGTTATTGAGTTGTATGAACTGTTTGTATATTCTGGAAATTAAGCCCTTGTCAGTCACATTGTTTACAAATATTTTCTCCCATTCTGTAGCTTTTCTTTTTGTTTCCTTTGTTGTACAAAAGCTTGTAAGTGTAATTAGGTCCCATTTGTTTATTTTTGCATTAATTTCTATTGCCTCATAGACTGACCTAGGAAAACATTGCTGCAATTTATATCATAGAAAGTTTTGTCTATGTTCTCTTCTAGGAGTTTTATGGTGTCATGTCATGTTTAAGTCTTTAAGCCATTTTGAGTTTATTTTTGTGTATGGTGTGAAGGAGTGTTCTAATTTCATTGATTTACATGTGGCTACCCAGCTTACCCAACACCACTCATTGAAGAGACTGTGTTTTCTCTATTGTGTAATCTTACCTCTTTTGTGATAGATTAATTGACTGTAGGCGTGTGGGTTTATTTTTGGACTTTTATTCTGATCCGTTGATCCATATGTCTGTTTTTGTGCCAATACCATGCTATTTTGATTATGTAGCTTTATAGTATTGTCTGAAGTCTGGGAGGGTTATTTCTGCAGCTTTGTTCTTTTTCTTCAGTATTGCTTTGGCAATTCTGGGTCTTTTGTGATTCTATGCAATTTTTAGTATTAATCTAGTTCTGTGAAAATTCTTGGGTAATTTCATACGGACCACACTAAATTTATAGATTGCTTTGGCTACTACAACCATTTTAACAATATTAGCTCTTCCAACCCAAGAGCATGGGATAGCTTTCCATTTGTTTAAATTATATTTAATGTCCTTAGTCATTATTTTGTAGTTCTCCATGTATAAGTCTTTTCACCTCCTTGATTAGGTTTATTCCTAAGTTTCTTTTATGTGATTTTAAAAGGGATTCTTTACTTTCTTTTCCTGCTAAGTCATTGTTAGTGTAAAGAAATGCAACAGATTTCTGTATGTTCATCTTGTAGCCTGCTACCTTGCTGATTTTGTTTATCAGCTCTAGTAGTTTTTGTGTGGAGTCTTTATTGTTTTCTGTACATAGTATCATGTCAATTGCATATAGAGACAGTTTTGCCTCTTCTGTTCCAATTTGAATCCATTTTATTTCTCTTATTTGTCTGATTGCTATGGCTAGGACTTCAAACAGTATGTTGAATAGAAGTGGTAAGAGTAGGCATCCTTGTCTTATTCCTGAATTTACACCATAGAGTATTATGTCAGCTTTGGGTTTCTCAAAAAGCTTTTATTATGTTGAGACATGTTCCCCCTATACCCATTTTGGTAAGAATCTTTATCATAAATGAGTGTTGAATTTTATCAAATGCTTTTTCTGCATCTATTGAGGTAATCATGTGATTTTTGTCTTTTCTTTGGTTGATGTGATGTATCACATTGGTTGATTTACATATGTTGAACCATCCTTGTGTTTCTGAGATGAATTCAGCTTGATTGTAGAGTATATTCTTTTTTATGTGCTGTTGGATTCTGTTTGCTAGTATTTTGTTCAGAATTTCGGCATTATATTCATCAAAGATATAGGCCTGTAATTTTCTGTTTTGGTAGTCTCTTTGTCTGGTTTTGCTCTGAGGGTGATGGTAGCTTTATAGAAGGAGGTTGGAAGTGTTCTCTCCTCCTCAATCTTTTAAGAGTTTGAGAGGGCTGGAGTAAGTTCTTCTATGAATGTTTGGTAGAATTCCCCAGGGAAGCCATCTGGTCCTGGACTTTTGTTTGCAGGAAGTTTTGTTTTGTTTTGTTTTTATTACTGGTTTTATTTCACTTCTAGTATTCGGTCTGTTCAAATTATCTATTTCTTCTTGATTCAGTTTTGGTGGGCTGTATGCTTCTAGAAGCTTTTCCATTTCTTCAAGTTTCTCCAATTTGTTGTCATATACTTATTCATAGTATTCTCTTATAGTTTTTTTGTATTTCAGTGGTTTCGTTGTAATTTCCCCATTTTCATTTCTTATTTTGTTAATTTTTGTCCATTCTCTTTTCTTCCTGGTGAGCCTACTGAGAGGAATGTTGATTTTGTTTACTCTTTTGAAAAACCAGCTCTCGGTTTGATTGATTTCTTTCTATTTTTTTAATCTCTATTTTATTTATCTCCTCCCTGATCTTTATTTTGTTCCTTCTGCTAACTTTAGGTTTTGTTTGTTCTTTTTCTAGTATGTTCTTCTTTTTCTAATATCTTTTAGATGGTACATTAGGTTGTTTATTTGATGTTGTATTTTGAGAAAGGCCAATATTGCTATGATCTTCCCTCTTAGGGTTGCATCCCATAGATTTTTGTGTGGTTGTGTTTTCATTGTCATTTGTCTCAAAGTATTTTTAAAATTTCTTTGATTTCATGGTTGATTCATTGATGTTTTAGTAGCATGTTCTTTAGTCTCCATGTACTCATTTTTTTTTCTCATTTCTCTTTCTGTGGTTGATTTCTAGGTTCATGCCATTATGGTCAGAAAAGATTCTTGAAATAATTTCTACCCTATTCAATTTGTTGAGGCTTGTTTTATTTCTTGAGTATGTGGTCTATCCTCGAGAATGTTCCATGTTCACTTAAAAAGAATTTATATTCTGGTTTTTTCTCTTTTTTGGACATGATGTCCTAAAAATATCAATTAAGACTAACAGTTCAATGGTGTCATTTAGTATCTCTGTTGCCTTATTGATATTCTGTCTGGAAGAACTGTCTAATGTTGTTAGTGCGGTGTTGAAGTCTACTGCCATTGTATTCCCATCAGTTTCGTCCTTTATGTCTGTTTATATTTGTTTTATGTATTTAGCTGCTCCTATATTGAGTTTGTATATGTTAATGAGTATAATAATCCCCTTCTTGTATTGATTCTTTTATCATTATGTAGTGTCCTTCTTTATCTTTCTTTAAGGGCTCTGTTTTAAAGTCTATTTTGCCTGATATGAGTATTACTACCCCTGCTTTCTTGTCCTTTCCGTTTGCATAAAATTTCTTTTTTCATCCTCTCACTTTTCACCTATGTATTTCCTTCACCCTAAAGTAGGTTTGTTGTAGGCAGCATATTGTAGGCTCTTGTTTCATTTTCCAATCTGCCACTCTGTGTCTTTTGATTGGGACATTCAGTCAATTGACAGTTATAGTAATTATTGATACATATGTGTTTATTGCCATTTTAAACTTTGTTTTCCACTTCATTTAGTGTTTCTTCTTTGTTCCTTCTTTTTTCTCCTTTTGGTTTGATAATTTCTTTCGTATGAGCTTGATTTTGTTTCTTTTATGTTTTTGTGACAGAATTTTATGCTTTTGATTTTTGATTATCCTATTTTTCAAGGATGTTAACACATTACTATATCTATTTGCTTTAGACTTGTAATCATATAGGATCAAACACACCCTAAAAAGAAATAAAGAAAAAAAAAACTACATTGTCTTGCTCACCTCTCCCACATTGTATGATTTTGATGTCCTCTTTTACATCTTCATGTTTATTCTTTTGCTGTTCATTGTAGTTATCACATTTCCAATTTTGATTTTCTCTTTTCTATAGATTCCTGCTTCTTTTCTATTCAAAGAAGAACTTTCAATGTTTGTTTTAGGATAAGTTAGTATTTCTGTATTCTTTAGTTTTTGCTTGTATGAGAAATTCTTTCTCTCCTTCTGTTCTAGAGGATAGGTGTTCTGGGTAGAGCATCCTAGGTTGCAGATTTTTTTGTTTCAGGACTTTGAATATCACTTACCACACCCTGCTGGCCAGCAACGTTTCAGTAGTGAAATCAACTTATAGCCTTATTGGGGGTTCTCTTGTTCTTTTTATTTTGCTGCCTTTAGAATCTGTTTTTATCTTTAACTTTGGCCATCTTAATTATAATATAATCTTATATATAATATAATTATAATCTTGGTGTAGGTCTGTTTGGGTTCATCTAGTTTGGGGTTCTCTGTGCTTCCTGTACTTGGATATCAGTTTCCTTCTTTAGGTTTGGGATGTTTTCATTCATGATTTCTTAAATATGTTTTTGATTTCCTTTTCGCTTTCTTCTCCTTCTGGGACTCCAATTAAGCGTATGTTGGCATGCTATATATTATTCTGTAGGTCCCTTATATTGCTTTCGTTGGTTTTCATTTGCTTTTCTGTCTGCTGTTCTGATTGGGTGACTTCTGTTATCCTGTCTTCTAAGTCACTTATTCATCCCTCTGCATTATCTAGTCTGTGTTTGACTGCCTTTAGCTTGGCTTTTATCTCAGCGATTGAGTTTTTTTTTTATATTAATTGGCTCCTCTTAATAGTTTCTATTTCCTTTTTATAAGAATTTTGCATTTCTATTGATAGCCTCTCTTATTTCCTTCAGTGCTTTTATCATCTCCATTTTGAACTCAGGTTCTGGTAGACTGTAGAGGTTTATTTCATTTTTTGTCCTTTGAAGGGACTTCTTTTTTTTTAATTGGGAGTGGTATCTCAGCTTCTTCATCTTACTTATATTTCTCTGAGTCTATAAATTTAGGAGTAGCCACTATCTACTGTGGCTTTGAAGGGCTGTTTTTATGTGGAAGTGTGTGTGTCTAATGTTTTTGTTTTGAGGGCTGTTTTTAGTATAGATGACTGCCACATCTTTCCTCCATGTGTGTTGGCCATTAGCCCCTTGATTGGGAGTGTGGTTTGTATCATGGTGACTGGAGCCCACACTGGATGTTGAGCAAGCCTTCCTGTTTGCTCTGTGGTTATCACAGGCTTGTCAGGGGCCAGGCCTGCCCCCCTGTTGTTGGAATAGAGCCCCCCAGATCTGTTTCTGAGCTGCAATTTGTGGTAGGTGGGACTGGAACACTTCCTCTGGGTGAGGAGTCACTGAGTATTGCTCTGCAGGAGATGTTCACTAGGAAGTCCCTTTGTGGTGTCACCTGTCACTACTGCAGGGTTATAAAGTACTCTTTGTTATTGCTGCCTTTGTCCCCACCTCAGCCATGGGATTTCCGGCAACCCTCACAGGCGTTCTGTGGCCATAAAGCCACCAGTGCAGATATGTTGATGTCAGACACCAGGGCCCACCATAGTGCATGTGCAATCATGCACTCAGATCCACTGTGGGCCACAGAGTCAACTCAGATCCCAGCCCCATTTCTGCATATGCATGCCTGCTGTTAACACCAGATCTGCCCCTGCCACACACCAGTACTTCACTCAGATGTCCCAGAGCCACCAGTCCACAAAGGCACCAGTGGAGCAAATCTGCCACAGCCACCTGAGGCTGGACTCACATCTCAGTCCCACCTATGACATGACCTCTGGGAATGGGTTCAGATTTCAGCCCTGCACCTGTCTGGAAGCCACCCACCAGTGACTGTGCCCCTCCAGAGCAAGCTGAGAAGACTGCTATGTCTGGATCCTGCCCCTCTCTTCAGGAGAGCATACCAACAATGGTGTGGCCGAGCAACACCCTCTGGACTAGTGGAGAAAGCTGCTAGGTCCAGCCATGTTGTGCCCCTCCCTGCACGTGCACTAACAGAGCAGATTTCTGTAGAGGACCCAGGTTCTTTTGCAGATACTCCCAGCTTCAGCCTACACCAAACTCCAGACCCCTGAGACTGCCTCTGTGCTGTCGCAGGTCCCAGTCCTTTCCCTGGATCTGTCCTCTGAAGCCCAAGCTCCAGCACCAAGTCCCAGCCCACACCAGCCAGCTCACAACTTGGACTTGGGATCACACAGACCCTCTGTGGCAGCCTCTTTCCATTCTGTCTGCTGCAGAGCAGCTTCTGTGCTCTCTTCTGAGACTCTGAAGCTCCCTTTCTGTCCCAGCTAAGCTCTTTACTGGAGACAGGGCTTTCCAGAGTGTTGGCATTTTTCCTCTTTCACTGCTCCCTCCCCAAAGGGCAAGTCATATTCTGATTTCCTTTTTCTTTTTTTCCTCCTACACAGTTTTGTGATGCTTTTCCTTGTAGTTCCACTTGTGCAAGATCTTCTGCCAGAGGTCACTAGGTATTCTGTGAGAATTTTCCCACATGTATATGTGTTTTTCATGTATTTGTGAGAGAAGGTGAGCACCCCATCCTTCCACCTTCTTGAAGCCCTTTCCCCAGGTGCACTTGAAAAGAATGTGTGTTCTGCTGCTTTGGGATGAAATGCTTTAGGTATATCAAGTCCATTTGGTCTAATATGTCACTTAAGGCCTGTGTTTCCTTATTGATTTTCTGTTTGAATTATCTGTCCTTTGATGTAAATGGGGTGTTAAAGTCATCTACTATTGTTGTGTTACTGTTGATTTCTCCTTTTATGTTTGTTAATATTTGCCTTATATATTATGGTGCTTCTATGTTGGGTGCATATATATTTGCAATTGTTATATCTTCTTCTTGGATTGATCCCTTGATCATTATGTAGTGTCCTTCTTTGTCTCCTGTAACAGTCTTTATTTTAGAGTCATTTTTGTCTGATATAAGTATTGCTACTAGAGCTTACTTTTGATTTCGATTTGGATGGAATTTTTTCATCCTCTCACGTTCAGTCTGTCTATGTCTCTAGATCTGAAGTGGCTCTCTTGTAGACAGTATATATACAGATCTTGTTTTTGTATCCATTGAGCCATTCTGTCTCTTGGTTGGAGCATTTAGTACATCTGCATTTAAGGTAATTATCAATATGTGTGTTCTTATTGTCATTTTGTTAATTGTTTTGGATTTGTTTCTGTAGGTCTTTTTTCCCCTTTCTTCTTTTGTTGTTTCTTTTGTAATCTGACAACTATCATTAGTGTTATGTTGGATTTCTTTTTCTTTTTTGTGTGTATATCTATTATAGATTTTTGGTTTGCAGTTCTTGTGAGATTTTTGTATAGCAGTCTGTATATGTACGTAATTGTTTTAAACTGCTGCTTTCTTAATTTCAAATGTATTTTTAAAACTCTGCATTTGTACTCTCCTCCCCTCATGATTACTATTTTTGATATCATATTTTACATCTAATTATTTTATATATTTCTTAACTGTATTGTGGGTACAGACTACTTTTGTCTTTTAACCTCCCTATTAGTTTTTCTATGGATGATTTCCTACCTTGCTGTATGTTTGTCTTTACTAGTGAGTTTTCTGTTTTGTAGTTTTCTTGTTTCTAGTTGTGGCCCTTACTACAAGAGACAGTCCTTTAGCATTTGTTGTAAAGTTGGTTTGGTGGTGCTGAATTCTTGCAGCTTTTGTTTGTCTGTAAAGTTTTTGATTTCTCCATCAGATCTGAACGAGAGTCTTACTGGATAGAGAATTCTTGGTTGTAGGTTTTTCCCTTTCATCACTTTTTATATCGATCATGCCACTCCCTTCTGGCCTGCAGAATTTCTGCTGAAAAATCACCTGTTAGCATTATGGGAGTTTCCTTATATGTGATTTTTTTGCTTTTCTCTTAATGCTTTTAATATTCTTTCTTTATCTTTAAATTTTGTCATTTTAATTACATGTCTTGGTATGTTCCTCTTTGGGTTAATTATGTTTGAGACTCTCTGTACTTCCTGGATGTGAGTGACTGTTTCCTTTCCCAGATTTGGGAAGTTTTCAACTGTTATCACTTTAGATATTTTCTCAGGCTCTTTTTCTCTCTCTTGTCCTTCTGGGTTGCCTATAATGCAAATATTACTGCATTTGATGTTGCCCCAGAGTTCTCTTAAACTGTCTTCATTTCTTCTCATTCTTTTCTTTTTTCTGTTCAGCGGCAGTTATTTCCACTGCTCCGCTTTCCAGCTCACTGATCTGTTCTTCTGTATCATTTAGTCTACTACCAATCCCTTCTAGTGTAGTTTTCACTTCAGTTATTGTGCTCTTCATCCTTGGTTGTTCTTTATATTTTCCAGCTACTTGTTAAAAACTTCTAACTTCTTATTCTATGCATCCATTCTGATCCTGAGTTCTTTGATCATCTTTTTGATGATTACTCTGAACTTTTTCTTAATAGATTGCATATCTCCACTTCCCTTAGTTCTTCTGGGGTTTTATCTTGTTCCTTTGTATAGAGCATGTTCCTCTGCTGCCTCATTTTGTCTAAGTTGCTATCTGTACTTTTATGTCGTAGCCTAATGACATTTCTCGACCGTGGAGACGTGGTCCTCTGTAGGAGGCACCCTATGTATCCCAGTAGTGCACTCCCCTCTCATCACACGAGCTATATGCTCTAAAGGTCCCCCAAGGAGGGCTGTGTGGGTCCTTCTGTTGTGACTGTGTGGTCAGTCTGGTGGGCTTGGTTGGCTCCTAGTCCAGTTGGTTGCCAGGCCCCCCCTTGTGTGTTGCTGCTGGCTGCTGTTTAGTGGTGCCTGATCATGAGACAACTGTTCGCAGAACCCTGTTGGGCTCCAGGGCTGGTGCTGGTTCACTGGTGGGTGAAGTCAGCATCCCAAAGACTCCTGGGCTGTTGCCAACCCACTGGCATGTGAAGCTTGATCCTGGGGTTAGTGCCAGACTACTGTCAGGCAGAATTCATTCCTGGAGTTTGGCTACCGGGCCCTGGGTTCCAAGAGTCCATTTCAGATCATTGTGTGTGTGTGGAGGGGCAGTTCCTGATACAGTTGGGTTAGAATCTGAGGTGTCCTAAAAATTGTGTTGGCCCGATAGTGGGCCGGGCCAGGCCCAGCTGGTTCCAGGGTAGGGTCTGCAGTTAGCAGGCTTAGTCTGCAAGCTGCAGGATTGCAGTTTTCTTGCTTCTGGTGTCTGCCACCTTGCAGGCAAGGCTGGTCTGTATGCTTGTGCAGGCTTCCTGGTGGGAGGGCCTGTGCCTGCTCGCCGGTAGGTGGAGCTGGGTCTTGGCCCTCTGGTGGGCAGGGCTGTGTCTAGGTGCATGTCTAGAGGTGGCTATGGGCTCAGGAAGTCTTGAGCTAGCCTGTCTTCTGATGGGTGGGGCTGTGTCTCACCTAGTTAGTTGTTTGGCCTAAGGTGTCCCAGTACTGGGGCCTTCAGGCTGTTGGGTGGGGCCAGGTCTTGGCTCTGATGAGCCAAGATGGCAACCACCAGCAGCAGTATGCACACAGTTGGATGCTTCTAAGTATGTCTGCCACCAGTGTCTATGTCCCCAGGGTGAGCCACGGCCACCACCTGCCTCCCCAGGAGGCCCTCTAAGACCAGCAGTTATGTCCTTCCCAGGCTTCTATCAAATTACTGCTTTTCCCCTGGGTCTCGGTGCACATGAGATTTTGTGTGCGTCCTTTAGGAGTGAAGTCCCTACTTCCCCCAGTCCTGTGAGGCTCCTGCGTTAAACCCCGCTGGCCTTCATAGCCAGATACTTTGGGGGCTCCTGTTCCCAGTGCCGGACCCGTGGGCTGGGGAGCCTAATGTGGGACTCAGAACTCTCACCCCTGTGGGAGAACTTCTGTGAGATAATTATTCTCCAGTTTGTGGGTTGCACACCTGCAGAGTATGAGATTTGATTATATTTTGAGTCTGCCCCTTCTACCCATCTCATTGTGGTTTTTGTTTATTTCTTTAGTTGTAGATCTTTTCTTACAGGCTCTAGTCTTTTCCTTCAATGTTTGTGCTGCAAAGAGTTGTGATTTTGGTCTGGTCATGCGAGGAGTAGAGCTCTGAGTCTTTCTACTGTGCCATCTTAGCCACTGTCTTGAAATTACTTTTTTTTTATTATAATAATACCTGTTTATACTGCTGTACATACAACACTGGCCCTTGAGATGTGTTTCCTGAAGATTGTTCCTCAAAATAATAGTTCTATAGATGCACGATGAAAAATGTGATTTTTTTGTCAATTGCAATCAAGAAATGTTGAAAATTGCCCATCACGCTATTGAAAGGTCACAGCGCACGTTGGGATACAGAGGTTCCCGAGCGTCCCACCGTGTGTCAGGCTAACACTTCATGAGGCCCGCGCGGAGTCCTTAAATGATCTCACCTGATGCTGGAACAATCCATTGCCACAGGTGACATGATTACTCCAGTTTACAGATCAGGAAATTGAGGCATAGCAAAGTCAAGCCAATTGCCCAGGTCCCAAGGTCATTACATTGACGTGAAATCAGTTTTTCTCTCTGAATGCATGTTAACTCAAAAGCAAACACAGTTTGGAAAATGTTGCCCCGGCAGATTGCTTTTCTGCTCCCAAAGCCACTCACTTCTACTTCTCTTTGCTGACTCCCCACTGCAGATAGGAGGCAGTGCTAATTTTTTTTTTTGGCTTGTTAGTTTTGGTGGCAGTATGATGCAGACACGCCACTACCAACTCAAATCTTAAACCCCTAACCCCTCAAAAGGTTATGTAAATGTTATCTTGCATCTCCCCCTCTCTAGAGACACCTCTAGGTTCAGACTTTCTCTAACTTTATAGAGGCTCACCACTTTGGATGCACCAGAGTTTAGCCATTAGAATAAAAGACACATTAAATTCATGCACACTTGCATTTTTCTAGCAAACTACACATGTAAAAAAAAATTGCTGCTGCTGGAAATGACCAGACCCTATGTTCAAAGAGGAAAATTAATGAATTCTCTCTTCATAGGCAAAGTGTAGGAAGTCCAAGTGAGACTACCCAAATCTACACGTTGATCTGCAGCTGAGTAACGCTGAAGCTGTCAGCCAGCAAATGGCTGATTATTCCAGAGGAAGGGGTGGGGGTGTGTGCATCTGCGAAGAACACAATAGAAAATGAACCCCTGAAGGAAAAAGGAAAAATGCTAATGACTCAGAAAAGCAGATAAGATCCTTATGATGAAAAGAGATATAAGGGAAAATGTAGTTACTTCAAAACTGTTGTCAGAGTCGGCGAGCAGCTGCTCGACAAATGGGAAACCTGAGAAGAGAGCAGACAATGTGATACTGGGCTTTGAATCTCTATCCTTTTTTTTTTCCCCAGAATATATCAAAATAACATTTTGTTTTATATTATAGGAGTGTAGCTTCTTGAAGCTTCAGGAAGAATATTACAACTTGGGTGCGAAACAGCTCATTAAATGCAAAACTTTTACTTCCAGACAACAGCATAACTTTTAAAATTGGAAACTGGTGTTTTTTATAAAGGAACTGTGGTCTTATATTTTAAATCCAAAGTAAAAGAAATGTATCCTATATACTAAAAATGAATTTTATATTTTTCTGGAAATATTTTTTGCACTGTAATTATATAGAATTTAATGTGCTTACTGTTTGCATAATTGGGAATTTTAGAAAGAAAATTGAGTCAAATTGCAGGCTTACACTTTAAAATACATATTAGATACAAATTACAAGTGGAGTAACGTACTTTTGTATTTATTGAACTCTGGTCTTTTGTATTGGGGGCAGAAAATGTATTTGTGTGTCGTTAAAAAAAAATACCACATACATTGTCTGTTCTGTAAGATGTAATAAATATAGAGCACATTTATACCAGAATTTCATTTGTCTTTCACATTTTTTGGTTTCCTAAAATTTCTCATTCTGTTCAGTTTCAATTATGTCTGATACCTTGACTAGATCAACCTTATGGTCCAGGGATTTTAAATATTGATAGAATTAATTCCATTTGTAGGTAATGAGTTTATCTTAGTTTTTCTCTTCATTCTCTGACTTCAAGTCTTGTTTAATCCTCTTTCCTCTCCCACCCCCAGCTCTTACGTCCTGTGGCCTCACATCGTGATTCTCGGCCTTGATGGTTACTGTCCTCTTTGGCCACTTTGCCTGTTGACATCAATGTATGCCGGATGGTTTCTTGGGTTCATCCAGTGAAAGTACAATAGTCCTACTTCCTGAATAGATTCCTAAAAAATCCTAACTTAGAGGATAGAGAAGTTTAAGATATTAGAGTTCAGGAAACTGATGTTGGAAGTGAGTTCAGGAAAGCCCTAGAAACATTTATGTTAACTCAAAAGGCAAAACAGACCCTTTGCGCAAACTAACGGTAGTTCCATACAAGTAACATTGAATTTACCGTCTATTGTTAGATCTTGATCACCTGTCCTTTCCATGAGATGTTAAGTGAAAAGATATTTCAGGCAGCTGCTGCAGTGCGGCCTGATGCATAGACCCACACCTTTCAGAATCTGTTGGCGTGTTTACTAAAAAGAAAGTAGATATTATTTTGTGATTGAGAAAAAAAACTGGATAAAACCCAGATCTGTGTATATCAGTGATCTCTGGAATGACATTCTGCAGTGTCCCTTAGACTGCCAGGAAGGCAGTGCATTTGCTTTGATGAGTGGCATTTGCAAAGGCCTGAGCAGAGGAGGCAAAGATTCCCATGGGGAATATAAAAGAATGTTCCAGAGGATCACAGAGGGCCCTGCTCCTTCCAGCTATGGATGGAGAAAGAGACCTTGCGCACGAGTGTCCTGGGAGTACCACTTAATTTAGGTGACACCATCCTCCTCATCAGGGTCTTGGAAGGGCCTGAAAACTCTCTCCTCAAGGTACTGGACTTCCTAGGATGTGTCCCATGACATATGCCCATTCTGTTAGGCCTCAAGCAAAATCTGCAGGGCGTTTGGAAGTCACAACAAGAAATGAGCTTCGGTTCTGGGAAGATGGAGCCTAGTCCGTTAATGGTAGATAATTATCCACAGGAGGACATTAATGAGAAAGAGGAAACCTGAAACCAGGACCTCAGAATCAGGACTTAGGATTTGTTCAGTTTAAACTCATGTATAGTAGCCACTGATCCAGCCAACCAATATTTTATACCGTTTTTATGTTCTGAGAGCTCATAGTCTTCATCATATCAAGGCAATGGCATCAAGAGGAAGTTTATGATAGACCAACGCTCAGGCATTCTTCTGAGCATTTCACATATTTGCTTATTTAAGTTATTTAATCCTCACAACTGATCTCTCTGATTCCATTTTGCCTGTAGGGCAGTTGATACACTATATAACCCAACTTTCATGTAAAGGAACTAGGATTTAGTCCCAGTTGTCCAACTCCAGTGCCCAGGCTCTTCATCGATATACTTGGCTTATCTACCTTTTGCCAGATACCTAGTCATCTCATCTGAGTTCCTGGCTTTCACTGATAATTTTAGTAAGTGTGCCAGGTCTTCCGTGAGCTCCTCCAGGTCCACTTCACTGCCTTATGCTCAACAGTCTCCCCTGTTGTCCTGCTTCAGCCCAGAGTCACCAAGGAGAGGTACCAGCTGGAGACCCGGGGGCAGGAGAAGGAGGTAAGGGACCCTCCCACTCCCCTTCTCCCCACCAGGTCACTGCCCATTTGCCACCTCTTTCTAGTCCCTTCATGTCTCGGGGTGGTAATGCCTCGCTCATATGGTTATCAATCCCCAGGTTACTACATTATGCTTTTTTCTTCTCTTATGTGCTGTCCCAGCTTCATAAAGAATCCTTTTATTAAACCGTTCTCATCAGATTCCTAAAGAAACCAAGACAAACAGAGGTGCCTTTCAATGGGTAGGTTGCCAGCTGCCTATTTCCCTCTATGTTCATCATTTGTGGGGCAGCAGTATGGAGGCGTGGTACCCAAGAGTAGAATTTATGTTCACAAAGGATCATTTGATTGTCAAGGTCACTTGGGTCCCCCAAGGCATAAAGCCTTTCCCTGTCTAAGGTGTTCCCATTGGTTCACTTGTTCATTTATTTATTCAGAAATATTTACTGAGCACTAATGTGCTAGGTATTGTGCCAGGCGCTAGAGATGCAGCCATGAACAGGATGGATTGGGGTCCTACTTTCCTGCAATTTACTTGGTGGGCAGAAAGAAAAAGATAATCAAGCCAACCTAATAATTCTGATAACTGCTCTGGAGATGGTCAATCAGTATCATGGCATAGAAAGCACGTGCTGGGCGAGTGGACACTGCGTTCGGTAGGCTGGGCAGGGATGGTCGCTTGGAATCCAATGTGATGGGAAGGACCTAGTTGTATGAGCTGGAAACAGAGCATTCCAAGCAAAGGGATCGCAAACACAAAGACCGGGGAGGAATGGCACTTTCAAGGAAAGGAAAGAAGGTGAATGTGGTAAGGGATGGAGTGGGAGGAGCAAAATCACCCAGGGCTTTCTGATTCTGTAGTAACTGTTAAGCCTCATACAGAAATCTGAGGTTGTCTGCCATGAGGTTTAGACAGGAGGCTTGTGGAAAGAAACCGCCCTGGGAAGAACCCAGCTAAGGGGAGTGGTCCAAAGGTGGAGAGAACCAATGCTTTCTTCAAAGGCAGCAAAGGTCTTGTTTCCAGCTTCTCAGAGACCAGATTGATGGTGGACATTTGGAGGACAGGAGCCATGGTTTCCCCCAAGAGTAACACCCAATGGTCCTGAGAGTTTAATATAGGACTTTGGGCAAGGGAGAGAGAGAAAACCCTACAATTCATATGTGTTTAATCTTTTTTCCCCTTTATTTTGGATCTAAGATAGGTAGGAATCCAAATTGGAGATAAAATGCATCCTGAGAGATATTTTTTCTGTGTCTGGTCCTACCTCCACGTTTGCAGTGCCTTTCTGATGTGATGTCTCAGTTGTGAATTCACTTCTCTGTACCTCAGCTCATTGTCCAAGATGCAGAAGTGCAGAGTGACACGCGTCCTGACCAGAAAGAGGGGAGATTTCAGGCTGAAACTCTGGTATAAAGGAATAAATATGTTGCCAAAAATGAAGACAGTTGACTAAATCCTAATGAGCTCAGGAACTAGAAAAGGCAATTTAAAAGCAAAAGCAAAAGCAAAAGTCAAGGGCTGGAAGGGCTCCCTGCACTGATTCCTGCCACCTGAACTGATTTGTGTTTATTTCCTGGCATCTTTAGGGGGTGGAGGGGACTTGTTCAGTGGTCACGTGTGTGATACCTCTAGACGATGGACAAGTAGTTGATGATTGGGGTCACTTTTTAGATATTTGGATATTTTATTTATTTGTTTATTTATTTAGTAACTTTTTTTATTGAGTAATGGTCATTCTACAATGCTGTGTCAAATTCCAATGCAGAGAATGATCTTTCAATCATGCATGAACATACATATATTCACCGTCACATTTTTTTTTGCTACCACAGATCTTGCACACATTTCCCTGTGCTATACAGTATAATCTTGTCCATCCATTCTACATTTTAAAATCCCAGTCTGTCCCTTCCCACCCCCCACCCCCCTGGCAACCACAAGTCTGCATTCTATGTCTATGAATCCGTTTCTGTTTTGTATTTAGGTTCCTTTTTTTTTTTTTTAGATTCCACATATGAGTGATCTCATATGGTAGTTTTCTTTCTCTTTCTGGCTTACTTCACTTAGAATGACAATCTCTAGGTCCATCCATGTTGTTGCAAATGAAATTATTTTACTCTTTTTCATGGCTGAGTAGTATTCTATTGTACAAATATACCACATCTTATTTATCCAGTCATCTGTTGATGGACATTTAGGCTGTTTCCATGTCTTGGCTATTGTAAATAGTGCTGCCATGAACATGGGGTGCAGGTGTCATTTTGAAGTAGGGTTCCTTCTGAATATATGCCCAGGAGTGGAATTCCTGGGTCATATGGTAAGTCTATTCCTAGTCTTTTGAGGAATCTCCATACTTTTCCACAGTGGCTTTCCTTGCTTCCCTCTCCCACTCTTAATGATTTTGATGTCTTCTTTTACAATTTTGTGTTTATTCTATTTGTAATTCATGGTAGTTATGACCTTTCAGTTATGAGTTTCTCATTTTTGTAGCATCCTGCTTCTTTTCTATTTAGAGTAGACCTGTCAATATTTCTTTTAGCATGGATTTAGTGTTGCTAAACTCTTAGTTTTTGCTTGTCTGTGAAGTTCTTTATCTCTCCTTCTATTCTAAAGGATAGCCTTGCTGGACAGAGTATCCTAGGCTGCATCTTTTTTTCATGCAGGACTTTGAATATATCTTGCCACTCCCTTCTGGCCTGTAGTGTTTGTGTAGAGAAATCAGCTGAAAGCCTTATGGGGGTTCCCTTGTAACTCACTCTTTGGTTTTCTCTTGCTGCCTTTAGGATCATTTCTTTATCCTTAACTCTGGCCATCTTGATTATGATATGTCTTGGTGTGGGTCTGTTTGGGTTCTTCCTGTTTGGGACCCTCTGAGCCTCCTGTACTTGGATGTCTGATTCCTTCTTTAGGTTTGGGAAGTTTTCAGTCATGATTTCTTCAAATATCTTTTCAATCCTCTTTGTTCTTTCTTCCCCTTCTGGAACCCCTATTATGCATAGATTGGAATGCTTTATATTACCCCATAGGTCCCTTATATTGTTTTCATGGTTTTTTTTTTTTGTTTTTCTCTCAGCTGTTCTGATTGGGTGCTTTCTGTTGTCCTGTCTTCTAGGTGACTTATTCGTTCCTCTGCATTATCTAGTCTGCTTTGCACAGCCGTTAGGTCAGCTCTCACCTCAGCCAATCAGTTTACTAATTCTACTTGGTTCTTCTTTATAGCTTCTATTTCATTTTTGACATATTTTATATCTCTAAACACGATTTCTTTTAGTTCCTTCAGTACTTCAATCACTCCTTTTTTGAAATCTTGACCTAGTAGGCCATTAATGTCTATTTCCTTGATCGTGCTTTCAGGGGATTTCTCTTGATCTTTTCATTGGGAGTGGTTCCTCTGCTTCTTCATATTGCTCATATCTTTCTGGCACTGTGGCCAGTGGGTGGGCAGGTCACTTCCCCTCCCAATGCCGCAGTCAGATGCTGCGCTCGGGCGAGGCAGGTGGGTGGATCACGCCCCCTCCAAGCACTGCGGTCAGGTGCTGCGTTCCTGCCAGGAAGGTGGGTGGCGATGTTTGGATATTTTAAAAGTTATTTCTCAAGCGTCCTCTCCAAACCACATAAATATGTATCTTTGCTGTCACCATGATGATGTCCTACCTATACTGTTAAATCTCAGCTGAGTCCTAGGAAGTCCTATTTCCCAGTTTACTTCCTCTTGCCAAGACTGCCAGAGGAATCTTCTTTCCTCTCTGCCATTTGCTTCACTGCCATTTCTCTATTCACAAATTTTCATTTCTCTTTTTCAGCCTATTCCCAAAGTGTGATAAACAGTGGCCAATACTGTTAAAGAAAGACTATAATGTAAGAAAGCTACGCATACTGGATTTTTGTACAGACAAACTCACTGACTGTGGGGAAGGTGATTTTTAGCTCCTTATAAATTATAAGATTAAACATCCTTGAACAAATCTTCTTCCTCACTAATTCCCCGTATAAGAATTCCTCAATTTTGTAGTCTTTGCATCCTGTCTAAGCTGCCCTCATCAATATACTTAAGTACTGGAGATTTCTTAATGACTTCCTGATCCTTGATGTCTTTGATACTGTGCACATAGGTTTTGATGAGACCTGTTTGCTTGGGTCTAATGCGGTGACTCATGAGGTGTGCTCGCCCGGGGTTGAGACTGGAGAGACTCCCTGCGCGTAGATACTAATGAACATGTTATCAATCACTTTGTTCCCATTCTGGGGTTTGCCACTGTTCATCACCCAGGTCTTCATACCTTTTGCTGTTTTCCCATAACTTCTCATTGCATCTTGTAATAGATCTATGTAAGATCCCTGTCATGTCCATGCAACTAGGTGATCTGCTTCGTGTACTTGGCAGGTGGTGTTGCTCAGTAGATTGGTGAGCTGCTATTTCAACACTTATATAATGTCTCCCGGGGAAAGGAGAGAGGAATCTAAATGCCAAAATTGGATCTTGCTTAGAAACTTATTTAAATGAATTATTGGAATGTTGTCTATAGGTAAAAATATAATTTAAAAGGGCTTGATAACCTTTGAATTACTTTGTTGAAAATTACTCACTCCTAAGATTTGATCCCTTTTTTCATTGATGAGGTAAATCTAAGAGATTATAAACAGAAACAGCAAAGATATCATTTTGAACTATTCTGAACTATTTTTAGTCAGAACAGTTTGACAGCAGAAGTCAGGTGGGGCCAAAGCCACCTTCCAAACAAACCGTATTTGGGAACAATAGATAAATATTTTCCTTTCCTTATAAATTTAGTTCACATGAATTTTCACATGTGGAGTTTGTTTCCATAGTAAGAACCATCTGTATAGCACTGGACCAGGTCATCAATTTCATTTCTCATAAGTCACTAGGGAGGAACATGCAATCCTGATTAATGCAGTTTCCTTTTTGCTCCAAGCTAAACACTTCAAAGCAAAGTAGTTTAAATTAACAAATGGAATGTTCTTCAGGTATTATCAGACATGCAGGAAATTTAATAAAATAAACCCATATCCGTTTTGAAGAGATGTCAGGTGAGTGGACATTTTGCAGGTTCTGAGCAGTTTTTATTCAGTAGCTTGAGAACATCTACTGAGAAAATCTAGTTTCCAAAATAAGTTAATCCCCATTACTTGAAGGGGAGTTTTAGAATACAGAATCAAAATAATAATAGTAATAATAATAATAATAATAGTAATAATAATAATAATAGGAAGAACTTTTTGGAAATCACAGGATGCTTATTGTGATGTGCCAAAGTAGTCCTACCTTAGGTGGAATTGGGCAATTTAAGGGACAGGAAACAAATATAGTGTTTTTTCAAGGGACAATCATCCTTTTCAAATACATTGGACAATTAATAGATGCTCACAGATTTGTCATTTTATGCAGATGTGTTTCTCCAAACCAAATAAGCAAGCAAACATGCAAAAACTATAGATAGCCACATCTCAATTCATGTGTGTGTGCGTGTGTGTGTGTGTTTGACCTAAAACAAATACACTGCCAGATAGCCAGATATTTCTCCAGCAAAGATGGGTTTATTCTCGTTCAGCACAGAATTGCAATTCAGGGTCTGCAACCATGGTGAGCCACGTACAAGTCATCACATGGCAAAGGAAGAACAACTTTATAGACGGGAAAGGAAATTGGGAGGGCTGTAGTAAATGAAGAGTCCGTGATTTTTCATTGGCTGAGTCCTTGCCGGGAAAGGAATCTTTCTTCTTCCTGTTGGGCTCCACTATCCTCACAGGGCATGAGAGTTCCCTCTTCCGATTTCCCAGTTATATTTGAGGTTTCTGTTCATGTGTATATATGTGTGTGTGTGTGTGTGTGTGTGTGTGTTTATATGTGTATATACATTTTTTCACACAAAAGTCATTTTCAACGGAAACACAAAGCCCCACAGGTTAAATTCAAGATAGCTGTTCTGAGTAAACAGAACAGAAGTAATCTGGATCACTGAAAAATGTCTGTAACCCTGAAGTAGAACAAAGCTGTAGGAGCTCAGAGATGAACATAACCCCCAAATAGATCTGCTGCAAGAAGATTTTTAAAATGGGATAAAATCTAGTCTGAAGGAGATAAAAGAGGACAGGGCACCTATTAAACAAGAATAGTCTGGGATAAAAATTTTTTTTAAAAAAGTGAAATCTGCAACAGAGCAAGTAAAATCACTGTGGGAAGCAGCCAAGGGCTGGTTATTATGGGAAGCTGTTATACAGTGGAGTTAGAGGGTGAAAGTTGGAGTCTGAAGATCTGGAATTAAAACTGATCTGGTTATTTATTCGCTATGTGATCATGAGGAAATCACTCAACCTCTCTGAGCAAAAGTTTCTTCGTATGTAAAATGCAGTTAATGGGACATTATAGCCTAGTGAGAAACATTCCCTTGTGGAGCCCTGGGGAATATAAAGGAAGTGGTGCCACTGGAGTTACAAAGCACAATAGGCTGAAGTTCTATAAAATCATGTGCTATTGCACATAGGCACTTCAAACATGTCCGATTTCACCTAAAACCAAAAAGCAGCAGCTTCGTGATAAAATGCTGACTCAGCAAAGTATAACACGAAAGTGACAACCATATTCTGGTCACCAGAAGAATAATTGAAAATATTAAAAATCTGCAAAAAGATGACAATCAGGGAGAGTAACATATGGCAGTAACCTATACATGACATCATTTTCCAAAGAAGAACAGGATGAAGGCATGTTGGCATTGGTAATATAAACATAAACTAAGAAAAAGTTCCAAACATAAGTAAAATAATAATTAAGCCTAGAAAAAGGCAACACCATGTCTCAGGTTTGAAAAAACTAATTGGCCATAAGTTAATTTTACCAACATGCATTTTGAAAAGAATGTTATAGTAAAGGGATAGAAAATAAAAATGCATTTGTGTCATATTTTTAGACTCCACATATCATATGATACCTAGCCTTCTCCATCTGGCTTACTTCACTTAGCATGATCATCCATAGGCCCATCCATGTTGCTGCCAATGGCAGTATTTCATTCTTTTTTAAGCAGAAAGAGATTCACAGACATAGAAAACAAACTTATGGTTCCCAAAGGGACAAGGGGATGGAGAATAAGCTGGGAGTCTGAGTTTGGCAGATACAAACTACTATATACAGAGTAGATAAACAACAAGGACCTGCTGTAGAGCACAGGGAACTACATTCAGTACCACGTAATACCCTATAATGAGAAAATATGAAAAGGAACATATGTGTGTACATGCATAACTGAATCACTATGCTGTGCACCAGAAACTAGCACAAAATAGTAAATCAACTATATTTCAATAAAAGAAAATGAAAATTCAGAGAAACATTTTTCTGCTCTGGGTGGACCCAGGCCAGAATAAGGACATTATATCTGAATAGCTCTCCTTATAAACAGTCAAAAAGAATGAATCAAGGTGTTGCTTATGTGGAATGTCACCAAAAGGAAATTCCCAGTTAGGTGGAGCATCTGAAAATGGATTAACCTTTTTAGAGGAGTCAGATAAAGACATACTCCAGAACACTGCATATGATGATAAATGTTTGAATGGGGAAGACTTAGTTAAAAAACTTACAGTTAGTGCTGGTATCCATTACATTTAATGGGGAAGTGGGACATATGAAGAGTAGTGAAAGGGATGAAAAAAAAAAAAAACCCAGAACCCAAGGATTCCAGGAAGATAGTGACCTTCTTTCCCAGCCCCAATGTCAATGACTCTGCCCCACTTGAGGCAGATGTCTCCTGATGCCAACGGGCGACCAAATCCAAGTAAAGCCAGTGAAAGACATGAGATGAGGCTCAATCCCGGGGCCGGGGCAGCAGCCGCAGACCCACATCAGGAAGCCCAGGTGGCTGTGACTCCCTGGTGGACAGGAACGAGCGTGGGGAACTTCCGATCCCTGCGGAGACCAGGAAGGCACCGGCATAACGGATGGGTGCTCCTTGGCCTGGAGCCTGGAAGAGAGCAGAAAGCCGGGACACGGACAGCCTGCCTGCTTCTGCACAGCTGGGGCAGGGGCGGAGACAGAGGTACATCCCACCCGCCGTGGGATCCCCAGTGAGCTGGCGAGGGAAAGAACGGCACATCACACAGGGCCCAGCAACCAGGAAGAGACATTTATCCATCAGGACAGGATGCCCAACAGTAAAGGAGGAAAAAAAAAAAAAAAAACAGTAAAGGAGACACAGGACAAAATAAGGAACACAAGAAGAAGCACCATTAAGAAGACTCGGGAGTGTAGAGGAAGTTCCTGGAGTTACCAGAAAACACTTTTTTTTTGACTAAATATTAAAGTAGGAGAACTGAAAGAAAGATGCATAGTTTTTTAAATGTAATTTTTAAAGGTTACTTTCCATTTACAGTTATGACAAAATATTGGCTATACTCCCCACGTTGTACAAAACCTGCCTGAGCCTAATCTTACACCCAGTAATTTGTACCTCCCACTCCCCACCCCTGTGCTGCACCCCCACCTCCCCACTGATTTGTTCTCTGCCTCTGTGAGTCTGCTGCTTTTTTGTCACGTTCACTAATTGTATGTTTTAGATTCCGTACATAAGTGGTATCATCCAGGGAACTACTTACCTAACATGCTACTCAAGATGCTTTTTTTTTTTTAATTATGTCTCATCCTGCTTCCACAGAATGTAAGCTTCCTTGAAGGTCTTTGTCTTCATTCTTCCCTGATTCATCCAAGAGTGCCCAAAGGAGAGTAGATACTCAACGTATTTGTCAAACAAATGAAATGCACAAGACACACCGTAGTGAGACTGCCAAAGACATTTTCGGCAGTCTTTCAGAGAAAGGGCACCAGTGGATATCTGAGTCCACAGCAACAAGAGAAATTAGAAGGCTGCCGAGAAACATTTTAACTGTTAACCTAGATTCTTCGAAAGTAGTTTCGCTGTACGAATGAGAGTAAAATCAAAACATTTTCAGATGCAACAGTTTTCAACAAAACATATTCACTAAAAGAAGATTTAAAAGTGTAAGTCAAGATATAAAAAACCTACAAGTAAGGTCTGGGAAATAAAAATAATAAAATGATAAACATATGTGTAAATCTAAATATATACTAATATAAAACAAATAATAAATAATAGTAAATTAAACAATAAAATGATGTCCCATTTGTAGAATTTTTACAAAGGATATAGTTAGATTGCCTGGCAACACTTGACTGTAAGCCACAGAGTTGAAGGATTCCAAGATATTTGATATTTATGACAGAGATTGACAAACTACATCCTTTGGCTGAGCCTCATTTGACTCCTCTTTTCTTTTTAAAAAATAGAGATTTATTCTCTCCATTTTGGAGGCTGGAAGTCCAAAGCTCAGGAGTTGGCAGGGCCCCATTCCCTCTGAAGTTTCTAGGGAAGAATCCGTTCTTGCTTCTTCTTGGATTCTGGTGATGCCAGCAATTCCTGGTGTTCCTTGGTTTGTAGCTTCATCACCCCAGTTTCTGCCTCTGTCTTCACATGGTCATCTTCCGTCTGTGTATCTGCTGTGTCTTCTTATAGGGGTGCCAGTCATTAGATTTTAGGGTCCATTCTAGCCCAGTATTTCATCTTAACCTGATTACATCTGCAAAGACTGTTTCCAAATAAAGTCACGTTCACAGATACCAGGAGTTAGGACTTCAGCACATCTCTTGTGGGACACAGTTCAACCCGCAACAGTCTGCGGCCTGATACTCCACCCCCTGGCCCCTTGGCATTGGAGGAGGCCCTCCTACCCACTGGACCCTGCTGACAGCTCAACGTCTATTTTTATAAATAAGGTTTTCTTGGAAAGCTGCTGCATCTGTTTGCTTATGCAGAGTCTTTGGCTGCTTTCGTAATACAAGGGCAGAGCTGTAGCTGCAGAAAGACCCAAAGGTGAAAATACTTACTGTCTGGCTCTTCATAGAGAGAGTTTACCAATCCCTGGTTCAAGGGAAGCTCAAGGACATGGGCTGCCTTTCGACTTTACATTCCCAGAGTGTGAACCAAAATCACAGAAATAGAGATTATAATTCTCAACAAAACAGAGCCTGAGCAATTCAAAAGAACAAAAGGAAA
The DNA here is from genome assembly GCF_048564905.1 of Vicugna pacos. Taxonomy (NCBI): domain Eukaryota; kingdom Metazoa; phylum Chordata; class Mammalia; order Artiodactyla; family Camelidae; genus Vicugna; species Vicugna pacos. Next base: position 3,835,351 of record NC_132994.1, on the reverse strand, counting down.
GAAGGAAGGGAGGAAGGAAAAAAAGAAACCACCACCACAAAATCAGGATAAATGAAAACCTGAATAAAATATGCAGGAAACATCCATATTATGAATAATCATAGTATATTTAAATGGACTGAAATTTTCAATTAAAAGAGACATATTGTCAGATACTATTAAGAAATAAGCTAAGAATGCAGCTATTTGCAGATTATAAGGGATAGAGGAAGTTTGAAGTGAATGAATAATACAGATATGCTAGAAAATTAACCATCAAAAAATGTATACATCAAATTAATATTAATTGAAGCAAATTTCAAAACAAAAACTTTATTTTAACAATGTTAACATATGTTATTTTTGTACAAATTAAACTATATAAACTCATCAAAGAGATTCTAGAAAAATTCTAGAATTAATAAGAATTTCATTTTAAAAGCTGGATACTAAATAAACATTAGAAAGATCAATAACAAAAATTTCTAGATATAAGTATCTATGAATAGAAATAGGAAAATTTTAAATATATCAAACTACTATAATATTTTAAATATATCAGTTTTATATATAAAATAAATTATAACTTTATATAAATGTATTTCTAATGTATTGTTATTTTAATTAATTTATGTATATATAAATTTATATAAAATACATAAAATTTTAAATATATCAAGCTACTATAATACTGCAATATGAAATGAGTGAGGTCTAAAATAGACCAGGTTCCAGAAATATATCTTAACATATATGATAATTAACATGATAACTTTAGATTATAACTTAGTGGGGGAAGGATGAGTTAGTTAATAAATAGCTGCTATTCTAACTGAGGATTCATCTGGAATAAAATTAAAATTTGATCTTAATTTTATACAATAATCCTAAACTAAATTTCAAGGGAGGCTACAGCTCAGTGTTAGAGTGTATGCTTAGCATGCATGAGGTCCTGGGTTCAATCCCCAGTACCTCCACTAAGGAAAATAAGATTTTAAAAGATAAATGAACCTAATCCCCCCCAAAAAAGAAAACAACAAAACAAAAACAAAAACCCCCCTCCCAAATCTAAATTCCAAATGTATTAAAGATTTCAGCATACAGAAAATTAAGTATTATAAGAAAACATAAGATGTGTACAAACTAGTGTTTAGGGAATATATTTAAAAATCAAGGTCTAGAAGTTTTTACAAAATTGTGTATTAGTCAGGACCCAGTTAGGAAAGCAAGAAATTGCATTAATTTTTCAGCAGAGGCAATTTAGTAGAAAAATTGTATGCATAGATATTGGAGGGCTCAGTGGGCAAGAAGGAGACATGAGATGACCCAGAAATACTAACTGCAGAAAGCAGTTGTGAACACACACACACACACACACACACACACACACACAGAGTCATACTCCAGCAGAGCTGGGAGAATAGAGAAGAAGTTGAGATTATCAAAACCCAGCAGCTCAGGGGTCCTGCAAGCTGGGGCCACAGACCCGGTGTGAACTTACCTGTAAGAGAAAAAGTGGTTTACAGGTTCTCAGCTCTAGCATTTGAATGACTTTGGACTTTGGAGCTAAAAAAAATAAAGTTTAATAACTGACGCAGATAGATTTAACTGAGTCCATGAACCTTAAATGCTTTGTATGGCAAAGAGATCGTAAACATACTCAACAGGCAAACAACAGAACTGGATTAAGGACAAAGTCATCATCTTGGCAATCTATCCAACTGAAAGGGAAAAAAAAAATACCAGAACAGAATTTTTTTTAACAAAGATGTATTTATTGTTACATTTTTTGTACCCACAGAGGGAAAGAGAAAAAAATCATCCCCATCAATCTCAGAATAATTGAATAAATGAGTTTATACATCACGGAATATCATGCAGTGTTTACGTGTGAAGCTGGTCCAGGTTCTGTTGATTGTGGAGTAACAGGTACAGGAGCAGCCTTCTGTCAAGGGCTTTGGAGAATCTGACATCTTACCTTATTTGCAGGCTAACAAGTTAGCCTGCCGCAGTTTCATAGATGCTGGCGCGAGAATCCAGAGCCGGGTCAAAAACAAAGGACTTTCTTTCTCATGGCACAACAGAGCACCAATTTTTACTTTCCAAAGCTGTTTTCTATTCAACATCAGTAGCAAGATTTGGACAAAAGCTGTCATTCAATGTGTAGGAACATGATCTTCAACACCTTCCTGCATAAAAAAATTATAAATTCTGCACAAAATGTAAATATTAAACAAAACTAATTAGAGGCAATGGAAAGTGACCAAAACAGGCAAAAATTGGAAGGCATTCAAGCCTTGAGAGAACGGATGTGCATGGGGGAGACCCACTTTCAGATAGCTTTTTCCCTGAGGACCTCTTCCACCCACAAGGAGCAAAGCCACTGAAATTCCAGCAGAAAACATCTTACTGGCTTGTGGTATCAAAGAACAAAATTTGGAGCTGTCAGAGTGGCTGGAAATTGAGAGGAAAATCCTGAAAACCAAGGAGCCGTTTGTTGGAAGAAGCCCCAGAATCTCTGAAATTTTTTTTTCTTTTAAATCATTGGCTGACCTCTAAATTACACTTGTATATGGGAGACTCCAAAGGCAATGCAGAGAAATTAAAGGCGCTCATATTGGAAGAGAAGAAATAAAACTGCCTTTGTAGATGGAATCTACAAAAAAGTATCTTGGAAAAATTAAGTGGGTTAAATAAGGCTGAAGAATTGAAGGTCAATATAAAACATCAGTTGTATAGCAACAGACTGTCAGAAATCAAAATTAAACAAAAAATACTATTTACAATAGCATTAAGCATATGAAATACTTAGGGATAAAGGTGTCAGGAGCTGGCTAACACTTGTACTCTGAAACCTATAAAGCATTGCTGAGAAAAATGAAGGACCCAAATAAATGAAGACAGAGCACTGTGTTTGTGGGTTAGAAGACTCAATATTGTTAAGACATCAGTTGACCTCAAATTAATCTACAGATTCAGTACAAGTTCATCACAAATCCAGCAGATGTTTTTGTAGAAATTGATAAGCTGATTGTAAAATACTTATGGAAAAACAAAGGATCAAAACTTATTTCAAAAAGAATCAAAGTGGAGAACTTACAGTACCTTCCATCAAGACTGTTACAAAGTAATCAAGACCGTGTAGTATTTGCAGAAAGATGGACAAACGTTCCATAGAAAAGAACAGAACTACATCTAACATACAAGACAACTGACCTGCAGAAATGCAAAGGCAGGTTTGTGCCTAAAGGGTAAGTCCTTTGAGCAGATGGATCTGGAGCAATTGACTATCTATGTACAAAATAATGAACCTCAATCTATACCTTGTGTCATATATAAAAATTAATTGGGAATGGATCATAAACTTGAATGTAAAATCTACACTCACAAAACCTTTACAAGAAACAAGGGAAATCTTGTGAAAATGTTTAGACAAGGATCTTTTAGATGTGACACTTAAAACAGAACAGACCTATAAATGAGGTTTCTTTTCTTTTTAATGGAGGTACTGGGGATAGAACCCAGGACCTCGTGCATGCTAAGCATGTGCTCTACCACTGAGCTGTTACACCCCCTACCCCCATCAATGAGATTTCATGAAGATTACTCAGTACTGCTGATTAAAAACGCACTTATAAGAAGATGAAGAATCAGGCTACAGACTGGGGGAAAATATTTGTCACTCACATAAAGGACTTTTACCTAGAATATATTAATATTCCATCTCAAATGGAAAATGTATGAGAACTGCATCATTAGTCATTAGGCAAATGCAAATGGAAATCACCACATAAGTGTTAAAAATGGCTAAAACTAAAAAGGCGGACTATACCAAGTGTTGGTGAAGTCTCCCGTGTCCCCCTCACCCCCTGCCTCATGAGAATGAATGTGGGGCAGCCACTCTGGAAACAGGTTGATTGCTTCTTAAAGAGTTAAAGATATGCCCATATAACCGTACCATTCTACCACTGGTTGGAACTGAATGAAAAGGATACAATGTCCAAGACAAATGAATTCACTGAGCCACACAAAAAGGTGTACACAGTTGTTCATACCAGCCTCAATAGTGATAGACAAAAACTGGATGTAAAGGCACAACTTGGTAATTTTCCAAGATGATGGAAATGTTTCATTTTTTGATTAGGGTGTTGGCTATAAGAGTGCGCATATTTATCAAAAGTCTTTACTTTTAAAAAAATGTTATTGAAGTGTAGTTGATTAACAATGTTATTTTCAGGTGTACAGCGAAGTGATTCAGTTATACATATACATGCATATATATTTTTTCTTTTCAGATGCTTTTCCATTATATGTTATAAGAAATTGAACATAGTTCCCTGTGCTTTACAGTAGGTCCTTGTTGTTTATTGATTTTATATACAGTAATATGTGTCTATTAATCTCCAACCCCTAATTTATCTCTTCCACATTTTCCCTTTGGCCACCATAGTTCCTTTTCTATGTCCATGAGTCTGTTTTGGGTTTTTAAGTAGAACTTGTATTTTTTTTTTAAGATTCCACATATAAGTGATATCATATAATATTTGTCTTTCTCTGTCTGACTTAACTTCACTCAATATGACAATATCTAGGTCCATTCATGTTGCTACAAATGGCATTATTTCATTCTTTTTTTATGGCTGAGTACTATTTCATTGTATATTTATACCACATTTTCTTTATCCAGTCACCTGTAGATGGACATTAAGGTTGCTTCCATGTCGTGGCTATTATAAATAGTGCTGCTGTGAACATTGGGGTGCATGTATCTTTTTGAAATAGAGTTTTCTCCAGATAGATGCCCAGGAGTGGGATTGCTGGATTATATATTAACTCTATTTTTAGCTTTTTAAGGAACCTCCATACTGTCATTATCAAAAGTCTTTAAATTCGAAACTTAAGATCTGTGGATTTCACAGATGAAAGTTTTATTTTAAAAATAATTTTAAAGTGGGGGGGTGGTATAGTTCAGAGGTAGACCATGTGCTTAGCATGCACGAGGTCCTGTGTTCAATCCCCAGTACCTCCATTTAAAAAAACATTAAAAATGGGAAAAAATTTGTAAAATTTAGAATAAGGAAAGACAAGTTTTTTTTTTAAGAAAGGAAATAAATCAGAGAGATGCCAGATGATTTGTCGAGATCTGTACAACAAATAAGGACACAAGGAAAGCAAGACACAGAAACAGATGTACACTATCTCCTGTACAGCAAAGGTTTAAAAAAGTCCTGTCAATTACATATAATTACATAAGTGTGGGAAAATATAGGTGTATACCAGGCTATTGGGTTTTTACTGTGGTAGGTCATTGTGTGGCTTACACTTTGCAGAGGCGGGGAAAGGTATGCAAAAGGGGGAGAGAGTATTCCACAGACAGAGAGAAGGAGGCAGAGTTAGAAAGTCTGAGAGAGAATTCACTGAGTTGTGATCAGTACGCCTGCGTTTACTCTGTATGCGCAGGGCTGCTTCAGTGAGCGACCTCCAGGAGGAGCATTTCACACGAGGGTTATGTAATGCAGCGGAACTTCATATGGTTGTACAAATGCAAAAGCATTTTTCAAAGACCTAGAAAAAAAATGAGATAAAATAAGGGGCTATTACCTCCATAATAATCCAATCCAACCAATTCTTAGTAGGGAGAGACTCCTAGTGGCAAGTATTTCTTTCTTACCTAACAGTGAGGTCTTCAACGTTCTTATTTATGGCTTCGGAACTGGATCTAAATCTCCTAAAATGTATGTTAAGCTTTTCTTACCATAAAGATGATGTCTACCTGGAAATACAAAGCAATGTCTCCATTTTCTTCATAGTGTAGTGAACTGGTTAAGTTGATCCAAAGCTTGGATTTAAGCTCAGTTCTACAGAACCAGTAGCTACAGTTGTTCTGGAAAAGGAGTCACTCAGCCTTTGTTCATAAAAAGGAATAAAAACATTATTCCATGTGGATTATACTTCTGCATGCAAAGGAAATATAAAACAACCTGCTGAGAAAGCTATTAGAACTAGTAAGCTCATCTAATACATACAGCTCTTCCAGTGGTCTGACCATATCTCCCTCCCATTTCTTCTCTGGTGGGCTCGAACAGGCAGGGCAGTCAGACTGGTAGTGAGGGCAGGTGCATCTGAGGTGGCATGATCCCCGGTGGGAAAGGCAGGTAAGGATTTGTTATTTCGATGCCTAGGACGGCGGAGGTACCAGCGCTGGCTCGAGGCCTTGTCTTCCTCCAGGACTGGGCAGGTCAGTGTTTCTGTGGTTCTCAGAGCAGGAGCAGGATGCAGGGTGGCGCTGGATTTGCTCCTTGCCACCTTTGGTCCTGGGGGCTCACTGCATCTAAACAGCCTTGGTTGAGGGGTGCCAAGAGCGGGAACTGCGTGGTGGGCTTAACCCCCCTTTTCTGCCCCTCTCCTCCTCTGCTGGCAGAGGACCCCTCTCTCCCAGAACTGGCCATGATAGGTCAGGTCATTCATCTCTGACCCACAAGGACAGACTCACTGCTGAGGGTGATGGAGAGTCCAAAACAATCTAAATGTTGAAGGAACGTAACACAAGCAAAGCAAATTCAATTCACTTAAGAGGACGTGTAACCTGAAAAAGGGAAGGTCAAACTGACCCTGCAGAACAAAGCATTCCATTTGAGGAAGAAATGAAGACACAAAAGGATTCAAAATAAATCCTAAAGAGATGACATTCGCACACATAGGCTTCCTGGAAAAAAAATGTATCCATAATTTAATTAACTGATTTTAATATATTTACCCTGTGATCACTTAAACTTTAATCTATAATCATTTAATTAAAATCATACAGTTATCATGTAATACATATGCATAATAAGTAGTTAAAATTTCAATGGACAAGCAAACTGAAAAAGAAGAATGTGACAACTGAGAAGAGGGTTACCAGTCTGGAAAATAAAAAATGGGTACAGAAGACAGAGGAAAACACAGAGAGGTGGAGGGGCAGACGGACAAGGGGAAGATGGCTCAGGCTGCCATGGGGATAAATCATCTCCAGATTGAGTGCCCTTCTCCTATCACTTCTCCTGTGATGCTGCTTCTGGTCTGGGAGCCAAACTTTGGGGCGCACGAGGCTGGAGGAGTCAGAAGACCAAAAGCTGCCACTAAAGGCTGATCTTCTGCTTTGTAAATACAACTTAGTTGTTTTTTTGTTTTTTTTTGAAATATAGTCAGTTAACACTGTGTCAGTTTCTGGTGCACAGCATCATGTTTCAGTCATTCATATACATACATAGATTTGTTTTCATATTCTTTTTCATTGTAAGTTACTACAAGAAGACATTCAATATAGTTCCCTGCGCTATAAGAAAAAACTTGTTTATCTACTTTATATATAGTAGTTAATATTTGCAAATCCAGAACTCAGTTTTTAATAATAGAAATTTCAGAAGAAAAGCCATAGGTAAAAAGCAAACATATAAAGATATTTAAATCGAGGAAAATCATAGAAGTAACAAATTTCACCATGCCAACCAACCTTTACATTTTTCCCAAAAGTGAGAACCCATTACAAGAAATTTGACATGAAAAGATTACTATCCAAGTTGGCAAGACATTATTACTTTTTAAGTCAAACACACAACCTGATGCTCTTGGGTACACTGGGAGTATCTCCCTGAACAGCTTAAAATTAACTTCCAAAGAGGTGTGTCCACAGTGAATTTCTGAAAACTAAGGTCTGTTTTCCCCACTGACCCTTTTCTCTTTTAATGGGAGATGCTTTCCTTTCTAAAATGTTGATTCCAAGTCTTAATAAGGATGAAAATATAAAATTGGACACATAGATAAAAAGTATTTGAGTGATATTTTTAGCATCGTTTATGATAAATCAACTAAACTGAACCGAAATCCCAAAGCCTTGGGGCTTGAGGAACATGAGAGAGAGAGGGGGACACGGGAGCCCCAGCACTGTTTGTAATTCCTGCAGGTAAAGGACCCAGCTGCTTGCTCCTTTCCAGTGTGAAAGAATCTATTTACTGTTTGTAAATATTTATTTTTAAAATCCTAACATCATAAATCAAAGCCCGGCATTGATAGTCCCTAATCCTTTACTTTTGACAGAGTGTTTACCTAAAGCTTTTGTACTTAAAAGGATATTTCCCTTAAATTATTTGTAAAAACCCCGACTTCTCCCATGCTTGATTACCAGTGAGGCAGAATAAACAGCTACAGTTGATATTCTGGCCAGAAAATAAAAATAATAAAAAAAAAAAAGATCAGGAGTACCGATTACTGGCTTGTCGGGTAGAGTTAGGAGTTCAAACAGAGGAATACACACATGCTTCCCAAGGTGGGTGCTAGAATGTGTGTTAATTGCTGGGAAACACCATCCAGAGGCTCCCAATCAGATAAAGAACTTCTTTGGAGCAAAGGTTATAAATTATTCATGGAGCAGATGCTGAAGGATTTTGGAAACCATGTTGACGGCCATCCACCCAGGGTGGATGGGAGCCTTGGCGAGGAGGACTACTGGCATTATCGGCCTCACACACTGCCATTTAGAGCCCAGCAGTCTGCTTTTCTGAGAGCTGCTGAGCAAGCCCATTTATGAAATGTAACTTCCTCCGTGTGAAAGGATTGTGTCTTGCTGGTTGTGTTTGTCTTTGTAATCTCAGCATCTCCCGGAGTCTGGAGCACAATAAAAGTCCACAACACGTTTCTGATGGAAAACATGTTGCGTTTGTTAAGTCACCATGAATCCTCATAATAATTGCTGCTCTCAGGCAAATAATGTCATAGGAATGCTGCTGTAAGTAGAAAGAGAGATTGATCTTGAAATGTTAACATAGCCACGGCTAGATTACCTCCTGGGTGTCTGCTCATTGAAGGCTGAACAAGAGACTGCCTAAGTAAGCATCCTACACTCTCTATATAACTCCTAAAACAATTGCAAAAATTTCTTTTCACAGAAAACATCAGCTATGCCTTAATGTGTAAATGTTCCCAACAGTGACGATTTTTATCCAGGGAAGCGGGGGAGTGTGGAGGCATGAAATCAATTAGCAAGTCATTATTCCAACCAAGACAGAGAGGCGGCTGGAGAGACTTCGTCCGCTTTGCGGGATCACCAGTGTGTAAAGTAATAGCGTCTACCTGTTATCGAGGGCCTACTAAAAGCCAGGTGTCACACTGGGGACATTACATATACTGCGGCTGTTTCTCATAGCAAGCTGCCCACATCAGGCTTGGTAACTGACTGAGCAGACTGTGAGCCCAGGGTCTGCCGGACTTCAGGTGCATGCTTCTGGCTTGGTGAGCTGCTCTGGGAGCTGTTCCAGTAAAGACAAGGTACAACGGGGGATGAAGCAAGGTTGCTGAGCAGCAGCCAGCAGAAGGTGGGGTGAGGTGCCGAGAGGGGTGGGAAGTGAGGGAGGTGGAGACCGGGATGGAGGGCTGAGGAGAGCAGTGAGACGGGCTACTCACTCCCTTTGTGAAAAATTAGTCGCTTTAACCTCTTCCCTTCCAATCTGGATTCCTTTTCTTCTTTTTCTTGTCTGATTGCTATGGGTAGGACTTTCAACACTGTGGTGAATGGAAGTGGTGAGAGTGGGCATCCTTTTCTTGTTCCACATTTTAGTGGGAAGGCGTTCAGCTTTTCTCTGTGGGGTATGATGTTGGCTGTGGGTCTGTTAAAAAGAGCTTTTATTATGTCAAGGTATATTCCCTCTATACACACTTTGGTTAGAGTTTTTACCATGAATTCATGTTGAATTTTATCAAATGCTTTTTCTGCATCTATTGAGATGATCATGTGGGGTTTTTTTTTCTTTCTTTTGTTGATGTGGTTTAGAAAACAAACTTATGGTTACCAAAGGGGAAAGGGGGAAGAGATAAATTAGGAGTTTGGAATAAGCAGATACAAACTACTATATATAAAATAGATAAAGAAAAAAGTCCTACTGTAGAGCACAGGGAACTATATTCAATATCTTGTAGTAGCCTATAGTGAAAAAGCATTTGAAAAAGAATATATGTATGTAACTGAATTGCTTTGCTATATACCAGAAACTAACACAACATTGTAAATTAACTATACTTCAATAAAATAAAATTAGTCAAGCCCGTGGAGTAATTGTGTAAATGGCCACTGTACACTGAAAAGCCCCTGGTGGGGCTCCTGAGGCTCGGCCAGCGCATTCCTCTCAGGCCCACTGCTTCTTTTATGGGGCCTTCTGGAAATTTCTATAGCTTCTAATTTGTTTTTCTTTTAATGTTTCCAAAAGTGCTCAATCTGGGAGGAGGGTAGAGCTCTGTTAGAGCTCGTGCTTAGCACGCACGTGGTCCTCGGTTTGATCCCCATTGCCTCCGTTAAAAAATAATAATAAAGTGATGAATCTTATAAATGTATATTTATATCTCTGTTTCAAAAGGACAGAAGTGTAACTTTGAAGTTGCTGTGATTTTTTTATGCAGCGAGAGCAAACCCTATTTTTGTTTGGTTTTTTTGGCTACTTTGTTTAAAAACACACAATAGGGGACAGATTCATGTCTCGGTTTAAAATGCGCTGAGTCATTGAGATGCGTTTTTCAGTATTGTTTTCATACATGTGGGAGTGAAGTCCGGCTCTTTCACGTTTGAGGATCAGGCAAAGATGCGCAAGAGCTGTAAAGAAATTCAGGAGAAAGAGGGGGTTGCCTGTGACTTAGAAAAAGTGAGAAATTGCTTTCACGGAGTAGAAAAAGAGTCACGCTGGGAAATGCGGAGGCTCCACAGTTGAAGTTTCTTTTTCTGTCAAACCAAAGGGAAGAGAAACAGAGTTCTGAAAGAGAGAAGCACAGAATCCTCTGAGGAAGTTACCTCCACAGCTGAACAGGGAGAGGCGGACGTAACAGGCCGCTTCTGGGCAGAGCCGGGGCCCCGGGGCGGGGCGCATTCATCTCCGACGGGGTGAAGCTGTATTTTCACACTGAAAATTGATGTCTGAAGGAGCACAGATGAAAAACTAGAGGTTCCATCTTTAAAGTTTTAGGAGAAAGAAGAAAGAATTAAGGCTGAGAAGAGTTAAAGGGAGCCAGAAAATTCACTAATCCATTAGATTCTGGTATTTATATGTTTTTCAATTTTGCCACACTAATTTGCACTGATCGTAACATATTATATCATTTTATATTTTAATTTCTTTAAAAAAATTTTGGAGGTGGAGGTAATTAGGTTTATTTATTCATTTATTTATTTGGTGGAGGTACTGGGGATTGAACCCAGGACCTCGTGCATGCTAAGCACACACTTGGCCACTGAGCTGTAGCCTCCCCCCTGCCCTGATTATAATATACTGTGTAATTTTAACTTCAACTATTAAAAAGTATCACTGAATGGAAAAGTTCCCTGGATATGAGTGTTGAGTTCTTGTGGCTGGACTATGAATAAAACTGACACAAGACAGGTTAACAGGTGAGAAATTAATTTAACTCTGTGTGTCCAAGACAGCATACAATGATGCTCAGAGAGTGACCAGAGGCAGCCAGCTTTTGTGCTTTTTAGACATTCTAAGAAACAGTAAATTTGCAGGGAATTGACAGGACAAAGAAACTTGGGCTCTGAGTGGTTAATTACTGAAGAACCTAAATAGAGTTTGAGCTGGAGGTAATAAATTAAAACAGCAAGGTTGTGGACGCAGGTTTCTTGGCCCAAATTCCCCATGTCTGGTCATGAGTGTCCCTTTACCTCCAGATGCAAGGAGGGCACCTTTCACATGAGAGATTTATTTCCTGCTTTCAGGGAGACAGAGGAGGAGACACAACCAAACGCAACCTTTTGCTTTGGTTGTGTCTTAAATAGCTTTAACTCAAAATAATCAATATGCCATTGAGGCACATTCTGGGGCGGCCTGCCCTGGCTGTGCTTCGTACATCTTTGTCGCTTTCCACTTCGGCTCAGTCAGCCCACCAGAATAGTTATGAAATGAATGGGGACCCAGACCTGTGTTCTGGGTTTAACTGTTCCTTTGGGAAACTGATCCATTTGAACTCTAGGGACAGAATCCACAATCCACGGTCAAACTCAGAAGCCCTCATGGAGCACGTGTTTACAAACATGTGAAGCGCGGCCAACTGGAGAATATATGCCACACACACCCAGCAGCACTCAAATCCATACACTTTGGGTTTGAAATCGTGTGCCTCCCTAAACTAAGGCTGCAGGTAGGCAGAGTGGCCCTGGGTGATCGTTGGCTCAGTGCCTACCACGTTCCGTGTGCTTGGATAACTCAACAGGGTAGGCAATGTGAGACCATTTTACAGATGAAAAAATAGGCTTCTAGAAGTGAAAAACTTGCCTAAATTCACCCAGCTACTAGGCACCTCAGGTTGGATTTTGCCCCAGGTCTGTCTTCTCTTTTCACTTTTACTGCCCTGCTGAAGCAAGCTGGTCGGAGGGGCAAGTCTGAGGACACAGGAGCTTATGTAACAAGTTGCAAATTCCAGCCTCTAAAGTGATGTTTCATTGAATTCGCCTTTGTTTTTGGACTCTACAGTGGTGGTACTTGTACAGTTTTTATTCGCTCTGAAAGAGACGAAAAGCTTTACAAATGTAACGTGTTTGAATTCAGTGTTCCCAGGAGGAGCTGAAGAGAAATTCGTCATTCGGCACCTTTTGGGCAACAGAAACACAAAACCCTAGAAGAGAAAGACGACGCTGTTGTCTTTTCACAGCGACGCTGCGAAAGGGCCGTGCGAGCCAGCGGGGAGGCAGCGGCCGGCGCTCCGTGCTTAGTGCCCTGTTAACTCACTGCCCCCGCGCTTGAAATAACTGGGATGTCTTATTCTTGCATTTCACGACTTGGAGTTCCGAAATACAATTTGAGAAAATAAGACCTCTAAACAGAAAAAGTAAAGACATTAGTAGTGATGATTAACATTACAAAAGTTTTTTAAAATCTTAAAAATATTTACTCTCCAGGGTTTCTTTCGCTCTTTTTCCCTTTTGTTCACTAAGCTCTCATAATATGATTAAATGTTTGTTTTGTCACCTATTAGCTACTTAACCTAGAGGTTGAGGTACAGGAATATTTCTTAAATATTACATTTTTGGAGCCCTGATTATTAAAGGGCATTATGGAATAAAGAAAAGCACCTTAGAAATACCAACAATAACAGCAAACAAATACTGAGAATTTACCACCTAACAGGCACTGTGCTAAGCACTTTATACTGATTTCGTGCCTCCGGTAATCCCATGAAGAGGGTAATATTATTATCCCAATTTCACAAATGAGAAAACAGAAACATCCCTAGTAGAGCTGGCCCTCCGTATCTGAGGGTCTCACATCCAGAGACTCAACAGGGATCATCAAAAATATTTGGAAAAATAAAACAACATTCCAGAAAGCTCCCCCCCAAGAAGCAAAACTTGAATTTGCCCTGTGACGGCAACTGTTTCCATAGCATTTATGTTGTATTAGGTGTTGTAAGTCATTTAGAGATGCTGTCAGGGGTGTGGGAGCATGTGCATGCTCCCACCAGTCATACTGGATCAGGGTCCCACCTAATGGCCTCATTACCTTAATTGTGTCCTGCAGGACACCATCTCCAAGTACAGTCGTACCCTCAGTTACTAGGGGTTAGGACTTCAACTCAGGAATCTGGGTGGGAGGGACACACACCTCGGTCAGAATGGAGAAGGGGGGACAAATGGAAGGCCATTTAGGTAGAAGTCACCATGACTTGGCTGGCGAGGTGTCAGGTGCACACAGGAGAGAGGGAGGTCTGCCTGACTTTTGGTTTTGGCAGTCAAGTACGTGCCAGTGCCATCTGTCAGAAAATGAGTCCGGAAGGCAGGCTCAGTATGCTCAGAAAAATGAGTTCAGTTTTCAACATGCTGCAGTTGAAGTAGTGATTTCTAGTGAACAGGTAAGTCGAAGTTTGGAGCTTAAGAAAGAACAGAGACAGAAACCGAGGGGGTATGAGATTGTCCAGGAAGAAAATGTGAACTACGAACACAGGGCATTTCATCAAAGGGCACCAGACATGAAGGGCGTGAAGGTAAGAATCAAAACAGAGCAGAGCGGCACCAAAACTGAGGGGGAGGGGAGTTCAGTCGGAGAAGACTGAGTTCCTAAGCCTTTTCCAGAAACTTTATGGGATGGGATTTCATTTCAAGGACCACAATACTTGCTTTCGGTGAGTTCTCACTTGCCTGTGTTAGTAAACGAGGACATCGTTTGTGGTGATTTCTGACCAGCCAGAATGCGTTCAGAATGTCCTATCGATATTATACAGCTTTCCCTCTGTCTTTTGCAAATTCTAAATCTTTAGAATGAAAAGAAATCTTTAAAGCCAAAATACGATGGCATGTATCTTAAACTCATCAGTACACTGATTTTTTTTTTTCAGGATTATTCTTGATAATTCTCCCATTTACACTGGAAGACAAATGTTGAGGTTCGCTCCCTACAACAATGTATGTGCCTTAAATACTGTAGAGGTGATAAGATAACTAATGGATTAATACCTGAACAGTATAATACATCTTGGAATGCCATGGTCTTACAGCCTCAGGTAACCTGAAATTTATTAATGAAATCTATTTCAACTTAGAAATCAATTTCAATTTAGAAAACAGAAAGCAAACTGCATAGGGAACAACATTTATTTATCAGCTATACTGTGAATATTACTTTCAGACAATCAGATATAGACACTTCAAAATTCCACAGTATTCCAGAGACCCAAAGGCACAAATACAAGTGATTTATTATATTTTTAAAAAGTGACAAAAGGGAGTATTAATTCTGGAAGATTTTTAATCAATTCAACACTATTATACACTAGAGAAAAATTTCCACAAACATTCCCTCATGAAGCTGGTGGCTTTGTATTTACATAGAATTATTATAGCAGTTTTATATGTTAATCTATGATACACTGTTACTTCAGAAAACATAAAAAATATAATTTTTTAATAGCCATGCTCCTCTTTATGATGAAAGCTAGTCAGTTCATCCTAATGTGTGACACTTGACAAATGCACAGAGATGCTCAGTCAGCTTTGTGGAACCTGGACTTCGGGGGCTGTCAGGCAGCATAGACGGAGGGCTCGTCCTCACTGAGGTCTGAGTCATCCTCGTCCACCCCCTCGATGACCGATTTCTTCCCTTTACAACAGGATACGATCAAGCCAATCAGGAACACCTGGACATGGGAACAAGCTGCATGTCATTTCTCAACTCTAAAATCACTCAGAAAGTACTGAATTTCACATCCAGTGGCATTACCATGATACAACGGACCACAGAGGGTCAAACCATCCTGGGATGCCTGTACTTACCCCAAGGAAGGCCCAGTTACCAAAATAGTACGCAGCACTAAAGAACCAGAACTTGTGGAGGAACAGGTATGTCCGGGTGACAGTACACTGATCTGCAGAAGCAAATAAAGGATGATGGTGAGAGAGGTTCTCTCTTGAAATAGACTATTAATATTTTACCTAAAAGGTTATTAATCAAAACTAATTGTAAGTGTTAGAGATAGGATCTAGATCTATCGCCAAAGCCTACTCTTTCAATCACCTTAACAGAGTTTAAATTACTAACTAATGTAATAGTTTGAAAAGTGAATGCCATGCATGTAATCCCAGCTCTTAGGTATTAAACATTATATTGGCTAGTTCAACTTATTTGAAATAGAAAAAGCATTTAAGCTGGGATGTCAGACATGGTCTAGAACAATACAAAGTTTCCCTGATGAAGAATGAAAAAAAGAAATGAAGAAAGTAATCAGGCATGGTTAGTATTAAGCTGCACTTTTCTTAAAATCCAATTCTCAGGACAGCTCACTTGAAAGATATTTTGAGTTTTTTTTTTCTTTTTAAGAATGCTATTGAAAAGATGGCTACTATTTTTAAAGAAATAGAAAAGTCATCATTTACTGATACATTTACTGTCTGAATTGTAGTCAGCATTACAGCTTGAAGTAAAAAATAAATGGGTGGTGGGTATAATAGCTCAGTGGTAAAGCGTGTGCTTAACATGCATGAGGTCCTGGGTTCCATCCCCAGTACCTCTGTTACCAACATACAAAAAACAAACAAAAAATACATTTCTCCTTCAAAAGCAAGTAACTCTTAAAGAAAAACTGACAGACTGGATATTTGATACTTGTATAAGACTCCACACTCTTTTATCCAAATATATTATTTCCATTTGTTTATAAAGTTCTTTATATATATTGACACATATCTAGTAAATGACATCTAAGGAAAATACCTGTTTATTAAAAACCATTTGCCACATGGATTTCTGTTACATTTTATCCAAATACTCTCATCCTTTCCACTTCCACTGTCCTTCTACACTTCCTTCTGACCACTCAACCTCAAGCTGGGCCAGGTGTCTCTTCTTCTGGTGGGAAGACATGATGTTTCATAGAGAAGCAGCCAATGCTGACCTACTGAACCCCAGTGGCCTCCTTCATACGGTTTGTTCTCTTTTGCAACAGAAAAGTCAAGAAGGAATATTCAGAGTATTCAAAGAGAAACCAAAAAGGTGTCGAGAGCGGCGGGGGAGCAAATGTTTCTCTCCTCTCCTGGGGATACTAGCACCCAAGATTACAGCTTCCCACCAGGCACTGGGAGGCCAGGCCAGCAGAGCAGACAGGACAGTCATCAGTCCTTCACTCTGCCCCACGTTTTATTCTCACCTCCATCACAGCACTCGCTCCGTAGTGATACAGCTTATTCACTGGTTCTGTTAGACAAGCCTGAGGATTCCAAAGTACCCACCAGAGTACTTGGCACTCATGAGCCATGCGGCTGCTAAAGGAAACTAAATCTTTATACAAAGGGCTATTTTATTTCAAAACTACACTGCTGAAGAATACGGTTTCTGATTTCTTTGGACTCAAATCTGACAAGATTCCAAGGATGTCAAAACGAGACCCTTGAATGTGTCTGGAAAATGCAAGTATGACTTCAGTGTCCAGTATGTTAAAGGAAGTCCAGCCCCTGGCCTCTGACAGACTTGGTGTCAAATGTCATCTGCCCGCTTCGCCATGTGAACAGGTGAATCTGACCCACTGAGACGCTGTGCTTATACAATGGGGATATCGCCATATTGCCTTACAGGGTCATTCCAGCCACCAAAGGAGCCCTGCAAAGCGGCAGTTAATATTAATTTTCTTCTTTTTTTCTCTTCAAGGGTATAATCCGACCCATGATAAAGAATACAATTTTCGAGAGCTGCTCAAAAAGTAGCAAGGAAGAAAAAACCAAAAACAAGATTTTAGAAGACTACGTATGACCACGGGTAGCAAGGAAAACCACTGCTTCGGTGTCAGTGTCGTGACTACCCCACCTGCTCATTATTTTTCTGTCTCTATAGTCAAAACAGATCCCAGTGGGTTTGGTGAAACTGAAATGTGCCTCATTCAGTAACAGGATACCTGACAAACAGTAATATACCTTTCAATAAAAACAGCCAATTAGAAATGAAGAGAGAGACAGTTCGTGACTTAATGCAAAAAAACCGGTTCACAATTATTTTAAAAACATGAACAGTATCTTCTGTGGCTTAAATATTAGATGCGCCCTGCTGTACAAGTATAAACCTGTTTAGGAGAAGACATTTGATCTTCTCAACATTGTTAATGTTCTAAACTTGTAAAAGTTCCATTACTCATTTCCACACTTCAAGGTATTCTGGGAGTCAGAACTTGGCTGAATTAGAAATTTCAGGACCAGAACAGGGATTACAAGAGCTGGCAGAAGCCAGTACAATCAACTCACTTTTCCCAGAGATCTAATAGTCCACTCAGTGACATTTTTAATTGGCTATCCCTGCTGATTTTTTTGTCCTCCACAAAAAAAAAAACTTAAAATATTTCTCCTATCACATTATTTTATGTGTTTACTACTTTCAAAGGCTGCAGATTTGACACAAGCCTTCCAAAGTAAGAAAAAAAATGTAAAGTCACTGTTCTGCTTTCTTGTTAAAAAAGTATGTAACAGAGCTTTCCAGTTATCTTTATATGTATATGTATGTATCATTATATTTATATAAAGTGGCAGGTGTCCATAGAAGAATTTTGCTTAATAATTCCCAAGCAGATATTTTATGATCACGTGATGATTCCACACTGAATACACAGAGGGGGCTTGTCTCCTCACCACCTGCCATCTCCCAGCTGCTCACCTGAATCACAGAGATCCAGGAGATCTAGAGATGGCTTTCTACAGTTATGTAAAACATTATAATACATATTTTGAACTTGGTTTGACCTTCAAAGTACATCTGAATTGCTGGATGTGTTCATTGAGGGACTGCGTTCTAAAATTAGACGTGTTCAGGAGATTTCTGACTGCTACTCCTCAAAACGACACACAAAAATTCCAATTAAACCAAAGAATACATGTTTCCAATGAAAAACTAAAAATTGGGGCTCAGGCAAAATTGTTTTTTCTGATGACAAGGTGGCCAAAGAAACAAGATCAAAATGACAAGAGCAAAGAAAGGGCGCCCGGAGGACATGAACACAGCGAAGAGACTGGATCCTGCGCCTCCCGCCCATCCTCCATCTAGTCTTACTCGTCATCAAACCAGGTCAACAGCTAACAGTGCAATTAAGCCTTTGTTTTTCATGTAACAGTCGCCTTTGTAAATACACCTGACAGACTTTATCCTCTCTATTTCTTGTTTCCTTTTGGACTATTTGTTATGTCATTGTTAATGTGTGCTGACCGCCATGAAGGTAACTTCAGTTATTAACTATGGTAAATAGCACCTTCTACTTTAAATATATTTTGAAAAACAACGTTTAGTGTTGATTTAAGCCACAATTAAGTCCTCATCATGTTATACCTTCACTGGAAATCAACTTAGAACTAATTAACTCTATATTTGTACTTTATTTATAAAACGAATCCTTATGTTACATATGTATATAGAGAGAAGGCATTTGAGAAAATTCATGTACCATGGAGAATTTTAAAGCAATTTGACTAGTGACAAAAAAAAAAAAAAACAAACCTGGTAGAAGACTAGACTATTTATTTATTTTTTTACCGAAGTCTAGTCAATTTATAATGTTGTGCTAATTTCTGGTATACAGCATAGTGATTCAGTTACACATACATACAGATCTATTCACTTTCATACTCTTTTTTATTATAAACTATTACAAGGTATTGAGTATAGTTCCCTGTGTCACACAGCAGGACCTTGTTGTTTATCTGTTTTCTGTATATTAGTGTGTATCTGCAAATCCCGAACTACGAATTTATCCCTCTCTACCCCTTTCCTTGCAACCATAGGTTTGTTTTCTACGTCTGTGAGTCTGGAAGACCGGACTGTCTAGGCACCACCGCACCGCTCACAGCTGCCCGTGATTACGCTAACTTCGGTTTCTGAAGAGGGTCTTGCTGCTACCGCGTGTTTGTAACAGACATACAGATCTTAACTACATACACTCTGAGGGTCTTGGGAATATTATGATATGATTAGGAATTATTTACCAAATGGTTTTAAGTAAGGGGGTAACATGAGCGCACTGCAGGTTGGCCGAGGGGACTGAGAGTAGAAAGAGGGTCACCAAGCCAGGAGACAGTCCAAGGGAAGCCATGAGCTGGGGGTCGGAGAGGCTCTGGGGAGCGAAAGCCCATTAATCACTGTTTACTGTCAAACGGATTTACAGCATATGAAACACACACATAAAAGGATCTGAGCAACTAGCAACATACATCCAGATAAGTAAAGGGAGGGCAAAAAAAAATTAAAATAGGTAATAAGAACCAAAATTGTGTATTTATCTTGACATTTAACAAATGACATACAATGAAATCAATGTTGTGTTAAATCTGACCGCAGGAGCTGGGACAGAAGGGAAAGAAAGAATCGGTGAACATCAAATACTGGAAATCCTAAAAGAAACAGATTTATTATACTTAATGAATATATAAACTGTACCAGGCCAATAAAGACAGCACTTGCCAGATGTTTTGCACTGCAGAGTAAGTCTTATAAGAATAAGTGACTTTTTAAGAACCAGTATATCTGTGTTGAGCTCTGATTACATTTTAAACGTATTTTTATTTATTTTTTTCGGGTTACATTTAAGTAAGTTTAAGGTATTTCAAAGGTGCTAAAATACGTATCGTATCGCTCCTTTAAGAGAGAATGCACCCACTTTGTCTTGGCCATACACTACTCATAAGACAGAGTTACAGAGGGAAGCATTAGCGTAAACCATGTGGAAGCACCTTGAAGTGTCGTAGTAACCTCTAAATTAATGAGATTTCCTGCCTATTAGTCTTCACTGTCCAAGGATAGTCAAATGTAAAACAACTGCTTTCTGTTACTTTATCCTTTTCATAAAAAAATAGTAGTTTAAGGGGTCTAGTAGAAAATATTAGAGAAAGAATACTGAGATTTGGACCTTGAGTCTGCCACTTACACACTGAGATTCTGGGGGGGGTGTCATTTCACTTGTAAGTATCAATTTCTTTGTAAGTGTCACTGAGATAATACCTTGTGATGGATAATGATAAGATAAATTGACCTCCTGAAAATCAAATTTAGAAAGAATTCTACATGTGATTAAAAAAAAGACTGATGTTTTAGGAGTTAGTATCTTAAGCAAGGATCTTTAAAAAAGTGGCTGAGAAGTTTTACAAAATTACCTCGATTGGCTTTAGTGTGGATAGCGGAGAACTTAGAAACCTTACACCTAATTAACTTTACTATGCTGTCTTAGTTGAACTTTTATCAACACAATCAAAATGTCACCTAGAAAAAGAACTTCGACATCAAGCAACTTTCTGGATCTCCAGGAAAATCCAAGAAAAATGATGCTCTGATCAATACTTAATTTTCTGGTCTACATGGCAACCTCACTTGATAATGGACACAATACATCAGGCTACGTCACCTGGATGATACCAGCCAATACGATCAACGAGGCCCTCTCCTGACTCCATGCCAACTAGAAACCATGTGACTACAAGTCTGCTCTTCCACACAGATTCCTTCTCTCTGGTGAGACTTCACTAACCCTGAGCCTCTAGCTGCTCTCAGAGTTACACTTCCTGTGTAAATTAACAAACTGGCTAACACTTCAGTTTCCTCTCTGTTCACATATCTGAAGCCAAACAGAGATGCTGGAGATCAAGGTATGGCAGGATTCTTAAATAGTAATTCTATCTCATCGTGCTCTCTTCAGTACCACTCTACCCATTTCACAGGTAGAAGTAAATCAAGTGAGGCTATCAATTCAAAGTTATTATTTGTCAAGTAGAAGATGGTAAGTTTATAGTATGTAACCATAAAGAACTATTTTAAAGTGTTGAACACAAAGTGGTTCAAGAGGACAGACTGAGCATGGCCATTTGTTTTTTGTCTTTCCCAGGACCTCATTAAAGTTAATAGCAATAAACCCAGGAGCCACTTTTAACAGCAAGAAAAGGGGAGGAAGGCTGTCCAATGATAAGAGATTTCAGCAATATTCTGGAAGATGGAGAGCGCACATTTAAAAGGTCTCCATAAGACAACTAGTTTATGTCTCACTTATTTTAAAATGTAATTTAAGGATCAACAGACTCCAGTCACAGGGCCCCCAGTGATGAGACTTCCTAGTTCCTGATACTTAAAGACAAATCAACATAAATAAGAATGGATCCTCAGTTATGTACAGAAAACTGTCAGTATGAGGGGGAAGAACAGGATAAACAGGACTGTTGTGAGATAAAGAGAACTGTAATTTTACTTAAAGGAAACCCTTAAGAAAAATGCCTACTGTCTTCATATAGTGAAGACAATATTACATCCATAAAACAAAGATGCTTGAAAGAGAAAAATCAGAATAAAGTACTTGAGGAAAGTATGAATTTGTTATATGAAATAAAAAATTGGGGGTATAGTTTGAATACATACCCAAGAATCTAGAGCAAAATGGTAGGCCGAAAATATGAAATATGAGAGGAAACAGATGATCAATTGAAGATACCCAGCAAACGAATGAACAAGAGCTCCCCAAAGGGGAAACAGAGAGAAGAGAAACCATCAAGTTAACATCCAACAAAGAAACAGACCGGCACGTGACTTCTCACCAGTTAAAAATGAAAGACAGATGGGGCAATGCCTTTAAAGTTCTAAAAGAAATGATTTCTTCCATAGAATTCTAAGCACGGCCAGATTCCCCATCAATTCTCTCGCTTGTGAGGACAAAATACTTATCGGACATACAAGGAATTTTCAGATACGTTATTTCACACAAAGCATCTTTCTTTCTTTTCTTTTCTTTCTTTTCTTTCTCTCTTTCTTTCCTTCCTTCCTTTCCTTCTTTCTCTTCTCTTCTCTCCTTCCTTTCTTTCTTCCTTTCTTTTCTTCCTTTCTTTCTTTCTTTCCTTTCTTTCTTTCTTTCTCTTTCTTTTTTTCTTTCTTTCCTTCCTCCTTTCCTTCTTTCTTTCCTTTCTTTCTCTCTCTCTCTTTCTCTGTCTCTCTCTTCCTTCCTTCCTTACTCTCCTTTAACGCAAGGAAAACAAAGAGCTTGGGGAAGAAAATCAAGCAGAGATGGTACTGAGTGCACAGATGTCTAATGAACAGAAATGGTAACACTGGAGCTGGACAGCAGCATTAGAAAGCAACCGACCTCAGTCAGAAGAGGAAATCACCAGGTACTCGGAAGGAAGGAAGCCCAGTGGGCATCATCCAACAGATACAGGGAGTGAGAAGCTGTAAGACACTAGGTCAATAGTAATCCTAGGTCTCTTTAACAACATTTTTCAAAAAGGGATTAAAAAGGAACAAGTGAAAAAAACTGATTTAATTCTACATTCTTCAAATGTTGGCTGAACAAGACAGAAATACTATAGGTATATGTATATTTTCTTATCCTCAAGGAGCTTACATTCCTCTAAGAGTAGGACAGAGGTAAGATACATAAATGACTATAAATTTAGACAGAGTAAGGTCTTGTCATAAGAAGTATAAACACTATGGGAATTCAAAGTGGGAAAAAAAAAAGAAACTGGACACATATTTGAGGGTTCAAAAAAGAAGGTCAGGTTAGAATACACCTTGTAAGATGGTCAGGATTCTGACTGATGAAGGTGGGGGAGTTGGGCAGAAACTGGCTAAGACATTTCAGGAACCAACAGTTGAAAAGCAAAGATGGAAAAGATGCCCATGCTCCGAAAATGGATGAAAAAAGGCTGGAAACTTGTAGGATGGGCTAAACAGTGGTAACCCTTCCACCCTAGACTGAATTTATCAGGTGGTACAAGGGACACTTAAGGCTCCTCTTGTAGGAATGGTGTTATCAGTACTTTAGAACAGTGGTTTTCACGTGTGCTTCCAGACCAAAACCATCAGAAAATTCGAGTCCCTCCTCAGATCCACTGCATCAAAAAGTGTGCAATCTACATTTAATGAGCCCTCCAGGTGATACCGATGTACGTGAGACTTTGATAACCACTGTTTCAGAACAATTAAGCTAAGGGCGCTGTGTAGTGTGGACCTGAGTGGAGCACTGCTTAAAAGGTACAGCGACCCAAGGGAGATGTGATTTAGGTGAGATGTGGGGGTCACTATGGCAACACGCACTGCATCCGTTATCAACCGATTAGGTGCAGAGAGAGAATGAATGAAGAATGTTAGTAATAAAACAGTGAGGTCAGTAAGTACAGTCCAAGTCCTTATCTAACAGTTTCCACTTCCCCCAGAATTACTCATTTTAAACACTTTTTATAAGCACATTACCAAAGTAGGAAGGCATTATTTTCATCTGACTGACAAGACTCCTTTGGAGATACCCAGAGATAGCTAACATGCCAACATCTTTGTTTTGCTTCCTTCCTTGACCATGAGTGAATGCCTTCCCCCTACACACCACATCACAACCTCACACACGCGTTCAGCCATCAGGGAAACCTACTGAACAAATGTGCAGGCACCAACAGGAGATGAGAAGTTACTAGGTTTCCTATTAGTTCTCAACTGATGACGGGATACCAAGAACAAAACAAACAGGCCCAAAGGGGGAAAAAATAGGGTAACCTTAATGGCTGTAGGTAGACTATTTTTTCCCCCAGAAAATGTCTTATTGGGGAGTAGGTTTGTCATACTGCTGGTACCCTCATTAATGAATTAAATTAATTTTTAAGCAAATTCCTCTTAAGTTTTATGATAACAAGATTTTAAACTTTGTAATTATTTTTTGCTGTTTTTTTTTTAATTTGTATTTTTTTTAATTCTTTTTTTAAACAGAGGGAGAGGCACTGGGGACTGAACCCAGGACCATGTGCATGCTAAGCAGGTGCTCTAGCACTGAGCTCTACCCTCCCCACTGCAGAGAGACTGTAAAGCCAATTATTGTAGGTATTATCAAAAGTAGGACACAAAATATTAAGCAAGATTTTCTAAGTGAGACTCTGAAAAGCATAGGCATATCCCCTTTCTCTCTCATCCCCTCCGCCAGACTCCTCGGCAAATCTTGACTCCACCTTCAAAATATATGCAAACACTGACCACTTCTGGCCACTTCCACCACCACCAAACGCTCTCCCTTGGAGTACCGCCAAGTCTCCTGTCAACCCGCTTCTGCCCTCGGTTTATTATGGTCTATCTCAGGGGCTGGCAAACGATAACGCAAAAGGGAAATTGAGCGCATCACTTGTTTTTGTAAGTTGGACTGGAAGACGGCCACAGCCGTCCCTAACGTGCTGTGTGTGGCAGCTTCCGTGCTGCAGGGGCGGAGCTGAGCAGTGTGAGACACCTACTGTGTGTCTCACAAGGCCCACCACATTTCCTGTCAGGTCCTTTACAGGGAAAGTCTGCCGTGCCCTGGTCCACGTGCAACATGGCAGTCAGAGCGATCTCCTGAGAACACAGGTCACATCAAGTCATTCTGCTCACAATCATCTATGTATTCTCCATCGGGAAGTAAAAGCTGAAGTCCTTGCACTCGATGCCCCGCATTCCTCTGCCTCTTCCGGTGGCCCCCACTCCGCGCTGGCTGTTGCTTTATCTGCAGTGCTTTCCCCCAGATAACCTGCCTTCGCTCCTCACATCCTTGAGGTTGCTTCGCTCAAATGTCAGCTTCTCAGTAAGGATTTCTTTTCTCCTCTACTTAAAATTTCAAACCCTCCCTCCTCCTGGGCACCACTCACCCTCCTCTGGGACCATACTTCCCACCTAACATAGTTATCTGTATCCTTCTACTATGTAAGTTCCATAGGGACAAGAATATTTGACAGTCTTGTTCACTGTTGTATCATCAGTGCCTAGAATAGCTCCTGGCACGTAGATCTCAGTAAACATTTGTTAAATGAAAAAGCACACAAAGAAGAGATACGTAAAATTAAATGATCACAGGGAATCCTGGAAATGAACTGATTTATAAATTTATCTTGGAATTTCAAGACACACAAGACTGTGATTCTCAGTATTACCAAAAAAAAAAAAAAAGATATATCAATGTCTTCCAAAGGCGTTTAAATTGCAAAGGCCATTACTAATACTGTATTCCTCAAATAAACAGGATAACTTTCTAAATACAGCTGGAAAATTATCACGATTCTAATAGACTTGACTTATCCTCATCTTATGGACTAAATCCAACTGTCCTTAACTTTCCCAACCCCATTATAAAACAAACTTGCTGAGTATAAAACAGAAAGACCATATAGTATTTTTTAAGGCTACTTCCCCACATGCTTGAGTCTGAGGGAAAGGATGGCGTGTATTCTCCTGAATTCATCTTCTTGTTACAGAATTCCAGAAAGCTAAAATTAGCTTCCCTCAGTATGGGGTAGGTCTGCAACTGAAAGTCTGTATTCAAGCCTGTCTGAACTCCACCGAGAAAGAGTTGAGCACCATTTTCATTTCAGGTCGCACTAATGGACTTGGGCACACGGCACCACAGGAGACGTCAGCAAATACTTACCACAAAGCATCAGTGTCCCTTATCAACCTGAGCCCGTAAGACTTGGGTTTCTAATGAAATCCCTTGGCCAACTTCATTTTCAGCCTGTTAAAACTAGCTTTCCTTGGAATGAACTGTTTCTAACTGTGTAAATCAAACTATCAAGTGTCAACTCATTTCAAAAAAGTAGTTTTTAAACAGAAGTTAAGCCTTTCCCGTAAAACACATTTTTCAATTTTTCTTCTGTCTTTATCCTTATTATTATTATTTTTTTTCCTTACAGGTCAAAGTACGAGTGGCGAGAGTAAGAAAAACATCACCTAGACCCAGTGTTAGTGACAAGGCGAGGTCTCGAGCAGCACTGCTTAGTTAACTTGGCTTCTAAATACAATTTCCTGGAACCTCAGAGGCTCCAGCAGAAAGAAACATTTCATATTCTGGGAAAAGAGAGATGGTACCAAGAACTCAAGAATTACACTTTTTCTTTTCAAGCTTCAGGAACTCCCCTCCCCACTCCCACTTTTCAACAAACTGGAAGAAGAAAAGTCTTTCTCTATAATCAGTAACCACTTCCTTGTACTCCCATCCTTAAAAAGGCTTAACACTGTTTTGCTTTAACGACAGAATAAAAGCTATTTACTAACAACAGCAATAAAATAGTAAATATTTACTTTTTGGTCTCTGTTCCACGTTTCATTTCCCCGAGGTACAGCCTGACTTTTACGCTTTGTTTATGCACAAAAGCATAAAAAACGAGGTAATGTATACACTCGTCCACCGATCATCATGTGGGGTGTGTCCTTCTATGTCAGAACATACAAAGCTGTATCATTACATTGTACGCAATGTTAATTCAAGTATCCCCACTGATGGGAAAATGCCCCATTGTTTCTTTCTGTTTGTTGTTTCTTCTCTAACCTTGGTTGGGCTTGGAAAGTGATTAGCATTGGAAGAACCAGAAAATGTGAATATGGTTTCAAGACTTCCATCTGAGTAGATAGTTCAGGGCACACAAAAGGCACAGGACAACTCCTCCCACCCCAGGACATGAGGGTGGTGGGGGAAAGACAAGTGAAAGAGGGCGAAGAGGAGTTCAGTCTTGGAATTGAGGTTGGAGGAGCCGGGGCAGGACAGGCATTTCCAGAGCTGAGCCAGATGGCAATTAGAAAATACGAACCGAAATCTAAGATTTTGAGTTTCTTCATTAAATGATTACCGCCCCCCCTTAAATTATTCAGCATAACTAGGCTTATTTATTATCAACTGCCCAAAACACCACTTAGAAAACCTCATGGATCTAGTAAGGCTAAGTCTATCAGACTAACAGTAGGGGAGAACAGGAAGGGAAAAGACAAAGGAATTTCAAGGTTTAAGGGGCCAAACTGGGCTGGACCACTTTCGTCAAGGCCTCACAAGGTGGGGAACTGGTCATGAAAGAGTAGGAAGCTAACACATTGGCTTCCCTGATGCTAAAGGTCTGCTGATCCGTTCTGATTTAAAATGCTTGCAACCTGTTTTTCTCTTTTCTCTGACAAACCCCCACCTCTGCTTCACGTGCTCACTGCTTTTGTGCTTAAGAGCCCCCAACCTTTCCACTGCACTCTCCATTCCCTACACATTCTCTACCCAGAACAGCGTATCCTTTACCCAGAAGCTGTGTTCCAGGAAGGTGGTCACGGGCTGACAGCCACAGAAGAATGTACAGACCCTCCAGAGTTTTTCCATGATGCCAGGTGGATTCAGCAAGATTAAGGCTACGGCACAGTGGAAAATGCCCTGATTGTTGTCGGCTTTCTGTTCTGTCCAGTTTTTCTATAAAACCTCAGGACCCCAACCCCATGACGGATCCACAGTCTCTAAAGCGTGAGCCTGCTGTGACTCCCCTTTGCCTGGCAAAGCAGTAAAGCTGGCCTTTTCTAACTTTCCCACAAAACTGCCCCTGCACCTCAGTTCGGCTATCAAGGTGTAGAAGTGGTTTTTTGGCAACCGTTAGAATTGGGCTAAGTTTATGATACAAGTTTTGGATTGGTGGACGTGAAGTCTCCAAGCACGTCTCACTGAGCAATTAATCTTGGTAAGTAAGCTATTTTAGTTGTTCCACAGTCAGGAGTAAGCATTTCCCAGAGCAAGTAAACTATTTTTGATTGTTCTTGGGGTCATTTAACACAGGAACAGGGAGATGTGTCTGTGCCCAGAACTGCTGAACATTAGCAACATTATGTTGCTGTCAGTTCCCCGGATTTTATGGGATTAAAAAGATTTTAAAGACTTTCTGAGCAGCATTTGGAATGGTTTAGACTTAGTCTATTACAGACATTAAAATACAGTGCCCTGGAATGGATAATATGCTAGAGTCAGAGTAAATATGGAAAATATCCAGAAAGAAGAAAGCTAGTTTTCTGACACATAAGAAATGACATTGATTAGAAAATCCTCTTGTTTCAGCCGGTAGCTGTCAAAGCAAATGCTTCACATGAGAAAGGGTAAAAACTGTTCTGTCTTTAAAAATCGGTAAGAAATTTAGAAGAATATCTTATATTGTTTAAGAAAGTTGGATTATATCACCAAACGCCATCTTTGATTTAAATTAGTGGGTTATTTGAAAATATGGGGAAAATCTTCAATAAGTTTTAAAGTATTACGTGCCTTTAGACGAGAGATTTAATTTCTGAAGAGTTTTTAATATGTTTGTGGATTTAAGCTGTCCTTTTGTATAGAGCCTCAAAAAGGACAGATTCTCTAAACCTATGAAAAAAACGATTCTTTTCCCAAGACTGAACATGCCTATAATTAAATCAAGGTTTATCTGATGCCAGAAATTTATACCAGAAGTGATAGGAAAATGTGAGAGATGAATTATTTCATAGAAGATTTAAAACTGAAAGTAAACACCAAAGATCAACTCACTTCCACAATAAATTATACCTTTTAAATCTAAACTGCCTCGGGGTTTACCAGATAGCACTGGCTGTATTCACTTGCTCTTACGTTCAAGGTATGTTCTGTCATTTCGTGGGGGCAAAATGCATCACATTGAACAACTGAGCATATAAACTTAAATTTAACGGAATTTAAGAAAAACACCAAATAGAAGTGTAAATTATAAAAGGACATAAATAATGTGTAATGATATAAATAATCTAATGTATAATATCCCTAAAACGGTAACTAGACATGGTTATCTTCAGTAATTCCGTATGGTGGCCTGTACTTGGTACTGACGTTTTTACACACACGCACACACACACACACACGTCTGAACTGCAGGTTATCCAGCATCTCAGCAGTTTTTAATAAGCAGATGTTCTCCTACATAGAGCACAGCTATTAAATTCAGGAATTTTAATGCTGATACTGTATTTTAAAGATCTACCCCACAGCCCCTCCTTCAGCGTGTCTTACCCAGTGTATTTTTTTTTACAGTACTTTTGTCCTCGGGCACAGGCGCCAACCCAGGGTCACGTGTCACCCTCGGTCACCATGTTCTCTCTCGTTCCTCAGCCTCTCTGTCCTGTCTGACACTGACCGGTCGGAAGCACACGGGCCAGCTCCTTTACACCACGTCTGTCCGCTGCCAGTCTGGGTTTGCCTCGTGTTTGCTTGGGATTTGGCCCATGTGTTCCATTCCTCTCCATATGCTGCCCCTCGGTGACGTTAACTCTGTCCACCTGGAGCAGCTACTGCCCACCTTCTCTGCTGTGTAGCCACAGCCGCTTACTTTCCTCTGCTAACTAACCGACAGTCAGCGGAGATGCCTCGTTGTGCTTTTAATCTGTAGTTACCTGAGTGTACTTTCAACTACCGTACGTTCCTTTTTACACACTGTATTTGGATGATTTACAAATCTGCCAGGGTTTCGTTCACTCACTGTTTAAGGGTCTGTTGTTCCTGCCGGGATTCTGATCTGGGCTTAGGCCTTTTATCATAGCTGTTCTATAATCTGTGGTGGCCATTCCAACACCGGGTGTGTGCAAGTCTCTTCCTGCCGTCTGCTATTTCCAGCTCTCTTACACGGCGCTTTGTTTCCTTGTGTGCTTGAATATTTGACTCTGACGTCTTTATTCGTGCTCCTTTGTGGGAATTCTGCGGAGCGTAGAATTAAGATACATCCCTCTAGTGAGGCTAGTGAGGATTTATATTTACTCGCACCACATGCCGAGGCACCGCTGGTCTGAAATTACAATGAAACAGGTTCACCCCGGTGATGTGTACTTGGACTGCCAATCTGCAGAGAGCCAGTCCGTGGTTACAACTGCTCTGGGATATGATTCTTCCCTTCCTGTTCTTCACACTGAGGCCAACTACGCTTTCAGTTTGCTGCAAGTAATGTCACTTTACTTCCGGCCTACCCTCACATGACGATGCAATCCTCGCGAGAGGGAAGGGCTTACCTTCCTAAGAGGCTGCATCTCTTTGTGACGCCACCACTCAGGCGGGCTCTAGACCTGCCTTGTCCAGTAACACGTGGCTATTAAGGACTTGACATGTGACTACTGACGCCAAGGAGCCGAATTTCTACTTTCATTTAATTAAAAACTGAAGCAGTGTGAAATATTTTTTCATGATGTATAACTGTAGTGCTTTGGTAGAACTCTATTTTACTTTAACCAATAAATGGTTTCATTCGGATGATGGAAATTTAGTATCTGAATTAAGATGCTCTTTAAGTATAAAACACACATCAGGCATTGAAGACGTAGCATGAAAAAGGATAAAATGCAGGACGCAGAAAAGGCTCGTGGACACCCCCTTGTTTACCCAGGACGAGGCCAGACACAGCCCTCTAAATCCTCACTCACTGCTTCACGAAAGATCCGCTGAGCTATCTGTCCACACTGATTAACAGAACTAACGGCTTGCTGATTTGACTTGACTAAACTTCAGTTAAATTCCCCTCCTTTGCCAGGCCTCTGAAGTCTGACTTGTGCCCTCGGCCTGAGCCAGCATACAGCCCTTCCTGAACAAGCCCTCGTGGCTGACCTCAGGAAAGAACATTCCATTCTCATCCCACTCTCTCACACTTGGTTCTTTCTAGCCTTGTCTACTCCCCCCCTAGGAGAGAAAAGCCCTTTCCTGCCTCATCTCTGAAACACCTGCAGATCTCATGGTCAGAGTTCTTCCTCTTGCAACAGCCTCCCTCTTCCCATTGTAATAATCTGTTTAAACATGAGTCTCTCCTTGAAAATATTTGCAAATGATGCAGCCGACAAGGGACTAATTTCCAAAATATATGAACAACTTATACAGCTTAATAGAAAAAAATCAAGCAACCCAATCAAAAAACAGGCAGAAGACCTAAAGATACATTTCTCCAAAGAAGGCATCCAGACAGCCAACAGGCACATGAAAAGATGCTCAATTTCGCCAGAGAAATGCAAAATAAACTACAATGAAGTATCACCTCACACCAGTGAGAATGGCTATCATTCAAAAGTCTACAAATAATAAATGCTGGAGAGGGTGTGGAGAAAAGGGAACTCTCCCACATTGTCAGTGAGAATGTAAATTGTAAATTGGTGCAGCCACTATGGAACACAGTGTGGAGGTCCCTTAAAAAACTAAAAGTAGACTTAGCCTATGATCCAGTAATCCCACTCCTGGGCATACATCCAGAGAAAACTGTAATTCAAAACGACACATGCACCCTAATGTTCACAGCAGCACAATTTATAACAGTCAAGACACAGAAGCAACCTAAATGTCCATCAACAGATGAATGGATAAAGAAGACGTGGCATATATATACAATGGAATACAACTCAGCTATAAAAAAAGAATGAAATAATGTATTTGTAGCAACATGGATGGACCTAGAGATTATCATATTAACTAAAGTGAGTCCAACAGAGAAAGACAAATATCCATGATGTCGCTTATATGTGGGATCTTTAAAAAAAAAAAGCTACACGTTTTTTTTTTACAAACTAGAAATAGACTGCCGGACATAGAAAACATACAGTGGTTACCAGAGGGGGGAAGTGGGGAGACAGATTAGGCCTACGGGATTAACAGACACACACTACTATATATAAAATAGATAAACAACAAGGACCTATTTACTATATAGCACAGGGAACTATATTCAATTTCTTGTAATGAGCCATATGGAAAAGAAACTGAAAATATATATGTATGCACAGAGATGCATAACTGAATCGCTTTGCTATACTCCTGAAACCAGCACTGTCAATCAACTAACTTCAATGAAAAATAAGAATTAAAAACAAAAAAAAAACCCGTAAGTCTCTCCTTCTTTTACTTGACAAATGCCAGCACTTGGAATGGCTGACCACCTTCCCTTGGTTTGCAGGGAACTGAATTACTGAATTTTCCTCCTTAGATCTCTGTTGCTGGGGCTCTCCCTCCTTCTGACCTCATAACACTGGGCAACCACAGAGCAACCCTTGCACCTCTGCTCCATCTGAGCTCACTCTCTTGATGACCCCACATCCAACCTCAGTTTACTTGCCATCTACCGCATCCCCAATCCAGCAAAAACTTCCCCAGAACTCCAGACCCAACTTGACTGCCAACTCAAGATCTCCACTCGGATGTTCAATCAGTGACTCAACCCAAAACACATAAACCTGAAGTCCATGTTCTCCTTCAAGGCATTAATTAGGCAAACAGAGCTGTGGAGTTAAGAAGACGTTCACTCACAAAAGGACTCAAGAAGGATCAGCCAGCAACAAGCTCTGGAGCACACTTCAGGGTGAACTCATGTCACAAACGAGATGTATGTACAGCTTTCAGTAACACCCACATGCCTCAGTCCACGTGCCACTCAGTATGTGGGGTTTTTAAGCTACTTAGAAAGCATGGTAAAAATCCCAAACAAAAGCCACATTCAGATAAGGAATTTTCTGCACAGCTAAATCTTTGCACTGAATTCTCAAACACTTCAGCCCAAATTCCCCTACTGCAACTGCATTCTCAGAGGTGTGAGATTGGCTAGTTGGTAAATCTCTCTCTAAAGCATCGACAACAATGATCTCTGTACGCTACACTCTCTTGGACCCTATGATGCTGCCATCTTCCGTTCGTCTCTCACTGTCCAGGCTCTTGTGTTTCCTTCTCAAATAACCTAGGTTTAAGCTCTCTGACCTCTGATTTTCTTCTATATTGTTGGTGTTTTGATTCTCCTGTGGCTTCAAATGCCTACCTCTATTATATTAAAAAAGCAGTACCCCCATTTTGTTTTACAATTTAAAGGATAGATGATGCAAACAAAGCAGTGATGTGTAGGAAAAAAGAGCCTTGGAATCCAGACACCTGCATTATAGTCTCAAGTCTTACACTACCAACTTTAATCTCGTAGGACCTTAGATTTTGTATCTGCAAAAAAAGGAGGATTAAAACAGTTAGATGGCCTTGCTAAAGTTTTTTTTTTTGCTTTAACATTCTAGTTTATATTTTAAAAATTATTTATAACTTATGTGTCTCTTTGTGGCCTTTATTTCCATTTCAATAATTCTCACGCAGAAAATGAGGGGAAATTTTTTTCCATCTCTAACTGACGTCTCAGATACATGTTTGTAGAAGGACAGGTACTTGCGGTGCTGAGAAAACGGGTCAGCCTGTTTCTATCACTGAAAAGCACAACAGCTTGGTTTTATTTACAGAGAAGCTGTTTCGAGTCCCTCCCTGATAATGGGCTTGTTTACGCCACAACTTAGTGTTCAACTACTTTCTAAAGTAAGATATCAATGCACATTTTACTTTACAATTTTTTTCTCCAACATCATCTTTAGTTATTCAAAATCTTTCTCACTTTTGCCTTTGTACTTAGCATAAGTAACCATACCCATGTTTTAGTTCTTTAATTTAAATCTGTTCAGTTTTTTGTAATTCATGTCGTTTAGTTTAACACATCAGTTTCTATTTTAGCATCATCAGCTAACTTGAGATATCTTAACCATTTGTTCTGGTAAAATTATATCCTAATGCTGAAATCTAAAGCCATAGATAGTTCAATGATTTTTTAAGGCTGACTATATATATATATGTATATATAATGTTATTAACAAACATACTTAACCAGAAGAACCCACAAAAGTCAAGTTTAATTTATATGGGTCATCCTATTTACAGGTACTTTAATGTTCAAATAAGACAACACAAGTTTACTTCAGCGAAAGATAAAAAAAAATCACATAGGACAGCAGAAATAAGACTTCAGATTCATAGAATTTTAAGAATGATCATTTGGAAACATTATCTTGCTTCACCCCTCACTGTATTCCGCAAATATTCAATGCTCCTGCCACAATGTATTTTTTCGATAACTTGCCAAATACACTTGTCTTTCTGCCTTGTTAATGCAGATTCCTTCTCTGTTAGGAATATCTTTCAGTTTTTTTGTTTGTTCATCTAGGTTTAAGTTATGCTTTTGGGGCCCAGTTAAAATGTTATACTACAGAGGAAACCACTATCCCCTTCTGCTACCCCGTAGCGTTTGTCTGTAATTCCATTACAGCTTGCCATTTCCTTTTCTATTACAATCATTTATTTTCATGTCAAATCCATTAGGCTGTTTGCTTATCAAAGGTAGGGACTATAAGTGTGTTTCCACTGACTCTCTCTTTCCCAGAATTTGCCCCGGTACTCCATTCTGTTTGTCCACCGAGGGACAATGATCATTTGTCTTCCTATTTTGACTCAAATATTTCTGTACGATTATGTGACGATTGATAATTCTATGCTTAACTATTTTTATTCATATCAACTTATATACTGTGTATTAATGATGATTAGATTAAGTAGCAATTAAAGAACCTAAAACTAAGAATGTAAAGGTCCTTTTGCTGTAATAGCATACAAAATTTAAAATTTGATTTCTGATTTGCTCAGCTGACTTACTCTGAACTTATAAACAATGCACTACTGGTAAGAATAAATTTAGTAATATTGTTATTTTAAGGGAACTTTATAAACATGATATGATAGGTAGTCTTTATATGTCTGCTAAATCATCCTATTCTTTAAGAGATTATTTTAAACACAAAGATCCTACATTATTTTTAGATAACTCTTTTGACTCTAAAACATTATATGGGTGAAATATTACTTAAGAAAAAAGGGTCCCTCAAGTGTACTTAATATGGGTAAGAGATCAATATACGTATTTTTAGATATCATTGCTTTAATATCTTTCTAGGGAGATTATCTTTTCTCAGAAATAATTTTAAGTATAACACTATAAATTATAATTTTTGTCTCTAAAAGTCATTTTCCAAAATCCTGTTACTTGCAACAGCTACATAATGAAGGTGACATCAAGTGCCTTATGGAGTATTTGTATTACAGAGCCGTCTACTCAAGTCGAACATGCCCACCAAAATGTCACAAATAACAGTGCTGGTTTTTCTCGCTGTGTGCTGAGATTTCCCAGTCCTCACTGAAATCAACACTGTCATTTCAGCCTGTCACCACACACTCCACCCCAGCCCCACTCTGTATGTCTCATCTCATGTTCTAATTGGCTTCTTCATCTTTCTCCATCATTTAAAAAACATTTTAACATATAAAACTCAATAATTTTCATTTACTTATGTATGAAATTAGTAGGATTAATATCTTCATCATGAGCAGCAGTATCCAAAGCCATCTTAATTCTGAATCGGGGAGGAGAGATCTCTCAGATCCCACCATTATTTTTATTTAAAGTATTCTCTTATTCTGCCACCCCAAGTTCAATGATTGTAATTCTATCGTCCTCTTCCAAGTGTGCACAGGCAAATATGACATACAGAGATCAGCTAGAGAACAAAAAATCTTTGGGAAACATAAATCCGTAAACCTAAAAGGAATGTTTCTGTACTGCAAAGTAACATTTCAAAGAATAAGTCAACTAAAATGCTTTAAAAAAATATTCAACCGTTCAAAGGAGGTCGTTTTAACCACTGTAAATTAGATCAGACTGAAAAACAAAAGCACTGAATGTGACTCATAAAAAAGTTATGGGCAAGTGTATTACTTGACTAAAGCTTATTGATCTATAACACTGATCTACAAATTCACTCAGTTCAGCAATACAGGGGCATTTTAAAGCCCCTTTTACTAGTGCAACATAATTCTGAAATTTTGATTTGTTTTTATGCTAAGGTTTCAATGCAACTATAAGCATTTAAGAATCAGAACCTATGTTGGATCTTCAGGGTCAATGCCCTCTTTAAAAAAATTACAAATCAACTCAACAGTAATTTTTCACTGAGCTAAAAATGACAAACCAAAGCATTTCAACTGTCAACCCTACGTGTGATGTGTGTACATTTCAAAGTAAAAAATCTAGGCCTGAAGTCTTTACAAAAGTAGAACTAGAGAATCAAGTCATATTTATTTACAATAAGAACATTTTACTATTATGTCTTCTTCATACTTGTTTTCCCATGTCATTTCTTGATTTTGTTCTTTTTTCCCAGTTGTAGTCTCTTACTTCCTGTGTATCCCGGACTCTGTGCTTGGTCACTTTACCTAACTCTCAGCCTGTCCTTTGCTTCCCAGCCCACTTCAACCCTTCAACCCGGGATGGGAGGGCATAGCTCAGTGGCAGAGTGCATGGTTAGCATGCATGAGGTCCTGGGTTCAATCCCCAGTACCTGCATTAAATTAATAAATAAATAAACCTTACCCCCTAACCTCCCCACAAAAAAAATTTTAAAAAAATTTTTAAATTCTTTAATCCACCTTCCCCTACAAACCGAGGCATTGGTGCAGATTAATACCAGTTGTACAGATTTGTTCAACAAAGATGCAGGTAGATAATTTCATCTCTGTCCCTTGACGTATTTATCAATCACTGACTTATCTTCGGTCAGATTCTTCTTCCATTTGCCTATTGAAATTTTTGCCACTTTCTTCAGTTTTGTGCCAGTGGCCCACACAATTCTCAGCAGCTGACCTGAACTGAAACTTGACAGCAAAATGAGACGACCATATAGAAATGGCAGCCTCCTGCCCACCCTCACTGAGAGACGGTTACTGTGAGTCCACATGGCTGCCTCCTTCCTTGCCCTCTAGAGAAAGAGGCGTCCCTCACTCTACCCGTAGCATTCTCTGATGTTCTAATACCATCTCCTCCAGGAATGGGGGATACTGGCCCACCATTCACCCTGTCTGCTATGTTTCTCCTGCTCCATGAATTCTATTCCATCAGCCTTGAAGTCTCTCCTCATAAAAAAAAAAAAAAATCCCACGACCCTGCAGTCTTCTCTAGTTTCCATCCAACTGCTGTCAATCTCTGTGGAAAATTTCTGTCAAGACTAATTAATATAAACCCCGTCACTGCTTTGTAGTCCTTTTTATTCAACGTAGTGAGTTCTCACCTCCATCACTGAGTTAACATCTCTCACCCCTTTTCCTCCCTCTTCTCCACACCTTCTCTGCCCACAGATAACAACCTTCCTCTCAGCTCCACACTCCCTGCCCCTCATCTTCCGCCCTTTGAGCTCATTAACAAATATCCAACTGCCTACGACATCTCCACCTGAGTGTCCCTAAGATGTCTCAAGTCAGCTCATCATTTCTTATATTCTTTTTCTAACCTTAATAGAGACTTTTATCTCTATTAAGCTCAGGAAGTTGACACCAAAATTTACCAAATCACTGACTGGAGGGCCATGCTAGAATATTCTGTTTCCCTTCCCACTGCTTCAGATTCAAGCCATCAGAAATTCTCTCGATTCGTCCCCGAAATTTCTTTCTTCATCTTACACCTTCAAGACTATCATTTAGTTCACGCTCTCACCATCTCTGGGATTTCTGTAAACAGCTCCCAACTGATTTCTCTGCTCTGGTCTCAGTTTCTCAATGCCATGCTCCCTCTCTCTCTGTTAGGATTAAGTTACTGAAATCAAATCAGATCACAAGTTCTAGTTTCATGCTTAAAAACTCTTCAGTGGGTCTTGAGTTACTTACTTCACAAGACCTTTTGTGATTTGTTCCTAACTCTGTAATCTCACTTCCTCTGTCCATAATTTAAAAAACAAAACAATAACACGATTCTAAGTTTGTTTGCACACATACCTTTATAGTTTAAGATAATTTTATTTGTGCATTTTGTTCTGCTGCCTAGAACAGCTTTCCCTGGATGCCCAGACAAGGTGAATTCTTCTTTAACCCTGAAATGCATTCTGCTGTCCCTTTTCTGATGGAGCCTTTTTGATACCACTCCAGAGTGATCTCCAGGTAGAGTTCATACTTCCTCCTCCGGGCTACCCTGTGCTCTCCACCTAGTCCTCTTACCCTACCATATTCTATAGTTCACCTGCTAAAAAACTCCCAATTTATCTTTTTCATAATGGTACCCCTGAATGACTTATCAAGCAATATACTATATTTGATTTTACCCTGAAACAAAAGCATTTTGAAGGCAAAGGTAGAAGAAAAAAAAACTGCAAACTGTGAATGAATCAATCTGGAATCTTTAATCGGGACAGAATTCTGTATTATTCAGAGAGAAAAAAACAATCACCTTAGTGCACAGAAAACAGAAAAAAAAATGATTCTCTCAAAATACACAGAGGTTAAGAGCACGGGATCACAGAGCTTTGCAGAGCACACATGAACCACTTAGCACGATGCCTGCAACACATCTACATGTTCTTAACGGTTAACTGACACTATCATTAACATTATTAACATCGACTGAAGTAACTAGACTTGGATGCATTAAAAGTTGTTCCAGGTCACAGGTACTTTAGGTCTCAGTCCTAAAAACTGCAGATTCCACCAAAATGCTCTTGAATTTTTTTAAGAACAACAACAGAAAAAAGTCACCTAAGAAGGATTTCTTATTATACTAGTAAAGGTGGTAAGTAACAACTACCTTTTGTTCTTCAAAAGGAACTAATTTGTAACGGTCCTCTCCCCAATGGTAATCATTATGTCAGCAAGAAATTCTGCTGAAGGGACTTACCAATTTCTTCTCGCTGAAAGCTCCTTTGTCATCACATATTAAAACAAATGCATCAAATGATAACACCAAAATGCAAGGCAAATCATGTGTTACATACAGAGTTATATATTCTAAGACAGGTGACAAGGGCTGCGTTACCTTCAGGGGCCTCTGCGTCACATCTCTTTGGCACAGAAAGGGTTGAATTGCCTTTATGTTCATCGTACGTTATATTGCTCTGAAAGATGAAAATGCAGTTAAAATGGAAATGTTATAGTGATAAATATATTTTGATAAGAAGTCATCACATTATGAACTTCAGACTGTTTTCCATTAAACTGCATCTAGCTAATATTCTAAAAGGTGAACTTTACGTAAAATTGCAAGTAAAAGAAAAAGATTTATGGTAAATTTAACATTAGGGCTCTTCTACAACAGTCTTTAGGTCCTGTGTTGAACAAAGCCCAGAGAAACAGCCTACTTATCTTCCCACTGTGGGACAAGAAAAAGAGTAGCTTTCATCCACAAAAAGCATGGTCTCATTTCATTCATTTACAGAAGAATTATAAGCATGACCTAGGTGCAAGGGATACAGCATGAAGAGAATAAAAGGTTTACAAGATGAGAAAATGATTAAGGGGACCCTCTAGCATTGCGTTTCCCAAACTCGGGTCCTTCGTGCACCTCCATCGGGACCTGTGCCTTATCTCGGCTCCACTTACCTCGTGACATTTTTCAATGAACGAAGTTTTCAACCCTTAACAATATCATGGATGATATTGGTTAAGGGTCTGATGTGCTTGTTAGATTGTTTCTTGTTTCTAATTACATGTTAAAGTAAAGAAAGAAAGGAGGAAGTAGAGGAGGAGAAGACAGTGATGTGGGCAGACGAGGTTGATAATGAAAGACTCCATGAAAACAAGGCATGGACTAGCCCCTGAAACAGGGGTGTGATGTGAGCTGCTGGGAAGGAGAGCAAGAGCTGTTTCAGGAAAAGAAGACTCAACAAAGGTTGGATCAGATATGGTCAAACTATTTTAAGCTGTCAAAAAAAATCCAAACTAGCTTTCCAGTTACACGGAGGAATCACAGTAGGCTTTTGAAAGATCAACACCAAGAAATCAATGTAACAGGTAAGAGGACACCCACTGTGTTAAAAGAAAGTCTCGCTACCTACAAATCAAGTATTTATAAAGTCTCTCCTGTGGGATTCACGGCACCAATGAGCAGGCATACTCTGCTCACCGAACTTTCTGGGGAGCCGTATTATATAAACTTGCTTAAAATATTAATTTAGAGTAAACAGTATGAGTCTTAGCAAAGTGCTGAGATGAAGCGCAGTAGCTTGGCACCCGAGGACCTGCTGAAGGAATGATTATAATGAAATTCAGTGTCATTTTTAAAAAGAATTTGTATGAAGCCAACATAAGTATGCCCCCAAATGGAAAGAAAAACTAGTTTTAGCAACATGAAGAGGAATCTAGTATTTTATGCTAGCTTTCACAAATCAGAATTGGGTTTTAAATATCACTATGTTTAAAACATCAAAATAATGAAGTTTTCGGAAGTTTGCACTTACCTCTATTAGGTAATTCTGGCTTCCATACATAACATATTGGGGCGCAAGACTGTAAATCATGTAGCTGGTGTGAAGGACGATGAGTAAAAGTATCATGCAGAGAAACAGGAGTGCCTGGGGCCTGGTTCTGCCTCTTCTGATTTTATACAACTGGAAAGAAGAAAGACAGGGATAAGATTCCAGCAGCATGTCTGATGTGAAGGCACTGAGGCCCACCCATCTCTTAGGTGGAATGAACACAGTTCAACCAACCATTCCTTTTTTCCAAAGTACTAAGAATTCTTAATCTTTGCAGATAAGTAGAAGAATGACAGAGAGTTCTTTCCCTGTAAAGCTTTTAGGTTTAGATTCATGTTTATTACTTTTTCCTTTTTTAATTTTTAATTTTTTAATTGAAGTATAGTCAGTTTACAGTGTGTTAATTTCTGGTGTACAGAATAGTGATTCTGTATATACTGTATATATATATATATATTCCTTTTCATATGCTTTTTCATTATAGCCAATTCAAGGTACTGAATATAGTTCCCTGTGCTATACAGTAGGACCTTGTTGTTCACCTATTTTATACACAGTAGTTAGTATCTGTAAATCTCAAACTCCTACTTTATCCCCTCTCCACCCCTTTCCCCTCTGGTAACCGTAAGTTTGCTTTCTATGTCTGTGAGTCTGTTTCTGTTTTGTAAATAAGTTCATTTGTGTCTTTTTTTTTTAAGATTCCACTTAGAAGTGATTATCATATGATATTTTTCTCTTTCTGGCTTCACTTAGTATGGCAATCTCCAAAGAAACTCAAGACCTAGAGAATATTTTAGTATTCACAAGATCTGTTTCAGATAAACCTTCTAAACTTATGTAATAGCATCTGTTAGAAGTTCACAGAGCTAAGAGGAATTGTGAACTAGCTCTAATTCTATCTAAAGATTGAAGGGGTGAGTTTAATTCACTATTAGTGATGTATCTGTGGTTTTACGTAAAATTCCTGCACAAGGACAGCGATGTCACATGTCTTGATGCTCATCGCTATGAAATGCTCATGATATCCTCACATTACACTCTCCTGTAATAGCAGGCTTATGTTAGTTTGTGATCTTCTGACTGTAGATATTTTCAGATGCATCTCTACAGGAGGAAAACTAAAACGTGTGGTAACAAACACACAGAACCTGGTGACTTGCTTCATTTCAAAGGCAGGGCACACTTTTATTTTAGCAACTAAGATGTCACCTCCTTGTTTTATTACTAGATTGTAGTATGACGCAGAGCAATAGAACTCCACTTCCGGATGGGACACAAGCACCTAAAAATGTGTATTTCCAGCTTCCCCACACCCTGTAGCGGCTGTAGTGACAAAATATTGAACATCAGAAGGAAAGCAGCCTGCTGGGGATTTTTGCTTCCTTTCTGTTCCAGGTGTCACCCCTTCCTCCTATCTGCCTTTTCCTTATGGAACATGGACAGGATAAACGGAGCTGAAGCAGCCCTTTTATAATCATGAGGGAGAAGCCAATGAAGACTATAGACTTGATGTTTCTGAGCTACCAAAGGAAGGCTAGATTTAAAAAGTTTTCCATAGCAAGGAAGTCTTTCATTAGTTCAAGCCACCGTTTAACTGAGTTTTCTCCTACCCACAGCTGGAAGTATGAAGGTGATATAACTCATTTAAAAATTCTTAATTTACATCAAAATGAGTATAAGGAGAAAATAACCCTTTCTCCAATCATATAGTAATCTTTGCCTCCTAGTAGTAAGGGTCACTTCTGAGCTCCCGTGTATCCACTGGTGCTGCAGTGTGTTTCCACGCAGCCAAACACTAAGGAAAATAATATAACCTCTAAAGCATGGTCTCCCAACCTTGGCACTGTTTCTTAACATCTTACACAGGGTGAGTCTTTGCTGTGGGAGGCTGCCCTGTGCAATGCAGTATGTTTAGCAGAATCCCTGACCTCTACCCTCTAAATACCATAGCATCCCTCTCCCCCAGTTATAACAACTGAAAACATCTCTAGACTTTGCCAACTGTATCCTGGGAGCAAAATCGCTCCTATTTAAGAACCACTGTTCTACATAAAATGCACTTTCATGTCAACACGAAGTGAAAAAGCTACTATTTCCACCATTTTTGGCATCAAGATATTTACAAGTTCTGTATGATAAATCTAATGGAGATTTATCTCCACTAATGGAGAGTATATACAAAATGATGAAAAAAATTCAAATAACTTTGTATCAAATACTCACTCTAATCCAAAAGAACCATATGCCAATATTTCGAATCCCCGCCATTGAAGTAAAAATGAAGTACATAATAATAATTGTTATAAGAATATAATCAAGAGGAAACACCTGAAAAAAGACAAAATTAAATTTAATACACAAACAACAGAAGCTATGTAAAATTAACTGAAACTTCATTAGTCATATTTGCCAATGTTTAAAATACCAACCCTGATCAGGCTACTATGATAATATGAAAAAAAATTTCTCCAAAAAACAATGACGAAACTATTACCAAATTGCTTAGTATCATTATCCTAAGAAAAATCCTATTATAAATTAAACTAAAATTACATTTATACATAGAATAAAAGACTTCATAAAAAAGTAAAGAGTAAAAACAGGAATTCCAAGGAATTGCTTAGAAGTGTTCACCCTAAATTTGATAATGTATCCCAAATCAAATTATGTACAATGTAAGTGTTCAGTAATATATCAATATGATTTTTCAAAGCCACATATCAATGTAGAAATCATACATAATAAAAAGTCAAATCAGCAGAGGGCACGAGGTATTGCCAGGCATCAATAGGTTTGTCAACATAATAATTGGACAGAATGTGAGAGTGTTCGCTAGAGAATAAAATGACTGATTTTCTTTACTT
This sequence comes from Vicugna pacos, assembly GCF_048564905.1. Lineage (NCBI taxonomy): Eukaryota > Metazoa > Chordata > Mammalia > Artiodactyla > Camelidae > Vicugna > Vicugna pacos. The sequence continues at coordinate 3,792,150 of NC_132994.1, read as the reverse complement.
ACTGTTTGTAGCAAAGGCAAAAGCATATTCAGTGGATTACTCAGGTTAGCTCCAAAAATTATGAAACCAGAATCTATTCCAGCTGAATGAAGAGCTTTATCCAAACTAAAACAAACAACAAAAATTATGGAGTGAACCTATATATCATACCACCACATTTTCAGTTAATTTAGAAAGAATAGCATCTTAAGTTAACCAGGAAGATTCAACTAAGTCAAAAAAAAAGGATAACAAATTAAACCGCACTTTAAACATCTTACAGATATTGCTCAACTGATACAGAATAAAGAAACACTGTCTATTATTGGGCCTTTTTAGTCATTCTTTGAGTTAATGCTGTAGAACACGTCAAGTGAAATAGCTACTTAAGAGGAGCAGGCTACACTGATGGAATCCAGCATGGAAACGTGTAACATTACAGGATATGCACAAGTGCTTCAGAAAATGTCTCTACTGTACTCACTTTGACAGGAAAAGAGAAATTACAAACAGCAATGCGACTAAGATGAAAAATATTCCCCAAATTATCTAGAAGCAAAAAAAAAAATCATTAAGACTGTAGTTCTAAAGGTTGATACTAAAAGCACAACACCATTATGCTCAATTTGAATTGCTAGCATACGACAGTGATCTAAATAAAATGACCCAAGACACATTTTAATTTAGCGTATAATCCTAGGTACTTGTCATCTAAATTTTCAGTATGAGACTATTTGATTGAGAACAAATACACAAAAGAGCCAAAGCATTTAAGCCTTTACTGGCAAGCAAACAAATGAGATTCTTTGCTATGTCAAATAAAAGATGTATAGTCAGTTACACTCAAATATAAAAAGTTAATTGAAATCTACATTAAGACTAACACACATACACACACACACACAAACAAAACCAAGAAACTCATCAGCTTATATCAGCCTGCTGTTAAAGTAAAGAACGTGGAACATTTTCTCATAGAAGTAATGAGATATACAGTTGACCACTGGAAAACACAGGGGTTAGAGGCACCCACCCCGCACGCAGTCAAAAATCTGCATATAACTTATGGGCGACCCTCAGTATACAGGGTTCCTGCACATCCACAGATTCACACCACCACAGATGGTATAGGATTGTAATATTTACTACTGAAAAGTATCCACGTACAAGTGGACCCGAGCAATTCACACTGTGTTGTTCAAGGGTCAACTGCACACACATACGTATTAAATAAGTTCCACCACAGCCTAGAAAAGTCTATCTAACAGATAATGTTCTTGAAATAGAGTACTAAGCACTGAAGAAACTGTCATGTAAAACCGTTTCCGTGGAAAAATCTGGTAAGCGCTGTAACTGATGGAACACACTCCCTTGTACTTAAAGTATGAACTTTATATTAAGACTATGGAAAACAAGCAAAAAACATTATTGGAACTGGGTCTCTAAGGAATAAAATGTCTGAATAAAAAAGAGATGAAGTCTACGCTTGGTGACAGCCAAATGGAAGCGTCCTATTAACTACAGGTAAGTGTTTTGGCTTCTTCTTTGACTGGAACTGACAGGAATAGATGGAAAATATCATGAATGTTAGGGAGAGTTTTCATCTTATTGCACATGATTGTTGAAGTATATTTTAGAAGTCTGGCATGATTTAAAACAAAAAAAAGTCAACTAAGACCACATCATCCTACCCAGCATACAAAAGTGAATTTGCGGATAAATTTTAGCGCTGTGTTCAAGGGAATTCCTCAGTATGAAAGAGCACCTTTAGAGCTCACTTGGAAGCAGAAGCTTCGCAAGAGACCAAAAAGGCTACAATCATCACATGAAATAAAAACTCTGCATGTATCCATTTTACATGCTGGATTTCACATGAAAATTCATTTATTAAAATAAGTGTGATTGGTAAATAAGTCTGAAGTGGCTCCTTTCTAGTAACAGAAGTTTATCAGTAGAGGGTATCAAGGAGTGTACACAATCTTTTACTAGTAGATTTGGGCACCTCCAAAACTAGGTGAACTGGAGACAGCATCCACACCCTGAGGATCCACAAGTGAAATACATCACTTCACAGTGCCCTGTCAGAGCGTCTGTAGCATAACTGCCACATGCCAAAGGGCACTAGAGGAACAGGACATAGAAACAGTCACAGAAATCAAGATTTCCTTCCTTGGTGCCCATTTTAGGGGAAGAAAAGAAAAGGAGAGGAGAGCAGAGGGATGGGAGGGGAGGGGAGGAGAGAAGGGAAAGAAAAGAGAAGAAAAGAAAATCCTTAACTATTTTCCTGGTCTGTTGAGATGAATGACACAGAGTTAGGCTGTTTAATCACAGCTACTTAACAAAACACAGAAAAAAATATTAAAAAGATAAATGTTTTATACAAACCAAGAAAACTATATATATGTAAATATGAGAACTTAGGTTAGTACTTCCAGAGTCATGTTGGCGATGGCCACCTTGGGTTGAGCTAAGTGCTATGTATCCACGCTAGCTATAACGTCAATTCTGAAATAAAAATTAAGCCGAAAGGATGACATCAGCAAAGGCGACAGAATCAGACCCTCTGCATATCCTTTCCTCCCTGAAAGCAATGAGAAAACTGGCACCAATTGTCAGAATTAACTTTTTCAACACAAGGGGATGCAGCAATCCAGGAGCATTTATTCAAGGAAAAAAATGGCTGAATCTCACAAGAACACAGACCACTGATTTGTTCTAGTACCACTCGCTCCTCCCCAGTGCATGGGGGCCTTGAAAAGCAGCCTGTAAAAGCCACACGTCTAGCAGCCACCCGAGAAACGGAAAGGGGCTAGAGCTCTTCTAAAGTCTCACTCTCATAAGGCTGCCACTACTTGGCCTGCCTGGTAATTCCATGGAAGGTCCCATTTGCAAGACTATCTGTGTTTGGCCTGAATTCAAGCCCACACAGTACAAAAATTCCTTTTTTCCAGAAGTGTCTGTCAAAAATTATAGGCAACCAGCGAACTTCATGGCCAAAAAAGTGGGTCAGTATCAAGAATAAAATAAAGTAACCAAAAACATTAACCTGGAAACCTAGGGAATGAGATGTCCACAGGGGCTCTGGAAAGTTTTCACATGTTCCTGGGAGTGAAGAAGGCCCTGTGCATGCTCACGGCTCTGTACATACTCAGGAAAGATATGAGAAGGCCTAGACTCTCACATCTGGTTGACCCTGAAGCTGTCTGCACAAGCGGGAAGTGAAGGCTAAGGCAGTGCTGTAAAGTGCCAGCCTGAGTGCTGAAGGAGTGTCTCACACACACAAACACACACACAGCCCCTCAGCAAAGATGGGAGACTTACTGGTTCCAGGTGTCTGAGAACATCTTTGTCCAATCATTAACCACATTAACGAAGCACAGACATCGGTGACTGTACACGACAAATAATACAGACTTTACAGAATTAATTCACAAAAGTCACTAGACAAACAGCAACAAAGACTAATAATAACAAAGCCATGGGAGAGGGGAGAATCTGAGCTCCAGCGTTACCACATTATATTATTTAAAATTTACCAGGTTTTAACAAAAACAACAAAAAATTTAAAAGACATGCAATGAAACAAGAAAGGATGGCTAATACAGAGAAGAAAAAACTAACAGGCACTTTGAGGAAGTCCTTGATGATGCTTCACCTACTAGACAAAAACTTTAAAGCCACTATTTTAAGTATGTTCAAGGAACTAAAGAAAACCATGCCTTAAGAAGAAAGAAAAGAAGAAGTAGAGTGAACAGAGCATCAGAAACGTGTAGGACCCCATGAAGTATAACAACATAAGCATAATGGGCAGCCCCGAAAGAGAGAGACAGGGGCAGAGGGGATCCCTGAAGAAATAATGTCCAAAAACTTTCCACATTTTATGAAAACAACCTACATACCCAAGAAACCCAACAAATTCCAAGAGAAAAACTGAAAGACATCCACGCCTAGACATGCCATAAATGGGGGGTGGGGGTTGGCACAAATTAGGAGGTCTTGAAAGTAGTAAGAGGGAAGGGATTCACCACGTGAAAGCGATTCTCTGTAAGAATGACTGCTTGTTTCCTTTCAGAAACCATGCAAACCAGAAGCCAGTGGGAACACAATCCAGACAGACCTAGAATAAATGGGAAAATTCCTAGGAAGACAGAAATCAGCAAAACTGATTTAAAAACTCAGAAAGAAAATCAGAAAGAAAGAAAATCTGAAGCAATCTATACAAATCAAGGAACTGATTACCTAAAAACATTTCCCCTAACAAAACCCCAGGTCAAGGTGGCTTCACTAGTGAATATTAGCAAAGGTTTCAAGAATTAGCATTAATCCTTCAAAAACTATTCAAGTAAACAAATAAAAAAAGGAGAATAGGAAGGACCACTTTCCAACTCATTCTATGAGACTAGTATTACTCTGATACCCAAACGAGACAAACGTATCACAAAAAAGGAAAATTACAGGCCTGTGTGCCTTATAAAACTAACTGCTACAGTCCTGAACAAATAAAACACCAGGAGACCAAGCCTGGCAACATGTAAAAAGAACTGTGTACCGTGACCAAGTGCAATTAATCCCGAAATTACAAGGTGGGTTCAACAAAAGAAAATCAATCAGTATAATAACACTGTATTAAAAGATAAAAAACAAAACCCACGTGATCATCATAAAAGAAGCAGAAAAAGCATCTGACCAAATCCAACATGCTTTCATGAGAAACATACTTAACAAACAGAATACAAGGGATATTTCTCAACCTCGTGAAGGGCTTTGAAAAACGTACACAGCTAACACCATATTTCATGTTGACAAACTAAAAGATTTCCCACTAGAATCAGGAACAAGGTGAGGATATTCCAGTGAGGGCAGTTAGGCAAGACTCTTAAAAAAAGGAATCCATATTGGAAAGAAATAAAACTATATATATTTGCAGGTACCCATCTTGTAGATAGGCAGTTCTAAGAATACCACAATAAGACAATTAGAACAAATAAGTGAATTCAGCCAGATTGTGGAATACACTAACAATGAACAACCTGAAATGAAGTTATGAAAACAAGTCTATTTATAATAACATCAATAACAAAATTTTTAACAATAATTTAAATAAGGAGGTGTAAGACTTGTACACTGAAAACTACAAAACATTGCTTAAAGAAATTAAAGACTTGAATAAATAGAAAGACATCTCTTGGTCATGAAGCAGATTTAATATTTTCAAGATGACAGTATTCCCTAAATAGACCTACAGATCCAACGCAATGTCTATTAAACCCCAGCTGGCTTTGTTAAAAAAAAAATTGAGAAGATGACCCTAAAATTATATGGAAATGCAAGGGACTGAAAATAAACATAACAACTTTTAAAAAGAACAACAAAGTTGAAGGGCTCACATTTCCAATTTCAAATCTTACTACAAAGCTACAGTAATTCAGAGTATGTGGCACTGGCGTTAGGTTAGACACATAGATCAACGGAATGAAACTGAGATTCCAGAGATAAAGCTACATCTATGTATGTGTCCTAATTTTTCACAAAGATGCTAAGAAAATTCAGTGGTTTGCAAAGAACTTTCTTTTCAATAGTGCTGAGATAAGTGGATATCCACTTACAAAGGAATGAAGTTGGACCTCCTACCTCTGATCATACACAAAAGTTAACTGGAAATGGATCAAACACCTAAAAGATACACACTAAAACTACAATTCTCTTAGTAGAAAACATAGGTGTTAAGTATCTATGACTTTGGATTTGTCTATGGTTTTCTAGAAAGCACACCTAAAGCACAAATAATAAAAGAAAAATAAACTGGACTTTATCAAAAATAAAAATGTTTGTACTTCAAAGATTTCTATCTATATACAATGGAATGTTACTCAGCCATAAAAATGAAATAATGCCATCTGCAGCAACATGGATGGACCTAGAGATTATCATACGAAGTGATGTTAAGTCAGACAGAGAAAGCCAAGTATCATATGATATCACTTACATGTGGAATCTAAAAAAAAAAGATACAAATGAACTTTTCACAAAACAGAAAGAGACTCACAGACATAGAAAACAAACTTACGGTTACCAGAGGGGAAAGCGAGGGGTGGGGGGGGGATTAATACATTAGAAATTTAGGATTAACAACAACAAAAAAGGATACTATCAAGAAAGACGGCCCACAGAAAGGGAGAAAATATCTGTTTCCTGAATATAAAGAATTCTTGCAACTCAACAAAAGGCAACCTGATTTAAAAATGGCAAAGGATTTAAATAGATAATCTCTTCAAAGAAAATCTACAGATGGCTAAGCAGCAACTAAAAAGATGTTCAGCGTCTTTCACTAGGGAAATGCAAATCAAATTCACAATGAGACAGGACTTCACACACACAAGGATGACCATAATGAAGAGATGAAGGATAAAAAGTGTTGGCAAGCGGGTGGAGAAACTGAAGCCCACATACAGTCCAGTGAGAATGTAAAATGAGGAAGCTGCTTTGAAAAAGTCTGACATTTCCTCAAAAACTTAAACACAGTTACCACATGACCTAGAAATTCCACTCTTCGATATAATATGTACCCGACAGAACTGAAAACACATAACCATGCAAAACTTCTATATGAATGTTTATAGCAGCATTATCCACAATACTTAGCAAGTTGAAACAACCCAAGTGTCCATCAACTGATTATGGACAAACAAAATGTGGTATTATCCATACGATGAAATATTCCTCAGTCATAAAAAGAAATGAAGCACCATGACATGCACAACACGGATGGACCATTAAAACCATCATGCTACGTGGAAGAGGACTGGCAAAATGACACATATCCAATGATTTAATTTACATGAAATGCCCAGAATAGGCAAATCTACAGAGACAGAGAGTAGGTGGGTGGTTGCCAGGGACTGGGGGTCGGGGAGGAACTGGGGCAGGATGCTAATGGGTATGGGATTTCTTCCTGAGGTGAAGAAAATCTACCAAACACAACAGGTGCAATCTGAACATGAGTTTGTTAAAATACAAAGCATTCTGAACAGTATTTGAAGCATTCAGTCAAGAAACGATTTCACTTTACATAAATACACGGAGCATACGTTCATTTTAACGGCTCAAGAGCATAATACTTCCCAGTATGAAGGTTAATAGCTCACTAAGCTGGTTTTTTAGACCCTGGTTATTTTCACTACGTGTTCATTAGAAACAAAAGGGCAACACACAAAAATGCTTTCTAATTATTTTTTTCTTCCAGTTTTGCTGCAATTTAATTGGCATACAACACTGTGTACGTTTGAGATGTACAGCATAATGATCTAATATACATCCATCACGAAATTATCACGAGTTCAGTGAGCATCCATCATCTCATATAGATACAAAATAAAACAAGAAAAATATTTTTTCCTTGTGATGAGAACTCTGATTTTTTTCTTTCAACTTATGTATAACATGCAGCAGTGTTAATTATATTTAACATGTTGTACATTATACCCCTTAGCATTTGTTTACCTTATAACTGGAAGTTTGTGTCTTCTGACCACATTCATCACCATCTAAAGATACTACATTACTACTGACTGTATTCTCCAGATTGTAGCTGGGACTTTGATTGGAACTGCATTGAATTTATAGGTCAAGCTGGGAAAAACTGATCTCAAGGGGGAAAGTGTTGTTTTAGAGATATAAACAAACAGGACAGAAACCAATTTTTTTCTGTGTATTAATCAGATATAAATTATACAATTTTCATTAAATTGTCATAAAATGGTAGTACGTTATAATTTAGGAAGAATACCAAATAAGACATTGTTCTTTTATCAGAGTAAAAATGCTGTCAGTGCTACTAACTTTTCATGGGATACTACTGAAACCAGCGGTGGATCGACTACCTAGAAAATCTCTTCTCCACCACCTGAAAAGAAACTAAAGTACCTCTACGTCATTAACAGTATACCATTCCCCCAAATCTCTTCCCTCTCCTCTTACGTAAGTTTAAACCCTTGTATTCTTTTCATTTTAAACTGGGCGTGTTTTACCACCCTCGTCCCCCAAAGGACATCTGGCAGTGTTTATGCCATTTTGTCATGACCAGGGGAGGGGGGTTTCAACTAAGGGGTAGAGACAGGGGATGCTGCTAACATCCTGCAATCCATGGGGCAGTACACCGTCCCCAAACAGTTACTGAGCCACCAATGTCAATTGTGCTGAGACTGAGAATCAAACACTGTATGGTGTTGGAAAGCAGCATGAATAAGCCATCATTATAGCAAAAATGAAAAAAGTTCTTTTTATCATTCTCTCAAAATCATTTGTGTTGTAAGATGTTTATGAGCCCAAATAAATTTCTAGTCCTAGAATTTACTGTTGTCTGAAATGTGAAACAAAAATTCCAAGGGTTATAGGAACAAAGAAACATAGGGTTAATTTTTTTAATACCTTTTATCAGATTTCATAGGTGAATTTCCTATATCCACAAAATAACTTTTGTGTATCTAGAAATGTCACCAAAAAAGTAGAAAGTTACCGTACCTGGAGACTGAAACAAAAGTTGTAAAATAAAAGGTAATTTCTATTGTATTTTATTATTTAATATTACCCTAAATAAAATAAATTGTCTTAAATAACAAAAATTTCTTATAATAAAATATAAATATTACCTTAAATAAAATACTACCTTAAATTAAAAAATACTACCCTAAATAAAATTATTTTTTGCCAAGAGGAATTGTTGATGTGAATAACGTTAAAGAAAGAAAGAAAGAAAGAAAGAAAGAAAGAAAGAAAGAAAGAAAGAAAGAAAGAAAGGGAAAAAGAAGACTACTTTTCATGAAGGCTGAAGGCTGTGAGGAGGGGAAACCTTTTTCTAGTTGTCTTAATCTGCCATAAAAATGAGGATATATAACAGAAGTATGCTGTCTTTTAAAACTGTGTAGAAACTTGTTACTTAAAATGGGGTCATGGACCAGAAGTATCAGTATCACCTGGGGATTTGTTAGAAATACAGACACTTGGTACCTACCTCAGGTGAAAATAATCAGAATTCATAGTTTAACATGATTCCCAAGTAATTTGTACATTAAAATTTAAGAAACTGTGCCTTAGAAAAGTCATTTAGAACATCAGATGACTACAATAAAAAGACACCAAGCCAATCCAGGTAAACTCTTAAGTTTAAAAAGAATTTTGGAACAGAGACCTCGATTTAAATTTTAACCCAAACTGAACTTTCTTCTCTCAAAGGACCATCTGACATTCCATGCCTGGTACATAGCAAGTGTCCTTGGGTCCTAACTCTATCAAATCTAGCAAATCAAGCAGTCTTCAAGGTCATCCTCATAGGTAACAGGGTAAGAACACATGATTTTTACTCATCAAATTTCGATAGAAAATTATAACATAAGTTACAGTTCTGTGCACTGAATACTTCTTTATACACTCAAAGTATCCTACATAATGTTTTTTTTTTAATGGAAGATCAATAATACTCAGTTTTGGCTACAAATTATAATGTACCAAGTTGTAAAGATTTTCACAGTGATTTGTCAGTGTAGTATCACTGAGCTCCTGGTCATGGTTCTAATTTTCCCTATTTTATATCAGAAGCAACTTCTTGAGTTCAATATTATTCTAATGGAAAAACTTTCATAAAACTCAACATTAAGAGAGTAAGGATAAGGCCAAAATGTGGGGGTTGGAGATGGGTTGGGGAGATCAAATAAAAACTAAGACTTAAAAAACTTTTTATTTTGACATTATTTCAGAGATAGAGAAAATTAAAAAATAGTGCAAAGAATTCAAGTATGCCTTTCACCCAGGTTCTCCAAATGTTAATATTTTACTTTGCTTTATCATTGTCTCTCGCTATTGATAGAACGGAACTGCTCTGGGGAATAAGTTGCAGAAAAATACTTTAGTACCTACTTCTAAAATCAAAGATACTCATTCACATAATCAGTTCAATTGTCGAAATTAAGAAATTAATATTGCTACAACACTATTATCTAATCTATATTATTCAAATTTCAGTTGTTCCACTCAAGTCACATATAGAAAAAACAATCTCTTTTTTCTGGTCCAAAATGCAATCCAGGATCACACATTGCTTATGTCTCTTTAGCATCCTTTAATGTGGAATAGTTCTTAAATCACCCTTACTTTCATGGCCTTTACATTTTGAAGAATCTAGGGCAGTTATTTATGTTGTCCTTCGATTATGGTTTACAATTGCCTCACATTTATATTCAGATCATGTATTTTTGGCAGAAATGATGCAGTCTATCTATTTGCCCCATTATTGATGAGCTTGGCTTGAAATCACATGGTTAAGCGGTTTAGGTCACGTGTCTCCACCATAAAATACTGTCCTCTTCGTAATTAATGTGTGTCTCATGGAGAAGACATTAATTTGAGATTACTTTGAGATTATGCAAATATCCTGTTCTTACCAAACTTTCACCTTCTCATTTTAGTATCTATTATGTCTCTTGCCAGAAACAGCATGTGTTATTTGACAGATTTTTGTTTAATTTCAATTCTCAATTACTTGTATTGTGACAGTGATTCTTTGTTGCATTTAATGGTTTTTGACATGAATTCTACTTTGTCTAGCATTAAGATCACTACCTGCTTTCTTAATGTGTCCATTTGCCTAGTATATCTTTCAAGACATATATTTAGCCTTTCTGAATCACTGTTTTAGCCTTCTATTTCTGAAGTGGCTACCAATAAGTGCTGAATAATAAATCATTTTCATGTGAACAATAAAAGTAGTTTATCCCTTCACATTTGTGGTAAACCTTCAATTACATAACAATACCTCTGTATCCCCAGAATTTTCCATCAAGCATGTCTACTACTAATTATTCTAAGTGTTCCCAATTATTCCTATTATTCTTAACTTCCAACCAGATAATAGAAAGATAAGTAAGAATTCAGATCAACATTCAAGAATGACACACATATAACAAAATGAATAAATGATAAACGGACTATAGTGGAAGTTTTAGCCAGTGTAATGAGAAAAAAAAATCAGAAATCTTGAATTTGAAATTGTCTTTTAGCAGCTGACATAATCATGTAGTTTAAAAAATTCCTTAGGAATCTATAATAAAGCTACTAGAACTAATAATTTAGCCAGGTTCAATGATACAAGGTCAATGTACAACAGTGAACTTCTACATACAATTCAAATAATTAAGAATTGAAATTAAACAAAATAACATGTAACAGTATAAAGATACACTTATCGATAAATTCATCAAAATATTTGCAAGACCTCTACAACGAACACCACAAAACACTGCTAAAAGAAAGTTAAGATAACATAAACAAATGGAAAGATATCGCGTTCATGGATTGGAAGACTTAACACACTGATTCAAAGTAATCCCAGTAATAGTCCCAGTGGGTGTTCTGTGGGATAATGAGTTCACTCTCAATTTATACGGAAATGCAAAGGGTCTGGTATTGCCAAAATAATACCAAAAGAGGAAAACAAAACTGAAGAACTTTCACAATTCGATTTCATGACTGATTATAAAGTGCCAGTAATCAAGTTTTAGCACAAGGATGTACAGATCAATGGAGCAGAAGAGAATCCCACACATACATATGATCAGCTGACTTGACAAAAGTACCAACGAAATTCAATGAGCAAAGGCTAGTCTTACCCACACACCTACGGCCAACTCACCTTCAACAAAGGAGGCGAGGATATACAATGGAGAAAAGACAGTCTCTGACAAGTGGTGTTGGGAATGCTGGACAAGTGCATGTAACTCAATGAAATTAGAACACTCCCTCACATCATACACAAAAATAAACTCAAACCTCAAAATGGCTTAAAGACTTAAATATAAGACAAGACACCATAAACCTCCTAGAAGAGAATATAGGAAAAACACCCTCTGATAGAAATCATAGCAATGTTCTCCTGGGTAAGTCTACCCAGGCAATAGAAATAAAAGCAAATATAATTAAGTGAGACCTAATTAAACGTACAAGCTTTTGCACAGTGAGGAAACCATAAATAAAATGAAAAGACAACCTATAGAATGGAAGAAAATATTTGCAAATGATGTGACTGACAAGGGCTTAATTTTCAGAATATACAAATAGCTCATATAACTCGTTAACAAAAAAAACCACAACTCAATTCAAAAATGGGCAGAAGACAAATACTTTTCCAATGATACACATGGCCAATAGGAACATGAAAAACTGCTCAATATTGCTAATTATCAGACAAATGCAGATCAAAACTACAATGAGGTATCTCACCTCATACCAGTCAGAATGGCCATCATTAAAAAGTCCACAAATGATAAATGCTGGAGAGGGTGTGGAGAAAAAGGAGCCCCCTCTACACTGTTGGTGAGAATGAAGTTTGGTATAGCTGTTATGGAAAACAGTATGGAGATTCCTCAAAAAACTAAAAATAGATTTACTATATGATCCAGCAATTTCATTCCTGGACATATATCTGGAGAATCTTAATTCAAAGACAAATGCACCCCAGTGTTCATAACAGCACTGTTTACAAAAGCCAAGACATGGAGGCAACCTAAATGTCCATCAAGAGATGATTGGATGGAGAAGTTGCGGTATATATATAATGGAATACTACTCAGCCATAAAAAAGGAATAAAATAACCAACATGTTGCATCAACATGGATGGATGTAGATGTTATCATACCCAGTGAAGTTGGCCAGAAAGACAAAAAAAAGTCATATGATATCACTTATATGTGGAATCTTAAAAATGATACAAATGAACTTATTTATAAAACAGAAACAGACTCACAGACATAGAGAACAAACTTATGGTTACCAGCAGGGAAAGGAGTGGGAAGGGATAAATTGGGAGTTTGGGATTTGCAGATACTAACTACTATATATAAAATAGAGAAACAACAAGGTCCTACTATATACCATAGGGAACTGTATTCAATACATTGTAATGGCCTATAATGAAAAAGAATATAAAAAGGAATAATAATAGTATAAATGAATCACTATGCTGTACACCAGAAACAAACACAATATTGTAACAACAACTTCAATAACAACAACAAAAAAAAAATAGTCTTGCCAAAAAACGAAAAAAATGGAGCTGAAACAACTGGATATCAATATGGAAAATGTAATAAACTTTGACCCTTAATTCATACCATCCCACAAAATTATCCTAAAATGGACCACAAATGCAAAATGTAAGAGCTAAAACTATCATCCATAAGAAAACACAGGAGAAAATGTTTTCCACAAAAATTTAAGAAGCATCTGTTTGAATGACCGTTTTAAGAAAACAAAAACGCAAGCCATCAACTAGGAGACAAAGTACTTGATCCAGAATATATAAAAGAGTCTCGCAACTGACTCAGAAAACAAAAAACTGAGAAGAGGCAAGACGGCGGAGTAGAAGGACGCTTGTAAGTCACCCTCTCCCACAAATACACCAAGATCCACAACTACAGACTCACTCAGCCAACCAGATCACCTGCGGAACTCCAACAGAACATCAACCTCTTCAAAAGATAAAGACGCCAAAAATCTGGTAGGAGAAAAGGAAAAAAGAAAGAACAAAAGGCAAAGCAGCGCAGGACAGCGCGGGGAGGGAGCAGCAAAGGAGGACTGGCGCTCGCTCGCTGGGTCTCCCCTCTCCAACTGAGAGGCCAGCGGGACGGAGAGGGAGCCTCCGAGGCTCGGATCTGTACAGAGCAGCCCTTGTCAGACAGAACTAAGTTAAACGGGCACAGAGTGTCCCCCCGACACCCAGCCTGAGATGCGGGCCGGCAGCTGCGGGCAGGGCCAGGCTGCACAAGCCGGGCGGAGGACGGGGGCGGCTGCGCGGAGGCAGCTCCGGGGGACTGCAAGGGGCTGGGCGCCCGGGCTGTGGGTGTACAGGACAGAACCACCTGGGCCCTCCATAAAACAGCAAGGTTGATGTGCTCTCGGGGGAAGGGTGCATACCCCCATCTCTGAAAACCCGCGAAGGCTTTTCAGGGGAGGAGGGGCGGGGCCCAGGCGGAGCCGCCATATTCTCCGGCGCTGAGCACCCAGGCGGGGGCAGAGGCGAAACCTGCGTCCGCACCGAAGGGCTTAGCAGCCTCAAGGGCCAGACTGAGACAGGCCTACAGCCCGGGGCAGATAGGATCCTTCCATTCTGGTCCCCCAGAGAACTTGCTCCACAAAGACAAACAAGCAGCTGGGTCTTGGCTCGGAGCAGGGACGAGGCTTCCCCTCAGTCTTCCCCGAGCCCACCCACGGAGCGCGGCCAGGGCTGAGCGCGCAGCCGCACAGAGCAGCGGAGCTACCAACGGCGCAGGCAGGGGGAGAGCGGCCCCCCCGCCTGTCGGGCAGGAACACAACCCCTGACCGAGGTGCTGGGAGGGGGCACGACCCGCCCTCCTGCCTGGCCAGTCTGCAACATCTGACTGCGGCATCCGGAGGGGCAGTGACCCGCCCGCCTGCAGCAGAGGAGAGCTGCATCTGACCCCGTGTTAGGAGGAGGCGCGATCTGCTTGCCGACAGGTGCTGGGAGCAGCACAGAAGAGGGCGCCAACGGAGGGCCTATGAAAACAAGCTGAGCTTCCAAAACAGGACGAAGACAGAAGGACTTCACATTAAAAGCACACAGACTCTAGGAGAACACCGACAACCCCTTTTTTTTGTTTTGTTTTTTCTTTTTGTTTTTTTTTTTATATCTGTTTTTACCTGTTCTATTTTCAATTACTCTAATTTTTACTTCTTAATTCATTTCTATTTCTCCTGGGTTTTGATGTCCTGTTATTGATTAGACACAGGCTTCAAATACATCTATTCATCTACCCACCCCCCTTTTTTTTTCCTTTTTTTTAAAAGTTTTTAAAAGGACGTCTCAACCCAATTAATACTCTGCTTCAACACTCTCTTCTATTATTCATTATACACTGTTTTCAGACCCTCTTTCTCACTTCTTTTAAAAATCTTTCTCTCTCTCCCTTATTTTTTTCTTTTTTTCCTTTTTTCTTTTTTTCCCTAAGTTCTATTCCTAAATAGGCATTAGATAGATAAAATCCTTAAGATCCAAAATAGACAACTGATACTCCATAAACCACAGTGCCAGAGAGGTATGAGCAAGATGAAGCAGAGAAACCTTTCCCAATTAAAAGAACAAGAGGAATCCCCGGAAAGAAAGCTCAATGAAACAGACATCGATAGCCTACTAGATCAAGATTTCAAAAAAGGAGTGATCAAATTGCTGAAGGAATTAAAAGAGATAATGCTTAGAGAAATAAAATATGTCAAAAATGAAATTGAAGCTATAAAGAAGAGCCAAGCAAAATGGGAAAACTCATTGACAGAGATGAGGAATGATCTAACAGCTGTGCAAAGCTGATTAGTTAATGCAGAGGAACGAATTAGTGATCTAGAAGACAGGGCAACAGAAAGCACCCATTCAGAAGAACTACAAGATAAGCAAATAAAAAATAATGATAATAGCATAAGGGACCTATGGGATAATATAAAGCGTCCCAAGCTTCGCATAATAGGGGTCCCAGAAGGGGAAGAAGGATCAAAGGGGATTGAAAACGTTTTTGAAGAAATCATGACTGAAAACTTCCCAAACTTAAAGAAGGAATCAGATATACAAGTACAGGAAGCTCAGAGGGTCCCAAACAGGAAGAACCCAAATAGACCCACACCAAGACATATCATAATCAAGATGGCCAGAGTCAAGGATAAAGAAATGATTCTAAAGGTAGCAAGAGAAAAGCAAAGAGTGAACTACAAGGGAACCCCCATAAGGCTCTCAGCTGATTTCTCTACACAAACACTACAGGCCAGAAGGGAGTGGCAAGATATATTCAAAGCCCTGAATGAAAAAAAGATGCAGCCTAGGATACTTTATCCAGCAAGGCTATCCTTTAGGATAGAAGGAGAAATAAAGAGTTTCACAGACAAAAAAAAAGCTGCAGGAGTTTAGCAACACTAAACCCACGCTAAAAGAAATATTGAAAGGGCTATTCTAAATAGAAAAGCAGCAGGATGCTACAGAAATGAGAAACGTACAACTGGAAAGGTGATAACTCATGAATTACAAATAAAGAAAACACGAAATTATAAAAGAAGACATACAAATCACTGAGAGTGGGAGAGAGAGGCAGGGAAATATAGAATTTATTTTCCTTTCTTTTTTTAAATTTTTTTAACAGTAGGATGGGTTTGAGATCATGTTCTTATCAGTTTATTAAAAACGGGTATAGGTTAATAGATTTACAAAAAAGGGTAATCACAAGTCAAAAATTTACAAGGGAGTCACAAAAATTAAATAAAATCCATGATAATACAAAGGAAAATTACCAAACCACAAAAGGAAGAAGAAAGGAACAAAGAGGATATACCAATTCAACTGCAAAGATAAGTTCAAAATGGCAATAAACACACATCTATCATTAATTACTGTAAATGTTAATGGACTAAATGCTCCAGTCAAAAGACATAGAGTGGCAGAGTGGATTATAAAGCAAGAACCTTCAATATGCTGCAAACAAGAGACCCACTTTAGGGAGAAGGACACATATAGATTGAGAGTGAAAGGATGGAAAAGGACATTCCATGCAAATGGAAAAGCCAAAAAAGCAGGTGTTGCAGTACTGATTTCAGACAAAATAGACTTTAAAACAAAGGCCATAAAGAAAGATAAACAGGGACATTTTATAATGATTAAAGGAGTGACACAAGATGAAGACATTACACTCGTTAATATATATGCACCCAATATAGGAGCACCTAAGTACATACAAGAATTACTAACAGAGATAAAGGGCGATATTGATGGGAATACAATCATAGTTAGAGAGTTTAACACTGCATTAACATCACTAGACAGATCTTCCAGACAGAAAATAAACAAGGCAACAGAGAAATTAAATACTACAATAGAAAAACTAGATTTGGTGGATATTTTCAGAGCATTACACCCCCCAAAAATAGAATATACATTCTTTTCAAGTGCACATGGAACATTTTCCAGGATCGATCATGTACTTGGACACAAAAGAAACCTCAACAAATTTAAGAAGATAGAAATTATCTCAAGCATCTTTACTGACCACAATGCCATGAAACTGGAAATCAACAACAGAGAAACAAAGGAGAAAAAAAGAAAAGCATGGAGATTAAACAATGTTATTGAAAAAACAATGGATCAATGAGGAAATCAAAGCTGAAATTAAAAAATACCTTGAGACAAATGATAATGAAAGCACAACCACTCAAAACCTATGAGACACAGCAAAGGCAGTGCTAAGAGGGAAGTTTATAGCGATACAGGCCTTCCTCAAAAAAGAAGAACAATCTCAAATAAACAAGTTAACCCACCACCTGAATCAATTAGAAAAAGAACAACAAAAAGCCCCAAAAAGCAGCAGAAGGAAGGAAATAATAAAGATCAGAGAGGAATTAAATACAATAGAGATTAACAAGACCATAGAAAAAATCAACCAAACCAAAAGCTGGTTTTTTGAAAAAGTAAATAAAATCGACAAACCTCTGGCCAAACTCACAAAGAAGAAAAAAGAGAGAGCACAAATTAGCAAAATAAGAAAGGAAAATGGAGAAAGTGCAACAAACAAAATAGAAATACAGAATATCATACGAGAATATTATGAAAAACTATATGGAACCAAACTGGATAACCTAGAGGAGATGGACAAGTTTCTGGAAACAAACTGTCCACCAAAACTGAATCAAGAAGAAACTGAACACTTGAACAATCCAATCACTAGAAAGGAAATAGAAATAACAATTAAAAACCTCCCTACAAATAAAAGTCCAGGATCGATGACTTCACCGGGAAATTCTACCAAACATACAAAGAACTCATACCAGTCCTTCTCAAACTCTTCCAGATGACTGAAAAGGAGGGAATACTCCCAAACTCATTCTATGAAGCCACCATCACCCTGATACCAAAACCAGGCAAAGGCACCACAAAAAAAGAGAATTATAGGCCAATATCACTGATGAACATAGACGGCAAAATCCTCACCAAAATTTTAGCAAATAGAATCCAACAACACATAAAAAAGATTATACATCATGACCAAGTGGGGTTCATGCCAGGGACACAAGGCTGGTTCAACATACGCAAATCAATCAATGTAATACATCACATCAACAAGAGAAAGGACAAAAACCACATGATCATCTCAATCGATGCAGAAAAAGCATTTGATAAAATTCAACACCCATTTATGATAAAAACTCTTGCCAAAGTGGGTATAGAGGGAACATATCTCAACATAATAAAAGCTATATATGACAAACCTACAGCCAGCATAGTTCTCAACGGTGAAAAACTCAAAAGCTTCCCACTAAAATCTGGGACAAGACAAGGATGCCCACTATCACCACTCCTATTCAACATAGTCCTGGAAGTCCTAGCCACAGCAATCAGGCAAGAGAAAGAAATAAAAGGGATCCAAATTGGAAAAGAAGAGGTAAAAGTGTCATTATATGCTGACGACATGTTACTATATATAGAAAACCCTAAAAGGTTCACACAAAAGCTACTAGAGCTGATTGAAGAATTCAGCAAGGTAGCAGGTTACAAAATTAATGTTCAAAAATCAGTTGCATTTCTTTACACTAACGATAAATCAACAGAAAAAGAAAGTAAAGAAACAATCCCCTTTAAAATAGCACCCAAAGTAATAAAATATCTGGGAATAAATCTAACCAAGGAGGTGAAAGAATTATACACAGAAAACTATAAACCATTGATGAAGGAAATTAAAGACGACTTTAAAAAATGGAAAGATATTCCATGCTCTTGGATTGGAAGAATCAATATTGTTAAAATGGTCACACTGCCCAAGGCAATCTACAGATTTAATGCAATCCCTATCCAATTACCCAGGACATATTTCACAGAACTAGAACAAATCATAACAAAATTTATATGGAACCATCAAAGACCTAGAATTGCTAAAGCATTACTGAAGAGAAAGAAAGAGGCTGGAGGAATAACTCTCCCAGACTTCAGACAATACTATAGAGCTACAGTCATCAAGACAGCATGGTATTGGTACCAAAACAGACATATGGACCAATGGAACAGAATAGAGAGCCCAGAAATGAACCCACAAACTTTTGGTCAACTCATCTTCGACAAAGGAGGCAAGAATATACAATGGAATAAAGACAGTCTCTTCAGCAAATGGTGTTGGGAAAACTGGACAGCAGCATGTAAAACAATGAAGCTAGAACACACCCTTACACCATATACAAAAATCAACTCAAAATGGATTAAAGACTTAAACATAAGACAAGATACAATAAACCTCCTAGAGGAAAACATAGGCAAAACATTATCTGACATACATTTCAAAAATTTTCTCCTAGAAGAAATAAAAGCAAGAATAAACAAATGGGACCTAATGAAACTTACAAGCTTCTGCAGAGCAAAGGAAACCAGAAATAAAACAAGAAGAAAACCTACGGAATGGGAGAAAATTTTTGCAAGTGAAACCGACAAAGGCTTGATCTCCAAAATATATAAGCAGCTCATACGACTCAATAAGAAAAAAATAAACAACCCAATCCAAAAATGGGCAGAAGACCTAAACAAGCAATTCTCCAAGGAAGACATACAGATGATCAAAAAGCACATGAAAAAATGCTCAATATCACTAATTATCAGAGAAATGCAAATCAAAACTACAATGAGGTATCACCTCACACCAGTCAGAATGGCCGTCATTCAAAAATCCACAAATGACAAATGCTGGAGAGGCTGTGGAGAAAGGGGAACCCTCCTACACTGCTGGTGGGAATGCAGTTTGGTGCAGCCACTATGGAAAACAGTGTGGAGATTCCTCAAAAGACTAGGAATAGACTTACCATATGACCCAGGAATCCCACTCCTGGGCTTGTATCCAGAAGGAAATCTACTTCAGGATGACACCTGCACTCCAATGTTCATAGCAGCACTACTTACAATAGCCAAAACATGGAAACAGCCTAAATGTCCATCAATAGGTGACTGGATAAAGAAGAAGTGGTATATTTATACAATGGAATACTACTCAGCCATAAAAACTGACAACATAACGCCATTTGCAGCAACATGGATGCTCCTAGAGAATGTCATTCTAAGTGAAGTAAGCCAGAAAGAGAAAGAAAAATACCATATGAGATCACTCATATGTGGAATCTAAAGACTCATGGACAGAGAATACAGACTTGTGGTTACCAGGGGGGTAGAGGGTGGGAAGGGATAGACTGGGATTTCAAAATTGTAGAATAGATAAACAAGATTACACTGTATAGCACAGGGAAATATACACAAAATGTTATGATAAATCACAGAGAAAAAAATGTGACAATGAGTGTGTATATGTCCATGAATGACTGAAAAATTGTGCTGAACACTGGAATTTGACACAACATTGTAAAATGATTATAAATCAATAAAAAATGTTAAAAAAAAGAAGAAAGAAGAAGAAGCTTTAACAGAAAAAAAAAGGAAAAACATCTAAAAATCTGATAGTGGAAAAAACAGATAAATCTTCTTTTAAATAAGAGATCATAAGGGCTATAGTTACTTTATGGACTGAGAAATTGCCATTATAATTTATAAATAATAAAAAGCAGGCTGCATAATTATTAAAAAAAAAAACCTAACTTTAAATGTGGCCAAAAGATTTAAACAGGCATTTGAGAGAAGACACACAAATGGCCAAAAAGAGCACAAAAAGATGCTGAATATCATTAGTCACCAGGGAAATGCAAATCAAAACCATAATGAGATACTATTACACACCCATTAGAGTAACTAACACAGTTACAGTAGATGAGTTGTCAAGGATACGAAGGAACTGGAAGTCTCCTATTGCTGTGGGAATGCAGAATGGTACACCCACTTTGAAAAATACTTTGGCAGTTTCTCACAAAGTTAAATGTGCACTGAACATTAGACCCAGCGTCTCTCCTCCCTAGGAGTCTACCTAAGAAAAACGAATGAAATGAAAACACGTATCTACACAAAGATTTGTACACAGGTGTTCACATCAGCATTACTCATAATAGCCTCAGACTGGAAACAGCTCAAATGCCCACTAGCAGGTGAACTGATGAACAAACTGTGACAAAGTCACATACTGGAAGGCTACTCAGCAATGAAACTTAAAGGAACCACTGAAAAGAAATGCAGTAACATGGACGTAACATCTCAAAAGCACTGTGTTGAGCCAAAGAAGCCAGACAAAAGACTATATATGCCGGGGTCCCACAGAACGCATAAAACTAAACTTGATGACAGGAGGACAGCAGGGGTCGTTGGGGGTCTGAGCTCTACAGGCCAGGGGAAGGCACAAAGGAGCTTCTTGCAGAGACAGGGATCTTCTGTACCTAAGTATCTGTAATTGGCACAGTGAATCTGCACACTGAAGTTGATCTGAGGTGGTATATACATACAATGGAACACTACTCAGCCACAAAAAAGAATGAAATAATGCCATTTACAGCAACACAGATGGACCTAGAGATTATTATACTAAGTGAAGTAAGTCAGGTAAAGAAAGACAAATATCATATATCACTTATATGTGGAATCTTAAAAAAAAAGATAGAAATTTTATTTACAAACCAGAAACAGCAAGTAAACTATGGCTACCAAAGGGAAAAGGCGGGGAGGGATAAATTAGGAGTTTAGGATTAACACATATACACTACTATATATAAAACAGATTAACAACAAGAACCTACTGTATAGCACAGGAAACTATATTCAATTTCTTGTCATAAGCTATAGAGGAAAAGAACCTGAAAAAAGTGTGTGTGTGTATATATATATATATAAATTTATATATATGTGTGTGTGTATATATATATATATATATAAATTTAAAAATAATATTAAGTTGATCTGAAAATCCCGCTAGGCACAGGTACTGTGAAATGGCACAAAGCAAGCTTAAAACAAGACAGCTAAAGCTAGAGACTGGGTTATAAATATTCATAAAGAATATTCATAAACAAGGCAGAATTAATTTAAGGTTGAACAGGTTTTCTTCATACCTTTGGAGCTATGAAGACAATCACCTTGGGAAAAGGGACTGGGCTAAGTCTTTAAAAAAAAAAAATTGGTGCCTATTGGAAGGTTAAAAAATGATACACAGTAGCTCTCATTGATTATGATGTTTTTGAAGAACTCTTTCAGAAGAGGAGCTTTTTTTAGGGTGAGCAGTCAGTGCACTGTCTCATTCCCTTTTGAATTATGAGAGGGAGGCCACAGCCTGAAGAATTCGAGGCTGGCAAATGCTTTCAAAAAAAAAAAAGGGGGGGGGAATTAATGGCTTTCCATGTTAAATAATACCTTTTACAGACCTTCAGAAACACATCACCTCACAATGAAGCAAATTCTATTGAAATTTTACATTTGAATACTGAAATCTATCTAACTGGAAGAGGTCTAACATGGGTCCCAGATCTCCTATAGAAAAGTACAAACTTGCAAGACATGCTTAGCAGCACACTGCGTTACTTACCTCTATGTTAATTTAAATTTCCCCAAACCTGTTATAATAGGTACATTACACTTACGTAAATGAAGCTCAGAGAGGTGACATACTGTCCCCAAACTACCATGACAGAACTGTGATTCAAAACCAGATTATTTTAAGTCTAAAATCCATGCTGCAGTGCCTCACAAGGAGAACTCCATCTCTCTGACAGGTACTGTAGAAACTTGGAAGCATGACAGTGTAATTTTTCAAAACGCCATTTACCTTCAGGGGACGCAGAGCACCACAAAATTTTGTCCACCAGCTGTTTTCAATGAATTCTAAGTGCCTCTCTCTTTTCCTAAGTGTTCGTAACCTTTCTTCAAATTGTTTTAAGGCGCGTTTATCCCTTGCTGCCAAAGGTCGACCATCTTTGCTCTGCAAACACCAGAACAAAATAAAACAACTGTTTACCATTAAGGTGTTAATAAAGTACCCATCCAATTTAGCAGAGCAGGCAACAAAAACTTTTGGAGGTTGGATTTGGCTCCTTAGGCAAATTCACAAATTGAAAAAAAAAAAAAAGATACTTACTATGTGATGATACACATCTCTGAACCAAAGTCAGACACATCAAAATACTATGTGGATGTGCGTGCATTTAATACTGAACTTCCTCTTGATCCCTACTTTCCAAATATTGTATATGGTAAAGATACAGGAGACAGATAAATATTTTTAATAACACCTTTTTTATGAGGTACTTTAAATGTTCTTTGCTCAATTCTCCCTCACCTCCAAGTTCCTCATTCCTATCCCTTATCTTACTGTACCCGGCCCCTCCCTTTCTCTCCTTTCTGTCAAGTGACGCTGTTACAGTGTACCTGAGCTGACCCTTCTCAGCTCGACTCCAACACCAGCAGTGATGCGATACAAGCACATGGTATGCAGAGGGTTTACAACAACTGCTAAGAGCTGGCACTTTCTGATTCTCCATTTGCAAATGAGTCATGTTTTCTTTGGCCAGCCTCTCTGACGGATAGTTCCCACCTATTTTCATATGATACTTGCTGTAACCACGAGCAGTGCCTTTCTCATGGTGTCTAAGTGACTTCCACACTTGTACTCACCTCACCCATAAGTGTCTTCAACTGGGTACAATAATAAACCATAGTAAGACAACTGCTAAATATTAAAAAAAAGTGAAATGTAAATTTGTTTGCTTTTGCAAGGAATGAGAAAATATCCAGATAGCACTACATTTTTTAAATATAGCATTTTAAAATGTAAAGGTAGAGCTCAGTGGCAGAGTGCATGCCTAGCACGCACAGGGTCCTGGGTTCAATTCCCAGTACCTCCATTAAAAAAATAAATAAATCTAATTACCTACCCCCCTCAATGTAATAAAGTGAAAATGCAGACATTAGATAATTAAAATGTTAAAATCTCTACTAAGGTTCAAATAGGTTCTTGGGAGATACAGAACATACTGCTTTGCAGGCCACCCTCGCGCAGCCTCAGTCTGAAATAACAGATACGAGGAAAACAACCCCCTAACACCGTTTAATAGGGAGATTCACACAGTAACAACCGTCTCGTTACACAACAGCTCGCCATGCTCTTCCAGAAGCAGCCACGCTCTTCCACGCCTTCTCATATTGCTTCTCAGACTGTCTCTTGCATAACAATCACCGGGACAGTTGGTTGACCACAGATTTCTAGACCCTACTCCAAGAGAGCATGACTTAGTTAGATCTTGGGTGGGGCCCAGAATTTGCATTTCTACCAAATTCCCAGGAGATGCCGATGCTGCTGGTCCCGAGACCACACTTTGCATTTACGGGACTATATTTAAGTATCTTCACTCCTTTAAGTCAAGTGCACTGGTTATAATGAAAACATAATCAAATTGTATCTCCCAAAAAGGAACCTTACAGAAGAGTATTTTCTGAAGAACAGGGGACAACACTCCCTTCTAGAAGACAGATCCAGGCAATGATACGTCAAGCATGTGATGTGAGAAGGGCTCGGTACTTTATATCTTAACCATACAAATTTTTCTCAAAACTGCCATTCTAATATCAAAAGGATATCAACAAGGTAGATTTATTTCACTGCTGGCTTTCCCTATTTCAGAAGAAAAAAAATTTAGTAAACTGATTCAAGGGTCCGATGCAAACAAACTCAAGGGATCTACTTGGTGGAAGGATCAGTGGAGCGAAAGATGAATGTCAGCTCTGCTTTGCCAACTGTCTAAACCAAGAGAAGAAGAACTTTGGTCAAACACACACACACTAGGCTGGAAACCCAGCAGTCAACCGATTATTTCATTTGGAAAAAAAAGTGCAGAATGTATAAACAATACCCTTGGTTGGAAAACCAGTAGAACATGAAAGCATCCCCCAGCACTGCCCCAGTGACCACTCCCCTTTTCCGTGGTTATCACTGCTACGGCGGTCAGGTACCCTTCTGTGTATTCCCTATGTTTTCACAGGTGTCCTTGTACGTAAATACACTTATGGTTTTGTTTCACATAATAGCTAACCTTTCTTGTACCTAAAACTGATCCGTTCTTTTACATTTATTCTCCTTCAGTCTCCAGAATACAGATTTGAGGTTGGTAATAGTATTTTATTCATTTATTAGATGAGGAAAATAAGGCCCCCAGATATCACACGCAGAGTCAGTAGAGCCAGAATTTAAACTGAGAACGTCTGATTTGATTTTATAAGGTATGTTCTCTAAGCTGTATAAATCTACCTCATTCCTTTCACCACGGCACAGCACATTATACCATGATATTTTAAATTAGGCAACACCTTACTTTTGAACATTTAGATTATTTTCTTTTTTGGGAGGGTGGGGACATGAATACCCTTGGTCACCCGGGTACAGGTGCACACACAAAAGCCAGTAAGACAGGTTCTTGGGTGTGAACTGCTGGATTAAACTTCTTAATAATTATGTATAGTAATAATATAATAATTAAAGGTATGTGCTTGTGTGTATAGGCACATGTAACAATATTCAGCTTTCTTTTTAAAAAGCTATATATTTTATATTTCCACAAACAGTATCCCCATCCTCAAATTCTCATTGACATCACCTTGTGACAAAGGTAAAAATTTTAAAGGTTTTTAAAGGATACAAAAAAATACTGAGTTGTTCTAATTAGCACATATCCAATTACAAGGGCAACCATCCTGGTGTTAACACTGAATGTCCCATGTTCTGGAAAACTCCCTGGGTCCCAGGCAAACAGGGCTCACAGTCAACCTACTCATTACTACTGATCTGAAGCATCATTTCCTATTTTCATTGAAGAGTTTAATTTCTCCGTCAGTAAACTGTCTATCTAGGTCTTTTGCTCAATACTTCTATGTACTGCTTGTCCATTTCTCTTCTTAACTTAAAGATGCTCATTATGTATCACCTATATTGCAGATTATTTTCTCCCATATTATGGCTGGTTCTTTAAATTCCTTTTTGGTGCCACTTCTTTGGTACATAAATTTTAAAGCATAAAAATTAAAAACTCACCGATCTCTTAATTTGCACTTGGGTTTTGAGTCTTGTTTAGAAAGGTCTTCTACACACCGGGATGAAATTTAATTTTCACTTTCTCCTAATATTTTGTAAATGTTGTATCTGATTTAAATTCAGAATCTGCTTTATTATATGGTAGGAAGGTTATGAAAATTTCATTTTTTATCTTTCATAGACTGTACTGAATTTCTACCTGGACTTATGAAAAACTGTCATCTCTGCAATATTGAATCTTCCCAATTAGGAACTGATGAAGTTCTCCATTTATTTCAGTCTTCCATTACATATTTCAATAAATTTTATAACTCCCGCCAGGGAGATCCTGACATTTCTTATTATTTTACAGCTGGCAATTACTGCGCATGAGATCATTTTCTATCACATCCTCCAACTCGTGAGTGATTTTTGTGCGTCTGTATCCAGGCACCTTGAGGAACTCTTACTAGTTCTACTAGTTTGTCAGTTGACTCTTGCAGACTTTCTGGGCAGATGATATCTGCAAATAATAAAAGTTACCTTCCTTTTTCTCTCCGCTTGCTCCCATATTTTTACCTACATTCTTTCTTATCTGACTAGGCCCTCCAGGACTGTAATGAGAATGTTGCATTCATTATTTCTTAGTTTCTTCTCTTCTAATTTGGTAAGGCTCTTTTTCTAAAAATCGTAACCGCAAATTGACTTTTACCAAACACTTTTTGACATCTATTAAGATGTTTTTATTTCTCACTTATTCTCAGTATATTAAACTACTTTAATATATTTTCTAACATAACATCCTTGCATTCCTGGGATAAACCTGATCTGATAATTATGAAATATTTTCTTAATACAGCCTAGTTTTTGAATTGCTAATATTTTTATTTGCATTAAAATATTTGCCTGTACTTTCGTAAGAAAGACCAGTATATAAACAGTCTTCTTTTTTGTGTGCTATGACCATCTAGTTTCTGTATTGGGATTATGATAGTTCAATAGAATAATTCAGAAAACTTCCCATTATTATCTCTGTCCTATAAATGAAGTTTACCTAATACTTGGCAGAGGAAGAAAAACTGTTGTGTTTTTAGAAGTACATTTAGTTGGCAAGTGGTTACATGTAATCTTATTCAACTAGCACATAAAACTTGAACACAAGTGATGCAGGAAAATCCGACATGACACATGGACTCAGCATACCTGGGGATCAGCAAGATCTTGATCATAGGTAAGTAGAACTCTTACGTTGAGTTGTGAGAACCCTGATAAAAATTCTCCAGCTGTCAGTGCCCTACATTTCACAGAAGACATTCTTAAACAGAGACGTGGTTCTTTACTGATATGTTGAACAAAAATTCAAACGAAGTTAAAATATGGGTTGGCCAATTTCTAAGGCACAACAGCAAGCCGCTCAGAGACCAAGCACTTCATGCTCCCCAGTCACAGCAAAACACCAACTCACCTTTGATTTAATCGTCTGGATGTGCTGCTCCACTTCTTCAATGTCTTCCGTGTTTTCTAAACGCTCATAAGCAGCGCTCCTGGTGCCTTTTATCAGATTTAAAGGCAATGCGGACATGCCATAGGCCTAGGAGAGACAAGAGGAAAACATGTTTCAGTGATACGATTCTAAACACACCATATGCGATTTTCAGGTGAAAAATGTCCTTTAAGGTAATTACAAAAAGAGTAAGTGGTTGTGAAGGGACCCAGTCACTGAAAAATAGGGTATATGATTATATAGTCTCATAATTCTCTTACTTACTCCATATTTAGTTACACATGACATCTGTAATCCTAACTATTCCCAGAACAGAGAATACCCATTCCTCAAAGGACAAGTCACAAAATCAACATAAATGCAGTACTTTATCAAAGTAATAAATCACAACTTCAGGCTAATCAGGACTTAAGTAGGTAAATCAGTAAAAACAATTTATAGAATTATTGTCTATGGAAAAAAATAACTTTCTATATATAGTAAAACTATATTTATATATATATTTATAGAATTATTGTCTATGGAAAAAAATAACTTTCTATATATAGTAAAACCCTTAGTAAAATGTACATAGTTTAATGCACACGTTACTTGATTAGCATATCAGTGATCCGTATGCAGTTTATTTATAAGTTCTAAATATTTATAATCTTTTTGCTATGTATTTTAAATAGCCTATAAGAAATTTTAAAATATTAATTAGCATTAAGAATAAACATATTATTATTTTATATTTACCCATTTCTATATTAGCCAGTCCCAAATGTGAATTTTTTTAACATTTTTTTGTTAGTCATTTTAGAATGTTGTGTCAAATTCCAGTGTAGAGCACAACTTTTCAGTTATACATGAACATACATATATATTCATTGTCACATTTGTTTTCGCTATGAGCTACCACAAGATCTTGTGTATATTTCCCTGGGCTATACAGTATATAATCTTGTTTATCTATTCTGTATATGCCTGTCAGTATCTACAAATTTTGAAATCCCAAATGTGAATTTTTACCATTAAAAACCATTAAAAACACTTCACGGCAGTTGCCATGTGACCATTGTTCAAAATCATCATTGACCTTAAATTCTTAGAAGCAAAATTGTCAACTACCATCTACTGGTTGCAGGAACAGCCTCTACAGCGATGCAACACGACATATTTAAACCTTTTTCATTTTCTGAGT
This sequence comes from Vicugna pacos, assembly GCF_048564905.1. NCBI lineage: Eukaryota > Metazoa > Chordata > Mammalia > Artiodactyla > Camelidae > Vicugna > Vicugna pacos. The sequence continues at coordinate 3,763,483 of NC_132994.1, read as the reverse complement.
ACACAGCCAGACCACCTTAGCTGGTCTCCCCTGAAGTTAAGTAGGGCCATGAGACTGACTTCAAGACAATGAATGTGGGCAGAAGCAAGAAATGCTACTTCCTAGGCTGAACCTCCAACTCCAAAATATCCTAGGTGATCCTGCAGCTTTTCTCTTGTGCTCTGTGCTACCTGGTGTCAACTCGAAGATGACCCTGAATACCTTTAGTGCCAATTTTAATCACTTTAATATTCTTCACTGAGTCTTCTTTAGACATTGATTAAATATTGATTAGACCACAATTGATTAGACCACAGCAGAGCATAAATTCTGATATATCTGGGTTGTTTTTTAATTAAGGATTTTTAATTAATTTTAATTAAGAATATGAACTAAAAGAAGGTCCCAGAAATCAACTCCTCCTATCAGTTAATATCAACTCAATAGCATGTTGTATCCAGATAATTAACTAGCTGAAATTATTACCCAATATGCCAATCCCTGTATTTTTTAAAGGTGAAATACTTAAAATCTTACATTTTAAATATTGTTAAAACATTAGCTGATGTTCTGGTGACTTCCCTATGATCCAAAAACAAAAGGGAGATGCTGGGGAAAGGTTCCGTTTGTATTCGAAGAAAATATAATTTGGACAGAGTAGAGTCATTTTCTTCTAACTAAATTCTGGTCAAAATTATACTCATAATAACCTTGGTAAAATATAAAAAGGAAAAACATGATCAGGTTTAAAGTTATATTTTTAACGTTGAATTTTATATGCTCCAAACACTGAAAATGTAAAGAATAAAGCCCATGGAAGCCAGCATATCCCAGAGCTCTTTACCCTTTGCCTGTAGGATCGTCCTCTCCCTGTTTTAAATATTACTGAAAACAGTAATACAACACGTGAGACTCTGATGAATACACAGCACTACATAATGGTTATTGACTGATTCTTCACACTCACATCTCACTTTAACACAAGTCCATGTTGCTTTTTACAGTCTTGGCTATTGCCAAGGGCAAAAATATTTTGTCAAAGCCAGGTTATGCCCAAGTGTATTTCTCCATCTTTCCAACCACCTCCAACTAGGCTTATTTTATCCCAGAGCTTGCTAGTCTGTGCTGGATGGATCTGGGTCTCTAAATAAGCTAAACCTGGTACTCAATACAGTTTCCCAAGGAGTCCACTACTCCAGTCAACATTAACAACATGGCCCCTATTTAGAGTTTAATGTCAAATACAAGGTCATCTAAATTCTCCTAACTGGTCTGCTGGTCTCACTCTCTACAAATCCATCTTCTACACTGTTTCCAAAGTGATCTCCCTGTAACACTCAAGTCAGATTATGTCATTCCTCTAACATCTATGGAGATTCTCCAGGACTAACAAGGGAAGTTTTCAAAATGTTCTGGCAGGAGTCTGGGCAGGTGCCTGTAGGGCCACGACAGGAGCTGAGGCAGAGGGAGCCTTGCAGGCACCTGCAGCTATTTTAACCAGAGAAATTCTGCTGTGTTCATCTATTTTTCATATATTAGAACTTCATGAAAGATTGCTTGAAAAAGGTGTTTTGCTTTTCTTTTTTCCTTTCAATGAGAGGTAGAATTCCCAGCCTTGTGAATAGACACCGTTATCTAATCCTGGCACACAGAGCTCTTCCAGACCTGATCCCTCCCACCCTTACCTCCTGCCTCTCAGCGGTTCCCTGTTCTTCAATCACTCTAGTTCTACAGGACATCAGGTCAGGCTCTGCCCAGCATCCGTACTTTAGTACCTGTAATTCTGGCATCTAAAATGCCTACCTCCTCAGCCTCCTTCACCAGCAATTCCCAAAGCCCTTCATGTCTCAGCTTAATTACACCAGGTCTGAGAAACCTTCCCTGATTTGTAAATGTGCCTTGCTTATAACTCAATTATAGTACAGAACACTGTAACATAACTGGTCTGCACATTTGTTTTACCACCCAATCTGTTAAACTTAGTTAATCAGAATTATCAGCCAAATTAGTAAGTACAGTAGATTATCTGACACTAGGTCTCAATTTTTCTTTTTCCCAACCTTACTCTAAGAACAAACATGTGTTAAATTAATAAAGTAACTTCTCTTAAGAAAATAATAATCAACCAAAAAAATTTTAACAGCTCTTTATTCACACTAACTTGTTTCCTTACATGGAATTTATATATTTATTAGAAAAGTTTAACTGAATTCCTATAGCTTAAATAAACAGCTTAGTGTAAAAATGTTTTTAAATAAAAATATGTCCTTGGTACCACCTTGTGGTACAACATCTTTTTGTGAATTATTAACGGTCTGAAGAGAACAAGTAAAAGAAAGTAATAACTGTTTTGGTTACCCAGCTTTTAGCTTGTTTTTGGATTGCATGTTTAAGTTTCAGTGATGATCAGACAATTTAACCATAATGTAGATTATGATCAACTTGACGTAACAAATTATATAAAATATTTAATCATTACAACTTTAAGATCTTCGAACAACAGTCTTTTGAATTTAACCTTAGACGACGACTTCTTCAAAAAACAAAATGTATGAATACTGTCCTTTTCAGAAACAGAAAACTTTTATTGCTTACTACTGCCCTCTAGTGAATTACCAGAAAATCAACAAGGCTGAAGAGAGTGTATCATTTAAAATGCTTCTAGGTCGGCCATCATTGCCACCAACTTTGTTTCAACTTCCAAGAATAAACCACCATCTATATTTTAAAATCCAAATGTTTTGAAAGAATATATACAAACTATAAATATTTCTAATACCTTCTTGCCCAGACTAGAGCAGCACCTTTTCCCCGCATATCTCTCTTCCGTGTAGGATGAGTTTCCAACTTACGAGCCTTGGATTACTGAAAAAGGTCAGTGCCAGGCACTGCCTGTAAACTGAATAAACATCTTGCATATATTCGTAACATCTATTACTCAGGGACCTATACCGCTGTTGTGAATAATGAAAAAACTCGCTTAATGTGTACTCAGTGAAGATTTCCCTTCTAAGAAATGTATGTATTTTTTCTCACATTTAACATCAGTGGAATACAGATGCATCTTATAATCACTGGCTAGGCAGAAGTCATGACATCGCTGTCATTACCTGCACCCTCACAAGTTTGGTCACAGCTCGTCACATTATAGTAACCTCTTCAGTTGAGTGACATGAATTCTTGGTACAACTACTGAGCTGAACTGCCACTTACAAGGTCTTATAAGCCAGCACTACGACTTAACGTTGAAGCAGAAAGTTAACGCGTACGGAAAAAGAGAACAGAGGAGCGAACAGTGAAGTAAAAACACACTGGAACAGTGAGCAGGATTCCCTATTTTCTTGCAAAGTGACAATCAAAAGCTTTATGAGCTTAAGAAAGGAAAATGCTCAAAGCAGAAGCCATCTTGCATTCTGCTCCCTAGGTAGCAAGAGAAGATATAACAAAACAATAATAAAAACAGCTTAAATGTACACGATGGGTGTGTTAGCAGCTTTTAAGAAAAATTCCAGAGACAAGAGTGGAGTACTTGAGAAAAGCTATATCATCAATTCTCTTGACAGCACAAAAGACAATCTTGGATAATGAAACATGGACATGAATAACTAATTCAAAAAAGTGCTTCAGAAGACTCATTCCAAACGTGAAGTTTCAGGAATATCTTTCCAATCTATTTCGCTTATATTTTCCTTATTTTGTATGCAGGAGACTGATATGATTTTTTTAACTAGATAAGTCTAAAAAGCTCTAATATGAAACAAAAATTATAAATGATAAGAAAGCATGGGCAGGGGTCCTTCCCTTACAGTGGCACCTAAAAGAAAAATGTATCCTACAATTGGTGTCATTGACTCAGTGAAACATAGTATCATATGCTTTAACTTTTAAAGCAGATTTCTGTCTTCAAAGATTATTGAGAACCACTGCTCTACTTATTTCTATTTTTGAATCCTTAATTTACAACTTTAATTTTCCTTAATCCATTACTTCATATTTATATTAAATTTACATAGAATAAGCATATATGCAATGTGTATGTATATATTTATATATATAAAATTCAGAAACTCCTAGAAGACATGTTCAATTTTTTTTAACTGGTAAGTGTACATAATTAAAAGTTCAGTAGGCACTGCTTTATAGGCACTGCAGTGGTCCGTATGATACATGTTGTATGAAAATAGCATTATTCAATATTTCCCCACTTGGTGGCACCAAAAATTTTAAATGTCTACATAAATATTTGTGCCTAGAGATTTCTTTCTTTCTTTTTTAATCAAAAAGGTAGCAGATACCCTATCGATTTAAGCTGAAAACAACAGGCAAGAGAATGTGTTGTTCGGCACTCTTCTCCTAAAATCGAGGGCCCCATTTATCTGGCTATTCCTTAAGACCTGGTACAGTGGATACGATCTTGGTAAAATTTAAATAATCAACTAGTGTCTAAACTAAACAATAACATACCTAAGAAATTCACACTCAGTTGACACATACATTTCAAAAATTTCTCTAGTCTCATTACTCATAGTTACAGGTTCTATAACAGACATGACTTAACCTTTAGCAATTAATTCTTTGTAGTCAGGGTCAAAGTTCTCTTAATTATTAAACTTCCCACTTTGGGTACATTAATCAAAATTAAACCTCTTCTGCTTCCCATGAATACCTATACCCTCATCCGTGTTTCACCAAGAAAAGCCCAATTCTCCAGCTTTTCCATAACAAGCTAGGAGAAAACCTTACATTCACAAGCAAAATAACCAGTGCTGTTTGTTGACTACCCATCTGTAACAAAACCACCTACCAATAAACAGTGGATTTTCAATGTCTTTTTTAATAAAGTCTGCATAAGTTTTACTGGCCCATTTTACAGATGGGGAAGCCAGCATTCAGAAGTTAGACGTCACATAAAGACCCACACTCATGACTAGCCCTCAGCTCTGCAGATCATGCTACCCCCTTACACAGGACTTTCCCTATCCTACCTGGGTAGCAACGCTGGCGAGGCTGTGGTCTGGTAGCAAAACATTCTCCCACTGAGTTCTGAGCATATTTTGTAGTGCAAATGATGGTTATCTGTCTACCTACACACCCCAAATTAACTACCACCCACCCAACTGTGAACGTCTCTTTAACTTACTTATCTTTTCATAATCCACATTCTCACCGATCATGATGCAACTGCTGTTAAAATCTGGTTTCCTTTCAGTGCAAGAGGAGAGAGGTGGGGTCTAAAGCTTGAACTATATAAAACTGAATATTCAACATTTTGAGCTACTAGTGACTATATACGGAGTGGCCGATAGATTCCAAGACTTGGTGAATTGTTTAATTAAATCCTCACAACCTTATTAAATACTATTCCCATTTTAGAGATGAGTAAATCTAGATGGTAAAGTAGTTCAAGGGACCCATGGGCTTAAGAGGGATCTACATTTAAGCCTCTCCACCGAGGATCGTAATTTTACTGTTTATGCTACGTTAGGAAACGCGTCATATAACGCCTACGTATTTTGACCTGGTATGCTGTGACAGTGGACCCTCTGCCCTGGTCTGAGGCCCTAAGGGGCCCCTCCCTACCTATTCAGCGTCTCTTCCATGTCTTTCTGGTTCACGTCAAAAGGTCCTCTAATTGTTTTATCAACGTCCGTCAGCCTAGCCTTCTCCATGCGAGAAAAGTAAAGCTCTTCTAAAGACACCTTAACTAAGTCAGCATGAGTATTATATTTGGATTAATTGATTGCTTAAAAGATAATCTTCACAGTTTCAATCTGAATATAAAGTATTACATTAGTTTGAAATACTCATCTTTACAATAATATTGTTCCCACAGGGAAGTCCTTGCTCAAAGGGTTTTAATAATTTCACACATTTTCCCCACTCCTACTTATCACCCCCATGGCTTTTTTTAATTCAGACCCACCAAAGTAATACTGTTAAAATGTTGGTCAGATCCTATTACTTTTCCACTTAAAACTTTCTAGTGGCTTCTAATCTCCGTCAGAATAAAATTCAAACTCCTAACCAAGGTCTATAAGGTGCTCTATATAAAACATGCCCTCTGGCTACTTCTCATCCCAGCCTCGGCCATCCCCCCCTCCTTGGTAACTGAGCTCCAGCCGGGCTGGCGTTGCCTCTCTGCCACTGTCTGAATACATCGCCCAGGTGCCGACCCCAGGACTCCTGCACTTACCCTCTCCCCGATGGCTGCCTGGCCCTTCACTCCAGTCAGGTCTCTTCTCAAAGGTTAGAGAAGCTACTGCTGACCTGACATTGGGATCAGCCTCCACCACTGTCTGTCCCCTTCTGCAGCTGCCCCGTGTCCGCATATTCATGGCATCCAGTACGCGACGGGGTTGGGGGGGCAATTCTCCACAGGTCCCTTATTTCTGCACAACTTGCCAGCCGGGCACTAACTGCCCTTCACCCGGCACTGTCTTTTCAAGAATGTTTGCGCAGCTAATGGCCTCGGGAGACAAAGACAGCGTCCTCCTCTGGAGCAAGGGTAGGTAGGTTTATTGTCCATTATAAAGACTCAGCTTCCCTAAACGTTTGCAAGGCTCCTCTGCATGTGACAGTCTCACTTGGTGCGACATGGGACTCAGGAAACCAGACAATGCTGGCCGTGAGGCTACTGCTATTGCTGTGACTGGGACAAAGTTCTCTGTCTCTGGCCCAGAAGACTTGCATCTTTGACCAACATCCATGAAAATGTAGCAGGCTAGAAGCAGGGTAAAATCCCAGATCCTTCACAGTTCTCGGTGATGACCTTACATATTGGTTTCCTCTTTTTCCATTTATTTTTCCTGAGTAATCTTTCACTGACTGTTCTATACTCATTTCTCTGTAGTTTTCAAAGCACTTCTACAGAAAGTATCAGTTGACCTTCAAAAATTCCTAAGAGGCATTTTTTTATTCCCATTTAATGTGGAAGACACTGACCGAGGAATGTTGAAAGACAAACCCAAGATCAGCGTAACAAATCAGTCACAAAATAGCAATTCGAGTCCGGATCCAACTCTTAATGTGTCATTAACTAGTGAATGTTTCTTAAAAGACAATTCATGTGCTGTACATATATTCTGTGAGATGGAAGGATAATTACCCACTGATATATGCCTTGTGTAGTAATACATGAAAAAAGCAAAAATGGCAATGAGTAATAAAACTGAGAACCGAAAAGATACTGAAATGCATGTATTTTAGACTTTTATTATACATTGTGACACTTGAATGATTGTGTAACAAAACTGATTCTGCTATCACACTAACAGCTCATTTCTTTTATGTCTAAAGGAAGACATGTTGGAACAATATCCAAAAATGTTTCCTTTAAAACCAGTATTTTCCATGTTTGCAAGAATCAAGAATGCTCTAAAGATTAACTCCTTTCATCTGAAAAAGATACCATATAATTTAAAGCTTCCTGCATAACTCTCTTTTGGGAAGCAGGTAAGAAGCATTTATTACTGGCTTTTCCTCTACAGTTTAAGCAAAAAAATCTCAAAAAGCAGCCGGTACACAAGTTTGTCAGGCTACTATAATTCACATCGTACCATTCCCAGAAAGACTAAAAAAAAAAAAAAATCAAAGTCTTGGAGAGTATAAGATTAGATTCTTTATACTAGAGAAAAATCAAGTTATGTAAAATATCTGATTTTTAAAGTTCTATATCCCCAAACAGGACAAACCTACCAACGGATATTGATCTATGGTTCAGAGTTCCATCTAATATGCTTATAAATCACTACATCTACTACTGCATAGTATATAACCACTTCAAAGTTCGTAAGTTATAGAATTTGTTTCTAAATATTAAATTTCACAGATACAAATAAAATGATTATGACTAAGTAGTTAAAAATTTACCCTCCTCTTCAGTAAAGAAAACCCAAGAAAAATGAAGCACTAAAATATTAAAAGAGGAAAACAGCTAAACTAAATACATAAATAAAGCAAAAAAAATGCTTCAAGTAATTCTTTAGTTTTAACTCAACTATCACTATTACACTTACTGTGTAAGTTATAGCTGCCAACATTCCAATCAAGGTCAGAGAACTAATGGAAAATGACAAGGCAGCTAAGCCATCTGCAAAGGAAGAAAAACACTGTTAAAAAGGCTTAGCTATTCAAACATCTATTTCAACACATCAATATGAACATAAAAACTGAGTTTCTTACACATTTTGAAGGAATAAACCCAATGGATTACCTTGTTCCTTAAAGCGCTAACTCCAAGTGGAAATGAGTTTTTAAAGAGCTCTTTGTTAAAGATCCTTCAGACTAAGATTTTCTTTCCTTTACCTTATAAAATTAAAGAGGGAAATTACTAATTACTGAGCCTAGAAAAAAATTCCACAGAATATTAGATGCCCCAAAGTTGGCAAAAAACCTCCTGGCCTTTCTCCATGGCAGACCTTGAGAGACGACATGATAGGAATCCCACTGACCTTGACTCTTCCCTCTACCCTCAATCTTGATATTTCTGGTTCCTTTGTTCTTAATTTTCAAATAGGTTTTTAAAATATAGCCTAAAACTGAAATCTTAAAGAGTTTATTTCACTCTTTAACTTGAAAGGAGCTAGCATGCTCCAGGGAAAACTAGCTAGCAGGGAAAAAAAAACAGCAAACAAATAGAAAATAGATCCAAACATAATACTAAATCAGGGAAACTGTGCTAACACTGAGATTTAGGAAACTACTCACAGGAAAGCCAGTGAGTGAGGCGTGAGAGTGACAGTTTCAGCTAAGCATACCAGAGAATGCAGAAAGACTATGCAAATCTGAAAATTCTTAAATGGGAGTAAACACTAATTTTTCTAGTTTTAATACAGGTCTTATTGGACCTGTACTGATCTAGTTTAAATGCAGGTCCTGTGGAACCAAATATAATTTTGATTAATTTAATGCGTCAATATCAATCTTCTCATGAATAATAATAATGAAATTAGAATGATCTAGATTCTTAAAACTCACATCTCCATTTTAAAACTTGACACTTAAAAAGAGCATATTATTAACAAGCTACGCAAAGCAAATTTTTAAGACTTAATTTTTTTTAACTATAATATTACATTTTATCAAATCAAAGACACTGATACTGTTACCTTCTTCATCTTACTAAATATCAACAAGAAGTATTCATTCGACTAGGAGAGTTCTGGCATTTGGCTGATAGCAACTTTAAGGTAATCCCACTTATAAAATGTATCACCAAATCAGAGAGATGAAAACGTGTAAAAATGTGCACCTGAGAACTGATGAAATGAGTATTCTGCTAACGTCCTTAGCCACTCAAAAAACTTAATATTACTATTAGTGATAAGCAAAATGTACCCTAAAATGTGGTGTTTAAGATTTGAGATTTTTTTAAAAATGTGAACCCTAAAGGGAATGAAATGACAGCAATTACAATAATGCCACCTATACAGTCACTGACTCAAATTATACTGATACTCAAAGACTAGCAAAGCCCAGAGGATAATGTTTAGGGCAGAAGACTGGTTACTCAAGAGGCCTGAAGGAGTTAACTGCAGGAAAAGAAGCAATTTACTTCTCAGTGATGGGATCAGGTGCATAAATCCTGACAATTCAGCATCAGTCGATGCCAGGCCTGCTATCCTGGTTCTTGCTGGTATCAGCAAGATATTAATGGACCACAATTTGCAAGATGAAATCTTAAGTGGAAAGCAAGAAAATTAAGAAGTTGTACAGCAAAGACTCCAAGACTTAATTTAATCATTGCTTAATATTGTATCTGAGTAAACAGGAAAAAAAAAAGGCTCATCAACGAACATTCAGTACCTGTTAAAAGGAATAAATGGAAAAGCAATAAAAATTTTCAGCACAATGTTTATAAGTCTTCTAGGTTTCTTTGAAAATAAAGTTACTATGCTCAAATGCACATGACATTCTGAGTAATAAGGTGCACATTCTTATTTGATATCAGTTACTAGTGCCAAGTATACTTTTCAATGACTATGCTACTCTCTTAAGCTAACTTCCTAAATCTGCTTTTTCCTCCCTCTGAAAACCTAGGTCACGCTGATTAGGTAGAGGAAAACTTCTAGCAAAGCAATTCCAAGATCTTTGATAAGGCAAATTTATAATAAAATATTATTTCATCCACACAAAACCTGTGTAACTTATATTCCATGAAAAGATTACTTAATCATGATCAAACAGCAATATAGGGTTCTCTCAGTTAAAAACTAAAAATAAAAATAAGTATCTGGCACCTTTAACATACCATTCTGTATTATCCTAAGTGAATGAATGACCACATAGAAATTGTAAGACTTTTATTGCTAAAATACTTTGAGGGTTACATTTTCTTTTCAATATGGTAATTTTACAAAGTCAAGAGGCAAGCCATGTAATAGCTAGATGGCTCGAAGTGTGCCTCAGTAACAAAAGCTCCTAATTGGTCTAGTATCCTTTTAACCACAAGTTAAAAGAATCGTGAAGTTAAGTCTTAACAGTGTAAAAATAGACTGTTTCTCAAAAAAGTTGCAAAGGTCATGAAATATGAATTATTATGAATTTTTGTTAAAAGAATACTTACGACTACTTCCAAGCTCTTCAAACAGGAACTTCACCTTTTCCCACTCCGTAGAATTTTTGTTATTGGGAACATTCAATGGAACAAAAGCACTACAAAGGAGAAAATAACTCTGTTTAACGGTTTTAAAGACAAAAGGTCAAATAAAAGGAAATGGCCTCAAACTCAATTTTTAGTACTTTTTTAAAACAAAGATCAACTTTTCCCCCCAAAAGAATAAGCAAATCAGATGTGCACCATGTACAGAGGGGTGTGAGAAGTTTCTTATCTATGCGTTTACTACATCACAGATTTGTTTAAATAGTTCAATTACTGTACTCAGTATAATAGTTTCCTTTGTAATCCTGTGTATTTTATTTTTCGCACTTAAAACCATTTTGAGAAGGAGACACAGGCTCAAGATTGTCAGAAAGGCCATGGCTATCTCTTCATCACGTCAGTAGAACAGAATATAAATATAAGTAATGATTTCAGTATGTTTATGTGCATAAAAAAGAACAGAAAGGAAATACACAAGAATTAACAGTAAATATCTCATTGTAGAATCAGGGGTGATTTTCACTTTCTTCTTAGTATTTTTCTGTATCTTTCAAGATTCTGTCCAATACATATAATGAAAGCAAGTAGTTTCTATTTATTTTTCAATCCACAGCTCAGAAAGGAAGAGAAAGAAAGCCAGGAAGGAAGGAAGGAAGAAACGAAGGAAAGAAGAAAAGAAAAAAGGGAGGGAGAGAGGGAAAGAAAAACAGACAGAAGGACAGAAAGTCACTTTATCATCTAGGTCAGAAATAACAAAAGAAGAGATTAAGGTAAAGGGCGGGGTATATCCCTTGGATCATATGTGTGGAGAATCAAACAGGAACGTGACAAGTAACCCTAACACCACCTCCTTTCCAACCTAAGTGTAACTGTAAGCAGAGTGGTAAGATGTATCCTCTTCTGTAAAGAGGAAATACTGAATGAGTTCAGCCATGTATTACAGTACCGGCTCTGACAATGTGTGCTAGTAAAACAAAGTAACTATTCTAAATCTTTAAATTATAAAAACCTTCACTCCTTGGTACTACTGATTCTTTCTATTCTTATTCTTATTTAAACTTCTAACTACCTGCACTGACATCAGTTTACTACACTCTTCTCAATCTTGGAGACTTACTTCTCACTTTCTTTTAGAGAGAAAAGTGATCGCTCACAAGGATAGAGCAATAAATGCAAAAAGTTCATTATCCGTTGCCCTGGCTATAAAATCCAAAACAATTAAATAAAAGCAGTAAGGGGGAATCAAACAACAAAAAAATAATTCTTGCAATATTGCACTTCTGTAATGGTACTAACTTATATATTAGCATTTGAACAAAAATATAAATCAAGAAAAAACTATCCATATATAATATTCCTCTATTTTAACTGACCAGTGTTTTTAGTTTCTTATATTTATACATATTTTAATATATTTTTGTATTTTATGTATATTTTACACAAATAATATATTTAAAAGTGTATTTTATATATAATTTATATATATGTAATTTTGTATTATATATGTATATATAATACATAGTGAAACATATATTTTGGACTTGTTAGTTGGGAAGAACCACTTCTGTGAATATGGGGGAAAATGTTTATGTTGTACAAAATATCACCTAGAGTACTATTAAAATAGCAATAAGTATTAAAAATATCTAGAATCAGCGTTCAGACTTAGAACATTCAGCTTCTTAACCAGTTTCAGCTCATCGAAGGATCCACCCTGCAGAAGAAGAAAATTAACTCTCGCCCTTGATGACACTTTCATGGTCAAATCGCTGAGCCGCGCTCCTTAGCAGCTGAAATATTTAACAAAGAATAACACTAGGGGAAACTTTACATGACCCCAAACACTTTAAAAAAAAAAAAGGTTAAATGGCCCAAACTAGTGTCAGAATGACGTTAGGAAAACACTTCTTTTGAAGAGCCCAGCGGGGCGCTAACACCTCAGCACTACTGCCTCAGGCGGGAGCAGAAGCACAAACCCAAAGCGGATTCCTCGGCCACCCTGCTGCCAGGACGGTGTGATCCCAGCGACAGACAGAAAGCATCTTCTCATAAACTAAGAGTACCATCCACAGGCAGGATTCAAAAGAGTCACAACGAAGTATGTCTGTACATCCCGAGCAATAATATTCAAAACGTTTAACCACCAGGGTGTCAAAGGCAGTAACCAAACAACACAGACGCAGGCCTTCATCTGGAGGACCCTGTGAACCAGGCTCTCCCCTGGAACAGGCCGAGGTCGGGCAAGACGAGGGCAGAGCAGCTACTGCCTGATGGCATCTCAGCCTTGGAAGGACCAGAGCGGGCACCGCAATGTTCGCTGGCCGTACACCGGCCCCGCAGACAAAGACCAGACGGAGAAAGGAGCACCTGCCACCGGATGTAGAGGCCCCTTCGGTCAGATGGGCCTGGAACACAGACACGCCCATTCTGCTGTGGCAGCCGCTAATGCAATCATTAGGCATTTATTACATGGTGACAATCCCAAAGTGACCAAGAGTAGGGTGCAATGAGATTTGTGTGGTAGGAAGGTACAAATAATTTCTTAATCTCCATCCCTCGCAAAAGAACAAATACAGAGAAACTCAGCTCTCAAAGACACACATTCCTAGATCCACATATGAATCAGAAACCCCTAAGATTACGAGGTTACAGCTAGCCCAATGTCCCTTATACCCTTAACAACAGTAAGACTGAAAAACTGCTCAGTTAAAATATTGTACACGCGACCTGACTCAGGAAATTGGCTTCATATGCAGTATCTCTCCAGGAAGAGACAAAGGAAGACTCATGCATTTCATTATGAAATTGAAACGATGAATTCATAAGAAATGAAAATAAGATTTTCTCCTCCTACACTCAATCACAGAGTCAGATTTATCTAATCTAATTTAGCTAATCTGTTTCTTCCTCTCTGCTCTCTGCAGCCACTGCAGTTCAGACCCTCACCTCTCACCTGAATGCCTGTGGTGGTAAAGTAATGCAGCTCCCGGTCTGAAGTTCACATTTCACTTCCCTGACCAACTCCTCCAAATGCCCCTTTCAACACATCCTTTCCACTGCTGCAACTCACACAAACTCATGCCTGTTTACTTTCATGCCTTCACACACAAATACATACACGTCTTCACTGTCTTTCAACTGCCCAGCAGTTTAAAACTCAAAATTTCTTAAATACTGTATATAAGACCTAGAGTCAACCTATGTGGTCTGTCACTTATCAACACAAACACTTGAAATGCATTATACTTTTTTTTTTGGTATTGAGGGAGAGAGGATTTAAATCCACATTATACTTTTTATATCATTCTTTAAATATTCCACACTGACTTTAGCAACTCAGTTTCTGTATGGTATGGACTCAGTTGTGTCCCCTCCCCTCAAATTAACATGCTGAAGCCCTAACCCCCAGTGTGAATGGTATTTGGATACAGGGCCTTTCAGGAAGGTAATTAGGGTTAAATGAGGACCTATGGGTCAAGCTCTGATCCAGTGGGAACACAGGGGAGCTCTCTCTCCCCACTGCCAGCGGTGGGGAAAGGCCAAGGGAAGGCTCAGGGAGAAGGCGACCATCTATAAGTCAAGAAGACAGCTCTCACCAGAAACCAAATTTGTTGTCGCCCTGATCAAGACTTTAAGCCTCCAGAACTGTGAAGAAGTAAGGGTCCACTGTTTAAGCTCCCAGACAGAGGTTTTCACTAAGGTTAGCCCAAGAAGACTAATACAGATTTTGGTACCACAAAGTGGGCTGCTACTTTGTAATGAACATCTGAAAATGTGAATGTGATTTCGGAACCCAGTGACAGGGAGGGGCCTGAAGAATTCTGACGTTCCATGCCAGAGAAAACCGAAGTTGCCTTGAAGGGACTTGATAAAAAATGTGGAGGTTAAAGGCAATCCAGGGTAGGACTCAGTGAGAAAAGAGGAGAGTTACAGAGAAAGCCTCCGTCATCTCAGAGAATACACCCCTCACCGCGAATAGAATGCTGGTAGAAATATGGACACGGAAGGTCATTCTGGGGAGATCTGCGATGGAATTGAGGAAAGTGCTAATGGAAACTGAAAGAAAGGAGATCCTTATTATAAAGTGACAGAGAACTTGGCTGAATTCTTTTGTAGTGTTTTATGGAAGGCAGAACTTGTAAGAGATAAAACTGGGTATTTCGCTGAGGAGAATTCTAAGCAAAGTGTTGGAAGGAGCAGGTTGGTCATTCCTTACCATTTACAGTAAAATGTGAGAGGAGAGAGATAAGTTAAGAAAAAGGAACCTGCCTATCCAGATTGCAAAAAAAATGAGAGAGCAGGTTCTAAGAATGTGGCTGAACAACACCTGACACGGAGCTTAGGGTAGGAGGGACCGCGGATTTCGGCAGCAATCTCTGCAGGAGACAGGAAAGAGATGGGAAGACACCAGCAGGGACTGCAGGGAACAGAGGTGAGACAAAGTAAAGGAAGGCTAGGAGACTTCTGGGATTCTACAGGATGGGCTAGGATGACAGAGCAGAAGCACGAGGCCTGTTAGGAAGTGGCTGCAATAACCCAGGCAAGACATGGTGGTTTCAGGATAAACTTCAGGATCCCTTCTGTCTGAGAAAAGATACTCCAGATTCTGTAAAGATTTGTGGTTTTACTGATGGTTCTCCATCATGTTCTAAATCAGGAGCTGTCAAACCACTGACTGCCTATGTTTGTAAATAGAGTTTTATTGGAACTCTGTAATGTCCTTTGGTTTCTGAATTGTCTATGACAACTTCAGAGCTATAGGAAGAAAGTTGAGCAATGCCACATGGACCCCTAACCTAAAACAGTATCTACCCTCTAAGAAAAGTTGGCTGATCCGTTCTAGATCATTTAGGTTTACAGCTAGGGGGTCCTGACATTAACAAAGCAAATTCACCTAACTGGATCTGGCTTAATTTAAAAAGCCCAAAAAGACTTCAAAATCTACATATTTAAGAGCTAAAATAAATAGCAAAACCACTAAAAACTGTCATTTCAATAAGTACTCTTTTTCCTGACACATCAAGACAGGGAACTAAAAATAATGCCTTAACTATAGAACATTTGGGTTCTAAGAACTCCTAGAACCACAAAAAGCTACTGACCAATTTTATTCCTACCAAAAACTCTATTTATCAAATACATTTTTTATTTATTGAAAATTCTGATCAAATTATAAACAGAAACTTGAAA
This sequence comes from Vicugna pacos, assembly GCF_048564905.1. Taxonomy (NCBI): domain Eukaryota; kingdom Metazoa; phylum Chordata; class Mammalia; order Artiodactyla; family Camelidae; genus Vicugna; species Vicugna pacos. The sequence continues at coordinate 3,747,714 of NC_132994.1, read as the reverse complement.
AAGCTTATTAGTACCTCATCTATTTCCTAACATATAAAATAATCAAGATCTACTTTAACAAAGATAAATGTTTCCCATTAACAAGGACACGTTTTCCAAAGAGAAAATTTTAAGCATAAAAACGTGTGCAAAACTGTATTGATATTAGTAGATTAAAACCGAAGGAAGCAGCATTAAGAAAGTAACTCAGTGATTAAGATTAATTCAATGATTTAAAGACTGATGCATCAAATCTGAAAAAAATGTACAGACAAGGATTTTCATCAAAGCATTCTTTATAAAAATAGAAAAACTGCAAACATTATAATACAAATGTCCAAGGGTCACCACTAGAAGATCAGCCCAATGAACTGTCGTATCCTAAGAAGCGAATGCGGTGCAAACAAAATTGATGGGTCTGCATTTACCAACCTCAAGAGATGCCTGCAATATGTTAAACAGTAGATTACCAAGAATTACATAAAGTCTAATCACACTTGTGTAAACCTACAACATGGAGGGCGCATGGCGGGAGGGGCACTCTGCATGATTTGAGCACATAAAAAGGATCGAGATACAGCAATGCAGACCAAAAGGTCAATGATGGACCTATTCCTTTTGCTGATATAAAAGGTAAATTTTCTTTTCTTTTTTTTTTTTGGATTTTGTTGTTGTCTTTCCTAGGTTTTTCTGAATAAGTCTATTACTATTATTATTATTATTATTATTATTAAAATAATGCTATTTCCATTTTCAAGAAAAAAATTCAAGACTTACCCAACTAAAAGAAGAAGTGCACAAATCACAACAAATCCCAAAGTATATTTGAGTGCCGTTTTAATTTGCTAGATGTCAGGAAAAGAAAAAAATGTAAGACCTTTAAAATATAAACTTTTCTTGCTATAGTGTAACTGCTTTCATATACAATATACATTTATATGCAACTGTATAAAGTTTCTTTTGTTAAAAAAATTTTTTAAATTTAAAGAAAACCAATCTATATACCACATCTTAAGTATCTTTGTAAGCTACATTAGATTTTAAAATCTTTTCAGTGGCTAGACCTTGTGAAAAGCAGTACACCTAAGGCATAATTAATTCTTCACTGGGCATCTTTAGTAAAATTATCAGAATATTTGATGAAATATTTCTCAAAACAAGGAGTAATCAGAATTTACAATGGCCCAACCCCAATTCACCAAAATGGGTTAAGTAATAATTACAATAAATATTTAATCTATATATATGTTTGTATGTATATATATTTATATATAAAACATAAAACATATACATGTATAACATCACATAAAATACGTAAAACATATATGTATCTATGTAAATACATAGAAGTATATAAAACACACATCATGCCAGGATCATGGTAAAAACTTTACACGTTAATTCGTTTCATTCTCACAACACCCCTGAGATAGGTGTTCCCATCCCTACTTTAAAGAGAAGGAAAATGGCCCAGAGGTTAAATAATTTGCCATAAGTCACAAAGATGGTAAGTGATTAAATAAGGGCTTGAAACCAAGAGCTCAGGTCTTCAAAGCCTGTGCTTTTGCCTGGCACCCATCATGTAATCCAAAGATAAAGAAAAACATAAGCTGGACATTCTAAATATGGAAAAGAAAAGTCAATCTCAAAGGAGAAGCTAAATCAGTGAGAAAAAAAAAAACATTACTTGTCTCTCAGCCTAATGAAATCTCTAAAAAAATCATCTTTTAAAATTTAACTTCATGCTTCATATGATAAATTCTTGTCCACAAGGAAGTTGAGAGAGTCTTTAGGAAAACACCTAAAGGTAGGGAGCATCAACCAAAAGGGGACGGAGAAGATGTGCTTTAGAAGAAAGTGTCTACCACGTTCAGTTTCTAACACTGCATGTATAACCAGCCACTTGACCTTACATATCTTGGGTTTTCCAATACAGAGTTTCATAGTATCTAAAAATAATAATTTGACTTTCTTTATAAATATTTAAACATCTTATTTTTCCCTCTAACACATCAGTCTGGGAAGTTACCACGCTGGGAATCATTTAAAATATCATTGATGTACTTTGCTCATGATCTTAAAGCAAATTTGTTAAGGTTTTAATAAGCACGGTTATGCATAAATCTGGCTTTTGAGTGAGTACATTTGTTTTTGTCTTAAAATATAAAACAAAAAGTATAAAACAAATTCCCACAACCCAATAAAAAGACCAAAGATATTTATTCCTTTTATGCTGCTTTTTTCCCCTTGAATCAGAAAAAAGGTATTTGATTTTGACAAATACCTTTCAGCACACAGCTTCTTCTTGGACCTACTAAATTACTATATATTCATGCGCTGGTTCTAAACCACCCATGCGATCGAGAGGCAGGCCCGACTCAGTTATACTGCGTTAATGTACTTTAAAGATACTCCTGAATTCTACATGCTAATGTTTTAGTGAAGAATTTTATATCAATACTTAAGTGATACTGGTTTGCAGACTTGGACATGCATGTGCTCTCCTAGTGATCAGGGCTCTGCATCAGTGGTGCCCTGAATTAGCAAGAACAGTCTGCATGTGTCCCTTTTTTAGGTCCCAGGACAAGGGGTCAGCCAATCACAGCCTGGGGGCCAAACACAGCCCCCTCCTCTTTCACATCATGCTCACCGAGGACTGTCTCGCCACATTTCACACGACAACAGCAGAGTTGAGTGGTGGGGACGGAGACATCGTAAGGCCTACAAAGCCTAAAACATTTACCACCTGACCTTTTACAGAAACAAGTCTGCTGATGCCTGCTCTACAACTGCTCCAAAACAGCAGTCACCGGTCCCACGCGGCCACTGAGCACCTGACACACGCCTCGCTGCAAGTGGAATGCGCTTGTATGTGTAAAATCCACTCCGAGCTTCAAAGACTTAGTGTGAAAAACTTTCATATCCCATTATGTTTTTCACTATTTGGAATAATAATACTTGGAATGCATTACATTAAACGCAATGGATCGTGAAAAACAATTTCAATTGTTCCTTTTTACTTATTTCAATGTGGCCACTAGAAAATTTAAAATTTCACAGGTGGATTAACGTTATATTTCTATTAAACAACACTGCCTTAGAATAAATTCACATCATCCTTTAAAAAAAAGAGGAAATAATCTTTTCTCCCCCTAAATTGAGACCTCTAAAATATAGCTACTTACAGTGCATTTACCAGTATCATCATCATCCTTTTCTTCATAGTAGAAGTAGACAAAGGGGATCCAGAAAAACACGCAGAATAATATAACAGAATATAAGGCTGTGGAAAGAAATAGTAAAGGTGAGTTGTAATAAATACATATGACCCTAATAATTGTTTCATATAGATATACACACACCCCCCAAACTCACCCCCACATCTGACCCCTAGACCCATTATTCCCTGTGTATATGCAATGTCCAAATCAGCCTTTTCTGGCCCCTGTCCCAAGAAATTAATAGCATCATTACATAACGAATCATAATTCAAGTTAACCAGGGGGCAATTTTTAGCAATAATAATGATAGTAACTATGCCAATAAAATTGTAGCAGCTAACATCTCAGCACTTACTCCGTACTCACCACAGTGCTAAGGACCTTCTGTGAAGCATCTCATTTAAACAGGCTTTAACTTCTGTATTTCCCCCAGCTTAGGAGTGAGTACAGCTGACACACTTGTCAGTCACTCAAGTTAAAGAAACGGCTATCATTGATACTGTCCTTTTATACAAATAATTCCCCCAATCTAAGCTTAAAATACGCAGTGTTAGGAAACTGTCTTATAACAAATCAAGACAGAGAAAAAGCAGGAAGAACAGCGAAACAGCAGTTAGAGTCGAAGCTAACTGACAGGAATGACTATTCATTCTCTTTAAAAGATTAGATTCGAGACACTTTCAACCATGGTAAGTCAAAATATTTCTTTTAATTTAATATAGAACTCAAAATTTGAACAGCTAAAGATAAATTTAACAACAAAAACAACATAAACAACTTTTTGAGATTTAACAAATCTACCTAAGAAACCTGCTCTTAAAATCTTCTTCGCATTTACATTTATCTGCATAAATCCTAAGTTCATGAAAAACAGTCACCATATAGTTATGCAAAGCAGTCACAGGATGACAATTGGTGTACTCTTTTATTTAAAAAAGGTATTTGTTAGTGACGTACAGTAAAGCCTAAATTACTTATTCTCTTGGAAAGAATGACTGTATGAACTACAGAATTTTTAAACATGACCTAAATACTTGGGTCTATCTCATTTAACTGGGGGCAACTTATGAAACAGACCCTGCTAAATGCAACAAGGTTAAAAAAAATTCAGAACTAACAGAGCCCTAAATTACTGAAAGGTCAGAGCTAATTTATCTTGAGCAATCACAAAATGACTGTCAGCATGCAGAATTCTGGCACTAGAGATATTTAGGGAAATTTATGCAGTCTTTTAAGATTATGAGAAACCAATAATGGTAGTAAATCTTTAACAGTAATGAATACTGGCATTTCTACTACAAACCAGAGTAGTTAGTATTAACATCTCTATTACAAATCTGAGAGCCAGTGGAAATATACAAATATTAAAAAAGTAACCAAAATAAGTATTCTAAAAGCTTCAGAAAATTAAACACGAAAGGGAAAGGACTATAAATCACCCTAAATACTATATCAATAGTATGATTAAAATAATTAAGTAATTTGTGCAGAATAGGGAAAACCCAAAATGAGCACAACAGAGTTTAGTGGGCTGATAGCCACGTGCCAAAAACTTTGACAAACAGACAGATACAGTAAGGTTTGGCTGTAGCCTCACTCAGTATGTCACTTGTGTCTACTGCTTGTAGCCTTGACCTTGACAAAGCCAAGGAGCCTAAAGACTATTTCATCAACATCCCTGGTATTCCTGAAATTGTGTCATCCTTGATCTTGTAAACATATGTTACCATCATATGCATTCAGCATCAGCATAATAAGGCGTAAAATTAACTCCTATTACTCAATAAAACATAAACAACCCATTTTTAATGGACAAAAGACAACATGATACTTAGTCACAGAAGATACACAAAAGGGGCAATTAGCATATTTAAAAAGGTGCTGATCGTCATGGGTCATCAGGAAGATGCAAACTAAACCCCTAATGAGATAACTACAGACCCACCAGAATGGCTAACATTGAACTGACAATACCAAGTGTTGTCAAGAACACAGAGCAACAGACGTTCCCATACTTTGCCAGAGGACGTGTAAAACGGCACGACACTGTAGAAAACTGTTCTGTAGCTTCTCACCAAGTTAGACATACCCCTACTATTATGACTGAACCATTCTATTCCTCCAGCAATGAAGTGCAGCGACATGTGTGAAGTCTTCGTGCCCAGAGAAGCCTGCCTGAACTGCAGGGTCCAGGGCTTTAATTGGCGACTTATAATACAGGCACATGTGCCTGAGTGACCAGCTGTAACTACCAAAAGTACAGACCCCAGGAGGAAAAGCAAGAGTTCATTGTAAATCAAGTGCACAAACAGTCTACACAAATTGAGATTGCATGGTTCCAAATTCGGCTGCTGCATGAAACCACTTATCCATCAGTAACATGAGGGAACACCCAAGGGCCAGGTTCCCAGGTGCTAGCCCAGGGCCAGCCATAGGCGCAGGACCTCCTTGAAGATGTGTGAGAGTCAAACAGTGTTGAGTCTGATGCATTAACTCTTTCCCAACAAGAATCGACAGCAACATTACTAACAGGGACCAAACACTGGAAACCATCCAAACGTCCATCAGCAGGTGAATGGACAGGCTGAGTGTTACAGTCCTATTCATGCCTATTACACAGTAATAAAAAAAAAGAATAAACTATGAATACATGTGACAAGCATGAATCTCACAGACCTTAAGCTCAATAAAACGAGCACAGACACAAGAGCACATTTTCTATGACTAAGCTTACGGAAGTTCTTGAACTAGCAGAACTGTATTTATTATGGCCCAAGTCAAAACGGGTGGGCGCAGCTACCGGCTCTAAAGAGATATGAAGGTGTATAGCAAGCAAAAATGTCATATGTTGCTGGTAGGAATATCCAGAATAAGACAAAGTTTCCAGGAATCCAGACCTGGCGGAAGAAAGTGGGGAACAGACACGATTCTGAAGAGACTAATATCCCCTCCGAGTTCGGCACTGCTCCACATCTGCGCTTCCCCAACACCACGTTCTAAGCTATCGTCCAGTATTCTGACAGTTCTTTCTCAGTGTCCTTCAGAAAGACTTCTTCCTTCAGCCCGTAAATGTTAAAATGTAAAGATGGAATTAAATTAACATTTCTATGTGTTTCAGATCAGCTCTAATGTCAAGGTGGGCTTATATATCTGCAAATGGCGAAAAAAATGCTGCTACCACTATCACGAAACAGAGACGTTGCTTCTTACGAAGTTCTGTATCAAACTGATAATTATTTTCAAAGGAAAATTATTCTTAACTCCAACAGTGATGACATCCTCGAATCCTGACATCTTTGTAAAATATGCTTTTACTTGCAAATGTTTCTGTTAAAAGATTGCTTCTATCAAGTAAAAGATAAACAGACTCTTTAATAGTCCCACTAACTTCAAAGAAAACATGGTAAGAAAACATTTTAAAACCCCACGTCCACAGAAATTGGCAAAAATTAAACCCATTAAGACAGTTCTTTTTTAAAACAAAACTAACAAAGAAAAAAAGTGAACAGAAAGCTATCAACTCTTAAAAGGCCACAGACAAAAATGTGGCAAAGGATATATGGAAATTCTTAGGATTTTTAAAATACACAGAAAGCAAACAATCTACCTTTTAAAAATCGTATCATTAAATTATAACTCACATGAGAGTTAACTGGGTAAATTAGGCTTCTGAATCTTGGGACATTCTTTATTTTTGCCAACCACCAATGAAAACACTAAGCCAAAGAATAACTTAGTCAATAATGTAACAATCATTCCAAAGCTTTTTGCTTTAGAGGGTCAGGGTATAAAGTTATTTTGGGAGCTCTAAAAGCCTTCTAAAATTATCCCATTTAGCCAGTGGAAAAAATCTGGGGCCAAGGCTGCTATTTCATATACAATTCCCATTTTCTGTCCAGCTCCCTTCTTTCAACTTTCAGCCTGAAATGGACATGTGACAACTTAGACTCCAGCCACTATTTTGGACTCTGTGGTTACCTTAGGATAGAAACCACATACTAAGATGGAGAGCAGACAAGAAGCATCTCAGGACCCTGGGGATGCTGCCCTAGCAGCCCTGGACGGCCTATCTCCAGACTTATTGGAAGTGAGACTGAAAAACCATTGTACTGTTTAAGCCACGTATCTCCAATCTGTTCACAGCAGCCAGGTGCAATTCCTGAATGAGAATTCTGTAGGAGACATGGGGGAACCCCAGCACCCACGTCTGAGCTATCCTGCATCCTTGGTGGTGCTGTCTGGGGTGGGGTGAGTGGACTAGGTCTCAATTAGTTTCTGCCACTGAACACAGCAGCATCGCGAGGTGCCACGAATCCCTTGGGTTTCTTCCCCGCATCATCAGCATCAGTCCCTCCAACTGATATGGTCCCTCTTACTGCCTGTTCATTCAGTGGAACACGGACACCGAAACGGTCAGGTAGGAACCGCGCCTCCTAGGCAATGAAACCACGGTTCCCTCCTTAACTGAAGTGCTCCCTTGTGGCTGTTAAGAATTCTACAACAGCAGAGCGCAGCTGCAGGGTAAAAAGCCAAAGATTCTGTGAATAGTTCATTAGGAGCAACAGTACAAATGCTCACTTTTACCCCTTCATTACCAGTAACACATGCACAGATTACAGGAGAAAGGAACCGTACTGTCAGTGCTCGCCGGTGCACAGCATTCTCTACCACGTGCAAAGGGCGCTTCTCATTTTATGAAGCTGGCTGAGACTTGATCCTCGAACCTGACTAGAATGAGATGAAGGAAAATTACAGACCAGTTTCACCTCTCAATCAATTTTTAAAAGAATCCTAAACAAGATAGCAGGAAAAGACTTTAAAACCAAAAAAGCCACCGTCACAACCACTCTGGGTTTGTCCAAGGAACTGCAGAGCTGGTTTAAGAGTAGTCTATCCATGTAACACATCACTTGAAAGAATTAAAGAAAGAAACAAATCTCACAGGATTATCTCCCCTGACAAATACTCAACAAATATCTACTGAGTCCTCTCCAGGCTTCCTTCTAGGGGTCACAGACCAGAAGTTCCCAACTCTCTTAATTCTAGTGGGGAAAAGAGAAAATATTTAGAGTCACTGTATGAGCTACTCAAAGTATACTAAAAAAAAAAAAATTAAATCAGTAAGGAAAACACAAACAACCCTAACAGCAAAAAGGCACTTGAAGCAGAAAACGGGAAAAAAAAGAATCAATAAATTTTAAAAGACATGCAACTTCATTTCCAAACAGTGAAATATACACTAGTGAACTCTCATTTCACACTCGCCAGACTGGCAAAAACAAAAAAATACACGGCAATATCAAAGATTAGGATATAACGCAGCTAGAAGGCTTATATCCTTCTAATGGGACTTAAATTAGTACACTTAGAAAAATAATCTGTCATTACTTAGACTGTCAAAGACGCACGTAACTTATGATCCATCAACTCTACTACATGTATTTTGCACATATGCAACAGAAACACGTACAAACATGTTCACTGCACAATTTTTAACAGGAGAAAATTCACATGTCCAGACTGACTAACATGTGGTTGAGTCACACACAAGGAAAATAAACTACACTTTATGCAATAATATGGAGGAATCTCAGGAATATATGGCTGAATGAAAACAAACAAGTGATTTCATATAACATTGAAAAAATGTAAAACTAAGGATATCGCGTGGTCAAACTAGGAGGCAAGTGAGGGATGAACACAGACTACATTTAAGCAGAGTCACTTCCACGGGGGCTGGGGGCGAGACGGCAGCAGGGAAAGGCACACAAGGGACTTCAAAGTGCTGACCCTGAACTTCATACCTTGCATGCTTAATGTACATTTTGCAAGAATGAAAGTATTATATGTTGACTATATATCAAAGCTGTCAGTATCTGCCAAACAGCTGCGGCAGGCAGCCTCTGAAATGGTCCCGAGGATCCTAGCAGCTGCGATGTTCATGCCTTTGAGTGTGGGCTGGACCAGTGACTCACTGCTGATAAGCAGATTGTGGCAACAGTGGTGGGAGAAGTTACTAGAAGACTCTGGTTTCCATCCTGCTCACTCCTGGGATCTCAGCTGCCACGTTGTGAACCACCGGATGGAAGGTCCACGTGGCCAGGGACTGATGCTGCAGGCGACCACAGGCGGCTGAGACCTGAAGCTGCCTACACCCACGTGAGGGAGCCCGGAACCAAGTCTTCCCTAGCGGAGCCTTGAGATGCCTGTGGTCCCCACAGACACGGCTGCAGCCTTGTGAGAATACCGGAGCTGGGGTCCCAGCTCAGCTGCGTCTGGACTCCTGACCCACCGAAACTGTAAGAATGTTTGCTGTTGTAAATGGCTAAATTTGGGCGTAATTTGTTACCCAACAATACATACCTAGTACCACTGCTGACAGTACAGTAAAGTGATTAATACATTCTGGTGCAGGATCTGGCAGCGTGTAACTTGGAGAATAAAACTGTTTACAGGTTGTAATTTACAATATGCAGTCTTAGGAGGAGTCACTTCCCTTCAGGGCTATTTTCGTTGTTCGTTTCCTCTCTGTAGTATGTGTTCCAAGGCTTACACTGCAATGCCATTCTTTTTTTATGACGTGGTTATCATTTTTTTCTTTTCTTTTTTTTTGAAAGAATTTCATATGTGCAGAAGTTTGCAAGTTCAGTAAAGATAACTTTTTTCATGAATTATTTTTTTAACATTTTTTATTGATTTATAATCATTTTACAATGTTGTGTCAAATTCCAGTGTTCAGCACAATTTTTCAGTCATTCATGGACATATACACGCTCATTGCCACATTTTTTTCTCTGTGATTTATCATAACATTTTGTGTATATTTCCCTGTGCTATACAGTGTAATCTTGTTTATCTATTCTACAATTTTGAAATCCCAGTCTATCCCTTCCCACCCTCTACCCCCCTGGTAACCACAAGTCTGTATTCTCTGTCCACGAGTCTTTAGATTCCACATATGAGCAATCTCATATGGTATTTTTCTTTCTCTTTCTGGCTTACTTCACTTAGAATGACATTCTCTAGGAGCATCCATGTTGCTGCAAATGGCGTTATGTTGTCGGTTTTTATGGCTATGCCATTTTTATAACAAGAAATGCTTAAATTACATGGTCAGAGAAAAGGCTAAGCAATTTATAGTGTAACTCAACAACTGTGTTGCAATCAGTGATGACGAGACTGTTGACTCCAAAGCTACACAGAAACATTAGCCAAAATAACAGTACATGAAAGAGACATAATGCAAATCTGTGGTTACAAACCGACTATTCTTAGAAGCCACGTTGGCTGATACACAATCACATTCCGATTTATAAACCTTGGTATGTCACAACTTTTCGTCCTCACTTTTTCTTTTTCCCATCTGTAAATTAGGATAAGATTCCACCTCTAGAAAATAACAAGAAATCATAAAACTGCAAGTCCCTTCAAGTTTTAAGTCGTAATAATAGCAGCCCTCCTGTACTGAGAGCGGTCCTCTATCTGGCCCTGTGTTAGACTCTTGACTCAAACCTGCTCATCCAGTATTTTTTCCCGACAACTTTGTAAACTAATGTGCATATCACAAGATGCACAAATTGTAAGTCTCCAATTCCATGATCTTTAGTAAATTTATGCAGTTGTGTAATTATCACCATAATCCATTTTTAGACCATTTCCATTACCTCGAATAAGCTGCTTTGTGCCTGTCTGCAACTAATCCCCCTCCAGCTCCCAGTTTGGGGCAACTACTGATCTGCATCCTGTCTTCAGAGATTTGCCTTCTCTGGACACTTCATAAGAATATAATCGTACAAGACGCCATCTCTTGCATCTGGCTTCTTCTGACTTAGCTTGCGGAATATGCGTTCCATTGTATGGACACGTTTTATTTCAACATCCATCAGCTGCTGGACATCTGGATTCTTTCCAGTCCTCTGCTATTATGAAGAAAGCTCCTGTGGCGTTTGCATACCTATTTTTGTGAGGACACTGTGTTTATTTCTCTTGAATATATATACCTAGAAGTGTAACTGCTGGCTCACAGGGGAAGTTCAGGTTTTTAAGAAAGTTGAAAACTGCCTTCCAACACAGCGTACCATCTTACATTCCCAATGGCAGCACTGAAACATTCCAGTCTCTCCCCATCTGTCAATACATGGATATCATCTACTTTTTATTATAGCTGTTATGGACTGAATGTTTGTTCCCCCCAAAATGCACAGGTTATGGCCCTAACCTCCAGCGTGATGGTATTTAGAGTTGGGACCTTTGGTAGGTAATTAGGTTTAGACAAAGTCTGGAGTGGGGCCCCCATGACATGACTGGGGTCCTTAGGATAAAAGGAAGAGAGCCCAGCTCTCTCTCTCCCCTCCTTTCCTACTCCCTCTTCTGCCAAGTGAGGACACAGCAAGTTGGCAAAATTTTTCATTTTCCTTTATGGGAGTATTTTAAATCACTAATTTCTTCACCTGCTCTAGGGCTACTTCTTCATGAGTCAGTTTGGGTAATTTATGTCTTTCTAGGAATTTCCCCATTCCACCTGTCTCATTTGTTGGTATAAATTTCTTCATCATATTACTTTGTAATCCTTTTAATTTCTACGTATTCCTTTGTAATCCAATTTAATTTCCCCTCTCTCATTCTTTATTTTCATCATTTGTAGCTTCCCTCCTCCCTCCCCCTCCCCCCGACTTTATGTTCCCTCCCTCCCTCCCCTCCTGTCCTGCCCCCTCTCCCTACTCCTCTCTTCCTGTCCCTCCTCTCCCCCTTCTTGCTTCCCACCCCTTCTCTCTCCTTCTTCCCTCTCCCCCTCAATTGAAAGATTTGCCAGTTTTACTGATTATTTTTCAAAGAACCTACTTTTCATTAACGAATTTTCTGATTAATTTTCTCTATTGTTTCTGTTCTCTGTTTCACTGATTTCTGCTCTAACCTTTATTTTCTTTCTTCTGCTTGCTTAGAGTTCAACTGGCTTGTCTTTCTCTATCCTGTAAGGTAGCAGTTTAGGCAACTGAGGCTTGTTATCTCACAGAAAAATTTAAGCTGCACATTATCCCCAAAGCGCTTCTTTGGCAGCACCTCATACATTTTGTTATTCTTGGACTTTTATTTTCATTCAGTTCAAAACATAACTAAGCTGGGGAGGGAAGAGGTGGGTAGAGGGGAGGCCACAGACCTAGTCTACAATATTACAGACCACCACTGTCCTTACTGGTGTTCAAGTACAGACACTTCTCAGACTCCTGCAGAACTCTGGTTGATTTCGAAAGCACTTAAGTCGTTCTTCTGTCAATTCTGCATTGCCTTTTGGGGAGAGGATCTGTCAACCTTCTTACTCAGCCATGTGGGAAATCAAACCCCCACATCATACAATCTTAACAAGATAGAAGTACACATTATCTTCTCTCATTTACAGAACATAATGGACTAATTGTTTCTCCTCAAAATTCATCTGTTGAAATCTAACTCCAATGTTCTGGTGTTTGAAGGCGGATGTTAATTAGGTCATAAGAGTGGAGCCCTCGTGAGTGGGGTCAGTGCTTACAAGGAGATAAACAGGAGCCCCTGGATCCTCTCTCTCTGCTGTGAGGACACACAAGAAGAAGGTGACGATCTGCAAACCAGGAGGCAGGTCCTCAGCAGACACTAGGTTGTCAGCACATTGACCTTGGACTTCCCAGCCTCCAGAACTAAGGGAAATAAACGTTTGTTGTTTAAGCACCCAGTCTAGGATACTTTTGTTACAGTAGCCCAAACTGACCAACAGAAATCAGAAGTGGTCAGATTCTGGATACATTTTGAAACTCAAAAAACAAGAGGACATACTGCCATATTTGATACAAAATGTGAAAAAACAGAGTTGACGATGATGCCAAGGTTTGTGGCCTGAGCAACTCTAACCTAGTTGCTATTCACTGAAACCAGGAAATTTACAGTGTGTAACAGACTGAAGACAAGTTGTTCTAGAAATGTTAAGTCAGAGGTGCTAACTTCTTGGTAGGAATCGTCAAGTGGGTGACGGGACACAGGGACGTGAAGCTCAAGCGAGGTCTGCACAAAGATCTGGATCTGGCAGCAGGGCGCACGGACGGTATTTAGAACCAGGCAACAGAGTAAGATAACCAAGGGATTAGCTGGGGTGAAGAACAGGCCCGGGATGGAACTCGGGGCACATAAACATTAAAGAGGCCAGGAAAAGAGGAAAGACCCAGCAAAGACATTCAGAAGGCCTAAGCAGGAATTAAGAAGGAAAGTTGAGAGCCGTGTCTTCCTTTCTCTCCTGGAGCATTAAGGAAGGTTTAAGACATTAATGTGACAAATTAGCAGTTAGTTTAGAGATTGAATGTACAAGTCACATCAGGAATAAAGACAGTCTCTTCAGCACATGGTGTTGGGAAAACTGGACAGCAGCATGTAAAGCAACGAAGCTAGAACACTCCCTTACACCACACACAAAAATAAACTCAAAATGGATCAAAGACTTAAACATAAGACAAGATACAATAAACCTCCTAGAAGAAAATATAGGCAAAACATTATCTCACATACATCTCAGAAATTTTCTCCTAGAACAGTCTACTCAAGCAATAGAAATAAAAGCAAGAATAAACAAATGGGACCTAATGAAACTTACAAGCTTCTGCAGAGCAAAGGAAACCATAAGTAAAACTAAACGACAACCTATGGAATGGGAGAACATTTTTGCAAATGAAACCGACAAAGGCTTGATCTCCAGAATACATAAGCAGCTCATGCAACTTAATAAGAAACAACCAAACAACCCACTCCAAAACTGGGCAAAAGACCTAAACAAGCAATTCTCCAAGGAAGACATACAAATGATCAACAGGTACATGAAAAAATGCTCAATATCACTAATTATCAGAGAAATGCAAATCAAAACCACAATGAGGTATCACCTCACACCAGTCAGAATGGCCATCATTCAAAAGTCCACAAATGACAAATGCTGGAGAGGCTGTGGAGAAAGGGGAACCCTCCTGCACTGCTGGTGGGAATGCAGTTTGGTGCAGCCACTGTGGAAAACAGTGTGGAGATTCCTCAAAAGACTAGGAATAGACTTACCATATGACCCAGGAATCCCACTCCTGGGCATATATCTGGAAGGAACCCTACTTCATGATGACACCTGCACCCCAATGTTCATAGCAGCACTATTTACAATAGCCAAGACATGGAGACAGCCTAAATTTCCATCAACAGGTGACTGGATAAAGAAGATGTGGTGTATTTATACAATGGAATACTACTCAGCCATAAAAACGACAACATAATGCCATTTGCAGCAACATGGATGCTCCTGGAGAAAGTCATTCTAAGTGAAATAAGCCAGAAAGAGAAAGAAAAATACCATATGAGATTGCTCATATGTGGAATCTAAAAAAAAAAAAAAAAAACACAAACAAAGCATAAATACAAAGCAGAAATAGACTCATAGACATAGAATACAAACTTGTGGTTGCCAAGGGGGCAGAGGGTGGGAAGGAATAGACTGGGATTTCAAAATTGTAGAATAGAGAAACAAGATTATACTGTATAGCACAGGGAAATATATACAAGATCTTATGGTAGCTCACAGAGAAAAAGATGTGACAATGAATATATACGTGTTCATGTATAACTGAAAAATTGTGCTCTACACTGGAATTTGACACAGCATTGTAAAATGATTATAAATCAATAAAAAATGTTAAAAAACAACAACAAAAAAAAAAAATAAGTCACACCAGATAAGAGACCAAGAAAGCACTTGTTTTCCTAATATTTCCACCTGGAAACAAAGTCATGGTCACTAAGTCTCAAGGAGTCCTCATCTAGAGAATCTCTCGAGCAAACCTAAGTGGAAGCCATTAAGAGTACTCCTCCTAAGAGTAAGAATGCATTATTTTGGGAGGGTGTAGCTCAGTGGCAGAGTGCCACGCTTAGCATGCAGGAGGTCCTGGGTTCCATCCCCAGTGCCTCCATTAAAATAAACGAATTAAGTAAAAACCTAATTAGCTTCCCTTCCGCACCCCCTCCAAAAAAAAAGACTGATTAAAAAATAAATAAAATAAAAAATTTTAATTAAAAAAAAGAATTCATTGCTTTAAAAAGGGGGAGAGAAAACAGGAAAGAGGACACAACTGAATCCCATCAAAAAGCACTTAACAGACCTGAATTAACAAAACAAACCCCCCAAATTAGTCTCAGTTTTTCTATCTTGTCTGAGAAAGTTATGAAATACATCAGAGATGTTTTCCAAACAATAAAGTACCGCAGAGATGGAAGTTTGACGAGATGCTCGGTCAGTCTTTTCAGTGTCAATTTTCTCATGTCTTCACAGTGAGGGGGTTTCTTCCTCCTGCTCCCTGAGCGGATGTGAGTTACAGCTGCGCCTGCACCCCTGACAGGACGACAGCCGCACTGCTCTGTCGTCACGGCACTTAACTGACTTCAAGCTCCCACAGTGCTCGTCACAAATTAGACACGACGAGGTTCTAAACCCTACGTTCAAAATAACGGCATTTACACCAGGTACAGTTTTTCAGCAATTAACCAATAGGGAGTGAGGAGGAACTTCCTGAAAACTCTGCTGGCTGCTCCAAAATGCCAGGGGGAGAAACGGGAGTTGGAAAGTTTCTTGGTCCATCTTATTCTCCCTTAGTTCCATAACTTAATTCATCTAAGTATGTACTATTTTCACTACAGGATGGCTTAAAAGTGAAAAGTAAGAATTTACTAAATAACTAATAATCTGGAATTGTTTGAAAAAGAGCATCTACAAAATGGAAAACAATGCAGTAAATGTATATGTATATATACACATATACACATACCTACACACATATACTTGTATACATTCACACATATACACACATATGAACACACATATACACACATATATACATACATATGCACACACACACACACACACACACACAAGATCCTCACAGCAGCAGTATCTGAAATAGCCAAAAACTGAACCCAACTGATCATCAGTATGAGGATGGATGAACTACAATACGTTACCAGAATGGAATATTATACAGTAATGAGAAACAACAAAGTACTGTTGCGTGCAGCAATGCAGGTGAGTCTCAGATGTAGTGTGAGCACCAAGGAGGCCAAACAGAGAACAATATACGGCTATACGGCTTAGCGCATATGTTCACCTAAAGTGACAGTCCCAGAATCAGTGTCAAGAAGAGGAAGGGTCTCAGAATGAAGCGACAGGACAACCAAAGAGGAGCTCAACACTACAGCCTTGAACAATCCCTGCGTGGGGTATGGGATCTCCCTGTTGTCAACCCCTGCATTCACTGCAAAGTTAGAATAAGGAGTTAGGAAAAAAGGGTTAAATGAAAGGAAAATTCACAGAAACAAAAGCAAAGTAGCTGGTGAAAGAATTAAAACTAAACATTTCAAGAACAGTCAGAGAAGACAGAATAAACATTTATGACAGATTGCAATAAATAAAAGGAGAGAATTTAAAGATAAAAATAACATGTGAAACCAAAAATAGAACTCAGATAAAAGGCTAAATACATACAGGAGAGGTAAAAGATTTCCGAAGAGGCTCAAATGTGAGATGAAAACAGAACTGAGAGCCAGAGTCAGACAAGAGAAGTTTTTTAGAAGAAAATATGAAAGAAATTCGAAGACACAGATGAAGAAATAAACAAAAACATTCAAAAGGAATAAAAGACTGAGTCCTGAATGTTTCTGGGGTGGACACAGCGTCCTCGGATGAGGGAGTCTCCTTCTGGGTGTAGGGTCCCCATGAGCACAGGGCAAAGGGGCAGAAATAAGCAACCACACCCTCTCATTCCCCACCGAGCCCCTGGAAACCGTATCTCTGTAGGCAGCTTCGGTTCATGAAAACTGGTCCAAACCAGTCAACAGCTGGGGGTATCCAGTGGGAAAGAGCAGCAGGCCTGACTTCTGCAAACTTTCCAAAAAAAAAAAAAAAAACCAGAAGTTCCATTAATGTAACATGAGTTTCTCTAAAACGTGCTTTCGAGAACTGAAGATTAGCAGAGATCCTTTTAGGGTGTCCTCAGGGCGAAATGATTTTTGTGACTGTCCTCTTCGCCGCCAAGCACTCCCCAGTGGGGCTGTTTTTACTCAGGGAAGTCCCTCTGAAGCAGCAACAATTCTGTGAGATCTCCACCCTCGAGTGCACATCTTTCCAACATTCTGAGGGAAGGGCAGGTCACACACGGTGTACTTGGGAGAAGCACCCGTGCTGTCTCAGTTGTGAGCTACACTGGTTGCTTTTCTCCCCCAAGAACATGTTTTTGACTTGAAAGAACATGGGATGGAAAAGCGATAGTTATCCAAACTTGATTATTAGGTTGACTTTCTCAGAAATGAATCAAGGGGGCCTGGCACTTCAAAGAAAACAGTAACAGTATTTGTTGCCAATGATAAAATCTGAGCTCTCCAGAGAAAATGAGGAATTTTGGAAAACTTGAACCCAGCATGGTGAGCCTTACATCTTTCCAATGCACAAATGCTTCTCTGATAAGCACAGTGGTGATGTTAGCATGGTCATTTAAAATCACCAGTAGGCAATTAAAAAACATCGTGATAGTGTTCTGAATAACTTTAATGGGAAAAAAAAAGGATCAGAAAACAATGAAAGTTTACAGAGTTATACAAATTATTTTCTTTTATCCTGAGATCAGAATATGAAATACAAATAACAGTGACCTCTAAAATCCTCAGCCAGTTTGAGGGCAAAACAATTTCCTACTGAAGTATCAGGCATTCTTTGTTTCCTAAATGTCCTGCAGCTCTGGCTGGGCCCTCACATCAGTCTCCAAGGATGCTCCTTCAGAAAGCCCTGCGAGTCCCCTCCCCCCGCCCTGAGGGGGGCATACCTGATGACCAGCGACTCAGCAGTGGTGGACTCTGATGGTACTAGCATGACAACTGTATGTTTAACTCTCTGTCTGTAAAAATTCTGGCTCTTTAAATATACTGCCAACCAGTAAACATGCTGCCAACAGAAATCAGAATCTCTCTGGATGTATTCTAGCATTCCGTATTATTTGAAAGGTCTCCGGATGATTTTTTTTTTGAAGCTGCCCTGGGGTTTGAGTGCTGCTAAGCATTCCCACAGGTAACATTCCCAGAACCGCTGATGAAAAGGCAGCTCACTCAATGGTCAGCAGCGGCCAGCTCAGGGAACAACACGCCCTCTGGGCTCTGTCACTCACTAAACAAGGTGATCTTCAACATTTCTAAATACCAGTGTCTTCATCTGGAAGAGGCAGAAAAGACCTCCACAAAATGACATTCATGAAAGTCAAATAAAATGGTGAATGTCAAAGTCTTGCCCAGTGCCTGGCAAGGTCAGACAATGAAAACGTGTTGATGCGTTAGGAGAGATCAGACGAACTATAGAATCTCACAGACGGGAATGGATATAGTGTTTTGGACTATATGGAGTCTGTGTTGTCCTCAGGACTCAGGAGAAGACACCTAGTGAGCAGTTAGATACTGTTTAGCATTTCTGGGAAGCAGATGGGCTCCAGGATATTCACTGTCTCAGAAGCTATACCAATCCTCTCACGTTCCCAGCTCAAGGTCACCATCTGAGTCAAAGTCAAAGGCCTATTAGCCATAGCTAAAATGGACATAACTAGCTTTGTGACAACAACCACTAATATTACAGAACTAAATCCTCTTGCTTTGATTCCATGGTCATCAAGAAATCTTCTATTCATAATTTGGCTCCTCATGTAAATTTCTTCTCAACTACCCTTATCCCAAGGTAGCTGTATTTCTCACTACAACCCAAGTTCAACCAAGAATCAAACCCTAAGTCATCTTGTTTATAGTAAGTAATTTATCTCCCATGCATTTAAAAGGATACTAGAGACACACTATCCTTGGGAGGATTTAAAAAAAAACAAAACACTAAAATCATTTCATGTAGGCTTAATTCCCTCCATGAACCCAACTGGAAAGGCTGCTGAATTAACACTCTAGTTTAGAAGTCTTTGTAACCTTGGTTACAATGGATTAATCCACTAGCCTCTAGATTAAATGATAAGACATGGCTCCTAAATCCAGACTGCACTAAGATACAAGTTGGCTTACCACATCACACGTTCTACAGCCTAAATACGCTTCAGAGTCACACAGGAGACAGGCTCCATCCCCCCAAAATTGCTTTTAAAGAAGTGATTTATATCCTTCCAGTGAGTCTGTATTGAAAAATGCAATATTCTGCTTAACATAGCACCACTTCAAAAGTTTTAACTTAAAAGGTCAAATTTAAAATGTTATGATACATATTTAATATATTCATTAGAAATAATAAACTCTATACTAAAATGCCATAAAATATTTCTAAAATATACACCAATGGGATAGAATTTCATAGGTCCTATAGATTTTAGATCAGGAGAAAAGACAAAGCAACTAAGTTAAAATCCAATGAAACTCTTGAAAAACTTATTCCATCATCAGAACCTTCTGCAGATTTATTCTCAGTGTCCTGCTAAAATCTTATTCAACCTCTGGATTCCTTGCTGAAAAAAAATGACACCCCTTTGCTAACTCGGCACTTACACATTTTTATAAAAGTATGAGTCACATTTATTCAAAGGGAAAATTTCAGGAATATTTAAGTGGTTATTACAAAGCTTTTCTAATCCAACATGAGGGCGGGAAGAGAAAGCTCCCTCTCTCTTCATCCCCTGGATTAAACTGGCTCTGGAGAGTACAAGAAAGTCGATGCTGCAAACTCCCAGACAGTACACTCCACCACTGTCAATACCTACAAGAAATTTCTAGAAACCTGAGATTTTTTTCTATCCAGAGGGCAAGAGGGAAACTGGTAACAACGTTACCAAACAATGGTAACATAGGAAGACACTGAAATTTAAAGTGACCTGACTGGACCTCCACAAACAAGTGTTGCAGGTGAACCCAGATGGAGCAAAGCATGAGAAGGCGGTTTCAGGATGATGAGATGAGTTCCCTGTTACTGTCCATGGAGCGATGCAGTCATCGCCAATGTGATATTAAAAACAGAAGTTCCTCTAGAGCTGTCGTCTACATTTTGGTGAGCAGCCCAGATGGGAAATGAAACGGAAAGATACTTACTATAGTAACCATACAGTACAGTGTCCTCGATCTGTCTGCTGACGTTAGCATTGGCCCAGTCCTAGGATAAAAAAGAAATAGTAGAAATATTGATAAAACATCATTTGCTTAGCCATTATAAGCAAGTTTTATTATGACTGAATATCACTGATAAATATGCCATCTATTCTGACAGGTATGGTGTGTACCTTCAAGAAGGGAGCGATGGACAAGTAAACACACAAACTTCAACAGGTAGACGCTGGGATGAGAAGACAGCGTCGTACTGGGGAAGCACAGAAGCAGGAGGCAGCTCTGAGCAGACTGAAGACCAGGGAAGGTTTCACTGAACGACTCTCAACCCAGATCGGAAGGAAGAGAGGTTGTTCTCCGGGAAGGGGAGGGGAAAAATAGTCAGAAGGAGGGAAGGGAGTCAAGGAACACACACAGAGAGTTTGAAGAAACTGCACGAAGCTAAACAGAGATTCACTAAAGCTTTTGGAAAGGTAACAGAGCAGTGGTGAGGTGGGGAGACATGGCTTTGAGGGACCTGTGAATCATGCTGAGTATTCTGGCCTTTGTCCTAAGGGCAGTGAAAATCAGTGATGCACTTTTATGCAGAGAGTGGCAAACACGATTTGTATTTGAGAAAGAAGATATACAGCATAATATAAAATTTTTAAATATCTAAAAGAATAGCCCAATTTAAACTCTTTTGCATTCCACCCATACATGTTCTTTAAACTAGCAATTAAAATTTAGTAATTTAACTTAGAAAATTAATTCTATTTAATCTTTTCCAATAAAAAAATCTCTATATGAATGAATTAGAACTGAGGCAGAATAGCAAGCCTTTCTGTTGAATATCCTGATTTTATGCATATAAAAAATTAAACCTGGAGAGTCTATGTGACTGGTCATTGCTAGTAAGTAGCAAGGCAGAAATTAGCATCCAGGTCAATTTTTTCCTCTCAATACTTTAAGCAACTCAGGTCAGTATCAACATCCTACTACAAGGTCTCTTAGGGAAGAGTATCCACATTTAATTCTCCAAAAATAATCTAGGAAAAAAAAAATAATAATCTAGGTTTTCTTTTTTTTTCCTTTTTCACCTATAAACACCTCTAGCAATGAATATCTATGAATTTCCATTCACCTATGCCTAAAAGAACAAAAATGTGGAAGCCTGAATTCAGCACCACAAATGCAAACGTTGACACACAATGCACAATAACAACAGTATTTTTCTACCAGCAATTAAGACTATAAAAACCATAATATGCTAAATAAAAGAAAATCTGCATTAACTACATAAAGAAATTCATGATTATAGAATATAAAAGTTGTAAATAAATGAAAAGTCACATGTTCACACAGGAAAAGATCATAAATACCAAATTCCTCCAAATTAATTTATAAAAACTATACACTGCCAACCAAAATCTCATAGCTGGTAGCCTTTCAATGTGCTGATATTAAAAGTCATCTGAAAAACATAGGTAAGAGCTAGAAAACTTTTTGAAAAAGACCAATAATGAAGAATTTAGCCACTTACTAAACTTTATTAACGAAGCATGAAAATCTATGATTATGGCAACCTTTCATCTTACTCAAACGGCAGAATTTAGAACATTAACAAGACCCAGTGGTGGCAAATACGGAGGAAAAGCCACCTACACACCGTAGTGGTAAGAAAGTTGGTCTATGACACAGACATTCTTTGCTGGAGTCGCTCCTAAAAAGATTCAGACAATCAGGACAGGTGTCAGTAGACATGCGTTTTAAGACAAGCAGTCCCGCAGTGGATGACCTCAAGAACTCCTGCTGGGACGCCTGGCAGCAAGCAGGGACGGGGGCCTCCCCTTCCCACCCTGGAGGACCAGCTGGACTCAATGTCAATCACTCACGGGTCCCAGGGGCCCAGGGGCTGCAGGTGTTCGGCGACTGGAGGGTCCCAGTGCCCCACAAACAGCTTAGATCCAGCTCCCACTACTTGGCACCCAAGCCCAGCGTGTTTGTCTCCTGTAAGGGCCACTCTCCTGCTCGCCCTATGAGAAGAGAGAACAAAAGGAGGCCGGTACCTCTGCTGACTCACGTGTATTTGGGGAAAGCTCACCGCCTTGGGGAAGGTCAAGTGTACAAGGACATGCGTACTTGGAGACCCTCATCCCCAAAAACTCCAGCCTGCACCAAGCAATGTTTACTGATGTTTCACCAAAAAGCCTTTTCCCCAACGCTATTCAGGGTAATGTTGTTTAAAATACTAAAAAAACAATAAACAACAACAACAACAAACAGAGACAATCTGCCTGCCTGAGGAACAATGGTAAAATGCATTCTCGTACACTTATATCACGGAATACCACAGAGACATTAACAATGATGAAGGTGGAATCTCTATAAACTGGCCTACATGGATAGCCACGAAGCACTTTTGAGTTGGGGAGGAATCAGAACAAGTTGCAACCAAGAGTTTTTGACACCCAGTCTCATTGTGTAAAAAATGTAATGCAAGAAACACCAGTCCATGTACTGCAGGAGCCTGGAAAGAGTGGTAAACAACGTTCCACGTGAGTCTGCAAAAGCACGGGGTCGGTAGAGGGGGAGAATTCTTGCCGATGACTGGAAATTTTTCCATCAATGATTCAAGGGTCCAGATGAATCTACACTCAATCAAAGCTTCACTTTCCAAAAGCTGTGTTTCTTTAGTGCCTATACTTGTGCAACAAACCAGAAATTTTAAAAGTTTGAAACTTGAAGCTTTTCTTGAAACTGAGGATAATCACACCTACCCTTACGCAAACTCTGTACCAATTTCCAAGTCAACCCCATGAGGTATTAATGCAGTCGTTGAGAATCACAAGTTAAACTTGAAAATTGAAGACGAACCCCAACCTCAGAAAAAGATTACATGTAGGAAGTCTGAAGGTAAATTTAAAGCCAAAGGTTCACTGAAATTTAGTGTATTTTACTCTCCAAGGTTCTTTCGTTTAACCAAATCTTATGGCAATTAGAGAGTATTACTGTTACTATTTTAGAGGAAAAATATGTGTAAAATATACATCACTCCAGTACTCTGTAATATCTGGCTTTTATATACTGTCCTGCCTCCAAGGTATCTGATCTACCGTCAAAAGAGCTTAGTTTTTGAAACCTTCCTTCTTCTACATTCTAAGAAATGCTATGCCCTTGATACATTTTATAAATCATTGCCTCCCAAAGTAGAGACCAAAAGGAACTTCAGAAGACCCAAAGGAACATGAGACAATCAAGAACTAATATTACATAGAGAATATGGAAGAACATAAATTCCACAAAACAAAAATGTACTGGGCTATGTAAAATTCCCTTCCCATTCTTCAAGATGACTTTTTGAAACACACAGTCCAATCCAAAACTTTACTCTCTTGAATTTTACCAGATAACCTCACCTTAGACCACTGGTTGTTACTCAGGGGTGATTCTGTCCCCCATGGGACACCTGGCAATGTCTTCGAGACACTGGGGGGGGGGAGAACTACCCAGCACAAAACATCCATGATTGAGACAACACTGACTTAGAGGTCTGTAAAGAAGACAAGAGCTCCTCGGTTTCTTCCCAGATCTGAAACCTGCCTTTATCTGTATTCCAGTGCGATCCCTTCCTCGGACCCTATGCCCGTGCTCTTCACAGCTGACCCTCTCCTTTGAGATCCAGACTCAAGGACACTGCCCCTGGATGCACCCCCACAATATCTTTCCCACTCCACTGAATCCTAAAGTATGTGAACTTGAATTTCCATGAGAACAACACACCACCACTATAAATAAGAACAGCTCCCTGGACCCCCTGCTACTTTTCTAGGGAACAGAACTTCCCAGGAGGTCATATGCATCCCCATCACCACTGGCCCACCTTATGTCTGCATCTCACTCATTCCAACCGCCTGCCCCTCCGCTCCGCGGGAATCACTCTGCATGTTCTTGATCCCCACAAAACCTCTCTCACTCCACCTGCCAGCATCACAAGCTACCTACCATTCGCTCTTCCGGAAATACGTTCTTCTCCTGAGAAGCCTCCCCTTCTCCACACCTCTCTGGCTGCCCTCTGCCCTGGGCGGCCTCGACATAAGGCAGCCTCTCACCCCTGGCCCAGTGCCAACCCCTCTCTCACCACTCAGCTCCCCCAGACACTAGTCAGTGCACAGCTCTAAACACGGCCCATGTGATGATGACGTCCAGATACTTCTCCCCGACCCCGAGGCTTCCCTGAAGCTTCAGCCGCCAGGTGAATACATATGGTAGGCACTCTGAAGGGAACTGGTCTAAAACATGGCTCTTTTCCCTACACTCCCCCACCTGCCCGTGTACACCCACGGGCCTTACTGCTCCTCCAGGCCTCCCCACTTCTCTGAGGAGGAAGCGGATCCAGGCACCCCTTTGGTTTTCTTCTTCCCTCACCCCCACATCTACTCCATCAGCAAATCTAGGCAGCTCTACCTCCAAAGTACACATTGACTTTTTTTAACTCTTATTTTTTTATTTAAGCGTAGTCAATTTACAGTGTTAGTTTCTGGTGTACAGCAAAGTGGTTCAGTTATACATAGACATACATATTTTTTTTCCAGATTCTTTTTCATTCTATGTTATTACAACACACTTAATGTAGTTCCGTGTGCTATACAGTAGGACCTTCTTGTTAATCTGCTTTATATACAGCATTGTGTATCTGTTAATCACCAACTCCTAACTCTCCCCGCTGCTTCCCCCCCTCCCCCGGTAACCACCATTTATTTTTTATGTCTGTGGGTCCATTTCTGGTTCAAAATACACACTGATTTTCACCACTTTTCTTCACTAATACCACTCTCATCCAGATCAACTTCATTTCTTACCTTCATTAACTTCCCACTGCAGTCAGGAGAAAATCTAAAGTCATTTACAGGATCTGAAAGTCATAAACCATCTGGTCCCCACCTTCCTCTCAATCTCAGCTTTACCAAAGCACAACCCACAACACTACTCTTCAGCCAAGCAGGCCAAACCCACTTCTGCCTGGGGGCCTCTGTATCTGCTGCCCCTTCTCCCCAGAGGCCGTCCTCCACCCCACCGGCTCTGCCCGTGACTCCGGACTCATCTTGAGTACCCTTAGCAGCCTGGTCCCCCTCCACAGTCTGGCCTTCCAGTTCTCCTGCCTGGGCAACCACAACTCAAACGCCTCTCACATCAGCCTGCTGGAAGTCTCACAGAACTGAGCACTAGGACGCTGGCTTGTTTTACGTGCTGGTTTACTGTCAGCCTGGTCTTAACAGAATGGGAGCTCCCAGAGAGCAGCAGCCTCCTTTGTTTTCATTGTCAGTCTCTAGCATTTGTCAGATATATGTTACAGACTTATTAAATATTAAGTGAATGAACATATTTAAGGTGTGATGAAGAATACAAAGTCCTAAGATACAGTTACCACCATTTGCAAGTAAGAATGAGGCAGCAGTACCAAGTTCAACCCAGAAGTTTCATCATAACTGGCCAGAAAGTGATTAATCACTGGGGGACGGAAGTAAGATAAGAACACTTTAGCTACTGAAACATTAAATGTTTTGATGCCATAGCTTAACTACTAATTCTCACTTTACATACTGTATAACATAAAGGACATTTGTTCACGTTAGTGTCAGTTTCTGATTTTTTTTGATTGGTACACTTTGTGTGTATCACTGTGCAAAGTTACTTGCTAACTATACAAGACACTGTAATAGAACACGTCTAGCTATCCTTTAGGATTTTTTTTAATCTAAAAAGTTAATTATTTCACACAAAAAAACTAGAAACAAAAAACTTCCTCGCTAAAATTATTCATAGTCTTGGAAAAAAAAGTCAATGGAAACAGTTCAGACGTTATTCTAATATACCTTTGGCCAAAAGAAGGCAGAGACAGCTAGGAAGGTAAATAAGACAAAACAGAGAAAAATATTGTTGACTGCCTGCCTGACACGCTCTGTTCCTAGGCCAAATGTTAGCAGTCATTTATATCCGGAGTTTCCAAATAATTACACCTTATACACAGAACTGTGATCAATTTAGAGTCTTCAATATTTGAGGTGGAAATGGAGAAAGTTAGACAATACATACATTCATTTAGAAATAAGAAATGCACATTATAAAATTTAAGATACAACATAATTCATCTTGGAAAACAATGTCAACTTGTACATTTATCCTGACTAATAAGGATGGAATAGACTGAAGACACCATGGCACACTTTCACCCTAAGATGTCTAAATTCAGGGGGAGGGTGTAGTTCAGTGGTAGAGTGCATGCTTAGCATGCACGAGGTCATGGGTTCAAGCCCCAGTACCTCTGTTAAATAAAAAAAAAAAATAGTAACAATAAATAAATAAACCTAATTCTCCCCCCCCCACAAAAAAAAAAAGATGTCTAAATTTACAGCTGTAGCATGAAGTCTAGAAAATTAATTCTTCACGACTGGCTCCTTTCGCTAAGCACTCAAGAGAATTCGTTAATAACTTACTGGAGAAAATCCTCTCTGCAGTTTACTGAGAAAGAGTTCTTTGAGAGTCTTCTCAGTTCTACTTTGAGCATTAGCACCGGCCAGCTTCAAATGACGACTCTTGTGAATGTCACTGACCCCTTCCCCCACCCCACCACCTCCCAGAAAAAGACCAAAAGAGAAACAAAGAACGTTTTAAAATATCACAAAGGTATTAAGGTACTAGAGGAAAAACTGGTACATTACCTAAGCTCTGAGTTGGCTAAAAAAAAGGAACTAAATACAGCCAAATAATTGAGAAGTAGGGGGGAAAAGGACATACAATTGCTGAATAAATAATCCCTCAATAATGCAAGAAAAAAGTTTTTAAAAAGTGGGAGGAAAAAACATTAACATGGAATTGCTCCCTTCTAAGTACTGGTGCCACATTTAGATCTAACAAACAGAAAACAAGCACGCTGACTACCGTTAAACATTTTCTTCCCTCATGGGGCATTTAGCAAGTACCCTAAGTTTTCAGGAGTAATACTTTTGCTTCTTTAGGTGGGTGAATTCCTAAAAAGTCTTGTTTAAACAAACATAATCCAATCTCACAGATTTAAATAAATTAATTAATAAAAGAAAAACCTAGCGCCCAGAAAGTGACGACTCAGCTGTGCACGGTCTCAGAGCAACTACATCATCTGAGGTTGAGGACTTCATGAACATACTTACTTCAGAAACTCCACGATGAAGAACATAATCCTGCAAAATCTAGACAAATCAAATATTCCAACTTTAACTTTAAAACAGAAAATCTCCTTACTCAAACCATCATGACCAAGGGATACCACTACTTCCACTGCAGCAGATACAGATACTGGCACACTGGTACTGCAAGAGAGCAAAGAACCCTGGACCGGACTCCAGAGCCTCGGATCCCAGCGCCAGCACTCACAGCCCTCCCACCTGAGAAGGGGGACGTCGCCTCTCCAAACCTTGGTTTCCTGCCCATAAAAACATGGATAACACCACCTACCTCATAGGGTTGTTTGGGACATCCATGACAGTTAAGATACGGAAACCATGTAGGACAGGGCCTGACACATAGTAAAGACTCCCCAGATGTCAGTTACCATCTCTGTAGCATTCGGACATACTATGTGCTCAATGAATCCCTGCTACCCAGAGAACTATACTCAATTTCTTGTAATGAGCTGTAACGGAAAAGAATCTGAAAAAATATATATATGTGTGTATACGTATAACTGAATCACTCTGCTGTACATCTGAAACTAACACTGTAAATCAACTACACTTCAATAAAAAATAAGAACTAAAAAAAAATTTAATACTTGCTAAACGAATGACCGGCCTACAGAAAATAACTGGAGTTTTCACAGCAAGCAGGATACATCTAAATCTAACTACAAAAACAATTTCCAATTCTTTAAATCCAGTTGGCCCAATTCAGGAACTTATTTTGGAATCATGCATTACTGAGATAACTGAAATGAGATTTCAAACATTTAAGTACCTACTGCGTGTTAGACAAATAATCAAGACATAGTTCCTGCCTCAGAGAAGCTTACATTGATAAGAGTAATCTGCATAACTGTAAAAAGCAATCTGCGTAACTGAAAAGGAACTGGGAAACCTTCCAGTCCAACACCATTTATTCTACAAATGAGGAATTTAAAGTCCAGGAAAGTGCACGGCTTGGCCAAAGACACAGGCTCTAGACAGCAGAGTCGAGGCTGGAACTTAGGTCTTATAATTCCCAGCCTACTGGTCTCCTCACCACCTCACAGTGACTCCAAGTGCTCGATCTGAGACAGAAATGAAGACCCCACTTAATATGAACAAAAGCACTTCTGAATTATTTATTTACTGCATCCGTGTAAATCAAGTCAAAGAAACTACAAGGGAGCTATAAGAGGCCCCCCAAATTAAACCTGTTACAATGACTTAGTCTATTTCCAGATTAACAAAGGCATTCTTCACACTTGCATGGTGGCTGCATTGACAGTTCTCATGTCAGTGAACAGTCTGTTCCATGTTAGTTGTCAGAGTCTCAGCCCCTAGGTTCATTTCCATTCTCAATCATCCCCAGAGATCACAAGAAAACACTGCTCAACTTAAACACTTAATGGTCAAGAATATGAAAGGAAAAAATTCACATAGTACGATCATAGTTACCTTAAATGTACCATTTTGATTTTTCATGTAGGAAACCAGAAATATATCCACGGGCAGAAGAGCTGATGTGATCAGTGCAATCGCCAGGGAGAAAATCGCTGTGATGGTGGAGACGACTTCACTTTCCCGCTGGCTCTGATATTTACGGACGTATATCCAGCAGAATGCCAAGATAGCCTGAAAGAGAATCAAGAGAAATGTTCTGTGACTGCCCAACGTACTCTCTCAGACTGATTTCAGCATGTGTCTGAAAGTCTCCAGCAGGAAACTTCATGTCAAGGAAAGATGCTTTCAGATGTGTACGAAGAGCCACTACCCCTCATGAACTGATTCAAGATTTTTAATTCTCAAAGCCTGTTTCATGGATGCAGTACAACCTCACTTAGGGACAAAGACACAGTAAAAAACATGCAAAAGTGACAGATAACAGGGCACAGTTAGGTTTGTCCTCACCGAACACAGCGCAGTCATTAACAGTCTCACACAACATTACAGTCATAACTAGCTTTGAATAGTTTTTCCCTACACATCTCCCCAACCTGAAGAAGCTGTAGCTAGACATTGTTCTATCCTACTCTTACTACGTAAGCAGCGCAGAATATAACTTGAATTGAAATTAACTTCTGTCCCCTTATGACAGCTCAAGAGTACCATCCAGCTACGGATCAACTGCCAATGATCACCATGCAATCCACACGTTATACTATAATTCAAACTGTAAAGGACATTACACAATGAAAAGGGAACAGTGAAAAAGGTTCATGTGCACTGCAAGGAGGTTTCCAGTGAAAAAAGTACTGAGAGGTACTGAGGTTATCACTCAATCAACCAGGCACTCTTAACAGTCCCAAGCCCTCTGCAGTAACTAATGCAACCTCCGGCAACCCTCTAGCTCAGGGCGCGTCAGAACCCCCTGGAGGGCTGCTCCCAGGTCTGGAGCAGGTCCAGAAAATCTGCACGTCTTGCAAGTTCTCAGGTGACGCTGATGCCAGTCCCAGGACGACACTTTGAGAACTTCTGCTCCACTCAACAGTAGGGGGTCATAGAGAGATACTACATCAGTGATCCACAACCTCGGCTGTGTCAGAATCACCTGCGTCGTTTTTAAATACCCTTATGCCCACCAAAATCAATGCAATCAGGGAGTGAGGATCCACCAGGCATCAGCACTTTAAATGCCTGCGGATCCCATCTGAGCCCAACCTGAGAACCACTGGTTGAAATAAGCGCTAGAAAAGCTCTGAGACAAAAGCACTGTTTTGTGCTTTCACGCTTTTCAACAGACTCAACTTCTAGTGTCAGTGGAAAGGGTAGGGGGTCCCTGAAGAGAACCAGGCATGGCTCTCTTGACATCAGAGAAGCCATTTTTAGCCCGAGCTTTTCTGCAATTTAAGCCAGGCCACAGCGTTGTCCATGAACAGGTCTCAGTAGTTAAAGATCTTAAGGGAATTCAGAAGCAAAGGACTGTTTTATCAGGCAAGAGAAGTAACAACAGCAAAGATAATAAATCAGCTGTAAACTCCCAGTTCTGTTTCAAAGGTAAAGATTAGCCTGAAGCACTTTCTTGAGTTGTTTTACAGAATTTAAACCCCCCTCAGTGCCCAGCCAGGAGATCAGCTGGAACTAAGGGATGATGACGTTGACCTTTTCTGACCCTCGTGACCTCACTCAACTACAGCCTGGACTCTGTTGACCTTTTCCCCCATTCTATGATGAATTCTGCTCCACTCAAGCCCCTTCATGAATATGCATGGCCCTTAGTTTAACCTCCCTCCCCCTTCCCGTCTGGCTGTTGAGGAGACACTGCTCTGGGAAACATTCCCAGTGTTCGCCTTACCAGCTCCCTTCTTCTGCTCTTTGGCTTGGTTGTGACTTTTGGCTCCACACCCACCAAGAGGTGAACCTGGTTTTTCATGTAACAATACATCCCTTCTGGGTATCTTAGTTCAGGAGCCAGACTGAATAATATCACCTACCTGGTTTCTGTTTCCTAACTGTCCTACCCCAATCAGGACAGAGCAGTTCCACCACAGCAAAAAAACCCCTCTGCCCCTCCACAGTCAACCCCTCTCCACTCTTCAGCCCTTGACAACCACTGTCTGTCATCTGTCCCCATAGCTTCTGCTTTTTCTAGAATGTCATAATGTACTTATAGTATGATGTTTTGGGTCTACCTTCTTTCACTTAGCATAATGCACCTGAAAGCCACCCAAGTGGTTGCACGTCACTCCTTCAGTTGGTGTCAGAACAGCAGGAAAAAGTAATGTGAAAAAGGAACGTGCATTTTGGAACCTGGATGCTGGAGGAAAAGATAGAAAGAAAATAAGAGAAGAGAAGAGAGAAGAAAAGGAGAAAGGAAAGAAAAAAGAAAGAAGGGAAGGGAAGGAAGCAAGAAAGAAAAGGAAGGAAGGAAGGGAGGGAGGGAGGGAGGGAGGGAGAGAGGTAGGCAGGCAGGCAGGCAGGGAGGCAGGAAGGAAGGATGGACAGATCGACCTAGGTTCAAACGTGGGCTTATCTACTTACAAATTTCTTTTTTCTTTTGGAAAATTATTTTTCATAAAATGTTATTTACAGTATACTTAATGAGTTTGATTTTAAATGAATTCACAAATATTTAAAACATTCCTCAAATTACTTTGAGGTCATTGGAAGATGAGCCTTTTCTTTCTATCTACCTAAAGCAAAGTGTTCAATAAATTTTTTGTTGGACTTCAAGACAATCTGCACTTTTACAAAGTGATGGGTATTCCAGAGAAAGGAGGGTGCCAGTAACAGGCAGAGAAGCAGGGAAAGGGCACTCCAGGCAAAATAACTAAGTCAGAGGTGGTCAAACTTTCTAGTCTCAGGATCCCCTTACAGTTTTAAAACAGAGCCCCAAAGAGCTTTTTGTTTCTGTGAGTTAAATCCATCAGTAGTCACTATATTATAAAATAAATCAAATGTCCCCACCTATAAAAAAAAAAGAATAAGAACACTTCTTTCATAGCAGGCTGTAAGAATTAAATGGCACGAAAGAGCTTAGCATGGTGCCTGCCCATAGGAATTGCTTAAGTAGCAGCAATTATTATTAAGTGCCAAATGAAAGTAACATCTTAGAGGATTTCATAAAAGAAACTAGTATGTGATTTTGTTAAGGAAAAGGTTTAGAGCAGTCGGCAACTCCTCCCAAGAGATTCTGATTCAGCTGGTCTGGGCACTGGGGTTTTTAATTCTCCCGAGGTGGCTTTAATGAGCAGTCAAGGCGGAGAACCACTGGGGCAGAGGTCGGAGTGAGAATAGATGAATGTTTGCTAAATGACCGGGCACACATAGCGCCTGGGATCTTGCTAAACTGCAGATTCTGGTTCAGTAGGGCTGGGGTCTTAGATTTTGCACTACTAACAAGTCCCCAGATTTCCCCCTCACCCTGAGTAACAAGAGTAAACCTGCTTTATAGACATGGAGACTCAATCTTGTACCGTGATGAGAAATGCAATGTGAAAGATGGTGTTAGCCAAATTACTGAGGGTCAGATTTGACAGAGTAAACACAGTTAGATTACAGGCCTGGAGGAACCAAATCTAACCAGTCCTCACGGGGCAGAAGAAACCGAAGTCCATTCTGTTGGCCCAAGATTACAGAAGTCACCAGTCTTAGTGTTCTGATTCTTTAGCAGGGGATTGGCAGTGGTTCTCAAAGTCTTAAGTCCCCAGATCCCTGGCAGTCTCCCCCACCCTTTCTGGGGATTTGCAAATTGAAAACTATTCTCATAATAGTACTAAGATGTCATTTGCCTTTTCCACTACGTTGGTATTTGCACTCATGGTGCATAAGCCAAGCTGGGTAAAACTGCTGGAGAATTAAGCAGGAATCAAGACAAGGGCACGAAACTCTGCCAGGATTGAGTCATTTTATTCTTCATCATCACACACTCATTGTTGGGGCGGGGGGGGGGACTATTTAACTAAAGACTGTACCTGATGAAGTAGTAAAAGTTAACTGCATTAACCTTCAATCTTCGAGTTTTCTAATACCCCACGAGGGAAGATATGAAGGAGCCAGTGCCCCAGCTACAGAGCATGATGTGACAGCTGTCTCCAGGAAAAACACCTCCACCCTTAAGATTTGAGAGCCAAACCAGGCACTCTTTGAGAAGCATCATTTTTACCTGAAAGCACAAGAGACCGACTCTGGTTATTCAGACTTGGACGTCGGCAGGTTTTTGGCTGAAGGAACAAAGGGACTCTGTCACTTCAAGAAAAACAACTGACAGCATTTGCTGCCAATGATAATAATTCAAGCTTTCAAAGGAAAATCGGAATTTTAGAAAACTTGTGTCCAGGACAGTGAGCTTGACAATTGCTTAGTACTTGTTTCTGGGACATTTCTTCTGATAAGATCAGATGGTGATATTGATGAATGTGTTATTTTGATATTATGCAATAGAATGTATCAATCTTTGGCAGATCTGCTTAACTCAGTGAAGCTGGATTTTCTAAATGACCAAATGCACCATGGTATAAAACCATGCCTGGGGAACCAATCATTCAAAGTGCAACACAGACTAAGGGATTTTAATGAAACAGAACAAAAAATTCATTGACAGGGTTTCAGATTCCATATTCCAACTAAGTTGGTTACTGACTTTTGATGTAGTATTATAGAACCAAAATTATCCAAAAAATACTCTGCTTCCAACTACGTATCACTAAAAACTTCATATACTTCAACTGAAATAACATCTCAAAAGACTAAATGCAGAAGCAGACATGAGAACTCAGTTCTTTTCTAATAATCCAGGAATTAAAGAAATTTGCGGAAAATTAAAAAACAGCCTTCCTAATTTCTTTCTACTCCAGTATCTGATTTCAAACCCTTAATTTCTTTCTCATTTTATTTTGTTCCTGTAGTCATATCACTACCTTAAATGCCTTCCTTTCTTCATGTATCCAACATTAGCCTTAATTCCACTTTCTTCCAATATTGTTCTCTATTCTCTGGAGTCCTATTTAATTCATAAAATCATACTTTGGTTTTCAGCACTTAAAATACCAGTCTGAAGAATTTTTGTTTTCCCACCTATCTGCAGGCCCTCTGAAAAGCCACATTTTCTTTGTTTGCATTTGCATACACCGTGTCCTACAATTTACAGAGCAACTGTTGTACCTTAAATGTTCAGTAATTGATAACTGCCAAGATATTCCCCCTCAACTTTGATACTGGTTACATGCTCATTTTCCTCTCCCCTGTCAGTGATGAAGAAATTAACCTTTCCATCTAAAGTTCTTCTGGCTAGTCTAAGAATTAAACTGACATGAAATAGATCAACAGGAGAAAAACAAATGAAAGTTTAATAACAAGGTAAACAGCACACAGCGACCCAAGAAAACTGAATACCTAGCAAAAATGGCTAAGCAATTAACAAAGGAGGATGCTGGGGTCAGTGGTTTGGGCCTTGAACAGGGAGGCAGGCAATTCATATGCAGATATAAAAACAAAAGTTTGGTAAACAAATGTCTGCTGGGCCTGGCAGGGACAAGGGGACACAGAGCGGACTCTGATCTCTAGGCCCCGGGGAGTGCCCCCCACCACACCTAGTCCACATTCTTTGCAGATATCTCTGGTGCTAGCTCTATTTCACGAACAGGCCCCTTATCTAAATTCTTTAGGCAGCTAGGACAGAGGTAAGAAAAAGAGGACCCAGGAAAGCTTTCTTTTTAACAACAATCAGCCTAAACTCATCAAGCCAACAAGACATATTCTGGGATGCCAACTTCTGCTCCCCTACAAAGTCGACTGAATACGACAGTCTGGAAAAGGCAGTGACCTCTCCAAATACAGGACTGGATGGGCTTTGGAGACCACAACCAACCTTTACAGTGTCTATTTTCTCCAAGTGAAATGTAGCATGTTCCAGTGTAAAGGCAAAATTATTTTCCGCGAGAGTGGTCTAGGGAACAAGAGAAGCCTTTTCTAATGTTTTCACATTTTGGGGGACGGGGAAGGGGAGGCTTAAGAGTTTTTGCTGCAACATTTACTAGAGAAGCAGAATACACAGGTTGCTGTCACTGTAGTGCAATTTATAAAGCATACACATCTTGATTTCAGGAAGTAAAGGTTTTTGGTTGATTTTGTTTGTTTTCATAATGCAAAGTGGCAAAATACTTTGAGACTCCGAAGCAACAACAGGACGGGATGAAGACAATGAGAGAAGAAATCAGGGAGGGGTAGAAAAGAAATAAAATGAACTCTCAAATAAAATAAACCCAAGGCTTTTAACACGGGTTAGGGAGGTAAAAACTACGTCTATTAAGGTCCACGTTCTGCCCCCTGGATAAACAGGACTCAGATGGCTGGGACAGAAGGCACCTGAGGTCAAACAGGTGGAGCTATAAATACCCTGACACTGGCGGTGAAGAGGACTAGTTAGGCCCTGCACAGGTGTCTACACCTGTCAACAAGAATGGAAAGGAACGTGAGATCTGGAAGTCAGAACGGACAACTCACGTCATCAAGGCAGACTCGCACAATGGGGAGAGAAGGTTAGCGACTCAACCACCCCAAGGGCAGCGAGCCAGGAAAACACAGAGGAGCAGAGAGGCCCCCTTCCAGGTGGACAAGGCAGCGGCCGCTGAACTTGCACAGACAGGTGCTGCCGTCTTCCCGAGGGTCCTTCTCACCCCGAGGGGCCCCAGAGCCCAAGCCGAGGGTTCCCCGGAAGGACACCTACACCACCAGGACCACCGCAGGAGGCCGGAAGTGCCCCCTCCCTGCCCCCCGCGGCCCCGCCCCCGCCGCCCAGACCCCCGCAGCCCCGCTCTCAGGGGCGGGGCGGGGCCAGGAGGGTCTCCGGCCGGCGCGGCCCCTCCCTCCCCCTTCCAGCCCAAACCCCGGGAACACTCCAAGCGCCTCCCCTACCAGGAGCAGGAGGCCGAAGATGCACCAGCCGATCACAAGCTCGGCCGACGCCGCGCCTGCCGCCGCCGCCACTGCCGCCGCCATCTTCACTTCCGGCCGGGACGGCCCCGAGCCCAAGGCTGGGGAGGAGGGAGGGGAGAGGGGAGAGCGCAGGGCCGCGGCGCCCGCGCACCCTAAAGGTTAAAGGGGCGGAGGGGGCGGAGCAGCGGTTGCCTAGGGGATCCGGCCCGCGCGCGCCCCCTGGCGACCAGTGGGAGGGGCGGGGCGCGCCTGGGACGCCGGACGCCGTGACGTATCCCCGTCTCCGACTCCCGGGGTGGGGCGGGGCCGAGCGCAGGGGCGGGGTCGAGCGCGGGGGGCGGGGTCTCTAATGAGGACTAGTTGATTAGGTCCAGGCGGATAGGGTGGAAAAGGCAGGGATCCCCGCGCGGATGGAGCGGCCGTGTCTAGAGAGCCAGAAAATCTTCGCGGCTCCCACTGCCGCCGCCAAGTAAGAGTGTCCTTAGTGTCCGAGAAGAATGAGCGCCCTGAGTAGCAGAAGGCCTCCTCAGGTTGCAGGAGTGGCTGACTCCGAAGTAAAAGTTTCCCAGCTGTTCCGATGACTTTCTGATATACTGGCATCAGGGTCCAGCCTGGCTGGACGCTGCCTTATCATGTGATGTTATGGTCTTTCTATTTAGATCCGTACACGCTTGTAAATTTCCATGATGACAAATACCCTAGAGATATTTGAGTTTGGGAACATGCTCATAATGAAATCGCAGCTTCGGGTAATATTCCTAAGTGAACAAAACAGATCCTGCCGTAGCCACCTAGTGAACCACAGGGCAGTTGTTCTCGGATGGCTGGCCCGGGTCCACTGGAGCGTGGGTACCTATTTAACCACCGAACTGAACAAACACACTTGTACTCAAAACACAGCTTTGTGAATGAATCCCACGTCTCTGCAGTGTATTATGTGGTGATAAGTTATCCCCTACCTAGGACCTATTTCAGGCTGGAATCCCGCAGTAGGGACGGAGAAGAGTGGCCGCCCTCCCAGGATGAAATGAGGAGGGAAGAGAAAATAGGCGAGAAGACAGTTTTAACGTGAGCTGTACCATCAAAGGTGGCTTCGTGTTCTCTGAACTTGACTGTTTGAACGTGACTCTTTCTCCTGTGAGCCATTCACTTCTCCGAGACCTCTCACCTATAGTCTCCCTAAATAGGGACTTCTCTATTCCAGGTGGCCACTTAGAATTCCTTCCCCAGCTGCAGGGCATACTAAGGTACACAAGCTTTTGCCTCTTCCTGCTAAGTTCTCCTGTCTCCTGCTGGGGGCCCCCTGGCTTGGAGGAGAGCTTTAAGAAACACCAGGCCAGTTTCCCCTGTTGCCCACACGACCCAGCTCCCCCCTACACATCATCATGCATACCTTGCACCCATAACGTTTGAGAGCACAGGCCATTCCCAATGTAGTTTCATTCTCCTAGTTCTACCTGGAAAACAATCAGCCCTTCTTGGACATCCCAGAGGGAGGCAGCCTACACTCCAGAGCCTGCTGAAATTCTCCCAGCCCTGAGTTGGGTACCAGCCACCTGTATCTCTCAGCTGCAAGGACTATGTTTCAAATTTTCCAAGTAGCTCTCTTGAGGCCTCCCTTACTAGGCTAGGAATTTGATGGTAGCACCCCACCCTAAACTTACACACATACACAAAGACACACACACACGCATCACTTTTGGGGGTTAGAGGTGGGGATTCACAGACCAGCAACAATTCTCACCAAAGAAACCTCTTCAATTTCTCTTCTCCCACTCCAATCCACTTATTAATATTTTATTTGGCTCAAGGGCCCAAGAATTTAGAATAAATTCCTTTTACCTCCCTTTTTAACTCTGCACATAAAGATGAATTTATGGTTAGGAGAGACACAAAGAATTAAAGACCCTAATCTCCCCACCACTTTACATTTTATGTGAAATTAGCAATTTTTTCAAGATGGAATGAACGTTTTTTTAATAGCTGATGTACCCTGAATTGAACTGACCCCATTCAATAACTGGGTTCACTCTTTTTTGTGTGCCTGAGAATATTTTATTGTGTCTTGATATTTGGGTTTGGGGGGGGATGTCACTCTTTTGCTGACTCTGAACACCTAAGTATCAGGATAGTATCGGGCCATTGCTTGATTTAAAGGTTGGAAAAGCTTTATACACCAGTGTTGCTAATGAAAGTGACTCGTGACAAGGCTAGTAGTGGTTTGATTCAGGAAAATTGAGAGAGAGAGAGAAAAGAGAAAGTGAGGCTTCTGAGTAGGCAGAAATGGGCACATCAACCCATCTCTCCATACTTCCACTTGGTCGAGTCGTACTATTTAATCAGCACATGACCAGACCAGCAAGGACTGAACACATTCTCCTGAATGATGTTCTTAGATCTCCGAAGCCTCCTATTACACACCAGAATTCTTTAAAAAAATCATTATCATCATCATCTTTCTTGGTTGTTTATGCTTAGACAAGGAAAGCATGCTCACTTTTAAAATTTCCAAACATGAGTAATTCAGAAACAGAACAGGTCCTGATAAACCTCTGCCCAAGACACCTGCCTTTAAGAGCTTCAAGGCTCCCTGTGTGCACATTCTAATGTAGTCCGTGAGTATGTGAAAAACCAATAGATGGTCCCCTGGTGCTACAGATTGACTATTTGAATATGTACCCCACCCCCAAATTGATACATTAAATCCTGAAGTCCCAGGTAATAGTCTTTGGAGGTAGGGCCTTTGGGAGGTGTTTAGATCGTGAGGGCATCTCGTGAAGGTCAGTGCCCGACTCTTTGGCCCCCTCTGCTTTGTGAAATTTAAGTGAGAAGACAGCCGGCC
Source organism: Vicugna pacos (assembly GCF_048564905.1). Taxonomy (NCBI): domain Eukaryota; kingdom Metazoa; phylum Chordata; class Mammalia; order Artiodactyla; family Camelidae; genus Vicugna; species Vicugna pacos. Next base: position 3,709,009 of record NC_132994.1, on the reverse strand, counting down.
CTCACCAGACGCCGAATCTGCTGGCACTTTGATCTTGGACTTTCCATCCTCCAAAACTGTGAGAACAAATTTCTGCTGTCTCTAAGCCACCTGTGGTATTTCTGTTAAAGCAGCTCTAATGGACTAAGACACCTGGAGTTCCTGTAGAAACTCTTGCCCTATCTCCCAAACCCAACAACTCATGGGAAGGTACCAGGATTTCTGTGGACTCTGTTCCATTTTAAGTTAAAGAAATGGCCATTTAAATAGCCCATCACTCCCAACGGGTGTAATAAGAGGAGACGTTGCAGAAAGTGTAGACCTATCAGAACCTAGACCCCCTTGACTATCAAGAGGACTAAAAGCCTTTGGAGGAAGGCAGTGTTTAGGGAGCAATGGTCCTCCCCAAACTCCTCTGTCTCTCAGCTTTTGAATCGCCTTTCCCCAAAGTCACTGGGATGTGTGTCTCTTTTCGAGTTAGAGTTCCTTCTGGAAATATGCCCAGGAGTGGGTTTGCTGGATCATAGGGTAAATCTATTTTTAATTTTTTAAGGGATCTGCATACTGTTTTTCATAATGGCTGCACCAAACTGCATTCCCACCAGCAGTTTAGGAGGGTTGCCTTTTCTCCACACCGTCTCAGCATTTATCAGTTGTGGACTTTTGAATGATGACCATTCTGACTGATGTGAGGTGATACCTCATTGTAGTTTTGATTTGCATTTCTCTGATAATTAGTGCTATTGAGCAAAACAATAGCTGATTTTTATGTAACTTTTTTTTAATGTTGTTGCCTTGTTGGAAGTTTAAAATGTCAGACTGTTCTTCCAAAGAAGACATTTAAAAAGCCTCCGAATTTGTCTTTCTGTCACTTTTGTCTGTACTTCTCTTGCTAACCCATAATCCTCCTCTGATTGACAAATTCTTCTTCAGCTCTTTTAATACCTTCGGTCGGGTTGCAGTTAAGCCTTGCTGGCCTCAGATCCTAGTGACTTTGCCCCTGTCTGTCCTGATCCATTATGTGTTGATTCAGAATATATCTCTCTGTCGTGCTTCGTGAACCGCCTACACTTAATTTTCTGTCCAAAGGATTTAGCAATGATCCAGGGCGAGCGTTAGCATGGGCCTGGGGAAGGCTGAGCAAGCTTTTCCTTATGATACTACGTTATCTCCTCTTCTCCGCCCCTGCAGACCTTCCACTGACATCCAACTGAATTGTCATCACAACTCTAAGACGTTCTTCTTTGCTTTTTTTTTAAATTTTTATTGAAGTACAGTTGATTTACAATATTTTGTTAGTTTCAGGTGTACAGCAAAGTGATTCAATTATACATATTCTTTTTCATATTCTTTTCATTATAGGTTATTACAAGATATTGAAGAGTTCCCTGTGCTATACAGTAGGTCCTTGTTGTTTATCTATTTTATATATAGTAGTTAGTATCTACAAATCCCAAATTCATAATTTATCCCTCCCTTCCTCTTTCCTCTTTGGTAACCATACTTTGTTTCCTATGTCTGTGAGTCTATTTCTGGTTTGCAAATAAGTTCATTTGTATCATTTATTTAGAAGCCACGTATAAGTGATATCATATGATATTTTCTTCTTTCCTTTGTGAAAGAGCTTACAGTGTGTTAGGAGGTAATTGGCACATATGGCTGAGAGGCCCATTTGGTTCTGCTAGAACATTTGCTCATTTGCTCATTTGTATATAACCCAGAGGTTTTTGCACAAGTGCCAGTCCATGAAAAATGAAATGCTTATGTTCTCCATTCTTTTTCATGTAAAGTCAAAATAGTTTTTTTTTGAGTCCCAAAGTAGAAACTATATTCAAAAATGTAGTTCACCCATTTTGTTGTAAAGAAAACTGCTCAGAAGAAAATGGCACTGAAATGTTAATATCTGAGTGTTTTTTGATTTATAGACACAGAGGCAATTTTCCAATTTCTCATCCTAAAATTAGATTGCACACAGTATCATAAAGTAAATTCACATTTCCATATTTCTGCAATTATAAACTCCTAGTGGATACCATTTTTACATTTCTCCTACTGGGACAAATGTTCCCACATGAACTGGTGATACATGTGAGTTTTCTTCTTAATATTTTTCTTCTGGCTATGCAAGACCTGATTTATTCATCGTCTAGACATGTGAAACTATCAGTTAATTCCTGCAAGTGTTTTTCATTGTGTCAATTCCTAAACCTGGTGTTTACATACTTTAAGATATAAAAAATGAATTTGGTTATACAAGTCAAACATACAGTAATCTCAAAGTCAGTTTATATTATAAGTAGAAATTATAATAAAAAATGATTTTAAACTTATGATATTGAAAAATGATCCATAGAACACAATAATTTTAACAAAGGATATATTTTTTGGTTTGTTTATAGCATACGTTGCTCTTTTTCTAACAATAGGATTCCTCTTGGGACTTCAGTATCTTTTTTTCTTTCATTGTTGGGTTCCATTTGCCTCATTTCTGGCCATAGTTTCTGAGATTATATTTGAAATCACAGTGTAACTCTTAGTGTTCAAGTCCCACATATTAATGATTTACTGGTCACAAACTTTGGTAAAGCTAACTAGTCCAATTCGTGTTTATCAGGCTACAGTAACTCAGGTCTTCATGGTCGTATCTGTAGCACAATGTGAAACATTTTTCATTGATCTTTAAGTTTTCAAACAATAAAGACATTTATCCTTATGTTTCATTTGTTGCCAGATATAGGTCATAATTTTTTCTGTGCTTTTAATGATACAAAGTAAGGAATTTTGACCATTAGATACAAATTCTGGTTTTAAAAAGATTTTAATTAAAAATTTTTAGAAAGTTGATTGAGGTTTGGAAAGGATTCCAGGAGGAGGTAACATTGGGCTAGGTTTTAAAGGACGAGAAAGAGTTTACCAAGCAGCCTAGGGTGGAGTGAGCAAGTCCTTCATCAAGGGAACAGAGTGTGTAAAGGCCTGAGGTACCATGTTCAGTACTGCTTGAGCAATCAGGGTAACAGTGAGAGGAATTAGCCAATTAAGAGACTAGGTCTTGAATGGACGTGTATTTCCTACCAAGAAACTTGGGCTTTATGAGAACAGTGAAGGCTTCTAAGCAGGGGAGCGATGTAGTAAGACGTGCATTTTCAAAAGGTCCCCTTAGGATAAGCTGGGTTGGAGATGGGGAAAACTTGAAGCCAGGATTTATTTCAGTTAAGACACTTGCTCCAGTCAAGGCAAAAGCTGACTAAGCTGAGGCCAGTGATTATCAAAGTCAAATGTAATGAGAGGACTAGCAAGTACCCACGGACCATGTCACTAATGACTTCTAGAACAGTTTCAGTGGGGCATGAAGAAGGCAGGTGCATTGGCTGAGGAATGATGGCGCTTTAGGGCAGCAGAGACCATGAATATGAGCCATTCTTTAAGGAAGCTTGACTAAGGAGGGATGGAATGGTGAAAAAAACCGGAGGGGATGAGGTCAAAGGTGGTTTTCTTAGGAGTGGCTCAGACTTGAACTTGTTTCTAAGATAAATAGTAAGGGTGTGGGCCACAGCTACATCAGTCTAAGTTTGATTGACATCTTAAACTCTAAAGAAATGAGGTAATCAGGTGAGAGGGAGGAGATGAGTTCATTAGCCAGGATTCTAGCAGAAAACAAAGAGTATACCTACAAGGGGTGATTCAAGACGCTTTAATGACTGGACTTTTACTACAGGGAAGCTAACCCTAAGGTTGACAACAGCAAGAACTCCTAAAAGGACAAGGACAAGAAATTACTGGAATCTGGAAAGACCCGTAAGCTTAGGAAAGAGCTGCCAGGCCACAGTTGTCAACCCCGAGTCCCTGAGGGAGAGCGCCCTTGGAGTAAATCCTCCAACCCTTCTCTCCTTCTACACCCTTGTCTCCTGCAGTGCCCCCTTTTGGATGAATTTAGCAGGAAGCTAGAGGGAGTCTATATGATGCAAAGCATAATTATTAGCCTCCTAGGGCACAGAGCAGGGTGGAGAAGGGTGAAGAATGGATTTGGCAGGGCAAATGGAAGGCACTTGGCAGAAGAGGAGAGGTGTGTCCAAATGGCAGTAAGAGCTGGAGCAATGGCATTCCTGGTGAAGACAAAGGGCGTTTTCTGCAGATTCTGTGGTGTATTCTACTAACAGTAACAAAAAATGCTCTTCTAATTTTTGCCTAGTTAGTGAGAAACTAATATTACTAAATAAGAAAAGACTCAATATCCTCTTCTTAATTAAATTCCATTGCTCATGTATCATATAAAATGAAAACAGCCAGTAACATATACGATTCAAAAAAGATTCTAATTCTCTGCAGAATTAACTCCTGACATAATGTTTCATCTTTGTATTAAAATACAGCTTTCCCTTAAGAGGATGCTTCTCATTTCAAAAATTTGAATAGATTGATTTTTTTAAAAAAATAACTGCCACTGGTTAGTTTTAGCCCTAAAAAAATAATAATCAATATTAAAACTTTCTGTAGGTCTTGTAGACTAAGTAAGTAACTTCAGTAATATTGATTTCATATCTATTTCATTTTTTAGGGTCAATTACAAACAATGTTTTAGCTAGTACACAATTTAAGGATTGTATCAGATAAAAAGCCAATGCAATTTCTGCAAATGTGAGACCTTAGAGAAGCAGGACCTAGAACTAACAGATACCAAATTTTGATTTTTAAAATTATTCTCATCAATACATGTATGGGTCCACATGCACACTTTCTGGTTTGATAGCTCAATGTCACTGAGAATCTTTTTCTCATGTTAAAGTGGAAGGCAGCTTTGGTGATTGATAGAAAAGCCTCAAGAAATTTCCTTTTCATAACTTTTAAACAAACTCAAAACAAAACAAAACAAAATCCGCACACAACTTTTCTTTGCTAAGCCCTAAAAATCAATTAATATCTCATCAATTCTAGAATATGCTTAATTTTGAAGGAAATATGGAGATTTGTGGAAGATAAGGAATCATCCCATTTCTGATGTTTACAACTAATTTTTCCTCAAATTCAAATTTTCACAACTTCTTTTTGAAAGCCATTCAGTCTTTACTTATCTACCCAAGTCAACGTTCTGTTTACTATTTATCTAATTGTCTTGTAACCTGTATGACTCTGGGGCTACTCATAATCCAGTCTTGTGGACTCACATTTAAAGAATTAAATATAATTAGAAACAAGTGAAATCTTCAATCTCTTAAGAAATCACCAGAGGATAATTAGGGTAATTCACCTTCCTTAAGGTCCTCTTTAGACCTTCCTCTCATTTTCTCTCACATGTCTGTGGGGGCAGATTTACAATGATGCTAATGAAGCTTAAACTTCAATGACCCAATTGCCCAGGTATTGCCTATGGTCCCTGAAAGAGGCCCTAGCATTGTCTTCACAGGATCTTAGAATTTTTTGGTAAAATTTTTGAAACACAATGTGTATAATGTAATTTCTTTTCCATCTTTTAAAAAATATTTTATTTTATTATTTATTTTTGGGGTGTTTTGTTTGTTTTGGGAGGAGTAATTAGGTTTGTTTACTTATTTATTTTAATGGAGGTACTAGGGATTGAACCCAGGACCTCATGCATGCTAAGCAGGTACTCTACCACTGAGCTATATCCTCCCCCTCACTTCTATCTTTTGACACCACTCTTTCTTTCCATTTAGACTATCTCTCCATCACACTTCCCCTCACATGAGTGTATGTGAATGGCCATAGACATTCTGAAGATGCAGATCTGGGTTAAGTAGGTTTGGATTTAATGGATTATATTTCTGTGGCTCATACTTACGCTTGTGTGTAGTTAAATTATTGCTAGGCATCCAAGTGTAGGAATGTCTTCCAGGAACACTCTCATTGCCCTCCTTTTTAATTGTGGTGTCATAAAAATACGTGTTTGTTTTAATCTGTGATTTCTGGCACGATGCTCCTTTTAAAATCTTGGGAATTTCCTGAGAAATAGGAGTGTCTTTCATGGCGTGTAAAAATGAATATTCAATGGGGAGGGATGGGTTTGGGAGCATTTTCCCTGATCTCCTTCCCAGATCCACCTTCCTCAGGGGAGGAGGGATTTTTGTCCTTATTTAGTCTTAATCAGAAGTGTCATGGCCTCGAAGCATGATGGGTACTTCTTTTCTGCAAGGCTATTTTTATTATAATGAGGGCATAATGGGCAAAAGGTTACATTCAGATACCGGAGATTCCTGCCTTATCCCACCTTTCTTTGTCAGCCTCCAGGACACTTGTCAACCCCAAATGTGGTTTCTTATCAGTCTGGAGGTTCCTGCTCTTTGTTGTAGTTGTTGTTTGCCCAAGGACCCCTGTGATTCACAAGATGTGTGGTTTCCTGCCTTTTGGCCCATGCTCTCCTTTCTTTGCTCACATCTAGCTTTCTGCCTGCTCTAACAATAATAAGCTGGTAAACATAAGTATAGTGTTTTTCTGAGTCTGTGAGCCAGTCTAGCAAATTACAGAGCCTAGAAAATTATCATGGGAGCTATGGGAAACCCAGACAGACAGCCAATCAACCAGAAGTACAGGTGACCCAGTACTTGAGACTGGCATGTGAAGTAGAAGTGGTTTTGGGGGAACAAACCCTTTAACTTGTGGGATCTCATGCCAACTCCAGGTAGATAGTATTAGAACTGAACTGAATTGTTGGGCACCCAGTTGGTGTCAAGAGAGTTGGAGAATTGTTTGTTGGTATTGATAAATACCCTGCAAGTTAATGAACACCATTGAGACAGGAGGGAAGAGGGCAGGGCACAACCATTAAAAGAATGATACAGCCATTGAAGATAGGACGAAAACTGGTTAAAATCCACTAGGCCCAAGATGGTGGAAAATCAATTCCCAATAGACCTTGAGGCCCAAGATGGCAGGAGATTTGACTTTCAGTAGACCTTGAGCTTCATTACATGCTCATTGTAATATATTATCATGTTAATGACACATCTACAGGTGCTGTAACAGTTCAAGGCTGCCCATAAAAGGTCAAAAAGTGGGTGGTGGCCCAGTTCCTGGAAATCCCTGCCCCTTCCCCAAAGTAGTTGAAATAATCCTCCCACTTGTTAGCATATAAAGCTACCGAGCTCATAAAAATTAACCATCCCCACACCTTGGGACTGATCTCACATTCCCAGAGGATCCCATACTCTGAGGCTGCGTCTCTTCTCTCGAGAAGCCCCACATTCTGCCTATAAAATGTGTATCTCCTAGGCCTGTCTCTCTCTCTCACTTTTGGAGGCGGACTGTACTGTCTGTGGAGTGTGTATCTACTTTTACTTTAAACTAAACACCTCCCATGCCTTGTGGCCTCTCTAGTCTTCTGAGATTGCCTGCACTCCATCTAGGGAATACCCATCTCTCTAAATAAATCTACCTTTGCTCAACTGTGGCTTGCTCTTGAATTCCTCCCTGCTTGAAGCCAAGGACCCTCACTTGATAAGGCATGTCCCAGGGACCTGCCTGGGACCTGGAACGTGGCCATCCTCTCTTGCCCCATTTTCTTGCATCACCATGACATTAAGGCCAAGACTAGAGCTCTGTATTGTGAGAAGAAATAGAAAAAAATTTCATAATACCCAATAATAGAGGTTTGTGGGTAGTGGAGGAGACACAGTTTTGAAAGTCTGAAGCCAGAATTAAGTCTATAAATCAATTATTTTGAATTTTCTGAACTGTGTGTGGTACTTGTCAGCTGTTAAAACTTTCTCATTTTCTCTCATTCTAAATGAAAATCTATGAATCTGCAGGGAAGCAAAATTTGTCACCCCAAAGTGTATCTCTTTAGCATGCAGATATTTTGAGCTGAAAGCAATCAAGTCTCAAAATACTCAGGAAGAACCTATGACCTTTCCCTTAACTGCCTAAAAGGATTTGAATAGAGGGTCTGTTCTTAGGGTAGAGCTATCACCAGAGATAGCTGCAAAGGCGGTGGGGGAGACTCGGCCAGGCCTGGAGATCAGAGTCCACTCCATGTCCCAGTGTCTCTGCAGGCCCAGCAAAAACACGTGTTTACCGAGCATTTGTTTTTCTATCTTCATGTGAATTGCCTTCCCCACTTCCAAGCTCTAAACCACTACCCTCAAATCCTCCTTTGTCTATCGCTGAAGAGAGTATGTAAGACAGGTTATTCAGTCCTCCTGTGTCCCTCCCATGTATGCATGTTACTAAACTGATTTGATTTTCTCCTGTTTATCTGTCTCATGTCAATTTAATTCTTAGACTGGCCAGAAGAACCTATAAGGGTAGAGGAAAATTCCTTCCTTTCTGACAAGTCTAAATTTATATTCACAATTTTGTATTCACTTTTTCCTGTTTTTGGAAAAGAATTCCCTCTTCCAGAGTTACAAATTTCAATCTTTGGGATTTACCTTGCAGGTAAGAAAAATATTCTCTCTCTCTCTCTCTCTCTCTCTCTATATATATATATATATAGATTATATATTAGATTTCCTGAGCCATACCCTCCCCCCTTAGTTGCATTTTAATACACTTATTTTTAATCTTCCCAACCGGTTTGCCTCCATGTGTGGGTTTTCCTTTTTTCTTCTAAGAAGCCCCATGAAGTGAGAACGGGAGGCACAGAAGTCAAATTGCCGTCTGGGGACAGAGTCATTACTACGCTGACCTTCCTGCAGAGCTGGGTGTGCAGCCGGGTACTTAGCGCTCTCCTGTCTCGTCGGGGTGTGGGCTCTTCTATACACTAACAATGAACTATCAGAAGGAGAAATTAAGAAACTAAACCCATTTACCATTGCATCAAAAAGAATAAAATTCCTTGGAGTAAACCAAATAAGGAAGTAATAGACCCATACATGGAAAACTCTTTTTTGATGAAAAGTATTGGGGAAAAAACACAAACAAATGTAAAATATATATATATATATATAGAGAGAGAGAGAGAGAGAGATATCTTTCCCCCACAGAAAACTTTGCTGACTGCCAGACAGGTCGGCTTTTTGTGCTAAGTACCACTTCCTCCTTAACAATGCCCCGCCCTCACCTCTCCCATTTCCTGTTGTATTTTTATGTACTCTGCTCCCACTTCACAAAACTCCTGCTAACATCTGGGTTTGTTCTCCTCCCCGCTCTTCTGACTGCTCTTTTCTTGGAAAGTAGATCTCTGCTTTGGAATTAAATGTGAATATAATTCTCCATCCTTTACAGGATCAGCCAGTGTTTGTCAAACTTGAATAATATATGGATGGATCTCCTTTTAAAAGGGAAAGATCTTGGGGGAAATCCAATGTCAGCAAGTTATTTTCATAATGCTATTTAAATAAGTAAAAATATAGAACTATGTATAAATGTCTTGAGTTTGTAGAACTTATATGACTTTCAAAACAAACTTTAAAATAAGATTCAAGCAAACCTTATAAAAATAAAATCCACGTTAATAGCATTATTTTAATGTGAGACACAATGGTGTTTTGCTAAAATAAAATCACCCTGTCCTGAGCTTAATAGTAAGAAGATACAGGCTCATGTCTGGTTATAATTAATCTATTTTTGGATTTTGATTTCAATAACTCAAATCTTGAAAATGTCTATTCCCATAAGCATGTAGTACACAATGACATTAATAACTTCAAGTCTTTGTTTGCTAATTAAGTATAATCTGACTTTATGCCTAACTAAACCTCTGCTAGTGAGTAACCCTCAAGTGCCAGTTTAAAGTGAAGTCACTTGATAATTGTATGAATTTTTCTCTTCATTTGCAAGCAGTGTGAGTATCAGGACTATTGAAGTATATGTGAAATGGTTTTGTAATCCAATTATTGCTCAAACCGGGGATAGAATAATTTAGCATTGTGTAGTTTCTGCTAATGAAGTTTACAAGGTGCGATGTGCACAGATAATATTCTTAAAATCATTAGTTGATAATGTGAATAAAGCATCAACTAACCAAAGAAGTTACTGTAAGTTTGGCAAGCCTGAATTTTCATGGGATTTCAATGGGATCATTCAATTCTGTCATGACATTTTTCTATTCCAAAGACTGGACTGCTGGTTCAGTTTGATGTGTCATCTTGACCTTTGACAGAAAAAATAAACTTCAAGATAGTATTCAGTTATCAGGTACTTAAAATGATTCAGATGATCTAATATATACTCAAATTAACTGTGTAAGATTTCGTGAAAATACAAACACAAAATGAAAAGAATTGACCTAGAGAACTCTCAATCAATAATTGTTATTTTGTTTTACTAATAAGATAATTATAAAAATATTTTCAACAGTTTACTAGTAAAATTATGACCATCAGTTCAGTCTATCATAATAGTTATACCTAAATAACTTATGGGCTCCCCCCCAACTTATTTACATATTTATGAATATGTGGTATATATGTAAAACCAGAAAGCAGATGAGAACACCTGATTAACCAAAAATTATAACACTAGGACTCACACAGAAATCTGTGGCTTCAAATCAAGGGTCTGAAATTTACAAAATGAGAGCCTCCAAGGATTTAGGCATTATCTTCTAAGGGTATCTTGACATTCCTTGTAAAAATTATATTTCCAACAGAATTTTGTGATTGGTAACTTGAATGTTGTATAAGTGTTCATAAATCCTTCTAAATGTTAAAATTGACCTTTGTCTTATGCAAACCTAGCCTCAGAGTACCTGTCATGCCCACAGACCCTTTGAAGATAAACCTACCTGTACCCTTTGTTGCAGGAAATATTAGAACACATTAGTGGCTGTGTCATGTCCCATGTGATTTTGGTTCTGTGGCCAGTTGATGATACTGGAGACGAGGAAGGCAGCCATCAGTATAAACTGGACAGACGGGAATCAGAGGGGCAGGATAGATAACTGCCCAGCAATGATAGTGGGGGAACCTGAATATAAACTCAGAGAAATCGGAGAGTTGGTCAGGTAGCACACAGCAGGAGGAGAGAGACATACAGAAAGAGACAGTAAGCCGTCACCTCACGATGAAAATCAAACAGCAGAAGCAGTGAGTTACCAAAAACCAGGAGAAGGTAGAAATACAACCTACACCTCAGGAAAGAGACCAGAGGAAATTTAATCAGCAGTGGCAGGTAAGGTGGACAATCACAAAGCTTACATAGTGGAGGAACTGATGATGGCATTGATTGGACACTGAATGATTTTCTATGTGCCTGAAGTTGGTAAAACCCAGTGCTACCAAAGAAGATTTCAGTTCTTCCTGTGAGGACTGGTTTCGGGAGCATTTCCTGGATTCCCAGGAGGCCAGGACACATGATGAAGATTTTTCTTTTTCTTATTTCCACATGGAGCTTTTTAATAAACTCCACATGACTTAAGATATTCTGAGGGAACTTCTGTCTTTGCACCAACAAAAAATGCCTAATTAAGACAACCTTTTAATATTTGCACAACACTGTACTCATTAGCCAGCACGTGGACTTGAGACAGAAGGGAAAGGAGCAGGGCACAACCATTAAAAGAATGACACAGCCATTGAGGATAGGACATAAACTGGTTGGAACCAACTCAGCCCAAGATGGCAGAAGATTTGACTTCCAATAGACCTTGAGCCTCATTACACACTCACTGTAATATATGAGCTGCTAAATGACACACCCACAGGTGCCATGACAGTTCCCGGGCTGACCATAAAAGGCCAAAAATTAGGTGGGAGGCCCAATTCCTGGAAATCCCTGCCATCTTCACCAAAATAGTTGAAATATTCCTCCTACTTGTTAGCATATGAAATTACCCAGCTTATCAGAACTAACAACCCGCGCACCCTGGGCTGCTCTCCTTTCTGAGAGGGACAGCATCCTGTCTATGGAACCGTGTCTCTCTAAATGAACTTGCTTTCACTTTACTATGGCGTGCTCTTGAATTCTTTCCTGCACGAGACAAGAACCTACTCTCTGGTAACATAGTTACTATGTTGTATTAAAATTGTCTACTTACTTATCGATTTTCCTCCCCCTGTGTCTCTAAGCCTGGGGCTATGTTTGCTATCCATGCGCTCAGTGTTGGCATGTAGGAAGTTATCCATAAATTCTTACTAAATGAATGAATGAAGCAGCCACTCTGAAAACCTACAAACACATGAATTAGTCTTTAATCACCTTTGTATTGTCTGCTTTATTTGTGCAAATTACAGTGGCTAATATGGCAGCTACATTACACATTCACACATAAACACATGAACACACTTTAATAAGAGAAGTAGCTGTTACTGCGGGCAAATTCAGAAAGGCAAGACCGAAAGTCACTCTGGAGCAGATTCCTTCCTGTAAAGAATCACTGAGCATCTCCCTCACATACCCAACAGGGATACCGGACTCATTAGTGACGGTCATGGGAAAGGTTCCACAGAATCTTTTACCATTGGTTCAGTCCTGCCCCTCCCCAAAGGTCCTGGTATACAAAACCTGGTTACTGGCAAGGAGAATCCAAGGCCTTTTGAAAGGAAAGGAAATCAATTCTGCACCCTATTCTCTGAGACTCTGATGCTGGGAAGCTCTGCTGTGGTTTCCATGAGGTCTCAGGCTTCAAGGAAGAGCAAGAAACTTTGGAAGCAAAATCATCTTGGGAAGATTTGGTCCCTGAAATAATATGGCCTTAGTTGGTCCCCGAGCTGTATGTGAAGATTTACGCTGACTATATGGGAAAAGTGCCTCCTGACCCTGCCACGGTGGTTAGGCTTTGGAGTATAAGGGCTGATCAGGGGACCGCCTTTGTTGGACTCTGGATCTGTACCAAATCAGTGTCCGAAAGCAGCCCTGTGTGACAGCAGTCAGTGATGGGTTCGTGCGCTGGCCGCTCTCCGCGCTTGCGCCGGGCTCCACGGGTTCTAAGTGGTACCCAATCCTCTCAGATGAGTATTCCCTCGGGGTTCCTGGACGATTGTCTCGGGGGTGGATGGGGAGTGCCTCAAAAGGGTGAGAATAAACTTTAGCTAGTAGGCACGCTGGAGATTTAGTCATTCATGTGAACAAGAAACACGACCCTATGGTACCCCAATTTGGTAGAGCCATTGATTAAGAAATACTGCTTTGTACGGTTTTTGTCTTTCTATGAATATGTTTGGTCTTTTATTTCCTCCACAGTCTCTTCTGCGTTTACTCATTTGTTTCTGAACCCATTCGTAAAAGGGAATATTACCGCTTCTGCTTGGCGATGCGCTGCCTGGCTTGTTACTCCCACACGTCCTGGGCGCCGGCCAGCGCCTTGCTGCGCCTTGCTGCGCCTTGCCTCCCGCACCTCTTACTTCTGTCACATGCTCATCTGCTCCGTTTTGTCTCTTCTGAAGGTACCCCAGCTGCCACGGTTTTTATTCTCTGAGCCATATGTTCGGAGTCATAACTTGCAGGCGCATTTGCCTGATGTCCCTGCTTCATCCAGCAGCCATAAAGGACACGTTGGGAGTCTCCAAATTCCAAACTCCACGGCATTTCAATCACTGCCTTTCATTTGGATGTTTTATCACATAAATCCTCCTCTGAGCCTAGCGCAAATGGTGTGTGCCACCACACATGTCCAAAGGTGAATGCTTCCCATCCAATATCCAGGTTTGCCTTAATAATATATTTATTCATAGTCTGTAGGGCTGTGTGCTTTTTGCCACAGGAGAGATTTAATATTACTCAGCAACCTTAACATTAGATTTAACAGTATGTTTTAGAGATTAAACGAATACCAATCTTAAAAAACAAGTAATATTCTGTAGTCCAATCCTATGAACAAAATCATTTTTTTCTAAAAGAAAAGCACTTCCTGCTTCATCTCAGCATGGTCCCTTCACTACGGACTCAACTATTTTTATTGAAATATCATTGAGTCATAATATTGTTAGTTTCAAGTGTATTACGTAGTGATTTGACATCTGCAAACATTATGAAATGATCACCACACCACAGTAAGACTGGTAACCACCCGTCCCTATATAAATTTATTACAATGCAAATGATCATATTCCCTATGCTGTATATCACATCCTCATGGCTTAATTATTTTATAACTAGAGTCTTGTACCTCTTAATCCCCTTCACCCCTTTCACCCAAAGCCCACTCCCCTCCCCTCTGGCCACCAACATCTGTTCTCTGTATTTATGAGTCTGTTTTCATTTCGGTTTATTTATTTTCTTGTTTGTTTGTTTTCCATTCTACATATGAGTGAGATCATATGATATTTGTCTTTCTCTGTCAGACTTATTTCACTGAGAGTAATGCCCTCAAGATCCATCCAGGTTGTCACAAATAAGATGTCATTTTTATGGCTGAGTAATATTCCATTGTGTTGTGTGTATACAACACATCTTCTTTATCCATTCATCTATTCATGGACATTTAGGTTGTTTCCATATCCTGGCTATTGAAAATAATGCTACTATGAACATTAAAGTGCATCTATCTTTTCAAAGGAGTGTTTTTGTTTTCTTCAGGTAAATAGCTGGTCATATGGAAGTTCTGTATGCAATATTTTGAGGATCATAGTGCCTGGATCAAGTAGCAATCTCACCAACAGTGCACATAGGTTCCCTTTTCTCCACATCCTAACCAACACTTATTATTTCTTATCTTTTTGACAGTAGTCATTCTGATAGGTGTGAAGTGGTATAATATTTTGGTTTTGATTTGCATTTCCCTGATGATTAGTGATGTTGAGCACCTTTTCATGTGTCTGTTGACCATGTTGAGTTATGAGTTCTTTATGGATATTAACCCCTTATTGGATATCTCATTTGCAGATATCTTCTGCCATTCATTAGGCTGCTGTTTCATTTTGTTGACAGTTTCTTTCACTGTGCAAAATTTTTTTAGTTTGATGTAGTCCCATTTGTTTATTTTTGCTCTTATTTCCCTTACCCGAGGAGACATATCCAAAAATATATTGCTTGTTTTAAATGCAGGGGGAAAAATTACCATTAAAGCTGCCAGACTATCAAGCTATCCCATTTCTTCCACCCCCTCCTCTCCTAATGCATACACTCCATTTTGCCAGTAGACGCCACTTACAGAATTCAGAAAAGGAAATTTTTGCATCCAACTTCAAACAAGTTAAAATATAATTAAGAATTTCAAGACAATGATGATAGAGCATTAAACCAAGTGTGGGCTCACCCATGTGACTACAGTCCCATGAAGCTGACCTTGACTGTAACCTTCAGGAACCCTTTGTCTGTGCACCTGCCTTGCAGAAGTTACAAGTTGCTCCATATCAAAGAAGATTAACAGATAAAAATATGTTTTGTCCTCTGGGAATCCTGTCCATCCAAACTCAAGTACAAGAACAAGTAGGCAGAACCATGAATGGCTTCCTGGTGCCAGCAGTATCTGGGACCATACCACCAGATGCCAGCTAGGACCCAAATTTTAGGTAGTTGAACTAACCAGTCCTTTCTTTTCTTTCCTTTCTTTCTTCCTTCCTTTCTTTCTTCCTTCCTTTCTTCCTTCCTTCCTTCCTTCCTTCCTTCCTTCCTTCCTTCCTTCCTTCCTTCCTTTCTTTCTTTCTTTCTTTCTTTCTTTCTTTCTTTCTTTCTTTCTTTCTTTCTTTCTTTCTTTCTTTCTTTCTTTCTTTCTTTCCTTTCTCTCTTTCTCTCTTTCTGAAAGTCAGAATCAAAAGGATTTCACCACACTCTGGTTATAAAAGAACTCACTCATGTTTTTCTCTAGTATTGGTAGTGTTTTGGCTTTTACATTTAGATCTCAGACCCCTTTGTAGTTTATTCTGGCACATGGTGTGAGATATAAGTCCAATTTTATTTTTTACCAAACAGCTATCAGTTGTCAAATATCAATTATTATTTAAAAGGTCATTGTTTCCTTTGTGATTTGGGATGTCACCTTTTATCTTACACTAAATTTTCTTATATACCTGAGTCTATTTCTGTATTTACTATTCTGTTATAGGTCTGTCTATTCAAATCAACATCACACTAACTTCATGGTTTACGTTAATAACATGCAATGGTAGCAGCAGTAACAGTTCCCTCTTGTTATGGGTTGAATTGTGTTCCCGAAATTCCTGTGTTGAAGTCCTAATTCCCAGGACCTCAGAATGTGACCATATTTGGAGAAAGGGACTTTACAGAGGATTTATTAGTTTCATCATTTTCCATTTCATTCATTCCTGCTTTTATCTCTATGACTTATTTTTCTATGTTGTAAGATGATAATTGCTATTAAGATGAAATTGCTATTTTCACTGTACCTTAAAGATTCTTTTATGTGATATTTTTATTATTATTGTTTCAGAAATATAATTATATTACATTTCTCCTTTCATCTGAGAGTTTTTCTTTTTTTTCATTGAAGTCTAGTCAATTTACAATGTGTCAATTTCTGGTGTGCAGCATAATATTTCAGTCACACATATACATACATATACTCGCTTTCATGTTCTTTTTCATGATAGTTTACTAGAAAATGTTGAGTATAGTTCCCTGAGTTTTTCATTTTTAGTGCCATATAACATGTACAGTACAGTGCACACATTTTAAATTTATATGTTGATGAGTTTTTACTTACAAACACTCCTGGAAAGCACCACCCAGATGATGCTGTGGAACATGTAGGAGTCTCTGGTCTCAACCAACCAACAACCACCCATCTCCTCACTACGGTGATTATTAACCTGACCTCTATCACCACAGATTAATTTGGTCTATTTTTGACAGTAATATAGAGAGACCCACATTGTGTACATGGCCAATAACATATGAAAGGATGCCCGGACTCTTTAGTAATCAGAGAAATACAAATTAAGCCAACAATTGAGAAACTGCTCACACCATCCAGTATCAAAACATTTTAAAGGCTGAATAATGAAGTGCTGGCAAGGAAGTAAAGCAATGAAGACTGTTCTAGAGCTATCTCAGCAAACAGAACCATCTTGGAAAATAATACGGCTTTACTATGTGACATTAAACACACACATATTGTACAACCCAGTGTTTTAACCTTTAGATTTACACCTGAGAAAAATCCCCACATGTGTTCACAAGAAGGCACATACCAGAATGTTTTAGCAGCATGTTTAACAATAACAAAAAGGATGTAAACAACCCAAATGTCTCTCCCTTCACATAGATAAATTGTAGAGCATTGTGCAGTGAAATAACACATGTGGTGATGAAAATAAACTACTGTCACATGTCACTTTGAAAAGATCTCAGAAATCAATGCTGAGCAAAAAAGCACATTCTATTTCTATTAATAAAACTTTAAAATGGACAAAATTATGCAATATATTGTTGTCATTGAATTTTAAAAATTCTAACTATATGCTCTTTGCAACAGACATATATAGAAAGATACAGATAGATTTAAAGTGAAAAACAAAGGAAAAACCCCAAACCCTCAATAGGCAGATTCTAAATGAAAGAGAGATAGTTATATTGCATATTTAATATGTAAAATATATACTTATATAATATTGTGTATTAATATAAAAGGTAGACTTTAATTATAAAATATTTACTAAGGATAAAGAGAGTGAGTTCATACTAATAAACATTTAATCTCTAAATAAGATATCAAATATTAAATTTATATACACTTAATAGAGCTTGAAATTTGTAATTCAAAATTGATAGAATCACAGGAAACTGTAAATACTATCTAAAGTCATCAAATCTCTCTAAGAAATTGTTATAAAATGCAAGCAAAAAAAAACAGTGAGGATACAGAGGTTTAAAGAATGTAAAAAACACAGTCTAATCGATGCATGCAGAACATGATAACCAATGAACACAAAATATATGTCTTTCTAAACATATAGGAAAAATTCACAAAATTGTCTCTCATGAGAACGTCTAGCTTTTAATCTCAAGACGTGCTCAGCTTTGTCTCAGTGAAGATGGTTATAATTGCTACTGTAAGGTTTTGCCTGATGATTCCAACGTGAAGATCATCTTAAAGGTTCCATCCGCTCATTGTCTTTTCCCCTGGAAAACTGAATTCTATTTTTGGTATGTGAGGTAATTTTGCATTTTATCCTGGAGATACATTTTGAACATTGTGTTTGAAACTCTGGATCCTGTTAAAATTCTCGGAAGAATGTCGATTTTGTTTGTTTATGGTTTGCACGGGTGATCAAAATCCTGGCTCCTCTTCTGTATTGTTGGAGGAGGACATCGAAAGGACGTAATCAGTGGTTGACCCTTGAGCTGGACCCAGGCAATAATCAGAGGCTCTTCACCCCTCCCAGGTCCTTGGGATGAACGTTCTCACTGTTCCCACACTGGGAGCTGTTTCAAGGATGCAGCCTTGAGAGAGTAATGTTTGGCTGAAACCATCAGGATGTTGTACTTGACTGACCCCCCCATTAAGACCTCTGTATATACTTCTGTGATTCTGATAAAAGGTGCAGAGATTCGGTGGGTGGGTGATCTTGTGGCTGCCCAAGACAAGCTTTAGAATTAAGTTTTCTTGCTTAGTCACCCTGACACCTACCAATCTGGGTTGCTCTGCCCCTTTCTTGGGTCTCTCCTTGCCCTGTGTGTACAGGGGCCAGTTTCAGATTTCACCCATGAAGCCCCAGAGGTTGGGAACCAACATGGATGCGACATCAGTTAAGTTGCAAAGTCTTGGCTTAGTTCTCATGTCTGCCCCACGTCTGAGCCACTCAGAGGTTGGTCTGGGATTTGAACGGTGACTCATCTCATAATTTAGTTCTCAAAGCTGTTTGTATTCTTTGGTTCTGTGCATGCTCAATTTGGGAGGCAGCCTACGAATTACGTCAGTTAGCTCTCTACTCTCTGGAATTTGTCCCATGCTCTCTGGCTCCCAGAGACCCCTGGTTCCTCTGGCCAAAAAAAACTGGATTCTCTTAGAGTTTTAGTCCCTCATGCTGTTGTGCAATCTGTGTGACTTGTGCAAGGGGAGTCCCCCTTGGTATGAAGTTTCAAGAGAACAGAGACAGAAAAAATAACCAGGATGTCCACCTTCCATTCTTTGTACAACAGGTGACTTTTCTGCCCTTCTCCAAGTTCCTCTGTCCAGATTTTCAGGATGTCAGGCACCCACCATCACCACAGGCAACATGACGTATTTCATTGTCACCAGTTCCTCGGTAATGGGAATCGGCAATGGCAATTCAGTTCTGCAACTAGGGCTGGCCTCAGGAGAGCTGGAGGGGGAAAAGAAAAAAAAATAGAGATTCCTCATTTTCTGGTTCACAGTGACCCACTTTGCTGGCCCGTTGGGTAAAAAGATGGTTTCTCTTGGAGTTTTTAGTTTGGCTTCCACTTGGTCCTGTCCATGCCTGGATCAAAACCAGGAGATAAGGAAGGAAGGAAGGAAGGAAGGAAGGAAGGAAGGAAGGAAGGAAGGAAGGAAGGAAGGAAGGAAGGAAGGAAGGAAGGAAGGAAGGAGAAAACTTAGCCCCATAAACCCAGCCATTCTTTACATTTTGACTTCTCCAATTTGCTTGCTGGTCAGTATTCAGGTGGTTTCTTTTTATTTTGTCCAAAGCTTCTGGTTTTAATCATTGAGAGAGAGAAGTGCAGCAGGTCTGCTCCACCTGGGCTGGCACTGGCAGTCTGGCGTGGGATCTGAATGGTGCCTCCCTCCCAGATCATGCTGCAGAATCCATGCTCACAAGGACACCATGGAATCACCACAGCCTGGGGCCTTTGATGCTGATGGAAGTGTGCAGATGTAATGACCCCCAGGAGCCAGGGCACTAGCCAAGGAGGAGCACACTGGCCACCTCCCCCTTCAGTGGCCCATTGGACAGCAGGTTCTGCAGGGAAAGTTAGGGCAGCTGAATGCTGGCTGCAGCCACTGGGTTCACAGGTTACCCTGCTGTAAGGAGGCCACTTGCTCAGGAAGGAGCCTCCACTGTTACGTGGTGATGGAGATGCTCCCTGACCCCTTACCCCATAAAAGTGCACGGCACCAAAGAGGAGCAACTCATCTGGGCTGTTAGGCATGGAGCCTGCAAACGACGCCAGCCTCAGTCAGGGGGTAATGACTTCTTTATCAGTACCTTTCCCTCTATTAAGCCGTATTTTATGTCTGTCCACGTGGCGGAGGTAGTCTGTGTTTGTGACCCGTTTGCATAAACACGACTGAAAAGATAGCAACCTTCTCATTTTCAACGAAGAGACTACACACGTCCTTTTTCTAATATTATTTCTAACACTTTATAAATTAGACTTCAGAGAGCTCTCAAGTTCCTCCTGATAGCTAGCCATCATTCTTCCTGCTTCAACTTAAGTAATTAATTCTTTCTTGAATTCCTCCAGGGAAAATCTTTACTCAATATCAGAGAATATCTCTACATGCCTCTGCGGATTTCCAGAAATAGTCAAATCCCTCAACAGCCTCCTATCCGCAGACTAAATTTCAGCTACAATTCTTAAAATCCTTAAATGTAAAACATGATCTCTTTTGGCATCTTTGCACTTCAGGACTCAGAGTAATTAACTTATATGTGTTGACTTCTTTCCAATAAAGCTTTTTCTTTGCTAACATTGCATTGCAGTGGCTCTCTTATGCATATTAAAGAACCACTGGTATCATTAACACACTGAACTATCAAAACACTTCTGAAGGGAACTTAAAAATGCCACTGATTCTGATGGAATATTGATTTCCACTGCTCACCCGTCACACTCTTTCATGCTAAAACAACAATAGATGCCATTAACACTGTAGTGTTTAATATATACTAAATAATTTAATTTTTAGAAGGAATTCAGATTCATTCTTGATAGAAATCAAGTGCATATGCCTAAATTATTATAGTCAAGGCAAGAAAACCCAGGACGCAAAAGCAGAGGAGAAGTTTAAATATCTCTTGACCTCCTTGAAATGCAAAGCATTGAATCTGTTCACCTGTGTAGCAAGCATATTGCAAAGCAGGGCAGGGCAGAGATGAGAAATGTGGCTTTTATTCCACAGAACCTTACAGTATAAAGGAGAATATGCAAGTATACAAATAATAGCATTAGACAGATTGTGATCGTCATCAAAAGATAGGAATCACAATTTAGAGAGTTAATGTTACTTTAGGGACCATCGTGTTCAAAACATTCTTTTGGTCTTCGAAGAAATTGTGATTTGGAGAAATTGAGAAACTTACCAAGAAAGAAAGACATGTATTTGTTGACCTGTAATAAATGTATTTATTGCTGGAGAGGGTGTGGAGAAGAGAGAACTCTCCTACACTGTTGATGAGAATGTAACTGGGTGCAGCTACTGTGTAAAACAGTATGGAGATTCATTAAAAACTAATAATAGAGTTACCGTATGATCCAGCAGTCCCACTCCTGGGCAGGTACCTGGAGAAAACTCTGACTTGAAAAGACACACTCACCCCAGTGTTCATAGCAGCGCTATTTACAATAGCCAAGACATGGAAACAGCCTAAATGTCCATCAACAGATGACTGGATAAAGAAGATATGGTCTATATACACAATGGAATAGTACTCAGCCATAAAAAAGAATGAAATTATGCCATTTGCAGCAACATGGATGGACTTTGAGGGCATTATGCTAAGTGAAATAAGTCAGACAGAACAAGACAAATCCTGTATGATATCACTTATATGTGGAATCTAAAAAATAAAACAAACTAGTGAATATAACAAAAAATATGCAGATTCACAGATAGAGAGAACTAGTTAGTTGCTCCCTGTAGGAGGGGAGGGGCAACAGAGGGATGAAGTAGTGGGAGGTTCAAACTATTGCGTGTAAGATGGGCTCAAGGATATATTGTACAACATGGAGAATATAGCCAATATTTTATAATAACTGTAAATGGAAAGTAGTCTTTAAAAATGTATTAAAAAGAAAAAAATCTTTAAGATAGGTGGAGGGGGGCTTTCAAGATGTCAGACAAGATTTTACATTGAATTTGGTAAACTATGAGAAGACATTCGGGGTTACAAGTAGGAAAGTGATGGGATTATTCCTGCACTTTAAGAATCAGGATTGCAGCAGTGGAGGGCGTGCCTTGGAGGGGATCCAGCCGGAAACCAGTGTAACAGCCTAAGCAAAGTGGGCCTGAGCTCCAGAGCAGCTTTAGAATGCACAAGAGGGGCAGACATATACATCATTTTAAAAGTAAAGTGTATTGTTGTAGGCAACATAGTTGAAGACAAAGAAGTAAACAAACAAACAAAAAACAGACCTGAGATTTCATGGTTAATGAATGGGAATATAGCATTAGTGATGTCACTTCTAACATTTAAAAAAAAATTGGAAATGTAAGTTTTTTCTTTTTGAGAGTTCAGAGGATGGGAGCAAAGACTAATTTTTGGAACTGTTAAGTTGGATGTTCTGCCAAGCTACTCGGGCAATTCAAACTGTAAGTGTGGAGATCAGGAGAGGTCAGGGCTAGAAAGGGGAGTTGGGGCTCATGCTCACAGAGGAGATGGTGAGAGAGTTGAGTTTAGACAAGACCATCAAAGCGGAGGGTTGGCCAATGGAAAAGGACCAAAAGACAGTTCCTGGACCAGGCCTATCTTTTAGGAGATTGGAAAGCAAGAGTAACAAATGAATAAGTTGAAAAACAATTGAGGGGCAAATAGAAAAGTAGGAACCTGAGAGGAGGGTTGCACAATTAAGGCCATGTCCATCCTGGGAGCCCAGGGTTGCAGAAAACATGTCTCACAGAGGCTCATGGGACTTAATGGCCTCTTGATGCACTGTCCCCTTCCAGCAAGGACAAGCATGGGAACTAAACCTACAATGAGCTAAATTCCTGACTGTCAGGCAACATCTTCTCCAGGTCCATCCCAATGCAATCTCCCCACGACGTTCCCTGCTAAACAGGTGGGCTCTTATCAGAAAGGCAAGTGGGGAACTTTGGGGGCTCCATTCATTTGTGACTCTTATTTGTCTGCATAAACTACAACTACCCAGGTGAAGGTTTCAGAAAGCCCCATGCACCAAGGATTCTGCATACAGGTGCACTACTCAAGATCAAATGCCCAACATCAAAGCAACGGAAGCAACTGGGTCACAAAAACCATCCACAGAAATAGAGAATGTGCCATCAAAGTTCATTCTCATCAGAACCTGTAAAAAGAGAAAGCAGGTGTCCCCAGGTGGTCCTGTTTTCAGAAGAGATATTTCAGGATGTGGGGAAAAGCATTACCTGTTATAATACATCTAACAAGGAGAACGCGGGGTGCCGTGAAATGCAGGCCAAGGCAAGATAAAAATCTCAATTCCCTCTGATTCTCCCCCATCAACCCCTACTTAGCAGAACTAACTGTGATGAAGATGTGAAAATTATGATGAAATAGGAAAATACGCAGTCATCTGACGATTATATATATGCATAAATTCACTGCAATGACTCCATTTGAGGCCTCCTGACCTAAGTTATATTCCCATAAAAATTTAAAAAATTAGTATCTTTCATATTTGAGGACATTTTGTAGCCAGAAAAAAAAATGCTTCAACTGCATATCCAATGGGGAACATCTCTCCAAACAATTTACATTAATATCTGTATTATTAGTCTATTAACATTTCATCATCTTTTCCATGAGCCTATCAAGAAAGGTTTGAATCTGCACATCAAAACTCCTATGAGGTATGACCTCACACTGGTCAGAATGGCCATCATCAAAAAGTCCACAAACAATAAATGCTGGAGAGAGTGTGGAGAAAAGAATGAAGAATTCCCATTGTTGATAGGAAAGTAAATTGGTGCAGCCACTGTGGAGAACAGTATGGATTTTCCTTAAAAAACTAAAATTAGAGTTACCATATGATCCAGAAATCCCACTCCTGGGCATATATGTGGAGGAAACTTTAATTCAAAAAGACGCATGCACCCCAATGTTCATAGCAGCACTATTTACAATAGCCAAGACATGCTGGAAACAACCTAATGTCCATTGGCAGGTGATTGAATTAAGAAGATGTAATATATATTTTACAATGGAATATATACACACACACAAACACACACACATATGCATACAATGGAATACTACTCACCCATAGAAAAGAATGAAATAATGCCATTTGTAGCAACATGGATGGGCCTAGAAATTATCATAGTAAGTTAAGTAAGTCAGACAGAGAAAGACAAATATCCATGTTATTACTTTTATGTGGAATCTAAAAAAAATGATACAAATGAAATTATTTACAAAACAGAAAGAGACTACAGACATAGAAAACCAATTTATGGTTACCAAAGGGGAAAGGCTGAAGAAAGGGATAAATTAGGAGTTTGGGATTAACAAATATATACTACTATATATAAAATAAATTAACATATATAAAATAAATTAACAACAAGGTCTTACTGTATAGCACAGGGAATTATATTCAATACATTGTAATAACTTGTAACAGAAAAGGATCCGAAAAAGAATATATATATGTATAATTGAATCACTTTGCTATACACCTGAAAACACCACAACATTGTAAATCAACTATACTTCAATTAAAAAAGAAAGATTTGAGGGGGGGAGGGTATAGCTCAAGTGGTAGAGCACATGCTTACCATGCATGAGGTCCTAGGTTCAATCCCCAGTACCTCCTCTAAAATAAATAAGTAAACCTAATTATCTCCCCCCTCCAAAAATGAAACAAAACAATAATAAAGGCAATTATTTAAAAAAAAAAAGAAAGATTTGAATCAAATACTTTGATTCAGTTCAAGGTACACTGCACATTTGGTTTTTATTTTATCTACCACCAATCTAGAAACCCTAGTTTAAAAAAAAAGGAAATGATATTATCTTGGCATTTCTTATCTTAATTACTCATTAATACTCCATAAATACCTAGTATTTACTAGGTAATTTTCCCAAAGTTCATAATTTCTCTGCTTAATGATCCAAATGAACTTTTTTTTCACCAAGAAGCAAAGTCTACCTCTATTTTTCTTTCAAGATTGACTTTTAAGTTTTTTAAGACTTTGTGGGAACAGTTTTAGGTTCACAGCCAAACTGAGGGAAAAGCACAGAGATTTCTCATATACTCCCTGTCCCTATGTGTATAGCCTATTCCATTATCAGTATCTCCTACCAGAGGGGTACATTTTTACAATGAGGAACTATATTGATACATCTTTATCACTTGAAGTCCATTGTTTACATTGGAGTTCACTCTTGGTGTTGTACATTGCATGGATCTGGACAAAGGTATAATGACATGTACCCATTATTATGGCATCATAGAGAATATTTCCACTGCCCTGAACATTCTCTGTGCTCCATCTAGTCATCCCTCCCCCAACTCCCAGCTCCTAATTTTTTTACTGTCTGCATAGTTTTACCTTTTCCAAAATGTCAGATAGTTCAAATCACACATTATTCAGCCTTTGCCAATTGGCTCCTTTCACTTCACTATATGTATTTAAGGTTTTCCCATGTCTTTTCATAGCTTGATAGCTCATTTTCTTTTAGCTACATAATATTCCATTGTCTAGACATATCACAGTTTATCCACTCGCCTTCTGAAGGACATCTTTTTCTGTTGGCTTACAAGTTTTGACAAGTATGAATAAAGCAGGTCTTTGTGTGGACAAAATTTCCAACTCTGTTGGGCAAATACCAAGGGGCACAATTGCTGGATTGTATAGTAAGAGTATACTTGGTTTTGTAAGACACTGCTGAATTGTCATGCAAAGTAGCTGTACCATTTTGTATTCCAACCAGCAAGAAATGAGAGTTTCTATTGCCCTATAACCTTGTCAGCATTTGGTGTTGTCAGTATTCTGAATTTAGCCATTCTAATTGGTGTGTAGTGGTATCCATGGTTGTTTTAACTTGCATTTCTTTGATGACAAATAATGTGAAGCATATTTTTATAGGCTTATTTTCCATCTGCGTATCTCCTTTGGTAAGGTGTCTATTGAGGATTGTGGCCATTTTTTAATCAGGTTGTTCATATTCTTATTTTTAATCAGGTTGTTTTCTTATTAAAGAACCCTTATAGAGTTCTTTGTGTGTTTTGAATGACAGTGCTTTATGAGATGTGTCTTTACAAATATCCTCTCCCAGTAGTGGGCTGTCTTTTCACTCTCTTGATGCCTCTGTTTTCTAATCTACTTTAAAAAAATATTAAGTGATTTATCTACTTCTCTTTTTTGGAAACTGAGGCTGTATTTACTCATCTCTGTTCTGCAGCACTCCCGTTTCCCATGCTCTCTAGAATGACAAAATCTCCAAGCTTTATCTCTGAGGTCGTTTTTCAAGTCTTGCTTTGTTTTTCTTCAGTCATCATGTTGCTACACGATTTTTAAAAATCATGATCAATCTACATACTGAATAGTCAATTTTTACAGCTGAGGCAGGGAATTCTGTGATTTGGGGCTTTGAAAATAGCCTTGTTTTTTGTGTCAAGAATTGGATTGCGGAGAAGAGGCAAGATGGTGGAGTAGAAGGACGCTTGTAAGTCACCCTCTCCCACAAATACACCAAGATCCACATCTACAGACCCACTCAGCCAACCAGAGCACCTGCGGAACTCTGACAGAAAATCGCCCTCTTCAAAAGATAAAGACGCCAAAAATCTGGTAGGAGAAAAGGAAAAAAGAAAGGACAAAAGGCAAAGCAGCGCGGGAACGGGTCCCGCGGGGAGGGAGCAGCAAAGGAGGACTGGCGCTCTCGCTGGGTCTCCCCTCTCCAACTGAGAGGCCAGCGGGACGGAGGGGGAGCCTCCGAGGCTCGGATCTGTACAGAGCAGCCCTTGTCTGACAGAACTAAGTTAAACGGGCACAGAGTGTCCCCCCGACGCCCAGCATGAGACGCGGGCCGGCAGCGGCGGGCAGGGCCAGGCTGCACAAGCCGGGCGGAGGACGGGGGCGGCTGCACGGAGGCAGCTCCGGGGGACTGCAAGGGGCTGGGCGCCGGGGCTGTGGGTGTACAGGACAGAACCACCTGGGCCCTCCATAAAACAGCAAGGTTGATGTGCTCTCGGGGGAAGGGTGCATACCCCCATCTCTGAAAACCCACGGAAACTTTTCAGGGGAAGAGGGGCGGGGCCCAGGCAGAGCCTCCATATTCTCCGGCGCTGAGCACCCAGGCGGGGGCAGAGGCGAAACCTGCATCCACACCTAAGGGCTCAGCAGCCTCAAGGGCCAGACTGAGACGGGCCTACAGCCCGGGGCAGGTGGGATCCTTCCATCCTGGTCCCTCAGAGAACTTGCTCCACAAAGACAAACAAGGAGCTGGGTCTTGGCTCGGAGCAGGGACCAGGCTGCCCCTTGGTCTTCCCCGAGCCCACCCGCGGAGCGCGACCAGGGCTCAGCGCCTACCAGGGCGGAGCGCGACCAGGGCGGAGCGCGACCAGGGTGGAGCGCCGAACGGGGCGGAGCGCGCAGCCGCACAGAGCAGCGGAGCTACCTGCGGCGCAGGCAGGGGGAGAGCGGCCCCCCGCCTGTCGGGCAGGAACACAGCCCCTGACCGAGGTGCTGGGAGGGGGCACGACCCGCCCTCCTGCCTGGCCAGTCTGCAACATCTGACTGCGGCATCCGGAGGGGCAGTGACCTGCCCGCCCGCAGCAGAGGAGAGCTGCACCTGACCCCGTGTTAGGAGGAGGCGCGATCTGCTTGCCGACAGGTGCTGGGAGCAGCACAGAAGAGGGCGCCAACGGAGGGCCTATGAAAACAAGCTGAGCTTCCAAAACAGGACGAAGACAGAAGGACATCACATTAAAAGCACACACACTCCAGGAGAACACCGACAACCCTTTTTTTTTTGTTTTATTTTTTGTTTTTGTTGTTTTGTTCTTAAATCTGTTTTTACCTGTTCTATTTTCAATTACTCTCTTAATTTTTACTTCTTAATTCATTTCTATTTCTCTTGGGTTTTGATGTCCTGTTATTGATTAGACACAGGCTTCAAATACATCTATTCATCTCCCCACCCCTTTTTTTTTCTTTTTTTTTTAAAGGTTTTAAAAGGACGTCTCAACCCGATTAAGACTCTGCTTCAACTCGCTCCTCTATTATTCATTATACACTGTTTTCAAACCCTCTTTCTCCCTTCTTTTAAAAATCTTTCTCTCTCTCTCTTTTCTTTTTTTCCCCTAAGTTCTATTCATAAATAGGCATTAGATAGATAAAATCCTTAAGATCCAAAATAGACAACTGATACTCCATAAACCACAGTGCCAGAGAGGTATGAGCAAGATGAAGAAGCAGAGAAACCTTTCCCAATTAAAAGAACAAGAGGAATCCCCGGAAAGAAAGCTCAATGAAACAGACATCGATAGCCTACTAGATCAAGATTTCAAAAAAGGAGTGATCAAATTGCTGAAGGAATTAAAAGAGATAATGCTTAGAGAAATAAAATATGTCAAAAATGAAATTGAAGCTATAAAGAAGAGCCAAGCAAAATGGGAAAACTCATTGACAGAGATGAGGAATGATCTAACAGCTGTGCAAAGCCGACTAGTTAATGCAGAGGAATGAATTAGTGATCTAGAAGACAGGGCAATAGAAAGCACCCATTCAGAAGAACTACAAGATAAGCAAATAAAAAATAATGATAATAGCATAAGGGACCTATGGGATAATATAAAGCGTCCCAAGCTTCGCATAATAGGGGTCCCAGAAGGGGAAGAAGGATCAAAGGGGATTGAAAAGGTTTTTGAAGAAATCATGACTGAAAACTTCCCAAACTTAAAGAAGGAATCAGATATACAAGTACAGGAAGCTCAGAGGGTCCCAAACAGGAAGAACCCAAATAGACCCACACCAAGACATATCATAATCAAGATGGCCAGAGTCAAGGATAAAGAAATGATTCTAAAGGCAGCAAGAGAAAAGCAAAGAGTAAGTTACAAGGGAACCCCCATAAGGCTCTCAGCTGATTTCTCTACACAAACACTACAGGCCAGAAGGGAGTGGCAAGATATATTCAAAGCCCTGAATGAAAAAAAGATGCAGCCTAGGATACTTTATCCAGCAAGGCTATCCTTTAGGATAGAAGGAGAAATAAAGAGTTTCACAGACAAAAAAAAAGCTACAGGAGTTTGGCAACACTAAACCCATGCTAAAAGAAATATTGAAAGGGCTATTCTAAATAGAAAAGCAGTAGGATGCTACAGAAATGAGAAACTCACAACTGGAAAAGTGATAACTCATGAATTACAAATAAAGAAAACACGAAATTATAAAAGAAGACATACAAATCACTGAGAGTGGGAGAGGGAGGCAGGGAAATATAGAATTTTTTTTCTTTCTTTTTTAAATTTTTTTAACAGTAGGAGGGGTTTGAGATCATGTTATTATCAGTTTAATAAAAACAGGTATAGGTTAATAGATTTACAAAAAAGGGTAACCACAAGTCAAAAATTTACAAGGGAGTCACAAAAATTAAATAAAATCCATGATAATACAAAGGAAAATTACCAAACCACAAAAAGAAGAAGAAAGGAACAAAGAGGATATACCAATTCAACTGCAAAGATAAGTTCAAAATGGCAATAAACACACATCTATCATTAATTACTGTAAATGTTAATGGACTCAATGCTCCAGTCAAAAGACATAGGGTGGCAGACTGGATAATAACGCAAGAACCTTCAATATGCTGCATACAAGAGACCCACTTTAGGGAGAAGGACACATATAGATTGAGAGTGAAAGGATGGAAAAGGATATTCCATGCAAATGGAAAAGCCAAAAAAGCAGGTGTTGCAGTACTGATTTCAGACAAAATAGACTTTAAAACAAAGGCCATAAAGAAAGATAAAGAGGGACATTTTATAATGATTAAAGGAGTGATACAAGATGAAGATATTACACTCGTTAATATATATGCACCCAATATAGGAGCACCTAAGTACATACAAGAATTACTAACAGAGATAAAGGGCGATATTGATGGGAATACAATCATAGTTGGAGAGTTTAACACTGCATTAACATCACTAGACAGATCTTCCAGACAGAAAATAAACAAGGCAACTGAGAAATTAAATACTACAATAGAAAAACTAGATTTGGTGGATATTTTCAGAGCATTACACCCCCAAAAAATAGAATATACATTCTTTTCAAGTGCACATGGAACATTTTCCAGGATCGATCATGTACTTGGACACAAAAGGAACCTCAACAAATTTAAGAAGATAGAAATTATCTCAAGCATCTTTACTGACCACAATGCCATGAAACTGGAAATCAACAACAGAGAAACAAAGGAGAAAAAAAGAAAAGCATGGAGATTAAACAATATGTTATTGAAAAAACAATGGATCAATGAGGAAATCAAAGCTGAAATTAAAAAATACCTTGAGACAAATGATAATGAAAGCACAACCACTCAAAACCTATGGGACACAGCAAAGGCAGTGCTAAGAGGGAAGTTGATAGCGATACAGGCCTTCCTCAAAAAAGAAGAACAATCTCAAATAAACAAGTTAACCCATCACCTGAATGAATTAGGAAAAGAAGAGCAAAAAGCCCCAAAAAGCAGCAGAAGGAAGGAAATAATAAAGATCAGAGAGGAATTAAATACAATAGAGATTAACAAGACCATAGAAAAAATCAACCAAACCAAAAGCTGGTTTTTTGAAAAAGTAAATAAAATCGAGAAACCTCTGGCCAAACTCACAAAGAAGAAAAAAGAGAGAGCACAAATTAGCAAAATAAGAAAGGAAAATGGAGAAATTACAAGAATTGGATTGCACTGCTGTGCCTCCTGTTCTGTTCTGAGACTCTGTGCTCTCTGTTACCTGTGGTAATGCTCAAAGTGTGGGTTTCAGGAGAGCAGGGGTGTCTAATATTTTTAATCTAATCATTAATCCTCAGTGCCTTCCAGCAGTGCACAGGGCACTTGTTTTATATATATATATTTTAATTCAATTTAATGTGTAAAGCAATCAACACAATTCCTGGAACAGTAAGCATTTAACTTACGTTGTTAAAAATATAAAATTAGAGTTGTATATTTTCACTTAATCATTCTAGGGAGAGTCATCATCTGTTCACATTCTCCCATCTACAATCTAAGCTAAGTTTCTTGAAGTACAAAATACAATTGTGTTGTGTGTGTGTGTGTGTGTGTGTGTGTGTGTTAGAGACAGAAAGAGAGAAATTGGCTTATAAATGGTTAAGTGTCCTAAACATTTTCATGAGTGAGTGATCATAACCTTCTAGTGACTGTCACAGGGTTAAGTAGGTCATTGGTTCCTGATTAGTGACTCTGGATGGACAGACTCACTCATTAAGAGACATACAGCTGAGGAACGTTCCATTTCTAACAACAGATATGCTGAACCCCTCCTTACCTTCTGTTGCAGTCTGGTTATAGACATTGGGAGAAGTCATGTGTTGATTAACTTCAAAGGCATTACTTGTGTGGCCAGGTTCTAGTTGGATTCTATCCTATCATGGAAGAGATCATTTGGTGCCTCCTGAGATGTCAGCTTGAACTCAAGCCAGTGGCTGAGGCCTCGCTGACTCAGATAACTCCTGTAGGTCCTTCCCTAGGGCATCTCAAGGGCTGGAGATTTGGCTTACTTCTGAATTGAACAACTAACCAAATTCCCTTGCTACTTAACTCTGTGTTTGAAATTAAATTGTCTGGTGTCAACGCTTGCTGGAATCTTGCTGGAGTCCACTTTGAACACTGGCTCCTCTTTACTGGGGCTAATCTTTGTGATGTCTTGCTTCCGCAAGTCTTCATTTCCTGTCTTCTCGAATTCAGCTTTCTACCCACTCCTGGTACCCAACTGATTTACCCGATGCTGCATTTTTCAGAGACTGAAACCTGCCTTCTACCTGACCCTGGCGAACTAATAACATAATTCACTGATCTGGACCCTGACATTTGAACCCACGTAAGGCTTAGATGTGTTCTTACTCCTCCACCTGGCCTTGATTCACTTACCATTTCATGTTAGCCCTTTTACTGTTTCCAATATAGGGAGAAATAGCGCAGAATTCAGGCTGAAGGTCTTGCGAGTTGACTTTAGTTAATTTTAGTGCTTTACTAGGTGCCCATTCCACTGTGAATTTTCTTGAAGGAAATACAAAGTCCAGCAAATGTATACATTTGCTCCAGAAATGTGGAGAGCAGTTATCCTCGGCTATCTGCTTTGACCTTGTCACTCTCTTTAAGCAAAAACTTTATGGTGCTGTTAGAAATACTTGTCCCTTCCTAGAGCCCTTTAATGCTTTAAACCCTCTACACTGCTCCAGGGGATCGGCCACTTAACTCCCCTAAGCCTTGTCTTCAGTGGGCACTACATCTCAACAACTTGGTGAAGAATTTGATGCTGTGAGTTCCTGAAGTCCCATCAGTTGACATAAGCTAGATTTTCACCACTCTCCATGCCAACCAGGCCCTCCTTTCCCATGGATGGGCTATGGTCTCCCACTGTGCCTCCTCATTTGCAAGACCATTCAGCAAACGAAAATAACATGGCTTGATTTAAGCAGAAAATGGTCCTGTTAGACAGATACTGGGCAACATCCCCAATGTCTTCATGGCATTATGGCAAGGAACAATGACTAAATTACACCCCAGAAACAGTCTGGTGTAAACAACATTGCCACATTCATTGTGTGCTTACTTGGGAGAGTGACTATCTCTCATTTTCAGATTTACAGCGAGAGGAGGGCTCAGCCTCATGTGGTGGGAATTCCCCAAACATGGAAAAGGAATTCATGTGTTGGCCAGACAACAAGAATGTAAACGTCTACCACGTTATCTTCAGCTTAGCCTGTGGCAGGCGAAAGAAACGGTAATTGGTCTACGTTCTTTAATAGTATACATTAGCACATATATTCATTTAGAATGATTTAGATCTTACCCAATAATTAATGGAAAACACCATCTGTTATATAAATTTATAACTGGACAACATGAGAAAATGTGGTCTGTGACTAGCTCTAAAATGATAGAGGAATAGACCAAGTTATTATAGAAATGACACAGGAATTCGATCAATCTTTCCGTCATTGTTGGATAGACCTAAATTTTGGAAACCCTAAACATTCCAATAGTTACAAAGGGAATAGACAAAACAAGGAAGAATTAAATTTCACTTCATAGATTTGACTTTTTCCATTAACCTCACTCTTTAGGGACTATTTTTCATGTTCAATTGAACTACTTTCATGAAAAATATAAACATATAGGGGAAGTGTTTGATCAAATACTACAGCTCCGTTCTGGGTGAAGGGGACAAACAGAGCCAATGGGAGTCTGATAATGTAACTATATCACATGGAGAGATGGGAGAGGCGTGTCACAGCCTGCCCCGCCCACACTCCACCCAGTCTGTCGCCCCATCTGGCTGCTCAGGTGGCTTCCGCATCACACACACCTGCACACTTAACTCATTTCTTCCTTCCCGATTTCTCCTCCTCCTCTTCTCACTGTCTCATCACCTGCTGACTTCATCACTTCTGATTGCGAATCAACACGAAATGCCAAGATTCTATACGATTAAAGACTTGACTGGTGATATCCTTGTAAAATTCACGCATTTATCATGGGACACCTTTAGTTTCTAGACAACACTGGCGGTTGACGTTTCTACTAATAGAATGTTGCTATCCCAGGAGAAATTGTGGGTTAGAGAAAAACTCCTGATGGTAATCACCAGGGACATGACCCACCTTAGAAAACACAAAGCAAAAGGAAGACGTTCCTGAAACATAATCCTTGTATTAGGATTCTGTCTGCTCAGATGTTGTAAGCTTCCTCATCCTGATCCCAAGAGAAGCAACCCTCGGAAACTGATCAAAGTCCATGCATTCGTGCATTTGATTAAATGATACAGCTTTATTGTCTTATTGCCAGCTACTGCAGTCCCGTAAAGATTAGAATTTTTTCCCAGTTTCATATAGAAGACTCTTTTTAAATTTTTTCTTGTATTTCCACTGATTCTGAGAAATATACTTTCAGAGACTCATTACACAGGTGTACTATAATATATATAGTCCAGGTAGTATTTGTGAATTTTCTATCTATATGAATAAAAATTTTAAATAATTTTAGGCAGTTATGTGTTCAAAGACAGTTCCTGAAATGTGGAAAAACATAAGATAAGAGCAATTCTATTTTGGAGAAAAGAATATTTACAAATTAAATTACATTTTCAAAAATCATGTATTAGGTAATTCATTGCAAATTGAGATACATGTTCATACTTGTAAATTGGTTGACAAATACTTTTCATCCTTGACATTTTGAATGTTTGCTTGGAATACCAAAAAATAATTGGAAAACGAAAACATAACTGTATCTGCAAATTTCATTCTGACATCCAAAACATTCTGATTTAATTTTGACAAGCTTGGTCCCTTCACATATTTCCCTTTACTGAAACTAGAGAGTTTTATCTTACCTAGAAAGACAGTGATTTGACCATTTTCTTCTTACCTGCTCCCCTGATTTTATTTCCTGATCATCTGCTATGTGTATTTTTTACCCCAAACTGACTGAATAATACTTCCTTCAGGTTAGAACCCAAAGCAATTCTTGTGTTTGTTAGTTTGTGTTTTATTTTTTTTCTAAGCAATATTTGGGAGAAGATTGGAAATATGATTTCCATGGAAACTAAAACTATGATATGATTTTGGAGGCTTGACACTTAAATTAAGGTGATTATTTAGGAAGAACCGACCAAAGGGGTTGACGCTGCTTTAGAGCTATGCGTGGGTGGGTCAGGAGATGTGGAACCAATTCATCGTCGTGGAAGCGACTCTGCTGGGGGCGATTTATTTTATTTCATCGGGTTCAGTTTCACCTGATTGTTTCGGCTTCTGAAAAGCTTCAAAGCTGCATAGCTTGAACACTGGGACTTCACTTCTCCCAATATCCACTGAATCTGGCATTGGATAGTTAAATATTTTCCTAGAGTAACAGACACATTTCTAACTACAAATAACAACAACAGCAAAAATGATATCCAAGACGTTTCATTAATTATAAGAATAACTGAAGAATAGAAAAGATAAGAGTTAAAGTGATCTCTTCCATAAGGTATACTGCTTTGCCAAAGAAACAATCCTTACTCTTTAAATGAGTGATTTATTAAATAGTTTTTAAGATAGTACAATGTGATATAAACTCAAAGTATTATGATTTTGAAGCACTGATGATTTATAATTTTTTTTCTAGGTGACTTTTGAGAGATATTGGTTAGATTACAGATGATTATCCTCATTGTAGTTAGTGAATATTTTTAAAGCTTATGTAGACACAGAACAAGAATATCACGGTGAGTGGCCAAACACAAAGGGTTTCTTTTTGTAAATGGAATTCATATTAACTAAATCAATCTGTATTCCCAATCTTTAAAAAAAAATCGTTCTTTTATAAAAATTTCATTTCATTTCTTTAATTTATTTCTAACTAGTTACATAAACTCAAAAAACACTACTGGAGGGGTATTTAAGTTGATGCTATAATCTCTAAGTCAAGGAAAAAATGAAGACAGCAAGAGCATTCTCAATTCTAAAATATTTTCAGAGACCTACAACTTAATTTTTCATTCAAGATTAAAATATCCTTTTCAAATGAAAACTACTGAATTACATGAAAACTTGCTCTTTTTATAAAAAATTGATTTTATTAAAAGTTTGATTGTTTCTAAAATGTATTTGAGTTCATTATACACTAGATTACACTCACTGTAAGTTTATGCACCTGACCCCTAAACTCTGGGGAAAAGAAAAGTTCATAACGGAAGCACTGACATCATTTAAAATATACATAAGTCTCTGATATTATGATCTGTTTTATAGCTCATATTTACCTATGGATCATTTATATTTTTTCATAAGAA
This sequence comes from Vicugna pacos, assembly GCF_048564905.1. Taxonomy (NCBI): domain Eukaryota; kingdom Metazoa; phylum Chordata; class Mammalia; order Artiodactyla; family Camelidae; genus Vicugna; species Vicugna pacos. Next base: position 3,673,327 of record NC_132994.1, on the reverse strand, counting down.
ACATTAACATGTCAATAAACAGGAGCTGTTGCAAAGCATGCTTTTTTTCTGAGGGAATAGAGAATCAATGTAATATAATGAAAACACTATAATGTAGAATTTTAATAATTAAAACATTCAAGGCACCAAACTGTAAGTTTCTCTGTCCCTACCCACCCCCACCCCCCCGCAATTTATTTCCTATGCCTCAGGGAGTCGGAAGACTCAGTTGCAGTTCTAGTAGCCAAAACTAGATGGTGCTCTACAATTGTCAATGTGCTTCAAGTCAATCTCCAGAGGTTTTGTTTAATTGGAAGCAAGGATTTAATTATGACTTAATTAAGAGTTTCAGATCTGGTCCTCTCCTTTGCTTCTTCTATGTACGTTTTTAGGCAGTAGGAGGCATGCTTTCCCCTTGTTCATTGCCTTAGTTATTCTTCGCCCAACTCCTCAGCCCTCACTCAACATCTGTACAATTATCAGACATTTGAGTGTTAGATAAAAAAATTAAGCCCTAGAGTAACACTTAAGGGAAAAATTCAGCGTTGCTCAGCTAGTCAAACACTTGCCTAGAACTAACATTCTTGTCTTCGCCCTCTCGAGGCTAGCCACGTACCTAGCAGGAAGAGGAAGTACAGGCAGGAAGACTGAAATCATTTATGGGAAGAAGTTAGAGAAGCCAGGAATATGGACCTAGAGATTCCCATACATAATGAAGTAAGTCAGACAGAGAAAGGCAAATACCATATGCTATCACTTATACGTGGAATCTGAAAAAAATGGCACAAATGAACTTACTAACAAAACAGAGACAGACACAGACATAGAAAACCGTCTTACGGTTTCCAGAGGGGAAAGCGGGGGGAGAGACAAATTGGGAGTTTGGAATTAGCAGATGCACACTACTGTATATAAAAGAGACAAACAGCAAGGTCCTACTGTAGAGCACAGGGAACTATATTCAATATCTTGTAGTGACCCATAATGAAAGAGACTATGAAAATGAATATATGTATGTATATGTGTGACTGAAACATTGTGCTGTTCACCAGAAATTAACACGACACTGTAAACTGACTATACTTCAATTAAAAAAAAATATGAGTTATGACCATAAAGGAATTTTTCAAGAGTACAAATAAAACTCTAGCTAAATTGTCACTATTGTCTCCAATTATGTTTATTGTGCCATGTACACTGTAAAGCATATAAAGAAATAGAAGACATGTTTTCTTCCTTTGTGTTCTCAATAAATTACTGGGTAAAACAATTATAAAGATGTATTCATTACACATCTATTTACTGACCACTACGTCCAAAATAGACCAGGGGAGTAAAGGGTACTCCTCAGTGGTAGAGCGCATGCTTAGCACACATAAGGTCCTAGGTTCAATCCCCAGTACCTCCATTAAAGCAAATGTGTAAATAAATAAACCTAAACCACCCCCCAGTAAAACAAAACAAAACAAACAAAAATTAAATAAAATTAGAAAAAAAATTTAAGTCAGAAAAAATTTGGCCTGGGCACTGCAGGTGGTCAGAGCTCACGACCAATGTGGAAAGGACTAGATTCCACCACACCCAGCCATGAATGCATTTGTCTGGACACCATCCCAGGGCAATTACTTACCATGTGGAAGAACTGCCATTGACCTGGGGATAAAATTTCCATTTCCTGCCTGGTTTATAAGAAACCCATATCTGTATAGGGACTGTTAAAATAGCCTTTTCACCAGATGTTAATCTGTGTTCCTCCCCTCCTCAACCTTTCACCCACTTCTCTCTAACTTGTCAAGATCAACATGTATTTAGAGACTGAAAGAAAGTGCTTGTCAGTTTAATTAGGTCCCATTTGTTTACTTTTGCTTTTATCACTATGCTGTACATCAGAAATTAACACAACTTGGTAAATCAATTAATTATACATCAATAAAAAAGAATAGAAAGTGTTTATCGTCAAAGTGTCATCCTTCGTTGATGATGTAGCAGAGCTGAAGGTCTTTAGCTTCTCCAGTGATGTCTGAATGCTCTTCACTTTCAGATTCCAATAATCCAGAAGCTTAGCAGCGAGCCTCAATGTGACCTCAGTTCCGTTCAGTGAGACCTTTTATTCTGACGGCTAATTATCAGAACGAATTTCCATCCAATCAACTTCCCTTGTCTATTTCTCAAATTTGACCCACTAAAATTAATCTCATGGTTGACATTTTGTAGTATTTCATTAGTTTTTCTCAACATTTGACAGTAGTATTATCACCTATGTGAAAATGACACTCATAGGGAAGTGAAAAGCTATTGTCATTGTGTAAGAGGTGAGATGTTTGATGTTTTCATTCTCTATGCTAGGTGCAGCTTTGTTCGCCTGATGGATTGGGATTAGTTTGACATTCGTGTATTACCAGCCCGGTCTGGACTGCACTTCCAGGGAAGGAGTCCAGGAGCTGGCTGTCTCGGTTGGTCAGTATCATATGTGGACATTTAATTTCTGACACCAAAACTCCTCAACCGTCTTGGTTAATTTTCAGCCTTATAGATTACAGAACCATGACACATTTTATCCCATTAAATCTTCACAGATTTTATTTTACTGTTTAACTTCCAAATTACTCATGAGGAAACGAAGGCTCAGATGAGTAAAGGGATTTTTCCCAGGGCACACAGCCAGTAGGTCCTATGGAACTGGGATGCAAAATTAAGTCAAATCTAAGTTGAGTCCAAGTAGCTCATATTTACTTAGCACCCTCTTCCTATTTGGAATTTCCTTTAGGCAGCTAAGGAATTGAGATCAGAAAGTTAAGGGTAGGAAAGATACACGCACCCCAATGTTCATAGCAGCACTATTTACAATAACAAAGACATGGAAGCAACCTAAATGTCCATTGATAGAAGAATGAATTTTTAAAAATGTGATATATATATAAATATATATAATGGAATATTACTTATCCATGAAAAAGAATGAAATAATGCCATTTACAGCAACATGGATGACCTGGAGATTATCATACTAAGTGAAGTAAGTCAGACAAAGACAAATATCATATGATATCACTTATATGTGGAATCTTTAAAAAATGCCACGAATGAATTTACTTACAAAACTGAAAGACTCACAGGCATAGAAAACAAAGTTATTATTACCAAAGGGAGAAGCAGCGTCGGGGAAAGGATAAAGTAGGAGTTTGAGATTTGTAAATACTAACTACTATATATATAGTAGGTAAACAACAAGTTTGTACTGTAGAGCACAGGGAACTATATTCAATATCTTGTAATAGCCTATAAAGAAAAAGAATCTGGAAAAGAATATATATATATGTATAACTGAGTCACTTTGCTGTACACCTGAAACTAACACAGCTCTGTAAATCAACTATACTTCAATTTGAGAAAAAAGAAAGTAAAGGGTAGGAAACATAAATAATTGTAGGTCATAGTTGCATTCCATATTCTCATTAATCTACTCTGCTCCTTCTTTTTACTCTACTTTTTGTTTTTAAATGATCGCCTTCTCATCAAGATTGGCTTTACAAGTTGCCTATTTGGCCATTCAAGAGGCTTATAGTGAAACTTAAAAAAAAGTCTTTTCTACTCAGATTCAACAAATCTTAAAATTTCTCCAAGAGATTCCTCTGTTTCTTCATGTTAGATGTTAGATGCTCCCAAAACATCTCCACTCATGAGTCACTGCAACTTTGACAATATTTTTCCATCAAGTTTTTTAGGCTGTTTCATTCTGATCGACTCCCATTCTGAATTCCTAGGTTGGTCCCATAGTGGGGGAAAAAAAAACACATTTATTTTTGCCTTAGGTAAAGAGCTTCTGTCCATTTATAACTCAAAGCTGCCTGGGGAACTGGGTGATTACCCAGTGAGTCTGATCAATATGAACAACCAAAGTAGATAATAAAGGCTGCAGTAACTTTCAAAAATTAAACTTCTACTGCTCAGTCTATCCAGGTCGTTGTCTTTCTTCATTCCCTGGTTTCTCTACACACGGAGCTTAAGGGCTCTTAATAAATGACCTGAGAGAAAGCATCCCTTTTTCTCGCCATATTTTGGAAGACTGCTATGCTGTGCTTTGTCTGTATATAATCTGCCGACACAGATGTTGCTTGGCTACTGTGTTTTAGGGATGTGATGCTTCTCTGCAGAGCCCTCAAGTCTCACCAGTCTGATGAAACACTTCAATCTGTATTCACAGCTGACTGTGTTTTCTTCCATTTCCTGCTGCTAATTGCTCTGAAATACTTAGGATTTTGGACTCAAAATTTTTTCCACAAGAGGCTATATCTTGACAATATATATTTATAGGGAGTAGTTGTTACTGAGACACAGAACATAGGTCATGCTCATCTGGTGTATTTCCACTGCAGAATGTATCCTTTAAATGCCATCGTAAAGTTGGGCAGAGCAGATACAGGAGTAAGAAGAAAATACCCTTAGAAATCTCAGAACTATTAAAAGTATAAATCATAAGTAGATTTTCTTCCTAATCCCAGCAGTGTACCCTAAAGGATAAAGATTTATAGTCCTTGTAATTTTATCTAGGGTATTGTAACTGCTAGTTCTATTCTTAGCTGTATAAATGTGTTGTCATTTTTTTCACTCTCACAAAGCTATTCGCTTCAGTGTCTTCTAGTTCGTGAATTCCACTTGTGTTTTAAGGTTTAAGAGGCAAGGGAGATTTTTTAAGTTGGTTGCTTTTGCGGACTTTTAGACTTTTTTTTTTCTTACCATGGGCATTTAATATTTGTTTCTTTATTTTTTTGTGGATGTATTTTGCATTAAGACCTTTCTCATCCCCAGCACAAATCTCAAGTTCTCTTTGGCACTATACGCAACTTAGCTGAGAACTTAAAAAGAACATGCATGCTTGACAGTATATTCGCATTTGGAAAATGGCTCTGTCTCCCATGCAGGGTGATATGTAAACAGACTTGACACAACTACCAGGTTGGCATGGTACCTCCTCACTGGAACTGTAAGGTTCTCATATGGTTGTCAAATCAGAAAGTTCCGCCTACTCCAATTACACTGGGTTGCATCACCTTTTGCAACGAAGGAATGTCATTCCTCTTCCCAAGTACCTAGAAAGACTACTTACAACTGGGGGTAAGACCTCAGCTCTCATGTAGTGGTTTTCAAATGTTGGCGCCTATCAAAATCACCCCGAGAGCCTGTTAAACCACCTAGTGCTAGACCCACACCCCAAAGCTTCCGAATCAGTAAACCTGAGATGGGGCAAGAGAATTTACATCCCTAAGAAGGTCCCCAGGTTTTGGGGACCACACTTCAAGAATCACTACTTCCATACATCCAAAGAGGGCTGTTTATTTACTTGCTTCCTCTTGATCAAAATTTTTATACATATAACTGATTAATATATATTTAAATTCTTGATTTTTTTGCTTTTCTTGATGGGAAAGTGGATTTATAAAAATTAAGATGTTAAAAACAATAGAAAACAATTCATGATGATATCTCATCGTGACTTTGATTTGCACTTCCCTGATGATGTTGAGGATTTTTCATGTATGTTAGCCACTTGGATGCTTTCTTTGGAAAAAATGCCTATTCAGTTCCATCATTTATTTTTAATTTTTTTTTGATATGGAGTTGTTTGAGTACTTTTTATATTTTGAAATATTAACCCCTGACTGAATATGTGATTTGCAGATATTTTCTTCCCTTTCTGTAGTTGCCTTTTCACTTTGTTGATTATTTCTCCTGCTGTAACTTCTCAGTTTGATATAGTCCAACCTGTCGAGTTTTATGTTTGTTGCTTGTGCTTTTGGCATTATATCCAAAAAAAGCATTGCCAGTGTCAAGGTGCTTCTTCTTTATGTTTTTTCTAGAAGTTTTACAGTATCAAGTCTTATGTTTAAGTCTTTAATTCATTTCAAGTTAATTTTTGTGAGTGGTGTAAGATACGGGTTCAATTTCACTTTTCTGTGTGTGGTTATCCAGTTTTCCCAACACCATTTGTTGGAGAGAATATCCTTTTGCCATTGACTATCATTGGCTGCTTTGCCAAGTATTAGTTGACTATATATGTAGGTGTTTATTTCTGGGCATTTTATTATGTTCCATTGGTCGATGTGTCTATTTTTATGCCAGTATCATATTGTTTTCATTACTGTAGCTTTGTAATATAGTTTGCAATCAGGCAATGTGATGCCTCCAACTTCTTTTTCAGAATTGCATTCGCTATTCAAAGCCTTTGGTAGTGCCATATAAATTTTAGGATTTTTTTTCTATTTCTGTGAAAAATACCATTTGAATTTTGATAGGAATTGCATGGAATCTAGACATGACTTTCGGTAGATGAACATTTTAGCCATATTAATTCTTCCAATCTGCAAACACAGAATATCTTTCCATTCGTTTGTATCTTCTTCAGTTTCTTTCATCAAATTCTTCAAGTTTTCACTGTACAAATCTTTCATATCCTTGGTTAAACTTGTTCCTCAGTATTTTATTGTTTTCAATGCTGTTGAGAATGGGATTTTAAAAGAATCTCTTTTCAGACTTTTTTTTTAGTGTATAAAAACACACTTTATTTCTGTATCTCAGTTTTGTATCCTATAACCTTACTCAATTTGTTGATTAGTTCCAGTTGTTTTTTACTTGCACATGAACCTTCATTGTCCCTTCTCTCTTTCATAATCATTGTTATGGACATGGTCTTACCTCTCCTACAGCCTCCCCTTATGGAATGATTGCTCTATGCCTGGCACATGTATTTTATAGGTAAGAAATTGAGGCACAGAGGGATTAAGTAACATGCCCAATTCGTACAACCAGTAAGTGGCAGATGTGGGATGTGAGCCCAAGTGTCAGACTCTAGAGCTTGTCCTTAAACCATGTGCTTTATTACCTTTCAATTCTCAAAAGGCTTAACAATTACTTAAATGGCCTTTGAAATAGCTAGAGACACACATTTAGCGGTTGAAATAGCCAATTTTGGAAAATATTTTTGAGATTAATGGTTAGATCAGATTACACAAGTTGCAAAAAGATTGCAACTGCCAAAAGAACAAAACGTGACGTTTCTTGTAAGGCTCAACCTCTCCCAATTTGCCATGCTCGCTTGCACCACAACCCACACTGCAGCTGACATCAGTCTGCTCGCCAGTTCCTGCAATGACTATGCCCTTTGTTCCTTCTCAGCCTTTGCTTATGCTGTATTTTAACCCAGTTTAAAACATTTCTCCTCTGCTCCCCCAAGGAAGAATTAATTGTTTCTTTTTTCAAGACTCACAGTGTGTTCATTAACACTCATCTCTTTCTGTTCTGAACCAGAAGGCCCTCATCAGGTGTGTCCATCCCTCCAGGATCTAAGTTCCCTGAGGGCAAAGTCGGACCTCACTCACAGCTGTGCCACCTTAATCATCCCTCCCCATCCTTGTTGTGCCTGGCTTAGAACTGAGCCCATGCAAGCTGAATCGTACATCACTGAATGATCCTAGATAATAAATAACTTGCCTGCGGTCACTCAGCTATTTTGGTTTGAGGCTGGACTCTCAAAATCGGGCCCTCTGAGTCCCCATCAGATCTCACATCCTTCCACAAGGTCATTTTGGTGCCACTGCTCTAAAACTCTCTGTAATGTTGCCACCTATTTTTACTAGGATGGATTCTTTCCCGTTTCTTCTGTGTTTGTTCCATTTCCATAATGTAAGCAGGCTGCCACATCCAATCTGCCATTTCTCTCTCTCTCTCTCTCTCTTTCTCTCTCTCTCTCTCTCTCCCTCTCTCTCTCCCTCTCTCTCTCTCTCTCTCCCTCTCTCTCTCTCTCTCTCTCTCTCTCTCTCTCTCTCGATTTCCCTACCACCAGCCAGGCTCTGAATCACTCACATTTCAAACTGCTATTCACAGCACTACCTCCTCTCCAATCTCAATTTTAAAAATATGTCCAAAACATTATTATCCTTCCACATCCCTGACTTGGAGGTCATATACTTTAAACTTCTCCACATGCCCCCAAAGTTCATATTTCTCTTAGTCTTCTAGCTCACTCTTTTCTCAGTTAGCCAGTAGTTCCATTAACAGGACCTCCTAAAATGTTTTTTCACTCTAATTAAGAACCAGTGTTTAGAGGCACTTCAAAATCATTGTCTACCAATCAATCCAAAAGATTTTCATTTATTCTGATTGCTTTGAAAAGGGATACAGAAAAACAATTGGATTAAAGCAATGGCTTCCAATGGAAATATTTGCCTAGATTTCTGGACCTAAGAAACATTTTTTTTATATTCTTTCTTTCACAGTCAATTTTTTTCTAGAGTAGCTTTATATCTTTACTATATGTTCTTTTTATGCCTTTCAATCTTAAAAGAAAATTGCCAATGTTGTCTTAATTCTCTCACTTGACTTTCTTCTCAGATGGTTTTTTCTTGATTTCCTCACTCTTATTTTTAATCGTTTTCTATATTTTTGTCTGTGAGTAACAGATGTGTGTAGGCTAAGTTTTGCAAAAGCAAGAATTAGGTACCAAAATATAATTATTCACCCTATGTTGGTATATTTGATTTAGGAAAATAAGATAATGATTATTTACAAGGCTCACGAGTCAATATTTAACTGCATTTAAATTTTAAAAATTTATGTGACTGATACAGATGGATTCAGCATGTAGGACCCTTACATAGTTGGAACTGGAAATACTGATTGAAAATAGAAAATGGAAAGAGGTTAAAACATTATAAAGCAAAAAAAGAGGTTAAAGATCAGCATGCTTACTCAATAAGCAGGTGTTAAATCTGTATTATCTGCAAGCAACAGGAAGACATAGGAACCTGAATAAGAATCTGCCTTCCCAGAGCTCACAATCATATTAAATGTATTTATTACTGGCATCACATAGATGTGAATAAAAGATATAGAGGATATGAATGGATTTTAAACAGAATAGAAAAGGGATATTCAGTTCAGGGGGTTTTGTTAAATTTTTTTTGTGGGGGGAAGTAGTTAGGTTTATTTATTTTTATTTATTTTTCAACAGAGGTACTGAGGATTGAATCCAGGACCTCGTGCATGCTAAGCATGGGCTATACCACTGAGCTGTACCCTCCCTCCTGACTTTTATTTTCATACAGCTCTGAGACATTAGAATAGGGCACATATTTATGATTGTTTGCCCCAAAGGTATCTGCGTGTGGCCCTCTCAGGGATCCGTAGACCTTTCTGAATGGAGAAGCTCAGATACAACAATCTGGTCCTACTTTATCGCCTGACTGTTTAGGAAACTGAGACCCAGAGAGCTTGGATAGTTATCCAGTGTTGGTGACATTGTATGTGACAGAGGCAAGAGTGGAAACCCGGACTCTTCATTTCTGGTTCACTTTTCTTCATGTGTATTCATTTCTTTAACACATATTCACATAGACCTGGGAATACAAAATATCGGTAATGCAAAGAAATTATCGTTTGATCGCAAAGTGGTTCTTGCACAACAAACTGAAAAGGTTGAGGTTACACTACAAAGGAGATTAAACGCAATGCCAAGAGGGTGCATAGGGAAGGGGTTGTCACGTTGGTAGGGGGCAGGGGCAGGGGCAGGGATCCCCAGAACGCTGCTCTTTTTGCGTTGGCTTAGATCTTCCTATAAATCAAAGAGGCTTGGGTCATATCAGGAAAATTTCCGCACACTAAAAAAAAAAAAATGCTGTCAACATTTTAGACAAATAAAGATTTTCACTTTACATTTATGCTAGAGGTGTGGGCGAAGAAACAAGTTTTGCTTGAAATGCTTTGTTTTATTTAACATTTTGGCTTGGCAAAAACCAATCGGGTAGGTTTATTTGCATTAAAAGTTTCAGAATTGTGTTTACAACATACACACACACACAACCCATGAAGATAAAAATGCTATATATTGTTTTCTAAATTTTTTTTCGTTTACAGAAAGCTTAAAATTGGAGGTGGTACTAATTTTTCTACATCAATAGAATGTAACTTGTAAGTCTTGAAGAGTTGTTTATATCAATTATTCACGAAAATAAAGTTCCCACTCTGACAGTCACTTTTTATTAAAGATACAAGGCTATTGTTTATCATATATTACCTACTGAATTATGTGGAGTAAAGAGAAAGCAGTGTGTTGCTTTTTTAATGAATTCAGACACTCAGTGTTTAGTCCGTGTGTGTGTGTGTGTATATATATATATATATATATATATATATATATATATATATATATATATATATACTTCTTGAAATAATAGAAGACTGAGCTTCAAACTTGGTTTATTTTTATAATGCTATGGGCTTTCTCCTATAAAATTTTGGTGACAGCATACTCAGTCTCCATTTTATTAAAACTTTGATTTCTTTTGTTACCTTTCAAAAATAGAAATAGCAACAAGAGGCTATGAAACTTTCTCTTTTTGTTCCTAATGAGACTATTCAGAGTTATTATGCATGAAACAGACTTTGAAAATGTCAAGCGTATCTAATTTTCAAAACAGAGTGTACATGGTTCAATATGTACTGTACACGGTACAGTTACATGGTGAGTGCACTGAACTTGTCAAAAAAATTGTGGTAACGATATAACTAGATTATCTCACACTACTCCTCCCCGCAAAGACCCCCAAAGGTAGAAATCATGGTATATTTTAAATATAAATATTATTTCTGAGATCTTCCAGAACCCTAACATTTTGCTGGGAGTTATGTCTATGATCTGTATGCCCCACATGTCCTTATGATTGTATTATTGAAAATGAAAATCTTTACTTCTGCAGAATTTACAGAAACCCTAATCTTTTTTGGAGATTTTTGTAATGGTTAAAAGTTGTTGCTGCTATTAAAAGTTCATAAACTGGCCCATAATCTTCTGGGACTATATAAAGTTGTTCTGGAATAATATTTAAAATATTTTGTAAATATATATTACTAAAAACTTTCAAGTCATCTTTTCAGGTTCCAATCATATATTTCAAATGTGATTTGCATTTTACTATCATATTTTGAATATTGGAGTTAATTACGCCTGCTGATGTTGGAATTTCTATCCCTAGATTTTCACTTATATTTGATGAAGCAAAAAATTATTGCTTTTTCGTGTTTGAAATGAAGTGGCAGGCAGAGGTTAATGTGTAACTTCTGGCCAAATGGTTCCTGCTTGCTTTTTCCTTTGTTTGTTTGGTTTTAATTATTATCCATACACACCTTGCAAGGCAGCGTTCTTTTCCAAATTACAAGGATATCTCTTGAGAGATGGTAAACAGAAACTCTATTTCTCTTATATGGATCAATGGCATATAAAATATTTCCACATAAATCTAAATGTAGTCCTCTGGATAGAATTTAAATAAGTTATAAGAGAGGCAGATATATTCTTGGTAATGGTATGGTATAAAGTAGAAACATTGCAGTCTATGTTATTCAGAAGTTTTTTGTTGTAATATACATTTACATTCAAATTAACTAAAACAAAAAAGGGAATTCTTTAACTAACATCACGGAAAACAAGTCAGGTTCCGCTTCAGGGACTGCTAAGTTCAGATGCTCAAGAGATCTCCCTTCGATTTCCCAGCCCTTGTTTTCTTTGTGTTGGTTATAACTTCAAGCAAGTTATCTACTTAAGGTGGCCTCCAGAAACTCAAGGTTTATGGCCGGAACTAGGGTTCTCTCCTCAGTAGTTCCAGTGAAATCCCAGCGCTAGGTATCACCGGGGACTTGGATCGCGCACATGTCCTTGAAGCCAGGGAAGAGGACTGTGCTCCCTGGGCATGGGGAGGTCACACGCACACTCCTGGATCAGAAAGATGCTGTCAGTTCCAGCCAAGCCAACCAGACTGTCAGCAGGGAAGAGCTGGCTCCTCTGCAAGGAAAGCCATATGATACCACCAGAAGAAAGATGCTAAACAGGAAAAAACAACACATGTCTCCTTTACTCTCAGATGCAGGTCACTGGAGTCTACGTACTGCTGGATGACTTCTATTGATGCTTTATCTTTTCCTCTTATGATACTTGATTGGCGTTTGAAATGACTAGGATAAGAATGTAGGTTCATCTTGATTTTTATGGTGTCAGAATGAAGGACAGAAAGAGCATTTGGAAGCAAGCTTACAAGGAATTATCTCTTGTTTCAGGTCAACATGAAAGAAACAAGGATTTGAAGTACCTTAATTCGTCATTTTCAAGCATACTTTCAGTTGTAGTATTTCTATAACATCCCTTTTCTTATTTTGTCACTGCATTTGATATAAGTGTAACATATTTTTAAAACAAATTCCTGTTTTTCCCCCCTTACTGGTAAGCTGGTTTTCTCTCCCAATATAAAGTTCACTGTTATAGTTCCAGGCACAGAAGACAGAAGAGGGGAGATGCCTTCTCTGGAAAGAAGAGGTTATGATGTCTTAGGAAACCTGCTCCTTTGTCCAGAGCTGTACGGGGAACTGGGGAGTCAAAGGCAGGACATTGATTCCCAGTACCAGACTGGGGAGACCTCGTCAACAATGGAAGAAGCCAATGGCTCCTGGCTGAGCCGAAATGGGACAGAGAGGGATCTGTTAGCATCAGACACCAGCAGCAGGTGCAGAGCTGTGATTCCTCCAGAGTGCATAGTATGAGTGGATGGTTGTTTAGAACCAGTGTATGTATTCTTAGCTGCCCCTGTTGTACTGGTTTTAAAAAGTTTTTACTGTCATAATCAATAAATGACAAACTTTCCTGGTCGGCCAGTCAGTGCACATGCAAACACCAGCCCAAGGACGGCATTCTTCTTCCCCAGTGCCAGGAGGGGATTTGCACTTCTCGCCTGCACACTCAAATGCCATCTTGAGCAGAACTAGAGGAAGATGAGCGAGTCCTTGCTGCAGGACTGCTTTAGAATTATGCTAATAATCAGTCCAGATAATTGAGTCCACTAATATTGGAGTCAGATTTGGTGTCTCAGTCCTACTTCTGTGTGAGTGAGTAGGCAGGGTCATAAAGATTAGATCAGTTACAGAGAAATGAAGTTACATTATATGCACATTCAAATTGTGGATGATATAAATTTGCAACCCTGATGCATAAAAATGAATTAGCTTTGGATGCAATCTTACATTATTGACAATGATATGATAATATGAAATGATAATTGATAATATGAAAATAATACTCATATTATTGCCAGTAGCAAAGAGCCAGTTAAATTTATCCACAGACATTTGCTTGGGGTCTCTGTGTGATGTTAAAACCATGTAAGGGTAAACTTGAACCTCATAAATTTTACTTTGTGACACAGTTGAAGAATGATACCCTCATAATGAAAAGTAACACTCAAAAACACCTTCAGGTCATTGTTTAAAATAAGAAAAAGAAGCAAAACTTACTAGCCGTAAGAGTGATTAGTTGCCTTTTAGTAAATTTAGTAAAGGGTGTGATTTTTTTAATAACTAGATTATTTTGTAATGGAAAGAGGAGTAGAGGCAAAAGAAGAAATTTTTTTAGCAAACTTAAGAGATACGGGATTAACATATTACTTACAGAAGATTGATTGATCAATAAATAATACGTAGGGCACAAAAACCACTAAAATGTATTTACAAAGGAAAAGGATACGAACAGAAAATTAACGGAAAAGGAAAAACAAATAAAATGTAGAAATATTGTATTTTCAGTTATGAAAGATAAATCATATGAATGATTTGTATAAATAAAAAAAGACCCTTTCTCGCTATAGAAATAGTATGTTTTAGATTGCTGGTGATGTTGCAAACTTTTTAGTAGTATAAATAATGCTTATATGCTGATCAATAACATTGCTGAATTCATTTATTAATTCTAGCAGTATTAAAATTCTTTGAGTTTTCTACCATTCAATTATGTTATCTATGAAAAATGAGAGTTCTACTTATTTCTTTCTAGTCCTTATATTCTTTATTTTTTTCTTGCCTTCTTTAGATTAATCAAGTATTTCTAGATTTCATCTCCCCATTATTATTCCATTATTATGTAGTCTTTTACTCTTTTGCTATTCTTTCATTGATATTCTTACCCTAGAGGTCACACCATGGATATGTAACTTATTAGGTTCTCTTAAAATTTAGTTCTTTTACTACCTTCCAAACAATTCAGTGAACTTGGAACACTTTATTTACTTCTCTCTCCATTTGTACTATATATATACACACACACATATATATAAATTATATATATATAGATTTAAAAATATATAAAGTGAATATATAAAAATGTATGTATACTTAATTATACATATATTTTAAACTCAAAAATACATTTGGTATTGTCAGTCAAAATCTACCTTTTCCATGGATTTCCTTTTTTATCTTGAGTTTTTGTTCTGTCATTTAAAATTATTTTAGTTTTGCCTGAAAAACTTCTTTTAGCATTTTCTGTTAGGTTGTGTTGGTGATGAAATATCTCACTTTTGTTGTCTGGCTATCCTCTTGTTTTCCTTTTGATTTAAAGATAATTTGGGTGTCTGAAGTTTTAGATTGGCAGCTATTTCTTTTTAATACTTTAAAGATTTAATTTCATTGTTTCTGTCTTGCATTATTTCTTCTGACAGTTGAGCTGTAAATCTTGTGCTGCTCCTTTGAAATTCTCTTTTTTTCCTCCATATGCTTCTGATTTTCTATAGCTTTAGTATTATGTTCATAGATGTTGTTTTCTTTGCATTTATTCCGTTTGGATCTATAGCACTTCTTGAATCTCTAGCTTAATGTCATTCATTAATCTTGGGGAAAATATTAGCCACTGTCTCTCCAAATACACTGTCCACCTGCTTTCTATATCCTCTTCTTCAGGGACTCTGCTTACGCATATGTTGCTATTTCATCTTGCCCGGATGACTTTCTGGCTATTTTCTACTCATTGGTCTCCATGTCTCCACCTGGTTATTTCTTCTGACTTTTGTTCCAGTCTCACCAATCTTCTCTTCCACTGTGTCTAATTTACTGTTAAACCTACTTATTAACTTCAGTTATAGTAAGATTTTTTTTAAAACTTCTAGAACTTCCACCTGATTATTTTTCATATAGTTTAGTTTCTGTTAAAAATTCTCCATCTTTCCATTTAATTTCTTGGCCACGTTATTCATAGTTACTTTAAAGTTCATGTCTGTTAACTTCAATATCTACCAGTCCCACCTCTGATTCTAACAACCTTTCTAGCACTGGAAGATATAAAGTTCCAATGTCACTGTTTGTTATTGACCAAGTAAAGATGTCTGTTATTGTGATGAACGAAGCTGCTTTGTTCATACTCCTTGAAGCATCACCTTACAATATTGAGCTATGCTTAGCCACATACTTTTATTTGAAAGTAAAGGATTTATGCAGGATTATCTCTTGGTTCTCTTCTAATTCTACAAGACTAAGTCTATGGCTATTTTGGAAAACCCTCATGTTTGGCACTGTGCTAGATACTGAGGGGATATCTTATCTAAATTTAGTATTCCAGGCAGTGCTGTTTAGACTGAAAGCTTAATGGAAGTTCTGTCTTTTTCAGCCTCTCTTTGTTTCCTAGTATAGTGCCTGGTGCAGAGCATATGCTCACTGAGTCCTGGTTGAATGAATAAATGTGCGATTTAGTTAATCATGTTAGACATACAGATAAAGGGACGAAAGTCAGCCTTTCTCTTGAAGGGCTGATAGAAAATGGTGATTGACTGAACACAGGAACTGATGGAAGAGGGAGGAGTTAAGAAAGGAGAATCCCTGTGCTTTATTGGGCATTTACTATCTATCAGACACTGTTCTGAATGCCCCACATACATTCTGTCTGTTTCTCTGTGAGGTAAGCATTTAGACTGAAGTTAGTTTCCCCACCTGAACGAGGCAGAGATGGAATCCAAACTCAGGTGTATCTTACCCCAAATCTATTACCTGAATTATATCTTTCCCCAAAACTATTACTCTATGTTGTCTATGGCTTTAAGAATATGGACAGAAAAAATGTCTTTTCATAGGGAATTTAAAATCTATGAGTCTAGCTGTATAAATACAGATAGATAGATGGAGATATAGATTAACATACATAAAAGAGAAATATTCTTTGCTTCTGGAGGTTTTATTTTTTCCTCTGCTTTGGTACTAATACCCTCCCCACCAATCCATAACCCACCTGCCAGTGAGTAGAGAATGTTTAAAGATTTTATACAATTTGAAAGAGGGTTGGGTTCTTCATGTGCTCAGAATAGATTTTTTAAAATACAAATGTACATATGACATATATATGGCCACACATACACAAGACCGGCCAGAAAATCTTTCACTTGACTAGTAACTAAACACACCAAAATTTCCAGAATCAGAATAAATGTTCTTGCTTTGGTTTTTATAAATTATTTTTTAATGATACTACAGTCAGTGGATGTTGTATTGTTTGCCTCTCCCCACCCCCAAAAAAAACCCTCAGGAAAGTGAAATTATTTCAGAAATCTCATTTTATGCCTGTAGCCTGAGGCTGACACATTTTTTATCACAAGGATGAGAAATAAGGAGCCTCGAAATAATGTAATAGGATAAACTGACTAAAATAGAGTGGAGCAGTTTCTTCTATTTATTTATTTATTTTTATTGAAGTCTAGTCAGTTTACAATGTTGTGTCAGTTTCCAGTGTACAGCATCATGTTTCAGCCATACGTATACATACATATATATTTGTTTTCGAATTCTTTTTCATTATAGGTCACTACAAGATACTGAATATAGTTCCCTGTGCTCTACAGTAGAAACATGTTGTTTATCTATTTTATATATGGTCATTAGTATCTGCAAATCTTGAACTCCCAGTTTATCCCTTCCCCTCTCCTCCTCCTATAACCATGAAATTGTTTACTATGTCTTTGAGTCTTCTTAAAATTTTTATTTATTTTTTTATTTATTTAAAAACATTTTTGGGGGCAGTTTCTTGTAAAATGTGTGCTGTTCTTCAAATGAACTCTTTCTGCTGCCGGTGCATCTTCCCTAGTTGACTACATGCAGCGATGAGAGACTGCTCAGTCTCTCAGACATCTCCTGGTCCTCTGCTCCCTGTCAGCATCTCTGGAACATGGGGAATTCCTTGAATACATTAAGCACATTCCTCATTCAGGACTTTTGCCGGAACTTTTCCTTCTGCCTGAATATCCCCAGTTCACCCACTGTGTCTCCATAATTCACTTCCTTTTTCCTTTCAGGTTTCTACTCAAATGCTATCTTTCCAGTGACCCTCCGACTGACCCCTCTTTACAAGAGTGACCCATGTTCTGCCTTCATCTCAGCATCCACCCTGACATTATCTTTTTATTGCACGTGTCACCATCTGATATACAATCTATTAGCCACTAATTCCCAAAGTAACTATCCACTTCTTCCCTTGGGGTGTAAGTTCTAAGAGGGAAGAAAATTCACTTTGTCCACTTTTATATGTCAACAGTGCCTGGGACATGGTAGTGCTTCATAAATATTGATTTAATGAATAAATGCTGAATGCATAATAAGGAAGAATTTTCAGAAGGTTTTCAATCCTTCTAAGCCACTAGGAGATAATTATTCACAGACATTAAATTCAGTCTTCCAGCTAGAACACAGCACTGGCACATAAAAATTGCCCTGTGTTCATCTCACCTAGGAGAACACTTAAACAGCTGGTTAAACCAGAAGAATTGATGGAACTATTTGTAGCTATCATCGTCTCGGTTAACTTTCCCATCACAAGTCACGTAAGGAAAATGGAATCTTATCTGTCCTATAAGTGGTTGTTTCCCAAGAAGTAAAACAAGTGCAAGGAACTCAGTAAATGCTTGTTGTGTTGAAATATACATTTATTAGAATATATAGGTGTGTATTTATAGACATAGATGCTACATATGTATCCTACTGTGTATAAAGCTCTAGTTCATTAAAGCCTCTTGATTATTTGATGAAGAAAGATTCTCTTTTCTCTTGCGTCTTCAATAGGACACAAAGCCAAATGTGCCAACTTTGTAAATTACCAAGGTATTAATCAAAGCCAGCTGCAACTTACAAATGCCCCCCTTTTATAAGGGGTCAATCTGGGCATGTGTTCTCCTTAGTGTTATGCAGCATTTGATCTCTCTTGATCACACCATCCAGTTCTTTTTAATAGGATATTGTCTGACTTTATGAGGACTCCTTAGGTCCAATAATGATTTCAGCATTCTCTGAAACACACACACACAAACACATTCATTTTACAAGTCCATTGTGTTGACACAGCATGAGGTAACATGATGTAAGATCAACACTTTTTATTTTACTTATAAAAAGATACCTGTGATATGAATTTATGCATTTATATGGGCGCCAATACAAAACCAGGAAGAAATTGGACAACAGTCTTAGGAACTGTAAGTTTGCCTTCAATACGTAACAAACAGATGTTAGAACAGGAGACTCAGTTTTGCTTAGAACACAACCCAAGTCACGCTCTGGTAAAAGGCGCTTAGAGAAGCACATTAACTCTTGCCAGCCTTCCGAGAGTTATTTTGCAGTAACTCAGGCACTGAAGGAGCCGTAGCCTCTGGAGATAGGGTAGCAAATTAGCACCACTCTTGTGGAAGCTTACCGTGCTGGGGCAGTGATCAAGGGCTTTCACTGACCCAGAATTACTTAGGTCCCAATCTAAGTCCTAGAAATAAATCCTAAATATAAAGGACGTGTATATAAACACCCATCCTTCTGTCGGCATTCTGTTTATTGTGTGCTCTAATTCTAGGGCCGTCTCACAAGCATTTATAACCATTGTCCCGTTATAATAGTCACAGAAGGGTCTTTCACTCTTGAAATCGCCCCTGTTTGGAAAGAAATGATCTGGTCTTCCTACTCCAGCCCATCCATAGAAAATGAAAAGATTCCTTGTCTCAGGCAGGATCTCTCCCAAATCTCTCTCTTTGCAGACCACACCCTTGGGGAGATTCCGTAAGACAAAGGCATAGAAAGACCTAAGAACTGATTTATTTTTTTCCCCCTTCATTATTCAATTTTATTAAGTTTTCCATTTTAATAGGTTATATTGTAATAGGATCTTTTATTATTTTACATTGTGTACATACATATGCATATATGTATATCACTTGTGGGAAGTTAATTCTGATTATCACCTAAAGATAAAGTTTTTAAAAATTATTGAAGTATAGTCAGTTTACAATGTTGTGTCAATGTCTGGTGTACAGCATAATGCTTCAGTCATACATATACATATATATATTCATTTACATATTCTTTTAAATTATAGATTTATGTACAAGTTCCCTGTGCTCTACAGAAGAAACTTGTTGTTTATTTTATATAACTGCAGTTAATATCTGCAAATCTCGAACTCCCAGTTTATCCCTTCCCACCCTCTTTCCCACGAGCAACCTGTAAGATTGTTTACTATGTCTATGAGTCTGTTTCTGTTTTGTAGATGAGTTCACTAGTGTCTTTTTCTTTTTATAGATTCCACGTATGAGTGATATCATATGGTATTTTTCTTTCTTTTTCTGGCTTACTTCACTTAGAATGACGATTTCCAGGTCCATCCATGTTGCTGCATATGGCATTATTTTATTCTTTTTGTATGGCTGATTAGTAGAATTGACTTACTTTTGATCATTTAAAGAATACAACTTGCTGTTTGTAAATAGTTTCAAAATTATGTTTCCATGTGCATATGAAAGTGATTTAAAAATATGCATATTTTTTACTTTAAATTCAGTCTTGTTCATATGAACCTAATGGGACTCCAATATTTAAAAAAAAGATTACATGAACACCAGTTTTTCATGACAGGGTTATTCTTTCCTTCTCTTTTCTCAAGATAAAACCACACCCTCAAAACAGTGAAGAATTATTAAGTAAGGAGGGAATGGTAAAAACTCAAGTCCTACTATTTTTTCCCACTGACGGTAACATGGCACTGGGAGGGTCCCCGTCCTTTACACAAGGCTGGAGCTCTGAGATGGCTGAGGATGCCGTGTTGAGCAGTGGTCTGGCCTCAGCCGCTCACCTGCGTAACATCCGCACTTTATCAGGGAATTATGTGCGTGCACGGAACTAAAAACAACGGGTTCCAGATTTAAATCACTGGATTATTAAAATAGTATTTTGCCAAGCCTTAGGCAAAGAAACCTAAACACCAGCTCAACCCAGAATTTTTCAGTTGATTTATTTCACCAAGTCCATAAAACACAGAAAATGCAGTGTTTAATTTTCCCCTTCACTTCTGTATATCTGCACGTGTCTCTGTGTGCAGGATGATAACTAGGGTTCATGAGAAGCAAGCAGTCTGTCCCTAGGCTCTGTCTCCATCCACCCCTTCTCCCTCCCTCTCCACAGTCTCCTTCTTTCTTTCTTAACTCAGTTTCTCCAAAGCAATGGGATTCAGGGCATCCAGGCCTATAGCACCTCCTGCCTTGGTTCACAGACCAACACAGCTACTAATATTGTACCTTCAGGGGAAAATCTGGTTTCCTGTGCAGAACTGGCTGCTGCAGTCTGTTGAATCTGGGATATGCTTACGTGATTCTGTCCCTCCCCACCCCTGGCCCCCCTCTTCCTCACAATGGGACAAGGGATCACTTGGGAGGGCTTACGCCCCTCCTCGCCCTCTAACACGAACTGTAACACAGAGCTTGTCTGTCCTTTATCAGGAATTTCTCCCTCCTCCTTTTCCCTAAAGGATGAGCATTTGAAAACAAAGCAACTTTTTATTTAATTTATATTGAGTAAAATGAATATAGAAACATGATTGGTACAAGCAAACTTTTTTTTCTTTGTGGATATTGTTTTATTACTATTTCCCTTGTCAGGAAGTCTCAACTCAGCTTTTTTTTTTTTTTTTGAAGTACAGTCATGTGTGAATTTCTGGTGTTCAGCATGTTTCAGTGATCCATATACATACCTATATTCTTTTTCATTATAATTACTACAAGATATTGAATACAGTTCAGGGTGCTATACAGAAGAAATTTGTTGTAGCAAGAGATTGTTTTTGGTGTTTTTTTTTTTTTTTTGTCCAAAATAAACTTTAATAGTTCTTGGCTACTGCAAACCAAGATTCAATATAGTCATATGTCCATATGCAGGAAGTGCATTATATGATGAGGGTTCTTTAGTCCAGGCCATCTTTAAGGTCTCTTGTGTTCCTGAAATATAGGCTTGTCCTGTGCTTCTCTGATTCCCTCAGCCCCTACATCCGGCCCTTCAGCAAGTCTGGCCAAGACCACCTCTAAAAAGGTGCCTTGATTTGTTTACATCTTTCCTCTTACAACCACCCCCCTCATGGTAGCCCCTGCTGACATTTGCCTGGATACAACAGCCTCGGAGCTGGTCTCTTTATTTTCACTGTCAGAAGCCAGAGTGATCTTTGTAAAGCAAAAATCAGTTCATACTGTTGCCCTGCTCAAACCCTCCAGTCCCTTCCCACTTTTATAGCACCAAATGGAAACTTCTCACTGGGGGGGCCTAAAGGGCCCTGCAGGACTTGGCCCTGGAATCCATCATCTCTTACCACGCCCTCTTTGGCTCAGCCCTTCCAGACAAGAGGGCCTTTTAATGTTCGCAGAACAGGCCCAGCTCTGCCCGCCCAGAGCCTTCTCCCTGGGCTGCGCCAGTGCTCTGATCTTTGCAGAGCTGGCGTTCAGATCTCAGCACTAGTATCACCCCTTACAGAGGCTTTCTAGGGCTACCCCACGTATAGTGAGTGGTCCCTGTCACTCTCCAGGAGTAACTTTGTGTCACTTTGTTGCAGAAAAATGTGCTACAGCTCAGTGTTACAGGTCAATTGTGACAGCAACCTGCATCCAGGCAAGAGATCAAGCAGCTTTCAGAGAGTTGGAGAACTCAGGTTTATTATGCCAGCAGGCCCAGAGGCGTTAACACTCTAAGCTCTGGAGCCCATCTGTAGGTTCACACAGGCCTTTATAGGCCACCAGTTTACACTTTGCAATATCATATGCAAATAAGGTATAACAAAAGTTGACTAATTAGGAACAAGCTTTGTAGAAATGGACCAATCAGGAGGGAGAGAAATGGACCAATGAGGAGTGAGGGAAATGGACCAATCAGGAAGGAGAGAAATAACCAATCAGGAGTGAGGAAAAGGGACCAATCAGGAGTGAGATCCACTTTTCTAGAAGTTAGCCACTTCAGAGGCAAAAAGTGAGATAAAGCTGCTGGGTCAGGGAACCAGATGGTGCTGCCGGGAGAGTAGTGGCCCTGCCTGGGTGTCCTGCGAGTCTTTTTATGGGGCTTCCCACCTCAACATCACCTACACGTTATTATATATAGAGGGAAAACAGTTAAAAAAAAAGATGCCAAGTTCTCAAAGGTTAGATGCAAAAGGAGAAAGGTTCTGGTCCCTTAGCATCCCAGTCCCTCTCCTCTGAGGAAGGCTCACCTGGCGCGACAGTCTGTCACCAGCAAAGCAATGGAAGCTATGACAGAAAGGGGGACAAAGAGCCGCCAGATTGTCCCTTCTCACCCTGTCGAGGTGCTTTATCTATCTCCCTGAAGTGTGGCGAGGCTTTCTGAGGACCGATGGCAAGATTCACTTCTTCCCTTGAGATTTCTGAAGCTGGGAAGCTTGCTGGATTCCCTTGAACTAGCGGGGAAGGCGGAAACTACAGTCCAGGGTTTCTCAGATGGAGACAGTAGGCGTGCAGACATCCGGGTCTCTACACCTCGGTAAGAGAACGGGGTGAAGGAGCCCTTCAGTTTCCGTGACGCTGAGTGAGAAAGGCTGGAATTAGCGGGTGGACAGGACCTGCAGAGCTGCAGCGGCAGCCGGTTAGTGGTAGTTGTAGAGGCAACCGGTACCCAGGGGAGGTGCGGACGGACCGCGTGGGGCTGAGTGAGGACGCGCCCTGTGCATCTTTCCAGCCGCGGCAAGCTGCCTGCAGCTCCAGCGCTCCGTCCTCTTACATCCGTGCTCTGGGCAATGTGACTTTAAAGCTTCTGTCATCGAGGGATAGAGCTTTGACTCTGACCCGACCTTACGACTAGCTTCGGCCAATGGGACGTGGGAGGAGTGGCTGAGCGCCAGGTCTGGGCCGAAGCGCAAGAGGCTGTGCAGCTTCCGCTCGGTCCTGAGCCCCTGTGACCTCTTGATCAGGCGCGTCTGTTGGCGGATAAGCAGTCCCGTGGAGAAGACAGGACTTGTCCCAACTGAGCCTCTTACTTACTACCCGCCCACCTTTCTCTGACCTGCTAGCAGACGGCAGGCGCGGGGGAGAGCCCAGCGGAGACCAGTCACACCCAGCCTAGACCAGACAAACGTCAGTCAGCGGACTCCTGCACAGTAATAAATGGTTACAGTTTCAAGCTACTGAGTCTGGGGGTCAGTTATTATAGCCAAAGATACATGGAGTCAAGAACAATGCCCCTTAATGCCAGCTGTGCCACGTACCGTACGACTGTCATTCTAACAGAAACCGCTGGCATGAGACTGGTCCTTCCCCTGCTTCAGAGGACGCCTAGCTCCTGATGGAACCAGCATGCCCAGGGCTGGGGCCAAAACCAGTGAGGGCACCACAGCAGAACCAGCTGAGCAGCGATCACGTCAGGGACGGGATCAGCAGGAGAGTGTCTGTCTGGCAGCCCGTGCAAGCAGGTCTTTAGATGAAAGACAGTGGGTTTTAACATGACCATCAAAACGCTAAAAGTGATTGTGAGGTTTTTATTCAAAACAAAGAACTACTCTGTATAGGAAAAGGAAAAAAAATATTCTGCAGTGTTTGGTTAACACCTGAAGTGCTTAAAAATAAGCGTAGATTTATGAACCATCATTATTTCCTTTGCTAGCTATGTTTTATGACTTCTCATAATTACTTGAAAGGGGTTTTATAAACATAGACGTTTACATTTAAGATGGATAAAAATGGGTTTATGTAAAATAATTTGACAGCAAGAATGTTCTTGAGTATCAGAAATGCAGGTAAATCTGTCACCTTTGATAGTGAACAGAACAGAGTCTAGTCAAATTCATCTTACCTTGCCTTAGTTGACTAGCATTTTGCCTAGTTCGCTATCTTGGAATTTCTTTTCTGTTCTTTTAAGTCAGCATAGACTAAAGGATGTGGCAGCACAACATTTGAGTAAACAAAATAACTTTCTGTCCAACCCATCTAGTTCATGGTTTTCTCTAAATTGATTCTGGTCTTAAAAACAGAGACCTTAGGTTTATTTCACACAGTCTTGTAAGGGGATTATGTGGTCGCCATGCTCCTCTGAGGCCCCAGCTTTGTCTGGAGTTCCCCTTGCCTGTCTGGTGGATGATGTAGGGCTGCAAACAGGTGCTTGCAGAAGACAAGGCGCAGAGCAGCGTGGGTGAGAGCCTGGGTTGGGAAATGGGACAGACTTGGGTGCAAATCCTGGCTCAGTCAGGGCTTCATTCAGAGCTTTAGTCTTAGGGCAACGTGGTTGTTGAAGGATTTTAAAAAGCTAAAATATGTTGAAGGACTTTTAAAAGATAAAGTATACACTAGGGGAGGGATAAATTAGGAGTTCGGAATTAGCAGATACACACTACTATATATAATAGATGAATAAGAAGGTCCTACTGTATAGCACAGGGAACTATAGTCAATATTTTATAATAATGTTTCAAAAAGAGGTTATAATGAAGAGAAGCACAAATTTATTGATATAAGCCTGACATATTGTTCTAGCTAACTGATCATTTATGATGTGGCAATACGGAATTATTATTTTTTAGATATTGTACACAGGATTGGTTATTTTAAAACATTCAGAACAGTAAGGCCCTACTGTATAGCACAGGGAACTATATTCAATATCTTGTAATAGCCCATAATGAAAAAGAAAATGAAAAGGAATATATACATATGTATAACTGAATCACTATGCTGTTCTCCAGAAATTAACACATTATAAATTGACTGCATTTCAATTAAAAATAAGTAAATAAATATTATCACCAAAACAAAGAAAAACATTCAGGAGTTAGAACAAAGTTTAATTAGAGGTCATTTTTCATGTTCTAAGAGTAACAAGAGATTAGACAGAGCTGTTTTTTCATTTTCAATAATGAAAATTTACCTAAGGTTTGGAAAAGAAGTGAAGAGGACGTAGGGTGAGGACATTTTCAACCAATCACAGCCTTGTCTTGATGTGTTGCTGTCCTCAGAGTCTCTGTCCTGGGGTCTTTCACAGGTGAGGACAAGTTATCCTGTGATTATTTTGGCAATACAGTAATTTAATTTCCTTTGAGATAATACTAAATGGACCTACCATTTTCCATAACTCTGAGGTTTAATCTATGCTGTGTCATTAGAAACCTGTATACCCTCAGTTACTTAAATCACCACAGGTTCCATGTCAACAGATATTTGAAGATTTTATGAAGAGAAGAACAATTACTTGTATTACGTCTTGTGGGTGTCATTAAACAAGGAGAAGACACAATTCTAGTCCTCGAGGAGTTGATAATCGAGTCAGAGGGCCAGATACAGAAATGTGCATGAGACAAGGTCACGGGAAGGACAGTGTCATCAAAAGGGGCAAATCGTGCTCTGCTGCTCAGAGACAGGGTGTGGGGGTTGGGGGGGTCCGTTTGGTGGAAAGAGGCCAGGGAAGGAGCCGTGTTATGGAAAACACCTGAAATAAGCAGAATTTCAACAGCCACCTTGTGTGTCTATTGGCGGCAGCAACTGGAGGAAGTGTGAGGAGACACTGGACTGTTCATTCTGTGGTCGCGAGTCATTAATCTAGCTGTGGCATCACAAGCATTGATGAGAACTGAGTTGAGAAGATTGAGGTCACACTGCTTCGGGCCTCAACTTCCAGAGAAAGATTTAGTTCAGCATAAAGACAATTCCTGAACCTTGTCTGAATAAGGAGAGAAGTGAGCTTCTGTGCTGATTCTTTCAACAGATATTTATTTTAGAAATAGTAAATTCATCATTTCACATGTAATTATTTACAGTGCCTCTTCTAGTTCTACGATACGCTGATGATTTGTTAAGATATTTATTTAAGCTGACCAAGAATGGATGCATAATAGTTGACCCTTGAAAAATGCAGGGGTTAGAGGTGCTGACCCTTCACACTGGGGAAAATTTGGGTCAGTGTAGAGTCTACAGTCAGCCCTCTGCATCTGTGGTTCTGCAGCCACAGATTCAACCACCACGGGATCATCTAGTACCATGGGAGGTAGGTAGTGGAAAAATCCACATATAAATGGACACACGTAGACCAACACCATGTGGTTCAAAGGGCAACTGTATTTTGTTCATTGATATCTTTTAACCCTGATGCTTCCACATATGAATAGAGTTTCCCCCTCCTTTGAATGCCCCCTGTATTTTATACCTACTTTGTTTATTGCACATTGTATTTTCATTTCATAGTATCTGTATCTATATCTATATCCACATCATCTCTTTCTGACCAAATGCTAAACTCCAGGAGGTGGGGCCCATGTCCACCCTGCCTTTGTATACCCTACACTGTTCAGCTTAAGAGGCATCCAGAATGTGTTGAATGAGTAAAAGGTTTTTTTTAATTAATTTATTTTTTCCATTGTTTTTTATTGAAGTCTAGTCAGTTTACAGCGTTGTGTCAATTTCTGGTGCACAGCATGGTGTTTCAGTTATACATGTACATACATATGTTCCTTTTCATATTTTTTCATTATAGGTTTAATTAATATTTGCTTTCAAATGCAATCACTAGACTCAGTTTAAATGTTTTAAGTTGCATACACCTCATTTTTATCTGGAAGATTCCTGCTGGTAATGACTGAAAGGAGTACTTGAAAGGCGAATTTCTCAGTCCTCTGGGGATAAATAGAACACCACACTTGTTAATGTTTGTTATATTTCATTACAACAATAATACATATTCATTGTAGAAAATTTATATATTACAGATACGCAATAGGAATAAATCACAGTCTCCTATAATCTTAACTCAGAAATAACCACAGTCACTGTTTTAGAGGAGTTTGTGAAGCTGACTTTATGTGCATATTTTAAAGCATTGAAAGCTAATTTGCCCTTTAGGAAGGGCAACTATTCTGTGCTCCTTATTTTGGCACTGAAAATATTAATCCTCTCAAAATGTGTAGGGGAAAAAAATCACTCCTTTATAAATGTACATTTCTTTGCCTAATAATTTAGTTGAATATTTTTTCATGTGTTTACTGACCATCTATTTCCTGCATGAATCGCCTCTTCACATTTTGCTCTGTTTTTCTATTGGGATATATATCTCTCTCCTTTTAAAAAATGACTTTTGAGAGCTGGCTGTGTATTAATAAACATTTTCTCCAGTCACGTGTCTGCCTTTTAACATATTTCCTTTCAGAGTCACTGATCCCTAGGAAGAAGCTCTAATAAATAGAGTGAAAGTCAACTCTGTGACCACGTCTTCCTCTCATTTCTAATGTCAGGAGCTAGAATGTCTTCCAAGAATGGAAGCAAACACAGCAACCACCAGTGGAATATTATCTCTAGGGGAAGAATTATTTTCTGAAACAATGGTAAGAAGAGCATTTAAATTTTTTAAATGCGCTCGCTTACTTTAACTGATTACTAAAAATTTGGAACTAATACGATGGCTTTCTTTTTACCCTTATTCGTATGATAGGGCTATCACGTCATACTGGCTAAAAAGGAACAGGATGGAAAGTGCATGCTCACGATGACAAGTCAGAGCTGGTAATTACAGCTACAGTGACATCTGTTCCTCCACTAAGGATGCACTGAAGTATTTTCACGGAGTTTTAGGAGAGTCAATGCATGACTGTATCCCATCCATTCAATAGAGAATGAGCACTCATGGTTTGGGAACTAAGAAGTTAGCTGGAGGCAAGGCTGAAATTCTTTCTTCTTGGAAAATGGAAACTCTGATGGGGGAGAAAAGTCAAAGAAATTACAAAAGGGAAAAAGCAAAGCAACGCGGCTGGGCGTCCCGAAGTACACCGAAATGAAGAAAGGGAAAAAGAAATAGCCCAGTTAAAACAGAAGCAGCTAACGCAACATTGTAAATCAACTATACTTCAATCTTTAAAAATTTAAAAAAAAAAAAAAAAGACTGTCAAATACCACCAAAAAAAGTAAGCGCAGAACTTTGTGTTCTCGAACAAGTTCAGTAGCAAGTCTTTTTTTTTTTTTTTTACGGCATGATGACACTTCTGCTCCTCCAAAGAATAATTGTGTCTATGACTTTACAGAATCCTTTGTCTATTTAATTTGTTTGATGAGAATGTTAACAGTTTTCCCATTAAAGTACATTTTAAAACATTAAAACAAAAAACAAACGATTGAGAAGTGAGGCTTAGAAAAAAACTCCTTCTTTAAATTTCTAATCATGGTTCAATTATCAAAATGTGGTGCAATGTTAATTTAAATTGTTTTAAGTTATGTAAGTGGGGCATTAAAATATGGAACAGTTTTTTAAAAATGCATTTCAAATGGAATTTATCCTGCATATGGCATAAAAATGCTAGTTCGACGTGTCTCCCATGGGGCATAAATATTGAAAGGAGTTTGTGTTTGAAATTTTAAAAATTTTTTTAAGGCACGCAAGGGTACAACTAAACTGGGCATTAGAGACCCTACAAGTTGTTTGCTGGAATTCAGAGTCCTGTCAGATTCCCGTATTATTTTCAGATGTTCATACCAGTGGTAGCTTCAGAAGCAAGCGGAAAGGTGGTTCATTTATAACGGTATGTAGGTTAGAGAAATAAAAGCTGCTTGGTTAGGGGCTCTTTGACTTGAAGTCACTGTAAAATTCAATGAAAACAATTGGATAAAGGACCAAGACCTCGGGATTCGACAGCCTGTGATCATGAAACCAGCCCAGATTCGAACACTTTTCTGAAAGAGGAACACAGGAGTATTTTATTTATTGATCTGAGGATGCTGGTGTTATCTAGGGACAAAATAAGCACAGACATGAATACTTTTTAATTTTATTTGTTCATTTCTCACTTTCTTCTGAACTCTTGTTTAGTTTAACACTAAGTAGGAAAAGGAGCAATTCAAGACAGAAACAAAAATGTAAAAGTATTTGGCTAGTTCGAAAACCTCTGAAAGATTATGAGATTATTAAAATGTATAAGAAAGTCATGTAAGATGAAGTTGATTTAATTGTATTAAAACACACATTAGAGGCAAAATGTCCAGCTTCCTGTTAAATAGTTTTAAAGTCTTCCTTTAAATAGTACTAATTAAATATAAATGTAAAGTTAATAATCTCTGAGAGAAATAAAGCCTGGATGCTTTTACTTCAACTCACTAGCAAAATTAAAAGATAAAGTACAATTGCTTAGTGAGAAAAAAAAAAAAGATTCAGATCAGGGTAATACTATTTAAAAAATCAGAGAAAGATCGGCACAAGTCTGATGCAGGTTTGTGAACCGTGTTTTCCAAATGGCCATCTGAGCGGTGTGACTCGTGTGACATCCTCCTTCCTTGGCCTCTTTCCACAGTGAACTAAAAACCAGTGATGAAAATCACAGGAGAAGAAAACACACCAGGAGGTTTTAAGTCCTGACATAGAAACTTGGTTTGCATCACCATGGATGCAAGACTCCGAAACTGCAGGGATTTTGATCACGCTGAAAGACAGGTTTAAAAACCACTTCTCGTTGACTCTTTAAGAGTTTCACTTCCATGAAGTGGAAACAGCTATCTTCTAATTTTTTTAACATTTTGATTTTTACCAGCCTAATTTTCTTTATTTCCTGATCTGTGAGCCCAGACCATTTGTGAACCCTATTTCTATGGTTTAAGATGACTATTACCTTAATGATATTAACTGTTAGTGATAAATAGTATAATTTATTCTTATTTATCTCCAACTGTGCCAATACTGAGCATTAAACAAATTTGTCTGTTTTTAATGCCTGAATTCTATAATGGTTTCACTTTTCTTTCAAATATATATACATATATATATATACACACACAATATGTATTACAAATATAGATGCATACCTACTATATATAATCTGTCTACCTACACATACACACATACACCTACACCGACCTGCAGAAAAATGTCACCTTCACATGTTCCAAGGAGTCCCAAAGACTCCCAGATCAAAATCCAGGATCTGCAGTTTCAATTCACAGAAAGATACAATATTTAAAATCACATAATACTTTTGTGGACTCTGAGACAAACCATGTCCCACCAACCTGTATCCACGCACATGATCAGAATCCGGCAGGCTCTCTTTGATGAACTTTATAGAAACAGAAATAAAAGTAAAAACTGAAACATAAATGACTTTCCCTTTTAGCTCAAGTGTTAAAAAAAACTAATGATCTACCTGTGAATGGACGCCACATGCCATACTTTGAAGACACTTCCTAACCCAAGTGAGACACTATGGATAGGCACTTGCATCCATCCGTCATCCTATCTGTGAAACCGCTAATAAAACAGAAACCTGAAAGGCATTCTTCGTGGCTCCCAGGCGACAGGGCTGTAATTAAGCAAAACCTGGGCGCGAGTTGGCGGAGTCCTGTCTGGCGGAGTCCTCCGTCCCCGCCGAGTGGGAGGGTCACACGGGAGAGACTAATAAGGGCAGGGATGCGTTCCCCTTCCCCACTCGCAGGGCGCTCAGTCCCGGCGGTACGGCAGCCCTGCCCGGACTCCACTGCGCCTCCGGGGGGCCAGGCGCGCGCTCGCGGTCGCGGTCAAGGTAAGCTGCGCTGCGCGGCCACCCGGCCTCCCCCCGCCCTCCCGCACGCAGGCCAGCCCTGGGTCACCCGCTCGCGTTTCTCGTCCTCGGCGTGCATCTGCTTGGCGAGAAAACGTGAAAACGGTGCTGCGCGCGGAGCTGGGTCTGGGTGGCTGAATAGCGCACACCTGCAATTCCGCATTCCCATGGAGAGCGTGCGCAACGGCGGGGCCCCCAACGGGTGGCACGATCTAGCCACTTTGCAGGCTACACAGATTGTGGTTTGTGTGGCCGGGTTCACGGAAGGCAGGCTGCGGGCTACATACTTTATTTCTAGGTGATTTGGCTGGACTGCGTGTTTGTAAGGCGGAACCAGGAGCCCTGCTGATGCGGCTGTGAACAGACACCAGTACAGAATGAAAACAAAAATCTATGAGGTTAAAGGCACAAAACAAATAAACTCAATATACATTCGTGCCGCTCGATTTTTTTCTTTTGTCTCGGTCTAGAGACGCTCCCCTCCCCTGGTAGCGAGGAGACAGTTAAGGGACATAAACAGGGGGGCGCGGGGCTGCGGTGCCTCCTCCCCGCCGGGTTACCGGCTCCGACCCGCGGCTGCTTCTCCGAGTGCGGCTCCCCGGGGCGCGGGCGCCGGCGGCGGTCCCAGGACTCGGCCTCCTCGGCCCCGGCCCTGCGCCCAGGCGCCCCCACCGCCCCAGCCGCTGCCTCCGCTGCCGGGATCCGCCTCCGAGGGCGCGGGGAGGAGGCGGGCCGCCCGCTGGGGCGCCCGCTGGAGGGTCCCGAAGAAGTTTGTTGGGCCGGAACCCAGCCCGCCGCCACCGCAGGCTCGCTGGCTCATCCCAAAGCCAGAGCTGCTCTACGTCGGCGACCGAGGAACGCAGCAAGCAGGCGAGTCAGTGGGCAGACCAGCGGGTGGACCGGCCAGGTTCCAGGAGACCCTAGAGGCACAGAGGCGCGGAGTGGCGGAGGGTGGGGAGGAGCGGGGGTCCAGGACACGTGGCCGGCCAGCTTCAGGGCACAGTGGACTGGGGGTGGAGAAGAGCAGGACTCAGAATCCTGAAAATGCGTGGAGTTTTACTGGAACCATCCAGAAATTGTAGCAGCCAGTGATCTGAGCTCCTGCTTGAGGCTGGGAAATGGGGGTCAAGGAAATAACTGTGCTGCCTCCCCACAACCCATCCCCAATTCCAAGACTACTTGGTTCCATCTTCTGCTGGAGTCGGAGGACAAAACAAGGTGGGAGGACCATCCGGGTGGGCAATTTGTATCTGCAGATAATGGCGCGGATGAGATAAAACCTCTCCAACAGCCCCCTCCCACCCACCCACAAAGAAAAAAAAAAAGAAAGAAAGAAAGAAAGAAAAGAAAGGGCGACAGCAATGGTGCGTCTTCTTCTGCCCCAAGCACCAGAGTCATTCTTTCAGGGATTTAAAAAAAACTGGGGAACTGAGTGACACTGTTACCCAAGGCAAGTTTGTGTGCTCCATGCACAATGAAGTAAAAAAAAATACCAAAATGTTGGCGTTTAGAGCAGAGAAAGGTTTTTTTTGCAGGGCTGAGGAAGGAGAAGGGGGGTGGGAGTAGAGGTGTCATGCCCAAGAAAACCCAGAACTCCCCAAAGGGGTTTTGGCAAAGCATGTTTAAAAGCCAGATGAGGGATGGGGGGTCGCAGGGTGCGTGACCAGCTTGTTTGGGATTCTCTGGTTAATGTGGAGGTAATGGGGTGGTCAACATTATCAGCCACTAGGGGCCAGATGGTCTGGGGGTCAAGCGGTCACAATCATCAAGTTGTTAATTACTTCCATTTGGCGGTTGTTTTAAGCATCTGAAAAACTCAAGAAATATGCATGAGCTACTGTTATCTGGTTACTTGAGAGACAGGCTACAGCAGAGGCCATCGGGGAGGGGGTCTGTCCCCGGAAGGCCCCACAGGGTCCTGCCCCATCTTTCAAGGGTCTTTCAGCATCTCCTTGCTGGTCCTTGGGGAGAAAACTGTAGGACCCTTTCTAAGCAAGGATCTTTGATATGTGCCTGCAGAGCAGGAGCTGAAATGTTTAGGTTTTCAGATGGGGCAAAAAGTGATCCCCAGGGGTGGAAAGTTCATTCTCTCCCTTGAGGGGATAGAAAATGTAGAAAGTGACAGGCAGGGCCTTTCCTGAGGTGTTGTGCAGCTGAGTTTTCCAGCTGGTCCGAGTCTGAGTGGGCTTTCCTGGGAAAGGAGGGAGGAGGCAGGCAGTAGACCAGGGGACTGAGCCCGAACCTGGTAAGAAAAGGTCAGAGAAAGAGCAAAAGGAGAACAGAAAACCAAATGTGATGATTCTGACAGCTGGGACATTGTCTCTGTACCTGAATCATCGGCGTCCAAGGAAACCACCTAAAACAGATGGAAGCCCATGGCATTTGCCAGTAATGGAAAATTCCCATTTACTTTCTGGACCTTCATTTTAATCTCTCCTGCTGCAATTTTAGTTCTTTTATTTATTTCTTCCCCCCCAGCAGGCAGAGATGCCTGGTGGGTACACAGAATGGGTGTTTAAAAGGCAGGAGAAGATGTGGAGATAGAAACCATGGTTGTATGGCCAGTTGGCATCCTAAATACAAATTCAAGTGTGGAATGAAAAATTAGCATTAATACAAACCAGCAGAGCTGGAGAGATGCTAATGTATAACCTGGGGTGGGAGGATGCTGGAAAAAAATAGAATGGAGGACTCTGGAGTTGGATGATTTGAGGCGAGCCATGTGGAGGATGTGTATGCTAAAGAGGCAGAGAAGAAGGAGGCTTAGCAGAATAGAGCAAGAGAGGGCATTCCAGCCAGAAGGAATGGCATGTGTGAAGGCTTAGAGGTGAGGGTGATCTGTCATGTGCCAGTAAGACTGAGAATCCAACTGGGGTGAAACCAGAGATGCCCCTGCCAAGTCAGTATCAGAGAGGAGACACTGAGGACCAAGGGACTCTTTAGGGTGTGATTTTGTAGGTTATCATTTTGCAGGTGATTTTGCGAGTGGCATATTTGGAAACTGATATAAAGATGGAAAATGCAAGAGTGGAATTTAAAAAAAAAAGTGGCATAATAGGCCTATCTTATCCATGCAGAGGTTGTAAAGCCCAGAGCATCTCTGGTCCCTCTCCTTGAGAAAAATTGAAGATAATCCTGAGATGGCAAGATTATTAGATCAGAAAGCTAGTAGAGTCTTTCAAACAGAAACAGGAGGAAAAGTGAATGGATTCGGAAAAAAGTATATATATATTTATATATATTAATTTAAAATTTGAAGTGGCATTGGGTCATTTATCTAGAAATATCTGTGGAAATAGAGCTAGAGAAATAAAATCTGACAAAATAGAGGTCAGTCCTGACGGTCGCAATTGAGAACAGTATCAAACCGTTGATACTGACAACTGTAGTTCAGAGAAGCGAGTCAATAAAACAAAGAAGTCTTTTAACGGTGGAGAGAGTTGGTTAAGCTCAAGGGAACATGAGCTATCGACCCCCTGGGAAGTCGCCACTGGTTTTGCAGAGATAGGAATACTACTAGGAAAAATGTTTTAGAGTTCATCACTTTTAGAGAAGTATAAACATTAAGAACCAGTGACATATACAAGTCCTTCTGTAGAGCACAGGGAACTATATTATTTTGTAGGAACCTATAAAGAAAGAGAATGTGAAAAGCAATATATGTATGTATATGTATAATCTTGAAACATTATGCTGTACACCAGAAATTGACACAACATTGTAAACTGATTATACTTCAATTGAAAAATAAAAAGATAATGCAAAGGATCTTAAAAAAAAAAAAGAACCAGTGAGGATGTTTTCTGTAAAGTTCAATAGTATTTTTTTTTTGGTCTCACTAAATAACTGAAATTATGTTCATTGACCAGTCTTTTATTAGATTTCCCTATATTTCTGTGTAACTCTTCAGTTCATTCATACCTTGTGGTAAATATTAAGTCCATAGCTTGATTTATTACTTGGTTTCAACCTTTCATTTGTTTTTTGGTAAATGTATTGCCTTAGGCTATATGCCTCCTACAAATTGATCAAATGAGTACCTACTGAATGCCAAGTTTAAACAAAATGCAAACATTAAGATACGATGTTCAGTACAGAGGAGACAGAATGTACACGAGTTACTACTATGCGGTACAGACTGAGCCGAGCTCTGGGGGATGGTGAGGCAGTGAGGAATGAACCCCACGATGGGGTCTGCAGACTTCATAGAGGACACGGCATTGAACGTGTGGAAGGCAGGGTCAATGTCCAGCAGATGGAGAGAGAACTAGAAGAACATCCCAACAACCTGTGCAGAAGCCTGGCATGTTTGGGGAACTGGGGAGTTGGGAGGAGTGTGATGGAGTAGTTTGTTTGGAAGGAGGCTGTGGGACAGGAGCCTGGTCAGATGGGTTGAAGCCCCACATAACACAGCCTCAAGCGCCTCCCTTAGGCGTGGGGATGAGGAGCAGCAGGAGATTTTGATAAAGCAGAACACGAAAGCCATTAGGTCTTTGCTTTGGAAATCGAGTTCTTGGGCGGGCGGGAGATGGAACTACATGGAACAGGCCTGGAGGAGAGGAGGCTGTTGGAGTCTGTTGCATTTTTCCAAGTTAGAGATGGTGAGGACATGAACTTGGGCAGCTTTTGTGAGAATGAGGAAGCTGGTATGGTTTTAAAAAACGTTTTATAGGTAGATTTGGTAGACTTGGATAGAGGTTTGACGTGGGGGATGACGAATGATTTCGAGACGATTTTGAAATTTCTGATTTGGTTTCCTAGATGGGATTTGGGATCCTAAAGGTGATGCCTGTAAGTGAAATGTAAAAATCAGGAAGTATATATGTATTTACGTGAAATATAATGTGTACGTGCAGTCAAACAGTAATTTAAAAAAGAAGAAGAGAAGGGGAAAAAAAATCAAGAGGTTTCTGTAGACTCTAACAAGGGCAGAAACATCGCCCAAGCTGCAAAAGACTTCTGCAGACTAACCTCAGATGCATCACTACGGCTGATGGCAAAACTGTGAAATAAGGCTATGTCTAGTCCTAAGGTCTTGAGGGTTTCTTGTCCTACTGTTGGCTTGGCTTTTTAACTGTATAAGAGTGACTTTCCAGTCGATTTTCTCCAATAGTTCATAGACTCTACTATCGTTTCACTAAAGATAGATTCTAAAGATTGGTAAAAAAACAGGTGTGTCACACCTGTTGTTTTTACTTACGAGATGGGTTGCTTCATAGCAGGATGGCCAGAGTCTCTTGGTGGAGTTAGGAAGAGGCATATTGGAGGGGAGTCAAGAAGGTTTGATTTAAAATTCAAAGCCTCTACCCACTCACACAGCGTTTATTTTTTTAAAAATATATTTAATGCATCAATTTAATTTTATTTTTTGACCTTAAAAATTGATTGAAGTGTAGTTGATTTACAATGTTAGTTCCAGGTGTACAGCAGAGTGATTCAGTTATACATAAACATACATGTATATTTTTTCTTTTCAGATTCTTTTCCATTATGTTATTACAAGAAATTGACTATAGTTCCCTGTGCTATACAATAGGTCATTGTACCCACAGCATTTCTTTATAATGAGTGCTCTGAAAACATAAGTTCTCTTAGCCATTTAACAAGTCAAGCCTACTTTTTTAAGTCAAAGTTTTGGGTTGTTCATTTAACAGCCTCCTTAAAGTGAATCGATATTCCCTTCTATCATCTCCTCACTTTTTCTCCTTTCACTTGCCTTTTCCATGTTATTTTTTATTTTGATATGAGATCAAATGCTCTGACTCTTTACCTAATACCAAATTTCAAAGCTGCAGAATGAGCATTATACATTGTTAGATGGCATGACAGTAAAATTATTCTGCAGGCAGATTTGGTTTGCTTTCCTTTGTATGAGCCCTGACCATCGTATCTAGCAAGCCCCCATTCCGTCCTTCGATCTACGTCTTCTGTTTTCCTTTGCTTCCTAGTGCTTATCTCTCAAAGATAACGGACATGTTTGTTTCTTCTCGATCTTTATTTTTGATTTTGATTTTAATATACCTTTGCATCAAACACCAGCCTACTTTTGCCTAGGTACTCAATTAAATGAAGTTTGTACAGATGATGATGTACTATGAAGTAATGGATTCTGCTAATCATTTGTAATTCAAATGCTACATTTTATATTATTTTTAATCTTATTTTATTATTTTTTAACTTAGGTACTGGGGTTGAACCCAGGACCTCATACATGCTAAGCACACACTCTACCACTGAACTATACCCTCCCCACAAGATGCTACATTTAAAAAAAATCTATGTGAACGCACAAGCTTATTTTTAAATTGTTTCAATCATGAGAAAATATGGCGATGCTTATCAAATTAAAAAAACATTTTGTAAATAAGAAAAAACCCAGAGTGATACCAGCGACTGGCTCACAGCGGTATGCCCAATAACTCCGGTGTCCCTAGTGGCACATTGTAGGACCTCATCCAGTTGCGGGAATGAAAGATTAAGGTTTTCCAGGGCCCTTGCTATCTGTTCTGTTCAGTTGTAAACTTGACCTTGGCTTTTAGGTCTTTGTGAAAGTAGATTTACCAAGATAAATGAAGGAAACGCATATTGGTTTTATTAGCATTAGTTTTAACCTTTAGGCATACGGAATGTGGATCTCTTGCTAATGTTCAGGGCAGCCACGCCTGCCTCTCAACTTCCTATAAGTATTAAATAAAATGCCATCTATCAGAATTCTGCCTCAGAAAGTGAGACCAGTATTCTCCATATCCTTCTTAAAATCTATCATGGGCCATCTTTGTACAAGTTGAGGAAAAAAAGTGATTTGGCGGCCCTGAGAACCCCCCACCCACATATATTAATCCCGAGACTCTGCACGAGTCCCTCCATTGGGAAAGCATTGAAGGTCTGTGTTGAAGTCTTACCTGGGAAGAAGAACACATTAAACTGTGATGACATTGACTTGAATTTAATTCTAAAACGGCCTTGATAGTCACCTAGCAGGATCTGAGGACACAGGATAGAAAACAGGCCAGTTCTGATGAAGAAGGAGATTTTTTGGTGGTGGACAAAGCACAGAATTGAGAAATCGAGAGAGGACACTGGAAGTGGGTCAAGGACAGCAGGTGTCTGGGGACAGTGAATAGCATCTGGGGGAGAGTCCAGAAAGTCCCCAAGGGAAGTTCTGCCCATGATAGTTTTGTTGGCTTTGACCCCGCAGTTTCCTACAGCAGAGTTAAAGATGTGGAAAAGGGGTGTGTGTGTGTGTATAACATACACAATGTTTTATTTTGAGACCTTGATAGGTTTTTCATATGTTCCTGGCTGAGTGGAGTTCACTTCTAATCAAGATCGGAACCTCTCATAGTAACACATTTTAGAAAGTTACAAGGAGGAAGGATGTCCATTATAATGACTCTTGAAATATAATAAGATTCTGGAATGCCTGAAGAATTATAAAATAAGATTAAATTATTGTCACTACAGATTCAAATATAATTCACTGTATCTCATGATCTAAACATTGGCTGTTTCTTACTTTTTAATTCAAAGAATACTTATTGCATCCCTGCTTTTCCAGGTACTAAGCCAGACACCCAGGATACAGTGATGGACAAGACATACAGTCCCTGCCCTCAAGGAGCTAAGATTTGAGTGAGGGCAGTAAACTTATGTGTGCAGACAGAATAGTCTGAGCTAGAGAATAATGGGGCCAGGACACTCACTGGTCAGGGGAGGGCTCGTCCACGTAGTAGCATTAAATTCGAAAGATGCAAGGTGAACAGGATGCAGCATGTTCCTGGATGTAGAAACAACATGCACAAAAGCCCTGAAGTGGGAGAGTCAGGTGCTTCGAAGACTAGGACATCAGTGAAAAGAACCAAATGAGACTGCCAGGTGGGCAGGGGCCAGTTTATTAGGGGTTCCTAGGCTATACAAAGACTTCTGGGTTCCATATGAAGTGCAATGGGAAACCAGTAAAGGGTTTGAAACAGTGAAGTGACAAGATCCAACTTTGATTCTGAGGAAAGCTCTCTAGTGCTATAGAGTGGGGTTGGTCAGGAGCCAAGGATGGGTGGGGAAGTCAGTTAGGAAACTGTTGAAGAGTCCACACCAGCCGAGGAGTGGACAGAAATAGATGGGTTTGAGATACGTTCGGGGTGACACTGATGTGACTTGTTGATAGTTTGGATTTGGGAGATGGTGATGCACAAGGCAGAAGAATCAATGTGTTGCTTAGGTATTTAGTTTGAGCACTTTGATGGGTGCTAGTTATTGAGACTGGGAAGACCATGAGAGTCAAGTTGTGGGTGAAAAACAAGCATTTAATTTGTATTAAGATGTACATGTCTGTGTGACTGCTAAGAGGATATAGTGAGTAGGCAGCTGAATGCAAAGTCTGAAGTTCAGAGAAGATGTACTTTTTAGATCCATCATCTGACAGATACTACTTAAAGCCAGGAGCACTGGTAGAATTACCTAAGGAGACATTATAATGGGATAGGGGAGGAGGGCCCATAGATACCAATATTAAGAAATCAGGTAGAAAAATGTTCTGACAAGGGGATTTAGAAGGAAATACCAGAGAGTGTGAGGGCAGGAAGGCCAATGAGACTGAGGGTGTCAAGAAGGAGGGAGTGATCAGCTGCTGGACATGCCTCCAAGAGTTGAATTCGATGTGGAGAGAAAAGGATTGACTCTTCTTCCAAGTTCTTGCTGAGCTTGGCCGGAGACATTTCAGCAGAGTGGTGGAGTTCTTTAGTAACTAGAGTATTTTGTCAACTAACTAAAACATCTAGTCTTCAAGCATTTTGAATACATGAGGTTGAAGTTAAGTTCTGTAATCCTCTAAGTGAGTCAGAGAAATAGTGGGGAGACTGCAAGATTGAACTCTCATGCTCACAGCTGTATAGCCCTCTGGTTCTTTGTTGCCAAAACAGAGACCAAAGCTTCAAACAACAGAAACTGTTTGGGATGCTTTGGCATTTCTCCTTTGTTCCAATATCAATATCAATCTCAGGTTGAATAGATAAATATAATCGAAGATTTTTACTAATTGTTTTTTATGAATATGTGGAGCAAACAATTATAATAGCAGGGACCTTTCTGAACACTTACTATGTTCAAGGCCCTGTACCATATTCTTTCCAGGTATTAAATAATTTATACCAGCTTTCAGATGAATAAATGAAGGCTCAGTGAAATTATTTAACTTGATCGTGAGTGGCAGAACCCAAACACGAAGTTTTAACCACTAGGCTACCCTGAAATTTGTTAACTAATAAAAATCACTTTGCTTAAAAATGCAAACAATCAAGGATCTCTCTGAAAGTTAGATCAATATTTGTGAGTTCACTTATTTGAAATAGAACGAGTTGCTTTAACAGTTACCAACTGACTTGAAAACAGCTGGGGTAAGTTTGCAAAGTCATATGAGGATTGCAACGATAGCTCAATGAGAGTGTTCAAAAGAAACAAGGCATAAAACCAGCTGTTTGATATTTAGAACCACATATGGTTTTAATATTGCAATTACTGTTTCTAGCTATTCATCCAGAAATATCTAAATCTTGAATTAATTTTAAAATGCTGATCTTAGAGTATTTGGCACATGCAGAATATCAAAGATGGTGTCTTTAGTTTTTTTCCAAAGAGTTGGAACATTGACAACATCTAGGCATTGGTATGATGCATTATTTTATATTTGACTTGAAAACACTTTGAGTTATGGCAAAAATGATATAATATTATTTGTATATAAACTCTTAACAATAGCTATTCTAATAATGTTGTAGTTGCTGAATACACTAAGAGAGCAAATTTTTACTTGCGATTTGTTTCCATGTTAGTTACTTCAATATAAAAATTAATTTAAGTAATGTTTCAGATTTCCATTGCAGGGATGATATTTACTAAGTCTTTCATTGTAACAGCTCCAAAGTAGGCATCTCCATTCAGACAGACAAACAATTATCGGAGGAAACACATTCATGTTAAAAATGATGCCAATGACAGGCTCAGATGGGGTAGGCACTGCATATATCCATTTTTTTTCTTTAAATAGAAAAAGAATACTTTTCACATGTGCAGTAATCACTCCAGTAGCAGGGACTTTTCAATCCAGTAATAATATAGTTAAGTTTATAGAAAATATAACAATATTAGTGAAGCCCAAGTATATAACACTACTATTCAGAAAAGAAAATAGAATTGTGAAATAATATATTTCAAAAATATAAATCATTGTATATGAC
Organism: Vicugna pacos; assembly: GCF_048564905.1. Classification (NCBI taxonomy): domain Eukaryota; kingdom Metazoa; phylum Chordata; class Mammalia; order Artiodactyla; family Camelidae; genus Vicugna; species Vicugna pacos. The sequence continues at coordinate 3,632,473 of NC_132994.1, read as the reverse complement.
ACCAAAAGAATAGACACCAAACAAAAAAAATAGATGAACTGGACTACAAAAAAATAAAAAAATAAAAACTTCTGTGCTGCAAAGGACACAATTAACAGAGTGAAACAGCAACCCACAATGTGGAAGAAAATATTTGTAAATCACTCTGTCTGATAAGGGGTTATTATCGAAGTATGTAAAGAACTCCTACAACACAACAAAACCGAAACAAACAACCACATTAAAAAGTGAGCACAGGCTAATAAAACATGCTTAACATCACTAATTCTTAGGGAAATGATCATCAAGACCACTGTGGGATACCATCTTACATTCATTAAGATGGCCACTATTAAGAAAAAAAACTCAAATTTACCCCCCCCCAAAGAAGCCCCAGAAAAAAACAGAAAATAATGTTGACGAGGATGGGAGAAATCGGAACCATTGTGCATTGTTGATGGGAATGTAAAAGGGTGCAGCTGCTGTGGAAAACAGTGGTTCCTCAGAAAATTGCAAGTAGAATGATCATATGATCCAGCAATTCCGTTTCTGGGTATGTACCCAAAAGAATCGAAATCAGGGGCTTGAACAGATTTTTGTACATTCATGTTCATAGACGTGTAGAAGCGTTATTCACAGTACCCAAAAATGGGAGCGTCCAGTGTCCATCAGGAGGAGTGGATAAACAAACTGTGGTCTGGTCATGCAGTGGCATATGATTCAGCCTTAAAAAGGAAGAAAGTACTGACACGTGCTACAACATGGTTGAAACTTAAGGACATTATGTTAAGTGAAATAGAGTCACAAAGGGATGAATACAGCATGATTCCACGTACAAGTTACCTAGGGTAGCCAAATTTGTAGAGACAGAAAACAGAATGGTGGTTGCCAGGGGCTGGGAGTAGTGGTGGTGGTGGGGGTGAGAAATGGGGAGTTATTTTTTGATAGGTCCAGAGGCAAGATGAAAAGTTATGGATGGTGGGGATGATTATACGATGTGAAAGTACTTAATGCCACTGAACTGTACGCTTAAAAATGGTTAAGATGGTAAACTTTGTTATGTATATTTTACTAGGATTTAAAAAAAAAGATATATACAAATCATTGTAAGCTGTGTGGCTGTAAAAAGTTTGGAAGAGAAATTTAAGTTATAAGAGGCTGCATGGACATTGGTAATTAATTAAGAATGAATCTGAAAATATTTTCAGAGCTCCTTCATACATAATCAGGTACCTATGGCTATATGATGTCTAATTACATATATAATTGTATATCCAATTATGTCATTATATATAATGTAAAATCTACTGTGTTCTCTTTGGTGATGAGGATTTTCTGGAGTTGATGATGAAAGGAACAGTATACAGTAAGTTCAATTCAGATATCCTACTGTGTTGCAGATCCGTGGCCCCTGGTCCACGTGGTTTGGAGACACAATGACACGTGGCAGCTCTTGGAAACTCTGGCTCTGGGCGGCCCTGCTGCTGCTTCCTGCTTCCGCTTCCGTGACGGTCAGGGACAAGACAGGTATCCAGGCCACCTCCTTGTTTGCTCACCAAATGTTATTTATAAATAACATCTATACATGTTCATGTAAATGTCTTCATATCTAAAAGTGATGAAAGTAAATCTTGTTAAGGTTGAACAGGTCGTCGATTAAATCTACTAGCACAAAATAGATAATAACTTATTGTTTCTCCCATTTACCTTCACATCACACATTAAGATTTTCTAAAGTTACCTCATTTTTTCATATGTCTAAATAGCCTTTTCTTTCTCTCACTGATATTTACAAATAGAAAGATGTGTGTGCATCTCTGTGTGTATGTATATATATATATATATATATATATCTCCCTTTCCCTCATTAAATTATAAGTTATTCAAGTTATTCAAATTGTAAGTATGAAAACCCATCACCATTTAGGATTAACCAGGGACAGAGCTAATGTTAATTAAGGAAAAGTGAAAAACAGAATTGGAGCCATAGAAGGAAATGTAGTTTAATTATGTCTCAGTTTTATGTGTCTCAGTCTCAGATGTGGTGAACAAATGATCAACAGTCCTAGAGCATTTTTTGATCTAAATAGGTAAAATTTATTTGCAGTTCTTAAAGTATCAACCTCATAAATACTTCCAAAGGACTGAAGGCAGTTTGAAGTAATTACTTCCACCTCTGATTTTTAAAAATGATTACGTGGCTAATTTGGAAAACTTTTCTTGAATACTGAGTATGTGTAACTCACTGGTCTAGATGGACTTCGTATTACGAACTGGACACATTGAAAAGCCATTTGCTAGGCAAAGAGAAAATTCAACCCTTCTATGCAAAGCATCACATACGACATATTCTGACCATTGTCACAGTGATGATGTGTTCTGAGACCATGAGTCTTACTGCGCTTACTCTTTGAAACATTTCTTTAATAATTTTTGCAAAACAGGTATAGACACACCCTAGCAGAGACTTTTGAGTCTGAAGTATACTCATACAATAAAAAAATCTTTTATAAAGATTTAACAAATCTTAGCCTCTCAGAGCATTTTGTAAGTCTTTACAATTTTTTGAATTAATTTGGCATGAGGTACATTTCATAAAATAATCGACATGAAAGTATAAATATTCTAACACCATATAAATGACATCCTATGGCTGTCATACTTTTGGGAGGAGGAAAACTCTTCAGAGAAATCAGGAGTAACTCATGACAAATAGAAGTACATAAGAAAACAAACTTATGGTTACCAAGGGGAAAAGGGGAGGAGGGATAAATCAGGAGTTTGGGATTTGCAGATACTAACTACTATATATAAAATTAACAACAAGGTCCTACTGTATAGCACAAGGAACTGTATTCAACACCTTGTAATAACCTACAATGAAAAAGAAAGTGAAAAGAATATATCTGTAACTGAATTATTATGTTATACACCAGACAGTAACACTCAACATTGTAAATTAACCATACATAAATTAAAAAAAGTACACAGGGCAGATTTTATTCTGATAATGTTGCTTTTCTTCTGAATTTATTTACATCTCTCCCTTTTAAGAGACATCCTAGGTAATGCAATTTGCTACTTAATCAGAGGGGCCAGGGCTTTTTCGGTCAGAAAAGAAAATGAGTCAGTTGCTAGGCACATGCTAGTGTTCCTGAAGATAATGATTTGAAGGATCTACGTAAATGGTTTTCCAGTTCTAGTGGGAGCAAGAATCACCAGGGGTATTGATTCTGGAGTCTCACTCCTGGAGATCTCTCTTACGCAGGACAACCTGGGGTGAGATTCAGTAATTAACATTTTTAACCAGCTCCCCACGTGAACGTAACGCAGTGTGTTTGAGGCAAACAGAGAAATACTTGCCTTTGGGACAAGTAACTTTCTTTTTTTTTAATTTTTTTCTCAGCTGTTTATCTTCCGCCATATGCTACCAGGCTCCGTTAATTTTATTCCATTTTATTGATTAATTAATTTTGCCTTTAATAACTCTTTATTTTGTGTGTGCGTAAAAACATTTGATGTGAACTTTACTCTCGACAAATTTCTAAGTGTATAATACAGTACTGTCCACAATTTTGTACAACGGATCTCTAGAATTTAATCATCTGGTGTTAACTGAAACTTCCCCCTCTTGGGATTCCCCTGAATGTTTTGGTCTTGTAGCTTTGGTAATTCAATTCTTTTTTTTTTTTAAATGAAGTATAGTTGATTTACAATGTTGTATTAGTTTCTGGCGTACAGCACAGTGATTCATTCATACATATATATATATTTTTCATATTCTTTTCCACTGTAGATTACTGCAAGCCATTGAATAGAGTTCCTTGATAACTCAACACTTGAAGGTTATATTGTATATGGGACTACTGAAATGCATATATTCTGACCCAATTTACTTTACCCAATTAATCTTTCTGAAAGATTTTCCTCCAAGTGTGAATTCAAAATTAATCTGAACCCTCACAGACAAAGAAAACAAACTTATGGTTACCAGGGGGGCAAGAGGGTGGGAAGGGATAAACTGGGAGCTTGAGATTTGCAGATATTAACTACTAAATATAAAATAGATAAACAACAATTTTCTTCTATATAGCACAGGGAACTATATTCATAACCTCATAGCAACCTATATTGAAAAAAATCTAAAAATGAATATATGTATGTACATGCATGACTGGAACACTATGCTGTATACCAGAAATTGACAAAACATTGTAAACTGACTATACTTCAATTAAAAAATAATAAAAAGAAAAAGAAAATTAAAAAAATTAATCTGAATGCTAATCAGTCACATAACATGAAGCACTGAGGGAAATTAATAAAGAAGAAAAAGGAAGAGCTGATTTTCATCAGGCCATTTGGTGGGAGGTGCTGGTGAAACACATGCTAAACGTACCATGGAAATTGCTTGACTTCAAGTTGCGTTTGCCTTCATTGAAAATGTCAGCACAGCACTGTCAGAGGGATTACTGAAGAGCAGGACACGCCGGGCACAGCCTGCCAGGGGCTCTTCTGTGTCTTGTGTATCTGACTCACAGCGCAAGGTTTCCTTTTTGGTTTCCTCATGTGCAGACCTGCGCGTGTGGTCACTAACCATTTACCGGAGGGAAGTGATTACAGCTAAAAATAAAATATAGCAAATCTGAGGGAGAGGCTAGGGTTTCAGCTCTGGACTCTGAGAAGTTGTCAACAGTCTGCTATTAAACCTAAATATACGAAGGATAAATGGAGTCTTTTAATTGCTTTGCTTGACTCTGTGGTGTGCTGAACGATTACTTGCAGTGTTGGCCCAGTTGAGACAGAATTCAGAGTCATATGGGGCGATTCAATAACTCTGAATATTAAAATCTGGAAGCTATTAAGAATTATTTATTTTACATTCTGTCGTAAGTTTTACTTTTATATTGTGATTATGAGATAAGGCAGATTTGCATATTTTCAGGCTGCACATAAATAGTTTGAATATGGCCTTTTCGACTAGTTGTCAAAAGACGTATGGGAAGAGAGTTGTATGAACGAATCCACGTTGCACAGACCATCTCAAACTTGCTATAATCCGTTTCTTAAAACTTTCCTCTATAACAGAAGCTTATGTGTCAAATAATTAAAGGTTCCTCTTTCTCTACTTTTCTAAAGCCAAAGTACTGAGTTATCGTCAAAAGTAATAAAAACAGAAAACAGGGCAAGAAAGAGCAGCAAAGCCAGCCAGACTTAATAAAGAGAGACGTGATTGAATGTCATTTCTTTCACTTATGATAGTAAAACTTCAGGTTCAATTTCTTGATGGAATTAATTATCACTGGAGGTCTCCAACTATAAATATACACCATTTTAAACTAGTTTTCTACTGAGTATAAGGAAAAACTATTCTGAAATTTGGCTTTTACTAACTGACACACACTGCATTCTTTTTTTTTGTTGTTCTTTTTATTTAATGGAAGTATGGTCAGTTTACAATGCTGGGTCAACTTCCGGTGTACAGTATGATGTTTCAGTCACATACACATACATATATCTCTTTTTGTATTTTTTTCATTATCAGTTATGACAAGATATTGAATATAGTTCCCTGTGCTATACAGTAGAAATTTGTTCTTTATCTATTTTATATGTAGTAGTTTGTATCTACAAATCTCAGACTCCCAATTTACCCCTTCTCACCTCCTTTCCCCCTGGTAACCACAAGTTTGTTTTCTATGTCTGTGAGTCTGTTTCTGTTTTGTAAATATGTTCATTTGTGTCTTTTTTTTTCAATTTCACATATGAATAATATCGTATGGTATTTTTCTTTCTCAATACATGGTATATGTATTTTTAGTTTTTTGAGGAATCTCCACACTGTTTTCCATAATGGCTGCACCAAACTACATTCCCACCAACAGACACACTGCACTCTTATACTCAGAGCAGAACATATGCTGTCAGATAGAGAAATTTATTTTGTGTTTTGAAGAATTCCTTATTTTTAATATGGTAACATCTAAGAACCCTACTACTGGCAAATGTACTTTGTAACTGGTGAATTTTTGAAGTTCGGGAAAGCTTCACAATTATTAAATAAAGATTATAGCTCTTAACCAGGTATTCTCCTTCAGAGGGACAGCTTTGGATAAAAAAAAAAGTATTGGATGGAGGGTACAGCTAAGTTGTAGAGTGTGTGCTTAGCATGCATGAGGTCCTGGGTTCAACTCCCAGTACCTCCCCTAAAAAATAAATAAATAAACCTAATTACACCCCCAAAATAAAAAATAAATCAAAAACAAATAAGCAGTAAAGTTTCTGTGACAGCTCATTACCTCTTTTAACTAGCTGGGTTCCCATTTTTTTCCTCTTGTTTGGTGACTTTTCCAGATTTATTTTGTTATGTTCTGGTCCAACGTTCATTACCTACTTTTGTTAACCACTGTATTTCTACCAACCTGTAATATTTAATCAGAGGTATTATCAAAGTCTGAAGTGTACAGGATCCTGAGGGGCACTAGTAATCAAATGAAAGGGGTCTGTCAACAGGAAGTCTGTCAGCCCGTAAAAAAGTGCAAAACATCAAAAGGCTCTTATTTTGATCCATTTATGAAAAGAAAGCAAACTAGTTCTCTGTCTATGGTAAATTGCTGCTGTTCATCTTCCCCACTGCTAATCTTGAGACAAATGTTGTGATATGAGTTTTGTCACTAAAGGTACAGAAAACAATTTTCCCTTATGCATGTTAGAAAACAAGAGCGCTACCTGTCAGATGGCCCTCATCAAAAACCCACAAGAAGCAAATGCTGGCGAGGATGTGGAGAAAAGGGAACCCTCCTACATTGCTGGTGGGAATGTAAGCTGGTGCAGCCACTGTGGAAAATAGTATGGAGGTTCCTCAAAAACAAAACAAAGTAGTATGGGCATTCTAAACATAGAACTACCATATGACCTGGCAGTCCCACTCCTGGGTATATATCTGAATAAAACAAAAACACTAATTTGAAAAGATACATGCACCCCAGTGTTAATGACAATATTATTAACAATACCAAAGACACGGAAGCAACCTAAATGTCCATTGATAGATGACTGGATAAAGAAGTTGTGGTATATTTATACAGTGGAATACTACTCAGCCATAAAAAAGAATAAAATAATGCCATTTGCAGCACCCTGGATGAACTTGGAGGGCATTATGCTAAGTGAAATAAGTCAGACAGAGAAAGACAAACTCTATAAGATATCACTTATATGTGGAATCTAAAAAGATACAACAAACTAGTGAATATAACAAAAAAGAAGCAGACTCACAGATGTAGAGAACAATCTAGTGGTTACCAGTGGGGAGAGGGAAGGTGGGGCAATATAGGCATGGGGGTTAAGAGGTACAAACTATCATGTATAAAATAAGCTGTAAGAATATATTGTACACCACCACGAATATAGCCAATATTTTATAATAACTCTAAATGGAATATAATCTGTAAAGATATTGAACCACTGTATTATCCACCTGAAACTAACATAATATTATACATCAACTATGCCTCAATGGAAAAAAAAAAGAATGATAAATAGAATGTCTATGGAACTAGGCAGATTTGACTGTGATTTTACAGGTAATAATAATTCCATTATATATCATGTGTACTCCTGAGGATATGAAGAAATGGAAAAAATAAATCAGGAAAAATGGACAATAGAGAGAAACATTGAAATTTCTCAGACTATAGCCGTTGTCCCTCTTCCCATGTCCCCTCACTCCCTGTGTGACCCTATCCATGCCTGTGGCTTTAAATATGATGGACACGTCAACCATTTGCAAATTTACTCCACAGCCTGAACCTCTCTTCTGAGTTCCACACCCATATTTCTTTCTCTCTTTCTCTTTAAATTGAAGTGTAGTCAGTTTACAATGTTGTGTCGATTTCTGGTGCACAGCATCATGTTTCAGTCATACGACGGCACCTTGAACTTAACATTTGTAAGCCTTCTCTCTTCCACCACAGATTACTTTACTCCTGGTCCAATCTCCTTTTCTTCCTCCAGTGGGATTCATTTCAGTAAACTAAACTTTTAGTCGGCCGAACCAGCCAACTCTCCCTCCTCCCTCTGTTCAATCTGTTATCACATCCTATTGATTCTTGTATCTCAAGTCCTGTATGTCAACTCCATCCCCCTTCTCCATCTTCCCTGTCACCTCCTTAGTCCAAGCTACCACCATATCTGTCCTCAGAGTATGAGCTTTCAAGTAAGGTTGCCAGATAAAGTACCGGCCACCCAATTAAGTTTGAAGCTGGATAAATAATGAAAATATTTTCGCATGCCTATGTTCCAGGCATTGCATCAGAAATACTTATACTAAAAATAGTTTTGTTACTTATCTGACATTCACATTTCATTGGGTATTTGTGTTTTTATTTGCTGTATTTGGCAAGCCTTTGTGGTGGAAGGGAGGAGGGGAGGTTTTATTACATAGCGTTGTCAGGGAAGGCTGCCCCCCTGTGGGGACAGTTAAGCAGAGACATGAAGGCAGTGAGAAGGGGAGGCATGTGATCACTGGGGAAGCAGCACATCCCAAGGTCCTGAGGCCAGGGCATGCATGACATATGGTTGAAATAACAAGGAAGGCCAGGAGACTGGAGTCCAGTGGGTGTGGAGAGGGCCAATGAGGGACACGTACTGCTCCGAAGTGGACGTGTGCTTTGTGTGTTGTTAAAATCTGATTTCTAAGTCTGCAGGGTCAAAGGCTAGGGCTTGGACTCTGGTAAATTCAGCAAAGCAATAAAAACTGCCCTGTAAGACCTCTTGGGAGACGGTCAAACCTTGGCCTCTAGGATTGTGAACGGGTAGGCTTCTGAATTTATATCTTCCTGTATCATATCGTCCCTAAAGACCTCTCAACAAGCCTTAATTCACAGTTAATTTGATGCTGTAACATTGTGTTGTTGATAACACATTCACTTAAGTACAGGTGTGTGGAAACACAGATACTGAGCAAAGTTAAACTATAAATTATATGTCCCCTAGACAAATTATGTATTTCCTTTCTTTGCAGCCAGTAAAGTGGTGTATTTATAGCTTAATACTGAGAACCTTCTACAGGTGTACAGATGTCCTACAACATGTTTGCATTTATTTCCCAGGGTGCCTCTCATTTTAACTTTTCCCTTTGTCTTTGTGCTGCATGAGAAATGACCTCACCTCTTGGTTTTTCCTAAGGCCAGAGGCCTCTGGAGCCACTTTCTATATGAGCATCAGCAAAATACACACATCTTTAGGTCTTTGGTCAGTTGGAAACAATGAGAAATTCAAAAAATGGATTTTAACTGCTCTGGGCTTTTTAGCTATTTGAGAAGAGAAAGACAAAATCCAACACTCCTTCAGTGAACACTAGATTAAATTGAAGAATTTTATGAGTGGGTTCAGAAATACCAGAACAATGATAGGAAAAATGTGTTTCAAAAGACATGTGATATGGGGGGGAGGGTATAGCTCAGTGGTAGAGTGATTGCTTAGCGTGCTTGAGGTCGCAGATTCAGTCCCTAATAACCCCATTGAAAAGTAAAATAAAATCAATCAATCAATAAACCTAACTACCCCCTCCCCAAAGAATTAAAAAAACAAAGACATGTAATTTAATCTCAAGACTAGAATGCTTTACAGTATACAAGGAGGCCCAGGCAGCAGGTGAGAACATAGCTTAAGGATTTAGAGATTAAGGACCAAGTGTTTTTTTAAATTTAAGTACATGTTTCAAACTGAGAGTGGAGACAAAATTATTTCTACTAAAGCATGAGGACAGTATCCTCGGTGCTCTGTTATTTTGTTTAGAACATGATTTCAAGAAGCATGTTTGATACAGAGAAAAAAAAGTTGGAGAGAAAGGAAACGGATTTTATTTCAACTTTGCGGGTGAAAGTCACATAGGGTCTCTTGAATGATTTGTTCTTAGGTCCTTAGGATTCTAATCTTTACAGGGAGAGAAGGAAAAACATATTTTTTAAATGTTTGTAATTTTTGGTAAATAAGCTAGATAAAATCTAGATAATCTCCCCCAAATCTGACCTAGCTTCCTTCATTTCTGGTCCCTTTGTCCCCCGTCAGTATCCTTCCAGCCCCATTATAAGCCACTCAAATCCTACAGGCCACGTCAGGAGGAAAGTGGGTCTGACAATCACGAACAACGTCATAGCTTGAATTTGTCAAAAACACTGGCGTTTGTGTTTCAGGACGTCTGTTGATTAAGGTCCCTGAAGTCGTGCATCTTTTGTGCTGGAATCTTAGTACTTTTGAAAGGTTCCCGAGAGCCTTTGAAATGACACTGCTGCTGGGATGCTCCCATCTACCTGACAGGATGCTTAGATGTTTGGGTCTTATCAGTAGTTCTTCAAGATACACTCAGGTTTATGCAAAATGTATGCTTTATTTATATTAAAATGTATGTGTCAATACTTAAAAGAAATTCACATATCCAACCATTGATAGCCACTTCGATTGTGTTGCCGTTTCAATGCAGCGGACCGTAAGACTCATGCATTCAGTTTGCTGTGCCTTGAATCTTACCCCCAAATAATTAACACTTAGTTTTCATTTGTTTTCTTCAGCTTTTCACAGCAAAGTGCATATTCAAAAGATATAAAGCTGTACTTGGTTTTCATAAACTAAAGACTTTGGTGAAGAAATGCTTTCATAAACATTGCTGGAAATGCTCAGTTTTATTCACTTCACAGTGACAGGTTTATTACTTGGACACCATCGTATATTCATTAAGTTCTCACAAGAATTTAAATAAGATATATACTGTTTCCACCTTGGCAACAGGCCAGCGTACTTTCTGCTCTTTATCTGTGTGTCATAGTTTGAAGTTCCTCCTTCTGTCTGGGCATTTGGTTTGCTGGTCACCTATTGGACCTTCCTTACATATGTTGTGAAGAATTTAAAGTTAACCTCATTGATTACAGTCATATAGTCATTTAAAGTCATTATTAAAGTTTAATCTGAATTTCAGAGTTTTGTTGTGCAAGAGAATCATTTTTAGCTTAAAATATTTTTCTCATAGACATGCTATTTTTCTTTGAGGTCATCAAATCTTAGGTGCACAGTGCAATGAATTTTTGCATATGTATTTATACATCTGTGAAACTGCCACTCAGATCAAAATATAGAAAATTTCCAGAATCCCAGAAGGCTTTCCTGTATCCACTCCCACTGACACCCCATTAAGGGAACCAGTACTTTGACATAGATGAGTCATACAATCTCTTGAGCTTCATGTAAATGGAATTATGCAGTTTGGGAATGATATTTTTTCCACTTAATATTATATCTGTGAGATTCCTCCAGGTTGTTGCAGGTAGCAGTCATTCATCCTTTTTTATTGCTAGCATTTTCCGTTGTATATACCACAGTTTGTCTATTTATCCCCTGTTGTCAGTGAGCATTTGGGTTGTTCCTGGTGTCAGATTATTATGAGTCATGCTGCAAGGAATAGTCTCTTCTAAAAGAGCCATTACACCCATTCTTGTACTCATTTCTCTTGGGTCATTGGATTTCCGGGTGAAAGGGTTCATGAATATTTAGCTTTAGTCAGTGCTGCCAAACAGTTTTCTGAAGTGGTTGTGCTAACTTCCACTCCCACAAGCAACTCACTCCACATCCTCATCTGTGCTGTGTGTTTTCAGTGCTTTAAGTTTTAGCCATTCAGTGCTATCTCATTGTGGTTTTACTGTGCAACTCCCTGATGACTAATGGTGTTGGGCACCTTCTTATATGTGGGTTGGCAGGTTGGACATTCTCTTTTGTGAAGTGCTTATTAGATTATTTTGGGGGGCACATTTTTGAATTAAGGTTTTTAATCTTTTTCTCATTGATTTGTGAGAACTCTTTGTATGTTCTGGAGACAATGTTTTATTGGCTATATGTATTGTAATAGTCTGTGACTAGCCTTTTCACTCTTTTAATGTTGTCTTTTGATTGTTCAGATTTTAATTTTAATGTAGTCCCATTTATCAATCTTTTATAATTAGTGCTTTCTCTGTCCCTATCAAGAAATCTTTCTACTCCAAGTTCATAAAGATTTCATGTCTTTCTGTAGTCCTTAATCATTTTACCTTTTATGTTTAAATCTAAGATCATCTCTCATTAATTTCTGTTGGTGGTGTGAGCTAAGGGTCAAGTTTCAGTGTTTTTCTATATGGGCATTCAGTGGACCCAAAATCACTGATTGAAGAGACAATCCTTTTCCCATTGAGTTGCAGTGGCCCTTTTGTGGTAAATAAGGAGACCATATGTGTACAGACCTCTGTTTGAACTATCCCTTCCATTGGTCTAGTTATCTATAGGTGCACCAACAGCTGGGTATAAAAATACCCCGTGTCTGATTGTGTGCATTCTCCAGCTTCTTTCTCTTCAGTTTTGCCTTAGCTATTCTAGTTGTTTGGGAGTTATATATCAATTTGAGGATCAGCTTGTCAGTTCTCACATATACACAGTCACAGACACACACGCACAGCCTGTTGGGATGTTCACTGATATTGCACTAAAACTAGAGATAAAATTAAGAATTGACGTCTCAACAGTATTGAGTCTTCCAGCCTAAATACTTGGTTAATCCATTCAGTTACTTAGGCTTTTATTTCTGTCTGCAACTTTCTATAGTTTTCAGTGCCAGAGATCTCGATGAGGTGTTTGGTTTTTATAAAAACAATTATGAACTCAGATTACAAAATGGGTATGATTTCAATTTTCTCCCCCAAAAAAAGAGTAATGTTTACAAATTTTCCAGCTTTGTTATTATTATTTAGGACCTGCAATCATGTTCAGATCTCTGAGAGAGGAATTTCCAAAGTAGCTAAGTAATCTCTAAAATTATTCAGTGCTGTAATTTTAATTGTGTATATTGCAGCTTTTAGATCTGATTAAGTGGTAGCATGATTTATAATCTGATTTATTCTTCTAGTTAAATATAGTAAGCTGATGCTCTGTCACCACCCCTGAGGTCTGGGCTACATTTGTTAAATGAAATGCTGAGAAACTGAACAGTTAACAAGGAGAACTGGTAGTTTCCACTTTCCACAGAGCAGGAGAGCAATTTGGTTTTCAGCAGTTTATCTCCTCTCTGTAATAAAACCTTCAACATCATTAACCAAAATCTAATTTTTAGATGTGGAAGATTAAGCTTCTGATTGCATGACACCAAAATTGTGCATCAATTTTGCTCAAGAATCTTCCAGTTGTACAGTTACCCTGGGATATTCTAAAATTTGGCTGCAATTTTGTCTGAATTGGCTATAAACTTCCTAGAATCAAGACCAATTTAAATTTAAACATATCCCAGATAATAAAAAAAATTAGTATATGCATGAACATTACCATATTAGTGTGTTGTGGTGGTATCAAATGCATAATCACTGTGAGTGGAGGCTAACTTTATCTTCTATTTCTTTGAATATCATTAATTGCCTTAGCACATCTTTAGTTTGTTCTCAGTGATTTTTGTCTCATTCTTTGGTCATTATAGGCCACTTTTGTATGGCAGAGGTCTTCACTTTGGCTTTGTATTTTTATTTTAATGACTTCCCTTTGTGTCGCTGCCTTAATCAGTTCAGACTGCTCTAACAGGAATACCATAGGATTGGTGGCTTAAACAACAGATGTGTATGTCACACGGCTCTGGAGGCTCAGACATCTGAGGTCAGGTGCCCAGAGCCAAGTTCTGGTGATGCCCTCCTCCTCGCTGCCTCACAAGGCAGAGAGAGAGAAAGAGCTCCTGTTTCTCCATCCCCTTATAAGGATATCAGTTCCATTACAAAAGCTCCACCCTCTATGACCTCATCCAAACCTGATCACCTCCCAAAGGCCCACCTCCAAATACCATCGCAGTGGGATTAAGACTTAAGTATATGCATTTTTTCAGAGGACACATTTTGTCCATAGTAGTCCCCTTCTGCTCTAAAGTTTAATATCACCTAATACCAAAACCTGAATCAAAGTTCTGTTAAAATGGCAGTAGGTCACTGCATTTATTTATTTATTTTATTGAAATATAGTCAGTTTACAATGTTATGTCAGTTTCTGGTGTACAGCATAATATTCCAGTCATACATATACATACATATATCCCTTTTCATATTCTATTTCATTATAGGTTACTACAAGATAGTTAATATAGTTCCCTGGGCTATAAAGAAGAAACTTGTTGTTCATCTATTTTATATATAGTAGTTAGTATTTGCAAATCTCCAACTCTGTTTATCCCTTCCCATTCTCTTCCCCCCTGGTAATCGTAAGTTTGTTTTCTATGTCTGTGAGTCTGTTTCTGTTTTGTAAATAAGTTCATTTTTTTTTTTAGATTCCACATATAAGTGATATCATATCATTTTTCTGTCTTACGTCACTTAGAATGATGATCTCCATGTCCATCCATGTTGCTGCAAGTTCACTGCGTTTAATATTAGAATATACCTTGAATATGAATATTTAATAATACTAAAGCTGGCTCATTTCCTAATGTCAAGTATACAGCAACTATTAGAACATTAGAGTAACATAATTGTAACTATGTAACACTGACACGCATTCCCTGTGTACCAGGGACTGTTCTGAACAACTTCACATATATAACCACATGCAATCCTCACGAACACACTATGAGGTAGGTAATACTCTATCCTTATTAAAAAGAAATTTAATAAAATGGTTTAATTTATTTCCATCTTATCTTTCATTTCTGATTGTATTGTATGATTCAAATTTATTTGAAAAAACTAATGGAAAGTGTAGTGAAAATCCTCAATACTTTTTTCTTGTAATAGAAAAGCAATGTCCTCTACTGAGAACAGAGGGACATCAGTTTACAGAAGACAACAGAGACAAACTGGAAGTTTCAGGTAAGCATTATAATCCTTTACAAAGAAGCATTTTTGGGTAAAATTATCACCAAACATGTGATATACTGTGGGTGACTCTGTGACACTGTAACTTAAGATGATAACACCAATGTTAAAAAAATTGAAAGCAAGGGAGATGGATGATGTACAAAAAATGCTGAGAGCAGAGTTATGTATTGTTTACCCTAAGACCACCAACAACTCACCCTCTTGGAAAACAAAAGTTATTTAAAATCATGAAAGTTGTATACACTGTAGAAATTTTGAATGGAGGAAAATGCATGAGAAAGATTTCACTACCCAAATATGAATCCCGCGTTGCTGTAACATTCCTTCCTTCCTCCCTTCCTTCCTTCTCCCTTCCTTCCTTCCTTCCTCCCTTCCTTCCTTCTGCCTTCCTTCCTACCTCCCTTCCTTCCTTCCTTTCTTTTTCTCATTTTTCCATTGATCCTCCATTTTCTCTCCCCTCAACCCGTCATGCACACATAATCATAATACATATGCTGCTTTTGAAATCCAAGCATTTCCCCACATCAACATACATTTTTCTGAAGCATGATTTTTTTAAAGGACTGCTTAGCTATCAATTGATTGGCTGTATTTTTTTTTTGCTTAACTAATTTTCTATCTTAGAAAATCAGAGTTGCTACAATAAACTACTCTGATGATTCATTTAGAATAACTCCTGCATCAAAGAAAATTAATATTTGAATGTTTGGAAACATATTTTGTCCTCCTGTATCCTAAACAGAGGAAAATGAAATAAAGTTTGCTAATCCTGAGCAGCAGGATTTGGCTTCAAATCAATTGGTCTATAGATAAGGGCTGCAAAAAAAAAATCCTATTTAAAAATCAGTAAAATATTTCTATGTGATAACTAAATTTAGTAAAACTGCTGGATTAAATCACTTCTCACACTTCACAGGTTTCGACCTAGGTGAGAGCTTCTCTCTGAGACGTGTGTTTTGTGAAGGTGATAAAACCTGCTTCAAATTGGGAAGTTCGCTTCTTATTAGAGACACCATGTAAGTAACAGAGCTTTTCTTTACCATATAGTATCCTACTATGTAAACTAATTTCTAAAGAGATTTCAAATAATTTGTTGAAAAATGAAAAGTCTTCTCAATAGAATCATACTCGCCTGCGTGCAGTGGTAAATGTGCTGTTTGTATAGTTGTGGTTTTCAGTCATCTTTGCAGACTAATCTTGTTCTATGGTGTAAATTTTCATGTACAGACAGAGGCGTAATCTTTAGGGAACAGTAATTAAATCCGTTTTGAAGACACATTATTTATGTTGAAATAGACATAACCAAAAGTAGAGTTTAAAATATGAATTTTTAACACCAGACACAATGTAGACTTAGCGACAAAAGCCAGATTTTGTTATATTTATTTCCACATGTCTCATGCATGTAGATAAGCTTCATGATAAACTAAAATCAAAGAACTTAGCCCTTATTATATATATTCATTTTATACATTGTGTAAATGGTAAATAAAACCTTTTTTTTGGCCTTGATATTCATTTCATTTCGAAATGGACTTACTGAAGGTTTTTTTTGCAGCCATTGGTTTATTATCTTTATCATTCTTTTTTTCCTGATAAACATGGGATTAGAAAGAAAGAACCACTTGCCATTTAACTACTGACAGCTGATCGGCAGTTATATAGGGCGATGATGATTCCCCATGTGGTTGACAGTACGTAATTGGAGGATGGGTAAAGAGTAATTCAGAAAGCTTGTGTCATCAGGAAGGCGGATATAGCATTTATGGTCATGACATTCAGCTGGAGTCCAAGAGGAACATTCTAATATGGGAATCCACTGCAATGAAAAAAAGCATCAAAATTCTGTTTGGTTTAAATGCAACACAGATGTTCTTGTGTGAAAACGTGTATGAATATTTTCCCTTCCCAATGAGTTGCCTAATATTTAAGTTACCGGGTAGGGTTGTTGAGAATCTCAGCATTTGAATTCTCGAAGGGAAATAGCATTAATTATCTTGTTGCCTATCCTCAGATGCGCCGTATAAACCAAGTTACTAACTCACATTTTTTTTTGAGAGAAGTTTCTTTTAAACCTTCTGTTTTGTGATACTTTCAGTTTAGTGACATGGTTCCTTAAAAGTAAACTGCTCCTTAATTGGTAAGAAATCAGAGTGCTAAGGAAGAGGGTAATTTGATATCAGGGGGGTGTGACAGGCAATTGTCTGGTGGAGTATTTAGCAGATGTCACTGTACAGATCTGTGCTCTCCTGGGTGGCTTAAAAGCCTGTAGGTGGCTTTGCATGCAGACGTTAAACCCTCAGGGCAGGACAGCTTTGGGTTTGGGTATTCATATGTAGTAAAGAAATATCTCATGTATATTTCATACACATTGGTTTAGATGTTTCTAAACTAGTAATAGATAATTTTAATTAATGAATTTAAGAAAGGCAATAAATTCTCTTTCAAAAATTAAAATGCATTTTCGCTCTCACCTTCTTCCCCTGTTTCTGGCCAGATGACTAGTGGAGTGTACGTCTTTTAAAATTCACTGAGCATGTATCTAAGACAACTCAGCTCATTTTAACTAGCTACATGGGAAAACTCGCTGCCCCATTTAGACACTGCCATTCCCTCTGCATATGCATGATAATAAATATTAGGCACGACTTGAAATGTATTTTCCAACCTTTGGATCTAAATCACCATGCGATTGCTGGGCAATCAACGTTAAGTGAACTCTCCGGCTCTGCACAGCAGAACCCTGGGAACTCTGCTACAGGAAACCGGAGAGTATCTGGTTAAGCCGACCAGCGAGTGTCAAGTAGCTTGGCTGATCTCCGCTTACATCTCACTCAGGGAGCCAAGTGTGCTGGGGGCTCTTTTTGCACGATGCCATTTTGATTTTTCAATGAGACCAGAGTAAAGTTGCCGCTATTTATACATTTGCAGAATCAGCCTGGGAAGGGGCAGATGCTGTTTTATATGGAAATTGAGATCCTTTCTGGGCCTGAGCTTGTTTCTGTTGCTCTGGCATCTTCCAGGTGAGGTGTAGGAGCAGAGCTGTCTAACAAGTGTGTTGGTCAGATAACCACTGGGCATACTTAGTGCCTTGAACCTGGCTTAATGTGGGGACCCCAAAGACAGCTCTTGAAAGGGCCCTTCAGATGAACCTGTTGTCCCCCAAACGTGGCACAGGCTTAGGAGACATCTGAAGGGCTTTCCATGTTTGCTTTTATTTTCAGTTCATGGCCATTCTTCAGTATTCCTTAGCAAGTGGTAGGTATCTGGGGCTTTAAAAGATGTGAGTTAGCATGCTACTTAGGTTTCTAGTTATCTTTTTAGAGGAAATTTCCTCTGCTTCTTGTGTCTGCACGTATCTCTGGTTGTGTGAAAGAAATAATTGTTTCTACACATGTTGACAACAATATCCCAGATGATCATACTCTGATTATCCTTAAATTGTGTTTGAGCAATTATCAGGGCAAAATGGTGAAGTTTTGAGAGCAAATGTACACAAAACATGTATCTGGTATGAAGCACTTTATTTTCTTGGTTTTATATAGTTTCTATCTTTCATTAGTTGCTTCTATAGAAACATGTTTTTTAAAAATCAAAATGTCGTAGTAATTGAATAAATACATATAAAATGTAACAAAAATAAATTTCCTGATTTATTACTGAATTCAAGGTTGATAAACAGCCTTATCTCTCAGAATCTGTGATTGAGAGCTAACGTCTGTCCAGAACATTGTGTTGAGAAGGATTCTGATGTCCTGTTGAGGTCTGCAGATTAGAGCTCTGTGACCCATTAGCAAGAAAGGGGAGAAGGGAGTGCTCATGTATGTTTCAGGTCTGTAACCTCTCTGATTCAGGAGGATTCCTGTGAGATGGTGGCTTTTGCAGCTGAAACAGTTCCCATGGATGGAGGGAAAGGAGGCTACGTGTGAAAAAAATAATCAGCATAGATTAACTTTAATCAGATTTCATGAGCTGGGATAGTGTAGCTAGAAACGGTGGCATGATTGACAGATACAGTCCCCTTAGCTGTTTTTACAAACAAATCGATCTCCGGTGAAGAGGAGTTGTCACTCTGTCCCTCTCATTTAATTGGTGGTTGCTCTCTGGAATCGAAGGGCTAGTTAGTTTCACGGCTTTACATGGGGAAAAAAAAGAGCTGATAAAGCTATTCTCATTTGTGTTTTATAATACATAATAATCCTTAGCAACTAGGAAACCCCAAGTGATATATTTAGAAGACATAATGAGTTTTCTTAGAAGATCTTCAAGTTTTCTGGACCTTAGCAGTTCCCTTGGAAATATTTCTAAATATGGGGACAGCTGCTATGTACATTGCAGCATCATCAGTCCCCGGCCTTTGCTACTGCTGAATGATTCACCCCACGGGCATGTCTTATCTATGTGGACATTTACACTACCTTCAGACTTTTATTATTATGAAGAGCACTCCAACATACAGGAAAGTTGTTCAGGATTATTTCCGTAAGATCGACTTTTCGAAGTTGAATTACTAGTTCATTTTTAGAGATCTTGATATATATAGCCTTCTGATTATGTCCCACTATCATCTTATCCATCTGTTCTGCATACTACCCACTCTCTTCAATAACATTAGGCGTTATCGTTTATAAATTTTATTACTGAGTTTTCTGAAGCTAAAAACTTATAAAATTACAAGTAAAAGTTGTAGCTTACTGTATTAAGTGTTTTACAAATAGATAAAAAAATTTTCTTCTGTATAACACAGGGAACTATATTCAATACCTTATAATAACTTTTAATGAAAAGAATATGAAAATGAATATATATGTATATGTATATATATATGCATGACTGGGACATTATGCTGTTTACCAGAAATTGACACATTGTAACTGGCTATATACTTCAATAAAAAAAATTTTTAAGTGTTTTAGGGTTTCCCCAAATATTCTGTCCTGCTAAGGGTGAATAAAAGGTAACATTCAGTAAGTCACCGAAATGAATTCAGTCCAGTCCAGAGTTCACCCCTTCATGCAACATTTATTGAGCTTATTATGGACTGAGCACTTTAGTCAGCTCAGGAATTACACTGGTGGAAGCTTGTGGATCTAATTTTTTCTTCCTGGAGCCTGCTGGAGAGACACACAGTGCAAGGAAAACCTGTACTTTGCTCTTGCCTTGACCCAAGAAGAAACTGAGCCGTGTTCCTTCTATCATTCAAGCTTAGGCTGCAGAGCTCAAATCTGACAGCTTCTCTCATAAAAACTAAACTTCCTTAAGCATCACACACAAGGCTGATTTTCAATGTTTTCATTCCTTTCCTCATAAGGGCCGGTCTTCTAACCAAGTTTCATTTTTATTGCTCTTCTTTGGGACCTCTCCAAGTTCTCAAAACCGGTTAAATTCTGAGGTCAAAATTATGTTCAGGACTCTGATACTGAAGTTTCGAATTGCTGAACATTTGGGGAGGATTACTTAATGATTCCATTCAACTATAGAGAATGACTGTTTATGTGTCCCTTGGGTTTTCATCTGGGGCATTCTATCATTTTGTAGATAGGAAGTTTCCCATAGAATGAAATGTGACTTAGTTAAAAAGTTGTCCAGCTGTTTATATGAGATTGACTGATGGCTACACATAATTCTGTTACTAAGTCCAAGCTTGTACTGCTCAGTGCATGACAGACCAATAAATCGAGTCGAGTTGTTGGGGAAAGGAATAGTGACTTTATTCAGAAAACCAGCAGACCAAAAAGACAGTAGACTAGTGCCCCAAAGAACCATCTCAACCAAGTTAGAATTCAGGCTTCTTCTATACTAAAAGGGGAAGGCGTGTGGTTGGTTGTTGCAAACTTCTTGGTGTTGGAATCCTTTCTTCTTGCAGCTGTCCATGTAGGTCAGGTCACAGTGTTCTTGTAAACCTACAACAGGACAAATACTGTTTTCTGTTCTGCAACTTTTTATCTCTATGTGAATGGAAAAGTGTTATACCCTTAAAGGTCAGAGCCTTAAAAATGGGATATCCTGTCTATTTCAGGCAATAAGTAACATTCTTTTAGTGATTAACTTGTAGCAAAAGTAATAGAATACAAAGGTTAAAGTAAAAGAAACAGATCCAATGTGGAGTCAGATTTGTCCCTTCCTGTTACAATTCTTCCCTCACTGTATTTCCTTAACTAAAGTTTGGCATACCAAAAATGTGAGGTGAGTCATTGCCATTCATTCTTTAGAGGAAAAGAAAAGTCTGATGGGTTCAGTTACTAAATTCTTAAAATCATACAATTTAGCAAAATTTTATATTTTAGATAGAAAAGAATTTTAAGAGTATCATCATACAGATTTTAAGAATGCATGGAAATATTTACTTCTGTATCATAACGATACAGAAAAAAATGGGGTGTGAGAGAATGGCCATGTCCCAGGTCCCAGGTGAGTCTCTGGGATGCACCTCATCAAGTGAAGGTCCTTGGCTTTGTGCAGGAAAGAATTCAAGAGCAAGTCATAGTTGAGTGAAGGTAAATTTATTCAGAGAAATACCTACTCCATAGATAGAGTACAGGCTGTCTCAGAAGGCCAGGGAGTCCACGAGGCATGGGAGTGGGTGTTTAGTTTAAAGTAAAAGATCCACACTCCATAGACAGAGTGCGGGCCACTTCAGAAGGCTAGAGCGTGAGAGGCTGCAGGATGCGGTGTTGCTACTGTTATGGGCTTGGTAACTTCATATGTTGACAAGTGGGAGGATTATTCCACCTTCCTTGGGGAAGGGGCAGGGATTTCCCAGGACTTGGGCTGCCGCCCACTTTTGGGCCTCTTATGGTCAGCCTCCGAATGGTCATTCGCCCTGCTAATCTATTATAGTGAGCGTATAACGAAGCTCAAGTTCTACTGGAAGTCAAATCTCCTGCCATCTTGGTCCTCAAGGTCTACTTGGAAGTTGAATCTTTCACCATTTTAATGCTAACTGCTGTGTCATTCTTTTAATGGTTGTGCCCTGCCCTCTCCCCTCCTGTCTCAATAAGAACCTATCTTATCTTTTCTCTAGAAGATTCAGGGATGTTAGCATGTTCCAATAATAAATTGCTTTATATTGAAATCGCTACTTGTTGGTTCCCAACCATGGGAGTTCCCCAGGTGAAACTGAAATTGGCTCCTGTGCAAGGAGATTGGCAAGGAGGGGCCGAGGAAGGAGGCAGACCACCCCAGATTGGCGGGTGGCTGGTTTACTGAGCAAGGGGACTTCCTTCCAAGGCTTGTCTTGGGCGGGGGCAGGACGGATAGATCTCTGCGCTTGCCTGCCAGAATCATAGTTATATAGAAGCCTTAACCTCTATGTACCATCCAGATGGTCTCAGTCACTTTATTATCTCAGGGCTGCATCCTTGAAATGCTCCTAATACGAGAACGGTGGACAGAACATACTTCCCAAGGTCAGGGGAGGGGGTGAGGAGTCTCCCATCGCCCGGGTCCGGCTCACAGGTCAACTGGTGGTCACGTCCTTTCAATGACCTCCCCCAGTACTTCTGAAATGCAATATAATATGAAAGATTTTCGGTTTAGTATTTCCATTTACCAGTTTTGGAAGCATTTGACATTATCATCAATTTTAAGCAAGGTGTGATTTTCCTCCTTCAGATTTCATGTAATTCAGTATTTGGGGGAGAAAAGTAAAAACTGCCAGTAATTGATTATATGTTTATAGATTTTACAACATTAATATTAATTTTACTTTATTTTGGAAAGATCACTGAATGTATCTACCATCTTCACAAACGTCCAAGTGTACAATATGTTATTCTGAGTGTAGTTGCAGTGTTCTACAGCAGATCTCTAGAGTTTATCTCCTTTTTTATTACGACTAATTACATGTAAATGATCCTATCTTAAAGTGTCCTTATGCCATTTACCTTGAGATTAATGAAGTACCAGTTAAATGTACTACTTAGGAGTCATAATAATGCAAATGCCATCATAGTAATAAAATTAAGGTGTCCTGTTTTGCTGAGTGCTTGGGCCAATTTGACAGGCATTCATTAATCCCCTGTTGGATGATATATTACATTTTTTTCTTTCTTCACCTGTTTTTTATCCTATGAATCAAATCTTACGAGGGACAGCAGAGGTTTTACTTGGGGGTAGGTTATATGTAGGTATCTGTTGGTATCACAGTGTGCACTGCAGGTTTTCAGAAGAGAAAAAGAAAGAAATCATGGAAGCACATACTTCCATCACCTTTAATCTTATTTGGCCCATAAACATGCCAGGAGGATTAATTAGTTATTAACCTTCAGTGGTTGCAAATGTACTGCTTTTTAATGGTTGGTAAACCTAAATTTAAGCATGACCTTAAATTTATGAACTAACCAGAGCATTGACTATAGTGATATAAAAAGTGTTGTTAAACTCTTGCTTAAGAACAACTTTGTGACAACTTTATGGACTTTTTTGGTGTCTTGAGAGGACTCTATGTTTCACAAAATAGCCTTGGATAGTGTAAACGTCATTCTCAGACACAGAATCAGATAGTAAGATATAATGATTTTGATGATCAACTTTGAAATGTTTGTTGATCAAAGAAGAATGATTATGTTAACTAATAAACCATTAATTTATGATCATTTCAATTCTTTCAACTTAGCCCTCAAGGCTAATCAGAAAATCAGTGTGGTAGCCCAAAGGCTGCATAACGTTATTCTGTGTGACTCACGTAATCTTGGAAGCAGCCTCGTCCATTGCCTCATTGTCATCAGCACTTATTTCCTAAAATACATTTTCCAGAGTAGGTTAAAGTTTTCATAATTTAAACTAAAAAAAAGTTCAAATAATTGACTAATGGTTCCTCTCACCATGGCCATCTCTGTGTGATTTGGAAGCCATCACAGGTCAAGGGAAACTCTTAAAGAACATGGGCACATGTGAGGGTGCCGTGTAGAATTAACATCTGGTTGGTTGAATATGAGATTGAACTGACCAGACGTTTTGTCCCTAAGTTTTTTCTCTTATTTGAATCATCTCGACTTCCTCTCTTTACGTCAGAACGTCTTTGCTTCACTGTTCTCTCCTGAGGCGAACCTCCTGTTTCCCAAGATTACCCCCTTCACTTGTCCTCTTAGTCTTCCCCTTGTTAGCCCCCTCTAAGACCTCCATCCACCCCGATCCCCTGTGCCCTTCTGTTTTTAATGCCCCTCTCCTCAGCATCCCGGCTCTTAGTCTACAGATACATGCTTAGTCCTTCCCTTTTCTGGAAACATTTCCCCTCGACAGTCCCTTTTCCTCCCAGATCCTCACAAAAATCATGTGACTGGCCACTTTCACTTCCTCACACGTCCCTCCACCCGCTCGGACCTGACTAGGCCTCCTGGAACACTGTGGACATTTCTCTTTCCGAGTTGCTGGCGACCACTGTCCCACATCCACTGCCAATGACCTAAGTGTTGCTGTGAACTGCCTTGTGCGCCCGTTTCTCTCTGTCCCGTCCCGTCCGCCACTTCTGCCCTACTTCTCCTAGAAAGCTTAGTACACATCCTACTTCGTACACACAACCCTCGCTATGTCCCTCAGGCAAATTCCTTTCTTTTTTTGTAGTCCAATACACTTTCTTTTAAACACCTTTATTGTGGTATGGTTCCTGTACAGTAAACTACACATATTTCAGATGTACAATTTGATGACTTTTGATAGCTGTCTACACCAATGAAACCAGCACGATCAAAATAGCTCACATTTCCATCACTCCCCAAGAGGTGCAAATTTCGAATTCCCAGTTTATCCCTTCCCACCCCTTTTACCCCGTGGTAACCATAAGTTTGTTCTCTATGTCTGTGAGTCAGTTTCTGTTTTGTAGATAAGTTCATTTGTGTCCTTTTTTAAAGGTTCTACATATAAGTGATATCATATGGTATTTTTCTTTCTCTTTCTGACAATCTCTAGGTCCATCCATGTTGCTGCAAATGGCATTATTCTATTCTTTTTTATGGCTAAGTAGTATTCTGTTGTGTGCGTATATATACATCTTCTTTATCCAGTCATCTGTTGACCGACATTTGAGTTGTTTCCATGTCTTGGCTATTGTGAATAGTGCTGCTATGAACATTGGGGTGCATGTATCTTTGAATTAAGGCTCCCTTTGGATATATGCCCAGGAGTCAGATTCCTGAATCATATGGTACATCTAGTTTTAGTCTTTTGAGGCATCTCCATATTGTCCTCCATAGTGGCTGCACGAAATGACATTCTCACCAACAGTACAGAAAGGTTCCTTTTTCTCCACACTCTCTCCAATATTTATCATCAGTGAACTGTTTAATGATGGCCATTCTGACTGGTGTGAGGTGATACCTCACCACTACACTTCTAAACTACTTTTTATATGATGTGGATCTCATTCCAGCTCAGATAATCTAAATATTTCCAGGACTCATTAGTGTGTGGGTTCAAATCCTGTCATCCTAAGACCAGAGCCTGAATTATTATGAGTCCTACCTTCTACCTGAACGACTCTGGAACCGCAGGTGCCTCTGAAAGGCTACTCTTACGACTTCTGGGAGACCCATGAATGGGGCGCACACGCTCACATTCAAAAACAAGCAGACTTTTGTTCCTGCGTCCTAATCTCCTTGTCAGTGTGTGTCACCCCTGCCTGTGAGTCCCCTCCATAAAAATGCTTCTCCCTGGGTCCCAGCCAACCTCTCTTCATGTCTGTTTATCCTCAGCTTTCCAGGGCTGAAGTTGCCCTGGGGCCTGTGGCTGAGCGGGGCTGTGTGTGTGTGCTTCAGAGGGTGGCGGCGTGGGTTCAGTGACCCTCTCTCTACGTGTTCCCCGGGCCCCCAGGCAATGCTACTTAGGCAGAGTCTCACAGTGTATTTAACCAACATAATTCAGACAATTCTTGGCACTCCTTCCTCTGTGGGGCTCAAAAGTTTGGCAATGTGGCTCCTAGGCAGTCCTCTCTATTACCTTCACATCGACCGTCGCTCTTCTAACTTACCCGTGGTAAGACTGTAAGATTCCCTTTGCTTAGGACAGCTGTGTGGGAAGAAATATTTCGTGACATAGTCACCATTACTTCTTTCTTTTTTAAGGGGGACATTTATTTTTACTTTATTATTATTTTGAGGGTTAATTATGTTATTTATTTATTTTAATGGAGGGACTGGGGATTGAACCCAGGACCTCATGCATGCTAAGCACCTGCTCTACCACGGAGCTATACCCTCCCCCAACAAAGCTGTTTTCAAAAAAGGGAAGATATGGGAGTAAGAACGTTACATTTTAAGGGAAAAAAAAAAAACCCTGAGTATCTGCCACGGGGAAAATCACAGCTTTTGGTCACCATCTGGGACCCCCGGGGCTGATCCTGGAGCAGGAGCCAAATCCCCAGATTCAGAAGGACATGACAGTTCAGAGGACCTATTGTGGGTGGGAGACACTCAAAAAACCAGCCTTCAAAGCCTTTCTGAAGAGCTGCTTCTCCGGTCCATCCTTGATTTTTGTTATGTACGTAACATCTAACAGGAGAACTCGTTTTCACAGGGAAGGCACTTACAATGTCACAATGAACAAGTGAGTGCTAATCGGAACAGGAGTAAGATTATTAGAGACTCATCCAAGCTTTGTTTCCCCATTAACAACCTATCTGTCTGAATCCCCTCAGCAAACACAGAAAGGCTAAGAGTTCCGAGTCTCGGTGGCTGTGGACCTCAAAAGTCACACCCCAGCTCAGAGGGGAAGGTATTTCAGACAAACCCTCCAGGGCCCGCAAGCCAAATTGCTTGTAACGTGACAGGTGATGGTGGATGTCAGCTGGGAAAGAAATGACTTACTATAAACTCCAGGCATCTCTCACTTCACTCTCAGGAAATGTAACTTGTATCAGATTTCCCTTCCTGGAAGATATTCAGCAAGTCCAAGGCCCCAGTGATACTTGTAAATACGGAAGTTTCTTCATAAACCCTGCCTCACGCTGGTTTAGAATGGAAGAATTAATTTGGAAGCCAGTTCTTGATATTTAAAAATAGATTTTTTTCCGTTTAGCTATATTATTTTTAAAGAAAAAAATAAATAAATGTTGGTCATGCTAAATATGATCTGGAAAACTCACTATGGCTCTACCAAAATAGCCTTTGAAAAAAAGGGCTTTGCTTCAAGGCTTGTGCTATGAGCTGGTGGAAGACTTACCCCGGGAACCATTGTAATGAGTAACTAAACTTTTAAAACACTTTGTTCTCTGCATTATATCACACTCGATTGTTGAAACACCACCTACAAAATGAAATTTCTCTAGAATAATTATGCCCACTTGTTCTTCAGTCGATGAGCACTGGAATTGTGCAAGTTTCTTCCTTTGTTTTGTTTCTTTTTTCTTTTTCACATTTCACTCCTTGTCTTAATTCTTTAGTTAGGTAAAACTCCTTATTATTTACTTAGGTAAAAGAACAGAAGACTTGCAGCTACCAACTACTGTATATAAAACAGATAAACAAGTTTCTACTGTAGAGCACAGGGAACTACATTCAATATCTTGCAGAAAGCTATAATGAAAAAGAATCTAAAAAGGAATACATGTATGTATATGTATGACTGAAGCACTATGCTGTACACCAGAAATTGACACAACATTGTAAACTAACTATATTCAATTAAGAAAAAAGTTTAAAAACAAAAGGACACTGGTAGTTATGGGTTTTTCTTCCTAATCCTTTCTTATTCTGTAGATGGGTTTTGTCCTTTATTTTTCTCTTCATGAAACAGACATGTTACTTTCCATATGACAAAAGAAGGCTCTTTTAGGAATACTGAACAAATACATCAAATTGAACTTGTACTATGAAGCTGCCAATGACTTAATAGACTAAGAAGGAAGAACATTTATAAGCTTCATCATGGTCTGTCTGTATTTACTTCTTCTCCTTCTTCTTCTCCTTCTCCTTCTTCTTCTTCTTCTCCTTCTTCTTCTTCTTCATTATTATTATTATTATTATTATTATTATTATTATTATTATTATTATTATTATTATTATTATTATTATTATTATTATTATTATTCTTGGAGGTTGGGGGAATTGAACCCGGGACCTCATGCATGCTAAGCACATGCCCTACTGCTGAGCTATACCCACTCCCCATTATTCTTCTTGACACTTCCCACAAGGGCATAGTGGGGAAGAAATGAGATCTACTCCTTAATTCCATCTCCCCATGAAACAACTTTATCAAGACATGTTTGCATGTACTGGAAAGGAGTGCATTATTTTGAAGTTTTATGGCTTACCTGGCTTCCCCCACTTTCCCGTGCTTACAGGGCTCCCCATTTGGAAGGGAGTGTGAAAAAGCAAAGTTTATCAACTCCTAAGGCCATGCTTATTGGTTTCTCATCCATTGGACAGCCAGGAACACCCATTATTTGTTGAGTGACATCCTTGTGTCCTTGAGAGACCTGACATCTCACCTTCATGAAGTTGACTTTGTGTATTGCTGTGTTAGGCATCAATTCTGGCACCTCGGGGGATGCATGGAATGGAAGTTGGCACTGATCCCTGGGTCAGGGAAGCCTTGATGAAGGGTCAGTACTAAGGCTTCTCTTTCTTTCTATAATCATTTGAAGTAGTCACATTTATGATCATTATTTCCACATTTTTGGGAATTAGCTATCTTTTTCATTAGGTAACCATTCTGTTAATGTTCTTCTTAAGGTAGTAAAATCCCAACGTGTTACTTCTCACCAGTAGGACAAACACAGAGGCACTTTTTAATCAGACCACTTCATACTTTTTTTTTAATTGAAGTATAGTCAGATAACAATGTTGTGTAAATTTGTGGTATACAACATCATGTTTCGGTCATACATATACATACATATATCCCTTTTCATATTCTTTTTCATTATAGGTCACTACAAGATATTGAATATAGTTCCCTGTGCTCTACAGTAGAAACTTGTTTATTTTATATGTAGTAGTTACTATCTGCAAATCTCGAACACCTACTTTATCCCTTCCCACTGTCTTTCCCCTCTGGTAACCATAAGTTTGTTTTCTATGTGAGTCTCTTTCTGTTTTGTAGATAAGTTCATTTGTGTTATTTTTTTAAGATTCCACATATAAGTGATATCATATGATATTTTTCTTTCTCTTTCTGGCTTACTTCACTTAGAATGAGGATCTCCAGGTCCATCCATGTTGCTGCAAATGGCATTATTTTATTCTTTTTTATGGCTGAGTAGTATTCCACTGTATAAATATACCACAACTTCTTTATTTAGTCATCTGTCGATGGACATTTAGGTTGTTTCCATGTCTTGACTATTGGAAATAGTGCTGCTGTGAACATTGGGATGCAGATTTCTTTTCTTTTCTTTTTTTATAATTTTATTTTTAAATTTTTTTATTTTTTATAATTTTCTTTTTTTTAATTGAGTTATAGTCAGTTTACAGTGTTGGGTCAATTTCAGATATCTTTTCAAATTAGAGTTCCCTCCTGATACATGCCTAAAAGTGGGATTGCTAGATCATAGGGTAAGTCTATTTTCAGTTTTTTGAGGAATCTCCATACTGCTCTCCATAATGGCAAAACCAAACTACATTCCCACCAACAGTGTAGGAAAGTTCCCTTTACTCCACAGCCTCTCCAGCATTTATTGTTTATGAACTTTTTAATCATGGCCATTCTGACTGGTGTGAGGTGATACCTCATTGAACTTTTGATTTACATTTCTCTGATAATTAGCAGTATTGAGCTTTTTGTGTGTGTGTGTGTGCCTGTTAGCCATTTGTTTTTTCATGTGGCTACTGGTCATTTGCTTTTCTTTATATCACTTAGTTATTTGTGTATACACTGTTTTCATAATTTTTACTCTCTCCCCTAAATTGGCCTCATTTTGAAGGAAATGCTTGGTAAAAATCTTAATTTTTCTAAGAAATGATCTCTAAGGAACACACAGAAAATATTCCTGACTGTTATTACCTTCTGTAGCATGCATATCTTTCCCAAAATCCAACAGACACAATCCGTGTTTTAAAGATTTTGCTATGTGGTTTATGATACTTCCTGATCTGTGCTCAAAATATCATTAGAAGGAGGAACTGTAATAATCTACCCTTCAGGGCTACTGGTCACCTAGGATGTGCAAATGTCATAATGAATCTTTTGCTCAGAGCCCAGAATAGGATTTATTGTTGTTGTGAATATTATAGTATGATGGTAAACATTTTATTTATTCATATCTTGACATTAATATTTTATATTTATTTACATCATCCCTGGCCCATCCAATACTCAGAACATAGTTTTTTTCTCCCTGGGAGTCCCAAAACATTACTTTTAAGTCAGGTCGGTAATGACGAAGGAAATTTTATCCTTAAGCCAGAGGATGCAAGCAACTTGATCTACTGGAAAAATCTGACCTTGGAATTAGGAGTCCCGAGTTCAAGTCCCATCCTGACCTCTGTCTGGCAGTGTTGGTGGGGCAGGCATTTAACTTCTGTGGCTTTAATATCTCATTTATCAAGTGCGATGATCGATGTAAATCACGACTGAGGTCTCTTCCAGCTTTAGCCATGGAGGACAGACCGGAAGCTATCATGTGTGGTTTCTCAGAACTGAAACATCTCCAAGCACTGGGATCTGCCATTCAAAAGGACGCTTTTGGAGAAATCTTCTTGCAACAGTGATTCTATTTTGTGGTAGCCTGTAGAAATTTGAGACTTCTTTTCGAAAGTGTGAATACAGATTGCGTTTGTTTCTGGAATTGTTTTCTGTCCAACTTTTTGATTCCCCTGCTTTAGGATCTCATAGGGCTTGGCTTTTCCTTCTGCTGTTTTCCTGCTGAATGTGATGTGGCACCATCTCCCAAGGGTTTGACTTTAAGACAAGTGTCTTTTAGACATTATCCTGAATACAGGTGCTTGCATCTACTAGGACTGGCCACAGGCATCGTCGTGGATTTTCCCTGAGTGGAACACATTTTTATAAGTGCCTCCTCTGTGCCAGGTACTAGTCCAGGTGCTTGATTTAGAGCATCAAGTCTGGCAGATCCCCTGTCTTCATGGAAATCCCATTCTGGTGGTTGGAGACAGGAAATTCATGTGTAATGCATTAGTACATTTAAAAATTTTTTAATTTATTTTTAAAATAAATTTAAATACATTTTTTAAAATTTTAATTTATTTTTTAGTGGAAGTACTGGGGATTGAACCCAGGACCTTGGGCACACTAAGCATGCACTCTACCACTGAGCCATTTCCCACACCCACCTTTTTTAAAAAAGTCAAGTAGTTATAAGCCTATGAAGAAAACAAAACAAGGTGAGTGTTACATTTCTGTAGATCTTTCAGAGGAAAGGATGTTAGATAAGACCTGAATAGTATGGAGAAGAATCTAAGTGACAACTTCTGGAAAGAACCATCCTGGAAAAGAAAACAGGAGGTAGAAAGACCCAAGGCCTCAGTGAGAATGATGTGTTCAAGGAACATGTTTCAGGTCATTGTGACTAGACTATGGGTACCACATGGAGACTGGAGCAGGAGATGATGTGTCAGAGGAAGGCAGGGGTCAGAGCACGGATCAGAGCACGTAGGCCTTGGGAGCCATGATCAGCGACATGCATTTAATTCTAGGAGCCACAGGGCACTGCAAGGAGGTGATAAGTAAGGGAGGGACGTGGCCTGATTTTTATTTAAATAGCTCATTCCAGCTGCTGTGTGGAGGCTAGACTTCAAGGGAGGGGAGAGAGGGAGAAGGATCAGGACATACTACAAGAGTCTGGGGCAAGGTGGTGGCAGCTTAGAGTAGGAAGTGATGGTGGAGCTGAAGAGAATGGGCAGAGTCAGGGTCTATTTGGTGGTAGAAACAGTGGGACTTGTTGATGCGTTAGATGGGGTTGGGGTTCATGAAAGAAAGACAAGAGTCAGGTACGACTTCTGGTATTTGTGAATGTCCATGGCTTTATTGACGTGTAGAATCCTTGTGAAGAGGTATGTTTGGCAGGAAACCGAAAGTTCAATTCCCATGATTTCATTAG
The DNA here is from genome assembly GCF_048564905.1 of Vicugna pacos. Lineage (NCBI taxonomy): Eukaryota > Metazoa > Chordata > Mammalia > Artiodactyla > Camelidae > Vicugna > Vicugna pacos. The sequence continues at coordinate 3,600,631 of NC_132994.1, read as the reverse complement.
AGATGCCTTTCATATCCAAGCAGAGATGCCGAGTTGGGATTTGGGATGTGAGCCCGCAGTTCACGTAAAGGAAATGGTCAAGGCTTATTGTGGTTCCATCTCCCCTTTGGCATCACCTCCTTATTTTGGGGACTTTCCTAATGAACACCCACTGCCTTCCAGGGACACTTTTGCTGCCCAGGGCTCACAGCAATGACCTCTCCTCTCAGTCTGGCTAACTCAAGGGTGTTCCCTGCTCTGGACTTAATTCCTCCCTCCTGGTGCCTTCCCTATTTAAACTTCCAAGCTTTATAATAATTCCTGTAGATCTCTGTTCTGTGTTTCCCAAGAAGAGAATTAATTATTAGACAATTTGTTAGTAATGCATGACGGGTTTCTAGGGAATGTTTTTAATGGTAACAGAGCTTGTGTTGTATAAACACAAGCATTTTCCAGAGAGGAAGAAAGCTCTGGCAGAGTACTAAATGTTTTGGCTTGTCAGTGAAAGCACTTCATAGGGAGAATGTCAGTATCTGAGTTCATACCACGTATACAAAAGGCAGCGGACACAGACTTCCACTGAATATTTGGTAACATTTGTACACACACAGAGTGAGTAAATGATTCATCTATGTCAAGATCTTTCCTAAAATACAGAGGCCTTATAGACATCATCATTTTATTTGTGTTTTCTAGTGATTTTAAATAAATGTTGATGAGGATAGGATTTTTAATTTGTCAAGTGGAAAAGAAGATCTAGATAATCTAGTTATTATGCTCTTTAGACAAATATAATCCATTCTTAAAGTCCTATGCAGTAAATCCCTTAGTGGTTAATAAGATGCTAATTTTGATCTAACTCCACAAATACAGGCATTTGTACTCTGCAATTGAATATTCCATTTGAAGCATATGGAGCAAGTATTGGAAAAAACAGTATTTTCATTTGAAGTTTCTTTCATCTCTTCTCTTAAAATCTCAGTGACTCACATATTATGAAGACTATAGGTTGAGACTTGTACACTTTTATTACTTTTGTTTAAACTCTCATTGTAGCAAAAATAACGTTTATTAGTATTAATTCTCCCTCATCTCTGTCCTGGAAGAGTATAAAGTTAATTTATAGATCATTTTAAAGATTAGGATAATTTTTTTCCTAAACTGAAAATAGTAGTTTTTCTCTTTAAAGACCCCTAGTACAACTTATGCCGATGGTAAAAACTGAGAAAGTAGAGAAAATACACAGAAGAATAAAAATCTCTCTTTATTTGAATACCAAGAGGGAGGCATTGTAATGTAAAGATCTTCATGGAATCAATTTTGTATTGGGCTCGGAGTCTCACTGGTACTGGTTCTCAGAGCAGACATCGCCTTCTGTGACAGGTGGTCATTATCAGGGTCCCCACTCTGGTCCTCTGCTACTTGCCCTGCAGTTTCATGGCATTTACTTCTACTTAACAACTGCACAGAGGGCTGCTGTCCATAGAGAACATCAGAGAGCAAATGAAAATTACATTTCAGATTTTTTTCAACATTGAAATAAATTAAAAATTCAAAAGAGTCTAAAATATGTAAATTAAAATTCTTCAGAGACACTCCAGATTATATCCAGAACTCTTAGGGGCCACTATAAAGAGGACTCCATGAGCAACAAGTTGGCTTGGGAACCTTTGGGTAATTTGGAACATTAGTTTGGCTCTCTGTGAACTTCTACTTAGTCATTTTTTAAAAATTGATTTTAAAAATCGAACATTTTGTTAATTGGATATGCCTCTGCTCTCACCTGTCCGTCAATGTTCAGGTGACTTTCATTAATGTGAAGAAAAGTGGACAATGGTAAATAAAGGATACTCACACTCAAAATAGACTAAGCTTTGAGCTCTTCAAATGTAGGTTAATATTAATTGATGTGGATGAATTTTTCATTTACAACATTGAACTAGATTCAATGTGTAGATGATGGAGGGAGGATAGAAGATATCCCATTGAGAATTTCTAGCCCAGTATACGTATGAATGAGTTTGGCAAGCATGGGTCAACAGTATTTTTCTTAATGGTAGTATCACTGAATAAGCAGTGGATAGAATTTCTTATAGGAAATTACACTCCATTCAAAAATATCCAAGCATGGATATCTTGGACATTGCAAGCTGTCATTATATCTCTCTGGTAACAGAGCAGTAATCCAATATGGCCTCTTTCATAATAGAAACTTTGGCAAGACCCAGAGAAATTATTCTGTGTCACATTTAGTGTTTGTGCTTGTGTGATATAAGCTGTAAGAGTAGATATGTGTTGTAATATGTTATTTTTAAAATACAGATTTTTTCTTCAAAAATTATAATCTTGGCAAGTAAATCATTTTTTGCCTTGAAAACAGAATATCAACTTTGAAAGGGAAATGTAGTAATTATAAGGATTTTCATCCATTATAAACCTAGGCTAAGAAAAAATAATTTTTCTTTAAACAAAACTAAATTTATTTCAGTGTACATTTTAAGACTATATTTATCATAAACATTATCATTATTATTTTGTTTTGTTATTTTTTGTCATAGAAGGAGACATTCACGCAATGTAAAATATTTGCAATTTTGAGTTATATTTTAAATTATTGAAAAATAATTATATTTAGTTTTCTTTATGAAGTATTAAAAATCATATCAAAGTTAAGTACATCTCTATCTGTTTCATTTGCCAAATCACTTACTCCACTCATTTAACAAACGGTTATAGAGTGCCCTGTTGGCAGTGTACTTCGGTTTTGTGGATGATGCAAAGTTAGATTTAATGCTGCCCTTGCCTTCAAATAGCTTATGGTCTCATGATGTGACAGATGCATTTATAACTATAATCCTAAGTAGAAAATGAGGAGAAAATTGTTGTTGTTGTTACTATTATTATTTGTAACAAACCACTGCAAAACTCAGTGGCTTAAAACAACAGTTTATTGTTTGTCATGATTTTGTAAGATAGAAAAATGCACAGAATTCACCTTTGTGGTTCTGCTTCATGAAATATTCACTCAGGTCACTCCCTTGGCTGCATTAAGCTGTACATGGGCTGAACTGAAAGGTCCAAGAATATATTCCTGATGATGTCAGCAAGAATGGAAAAATGAGAAGCCCAGAAAAATGTGCCCATCCAAAGAACAATGAGAACACAGGATAAACGGTCAATATCAATATTGCAAAACCCTTGAAATTAACTAGGGGCTTACAACAATTAATGAGTATTTATTCAAGTAAAACATCGACTTTTAGTAAGAATCGCTAGCTTTGTGGCATTTTAAACTTGTCCTGTTCACATCCATCTCTCCCTAATACAGTGGTAGGCTTGCAAATGAACAGCCCATAATCACAAGTGCAGACTAGCAGCCTAGCAGCCATTGAAGGAGATAAAATAGAATAAAATAAAATAAAAGCCCTATTCCCAAAGAATTGTCATTGTTTTACCTGACTGGTAGTTCCTTGGAAACCTGTATTCACAGGCTTATTTTTATTTGATCTGACTCATATCACTCAGTGAAAACAGCCTTTTCCCCTTGGCATTTGTTGAAAATAATCAATAGCAATTGTTTAATGTTGCAGCTGCCTGAGACAGCAATTAATGATTGGGGTAAATGAGAAGATGATCCAAAATTTAAAAGGAAAGCTGGGGAAGGAGATGTCTATAGAAAAGCGTTAGAAAGCTCCAACATATTTGTGGGAATCTAGACACCTATGTGTATGCACAGGGATTTGTGGAAACCCAGGAAACATCCAAAAAAGCCCTAAGCTCTTAGCTCTGGCCAACTTTGAAACTGAGCAAACAGAAAGAGAAAGCTAAGGGGAGTTATAAACTGCCTGTCTGAGCATTGAAGACATCTCCAGCAGGCACACACAGCACCTCAGCAGGAGCTGGGATGATGATAGGTCAAAGGCACTTAACTGTTCAATAATTAGCTGACCACTAAAGCAACTGAGCAGAGCTTCTGGTGGTCACACATGACAAAGAGTGCACACACTCCAGGATCAGTCACATGTCAGGTCATAAAACGAGTCTCAATAACTTTAAAAGGACTGAAACCTTCCTGCTGCTATAGGATTTTAAAAGCAGGCCCATTCTTAATACTAGGTTTTTCCATTGATAATCTGGAATTCTAATTTTGGCCAGGTGCTGTATTTCCCTGCTCTCTTCCAATTTATTTCACTTCCTTTTATTTGCCCTAGATGTTTTTCCTTTCCTAACTGACTTTAAGAAACAATCATGGCAGGAACCTTCCTGTTTCCATCTTTGTAAGCCTCCGTGGGTGTTCAGCAAACATTTGCGTAGCTCCAAGTTTGCCAACTCTCAGTCGCTGCTGTGTTTGGCTTGGCAAAGTGTTGGTCTGGATGGTGTTTATGAAAAGATCTGAATTAGTTCCCCGAATAAAAACTCTAAAGTTTTCAGATAAAAATCTGGGTATTTGGCTTCTCTTGAAAAATGCGATGAGCTGCCAACACTGGACCTGTATTCCCATATGGTAAGAGTTGCCCGGAGCTTATTCACAGCTGCCCCTGTAGATGGACTGGACCCTGCATTTACCCCAGTCTGCATGTTATTCTCTAAATGAGATGAATATCAATGCTGTTCTTAATGCACTTGCTCTACTTTTCCTACAGGATTCTTAAGAGGAAAGTGCAAGGTTTTTATATGTATATTTCTATCCAGGATGGGAAAACCAAAGCTAGACTAAGAGGTGGCTATGTGTTATTTTTCTTCTCTGTTTTTAGATTTTGTCTATCTATTAATTGATCAATTTAATAATATTTATTGAGTACCTATGTTGTTCAGGCACCGTTCTAGATGCTGGTGAACAGGACAGACGAAGAACATCAGGAAGCTTACATTCCAGTTTCTGGGCTGGGCCCTAGGGCCACGTGGCTGTGACTTTTGGTTTATATCAATGAAGAAAGGATGTCTTCAGTGTTAAAACCTTCAAAGGACTGAGAGGAGTGAGGACTGAGATGAGGCCGGTGGAGTGGGTGATTGGGAAAGCTTTTAGAGCGCAGGACGGTTAAGGGCTGAGTGGGGGTGACAATGTTGTCATCCAGAGTACTCATTTAAGAAGCTTCATGGACAGATGGGGTAGGGAGATCATGCTGAGGCAAAGCTGGGGAAGTTTTGTCTGTTTTATAGCAGGGGAGATGGTGAAGATAAGCATATATTTGTAAACCAAGATAAAAAGGGGCACTGGAGAGGGAGAGACTGAAGATTTAAAAGAGTTTTACCTTCTAAAGTGCAGAAATGACTGCAGAATGGGACATGAAGCAACAGAGAAAGAGGTCACAACACATTCTTAGAAGGAAGTAGAGGGATAACTAGCACCAGGGAGGAGGGAGTTAGAACCTGGGAACCACAGGGTGGGTGCTGCCGGAGTCGGGGCTGCTGTACCTCCCTGGGCACCTGAGAGACTCAGCCAGGGACGAAGCACCCTCTGCAGAGGCTGGAGAGGGGTGTGTGTGCACAGGAATGCATGTGTGTGCATGCGTGAATGTGTGTGTATTGTGTGTGGATGTGTGGATGCATGTGTATGGGTGTCTGCATGTGTGTATGTATATGAATGTATGTATGTGTCTGTATATGTGCATGAATGTATGCATTTCTGTATGTTCTGAATGTATGCATTTTACATGTGTTATGTGTGTGCATGTGTATGCATCTGTGTGCATGTGTGTGCCTATGTATGTACATGTGTATGTGTGTATGCATTTGTGGTGTCTACGTGTGTGTGCATGGGTGTATGTGTGTACATGTGTATATGTGTGCATGTGTGTGTGCGTATGATGAAAATGAGGCCCCACAGTAGCTCCTGTTTCCTCATTCAGCCAGACAAGATGTGAGAGCCAGAGAGCCTCCAGACTGAGGGTAAGCAGGATAGTGAAGAAAAAGGTGAAATGAGAGTATGCATAGAACACACACGCGCACACACACGCACAGGCAGACCTCTTTTTATTGTGCTTTACTTTATTGGACTTAAGAGATACTGGGTTTCTTACAAGTTGAGAATTTGTGACAACCTTACACTGTCAGCTTTTTTTAGCAATAAAGTATTTTTTAAATTAAGGTATGTGTGTATATATGTATCTTTTTTAAATATAATACTACCACATACTTAACAGGCTACAGTATAGTGGAAACACGGCTTTTACATACGCTGGGAAACCAAAAAATTCATGTGATTTGCTTTGTCACTATATTGGCTTTATTACAGTGACCTGGAACCAAGCCCGCAGTGCCCTGAGGTCTGCTTGTGGACACATACATACATCGTACGTACACATAAAGACATAAATATGTGCACCTGTGCATGTGTTTAACCAAGTAAGTAAATGAGAACTTCAGGTCAGCCCAGATTTTTCCGATATTTTCTTGATTTCCCTACCACATGTGACTTCGTCTCTAACACAATGTGTAAAACCAAAGTTTTGGAATTCTTCAGAGTTTGGTGGTCAGTTTCAGTAGCCCTTAGTGTGATATTCCCAGTCAGAATTTACCATCTCAGCATATGATGTTTTATTTCTATAAACAACTTCTGGCTGTGTTAGGCTGTAAGAGAATTCTTACCTATGACTTCTCATGATTTTTTAAAAGAAAAGCAAGATTCTCGTCCTGCAGAGTTTTTACATACGGTGCGAATAAATTTAAAAATCAGCTCGGAGGGATGTGTTTCTCCTTCTTTTCCAATGAAGGGCTAAATACGATTTATGTTGATTGTGAATTCTTTTCCTTGAGTTTCTTCATGGATCCAGTGAGACCAGTATTTCAAAACAAGTTTGAGGCAGAAGGATATTTGGCCTGTCTTTTGGCTTCTCTTTGTTACCTAGAAAGAATTTGCTTCTTTTATTTTCTGTAGGAATGAAAAATAAGCTAAAAACCACTTTGTTATAGTTTGTCTTAAACCGATACCTACTAGGAAATCAGAATTAATGACTCGTTTTGTAAGGGTTTGATCTGATAAAACTTCTTTGGAAAATATGCATCTGATTGTTTGCAGTGTTCTCTGAAATGTACTTCACTCTACTGACCAAACCAGGGAGTACCATTTCTTTCCTTTATAAACCTCTACTGTTTGCCAGACTACAGTGAATTCTGAGGTTCTGATGGAACATCCTGTCAGCAAAGGAACGTCACCATGTTGTACTATGGTCTAGTTGCTCACTTTTACACACGTCCAGCTCTAACAACACCTCACCCCAAATTTTTTTCAAAGGGAAAGAACAAGGACGAAAATTCGTCTGGTAACGTAGCTGCGGCTGTCTCCACATACCAATTAGGTGGCTTCCTATAAAAATGCACAATGAATTACAACTTCATTGAGAAAATATTGTTACCAAAGAGTAGGTTCTTCTCTCACATAGGAGAGAGTTCAAGAGAGAGCCATAATAAAGTGAAAGCCGGTTTATTTAGAGAGATACACATTCCATAGTAAAGTGAAAATAGATTTATCCGGGGAGATACACACTCCATAGAGGGCGGGCTGTCTCTGAAGGCAAGAGAGGCGGCCCTAGGGTGAGGGGGTGGTTAGTTTTTAGGGGCTGGGTAATTGCATATGCCAACAAGTGGGAGGATTATTCCAACTGTTTTGGGGAAGGGGTGGGGATATCCAGGAATTGGCCCCACCCACCCACTTTTTGGCCTATCATGGTCAACCTGGGAACTGTCAAGGCACCTGTGGGTGTGTCATTAACATGGTAATATATTACAATGAGCATATAATGAGTCTCAAGGTCTACTGGGAATCAAATCTCCCGCCGTCTTGGGCCTACTTGTTTCTAACCAGTTTACCTCCTATCCTCAAAAGCTGTGTCATTCTTGTAATGGTTTTGCCCTGCCCCCTTCCCTCCTGTCCCATTATGACTGAGACACTGTGCTGCAGAGAACTTCATACCAAGATTTTCTGTCCTTGCCACCTTCAGTTTTCCCACAATAGCTCTTTGTTTTGCTCCCACAGGAAGGTATTTCCCAAAGGTCTTCCTGAGGAGTTTGCCATAGCAGCCACGTTTCGGGTACGAAGAAGCACCAAAAAGGAACGGTGGTTTCTGTGGCAGGTTTTAAACCAGCAGAATGTGCCACAGGTAAGGAACCAGAGAGCTGTGCTGGTTTGTTTTCTCTGGTGTGATGAGGCTGGGTGACTCTTAGAGCTGTTCATAAATTTGGAAGCAGATCTCACAATCTGAAGATTCTGTCTTTTAGAGGAATCATCCACAGGGAAATGCAGAGTATTCTCAGAGTCAGGTGGGTCTTGCTGAGATCCATTCTAGGAGAGCCTGGTGGGTGAGACAAGATTAGTTGTCTTTCTTTTTCTTTTTTGTTTTTTCTATTACTAGATTCCTATTTTTGTCTGAAGACACCTCAAACCACCCTTCCTTTACAACTTCATTGACACTATGTCCACTTCACTAACAACTTTCTCATCACCCATCATTTCTCATGTTATATATTATTTTAAAGCTGTTCATTGTTCCATCTGAAAATCCTTAGGGAATGAAGAGATGCGATGTAAATATTGGTCCCATCCACGAAAAATAATTGAACACACATGCTAGTTGCTAGTTAGTGACAAAGATAAGAGACTGGCAAAGTGTGACTCCTGCTCTTGGGGAGCGTGAGGACTGGGGATGCCTTGTAGGAGAACATCTTTCTGGAGCATAATCACAGGGTGACAAGGGTGGTAGCAGAGGACAGCTCCGAGTTGGATGGGGACTGTGGGAGTAATAGGAAGCACATGTCCCTGAACATGAGGAGAGTGGGAATCTGGGAATACTTATGGAAAAGATGGCATTTGAGCAGAAAGGAGAGGACACAGGTACTCCAGGAAGGGGAGATGAACCTCTAAATTCCTTATAGGCACCATACATTTGTGTTTATTTCTGTACATATCCACTGAAATGTTTTTCATTTTGCTGGTCTTTTAATCTGTCAATGTAGTTCCAATTTTGTGATGGAAATAAGCATTGAACAGAAAGAGTAGATCCTCTATGAAATGCATTTTCTCTGCACCATGCAAATCATCAAAGGTTAAAGAGTCTGATCCTAGTTTCTACGCTAAGAGAACTGATCACTCTTTATCCTTTAAAAATTAGTGACATTTAATTCTTGAATTGCTCATACAGAATCATATATATATATGTAAAAATATGTATAAATACACACACACACCCCAACACACACACACACACACATATACTGTAAGATGTTCTCTCAAGAAAGGAACATATTTCATTCACCAAATATCCCATATTTAAACCCCAAATCCCATTTTTCTTTTTGTAGCTAGCTGTGTGCTAGTCTCTTATGCTAACAAACCTTGCAGACACAGCTGTCATCTAAAACACTTTGCTAAATGCCTCAGTTATACTCACATGCACCTTGAGCTTTTATTTGTGTGCTTTAAACATTTCTGACACTGCTTTTAAAGCATCTGAAGATTATTTGCATTTCTGCAGGTTTCTATAGTCGTGGATGGTGGAAAGAAGGTGATAGAATTTATGTTCCAAGCTACCGAGGGAGACGTGTTGAACTACGTTTTTAAAACTCGAGAACTCCGTCCTTTGTTTGATCGTCAGTGGCATAAACTTGGCATCGGTATACAATCCTGGGGCATTTCCCTCTACGTGGACTGCAACTTAGTTGCCAGCCGGCATACTGACATAAAGGATGCTGTGGACTTTCGTGGAAGGACTGTCATTGTGGCCCGAGCTGCGGATGGCAAACCTGTGGATGTGAGTTATGAGGTTGATTGTGAAAGAGAATTAGTAAAATTTATAAATGAAAAGAAAACACCTTATTGGCGATGGGGTTGTAGCTCAGTGGTAGAGCGTGTGCTTAGCATGTGCGAGGTACCGGGTTCAATCCCCAGTACCTCCATTTAAAAAAATCTTACTAAAACCCTCTTCTTTTAATAACTACGTGATACATTCCCTTCTCAACACTGCTAATTAGTTTGCCATCAGATGTGTAAAGCCTAGCTATGTGTTTCCAACTGTATTTTCTGCCATTTGTCACCCATGTTCTCCAGCCTGTGAATTTAAAAGAAGTAGGTCATGCCTTAAAAAATAAGGCTACTAAAATTAAATTTTAGTAGAAATTGAAACTAGGATACAAAAAGGAAGCTTGGCCTAAGTTCGTGTATTTTGAATAGAAAGGCCTGGAAAAAGATGAACTTTAAATTAAATGGTTCCAGATTATCTGCTGTTTTCATTCAGGAACAATAGGCTGTCTATTTATCCTCAGAATCACAATTGTTTGAATTGCAGGCTATTTTTCATAAGCTTATAATGGGTTTTCAGAGTTCTGTTGGACTGAAACGCAGCCACTAATTGTATCACTAGGTCATTTGGATGAAAACCACAGGCTAGTGAAACCCTTTCAGATGAAAAGTTCCTTTAAAAATTGTATTTGATGCTGCGGGTGATATAGATTTATTATTAAATTTCCCTAGAGAAGAAGGTCTGGCATCTTTAAAAAGTGGGATCTGTCTAAACTTGATGACTTCACACTTTCTTACGGGTAGAGTGACGGGAAAACCCATATAAATAATCTGAATGCAGGGCACCCATGGGCGTTGCCAGTGCTGTTAACACAAAGTTCAGTTTCATTTCAAGAGTACAATTCTGCACAGATACATATTTGGTGGCCAGTATGTTATTTCTAAAGGCCCCTGTGGAAGGCGTCGAAGATACGTGATAGATAGATAGACAGATAGAACGATATGATGTGTATGTGTATATGTAGTCAGTAAAATATTATTTGTAAATTGCCTTCTCTTCGAGACAATGAACAAATCAATGAGAATGTCATAACTAGGGCTCAGTGACGGTCTTCAAAATAGGCCAGAGCAGGAGAAGCCAGTCCGGGAGACAAGAAATCATGGCATCATGGAGACCAGCTTGCTTGGAGATCAGACAGATGTGATTATAAACCCTCTCTCATCTGTGTATGACCTGCTAATTTGTCAGCTATGAATGTGTCTGGGTCTCAGAGCCCTCAGTTGTGAAAGAATGTCGGTAGACTTGCTAGTGATAATTGTCTGGAGCCTGTGCCGTCATGCACAGCAGGGGGTCAGTTCTCTGTATATTCATTTATTTATTTAGGGCCAGGCATGCCATTCAACCCTGGCATAAGAGAGTGGAAAACACCACCACCAACAAAACCCTGCTACGCCTGCCTCTAAGGTCTGAAAGGCTAAGTCTGTGTCCGTAGAGGAGGATTAAGCCCCTGGGGGTAAAAGTGGCTGCCAATTATAATCACAGTGGTAACTGTAATGACAGTGGTCCTAGACACACTCCTCCGAAAGGTCTCTCCAAAGTCAAGGGAGGAGGTGGAGACCAGAAGCTCAGCCTCAGAGACGTGACTTCCAGCAGTGGGTGGAGGGCAGGTAGACAGGGAGTCCACTTAGGGGTGCTAGCAACGTTGAGGGGTGTAGTGGACAACCCTGTGCAAGGACAGGGGTTGGGGGCTGGAGTTGATCTTTTGTAGGACCAGGGAGAGCAAAGTGGGGAGCTGGGAGAACCAAAGAGTGTCAGGGTTAGGATGAGGCTATAAATGCATAACTTTTGGGGAACAGATGGCACTGAGAGAGGAACACGTGATTGCCAGAGCAAGGGCTGGCTCAGAGCTCCGCCTATGAGCGCTGTGAGTTGTGCCCTGTGTCTCATTAACTTCTCACTTGAGGAAACTTCACCTGAGGCTAAAGACTATCAGGTGTGCCCTGATGAAAAGACACAATGTGAAAATTATAGTGTTACCATGGTTTCACAGTTTAATGTGGGATCTTAATTCACTGGAAAATAACATTAAAGCCACATCTCAGTGATGGAGCTTTTAAAGGAGGCAGTCACCATTTAACTTAAACAAACAAATAAAATGTGTATTTTATTTTTCAAAGATTCTTGGTCCTACTAAAACTCGAAGTGAACTAATTTTTTTTATTATCGCCATATAAGCTCTGTGATTTATAAGATCTACTGTAAGGTGAAAATGTTTTATTTATTCACAGTACGACACAGCACATTTATTTATTGATTTGTTATTGATGAAAATTCTAATGACCAGATTTTATTTTACATATACTACCTGTGTGCTTTTGTGACAGAGAAATAAGTGACCAAACTGATAAAATGATTTCTTTTTTTTAACAAGCAAATGCTGTGTGACAGGGGTCAGTGTATTCTTCTAAAGCACTGTGTGACTGATGGATGCTAAAGTAACTAATGAATCAAAAAAAAAAAAAGCATAATGAAACTAGCCTGCTTGTAGTTTCAATGTCATGGGTACTTGATTAGGTTCTAATCCCCCCAAAATTGATCATCTATCTTCAATTAAGGAAAAGAATTCATACAAAGTTCCTAGCAGAGTGGATGATATATAATAGGATTTCAGTGTTTGTTGGCTGTTTAGATAACAGTGATGATGATCAATTAGTTTCAGTTAAGAATATTAATTAATTTGGAGCCTCCTCATTCTTCTTTCTACGTAATGGGTATATTACCACCTGGTGTTTCATTAGACTATGTAAGACAGTGTATTTAAACTTCATAAATAAACGTTCACTTCGATAATCTTGCAAAAAGTTATAGAAAAGAAATCGTTAGGTTTCATTTCATCTCAGAATTTTGCATTGGCTGCAAATCTTACACTGCTCACAAACTGAAAACGTGTCTGGAGTTCTTAACGCTTTTTAGGAGCTGAGCTGATTTGGTTCATCTCAGTGGAGAGAAACAGCAATAGCTGTGTTCCTTGTTTCGTGCTTTATTGGCGTTGGGGTCCAGATTCAGAACTGACTGCAGATATGTGCTTTCTGGTATCGTAGGATTAATTATTGTGTGATTACAGTCGGAGCTTTCTGTAAAAGTACTTGTTGACCTCAAAGTAGTACGTAATCTAGCTCTGTTACATTAGGAGACAGAGACAGAGACAGAGAGAGAGGAGAGAAAGGTGGGCGGAGGAGGGGGAGGGAAAGGGACCCTACATACCTATGTTATACAGCAGGTCATCATTAGATTAATTATGAATTAAACGCTGAAATTCACAACCACAAACTAATTCAAAATGGCCCACTTAGCGCCTCTGTTATATTGAAATTTTGTCAACGGTCTGTACCATTTACTTTCTCTTATGTGGTTGTTTGATCTTGCACTTAGAGGCATGATTGTATTTTCCTTGAATTACTATGAATCTCATGTCCAAATGCCAAAAAGTGTGAATCTGCTGAGCAAATAGAAGAATCAGTTATTTTTGTAAAAAGATCATGAGTCTTGCTCAGGAGTATGCCAACGTGATATAAAATCCATAGGTATTAGGAAGAATCTGTGGAAAATAGATAAAAACTAAATACTTTTTTTTTTCTTCTTGGGAAGTAGGCATCTGCTTCAGGGCCTCTTTACCAGGAGGTCTGGGACTACACGTAAGCCTTTTCCATCATGTGCTCAAACCTTTCATTTTACTTTTTCTGCAGAATTTTTTACTTTGAAACATTGCTCATTTTGTGGGCATACTTTATTGCAGTGCATTCTCTCTCTTTAATGAAATACTTCTTTCCTTAATGTTTGAAACTAGGAGAAAAGAGTTGCAATTGCTTTCGTTACCTGATTTCCTTTATATACAGATCCAGCTCAGTGCCTGCGGTTCTGTTTCTCAAATGGTCCATAAAATCATGAATCCTAAATTAAACAAAAACATTCAAAATACCTGCCAGTAATTTATTTGTCTTAACTTTTTTTTTCCTTTCCAGTTCAATTACTGTGATTCTCAAATGCCTGAATGCAAATTTCAAAAAAAAAACCCAAACTAATGATATGTATCGTTACTCATTTTTTAATAGGTTGAACTTCACCAGCTTAAAATCTACTGTAACTCAGACATCATCGCCCAAGAATCATGTTGCGAGATCTCAGACACTAAGGTGAGTGCCTTTTCTGTTGGCGTGTGAAACCGTAGCTGGCACTTGCCTGGTCTCTGGGGTCCACATGTAGGGCAGCGCTGACTGTCTTCTGTCGAAGCCAGGTGAGCAGTCTGTTCCAAGCAAGAGACCCCCTTGCAGGGCTCTCGCATCATTTCTTGTCACACTTTTACTCCCAGTGTATCATCCTGAAACAGTGCTATGGCCTTACTTTGGACTCAACGTAAGTAAAAGAGAATGTATGTCTTTCTCCCTAAACCGTATTCTGGCTGTAGCATCATCCTTGTCCAGTGGCAGGTTTTATATCAGTGATTGTCCATTACACTCACTCATTTCCCTCTTCTAGCCTCTCACCCATCAGAGACAGGTTTTTCTTTTTTTTTTTTTTTGGTGGGGGTGGGGAAGCCAGGGAGACAATTAGATTAATTTTTATTCATTTATTTAATAGAGGTACCAGGGATGGAACCCAGGACCTCATGCATGCTAAGCACACGCTCTACCACTGAGCGCCACCCTCCCCCCAGGGACAGCTTTCTTTGTGAGAGATTTGTCATCTGCATCTTCTCCTCTCCTTTTACTGCCATGGTCCACCTTGACCTCATGCCTGGATTGTTGCGCTGTCTTGTCATCTGCCTTCCCTGTCTCCAGCATAACCAGAATAAGTGTCTGAATCACTGCTTTGTAGATTCACTTACGCTCTTCCACTAAACATTTTTTATTCAAAAACATTGATCTGCTAGACATTGTGCTAAAGCACGAGGCTAACATGTGATTAAAGGCACATTCTCTGCCCTCTACTTACCTCTCAAAGCCCTTGGTTACTCCCTGTTGATGACAAAATATAGATTCAGTTTCTTAGCCTCTCATTTTTCATATTCTCAGCCCAACCCTACAACAATTACTTTCTTGTACCAATCTTCCATTCAAAAAAAAATACTGTATTCAGTAATTTCCTTTTTTATTTTTTGCTTTCATTTTTATGTATATATATTTTTATTGAATTATAGTCAGTTTACAATGTAGTGTCAATTTCTGGTGTACAGAATAATGCTTCAGTCATACATAAATTCAGTACTTTCTATGTCTCTCATTGCATTGGCGTGTGTGTACCTGTATCATTAGAATTGTATATGTTCTTAATTTATTCAACTACCTTTTAAACTCATTGAGGGGCATTGTACTTTGTACCCTTCTTTTTTATTCCTAGCACTTTGTTGGTAGAGGATAGTCAAAATGTTGTTTCTTGGTTTGTTGACTTAACCAGTCAAGGGCATACATGGGACAGAAAGGTATTTGAAACGAATTAATTCCAGAAAGCCTTACAGAAAGAATGTAGGAAAAAACTAAAAGGTGAAAATGTTATACTTTGTATCTTTGATTTCCCAGAGTTCTACACTTACCATCAAAAATTGTATGAAAATTTTATCAATGGTTGAGTATTTAAAAATATTTTTAACTTTTATCATTCACTTTGGGTAGCAGATTAATAATATGACTGACTCACTCAAAGCATAACTGAGTCTCTCAAAATTATATGTTTTGCTTATATAACTTGGTTTTATAAGGCACATCTCCAACCCAATTTATAGCTCTCATCCCAATGAAAGGCAGCCAGATAACTTTCTATAAATATCTAAAAAGATAATTCAGAGTGCCGGTCTATAGGCGTGAAATACCTACACTTCCTGAAGCCACAAATTTAAATCTTGAAGATGTGAATTCTCCAGAAGTTTTTCTCTGCTTACTATACTTTTTTTTTTTTTGCTGTAAGAGCTTTTAAAAGAATAATTTTCCCTGATTGAAAAGTATCACAATGATGTTTGGATGTATCAAATGTTACATTCTTGACCAATAGTCACTCCTCTGTGTCATCACATAATAGACATTTACAATTTGAATTACGAGAAAATTGTTTAAGAAAGTACAGGTGGTGAATTTGATGGAGGACGTTGCTAATTAAAAGCAGTGACATGGCCTCACACATTGTGGAAAATATTGTAATCATGTTTTTAAGATATTTAGTTTTAAAGAGTAGAAAGTGAGGTGGGAATTCGTCTCCAACTATACAAAAATAACAAACAACTGCCATGTTCCTGCTGATAATTATTTGGGGGAACCTCATTGTTCTGTTAATGGTTAACAGGAAATCGAAACATGCTGCATTTTACAAATGGAAATGCATATTTTAGAATGCAGATTATTATACAGCAGCTACTTGAGTGTATCTGCCATAGTTCTGACAACACTGTATTTTTAAAAAATGTTTGAACTCAGAAAATTTTAATGTACTTGCTTAAAGATCTAATTTCGTCCTGTAATTTCAAATCAGACATGCTTTTTGTTATTAATACTTTATAACGTATTTCAAAAGTAAAATTAATTCAGGATAGTCTATAAATATTCATTAGATTTTCTCTTTCTGAAGCAGTCAAGTTTCATGACTGCAGACAGAGAAAGTGAAGAATAAATATGAAGAGAGGGAGGGAGTCAGCAACATTTGTTGAAAACAAATGAGAAACATGATTGAAATTTTGAGGGCTAATTAACTGAGTATGTGTCAAACCAAAACCAGAGGTTTTATGAGGGGAGAGGGCCTTACTTGGATGTCTTATGTTCCCTTTAGGCACTTTTTTGGAAAGTGTGAGCAGGTTTATAGTGAAGCCTGAGACCTGTTTTCATTTAAAAAAAAATTTAAATTGAAGTATAATTAATTTACACTGTTGTGTCAGTTTCTGGTTGTACAGCATAGTAATTCAGTTATACACATATACATGTATTCTTTTTCATATTCTTTTCTATTTTAGGTTATTACAAGATATTGAATGTAGTTCCCTGTGCTAGACAGTAGGACCTTGTTGTTTATCTATTTTTTATATAGTAGTTTGTATCTGTTAATAGCAAACTCCTAATTTATCCCTTCCCCACCCTTTCCCGTTTGGTAATCATAGTTTGTTTTCTATGTCTGTAGTCTCTTTTTGTTTTGTAAGTTAAGTTCATTTGTATATTTTTAGATTCCATGTATAAGTGATACCGTATGATATTTGCATTTCCCTTTCTGACTTGCCTCTCTTAGTATGATAATCTCTAGGTCCATCCATGTTGCTGAAAATGGCATTGTTTTATTCTTTTTTATGGCTGAGTAGTATTCCATTGTGTGTGTATGTATATATAATGAACACACCACATCTTCTTTTCCTAGTCATCTGTTGATAGACATCTTGGTTGTTTCCATGTCTTGACTTGTAAATAGTGCTTCTATGAACATTGTGGTGCAGGTGTCTTTTTGAATTAGGGTTCCTTCTGGATGTATACCCAGGAGCAGAATTGCTGGATCATAGGGCAAATCCATTTTTAATTTTTAAACGAATCTCCATACTGTCCTCTACAGTGGTTGTACTAAATCACACTCCCACCCATAGTGTAGGAGGATTCCCTTTTCTCCACACCCTCTCTAGCATTTATCATTCGTGGAGTTTTTAGTGATGGCCATTCTAACCAGTGTGAGGTGATACTTCATAGTTTTGATTTGCATTTCTCTGAAAATTAGTGACATCGAGCATCTTTTCATGTCCCTGTTGGCCATCTGAATGTCTCATTAGGGAAATGAGACATGCTTTTTAAGTCATTTAAATCCCCAATCTAAAATAACAAATCAGTTATCCAGAGCAAAATTGTAAGCTGAACTGAATCTTGATTATCTGAGAAACCAGAGAGCAGGAACTGGCTAGAAAATCATATCAAATCATATGAGATACATGGATTGCTTTGGTGATAATCTTGTTTCATTCTAATGTAAATTTTAGACTCGTGGACTTGGAAACTTAAAGATAACTCAATAGCTGATCATTAAATGAGCAGAGAGTCATGTGACAGAACTAGTGATAAAGACAGGAAACTAGTCACAGTATTTCCAGGTGCTATTTTTCTTGCACTTTAGTGTGCTACCCATTTTTCAAAATATGTTTTTGTTTGAAAAGTTGTGTATGTTTACTACACAAAATTTGGAAAATGCGGGTAATTTCAAAGAAGAAAATAATTATCGACCATGATCTCACTACAATAAATGACCACTGAGGATATTTTAATTTTGTATCCTGACCATAATTTTCCCTGCATACAAAGTATGCAAAGTATACAAAGTAATGTGCGAATCCTTCCCCTCAAAGTGCAAATTCAGACAGGAAATTGCAAATACATGAAACTGCAGATTCAGAGTGACAGACCGTAAACGATGTTGAAAGCACAGGATGCATTTATCCTCTTCAGACTCTCTGGATTTACTTTTTTGAACAGAAATAGAGTTCTTTGCTTTGTAACCAAATTTCACCTCATGTGGCCCCACAGGTTCTGAACCCACTGGATAAGTATAAAAATCATCATTGGTCTCTTACAGCGGAGGCTTTTGAATGAATTTAAAGGACAATGGACTGGAATAAAATATACTTTGATTAAATATATACCACTTTAGAGCATAGAAAAGATTTTATTTTCTACTTTTACATCCCTTTACAATCCTCTTGTTAAAGTAAATGATGTTTTATACTCACAGACATAGAGAACAAACTATGGTTACCGGGGGGAGGTGGGTGGGAAAGGATAAATTGGGAGTTCGAGATTTGCAGTTACTAACTACTGTGTATGAAATAGGTTAACAACAAGGTCCTACTGTACAGCACAGGGAACTATATTCAATATGTTGTAATGACCTATAATGAAAAAGAATATGAAGAGGAATATCTGTCTATGTGTGACAGAAGCAGTATGCTGTACACCAGAACCTGACACAGCGTTGTAAACTGACTGGACTTCAATAGAAAAGAATGTAAACTGTCGACTGAAATCAATGCACAACCTAAAAGTTGAGAGCTATGTTTTATTTGGTGGACAAGTCTGAGGACTCAGTCCAGGATGACAGCCTCTCAGATGGCTCCGAGGGACTGCTCCGAAGAGGCAGGGGAGGAGCTAGGATATATAGGCGCTTTACCACAAAGACCAGGTAGTCGGAACATAAAAAGATTACCTGTTAGCTAAAGAAAACCAGACATCACGAGAGTTAAAGAATTTAGTGCTTTTCTCTGTATGGGAGGGAGCAAACATTTGGGCTCACTGAATTCATTCCTTTGACAAGCACCTAGCTATCCAGGGCCAGGATCCTGCCCTTTCTTATTCTGAGCCCCCTCAGGGTGCCCCACTGTGAGTGGCTGCAGGCTTGTCTTCACTGGGGGTTGGCGCAGCCACCGATGACTTGCTGGTTTCAGCATCCTTTGTTTACTGATATGGTTTGCAGTATTTTTTTGTTCACAAAAGTAAATGATGCTTTAAAAGTTTGAATTACACTCTTTTAAATTTGCTCCCCCAATACATATGCTGATGTAATTTGTATAAATTATTTTCTTGGAACAATGCAATGCTTGTAAACGTTTACTGTGACAGTACTTGTCATCAAGTCACCCATCATAGCTTTAGAGTTTCTCACCCAAACCCACATTTAAATGCATTTCTAGTGTGTTGTCAGTGTAAAAAAAATGTAGGGGGCCAGTGAAAGAGCTAAGCCATTATGAACTTTCACGTGCTGGTGTCAGCCTTTAGTTATTAGAAGGCAGTTTTGCAGGGAACCCCAGTCGTGCTGACTTCGGTGGGAGTCAGTGTTGGGAATGCTAGGATGTTAGGGATGGACCCCATTTCCTAAAGCCTCTTTTTGGATTTTAGTGCCCAGAGCAGGATGGCTTTGGACGTCCTGCGTCGTCACCATCAGTGCCCGCTCATGCCGGTAGAATGTCTGCATATCTGCCAGCCAAGCAAGACCTCACAGACCAGTGCCAGTGCATCCCCAGCAAGGTATGCTAGCTTTACCCTGTGCCTGCGGGAAAGCCACTCCACGCCGTGGGCCAGACCTGCGGGTGTGGGCCTGATGCGCAGAACACGGCTGGCCCTTTAGTGCTGGTTGAACTAGGTGCCTGAGCCTCTCAGTTCCTGGGGAGGGGGGGTGGGTAGGTTAAAAAAGGGGGATGAGGAATTCAGCTTTTCTGGATTTCGATCTGGATAGTTCAGAGCCCATCCGTCCTTCTCTCCTGGGTGCGAGGTAGAATGACCAGGGAACACCTGAACAGCAGGCAAGGATCAGGACCTGACACATGCCAGCAAGAGGCTTCAGTCCTGGGAATTCACGGCTGAAGGAAACTCAGTGCCTGGCCTTAAAAGTATGGAGGAGTAGGTCTTTGTTGTGTGGACACTGTACCTGTCCAGTGCCCCAGAAATCCACCCAGCTCTCCTCTCCTCCTCTCCGCTAGACGTCGTATGAGGAACGCAGGGGACTCAGAGAATTTGTGCGGCTTTTATCTTCCTGGTCAGGAAGCCTGGGCCCGTGGACTTACAGGAATGTCTTTTGTGGATGTTTTTTCTCGTTCTTTTTTTTTTCTTTTTACTTATTTATTAATTTGGTGGGGGAAGTAATTAGTTTTTTGTTTATTTTTGATGGAGGTACTGGGGATTGAACCCAGGACCTTGCGCATGCTAGGCACCTGCTCTATTACTGAGCTGTACCCTCCCCTTTTGTCTTTTGTCACTATTAATGGCCCTCAGAGGCCTGTACTAAACGTAGGCTGAGTGATCTCCTGCCGGCTTTCCTCTATGCCCGAACCGGAGGGAGGGAAAACTTGGCCCAGCTCCTAGAGCAGAAGGTCCCCTAGTTCTGTGTCTCCATACGTGCTCTGAGGCTTAATGCATCCTGCGAGCATGCTCCCTCCTGGCTGGAGGAGTGGGAAGGAGGGGCAGTGAAAGTTTAGGGGAAACTTACATTCCCTCCAGCGACCAGTAAGCTCCGTGGGAAAGGCAAGTCCAAGGTGCAGGGGGTGTAGAGCAGAGCACGTGTCCCAGCCCGTGGCAGGTGCCAGGGAGGAGAGGATGCTGAATGGTGATGGGCAGAGGGGGAGAAATGCACCTTATAAGCTGGGGAAGACGGGCCTCCTGGCCGAGGGACCAGCATCGGCTCCCAGGAGAGCAAAGCTTTGTCTTCCTATTGTCCGCTTCTTCTTTATAAGCTATTTGCCTTTAGTTCAAAGGAACAGCATATTTGATAACACAAAATTCATCTCTGCTCAGGGAGAAGCAGGATTACCGGGAGCTCCGGGCTCACCTGGCCAGAAAGGGGACAAAGGAGAACAGGTGAGACTGCCCCCCACCACCCCGACCAGTGCTGCCAGGATGAAAGAGGGTTTGTCCAACAGTGACTTCAAAATCGTGTCCCTCTCGTTTTCCTATGTCCTGCGCCAATGCCCATTTCTGTAGAAGGCAGTCAAGGGCTCCGCGTAAATGCTGATCGCTGAAACGAGGAAAGCCGTGTTATCATTCAGGTCTGCTCATGAGTGAGACTGGCCTAAGATGTGGAGAGATTTGGAAATCTGAATCTTTATACCTGGAAAAATGGGAAGCATGGAAGTTTGTTTTTCAGTCGTGCTCTGGCTTTCTTTGGCAGCATTCTTTTCTTCAAATACTTGACACACTCTTGTTTCTCGTGTCCAGTGAAGATTCTGCCCTAGCCTTTATTCAGACATCTCACCTTTGTTGGACGCCTTCTCTTTGTCAGGCCTGGTGTGAGGAAATTAGAAAGACTAGCGTACATTTCCCCGTTCTCAAGGATTTTGCATCTGGAAGGAGATAGAAGACCTCACAAGGCCACACGTTTTAGGTGCCCTAGGAGAGGTGCAGAGGCCCTGAGGGGACAGTCTGGGGACACTGGGGGCAGTTTCCTGGAGGAGACTGTGAGTGAGCTGGACCCGTAAGGATCTGACACCTAAATATTCGCTTTTTTCTTGTTGTTGTTCATTCATTCATCAACAGCTGTTTATTGAGTTCCCACTATGGTAACACAAAGTGTGCTGCATGCTGGAGCTGCTGCAGTCATGCCAAAGCACAGGGTTTGCTCCCACTCAGTTTATCTAGTGAATATTTGTTCAAGAGCCTTCCCTCCCCCTTTAGGAATGAAGACAAGTAGTGAAGATTTAGGGAAGAACTTGTGAAAATGACAATGATGAGCAAATTGTGTGTGTAAGTTGTGTGAATATTTTTTTAGGACTTCAACTTTATTCCTTGCATTATTTTTTTCCTTTCTTTTTTACCTTTCGACTCATTTCGGCCATTTATCCCATCCTCCGACTCCCACCTCTGGCAACCACCACTGTTTTCTCTGTGGATGAGCTTGATTTGTTTTTTGTTGCTGTTGCTGTGTTTTTGTCTTCTTTTGTTTTTTTTTTTTTCAGATTTCACATAAAAGAGAGATCATATGGTATTTGTCTTTCTCTAAATGACTTATTTCCCTTTAGCACAATGCCCTCAAGGCTCATGCATGTTGTAGCAAATGGCAAGGTTTCATTCTTTTTTATGGCTGAATATTATATATATGTGTATATGTATACACACACACATACACACACATATATATATACAATTTCTTTCTTCGTTCGTCCTTCGATATACATTTAGGTTGCTGTCATATCCTACCTATTGTATATAATGCTGCCATGAACATAGGTGCGTATATCTTTTCAAATTAATGTTTTTGTTTTCTTCAGATAAATACCCAGAAGTGGGATTGTTCTATTTTTAAGTTTTTGAGGAGCCTCCATAGTGGCTGCACTAATTTGCATTCCCACCCACAGTGCCCCAGGGTTCCTTTTTCTCCACATACTCACCAACACTTGTTATTTGTTGTCTATTTTGATAATTGAATTCTAACAGGTGTGAGGCGATGTCTCACTATGGTTTTGATTTGCATTTCCCTGATGATTAGTGATGTATCTTTTCATGCATCTGTTGGCCATCTGTATGTCTCCTTTGGAAAAATGTCTAGTCAGGTCTTCTGTCCATTTAAAAATAGGATTGTGTGGGATTTTTTGCTGTTGAGTTGTATAAATTCTTTATATATTTTGGATTTTAGTCCCTTATCAGATATCTGATTTGCAAATATTTTCTTTCATTCAGTAAGTTGCTTTTCATTTTATTTATGGTTTACCTGGCCATGCAGAAGCTTTTTAGTTTGATGTAGTCCCACTTGTATATTTTCGCTTTTGTTACTTTTGCTTTTGTAGCTGTACTTACATCTGACAAAATAGGTTTTAAAACAAAGGACGTAATAAGAAACAAAGATGGATTTTACGTAATGATAAAGGGGTCAATCCAAAAAGAGAATGTAACATTTATAAATATTTATGAGGCTAACATCCCCTAGTGCCTAAATATAGAAAGCAAATATTAACACACCTAAAGGGAGAAGTAGTCAGTAATTCAATAGTAGCAGGGAACTTTAATATCCCACTCCATCAATGGAAAAATCATCCAGACAGAAAATCAGTAAGGAAACATTGGCCTTACACAGCATGTTGGACCAGAAGATCTTAAAAGACAAATACAGAACATCCCCTCCAAAGCAATCAAATATATTATAATAGGTACTCAGCCAGTGTGTGTTTCCTCTGCTTTCCTATCCACGTGTAATTGTTCCTGTGTTGAAAGGGAGGTGGAGATTATCGTTTTAGGCTGAGTTCAGTTTCATATGTGGCTTTAACAAAAACAAGCAAATCTTCACTTTGTGAAATAATCCCTTAGAATTTTTAATGAGTTAAATGTTTTAGTATATACAAATCTTGAGTTGTTATTATATGCTACTTGTAGTAAATAGTAACAATTTATTGATTGTTAACTTATTCAAAAGATCACTCAGTGATTTAAATATTTCATCCAAATCTGTGTCTTTTGTTCCCAATGTTATTTGACAAGATTTTCCTTAGATCTAGTGTGCTAATTTTTGAAGAGTTTCCTTAACATTGTTAAGCTTAGATTAGGGACTATCCGGAGACAAGTATATATTTACTTTTCTCATTAACTATAAGATACATATTACTAATCTTTTAGTGCATTTTACTTTTGGCCCAATGAGGTAAGATGAGAAAAGCACTGAGAATGCAATCCCCCCAAATCTCTTTCCAAATTATGTGTTACTCATCACAATATTTCTAAAGGTGTTAAGTTCTGAGAATCCTTACTGTAATCTGTGGCATCTTGATGAAGAGCAAATTTTACTTTTATTTATGCCCATACACTCATTGTGAGTTAGACAACAATTCTGAGTACTCATATGAGTAAATCCTGTCCCACGTGGATCAAAACCCACCAATGGCTTCCCGTTCCCCTCAAAATAACACTGAAGCTCTAACCACGGGCTACAAGGTTTCCCATGATGCGTAGGGCTCTCCCCACCCCACTCCTCACTCCCTTTATCGTCTCCCCCACTCTCCCCTGGTTCAGGTCTGTCCTAAGGTCTTGGCACCAGGTTATATACACGTGGAATGCTTCTCTAGACAGTCACTTGCCTCTTTCCTTCACATCATGTAGGCTCTTTCTCAGAAATCACTTTAAAATAGACAGGCCTAATTCTGATATCTCTTTGTAGAAAGCATCCTACACTCCACCTCTGTCTCCTTTCTTAGCACTTTGATTGTCCCCTGACATGTTATAATTATGCTTCTATTTACTTCCCCAACTAGAATGTGAGTTCTGTGAGCACCAGACAGAGAACAGCGCATAATAGGAGCTAAAAATATATTGAATGAATGAATGAACATTGTACCTCAAGGAGAGTCTAAGTCATCAACTCAGCTGTTTCTAAAACCTTTCAATTCTGTGCCCCAGTTTCCCAAGGGGACCTGACCAAGCAGGGTGAAGGGTCAGTTTGCAGACAAAGAGCTGGACAAGCTAAATCGTAAGGACCTATTATATTACTCACTTCAGTTCTACACTTTTTCTTTTAAAAACCAAACGTTTTTGTTGCTGTTGTTGCTGTTTTCATTTTTTTTTAACATAGTGATCTGATTAGTTTTAGCTTGTTATTGCCAATTAGTTAATGAAGAGTCAGGGGTATTTGGAAGAAAGCCACAAGTTGTGGCATGACTTACTGCTTACCTGTATTTGCCTGTTTTCTCGTCCATCCTGTGATGCTTCATTAATCGGATTCACTGCTTTTCTTTTTCCTTCTAAATACGGTGATTCCCCTCTCATGGAGAGAGATGGTTTGCAATTCAATCACTGCTGATTAATATGTAGCCATGATAAGTATTCTATATCAGGACACCTGATCAAACTCTCCTAACCACCCCTCTGCCCAAGACTAAACTCTGGATGACATTTTTTTGAAATAATAATGAAGACTTTTCTTTGATTTAGACTCAATTATTGTAATTTTCTGAACCTTTTAATTCCCTTTTCTTACTTAGTGTGGTTAGCAACCTAATTACTTAGCAACCGCGTTACTCCCTCGGTGCTTTAAGACCTTTGCTGATACCTTCACCCCCTCACAAGTGAAATGCCCTGAGTTTTGTAAAATAGCTGCTCAATTTCAATGTTCCTGAACCTAAGAGGGAGTGTGATCTGTGGTCTCTTTGGGAAAAAAATCTTTCAGTTTATTTTTGGATTATTATCTTCCATATAAGTTAACTTCCCCCAAAGTGTAGGCTTTATGACATGGTTGCTTTGCTAATAGACTTTCAGAGAAAATCAAAACAATTTAAAAAGAAAGCTTAACTTACTTGACTCTATAGTCAAAAACTTTGGTATTGATTTTTTTCTCCTACCTCCGCCCTCTAATCTCACTATGTGGAAGTTTCCATTTTGAGTGTTCTAGTGTGTTAGCCCAGAGATTATAGTGAATTTCCCTTTATTTCCTTTCCAATCTGATGTTACCCAGATGTCTATTCTGTAGACACATTACAGCAATAAAAATAATTGAATCAAAATACACTCATAGTTTTTAAAAGAAAGAATATTTTCCCCTAGTAATACCTTCAAAGAAGTAGGATTTAATATTATGCTTTTGACTTTTTGTCTATGTCAATATGAGAAATAAAGAATATTTCTTCATCCTTTCTAATCCAGTGTTGAATATATTGGATTAACTGACAGGTTCTTTTTGTTTGTGTATCACTTTTACTCCATCTGATATAATCTCATCCAGTCTGTAGAAATTTGAAGTTGAGATTTACTTAAATCTAAAATCAACATATAATATTGGTATAATAATGGTATTATATACTCATACAATTCTAGTGCAATTTCTTTTTCTTTTTCTTTTTTTTTTTTTTTTGGCCTTTTTTTGCCATTTGCTTTTTTTTTTAGTTGAAGTTCAGTCAGTTTACAATGTTGTGTCCATTTCTAGTGTCTCTAATGCATTTCTTAATCTCTACCAAGCATTAGTGATTGTAGAGAAACTCATTCTAAAAGTTTGTATTATTTTCCGCTGCCTCAAGGATAAATTTATCAGACTGAGTTGTGAAAGAGCCATTATGGTGGACAAACCCATCAGCTTCGTTGAGCAGATTTTCCCAGTTATGGGGAAGAGCAGGGAAACAGACAGATGGACTGACCCGGCTGCGGGGCTTTTCCTGGGGGATGTAATGGAAGGTCAGACACACTACATATAAAAATATGAGTACCGGGGAGTCTGAAATTTCATGATTTGTTGGAACTGAAAGCATCAGGTGTTAGTTGAAGGAACAGCAAAAGAATCATTCCTTACCTGTGGTAAATATGGAAGAAATGACAAAGCTGAATTGCATATGTCTGCGTGAAAAATGTCTAGTTTGCATCCTAGTTGTTGGATATTTATGATTCACTTTTTAATAATTTATTAGTTGTAAAAAGAATAACTTAATGACTTGTGAATATTATGAAGAGCTTAAGGCACACATTTGGGTGCAAGCAAAACCAGCTAGTCTGTGTTGACAACACTGAAAATGAATATACCGTTGAAAAACTCCTAATGAGTGTTTCTGTATTTTAGGGTGCAGTTGGTCTGAAAGGTGAATTGGGTGCTCCTGGAATTCCTGGGGAAAAGATATGTTGGTTTGCTGTTTGATTAAACTTTGGGGCTGTTTTACCAGGTTGTGTCAGGTGGGAAGGGATAATATATAGAACAAATCTGGTATTTTGGGGGTTCAGCAAATTGTGGCCCCACAGCTGGCCTGCCAAAAACCTCCCACTGTGTAATTTGGTAAATCAGGTTTTACAGGGACACAACCACGCTGGTGTGTTTCATGCTGGATAAGGCTGTTTTTGTGCTGCACCACAGTATTTGGTAATTGTGGCAGAGATTCAAAAATGTGTACTGTCTGGTCCTTTGCAGAAAACACTTCCTCCAGAACACTGGCCGTTATTCTAAGAGACCCAAGTCTTCTTCATTTCACTATTTTATGTATGGTGTAGTATCTTTTAATATGTACCTCACTGTAGACATAAGTAAATGCTTAAATATATAGTACCACATGAAATACGATAAAGAAAAATACAAGAAATACACCTCAATCCATCAACAAAATGCCATAGAGGTAGTACTTATTTCATAGGATGGTTGATTTCCACATTGTCTTCTCTAATGTTGTAAAGATGATTCTAAATAATGAAGTTACTCCCAAGAGGTTTGTGTCGCAGTTTAGCATACTTATTCAGGAGACTTAAGCAAAACCGTTATATTTGTAAATTCAACTGCAATTATCTTGTCTTGTTTTTCACTTAGACTGCTGAATTATTAAAGCTGCACATGTTGATGCTAAGAAAATTCTCTTCTTCACTAAAATAAGTTTAACATAAGTTTCTGTAGCTATTCTTGCTGTGCTAATTATCCAGTCCCTTGTGCCTCGTAATCTACAAGGTCATGATCCTTGTGGTTATTAACCTAAAGCTGTCACAAGACAACTGAGGCTGAAGTGGTAGGAGGTCCAGAACTTATCAGACAGATATTTCCGTGTCTCTGATATCTGACTGCTTCCTTGATGCTGCTTTTTTTTCCTTTAAAAATGATTCAGCCTGATATGCAAATGCTTTACTCCTGTAAATGTTAACTCAGTGAAACCCAACAAACTTTGCTGGACAGTGATACCTTGCTGCAAGCTAATGCTTATTTGGAACGCTGTCCTCTTGCTTCATCTTTCTGATGACTTTAACTGAAGACTCTTCATCACTGGTTAAAATTCCATGAAACACTTGTTTAAAGCTAATTCCTTCCAAAGCCTTCCCCCTAGAGACGACTCCTCCATCACCCACCTCCTAAAGAGAATTTATGCACTTAATTCACCGATCTCTTCCTAAAATATATGGTAACAATCTGATGGTTTAGATTTAGGATCGTTGGGATGTTTCAAATTACTTTGAATATGGAAACTTTTTTTTTTTTTTTACGAAGCTAAGTACAGAATCACGGGAGGACTTGGACTATAAAATAAATTATTGAGCTTCTTTCCTGTGGGATGTAAAGTAAAATTTGTATGAGTTTATGCAATTAATTATGGGAAAGCAGGATAAAATTCCCCTGGTAGACTTTAAATCAGAACTGACTAAGATTATTATAAAATACTGTTAATTTCATTGTACCAAAGGGCCGTCTCATGGATCCCGTTTGTGAAAACCAGGTATGAGCTGCTGCTGACTGGCTGTGGAGGAGGCTCTCAATTCCCAAAAAGAAGTTGAAATTGTTGGGACTCAGTACAAGAACTAGACCAAGTAATCAACAGGCTCAACCCAGTCAGAAGTTGATTGGATCCATCTTAAAGGGTCATGAGAATAAAAAGGCAATAGGCTAGATAGTTAATTATGAAAACCAAGGAATTCTCCAGAAAAAAATAGTTTCTTTGAAAAGAGGGGACATTTTGAGCAGATGGAAGGAGCTAGATCAAGACATGGTGTTGCAGAGACAAACACGACTCTGCATTAAAGGCGTTGTTGCTGTTCCTAGAAGCCCACATTCGTAGAAAGAACTTCGTGTGATGATTCATCCCACACTCCACTTAAAGTGAAACTTGAACACATATAAGGGGATATACCAGCTATTAATGAATCGTTTGGACCTAGTAATTCTGGGGACAGGAAGCCTCATCACTTGGGGCCCATTTGGCAAAAATGATGACAGAGTGAGTTCCACAGAATCTGTGTGAAAACATTGTCTTCAGGGAACTTCAAAGCTAACTTGGTAAAGGAGAAGCCATATCTACAGTGTTCTAAAACCAATGCAAACTGTCCTGGCAAACTTTCTCTCATGTTTCCCCAAGCAGTTTCTTTGGGTCTAATTTACTTGGATTGCTCTTAAAGAGCCTTGCAGACAGTTAGAGAATCCATGCAGCTCCCAGTAGAGCTAAACATGGTGTCAGGCAACATTTAGCTCTTGGGTCCTGGTTTCAGGCATCCTCAGAGATCCTTACAGTATCTGTAGAATCACCAAATCTTGGACCATATCCTCCCTTCAAGGTCACGGTCACTGGTGGTGCCGTCCGCTTCTAAGCTGTCACTTCATTTAGCTGCTAAAGGGGTACAACCCTCCTCACTGAAGAAATGTCTCCTCGAGTGGGTTTTTCTCACTGCTGTAATCCATAGGTCACCATTCATTTAAAATAACTCTAATGAATACACATTAAATGGAATAACAACATAGCTCCTATGTTATCTAATGGCATGGTTAATAATTTTAAATATCTGACTCCAATGAAAATATATCTATTTATTTGTTTACTATTGAAGTCTAATCAGTTTATAGTGTCATGTCAATTTCTGGTGCACAGCATCATGTTTCAGTCGTATAGATAAATAAATATACTCTTTCATATTCTATCCATTTTTTAAATTTTTTAAATTTCAAAAATTGTAAATCATAGTTGTTAAAGATGAATGCTAACGTTTGCCATAAAATATTTCCATTGTTTTATGATGAAAATAACTTGATCGGTTGTTTTTTTTTAAGTTTCCAAAGAAAAAGTGTTCTTCGAGTGTTATGTGTCCTCAGAGCTGTGTCTCCTACGGCTGGCTGTATGCATCTCCCAGAGTATTCATACCACATCACCAAGCTTCACTTTGATTCTGCTTCTCAGCATTTGTGATTCTTTGGGCTCTTTCCTTAGAATTACAAGTGCTTAAGAGTGCTGTTTAAAGATTTTTTAAAAAGATGAATTGTAGGGGAGGGTATAGCTCAGTGGTATATCATGTGCTTAGTATGCACAAGATCCTGGGTTCAACCCCTAGTACTTCCATTAAATAAATTAATAAACAAACAAACAAACAAACAAACAAATAAATAAACCTAATGACCTCCCCCCAAAAAAAATCTAAAAAAAAAAAATGAATTGTGTCACTTGGAGCAAGGACATGTGCAAAATGCCAGAGAATATATATCTCAGGTATAATGTTCTCAAAGTGAAGAACTTTTTTTCATTTTTTTAAGGTGGAATATTTAAACTAGAAAACTGATTTATGTTAAATGGAGCAAAGCAAATTCTGAGCAGTGTAGAGTAGAATTTGTATATTAACTGCCCTCTACACTTACATTCAATGTGATACGGCAATAAATTAAGTGATTTGCATATAGATCCCATTACTCAAGAATAAACCTATACTTTGCAATTTGGTTACAGGATGGCGGTAAATTTCCCTAAGTCAAGGCCCTGAAAAAAGTGTAGTTTCCTGAGGTGGTGTTTTCCTTCTGAGGCCCAGGAGAAAAATAGGACGCTGAACAGCACTATATAATGAAATCAGTTCATGGAATATGGCGTCATGGCGACTCTGAGCATGAAGATCTACAGCATTTAATTATGCCCTTTTGTAATTATAATACTCATCACCTTGTACAGACTCGCATAGGCATTCCAGGGTGAGACAGATGGCCTTACTCCAACACACTGCAGAAAAATAACTGTCCCCTCTGCGTTTATTCAGCATAGATAGGATTTTGCCTAAGAGATTTGGTAAATTGTCTGTTCTGGGTTCTTATAAGAAAATCTACTCTCTATAGCAAGTGTCTTACCTATTAGTCACTGGTGATTTCTGGTAAGCTTGGTTAGACAGAAGCCACTGTCAGTCAAGACAAGGAAATTGGATGGTCCCATTTCCAAGAGAAGTGAGTGGCTTAATGCAGAAGATCACACAAGTGCATGCATGCAGACATCACACAGATGCACACACACAGCACACACATGCTCACAACTCACATCCTCGTGATATGCAGTGGGGAAATGAGATGAGGAGTTGGACCCTGGGAGCAAATTCTGCCCACTGTGCAACCTCCAAACATCACACTCCAAGCATGCTTATGTTTATTACCTGACTATTTCAAATAAAAAATTGCCTCACTCTCGATTTCATTTAGAGAGGTCATGTATCAGACATGTTTTTGGAGAAGTGAGGGTAGTTTTTAAAAACAGGAAGCATTATCGCCCAATAATCTTAATCTTAACAATGTGATAGTAAAAATTGAATATAGAGCCTAATTTATGTTAAAACCTGTTTCGTATCAGCTGAATTACCTAGAATTTGTCCTAAAATGTTTATTTTAGTGGGAAAACATTTGCAAAACTAATTTCACTTTTCGTGGGGTAAGAATGCAGTAAGTGATAGCCGTCACTGTTGTGTCATCCAAATGCTAAATGCCCAGAGTTAGACTTCCTGGGTCTGAATCCCAGGTCCAAACTGTGCTGTGTGTAATTTAAGGCTTGTCTCTTAGTGTTTCTAAGTTTTCTTTTTTATAAAATAGGAATTATATTGTACCTACTTTGAGTTTTGTCTTAAAGATTAGACAAAATTATTCTTGAAAGCATCAGCTCAGTGCCTGATATATAAATATTTGGTAAATTATAGATACAATTATAAAAGAAAACAGTTTGATAATTCTAGTATTCTAAACTCTGGCTTACTGTAAGACCAAATTAGAACTCATTTGAGGGAATGTATATTATTTATATTATGTATTCAAAATATGTTGAGTGGAAAAGTTAAAATAAAAGTCACGTATCTTGACTTCTGAAAACAAACTGGGCATTAGGAATCTAATGAATTTTCAACCTAATGGAAAAGTATGTGATTGTAAACGTTCACAATAATGATAATGGCAGCCATTTATTTAATAATTGTTTTGTGCTATATACTATCAGGAGACTTCTTTATTTTATTTTATTTTATTCATTCCCCACAATTTCTCTGTGAGGTACAATTTATCATCAGTGTTTCACAGATGAAGAAACTAAGATCTGGAGAGAATAAAAACTTCCCCAAGATAAACAACAAGGTCTTACTGTAGAGCACATAGAACTATATTCAATACCTTGTAATGGCCTATAATGAAAAAGAATATGAAAAGGAATATATATATGTATATAATTGAATCATCCTGCTGTACACCAGAAATTAACACATCATAAACTGAATATACTTTAATAAGAAAAAAATAAAATCTCCCCAGAATTTCATTGCTAACAAAGAGTGGAGTCAGAAACTGAATCTCTACCCACCTGAATGGCTCTTGTAGCTTTACCGTATTACCTCATCCAGGTCACCCTGAAATGCTCACATTTCCTTTGCCATTCAGTTATACATGAACATATATATATATTCATTGTCACATTGAAAAATGATTATAACTCAATAAAAAATGTTAAAAAATAAAAATAAATTTAAAAAATTATTTAAAAATAAAATAAAATAAAAATGGAACCACCATGAAAAAAAAAAAAAGTCATTTGCTTGCAGCCTAGAGAGGGAACTGCCCAGACGGCTTCTCTCCTTCCCGCTCCAGGAAGGGCTGTGTCCCTTGTCTTGAAATCTAAGGACCCCTTTTAAAGTCTACGTAACCTTGGAGATTCTTTCCCACCCTCAGAAATGTGTGTCCAACTCTTAAAAATCATAATCAGACTTTTTTTTACCGAATGAAAGGATTTTGTCTAATTTTACCTTCTGAAATAAATATTATGATAACAATACAGTTTGATTTAGTTTGGTTTCCTAATTCAAAATTAACCTTGAAATATGCTTTCAGATTTCCCACACCTGACTCTCTGGAGATCCTATCTGCTCTGCATGCCCACCTCCAGGCAGGCCAATCGTGGCCACACTCTTCAGATTAACCTCACCTCAGCATCGAACCTAGACAATTCTCTATGCTCTCCATCAAATATGCTTTCAGTATATATGTGTAAATTTTATATTTGATCAGATACATCTATAAATTGTACATTCATTTGGTTAAAAATAAGTGTTTAATTTAGGCCCATGACTTTATTTAAAAAAAAATCAAACTTGTAGAAGTTCAAAAGCCATATACATGAAGGTGCTTAAGAAGTGTGTCTGATAACGTAGTGAGTGATTTGCTGAGTTGCACGTCTTAAAAATAGTTGGGCTAACTGTCCTCACTACGAGGTGCTTTGTGTGACGGGTCTTTCCACCATAAACTCTTGAAGTCCCCACCCCACAATGTCTTTGCAGTGGGATGAGACTCAACTGGGCGGATTCATTGTTTCCTGTCTTTGTATTTCTTTTCTGTTGAAAAGTGAAATGACTGTGTGATCTTTGCATCTTGATTTTCCCTTAAAAAGACATCCTATGAGAAGACTGCAGCTTCAGGAAATAAAGACAGATGCTGTTACAGTTTATGAAGACGCAGACAAGGCTGGTAGCTGTTGTGAATTACAATGAACTCTCCCACAGCCTTGGTAGCATCAATGCCTCAGAGACTCTGAAACTTATAGGCATTTACTGAGAAAGCCAGAGGATTTTTGTTGTCATCTGGCTTTCTCTATGTATTAGCTAGTTTCACCTAGTTTTTCCAGTGAAATTCAGAATTAAGCATAATTTCAGTCTTTCCCAAGTTAAAAAAGTTAAAATATCCATTTGTATGTGACAATTTATTGTAGGAAGCAAAAGACTCAATGAGCTGGAGGAGAAAAAAGGATGATGAAGCTTTCATCTAGAAAATGGGCTATTTCCTTTCTGTGCAGTTTGTCAAGGTTTAGAAAACACACATGAGCTCTATGTTAGAGAAAATACCTCTTAAACAGAGAATCACATGTGTATTCCTGTATTTCACAAAATTCTGCAGTGAAATGAAGGTATAGTCAAATCTGGATGTAGAAGTGAAACTTTTATCATAACCAATTTCAATTCGTGAAAAAGATGACCACCAGGAAAGCAGTTTTGGCAGCCTGCTTTGCTGGCTTCACTTACTATAGTTACCAGAATGATGTTTGAATTATGAGTGGAAAAACGACCTGGAGTAATTCTCATTTAGGTGTTTTATCTGTAGGCAGTATATTGATACAGTATAGCAGTAAAATAAGCGGACACATGAGAAGGGTATAGGTAATTGGACAAGAAAAAGAAAAGGAAACTTGCTCGCTCTGCCAGTTGATTTTATTTCTCAGTTGTTTCTTATTCCCTCCAAATACCTTCCACTCGCACCCCAAGTGGAGTAGTTGGCAGAGAACATGACAGACGGATGACATTTGACATCTAGATCCCAGGCATTTGACTGTTATTTGCTAAACAGCCAGATTTTAAGAACCTAGTCTGCTAAGGTTCCCATCTGGTTGAGTGCCCTGTGAGAATCTAGCACACAAATATTACAGTGTTGCCACACAAGAGATCACACGGTCTCTGTTTCTCTGCACACTTTAGTGGCCACGTATTTTATTCTTGGTGTAGATTGCTGAGATAGTACTCAATAGCAAATCTAGCAAGGTACTTGATATTCTACAAAGACGCCTACAATTTCAGATATTATAATTTTAGTTTTTGGTTGGGGGGAGGTAATTAGATTTTTAGTTATTTTTTTTTATAATGGGGGTACTGGAGATTGAACCCAGGACCTCATGCATGCTGAGCATGCGCTCTACCACTGAGCTACACCCCGTGCCCCCTCAGATATTAGAATTTTCTTACCATGGCTCTGTCTAAAGGAGCTTTTAGCAGCCCAGTCAGGGACAGTCATAGCCAGTAGAAGGTACTGCATGAACCTAGGTGTCATGAGTTGAGTAAGAGTAGAAGATTCCAGAAGATGATCGCAGACAATCGGTATCTTTCTTCCCTCCCACCGTTGCTGCCTTTTCACCGATTACTCAATTCAAAGCTCAAAAAAAATTGCACCTTTCTCATGAAGTCTCTTTGGCCCCCGGGGCAGGATCAGCAGCCCAGCACTCTGCTCATGCCGCACTTTATTTCCGTTACCAACACGGTCTGTGTCTTGGTCCCCATTGTGAGCTCCTGGGGGACAAGGACTAGGTGTCTTTCTCACGCCTGCCACCCCAGCGTGTGGCACTCGACTGGTTCTGGATAAATGTGTGCTCAGAAGTCAAGAGGACTTAGCCACAGGCCAACAGAGAAGAGACACAGAGGACGATTGTTAGAAAATCACATGAAGGATGGGAATAGTCCCCAGAGACCTTCTGAACTTCGGGGAATAGGAGGGCAGAGGACTCTCCCAGATACCTGGTGAAGCCGACAGGTGTGCCTCTGGGAATGAAACAGAATAGCCCCAGGAGACTGGCTTCCCACGTCCCTTGGAGAAACTGTGCTGTCTCTGCTCTCTTGAGCGTAAATCTCCAGGTGACCTTGCTGCCTTTTCCTCCCTACTCGGTTTGGAAATTACCCTTCTTACAACATTGCTAAGGCGTGTTCTTTCTCCCTATCTTCCCAGCTATTCACCGTGAGGCTGAAGTTAAGTAACCAGTGACTTCAGTGCGTTTCGGTTCCAGTGGAAGTAACTGACACGCGGTAGAACAGTGAAGCGCCAGCACGAGGGCGATTGGACAGGAAGTAGTTTGCCATTACTGGTGTCTCCTTGCCCCAATTAGGAGCTTACTGATGACACTAGCCTTCTCTTTATATCTTCAAGTATCTCTCACGTGTTCAAATCCTTGACCCAGATGTCACTTAACTATACTCCAAATATTTCAGTAGATGAGTTACATTAAATGTCTGCTATTTCCCTCGTACTTTTTGTGAACCTTCAAGTTTACTTCAAGACTCCCTTCCAGCTAGTCTCACAATTAAGTGAAAAGCCCACCTACTTGTTCTTAACAGGATCCGCTTTAAGAAAATCATAGTAATGACATAGGAGCCCAGATTTTGTAATGAGGTCTATGACGTGGGTCAAGAATTAATTCCCGAACTTTGTTCTATCTGGAAAGAAATGTTTACCTTCCCAAAGCATCTCCAAATTATTTGTTTTTTCGTTTGAATAACTCAGGATAATTTGCACTCAAGTAATTTGAAACAGGGTTGTAAAATATATCCTCTCGGAAAGGAAAACTTGATGGTTTTAGTTGACTGCAAGCTGAATGTATGCATGAGCAATTTAGCTTTAGAAAAGCAAGTTGTATCCATAGAAGTATTGCATGATATCCAGACTGAAGTGTGTGTGTGTGTGTGTATGTGTGAATGAATGACAGTCCTGCTCTCTATTCTGGTGGGTGAGACCATTTCTAGAGTGATGTGCTGAATTCTCGGTGCCGTATTTTGAGAGGCATATTGTCTGGTCAGTGTGTGCCCAGGGAACAGTGTCTATACTACTAAGGGACTCCAAACTCTCATATAAAAAATGGTTGGTTTACTGAATAGGCTTGATGGTGACACAGGGTTGTCCTGGATAAGACCCACACACTATCTGTCCTGTGTGAAAGGACCAACGGGCGGAAATTTAGGGAAGGCTGATTTGGATTCAGAAAGCATTGTTTCAGGATCCGCACATCCAGATGTTTTGTTTTGCTCTCCGCGCTGCACATTAAACAGCAAATGTGCCTGATTTTAAGAAGCTTTCAGTAGAGTCAGCACTTTAACAGATTCTTTGGTGGAGGTGGTGAATTCAAAGTGTATAGGTTTACACCCACCCTGTATTTAAGGGTACCCGCCTGCTTGTTTACTGCGCATGCGCCCCTGCATATACGTCTATGCACACACGCACACATCTCCACTCACGAGCATCACTTCTGAGATGTAGATGTTGGGTGCGGCTGCTGCTGACTCCCCACATTTATATTTCTGTGATTAACACGTGTGTGGACCATGTAGTTAGTACCTTTGGTGGGCTTGTTTCCCCTTCTTTGAAATGACCCATATGAATAAATAATAATTGGGTCTCATTCATTTTTGGTGAAGAATCTTTTAAATTTGCCTTAATCTGCGCATTCATGCAATAATATATTCCCATGTGTTAACTGCATTCAGGCTCCAACAAATACAAAGAATTCAATAAGTCTGAGGTTTTAAACCTTATGCAGCATATATGTTGTTTAACTGAATAATTTACTTCTTGGAATAAAGTCCTAGAAAATACAAGGAATAAATACTCCTCCCTGAAATCAAAGGACTGTGATTGGATGAGATATCTGGAAAAAAAAATAGGTGATATATGTTTTATTTCCCAAAATGTTTAGTTGAGTGGCAACAATGTAAGAACCATATAAAAATCCAATTTCGAAAGATAATGTGGCCTGCATACAGCAGCAGTGCAGTCAGAAATGTGGAAGTCACATTTAGTGATACGCAGAATCAAAATTAGATTTCCTTTTGGCTGCCTCCTTTATTGGTTTTCATACTAGGATTCTGGCATTCCACTTCAGATGTTTGTTCCAGCTATTTCACTCAGCACTCGAAGTGAATTTTCTCTTAATGAATATGAGTTAATTAGTGGGAAACTCTTGATATATTTCCAAGTGTACACTAAACTCCAGCAGATTAGGTTTCCTGGAAAACTTGCAATAAGTGAAATGATAGATCAAATTACATTTTAAAATATGGAAACAGTGTTATAATAGGATCGCAGACTTTTAAATCAAAGGCTGAATGCCTAATTTAAAAAAAAATTTATCACAACGTAGCTGGTAACTTTTTATTTTCTGGGCTGAGGTCTAGTTATTAGGATTTTTTAAATTTTAAACCTGCTTACTCTACCTTTTTTTAAAATGAAGTCTAGTCAGTTTACAATGTTGTGTCAATTTCTGGTGTATAGCACAATGCTTCAGTCATACATGAACATACATGTATTCATTTTCATATTCTTCTTCACCATAAGTGACTATAAGATATCGAATATAGTTCCCTGTGCTAT
This sequence comes from Vicugna pacos, assembly GCF_048564905.1. NCBI lineage: Eukaryota > Metazoa > Chordata > Mammalia > Artiodactyla > Camelidae > Vicugna > Vicugna pacos. The sequence goes on along the minus strand of NC_132994.1, from coordinate 3,562,829 downwards.
ACAGTATAAACTTGTTTATCTATTTTATATATACCAGTCAGTATCTTCTATCCTTCTTGGTCTCATGGGCATTAGATTTGCAAACGACAGCTCTGGGGTGTGTATTTCTTCTTATTAAGTAGCTCTCAGACAACATATATGTCCTAAATAAGAAAAGACATTGATTCCGATGTCAAAGAAATCAGGAAAACTCGTAATTTATCTTGTGTGCCTAGCTGTGCTTACTTCCGGGAAATATGCAGGAAGCAAAAGGAGGTAAAATGAAATCCTTTGATCAATTTTTTCAGAAAGCCACCAGCTGGTCCTTAAATCACACCTAGATTTTTTCCCAAAAGCCTCCCAAAGAGGTTACTTTGAATTCTGGAGAGGATTTTGTAGATTGCTCTGTGAAGCTGAAGACATGCTAAGTATGATGGCAACCCCAATAACAGGGCAACAATGCTATCAGCCGCAATGTTAGCTTTTGCTCTACTTAATATGTTGCGCATACTCATTCATTTCCCATCTGGAGCTTGAATTTGTAACAGAAAATGGACCCAGGTCCTTGGATGGAAAAACCTGTAATAGAAAGTATATGCCTCAGAAACAAGTTTTGGAAAGTTACGGTTGCCACGGGAAACATCATTTGTAGTTTTCCTTCAGTAATGGGCTAAAATATTGATTGGAGGCCAGAGGAGAAGCTTCTTATTTCTTCCTGTGCTTAAGACTGGGAAAAAGAAGTAGCAGTAAGAGTTTAGGAAAAAAAAAAACACAGCTAATGTCTGCTTATCCGGTAATTTTCAGCTGGCATTTATTTTTTGGATAGAATCCAGTTCAACCCCAAGCTTCATGGGGCACTAGCACTTTGAAACTGCACTTCAGAGTAAAGAAGCGCTCGTTCTGTTAACATAAATTAGGTTTTAGATAAAGTCTTGAGAGAAACACCATAGTCTGTTAATCTGTTAAGCAAAATTTTGCTCTTTTTTGTTCCACTCCTTAATGGACGTCCTGGGGATTGAACCCAGGACTCTACTACTAAGCTATTACCCTCCCCACCTAAAAGTTTGCTCTTTAAGACTATATTCTGCTTTAGTTGTTATGCTCCACAATAACTTTTTCTTTGAGATAGAATCAGAAACAAATATGCTAATTTATCCCTCAGGGACTAGAAAAATGACGAATGATTTAAGATGATAAGTTTCTAGGGAGGATATCTCCGGTAACTTTGAGAAAATCTGTGAGAAGAAAATAAATAGATTTCTGAATATCCAAGTTGCAAACTTTAAGCTTCAAAAGTTTCCGAGGATCTCAAAATCTTCCATGTGTTGTTGTGTCACATGAAACCAACTCTTCCCGTGAGAGTAACCATTGGTATCCACTGGGTTATTGTGGAGATTAGAATTATGTTTACAAAACAAATTTTTAATTAAGGACCAATTATCACTGGCCATAGGAAAACACATTTTAACTACAACAATTGTAAAACCTGTATCCTTTAAAGAGAGAAACATCCTTCCTATCACAGCATTCAAGACCTTTGATACCCAGTCATCAGTGGATGTAACTCTAACCTGACATACCCCTTGGGTGGACTTTTAGATGCCAGTCCTCAGGCTACCTGGTGCTCAGGAGCACGCTGCGAGCAAAGGAGAGGAGAAGGAGCTACTGAAACTGCTTTTCTTTTTCGCAAAAAGTATTTTTGCACAACCACTCAAAACCTATGGGACACAGCAAAGGCAGTGCTAAGAGGGAAGTTTATAGCGATACAGGCCTTCCTCAGAAAAGAAGAACAATCTCAAATAAACAAGTTAACCCACCACCTGAATCAGTTAGAAAAAGAAGAACAAAAAGCCCCAAAAAGCAGCAGAAGGAAGGAAATAATAAAGGTCAGAGAGGAATTAAATACAATAGAGATTAACAAGACCATAGAAAAAATCAACCAAACCAAAAGCTGGTTTTTTGAAAAAGTAAATAAAATCGACAAACCTCTGGCCAAACTCACAAAGAAGAAAAAAGAGAGAGCACAAATTAGCAAAATAAGAAAGGAAAATGGAGAAATTACAACAAACAAAATAGAAATACAGAATATCATACGAGAATATTATGAAAAACTATATGGAACCAAACTGGATAACCTAGAGGAGATGGACAAGTTTCTGGAAACATACTGTCCACCAAAACTGAATCAAGAAGAAACTGAACACTTGAACAATCCGATCACTAGAAAGGAAATAGAAATAGCAATTAAAAACCTCCCTACAAATAAAAGTCCAGGACCGGACGGCTTCACCAGGGAATTCTACCAAACATACAAAGAAGAACTCATACCAGTCCTTCTCAAACTCTTCCAGACGATTGAAAAGGAGGGAATACTCCCAAACTCATTCTATGAAGCCACCATCACCCTGATACCAAAACCAGGCAAAGACACTACAAAAAAAGAAAATTATAGGTCAATATCACTGATGAACATAGACGCCAAAATCCTCACCAAAATTTTAGCAAATAGAATCCAACAACACATAAAAAAGGTTATACATCATGACCAAGTGGGGTTCATGCCAGGGACACAAGGCTGGTTCAACATACGCAAATCAATCAATGTAATACATCACATCAACAAGAGAAAGGACAAAAACCACATGATCATCTCAATCGATGCAGAAAAGGCATTTGATAAAATTCAACACCCACTTATGATAAAAACTCTCGCCAAAGTGGGTATAGAGGGAACATATCTCAACATAATAAAAGCTATATATGACAAACCTATAGCCAGCATAGTTCTCAACGGTGAAAAACTCAAAAGCTTCCCACTAAAATCTGGGACAAGACAAGGATGCCCACTATCACCACTCCTATTCAACATAGTCCTGGAAGTCCTAGCCACAGCAATCAGGCAAGAGAAAGAAAGAAAAGGGATCCAAATTGGAAAAGAAGAGGTAAAAGTGTCATTATATGCTGACGACACGTTACTATATATAGAAAACCCTAAAAGGTCCACAAAAAAGCTACTAAAGCTGATTGAAGAATTCAGCAAGGTAGCAGGTTACAAAATTAATGTTCAAAAATCAGTTGCATTTCTTTACACTAACGATAAATCAACAGAAAAAGAAAGTAAAGAAACAATCCCCTTTAAAATAGCACCCAAAGTAATAAAATATCCGGGAATAAATCTAACCAAGGAGGTGAAAGAATTATACACAGAAAACTATAAACCATTGATGAAGGAAATTAAAGAAGACTTTAAAAATGGAAAGATATTCCATGCTCTTGGATTGGAAGAATCAATATTGTTAAAATGGTCACACTGCCCAAGGCAATCTACAAATTTAATGCAATCCCTATCCAATTACCCAGGACATATTTCACAGAACTGGAACAAATCATAATAAAATTTATATGGAACCATCAAAGACCTAGAATTGCTAAAGCATTACTGAAGAGAAAGAAAGAGGCTGGAGGAATAACTCTCCCAGACTTCAGACAATACTATAGAGCTACAGTCATCAAGACAGCATGGTATTGGTACCAAAACAGACATATGGACCAATGGAACAGAATAGAGAGCCCAGAAATGAACCCACAAACTTTTGGTCAACTAATCTTCGACAAAGGAGGCAAGAATATACAATGGAATAAAGACTGTCTCAGCAAATGGTGTTGGGAAAACTGGACAGCAGCATGTAAAACAATGAAGCTAGAACACACCCTTACACCATATACAAAAATCAACTCAAAATGGATTAAAGACTTAAACATAAGACAAGATACAATAAACCTCTTAGAGGAAAACATAGGCAAAACATTATCTGACATACATTTTAAAAATTTTCTCCTAGAAGAAATAAAAGCAAGAATAAACAAATGGGACCTAATGAAACTTACAAGCTTCTGCAGAGCAAAGGAAACCAGAAGTAAAACAAGAAGAAAACCTACGGAATGGGAGAAAATTTTTGCAAGTGAAACAGACAAAGGCTTGATTTCCAAAATATATAAGCAGCTCATACGACTCAATAAGAAAAAAATAAACAACCCAATCCAAAAATGGGCAGAAGACCTAAACAAGCAACTCTCCAAGGAAGACATACAAATGATCATAAAGCACATGAAAAAATGTTCAATATCACTAATTATCAGAGAAATGCAAAACAAAACTACAGTGAGGTATCACCTCACACCAGTCAGAATGGCCGTCATTCAAAAATCCACAAATGACAAATGCTGGAGAGGCTGTGGAGAAAGGGGAACCCTCCTACACTGCTGGTGGGAATGCAGTTTGGTGCAGCCACTATGGAAAACAGTGTGGAGATTCCTCAAAAGACTAGGAATAGACTTACCATATGACCCAGGAATCCCACTCCTGGGCTTGTATCCAGAAGGAAATCTACTTCAGGATGACACCTGCACCCCAATGTTCATAGCAGCACTATTTACAATAGCCAAAACATGGAAACAGCCTAAATGTCCATCAACAGGTGACTGGATAAAGAAGAGGTGGTATATTTATACAATGGAATACTACTCAGCCATAAAAACCGACAACATAATGCCATTTGCAGCAACATGGATGCTCCTGGAGAATGTCATTCTAAGTGAAGTAAGCCAGAAAGAGAAAGAAAAATACCATATGAGATCAAAATGGAATCTAAAAAACAAAAACAAACAAACAAACAAAAACAAAGCATAAATACAGGACAGAAATAGACTCATGGACAGAGAATACAGACTTGTGGTTACCAGGGGGGTGGAGGGTGGGAAGGGATAGACTGGGATTTCAAAACTGTAGAATAGATAAACAAGATTACACTGTATAGCACAGGGAAATATACACAAAATGTTATGATAAATCACAGAGAAAAAATGTAACAATGAGTGTGTATATGTCCATGAATGACTGAAAAATTGTGCTGAACACTGGAATTTGACACAACATTGTAAAATGATTATAAATCAATTAAAAAAAACAAAAAACAAGCAAACAAACAAAAAAAGTATTTTTGACAGTGTGTACTGTATCCGTGTACTTTTCCGGATTACACGCCTTATCTTGTGATCGTGTGTAACTTGTAATATGAGATAAAACATTATATTGACCAACCAGTGAAAATAATTCAGCTCCTTATGGACAAGTGGACATACTTCTGCGATGAGTAACAGAAGCTCAGTTTCCTAGGATGTTTCCTGGTGTCAAAAAACTAATGTGTTTTACCATCACTTTATCAAATGAAATGGGAAGTTTCTAATGTATTTGTGTGATGCCTGGGGTCTATAACTGTAACAATTTTAAACTAATAGAAGTATATTCATTACATAGATGAGTACATTGTATTTTGTTGATGCTTCAATACTGAATTACACTTAGCAACAAAGTTTTGCCTTTAGTGTTTAGAATATTCTGTTGTGATAGCCTGTTATACTGTGGAACACAGATAATTTAATCTAATCAAAGAAAAGCCTTGGTCTTTAAAATATGAGTGTATGTAAAAAGCAGCACACTTCTGGGAAAAAAATGACTAAAATTTCAAAAAAGGATTAATTAATGAAATAAGAATCTCTTTAGATTGAAACAATACATTATTACTATTTTAAAATATGAAGATGTCATTTTTATCTTCATATATTTGTAGTTCATTTTAAAAAAATTCTAAGATGGGGTATCTAACTTCATTGTAGGTAATGCCTAAAAAATTGTTGTCTTATAAAGTAATTATTTAAACAAATAAATTATTAATTATTATTTCATTAATTTTAATAATTTAGTAATTTATTATTTAACAATTAAATAATTAATTAATAAAAATAAGTTAAGACTTATGTTTGCTAAGGATAAAGTAAGTCAATAGAATTGTTAGTTTATTTTGAGCTCTCTAAACCTGGAAAGTTGGGAGCCAAAGTCAGTTCCTTTAAGCAGCTGAATTCCTAAGGCTCCATGGGGAATGTGCACATCCTCTCAGGAGTATATCATTCTAGATCATGTGCCATTTGCAAACCAGACTTGTCAAAGAGATGGCCCGTGAATTCCAGCCATGGAAACTGATAGGCATCTGCTGAAAACCTTTGTACCCAACACAGGAACCAGATGAATGGAAAGAACTGGAAATTCTCCTGAGGAGTTGTTTCAAGCAAAATGGCACTGGGCATGTCTTCAAAATTGATCTAAAGGCAATCAACAGAAATAAGCAAGAAAATATACGTGCTTTATATATCTAAAACACATAAATATATTATAAATATATTAAATTATATTTATATATAAATAAATTATAAATTTATTAAATGTATATTTATATACTATTTTCTGTAAGTATATATTTACATTTATTAAATGTAAATGTAAATATGTTAAATGTGTATATTATTTATATATAAATAGTATATAAATAGATATATAAACAAAAATAGTATATAAATAGATAATATATTGTAAGTATATTAAGTGTATATATTATTTATATATAAATATATAATAAATACATTAAATGCATATTTATATATTATTTATACATAATATATTATAAATACATTAAATTTATTAACATTATAAATAGTTTTGATATTATATGTTATAATTTACAATATAAATAAAGTACATATATATTGCATACATAAAAATATATATTTCTATATTACACACATATAAATATATATATGTATGTATATAGTTTTTAGATAAGCGATCACTCACTTACAAACTAGAATTAACTCTTTTCCATGAGACAGTGTTGGGGGCTGGTTAGGTGTGCAGAGATGAAGTGTGTAAACTGGAATTTCAGTTCTGCCTCCTGACCGTATAACCATCTGTGAGAAGATGATCATAAATGTCATAGCTACTGGATAGGTTTGTGTGAGAGCAGTGCCTGGCCCATAGAAAGCTTGTGTCGGGCTTTGACATTTCACCTAGACGTCTGAAAGAGAGAAAATGAAATCAAGGACACTAAGTAGCACGTGTGCATTCAGAGAGACCACAATTCAAATCTTAGGTGATGCCCTTAGTTGGGTGACCCTGAGCATGTTACCGAATCTCTCAGAGCCTTTGTTTTCTTATTTTCTAAACAAAAGTACTGGTCCTGGAGTTGGGAGGTGTGAGGTGTGTGCAAAGCCCTTGCACTTTAGCATTCAGTGTTAGGCTACCTTTCCCTGCAACCCTAGAGTTAATTGTTAAAAACCGCAAAAATGTCTTTATTCGCATGTTTTTCATGGCTAATAAAATGTATTCCATGTACTTCTTTTAGGGTGAAAATGGTCCACGTGGAGCTCCAGGCTTACCTGGTCAAAAGGTAAAGAGTTTTAATGTTTCATATTAGCTAAGAATTTTAACATCTTGAAAGTTGCACATAGTAGAGTGAAGATTCAGAAAATGTATTTGATGACACTAGATTCCTTGCATCAACCACCACCTGACCTTTCTTTCCAAAGACAATCCATGGAAGTGGTCCCTTCTCAAAAGAGCTACTCTAAGGGGAGAGCTTTGTCAGAGAGGTTTAGCCACATGCTTCTCCAGGGCAGCGGCAACGGTGCTCTCTGCGAGCCCTGGGCGTGTTCCTGCCTGCTCTGGAAATGTTTTCACTGTGACGAGTCTAAAATGAAGAATGGAACAGGCTTCACTGCCTTTGCCTGTCTGGTTATTTCTCTGTCTTCCTTTTTGTATAGCCCAGATTGAGCTAAATGTAATAGTTACAATGGCATGACATATTAAACAGTACAAAAATGCTACAACTAATCTCTTCCAAAATAATCTCTTTCAGGATAATAAATTCATAATTAATAAGGATCTTTACATTGGCTAAAGTGTTTCTTTCGGTGCCTAGAATCTTTCTCTTTACCAAGGTGAACTTCATTTCACCCTTTTACTGTCCAAGGGCTGATTTCTCCTGAGAAGGACTAGGGTTGGATGTGACCAGCATTATTGGAAAAACATTTGTTTATTTATTCCGGTTTCCTGAAGGAATGGGGAGCCCTTTCAGGTGGGGCCAGCTGTCACGATACCACCCAGATAATCCCACCGCAGGGGAGAGCATTATTGATGCAATATTAGATGGCCACCAAAGCCAGGCATGTCATTTCTACTTTTTGGAAAAGTTTTACAGATCTTAGCCTCAGGGAGTCAGAAGTTACTGTTGAATCAAGGTTTTTCTCTGTAGCTGGAAATTACCATTAAAAAAGCTATGTTCTTATATGTAGTTAACAGCTTTTGAAAAGTCTTCCTTTACTCACTTGATGAAGATAAAATTGAACAGGCAGTGATGAAATGCCAAGCTTCCGCATTTCTTCACAGCAATTCTAGACAAAACCCAGGGATCCAGCGTGCGCTGCATCTGTGAGTGAGTTGCAAGCCAAGGGATGGGTAGATTTATCTGCTGGGAAACCGTTTTGGACTTTCCAGCAGCTGTTTGTGGTGGCTGCTTTTTGCTGACACTGTGGCTGATGGACTGGGGGCATTTAGCAGCTTCGTGTCAGCTTGAATTAATAGATCAAGTTGAAGTCTGTACTTTAGAAAAAATGGTAGGAAAAAAAAAAAAAGACCATGCATTCAGTGGCAAATAAGCCACAGTGCTAACTTACTTTCTTTCCTGGTACTTTTTCTGAAGGTAGATGAAGCAGAAGTAATCATTTAATCATGTGTGTGTATTTGTACATATTCATGTATTTGATTATATGTATAACATACACACAGAGATTATACACAGAGTAAAAGGCTGGCATTCCTTTTCTAATGCATGAATTTTAATTCTACTAAGTGTCACCTTGCTTGAGGCACTGCAGAAAAAACTGGAGATAAGAAAGCCTTCATCTCTGGCTTTGGTACACTCAGGAAATGTTTACTGAGCACCTCTTATAGGTGGAGGGGTGTGTCCGATCCCCAACACTCAGTTGCTGGCTACATTGTCATGAGTGCATATTTGTTGAATATATGAATGAAACATGAGTACCATAAATATCTGTGCAGAATTAAGTGGGAAAATAAGCTTGTCAGATCAGAGAGATTTTAGTTGAAGAAAGGGGGCTTATACTTTTCAGAATAAATACGATGGTTGAGAGCCAGTCCCCTTTCTGTGATGGAGAGGCAGGAGGCTTGCGTGGCAGAGAGCATCCTGCTGGTGTCAGAGCTGTGGCTGGAACTCTGACCTTGTTCATCACACACCTCTCCCTGGAATGGTATTCGACAGAAGTCAGCTTGAGAGAAGGATGTTTCTACTGGATCTGGTAAAATAAATAATGATGGTAATAATAACAATAGTGGCTAACTTAGTATTCGATGTACTCAATTCTTGAAACACCTATGAGAAAAGTACTATAGATGGAGAAATTCATGCTTATGGAGATAGGATTGCATTGGAAGTAGTGAAGCTATAACTTTTACCCTGGAAGTGTTTATATTTTGTGTAACATAATATTGGTTTAAAGCTTACATTTGATAAATGGTTTTAATTTATACAATTATTGAATTTTTTTCAATAGTAGAAGCCATTATTATTACTGGAATAATTATATGTGTTAAAAGCAGTATTCCTATCATTACATACATTATAATCTTCTTCTGCAGGGAGAGCAAGGTTTTGAAGGCAGCAAAGGAGAAATTGGTGAAAAGGTAAAGATCTCTCTTTACATACTTGTCTGTAATAATATAGTAATAAATTGTATTCTTGAAAATATTTTGAAGTGGAATATTTAACTTGTTTTTGTGCTTTCCATAAAAGCAATTTAATGATTATAGAGAAGTAAGTTAAAACATTTGCTTCACTTACGGTAGACAACACAGTGATGAAATCAGAAATCTTTCTAAACTTGTTTGGATGGTAGTTATTTCAACCTATTTCTAGTGAAATCATTCCATTGATACAGAAATGATTCTAATGTTTATTAAGCATTATATTTTTGTGCTATAACATCATTGATGCACTCACTAAAATGTCCAAGTCTTTAAATTAATCCTTTGTACCCAGTTCATCAGGAAATAAGTAAGTTGAACTAACTGTACCAGTCAGAGCCCAGTAGAAAAGAGATGGGACACTCAAAAGAGAATGATGTGAAAGAGTTTAATAGAGAGGATGTTTAAAAGGTAGGGGCAACGTGTAGGAAATCCACAAGGATTGAGCAATATCGCAGACGGGGTTATAGAAAGTCAGGTTACCGTGCACCAGACTCAGAGGTAAAGAAAACCTATGTGGAGAGGGCTGCAGGTTTATACTGACAGGTATATATAGAATAGACAAACAAGATTATACTCTATAGCACAGGGAAATATATACAAGGTCTTGTGGTAGCTCGCGGTCAAGAAGAATGTGACAATGAATATATGTATGTTCATGTATGACTGAACAGTTCTGCTCTACACTGGAAATTGACCCAACATTGTAAACTGACAACTAAATAAAATAAAATAAAATAAAATAAAATAAAATAAAATAAAATAAAATAAAATAAAATAAGAAGATGAGGAGAGCACTTAACTCCTCCATTCGTGCAATCATTGTTTTACACACTCACAGCTTCGTACTGTGAGTATGGAGAAAAAAGTGTCTTAGTTTCTAAAATTTCCCTTTACACAGTCATTTGCATTCTCCTGCATTTCATACGTCTGGTTTTCTTTTCAAATAGAACAAAAAGAGTACCATTCCTTTGTTTTGTCAAATGTCATGTAATTGGACAGCCAGAAGGAAGCCTGGAAAGGGGAAGAGATAATCTCAAATTAGACGGCGTGCCCTGTGTTGAAGTTTTCTGGGCAATCATCAGTTATTTGCTTTTTCAATGAGTATTTATAGACAGAATGAGCATCTATTATAATTATAAGACAAATTACACATGTTGTAAGCTACTTGCTAGCTGCTTTTCTTCACAGAACCGTGAGGGAGAAGAAAGACTAGCTGTATAATGATCGTATAATTGAAAAGAAGTCCACTGAGGGATGACTATTTGTTTTAAAGTGAGTCTCCATTCTTAGGAATCTCTTGAAAATTTTTGCTTTAGAATTACAGTCAGTGCAAGGCCATGGCTGTAAATAAATGCTTTATTCACACATATTCCTGTTTCATTAGTAAGACTTTACCTGGAGGAATAAGTGAGAATAAGCAAGGGAAAGATATATTCTCTGTAATTTAAAGTTTCCATCTCACGAAAATCTTAGTGGTATTTTGATATTTTATGTGCACAAGTTGGTACTGCTCAGTAGTGAATAGATTCTCACAGGCTGTGAGGTATAGAAAAACACTCAATACATTTGGCTTCAAAGGTTTCCCTTCTAATTCCTCATAGCTATTAACCATTGCCCTCAAATAGTCAGTTTCACCATGAGATGGAAATATTTATGGAGAGTATGATTGAGAAATCAGGAATAAATAAAATATCAAATAGAAAAGATAGTACGTTGAATGAGAATAACAATTCAAATGGTTTATAGTCAAACGTAAAATTCAGATAATAAGCCGTATGTTAAAAAATATGTTCTGCTTGGATTATTATTTACCATAAATCGAATGTTTGAGTTTTTTCAATATTACCTGCTGCGTATTATGTTACATGACCACATGTATTTTTCCACAAGATTAAATAATTGCCATCATGTTTTTGTTTCTAGATTAGAGAATTTGTTTCTAGATTAGCTTAATAAGAAAAGTATGTAACGCACTCATTGATTTTTTTTATTGAAGTATATTTGATTTACAATATTGTGTTAGTTTCTGATGTACTGCATAGTGATTCAGTCATACATATATTGTCTATATATTCTTTTTCATTATAGGGTGTTACAAGATATTGAATGTGGTTCCCTGTGCTAAACATTAGGACCCTGTTGTTTATCTCTTTTATATATAGTAGTTTTTATCTGCTAGCTTCAAACTCCTGATTTATCCTTCCCCCCTTCCCCCTTTGGTAACTGTAAGTTTGTTTTCTGTGTCTGTGAGTCTTTCTCTTTCATAAATAGGTTCATTTGTGTTATTTTTTTTAAGATTCTACATACAAATGATACCATATGATATTTATCTTTTTCAGTCTGAGTGACTTAGACCCCTAGCTCAGGTCCATTTAGTGTGATAATCTCTAGGTCCATCCATGCTGCTGCAAACAGCATTATTATTTCATTCTTTTTTATGACTGAGTAATATTGCATTGTTTATACTGTATGCCATAACTTCTTAATGCAGTCATCCGTCGGTGGACATTGAGTTGTTTCCATGTCTTGGCTATTGTAAATGGTGCTGCTGTGAACATTGGAGTCCATGAATCTTTTTGAATTAGAGTTCTCTCTGGATATATGCCCAGGAGTGGGATTGCTGGATCATATGGTAAATCTATTTTTAGTGTTTCAAGGAATCTCCATGCTGTTCTTCATAGTGGCTGCACCAGTTTACATTCCCACCCACAGTGTAGAAGGGGCTCCCTGTTCTCCACACCTTCTCCAGCATTTATCATTTGCAGACCTTTTAGTGATGGCCGTTCTGGCTGGTGTTGAGGTGATACCTCAGTGTAGTTTTAATTTGCATTTCTCTAATAACTAGTGATGTTGAGCACCTTTTCATGTGAAGCACTCATTTTTATGTGACACCAGAATGAGATTCTTGGCCTGCTTACAACATAATTTATTTTCTGAGTAAAGACAATCTCATTTGAATTTCAAGTCTTTGTGGAAAGCTGAGTATAATGAAAATAATGAAAATAAGGCTTAATTTTCTTCTTTAACACCTTATTGTGGCCTTTGTTGTCTTTTAAGTTTAACTGTTACAAATGACACAGTTCACTAGTTGCAAAATAAAATAATTCAGAGAGTTGTTATTGTTCGGAGATGTATGTACCAAAGTCACGTGGCTAAAGACTGAAAAAAAAATTTATCAATTGTCAATGAGAAAATACTATCTGATGGTTTTCAGGTAATCTTTCTAAAATCCAGTGTAAACCAAGTAGAGAAATCTGCTGCTTTTCTTTATGGCTAGAAGGCTAGCTTTCAGGCCCGCTGAACTCCAGCCCGACTCTGTCGGGTTCCTCAGCGTGCTGACATGCTGTCCCAGTCTGCAGAAGAGCCCACGAAGCTCGAGCAAGTATAGAGGATCTGATCTGAAAGCGTATTCCTGAGTCTGTAGCAACTTATGACAGGGCAGAAACTCATACCTCATCACCCTGGTCAACACAATTCAGCCAGGAGAGTCTGGAAAGGAAACTTATTTGAAGGGATGATTCTTTCTGTCAAAGATTAATTTCTTATGCTGGCAGGACCCTCCCAGAGGACAGCTCTCTTCAGGTTTGCCACGTTCTGGTATATCAGGTAGACATATAGGAATGACCCCGTCCCACAGCCCTGTTCCTGGCTGGCCAGTCAGGTGAGCATCACTCAAGGATCCCTGGACCGGGCTCTCTAACAGTGTAGCCCATGAGGCAAGAGGGAGAAGGTCTATGTTGTGGTTAAAGAATAGAGCCCCAGCTGAGGTCTGCATTCTGGTTCTCTGTTTTCACAGGTGTGGTCTTAAACTTCCCTTCCTTGGGAGATTTTCCTGAGGTTCCTTCAGTATTATTGTAGGTGCTATGTGGCCACTACCAGCAGTGAAAAAGGTGAAGAGTCCACTCTGGTGATGATTCTCCTCAGACTGTCAGCCTTCCCAGCAGTGATGCAGCCAAGCAAACTGGTTATATGACCAAAGGTCAACACAGCAACTAAGCTCTGAATATCACCTGAGAAAAAGGCCATTTGACAGGGGCTCCACAAAGTGATCTTCATTCCTGAACTCTGAGCCCAGGTCTTTACTTTAGATCTTTGTGAATATAAGAATATTACTTGGTGGTAGAGGGGTAGGTACAGCTCAATGGTAGAGCACATGCTTACATGCATGAGGTCCTGGGTTCAACTCCCAGTTCCTCCATTAACTAATAATAATAATAATAATAATATAATATTTCTTCATTGCATTCATGAAAAGAAGCAAATAGAAAGGCATATGTAAACATCTGCTTCATAATAGCATTCAATATTTTTATACTAAAGCAAAGTCAGTTTACAATGTGTTAATTTCTGGCGTACAGCATAGTGATTCAGTTATACATATATATTCCTTTTAATATTCTTTTCATTATGGGTTATTACAAGATATTGAATACAGTTCCAACAACAGGAGGTTCTCGTTGTTTATCTATTTAGGACACAAATGAACTTGTTTACAAAACAGAGACAGATTCACAAACATAGAAAACAAACTTATGGTTACCAGGGAGGAAAGGTGTGGGGAGGGATAAATTGGGACTTCAGGATTTGCATTCAATATTTTTAAGTAATTATCTCAGATCATGGAATTTAGTTTGCTTTTAAGATTATTATTCTTTTATGCTGTCATTCAAGCCCTCACTAACTTAAAGTTTGAAAACTGACTTCTTCAGCGTTAAACTTGAACTTTATTATTAAATATCACACAGCTGTGAGAGAGAAGCATCCGGTGGCAACTGTTACCCAGGCCACAGTTTTCCTGACACTTTGTAGCTAAAATGTTGTCAATTTCAGTTCATTCAAGAGTGATATTTAAGATGACATGGGCACACATATTAGCAAAACCTCATAAGGACCTAAGATGTTTCAGCTAGTGTGAAAGTTCTCTATTTGATATGAAAATGATCTGGGCTTTTCAAGATATTGTACGTTTAGTGAAAAGAAAAAAGGACAACCAAATCGCTTTTCTTCATGAACTATGTGGCTCAAGGAGATGTTGACAGCGTCCAACCGTTAACATATTCGAGTGTTCATGGTTATGCACGTTCTGACTTACTCTTGTTTAAACATATGGGCATTACCTACTTTGATCATTTGGGTCACTGATTTTTCTTCCACTCTGAATTAAACTAATAATAATAATCATAACCATAAAACTATCCAGTGCATATGATTCCTCCTTTAATTCATCTCTTAAAACTTTAGAAAACTGGTTGCTATAAATTTCCAGTGATTTGTGAATTTTATTGTCTTGTTGTTCCCAGAGACTGATCTAGGCCCTGAAATGCCATATGATCTATTTATTTAAATCAGAAAATTATGCTTAAATATTTATCACTCAGGTTTTATTGCTGCCACAAATATTTCTACCTGACAGAATCCTCTGGAAAAACATCTCACTGATCTCTACTTTAGTTGATTTATTTAACCACATATTATTGTATTATATTGCTGCAGTGTAAGGTAATATAACATATAATACAGTTTTGTAGAAAATGTGATATTCAAATGAGTAAAATTATTAAAACATCAATTGTAATGTACTGTTAAGTACAAGTATGCTTTATGACTCCAGAACTCTCTGGGTTATTTATAATTAAGCCAGGCATCCAGTCATTCACTATCTCTTAATTTTCAGATGCCATCACTCAAATCTTCATAGGCCAGTCTAAAAGAAAATAGGCATGTAGTCTTAGGGGTTGATTTTAGGTCCGGTGTGTAACTTCTTGCCTTCAGTGAATGCTTTGGAAGATGTGGTAGAAGAAATGGAAAATGCTTGCTAGAAAATGTCCTTCCTTATCTACTCCAGAGCTTTGTCTCCTTGGTTTGGCTTCCAGTCAAGTGAATATTAAGGAGCAACACGGAATCCATTTCCTGTTATTCTTTTGCTTTTTATTTTCAGCATCCAAACTGGATCAGCACCTGTGACTAAGCATATATTGCCCTGACGCATAAATGCTAGGCTAATGAGAATGATGGGTGGTTTATTCAGTAGTATTTTATTGATTTCTTTCTCATAGGTCGATGTGGTTATGAGTTAAATTTTATATTTAACTCATAGCCACAAAAGTTAGAAGTTGACTATTTTTATATTAGTGCCACAAATAAACAGTTTTGCCTGCCGGTAAGTAACTGAAATATTGACTTCTAGAATTAAATATCATGAGGTTATAGTCATTAAGGCAATCAGTAGTTCATTTGCTACTAAAAAAAAGCAAGGATGGCCTCAAATAAAACAAGACCTTTTATACTGGAAGACATTTTCACTTTACATGAGTCAATTTTCCATTCAATTTTTGTTATGGTAATTGCATGTAGAGCTTGAATTGAGAATTTGAAAGGGTAGCTGATATCTTTGCCATTTCAAATTTGCTGAGAATGAGAAAAAGCCCAAGTGAGTAAGCTTATATAATATGCATAAATTATTCTTCAGAACCTTCTGGGGTAGCATCTAGGTCATTCGTCAGAGGATGTGCTTTCCTAGTTTTTGGAATACTACTCCAGAGAAAGCCTAGATGTAACAGTTCACTGTGGAGCTGATAGTGATCTATCATAGAATAAAGGGATTCACACTTCCTGTGCTCTGTGTTATAATACAGCTTGGCCATGCCAGCTGTGTGAATCTGGACATGTTCTTTGCTTTATTTACTATAGTCTCTTTTTTTATAAAATAAAGATAATTCCTAACTTATGGGATTGCTGTAGGAGTAAAATAAATGCCCAGTAAATAAAAGGTGCTCAGTCGATAAAAGGTACTGTTAATATTCCCAATAGTCAAAATACGAAAAAAAAAATTATATTTTGAGAAAAGTAGGTTTGATATAATTATGTCTAATTTTTTATTTGCCTAGTATTACTTCCTAATTTTTCATCTAAATAAGTAAACAAAAGACGAAAAGATGTAGTAGTCAGCTACTGGTGTTTAACAAATGACCCCCAAACTTAGTGGCTTAACACAGTGTTCATTTGTTTAACTCATGCTTCAGCAGCTTAGCAGTTTAGCCTGGACTTAGCTTGGTTACTCTTTGCTCCCTGCTGGTCTTGTCTAGGTTTGCTCGTGTGTCTCTTCTCAGCTGGCATGTTGGCTGAGGGTGGCAGGTCTAGGTTGGGCTCTGATGGACAATGTGTCTTCTACAGATGGTCTCTCATCCTCTAGCAATTATCCTGGTTTGTTCTCAAGTTAAAGGCAGGGATCCAAAGAGAGCAAACAGTGGTATATAAGGCCTCTTGAGGACCCCAGCTCAGAGATAGCAGGCCATCACTCTGCCACATTATGTTGACCAAAGCAAAACCCAAACTCCAGCTCAGATTCGGGGGTGGGGAATTAGATGCTGCCTCTTGATGATACAAGCTGCAAAGTCACATTACAAGGGGTGTGGATACATGAAGGGGTAAAAAATTGAGCCCTTTTTATAATATATTGAACACAAATGAAATAAACTTTTCTTATTCTTGTATAACAATTTAACTCTACTTCAGAGTGAAAAGAGTGAATAGATTTAGCAACTTCATTTTCTTCTCCTTGTCTCATGAATTGCAGTGTAATTTGTAAAGTTATAGCTACATGTTGGGACTCAGAAACTGTGTCAGACAATATTTTGATATTTCTGTATTTGAAATGGTAGAGATGCTTTATGTGTAACAGGAAAATATTACAGAAAAATGAAATTCTTAACTGAAATGGAAGTGGGGAGATGCAATGTATCAGATAATTAAACCAAGGAATGATTTAGTACTTTCACAGAGTCTCAGGTGCTTATTAATTTTAGTTAAGGTAATACTGAGAGCAGAACAACTGGAAAAAGCAAGTCAGAGTTGAAATGTATTTTTAGGATTTCTCTATTAAAGCTTTCTTGGCAAATATGCCTAGCATTCAAAACTAATGCACAAATGTTAAATGCTGTTATTATAAATATATCAGTTTCTCATCATCACTAAAACAACTGTTGCCTTGTCCCCTCACTTACCGGGAAGCCTCTCTTGGTTCCCCCGGTAGAATTCCACTGAACGTCAGCATGTTGGACCACTGTTTCATTTACCCTGGCGACATGTGAAACTCCAGCAACTTTTAGGAAGGGCTTACTTGTTTAATTTGACAACTGACTTGAAAAATGAAGAGAACAGATGGTGTAGAATCATAACTATGATTTCAAAATACACAGCAATTTATCTGTGGCCAATGCCAATTGGTATGGGGGTAACGACGCCAACTTTCAATTAGCCATAGTACCAGGCAATTGGGGAGTGGAATGCTAATCCCATAACCAAGCTAGAGGCTTAACGTTAGTCATCACTGATGGTGTGCCCTTTTCTTGATTCTTCACAGTCCTGCTAAATAACTCTAGATTATGTCAAATATATTTAACCTTCTATCACTGCATCGTTTACTAGTGGTCGTAGAAAAAGCGAAATTTCAAAAAAAGAGACATGAAAAAGAGAATAACCATCAAGGGCTGTAATGTTTAATGAATATTAAAGTTTTTTAAAGTACTGTTTTTTAATAATTGCATAATATTTCACTGTATAAATACATAATATTTTATTGGGCCATTCCCTTGTTGGAAATTTAAGTCCTTCCTATTTGTTTTTGTTTCTGGGTTTTTTTAAAAATTTGTTTTAGCTATTAATTGACCTGTAATGCAGAATCAGCATACTTTGGCCAGCATCTTTAGATAGCTCTAACTCACTACCTCCCTAGATGAGCAAGTAAAATTGTCCATGTAGGTCACTGGTGACTTCGGCAAAGGTAATTTTGGTGGAATAATAAGGTTAGACATTAAGAGGAGTTGTTGAAGAGTAAATTACAGATAAGAAAGTAAGGGAAAAGCACAGGAAACCCTCTTAAGAACTGTCTGTGAAAGAGTCATCAGCAGTAGGGCAGTAGCTGAGGAGGTGTGCACTATAGAAAAAGACGCTTCAGTGCACCAGCTTCCAAAGCAAGCATGAGTCCTCGAGGGGAGAGTATTTCTGATTAAGATAAGACCCAAAATGAAAGTATAGACCAAGCTCACTTTTACAGAGAGCTGCAAATATCTTACATTTCCTAAGGAAGACCAGACTGATGCCAATAATAATATACTATTTAAGAAATTCCTGTTAAAATCAAGAACAAGGCAAAGGTATCACCATTTTTATTTAGCAATGTTCTGACATTTCTGGCCAATGTTGGTTTTATTTCTAAATTGTAGTTTGAACCTGTCTGTTTCTCTCCATATCCCCCAATACCACCAAGCCTTATTAATTTATTTTATTACATTATTTGTATATAATATATATGTCTTATCATGATTTTATTTACTCATGATTCTCTTCTTGTTTTCACTCTTGCTCCTCTCTCATCCATTCTCTAACTATAGAGATGGATGTTTACAAAACTACTCATGGGCTCTTTGTGCTTAAAACATTTAGTTGCTTCTCATTGAGTTAATTAGGTCCCACGTGTTAATTTTTGCTTTCATTTCTATTGCCTACATAGGCTGCCCTAGGAGAACATTGCTGAGATTTATGTCAGAAAATGTTTTGCCTGTTTTGTTCTATGATATTTATAGTGTCTTGTCTTGTGTTTAACTCTTGGAGCCATATTGAGTTAAGTTTTGAAGGAGTGTTCTAACTTCATTGATTTACATGCAGCTGTCCAGTCCCAACACCACTTGCTGAAAAGACTGTCTTTTCTCCATTGTATATTCTTGCCTCCTTTGTTGAAGATTAATTGACCGTAGGTGTGTGGGCTCATTTCTGGGCTCTCTATTCTGTTCCATTGATCTATATGTCTGTTTTTGCACCAATACCACAGTGTTTTGATCATGGTAGCTCTGTAGTATTGTCTGAAATCTGGAAGGGTTATTCCTCCAACTTCATTCTTTTTCTTCAGTAATGCTTTGGCAATTCTGGGTCTTTTGTGATACCATATAAATTTTAGGATTATTTGTTCTAGTTCTGTGAAAAATGTCATGGGTAATTTGATAGGGATCTCATTCAATCTTTAGATTGTTTTGGGTAGTATGTCCATTTAAAAAATATTCATTCTTCCAACTCAAGAGCATGGGATGTCTTCCCATTTTTTAAAGTCAATCCCAAATCCTTGTAGTTGCCTCTCTGAACTCATTTCCCCCGTCATTCCCCTCATTCTCCTTCTGGCTAGTTGCACCAGCCTGGTTTCAGTTCCTTGAACTCGCCACCCTCTCTCCTGCCTCAGAACTGTTCTTCCGTCCTGCTTGGAACA
This sequence comes from Vicugna pacos, assembly GCF_048564905.1. NCBI lineage: Eukaryota > Metazoa > Chordata > Mammalia > Artiodactyla > Camelidae > Vicugna > Vicugna pacos. Next base: position 3,542,937 of record NC_132994.1, on the reverse strand, counting down.
CTCTCTCCCTCTGGTTGGCCAACTTCCATCACTTAGCACATCTTTAAAGTGCTTTTCTCAGGGGAGGCTTTCTTGCTCCTCCAATCACAATCAGTTTCTTTTGTTTAATTTCTCACTATACCTTTAACACTATACTTCACCTTTATACCACTTATCACAAGTTATAATTAGGAATTTACTGACATTTTTTTCCTGTCTCCCCCAATAGACTAGTAGCTTCGTGAACTAATGTTGACGTCTTTATCTCCAACACCCAACATAATGTTGAGAACTTAGAAGAATTCAATTGATCAGTTCGATGCTGGAGGAGCTTAGTGTAGACAAGGTTGAGTGTTTCTTTTCAACCTTCTGAAGTTGTTCAGTAATTGTCATTCAGATTCACTTAATTCCATATCAACCCTACTTTTTCAGACTCTGGCTATTGAATTTGTGAGATGGAGTTAAGAGATCAAAATTAGTTTCACATGTATGACTTTTGGAATTGGGTTTTCAAAAAGACAATATATAAAACAAGATTATGTTTAATATTATACTAAAACATGCAGAAATGTAATCGATTAACATATTTCAATTTTTCATTATTTGTGAAGCACTGTTTAGTTTCTTATTCTCAAAAATAAAATAATACAGTTCTTTTACTAATTTTTAAATTTTTTTAAAAAATTCTTTTAAATGGACATACTGGAGATTGAACCCAGGAACTCATGCATCCTAAGCATGCTTTCTATGACTGAACTATACCCTCCCCCCAGTACAGTTCTTTTAATACCAAATATTACACAGTGTCTTTTTAATTTAGTGGTGGTGTTAAGGGTTGACTATTGAGTTTTGCATCATAATTATTAGTTACCATTACAGTGGAATTTTGAAACTATTGATAGCAGTGACCTTAGGTTGGTTTTGTAAAGAAATTCATTCAGTAATTATTTTAGGCAATTTAAGGACAAAGAAATATGGAAATTTGGGGCACATAATGAGAGAGAAGTAGAAAAGGCATGGTAATCATTTATATGATGATTAAGACAACTTGACCTTGGATAGTTTTCCTCATTAGTAGGGGCTGAGTATTCTAAAAGGGTGGTTTACAATTTGTCTGAATTTTGCTCTTTCTTTGACTTTTATTCCAAGTATCCTTTTTCTTCTTTCCAGGCTCTGGCTTTGTCTCAGGTGTCCCACTCTTGTGTTTGAGCCCCTCCCTCCTGCCCAGTTTCTCAGGGTCAGCCCATGCTGTAGTCTCACCCTGCTCCCCTCTCCTCTGGACCCCTTCTCCATAATCTTGCCAGCACTATGGTTTTCTTCCCGACTTGTTTTGCTTTTATCCCATCCAAGCCTGATTCACTTTTCAAGTTACTTTCTTTCTATTTTTATTTCAAATAGCTCTGAGATGGGAAGAGAAATTTTAATATAAACGTATAAATTCATGAACAGATGCCAAGTATTTTTTGGACTCAATAATGAGAGAGATCTATTCTGCAATTCCCCTCCCGACCCCCTTCCAAGAGCATTCCATAATGAGTCTGGGTTTTAGATTAAGAGGAAGGTACAAGCAACCCTCACATTTGGTGACAGAAACATTCATGTATAGAAAAGATGTGGTTTTGAAAAACTGCAGAAATAAATAGTCTTAAAACTTAATCTAGCAATTGCCTCTGCTTAATATAATCATCAAATAGTCATCATTGCTCACTGCGTTCACTAAATCTCAGTTAATAAATATCCTTCATTAACCAAATCTCTTTGTTAGAGGTGATTCCAGATGGTAGGGAAATAATTAATTCAGTTTCACTAAATATTAGATGACAGGTGCATCATTTTTATTTAGAAGCCACTGGCATGTGAGCTTCTTTCCCAGTCAATGTAAAAGCAATTCACTGTATAGTAATTGCTGAACAAGTGTGCCCAGCAGACTTAAATAGCAGGATTCCACTGCACAGAAAACAGAGGTGTGAGTGCAGCTGCTGTTCTCATGTTTGTTGTACAGGGACAGTCTGTGTAACAAGTAATTGTCTGGGCTTATGATCATCCATTGCTTCTTAGTTTACTATCTTAAAGAAATTATTCTTAGTTCTTATTTTTCTTGCTGATCTTCACAATCTCTTTTTCATTGAAGTACAGTTGACTTACAATGTTTTGTTAGTTTCTGGTATATAGCACCATGATTCAGTTATACATATATATAGTCTCTTCATTATAGGTTATTACAGGATATTGAATATAGTTCTCTGTGCTATATAATAGGTCCTTGTTGCTTATCTCTTTTATATATAGTAGTTTGTATCCACTAATCCCAAACTCCTAATTTATCCCTCACCCACCTTTCTCCTTTGGTAACCATACTTTGTTTCCTGTGTCCATGAGTATATTTCTGTTTTGTAAATAAATTTACTTGTGTCATTTTTTAAGACCCCACATATAAGTAATGTCATATGATATTTGTCTTTGTCTGACTTACTTCACCTAGCATGATCATCTCTAGGTCCATCAATGTTGCTGCAAAAGGCATTATTTCATTTCACAATCTTCTTTAAGCCATAAAAGTAACTCCCATCACCTGTTCTAAAAGCAGCAGAGGATGAAGGAGACAAGATACAAAAAGTGATTAATGTTTGCTTTGTTGTTTCTGCATTCTTTCTTGATGTTCTGCATGTCCTGCTGATGATCATACCATGAGATCAACAATAATGGCAAAATGGTAAAACGTGAATGCTTTGGGAAGACACTTTGTGGAATGTTATTTTAAGTACTCACACTTGTCCAGCACGGGGGTGGAGTGTAGCAATACAGATGGCTCACCCGCTGGCTGTGTTCCAAGGCTCACTTGTAGTGGTCCTCCCTCCCACGTAAGGTTTACTTGTGTGTACAGATGATTCATGGAGTTGGCGTCTTGCTGAAAATCACAGAGCTGAGTCACACAATAGCACCCACTAGACAGAAGTCGAATCAAGGGTTCTTCCTTCTAGAGGGAACTCAGGAGGTCATCTCCGTTGACCTTCATCCATTATTTGGATTTTAACAGGTGGTCTAGGCTCTGCTCATTAATGCTAATAACAGACAATTCTGAGTTCTTTATTTTAAGTCAGAATCTAGCCCCTGATATTTTGGCCAATTTATCCCAGCTTGACTAATTTATCCCCTTTGGAAGAATGCATTCTCAGACTGTTCCTTTTTCAAGGACTGACTAGCTTTTGGAGAGTTGAAGATGGCGAGTGCCTTCTCTTGAATGTTTCCATGTTGTGCTTCACGGATCTGTAGCCCTCCTCCCCCAGCCCCACGGTCCTCACAGCCTTCCTCTTGTGATGCTTTGGCTTATCAGGTACTGTTACTGTGATGCCCACCAGTGGACAAGTCCGTCTAGTGAGTCTGAGGAGTGAATAATACAGATGGTCCGATAGAGTGAAGGAACTTAGACCTAGTGGAGCCACGTCCCAATCCTGGCTCCAGCTGTTGGCTGGTTGCATGGTGGCTTCAGAAACTTCGTCTGTAAAAGGAGAGGGTGAGGCTAGATTTCCTCTGGGATCACAAGTGTTTAGAACTGGAGTGAATCAAAGCATAAAAGGTCTGTAATACTGTCAGGGAGTTGTTTTCTTGAATCAAAATGTACGTGTTTATATGAGTTAACTCTTATTTTAGGGATTTTAGCTTGGTGTTTCTACTTGTGAACTTTAACTCTTAATTTGACATCTATTGCAACAGTCACTTTTTTCAGCTTTGTGACAGCGATGGATTTTGTACACATAAATTCTGAGTCTTTAAGTAACTAATATAAATGTTAAATAAGATGAACACACCATTGCAGTACTCTTTCTGTGACAGCTAAACATAAATGGATATAAAATGAGTATATTTAACCATTTACTTACCTCACACCATTTAACCCACGTTCATCTAACACATCCTAAAGAATTTTGTTAAATGTGCTGAATCAAATAAGCCAAGTTTGTAGCATTTGAATGATTTTTGTTTTTTGACATGAGATGCCTTCTTGATAATCATCTTATTCTTTGCCAAGAGCTTAAAACCAGTTAGTTTAATAACTAATTTTAGAATTATGCCAGGGAATAGTCAACTTGCTCATTACTGGGGTATATTTTTTAAATGAGGAAACATTGTTGGACCCAGGCCTCTTCTTCTCTAAGATTCTCAGAAATTCATATCTGTAGCTAATTTCTGTGAGCTGTTATCTGTCCTTAATCTGTCCTCTTCTATCTTAATGTCTGTCTTGGTCTCAAGGGTAGTTAGCTAGAATCAGTGAATTAAAAGGCCTTCAATTTATTTTCAAAGCAATTTGGTGCCAACTCTAACCAAACACAATGCTGAAGTTTCTTTCAAAACACATGCTAGGTTTTAGACCCCATTTGTCTCTTCAGCCATCCATTCACTTGGTGATTTACTATCTACACTGTACCAGATAGAGTGTTCAGCACTAGTGTAACAGAGATGGAAGGGACAAAACATTGTTTCAGACAGTGTGTGTGAAGTGTTGGGTGGTTTATAGAGGATGCCATGGAAGGAAGAGGAGGGAGCACGTCCCTCGGCCCGGCCTGGGGAAGGGAGCTGGGAAGGGCTTATTCATGAACCTTGAAAGGTAGGTAGTTCTCCAGAACAAAGAAGAGGCAAATGGAATAGTTCATTTATAAAGGCCCAGAGCGGAGCAAGTACAAGAGGGTCAGGGAGCCAGATGGAGTGTACTGTATAACTAAATGAAAAGCGGAGACCTCCAAAGGGAAGAATGCAGGAAAGAGCTTTTCAAATACCAAAATACAGCTTTGGGAAGCATAGCCAACCAGGAGAATTGCCTGGAAGGAACCACAAGAGGATCCCTCTGAGCGGCCAGTTCAGCTCACTCTCCCCTGGTAGGGCACCACCGTCTAACCCCCACACAAGCAATACGGTGGGCAACCTTAATATTTCTGGAAGAGTCTTCCCACTAGAAAACCCATCTGAAGTCTCCAGACAAAAGATTAGAGAGACCAGCATCCCTTTGAAAGTCTCAGGCTGGTATAAATAAGACTTTAATTCAGTCTTTTGCTTGGCGTTTCCCAGAAACTTCTGAAACTCTGTATTTTCTTTATTATTGTAATTCATAGAAACTGAAAAATTTAGCCTAAGAGGGAAAACGGACTTTGTCTGTAACTAGGCTTCTGCTGTTGGTTAAGGTCCTAAGGATGCTCAATCTAAATTATTTTATCCTTTATTCAGTTAAAGAAAGAAGAGAAAAGAGGATGAAATGGAGCCAGTTCTTTTATCAGTCAAATGAGATTTAGCATTTGATCATACATAAGGGGTGAATTCCTGGTTTTACATGCTATTGAATAGCCATAGTCATGTTTACAAAAGAACTCAAATTTACTGATCTGAATTCCAATCATTACTAGACAGACATCAAGTCTTTTCTTGTAATCTCCCTCCTCAAACTGTCACAAGAATTCTAAGGGATTCTATGTATGTTACACATAGTACATGATCAGTGTGTGAGTCAACAGACGGCTTTGCCACGGTCACTTCCTCTTTTGGTTCTTGAGAAGAAAAGTAAGAAATTTCAGGTTTAATCTGAGCTGACACCTGCAGATTTTGTTACATCTTCATTCACTTAGGTTGATTGCTGATATCTATCTATCTACCTATCTGTCTATCAAATGAGACACAAAGACAGAGACAGAGAAGGAGAATCAGTTCTCCAATAGAGAATTATTTTGTATGTTCACAGGATATTTAGAAAAAAATTATAATTCCTTGGAAAAAACAAGTTCAAAGAGCAGACATTTTGCAAGACACATTCCTGGATTTTAAAAAATAATAAAGAAACCAAGAAATGAAGAAAAACACTCCCAAATATAAACCTTGAACCAAAGAGTAAATAAAAAGGGGAATTCCTAGAGATCAATGGACAATAAGATCCTTCATATCAAAATACATGGAGGTTGAAAAAGCTATACTGTGAGTGAAAATCCGTAGTGCAACATGTGTTTATTATAAAGGAAGAAACATAAAAATAAAGGAAATAAGTTTTATCTTATACAATAATAAAGCAACAAATAAACTGAAATAAAACAGTAGAAGGGAATTAATAAGTATAATCATTAAAATTGATGAGAATTTTTATTGATGTATATTTGACTTACAGTATTATATTAGTTTCAGGTGTACAGCATAGTGGTTCAGTATTCTTACAGATAATATGCCATTAAAAGTTATTGCAAGATAATGGCTATAATTCCCTGTGCTATACAATAGATCCTTGTTGCTTATCTATTTTATACACAGCCGTTTGTACCTCTTACTCCCTTACTGCTAACTTGCCCCTCTCCCCTCCCCTCTCTCCTCTGGTTACCCCTAGTTTGTTCTCTATGTCTGTGCATCTGCTTCTTTTTTGTTATAGTCACTAGTTTGTACTATTTTTTAGACTCCACGTGTAAGTGATATCATAAAGTATTTGTCTTTCTCTGTCCGACTTAATTCACTAAGTATAACAATCTCTAGGACCATCCATGTTGCTACAAATGGCAGAATATCATTCCAACAAAATTTTTTAAAATAATTGTTAAAAGAATAAATAAATCCAAAATCTGGTTTAATAAAATTATCAATAAAATAAATAAATAAAATTCAGTTAAGGAGACAGAAAATAAAAAATAGAAATGAGATGAAATGGAATTAAGAAATTTATAAATATAAATTTAACCGCAAATAATAAGTGGACTAAAAGAATTCTCAGAGACTACTATGTGTCTTTCTAAGGAAAGGATTTTGATAACCTAGAAAGATGGATAATTTCCTCCCAAAAAGGTAAAAACAAATTACCAAGAATAGCTGGAAAATATGAGTTCGCTAATTATGTGGAAGAAATTGGACAGCTGATTCACAATCTGCCAATAAATACAGGACAAAGACTAGTTTTTTCAGCAGGGTTTTATCTAGATGATGTTATTTAAACTATTTTAGACCAAAGAAAAGATAGCTTCAAAGAAGACAGCATAAATTTTAATACCAAACCTAGTAAAAAATGAAAGGAAAACTATAACCAGATTTTATTTATGAATTTAGATATGTGTTTTAAAAATAAAACATTAGCAAGTAGAGTTCAACAATTCAGCAAAAGCAATATCAGTACTGGGAAGTCAAAAGCAATATCAGTACTGGGAAGATTCACGGTAAGGAACGATATCAACCACCTGAAATGTAAAATTGATGTGATTGTGTAGATACACACTGAAGCGTTTGATAATATAGAATAATGCAATAATCATTCATAATCAAATCTCCAAGTAAAATAGGAACTGATGGAATAGTTTTACTAAAATTCAATAGCAAGTATTATTTTAAAAAGGCAGAACTATAGGGGATTAAGAGGTCCAAACTATTATGTATAAAATAAGCTACAAGGATATATTGTACAACACAGTGAATATAGCCAATATTATAAAATAACTAAAATGGAGTATAAGCTTTAAAAATTTTCATCACTGTATTGTATGACCGTGACATATAATATTGTACATCAACTATACTTCAATAAAAAGAGAAAAAGGAAAAAAGGCAAAACTACATTAGAAATCAAACAAGCAAAATTAAGACTTAGAACCTAGTGAGGCAAATTTGGCATCACCATTGCATCACAAGAAAATTAAATAATTTTTATGTGTTGGGAAAAAGGGATAAATCTATATTTTTTTACTGAAACCTGGATTGTATATGTTAAAAAGCCTAAGAGACTTTGGTAGGAAGAAAGTTTCAACTGTAAGAGATTTGGGTAATTGGTTAGTTACCAGAAATATATTGAATAAATAATAAACTTTCTTTATCTTAGTCACAAACATCTAGAAATGTAAATAGGAAATATTCTATTAATATAAATGATAAAAGCAATAAGAATGGGGGAAATTTTGAATAAGAAAAGAATATGGTATATACAAAGATAGTAAAAGTATCTGAAATAAGATCTAAATAAATATACATACCATTTCTAAAAAGTTACAATATTAAAAGTTCAGTAATTCAAAGTTAATATGTAAATTTAATGCAATACAAATAAAATACTGATGTGTTATCAAGTTTGTTTTGAGATTGGATAAGATTGCTTAAAATTTATATGGACAAATACCTGAAAATAGTCCAAAATTTTTTAAGAACAATAGTAATGGTAAACTTGCATTGCCAGACATTACAACATTCTGCAAAGTCACCATAATAATAAAAATGTTGTAACGTGTAGTATAAAGATAGGTAGAACAAAACTGAGTCTAGAAATTAACCCCTGAACTTGTGAGAATTTAATTTAATAAATTTTGTATTTCAATTCGGTAGGAATAGATGGATTATTCCACAGACGTGCTGATACCACTGACTCTATCCATACAAAAAAATATCTTATACCCTATACAAAAATAAATTCCACATGGACAAAGGATTTATGTAAAAATTAGAAACAATAAATATTCTAGGGGCAAGGGTATATCTAACCAAGATTTTAAACCCAGAAACTATGAAATAAAAGAGAAATGTATTTGACATAAAAATTAAGCATTTCAATGGTAAAGGGCCATAATCAAAATCAATTAGAAAATGATAATTCTGGTAATATGACAATATAATTAACAGACAACCAACTAACATTTGTACTTTTAAAAGAATTTTTAAAAATGGATGAGAAAAGATGAACAATTTAATTTTTAAAATGAGCAAAATATATGACTAGGTAATTTAGTAAAGAGAAAACCCCAAATATTAACAAATATATAAAAGGCTCAGATACGCTAGTAGTCAGGGATATGTAATTTAAAGCGATTATGAATTATGACTTCACACCATCACCCTGGCACCTGTTGCTAAATGTGATTCAAGGACAAAGGCATTCCCATACATTGCTAGTGGTATGTTCAGAACTACAGTCTCTTTTGGAAAGCAATTTGGCAACATCTATTTTTAAAATTTTTTAATGTGTAACCTTAAACTCTGATCTATGTAAAGTATATCACATGCGTGTTTACTGCAGCATAATTTGTAGTAGCAGGAAAGTGGAAACAGTGAATAGTTTTTAACACAAAAACACTTGAACAAATCATGGCACATCTAAATTGTATAGTATTATAGAACTTTTGTGGAGAATAAATTAGGATTGTACTGCATAATGATTTATAGACAGTAATGTTGGCAGAGAAAATAAAAATGCAGAAAGTGTATATAAAATAACAATTTTTTAAAGCAAAAAAAAAAAGATGAGATTATTGCATGTTTATCTGTGTGTGTGTGTATTCAGTAATGATTATATGAATTTGGAGAAAAAAATTTGGAAGGATACCTACAAAGTTGATAACAAAGTTCTCACATTCAGGAAAGGGCTAAAATAAATAAAAAAGTGTGGGAAGAAAAGTAAGATTTATTGTTATACTTTATAACTTAGACTGTACATATTAAAAAATATTTTATATATTACATACTTAAATATATTTAAAATATTTTATATTTGATATATTTATATTTATAAATTTGTTATATATTTATATTTATAAATGTCATATTCATAAATATTTATAAATATATTTATATATTATATAAATTCACAGATACATACATTCTTGAACATGTATCAAATATTTTATAAGAAATTTAAAAATCTGGACTAAAATATATATTTTATGTGATCAAGTGTAAGAATTTATGTAACGTTTCTGTATGTTTGAGTTGATTTTTTAATATTAAAAAGCAAGCACAAGAGATGGATTGAAGATAGGAAAAACATCTAGCTAACTGCTACAATAAAACGTAAATGAGCTTGAACTAGGGTCATGACATGATAATGGCAGGACCAGGCAGAGCAGAAGCAATTTGGCAAGAATAAAAATGAAAAAATACGGAGAAAGAAGAGTGGGGGAAGGGAGGAAGGATTCTCTATTCTGATCCATTGGTCTATTTTTCTACCATTGTAGCAGTACAATACTGCCTAAATTATTGACATTTTATAATAATATTGTACTAAAAGTACTAGCAGTGAGAGGCCTTCAACTTTGCTTATTAAGAGTGTCTTCATTTTCCTAGGACCTTGGTATCTTCATATTACTTTTTAAATTAAAATGTTAATTCCCACACTCACACACATACAACCCACTGAGATTTTGAATTAGTTTTCTTTCAGTCTACAGATTTGGGGAGGAGTAATCTACCTTTTAATAGTACAGAGTCATCAACTCTATATTATATCTGGGTTTTTTTAGGTTTTTAAAATTGTCTGTCAGTAATGTAAGTTTTACTGTAGAGTTCTTACATAATTTTTGTTAGATTTATTGCCAGGTATTTGATGTTTTTAATGCTGTTTTTAATCCTTTTAGAATTTTAACTTCCAATATTTTGCTATAATATTGAAATACACTGAGTTTTGTTTATTGACCTTATACCCAGCAACCTTGCTTAATTAACTAATTAATTCTAATAGTTTGTAGATTATCATATTGTATCTAAATAAGTGGTTCTGTGTCTTCCTTTCCAGTTCTTATTGCTTGGATTTCTTTTTCTTGCCATATTGCACTGGCTAGAACGTTTGCTATAATATTGAATGGAACTGGTTAGAGTGGACATCCTTGTCTTTTCTTCAGAATTTGGAGGAAAAGAATTCAGTAGTTTATCATTAAATATGCTTTAGGTTTTCGTAGAGATCCTTTATCAGAATAAAGATATTAACAATATAATTTTATGAGCTTTTTCCTGAATACTTCTTCAGATATTTAATTTTTAGAATGCTTTTTCTGTAGTTGGTAAGATAATATTATGATTTACCTTCTTTCTTATTAATATGGTGAATTACATGTATTGACTTAAATGTTAAGCCCGACTTGTATTCCTAGAATACAACTCATTTGTTCATGATATATTACCCCTTTTTGTATATCACTGGATTCATGTAACTAATGCCTTTTTAAGGATCTGTAAAGCAGTGTTTATGAAAAGGCTGAGAGTTTTTTTCCTTGAAATTTCCTTGTCAGGTTTTGGTATCAGAGTTTTGCTGGGTTCATGAAATGCATTGAAAACTGTGACTTCTTTTTCTGTTCTCTGAAGGAGTATGTATAATATTTGTGTTAATTCTTCCTAAATGTTTCCAAGAATTCACCAAAAAAAGCCAATAGGACCTGGAGGCTTCTTTGTGAAAGATTTTAAAATATGGGTTCAGTTATTGTGTTTTGTTTAATTGCTTTGTTTTGTATGTGTCCTCAAAATTTGGAAAAATTTTGTTCCAGTTATTATATTCATAAAATAAACAACATGCTCTATTTTTCCACTCAGTATCTATTGATTTCATTCTCTGGAAAGGCAGAATCAATATATTTCCACTTTTATCCCTGCCACTGTCAGACTTCAATGAATTATGTTATTTTTCTTAGTCTTTACCTTGGTATTATTGATTTGCTTATCTCTATTAATTTATTGGCTTTAAAGACCATCTTTTAATACCTCATCACAAAAGGTAAAGGAATTATTACACCCATATTTCCACTCTGTTTTTCTCTCTCTTCTTCTAATTTTTGTTAGACATATAATTTCAACATTTTTCAGTATTTGTAGTATTTACATTTTGTTCTTTAATCATAACTTGTAATTTTTTATTTTTATGTCAGTCCTACAGCTAAATGGAATCTGCATTCATTGTCAATTCTTTGCCTTCAGTTTCTATGTTCTTTTGGTTGGCTCAAGTTTTTCTTCTAGTAGAATTTTCTCCAAAAGTTCACAGAAAAAAACACATAGGGAGTGTGTGGAGATCATCACAAATTTTCTTTTACACTTTAATGACAATTTAATTGTGCTTATAGTTCTTGGGACACTCTTTGTTTCCTTGGGGGATGTTTTAGCCATTGATCTACCATCACTGAGTGTTGAATGTTGCAGTGGAGTTGTCTGAGACCAATCAAAAATCTTTTCATGAGACACTGATACTTTTCTTCACTTTAAAGAAAGCATTAATTCAAATAAAATAACCGATTGTGTAATTTAAAGCCTTCATTTAAGAGCTAGTAGCATTTGACAAAAAAAAAATTTTTTTAGATTTAATTTGGCCAAGTACAAAAAGTCTCCCTATCTGGGGGGTTGGGGTCAGAACAAAAAGTTCACCTCAAACAAGCCTTTTAGGGAAGAGATTGTTTCTTTGGGCATTATAATACTTGAAAATGAATTCTTCACTATTGAAATTTTGATAGTACAAAGTTAAAGTTTATATTTAACCTGAGTTTTGCCCTGTCGGATGGATTTGGAACCTTTATCTTCCTGATTCCATTTGTAGCCAGGTTTTAATCGTCAGTGGAAGAGACTCCAAGTGAATCAATGGAGAAGGACTAGTGACAAACACGAGTGATTATAATCACTTCTTTACTCTTCCCTTTGAGTAGAAACACCCTTCGGGACAACCATAGCTCCATGGTCCAATGTGAGCTCAGCTTTGTTAGACGGGAAGACAAGGACGGGAGGAGACTCAGAGGCTTTGCAGTTAGGTCTGTTGGACAGTTGGTGTAATCAGAAAAACCAGGACCACTCAAGAGTGACTACGGAGAGTGGATGGTAGGGACGTGGACCTGGGGACCCTAGTCCCCTTCCACATCACTGAACATCTTCAAACGTTCCTGGAATGTTTATTTCTTTGTCCACATAGTTGTAAAAATTTACCTTATTTCAAAAATTTCACTCGAAAAAGTCTCTTCTGGGAGCCTTTGAAAGTTAAGGCCATTTGAAAAACGCATAGTATTAATTTTAGTGAGTTAATAGCCGTTATGGTCTAGTGGTGTGTATAATATATATCAAGGGACATCTTAAAATGCATATGATCATAAAATGCCTATTTAAGGATTTTCCACCTACCTAAATTGAACTTAATAGATTGTAACAGTGCCAGTGGGCCCATTAGGGTCTTTAGAAAACACAGTTCAGGGTCCTGTTAAGAGATATACTCTCTTCATGTCATATTCTACGTAGAGAATTTGCTCTAGTCACCTAGAGCCTGAATGTGCCTGTCTTGCAGGAGAAAAGGGGTGGGAAGGGATAAACTGGGAGTTTGAGATTTGCAAATACTAACTTATATATATATAAAATAGGTAAACAACAAGTTTCTACTGTATAGCACAGGGAAATAGGTTAAAGCTCAGAGAACAGTGTCTCATGCATGTAAGATCTTATATAAATGTGAAAGAGCAACCTTTACCTTCATTTCTAGGGCTTTACCCTTTAAGCAAATTCTTCTGTAGGTGTCAAAAAGTTTAATTACAATTATAGATGTATAACATCTCTTTATTTGTGGGCCTGAGAAATATACACTGTTTATCTTTATGTGAAATAAAGAACTTGTACTCAGGCATATTAGAGAAATTACTAAGGACAATTTCAAACAAACACAAAAATCAATAGAAGAGGATTATGAATTCCTGTGTATACATCAGCTGGCTTTGACTCTTGGCCAAACCTTGTGTCAGCTGGACCTCATCTGTACTATTGTGAGAAAACCCCGTGCTTCATCTAAAAACGTTCAGTACATGTCTCCAAATGATAGGACCTTTTTTTTTTTTTTAACATAACTGCTATACCATTTTCACACCTAAAATTTTAAGCAATAGTCATTTGGTGTTCAGATTTCCAAGTGTTGTAAAAATCATAACCTTTTCTTTCTCTCTTTCTTTCTTTTTTTTTTTTTTTAACAATTTGCTTTAGTCAGAATCTTAAATAAAGGCTCACACATTCCAGTTGGCTGCTGGGCTTTTAGGTGTCCACTCGTCTATCATTTCCCCTTTATCTTGCTGTCATTCTGTTGTTTGTTTTCGTTATATTATTTGTTAAGGAAGCAGAGCTGTATGTCCCAAAGAGTTTTGCAGTGTGGATCTGATTACATCTCCAAGGTGTAATTCAATATGTTCCTCTCTCCTCTGTGTTTGCTTTCAACGGGGAGTTGGGTCAGATTTAGGTATGCTGTTTTTGGCAAGACCACTTCCTACGTGGTGGTGTGTTCTGTCGGAAGGGACCCAATGTCTGGGAATCTGCTTTTGAGTGATGAAAGTAGTCATTGATCAGCCATACCTACACCCATTAATTCATTTAGGGTTGCAAAATGGCAATACTTTAGTGTTCTCATTTCCTCTACCTGTATGGGCTGGAACATTTCCGTAAGGAGGAACTCCCCTCATGGGCTCTCTGATTCCCCAGCGGGATGGTTCGCACAGGAAAGTCCTGCTAAATGCTCAATTCTTTTCATGTACATATCATTTTTCAAAATAATGAGTTAGCTCTCCTGTATCCTCCAGTGGTTACCACTTATGTTTTATTTTGTTTGTTCCTTTTATTTGTTTTGTTTACTTACCCTTATTGATTCTCCAATTGTCCTGTTCTTGGTAGGAACTTCTCCAGTTAGTCTCTGAGTTCCACTGAGCAGGCATCGTTGACAGCTTCCATCCCATCTGTCAGGATAACACATGCCATGCTCAGCATATTGTGTAAGTCCTAACCATATTTCAAGGCCTTAACTTAGTTTTTACCTCCAACCTGACAGCTTCCTGACCACACCTGCTTAGAGTACTTGCCTGTGGCCCTCCAAGTTGTAGGAGCTTTGCCAGTTATCGAAGTCTGGTCTCCCCCATATAGCAATCTTGAAGCTTCACACCCCCTGTGTTTGGCAGAAGGCCTTCCATAGAGTCATCATGCAATCAGTTTGTTTAATTACTTAGTACTGCCCTAGTTAAGTAGACTTAAAATTATACAAGCCTTTCAAGAATGTAGTGGGAATACTCTTGCTTATTATGGGGTTTGAGAATTTAAAGTAATTTAAGGCATTTTCTGATCTTGTGCATATAATTGGATGGGCTTTCCTCAATCAAGATTCGAAGAGTAAAATTAAACTGCAAACTTCATGAAATAGTATCAGTGAAAGTTGTAAACAAAAAATACCATATGAGATCGCTCATATGTGGAATCTAAAAAAAAAAAAAACAAAGAACATAAATACAAAACACAAACAGACTCACAGACAGAATACAAACTTGTAGTTGCCAACGGGGAGGCGAGTGGGAAGGGACAGACTGGGAGTTCGAAATTTGTAGATACTGACAGGCATATGTGGAATAGATAAACAAGGTTATACCGTATAGCACAGGGAAATATATACAGGATCTTGTAGTAACCCACAGCAAAAAAAATGTGACAATGAATATATGTATGTTCATGTATAACTGAAAAATTGTGCTCTACACTGGAATTTGACACAACATTGTAAAATGACTATAACTCAATGAAAAAATGTTTAAAAAAATAGTACAGAAAACACCCATCTATCTTTCATCTCATATGGTAGATCATTTGTATTCTCTTTCTCTCTCTTTTCACCTCTCCATATAAACAAATATTTAATATAGAAATAACACTTGGAGTATCTCTTCTTTATATAAAAGTGTATGCAATATATGATATATTTAATATATATTTAATATATTTATATTATAATATATTATATATTTAATATCATATATACATAATATGTATAATCTATTACCATGTAACATATATGGAATAGATTAGAGACTTTATATTCTATATACCATAATATTTACATATTGTACATATTTATATTATATAACCATACTTATATATAATTTTTTCCATATTATTTGAAAATAAGTTACTTAAATCATGACCTCTTAACCCTAAATACTTCACTGTGTATTTTCTAAGAATAAGAATATATTCTCATGTAACTGCTGTACAAGTATCAGTGTCATAAGTTTCCATTAATTTATTACATTTTGATTTTAACTAAAATAACTAATACTTCTGGCTAGTTTGTAAGCACTTTTCACAGGCAGCAGCTCAACATCATGCCAGGAGATAGCAGGCATTAGTAGGCTGAGTTTACTGATAAGGAAACAAGCTCAGAAAGGTGGTGATTTTACTGACATTAGCTTCTTTGCTCTTTATATCTTGCTGATTAAGTGAGACTTCCTGGAGCAGTTTATAGGTGATTTAATACCAAAACAAGCAAGGAAGAATCACATCCTAGTCAGAACAAGAACAGGTTAGAGGCGGCCGTGGGAGCAGTGAGTCGCTGGCCTGATGGGGATTTGCCTGTGATGACTGTTGAGAGTTTCCGTCTAGAGCCATCATTCTCACTGGAGACCCGGGAAGCAGCTGCAGGGGACCGAGCTGTCTCTTCTAGATGAGCGTAGAGTTTCATCTTTTTTCCTCATCAGCAAAATGAAATGAGACGGGGAATTTTGAAAAAGCCTGAAATATTACAGCAGACACGGCTATAATTTGAAAATTTTCACACTGATGATTTGGCAGTTTTGAGAATTCATTCCACGTGAGTTCTGAATCACCCTTAGAGACAGTCACTGAAAGTGCCATTATTTAACTCAAAATTCTTCCGGATGATACTTCAGTCAGGAAGCATTTGTGGAAGACGCACTGGGTGCCTATGCCCCGTGGGTGTCCGAGAGGAGGCAGACCAAACTCATGATGTTGGCACATCACACACCCCGTCCATCCTCCTGTTCTGCCCATGCTTTATCCATCATCTTAGGTCTGGCTTCGCCCGAAGATGCACCTCTTGTGCCTCCTGCTATGTTGCCTCCCTCCTTTGTAAAGTCCAATCCATTCATACTCTTTCCCTCTCTCTCTCCCTTCAGTTAATGTGAAAATAACTTGTGTCTTCTTATTTGTCATTTCTGAAGTAGTCCCCACAGTTTTTGGCACAGTGGGAGGGGTGGGCTGTGGCACACCGTCTTGTCATCATGACACACTGGGGCCATTTCTACAGATGCATTCATTTCCTGTCATATGTTAGTATCTGGAGAAGTCATGTCAGTGGTTCTTTGAATGTTTCCTTTGTCCTTGTGCCACAAAGTCAGTCTCTAAGAAGCTTCTGAGGCTGCATTTGCAAACATAAACCACCACTGCCTAGGAATGGATTTTCCAAAGGTCTCGCTTTCTAGAAGAGAGTCTTGAATTTATGCTTCATATGAATATCAGTTGGGTGGCTTTCCTGCCGTAGCAGTTAGCCAGTTAACTGGGTACCCAAGGCTAGGGAAACTTAATAACGGATGACTCAAGCTTATGTAAAACATGTATTTGTTTAACCAGAATTATGCCACGGTTTAGTTAGTAAATCAAAGCATAGACAAGTTCTTGCTATTTTGAACTGCAAGGACCATCTAAATTATTTAATTATACTAATATTTTGTGTTTAAAATTGTTTGAAGTAATGGACTTCCGTTGAAGAGATCTTGGAAATGGTTTGTGATACATCAGTGAGAGTGTTTCTTGAAAGAATATTTGCTCTTCATATATGAAATATGAACCAAATTAAATTTATAGTCTGTAATTATTAACATACCTGCATTTGTAGTTACTAAAGGAAATAATTGAATATAACCCAAATTAAATTTACAGGCTATAATTATCAATGTATCTGTATCTTAGTTACTAAAGGAAATTGATATAAGCTGATTTTATGGAAGTTATTTTGTTAGATTAAGTTTTTTCTCCTCCTTGGAGAGATAACATAATTAGGTTTATGTGACAAATGCAATTAGGTGAGAAATCTTGGCTCTAATCCATTTAGATAAAAGACTTGAACAATTTCTGACATAACAAATAAGTTTATCAAGACTGTCTCTTGGAGACTTTAAAAAGCAGAGACTTTGGTCTCCAGACACACAGTTGCCTCAGCCTTTATCTCTGTTCATTCTTAGAGCCCTATAAAGTCATGATTTTAAAAGAACCTTGAGAATATAATTCACAATATAGCATCTTACATACGAACTCTTTCATCTCAGCATTTCAACAATACTGTTGAGGTAGGTTTTGAAATTATTTGCTTTTCTCAGTTAAAAATCCAAAGGCCAGCGATGGAAAAGACACAGCTAAGAGACACGTGTGATTAGACTCAGTCCTCCAGTTCCTAGCACCAGACACACTTCATTAGGTCAGGATCGGAACCTTTAGCTCTAGCTTGGCAGTTTTGTACGAGCTATCTTGTTTCTCAGTATATATTTAGCCAACGGACACATAATCAGTCACTTCTTCATCACCATCGTTATCATTAGCAAGAACAAAGGACTCAATTAGTATCTATTGTAAGCTATATTAAGATGGTAAGTCACAGATAGGATTAAGTTAGAAAAGAATTTCTTATTTGGAAAAGTTCTGTTTTGAAACTTCCTTTGGTTAACTCACATATATGTGTGTGTGTGTGTGTGTGTGTGTGTGTGTATGTATATAATACATACATATATGTATAGTACAGTTGACCCTTAAAGAGTCAGGACCACTTACATGTGGATTTTTTTCAACAGTAAGTACTGCAGTACTAGCCGTCTGTGATTGACTGAATCCACGACCGCAGAAACTGGGATAGAGGAACCACAGATAGGAAGCCACTGCAGATAGGGAGGGCCCACTAAAATTTATACATGGATTTTCCTCTGCTCAGAGGATTGGTGGCCCTAACTTCTGTGTTGTTCAAGGGTAAACTGAATAGTGTACATTTCTTTTTAAGTTTTCAAATCTATAGCATTTAGGCAAAGGGGCTTTGCTTAAAATGATATTCCTTTACTCATTGATTCCTTTTTCAAGAGCGCAGGTAATTAGGTTTCTTTTTTTTTTTTTTTTAATGGAGGTGCTGGGGATTGAACCTAGGACCTAGTTAGTGCATGCTAAGCACACACGCTACCTCTGAGCTGCACTCTACTGCTGAGTTGTACCTTCCCCCCACTGATTCTTAACAGTGAATAGAAAACAAGATATTTTAATGGTTTAAATTACTGAAAAACGAATTGTATCACAAGTTTATCTGAAACCTTTAAACCTTAGTAATTCACCAAAGAGATGTTTTAATTGTTTCTGATCTCCTATATTGAGTAGATTGACTTCCATCCCAATAGACCAGAGAATAACACAAATCAGATAGTCCAAATACTAAGTTTATTTTGTTAAAAGTTTGCCCGGACACACATACCCATGTGTACAGTTGACCCTTGAGCAGCTCTGGGGGCTAGGAGTGCTGACCCTCAGTGAAGTTGAGAATTCTGATATAACGCTATATATAGTCAGCCCTCTGTATCTGCATTTTTCTTCTATTGTGGATGCAACCAACCACAGATCATTTCACTTACTTGCCACTGGAATAAAAATTGTATATAAGTGGACCACACAGTTCAAACCTGGGGTGTTCAAGGGTCAACTGTATATATAAACATAAAATACATTTACAGGGTAGAAGGATGGTTGGGAAACTATGCATATGCAAAGGAAACCTGAATAAGCCCTACAACAGCAACAACAACAAAATGAAGACGACTTGAGAAAGGGCAGCAGCGTCAAATGCATTCCCAGTCCATCCATCCACAGACGGATCAGAAGGGGCTGAGAGCCTCATGGACTTGAGGTGCTAGAACACAACTTCTGTTCAAACCACTGGATGATGACTAAGCTATTCATACACAGGAGTGATCGCAGAGTAGCCAGTTATGTAATGAGAATCCCAGAAGGAGGAGAGAGAGGTAAACAAGACAGAAACAAGAGCCAAAAACTTCCCATGTTTGATAAAAAATATTTTTCTGTAGATCTAAGAAGCTCAATAAGTCTCAAATAGGATAAATACAAAGAGAGCCACACCTAGACACATCAGACTTCTGAAATGCAAAAGGTAACTCTTCAAAGCATCAAGAGAAAAAAAACCCATCGTGCATACAGAGCCACAATAAAAATAAGGGCTAATGTCTCTTCAAAAACAGTGGAAACCAGAAGGCAACAGAATGACATAGTCCAAAATAAATTGTTTACTAAGAATGCTGTATCCAGTCAAATGATCTTTTAAACATGAAGACGAAAATATATTCCCAAATAACAAAAAAAATGAAGTATTTGCTAGCAAAGATGACTCTGAGTTACCAAAGTCTTTCAAGTGGAAAATAATTGATACCAGATACCTGTGGACTTGGGGAAAGAATGAAAAGCACTGAAAGTTGTAAATATATTGGTCGATGTAAAAGAGTCCGTGTATTTCTGTACCTGTCTATATATCTATTTTTATTCTCTTCTATTAATTTTTTTAACATTTTTTATTGATTTATAATCATTTTACAATGTTGTGTCAAATTCCAGTGTTCAGCACAATTTTTCAGTCATTCATGGACATATACACACTCATTGTCACATTTTTTTCTCTGTGAGTTATCATAACATTTTGTGTATATTTCCCTGTGCTATACAGTGTAATCTTGTTTATCTATTCTACAATTTTGAAATCCCAGTCTATCCCTTCCCACCCTCCACCCCCCAGCAACCACAAGTCTGTATTCTCTGTCTGTGAGTCTATTTCTGTCCTGTATTTATGCTTTGTTTTTGTTTGTTTGTTTGTTTTTGTTTTTGTTTTTTAGATTCCACATATGAGCGATCTCATATGGTATTTTTCTTTCTCTTTCTGGCTTACTTCACTTAGAATGACATTCTCCAGGAGCATCCATGTTGCTGCAAATGGCATTATGTTGTCGGTTTTTATGGCTGAGTAGTATTCCACTTAAACAAGCAATTCTCCAAGGAAGACATACAAATGATCAAAAAGCACATGAAAAAATACTCAATATCACTAATTATCAGAGAAATGCAAATCAAAACTACAATGAGGTATCACCTCACACCAGTCTTCTATTAATTTTTAAAGCATATTTTAAGGCAAAGCTATAGCACTGTGCTGTTAGGTTTATAACATATGGACGAAATATATATGACAATGGTAGTACACAGAAAGGGGAAAAAATGGAGCAAAATTGGAGCAAATTTGCCATAGTTTACTGAAATTGTCAGTATTAACTGGAGTAGATTGTGATAAGTTAAATTTGTATTTACAAGTATTGGAGCAACTACTTTTGTTAAAACCCCAGAGACAGAAAACCAAAGATAAGGGGAAGGTTGAGTTTGAGGAAAAATGCTGACAGCATCTGAGTCCCTAGGAACAAAACACCGCAACTTCAGCTGAAAACTGAGTCACAAGGTAAAATTAGACCAAGTGAATGAAAGTCCCTGTGAGGTCAAAAACATTGAGCAAATAACTTGGGATAATAGGAATTCCTTGGCCATGTGAAAGTTACATGTCTTCTGATCTGTTGATTTATCATCAGTAAAAGGGAATGAGAACATTCAACTTGCAGGGCTCCTGCTGGAATTAACATGAGCCCTTTCTGTATAAAGTGCTTGGCGCAGAGCCTGGCATATAGTGAGATGCATGGAATAGAGGCTAATGTAGTGTAGCTACTGTCTATTGAAATACAAGTCATGTTAATAACCACCTGCATTGTGGATAATAATAGATTAATTCAAACTCTGTAAAAGAGTTTCACTCCTTACCCGAACATAATATTTTGAATACCAAGGCATTGCAGTTTTGTTTGGAAGGACATTAAATTTTGGTACAGTTTTGGAATTAGTTTCATCAGAGAATGAGTACTGGAAAAACCTTACATGCAATCTAATTGCCATTTATCCTCCTTCTTTTGATTGGAATTGCATTTAAGTTTTGCCAGACTAGAATGACCTATTGTTTTTTCAAAGAAGTCTCCAGAGATGTTCTGTTGGTTTTGTTTTTTAATCTCTTCTGCTTTTGAGCTTATCCAAACACTGAGAAGCAATCTAAGTGCAACTACTCTCTAACAACCTCTGATGTCAAAGACGTTTCCTTTAATTCTACCTTATTAATCCTATATAGTTTCTTTTTTATTTTCTTCTCAATGAACAAAAAAGGAACAGCTGGTTACTATCATCAACTTTCTTTTGTTTGGGGTTTATTAAGTATGCAATGCTTGAACGTCTTTTTTTTTTTTTTTCCCTGTTTGGCTATAGAACTCCCATTGCTTTGTTTTCGAAGAATGATAGAGTTTACAATGGAGAAGCTTTCATTCTCACCTACTCTCAGTATATAACCTGATGAATTAATACCAGTTAAAATAGTAATTGTCATCTTTTGTATTCCTTGTCGGGAGTTGCCTGATGTGCCCTTTGCTCAATGACTAGTTGGTATGTTAGTCTTTTACTTACGAACGATAGAATCTCTGTGTATTAATGATGTTAACCGTTAAGCCACCATGTGATACTTTTCCCCATTTTGTCATTTGCTTTTTAGTTTATAATATTTTTGCCTTACAAGTTTATAATTAATATTTTGTCTTTTCTTATGAATTTCTTCTTTTGTTTCTGTACTTAGAGACACCTTCCTCACTGTGAGCTCTGAGCTGTTTCACTTATATTTTCCTCTTCTCTTTTAACATTTTAGTTTTTAAGTGGGCTCTCTAACCCATTGGGAAGTAACTTTAATGCAGGATTGCACACTTACTTCTAATAAAGCCCATGATATTTCAGTCTCTTATAATATTTCACATCATGAATCTGTATGTGTATATATATATATATACACACACACATACATACATACATTCATCATATGTATCATATTCATCATATGTTCTCAGCTGGAGGCAATTTTGCCCTCTGTGTGAAATTTGGCATATCTGGAGACATTTTATTTGTTAAGACAGAGTATCTGTTAATCACAAACATATATACACTACTATATATAAAATAGATAAACAACAAAGACCTACTGTACAGCACAGGGAACTATATTCAGTTTCTTGTAATAAGCTATAATGGAAAAGATCTGATAATGTATGTATATGTGTGTATGTATATATATATAACTGAATCACTTTGCTGTACACCTAAAACTAGCATTGTAAATCAACTACACTTCAATAAAAAAGTAAAATTTAAACAAAAGACAGAGTAGGGGGTATACAGGAGAGGCTGGCTGCTGGCCTCTAGGGAATAGAAGCTGAGATGATGCTATAATGTACAAGACAGCCCCTATGTGGGAGAATCGTCAATAATGCCAAGATTAAGAAATCGTGATTGGAGAGAGACACAGAGAGAGCAACTGATTGATTGGGATGTCCTCTGCCAGGTACACACTCATCAGTAGTGACATCACCTGGCCAGTGTTTCTACTTCCTACTCAGAGGGGTATTGTCAGAGGCTTTGCCTCCTACTTTACAGAAACCCAGATTTCTGCGTTGTATTTTTGGTTATCCCTAGTCTGTTATAAATACAAGAGGGCTCACTAGTTTTAGAGCACAGACATGGAGCCCTACTGCCTCACTTGAATCAGGGTCCTGCCTCTTATAAGATGTGTGACATTGGGCAAGTTACTTAACCTCTCTCTCTCTGTCTTCAGTTCCTTTATCTGTAAACTGAGGGTAGTAATTGTATCTTTATCCTAGATTGTCACAGAACTGCAAGATGCTTAAAGCAGTGCTTAGCACACAGTAAACGTCATAGAAGGGTTTGGTCACATTGATAATAATAAAGTAAAGGACTTGGTTTTTATCAGCTTCATTTGATCACAGTGACCCCTACTTTTTATTTTAAAAATAATGCTTTTACAAATTCATTACAGATTTTTGCCAGTGATCCACTTGAAGCAGCATGTTTCTTCCTTAGCTGTCTGCCATATCTCTTGTCCTTTGGCCATGCAGCAAAAACCTGATCGGAGTATCAACTCTGTTCTCATTGTTGTTGTTGTTGTTAAACTTTGATACTGTCAAGCTTGCAGAATTCCTTCTAGGCACATGTCTCTTTAGTGTTTACAGTTGCTTATTTTTTCTGTCTATGAGAATTGCTCATTTTGAATAAAAGCTATACTCATTTTAAGCTGCATTCTGAAAATGAATGATTATATTCATGGAATTATAGCTATCTTCTTGTGTCAAAAATTTCAACTCATTCTACTAAATTGCACTGAGTATATTTTATATCAACCTCTAGACACTGTGTTGTTTCAGATGCCCTCCCTCGAAAAATGTTTCCCTCACGGTATCTCTGGTTTGCTTTCTGTCTTCTATGCCATTCTCTTGATCAGCACAGGCCAGTGGAATTTTCTGTATAAGCAGTCTAACCTGCAGTGTCCAATCTAGAAGGCACTGTTGAGCACTGGAAATGTAGCTAGGGCAACTGAAAACCTGAATTTTAAATTTTATTAAATAGCCATGTGTGGCCAGTGGCTACCATACTGGACAGCCCAGTTCTGCAGCAGCAACTTAACCTCCACTTTCGATTTAACATCTTCGGTTTCATTCTGACTTGAACCTGTTTCACTGAATGCATTTCTGTGCACTTTTGTGTGTATTGCTTCTACTCCAGTAATCAAGTTATTTTTACTTCATTTCCTGTGTTTCCAGTATGGTAGGAAGGCCCACTCTTAGGTGATTGTGTAGGGGTGAAAGACTTTCCGCTTTTTCCCTGCTGGGTTCTTTGGCTGGTCTAATAGCTAAATTGACATAAGATAAACTAACAGGGAAAAAAGAAAGTTTTAGTACTGGAGCCCCATTAAAACATGACACCCAAAATCAGTCAGGAAAATTGGAGCTTATCTGTTATCAGAGCTAAGAGGGGGATGGGCCAGGCTTCAAAGGGGAGGCAGGCAGGTGACTCACAAGAGGATGAGAAGGGCAGATAATGTGGTCATCACATGGTTGCCTGCCATGCAGATAAGTCTTTAGATAAAGAGTTATCTCTGGTAAGAGCTCTGTTTCTGGGCCAAGCCCCCTATTTAAACTCTTTTAGGCAGTGAAAGGAGAGGTAAACAGCTTCTCCTGAGTCTTCTGGGGCTTAACTGCCTTTAGTGCAAAACAATCCACATGCCAAAGTGGCAGCGTTTTGGGATGGCGTGTGCTGTTGCCACTTTATTGGGACTTACATGTTTATTCTTATTTATAGAATATTTAAAATATTACCTCTTATAGTCAAGGATTTACTTTTCTTTTTCTTTTTTAATTGAAGTATGGTTGATTTACACTATTATATTAGTTTCAAGTATACAGCATAGTGATTCAGCATTTTTACAGATTATATTCTGTTTAAAGTTATTGCAAAATAATAACTGTAAGTCCTTTTGCTGTGTAATACATCTTTGTAACATTTATTTTATACATAGTAGTTTGTACCTCTTAATCCCTAACTGTTACATTGTCTCTCTCCCATTCCTCTCCCTGCTGACAACCACTAGTTTGTTTTCTATGTCTGTGAATGTTTGTTTTGTTATATTCATTCATTTGTTTTATTTTGTAGATTCCACATATAAGTGATAAACTATAGTTTTTGTCTTTTTTCTGACTGATTTATTTCACTTAGCATAATAGCCTCCAGGTCCATCCATTGCATCCATTGTTGCAAATGGCAAAATTTCATTCTTAATTTCATTTTATAAGCATTCCATTGTATACATATACCACTTCTTTATCTGTTAATCTGTTGATGGACCCTTGGGTTGATTCCACATCTTGGCTATCATAAATAATGCTATGAACATTAGGGTACATTCATCTTTTCGAATGAGTGTTTTCATTTCCTGTGGATATATAGCCAGGAGTGAATTGCTGGATCATATGGTAGTTCTATTTTTAGGTTTTTGTTTTTTTTTTTTTAAGGAAACTCCGTACTGTTTTCCACAGTGGCTGTGCCAATTTAAATTCCCACCAGGAGTGTGTAAAGGCTCCTTTTCCTCCACGTCTTTGCCAACATTTATTATTTGGGTCTTTTAGATGATAGCCTTTCTCACAGATGAGAGGTGATACTTCATTGTTGTTTTCATTTGCATTTCCCTGATGATTAATGATATTGAGCATGCTTTCATGTGTCTCTCGCCCATCTATATGTCTTCTTTAGAAAAATATCTATTCAGGTCTTCTGTCAATTTTTTAATTGGGGTTTTTTTTTATACTGAGTTATATGAACTGTTTATATATTTTGGATATTAACGCCTTATCAACAATTATTTGCAAGCATTTTCTCCATTCATTTTGTTGTCTTTTTGTTTTGTCAATTGTTTTCTTTGCTGTGCAAAAGTTTATATGCTTAATTAGTTCCCATTTGTTTATTTTTGTTTTTCTTTCCTTTGCCTTAGGGGCAGAACCAAAAAAAAAAAAATGCTATGATTTATGTCAAAGAGTATTCTGCCTGTGTTTTCTTCTAGGAGTTTTATGGTTTTTGGTCTTATGTGTAGATCTTTAATCCATATTGAATTTATTTATTGTATATGGTGTAAGAAAATGTTGCTCTCATTCTTTTACATATAGCTGTCCAGTTTTACCAGCACCACTTTCTAAAGAGAAATGTCTTTTCTCCATTGTATATTCTTGCCTCCTTTGTCATAGATTTGTTGACCGTGGGTGTGTGGATTTATTTCTGGGCTCTATAATCTTTTCTATTGATCTATGTTTCTGTTTTTGTGCCACTACCATGATGTTTTGATTACTGTAGCATTGTAGTATAGTCTGAAGTCAGGGATGTGATACCTCTAACTTTGTTCTTTTTTTTTTTTTTCAAGATTGCTTTGGTGATTTGGGGTATTTTCTGATTCCATATCAATTTTATGATTATTTGTTCCAGTTCTGTGAAAAATGTCATGGGTATTTTGATAGGGGTCACATTGAATCTGTAGATTGTCTTGCGTAGTGTGGTCATTTTAATAGTAGCAATTTTTCCAGTCCATGGACATTGTTTATCTTTCTGTCTGTGTAGTCTTCAGTTTCTTCCATTAGTGCCTTACAGCTTTCTGAGTACAGCTCCTTTACCTCCTTAGTTGTACTTATTCCTAAGTGTTCGGTTCTTCCTGATGTAATTGTGAATGGGCTTGTTCCCTCAATTTTCTCTTTGTTGTTAGTGTATAGAAATGCAACAAATTTCTATATATTAATTATGTTTTTTGCAATTTTATTGAATTCATTGATGAGCAGTAGAAGTTTTTTGGTGGTGTCTTTAGAATTTTCTCTACATAATATCATGTCATCTGCAAACAGTGACAGTTTTACTTCTTCCCTTCCAATTTTATTTCTTTTTCTGTCTGACTGCTGTGGTAGGACTTCTAATACTATTTGAATAAAAGTTGTGATATTGGACATCCTTGGCTTGTTCCTGATCTTAGAGGAAATGCTTTCAGCTTTTCACTGGTGAGTGTGATGTGAGCTGTGGGCCTATCATATATGGCCTTCATTATGTTGAGCAGGCTACCTGGTAGATGGGGTCAGGCCCCAGATCTCTGGCTGCAGGGCCCTGGGGGTCCCAGATCTTGTGCCTGTGCAGTGGTGTGTGGAGATGGATCCTCAGCCCTCTGGTGGACAGACCCATATCCAGGGACAGCTGTGGGTTCAGGGGTTCTTAAGGCAGCCTACTGGTGGGTAGGGCTTTGTCCCCATCCACTTAGTTTGTGGGCCTGAGGTGTCCTAGCACTGACACCTACAGGCTGGTGGGCCAGAGCAGGTCTGGGTCCTGGAGCTAATGAGCTAGAGGGAGGATTCCACAATGGTATTTGTTAGCACCGAAGTCAATGTGGTAGAACGAGCTGCCCAGAATGGCTGCTACCAGTGTCTGTGTCCCCAAGATGAGCTCCGGTTGCCTCCTACATCTCCAGGAGGCTCTCCAAGATCAGCAAAGAGTCTGACCCAGGCTCCTTTCAAATTACTCCTTTTGCCCTGGATCCTATAGCGTGTGAGATTTTATGTGTGAGCCTTTTAAGAACGGAGTTTCTATTTCCCACAGAGAAATACAGACTCTCCCGAAAGTAAGCCCCTCTGGCCTTCAAAGCCAGATGATCTGGGGGCCATCTTCCCAGTGCAGGACCCTTGGGCTGGGTAGCCTCATGTGGGCCTTAGACCCCTCACCCCTTGGGCTCCTTGGGGAGAATCTCTGTATTTGTAATTATTCTCCCATTTGTGAGTTGCCTACCTGGGGGTGTGGGTCTTAACTCTACTGAGTCTCTACCCCACCTACACAACTCACTGTGGTTCCTTCTTTATATCTTTAGTTACAGAAGATCTTTTCTGCTAGTCTTCAGGTCATACTCATTGGTAGGCTCTCTACAAAGAGTTGTAATTTTGGTGTGCCCAGGAGAGTTGGTGTGCTCAGAGTCTTCCTACTCCACCATCCTGGCCCAGAAGGAGCTTCCTTTTTTGTTTTGTTTTGTTTTGTTTTTGCAAATAAAAATAATAGTGTTTATTGCATTAGAAATGAAGAACAGAAGAATATACAAGGAAGGGAATAAAAATCACCCTGGTGGCTTAAAGCAAAGATAATTATTACTACTATTACTACTACGATTACTCCTACTACTGTTGGTGTTGCTGTTACTACCACTACACACACACACACAGAGTGATGTATAATAGACTTGGGACTTGAATGTGTTCTTTCTGTACATAAAATATTCTTTTATTTTTAAGCAGTTTATAAATTATGCAAATAATACATGTTTATTGTTTGAAAAATTGGAAAATAACAAAGAGCATGATGAAATAAAATCATCCACAGTCACAGAATGCATAGATTATTCACTTTTATTTTTCTGATTTGTTTTCTTCCAAGAGTGTTTCTAAGACCGATAGGTAGATTTATACACAGGTAGGTAGGTGAATGGTTAGGTAGACAGGCATTTAAAAAAATGTTTGTATTATACTGTAGACACGCAGGGTGTTCCAGTGAAAGCATGTACCTTTCAGATAGTAATCAAACAAAAATATATGTCACTAGGAGGCTGTGTCATCAATATCAGTATTAGTGGCCATTTTGAACATTTGTAACTTTAATCAATATAGGTAATGATTAACATTTATTCACTAAATTCATTAGTCAATTAATTGTATCTTACTTTTTACATCATGCTAACTTCCCTACTGTATAAAATAAAATTCATAAACATGATTTTAATGGCTGCAGCATATTTCATTGTATTTAAATGCCATAATGTCTTTGATGCATCCCCTATTAGTGGACATTTAGGATGTTTCTGTATTTACTGCTATAAATAGCATTGCACTCTACATCTCAGAGCCTAAAACTTTTCATCTCTGATCATTTCCTTAGGATACATTCTTAGAAGCAAAATCACTCGGCCAAATGAAAGGAGCAGACTGAAGACCCTTGATATATATTGCCAAATTGCCCTCCAGAAAGTTGTTTGTTGCTTATAGAAGGAAAGAATTAATCCTTGTTCTATTTATACCCTTTAATCATTTTTATGCAGCTTTTCTTTGAGCCTTTCAACTTCTCTTGGTTTTAGGACTCAGAATTGTTTTTTAATACGTGTTTCTTTCAAGGGATTAGCAAAGTAATCATGTTGTTATAAATAGGCAAGCAATGTGACTCTCTTGTTATTCCTTTGTCAAGATTTTCAGATGTAACATTTTTCATTGTATAAATTGTTTCTTTCTAGGGTGAACAAGGAGAAAAGGGAGATCCAGGTTTGGCCGGTGTTAACGGACAAGATGTAAGCTTAACTTCCTTGTTTCTAAGATTGTGTCTGCATTTTGCCACTGAAATATGCTAACTTTCTAATGCTTTTAAGGCTCGACTATCCTTGAAAGAACTAGCCATAGTCAACACAAAATCAAAAACAAAGCAGTTTTTGACATGGCCTGGCAGACACCCAGTATTTTTAGTTTCATTACAGGTAGCTCCTTAGTTTTCTGTCTCTCATACTTGTATACTACACTGTTCTTCTTACCCCCAATCTCCATCTCCTGAAGGGTCTGTGGAGGCAGGACTTCGGCGATGGAAAGAAAGGGAAGAGGGAAGGGCACCCTGTGTATCTGTGTCGCTCATCCTCCTTTGCCCCTGTTCCCCAGCCTCAGGGATCCTGTTCCGTGTAACATTCTCCTCGCATCCTCACCCCTCCTCACCCCTCCTCCTCCCCCTTAGGACAGTGATTCCTGCCCCTTAAGCTTCACTTGGGTTCTTATGATGAAATTGGGAGGAGAGACCACATCTGGGTTTTCTCTCTGACATATAGCTCACTCTCACTTTAGGCCATCAAACTCTAGATATACTAATTCTACTAAGGGAAGTGTCCACAAAGAGAAATATTTTTTCCCACAGTTTCCCATTTTCACTTGCATACAAATGTTTTGGGAAGGTTCTGAAGGGCCATACTCCTTGCTTTCTGGGTAGAAGAGTAAGGAAGCTAGATCTGGTTCCCTAGTGCCTTAGGGGTGTTATAAAATCCATCTTGTCTGCAGAAGATCATTGCACACAGTGGGAAGGGAGGCTGATCATTACAGTCCTGGGGACCTGAGGACAAAGAGGGATGCCTGGGTGGCAGTAGTGGGGAAAAGGTGCTAGCCCTACTAATTAATGCTAGCTTGAGGCTCTGGCCCCTACAGCTTTATTCTCTTACTCCACAAGAAGCCCCACTCACATCTTTAATGTGACACTGTTCTCGTCCCTCTCTTTTTTGAAAGGGGTTTTCTACACCAGAGAATGGGAAGTGGCCCCAGTGACTTGGAGCCAGGGGAGTCTCTGCATCTCCCCCAGCTTCTTACAATATATCAAGATGCTGAATGCCATACCATCATGCCATACACTCAGATAGAGCATCTAATTCACCTCCTTACCCTGTCACTGGTGGTACCTGGTGTAGTGCTAGGAGTTCTACAGTGGAGAGAAAGCCAGAGCCCAGTCTGTGGCCCGGTTCCATCCCTAGCTGAGAAAAACACTTCTCAGAGTCTATAAAGGGATGGCCTTAGACTCAGTTCTAAAGTCCCTGTCACTGCAATGTCCTGTAATTCAACACAAAGAGACTATGCAGACGAATTAAGAGTATAGGCTTGAAGAGCATGATGAAATGGGAAGCATTCATTTCAAGTTGTGGGAATTCCTGATAAGTGGAAGGCAGTGTAGGGGGACACAGCTGGAGCCCGGACACAGATTCCATGTGAGGATGTCTGCCTTCCTCTTCCAAACAAAGGGGGCATGTGCTCTGAGCTGTGCCTAAATGAAGATTTGTTTCACAGTGCGTTCTGTAAAATGGATAGAAGTGGGGCCCTTTTCTATGTTTTTGTTCTAACATACTCCTTGTGAGAGCAAAGACCATTTTCTTGGCATCTCTAGAACTTAGTAAATGTTGGGAGTGAGGAAGTTTTCAATAATTTTTTGCTAAATTTTTATGTAAAACTTGAGAGATTATTATAATGGTCTAAAATATAAGTAACTAGAACCTAAACTTAAAAAACAGAGGTGGAAGGGGGTGCCCAGTGATACTGCAGAGGTAAAGTACATGCATTTAGCACTTGAGCACAGTGAAAATTCAAAAATAGCTCAAGGTTTAGATCATTCATATGGTAAGGATGTTCTCTTATGAGAAATGTAGGAGTGTTGAGAGAGGTGAAATATAGTGTTGCAGAAGATAACCAAGTGACATGTATGCAGGTTCTCTGAGCTAGAGAAGCAAAATAGAGATTTTTTAGAAGTTTGTTTAGATCGTGTTAGCACTGAAATAGAGAAAGGATTTACCCAAATGCTTGAAGAAGACAGGAAGGAGATTTGAGGGATTGGAACCTGAAATATATTCATATTAACTTAGAGATTTGGACTTTTTTTTATGGTGTCTGAAAGTAAGGTGATTTGGCTTTTTGGAAGGGATCAGTTTTACACACATGTATTTTGAGCACCTTGCCCAAAGGCTCTGGCGGCCGTTGTCTGAGACCCAGATCTGAAGACCGGCTTGCTGGGAGAGCCCACAGCCTGGTGGGCAGTGTGACCTTTCCTCTGGGACGAGGATCCTGGAAGAGTCCTTCCCCTGCCCCCTCACAGACGTGATATGTCTTTAGCACCATCACTGTCTAATGGAGCTCGTTAGGTAGCTCATGAAGCATGACAAAGCACATTAACTTCTCTCACTCGGTCCCTTAATTAACATGTTGATGATGCTATTTTCCTTTCCTTAATTTTGCCAAAGATATTCAGGAGTCATGACTAAGGAGAAATAAGAAAAAGTGATGGAAGCTCTCGTTTTTCCCTCTGTGATCAGCAGGGGGAAAGAGTCACCTGCTTTGTTGTTTACTGCATCATTGCTGGTGGTGCTTGTAATATTGTGCTGTTGTCCCAAAACTGTTTTCACAAGGAATTTGAAATCCGATCTTTACCGCAATTTTAGGGGCTAGATAGTGTGGGGGGTGATAGCATCCCTATTTTTAGAGGCGAGAAATAAAGGCTTGGGAAAGCAAAAATTTTCTTTTAGAAAGTGGTCAAGTCTACTTTTAACCTTTGTTTGACTGGAGAGTCTCATCTCCTCACTAAGTCATGCCACATCTGTCATTGCCTATTTTTCAGTGCTAAAATACACTGACTCCACAAACTAAAATCATCCAGCATTTATGACAGTTCACTCTGACTTTCAATGAGTGCAAGGACAAGTTCTTAGGGATGAAGGGTATTATAAAGGCTGTCTCAATTTGCATTTGAAGTCAAGCCGTGATGGAGATTATAACTTCAGGAACGTTCTGTTAGAATGCAGAACGAATAAACTCAGTGGGCCAGTACTTTCCAAGTCAGAGAAAATTGGAGGAATTTAATATTCCTATGAAATGAATTAAAAGCCTTTTATATAAAAGTCTTCATTCTTGCATATGAAATGCATCTTGATGGAAATGTAGCTTTTAATAGTTTCTTTTGTACCAGCTTCCCCACAAAATGGGTAAGTTCCCTTCGGAAAATGTAAACCTTATTTAAGGGAAGTATGCCACAGTCCAGCTTTCTTAATGGGACACTGTTGGCATTTTGATCAAGACAGCTCTTTGCTATGTGGGACTGTCTTGCAAGAACAGAACGTATAGCATCCTTGAGGCTCACCTACTAATCACCAGTAGCAGCTCTTAGTCATTAGGGAGAAAAAAATGCTCTGATATCTTTCTAAATGCATCCTTGACAACTGTGTGTGTGTGTGTGTGTGTGTGTGTGTGTGTGTGTGTGTGTGTAAACTCTGGATTGTACTGGAGTATTAGACTAAGAGTAATGGACTAAACACATGCTCATATTTCCCTTATAGTTGAAATAATACATACCAAACATATTGAAATTGTCAAAAATTTGAATTGTTACAAATTAGCCTTCAAAATACACAGCCTCAGCTTTACACAGATTCTGCTTTATAATTAAATGTTTTTGATTTTGGCCTACTATATATACATTCAACAATGGCACCTTAGAACAGACTTAAGGGTCATCTTATAAATTTGTTAATATACCCTTTGAATCCAGACTACCGGGGCTCAGATCCCAGCTCTGCCACTGCCCAGCTGGTATACCAGTTAGTCCAATCCTTATTCTCTCTGTGCCTCAGTTTCTTCATTTATATAATGAGATCATGATGTTAACAGCACTTAACTCATTGACTTTTTTTTGAGGATTAAAGGGGTTATCATACATAAAGCATTGAAGTCAGTGTCTTGCATACAGTAAGAGCTGTAAAATATTTGTCATTATAAGAAACTGGGTTAAATAAAACATAGTTACCTCTCATAGATAAAGAGATAGATGATAGATAGATATGGCAGATCTTTTTATTTATCTTTTGTCAGGTTGTGTAATCTTGGAAAAGTGGATTTCAACCATTCAATTTAGTCTCTTCCTGTGCATCTTTGTTATTGTCTTTCAGACATCTCTTAACAGAATTATAGCATCTGATGTTTCTAAAATAGTCACGTTAATCTCCTTACACCAATGCAATCTGTAAACTGAATACAAAAATACTGGAATCACAAAGCTGAGATGTCAGCCGGGGACAGCTGGTACAATTGCCAGGAAACAAGATGCAGGCACTGGAAGATGGAGAAAGCAATTTTTGATGGGCTAAAGAATTTAACAAATAACATAATTTTTATCAAATGATTTTTAAAGATGTTGCATACCATGAGTAAGTAGGTCTTCCGATAGAAATTAATTCAGGGTCCACCTGCTTTTATAATTCTGGTTGTCATGCTGTCCTTCAGCTTTTGCTTGCCTTTAGATAAGAGTTCCAGTCCCTTCCTAACACACTGAGTCGACTACTGGGCTTTCGAGCATCTTTATCTACATGAATTTTGTTGAGATCCTTGATGATAAATGCTCGTCAATATTATTCAATATGAAATTCAGAGTATGTTCGAGTTGATTCTTTGTACTTTACGGTGAGTGTCGTGACTTTTCTCCTTTGGGCTCAGTAACCATTCACAGCAACACTGATGACACCAGGAGAAAACTGCTCTTGTGAAAGACATTACTGATCTGCTTCTCAGAGCCTATTGTGATGACATGGTCTACAACATAGTCCTGTATCACAGGAGGACGTGCGCTTCATGGGCCCACTTCAATGGCCAATAAAGATAGAAGTTTGACCAGGGCAGTACTTCTCAATGATACTCTATTCTACATGAGTTAAAGCACAGTTGTTCCATGTCCATCCAACTGAACACAATTCTCCCTTACTGAACAATTAATTCTCCCTTTGACTTCGGCTTGAAAAGGAAAAACCACATTTACTAATTACCTACCATGCACTAAACGTTTTTACACCATGTGATTCCCAAAACAACCTTCAAGACAACTAGCGTTGATACCTATTGAAAGGGAAGCTGAAACAACTGGCCCAAGATGACACACCAGTCCTTTCTTTGACTCTCCCAAACTCCACGTGTCAGAAGTCTTGAGCCCCTTCAGTAAAATTAGGCATCTCTGGGAACTGCTCCCTTCACACCTGCTTTATGCTTCAATATCAGTGCTCAATATTCACGTCAGCCTAGAGCTGGTGGCATGACTACTCCACCCCTCCCTGCCCATTGTTGATTGCACCAGAGAGAGTCAGCCAACACATCTGCAGTAAGTTTCTTCTCCAGAAATTGCAATTTGGGTTAGTTAGGCAGGAATGTTGAAAAAAATTTTGAATGTATTATTTTATGCCTCAAATAATATTTTGGTAACATGTAACATATATGATGATTATGAATCACAGAAGTGACTGGAACACCAGTGTATCCAGAACTCAGTGTAATGCTGTGCCCGCCCTGGGGTTAACCATTTTCCTGAATGTTGTGCTTTCATATTCCCTTCCATTATTAAAAACCATGTCTTCCTACTCATCTATTCATAGGGATGCAGGGTTTAGTCCTGCATGTTTGTAGATGTTCAGTAATATGTATTGAATAAACTTGGTGTGTGTCTCTGTCATTTCGTTCTTCCATTTTGTCTTTTCTCTGGATGATGCTATACCAGCAAGAAGAGAGAAAAATCTTTTTAGTAAATTTCTCAGCTCAGTAAATGGCCCAGCCTCCTCACCAGTTCCGTAAGCCAAGTGCAGATCAGCCCTGATACCTCCTTTTCCTGGCCCCACCTCCAGTGTGTCTGCAAGTCCTGCTGGCACACGTCCCCGTCTTCTCCTCCAGGCATCTTGCTCTCCTGCAGGCAAAGCTGTCACCTTCCCTCTTCTGCTTCTACTCTTGCTGCCTACAATCGATTTTCATGTGGGAGTTTCAAAGTGACTTTGGGAAGAAACAATCAAATCATGCAATTTCTCTGCTTAAAACCCTACGTGGCTTCCCCTGGCTCTTACAACAAAATCCATTCTCCCCTCCATGGCTTGCAGCTCCCTGTGTGCCCACCCGGAAATGCTGTCTTAATCTGCTGCTCCTTACCTCCCTACCTGTTCACTCCTTCCACCCCGGGGGCTTTGGTATTTGCTGTTCCTGCATCGCCCCCCCCCCGCCGCCCCAACACTTTTTTCCAGGATTATTGCGTGGCTAGATCCTGGGAAACAACAAACATCTCCTTCACACGGAGTCCGTTTCTGATCACCTCCCCCCCACCCCCCACCCCCAAAGTAGCAGCCTCTGCTCCTGCACTGATCGCTGTGCATCACAGTGAGCCCACAGACTTGTTTACTGTCAGTCACCCTCCTCTGTCACAGGAATCCCATCAGGGCAGGAATCTTGACTGTGCTCAGGAAAAACTTATTCTGCCACTTGTTAAAATGGCAAGGAAGGCTTTTTATTCAAGACTCGTGCAATGTGGGTATTGAGATTGGAAAGAGAGATTGAGTTCAACTCTGAGTACAATGAGGAGTGGGGATTTATAGCCCATGAAGAGAGGGACATGGTCAGTGATTGCAGTATTACTAAGAGCAAACCTCGGGAGTACGAGGGGTTCCTGCTAAACTGCCTTAACAAGATTCTTGCTAAAACCTGGCCAGACAGGGTAGGACGGGGGGCGAAGGTTGAGGCTTAGTCAAGAAGGGGGCGAAGGTTGAAGCTTAGCCAAGAAGGGGGCTCAGGGGAGCCCGAGTCAAGTTTGGTTAAGGAGAGTTTTTGTCAATTCCTGTTCTTTTTTGTATCTATCTCTCAATCACGCTAACTAATACTAATAAAGTATATCACACCATATATTATATAATATTGTATGCATAGAATATTATATTTTTAAATCTAATACTATGATTTGGAGACACATGTAAATATATTACATTTTCTGGTAGCCACATTCAAAAAAGTAAAAAGAAGAAACAGGTGCGAGTCCACTAATGTATCTTATTTACTCCCTTAGCCACAATATCTTTTCAATATATAACCGACATAAAAATTATTAACGAGCTATTATACATCCTTTTTTGTACTAAATGTTGGAAACCTGCTGGTATTTTACATGCATGGCCCATCTCTGCTCAGACTTGTCACATTGCAAGGGTCAAAAGTTGCATGGGGTTCACGGCTGCATATTAGGCAGTGCAGACCTGATGACTTCTGGAGTGATTGCACAGAGTATTCAATAAATGTCTACTGAGTAAATGGATGAGGAAACAAAGAATAAACTCTCTCACAGAAATGGCCATTTCCCTTTGCTCAAGGTTCAGAATATGTGGGCGCCAAGTTTTACTCCAGAGGCATGTATAAGTAGAGTATGTGTTACTTGATTTGGGAAGGAATGGATATTTCAAATAATTAGATAATAGCACATCGCAAACATGACTTAATTTTCCTTTTGTCCTTGTTCTGTAAATGCTCAGAGTTTATGATGGAAGAAACGTAGCTATGAATTTTATCCACGAATTATTTATCAACTACAAAGGTTGTTTTTTTTAACCAATTAAACGCTGTTTTCATCCATTAAATTTTTTTCTCAAAGTCTAAGACAACAGTTTTCACATACTCTCAATGATAAGATTATTTTAAATATCTGGTTTTCTTTGGTTCCTTGAAATTCATCCTCAGTTTCTCTACTGAGTAACTAAATGTGTATTCACTACAAAATTTCAGAGAAGTAAGAGCTGGTTCCCCCAGCAGGGAACAGTAAGATGCCTGGATTTCTTGTACATTATGTGGCTTCAGAATATTTCTTTTTTTCCATTATTGTTCTTTCCTCATCCAATGTGTTAAATTAAGGATGAGAAAAGATAGTTTTTTTTTCCTATTTGCTGCACAGTAAGGATGTCTCTGACTAACTTTCTCTCTGTGTACACCATGAACACACCGAGCTGTATAACTGATCTCTCCAGGAAAATCCTCCAGAAGACTCATGACTATATGTATCAGATATGCTGCCTATGTCCTGTGCAGTTTCATTTCATATCTTTATCAATCCAGGTTTTTAAAAAGATGGGAATTAGAGAACTAAATCACACTTTAAACCAGGAGATTGCATTCTAGCACCAGTTTTGTGAGTAAAAGGAAAAGAATGCATCCTTCATCCCTTCCCCCCATAATTAGATGTCTTGATAGAGACAAAAGCCATTTTTGATTTAAGTCTTGAATTTGGTGGGCAATCTTTATAAAGGCCAAATCAATGCTAAATCAGAGGTATTTACAACATCTACAAATTCAATCCAAAGTGGATACTTAAACGCTCATGTAGAGTGAAATGATGTTCTCCCAGATGGTGAATTATTGCAATTTTAGCAGGAAGCAAAGCTGCACAAATATGCAGCCTTGCAGCCTCACGCTGATTTCATGTGTCTGTCCCCACCGCCAAGCAGATGCTGCAGAGCATCTCGGTGCCTGTTGTCTCTTTCTCTTTCTATACTGCACACTGAAGCATGGATTCGGGAGCTCGGTATATTATGATTTATCTTGCGACTAATGACTTGTTAGAAATGGAAGCTTTCTGTGAACTGTGTCTAGGAATCACATTGGTTGTATTTTTTGCACAGGGTTTGAAAGGTGACTTGGGTCCTCGCGGTCCACCTGGCCCAAAAGGAGAAAAGGTATTGTATTCACCCAGGAAAGTGCCGATCTCTTCTTAAGAAAACCCTGAAATTAGGAGTTTGGGATTTGCAGATACTAACTACTATAGATAAAATAAATAACAAGGTCCTACTGCCGAGCACGGGGAACTATATTCAATATCTTGTAATGACCTACAATGAAAAATAATATATATATATATGTGTGTGTAACTGAATCACTGTGCTGCACACCAGAAACTAACACAACATTGTAAATCAACTATACTTCAATTTGTAAAAGAAAGAAAAAGAAAACTCTGAGAAACTATGCAGCAACTTTTCACCGACACTGTTTAATTTTCAAAAGTTCATTTTGTTAAAATTAACCAAAGGCTGTTATGTTAAAAGTATCTGAACATAAAAGCCTTTTGGTTCACTCAGTTAGTTGGAAGAGACTAAATGCACAATTGCTAGTCGACATTCGTTTGGGTTTATAAGGTTTCTCATTTCTTTCCCTCACTTAACAGCAGTAGGGATTCCATCACCCAATTAGCAGCCGTGTCCTATGCTGGGAACTCTGTGCACAGCACTAAGCTGCTGCCATGATGGTGAAGCAGCGGCCTTTGCTGGGGAAGAGGCTAACTGTGTATCTCAGTTAGATGGTCTAAACACTCCATTTCTGGCCCCCTTTTCTCTTATCATTTTCTACTGGCCTATTGGTAGGCACCTTGAAAAGAGAATTAAGATACAGTAAAAGCAAGAGTTGTTTTGAGTAAGGCCATTGGATGATAGAGGTTTGATGAGAATTGTATGCATGGGTGTTTCCCACTGTATCTTCCTCTCCATCCTCAGTGCATTTAGAAATCTTTGTCTACCTTCAATATTTACCTCTACATTAAAGTTGATCCCATGCATTAGTCCCCAGTTGACTGATGTAAACTACATCAGTGTTCCTTAACAGCTGTTGGTTATTTTTATTCAATTGTTCCCCAAATAGCGGTTCCACAAGGCTAAGTCTTAGCTTTTGAGGTGACTGTGTTAGAGGAGAAGAGAGGAAGTCACAGAGACGCGCACCACACGAGAGCACAGCTTCCCCAGCCCCACACCGCACGGGGTGCAGTCCCAGCCTGTCCACTTGCGCAAGGATTGCTGCAGGGGTGCTTTTTTTTTTTTTTAAGCGATGACTTCATTTAATTCATCAACAACGCTCTAGGGTCCAATTTATTTATATACAAAATGAGGGGATTTAATGAGATGGAGGGTCTCTAATAGTCTGTCAAATTTAACATTCTAAGACTTACTTTTTTCAATAATTTGTATTTTTATTGAGGTATAGTTGATTTACAGCATTATCTTAATTTCAGATGGATAACATAGTGATTCAGAATTTTTATAGACTCCATTTAAAGTTGTTACAAAATGCTGGCTCTATTCCCCGTGCTCTACAGTATATCCTTGTAGCGTATTTATTTCATACACAGTAGTTTGCACCTCCTAATCCTCTACCCCATCTTGTTCCTCCCAGTGATGCTTGATCTGAATGACTAAGGGTTCTTAGAAAATAAACAAGGATGCTGATACAACAAAGCATATAGGTTACATATTTATAAATCAGAAAATAGTAAACCTTTAGATTAACCATACTTTTTTAGGTTTTGAATAGTCTGTCAATATATCCACCTGGCAATTTGTATTCACATAGGTCAGCAAAGCAATTTTAGTATTTAAAAATGCGTAAACATAGGCAAAGCCTCTTACAATTGTTGGCCAGTTCTGCAAAGCTTTAAAAGAGGCAATGGGATGGCTCCTTGCAGCTGGAAGGCGTGAAGTGGGAAGACACATTTATTATTTCTGCTGATCCTCATGCTAACTTTGTCAGAAATATAATCTGTCGTGGTGACACTTCCCAGCTGTTCCATTGGCACATAATCATATTTGAAGAGCTAGTCTTTCTAATTTGGGATCAGTAGACAAAGGAATAGAAATTAGATTATTTCAGCTTTTCAAAACAAGTTCTGCAAAAAAAAAAAAAGAGGATGCGCAAGGTGATATTTATATCATGAGAGTTAAAAGTGCCTGATAAATTTTTCATTGTGCAACAACTTCCATCAGGATAAAATTCTACTTTTCTTTCCTCCAAGATTTATCGAGATATTGCTTCTCTCCATTCAGAAAATGTATACCTAACATGGGCAAAAAGGGACCATGGGTAATTGCAGCTTTTCTTTCATCTATTTTAGGGAGATATGGGCCCTCCAGGACCACCAGCCTTCACTGTAAGTATTCTTGAAATCAAAATTCAAAACCAAAATACTTTATCCTGTTTGTTATTCACACCACATCCTGACTAAACCAGAATTTAAGCCAGCGAATATTTTGAGAATTGAAAGTTACTTCGGAGTAGATTCAGGCAAACCTCCAGATTTTCAAGATGGGGCTCTGCCCACAACAGTGAAGGGCAGAACCTGAGGTCATGCGGATGGTTCCTAGAAAAGTCTGGAAGCGATACATAACGGAATGGTTTTCTCCACCCTCCATATGGTTCATACTTTTGCCTTTTGCATCCTTCACATGACATTTAAAGTTAATGGAAGCAGGGATAGTTCTACTTACTCTAAAAACTGTAAAAGAACAGAAGAAACTATAGTTGCCCAGTGGGTAAAAATAGCTACCTGTTTAAACTGATTGTTACAGTCTCCAAAACCTGTTTCAGACCACTGTTTGTTCCTATGTGATTTGCCTTGGAGATTTGCAAATGATAAACTGGTGATATTTCAGTAACAGATTTATGAGAAAGGTTTATAATGTACACATAATGGGATTGTTGTCAGTTAAATCGTTCATCACTTATTAAACATTTAATCATAAATAGATAATGCTCTTATCTTTAGATACAGTTTACTCTTACAGATCTTCTTCATAGGCCATAAGGTTTCTCATTTAACTTAAAGGTTTGGTCTGAGAGTAACAGTATGCCTAATGGAAAAGAGGAAAGTTTTTTTTTTTTTTAAATAAGATCGTTGGTAACCTGAGATCTCTTGAATTTTATGTTGGTATTACCTAATGACATAAATTAAGAATTTAAATCATCAGTTTTGTGAGATCTGTCCTGATTGTAGAAAGTCAGCTTTAAAGAAGTCTTCTAGCATCTGGACGAGGTCTTTCCAACAGGGCAACAGAGGACTCGCCAAGGCTGTGTGGCTTTGATAACGCTCATATTTATCTTTGTACTTGCAAATGTCATTCTGAACACTGTGGTAATAATGTCTTACACAAGTAATCTTTGTAATGCTTACTTAATGGGCGACTATTTCTTCATAAACAGAAAATCTA
Source organism: Vicugna pacos (assembly GCF_048564905.1). Lineage (NCBI taxonomy): Eukaryota > Metazoa > Chordata > Mammalia > Artiodactyla > Camelidae > Vicugna > Vicugna pacos. Next base: position 3,501,587 of record NC_132994.1, on the reverse strand, counting down.
AGGAAGCAAACAAAGGACTTTCTTAGGAATAACCAAGTTCAATCTACAGTAGAATTCTGTGCTTGAAGCTTTGATGTTTAAGATGAAAATAAAAAGTTTACTTGAGAGGAGATTTTTAACTGCATATTATTCAACTTTTTCTCATTTGTGGAGTTGACTTTTTAAATTACTTGGCAATGATTCAGAGTTAAGCCTGCTCTTTTTATTAAAGTCACATGCTTGTTTTTCTTCAAGTACATTGTAAGCTCACTCACTCCATAGAGTTACCTGATTCCTTAGTGGTTCTCAACTTGTGTTTGAAGACCAAATCGCAGTCTGTCTGTATCATTTCACCTGATCAGCAAACTTGGCCCCTCAGCCAGAAAGTTGCATTGAATTGTATCTATATAGTGTTGTGGATTTTTAATGACAGCTGACATCTCCCTGCCAAGTGGCATTCTGTAGATGTCTCTTTGCACTATTCATCTGGCAGACACTAAGGGAGTACAAGCTAATTTTTAGACTTATCTAAAGACATGAGAGAGAGGCCAAAGTAGGAGACCAAAACGGCAGAGTAGGAGGACGTGGAGATCGTCTCCCCCACAAAGGCATCAAAAATACATCTACGTGTGGAAAAACTCTCACAGAATACCTACTGAGGGCTAGCAGAAGATCTCACACAATCAAGACTACAAGAACGATCACCACATAACTGGGTAAGATAAAAAAGTAAAACAGAATCGGGGCCAGACCTGCACCCCTGAGGGCGAGCTATGAGAGAGGAGTAGCCCACACAGGTGGCCCCTTGCCCTGGGAACCCCCTTCGCTGGCAGGGAGGTCTGCCAGGACAGGCAGAGATGCAGGAGGGGCCTGGACTCTGCCCACATGTGCTGGCTTGTTAGTGGTCAGGGCAGAGAGAGACTGTGCCGCCCTGCTACAGTTCTCAGCCTGAGACGCACTCCAGGTGGGCTGCGAGTACTTGCAGCAGGCAGGCACTGAATCTGGGGCTTCAGCAAAGGGACCCTGGGAGAGGATTTGGTCTAGCTGCGTGGAGCAGCCCAGAGGGCCTAGACTATAGTCAGGGCCTAATCTCAGAGTCCATTGTTTGTGCAGGCAGAGCCCGCGGGTCCACCACGGAAGCCCCACTGTCAGTGTGCTCAGAGCAGGCGGGGCTCCCGCATGGGCGGGCTCTGTGAGTGCACGCCCTCTGGGGGCGGGGCCAACACCAAGCCCATTGTCAGTGCTCCCACTGCAGAGGCAAGGTGGAGGTGAGGGGTGGTCCAGCAAGGGCAGACTTTGTTGGCTGGCATGCCAGGTGGTGGGCCGTGTCCACAGAATCACGTGTCTCCAGCGGACACAGTTCCGCCCGCCTTACACTGCAGCTTGGAGCTGGATCTGGGGGAATAGGTCCTGAGAAAGCCCTACCACAGAGGTACCCCAGTCCCAGGCGGCAGCACAGCCACGTTGATTCTTGCAGCCACAACACCCCGGCCCCCCAGTGCCAGCCTCCCAGTAGGTCTGGGACAAACACAATGGAGAAAGGGACATAACCTCGGGCTGCTTTTGGATGGAACTGTAGCTGTCTGCACGGGTGGTGCATGAGTTTGCTGTGACCACAGGGACCTTACTGGCTTCAGCCATCACCTCCGTAGGACAGAGCATGTGCCTAAAGGCAATGGAAACTCATCAAACCCAACCTTCAGGGCTTCTACTCCAACAACTGGACAGTGACAGCCACGGAACAGAGGAGGCCCTACCCAGCATCCAATGCAGACTCTGGTGACCCCCACACCATTCACACCCTCTGTCCAGGGGATGACGGCCAGCACACTGTGAGGAAAGACATGGCTGGTGTCCAAGCCAAAACTAGTCCTCCCACCAAAATAGTGGACTCATACAGTCCATAGAGGGATGCTTCCACATGAAAACACCTCTGCAAGACCACAGTAGGTAACTGTTTCTCCTAAATTCATAAAGACAGAGAAAGTCCAGTAAAATGAGAAAGCGGAGGAAACATTCCTAATTAAAAGAACAAAAACAATCTGTGAAACAGACCTCTCCAGTCTACTGGAGTCCAAGTTCAAAAAGGAAGCAATAAAAATGCTAAAGGAATTAAGAAAGATTATCGATAGAAATACAGATCTTTGTAACAAGGAACTAGAAAGTATAAAGAGGAACCAATCAAAATTAGACGACTCAATGGCTGAGATAAAAACCACTCTAAAAGCAGACTAAATAATGTAGAAAAACAAGTATGTGATCTGGATGATAGAATATTGGAAATTACCCAATCAGAACAGCAGGCAGGAAGATAAAAGAAAAAGAAAAAAAAAGCAATGTGCAAGATCTAGTAGCTGTATTTTGTTTTTTTATCAAGTTAATGAAATTTTCCTTATGTTTCTAGTTTTCCAACAGTTTTATCTGGACCAGGTGTTGAATTTTATATAATATGTTTCTGCATCTATTGAAATATTCATGTATTCTTTCTCCTTTAATGGTTTAATATGTAAGCTACCTTATATATTTTCTGAGTAAGGACCATACTTCCTGCCCTATGGTAAACCCTACTTGGCCATGTTGAATATTTTTACCTCATTCATCAAGGATACGAAATTCTGGTTTGTCAGTTTCTTTTTTACTTAAAGGAGTTTTTCCCAGTCTCCTGGCCTCTGTTATTTCCGATAAGAAGTCAAGAGTCATTCCAATAATTGTTCCCAGTTTACAGTTTGTCATTTTTCTTGGACTGCTGGCTGCTTTCAATTTTTTTTCCCCTTTTCTGTTTTTAGTAGTTTGATAACAATGCATATAGGTGTGTTTGTCTTTAAATTTGTCCTGATTATGGTTTCCTGAGCTTCTTGAATATGTACATTTGTGTTTTTCACCTAATTTGGGAAATATTTACCCATTATTTCATCAAATATGTTTTCTACCCTGTTATTTTCCTCTTCTTCTGGGACTCTGATTACGTATGTATTAGTCTCTTTAATATGTTCCCACATGCCAGTAAAACTCTGCTCATTTGTTTTCCATCTAATTCTCTCCTCTTTGGAAAGGATCATTTCCAGTGAACTACTTTCAAGCTTACTCATTATTTGGTCATTTCTATTATGCTAGTAAGCCCGCCTTTGAACTTCTCATTCCAGATACTATATTTTGTTAGTAAAGTTCCATTTTTCAATAGTGTCTATTTCTGTGCTGATATTTTCTATGTTTTTATTCGCTAGAAGCCATGTTTTCCTTCTTGTCCATGAGAATAGTTTTAATAGGTGCTTTGACATCTTTGTCTAGTAATTTCATCATCTGAGTAATGTCAAGTTGGTCTCTGTTGACTGTCTTTTCTCATTAGAATGAGTTGCTTTTTTAGGGTTTTTTTGGGGGGGAGGGGAGGTAATTGGGTTTATTTACTTAATTACTTTTAATGGAGGTACTAGGGATTGAACCTAGGACCTCGTGCATGCTAAGCATGCACTCTACCACTTAAGCTACACCCTCCTACCCTCCTAGAATAGGTTACATTTTAATGCTTACTTCTATGTCAGGTAATTTTTTGTTGCATTTAGACAGTGTGAATGATGTGTTATAGAAACTCTGAATTCTATTATTTTTCCCTGAAGAATATAAATATATTTTTAAAGCAAAGAGTGAAATTAGTTGGACACATGTTGCAAACTGTCTCCCCTGAGTTTCAACAACTGAAATCCCAATTTTGTTCTTTTAACCTAACCTGGGCTACTGCATGCATGTTTAGGGGTCAGCCAGTGGTCTGGGCAAAGTTTACACACAGAATTTGGAGCTACCTTTCTCGTTTCAGGATTTTGCAAGCTGCACACCTGCACCCTTTTCTTTGCAGTAAGAACATATGCCCTAAACTCTGTCCTTGGATTTTTCAACCCAGTAAGAGTGCAGACTCTCCATTTAACCACTCTGTGACTCTAGATATTGAGGGCCAATGGTAAATTTATACATGGATTTTTGACGGCTCTCGTAATGCCTGTGTTGTTCAAGGGTCAACTGAATTTCAAAGAAATACTTGCATTTCCTTGCATGTTGCAGCACTGTTCACAGTAGCCTGGACATGGAAACAACCTAACCTAACCATCAAAGGATGAATGGATAAAGAATATGTGAGATACACACACACACACACACACACACACACATATTTTTAGAATAATGCTATTTATTAAACATATATTCAGGGAGAAGGAAGTCATTGCATTTACACAATTTTACATGCACATCTGTAGTTTGAGGTTCCATTATTCCAACAGTTCATATAAGTCACTGTTTCAGATAAGAGAAAAAAAAATGCTTTTCACAGGAGATCAGCAATTGGTTGTAGGTCTGGTAATATGAGTAGTCTCGTTATAAAAATAAAACTACCTCTTCCATTATTAAAGAATGTCTCCTTTATGCAGAACAAGTCTTCTAGAGTTAAGAACATTTTTTTGCATAAGAATTAACTTGAAATTCTTGGAAAACAGCCAATGCTCTGTTTTCTATAAATATAAATGCTGTATTTTGTCTGGATTCTTTTTTCTTTTGGGATAACAAAGGAAACAAAGATATATATACATATGTATATATAAACATATACATATCTTTAATCAGATATATATATATGTATGTCTTTAATCACATGTTCTTTATTCAAACACACACACACACACACACACACAATGATTCAGCCATAAAAAGAAGGAAATGTGACAGCATGGATGAGACTCCAGGGTTTTATATTAAATGAAATAAGTCAGAAAGACAAATACTATATGTTCCCACTTACATGCAGGAGGTAAAAAAGCCAAATTCATAGAAATAGAGAGTAGAATGGTGGCTGGCAGGGGTGGAGGGTGGGGGAGATGGGAAATGTTGGTCGGAAGGTACAAACCTCCAGTTCTATAATGAATAAGTTCTCAGGATCTAATGTACAGCGTATGATCATAGTTAACGATACTGTATTATATACTTCAAAGGTGCTAAAAGACTAGGTCTTAAATATTATCATCACACATGCAAAAGAAAGGTACTTACGTGAGGTAATGGAGGCATTAACTCACCTTATTGTGGTGATCATCTCACTATACACATGTGTCTAAAACCATCAAGTTGTACGCTTTGAACTTACACAATGTTATATGTCAGTTATATCCCAATAAAGGTGAGGAAAAAGGTGAATTACTGATGAATTTAAAACATCTCTTCTGTCAATATTTATAATTTACAAAGAAGATACTAATTTACGTGAGTCAAAACCAGCACTGAATAAGGAAAACTTATCATAGTAGTATCCAAATTTATTTGATCAAAATACAGTTTATCTGAGATCATAATGCAAATTTATGTTAAAAGCAGATTCTAATGAATTATTCTGAAGTCATGAAGATTTTGATCTAATAAATCTCTATTAAAGGTCAATATTTTATGATTTATTCATCTTATATGAACTGTGGCATTTTACATTAGTTTTTTTCTCTTTTTTAAGTTTTTTGTTTCCTTTTATTTGTTTATTTTTAATTCTTATTTTTTATTGAAGTATAGTCGATTTACAATGTTAGTTTCCAGTGTACAGCAAAGCGATTTAGTTATACAGATACATGCATACATACATACATTTTTTTCAGATTCTTTTCCATTACAGCTCATTACAAGAAACTGAATATAGTTCCCTGTGCTCTACAGTAGGTCCTTGTTGTTTATCTATTTTGTATACAGCAATATATATCTGTTAATCCCAAACTCCTAATCTGTCCCTCTCCCTGACTTCCCCTCTGGTAACCACAGTTTGTTTTCTATGTCTGTGAGTCTATTTCTGGTTTGTAAATAAAATTTGTAATTTTTTTTAGATCTCAGCTATAAGCAACATCATATGATATTTGTCTTTGTCTGACTTACTTAAATCAGAACTACAAGGTATCACCTCACACTAGTCAGAATGGTCATCATTAAAATTTCTTATAAATAATAAGTGCTAGAGATGGTGTAGAGAAAAGAGAACCCTCCTACACTGTTGGTAGGAGGTGCAGCTTCTCTGGAGGACAGTATGGAGGTTCCTTAAAAAACCTAAAAATACACTTACCATATGATCCAGCAATCCCACTGCTGGGCATATATCCAGAGGAAACTATAATTCGAAAAGACAATGTACCCCAAAGTTCACAGCAGCACTATTTACAATAGCCAAGACATGGATACGTTAGCTTTTTCTTTACGTTTAAATATAGATATAAATCCTTACATTTAAATATGTAGGCATAATAAGTACATTTTCTTGAATCTTTGTCATTTGTTGTTAACATCTTAATTTTGTATAAATATAGGATGTCTTTTTAATATAACTTTTAAAAGTTGTTGTGTATGTTTTATATCCTTACTATTACCAGATTCTCCTCAACTAAATCATATACTACTTTTTTTTTAATTGAAGTATAATCAGTTTACAATGTTATGTCAATTTCTGGTGTACAGCATAATGCTTCAGTCATACATGAATATACATGTATTCATTTTCGTATTCTTTTTCACTGTGAGCTACTACAAGATATTGAATATAGTTCCCTGTACTATACAGTATAAACCTGTTTATCTATTTTATATACACCAGTCAGTATCTGCAAATCTCAAACACCCAGTTTCTCCCTTCCCACCCCCACTCCCCTCTGGCAACCACAAGTCTGTATTCTATGTCTGTGAGTCTGTTTCTGTTTTACATATAAGTTCATTAGTTTTTTTTTTTTTTTAAGATTCCACATATGAGTGATATCATATGGTATTTTTCTTTCTCTTTCTGGCTTACTTCATTTAGAATGACATTCTCCAGGGCCACCCATGTTGCTGCAAATGGCATTGTTTTATCATTTTTATGGCAAATTTGTATTCCATTGGATAAATATACCACTGCTTCTTTATCCAGTCATCTTTCGATGACATTTAGGCTGTTTCCATGTATTGGCCATTGATATACTACTGTTTTTAAAGTAGAGTTTTGCTAAAATCCCTGACCGAAGCTTCAGGAGGAAGGCAGGGACTGTTACTGACATGAGACAGTTGGCCAAGGCCTCCTCCCTCTTTTCCCTTCTGGTCTTGACATGTCAGGTCAGAAGCAACAGGTGAAGGAAGGCAGAACAGTGCTGGTTCATTACTATACCCACTAATTCTAGTTCCCAGAATAATGCTGTGTGTTTCTGGCCATGTCCCATTGGGGAGTTATTAAATTCTCACCCAGATGGCACCACATCTTTACATAGAAGCCAAAGGTTAAGTCAATCAACAGCAGAAGTGTCTTAGGCATGCTTACTAAATGATGCTTCAAATGCAGCTCCTGGGGCCCAGATAAATCCAGCTCATGTGAGTTTTAGGCACAGAGAGGGGGCATAGATTTATGCTGTGAAAACGACCTTAAATACCATAAGTAATGGAGAGACAATCTCAGCTGGTCATTTATAAATCAAATGACACGCAAGTTAACAGATGGCCCTAATGCACAAGAGATCATGTAATATTCACTTAAGTGAAGCTTTGAAAGAATTTTTTTTCGAAATTCGCCAAATCAGTTCAGTAGATGATATGGTCCCTTATACCTACCTTATACCTACCCTCTTATTTGAAGGCTAACTCTGTGTTCGATATTTTGCTAGGTCCTGGGGACACAGAAATAAACACTCATTGTCACTGCCTTCGTGGGACCTATTTGGTTAAAAAAAAAAAAGCAACCAGTTGGTTAAAACTGATCTTTTTTTTTTAAACTGGTCATTTGCAATTAGTATATAAATAGTCAGCAAATATTTATACAAGTGGAGTTATGTTGCACTATAGAAAAGCATTATTTCAGAGAAAATCATTTTTTTGCTAAAATTCTCATTTGCTATAATTTAAAGTTACTTACAGTAAATACATTTAAATCACAGACTCAACTACTAAATAATACTTTCTTACTAAAATTCCTGAAGAACTATAACTATTTCTTTTTAGGTGAATGAAGCAGAAAATGTCCATAGAACGTAATTTCTCTTTCCTTTCTGTTCTTACCAGAATATACATATTCTACAGTATATATGAATTATATATATTTATATGTACCTATATTTATATGTACATATAAAAATATGTACTATAGCCTAGTGATTAATAGGCAATACAATTTAAGATTATTTTAAATTCCTTGTGTATCAAAATCTATCATTTATATGGCCTTTCTGGAAATTGCCTGAATTTGAATTAGCACTATCAGTCTAAAAATGTTGCATAATTCATGTTTAATTGATTGTTGACTTTCTGAAACTGGTGATTCAGCTCAATATTGGGATTTTTCGGGTACCAGTAGGCCAGTAGTAAGAAGGCAGTTGAAATATTTTTTTAAAAATCAATCCTTTTTTAAAATTTGTGGGCAAAAGACTTACACAAATGAATTAGTTGATTAAAATAGAGGGTGTTTCTATACTATAAAGCTATTTTTATTGACTCTGTGCAGAAATATGAGAGAATTGATGCTTCATGCCCTAGAAAGATTCATGTTTAGCCTCAGAGATTTATGTTTGGAAAAACCTTTCATCAGCTTATTTGACAAGGAGGTGATTTATATGTTTTTCATAAGATGAGTGATTTGAGACCAGCTCCTTCTGCCTTTCTGTTTGTAGCTTACTTCTGTTTCAAAAGACACTTTAAATTATTTTCATCAAAATTCTAAATTATGCATTTTAAAACTCAATCATAAAACTTCATTTCCTAAGAGTGCTATACATTGGCAATTTGGAGCTTTTATGAAAGAGCTGTTTTATTTCAAGTTGAGATATTCAGCAATCTAAAACAAAAATACATTAAAGTGTATCTCAAATGTGATTAGAAAATTATAAAATGGATAAGCCTTTTGAAAAATTACATGCAGAAAAGTATGTACTTAAGTCATGAATCTACACAGAAATTAGTTTAACTCAATTCTACTCTAAGCATTTAAAATTTTTCTTAGTGAAAACTTTGTATTGATTTATAAAATGGAATTTAAAAATGATTGCTCTCTAAAGGGATTGGAATTATATTCATTTTAATTGACCATTCCATTGGTTTTAGCAAACCAAAAGTTCATGCATTGTAGCTTAAGACGTATGCAAACCCTGGATCCAGACTGCATGACTTTGAACCTGACCATGTTACCTGACATTTTTGTGCCTGAGTTTCATCATCTATAAAGTGGGGTGATAACATTTCTTATTGCATAGTGTTGTAGGGATGATTAAATTAATTAGTATATATAAAATCTTTTGAATAACTCCTAGTAAATACTGTCTAACTTTTAGCTCCTAGTAAATACTGTCTAACTTTTAGCAGGCATCCTTACCATTATTCTCCTACTCTTCTGTGGCAAAAATGTCAATAAGAATGAGTATCAAGGGGAAAGGGGCATTTATGAAGTAATTGCCGAGAAATGTTTAGAGGGAACTTTTGTGTAACTATCTTTTTTTTTTTTACATTTTTTATTGATTCATAATCATTTTACAGTGTTGTGTCAAATTCCAGTGTTCAGCACAATTTTTCAGTCATTCGTGGACATATACACACTCATTGTCACATTTTTTTCTCTATGATTTATCATAACATTTTGTGTATATTTCCCTGTGCTATACAGTGTAATCTTGTTTATCTATTCTACAATTTTGAAATCCCAGTCTATCCCTTCCCACCCTCTACCCCCTCCCAGTAACCACAAGTCTGTGTTCTCTATCCATGAGTCTATTTCTGTCCTGTATTTATGCTTTGTTTTTGTTTGTTTTTGTTTTTTAGATTCCACATATGAGCGATCTCATATGGTATTTTTCTTTCTCTTTCTGGCTTACTTCACTTAGAATGACATTCTCTAGGATCATCCATGTTGCTGCAAATGGCATTATGTTGTTGGTTTTTATGGCTGAGTAGTATTCCATTGTATAAATATACCACCTCTTCTTTATCCAGTCACCTGTTGATGGACATTTAGGTTGTTTCCATGTTTTGGCTATTGTAAATAGTGCTGCTATGAACATTGGGGTGCAGGTGTCATCCTGAAGTAGATTTCCTTCTGGGTACAAGCCCAGGAGTGGGATTCCTGGGTCATATGGTAAGCCTATTCCTAGTCTTTTGAGGAATCTCCACACTGTTTTCCATAGTGGCTGCACGAAACTGCATTCCCACCAGCAGTGTAGGAGGGTTCCCCTTTCTCCACAGCCTCTCCAGCATTTGTCATTTTTGGATTTTTGAATGACAGCCATTCTGACTGGTGTGAGGTGATACCTCATTGTAGTTTTGATTTGCATTTCTCTGATAATTAGTGATATTGAACATTTTTTCATGTGCTTTATGATCATTTGTATGTCTTCCTTGGAGAGTTGCTTGTTTAGGTCTTCTGCCCATTTTTGGATTGGGTTGTTTATTTTTTTCTTATTGAGTCGTATGAGCTGCTTATATATTTTGGAGATCAGGCCTTTGTCGGTTTCACTTGCAAAAATTTTCTCCCATTCCGTAGGTTTTCTTCTTGTTTTATTTCTGGTTTCCTTTGCTCTGTAGAAGCTTGTAAGTTTCATTAGGTCCCATTTGTTTATTCTTGCTTTTATTTCTTCTAGGAGAAAATTTTTGAAATGTATGTCAGATAATGTTTTGCCTATGTTTTCCTCTAGGAGGTTTATTGTATCTTGTCTTATGTTTAAGTCTTTAATCCATTTTGAGTTGATTTTTGTATATGGTGTAAGGGTGTGTTCTAGCTTCATTGTTTTACATGCTGCTGTCCAGTTTTCCCAGCACCATTTGCTGAAGAGACTGTCTTTATTCCATTGTATATTCTTGCCTCCTTTGTCGAAGATTAGTTGACCAAAAGTTTGTGGGTTCATTTCTGGGCTCTCTATTCTGTTCCATTGGTCTATATGTCTGTTTTGGTACCAATACCATGCTGTCTTGATGACTGTAGCTCTATAGTATTGTCTGAAGTCTGGGAGAGTTATTCCTCCAGCCTCTTTCTTTCTCTTCAGTAATGCTTTAGCAATTCTAGGTCTTTGATGGTTCCATATAAATTTTATTATGATTTGTTCTAGTTCTGTGAAATATGTCCTGGGTAATTGGATAGGGATTGCATTAAATCTGTAGATTGCCTTGGGCAGTGTGACCATTTTAACAATATTGATTCTTCCAATCCAAGAGCATGGAATATCTTTCCATTTTTTAAAGTCTTCTTTAATTTCCTTCATCAATGGTTTATAGTTTTCTGTGTATAATTCTTTCGCCTCCTTGGCTAGATTTATTCCCAGATATTTTATTACTTTGGGTGCTATTTTAAAGGGGATTGTTTCTTTACTTTCTTTTTCTGTTGATTTATCGTTAGTGTAAAGACATGCAACTGATTTTTGAACATTAATTTTGTAACCTGCTACCTTGCTGAATTCTTCGATCAGCTCTAGTAGCTTTTTTGTGGACCTTTTAGGGTTTTCTATATGTAGTAACATGTCGTCAGCATATAATGACACTTTTACCTCTTCTTTTCCAATTTGGATCCCTTTTATTTCTTTCTCTTGCCTGATTGCTGTGGCTAGGACTTCCAGGACTATATTGAATAGGAGTGGTGATAGTGGGCATCCTTGTCTTGTCCCAGATTTTAGTGGGAAGTTTTTGAGTTTTTCACCGTTGAGAACTATGCTGGCTATAGGTTTGTCATATATAGCTTTTATTATGTTGAGATATGTTCCCTCTATACCCACTTTGGCGAGAGTTTTTATCATAAATGGGTGTTGAATTTTATCAAATGCTTTTTCTGCATTGATTGAGATGATCTTGTGGTTTTTGTCCTTTCTCTTGTTGATGTGATGTATTCCATTGATTGATTTGCGTATGTTGAACCAGCCTTGTGTCCCTGGGATGAACCCCACTTGGTCATGATGTATAATCTTTTTTATGTGTTGTTGGATTCTATTTGCTAAAATTTTGGTGAGGATTTTGGCGTCTATGTTCATCAGTGATATTGGCCTATAATTCTCTTTTTTTGTAGTGTCTTTGCCTGGTTTTGGTATCAGGGTGATGGTGGCTTCATAGAATGAGTTTGGGAGTATTCCCTCCTTTTCAATCGTCTGGAAGAGTTTGAGAAGGACTGGTACGAGTTCTTCTTTGTATGTTTGGTAGAATTCCCCGGTGAAGCAATCTGGTCCTGGACTTTTATTTGTAGGGAGGTTCTTAATTGCTATTTCTATTTCCTTTCTAGTGATCGGATTATTCAAGTGGTCAGTTTCTTCTTGATTCAGTTTTGGTGGACAGTATGTTTCCAGAAACTTGTCCATCTCCTCTAGGTTATCCATAAATTTGGTTCCATATAGTTTTCATAATATTCTCGTATGATATTCTGTATTTCTATTTTGTTTGTTGTAATTTCTCCATTTTCCTTTCTTATTTTGCTAATTTGTTCTCTCTCTTTTTTCTTCTTTGTGAGTTTGGCCAGAGGTTTGTCGATTTTATTTACTTTTTCAAAAAACCAGGTTTTGGTTTGGTTGATTTTTTCTATGGTCTTGTTAATCTCTATTGTATTTAATTCCTCTCTGATCTTTATTATTTCCTTCCTTCTGCTGCTTTTTGGGGCTTTTTGTTCTTCTTTTTCTAATTGATTCAGGTGGTGGGTTAACTTGTTTATTTGAGATTGTTGTTTTTTGAGGAAGGACTGTATCGCTATAAACTTCCCTCTTAGCACTGCCTTTGCTGTGTCCCATAGGTTTTGAGTCGTTGTGCTTTCATTATCATTTGTCTCAAGGTATTTTTTAATTTCAGCTTTGATTTCCTCATTGATCCACTTGTTTTTCAATAACATATTGTTTAATCTCCACGCTTTTCTTTTTTTCTCCTTTGTTTCTCTGTTGTTGATTTCCAGTTTCATGGCATTGTGGTCAGTAAAGATGCTTGAGATAATTTCTATCTTCTTAAATTTGTTGAGGTTTCTTTTGTGTCCAAGTACATGATCGATCCTGGAAAATGTTCCATGTGCACTTGAAAAGAATGTATATTCTATTTTTGGGGGGTGTAAAGCTCTGAAAATATCCACCAAATCTAGTTTTTCTATTGTAGTATTTAATTTCTCTGTTGCCTTGTTTATTTTCTGTCTGGAAGATCTGTCTAGTGATGTTAATGCAGTGTTAAAATCTCCAACTATGATTGTATTCCCATCAATATCGCCCTTTATCTCTGTTAGTAATTCTTGTATGTACTTAGGTGCTCCTATATTGGGTGCATATATATTAACGAGTGTAATATCTTCATCTTGTATCACTCCTTTAATCATTATAAAATGTCCTTCTTTATCTTTCTTTATGGCCTTTGTTTTAAAGTCTATTTTGTCTGAAATCAGTACTGCAACACCTGCTTTTTTGGCTTTTCCATTTGCATGGAATATCCTTTTCCATCCTTTCACTCTCAATCTATATGTGTCCTTCTCCCTAAAGTGGGTCTCTTGTATGCAGCATATTGAAGGTTCTTGCTTTATTATCCACTCTGCCACTCTATGTCTTTTGACTGGAGCATTGAGTCCATTAACATTTACAGTAATTAATGATAGATGTGTGTTTATTGCCATTTTGAACTTATCTTTGCAGTTGAATTGGTATATCCTCTTTGTTCCTTTCTTCTTCCTTTTGTGGTTTGGTAATTTTCCTTTGTATTATCATGGATTTTATTTAATTTTTGTGACTCCCTTGTAAATTTTTGACTTGTGGTTACTCTTTTTTGTAAATCTATTAACCTATACCCGTTTTTAATAAACTGATAATAACATGATCTCAAACCCATCCTACTGTTAAAAAAATTTAAAAAAAGAAAAAAAATTCTATATTTCCCTGCCTCCCTCTCCCACTCTCAGTGATTTGTATGTCTTCTTTTATAATTTCGTGTTTTCTTTATTTGTAATTCATGAGTTATCACCTTTCCAGTTGTATGTTTCTCATTTCTGTAGCATCCTGCTGCTTTTCTATTTAGAATAGCCGTTTCAATATTTCTTTTTGCATGGGTTTAGTGTTGCCAAACTCCTGCAGCTTTTTTTTTGTCTGTGAAACTCTTTATATCTCCTTCTATCCTAAAGGATAGCCTTGCTGGATAAAGTATCCTAGGCTGCATCTTTTTTTCATTCAGGGCTTTGAATATATCTTGCCACTCCCTTCTGGCCTGTAGTGTTTGTGTAGAGAAATCAGCTGAGAGCCTTCTGGAGGGTTCCCTTGTAGTTCACTCTTTGCTTTTCTCTTGCTGCCTTTAGAATCATTTCTTTATCCTTGACTCTGGCCATCTTGATTATGATATGTCTTGGTGTGGGTCTATTTGGGTTCTTCCTGTTTGGGACCCTCTGAGCTTCCTGTACTTGTATATCTGATTCCTTCTTTAAGTTTGGGAAGTTTTCAGTCATGATTTCTTCAAAAACCTTTTCAATTCCCTTTGATCCTTCTTCCCCTTCTGGGACCCCTATTATGCAAAGATTGGGACGCTTTATATTATCCCATAGGTCCCTTATGCTATTATCATTATTTTTTATTTGCTTATCTTGTAGTTCTTCTGAATGGGTGCTTTCTGTTGCCCTGTTTTCTAGATCACTAATTCGTTCCTCTGCATTAACTAGTCGGCTTTGCACAGCTGTTAGATCATTCCTCATCTCTGTCAATGAGTTTTCCCATTTTGCTTGGCTCTTCTTTATAGCTTCAATTTCATTTTTGACATATTTTATTTCTCTAAGCATTATCTCTTTTAATTCCTTCAGCAATTTGATCACTCCTTTTTTGAAATCTTGATCTAGTAGGCTATCGATGTCTATTTCATTGAGCTTTGTTTCAGGGGATTCCTCTTGTTCTTTTAATTGGGAAAGGTTTCTCTGCTTCTTCATCTTGCTCATACCTCTGGCACTGTGGTTTATGGAGTATCAGTTGTCTATTTTGGATCTTAAGGATTTTATCTGTCTAATGCCTATTTATGAATAGAACTTAGGGAAAAAAAAGAAATAATAAGAGAGAGAGAGAAAGATTTTTAAAAGAAGGGAGAAAGAGGGTTTGAAAACAGTGTATAATGAATAATAGAAGAGCGAGTTGAAGCAGAGTCTTAATCGGGTTGAGACGTCCTTTTAAAACCTTTAAAAAAAAAAAGAAAAAAAAAGGGGTGGGGAGATGAATAGATGTATTTGAAGCCTGTGTCTAATCAATAACAGGACATCAAAACCCAAGAGAAATAGAAATGAATTAAGAAGTAAAAATTAAGAGAGTAATTGAAAATAGAACAGGTAAAAACAGATTTAAGAACAAAACAACAAAAACAAAAAATAAAACAAACAAAAAAAAGGGTTGTCGGTGTTCTCCTGGAGTGTGTGTGCTTTTAATGTGATGTCCTTGTGTCTTCGTCCTGTTTTGGAAGCTCAGCTTGTTTTCATAGGCCCTCCCTTGGCGCCCTCTTCTGTGCTGCTCCCAGCACCTGTCGGCAAGCAGATCGCGCCTCCTCCTGACACGGGGTCAGATGCAGCTCTCCTCTGCTGCGGTCGGCGGGTCACTGCCCCTCCGGATGCCGCAGTCAGATGTTGCAGACTGGCCAGGCAGGAGGGCGGGTCGTGCCCCCTCCCAGCACCTCGGTCAGGGGCTGTGTTCCTGCCCAACAGGCGGGGGGCCCGCTCTCCCCGTGCCTGCGCCGCTGGTAGCTCCGCTGCTCTGTGCGGCTGCGCGCTCCGCCCCGTTCGGCGCTCCACCCTGGTCGCGCTCCGCCCTGGTCGCGCTCCGCCCTGGTAGGCGCTGAGCCCTGGTCGCGCTCCGCGGGTGGGCTCGGGGAAGACCAAGGGGCAGCCTGGTCCCTGCTCCGAGCCAAGACCCAGCTCCTTATTTGTCTTTGTGGAGCAAGTTCTCTGGGGGACCAGGATGGAAGGATCCTATCTGCCCCAGGCTGTAGGCCCATCTCAGTCTGGCCCTTGAGGCTGCTAAACCCTTTGGTGCCGAAGGAAGCAGGTTTCGCCTCTGCCCCCGCCTGGGTGCTCAGCGCCGAAGAATATGTAGGCTCTGCCTGGGCCCCGCCCCTCTTCCCCTGAAAAGTTTCCGCGGGTTTTCAGAGATGGGGGTATGCACCCTTCCCCCAAGAGCACATCAACCTCGCTGTTTTATGGAGGGCCCAGGTGGTTCTGTCCTGTACACCCACAGCCACGGCACCCAGCCCCTTGCAGTCCCCTGGGGCTGCCTCCGTGCAGCCGCCCCCGTCTTCCACCAGGCTTGTGCAGCCTGGCCCTGCCCCCTGCCGCCGGCCCGCGTCTCAGGCTGGGCGTCGGGGGGACGCTCTGTGCCCGTTTAACTTAGTTCTGTCTGACAAGGGCTGCTCTGTACAGATCCGAGCCTCGGAGGCTCCCCCTCCGTCCCGCTGGCCTCTCAGTTGGAGAGGGGAGACCCAGCGAGCAAGCGCCAGTCCTCCTTTGCCGCTCCCTCCCCGCGGGACCCGTCGCGCGCTGCTTTGCTTTTGTTCTTTCTTTTTTCCTTTTCTCCTACCAGATTTTTGGCGTCTTTATCTTTTGAAGAGGGCGATGATCTGTTGGAGTTCCGCAGGTGCTCTGGTTGGCTGAGTGGGTCTGTAGATATGGGTCTTGGTGTATTTGTGGGAGAGGGTGACTTACAAGCGTCCTTCTACTCCGCCGTCTTGCCCGGAAGTCCTGTAACCGTCTTTATGAGTAGAATTCTTTCATCTTGAGAAAACTGTTAAATGTGAACGGTACTGTTTTCTTTTTTACCTCTAGTATAACCTCCATGTGGACAGCAACCATGTCTAGCATTTGTACAGCTGTATGCCCAGAGACTAAAAGTCCTTGGTGTGTCATAGGTACCCAATAAATACTTCTTCATAGCTAGAGGAAACGGATATTGTTCACTGGCAAACATTTCATCAAAATAAAATATCTCTGAATCCTATAGTTCAAGTACCTATAGGAAAATATAAAATCACTGACTTGAACATCATAATGGAGAACAGAATCCCTCTTTGCAGCAAAAGCTAATTCATTTAGGGCAGGAGTCACCTTCTCCCATGGTGAAATTTTTCAGCACTGGCAGCCCTGATGCCACTTATTTTTCCTGATTTTTTTTATCAGTTTGAGAATCATATTATTTGTGGGCAACTGGAATTATCTCTTTAGTTGAAGAATCCCACCTTCTGTTTAATATACCGCAGATGTGAACAGAAGCTCTATGTTTTAACCTGTTATTGAAGTCATCTTTTGAGAAATAAACATTGGATGTGAGGCCTAGAAACTTTAATCCATCCTGAAAGGTGCAACTATTTTTATTTATTATTATTTTTTTAACTTGAGCATGTCACCACTATTTAGGGATTTTAAAGGTCATTTCCAACTCTAAAATTCTATTATTTCCTCTTTTACATTTCCTGAGGGATTCTAATTTGTTTAGCTACATATGATCTAATATCTATCCTTTTCATAATGTTTTTCCTTTAAACCCTATTTTGTCACATTATTTTAAAAGAGTGGAGACTAGTAAAGAACAGTTTAGTTGAGTCAGATATAGCAATATAGAGAAAGGGTTTGACTTAATCTGACGCTACTTGGGAGGTAACAATTTAGCTTACCACAGTTTCTTGGATCCTGGCAGAAGACATGAGACTCCTGGGTCAGAGACAAAGGAGTTATTACTCGTTGCAGCAGGCAGCATGAACTTCGTGTTTGCTGGGTTGTCCTTGCAGCCAAGCCTCAGGAGGAGTTGCTGTACGTGCAGTGGGCTTGTGTCACAACTGACAAACTCAGTCTTAGGGAACCCAGATGCTTTATAATGGATTCCCAGGAAATGGGCCCTTTGCCCCAGAGGAAGACATTGTCTTTAATATTCTCATCAGTAAGTAAATGCACCCTTTGCTTTCCTATATAGACATCCTTAAAAAGATAGTTCAGAATGGAAGGGCAGTTAGTACCTCCCCAACAAGACATTTAGAAACATGAAAGACTCATGGAAAGACCCACTGTCTCCCAGGAATGTCCACCTCTCTATTCTCTACTGTCTGGGATTCTGGCAGATTTTTCTATGAGTGTGCCATTCATTCAACCACTTGAATTAACCTTACCAAAAGAGGCTGGGACCAAAAGTGTTCAATATGCCTCACAGAGCATTTAACAAAGATTATAATTAATAGGACTCTAAGCAATTAGATGAAGCCAACCTCTAGTACTGATCTCAACCATGTTCCCCAGAATCCCACACCCAATACACTGAACAATTCCCCTAAATCATCCAAGTCTGTCTTAGGAAACCAGGTGGTTTTCTCCTTCAGTTTCTGACTTGAACTTTCCCCTGACTTGAAGCATCAATCCAGGTATAACAACAAGGGCATACACATTTTTAATAAGACTTGCAGAGACACATTCTGTCTCTCACTTTAGCCAGGGGGGCTACCAGAAGGGTGCTGAGTGATCAGTGTACTCCATCAAGTAGCCAGTATCTTTTTGATCTAGGATCACATTAAGCCAACTAGGGCATCTAGGTGGCAGAAATTAAATTTGAATTCTCTAGTTCTGGTTAAGCCACCAGCTGAGGGTGAAAAGATGGTTCACAACATAGAGCTGTCAGTGCCTCACTCAGAATACAAGCAAAAATGTAAAAGGTTTATGGAAAATTGTCTCCAAAAACTAGCTATTGTACGTTGTATCCCTTTTTAAACAAATCCTGGCAAATGACTGCTCTTTTATTTACTACATCACTGCTAACTGTACTGCTGCCTCCTTCAGCTTCTAACCAATCCCAATCCTCCGATGCCTTCTGGGACTTTGACATTCTGAACTTCCCTCCAGTCTATGCTGTTGGTTTTTCATTCCTTTTTTTTTGTAGAATACTATTCTATTTCACAACTACTCTCAGTTTCCCAATATAATAAATTCTGGAAAGTTTAATATCTTCATATATCAAAAATGTCAGTGGTCTTAAATATGATATAATTGACTTGGAACCCCATTCATGGATGAAGATGATGTACATTCAAATAAATTTTATGCTCCAAGTAATTCTTTGGAAAAAGAATATATTTGAAGTAGAATCGAGTTTTGGGCTGAGACATACTTGAGTTTAGAGCCCAGGTCTCTCACTTGTTTGCACTGTTATCTCTAGAAAATTTGTTTCCTCATCTATAAAAGGGAAAATTACCTTTCTTAGAGTTGTTACAATTAAAGACAATACCTTAAAGTGACTAATGGAATTCCTGACACAATAGCAGGTGCTCAATAAATGAGAATTCTCTATCCTGTCCCTAATTTATGATGGCGAGTGTGTGGAGGTCATCAAAGGGTTTGTTAAAAGGATGGTGAAATGTCACACTGGAGCTTCAGCTTCTTGCTTCTGTGCACACAGGGGAGTCTTTTTCTATAGTATTTACATTGTCCTTTTACTCACTATTGTTTGTTTGCTTGTTATCATTTTATATTAGTACATTGACTCTCAGATTATCTTGATTTGTTCATTCGACACACAAGTTACTTTTCCAGAAGCTTGGCAATAACTTTCTGAATGCTCCATCTCACTGAAATATTAAGAAAACATTAATTATAATTTACTTTCATGGCAACTTTCTAGTGTTTGGTTGGTAGCTTGGAAATTAAGGGGTATGTTCCTGGCTTGGATAGCATCGCAATCTGGTTATTTGGAAGACATGTCGTGTTACTAACCCAGCAGATTGAAAAGTGGCCCGAGAGCAACACCCGGGGGGTCTGTGTGACACATCTTGACTAATCTCGTGGAGTTACACTGACAAAGCTTTAATCTATTCAGCTTATAAAATAAATATGATTATGTAGGGTGTTTGACCTCATTTCTAAAAGGTTGTGTTTAAAGCAATATTTATATATAGGCTGATTTGGCCATTGAACTGCAATATAATTGCCACAAAATTGGAGTTAGCTCTCAAATGTATTTAACTAAATCTCATGATTTTTAATATTTTCATAGATTGATCTCTCATGTCAGTATAGAAACTGCTAGCACACATTTTCTCAATTATCATTCATAAAAAGCCAATAAACAAAAAGTGCAACTACCTTACCAATTAGTGTGCAAATTATCAAAGTGCAGCATAAAATTAATTCTTAATTCATAGGGAGTTAGCACTGATTTTGTGAATTATGAATTAAGAATTCCATATTTAAGCAGCCACGCTGGCATGTTTTTTTCAAATGTTCTGCCAAATTAACAAGACTTGTTTAATTTGTAAAGGATATCTCCTTGGTTCTGCCACCAATAAGCACAAGTTGAATCTAACAACAAAGGGATGGTTTTTAAAAAAAAAGGACTTGAGCAGAGTCTGTAGAGAAGAAAGAAAAAGATAGCTCTTAAACCTATTATAAATACACATAAATTCACTTATAGTAAAAGAAGTGTAAATTAAAATGGCTCTGAGATACAAGTTTTCACTTGCAAGATTGTCAGTGCTCTCCATTCTTTTGTATATATGCCAGAAGTAGGATTTCTGGATCATACGGTAGTTCTATTTTTAATTTTTCCAGCAACCTTTAAACTGTTTTTCATAGTGGCTGCACTATTTTACATTCCCACCAACAGTGCACAAGGTTCCAATTTTTTCCACATTTTTGTCAACACTCGTTATTATTCTTTTTTTTTAACAGCAACCATTTTAACAGGTGTGAAGTTTTAGTTTATTGTGGTTTTGACTCCCATTTCCCTGATGATTAGTAATGCTGAGGATCTTTTTATATGCCTGTGACAAAATAGCCAAGATACGGAAACCACCTAAATGTCCACTGATGGATAAATGGATTTAAAACATATGGTGTATGTGTATGGTGGAATAGTATTCAGCCTTAAAAGGCGGAGAATCCCTGCTCTATGCAACCCCATAAATGAACCTGAGGGTCATTAAGTGAGATAAGTCAGTCACAGAAGGACAAATATTGCATGATTCCACTTGTATGAGGAATCTAAAATAGTCAAACATAGAAACAAGAAGTAGAATGGTAGTTGCCAGGAGATGGGGGGAAGGGAAATTAGGGAGCTTCTGTTCAATGGGCATAAAGTTTCTCCTGCACAAGACTAAGAAATTCCAAAGATCTTCTGTACAACTTTATGCCTACTGTTAACAATACAGTCTATTGTATACTTAAAATTTTGTCAACAGGGTCAACCTCCTGTTAAAAGTGCTTACCACAATTAAAAAGAAAAAAGATTGGCAGAAGTCTAAAAGATTGATAGTACAGTACATGGGCAAAAATGTAGAGAAGCACACTCATACATTCTGAGGGAAGTGTGCCTAAATACAATCTCTGTGGAGGCCAATTTAATACTGTCCATTAAAATTTTACATTTCCTTTGAACCAGAAAATGTAGCTACAGATGGTCTCACTCATTTATGAAATGATGCACATACAAGGCTGTTTATTTCAGCTTTGTTTGAAATAGTAAAAGAATGGAAACAATTTTTTAAACATTTTTTTATTGAGTAATAGTTATTTTACAACATTGTGTCAAATTTCAGTGTAGAGCACAATTTTTCAGTTATACATGAACATACATGTATTCATTGTCACATTTTTTTCACTGTGAGCTACCACAAGATCTTGTATATATTTCCTTGTGCTATACAGTATAATCTTGTTTATTTATTCTACATTTTGAAATCCCAGTCTGTCCCTTCCCACCCTCCACCCCCTTGGCAACCACAAGTTTATTTTCTACGTCTGTGAGTCTGTTTCTGTTTTGTATTTATGTTGGTTTTTTTTTTAGATTCCACATATGAACGATCTCATATGGTATTTTTCTTTCTCTTTCTGGCTTACTTCACTTAGAATGACATTATCCAGGAGCATCCATGTTGCTGCAAATGGCATTATGTTGTCGGTTTCTATGGCTGAATAGTATTCCATTGTATAAATATATCACATCTTCTCTATCCAGTCATCTGCTGATGGACATTTAGGCTGTTTCCATGTCTTGGCTATCGTAAATAGTGCTGCTATGAACATTAGGGTGCAGGTGTCATCTTGAAGTAGGGTTCCTTCTGGATATATGTGCAGGAGCAGGATTCCTGGGTCATATGGTAAGTCTATTCCTAGTCTTTTGAGGAATCTCCATACTGCTTTCCACAGTGGCTGCACCAAACTGCATTCCCACCAGCAGTGTAGGAGGGTTCCCTTTTCTCCACAGCCTTTACAGCATTTGTCATTTGTGGACTTTTGAATGATGGCCATTCTGACTGGTGTGAGGTGATACCTCATCGTAGTTTTGATTTGCATTTCTCTGATAATTAGTGATATTGAGCATTTTTTCATGTGCCTATTGATCATTTGTATGTCTTCCTTGGAGAATTGCTTGTTCAGGTCTTTTGCCCATTTTTGGTTTGGGTTATTTTTTTTTTCTTATTAAGTCTTATGAGCTGCTTATATATTCTGGAGATCAAGCCTTTGTTGGTTTCATTTGCAAAAAATTTCTCCCATTCTGTAAGCTATTGTTTTGTTTTATTTATGGTTTCCTTTGCTGTGCAGAAGCTTGTGATTTTAATTAGATCCCATTTGTTTATTCTTCGTTTTATTTCTATTGCTTGGGTAGACTGCCCTAGGAGAACATTTTTGAGATGTATGTCAGATAATGTTTTGCCTATATTTTCTTCTAGGAGGTTTATTGTATCTTGTCTTATGTTTAAGTCTTTGATCCATTTTGAGTTTATTTTTGTGTGTGCTGTAAGGGAGTGTTCTAGCTTCATTGCTTTACATGCTGCTGTCCAGTTTTCCCAACACCATTTGCTGAAGAGACTGTCTATTCCATTGTATATTCTTGCCAAGAATGAAAACAATCTTGATGCCCAACCCCTGGTGAATGGCTAATGAAGTTATAGTATTATTCTTATTTTAAAAATATGAAATGTTCATATTTTTATGACTATAAATACCAGCATTTGCACAGCCAAGTAGTGTACTGTCCTTTCTTGAATAGTTTTCTTCGTGTTGTTTGTTTTGTTTTGCTTTGTTTTCTGGTGTTTCTAGTTGTCTTTCTGTTTTCCTTGTAATTATCTTCTATAGTTTTCAGATTCTCTAACTGAATCTCTTATTCAGGGGGAGGCCCATTCAGACCTCTCACTCCATCCTTGGCTAGTTGTTTTCTAGGCCAACTACAAAATTCTCATTCTGTGACTCCCTTTATTCTTTATTCTGCGTTGATTCCAGTACTGCTTCTTTTTTTTTTTTGTCATCTCCTTTCTTGGTTTTGTTTTTTCATCTGTGTGTTCACATCTTCAAGCAAATCATTAAGAAAATGTGAAAAGGAGGTAAATTTCCTAAGAGCTTACATGTCTAAAATGCTTTTATTCTACTCTCACATTTGATTGGTAGTTTCTCTTGGTATAGAATTCAAGATTGAAAATTACTTTCATCAGAATTATTAAGGTTTTGTTGCATTGTCTTTTAGCATCAGCATCACTGCTGAGAAATCTATGAATTCTTTTTCCTTCCTGGTTTCCTAAGAAGAGGGAAAGCAAGGATACTCACATCTGATTAATTCATCATTCTTCTCCTGAACTCTTCATTCAAGGAAACAGAAGGGAAGGAAGGACGTCTTTCCATTTTCTTTCTGGTTAGGTAGAACTTCTCTTGCACCTGCTCCCTTCTCTGTGCCAAGTGATTCATGATTAAACTTTCTGATCTATGGGGACATCTCTTGATACATGGTGATGAGGTACTTGATGTTTAGAAACATTCTTCTGTTAATAGAGCCAAACTTCCAGCCAACTGTCTGTGTGAACTCAACAATCCTTCCTTGGATATCAGAAGTTGAAAATCGACCCTTCCATTGTCTTTACACTCATGCTGTTACTATCTTAATCTTCCCGAGGAAAATGGATGCCTCTGGCAGAAAGGGGCAGGCCAGTAGAAAGAAGTTAAGAAGTGAAACATCTTCAATATGTATTTTTAATATTTAAAAAAAGTTTTTAATACAGTATGGAACATTTTCCCCTTGAAAGTTGGTTTTTACTGAAAGTTACTTAATTCCAACTTACTTAGCCCGATATTGTACAAACCATCTTCACAGTTATCTGATTAAATACCTAGGTCTTTCATGTGGTGTATGAATATCTCTGTACCAATTTCTATTTTAACCCTAATATACTAGATTGTTTCCTTCAGTCTAGCCCAAATGCAAACGTTATTGATGATCCTCAGCTTGGAATTAGGTGTTGATCATGTTGTCCATTCTTCAGAAGAAATTGGAAGATGTATAAAAGCAACCTATATATAGATTACCCCTCTTTCTGCAGTGGAACCGTATCTTCACATGGCCACTGACCTATGACAAAGCCAACCCAAAAATATAGATTGTAGTTATGATCAGACTAATCATTAAAAATGAATCAATCACATTCTTCCTCACATAAATTATTGAGACAGGTGATACAAATAGATTTGACAGACCTTGGCCTACCAGTTTTTTACTTATCAGGGTGGCCTTATTAAACTATTTCATTTATTAAGTTAGGGTCAAGATAAAGCAAAACTACATAAAAATTTTCATAGTCAAGAATAATTACAAATATGAAATTACCTAAATATGAAATTACTTATGACAGATAAATGAAAGTGAATCAAGAATATTTTCCAAATGATATAAGCTTTTAAAATAACTTGATGAGGCCTGTTTTTTACTATTTAGTGGTTTGCATAGATACTTTAATCTCCTCAATTCGTGTTGTTTTCTCAAAAAGTAAGTCCTCAATCCCCATCAGTATAAGGTAAATTAAAGAAAGAAGCTCATATTTCTTCTAACAAAAGGCAAACTCCTCCAAATAGAAGTATAGCATTTATTTTGCAGTCTTACCACATAAGAATTTTAAATAACTTGAATTATTCTGGTATCAAGTGGGATTTGTGGATGAAGAATATAAGTTTCTAAATTGGAATTTCTGTAGCTATGGCAATTAATATTCTCAGTACAGCAGAAATACCAAGAGAAGTCTAAAGAATGAAAAACTTAGCAGTCATTCATCCATTCAGCACCTTCTAAATGCAATCCATTTTGCTAGATAATAACAAAGGGGAGAAAGACTGAGACTATATATAAATTTTGAATGCCTCCTAATACGGGAAAAAAGTCATAGTTGGAGGAAAGTTTATGGGGAGTCCAGATGTCCCATATAGCATTCCAGATTTACAGACTATATGTTCTATTATTTAATGTATAATATTTCTAGTTTTATTGGTTAAATCAATAGTGACTTAAGGGGTGGGATATAGCTCAGTGGTAGAGTACATGCTTAACATGCATGAGGTCCTGGGTTCAATCCCCAGTACCTCCATTAAATAAACAAACAAACAAACAAACCTAACCCCCCCCCCAAAAGTGACTGGAGATATGCTGTTTCAGAACACATATAAGAAAAAAGGAATGTGATTTCTGAGTTCGGAAAAACATAGAAAAAGATTATTATTAAAAAGTATCCCTGCAACCACAAGGAATGATCCTGATTCATTATGTACCACGTCTAAAATGCTGCCAGAGATTTTGAATGAAATTGTTAAGTTTTGAAAGCACTATGAATGACCTCTATTTTTAAATTGTTGAAGGTAAAATAAAATTGTCCATCTAGGACACATAGATTGTCATATTAAGTGAAGTAAGTCAGACAAAGACAAATATCATATGATGTCACTTACGGGTAGAATCTAAAAAAAAGATGATACAAATCTTATTTACAAACCAGAAATAGACTCATGGACATAGAAAACAACCTGTGGTTACCTGGGAGGAAAGGGAGGGAAGAAATAGATTAGGAGTCTGGGATTAACAGACACACACTACTATATATAAAACAGATAAACAAAGACCTATTGTAGCACACAGGGAGCTATATTCAATTTCTTGTAATGAGCTATAATGGAAAAGAATCTGAATATATAGGTATGTATATGTATAACTGAATCTCTTTGCTGTACACATGAAACTAACATTGCAAATCGACTACATTTCAATAAAAAATAGAAAATTTAAAAATTGTCCATCCAATTACAGAATCTGTTTACTGTAACAGCGAATTATTGAAATATTTCTGTCCATACAAATATTTCAGAGTTTTCTTTCTGGTGACAACTCTTCTTCCCTTGTCAGTGTTACTAGAAAGGTTTTAAGGGTTTTTCTGTTTGTTTTTTAGTATATGAAAGAGAAGCTATTGTTCTTTATTTCAAAAATGTCTACTTCTTTGTATTTACTGATAACTGTTTATGATAAAATAAAAGGCTTTTTATATATAACATAGAATTCCTTTTGCGAATAGTTACCCACTGTATGGAAATTCTTTCTTGTGCCCTGATAATTCTGTGAAATAACATGAAACTGGTTGCTCCTTTCATTTATCATCACAAACCTTCTTAAATGCCAGTTCTCAGAACTAATAAGAAAATCACTTTCCATGACTGAACTACGTGTCTATTATATTTTTCTTTATTTGCTTTTTGTTTTGTTCTGATGTTTCCAACTTTAAAAATGTGTTCCCATTGTTCTTATATTAAAAACATTAAATTTTCTATAAAGACATATAAACTTGGTTTTCCATCTAAATTTTATCCTCTATATTTGAAAGCCAGAAAATGCCTAGTGGTATTCTAAGAATTTATGCAGATTCTGCTTAATCTTGTGTTTCAAGTCTATGAAGCATATTCTAAAGCAATAATAATAACACTTAAAATACACTTACTTGCATAACGTTTTTGTTGAAGTGTCTTTTAGGTATCATATGTTCTGCAACATTCCTGGCAACGGATTATAAAGAATACTTTAAAATGAAACTTCCATTTCTTACTTCAGTTCCTTTCTTTGAGAAGTTATGAACATATCTTGCCTTCATTTCACAAACAAAAATGTGTTCAAATACAATTAATCTTCCCTATTAACTCTACCAAACATCTGCTGTATTTGTTAAACACTTCAGAATTTTGCTCTGATCCAGTTAATTGTAAGTAATTTCTCAGTTAAATATTTGCATGGGCTTCCATGATGATAAGCTCTTGCCTGTCTTAAATAATCAGCAGAACGTCCAGAGAGAGCTTTGTGAAATGTGACACACTACAATAGCTATCCACTGGGACTTAAAATGGTTTCGCTGGCTGGGACTATTTTTTGCATAGTTTTATCTTAGCTAAAAGAGGTAACAGACTTACTAATTCCTTTATTGTTGTTGTTAACATTTTTAATGTTAGAATTCTGCTAAAACAAAAAAAGAATGAATGCCTATATAGACGTTTGCAGATATATACATCATAAGTCTTTTAAATACATTCTTAAGTTTCTCTCTTAGAAAAGCAATAAACCATTATGTTTGTGAAGTTTTAGGAATAATCCAATTTAAAGTTATTTTCATAGCAGAGTGAGTTAGATGTTAAACATAGAAAAAATGGATAGGCATTATTTTTTACCAAATTAAATCGAAGAAGAAAAAAACGCACCAATTATACAAATATGCCACCCGCACAAAGATTTAAGATAAGATTCTCTAATGAGAAAAAATGGTATAAACCTGTAAAACATCAAATAGGGATCAAAGATTTAAATAAGATCCATAATAGAGATGATGTGAGAAGCGGTAAATGTTTAATTCTTAAATGAACTGTAAAGCAGTTTTAGATGTCAGAGAATGGAATGATCACTTTAGATGAGAAATACAGACAAGACTAAAGGCCCTCCAATGTGGTACTTAGGTCCAAGTCCAAGTTTTGAAAATAAATATGATTATATGTAGACCAGAAACCTATTTCCTACCCCCACTTCTCAGTATTAGTCTACGCCAGTGTTTTCTTCCTTGTGATCCAATTTTATAAGTATTTATTGAATCTCTTCTATAAGTGTGGTAAATGATAGGGAAAAATGATGCTCTGTCTTCTAGAACTCATAGTCAACTCAAAGGATAATAAAAGTACACACATAATGGCATTTACAAGATCAAATTGAGAAAGAATTGTGGGAAGGATTCTGAGACAAATGCTGAGCTCTTGACCCAAGTTTAAGTAAGCATGATCTTAGGTACATCTATAACTTTCATGGTAAGTGTTAAGTAAATCCATTGTTTGACTTTACTAAATGGGAGGAGTAATGAGCTGGATAGTTGTAAATAATAAACCATCCTCAAATTTAAATTTTTTTATTTTGGGAAAAAATAAGATTTTTCTACAGTTGGTTGACCTGCATTTTACTAATGACAATATCAATATTATTTTTCTTTGTAAATATCAATTAATAATATTCAGTAAAGACAGCTCAAAATATTCTGAATATTAATGCAACATAGCTAGGATTAAAACTTGCTCATGGATAATTCAAATAGTGAATAATCCATTCAGGGTGAAAAGTAATCCCACTTTTTCATCAAATTCTGCACTGAGTCTCAGACTTTGAATCATGACCATCCAGGAGGCACTGGATGGGCTTAATGTGGGCTTAATGTGTGTGAATGTACTATATGTTACCATGTGGACTTTCCACACCAAAGGTTCTCAAATATTTTTAAATCCATTGAATCTATTCCAAATCAAGTTTAATATTTTTGTCTTACGTTTGCTTTTGCTAAATAATTTCTCCAACTAGTAAAGGGAATGGAATTTTGATTATATGTGGCTCAGAATTTATTGTACTCCCTAGATGGATATTTGGCGGGGGGGGGTGTATTTTAGTAACTCAAGTTTAAAAACACTGAAAGAACCTTCAACACTGGATGAAAATCAAAAATGTTATATATAAGTTTGACTATTCATGAAATGATTATAGTTTCCTGAGGGTAAAGGGGAAGATTTTAATCTAGAGCCAAGATTGTGTCAATCTTAAAACTACAACTCCCTGAAATTATGCTGTAGCTAATACTTAGTACATTTGGATTTCAAAATTCGTTTTTCTTATACATGTTAGGAACTTACCACCCTGAGGTTGACCTAATTAGCCAACTCTCCTTGGTTTTATATCATTTGACAGATGTATTTTGTAAAAACAAACATAAATGGTCACTTTTTTCAGTCCCTGGCTTCTACTTCTTCCTAAATCAGTAAAGCATAGGTTCTACATGGCCCTAGAGCATTAAATTGTTCCAAAAATAGATAAAAGAAATGAAAGTAATAAATACATACATTTTATGAGCATTCTGTGGAGAAAACTCAGAAAAATTTGGGGAACACTGAGGGTTGATGATACATGTAGAATGTTTTTGTACTAATGCTTTTTCAAAGTTAGTTACAGCAATTTATACTAAATTGTGATAATTTTAATCAAAGGAAAGCAATCTGAATGAAAAATTAAAATGTGTCTATAGCTTTTTTCTATTCAAAATAAAATTCAATGGTGAAAATATGTGTTACAATATTTGTGAAAATTTAGTTTCTATGAAAAACAAAAAAATGAATATATACATAAAAATTATCGGTCATCACAAGCACATCTAATATTTTACTTTAAAGGCAGCCATAACCTTTAAAGAAAAAGGTCACTTTATATAAATGAATCCTAGTTTTTTAAGTTAGGTAACAAAAGAGTGTTTCTCCTGGAATGGAGGTGTTTGAATCTGTATTACTAGATTTCTCACTTTATTCCAAAGTATTTAAAACATTTAATATATGATAAGTTACTCACACATATTTATAAAACCCTTTGAAAAAGGGTTTACCCTTTTTGCTTTTGTTACTGTGGATTGATTTCCCATTATGAATTTTTTTTTCACTCAGACACTAATAGGCACCTGATGTTGAATAAGACTCAGATTCTACCTGTTGTCCTTAGAGCCTGGTGAATCATTGCTTGAGTAATTATTTGAACAGACTTATGGTAAGTCCTTTAAAGGACGAGTCCACAGCACCCTAAGACTGATGAAACAAGGCATTCACCTCTTCACGTGGAAAATCAGGGAAGGTCAGGGTAGGTTTTCTTGAGATCAATTTGGCTGTGATGTAGAGGATGGAGGGGTCCGTGTCCAGTGTCAACTAGGAAGTTCTCAGAGATGGACAAACAAGAAGGGATGATGGAGCAGAAGGAATGGAGGGAAATCTATTTTGGAGATACATCCACTGGACATGGTGACTAGATGTGAAGGAGAAGTGAGACAGTATGGAGGATGAGTTCTAGGTTTCCGGCAGGAGCACCAGCAGAATGCTGTGTAGTTTACTGAGTTGGGAAGTGCTGGAAGAGGACCCAGTAATAGTGGGAGTGTTCTAAAGGTGGTGTCTGATGTGCTAAATTCAAATGCCGGTGGGAGAGTGAAGTGGGTGTATTAGGAAGGCAGTTGGATGTGTGGATCCACAGCTCAAAGAATCAACTGGGCTGCGAATCTTGGAATCATTGGCCTAGAGAATTCAAAGCCCACAGTCTATGAGATCATGGTGGCGGAATGAGGACTGGGAAGAAAACGGATCTAGCCAACACCCCCCCCCATTGAAAGTTGACTAGAGAAGGAGGAAGCAGGAGAAGAGACTAAGAAGAAGCTTTCAGAGAGGTGACAATGAACAACAAATGCTGAAGACTTTAAAAACCAGCAGTGTCTGATGCTTAGTAACAGATTCTTTTAATAGGTAAATGTAGGGTCTCCATTTTTTTACCTAAGGTCTTTTCCATCAAATGATTAAATAAATTCAATAAATGACCACTCCATGTAAAAAAATAAGGAACAAAAGAAAAAAAAACCCAGAAGTACCATCATTTTGATTTTCATGCTGAGTGAGAATTCCTGCGTAGTAGTAACTATCTGTGAGAATTAGTAGACTTGACTTCCGTGTTAACAACACCTGGGATTTCCTGGGCCTTTTGCATAATTGGTAAAAAAAATACTTATTTTTTTCCTACCACTTGACAGTGTTATGGAAAAGTGTTAAATAATATCTATGATACTAAAAATTAAATATACATAGAAACAACTTAAATGTCCAGCAACAGAAGAATGGATAAAGAAGTTATGGTCTATATATACAATGGAACACTACTCAGACATAAAAAAGAATAAAATAATGCTATTTGCAGCAACATGGGTGGACCGGGAGATCATCATTCTAAGTGAAGTAGACCAGAAAGAAAGAAAAATAGCATATAATATCAATTATGTGTGGAATCTTAAAAATAAAAAAGACACAAATGAACTTATTTACAAAACAGAAACAGACTCACAGACATAGAAAATAAACTTAGGGTTACCAGGGGGAAGGGGAATGGGAAGGGATAAAATGGGAGTTTGAGATTTGCAGATACTAACTACTATATATAAAATAGATAAATAACAAGTTTATACTGTTTAGCACAGGGGACCATATTCAGTATCTTATAGTAGCCTACAATGTAAAAGAATATGAAAAGGAATATATGTATACATGCATGACTGAAGCACTGTGCTGTACACCAGATACTGACACAACACTGTAAACTGACTATACTTCAATAAAAAATTAAAGCAACAAAAAAAAGAAAAAAAAAGAAAAATTAAATGTTATGAATAGACACATGTTGAAGTCAATGTCATGACCATGTGTTTTCTTAGAGTAAATTTGCAAACCTACTCCCAACCAAAAATGTTGCGTGTATAGAGTTTATGAAGAGGCATTTTTTTTCTGCTTATAAATTTGATTACCATTCATTGAAGGCAGTTTGATAAAATGTGGTTCCAATCATATGGAAGTCTTCACTGGGAGTAAACACTGGGCCTCACACCTGGTTTGGAATTGCTTTTTTTTTTTTCTCTCTCTCTCTCTCTTTTGGTATTAACTACAAAGATAAACCAGTCAAAGAGCGATAATTCATCATCATTAATATATTACATAGTCTAACCTCAGAAGAGCTCAAAACACTTTAAAAGTTTTGTATAATCACTAAAGTAGGCATTCATTTTCACAGCACTCTTTGAGAGGCAGGTGTACTTGAAACAATCTATTAATAGTTGTCTTTTTTCTCTCGTAGGGTTCCCTGGGGATACAAGGCCCCCAAGGTCCACCTGGAAAAGAGGGTCAGAGGGTAAGTAAACTCAGAGCAACTGGCAAGTGTTGCTAGCTCAGGGGTTACTTATTTCTGAACACTTAGAAAAATAAGACCAAAATACAGCAAGCAGATGGGTGTAAGGAGAGTATCAACTATCTGAAGTCTGAAATTTGAGATTTGAGATTTTGACAGGGCTTTTTACAGTCCAGAAGACTCTATGTGTTTTCCAGATTGGCAGCACAAATGTAGAGATATAGTTTGGGTGAAATGAATTAACTGTAATTTGATCTGGAGCACAGTGGTTGTGGATTTTGGAGCTTTTGAGTTAAGCTGATCTTTGCAGAGTTAAGTTTGATGAGCATCTTTATGGAGTTCTAGCTTGCTGATGAATCCTGTAAAGACTGTGGATAACAGCTACACTCTTTAGCCAAATTAAATTATTGACGGTAGTGACTTTTTGGTCACTTTTACCACCTTTGAGATAAAATATGGAGGACATGAATAAATTGTACTTACCATGGGAGTGTAACCATCACCTTCTAGTGAGATTAGTCTTACTGACTCCCAGTAGAAGGAACCCTTGAGGTGACGGTTGGTCAGCTCTGCATGATCACTTTCTGCAGTGGCCTCCCCCCCATTTTTGTGGCTAATCATTATTAATCATTTCAAATCATGTTAAAGTCTTGAAACATGTTACATGTGCTATCTCACATGAGTAGTAGTATTAACATTTGTTACCTTATAAATGAGAATAGTGTGACTCACCGTGTGTTGGTGACTTGCCTAAAGTCATAGAACTAATAAGAAGTCAAGCCAAGACTGGAAACTGGGGCTTCTGATCTTGTTTTCTCTTTTACTGTCCCAGGATATTAACCCTGTATCTCTTTATTAGTCATTTTTACTTATTCTTCCCAGTTCTACTCTCTGGTAAATAAGGCTGTTGCCTCAAATATATTAGAGCTCTAATATTTGAGGATCAATGGGATATTTTACCAAGAAATCTTGTATCAGGTTAGTAAAATCCTTATTTTCTTAGCTCTTTCTCATATCTGGATTCCTGACTGTCTAATATGCTGGTAGTCTTTCTCAGAAAACACTTATGGGCCTTCTGGAGGTGTCAGGAGTGGAATAGAATGTGTGCGGTGGTATTTAGGGCAGAGTTGAATGTGCCACGTATGCCCTGTACCATAGACCACATGCTTCTATTGAAGTTTAAGATTTAATCAATGCTTCTGTGAATGGTGTCACACTTTGTTTTTCCTAACTCCTTCCACTAGGACAGCTCTGTTTTTATTTTTTCTTTAATTTTTTGGTGTTACAATTAACATTTGATTTGGGAAAAATGGACTGAATAAAAAAAGTCTAAGTTTGCTCAGTTAAAAAAATTCTATGCCCAGTTTTAATTCCCAAGGTCTTTTTCAGTGAACACAAAAGGGTTTAATACATTTTGACGGCTAAGAAAATAAAAGGAAAAATTTGGTGAATAATGGCTAACATCTACGGGCTACTTACAATGTGCTAAATGATTCATATTTGTTATTTCATTTATTTCCCACAATGGCTCTGTCAGTTTGGTTCTACTCTATTCCTCACAGAGAAATTGAGGTTGTTCAGCAACTTGGATAGAACACATTGCTAGTAAGTGGAACTGTGCTGGTATTTTAAAATTATTTACAAAATCGTATTTGGGTTCTACTCTCAACACCAACATATATGTTTGTAGTTTCCCCTTTATGTCTCTAGCCCCACTCTATCAAAGAGTTCGCTAATCCACCTGACCAAATAGTCTCAGGAAAGAAACAGAAAATTACTTTGTGCTTTGAGGCTACCTTAAGCATTTAACCCATTGAGGGCAGAGGACCAGATGAAATGATCTTGTTAATTTCCAAGCTTCTTTTCCTTTTTTCTCATAGTAGTGGCCAAGATGTCCCTTGTATCCAGGACCATGTTTCTGAATTAATTTCTGACTTTAGCATCCAGGGAGCATTTTCCTTCTAGTAACTACCCCTTACTGGAAACTGAGTGGTAAATTATACTCCCTAGTTAATATCCAAAATATATAAACATGCAACTCAACAACAACAACAACAACAAAAATACAATAATTTAATTTTAAAATGAGCAAAGGACTTGAATAGACATTTCTCAAAAGACATAAAAATGGTCAACAGGTATATGAAAAGATGCTCAGTGTAGCTAATCCTCAAGGAAATGAAAACCAAAGCCATAGTGATATATAACCTCACACCTGCTAACATGGCTACATTTTATGAGAAAGACAAGAGATTACAAGGCAAGGATGTGGGAAAAAGGGAACCTGTGTGCACTGTTGGTGGGAATGCAAGTTGGTGCAACCACTATGGAGAAAGACTGGAAGTTCCTCCAAGAAAAGTAGCAATAGAACTACCTTATGACCCAGCAATCTCACTTCTGGGGATCTATCTAAAGAAGTGAAATTAGTATTTCAAAGAGATAATGCATACTCCCATGATATAGAAACAACTTAAACATTTATTGACAGATAAATGGATAAAGAAAATGTGATTACACACACATGCACTCACACACACACACACACACACACACAAATGGAACATTATTCACCCTTAGTAAAGAAGGAAATCTTACCATTTGTGATAATACGGATGAATCTGGAAGACATTATGCTAAATGAAGTAAGTCAGACACAGAAAGACAAGTGGTGCATATTCTC
The DNA here is from genome assembly GCF_048564905.1 of Vicugna pacos. Classification (NCBI taxonomy): domain Eukaryota; kingdom Metazoa; phylum Chordata; class Mammalia; order Artiodactyla; family Camelidae; genus Vicugna; species Vicugna pacos. Next base: position 3,466,979 of record NC_132994.1, on the reverse strand, counting down.
AGTTATATGTGGAATCTAAAAATGTAAAATTCATAGAAACAAAGAGTGGAGTGGTGGTTACCAGAGGCTGGGGGGAGAGAGAAGTAAGGGGAAATGCTGGCCAAAGGGTACAAAGTTTTAGTTATACAAGATGAGTAAGTTCTGAGGATCTAATGTAAAACAATGAGACTATAATTAACATTGTGTTGCAAACTCGAAACTGGCTACAAAGGTAGATCTTAAGTATTTTCACCACACAGGTGTGAGGTGATAGATGTGTTAATTAGCTTGATTTTGGTGACTATTTCACAATGTATATAAGATCAAGTTGTATACCTTAAACATATACAATTTTAACTCAGTAAAGTAGAAAAATAATAATTATAATGATCATAGTAAACAAGTTTTTAATTTTAATTCCAGAAATACCCTTAAACTCCCTAGATGGTTTCATCATTTTTTTTTAGTGGAATGTGCTCTACCACTGAGCTATAACCTCCCCACTCTGTATGTGGTTTGAGATGGAAATTATGAAGCTGGGTGAAGTTAGGCAGTGTGTCTAAATTCTTCCTGTGACAGAGCATTTTCTTTTCAATTATGTATTAAGACCATTTAACATGATCTCTCTTAATATATTTTTAAGTATAGGATGAAACTGTACTTTTGGCTTGTACTGACATGTGGTCAATTCAATGCTCCTCCTCCGTTACTTTAATTAAAACATCTTCCAAGCCAGATCATCACCCACCCTGCAATTGTACAGGTGCCTTTTTGAATCACAGAGGAGGAACTGATCCTTGTTATTGTTAAACATCTTCTGGATTTGTTTCTAATACCATTCTATTGGGGTTTTTTTCCCCAGTGAGATAGCTCCTAACTTTACATCACCTTAAATTTTGATAAGCCTACCCTCTGAGGCTTCATTCAAGTCATTAATAAATCCTGAACAGAACAGAGCCTGACAACTCTATGTAAACAGCAGCAAAGCTGCCATCTTGTCTACCATTGATATTCATGTGGCGTGACAGTCAAGTCGTGGACAAATACATCTGAACGCTACCTCCTTGCCACCCACATTTCTTAATTTGGCTTGTAAGATAATTATAAGAGTCTTTGTCAGAGCAGCTAACATGAAAAATATTCAAATGAGGCTCTTTAAAGCTAATAATGCTTCAAATTGAAATTGTAGTCTAGCGAAGCCTACATTTCAGAAGACAGTGGATTAAAGAATAAATTAACCTTATGTATTCCTCATGACAATTATGGAGGAATGTATTCAAATTGTAAAGTTCAACCACTATATTATGTAAATTTGCTCCATTTATAAATATGTATAGTCCAGATAATTTTATATTGCTTTTATTTTATCTTCTGTAAAGAGTGACACAGCACCAGAGACTAAAGAATGTTATAGCATTTTGTAGGTAATGTTAGGCAAGGTTTGTCATGATTACTACTGCTCTTTCACAAATGCTATATTTAGAGAGGGAAGTATTTAGCTCAGGTATTACTAATGTTATCCACATTTACAAGTGAGTATTTCCAAATATATTCAGTGATTTATTCTGCTTTTTAAGTTACTTGAAAGAGAAGCAAATTTAAGAAGTGAGCAGTCTCATTGGAAGTTTGGGATTAGCAGACACAAACTACTACATACAGAATAGATAAACAGCAAGGACCTACTGTATAGCACAGAGAACTATATCCAGTAGACAACAGAATAGAGTTTCCAGATGCATGGAGCATTCAACAGCATTAAAATTTGGAACAAAGTAGGGGGAGAGATACTGGATAAAAGAATTGAGGTGACTGGAATTGTGGCCAGCTGAGAAAGAAGTTGTAGTTGAACACATGGGAGAGCACTGGAAACAAAACCTACAAGAAAAGATGTGAGGGAATTAGGGGGTGAAGTGTGAGAAGGGAGAGGCAGAAATGGGGGATCTGGTGGAGAAATGAGCACAGGAGCTGGGTGGAAGCCCAGAACCTGCCATCTTGGTGAAAAGTAGAATATTTCAGGCAACTGAGCATGTTCATAGAAGTTCACACGAAACATCTCAAAAGAACTGGCGTTTATAAAAATCCCCTCTGAGATGTAGATTTCATATAGGATTTCCTAATATTCCTAATAATATCTCCCCAAACACAAACAAATAATTATTAGTTTAATGTAATCTTGGATTTCTCCTTTATAGTCACATTAAGTGCATGTCTGAACAATCTCAAGATGCAGATGAAACTCCCAGGGCCTTTTTTTAAAGTTACTCTAGATCTCTGAAAGAACATTTATTGGTGAATGAGCTAGTCACTTCCCCAAACAGAAGTTTGTTTGGTTGGATCAGGATGGCCCCACACTCTTGCATTCTTTGCTGCTGGACCCTAGTTGATCCCATATAGAAATTCTATGTTGTAAATGCCTTGCAAGTTGCCCTCTGTCTTGCTCTCAGATATGCTTCTCTGCCTGTGTCTGGCCTCTTTTTCATTTCATTTTTATTCCCTCCAGGCGGCCACCCCCTTAATTGCCTACTTCCACCATTGTAGTATGGTCTGAAGTCAGGGAGTGTGACACCTCCAGCTTTGTTCTTTTCCCTCGAGGTTACTTTGGCAATTCAGGTCTTTCGTGGTTCCATATAAATTTTAGAATTATTTAGTCTGGTTCCATGAATACTGTCATAGGTGTTTTGATAGGAATTACATCACATCTGTAGATTGTGAGTAGCATGGACATTTTAGCAATATTAATTCTTCCAATTCAAGAACATGAGATATATTTCCTTTTTTTGTATTATCTTTGATTTCCTTTGTTAATATTTTATAGGTTTTAGTGTATAGGTCTTTCACTTACTTGGTTAAGTTTATTCCTAGAAGTTTTATTCATTTTGATGTGATTTTAAACAGGATTGTTTTCTTGCTTTCTCTTTCTGATAGCTCATTATTAGTGTATAGAAAAGCAACAGAATCTTGTGTCCTACAGCTTTACTGAATTCATTTATTAGTTCTAATATTTTTGGAAGAGACTTTTAAGGTTTTGTATGTGTAGTATCATGTCATCTGCAAATAGTAGCTGCTTTACTTCTTTCCTTCCAATTTGGATGCCTTTTATTTCTTTTTCTTTTTGATTGCTGTGGCTAGGACTTCCTATATTATGGTAAATAGAAGTGGTGAGGGTGGAAATCCTTGTCTTGTTCCTGATTTTAGAAAAAAAAAAGCTTTCAGCTTTTCACCATTGAGTATGATGTTAGCTGTGGGTTTGTCATAAATGGCCTTTACTATGTTGAGATATGTTTCCTGTATACCAACTTTGATGAGGAGCATTTTTATCATGAATGATGTTGAATTTTGTAAATTTTTTTGTGTCTATTGAGATTATCATGTGACTTTTATTTTTCCTTTTTTAATGTGGTGTATCACATCAATTGATTTGTGGATGTTGAACCATCCTTGCATAGCTAGAACAAATCCCACTTGATTGCCGTGTATGATCTTTTTTATATGTTGCTGAATTTGATTTGCTAATATTTTGTTGAGGATATTGGCATCTATATTAATCCATGATATTGGCTCGTAATTTTCTTTCTTTGTAGTGTCTTTAACTAGTTTTGGTAACAGGGTAATGGTGGTTTCATAGAATGAATTTGGAAGTGCTTCATCCTCCTATGTTTGGAATAGGTTTAAAATAATAGGTATTAGCTCTTCTTTATGTGTTTGGTAGAATTTCCCTATGAAGCCCCTACCCCTGGACTTTTGTTTGCTGGGAGTTTTTTTTTTATTACAAGTTTATTTTTACTACTATTGATCAGTCTGTTCAGATTGTGTATTTCTTCCTGATTCAGGCTTGGCAGGTTGTATGTTTCTAGAAATTGGCTCATATCTTTTAGGTTGTCCAATTAGTTGTCATGTAACTGTAGTATTCTCTTATGATTTTTTTGTATCTCTGGGGTAATGGTTATTATTTCACCTTTTTCATTTTTTGTTTTGTTTATTTGGGCCCTCTGTCTCCTTGATGAACCTGGCTAAAGGTTTATCATTTTTTTTTATCTTCTAAAAAGCAAACTCTTGGCTTCACTGATCTTTTCTATTGTTTTATTGGCCTCTATTTTATTTATTTCCTCTCTGATCTTTATTATTTCCTTCTGTCTGCTGACTTTTAATTTTGTTTGTTCTTTTTCTAATTCCTTATATAGTAGATTGTTTGTTTATCTGAAATTTTTTCTTGTGTCTTGAAGTAGGCCTTTATCACTATAAACTCCCTTCTTTTTTTTTTTTTTTTTTTTTTAGCGAACGAGCCTGGCTGAGAGCCAGTCACCTTTATTGACGGACATAAACTTCCTTCTTATAACTGCTTTTGCTGTATCCCAGGGATTTTGGAAAACAGTGCTTTTATTTTCATTGGTCTTGTAATTTCTGATTTCTTATTTGATTTCTCCCTTGACCCATTGGTTTTTTAGTACCATGTTGTTTAGTCTCTAAGTATTTGTGCTTTTCCCATTTTTCTTCCTTTAATTGATTTCCAGTTTCATACCATTGAGGTTAGAAAAAATGCTTAATACAGTTTCTATCCTCTTAAATTTGCTAACATTTGTGACCTAGTGTATTATCTGTCCTGGAGAACATCCATGTACACTTGAAAAGAATGTGTATTCTGTTGTTTTTGGATGAAATGTCCTGTACATATTTATTGAATCCAATTGGTCAGTTGAAAACCACTGTTGCCTTATTGATTTTCTGTCAGGATGACCTGTCCATTGATGTAAGTGGGATTTTAAAATCCCCTACTAGTTAGTATTGTATTATTGTCAATTTCTCCCTTTATGTCTGTTAATATTTACTTTAAATATTTAGGTGCTCCTGTATTGGGTGCATATTTGTTAACAAGTGTTATATCCTCTTCTTTTACCGATCCCTTTATCATTATATAATGCTCTTCTTTGTCTTTTGCTATAGATTTTGTTTTCAAGTCTATTTTTTCTGATTTGAGTATTGCTATCCCCATTCTTGTTGGTTCCATTTACATGAAATACCTTTTTCCATCCCCTCACTTTCAGTCTGTCTGTGTCTCTAGCTCTGAAGTAAAGTAGCTATAGATGGGTCTTGTTTTTAAATCCAGTCACCCTATGTCTTTTGACTAGAACATTTAGTCCATTGACATTTAAAGTGATTAATGATAGGTATGTACTTATTGCTGTTTTACATTTGTTTTCTGGTTGTTTTTGTAGTTCTTCTCTGCTCTTTGCTTCTTCTTTTAGTTTCTTCCCTATGGTTTGATGACTTTCTTTAGTGGTATGCTTCTATTCCTTTCTGAAAAGGAGTATCTATTGCAAGTTTCTGATTTGTGATTACCATGGGGTTCATATATGTTGACCTATAATTATATCTATTTGTTTCAAACAGGGAGTCCTTTAAGTTTGGTCACATTCGAAAAGATCTACATTTTTTATTCCCATCCCCCATATTTTGTGTTTTGGATGTCATATTTTACATCTTCAACTTTATTCTTTTACTAATTATTGTAGTTATATTTAACAGGTTTTTTCTTTTAATCTTCATACTAGCTTATTTAAGTAGTTGATCCTCAGCCTTTATTAAATATTTGCCTTTACTAGTGGGATTTTTCTTTTTCTAGAAATTCTTACTTCTTGTTATAGCCTTGTTTTTCCACTTAGAGAAGACCCTTTAACATTTCTTTTAGGGTTGGTTTAATATTGATGAGCTCTTTTATCTGAGGTGTTTTTTATCTCTCCTTCAATTCTAAATGATAATCTTGCTAGGTAAAGTATCCTAGGTTGCAGGTTTCCCCCGTCAGCACTTTGAATATATCATGACACTCCTTTCTGGCCTGCAAAGTTTCTGCAGAAAAATCACTTGATAGGTGTATGGAGGTTCCCTTGTATATGACTCTTTGTTTTTCTCTTGCTGCCTTTGGAATTTTAATTGTGATATGTCTTGGTGTGAGTCTGTTTGGGTTCATCCTGTCTATGATGTTCTGTGTTTCCTGTACCTGGATATCTGTTCCCTTCTTCATGTTTGGGAATTTTTCAGCCATAACTTCATTAAATATATTTTTGAAGACTTTTTCTGTCTTCTCCTTCTGGGACCCCTGTAATGCAAATGTTGGTAAGCTGCTGTTGTCGCATAAATCTCTCTGTTACCATTTTGTTGTTGTTATTTTTCGTTTTGCTGTTCTGGTTGGGTGATTTCCATTATTCTATCTTCTAGATCACTTATGCCTTCTGTATCACTAAGTCTGCTGTTCATTGCTTCTAGAGTGTTTTTCATTCTAGGTATTGTATTTTTCAGTTCAACTAGTTATCTTTTATATTTTGTAGTTTCTTGTTAAAATTCTCACTGTGTTATTATTATTTTCTATTATTTTTTCAAATTCTGTTAGCATTTTTATTACTAATGCTTTGAATTCTTTATCTGGTAAATTATTTCTGTTTCATTACTTATTTTTTAGGGGTTTTCTCTTACTGTTTCAATTGAGATGAATTGTTCTGTATCTTACTTTGCTTAACTTTCACTGTCTCTATGAAATTAGGTGAACAATTACCTATCCTGGTCTTGAAGTGGTGTCCTTATGTGGGAACATCCCTGTACAGTCTGTGTGTGCCCAGTGGCTTTGGTAGGAGAGCTGGATTTGATGTGGACACATATTATGGCTTTCTTCAGAATGTACTGGCAGCTATTATCTTGATTGGAGGTGGGGCTCTAGATGGAGGTGCTAGAGCTGGATCCAGCTGTGAGGCTGAGCTTCCCCTCTGTTCAGTGGTCATCACTGCCTTTTCAGGGGTTTGATCAGATCCCACACTGCTAGAGTAGTAGCCCTGAGGGTCAGGTCTGAGCTGGCGACATTCTCTTCAAGTGTGTGCTCTCCCCACTCCCAGCACCAGCACCCTCGCCCCAGAGAGGAGCAGTGCTGGGGCAAGAGGGGCTAGAGTGAGCACTTGGCATCAGTCACACATGGGCTGTGGTGGACCTTCTGAGATCAGAAATCAGGACTGCTTCAGATGTGCTGCCCATTTAAGCACAGGGAATGGCTGCCTCCACCTTTCAGATACCAGCTTGGCTCTGAGCTGCTTCTGTGTCACATTGCTGAACCTTGCCCCAGCGTGGGTCAGCTCATGAAGCAAGTGGGGCTACAGCATGCACTCTGCTCAGGTTGGGTGTGCATGCCGAGAAGTCATTGGCAACTGGCCAGCCACCAATGCAGTTTTCAATCCACCATCTCCTCCCCACTTCAGGTGCAAGCAAGCATGTGCACGCTGCTCCTGAGCACAGTCTAGGCCTCCCACAGCCCTCCTATTAGGAACAGGGGCCTCCAACCAGACAAGTGGGCTCCTCTTCCCTGTGTCAGAACCCAGAGGCATCCAACCTCTGACTCAATCCACCCCCTCCCCAGGGAGGGTCTCTACCATATAGTCTCCCTTTTCCTCTGAGTCCCTTCCCAGGTGCACAGATCCCAACATCAATTTGCTTCCCTCGTTTTATTCCCTATTTCCAAGATTAAGTGAGAAATCAGTATAGAAATACGAATTATAGTCCTCTCTTTGGCATATGATACATTTCTTGAAGCAAAAACAGCATTCAGTAATCTGCATGTTGACTTCCTGTGCCTGTTCTAACTGATGAGGTCCCAAGCAGCATGTGATTGACTATTAAGCATGTGGCTTTACCATCAACTGTTTCACATAATAAATGTGATTTAATATTTGTGACATTTCTTAATAGAATTTTGGAGTTCTTGCCAGTTATACATTCCTCAAAATAGAGAATCAGAATTTCAGAGAATTTTGGAAAAAATTTTAAAGAATGATGTTGATCTGCTTTCTCTGAAAATTTGTACTTCACAATTTTCTCCTAGTAGCTTGCCACCCAGGTGCTCTTGCTCACTCTAGCTTGGTGTCCCGCTACACTGCCTCAAATATAGTTGCTCAAGCAATGGAGTAAAACAGGAAGGAAGAAAAGAGGCTAATATATGTTGATGTCAATGACGAATGTCCCCAAGAGATTAGTTGTGTAGCTGGGATAAAAGTCTTCCACTTTGCCCCACACTCTGATGGGTAAGAAAGATAGAACAAAGGAACAAGATGTGGGGAGACAATTTTTAGTTCAGTCTAATCAGATTCAGAGGAAAAGGACTCCCAGTAAGGATGTAACCCTGTCTGTGAGAGCAGGCCACCCACCCCTTAGATAACATGAAATATCACAGCTAGTTAATGGCAGTGTGCCGTTGGTCCACTGCGGTGAACGTCACTCTAATTAGTGAGTCTGTGCAGTGCACTTGAAGGAAAAGACACAAAGCACCCTGGGAAGGCTGTAAAAAGAAAAGGAGATTGTAACCAGCAGTTTTGTCTGATAATACTTATATAGATCATTAAACCACAACGAGCTTGTTACCGAGTCCAAACTCATTCTGCTTGCCAATAAATCAGAGGACAAGGTGTTGGGGTAAGGAGTAATGACTTTATGTGAAAGCCAGAAGACTGAGATGAGGGAGCTAATGTCCTGGAGAACCATCTTCCCCAAGTCTGAATTCAGGCTCCTTTAATACTAAAAAGGGGAGGGGGTGTGGTTGGTTGTTGCAAACTTCTTGGTGTCGGAATCCTTTGTTCTTACAGCTGTCCACGTAGGTCAGGTCATGGCGCCCCTGTAAACCCCCAACAAGATAAATGTTATTTTCTGTTCTGCAACTTCTTCTCTCTATAGGAATGGAAAAGTTTATACCCTTAAAGGTGAGGGCCCTGAGAATGGGCTGTCCTGTCTATTTCAGGCTCTAGGCAACATTCTTTTACAAAGATCAGAACCAGAATGACTAAGCCCAGGAAACAGAGCCCAGGATTAGGGCCAAAGGAATAGATCGAATATGGAGTCAGATTTGTTCTTCCTACTACAAGCTGAGTTTCTTCTTCATTTAAACGAAGGGTCAAATGACGCTATTTGCATTGTAGCAGCATAGCTTTACAAGCTATCTCTGTCATTGGGTTAGTAAAGAGGGAAGGTTTCATATTTCCCAAATAGGATCCTGACTCTGAATGGCTTATTTAGTTATGTGAATAGACCCACGAGCTGGTCTCTGCTTGGAAGAGTCACCATCTCACAGGGACTCCTTCAAACTGGAGGCCCTCAGAGCCAGAGGCCCGGAGAGGCTGGGAGCCTCTTCAGATGAATGGGCCTGGGGGGTGAGCCCATTTCAGGGACATCAAATGTCACATTTTGGAGCTGAAAGGAAGCTGTAGTGTCATTCCAGTACACCAAATAAGGGAAACGAGGTTCAGAAATATTTTGCAGTTCTCCAAAGCCTCAGGACTTCTAATCTCCCTAGCTATTCTGTACACTAAGAAGCACCCACTGTCTGTTTTGTGGTCCCATGCCCAAATCTACATTTGCATATTGAGAATTTAAGCCAAGCCACTTTATTTTTGTCAATAAAGCCACACATTATGAGGGACAAATGTAGATAGGTGCAGGTGGTCCTTTTGTGGTCTCCATTCATTGTGAGGAGTGCACACACTGTCCCCACACCCTGCTCATCCTGCACCAAGAGTTAGAAACCAGCACTGCCTGGTCTGTGGGGACCTGGGATGGGGGTCAGAGCTGCTCTTTTTCCAGCTGTAGGATTAGATTAATTTGTGACTTCAGGCAAATCACTCAAGATTCTAACCTAATCTCGATTTATCTGTCTCAACACAATTTAGTCCTCAGGTGTATTAAAGGATTAAGCCAGGAGCACTTCAAATGCACTCTGGTGACTGGAAAAGTCTTGTAAATATTACCTGCTTAGCCACAGAAACATTCAAAGAGCAAGGAAAGGAGAAGGCACTTTCTGCCAGGATGCTGACATCTCCTATCCCTGCATCAGTATCTTTATTCAGAACATCACACTGACTGCATCTGTAGCTACTTGGTACATTTACCATTGGAAATGTCAAGTAAAAGGCATTTATCCATTTGAGACATGGTGAACATATATGGCCAAAACCAAGATTAATCACAAGTTATTAATCAATTTGGGAAATATAAACTTATACATTTTTAGAAATGCAAAACATTTGGAACATGAAACATTTTTATGGCCTAATGACTTGAAAGCCAGCAAATCATGTTTCTAATAAATAATACAAGGCCTTGACTTTGAAAAATTCCATAGTATTTTGAGTGACCTAAGGTGATAGTGCAGAATGCTCAAAGCAAGTTTAACTTTCAAGCACTTTAGTTTTTTTGTTTTTTTGAAGAATGCTGTTATTTCAATTCTCAAGGGAGAGCAGTGCTATGCTAAAATAAATGTAATACAGTTCTAAGTTAAAATTTTCTCTTTTACAGGATGTAAGTACACTATACAGTACTCACTTCTGAGTCTCTTGGAATAATTGTATTCAGTTCTTGAATTCTGCAGAAATTGCTTAGAACCTGCTTTTCCTCCTTTTCCTTAAAAACCAGTAAATTTTTCATTGGATTTTTTTCATGAATTGTTATCAATACATTTGACATGTGCAATATCTTCAGCAAAAATATATACATAGATGTATGTGTGTGTATATGTGGGTGTAGTCATTGTACTTCTCAAACTCATAACTGTATACAGCATATGCTGTGTCTACCATATTGTGTTCTTTGTATTTGTGGCTCTAAAACCACTAAATAGTGCACACCGTGCACACTAGCAAGGACTGTTATTTGTATTTGATTGTCAGAGATGGTAACAGTGTGTTTATGGGACAACAAAAAAGAATATCTAAAAATATATTTAATGCCTTGAGTGAATGTAAAATTTGATAATATAAACACATATAACTTATACACATTCAATAACATATTTTATTTAATAATAATTAATAATAATGTCTTAAGAAAATTAACCTTAAAAAAAGAAATGAAAAGAGTTAAATACCATTGAAGGAAACCAAAACATCTATGCTTTTCTGCCATACTGAAGGCTGTTGCTTCAGCTCTCCACTGGCCGTGTATTTCCACAACATCCCAAACCTTTTACAGAAACATTTCAATAGCATGCATTTAAGCTGTGTTTAGATTTAAATTAAATATTTCCATTGTGCTCTTATTTGATTGAGTTCATAGTTCATGTTTATCTTCAGAAGAATTTGGGGGTCTTATAAATTCAATCCAACCAAAATCTGTGCACTGAGATAAAATGACAAGAGATAATTAATGGAAAGTAGGGAAAAGATGAAAATAAGTGAAGACACCTATATTGAGGGAAGCAACTACATTTGAACCAAAACCTTCTCTCTGAGAGCCTATTTTTTAAATAGTTCTTTTTAATTAAAAAAAAATTTAATGGAGGTACTGGGTATTGAACCTAAGACCTCCTGCATGCTATGCATGCACTCTACAGCTGAGCTAACCCTCCCCTGCTGCCCAGAGAGCCCATTTATTATTCAAGGAACACTTGAGTGCCTGTTGTATGAGGTACCATGGACGTTGGCTTAGGTCAGGTGTCCCTAAAAGCAGAATCTAAAATGGGATTCCTGTGCATGTGATTCTCAGAAGAAACCTACAAGAGAGTGAGGGAGGCAGGAAAAGGAAGAGGAAGGATGCAGACAAAGGCCTGGCTTCAGCAGTCTAGACTCAGCCTTATCCCACAAGGCTCTCTGGAGCACCACAGAATTTATCCTACCCTGGGGTTGGGGGCTGTGCTCTGGTACCCGCCTACCACACTGGATGGGGGAGGGACAGTAACTTCTCACGTGTCGCCAGGCAGGTCAGGTCCTGCAGACGGAAGCAAACCTCTGGGAAGGTGCAGGCAGAAGCTATCAGCAGCCAATACCCATGGCAGCTGAGCACCCAGCCTGGCACTAACAGCATCTGTACCAGAGATAGAATAGAACACCTTCACGTCACCAATGCAGAATCCTCAATGGCTTTCAAGCAGAAGTGAAAAGGTGATGAAAATTTTGATAATAGTGACCTTACCACAAAAGAGAGAGACAGAGATGAGACACAGCATGTGCGCGTGTGTGTGTGTTTTATATGGAAGCAGATGATAGAACTATTCTTTTAGTCTAATCAATAGTAGTAAAAGGCTAACCTCAGGTCATGCTTATAAAAACAAAGTGAAATGACCAGATAGACGGGGCAGACCTCAAGGGGACAGAACAAGCAGAAAGACAAGGCAGTGGATTTAGGCATCAGAAGTGATCACTGAAGTATCAGGTCTGAGATGGTGGTAGACCAAAGTAGAAAACGCTGGAGGAAAATCTTTTGGAAATGAGCCAGTTTGAAGCATAAAACAAGGGAGCTGTTGAAAGGTTTTGAAAATGGAAATGCACTAGTCCCTTAAAACCTGGGGCAAGGTCATAAGAAAAAGAACAGAATTTCCTGTTAGGAAGTCATTAATTTATGGGTGACATTTGAAGCCATCAGAGTGGGTAGGATGACCAAGAAAGAGACTGTAGAAAGAAAAGAACTGAGGGTAGACCTTGAAATTCAGGTCAGCCTATAGGTAAGAGTGGGTGAGGAGGTAAATATGAGAGATGAGAGATGAGGTGAAAAATGAGATAGTTAGAAGTGCAGAGAAGTAGAATTAGAGAAAAGTTTTGAAGTGTGGGGAGATGGTCAGCTCCGTGCTTCAGAGGCATCAGAGAGGAGGGAAAAACCACTGATGGTCTTGGAGGAGGCTGGTCTCTAAGAGTGTCTGTGCTGTGCAGAGGTGGACGTGCATTTCATGGGACTTGAGAGTATAGCAGGTATTGAGAAAATCAGGGGGCTGCTGTCTGAAAGAAGAAAGCACAACATAGAAGTTGTGCATTCCGCTTTTTTCAGGGATCCTACTGAGGACTAAAGGCTGGCAGATAGCCTCTCAGATAGCTCTAAGAGACTGTTCCAAAGAAGTAAGAGCAGAGCCAGGATATACAGGAGTCTTTGATGGAAAAAAAAGAAAAAAAAAAAAAGAAACCACGTAGTTGAACATGAAACGATTACTGCTAACCACAAAAATAGACATCTCAAGTTAATGATTTTAGCACTTTTCTATGTACTAGATGTAAAATCTGGGCTCATTGAAATTATTCCTTAGATATACATTTTAACTATCTAGGGCCAGCGTCCAGCACAGAATGCTTCCTGTCATTCTCCATCCTGAATTCCCCGTACCCCTCACGGTGCACTGTTGAGGGTGGGGGTGGCTACAGTGGTTGATGGCTTGATGGCGGGCAACATGTGTTGTTTATTGGACTAGCAGGTGGCATTCTTTGTCCTCAGGATTATGGACTACTCTTTTCAAAAGCTGAAGTATAAAGAGAGATTGCCTAAGATGGCATTTGGAGAGGTTGAGGAAAATATATTTTTTTAATTTAGTATCTTTGCAAATTAAGGCAAAGAAGTCAATGAATAAAGAGAAACTGAAGTTGCAAGCAACATAGATTATTATTTATAATAATAAATAGTCCAGCAGCACCAGAGGAGGTTGGAAGATAAGGCACAAGATGAGGACATATAGGAAGAGAGGAGGGGCATAGATGCTTAATTTCCCGTCAAAGTCGGAATCAAGGCATGATGTGTCTTCTGCAGAAAGGATTTTCAGTGTAGATATAATTTCATAAGACTTGTGCTGTATATAAAAGGCACCGGTCTCCGGATTGTTCATCCTTTTCAGGCCAGTGAAGTTCAGAGCCACTGCTTTCTTTCCCCATGAACAGCAAGTCCAATTCAGTCCAGTAAAAGCAGAGAGAAATACAGAAGTCAGGAAGCCAAACTAAAAATAAAAGGGTGGGGGGAACAGGGTATTGGTCAAAGAAAAGATCTATTGTAATTTCAGAGTTTTGCTGAATTCTTCAAGCAGCTGGTGAAATGCAGGCACCTCGTATTACTCCTAACCATGCTTCTTTTCCTTTGCAAATGACCAGAGCATTTCTGTTACCAGCCATGTGTCTGAATTCATTTATTTTGTTTTATAAATCCATTTTGCTAGAATGTAATTCTGATTTCTTGGAAAACTTTGTTTTATTCATATAATGTAAACGATGTCAGAGTAAAATATTGCCAAAATTAAGTTACTCTTATCTTTATTGCTTTTGGCAGTTTTCACTTTTTAGTATCTCTGTACGCATTCTGTTAAGCTGCCATTCATTTTTTTTTCCTCAAATGATATACAATTTCTGAAGCATGCTAATGAAGTACAATGCCCAAGCTAGGAAATGTCAAAGGACAGGTTTCCCATGAGAGTAGTTCTCTGCCTCTGTCTCTTTATCAATAAATCCTTGTGGTCATAGTGATGAATTTTTGTGCACTACACTGCTAGCTTATTGTGGGCTTAAAATCTTTTTCATTGAAAGCTGACGGAAATGAATATGAGGTATTTCTTTGCAGTTGTTGCTATAGAGATAAAACCTTTTCACAGCGGAACAAGGATGGCATAAAATTACTAACTCAAAAGAAGTTATGCTTCTAATTTCATATTGAAAATGGTGCCCCACCCCTTCTCTTTTTTATTTCATCAAAATTGTGTGGCTTAAGTGTGTCTAATATACATTTATTAGATAATTTCTAGCATAAGAAAAACTGAAACGAAAAAATGAAATAGGTGAATTTCCCACAGCGTTTAATAGGATGAACCTTTCATTTTAAATCTTCTATTCTTAAGCCTTACAACTTTCCTAAGTATCTCCCTCATGCTCCACCTCCATACTCCTTCTTTATATCTTGCTATTCAATTTTAAATCTAATTATGTATAATGGGTTTTCTCAGAAGCAAACAATGTATTTGCTTTCCTCTTCTGCCACATCATTTCCAACAATTAACATTTTCTAGCAATAACATAATTACAAAGTTGAACAAATCTATGAAACTTTCTCAGATCTCATTACTGTTCATGTTCAGATTTTGAAAGACTTCCCTTGAAACATCAAATTAGAACACTCTTGGAAAATATCCTATAACTTAGAATTGTTTTACTTAGTCAACCTCAATTTGCTTCTGTTACAAACATGTCAGCATCATAACTTTCTAGAGACATTGAAATGTGCTAAACCAACCCTAAGCAAGATGATTAATTAGGTGGGGGAGGAGTCAGCCAATAAAACGAGTCTGTTGTGGACCACGTGCCTACAACATCCCTGGGAGGACTATGTGATGGAGAAAGAAGGGAGGAGACAAGGTTAGAGAAAATAGACCCCACCTGATCTGCATTTTCCTCATAACTAGCCCTGTGTTTGTTTTCATTTAAAGCATAGACTACTGTCCACCTAGTTAAAAGGATGTAAAAGGAAGGAGAAGAGGTGAAAGGGTTGTCCTTAGGAAAGAGGTAGGAGGTAAACCACGGGTGCTGTGCAGTACGATGCTACGCAAGTGTGATGCTCGGACAAAATGCTACTGGACCATCATAAGCTCAGAAACTGAAAATCTGTGTTTAGAAACTTTTATAACAATTTAACAAGCATGTGATTCTTGGACCCGTCCAGTAATGCAGGCTGTAGGTGAACTGGCATGTTGTTGAACAAACTTGGAGAGTCATAAGGGCTCTAGCTGCCTAGAGGCCATGAGCAGTAGGGCCATGCTACAGCACATGCCTCTTTAAGGTTAGCTTGTCAATTGCAGTCCACAAAAATCTGAGAAATGTAATCATTTATTTTTATAAACTGTGATTTTTAATTATTTTGAATTTTTAATTAACTTAGGGAAGTAAAATTTCTGTTATTAGCTTTTAACCCTGACTAACTAATGGCAAAAGGAGCTTCATGGGATTTTTTTTTTGGACATCTATTTTCAGTAGAAACAAAATAACAGATGGCTGTGGAAGTGATTCCAAATAAATGAAAAGCAAAAGAATTGATACTGATTTTACTTGGAAGTATGATTACTCATATATTGAGTTCAGTTAATTGAAGGTGAAGTATTAAATCGTAGTATGTTATTTGCAGAAATGGACTGGCTAATGAAGCAATGAAATCATCAAAACATTAAGCAACTCGTACACATGGAAACATAAGTAAATGCAAAACCAAACAATTTTGGAAGGATGAACACTGACTTCAAAGCCAATTGAAGCAAAGTTCAGTACCTCATATTTAATGGTGCTTTGTGGGTGTCTTTTCAAGTAGCAGTTTAGATTGCTGGGAGACTGGAAAATAAACATGCAATTGTGGAGGCATTAGTGAAAGATGACAAGTCAAAGATACTTGCTCAGAAATATTGAGTGAATATGTGACAAAGATTCTGCTGCTTGATGTATTTTAGAAAAAGAAAAGCTAATACCAACTCAAAGAACAAACAAAATGAGCAAAATATTTTTGCTGCATCTTGACAAGGGCACAGGTAATGCCCAAGTGACAAGCCTTTTGATAAATGTACAATTATAGATGGTGGTAATATAAGGAAGAACTTTTTTCTTCTGCTTCTTTGCCAGTAAATATAACTAGCTCTGAGCTGTAAAGAAATAATGAAGAATGGCATTTTCAACAGATATGGTTTAGGGTTCAATTTTCGTACAAGAATATGTTCTGATGGTCCAGCTGCAGGGGTAGAGAAACATTCTGAATCAGTGTCCCAGATTAAGAAAATTGCACAGGAATGTAAACCAACATGCTGCTGCCTTCATCAAGAAAGTCTTGCTAACAAAGAAATTGTCAGCTGAGCTGGACAATAGGCTTAATGACATGGTAAAAATTGTGAACGTGTAAAGAATAACCTGTTAAATCTGAGATTTTTTAGAAGTGGAGATAATATAGAAAATGGTCAAAACAACTATTATTGCAGACTAGGGTACTTGGTGGTCATCAAGGAGACAAGATTAGGAATTTTAAAATTAGAGAAACAACTCACTGTTTCTGCAATTTGAGAAACCAATTCCTAATTCCCAGGGAAATGTAAATTCAAACCACAACCAAAATGAGAAATCACTTCGCACCTGTTAGAATGGCTATTATCAAAAGATGAGCAATAATAAGTGCTGGAGAGGATGTGGAGAAAAGGGAAGGCTGACACACTGGTGGTGGGAATGTAAATTTGTGCAGGCACTATAGAAAGCAGAACAGAGGTTCTTCAAAAACTAAAAATAGAACTACCATATGATCCAGCAATCCCACGTCTGGGTGGATACCCAAAGGACATGAAAACGTGGTCTCAAAGGAGTATCTGCCCTCACATGTTCACTGCAACATTATTCACATTAGCCAAGATATGGAAACACTCTAAGTGTCTTTCAACAGATGAATGGATAAGCAAGAGGTGAGATATGTATATGTGTGTATAAACATGTATATGTGTTTTATTATAATTACAGAACAACAAAAAGTTCCAAGTGTAACAGTGAATCTTTTTTATCAGCATATGCACACACTTTCAACAATGTGTACAGTCTTGGTACTTTTTCCTTTTTCCCTCCATTGTTAGTTTGATTATATTTATGAAAGTGTAATTTTAGGTCTACTGAATTCAATAGTAAACATTGGGACTCACGCTCTGTGTGTCCTTATTTCTTTTCTCTAGCAATTCAGTTTTATTATATTTTATAAAAGTACCAGTCCACAATAAATTGGAAATTTTAAAAGCCAATCTTCCACCGTGGAATTAGAGAAACACTGACTGAGTTACATTGACTATAGGCTAAAACTATATCATCAGCAGAAAGAATTTCTTTTATTTAAGTACTACTAATTAAGCTTTTAAAAATAGTTTAACCTTGTAATAATGAAGAGCATTGTGCACTGAGCCAGGTCAGTTCTAAGAACTAACTAAATTAATTAAAATATTTAGTGAGTTCTCAGCCAGGACATAGAAAACAGGCAGCCACATTCTGTATAAAGTCAGGAAGAGTAACATGTTTAACTGTCTGCTCTTCTCTATTCCTGCAGCCTAAACTAGTTCCCCTGGAATCTCCATGCAGGTCAAGGCAACTAGTGCAGCTTAAAGTGATTCTGTAAGTGAAGTCTCTTAAAAAGCATCCTAAGAGGAAATGCTTTCCTCTCTCATGCTTGGTTTTCTCCCTGGGAAAAAGATAAAGGGAAATTAATGGGTAATGTGTGACCCATAGTCTGACTTACCTTTCTAAGATCTGAGCATCCGTTTTACACAAGGTGATGGATATAGGTGTGTAGATGGGCAAGCGAGAAGACACAGTTGAAAGACTCCAGGTGAGGATCTGGAAGAGAACTACCTTTAGTGCCCAACTTAGGCTTGTGTTGACTCTGTGGGTAAGATGAGCATGCCTCATATGGGCATGATTAAAGCTGACTTGTTCACAAAACTGTCAAATCTTTTGGACCATCTCCTAAGTTGTACTATATTATTGTGATGACAATAATATACGCACTATTATAGCAATCAAAATACTATGTGGTAATTCTGCATTATCCTGGTTGCTCACGCATCCTTCCACATTAAGCATTATTCTCTCTACTATTCAGACAAGGACACTGTGGCTTAAAGTAGTGAATGTGGTTTGTTTGGGGTCACAGAGCAAGACATTCTTAGAGTTGGGTTCTAACCAAAATCTTTTGCCAAACTCTGGTCCCACAATAGTTGTTTTTCAAACTGTGTGTCATGATCCGTTAGCAGGTTAGAAGATCACAGTTTTTGTTTTGTTTGTTTGTTTGTCTGTTTTCAGAGAATTAGACAGATACAATAGAATATACAAAATAGTTTAACCAATTGAGGAGAATGGGTGATGTCAGGAACCACACCTGATGTCAGAAGCTTCTTAGCCTGTTTTCTCTGCCCGGTCCCCTTGGTCTGGGGCTGCCTTGATTCCCTCCCCCCTCCCTCTCCCCTGTCCCTTCTCTGCCTAACTATAGCTTGTTGGATGCGAATGCTAGCTGGTGGGTGGAGATGCTCCTCCTGCTATAGCATGACCTTGGTGGTGGCAGCCAAGGTCATGCCCAATCCCTGCCAATGGAAGGAGAGCCATTCACCATTTGATTGATTCATGCCTCATATGGGGACCTGGTTCCTTGGACTTTTCATTAGTAAAATGTTAACCACTGCCTCACTTTATCACTGAAAACCCGCAGAGGTCACAGGTTCTAGAGTTATGCAGATTCCTGGGTAAGCCCAAGCTCTGTGACCCAGGGAATGCTACCCAGCCTCTCTGAGCCTCGGTGTCTTCAGTTAGACAACAGAAGTGACGCTCATGACACCTATGCCGAGGTGATGATTAGAACAATTTACATGTAAAGTAGCCAGTACAGGGCCTATCACGTAGCATATGCTTCAGACTGCTATCGCTATTTATGACATCATACTTACAATGTTAAATCCCAAGTATTTGGGCACAAGAAAATCCACTAGTGCTACGACCATGGAAAATATTTAGTAGTTCTCTTAGAATCCCGGAGATTTTTGTGGATTTATCACCAGCACGTTTGCGCTGAAGAAGGGCAACCAATCAACAGGTGCTTAGGGGCTGAAATCAGCCTGTGACTCGCTGATCAACTCTGTGCCCAGTGTAGGGCTGCAGCCCTCAGGAGGAAGGGTACCTTTTTCTCATTTGCATAAAAGCACTGTATCAGCTAACTGGTGGCCCATCTTCTGGGCCATCAAATCACTTAACACTATTCTCTGGGAGCTGGGAGTGCCATTTGGTGGACTTTTCCATTTAATAAAGTGCTAGATGAATAAACTTTCACTGTAATTGATTCCCCCCACACACAAATATTTATACTTCTGATGGTATTCTAGAGCAGTTGTGAGCAGTTCTCTCTGCCATCCTGCAGACGCCATGATGTCGAGCAGCACGTCTGGCTGGACTATTTATAACATAGGTCGACAGGATATTTTTTGAAATGTTTTATGGACTGCAGATGTTTCATAAGAATCCTTCATTCTTTCTCCTTTCATTCCTTGATGTTAGGAAATATGACAGAAAGCTTTGTTAAGATCGCCATATATCTGGCTTCTTGAAAACGGATACTCTGTTTCAAAACCCTAAGAAACTGATACTTTGGGTCAGTAGACCCAGGTTTAATTTCAGCTTGCTCCGTTTACATTTTAAACTCCGTTTAAAAATATTTACCATTATTGTGCTGTTACCAGAGACCACTAATGTTTTGTGTAAGTGGGAGTCCTTTATCCCCAGGTAGGTATTTTCCAATTTAGCTGCATAAATTGAAATACTGAAAGTGAGTTATGCTATTGCAACACTGACCATTTGTTAATACTTGAATTGATATTTTACAGGATAAAGCTTTTCTACCAGAGAAAAATAAAATGGTGCTAAATTCCTAGATTCCTTGGGTCATTGGCTCTTTTCTTGGGTGAAAGACTCCAATACAGAAAATGAAAAAACAATAGAGATTGCCTTATAATATAATAATTAGCCTTGCATATTTTGTACTGTGTTTTGCTACTTTGGAAATATTTTTATTTTGGAAATGTCATCTACACACACACACACATACACATTCTCCACAAGGATGGATCTTAAAAATATAATATTGGCTACAAAAAAAATTTGTTAAAGGCTATGCACAAAAATAACTTTTACAAATTTCAGAATTCTCGATACTACTTATTTACTCATGTATATAAATATATAAGTTTATGTGTATGTGTGTTTGTGTGCGTGTGTGTTTTTTGATCAAATGCATGGACCACAAAAGTAACGTCAAATTCATGAGAGTAGTTATACCTCAGGAGAGGTGAGGGAAACAGGACTAGAAAAAAGGGACTTCTATTTAGTCAGTAGCATTTTATTTATTTTAAAAGACATGAAGGAAATATTACAAAAATACTACCCATTGTTAATTCTGTGCTGCAGGAAAACAATCATTTTTTATGTTACTCTTTTTATATAGCTGCATTGTTAAAAATTTCTCAGCAAAATAATTTCAAAGCACTAATGAAGTTTTTATTGTATGTTCTCTACATTAACAACATTAACAAAATAATGATAAAAACATCACCAGCTCCTGAAGAATTTTTGAAGCATAATGAGTCCCACAGGTTTGGTGTTGAACCTTGTCTAAAAGTACAGAAATGAAAGAGATCACACTGGTGTTCTCATTAGTGCAAGCTCCTCATTTGTCTAGTACCTTTACAAAAAATTATACTTAATTCCATTTTAATTGTTAGCTCAGGCCAAAAATCAGAACAAATATTTACTGAGCACCTACTATTTGCCCGGCATTATTGCAGCCGTTGAAGGTAGCCAATGAGAGCAATAGACTGGGACTCAGCAAACTGTGGCCCTCAGGCCATATCTGGGCCCATTGGTTTTTGTGAATAAAGTTTTGCTGGGACACATCCATGCTCATTTGCTGACATATTTGTCTGTGGCTGCTGTACAACCAAGTATTGTGCCAGACTGAAATAGGTATATTTTACCCTTTACAGGAAAACTTTGCCAACCTCTGCAATAGACAAAAACCTCTGCCCTCATGGAGCTTACAATCTATTATAGAGACAGACAGTAACAAAATAAATACGTTTTAGTATGGTTGATGGTGATACAGGCAACCAAGGAGAAGAAAGCTGGGGAAGGGTTTAGGGAGTGCTGTCAGGAGGTCAGAGAAAGCCGTGTTGCCAAGGTGACCTGGGAGCAAAGATCTGGATGAGGTGAGGAACCGGCTCTGTGGAGATCAGGGCGAAGCAGCAGGTGCCAAGGTCTGAGGTGGGAATTTCAGGAAACTCAGGAAGCTAGTGTGGCTGGACTGGTGTGAGAAGAGAGAGGGGAGAGGGGGCCTGTGGGGCGGGTGGCACAGAGCTCTGCGGGCCGTTGCGAGGCCTTGGGCTATTCTTTTTTATTGAAGTGTAGTTCATTTACAATGTTATGTTAGTCTCAGGTGTACAGCAAAGTGATTTAGTTATATATACATGTATATACATATATACATATTCTTTGTCAGATTCTTTCTCATTATAGTTTATTACAGGATATTGAATATAGTGTCCTGTGCTGTACAGTAGGGTCTGTTGTTTACCTATTTTATGTATAGTAATGTGTACTGCTAATCCCAAACTCCTAATTTATCCCTCCCACCTTCCCCTTTGATAACCATAAGTTTGTTTTCTATGTTTGTAAGTGTATTTCTTTTTTGTAGATAAGTTCATTGTGTCTTTTTTTTTAGATTCCACATAGAAGTGATATCATGGTATTTTTCTTTCTCTTTCTGGCTTACTTCGCTTAGAATGATGATCTCCAGGCCCACCTATGTTGCTGCAAATGGCATTATTTTATTCTTTCTATGGCTGAATAGTATTCCACAGTGTATACACAGACCACAACTTCTTTATGCAGTCTTCTGTCAATGGACATTTAGGTTGTTTCCTTGTCTTGGCTATTGTAAATAGTGCTGCTATGAACATTGGGGTGCATGTATCTTTTCGAATTAGAGTTCCCTCTGGATATGTGCCCAGGAGTGGGGTTGCTGGATCATACGGTAAATCTATTTTTAGCTTTTTAAGGAATCTCTATACCATTTTCCACAATGGTTGCACCAAACTACATTCCCACCAACAGTGTATGAGTGTTCTCTTTTCTCCACTAGGCAAATTAGCCTTTATTCCTTTTTTAAAAAATGTAGAAATGGCTAAGACTGAGAGGTGACGTGACTTGGTCAGGTTTCCTTGGTTAATAAATACAAGGGAAAGTATTAATGGCTGGGTCTCTCACTTCTCAGTACGATGCAGACTTTTCCATCCTGTTTTTATTGTTAATCAATGATCAATTATTTTGTTATAAACATATGAGTTTAAGTCTATATTCACCTCCACTGGATATATACCTTTGTGTGGAAAAAATATAACCATGGACAAGTACACAGTATAATTAAAGTATACCAAAAGAGAAATATCACTACTCATCATGCAATGCCACTTATGGCCAAATTTAATGCAACCTCCAACTCTAGAAAATGGTTATGAGCTACTATTCTCTTTTCTTGGATCTCTTTAGGCAGTCTTAACTTTCTGTGTGGACAGAATCTGGTACAGAGGAAAGAAGAGACATATTTTAAGATTAGACTAAAATCCCCTCAAACCCTCAGAGATAGGATGTGTGTCTAAGTTTCTCCTGAATCTCCTATATTCACCGTATACTAAGCACTTAACAAATGCACCAATGCTTGTCACTGATGTAAGAGTATCTGTTTACTTCACTTTTCCACCCTTCTGTGTTCCTCTCATTGATTTCTCAGTACAGTACCAAACAAATCTCTCTAAGTTTGATGGCTTTCAACATTAGCTCTTGTAGTTTTAGTGATTGGTGTTTCTGAAGGATTTACAGTAAGGTTCTGTCTTCAGAAGCCCAAACATCCATGTGAACATGCAAATATTACCAAAAATTTTTATGTTTAGAATCACATACACATGTCATCAGATTTTTCTCTTTGCCGCTGGAGATCTTGACATCAAATAGACCCCACCTCATGTGTTCTGTCCTTTGAATGGGCTTAACTCTTGTTTCTTCAATATAATTTTCTCCAAATAATCATCAGGTAAAAATATTTTATGATATGTAAGGAAAGGATAATGACATAACTACTTCAATTTATACTTTTCCCCCATTTTTTGGTTTCTCAGCCATGATCTAACATTGAGAGCTTTTGTTTGTTTGTTTTTTGTTCTTTTTTGGTTTTTGGATTTTTTTCTTTTTGGCTTTTTGCTTTCATTAGGGTCCCAGAGTTCTCATTTGTAAAGTCGTTGGGATCTTTGGTCATCCGTTACTATAGGGCATCTTTGTAGCTTTGATTTGATATTTTAAAAGATGTCCAAACTATGGCATTTTTTCTCCGGCAAAGACTCTTCAGTTATTGGTTGGTGGTAGCATAAAAGGTTTTATAAACTGCATTTGCATATTTCTGCATGTATTAATTTAAACATCCTTTGTTTTTCCTTGAAAGGTCTTACACTTGAGAGAGGCCAACCAACTGACATATTGCTCATTAATCATACATATTAACTAGAGTAGTTAAAGCTTTAAAATCCAACTTACAATTCTGTCCACGGGGACTAGTTCTTGCTTTCTAAACGTGATGATATCTGCCTCAGACACTGCTAATTAGGTCTTTCCCTTGAAAATTCATCCTGACATTTTCAAGAACATCTTTCCCCCTTGAGTACGAGTTCATTAAATTATTAATATCCTTATATAAGTCTTGTAGGATTACTTAAACAACGCAGCTTTCTCTATTTTAAAGCCATAGTTCACAGTGAAGGATGAAATAGACCTCACTTCCTTATATCATTTTTTTTTCAGTTAAAAACAACAGGCTGGGTAAATATCAGAGAATAATAAATACTATATTTAGTAACATAGAATGTTAAAGGGAGGTGAAAAATATTTTGTGCATGTAAATGGAAATGTGTATTAGTCAAGCTTCTCCAGGAAAATGAAACAAAACCACAGGATGTATATACAGAAAGAGACAGAGAGAGACAGAGAGAGAGATTGAGTTATTTTAAGGAATTGACTCACACAGTTGTAGAGGTTTGGTAAATCCAAAATCTTTAGAGTTAGGCTGGCAGGCTGGAGACTAAGTGAAGGGCTGCAGGTCGAGTCCAAAGGCTGTCTGCTGGCAGAAGTCTTTCTTGCTGGGGGGAGGTCAATCTTTGCTCCATTCCAGCCTTCAACTGATTGGCAAGACCCACCCACATTATGGAGGGCAGTCTGCTTTACTCAAAGTCCACCATTTTAATGTTAATCTCATCCAAAAACCACCTTCAGAGAAACATCCAGAAAAGTGTTTGGCCAATATCAGGGCACCATGGCGCAGCCAATCTGACATATAGAAGTTACCATCAACAAAGTGCTGCACAGATAATCCACTCCTGATTTGCTGCACAATGGGATGAACTGTTGCCATTGGTGATCTAAATCAAATAACCTACTTGTACGGCAGACAGAGAAAGATAAATAACACATGATAGCACTTACATGTGGAATCTAAAAAAGAAATACAAATTCTATTTACAAACCAAATAATACAAATTCTGTTTACAACAGATTCACAGACAGAAATAAAACTATGGTTACCAAAGGGGAAAGGTCAGGGAGGGATAAATTAGGGGTTGGGGATTAACAGACACACATTACTATACATAAAATAGATAAACAACAAGGACCTACTATATAGCACAGGGAACTGTATCCAATTACTTGTGACAGCATGTAATGGAAAAGAGTATGAAAAGAAAATATATATGTATAACTGAATCACTTTGCTGTACACTTGAAACTAACATGGGAAATCAACTACACTTCAACAAAATTTAAAAAATATAATAAAATATAAATAAATAAATCAGATAACTTACAATCAGTCCTGTTGAGCCTCTGTATTCAATGATAAGTCTGCAGCAGTTTGACCTTCTTGGCTGTTACCAACGTGGGCAGGTACTTAGGTCAACCTCAGTATATGGCCCTCTTCAGACACAGCTCCCAATGACTTCCCATCATAGTGTCATGAAACTCAGAGCTCTCACCACAATCTTCAAGGCAGGTCGAGGATTCATCTGTAAAACAGAAAAATGGCCTACAAACACTTTTCTGGAGATAATCTGGCCTACTTACCTCCTCTCTAACCACCCGAGTTTCTTGCTGATTCCTGAACAAGACATACTCAGGGCTTTGTTCTCATTGTCCCCTCCACTGGATGTCCTTTCTCAGCCCTTGTGTGGTCCGTGGACTCTTGGTTCAGGTGTCTGCTGAGACCTCTCCTGCTCTGTCTGAAATTGCACACCGCCCTATCTAACTCTGTATCCCTGTACCCTGCTTTACTTTTTAGGATTCTTATTGCTCTCCAGAATTTGTATCTTTACTTGTATAGTTATCAGATACTCACAGTAAGCCTGGCAGAGGGGTAATGATCAGAGACAATACATCCAAGTTGCCTGGATTTGAGTCCCAACTCTGCTGCTTACTCATCAGGGGACCCTAGGCAAGTGGCTCCATCACTCAGCTGCTTCATCTGTAAAACAGAGACACCTCAAAGACATTTTGAAGATTCAATAAACAAATGGATGTAAATTGCTTTTAATGTTGTTGGGCAGAGAGTAAGGACTGTATTTATCTGTTAGTGTTACTGTACATACTGGAGTATAAGCTCTATGAGGATAGAATGGAATCAGGGTGTTTCCAAAGATGGAAAAGGATCTGGACCATATTAGGGACTCATTAAATGTTTGTTGAATGAATTAATGGATGAATCTGGGTACATGCCAGCTGAGAATGGGAAAAATGTCCACAAAAACACAGTGAGTTTACAATAGTCAAGACATGGAAGCAATCTTAATGTCCATTGACAGATGATTGCATAAAAAAAATGTGGTGTATATATACAATGGAATACTACCCAACCATAAAAAAGAACAAAATAGTGCCATTTGCAGCAACATGGATGGACCTAAGATTATCATACTAAGTGAAGTAAATCAGAGAAAGACAAATGTCATTTAATATCACTTACTGTGGAATCTAAAATATGATACAAATGAACTTATTTACAAACAGAAAGAGACTCACAGACATAGAAAACAAACTTATGGGTACCAAAGGGGAAGGAGTAGAGGGATAAATTAGGAGTTTGGGATTTGCAGATACACATTACTATATATAAAATCGATAAACAGCAAAGTCCTACTGTAGAGCACAGGGAACTATATTTAATAACTTGTAATAACCTATAATGAAAAAGAATGTATATAAATGTATAACTGAATCACAAAGCTGTACAGCAGAAACTAACATAACATTATAAATCAACTAAACTTCAATAAAAAACATTTCTGAGCAAAACTTAAAAAAAACACAGTGAAGAGGTAGCAGGTGAGCAAATGGTGAGTTTAAATTGTAATAGAAATTTTGTGTAGTTTAGAAAGCTGAGCTGGTTAGGTTTTATGTATGTATTTATATGTATGTACGTATGTGTGTACTACATGTAGCAGGATGCTTAGAATAAGATGTAGTTGGGGTTTCTGCCTGAAAGATACTTCCCTAGAGGGGACAGAAAAGTCAAAAGAGAACATAAAAAAAATCCAGCCAATGACCCAAGCCGGGGCTGGCAGAGCCAACCGAGATACCAGCATCCCCAGGACACCTTAACCTCATTCTGGGAAAAGCCTGGATCTGCAGGAGGAAGAGACGTGGAAAGGCAGACTGAGAAGGACAGACTCTGAATTCCTTTCACCCGGTCACAACTGCAAGTGACGATGGATGTTAGGTTTAAGGCAATGAAAGATAGTATCCAAATCAAGAAAAATATATACCCAGTATTCATGTAACGATGTGTCCCCAAGTGTTCAGTTTATGAAGGTCATCAAATACGTTCTCTCAATACCTGAATCGATCATGAAAGAACAAGACATAGCAGGCAGGCTGGGAAATGCCTTCTGGACACAATTCCTTGAAAGATTGGCGAAAATATCAGAGGAGAAAAGAACCAAAGAGGATACATGTCTGTGTCAGTGCACGAGTGTCCAGGGAAGTTGTCCCTGTGTGAGGGGACCCTTTGGGGTTTAGTCCCCCATCTTGTTGCTCAGAGTGTGAGATGGTGCCTCCAGCCACATTTTCTCCCATCCCAGTGACCCCTACTCCCCGCCCCCCACCCTCCCAAAGGAAGGCTGGAGAGAGTTACTGAAAGGTTTGAGAAGGCACTTAATTCTCACTCGCCCTCCCTGGAACTCCTGAGTTTCCCTACCACCGAATGAACAACACTCTCCAGATAGCTGTTGTGAATAACGTCCCTCCTCTTCTACCTTGAAGGTACCACCCAGGTCTTAGTTATTAGGATCTTCCCCTAAGACAGTATGTAAAACACAGAGAGCACATTTCTGCCAAATAAATTTACTTATCTTTTTGATAGTGTCTGATTCTGAAGTCAACATTTAAATATCCAATTGCAATTTAATCCATTAAATTCAGATTGATGAATTGATAATTAGGTGCTGAAAATTATTCTGTTTCAAAATTGGGTGACCTTTGTACTTTCACCTTACGGATCCCCAAATTCTCATCTACCAGGCAGTTATTAAATCACTGCAAAATGTATGCCTGTGAATGTATTTGGTGCTGTTCAATTCAATCCTTCTCACTGAAACTGTAGTTCTGGAATTCCATGCCTTGAGGATATATTTCATATGTTAAAGTATGCAACTCAAAAATGGTGGAAGTGCCCCCTCTATAATTTCACCTTCGTTGAAATCAAAATACAAAATTAATCATTAGTGACTTCTTTGTTCCAGGGCTGGCTGGTAGGGCTGAGTTGGTTTTTTGTTTCGCTGGCCCAGACCCTGCCCTGTCTGGATTTTGTTGAGGAACTTCATCACATTGTCTCACCTTAACACTTCTATTAAGTAAAACACTATTTTATGTGCACTATTTGTCTCTCTACATGTTGATTTTATATACTTTAAGTCTAAAAATGTAACAGCTCCCTTAATGAAAGTGAAAGATGCTTGAGCCATTCAATGGGCATTATGAGAGCACGTGGAGATGGGGAACCCAGAGACATAGTTCTTGGACAAGGAAGGCAGTGTCCAAGGTCTTATCCTCCTCCTCCAGCCCATGACCACTCCTGCTGTGAACTTCCAAATATGGAGGAAGGAACATCTCACAGTGTACTCCCAGCATCCACCCTCTCACTGCAATGCAAAGATGTTAAAATATGTCCCAGCATGTTCAGGAAGTTGCTTAGCCTCTCCCTACGCTATCCCACCAGTGACACCAAGATGAGCCAAATGCCTCAGCAGAGATTGGCAATGCAGGCCTCGAAACAGAGCCTGCAATCGGGACTGAAAGTTGGTAGTTTGGCAAAATGATCAGGAGTCCAGACAAGGCTAAGTGGAAGGTTGTGGCTGGCATGCTGGCCACACACCAGGGTATAGGTCAGGGTAGATCCTGGGGCCAAGGCAAGCAGAAGTCAGGTGAGCAGGTGAGAACTAGGAAGATCTAAGTTACAAAGGGCAAAGTGATATGCAAGCGGGACATTAAAAAACTTTGGCTTGGTGGTGAGAATGCAAGAGAACCCCAAAAATTATAGCAGCAAAGTAACCTGAATTGTGAACAACCAGGATACCCCCCCACCAAAGAAACCTTTATCCTGAGGATTATGGGTTTTAAGATCAGACCCACTTGGGTTTCAATTTTAGCTCCATCAGTTAAGAGGAGAGTGATTTGGAGCTAGGTGTTTAACCTTTCTCTGTAAGATGGGAACAGTGTCCCTTGCCTACCATAATTTTAAAAAGATTAAATGAAATAACGTAAGTTCATGCTTGGCACTCAGTGCCTGGACCATGGCAAGCAGTTGATAAATGGTAACCTTTTTAATAACCACTTGTCATAGACTTTTCTTATGGTTCCCATGTGGGCACAGGAGGAGAAGGTGATTGTTGGTACATCCAGTCAGAAGGGAGTTAAGAGGTCAGACCTTGCCTTAACTTGTCTTCATGACCAAATTAGTACCAGTGCGGTAACTGAGGAGGAATACTAGGCAGCGACTGTAGCTGCCGCTGACCACAGACCAGACCATCTGCCCCAGCCCAGTGTTTTGACGAAACGTTATCATTTATTCAATTGTAGCTGAGGGGAGTTAGTTTATATTGTCAGATTTCCAACTTGTTTTGAAAAGCCACATTAGTTACTGATAGAGTCCATCCAAGGGGGAAAAAAGAGAAAGGAACAGAGAGATGGGGAAATTGTGGAATGATTTAGAAATGTTCAGATCCCAGCCTCAATGAGGAGGGCAATATGGAGAATGGCGTCTCAGCAGACCATCCTTTCTTAGTGTTAAACTTATTTCAGGCTCTTTGTTCATGCTGAGTTACATCCTCTTCCGGTGTCCTTGCAAAGGCCACTTGGCTGACTCCTGAAATAATAAGAATGAGACCTTTATGACTAGCCTTGGTGCTGCTTTACATGTATTTTTAAATATGTTAGGAAACACAATTCCCTTAGGAGATTATGCGTTGCTCGTAGAAGTATCTCATCCCCATTTCCCCCCGCATATCATTGATTTCAAAACGTGGTAACTTTTCACATCAGTCATGAATCTCATTTCCGCTCACCATGTAAAAAAAGAGAACTCATTTTCCCAGATAGCCTGTAATGTTTTCCTGTGTAATTAACACCTCCTTCACAGTTGTGGGTGCCACTCACGGCCCTGCCCTGTCTTCCTTGACATTTCCTTGATACCTTGTTCAAGCTGAGCTGACGCCTGAGAGTGTGATAAATACACACAAGGGGACAGGGGAATTCTGGAGAGGAGCCAGCTGTGTTCACAAGACCTGGCAATTTAGAGAGATTACTTACACACGTCTCCTCCATGGGCTTGAGGTCTGCATACCATCCTTTATTTCGGTCCGATTACAGCTGTAACTTGTCTTCATCATCATCTTCCTCACCATCAACAAAAACCATCTGTCAGATAAGTACCCGTGGTCCGTGATTTGCATTCTTCCCTTCTTAATGCTCCTGGAGAGCCAAGTGTTTATATATGAGGTGGCTAATTTAAGATACATGTGCTCTCGTACTGCAAGTCATCCTGGAAGCATCAGGTTATTTTTACCGTTGAAAATTTGTAGATGTCATTTATTTAAATAGACTTGAGGGGTTTTTTTGTTTTCCTTCCTGACAATGTGGACCCGCTGTGGTCTTACACACAGCAAATGCACATGGAGGAAGTCATTCAATAATTCAAATAAAATCATTCCATTGTGGAAACCTTGTTTCATTTTTTTTTAATTTGTATTGAAGTATAACATACATTCTGAAAAATGTATGTACCCTAAAGATGCAGCTTGTTGATTTTTCACAAATTGAGCATATCTGTGTAACCGGCACACGATTCAAGAAACAGAGCAACATCACCAACCCCATAAACCCTCTGATGCTCTCAGTCACTCCCAGTTCAGTGACCTGTTGTAACTTCTAGCAGCTTAGATTAGTGATGTCTGTTTTTATTTCTGTTTTGGTGGGGATAGGAAGTAATTAGTTTTTTTGTTTTTTTTTTTAATGGAGCTACTGGGGATAGAACCCAGGACCCTGGGCATGCTAAGCACGGACCTGCTAAGCACTGAACTATACTCTTGCACCTTTACTTCTTATATAAATTGATCAACATTATGTTTACAAGATTCAGCCATATTGTTGCGTATAGCTGTGTTCCACCCATTTTCATTGCTAAAGAGTATGCCATTGTATGAATAACCTACAATTTACTTTTTCTATTTCTACTCTTAATGGGCATCTTGATTGTTATTTTAGATGAAAAAAATCCATATGCAAGGTTGACAATTGGTTACATTTAACAGATGCACAATACATATTTAGACCGTTTTCTTTATATGTTATCAAAAAATGTTTAATTAAAAAATGCATTAAGGATGGCAGAAGGGCAGGGAGAAAAGGAACTAGCTCTTATTATTACCATCATTTGTCAGATATTATAGTAAGAATGTTGTATTTTTTGAATTGTGGAGACAGCACATAGCACAATATTTACCATCTTAGCCATTTTCAAGTGTACAGTTTGGTGATGTTAAGTACACTCACATTATTATGAAACAGATCTTCAGAACTTTTTCATCATGTAAAACTTAAACTCTCCTCATTAAACAACAACTCCCTATTTCCTGCTCTCTAACCCCTGGTAACCACCAATATATTTTCTGTTTCTATAAATTGGACTACTCTGAGTACCTCATATAAGTGAAATCATACAGCATTTGTCTTTTAGTGACTTATTTTACTAAGTTTATTTTAATTAGCTTAATGTCATCAAGCTTGTAACAGAATTCCCTTCCTTTTCAGAGCTGAGTAGTATTCCACTGTATGCATGTACCACATTTTGCTTAACCACTCATCTGTTTTATTGTTGTTGTTCTTCTTCTTCTCATCTGTTAATAGACATTTGGTTTGGTTCCACCTCTTGGCTATTCTGAGTAGTGCTGCTTACGAACATGAGTGTGCAAATGTCTCTTCAAGGTCATGCTTTCAGTCCTTTTGGAAATATACCCAGAAGTGGGATTTCTGGATCACATGGTAGTCCTACTTTTCATTATATTAAGAACCTGCATGGTGTTTTCCATAGCAGTTGTACCATTTTACAACCTCACCAACAGTGCACAAGCATTCCGATTTCTCCAGATCCCTGCCAACACTTACTTTTTGTTTTTTGAAAGTAGCCATCCTAATGGGTGGGTGTGTAGTAGGAATTTTATATATGATCTCTTTTTTTAAATTCTTAAAAAAGCTGCTGCAAAGTGTAAGTACCAATTTTCCAGCAGCGACATCTTGATACAGTAAGCTTCCATAAGAGAAAAGGCTGGGACTCCAATCCAGGTGCTCTTGAAGTTGACAACAGGGTTTTTATTCTTAAAGTTCCATATGATCACAAAACCAATTCAGCTCTTTTGTTCTGAGCTGCATGGTTTACAAGATTAGGGGATATACAAGATTGCCTGACTTTAAATATGAAGAGGTTGAAGTTTAGAACAGGGGTACTCAAAGTGTGGTCTCCACACTGAAGCATCCTCATTACTGGGAATTTTTTATACATGCAGGTTCTCAGGTCCCACCCTGGACCTGCTGAATCAGAAACTCTGGAAGTGGGGACAGCAATCTGCTTCAGCTGGCCCTCCCGAGGATGCTCATACGTGATCAGGTTAGAGCACCACTAGGCTTAAATCATCAGACAAATATCTAAACTGCTGTCTAATAACCTTTACACTGTTGCCAAACAGGAAACGTACACGCTGAGCACTGAGGTTTCCAGGGCAACCTGACGGTAAATCTGCAACAAACACAAAATTACCATCCCCTCACGTACATCGTACTCCCTGGCCCCACCATTAACAGCCCCAGCCCCAGCCTCTAGCCCTCCCTACAGTGTCCTCATGCAACTCCCCAGAGCCCGTGAGGAAACAGAGATCCACGGGTTACACTTACTTCAGAAAAAATGGAGGAATCTGATTCCAGTTCTAGGATGGGGGTTGTGGTTATGCCTGTTGTCTTGGCATCATTATGAATAATCAAATACTCTGCGAGTTATCCTGGATTAAATAATAAAATTCCCCCTTCCCTACCAAAAATCGACTGTTAACTGCTTAGGTCGGCTTTAGCCTTTCCCTAATGCTTCTAAGTGAGACGAGAAAGATCTTCTAGGGGAACAGGAGACCGCGAGACTGTTCCGTGCAGCCTCGACTGGGCGGAGGGAGACGAAGGAAGGAATTCCTGGGGCGCCTTGGAGAGAAGCAAGACGATGTCTGAGAGTGGGCTTCAACTAGGCGGTTGATCGAAATGGTGGCCCCCAGTGGTTCCCTTATATTTTGGAGTGTCCACCTGTGTTTCTCATCCATTCACCCTTCTGCCCTGTCCTGTCGGAGCACTCTCTACAGGTCACTGAGACCTAGGACTTGAGGTAAAGTCCTAAGTCCAAAGACACCTCAAATTTATTAGACAGTATGGTTTAAAAAATGTGACACTGTCACTTTGTAAAACACGTCTTAAAAGATTATTCAGATCTGCTTTAGGGAGTTACTAGAAATTCAAGCCTAGAAAGCATGTACGTGTAAACTTTTCGAAAGGATGTGCCGGCTGAAGTTCTCCATGCACAGTATGCGCCAATAATTTAACCATCCTCAAAAATATTTTGCCTGTTTGTGTACTCTTAGCAAGGGTGCATAAAGGAAATCAGCGTTCCCCCTGCACTGTTTCAGAGACACATCAGTACAACACTCTGGCAGTTGCCAGGCTGGCTTGAACGATGATGTAAGTCGGCACTGAGAGGCAGGAATCAGAATGTTCACCCGTACCATACCAAATTATGACTGCTTTGTCCTCCTCATCGTAAGACATGCCGGTGTGATGTTACAATTTCTGATACGTCATTTATCTTTTAAACATTAACTCTGTGATAAAAGTTGATCAACAGTCAGCCTCATTTTGCAAATCAATATATATGTCTCCCATCAAGAAAGGAGAACACACACAAAAGTCGAGCCCATGGTTTTAACTCAACTTGACCTAAAAGAAAGAACCGATCACCTACTCGGAGGCCACTGATTTTTTTCCTTTGTGCTCTTGCAAATTAATACAGGACAATACTCCCACTTTCTAAGCAAACTTTTTAATCATTGATGCATCCTCAGGGGCTAATGGACCTACATTTACTAAAAGACCCAATATATTGATTTGCAGAACTGCAAGACGAGAAGAATTTGCACCTGTGTATAACTTTTATTCGGTATACAGAATATTACATTTTATACTCATTCCAATCTGACAATGGCCCCCATCAGAGGAACTCTAAGGTTCAGATCTCTAAAACAGAAGGTGCATGAAAATACTACTAATCATATTTCTGGTTTTAATAAAATTTTTAAAAATCTGTCCTGTAGATGTTAGGTAGGATTTTTTTTTATGCAAACAGCTGCGTTCTTAGAGGGACTCTTTGATAGTGTGTAATTCACTTGCCTTCAGCAGTGATGGAAGCATTTCCCACCCGATCGCAGTGCTGTATTTGCTTACTAACCTTCCAAAGCTTGGCCCGCTGCTCTACCTGGCATTGAACTTCCTACCCGACTCCAGGCCTGGATGAAAACCAGAGAAACCAAGCAACTTTGGCTGACACTTTCAGAGCAAGAAAATTCATAAATGAAATGGGCCTTTCCATGTTTTTGCTTACAATTCTCCCCCAAAAGAATTGAAAGATCAACCTAATACTGTTACTTTTTAAGTAGCAACAAACCTGAATACATATTAACATACTACCAATATGTCAATAAAATAAAATTACTAGTAACAATGAAATAGAGTGTCCATATTTAGAAAACATGCTCAGAAATGCTTCTCATTCAAAATGTGCACTTTCAGTAGCAAAACTTGCTTCCTTCTATTAGAAAGGGGAAAAAATAACGATGAAAATAAATTTGTAATAAGAAAATGGTCTTTAAATGATATTAGATACACGGGTACTTAAAAATGTTATTCGGACTCACTCTCAGTGGGAAGTTAGCTACTTGTGAACTTGAGAAGTTAATACTCACTCACAAAAATGAAGACTGATAAGCAAGGAGTGAACATTTTGGTTCACTTACAAAACAGCCAAGCCATCCAAAGGGAAGAAAAGAGCAAGTCAATGTGCTTTACACAACATATGTAATCATAAGGTGGCTCAAGGAAGTGCTTTTCAAACTTTAGTGAGAGTAAAGATTACCTGAACTGGTTTTTTTCAACACTAAGTCATAGATCCGTTCTAAACCAGTAAGTCCAGGGTGGAGCCCAGAAATAGGTATTTTTAATACCTTCTCATGCTGATCTAAAGTCAGAATTCAGACCACTGTTTAAGAAATACCAATTTAAGATGACAAATACATCTGTTGTTGTATGTGAAGCCACTGAATTATCAGATAAAATGCCAATCTTGGCCCATCTTCCAGATAATTTGTATTACTTTGCTAAAGTATCAAAGTAGACAGCCTTTAAAGAGCTGATAATAACAGTTACGAGTTATTTGTTCCAGGCACTATTTGTCTCATCTTGGTCATTAAGAGTCGTCCCAAAGCTTTTAGATTTCATCGATCTTTAAAGGTCATATGGACTCGAAATTGTTTTGTAACTTTTAGTTGAATTTTACTGTCTTTAAAATTGCCACTGAACATTGCTTCATCTGAAAATAAAATGGAAGCACAGCTTTTATTGTCTGTTTCTCTTTGGTTTCTAGGGAAGACGGGGGAAAACAGGTCCTCCAGGAAAACCGGGACCTCCAGGACCACCTGTGAGTAAACAAACAGGACATCCCACCAGGGTCCCTCTCTATTTCTGTACATTTGCCTACAGGTTATTTTAATCCCCTGGAGATACTATTTTCCATCTTTTCACTGTATGAAATGATTGTACTCCCACCACCACAAGCCAGGAGGTCAGGGAGGCTGCTGGCTGGCTGCCCCCTTGCCCACTTCATCACCTGGACAGGCACAGGTGTGCTGCCCACATGGGTGCCCCAGCCAAGTCCCAAACCCATGAATCCTGTTCTGAACCTACCTGAGCTCCATTGCCTCAATTCCTTAACATCCAGGCTGGTAGGAAGTTGGAAATATGGGGAGGCATGCCCACACTTCTCGATACAACTGTTTTGTTAGTAGAATTCCACAGAATGTCATTGCTAAAGAGAGCCAGAAAGATCTTGTAGCCAATTAGCTGATCTCTTCCGTTACCCCAAGCTTCTAGAAAAAGTCTCCCATTTCTTGTGGTTCTGCTAAGTCTTCAATCTGGTAGTCTTGTTTGTGTCCAAGTTACCCCACTGACTCTGCACTCTCTTCGGTCACCAACCACCTCTGAGTCACAAGGTGCCCTGACTCTTTTCTGGCTTCACTTTATTTTGCTGCCATATAGGAGTTTATGCCGTTGACTGTTCTTTCGTTGAAATTCTCTGCTCTCCTGGTTCATTGACACTGATTTTTCTCTCCTACCTTTGGGGTCATCCTTTTTGTCTCCTTGATTAACAGTGTCCCCCCTCCCCTTATGTTATATTGCATGATTTAAAGAATCTTCATCTTTTATTTCAACCTTGACATTCCTCCTGAGTTCCAAGGTCGTGTGTCTTGCCACCTGCCCTGTAGCCCCACTTGGAGGTCTCCAACGTGCTACAAAAGTAGCATCTCCAAAACTAAACTCTAAAAATGCCCCTAGATTGATTTTCTCTCCCTCATCCTCCACATCCCAATACTTCCTAAATCAGGTCAGTTCACTTCCTAATAGCTCATGAACCCATATCCCTCTCTCATTCCTCATGCTCATGTCAATTTGTTTCTGTATTTTTGTGGCCTTCTGAGAGCTGGTCTCATGACCTCTGCCTTCTCCAAGTGAAAAACTATTTCTAAATTATAACTCTGATCATGAAACCCTTTGGTGGAAAATTCTAATAACTACTTTTCCTTTTGGACGGATCTCAGATCTTCCACCTGCCACTCTAGTCCCTTCAGAGTTTGCCCTTGGCCTATTTTTCCTTCTTTTGCAACCCGTAGTGTAATCTTCCTTTACTGTCTCAAAAATGCCCAACTTTGTGAGTGCCCTTCCGGAGTCCCAGGTCAGTTCCCCCACCCGGGTAACTCAGCTCAGACCCCAGGTCTCCCACGTGGCCTTGGCCAGTGTTCTCACTACGTGAGCTACCATCCTCCAAGATCCTGTGAGCTCTTACCTCCAATGGAGACAGCATGTTGCTTTGTAACTCTAGTTTTCCTTAACTTTCTGGCCACTGCCCTGTGAATTTTTTTTTGAACCTCTTTTATATCATCATTGCCCAGCACAGTTTCTGGCATGTAGCGTGTGATTATTCATTATTAAATGAATGAGTAAACAAATGAATATATTCTGTGAATGAGAAAATGAAGACCAGAGTACTACTTAGCCATAAAAAAGAATAAATAATGTTATCTTCTGCAACATGGATGGACCTGGAGATCGTCATACTAAGTGAAGTAAACTAGAAATAAAAAGACATATGTCATATGATATCACTTACATGTGGAATCTTAAAAAAAAAGAGAGAGAGAGACACAAATGAACTTATTTACAAAACAGAAACAGACTCACAGACATAGAAAACAAACTTATGGCTACCCGGGGGGGGGGGGGGGAAGGGGTGGGAAGGGATAAATTGGGAGTTCAAGATTTGTATATACTAACTACTATATATGAAATAGATAAACAACAAGTTTCTACCATATAGCACAGGGAACTATATTCAGTATCTTTTGGCAACCTATAATGAAAAACAATATGAAAATGAATATATGTATGTATATGGGTGACTGAAACATTAGGCTAAACACCAGAAATTGACACAACATTGTAAACTGACTGTACTTCAATTTAAAAAAAGAAATAAACATGAAAGAAAGAAGAGAAGAAAGAGAGAAAGAAAATGAAGACCAGAGATAAGTGACTTTTTAAAGACCAGAACCCCCTACACCACCACTAGAGGGCTCCAGGTCTCACCCCTTAGGAATCACTAAGGGTGGAGTCCGGTGTCAAAAATGAACATGATGAGGGGGAGGGTGTAGCTCAGTGGTAGAGCATGTACTTAGCGTGCATGAGGTCCTGGATTCAATCCCCAATACTTCTGTTAAAATAAATTAAATAAAAACCTAATTACTTCCCCCCACCAAAAAAAAAAAAAAAAAAAGACATTAAAAAAAAAAATGAACAAGATTGCTGTCCTGTCACTGATTTCATTTTATCCATTTAGCCATTCAAGTAAATTGTCCCCTTAGCAACATCCTGGTATCAACTGATAGTGGTTAGAAAAAAAGCAAGTGGGGGGGGGGACAAGAGACATAAATTGGGCATCCTGGAACCCAGTCTTTAAAGGAATCAGCTTTGTTGATTTCCATTCCAGATTTCCTGCCAAAAGAGAGAACACTCTTTGTAGGATTTTCTTTTTTGTTTGTTTGTTTGCTTTTTTTCTCTGTTTTTTTTTTTACATTTTTTATTGATTCATAATCATTTTACAGTGTTGTGTCAAATTCCAGTGTTCAGCACAATTTTTCAGTCATTCATGGACATATAGACACTCATTGTCGCATTTTTTTCTCTGTGATTTATCATAACATTTTGTGTATATTTCCCTGTGCTATACAGTGTAATCTTGTTTATCTATTCTACAATTTTTAAATCCCAGTCTA
The DNA here is from genome assembly GCF_048564905.1 of Vicugna pacos. NCBI lineage: Eukaryota > Metazoa > Chordata > Mammalia > Artiodactyla > Camelidae > Vicugna > Vicugna pacos. The sequence goes on along the minus strand of NC_132994.1, from coordinate 3,428,434 downwards.
TCCCTTCCCACCCTCTACCCCCCCACCCCGGTAAGCACAAGTCTGTATTCTCTGTCCATGAGTCTATTTCTGTCCTGTATTTATGCTTTGTTTTTGTTTGTTTGTTTGTTTTTGTTTTTGTTTTTTAGATTCCACATATGAGCGATCTCATATGGTATTTTTCTTTCTCTTTCTGGCTTACTTCACTTAGAATGACATTCTCTAGGAGCATCCATGTTGCTGCAAATGGCATTATGTTGTTGGTTTTTCTGGCTGAGTAGTATTCCATTGTATAAATGTACCACCTCTTCTTTATCCAGTCACCTGTTGATGGACATTTAGGCTGTTTCCATGTTTTGGCTATTGTAAATAGTGCTGCTATGAACATGGGAGTGCAGGTGTCATCCTGAAGTAGATTTCCTTCTGGGTACAAGCCCAGGAGTGGGATTCCTGGGTCATATGGTAAGTCTATTCCTAGTCTTTTGAGGAATCTCCACACTGTTTTCCATAGTGGCTGCACGAAACTGCATTCCCACCAGCAGTGTAGGAGGGTTCCCCTTTCTCCACAGCCTCTCCAGCATTTGTCATTTGTGGATTTTTGAATGACGGCCATTCTGACTGGTGTGAGGTGATACCTCATTGTAGTTTTGATTTGCATTTCTCTGATAATTAGTGATATTGAATATTTTTTCATGTGCTTTTTGATCATTTGTATGTCTTCCTTGGAGAGTTGCTTGTTTAGGTCTTCTGCCCATTTTTGGATTGGGTTGTTTATTTTTTTCTTATTGAGTCGTATGAGCTGCTTATATATTCTGGAAATCAAGCCTTTGTCGGTTTCACTTGCAAAAATTTTCTCCCATTCCGTAGGTTTTCTTCTTGTTTTATTTCTGGTCTCCTTTGCTCTGCAGAAGCTTGTAAGTTTCATTAGGTCCCATTTGTTTATTCTTGCTTTTATTTCTTCTAGGAGAAAATTTTTGAAATGTATGTCAGATAATGTTTTGCCTATGTTTTCCTCTAGGAGGTTTATTGTATCTTGTCTTATGTTTAAGTCTTTAATCTATTTTGAGTTGATTTTTGTATATGGTGTAAGGGTGTGTTCTAGCTTCATTGTTTTACATGCTGCTGTCCAGTTTTCCCAACACCATTTGCTGAAGAGACTGTCTTTATTCCATTGTATATTCTTGCCTCCTTTGTCGAAGATGAGTTGACCAAAAGTTTGTGGGTTCATTTCTGGGCTCTCTATCCTGTTCCATTGGTCTATATGTCTGTTTTGGTACTAATACCATGCTGTCTTGATGACTGTAGTTCTATAGTGTTTTCTGAAGTCTGGGAGAGTTATTCCTCAAGCCTCTTTCTTTCTCTTCAGTAATGCTTTAGCAATTTTAGGTCTTTGATGGTTCCATATAAATTTTATTAAGATTTGTTCTAGTTCTGTGAAATATGTCCTGGGTAATTGGATAGGGATTGCATTAAATCTGTAGATTGCCTTGGGCAGTGTGACCATTTTAACAATATTGATTCTTCCAATCCAAGAGCATGGAATATCTTTCCATTTTTTTAAGTCTTCTTTAATTTCCTTCATCAATGGTTTATAGTTTTCTGTGTATAATTCTTTCGCCTCCTTGGTTAGATTTATTCCCAGATATTTTATTACTTTGGGTGCTATTTTAAAGGGGATTGTTTCTTTACTTTCTTTTTCTGTTGATTTATTGTTAGTGTAAAGAAAGGCAACTGATTTTTGAACATTAATTTTGTAACCTGCTACCTTGCTGAATTCTTCGATCAGCTCTAGTAGCTTTTTGGTGGACCTTTTAGGGTTTTCTATATATAGTAACATGTCGTCAGCATATAATGACACTTTTACCTCTTCTTTCCCAATCTGGATCCCTTTTATTTCTTTCTCTTGCCTGATTGCTGTGGCTAGGACTTCCAGGACTATGTTGAATAGGAGTGGTGATAGTGGGCATCCTTGTCTTGTCCCAGATTTTAGTGGGAAGCTTTTGAGTTTTTCACCATTGAGAACTATGCTGGCTATAGGTTTGTCATATATAGCTTTTATTATGTTGAGATATGTTCCCTCTATACCCACTTTGGTGAGAGTTTTTATCATAAATGGGTGTTGAATTTTATCAAATGCTTTTTCTGCATCGATTGAGATGATCTTGTGGTTTTTGTCCTTTCTCTTGTTGATGTGATGTATTACATTGATTGATTTGCATATGTTGAACCAGCCTTGTGTCCCTGGGATGAACCCCACTTGGTCATGATGAATAATCTTTTTTATGTGTTGTTGGATTCTATTTGCTAAAATTTTGGTGAGGATTTTGGCATCTATGTTCATCAGTGATATTGGCCTATAATTCTCTTTTTTTGTAGTGTCTTTACCTGGTTTTGGTATCAGGGTGATGGTGGCTTCATAGAATGAGTTTGGGAGTATTCCCTCCTTTTCAATCGTCTGGAAGAGTTTGAGAAGGACTGGTATGAGTTCTTCTTTGTATGTTTGGTAGAATTCCCCGGTGAAGCCGTCCGGTCCTGGACTTTTATTTGTAGGGAGGTTTTTAATTGCTATTTCTATTTCCTTTCTAGTGATCAGATTGTTCAAGTGTTCAGTTTCTTCTTGATTCAGTTTTGGTGGACAGTATGTTTCCAGAAACTTGTCCATCTCCTCTAGGTTATCCAGTTTGGTTCCATATAGTTTTTCATAATATTCTCGTATGATATTCTGTATTTCTATTTTGTTTGTTGTAATTTCTCCATTTTCCTTTCTTATTTTGCTAATTTGTGCTCTCTCTTTTTTCTTCTTTGTGAGTTTGGCCAGAGGTTTGTCGATTTTATTCACTTTTTCAAAAAACCAGCTTTTGGTTTGGTTGATTTTTTCTATGGTCTTGTTAATCTCTATTGTATTTAATTCCTCTCTGATCTTTATTATTTCCTTCCTTCTGCTGCTTTTTGGGGCTTTTTGTTCTTCTTTTTCTAATTGATTCAGGTGGTGGGTTAACTTGTTTATTTGAGATTGTTCTTCTGTTTTGAGGAAGGCCTGTATCGCTATAAACTTCCCTCTTAGCACTGCCTTTGCTGTGTCCCATAGGTTTAGAGTTGTTGTGCTTTCATTATCATTTGTCTCAAGGTATTTTTTAATTTCAGCTTTGATTTCCTCATTGATTCACTTGTTTTTCAATAACATATTGTTTAATCTCCACGCTTTTCTTTTTTTCTCCTTTGTTTCTCTGTTGTTGATTTCCAGTTTCATGGCATTATGGTCAGTAAAGATGCTTGAGATAATTTCTATCTTCTTAAATTTGTTGAGGTTTCTTTTGTGTCCAAGTACATGATCGATCCTGGAAAATGTTCCATGTGCACTTGAAAAGAATGTATATTCTATTTTTTGGGGGTGTAATGCTCTGAAAATATCCACCAAATCTAGTTTTTCTATTGTAGTATTTAATTTCTCTGTTGCCTTGTTTATTTTCTGTCTGGAAGATCTGTCTAGTGATGTTAATGCAGTGTTAAAATCTCCAACTATGATTGTATTCCCATCAATATCCCCCTTTATCTCTGTTAGTAATTCTTGTATGTACTTAGGTGCTCCTATATTGGGTGCATATATATTAACGAGTGTAATATCTTCATCTTGTATCACTCCTTTAATCATTATAAAATGTCCTTCTTTATCTTTCTTTATGGCCTTTGTTTTAAAGTCTATTTTGTCTGAAATCAGTACTGCAACACCTGCTTTTTTGGCTTTTCCATTTGCATGGAATATCCTTTTCCATCCTTTCACTCTTAATCTATATGTGTCCTTCTCCCTAAAGTGGGTCTCTTGTATGCAGCATATTGAAGGTTCTTGCTTTATTATCCACTCTGCCACTCTATGTCTTTTGACTGGAGCATTTAGTCCATTAACATTTACAGTAATTAATGATAGATGTGTGTTTATTGCCATTTTGAACTTATCTTTGCAGTTGAATTGGTATATCCTCTTTGTTCCTTTCTTCTTCCTTTTGTTGTTTGGTAATTTTCCTTTGTATTATCATGGATTTTATTTAATTTTTGTGACTCCCTTGTAAATTTTTGACTTGTGGTTACCCTTTTTTGTAAATCTATTAACCTATACCTGTTTTTATTAAACTGATAATAACATGATCTCAAACCCATCCTACTGTTAAAAAAATTTAAAAAAGAAAGAAAAAAATTCTATATTTCTCTGCCTCCCTCTCCCACTCTCAGTGATTTGTATGTCTTCTTTTATAATTTCGTGTTTTCTTTATTTGTAATTCATGAATTATCACCTTTCCAGTTGTACGTTTCTCATTTCTGTAGCATCCTGCTGCTTTTCTATTTAGAATAGCCCTTTCAATATTTCTTTTAGCATGGGTTTAGTGTTGCTAAACTCCTGCAGCTTTTTTTTGTCTGTGAAACTCTTTATTTCTCCTTCTATCCTAAAGGATAGCCTTGCTGGATAAAGTATCCTAGGCTGCATCTTTTTTTTCATTCAGGGCTTTGAATATATCTTGCCACTCCCTTCTGGCCTGTAGTGTTTGTGTAGAGAAATCAGCTGATAGCCTTATCGGGGTTCCCTTGTAGTTCACGCTTTGCTTTTCTCTTGCTGCCTTTAGAATCATTTTTTTATCCTTGACTCTGGCCATCTTGATTATGATATGTCTTGGTGTGGGTCTATTTGGGTTCTTCCTGTTTGGGACCCTCTGAGCTTCCTGTACTTGGATATCTGATTCCTTCTTTAAGTTTGGGAAGTTTTCAGTCATGATTTCTTCAAAAACCTTTTCAATCCCCTTTGATCCTTCTTCCCCTTCTGGGACCCCTATTATGCGAAGCTTGGGATGCTTTATATTGTCCCATAGGTCCCTTATGCTATTATCATTATTTTTTATTTGCTTATCTTGTAGTTCTTCTGAATGTGTGCTTTCTGTTGCCCTGTGTTCTAGATCACTAATTCGTTCCTCTGCATTAACTAGTCGGCTTTGCACAGCTGTTAGATCATTCCTTATCTCTGTCAATGAGTTTTCCCATTTTGCTTGGCTCTTCTTTATAGCTTCAATTTCATTTTTGACATATTTTATTTCTCTAAGCACTATCTCTTTTAATTCCTTCAGCAATTTGATCACTCCTTTTTTGAAATCTTGATCTAGTAGGCTATCGATGTCTATTTCATTGAGCTTTCTTTCAGGGGATTCCTTTTGCTCTTTTAATTGGGAAAGGTTTCTCTGCTTCTTCATCTTGCTCATACCTCTCTGGCACTGTGGTTTATGGAGTATCAGTTGTCTATTTTGGATCTTAAGGATTTTATCTATCTAATGCCTATTTAGGAATAGAACTTAGGGAAAAAAAAGAAAAAAAATAAGAGAGTGAGAGAAAGATTTTTAAAAGAAGGGAGAAAGAGGGTTTGAAAACAGTGTATAATGAATAATAGAAGAGCAGGTTGAAGCAGAGTATTAATCGGGTGGAGACGTCCTTTTAAAACCTTTAAAAAAAGGGGGGGTTGGGGAGATGAATATATGTGTGAACAAAAAACAAAAACAACAACAAAATAAAATAAAAGGGGGTTGTCGGTGTTCTCCTGGAGTCTGTGTGCTTTTAATGTGAAGTCCTTCTGTCTTCGTCCTGTTTTGGAAGCTCAGCTTGTTTTCATAGGCCCTCCGTTGGCGCCCTCTTCTGTGCTGCTCCCAGCACCTGTCGGCAAGCAGATCGCGCCTCCTCCTCACAGGGGGTCAGATGCAGCTCTCCTCTGCTGCGGGCGGGCGGGTCACTGCCCCTCCAGATGCCGCAGTCAGATGTTGCAGACTGGCCAGGCAGGAGGGCGGGTCGTGCCCCCTCCCAGCACCTCGGTCAGGGGCTGTGTTCCTGCCCGACAGGCGGGGGGCCGCTCTCCCCCTGCCTGCGGCCCCGGTAGCTCAGCTGCTCTGTGCAGCTGGGCGCTCTGCGCGGGCGCTCCGCCCTGGCCAGCGCTCCGCCCTGGTTGCGCTCCGCGGGTGGGCTCGGGGAAGACGGAGGGGCAGCCTCGTCCCTGCTCCGAGCCAAGACCCAGCTGCTTGTTTGTCTTTGTGGAGCAAGTTCTCTGAGGGACCAGGATGGAAGGATCCCACCTGCCCCGGGCTGTAGGCCCGTCTCAGTCTGGCCCTTGAGCTTGCTGAGCCCTTCGGTGCGGATGCAGGTTTCGCCTCTGCCCCCGCCTGGGTGCTCAGCGCCGGAGAATATGGCGGCTCTGCCTGGGCCCCGCCCCTCTTCCCCTGAAAAGTTTCCGCGGGTTTTCAGAGATGGGGGTATGCACCCTTCCCCCGAGAGCACATCAACCTTGCTGTTTTATGGAGGGGCCAGGTTGTTCTGTCCTGTACACCCACAGCCCCAGCGCCCAGCCCCTTGCAGTCCCCCGGAGCTGCCTCCGTGCAGCCGCCCCCGTCCTCCGCCCGGCTTGTGCAGCCTGGCCCTGCCCGCCGCTGCCGGCCCGCGTCTCAGGCTGGGTGTCGGGGGGGACGCTCTGTGCCCGTTTAACTTAGTTCTGTCAGACCAGGGCTGCTCTGTACAGATCCGAGCCTCGGAGGCTCCCCCTCCGTCCCGCTGGCCTCTCAATTGGAGAGGGGAGACCCAGCGAGCAAGCGCCAGTCCTCCTTTGCCGCTCCCTCCCCGCGGGACCCGTCCCGCGCTGCTTTGCCTTTTGTTCTTTCTTTTTTCCTTTTCTCCTACCAGATTTTTGGCGCCTTTATCTTTTGAAGAGGGCGATGTTCTGTCGGAGTTCCGCAGGTGCTCTGGTTGGCTGAGTGGGTCTGTAGATGTGGGTCTTGGTGTATTTGTGGGAGAGGGTGACTTACAAGCGTCCTTCTACTCCGCCATCTTGCCCGGAAGTCTAGGGATTTTCAATAATTGTCTTGTGCTAGAAAGAAGAATATCTGGTGCAGGCTAACAGGCAAGATTAGACCTTCACGTAGTTTTCTAAATGTCCGATGCTGCTTTCAAGATGAGATAATTGTTGCTTCAAGGAGGAATTTGAATGATGAAGGCCTTTATGACGAGCTTGCCAAAAGTCTAGGAGAGAAGAGGATTACACCAAATCCTGGAATGAGTTCTCAATTATAGATCAAATGAGTGTACTGAAGAATTTAGAAGATTAAGAAACAGTAGTTAGTATCTGCAAATCTTGAACTCCCAATTGTCTTTTTGATTCTGAGATAACTCCTCTAGCTGACTTAAATATTTTTTTCTCTAATACAAGTATTATCAAAACTTTATCTTGAGGTACGGTTTTCATCAGCTTTTGAATTTTGTTGACAAAAAATTCTACATAATATGTAGACTATATGATGTGCAAATCAACATACTGCAGAAAGTCCTATGCACTTAGTCATACTTGCAGGAATTAGTTAAGGGCAGCATTGAAAAGAAAGGTTATATAACTGGTTCCCCCCATTTTTTCTATGCCACCTTCATGTTTAACTTGTCTAAACATAATGTATTTTAGCAAGAGGACTGCTATTTCCCAAATGGTCAGAAATGAACAGAGTTCTTCCATATCAGTCCTTTCAAGATCATATGAACTAACATTTTAAGAAAGTGACCTTATAAGAAAAAATCAACCTGCTCCTAATTCACACTGTTTGATTGTTTCACCAATCAGTAAACATTTATTTAAGACCTACTATGCGCCTAACACTCTGTTAGGAGCTAGACTTGCAAAAATGAATACAATACACAAACTCTTCAAGGATTCCAGTTTAATTCACAGAAGATGTGAACAAAGGAAGTAAATTTAGAAAAGTCTATCGTTTCCTTAAACTTTGCTCAATTTCTTTAAGAAAACGTTCTTCCGGTCTGGGGCTTTAGAAGTGTTTCCTAAGCCGAAGGAGTGGGGCGATTTCCTTCAGGAATTGACGATTGAAGCATAAAGGCTGAATCTTAACAAAATGAAGGAATTCCCACCTGTTAAGGACAACATGGGTGAACCCACAGGGCGTTGTGCTAAGTGAAATCAGCCAGTCACTGAAGGACAGAGACAGCGTGACTCCACTTATGGGTGGCTTCTGACGTGGTCGAAGGCACAGGAGCAGAGGACACGAGAGTGGTTTCCAGGGGCTGAGGGATGGGGGTGCTGAGGAGTCGTTACTCAAGGGGTGTAAATTTCAGTTACGTGACATGATTACGGCCTGGAGATCTGCTGTATGGCGTAGTGCCTACAGCCGACAATGCAGTATGGTGCATTTCAGAATTTGTTACAAGGCTGGATTTGATGTTATGTGCACTTCACACACACACACACACACACACACACACACACACACACAGCAAGGGACACAAGGACACTCTGGGGGGTGTGGCTATGTCAGTTACCTTGGTGGTGGTGATGTCACAGGTGTTTGCATATGTATATACTCATCAAACTGTACACATCAAATAAGGGGAGTTCTTCGTGTATCAGTGACACCTCGATAAAGCTGTTTATTAAACAGTTGAAAAGGTTTGTCCGGGAAAGCACATAGAAGGGAAGGAGAGAGCAGGCTACGTGCTGCTGGTGGGGCAGGTGGGGAGCCAGGCAGCCTCCAGGCAGACCTGCTATGAGCACCACATGTCATGAGAGGCTGCAAGCACCTGAGTGGAGCGTCCCAAGTCCAGACTGCACTGACGGGTCCCTGTACAAGTGGATCACTGAGGGAGTGAGCCAGGTTCATTGCAGCTATTACAGTACTGACTCTTTTAAAAGTATCAGCAGAGAGCCTTTTCATCTCTGTCAGGATGTCCCACATCGTCATTTGTAATTTATCATCACAGTTTACCTATAGCTTAAGAGCCATCCCCCTTTCCTTGTAGTCACTGTTAGATCAAGATGTTGTGTTTCATTTATTTGTCTTTTCCCCATCGGACCTTATGTGAGATGAGCTCTACTTCACAGCAGGGAGGAAAGTAACCAGAGAAAGAAGAAAAGGTGGGAGCTAAGACCCTTCTGACCGAGACGGGGAGATGGCATCTGACTCACCCTGCTGGTGTGCACGTGAGAGTCCTTGGCCACGCGCTGGAATGCCTTATGACAATGTGAAATATTTTTAAAAAAGTATTTTTTTCTCTTATCAAATGATAATCAAACAATATGTAATGTCCCTTAAATAAGTGACTAGCACAGCATACAATTTTAGCAAATGTGTCTGCGCGACTAGCCTTCGAAAAAGTTAGGGGAAATTTTCTATTCGTTTATTCTGATCAGGGTGACTGTCTGAAAAGAACCAAGGAACAGGAGTTATCGGGAGGCGGGAGTCCCTCTGGTGACAGCACACTTTGCTCAGTTTCTTTAAGAAAATGTTCTTCCTTCTAGGGCTATAGAGATGTTTCTTAAACCAATGGCAGTGTTGTTGGGGAGCATGTAGCTCAGCGGCAGAGCAGGTGCTTAGCACACATGAGGTCCTGGGTTCAATCCCCAGTCCCTCCATTAAAATACATAAATAAACCCAATTACCTCTGCCCCACCTCCCCCCAAAAATGAAAAATCAAAGGTAGCGTTGTTATTTATGGGAGTGTCAATGAAGACTTTAAAAACTAGGAGAAGGAAATGTCTAATGGCCTGAAGCAACTGAAATAATCAAATCATTTTCACCAATCCTCCTACATGCAATTCTTTGTTCTAAAACCAAATTTATATTTTCTCCCTTTCTTCAGAAACATTTGTACCAAAAAGATAAATTGTTTACAAAGAATAATTTACCACAAGTTTCCATTTAGCAGATATATGTATCTGTGCGTGTGGAAGGACAGTTTTTTTTTCCCCTGAAAGAGCATATTTCCTAGGCAAAATATTCTAATAAAAGAATAATTACTAAAAGTAGATCTTTTGAACTAATGTTATCAAATTGTCTTTATGAATTAATGTTGCATCAAAGTCGTATGTAGTATGCCAATTTAGCTCTCCAAACTTAACAGCAATATTTCCTCTCTCTGAGGAGACGTTAGTTGAAATTTACACACATGTAATCTGCCTATAGCAACGTTATTCTTAATTGGGATGCTGATAATTGAGGGGAAACTGAACTGGTTCACAGAGGATTTGCCCTCATTGAGGGCTGTTACAAACCTTTTTATTATTGTTTGATAAGAGAGAAAATTAATATTTTTTATATTTCACATTGTCATAAGACCTTCCAACATGTGCTTTAAGAGTCACGTTTACGATGAACTTTTTTTAAATAAACCATCGGTCCAATTTCCTGTTAACAAGCAGAGCTTTTTCCTTCCCTATAAGAAGGAAAAGCTCCCAAGTCCCCCCCCCCACCCCCACCAAATAACTTCTGTCGTCTTGTTTTGAGTGAATATTCTGCATCAGAGAGAAACCATCAAGTACAGGTGTCTTGGATTGACACTGCCTACACACGCACTAAGAGTATGACTGAGAGCAGGTTTTCAGAAAGGAAGCAGGAGAGCAAGGAGCATCTCCCTGGGGAAGGGAGTAGCACTAAGAAACAGCTCCAGAGGGAGGGGGCGGCGGGTCGGGCAAGCTGATTACAGCACGAGCAACTCTGCATTAGGTCCCCCTGCCAGTGCCTTGTGTCGTCCTCACAACCATCCTGAGAAGTAGAAATTGTCCTCCTTTTGTAATGGAGTAAAGGATGCTATGAAACATCAAGGAACGTGCCCAAGTTCACACAGGTGGGGGAGTCAGACTTGAAACCCAGGAAGTGATCCCTAACCCCACCTTTACTCTGCTAGATCCCAGGTGTGAAAGGCAAGCTTCCAGGTTTAGTGTGACTAGGACCCGCCTTACTTAAACATCATACCCAGAATGTGGCTTGATGTTCCCACCGTTTATAAAAAGCCCAGCACTGCGGTGCCTCAGGACAGCAGGACACCTTCTCCTCACTGCGTGTCCTCTGACCATTCACCTGTGGTCTCCACACATATCAGTTTCTTCTTCTGTCAATTGCAAATGAGGGGACCCACCTCATGTCCTTCCCACAGTTTCTGGGAGAATCAGATGCCACCAAAGGGGAAGAAGTTCCTTGTAGATGTAAACCTCTAAATATAACTTAAATTCATTGCTGTTTGGGGAGTTAATTAGGTTTTTATTTATTTATTTATCTAACTCTAATCGGGGTACTGGGGATTGAACCCAGGACCTTATGCATGCTAGGCACACACTCTACCCACTGAGCTATACGCCCCGCCTCGTTACTGTTATTTTGAACCTTCCTTTACATGTACACTATTGTAAGTGGAAGAGCTGTCTTTATTTTTCATTGCAGTATCGTTGATTAACAATGGTAGCTTCGTTGTAACGATTGTCTTGAGTCTGTCATTGAACCAACACATTTCTTTCCCCTTCAAAATCCAGTTAATCAAAATTTAAATATCCTTCAGTGATTTGCTAAAATGAGAGATGGTGCGCTCTGTAGGCGGAATATGTCTTCTAGGTGTATACATCTTCTCGTGAGGAGACACGAAAGTCACTCCCATCAGGCGACACGAACCCCGAGGTCTGAGTATTCAGGGACGTTCCTTCTCCTCTGCTTGACTTTGTGGGACTGACCGGCTGGTGGGGCTTGTTCGTCCATGAGGAGCCGTCCCGTTTTATCAGTTGTGATGTTCTGTAAGTCCCAGCTTCTATCACTTGCTCTCTAATAAAAATGTCTTTGTCTCCAAAGCTTTGCAGTTACCTGAGTAGCATAAGCAATGGAAAATAGCAGCCTTGTGTGAGGATAATGAGGCTTGGAAAGTCTGGAGGCTTGAAACGCCTTGGTTTGTTTCAAAGTATTCTGGGTTTTGGTGCCTTTAGAAGAGAGAGCAGAGCCCCGGGCAATGAGACGCAGCAGGAGAGTTTAACCCACGAGCCATTAAAGGCGGCAAGTCTTAGCCCAGCCGTTTGACATTCACTTTATTTCGCATTCATCATCCCCATAAAAATGTTTATTAAAAACCGCATTAATTTGAACATGTGTTATTATTCGTTTCTGTTGCAGGCAAGGCTCTTGATTTCCTTTCACTTTTTTCCCTCTGGTGTTGTTTTTGTGCATTGTTTCATTATTGTAGGATGAGAATCGGGCAGAGCTCAAATGTGTCACATTTCTGCACAGCGGTTTATTAGAAAACTGAAATGCACGTGATTTGTAATGTGGGGCAGCAGCGCCCTCTACCGTTTCCACTGGGAAAGCTCCGAAAAAACAGCCCTGGGTAGGATGCCTGAGATCTGGAAAAGGTTCAGTGTTGAGGTTTCATTATGTCTCCGTGATTTTCAGGATTTTGTTGCCTTTTATGCTTATCCTGCATCTTAAATCCTGTATCCTGTATTTTATGCTAATCTTGTATCCTAAATTTTACATATTATTTCATCAGCAGTCATTTTCAATGCCAACGTGACGCCCTCTTGAAGGGAGAACCCTCAACTCTTGCATCCCTAGAAGAGCGACCTATTGTAACGTGTGGGCAGGACGCTGCAGCATGAATTTGGGGGAGCTGACTCTAGTGGTATTTAGGCTTCTTTTCTAAAACAATATGATTTAAAACATGTACAACTATGCTGTCTCTGTTTTCATTTTGACTTCAGTGTAGAATTTCTTTGACCTTTAAAGCATGAGTCATTGCTCAGTCCTGAAGGTTGTGGTTACACAGCAGTGTGGATGGTTAAAAGAGTACATACTTTTTGGGAGTGAAATTGAGTTCATTTATTCAACAAATACTTATTGATCATCTACCATGTGTTAATCACTATTACAAACATTGAGCACCCAGTGGTTTGAAAAAACGTAGTGACAAACAAAACAATTAAAAGTAAGCTCTCTACCATCAGTAACTTACACTCTATCACTTCGAGGGAGCAGTGACGGTTAGGAGGCAAGTCCATCAATGGACAAAAGTCTCAGCCTCGCAGGAGGTGCTACAGGAGAATGAACTATAATGTGGGAGTGATCTGGAAGGAAGCGTTGTTGCTCTAGTAAAGCTGGCCCAGGCAGCATCTCCGAGCATCTAGATGACCTTTTCAAGGACCACCTCCTTGAGAAGGAGCCAACCAGAGTAAGAACTTTCCAACCAGAAGGGGCAGCATGTGCAAAGGGCCTGAGGTGGGGAAGAGCTGGCTGTAGTCAATAAACAGAAAGGAGCTGGGAGAAGAATCGTGCCAGAAGAGGCTTTGGAGATGCATGGCTTTTATGAGCGTAGATGCACAGAAGGAAAATAATCAGCTGGTCACATCTTCCTTTTGTAGGTCTTAGGCATGTCTGTCTTTTGTCTCAGTGGTTAGATTATTTTGATGTGATGAAATTATTATTCCTGGGGATAATTCTAAAGGTAACGTCATTTTAGCACTCCTTTTTAAAAATGTTTTACCGAAGTATAGTCAGTCCTTTTTAATCTTTGCGTAGACAAAGAATAGACTCTTTGCCAAGAGAAAACGGGGGAACTGACACAGCTTTCACAGTAGCCCATTTCATTTCAATGCCTGAATCCAGACACTCAATTCCTGCCTGAATCCAGCGGACACCATGCTTCTCCTTAAGACAGACTCTCATCACATGTAAGTCATTCCGTCTCCCTACAGCTCACCCTGGTGCTTCCTTTCTGATGGGCTACAGGTGGGATCAGATGAGCAGTTTTAACGGTGAAAGTATATGCTCTTGAAACACCATGGGACTAATGCCTTCCTGCACCTGTACCCCATTATCTATCACTAACCCCAGTCTTTTATGTCCTCACTCTCCAACTTGACTTACTATGCACTGAGGACTCAAGGTGCAAAGTAAATATTTCAGCCTCTACCCAGGACCACCTCTGAAAGAAGTTAGGACCCCAAACACGTTTTGGATTGCTGGATAAAGTGGACGACAAGAATGTCTGATTAAAGCATTTGATTCCTTGTTAGAACACTCTGCATGAGACTTTATGCATATCGTATCTCAATGGGAATCCAGTTCATATTCTTAACATCCCCTCCAGAAGCCTCAAAGGTTTTTTGTTTGTCTTGTTTTCCTTTCAGCAAAGAACCTTAGTCTCTTTGGTCTCAAAAGTGACTAAAGGCCATGAATGACCATATCTTCATAGAAAGTGAACCTAACCATTTATCTGAGTCCATGGAAAGAGTCATTTTAGTTCTTAATGAAAATACAGTGACTTCCTCAGATTTAAAAATGAAGACACATAGGACCTAGAAAATGAAGACATGGCCTGTTAATCATTTTTATTGCCACTTGTCCCCCACTGGGGTCATGGTGCCAGACAAAACAGCTGTTGCCAACATTACTGAAATGCTAGTGTCACCTTGTGTGGTCACACAATACATAGACATGCATGTGAGGCAGCTGGGGTATCAGACTGGGAATGTGAAAAGTAGCACTTGGGTTCAATTCCCTAATTATTTCTCATTTTCTTTCCCTCTGACCAGCAGCAGCGAGACATTATGAGCCACTTTCTGACTGCCTAAGTTTTTGGGTTTTTTTAACTAATTATGAATACACTCAGGAAGAAAAAGATTTTATGTTCTTCTAGCCACTGACTACCTTTTTCATTTTGAGTCATATTATTGAAACCAGCTAGTGAGACTTCTTGTGGGGGAACGTATAGCTCAGTGGTAGAGCACATGCTTAGCACACACGAGGTCGGGTTCAGTCCCCAGTATCTCCATTAAAAATAAATAAACCTAACTACTTCTCCCCTTGCCAAAAAAAAATAAAATAGTATGATAATAAATAAAAATAAAGTATTAAAAAAAGAACCTCTGAATGACATACATTATGTATAGTAATGACAGGCCAGAATATTTGAAATCCTGGATATATGGTCACCCAACTTGTTATTGGACATGGATTAAGTACCATTTCTTTGTGGTAGGTAAGCACTAAGGTTTTGATAAATCTGGCCTTTGAGAAATATTCAGAAAGGGAGACTTGTTTCCTCAGTAATCTTTTTTTTTTTTTTTAGTTGAAGTCTAGTCGGTTTACAATGTTGTGTCAGTTTCTGGTGTACTCTTATCATTTGTTTTTGATGACATCATTTCCAGAAGTATCTTTATACAGTTTTTAATTTTGCCACTGTATGGCTCTCTGCAATGGCAAGAAATGATTATCTCCGTTTTAACAGTCAGATACGTCTGGGCCTTGAAAAGTAGGGCCCTTGGCTGATCCATTTAGTCAGCCTGCTCCTATTTTGGAAGACTTGAAACATGGAAGGAAATTCTGCAGAAAATAAAACTTGAAGAGGCTTCATTTACATCTGTAATTTTATTAAAAGGTAAAACGATCTAAAGCAAATCTGGAAAATGGCTCTGATTTGCCAACATTGGGTTGTGGATTCATGGGGACTTATCGTATTATTTTCTGCACTTCTCAGCATGTTTGAAATATTCAAGATTTATTTGATGAAGCAGAAAAAGCATGTTTGTGGGGGCAGGCCACAGTTAATATCACTAATTACTTCTTCACTTGCCTAGAGTGTCAGCATCTTCTCTTTTGCCTGAAATACTTTGTAGAATGGGGCTAAGTGTTTTAAAAATGAAGTCAGTAAGTCTTTTTTCCTAGAATTTCCCTGAGTGTACCCTCTGTAACCATGGGGTTCACTTTGTTACAGCAAAGTGTGTTACAGCTCAGTTGTGACAGCAGCCTGGATCCTGGCGAGACACCAAGCAGCACTCAGAGGGCTGGAGAACTCAACTTGATTATACCATCAGGCCCAGAGGTGTTAACACTCCAAGCTCTGGACCCCATCTGTAGGTTTACACAGGATTTTATAGGCTACCAGTCTAGACTTTGCAACATCATTTGCAAATAAGGTGTAACTAAGTGGACCAATCAAGAGTGAGCTTTTTAGAAATGGACCAATCAGGAGTGATAGAAATGGACCAATCAGGAATGAGCTGTATGCAAATGAGGTGTTACAAATGGACCAATCATGAGTGAGCTCAGGGAACCAATAGATTCTTAGGGGTAAGTTCAGCTTTCCTAGAAGCAAGCCGTTTTGCAGAAGCAAAAAGTGAGATAATGCCGCCAGGCCAGGGAACCAGATGGCACTGGCAGGAAAGTAGTAGCCTTGCCTGTGGGTCCTGCCTGTCTTTTCATGGGGCTTCCCACCTCAACTTGAGCCAAGAAATGTCCTTTGCAGATTTATCATTAGTGTGACTTGTACAGAAAGAAGCCAAAATGTCATATATTCATGTTGAAAGTGGAGGCTATCATCACCCCAAAATACAGCCTCATTTTGCTTTTTTCCAGAGCTATCCAGAATGTCCCCAACTATTCAGATTTTGCACGTGCCCTTGGCCTCTTTGGAACTTGGCAGCGTACAAACCACTGCCATCAGCCTGGCTATCTTAAGTCCCAGGAGTTTGACTTGGAAATCACATTTTCTCTGCACAGGAAGCACTGTCATTCTACCAACACTTTTAAAGAGAGTGAATATTATCAGTTGCAGTAAATGGAAACTCAAAACATTGGTAGGGGCAGGCTGTGTAAACCAACTTCCACCCGGATTTGGGTGGGTTATTGAGAAATCCCTGGGGTCAGACGAGGGGGTGGAGGCACAGCTACTCCCCAGGTATGGTTTTTTGTTGATGGTGAACTTTGGGGATACAAATAATTTATTTCACACATTTCCACTCTTCCAGTTCTCATGCCCCTGTGGCTTGTGTTACCTTGTAGGGGGTCAACAGTGTTACTTCCCGGGGGAGGAGACCCACTCTTGAGACTCCTGCTGCTCCTAATATTTTAGGAAGCTGACAAATAATATGTTTACTGTTGCAGGACATACCAGGGAGAGACAAGTATGAGACATTTTATGGGTGGATAAGCAGAAGAGCCACATTAGGGGAGGAATCATTTTTTTCTACCATGCCATGGCAATCAGTCAGAAATGTCCCACTCGATCAATACTGCAGTGAGCTTTATACCAATAAGATTGACTTGTTTCCTGGTATCAGGGAAAATCAGCTCCTTTAAACGTGATTTTTTTTTCTCCCTTGGGAAATAAAGTGTTAAAAAAAAAGTATGAGCTTCATGGCCTAATGTAGAAAAGCTGCTTTTATGAAATGGATTAATAATACTCATTGAATGCATTCGCTGTCACAGCCCCCACCCTCCTACTCCTGTTCCAAAATGACAAGTGAAACCAGGGACTGTGCAATTTTGGAAAACAGTCAGGTCACAAACGGAATATTTTGCTTATTCATACAACCATAAACTGCCTCTGCTTGAGTTCCCTCGATTACACAGCTCAGTGTTCAAGCCAGAAGAAACAAACCCAGCTCAAGTGAGCACTTCCCGGAATACACAGAGGAATGGGTTTGAAAAACGTCCAAAGTGGCTGATGTGAAAAATTCTTATTCAAGAGCCATAAGCTGCCTTTGCCACCATCCCTCACCTGTTCATCGCGCTGCTTCTGAACTTCTGAACCAGGGAGGCTGGCGGGGTCTTAGACGGAGACACTTAGGAGCTATTGATCCTACAAAGTATGGTGCAGGTATATGCCACTGGGGGTGGGGGGAGAACCTGGATGAAACAAGAGAAGATCATGGATCACCGCTGCTCAGAAGTTCCAGAGGTTCACCAAGAACGAGCATGTGGCTACTGGCTTCTAGTAAAAAGGCTCTTATCTTTTAAGGCAAAGTCCCCAGAAGATGCCCTTGACACGTGCTTAAACTAGTCTATTGCCGTATCACTTAAACCCTTCAGAGTCCCAGCGTGCTAATACACAGATCTCCCTTCCCCAATGAACACAATGGCCCGACTGTAGTCTTACTTGAAGGCTATTTCATTTTCTTACTAAGTGTGACTACTGTCCCATGACTGTTCACTGCAATTTCATGCTCACAGGAGTCTCAGCCTATCAAAATCGGCCCTACGCAGTATTACTCTCTCAGTTAGCCAGCCTTTTTCCCAACCAACTATAACCAGGTTTGTTTTTGCTTTTCTTCTACCATCTCATAATTGCTAAGACTCTTTACCCTTCATTGGTATCATTCGAACTTCAAAAGTGACTTCAGATGCTGGCTCGGATTGCCAACTTCTTCACGTTTCCCTTTTAGAAATCTCCCCCACCTTATCTCCCTGTAATCTAAGCCCTGGATGATTTTAGCTTTTCTTGTTTCTGCATGTGGTTCCTCTCTCTCTTCTCCTTACCTCCTCCCATTCCGGTCACTTTCCTCTTGATCTCTTCTTGTCATCCAAATCTTTGAAAATGTGTGTCTACACTGTGTCCCATAGCTCTCTTGGCTTGGCCCTTATGCATTCTGTCTCTCATCAGTCGATGTGTGGTCTCTTCCCTACTTGATTGTTTTAACCAGCATTAAAATGATGGATTTTTTTTTCTGCTATCTGTCATCCCTCTCACTGTGACGCAGATAAAGGAAAGAGTGACAATATCAAAGCTGTGGGGTCAGGTCAACTTGGGTGGAACTCTTGTGTGTTACTAGTTGTAACAACCTTGGGTAAGAGTTAACCTTTGGTGTAAGAGTAATCCCCACCTCACTGCATTGCTGGAAGAGTAGAATGCAGTATTTGTATCTGCTGTAGTTATTACTTTCAAAGGGTAATTGTTGTTACTTATTAATATCATTATCATTATCCCATTTTATCATTCTCTGCCATCTGCTCATAATTTTTCACTTTGTTTCCCAGGATTCTGTCCAGGGCCTCCCGTTTCTAAAGCAGAAGTGTCGATACTTTCCCCAGTTCTTTCATTCTCGTTCTCACATCGATTCTTCTACTTGCTTTGCCCCCTTCCCTCCTATTTCCCTCTGCTCGGGTCTTTATACTTCCTCCATCTAAGAATGCTGACAACCTGTGTTCATTGACCGACTCATTGTGAACCAGAGAAACTCACTAGGCTCACTTTTCAGCGTGAGTGAAAACACTTGAGAACACCTACGGAGGGACAAGGGCACATCCAGTCTCACAGATGGGTCATGTGAATGAAACATGTCCTCTGGTTGCCTTGAAACCCAAGTTTTCCCTGAGCTCATCTCACTGAGTCCCCACCTCTTAGGCTCAAAGTTCATCTTAAGACTTAACTCCATTTCTCAGAGCCGCATGCCGGGACATGAGGGCCCAAGGTCTGGGGTGGTTTAAGCAAAGCAGCCATCTTCAGGATCTGCACCCTCCTTTCCAGTACCCCTTCCTCCCTTTGTGCTGTCTTCTCCTATCCCCCTCCCCAGGTTCCATCCCTTTACTCCTCCCCTTTTTTGTACCATCCAACTTACTCTCAAGAAGTACTCAATGATCATTGTGATAATGGTCATGTGATGATAGCACATCATTATCAATAAGAATACACTAGAGTTGGTGGGGTGGGTATAGCTCAGTTGTAGAGCACATGCTTAGCATGCACAAGGTCCTGGCTTCTATCCCTAGTACCTCCATTAAAATAATAAATAAATAAATAAACTGAATTACCTCCCCCCCCAAAAAATTACAAAAAAAATTTTAAAAAAAGAAGAATACATTAGAGTGGAACAGCTCTTAGACTTGGTTCTACCATTTATTTATTGTGTGATTTGAGGGGCAGTCTCTCAGTTTTTCTGTATCAGATGGAAAATATAATAATACCATCTCACTTAGTTTTTATGAAAATCCAATAAGATGATGTGTTTTGCAGTCACACTATGCTGCCATCTAAGAAAATCTAAGTGAAAGCATGGATAGAGTTACCCTGAGCTGTAAATGCAGAACATTAGCATTACAACATCAAATGAACCAGTCTTTCCTTATGAAGTTTCAGGCATAAACCAGAAAGTGGGCGAGATCTTTTCAGAAATCAGAGCTCTTTCCTAGGAGCCTTAAATTTCACCTAATACGTACTTCCTGGCCCACATTTCCCATTGTAATCCCATTAAGGAGAATTTGAGGTCTCTCTGTTGAAATATAACGATAGTATAAACACTCAGTCCATCCTCCCCTGGCTTCAGAAATCATATTTCACAGTTTGACAGTCTTCAGCAATTTAGTAGGGTAGGAGGTTTGGAGTGTTGGTATCGCCTCAGCCACTAAAATTTTGTAGCAGGGGCATTCTCAGAAAAATAATCTATTCTTATAATTACAACTGTTTAACTTAATCAAATCCCAAGAGACAATGAAAAACATTCATTTAGATCAAACAGTTAAGATAAATAAAAGGATCTGTGTTTAAAAGAAAAAGAAATTGATTTCCTAAACATTTTTTAAAGAGTATTGTTTATTTTTCTCTCAAAGTTGGGAGACAACTTTCCATGTTGTAATTCTGGCCAGAAATCCAACCATAAGCTCTTCTCTGCTTCACTGGAGCTCACTGCAGCTTCGTTCTCAGTGACGTAGCCAGATTCCTAGATTAATCTGGATCTTTTGTCCCTGTCTTCTGTGAGTTTGGAAGCAGCAAGACCCCTGCTCAGTTTCCTACCACTTCTAACTGAAATTAAAACCAACAGGCAAGAAATTGGCTTTCCCCTCAAAATTCTTCTTGCAAGAGATTCTATTGAATTTTGTAAATATTGGGGGGTGCGAAGGAGGTACCGTATACACTTCCTATGTAACGATAAGATAAAAAAGATTGAAACTCCTTGTCTTCAAGGGCTTTTCATTCCAACTGGAAAGACAGATAAACTACCATAGCGTAAGCGTGCTTCACCACGTTACATGTGATGTTACAGGTGGAAATAGATATAGAGAGAAAATGACATTAACTGTATATTGAAATATGCTTCATCTCACCATTTCTATGAATGAAGTTAGAGTTCCCAATAAGTATATTTAATACCAAGAGAAAATTCATTACTGATTTCTGCCTTTTCTACCAGCCATTGGCAAACTGGAAATTTTTCTTGACAATTAGCACAAATGACTTTTGAATCACAAATGTTCTGTCTGCTCTTATGGCAAAGCTCCTTTTTAGCATGTTTTGAAGAACATTGATGAGAACAACTTTCTTCACAGAGGTTTTTGATATTTTGAAGGTTGTTGCCGAAGTTCATTAGAACCCCACAGGGCCAGAAAGCAGCTGTGTACATCCTGAAAATATGGTTTTGTGAATCTTGAAAGGGGCGACTAATGAGAGACTGGAGAGCTCTGGTGTGGGGAGATGAGTGGTACCCAGATGGTGCATGGAGGCTCAGTCAGCAGTTCTGAAGAACCAACGGATGCTTTCAGAGAAAAGGGAGGAAGGAAGGCAGTTCAGGACGGAGGATCAGAGAGGGAGCAGAGTGACGGAGGAGCCATGCAGGTCTTGACTCAGGACATTGGGCTGTGTTAAAGCTAACCCAAAGGCCCCAGTCCAGGCTTGCATGGGGAGCTCACAGCAAATACCAGGGAAGGGAAAAAAGGCAAAAGTGGATTCTTTGAAATCAAGGCACTGCTTGAACTAGCTGAAAAGTAAAAGTGCAGCCAAGACCAGGACTGAAGGAGCTTTAACATAAAATTCTTCCCATCTTTTAAACTTTGGGAATCTGTAGCCAAAGCTGCAATCTAAGGAGATGATCATGCAAACAGCTCATCATTTTCACACTATGCATCTGATGACGCTGGTGGCAGACATTATAATGTTTCTCTGTTGTTCACCTCTAGCAAGATTTTAGCTAAAAATACAAACAAACAAAACAGCCAAACAAATAAAAAATCTTTTTTAAATAACTTAAACTACCACTAAAAGTATATGTCCCCAAGCTGAATGTAGCTTTAATTCACTTCATCACACCAGGAAATAACATCGGGCTGTCTCCCCATACCAGGTTTACAGACCTCTCAGACGATCACACATGGGCACAGGTGGGTTCTGAACAGGTGTGTCTCCCTGGAGTTCATGAGTATTTTAAAGCTGATAACTTTATCTGTAACTGTGTGCTTATCACATTAACTAGATGTGCTACGTCTCCCAACCAATACAAATAGAGCAAAGAGAACCTGCATAAAAGATAGACATTGTGTAGCCATGATACCTGTACAGCTGTGCCGCAGGTCACAGTCATGAGCAGGATATTGGGACATTTTTCCTTTTCTTAAACCTTCAGCTGATTTTCCTAATAGAGCTCTGGGGCGGTTAGCCAAGGCTGATGTATGCTCCAAGTCTCGCCTCTCTTCTCCACTGGGTCATCTAAGGATCTGCTTGAAAAGTCCTTACAAATGTCAACCTCAGAGAAGGCGACCACTCAGGTACCCTGGAACATCTCCTAACATCAGGTGATGCCTATAGACCTGTCACTTATCACAAACCTTTGACTCCTCCCCCCTCCCACTTGATGGATAGTCTACAGGACCAACAGCTCTTGCTAAACTTGGAGATGAATGACGGTCTCCTCCAACTATGCTGTGTATCAAATTATAAAACAGAAAGCAGCACGTCTCTTGCGGCTGTGGCTATAAGACAGGCACCAATCCTACTACTTTCAAGTCTGCATTGTTTTTCTGACAGTCAACAGAGATTGCTCTTGCCTGTGTATGCAGGGTGTTTCTCTGTGATCACTATCCCCTCGGTGATTGAGGTTGTCCTTTCTGGCAGTTTCGAGACAACCCAGGGAGTCACTGCTGCTCTGACCGCAGTCAGGCAGGGGTGGAACTCTGCACACCGGCCGCATCTTCCAGTCGCTGCCGGGTTTCTCTGCCCTTCGGGAGAGTTTTGTAAAGTGTTGCCCGCAGGCTAGACTGTTAGCTGTAAATCTCTGTTACACTCAGTTTGGAATTTGTGGTGCCCACAGTATCCCAGGGACTAAAAGACAAGAAAGAAAATGTCATCATAAATGCTCATCAGCAGATGAACTGCTAGGACCTCAAACTTCAGACCGACCTCATTTGCAGCTCACGTGGAGCACTTCTTTGTGGGTGTGACATTTTAGGGCCAGAACAGAACATGCGAAAATGTGGAAGGAATTTTTGCAAGTCTGTTAATCTTGCAGGTATCTGAACAATACTGTTGTCAGACTTTTCTATCGGCCAGTGGCTCTGTTCAGCGAGCTGTGCCCTTGCTGCTGTTTTTAGAGGGAAGAGTGGCTCCCAGCTGTCCTCGCTCCTGTGCCCCCAGTGGTTTGTGCTATAGCAAGAGCAGGATTCTGGGTGAGGAACATATTCTGTTTCTGGAATACAGCTGTAGGCTACAGACAGATAAACAGTTTGCAGAAGACCAGACCCAATTCATACCCATTTTTTTTTCAAAATTAGCATCATCCCATTATTTTTACTATTCTCATTCACACCATGACCTGTTCTGTGCCAGGCAACCCCAACAGGCTGTTCATTCTCCTCTGCTTTCTCCTTACTGCCTTCCAGAGGCCCTTGGAAGCACCCCCGCTTCTTATAGCCTTTGAGCACCTATTCTCCCAAGCTCTGCAAACAAAGAGAAGGTGTACTTGAGTATAGTTGTAATTGGGAGGAATCTGGGGGAATATTCAGGCATAATCTCTCTATCACTGGTGGAGAGACTGTATGAAGATAGATCCAAGAAAGAGAGAGGGGGCCTCTCTCAGCTCTATGGAAGGACCACGTCTAAAGGCAAAATGCTCATTTCCTCCCCTCTGGCTCCAGGCACAGTGCTGACTCACATGAAGGGCTAAACACAGTTTTACTGACCTTTTATTCCATTTCGGTATGGTAAGTAGTACGTGGAAGAGTGATCACCCAGTATTCTTCAGGGCATGATCTGCATGATTTTTAAAAATCACTGCAAAAATTATTTTAGGCTGCAAGTCTGATTTTAAGTTAAAAGAGGAGAGTAAATAAGGACTCGAGTTTCAGCCCCGGCTACCTACATTAAATATTAGCCCTCCACTTATGGTAGGAGAGCAGGGGGGAGTTTTCAGTCAGTTCGCAATTTCAAACCCTCATTTTCCATATCTTCAAATTACAAATAAAGAACGTACATACCTCATGGTGTCCTTGTAGAGATTAAAGGAGTTAATCTATTTGAAACCCTTGGTATGATGCCTGGCACACAATACACACTATATAAATATTTGCTACTATGATTTGATTGATTCTTCTGCTCTGGTTGAGACGTTATTGTTTTGCTCTATTTGGGAGCCCCAATTGTTAAGCCTTTCACTTTTAGCCAAGATAAATGTGTCTGAAGCTAAATGTATCCATCACATCACTATTCTTTGATCTAATTAGCCTTATTGTCAACACACATTCACCATCCACCAAAGGCCTACTGTACATCGACCTGTAAGTTACCCATTGATGCTGCTACATACAATGTCTAAAATGCCTCCTTACCTCATTAGGTCGTGGCAGGAGCATCAATGTGTACAGAATCTCCTGTCTTCTGACTTTCAAGAGTGAGTTCTTAGGGGGCGGGCATAGCTCAAGTGGTAGAGTATGTGTGTAGCATGCACAGGGTCCCGGGTTCAATCCCCAGTATCTCCTCAATAAATACATACATAAATAAATAAATAATTTCCCTTCCACACACACACACAAATAAAATGAAAAAAGAAAAATAGAGTGAGTTCTTAACTTGCATCTTCTTGGCTGGAAACCTCGTGAAATAACCGCCAACCCAAGGATGTCTTTCCTCATCACATCCACGAACTGACCTGGAATGCTGCACGCAAAGCTGACTGATGGAAAAAGAACATGAAAAATATAAAATGCCATGAGAATTCTTTTCTAATGTTAGCTCAGTTTTGATTTCAGCGAGGTAGCAGCATCATTTGTCTTTCCAATCATAGTCGGCACTGTGACTCACGAGGCCCCATTATTTTTTCACGAGTTACACCAACCTGCTTCTGGCCATCCATCACTACAGCTTGTGTCCTCAACATTTAATGGCACAATGCAAAGGCTTCATGTTAGAAGATATCTTCAGTCACAAGCTGTTTATGAGAAATACCCGTCATAAATGTTAACCAACATTAATCTTTTCAATATACCTAAGGTGTTACCTCTATCAGTGGGAGCAGCCAGCTTCCTTAAAATGTTTCTTCACTTTTCAAAGTTTTCCTTCCCTTTTTAAAATAATAATCTTTGTATAACAGTGACTTTGACTGGCTCGGTCATAATCTCTTGGTGTCTTATTTTCTGAGATAAAATGTAGAGAACTTTGCTTTTATAACATTTTCTTTCTTTCTAGGAACTTTCAAGATCTTGATGAAATATGCAGTGTCTTTTCTGACACAGCTGAATCTCTCTTGGGTTGAACAACTTAATTTAAAATCATGCTAATCTTTGCATTTTCTTAAGCCCCCCTCCCCAAAACGTAAAACACAGAAAAACTTAGAAAACTCGTTACCAAACTTGAGATCAACTGCTCAGCTCTCAAGAATCAACCCTTGAGAGAGGCAATGATGGTAGAAAGAAAAGCTGCTTTTCATCAGAGTGCCAGCAATCTGGGGAGATGGTAGACTCGTGTCCCCCAAAGGCCATCTCCAAAGATTCTGTTCAGCTATGAAAGTTTTAAAAGGAAAATAAGGACAAAATCTCAGTTAATCATTGGGATAAGGCTCAGAGTCATTGCCACCCACTGCACGCAGGCTCGTCGACTTCTTATGATCTTTCTTTAGATGTTACCTTGTTCACACAGTTTGTTCGTGAGGTGACTAAAGGGGAGCTGGGGAAGAGATCTGGTCATCTGTTAATGACTTACTCTCCATTTCTACTTCTTTGATCTATGGAGAAAGCCAATGGGTCAGGCAAGCTATTGTGTAATCAAAGGATTTGAAAGGTGGGCTAGGACTGAAGATGGGTGTACCGTGAGGGTGCCTGGTCTCAGGTTAGTGATCAGACAAAAGGGGCCTCCTGCAGAGAGCTCTTTCCTGCCAAACGCTGCTGACAAACTCTTCTCTTCCTCTCTTCCTGAAAGTTTTAGAGACAGACAAATGTCTTCTTTCTTATCCACCCAAAGCTCACCATAGTACTTCGTGGATAGTTCCACGTCAACTGAAAACTCCACGTATTTAAATGTATGAAGCCTGAGGTTATGTTGTGGATATCATTTTCTGGCCTGAAAGTCCATATGCAGATCATTGTCACCCAGCTAATTCAAAAAAGTAAAGCAATAAAAAAATACATTGTGCCTTTATTTTTTTTAAGTTAATGACCCGTGGGCATGTATTTCTATAATACGTTGATCAAAGCCCTATAGGACGTGTCAAAAACAAACTGAAGCTCTTAACCTCTTCCTTGAGGAGTTTTATGGGTATGATTCCTTTTAATAAAGAATATGCCGATGGCTCACCTCCTAGTAAAATGTTAGACGTTCTCACGTAGGACGTTTCTTTGGATTCATGTAGGATTTAGCCTAGAAGAGCCTTTAGGAAGCTAATGATAAGTATATATCTATGTAATTCTCTATTGATTAGAATATTTGACTAAATAGACTCTTTCTCTTAACTGTAAAATTTCAAGGGTTCTTAGCAACGTTATTTAAACACACATTGTTTCGGTAAATGTTTACATATATCTTTGATTTGTTTCTGATACAGGGACCTCCTGGAATGCAAGGATTACAACAGACTCTTGGCGAATATTATCTCAAGGTATCGCTTCTTTCATTCACATCTTATATAGAGATTTTACGCGATGGTATTTTTGGGAAAAAAAATCTTAATTCCCAAATGCTCAGACTTCAAAACGTAATCATACATACTTAGCATCTTTCCATAATGAAAATGTTTTTTAAAAAAACCTATTTTGCTCAGCGTCTTTTTATAAAGTCAAGATTTTATCGTTATTTTAAAGTTTATTTCAAAGTTTGAAAAACTTCATGCCAAAAATTAACACAAAAATCATGTTTCACCACTGACGGTGTCATATTTCTAGCCTCCCTGAGGGCAGAGAGAGGTGATTTGCTATCTTAAAGCTCTGTGTTGTGCAACCGGTGATGGATTTTTTTTTTTTAATCAAACCAACTACAATCTCAAACAAACATTTACACACTGCAGGTCAAGACTGGAAGCCCCCCACTTTTCAGGAAGGAGACACTTTAACTTCCCCAAGAGTTTTAAATTACAGTTAGTTTGGATCGAATATGACATGGGGGAGTAGAGTTTTCTCCCAGTTCTTCAAGGAAGCACAACAGATAGAGAAAGTGTGTCGGTAACTAAGCGAGACTCAGAGACCTAAGTGAGACCATTGACTGGCTCATCGTTCAGCACATATTTGGGGTCTGTTCACTTTGTGTGGGGCATTCTGTCCCCTGATTAGAATCCTTTATCATATCCCAGTTTATCCTTGATAAGCTGCTGGTGAGTACTGGCACCAAACCCGAGGAAGCAAATTTGAAGGCACCCCCCTTTTATGTCTCTCCTGTGTCTCCCTTTCTGTAAATTCCTTTGATGACTGTTGTTCCTCTGCTTTAAAATCCCAAAGAAGCACTCTGTGCCCACGCCAGCAGAGGCCTTGCAGAGAGCAGGTGCTCAGAAAAGAGTTTGTGAAATGACAAGCTAACTAATTCAAAAACCCCAATTCTTCTCTAATCAGATTAAGTCTAACATAAAGACTTCCATCATTTGCGGTCGATAAATTTAAAATCAAAAGTGTGGAATTACTCAGCACTAAAAAGAAATGAAGTCCTGCCATTTGCAGCAACATGGAGCGACTCAGATGGCATTATGCTACGTGAAATAAGTCAGACAGAGAAAGACAAATATCGTATGATGTCCCTTATATGTGGAATCTAAAAAATGATACAAATGAACTTATTTCAAAACAGAAATCACAGACATAGAAAATAAACTGTGGTTACCAAAGGGGAAGCGGGTTGGGGAGGAATAAATTAGGAGTTTGGGATTAGCAGATACACACTACTGTATATAAAATAGATAAACAACGGGGTCCCACTATGTAGTACAGGGAACTACATTCAATACCTTGTAATAACCTATAATAGGAAAGAATCTGAAAAAGTGTATATATATGTATATAGAACTGTCACTTTGCCAAACACCCGAAACTAACACAACATTGTAGATTGCAGATCAAATACATTTCAACCAAAAAATGCAAAAACAAGCAAACAAGCCAAAAAATAAGTATGGACAGTCTCTTACATTTCCTGAATAATCCTATCTTAAGTTTTCTCATTTACTTAGACTTTCCAGGGAATATTATATTAGTAAGAATGTTTGAGGTATATTTTATGATTCTTTATTAAACATTTCCTGAATAGACCTTTACTAGCTTTTTCAAAGCATGAAGGCTTGGCCCACACTGAAAAAATGTAGAAGCATATCTAAATCTAATCAATTAAAATACAGTGCTTTTCTGTAATGATGTCTACTGGTAGAAAATAGGATTTATCATAAATGCTTCAAAATAATGAGAATGAGTTAGCTCTGATGTCACACAGTCAGCTAGAAAAATTTAAAGAACACACTATATTACTACCACCTTTGGTATAAAACTTACCGAGTTGCTACTTAACCACTTAAATATTTGCTGTCCATTGCAAAACTTTTAAAGCTCATATCTTTACAGATCTCCCAACGCTACTTCTATCTATATTTTTTCTTGCTGAAGAGTCACTTTTCCCTTAAATGAAGATATATAGTGCATTTATATTTTAGAGTCTAAAGTTGAGAATGTACATTGTTTTTTAACTTTAAGGTTATATTTCCCCCAAAATAGGGCTGACCAGAGCAGGCAAATGGGAAGTCCTGCTAACAGCAAACTAGTTCTTTGAATTTAGCTATTAACTCACCTCAGAGAACTCCAGCTATTGTTACTAACCATTACGGGACTGAGGCTCAAATGTATTTAGTCCACGTATGCTCAAATGTTGTCACCTCAGAGCTGGAGCTTAACTGGAGAAAGAGGAGAGACCATAGCTTCTCTTCCCCAAGTGAAACATTATTACCTTTAACATCAGAAGGCTTTAGACCCATCTGGGAATTAATGGAAGGTGTCTTTCCAAATACTTGACTGTTTCCTTCTGGGAATAGAGCTGTTACGTTGAGATCCCACCAGGATGGACGGACGAGGTGGGGTCCACCTTCCCAGTGAGCATCCTTCCTGGATTGTTGCCTCCAGCTCCTCACCCTCAGCATCTCAAAAGACAAGCCCAGATTTGCCATGATGAGTGAGATGCACATTTTCACTTGGCAGGGTCCCTCCCCGCCCTACCTCGCCCTCATCTATTTTGGATAAGGAGGTCATTTCAATTTGCAGTTCACTACGAGCTTGATGGTCTGGCTGTAGCAAATAAGCATAGAGAGAAAGGCAGCCCTGAGTGAAACTTTCCTGAAGATTCAGTGAGGGGCCATGCATGGAAACATACAATGTGTCATCCCAAGGTTAAAATACTCTTCCCTGTTAAATTGGCGTTGATGTGTATAATGTCTGCACTTGCGTCCTAGCCCTCAGTGCGCCGGTTTGCAGCAGCTCCAGCCGTCCTGCAGCCTGGATCCTGCTGGACCAGCTGCCCACAGGAGGATGAGAAGCAGACCGTTCATACTCTTCTCCCCATTTTAACCCGAAATAGCTCACCGGCTCTTTCTCTTGTTCGAGGAAAATCCTTTGGCCCTTATACAAGAGTTCATCTTTTCCCCTTCAGTTTTACTTACATCATCAGAGGGAGCAGCTTAAGTATAAGAAGCCCTTTTTTCTTACAGCACAAATCCAAAAGTCAATTGGAGAAGAAAAAAGGGAAGTGAGGAATAGAGAGAGGCTTAGGAGGAAGATTGGACGATTATATGTTCATATGTATTTTTGCATATCCACTTGAGGATGCAAAGAATAAAAGGTAGCTTTTCCTCTCCATCACAAAAATAATTTGCAAATCGGCTGCTCCCATCCTGCCGGGTTGTTTGCAAAGAAGCAAAAACACTGAGCATATTCTTTCCTTTAAGGAAAATCTGCTCACCATCCAGCAAACTGCTCTGCCTTGTCTCCAGCTCTGGGAATTTTAATAAAAATTTGATAGGCTCTGTCAACTGCTAAAGCCATCAGATCCAGAGCTCCCTACAACACTCTAGATGGGAAAGGGAAAAAAAAATGGCATTATCGGTGGAGGCCAAGTACTGGCAGATTTTACATTTGATACCGTTCTTAAAGATCCACGTTGAAAATGTGTAGTTGGTTCTCTTACAACAGCACACTCGGGGCAATTTGCAGAGAACGAGTCTCATCTGTTGGAGATTGATGCTGTGCCTCCCAGCAACCAATTCCAGTGTTCACGTCTCCAAATTGTTGATCCAAATAACCAATTTGCTAGCAACATAATCTATTTTTCCTTTCAAGCATCAAATCACAACTTCATTTCCATAGATGCAGGCTAGAAAGAACAGAAAACACTTCTCCAAAATCAAATATTCAAGGTCTTTCTGAGCAGTGAGTTAAACCCGAAACATGGCACAGGAAGTGAAGACTTCCGTGGGCACGCTAGAGGCAACCCTTCTGGGTCTGGAAGGTTTAGAAATAAAATTTAAGCCCTGACTTCCTGTTTCTCCCTGCCAGTGCCCCAGGATCCACTAGCTTTGGCAGACATCATGGATTTAGGCACAGTCATATGGATTTTTGGATTTTAGCATGATTACAGAGAATGCTGAAACTCCCCTGGGTCTGCACCGCCCCTTGTGGGCCACCACCGGAGCTGGTGAACTGTGTTCCTGCGAGTAACTGAGAAGGTGGACTTAGAGACGCCCTTAGGGCTTCTCTCCATGTGGGCACAGCTCTCCTAGGCCACATGTCATATTTTGACTCGCTAGGGCTACTCTGACAAAGCATCGTAAGCACAGCGGCTTACATGTTGGAAATGTGCTGTCTCACACTTGCAGAGGCTGCACGTTCAAGATGAAGGTGTTGGCAGGGTCACACTGTCTCTGTAGGTGCAAGAGGGATGGGTTCCAGGGCTTGCTCCCAGGTTCTGGTAGCTCCTTGGCTTGTGACAGCAAGACTCCCATCTTCACATGGTGTCATCCCTGTGCACATACATGTCTCTGTGTCCAAAGTTCCTTTTTATAAGGACACAGTCATTTGGAATTAGGGGTCCAGTCTACTCCAGTATGATCTCATCTTAAAGAATTACTTCTGTAAGGAATTATTTCTAAAAGAGGTCACATGCGGAAGTCCTACGGGTTAGGACTTCAACATATGAATGGGGGTAGTGGACACAATACAGTGAATAATAGATAACATGTTTTTATTTTAACTTTATGTCCCTCCCTCATGCTTAGCATTGAATAAGTCCCCCAAGGACTAAGCTGGGGGATTTTTAATGACCCTTTGTCCTGTGAGGTGGTCTGTTTATTAGATTGAGTCATAAGAAATTGCTGATACGTGGCCCTTAGGAGCCCACAGAAATGGCCATCTCTTATGGTTCAGCCTGTACATGTGTGGACGTTCCCTTTTTTCCAAAGAATACCCTTTTCGGGGAGCCTGAAATAGCTTGTGTCTTCCCACTTGCCCAGCTACAGTTTCCAAAGTTCCATCAGCTATTGCCCACAAGAGACAGAGGACGTGTTCTCATATCCAAGAATTATTTTTTAATTTTTAAAAAATTTTTAATTGAAGAACAGGTAATTTACATTATTATATTAGTTTCAGGTGTACAACATAGTGATTCAAAACTTTTATAAATTATACTCCATTGAAAATTATGATAAAATATTGGTTATATTTCCTGTGCTGTACAATAAATCTTTGTTGCTTATTTGTTTTATATGCAATAGTTTGTACTTGATCCCCTACCCCTATCTTGCCCCTCCCACAAACCCTCTCCCCACTGGTAAACACTACTTTGTTCTCTGTATCTGTGAGTCTGTTTCTATTTTGTTATATTTATTCATCTTATTTTTTAGATTCCACATATAAATGATAACATACAGTATGTGTCTTTCTCTGTCCAATTTATTTCACTAAGCATAATTTCATCTAAGTCCATCCATGTTGTTGCAAATGTCAGAATTTCATAATTTTTATGGCTGAGTTATATTCCACTGTATATATATACTACACCTTCTTTGTCTAATCTTTTGTTGATGGACACTTAGGTTGTGTCTATATCTTGGCTATTGTAAATAATGCTGCTAGGAATATTGAGGTGCAGGTATCTTTTTGAATAAGTGTGTTTGATTGTTTGTTTCAGATCTATACCAAGGAGTAGAATTGTTAGATCAACAGTAGTTCTATTTTTTAGTTTTTAAGAATTTTCCACCATGGCTGCACCAATTTATATTCCCACCAACAGTGTGCAAGTGTTCCCCTTTCTGTTGCTCTACAACCTCGCCAACATTTGTTATTTGTAGACTTTTTTACATAGCCATTCTCACGGTTTCAATTTCCATTTGTCTTGTGATTACAATGTTGAGAATCTTTTCATGCAACTGTTGGCTATCTGTATGTCTTCTTTGGGAAAATATCTATTCAGGTCTTCTGCCCAATTTCAATTGGGTTGTTTGTTTTGTTGATATTGAGTTGTATCAGCTGTTTAGATATTTTAGATATTAATCCTTTATTAGTCAAATCATTTGCAAATGTTTTCTCCCATTCCATAGGTTATCTTTTCATTTTGGCCATGGTTTCTTTTGCTGTACCAAAGCTTTTACATTTAATTAGGTCAATTTGTTTATTTTTGCTGTTGTTTCCTTTGCCTTAGGAGACAGATCCAAAAAAATACTGCCATGACTTATGTCATGTCTGCCTATGTTTTCTTCCAGGAGTTTTATGATTTCAGGTCTTATATTTAGGTCTTTAATCCACTTTTAGTTTATTTTTGTATATAGTGTGAGAAAATGCTCTAATTCCATTTTTTTACATGTGGCCATCCTTTTTTCCCAGCAACACTTATTGAAGATACTATCTTTTCTCCATTGTATATTCTTGCCTCCCTAGTCGTAGATTAATTGGCCATAGGTGTGTGGGTTTATTCTGGGCTTTCTATACTGTTCCATTGATCTATGTGTCTGTTTTTGTGCTGTACCATATGGTTTTTGTTTCTGTAGCTTTTTAACATAGTCTAGAGTCAGAGAGTGTAGTAGTTCCAGCTTTATTCTTCTTTCTTAAAATGACTTTGGCTCTTCAGAGTCTTTTATGGTTCCATATAAATTTTAGGATTATCTGTTCAAGTTCTGTGAAAAATGTCATGGATATTTTGATAGAGATTGCATTAAATCTGTAGATTGCTTTGGGTATTATGAACATTTTAACAGTATTAATTCTTCCAATCCATGAATATATGAGATATCTTTATTTTTTTTCTTTTCTGTATCTTCTTCAATTTCCTTAATAATTGTCTTACAGTTTTCAGAATATAGATCTTTCACCCCTTTGGTTAAGTTTATTCCTAGGTATTTTATTCTTTTTTATTTGATTTTAAATGAGATCTTTTTCTTGTTTTCTCTTTCTCATAGTTCATTGTTAGTATATAGAAAAGCAATGGATTTTTATGTATTAATCTTGTATCCTGCAACTGTATTGAATTCATTTATTGGTTCTAATAGTTTTTTGGTGGAGACTTTAAGGTTTTCTATATATAGTATCAAGTTACTTGCAAATGGTGACAGTTTTAGTGCCTTTCTTCCAATTTGGATGCCTTTTGCTTTGTTTTGTTTTGTTTTTCTTGTCTGATTGCTGTGTCTAGGACTTCCTATACAATGTTAAATAGAAGTGGCAAGAGTGGGCATCCTTGTCTTCTTCCTGATTTTGGAGAAAAGACTTTCAGCTTTTCACTATTGAATATAATGTCAGCTGTGGGTATGTCATAAATGGTGTTTATTATGTTGATGTATGTTCCCTCTACCGCAACTTTGATAAGAGTTCTTGTAATGAATGTAAGTTGAATTTTGTCAGATGCATTTTCCATGTCTATTGAGATGCTCATGTGATTTTTACCCCTCCTTTTGTTAATGTGGTGTATCATATTGATTGATTTGTGGATACTGCACCATCCCTGCATCCCTTTTATATATTGTTGAATTTAATTTGCTAATATTTTGTTGAGGATTTTTGAATCCATATTTTGCAGAGATATTTTCTTTTTTGTAGTGTCTTTATCTGGTTTTGGCATCAGAGTAATGGGTGTTGTAGAATTAATTTGGGAGCATTCCCTCCACTTCAATTTTTCTGGAATAGTTTGAGAAGGATATGTATTAGCTCTTCTTTATATGTTTGGTAAAATTTCCCTATGAATTCATCTGGTCCTGGACCTTTGTTTTCTGTGTTTTTATTATAAATTCAATTTCACTACTAGTGATTGATCTATTCAGATTATTTATTTATTCCTGATTCGGTCCTGGAAGATTGTGTTTCTAGAAATTTATCCATTTCTTCTAGGTTCTCTGGTTTATTGGCCTTTAACTGTTTGTAATATTAACTTATGATTTTTTATCTCTGTGATTGGTTGTTATTTCTCCTCTTTCATTCCTTATTTGATTTATTTGGGTTCTCTCTTTTTTTTTTTTTTTCCTGATGAGCCTCAAAGAAGATTACCAATTTTGTTTATAGTTTCAAAAAACCAACTCTTGCATTTATTGATCTTTTCTATTGTTTTTTGGTCTCTATTTCCTCTCTGATCTTTATCATTTCCTTCCAACTGTCCTTTTTTTCTGATTCCTTTAGATGATAGGTTAGGTTGTTTATTTAAGGTTTTTCTTGTTTCTTGAGGTGGGCCTGTACTACTGTAAACTTTCTTGGTGCAACTTCTGCTACATCCCATGGAGTTTGGAAAGTTGTGTTTTTATTTTCATTTATCTTGAAGAATTTTCTGATTTCCTCTTCCATTTCTGCATTGACCCATTGGTTTTTTAGTAGCATATTTAGTCTCCATGTATTCATGTTTTTCCCATTTTTTCTTCCTGTAATTAATTTCTAGTTTCATATGACTGTGGTTGGAAATAATAATTGGTGTAATTTCTATCCCCTTAAATTCGTTGAGACTTGTTTTGTGGTCGATTATGTTGTCTATCCTGAAGAACGCTTGAAAAGAATGTGTATTTTGCTGATTTCGGATGAAATGTCTTGTGGATATCTATTAAGTACAACTAGTTTAACGTGTCACTTAAGACTACTGTTTCCTTATTGATTTTTTGTCTGGATGATCTATCTATTGCTGTAAGTGGGATGTTAAAGTCCTCTAGTTTATTGTATTATTGTCAATTTCTCCCTTTATATTTGCTAATATTTGCATCATATACTTAGATGCTTCTGTATTTGATGCATGTATGTT
Organism: Vicugna pacos; assembly: GCF_048564905.1. Classification (NCBI taxonomy): domain Eukaryota; kingdom Metazoa; phylum Chordata; class Mammalia; order Artiodactyla; family Camelidae; genus Vicugna; species Vicugna pacos. The sequence continues at coordinate 3,393,436 of NC_132994.1, read as the reverse complement.
ATCAAGTACAGTATCCTCTTCTTGCAATTATCTCTTTATCATTAGATAATGCCCTTCTTTGTTTTTCATTATAGACATTGTTTTAAAGTCTATTTTGTTTGATATGAGTATTGCTATGACCGCTTTCCTTTGTATTTATTGCTATCTCCATTTTTTTCTTTGCGTGAAATATCTTTTTCCATCCGCCTTTTTTTTTCAGCCTGTATCTGTCCTCAGCTCTGAAGTGAGTCTTTTGTAAGCATCATATACATAGGTCTTGGTTTTTGTTTTTTTCTTTTTTATCCAATCAGCCACCATATTTCTTCTCATTAGATCATTTAGTTCATTGACATTTAAAGTGATTATTGACAGGTGTGTATTTACTGTCATTTTGTTACTTGTTCTGGTTGTTTTTGAAATTCTTCTCTTTTGTTTTCTTCTTTTAGTTTCTTCCCTTGTATTTGATGATTTTCTTTAGTGATATGCATGTGTTACTTTCTGTCTAGTTTTTGTGTATCTACTGTAGGTTTTTCATTTCTGATTACTATGGGGTTCATATACATTGACCTATCACTATTTCTGCTTTGTTTAAACTGGTAATCATTTAAGTTCAAACACATGCTAAAAAATCTACATTTTTATTCCCCTCCCCCACATTTTGTGTTTTTGATATCATAGTCTACATCTTTATATTTATCTCTTCATTACTATAGTCAACTTTACAACTTTTTTCTTTTAATCTTGTACTAGCTTATTTAAGTAATTGAGTCACAGCCATTACTATCTATTTCCCTTTACTAGTTGGATTTTTCCCCTCCTATAGATTCTTACTTCTTATCATAACCTTTTCTTTTCCACTTGGAGAAGACCCTTTAACATTTCTTTTAGGATAAGTTTAATATTAATGAACTCTTTTAGTTTTTTCTTGTCAGACAAGTTCTTTATCTCTCCTTGAATTCTAAATTATAACCCCTGGGTAGATTATTCTAGGTTGTAGTTTCTTTCCCTTTCAGCACTTTAAATACCTCATGCCATTCCCTTTTGGCCTACAAAGTTTCTGTAGAAAAATCAGTTGACAGACTTATGGGGGTTCCCTTGTATATGACTCTTTGTTTTCCTCTTGCTGCCATTAGAATTCTCTCTTTATCTTCAACTTTTGCCATTTTAATTATATGTCTTGGTGTGGGTCTGTTTGTGTACATCCTGTTTGGGACCCTCTGTGCTTCCTGTACCTGGAAATCTTTTACTTCTTCAGATTTTGGAAGTTTCCTGCCACAGTTTCATCAAATACATTTTCAACCCCACTCTCTATTCTCTTCCTGGGACCCCATAATGTGAATGTTTGTACACTTGATGTTGTCTCTGAGGTTACTTAAACTGCTCTAACTTTTTAAATTTATTTTTCTTTTTGTTCTGATTGGGTGATTTTCATTATTCTATCTTCTGTATCTTTTATGTGTCAATGAAAACCTAGTCTACTGTTTATCCTTCTAGTGTTTCTCATTTTAGTTGTTATATTCTTCAGTTCTGACTGGTTTTTTTATATTTTCTAGTTTATTATTGAAATTCTCAGTGTGTTTATCTATTCTTTTCTCTAATTCAGCTATCATTCTTATTACTAGTGCTTTGAACTCTTTATCTGATAAATTATTTCTGTTTTTTTTTTCTTCAGGGAGTTTCTTTTGTTTCATTTGAATCAAATTCCTCTGTCTTCTCATTTTGCTAACTTTCTCTACCTTTATGAAACTGGGTGAAATAGTTACCAGTCCCAGTCTTGAAGGGGTGTATTTGTGTGGGATCATCCCTACACAGTTTGTGTGTGCTGTGGCTTTGATGGGAGAGCTGAATCTGAAGTAAGCACAGGTCATGTCTTCCTCCTAGGTGTGCTGGCAGCTGTCACCTTGGTAGGAAGGGAGCTGGAGATGTAAAGGCTAGAGCCAGAGCCAGGTGTGAGCTGAGGCTTGTCCTCTGCTCAGTGGTCATTAGTGCCCCACTGGGGACTGGGGCAGATTCCAAGCTGCTGGAGCAGAAGCCCTGGGGGTCAAGTCAGAGCTGGCTTCATTCCATCTAAGTGTGTACTCTCCCTCCTCCCAGTACCAGTACCCTTGCCCAAGATGGGAGCAGTGCTGGAGCAAGAGGGGCTATAGTGGGTGTTCAGTGGGTCAGGGCATAGGCTGCGGTGGCCCCAGCACCATCAGAGCTCTGGAAAGCTCCCATTTGGCTGCCTCCTTAAGTGCCAGCAATAACCACCATCCCCCATTCAGATGCTGTGCCATGTGTAAGCCCATTCCACCCCCTACAACTGTGCACCCACCCTGGCTGTGGCAGTCCTTGTACTGGTGTGCAACTGCACTACAGAGCAAGTGGAACAAGCAGACCTGGACCAGGTGCACGGCATGAGCTGGGGCACACGCTGACATGGCCTCAGGAGACAAGTCAGAGTCCTGGGTAGTTTTCATCTGCTTTCTCCACATTGTTTCAGGAGTAAGGAAGCATGTGCGTGCTCTTCACAAGCAGACGCTAGGTTTCTTATAGCCCCACTGTCAGTGCCACTGACAAACCAGCCTCAAACCAGCTAAGGGGAATCATCCTCCTGATATGAGAAGCCAAGGCTGGGGTGCCCAAAATGTGGTTCAAACCCACCCACTCCTCAGGGAGGATCTCTGAGGCTGTGTAATCCCCCCTCCTCTTCTGGTCCCCTTCTATATGGACACAGGTCCACACCTGATCACTTCTCTTCCCTCCCTACCTGATTTTGTGTAGATCTTTCTTACAGTCTTGATTATGTAAGTCTTTCTGTCAGTCTCTACTTGATTTTCCGTGAGAATTGCTTCACAGGCAGGTGTAGTATTGATGCACTCATGGGGCTGAGGTGAGCTCAGAATCCTCCTACTCTGCCGTCTTCATCTCCCCAGGACTCCTGAAATGTGCAGGATGAGTAGCACCCCCACACAACAACCCTCACCATTTTACCACAGAAACTTTCAAACAAGCACATTCAAAACTGCACAACTATTATAGTTATTCAAAAGGTTGTAAGAATCCATTCAAATAACATGGCAGCAAGGTACAAAGTGACCCAGTAAAATTAGAATTGCATCTGAGGCAGAACCGCAGGCACCAGAAACACAAGGTGTGTGTCTCTTATTATTTCTGTAGAGCCAAGTAATCGTCTTGTACAATTAGCTGGGAGAAAGCAGGAGAGGAAAATCTCACATGTCAACAAATAAATGCTACTGAAGTTCAAGTTTGCCTCTGCCTTAAGTATTGTTAGCCCAAGAATGGAGAACACCTGCAGAGGCCACTGAGGGTCTTTGATTAGATGGATTTCCTGACTTAGCAACTGAGTGAAGCAAACACATGGTGCTCTGCTAGGCAGTAAGTGACCCATTGTTTCTCTGGATATGAAAGCCTCCAGAAAAATCATAATTTTAGAACGATAGAGAATATGGATGGAATAACATGAGCTGGTGCTACAGAGGCATTTCTTCATCCCAGCCACAGCATCTCTGATGCCCTTTTGATTGCTGCGGGGTCAGATGGGGAGGAGGACCTGAACCAAGGTCTACACTGTGAGATGCTCTCTCACCAAATGTACTTTGAGTGCTTTTCTGCTCTGCAAGCCAAGAGCATGGGGCCTCCCAACCCAAAGACCACCTCCAGACAAATTATATCCCAGACCACTGCGTGTGCATAAGCACAACCAGGGAGAGAGAGGCTCTGACAGGCTGTGCACAGTGATTGGCACCAGGCCCAAATGGTTAGTAATTTCAGGAAATTCCTAAAATTGTTACGTCTCTCTGCAGCTGGCATTCAAACAACTTACCATTTTGTAACTGCCGATTCTTTGCGTACGCGTCTTGGAGTGTCAAACTTCATTTTCAAATATGTCCTTTTAATAATTTATAGCCCAGGATCTTGAGACTATGATTTTTATTTTCAATTTAGGCATTGTGGATCAAAGTTAAGTAGGAAAAATGAGAGAATATCTGTCACAAGACCAATAAAAATGCAGTTATAAACTACTTATTTTTCATTGGAGCTGCATGAGTACCATGAAAAGTACATTTAAAAGGTTAAACCATAGCCACAGTGATCTGAATGGGAGACTCCGTGAATGTTGGTTGTTTAAATATTTCTGTGCTTTTAATTTTTTCGAACCACACATGTATTTTTAATTAAAAAAGAACTTCAATAGGAAAAAAACACGTAAATTCGAATTATTGGCTTGTTTATACAACAAGTATTTATTGAGTCCTTCCTAGATGTTAGGAGCTTCACTGGGTATGGGTGGCCATTCAATTCCAGGTCATCGTGGACTGCAAGAAGATCTTTATATGACTTTGTTAAGGCTTTGAAGGAAGGAGATCAGAACATCTTTTAAAGATCACTGTCTGACATTATACAGAGAACGTGTATGTGGGGAGAATGGGGGTGGATTATAGGGGATCAGTTAGGGAGCCATTGCAATAATCCTGGTAAGACATGATGGTGGCTTTCCCATTGAAGGCAGGTAGAGTGAAGAGAAGAGATTTGGGGGTACAGAGGTGACCAGACTGGTGACATCATACTTGAGGAAAAGAGGAGGGCTGTGTTAACAGTGACACCCAGACTGAAGAAGAAAGAGTTCTATGGATGGGAGAGGATGAATTCAGATTTTTTTTTAATTGGAAAGTGAAATGACCACTCATTTTAATAAGTCAGATTTAACTGCAGGTTTACATTAGAAAGATGTCACTGATCATTCTCCGACTTCTGAATTAACAAGTGTTAACAACGTGATGTAATTCTCTTATATTTCTCACTCATATATTCTTGTATTTGTTGTACTTTTTAATTCAGCTTTGAATGTATTGAATTTAAATCTCTTCTAGAATTTACAAGTGAATACATCAAGTGGAAAAATAAATATGTGGGTCAAAACCCAGAAAGAAGATGTGGGCAGGGTTTACAAATGTGTCTGTCTCTGTGTGGATGACGCCGGAGCCTGAGAGGAGATAAGAGTGTGTGGGAGGAAATGTTGAGTCACAGAGAGGGAGCCTGGAGAGAGTCCTGAGGAAGCCCGACCTTCTCCAGTTAGGTGATGGACAAGGAGGAGAGGTCAGAGAGACAGGAGGCAACCAGGAGAGGGCCATATAATACAAGTCAGGACTGTGGCAGGTGCAGCCACGAGGTCAATCAATGCGCGTCCATTATACTGACCAACAGAGATGTCCTTACTAACACTAGAACATATATGTGGTGACTGGGGTCCAGGTGAGGCTGCCAGGCATTAATTTGGAGTGTTGCTAATTTTGTGATATTTCTCCAGAGTCATCTCCTGGGAGGAAAGGTAGGGTCTCTAAAGTTAGTGTTTTTCAGGAACATTTAACAGAACATGAGAAGGGCAAAAGTAATTGAAAGGGTTTCCAAAAAATGATGTGACAGTGCTATTACCTGACTCTTTGTACATTTAAAGTAGGAATGGAATGGAAAGTATTTTTAAAAATGGATTTTCTCTCTTTTTTTTTTATTTGTTTTATATTAGGGAAACCTTGGTGAGCATGAAGCTGGTGGCCCAAAAGGAGAGAAGGTAATGAAATTTTCAAAGTGAGGGAAACCATCTGGGGTTCTACACCAACTCACACACTCACGTGTCAGGGCAGTTTTGCCGCCATGTGGGACTCCACGTCCAGCCTGTGGTGGGCACCGGCCTCCCTGCCTCCCGACCACAGGCAGGACGGAAATCAGCTTCCAAGTGAAGACCCCTGAGTAGCTGACTACAAGGAAGGGAACACATCAAGGGAAAGGTGCTGTAGCAGATCAAGGGAATTAGATCACACATTTCAGTTTCCAGTTAGATGCTGCATGAATCCATCCAGGTGGCAAATACAATCTGAAGGTCTTTTCGACAAAATGCCTCGGGCTCTATTTTTGTGTCTTCTTAAGTGTACAAACTTAAGCTGCCACTGGAGCATTTGTGGGTGGGGTTTTAGAATGGAACAATTGTGGTTTAACCAAATAATTGTTTCCAAACAGCTTAAAATTAAAATTTTGGTGAACTTCCATGAACTTCCATGGCCTTATCATGGTCATCATTCACAGGTTTAATTACATTAGCTGTGAAGATGACAGGCTCACTTGCCCACTCAGAAAGATGTTTCACTCCTGTTCGATCCTGAAATTGTGATGCCCTTGGCTTCAGCGTGCATGCGCCACTCTTGAGAAAAACACAATGCACCTTAACCCCATGGACAGAGATGAGTAGATTTGAAAATACTCTGAGGGAACGTGGCCTGGGAGTGCTACCCTCTTTCATTCGCCCTGTAAAAACCCTTTTGATTGAGGGCAGAGTATTTTGACATGAGTCCAAGAAAATATGACTTCTGTGCCTCGTAAATCAGTGCAGCTGATCTGTTCACAAGATCATACATCCGTCACCAGGAAAAAAAAAAAAAAGAAAGCTCAAAGATAGTCTTAACAGAAAGTAGGGTCTTCTTATAGATTGACCATTGAAATTGAAATTTGCTGCAAGAAAAAAAAGTGAAATAAACAAAACCTTGACATTCTTAAAAGGACATCCCCCCGAATTGATTACACAGCAGTAATGTCATTTATGTGTCTCGGGTTGTACTGCTAGAACATTAGCATTATTTCCTGTAACCAGATAGCTTCCAGAATTCCTACACCACCGTAACGAACCCATTACATTTTAAGCAATTACTGCCGGACCCACGCAGACTAAGGAGGTGAAAAAAAAAGCCACAGTGCTTGTCACTTCAGACAGCTGAGCACAGAGGGTTGTGGCACTTTTAAAGTATTTAAATGATGATTCATTTCTTGAAACAAAACAGCTGGCTTCTGTTCCGCTATGTTCATTAGGAAACATATGTTACTCAGGAATTCTTAAGACCTCAATGATGAGAAATTTGATTCTGTTAGACAGGTGTATTTCAAACTCGAAGGACCTTTTCGACTGCTCAAAATCTTTTTTAATGGCTTCAGAATCTTAAGTGGAATTAGAAAAAGCCAATGGCATAACTGTTCCCTCTTCCCAGCCAAAGAAATAAGCTAGAAGAGTATACAGGGAACTTGATGCACTGCCTGATACAAATGTACAAAGGAGAGTAAGATCACCTCTGTTTTAAAGCTCCTTCAAACTGCTCTCACAGATCTCCACTTCCACTGGGGTAGACCTAGTGGTTCTGAACCCTAGCTATGTATTAGCACCACCCGAGGGCTTTTAGAAAGTGCCAGTGCTCAAGCCCCATCTCAAGGGACTCTGATGTGGGGCAGAGCTCATGTTTCTGATTGATCCGGGGTGGGGTCTTCATAGCTATTATTTTAAAAGAGCTTTAGATGATTCTAGCAGGCCACCAGGGTTGAGAATAATCGAGTGGTGGAAAGAGCCCTGGCTTTGCGGCCAAAAGTTGATCATGCCATTTACAGCTGTGTGTCCTTGTGAAAGACACTTCACTTCTCTGAGCTTCAGTTTCATTTGTAAGATGAGTGTAGTCATATTCGCACAGAGTTGATGGTGGGCTTAAAATCAAATGAGACGAGGTGAACTTCCCCAAAGCACAAGACTGACACATACTAAGCCTTCACTAATGATTTGTTCCTTCCTGTTCGTCCACTCCAAACTGTCTTCTCAAGAGGTCTCATTTATCTCTTTTCAGTTTTCATAGTTGTGACCATCCTTAGCACCCAGTCTTGATCATCTTTGCATCTCCCACCATAATTTTGCCAAAGAAGGGACTCAATTTATTCTGTAGATTAAAACATTTAACCAGAAGTCCAATTTCAACATATACACGACTTACTGCCATATCATACATCACTGGCTGGCAGAACAGAGTCACAGAACCAGCCTACCGTTGGGAACCTAGCCTTCCTACGAATCCCCAGAACAGACACAGACAGCAGTAGAATCTACACACCAACCCCTCTGAGACTAGCCACCACATCCTGAATCAAGAACACTAAGATATAGGAAGGAACACCAAGGAACACTGTTGGCTTTTAATGTGTAATTTTGACCAGAATCTCTTAGATGTTTCCAAGGCGCTGCTGTCACATCGACAAGAATGCCTTCTTTGTCCACAGCCAATCATTTAAGTGCTGCCTAAATCCTGGGAACAGCAAAGAGACTTGTTTTTCTTCCTATGACTCCCTATTCCTCCACTTCTCCCCACCTAAAAAAAGAAAGAACTGTCAGAAATGAAATGAGTCTGGATTATTGTGTCAGTTCAATCATCTATGTCTTTAAGATCACCAAAGAAAAGAAAATTGCTGCCACAGAAGCAAAATGATCATTTTTGTTCCTCTAAATGTTCTTCCTTTGAAAAATAATTAACTTTGGTTTCACATTAATTTAAATGTCAGAATGAATCTTGTGGACTTCTAAAAGACCTTAAGGCGTTGTGGAGTGTTGGCAAATGCATCATGATACAGAGAGTCTAACTGGATTCAGAACTTTCCATTGCCTCTTGAAGGATAAGAGGAAAATCCCACAGTGAGAAGGGGCACAGGCAGCCGCTGTGACCTTGGCAGTCACAGAGGAACCCATCTGGCCTCATGCAAAATCTTCTGCTTTTTCTTGAAAGGGTGAAACTGGACCACCAGGATTTCCAGGATCCATTGGCCCTAAAGGTGAAAAAGGAGAATCTGTAAGTATTTTAGCTTTGAGGGCAGAGGAAGACTATCCAAAAGACAAAATTTTAAATGTTTTTCTTAATCAGCCTCAATTCCATGCACCTTGGTTGCCCCTACCGTAGAAAGCAATAAATAGATCAGATATTCGAGCATGTACTATGTTTTTTTACATGTATTAATTCACTTCGCTTATTTTTAAAAAATTGCCACTCTCATTCTTCAGATGAGGAAATTGAGGCACAGAGAGGTTAAGTAACTTCCCCAAGGTCACACAGCTAATGAGTGTTGAAACCATGAATCACATCTAGATAGACTGATTCTAGAACTCAGGATTTAAAATCACTAAGCTGCTCTGCTATAACTAAACATTATAGCTAAAGTGAATAATAAAATAAATATATCAAAAGACTAGAGCTTCCCCCCCTTTTCCCTTTGGGAACCATAGTGTTCTTTCTATGTCCATGAGTCTTTTTCTGGTTTGTAAATAAAATTTGTCTTTTTTTTAGATTCCACAAATAAGTGATATCATATGATATTTGTCTTTGTCTAACTTACATCACTTAGCATGATAATCTCTAGTTCCATCCATGTTGCTGCAAATGGCATTATTTCATTCTTTTCTGTGGCTGAGTAAAAAATGGAGAGGGATAAATTGGGAGTTTGAGATTAACAGATATACCTTACTGTATACAAAATAGATAAACAACAAGGACCTACTGTATAGGAAAGGGAACTATATTCAATTTCTATAATGGAAAAGCATCTGAAAAAATATACATGTATAACTGAATCTCTTCACTGTACACCTGAAACTAACATTGTAAATCAACTACACTTCAGTAAAAAATAAAATTAAAAAAATAAAATAAAATAGGAAGAAGAAAAGACTGAGGCTGAATGGACAGACCTAGAGATTATCATAGTAAGTGAAGTAAGTCAACAGAAAAAGACGAATATTATACATCACTTATATGCGGAATCTAAAAAAATGATGGAAATGAATCTATTTACAAAACAGAAATTGACTCACAGACGTGGAAAACAAACTTATGGCTGCCAAAGGGGAAGAAAGGAGGGAGAGGAATCAGGAGTATGGGATTAACAGTTACAAACTACTATGCATAAAATAGATAAGCAACAAAGACTTACTATATAACACAAGAAATAATACTCAATATTTTATAATAACCTATAAATGGAAAATAATCTGGAAAAAAGGACTGGAGCTACTTTATCCAGAAAATTAGATATGTTTATCTATTTGCTCAAACAACTGCTCTCAGCATACTCTCTGAAGTTATTCTTAGTTTTTATAAGATCAAAGTGACTTCTCAAACCACTTTTCAGTATTACTGAGACCAGTTCCTTTCAAAATTTAGTCCTTTTGGTGGGGAAAAAATAAAAGCACAAGAAGATAGTATAATTTATATTCAACTAGGACTACCTAAAGCAATTACATGAATCCTAGTTAGAAAAATCACTTTTTGTTATGTTGCTTTAAAAAAAAATTAAAAAACACAGAAAACCCCACAGTAGCCCTCAAGAAACCACAATTATCAGACATACTTTGTTTTTAAAAATGTAATACTTTTTTAAAATTTACTTTAACCTCTTTTCTTGCCGGGGTGCACAAAGGTTATTGGTTGACCAGGGATAATGGAGGAAGCGGTCACTCAGATGCCCGCATGCCAAACGGGAACCATATGAAAAGAATCTAATGTTACAGAGCCGAAGGTTCCCCATGCTTCAGCTTTAAATGTTAAGCATCTTTGGCCATGACAGTAATTTTTCAGGCAGCTTTAGAATCAGTGGCATCACCAAGTGCTCCAAAGCTCTGCCATGCCAGGAGTGATGCTTGCTGTCCAGATTCAGTCCAAGCCAGTCACAGTCTTTACTGGGGTTCTGCAACTGAGGATTGCCAAGTGTGTCTGGGCAATGTCATCTGCCCCACAAATCCAGCCTGCTGGCTACTGCCCAGTCCATCTGCCAGCTCACCCCCGATACTCCACATTTACGGCCACCTCTTCCCACCCCTTACCTGCCCCTCGAGGTCCCCGCTGTCTCCCCTCCAAGCTGGAATACTGACACACGCCTTCTCTTAATTTCCTCGGGACCAGGCAGCAGGATGTAACTAAAATTCCCCTGGAATAGCAAGGACGTGGAGAGCAGAAGAGAGAAGCTTTCTGTGGTTTAGAGCAGCACTTCTCATAGGGAGTGTGTACTTGAATCGCCTGGAGATGCTTTAGAAATTCAAGTTTTAGATCAGCAGGTCTGGATGGGGCCTGAGTGGCTGTATTTCTCAATGCTCCCGGGTCATCCTTCTGTGGTGAGTCTCTGGACCAGGCTTTGAGCAGCAAGGGCTGGAGGATTTCACAGTCCCTGAGGGACTGTCTCTGGCTCTCTGTCCTGCCACCAACACCTACCCCACTGAGACCACCTTCACCTCCATCTGTCTTACCCCAGAGAAACAAACCTCTTTTCCTCTTAACTCTCCTATTTGTCAGTTCCCTCTTAATCCTTTAATATCCTGCCTCCTTTATACATCTTTGCCTGCCTTTCTCCCCACCCTCACATAAAAAACACAAATTTTACATTATGGGCAAAGCATTTGTAGCTCTTTGTGATTTCAAACTTTCAGTTCCAGAACAGGGTCTGGACTTCACTTTGCATAATAAGAGAAAGTCCTCATCAGAATAGTCTTCCTCCAAATCTGAATTCTGAGCCTAAAGAGTACTTTAAAAGAACAGCCAGGGATGGGGTGGGTCTAGCTCAGTGGTAGAGTGTGTGCTTAGCGTGCATGAGGTCCTGGGTTCAATCCCCAGTGTCTCCAGATAAAAATTAAAAAATAAAATGGCAGCCTGTCCCCCGTTACAGGACATTTAGAACATGACCAGATAGTAAGATATTAGAGCTAGAATATTCTTTAGAGATCATCTGGTTGAACCCTCAGATTTTACAGATAAGGGGAGAAAAGGCTCTCAAATGTAAATGACTCGCCCCAGATAGTAGCCATTGGAATGAGGTCAAAATATGAGGTTACCAGTTTAGACTTTTTTTTTCTTTTATATGCAGTTATTTTAGTCAATGTGGCTTGACAGAGGCTGTCAATAAGTAATGACATATTGAGACAATATGTGATGTTGAGATAACAATGTGAATATAATCAGAAACGAAGCAATTACAAAAACAGCATGGCCCATTGCTCATACCTCATTAATGTCAACTCCTATGCTAAAAATCAAATTGATTTTTACACTTAAGACTGAAAAACAAGAATATAAGTAAAGTGTTAAGCTAATATATAGAAATTCTCCATTAATAAGAGGTTTAATCGTGTTGGGCCGTATTAGTGAGAATAAGTGGGCTATGCTGAGTAACATATTCACCCTGAAACTTCTATGGCTCAACCCAAGAAAGGCTTTCTCCTGCTCATGCTGCGCGCCCAGCATGGATGGGAGGAGTGGGTGTTCTGCTCCATGCAACCCTCAGTAAGTGGTCACCGGGCTGATCACCACCGCATAGCTGCATCGACTGATATGTGAAACCTTCTCAGCCACCACTGGGAGGAGGGTGGGACTGGAGAACCGCGAATGGGGTCCTCACTGCCTCAGCCTGCAAGTGCCACGTGTCACTTCTGCGTACATTTCATTGTCAGAACTAGCTGCATGGTCCCAGGTACCTGCGGGGAGCTGGGGAACCTTGGGGAGAAGACAGGGAACCCCAGAGCCCCTAGGTCACAGGACACGAGGAAAAGCACCAAGGCTTGCTCAGTAACCACTTATTTCCCGATGGTGACCTGATGGTCAAGTTCTTTTGTAGGGGGAGCTACAGAGGGAGGTAATTGGGTTTATTGTTTATTTACTTATCTTAACGGAGGGACTGGGGATTGAACCCAGGACCTCTACATGCACATGCTCTACCACTGAGCTACACCCTCTCCCTCTAAGAGGACCTTTGAGAGTAGAACTATACAATATAATGGTTCTCACAATTTCCCTTGACTTTCTTATGCAAAAGAAAATTTTTAAAAATTTATGACTTCCATCTTACCATCAAGTCACTCCAGTCAAATAAGAAATCAATTAAATTGCAAATAAAATCAAACAGACTGAGCAAGCAAGGCCTGGGACTGAAGTCAGGCTGCCTGAGTTTAAACCCTCAACAGCCTCTTACTGGTTATGTGACCTTGGGGAAATGACTTAACTTCTCTGGGCCTCAGTTTCCTCCTCTGTAAATGGGTATACTGCTAGTCCCTACCCCAATGACCCAAGAGGTAAACTGTGTTAATGTGTGTAAAGAGGTTAGAACAGCGCTTCACACGTTGTAAGCATTCAATGGATGTCAGCTATTATTGTTACATCGGTGTAACTTCAAATTCCCTAATCTAATAAAAATTTTATTGGGCATCAACAATGTACACCAGAGGTGCTATGATAGTGAAGATGATTTATATCTTCACATTCACAGATTTGTAGACAAGATGAACAAGGGAAACTACAGTGGGTGAATGCTCTTTTAGGGGAAATAACTCAGTCGGTCAGAACCTTTCTGAGTCTCTTTCCTCATTCTTTTTTTTCTTTATTGAAATATAGTTGATTTACGACATTGTGTTAACTTCTGGTATACTGCATAGTGATTCAGTTATACATAAGTATATACTCCTTTTTATATTATTTTTCATTATAGGTCATTAAAAAGTATTGAATATATTTCCCTGTGCTCTACAGTAAGACCTTGTGGTTTACCTATTTTATGTAGAGTAGTGTGTATCTGCAAATCCCAAACTCCCAATTTCTCTTTCCACCTCCCTCTTAATGGGACAAATTCTCCCTCATAGCAATGATGTGAAAGTGAAATGACATCACATCATGTAACTTCAAGAACAGAAGCTATTCAGGGAAACTTTCTCTCTCTCTCTCTCACCCTCTCTCTCTCTCTCTGTAATGGCTGCGTTGTGGTGTTGGTAACACAGTGACAGTGGGGAGAGCGTTGTTTAATAAATTGCATACCTTCAATGCCTTCTGTCTCCCCAGAACCTTCATACCCAAACCCAACATGAATAATATCAGTTCCACAGACTTGTACGGTTATTCACCCAGTAATTAACCCCTTCAAGTCATTTTCATTAAAGTAAAAATGAAAATTAGTAAAGTATTTCAAAAATGATGATTTTGTATTTGGAAACACTAATTTAAACTCTAACTGTATGTTTAAGCATCAGCTTAAGTAACTGGAAGAATTTAAACGCCTGCTTTTCCATTGATCACTCCGGCATCTTCCCATTCATTCTGCCTCTGGTTGAACGTGTGTGTGTGTGAGACTATCTTCTTTGTAAACTGTGCAAGAGGAAGCTTTGGCCTTGGACAGCATTCCAACTTGTTAACCACTCCGGATCCTCAAAATAACATTAGGACGATTAACTTACTGTTCATATGGGAAAATGAAAGAGTTTTTAAATTAATTTTCATACACTCCTTCTAAGCTGCACAGGCAGACTGTGTGACATTCTAGATCATGTCAGAGGCACATTTGCAATGGAGGCCTGAGTTTGGCCTGCAGGATTGATCCTCCTCCAGTTTTGGAGAGATTATTTCTAAAAGCGTTTATAATTGATTCTGTTTTCTACCCATTTTCCCAGGGGGAACCCTTTACCAAAGGTGAAAAGGGAGACAGAGTAAGTGGAAGTGTTATCACTATCTTGGGTTTTCTACTTGATTGATTTCGTTCTTTCTGATTTCTAGTATGTTTACTTTACAGTCTAATAAATTTGATCAAATAAGCTCCCTGAGCATTTTTACTTTTTCTTTGGTGAATTTTGACTCTTTTATTTTGATAAATGAGAAATTGTAAGCCTTGTTACATTTTATCATGTGATGACACTTTAACACTTGTTTTGGGCAGTGGATATGTTCTTTAACCCGTTACTATTTGTGATTGGACATGAATGTGATGAAAGATATACACTTAGGATATTTAAAATACAAAATTAACATATAAGATACAGATTTTTTTCTAAAGATCCTGTTAATGATGCAATATTTGGATGTATCAAACAGGATGATTTTATCAAGTGGATCAGTGATAAGTCATGGAAAATAAGAAAATCCAGCTCACTGTAGCCAACATTGTCCTCTTTTTCATAACCTTAACATTTTCTATGTTTTGTTTCATTAAATATTAAATGTTCTACCTGATAGTAGAATCTCCATGACACATCAGCTTGAATTCTACTCTTTCTTTTCAACCTGCCTCTGAAGTTTTAGTTCTCTGAGATACAGGATTAGCTGGTGGCAAGTCATCACAGTATCAGCAGAAAATGCAGTGATTGCTAATGGACCATGATGATACCAGTGTCAAAAGTGACACTGGGAAGAAACTGTTAGAAAGCAGAAAGAAAAATAAGAAGTTGTTTATTTATTAGCAATAAGTATTTTAAACCACGTTTTAGAATGAACCATCGTTGACTTCACCGTGTCTTCCGTAATTTCCCCTTTTGTTGTATGTCAGCCAGTGGAAATGTAGATGAATTCTGGTATTAGAGATGCTCTTCTCATCTGAATTTAAGCATTACGTATAAGGTGATTATTTATTTCATTTACAGGGAGAACCTGGGCTAACAGGATCACAGGGAATAAAGGTAATCTCCTGACACCCTTCACTCGCATCTCCAACCTGATGAGATTGTGAAAATTAAAGTCACCATTTCACTTTGCTTCCCACCCATGTGTGTAGGGAGAGCCTGGAGATCCCGGTCCCCCCGGTACAATAGGAAGCCCAGGACTAAAGGTATGTAAGAAACAAGAGAGACAAATGAGGAAATTATCTTGAAGTTACAGCCATCTCTTATGTAAAACAAGGAACTCTTATGGACCACTTGTCTTCATCACAAATGTTCTCAGAGGCCTTATCATGTTTCCATGGTGATGCCCTCCCTCCCCATTGGCTGCATTGATTACACACATGGTAATTATGCCTTTTGGATCACAATGAGATTTTTACATTCTTTTTCAGAACATATTCATGATAGTAACTCGCAAAGCTTTAAAAGAAAACAGTGTGCCCTACATCTGCACTGAATTCCTGAAGAGAACAGGATTCAGGATTCCATTTCTAAGCCAAAATTATGCAGCCCAGAAATGTTTGAATTGCCCATGTGGGATTCCACAGGAGTGTCCCACAGAAGACCAGGAGGCATGCAAGAGAGTAATGTGTTGTGTCCTCCCCAGTGGGTAAAGCAAGTTGTCCAGGCCTCACCTGCTGGGGAGAACAGACCCATTTAAATGACAACATCTTGAAACTATCTTTGTAAGCCCAAAGCACATTTCGGTGTTATACAGAGGAAGCTGGATGGGGGAAAACTTGATCTTTCTCTAGATAAAGGTCGCATCATGTTTTACATATATTCAGGTGCAATCCACTTTTCAGCAAAGTTAAAGTCCATATCGTCTTCTATTATAGGGTCAGCAAGGACCTGCAGGCCCTATGGGACCCAGAGGACCACCAGGAAATATTGTATGTATAGTAGATGCGTGAGTCTTTGATACTTGGAAACTAAACTGAGACTAAGCATGTTTTAAAGAATGTCAATATCTCTTCATGTGACTGAGTTGTTCTACATTTTCCAAAGTCATGGGTCATCTCCACCACTAAAACTGATCACACCTAAGGTCAGGGGATATTGAGAAGTCTAGTGTCTTCATATATTCATGGGAGGTCCTTTTGAATATTATTATCCCAAAAAATCAATCTTTGGAACTCAAGTTCACTAAATTATCATTTTGGACACACTAGTCAGTGGTGTATCAACAGTAGAGGAAATTGGTAAACCTCCAAAGGAACAAAGAAAACCATGGCAGAAAGCAAGCATTTCTATGACACATCATTACACATGGCTTGTGGTTCAATTCTGCATCCAAGAAAAACACTTCCAGAGCTTCAGTTGTTTTCTTGCAACATTTACCAAAAAGGGCAAGTCTTTTAGCTGAAAATACTTATATAATGCTGTTGTAAAAAGGTCCTCAGGTTGCATTATAACCTAGCTTTAGTAGGCTCACAGTTCTGCCTCTCTCACATACACACAGAGACAGACACACACACCCTCGCACCCTTTAAATGCACTTTTTCCTTTTTATATTGAGGTATTGAAGTATAGTTGATTTATAATACTATATCAATTTCAGTTGTACGAAAATAGTGATTCAGTATTTTTATAGAGTATATTCCATTTAAAGTTACTACAAAATAATGGCTATATTCCCTGTGTTATACCATGTATCCTTCATGCTTCATAATTTTATACACAGTAGTTTGTAACTCTTAATCCTCTACCCCATCTTGTCTCTCTCCCCTTCCCTCTACCCACCCATAAACACTAGTTTGCTCTCTAGATCTGTAAGTCTGTTTCTGTATTTGTATATTTATTCATTTGTTTTATTTTTTAGATTCTATATATAAGTGATAACATACAGTATATTTGTCTTTTTCTGTCTGACTTATTTCATAAAGCACAATATCCTCTAGGTCCCATCCACATTGTTGCAAATGGCACATTTCATTCTTTTTATGGCTGAGTAGTATTCCCTTGTGTATATATACCACTTCTTTATCTATTCACTCTGTTGGTGGACACTTAGGTTGCTTCCATATCTTTGTAATTATAGATAATGCTATCAGGAACACTTTGGATACATACCCAGGAGTGGAATTGCTGGATCATACAGTAGTTCTAATTTTAGTTTTTTGAGGAACCTCCATAATGTTTTCCACAGTGGCTGCACCAATCTACATTCCCATCAATAGTGTACTAGGGTTCCCTTTTCTCCACACCCTCACCAACATTTGTTATTTGTGGAATTGTTGATGGTAGCCATTCTGACAGGTATGAGGTGATATCTCATTGGAGTTTTGATTTGCATTTCCCTGATGATTAGCCATACTAAGCATTTTTCATGTGACTGTTGGACATCTGTGTGTCCTCTTTGGAAAAATGTCTATTCAGGTCTTCTGCTCATTTTTTGAAATTGGGTTTTTTTTTAATATTGAGTTGTACAAACTGTTTATATATTTTTATATTAACCCCTTATTGGTCATATCATTTGCAAATATTTTCTACCATTCCATAGGTTATCTTTCCCTTTCTTTATGTTTTCTTCAGTTTTCTTCATCAGTGTTTTATAGTTTTTAGAGTACAGGTCTTTCCCCTCCTTGGTTATGTTTATTCCTAGGTATTTTATTCTTTTTGATTTGATTTTAAACAGGATTGTTTTCCTTTTTTTTTTTTTTTTTTGCTTTCTCTTTCTGATAGTTTGTTGTTAGTGTATGGAAAAACAACAAATTTCTGTATATGAATCTCATATCCTGCAACTTTAATGAATTCACGTGTTAGTTCTTATAGTTTTTTGGTGGAAACTTTATAGAGTTTTCTATGTATAGTATTATGTCATCTGCAAATAGTGACAGTTTTGCTTCTTCCCTTCCAATTTGGATTTTTTTTTTCTTTTTCTTTTTCTTGTCTGATTGTTTTGGCTATAGCTTCCAACGCTATGTTGAATAGAAGGGGCAAGAGTGGACATCCTTGTCTTCTTCCTGATCTTAAAGGAAATGCTTTCAGCTTTTCACCATTGAGTATGATGTTAGCTTTGGGTTTGTCATAAATGATGTTTATTATGTTGAGATATATTCCTTTTATACTCTTAGATAAGCATTTATCATGAATGGATGTTGAGTTTTGTCAAATGCTTTTTCTGTGTCTGTTGAGATGATCATGTGATTTTTATCTTTCCATTTGTAAATATGTATCACATTGATTGATTTGCAGATATTAAACCATCCTTGCATTGCTAGAATAAATCTCACTTGATCATGATGTATGATCCCTTTTATGTACTGTTGAATTCAGTTTGCTAATATTTTTTGAGAATTTTTACATCCAGATTCATCAGAGATATTGGCCAGTAATTTTTTTTTTGTAGTGTCTTTGTCTGGTTTGTGTATCATAGTAATGGCGACCTCACAGAATGAATTTAGGAGCATTCCCTCCACTTCAATTTTTTGAAATAGTTTGAGAACGATTAGTATTAGCTCTTCTTTATATGTCTGGTTAAATTCCCCTGTGAATTCATCCAGTCCTAGACTTTTGTTTGCTGTATTTTTTTTATCACAAATTTAATTTTACTACTAGTGATTGCTCTGTTCAGATTTTCTGTTTTGTCCTGATTCAAGAAAGTTGTATGTTTCTAGAAATTTAAAATTTAAATTTAAATTAAACAGAATTTAAATTAAAATTCTGTTCTACTGACAAAGATTCACAGATAGAAATGTTATTACATTAAGCAATGTTCTAATTGCTCTCTCTCATTAATTCTGAATTTTCTAGGGATTGCCAGGAGAACACGGTATCCCAGGAAAACAAGGCACTAAAGGAGAAAAGGTATAGCTCCCATTTCACTCACTTTGTATATTACATCACTGAGTAGGAGGAAGAGACAGAGGGTCATAAGGACATTGGGGAAGTAAGAAGATAGGATAAGGCTACAGGATATCCCTGCCAGTGCAGGGATAGATATTCAAGTAAACTTTGGCATGAATGGCATCTCTGGAGTTTTACACTATGGGAGCCCAGTTCTGGCACTGAAACACAGTGTGACAAAATAAACTACCTTAGAGATGAAGATCTCAGGACTCAAAAAGTCTGTTTCATGCTCAGCTAACAACTCAGGTATAGACCCAAGGAGTCTCAATCTCTCAGGACCTATTTCTTTATGTCTACATGGAAATAGTATATTAATATTGAGCCATTACTTAGAAATAACTTAGAGAAAATATAAAGGTTATCTAAAGAACTCTATGAATTTGTCCTTTTGTGCAAGTATTTATACACATATGTTTCACGAGACTATAAACTTACTGTAACCTAGCTCAGCCAAGATCTAGGTGCACTTATAATAATTAGAACAGTATCCAGCATGGATTGGACACTTAGTATGTATTGTGGAACGAGTGAATGCATGAATGAGAGAATGAAGTATTGCTATGATGACAACTTAAAACAATAGAACCCACTGCCTCCACACCTCCCACTGTGAACCTTGTAATGAAGTGAGAATCTTATCTTGTTTCCTCAGGGAGATCCAGGTGGGATCATAGGCCCTCCTGGACTTCCAGGTCCAAAAGGTGATGCTGGTCCTTCAGGAAAAAGCCTGCCTGGGGAACCAGTAAGTACCAGCCTTTTTGCTAAATATTTCCTTAGAAAGTTGATTAATTACCATTTGTATGTTCCCAGTTTCAGATCACAGGTATAGGAATAAGTGGAGATCTGCAGAAAAATAAGTATTCCTCTTATTCTTTAGTTTTTGATGGCTTTTTGTGTATGGGGGGTAATTAGGTTTATTTATTAATTTTTAATGGAGGTATTGGGGATTGAACCCAGGATCTTGTGCATGCTAAACACACACTACCACTGAGCTATATGCATCCCCCCCCATCTTATTCTTTAGATCAGAAAGCTAATCTCTTTGGAAATTTGATGCAAGCAAAGGGCTCTCTTCTGAAGAAAATGCACTAACATGCACCATTTTACGTACAATTTTGGAAGATTCATAGGCCTCCCTGAATCTTCTACATGGATTCTTTAGGAATCTATGATGCTTAATAAGGTATGCTAGTTTAAACCATAAACTTTCTTTGGGCAATAGCATAAAACAGAAGAACTGCCTGAAATTTCCCTTCCAGAGGCTCTGCCCATACAGCCACAGGTGATCGTCTATAGAAAACGTCCTTGTGGCCTGGGCTAATCCCAGGACATAGAAAACCTATGGAAGACCTAACCCATAACTCATAGGTCTGTTTCATATGCCTTTTTTTCTCATCCCCTTTGACCTTTATATTAATAATAATAAATAGTTCTCAACATCAGATGCTTCATTTTAAAGATGAAAACTTCTTGTATTTTTAAGTGACCATACAAAAATCTATAACCTAGTGAAATTTGTATTCCCTGTTCCTTATTATTTCACAGAAAAAGTTTTATTCAAAAATGAAAAGCAATGAAACATTTTTGAGTTATGACTTCTGAGACGTATTTAAACTTTTTAAAAAAAAAAAAAGTGTATTCACCTCATTTTTTTTTCTTCTTTTTCTTCTAGGGATTAGATGGAAATCCTGGAGCACCTGGTCCACGAGGGCCAAAGGTAAAATACCAAAGATAATTTTTAAAGAATTAATAATTAACAAAATGTAACTGGAAAATTCACGTCCCCGGAGCCTCGCACTGACAGAAGCATCTCATTGCACAGGGGGAAAGAGGACTGCCAGGTGTCCACGGTTCCCCAGGTGACAAAGGCCCACCAGGGGTTGGAATTCCTGGCCGGACGGTAAGTGAAATTCAATCAAGCTTTTGAAACTCTGTTGACCCGATTGTGAAATAAAATCCGGTGATAAAGTTCAACAAGGAAAAAAGAGTGAAATAGTCAGAGGAGGAAATACAAAATGAACACCAGTCAAAGGGCAAGAATTAATGGGCATTGTGGTTACATCCTAGGCACAGAGGGTACCCACTGTTTATTGACTTACAGATGCTAATCACACAGACACTGATTTTGAATTAGAAGTGATTTAACCCTCTATTCCTCCATTCTCTATGTTAAAAAGTACAAATGCATGTTTGTAAGATTATGAGAATGCCTAGTTTTAGGTGATTATATATTACTGTTTGTAAATAGAGTAAAATGAAAAATTAATTTTAAAGTGAATGGAGGATGTATAAATGAGATGATATCAAAAATCTCTATGTGATATCTTAGAGAAGAGAGAATGGAATCTGTTTTTGATAGTTAAGACAAATAATGGGCAGTTTTTAAAATGTGTTTTAGCTATAAGGATAATAATGATAGTAATGGCTATTATATGCATTCTTGCGGACTAAATAGCAACAAGAGATAAAACTTTTTAATTACTATGAGAAAACATAGAAGATTTTGGGACAAGAAAAGTAGAAATAAATGGTTACTCTGATACCATTAATTTGGGAATTGGCCTTGAAATGGAATTACCATGAGAAGTAAACAAGGCGTCATAATGCATATTTATATTTTGTGTGACTGGTGTTTGATTTTCCAGGGCAAGAACATAAAGACCACTGGAGATGGGAGATTAAACAAAGTAAAACAGTAAATCAGGAAATGATGAGGGGAGTGAAGGAGATTGGAGCAAAAAGTAAACAAACAAACAAAAAATAACTTAGGGACATGATGTAAATAGAAAGAAAGCAAGAAAGTAGCTTTGACAATGGCAGTGATATGAATATTTAATTTGAAAAATAAGAAGGGAAAAGGCAGTGAGCAGGTACTGCAGTCAGGTGCTGAGAACCCGGCTCTTTACTTACCTAAGTGGTCGGTCACTTCCTCATCCAGTGGCCCACGGTCATGTGTTGGGGGGGATCCTGTCATCATTAGGTGTCCTGATGATCTCCCAGCCTCATTTTAGTTACCCCAGATTCCAGTTTTCTAACATAGAAAAAGAATGACTGAGTGGTTTTACTGCCGATTTCTTCAGAGAAATGAATTGCAGCCAAAAGCGGAAAGGAAGGGAAGCCGATTACCCTGTGGGCAGCCAGCTAGAAGTTGAGGGTGCTGTTGGTGCCCTCGAGAGCGGCACGGGTGATGGTGGTGCTGAGGGCGACGTCCCAGGCATCCAAGCACAGCCGTGGTGCTACTGCCAGACTGCCATCGGTCAGGTGTTCACCTGCTGCCCAGAAGTCTTGGCCAACTTTGCAGAGAGTTGTCAGATTGTGCATGGTGGCAATCCCTGCTGCTCCACTAAATAAGTCACAATACTCAGCCCTTTATCCCACTTGGATAATTTATGGACATTCCAGGCAGGATTCTGATCTTTGAACCTCCTTCCACTCAGGGCTCCCAAGGACCGGCTGGAGAGCCAGGCATTCAGGTAAGCTAATTAATGTCATTTGGCACAACAAATCCATCTTGCTGACCTGGGGGACAGGGGGGTTACCAAAAGACTGTCCTTATAAGTAACTACTTCCCCCTTTTCCAGGGTCCTCGAGGTCTCCCTGGGTTGCCAGGAACTCCAGGGACCCCAGGGAATGACGTAAGGATGGCTTTTACCTACTTTTCCTCTTCCTCCAACCCATTTTAATCTACACTTGTGTCAACGTACAAAGATTTGAACACGATGCTTCTGTTTTCAGGGAGCTCCAGGAAGAGATGGAAAGCCAGGTCCACCAGGCCCCCCAGGTGACCCGGTATGTTGACAGACTCTGTGTGATTTATGTGTCTTTAATGCACCCAGAAACCAAACAGCCTACCTTGCAGGTTTTGCTGTCCAAACTAATTAGAGTGTTCAGTGACTGCTTGGTGGTTTTGTTTATCCCCGTTATTTTGTAGAAGGGAAAAAATTCAAGCTACATCAGCATTTTTGTGTGTGTGATGAATACTTATTTCCTAAGGGTATAATTCAGTTGTACAGTTTTGCCCCAGGCTGAGCCTTGGCATAGAATGTCTCAATCCCATGGAAAACTGAATTAAAATACATTGCCACAGATTCTATTCTTTCTAATGCTAAGGACTAAATGAATTTCATTTTTCTAAGTGAAAGTTTGCAAGTAAGTTTCGTACAATATTGTGCCTATTTATTGATTCTGTGGCTTTAAAATGCTGAGATGATTAAATTACAAAAACTGGCTTGAGTCGGCTGTCTAAAGATGAACTTAGGCACTAAACGTGTGTTCCAAAGTTTTATTTTAGGTTAAACTTTGCTTTGAGCGACAGTGAAATCCCTTTATATAGCCTAAGAATCGGCAGTTATAGTTTGAGAAGCCATATAGTACATGACATTGTATTAAGAGTTTTTGTATAATAAATTCCAAATCTGGCCTCTCAGTTCTAAGCCTCTCTAATCCTTCTTCCTCCCACACTGTTAGGGCCTCGTGGGCCTTTATAAGCTATGTGCAGAGGCATATTTTGGCCTTTCACTTCACGCTGAGTGAATCATGTGTGTATCATCTTGGGATCTTATAAAGTGTTACCTGGGTTTATAGTGTCTCTCTGAAAGGACGCCTTAAGACATGGGCCAAAACACGCCCGATATCCCTCGGTATCAGTCCTGCCCATCACCTAAGCCACCTAGAGGCTGTTTTGAATTTCAATGAGAAATAGCTTTAAGGCAGACTCATCCTGTACTTTGCGTATTTTTCAACAGCCTGATGATTTGCTCTGCAGAGGAATGCTTTCCTAGTTATAAATGACTTATCTTTATGTATGATTTAAAACTAGTAATATTCTAGGGTTGGCTTGAAGGTTACCATGTCATGAAAATATAAAACAGAGATTCAGAGTGGAAATAATGAAATATGTGTTCCTGGTAGAGAAATCAAGGCTATCTCTCAAAAATAGTTATGAATTCTGTTAGTGCCATGTGTCTGTTTCTGGATTTGACACATAATGTTAAGCCAATCATTCTGATGGTGAGCCTCTTAGAAGCCCCATGATGTTAAATCCCAACTGGCTTGGTCTTTTGTGGGAAAATATCTCCCTTTATTGTACGTTTGTTGTACCATGTGCCCACATGTGTATGAATACGTGTATTTGGTTTTTTTCTCCTTAAACACAGATTGCACTTCCTCTCTTGGGAGACATCGGGGCCTTGTTCAAGGTAAAAAAATGATGTGTTAATTTCCAGGATAAATCAGAAAGCAGATCTTTACCAGAATTTGAGTAAATTGCTTAGCCTGAAATCAAATTTTATTTTTTAGCAGCAGAACATCTTTCAGATACAAAAGGGAACATGGATCTTTATGTGCCTTGTGCCATTTTTACTAACCCCTCCACTCTCTTCCTTACCAGCCTCTCTTTGGGGCTGTGGAGGGGAAGAGCAGGGAGCAGGGGAGGAGAGGGCAGTTCCGGGATGAGCTGCAGGAGAGGAACACTGTCATGAACACCCTTAAGGAGGCCCTTCTCTCCACTGGAGAAATAGATTTCCCTTAATGGTGTTCACCCACCCAGCTCACCACCGGGAAACCCAATCACTATATCTGCTCGAGCCAGTCCAGGGTGAAAAACCGTGCTGCTCAGTAACCAGCAAGCTTGCAAGGCTGAGTTTTTATGTCATGGGATTTTAAAAAGTGAGTTACAAAATTCCAAAGCTGATGATTGCCCTAACAAACACCTGTTACTCTGTTAAATCAAAATGATCTCCACCTGTTAGCCACCTCATAGGGAATGCATCTTGCTACCATTTTTTTGTCTCTAATACTCCCCTCTCTTTTATTTGTAAAACAGATGGGGGTGGATGATTACAGGGCCCTGGAGGTTATGTATTTGCATGTTTCTTTGTGGTAGGCTAAGACGGAACCCAAATGAAAATCTGTCCCTTTATATTAATTACACTCAAACTTTATACATATTATCTGTATATGAATGGACAGTGGATATTTGTACACACACACCTGGGCTATATGTGTGTACATGTGATTTATTTTATATTCCTCATATTCAGCCCAATAATTTACACAATGACTTACATAATAGTAGGCAGGCAAGAATATTTGTTGGATTGAATTCACAAGACTGTAGAATTTTAGTGTATATATATATATATATATATATATATATATATGTACATATGTACATATATGTATATATGTTAGGTGATTAAGGTTTTGAGAGTAGTATATGTAAATGTAAATATGAATTTAAATATAAAAATGGAGGGATTTTTAAGACCTTCCAAAGCCAACATTTTCTCATAAGTCAGAAAAGAATGTTGATGGGGATTTCAGAAGGATCTTGTATTTACTGAGTTACAATTTTACACCAGGCAATGCACTGCTTTACTTGTTTAATAGTCACAAGAATCCTATGAGTTCAGGCCGTGGTGTTTCCCTACTCTGTGCACAGGAGACCTAAATTCCGAGAGGTCAAGTAACTTGCACGGAGTCACACAGCTAGTAACACAGTGACATTAGCACAGGAGCACAGGTCCTCAGCCAGTAAGTCTCATGTTCTTCACAAGGGCAGCCGTGTTGTAAATGGTGGGACTGTAGGAGCTATTTCAGTCTGGAGCAGTTAGGGTCCTTCACTCTCAGGATCCAAAAAAAAAAAAAATACTGAGTACCCTGATAGAATGTGGGACAGCACAGACAGAAAGATTGTGAACAGGCTCTGACAGGGAAAGGAACCAGGGCTCCAAAGGCCTCGGACATGCAAGTGATGGCTGGTTTCCCCAAGGCCACATCCCTCTAACAGATGCCTCTGCCATCTGCCTGTCCCAGCTTCACCTCACGGAAGTTCTGAGCCCCAGGAGAGCCAATTGGCAAGAGGTGGGGTGGACACCTGGACTGATAGTCCCAATGAGCTGCATTCAATCGAAAGAGGAAGCTTGTGTTTTCCCAAAGCATATGGGAACTTCAGTTGGGGGTTGGATCTTTTGGGCCAACCTCACGGTGTAATTATAATCCTAACATCATTACCCAACACATGAACTCTCCTTCTCTATCTTGAGTCTTTAGCAGACTTGATCATCCTGCTTTTCATTTTGAAAAACTATGTCTGATTAAAGCGTTGAAAGGAACTGACTTATAATCTCAGGCCCGAACGATGTAGACCTTCAAAGACCTTCCTCTGGGTTAATTTGTGTATCAGTCCCTCTTGGAATAAGACTGTGCATTAGACAAATATTGATGCATCTTTATACCCTCCATGAGAAAATCTTGAGATACTTTTTCAAAAACTTTAGTGAAATCCAGTTCTCCTTCATTTACCCTTCTGGTCACCCCAACATAAAGAAGATGAGGTCAGTTTGAAGTGACTCTAGAAAATTCTATTGACTCGTAATTATTACCATTTTATGTTTTATTAAAACAGTCATGAAACTAACACAACACTGTAAATCAACCATAATTCAATTTAAAAAATCAATTGAATAATCCAATCTAAAATGTGACTATGTATATATTGATGCACCATGCTATGTCTACAGGTACAATAATTCATCTTCTTTATACTTTTTGAAATATGGAAACCTTTCTGGTGCTCTTAGGTCTTCAGGCATCTCTCTGCCTTCATAGTTTTTCAGATTTAATAGGGGTGGTTCTACAATTATATATGTATTTTTAACTCCCTTACCAACACATTAGGCCTGTGAAATGATCCTGGTGGTAAAACTAGTGTGGGAAACACTGCACACTCCAGCCTCTTTTCATAGATTCCAGCTCTAAGAGGGACCACCATCAAGAGAACTGTTTTGACCCAGTATTTGTTTCAATTTTACTAAAATTTATTTTATTTTTTCAATTTTTAAAATCATTTTTACTTCCACAAAAGTAATCTTTCTTTTTTTTTTCCATTTTTTTTATGGGTTGGGGGTAATTAGTTTTATTTACTTATTTTGTTTTACTTTAAGGAAGTTATTGGGGATTGACCCCAGGACCTTGTGCATGCTAAACACACACTCTACCACTGAGCTATACCCTCCCCACCCCCAAGTTATCTTTCAAATTGTGTAAATACAGTTTCTGAAAGTAGAGTGACATAACAATGGCCTTTACTCAGCTCTCACAAAAGTTCAAACAGAAGGTCAAGTTTGATCAAAGCTTGCTTTGATCAATTACTTGGACGAATCTCTCAGTGACCTTACCTTTATCCTCATTAGAACTTCTGTGGCAACTGCCAAGCCAGTGTCCCTGGGCTGAAAAGCAACAAAGGAGAAGATGCAGGCACTGGTGAGCCTGGAAAGTTCGATTCTATAGCCCACAAGGTAAGAAGGCTGAGTGCGGGTGGACCCCGTAGGTTACACGTGGTGCCTCCTCTCAGCTGTCCTTGGTCTGTCCTCCAGGGTGATACAGGGCCACGGGGTCCTCCAGGAATCCCAGGCAGAGAGGGACCAAAGGTAAGGAAGTCTCTCCTCTGTGCAGCCTTTAATTTGGGGTGGAAAAAAAGGAAACATTTTCAAATACACTACTTTTTCTAAAAATACTTTGGAAAAGTGGTAGAAAAGCCATTTGCAGATGTCATTTATTTGTTCCCTGATCCTATCCGGATTACATGCCCTGAGTGTCCTGAGAAGAGATCTTTTCATTTTTCCAAAAAATGACAAAATGATTGAGTGTACTAGCTGAATTTGTTGTCTTTCTAGGGGAGCAAAGGAGAGCGGGGCTACCCCGGGATCCCTGGGGAGAAAGGCGATGAGGTAAAAGGCTCTTATCCGATCATATAGTCCTACTATTGTTTCTTTTTGATAAATTTTTTGCTTGAAGTACAGTCAGTTTACAGTGTTGTGTCAATTTCTGGTGTACAGCATGTTTCAGTCATACGTATACACAACGTATATTCCTTTTCATTATAGGTTATTACAAGGTGTTGAATATAGTTCCCTGTGCTCTACAGGAGAAACTTGTTATCTATCTTATATATAGTACTTATGGTTCTTTTCATGTGACTCCACAGAGGGACATCCATTTTTCTATAATTCATGTTCAATGCTAAACACGTTTTTAAAAAGTAAAAAGATAAAAAAGTTTTTTTAAAGACTCAGGTAGGATTTTTTCAAATGTTAACCCATTGTAAATAATAATAAGTTGATGTCTATTATCAGTGGGCCAGTCTGTGAGACAAGGAAATTAAGACACAAAGTTAACCTATCAGGGACCAATGTTTCTGTTTTCCTGTAGCAG
The DNA here is from genome assembly GCF_048564905.1 of Vicugna pacos. NCBI lineage: Eukaryota > Metazoa > Chordata > Mammalia > Artiodactyla > Camelidae > Vicugna > Vicugna pacos. Next base: position 3,365,136 of record NC_132994.1, on the reverse strand, counting down.
GTAACCATTCTAGCTCTCTCCAGATGAAAAGCAAGGAGAAAGAGGAAAAGGAGATTTACTGAAAAGAATCCCAGCATAGCTCCTAGAATTGAAAGAACAGTTAACAACCAGCTTAGGCGTGAGGGCAGCCCCAGGACCCAGCAGAACCTCCCTGGTTCGCTGCTGGAACGTGACTCAACTTCAGTGACCTTGGTTTGTCTGTATCCCTCCTCAACTTTCAAACTCGGGAGGAAAAAAAAAAAGTCTATCAAAAGGGTCTGCTTGGACTGGTTTAAATCAGCTGCTCACTCTTCCACTAAGGTTCAAAGTCAAATGTGCCTTTGAGATGGCGGCATAATTTTCTGACTCTCAGCCACACTGATGCATTCTTTCCTACATAATTCACATTAACGCTTAGAAAAACCAATTAGGATGATGAATTGTTGTTAGTTTAAACAGTTTTGGTACTAATAATTCTTAATGAAGGTAAGTGCGCCATCTGGCATATATTAACCTTGATGTTAGTGCAGAAATCATGTTACCAAGTAGATCTACTTTTTGAGCTGGAGTTCTGTTTCCCCTTATAAATGATCATCTATATTGCTTTTAATTAATACTGATTCGCGTCAAGGAAACTATGACGATTTGCTTGTGGGTTTTTTTTTTTTCTAAGTTCGAAATTGAAGAGTAACGAAAAATACCATTTATTTTCATCCATAAATAAAAGTGAAGGCATTTTATTTCCAAAATAGGAAGGGTCACGGAGCTGTTGCATCTCCCTGCCCTGCAGGAAGTACAAGCTCAGTGTCTGGTTTTCACAGCCTAACAGCTTTTAACTGCCGAGACTCAAGAAGGAGGCATTAAAGGCAGTTGAGAAGGTAATAACAAAAAGATCAGGAAATAATTGGATTCAGGTTTTTTTATAAGTGACTCTAAATTAAATTTATTAGAGGTTAACTTTTATTGATTCTTCAGGATCCTTAGCTCTCCTGGTGAAGTGAAATCCCTCGTTAGTTCCTCCACAGTTTCAGTGTGTTCTTTCTTAAGTGTCCCTTGGGGATTCTTTGAGGCACTGTCCGCAGACCTGGTGAGAGACTTGCTATATGGGAATTCCAGCTGGCTCCGAAGGAGGTTCCTTCCCATTGTTTCTTCACGTCCCATGAATTGTATGAACGAGCCTGAAGTAACATACTAACTCCGCTGGGCCTCTTGGAAGCGGGGCTAGGGGGCAACGCACCTTTTCCCTCTCGGGCAGATGGGAAATACTGAAATTACCTTGACTTCTACGTGGACTCCGATACTCCATGAACTTTTGTTTTTTGTTTTTTTTTTAGTGGAGGTACTGGGGATTGAACCCAGGATCCTGTGCATGCTAAGCGTGTACTCTACCACTGACTTATACCCCACCCCTCTCCCTGAAAGTTCAATTTGTTGATTTGCTTAAGTGAATGCAACTTTGACCAAGAACATGTGCATTTCCAACTGGTTGATATACTATACTATTTCAACGTGCACATAATATCTAATCTCACGGGATCTGAGATGTCTGTTCTACACTTAGTGGAAAAGATGCACAGGGACACCCTTTCTCTTTGAGGATTTCCAATTATTATTTAATAATGATCTGATTATCAGTTTAATCCATTTGGGGATTTAAAGAGAGGAACTGCCTGCCTGTTGCTCTTTACAAAAGTGGCATTATCCTCTACAGTTTTTACAGGTATTGTTTCGCAAAAGTTGGCAATGTGTAAGATGCTAACAGAACACAGACTCCCCTCTAATAGTCAGAGGAAATTCTTACTTGGAATGCAGGCCCTCCTACAATATTTCAGAGTAATAATTGATAAATAGACTCAAAAAATACTGTCAGCCATAAATTATAGCAATGGGAAAATAAGTATTCTTGGTAGCAACTGAGCTAGGACTTGCAAAAATAAAAATATCAGAGCAGGGAAAGAACTTAGCTCTAATGACCCTTGAATATGTATGCAATAGATTTTAATTCGTGTTTTAGTTTGGCACTCTAGGCTAAACGGACTGTCCTCCTCTTCAATATGTATTTGTCTTCTTTAATGACCTTCTTGTCTTCGAAAATTATCTTCTTGCCCTTTCTACACCCACAGTAACTTCTACCCTTACTGCCAAATTTCAGCTTGTGCAGAGAAAGACTGCCAAGAATGATTTCTTTTTATTTATGAACTGAGGTTTATTTTAAAGTTTAATGTGGTCATCAAAGGTTAATGAGTCCCGAGCTTCGAAATTAGACTACCTAAAGTCTCACTCAGCATCTCTAGGCTGACTCCATGTTGAGACTGAAAGTAGCCCCCACCAAAAAAGAATACATATGAACATGCACATCTTATACATGTCCATACAGAGAGAATTTTAGGGAAATGTGGGTATTTTGAGATAAAGCAATGTGTGCTATAGCATTTATAATCTCCAGACATTTAGAGGTGTCATTCCCAGAGGAAATTTGTTTCTTTTCCACTTATCAACCCATAAACAAGTTACTAGGTGGGGAACCAAAGTGTCGAGGCAACATGCTAATGTGTACAGTCCAAACACACACACGTGCACACACAACACACACATGCACACACAACACACACACACTGAGCATTGCTAGTGAGAATGATATCAACTTAAAGAAAGTCTATGTCCACATCCTTTAACACAAGTATACATAAGATTCTCCCCAAGACTCTTCATTACATGAGGGATTTCAGCACATTCAGGGAGAATCTTCCCAGCACGTCTTCACCTCCCATCACATGGAAAACCCTGAAGGAACACATGATCCCATTAGGCATTAGATGGACAGACCCTGCAGAGCGTGGTTCTTGATTCTGCTGATGCAAAGAACCTTGACTCGATAGAACCTTGGTCCTCTAGAGCTCTTATAAATAAGTTTGTGGTCATTTTACCATGGTCACATCACCTGAAAGTTAGAGTGCGTATAAAATGCATGTTTCATCACAGTCCAAGGTAGAGGAATTTTATTATAACAATGAGTGGTTTGGCAATATAAAAGGCTTACTAGGTAAAGAAAATGAAATCCCGAAAAAATGGAACTGTTCTTCCGAATAGAACTCAATACATCATATGGTTAACTGAAATAAAAAGTGGGTGTTGAAAAGTATATTTTTCTTATTCTAGAAGTCATCTGTTTTACGATAGAAAATTTGGGAAAGACACAAAAGCCCTGAAAAGATAAAAGTGATTCCTATTTGTACTTGTCAAGGAGGACTGTTACAGTAAGATGATGGATGGCCCACAACCCCACACCCACAATTTCAAAGCTCAAAAGCTTCTGAAAACCTGGGAAATTTTCCCCAAATTTGCAGAAAATTTATTTGGCAGCAGAATCTGACCTGAAGTCTTACGGAGCTAGTCTATTTACCCCACTTGGTGAGAATATCATACGTTTCGCTATAGAAATGTGTGTGTATTAGAGGGCGGTGTCTCAGTTACCTCTGAGAGCGTTATGTAATACCCAGTGTGAGCACTGTGTTCCCTTTATAACAGATCTGAAAATGCAGAGCTTGGAAACCCATCTGACACTAAAGTTTCCAGATAAGACACTATGAGCCTCTTTGAGTCTTGTCTTTCATGAAGTGCATTTATAATTTTTTTTAATAATTTGGACCTTACTCTACATAACATTTTATAACTTGTCTTCTACATTATCCAATAGTTTTTGGAAGATGATTTTAATCGTTGCAAAATATTTCATAAATGGGTTTTAGGTAATTTAACTAATATTCTGTCGCTGACATACTTGGTAAAGGAAGATTAATTACACAAGTTATCAGTTCTTCCTTGAATATATAAATATATCCAGTACAATCAGCATCCTGCTACAACTCTAAGGAGGGGAGGGAGAGTCTGCTCACTTTTATGCTGAAGCCATTAAAGGGTTCTAAATTTAAATTCACCCATGAGCCAAATTTCTTATAATGACTGGCCAGCTGAATTAAATATTGTAGCATAAAACATATTCCATTGTTCCACCAGCTGAATGAAGTGTTAGTGTAATCATGTACTTCTTTGGTGGGATTCTGCTCGTCTGAAATGTGTATTTCCATGCATTAGCAATGCCAGATTCTCAGAGATGCTGCTGCTGATGGAGTGGCTCTGTGAGATCAGAAATGCTGTATGAATCACCAAACACATGACATTATGTCTGTGCAGATTCCATGTCTTGACGTTTTAGCTCACATCCTTGTACTGTGAAGATGGGTGTTTGCCTATGACAAGTATTGTGTTTCTTGATTAACCAACATAGGTGTTTCACTTTCAATAGTCAAAATATTTGCTTAACTAAAATGCTTTGTTTCCAACAATGTAACCGATTTTATGGCAGGAACTATCTCTTCTAGGGCCTTCAAGGAATTCCAGGAGTCCCAGGTGCCCCTGGCCCAACTGGACCCCCTGTAAGTATTTGCTGAAACTGTTTCATTCACAGTTCATACCTGCTGGGGGAATGCAAGGTGAACTAACATTTCTCATTGCTTTTTGCTCTTTGTTCCTCTATGTAGGTTATCCAGCTATTGGCTAGAAAATTAACATCCAACATCTCACATTTTTTTGTTTAGCATTACTTAAGGCTGCTCAGGGTTGTGGAGACTTGTCATGAAAATTCTGCCAGACCAGAAAGCAACCTGTGCTGAAACAAGTCTCTATGAATCGCAGTTGGATGTAAAAGTGCATTATCTTTTTTAGTTATATTTGGGCATTAACCTTTGGGAGACATATTCGGAGGGTTACAGCCTTACATTTTTAAGCTCCATGAACTAAGAATTTATTCTCTTGACAGAAAATAAATGGATCAAGGATGATAAAAGTCAACTAATTCCTCTTTCTGAATTAAAATACCCTCTATTTCAGTCAGCACTTTTTTTTTCACTCTCTCAAACACAGCATCATGGCTTTTGTGTCTTCAGTTATCCTGTTTTCTTAAAACAGAATCTTTTTTTCCTTTTCCACCTGCTAAACCCAATCTCTTATAAAACAGAGCTGAAACCTAGGGTTGCCAGTTAAATTTGGAATTTCATGTAAATAAATACTTTTTTAGCACGTTTGTCCCAAATATTGTATTTTGATTTTCTCAATCTAGCAACTCCACTCAAGCCTCAATTTCTCCAACTCTTCCCTTTTTAGAGTTCCTTTGCAAATGGTATGTAGGAATGTAATTGTGTTCCTTACTGTTTTGAATCATGAATGTCCCATAATTAAAATTCTACCATTTGTGCTTCCACCAGTTAGACAGAACAAACCTAGCTCTCCACTACACTAAAATGAACAGTGAAGAGAAAGAGTTACGAAAGGAAGCATGAACGTTATAGATAACTCTATTCTCAAAGAATTAAAATTACATTATATTTTCCATTGGTATAAATGCAGATCACATAACTCAATAGGCACATTGTTAATCCTTCTATGTGAAGTATTTAAAATATTGATCACTACCAAAATTATAGATCATTTAGGAAGGCAGAATGTTATGGAAATTGCCATTTAAACAGCAAGGCTAACTTCTTAAATGTATTAAAGGGTCCAATTAAGGTCATTAAATGCGGTTGGCTGAGGTGAAAAAAGTGACCACAAATACAAACTTTATCCTTCCAAGGGCTTATCAACAGGAGACAGCTGCTGTATTGGCCTGAAAAATATAAGCTTGCAGGACTGATTTAATTAGGATCAAATGACCTTCAAAATGTATCCGTTTTAGCAACCAGCTTCCACTACCCTTGGCCATTTAGTTGTGGTTTCTGTAACAAACCTAGTTTTGTGTTTTACAGGGCTTATTGGGAAGAACTGGGCTTCCTGGTCCCATGGGAACAAAGGGTGACAAGGTACAGAGGAAAAGCCTCCCCTCTGGTCCAGATTGGGGCTGGGGGAGGGGCAAGGTGGGACCATTTACAGAGAGACCCATAAACTCAAACAAAGCCTCGAAGTAGGTGTGACGTCAGGGGACCGCTATTCTGGTAGTCGGCTTTCAAGGACCTAGATCCAAAAACTGGTCTGAATACAGAAGGTACATTTCTAGGGGAAAGGATGCACAGAACATTGATGCGATACAGCCAAAGTCCAGGCTGGAGGCAGGGTCCTAGGCATCCAGCTATGTGGAAAGGCAGGGTGAGCATCTCCTGATGATATGCAGGAAGGTGGTTTGAAATGGGGAGTTCGGCCACAGGTGCCAAGGCTCCGGACAGCACGCCAGCTCTCAGGACCAAAATTCCAGTAACTGATGCTCTTACTGAGAAAATCTGAAAGTTCTGTCCTTTGAAGGTCAGAGGGGAAATTCACCAAAGAGCTAGCACAGCTTGTTTCCTGGGCTGTCCCGTTGACCAGACAGATGGGCTGCTGCGGTCGGCAGAGAGGACCAGCAAAAGAGAAGTCTAAGCAGGAAGATCACATGGTTACCCAATTTAGGATCTGAATCTAACCCACGGTGTGATAGAGCCAACAAAAGAGTCACAGAGACTAATTACTCAGATTAGAGATGTCTCAGAATCAAGAGTCCAGATGAGCCACTCAAGTGGTTTCTACCCCAAACTGACCAAAACGGGGCATAATGGTGTTAAACAGGAAAGGAATCCCCCCAGATTGAAAGGAAACAGTGTGCTTATTCTAGACGGTCTCAGCACATTTTTTTCTGATGGCATCCGTGGGAGCCCGCCCAACCCCACAGCCTGGTCTCTCTGTTCTCTGTGGAAATTACTCAGTCCGCTATTTGCTTTTGAAGTTAACGGGAATGCCACACTGAGATGAGCTTTGGGGCACAGTTGAGAATGAAAATGTGACTTTTGATTCTGCCGGCGGGGGGAGGGGTGAGTCCTTTCAATGGGCACATACTTTTCTTGTTTGTTGCCCTCTCACGGTTGTTGAGAACCACGACATAATTTTCTGAAGGACACATGCCGGCAGTCTTAGATGGTCACCATCAAAGCAGTCTGGGAAAAGATGCGGTATACTCATTGTCACCCATCCTCAGGCAGACACATCGCGAGAAAAACGTTACAGTTTATTTTTATTGTAAAGGTACAAATAAAAGATTTTTAATATTCTTTCGTTACTGAAAAAATGGGAGATTGAAATGAAACCCTTCATCAAAATTTATAAAAATAGACTAAAATCCCTCAAAATTCATGAGCATGGTAGGTAAGACTTTTACTGTCTCTGGATTCTTTTTTTTATGATTTTTATTAGACATTTCTTGTCGTTTGCCCCTGGTGTTGAAGGAAATCCCATTTTTCAGGTTTCATCTTGAATTTATTTTTTCACAAGTTTCGTTTTCAGTCTGCTTTGCATATAAACAGAATGTCTGACGCTGTACCCCATTCACTTCTGTTCAGTGGGACATGCCTAATATTAACTTAGAAGTGAAAAAGTTTCTTTTCCTGCAGACACCATGCAAGTTGTGATTTTCCACTTTATTCAAATTCTTGGGGTGGCCCCTCTTGTTCCCAAAAGATGAAGGTGGTGGAGGTGAGGCTAAAAGTGAGGAGTTGACCCAGAGGACCATATCCCCGAGCTGCCCCTGCTTGCAGGAGATCTGCCATGCACCCCAAAGTGAGGAGCATTCCCCCATCTGCACCAGAAGTCCAGGACACCCTCACCTGGGCTGTCCAGCTCCATCTACAGATAAGCTTCTGGTGGGGAGGGATACAGCTCAGTGGTACAGCACATGCTTACCATGCATGAGGTCCTGGGTTCAATCCCCAGTACCTCCATTAAAGTAAAACAAATAAATAAAATAAACGTAATTACCTCTACCCACCAAAAAAACACAAAAATTTTTTTTAAAAAATTTTAAAAATTAAGGGTTAATTTTATGGTGTGTGAAATTTACCTTAGTTTTAAAACTCTTGAAATAAATAAATAAATGAAAATAAGCTGCACCCGTGGGCTCACACAGTGAGGATCTGAATGCCTGCAGGAAAACGCATTTACTTTTCTTGTGGTCTAGAAATGTAGTTCCCCAGGTGAAGGAAAAAGTCAAGCTGAATAAGACTGTGCAAGGCTGAAACCAAATGACAAGTCACATCGATTTCAGATGTGACTCTCTGAGCAAGCACAATCTGGTTCATAAACCTGGGGTAGAAATGTCTAAGCCATTGATTTTGGGCTGTGTGTTCCATGCAGGGCAGCGAGGGACCCCCCGGGAGACCCGGACCACCTGGACCACCTGTGAGTTGCTTCAAGTTTAAAACTTAGATTCACTTGTCTACTTAAGACTTTTATAACTCAGAGATCGGGCCACATTTAGATATTCTCAAGGATAAAAGTCATCTGAGTTTTATGTATAGATATGAATGATAGCCAGTGTACCTTTGAGGAGCCCTGATTTTCCCCCATTAGCTCTGCCCAAAGGTGCCGTGCCCAGATTTGCATACCGTGGACCTCCGTGTTGTAGACTCAGGAGACCTGGGTGCCCCCTCCCCCAGACTCAACTCTCCACTTCCTGCCGTGGGGGACCCTGGGAAAGTCAATTAACTTCAATGAGCTTCATTCACAGAAAACAGAAGAGCTATAAAAAGAGATCCCTTCCGGCAGTGGGAGTTGGAAGAAAAATTGTATTGTGCTATATGTGTTCATTACCATCCATGATGCCCAAGATGCAAGGAAATTCTGTTTCTATGGAGCAGCAAGTGAATGAAATAGACTAGAGCCATCGAGGTTTTCCTGCCTGGGATTGAGAAGATTTGCATTTGGTCAGAGGCTGTGGAGGAGCAATGTCTCTTCCTGGAGCGAGTCTGCCCTCATGTGGGGTCTCAGTCGAACAGCATCACAGCTTAGGTCCAACCAAACATTCTTTCCCACCCTGACGTGCGGCAAAAGTTTAAGAAGCCAGACTCACCCAGGAGGGGCAGAATTCACCTGTGACTTTCTGGAGACAGCAAAGATTTGTCACGAGTCTGTCTCAGTTACAGCCTGCACGTATCCGTGAGGATGTCGGCGCTCTGTTTTTCTAAACCTGTTCTTTTTTTTTTTTCTTTTTTTTTTTTTCTGTCTTACCTTCCTCCTTAACAAGGAGGCAGGACAGAAAGCATTTGAGGCTCAAATACTAAAACTCACTCCCTCCCCAGTGGCCAGAACAGCAAAATATAACATGAGCTCACAAAAGGGACCTATTGTTTACAATGGGCTTGAGAATTCTTCCTCTTCCCTCCCACCCCCTTCTCCAAAACTATTTCTTCTTCAAGACAAATTAAAGGTTGTCTTTTCTGAGAAAACTCCCCAGGAAATTTCAGACAAAATATCCTTCCCCCTCCAGGACTAAGCACACTAAATAGAGCAGATATTCAGCAACTGTCCAGTGAAGGAGTGAAATACTAAATGAATAAATGAGCAGAGTGCTTTTCCCTCCCTCATGAGCCTGTGGAAGATGCATGCAAATTGTCTGCCCTGAGCACTACTGGGTAATATTGTCCGAAACCAGAGCTATGATGGCTCTCCAGTTTTGCAGCTGAGAAGTGGACATCACAAAAAGGAAAATGCAGATTATTGATTCTATGGGAATTGTTAAAAAGAAGGATCAAAGAGCCTAACTAAAATCTTCATACACAGATTTTTTTTTCCCGAATGTTAAAATCTATGATTTTTAAAGCCTCTCAAATTAGTCTCTCTTTAAGTGTTAGTTACTCTGGGACTTTTCACTCCCCAGTCAATTTTATCAGGAAGTTGCTATTCCCTATTATTTTAAAAGAATAGATTTTTGTAGAAACATCCAGGCAGGGTTGTGAGTAACATGGTCTCCCCCATTTCCCTTAATCTTCTCTTTAGTGTGAAGAGACTGTGGGGTAAAAAAATGACCTTTCACTAGCCAAATTGTTCCCTATTCACATCTTTATCAGCACGACTGCGTTACAGCCTGCAGGTCAGCAGGGCTGTAAACCGTTAGTATAAATTGGCAATTCAGGAACTGAATTTTAATGAGCAAATAATATTTTCCTTTGAATGCATTAGTGTCTCATCTGTCAAGCTGGCGCATTCATCACACCTCCACTGAAAGCACATGTGTACGTGCTCCAAGTGTAGCTAGGGTGCCTTCTCATTTTCTCCTCTACACTTGCTTTTGAAAAGCTAAAAATGGAAGCATTGTAATTTTTTTACTGATAGTATTCAACTCCATGTCTAAACTAGAGTAGGAAAAATATTATTTTCCTAATACAGTACAATAAATACAGTACAATAAATGGTGAAGATGCTAACTATTCACTTAAAAGAATAATTCTGTATCTCGTTTCTTTTCTAAGGGTGTACCATTCAATGAAGGGAATGGAATGAGCAGTTTATATAAAATCCAGGTATTTATTTTTCTGACTATGTAAAATAATTTTCCAGTTACCGATGACTATAAATTCTTCTTACCTTTATTTTTCCTTTTGAAGGGAGGTGTGACTGTTCCCAGCTACCCAGGGCCCCCCGGACCCCCTGTGAGTACAATTATTTATCACCAAGCATCCTTTAGTTAAACAGCCACAATTAAAAAAAAGAAAAAGAAAACAAAACCAAAAGATCTCCTAAGTTCATGGAAGAATACATAACAAATATAACCAAATTTTCTACAGGAGGAAAGCAATGAAACCAATTGTAATAAAACTGGGGAAATGTACACAGTCAAAATAAAGAAAAACAGCCTTCTGCAGAGTGGGGTCACTTTCTGCATTGGAAATCTGAGAATGAAATCAATGTCCAAGCAATCACGGTCACGGGAGTCCCGTCAAGTGATCTTTCTTCGCCTTACACTTCAAATCCAAACTGTAACAGAACAAAACTCTCAGATATTTTTATGTATATGAAAGCAAATTGGACCAAAATTCTTCCTATTCTGTCATTTTGCTGCAGTCATTACTTTTTAAATGACTTCCCATATTTTTCTTACAGGGCCCAAAAGGCGATCCTGGTCCAGTGGTACGTATATTCCCATGTTTTGCGTCATTTAGAAAGTAAGTCTTTACTAGTGTTTGAAAGAGGTGCATCAGGAGAGCAGCCTGCCTCCTGAGATGCTGGTCAGTGAACATGCCAGAGGAAGCAAGCAGGACCCCCAGGAAACACCACCACCTGCTCCTCAGTTCAAGATGCATTCATTGGTCCTGATGTTGTCACTGCCCTGCCTGTCTCCCATCAGTGCATTTTCAAACTCACCCTGAGCTGGAGGAAGATGCTTTGAGAGCTCCTGATCAGTAGGACACTTTCTTCTAAGAGGACTATTTTGATGATTGATTCCATGTTTAGTAGATCATGGAAGAAAAATATTGACTGGAAAGAAATTCCTTAGTATGTCTGCCATCTCCGCCCAACAACAACAAGAAAAAGACAAGGGCTGTTTATTTGCTTGAGTGTCTCAGGCAAGCGTTCTGTAGGAGATGTGGGGCACGGTTATAATCCTGCTTACAGGAGGATAACCTCCTGTACCAGGAGGTTAACTGTCAGCTCGAAACAGTCCCTGTCCCCCAGTGGTCCAAAGGGTGATAACTATTCTTGGGCATCCTTCTCAGCCACCGGGCTTCACTAGAAACTCTGCCTGATTCAGTTAGATTCCCCTTCTCCCTTGGCCAATTTTTCCGTTATGTCCTTTTCAAGCGTATGTTCTGTTCTTCATATTTCATGTCTATGTCCTGGAACCTTTGACTATTCTTGAAACTCAGATGTACTTGCTACTGAAATAAACTTTCAAACCACTGCCCATTGCCCTGGGAAGAAATGTCAGGCCCTGTCCTTACAGCAGAGTTTGGTAAAACGAGATGAATACATTTTAAACAAGCAAAAAAAAAAAAAAAAAAAAAGCCCAAAAAAGTCATCTTTTCACATCTAAATATATTTTCAAAGGAGATGCATTAAAGTGCTTATTTTTTGTTATTGGGCAATTATATATTAAAAGCCAATGCGTTTTCTCCTGAAAGCATGATTTCACCAGTTAGCAGCATTTTCTCAAACCCAAGTATGTCATGTAGAAGTTCCTTTTGTTTTGTTACTCATGCTTTTTTTATCTGAAACTTGTTTTCATGCGTTCCCCAACCATATCCTTCATCTTAATTTTCATCTTCCTTCATCTTATTGATAAAAATTTCCTCCTGGTCCTTCTTTCTCATAGTCACACACACCAGACATTCCCTCTGAATCATTTAGGGGCACCTGGGCTTCTCACTGATTTTTCTGGACCATCCAAGATTTTTTCATTGGTAACTATACATTAAGGTGAGAGAGCTTTTTAAAAAATATTATAATAAAGGATAAATTATCATTCAATGGAATTGGAAAGTGGGTGGTGACAAAACTGAGAGAGATTTGACAAGAGTTGGAAGACACAAGGCTTCCAATTTTCTTTTAGCTGCCACAAAGGAATAAGGAATCAAAGCTAAAGGAAGGCTATTGCTTGCTCTTAGAGAATCGGTGGGCGAAGCACAAAAACAGAAATGTGGAATCAAGAGATTGAAAACTGAGTGAACCTCCAGCTTTATCTTAGATGAAACTCTAAATTATTCTTCTGGGGTCCGTGTCAGCACCACTGGACAACTCATTTCTTACCAGTTGCCCAAAATAGAGAAATATTAGTTTGTACTAGAGCAAGAAGCCAGGAATGGTGGGGTCACTAGTCACAGAGTAGAAAATGAAAAAGTCACATTGGAGATAGTGGGTGGAGACAGAGTCTCCCTTCCAGTATCCTTTAAATCCCAGGACACCAGATCTGCACCACGATTTCTAATCTCTGAACATTTACAGATAAAAATTACCCTTATATAGTTTAATTGAAATGTTAATCTTCTGAGGTGCTCCATTTCATTCCCTTGGTATTCAATTTATAAGTGGCTTTCAATTAAATACTTCTTTTTAGCTACTTCCAAACAAATATTGATTGATTGGTTGAGTACATTCCTCTGCCTTAAGGATAGCTGAGAATATAAACAAAGAGAATCAAAGAGCTCATTTCCCTTGTCAGTAACCCAGGGCCTCTTTTACAGAGCTTTATGCAGAGTAGACACTGAGCATCATTTTTTTTCTGATGGGCAAGTTACATATTAGTAGACATTTAAAGACATTTTTGAAGCATAAAATATCAGGCCATCTGCTGGCTCCTTAAGTATCCTGTGATCAGGACAATATTGTACATCACGATGGAAGTTAGAGTGTTGGTAATATTTCTGAAGCAAATTAGAATGACACGTGCAAAAATACAATTAGAGAATGAGCTTTGGGAGCTACCTTTCCTCTGTGATTATGTTGAAAGCATGCAGTGTCCTTAAAAAAAAGAAAAATTTGCAATTAACATTAATTCATTAACAAGCAGGTATCAAACAACTACCCTCTTTATCCTTCTTAATTTCAAAGCCCTAACATGTATTGTTGGAAGCTACCAGCTTCCTTCACCCCGACCTTTCTAAGTGTGTTCCTTGATGGCCTGCAGGCTCCGGTCAGCCTGGGACCACACGCTAGTATATGCAGAAGTATTTTTTAATGGAAATACTTACGTAGCTCTTCTCAGTGACCCAACAGCTTGAGCAATAACTTTTAGATTCATTGGAGACTCTGCTCCTGGGACCATCCTCTGAAGCATTCACAGTTCACATCCAGCTGCACAGAATACTGAAGAATGATAAATGTGCTTTGAGCACTCCATCTTCAGCCCCTCTGGAAGACTTCAGTCTTGTTTTCTGGTAATCTAGGAGCCTTAGGGACCTCAGAAATTGGCACACTCCATGAAAGTCCAGCCTTTCCTTCTAATTCTGATTGAAATTAGAATTCTCACTGACTAGGGGGATTCACCCAGAGCAGGTTCCTAATCAAAATTGAAACAGTGAATTAGAAAATCTGCTCATACTTCTCCAAGGAATAGTTTAATTTTCAAACTATTTTCAGATACCAAATGCAAGAACACAGATGCTGGAAAATAGAGTGCACTGTTTACTTGCTACGTTACCGATCAATATTTCAGGGAGTATGTTATAGGCAAAAAATATCTTTGCTTTTGAAATCAATGCTTGAAAAACCTTTTGATCATTGCATTTGCATTCTTATGTTCATATTTAACAGGGAGAACCTGGTGCAATGGGGTTGCCAGGACTGGAAGGATTTCCAGGTATAAAGGTAAGTACAAGGTTAGAAATGTGTTGTGATGAAACATTCAAAAATGTTTATTAAGGGAAAGGGTAGAGCTCAGTGGTAGAGTACATGCTTAGCATGCATGAAGTCCTGGGTTCAATCCCCAGTACCTCCATTAAAAATAAATAAGTAAACCTAATTACCTCCCCCCTCCAAAAAGAAACCCAAAAATTTAAAAGAAAATGTTTATTAAGAGCCTACAACTGCATTAGGGATTGTTTATGTTTGGGGATACAGGGGGGAACGAAATAGACAAAAATCTTTGTCTTCTTGGAAATCATGTTCTATGAAGGGAATACAGAAACTAAATACACAAATAACTAAATAATATCGTTGCTAAGTGCTGTGAAAAGAAAGAAAATGTAGTTCAGATTCAGGGAATCAGCAGTGTCAAAGGGGAGGGTGGTGGCTTTCAGTCAGGGGTTCTGAAAAAGCAAGAACTGAGCAAAGACTTAAGAGGTGGAGGGCAGTTAGCCAGGCCCCCCAAGCCAGAAGGAAGAATGTTCCAGGTAGGATGAGCAGGTTCTGGACATTTTAGTGTAGAGCAAGGTGACGAGAGGTAACCGTAGTATACTGTGTACTAGAAATTTGCTGTGTCCTCACCACACACACACAAAATGGTACCCTGTGTGAGTGAGGGAGAAGTGAATTTGCCTGATTGTGGTGATCATTTCATAATGTTTGTGTATATCAAATAATCAAGTGTACATTTAATGTGTATCCAATGATAATTAATAAAAAAATTATGTTCAAAAAACCCCAAATCATCAAGTGCCACACCTTAAATGTATACAACTATGAAAGTAAAAGTAAAAGAAGAAGAAGGAGAAACAGCAGGTGTAAATGCCCTGAGACAGGCATGTTCCTGGTACATCCAAGGAGACCTAGGGAGTGAGTGAAGGGGCTGTGGTAAGAGATGACATCAGAGGGGAATGGAGGTAAGGGGCGGCCCTATTCAATCTCCGGTCCCTCCATTAAATAAATAAATAAACCTAATTACCTTCCCCCAAACAAAAAACAAACAAGCAAACAAAAAAAAGAGAGAGACAGAGAGGATCAAGGACTGAGCCCTGAGCCCTCCAACATTAGGAGATCAGGAAGAAAAGGAGGAATGAGCAAGGAAGATGTAGATGAAATGACCAGGGAACTAGGAGGAAATGTTAGTGTCCCGAAAATCAAGTGAAGATTAAGTATTAAGGAGAAAGAGTGATCATCTGTCCCAAATATTGTAGATGGGTCAAGTATTGGCTGTTGGAGTTAGCAATCTAGAAGTCATGCATCACCAGAGAAATTGTTACTATTTGTTGGTAGGAGCAACGGCTGAACTTGAATGGGCTTGGGAGAGAATGAGAAAACGAAGATTCAGAGACAGCAAACACAGTCTATACAAAGTTCAAGGAGTTTGGGGGGCAAAGGAAAGCAAAGAAATGGACCAGTAGCTGCTGGAGGAAGTAGAACAAGATTTGATAAAATGGATTTTAAAACCATAGAAATGCCAGACTGTTCCTCTGCTAAAGGAATGATCTAGTAGAAAGGGGAGAAGGGAGAGTTGCTGGGAAGATATCCTTAAATAGCTAAGAAGGAAGGGGACCTATTGCTTAAATGCAGGATTTGGCTTCATAGAGAAGCCCGGACAGTTAATCTATGGTGACAGGTGGGAAAACAGAGCGTAGGGTACAGATGCTGGTTTGTGGAAACATGAACTGGTTGGAGTCTCTAGGAGTTCTTTTCTGATTTCTTCAATTTTCTCAAAGATGGAGGGATCAAGGTCATCATCTGAGAGTGTGGTAGGAAGGAGAGGTTGGGAATTTAAGGAGAAGGTCTAAGAGAGAAGGCGAGTCCAGGGACCACGCAGTGTGATGGCTGAGCAGAAGCCCCTTGAGGTGCATGGGCACGAACACAAGTGAGACCAGCCGGTGAGATTATGTGTGCTTCCACACCCAGCTACAGACCCTCAGCTAAAGGCACAGGACAGGAGTGGAGTTAAGTTTTAACAAGACTCCCTTTTTCTTTTAATTGAAGTACAGGTTCCAGTTTTGACACGTGAGTACCAAAAGCAAGAATGAGGCCAGTAAGCCAACAGCACACACAGGGGAGTGATTATAACATGGAATTTAAACTAGATAAGCGAGGGGGAGGGGCCATCTAGGGAATGAAGGACAATGGAAAATGTGTACCATGGATGGAAGTCTTGGTATCATCAAAAGTTTGGTGGGGGATCCATGGGATTCAAGGGAGTGACAGAGAATAATGGAAGATGGTGGTCCGAGGTTGCAATGCATGAATGGAGGTTATGGAGGGGACGGACTTATTGTTATTGACAAGCTCAGCTGTCACTATGGAAACGAGAGGCCAGAACATTAGATGAGAGTGGTTCAAAGAGCTGTGAGAGAGACGCATTGTTGGAAGGACCATCTTATCAGAGAGGAGCCCCCTTAAGGTTAATCTTTATTGGTTATGCAAATACTGAATGAAATTGAATGAAAAGCTCCAGTATATTCATTTCAAGGGCAAAACTCCTGTAATTTAAAAGGAGCAGAGCAAAACCAGCAAGGATTACCTGTTTCTCACCCGTTTTTCTATTAGTTCTTTTTTACTCTTTTTTTTTTTTGATGGCAGCTTTGCTTTATGTATTAAAAATACTACTTCTATCCTATATGGTGGGGACTTTATCCTAGTTGGTCCTTGCCTTTCATTTTTGTGTTTAGTCTTATTGCATATGCAAATACAACTTTTATGTAGTCAAATCTAAAACTATTTTCCTTTTTGATTTCTTGTTTGGCTCTTATGCATTAAATGACTTTCATTTTCATGCTCAACCAAAATCAGATCATCTGACTTGTGTTTTCTCCTAGTTCTTATTAATTTATATTATTTTATTTTTATATAATCTATATGGAATTTATGTAGAGTTTAATGTAAATAGGAGTCAAACTCTTTTCAAAGAAATTATTCAATTATTAGCACTATTTGTTGAATAATACAGCTCTTTCTTTACTAAAATCCTATTATAAATGTTGGTCTGTGTTGGAGGTTTCTGTTACATTGCATTGATATACTGCTTAATCTTAGGCCAATATTCCATTTTTTCAAATATTGTAACTTTATTGTCTGTTGAAATACTGTATTGCTAACTATTATTCCTCTTTTATTTTTTTCCTTTTATCTTCAAATATATTTATTATCCTGGGTGAATTTTAATATCATTTGATCAAGCTGCAATTTGTAAAAATCGCATTAAATTTATAAATTAGTTTGCATAGCAGTGACACCTTTACGACACTGTCTTACCCTCCAAGAGCAAAACATCTCTCTCCATTTAATCAAGTCTTCTTTTATGTCCCTGAGTGAACTTACGAAGTTTTTTAATGTAGGTTCTGCTCAACCAAAATTGCCATTTTATTAGCCCATATATAATCACAAGTATTTTTCGCCTTGTCAGCTTTATCTAAAATACCACATTGCCTTTGGAAAAAAAGAGGTGAGTCACTCTCCTGGTCAGAGCAATTCCAGGGATCTTCTTATTGGCCTAATGAGGAGAAACCACAAATTCCCTCATTCTAAATACATTTATTCTAACCCTCCATCCAATGAGGCAAGTATAGGGACCACTTTTACGGAGACATTCTGTGTGCTACCTCTTTTAAGAATTGGTAATGAATTGCTTTTGAATATATGGAATAAAAATATTAACTCACTTTTACCTGTAGGGATGTGTGGGGTTCTATCTTTTAAAAATAAGTCGCAGAATTGATGACATGAATGCATGTTTACATTAAGGTTATTATTTGCTTTGGTTTATGAAAAAGGAGAGAGAGAGCTTCAGTCGGTTCCACCGGCTGCAATACTCATTTTGTTATTTTCTCCCCTGTGCTCGAGCCTCATACCACCTGCTATTGATCACGCTTACAGGCTCCAAAGAAAAGCTTTACCAAATCCAGATTATCCTTTGAGCATGACTTTGTATCGGTGGAGATCTGACAGATATCATTATAAGTAGTGCTTCTCTTCCAGGGAGACCGAGGCCCAGCAGGTCCCCCAGGGATGGCCGGGATATCGGTGAGTCCACATCATCTCGTGCTGTTTTCTAGGTACCATCAGCAGGGCTGGATGTACACGGTGACTCCTGGAGCTTCCAGTTAAAAACAACCGTCTGTCCCCCTCCCCCCTCGAGAATGCTCCTTTATTTTCATCTTTTTAAAGTTCTATCTTTGCTTTTTCCTTCCCAACTCACTTTCCTGTGGGTACAGGGAGCCTCGTCACCTGTGACGATACATGAACATAGCACAGCTCTGAGAAGCGTGTTACATTTCTCTCTTCTTGTCCTATTTCAAGGTTTCTTGAGCCTCCAAAGTTCCCATCCGCAGGCATGTGCTGCCAGTGCTTCGTATTCAGCTGCAGTCTGCCTGATTTTCCCTCAGCCTGGTGTTATTAGCAGAGCTTTATCGCTGCTAATATTTCCTCGTAAACTAGCCCGTCCTTTCTCTTCATCATTTTTGTTGCTCTCTGGTGTCAAATGTTTTCATCTCATCAATGTCTTTTCAGAGGAATAGGAAGTGATCCAGGAAAGGTTAAAATCATTTCTATGAGCCCTGGAGACTACTCTGATCTTCATTCACGATGCTCTAATTAAAATTTTGTGGTCATGCTTTATGAATAAGAGCCCATTTTTATTCTCGTGCTAGGTGCCCCCCAGGGTGGGCCAGGGTAGGAAAGTCAGTGGAAACCAGGTGCTGGAATCACAGGAACCTGAGGAAGATAGGAAAGGGCCCCACCATCTCCACCGACCACCAGCCACTGACCTCCACTGACACCACCCAGAGCCTGGGACCACCACCCATCAAACCCTCAGCCCTCAAAGGGCCAGTAGCCACTCTGCTTCCTTCTACTTAGTTGCTAAATCTAACAGCAAAAGGTAAAAATCCATCCATACTCTATAGAAAATCATCCTGTTTAGGTGATAACATCCCCTTCATTTGCTGTTTTAGGTCAAGTTCAATATTAGTTTGACTGCAAAAGCAACATGAAAATATTTGCTTTAGGGAGCACTGCAGAATCTTTTACACAAGAAAGGATTCTTCTTGAAATCCAGCTCACACTTAATCCCTTCCACTCCACCCTCCGCCACTACCATTCCTAGCAACCTATTTGCAACTCTATTTCTAGAATTTCCCTGAGTCCCCTTACAACCTGCCTCCCTTAGAGTCACACCCTGTTTTTGTCTAAATGCCCTCGCTGTATCCCCCAGGTGTGACTATCAATTACTTCCAACTGTCACCTTAAATTAAGTCTACCTTCAAAAAAAAAAAGAATACTAGCCACCATTGAAAGTATTTAACAGATAAGTGACCAGCTCAAAAGGCAATCTACAGGAAGAATTCCAAGGATATTTTTGAAGGAGGCAGTGTGATGGAAACAAGGCCAGCCTGCCACTTGTTTGGACGTCTGAGATCAAATACATTTACCAAAAACTGCAGTTTTCATATCTCTTCATTAAGGAGATTAACTGACAATTACAGAGATAGGGAAGCAGTAAAAAAAAAAATGCACACTGCAAGTATACAACTGGGTAGTTAAAACTACAACTTTATTTTTTATAACTGGACCTTACTGTGGCTCAGAAAATGAACTAATTCAAAGATTCTGGAAGGAGTATTGATGGTTACACAACAGTTAGTATACTTAAGGCCACTGAATTGTACTCTTAGAAATGGTTAAAATGGTAGTCTTATGTCATGTATCTTTTACTACAATAAAAGAAGAATTTTATGGGGATGCTCCGGTTGAAGGAGAGATGCGTTTACCTGTTCAGCAGATCGCAGGCCTCTGCTGAGAACCAAGGGGCCCAGTCTTGCTCCTCCTGGAACAGACCAGGCCTTCCTAGTCTGCCCAGCCAGTGCAGAGACTTCTGCAGGGCTCTTCCTCCCATCCCCCAGCTCCCAGGACAACACCCAGACACAAAGGGGAGCAGCTACACGTGCCCGTCGAGGGTGTGGGCTTGGGGCAGTGTGCTCTCCCCAGGTCCCCTGAGTTCCCTGCTGGCACTACCAGCCTTTGGGATTACTGCTGCCTGCTATCAACCCCACAGTCGCTTTGTCTCAGATCTCAGGGTCCCAAGCACTCTGCACCCCTGAGTCTGCACCCAGACCCTCTGGGACACTGGCTTTGTCAGCTTTAACCCTCCCCCATCTCAGGTCCCTGGGATTTCAGGAGCTCCTGCTGCACACACAGGCATCCCTGAGGAGACGGGGATGCCATCTCAGGCCTCGTGCCTGCCTCCCTTCACCCCCCAGCCAGAGCCCACCTGCCAGCTCCCAACATTCTAAACAGCAGGTGGGGGAAAAGGTCCTTCCTCTTGATCCCCTTCCAACCTATTGGGATTTCTGTGGTCTCAGCCCCACATACATCCCCAACCACACAATGCTCAAAGGACAGGAGGTGTCTCCTTCTCAAAGATGCTGTCCTTGAGCCTGTTCCCCACTGCCCATCTCTGCTGGACCATCTTCTTCTCTTGTCCCCCTCCGTGGTCTCTACGCCACCTGCCCTCTGTCACTGGTCCTCCAGGCCATGGTGTGCTAGAACCAACCAACCTTGTCCTCTCCTTTTCAACAAAACATGGCTTTTCAAAGCAAACATGCTTTTTCTTTTTAAATCTTACTATGAGTTTAAAAACCTCCCTGTGAAACTCAAAGTCTAGGAAAGACCTCTTCGGCCCTCTGTGCCCTCCTTCCCCCTGAAGTAAAGAACCACCAAACAGGCACAAGGGAAATTTCCAGACATGAGGATAAGTGAGTTTAATGTTTTCAGATTAGTGTCACCCTCCCTGCCATACACCCACATGTGCACTGAGAGGCTGCACAGTGGCCTGTACCTCAGAGCCCGCAGAGCGGAGCGTGGGACCCCCAGACCACGTCGGGCAGGAATGCCGTGTTAGCGTACGGTCACACCTGCAGCACAAGAAACTCACAGGTGGGGGAGGGAAGCGCGGGGCATTGTTCAGTAATTTGGTTCCTAATATTTCTCCTTGATTTGATTTCCCAGGGAAAACCTGGAGCCCCAGGGCCTCCAGGAATTCCAGGAGAACCGGTGAGTCGTCCTTTCTTAACTTACCGATTGTACTTGTGTTGCACTGCTTGCCATTTTAAAGCTTCTCTTGGCTCCTAATGTTTGTCTGTGGACCTATCTGCAGGGGGAAAGAGGGCCTGTTGGAGACGTAGGTTTCCCTGGACCCGAAGGACCCGAAGGAAAGCCCGTAAGTCCTTTTTAGTCCTTAAAATTTGCCAGTTTAAGAAAATTCTAAGCATTGGCCTCTTTACCAATCTCTGAAAATCTGAAATTTGAGTGTGATATTTCCAATGAAGTAAGAGCAGGTTCTGCAAATGGCTTTTGGTTGGGGGGGGGTGGAGGTGTGGCTCCTACCGAGTGTCCCAGCTCCCTGTGAGCATCTCTGTGTCTGGAACTACAGTGAGAACAGTGAGGTCATTTAAGTGTCAGGAAATTGGACTCATTATTTCCTAGGTCTGATGTTCTCCATGGAGTTAGAAAAGAAAGTGGCCTGTCATGTCCTGAAATATGGAAACTCACAGATAAAACACCTGTGTTCAGCTAAGGACTCAAGTAGAAGCTATTTTCTCAGATTCCCTCCTTTATGGGCCTCGTTCTTACACTTTCATGAATCGCTGCTGCCAGATACATCATGCCATCCTGTCCTAGAAGAGCTCTTGGCTACTGAGATGGAATCTTGATGCAACATGCAGCAATGGTTCCTACTAAATCAGTTCCATTCAATGTATATTCATTCATCTCTTCCCTGCTGTTTGCTAAGGATGTGCTGGGCCCTGAGAGATGACATATAAAGAGGAATAAGACATACCCCACTCTCTGGTGTACCCTTCATAGTGGGTGCTGCTCCCTTTGCTTGTTTCTCTGTGGTGATGTGTGTGGGAAGGGGGTGCCTCTGGGAGAAGGGGGTGCTGAAGCAGTGCAGAGTTCAGGAGCTGCTCAGTTATCTGTGAAACCTCAAGGGCGGTGCCTCCCCGGCCACCATCTTCCCAGAAAAGGCAACATAAAAATACAAGAAACGTAAGCCATTTTGAGTCAGGAAGATCTGGGTTTGAGCTATAACTCAAAGGGTTTGTGAGTCACTGAAGTAACGCAACATATGGTGAGATGTCTGGTGTCTGTCCTAGGAGACGCCCATCAGTGTTAGTTTCATCCCCTGCCTCCTCCTTTCCCCTCTTTTACCAACCCCCTATTCCCAACCCCTGTCAGCCACTCCTAAATGCTTGCCATCAGGGTCCCAGGGAATTATGCAAAAGGCAATTTGTTCATTCAACAAACATTCCTTGAGCACCTAGTCCATTCTAGGCGCTGTTCTGGGTGCCTACAACTCATCGGATTTACATTCTAGTATTGGGACACAGGTAGCAGACAAATAAATACACACACAATTTCAGGTGGAAGACGAACTGAGCAGAGTGAAGCCCTAGCATGGCATTCAACAGGACAGTCAGAAAGGCCTGCTGTTTGGGCAAAACCTGCATGACCAGGGAGATCAAGCCATGGAGAGGCAGGGCTGGGGGGATATTGTTTCAAGAAAAAGGAATGGCTAGGGGAGCCCGTGGTGTCCAAGGAAGAGCAGAAGGCATGAAGTCCAGAGTGACCTAGCTAAAGGAGGGCGGGGAAGATAAGGAGAGAGAGGTGGGCAGTGGCCAGACCACGAGGAACTCCTAAGCCAGGAATAGAGTTTGGGTTGCATTTGAAGAATGATGGAGACCCATTGGAGCAGCGGGGAAGGAAATGGTTGAACTGCATTTTTTTTTTTTTGAGTATGGTCAGTTTGCAATGTTGTGTTAATTTCTGGGGCACAACGTAATGATTCAGTTATATATATAAATATATATATATATATTCCTTTCCATATTCTTTTTCATTACAGGTTATTGCAAGATATTGAATATGGTTCCCTGTGCTATGCAGTAGGACTTTGTTGTCATCTGTTCTGTATTCAGTACTGTGTATCTGCAAATCCCAAACTCTAATTAGGCTGCATTTTAAAGGGCCCCCCTGACTGCTGTGTGGACAGCTGACTGTCGGGAGTGGATTGGTAGCAAGCAGTGGGGAGCATTGCCCTAATCCCCGTGAGACGTCCTGACAGTGGGAACGGGGGGGGGGGGATGTGAGGAGGAGGGGATTTAGGATGTGAGTCGAAGGGAGTGCCAACCAGACTTCCTGATGGCCCAGATGTGGAGTGGGAGGAGAAGACAGATCAAAACAGGGGTGTAGGGTCACAGCCACTGTGTCAGGGCGGTGCGTTGGATGAGAAGGGGAGGTTTGGGAGAAGAAACCAAGAGTTCTCTGTTTTAAAATGTTCATCTTGAAGCAGTGCTAGGTATCCAAGTGGAATGCTAAGTAAGCAGTGGATACATGCATTGGGAATTCATGGGGAGGCCAGGACGGGAGACACTGATTTGGGTATTTCAACCTGCGCCTGGACGAAATGGAGTCCCTGCGAGCTGGGAAGAGAAAAGTGCACTTGAATGTCAAGAGAGGATCTGGCCAGGCTGAGAAGGTGTAGGTGAAGAAAATCTGGCAAAGAAGGTTTCCTGGGTTTCAAGGGAGCTACGTGTGTTTTTAAGAGAGGAGAGATCGACATACAGATAAGTTGCAGGGGAGCTGACAGTTGTCCGCTGGCTTTGGGAATGCGGAGGTCATCAGTGGGAGAGATCACAGCATGCCAGCATCTTGATGGGAATGATCCAGTGGACAGGGGATGTTCTGAAAATACGAGAGTGGACGTTGAGTAAGGAGAGAAGACTGACATCCCACTCACCGGCGGGAATTGGTCCTAACAAGGAACAGTGCAGAGCATCCTTCTTCACAGGAGGGAGGGGGCAGGGCGGGAGTCGGAGTACAAACCCACATGGGTGGGTGGACCTGGTGGAGGAGTGTGTCTTCTCCTGTTATTTTCTCAGTGAATGAAGTGAAGTCATTTGTTGACGGTGAGGAGCAGGGTGGTGATGCTGGAGGTCTGACAAGACAGGAAAATGTGTGAAAGAGTGCTTTTGAAAAGAAGGAGTCAGATCAGGAAATGTGGAAGGGTGGCCCAGTGATGCAGAAGGGCTGCCTGCGAGATGCTCTTACACATGTAGATGAGAACAGGTGAGCAAGGGTACCTGTTCCTCAGCCAGTCAGCTGCTCCGATGCAGGTGGACAATGGACAGGACATCGGTTACACCTGCTGGGTTAGAAAGGAGCATAGGGTTCTCCCAGATAAGTGAGATGAGGGGGAGAAAGGTAAATGCATTTAGGCTTTTCTAAAATTTTCTGAAAGCAGGGCCCCCTCCCCATCCCACTGCCATGGAAAGCAAGTTAGTAACAACTTCATGGAGAAAAGAGAACACACAGGATAGTCTTTGACGATTGACAAGGGACAAAAAAAATTGTAGGTTTATTTATTTTCTTATACTACTACCAAAAACATGAATTACATTTTTACACTGGATTTATCCTCTTTTATTCAAGTGGCGCAGTTGTTTCTTTCACACACTCCCCCTAACCAGCTTGATCTCTTTGCGTGTGTTTCTGGATGTCATAGACCCTTGGAACCCGACACTTCAGGCAACACGATCTGAGTTAGAGTGCTGTAGATAATTCCAAGGGTGTCCCCAGGAGTGTGGGGGTCTGGGGTTGGGCTCTCAGCTGTGACAGGTGTCAGTGTCATTGGGAGCAGTGACCACATGCGCTTGTCCGCAGTCCCATCCTTGCTGACTCCGCTCCAGCACAGTAAATGTCTTCTGGGCTTCTCAGAGAAGCGGGTCCTCCCAGTTGCCTGCTGGTTAAGAAACCGTCTTCCCCACCTTGAGCTCCCTCTTCAGATCTGATCTCAGAAACACACCTGCTGTTGGGCTCTCGGTATTTGACTGGACCCCAGCCTTCTCCCATCTCCCCGCCACTGGCTCTCCCAGGCTTATAGATCTGCAAGCAGAGCTGGGCTTTATCCCCACCTGCAGAACTGCTTCGGAAAGTTCTGGAAACTTCCAGTTTACTCATAAAAAGCTGCTATTTAATACTCTCAGAAAACATGATTATGGATTTCTCGCTGTCCTTTCATGTTTGCCAACTGAAAAACAACAATCGTGCTCTGGCTGATGGTTTATTTCATTGTAGGGTCAGGTTCTGACCTTGTTATGAAATTTCCCAAGAAGCAGCGGAGACCACTTACTGAGAATGACTCTCTATGGTAGAAAAACCGTTAGAAGGGAGAAGAAAATGCCAGAGACCGGCCACCCAGCACCAGGGGGAGCCGCCCTGTTGCTCAGAATGTACCTAATGGAACAAGCAGGGGAAATAACCCTGTTGACTATTTACAGGAAGCTGGGCATTTTCTGTTATTTCACCAAATCCTTCATTTTAAGGCCGTTATTTTATCCTCACTTTATAAGTTAAGGAGCTGACGCTATTAAGGTTAAGCAATTGCCTGAAGGAAGTGGAACTTGTCAGTGACAGAATCAGAATTTAAACTCACGGCTGAGTCTGTCTGTTTTGTTTTCCATTTCACTGCTCTGCCTCACCAACATCTCGGTGGGAATATGATAAAGTTCTTGAAACTTTACCCTTGTGCTGTGTTTAGCTATGTCTGGTAACACCGAATTTGAAACATTGATCATGTTTTGTCTTACAGGGAATAAATGGAAAAGATGGATTACCAGGTGCACAGGTATGGAAAACACCATTGGACATTGGTGTCCTAATGCAAAACTGCACCCCAGATTACCTGCCAGAATTCCTGATCAAGCAGATTGATGAGAAATCTTGGTAAGCAGTGGTTTTTAGTGCTGATCTTTGTTTTCCAGGGCATCATGGGTAAACCTGGAGAGAGAGGCCCCAAAGGAGAACGGGTATGTATACTACTATTGCGAGTGTTACATTTTTTGTATTTTTTATTGACATACAGTCAGTTTACAATGTGTCCATTTCTGGTGTATTTCATATATATTTCAGTCATACATAAACATACATATACTTTTTTTCATATTCTTTTTCATTATAGGTTACTACAAGATATTGAATATAGTTCCCTGTGATCTACAGTATAAACTTGTTTATCTGTTTTATATACAGTAGTTAGTATCTGCAAATCTTGAACTCCCAATTTATCCCTTCCCACCCCCTTTCCCCCCAGTAACCATCAGTTTGTTTTCTGTGTCTGTGAGTCTGTTTCTGTTTTGTAAATAAGTTCATTTGTGCCACTTTTTTTAGATTGCACATATACGTGATATCATATGATATTTTCCTTTCTCTCTCTGACTTACTTCACTTAGTATGGTGATCTCCAGGTCCATCCATGGTGCAGCACATGGCATTTGTTCATTCTTTTTTGTGGCTGAGTAGTATATATGTGCACCACAACTTCTTTATCCAGTCGTCTGTTGATGGACATTTCATTTGCTTCCATCTGTGGGCCATTGTAAACGGTACTGCTGTGTGTTCTCCAGGGGCAGTCTACCCAGGCAATAGAAATAAAGCAAAAAGAAACAAATGGGACCTAATTAAACTTACGAGCTTTCGCACAGCAGAGATCCTTCTTTATTATTATTTTTTTCCCTTAACAGGGTGATCAGGGAATTCCAGGAGACAGAGGCCCACAAGGTGAACGAGGGAAGCCAGGCCTCCAAGGTGTGAAGGGGGCCATAGGTCCTGTGGGGCCCCCAGGAAACAAGGGCTCCGTGGGACCCCCCGGGCACCAAGGCCCTCCGGGCCACCCAGGCCTGCCCGGCTCTCCGGTAAGTGGTACCGAGAGCTTCAGGACCCCCTGGCTGGGATTGACCATGTGTCCCTCTTACAACAAAAGCAGTCGTAAACCTTTCAAAATAAATAAAATGAACCTAGACTGGTCTCCACAAGGGCAGCAAGTTATACCCAGCGTCCTCCGCTAAGTGTCACTAAACTGTTCCCTCATTAGACCCTTGCAACGACTCTGGGACGATCCCACGCTTACAAACGCAGAATCAAGGGTTGCCCTGTCCATGGTCACTGACCGACCCCAAAGCCATGCTCTTAAATACTCTCTATAATGTCTTCTTACAAGACACAGAAAACATGTGTTTCTATTTCAAGTTCAAACTCCATCCTGGTGAATATCAGAACAACACATCTGCCCTGAGTGGTGCTTTGAAGTGGAAACTGGGTTGGCAAAGAGTGTTTGGTTACGGAAGCCCATGTGTTTATGACTAGAGATGGGGCCGAATTGGGCATTCTCACGGTAGTCT
Source organism: Vicugna pacos (assembly GCF_048564905.1). Lineage (NCBI taxonomy): Eukaryota > Metazoa > Chordata > Mammalia > Artiodactyla > Camelidae > Vicugna > Vicugna pacos. The sequence continues at coordinate 3,337,774 of NC_132994.1, read as the reverse complement.
TTATTTTTACCCACCCTTCTACACACACCTTGAATAACGCCTGTGTACTGAACTCTCAGTGCTGTGTCAGTAACTGGTATCAGATGTGTTAATTCATTTGTCCCATACACAGTGAAAACAAAATACTGAAATAGGGCACCCTTTTTTTGTTTGATGGAGGGACTGGGGATTGAACCCAGGACCTCATGAATTCTAAGCAAGGCACTCTACCCCTGAGCTCTACCCTCCCCCGAAAGTAGGGCATTCTTGGAACTATTCTGTTCCACACAAGTCATTGCTTCAAGAGCCCATCAGATTGTCCTTAATGCCACACAATGTACTCTCAAATAGTAATCACCAAATACAAAGGAACAAAATACTTTGAAATCCTAACCATTGTGAAAAATAATAGCTCCCTTTTTAAAATATCAGGTACTATAGTAAAACATCACTATAGTAAATGCTAGATCCTTTGTCAAATTCATGTCAATTTACCTGTCAAGGGAGTAAAAATTCAACTGACATCATTTGTCTACTTCCCTTTACCAGATCCCGTAACATTTTCTATTAAGTAAAAAAAAAAAATGCTTAATACAAATATGCCTGCCATGTGTAAATTACAAAATAAACTTGACTATAAGATGAAATTTACCAAGTTTTACCCATGAATAAAACATTTTAAAGAATAATTCAGCGTATCTGTAGTCCTCTTCCAGGTTTTCTTCCTTTGAAGATACACAGTAAAGTCAGTGATACTGACTTCACCAGTGTCCAGGGATTAGACAGAAGTTAAAACATTATGATGGTGTCACTGGTTTAAATTCTGTAACTTCAGATAATGAAGTAGTGGGAAGTGTCTTTCCTAATTGTATGAAATCATGTCCGTCCATTTAATAGGAAACACAGTCATATCGCTGGTTGTGGTTTCAACCCACAGCTTTCAAAGTCATTATATGCTTCTTCCCAGCGTTGGATCAAAACAAAAGATACTTATTGTCTCATAGAGCCATTTGCCCAAAGTATTTTGCTTGATCAGTGGATCTCTACAGGTTTTGAGTAGACACACCAACTCAATATTTCTGTTCTGTATTCTCATGCTAGGTTCTATTAACAGACCTTTTTTTTTTCCTTTTTCTTTAGGCTGATGTGGTTTCATTTGAAGAAATAAAGAATTACATTAATCAAGAGGTTCTGAGGATTTTTGAAGGTTAGATTTGCTTAATAAACATTTCTAAATTTTCCACTTGATTCCTCCCTCCCACCCGCTGTAGAGAATAGAATTCCTCCTACAACATCTCAAAAAGTAATTGGACAACAGTAACCTTAGGAGGTGACCCGTGCTGTGATGCAGCAGCTCTGATCAAAACTTCTTCCTCACATTCAGTTAAACATGCCTCCCTGTAACTGCGTCTCCTCATTCAGGAGCCTGGAGACCTCAGGAGCATCTGCATCTTTATTTTTTCTTAAATTCAGACATTTCTCTTTTCTCCCCATTTTTTTTTTAAGTTTAGTTGATTTACAATGTTGTATTAGTTTTGGGTGTACAGCATAGTGATTCAGTTATATATATATATATATATTCTTTTTCAGGTAAAGAATATATTTTTCTTAAAATCCACTCCACATTTCTTTCTCTATTACATGATTTTGCCAAATGATTTGCTAAAATCAAGATCATGCCCTTCAACCATGAGCCAAATAAAGTGAGAATCGTTTGTCTTCAGAAAATAAATCCACAGCAACTCATGCTTCCTGCTTCCTTGGCAAAGCATCCTTTCTTTGCTGAACTAAAAACACATGGTTGAATTTTGCAAGGGATAAGATTACAAGTTCCCCAAGTTCATCTTAAGCCTTTCTACTGCTAATACGGAGTTAGCTGCTCTCCAGGAAGCCCTGATTATTTTAAACAATAATTAGTATTATTGTTTATATATATATTTTATATATAAATATATATATTTAGAGACAAAAATCTTGGTGCTTAAGAGCCCATTATCTTACTTCACATGAGCACTGGAGACAGAGCAGCACAGGGACTTTTAACTGCTTCAGTGACAACATAGAAAGAAACATTTTTTCAATGGTTATGAATTCATGCTGTTCATTTCACTTCACCTTGACCTCTAATAAGTATCTTTACCTTGCTCTGACATGATAGTGTATTAATGCAGTCATCCAGTCTTTCTTTTTGAGCTACTGGTTTTCTCTTTGTCATTTTAATGTTGACCTTACATTTAAGTCTCCTTTTCTCTCTTTCTATTTTTTTTTTTTGACTCTTGAATCAAGCATCACAAAGTTGACTCTAAACGTTTGCAATCCAAACATTCCCCTCAACAAACATCCCTCGAGCATCAGCAGTCTGAAAAAGAAAGACATCGTAAGCTCTCAGGGAAACACTGAGATGTATAGACACAGAGGCAGGACTGGCTAATTTGCAGGACTCAGTGCAAAATGAAAATGGAAGTGCCCTTGTTCAAAAATTATTAGGAATTATAAGACAGGCACAACAGAACGTCAGACCGAGCACAGGGCCCTTCTGAGCCTGGGGGCTCCATGACTGCACAGGCGGAGGGTGTCTGTGAAGCCAGCCCCCAGGCACAAGAGCCTGGAGACCTCAGGGAGCATCTGCATCCTTATTTTTTGTTAAATTCAAACATTTCTCTTTTTCCCCCATTTTTTAAATTGAAGTTTAGTTGATTTACAATGTTGTATTAATTTTGGGTATACAGCACAGTGATTTAGTTATACATATATATTCTTTTTCATATTCTTTTTCATTATAGGCCATTATAAGGTATTGAACAGAGTTCCCTGTGCTACACAGTAGGACCTTGTTGTTTATCTGTTCTATACATGGTAGTTTGTATCTGCCAGTCCCACACTGGAGTTTAAACGGATTAGCATCTGCATCTTTAGTAGCCCACAACTGTGAAAAGGGAAATCCAGCAACTTCATGTTTTTGGATTGCAATCTAAAATTCTCCTTTGCCCTTTAGCTCTTTTTTTGAAGAAATGGAGGTACAGGTGATCAAACCCAGGACCTCATGTGTACTGGGCACGCACTCTACCACCGAGCTACACCCACCTACTCAGACAACTTTAATGTTGACCTTCAATTTCTTACAAGAATTTAGATAACATATAGTAAATAGTTCAGTAGTTAATTAGTCTAACTTTTTAAAGGCTGGTTAATAAGGTCAGAAAATATACTCAGGCACTCTCAGAAAAATGTGACATGTGGAGATGTGGGAGGTATTTGTGTTCCAAGTCCAGCGGACACTGGATGAAGGTGGGGACCCTGAGGACCTGTGATGGAGGAGACAGGCCACCTCTGCCTGGGGAGGCTCTGTGCCGCCCAGTCCAGGCCACTCCGAGGTGACTCCTGAGGAGGGAGAGCGGGGGGGTGGGCTGCTCGCCATCTGTGAGTGGTCAGTATCCTCAGAAGCTAACAGATGTCCTGGCTTCAAGACATGGTTCTAAAGGGGCCCCAAAGGAAAATTTTTCCTCAGACTTCCAGACTCTGAGACTCCACCTGTAATACCCCCTCTTTTTATCTCTGTTGCCACAAGTATAGAAAACTGTCTTCTTTTCAACAAAATTATAGCTGGAACCAAGAATTTAGTATTTTTTTTTTTAAATAGAGGTACTGGGGATTGAACCCAGCACCTCGTGTGTGGCAAGCAGGTGCGCTACCACTGAGCTATACCCACCAGCCCCTGTAAGAACTTAGTTCCTTAGCACTTGAATTTGTCCCAAAATTATTTCAATTCAGTCTATTTAATTTTCCACTTCAAAGTCACCTTTTCCATGGCTTCTAAACACCATTTATAAAAGAGAAAAAAGAAATCCTCCATTTTCACAAATCATAGCGCTCCAAGGTCGCAGACTGCCTTTTCAGAAAGCTTTAAAAGCAAAGATTAATTTTCACATGTTAAAACAGTTACCAGTAAGTGCTACAGTTGAGCAGCATCCATCAGCCCCTCTCTTGCTTAGCCATTTCACGAGAGAGCTTCACGGCCAGTCCTCATCTCTGCTCCACTCGGCCCCGCACGTCTACAGCCTCTGCAGAGTGTCTCCCTGTTCAGCAAGCCAGGGGCTGTCAGTGGGGCTCGGGGGTGGGGTGTCCTGCTCCCCCACATCATCATTCCGGACATCCAGACAACAGTAAAACCCTAGACCAGGACCTAAACCTCAGGCTCTCCTCGTGGCGTTTTCCAGCTCCGTTTGAGGTGACTCCAACCCCCACAGATCTCACACTTTGGAGTGTCCCCCAGGCCACCAAGCCTTCTTTCAACATTCTGATGCCCCATCCCAAACCCAACCATGGTGGAAGCAGGTGGTTCTCCACCAATCCCAAGTCTAGGTTTCCGGTTTCATCACAATGCACAGACGTTCAATCTAGAATTAGATTAAATTCCTGATTGTATTGGCCAAGAGGGCAGATCCTTTTGCACACAAGGTGGCCACACAGAGAAGGGACAGATGCTATGTGTCCAAGCTTAGCTTCCTTTCATTTTATGAGGGCTTTGCAGCTGTCAGGGATGCTGCCCATATGAATGAAACTCTTGCCAGATCTGAGAAGCTTAATTCTCGCTCTGACGCCACCCTATTGTATTTGGGGATTTACATCACTCTGCAGGAAGAATTCACCAACCTAGGTAGGTATGTGGACAAACATCTGGCTCTCTTGGCTCTTAAGGCAAACTTGAAAGCAACAAAGTCACACCTGCTACTGTGGAAAGAAAGGAACATTAGACCTGTGTCCCCGGACAATGTTTCTGCCTCCAGATTTCCAGTGTCCAGGAAAGCCCCTTTCCCTAGGCTTTCTCCGTTTTTCATTCATCATTTCATCCACAAATACGTGAATGTGTATGAATATGTATTATCCTGTTCACTTTTTCTTTATATGTGTTTACATTTTATTTTTAAACTTGCAGACTGTAAAATTGACTTTTCCCCTTTCATGTCCATTTCTATGAATGTTAACACATGCGTATGTTTGCACAACCACGGCCACATCAGGGTATAGGACAGTCCTATTTATCACTGAGGGAAACTCCCCCGACTCTATTTCACAGTCTTGTCTCCCCATCCCCACTCCTGGGCAGCCACTGATGTGTTCTCTGTCACTGTAGTTTTGTCTTTTTGAGAATGTCACCTGCATGAAATCGGATGGAGTGTAACCTTTCGAGGATGAATTTCATGCAGCATGATGCTTTGTTTTTATTGAAGGCTAGTCAGTTTACAGTGTTGTGTCAATTTCTGGTGTACACCAGCATCATATTTCAGTCATATATATACATGCATATATTCCTTTCCATATTCTTTTTCATTATAGGTATACAAGATAGTGAATATAGTTCCTTGTGCTATACAGTAGAAACTTGTTGTTTATCCTGTCCTCTTGTTTCAAGACTGCAACATCTCCTCCTGCAGATATTAATTTATATATGTATTTGTATATACACATTTGTATACACATCATCTTATAGATACATATAATTGGAGATATAGTCTTAAAAAATATTTTCCACATCATAGAAATCAAGAAATCATCTCTATTTCTTCCAGGCTGCTTCTCTGTCTCTGTTTGGGTCTATCATTCAGCATATAGGACTTCCTCAGTGCCCATAAGTAATCCTTGGTTGTCTGCTCATACAGAATCATGGGTTCTAAAATACTGATGGAAAGTTAGGAGTGGACAGTGGACTTGTCAACCATGAGCCCTACTGTAGGGTAGTCTAACTTTTTTTTTTAACTGAGGAACCCTCAACTTCACTGTCTTTAAGTCTTCCCTCTTATTTCAGTCAGACTCCCCAAAGGGAACACTTGTGTTTCCTGCCTGGCTTCCAGCATGTGGGGAGTGAAGAAGGAAGACTGGGCTGGGACCACAGACCAAGCGTGGCCACAGCTATCTCTTGTCCAGGGTTTCAGTCAGGAAGTCTGAGTCTTAATGCAGCCTGGTGTCTCCAGTGCAGAGATGATCTGGTTACCTATTTATGATAATAAAAAAAAAATCCCAACCTTTTGCTGAGATTGGGGAGGGACAACCACCCAGCTGACAGAGTAGAGAAAAAGATTTCTAAGACCATTTCTTCAACCAACCTCCCTAATCTTAGTTCTCCTCCTTCACCCTCACTTCCAGGTGTATCTTGTGTGGCCTCCTCCTGAACCTTTTAAGGATTTGGTTTCTCAGCTTCTGGTGTAAAGATTTGGTTTTCTTGAGTCTGCTAAGTCATCCGTCTCTCCACCATCTGGTTCTCAGCTTCCAAAGTTTTATGGTGTCTCCTTTCATATGCTCCCATTCTTGTGGTTTTATGCCTTTTTTTTAATTGAAGTATAGTCAGTTACAATGTGTCAATTTCTGGTGTACAGCACAATGTTTCAGTCATACGTATACATACATATATGTTTTCATATTCTTTTTCATTATAGGTTACTGCAGTATATTGAATGTAGTTCCCTGTGCTATCATTTGTTTTTTATCTATTTTATGTATAGTAGTTAGTATTTGTACATCTCGAAGGGATAAATTGGGTTTTATGCCCTTGAAAATAGCTTACTGTTATTTCGTGGGGATTCAAGAAAGAGTTAAAACAGACACATGTGTTCAATCTACCATCTTTACTCATAATAACATTTCAAAGCAACATGCTTATGAAGGTGGCTAAGGATTGGGCTGGAGTTGTACGTAGCAGTAACAACCCTTGAATCACAATGAACCACAAAATGAATATGAAGCCACCAAATGATGCTGTGGAATTAACGGTGAAAATGAAATTAGAAAATAATTCTTAAGATATGAAAGGAAATTACTCTTCTGATATTTTTGCCCATTAGGAAGTAACTGTATCTAAACTTGGTTTCCATATTTGAGAGGTATATGGAAACCAAAAATAGACTCACAAATAATGAAAATAAACGGTGGTTACTGGGTGGGGGAAAAGTAAGGAGAGGGATTAGGATTTGGGATTAACAGAGACAAATTACTGTATATAGACAAGGTAAACAACAAGGACCTACTGTATAGCACAGGGAACTATATTCAATTTCTTGTAATGATCCATAATGGAAAAGAAACTGAAAATATATGTGTGTGTGTGTTTGTTACCGGGAAGAGAGGAACAAAAGTTACCTTGGTTCTTAGTCACCCGAAAAAAAATGAATTTTTAGTAAGAGACAGAAAGCGTAATATAAACAGAAGATTTTATTAGTGAAGTAAAAAGGTAGTAAAATATAGTACACTGCTGAGAACTGGGGGCGGGCCAACCCAAAAGAGGAAAAAACGATGCAGCTCCTTTGTTTCCCTCGTCTTCTGTCCTGGCTTAGGCGGGGTTTTGTGATTGATTGATTTGCAGCTCGGTTCCTTGTGCTCAGGCACGCCCACCCTTTTGCGCATGTTCTTACCCATGATGCACACAGAAAACCTGTGGGAGGGGGCTCAAACTGCAATGTTAATTACATTGTAATAAGCATTGGGTCAGGTTAAGCCGGGTCCTCTTCTCTACCGCGCAGCCGCAGCAGCTTTGGGGCTGGCTTCTTTGCTGGCCCTCATTTAGAGAAAGTGAAAGTTTTTGGAGCCCCTTATCCAGAGTGCAGGTGTACTGTTATTTTCAGGGTTGCTCCTTCCTCCTCCTCTCCCCATGCCCGGTGCTCATTTCTATCTGACTGCCTAACCTATGTATGTATCTATATGTATAACAGTCACTTTGCTGTACACCTGAAACTAACATTGTAAATCGACTACACTTCAATAAAAAATAATCTTTTAAAAGGGAAAAAAAAGATTTATGGAGAAGCCCTGGAAGAGTGGAACCAAAAGGTGATTTATGAAACAGATTTACCAAGGCTATGAGGAAAAGTTATTTAACCTGAAGCCTAAACGGTAACCATATGATCAAGTATAGGACTGATTTCCCAAGAGAAATGCTCATTATGTTTCCATAATGGGCTAACAAAAGAAAGTAAGTTGAAGCTGTACCAAGAAAATGGGCGATCGAACATTTGAATGGGCAATAGGAGAAAAAGATTTCTCTCTTTGAAAATATTTACACATTCTACCTGTGAAAAAGAAGGTAGACATAGGCCAGATGACATCTGAATGCCCCTTCCTTCTCCGTATCATGTACTTTCCCATCACATTAATATTAATGTCTGCATTATGTTAATGAGCCCTTTCTCCAAGGAAGGCAAGCCATTGGTCTCATTTGTTACGACTGCTATGGGTTTGCCTGCACAGACAGAATATGTGTGTTTGGTCTATGCAAGCTCCTGTCTGAACTCTTCAATTTCCTGCCTCATTAGAAAGCACAGCCAAAAAACAGTTTAATGGACCAAAGATCCCTGAAAACAGAGGAAAAGCAATTAAGAATACAGGTCTCTACAATTTATTTAGTGGCTCAGAAACTTACTATTTTAAATTATGACCATGGAGTAGGATTCAGAGGAAGTAATTACCCTTATGCTAAATGACTATTTCTGAGTGTATCTTAAAGCTAAATAATTTACAGCCAGAAGTCATTATTTAAAGGAATTTTCTGTTTTACTAAAATTATTTAAAAGCACCCAAAGCAAATTACTTATAAATTCAACCCATGTGTTAGAGAGGAAAATTTTGTACTGTGAATATTTGTTTAGACGTTGAAGGTATTCAAAGGAATAGGTCCCGAATTAAGGGAAAATGTACTGAAATATATATCTGTCTTTTAAGTGAAAAATAGCAAATAATATGCAGTTTCAAACTGTCATTGGATTCAGTTGGATTCAACTGATCATTGGATTTCGTATTTGTTTATAAAACACCCAGTTTACAATGTAATATAATAAAGATATATCTGTATTCAATGTGATGATTTGCAGAAGTATATATATTAATTGCAAATTTGTTTTATCTGTTGTTACTGGAAACAAATGTATTAACATCAACCAAGCCTGTCCCAGGTGAATAGTCAGATGGTAAATTTTGCAGGAAAGCCAGCGACTTAATGGCATTGTTAGGGATGACTCGTCAGATCCTCATTGGTCACCATCATCGCTGTCAATCAACCCACACCAGAGATTCTGGTCCTGTAGGTGTAGTAATTTTTCTGCTCTGCTTGCTTTGTGATTTGAGGATGTGAGTGTAGGGTGATTGCTCTTTTGGCATTTCCAGCTACTGCTCCACATTTGTTGGGGCTTTTCCCTTAATAATTTTATTTGAAAAGAATTTTTGTTTTATTTCTTAAATAGTATAAATAGGTTTTAGTCAGCAATAACTTACTCTCTATCAAAAATCTGTAAAACATACATATCTGAGTGAAATGAGTCTTTGAAGTTCAACTAAATAAACTAAACTGAGTGAAAAAAAAAAACTGGAGAAAATTGAGATAACTCTACAGGGTCTGCATGATTTGGCTTTTGTATTCTCTAACTGGCAGCCAGACTCTAAAATATTACTGTCATTTACTCCTTACTTGCAAAATAAACACAGTTTCATCAGTAGAATATTTTTCTGGAAGATATATCTGCCCCAAGCCTATGCTGATTTTTTCACATTAACTCTAGCTGTATCTTGAAAAATTAGTTTTGCAAATGAAACCATTTGAATTTGCTTTTTAAAGAAAGTATGTGAAAAGAAAAACATGTCGTTACTTTTTTTCTGTCACAGCAAGGAGATGCCTTCCTTCAGTTTTCTATTTTAAATCTAGTTATGTATATATTAGATTAGTTAAAAATGAGCTATACAAAATATAAACAAACCAAGCAAATTGAACCATATTCAATTTTTTTAATAAGCTATAATGGAAAAGAATCTGAAAATGTATACATATGTATGTATGTATTTGTATAACTGAATCACTGCTGTACACCTGAAACTAACATTGTAAATCAAATACCCTTCAATAAAAACTAAAATTAAAAAGTACAGAATCCAATGATAAGATTGTATGTATCATGGACTTTGGATGAATTTGTGTTAATGATTTTACCAAAATTAGTTCCACATAGTGGTAAATTATCGAATATGCTTTTGAGGTGAAATTTAACTGAACAGTGGTCTTATGTGGGATTAATAATAACCAAGAATTCTATAATAACAATTGTAACCCTGAAGTTGATTATTTTAAAAATGTAATTCTGAGAATAATTATATAACAAATTTCTAGTTATAAAATAAAGCTTATCAGCAGATAATCTTATAAAAATATGGATAGTAGTTCTTACTGAAGTCATCATCTCTCTCAGGCTCTCCCCATGATTTCTGGACAAGAGCGCTTAGAGCAGAAAGCATTAATTGCCCAGTACAAGGCCCTGCTTACAGAGAATGTTTAATTTAGTGAGTAATATGTCTTATTTAGGAATTTTAGAGTGAAAAATTCTGTTTTATATTTTCACATTTACATTTTATGAAGTTCCTCATTTTCCAAATCCTTTAAATGTTACGAGTTATTAATGGATCAGTCTTCTACGATGTATTGACACTTCTGTTGACTTTTTAATAAGTCTCTAAGTGTTGACATTTGTATGTCTCCTGTAAGGATACCCTCCCAGCCCAACAACCGGGCTCACCCTGAGGAAGCACCTTTGCACAGCCCTCCCTGCCCTTCTTGGTCTCTTTCTATAGGACCCAGATGAACAGCGCTGGGCTCCAAGCAGTCTGGCGGACGAACAAGGGCAGATGACAGTAACGTGACCTTGAGAAGGCAGCATTGCAGATTTAGGGCATATTCAGTTGTTAAAGCTCACAGCACTCAATACTGACAGAAGAGTTTTAAATGTTCTGGATAATTTGTCAACTTCCTGTAACTTGCATCTTCTTAGTTTCAATGTTTTCCTGAGGTTCACAGAAATGAATAGCGTTTTTGTTTTGTTTTGTTCTTTTTTTTTTTTTGCTGTTTTCACTCTGCCATTGGAATTCCATGGGACCATGAGTCTGCACCAATACTGCATGCATTCCTTTGGCTAAAGGAGACGTCCTTCCTACTAAAACCTTGGCTGAATAATGGAACTAACTGGAACTAAAAATCAAACTGGAAAAAAAATAAACAATATTGAGGGTTATAATAGGATGTTTTCTTCTTATAGTATTTAATTTTTTATTGAAGTGTAGGTGGTTTACAATGTTGTGTTACTTTCTGGTGTACCACAAAGCAATTCAGTTATATATATATACATATATGGATTTTCATATTCTTTTTCATTGTAGGCTATTATAAGGTATTGAATATAGTTCCCAAGACATTTGCTTTAAAAGCATAAGTTAATTTTTGACAAAGTAAAATACTAGTCCAGTGTAGAATTTAACAATGCAGTGAAATCATAGGGACTATGAAGCCAATGATCATCTTTTCAGTAAATAAACCTCTCTATCAATAATGCAATTTTGTTCAAGAATACAAAATGTCACATACTATGTGAGTTATCTCTTGCTGCAGAAGAAAGTATCTCAAAACTTTAGTGGCTTAAAACAGCAGCATTTGTTCTTATGCATTTGCTGCTGCTCAGGGACTGAAAGGGTTGCTTAGTGGTGTGGTTCTGGCTCAGAGCCTGTCATGAAGTTTCATTCAGGATGTCAGCCACAGCTGAACTCATCCGAGGGCTCGACTGGGGCCAGAAGATCCACTCCCAGTTTCACTCACTTGGCTGTTGGCAGGTGGCTCCAGATCATCACCATGTGGGTCTCTCCACGGAACTGCCAGAGGGTCCTCACTGCATGGCAGCTGGCTTCCCCCAGAATAAGAAAGTAAAAGAGAAACCACCAGGAAGCCATGAGTCTTTCATGACTCAGTCTCCATACTGGCGCACTCAATCCTGCCTTTCTTCTGTTTGTTGAAAGTGAAAAGGAAGTCCAGCCCACACTCAAGAATAGGGGAAGGAGGCTCTACCTAATCCCATTTGTAAGGGAGTCTCAAAGGCTTTGTGAACTTATTTTAAATCACCACACACACATTCACAACATTGCTGGATAGTGGCTTCAATTGATTATTACAACCATTTGTTCATGTGAACCTAAATTCTCTTCACAAGTCATGACCAGAAGTTACTTAGGTGCTAGGATGTTGTCCCTTAGATTGGCTACATCTCTGGAGCCCTGGAAATTCTCCAAAGGACTGGTCTGTATCCATATTCAAACAACTTTGTACAGTCTGTTTTATTTGAACAATCAAAAAGAAATCTCGACCTGTTGGTAAACTAGATATGACTGAATTGAAAACCAAATAACTTTTTTGGTTGAATTTCATGTAAAAAATACTTGAAAACTTTTGACATGAAAAGTGTCTCTGTAACATAACGTGTTGTTTTCCCCTTTCACCAATGTAGAGAGGATGGCTGTGTTCCTGTCCCAGCTCAAGCTACCAGCAGCAATGCTGGCTGCCCAAGCCCATGGGAGGCCTGGTCCGCCAGGAAAGGATGGGTTACCTGGGCCACCAGGAGACCCTGGCCCTCAAGGTAAGTCTTCAAGGATGATATATGTTTACTAGCTCTTTAACTCTCAGTATTTATAAGATGCTAATCGCAGTTAAGATATAAATTTAGATATATGTAAATTTAGATATATTTATATATATATAAATTGTATAATTTATATATATTTAAAGTATATATATATAATGTATGTATTTTATAAATTATATATGTAACTATATACTGATTTAATATAGAATATCTTGTTAATAGTTGACATTCTAGAAATAGATTTTGAACTATTACTCCTTCAAATTTAAAATTGATAATTATCTGCCAGTCTAAATGCATTTAATAATAATATTTGTCATGGCAATAACAGCAATAATATATGCTTATTTATCATTATTATCTGGGAATCTCTGAGTTGCTTATGCCTTGCTGTTGATATAAGCAGACCACAAGAATCCTCATCTTAGTCATCTTAGTATCTTAAGGAACCTGAGGGAAAGGTCTTAAGAGCTGCTACTGTAACTAGTGACTTGGGTCCAAAATACATCTTGGAGAAATTTTAGAATCCTTTTTCTTCTTCTGTAAAAGTGGTGAATGGTAACTTGAATTTTTAAAAAATTTCTCCTGTAGTTTCTAAACTTTTTTAAAGCAAAGCTTTATTCAAACTGGCCAAAAATTTTGCTCCACTGATGACAGCTTGACAAGAGATGTGATCTTTGGTGTAGCTTGACTCAGTTAAGCTGGCAGGACCATTTTCTAGAAATGTGATTGGCACTCAGCAGAGGGGCCAAATAGACCCTGGCTTGGAAGAGTCACAGCTCTGGCAAGGAAATGTTGAATCCAGTGAGTACGCACCATGAAAGATAAGACCAGGAAAACTGCTTTCCATGGATTACATAGAGAAACTCCTTCTTGGAATAAACAAAAACTTGTGTAAAGGAGAAAAGAGAAAGTTGACCCCAATATCACACAGGGATACAGTTCAAAATATTGTGTATGCAGAGAATTACTTTCCTTTCACTAGTTCACTCTCCTTCGACTACTTCTCTGTTTTCTGGAGGAAGTGCCCCAAGGTGCCCTCCCTTACCTGAGAGCCCCCCCTGAGGGGTGACCCAGTCACAGGGTTTGTTAGGATCCTTTGTACAATCGAGACGGACCAGGCTTCAGGTTTAGTCAGTCACTCCAGTTGACCTGACTGACCATCCTTTCTACCTTTCCCTTAGGTCATAGAGAGGTTTGGCAGGTAGTTGGAAGAAAAAGTGGAGAAGCAGGTGTAGCCTTCTGTGTGGATCGTTGGGCAGAGGGTGGTTAATTATTTTCTTTTGCTAATTGGGTCGATTGTGAATTCAGAGTGTAGGAGATGGGGAAGAAGAGCTTGAAAGGCCATCTGAAAATGTTTGATACCTCAAACTATGTGGAGGACCAACACTACTAACATCAGTAGGAGAAAAATCTTATACAGACGCTTATACAGGAGAAGAATCTTGGACTGCAGCGAGCTAAGAGGACAAGAGCAGGGGAAAGTCAGGAGAGCAAGGAAAACCGTTCTGAACTGGAGTCACCCATCCACACAAACACCTGTCTCAGGCTCCCTCCTGTGCAGGGAAGGCCGTCTGGAAGGCTCTCGGGCAGAGGCAGTGCCGAGTCAGGAGTATTACTGCAGCTTTTGGAAACGAGGCCTCTGTTCTCCACTCAACTGACTTTCCCTTCTGCAAAAGCTTCCTCTGCATTTTATCTGCTGTGCTGCCAAGATCTTATCGACTCCTTCTCCTCCTGATGGGACTATCAGTGCTATTCTTGAACTGGAAGGATTTCCCCATATGATGTCCAACCTTTGCCTTTTCTTCTTTTGTTCTCTTCTTGTGATCTTGTGACTATCTTTAGTGTTAAGCTTGGATTCCTTTTTCTTTTTTGTGTGTATATATAGACTTTTGCACTGTGGTTACCAAAAGGTTTTGGTATAGCACTCTAGATAGATAGATAGATAGATAGATAGATAGATAGATAGATAGATAGATAGATAGAGGTGGATAATTATATATATATATATATGATCGCTTTAAGTGGCTGAGCTTTTAATTTCAAATGCATTTTAAACATCCTCCCTTTGTGATTTTTACATCATATTTTACATCTAAATGTTAATTAATCCCTTAACTGCTTGTTGTGGATACAAATGGCATTACTACTTCTGTCTTTTGACCTTCCTCCTAGCTTGTGTGTGGATGACGTCCTACGTTTTCTGTATGTTTGCCTTTACCGGTGGGCTTTTCCATTTCGTAGTTTTCTTGTTTCTAGTTGTGGCCTTTTCTGCCTAGAGAAGTTCCTTTAGCAGTTGTTGTAAAACAGATTTGGTGGTGCTAAATTCTTTTAGCCTTTGCCTGTCTGTAAAGCTTTTGATTTCTTCATCAAATTTGAATGAGTATTCTTGGTTGTTGGTTTTTCCCTTTCATCACTTTAAATAGATTGTGCCACTTCCTTCTAGCCTCTTGAGTTTCTGCTAAAAAATCAGCTGACAGTTTTATGGGAGTTCCCTTCTATGTTATTTGTCGCTTTTCCCTTGTTGCTTTTAATATTCTCTCCTTATCTTTGATTTTTGACATTTTAATTGCAATATTTCTAGGTGTGTTACTCTTAGTGTTGATCTTGTACAAGAATCTCTGTGTTTCCAGAACTTGGGTAACTGTTTCTTTTCCCGAGTTAGGGAAGTTTTTAGCTATCATCTCTTCAGATATTTTCTCAGGCCCTTTCTCTCTCTCTCCTCCTTCTGGGACCCCTATAATGTGAATAAATTAACACCTTGATGTTGTCCCAGAGGTCTCTCAAACTATCATCATTTCTTTTTCTTTTTTCTTTCTTCTTTTTTCTGTTCTGCAGTAGTGATTTCCACTACGTATGATTTCCAACTTTTTAAAAAGCAAAGTTTAGTAAAATTAACAAAACTTTTGTCCCACCAGAGGGTTTCTGACAATAGACATATCCTGATTATAATTCAGGTGTCTTCTCAATTTTTGTGTGATATTTCCTTTTCAGTATTTATTAAATGCCAGAAATGTGGCTGAAAAATAAAACTTGTGAAAGACTGGATTCATTTTCAAGGAACATTTGCCTGTAGTCATGCTATACTGATTATCCTGCCTAAGGACTCTGGAAAATCTTACTGTAGAAAAAAAAAGGGCCACTGTTTGATTTTTGGTGCCTCACCAGCAGTTGACAGGACCTGGAAGGTTTTTCTCTGGTAGATAAATGAATATGAAGTGATCAGAAGATAAAGTGATGCATATAACTTCAAAGCTTTGCTCTGCTCAATCTAAAAGTTTTCTCAAAAAGGAAAAAAAATTCATATAAAACTGTTACCCTGGTGACCATGCAAACCTCAGAGGCTGTTGGTAGAATTAGTCCTCTTCCTGACACAGCATGACTGAGTTTGAGGAAAGGCTGAAGTGAAAAATCCCGCACAGAAAGGGAAATGAAATGTGAGCCTTGAGTGTAAGGCCATGTGTTCTGTCCACTCACAAATTCAGAAATTTCCAAAAGGGATATTTTGTTCAGTGTTTTTCAAGAGAGAAATTCATTTTCATTTGAAATGAAGTGGTTTGGTTTGAAATAGGCACTGTAGAATGAGTCCTTTAATATCTTACTATCTTTGGGGAAGGACAAAAATTTAAAGGTGTGAAGCAAAAATACTGCAAACCATATCAGTAAACAAAGAACGCTGAAGCCATCAAGTCATCAGCGGCTTCCCCACGCCTCAGTGAGGACAGGCCTGCAGCCAGGCCTCTGCAGCTACTCACAGTGGTGCACTCTGAGGGGACTCAGAATAAGAAAGGACAGGATACTGGCCCTAGATAGCTAGGTGCTTGTCAAAGGAATGAATTCATTGAGCCCAAATGTGTTGCTTCCTCCCATACATAGAAAAGAGCTAAATTCTTTAACTTGAGATGCCTGGTTTTCTTCGTTAATAAGTAATCCTTTAAAACCTACAGCCAGCATAGTACTCAATGGTGAAAAACTCAAAAGCTTCCCACTAAAATCTGGGACAAGACAAGGCTGCCCACTATCACCACTCCTATTCAACATAGTCTTGGAAGTCCTAGCCACAGCAGTCAGGCAAGAGAAAGAAATAAAAGGGATCCAAATTGGGAAATAAGAGGTAAAAGTGTCATTATATGCTGACAACATGTTACTATATATAGAAAACCCTAAAAGGTCCACACAAAAGCTACTAGAGCTGATTGAAGAATTCAGCAAGGTAGCAGGTTACAAAATTAACGTTCAAAAATCAGTTGCATTTCTTTACACTAATGATAAATCAACAGAAAAAGAAAGTAAAGAAACAATCCCCTTTAAAATAGCACCCAAAGTAATAAAATACCTAGGAGTAAATCTAACCAAGGAGGTGAATTATACATGGAAAACTATAAAACACTGATGAAGGAAATTAAAGAAGACTTAAAAAAGTGGAAAAATATCCCACACTCCTGAATTGGAAGAATCAATATTGTTAAAATGGTCACACTGCCCAAGGCAATCTACAGATTTAATGCAATCCCTATCCAATTATCCAGGACATATTTCACAGAACTAGAACAAATCATAATAAAATTTATACGGAATCATCAAAGACCTAGAATTGCCAAAGCATTACTGAAGAGAAAGAAAGAGGCTGGAGGAATAACTCTCCCAGGCTTCAGACAATACTACAGAGCTACAGTCGTCAAGACAGCATGGTATTGGTACAAAAACAGACATACGGACCAATGGAACAGAACAGAGAGCCCAGAAATGAACCCACAAACTTTAGGTCAACTAATCTTCAACAAAGGAGGCAAGAATACATAATGGAATAAAGACAATCTCTTCAGCAAATGGTGTTGGGAAAGCTGGACGGCAGCATGTAAGTCAGTGAATCTAGAACACTCCCTTACACCATATACAAAAATCAACTCAAAAGGGATCAAAGACTTAAACATAAGGCAAGATACAATAAACCTCCTAGAAGAAAATATAGGCAAAACATTATCTGACATACATCTCAAAAATGTTCTCCTAGGGCAGTCTACCCAAGCAATAGAAATAAAAGCAAGAATAAACAAATGGGACCTAATTAAACTTATAAGCTTCTGCATAGAAAAAGAAACCATAAGTAGAACAAAACAACAACCTATGGAATAGGAGAAAATTTTTGCAGATGAAACTGACAAAGGCTTGATCTCCAGAATATATAAGCAGCTCATAAGACTTAATAAGAAAAAATGAAACAGCCCAGTCCAAAAATGGGCAGGAGACCTAAACAAGCAATTCTCCAAGGAAGACATACAAATGATCAATAGGCACATGAAAAAATGCTCAATATCACTAATTATCAGAGAAATGCAAATCAAAACTACAATGAGGTATCACCTCACACCAGTCAGAATGGCCATCATTCAAAAGTCCACAAATGACAAATGCTGGAAAGGCTGTGGAGAAAAGGGAACCTTCCTTCACTGCTGGTGGGAATGCAGTTTGGTGCAGCCACTGTGGAAAACAGTATGGAGATTCCTCAAAAGACTAGGAATAGACTTACCATATGACACAGGAATCCCACTCCTGGGCATATATCCAGAAGGAACCCTAATTCAGGATGACACCTGCACCCCAACGTTCATAGCAGCACTATTTACAATAGCCAAGACATGGAAACAGTCTAAATGTCCATCAACAAATGACTGGATAGAGAAGATGTGGTATATTTATACAATGGAATACTACTCAGCCATAAAAAACCAACAACATAATGCCATTTGCAGCAACGTGGATGTTCCTGGAGAATGTCATTCTAAGTGAAGTAAGCCAGAAAGAGAAAGAAAAATACCATGTGAGATCTCTCATATGTGGAATCTAAAAATAATAATAATAATAATAATAATAATAATAATAATAATAATAATAATAATAATAATAATAAATAAATAAATACAAAACAGAAACAGACTCACAGACATAGAAGACAAACTTGTAGTTGCCAGGGGAACGGGGGTGGGAAGGGACAGACTGGATTTCAAAATGTAGAATAGATAAACAAGATTGTACTGTGTAGCACAGGGAAATATATATAGGATCTTGTGGTGGCTCACAGCAAAAGAGAATGTGACAATGAATCTATGTATGTTCATGTGTAACTGAAAAATTGTGCTTTACACTGGAATTTGACACAACATTATAAAATGACTATAACTCAATTTTAAAAAGTTTAAAAAAATTAATAAATAAATACTTCAGACCTTAAAAAAACAAAGTAATCCTTTAGTGTTCCAACTACCTGGTCTTTGTTGTAAAGCTCCTATATATCCTAGCTCCTCCCCTGCCTCTTCGGAGCAGTCCCTGAGAGCCATCTGAGAGGCTGTCATCCCGGGAGTCCTCAGCATTGTCCACCAAATAAAACATAACTCTCAACCTTTAGGCTGTGCATTTATTTCATTCAGCAAAGCGGTCTCATAAAGTTTCGTGTGCTTATCTGAGAAGCAGGAGACATGTAGGGAGCAGTGAGACCATTGCTGTGAGACTACAGACATGCCTCGGAGACAGTGTGGGGCTGGTTCCAGACAACCACCATAAAGAAAGTTAGTCTGTGGATTTTGTTTCCAAGTGCATATGAAAGTTATGTTTACACTACACTGTGGTCTATTAAGTGTGCAATAGCATTATGTCTAAAAAAAAAAGTCCATACTTTAATTAAAAATTACCTTATTGGGAGAAGGTACAGCTCAGTGGTAGAGTGTATGCTTGGCATACACAAGGCCCTGGGTTCAGTCCCCAGTACCTTCTTAAACAATAAATTGTAAATGAATAAACCTAATTATCTACCCCCCTTCCAAAAAAACTACAAAAAATTACTTTATTGAAGTAAGTCAGATAGAGAGAGACAAATATCACATGATATCATTTATATGTGGAATCTAAAACAATGACACAAATGAACTTATTAACAAACCAGAAATAGATTCACAGATGTAAAAAATAAACTTATGATTACCAAAGAGGAAAGGTGGAGAGGGATAAATTAGGAGTTCAGGATTAGCAGATACAATCTATTGTATTCAAAATAGGTAAACAAGGTCCTACTGTATAGCACAGGGAACTATATTCAATAGCTTGTAATAACCTATAATGAAAAAGAATATGAAAAAGAATGTATGTACATATGTATATGTAACTGCATCACTGTGCTGTACACCAGAAACTAACACAACATTGTCAATCAACTACACTTCAATTTAAAAACTTAGTTTATTGCTAAAAACTGCTAACCATGATCTGAGCCTTCAGCAAGTCATAATCATTTTGCCGGTGGAGGGTCTTGCCTCCGTGTTGATGTCTGTTGACTGAGCAGGGTGGTGGTTGCTGAATTTTGGGGTGGCTGTGGCAATTTCTTAAAAGAAGACAATGATGAAGTTTGCTACATCGATTGACTCTTCCTTTCACAAAAGCCTGAGGTGCTCTTTGGTGGTGTTTGACCCGCAGTAGAACTTCTTTCAAAACTGAAATCAGTCCTCTCAAACCCTGCGGCTGCTTTGTCAACTAAATTTACACTACATTCTAAATCTTCTGTTGTCATTTCAACAGTCTCCACAGTATCTTCACCAGGAGAACATTCTGTCTCAAGAAATCACCTTCTTTGCTCATCCATAAGAAATAGCTCTTCTTCCATTCAAGTTTTATCATGAGACTGCAGCATTCCAGTCCCATCTCCAGGCTCCACTTCTAAATCTAATTCTCTTGCTATTTCCACATCTGCCGTTACTTCCTCCATTAAAGATCTGAACCCCTCCAAGTCATCCATGAGGGTTGGCGCCAACTTCTTCCAAACTCCTTTTAATGTTGATATTTTTTACCTCTTCCCGTGAATCATGAATGTGCTTATTGGCATCTAGAATGGTGAATCCTTTTTGGAAGCTTTTCAGTTGACTTTGCCCTGCTCCATCAGATGAATTGCTATCTCTGACTGCTACAGCTTTACAAAACGTATTTCCTAAATAATAATCCTTGAAAGTCAAAATGAGCCCTCAATCGATGGGCTGCAGAATGGATGTATTAGCAGGCATGAAAACAACACAAATCTTGTCCATCTCTGTCAGGTCTCTTGGGTGACCATGTGCATTGTCAATGAGCAGTAATATTTTGGAAGGAATCTCTTTTTTTTCTGAGCAGTAAGTCTCACCAGTGGACTTAAAATATTCAGTAAACCATGCTGTCAACAGATGTGCTGTCATGCAGGCTTTGTTGTTCCATTTATAGAACCATAACAAATACAATAATGAAAGACTTTGAAAGATGGTGCCGATAGACTTGTTTGATGCAGGGTTGCTACAAGCCTTCAATTTGTAAAAGAAAACTCAGTATCTGCAAACTGCAATAAAACCAGATGTGCCTGTATTAGAAGTACACAGTCCAACCTGAAAAGAGGAGATCCTGCTTCTACCAAGATTCTGATAATGAAAACTTGAGGGCCCTCTTTCAGAACCCTGATCTTCCTGCAGTGTGAACAGAGGCAACATGATTCTGAATTGGGTCACCCCATCTGCACTTTTCCTAAATTCCCAAGAGGGGTCACTGTTGACATCTCTTTTTAATTCAAACGCATTTCCAGACAGTTTGAGATTTTAACCATCTTGTGGGTCTCTGATTATTGCCTTCCTGCCATGCACTGAGAGGAGCGCTTTCCTTGGTGTCCTTCATTCCCATGTGGGGTCTTCACTGTGGGACCTAGTGTGTGCGTGCTGCTGGGGGGTGAGTAAGAACATTCCACATCAGGGTCCAAGAAGCCCTGAGAAGCATGATCCCACTGGGTTCCCATATATAAAGAAGAAAGGCAAGTTTTTCTAAGAGATCTTATCTTCTTGGGAGAGTTTTTTGAGAAAGAACTTATTTTTATTTACTTACTTGTTTGTTCTAATTTTTGTTAATTTTATTGAGGGTAGTTGACATACAATATTATATTAGTTTCAGGTGTACAACATACTGATTCAACATTTATATACATTACAAATTGACCACAATGGTAAGTCTAGTAACCATCTATCACCATAAATAGTTATTACAATATTATTGACTGTATTTCCTATGTGGTATATTACAATCCTGTAAGTTGTTTATTTTAAAACTGGATATTTGAATCTCTTAATCACTTTCCTCTATTTTGCCCAGCCTCCTACTTTCCTCCCCTCTGGCAACCACCAATTTGATCCTAGTAACTATGAGTCTGATTCTGTACAATTTTGTTTGTTCATTTGTTTTGTTTTTCAGATTCTGCATATAAGTGAAATCATACAATACCTGCCTTTCTCCATCTGATAATTTCACTTAGCATAATTCACTCTAGGTCCATCCATGTGGTTGCAAATGGCCAGATTTCTTTCTTTTTATGGCTGAGCAATATTCCATTGTATATATATTTAAGCACATCTTCTTTGTCCATTCATCTATCCATGGACATTTAGTTTGCTTCCATATTTGGCTATTGTAAATAATGCTGCAATGAACATTTTGAATTAGTGTTTTCATATTCTAATATTTTGTGGTGTCATCTCTAGACTTTTCTATATATAGCATCATGTCATCTGCAAACAGTGACAGCTTTACTTCTTCCTTTCCAATTTGAATTCCTTTGATTTATTTTTATTTCTTGTCTGACTGCTGTGGCTAGGACTTCCAATACTGCATTGATTAAAAGTGGAGAGAGTTGACATCCTTGTTTCTGAGCTTAGAGGAAATGCATTTAGCTTTTCACTGTTGAGTATGTTAGCTGTGGGTTTATCATAATGGCCTTTATAATGCTGATATATGTTCCCTCTATGCCCACCTTCTGGAACATTTTTCTTATAAATGGATGTTGAATTTTGTCAAAAGCTTTTTTCACATCTATTGAAATGACCATATAATTTTTATTCTCCAGTTTGTTAATGTGATATATCACATTGATTGATTTGTGGCTTTGATCATGGTGTATCATCCTTTTAATGTTTGTTAGATTCAGTTTGCTAATATTTTGTTGAGAATTTTTTGCATCTATGTTCATCAGGGATATTGGCTTGTAATTTCGTTTTCTTATGGTGCCCTTGTCTTGTTTTGGTATCAGGGTAATGTCTCATAGAATGAGTTTGGAAGTATTCCTTCTTCTTCAATTTTTTGGAATAGTTTGAGAAGGATAGGTATCACCTCTTTCTTAAATGTTTGGTAGAATTCACCTGTGAAGCCCTGGACCTTGTTGGGAGTTTTTTGATTTCTGATTCAATTTCTTTGCTAGTGATTGGTCTGTTCAGATGGTCTATTTCTTCCTGATTCAGTCTTGGGAGATTGTAGATCTCAAACACCCTTCTGTTGTGGATAGATCATGATTGCTGTGGGGGTGCTGGTGGGCAGAATTGGCCCCCAGCTGGCTGGCTGCAAGACCCAGCCATGTCTATTACAGACACACTGGTGTGCAGAGCAGCCTCCCCAGAGTGGTCGCCACTTTGGAAGGGCACCAGTGTCATCCAGGGCTGCCCACTGTTAGGGCAAGAGCTACTTTGGAGAGGCTGGCTGGGCTGGGCAGGTTGGGCAGGGTGGTTCCTAAGAACAATGGTGGGGTGGGGCACAGTGCTAGCTACATAGATGGAGAGTGACAGAATGCCGCCCACCCACCAGCACTGGTCCAGGAAGTGGAAAGAGAGAGAAAAATGGCACTTGCCAGAACTTCCATCCTTGGAGAAGCTTCTGTTGGATCCCTGCCTTTCTGGCACATGCCCTAAAACTAGTCAATGAATCTCTTTTTCATATGACCCAGGTGCTTTTCAAACTGCTACTTCTATGCTGGGACTCGGAGCAAGTGAGTTTGTGTGTGAGCCCCTTAAGAGTGGAGTCTTGGTACAGCCCGCAGGCTCTCCTGGACATAAGCCCTGCTGGTTTTCAAAGCCAGACATTATGGGGGCTCATCTCCCTGATGCAGTTTCCCTGGGCTGGAGAGCCCAACAGGGGGCCTGGCCCCCCGAATCCTCGGGGGGGGGCTGTCATAGTTGTGATATCCATCCTGCTTGTGGGTCACCATGCCAGGGCTGTGGGCTGTGACTGGACTGCTTCTCCGTCCCTCCTCCCCATCTTGCCCCCTCGGCTGTAGAAGCTCTCTTCTGCTAGTCTTCAGGTCATCCTAACTGATGGTTGTTTTATATGTAGTTGTTGTTTGGGTGATCAGGTGCCCTGCAAGAACTTGATTTAAACTTTCTCCAAACATAGCTGATTTTCCACCTCTCTGAAGACCCTCAAGCACAGATAGCGCACCTGAAAGCCTCATGCATTTGAGAAAGAGCCCTGCACACTGAGTGAATACGGAGTCACCAGGAGAAAACAGAGCCAGCCATTTGTCCTTCAGTTTCGGAGGGACGGTGTTGGGAACGATCATTCTTACTTTTGAACTTCCTAAGTTGAGCTGTTATTTGGTTTATAATGAAGGAAACCTTTCTCTTATTTGTGATCCAGTGGCCCGTGGGGTAGTTCATGTGACTGATAGAGATCGAGATCTGACTTTTCAAATTTGTCAGCAGCAGGGACCTTAAGAAATGGAACACATTATGGGTGTCAAAATGATAAAGGACAGTGTGGTCAGTTAACGGTCTGGAATCAGGGAGGCCAAACAACTTATAAGCCTTGCAGACAGCTAGTAAGGCCCCCCTCCATGAAGAATTGTCCCTCCCAAAATGCCAGTAACACTCTTTTCTGTCCTCATTTTTCCAGTATGCATATAGATGCACAGATTTGCAACTTTAGAAGTAAATCCCTGTAGTTGAAATGGAAAATCTCCCTACCAGAAATAAAGCCTCGCAGCCGAAAAACCCTAGCAAACACCATGTTTCTTCCAATGTTCTGGATTAGGACACTGCTCTTGTTCTATTTCCGTTTTCCAAAGTAAGCTACACTGATATCCAACTGTCATCATGAAAACACATGTCTGTTTGCAGATAGACTAGCCTCTTAGTCCTTTCCAAATTTTAAGGGTGACCTACCCTAAAGGGATGAAAATCTTAACTCTAGAAAATGGGAAAGCTGTTATTCACCTTATTAGCATTCCTATCTGAAGTTTTGTTGTGAAACGATTATAAAGTGAGCTCATGTGGCTTTTTGGTAGCCTTCATAAGGAATGAGCTTGGGACCTTATTAGGAAACATAAGAGTAGAAAGCTCTTGTGTGCTTTGTACAGTTGAACATCTTTCTCTAATCATAGTAGGTCGTTATTAACCCAATAAGCTGAGAGATTTGTACAAATAAGTTATTACATTTGATACGAGAAGTGTAAATGTTGCCTTATTATACAAATACACAAATTTTGTTTCTTGTTTTATGATACCATATGCACTGAAATCCACATGGAATGAATAATATATTTTACATGATATTAAAATCTAGAACAGAATTTAAATATGTAGCTTTCAGCAGAATTGTCCTTCATTTGGAATTGTGCCACAGTGTTGTTAATCCAAAATTCATATATCTTCAGTAATTTTTATTTCCTCCTCATTTTTTAGCCTATGATCTTAAGCACTCACTGAGATGACTTGAGGGTCAACTTAACCACGTTTCTGTAATAGTGTGAACTGGGTTGAACTATTAAATATACTTCAGGTAGTAAATGTTATTTTAGTGCAGAGATGTTTAAATAATAGAGATTTGGAAGGATGCTTCCACATGACCCAGAGTGCAGACATTTTTTCCTTATTGTTCAAGTATGTTAAATGAAAGTCACTTGTATAAAAGAAATCCTGGTAATCTTTTAAATGTTAATATATATCGATTTAGGATATTGCCACATGCTCAGCCACTGTTTTTTTTGGGATTAGGATCATACTGAATATCTGTAACATAGCTTCCAGATAGAAATGGGTGGAGATATTCCACTGGGTGTATTTTCCATATGGACCTCAAAATATTTCCTGAACGCATACTTTTTTTTCAACTATTTTCACATTTGTGGTCAGGTCACACCTCCAAAGCTGAAAGAATAATGGTATGGTAATCACATTGCTAACATTATTTAAATAATAATGTGTATACTATATGGTCAGGTCAAAACAGAACGGTAACCCCTCAAAATGTCTAATTCCCAGCAATAATAAGAAATAATTTGTCCTGCGTGCATTCACAGAGAACAGTAACATTTCTCCTCCAGTCACATTGTGCTATAATAACACACCTTTATGGAAAGGCACAACTGAGTCACGGCCTGCTGGCCCCTACTGGGATGCTCTCCCACTGATTATCCTGGCTGTGTGTCTGCATGACTCTACATGCCTGCTCTGTGCATTTGGGAGTAGGAGCAGTTTTTAAGCTGCTATTGAAGTATGAAAGAGTTAAGAGTTAAAACCCCATTTATCATCACTGAGACTCTCATAACCAAGAACATTTTCTTCAATAAAGTCTTACATCGAAGCCATTATATAAAATACAGAGGAAAAAGGTGTTTTATGCTTTTTTAAAAACAGCGATAAGGGCCTCCAGAGGCAAAAATCACTCAGTGCTATTTTAGTTCAGGTGACAATAAGCATATTCAAGGAGAAGAATGATTTCATTTTAAAATGTATACATGTCTTAGATCTAATTCATTTTGGTTAAACCAACTTAAGTTGATGAAGTGAATTTAGATGAAGCCTTCAATCTCCTCTTGCTTTCCATCATTATCGGAGCTACTAGTCTGTCGGGATCATGTTAAAACAAGGGGTTGCTGTTTTAATTCTCCTTGGAAAGGACATTAAGCACTGGAAGGGACCATAACAACAGTTATAGTCAGTAATCTGAACAAAGACCTAATTCCTGAGTTGGGCGGATTCGCATATATTTAGACTTTTAGTGTCACTTATTAAACTCATGAGTTTTTGCTCCTTTCATTCCCTTTAATTGTTGTACTAGGCTGCAGAGTCTTGCTGTCACATTTTCTTGTCTCCCTATTAAGCAGAACTCTTTCAGCTGCTTGTATTTAGCTTGTTTCTGCTCTCCAGTCAGAGCTCCCGTTGAGGAGGGCTCACACATCTCGTCGTTAGCTATTTGAAAGGGATATACCTGAATGGTGTGTTTAAGCATCGTTTTCAGTGCCCAAAGTCTCACTATCAAGAGTTTGACTAGTTGGAACATTTTATAGTGATTGTGTATTTCCAAGCTCTGTATTGCCTGTTGCACAAAATCTGTTTGATATGTTAGTTAATATGTGGTTAATGCAAAACAGCTAATATGCTATTATGTTAAATGAAGGACCTGCCAAAATATTGCAGACTAAGATCATGGTTCTTGCATGGGCTGTGTTGGGGTAGAGCACGCTTACTTTTCTGTCTCTCTTTTTATGTATCTCTTACTTAGGCTACCGAGGACAGAAGGGAGAAAGAGGGGAGCCTGGAATTGGGCTTCCAGGGAGTCCGGGTCTTCCTGGAACTTCAGGTAATAGTGATGTTGTCTTCACAACACGAGCTGGCTCCAAAAATAGGAGCCATGCTTTCTCCCCTGTGGCCCTTATGTATTGCTACGGGTGATGCTGAATGACCCATGTTGGATGGAGTGAGGGAGGAAGGCCCATATGTTGACCTGCATTCTGATGGGGTCTTTTATTTCATTAGCTCCGGGCTTGCCTGGCTCACCAGGTGCTCCAGGGCCCCAGGGCCCCCCGGGCCCCAGTGGAAGATGTAACCCCGAGGACTGCCTCTATCCTGTCTCTCATGCCCGTCAGCGGACAGATGGGAAGTAAATGCACCTGCGGACGACTGGATTCCTGCTTGTCTCTCCTTGCCGCTGGCGCTTTCTTAACACTATCAAACCCACGTGATGTGGGGGTGACTTTTTTTTTGTAAGCCAGACATTAAAAGCAAAAATTGGAATCCTATTCCTATAGTAATTGCGATATCAGCATTTTTAGAATTTTTCCAAATTCATTCCATATGTTTTGCTTCACCTTCATTATGATTTTTATTCAGGGTTTTCTATGAAATATGCAAGCAGATCTTGATCCTTGGGTCTTCTTCAAGAGGAAATGACAGCTTGTGGTTTAGGAGATGGATGGTGATGTACGTTTCGTCGCCTCATCAACTTGTATTTGGCCTTTGATTTCTGAATTTTAAAGCTTCAGACTTATCTTAAGGTTTTCTTGGTGTTTAAATTTACTATCATTGCTAAAAATTTCATCAACTTTTTTTTTGATATAGTCCATTGCTCCTGCTGAATGTTTTGGACTACTTTTTTATAGCTTAAGAATTCTTATACCATCCTATATCCACTCGACTTATGCAGAGAAATAAATAGGCAATAAGAACTTTACTTCATAACTTATATTTTGGGGAAAAAAAAACCCAAGCCAAGTGACTGTTTTATCAGGGAGCCCCAAACCCTACCATAGCCAACTACTGAAATGATTTTGTTAATTCTGTGTAAGGAGGTCGATTCGAAGCAATCCCACTGGCATGAATGCGTTCTGTATAAGAAGGGAGTCAAAGCCCAGCCCTGCGGTCCCCTCACCGAGTTTCTCACCCGGGAAACAGAAAGCTGCCTTCCCTAAGAGGTGTTTGGTGGTGAGGGCACCAAGCCGTCTTTGGCCCTTTTGAAGCTTAAAGTGTCCAACAAGTCTTTGGGCCGCTGTGTCCATTACTCTGACCTCATCGCTCCCAGAGTTTAAGAACCAGCCATCGGAACAAAGGATGGGACTTGCAGCGACTGGAAAAGAAACGCCCTTGTTCTAGTGGGTGGTGTCAGTGGATGCGCATCGACAAGCTGCAGCAGAAGGTGCAGGGCAGCGAAGGAGAGCCATGGGGCCGAATGTGCAACCTGCTCTGAGCCCAGAGGGTCCTCGTGCCCTGCAGGGGAAGCAGGCGCTGCCAGACCGCATCCTCTGACCGAGACCAGAAATGGGTGATCGTCAACCAAATGGCTAAACGGTACCCATGTTGCCTGGCTGGACATTATTTTGAGAAATTGTTGAGAACAACTGATTTTCTAGAACACTGGGCCTGAGGATGTTGCTGAAATCTAAGTGGCGGGTCCCACGGACGCTGAGAGCCCTCCTGCCGCCACATCCCGGCCCGCGCCTCTCCCGGGAGCAACACAGATGCCAAGGGGGCTAAAGCCACTGGGATGGTTGCTTTTATCTCTTAACTGAAACATGAGTTTAAAAGGCAAGCCCTGAAATTGGGAAAATTTGTTCAAATGCACCCTTGGTTTGAGCTGATTTTCATCGTAGATGGACGAACTGCTGGTCGGTGACTTTCTACATGGCTGTGTTGTATAATACAACCTTTTCTTTATTTCGTGTTGAACGATGCTGTATATTTCAATTCCAAGTTTATTTATTCTCTTTTCCAAGGTCATTTTATTTATTTCAAGTGTTTTTAACTTTAAATTTATTTTCTTCTTAATTTTATTTCTTGTGCAATACCTTCAACGGTGCTGTGTTTTAGACTTACACAATCAGAATATAAATATGCATTTTCTTAGTAAAATGATCATCTATCCCCCCAAAAAATGTACAGTGATCTAAAATCTGGTGCTATGTGTATATCTTGAACTTTTCATCTGTTGAACTTTAATTTGTTGAATTTTCTGA
This sequence comes from Vicugna pacos, assembly GCF_048564905.1. Taxonomy (NCBI): domain Eukaryota; kingdom Metazoa; phylum Chordata; class Mammalia; order Artiodactyla; family Camelidae; genus Vicugna; species Vicugna pacos. Next base: position 3,308,812 of record NC_132994.1, on the reverse strand, counting down.
AAGCTTACAACACATCTGCCGCTCATTAATTTACTTGAATTTGCCATAAAGCTAAACATTTCATATTTTCAAAGGTTACTTTTTCATATTAATTGTTTGTTTATCCTTTGGCCTTTTTGCTAATCCAGAAGTATTTATTTTAGCATTTTAATGTTTTCATGAACTATTCTTTGCTCATGGTGATGGATGCATTTTTGTTTTCTTTGAATCGATCCCTTCACATATGTAAGAAGGCTTAATTCAGTTTCTTGTTTTATAAAATTCTGTTCATTTTAATTCCAGAGGATAAGGCATGTATCCTTTCTTACAAATTACATATTTAGGAACTTTTCTTTTTCTAAATTGCACTCGTGCTGGGCCGGTTTATTCCAGTTTCGAGAATTTGAATTTATTCTGGTGATTTGAGGAGCGGGGACGTAGACTGCTATACGGTGCATTTCAAAGTAGAGCTGTCACAGTGATTCAAGCTCTTTTTCTTACAACTGACACGTGTGACTCCATCTACCTTGGGTGTAACCAGAGGAATGGAGCTGTGTCACCTGGAGCATCTCCGCTCAGCCTCCTGTATATTCACCAGCCCCACCTCTGGACACATGACATGCAGCAAAGAGCACCAGGAAAGCCTGGGCCAGCTGATACCACCCCAGATAAAGTGGAGATCTGGCAGTTGCCTAATTCTTTTAACAAAAAGAAAGTAGATAATTAAGGCCCCAAAGGAGGGTATGACATTTTCCCCTAACTTGGTGGCCGGCAATTCTCTTGTATCATTCTGTTCCATTCCAATCCAAAACATTTGTTTACTTTCACACAGATGGCAGTAATGTCCCCAGCAGGGAAGAAGAATGATCAAATTTCCTGAATTATCCCTTGTTTGGACTTCAGACAAGTGTGTTTAAATGCAAAATAATTACAGGCCATGATGACAACAATTAAAACTGTGTTTGCCCTATATAAGCATGTTTGAATTCCAGTGTAACATTTTATACCAAGATCAGTTAACACTTTCAGATAGAAATCTTTCTGTGCAAAGAGCAAAATGTGACTTCAACTAGTATTTATGGCCTTTGGAATCTAAAGAAAAAAGAAAGACTAATTCATGAGTTTGTTCATGATTCTTTCCTACTGAAAACATTAAGCAATTTTTCCTAACCGTAACAAAAACACAGTCAGTCTTAACTTTTGAAGTTTTTCACCTTGTGATCAAAGTAATTTAATTAATGATCTTAAAGCAATCCCATATGCTTATTTCTATATTTCATGACATTTTTGAAACTTTAAATTTTTAGTCACTTTTATTATAGAGCTTCACTATTTATCTTGAGATATGTTGTCTGTAAAAGATGTCATTTGATGTTTGGATGATAAAATAATTTTTTTATGAACATGTTTTAGGAGTGAAGTAAGATTTAGCTTTTCTGCAGTGTTCCTCATCTCTTGAGAACCTGTGATATACCTCCTTTTGTCCACAAGATGGTGTCTAAAAGCAATTTGTATCAGAAGAACGGAACAGACTTGCAGAAACACAAGGCTTGAAATGGCTGAGTGGACAACTAAGTCAGACTCCTTGCTTTTACACTTACTCTTTTTCACTTTTGTAAATAACTTCTTGTTAATTTATGTTTTGTTATTTCATTTTGTTAATTTATACTTTTCCTCATTTTAAGTATCTTTATGATGCCAGCATAATGATCTTTGATCTGTTGGCTGTTTCAATTTTATTTCTTCAGTGGATTTATATGCCTAGTTAACTTGCAAATTTACTATCTGTAACTTTGTCCTACCCCCGTATTTTAGTGGCTAACATGGAAACACTTGAGCAATCTTCCTACCTTTTAACAGGATAGCAAAGTCTCTTTGGACAAATAAAAAGAATTTAGCTTATCACAAGAAGTAAATCATTTATAGAATTAGACAATGTCTGAATCTCCATGTTGTTCAAAGTACTTACAATTTTACGATTAGATTTGTATAATTTATATTTTTCTAGAAATGTATCAATATTTACAAAAGTGAGATAAGGAACACTATTTTTCAAAATACCATTTAAATTTTCTTAACATGGGTAACAATATCTTGATACTGAGAATTTCTAGGTTAAGTTTTACGCTTAAGTTTTTTCCTATAAATTCACAGAATAGTTTTGCAGATTTGTTCATTGCTCTTGTTTTGAAGGTGTTTTTCACATTTGTCCATGTCCACCTTCTTAGACATGCTGATGTTTATTGTCAGTGTTTCCCAGTGTTCTTTCTTGATACTCTGGTGTGGACGATTGGACCCCCTTTTATCCCCCTCTCTCTCACACAGATTGCACAGCCGTCTAGGAGGGAGACGCAGACAGAAATTGAACTTGTGTCTTGGATGCCTGTTAGCTCAAAGCACCTTAGCCTATTGAGCTGCACACACTCATTAGTTGGCTGGTAAGGGCAGCATCTATGACATTAAATTTGTTTAACTGCTGGGACTCTCAGGAATCAAGACACATGGATGACTTCAGTTTTATCATGTGATGTACCTGGAGCTATAACTCAGACAGTTCACTCAACAAAATCATGCCAGAAGAATGGGTCAATTTAGTTAAATTGAGTGGAGAACCAGATGAACCCAGAGGAAACTCAACCTGAGAAGCAGACCCAGAAGAGCAAAAATTCACCTCCAAGATCAGGCAGGCTCATAAAACCAAGCCGGGTCTAAGAAAATCTGAATGGAAAAAATGTCGTGTTCAGATCCAACAGTGAGTGATGTGGGTTACAACCCCAGGAGTTAGCGACTTGCTTCCTGAATTTGTCAAAAGTGAATACAAATGAAGTAGGAGTCACTAAATATAGGGAATAGTTCAGTAAAATTTAAGTTTCTCAGAAGGGTGTGCGTTGTCTGACCATGATAAGCATATGGGTGTAAAGATGCTAATTACTTACAACGTTTGATTTTGCTGCATTATTTAAAATACATTTTAGGGTTAAATATTTTCCAGGGTATAGATGTATTTAAATTCAGATTGTTTTATGGCATATTTTGTAACTATTTTTAAAATAGCACTTAGGATGCTTTTTTTGGGCCATTCTGTTCTCTTGTCTTACCTCATCGAGCTACTTAAGATTGAATTCGGCATATTCATGCTAAGAGGAGTGGCACTGGTTTTACTCAGAATCCCACGTGGATATAATTAATGCTCTGAGGCCTTGACTCCTATATGTTTTTGATGCATAATGAGCTTGTCACATATCTCAGCAATAAAGGATTTGACCCTAAATCAGGGAATTCTGAGGTGCAGCTGTTAACACTCTATCTTCTTTGGAAGCTCCACACTGCAGTCCATTGTGGTGGGTCCCAACCACAGGGAGGCTCCAAACACACGCACACACCAAGCACACCATGCATGAGCCAGACACGTGTTTGAGGAACATGCAGGTTGGCCTGTTGCAGAGTTTATGTTTATACCATGCTGGCCATTTATACTTTTGTTTATCATATGAATCAACGCTTAGCTCGAAATAATTAAGTTTATAACCCATCTCTCTGGCACCTTATAAAAAGCTTGGTCTGTTGATTTTGGATGAGAATTAAAAGCAGAAACAAAAGTCAGAGAGCAGCCAGTCCTTTGTGACTTGTGTCCCACAAAGTGATCTTCTCACTAAACCACGTGGCCTGAGCAATAAATATCACAAGGAACTTAATAAATATAAGCCCTTCCATCATTAGTGGTAAGGCAATAGACAATGGGACATGAACTACATCGCTTATTTCCTTAACTGACATGAATCACATCAAAACACGCCAGTGGATTTATATGCGCTTAGACCAGGAAATGCCTTACGTAGTTCTCATCCTGGGGTCCCCTTAGGACATAGTGAATGAGCTGTGTGCTCTCTAGGGAATATTCTGAAGTCTTTTCACACAGAAATCTTCAACTTTTGCTCTTCTGGGCCTCTTTCCTGGAGAGGATTTGCGGGCTGCTTGTCTTTGCAGTTCCTCAGTCCAGAATTTACTGCTTCTATGGACGACTTCAGCTAACTGGATTTATAATGGATCGTTCCCACCGTCTGGAATCCGCTCTTTTTGCACAATCCATTTGTAAGTGGTCGTTTCCAGGTTTGCTGTATCTGTAAGAGCCGTTGTACTTCCTTTTGTCTCTCAAGTTTGTAAAACAAAGGAACTTTTTCTTTGAAATTTTATTTTTTTTAATTCTCTTATAAATAGGATATTACAGAACCGAGAAACATATGTATTTGGTTATCAAATAATTTCTCTTTTGTCGTATTTGACTGTTTCACTCCAGTTAAAATAAAACCACCTTGGTGAAATGACAAGGCATTTCTTTGGACCTGTTTATCTGTCAGAGGACCTGGAAAGGTCTGCCGCCTCCTCTAAAGACCCTGTTAAGCATTTATCACAGATACCTCTATTTCAAGAATCGTCTCTTCCCCGCAACGGAAAAACACAGTGTGAACGGCACTGATCTGTGTAGTCAGGCCGGACTCATTCCCCTTAAGCACAATCCACGCCAGAAGCACAGACCCAGATGCTGGGAGCAGTTTTAAAGAAACCCAGATGCATATTACGTAATGATTGATTTGACCAAACAAATGGAACTAAAAATTTTAAATGTGTAGAAAGTACGCATGAGAAAAAAAAATCAAAAACCCTCCCCGCACCTTGACTTGAGAGAATTGAGTTCCATGAACGCACTGAAGACGTTGACTATTCTGAGCAACGTGCTACGGCCCGGGACAAGTCAGTCACAGGCACCACGACACAAAATGAATCTATTAAGTCTGATCGATAGTTAACATAGATGTTGCTAAAACAGCAAGCCGATGTGACTTGTAAACAGTAACAAAGTGCTTTGAGTGGCCAGGCAATACCCACCTTACTGGTAAGAATGCGGTGCTCTAGCTGAGCTGCCTATATAAGAAAAATGGCATAACATAAATGATTTTTGCAGCAGTGAAGTTCTAAATAGGAGGGCACTAACACAGCATTGAAATGAAGACTGTGGTTTCTCACCTAGAAACCAAGCAAGGTTAGACTTACGGGGTCCGTGAAATCTCAGACATCACATGCAAACATATTTATGCATATGCATTTGTGCATCTTTCTGGGATATGGGTTCATATCCCATATGTTAATTTCACATCCCACATGTTTGTTAGATTTCAAAAAAGCCCATGAAGGCCTCCCCATCACCCTCTAGAGCCCACCCTCCAACCCCCACCACACACACACATATAAAGAACTTCTGTCATGGTAACACCCTTCCGGGAACAGTGAGGGCTTTTTAATTTCTTCATAGAAAAAAAGCATTATTATAAACATGCCTACAGAAATACGAGTACGTGAAAAACTTCTAATGTCTCTAAGCCAGCTCAGTGCCTTCTTTTCATTGAACATGACTATAAGAAAACATGCAAGAGGTTAAGAAGTCGTATTTATTGCTTCTTTGGTACAACCAGAGATGTTACCTCAAACCTTAAAAGAAATAAATAACCTCATCAATAAAACTTATGAATGGCAGGACAGTAAAATTCCGTCTTTGCTTTCACACAGAAGAGCCCAAAATATTAACAGGTTGGAGATGCAATACAGTCCGAAAAAATCCAAGCCAACTGTGAAAACCACCAAGGCTGAAAGGAAGTCACTCCACGTGGTCCAGCCTTCCCTGCAACTCCCGAGAGAGCACACTGATGGGGAGTTTAAGCACCAATTCTGTCATCTATAGTGGGGTTTCTTGGTACCTACTCTGGTAATCCTCTGAAGAGCTGAAACAACATATGAGAACAAGATCTAAATTTAAAAATGAAAGTAACTACCGCAGTTGAGGTAACCAAACCGTTGTTTTTGTTTATTGGCGCAGAGGCCCACAATGTGTATAGCACACTAAGGTTTAAGATCCTGGGGACAGGATTGTAATTTACTTCAAGGGAGGGGTTTTGTTTGTATCACTGACGGCTCTGCTGTCTCCCATCCATGGGAAAGTAAAGAGGATTTATTGAATAGCACCATTGTTCTAAATCTGATTGTCAGGTAGGTCTTCTGAAATAACCTTGAAGGTGATGCACTGTCCCTTTGCCTTGGCTTCGGGTAGTGTTTCTCTCCCAAGCTTCTTCTCCAGGCATGGTTTATGCCGACAGCGGTGCAGCGCTAAGCCTTTCGCTGATCAGGACCTTTGCTAAATGCCCGCTGGCCAGCCTGCATGGTGCAGGAGGCTGGCTCACAGAAACCAGGAGGGCCAGGAGGTCCTGGGGGGCCAGGCACACCAGGGATGCCTGCCACTCCTGGGGGGCCTTGCTCACCATCCCGGCCATTCCTCCCGTAGCTGGCAGGACCCGGGTCACCTGAAACACACAAAAGGTTGCACATATGAACAGGGCACCCCTCGTGGCTGCAGACTGGCAGGAGGCACTGGACCTCCCACTTTCCAGCAGCGTGTTCAAATGGCCTTAATAAATGCTTTTGTAGCAGGCAGGGCATAGCTCAAGTGGTAGAACACATGCTTAGCATGCACAAGGTCCTGGGTTCAATCCCAGGTAACTCCTCCAAAAAAATAGATAAGTAAACCTAATTACCTCCTCTCCTCCAAAAAAAAAAAAAAACATTTAATGCTTTTGTAAATGATAGAGGATGACTAAAGATGAGGTTGAAAGATGAAGACAATGATCCTTAAAGCTATTTGTCTGAGGTTTTGCCCTATGAAAGTGGCCAGAGGGAAAGACTCGCCTTCCCATAACAGCCTATCAGCTTCTGGTGAGCCCTGGCCCTGGGCTCCAAGGTGCTCGGAGACTATTCTGTGGGAACCTAATTTTGGGGTGACAGCAAGTCACATTCAAGTTACTCAGGAAGTCCATTAACAAATATCTAAAAACTATTTTTCAACTCTTACAAAGAGAAAGCCCGGATCCAGAGTGTTCTCATTCTGCCTTGCTGGCCTCACGGGTGTGTTAGCTACACTAACTGTCTAACGATTATACAGTTTTCCGAAATTTCAAGGACCTATAAAATGTTACTGCCAAACATTTCGTGATTTCTTAAAAATGAACATCGATGTCATTCTCTGTATTGACACTAGGGGGCAGTCGCGTTACACTGATGGAGGCTCAACGTGCCAGGACCCTTCTGAGGGCTCTAATGACACTTGCTGCCGAATCACAGGGACTGCGCACCCAGGCTTAAAAAAACATGGATAAACTTTCGGCATTAGTTAGAGAATTTCTTACACGTCTCACTTTGTCCTGAGCTAACTTTTGTGGTGTTAGACAAAGCAGGTTATGTTTAAGGAACTGGTGTATGAAGTGGTTTGTTTACTTGAGATCCCCAGGACCAAATAAAATAGTGGAAACTGGACAGACGTGGAAACAGGAGAAATGACTATCGCTAGACTTAAGCTTCAAACATGGGTGCCCTTTGTATTGGGGGATTTTTTTTCCCACTCAACATTCACAAGCAAAGCTCACCTATCTGCAGATTTTGCACAAGAAATCTGGTCCCGTGGCCTGGTGCGGCGAGCACCACATTCCTGGTGGTCCACACACGACCGTCATTTAGCTGACTCCTCTCCCCGGTGCGTTTAAATGCACAAAAAGAAGTCAAGACCCAACCTTAAATATCTTTTCCTAAAATCCCCAGAGTGCCAAGGAACTGGTCCCCAGTGGACAAGTCTGGGGCAGCGGGCAAAGAGTAACTATTGATGGGACAGCCGGTCAAGCAATGCCACGAAGGGTTCTGGTGAGAGATGGAAGGTGGGGGCAGGGATCAGGGGTCTAAAGTCCCGTGGATCCCGCTCTGTGTGATCTGCACAGCTCTGTGAGAGGCAGAAGAGGAATCAAGACACTGAGTAGTTACTGGACATGATGCCTCAGACGGCAAGAGAAGCTCATCATACACCAGCCCAGGCTGCCCATCCTTTCGTCCACGACGTGAACCTGGACACATGCATATCCGCCTCTGTCATTCACCCAAGACCTTCGTCAGGGCCTGTGACCTGCGTTATGTCTGTATCTCTTCAAATATAAAAGGAGGAATGACATTAGCAGTAAGAGGTAAATTTACAGAACATTTGCTACAAGCCAGGCACCATTCTAAGTGCTCTACAGGTATGAACACGTCCACAGGTCCTCCTGAATGACGCCGGACAGTAGGCGTGCTTATTCTCTCCACCGTGCAGAGAAGATGCTAGCGCACCAGAGGGAGTGCAGCTGAAAATACGCAAAAGGGCAGTGCGCACACCCGGGCAGCCGGGCTCGAGTCCGCACTTCTCACCTGCCTGCCCTGCCTGCCTCCGGCCGCGAGAAACTCACTGATGCTTTCTGTCGACTTTAACACAGCAGAGCACGAAGGCCAAAATGACAGTCCATGTAATGGTGATAACAATGCCCTGTGGTCTGTATTAGGCAGCGGACCATCACAACCCCAAAGGGCACATAATCCTTAGCACTGAACCAACTGAGAGGTAAGGAGGAGAGACAGAGAGCTAAAACTGGCTGGAGGGAATGAAGGAATTCTGATCAGTGGATAGATAATAAAGGTGTCAGTGCCATTTTTTCAAATTCATCAGCTATGTTAGCACCAAGAAGAAGGACCAAATGGTTTTCTCACTCGGGAGGCTGAGTCCCAAATCCAACAACAGGGACAGCAAAGAAGGTCGCAAAATACTCTGTTCTGCAGGCTCTTTCCTTTACATGAGATATAGAAGGTTCTGGACAAGGTCCTGAACAGAGCCCTGTTGAAGGTTCCCCCAGGTCCTAACGTCCCATCCTTGTTAGGTTTGGGAGAGACCAGAAATCACATTCTAACCCCATTCCAAACTCTACCAAGGAAATTAAGAACGGCCCAGCCTCTCTGAGGACAGTGAGCTGGTGACACGATTTGCTGTGAGCCAGCACTTTGCGTTTATGATGTGGAGTTCAAGGAGATTTCGTGGAGGGAAGGTCTGAGGGGTCCGGAGTAGTAGCATCTTCCTGCTGAGCGACAGCCAGGAAAAGGCCACCAGGGCTGAACCAGGGTCCAGCTCTGCCCTCCATCCACCTCCACACACAGAAGTGGGTTTGTTATATTACTAGTAGTACCACGCATGAACCTGGATTGAGCAGGGACAGTAGCCAGCAACTGTCCTAAGCACTTAAGATGGACTAGTTTTTTCTTTTCATTCTCAGAATTATGCTCTCCGGGAGATGGGACTGTTGATTATTATCTCTCCTTTATAAGTGGGGAAGCTGAGGCACTGAGCAGCTAAGACTTTGTCTAGTGTCATGAAGCCAGTTAGTGACCGTCAAGACGTGAGCCAGGTGTCTGAACTGTGGGGCCCAAGCTCCCAGCTGTCCCCTTTCAGAGCACTCGCTTTAGGGGAGAAACAGCCCCCAAAGCTCTTGCTCAGGGACTTGATGGATTTGGGAAACCAACAGCTGAGCACGTTTACGTGCAGACAAGAGGATGTGAGCTGACGGAAAGTCAAAGCCCCAGCTGGGGCCTCCGGGGGGAGGGAGAGATACAGACCCCCTGAGCCTGGGTGCTAAAGCCCTGAGCAAGTGGCATGCTTTGGAAAGTTAGCCTTAATTTTAAAAAAATAATAATAATCTATAATCTGGGGCAGGGGAGAGTCTACTCAGTGGCAGAGTGCGCACTTAGTAGGCACGAGTTCCTGGGTTCAATTCTCAGTGCCTTCAAAAAAACAAATCTGTTACTCTGATTTTTCACTAAATGATGTCAAATATCCTCTCAATGAAAAAGTAACCAAAGTCCCAAAAAAGGAAGACCAGATTTCCGAGCGGGACCGGGAAGAGAGGAGCACGGGCTGGCAAAAGGCAGAAAGGAAACCCAGAAGGGAAGGTGTCCGAGTCCTGAGACGGGGAGCCCACGGGACTTTTTAATCAATCAGATTTAAGGATTAACTCCAAGAGCGGCTGCAACAACATTTTTTTCATCAGGGCGACAAGATCAGGGCCAGGGAGAGCTGCCAGTGATGAGCTTGTCCCACCTCACCGGCTGCCCGCACACGGACGGACAGCAGCGGAGACGCCTCCCGGCGCCGCGCGAACCCCAGGTGAGCTGCCGCAGGTGGGAAATAGCGCCCCTCGTGGCGGCCAGGGGCACTGCGCAAACGCGAGAGGCTCTTCCTTAACCTCCCCGTTCTTAAACTTAAAATGTGGCTCATCCATAGATTTTTTTTTTTTAAATTAAGAGTCACCAGAAACGATCATATGTTTTTGATAAAGGAAAACCTTGCCAACCGTGCACGTTGCTGGTCCAAGAACTGTTAAGTGATTTGTTAACAAAATGGGAGGAGAAATTCTAAGGCTCTTCTTATAGGATTTATAACCCACAGATAATTAAGTAAATCGTAGTGATGCTATTGTATCAGCTTTAAAACCTCCTATTCCTACCATTGATAAAGGAGAGGAGCACTCAGAAAAGTCTCTTTTCTTCTTCTCTCTTCTAAACGTCCAGCAATGAATCCAGACTCTATATTAAAATCTTCTCTTGGCCTCATTTAACTCCAACCAGATTTTCTTTCCTTTTCCAATCATAAAAGCCTCCTTTTCCAATCACAAACAATCATCGATTTGTGAAAACGTCTCGACAGGCCCATGAATCACAGTCTTAGAAAGGCGGTGTTTGAGCCCTCTCCAAATGTATTCGTATTTTTTAAGAAATCTTTTAAATGAGAAAATCCCCAGGTGCAATGAAATGGATAATTAGAAAGCAGCGATGTTTGGGGCGGCAATTATAACCACGATTGAATATGTAAGCCACTGACAGAATGAGAGAACCATCTTTTCTTTCTCTAGATTTTCTTCGACCAAGTTTTTCAAATCCACTGTGGGAGCGTGTACCACCTTCCTTGCTCCTTCAGCACAAACCCCCTCCCCTGATTCGCCTCCCCAGCGCTTCGGGGACCTTCCTGAGGCACGGCCCCACAGCGACCGGGGAATTTGCTGGGAGGCTGCGTGCCATTCACACTCTTAAGCTGCTTCTGTGGTTGGACTTGGAAGTCATCCCCCAGTGGATGAGCAAGCGGCCGCTGAGACTCCGGCTACAGAGTAACCAGTGTGTAAAGAGAACGGATGCCCAAGAGAATCTGGGCCCTTCACACACAGGCTACTTTGTCACTTCAGTTGACTCAGATGCATAGCTTTGGGGTGTGGCTTTTGGTGGCCAGGGGTAGGAATGTTCAGGTTTATTTATTTTTGGATATGGACTTCTGGAGGGTCTGCATGTTTGAAGGAGAAGCTTTGAAAATAACATTTCAGTTACTCCCTGGGCAACACAAACAGTTGAAAACATGGTTTCATTTTCCTGTCACTCTGACTTTTTAAACAAAGAGGAAACGATCAGCTGGGGTAGAAATGGATAAAACCCCCGCCACTCAGAATTTCATAACAAGTGCCTTGTGGCTGCGCTTTGACACTATGTTTTTCAGTATTTATTCGAGAAAGTAATGTGTCAGGTGGGGGGAGGGTATAGCTCAGTGGTAGAGCATGTGCTTAGCATACATGAGGTCCTAGGTTCAATCCCCAGTACCTCCATTTAAAAATAAAATTAAAAAATAAATAAATAAGCCTAATTACCCCCTAAAAACTAAAGTGCTATTTCACGCCCTAATGTGTATTCTCGCTCAAAGAATTCAGAAATGATTTACAGATCATCTAACTCTTCACTGAAGTTGGTCTTGAAAAATCTATGCCAGCCATTATTATCATGTGATACACTCAAGTAATCAAAGAGCAATTCTTTGAAATATTATCCCATTCAGACTTCCCACTTCTACCAGTTCCCCCACCTCACACTTACCTGGGAGACCTGTCGCTCCGGGCAAACCTTTGGGACCTCTTCCTGGAGGGCCACGATCACCCCTTTCTCCCATGTCACCTGGATTTCATTAGAGAAATGTTATTTTTCTATGTATCTATGAAAATAAAGTTCCATATTTTTAAACTTAAAGCAAAGCCTACATTCAGAAATCAAAAAGTTATGTTCTTGCTACAGACTAGATCATAGTACATATGTAGCAAGGCAAAAATCAAGTTAATTATTTTAAGAGGTCTAAGGGGAAAAATTAAACGATTATATCCCTAGATGCTGAAAAGACACCTGACAATTAAACATGCATTCCTGATACAACATTCAATAAAATAAGAATCTAGCTACTTCCTCAGCATGATAAAGTCTATCTGTCTTCACCCCAAAACTGGCGTGATGCTTGATGCGAAACACAAGAAGCAGCTCCACTCCAGTCAGGACATTATAAAGATGCCTACTTTCTTACTATTATTTATTATTTGGTGTAAGCCACCCCTGTTCTCAGGTGATATGGCTGTTTATCTTACACCCTAGAAAAGCAACTCAGAATCTTCTACAAACAATAAAAGAATTCAGTAAAGGAGCAAAGTACAAAGTTAATATATGGAAATCAATAATTTTCACATATACAATCAGTAATAAGATGTAGTGAAAAAAGATCCCATTTGTAATAGCAACTAAATTATTAAATAACCAGGAATAAGTTTAATCAGAAATATGCAAATCCAACCTGGAAAAAAATTTAACAGAAGATTAAAAACAACCTAAATATCCATTGAAGGGTTAAATACATGGTGGTGCTTTTTTATAGAGTAGAATAGTATGCACCTGTGAAGAAGAACCAGGAAGCTCTTTGAAATGATCCCCAAGACATTGTTAAGTGAAAAAAGCAAGGGCCAGACCACTTACTAAAGGACAATACGACTTGTTATTAAAAGGCTGTAAGGAAAAATATACATTCACAGATCATCGCGGGTATGGATATGTATGTAGGAAGCTAATAATAGTGATTACCTAATGGAAAGGAGAAAGGAATCGAGGCAGATGGGAGACAGGGCTGGGAAAGAAGACATGCTTCACTGAATATCTTTTTATACATTTTAAAATTCTTGAACAATGTAAATTTAGTATTACCAAAAATAAATTAATGAATTTTTGAAATTTAGAGTATGCTGTCATGAGGGGGTACATTTCACTTCTGCCTCATTATTTACAGGGAATAAAGGAACTTTGGATTGCAACCAGCCATGTGTCTTTGCAAGACAGTTGAGTTCGGGGATCCAGCAGCCACAGAACAAAGCTGTGTTAATTAAACTGGCCCCTGCAGAGACTAAACCCGGAATCTTGGCCTCATTAACACAGTGTCTCAATACCTTAGTCAACTGGTCCTAAATGACTTCTACTGCTCCTAGTAGGAGACATATTCTGTTTTCCCACCTTATAGTATTACATTATTATTTTACTACATTGCTAGAAGATGCAATGGCATTTTGCAACAAATTCTATACACAATCATTTTTTCCAAATATTCATATCAGCTCAACCTCATCCAATATTGTCAGGTTCATTATAATTTAAAAAACTAAGTCACACACACAACAAAAATAGAAAGAATATCTGTACAACCATCTGCACACTTGTCAAACAGTCAAAAATCTCGAATTATGAAATGAATCTTTAAATAGTTACCATACTTCAATTTTAGCTGTGAATTTCCTTGTGTGAAGATTTTTTTACGATGAATCAACTACCTTTTCAAAACAATTTAAGTTTTATAAGTATTGTGTAAGGATATACAGCTCAGCTCGAACCCACACAAACTAGCTCTTTTTTACACTCATCACCAATATGGCCCTACTGCGTTAGGAAGATAGGACAATCAGTATTTTTAAAACTAACAGCTTAAGCTCTCTTGTTAACTCAGCAATTTAAATGTCATATCGCTGCAATTCTCAAGGCTGGCCATTAGACTGTGCCTCACTTTCTGAAGATACGATATGAAGAGGATAAATTAAAATGCAGCTTTCCACAGGGATGGTGTGGTAGGGAAGAACAAACTTGACTCCATATGAGATCTGTTCCCCTAGCTTCAACCCTGTGCTCTGTGTCCTGTGCTCAGTCATGCTGGTTCTGCACCTTTTGTAAAAGAATGTTGCCTACGGCCTGAAGTAGACAGGAGAGCCCATTCTCAAGGCTCTGACCCTTAAGCATATAACACTTTTCCATTCATACAGAGATAAGAAGTTGCAGAACGGAGAATAACATTTGACAGAGCCCTGAGACAAGGCATAGTGACATATCTACTTGACTCACACTAAAAAAAATCTAAACATACACACAGCTTCACTCAAAGAGACTGAAAACTACCCCAAACCCCTGAACATTTAAAATGTACTTATGACATGAAAGACTGACTTGATCCTAAGCAAGGTGAACACAAGGCCAGCCGGGGATCTCTCGTGTTTCTGCCCGAGCGTCACGTGATATGGACACACATGAAACAGATGCACAGCAAGGCTGTGGCTCTAACATGTTTGTATCAAAGCATATAAAGCATGGGGACTAAAGCCAAACACACATCAACACGACTTAAGCTTTAAGTGTGATTTGAGGCCTGTTTCTATGAGTTCCTATTAAAAATGTTCTGCTGTGTTTTTCAGAGTAATTTTTTAGAAAGAAAACAGTGATTTGATTAAGACATAGCCTGCACTATTAAATGCTTTAGTAAAACCTATTTTAGTAAAACTTGTCTATGCAGCAATTTCTCTGGAAAAAGACGCTCAAAGTGTCTTTTTTGTCTCCATGGCAAACCAAGACCTACACCATTCTTTCCTTATTAAGTGAAAAAAAAAAAAAAAAGCAACAGGGTACAATGAAACACATCTCTGATCAGAGGAACATTAAGTTTCAAATGGTGGAGTGTTTATTCTGAAAAAAAATTTGATCTGTAACCTTTGGGTAGTAGAACACTACGTGTTTTCTACCATATAGGACTTTTATTTGGTGTATGTGATGGACAAGAAAGATTAGGTCCACTAACCTAGAATCATACATTCCCAAATTGTGACAGTATTGACTGATACAGTCCATCTGATTATTCCTTTCTGTCCACACTCCAAATTTTAAGAAGTAAAACTGAGAGAAGACGCTGTTTTAAAGGAACCCAATGCCAAGAAAGGTATGGGGGGGAGAAAGTTCTTTGGGAAGAAAAAAAAAAGAACTCTATCACGTCCAGATTCTAGCCTATGTCACAAATACTGCGGGAAAAAACAGTCCCTTATACGATCAAACTGTGTTTGATGAATGAACTTACTGCTAGAGACCTTTTCCAGGTTCCAAATACAGAAACAGATTTTCCTTCCTTTCAAAATAAGGTTCACCTGCTAGGGCCAACCCAGCCCAGCCCAGACACAACTCCACACTGCAAGGCCAAGCCATCCCAGGACGTTTCCAGAACAGCCTCCTGTATTTCCAGTGCTTCTCAGCCCTGGCTGCACATTAAAGTCACCCGGGGAGCACTGTGAGAGCCTGGTGCCCACACTATGTAAATCAAAGTCTCTGGGAATGGGACCCAGACACTGGTAGTTTTCAAAGGTCCCCGTGTCAGTCAAGTGTGTAGCCCGGGCTGGGTAGGCAGCCCTCAGCGGACTCTCCCAGGGAAGCAGGCAGACAGACATTTTCCTTTCTCCGGGAATAAGATGGGACTTCAGGGGTGGTCTCTTACTAAGTCAGAGTTAAGCTCTGTCCCAAATACGGAGACTTCGCTTCAGCCAGAGGAAACAGGGCTGTGACGCCCACCGCCGCGCAAGATGCTCCTTCTCGGCAGAAGACGGCTGACCGCCCCCCACCAGCGCACCGACCCTGCTGCCCCCGCTCCAGGGTTTCTGATTCAGCGGCTCTGGGCCGGCGGGAGAACCTGCCTCCCCAACAGGTCTCTGATGATGCGGGCGCGGAGGGGCCGCTCTTTGGGAACCACGGCTCATCAGGGACTCGGGCGTGGGCGCCGGCACAGCACAGACAACTAAGCCGCAGTCCGCCCGCGGCGGCGGACCTTCCTCGAAGAGGTGTCGCAGGGAGCAGGGCCCGACCCTGGGGGACCCCTCCGGTAGGAACTCCCGGACCGAAGCTAAAAGCAGGACCAAGATGAGCAGCCACGGGATTCTTTCGAACACCCGGTTCTCTTTAAGACGCGCTCTGAGCTCTCTCCGTATTTGACTCTGTCCAGCCTCCGAAAACATGGAAATCTGCCAGGGTGACCAGGGGCCCCCATTAGGGCTCATTTTTTTGTAACACGCAGCTCTGCGCATGCCAAATAGGAAATAATGAACAACACTGCTCCAGCTGAGGGTGCAGTGAGCGGAAAGCATCAGCAATTCACTGACAGATCCAAAAAGGCAGCTGGCTTGACTTCTGACCATTGGCACCATAGTATTTATCCCTAATTGGGGCACCCCTGTTTAAAAAGACACACATCCCTCTCTTGGTTTTGATGCCACGTCTTTCTGAAGTTCCCCGGAGAGCTGTCAGTCACTCGTCATGATACATAAACTCCTCGCTCTCAGTCCTCTCCGTAAATTACCCAGGGCACACCCCCACCCCAAGCTGACAGACTTACTCAGCTCAACTAGCAAGCACCGCCGGGGGCAGCCAGCCCTCCTGCAAGTTCTGCGGAGTAGCTAGCCCACTCATAATCCTATTTTCCTGCAAAATAGCTGGTCTCGGGGGCTTAGCTTGCTTTCAACAAATGGAGAAGAAACAAACTCTCTCGCAGTCTCTCATATTTTAAATAAGGAATAAAATTAGATTGAATTTTAGAGCTGAAAAAAAAAATCCCTCAAATCTGACAGCCAGTGTCACTCTTTAAAAGAAGAGGGAGGCAAGAAGGAGGAGGAGGAACGGGGGTGGGGCAGAGGCAGCGTTAACTCCTGATGTGACCTGTCTGATGTCCTGCTAACACGCTGCGTTAGTTTAAGCTAACACGTACAAACCTTCAAGGGATGGTTGCCATCTCAGAAGAGCTCTGTGATGATTTTCAGGGTTTCAAGAAAAAGAAAAAGAAAAACCTGAATGATCCTTTACCAGATCCCATGAGGTTTATTTTCAACTATGGTTAAGGCAGAGTGTAACTGAAAGATCAACACCAAATGGCAGAGGACCTTAATTCTGGTGTTTGTTCTACTGTTGTCACACACCAAGGTCAAGAAAATATCAAACAATAGTTTTCCAGTCTTGACCATCACCACCGTAAAAAGAGAGCAATCCATCGTCCTGCACAGACTGCTGGCGCTTGCTAGGACACGTGAATTCATCTGGGAAAAAGCCAGTGTACGTCCCTGGTTCCACATGGGCAAAATGCCTTACCTTTAGGTCCCCTCAAACCGAGAGCCCCAGGGGGACCCTTCATGCCTGGGAGGCCACGATGTCCCATCTGGCCAGGAAAACCATTCTCTCCAGGGGGTCCTGGGGGACCGGGGGGTCCAGGTAGCCCTGGGAGCCCAGAGGCTCCCGAGTCGGGACGCTTGAGGCTAGCAGCCATCTCAGCAAAATGCTCTAGAAAATAATGAACAAAACAGCCCAGAATTGTCAGACACATGGAAGTGATTCAGATGAAAAGAGAGGTATTCCAAGTGTGTTTTTTTCTCAATGTGTCACCAGAGCTTCAAAACCGGTGATGAGAAATAAGTAAAGCAGGGTCATTTTTTTCACAAGCTTTCTGCCAGGAAGCTTCACTAGGGATGCTTTTCTATTCAGCCCTCCCTGGATAAACCTGGTCCTGCTGCTTTGAGACACGGGGGAGGGAATAAAAGACCTTAAACTGCAGGGCTCTGGGCTAAGCGGTGCTCCTCAGGGGGGAGGGTGTCATCTGAACCTGCTGGTTATCTGAAAGCCAGGAGGAAAGTGAGTTTCTCAACACGGGTAGGCAGTGGATGTCCAGGAGCTTTTTGAAAGCCAAGGACATCATCCAGAATTAATACTGAGACACCCTTTGAGACCCAGGCTTACGTTTTTAGCTTGAAGATACTTAAGTCACATGAAATATCCAGAGAATTCACGACTTCCTATTAATAATCCTTCCCAGAAGTTTTTTCATGCTTGGAACAGACACCAGACATTAGAACTCGCTCCCTAAGAGTGTTCACAGTCTGTCTGAAAAATTAATAACTGCGTAGGCTTTTCCAGGAATCATTAAAGAGACTAAGAACCATCCACAATAACTACGGAGAACAAGAAAACGGTCCCATTAAAATGCTCTCAGGGAAATATTCTAGTATAATATTTTTTTTAAAGCTTTTAGGGTGTGAAGGACAATATAAATTGGAAACCCATTTTTAACCAAGATTTTAAAGTTGTTCAAATAGGAGTGTCCTAAGCTGGCCTTCTTTAGGTAAGAGTTAGCATAAAATCGTCATTTTCTCAATATGAAATATTTAAAATTGAAATATCGTGTCAAGATAAAATGTCGACAGCAGTGGTTTTCAAATATAGAGGTGACGATTCCATTCTGGAAAACCTGATGAATCCACTAGATAAACTTCCTACCTCATGAATGTATGAAAGAGGAGTGTTCTTTCATGATAGAACTGATTCCGACAAGAACAAGATAATAGCATCGCCATAGTTACAGATGAATTCAGAAAAAAGCTAACAAATGCAAAAATATGTCACTACTTTGGTAAAATTCTAGTTATTGATTTTCTACATACATGGTACCTGAGTAGAAGCAATGTCCTTATGCTTCTTAGAGGCACGGAGACTGCCAATTATTTCTCATATAATCCACAGAGAGAGTCTAGGTCAGTGCCAGGTATACAGTAGGTGGTAGGATGTTAACAGGAGAAAGGTTCTGCGAATTTGTGTTCCAAAGGGGAAAAAAGTGTGTGTGTGGATGGCTGTGTGTACTTTCTTATAAATCAACCCCACTGGCAGGAAAAAAAAATTCCAGGCTAACCCAAAAGGCAATATTTTTCTTTTGAGGCTATAAGCTATTGCAAATGGCAACAAATTGGATAAAACAGAATTGAAATGAATGTTATTCAAAATCTCCCACCTTTATGTCTGTGAGTCTTATGGTTACCAAAGGGGAAGGGGTGGGGAGGGATAAATTGAGAGCCTGGGATTAGCAAATACACATCACTATATATAGAATAGATAAACAACAAAGTCCTACTGTATAGCACAGGGAACTATATTCACTACCTTATAATGACCTATAATGAAAAAGAATAAATATATATGTGTAACTGAATCACTGTGCTGTACACCAGAAACTAACACTACATTGTAAATCAACTACATTTCAATCAAAACAAAAAAATCTCCCACCTTTAAAACATACAAAATGTCAAGCCGTTCTGATGTATTTACCTTGAATGACTCTTACGCAAACCTGCTTAATGTGCTGATCTGTGGGTGCTCTACCCTGGGGTGGAAAAGAAAAAAGACAGTTGTACACAGAACCATAAAGGGGACATTGTTAGATGATCAAGTGTCAGACTTGGCAAGGAGCCAGATCGTCTGGATTTGCAAGAGAAATGGCCCAGCTGCTGAGGAGCTGCGGTCTGGTCGTGCCCAACTGCCCCTCTACCCCCAACCGGTGCTGTGGGACGGAGTCCCCAAAGGGAAACCCAAGACTGCCCATCACTCACTGGAGGGCCCTGGATACCAGGCAGGCCGGTGGCACCCTGTTCTCCCTGCATGCCTCGTGGTCCAGGCGGTCCTCGAGGTCCTTCCTCTCCAGGAAGCCCCCGGCTTCCTTCAGGCCCCCTCAAGCCAGGCTCCCCAGGGTTACCTGCCTGGAACACAACAGCACACTGTAAAACTGGGCCACGCACAGGGAATGTGTCTGCTTAATACCAACACAGGCACTGACTTGAAGCTGCGGGTTGACTTGCATCCCATTATCTAAGACGTATTTGCTCAGAGGCTGCGAATCCTCCAGGTAAAGACACACGAGGCCACGCGACAACACTCCCGTCTCTTAGAATTCCAGTTCATGTAAACTTTTTAAAGATCTGTCTTTCTGGTATAGTTATTATTTCAAAATGTTAATTGGAATAATCCATTTTTAAACCACGCTCTTCATACTTTAAGCCACTTCTAACAGCAAGGTAGTTTTTAATGAAATGTGTTAACTTTTCCTGGCCACCAAAAGGCTGCTGAGTTCACAAGACACATTACGTGGTAGATCACCAATACAGAAAGCATCAAATAAATGTATTTCCAAGAACGTAAGTCATTTAGCCTTCATCACAGTCTCTGGAGAATTTGGAGAAGTCGCATGTGTCCGGGACTTATAAAATACTAGCATAAATTAAATCAGTGTATTTAAAATACTGCATTTAAAATTAATGCATTTAAAATACCTGAACAAAAAGTGAGGGTCCATAATTTAAGTATTGAAGAAGTTAAAAATCTAAATATTAAAGATGTTAAAAAATAAATCAATGATTTCCTTAGCACAAATGCATACACCAATTAGATTTTTCTTATGAAAGCAGACCACTAAAAGCATCTACAATAATTCCTTTGAAAAGAGACTAAACTTATTCACTTGTTGTCAAACAACCTCTAGTGGAATTTGTGGCATAGTAGTTCCGGTGTACAATTGTTTACAGAAAAAGAATGAGAAGATAAAAAGGCAGGAGGCATCGAGGGAATGCCAGGGCTCAAGACATAAATGTTCCTAAAACAACTCAATCCTGCTTCTTTTTCATATGCAACATTTGCCTGGAAAAAGCCAACTCGTTCCAACATTCAAATGTTTTAAACTAAAGGAAGAAAGGTGATGAAGCAATGCTTTCCCTAGACACATTGAAATAAAGCTCAGAGTGTGCTTTTTCCCAATCTCTCTTTATGCAAAAAAATAACAGAAACAAAAAAAACCTGACATTCATCAAGTCAACCTGTCAAAATTGCTTCTATGAATAAATTATGGCTTAAAAGACTTCCTGAAAGTCAGAGTCAATGGGGAGAGAGAGCTGAGAATGGAATGAAGGCTGGGCAACTGTCATGTGACCAGGATGCAAAACCATAGCAACTTCTAAAAAAATAAAATAAAACCTGGAGAATAAACCAAATGAATTCAGAATGCACTAAGAACTGGCACATGTAACATGTAAGAAGGAATGTGAATGGTCTTTAGGAGAAGAGGAGGACTTTCAGTTGACAGCCAGTGACCTCAGAAAACAGAGACTTCAGTCCTACAACCACTAGGATCTGGATTCTGCAGACACCCTGAATGAGCTCAGAAGTGGGCTCTTCCTCAGAGCCTCCAGATAAGGGCTTAGCCATCCAATATCCTGTTTTCGGCTTTTCAAGACTCCAAGCAGAGTCCAGTTGAATCAATCCCAACTTTTACCTGCAGAATTGAGATTTAATTAATGGCTTTGCTCTAAGCTGTTAAAAAGAAAGAAGAGGAAAGAGGAGAGGAGGGGGAGGAGGAAAAGAAGGAGAGGAAGGAGAGGAGGAAGAGGAAGAAGAGGAAGGAAGAGGAAGAAGAAGGAGGAGGAGTAGAAGGGGAATAAGGGGAAGAAGAAAGGGGAGGAGGGAGAGGGGGAGGAGGGGGAGGAGGAGAAGGAGAAGGACTAGAACTAGTAGAAAACAAAAGAGACCAAATCAGAGGGTGAAACCTTGCTGGCGATGTCTGCAGTATTGCTAGAACAAGGGGCAGGCAGTTTTGATGAAGATGTCAATGGCCAACATGGCCAGGACATCATAAGCGTCCCGGGTCTTTGGGAAAGAATTTCTCAGTTGAGGAGTGGGCTGCTGAAACAGAAACCAGGGACCAGACCTCGCCCACTTACCGGGTTTGTCTGTGCTGAAGTCACTGAGGAAAGGGGAAGTCTTTCTCTTAGTAGCTGTTTCCCCTGATTCTGGGGCTGTACTTCAGTTTCATTGGTGTTACTCGGGTAGTGTCAGAAAAGACAGGGGTAGGAAGGGTTGGTGATAAATCAAGAGCTAACTCCTAGTATTATATCCAAATTTAAATGGAATGAACTCATTTGACATCTGCATTGTTCACCCACTTTTATTGTCTTATAACTTGAATTATCACCATTGGACATCAGTGATTATTTCTAGACAGTAAAGAAGGATTTCCATTCCCAAATTCTACCAAGGTTTATTCTTTACATTGTTCTCAGTCCTCAGCCATTGCTGTCAGATTCTTAGGCACAGAGGTGTTACCTGAAGCCCGAGACTGTCACAGGGCATTCAGAAGTAGCATGTAAGCAGCTGAAGTGACACAATGTGATCATTTCCATCTCAGTGCTGTGTGATCAGCCCAGGCAGGGCACTGGGACCCAGCCTGGGCAGGTCCTTCCAGAGAAAGTTGGGCTGAGGATGGTGTTAAGCGCTTAAGTAGGAGGCACTATTTTAAGGAAAGAGGAAGAGTGCTCCAGGCTGGGAGAACAGCACAAGGCATGAAAAAGCATTTAGTTGAGCTGCAAACAGATAAAGTTCCACAGAGGTCAGAGATGACTGGTGAGGTAGGGAACGCTTCGCTGAAGCCTTTGTATGCACTTTGCTAAGGATCTGATTTTACTCTATGAAATGTTATTCTTCAAGGGTTTTAAGCAGAGGAGGGACAGACTGTGGGTTTTGCCCTTTTTTATCTAGATGACACTGGCTGCCGTGAGGATAACGTGTTGGGAAGGGACAGAGAGGCTTTGGCTGGGGGGCCGGGGGGGTGGATTCTGGAAATAGTAAGGACTTGGAAATTAATGGATCCTGGTTGTAGTGACACTTAAGACTGAAGTCTCAGCTTCATCCTTTCTATTTATATTATCCTAAATTTCTTACTAATAAATTTGCACAACTTTTAGTAAATCATCTGAGGTCTGCTATTGATTGATTCTCTAATTCTGAATTCATCTCCTCTCTAGGGACATCAGCTGAGTTTCTGTAAAGTGATCAATTGAATGAGATGATCATTTTCTACCTCTAATAATTATCTGTATTTTCTTAAGCATCGTGCCTGTGACTGACTTCGGCAACTAGAATACAGAGGAGATTAAGAAAATTACTGAAATATTTGCAAGGATACCACTGACAAGGAAATTCAGTTCCCCTCTCTTCACTGCTAAGCACAGTTCAGTTCTTGTAAAAGTGACCCATTATGGAAGAAATTACGACGTACTCAGTGAGCTATTTAGGAAAAAAAAACTTCCTTTAGCATGGTTAGGTCAAAATTTAGTCCCATTTACACTGTTGTAAGGTTTTTTTTTCCCCCTTTGGACTAATCCATTACTTAAAGAATAAATTTAGACATTAATTTCCTTAAAGGTAAGTCCTTTTAGAACTGAATTTTACAGAATGATTTCATAAAGCAGAACATTGCATTTTCTACAGTTTTATTGATATTTTTATTTTTATATCATGATTATTATACTTACAGATCCCTTTGGGCCAGGTAATCCTATATCTCCCTAAATCAGTAAAACACAATTATATTAGAACATTGTATTCACATCTGACAGTTCACTAAAAACATTTCAGAGGGACTGTGCTGCTGAAGTCTACAGAACACCAACAAACAGAAGAACCCTGGCCCCGCAGAAAAACATTAGATTCAAAATCTGGATTCTGGTCCTAGCTCTGCTGCTTAACGTTATGATCGTGTGTGAGCTTTGCAACCTCCCAGCCTTGGGTGACCTTGTCTGTTAAATAACAGGGTTCAATAGGCGCTCTCCAAACTCTATCCTCATCTAAAACGCTAGGTGTCGAGAATTAAATGTCTAAGTCAAAAGATATTAAACCATCATGCTGCTATAAATAACACAATAGATATTTAAACAAGGTGACCTCATTTTTGAAACCCTAACAATATTTTCAAACTTGTCCCCAAAAATCTATCTGAATAAATATACATGCTTTTATGCCTAAAAAACAACCTTGAATATCTCCCACCACTGGTTTTAGGTATAAATTAGCTTGCTTTAGCATATCAGCACATTTCCACTACAAAAAAGAATGATGTAAAACATCCTCTTAGTGGGGAGGTCTAGCTCAGTGGTAGAGCACATGCTTAGCATGCACGAGGTCCTGGGTTCAATCCCCAGTACCCCCATTAAAAAAATTAAATAAATAAATAGACAAATAAACATAATTACCTTGCCCTCAAAAAAATTTTAGAAATCCTCTTAGCTTATAAAATGAACAGTTTTAATAGAAAATAAAATTAGAATAATCCTTTTGTCATTGACTTAATAGTTAGGAAGCTCAGCCTAATTCAGATATTACATTTATAGTAACCCTAAATCCTAAAAATCTGAATCAAACAACATTACCAGAATTTTCTCCTGTACTAAGAGCTTTCTGAAATGATTTTATGAGAACTCTGTCACCTCCCCACCCCAAAGGACCCAGCATAAGTTTCCACATTAGGTCACATTAGATTGTGTCAAAACCAGACAGCTGAGTCCACAGACCTAGCAGTGCGGGCGGCAGTGGTAACTTGCTCTCATTGTCACTGCCTTCCTGGAGATGCAGCTGCAGCCTCCTCTGGGGGTGGAAGTCTCTTCTTTGGAGAGTTTTAGACTCAAGAGAATGGCCACCAGGGTCACACTTGTGAGCCGCAATTTCCCAACTATAACAAAACTTTCCTTTTGTTTCCATGATAAGCACTGTTCATAGACTTTCTACAGTCATGTAAGAATCACCCTGAATGTCTAGATGGAAAGTCACTGAAAATTTGCCCTTGAAAGGGAACACTTTGTCCTCCAAACGCTTCAGGCTAGGTCTATTGATCTGAGGGTGTTTCCCACGGCTTTACTTGATCCTGGCTACAATTCTAGGGGGTCATTTGTCAGTTATATAAGCAACACCTTAGCCTTTAAAGAAGCCAGCAAAGATAGCAGTGTCAGCAAAAAGAAAATGTATATGTTTCTAATAGAGTCAAAATCAGTAAGTCTCCATCAATAACCAGAAAAAAAGGTCTTACGAGTTCACCCCTTTCTCCTGCTTCACCTTCTTCCCCAGAGGGACCCTAAAAAGTAAGATTAAATGTCACATTGTTTACAATTCTTAGTCCCTTGGCTCAATCTTAACCAGCCGATATTGCTAAGCATTCCTAAGTCCCCACGGCGCCCCCTAGATCATGCAGAAATACACAGTGCTCTCAGTGGCTTTCCAAGCTAGCTGTCAGGGGCTGGTCCCAACCAGAAAACAGCCCAGAGAAAAGCAGGAGGTGAGGCTGAGTTTCTGCTAACGTTAAGGATTATTGACTGTATCTAGCAATTTTGTAATTAGGGAAGGCTTAAAAAGGGCTCTGACAGCAGAAAGAAAAAAACAGAGGAAGGGCTACCTCTAATTCATCTGCATAGTTTATTTGCTAAGGTCTTGGGTAAAGAAAAATAAATTATGATATGGCTCAGGAGGGCATGATCAGCCTGGAGTAAACCAATTTAGTGAACAAGAGAGAGAGGACCACTCTTTTCAAAGGCAGACAGTGTGTAGTCTTGAAGGCAAAGCCTTCATTAGGTCCAGCTTGTAAAAATAGTAGATCAAGCTATAGACCAAATTAAACCCTGGGCGTCACTCACAAAGCACGTTCAGAGAAACTGCCAGCCTCCACCGGTTTACTCACACCCACAAATTGGCCAATGCCCCCTGCTGGTGAAACTCATTAACGCACATTAAACCTTGCATTTCACACTCTTCCGACAATGGAGCCTACCTGTTCACCCTTTGGACCAGGTTCACCAACAACACCCTGCAAGGAATACAACACAACACTTAAGTATTTTGAGATTTTTAACTATCTAATTTCAAGTGAACCAGCTCTCCTTTTGGGCTGATGGGTAAGAACAAGTGTGGATAATGTGTCAGAAGAGAAATGTCCCGTCTTCTCACCACCTAGCAAGTGTCAGGGATGACCTGGAGAAACAGACGACTGTCCAAAAAGTCACTGGCCACGTGAAGCGATCACTGATCACATCCATGTAAAATGTGGCGAGTAGGAATGTAAATTTACAACTAGATAGGAGGTGTGACTACAGCTAGAATTTTCACTTTACTTGGCTTTTATTTTTTCCCTTCTAAGAAATTATTGTATTAGTAGATTTTTGGCTTCTTAACCTTCACTCTCGGTACTTTAAGACATCTTTCTGGATAGTTCTCTATGATAATTTCTAGAAATTCTCCACTGGGCCCAAAGCAAGCTTTGTTTCTCAACACAGCAGAAATCAGCCTTCCAAACGAGGAACTTTCTGGACGGCTTGAGAGCTTACCCTGTCACCTTTCATTCCTGGAAGTCCAGGGGGGCCGGGCATGCCGGGGAGGCCAGGGCTACCGAAAGAACCCTGAAAGACAAACACAGAGTCCCCAGAAGCACAGTTACTGCAACACAGGAAACACACAAGCCAGACACAGCCTCGGGTGTGTTGACTCCTGTCTGAAATAAATGTGCTGTGCTTGGTTTAATCCTGCTCCTCAAATCTGCCACATTCTCAGGAGAAGAGAGCCCGTCCCCTCTCCCTCCACCCCACCTCTGAGGTCTTCAATTCTATGCTTTATGCGCCTTCCCAACTGTGGGCTCTTTCAGTTGAGTCCCTGCGACGGGGACAGCCCCGCTCCCTGTGTAAACAAGCCTGCTTGAGAACAAGGCAGCATTCACGCACAGTCCTCTCCAATTCCAAGAGCAACCAGAGGCCACACGGAGCCCTCCACATCTCCCCCAGTTTTAAAATAAATGCTACCAGCCATGCAGATTGAAATGCCCTCCAGGGGTCTCCTAGACTTAACAGGAAATCTCACATTTACCTTCTCACACACTCACCCAGGAAGAGGAATCAAGTAAGGGTGATTAAATCACCCGCTGTAACTTGTTCTTCTCTCCTGGATTATTTTTAGTTAATTTATTGCATTTTATAGGAAGCAAGTAAGCTGCTGGAGACTAGAACTATGACTTACCAGTTTACCTGGTGGTCCTGGGGGTCCGACTGGCCCGACTTCACCTCGACTGCCCTGGGAAAACACAAACACGGTGGTCAAGCAGACAGTCTACCAAAATGCACATGTGTAATCACTACGTCAGTAAAATTGCATTCTACCTAGGATTTTGCTTCAGTATAAAAGTCATCAAGGTATTCTCCCCATCTGCGACTGAAGGCAGAGACCTTTATATAAAATGCCTACAGCCTCCTCAGCGTTCATCCTTCCGTGAATGTTCGAGGGCTGTTCATGGTGACCTTTAGACAGAAGTCACATCCCATACCTCTACAGGAAATGGCAATCAGGAATTTCCAGCATTCAAATCACAATCTAACTTAGACCATGGTTACTTTGTGTACATGTTTTATACTCTCATTTAGACTTACGTGTTCCTGAGGTATATGTAGACATATTAAAAATTTGAATTCCACATTTATGTCTAAAACACAGAGTAAATTTCAGGTCTACAGTACATTTTAAAGCAATATCTGACAAATGATCTTGAACCTCAAAAGAGTGAAGAAAGAGACACAGGACAGAGATGTTTGCCTTTAAATTACTACTTCAAAAAGACACAGATAGTAGAAATTCATAAAGTTTCTGAAATAAAAAATGACTTGTCCTACTCGTTCTTGTTCTAAACATGTCTTAAAAGGTTAAATAGATTTTGGAAAGTACAATTTACAATGAAGATATACCAAAAGCAACACTTTTGTTTCATTTTCTGAGCCAATTTCAGTTTTTTATTGGAAACTCCTAGCCCTTTGAGTAAAGGAGACACATGAACTCTTTCATTTTTTAACCTGAGAACTTCATACACTTTTATGCAGGCTGATAAAAGCTCATTTCATTTCAAAAGACTATGAAAAGTAGTCTTTTGAATTTGTTTTCCTTTCAAGTGACATAACAATTTCATATTAATGCTTAATATTTGTAAATGCTTCTGATAAGATTATCCTGACCTGACCCATATGCTAGTTATTTGTCTATAAATAGAAGCAAATATCAAGACCCATAAGCCTTCCAAAGTTTCAGCTGCTCTGAAGGATTAAGAAATGTTTGCCAAGTTATAAGTCTCTCGCTATGAGCTGTCATTTCATGGCAGTCGATCTTATGACTTACAGGTGATTTAAACAAGATGCTCATGAATGCTTTTCAAAACCTTTTATGTACATGTTCTGCCTGATATATGAGCCTGGATGATAACATCGGTCCTTAACCCTTGTGAGCAGCTTAGAAGCCAGAAGCCATGCCTGACAAGGATGGATGTTGGGAGGATGTCAGTCACATGGAAACCAACCTCGGAGATAGATTTTTCAATCTGTCTCTACCCACAGAGATTGGGTTCCACCACATTAATCTGACCCAGCACTTCAAAGTTCAAGACAGAGTTTCTCCAATATATCTGCTCTGCTGGCATTTCCAAATAATTCCTGAACTGCATCATGACTGAAATCCTAAATGTCACTGTGGTAACGTGACTTTAATCCACAGAACAATTAATAGTCCTCGGCAGGAAACGTCATTAATCAAATCAGAAAAAGAAAGCAAAGTTCTTTGCACAACCTCAAGTATTCATTTCTAAACAAATCAACCACTATGCCATCGTATCCAAAATAAAGATGATTAATATAGTTTTTTTTCTCTTCCACAAACCAAAGGGCTAAATTAAAATAAAGGATTGTATAACCTTTCATTCGCTTTGGGAGAGATTAATTTTCTTCCCAGTCAAAGGCATAGATTTACTCTGCTGGAATCTCATTTTCCCCATCTTTCATGAGCGCTTAGTATTCAGTTCAGAAATCTTTCCCAACCGCTGGCAGGCCCTTGGTAACACCTATGAATGGCTCAGAACCCAGTTTAGACAGCCTGCCCTGCTGAACGTCTTCAGCCACGACATTGCCACACACACAGGACCAGGGAAAAGACCGATGAAATTATGGGCATTTACTCTGCCGTCACTGCACACACAGACAGCATGTGGGTCTTCATTTTTATTTCACTTCCATCCAATAACCCTTGGCTAGTCTAAACTCGGGTATTTCTACAGAAATCATCTCGCTGTGAAAAAGGGTAATGTTTATTTTCACAACAATAGTCAAATAGCTACAAGAAAAGTAAAGGACAAGATTTTTCTGATGGCCCTCTTATGATTTCTGTATGTTCTAAAACCATGCATATTCTTTCTCTAAGCTCTGGAATTTCACCTGGAACTAAGGTGAACATGAGGAGTCAAGAGGTAAATAGTAATCTCTAAAAACGTACATCCAATGAAATACGTCCTGCCAGGAGCAATTCACCATAAACTGTAACCACAAGTGTGCTAAATAAATGATAAATCTCCTATGTTTCAACATCTGTGGTGAAACAATATTCTCAGACGTGGGCAAGGGAGGCTGGTGTGGAAACAGCGATCCTGCCCAGTGGCTAATATTTACAAATTCCAGACAAAAGTTTTGATCTTTAACAAGAGAATTGGAAGGAACCAGGAAAAAAAAAGGCAAACTTGTACCATTAAAAATGTGAAGACCATAATAAATGCTCTGTTTTTCTCTTGGATGCTCTGTGTCACCATGTATATCTCCAAAGTGTTCAGACACAGCTGCAAAATTCATCCCTATTTAAGAAGGCAATTAAGGCTTTTTAAAAAAAAGATGCAGATCCTCTGCCTGTGATTCCCAACTCTGGCTGTGCACTGAAATCCCCTGAGGAGTTTTTAGAAATATATTTCGCTGGTGTCTTCCACCCCTCCACTCCCTTCTCTCCCTCCACACCCCATCTCTCTGCCCAGATCCTGATTCAGCAGGTCTGGGGTGAGACCCAGGGATTTGTTAGAACTGATGTTCTGTTTGTGTGTCTTCACCAGCTCCACCTAGACTTTTGTTAAATGCTTACTGCGAAAGTTCCGTAAGTATTGACATTTAAAGTCTGTGAAAGATGTGTTGTGCCATTAGAATTCACCAAGCTAACTTCAAATAAAAAACATACAGGGGAGACTTGACTTGTGGAGGCATCAGAGGGTGGAGAGGAGGAATGGACCCAGAGCCCCATGGCCAGGTCTGAAGTCTGGCTCTGCTGTGCAGCAGGGAACTCCAGGCTCCCAACTCAACCTCTCTGGGCCTCGGGTTCTTCATCTGTAAAATGGGTTTTTTCGAGGATTAAGTAGTCACATGAAGCACTTAGAACAATGTCCAGCTCATATTAAGCACTGCAGACGTGCTAGCTGTTATGTTTATCCAAGGTTTTATTCAAGAAATAAAGAAATCAATCAAAATTATGTGATTAAAAAATTTTTTTCTTTTCTTTTTCGGAGGAGGTAATTAGGTGTATTTGTTTGTTTGTTTACTTAAATTTAACAGACATATTGGGGATCGAACCCATGATCTCATGCATGCTATGCTAAGCATGCAATCTACCACTGAGCTATACCCTCCCCCTCAAAATTATGTTTGTTAATCAAATGTTTAACTAAATGTTCTTTGCCTTCCAAATCTCTCAAATCTCTTTAAAAGCACAAATCATGCTTGCAAAAAACAAGTCTCTAGTCCTCAATTCTTGAGTTTCTGTCAAGATCACTGATCACCAAGGCACCATCTTTGTAAACAAATACTGAGAGCTACTTTGTAAAACTGATTTCAGTAAATACAAAAACTTCATTGTGGATGTCTCCCTTTTAAAATGGATCTAATATATACATATATATATATATATATATATACACACACACACACACCTGAATTGCTTTGCTGTACACCTGAAACTAACATGGTAAATCAACTGTACTTCAATAAAAAATAAAATTAAAAAATAAATAAACGGAATTTCTAAAATATCACAGAAAGCATAAACTTCATTATACTTGTGTTGTCATAATTATTTCACCAAGAGAAGTGAATTTGATTTCACTGGGCTCTACACTGTGACGTCTGATTGTCATTGCATTTGCCTGATTACCAAACATGCTAACCAGCTGAAGAACGAACTTTTACCCTTCCTTAGCACCTTGCCAACTTTAGAAGTTGTACTTCGTCTGTATTATACACGGAAGGCCTCTTTCTGGCAAAAAGGATGCTCAACCCAGGTCAGTTATGATTTCTATAGACTGTTGCTTCTACAAAGCCATTTTCAAATTAACACTGGAAGATCATATTAGTCCTACAACAAGGATGCTTTTTAAGTTTGCCACGAAGATGTTTTAAAAAGCGATCCAATGTTACAGCATTGTGTCGTTTGTATTTCTCTCTGCTGTAGGGTTACATATTCCCTCTCACACAGAGGCAGACCGCAGTCTGTTTGCACCATAACCATCACAGCTGTGTCGCAGGTCGCTGACAGGGGCGCGCTCCAGGGCCCGGCGGGGCAGGGAGCCGGCTCAGGCCAGCAGCGGCACGCCAGGTGGGGCCTCTGAGTTGAAGCTGCTGGTGACGGGGTCGGGATGGGGGGCTTCAAGAGAAACAAGAACTCCCGGATAATCCAGACCCCGGGGGTGTATAACCTTCAGAGAACCGGGGGCCGATCAGCATGGCACTCATCTCAGTCAAAATCACAAGAGCAGAGCACGCACAACCCACACAGCAAAAGCCCTGGCAAGTTCTAAGAAGCCCGGAAGAGGAAAATGGACCAGAGCCATTCCACGGTAGGACCAAATCAGAGGCTCCAGCCACCTGCCAGCTCTAAACCAGGGGTCACTCAGACCCAGGTGTGAACCCCATGGAGCGTGAGGAGGAAACCCAGAAGCACAGCCCAAATGGCAACGATATGTGCTCACAGGTAATCACTAGAGATGCCCAAAACGCCAATATGTTTTGCTGTGTCGTTCGCAAAATTTGATGGAATAATGGTGGGGTGGGGTGGGGGCAAGGGGGTCACACTTAATTTCAAAGACGTGCTTCAGTTATCCTTGGCCCTTCAGTAGGACACCTTAGAAATAGGTTTCATTCCTTCTACTCAGCTTCTCAAATTGAGATTTGCAGGAAAAACAGATCAAACTTGTGACGAAGAGTTGAAAATGTGTGAACTTACCTATGAAAAGGAATTTAATGATGTAAAATGGAAGAACAAATGTATCTTTCAGAAAGGAGCAGATTGGCATTAAAACTCCACTCTGGAACTACAATATTTATAACCTGTCATGACACTTCTCTGAAAACTTTATAGTAGATGAGAAGTCAATTATCACGAGCAGAGGCAGCACAGCAGGATTCACTGGACCTCCCATTCAGTTTATTTCGAGGAGTATTTATTGAGCATGACCTTACAGCAGAACCAAGGACAGAGATGCAGGGACCATAAATGTGAATCAGACTGTCCCTGTCTTCCTTCAGTTTCCATACCACAGAGCAAAAAGGGACAAATGGTTAGAGGTTCAGAATAAGAAGAGATCCCTTCTATCTGGGGGACAGGGGGTAATCAGGGATGGTTTCACTGCATAATTGACATTTCAGTTACACCTAGGAGGGCATGGGAGACGTTGAGTCAGAGAAAGAGACAAAAGCCATCTAAGAGCAGGGCGTGGCAAGAGTAAACAGGCGGGCTGAGAAGTGCAGAAAGTACTGAGCACAAACTCGGAGCAAGGCAGAAATGGGAAGTAAAACTAGGGGATAAACAGACAGTTCTGTCTTCTTTATTGTCAGTGCAAATCCACTGAAGATGTTTAAATGAGGAGGCAAAGGGATGATGGAAGCTGTACTTGGCAAAGCCCAATACGGAGGTATGAGCACAACCATTCCCCAGACGTTCATGTCTGTCACCAGGACTGTGGGAATATGGCTGCAGTTCTAGGGCGGAGGTCACAGATGCCAGACATCCTGCCATTTGCAAGAGTTCTGGAGGAAAAAGAACTACCCAGCCCAAAGGCCAAGAGTGCCCTGCTGGGAGGCACAGGGACAAGGAGGGCAGACGGGAGCTAGGAAGGCAATGATCAAGCAGCAGTGAACTATCGGAGCCAGGGTGGTGAACGTGGGCAGAGAAAGGAAGAGTCAAATCTGAGGCTGGAAAAGGGAGGAGGCAAATGACTAATAGACCCAAGAAAAGATGCTCAGCATCACTAATTAATAGAGAAATGCAAATAAAAGTTATAATGAGGCATCATCTCACACCAGTCAGAATGGCCATCATTGAAAAGTCTACAAACGATAAATGCTAGGGAAAGTGGGGAGAAAAGGGAACCTTCCTACACTGTTGGCGGAATGTGAAGCCATTATGGAAAACAGTGTAGAGATTTCCTAAAAAACTGAAAATAGACTTACTCTATGATCTACCAAAACCACTCTTGGGTATATATCTGGAGGAAATTTTAATTTGAAAAGATACATGCATCCCAATGTTCACAGCAACACTACATACAATAGCCAAGACAAGGAAGGAATCTAAATGGCCATTGACAGATGACTGGATAAAGATGTGGTATATACATATATGATGAAATACTATGATGAAATACTACTCAGTCATAAAAAAGAATGAAATAGTGTCATTTGCAGCAACATGGCTGGACCTGGAGATTATCATAACAAGTGAAGTAAATCAAAGAAAGACAAATATCATATGATATCACTTATATGTGGAATCTAAAAAAAAAAAAAGATACAAGTGAATTTATTTACAAACCAGAAGCAAATTTACAGACATAGAAAACAAACTAATGGTTACCAAAGGGGAAAGGGCAGGGGAGGAATAAATTAGGAGTTAGGGATAAACATATACACACTACTATATATAAAATAGAGAAACGACAAGGACCTGCTATGTAGCACATGGAACTGTATTCAATATCTTACAATAACCTATAATGGAAAAGACTAAAAAAGAATATATGTACGTATAACTGAATCACTTTGCTGTGCACCTGAAACCGATACAACACTGCACTGCAATTAAAATAAAGGGAGGTGGCAGAAGGAACAGGTCCTCCTGAGGTTAGGGGTGTGATGCGAGACCGCCAAGGCTTTGAGCCTCAGGGATGGCAACAGCGGGAAGAATGTAGACTCTTACAGAAACTCAAAAATCAAAACCTGAATTGGGCTCAAAACCCTGCATGGGTTTAACTTCCTCCCCTCACACGAGAGCATTAAACACCCCCCACCGCGCCCCACCTCCTGCTGCAGCCCCGCCTCTAGTCCGTTCCTCCCTACATCCCGTAGCACTGAGCTCCTCGTGCCACCTGTGCTCAGCGCAAGGTCCGCCCAGCAGGCACTCCAGCAACTATACTCAGTTTTCTGCTCTAAAAGTGAACACGAGATGTAATAATCCACTTTCTCAGAGTTCCAGCACCCCCTCCCACCCTGTGAAACCTTTCTGCTGTTTTAGACACGTCATCTCGCTGTGACCTCGTTGCTTTGACAGTCAATTTGGGGAAAAGTATTTTAATTAGAAATCCACAGGCCTGCAGCAAGAGAGAAGAAAAGGGTAAGTGAGGCGTGAGGAGCAGGAGCTAGTTTCTCTGGCTGCAGAGAAACTTCTGGAAGCCGACTGGTAGAGGTGAGCTGACAGGTATCTGTGAGAAGCGGAAACGCCTCACTCTTGGGTCACAAGATACCTGGGGTATTTCGCTTTTCTGAAGCAGGAAAAACCTCATTCAACATGCTCAAGAAATGCTTTTTTAATTTTTTTAAAATTTTATTGATAAAATATATATACCATAAAATGTATCTAGTTATTTTTTTAACCCCAAAGTTCTTGGGTAAACAAAGTTTATTCTAGGAAGAGCAACCCATTGAGAGATAAAACCATTTTAAACTGTATATATTTGTATTTTCATTGTTTCTAAAACAGTTTAGAGCTTTAGCGTTTTAAACTTACATAATTACCAAACGATTAAAGCCAACCACAAAATAAGAATCAACAGAATGCAGCAATCCATTCATAAAAGTCAAATGAAGAAATACTTTTTAAAACGTAACAATGATATTTTGAAACATTTCTGTGTTCTCGCTTGGAGTTCCTTTTGTTACCCAGCAGGCTTTGAAAATAAAAATTTAAACTGAAGGCCAGAGAGAAGTTTTTTGAAGTTATATTTAAATGCATAATCTTAATTTCCAAATCAGTTTCTTTCTAGGAGCTAAATTGTACCTAATGAGAAAATACACGTTGCTATATTTGCTGCAAAATAGACACATTTACAAACTCACAGTAAAAGAAGTCAGGCAGGTTCTCGAAAGATTGAAAAACAGTTACCACATGACCCAGCCATTCTACTCCTAGAAATTAAAGGTACCCGAGAAATAAAGCAAGTCTACCCAAAAACTTGTAGAAGAATGTTCGCAGCATTGTTCAAAATGGCCAAAAAGCAGAAACAACCCAAATGGCCATCAACTGGATGAATGGATGAACAAAATGCAGTCTATCCATGTAACTGAATATGATTTGGGAATAACAATGAACCAAGTACTGCTCCACAGTACAGCACAGAAGAACCATGAAACATTATGTTGAGATGCCAGTCAAGAAAACACTCATGTGTTGTACGATTCCATTTATATGAAATTTCCAGAATAGGAAAATCTATGGATATAGAAAGTGGGTGAGTGGTTGTCTGGGGCTGAGGGGACTGGAGGGAAATGTTGAATCTGCAAGTGGACAGAGTTTCTTTTAGGGGTGATGAAAATGTTTTAAAATCAACAGTGGCAATGGTTGCACAAGTCTGCAAATATATGAAAATTCAATGGACTGTATACTTTAAACGGGCGAATTACACAGTATATGAATTATACCTCAACAGAGTTGAGTTTTAATACAGTTTTAAGGATTTTAATAGTTTTAATCACACCGAAATATTTCCTTCAAGATGGGATGAGAGCAGAAAAGGCCATCATGCTCTTTTAAATACTTCACTTTTGTTTCCACTTTCTAGGGAGGAAAAAGTATATTGTGTATCTGAATAGCATTCACGTCTCATTGTCTATCTCGATTAGCACAGGCTGAAACATCAGAAGGTATTCGTGGATGAATGAATGGAAAAGGAGGAAGGAAGGAAAGGAAGGAAGGGAGGGAGGGAAGGAGGAAGGAAGGGAGGGAGGAAGGAAGGAAGGGAGGGAGAGAGGAAGGAAAGAGGGAAGGAAGGAAGGGGGCAAGTCGCAGCAAAGCCCTGAGAAGGCACTTTGGGAGAGTCTGCAGAAAGGAGTACTCACAGGAAGCCCCCGGGGTCCTCGGGGTCCCATCTCTCCTGGCGGCCCCTGTTGGCCCTGTGATGAGAAAGGGGACAGAGAAAAAGTTAAACTCCCTAATCCTTGGCTTGGTGATTACAACAGCTTACCAGGCATGAAAAGGTAACGGCATCTTACCGGTTTGCCTGAATTCCCCAACTGACCAGGCTTCCCTGGAGCACCTGTGTTACCCTGATGGTAAAAGACAGTATTCAAATTAACTCAGACAGTGAGTGAGCATAATCATACCCCTGTGTTACCCACACCGAGTGTTTCTTACTTAAATAGCATTAATTTCCTGGTTTTACACTGAGAGTTTGAGAGGATGTAGACTCTCTTTCTTGGTGGATACATCAAAGTTCTTTAGATTTAAGATGTTGTTTTGTTATTCCCAGAAGTCTATTAATAAAGGTGTTGAAAATGTTACAAAGTGAAGGTCAAATGTCAAAAAAATGAAGGGCTTTAGCCAGACAAGAATAAGAGAGGAATTTTCTTTCTTCACAATATTAATTACACATGTCTTTCTTTACCATTTCCACCCCCAATACACTTCTTGGAGCCATTTTACGTGACACTGACACTATCAAAATTGTACAGAATCAGGTCAACGTGAGGAACTAAAGGACATGCTGCCTCCCAGCAGGCTCCAGGGAGTGCACCTGTCCAGGAATCCATTTCCACCATCCGTCTCCCGTGGTCCACTTATCAGGGAGCATTTCTTCTCAAGACTCCGTGGACCACTCCGACTGGACAGCTGGAGCCCTAAAAATCTAACAGTGACCAATATCTACATTATCCACATTTCATCTATTGTATTTCAAGTAAAGCTATATTTTAATCCTTTTTTTTTCCTTTTAACGATTGTCTTGAAGTGCTGGATTATAAGCACAGGTTGATCATTATGTGAGCAAAATGCCTAATACCTTTAAGTTTGAGCTAAATCATCCTAATGATAGTCACTGACAATTTTTATGGCTTAATAATACGGTCCTCATTGTAAGTGATACAGAGCAATAAGACTTTCTCTGTCTTACACTGGCCGAGGATAACACTTTCCAGAAGGAAGTCTAACCAGCAACACTCCGTCAAAGTTCTCTTTCTGCCTCTGGGAAAGAAATGCGCTTTTAAAGTCTTAAGGGCTTTTTGATTTTTCCTTAGAGTCAAATATAAAATAAAAGACTGGATGGGAATATTTAAAATGAAAACTAAAATCTTTGGTAAGAGAAAAATACAAATTACAAAGTTTTCATCTTTTACCTTTTCACCAGCAATACCCTTGGCACCAGGAATTCCGGGTATCCCCTAAAAGAGGGCACACAGAATGTGGGTTTAATCACTTCACCTGGGAATCCTTGGATGCTCAGCCCGGCGCACAGCGCTGAGGGGCCGAGGGGAATCACGACGACCTCCAAGCTTTCGTGTGAGGGAGAGGTTCCTAGCTCCCCAGCTCTGAACAGTTCTAGGAGGCAACTTTCCTGTCACTGGCTTGTTGTGTCTGAACACCCTTAGAGCAAATTCTAGCTCTAAAGTCACTTTTCAGGGATGAACCTCCAAATCAGAATCCAGTACCATTTTCAGGTCAACAGGTGCTCTCACTGGCATGATTTCATGTACAAAAGGCAAAACAAGGATGTGTCAAAAATGCCAGGCTTTAAGTAGAAAAACACAGTGTCAGGAAGCGAGCTGGGATTCACTGAGACGTGGTGCTAACGGAGTCCTAATATCCCCTAGCTGATTATTTTTAAGGTGTCAGATATCATCATAAACCAGAGGGCAGTCCTCAGTGTTACCAGATAATTCTTTTGACTTGAAACCTTCACCTCCGGAGAGCCAAGAATACACGTGGCAGAATCCACATGAACTTCTAGCCACGTTAATGCAGGGAAACACCAAGTTGAACAATTCAAACTAGTGCATAATCAAAAAATGACATCTCTCTCACATTGTTCCCTGAACATACTCTCAGCCCTTACGTCTCAATCCTGCCAACAAGAACTTCAGAACTGGTTAAAAGCAGGAGGAAGTGGGTGACACTGGCTCACAGCTCAGGGTCAGGGAGAAAAATATATGGAAGACTGAGTGAACTAAACAGAGAAGAGAGATGAAAATATAAAGTTAAAGCTTAGTGTACTTATCAGAGAAATAACTAGTCATTCAGAGAAAAAAATACAAAAATATAAGTATAAAACTGTAAAAATATAAAATTATAGCATTACCACTTCTCCAGAACTTATTAAATTACTTAGTGTGTTTCTCCTCCAAATTCATATCTTCAAAATTTGTACATAAATCAATAAACATTTGAATAATCAAATACTTACAGGTAACCCCTGCAGTCCTGCATCACCAGGAGGTCCAGGTTTCCCTGGTTCACCCTGGAAGAAAAAAGTTATGAACTGCTGTCCTTCTTTTAAGAAAAGGAAAGACAAAGACCTTCTAAGTAAAAGGGCTATCTGTACAGCTGGCCTTACATGCAGTTCAGGGCGGGAGGGTGGGGGAGGACTTCGGACAAAAATTCAATCAAAATAAATGATTTCCTTCTGCCTACGTTCATCAGTGGGATAATTTTACTGAGTTTCTGAAACCAAGCAAACACTCTATTCTAATAAGTACTTGGAATTGACATAATTTAAAAGTAAAAAGGAGAAAAAAAGCCAAAACCAGCTAAATCAATGCCTCAGTAATGTAATAATGGAAACCCTGTGCTTGGCTGGTCTCGGAAGAGACCACCCCATCACTCTTAGACTAAACCACACAGCTACCTTTGTTCCAGGCATTCCAGGTATCCCCTCACGGCCATCCACACCTGGCAAGCCCTAAAGACACACAAAGAAACACACTGTCTTAGGAACGCATTCGTCTTCCCGTCAGCGTTTTCTAAAGTTGTATTACAAGTCAATAATCACTTTGAAAAATGTTCTTGATGCCTACAGCTCAGGACATACCGTATCTCCTTTGGGCCCAGGGGGACCAGGAATTCCTCGAGAACCTTGAGCTCCCTGCAGGGCAGAAGGGAGAAGGCAGACAAGACACCCTCAATTAGCACAGTACTTAGGATGTGGAAGAGATCAGCGTAACCAGCAGGTGACACTGATGAGCTCCAAGCTCACAGCGATGAACACGAATCTGAACTCACTCTCTCTCCCTTGGGACCTGCTTCTCCTGGAGGTCCTCGCTGTCCTTGGTCACCCTGTAGGAAAACAAAACTGTGTTCATGGACAGTCTTTTGAAATTATAAAACACCGCTCATGTTACCTTGCTTTTGTTCCTTCACCCCAGTAACTCTGCTCTAACCTGGATGCCTAGCCCAAGAAATCTTTTTATAAAAATTATCTTACCTTAAAATGGATATTACCATAAAGATAATTGAGACTTACATGTCTATTGATTTCATTGTAAATGCATAACGATTCTGTGTTCACTAGGTGTACAGGGATAGTAACATTAAGGTCTGTAGAACAGGTACCCTTGACATCAGTAACTGTGCCTTCGTGTTCTCCAGCCTCATTGAATACCGTGGTGGGCTGAGGCTTGGATCGGGGCAACCTTTCCTCCATATTACTTAATTCCTCAGTCAGTAATAATGATTTCTGTCAGCTAATGTTGATACATGGTTTAGGTGGTAACAGATGAGAGGATGTGTCTTTCTGAAATAAAGCTTCTGTTGAATTGCTCAACTGCTCTAAAACCTTCAAATGGCTTCCTGTTGCTACCAGATCATTTCAAAGTGCCCAGATCAGCATTAAACATTCTTCATAATATGGTTCTACCTCATCTAGTCAATTTCATCTTCTCAACAGGAACCTTCCACTCCGGGTGGTGGCAGCCCCTCTGGCAGCACACACTCTCATCAGTACCAACAGGGCTCCTGCTCGCCTGCACCCCGCTGCCCTTCCCACCCAGCACGGCTTTCCAGACCAGCCTTCCTCTTGGGTCCGCTCGGGCACATCACCTCTCCCACGTGCTCTAGCACACGCTCTTATAATACAGCGTTCAGTTACGTTCTGTCTTTCCCACTGGACCTTGAGAGTTGGAAATTCTACTTTACTTACACCTTGTCTACTTTTCAATGTGATACAGGTGATTACTAATGAATGGCTTTTTTGTTTATATACTCCCAGGAGAGGTGGGAGGCAGCCCACAGTAAAGACAGTAAAGGAAAAGGACAGAACTCTCCAACGACTTACAGTGAGATCATCACTGTGACTCTAAGCACCTTTGCAACCAAACAAAAGG
Organism: Vicugna pacos; assembly: GCF_048564905.1. Lineage (NCBI taxonomy): Eukaryota > Metazoa > Chordata > Mammalia > Artiodactyla > Camelidae > Vicugna > Vicugna pacos. Next base: position 3,268,712 of record NC_132994.1, on the reverse strand, counting down.
AAAGCACAGCGAGTGTAAAAACTTAGCAATTTGACTTGGCCTATGAGGAAAACAAAACCCACATCAAGTCCGAGGAATATTCCTCTGCACCCCAAAAAGAGATGTTTGTCTTAATTTTTAGAACTTAAATAAATATAAGAACAATTGCCCACTTTTCCACTTTATTTGCATGTAAAAGATACTTGCATATATATATATATATATGTATATATATAGCAAATATACAGCAGAAAACCTATCTTTGATCATTGAAAAATCTATCATTGGATTCTTGGAACGAAAACCACTTACAGGTGCACCAGGAAGACCTTGAGGTCCCGGGTCTCCATCTAAGCCCCGAGCACCCTGCAAATAAACAAGACAAAGCAATGAAACCAAGACAGTCGTGCATGTAAAAGGCACATGAGTGTTTTCAAAGAACTTGAGTGGCAGATGAAAAGGAGGTCTTGTGTTCTGTGGAGTATGCTATGTCCATCAGTGAGCCCAAAGAGTGTTTCATCAGACACCTCAGATCTGAAAACACTGGTTTACATCCTCTCATCCCACCAAAAGTACTTAGACCCAACGTTTGGTACCACTCTGGATGTTTCAAGTTAACAAACACTGCATTCATTCTTTTTTTTAATTCAATTTTATTATTTATTTATTTATTTGGGGTTGGAGTAGGCAATTTGGCTTTTATTTATTTATTTGTTTGTTTGTTTGTCAATAGAGGTACTGGGGATCAAAACCAGGACCTCGTGCACGCTAAGCACATGCTCCACCACTGTTACCCTCCCCGGATTGCAAGCATCCTTGACTGCTGATATGAACCGCCTGTTCAGAGAACCTGGCCTCTAAACCTGTTGGAAAAGGCTGACGGCCATGTTCCAGGGTTCTCAGGGTCCCCATGGGAATTCATTAAGGGTGAACACCAACAAGTCACCCTAGTAGCAGCTGCGCTGGACAGTGGGAGGGATTTCTGGGACTCCGGATTTGCACCAAGATCTGGAATCAGAAGTCCAGCCACGACTCAGAAGAACGAACTGTACAAAGGACTTGAGCAAGCCCTCTTCCATCCTGAATAAACACGAGGTTCAGCTCGTATAAAGTAACTGATCTGCTGTCTCAACAATGGATTCACGCCACCAAGTGCCGATGGCCCAAGAACTGCAGGGGTTTATCAATCTGATTAGCATGAAATTCTCTCTGACTTTGTTATATACTGTATACATCACCTCCTTCTTTTTATTATAAGCATCAAAATGTGATTTCAAAACAAATGATTTTTTTTTTGCCACAGTGTTCTCTACATACGCTACAGGACAAAATGTAACCTCCTCTTTACATCTTTTTCTTGTCTACCATGTGAATGAGGAGACAGAAGGGCAACCGGAGCAAGCAGGAGGAGATGATAAAAGAAATGGAGGACAGTCGAAAGAGTATCAGATGGATGGCAGGCCAAGAAAACCAGCTGGACAGCATCCACAGTAAGAATTGATAATTAGAAAACCTTTGATAGATGGTTCAGACATGGGCAGAATCAAAGAAAGAACACAACAGAAGCAGAGGCCCCACGGAGCCTTGAAATTCTTTGATCCCTAAAAACTAGAACGGAGCAGAAGGCATTCTCCATCCACCAGGGAAGAAGAGGTTTAGACAGCCTGAAAAAGACCTTGAATTCATCACTCACGTGGTGTGGTGGGAGCGGAGGCAGCCTCCGCGTTATAGAAATGGCTTTGATGTTCCATCTCTCTCTCACATCACAGTTCAGCACGAGCTCAGACCCAAACGACTGTTACTAGGTAACCACTCTGGCGGTCTGAGTTCACGAGAAGAGCTTTTTTTTTTTTTTTATGGAAAGCAATTTGACAGAAATCAGAGGAAATGAGAAATTTTGAAAACTACCAAGTAGCAAAATACCTGAAATAAAGAGCCTATTGAGAACAGTAATTGGTTTCAGCGTGAGGGGGTCACAGATTTTAAGAGACAATTTAAACCCAGAAAAAGCAAAGGACGAGATAGCAGCGACTTCAAGGGATTTATCATTTGATCATAGAAGAGAGACACACAGCCTGCTCCTGAAGATAACATGAATATCTAAATACAAAATATGTTTTTAAAAAGACAGCATTTTAGAAAAAGAAATATTGTAGGAGAAATGGAAGAGGAAGGCCCACACAAGGAGGGACAAAGAAAGAGGTCAGGAAAAAAAATGAAATTGAAGGAATTCTTCACGGAGCAATTCACGAAGCAATTCCTGCAATCCACAAAAATGTGTATCCCTTTTTAAAAAAAAGATTGTTTCATTTGCTGAGCATCTCCAGTGTGCAAGTGACCCTTGTTTGGTGGTTCGTGAAAGGTTCTGTGCTTCTGTGTGGAGCAACACTAACTAGCCCCAGACGTTCTGTAGAGAAGGAGGTGAGGGCCAGAGGGCTCGTGGGCAAGGGGCCTTTTTAAAAAATGTTTTCTGGAGCCTACAAATTAGCTTTCCTAACAAAGTTAGGAAACAAACTGTCTAGAAAGTGCTAACCACTGGACTGGTACACACACATGCGCGCACACACACACAGAGCAAGAAAATACTTGTGAGCTCATTATGAACCTTCAAGTTTCTATTGTTTTTGCTTTTGATACTCATTCAGCCAAGCAGGCCCGGTCTTCCACTCTCCACTTCATCCTTCGAGGCCAAGCATCCTTCCAATGTCACCTCCCTCGTGAGCCCGCCCAACTCCCCTCTCAAGATCGGCCATCCCCAAGCCTCCAGTCCCTCATGCCATTTGCCCTCAGATGTATGCCTCGCTCATTTGCATAATAACACACTCTCTGCTTATTTGCTTCTCCCAATAAATAACCCACTTGCTGAGGGCCTAATTCCTCTTTGAGTCTCCCAGGCACCTCAAGTGTAGGATGCCTGCTAAGGGCAGAGCTCAGTGATGGTTGGCAGGGGAACCAAGATGGCCCCAGTGTCCTTGAGGGCATCCTGCCTTCCCTCCCTCGACCTGTCCATCTTCCTCAGTCTCTGCCTTGCTCTCCAGGTACTGTGTGTGAGTTCTCAGTCTCAACTACTGATAATGATAACGAAATTAAACAGAATAGACCCGCTTACTCCTATTTACCCAAAGTAATTTAAAATATGTTAATACAGGACAAATATCACGTGTACGACTCATGTAGATCATCCGTTTATAACAGAGTGATAAAAACCTAACCAAATAGGGGAGAGGGCGGAGCTCAGTGGTAGAGTGTGTGCTTAGCATGCACGAGGTTCTGGGTTCAACCCCTGGTACCTCCATTAATAAATAAAAATAAACAAACTTAATTACCCCCAAAAAAAGTTTAAAAATTAAACAAAATTAAAAAAAAAAAGAACCTAACCAAACATCTACAAAGAACCAAATGAGAAATAAAAAGTGATGGTGTTGAAGATAAGAAGATATTTTTTAATGGCCCCAAACATAAACATTTACGCATTTTGATATTGTATCATCACCTGCATCATCTTACCTTTTCCCCTTTGGCCCCAGCTGTCCCAGTGATGCCTCTCAGGCCTTGAGCTCCCTGGAAATGTGAAACAGAAGGGGAAATTCTTTTAGTTGAAGCACACATTCTTCGATGTCATCGCAAAGGCAAATCCAGAAGAAGAATGCTGTTGTAACCAAAGGTAACACTGAGAAAGAGTGACATTATGTAAACAAACTTCCCCAGTTTTAAAAGAAAAGTCCAAAGAGAATTATTCTGACAGTGGAACCCTTCTGAAAGATTCTAAGGACTTATATCAATCTGGAATTGGAACAGTCACTGATGGCAAAAAAGTAAATATCATTAACATTAAAAAATTATAGTAATGTATTTGACTTTTAACCCCTGTGCAGAATACATGGCCACTCTGGCCTCCGTCATGGTTTGTAACTTGGGTACATGTTACATGATTGTGATTTGAAACCTTGGGATAATCTTTCCCCACCAATGGATGCCATCCAAAGCCATCAACCCACAAAAGCCTGTGACCTAAAAATACAGCTGGGGTCTCCATCGACCACATGCTGTCGCTGTTTTTCACACCTTTTCTATGATAAAAGGCATCCTGAATTCCAGCTGGGGGTGGTAGGAACCCATCCCATCCCTTCTCAGGTGCAGGAGTGGGTCATTCTCAAACTGAGGGTACAAGGTGTTATTTCTAGGATCCCCTTCAATACGGAATGTTATCATTCTCGACCGTCTGGCCCCCCAGCAGCAGGGCTCCAGGAACGGATTCTGTAGATGCTCCCTTGGGAGCAGCAGGGGCAGACACCCCGGCAGGGAAGTTGGGTGGCTAACGGTCCACACCAGCTTAAGACAAAGTAGCTCGAGGCCAGTCATTTCCCTGTGTTCTCAATGGGAAAAGTGGGCAGCTGGATGGCCAGTGCTTCACTTTGCATCCGGGTCAGTCTCCGCTCCCCACAGATCAAATAGGACTAGCCTGAGTGAAACACATGTGGGCAGGATGGTCCTGCTCAGGATGCAAGGTGAGACGTGGCCAAGTCTGATCAAAGCTGCTCGTTCTTCTGTGACTCACTTACTGATTCTGGAGGTAATTCAAAAAGGAATTCGAGAAATATCTGGGTCAAAACAGAGACGTGAGAATGATGGGGGCGGTCTTTCCGGGAGACCCTGTATGTAAGTGTGTTAAAAAGCATGCTTTGGGAAAATCTGTGCATTGATAAATGCTGTCTATGTATTTATTTATTCATTTATTCATTTATTCATTTATTTATTTATTTAAAGTACAGTCAGTTACAATGTGTCAATTTCTGGTGTACAGCATAATGTCCCAATCAGATGCTATATATTTAAAAAGTGAAAATCCGTGAATTTTACAGAAACATTTTGACATATCCCCTCCCAAACACCATGAAGCCAAGCAAGCAGTTAATAATACCCTCCAATGGACCATGCGGGCAGTTCAGAACCCAGCAGAGACCCTCCACCCATGAAAGCACTTAAATGCTGCCTGCAAAATCCTATTCTGAGGATCTCTGGGAACAGCTTAAAAAGATAGCCTTAAGTCCGTACCCAAATTTTCATCAGATCAAAAAATTGTATATCTCTTAATTCTATTCTGTGTCTCCCACCCAGGAAACTGTCTCCTGAAACAAAGCCCTTGCTTCCTCCAAATGCCCTTAAAGTTCTCACGTGGCTTAAAAGCAGAGGTCAAAAAAGAAAAGGTCTCAAACTTAGCAAAGTCACTTGTTAACTTAATGATTTTTGTCTGATAGAGGTGCAAATAATTAACTTTTTTTTCTGAAACAGATAACTCCAAAATGTATGTCCTTTTGGACACTAAAAGAGGATCTTTTAAAATTTACCTCAATTATCTTAACCTAATATTTTTTTGTTAAATGATCTATCTGTACCTGATTTTTCAAATGTTCCCTGAATTGGTCATAACATCTTACTTTTTGTGTCATCAATTAATGAGTTACATGAAATAATAGATTCCACGTGTTCATTCTAAAAAAAAAAAAAAAGCAGAAGGAGGTCATTTTTTCCAGATTCTCTGACTTAAGTTCTGTGTAAACACTAATCTGCATGGCTTCCTGAACATTTGTAAAAGGCAGCTCTGTGGGAACAGCCCAGCAGATGAAGGAAGGGTGGTCCTAGGTTTTGTGTCTGTCTTTCCTAACTCTTCAGTTTCTGAGACCAGGACAGGAATTTGCCACTGCTACTTCACACCTTGGTCAGCTGCGGTGTTCCATGAATATTCTGAAATTATTATTTCCATTCTTGTTACTAGTCATTGTGGCAAGAAAGAAAAGTGTAAGAATTCCATTTTCATATATATAAGTCATGTAAATTCTGATTTGACAAACATTTTATTTTACTTTATTTTTTACTTATTTTTATAGTTGATTTACAACCAGTAATTACCACTGACAATTGTTAGTAAGCAATTGTAATTGTTTACAATAACAACTGTCAATGTTATTCACAGGTTAGTTTCTGGTGTACAGCCTAGTGATTCAGTTATGTGTGTGTGTATATATATATATATATTCTTTCTCATATTCTTTTCCATTATGGGTTATTACAAGTTACTGCATATAGTTCCCTGTGCTACACAGTAGGATCTTGTTGTTTATCTATTTTATATATAGCTGTGTGCATCTGTTAATCCCCAAAACTCCTAATTATCTTCCTCTTTCCCCTTTGGTAACCATAGTTTGTTTTCTATGTCTGTGAGTCTGTTTCTGTTTTATAAATAAGTTCATTTGTATCTTTTTTTAAGACTCCACATGTAAGCGATATCATATGATGTCTGTGATTCGACCAACATTTAAGCTGAAGTATGCCCCCAGGTGACCTCAGTGGACATACTATTACAGGCATCTACCAAAGTGCAGAGGACCAACTTTTTACTAAAAGATATGATTATGAGCAACTAAGAATGTTCTCATGATAAAGATTACACGCTGGCAGGAGCTACACTAATCCAGGGGGTGATATGTATAGTCAAGGCACACATAATTTTCTCATTATAGCATGTGATATATGGAACATAAAAGACATATGTCATCTTCTTGTGCTCACCATTCACTCTAAGACTGCCCAGCCCTGAAATCTAGTAAATGAATGTACGTAATTATAGGTAGAACTTTTCTGTTAAAACGGTGTTTGAACATACAATGGGGAGCCTTTCCTATTTTGAAGAAATGGTGCCCTCCCCGTGCTGGCGTGGTGGGAAAACAGAGACTATCACAGTGATGTACCATGATTAATCCAAATGCTAAACAGGAAATATTCCAAAAGTCATGAAAGAGAATATCTGCCTATTCTAATTAGATATGTTTTTAAAAATACTTTACCGGAGGTCCTTGAGCTCCAGCCTCTCCTGGTTCTCCCTGGTCCCCTTCTTCACCCTGAAACACAGCAGAGAGAAGTGCACCATGTGCTACTCCAGCAAACGGACACCTGCATGGGCTCGGTCTAATTCGGCACATGTTAAATTCATCCGGCAGCCCCTGAGTTATTCTGCTACACTTCCTTAAATGATTTTATATGAGTAATCCACATTAATTGTAGAACATTCAGAAAATACAGAGATGCATATACAGTCACTTTCAACTATAAACACCAATAACATTTTGGATGTTACTCTTTCGAAGTTTTTCTAAAGAGAGAGAAAGGAGGGGAGAGAAAGAGGATCAGAGAGAGAAAGGAAGTATGTTCTAAGTGTGTGTTTTGTGAGAAGGTATATTATTAGGAGAATGTGAGCATACTATGCAACCTTTGCCATCAAAAACTAATTCCAAAAAATATAAAATATATTTTAATAAAATATTATTATAAACTATAATATTTTGGATTATGATTTTCATTTTAACTTTTGCATTATAATTTTTGTCCCATGTATAATTTTGCTAATGTCTTTAAACCAGTCTTTCCTTCCATGGCTTATTCCTTTGATGTCTCTCTCAGAAAAGCCTTCTCTGTCCACTCCCCCCAGTAACATAAATTCTCATCTGTATTTTTCCTGATAACTGGCCACTCTATCCAGTATCATTTATTGAGTAATACATTCTCCCCACACAGGATGGAAAGTTCATTTTGACATATACTAAATTGATGAATATTCTCGTTTCTGGACTTCCTTACCAGCGCTACTGGCCTGCTGTATGACATACCACAGCATTTCAATGACTGCAATTTTATAATACATTTTAATCTCAGGTTGGAAGAATTCCTTTATTTTTCATTTATAGTTACTCTTATTTTTCAGATTTTTCCTAAACATTTACTTTTGCAGATGAACTTCAGAATTATTGGGCCAATCCTCGCTAAAGAACTACTTGCCCTGAATTAGGACTCTATTAAATTAACAGATGAATATGGAGAGAATTGGAATCTTTACAATATTGAGTCTTTCTATCTTGGAACTCAGTTTATCTTCTTATTTAGTCAAAACTTTTTCTTTTTTCCTTCCATCAATAAAGTTTTGTTCTTTTCTTTGTGTCGAATAGTCCTTAAGTTTCTCCTAATACTTGGTTGCTGTTGCCAATGGAATCTCCTTCCACTGTGTTTTCTAATTATTGTTTTGACTGTTTGATATTAATTTTATAATCTCTGATTTAAAATGTTAGGATATTCCAAACAGAAATCCAACTACTGTCTCTTACAGAACAATGACTTTATGGACTCTGAGAAAAAGTTATTTTCTCTCTGATAAGAGATGCACTGTTCAAATCTATTTCACAACTGATACACTGTTCTACACCTTCTGTGGTAGTGAATAACTTACGTTGTGAAGTTAATCATGAGAAAAACTCTTACTCTTTAATATTATCTACATAATATTAGATTAAAATTCAATTCTATTGTTTCTTCCATGTTTCAATTGACTCATTTCTTGCTTCATGGGCTATAGTTTATATTTAGATGTTTTCACAAACACACACACATACAGACAAAGAAATACAAAAAAAAGTAGTAGCAGTATTAATATAGAACATTTGGGCATATAATGCAAACAACTAGGTTATACCTAAATCATTTATTCTTGATTTTCAAGTGAATCCTGAAAGTTCCTACACAGTGGTTTTAGTCTCATAATTATATTCCATAAGAACACATGATTGACAATGGAGAAAGGCAGTTCCAATGGGAAAGCCAGTGACTGAGCGAGTTCATGGAATGGGATCATCAACACAGGTATATAATTAAATGCTACTCGGATTTCCCTACCTAAGTCCAAAAACGACAGTGACTTCATTAGGAAGGTTTGGGGTATTTTTCTATGGAGTCTTGATAAATCTTGGAGTAATGGATTTGATTTAAATACTACAACAGCAGATGACTAGCACACAATAACTCAATAACCACAAAATTAAATGACAAATTTAGGAATAGCAATTTATTATCATTTTGCTGAAATGTTCGACTGTTCATTCCTCTATTCAAAAACAAATTTTAAACTCTTCATTAACTAACTTGGAGAGCGAATTCAAGGCAGAATTGTGAAATGGAAAGCAAACTTCAGGCCCCTAGTCTCTTAATTCTTCATCTTTCTGCTCTCAGTGCCTCTATGAGCCCTTTCATGGTTCAGTCTGCAAGGAGCTATCTTATCTTCATATGCCAGTTTTCAAAGGCACCTCTGCAAGTTTTAAGTGACATAAACATGTGAAATAAATTAAAGGAATTTTCAACGGCCTTTAATGAAAATGTTGGCCAATTAACCTAATACACACAAAAATACTGCAGGTTCCTCACTGAACCAAATTTGAGAATCCAGATAACTAACTTGTAAAGGTCTCAAAAATGCTAGTTTCTTGGAGAGAACAGAGAGATACTTTGATTGACAGCTCCATTCCCAAATCCCATGGGATGGGCAGGTAGAAGTTCCCCAAAGAAAAGAGGTCACCCAAAGAAAGCAAAGGATGCAGGACATCAAAAACAACAGAAGTCTACTATATCTGCTTCACTATACGTGCTACCTCAATATCTTTTGGCTAAATTTAATATCCCTACACACCTTTTTTGTGGTTAGATGATATTCTATTACATGGATACATCATACTTAATTTAGCCACATTGGACATATTTTTTCACCTCTGTACTGCAAGCCCTTAGAATAAACCCTGGTACAAAGCACGTACTTAATAAATATTTGTTGAATTTTTAAAATTACAAATTTTAAAATTTAGTGGAAGAATGGGCACACAGAGAAATTTCCAAAGTACTTGATTGTTTTTCCATTTTCTCCAGTTTGACATGGAAAACCTAGCTGTTATACGCCAGATAAATAAAATGACTTAACTATTCAGAGCCTAAGTAATAAGAAAGACTTTTGAAATAAATGTTCACACTGTAATGAGGCACAGGAAATTGGCTTATTTATCCTCCTTATCTGAGATTGTTCGAAAGAGTTACCTAAGGAGTTCAAGAATATTAATGCCTGAAGGTCTTAATAAATTGCCTCTCAAGCTCTTAACTTCAAAAGAAAAAGACTAATCTTCTGCTACCCAATAAAGATATAGAAGGACATAGTCAACAAAGTCTAAGGGACCCTCATTAAAAAGAACAGTTTGACTTTGTAAAATGTTATGGAATTAACAGGGACAAAATGTCTACCGTACAAGAAGTCAAATTCGTAGTTAACTTAAAAGCAGTTTCATCTTAGCAGGTGAAAAAAGGGCAAATAGGTCACTTTGCTTTAAATTTCAGGCTTGGTTATTTGGGGGGTGGGAGGAAGGTGGTGAGTAGGCTTATTTATGTATTTAATGGAGGTGCTGAGGCTAGAACCTAGGACCTTGTGCCTGCTAAGTACGTGCTCTGCCACTGAGCTCTGCCTTCCCCTTTTTCAGTCTTAGTTTTTCTGCAGGACATGCCAGTCCCAATGTACGTTATGCTGTGGATTCTAAGTTTCTACCCAGATGATAGTATAAGTTTGACTGCTAACTACTAGATTACTCAAAATCTAAGTTATACTGAAATGAAGTCAGTAACAAACAAATTATTTCAAGAACTTAAGACGAGAAGCTATACACCAATTACCAACTTCTCCGATTGCCAGTCTTAGCAACACTTGTCATAAAATTTTACACTTGTCATGAAATTTTGTTTAGTAGAGTAGAACGACTAGCTTGAATAACAGTTGACTATCAAAACATCAAGGAAAAGAACCGAGAGGGACTGACTTGAAAAGGAAAGTGAGGGGGAGCAACACAACAAAGAATGAACATGTATGGTGCTTTCTTTGGTGTTTCTTTTTCTTGTAATTGAACAATGTTAGACTATGATGCTCAGTTAGAAGTCTGACGCATCTACGGAGAACTTGTCAGCCATCCTTTGAAAAGGAAGGATAAAATATCTCCCTTTATTATTCCTCCTCGTTCCTTGTAATCAAAGTGACCACAACCTCCCAGTCACAATTGACCCACTAAATATTCACTTTCCTTACCTTGTGACCTTGTCTTCCAGGCTCACCAATTTCTCCTTTAGCCCCTTTATGACCCTAACAAATGCAAAAATAAGTAAATAAGTAAGTAGCTAAATAAATAAATAAATAATAAATGCATTGGTTTCGGCACAGAAAGTGGTCACAAGGCTCATAACGTTATCTTGTGCCCCTAAAATTTATGTCAGTGTGCTGCTAAGAGAAAGGTTATGTCACAAAGACATCACAGCCTTACAAGACATTAATAATGCCCTGTGTATTTCATGACCACTCTATATAATAAATATCAGTTTTAGTTACTAGAAAAACACTATTCTGTTACCTACTTCAGCAACTAAGTCATGATTCACTGCCTGGATGAATCCACTGCCTGCTGGTTCCTGGATCCCTCGTTTCCCAGTTTCCTCTCACTGTTGGGTTAAGAGCATGACGTCTTCTCCAACACCAGTGACTTGCTTTACAGAGGTGACAGCTGACGCGGCCCAGCTGCCTACCCTTGCTTTCTGGAGACTGCTCTGAAATCCTTCTTTTCCCCCCACACCCATCTCTTTCCTGAAGGTGCAAGAAGGGCTTCTCCAGACGCATCACTTCCTGCCTCTTCTTGTACATGATTTGAGTGCAAATGGAAAGCTATAAACCGCAGTCCATGAAGGCTGCATGGCGTGAGCAGAGATCCCTGTCAGGCCACCTGTTCTAAGCATATGTGTGCTTTGAGCAGTAACATGGGGCAAATGTGAAGGAAACATTCTCAAATTAAGTCTCTCAGAGCTTTCACCCTCAAAGCCTTTTTTGTTCCAAGAGTGCACGTCTCTATAAAAGAAAATCAGACACCAATCCAGGCCCAAATCTTCTGCAACTGTGGGAACTCACCAAAACTAACTTTAGGGAAAACCATCATTGGAAACTCATCTCAGACCTTTCAGATCACAGCAGAACTCCACCAGTCTGGACTTTTTCAACATCACCCCAGATGCAGAGACTAGAGAAAGCCATCAAACCCCAGCATTTGATATTTCTTTCTTTTCTTTTATGGGAAATTTTGAAGGAATTATGATGGCCAGAGGGAGAGAAAAACTCTTTTGGAAAGTCTCTTTTCTCATCTATTTGGCACAGTTTCTCCAATCTTTGCTTTAACTAACTAAAACTGTTTCAAATACATCATGCACACAATCCCTGGCTCTTCTCTCTCACCCCTGGAGCAAACTTCTGAACTGTCATTGGGTGTTCCAGGGTCTCCCAACCCCATACATCTTATTGATAGTTCTTTCCTGAACAACAAAGCACTGAATAATCAAACTTCTATGTCTCAGTAGGAGTACCTGTCAGGGGCCCCAGCGGGAATTTCTAGGACTGAGTAAGGACCACAGACCAAGCCGCAGAATAAGCGAACACAGACTTGCCAATCCATCAGTGTGGAACCTCTGCACCAGGAAAGCCCATGTTTAAGGGAAAGGATGAACACGGGTCTAGATCTATGGATAATACTCTTGAAAATAGAATACAGCACTAAAATTATTCTCTTACCCTCATGCCTGGCAGGCCTGGGTATCCTGAGCGACCTGGTGGACAGGAGTTGGGACACTGCCAGGGAGAGAGAGAGAGAGAGAGAGAGAGAGAGAATTAACTAGAGTCTCCACTTTATGACAAAATGATACATTTTTTCAGAGATTCCAGCAACAGAACCCCAGTGCAATTATATTCGTTAAATAACTCTGACTAGTCCCTTTCCTTTTTTTAATTATCTTATTTTTAAACTCAGAAATATTCCTAGCTTCCAGAAAAGTACAGAGAGCATAACAAACCCTTTCCCTATGTATCTGCCATCCGGATTTAATGAATGTTAATAGTTTGCCATATTTATTTCAGATTTAATTTATTGAAGAGATGTTTCCAGAGAGGCCATGGCGCCAGGATCTGATTCTTGTCCCCTCCCCCTCCACTCCAATGGCTCTACCCCAAGGGTCCCATCCCCTCGACAAATGGGCCAAAACTACATTTAGCGCAGATTTCCAACATCTTTCGAGTATCAGTCTACAAGTAAAACAAGTCTTAGAGGAGATTATTTGACTTCTACTTTCTAACATTGGGGTGTTCTGGTGAAAAGTACGTATTAGTCATAAAGTAAAAAGATTATGCAAAAAGAAATATAATAAAAACATTTTCTAGGGGAAAGGGTACAGCTCAAGTGGTAGAGGGCAAGCTTAGCATGCACAAGGTCCTGGGTTCAATCCCCCGCACCTTCTCTAAAAATAAATAAGCAAATAAATTTAATTACCTGCCCCCCAAAAAAAGAAACCAAAAATTTTTTAAAAATTCATAAAGAAATAAAAAACATTTTCTATAGTGAAAAATGGTTGGTCTGAGTGTCTACAAGCCCACTAGTCCTGCAGACTGCCCCGGGGTCTGAGTAAAGTAAAACACAGAAATGCAACATCTTCCAGCAAGATCGTTTTAGAGAGAATTCGTCTTTTCAAGAGACTTCATGGTCTTTGACTTCAAATTGTACTTTGTCCAAAGGAAAACATCTCACCAGTGGATCTCCATCGTGAAAGCCAATTGCTCCCTAAAGTAAAGAAAATATCATGGTTAAGAATAGAGTTGAATATTGAATTCAGACCTACTAATAATAGAAAGTTCATTGGGCAAAAATGCAACAGATATTTTTGCTCAATAAAATATAAGGAACACACAGCATCTAACAACTTGACTCCTGGGCCTATTCCATTTGGAGAAACAGTAGGTTCTTTCTCTCAGGGGATAGAAGGGAAATGATGCGAGAGACAGAAAGGAAACATGGGGAATGCTGAATCATTAATTAAAAATACGGATTCTCTCCTACTTAACCTCAGTTTTTAAATTGCTCACTATGTAAATCCTTTGTAAAATGAGCTGATTTGAAAGTGTCTCTGTTACACATCCAAGTTTTGAGCAGTTGAGAAACTGCAAGCATCCAAGCACCTCAGACGTCACGAGTAAACCATTCCCTGTGAAAACCACCTTTTAAGTGTTCGTGATGTCTCTGCTTTTCTGGCCTAAAAAGACCGTGCTCTGAATGACTGGGAAAATCGCAGCCATTTTGGAATTTTAGGACAATGACTTGACTTAAAGAGACTTCCATTTTTGGTTCTTAGGTTGCTTCGATCCCAACTCTGACGTAGAGAAATTCAAGCTGCAAATAACTTACGCTGGGTCCCGGGGGGCCAGGGGGGCCAGGTGGTCCTCTCTTCCCAGGGTCACCCTAAGTTATTGGAAAATTGTGATACAGTGGTTATTCACGTGTCAAAACACAGTACATAAAACTGGTTAGGCATGACAGAATGACATTCCTAGAAACCCAACAGAGATCAGCCTGCCTGGACCTGCCACCAAAATCAGTGAGTGCTCCACAAAACCAGAAGAACAAAGTAATAAAACAAGGGCAGAGGGAGACTTGTGGAGGAAGAAGCCAATTCCTCTCTAGAGAATGATCACTTTATCTATTCTGAAAACAAACTGGAAACATCACGTATATTTCTAGTTGATTTGCAGAGGAAGCAGAACAGCCAATGCTGCTCAGGTCATCCAGCTAAGGCAGCAAAGGAAGGCTGGCACCAGCCTAAAGCTGTGAAATGGAAGGTAATCTCCGCAGGGCCAGACGATCCCTGACCCCTGGGGCGGTCCACCCAGAAGCTATCACTCAGGCTGTCACTACACTCTCTTGCAAATGGGACAGAAGATCAAAGATGGCTAAATTCAAACAAGTCATCCAGATAAAGATGGGTTCCAGTTAGTCTTAATGCCCAGAGTTTACCCCTGGCATATGTTTTTCCTTCTTAATATCCTACCATAAGAGGTCAAAAGTGTCTTACAATCAGCTTTACAATCATTCCATATTCATTCACTTGTCCAATAAATAAATCTGTCAAATAGTAGCACATATAGAGAAGCAAGAAATGTATCTAATCTGTGGCTCCTACTCTCAGTGAGTTCACTATGATCAGACAATGTCATTGCTTCAACATTTTTTGGAATATTTATCAAATAGTAACATCAAGCACTTATTCCAACAATTTCTTCTAAGAAGTTCAGCTCTTTATTAACAAAAGTTAAGTTCTGTTTGTTCAATCATCATCTTGTGATCCTAACATAAAAGTACATGGAAATAACGTGAGACCATTCACTTTTCATTTCATGCAGAGACTAACGCAAAAGACACCCTTCTGACCAAGAGTCTGTAAAATGGGGGTGACACTTTCTAACTTGATCACTAATTCTAAAAGTTGGGAAGAAAAATTTAGCTGAAAACTTTGGAGAAAGGAATTAAAATCACTCTACAGAAAAACGTGGTAACATTGTTATCCTTGGTCCCCATCAGTATCATAAACTGACATGAAATTCACCTGCCATTTCTTGGATCTGCAGAGTTAAAATAGGGTTAGGACAATCTGCCTTTCCTAGTAACACCTTTTATTAAATCAGCAAATGTCTATCAAATGCACTGTGTACTCACAATTGGTCCAACACGGCCAAGCTCTCCAGGGAGCCCCACTCCCCCAGGAGGACCCTGAAGTCAACAAATTAAAGAGACATGGTGATTTATGAATATTTTCTACAGTCTGTCACGACTGATATCAAATTTGATAAACCACAGACTTAGAAATATGTATCTGTGCTAGCTTTGCTTTCCAATGAGACAATAACTCATTTAACCAAATCTTAATTAGTTAAAATGGAAATCTCTTAAATTAACAGAAATGTCTTAAGTTAACAGAAATTTCTTAGGTTAATAAAATATTTTGTTTAGCAGAGTAGGGATGTGGTCACAGTGGCCACCTAGGATCTTCAGGTAGGACACTGCCAACACCGCTGGGTGGAGTGTTAGAGAGTAAGGCTGGCATCTGAGAAATCGGCCATTTTTATAGATGATGCAAAAACAAACCAAGAGATGATACTTACAGGCGGTCCAGGAATACCACGGCCCTATAAGGTTAAAATAAAAGTTGTTATGGTTTGTGACCTATACTTAGTATAAATACAGACACAGACATAACTCAGTTCAAAAATAAAGTCTGTCACTAAATAAATATGTGATGTTCATTCCACCTAAAGGACTGGATAAAGAAAAGCAAGCATGGCTTTACTTCTAAAGGAAGCAGCAGCTTGCTTCAGCTCCTCAATATTCCTTTGATGTCTAAGCTAACCAGTAATATATTTTCCAAACTGTTTTTTGAAAGAAGTCTTCCATGCTTGCCCTCAGGAGAACGCCCCATCACTCACAAAGAGGCACATCACAACCTGACAGTTAAAGAAGTTTTTCATTTGTCGTGTTTTATAGGAAACCTACTTTAAAAGCAATACAATGCCTCTTCACAATAGATCGTGTGGTATTTAGAAGTTCCCCAAACATTTAACTCAGAAGAGCAGCGGAGAAAAAAAGAGTCAGAAACACACCCCTTGACAGGTAGGTGGTACTTCCAGACACCAAAGCCAGTAGAAACTGAAAATGAAACGGTGGCACTTCTGAAATGACCTCTGATGGGATTCTAATTTAATGCACTGAATTTTGTTTTAAACCCAGTCATTCTATCTCCCTCTCCTGTACATTTTACATCTCTTTAGCAATACCCAATTGCGTGTAGTCAAGGATTGAATTCATGTCTTATGCACACTCCTGGCCTCAATTCCAAGCACAGGAACTAGTATATAAAAAGCTCTAATGCCATGCATGTTGAACTTAATAAAACAAAGCACCAGCTGCCTAGAACTCCCTCGTCTCTCTCTTTCCTTTCCAGGCTCAGTCTCCTCGCCTTGGGATTCCTCCCTACTCTCGTCCCTCTTACATTAGCTGGAATTGCTTTTACTTGCAACTGTCTCTGATGCCATATTTGTTAGCTTGTCCTTTCTGACTTCCTTTCCCAAACTATCCATATACGAAGCACCCAATGGAATCAATGTCCACCCTCTGATGATATTATTATTTCTAATTATTTAGGCAGACAAAACAAGCATGAATTGCTCATGAGCAGTATGTTTTAATAAGTAGGGTTTTTTTTAAGGCATTCTTTGGAAAATTCCTCCTATTTGAACATTTATTATGTGGATCAATTTGGGAAATAAGTGTTATGCTTGAAAAGACCGAAGTAATCAATAAGTTATTTCATTAGCAGAAGCCGAGAGGTTTGACAAATTTCACTAAAGGTTTTTGGTTTTTTTTTTCAAGGCATCTCTATAAGATGTTGAGCTCTGAGTTGAAAATATGGAAGAAAAGCCAGCAAGCTATTCACTTCTGAAAATAGGCTTAGAATGGAAAAGTTGACAGGTGCCAAAATACGGCAAAGAAAACAGCACATATAGAAAACAAGGAGGAAAAATACAGATTAAGGATAAAACCAAAGAGGAATGAAGAGCAAGACAGAAAGGCAGAGCAGCCTGAGAGCCTAGTCGTCTATGGATGGAAATAACACAAGTCTGCTGCATGGTGCCGTGTAGAAAAAGACCAGCCAGGGAACCAGGTGGCTGATAATATGTGATGAGTGCTATTTCATTAGAGATAAAACCAGTGGTGAGGACAGTGGTGTGATGCCAAGGTCTCAACACTGAATACTTAGATTTGCTGTTGTTATGCAAAAAAATGTCTTCTAGTTGGGGGTGGGGAAAGGATTGTCTATTGCGAAATGCCTGCCACCTGTAAACAGACATTGCATTATATCCCATGCATTCAAATTGCTCTAAAATTTTCCTACTCATCGTGGGATGCTTACTGCACCAAATAAATCGTAAAATCCTGTGCGATGTGTACTATGTAGAAAACTGCATTGAAAAAAAATTCTCTGTGGCAGAATCTTACCTAAAGGTTAGAAAGGTTAGAGATATTGATCATGTCCCTTTACATTTACTTACTGGAAAGCCACGCGGTCCCGGCACTCCAGGTTCTCCCTGTCAATGAAAATAGCTTCATTGTACTTAGCTTTTTGTAGCATGACTATGCAGATATGAAAACTGCATCAATATTGACATCATTACAACACTCCATCTGAATGGTTTTAATGTAATTCAATTCAACTAAAACACAACTTGAGCTGAACAAGTGTATTTCAGCTACTTCACAACTAATCTGTTTGTTGATTTGGAAACACTACAATAAAATTACACTTCAGTGTTTAATTAATATCAGCAATGAATGCCTGGTGGCTAACTTACTTTTTGTCCTCTTGGTCCAACAGAGCCAGGAGATCCATCAGGTCCTGTTAACCCCTAACAAAACAAGATGACATTACAGCATAGCATCCTTAGGCAAACCACTAAGTGGATAATTCCCTTTTATTTATTAATTATGTACAAGATGGTTATCTATGCATGATGCAAATACTTATAAAGAAACACCTCTCGGGAAGGTATGGCTCAAGCGGTAAAGCGCATGCTTAGCATGCAGGAGGTCCTAGGTTCAATCCTTGGTACCTCCTCTAAGAATAAATAAATAAATAAATAAATAAATAAACAAACAAACAAACAAACAAACCTAATCCCCTACCTGGCCAAAAAAAATTTTTTTTAAATGAAATACATCTCTATATGTTTACTCAAAAGTAATGTTTAACATAAGATCTGCCTGTGAGTTACTTTTTGTTGATAAATTTTATATTCCTAACTTCCTGTTAAATGCATTGTTTATCACAAGGTTCAATAATTTAGTACTTTTTGCCTCTGCTTTGAAATGCAATATGTTACTGTTATTTTATTTTATTTTATTTTATTTACTTTTTTTTAAGGGGGAAGGTAATTAGGTTTATTTATTTATTTACTATTTCTTAAACAAAGGTACTGGGGATTGAACCCAGGACCTTGTGCATGCTAAGCACACGTTCTACCTCTGAGCTATCCCCTCCCCTCTGTGATACAATAATTAAAGTATTCTAATAGCCAAATCTGATGGGACAGTGGCTGGTCTTGGCTCTGCCACTTGTCCATATTTATGTACCTCTTTTACTTCACTTCTAAAATAAAATTACTATATGTCTCTATAACTCTCTAATGATGCCTTAAGAGGTAAAATGTTTCTTCAATGGGAATTAAAACTAATTAATCTCATTATTGCCTTATAGCCACCTAAAATTTTCTAGCAATGACAACTACTTACTGAAGAATATTATCTTTTAAAGCTGAATCGCTTGAAAACATGCAAGATTCCAGGCTCTCGCTATAATTAAGTATACATTTTCATGTGTGCCACTCAGTATGTAGATCAAGTCCATTACTGTAAAACACATTTAGAACCACCACAGGTAATGCTTAAGCAGTTATTATAGCATAACTTCCAAATACGGTTGTTTTCCCTAACAGTGCTTACTTTATCATCATCCTCAACATAAAACAGACATTAAAGCATGATAACACTACGTGTGCATCCGAATTTCCATTCAGTGACAATGCACCTTCATCTTTTAATTTTTCTGTACTTTTAGATGTTGTCATTTGTAATGTAATCTGGAAACTATGCCTTACTAAAGATAAATATGTGTGTGTGTCTGTAGACATATACATATGTATGTGCACATATTCATATATGCGTGCATAGGTAAATATCTTACATAACCTATCTGTTATCAAGATTTTGAAAAGGACCAAAATGATATTAATCGAGGGAGGGATTTCTTGAAAATATGAAAGCCCTACTTAAAAATGAATGATCAAAATCCATATTTAATCTGTCACAGTCTTCATAAATATCAATAAAGTGCATTCATGTAATTTGTACAGAAAACTATATCACTGGCCACCATTTTTACATTTCCCTACATCAATTAATTTTCCTCACAACTCCAAAGAGTGAATCAAAGGAAGTAGAAAAAAAATGAGTTGAAAATGTTGATTACTGGAAACTTAGCAAAGAGTGAAGTTAGTTACTCAACACACACAGAAGAATTCTTGACAGACTATCTGATTTTCGATCTCCCCAGTATGACTACAACACTGTCATTTGGGAACAAGCCCCAACGTCTGAGTTGCTGGGCACCTATGGGAATGTATTTCAGCACACAAACCATCCCTTCAGGAGACCACATGGATTTCATAAACCTCAGGGTGTGTTTGACAAATAGGACCTCTAACTCCCACTTCACACATACACCCTCCAAGACCCATCCCGGTCAATGCCCCCGCACATGGCCAGCCAGCCATCTTCCACCTGGGACTGCAGTAACTGACAAGACTGGAGGACAGGAACTACCACATATGGCAGCATCTCAGCTGCGCAACAATGAAGCAGGACGACCGGGTAACGTGGAGGCTGCTCCCAGTCACTTCTAACTTAGACTGTCTTCCTTAAGACATGTTAAATTGTGTGTAATCCCTAGGAAGCTCTCTGAATTAAACTGTAAATACAGTGTGGTGCCAGAGGATCCCGTGAGTGCTGCTATGAGATAGCCATGTAGGAAAGCAGAAACTCCATGAGGACAAGACTGCGTGTCCATGGCAATCCTGGCACACTGCCCCTGGCATCCAACACACACTCAATAAATGAAAACTGAATAAAATTAACATAGGTTAGTGCCTATTAGGTGAAGGGATTTGACACTGTCCCTCCACATCATCTTTATTTTTGGTTCAAATCCCAGCTCTGCCACTTAATTCCTGGGCAACCAAGGGCAAGTTGATCAACTCTACAGTACCTTGGTTCCTAATCTGTAAAATAAGTATAATATTAATATCTAGCTTATATGGTAATTTTGAAGATTAAATGGTCTATTACACACAAAGCGTTTACAACAGGGCCCTGAATAAATGTTAGCTGTTCTTCTCAGCATTATTTTGTGGTCAGAATGTCTTAGATGCTGTCAAGAGGTCACATAAAGTGGTATGTTTCTTGCCCTCTGGGAGCTTAAAACCTCATTCAGAAAGGGTTCTGCAAATAAACAAGCAGGCAAAAAATCTGTATTAATCACGAGCCCCCTTCACATTTCTTCGACGCCTGGCAATTTCCACTTACATTGACTCTTCAGAATAATTTCTTGATTAGTCTCCATCCTAATCAAATAACATCTATCAGGGATAATAGTTGTACATATTCGGAGGCTGTTCTAACCTCTTTCCTATAAAAAGTAGCATGGTTTAACCATAATTCCTATACTTAATTCTAATTCCTCTTCTATTTTTTTTGTTTTTGATGGATGCTATACGGATGAAAAAAGTACTGCTTCATGGAGCTCACTGAGCATGTCACAGCAAATAGTGCCTCTAAGAATATTGATGTTATTGATGGTAACAGCCCTGCTGTCCTTTGGGTGCAGAGCTTATAAGCAAGCTCTGACTTCTCTAACCTTACATGTCTGTAAGGGAAAGAGTCAGCTTAAAGTCTCAGCAGGAAAGGAGAGGTCTCATACGTTCATATTCCATCTCCTGTATTTACATTTTCATGCACACGTACACAGCTCCAACTTGCAATCATTCTTATTCATCCAAGAAATGACAGAGGAAAATATCACCAGTGGCAGAAAGAATTGCTTGCATATGAATGTATATGAAGATAAAGAAAGTGCTGTATGGGATGATATTGAAGCTGACTGCGTTCTGAAATTTCACGCTGACGCTTAGCAGAGCATACCAGCCCTCAATAGTGATTTTCTTCCAGCGTTCCAGTGACTCGGCTGGTGAGACTCAAGGCCTAATTCTAAAGCAAAGCTACCATGACTCTTTTACCCTTTCTGTCAAATATTCACTTAATTTAGGATAATTACCTTTAAGCCCTGTTCCTTTCAGATTCTTCCAAGCATCATCTGATTAACCATTTGTTAACATGACCAAAAAAAAAAAAAATACAGCTTTGGAATCCAAAGAGCAGAAGACAAAGAGGTTGGAGGTTTAAGATCCCAACACTACACTCAGATTCGCCTATCAGGAAAGAGTCCTGACATTTTCTTACTCACTTAGGTCCCAAGTCCAGGAACAAACAGCAAACTGATCTAGCCAATAATATTTCATTATTCTCAATATCTCTTCTCAATTTAGGATAAAAGATTTGTTTAAAATGTCAAAGGAGCCAAAGAGTGAAGTAAAAAAAATTTCAACTCAGAATCTCCTAAGTCTCCTGCGGCCCCATTTCAAAATTGGGTGAAGATGAATCATATAAATATTTACAAATAATTATAAAAGATCAATTAAAATATTTTTCTTAGCCATTGAATCATTCGTGTCATTTTTCTTGGTTAGTAATTCAGATACCAAAAATTCACCATCATTCTATTTCTTCCTATTTTTTCCAGTTATTCATCTGTTTCATTGGTATCTGCATGAGGCAAAACTCTCTGGAAATAGAGTGAGTCTAAACAATCAAGATATCTGGTTTCTTTCACTATCTTAGCCAGGAAATAACTCTGAGACCCTGAAAAAACTACTTGTCCTCTCAATTATTGTTTCCTTATCTGTGAAGAATAACATTAGCCAAATCTGCTTTTCAGGTAATTGTAAGATTAAAGGAAAGAATGTTTATGACTGCACATGAAAAAAAAAATGTGCTATACAAATGCAAGGTAGTTCAGTTAATTTTTTGCTGCAATGTCTAAAATATTGGCACACGCATTCATTTCTTCCTTTTTTCACTACTTCCTTTCTCTTTTCCTTTCCATCTTGCTTCCCTTTGTGATCCCAGGAAATAGATGATTCAGTGCCCTCATCCGTTTCTCCCTCTGAGGACCTTTCAGGGGCAAAGTGCTACACTATAAGAAGCTTTACTATGTTATATTTTTTAACTTTGGAAATCTGATTTGTCCTGCATGATTGTACAACAACTATAGACACAGAAAAAAAAATTATTTGTAAATGTTATTTACATTGCACTTCTAGAGATTCTGAACAAGTTTCATTCATTTATTCAAAATTTCTAAGTGTGGAAATTACTTTACAAAGTAAAACCAGGCATTGTCTTTATGATCTTACTGTAATACGTAGAGAAGAATTTCTTGATACTGCTACAAAGGCACCATTAAATTGAAATGCATAGAAATCTAGCCTTCTGTCTGATATGATGGCAACTCAACAGTGAGAAAAGACTTCAGGTGATTGGTTTATCCTTTGACTGCCTCAAAAATTAATAATAATAATAATAATAGTCATTGAATCATCTATTTCCTTTTCACATAAAACAAGGTCCAAATTTCAAAAGAATGCAGAAATAAATCCAACTTATATTGGGCTACTAGTTTATTTAGTGGCCTTGTATTTATCAGACTTTTCTGTTCTGATGTGACAGTTTTAAGTAATTCACAGTGTTACAAAGAAGAGCTTGACAGCCAACAAGTTATATCATCTCAGTTTGTATTATACAACTATTAGTTTGATATTGTTTGTATTACCCAAATTTTAGTCCCTGAGGGGCCTCAAGCACTGCCACCTTGCAAACACGGAAAGTTCAAACAAGGGGCTTTGAAATGTAAAACAAAGTCTATCTCCTAAAGCAATGACTAGCACCTCATCATTTGAATCTTAATAAAGTATCTCTTAGCAACCCTAAAATCTAGCTTTTTTTTTTCCTCAAAATGAAGGCTCTGTCCTAAACACCAGTCAAAAGTTCTTGGAATTTATAAATATAGGTTTTCAGGTAATTTTGTTGATGTAGACAAGTTCTTGGCTTGGGGAAATCACATAAAATGAAGACTTGAAGGACAGACAGTTGAGGGGCCCAGCATCACCCGTTCTCTGAGAGCAGGTGTCATATCCTACTTCACTTTGTATCCCAGTGGCAATATTTACTGAGCGACCTCGATAAATATGACCAATGTACCACGCGGCCTGAAGTCCTTTTATTCTAATGAAATCCCCCTTAGTGTTGGGTTTACCATCCAGCTCTGCATCTGAGATTTTCTCACTGGGGGGGGGGGGTGAGCTGGTGGGTAATTGGGGAAAGGCTGCTGGTTCCTAGTCGTCAAGCAACCCTAGTCAGCTGATTCCTGTTGGTGATGCCAGCCAAGGAAACACCGTGGAAAGAGAGAAAACGAATTCTGAATCTCCTATCGCATGTGTCCTGACCATTTCCGGGCCCTTGCCCCGCCGCCACACATCCCAACCCTTCAGACCCTTCTCCCCTCAAGCGCATCTTTCTTTTTTCGCTTCCTCGGAATTTAGGCGCACTCTGTCCCCTCCCCTGCCTACGGGTTCTTTTTCCAAATTACTCTAGGCAGTGCCAGGGATAGAGCAAGAGCAAAGACAGCTTGCTGCCAAGCCCCCCGGCCGAGGTTAGTCGGATTCCCCCTCCCTCGGCACCCCTGTGCCCGAAACAGGGCTGAGAGCTCACAGGGGTGACCCCGGAGTGGACTGGAAGAGGCAGGAACCGGGTACCCATTGCTGTTTTCCGAGAGGAGTAAATGCCAGCCCTGCCTGCCCTCCCCAGGGGGCCGCGAGGGACCTCCATCCTCTCAGAGCCCGGTGCAGAAAATGCTGCCTCTGTGCCCAGCCAGGAGTCAAGGTCAAGTTCAGGGTCATATACCGCCACTAGCACCTATCCCTCCAGTATCTCCCAGTCTTTCTCTCTTCCCCCACCCCACCCCACACACAGATACACACACACACACACACACACACACACACACACACACGATGCGCGCTCCTCAGCACCGTCTACTCACGTCGGCGCCCGGCGTGCCAGGCTTGCCCGGCGCTCCCGGCTTTCCCGGTTCTCCAGGGGGACCCTGGGCAGGGAGAAGGCGAGGCAGGGAGAGAAAAAGATGCACAGTTGAGACTCTTGGGGCGCACGTGGCTGCAGACTAAGGTGAAAGGAAGGAAGCGGAGCGCCAAGGCGCTGATCAACTTACCGGGGGACCTGGGGGACCCTTCGGACCTCGGTCACCCTGGAGGGGTAGGAGGAAAAGGCAGTATAGTCCGTGAGTTAGGGACGCCGCGGGGAGAAGCCCGCTCGGGGAAGGGCGAAATAGTGCAGGTTGGGGACCAAACAGGACTCGTTGACCTCCTCTCTCGGAAAACCCCCAGGCTTCTAGGCCAGGACTCCCAACCCTCACCCACATCCAGCCCTGCCTTTGGGTGGGGGGCTTCCGGCCCTCTCGAAGGACCCAGCCCAGCCGCTGGAGGAAGGATAGGGAAGCGCAGCATCAGAGGAACCAAGGGGGCTGGAGATGGAACTTACGTCGATGCCATCGATGCCGGGGACTCCAGGGGGGCCCGGCGGCCCGGGAGGACCCTGCTCGCCCGGGGGGCCTCTCTGACAAAACAGCGCACAGGGGTTAGAGGAGCACGTAGGACAACCATGTGAGACGAGGCGCGGGTTCCCCAATCCTCCCTCCTCCCACCCCCTCCCATCCACCCAGAAAAGACACGGCCCTGCGGAGGCTGGGTTTTTTTAACCAAATATAACATATGCGTCTCAAATGTGCAAGGGAACGCGGGTTTCTCCATCTCCGCAAGGTTCTGCATGAGGCTGACAGTGGGAGCCTCACCTCTGCCGAGCATTAAACCAAGGTGGGATGGGGGGGGGTGAGGAAGGGAGAGTCTCTTAGTCAAGAGATTCAATCATGAAAATGGTGGTAATTGAATAATACTATTTAATCGAGGTTAATTGCAGGTCAGAGTTTTGGCCAAAACGGAACCGCTGAGAATGGAGGCGCTCCACCCGAAACCAATCACAGCATCACTTTGTAACTCCTGTGTTCAGCAAACACTAGGGGGATACTCTTAAGGGAAAAACAAGAGAGGATGGGGCAGAAAAGCCGTGAGCCCAGGGAGCGCCTGGCCCCCTTTCAGCTCTACCTGTAGTGACAGTGACAGTGACACTCTCTCGCAGGTCTTTGCACCTCGCTTCAAAAATACACCAGATCTCAGACTGACCCTAGGGTGTGATCCCTTTTATGGGTTGCAAACGGCTAGACTTGGATGGTGCCAAAGGGGATGCTGGCATCTGAAATAGTATGGGCACGTTGCTTAGGGAATGTGGAATGTTTTTTTCTCTCTTCAGAGTTTAAAAAAGGAAAGAAAGCTTCTTTCATCAGGGAAACTTTGTTTTTCTAATCTCGGGCGACCAGACAGATTACAATGGGGTCTTTGTAAGTGAAACCTAAAACGGCGCTGGCTCCCCCGCTCCCCCCGGATCCTCTCAGGGGCGGTGGGGGAGACGCCAAGCCTTCGGGAAGTTGCAGAAATTTGGAGGGGAGCCCGGGCTGCGGGTTCCAACGCAAGCGGCGGGCACCGCGGGCGAGACGCAAGGGTTGGGGCTGTATCCGAGGCCGGGGGAGCAGGAGAGGGGGCTGCAACCGCGTCTCTGGAATCCCGCCTCCTCCCGCCGGGCCTGCTCTAGATCGAGTCAGGATGGGGGAGGGAAGAGGATGGGGGAGGGGAGGGGAAGGAACAGCCAGGCTGAACAATAAACCCCGGCCTCCACCGCCAGAGCCTGCAGGAGGCCGGGCGCCCTTTCCCGGGCGGAGGGGTCACCTAGGGCCCCTGCCGCCAACCGTGCCGCAGCAGGTGTTCTAGGCTGGAGGGAGCGTGGGGCCCCGCAGCCCCAGGGATGCTCGGCGTTTTCCGCCCCCGGAATCTCTCCCCGACGGCTGCGCGCCAGCCTCTCCGTGTGTGCGCGTGGAAAATGCCATTGCGTCTCTTCCCCGGCTTACCTGGTCGGTGGTCTGACTGGACTGGAAGGGAAAAGACGGGGAGACAGTGAGAAGGCGCACAACTTACTTGAGCCGCGCACAAGCAGAGCCCCGACAGCAGCAGGCGCAGCCCGAGGGCCCCGCGGCCCCGCGCGCTCCAGGCCATGCCGGCCGCCCGCGGCTAGTCCCCGGCCCGGCCGCGCCACGCGCCCGCGGCGGCACTGGTCCCCTCAAAGAGCGCCCCCGGGAGTAGTGGTTGCACAGCTGCCCCAGCCGGGGAGGCGTCGGTTCCTCCGGTTTATGAATGGCCCCGGAGAGGGTCCTGGGGATTGGAGGAGAGCTTGCGGGCCAGAGGGCGGATAGGATGACAACAGTCCCCTTTAACCCTTTCCCCACGGCCCGCTCGGGCTCGCCTTTGCCTCCGCCCCGCCCGCCCCAGGGCAGCCTCTCTGTCCGCAGAGCCTCCTTGGGGGACCTGTGAGCCACTAGACCAACAATGTTCTTGGAGAGATGTTTGGGAAGGGGAAAGGGAGGTTCATACGCCACCCAAGGGAGGACCAGAAACCCCTGAGGTGTTTCTACCCGCCAGGCTGAGGGTGGGGCCTGTCTTCCTTAATGTCTATCTGGTTGGTCCAGCAAAGCCTTTCTCTTGGGAGAAAGAGAGTGGGGAGGTGGGGAGTTTAGGCAGGTGGAGAGAGATAAGCTGGGGCACGTGGCCTTTGCTGGCGGTCCAGGGACTCACTGTTATCCTGGCGGGCAGCTCATGGCAAGTTTCTCTCCTGGGTCGCAGTGGGTCACAGTGGATGAGCATCCATTGAAGTTCAAACTGGAGAAAGAGAGCAGACTGTCAGTTCAGGTTCCTTTGGAGGACAGAAGAGGGTCATTTAATAGAGAGGTGAGTCTGTGAGTGTAGTCCAACTGTTCAGTGTCTGGTCACCAACTTGATCTCAGCCCAGCAGGACTCTCGTTCCTTGAATACAATTTTTCCAGTGGAAATGAGCCCTCCCCATATTTCTCCTGGCCTTGGACGTAGATGTCTTTAGTTCTGCAGTGCTCCACTTAGTCCTAGACAGGACCGCTGGCACTGACTTTCTATTTCTGTCCTCACCATGACCTTCAAGAGGTAAATTCTATTAAAATGAGATACAGAACAGAGAGCTGCCCTAGGCACAAGCCAGTAAGTATCAGAGTTTGGATGGGAACCCGAACCTACTGAACACCACAGAGGATATGTGCACTAAGACAGCACATGGGAAAAGATTAGACGCAGCAGAAGAGGCAGCAGCCAGGAATAAAGTAGAGAAAAGAAAATCGGGTTCTGGGAAACATGCCGGAGAAGACATTCGCCAAGGAGTGGTCCCAGCTTAAAGTGGAAATAGGAAGGTCTGGAAGTGGAGGGAATGAGAGAAATTTAGGACTCAGGAGAAAAAACAAGATAATCAAAAAATATTTAAATGTTATGTAATCTTATGCACTGATTGAAGAGCTATACAATGTCCAGATAACTACTTACATTTTATTAGGTGTTAAGGTAGAAAGAGCAGAACAGAAGAGAAACAGAACAAAGGAAGAATGGCCAGGTCTGAATCTGAAAGCCTCAGGTAACAAGATTAAAAAAAGAAAAAACAATGGTGTACCCCATAGGAGCTTGCCACCACTGGCTGCGCTGGTCCCTCTTCACTGAGGAAGTTCCTTGCTACACATTTCTAATCGGATCCTCATTTTTTGGTCAGTTGATTCTCTTGGCATTATGCAAATGTCTAGTTCAGTGCCCAGGTCCTGAATCTAAATGTAATCTAAATGTAAACTAACATAACATAACGTCTCTTTTCTTTCACCCAATGATAATCTGCACTCTCTCTCCTGCCAAAGGGACTCTTCATCTACTGGCTCTAGAATTAAGTTAGAAATATGTTTGCCATTGTTACAGAAGCATCCAAAGTTGAGGTTCAGATTTGGAGAGGATGAAAGATGAAGTCCTTCACTTCTACCCATAAAGGAAGGGAAAGTTAAACAAAAGGAGGTTTTCCATTTTATAAAGGGATGAAACTAAGACATCAAGCTTTCACACTCCTGCATTGCTACCCCTTCTCACGTGATTCTAACTGCCCTGGAGTTCTCCTCTTTCTCCATTTTTCTTGTTTCTCTCAACCCTACCATGACTTCTCTCCAGAAAATGTGGACCTCTGAAAAAAACAATGAAGTGGGATGAAAAGGAAGTGAGCAGCTCAATCAAGACATATTTTAATATGGAAACTTATATACTGGTGGGAAATACAGCTTAGCAGTAGAGCACATGCTTAACATGCACAAGGTCCTGGGTTCTATCCCTAGTGCCTCCATTAAAAAAAAAAAAGTTATCTACAAATTATATAAAAACGATACTGATCTGTGTATTCTTGGTGTGAGTTATTTAACCATAGCCTACTGGCATCCTTTACAAAAGAACTGCTTTCCAAACCGCATGATATCTTGCAGCTAAGGAAATCACTTTACCAAACACTTTATTTTTAATCAGAATAGTCTTGTTGGCTTGGGGGCAGGGGGATATTCTTTCTTTGGTTCTGTTCTAAACTGGAAATTTTAAAAAGAAGTGGACAATTTCAAAGGAAGATTTAAAAAAAAAGAGGGATTTTTTTTCCTTAATGACTACTAAATACCTGGCACTGCCTCCAACAGCTTTTGAAGCCGCTCACACATGGGAAAAGGGGCACAGAGAGGTCAAGTGATTTCACCACAGGTCACACAGCCAGTAAATGTCAGAGCTGGCATTGTAAATGTGCTTAACTCTAAAATAAGGGCTTTCTATGCCACCCCAGTCAGCCTCCCCAAAAAATACATCCTATCTCCAGGATGAATCACGATGTTTCTAAGCAGGTAATCAGGGCATTTGGTAATTGAACATTTGTATTTAAGATGAATAGAAAAGAAGAGAGATCTACATATTAAAGCCGCGTAAACCTTTTTCCATCAGGTTATAGAAAACTTCAGAACTAGATAGACTAAGAAACTTAGATAAGAATTCAAAACCTTCCCTATTTGCGTGCTTATTATGGAAATATATCCAGAAGCAAAATTTCTAGTGTTCCTCCCAAAATTGGCTGCTGTTTCTACGTGCAGTTACATACTCATGTGTATGACAAAATATCACACAGGAAGAAAAGTTATAATTCTTTTTCCTCAATGACCAGATAGAAGTTTCACCAGACTAAGAAAATGTGTCTCCTCCTCCCTAACTCTCAAAATAAGAGAAACCCCTCAGACAATTATATTCATTAAGTCCTTCGTGAGTTGGTATCAAACTAGGCATACATTTTTTAAAAACTGTTTTGCAAAACATTTTGCAGCATGCCAGTACCAATGGGGTCCTTTGCCTTAACCATTCATGCACTTTCGTGGAGACTGCAATACATTGCTACGAGCACTTTCTTGATCCTCAAGGTTTAATCTTTTTCTTCTTTCTGTAATGTGACATAATGATTTACTATGTTGTAAAATCTTTGTGAAATATTTCTATATAAAAACATTATGGAGGACAAACTAGTCATGCATTGTATGTGTGTGATATTTTGATTCTCAAAAATAATTTATACCCTAATCACCTTGAGAAACTTTAATTATATGGCTAACTGGGAAATCTATATTTAGATAGTTCATTAAAGTTACTTATTGCAAAAAGCAAAGTAATTCATTAAGCTGTTTTCCCAAACATGTAATTCTCTCCAAATAAATTGGTACCCCTGTTTAAATATACAAGGTGCAACTGTAGTACAGAATAATGCAGGAATGGAATGGAATTCATCTGTGGATGCAGGCAGGGCTGTGACAGAGTGCCACTCAGATGAGAAGTTTCTGAACACTTCTGTGCTTCCATGTAAACACCACCTACGCACTAATAATCATCTACACAAAAACTGTTTGAGGGCATGCAATATGTATTCCAATTTCCATGCTAGTTTTTTTTATTGAAGTATAGTCAGTTTACAACATTGTGTCAATTTCTGGTGTACAGCATAATGTTTCAGTCATACATATACATACATATCTTCCTTTTCATATTCTTTTTCATTATAGGTTACTACAAGACATTGGATATAGTTCCCTGTGCTCTACAGCATAAACTTGTTTATCTATTTTATATATAGTAGCTATAACTATATATGAAATATATATATTGCAGCTAGTGTCTGCAAATCTCGAACTTCCAATTTATCCCTTCCCATCCCTCCCCACAAAACCATAAGTTTTTTTTTCTATGTCTGTGGGTCTATTTCTGTTTTGTAAATAAGTTCATTTGTGTCTTTTTTTTAGATTTCACATATAAGTGATTTCATAAGGTATTTATGCTAATTATTTTGATGGTAGATTGGCAGGGTTTCTTGATAAAGTTACTTTCATTATACATTTAAAATGCTGATTTCTGTGTTTCCCATTTACATACCTGGAATCATTCTTCTCTTTGAATACCCACTGACAAAATATACATGGCAAATATTTTAATTTAGTTCTTCAGTGAACATTTTTGAAGTCCCAATATAAGCTGGCACTAAGGGAACATGCTAGGAAAACCAAACATATTCTGCTCCCTGCAATGGTCTCACAGTATGTGACACTTGAGAAAAAAAGCAGAGAAATAAAAAGTAAAAAAGTTTTTTAATCTATTAAACAGAACATAAAATGACCTTTAAAAAATATCCCTTTTGCAGCATAAGATACTTCTCCATTGTTTCAAGGAAAACTGAGTTGTGTGAGTGTAAGTTGCCTTACATGTGCCCAGATTCATTATTATCCAATTCGTTTCTATAGAACTCTAAGGTATAATTCCATCCCCTAAGAAAAAGTCCAGCTGACAGTACATTAAAACAAGGAATTTTGGCCCCAACTCTACTCTTTTAATAGGGCTACTGATTTCTACTTATTTTGCTGGATTATTGAGAAATATTAATAAAGTATTTAAGCCCTTCTTAAGAACTAAACAAAAACTAATAGCACACAACTCTATTTTCCTCCTGAAAGAGAATTCTAATGATAAACTATGGAGCTTGACTCAGTGAGAATGGCACAGGCTTAATTTTTTACAAACTGAATTATTATGATTAAGTTTTATATATAATGCCTAAAAATCAGCTCTTCACAGATAAATTCTTTAACAGGAGACATATTTCATTGAGATCTTTGTCATCAGTGGCAACAAAGATTTAAAGAAATACTTGAACTCACGGATCTCATGCTTCTTTTCAGTTTATGATGAGATGTTGGTTTCCACCATCATAAGGGATCTTCTTTAAGTGAAGCTTCCTGTTTGCTGAGCAGGAAGCTTTGAGCTGCTACAAAACCAGAAATTTCTCCAACTCTATGTAGATTAGGCCATGTAGTTCCAGACCTAGCACCAGGAATGCGGTTAAATCTGAGTGAACACATCAGAATCACACCAATGGCAGAGGTAGAATGGTGAAAGGGAACGTAGTAGACTGGGAGTTCACAGACCTGACAAGGAGTCATTTACTTAATTTTTAATTCAACATGTCTTTATATAATGCATTTGTGTGCTTCAAGATAGATACTACTGAAGACACAAAAATGTTTAATATATAGGATGGTGCCTAAGCTGAAAATGCTTTTGACAATAAATATGACAGCAGTTGAGAAAGATACATTTCTGGCTAACATAATCAAGAAGGGCATCATAAAACATGTAATACTAAGATTTTCATAAGCAGAGATGGGGAGGGTAAAGGATAGAGTTCTGAAGAGAGGAGGTGACAATAACAAGGCACAAGGGTGGAACGTGACATACAGAGGAGAGAGCGAATTCACTGTGGTAAAGAGTAGGCATCAGGCTTTCCCCCTTGAATGCCAAGCTAAGAAATCTGAATACTATCGAGTAGATAATTATTGGATTGTCATCAAATAGTTTTTGGCAACTGAGATAGAGGTGAGGAAATGTGGTCTTGATACAGAAGGGCTTTCCAAGGAGATGGATGTGGAAATAAATGATGATCTGTTGAGGCAGAGGGAGGCTCTGTAGTAGAGCATCAATAAGCGTTACACTCTGAGCTACAGTGAGATGTCCTGGTTATTGGCCAACTTAAAAAAAAAAAAAATCCCCCCCCTCATGCCATATGCTCCTTTAGCTAACATACCCTGTTTCCTGCTCCCCATCACACAAAACTCAGAAGCCTCCAAATCCTTCCCTTCTGTTCTCTCCTGAACCCTTTTTGACTGGGCTCTCACTCCCAATACTCCAATGGGTCTTTTCTCAAAATCAGCCCCATTGGTTTCTAAATCCAATTATCAACTCCCAGTCGTCATCTTATTTGCCCTATCGGCATTTGAGTGAGTTGACCATTCCATCTTCCCTGAAATACTATTTTCCCTTGACTTTCAGATTACCCCGATCTCCTGGCTCTCTCCTACACATGCTCTTGTTGGTCTCTTTGGCAGAACCTTCCTCACATCAGTAACCTCTAAATGTTGGCTGTTTGGGGCTCCATTCTAGGGCTTCTCTATTACAGTCAACTTTCAGTTATTTCATCTTGTTCATGGCTTTTAAAACCACATGTATGTTGACAGCTCTCAGAGTTCTACTCCCAGCTGGACCTGTCTCTTGAACTCCAGGACGTATCTAACTACACGCTCAGCAACTTCACTTAGATGTCTAATAGGTATCAAACTCCTGATCAAACTTAGATATTCCAAACCAACAGCTGATATTCACACTGATACTTGCTCTTTTCATAGTCTTTCCATCTCAACAAATGGAAACACTACACTTCCAATTACTTACACCAAAAATATCAATTCATCCATTCTTCTTTCTTCTTCTTTCTCTTACAATTAAAATTTCATTTACTTTGCCCTCAAAATATATCAGGATCTGACCATTTTGTACTGCCTTCACTACTACCACTTTCTTCTAAACCAAGACCATCCCTGCCAGAATTATTGCAGTACCTCTCAAGATCTCCACTTAATAAATGAAATTGATGAACCTCTAACCGGGCTCAAAAAGAAAAAAGAAGACACAAATAAACAAAATAAGAAATGAACAGGAAGAAATAACAACAGATACCACAAAAAATACAAAAAAAAAATCTTAAGATAATACAAGGAATAGTTATATGCCAACAAATTGGACAACCTGGAAGAAATGGACAAGTTTTTAGAAACATACAGTCTGCCAAGACTGAATCAGGAAGAATCAGATAATCTGAACAGACTGATCACTAAAAGTGAAGTCAAATTTGTAATTAAGAAAAAAATCCCTGCAAACAAAAGTCCAGGACCAGATGGCTTCAGTGGGGAGTTCTATCAAACATACAAAGAAGAATCTATACCTATCCTTCTTCAACTATTCCAGAAAAATTGAAGAGGAAGGAACACTCCCAAATTCCTATTCTGTAAGGCCACCATCACCCTGATATCAAAACCAAATAAAGACACTACCAAGAAAAAGAAAGAAAATTATAGGCTAATATATTTGGTGAAAATAGATGCAAAAATCCTTAACAAAATATTAGCATACTGAATCCAACAATACATAAAAAAAAATACACTATGATCAAGTTGGATTCATTCCAGGATCACAAAGCTGGTCCAACATATACAAATCAATCAATGTAATACACCACATTAACAAAACAAAGGATTAGAATCACATGATCATCTCAACAGATGCAGAAAAAGCATCCGACAAAATTCAACATCCATTCATGATAAAAACTCTCACCAAAGTTGGTATTGAGGGAACATATCTCAACATAATAAAGACCATTTATGACAAACCCACAGCTAACATGATACTCAACCATAAAAAGCTGAAAGCCTTCCCACTAAATTCAGGATCAAGACAAGGATGCCCACTCTTACCACTTTTACTTAATATATTGGAAGTCCTAGCCACAGCAATGAGATAAGAAAAGGAAATAAAAGGTATCCAAGTTGGAAGCGAAGACGTAAAACTGTCACTATTTGCAGA
The DNA here is from genome assembly GCF_048564905.1 of Vicugna pacos. Classification (NCBI taxonomy): domain Eukaryota; kingdom Metazoa; phylum Chordata; class Mammalia; order Artiodactyla; family Camelidae; genus Vicugna; species Vicugna pacos. The sequence goes on along the minus strand of NC_132994.1, from coordinate 3,234,256 downwards.
TGACATGATACTCTATGTAGAGAACCCTAAAGTCTCCACACAAACAACTAGAATTAATAAGTGAATTTAGCAATGCAGTGGGATACAAGATTAATATACAGAAATATGTTCTGTTTCTTTACACAAATGAAGAAATACTAGAAAGAGATAGTTTTTTAAAAGTTCCCATTTTAAAAAAACCCAGAAATAAACTTAACCAAGGACGTGAAAGCCCTATATGCTGAAAGCTATAAAACATTGATAAAGAAAATTCAAGATGATTCAAAGAAATGGAGAGATAGTCTGTGCTCTTGGATTGGAAGAATTAACATTGTTAATTGTAAACATGTTACCCAAAGAAATCTATAGATTTAATGGAATCTGAATCAATATACCCATGACAAATTTTTCATAGAACTAGAACAAATAATGCTAAAATTTATATGGAACTACAAAGGACCCAGAATTACTAAAGCAATTCTGAGAAAAAAGAACAACGCTGAAGGTATAACCCTTCCAGACTTCAGACTATACTACAAAACTACAGTAATCAGAACAGTATGGTACCGGCACAAAAACAGACATATAGATGAATGGAACAGAACAGAGAGCCCAGAAATAAACCCACACATCTATGGTCAATTAGTCTACAGCAAAGGAGGCAAAAATATACAACAGAGAAAAAGTCTCTTCAACAAGTGGTGTTGGGAAAGTATGTAAATCAATGAAATTAGAATACTTCGCACTATACACAAAAATAAATTCAAAATGGCTTAAAGACCTAAATATAAGGCATGACACCATAAAACTCCTAGAAGAGGACATAGGCAAAACATTCTTTGACATAAATCATAGCAATATTTTCTTAGATCAATCTCCCATAGCAAAAGAAATAAAAGTAAAAATAAACAAATGGACTTAATCAAACTTAAAAGCTTTGCTCAGAAAAGGAAATCATCAACAAATATAAAAGACAACCTATGGAATGGAAGAAAATATTTGCAAACAATGTGACTGACAAGGGGTTAACATCCAAAATATACAAACAGCTCATACAAATCAATATTGAAAACACAAACAATCTAATCAAAAAAATGGGTAGAAGACCTAAACAGACATTTTTCCAAAGAAGGCATATAGATGGCCAACAGGTACATGAAAAGATGTTCAATATTGCTAAGTATTAGAGAAATGTGATGAGACATCACAAGTGAGATATCACTTCACACCAGTCACAATGGCTACCATCAAAAAGTCTACAAATGCTGGAGTTTATATGCTGGAGAGGCCATAAGAAAAGGGAACCCTCCTACAGTGTTAGTGGGAATGTAAATTGGTAGAGTCACAATGGAAAACAGTATGGAGTTTTCTTAAAAAACTAAAAATAAACCTATCATATGATCCAGCAATCCCACTCCTGGGTATACATCTTGAAAGAGATGAAAACTATTATTTCAAAAGATACATCCACCACAAAATTCACTTCAGCACTATTTACAATAGCAAACACACTGAAACAATCCAAGTGTCCATCAACAGACAACTGGTTTAGAAGAGGTGGAATATTACTCGGCCATAAAAAAGAATGAACTATTGCCATTTGCAGCTACATGGATGGACCTAGAGACTATCATACTAAGTTAAGTAAGTCAGAGAAAGACAAATACTATATTATATCACATGTGGAATCTAAAAATAATACAAATGAAGCTATGTACAAAACAGAAACAGACTCACAGGCATAGAAAACAAAGTTTTGGTTACCAAAGAGGAGAGGGAAGGTGGGAGGTACAATTTAAGAGTATGAGATTAACAGACACAAACTACTAACATCAAATAGATAATCAACAAAGATTTACTTATTGCACAAGGAATTATACCCATTATACCTTGTAATAACTTATAATGGAATATAATTTGAAAAAATAAACCTGAACACTGTACACCTGAAACTAAGGCAATGTTGTAAATCAACTATATTTCAATTTTAAAAAAAAATCTCCTCTTAAGATGTACCTAAGTGCTCTGTCCTCTCTCCCTCTACAGTATATTGTCAAAATGCAGCCAAACAGATATTTAAAGAGATCGTGTTGCTTATCTATCCAAAATTGTCTAATGCTTTCCATCTCACACGTGGCAGGAAAATCAAAGTGCTACCACAGCTCCCCCACACTCACTATCATGTCACCTGTCCAGCCTCATAGCCTGATTCTGTCTTCTCATCCCAGCCACACGAGTCTCCACGCTCTCCTCTAACACAGCAGACAACATGAACACCAGTCTCTTTTAACTCATCTTGCCTCTTTCTGGAAGCCTCCTTCCCCAGGTAGTCATCACAGGCTAATTCTCCCAGCTCCTTCAGGTTTCTGCTAAGTGTTGCTTTGTTTTGTTTTGTTTTTTCCCCTCAAGGAGGCTTTTACCCAAGCACTCCAATTTTCTTCCTTTTCCTCCTAGCGTTTGTGACCACCTGGCATACTATTCATTTATTCATTCATTCATTTTTGTCTGTCTCCTCTCTCTGGAAAGCATGTAAGCTCCATTGCAGCTTTTATCTCTGTCTATAGCTTAGCAGATGTTTAATAAATAGTTGTTGAACTTAATGAACAAATACACAGAGAAAGATAAGAAATATAGTGAAGTAGGGGAAGGTATAGCTCAGTGGGAGAGCATGTGCTTAGCATGCATGAGATCCTAGGTTCTATTCCCAGTGCCTCCATTAAAAAAAGAAAAGAAAAAGAAATACAACAAAGAAAGAATTGATAGAATGTGCCTTCTTCTTTGATTACAACTTAGAGCAAGCCCTTTCCCCTGTCTTCATGGGTAAACTGACCAGGTCTGAACTGTATAGACTTGTTCCCTCCAGCTTTGAAAGCCTACTGACACCATGCTGTAACCACAGAAACTAACCAGACAGAGATCAACATGAAGAGAAAGAAAATGCCACTGAATTCATTTCTAGCCTTCTAGCTCCGCCCCCGTCTACGTAACAAAGATTTCTTTACGATCTTAGCTCATATATATTTTAAGAAAAATAGAAAAACTAATAGCACTGATTTTCTAAAAAATTGCAACAGTATGGGCACAGTTGAGGCTAATAAAAAGCTTTCATATTGTCAATTTCCCATGAAAAGCAAATTTGTCATCATTTAGTTTTTACTCTACTTCTTCCTCCCAGTCCTGGCTTCTCCTGTATTCGCAGCTCTTTCTGCATGTTCTCGTTTCATTGCCACCTAGTGGAAAATCCAGCTGATGTTATTAATATGGTCTACAATGTAACAGGCTAGAGTTTATCTCCAAAAACACTGACAGGGTTCAAAAATATTCCGATCAGATTGCACCAAAGTGTTATAAAAAGTATTTTCTATAGATGTGCACAGATAATATTATCATTCTTTTGTCTTTATTTAGTACTTCCAAGAGAAAGAGTATTTGTAAAAGGTACTTGCCAATTTATTCCTTCCCACCCCCTTTACCACCTGGTAATCATAAGTTTGAAAACAGGTAGGGAGGGTTAAGTTGGAAGTTTGAGATTTGCAGATACAAACTGCTATATATAAAATAGATAAACAACAAATTTCTTCTGTAGAGCACAGGGAACTATATTCAATATCTTGTAGTGACCTATAATGAAGAAGAATAGGAAAAGGAATATATGTATGTACATGTATGACTGAAACATGATGCTGTGCACCAGAAATTGACACATCACAAACCAACTATACTTCAATAAAAAAGAATGCAAATAAAAAAATTAAATTAAAAAGAAACTTAAAAAGTACTTGTCAAAAAGAACTTAGTAAGCAAACTTAAGTTGTAGATATTTTGCACAGTAGCTATTATGCATTTCTTAAGTCACTGAAAATATAACTTTCCTACAATATTTCTCAAATGCCAGGTATAATATTAATCACGACCTCATAATTTATTTTTCCCATGTTGCCATTCATGAAACTTTCATTGTTTTCACATTGGGAGGCTAGTATGATGTTATTCTGTGGGGGAGAGAAAAGGACAGATAGCGCCTCCATCACCAGTTTTGCTGGTCCTTTCTATTTGCATTCACATTTTCTCTGAATGTAACAAAAATAACATAGAGCAGCACATTTTTTTAAAATGGAGGAGGGGGAAGTAAGCAGGCTTACTGATTGGTTGATTGCTGGGGACTGAACCCAGGACTTTATCATGGGAAGCATGTGCTCTGCCACTGAGCTATCCCCTCCCCACATAGAACAACTCCTTTCAAATGTGCTTTTAAAAGAACTGTATCTGTCTGATTAATCATGTTCTGATTGGTCTGTTCGGAATATGCACAGGTAAAAAGATCAAAGGTTTGAATTATGTGTTTTTAAAGCCTCATACACTTTCATCCTCCCTCAAACAAGCCCAAACCCCTAGAGTAAGATCACTGAAAAGATAGAAAGGCTAACTTTGTTTTCTAATAGAGCCGAACCAAATAACTCTCCCAGGCAATCATGCTGACAACAAACAATAAAGCACCTGTCATAAAATAACATGATATTATGATATGCTGCCTGGAAACTGAGCTTTGCCATAGAATAAATGACACCATCCTAACATACGAGCACAAAGGCAAGTGGGAAATACGGGATTTATTGCTTTAAAATCAAACTAACAATGTATTATGGCAGTACGTTGGGGAAAATTGCAAATGCCCTGAGCCCACTAAATAATCACGACTGACGCCAAGGTGTTTGAGCTGGAGGACACATGAGCAGCTATCCTTCAAGCCTTATGAAAACCTCTTGAAATTGGTTTCCTTTTCCAATTTAGAAAGGGGAAAGAGACAAAAGGTAGGCAAGATCAGGACAAATCAGAAACAAGCACACTATAAATGAGTCTCCTAGCTCTCTGAGCTGCATCAAACGCTGTTTTCAACTGCATTTTTATCATGTGGCTCCTAGGGCTCCCTTTCAACATCTGTTAATACCTTTAGAAGGGATGTTTGCTTTCCTGAAGCAAAGCAAGGTTTATTCCTGCAAAATAAAGTATTCAATTAAAGTAGAGTGTCAAAGATTAGAATGCATCTAATTTCATGAAGAAAAATGGGAAAATACACTGTGACTTGTTACTTTCCTGCTCTTGGCACATTTCACTTTCATTTAAAATTTCTCCCCAGGAATACTGGATATTTGCTGACTCTGAATGAAGAGAAAATTGCCCTCTCAGTGTATGTCGTCTCCTGCTCAGGAGACACAGATACTACTCTCCATCGCTCTGTAAGTCTTCCAAGGGACAAGCAGTCACTGCTCAACTTCATAACTGCAGCAACTTCAAGCTTCAGCCAAAGCGAGATCATAGACCATAAAATACAAACAAGGGCCTAGGTACCACTCACGGGCTCTTGGGTTTGTCTAGGAAATTGTATGAGTACTTGACTCTTCTTAGTCTGGAAAAAGGAGGAGCAGTTTGGAAAAACTAATAGAGACTGAGAAAGGGAAAAAGTCATAAACATGGAAATTCCCACATGAAGGTCCGTTGTCCTAGAACACTGGACTTTATCTTCTCCTGGGTAACTGTACCCCCCGCCGGGTTCCTCTCAGACACCCTGCCCTTTAGGAAACATCCTTGAACTCCACCCCGATGCCTCCCTGCCCTGATCTGGGTGAAGAGCCTTTTCCCATGCGTCTGTTCACTCTCCTGGTCCTGATTGTGTTACATCATCATTGTTGCAACGCTTCCCCTCCCAGCCTGAACTGGGGAAGACATGGTCTGTGACTTGTTTAACTCCCTATGCCCAGTGTCTAGGCACAAATGAAAGCTCACTAAATGAATAAACAAGTAAGACTAATGTCTGAGGACATGTTTTATATTGTATATCTTCCTTCTTAAAAACAAGCTGAAACATTTATTTTATTGGTCCTGCAAAGTAAATTCTGGAAAATCAATGCAAACCACAAATACTTTCCAAAATGAGAATCACAAGATGAAATGTGGTCCCACATATTTTTCTTTTTTTCAGAGGAAAGTTAGTTGGCACAGAAAAAAAAGAAGGTAGATTAGATTTTTTTTTCGTTTTTTCTTTTTTCTTTTTTTTTTTTTTTTGCCTGACACTGTTTTTATGAGCCAAAAAACCTACATGAGGTCACTTTTTCAACTGAAAAATGGAGGCAATCTTGTCTGTGCTTGCTGTCTTATGAAACTGTGGCAAGCATAAAATAAGTTAATGGGAATAAAAGCATTTTTTAAAACTTTGAATTGGTGTATTAGGCTATAAAGGTGCTAAAAAGCATAAATGGGATTTATTACATAGAGTTTTCTACTTCTTTGTCTTACACAGGGTAAAAATTGAAGAACACATTTTGGTGACAAGTTGGAGTTTGACATCATCACTGTCCTTGGATGTAAGTAGGATTTTTGTAGCTTGAAACCTTGATCTGTTATAGTTATTATCACTACCACGACCAGCACCACATCATCAAATATGGAACATTAATGAGCATTTAGACTCAATTCTCTTTCATGTTTCCTTGTGGTGGAATCAGAATTCAGTGCGTAGGAAAAAACTGGTCATGCCTGTTTCAGATACTTCCCACATGGACAGCGTGTTGACTTTGGGAAACTCCTTGGTGGACCAAAAGTAAAAAGGTACCTACCAGGTTCCTTGTTGCCTTCCTGCCCATGGCAGAATGAAATAGAAGACAATGGGTCTTAACTGATCTCCACTGTGATGTGAGACTCACTTGGCAGAAAACCTACAATCCTCCATAATATTATTGGATGGACTATAATATAATGGAGTCATATTGAGACTTTACCGCTCTGGCAATCAGACAATTTAATAGCATCCTAGCATGCAGAATTCAGAACTATACTGCCTTGAAATGTTTCTCAGGAACAATGAATTAATAACTCAATTATACACATACTTGATTGATAGTCATCACAGTGAGGAGGTTCCCTAAGGTAACTTCCCCTCATGCATGGTCCAGAGATGACACAGATATGGCGGAAGTCCAGTGTTACCTGAAAACCATTCCAGTGCCATTGCAAAGACCTCGCTGCACAAATTTCAAGATGGCCCAACAGTGGTCCCATTGGCTTTCTAACCCAGCCACTTGAGGTGCAATGACTCATTAGTTGGAGAAATACTTTCTCAAGTGTCTACACGCCAGAGCAGTAATGTGACAATTACAAATCGCCTCCTGTCCATCACAGAATATAGAAATTTCACACTACCCTTCACACTAATCACAATTCTTCCCTTGAAAAGGAGTCATTTGAACAACTCCATTACTGAGATGCCCAATAACCTTTCTTTCTCTGGACAACTACTGCACAGGAACTTTTCGAAATCATTGTGTCACCCCTGTTGCACTCCAGGATATGAGTTTTGTGACTAGAATTTAACAGCTCCATATGAGAGAGAATGGAGAGAGAGAAAGAAAAGGGTGGGAGGGCATAAATTGTTTATTTATTGAGCTCTAAATTCTTTAGTTTTTTTCCAAAATATCACTAGCTCTCTAAGACATATTTTTTAAATTCCTGTCACAATATTATAAAATATCCTTTTAAGGGATAGTTCAGCAAAAGTTTAACAGTTCAGAATAATAGAACTATATGGTAGTAGTTGGCACAATTAATGTGCCATTGTATAATTCCTTATCTTTATATCCATGGGTCTCTACAGCAAAGTCATGAACAGATCTCTAAAATCTTTTCCTATGTCATGCAAGACCTACTTATAAATAAATAAACATTGTGCTGTCTGCATAACCTTCATTCTTGCTCATCGGATACCATACAACTTCCTAACTCCTCTCTCACACTGTGCAGTTAGCAGCCCTCACCCCCGCACTGCCCCCTCACACACACGCTCACTCACATGTTCACATACACATTTCATCCAAACCAGCCAGTCTCCAGATTTTATATTCTACCTCTTTTTCCTTTCATGCTCTTTCTCTCATCTAGAAGACACTTCCCCACTTCTTTTACCAATTCAGATCTTTCCATTTCAAGGTTCATTGCTACCAAGAAGCATGGAATTCTTGACTCACTGAATCCACCATTCATCTCAACCTTACTTTGAATATTCCCATCGGTTATATAAACACAGTAGGTACCACACCAGTATGAGTTTCTTTCCAGTGGCCTCAGAAGGATTCTGGGCATGTAGCAACTTCCAAGTAGACTGCACACACCTCTATACCAGGGGCCATCTACTCAACTTGCTCTGATTCTCCAATCCATCCAGTGCATGGTATGCTCAGTGGAGGTACTAAAGGCATTTTGAAAAACTGCTTGAATCGAATGACTTTTTAAAAGTGAGTAACTATTCATTAAGACATTTAGAGGATGATCATAGATGTCTGAGGTTCTCATTTTTACCAGCCTGGTTTTGTTTTAATCTACCATCATGTATGACTGTACACTTACCGGAACAGAGACTTGAGGATTATCCACAAGTTTTCCCAGCACAGCAAAACCATTGACATCGATTTTGCCCCTTGGCTTTATCGGTAAGGATTCGATTCTGTTACAGTCAACAAAGAGCGTAGCACTGCTCCTTTCCACGCCAATCATGATCTTATGCCACTGGGAATCGAACAAGGAGGGCAAATTCGAAAAGGCTGCAGTTTGGAGACTGCCATCCAGTCCCTTGTATGAAAATGAGACAGATTTGGTCTGGCCATTAATCTTCACACCAACTTGCTCCTTCCCTGAGGAGTCCTGAATCTGCCAAATGCTCCAGTGCTTTTTGAGCGTGCTTCCAGTCATCCGGAAAGTAGTGAGAAAGGAGTATTCTTCGGGCAGCCCACTGGGATACAAATGCCTGAGTAAAACATTAAGACAGTAAATATAAATCTTGTTTTCTGTACCCAGGTGTATTACCATGTTTCCTAATTATGCTATTTTAGATGCTGGATCTACAGAAAGGCTATAGTGTGGAAAACCATGTACTACTTGTTCTTTCATGACTGTTCATAAACCTTCACAGAAGTTCAATCATTCATGTACGTTAACGCTCCATCTTAAAATACACGTTGCAGAAAAACCTCCCTCATGGGTAAGAAGGGTTCCCAAATGCCACATAATCCCAACAGTATTACTATTTATGCTACCCAAAGGGCTACTGTTCAGCAATTCCACCCAAGAAAAATGTATTCGGCCAACAGACACATTCTTGCAAAGTTCTTGGCAACAGTCTTCCACAACTGAAAGACGAGATCATTTGGAATTCAGATCAGCTCTACTAGTTTTTGAGACCCTTTAATTAAAGTGGCTTTTTAAATTTTTATTTTAACATAACATGTTAGGATTATCTGTTATTTCCATAATTGCTTGGATTTACCCCCTCCCCAAGTCTGTCAACTGTACTGGAGGTTTTAATACATACATTTAAAAAGGTTTAGTTTGGAGCTGAAGAAAAGAAACATATAAGAGCTATTTACTATCCTATTTTCCCAGGATTATGCTAACATATCTATTTTGATATTTGTTTTTACTATAGCTTCTGTTTGTCATATTTCCTTTGACTTTAGATTTTTCAGAATATACCTATTCCAAAAAAAACTTCTGGAGAAGCTAAAGTTTGTTAATGACAATATAAGACACTGCCTGCTGTGTAATTATAAAACCTTATGGAAGTTTACATATCTCATTTAACCAATCTCAATTAATTTGGAGCTAGGAAATAGTTTTGAAAGTTTTATTCAATGGCAAAATTTGGCAAGTATCCATTTAAATTACAGATATATTCTTTTGAGTATTCTTTTTAATTACTGACCTGAATTTAACCACATACTTAAAGAATTTGAGGGAGGGGGTCCAAGATAGTTATTGCTGTGGTGTGAGGGTTTCCAAAAAGGAAGATAAATCCTAATGTTTTGTCTCCTCTTCCTTAAAGCATTAATTTTCTATGCTTTAAAAAAAAAACACACCTGTGTCACCTATACATTTGTTTAAAGACGTGCTGAGCAAGGCTGTAGAATTTCATCATTCTCTAGAAAAAACAAGTCTACTTTGTTCTGATTCTAAAAGTCACAGTAACTTCCTCTCATGAGTCCTTTCCAAGACATTGTAAGGTTAACGGCAGGACCTCTCCCAATGTGTGCTTCATCCAATTTCCCTGCTAAATGAGCAAAGAGATTATGCTGAAGGTAGGATGTGACAAAATGTCTTCATTTACTTCTGACTTGGTCATGTAATGCTAAAACCTTTTTAAAAACAGGAAGTGGTTGGGGCTGTTAGAAGAGCAATTCATTTATAGACACATTGTTCCGTCAAGAATATCCATCTCTCTCTTTCTCCATATATATGGATGCAATATGTTTGTGTGTGTATACAAATATAATCAAGATCGCCATGCTGTTAAGCTTTCAAACTAGGCAAACGCAGTAAGAGGTAAGAGGAGAAACATGATGAGAAGAGAAAATTCCTTCCAGTGTTCAACTTAGTAAAAAATATATATATGTACTTGTATATACCTAAGACCAGTTAAAAGCCCTCACAAGTCTAATTTACAGAACAGTCAGTCCCATTGTCTTTTCTGAACACCTGAGAATCTGTTCTTGCAAATATGCTCCGCACATCGCTAAGTAAACTTGACAGCATACATAATTTAAAAGAAGCTGAATGTATAAATGATTTATTTCATTATGTTACAGTCTGCACAGAATAACTTAAAAGAAGAACCATAGGGTTTGAATAAAAGATAAGAAGTCTTTGGACCTTGAAATATTTGTTTATGACCTTAACCCAAAGAAAAGCTAAGGATTATATTTGTTAAGGCTAACAGTCACAACATGTTTGAAGGATGAGTTGAAAATGTAGAATAAAAAGCATCAAAATTATGTGGCACCTAATATTTTTTAAAAATTGAAAAGATAAATGAGGATAAGTTGTGGCTCTGTCACATTAGCTCTGTCCTCTCCCTCCCATGAAGATTCTGCTAATAGTTTCTTTTTACTCCCTTGCATCTTATATTCTCTAGCACAGAAATTCCCTTAAAAACCAAGACAGCCTGCTAAATGCATTGTTTGAGAGCAATTCCAGTACCTGCCTTTCTTGAATGAGTAGATTTGAAAGGCAGCTTGAAAGGGAAGAATCTACTGAGGAGCAAAGGCCCCCATCTGCATCTTGTCTCTCCTCTAGTCCTCTCCACGACGTACAGTAAACACGTCACTAACACCACTGTGTACCAGGCTCCATTCAAGCCCTGTCCATTTGTTAATATTTACTCTTCATGGCAACCCAGTGGCATCATTATTATTCCTATTTTTAAACTGAAGTTAACTGAATCAAAGAGTCTAAGTAACTTGCCATGGGACTCTATCTCAGCCCTTGGGCTTACCTCCCCCAGTTTTTATTTCTCCTTGTCTCTTCTACTTCCTCCCTCCTTCTTCCTTCATATCTTAAGAAGTCTTGCCAGTAAAACAAGAGCTTTTAGTTTTTGTGGAGGCAGGGAGTCAAGGAGATAGAGAATACGGGGCATTGGTTGTAGCCTGTGAAAAATGTATCATGGTAGCTCTAAGCATGTAGAGAAGAGCAACAACAAAGATGAACAGAAAGGCTGCGTGTGTGTGTGGCCTCGAGTTTATCAATTGCTAAACTTAGAGTTAATGACAGTCCAGACTTTACCTTAAATTATAGAAGAGAAAATTAAGTCAGCACTGAGAGTCTCATGTCATGTTTAATTATTTTATTAAAGAAAGAAAAACCATAATATTATGGTTACTGGAGAAAGGGGATGGGAAGGGATAAATTTGGGAGTTTGAGATTTACAAATATTAGTCACTATATATAAAAATAGGTTTAAAAATTTTTTTCTGTATAGCACAGGGAACTATGTTCGATTTCTTATTAATGAAAAAAATGATGATGAATATATGTATGTACATGCATGACTAGGACACTGTACTGTACACCAGAAATTGACACATTATAATTGACTGTGTTTCAGTAAAATAATAATAATAATAATAATAATAATAATAATAATAATAATAAAATTAAATTTTTAAAAAATGAATAGGAAATTGTAGCAGTTCCACATACAATATTAATTACATGTTATGCAACATGTACACACAAAATAATTATGCACCTAAGTAATTTGGATTCATACGTGTGTGATTCAAAATAAAATACATTGCCTTTTTACACCTCTGATTTAACTAATCCTGTGAGATCCATTAGAAGAAAGGAAGATATGCTTAAACCTTCATTCTTTTGTTTTGTTTTAATAAATTTTTTATTTTTGTTTCAATCAATTTTCATTAAATATAACACATCATAAAAAATTGTTTAAATTTAAAAAAATTAAAAAGAAAAAAAAGCCAAAATATTCTAAAGCTTATTTAAGAATACATATAACATTTCTCTACATAGAAAGAAAATACAAGCAAAAAAAAAAGTCAGTGGCTGTTATTATGCCTTTAGTCTCCCCAAATATGACTGGTTTCCAGGTTTGGTGTGAGATCGTGGTTAGAAACACAGCCTCTGAAATAATTCTGCCTGGATTTCAATCCTCCCAGCACCTCCTAACCCTGGGACCTTATGCGAGTAACTTAAACTTCCTAGCCTCAGTTCCCTCTTCCAGAAAATATGAATAACAATGTCCCCACCACAAAATTATAATGAGAATGCAATTTGATGTAAATTAGTAAATCTATAAAAAGAGCTTATACAGTGCACTATTGTTGTTTTATAAAATATGTGCTCAAAACACTAATTTCTATCTTCAATCTGGCACTCTATCAGAATATTCTAATTTGACCAAAATTTTTATTATTATAAACATTTAGAGTTTCTATGATATTCTTTTACTGCTCTAATTATTATTTACCTGTACACCTTAATTTCTACCAAAGCCCTAATTTTCTTGTCCATATACCAAAGGAATCTTAATTCAATTTTTTACAGTGCCCTAAAACATACCGTAATAATTATCACCATCACATTTAAGGTATTTAGGTGATAGAAAACCGAAAGTCCTGAAGCTCATTCCTAACAGTGGCATGACTCAGTCACTGCGCATGCACTACATCACCTCAGTTATAAATAATTTAAAGAAGAAAAGGCTTAGTTCCAGAGAAGGAGATGTAGGGCTTTTAAAAGTATTATCACCACCATCGTATCTGCTATCATCGTTCTAGTTTCGCTTTTGTTTGGTCCCTGCCCAGGAGCCAAGCACTGGATGCATGGTTCTATTTCAGCACCAGGACGCTTGAACAGCACCATTGTGAGTCCGCTAGCCACCTGGTGGTTTCTAGTTAAATTTATGCTTAACCTCTGGCACTCTTCACAGAGGGTCCTTTCAGTCAAGCCAGACAAATTATAGAAAAACAGAGAGCAAGGTAATAAGAACATGTCCTGAATCAATGTATAATAGTCTCAGTGATTTTTTTTTCCTGGAATGGAAAGTAAATTACACACTGAAAACATGAAGAGCATTCACATATTCAGGCACTAAAGATAGGAAGGTAAATAAATTCCTTCATCTTTAAATAAAGTCAGGATCCAAGGAACATGGAGCCTGAGAAGACACCCTCACATCAGACAGATTTCCATTTTTTAAATGACATTTGTGGCAGGTAATTAGATAAAGGATTTTTTACACTACCTGGTTGGAATTCTGAAGTCTACATTGTTCCCCAATTTGTAAGCCACTTGTAATGAAGTTGATCCCACTACCCTCTGGATAGCTCTTCTGGAAGCTGCTTTATCTACCTGGAACTGAGAAATCAAGTCAAACCCTACAGAAAGGAAACACAGAATGGAAAGGCTAGAATGAGATTGGTTTCATTCCTTTCCACAACCTTCCCAAATAAAAGACTATATCATATGATACACTGCTACTCGCCTGGTAAATCATCTTGGCCAATCCTGACCTTTGGACAGAGTTCATTTTCACCATTTGAATTTGAATTGACAGGGAACCCTGCAAAAGAGATAGCATGTCATCCCACCTCAGCCCCCACAGGGACTGCAGGGACATATCAATGATGACAAGAGCTGAGCAACCTTTGAAGCACAATATTACACTAAACAGCTTTCTTCCAAGTAGTATATTTGGTGTTAGCTCTGTGACTCTATGATTATAATTTATTTATCTTCAACCCGTCCTGAAAGGGAGGTTAGGCACAAAGTTGCTTTAATCATTTGCGATGGGAAAATGTTCCCATTGGGGAAGTTTGGAATTTGCTCCTTTAGAACCAGAGCTGTGTGGTGTTCTGAATGGCACAGTGTCAGAAGCCTGTCTGGAAAGCTTTTAGTGGTTTGGGCTAGAAAATATTCCTTTCAACACCAAAAATTTTAGAAATCCTAAGAGAATCGAGAGCCAGTTCAGTGGCACTTCTGAAGAGTGGAGTTCTTAAAGAATCTTTGTCAAGTGGAGGAAGGAGTTGAGGGCATCTTAGGATTCACTACTCCTAAATAAAATATAGAAAATGCATTCAATTTTATAAGCTCTTTCTAAGAGATCAAATAAGGGCTCCAACTAGACTATTGCCAACAACCAACAATGGGGCAGAGTAACAAGAAGAAGAGAATTGTGAGAAGAATTAAACCCTCAGTCACGAGAAGGATGAGAAATCCTAGAAGGAAACTGGGTGCTCCTTACACAAGGGAAAGATTACAGGGAAGGGTAGTTTTTTCAATAACACAGAAGGCTTCATGTAACTGTCCAACCCTGGTGCCCTGCTGGAACTCACCTGATGACAGACACTTGCTAGACTCCAAAAGCATTTTCCAGTTATACAGCTTTGGCAAACATACTCTTTACACCTCCTCTGACCCCAGATTATTGGCTTCTATCTATCCATCCATCTATCCAACATTACCAACCACCATCCAAACAAGGCTGGCACTGCAGAAGGCACCATGGCGCACAGGTTAGGTTTCCTACAAAACTGTGATCACAGCCAGAACTTTTCCATAGGCAACACTGCCCTCAGAAAACTGGATACAGAGGACACACAAGGCCAGGGCAGGGTTGAAGAATGAGGGTGTGAGAGACCCTGGATACTTCACTCATCCACAGCCCTGTCTGATCCTTTCTGGGAACAAGGGATCTTTTGAAATCTAGAAACTGTGACCCTTACTTGGGCGACGCTTGACAGTCGCAGAGGCCCAGGTTCCCAGGAAACTGCATACAGAGAAGAAAACTGGAACTTTCCTGAAGAGGAGAGAAGAAAAATGACTCAAACAGGAGTCCCTCCAGATGGGGACTACTTCAACATTTTGTAGGTGACACACTTAATGAATGCAGGCAATCAGTCCTCAGTATGGCGTATTTTTTCCATTTCCTTTATCAAATCTGATCAAGAGATTTAATGAATTCTCTCATTCCCAGCTCCAACTCGAAAGCAATCATGAGATTGCTGTATTCTCTAACTCACTTTCTCCAAATTCTCCTGTCTCTCTGCTTCTACCCCTCTATCCTTGTCCATGCTTTCTTTTCCCTTCCTGCCTCTCCATTTTGGGGGCTATCTCACTCTCTTTGTCTCTCTCTTCTGTCTCTCATGATTGCTCTTTTCTGTCTCTCTCTCTCATCTCTCTCTGTCTCTCTGTCTCTCCCCTCTCCCCTCACCTCCTCTCCTGCCATTACTGCAGAAATACAGACTCTTGGTTCCCAGGGCCCCCAGCCCTGTGTCCCCACCACTCTTTTCCACGTCAGATTCTTACCAGAAGTTCTTCATTCTCCCAAGAGGTTTTCCTTTGTTGCCACCAGCCCCAAAGAAGGAGGGGTTGCAGGGGAGTCAGGGCTCCCCTAAGACCCCTTCACTGCCACCCCAGGACTGGGTTCTGGGCCCAGCCTTGGTTCCTCCTGCCCCTGTGAGGGCTAAAAGCAAAGGGAGTGAACCAGGGGCACCTGGTGACACTTTAAGCCAAATCAGAGGGAAGGGGCGGGGAGAGGTCACCCCGTAAGGCCGGGCCTAGCCAGAGGTGTGTCTCCAAAGCTAACAAGGTTCCACTGAAGGAGGGATTAGCAAGGGAAAGTTGGTTGAAAAGAAAAAAAAATCAGGATGTGGAGAAATCCACCAGAAAAACTCAGGCGAGCGGCTCTGGGAGTACAGTGGAAGCTTTGAGCTCTAGGAACACACTGGGAGCTTTTAGAGGATGGAGGGTGAGAGGGGCTCACTGGAAGGCAGAGGTGGGGATTCATGGGGGCCTTGGTACCCAGCCAACCAAGGTTTGAATCCTTGTTTGTTCTGAAGCTCTCTAGCTATAGGTCCTTGGGCGAATTAATCTGACTGTAACTCGGTCGTCTGAACTGCAAAGCAAGATGAACACAGTTACCCAGAACACTTTTTTTGAGAACTAAATGAGATAGAAAAGCAGAAAGTCCCATGCCTGGCTCAGGAGAACCGTCATTACTCTCCATCATCACTGTCCTTATAACGAACACTTCGCCATGGGCTCCCCTCGTTGAAAGTGCTTGAAGCCTGCTAACATTTAATTCTCACAAAACTATAAGGTTAGACTTAAGTTATTCCTAGTCTAGAGATGAGGCAACTAAGACACGGAAAATGAAGTAACTTGGAATCTCTTCTCAGTGGCACAGCTAATTCACTCCATACACGAGATCTCTTTGTACCTGATGGCTGGAAATCTTGATAAAATGTAACATCAAGCCCTCAGATCTTACTTTTTCTTAAGCTCTACCTACAGTACCAAAGCTGAGCAGAATATCCTTGGAAATAAGCAATGTGTTTTTCTCCATAAACAAGTTAAGAGTAAGTTACAAGGAGCACAAACCTGGACAGAGAAATTTTTTTATCAGCATATGTCACACCCGCCCAGCCTGTCTCCAGGGCCTGAGCCACTGGAGAGGGATCCCCTCCCCCACCTTCCCAACTCTGGATGGTCCAAAATTAAGGGCTTTCAGAGCAGAGAATTCAATGATCCTCATAAGTCATTGCTATCTAGCATGGAGTAGTTCTGCTTCCTTGGAATGTCTTTAATCTTTAAATTAATTTAATTGTTATTCACTGCAAAATAAGCAGTATTGCTCCCTATTTAGGGGTTGTTTTGTTCTGTTTTGTTTTGTTTTGCTTTGCTTTGTTTTCCTTCCAGAAAACATCCTTTCCTCGTCTGCCTCCCTCAGCTCACTGGGAGTTTGGCTTGATGAGCTAAGAGGCAAACTTCAGTGTTCAAATCATTGACCCATCCCTGTTTTTCTACTCATGACCTACCTGTTGGAGTGCTGTCTCCCCAACTGCCAGCATTGGGACATGTGTTTCCACATGGTGTTTGGGGCTTTCCACATGACTCTGTCATTTTCCATCCATCCATCAAAGTTACAGTTTTCCAGGGCAGCCATTGTGGCTGAGTCACAGAATTACAGATGGTCCCTGTTGAGCTTCTTCTTGTAAGTGGACCAGGTCTTCTCGTATTTAAATGGTTTATTAACCCAAAGAACTGAACCTCTACTGGTAGGACATCAGAGGAGAAATTGTGCAGCTGGGGGCCTCCTCGATGTCCTGAAATCACACACAGTAAGCCAGCCCTGGATTCGCAGAAAAAAAGTCCATTTTCCCAAAGGGATCCTCTCCCTGGAGGTTCTTTATTTGCAGTACAGATCCCCTAATAATATTACTCTGGGATAGAAGAGGCAGATTTTTCTACAGAATTAAGTGTTCGAATAATCCTTTTGTTAAGTATTTTAGAGATTTCACCTCCATGTTTGCCCCTACCCCGTCTCATTTTAAAGAATCTTCTATAGCCAGGATCTGAAGACAAGTGAGGGGAAGCTTTTAATAAAAGGTAAAAGAAAAGGGAAGAAAATGGGTGTGTCTATATGCAGTTTGGCTTCTTTCCAGCTTGGCAGTTTTATTTAAAATGGTGAGGAACAAGCAACAGCTCTATGAAGAAAGAACGTAAATCCAGAGAAAACAGAGTATGTTAATCACACACACACATTTAAGGAAATTTTTTCTCCTCCGCCCGCTCCCACTTTCTATTAATCATATTTCCTTATATGACATTAGAGTCTCACAGGGAGCAGTGGAAATCCCATGCTGTGCCCATCCAGGTCAGGCTGCACACGAAAATCATAGGCACGCAAGCTTTTTCATCATCAACGCTATTTCCCTCACTTTACTTAATAGTTCTGTTCCTGAAAACTCAAGCAAAAATGAAATCTGGTCAATCATACCAGACTGTAGATGCACCAAGACAGCCTGATATTTTAAATGACGCACTTTATACATAAAAGTATTTTATACAGAATCAGTGTGTTTTCACCCCTCTTTACTCCCTCCCTCCCCACCCCTAAACATACAGTGCTCTACACAACATACATACATACTAACCTTTTCCCTTCTAGAAGCCCAGAAGTCTACTTACTTACAGTTTAAATTGGGGGAAATCATCACAAATAATCATCTTTCTTGATAACCTACTTTCTTTCACTTGTTTACTCAGTCATTCAACAAACACTTCTTGAATCACTATATACCCCAAGTAGATACCACTCCTACCAAGTGTGAGGAGCCAAAGGGACAAAAGCATGAACAAACATAGCCTTGCCTTGAAGAAGCTCACAGCCCAGTGGGGACTCCAATATAAAAATGATTCCAAACATAGATCTCAGCAATGTTCTTCTAGAGTAATCTACCCAAGCAATAGAAATAAAAGCAAAAATAAACAAATGGGACCTATTTAAACTTATAAGCTTTTGCTCAGCAAAGGAAACCATAAGCAATACAAAAAGACAACCCACAGAATGGGAGAAAATATTTGCAAAAGATGAGACTGACAAGGGCTTAATCTCCAGAATATATAATCAGCTCATACAACTTAATAAGAAAAAAACAAACAACCCAATCAAAAAATAGAAGACCTAACAAGCAATTCTCCACTGAAGACATATGAGTGGCCAACATGCACATGAAAAAATGCTCAATATCGCTTTTTATCAGAGAAATGCAAATCAAAACTACAATGAAGTGTCCCCTCACACCAGTCAGAATGGCCATCATTCAGAAGTCCACAAATGATAAATTCTGGAGAGGGTGTGGAGAAAAGGGAACCCTCTACACTGTTGGTGGGAATGTAGTTTGGTGCAGCCACTATGGAAAACAGTATGGAGATTCCTCAAAAGTCTAATGATAGACTTACCACATGATCCAGCAATCCCACTCTTGGGTGTATATTCAGAGGGAACCTAAATTCAAAAAGACACATGCACCCCAGTATTCATAGCAGCACTATATACAATAGCCAAGACATGGAAACAACCCAAATGTCCTCCAACAGATGACTGGATAAAGAAGCTGTGGTATATTTATACAATAGAATACTACTCAGCCTTAAAAAATAATAAAATAATGACATTTGCAGCAACATGGATGGACCTGGAGATCGTCATTCTAAGTGAAGTAAGCCGGAAAGAGAGAAAAAAAACCACATGATATCACTTTTATGTGGAATCTAAAAAAAAAAAAAAAAGACAAACAAACTTATTTACAAAACAGAAACAGATTCACAGACACAGAAAACAAACTTATGGTTACTAGTGAGGGAAGATGTTGGGAAGGGATAAACCGGGAGTTCAAGATTTGCAGATACACACTACCATATATAAAAATAGATAAACAATAAGTTTATATTGTATAGCACAGGGAACCATATTCAATATCTTATAATCTATGGTAAAGAAGAATATGAGAAAGAATATATGTATGTTCCTATGTGAATAAAGTAATGTTCTGTACACCAGAAATTGACACAACATTGTAAACTGACTGTACTTCAATAAAAATATATTAAAAAGAAAGAAAAAGAATTTAGGATCCATTAGGCAATAGACGTATGTAACTAAATAAAAAAAATGATTGCAAAACAGTAAGTGAAAAGAGGCTGCAGCTATGTTAAACATTGTATGTAAAAATAAATAAACAAAAATTTCTTCTGTATAGCACAGGGAACTATATTCAATATCATATAATAACCTTTAATGAAAAAGAATATGAAAATAAATATATGTATATCTATGCATGGCTATACTCCAATAAAAATTTTTTAATTTAAAAAATAAAATTAAAAAAGAGGAGCAACATCACTGAAAACAAGTATGAACTCAGTCCAGGAGCATCAGGAAATTTTTCATAAAAGAGGTAAAAAAATCTTTTTTATTGAAGTAAAATTGTCATGCAACATTATGTAAATTTCAGGCATACAGCGTTGTAATTCAACATATGTCTACATTAGAAAATGATCGACACTAAAGGTATAGTTACTGTGCGTCACTGTACATTAGACACCACCACCCATTTCCCTGACCTCCCCACCAACTCCCTGCCCCTTTTGGTAACCACCAGTTGTTCTCTGTATCTATGAGGTTTTTGTTTTGTTTTGTTGTTTGTTCATTTGTTTGGTTTTTTTAGATTCCACATATGAGTAAAATCATACAGTGTTTGTCTTTCTCCACCTGACTTGTTTCACTTAGAATAATACCCTCAAGATCCATCCATGTTGTCACACATGACAAGACTCCATTCTTTTTATGGCTGAGTAGTATTCTACTGTGTGTGTGTGTGTGTGTGTGTGTGTGTGTACACCACATCTTCTTTATCCATTCATCCATTGATGGACACAGGTTATTTCCATATCTTGACTACTGTAAATAATGCTGTAACAAACATAAGGGTACATATATCTTTTTGAGTTAGTGGCTTCACCAATTTACAGTCTCACCAACAGTGTAAGAGGAATCCCTTTTCTCCACAGCCTCCTCAGCACTTGTTATCTATTGTCTTTTTGATAATAGCCATTCTAACAAGTGTGAGGTGATATCTCATTGTGGTTCTGATGCAGTTTCCTGATTAGTGATTAGTGATATTGATCGCTAGTGATATTAAATATCTTTTGATGTGCCTTGTGGCATCTGTATATCTTCTTTGGAAAATGTCTATTCAGATTTCTGCCTATTTTTTAATTGGGTTGTTTGGGGGGGTTTTGTTATTGAGTTGTATATATTCTTTATATATTTTGCATATTAACCCCTCATCAGATATTTGATTTGCAAATATCTTCTCCCATTCAGTAGTTACCTTTTCATTTTGATGATGGGTTCCTTCACTGTGCAGAAGCTTTTTAGTTTGATGTAATCCCATTTGCTTATTTTTTGCTTTTTGTTTCCCTTGCCTTTGGAGTCAGATCCACAAAAGCATCACTAAGACTGATAGGAACTCACTGTCTATGTTTTCTTAAAGGAATTTTATTGTGTCAGGTCTTACAGTCAAGTCTTTAATCCATTTTGAGTTAATTTGTGTGTGTGGTGTAAGATAGTGGTCCAGTTTCATTCTTTGCATACAGTTGTCATGTTTTCTCAATGCCATTTATTAAAGAGACTGTCCTTTCTCTGTTGTATGTTTTTGACTCCTTTGTCTTAAATTGTCCATATCTACGTAGGTTTCTTTCTGGGCTCTCTATTCTGTTCCACTGATCTGTCTGTTTTTAATGCCAACACTAAACTGTTTTGATTACTATACCTTTTTTGTAACATTTAAAGTCAAGGAGCATGGTAACTCCAGTTTGGTCCTTTTTCTCAAGATTGGTTTGGCTATTTAGATATTTTGTGGCTCCATACAGATTTTATAATTATTTGTTCTAGTCCTGTGAAAAATGCATTGGAATCTTGATGGGGAATTGCATTGACTCTGTGGATTGCTTTGGATAGTGTGGATATTTTCACAATACTAACTCTTTCAACCCATGAGCATGAAGTGTATTTCTATTTATTTGTGTCTTCTTCAATTCTTTTCAGCAGTGTCTTATAGTTTTCAGTGTACAGGTCTTCCACCTCCTTAGTTAAATTTATTCCTGGATTTTTTTTATAGAACTGTAAATGGGATTGCCTTCTTGATTTCTTTTTCTGATAACTTGTTATTAGTGTATAGAAACAGCACAGATTTCTGCATATTGATTTTGTGTCCTGCAACTTTACTGAATCCATTTATTAGTTCTAACAGGTTTTCACTGTATTGTTTAGAATTTTCTACATATAGTATCAGGTCATCTGCAAAGAGTGATAGTTTCTCTTCTTCCTTTCCAGTTTAGATGCCTTTTTTCCTGCTTAATTGTCGTGGCTAAGACTTCTGATGCCATGCTGAATATAAGTAACAAGAGTAGACATCCTTGTCTTGCTCTTGATCTTACTGGAGAAGCTTTCAGCTTTCATCATTGAGTATGTTAGCAATGGGTTTGTAATACATGGCCTTTATTATGTTGACATATATGCCCTCTATATCCACTTTGTTGAGAGTTTTTATCACAAATGGATGTGGAATTTTGACAAATGCTTTTTCTGCATGCATTGAGATGATATGATTTTATCCTTTGCTTTGTTAATGTCATGCATCATGTTGATTGATTTGCAAATGTTGAACCATCCTTGAATCTCTGGAATAAATCTCATTTGGTCATGATGTCTGATCCTTTTAATGTGTTGTTGAATTTGATTTGCTAATATTTTGTTGACACTTCGTACATCTATATTCATCAAGGATATTGGCCTGTAATTTTCTTTTCTGTGGTGTCCTTGTCTAATTTTGGTATCAGAATAATGCTGGCCTTGTAAAATGACCTTGGAAGCATTCCCTTCTCTTCAATTTTTTGAAAGAATTTTAGAGGGAAAGTCTTCTTTGAACATTTGGTAGAATTCACCAGTGAAGACACCTGGCCCTGGACTTCTGTTTATTGGAAGATTTTTTATTACTGATTCAGTCTCCTTACTAGTACCCAGTTCATTCCAATTCCTTTATCTCCATGATGCAGTCTTGGCAGGTGGTATGTTCCTAGGAATTTCTCCGTTTCTTCTAGGTTGTCCAGTTTATCAGCTTATAATTGTTTATAGTAGTCTTTTATGATTCTCTGTATTTCTGTGGTATCAATTGTAACTTCTCTTTCATTTCTGATTTTATTTGAGAATACTCTCTTTTTTATTAGTTAGTACAGCTAAAGGTTTGCCAATTTTATCATCTCAAAGAATCAGCTATTAGCATTATTGATCTTTTCTACTGTCTTTTTAGTTTCTATTTCATTTATTTCTGCTATGATCTTTTTTCCCTTCTACTAACTTTGGCCTTCATTTGTTCCTCTTTTTATAGACCTTTAAGTGTAAAGGTAGATTGTTTATCTGAGATTTTTTTCTTGTTTCCTGAAGTAGGCCTGCATTGCTATAAACTTCCCTCTTAGAACTACTCACGCTGCATCCCATAGATTTAGGTTGTCACATTTCTGTTTTCCTTTTTCTCTAGGTATTTTTATATTTCTCTTTTGATTTCTTCTATGACCCATTCATCATTCAGTAGCATGTTGTTTAACCTCCATGTTTTTTTTTCAGTTTGCTTCTTATAATTGAATTTAGAGTTTCATACCATAGCGGTCAGAAGAGATGCTTGATATCATTTCAATTTTCTTGAATTTACTGAGACTTTTTTGTGGCCTAATATGTGATCTATCCTAGAGAATGATCCATGTGCACTTGAGAAGAATGTATATTCTGCTGCCTTTGGATGGAATGTCTTGTCTATACGTATCAAGCTCATCTGATTAATGTGCTGTTTAAAACCAAAATTTCCTTACTGATTTTCTATCTAGATGATCTTTATCCATTGATGTAAGTTTTGTTGTAGTGCTGTCAATTTCTTCTTTTAGGTTAGTTAATTCTTTTATATATGTTGGGGCTCCTATATTGGGTGCACATGTAAGTATAAATATTATATTTCCTTGCTGGATTGGTCCCTTTATTATTATGTAGTGTCCTTCTTTGTCTTTTATTATAGTCTTTGTTTTAAAGTCAGTTTTGTCTTGTATGAATATATCTATGCCACCTTTTTTTTCCTTTCCATTGTCATGGAGTATCTTTCTCCATCCCTTCACTTTCAGTTGAGTGTGTCCTTACTTCTGAAATGAGTCTTTCATAGGCAACATATAGATAGGTCTTGGTTTTTTTATCCCTTCAGCCACTTCATTACCTTGGGTTGGGGGATTTAGTCCATTTACATTTAGAGCAGTTATTGTATAGGTATGTAATTACCGCCATTTTTTTAACTTGTTTCTGGACATTTTTGTAGTTCCTCTCTACTCCTTTCTACTCTTTCTTTCTTCCCTTGTGCTTTGATGGCTTTCTTTAGTGTTATGTTTAGGTTCCTTTCTCATTATTTATATGTATTTACTATATATTTTTGATTTTTGGTTACCATGGGGTTAACCTATAATACCCTATGAGTATAACAGTCTGTTTTAATTTGAACACATTCCATAGCTTTACATTTTCACTTCCTCCATCACTTTTTATATTTTGAATGTCACCTTTCATATCTTTTCATTTAATGCATCCCTTAACTAATTATTGTAATTCCAGTTTATTTTACTACTTTTGTCTTTTAACCTGAATACTTGCTTTATAAGTGATTGATCCATTATCTTTGCTGTCTAATTACCCCTTCTGGGGAGATTTTTACTGTGGTATGTTTTGTCATTATTAATTAGTGACATTTCTTTTCAGTTTAAAGAAGTCCCTTTAATATCTCTTGTAAGACCGGGTTGGTGGTGATTAATTTCTATAGTTTTGCTTATCTGGGAAAATCTAAATCTCTCCTTTAATTCTGAATGATAACCTGCTAGGTAGAGAATTCTTTTTTTTTTTAATTGAAGTGTAGTCAGTTTACAATGTTGTGTCAATTTCTAGTATACAGCACATTGCTTCAGTCATACATGAATATACATATATTCATTTTCATATTCTTTTTCACTGTAACCTACTACAAGATATTGAATATAGCTCCCTGTGCTATACAACATAAACTTGTTTATCTATTTTATATTTATCAGTGAGTATCGGCAAATCTCGAACTCCCAATTTACCCCTTCCCACCTCAGAGATTTCTTGATTAAAGGATTTTTTTCATTGGGCACTTTGAATATATCATGCTACTCCCTTTTGGCCTGCAGAGTTTCTGCTGGAAAATCTGCTGATAGTTTTATGGGGTTTCCCTTGTACATAAAAAGTTGTTTTTCTTTTGTTGCTTTTAAGATTCTCTCTTTAATTTTTATCATTTGAATTATAATGTGCCTCAGTGTGGATTTCTTTGGGTTCAACTTACTTGGAACCCTATGGGCTTCCTGGACCTGGATATCTGATTCCTCCCCAAGATTAGGGAAGTTTTGGGCCATTTTTTCTTGAAATAAGTTTTCTGGCCCTTTCTCTCTTTCACATTTGAAAACACTATAATGAGAATATTATTCTGTTTAATGTTGTCCCAAATGCCCCTTAAGTTATTTTTACTTTTTAAAATTCTTTTTTCTTTTTGGTGCTTTTAGTGAGTTCCATTTCTTTGTCTTCCAGCTCACTGATTCATTCTTCTGCTTCACCAGCCTTCTGAGCCCCTCTAGTGTACTTTTCAGTTTAGTTATTGTATTCTTCAGCTCTGTAACTTCTGTTTGATACTTTATTATATTTTCTCCTTATTGAAGTTCTCACTGTGATCATCCAGCCTTCTCTCAAGCCCAGTGACCATCTCTATGATTAATACTTTTAACTGTTTATCAGGTGGATTGCTTATCTCTGTGTTATTAAGATCTTTTTCTGAGGTTTTTGTCTTGTTTTTTCATTCAGAACTTATTCCTCTGTCTACTCACTTTGCCTGACTCTCTGTTTGTTTCTGTGTATTAGGCAAGCCAGCTCCTTCCCCCAGTCGTGAAGGAGTGGCTTTGAATAGGAGGTGTCCCATGGGGCCCAGAAGCACAAGCTCCCCTGGCCACAGGAACTGGGCGCACAGGGGGCATCCCCTGTGTGCTCTGGGTATGCACGTAGACTTGCCGTGGTATGGACGTGGGTGTGGGTGGTGCTGTCACCCAGCCTGGCTGTGACATGCAGCTATGGCATGGGGACGGGTGGGGCTTTCAGCAGGGTGTACCCCCAGCACTGGAACATTAGAAGGAGAGTTCCAAACTGGGTCCCATCAGCACCAGCATCATAAGGTAGAATCAGACCACAAAATGGTGCCTGCCAGTGTCTCTGTCCCGGAGAGAGTCTCAGCAGGTCCCTGCCTCTTTGGCTGATGCTTTAAGATTAGTAATCGGGTCTCGTTTACTTATGGTCTAGGTGCTTTTCAAACTGCGGCTTTTTGCTCTGGGCCCTGGGTGAGTTTTCACAGGAGCTTTTTAAGAGTGGGTTCTTCTTTCCCTGCAGTGCTATGGTTTTTCCTGGACAGAATCCCCACTGGTTTTCAAATCCAAGTGTTTGGGGGCCTTTTCTCTCCTGTGCAGGGTCTAAGGATTTGGGTCCTGATGTGGAACACAGACCCCTCACTCTGTAGGAAAAGTTCTGTGGGTTTTTTTTTCAGATCCCTCCCAATTGTGGATTACTGCTCCTGGAGTGGGGTTTTGTTTGTTTGTGTGTGTGTGTGTGTGTGTTTGACTGTGTCTCTGGCTTTCCTACCCATCTCAACACTGCCCTTCTAGCCCTTCTTGTGGAGGCTCGGTTCATCCACCGTCAAAGATTTTTTTCAGAGGAAACCATTCCATATACAGCTGTAGACTGGTTGAGTCTGTGGCAGGAGGTGAGTTCAGGATCTTCCTGCACCAACATCTTGAACCAGGAACTCTCAAGGAGGTGCAGTATTAAAGGCTGAATAGGAGCCCACCAAGAGGACAAATGGGTACAGCGCATTTGGGGCAGAAGAAACAACAGATACCATGGCAAAACGGTAGAAGAGACCATTTCAGGAACCACAAGTTTAGTTCAGGAACTCTTTCACTTGGTAGATATTTATTGGTGAATTTCCTACCACGGGCCCTGAGCTGATCTCAGCACATAAACATGGCAGAGTAAAGCCAGGTCCCTACCCCACGGAGCCTGCATACTGGTGGAGAGACAAAGAAGATATAGAGAAGATAATTTCAGTTGGAACTACTATTTTAAAAATACAAAAGAAGGCTAAGTGTGCTAGAGAAAGGAAGGGGTAGGTTTACAGACTGATCTAGACCGAGGGGTCAGAGAAGGCTTCGCTGAGATGGTAAATTTTGACTCAGACCAGATGAGAATGAAGAGGTAAGACCCATAGGGTGGGTTAGAAAAGGAGTGGGTGGGGAATAGAACTACCTGGTTTCAAGCATGAGCAGCTGAGTAGATGGTGATGTCAGTTTCTGAAATGACAATTAGGAGGACCGTGGGGGAGGAGATGAGTAGGGGACTTGGAATGTCTCTGAAAGACTTTGGACTTTATTCCGGCTGTTATGACAGCTGAGTGAAGAGTTCAAGGCCAAGAACGACTTTTGTAGATGTGCCTTCAGAAAAGATGGTTCTGGCATCTCTGGAAAGATGGATTGAATGGATTCAATAAACATGCACGCGTACGCACAACTGAAACAGAAGCTTTCGAAGACAGTGCTTACCCACGTAAGGGTGGTGCACTCTTTTTCCTGTTTTATTCTATTACATTTTTTAGTGATGATGATCAACTCAATAAATTGATTTCAGGACCATCTAATGTGTTGCAACCCATGGTTTTAAAAAACGTTGGGTAAGAATATAGTAGGCACTAGAATTGCCAAGAGATAGCCTTCCTCTTATTTCTTGGTATGGGGCGTAACAGATGGGATGCCCCATAAAACTCATAGAATGGTAGGACAAATTCCTGACTTTTAATATGACTCTGGGTTTTTTTGTTTGTTCGGGTTTTTTTGTATATATAATTGAAGTATAGTCAGCTTCTGGTATACAGCATAATGTGACTGTTTTTTCAGAAAGTATTCTTTTGAAGTGATGGTCCCACAAACTCATAGTATTAATTAAAGATGCTATGACACCCATATTTAATCACTTTATAGATTAAGACAAAGAAGAGGCACTTTAAAAACAAGCTTCCTAATAGTATCTAGCTTTCAGTTTTCTTCTGTCTGTCTTGTCTTTAAAAATAAAAGACCAAAGATGCCTCCAGGCACATATCAGTTGTGTGAGGATGCTGCAAATTAGCCACCGTGAGAGCTTGAAATTTATCATAGAAATCTGGTTGAGAGGCTGATTAACAATCAGAGAGTTGCTAAAAGTAGGACTCCCATGGTTTTGCATTAGGATCAGTTTTGACCGTAAAGAAACTCCGCCACAATCAAAGCTCTATTTTCAATCTGCTTATTTGGGTTCCATACCTGTAAATGTAGCCTAACCATATACAGCAAGCAAACAGAGCCTCTTGATGATAGCCATTTCTCTCTGAAATCACTCACCAATAAATGTGTCTTGCCGTGGGCCATTAATACAAGAATGTGTTATTTAACGTAAAACCTGTCCCCACCTCAAGCTTTTCAGCGTATCACTTTTATATCCTCTAAAATATAAGCATTTTCCCTTCCCCAAGAAAGAGAAAAATCAGTTCCCCTTCATGGTATATGTGCTTCCAACACAGACAAAAAAAAGTGGGGTTTTTTTTTTTGGTTCTTTAGGTCATTTATTGTGAGAGGTCAGGTGAAATGAGGAGGGTCAGGAGTCTGGTGGGGCATGACCCCAGCCAGCTGGTGGTCAGGGCTGTGCTGGACACCATCTGTCCCATTTCCCATCTCCTTTGGCTCATCCCGGGGGAGCTCCCATCACTCAGCAAATTTCACATCAAACCTGAGATCCTGGAGAACCTCGCTGATTGCTTCCATGGTATTGCTACCTCTGCTACCTTGTGGATCTTAAGTCTGTAGCAGCTGATTCATGTCCGAAGCCTCTTTTGCGTCTCCCTGTGAACTTCACACTCTGGTCCATCGGCATGTTTTCCTCCATACCGCAGTCTCCTCTTCTAACAGTCGTTCCCAAAGCTACATCAGAACCACCTGAATGTCTCCTTAAAAGCTCATCATGGGCTCCCTCCACTGCCCCCGCCCCATGCAGAGTTTTGGATTCAGGAGATTTAAGGTGGGTCTGAGAATTCACATTTCTAATAAGCTCCCGGGTGCTGCTGGTTCAACTGGTCAAAAAACACTGCTCATAAAAGTAATGTTTTGAACTCCTCCTTTTTACAGCCAACATTGACTGTAAGTGTTTAATAAGTATTTGCAAACTAAATGTTTAAAATAATTATCAGTTGAACCCATTAGATCTACAAGAACTTTCATGCTCATTAAAAAAAAAATAGTACTAATTTCCTTGAAATTAAATGAAGTCCAGGAACCCAAGCCTTACCTTCTGTACTACTCTCATCTATCAATGAAAAATAGAACTTGTGTTCCTGATTCCATGTTACCCTTTATCAATATACATGGAAAGAGGCTTGATTCTGAAATTGTTCCTTCTCTTTTATGAAAGGACCCTTAAGTAAACATTGTTTAATGTTGTATCCTATGAAATTTCAATGTGCTTTCATTAGCTTCCACACTCTGGGAACATGTTTTGTCTGCACTAGGTGGCAGTGTAATCCCGAAATTTGAAACCTAAGGCATGAGACTAGAATTTGATTTCCAGTCATTAAGTAGACAGCTTTGATTTTATGCAAATATTTCATTCTTGGTTAGTTTCCATATGTATATATTGAAGTATTAGAATTGATTCCATTTTAGGGTTGCTGTCAGAGTAAATGCGCAAATACAGTGGACTCTGACTATTCAGAAAGTCTGTTGGAGGAGGAACATACTAAAGGAACAATTGAATTTAACTCTGCCCCAAGAGAGGAGCCATTCACTCTGTCCCCTTTCACCGCCACCAAGTCGAGCCTCAGAACTAAGCATGGCCAACCCAAAGGTTGAGACTGTGGGTTCTGGAGCCAAACTAGTTAGGCTCAAGTCTCAGCACCACCACCTTCTAGCCGGGAAACCCTGAAGAGGTAGTCAATCTCCCTGTGACTCAGTTTCCTCATGTGTAAGTATGACTAATGAAAGCAGCCACCTTGTAGGACTATTACAGCTTAAAATGGAACTCCATAAGTTTTAGCTACATTTTCATTTTAATTCCCTCTCCACTACTTAATTCTCCCATTCAGTCTCCCTCTGCTGCGGTAAGTGGAGACTCATTGAGATCTCCTTAGAAAAAAAAGATGTGGTTAGGCAACCGACAACTCCTAGGCAACCTACAACTACTGGAAAACCCAGCTACAGATATCCAAGTAAGTCAATCCAGAGCCCCCAACTCCCTTCCATACTCACATCTTTTGCTACATTTTTATGATTCTTCTGCCAACAAAACTGCCTTTAACAAGCCCTTCAAGCTCACTTTAGCATCAATAAACCCTTCTTTTTCACAATGCTCTGTGGTTTTTCAAGAATGTTTATCATCATAATCTTCTTTGTATCTCACAACAATCCAACAAGGCAGATGTGACCATCCTGTTTTCCTGGTGAAGAAACGGGTGAAGATGGAAGAGAGCTAAGTTCATGGTTACTTGGTGAAAAAAGAGGTACCCTAGTCTACTGACTGAATCTTGAACAGATACAGAGAAAAACAGTGAAGTTGCTGCTTACTGTATATATAATATATATATATAATGTATAATATATATCATTGGTTTCTTTATTTTAGAAATAATATGTGAAAATTATAGAAAAGTAGAAAATATAGGCATAGAAAAAGAAAAAGGAAAAAAAATTACTGAGTGAGAGAACTCACTGTTACCATATCAGAATATTTTCTTCCAGCTCCCTTTTCATGCACAAGTTGTGAACATACTGTCCATAGTTTCACAACCTTCATAAATGCACATCATTTAAAGAGCTTGTGCACTTTCTTTCACAAAATTTAAATGCAATCCTACAGCACATACAAAACTGAAAGCCAAGCCCACATGTAAGAACTTTGCCTTGAAGCCCAGATTACAGCTTTCAGTTCTAACTGGTGGGACCTAAAAAGAGAAAACAGCTGAAGAGAAAGAAACATTTGAGAACCTGGGAGAGATTCTTCCAGCAGACCATGGTTTTTGAAAGACATTCCTTTTCTCACCCAAAGCCACGTGGGACCTTAAACTCACAACCAGCCAGCTAACTGCAAAGCAGCAGAGGCGTGGTAGACATTCCAGAGGCACCAAGGGCCACCGCAGGGGAGTCCTGCCTCCTGCCATTCCTGCTTTTCAAATATCCCTGGAGCCACGAGTGATGGCAGGAATAGCAACAGCAGCTGACACGTGGGCAGGTGATAAAGAGCCTTTGTCCTCAAAGGCTGACCTTAGAGCCCTCACCAGCCAGAAGGGCTCTAGCATGAGCTCAGACCATGATGCCAGGCAGCAGTAAGTCCAGGATGGCCTAGCGGGACTGGAAAGGTGGACAGGGAGGATCAGGATGCTGACCGAGGCTCAGGATCTGGACCGCTGGTATCATCCAGTCTGTCTTACCAAGGGCTTCTCTGGGGCTTCCAAGATTTTTCTGGAAATGCAATATAAGGAGGAATTGGAGGAAGGGATCCTTCAAGTATGCCAGGAGCCATTTCATCCTTAAAAATGTAATTATCCTCTTCCATTCTCGCAACCCATTATTGTCACCATTTTATAGGAAACCTGAGTGAGGCTCAAAGATGTTAGAAAATTTGCTAAGGGAGACTCCAGATGGTATGCCCAGACTAAGCTTGAGTTTATCTGACACCAAAGCCAGTGTTCTTCCTAAAAGTCGTTGTTTCCAAGTCCACACACACACACACAAACACATGCACGATGTGCTTAAATATATTTTCCATTTCACTGTACATCTCATCCTTTATGATTATTTTCCTTTCTTCATAAACCCCCGAGCTGAAGAACTCCTTCCAGAGCTGATAAAACTTGCCCCTTGGACAGGTCACCAGCTCAGTGCCCTGACCGAGCTGTGTCCAACGATCTACCTCACCGAGGCATTGCTAAAAACCACAAAAAGTAGCCATAAAGGTCTTTTCTACATATTCATGAGGTTCTATGCATATCAAAATTTGTCTCAGATATTCAACTCTCACAGATTAGGGACCTCAATTATTTGCCATCTCTCTTCCTTAGTTACCAATCACACCTATCATTTGTATATTTCCCAGCAGTCAAAATGTCAGCCCAACAAGGGGAGGAGGGTATAGCTCCATGGTAGAGCACATGCTTAGCATGCACAAGGTCATGGGTTCAATCCCCAGTACCTCCATTAAATGAATGAATAAATAAAATAAACAATTAAGAAAAAAACTTCAGCCAACACCATATTTAAAGCACAGAGCTGGGTACTATGGAAGTTTTCAGGGGCAAATAACACTTTATCTACCCTCAAGGAAGGAGGACACACACACACACCCCAAACCTGTGAAGCACACTTTGTCCTAAAAGGAGCCCTGAAGGAAAGTAAGTGGAACCACAAAGTGTTCTAGAGACAGAAAGGCAAAAGTAACCGATACTGTCCAGCAAGATTCAAGAGCATTTCACAGAGAAAGTGACATTGTAATGTGACCTTGAGGAATGAATTATATTTTACAGGCAGAGAAGGGCAGAAAGGGTGACAAGGCAGTTGGAATAATGACAGCAAGACCTCAGAGGCATGGTGGCGCATAGCATCATGTGTTTAATTATGTCAAAGGCACAACTTTACTCTTTGAAAATATTATTTGCACATCATTATTAATCCAGGGGTTGAGAAAACTCATGTCATTAAACTGCATTGGGTAAATAAATAAATAAGGGCTGTAACAAGGTTGATGACTCCCTTATATGAGGCTGCCTGTCCCATTCATGTTTTGTCCCTGGAAAGGAAATCAACGATCTAATTGCTGCTGTGGAACAAGTAAACGTGAGCATCTCAATCGTACAGTGGCTCAGTTCTAAGAGAAACTTTTTGTTGTCCACAAAGGCCTCTCAGTTTAAGAATTCCATCATGACATCAGGAACACCAGGTACCTGATGCCAGGAGGATGGGTAGAAGTGGGACAAGGTCTTCACTAGGACACCCAAGTTATTTGCTCAAATTACAATTCATTTTCCCCCATTTATACTAGTATTGGGCTATGAAGCCTGCCGAAAGTCAGGACTAGGGAAGGTCAATGAGATAAGAAGTTACAGTGCTTTTATTTCCTTGGGGAAAAGCTGAGCAGTAAATAAATGTCTACATGACTTTCAAAAACAACGGTCCAAGAGAATCCTGGGTACACGCTAAGTGATGGCTTCAGGCTGCAAATGAAGGCATGCAGCCAAGAGCGGGAGATGTATTCTGTGTGGAGGAAAAGATTTGAAATTGAAGTTGCTCTGAACGGTGAAATGAGCTCTCCAGTGAAGCTCAAAAGGGAGACAGGGGAAATGCAGAGTGTGCCTGAAGCAACCCAAATGGAAATCAGCGTGCTCGTGGCAGATTTCCTAAAACCCATTCAGCCAAGAAGAACAAAATAGTAAAGAAGCAATAAAAGAAAAAATGACCTAGCATTATTGGCCTCTCCAAGCAGAACTTGCTACATAGGGTTGGTTTCGGAAGCAGATGTGGAGGAATTGCAGCCCCACAAGGCCTTCAGCACAGTAGATGTTCTTTTAAGCTTTGTCATCTGACGAGACTCTGTTGAAAGCCAGAAGAATGGGTAAAACATGATTACAAGATTTGCAGGAGTGTAGCCACTAGAAATTCGTCCCTTGGTACAATACTGGGAAATGTCATTTGGCTACAGATTTGTACCATAATAAAGTTGTCCATAAATACACACTATGAACACAGAAGGCAAGAAATAAATCACTTTGATGTTACAACCAGAGGCTAAATGATAGACCCTTGGTGGGTGATTGTGAGCAGTTATATGAAAAGAAAAAGAAAATCTGCCAAGTTAGGTGACCCTCACTGGACTACAAAAGCCATTAAAAGAGGGGTTTTTTCCCAGAGAAACTGAAAGATTATAAAAAGCCTCAGGGTTTTGCTGTGCTGCCTACACATCTCACCACATTCATTTCTAGTGCTCTGTATCCAGCGTTACACTGGCAACAAATACAACTGTAATTGTATACTTGCCATTCATGTGTTTTCTTTAAAAATAAATGCTTCCTGCACAGCCTAGGTACTGCTGTTTTCTCAAATGAGAAAGAGTGAAAGTAATTTTAATACAAGACCTTCCTCTTCATGTGCTGCATCTTGTCTCTGCCCTTTAGGGATGCAACCCCGAGCCTTTCTCAAGCAAGCCCCGCCCCCTCCACAAAGCTCCTCCCACCCCAACCCCTGCTAGGTGTTCTTCGTTCTGATCGCTTGTGGGATAAGCTATTTGCACGGAATGATGCCACATTCAGTTCCACAGGCAGGAGAGCATAGTAGAGTCAGAGGCATCTAAAAGCAGAAGACTCGGACTTGAGCCCTGGTTCCACCAGTGGTGTCCTTTACTGGTCTTGTAGCACAGCTGAGCTGGTTTCCCTTTCTGCCCGGTGGGGCTAACTTCTTGGAGGCTCACTGTGAGACCCAAACTCTCCATGTGGGAGAGCCTCATAAAGAATAAAGTACTCCACAAAGGTAATCACTCTTTCAGAAGTATTCGGGGAGCACTTATTATACACAGGACACAGTTTTGAGCACTGCATAGAAATCACAACTGTAGAAGACAAACTCCCAACCCGCAAGGACTTTAAAACGTAGCAGAGAAGTGAATACATACACCTTATAGGGTAGTAAATAGTATGTGCCCTAAGCAATACCCTAAGCCTTCATCTTAATTTGACAAACATCCATGCAACAGGCTCTTGAGATACAAAAATAAATACTGTAGGAAGGAAGGACAGACACACAACGTCGGTGTCAGTACAGCAGAGGGTGATAAACACCGTAAAGTGCTTACTGGGAAGGGATTAGATCTGGGTAGAGAGACAGACTGAAAGGCTTATGCCTAGATGCCCAAGGGTGAAGTCTGACGGGAGATGGCGGAGCGTAACATCTGTTTCCAAAGACCGGCAACTGGCATGGGATTGATCAGCACAATGAGGAGAATGGATGCCGGGAGAGAGTGGAGTCACCGTGGAGACCCAGCTGCGCTGGTTGAGCGTCAGGGCAGGTTCGCATCCCAGCAGCAGAACCTAACCACCGCGGGGAGAGCAGAGGATGGTGGAAACCAGGGACAGGAAGAGCTGAGATGGTGGTGTCCAGGAGGACGGGATCTGCAAACGGTTTTCTTCGTTTCAGTAATAATTTTAAAATAGCCTGTGTACGGTGTTTGTAACTTGCTAGACACTGTTCTAAGCATTTTACTGGTATTAACTCATTTAATCTCAGAGCAGCTGAGAGAGGCAGGCTCAGTTCTCCCACTGTGGGGATGAGGAGCGTTGGATCACGTTTGTGGGCTGAGATAAAGGAGCAGAGAGGGAGAGACTGGAGACAAGAGCTAAGATACTATCAGAACTTGAAAGAGGGAGCGCTCAGGAACTGGGGCTCATTGGTATTCTCCTGTCCATCTTTTTAAACTCCTAACTTCTCTACCACAGGCAGTATCATCTTTGTGATCAAAAATGAAACAATACAAAAATAGGCAACCACTTTGGTGATTTCTATTGTCTTCATTCTTTATTTCATCTGTGTGGAAATAAGCTTTCCAATGAGAGAGTCAGCATCCTGAGAGTAGGTACAACACCTTGTTTGTCCTTTTCCCCCGCCGTCTACACCCGTGTGTGTGTGTCTGTTTATCTTTTAAAGGGAACAAAGTTAAACCCAACCAAAACCCAGACTCTTGTTAATATTGCCTCATATTTAGCTCTCCACACAATAACTACCCTGTTATGGTCCTTGAGCACTTTTAGAGTGTGCTTTAATTCTTTTTCCTTCTCCTTCTCATTATCCCACCTCCCACCACCACTACTTAAGGACTTGAGAAAATAGGGACACTCTTCTGGGGCCAGCCAGATGGCAGGTGTGTCTTGCTGTTGGCCCTCAATTGTCCTGTGTTGGGGATTCACAACCTCTCCTCTGCAATATCACCTGGGTATCTGAGTAATAATGTGAACATACTGTCATTTTTCTTTCGCTGTTATTTTCATAATCTGAATTAAAAATTAAATTGCAGTCTTTTACATTTGATCTTAATGTCACTTTCCTTCAAATTATTGATCTTCTAAGTCTGTTGTTGTTCATTTAGGGAGGGGAAAGCAAAAATGCCTTTTTCCCCTACATTTTGATATTCCATCCTTTTACTCTTTCCATCTTAGCAAACACATCCCTGAAGTTCATGTTCCTCTTTCTTCTTATGAGAACAGTTCCCCTTGGTTTCCTCACTACTAAACATTAAAACCTCAAGGAAGGAAGCCTAAACTCCCAGTTCCAGGCATGAGAAGCACTTCCTCCCACATTTGTTGCAGGTTCTGTAGGGCTTTGTTCAGGGAAGAAGACAGTCATGGGGGAGGGAGAAAGGTATCTTCTTGTCTCTGTGCTCTGGCCTGTGTGGACCCATGTTCAGCACATTCACAAAAGATTGAGACATTTTGAGTGTGACCCACATCACACTTCTGCCAGATGTGCAGGCAATAGCAACACTACTTACAATAGCCAGGACATGGAAATGACCTAATGTCCATCAACAGATGACTGGATAAAGAAATTGCGGTATACACAATGGAATACTACTCAGCCATAAAAATGAATATAATAATGCCAGTTGCAGCAACATGGATGGACACGGAGATCGTCATTCTAAGTGAAGTGGGCTGGAAAGAGGAGAAATACCATATGACATCACTTATATGTGGAATCTAAAAAAGACACAAATGAACTTATTTATAAAACAGAGACAGACTCACAGACATAGAAAACAAACTTATGGTTATAGTGGGGAAAGGGGATGGGAAGGGATAAATTGGGAGTTCAAGATTTGCAGATACTAACTTCTATATATAAAATAAATAAATAAGTTTCTACTGTGTAACACAGGGAACTATATTCAATATCTTGTAATAACCTATAATGAAAAAGAATATAAAAAGGAATACATGTATATATAGATATAGATATAGATATAGATATAGATATAGATATAGATATATATGACTGAAACATTATGCTGCACACCAGAAATTGATGCAACATTGTAAACTGACTATACTTCAATTTAGAAAAAACACAGAAGACATAAAGATGGCAAATAAGCATTAAGGAATTGCAAAACAACAACAACAAAAAAAGAAGTGCAGGCAGAGGGGTCTCAGGAGGACAGTGAAAAGACTCGCTTAAGTAGAATGCAGATTCTACTCTCAATATGATTATATTAAAGTTGCCACACAATGCCTGATATTCTGGAACATTTATCCTTTGAATTTTTGATCCATTAGAGACATTATAGCTGTTAGAAACAGTGTATTAAAATTACCTGAGGATCGCTTGAAAAATTCAAGTGCCTAGATCTACCCACAGAGATTCAGATGTAATTGTTTGGGACGGATGCCTGCCTGGGCTTCAGTATTTCTTAAATCCCTCTTCCCACCCCCTCCCACCCTCTACTGCCATCCACAGGGATTCTAACCTAGAGCCAGGTTGAGAACCACTGGTGTAGAGCCAGTCCAAAAAGCTAAAAACTTTGGGGATGGTTGAATATCTATGTATCCTCATTAGATCTTGAAATACACGCTAGATCTTGATTATTGTTTTTATTGAAGTATAGTTGATTTACAATGTTGTGTTAATTTCTGGTATATAGTATCGTGATTCACTTATACATATATATAGTCTTTTTCATTGCAGGCTATTACAAGGTATTGAATATAGTGCCCTATGCTACACTGTACGACCTGGTTGTTTATCTATTTTATATATGGTTGTGTATATCTGCTAATCTCAAACTCTCTTTTTAATTAAGAAAAAGATTATATTTGAGGTTAGAGTCAAAGCTCTTCACCAAATTATCTCTTCTTTCCCTGCAAACATACACATAAATATTAAACTATAACGGCACTCTTGGGGCTGCTCAAGGGACTAACCAAGAAATCTGACCTAGCTATCTTTATGCCAGCTGCATACGACATCGCTAAACTTGCTAACGAAATGCAAAGTTGTTGGGGCAGGGAAGGAGGGGGAGTTATCTTTTCATTCTAATAAGACTCTGAGCCAAGCAAACAAAGAAGCATATTCTGCTGAAAGTAATGAGGACAAGACAGGGCACTTTAAAATAAAAAATCATCTTGTCAAAGAGGTGATAAAACTCTGGCCTTGAACACCAGGATATATGAGGAGCTCTGGGATATGGAAGACCATTCCTTGCTTCAATTCCTAGTTTCCAAGTATAGAATAGAACAAAGTTCAGCTGGTCTAAATACCGTCTGTTCATATTTAAAATAACAACACCTTTCACTTTTCAATTACTAGTGAAAACTGAAGAAGTGTATCCCAATTCAGAGGGTGTGAAGTATAAGAAACCATGCTTCAAAGTTTTAACTATGAGCAGCTGCAGCAGTGGTCACTCCACAATTGCCTTGTTTGAAGTGATGTTTCATTCCTGGTCAGTTTCAAGTTAGACAACTAGATTGAGACCCTTTACTCAAGGGGCAAGAACTTTTATTCCCGAAAGTTACAGAGAGCAGTGAAACACAATTGTTGTGACACTCAGGTTGAGTGGCTCTTGGTCTTATGAAACTCCAAAGTTCAGGTTCACGTCACACACACACACACACACACACACACACACACACTGTCTTTGCAAAGAATTCACAGTTCATCCTCAACAATGTATCAGCTACAATCTAGAGTGACCAGCTCATCCTAATTTGCCCAGGATCTTCCCAGTTTTAGCACTGAAAGTCTGGTGTCCTGAGAACCATCATCCTAACTAAGCTAGGATGGCTGGTTACCCTAAAAACAACCAGAATCGGAATCCAACCTGGAATGTAGTGGATTTGGGTTGTTGGAGCCATTCTTCTGACCAGGTGTTCCTTCCTGATAACCATCCTTCAGACTTTCCTGATTACAATCAAGAGTACACACCGAAGAGGGTCTGACTGTACCACCGGCCACTGCGTTAGAGCTGCCACCATGCTTTGTATACATTATCTGGAATCCTCCCAACAATGCGGAAAATAATTTCCCTTCTCCCGATACTATAATATAAATAAATCAAGGCTCTGGTAAATTAAGTGAATTGCCCAAGACCGCACTGGGGGTAAGTGGTAGGGCTGAGACTCGGGCTAGTTCTGCCCGAATTCCCAAGCTTGCTCCAGCACTCCCATCTCCATCACTCCCTGCCTCTTTCCTCCTAAAACCCATCAAACATAAGACATTTGAGGAACTACACAGAGAAGATTTTATAAGAGCTAAGGCAAAACTAAGTAATAAACTGTGGAGACAGGATGAAAGTAACAAACAAAATGTCAGAATCTATATGAATTCAATCAAACATAGGGCATAAACAAGACAACCCACAGCTAACTGATGGACTACTAAATGCCCAAAGTCAGATTCATAAGCTTCTTTATAAAATCCTCCCAAGAATTCAAATAAAATACTTACGGCCTCGGGCAAAATGAATTTTCTATTCATAAGTATGAAATATTTTGTTCCTAATTATTTCTCCACAGAGTGAATAATAACGTCTCATATAAGTATGATTCGTTACTCACATTTTTTGCATTTTGATTTTATCCTAATATGTTTACAAAGAAAAATAGGATCCCAGAGCTATTATGTGAGAACTGTCTAAAAGGAGGGAAAAAGATATTTATCATTTAAATCTTAACTGAGTACATTTGCTCTCACATATATTTAAATCTGAGTTAAATCAGCATGTATTTTTGGAGCAACACAATTACAAGGATATTCCTAAAGTGATTCACGTCTGCTGCCTTTTCCCTGACGTTCCTGTATACGCCTGATTTATCCCTATGTGTCAGTCCTATTATCTGCTTCCTTAGAGTAGATCTTTAGAAAAGCAAACACCAGAAGAGATTTCCTTCTAGCAGATACACAGAGAGAAAAGGAACTGACATCCATCCATCAGTGTTCATGAGACTGAGTCTTGACAAGCAGGACAGCCAACGGCAGGGTCCCCATGTGACTCTCAACAGAACGGCAGAGAGGCAGACTTTTAGGTGCTAACCTTTAATTAACTGATTTTAATGTGTGTTCTTAGGTTACACCATCTTAAGGTCGTTCAGCAACTTAAAAAAATTAAAACAGTCTTAAATGTGGTCAGGCAACCAGGTTTACCAGGGGCAGAATCAATAAACAAACCTAAAGTCATCAGGGTCTCAGTTATTTCCAGAGTCTCCAATATTGTGGCTTATCAGACACTGCAGACATCTGGAAAAGGCTGATAAAATGTCTTTAGTGTATCATTTACATCCAGCTGTATGATATCTTTCTTTCTGAGGAACATAGCACATTTCAGTGTTTTCTACAAAGATCTTTTGCTGAAGAAAACCTGTAGCGCCTTCCCGCTGGCATGGAAGTGGGAGACCCGTGAAACGTTACACTGTCAGAAATGGGCTCAAGTATTACTTGGCAGCTTTTAGCAACTGGCCATGATAGAGGATAATGGGCATAAGTTAGCCTTTCTGGGTTAGATGCTCTCACATCTAACCTAAGAGATATGCAGGTAGCAAGGGTGGCTTCCTTTAAACTTTATGTGTAAATTAAATACACTCTGCTATGGGCTGAATCTTTCTGTCCCCCCACTAATTCATAAGTTGAAATTTTAATCCCTGATGAGGTGGTATGAGGTGGTGGGGCTTTGGGGAGGTGATAATTTGTGGTCTTGGAGCTCTTATGAGTGGGACCAGTGTCCAACACAAGAGGCCCACAGAGCTCTCTTGCCTCGTGTACCATGTGAGGTCACAGCAAGAAGACGATGTAGTTTGTGAACCAGGAATTAGGTTCTCAGCAGACAGCGTGTCTCCCAGCACCTGGATTTTGGACTTCCCAGCCTCCAGAGCTGTAAGGAATACATTTCTGTTGTTTGTAAGCCACCTCATCTATGGTAACTTACTACAGCAGTTTAAACTGACTATGACAGGCTCTCCCAACAACTTCAACTGCTATTGTGAGCATGAAGAGCCAGGGTTGGGAACTCTTCAACCAGCTGATGAGAAACATAAAAGAACCAAGAGTGAGGGAAAAAGATTTAGTTCCTTTTACTTTAAATTAGGTACTATATGGATTTAGCGTAATCTAATAGTGTTGCCAGGTTTTGTTAAAAATTTTTTATAACTGCTTCATCTGCCCTATCAGAGGAAAAAAATGGAAAAGAATAATTTGAAAGAAAAGTAAATCAAATTTTAACACTGTAATGCCTGAAGCTCTTGAAAGTCTTAATGGTTGTACTGGAATTTTTCATTTTGCTGATAAATATGCAGATGACCTCCTTCTTTGGGTTATTCTTTTTCATTATCTGTGGTTAAAAAGTTATATACACCAGCTTCACTTTATTCTATAAACTTATGAGAAACAGATGGACATTCTGAATAGTGATACAAATTGAGCCATGAAAACAGAGAGACCTCTAAAATAATTCAATAATACTTTTGCACAAAAACTCAATTCAAAGGTTAAAAGCTCAGCACTGTTTCCAAACACAAGTTCAGTGCAAGCCAGCACACGTGTGTAATTGCAAATTACAGGTCGTGTGTCCTGTTTACCTATGTTCTGCTCTTTTCTGCACCATCATTATACACTAGAAAGACAAGATTGAGCACAAATAGACAAGTTAATTGCCAAGGCCACTAGAATTCCTATATTTCTGTCATGGGAATGAATTGCAAATTAAAACTCCTCATGCATGTATTCTTTTAAAAGGTCACCTGTCATAACGGAGCTTGAATGTGAAGAGAAATAACTCTCAAGCTAATTGTTGAGTAGGGAAGTTGGCTTTTACAGTTTCCTTCCTGTAGACATCTTTACACACATTGTTTTTTTCCCCAGAAGCTTGGACCCTGTGTGAAGCTGTGATGTGTGAGGTAGGGGAGGAGATGACCCAGAAGAATCCTGGATCAAGTGTTTGGGAATTCTCACCAGTGGCAAAACAAGCCAAAACTAAGTTGAAAGGTTTTCAAAAGCATCTTCTATCTGCTAGCAGCAAACTGGGAGTCACATCTTTTATTTTTTTTTTTTTGATCCTCTTCAAGAGTTCAAAACAGGAAATAATTTTAGAATTTAATCATGTTTCTTGTTACTTAGAGAGTTTTGACTCTATAATTAAAATTCCAACCTTTAATCTTTCTCATGCATAAGTATGTTCTCTAAATGCAAATCAAAACTACAATGAAGTTTTCAGACTTCTGACTCAGAGCTGTAAGAGAATAAATTTGTGTTGTTTCAAGCCACTAAATAAATAAATAAACCCACTACAATAATGTATCACCTTTGAAAATGAATATATGTATGTATATGCATGACTGGGACATTGTGCTGTACACCAGATATATTGTAGCTGACAGAACTTCAATTTAAAAAAGAAAAAAAAATGAGGCATCACTTCACATTGGTCAGAATGGCCATCATTTAAAAGTCCACAAACAATAAATGCTGGAGAGGATGTGGAGAAAAAGGAACCATCCTACACTGCTGGTGGGAATGCAGTTTGGTGTAGCCATTATGGAAAACAGTATGGAGGTTCCTTAAAAAACTAAAAATAGATTTACCCTATGATTCAGCAGTCCCACATCTGGGCATATATCTGGAGAAACTCTAATTTGAAAAGATACACTCACCTTAGTGTTCATAGCAGCACTATTTACAATAGCCAATTTATGGAAGCTACCTAAATGTCCATTGACAGATGAATGGGTAAAGAAGTCAGTCATAAAAAGAATGAAATAATGTCAATTGCAGCAACATGAATGGACCTAGAGATTATCATACTAAGTGCAGTAAGTCAGACAGAGAAAGACAAATATATAGCATCACTTATTGTGGAATCTAAAATATGATACAAATGAACTTATTTACAAAACAGGAACAGACTCACAGACACAGAAAACAAACTTATGGTTACCAAAGGGGAAAAGGGAGAGGGATAAAATAGGAGTCTGGGATTAGGAAATACAAACTACTATATATAAAATAGATAAACAGTAAGGTCCTACTGTATAGCACAGAGAACTATATTCAATATCTTGTAATAGCCTATAATGAAAAAAAAGTATATATATGTATGTATAAGACAATGCTGTATACCAGAGAGTAACATAACCTTGTAAATCAACAATATTTAAATAAATACATACATACATACATACATACATACATACA
Organism: Vicugna pacos; assembly: GCF_048564905.1. Lineage (NCBI taxonomy): Eukaryota > Metazoa > Chordata > Mammalia > Artiodactyla > Camelidae > Vicugna > Vicugna pacos. Next base: position 3,191,215 of record NC_132994.1, on the reverse strand, counting down.
TACATACCTTCTCCATATCCTGATTATTAGTTGTGTCATAACCATCTCCCAGGAGGGGCTCCCTGAACACAGCGTCACATGCAGGCATGTTATAGAATATGCATGACACGGTAGCTCACAGCAGCCAAATGTGAGGAAGATTGGAAACACTCAAACCCAATTCCAAGTAGGTATTAGTATCCGTGTAAAGATGGTTGTGGCCACTGATGACAAAAATTAAGCAATCTAAACAAAATGACAAAATGATTATATAGTGCTCCTGCATAAATGTATAAACATGACAAAAAAGATTAAAACTAGGCACTATTATTAAATATAAAGTCCAGTGACATGTGTGCAACTACAGATTATCTCTCTCCACCCTTACACTAGAGACATGGGAACCAGGTCAGCAAGAGATGCCAGGAGCCTACTCAAGAGGGCTAAGGGCCCTTTCACTCCAGCACTGCCTTTTCCAGTGAGGAGAGTGTGGGGACACTGAAGCCGTGTTTGCTGGTTACCTTAGGTGACAATAGTATCTTATACTTCAGGGCTCAGGCTGAGGAAGATGAAGAGCATTTCCAAGCCACACTGACTGTTAAGAACTGTCAAGGGTCTAAAACTGTACCCTCCTTGCACACTAATAAGATGGGCTACCGTGTATTCATGGGCGCTGGGAGAAGACACGAGATTCCCGGGTCAGAGACAAAGGACCATTTACTACTCATCGCTGTAGCCAGAGAACCCACATTCACGTCCATTCCCTGAGCTCCAGTCCCGCAGGTGGGTGTGAAGGAGTCCCCGTGGACCCGGGCGTGTTGCAGGACAGCTTAGGAACCTCAGTCTTTTAAATGAGCAGTAAGCCTATCACACGCTACCCTGCAGGGAGACATATCGGTGATACTGGAGAGGAAACAAACTTGACCTTCCTCCAGATAGACATTCTCTCTACCTTCCAGAGCTGTTCAGCACAGTACCATTCTCCTCAGAAACAAAATTCACCCCCAACCTCAAAAGGCCCCCCCTTTTTTTTTGCTCTGCCTTGTTCGCTCCATACCGAATGCAGTCCTTCTCTTCAGCCTTGTGTTTGCTCTGCTGCCTGAACTACTCACTGCCAAACCCAGCTCTCAGATTTGCCTCTGACTTATGTGCCTGGCTCATGGCCTCAGCAAGACGGCCCCACAAGGAACCTACCAGTGACAGCTTCCTTACCTCGTTATTGTGGGCACCCAAGTACTGCCCTGATAAGGAAACCCACTCAGACAGCACATACTGGCTACGAAATGGATGACACCTAGGGCTGGGTAGGACAACCTATAGGTGACTGGATAATTGGGTTCAGCCTGCTCTAGCTTTTCTTTTTTCTTTTAATGAGATTTCTAGGGAAGGAAGGGACTCATCTTGTGCATATGCAATTTTAGTTAATGCTATTTGGAATAGTCTTTCAATTTGTAAATCCAATATGTTGCCATAGAGACAGGTCTCCATCTGAAATACATCCAATCAATTCTGAAATTAGCATTCGGAGCACTGTTACAAACTGGAACAAATCCAACAGATACCCAGAATATCTGTATTTAGGCAGCAAGCTGCATTTTCTCATTTTAAAGTCAAAAAATGAAGAGAGAAAAACCCAACTTAGGTATATAAAAAAATACAAAGATATTCGAAGTAAGAACTTCTCGATTATTTTATTCTTGAAACAGCATTAAAACAGAGCTGTGTACACCACTCAGAAAAGACAAGGTATATTTCAAATGACTAAACAGAATGCAACATGGGGAAAATGGTTCATTTAAATAGCATTGTTCTTCTTAGCAAAGAAAACTGTAAATTTATTTACTGGAAGAACTCCAATTTTTAGAGTGAATTTTTAATACTCGCTTGCACCTCTTGCCTTCTTGAAAATATCTTAACCACTTAAAATTCCCAGATGGAAAGTTATTACGAGTTATGTCACCCAGGAGAAGGGAGTCACAGATCCAAAATAAGGATCCAAAATTTACAGATTTTAGGGACAATATTAGGATTTTTTCCCATATGGAATCTATGATAAGAAGATTAAAAATAAAATTAATTAGACCATCAGTTAAATTAGTCCACGGCAAATGACGACTAGTTCATATGTTGGCAATGAAACTAAAGCTTTTCCCAAATCTCTTCCTAAAGTTCACGTTATTTTACTAAAATTTCATCAGGATAACATTGCTGTGGATTCTACAGAGCAGCACTCTTCAATAGAAGTTTCTGCAGTGATGGAAGTGCCCCATAAGCCATGCTGTCTTGCATGGTAGCGACGGCCACATACAGCTGTTGGACGCGGGAATGGAGCTAGTGCAACTAAAGAGCTTTAAAAAAGTTAATTTAAAGTTAAATTGTGACATATGGCTAGCGGCAATCATAATGGACAGCACACCTTTATATCTTAATAGCCGTGGTTAATACTTAATACTCAGAGTTGGAGTCAAACTGACAAGGTTCAAACTCTGGCTTCACTGCTTATTCTCTGTTACTTTCCTCTCCCTCGTGGCTGGGTTGATGTGAAGATGCAGTGTGTTACAGTACATGCTGTATAAAGCTTCACAATTATTATTATATCCCAGTTCCACAGCTTACTAGCCTTAGAGTCAAGTTACCTAACCTCATAGTACATGAATAATCTCATCTGCAAAATAGGGTTAATAATACAACTGCATGAGGTGGTTCTGAGGATTAAATGAAATAATGCACTGAAGTGCTTAGTACGTGCCCATCACATGGAAGCACGCAGCACATGTCAGATGTTATTATTAAATTATTCTTAAAGCAATATTTTAATAAGATGAAGTTTTGTAACATGTAGAAAATCCTGGAGGAAACAGGGCGAGGTTATAATGATTTTTATTGAGTAAGCCAATAATATGGAGCCAAGACAAATTTGTTCATCGTCAAAATTTGAGACTTGAAAGCGAGAATAATTTCATCGAGATTCAAAAGACACATGAGACTCATCTCAACCCAGTCTGCTAACTTTTCTTTTTCATAGTTGCAGCCTCATTAGCAAAGAAAAAACATGTGTGTGTGTATGTGTATGTATATGCATATATATATGTGCGTGTGTGTCTGTGTGATTCCCCTTGTCTTTCCTAGTATGGTGTTAGTCTTTCTTTCCTTATTTTCAGTACCTGGTAGCACAGAAAAGTTAGGTAGAACAAATACAACACGGCAGGAAATCCTGTTTTAAATTATTTCAGGATGTGCAGTACCCATCAATGATGTTCCTAGCTCTAAAAACAACATATTTATAGCTACAACTTTACACATCTCCAAAGATTTCTTAATGTGATATTCAAATAAACCAGTAACTCCCACATGCATGTTAACTCTCTATTTATATCTTAAATGCAATAGCAAATGATCGAACAGCTAAAATTTAAGAATTTAGAGAAATTTTTAACATGCTAAAAAAAATGTTTCTTCAAATGTTGCAGAAGTTCATGAAGTCTGGAAAACCCGAATAGGAATGCTGGGAGTTGTGGCTTAAACAGCTTTATTTTATAAATGGACCTGGTGTGCCCTTCTCATCATTTTTTTGGCATCTCGACATCGAACAAGGAATGTTCTTGTCTGTCCAGCAACGGCTCCTTGGCAAAGTCTAAGTAGGTCAGGGCAAGAAGCAAAAAGGTTTTCTTTCAATGAGATGTTAAAAACTCAGAACGCTCTTTATATTTAAAACAACTTTGACCTTGCAGTTGCCCAAAAGCAAACACGTAGCAGACTCCTTGTTCCCAGATGTGTGCTCCCAGAGCCTAAAGAGACAATGAGCCTTCAGTGTGCTGGAATTGCAAATTTCCTGGAATATTCTGGACTGTACTGATCACAGTTTGCAAAAGTGCCAACTCTATATCACCAATGGCAACGTGTAGTTACGCTCAGCTAAGGCTGCTCAACCAGCAACCTCCCCTGATGAGCAGGTAGCTGTAATTCAGAATCCACGCCAGCAGACAAGGTGATTCAATTTTGTGTAATTTTCAAGCACAGATTGGAGTAAGAGTACAAAGGGGAGAAAGGGTGTGAGGGTTGGAATTAGACTTAGAGGCGACAAGAAGATGATATGAATCTGACTTTCCAAGTCCTCCCAGACTGTACTCTAATATCTGGAACTGACTGTCAGGAGGGCAAAACTCTCATCTGTACTATATCCTTTCATAGGGGATGACGCATCTATTGATCTGAACTTTCAAGTAACACCAGTATCCAACCATAACGACTCTGACAGTGACACTGAAACACTTTATGCTGTTAACATGCATAGCACAGATGGTAACTGGGGTCTCCCCACCTCTCCAAGTTCTAAATGAAACTGTGCTGCTCTGTCTGAGTCAAAGAGAGAAAGAGAGAAAGAGAGAAAGAGAGAAAGAGAGAAAGAAAGAAAGAAAGAAAGAAAGAAAGAAAGAAAGAAAGAAAGAAAGAAAGAAAGAAAGAAAGAGAGAGAGAGAGAAAGAGAGAAAGAGAGAAAGAGAGAAAAGAAGGAAGGAAGGAAGGAAGGAAGGAAGGAAGGAAGGAAGGAAGGAAGGAAGGAAGGAACTGCATCTTTAAGAAAGACTAAATGAGAAAAACGGCCAATAACCCACACACATGCATAACTTTATTACCACATCACCAAGAACAAAAAAGAAAAGAAACCTTTCAGTTACTACTGTGGCCAAAGGCCAAATTCTTGATAATTGGAAGAAACTAATTTAAGATTTAGTTTCCTGGTGAAACATTGTTGTGTGAACTACAAGATTCTGGCTCATTTCAACTTTGAAATTGCTTTTATTTTCCCCAATGTAAGGGATTTGGAAAGAATCCCATTTAGAAAGCAAGCCGTCAGGACAGGGAAAGGAGTAATAACATATTAAAGTTACTATATATACTTAAGAGAGCCTTATAACCTTGATTTAAGTGCTAAGCTAAATATGGTACCAGCACCACAGAAAAGCAAACTGAAATGAATGAGGTTCCTTGATTAATTTTCTAGTACAAGACACTTTAGACATCATACTGGCAATGCAATTTAAATTGAGCAGATGGAAATAGCAGAATCCTTAAATAGATTCCTGCACATGCTTCCAGGATTCAGAAGTCTCTTGTTCGAGTACCAGAGCTTATCTTCATATGAGTTACTTTTGGGTATCTGCTCTTCTTATTGAGCTGTTAGGTCAGAGCGGGTGAGATTCATGTGGCCCAGATGAATGATCTACTGCAGAAAAAAAAAAATCTACAACTCCCATACCATTACTCTCATAACTGATGCTAGCAGTTACAGCTCTGCATTCTTACCAAGTAAAGGTCCATCACTGTTAACAGGAGTTCTCCAAGTAAATTGTTTCAGGGAATTTGATGTTATTGGTTTATGACCCAGCCACACTCTCACACTTATGAGATATCTTCAGGAGGAGACAAGCACACTAGGACTCTTACCACAGAACTAAGTTAAAACAAATCACACACCTGAAAGAATCATGCTAATTATGCAGCCCAAAAGGCCCATTAGGAGGGGTTTTCAGATTTTTTTTTAGCTTCAACATTTTATTAAGCAGCTACTCACCTGAGTCTGCCCTCTCCCTCCTTGAGAGCATACCAGTGCTTAATAAATCTTTGTTTTGCTTTCTTGAAAAAAATTATTGAAATTCAGGTTTAGAATTTAACAGTTTAATACAATATCATGTTGAATATTTTCTAACCAGTGTTCTCACCTGATTTATATGATTTCTGGGCACAATTTTTAAGAACTGATACTTTCTGCCTAATTTTCCAGGATATGCCAATTACACATTCATTAAAATCTGATACTTCCCTAATTATTCTTACCTTAGTGCCAGAATTTTAAAAATAAGATCAAATATTGAAAATATGAACAATAATATTGTAGCCCCTGTAACGTAGAAAAGAAAATTAGTTTCGGTTACCATGAAATAGCAGAGTACAATGTTGGTCGGTGAAGCCACCATATCTAGCTCTCTGCTCTCAGTCTGTCAGACTCCTGATCAGACCTGTTCATGATGGCTCAAGACAGAGGCATCCTTTTCTACTTGGGCTTCCTTGCTGCCCAAGTTTACCTTCCTGGTTCAAACCAGAAAGTCTTTCTAGGTTTGTCAGGCAGCTGGGCAGTTGCTTGGTACCCCCAACCTCCAGCCTATGTAGTCACTCTGAAATCTGTGGTCCACACAGTACTGAAGGCTCTCCAATTCCCTTTGGCTCCCAGGAACTGTTTTCCCTTAGTTCCCACCTCCTGTCTTGTTCCTACCTGTGACTAGATGGATTTGTAGGTGGGATTATATTCTGTGGAAGAATAATGGTCCTCCAAAGATTTCCACATGTTCATCCTCAGAACCTGGGAATGTTATGTCACATAGCAAAAGAGACTTTGAAAACGCGATTAAGGTATGGATCCCCAAATAGAGTGATTATCTTGGCTTATGAATCTGTGCCTATCCCAATCACTTGAGCACTTAAAAGTAGAGAAATTTCTCTGGCTGGATTCAGTCAGAGAGGTGAGACAGAAGACACGAGGCCAAGGAGAAATAAGACAGAAGGGGAGTAACAGAGATTCAAAACCTGAGGATGGCTCACCCACCATTGCTGGCTTTGAAGAGATCCTCTTGTCAGGAAGATACATTAGAGAGAAAAAGCCCAGAGGCATCACAGAACATTTTGCTAATACTTTAGAACGCTCAAAAGGTCAGATTATTCAGTTGCTCAAAGGACTACTTAAAGACTAAAGGTGTGACTTCAGCCATATCAGCAGAAGCCAGAAACAGAGCAGAGATTACCTAGGAAAGATGTGTGTACAAGGTGAATCCCCATCATATACACAGGAGACTCACATAGTTCTTGCGAATGTTATAACAGCAGAAACACTGCCACCTAGGACTGAAAGAGACAGAGGGGGTACAAGTGAAAAGAGGCTGTCAGACCCACACAATTTTACCTGCAGAAACAGGCTGGTAAAACTCAGCTGAACACATGTGCTGCCTTTTATGAAAAAGGAAGCCTGATTCAGGGGAAGGAAGCAAGATCCCAAAGGTACGTGTAGCCAAGAAGCACAGAGGATTTTTTTCCCCAAACCTTGAAATCTAGTGGAGTTTGCATGACGGGATTCAAAAATTACCTGGCACCAGTGACTCTTTTTCTCCCTTTTGAACCAGAATGTCTATAACCATTATCCATTGCCTGTCACATCCCCGTACATTTGGAGCAAATAACGTGTGCCTTTAGTTTCACAGGTTTAAGGATGGAGGTGAATTGTGCTCCAGAAAGGATTATGCCCAGAGTTTCACTCAGACCTGATTTAGATGAATCAGGTGATTAGATGTAGGACTTTAGAGGTGATGAAATTTTGAACTTCAGTTGATGCGGTGATGGGAAGAGATCTTTGGGAATCCTGGTATGTGATGAACTTATTTTCTCATGTGGGATGGACATAAATCCCTGAGTGCCAGAAAGTAGGCTGTGATGAGCAGAACAATGAGCTCCCAAAGATTCCCCTAATTCCCAGAACAATGTGACTTTATGTGGCAAAATAGAAGACATAATCACTTTGTCAATATGATTACAGTTATGAATATTATAATAGTCATACTCTCCTGGATTATTCAGCCCAGCCCAACATACCATTAAGCAAGACACTTAGAAGTAGGAGAGGAAAATGGAAGAGTTGGTCAGAGAGATGCAGCAGAAAAGAAGGCAGGAAAGATGAGGCAAAAGAGAAGTCAGAGAGAGAAGTGTGAGAAGCACTGGCCTGCTATTGCTGCTTTAAAGATGAAGCAAGAGGCCACAGGCCAGGGATGCAGGCAGCTTCCAGAAGCAGAGAACAACCCTTGGCCAACAAGCAGCAAGGAAATGAGGAGCTCGGTGCTGTGCCACCCGGAACTGAATTCTGCCCACCACCCGAATGAGCGCGGAAGTGATTCTCCCTTGGAGGCTCTAGGTGAGATCCTCGGCTGGCCAGCACCTTGATTTCAGCCTGCGACACCCTTAGCAGGAGAACCAGCTGAGCCTACTAGGCTTCTGACCTCCATAACTGTAAAATAATAAATTTGTGCTATTTGAAGCTGCTGAGTTTGTGACAATATGGCAGTAACAATAGGCAACTAATATACACTCACTTCCACAGTTAGATTTACCTTATTAGAAGAATATGAGCCTCTCTGCTTTTCTAATAGCATAGAAATAGTGCCTCCATAACTTCGTGGAACTTATAACCAAAAAATCGTCTTAAATGTCCTTGTCTTTCACAGAAGGAATCTCAGAAAATGTATGTTGTGCCTTGTGCAGACAGCTGGAATGGTTGCTCTTATTTTGCTGCTCCTTTTTAGAAGAATCAGTTTAAAGATTCAAGATCTAAAATGTGCTTCTCCAAAATTAGTCAAACCACGAGACAGTAGAACTGTCATGAATTTCTCCCCCGAGGCTTAGGTGGTGAGTTTGAGTCCCAGAAAATCGAAGTGGCGTGCCGGAGGGGAGCGCTGCACTAGAGCCAGGGACGTGAGTCCCAGTCCTGGCTCTGATACCAAAGAGCTAGGCAGACTCTTGGAAATCAGTTTACCTCTCTGAACCTTGCTTTCTCTTTTCTTTTTCTTTTTTGTCTTTTTTCCTGAATTTTGGGGGTTTTGGTAGGGGGTAGTAATTACGTTTATTTATGTATTTATTTAATGGAGGTACTGGGGATTGAACGCAGGACCTCGTGCATGCTAAGCAGGAACTCTACCACTGAGCTATGCCCTCCCCCTGAACGGCATTTTCTTCCTCTAGAATAAGCGGGGTAGGAAATCAGGGAGGTTTCTTTGATGAAGAGCTGCTTGGTTGGAATCTGCAGGCCTGGTAGATGTCAATGATCTACACACCACGTGCCACCACACCACACTCCTGATGAACCAGTGAGCAGAAACACAACTTACAGAGCAAAGGACAGTCTACAAATGGGCTTCGAAGAATTCACGCCACTTGCTGACAGTGTTCCCTCTAAGGAGGGCTCTCTGGAAAGAGTGACGGCTGAGAGGCTCTTATAACATTGAAGGGCATGAACTTTATGGTCAACCCTCTTCAGTCGAGTCCTGGCTCTGCCACTTATTAGCTATGTGTTTTCTCTGGATCCCGCAGTCGCCTCATCTGTAAAATGTGTATATGGGTGCGAATACAGCTTAGGACAGACATAAAACGCATTATAGAAATTAGCAAGCACTCCACGGATGTTCACCAATGTTATTGCTATGGACTGAATTGGTTCCCCCCGGAATTCAAAAGTTGAGGCCCTAACCCTCATTGTGATGGTATTTGGGGGTAAGGCCTTTGGAGGTAATGGGGTTTAGATGAGGTCATGACAGTGATGCCCTCTTTAATGGGATTAGTGCCCTTACAGGAAGAGGTACCAAGGAGCCGGCTCTTTGCCCACTGGGTGCCCACGCAGCGGGAAGACAGCCCTCTACGAGCTGGGAGGAAAGCTTGCATTAGAACCTGGCCATGCTGGCACCCTGATCTCAGACCTACAGCCTCCAGAACTGTGAGAAAATGAGTTTCTGTTGATTAAGCCACCCAATGATTAAGGAAGAATTTTAGTTTTTGCTTTGTATCTGCTGTTTTATTTAACTTTTGTATGAAACTGTATTAATGCTTTCTTTTCTAATTTAAAATAAATAAAGCCAAATCAAGGGGGGAAAAGTAATACTTTCAGCTATCTCTTAAATACCAGAAGTAGGCCACCTGCAGTTTGAATGAGCCATCAATGAAAGGCATCAATTGTCAGTTTCATCAATACTCACTTTCAATTTGGAAGAGGTCTCATTGATCCAGCTGTCTACTTTAAGGTGATGGAATTAACAAGTATTGCAGTAAAAAGATCCTTTAGAACAACATCAAAAATTCAAGAGAGGCTCTTCTGATGACATTTAGAAATACATATAAAGTTCAGCAATTACTTTAAAGGATGGCCTTATGAAAAAGAAACGTTCATAAAATTCACAGAATTCAGACCTTGGAAATTATCTGTAGAACTGCTCACATATTAGAGAAAATACCGAAAGAGAAATTATAAGTTACCAAATTAAATACCATTTTTTAAAAAAGACAATTATGTGCCTGTTAGCAAAATATAATTTAAAATGTAATTGTTGCTGTCATGGTGCTTACAATTTTGTGGGTCAAACAGGTTCTATTAAGTAATAAAATAAATTAATGTATAATTATAAACAATAATTTGGGTATTATATTGTCTATATTCTCCAAAAAAATTGTCCATAGGACTTTTTAGTTATTGCTATTAATCTTGCTTGCTTAGACCCTAAATCAGCCTTTCCACCCACTCTATGTACATGCACACGATGGAGAAATTATTTTATAAGCACATATACCAGCCTGAAAATCAGTTGAGCCCCAGCTCTACCACTAATCAAATGAACTTGCAGAGTTCTTCAGACTCTGCAAAATTAGGTGACGTCTCCATAGGATCCTTCTAATTTTAAAATCACGTGATGAATATCTTTCCAATCCCAACATTATTTGAGATCCCTACAATTAGCTGTTTTATAAAAAATAAAGGCTATGTCTTCCAGAAAGGAAAGGGATTTGAAAGTATTCATGTATAAAGAATTCACACAAACAAGTAATAAGAAAAGTTGTAAGAATAGGCTTTACCCCATGATTCAGCAGTCCCACTCCTGGGCATATATCTGGAGGGAACTCTAATTCGAAGAGACACATGCACCTCAATGTTCATAGCAGCACTGTACACAGTAGCCAAGACATGGATGCAACCTAAATGTCCATCAACAGATGACTGGATAAAGAAGTTGTGGAATACTCACACAATGGAATACTACTCAGCCATAAAAAAGAATAAAGTAATGCCATTTGCAGCAACTTGAATAGACCTGGAGATTGTCATTCTAAGTGAAGAAAGCCAGACAGAGAAACAAAAATATCGTATGATATAACTTATATGTGGAATCGAAAAAAACACACAAATGAACTTACTTACAAAAGAGAAACAGACTCACAGACATAGAAAACAAACTTATGGTTACAGGGTCGGGAAAGGGAGGGGGAAGGGATAAATTACATGTTCGGGATTTGCAGATACTAACTACTATATATAAAACACATAAACAACAAGGTCCTACTGTATAGCATAGGGAACTATATTCAGTACCTTCTAATGGCATATAATGAAAAAGAATATGAATAAAAGGAATATATATATATGTGTGTGTGTGTGTGTGTGTGTAAATGAATCACTATGTTGTACCCCAGAAATTAACACATTGTAAATCAGCTATACTTCAATTTAAAAAATGTAAAAAGAAAAATTGTAAGAATGTAATAGGTCTGGCTTTAAGAAATATGTTCAGCATAATCAGTAATGTACATGTTTAGTTGTGACCAGAAGAATGGTTGAACTCTGTGATGTTAAAATCTTTTTCTCTGGAGGGCTTTAAAAACAAACCAGTGGCAGTGGGACGGCTTAGGAAGGAAGAAGGTTAAGATGGCGCAGCAGGCACGTCTCAGCCCTCTGAACATCATCTGAGACATTTTCTACAGACTACAAGTATTTTTTTCTATAAAGGCAGAGCTCTTTTTAATTATCCATGGGCATACATTATTAATCAAACTCTATCTTTGAATCATAATCCATGCTAAAGTCCCTAGAAGTTGAGAACATGTGTGAGAATTTATGAGAATTTGAAAACTCCATGCAAGGTCATTGCAAGGGCATTAAAGGGCATTTACTTTGTTCAAATGAGATGTCCTTTATGATTGGGGCTGATTCACACCCACTGAAATATTCCAGGGGGATTAAACACATTAATCTAATTATGAGAGTTGCACAGCACTCTTAGCAGAAAGGCATTCACCGAACTTCAATTATTTTTAGAAGACCTATTTTTGAATTTAATTTAAAATGTGACTGAGTTCCCTTTTCTGTTATCTAACCTGATGTAAAGTTGTGGTTTAAGCTTATGTAAAAAAACAAAATACCTTTATTACTTTTGGGTTTATTCATGTAGCTTATGTTTAACAATAAAACATTGCAGAGTTTTATTTATATCTGAAGATATTATTCTCTACACTAAACACAGGTTTTATATCTATATACAGGATAGTTTTGAACCCAATAAATTATAAACATTACACAGTTTTATTTTTTCCCAGTCACTGCTTTCAAATATACTTTATCAAGTCTTTCTTTCCTAACCCTTAATAACATCTTGGGCAGGTCCCACAGCTTTCTGGTCACTTTGAATATTAAAACACAAGTCCAGTGGAGACCGGCTGAAAATTTCAAATCTTTTTTTGTTTGTTTTTTATTGAAGTGTAACTGATTTACAATGTTAGTTTCAGGTGTACAGCAAAGTGATTCAGTTATATATACGTGTACATATTTTTTTACTTTCTTTTCCATTATATGTTATTACAAGGACTTGAATATAGTTCCCTGTGCTATCTGGTAGGTCCTTGTGGTTTATCTCTCTTATGTACAGTAGTGAGTATCTGCTACTCCCAAACTCCTAAGTTATCCCTCCCCTCTCCTTTCCCCTTTGGGAACTTTAAGTATGTTTCCTGTGTCCTTGAGTCTATTTTTGATTTGTAAATAAGATTCGTATCATTTTTTTAAGATTACCCATATAAGTAATATCATATGATACTTTGACAATTTAAAATCTTATATTTTATTTGGTATTCCAAAGCACAGCCCAGTGCGACCTGGAAGGCATGGTGTGCACCTAGGTTTTGACCTGCATTTCTCACTCCATCAAAGTGGGAACAGAAACATGGCACTGAGGAACTGGGAATAGGGTCAAGTCCGTTAGGGTTCACTGAACATCCATGTGAGCCTCAAGACTTCCCAGCCCTCATCCACCAGGGTAGGTCACCATGACTAGTTCTCACCAGTGGGACATGAGGGGGTTTGAGGTGTCTTTTTCTGGCCTGGGCAGTTACAATCCAGTGTCTCTTCTGCATATGTGCTCTTTCCTTTGGTTGTGTGGCTGAAAGCAAAGGACCCAACTCCAACCTGGCAGCATGGAGCTGGATGTACACTAGGTCTCTGGGCAAGACATGGGAGAGGCTGGGAGAGACACACCACCCAGCCTGTGTCAGACTTTGTTGTGGAGGGATGCCCATCTCTGTGTTGCTAAGCAACAGAGAGCTCAGCACCTATTTGTTATCATAGCATCACCTGTCCCACACCCTGATTCATGCAAAGACAGACCGGGAGGAAAGGCAAAAAGGGCAGGCTACACCAGATCTGACCAAGAAAAGAAGGAGGAAGAGACGGCGACTACATGAAAAGACAGTGAGCCCATTTGAGCTTGTTGGTACACAGGTGAGAAGGAGCCATTAGTCAGAGAAACTGGCAATGTGAAGAAGAAAGGAGGAAACAGATGGGTCAGTTTTCACGAAGAGAAATGAAAGACTAAGACTAAAGACATCAAGGAAGAGATAAGTCTCAGAAGGAATGTTTGCTCAGAGACAAGACCAAAGGAAAGTGAAAATGGGAGAAGAAACAAAGAAATTGGAAGGAAAATGATAGAAAGGTGCAGGAAACCTGAGTAGAACAATGGACCACTTTTTACCATCTTCTTCTGATAAAGATGTAATCAGAGGACTTTTCCAATGGCTGAGCTTGTGTTAATCTTCTCCCACATACTTAAATTTATTCTTCTGGTATCTTCTAAAGCTTATAAGCTTCTAATGCATTTCTGGGCACTTAGCCATGATCTATGCACACTAGCGAGATCCTAGCTTCTGGTTGGGAACGGCGGAGGTACAAGAGAGTTTACCAACCTGAACCCAATGGAAGCACAGGGTCATTATGGTCAGGTCTTACAGGACGGCACTGTGTTTGAATCGAATGCCAAACATAAGAAAAAGATATACTTCATTTGGGGAAAAAAAAGTTTGGAAAGACGTAATTTATGGAAAAGTGTGTTCTGCTTTATATAAAAGAGAGAGGAAGAAAGTAAGGGAGAGATGGATGGAGGAAGGAAGGGAAAGTGGCTGGTTTTACAAATTTTGGTATGTTGTTTGACACCCCTCCCTCCTATTTCCATTCCCTTCCACTAAGTTCCTAAATCCATAATGTCCAAGTCAGTGGATGGACCATTGGGCACAGAAACTTGCTGTTCCCAACAGATGAGTCAATAGATTTGGAAATTTTCATTTATTTAACACATGCCAGGATCACTTTAAAAACAAGTGATGGTTGTTGTGCCGGCTGTTTCATCCATAGATGAGACATTAAAATCTTCAAGGACCTTCTTTCAAGAGCACAGACTAATTATTAGTTGGTTCCTCCAGATGATTGATAATCAAACCCCTCTATTCTTCCTTTCCAGTGTCTCTTGTATCTGCCCCTTTCTTCATTCACACTCTGTCTCAGCCCCTCATCACCTTATACCCAGATCCTCCAGCTCCTCAAGTTTCGCAGACTTCCAGTCCACCCTGAACACCTCCTCAAAGATCCTCTCCGTCATGCCATTCCCAGACTTAAAAACTCTCCATGCCTTCCCAGCACGAGAGCACTACCCTGCTCCTCCCTACGCTGGCTCACTAGCTTGAACTCGACTTTGGTCCCCACAGTGGTGTTCCTCATCACACTCCAGGAACAAGAGTCACAAAAACCTTGGCCAGCATAGAGTTGGAAAGTCATCCCCTCCCAAATTTTCAAACAACAGCCTCAATGGAACTTATGGGTTTCCACTACTTCTGGAGTCCTTCAATTGTCCTGAAATTCATGGTACTGAAATTAAGCTGAGATCAGGGAGATGGAGTTGCAGAAATCAAGGTCAAGTGTGACACCTACAGACAGTACTGAGCGATGAGAGGGGCCCAAATGGGAGCCTAAGAACTTTCATCAGAAAAAGAGGCAGAGTCTCCTTGGTCGCTGTTAATGTTGCAGCAAGGTGTGTTACAGCTCAATGTTACATCTCAGTTGTGGCAGCAACCTGGATCCTGGCGAGAGACCAAGCAGCACTCGGAGAGTTGGAGAACTCAGGTTTATTACACTGGTGGGCCCAGAGGAGTTAACACTCCAAGCTCTGGCCCCATCTGTAGGTTTACACAGGCTTTTATAGGCTGCCAATCTAAACTTTGCAACATCATATACAAATAAGTTGTAACAAAGGTGACTAATTAGGAACGAACTTTGTAGAAATGGACCAATCAGGAGTGATAGAAATGGACAATTCAGGAGTGAGCTCCACGCAAATGAGTCACTACAAATGGACCAATCAGGAGTTAGCTCAGGGAACCAATAGAATGATAGCTGTAAGTTCCGCTTTCCTAGAAGTAAGTGGTTCCAGAGTTTAAAAGTGAGATAATGCCACTGGGCCAGGGAACCGAATGGTGCTGGCAGGAGAGGAGTGGCCCTGCCTGGGGTCCTGCCGTCTATTTCATGGGGCTTCCCACATGACTCATCACTGCTGGTATCCCGCTTAACGTGAATTATAGGCTTTGGATAAAGTACACAGTCTGGTGTCTCTTAGGACCTGAGCCACACATTTGCAGCCATGCTTAAGTGGTTATTCCAAAGGTCCTTTAAGGAAAGGCTTTCTGGGGCTGGGCCATCGTGCTGGTGGCGTCCCCTGCAGGCCATCACCACTTAACCAGCCCAGCTGGCTCTTCTGCAACAACCAGTGGGGGGCTTTCTGGGTCTTCTTCCACCTTATCCCTTGCATTCTCTTCTCCTAAATTGACTTTGATTCAACCAGGTCATCCTGGCAGCTCTCTGCTGCCCCCTTCTGTCACTAAGTGGTAATGACTCTAGTGGCCCCATCCTTTGGGCAAGAATCCGAGGTCACCAGAAATTTTGTTCTTTCCCCTCTGATGTCAGCACGTTTCTGTGAACAATTGACAACTCTTCCCACTTTGTACTCTGACGTGGCTTCACAGACATCTCTGTCTCCTGGATTCTTAACTAGCTTCTATGTTGACACTTATGAGCCCTTTCCTGAATTTCCTCTTCTTTCTTACTGATAATGAACATTTTCAGAGACATTCAAGGACATCCTTTCTTATATACTCACCGTTAAGGAAAATCATCCCCTTACAAATTTTCAAACAACGGCCTCAGTGGAAGTTAAAGATTTCCACCACGAGCCCTAACATTTCATTCTCTCTCCACCCCAACATTGATCACTTTTTCTTTTTTCTTTTTTTTTAATTTTTAGTCCTATTTGGTTTTATTGTTTGTCTTTGTTTTTGCATGGGATTTTATTTTTGCTTGTTTTCTGTTTTATTTTGTCTGCTTAACAGCCCACATCTTGAAATGCCTTTGATTATTGTCTTCTTGGAATATTATTTTCAAAATCTTTCAAAAATCACATTATTTTATTGATTATGTTTGGTAATTTTATTTTATATGATTATGTTTGGTAATTTTTCAAATATTGAGAAACTAGTTATCCTCAACTCTGTTTCTTACATAATCAGCCTCTATCTTTTCTATGTCTTTTTTTTTACATTTTTTATTGATTCATAATCATTTTACAGTGTTGTGTCAAATTCCAGTGTTCAGCACAATTTTTCAGTCATTCATGGACATATACACACTCATTGTCACATTTTTTTTCTCTGTGATTTATCATAACATTTTGTGTATATTTCCCTGTGCTATACAGTGTAATCTTGTTTATCTATTCTACAATTTTGAAATCCCAGTCTATCCCTTCCGACCCTCTATCACCCTCCCCCCCCCCCCCCCCGGTAACCACAATTCTGTATTCTCTGTCCATGAGTCTATTTCTGTCCTGTATTTATGCTTTGTTTTTGTTTGTTTGTTTGGTTTTGGTTTTTAGATTCCACATATGAGCGATCTCATATGGTATTTTTCTTTCCCTTTCTGGCTTACTTCACTTAGAATGACATTCTCTAGGAGCATCCATGTTGCTGCAAATGGCATTATGTTGTCGGTTTTTATGGCTGAGTAGTATTCCATTGTATAAATATACCACCTCTTCTTTATCCAGTCACCTGTTGATGGACATTTAGGTTGTTTCCATGTTTTGGCTATTGTAAATAGTGGTGCTATGAACATTGGGGTGCAGGTGTCATCCTGAAGTAGACTTCCTTCTGGGTACAAGCCCAGGAGTGGGATTCCTGGGTCATATGGTAAGTCTATTCCTAGTCTTTTGAGGAATCTCCACACTGTTTTCCATAGTGGCTGCACCAAACTGCATTCCCACCAGCAGTGTAGGAGGGTTCCCCTTTCTCCACAGCCTCTCCAGCATTTGTCATTTTTGGATTTTTGAGTGACGGCCATTCTGACTGGTGTGAGGTGATACCTCATTGTAGTTTTGATTTGCATTTCTCTGATAATTAGTGATATTGAGCATTTTTTCATGTGCTTTTTGATCATTTGTATGTCTTCCTTGGAGAATTGCTTGTTTAGGTCTTCTGCCCATTTTTGGATTGGGTTGTTTATTTTTTTCTTATTGAGTCGTATGAGCTGCTTATATATTTTGGAAATCAAGCCTTTGTCGGTTTCACTTGCAAAAATTTTCTCCCATTCCGTAGGTTTTCTTCTTGTTTTATTTCTGGTTTCCTTTGCTCTGCAGAAGCTTGTAAGTTTCATTAGGTCCCATTTGTTTATTCTTGCTTTTATTTCTTCTAGGAGAAAATTTTTGAAATGTATGTCAGATAATGTTTTGCCTATGTTTTCCTCTAGGAGGTTTATTGTATCTTGTCTTATGTTTAAGTCTTTAATCCATTTTGAGTTGATTTTTGTATATGGTGTAAGGGTGTCTTCTACCTTCATTGTTTTACATGCTGCTGTCCAGTTTTCCCAACACAATTTGCTGAAGAGACTGTCTTTATTCCATTGTATATTCTTGCCTCCTTTGTCGAAGATGAGTTGACCAAGTTTGTGGGTTCATTTCTGGGCTCTCTATTCTGTTCCATTGGTCTATATGTCTGTTTTGGTACCAATACCATGCTGTCTTGATGACTGTAGCTCTATAGTATTGTCTGAAGTCTGGGAGAGTTATTCCTCCAGCCTCTTCCTTTCTCTTCAGTAATGCTTTAGCAATTCTAGGTCTTTGATGGTTCCATATAAATTTTATTATGATTTGTTCTAGTTCTGTGAAATATGTCCTGGGTAATTGGATAGGGATTGCATTAAATCTGTAGATTGCCTTGGGCAGTGTGACCATTTTAACAATATTGATTCTTCCAATCCAAAAGCATGGAATATCTTTCCATTTTTTAAAGTCTTCTTTAATTTCCTTCATCAATGGTTTATAGTTTTCTATGTATAATTCTTTCGCCTCCTTGGTTAGATTTATTCCCAGATATTTTATTACTTTGGGTGCTATTTTAAAGGGGATTGTTTCTTTACTTTCTTTTTCTGTTGATTTATCGTTAGTGTAAAGAAAGGCAACTGATTTTTGAACATTAATTTTGTAACCTGCTACCTTGCTGAATTCTTCGATCAGCTCTAGTAGCTTTTTTGTGGACCTTTTAGGGTTTTCTATATATAGTACATGTCGTCAGCATATAATGACTCTTTTACCTCTTCTTTTCCAATTTGGATCCCTTTTATTTCTTTCTCTTGCCTGATTGCTGTGGCTAGGACTTCCAGGACTATATTGAATAGGAGTGGTGATAGTGGGCATCCTTGTCTTGTCCCAGATTTTAGTGGGAAGCTTTTGAGTTTTTTACTGTTGAGAACTATGCTGGCTATAGGTTTGTCATATATAGCTTTTATTATGTTGAGATATGTTCCCTCTATACCCACTTTGGTGAGAGTTTTTATCATAAATGGGTGTTGAATTTTATCAAATGCTTTTTCTGCATCGATTGAGATGATCTTGTGGTTTTTGTCCTTTCTCTTGTTGATGTGATGTATTCCATTGATTGATTTGCGTATGTTGAACCAGCCTTGTGTCCCTGGGATGAACCCCACTTGGTCATGATGTATAATCTTTTTTATGTGTTGTTGAATTCTATTTGCTAAAATTTTGGTGAGGATTTTGGCGTCTATGTTCATCAGTGATATTGGCCTATAATTCTCTTTTTTTGTAGTGTGTTTGCCTGGTTTTGGTATCAGGGTGATGGTGGCTTCATAGAATGAGTTTGGGAGTATTCCCTCCTTTTCAATCGGAAGAGTTTGAGAAGGACTGGTACGAGTTGTTCTTTGTATGTTTGGTAGAATTCCCCGGTGAAGCCGTCCGGTCCTGGACTTTTATTTGTAGGGAGGTTTTTAATTGCTATTTCTATTTCCTTTCTAGTGATCGGATTGTTCAATTGTTCAGTTTCTTCTTGATTCAATTTTGGTGGACAGTATGTTTCCAGAAACTTGTCCATCTCCTCTAGGTTATCCAGTTTGGTTCCATGTAGTTTTTCATAATATTCTCGTATGATATTCTGTATTTCTATTTTGTTTGTTGTAATTTCTCCATTTTCCTTTCTTATTTTGCTAATTTGTGCTCTCTCTTTTTTCTTCTTTGTGAGTTTGGCCAGAGGTTTGTCGATTTTATTCACTTTTTCAAAAAACCAGCTTTTGGTTTGGTTGATTTTTTCTATGGTCTTGTTAATCTCTATTGTATTTAATTCCTCTCTGATCTTTATTATTTCCTTCCTTCTGCTGCTTTTTGGGGCTTTTTGTTCTTCTTTTTCTAATTGATTCAGGTGGTGGGTTAACTTGTTTATTTGAGATTGTTCTTCTTTTTTGAGGAAGGCCTGTATCGCTATAAACTTCCCTCTTAGCACTGCCTTTGCTGTGTCCCATAGGTTTTGAGTGGTTGTGCTTTCATTATCATTTGTCTCAAGGTATTGTTTAATTTCAGCTTTGATTTCCTCATAGATCCATTGTTTTTTCAATAACATATTGTTTAATCTCCATGCTTTTCTTTTTTTCTCCTTTGTTTCTCTGTTGTTGATTTCCAGTTTCATGGCATTGTGGTTAGTCAAGATGCTTGAGATAATTTCTATCTTCTTAAATTTGTTGAGGTTTCTTTTGTGTCCAAGTACATGATCGATCCTGGAAAATGTTCCATGTGCACTTGAAAATAATGTATATTCTATTTTTGGGGGGTGTAATGCTCTGAAAATATCCACCAAATCTAGTTTTTCTATTGTAGTATTTAATTTCTCTGTTGCCTTGTTTATTTTCTGTCTGAAAGATCTGTCTAGTGATGTTAATGCAATGTTAAAATCTCCAACTATGATTGTATTCCCATCAATATCCCCCTTTATCTCTGTTAGTAATTCTTGTATGTACTTAGGTGCTCCTATATTGGGTGCATATATATTAACGAGTGTAATATCTTCATCTTGTATCACTCCTTTAATCATTATAAAATGTCCTTCTTTATCTTTCTTTATGGCCTGTGTTTTAAAGTCTATTTTGTCTGAAATTAGTACTGCAACACCTGCTTTTCTGGCTTTTCCATTTGCATGGAATATCCTTTTCCATCCTTTCACTCTCAATCTATATGTGTCCTTCTCCCTAAAGTGGGTCTCTTGTATGCAGCATATTGAAGGTTCTTGCTTTATTATCCAGTCTGCCACCCTATGTCTTTTGACTGGAGCATTGAGTCCATTAACATTTACAGTAATTAATGATAGATGTGTGTTTATTGCCATTTTGAACTTATCTTTGCAGTTGAATTGGTATATCCTCTTTGTTCCTTTCTTCTTCCTTTTGTGGTTTGGTAATTTTCCTTTGTATTATCATGGATTTTATTTAATTTCTGTGACTTTCTTTTAAATTTTTGACTTGTGGTTACCCTTTTTTGTAAATCTACTAACCTATACCCGTTTTTATTAAACTGATAATAACATGATTTCAAACCCATCCTACTGTTAAAAAAATTTAAAAAAGGAAGAAAAAAATATTCTATATTTCCCTGCCTCCCTCTCCCACTCTCGGTGATTTGTATGTCTTCTTTAATTATTTCGTGTTTTCTTTATTTGTAATTCATGAGTTATCACCTTTCCAGTGGTACGTTTCTGATTTCTGTAGCATCCTGCTGCTTTTCTATTTAGAATAGCCCTTTCAATATTTCTTTTAGCGTGGGTTTAGTGTTGCTAAACTCCTGCAGCTTTTTTTTGTCTGTGAAACTCTTTATTTCTCCTTCTATCCTAAAGGATAGCCTTGCTGGATAAAGTATCCTAGGCTGCATCTTTTTTTCATTCAGGGCTTTGAATATATCTTGCCACTCCCTTCTGGCCTGTAGTGTTTGTGTAGAGAAATCAGCTGAGAGCCTTATGGGGGTTCCCTTGTAGTTCACTCTTTGCTTTTCTCTTGCTGCCTTTAGAATCATGTTTTTATCCTTGACTCTGGCCATCTTGATTATGATATGTCTTGGTGTGGGTCTATTTGGGTTCTTCCTGTTTGGGACCCTCTGAGCTTCCTGTACTTGGATATCTGATTCCTTCTTTAAGTTTGGGAATTTTTCAGTCATGATTTCTTCAAAAACCTTTTCAATCCCCTTTGATCCTTCTTCCCCTTCTGGGACCCCTATTATGCGAAGATTGGGATGCTTTATATTATCCCATAGGTCCCTTATGCGATTATCATTATTTTTTATTTGCTTATCTTGTAGTTCTTCTGAATGGGTGCTTTCTGTTGCCCTGTCTTCTAGATCACTAATTCGTTCCTCTGCATTAACTAGTCGGCTTTGCACAGCTGTTAGATCATTCCTCATCTCTGTCAATGAGTTTTCCCATTTTGCTTGGCTCTTCTTTATAGCTTCAGTTTCATTTTTGACATATTTTATTTCTCTAAGCACTATCTCTTTTAATTCCTTCAGCAATTTGATCACTCCTTTTTTGAAATCTTGATCTAGTAGGCTAGCGATGTCTATTTCATTGAGCTTTCTTTCAGGGGATTCCTCTTGTTCTTTTAATTGGGAAAGGTTTCTCTGCTTCTTCATCTTGCTCATAACCTCTCTGGCACTGTGGTTTATGGAGTATCAGTTGTCTATTTTGGATCTTAAGGATTTTATCTATCTAATGCCTATTTAGGAATAGAACTTAGGGAAAAAAAGAAAAAAGAAAAAAAAGAAAAAAATAAGGGAGAGAGAAAGATTTTTAAAAGAAGTGAGAAAGAGGGTCTGAAAACAGTGTATAATGAATAATAGAAGAGCGGGTTGAAGCAGAGTATTAATTGGGTTGAGACGTCCTTTTAAAAACTTTTTAAAAAAAGGGAAAAAAAAGGGGGGTGGGGAGATGAATACATGTGTTTGAAGCCTGTGTCTAATCAATAACAGGACATCAAAACCCAAGAGAAATAGAAATGAATTAAGAAGTAAAAATTAAGAGAGTAATTGAAAATAGAACAGGTAAAAACAGATTAAAAACAAAAACAAAAACAAAAAACAAAAAACAAAAAAACAAAACAAAACAAAAAAACAAAAAAAAGGGGTTGTCGGTGTTCTCCTGGAGTCTGTGGGCTTTTAATGTGATGTCCTTCTGTCTTCGTCCTGTTTTGGAAGCTCAGCTTGTTTTCATAGGCCCTCCGTTGGCGCCCTCTTCTGTGCTGCTCCCAGCACCTGTCGGCAAGCCGATCGCGCCTCCTCCTAACACGGGGTCAGATGCAGCTCTCCTCTGCTGCGGGCGGGCGGGTCACTGCCCCTCCGGATGCCGCAGTCAGATGTTGCACACTGGCCAGGCAGGAGGGCGGGTCGTGCCCCCTCCCAGCACCTCGGTCAGGGGCTGTGTTCCAGCCAGACAGGCGGGGGGGGCCTCTCTCCCCCTGCCTGCGCCGCTGGTAGCTCCGCTGCTCTGTGCGGCTGCGCGCTCTGCGCCGGCGCTCCGCCTTGGCCGGCGCTCCGCCCTGGTCGCGCTCTGCGGGTGGGCTCCGGGAAGACCGAGGGGCAGCCTCGTCCCTGCTCCGAGCCAAGACCCAGCTGCTTGTCTGTCCCCGCGGAGCAAGCTCTCCGGGGGACCAGAACGGAAGGATCCCATCTGCCCCGGGCTGCAGGCCCGTCCCAGTCTGGCCCCCCGAGGCTGCCAAGCCCCTCGGTGCGGATGCAGGCCTCGCCCCCCGCCCCCGCCCTGGTGCCCAGCGCCAGAGAACATGGCGACTCCGCCCGGGCCCCGCCCCTCCCCCCCTGAAAAGTTTCCGCGGGTTTTCAGAGATGGGGGTATGCACCCTTCCCCCGAGAGCACATCAACCCCGCTGTTCCATGGAGGGCCCAGGCCGTTCTGTCCTCTACACCCACAGCCACGGCGCCCAGCCCCCTGCAGTCCCCCGGAGCTGCTCCCGCGCAGCCCTGCCCCGCCCGCCGCCGCTGTCCGGCGTCTCAGGCTGGGTGTGGGGGGGGGGGGAGCTCCGTGCCCGCCCAACTCAGTTCTGTCAGACAAGGGCTGCTCCGCACAGATCCGAGCCCTGGAGGCTCCCCCTCCGTCCCGTCGGCCCCCCAATTGGAGAGGGGAGACCCAGCGAGCAAGCGCCAGTCCTCCTCCAACGCTCCCTCCCCGCGGGACCCGTCCCGCGCTGCTCTGCCTTCCGCTCCCCTCCTTTTCCCTCTCTCCCACCAGATTTTTGGCGTCCTTATCTTCCGAAGAGGGCGATGATCTGCTGGAGTTCCGCAGGCGCTCTGGCTGGCTGAGTGGGCCTGCAGATGTGGGCCCTGGTGCACTCGTGGGAGAGGGTGACCCACAAGCGTCCCTCCACTCCGCCATCCTGCCCGGACGTCTCATTGATCACTTTTTCTTATCACAATCCTTATTTATACAGGTTTCTGGGCAGGAGTTAATAGTGTAGCTGTCTGTCTGGCCCTGGCGTCAAGTGACAAGAGTGTAAGATTCAGACTTACCATGTAGATCTTTCTGAGGAAATTGAAATATTTCTTCCTATGTGGATATCCAGCAAACTTCTGCTGGAAATTCATCAACACTGGAAAAATAAATGATGGTTAATCACACCCAAAGAGCAGGTAAATACGTAACAAACCAAGACGGTAGGGCTTTGGTTCATGTGCATATGACAAACCACTTAAAGGCATTTAGGCAGAAAGAGGATGCACTAGTCACGTGGTTTTCACTGGTCTGTGTTCCCCTTCCCTTGTGCAACCCCATTAAAAATGAACAACTTTATACTTTATAAGCACATGCACATGCTAATTATTCTATTTTTCTAAAGAGAGGGAAATATTCACAGCAGGCCAGTGTCAGTTCCAAACTGATGATCTACTGAGGATTAGGTTCCAAGCTTATCCTCTCTAAATTCATCCATAATAATGAGATTTTGGTTCATTTGAATATAAATGCTACAGCTGAGTATTTGGAAGCAGGATTTATTAAAACCTTTACCCAAATTATTACTGAATGTGTTGCCTACATGTCTGACTTGCTTTTTTGAAAAGCAAAAAAATTATAACATTTACTCAGAAGTGAGCCAAAATGAGTCCACAGTGTAAACAAATTACCTCATCAAGTCTATTTTCAAAAACTGTACTTTAGTTTACTTTTTAAACTAATCTTGGACATTTTCTGCTTTTAATAAAGAAGTACTTTTCTGTCCCTGAAAAAATTAGCTGATCTAAATCAAATCTTAAGCTGCCAATTTTATAAAAGTAGATGACTCTGAAGTAAATATAACTTATTGTGAGTAATATAATATACTTATTATGAAATGGCTTTTTAAAAAGCTTCATTATAATGTTGCCAAAAGATGAAGATATTACCAACACTGGATTTTACATATCCCAAGGAATGAGACACCCTATTTTTTACTTTTAACATGGCAAACATAATGTTATCAATCCTATAAAAAAAATTCCACAATATAGAGATCTATCATTATGCATATGTGGGGAAATAGATTCACTCAATTACTTAATTTATTTTTACTTTTTTCAAACAGAGGCACTGGGGATTGAACCCAGGACCTAGTGCATGCTAAGCATGTGCTTTATCATTGAGCTCTACCCCTATCTCCCTAAAGCTTAATTTAAAACAGTAACCACAACCAATGTTTAATATATATGTATATATATCAGAACTTAAGAACTTGACTGTAAGTAATATTACCGACAAAAACGAACAAATTCTTCCATTATCTTCTGTTTACATTGCAAACAGAAATGTCTTTGTAAAAATCCAGTCTGCCTCAATTATAAGTGGTTAGAAACTGGTAATAAATGAGTATGCATTGAAGTCCAAGGTTTTGTATTTCAGGCAGTTAACATCAAAAACATAAAAGATTGATAAAGTCATAAAAATTTTATGTATACATGTAGCTCGGTACTTCGAATTAAAGAGTAAACATAAAGATTAGCCATTAATTTGCTAATAGCTCTTAACATTTCTTGGCCATCTACCAAGATTTGTGCGCTCAGAGCTGTGTAGGAAACCAGGATTTCTCCAACATTGCCACTAGATGGCAGACAGGGAGACAGCCTTGGTCTAAAATCGGTTTAAAGAAAACAAAGCACAAAACCCTTACGGGAATGGTAGGCACAGAGAAAAAAATGTGTATTATACTTTGCATCAAAGAAAAGAAGAATTAATAAAGAGTCTTTCTTTATATCAGATTAAATTTCCCCATATGAAGATTTAGGATACTAGAATTTTATAATTTGGCACACAAGGGAGAGGGGAAGAAAATTGGTGACAGAAAAATATTTTCCCTAAAATTTATCTGTGTTTAACTATTGACAACTATTATAATGAAAGAGCAATAAGGGAGAACTATAGCGGTTAAAACCCATGGTTTTCCCCTCTATTCTCTTTGGAATATCTATCTGCAACTATTAGGAACATACACTTACAGATTAATCAATCAGTTGAATTTAAATCGAAACCATCTGGTTGGCATATTGAGCGACTTAAATGTCTTTCAATGTATCTCCTTATTTGTAAATCCCAAAGGTAATTTTCACTCCAAACAACACTTTTTAACAGCTTATTGAGATAAAATTCACATACCATACAATTCAACTAAAGTGCACAATTCAATATTTTCCAGGATGGTCACAAAGTTATACAATCTAATGTTAGAACATTCTGTCTACCTTAAAAGAAACCCTGTACCCCCAGCTGTCAACGCCTGTCCCTGTCTACCACCCGCCACGCAGCAATGACTAATCTACTTTGTGTTTCTACGGATTTGCCTGTTCTGGATAGATATTTCTGATAACTGGAATCAGACAATATGTGGTCTTTTGTGACTGGCTTCATCAACTCAGCATAATGATTTCCAAGTACATTCATGGTGTAACATGTCTCAGAACTTCATTCCTTTTTGTTACTGAAAATATATTAATGTTTTATACACCACAGTGGCAATATTACATGACAATAATATAGACCACATTTTCTTCATCCATTCGTCAGTTGATAGACACTTGGGTTGTTTCCAGCTTTGGGCTGTTATGAATACTACTACTATGAACGTTGACACAAAAGTATCTGTTTCAATCTCTGTTTCAAAGTTTGGGGTTAATACCTAAGAGTGGAATTCCTGGATCATATAATTCTATGTTTAACCTTTTTAGGAGAGGTCAAACTGCTTTCCACGGTGGCTGCACCATTTTATATGCCCACTAGCAATACACAAATGTTCCCAGTGCTGATTTCTGAAGGTTACTTATGTCAACTGAAATAAATGCACAACCTAAAAGTTGAGAGTTATGTTTTATTTGGTGGACAAGTCTGAGGACTCAGTCCAGGATGACAGCCTCTCAGATGGCTCTCAGGGACTGCTCCGAAGAGGCAGGGGAGGAGCTAGGATATATAGGAGCTTTACCACAAAGATCAGGTAGTCGGAACAATAAAAGATTTCTTGTTAACTGAAGAAAACCAGGCACCTCAAGTTCAAGAATTTAGTGTTTTTCTATGTATGGGAGGGAGCAAACATTTGGGCTCACTGAATTCATTCCTTTGACAAGCACCTAGCTACCTAGGGCCAGGATCCCGTCCTTTCTTATTCTGAGTCCCCTCAGTGTGCACCACAGTGAGTGGCTGCAGAGGCCGGGCTGCAGGCTTGTCTTCACTTGGGGGTGGCGGCAGCCACTGATGACTTGATGGCTTCAGCCTTCTTTTGCTTACTGATATGGCTTGCAGTATTTTTCGTTCACATTCGTTTGTTGGCTGGATTTTTGCGGCTATCAGAGAGTGTGTAAAGTGGCATCTTGTAGTGGCTTTCACTGCATCTGCCTAACGCCTAGTGATGTTAGGCATCTTTTCATGTGCTAAGAGGCATCTATATATTTTCCTCAGAGAAATCGCTATTGAAATTCTTTGCCTATTTGTAATTGTTTTATCTTTTTATTGTTGAGTTCTGCATTCTTTTTATACTCAGGATATTAGTCCCTTATCTGATACATGATTTGCAAATACTTTTTTCCATACTGAGGGTTGTCTTTTCACTTTTTCACTGGCATCCTTTGCAATATAAAAAAAAATGTTTTTTAACGTAGTTTGATTTTCCATTTTTTCTTTTGTCACTTTTGCTTTTGGTGTCATATGTAAGAAGGCATTGTCTAACTCAAGGTCACAAAGATTTATTCCTATATTTTCTACTGTTTGGTAGTTGTAGCTCTTACATTTGTTAGATGATCTATTTTGAATGAACTTTTGTGTGTGTGACGTATGAGTCCAACTTTATTCTTTTGCCTGTGAATATCCAGTTGTCTTGGCATCATTTGTTGAAGAGACTGTTATTGCCAATTGTTGAATTGTCTTGGTCCAAGCAACATACTATATCTTAAGTAATTTGTGTATGTTTGAAAGCAAAATTAAGACACATTGCTCCAGATGCTTTGCTGAGGTTTAAACAAAGGTTATTCATTTATATACTTCAATTGAATTTGTGATTTTAATATAGCACTATGCGTAACCTCAATAGACTCTCAAATTTTTTTCATTAAATTAATGAATACACGTACCAACCTGCTTGTTATTTTTATTTTCAAAAACTAATTTCTGTATCTCTACTTTCATTTTGACTTTGTACATTTTACTTACAAATTATAAAATTCTCAAATTTTATAATACATGACATTGTTAAACTCACTAAATTCTTATTTGTATCTGTTTGTTTTGCCTCTTGATAAAAGTTGCTGCTATAAAGAAACTTGTTTAGAAACTTATGGTTACCAGGGAGGAGAGGAGGTGGGAAGGGATAAATTGGGAGTTTGAGATTTGCAGATATTAACTACTATATATAAAATAGATAAACAACAATTTTCTACTGCCTAGCACAGGGAACTATACCCAATATTTTGTAGTAACCTATAATTAAAAAGAGTAGGAAAATGAATGCATGCATGTATATGTATGACTGAAACATTATGCTGTACCCCAGAAACTGACACAACATTGTCAACTAACTATACTTCAATAAAAACATAAATTAAATTAAATTAAATTTTAAAAATATGATGCCATTTACAAATAATAGGCTTTATTTAACTTTTTTTACTCAGAACAAATCTACTCCAAGGCCAGACTGTAGGGTGGCCATTATTGGCAACAGCCCTATCTTTTCCATTTCAGTGAAACAGTAATTCTGTCTCGGTCTGAGTCTTTCAAGATAGCTTCAAACCACCGACATCTTAATCCTCTGCGACTCTAGCAAAGGGAAGAAGGTTAAAAATTACAACTCCCTTTTCCAAAAGCCCCTAAATGATACTCCATGCCAATTAAAAGTTCGGTGATGGCCACCCAACTAACAGTGAGAAACCACAAGAAAAGGGATTTTTCCTGGCAGCCCTAATCTGCCAGTTGAGATTAGAAGACGTTTGGCAATAACATGCGGTCTATGAGAGTTACAAGTGCGTTATCACCTTGTGCTGGATCGTGGGGCCAAAATAAAAAAGAAAATGTGAAAGGCTATCACTGGAAACGTGTGGGAACCTGATAAGGAAAAGGAAGTCTGCCATGTGACAAGGTCCACAGATTAATGTCACCGAGGGTAGCAAAACTCAAATAATAAATATTCTGGGCACCAAAAGATCTAAAATAGAAGCAGGCACACAGGATATATTTTTTAGCTGTATATTCCCACACATAGTATATTCTAAAGGATATATATCCTACATGCATGTGTATACAAATTCATAAAGAAAGGACAGCAAGAAGACACACCAGTCAGTGACGACAGTAGTGACCACCTCTGGGGCAGCAGTCGGGGGACAGGAGCAGTCAGAGGGCACTTGGGCTCTAGCTGCAATGGCTGTATTTGTTTTTCACAACAACAGTATATTCATGAATTGCTCATATAATTAAACATACCTTTTAATTAATTGAGGAAAATACGAAGAAAGACTTGAAAAGGGAAACCTGTACCCTAAGAGACCATGCTATGTGTATGTATATGCATGACTGGGACACTGTGCTGTGGGCCAGAAATTGACACATTGTAACTGACTGTACTTCCATTGAAAAAAAAGAAAGAAAGAAACTGTGCTAATGTGAAAATGATTGCCAAAGACAAAGGTGTGACGTTGCCCAGTTTACCAACCTATGAATCTATGGAAATTGTGACTAACAGCTAACATATTCGTGCTACCAAGTTCTGACACAAAACTTTTCCAAGTCCCCAGGGTCAGCTGCTTCATTTAAGCGGGAAGGGACGAGATCTATCTACACCCAACCGCTACAGGGACAAGCTGCATCCATTAGAGTGTGCTGGATTCCACTAGAGTTCCAGTTCTCAACAAAAGATGGACCATTCTGAGCTCTTCCTCACTGACCTGGATAAAATCTGCAACAACGGCCCTGTCAGAAAGTTGGTACGAGATTAGCTGTAGTGGTAGTCCTGATAAGAAGCCCTGAAAGTCTACCGCAGTAAGTTAGCAGTGGATGAAGAGGAAACATGAAAGACCGGTGATCTGTCCTAAAAAATCGCTGTGAAGAGCATAACCTATGGTTGAAATATCAGATCATTACCCATTTGTCATTTCTTAATCACCCTTTCAAACCGTCTCAAGTTATCCAATATAGAACTGAAATTTCTACCCTTCAACCAAAACTTTCCCCAACGATTTATCAGCCTACTAATCACAATTTCAAAACATTGTTTTAAAAAGAAAAGATAAGGAAAAAGAATAGCGAGAAATTTACTTACTTGGGTGCCCAATATCTCAAAGTTTTCTAAAAGCATGACTAATTGAAGGATGATCTAGAAGCACAAGATGAAGTCACGTTTTTCCCACGTACCCTACAGACATCTTGCCAACCTTTCTGAAGTTGTTCAGAAGCAAAATCTGAGAGTTGATGATTTTCCTGAGTAAGTAAAAGGTCACACTGAAAAAAAAATACATGAAATGTCAGAAAAATCTTCAGAACCTCTAGGAGAAGGAATAGAAAGGAAAGTTGCCTTGGAATTCTTGTCTTCCGTTTTTGTGGGGGAAAAACACAAATAAATAATTGAAGACATCAATGTTAAAAACCACTCTTTCTTTTCTATGTGCTTCTGTGTACACCACTGAACTACTGTAAATATGGGTTTCAAGTTGATTCCCCATGATTAGCGACAGCTTTGCATACTGTATTCTTTTATTTTTTTTAATGGAGGTACTGGGGATTGAACCCAGGACCTCATGCATGCTGACCACACACTCTACCACTGAGCTCTACCCTCTCCCCCTGTATTCTTTTAGACGGTGCCCCACGGTCCTCAAGCCAAGCAAATGCACAATGGCAGAGGCCCCTACGAGGCGCTGCAGCTTCCGGAACGAGGGGGGCTAACTGGACCATATTAAAACTGAACCCAGGAGCCCGGCATCTTCAAGACTATAATCAAAAGAGCTGATAATCAACCAGCATCTGCTCAGATAAAAGCTGTTCTCAAGAAGAATGATGAGATGAACAGCATTTCAGAAAATAAAAGTATGTGATGGAAGACTTAGATAGCAAAAAGCAGAGTATAAAATCAAATTTTGCTTTCAAATCATGTCCAGAATACTTTTTTGGTGGTTGTTTTTAAACCTCAGATAGCTTTTCACGAGATGATTATAAATGCATTTTTAAATTATTTATATATTTTTATTTTTATTTTTTTGGCGAGGGGATGTAATTAGGTTTATTTATTCTCAGAGGAGGTACTGGAGGTTGAACCCAGGACCTCATACATGCTAAGCACGTGCTCTACTGCTTGAGATATACTTTCCCCCCTTTAAATGTATTTTTTAAACCTAAGGTTTTATTTATGTGAATTTTAAAATCTATCCTTTCAAAAAGTCATCAGTGTCACAATAGGATTTTAAGACTCTGGGAGTTAAGAGTTCATTGCCATGAGAACTTGAATAAGCTACTGATCAGAAAAGATTGGGTAAACAAGTTAGTCATAAATAAACTAGTAAGCTAGTAAACTTGTAACTTGAGAGTAGATCTTAAAAGTTCTCATCACACACACACAAAAATGTGTAACTATGTGAAGTGGTGGATATTAACTAGACTTACTGTGGTCATCATTTTGCAACAAACAAATATCCAATCATTATGCTGTACACTGGAAACTAATGTAATGTTACATGTCAACTGTATCTCAATAAAAAGTAAATAAGTAATAAAAATTCATCTCTGCACATACACACACAAAAAAACCTTCAATGGTTCCTCGTTTTTTTCTTATATCCTCTTCAGCCTGACGTTTGCCGTCTGCCCAGGATAGGTCGACCTTATATATTTCCATCCGATAACCACCTCCCCCTGCTTCAGTCCAGATGGACTTCTTTCTGTTCTACGGTCTAAGCCATTAGGCTCACCCGTGCACCATCTGCCACTTCTCAACCTCACCTGTCCTTCAAGGTCAAGTTGACTTCCGAGTCTTCTATGAAAAAGGAGGAGGAAGTGAGAATAATTACTAAACAATTTTGTCTCTTTTACCTGACCGGTGGGCTAGAGAGAAGAGAACGGGGAAGTGATTGAGGAAATCAGTAACAATGTCTCTGTGGATGGAGTGATCAGTAACCATACGCTTTTGAAAACTCTCATTCCTGAACGTGTACTTACATACTTTTGATACTGAGTTTCTGACTTACTTCAAATAGGAATGTCTTGTTTTCACAGTAGCGTAGCAACTCCTGTATTCCAGGTTTCCAGGCTTCTGGCTAAGGATGTGAACAATTGCTATCTGATAGGTTTTGGTCCCAGCTTCGCAAATTCAAGCACCCGAGAAAAATCCCTGGGGAGCTTTTCGAAATCACAACAGGCTCCTGGAGACCCCCATTATCACTTCCCTCGGGGGCTTCACCCTCTGACTGAGCATCCCTGGCTTGTGAGTCTTCGCCACTTGCCTCGGATGTGGCTTTGCGGACCACTGCAGAACATGTGATGCGGGAACTGGCAGATCTCTGACAAAATTTCAGGTCGGTTATCCCCAAGGAAAAAGGGA
Organism: Vicugna pacos; assembly: GCF_048564905.1. Taxonomy (NCBI): domain Eukaryota; kingdom Metazoa; phylum Chordata; class Mammalia; order Artiodactyla; family Camelidae; genus Vicugna; species Vicugna pacos. The sequence goes on along the minus strand of NC_132994.1, from coordinate 3,158,925 downwards.
ACACCAAAACATAAGAGCAGTTAATTGGGTGACTCCAGGTCCTCAGAATATCAAGAACCACCCCAGGAAAATATTAAATAGTACAAGGAAATTTTCTTGTCCTAAACAGTCACAGAAAAAATTGAAAAACATGTAAGAAATGCAATAACCAAGTAAAAATAAGCCAGCAGCCTGTCTCCAATCTGTTGGGTGATATTTTTAGCATATTTTCTAATTAAATAAGCTGACTTTAAAGTTGTTTTGAGAGTCTGAACCCCTTAGTGTTCCTCAGCAGGCTGCACGGTGCTCTGCATTTTCCTGTCAGTCACGTTGATGCCGCTGTGTGCTCTAGACAGAAGTGCTGCCTTTCCTGCTACGCTGTATTAATAGTTCTTAATGATATGGACACTCCTTCACTGGGGCAGTCATATTTTATTCTGTTTATGGACACCAAACAGTCCCAAGCTGTTTTGATGGCTAATACCCAAGCATGCGACTGCTGTTCCCTCATAGCTATGACAGCCAGTAGTTCCTGAGCATCTTAAATTTTAATGGCTCGGTGTTTATTTTTATTAACAGAGGCAAACAGAACGCTTTGCAATAGATAGGCACTTGGCTCTGAGGAAAGATACTAAGGTACCAAACGTTCCAGCTCCATCCTAGAATTTTCAGGTCAGAGGTGCCTTGGGCCATCGCCAGCTTTCTTGTCTCTCCCACTCACAGTGAGCTGCAGAATCACGTGGGGAGCTTGTTAAACAGATTCCCACACTGGAAGGTTTTCACAAGGTCCCCAATCTTCATTTAAAGCAAGAACTCAGGATGGGCCTTGAGCTCCAGTTTGAAAATTACTGGCCAACCCTCTCACTCACACATGATGAAATTGAGCCCCCAAGAGGTTAAATGGCTTACCTGACGTCACACGCGTACGTAATGATAACCGAGCATAGCACTGATGGAGCCTAACTCTCAGCTCCGGGCTCGTCCACCCCGACGCCCTGCCCATCTGCATCCCTACAGAAGCAGTGGTCACCCCCTCCTCCTTCCAAGAAGGGATGTCCACAGACGTGGCAGGTGACGTCTGTAGGTGCCGTGGGCCAGGAGGAAGTTACCTCCGTGTGAAGAGCAGAAGACAAGCTGTCATCTTCAGGGGTTACAGACGATGCAGGCAGCAACGGAACATTCAGGCCAAATGCCGAGAGCTTGGTGAGCTGACAGACACGGCTAGGAAGTGGCGAGTTTGCTCATTTACTCATTTAACGTGACTGAAATTGTGAAAAATAAAAACGAGATTTGTGCTCCTGATAATGAAATCTCAGGAAGCCCTGAACATACTTGTCTTCTGAATTTCAGTTTCTTATCTGTAAAAACAGCATACTGAACCTACGTACTATGCAGAAGTCTCTTGAATAGACCAATATTCTATGAGCGGTATTTCCAGCAGTCTTAGCACACGGTAGATACTCAATAAATGTCATCACTTAAAAAGATAGTACTGCGTGCTGGGAGGACCAGGGAGATTACCATCACAAACATACCAAAGGAGAATTATTGATGCCTTCCATTACTAGAGTGCTGTAGAAACGACAAAGCGTGGCAGATAGCGGATCTGAGAAAGATTTAGGAGTTTTAGGAGAACACCCACGTATAGTAACACAAATGGAGCTCACAGAATCCAGTGTCTAATGGAAGAAGTCATGTTGAACAAAAACAGGCACAACTAAGCTATGTTGTTTGGAAATACCTCATTTTCCTCCTAACCAGGAGGCAAAGCTAGAAGGTACAGCAAGGAATTAACAAAAGCACCAAGAGAGCGGACCCTCTACAAGTTACCGGGTGGAGGAATTGCCATGAGGAAAAGAAATCGGGGGCTTGAGATGCTGGCCATGTTCTGTTTCCACTGACGGTCCTTTGAAAATAAAGCCTCTTTTTGTGTCTTCTGCATTTCTATGTATGCTATATTTCACAATAAAAAATTTTTTAAGGTTTTTCAAAAGCCCAAGGGAGGTACTGGATGTTCCTAATAGAGATGTTTGAGTCATCTCTAAGATTAAAGGGTCCAGCTGTGCCATGGGTTCATGGAAATATTTGTCTGTGTATCGGCACAGAGGACTCACACCCTGAGGTGTTGTGATGCTTGATTGGAAGGCAATCGATCAGAGGTTGCCAGGATCCAGTCAACACCAAATCTGTAGCCAATCTAATTCCGTATGACTTACAAGTGTAGTGCTGATTATATGAAAAAAATCATCGTTGTCTTCAAAATAGTCGTGCTTGCTTGTTCCAACAATGTTTTCAGCCACAGTTTCTATGATTCTCAACCAAATAAGGAGAAATAATATGTGTCCGAGAGGGGAAGATATGTAATTTTCTGAGTTTTACAAGGGCAAAGGCTGTCATTTAGCCACTGAAAAAAAAATATTCCTGCATTTGTTTTGTTTTAGCTGTGATCAGCCAGAGACTAAACTAAAACTTTAACCAAGACATGAGAGGATGAAGGTACAGTCAATGGCTGGGGTTTATCGTTCCATTATTTGAATTGACAAGCACTATTTTGACATTTAGATCAGACTGCTTTGGGTGCTGTGCCCATGCATGTGTTAAGTTACCGAATATTTAGAAATTTAAAATAAAAGCAATTCGGTATCAGAGTTGGTGATAACTGCTACCACAAAACTGAATTCTGAAAATATTTCTAATTTCCTGTGATTCACTATCTGAAGCCAGAAAATGGGATCTAACTTGTTAATATGTGACTTTAGAATTAATTAATTGGAATTTACATTAATGAAGTCCATTATACGAACAGGAGAGCACAATTTAAATGTACACTTTAAAAAATAATGATGAAACAAACACCCATGTAACCACCACATAATTAAAGATGTAAAGCATAATAATAATTTTTGTTCCTTTGCTCCCCCGTAAGAGGCACACACTGTCTTGAATTTCATGAGTATCAATTCAGGCATTTCTTTGCAGTTTGACCCCATGTATGCGGTATATGTAATTTTGCATATTGTTTCTTCCTACATATTTAAGCATTATATCAATGAAATCATGTAGTAGCATGCTTCAATAAATTTTCTTTATTTAGCATTATGTTTCTCAGATTTATCATGTTGAGAAATGTATCTGTACTTCATTTTCAATGTTCGACATTCAGTTGTATGAATATATACCATGAAGTACCCATTCTTATCTTCATATAAAAGGCATTTGGGTTGTTTCCAGTTTGAGTTTTTCCCCTTTTTTTTTCTGTTACAAAAAAAAAAATGATGCTGTGAACATTCTTAGACGTGTCTTTTGCCCATGTGCAAGTTTCTTACTAGGAGTGGGAGTCCTAGGCCATAGGTCTGCATGTCTTCAACCTGAGCAGGTAATGCCAGATTGTCTTTCCAAAGTGGTTGTACAAGTTGACATCTTCAAACGGCTGCATTTACTTTTCATTCCCACTTACTTAGTTACAAATAACACAACTTTCCCTTGTAGATTCCCTTGGTTATGAGTGTTAGAGGCAAACTCTAAGAAGAGACTTGATCGGCTCACAGAACCAAACTAGAGAAAGGGTGGAGGTAGAGCTGGCCTGGGGTCTGACTGGAAGCAGAAATTTCAGTTTCATCAAGACTTAACCCTATGGCTCTAGTTTCTGCTTCTCGGTGAATGCTAAGCTCATTCTCTTGGAACCGCTTCTCCACCCAGGAAGGGACACTGGTGTCTGTAGTCCAGATTCACATCCTTCCAACTTGTTCTTAGCTCCGGACTGAAGATCCTAACAAGAACTCCGACTGGGTCGGACTGGGCTCCAGGACCATTCCCTGGATTAGTAGTCACCGCGACCAGCAGGCGAGGCCCCCCAATAGGTCCCGGGAGCACTTACGTGGCAGACAGCTTGGGGCTTTGTTATCAGAGAAGAGTGGGGAGACATGAGCAAAGGACAAGTGTGCACCTGTATGTGCTAAACTGGTAAAGAATGACTGGAACTGGGACTGGGGCTAAATTAAATAAATCTTCACCAAAACTTACACGGACGTAAAGGATCCCGGCCTGGACGCCGGAGCACACAGAGGATGTCACACTGTGGACCCTGGTCTTCCACCATGAGGCGGCCAAGGCAGGAACATCCCTCTCTCCAGGTCCCTGAGGCCACCTGTGGGGTAGTGGCAGGTGGGAGAAGCAGGAATAGAAGGCACCTGACAGAGCGTATCTTCCATGAGACTGAATTTGACCTGAAAGGAATGTTTTGCTTCTGGAGTTTTAAATGGAAGATGCTTAAAATGTGAATGTTTTTCCTACTAATCAGAAGCTGGAGGCTTCAAAGAAGACCAGACTTGTTATAGACAGAAATAAAGAAATCACATATGTTCAGCATAACCATGCTGGGGTGTGACACTGCCTGGCTTTGAAATTCCTGCTTCTTTTTTCTGGCTGAGGCAGTGCCGCCATAGCCTCCTCTCAGCCCCTTCTGGCTGCAGGCCCCCAGCCTCTTCATGGTCCCCTCTCTGCTTCTGCTTAGGTGTCACGGAACCTTACCATCACAATGCCACGTGGAGTCAGCATCCTTGCCCCTGAGAGTGAAAAGAAGACCGGGCATGAGGGATGCTGCCCTGGCCCGGCCATTGTGCCCCACGCTCACCACTTCCACGAACCCCGGCCTGACTCCATCTACCAACTTGAGTTTTTGGCTGAAGACTGAACCTGGGAACCAGTGGTTACGCGTGGACACACAATAGGCTGGAAACACCAAGGAATTAAGGTCCTTTTTGAGCAGCCCGCAACCAATGACTGGGAGACAGTGGATAGACTCCAGATCCTTCGTCTGTGGTGTGGGACAACCTGAGAAGTGTGTTCTAATGTGTTCCCGAGTCCCGCAGCCAGCAGGGTTAGACTCCACTTGGCCACATGGTCACTTGTCTGACAGCACCCCTGCGAGATAATAGAAAATCTGTCCATTGGTCTCTGCCCCTGGCTCCCGGTACAGAGCTCCTGAAACTCTAACTTCCCAAGTGATAAGAGCACTAGGGGCATCTTTTGTTCTAATATTTGGTCTTTGACCCAGTTCCTGACGTGGGGCTCCTGACACCCTTATAATTTCCTGGGTGAGAGGAAAGTCTTTTGTTCTAACGCAGCAGCTCTTGAGTGGGTTCCCAGATGGTTCCTGGATGAGGGGCTGTTCACAGGAAAGAATAAGCCATGATTAGAAGTTTGGAATTTTTAGCCCCACTCCACATCGTCTTGAGAAGGGAGAAGGGCTGAAAATGAAGTTAATGACCGATCATGCATATGTGATGAAGTTGCCATAGAAACCTCAACAGTAGGGAGTTGGGGGGCCTTCCAAGTTGGATGAGTGCAGTCACACCAGGAGGGGGAGGCACCCCCATCCCCACAGGGATAGAATCTGAAGAGGAGTCCGGGCAGTCTTGTGAGACTGAGCCCTTAACCTGGAGGATTTGACACTATCTCCAGGAGACAGTGTCAGAATTGAGTTAAACGGAAGGACACTCAGCTGATGTCATGGAGAATTGTTCCGTGCATGGGAAAAACCCCACACATTTGGTGACCGGAAGTGTCCAAGTGAAGTGTTCTGGGTAACAAGGGAAGGAGACACCCGAGAGAAGGGGGCTGGGTTTTCCCACACAGGAGAGACTACAGGGTTATTTCAAACCCTATGGGCTTTCTTCCCTTATGTTTAACTTCTCCATTCTTCCATTGGTGTTTCCTGGGCACACACCCCAAATCAATCCTTCTGTACCCAGATCCTTTCCTTGGGTCTGCCTCTGAAGGGGCACAAATTAAGACACCAGAGACATGAAACTTAAAAAACATCTAAAAACATGATTGTGCTGTACATAATTTGCTGCGGCTATGCCCCAGATTTCTGCACGAGAGTCTAAGAGGCAAGGTCCTCTTGTAACTGAGCAGGACCCTGTAAGGCCTTCCTGGAACAGAACCCCCAACCCTATCTCCTCTGCCTGCCTCCTGTCTGTAGAAAAACTTTAGTCTCCTAGGCTTTCCCAAGTTCTAAGGAGTACATTTTATCAGAGAAGTGAGAAAATGCAGGAAAAAAGGAAAACAGTCAAGCAAGACAAAATAATAATAGTTTAGCCATTAAACAAAGTCCAGGACCTTTATGTACTCCTCAAGGACTGTAGATAATATTTTGAAGCAAATCCTTTGAGCTGTTGTGCAGATACTGAAGCTCCCACCAGCTGGAAGAAGTTAACTGTGTGCTGCTCACAAGCACATAGACCCCAGACTGGCTGGAACCAGAAGATGATGAATGTTGACTCCCAATTACCTCACCACCAGCCAGTCAGGACATTGTCCATGAGCTGATCACACACACCCCACAACCCCTCTTCCCCTCCCTGTCTTTAAAAACTTTTCCTTTATAGACCTCAGGGAGTTCAGGCCTTTTGAGCACTAGCTACCTGGACTCCTTGCTTGGTGCCTGCAATTAATGCTATACTTTCTCCTTCGTCACAACCCAGTGTCAGTAGATTGGCAGGTGGACCCCAGTTTGGTTCAGTAACACTCTTAGAATTCTAAGCAGGAAACAAAGGCAGGAGCCCTCTACCCTTGACCCTCCTTGTTACATTCATTTAATCAATACATGCAAAATTAGGACACACGTTTCCTGACTCTCTTCCCTCCTCCTTTCCCTGCTGGAAAACAGGCAATCTTTCCTTGGACTTTTCCTATATTATATCTTCCTTCTACTGTCAGAAAGCAGGCCTCCTGCTTATAGACTATAAAAGTTTTCACTACCATTGGCTGAAGGGCTATCCTTTCCATGCTCCATGGGAAATCGATGTGCTGGGTCATCCAGGTTCAGCCCCTGGTGTGTTGAAGGGGAAAGATTAAGCAATTTATATGATTCTCTCCAAGTTTCTTGTATACACATTTTTTTTTCATTTCAGAAGATATCATCTGTTTTTATCCTTCATTCTTTCTGAAACATCCATTCCTCGGATGGAAACATAGATACTGAAGAAAAATAGAGGGGAAAGAAACAAACAGAATTAAAGAATACAGAATTTCAGGACCTTGCCTAGCAAAACAGGTCAATTTCAAACAAACAGTTCTGATATTCAAAGAAACTGAAAGCAAGTTGCCCTTCTTAAAAAAAAAAATGAACCTGAAAGACTAACAGGTGATCAAAAAAGAGATGAAGAGAGAACAGGGGATGAAAAGTGAGTTTATGGAGCTCAGGAACAAGTAGAAGAATAAAATGAAACTATTACAGAGGTGAACTTTTTACTAGATGCAATAAAAAGTAAAATAGATGTGGATGAAAGCAGAGTTGGATACCAAGAAAACAGGCTTGAGGAAACAACAAAATGAAATGAAAAAGGACAAAGGAATAAAAGAGAAAGAAGATAGAAAATATAGACAACAAACAAATAATCACCATTCTGGAAGAAAAGAGCATACAAAATGGGGGGTGGGTTAGAAATCAAATGCATAATTGAATAAATGTTCCTAAAACAAAGACTTATATCTATAGATGACAAAGACATAGCTTAGCCAACACTCCAAAAATCTGACTACTGATTAATTAGACAGATCCCAGAAAATGGATTTAGGAGGGACGTTGTAGTAAGTTACACAACCAAGAAATAAGAAAGAACATGAACCAAATCAGCCGAAATAAGAAAGAATAAGAGGAACTGAATTCAGGATATTTAGGATCCTGCCATGTTGGAAGGCAGCATTGTGTGGTTGTTAAAGGGTCAGCTCTGTAATAGATCCCAGCCCTGCTCTCATTAACCTGCGTCCTAGACAAGTTATTTTCCCTCTCTGTGCCTCGGCTTTCTTGCCTTTAAAATGGTGATAATCATAGCCACCCACATAATAGAGTGATGCTGAAGAGTGAATGAGATGATATGTTTAATCTTCTTAGAAAAAGGCTTAGTCTAAAATAAGCACTAATTACTATTCAATTGAACAGAGCTTGGTAATTTTCTGAAGGTGGAGAGTCAGAGAGGGGAGAGACAAAGATGAGTCCTAGGTGTCACAACTGGGCAATCAGAGCATCAATCATTATCAAGGAGAATCTGGAGGGGGAGATTATAAAAACACCCCCAGTTGTGAAGAATTCATTTTGAACATTTCACGATGGAGGCATCTTTGGGCAGACAGGTAGAGCTGCCCTGTGGGCACCTAGGGGATCAATGGAAACAAAGACGAGGAGAGAAGTGATGGAGTAAAGGCAGCAGGGCTTTGGAGAGCCCATGGTCAGGACCACAGATAAATGCTTATCCTCCTTCAAAAGGACGACACTTCTCCCATGAAAGAGCAAGAAAACCATAAGGACGTATGTGGAAGCAGATACATTTGTAGACTGTAGTTGGTAACGCTGAAAAGAGTTCCCACCTGGGGCTTCAGTTTTGTCTATAAAGTGACAGGGAGGTCACCTGTGGCCAAAGATGGGAAGTCTGTGCAGGACTAAAGGTTAGGAATAATAGTTCATGATAAGAGGGCAGCCAGAGGTGGCCTCTCTCAAAAAAAAAAAAAAAAGCTTCATTGAGGACCCAGCAGACATTAAATGAAAAGTATGAACTATAGTATTGCAAGCCAAAAAAAAAAAAAAGCCAAGGTTTTTTTTTTTTCCTTCCAGCAATCTTTCCAGTGTTCTGAACGTAGGAACAAGATCTAGGATGCAAAATTTATTACATGGCTACTTTTACTGTAAAACAAAGTAGAAAATAACTCAATTTAGTCCATTTCAAGATTTACCTGGCAGTGTGGTGTTGGCTTCTGCTACAAAATACCTGTATCCTGCCTCACATCCCTATTGTCTTCCAAAAAGACTTTAATCGGAAAATAAAATCTCTCAGAGCGTACAATGGAAAGTATTTCCTAGAATTTTCTAAAAGTAATGAGAAGGAAGCTTGAATATGCTGATTAACATGCAAGCTAGTTATTGGACAAGGCAAGATTATTGTTTTAATATCCTCTCTTTCAGTGACTCTAGAAGATTACATAACTGATTGTATAACACACTATATAAAGTACAAGGCTTAATCTTAGAAACATCAATCTCATATCTGAGTTTTCATATTTGGTATAAACATCTGGAGGATTTCTTTCTCCTCCATCCAAATAGTTTAGAGCTCTCATAAAGGACACTACACAACATAACAGACGTCTTAGAATTCATTATTTCCAATAGTTAGTGCACATAAGTGCATTTCTGTTCACTTTTAGCATTTGGTAGTCTGTTGCAAATTGTTTGGAGTGTAAATAGGAAATCTCTTCAATGATCATATCAAAGATACAGTTTATTACATATTTTAAACATCATTCACAAAACAACCTTAGGGCATAAGATTGACAGTAAACTCCCTAATCAATGGAGTCATTGCTTTCCCTCTTTCGAGGAGTCGGTTAGCAATATAAAAAAAATCTTGAAGAAATGAGTCAGCAAATGCGGGGCAAGACAATTTATTGAAGGATAATGAATCACACTGAGGCGAACAAAAAAAATGAGAATGAAGATAGACTGTGATGATAATAAGTTAGTTTGAAATGATGGGGAAAGACAATTGTCAACATCATGCTATGATCTGTGTGGCATATTATGACTTCCAGGAGCCTCTGGCTGTAATCTCTGGGTTAGAAGTGGGCATAAACACTTTTCAGAGTCATGTTGTAAGTGGATATCATATCACAAAAAACCAACGCCTCTCTAATAACTCATCACACATGTGGCATCTCTACACATTATCGTAGCAGAAACTTGCTCTGATTTGACTAGTAAAATATGAAATATGCCTCTTCCATTCTACAATAACCCATTCGTCTTTACTGGTTAGATTTTCCAGATTACCAACACTTGTTTTTCTGAAGCCTGTGCCATCAATCCTTTGTCAGTTCTTTACTACTATTACTTGAATTTAAGAAAGTTGCAATGCAAAAACAATTTTGGTTACAGTTATATTCGGAGATAAGAGTACTAAAAATCCAGCAACACATTTGAAAACCCAGCAAAGGGTTGGCTCTTAGTTGCTTTGATGACTTTATTTGATGCCTAGTAAACAAAACAGGGTGCCCAACACTCCTTTTCTCCTTATTCTCAACTTCTGTTACATACTCTATTTTAATAAATTATTTAGCCTCTGTTGTTCTAAGTTCTTAGATTTTTTTCACATCCCAATTCTCCAGCTTCCGGTGTGTTATTTCCTGTTATGAGATGAGTCAACATAGTTTGTTTTTTATTGTTGGTTTGCAAAGAGAGGCAGGCTGGCCGGGGTACGTGGGGATGTTTCACAATGCGAGTTCCTTCCTGTATGTGTACACGCACGCGCACGCACACTGGCCCTAGGTAAGAAGTTGCCAGATCTTTAACGTCTTCAAACCACCCTTTCTGGATCTTTTCCCCCTCCTTTTGGAAGCAGGTCCTGCAGCCTGGATTCTCCTTTCTTCTTTACAAAGAGCCTGCTGTGGGTCACAGCTCCCGGGGCTCCTGGGTTGCAGTGGCCTCTTTTCTTCAAGAATGAACGTACTGGGTAGCAAAGCAGAGAGAGGGAGGCTTGCCCCAAGCTGGCAGCCTCCGTATTTCTGGGACATCAGTGCTGCTCCTTCTCACAAGTTACATCCTGTCTGTGGACAGACTGGCCCAACAACAAGATTGTATCTGTTAAAGTGAAACTTGCTCCGAAGGGTGTGGGTTGGAGCAGAGTGATGTGGGGGATGGGAGAGTTAAAATAGGAAAGTGGTTTCGCAGCCTTTCAAAATCCTATATGTATATTTGCCTATATATATATATATATCCTATATATATATATATATTTGCCTATCAAAATCCTACATATCAAAACATACTCAGTCAAGGCAATCCTCATGACTTTTACTGATATTTTGTTCTAGAGGACAGCAATATTAACATATTCTAGAAAAGAAAAGCTTGACTTTAGTAAAATATCATTGAGAGATATTTTATGATATCTAAGATCTTTTATATCTAGAGACATATATCATTAAATGTTACTGACAAAAATTATTTTGAACTTATTTCAGACACTGAAGTTTAATGAAGTCTTAAACGTATAGAATTACTACATGCACATACTAAGTAAACATGAAATAGGTGAGTGGAATTAAAAGAGAGGCACTCAAATATTTTAGATTGTCCATTCCTTAGATATGTTTGGTTTTCTGTGTGAGAGTGTTTGTCACCCTAATTCAGTGACTTTTAACAGTACTTGTGTTAGGATTTTTTTTCCTAGTGCATGGAATAATTTATTGTGGGAGAGCTGAAAAGTTGCTCTCATTTGCTAATACTCCAAAGCATCATTTATTTGCTCATGGAAAGAACTAGAAAGATTGGTTCCAAATTTAAAATGTCACCCTAGTAATGAAGTATTTAAAAATGAGTAACCACGTGGCAGAAATTTGATACTGATGACTAAATTTGCTGTCATGCTTCATTATTTTTAATAGTGAAACCAATGAGAGAGCTATGCTTTAGACACTAATTACTACCTTAGAAATATGAACCTCCATGAGATTATATGGGGATATCATGTTAAAGTACTCCCAATAAAATAAAAAGCAAAGCTCAGAGATGCAGGGAAGAGACAGACTGAGTGAAACAAGGTGCCAGCCAGACACTGGGCTAGATGCTTCCCAGACCTTATGTCATTGAATATTATGGTTAGATAGGAAATTTTTTAAGTTGTGGAGGTTATCTTTTACTAAGTCAGACTAACTCTTGATTCAAATGTTCATAATGCAAAGATCATTTGCTCTGCCCTATGCTTCTCTTGCACATGGTTTTCCTTTTTTTTAAAAGTCCTGTTTCTTGAATCATCACCTGCCTTGGGCTTGGTGTGGTAGTTTCTGAATGACTGGGTTAGCACGTCAGTTCACCTTTCAAAATATTTCCAGGGCAGGCCACTCATTCAGCATCCCAGGTGCCTAATGAATTGTGTTCCTCTCCCCAGCCCACTGAGCAAGATTTCAAAGCCTCCTTTATCTCTCTGGGTGGATACAGAGTCATTAAGCTTAAATATGCCCTGTGCCAATAGACTTGAGGGTTGGGTTTAGTTATTATTAACTTGGGGAGCCTCCACCCAGCTAACTATTCTAGGAAATAACTGGATGACTCAGGTGCTTTTATATTCATCTTTCAGCAAACCAGTCATCTTCCCTGAGCACTGTGGCTGGAGGTGAATGTCCCAGCAAGTTTGCCATCATGTCTCCATCACTACACAAACTCCGTGGCTAACAAACGAGAAGGTGTGTGGCTAACAGAATCCTTTTTGTTTTCTTGTAAATATTGACTTGTTTGTTATAAAAGGTCCATAACTATTTGCTCCTTGCAGCTTTGCAGAGGCTGAGAGCTATTATCATAAAGCACAGAGTGGCACCTTCACTTAGGGAGTGTGGACGTGGGATTTAGAAGTGAAAGGATGATGAAGTGGGACTGAAACCTGAGTTCGATCTCACCTGGAAGAAAAACAGCACTGAGAGCATCTGCCCGTCTTTCCACTCAAAGACTAGCCTCCCTGGTGTGATTTCCTTAAAGCAGCCTGTGGTGTGACAGCGCCAAGTGAGACAACTCCGGTGACGCCCTCCCCTCCAGCCAGGCGCACACCTGATTCACAGACGCTGGAGGGAGGAAGAGGGAAGAGGATTTCAGAAGCACAGCCAGCTGGGCCCCTCCCCTACCTCCTAAAAGCAAATATAGTTAGTCCTCATCTACTTGGGAGCTGAGCAGGCTCTTAATTCAGAAAACACCATGACCAGCACTTAATTTCCTAAGTGTAAGGACATAAGGGATATATCATCTTCTGGATGAAAAAATTCTCCTGAAATAAAATAAGAGTTAATATTTTTTAGGGGGAGGGTATAGTTCACTGGTAGAGCACGTGCTTAGCATACATGAGGTCCTGGGTTCAATCCCCAGTACTTCCATTAAAATAAACAAATAAACAAACCTAATTATCCACCCCCATAAAAACAAAACAAAAACGAATGAGCTAATTTTGTATTAAATACTTATTATTTGTATTAAATACTTATTTTTTTTATTAAACACAGTGCAGTAGGTGCTAAGGCCAGCACCTTACCTGCTTTTGCCTATGACAAAGTTCACAACATCTGCAAAAAATTTCATTATTTCACTATTTTATAGATGAAGAAACTTAGGACAGCAGCTTGCCCAGAGTTTCACAGCTGAGCCAAAATTTAAAGCAAAATTTTGTGTGTTTGTTTTTAAGAGCCAGAACTATTGACAAGTATATCACATTACCTATGGAGTAACCAATTCAGTAAAACGAATATGACTAGCATGGAGCCTGCCTGCCTAACCTTACAATTAGTTTGTATTGTATACATAATAACTTATTTTGGCATAAAAATTTTTACCACATTTTAAAAAAATCACAAAATGTTGAAACTTTCAAAGTAAACATTTCACAACAATGAGAAATAACTCTATCAAAACCTGGGTAAAATTCATAACACAGACAGCATCAAGATTCATGTCAAAGGCAGTGATCCCACTGAAAGTCACAAAGGAAAAAAAAAACACAATTCAGTATTCACAGTAGCACTATTTACAACAGCCAAGACATAGAAGCAATCTAAGTGTACATCGACAGATCACTGAATAAAGAAATTGTGGTATATATATATATATATATATATATATACATACACAATGGAATACTACACAGCCATAGAAAAGAATGAAATAATGCCATTTGCAGAAACATGGATGGCGCTGGAGATCATTATTCTAAGTCAGATAAGCCAAAAAGAGAAAGAAAAATATCATATGATATCACTCATATGTGGAATCTAAAAAAAAAAAGAAAGAAAAAGACACAAATGAACTTATTTACAAAACAGAGACAGACTCACAGACATAGAACAAAGTTATGGTTACCAGAAGGGAAAAGGGGTGGGAGGGATAAATTGGGAGTTCGAGATTTGCAGATACTAACTACTATATATAATGTAGATAAACAACAAATTTCTTCTGTATAGTGCAGGGAACTATATTCAATATCTTGTAGTAACCTATAATGAAAAAGAATATGAAAAGGAATATATGTATTATATGTATGACTGAATCATTATGCTGTACACCAGAAACTGACACAACATTGTAAACTAGCTATACTTCAGTTTTTTAAAAAAAATTTAAAAAAAAGGATACAGATTTGACAAATATGGGTTGGAGGGCTTAGGTGTTCTTTATAGTCCTCTCTATGTTACTATATGTTTGAAATATTTTACATGGAAATATATTTATAAAAAGACAGGTCATTACTTATGCAGAACTTCTGGCCATTAACCTTACCTTAAGGCTGCCCTAGGTAACCATGTGCTCTGACTTCATGTCAGGCATAACCAAAAAAATAATAAAAAGAAAATCTGTGAGGCAAAAGCCTATCTTAAGTGACTTTTTTTCTGGAAAAAATATTTAAAAACTCTAGAGTCAGATTATTTTAACAATAAATTCTAAAATCCTGTGTGATATAATATACTCTGTTAAAAAAAGGTTCCAAATTTATTTTACAAACTTAGTTCAATCTTGATACCAAAAAATGACAACTACAAAGGGAACGAGGGATGGGAGGGAGAGCAGGGAGGGAGACAGAGAAGAAAGGAGAGAAAATTAAACACAATATCATTTATGAATACAGGTGGAGAAAATGCTAAATAAAATTCCACCAAGTTAAAATCAAAAGTCTATTAAAAAGAAAAAAATTAACCCCCACCATGGAAATTTTACCATGGAATGGAAGGGGAGTTTAATATAGGCAGCTAGATATATAGCTCATAGCATTTATAGTTCAAAGGAGAAAATTTAAATAGATAGCAAAGGGTACCTAGTAAATTTAACACCAATTCTTGATATTTTTTTTAATCCTCACAGTAAACTAGGAGTACATGGATATTTCTCAAACTTGATACAAATATTTTCTATTATGTTAGTTAAGGGAGCAGTATTGGCTACAACAGATAAACCCTGAAATCTCTGCAGTTTAATTAAATATTTAGTTTCTTATTTCTATGATGTCCAACCAGTGGCAGTGTCAAAGAGGTGAAGAGACGGTGGCTTTAGGAGGGTCATGTGTGAGGTACTGGCCTCAGGATCATTAAGGACCTCCACTATCCTCAGCACATGACCTTTAAGGCCACCCTGAGAACTGACATTTAACCAGCAATTTGGGAGAGAGAGAAAATCATACATGGGAAATATGTGATATGGGTTAGATCAGGAAGTGGTGCTCATCACTTCATGAACATCCCACTAATGAAACTTAGTCACATGGTTGCTTCTAACCGTAGGGAAGGCTGAAGCTATGATGTACAGTGTGCCAGGAGAGAGAGAAACGGGTTTTTTGAAGAGCTGGCCAGACTCAGCTGGGCCTATCCTCCTGGTCATCACATAGTCTTTCCCTCTTCTTCCTACACACACTACTTACCCCATTCCCAAGAGAAGCAATTCAAAATCCCATTCAGTTACTATATCCAACTCAGTATCAAGGTTCTCCAGGTGATGGTCTTTCTCCATCGGGTGAGGATGGAGCCCACAGAGTCCAGACCCTTATGAACCAATATGATAAATTACCTTCCCATCTCCTTCCCCTAAATACACACATACACATCACTACACAAAAAGGGGGTCCTACTTCTTATATAAACTCCTTTTTGGCTTTTGTCCTATTGTTTTGGTACTTTCACCATTATAAAAGAATCTTCCTGCTGAGAAAATAAAAAAACCCTCATGTCTAAATAACAAACTTCATCTCTACTGAGTGAACAAGCAGTAAGTAGTCTGCCACCTTAAGCCACCTTAGTTAAACCCTCCTTCTGACCCCATCTGCCCCAGGCAACCTTTTGCTGCTTCTGCTGGTGTTATTTCCATCCCAGATGCAGCCTTCAGAGGCCTTGCTAAGAAATCTGCACTTGACCCTAAATCGCTATGGAAGAATTTTAACCATGAGCGTGATAACGTGATGAAATCTGCATTTGGAAAAATCACTCAGCAGTGTGGAGGGTGACTTGGAGGGGCATCAACCAGAAGCCACAGACATTCAGAATAAGCTGAAAAAAAGAAAACAGAAAAAGAAGAAGAAGCAGGGCTAATTTGGGGCCCTGTTACTATCAGCAAAATAAAACACAGTTTTAGAAGAATGACTATGCTCAAGAGACCTTGTACTTATCAGCCCAGGAATGTCAAAGGTCTTTTGTTTGCCTTGTGTAAATAGATGGACTAAATAATAGTTTCTTCATCAAATTTAAAAATCACCTAACATTGAATTGTGTGCTCTCTCTCTGCATGAAAGAAAGGCAGACTATTAATTTGTTTACAAAGGATTTATGAACGGATTGCAGGCGGGACTAATTTTATTGCCTTACTATTGGACTGTGTCTAGCAAGTCTAAAAATAATATATTAACTCTTTACAGGTTAAAAATAGGTAAGTGAGTTTTATTTCGAATTTTTTCTCAGAGGCCCAGAACTTTAAATTAAATACTATCATAACATGTATTCTTCATGAGCTGATTCATTCAATGAGATAAAGCATATGAAAGCATAAACAAGCTTGTGAAAACACAAATATAAAGCATGACATTCATTGAAGCCTGCTTTGTGCAAGGCACGGGGCCAGGCAGAAAGAGGATCAAACACATTCTCTGCCTTAAAGGAGCTTGTAAATCATGTAAAACTCAGTGTAAGATGAGTACCTTCCCGTGCCAGGACGTGACATACGAAGCGTTTGTGATTCCTCCACAAATAGAATCACTTTAGCTCCCAAATTCAGAATCCAAAGGGAGGGCTTGCAAATCACTGAGCAGAGCCAAATAGGCACTAAATCGAGCTATCAATCATCTTCCTGCTTAATGAAATATCCTGAGAAAAATTGTACAGGCATAATGAAAGCAACAAGTTGAATAGAGCTGACAAGTTACCTGCACAGGAGCAGCACAGACTCGTGGAGGCTGTGGTATGAGCATCCTGCTCTCATACAGAAGAAGGAACCAAGGGCTAGGCTGGTTACATGGCTTCTCCAGATTCACACTGTTTGAACTCAGGTTTTCACATTTTTAATGCAATCATAGTCTTTTCATTTTACCATATCAACAGGTTGAAGATTAGTCCTACCTGGGCAAAGCTAAATAGTAAGTATTTTCTGCATCAAGATATAGTCCAGCTCAAACCTTTCTACTTTGTGGAGTTCTCTTTGAGAGAAAAAAGAATTTCAGAAAGAACATCTTCAACCTTTAATCACCAGGCTTTGCCTCCCTTGCCCGCCCTGGTCCACACTCTACTCTTTCCACGTAGTGAGTGAGAGCAATGGTAGGGCTCATTTCATTTGTTTCCTGTCTCTCAGGGATTATTGTCCAATATACTTTTTCTTGGAAACCATTATTTCTTTTTTTATTAAAAAAAACTTTTTAGTTGCTTTATACAGGAAGTGATGGGTGGCCAGGGGTGTAATAAATCCAGTTCTTGGTACTCCATTTTGGCCTGAGTGGATGTTCATTAGATTTTTTTTTTTAAGGCCTTTCACAATTTAGCACTTACCCACCTTTCCAACTTAGCCTTTGTCTGAACTGGTCATATTTCAGTCTTGGCACTTGGGTTCACTTTCTTACTCCTGCCAGAGATTCCATCCACCTTTTCCAGATGCAGTGCTACAGGACAGCTATGGTTGAATGCTTGTGCCCTTCCCAAAATTTATATGTTGAATCCTAACCTCCCCACTCCTGAGGTGATGATATGCATTGAGATGACAGAGCAGGAGTCCGGGAGGCCATGGTAGGTAGAATTCACAGGGTAGAGGACAGGAGAGGTGAGAACTGCACAGAGAATTCCGGAGAACTTCAGATCCCCCCTCAAATCTTCAGCTGAGTATTGAACACTCCATGTGTGTCAAAATACTACCTGAAGTTGGGGGGGAAAACACTTAAAAAGGATTAGAGTAAATAATCCTCAGAGCTCACACGAGGCTGGGAATAATGCCTCTTCCTACCATCATACTTCACGGAACATTAGAGTACTCACAAGGGTTGTGCCTCACAGTACGGAAAAATTAAACCTAAATGCTGCTCTTCTCCCATCTGAAAAAGCATAAAAGCAAGACCTGACAGGATTAAACTGTTTCCAGGTAACTTAGCTGCACCCCAGGACAAGCTCAAGAATATTTGCAGGAGCACAAAAATATTCAAAACCCAACAAGGTAAAATTTACAGTGCTGGCCATCAAATAAAAAATTATCAAGCACTCAGACAAGCAGAACAATACAATCCATCATAAGGAGAAAAGTCAGTCCATTGAAATTTACTCAGAAATGATACAGATGACAAGATGCAGATTAGTAGGCACAGACATTAAAAGAAGTATTATAACTGTATTTAAATATCCTAGAAACTAGAGGAAATACTGAACATGTTAAATAGACGTATGGGTAATACAAAAAAGACCAATATCAATATTCTACAGCAGGAATCAGCAAAAACTTTTTCTGTAAAGGGTTAGAGAGTAAACATTTTGGGTACTGTAGGCCACATAAAGTTTTTGTCACATATTCTCTAAAAAAAAATTTAAAAATGTGAAAACCACTCCTAACTCATAGACTATATAAAAAAGGCCATGGACTTATTATGCTAGAGGTCCTAGTTTGCTACCCATGTTCTAGAGGGGAAAATCACAATGTGTGAAATGAAAAATACACTGCATATGACTAACAACAGAGTAGACATACAGAGGGAAATATTAGTGAACTTTAAGACACAGCAATAAAAACTATTTCAAATGAAACTCAGAGGAAAAAACTAAGGAAAAACAAAATAGAGCACAAATAAGTTGTAAGACTGCTCTACAATAACTAATATGTATGTAATTGTAGCTCCCAAAGGAAAGGAGAGAAGGGTAGAGAAGTATATTTGAATATGTAATGGCCAAAAATATTCCAAAATTTGATAGAAACTATAAACCCATGGATCTCAAGCATGAAGAACATGAAGAAAACCACAGAAAGACACATCATGATCAAACTGCTTAAAATCAAGGATGAAGAAAAAAATCTTAGAAGCAGAGGGAAAAGGGCATATTACACAGCAAGGAACAAAGATGAGTATAACCGCCGATTTCTTGTTGGAAACAAGCAAGTGAGAAGATAGTGGAGCAGTGTCTTTAAAACATTGAAAGAAAAAATTCTCAATCTAGATTTCCATACCCGTTGAAAATATCTTTCAAAAACAAAGGTGAGGTAACGGCATTTTCAGACAGAAGCAGAAAGTATCCATCACCAGCACATCTGCACTATAAAAATGTTAAAGGAAGAACCTCAGTCAAGAGCAAAGATACCAGGATCGATACAAAGACATAATGAGCACAGACATGATAACTCTGTGGGTAAATACAGAAGAATTTCTCTAATTACTTTAATTTATTTAAAAAATAGTTGACAGTATAAAGTTAAAATAATAACAATACATTGTGAGGCTTATAACACACAGAAGTAAAATGTATGACAAAGGCTTGGAGGGGAGAATGGAATTACACTGTAGTAAAGGTTATATACTACATGTAAAGTAGTGTAATATCACTTGAAAGTAGATGGTAATAAGTTCAAAATGTATATGATAAACATTAAAGTAACCTCTAAATACCATAACAGACAGCTAGTAATCCAACAAAAGAGATATAATAGAATTACTTTTAAATTAATGCAAAATAAGACATAAAAAAAGAAGAAAACTAAGACAAAAAAACAAATGGCACAAAGAGAAAACAAACAGCAAGATGGTAGATTTGAACCTAACCGTATCAATAATCACACTAAATGCAAAGGGTCTAAACACCCCAATTAAAAGGTAGAATGTCAGTTTAGGTAAATAACAAAGACATACCTAATTGACACCTTCAAGAAACCCACTTTAAATATAAAGGTACCAATACATTAAAAGTAAAAGGATAAAAAATGATATACTCTGATAACATGAATTAAGAATTGGAGTGGTTGTGTTAACATGAGACAAAGCAGATTTCAGAGTAAAAAAATATCAGTAAGAAAAATAAGGGCCATTTTTTAATGATAAAGGGATAAACTTACTGTGAGAACCTAAAGATCCTAAACATGTCTGTACTTAATAAAAGAGCTTCAAAATGGATTAAGTAAAAGCTGATAAAACCAGAAGCAGACAGAATAAATCCACAATTATAATCAGAAATTTCAATGCCAATTTCAAAACATTTCTCAATAATTTATAAAACATGCAGACAGAAGACAGAAGACAGAAGACAGAACCAGCAAGATATAGACTTGAACAATACTATTAGTCAACTTGACATAAATAACATATCCAGTACACTCCACCCAATTATAGCAGAATACACATTCTTCTCAGGTGTACACAGAATATTTATGCAAATAGTTATTCTGGGCCATTTTAATGTATCAACAAATTTAAAAGGATTCAAGTAATACAAAGTATGTTTTCTGACCACAATGGAATAAAATTATAAACTAATAAGAGAAATATCTCTAAAATAGTCTCAAATATTTGTAAACTTAATATCATACTTTTAAATATCCCATGGGTTAAAGATGGAATGAAACATGAAATGAGAATGTATTTTTAACAGAATGAAAATTAAAACAAACAAATGAAAACTTGAGGGATATAGCTCAGAAAGTATTTAGGGAAAAAAAAATCATACTACTAAATACCTATACAGAAAAGAAGACAGTTCTTAAATCAAAAGTTTCAGTTAAAAAAAAGTCTAAGTTTCAGTTAAGAAACTAGAAAAAGAACAATGAAACCCAAAAAGCAAGAGAGGAAATACTAAAGATAATAGTGGAAATTAATGAAATAGAAAACAGAACAACAGAGAAAATTAATGAAAACAAAAGTTGATTCTTAGTAAATTTTAATAAAACTGACTTTCCTCCAGCCAGATTGGTCAGAAAATAAAGACACAAATATAGCAATATCAAGAATGACACAGGTGACATCACTAAAAGATCTACATGTTAAAAAAGGGAATAGGGAGTATTATGAAAAACTTTATGCCAATAAATTTGACAACTTAATGTAACAAATTTTTCTTGAAAGAAACTATCAAAGCTCACTCAAGAAAAAATAATAACCACAACTGCCTTAAATCTGTTTTTAAAAATTAAGAAATTAAATTTGTAGTTAAAAAGTTTTCTCACCAAAGGGAGAGGACATAGCTCAGCGGTAGAGTGCATGTATAGCATGCAGAAGGTCCTGGGCTCAATCCCCAGTACCTCTATTTAAAAAAAAAAAAATGGGAAAAAAAAGGTAAATAACCTAATTACTGCCCCCCCAAAGCCCTAAATAAATAAATAACAAAAATATTTTTTAAAAATTTCTCACCAAGAAAACCTCAGGCCCAGAAGGGTTTAGTGGGGGAATTCTACCTAACATTTACGGAAGAAATAATATCAATGCTATACAAAGTCTTCCAGAAAACTGACCAAGGAGGAGTATTTCACAACTCATTTTATGAAGTCAGTATTACCCTGATACTAAAGCAAGACCAAGACATGATGAAAAAAAAAATCTATAGACCAGTATCCCTCATTAACATAGATGTAAAAATTTTAAACAAAATTTTAGCAAATTGAGTCCAACAATGTATAAAAAGTGGGGTTCGTTACAGGAATGCAAAGTTTGTTCAACATTTGAAAATGTTCAATGTAATTCACCACATTAACAGACTAAGAAAGAACAACTATGTATTCATCTCAATAGATTCAGAAAAGGCAGTTGACAAAATTCAATGTTCAATCCTGATAAAAATTCTCAGCAAACCCACTATCGAACTTTCTCAATGTGAAAAAGCACATCTACCAAAAACAGAAAACAAAAAACAAGTAACTTCAGGTAACATTATACCTCATGTGAAAGACTGAATACTTTTCCCCTAAGATAAAGAATAAGGTGAGGACAATGTTCTCACCACTTTTATTCAGCAATGTACAGGAGGTACTAGCCAGTGCAATAAAGCAAGAAATATAAATAAAGGGCTTCCTGATTAAAAAGAAGTAAAACTGTTTTTATTCATAGACAATGTTATCATCTATATAGAAAACCCAATGGAATCTAGAAAGAAAGCTATTAGAACTGTTGAGTGTGGTAAAGTTGCAGGATATAACATTAGTATACAAAAATCAATTATATGTCTACACACTAACAATTGGAAATTTAAATGAAAATAATAAAATTTACAATAGCATCAAAATGTGAAATTCTTAAGAGATAAATTTCACAAGTATGTGCAAGTTCTGTACTCTAAAACTTCAACATATTGCTGAGAGAAATTAAAAGAAGACACAAAGAAATGAGACTTATTATAATGGTGAATTGGAGCATTAATATTACTAAGATGTCAATTCTCCCCAAATTGAGTGATAGATTCAAAGCACTTCCAAATCAAAATCCTAGCAGGCTTTATAATAGAAACCAACAAGTTAACTCTAAAATGCATATGGAAATGCAAAGGAGCTATAACAGCCAAAAAAACTTTGAAAAAGAATAAACTTGAAAAACTTGCGACTGGATTTCAAGAATTATCAAGACATTGTGTTATTAGCATAAATATATGCAAGTTAGATCAATAGAACAAGATAGAGAGTTCAGAAATAGACACACGCATATATCATCACTTGATTTTCAACAAAGGTGCAAAGGCAATTCCATGGATAAGGAACAGTCTTTTCAACAAATGATGCTGAAACACATTTTCATATGGAAAAAATAAAAAAGAACTTCAATCCATATTTCACACCATATATAACAATTAACACAAAGTGGATTTCAGATTTAAGTGTTAAAACTTTAATAACAAAACATAGGAGAAAATCTTTGTGACCCTGACTCACATTATTTTAGTTATTATACCAAATACACAATCCATAAAAGAAAATTGATAAAACAGACTGTCAAAATTAAAAACTTCTGCTCTTCAAAAGATACTCTGAGAATGCAAAGAAAGTCACAGACTCAGAGAAAATATTTGCAAATCATGTATCTGTTAAAGAATACACAGTATATTAAGAATAGATAAAGAAATCTCAAAACTCCATAATAAGAAAATAGCCCATAACAAAATATACAGAAGATTTAAACAAACACTTCATCAAAATTACATGGATGATAAAAAAAAAACTCATGAAAAAATGCTCCACACATTAGTCATCACAAGACTGTAAATTAAAACGACTGTAAGATGTTATTACATA
The DNA here is from genome assembly GCF_048564905.1 of Vicugna pacos. Taxonomy (NCBI): domain Eukaryota; kingdom Metazoa; phylum Chordata; class Mammalia; order Artiodactyla; family Camelidae; genus Vicugna; species Vicugna pacos. The sequence continues at coordinate 3,135,707 of NC_132994.1, read as the reverse complement.
CTCACTAGGATAGCTAGCATTAACAAGATTGACTACACCATATCGACGACGATGTAAAGCAACGGAAACTCTCATGCATTGCGTGTGGGAGTGTAAACTAGTACAATCAGTGGGAAAATAGTTTGACATTTTCCTTAAAAATTAAACACAACCTACCATATGATCCACTCATTCCACTCCTGAGTATCGTCCAAGAGAAATGAAAGTATAACTCCATATAAATACATGTAAAAATGTTCATTACAGCTTTATTTGTAATAGCCCAAACCTGGAACTCCCCCACTTAACACCAATTCAAACGTTGATACCCTATCCCCCAATGTAACTGTATTTTGAGATAGGACTTTAGGAGATAACTAAGGTTAATTGAGGTTTAAAAAGGTGGGACCCTAATCCAATAGGATTGGTGGTCTTATAAGAAGAGGAAGAGATCCCTCTTTCTCTCTCCACCATGTTAAGGACAGTGAGAAGGCCAACTTCAGCAAGCCAGGAACAAAGCTCTTGCCAGGAACCAAATAGGTCAACACCTTGCTTTTGGACATCCCGGCCTCCAGAACTGTGAGAAATAAATTTCTGTTGTCCATACCACCCAGTCTATGGTAATTTGTTATGGCAGCCAGAGCTGACTAATACAATGGACTACTACTCAGCGATAAAAAGGAGTGAATTATTAGTACATGCAACAACATAGGTGAATCTCAAAATAATTGTACTGAGTGAAATAAGTCAGACAAAAAAAGTAGGCGTTGCATGATTCCATTCATATAAAATTCTGGAAAGTGAAATCTAACCTAGAGTGAAATAAATTAGCATGGTGCTTACCTAAGGATGGGCATGGGTAGGGAAGGGGACAGGACACAGGGCTTATAAAGAGGCTCTAGGGAACTTTTCATGGTTGTGAATATGTTCATTTTCTTGATTCTGGTGACGGCTTTACAAGCATCAATGTATCAACTTGTACATGTTAAATAAGTGCAATTTTTGTCAATTGTATCTCAATAAACCATTTTTTAAATCTCATAAAGTTTTGCTCAAATCACTTGTAAAATTTTCACCTACAATTTCAATCTTGCCAATATAGTATTCATATGATCATTTTAAATCAACAAAAAAAAAATTAGAAGAGTTTTTTTTTTTAAGGAGTAACTTAATAAAATCCTCTGTCAACTTGAATCTTACATTCTGTCTGGTGATGAAGCAATTAAAAAGACAAGCACCTGCCAAGAACATTTTCCCTTAACTTGTGAAAGCAAGTACAAAGGCATCACCTCTTTAAGGAGTTTCTACAAATAGAATCACCCAAAAACTATTTGTTCACTTCCCAGATCACTTTAAATTGCTTTTTTTCCCCTGAATAAATAAAAAATAGTGGTTTAAGTAGCTTTCAAAAACACAGTGGCAATAATGAATGAAATTCATATTTTCTAATACAAAGCAGCTTTTCCTTTTCAAAACCCAAAAAACATTTGGCAACTGTTACACATTTCAAAGAAATCTAGGAGAGATAAATTTGGTAGTTACCCTTGAAAGAAACAAAACCTGGTAACTGTAATATAGAAAAATGACTTTATTGTTTTTTTTTCCCCTTTTCTACAGTGTTCCCATTGATATTCTCAAAGCAGAAACTAGGAAGTGAAGAAGAGAGTTTTCTGCTGAAGAGGTTTTAAAACATATGACATTAATTTTGCATTCTCTATAGTCTAAAAATTGACATAGAAGTTTAGACCTGTATTTGTTGTTTTCAAGAGGAAATTAAGCACTAATTATGGACACTTCTTATTGTAAGTTCAATTGATCTATTAATCTACCATTATTTTTCATTACTCTTGCCAGTGCCAGGAATCAAATTTATTACCCCTTTTTGTTGGTAAAGGATCTTTGTAATAATTTCACAACATCTTTGTAAAGCAGCTTCTTATTATGATACTGATCTTACAGATCAGGAAGCTAGAAAAGAGAATGATGCAAATGTACAAGGTCACAGATACTAGAAAAATATTTCAAAATTTTGATTATGTGCTCAATCCTAAAGTGACTAATAGGGCTGTGAGGTTCTGGGCTTTGACAAATGAGAGAGAAGAGGGGTCATTAAAAGACACTAGAAGGTTGTGGGGGTGATGGAGCTGGTGTGATGTGGAAGGAGAGCAGGATGAGTCTGGGATGTACTGAGTAAGAGGAGTCTGCAGGTTATCTCAGTGACAACGTCTGATACAAGGCAGAAGCTCCATGACTGGAGTTGGCTTAAGGATCAGGACTTGAGATAAGAATGTATGAGTCATTAGAAGAGTGAGCTGGTTGCCCTAATATGTTAACAGATCAGAGATCAAATGGTAATGAGTATAAATATTTTTTTAAAAAATCATGGTACATTTCAAGCATGTACAAGAATAATTCAGCAATTATTTCATCACTGTCATATGACACTAGACAATTATACATCACAGGAATGATTCAGTGGGATGGTGGGGGGAGGAACATGTCTGACAGATTCTCTCTGGATCATCCAAGTAGACACTCTATCTTTAGGAAATCCAGATAATCTGGGTTGCAACCAAGAAGTCACTGTGTGCCCCTTTCACAGTATGTAGCAAATAGTTGTTTGCAGTTTAACCGAATATGTAGCTATCGGGTTTTATTTTTTTCTGTAATATCATTATTAAAGACTATGATATGTACATTTAAAAAACTGTATCATTTTACAGAGACTCAAACTTCTTTCCTTGACTACATTCACTAGGTTCAGATTCAGAATATGCAACAAAAAATTTTTCCTTCCCCTCATCAAGAGCCCAGCCTCCCGATTTCCCTCTCAAAAGTAACCAACATTATCAGTTTAAAAAAAGAAGAAAAAACTTCCTTTTTTTTTTTCTTCTGAGGATTTGCTATTACATTACAGGGAAGAAAAACCTGGTGATTGGGTTTTATATTGTGGATCTTCAGAAAGGCCATGGCTATTAAGTCATGAAATAATGTTACAACATTCAGTTATGAAGTAATACATTTGCCCTTCTGGTTAGTAGCTGTTACTAACCCATGAAGGAAGTCCTATAATGAAACTCTGTTTTGCTCCATCTCATATTTGTTAAGATTATATAACCTTTAACAAACTCACCCTTGAATACCGTGGACACTTACCCAAGTGTCTACAAATGATTAAATCTGTATTTTGCACAGAGACAAGAGTGACTGCCCCGAAAGGTGGGGGTAGTATTTTATTAATATTTTAATACTCTATGTATTAGCTAATATTCCAATTCTTACCAAAATAAAAAAAAATTAAAAGAATTCAGAATTGCCTGTATTAAAATGTCAAAAAATAATCACTCCTGGAAAAAGCTGTGGGATAATTTTGACTATATCTTATTTTTAATTTAAATTTTTAAAAGTTGAAAGTGACCTACATAAATCCCAGGAAGGAAAAAGTCAGCTCATTTGCTTAGTGAATTAATGTCTAGCAACAGTCAAATAGACATCTTTCCACAAGGCTATTTCCAAATTTACAATATTCATTTCTTCTAATGTCTCAATCTTTAGCTGAGCAAATATTGTGCAACTGCGTAGAAGAGAGATAATCTGATCTTCAGTTTAGACTAATCCAGGTAGAAGGGTTTAGTAAAGATTCTAATATATTCAAAGCCAAATTATGTAAACCATAGATAGTAAACAACAGAATAGAAAGGATTCTAAACTTCGCATTCTTTAAGCATGCATAACTTGGATAGAATGTGACACATATAAGACTTAGTTTAAGTATGAAATGTGTTAAGTGTAACACAAAAATGTTAATTATCAGCGTAAAGGCTGGCTCAAATCTCGGGAGGTAAATGGGAAGTAAATTTAGAGTCATAAAATTTCTAGAAGACTTTAGATACAATGTAATCTGGGATTCTCTTGAATCAGAAACGTGAGAGAAAACTGAGCCCTATACAAGTTAGGAGACTCCAGATTACACCATATACTGCAGATCTAGAACCAGGTAATCCAACACTTAGGTCAATGAATTCTGCACTCTAATAATCTGTATGTCAGGAGATATCATAATTTTTCTAATTTTAATAGATCATTTTATATTCTTCTATGGACAAATAATTTCCAGGAAGTCTTGTCTAAACCTATTGGTTAGTTAGAAGGGAGCTCCTCTTCTGAGCTCCCTAACACTCTTATGCCTACCCCAATTTTAACTCTTTGGTACAACTTATTGACATTTAAGATGCCTGTCTCCCCCTACTAGATTGTCCTTCCTAAAAGCTGGGACAGACTCTTAATCCTCTTTGTACCCTAGTAACTAGCAGTGCTTGGCACACACCAAATAGGTACTCAAAAATACAAGTGGAATTGATCCTTCTTCGAAATCCCTCAAAGTCTCACCATGATCTGACCTTTGACTGCTTCTTTGGCCTCCCACTCTCAAATTGTGGCATCAAATTGCTTAGTCTTAGTCCTGTGCAAAGATCAGTTTCCCATTACATGGTTTTGTTCAAAGGATCCTTTCCCCTTCTATTCCTCACCCCTTCCCCACCCCACCCTCCACATATATCCCACTTCATGAACTCTCTTGAAATAATTTTCTTGCAGAAGTCTTTCTTGACTCTGGGACCCCTCCCAACCTAAACTGGATTAATGCTCCTCCTCTGAGAACCAGTAGTTTCCTGTGCATATATTCTCTGCACTACACACATCACTTCACACGGTAGTTATGCCAACACTCCACCCAACTTGTTTTATTCATGTGGACATCCTCCAAGATTAGTACACTGTCTGTACTAATGCACGTGTATGATTTTAAAATGTGATTTGAACAAAAAGAACACATTCATAGGGAAGGAATCTTGACACAGGTGAATTCTAGGGAAGTCAAAGATATACAAACGCAAATAATTGGATATTTAGTACATTTTCCTAAAAGAGCTAAAACAATAGAAAAAGGCTTTCAATTTTGAGGCTACAATTGAAATCATAAAACAAACAATAAAGGCCCTTAAGTGAAAGGACACTAAAATGCTATTCATGCAAATGCTAATATACTGGTTATCATAGGATAACGGGGCGTTTAACAGTCATGTCAAAAATATATACTAAGAGGAAGAAAAATCAGAGGTTAAATTATACTGGGGGCGGGGGCAGGTATAGTTCAGTGGCAAAGCACATGCTTAGCATGCACGAGGTACTGGGTTCAATCCCTAGTACTTCTATTAAAAAGTAAACAAATTAAATTAATTAACCTAATTACCTCCTCCCCTAAAAAATATTATACTCAAAACGTGTCCCTCAAATAGTCTCGGCTACAAGGTATCACTATTATTCCCAAATCAGTACACAAAACTTTTCCTTTCCAATTCACTTTTCTTGCGGTAAAATATACATAACATAAAACTTATCATTTAATCACTTTAAAGAGTGCAATTCCATGCCACTAAGCATATTCTTACTATTGTACAGCCATCACCACTATCCATCCTCCTAACTCTGTTTTAAAACGCAAGCCGCAGCTGCAACTTCCTTCTTTTCATTAACCTTGCTTTTGTAACGTAACTGAGCTTTATGCACCACAAAGGGTTCTGCTGGGCTAGATTCAGAAACGGACGAGTGAAGCAAATCACTGTGGATGCTCCTTCCAGAGCTACCCAAATCATAAGCTCTGTTAATGGAATTTAAGAGCTAAATTCACTTCGCCCTCCAGCCCTTTCAGGCATCAATAACCGAGGAGTAACCACAGCAACACCCACATCCCTCCAAAAATGCAGCAACCGAGTCCCGAACGGCAGCTGTCCAGAGCCAGCGCCATCCTTCAGCGCCTACTGCAGAAAGCAAGCACCGCGGGGACCGCAAGCAGGAGGTGAAGAAGAGAGAAGAATTAAAGAACCACGTGAGAGACACAGCTGAAGTCTTAGCATTCCCTCTCTGTCCTCCTCGGGTTCCCTACCGCCCAGCGTAAACCGCTCAGCCCCTAACATGTACCCGCAAACCCGCAGCCCGGCATTCCACTGGCGCTCGCGCTCTTTATTGACGCAAATCCCCCGTTCTCGCGGGAGCTTGGGAGCGCGAGCCGAGGAGGGCGGACAAATCTCTCGGAATCACAGTAGGAGCTGCAGCTCGGAAGCGGGAGGAGGGGCGGGGCGCGGGCCTGGACGGGGCGGGGCCTAGCCTCGGAGAAGGGAGGGCGCGGGCGGGAGCGTAGGGGAGGGAGGGGAGACCGAGCGGCCGGGGGCGGGGCCGCACGGCCAGGACCTGTTGATCGCAGGTAGCACCGCCGGCCAGGCTCCCTCGGGACCGCGGCGAGTGCGCATGCTCGCTGGCCGCGCTGGGCCGGTCGCCGAGCGGCGCTGACGAACCGGCTCCTCCGCCGCGGCGGTTGCGGTGGCCGCGATGGCGATGTGAGGGCGCCCGCGGCGGGATGGTGCTGACCCGGGGAGGGCCGTCTTCTTCCAGCGAGACCACGGGCTCCTCCGTCCGCCAGGCTTGGAGGAGGCCAAACCGGGCGAAAGGTGAGCCTCGGACTGTCCTCCCCGTGTCCCGGCTCCCGGCACCCGCGACCCCTCCCTCCGGCTCCTTCCCACGGGCCCGGCAGGAAGCGGCCTCCTCCTGCGCCCGGTCCCCTGGCCGCCCCGGCCCCACTCCGGCCGCTGAAGGTCGGCGGGGACGTGGTGCCGGCTGCCCCGTCGGTGCCCCCCGCGCCCCCCGCCCCTGAGGCGCGCCCCTCGGCGGGCCGCCTGACCCTCCTCCTCCCGCTGTCCGGCTGCTCCCGCCGTCGCCCTCTGCCCCATCCTCGCGCCTCGCCCGTCTTTGCTCCCTTTCTGGTCCCCTCCCTCGTCCCCGCCTCCTTCGGGGCTCTTCGCCGCGGTGGTCCCTCGGTTGGGGGCACCGTGTCCTTTGCTGCCCACCCCTGCCGCGATTTCTCCCCTCTCCCTGTGCATCCCTCCTCTGGCTCCTCTTACCGACGCTCCCTCCCCTCGCCGCCAGGTTTCTGACTCCGCTGCCTCTATCATTTCTTCCTTGGCTCTCTTTTCTTCTCATTTTCCCCTTTCGGTACTTCGTCCTTGTTCCCTTTTGTTAGTTTCTGATTCTGTGTTTTGCTCCAGTGTCGCTCTGCACTCGAGGTCATGCTATGCCCCGCCTTACCTTCGGAGACCCTCACTCCCTTAACCCTTTCCTCTTTTGGTATCCTGCTTCATTGCTTTCCGTCAGTGGCCCCCGTCCTCCCGTGTTTTTCCATCCTGATCCCACATTCTAGTCTTTAATCTTGATCTTTTTTCTCTCTAAAACTGTTTTTTGGGTTTGTTTTTTGTTTTTGTTTTTCCTATTTGCATAGGTCGAGCCTCTTAAGTCCGTTTTACTTTTTTTTTTAAATCTCAGAAGAGTTCTAGTCTCTTACTTTACCTAAACTAGGCGTCCACTCAGTATACTTAGTTCAGTTTCAAATTTAATAAAATCTGTCATTTTCTTTCTTCACTGACTGGAAGTGTCATCAAAAGAGTGACAGTAGCAATAACCTGTTACACTTACTGATTGAAGGTTTAGTTTTTAAGAATTGTTTACCTTACTTGTCAAGAGAAGCAACTTGAGGACAGACTTGAAAATATAAAGGCTGACCCCCCAAACATAAGGTTAAAATTCTGAAATTTTATTGCCCCCTCGGAAATACAATTGTCCAAGAACTAATCTTAAATGAAATTTAACAAAATTTATTTTATAAAATTAGTTAATAATTTGATATCTTATGCATTTGCTGTTGCAGTTGATTGCATCATTTTTGTGATGGTCTATGTTCTCTGTATTAAATGCATACAATTTTGACTAACTTATAGGATTAGTGTGCTGACTGAAGGAAATATGTGAGGAAGTATTATATTTCTGAGTTAGGCACAAGAACTTTCCAAACAGTTTTGGAAGTTTTTCCCTCCGTTTCATTATGACCAAGATTTGGCTTACAAAAAACTTCTCTCCATAGAAATAATGGTGTGGCATCTTATTTTGAACGCATCTGCTGAAGCAGTTCCTCTGTTAAGTTTGCCTTTTTTCTAGAGTTGAAGACCAACTGGATTATGTATTTCATTCTGAAATCTCAAAGCAGTCCACACAGTACATTCTTCCTTACATTGTCTATATCAGGTAGGAATTAAATTTTTCTGTTTCTGTTGTACAGAAGGGAAGCACTAAGACAAAAAGACGTTTAGTTCCTTATTTGAAATATTAGAGGTAAAAGTAGAAGGAGATACTGTTAAGGATCTGATGTCACAAAACCACACCTCTTTTGGAAGAACCAGCGATTATTGTGTATAGCAGGAGGTGATGAACTCCTCAGTTTTTAAGATTTTTTTTTAGTGATTTTTCCAAGGCAAATAGAGGTAACTGCTGCTTCTGAAGGAAGCTTTCCCGTCTTTCAAAGGCAGGGCTTTCTATTTCGAGGTAACTATTCATTAAAAAAGCAAATGCGAACAAATTCTTGTTGGTATTCGTAGTGAATAGATTCTCTGCTCTTAGAAATTAAAATGAAGATTCATGGTGGGCAGCAGGCACAGGACCAGAAGACATAAAACTTAAACTCTGTGATGACTCATGACATTAGTTTGTAGAAGTCACTTAACCTGTATACCTAGGGTGTCTCTACTTATAATACATGGGTAAAAGAGGTGGCTACCCATTAATCTTTCAAAAGCAAAGTAAACTCTAATCATTTAAGCATGCTTAGGGCCACCACAGACAAAAATTACTATAAACACTTAATTTTTATCTCCTTTAGACTGTGTCGTAAGAATATAATTGAATGCTTAAATCCCAGATCACTGAAGTTTAGATTTTTGTTTTTAATTGCAGACTTACGTGAAAAGTCTAACAGAGTGTGCTGTGAACTGTGGATTAGTTTAGATTAGTTAATGTTCATGTGCCGTGAAACAGACACTGCAGCATTCTGTGTGCAGAGCACGTTTGCCCTCTGTTTGCCAGGATTTGGCACTGAAAGTATACGAGTAGCACGGTATCTTTGGTTACTTCCATGAGTTACTGTTGTCTTATATTTTAGCTTTGTTTGCTGTAGGTATAGATCCTTGAGATGACTTGAAGGTTGTTTCGGGAATAGAAAGGGCAAAGATTTCCTCTGCTTTGATTCTAAGTATTAAGGAAAAACTGCTTAAAAGTGAGTTATGTGATATGTACCTGTGTGTATTTAAATAAATGGATGGAGATGGGCGCATATAGATTTAAAGTGAGTAGTGTTTTTTTTTTTTCTTTTCCTCCTTGAGTTGTTTGTTAGGAAGAAGGTTTAGAAATGAATATGAATAAGAAGTAGGGTGGTAATAGAGAAGAAAGCATTCCTACTGGGCACAGTGATTTTTCAGAAAAATTAGTAAGCACGAATTGCTGGGCAGGTCTAGATTTTTCAGAAGGAGTGGAGTGAAACAGCCTCACCGTGGGTTTTACCATTTTATTTTTAAAGATTGCCAGTTCTTTTTAGCGGGTCCATACGTGGTCAGTGATGTGCTAAATTTAATAAAAATTAGCCTCTTTTTTCTTAATAGAAGTATGAAAATGTCAGGTCCTTTTGACCAAGGAATTAAAAATACTATTTGTATTTGAGAAGACTAAGGCTTAGAGAGGCTGAGTTAGAATCCAGGTCTGTCTGTTAGGAAAGTTAAAGGTATACTGAAGAAAGCACAAGCTGTTAAGAAAACATTGTTTGTGTCTTAGAATATTTTTCAGTGAGAGGATTGAACTTTCTGTTCTGGTTCTGAGTTTTGTTCTCTGTTGAGATAACTAGTAAGATGAAATATCTTAAGGAGTGCCAGGCAGACCCCTGAACTAGGAATAGATAAGGACTGTAATTCTTTCTGAATTTCTCTTTATGTTAAAAGAAGTAACTAATTTTTGGTACTTTGGGCTATTCTGGGGTTTTTAAGGTATATAATAACATGATATATTCAGAGATATTCTGTATTATGTTACTGGTAGGTTTGTGGCATATAAAATTGAAAAGTTTATATGAACTGCTTTTAATAAATTAAATCCTGTTTTCTGTGTAATATCAGAAGTAGGTTTTACTTGTGTCCCATAATGACCAATACAAGTTCTTTCTCAGTTTCTTTACTTCATTCATGTAGTAAGTCAACCATCAAAATACTCTCAGAAAGTTTTACTAATGTTCTTTCTATGTTATGTTTTAAAATTGTTTTTCTATGGATTTTGTATCATATTAACACAGTTATTCAAAACTAACAATGTTCTGAGAGTGCTTCTTAAGCTAATTCTCAGTTCTAAGAAGAGTAATAATATATTTCTCTTTTATTGGACTGTAACTGTAAAACCAAATTTTAAAGAAATTAGGAGACAACAATGCCTTTAAACTTCAGATTTTGTATTTGTGTGTGTGGAATGTGAGAAATTTGAGCATTTCATATTTAGAGAATAATGTTAATTACATGGAAAATTGAATATAGTTAATTTATCAAGTGTGATTTTTTTGTTACTATTGCATTCTGATTTCAGTTTTTCTACTAGTAGGGGCGTATTTATCTTATGGCTCAATGACCCTTGAATCTACTTCTTGTAACAAGCTGTGGACTTTAGAATTATACAGGTTTAAATGTAGGCCTTGGAGTTTGGCACATTTGAGGATTTTGTCCTTTTTCCATTATTTTCTAACTGTGTGACCTAGGATAAGTCCTGTAAACTTTTTGCTTCTTAGTTTCTTCACCTATAAAATGGAGTAATAATAGCTCTTTCAGATTTTGATGAGAATTGGATGGAATAATGTAAAGCTACTGGCATATAAATAAATGCTTCAGAAAGTTCTGAGTGTCTATATTTGGTTTGTATGTGATATGCTATTTGGTCTATATCTGGTATCAACAGGGAAACATACAGCTTTTTAAAATATAGTTTGTCTATCAAGCTATTCTGCTTATCTTTCCTTTGGAAGATCTCCCTCTTACCCTCTCCCCCGAGGAGAAGAACTTAGTACTCTATTCTCTTCTTAAATAGCTCTAAAATTTGTGTAGTATGGTATATGGCTGGCCCTCAGAAGTTCATTTTGATGCGTGATGAGTGGCAGCTGAAGGTTCTATACCATTCATTTCCTTATTTTACGTGCCCTCTTTACTCTAGTGATTCTGTTAAGCCCATCTTCATTGTGAATCACTTTTTTAAATGAGAGATGTTACTGATGAAAGGGTGTTGTGCACGTGAATAACTGTGAAGGCAGAAGGAAGGTTAAAAGCCATCAGAGTGGTGATCTTCAGAGTCAGGACAGTGACAGGTGGCTTGGCCATTTTACAGTAGAATATAATCCAGTGACTTAGCATGTTTAGCCCTTGCAAGAAGGAGCTTACAAAGCTGGGCAGGGTGTCAGGGCCACACTCAATCCAGAGGAAACTGAATGTAAATCAAGAAAGAAGACCATAGGTCAGATATTTAGACTGAAGCAAACAATGCAGACTTAACCAACTTAGGTGGCCAGAATGAAGCCAGATAGCAGGGTTAGAGGTGCAGGACTAATACAGACGTTCTTGGCTGATTGGTCTCAGTTTATAGCTCTGTATTGTTGGACTTGGTCAAGATTAGCTCCAGGACTGTAAGGGCCTGATTCTTTGGATTGGAGTTCTGCTGTGCCCCAGGTGAGTGGTGCCCAGAAAAGGTGGCAGCCAAGCATACTTTCTCCCAAGAGACCCATCTTCCCACTCTCCTTGGTTTGCTGCAGAACTTGAATGTTATAGGAATCTTTTGTTATTTGCAAGGTTATGAGAACAGTGTTCTGAAGTCTCCTAGGGGTGCCCCTATTTTGGGCTTCCTGCTATTCACTGGGAGAAGGCCCAAGAAAATGAGTCCAAAACTGACTCACTAGTATCAAATGGATTGGGTTAACCTCCTTCTAGATCTAGAAGATTTCTTTGTCCCCATCGTATCCCTAGTTAAGTGACTTGAATTTAACTGTACATGTTACGTGTCCTTCCCGTCATCCATCCCAGATCTCAAATGTCAGTCTCAGTCCCCAGATATCTGTCGCAGTGTGAGCCCCTCATCTACCTGGGCTTGAATTTGATGTTCCTTCATTTGGTATCAGTTCCTCTATGTCTATCACAATGCGAGCATCTCACTACATTGAGTGTGCACATTTAAAGATGTGTGTATTTTTGTACACTGTGGCCTGTAAGTGCAAGTTTACGACATTATCTAGTGTTCAGCTGAAGAAACAGTGGATTTTTTTCTAAAGCTGGAAGAAAAAGTGAGTGTGTTTTACTCATTGAGAAATGATATATTGATTGCCAGTATGGAGCCTTTCTAAGGGAAAATTGGTCCATAGGTGATTTTTGCTATATATGGTTTCTGCAGTACCTAACTCCTGCTTACAATTGGGCATCATTATTTGGACTGTCGGTATTATAGGACATGGCTGAACCTGTGTGTCCCATGGCTGCTAACTTGGGAGTGGGTTCAGAAGCTGGAGCTGTTGTCTCCGTAAGTGATAGTGATCCCTTTATTTCTTGGGTTGACAAAGGGAGTCCCTGGAATCTCCAGTTTATTCAGCTTCTCTACCCTCTGCCTTAGGAGAAAGGACATCCTCAGGACATCTATTTTGGGTCCATAGTTTAAGAGTCAGGGCTGTTAGCTTTTAGATTTCTGTGGGAGGATCTTCTGATCGCTTGTGGTCTCCAGTCTATTTTAAGGAACCTCTGAACTGTGCCTCTTCATTTCAGATATTTCCGTGTCTTCTTTTAGGTTCCAGGAGTTCAGACTGAGCTCCAAGTGGTTAGCTATTGTTTTAGGATCAGTGTTTTAGGAGCATCTCCCTCATTTTTCTGGATGTCCACACCGGGACTTTGTGGATTTTGGAGGTCTCTCAGCTGATCTGATGGGAGTGAGCATGCTTGTCGCCTCAGAAGCTAGGCATGATTTTTATACACCTAGTGCTATTCTGGGGCAGTTACTATACACTGGCAGTTACAGAGATGGCTAGGTATTCCTAGACTGAGATGTCCAATAGAAATACATGGGTTATGTGTAATTAAAATTTTTCTGGTAGCTAAATTTTAAAAAATAAAAACAAACTGATAAAATTAATTTTTATAATACATTGTATTTATCCCAACATATCCAAGTATCATTTCAAGATGGGATCAATATAAAAAAACGCATTAATGAGACATTTACACTCTTTTCCTTTACTAAGTCTTTGGAACCCAGTGTGTACTGAACACTTACAGCATCTCAATTCGTATACCACCTTTTTAACAGTCAAAGTACAATGCAGTCCTATCAAAACAATAAAGTTATGTTGAATGAAAAAATATTTACATTGCTTCAGAGTTTGATATAAATGTAAATTAATTAAAAATAGAAAATTAAGTCATTCAGTCACACTAGTCGCATTTCAGTCGTTCAGTAGTCATGTGTGGCCAGTGGCCACTGCGTCGGACAGAGCAGCTCTCCAGGGCCAGGAATGTCTTTCAGACTAACAGGTAACTCCGTTCCTTTGGGAATAGGCTGACTTTCCCTGAAGTATTACGAGGGGATCGTCAGCTTGTTTTTCCTGTCAGGTTTGATTGTCGGAGAAATCTCTTTTATCTAAGAGCCTTATAGCAAGAGTTTCTCATTTAGTATCAGAGGCAGTTCCTGTTTGAGGTTCCCCTGCGGCGTCTTTGGATTGAGGTTTGTAGTTTACTCAGTTCAGTTCTTTCTTAGGGCCCTAGAAATGGCCAGGTGGGAGCCCTACCTGAACAGACCTCTCAAAGTATCCTGTTTAGGCCACTTTGCTGGGGCCAGGAGAACAGAATGAGCCATCAGTCTCAGGTGAGTCAGGATTTCCAAGTGTCAGAGGCTCAGATGAGAGTGACAGAGCTGAGCCACCTGGGAGACTGTGCAGGAGGGCGTGAGACTCACCGTTTCTCGGGGTGCACGGGGTCCCTGCAATGGAAAGTCTCCCAGACCTCATCTGGGTAAAAGGAAAGAAGTCCTTTATCAGCTTCTTTCATTCTTCAGAGAGGACAGGCCAGAATCTTTCTGTTTCATGGAAGATTCTTTGCCTGATAAACTGAGTGGCATGAGAATCTGTGTAAGTCAGAGATTGCAAAGTTTGAATGAATTTGCCCTCGAGAAGAATTTCAATTTAACCACACAGGTTTTGTTTGTTTTGTTTTGCTTTGTTGTTGGTGGTGGCTTTTTTTTTTTAATTGAATACAGTCAATTACAATGCATCAATCTCTGGTGTGCAGCACGGTGTCCCAGTCTTGCATATACATACATATATTCATTTTCATATTTTTTCCATTAAAGGTTATTACAAGATATTGAGCATAGTTCCCTGTGCTATATAAAAGAAACTTTTAAAAAATCAATTTTTATATTTTTATATATAGTAGCTAACATTTGCAAATCTCAAATTCCCAAATTTATCCCCTCCTACCCCCTCCCCCCAGTAACCATAAAATTGTTTACTTAGTCTGAGAGTCTGTTTCTGTTTTGTAGATGAGTTCATAATGTCCTTTTTTTTTTTTTAGATTACACATATGAGTGATGTCATAAGGTGTTTTTCTTTCTCTTTCTAGCTTACTTCATTAGAATGACAACCTCTAGGTCCATCCATGTCGCTGCAAATGGCATTATTTTATTCTTTTTTATGGCAGAGTAGTATTCCATTGTTTAAATATACCTCAACATCTTTATCCAGTCATCTGTGGGTGGATATTTAGGTTGCTTCTGTTTGTGTTTATTTTTAAACTACTTGGCAGCATCTAAAATTTAGAAGATTTTACCTTTAGTAGAAAGAACATTTTCAATTTCCTCATGAAAATTTAGAAGCCTCTGACATTGCTGGGCCAGCAAGGATTGTGTGGAGCTGAGTAGCAATTGCTCCGTGATGGGAAGAGAGCAGCTTATGAGAGGATCAGGCTCCAAGACCCTGAGAGCCCTTGGAATTTTTCTTTCCTTTTCTCTTTTGCCTGCTTTCCTTTTCCTTTCGTCCCTTCTCCTTTGAATTTTTTTTTCTTCTACCAATATATAAAAATAGAAATAATTATTTTCTGGTTTTGGGGGGAGAATGAAAAATAAATTTATCCATATTACTCTGTGTATATCTACACATGTATGTTTCTACTTAGGGAATAATCAGTACAAAGGGATGGAACTGAGGAAAATTCGGCAGCAACAAAAGAACAAAAAGTACAGCAGGATATGAGAGGAAAAGTGAAGGAAATTGCTAACAGCTTAAACTTATACTGGTAAAAGAATTTATCATAAAAGTTTATTAATGCATGTCTGTTTTCAATCTGCCAGTGCAATAATTTTTTTCTTCAAGTTGATTGGGTTTAAACAGGAGCCAAATAATAATAGTTAATATTTGTGGAATACTTAAAGTTAATTTATTAAACATTCCTTAAATTTTAAATTAAATTAAATGCTGACCATGTGTTAGGCTATGGGAATACGGCTGTGAACAGAGTATTCAGAATTTGCTGACTTCAGGAAGCTTACATTTTACTGGGGAGAAATAAAAGACTAATAAGTAAAATATTTAGTTTGTTAGGTGGAGATTAGTGCTGAGGAAAAAATAAAGGAGGAAAAAGATAGAATATAGCAGAAGAGGAGAGGTGCTCGTTTAGACAGTGGCCAGGAACGGCCTATTTGAGAAGTTTACATTTGAATCAAGATTAGAAGGAAGTAAAGAAGTGAGTCATTTGAGTATTTGGGATGGAAGAGTATTCCAGGGAACAAATGCAAATGCCCTGAAGCAGGAATCTATTTGGTGTGTTAGAGGATCAACAGGGAAACTGTGAGTGGAGTTGTCAGACCGGGAGGGAATGAGGTCAAGAGAAGCTAAGAAAGAGCCAGGTTATGTAAGATCATCATGTAGGCTGTGGTTAAGGCAGTACCACTGAACGTGGTGGGGAGCCACTGAGGGTTTGGAACCGAAGAAAAATAGGCAATTGAATTATTTTCAAATAATACATATTATTATGTAACATTATATGATAATTATATAAAACATAATGCATAATTATTAGTTAACATATATAATATGTAATATAAGGGATCACCTGACTGTTTCTTTGAAAATAGCCTAAAGGGGGGATGTATTACTTCGGGTATAGGTTAGATGCAGTTGCTGTAACAGAGAGCTATAAGACATAAAAGTCTGAGCAGTCTAGGTAAGTTCGACATGTGTGTTCTATGAAACCTTATGGGAATCTAGAATCTTTCCATCTTTTTGTTTTTACCATTCTTCAGGGTTTTGTCCTAATCTGTGTGGTCAATATTAGGCCACTTTGAAGAAGGCATTCCAGCCTGCAAAAAAGGGAAGCAGTGAAATCTGGGCAGAGAATTTCTTTTTAAACAGGGGAGGCAGGCAGTGCATATATTACTTTAATTTACAGCTTACAGTCCATGGAAAGGATTGCTTGGCCACACTTGGCCTCAAGGGTAATTGGGGAATGGAGTCTCAGGCCAGGCGGACCATCCGGCAAGGAAGAGGAGGAAAATGGAAATGACGGGCAGTGTACCACGGTCTTCCAGTTTGTCTGCCCAGATAGCCATGTCTACCCTTCATCCTCCCTGTTGAAACACTCCTGCCTCCCTGCCCGGAAGGAGACACCCAGGGTGCCGGCCACTTGTTGCATTGATCAGACTGAGAGATCAGTACTTCCTGTCAGGTCACAAAAGCACAATTATTCGCTCCTCGCTCACCCTTCCCATGTACACCCACCATGTGGTGGTGGATCAGGAACAGGAAAAGAGCAATAAAATGTTGCATCTGGGTAAGGCAGCAGTGAGAGACAGGCGGGCTCTGGTGGAGTGGCGCTGGCAGGAGTGCTGAAGGGCCCTCGTCCTGGCAGTGGAGCAACAGCTGGTACCCTTCGTTCTGCCTTCCAGAGGGAATGCCTGTGTTCACGGTGCTGAGACCCTGTCTTGGCTGTCTGGGTGTTTCTTCCTCGGTAACTTCCATGACCACATCTGAAGTTGGGACAGGATTTACCCTCTTCGGAGGGTGTGTGGCTTTCAGAGTCAGCTCCCGGCTGCTGCAGGCCTGCTGGCCTCCCACTTAACATGGTC
The DNA here is from genome assembly GCF_048564905.1 of Vicugna pacos. Classification (NCBI taxonomy): domain Eukaryota; kingdom Metazoa; phylum Chordata; class Mammalia; order Artiodactyla; family Camelidae; genus Vicugna; species Vicugna pacos. The sequence continues at coordinate 3,118,673 of NC_132994.1, read as the reverse complement.
ACGGGTGTTTGCAGTTACCTTATAATTTCTCTGACAAACACCATTCTCTCAAAAATATCGTAGGATTCTTTTGTCTCCACTCAGTTCTGTGTGTCAGTGACTGTAGCCAGATTCTTCCCTGCCTATTGAGTGCACTCTGTGCATCCACCACTTTCTCTCCTTTTCATGGCCGCTGCCTGGAAGCCACCTGAAACAGCAGGCATTGGTGGGATGGCGGCACCCTTGTGTAGTCTGCGCTGCAGGCTGGATGCCTTTATTTTTTTCAGAAATCTTCAAAAAAGTCCTTTGAGAAAAGTACTGATTGTCTTATCTCCTGGTAATGGAGGTATTGGAATAGTTGTCTATAAGGACCTACATTTCTCCTCTCTATTTCCTTCTGTCTTTCCTCGCAACTGGCCAGTTCTTGCCTGAGGAGATGCAGCAGAGAACCACGGACACACACACGAATGCTATGGTCCTTTCCATCCACTTCCTGAAGTGCTTGGCTTTTTATGGGCGCCTAGTTCTGTAAGTTATTGTAGGCAACAGTTTATCAAACATTTGCTCCAGCGTAATGGGGGGTCCCCATTATTCTAGTGGTGTCTGTTCCCTGCTGCCTGTACCTCGTTACTGGGCCAGCGCCGCGTATCTGGGGGTCTGATCGTGGTAGTACTGGAATTCTGGTATTAATTTCTGTGTTACGGAAAGGCTGCTGTAATAGGGATCTGAACAAAAAATGGCTTAAATGAGAAAAAAGTTTATTCTTCCCCAGATGACAGGCCCACGAATTTAGGTGGTGGGGGATGCTATGTTCCATAAAGGAAATGAAGACCTGAGAGGGGTAACTACCAAAATGTTGGATCTGGGACTCAAGTCCTGTGCCTTTGTTTTAACCATTGTGCTGTGTGTACGTATATTCACCTCTTCCTGCTGGCTCGTGAGCTCTGTGAGGTGTCAGGAACTCAGTTATACCTTGGCCTATAGCATTTCCGAACTTATAGTAAGTGTTCAATAAGTGTTAGCGTGAATGAATACTTATTTTATATCTGAAGAAGTTAAGGCATAGGGCCTTAACTGGAACATGATCTAAACCTTGCACAAAGAATATATGTACAGGAGGGAAGACGTCATTACCGTGAAATGGGGAGTATCTTACATAAAGGTAGCATTCCTTTGATCTCCTTAGAAATAGTTACTGTAAAATCTTTTGATGTGATTATTAACGTTTAAAATAGCAGTTATGGAAGGTGGTGGAGAGAAGAAAAAGAAATCTATGGAAAAGAGTGAATGTGGTCTGAATTCTAACATTTTTAGTACCTAAAATAATTTATACCAGGGCCAAAATATTTTTTTTAATTAAACAATAAATATTTGGGATGTGAAAAAAACTATCTATCACATATCCAGGCAAGCTTTTTTGTCAAAATATTTTCAATAGCTCGTAGCATGTATATGAGTGTGCATGTATGTGTATATACACAGACCATTTCATGTATCAATGTGTTCGTGTGTGTATGAAGTTTCAGAAATCACTTACTCTACTCAGGGATTTACATATTTAAAAATGGTGAGTTTTACATCTTAGACATTAATAAGCCTGTAACGTTTTGGGTGTTCATGAAGATTGTTTCTGAACCACTGAACTAAGAAAGTACCGTTCTGTTTATCAGTGTACTTTGAAGTGTACACAAGTGAATCATAACAAAGATATGATAGATAATATTGATATATGAAACTGAATGAAAACAAATCTCTAAAACTTATTCCTAAACCTTGTGGAGGATACAGACCTTTTAGATAAATTGAGAGTATTAAGTAACTGATGAAGCATATGTTTCCTTAAAATGGACTTTTCTGTGTCTGCTATTTTGTTTGAGATGTTATTTTTTTTCTTTCTCATAGGGGGAACAATATTCTTTTAGCGAGAATCAGTAACTGGAAGTACAAGATTGGTTATTTAATAATATTAAAATGAAGTTTTGAGCAGCAGAGGTAAGAATATGGCAATTCTTTTGCATTTAATTCATAATAGATCAGAATATTTGCCAGATTTCTGTTAAGAACTATTTTAAGAACTGTGAAGGGTTTGAGATTTTATTCCACTTGCAAGGTAATGAGCTAGCCTGCCACAGCTCCAGGGATGTGGGCGGAAGACATGAGACTCCTGGATCAAAGAAAATGATGATTTATATGCACAGCATAGCAGCAGCTAAGGACCAGGCAACCCATATACAAGTAGGCTGTCTTCCAGGAGAGGAGCCCTGAGCTGAGGAGACCCAAATCTTTTATGGTGGACAATAAGCCTGGCTGACTTATGCCTCAGGACAGAGTTTATTTCCATGACTGGGACGTAACCAGATCTGCCCTTAATTCCGTTATCTCTGACTTCTAAGACTGTTGGCTCAACATATATCCTTGAGAAATGGTCTGGAATAAAGGCAGTCAGCATCTCTGCTGGCAAGATGTGCAGAAACACAAGACCTGGAGAATTGTCTTTTAACACTTTCTTACTCCAGATTGCTTTTTAAAGTGTGTATTACTGTTAAGGATGATGGTTACAGTGCTTTTTTGAAATAGTAAAAAGATGGAACACCCTGAAGTACCCAACAATAGGAGATTGTTTAAATTACAACATTCACAGTGTAATAGTTATTAATATAGATGTTCATCAAAAAATTAAGTGAAAGAGGTTATAAAATATCGATATAGTTTGATTCTACTTTTATAGAAATTGTACAAATGTACACACATATGAAGAGTATACATCAAAGTATATATTTCAATGGGTAGAATTGTGAATGTTTTCTTTTTCACTTGTCTGGTTTTTTATTTTATTTTTTTTTTAACCTCTTGAAAATGAACACTTTAGGCTTCTTTAGGGAGGGAAAACATTTTTTTGAAATTTAAAAATAAACAGTCATTTAAGAACTTCACCTGACAGAGAAAGACCTTCATGAATTTAAATAAGAATTCGAGAATGTTAATTCTCTTTTTGACTCTGGAGTTGCCTTTATGTGCAATGTAGAACTAGAAGAGAATAATTGGGTAGCGTAATTTTTTCTTAAAAAGTTACTATTTTACCTATGATAAAGTCAAGCATTACTTTTAGCAATTTGCTGTGTTATTATCACAGAGATATCACAAAGGGAAACAAATCTCAGGGAAAGTGTTCTAACAGGGCACATCTTAAATTATAGAGTAGGTCCTGTTTAGTCAACATTTAATTAGTAAGTGTATTTAGTAAGTGTAGATTCTGGTGCGAGACAGTTGGGTTAAGCTAAGGTGGGTGCACAGACTAATTTGCTTCATTTTTATTTCCTGCGTATGTATCATGCTCTGAAATATGTCTAATATTAGTGTTTCTGTAAGTTGGCATTTTTATTGTTGTGCTTCTCATGATTTTTTCCCCCTTCTTTAACTAAGGTGCTGTTACCTGACTTGTCCTCTTGAGTATAAATTAAAAATGACTGAAGTTCAAGCAATGGTAGAATTCTCCGTGGAGCTCAACAAGTTCTACAATGTGGATTTGTTTCAGAGAGGGTGTGTATTTTACTGTGAAAATTATATATTTTGCACAAGATAAATTGTACAGTTTTCATTTAAATTCAGTTACATACTTTCGTTCCAGCATACATAAAGAAAACAGTGGGCTATATTCAAGTATTTTCTCAGAGAAATTTTATTTCTAAATAAATATTTGAAAGTTACTCATGTGGATTTAATAATGCTGGATATATTTAACATGTGTTTATGAATTTGTACTGAGCATTGAGAGAACTTTTATGAAAATGTATAAGAGCTCATTTCTACTTTTTTAAAAGCTGACTGTATATGAGGAAAATAAAATATATATACACAAAACAGCTAAGTAGGAACACAAAATGATGAGTCTTTGGAAAGTATGTGTAGAAAGTGCTCTGGAAATCAGAACAGAAAGACATCTTTCTTGGTTAGGACGTTACAGAAGGTGATATGGAGGAATAGGATCAAAGTATGGATAAGATCGAAAGGCAAAGGGTAAGGTGACAGACCCTCCTAGTAGGAGAGAACACCGTGTGTCACGTCTTGGAAACAGGAATGAGCATGCTGTTTTAAAGAGTAGTTAGGATGTCGGATACTCTCTAGTAGAGCTGCAGAAGGAAAGATAGTAGAGGAGAGGTTATGTTTGTGAAGGGCTTTTCATGTCAGGAGAAGAGTTGATACTAGGGGCTTGGGGGAGCCATTGATAGTTTCCAAGTAAGGATGAAACTGTCATGATTATTGCAGTAAATACTTACCGACATGATGAAGATCATGATAATATTAGACAGATGGTTGTGTAGAAGAAATAGGGGCACCGGGAACGGTTAGAAGTGCCAACGATTAACTCAAGATGTAAACCTGAGTTTCTGTCCTAGGAATGGTCATGGTGGGGCTATGACTGACAGGAGTAGGAAGAGAGAGGTTTTCTGCTGTTGTTTGCCTTGGCTCTGCTATCTTATTGAAAAGACAGAAACAGCCGTGCACTGCTCTGCTCCACGTGGTCTCTCATCTGTCAGCAGGACAGCCTGGGCTTGTTCTCCTGGAGGAGGCAGGAGTCCAAGAAAGAGAGCAGATTGCTTCACTGCGTTCTGCTGGCTAAGCAAGTTACAACGCCAGGCCAGGTCTGGGCTGGTGGCTCTTCGGCTAGTAAGACTTACTTTAACATTGTAAAATGATTATAAATCAATTAAAAAAAGTTAAAAAAAACTTTATGGGTTACAGGAGTGGGTAAAGCTCAGTAGTAGAGCATATGCTTAGCATGCACGAGGTGCTAGGTTCAATCCCCAGCACCTCAAAAAAAAATTAATAAAAAAAAAACTATGGGGATTCTGTATGTCTGATATAGTCCATTCCATGCTCTGAAACCCACATCCATATTTGTTTTTTGAGACATGACTACTCTTTAGGTGTTTGGGGATTAGAATTTTGTGAGATCATGCCATTAAACTTCCTAAAAGCCCTCATGTCCAACTGAGAATGTCTACTTAGACACTGCCTTAACTCCTTTAGAGATGTTAAGAAAGGGATTTATAGCCACACCATTGATTAGATCTTTGTACATGGTAGCATTTTATTTTGAAAATCTTTAGGGAGACTGGTGATGAAAAACAGTTTTATTTTCCAACCCAGGAAGTCCTGGTTCCTCTATATTTCCTCTAGATTCTGCTTGAAGAATGACCAGTTCCTTCTTAACTCAGCAAAACCTTACTGTATTTAACTGGGAGCAACCATGTGACATTTCCAGCTTTCTGCCTGGAAATTAGCTTATGTAATCCAAAAGATTCCGAGGTACAATGTCTAACATCTTCTAAGTTATTGTTGGAAAGCATATTTACCAGAAGTTTGTCACTATAAAACTTAGGCCACTGTGTTTTAAGTCTCCCATAGTTTTCTTATTATTTTTCTTGCGTTTATAATTGTTACTGTTACTTTGGTCCTAAAATCAGTGCCACATATTCTAAGTTTCTGTTGGGTACCAGTTTCCATTTTAGTTATTTTTTTGCCACATTAATGCAGCTAACAACAGACACAAAGCCTCAGTGCCATTGCAGCAGTAAACATTTATTTTTGCTCACAGATCTGTGGATCGGCTGAATGGTTCTGCTGACTGGGGCTGGCCTGGCTAATCCTTGCTGAGCTCACTCATGAGTTTAGTCAGCTGGCAGCTTGCTTGCTGATGCAGAATGGCCTCACCTGGGTGCACTCAGGTCTGTTTTATGATCTCTCACCCTCCAGGTATTCTAATGGAGGAGGCAGGGGTCAGAGAGAAAGAAACTATACAAGAAGAGCTTTTAAGGCCTTGGCTTGGAACTAGCACACGGTCATCTCTGCTACATTGCATTGCATTGCCCAAAACACATCATAAGGCCAGCCCAGATTCAAGGGACGGGGAATGGTGTCCCACTCTTAACGGTAGTCACATTGCAAGAGATGTGGATATGGGGATGGGTTAAAAAATTGAGGACATTTTCAAAGTCAGTCTACCACACACTTTTATATTTTTTGTTTTCTGTTGTTGGTTGCTATGAGGCATTTGGGGGAATAAAGAATAGGATTTAATGAATGGGATTTAATGATTCCATGTAGAGGATGATACTGAGACAGAAAAGGCATTAAAAATGCAGGTAGAGGTACGAATTTACATGATGTCTAGAATTGCTTTGAAGTAGCAAAGAAAAAATTACAGATGAATGGAATATGGCAAAGCCTTTTTAATTGATAAAAATGGGCAGTGGGTTATGGGTTCACTGTGCTACTTTTTGCAAATTTGGGATTTTTAATAAGAAATTTAAAAGACAATGCCGATGTTTTAAATACAGTGACTTGGTCAATGTTAGTACTCCTGAGATAGGTGATGAGGTTGAAGGGGCTCATAGTGTAGGGCTCATGACTGGTTCATTTTGACGTTGTTGAGTTTGAGGTAAGATATTGAAGTGGGCATAATTCAAGAATGGTTGGAGTTTGGAACTAGAGATAAGGGCTAAGTGAACTATTGTCCCATTTTATTGGCAGCTGTCATAAACATAGCATGCGTAATTGCCACTTCCATTAATTTTTTATTATCCTACAATCTGGTTTCCACATCCATTGAGGACTTTTGAAGAATATTGTTATGTTACTACTGATCTTTCAAAAATCTAATAATTAGAGGCTCATTATTTTTAGTTCTATTGCTTGACTTGTTTATTTGTAAAAATATTTTCAAGGACATAATTTATTCTTTATTCTGATTTATCAGTTCCTACCCTTTAAATCTTTTCTTTATGTTTCTTATTGGGTCCTTACTTTGCCATTTAAGCCAGTTAACTAAGAGCTTGTGTTTGCCTGTTATGTTGAATACCTGTCAGCTTAGATAGATAAACAGATAAATCCACTTACCTACATTTATATTTAAATATTAGGAAATAAATATCTTTTCCAACTTTTTTTTTTCTGGTATAGGGAGTGACTGCTTAGGAGACTGAGATGAGAAACAAAAATTCGAGTAACTAAATACAGGCATGCCTTTGGAGATACTGCAGGTTCTGTTCCAGACCTCTGCAATAAAGTGAATACCCCAATAGAGTCACATGAAGTTTTTCATTGCTCAGTGCATATAAAAGTTATATTTAGTAGTCTGTTAAGTGTGCAGTAGCATTATGTCTAAAAACACAAGATACTTAACTTAATTAAAAATATTTTGATGCTTAAAAAATGCTGATCATCATCTGAGCTTTCAGTGAAGTATAATTTTTTTTGCAATAGTAACATCAAAGATCACTGATCACAGATCACTGTAACAAATATAACAATAATGAAAACATTTGAAATATTGCAGAAATTACCAAAATGTAACACAGAGACACAAAGTGAGCAAATGCTATTGGGAAAATGGCACTGATAGACTTGCTCAGCACAGGGTTGCCACAAACTTTGTTTGCAAAAAAATACATTATCTGGGGGGTGCAGTAGAATGAAGTGAAATAAAACGAGATATGTCTGCAGTCATGTGCAGTGTTTTACTTCGATGTTTAAAAAATAACATCAATAGATGTATTACTGAATAACACTAGAATAATAAGAATTAACTGGAAATGGAATATGAGGAAACATTTCTTGTGTGTTAAACAGTGGTCCTTTTCCAGCTCTTCCAGACATTTGGAGTGTTCAGTTTTGCCACCACTGTTGTTACATGATAAAGAACTGATTTGACAGAGCCTAAACTTTTCGCAGGTACAGAAGAGAGAGAACATGTTACATCTGAGTAGATTTGTTCTTACTATAATTATACTGTTTTTCCTTAATGGTAAACAAAAGCCCAGATACTAACAATCTAAAGAAAAACTAGTTTTATTTTCATTTTTATCTATTTATCTTTTTCTAATGTGGTGATTTGTATACTCTGAAAATAAAATCAAGACCCTAAAGCATTGATCATAAATTTGATATTCTTAAATGGTGTGTGGTTGTATGTCTTATAAATGAGCCATATAAGAACTTAATATAACTTACATTGTGTGTTTTATTATATTAGAAGTACATGATTGCAAGATGGTGAACTTTTCAGAAGACTATTCAAAATTCTTTTGTCAGGAGGGCTCCAAAGGGGGAGGAAATAATTGCCTTTTAAATATATAGGGGAAAAAGGCTATTTAAACACCTGTTCTCAACTGCATAAAGGATAAGAGAATGGGATTACACTGAAGCTGTGGCAATTTCAGTTAGGTATTAAACTGGAGGGGAAATTTCTTCTCTTTGGAGACCATTGCAAAATTATTAGAACATCTTTTTCTGAAATTCTTTAGGATATTGCTATTCAGAGTACTTCATCTGTATGTAGTTTGTTACTAATTCAAGAAGAGGTGAGGCACTTTTGCCAGAATGTAAAGTAATGCACTGCTTTCTTCAGTGAGAAAGTCTTGCTATGAAAAAAGAAAAAAGCTAGTTAAAATAATGTGCTCTGAAATAGACTTGATTTGCTTCCTTTTACTGGAGATCTGTAACATCACACAGAGATAGACCGGTGTGTGCACCACAGTCTAAGGAATGCAGCTTTAGAATATTAGTGAATGGCTTCTAGAATGGGGTTGAGTTTAATTCATTTCAGAAGGAAATAAATGGAATAGGGTTAGGTGTTTCCAAATATTTAGAAAATATGGGAACTTTGACAAAGTGTTATATGTTTTAATATTCTTTAGTAAAAAAGTACGTGAAATGTTATCACAGTTTGATTTGTTTCCAGATATGTTTGGGGCAGTCAGTAATCCAGCATATTGCTGATGATAAAACGGGTAATAATGGGAATGTTGCGAGAATGGAAGTTGAAACAATGATGATAGTAATACTTTGTTCTTTTTCATTTTATTTCATGTGTACGTTACCATAATACAGTTTAATTAAACATACCTGTAGCTGCAACTGCTTTTCCTAGTCATGTACTAGCACTATTTCCTTGTCATGAGATACACTGCTGCAAGTTGAATAATATATTGTGATTTGGAAATAAAGAAAAGCAAGGATACGGATTGAGAAATTGTTTTCTTAAATTTCAGTAACATCACAAAACTGTGGGGCTTAAATCCTCTTGGGAAAGGCCTGTAGCACCCTAGAAACTGGGGTCATACAACAGTTTTTAAAAGCTCTGAACAAAATAATCTTAAATCCCTTCTGTTTATGATTCTGAGGTTCTTACCCTCATGGGAAGTTTATAGTTTGATTAAAAATGACTATCAGCCGGGATAAATCAGGAGTTTGGGATTTGCAGATACTAACTACTGTATATAAAATAGATAAACATAAACAGCAAGGTCCTACTGTATAGCGCAGAGAACTATATTCAGTACCTTGTAGTAACCTATAATGGAAAAGAATAGGAAAAGGAATGTGTGTATGTGTATATCTATATATAGATATAGATAAATCTGAATCACTATGCTGTACAACAGAAATTAACACAACATTGTAAACTGACTATACTTCAATTAAAAAAGAGTCAGAAAACTTCATGCTGAAATTTTAGATTGTTGACATTGATTACAACCTTGGAAAACCTGATCCCTTGTCTATCATGTCATGTATATGTTGTATAAAGTTCATAAGTTGAGGACTTCTGATTAAGTGATGCTGACTGGCACAGAAAAAACCACTGCAACTTTTCTTTAAGGCTTTCAAAACTGTCTAAAATTGTCTGTTTCTTCAGTAATGTATAAGAACTGAGGATGCTCTCTAAGAAGTTCATCAGTTTCTCAGCCACTCTCTGTAGTCAGAAGAGTTAGTTTTCTCACAACAATTTACATCAATTGTTAGACCACAAAGATTTCTCTCATTGTTGTGCCCAACCTCATTTTTTTTAATCAATGCCATGGTCTTGGTCTGCAATTTGTGACCTGTGTGAGAAAGGGTGTCTGCGTCCTTTGAAGGTCACGATGATGGAGTATAACATTCCGTGGTGGTGCGGATGGTCATGGGAATCCCAACAATTAGCCAGTACTGGCCTTGAACACACTTATCGAAGGTTTGAAGTATAAGTAAAAAGAAGATTATCATATTGGGAACTGTGAAAAATTGGGAACTATAGAAAACAGAAAAAATAGTTTAATACTAATGTTGTTGATTAAGGAGAAGAAAATCTTTCCAGTAAAGGAAAATTGTTATTATAGAAGTGTCTATGTGAAATTAAAGCATAAATGACATGACTTAAATGTGGTGCAAACACCAGTGGAAAGAGAAACATGAAACTTACGAATTTGTGTACTTGTTAACAAAGTATACAATAATATTTTTCCACATTATGCAAATACGTAGCTTGTGGAACAGTTTGCATAAGGATGAATTTACTAATGGGTCAGATAATTCACCCAGACACTATCTGCATGCGTTTTATTAGAGTTCCACCTATAAGTAAGATGTTCTCAAAGAGGTAACCAGTAAATTCAGCTAAATAATAAACAATAAGAATAAATATTTCCTGATTTTCATGAAGGCTTTTTGAGACAGTAAATAAGCTCATTGTTTTCTTGACAAAATTAAAGAATGGATTTTAAAAGTTAACATATTGGGGTAAAAAGTTTGTATTTCAAAAATTAAAGAATTCTCTAAGTATCCAGTTTTAAAAAATTTTACCTGAAAGGAAATAAGAATCTACTGTCAAACTTTTTTCTTAAAATTGCTTACTATCCTACAGTAATGCAACAGCATCTTCAGAGCTTTGCATGAAAGATGTAGTGACCCAAGTAGTCCGTGTTTTGTAACAGTAGGAAGAGATTGTAAGAAAACAGAGTTTCAGAAAATACACTCTTTATTTATTCTTTTTGAGTAAATTATTTGTGATATGTTCTTGAACAACAGGAGAGGAGCAAGAATTCAGAACTCAAAATTAAGGAAGTTGTAACAGAAGATTGACTTTGAAACTTATTTAAATTATAGCAATAAGTCATATTTACAGAATTAAATCTTAGAGTTTTTTAAACTGTGTCCGTTTCAAACAGATTAGTGAGTTGATTTATTTCTCCAGATTTTTAAATAAAATAAAGAAAAGGAAGATAATGGTGGAGGAAATATTTGTTAAGTTCCACATCTTATACAAATAAAAAGCAAAATTTTAAAAAAGTGTCTTTTTATAAATACTTACACCTGTATACTAATGTTTTTGAAAAACATATTTGCTTTCAAATGGAATTAAAGTTTATATGTGGTTATTGCGAAAAACACAGCATAGCAAATGAAAGAATGGAGAAAGTAAGGAACATCAAAAACAATAGAGAATAAAATGACAAGTACAAACATTTAAAATTACTGGACCATAAAACTCAAGTAGTTTTGAGTTTTCCTATTTAAAGGCAAACTTTCAGTTTTTAAATCCAATAATTTTCTGTTTATAACAGGCATATCCCATGTTTTGAGAGCAGATGCCTACATTGAAAATAATTATTTTGTGAATTGAACCTTTTATCTTTATGAAAAGACCTTCTTTATATGCTAATCATGCTCTTTAAACTCTGTTTTGTCTAATACTAATTTTGTGACATCGGCTTTTTTTGGTTAACATTTGAAAATTTACCTTTTACTATTCTTTTATTTGCAGCCTTTCTCTGTCTTTGTATTTTAGATTTCTCTGTTGTAAACAGAATATGATGGGATTTATCTTTTTCATACTCTAGAGCACCCTGTCTTTTAACAGGAGTATTTAGTCTATTTATATTTAATGTAATTGCTGATATATTTGTGCTTACATCCATTATTTTATATTTTGTACATTTTGTGCACCCTTTTCTTTTTTCTCCCTTGCATCTCTTCCCCCCACCATGTTCTGATTTCTACCAAGATCTTCAAGTTTATTCTTTGAGAAGGAATTTTCCTTTTCTTGTGTCTGGCCCTTAGGGAAAAACCCATCTAGGACTACTTTTTGTTTTTTTAAGGAAAAGTTTAAAACATATGAAAGTATAGTAAATACACATGTACCTATCATTTAGCCAACAATTATCAGAGTTTTTCCTTTCCTATTTTACCTCTCACCACCCCACTCCCCGCAATCTTTCTTCACTGTCTCTAATACAAGAAGACTTTTGCTTTTAAACATATCTGCAAAACCATTATGGCCATTAAAGAAAATTTTAAAATAATTTCTTGGCTACCAGTAATAGCTAGTGTTCTCATTTCTTCAATCATCTTATAAACGTGTCCTTATAATTTATTTATTTGAATCAGTATCCCCCCAAAGTTTACAGGTTGTGTTTGAGTATTACGTCTCTTAGATTTTTTAAAAATTTATCTGGTTTGATCCACAGGCTTGATTAAATTTTGATAGAGTTTTGGAGAAGAATCCTTCATAGGTGATGCTGTGTCCTTCCTGTTGCATTATATTTGGGGACATAAAATGTCTGTCTCTTTTGATAGATTGACTCAGGTAATTTCAACCTGATATATCCACTATAAAGTTCCCCATCACTTGATTGATGGTGCCTATTGGTAATTTTTATCCAGAGTCATTATTTTATTTTACTAGGGCTTACAAAGTGGTGACATTCTAATTCTATTATTCCTTCTGCATATATTTATTAGCTATAATTCTCTGAAGAAGAATTTTGCCTCATTAACTAGTTACTCTGAAATACAGTTTGTACAGAAAAGACATGGCAGATGTTTTATTCTTTCTCCTCATTTATTGGTTTTCAGAATTTTGTGTTGTTGCCCTAGCACCTGTCAAATATAGTAAGTTTCTATTTAGTGCAGGCATATCTTGGAGATACTGTGAGTTCAGCTACAGACCATCGCAATAAAGTGAATATCACAATAAACAAGTTCAAGGGAAGTTTTTGGTTTCCCAGAGCATGTATAAGTTATGTTTATACTATACTGCAGTCTATTAAATGTGCAGTAGAATTGTGTCAAAAAAACAATGTACCTGAATTAAAAACTGCTTTATTGCTAAAAACTGCTAACCAATGATCCTTCAGTGAGTTGTAATCTTTTGGCTGATGGAGAGTCTTGCCTCCTTGTTGATGCCTGCTGACTGATCGGGATGATGGTTGCTGAAGGTTGGGGTGGTACTATGACAAAATGAGACATTGAAGTTTGTCTCATTGATTGATTCTTCCTTTCATGAACCATTTCTCTGTAGCATGCCCTGCTGTTCAATAGTGTTTTGTACACAGTAGAACTTCTTTCAAAATTGGAGTCAATCCTCTCAAACCCTGCTGCTGCTTTGCAAACTAAGTTTAATATTCTAAATCCTTTGTTGTCATTTCAATAATCTTCACAGCATCATCACCAGGAGTAGATTCCATCTCAAGAAGCCACTTTCTTTGCTCATCCATAAGAAGCAACTTCTCATCCATTAAAGTCTTATCATGAAGTTACAGCAATTCAGTCCCATCTTCAGGCTCCACTCTAATCCTAATTCTTTCGCTGTTTCCACCACATCTTCAGTTACTTCCTCCACTGAAGTCTTGAACCCTCCAAGTCACCCATGAGAGTTGGAATCAACCTCTTCTGAACTCCTTTTAATGCTGATGTTTGGACTTCTTTCCATGAATCATGAATGTTTTTAATGATTTCTTGAATGGTGAATCCTTTCCAGAAGGTTTTCTTTTGACTTTGCGCAGGTCCATCAGAAGAATCACCATCTATAGTGAAGCTATATTCTTATGACATGTGTTTCTTAAGTAGGACTTGAAAGTGGACATTGCTCCTTGATCTGTGTGCTGCAGAATGGATGTTGTGGTGGCAGGCACAACATTGATCTTGTCCATCTCCTTAGAGTTCCTGGGTGACAATGAGCAGTATTTTGAAAGAAATTCTTTTGCTGAGCAGTAGATCTCAGCAGTGGGGCTTAAAATAATTCAGTAAACCATGTTGTGAATAGATATGTGTCATCTAGGCTTTGTTCCATTTGTAAAGCATAGACAGTAGATTTGGCATCATTCTTAAGGGCCCTAGGATTTTCCTAATGGTAGAGTTAGGGCCTGTCTGTGGATTAGATTTTGGCTTAAGGGAATGTTGTGGCTGATTTGATCTTCTATCCAGACCACTAAAACTTTCTCCGTATTAGCAATAAGGCTATTTCTCTTTCTTATCATTTGTGTGATCCCTGGAGTACTACTTTTAATTTCAAAAACTTTTCCTTTGCATTCACAACTTGGCTAATTGTTTGGCAGAAGAAGCTAAGTTTTCTGCCTGTTGACTTTCAACATGCCTTCCTCACTAAGCTTAATCATTTCTAGCTTTTCACTTCAAGTAAGAAATAACCAGCTCTTCCTTTCACTTGAACACTTTGGAGCATCATTAATTGACCTAATTTCAATATTGTGTCTCAGGGAATAGGGAGATCCAAGAAGAGGAAGAGAGATTGGGTGAGCAATTGGTTGGTGGATCAATCAGAACACAAAGTTTATTAATTTCAGCCCTCTTATCTGAGTGGTTTGTGGTGCCCCAGAACAATAGTGCTGGCAAAGATCGCTGATCACAGATCACCATAACAAATACAATAGTGATGAAAAAGCTTGAGATACTGTGAGAATTACCAAAATGTGACACTGAGGCACGAAGTGAGCAAATACTGAAAAAATGGCACCAATGGACTTGCTTGATACAGGGTTGCTATAAACCTTCAATTTGTAGAAAACATCTCATAATAAAGTGCGGCAAAGTGAGTTATGCCTGTGCCAATGTGAACTCATGGATTTTTAACATATTTGATGATAATATTGCATCGTTACTCTTTTCCACGTTCATGGGGAGCCCTTTGGGTTGATTGTTATGAACTTCTCTTGGGGTGATCCAGGCAGTGTTTGTTAGCTTCCTTGTTTTCTACCGTGACCCGCTGCTCTACACTCTGTCTGTTCCCTGCTTTAGATTTCAGTCAACTAAGGGGCTCTTAGTTCCTTTCGGTGGGAAATAGTGTTTAGGGATCATGATACATGGGTTAAAGTTACACATTTTTAATGAGTCATTGCTTCCAGGCCTTTTCAATTAATACAATTAGAAAATACATTTTTTTTGAGAAAAATGCATCATAAATTTTTACTCGTTTTCTATTCTCATTTTAAATTTGAAGGATTTTTACTTCTTTATTTCATATTTGTATCTCTTCACTTTCACTGAAAATCTTGGTTCCTAATAACATAATTACTTACTTTATTCATGTGTGTGCAGGTGTGTCTAAGATAATTTCAAAATGTTAGTAGCATCATCATCACCAAGTCTGTAAATGTTTAAAACCTCTTTGTGGTTCCCTTCTATTGTTAGGATAATCCTATGAGGAATAGGCCCTTAAAGTACTGTGTTTGAAAGATCACTTGAAGGAATTCTCTGTGAAATTGCAGTTAAGTAGACACACATTAAATTCAGTTGTTTTCGGGTGGTTTAGAGATTTTTTTAAAATTTAATTTATTTTGTTACTATATAAAAAGTTTATGGTTCCAAAATCAGAACTCTGAAGTAGAGTATATTGAAAGAGAACCTAGTTTTCATCACTGTCCCTTCTCTTGAGCCACCTCACCCCCCCGTCTTGTGGGTAGCCATTTTATTTTTTATTAGTTTTGTGTATGTCTTTCCTTTTTATTAATTTTTTAAAAGGCAAAAATATATATAGTCATATGTTTTCTTCCTATACAAAGGTAGCATAGTATACATATTCTACACTTGCTTTTATTGGTTTAAATGTAAATTCGAGGTCACTCTTTTGCAGTATATAGAGATATCTTACAGTTATAACAGCGTGGTTCCATGCATTATATAGTTGTACCATAGTTTATTCAGCCAATCCCTTATTGGTGGACATTTGGCATTTTGTTTCAATTTTTCCTTTTGTAACTAAAGCTGCAATGAATAGCCTTATGCTACCTCGTTTAATGTTTTTGCTACAGTGTCTTAAATAGTCTTATAAGTGGGATGCCAGGTCAAAGAGTAAATATACATGTGTTTTTGCTCTTTACTGCCAAGTCCCCCTCCACGTGGGGTTGCATCATTTTACATTCTCACCAGCTGTACAGGATTCCTTTTTGCCCATAGCATCACCCATAGAGGATTTGGTCAAACTGTTGAATTTCTGTCAATGTGGTGAGTGAGAAAGGATATGTCATTATAGTCTTAATTTGTAGTTTTTTAATTATAAGTAAGGTTGAACATGTTTTTCATCTATTGAAGAGAATTTGCATTTTTTTTGGTGACCTGTTAATTAGCATCTTTATTTTCATTTTTTAAATTTAAGTGGTCTTTTTCTTCTCAGTTTTTAGCTGCTTTTTATACACTAGGAATATAAACCAGGCTTTTAAAACCAAAGTAAAGTTTGTCAGAATTGGTCAGCAGGTACCCTCAGGACAAAGCAGCTTCACTGCATTGCCTCCCTGACTATGATTTGGTTTGGTAATTCCACACTTATTTTGTCAGCTCTTCAGTTATTTTATAAAGTTGTATTTTTATACTTTCTTTGGCAGTTTTAGTTGTTGTTTTAGCAAGAAGTTATTTCTGAATAACCTACCCCACCACATCTCTTAGAAATGAAATATTTTATCCTTTCTTTTGCAATTGTATCTCTCATTTGATATTTGATTTTTAAAATGTTAACATGCACGCTTGAAAATTTTGTTCATTTTTGAAGATTTATACCTTTAAAGTAACATTAATTTTAATTTAAAAAATGTATTTACAGTAATAATAGACTGCTTTTATAAATGAAAAGTGAACATTGTTTAAAATAGTGTATGTATTTCTTCCAGTGGTTTGTTTTCCCTGTATCTCTAGTACTCAGCCCAGGGGCTGACACATAGGTGGGTCCTCAGTACGTAATGAATTAAGGGTTTGTGTGTGTGTATAAATGTGTATGTGTACATACATATTTAAATTCAGGGAATTTTAAAGTAAGATACTCTTAACAGTGTACAGTATATGTAGAGTTTTGTTTAAATGTCTCTGAATTTTTGTGTGCAAATCATTACATTAGGGCTGTGGGTATACACTTATAAACAAGACACAGTTCTTGTGCTTAAGAAGTTTAAAATGGAGTGTCTTATCAGTTGTTTATTCTTAAGCTCTTACTGCATACCTGAATATTTTAAAATAGCAATATTTTAGTCTTTAATTAAAATAGAAACTTTGCCCTCCTTTGGTTCCAAGGCTCCTGCTGTTTCCACCCTGATTTTTGCTCTTAGTCATCTCGTGTTTCTAAGGTGACCTCATCTTAATCTCAACTCAGCATCTGTCTCTGTGGGGTTTTGCCATGTCCCTTTGAGGCCAGTTGTGTTTTCAAAGGCCCTAAGTTTAACTGACTACCCTTTCATTCACTCTTCTTTAATTCTGTCTTTGTCATCTGACCCTATGTTCCCTCCAAGCCCACACCTTCCTAGAAATAATAGTAATAAATATATTTATGTGTTTTACTCTTTGTGTTATTTACAAACTTAAGTTAAACTACCATCTATGAAATTATTAAAGAAAAATAAATGTTAAATATTCAACTCCCCAGTGTACATCTAAACTCATCCCTGATTTATAATCTTGATTCAGCTTATCATAACCCTCTGTGTGTGCGTGCAGAGAGCGTGTTTTAACATCATTACAAGTTTGAGTACGTAATGAAGGATGTATATATACCTGCATATGTAATGCTTTTACCTCATCGTTTTTTTCTATTTGAACTGTTACTATTAATGACTGGTAGATTTTAATATATTTTAACTTGTGGAATAAGCAAGTGCATAAGCAAATAGCTCTGACCTTGAAAAAGTACTGAATTCTTTAAACAAATACATATCTTTATTTTATCATTTATCGTAGGAAACCAATTTTTAAAAAGCATTTATCATTAGTCCTGTGTTTTCTCAAAATTGTGCTTAAGAATAATTTATCTTTGGTATCTTTAAAAGAAAAAAATCAATAAACCAAATTAAGCAGTGAAACTCTTAGATGCCATAGTAACTCCTGTGGTTGCTATGACATTCTCTCATTTATAGTAAGAAATACCGTATCTGTTTCATCTCTTTCTCTCATTCGTCTTATTCATGGCTCTTTTCCCTTTGGATTTTATGTCATGCTAATATTTCATCTGTGCATCTGATACATGTTTTCCACCAGTAGTAAATATTAGGGGGGTTATATAAGCAGACCAACTTTATTATTTTAATATGTGTAGATATATAAAAATTGAGGCATTGCATGTTTTTAAAATATATTTTTAAGTGACTTCTTTGTCTCTTTTGCTGTAGTTTTTACCAGATTCGTGCATCTATGAAAATTCCACCAAGAGTTCCTCACAGAGTAGAAGCTAGTTTGTTACATGCAACAGGTAAGCCAAGGAATATTTTCAACTTTTAAAAAAAGATCTGAAACAATATTATAATGGCCAGTAATGACTTTTCATAGCCATTTTAATTTTTTAATTACAAATGTAAGATGCCAAAGAGCATCACTACAATGCTTCTTATAAGAAATATATTTGAGGCTTCAGTAAAAAGTACAGAATGAATGAATTATGGACACATAGTTTGATACATGATCACAAAGGTGTTTTATGATAAAGTTTTATAGTGTGCATCTTGAGAATATTTTTTCGATCACTTTTTTTTTCTATTTAACTACTCTAATTAGAAAACAAAGAGCCAGAAGGTATAAAATAGATGTGTTATAGCAGCTTTTTTTATGTACTCTTATTCTAAGGAGAGACATGAGCATTAAAGTGTTTGAGCCAAAATGTTGGCCCTGACATAATCACTGGGCGTTCTTGCAGCTTCCCTGATACAGTATACTCTGTTCTATTTTGTGCAGTTAGAAAATGAAATGGTTAAAGAAACATGCTAGAGAGTTATCATATATTTCTAACATGAATTATGGTTTTCAAAGCATCGTAAGATAGTAACATACACCTAACATTAAAGCTATGTTGAACATAATTCAGTTCATTTTTGAAATTTAAAAATATATTCTGAGAATTTGAAGTGTTAAAGATTATCTTCCTTAGCATGCTATGGATACTAAAATGCTGGTTAATGTTCCGTTTTAATGATTTGTACATAATGGAGAGTTTTCTTTCTCCAAAGACTGTCAAACTGCTCAGGGGGGCCTATTGCTTACAACCAAAAACATGTACATTCTTTCTTTGAAAAAGGAAAAATAAGTTTTCCTTTTGGCCTGATGTACATGATAAAGTACGTATTTATTGTCAGTAGGCCTGTTGTAAGTCTACTTTCTAGGAAACACAAAGGTTAAAATAATTAATATTACAAGAAAGATGGTTACTCCCATTTTGAACTTAATCTATTGTACTAACTGTCTGACTCTACTGTGTCTCCTGAAGTTGCCAGTTGAAAAAAGTAGAAAGACTTTTTTCCCTGGACTTCCTTTTTATTTATATATTTTTTTTCAGCTTTATTGAACGATAATTGACAAATAAATTATATATATTTAAGTGTACAGTGTGCTTTGTCATATATATATACAACATACAACACGTATACGTATGTGCTTTGTTACACACGTGCAGTGTGAAATAATTGCCGTGGTCAGGATTCATTAGCGCAGCCATCACCTCACATAGTTCGTGTGTGTGAGGGTGGGAGGTAAAGAAAGCTTAAGATTTATTTTTATCAAATTTCGGGTATATAATACTTTATTACTAGCTATAGTCATCGTGCTGTGCATTAGATCCTCAGAACTTATTTTTCTTGTAATGAAAAGTTTGTACCCTTTGACTTACATCTCCTCATTTCTCCCGCCCTGCCAGCCCCGGGCATCTACCATTCTACTGTCTTATTTCTGCAAAATTTACTTTTCTGTTTTGTTTTGTTTCCACATGTAAGTGATACCATCCAGTGTTTGTCTTTCTCTAACTTGTTTCACTTATGATGATACTCCATTTTCTATACATACATCGCATTTTCTTTATCCATTCACACACTGACAGACACTTGGGTTATTAATGTGTCTGGGCTATTGTGAATAACGCTTCATTGAATAGCTGCGCCAATTTACATGCCCACCAACAGTGCACAAGGGTTCCCTTTTCTCCACATCTTCACCAACTTTTTGATAATAGGCATTCTAACAGGTATGAAGTGATCTCTTTGTGATTTTGATTTACATTTCCCTCAAGATGAGTGATGTTGAGCACTGTTTCATGTACGTATTGGCCATTTGTATGTCTTCTTTGCAAAAATATCTGCTCAGTTTCTCTACCCATTTTTAAAATCAGATTATTTGTCTATTTACTATTGAGTTGTACAGGTCTTTATATATTTTGGATATTAACCTCTATCAGATATATGATTTGCAAATATTTTCTCCCATTTAATAGTTAGCTCTTTCTTTTGTTGATGTTGTCCTCTGCTATGCATAAGCTTTGAAGTTTGATGTAGTCCCTCTTGTTTATTTTTGCCTTTGTTCTGGTGTCAAATCCAAATTACCAGTGCAAAGATCAATGTCAAGGAGCTTTTCCCCTGTGTTTTCTCCTATGAGCTTTGTATTTTCAGGTCTTAAATTTAAGTCTAATCCATTTTAAGTTAATTTTTGTAAGTGACATAAAATAGGGTCCAGTTTCGTTCTTTTGCATGTAGAAATCCAGTTTTCCCAGGACCACTTATTGAAGAGACAGTCTCTTCCCCATTATGTGTTCTCGGTGTCTTGTGAGATATTAGTTGACCACATGTGTGTGGGCGGACTTCTGGGCTCTCATCTTTGCTCCATTGATATACGTGCATGCTTTTATGCCAACACTATTCTGTTTTGATTACTAAAGCCTTGCAACATAGTTTGAAATCAAGAAGTGTGATGTGTCCAGCTTTGTTCTTTTGTTATTAAGATTGCTCTGGCTATTCCAGTCTTTTGTGGTCTTGTACAAATTTTAGGGTAAGTTTTACTATTCTATAAAAAATGCCGTTGGAATTTTGATAGAGACTATATTGAATCTGTAGATTGTTTGGGGTCGTTAGTGTGGCCATTTATTAATTCTTCCATTCTAAGAAAACAG
Source organism: Vicugna pacos (assembly GCF_048564905.1). Classification (NCBI taxonomy): domain Eukaryota; kingdom Metazoa; phylum Chordata; class Mammalia; order Artiodactyla; family Camelidae; genus Vicugna; species Vicugna pacos. The sequence continues at coordinate 3,097,735 of NC_132994.1, read as the reverse complement.
GTTATCTTTCTGTTTGTTTGAATCTTCAGTTTCTTTCCTCAGTGCCGTACAGTTTTCAGTGTATAGGTCTTTCATCTCCTTTGGTTAAATTTATTCCTAAGTATTTTATTGTTTTTGATGCCATTGTAAATGGGTTTTTTTTCTTTATTTCTCTTCCAAATAGTTCACTGTTAGTGTATAGAAGTGCAACTGATTTTTGTATGTTCATTTTGTGTCCTGTAACTTTACTAAATTCATTGATTAGTTCTAACAGCTTTTTGGTGGAGATTTTAGGGTTTTCTATGTGTAAGGTCATGTCATCTGTACACAGATCATTTTACTCCTTCCTTTCCTATTGGGATGCCTTTAATTTCTTTTTATTGCCCATTTGTTGTGGCTAGGACTTCCAGTACTATGTTGAACAGAAGTGTTAAGAGTGGGCATCCTTATTTTTCTTCTGACTTGAGAGGAAAGCTTTCAGCTTTTCACTACTAATGGTGATATTAGTTGTGAGTTGTAAATGTCCTGTTTTATGTTGAAGTACTTTCCTTCTGTGCCTAATTTACGGAGAGTTTTTATCAGGAAAATATGTTTGATTTTATCAAATTATTTTTCTGCATCTGTTAAGATGATTATATGATTTCTATCCTTCCTGTTGCCTTTCATTTATCTTCATTTTGCTAATGTGGTATATCACATTTGTTGAGTTGAGTATGTCAAACCATCCTTGCATCCCAGGGATACATTCAGTTTCATCATAGTGTGTGATCCTTTTAATGTGCTCTTGAATTTGGTTTGGTTTTGGTATTTTGTTGAGGATTTTTGCATCTATGTTCATCAGAGCTGTTGGCCTATAATTTTCTTTTCTTATAGTGTATTTGTCTGGCTTCTGTATCAGGGTAATTCTGGCCTTGTAAAATGAGTTTGGAAATATTTCTTCTTAATCAGTTTTTGAAAAGTTTGAGAAGAATTGGTATTAATTCTTCTTTAAATGTTGTGTATAATTCACCTTACACATCAATGATCTGGTTTACTAGTTTTGGAAAGGAAGTATCTTTTAAAAATAAATTGTTTATGGCAGACATCAGTCTTTTTTGGTATGTATTTTCATTATATATTTATTTTTTTTAATTCAAGTATAGTTGATTTACAGTGTTGTATACAAGTTTCAGGTGTACAGCAAAGTGTTTCAGTTATACATATATGCATATATTTATTCTTTTTTCAGATTCTTTTCTGAATCTGAATAATTTTCTAAATAATCATCGGTTATTTTAAATGTTGAATATAGTTCTCTGTACTATACAGTAGAATCTTCTTGTTTATCTGTTTTGTATTTAGTAGTGTATATTTGTTTATCCCAAATTCCTAATTTATCCCTCCCTCCCTTTCCCCTTTGGTAACCATAACTTTGTTTTCTATGTCTGTGAGCCTCTTTCTACTTTATAAATAAGTTCATTTGTATCATTTTTATAGATTCCACTTATAATGGATATCATATGATACTTGTCTTTCTCTGACTGACTTAATTCACTTAGTAGGATAATCTCTAGGTCTATCCATTTTTTGATTGGGTTGTTTGGGTGGGGTTTTTTGTTTGTTTTTTGTTACTGAGCTGTGTTTGTATATTTTGGAAATTAAGCCTTTGTCAGGTTGTCTTTTCATTTTGTCAGTGGCTTCCTTTGCTATGCAAAAGATTTTAAGGTTAATTAGGTCCCCTTTGTTTATTTTTGCTTTTGCTTCCATTACTCTAGGAGGTGGATCCAAAAGAGTAGTGCTGCAATTTATGTCAAAGAGTCCTCTGTCCATGTTTTCCTCTAGGAGTTTTATAGTATCTGGTCTTACATTTAGGTTTTTAATCCATTTTGAGTTTATTTTTGTACATGGTGTTAGAGAATGCTATGATTTCATTCTTTTACATGTAGCTGTTCAGTTTTCCCAGCACCACTTATTGAAGAGACTGTCTTTTCTCCACTGTATATTCTTGCCTCCTTTGTCATAGATTTATTGACAATAGGTATGTGGGTTTATTTCTGGACTTTCTATCCTTTCCATTGATCCATGTGTCTGGGTGCCAGTACCATACTGTTTTGATTACTATAGCTTTATAGTATAGTATGAAGTCAGGGAGCATGATTCCTCCAGCTCCATTCTTCTTTCTCAAGATTGTTCTGGCTATTCGGGGTCTTTTGTGTTTGCATAGAAATTTAAAAAATTTTTGTTCTAGTTCTGTGAAAAATAACACTGGTAATTTGATAGGGATTCCATTGAATCTGTAGATTGCCTTGAGGAGTATGGTGATTTTAACAATATTAATTCTTCAGTCTAAGAACACAGTATATCTTTCCATCTGTTTGTGTCATCTTCAGTTTCTTTCATTAGCATCTTACAGATTCAGAGTACATGTTTTTTTCCTCCTTAGGTATATTTATTCCTAGGTATTTTATTCTTTTTGATGCAGTAGTAAATGGGATTGTTTCCTTTATTTCTCTGATACTTTGTTGTTAATCTATAGAAATACAACAGATTTCTGTTTATTAATCTTTTATCCTGCAACTTAACACCGAATTCATTAATGAGCTCTAGTAGTTTTCTGGTGGTTCCTTTAGGAGTTTCTGTGTATAGTATCATGTCATCTGTAAACAGTGACAGTTTTACTTCTTCCTTTTCATTTTGGGTTCCTTTTATTTGTTTTTCTTCTCTGATTGCTGTGGTTAGAATTTCCAAAACTATGTTGAATAAAAATGGTGAGTGGCATCCTTGTCTTGTTCCTGATCTTAGAGGGAATGCTTTCAGCTTTGAGTGTGATGTTAGTTGTGGGTTTGTCATATATGGCCTTTATTATGTTGAGGTATGTTCTATCTATGCCCACTTTCTGGAGAGTTTTTATCATAAATGGATGTTGAACTTTATCAAAAGCTTTTTCTGCATTTATTGAGGTGAGTATATGGTTTAAATTCTTCAATTGGTTAATGTGGTGTATCACATTGATTGATTTGTGGATATTGAAAAAATCCCTGCATCCCAGGGATAAATGCCACTTGATCATGGTGTATGATCCTTTTAATGCATTGTTGGATTCAGTATTTTAGTGTTTTGTTGAGAATTTTTACATCTGTGTTCATCAGTGATATTGGCCTGTAATTTTCCTTTTTTGTGTGGTATGTTTATCTGATTTTGGTATCCTCATAGGAAGAGTTTGGAAGTGTCCCTTCCTCTGTAATTTTTTGGAATAGTTTGAGAAGGATAGGTATTAACTCTAAATGTTTGATAGAATTCACTGGTGAAGCCATCTGATCCTGGACTTTTGTTTTTGGGGGAGTTTTTATATTACTAATTTAATTTAAGTACTGGTAATTGGTCTGTTCGTATTTTCAATTTCTTCCTGGTTCAGTCTTGGGAAGTTTTACCTTTCTAGGAATTTGTCCATTTCTTCTAGATTGTCCATTTTATTGGCGTATAGTTGCTTGTGGTAGCCTCTTATCCTTTGTATTTCTGTGGTGTCAGTTGTAATGTCTTCTTTTTCATTTTTGATTTTATTGATTTGGACTCTCTCCCTTTTTTCTTGATGAGTCTGGCTAAAGGTTTATCAATTTTATTCTTTCAGAGAATCAGCTTTTAGTTTCATTAATCTTTTGTATTTTTTTTTAGTCTCTATTTCATTTATTTCTACTCTGATCTTTATGATTTCTTATTGTTCAGTAACTTTTAGTTTTGTTTGTTCTTCTTTCTCTAGGAGGTTGCTTTAGGAGTAAGGTTAAGTTGTTTATTTGAGATTTTTCTTGTTTCCTGAGGTAAGCTTGTGTCACTATAAACTTTCCTCTTAGAACTGCTTTTGCTACATCCCATAGGTTTTGGATGTCATGTTTTGATTTTCATTTGTCTCTAGGTATTTTTTAAAATTTTTATTTGATGTCATCAGTGATCAATTGGTTGTTTACTAGCATGTTGTTTAGCCTCCACGTGTTTGTATTTTTTTGCAGTTTTTTTCTTTTAGTTGATTTCTTGTCTCATAGTGTTGTGGTCAGAAAAAGATGCTTGATATGATTTTAATTTTCTTAAGTTTACAGAGGCTTTTTTTGTGTGTGTGGCCCAGCATGTGATCTGTCCTGGACAATGTTCCATGTGCACTTGAGAGGAATGTGTATTCTGCTGCTTTCCAATGGAATGCTCTATAAATATCGGTTAAGTCCATTTGGTCTAATGAGTCCTTTAAGGCCAGTGTTCCCTTATTGATTTTCTGTCTGATCTGTCCATTGATGTAAGTGGAGTGTTAAAGTCCCCCACTTTCTTCTTTATTATTGTGTTACTGTCAGTTTCTCCTTTTATGTCTGTTAATATTTGCCTTATATATTGAGGTGCTCCTAAGTTGGGTGTGTATTTATTTATAGTTGTTATATCTTCTTCTTGGATTGATCCTTTGATCATTATGTAGTATCCTTTTTTCGTCTCTTGTAACAGTCTATCTTAAAGTCGATTTTGTCTGATGTAATAAGTATTGTTAGTCCAGCTTTCTTTTGAATTTCATTTGCATGGAATACCTTTCTCCATCCCCTCACTTTCACTCTGTATGTGTGAGTCTCTTGTAGGCAGTATGTATACAGGTCTTCTTTTTGTATCCATTCAACCAGTTTATATCTTTTGGTTGGAGCATTTAGTCAGTTTACATTTAAGGTAATTATCGATATGTGTTTTCTTATTGTCATTTTGTTAATTGTTTTGGATTTGTTTTTGTAGGTCTTTTTTTCTCCTTTTCTTCTTTTGTTCTCTTCTCTTGTAATTTGATGATGGTCTTTAGTGTTATATTTGGATTCTTTTTCTTTTTCATGTGTATATCTATTGTAAATTTTTCATTTTCAGTTACCATGAAGTTTTTGCATAGCATGATTATTTTAGGTTGTTGATCTCTTAATTTCAAATGCATTTTAAATACCCAGCATTTGAACTCTTCTCCCCTCACAATTACTGGTTTTAATATTATATTTTACATCTAATTGTTTTGTGTAGCCCTTAACTGCTTATTGTGAATGCAGATGATTTTACTACTTTTGTCTTTTTAACTACCCTACTAGCTTTGTGTTTGGATGATTTCCTACCCTTAACTATATGTTTGCCTTTACCAGTGAGCTTTTTCATTTTGTAATTTTCTAGTTTCTAGTTGTGGCCTTTTCTTTTCCACCTTGAAAAGTTCCTTTAGCATCTGTTGTAAAGCTGGTTTGGTGGTGCTGAATTCTTTCAGCTTTTGAACTCTCCATCCAATCTGAAAGAGAGCCTTGCTGGGTAGTGTATCCTTACTGTAGGCTTTTCTGTTTCATTATTTTAAATACATCATGCCAGTCCCGTCTGGCCTGCAGAGTTTCTGCTGAAAAATCAGCGGACATCTTATGGGAGCTTTCTTGTATGTAACTTGTTGCTTTTCCCTTGCTGCTTTTATTATTCCCTCTTTATCTTTAATTTTTGTCATTTTGATTACGGTGTATCTTCTTGTGGTCCTCTTTGGGTTAATCTTGTTTGGGACTCTGCTTCCTGGACTTGGGTGACTGTTTCCTTTCCCAGATTAGGGAAATTTTCAGCTATTATCTCTTTGGATATTTTTCTCTGACTCTTTCTGTCTCTCTCCTCCTTCTGGGATGCCTATAATGCAAATATTAGTGTGCTTGCTGTCATGCAGAGGTCTCTTAAACTATCCTCATTTCTTTTCATTCTTTTTTTCTATTCAGTGACAGCAGACACCTGTCTTTAAAAGAGAAGACTGGGTTTGGAAAAGAACAGATTTTAGCTTGTAGTGAGAACATTTATTTATGTGTATATTTTTAATTTATGTCATACTTTCTTCTCACTTCTTTTTTAAATAACAAACTTTTATCTGTCATGTTTGAAATGTAGTCCCTAATATGACTACTCAAGATCTTTTTCATTATTTTTCTACTTTAAAATATCTTGTTTTTCTTGTTTATGGTACAGAAAGATATCTACAGACTTTTACAAATGAAGTGATCCTGAATGAATTATGAGACATGCTGCTTTTTCTGCCTGATAGCATCCCCAACATGATTGCCTTTTGTGTGTCTGTCGTATTTGCCAGCCTCTGAATCATCCTGTGAAACCTCTATGATTATGTAAATCTGGTATCTTCATTGTGTTTCTTGCCAGTGTGCCACAGAATAGCCTCATCATTTTAAATGTTTAAGTTCATACGAAAATTACAGAGAATAATTGTTGATGGAGTGTGGTGACTTATTAGGCTCACAGGTATAGTGTCCTCATGTCCGGGTGAATTTCCTCACCAGCAATCTGAAAAACAAAAAGCAAAGAAAGGAAGCCACTTTACTCCAGTCTTTAAGGTATTGATTCTTTTCTCTTTTCATCTCCTTCCTCCCCCAAAAGATTTGTTTCATTTTGAAACAGAATTTAAGATTTCCTGGAGTATGTATCTTTTTAATATTAGTAAATTGGTTAGGGAAAGGTATCTTTCCAAACGTTTTCTGCATCTAGAAATTACACCTGTGTATGACTGTTTTAATAAATGTGTAACAGTGATTTCTAGAGTCATTCTTGATAACTTAAGCATCTTTATCTAAGGTAATTTTCTTCATCCTCTATGTTAAGTCTGTTTTCACTTCTGTTCCTTAACAGTTCACTTTTTCTTCCAAGGGCTTGGATATTCTGTATACTTTTTATTATATACCCGATTTTTTTTTCTAATTTTGATGGGTACTTAGATCTCAAGACCTTTTTCGTTCACTATATTTTACCATAATTCCTATACCTGGTGTATATTTCTGGAAAACTTTAAGGAGGAAGAGAGAAAATGATTTTGTCTCTGAGTTGCAGTAGGGCAGTTTAGATGGGTTGGGAATTAGATGGTATTAAAGCTTACTGCAACACATTTAAATTATTTCCAGCATGAGATTATACTGACAGTGAGAAGTTTGAGTCAGGACATAGCTGTCATCTGCAATAAAATCAGTAATGAAAGACAATGAGAATTTATAGGGCTGTTGAAAATTGAATAATAATAATGCATTCAGAGATTTCTACAACAGAGAAGTCTTTACTGGTTCTAGGAAGCCGCTCCCAGTTTGAAATGTTAGAGGACTGTGTACACTTTTGATAAAAAGTTGAAATAACAACTCCCTTCTAATAGTGATAGTACTTTTTAAAAAGAAACATTCATTGTTTTGTTTGCTTTTTAATATCCATCCATCCCTTTTCTCTGAAAAAAATATTTTATGCAAATAATACAGGCAAATAGTTAAAAGATCTGTAAGTCCAGAAAGACTGGTAGTGAAAACCATAACTCATTCTCTGGGTCCATCCACTTTTAACTCTTTCCCTAGTCATACTGGTTTCCTCTACAGAGACATTTCACTGTTATGATAAATGAGAATTTATCTCACACTACTTCCTCCCTCTCTCTCCCCCTACTTTTTTAAAGGAGATATCATTTTTCCCACATCTCTCTTTGATCATTACTCTAGCTTCAGATAATATAGTTAAAGCTTTATTTCCTATTTCAGCAAATCTGACAGACCCCTCATTTTGTAAAGTAAGGATATACACAATCTTACATCTTTTTCACATTTTCTTTTCCTCTACCTCCCAATCTGTTAGCTGTGTCCTTTGTCTTATATTATTAAGATTGCTAACATTTGTATTCTGTTTTGTAACTATAGTTAAATCTTTTGTGTTTTGTCTGTGGGTTTATTGCAAATGTTGAAAACAAGTAAACAGCATTTGCATTTTTATGGTAACACCAGAGGGAAAAAACAGTTTATAAAAAAGGAAAATGAGTGTCCAACATAAAGAAGGAGGATCTTAAGTTTCTGGCAAGATATAGCAAATCTAGTTACCATTTTGGTGTTGCTCTGGGTCACTTGTGATATAGAGAGAGATGTAGGTATATCTTAGGCATCTTGGTGGCTGTACATTCAATGATGCACCTTTGTTGTAGTTAACAAAGTAGTGACTTGGAATCAGGATACCAGCTTCCTTCTTTTTTACCTTGGAAAACTCACTTAACCTCTGTGAGCTTCAGTTTCTTATCTGTGAAATGTGTAACCTGCTTTACAATAAGTTAAAGTTCATAGCAAACTGTAAAGGGCCATATACATACAAGGTATTATTATTGGGTTTCTAGTAATAAAAGAAAGAATGAAAAACAGTCAGCTGCTGACTCATTTACTATGCTCTTTGAGAACCATTTAGTGCTGTAAAGAGCTGAAACTTAATTTGTTGTTTTCCTATGGTTTATATAATTTCTATTATGCAACATAGTAATTCAGCACATAGGATAACATCTCATGTTAATAAGTAAATTAAAAAAATTTTTAATCAATAAAACCATTTATTGGATAGGTATGAACTTGGATGACCAAGGGTAAGAAGGGGAAACCAAAGAAAGGAAGAGACCTCACAAAAGATCTTTGACTTTATTACTTATGAAGGAAATCTCGGTACCTGGGCTTCCATTTCTGTTCTTATAAAACTAGCTTAATATTTATAGAGTATTTGAAGTTAGACATAAGTAGTCTCAAGTCTTGTTCTGCCTTTTACTAGCTGTGCGGTTTTAAGCAAAGTATTCAGTTTCTGTGAGCATTTCCTCATCAGTGAAATGGAAATAATCCCTGTCTTACAGTATGGTTTTGAAAAGCAAATGAGAAAATTGGGTGAAGAGGTCTGGTGTGGTGCTCAGAAAATCTTGGGTACCTTTGCCCCGCCTTCCCTCTCTACCTTATATTGCCCCAGATGTTAAGAAACTGAAGTAAGGTGAACTCTAGGACCTCAGAACCACCTTGATTTAAGGAGAGACAGTCCATAAAGAAGTTGACTGGAAGCCATTGTATGCCTTTCCCTTCTTAGTTTTTAAGACTTGTCCTTACTTCTATGCAGGACAGCAGGTTGACATGGTTTTACCCTTTCTTGAGCCTTCTTTGGGGCTTTTCTTCCCAGCTTTTCCCTGCTAGTGTCAGTGTTCTGTGGTAAGTGTAAGTGTTAACTGCATGTATATGTTTGAACTCGCTTATCAGTGTGGCATACAAGACCAAGCACGGGCTTTGGAGCAAACAGCAGTGGCATTTACTTCCTGGACAAATTATTTACGTCATCAGAGCCTCAGTGTCTGTTAAATGGATAGATTAGTCCCTGCCCTATAAGCTTGTCTAAAGGTTTAGTAACAATACATGTAAAGCACAGCCCCGGCACATGATAAGTGCTCTATAAATGATAGCTAGTAGTAGTTAGACGTGATAAAAAAAAAAAACACGTGATAAGTGGTTATTAAAAGTAAGCAATTTTTATTGAATAAATTCAATATTGTAGAAATTTAACATTGTGTGCATTACTTTGTACATTTATATATTGTACAGTGATTGCCCTTGTAGCAATATTTATCACATTATGTAACTGCAGTACAATATTACTGTCTGTATTCATTATACTGTGCATTAGATCTCTATGGCTTATTTACTACTCATCGCAAGTTTGTACCCTTAAGCTACATCAGTCTTACCTGCCCCTCTCCAACTCGTGGTAATCACCATTTTTATCACTCTCTATTTTTTACAACTTTGACTTTTTTTAGGTTCCACGTGTAAGTGATCTCCTACAGTTATTTGTCTTTCTCTGTCCAGCTTACTTCCTTTAGCATAATGTGCTCAAGATCCATCCATGTTGCCACAAGTCTCAGCATATCCTCCTTTCTTGGGGCTGAATAACATTCTATTGTGTATATATAGCACATCTTCTTTATCCATTCATCTGTTTTTTTTTTACATTTTTTATTGATTCATAATCATTTTAAGGTGTTGTGTCAAATTCCAGTGTTCAGCACAATTTTTCAGTCATTCATGGACATATACACACTCATTGTCACATTTTTTTCTCTGTGATTTATCATAACATTTTGTGTATATTTCCCTGTGCTATACAGTGTAATCTTGTTTATTTATTCTACAATTTTGAAATCCCAGTCTATCCCTTCCCACCCTCTACCCCCCCCCCCCAGTAACCACAAGTCTGTATTCTCTGTCCATGGGTCTATTTCTGTCCTGTATTTATGCTTTGTTTTTGTTTTTTAGATTCCACATATGAGCGATCTCATATGGTATTTTTCTTTCTCTTTCTGGCTTACTTCACTTAGAATGACATTCTCTAGGATCATCCATGTTGCTGCAAATGGCATTATGTTGTCGGTTTTTATGGCTGAGTAGTATTCCATTGTATAAATATACCACCTCTTCTTTATCCAGTCACCTGTTGATGGACATTTAGGTTGCTTCCATGTTTTGGCTATTGTAAATAGTGCTGCTATGAACATTGGGGTGCAGGTGTCATCCTGAAGTAGATTTCCTTCTGGGTACAAGTGGGATTCCTGGGTCATATGGTAAGTCTATTCCTAGTCTTTTGAGGAATCTCCACACTGTTTTCCATAGTGGCTGCACCAAACTGCATTCCCACCAGCAGTGTAGGAGGGTTCCCCTTTCTCCACAGCCTCTCCAGCATTTGTCATTTTTGGATTTTTGAATGACGGCCATTCTGACTGCTGTGAGGTAATACCTCATTGTAGTTTTGATTTGCATTTCTCTGATAATTAGTGATACTGAACATTTTTTCATGTGCTTTTTGATCATTTGTATGTCGTCCTTGGAGAGTTGCTTGTTTAGGTCTTCTGCCCATTTTTGGATTGGGTTGTTTATTTTTTCCTTATTGAGTCGTATGAGCTGCTTATATATTCTGGAGATCAAGCCTTTGTCGGTTTCACTTGCAAAAATTTTCTCCCATTCCATAGGTTTTCTTCTTGTTTTATTTCTGGTTTCCTTTGCTCTGCAGAAGCTTGTAAGTTTCATTAGGTCCCATTTGTTTATTCTTGCTTTTATTTCTTCTAGGAGAAAATTTTTGAAATGTATGTCAGATAATGTTTTGCCTATGTTTTCCTCTAGGAGGTTTATTGTATCTTGTCTTATGTTTAAGTCTTTAATCCATTTTGAGTTGATTTTTGTATATGGTGTAAGGGTGTGTTCTAGCTTCATTGTTTTACATGCTGCTGTCCAGTTTTCCCAACACCATTTGCTGAAGAGACTGTCTTTATTCCATTGTATATTCTTGCCTCCTTTGTCGAAGATGAGTTGACCAAAAGTTTGTGGGTTCATTTCTGGGCTCTCTATTCTGTTCCATTGGTCTATATGTCTGTTTTGGTACCAATACCATGCTGTCTTGATGACAGTAGCTCTATAGTATTGTCTGAAGTCTGGGAGAGTTATTCCTCCAGCCTCTTTCTTTCTCTTCAGTAATGCTTTAGCAATTCTAGGTCTTTGATGGTTCCATATAAATTTTATTATGATTTGTTCTAGTTCTGTGAAATATGTCCTGGGTAATTGGATAGGGATTGCATTAAATCTGTAGATTGTGACCATTTTAACAATATTGATTCTTCCAATCCAGGAGCATGGAATATCTTTCCATTTTTTAAAGTCTTCTTTAATTTCCTTCATCAATGGTTTATAGTTTTCTGTGTATAATTCTTTCGCCTCCTTGGTTAGATTTATTCCCAGATATTTTATTACTTTGGGTGCTATTTTAAAGGGGATTGTTTCTTTACTTTCTTTTTCTGTTGATTTATCGTTAGTGTAAAGAAAGGCAACTGATTTTTGAACATTAATTTTGTAACCTGCTACCTTGCTGAATTCTTTGATCAGCTCTAGTAGCTTTTTTGTGGACCTTTTAGGGTTTTCTATATATAGTACATGTCGTCAGCATATAATGACTCTTTTACCTCTACTTTTCCAATTTGGATCCCTTTTATTTCTTTCTCTTGCCTGATTGCTGTGGCTAGGACTTCCAGGACTATATTGAATAGGAGTGGTGATAGTGGGCATCCTTGTCTTGTCCCAGATTTTAGTGGGAAGCTTTTGAGTTTTTCACCGTTGAGAACTATGCTGGCTATAGGTTTGTCATATATAGCTTTTATTATGTTGAGATATGTTCCCTCTATACCCACTTTGGTGAGAGTTTTTATCATAAATGGGTGTTGAATTTTATCAAATGCTTTTTCTGCATCGATTGAGATGATCATGTGGCTTTTGTCCTTTCTCTTGTTGATGTGATGTATTCCATTGATTGATTTGCGTATGTTGAACCAGCCTTGTGTCCCTGGGATGAACCCCACTTGGTCATAATGTATAATCTTTTTTATGTGTTGTTGAATTCTATTTGCTAAAATTTTGGTGAGGATTTTGGCGTCTATGTTCATCAGTGATATTGGCCTATAATTCTCTTTTTTTGTAGTGTCTTTGCCTGGTTTTGGTATCAGGGTGATGGTGGCTTCATAGAATGAGTTTGGGAGTATTCCCTCCTTTTCAATCGTCTGGAAGAGTTTGAGAAGGACTGGTACGAGTTCTTCTTTGTATGTTTGATAGAATTCCCCGGTGAAGCCATCCAGTCCTGGACTTTTATTTGTAGAGAGGTTTTTAATTGCTATTTCTATTTCCTTTCTAGTGATCGGATTGTTCAAGTGTTCAGTTTCTTCTTGATTCAGTTTTCGTGGACAGTATGTTTCCAGAAACTTGTCCATCTCCTCTAGGTTATCCAGTTTGGTTCCATGTAGTTTTTCATAATATTCTCGTATGATATTCTGTATTTCTATTTTGTTTGTTGTAATTTCTCCATTTTCCTTTCTTATTTTGCTAATTTGTGCTCTCTCTTTTTTCTTCTTTGTGAGTTTGGCCAGAGGTTTGTCGATTTTATTCACTTTTTCAAAAAACCAGCTTTTGGTTTGGTTGATTTTTTCTATGGTCTTGTTAATCTCTATTGTATTTAATTCCTCTCTGATCTTTATTATTTCCTTCCTTCTGCTGCTTTTTGGGGCTTTTTGTTCTTCTTTTTCTAATTGATTCAGGTGGTGGGTTAACTTGTTTATTTGAGATTGTTCTTCTTTTTTGAGGAAGGCCTGTATCGCTATAAACTTCCCTCTTAGCACTGCCTTTGCTGTGTCCCATAGGTTTTGAGTGGTTGTGCTTTCATTATCATTTGTCTCAAGGTATTGTTTAATTTCAGCTTTGATTTCCTCATAGATCCATTGTTTTTTCAATAACATATTGTTTAATCTCCATGCTTTTCTTTTTTTCTCCTTTGTTTCTCTGTTGTTGATTTCCAGTTTCATGGCATTGTGGTCAGTCAAGATGCTTGAGATAATTTCTATCTTCTTAAATTTGTTGAGGTTTCTTTTGTGTCCAAGTACATGATCGATCCTGGAAAATGTTCCATGTGCACTTGAAAATAATGTATATTCTATTTTTTGGGGGTGTAAAGCTCTGAAAATATCCACCAAATCTAGTTTTTCTATTGTAGTATTTAATTTCTCTGTTGCCTTGTTTATTTTCTGTCTGGAAGATCTGTCTAGAGATGTTAATGCAGTGTTAAACTCTCCAACTATGATTGTATTCCCATCAATATCCCCCTTTATCTCTGTTAGTAATTCTTGTATGTACTTAGGTGCTCCTATATTGGGTGCATATATATTAACGAGTGTAATATCTTCATCTTGTATCACTCCTTTAATCATTATAAAATGTCCTTCTTTATCTTTCTTTATGTCCTTTGTTTTAAAGTCTATTTTGTCTGAAATCAGTACTGCAACACCTGCCTTTTTGGCTTTTCCATTTGCATGGAATATCCTTTTCCATCCTTTCACTCTCAATCTATATGTGTCCTTCTCCCTAAAGTGGGTCTCTTGTATGCAGCATATTGAAGGTTCTTGCTTTATTATCCAGTCTGCCACCCTATGTCTTTTGACTGGAGCATTTAGTCCATTAACATTTACAGTAATTAATGATAGATGTGTGTTTATTGCCATTTTGAACTTATCTTTCCAGTTGAATTGGTATATTCTCTTTGTTCCTTTCTTCCTCCTTTTGTGGTTTGGTAATTTTCCTTTGTATTATCATGGATTTTATTTAATTTCTGTGACTTTCTTTTAAATTTTTGACTTGTGGTTACCCTTTTTTGTAAATCTATTAACCTATACCCGTTTTTAATAAACTGATAATAACATGATCTCAAACCCATCCTACTGTTAAAAAAATTTTAAAAAAGAAAGAAAAAAAATTCTATATTTCCCTGCCTCCCTCTCCCACTCTCAGTGATTTGTATGTCTTCTTTTATAATTTCCTGTTTTCTTTATTTGTAATTCATGAGTTATCACCTTTCCAGTTGTACGTTTCTCATTTCTGTAGCATCCTGCTGCTTTTCTATTTAGAATAGCCCTTTCAATATTTCTTTTAGCGTGGGTTTAGTGTTGCTAAACTCCTGCAGTTTTTTTTTGTCTGTGAAACTCTTTATTTCTCCTTCTATCCTAAAGGATGGCCTTGCTGGATAAAGTATCCTAGGCTGCATCTTTTTTTCATTCAGGGCTTTGAATATATCTTGCCACTCCCTTCTGGCCTGTAGTGTTTGTACAGAGAAATCAGCTGAGAGCCTTATGGGGGTTCCCTTGTAACTTACTCTTTGCTTTTCTCTTGCTGCCTTTAGAATCATTTCTTTATCCTTGACTCTGGCCATCTTGATTATGATATGTCTTGGTGTGGGTCTATTTGGGTTCTTCCTGTTTGGGACCCTCTGAGCTTCCTGTACTTGTATATCTGATTCCTTCTTTAAGTTTGGGAATTTTTCAGTCATGATTTCTTCAAAAACCTTTTCAATCCCCTTTGATCCTTCTTCCCCTTCTGGGACCCCTATTATGCGAAGATTGGGACGCTTTATATTATCCCATAGGTCCCTTATGCTATTATCATTATTTTTTATTTGCTTATCTTGTAGTTCTTCTGAATGGGTGCTTTCTGTTGCCCTGTCTTCTAGATCACTAATTCGTTCCTCTGCATTAACTAGTCGGCTTTGCACAGCTATTAGATCATTCCTCATCTCTGTCAATGAGTTTTCCCATTTTGCTTGGCTCTTCTTTATAGCTTCAATTTCATTTTTGACATATTTTATTTCTCTAAGCATTATCTCTTTTAATTCCTTCAGCAATTTGATCACTCCTTTTTTGAAATCTTGATCTAGTAGGCTATCGATGTCTATTTCATTGAGCTTTCTTTCAGGGGATTCCTCTTGTTCTTTTAATTGGGAAAGGTTTCTCTGCTTCTTCATCTTGCTCATACCTCTCTGGCACTGTGGTTTATGGAGTATCAGTTGTCTATTTTGGATCGTAAGGATTTTATCTATCTAATGCCTATTTAGGAATAGAACTTAGGAAATAAAAAAAGAAAAAAAAATAAGAGAGAGAGAGAAAGATTTTTAAAAGAAGGGAGAAAGAGGGTTTGAAAACAATGTATAATGAATAATAGAAGAGTGGGTTGAAGCAGAGTATTAATCGGGTGGAGACGTCCTTTTAAAACCTTTAAAAAAAAGGGGGGTTGGGGAGATGAATATATGTGTTTGAAGCCTGTGTCTAATCAATAACAGGACATCAAAACCCAAGAGAAATAGAAATGAATTAAGAAGTAAAAATTAAGAGTAATTGAAAATAGAACAGGTAAAAACAGATTAAAAAAAAAAAGTGTGGGTTGTCGGTGTTCTCCTGGAGTGTGTGTGCTTTTAATGTGATGTCCTTCTGTCTTCGTCCTGTTTTGGAAGCTCAGCTTGTTTTCATAGGCCCTCCGTTGGCGCCCTCTTCTGTGCTGCTCCCAGCACCTGTCGGCAAGCAGATCGCGCCTCCTCCTAACACGGGGTCAGGTGCAGCTCTCCTCTGCTGCGGGCGGGCGGGTCACTGCCCCTCGGGATGCCGCAGTCAGATGTTGCAGACTGGCCAGGCAGGAGGGCGGGTCGTGCCCCCTCCCAGCACCTCGGTCAGGGGTTGTGTTCCTGCCCGACAGGCGGGGGGCCGCTCTCCCCCTGCCTGCGCCGCCGGTAGCTCCGCTGCTCTGTACGGCTGCGCGCTCTGCGCCGGCGCTCCGCCCCGGCTGGCGCTCCGCCCTGGTCGCGCTCCGCCCCGGTCGGCGCTCCGCCCTGGTCGCGCTCCGCGGGTGGGCTCGGGGAAGACCGAGGGGGTAGCCTCGTCCCTGCTCCGAGCCGAGACCCAGCTGCTAGTTTGTCTTTGTGGAGCAAATTCTCTGGGGGACCAGTATGGAAGGATCCCATCTGCCCGGGGCTGCAGGCCCGTCTCAGTCTGGCCCCTGAGGCCGCCAAGCCCTTCCGTGCGGAAGCAGGCCTCGCCTCTGCCCCCGCCTGGGTGCTCAGCGCCGGAGAACATGGCGGCTCCGCCTGGGCCCCGCCCCTCCTCCCCTGAAAAGCCTTCCAGGGTTTTCAGAGATGGGGGTATGCACCCTTCCCCCGAGAGCACATCAACCTTGCTGTTTTATGGAGGGCCCAGGTGGTTCTGTCCTGTACACCCACAGCCCCGGCGCCCAGCCCCTTGCAGTCCCCCGGAGCTGCCTCCGTGCAGCCGCCCCCGTCCTCCGCCCGGCTTGTGCAGCCTGGCCCTGCCCGCCGCTGCCGGCCCGCGTCTCAGGCTGGGTGTCGGGGGGACGCTCTGTGCCCGTTTAACTCTGTTCTGTCAGACGAGGGCTGCTCTGTACAAATCCGAGCCTTGGAGGCTCCCCCTCCGTCCTGCTGGCCTCTCAATTGGAGAGGGGAGACCCAGCGAGCAAGCGCCAGCCCTCCTTTGCCGCTCCCTCCCCGCGGGACCCGTCCCGCGCTGCTTTGCCTTTTGTTCTTTCTTTTTTCCTTTTCTCCTACCAGATTTTTGGCGTCTTTATCTTTTGAAGAGGGCGATGATCTGTTGGAGTTCCGCAGGTGCTCTGGTTGGCTGAGTGGTTCTGTAGATGTGGGTCTTGGTGTATTTGTGGGAGAGGGTGACTTACAAGCGTCCTTCTACTCCGCCATCTTGCCCGGAAGTCCCATTCATCTGTTGATGGGCATTGAGATTGTTTCCACATCTTGTCTGTTGTGAATAATGCTGCAGAATATATGGGAATGCATTTGTCTCTTCAGAATCCCATTTTCATTGCCTTTGGGTATATACCCAGAAGTGGAGTTGCTAGATTGTATGGCAGATCTATTTTTTAAATTTTGGAGGAAAGTTCGTACTGTTTTCCATAATGGTCAGACTAGTTTACCTTCCCACCAACAGTGTATGAGCGTTCCCTTTTTCCCACGTCCTCGCCAACATTTGTTATTTGTGTTCTTTTTGATGAAAGCCATTCTAACAGGTGTAAGGTGATAGCTCACTGTGGTTTTGAGTTGCATTTCCCTGATGGTTAGTCTCGTTGAGCATGCTTTCATGTGACTGTTGATTTTAGTATCATTTTTGGAAAAAACTCTATTTCGTTCTTCTATAAGGGTGCTATTTACGGGGAAAAGGAGAGGAAAATTGCACAAAAATTCAAGCAATTGTATGTAGGGAAAGTCTTATTACTAAAAAAAAAAAGTATATTCTCTCCATTTTGATAAAAGCTTCACAAGTAAACATTTAGATTAATAAGAAATCAACCCCAGTTGAACCAAAAGGAAATTTTCAGCTATCTATATTTGACCAGGGTTTTTCTAAAGCCGTCTATTCTGGATAAGATTCTTTGTGTGTATATGTATTGCCTTTTTCTTCCTACCTCCCTCCACCCAGTGCTTTTGTACAGGTAGTCATGGTTAAACAATTAATATCAGGAAAAGGAAGCCTGGAAATAAGGGCTAGTTATCAAAGTAAGGAAGGGTTGGCCCAGTTGCTTTGCATGGGCCGTGTTTAATGGGCCACTTGTAATAAAGATTCGAATATTCTGAGATGCTGCCAGAACCCCACCTTCTCCCCTTTCAGCTGTCTCCTTAAGCTTTGCCCAACCACCAGCTACCCAGAGCCTGCCTTGGAGAGCCACCGGAATGCTGTGATGTTTTTGCCAAATTGCTAAGACTTTTCATGATTTGACCCCATCCTACACATCTAACTTTATTTCCCACCATACTCCCTCTGGAGTCTCCGAAACAAACTTGAGGGGTTCTAACCTCCCTCGTATTTTGTGCACACTCTCCCCTCCTCATCATTTACTTTGTTAAGCCGTAACTCCCAGAGGCCGTTAGAAGTTTCCTCTGGCGTGTTATTCTCACATTTTCTGCATACCCCTTTCACCTCTTATCATCTTACAGACTTTTGTTCCAGTTCAGAGATGGAATTCTGATACAAACAAACATCCAGCATTGTTACAGAGCTTATAACAATGAGGGAAGTTTAAATAAATCTATAGCTGGAGACAATTTCTGTTATGTCACTGATCTATTACTGTTGTCAGTAACTGCATAATTTCAACAACTGTGAACAGAAAACTCACCCGAAAGTGAGCTCTTGCAATAAACTTTGCATAGGTTGTGAAACTGGAGTCCATCGGGCGTGACCAGGCTCCATTCTACCTTCCCTGGATATCCAGCTTCCTTCTGTCACTGCCGTTTCTTGTCTCTCTACCTGGCTTAAGAAATAGTGACAATTACATTGCCATTTGCTTTCGCCTCTTGAAATAGGGGACTAAGAGGTTATCACATTGTACCACAATCGTTTGTTTGAATGGTTCTATCCAAACTAGACGAGG
The DNA here is from genome assembly GCF_048564905.1 of Vicugna pacos. NCBI lineage: Eukaryota > Metazoa > Chordata > Mammalia > Artiodactyla > Camelidae > Vicugna > Vicugna pacos. The sequence goes on along the minus strand of NC_132994.1, from coordinate 3,079,190 downwards.
ACCTCCGAAAACAAGGGCACTGTTCTTATTTATGTTCATATCTCTTAGTTCCTGATACTTTAGAGTCAAATTGTAATTGAATGAGTGCTCACTTGTTTATGGAGTAAAGAGAACCAATACTAGCTGTTTAGCCACAGGAAATGGAAATGCAGAGAGAGTGATAGGAATAAAATCTAAATTATCCTGATTTAATGGAAGTATTTGTAGGCCTCTGTCACAAGTCTCTAAAAGTGTAGGCCTGATGTTTGGGTTAGCAGATGACTGATAGGCTGAGTGAAAATAGAGTCATTTCAACAGGGAAACAGGGCACTGAGTTAAGAGGTTAGATGAAAGTTCATTTAATAAATGATAATAAGTTTATTTAATGAATACTTGCTGAGTACCTAGTATGTGTCTAGACATGATCATTACTACTAAATTAAAGCAGCAAAAAATATCTATGTGGTTCCTCACCTCATGGATAAGGTTATCATCTAATAAATATTAAAGAGCAGAGAGAGTTTCAGGTTCAAGACAATGAACTGAGTATACACATATGTTTGGGTCTCCTTGTTTCCAGGACTCTTTGGTAATCGCAGTATAGAAGTGTAAGAAGGAATAACAACTATTTCAGTGAGTTTTTCGAGAACAGGAAACAGAAGCAGGAGCTGAACTACCTTTTGGGAACACTTTCCCTCGGAGATTGCAGACGGGGTAGCAGATGAAGGAAAGGTGGGCCTGGAAACAGGGGTAAATTAAAGACTTGTCATCAGCTCCTCTGTGATAGTTGGGTACCCAGCCCCAGGTGCAAACTGTCAGGAAAGGTAATGTTAACCTTAGGAGAAAAACCTCAAGGCCTTTCTCTAAATAATTTGCCATGAGCTGTTAACATGCCAGGGTAAAGCATACATTCGTTTTTTGTTTTTTAAACACATAACATGAAATCTACCCTCCTAACAAACTTCTGAGTGTTCAGTACAATACTGTTAACTATATGCACATTTCTGTACAACAGATCTCTAGAACTTCTTTACCTTGCATGACTGACACTATGCCTTAGACTAGCAGCTCCTCATTTCCCCCTCCCCTCAGCCCCTAGGAACTGCTCTGTCGTCTTTCGGTTTCCAGCATTGCTGTGGAGAGTTCCAGAGTTGTTCTGGTGGCTAGTATTTTTCCCCTTTCCAGAACCTTGTAGAATCTTCTCTTTGTTTCTGCTGCTGTAATGGCACACAGTGATGTACCTCTGGTCTCTGGTCCTCACTGGGCCCTTTCAGTCTGGAAACATATGTACTTCAGTTGTCTTAGTTTATCCATAATTTTCTCCCATCTGTTTTCTCTGTTCTTTCTTTCTGGAACTTCTGTCATTTAGATGACAGATCATCTGCACTGGTGTCTTAATTTTTAGTTTTTTCCTCTCCTCTTTTTTTCTTCCATTTCTTTTTGCTGTATTTACTATGTTATTTCATCAACCTTAACCCCTTTTTTGAGCATTTTGCCTTTTTCTCTCTTTCTCCCTCCCCCAGCTTCCTCCTCTTTGCCCTCCTCCTTTTCCTCCTTCTCTTTCCATTTTTTCTTTTAAAATTCGAGTGCCTCTTTGTTCCTTTCTATTCCTTTCTTATAGCAACATTGTCGTATTTCATAAATGCAGTAGCTTTTCTCTAAGAACAATACTGATAGTTTTTTGGTTTTTTTTTTTTAAGTTTTATTTTTCTCTGCAAATTGCTTTTTCTCTGGTTTCTCACTGGCATGGCAGGTTTTCTCAGATGTCTCATGGTCCTCCGTTGTCTGTTTCCGACTGAAAGGAGGGCAGGTTGGACGTTCTAAGAGCACACATGGGACTTGTCTCTGAGCGTCACATTAAGGTGATGTTGGTGAGCCATTTGCTAAGGAATCTTTGAAGTCAGTATCTATAGATTTTCTCAGTTAAAATGGATTTGCATAATAAATCTACCTTAGATACATTGGGTTAGTCGGATTCCCCATGACAGGAACTGGGAGGAATCTGAGATTTTACCCCATATGTTGTTGAGAATAATCTTCCATGGCTTCTCATGTTTCAGTACATCTTGTGAGCAAAGATACTGAAAGACTTTTGTTCCAGACAGTCCTGTTAAGGCTGTTGCTATAGTGAGGAGCTCTGGAAGATACAAATAGTGTCTCCATGTGGAGCAGAGGGCAGATTTGTTGACTGTCCAGTATAGCAAAGAGACTGTCTCCCTCCAGTTCAAAATTTAGACAGTTTTCTTGTAGCTCCTGAAAAAAGACTGAGGTTTCCTAAGCCTCGAGTTCTACCACTGTGACGAAACCCCTACTGTGTGCATAATGTCCACTTGGACCAGCCTCCACGTCTCCGCCGTGCAACATGGGGAGCAAGAGCAAGGGGAACGGAGAGAGACCGGAAGCTCAGGCTGCTGGTTGTGTGTCTCTGACGCAGAGGCCCATGTCTCCTGCCCGCATCTATGAGACCAGGGCAAGCCAGCTTGTTAGCTTGCGTGTAGGGTTAGATCTTAGATGCTTTACAGTTCTTGAGATGCTAGAGAAGATCCTAGCCTGTGTCCTTCCTGGAGAGTAAAAGTAACTGCCAGCCTTCTGGGCGCCCAGCCGTGGAAGCATCCTGCAAGTCTCTGCTTGTACCTTCGTGCTCTCAGTTTTGCCTGGTGGCGTCCAATTCAGAACACCTCTGTTTCATCCTCTTTGGGGACAAACCTACAGATTTCTAAGGTGAGGAGGGACAGCACCCTAGTGGCAGGGGAGAGGGCATAGGAGTCTGTCCTGGTCTTATCTGAGAGTCACCTTCTCAACTAAACATTACCTGACCTTTCTGTTTAAAACTGCTCCCTCCTCACCCCCTTTCCCCTCTTTATTTTTCTCTGTAGCACTTACCACTTTCAAACATACTCTATCCTTTATCTTATTTACTATTTTTATTCTCTGTCACCATGTTTACATTAGGAGGTAAGCTCCAAAAGTTCAGAAATTTTTATCTCTGTAACTTTACTGTTTATTCATAATATCTAGAAAGTGCCTACTGTGTGCCTGTGTATGGACTGTCTGTTCTAATAGTAGCTGTTAGAGTAGATTTTATTAAATGTTTGTAGATTGGATGAGGGAAGGAGTGACGAGGAGGAACTTGTACACCTTCTGCCCTTTGCTTCTGGTTTGGGAATAAAATTTAAGAGGCATTTATTATCTGTAAGTCTTTGGCAAATCCTTTTAAAAGCTTTCAGTGTTGATGTCAATTGAGGATATCAGTGACTTGCACTGAAGGTTAATTTTTGTCATTTCAAAGCAATTTAGAATAATTTGTATACAGTTTCTTAATAGCAATGATCTTTGAGCATTTCTAGCTCTCACTCAGTAAATCCTGCATATACACAGCTTATAGGTAGAACTAATGGGATTTGCTAAAGAGTTGGGTGTGGGGCATAGAAAATAGAAAAAAAATAATAAAGATTGAATTTGGGCTAATCAGTGGCAGAGCCTGAATTTCAGCCCAGCTACTCTGGCTCCAGAATGTGTTCTTGACCACTCTGCTCTGCTGCTTCTTGGATCAGAAAAATCCAGCAAAGAAATGACTAACAGGGGTGTTGTGTGACAGTGGGAAGCCCAGTCGGTGGCATGGTGACATGCATGGGTTCGGTAGAAGAATTTACAGAGATATAAAGTATAAGCATAGAAAGGAGTTTATTCGGGTCCTCTGTCATAGACAACAGTGGGTCACATGGGCGAGGGGTGCCCGCATGAGCGCTGGGGCCAGGTGGTGGGTCTTTTACAAGGTCACAAGGTGCCTGATCAGTTTGTGCACAGGTCTCTGATTGGCTGCAGGTGAGGTACGAGGTTTAGGGTCTGTGAAGGGCGGTGGGGCTTGACTCTGACAAGCTGAGCATTACCTCGGGCTGGTAGTCCGTTAGGGGAAGCACGCCCAGGAAAGAACGCACTTTTCCTGCTGAAGGATCGCAGGCAGGCATCTGAGAGCCCGCAAATGGAGGTGGTTGGGCTTTGAAGGGCGTCAGTGGGCCCGACATTCCCCTTGACAGACTGGCAGAGACAAATCTGTGGAACTGGGCGAAGGTCTCTTCTTCCGTATCTACTTCCTGCTGAACTGTGGGCGTCGCACTGTCCCTGCCTATAGCGACAGTCTGTCCGGGGTTGTGGGGCCCCGCAGGGGGTGGCCTGTGGGGTAGAATCAAAACTAGGACAGTGGAATGTCCAGGAAGCCAAACTAAAGAAGAGGTTCCAGAAGGAGAGTATGTGTAACTGTACCAGATGCTGATTCCAAATGAAGTAAGACCAGGTCTGCGGGGCGACCGTCGCATTGAGCGAAGCAGAGATCATTCGTGGTCGTTTTATTTATTTATTTTAAACATTTTTTTTATTGAGTTATCGTCATTTTACAATTTTGTGTCAAATTCCAGTGTAGAGCACAACTTTTCAGTTATACATGAACATTCATACATTCATTGTCACATTCTCTTTCACTGTGAGACACCACAAGATCCTTGATAAGAACAGTTACATGGGCCAAAGTCTAGTTAAAGTGTGGATTACCATTTGTTGTGTAAGAATTTACCCCCAGTCTTAGTTTAAAACAATAAACATGATCTCACAGTTTCTTTGGGTCTGGAATCCAGAAATTGTTGAGCTGCTTACCTCTGGCCCGAGGCCACTCAGGAGGCTGCGGTCTGTCACTTCTGCTTGTTCACACAGATGAACCCTAGGACTCTGTGGGTGAAATTTTACATGGATATGAAGCCCAGGAGGTAAGAATCATGGGGCCAGGGCATCTTGAAGACCAGCTGGTCACCAAGTGCGCTAAGAGAGTGGGGGAGGTGAATTAGAGGCACTAAATGCCCGAGAGTCGTTTGAGGCCTTTTACCAGAAAGGGGAGCAGAGGAATCGGGAGTTTGTCCTGATGTATCTGCGGGGGGGTGGGGGTAGGACAGTGGAGCTTATAGAACTTCTCTGATTAGTGTTACTTTCTTACGAAATAGAACCGAACTTCTTAGTTGAACCTGAAGACTGGGTTTGAGGGGAGAACATACTTGATGAGATAGTCATCTAGGAATGTGGAGAGAGGGTGGATTCAGAAAACGTAGTGTGGCTGCTGGGCAGCACGGAGGGTCTGTTTAAGATTGGTGATCATGAATTTAAAGTATGGTCAGTCAGAGGGCTGTGTGTTTTTCCCAGCTGCATCCAATTTATGGGCATAAGTATGGATTAGGCAGAAAGATTTAGAAAGATTGAGATTTGTCCAGGCAAATATGACAAAGAAGGGCAGTATGTATCTTTAATAGGCTATGTGCAAGGGCGAGTGATTAATGATTGAACCTAGAATTTAAGAGAGGTAAGGAGGTAAGTGGGGGATAATGAAAAGGAGTAGGATTCATGGACTCCCGTCCTAAGGCGGGGTCACAGGATTGTTGAATTTGTGGGTTAGAGAGGGTGAACTGGAGAGAAAGGTGGAGCTGTGAGGGAGGATGCTGGCTGAAATTTAAATTGGAGGCATTGAAGCCCTTGGTCAGGTAAAAGGCTAGGGAAGAAGGCAGGAGTGAGGAGCGGAGGAGGGTCTAAGTGGGGGAGGATCAGAATCTAGGAGGTCAGGGAGTGGAGGTTTATCACCAGCAGTGATGGCTGGTGTCGTGTGCAGACAGTTATCTTGAATTGGGAAATAAGGGCTTCCAGGGTTTGCAGCGACGGCAAACGCGCGGAGGACAGTGAGAGGTGTGTCTGTTGGCACAATGTCAGAGGTGGTGGTGGAGGTGGTTTCAGAGGAAAGACAGAGAAGGTCTGAGAGCACCAGGAGGCAGCCCAGAAGCCCCAGGCCCAGTGGGAGGCGGGGATAGAGGAGGAACCAGCCCCCCACCCCAGCCGGTGGAGCCGCATTCTCAGGGCGGAGCAGCGGCCAAATGCTCTTTTTGAGGCAGCAGACTCTAATTTTGCGTTATCTCGATGCTTTAAAATTTTACTTTTTGTTGGGGAAAATTTCTTCCTCTTTTCAGTTCTTCCCTGAAATATACAGAATCTGATCGACTTGATTTCCCTTCTTAAGTGTGTAAAGGGAAAACGTGTAAGGATGACGTAAAGAACTTTTTTCCTGAACTATATATGAGCAAGTTGCCAACGTGATGCTCCATCATCCCAAATACTTCAATGTGTATTTCCTCCAGGCAAGAGTATTGCCTTCCATAAGCCAATAAAACCATCAGATTACAAAATTAACGTTGATACATTACCGCCATCTTGTCCTCAGACCCATTCAGGTTTTGTTAGTTTCCCCCATAAAGTCCTTCACAGCAAATGATCATGCCTTGTATTAGGGGCTGTGTCTCCTTGGTCTCCTTCATTCTGGAGTAGTTCCTTGGCCTGTCCTTGACTCTCCTTGGTCTGCGATGTCCTTGTGATCAGATCCAGGTTATGCACCTTTGACAGGGAGATCTCAGAAGTGATGCTGCGTCCGTCTCATTATATACCCTGTTAGGTGGCACCTGATTTCTGTGTGTCCCATTTATAATGATGTTAACTTGGATCATTCGACTAAGTTTCTGTCAGACTTCTCCACTGTAAAGTTACCCTTTCCCTCTTTAAACTTCTGATTTTTTTCATTCATTAATTCATTCGTTTATATCAGTATGGATTTATGGATTTCTGTATTTTTCAATGGATGTTAATCTATTACTATCATAATTTACTTTGATGCTCACTTTACCTGAGATGTGACCAGAGACAGCATCTTCAAGCTAGCTTCTATGTCCTTTTGATGTGTCCCCTCGTTCTTTTGGCACTTACTTTCTGGTGTGAAAAGGATGGTCCAGACTTACCTTTTTCTGTCTGTGGCCCAGCCCTGGAGTTAACCATTTCTCCAAAAGCCCTGATTCCTTTTAATGGAGAATAGTGTTAAGAACCAATACTGGGGCTGTGTCCTTCAGGCCCTTTGAGTGGACAGAGCTAGTGAGTCCATGTTTGCCCACACATATATATTTACACATACATGTATGAATTTACACCTGTCTTTCTTTATCGAAACATTTAGTGAGAAACGTAAGTTCATATCAGTATTTCTAATTTTAGTCCAGTGCTGCAGGATTCATTTTATATCTGTATCTCCTTTCCATCTGTGGACGTCCTTCTCTGAAAGGTTTCTGTAAGAACCTAGTTCTCTTTACTCTTAGGATGTTTTCTATCTGACCAGCTCTTATACAACCGGACTCTGTCCCTGCTCCCTCTCCCCTGCATGGGTGCACTCCGTACACCTCTGGGGCTCCACCACATGCCAGGTCATTTCCCGCTGTGGACATCCTGCTCCTCCCACTTGGACTTGCTAAGTTCTCCTGCCAGGAATTCCATCTTCAGGGACATTCTACTCTCCTTACTCGCGCTCTGTTAGCGTATCGTGCTGCCACTGCCCACACCCTCCTTCATCCCCAGGTAGAAGCATTTCTCATCTTGCTTGGGCTCCCAATACCTTGCTCTAAGTCATCCTTCCACCTAGATTGCCCTCCTTACTCCAGTCGGACTCTGGGATCAGACTCTGAGCCCTTGCCTACAGAGATGCCCACCTTGCATTGTCTCTGGCCTAAACATCTGAAGTTTCTTCAACTGTTTTTTACGTCATATCATTTCTGGAGGATAGAGTAATAAAACAGCAAGTGGGCCATTGGAATGACCTGACACCAACAACCCAGAGATAGACCACACTTTACAAGTAAAGGCCACAGTCTTCTGGAGGCTGCTTTCACTTTGGACCAGCTACAACTTGAGGGTCCGTGAGCTGTCCTCACTTCTGATCTGATGGCTACAAATTTGGAGTTCCTGTTACCACCTCAGGCTCAGTGATTCACTAGAGCAACTCACAGAACTCAGGAAAGCACTCTAGTTATTGTTAAAGTTTTATTATAGTGAAGGGATACAAATCATCCAGAAGAATGGATGCATAGGGCAAGGACTGGAAGAGTCCCAGATTTTGAAGCTTCCGTTGTTCTTTCCCCAATGACTCAGGATGCTTTACCCTCCCGGAAAATCTGTATGTGACAACATATAGAGTATTGCCAACCAGAGAAGCTGACTCAGGCCTCCGTGTCCAGAGTTGTTACTGGTGTTTGATTACATAGGCATGATTGAGTCATTGCCCACATGGCTCAGTCTCCAGCACCCTTACCCTCCCCAGAGGTTGGGCTCACAAATGCGACTCAAAACTTCAACTTCCCAGTCACGTGGTTGGTCTTACTGGTGTGGCCAGCTGCCATCCTGAGTTTCCTCCGTACCATAAGTTATCTGGGCCCACCATGAATAGCAGAGAAACTCCTGACACTGGGAAGTTCTAGGGAGTTAGAGGCTACCTCTCAGGAACTGGGAACAAAAGCCAACCAAATTCTTTGCTCCTAGGGATTAGAGGTTACTTCCCAGCAACCAGGACAGAAACTAACCTGATTCTTTACTGCGCAGCTCTGGAAAGCTAACTTGCTTTCTTCTGTAGCGTACAGATCAATTGTTCACTCTTAAAATACCTACCTTGAGATTTTCTCATTTGTTTTTGCAAATTAATATAAGTTGTATAAGAGTTCTATAATGGTTATGATGTACTTATACATTTTTAATCATAGAAATTAATAAACTTTAAGAAATATTCTAATACTGCTGTATAAAATAATGACATTGGAGTAATATAATTAAACATATGGTATTTTAGAGTAAAAGTATTAATTTACTTGTATTTTGCCTTTTACCTGTCAATTATGTATCTTATCTGTTTTAGGTATGACTTTAGCCTTTCCAGCCTCAGTACATGATTCTCTGATTTGCAGTAAGACATTTCAAATTCTATATAAAAATGAGGAAGTTGTTTTAAATGATGTCATGATCTTCAAAGTTAAAATGTTGTTGGATGAAAAAAAGGTAAAACATTTCTTCATATATATTTGGATAAATATTTCTGTAAAGCCTCAAGGCATATTTCTGACTTTCTATAAAATAATCAAGAAGCATCTCATATTGTGATTTCTCTTCAGATTGAAGAAACCCTTGAGGAAATTAATTTTCTGTTATCCTTGGATCTGCACTTCACAGATGGAGATTATTCGTAAGTAGGCTAATCAAACAGTGAGAAATCTTTAGTTACTCATGAGTGTTATTTATCTACTAGTATTAGATTCTGCATTTTCCTCTTAGAACCCAGCCTGTCTCCTTTTTGTCTGTTTTGAACTACTTCTACCTTCCGGGAGAGTCTCATGGGAATGGTTGGGCCTAGTCTTATGCCCGTGCTAATCCCATGAGCTCCAGGTAGCAAAATCAGACAAGGTGAGGAAATAGGAAACAATTTCCTAGACTCTAGAAATTGCACTGTGGATATAATACCACTGCGTTGAGGCACTTAGATATAACTGAACTCTGTCCCACTCTTTCACTGGCTAGTCTGTCTTAGTGGCCTGAGTGATGCCATCTGTAGGCGGGGTCTCTTCATAGTCATATTTATTGAGACCCACCACCCTTAGGCTTGGCAGTTGTTTCTGGTTCATTGACTTCTCCAGTCCATGAAGAAGACGTGCAGGCATACATTGTAGGGACAAATTGTGCTTTTATTTATTTATTTTTCTCTGAAGGATAACAAGGTATTTTTTATTGTGGTAAAATACCCAACATAAAATGTACCATTTTAACTATTTTTAAGCATAAATCTCAGTACCTTCACAGTGTGGTGCAGCCATCACCGCCATCCATCTCTGGAGCTTTTTCAGCACCTCAGACTGAAACACTGTACTCATTAGATAGCAGCTCTTTGTCCCCACTCCCCATCTCCTGATAACCCTGTTCTGCTTTCTGTGAATTTGACTATTCTAGGTGCCACAGATAAGTGAAATCATGCAGTGTTTGTCCTTTTGTATTTGACTTATTTCACTTAAACAGTGTCTTTAAGGTTCCTCCCTGTTGTAGTATATATGAGAATTACATTTCTTTTAAGACTGAATAATATTCTTTGGAATGGATGGATAATACCATGTTTTGTTTATCCATTGACTTATCAGTAAACACTTGGGTTGTTTCTGCCCTTTTTGGTTATTGTGAATAATGTTGTTAATGAACACAGGTACACAAATACCTGTTTAAGTCCCTGCTTTCAGTTCTCTCGGTCACGTGCCTACAAGTGGAATCACTGGATTGTGTGGTAGTTCTGTGTTTAATTTTCTGAAGAACCACCATACTGTTTCCACAGCAGCTGTGCCATTTTGCATTCCCACCAGATATGCTCGAGGATTCCAATTTATCACATTCTGGTCAACACTTGTTTTTCTTTTTTTTAAATAATAGCCATCCTAATGGGTATTAAGTGAACAGTGAGATTTTGGAAAATACGATCAGTACCAACCTAAACTAACATAAAAATAAACATGTAGTCAGAGACCAAGGGACAGGCCTAAAATATATTCACATGTAATACAGCACATGTGAGTTAAAGTACAGAGGATCTGGAATCAAAGGACCTGGATCTGAGTGTCAGCTGTCCCACAGTCTGAATGATCTTAGAATATTTTCATGACTTCTTTGAATTTCAGCTACCTTATCTGTAAAAGCTTTTACTCATTTAAACAATCAAAGATCCATTTTACTGTTTTACTTTTGTAGGGTTTTATTTTTTCATTTCAAGCATACTTGTAGAAATACTTCTTGAAAATTATATATGAGTTCAGACTGCCTGTAAGACAAATGTCTAAGCCGTCACATTACTCACAGGTCTCCTGTGAGAGGTCCTCTTTACTGTCATGGAGGAGTAAGAAGTTTTACGTGGTAGCTACTGCTCCTCTGTAATACTTGTTTATTACCAACAATTCCTTAAGATGTAAGATGTTCTTTTTTGAACCAAGTCAATTTTATAAGTGGACTAAGCGGAAATGAATAAATAGTTCATTAGCTGTAGGTAGCCATAATGTATGTATCAGTTAAAATATATATATATTTGGACATCATTTCCATGGCATTGTTTCAATTTTTGTATGTGTAAATCTAATGACAGGCTACAATATCTATAATAAAGCATCTACCAATTACTTATTTTTCAGCAGCATTTAATAACCAAATTTTATGCAATAAAAATAATTTTAAACACCTTTTGGGATTTATTATAATAGGATTTGACCTACATTGTATTGCAACTTTATAATAAATAGCATTCCTTATGGAGTAAAATTTTTAGATGGGAGCTTTTCCTAAAGTATCAAAAAGGACTCGTTTTATAGGAACAGTAATGAAAACAGTATGGACTGATAGAAAACTGTAAGAAAGATCTGGTTATTTTCTTATTGTTGGATTTCATATTACTATCTAATGCAAACGTGATGCTTTACAAATTATTCTCATTCTGTTTTTAAAAAGTAATTAAGTACCTAAATGATTTTGTAGTTTAAAATACTCTACAAAAGTTTGGCCTTTACCAAATTTCCATACACATGCGGCTGTGTTGCTTTTTATAGAGCAGATGATCTGAACACCTTGCAGCTAATAAGCAGCCGGACTTTGAAGCTGCACTTCAGCCTCCACAGAGGCCTTCACCACCACGTCAATGTCATGTTTGATTACTTCCACCTTTCTGTCGTGTCTGTTACTGTCCACGCGTCACTGGTTGCTCTGCACCAGCCACTGATAAGGTGAGCTTAACCAGCACTCTGATCCTTATTAATATTATGCCTTTTATTTTTACGGTGAAAACATACTTTGATAAAGATAACTGAAATAGTAAGGAATTTCTAAATTCAAACTTACTTAATAAGTACTTTCATTTTTTATACTAAAGTGTTAATAAAATTTAAGAGCATGGGAACATTAGATTGATAATTTTTTTATTACAAAAATGTGGAGGAATCTTTGTGAAATAAACTACAAAAAAGAATGCAATCTGGAAACAGCCACCCAGCATTGTTTAGTCTTCATTTGTGTTTTAATGCAATGCTGTACTGTAATTATTCATTCTCTAGAAAAGTATATTCATTTTTTCATAGTTTTTTGGTCTCTTCCCAAGATAGACTAATTTTATCTCCTTAAATCTATGCTATACAGTAATTCTTATTTTCTAAGTTATTAACCAATTTTATGGATCTTTACTAAACAAGCCTTTTTAAGCTATATCATTTTAGCCTAAAGGTGCATGATATTCTGGATCATAATAAATGCATTGGGATAATTTTTTTTTCTGCCCACTTCCATGGGGAGACAGATTGCCTTCCATTGATGTAAGAATACAATACAAGTTCCTTAGTTTTTGCAGTAAAACATCATCCTGTGGCATGAGCAACAGATAGACACTTGTAAAATCAGCAACTTATATGAAAATACTCCAAACTGACTTGATTTCTGAACTGTCCACCTTACAATTTCTGACACAAACCTTATTCCAACTACTGATATTAGGGGTGATGCTTAAGGGTTATGATGTTAAACTGATTTATCTATCAGTGGGTAATTTTGTACAATTACCCTCAGAATTTATAGAAAACCAACACAATTTAACTTACTTCCCACAGGTAACAGCCTTCTGTTGCTTATCTTTACCTTGTTGCAAAAATGGTGGGAACCTCTTCCCCAGTGTTGGCCCATGATTTCTTTTGGAGCAGGGGGCCAGGGAGAAGGCTGTTTCTCCTGACGACTGCCTGGCCTTCCTTATTCTGTAGTAAGATGTGTAACTAGTTGTTTTGCCATTTTTGTCTCACCTCTTAGACCTTTGAGAGTTTGTTCTCAGTTGCTATAACTTCTGTAAACAGGAGAGTGTTCCTACACATAATTTTTTTATAAACTTCTCCAAAATAATTTAGATGTTGATTTAAAAAATTAACATTTAATAACATGCTAACTCAATAAAACTCCTTTGACAAGACAGTAGGTTTCGAATAAGTAGTATATAATATTACTTTTATGTGAGTTGTGTTAGCTTTATTTTATTTTATTTTTTTAATGAGATACAGTCAGTTACAATGTGTCAGTTTCTGGTGTACAGCACAATGTCCCAGTCATGTATATACATACATATATTCATTTTCATATTCTTTTTCATTAAATGTTGTTACAAGATACTGAATATAGTTCCCTGTGCTATACAGAAGAAACTTTTTTAAAATCTATATACGTTTGGTTTTAATACTAAAAGTTTTTATCTGTTTATAAAATACATTCCTATAATTTTCTGAATTTCTTATTTTTGTAATTTCAGTATGAGTCCCTAACTGAGCTATTTCAACTGTTCCTTTTTCTTTATAACAGTTGCTTAGTTTCTTTTCTGAAAAATGCACAAACTATTCATGGAAGTTGGCTCAGCTTATTAATGTTGCTTCCTAAGACCCTGATGAAGTAGAAGTGATGTTTGTATCCCTAATACTAGCCAGTTAGACGTGTGCTTCCTCTTGCAATGCAGCAGTCTTTGCCACAGACTAGTAGGTGAAAGAGGCAGCTCATCTCCTAAAGACCATTTACTGGAAGGAGAAGACATTTTTGGCTCAGAATCAGAAGCCCAGAGGATTAACTGTTGGCTCTGGTTGGTGACAAAAAGTAACTGAGGTGCCTGCGACAGCTGAGCCGGCTATTCTTTGCCTCGTGGCCACAGGCTCTAATATCCCCTCTTTGCTGTTGGAACTTTGCCCGGGAAGAAGCAGCCCCTTTCCCTCCCTTTCTCTGCCTGTTGACGAGAGGCTGGGGAGGGAAAGCAGGGACAGGAGAAGGAAGGCTTTTTTGGCTGGTGGCGTGCTGGTGGAGGGGTCCTGTTAAGGGTATCATTCCTCACTATTTACGCTTCTACAGGTTCTTCCTGAAGTTTTGTTATAGGTGGATTTTTTTTATCCACCAAATCAAATGAAAATTTTTTAAGCTTTCAGTATTATCTTTTTAAATGTTATTCTTATATAAAACAATTTCTATGATCAACCCAACTATAGATGTTACATCAATTTTTTAAAGTAACTGGGGTTAGGATTTCTTTCTTTGCTTGTTTTTTATATAACCTGATTTTTTTAAGTACAGCTTCTATGACTCCATTCTGAGAAGCACTTCCTAGGGAGTGGAATTTACCATTGACCTGTGACACCCTTCTTTGCTAGGATATAGATATTTCATTTTTTGCAAAGCAAATTGCTTTTGCAAAGGAAGGCTGCTCTCTGCTTATGACAAGTTTGATTTACTTTCCTGTCTTTTCCCTTTTGCCAAACAGCCAAATAGTCAAATACATTGGCTTTCTCACAATTAGCCAGTACTTTATCTCAGAAAAAAATTGTATATGATTTTTAAACATTCAAACAGAATATGCTTCTTATTCTATAGAATTTATGGTATATTGAATGTAATGTTAACACTAATAGCAGTAGCTCATTTAATGTGTGATTGAGACGGTGCTTTAAAGTACTTACTAAGGTTACCTTAATAGAGTGTATAGACTTTAGGTGAAGAGGAAGAAAATACCTTGTTTTTGAGAAATGGAGGCAACAGGTGGACTCAGTAATTCTTTTTTTACATTTAAGTGGGAGCTCTTTATTTCTATAAGTAGCATCTGTATTTGATTAAGTGTTAACGTTATGAACTTGGTAACCAGTCCTGACAGATCAATATTTCCAAGTCAAAGTTTGACCCTTACTTGTTACTCAGCCACTCTGGATCCCACCCTGTTTTGTCTTTAGAATCCTTTGAGACTCCCTGAACCCAGTCATACAGAAGTAATCTCAAGCATCCAGTCTTAGTTGTTTAATATTCATTGTATCTTTTCATAATAATTCAAATTCTTAGAGGAAAAGTTATAAAAATTACTCTGAGGATACTTTAGAAATCATAACCTTGCAAAACCCTTGCTTTTTATTCTGTTCCTATAAGATTTTCTTTTGTAGATGTTTACCTTAACATTCAAATAGACAGTTATGACAGTAATGATGTGACGCTTATTTCTCCAGCTTTCCTCGCCCGGTGAAGACTACTTGGTTAAACAGAAATGCACCAGCACAAAACAAAGATTCTGCGATTCCTACTCTTGAAAGTGTGGTCTTTGGTATTAACTACACAAAACAGCTATCGCCAGACGTAAGACTTGATCTGTCTATGACTCCACTTTCTTCTCTTATTTCAAATGAAATGTTTTTTAACTGGTACATCTGAATGTGATTGTTCTTTTATTAATTGAGCTCAACAACTTACAGATCTAATTAAATACGATCTTAACAAATTGGTTGGTTCCAGTTGTTTATTACAAAAACCAACCTGATACTTCACGATTTTATAAGATTGAATGAATGGAGATCTTTGACAGCCAGGGCCTTTTTCGGCTGGTCACTGTCATCGCTTGCTCCCTTAACGGAACCGGCAGCGTCATTCCGAAGGAGCCTGTAAAGCACCGTTGCCAGAGCGGAGAGCTGACTTGCAGTCGTGCAGGACAGCCATTACTCCCCTGAAAGAAAAGGGCGTTCATACTGTAAAAGCAGACTGACGCTCAGTCAGAATGCCATCTGAATCCCAAATTTTCAAAAATCATAACTTAATCTGCTTGTTTTGAAAGTCCGATATAACGGAAATTGCTAGTCACATTTCCTGTGTTTGAATTACTTGTATGAGCAGCTCCCTGACATACTGCTAAATTTCTTATATATATGTTTTAAAATCGCTGTAATGAGGGTTTTTCTAAGTCTCAAGTGTCAGATTAGCAGATTTTTGGTGACTAACACTGTGTCCCAAATCTGTCCCCTGTGTAGGGCTGCAGTTTCGTGGTCGCAGACTCCTTCCTGCACCACGCCTACCATTTCCATCACACGCTCTGCGCCGCGTTGCTGCTGGCCTTCAAGGGGCTGCACAGCTACTTCGTCACAGTCACGGAAGAGGTCCCCTCCTGCCAGAAACTAGAGCTGGGTATGTCGAGAGCCGCCAGCCTCTGCACGGGGTCAGGGCACGCTCCTCATCCTCACACTGCTGGTCACCAACTCTGCTGGGGTTCTACACTAAAACTGGTCTCTGTGCTTCACGTTTACTTCTCTCTCAATGCCATCTTTTTCAATCTTTGATCATTACTTTCTGCAATTTAAAAACATTTTATGATACTGAGAAGTCATTCCTTGGCGCCAAGCCTGAAATGAGTCTTTTGATTAATTTTTTTAACATTATGTCATTATACTACTTCTCTTAGAATATAACCAGAAAGCGTATGAGAACAGAATGACATTATTTACAGAATTATTTGATAGGGAAGGTAAAATTAGATAGGTTAGGTAAGATAAATTCTTACTTGCAAATATTTAACAGTCTAGCAGGTTGTAGGTACTTGGGATTTTTCTTTTTTAATGTTTGATTTTAAGTGATCGTAGATCTTATTTCTTTCATTTTGCTTCAGAAAATAATAACATTATTCAGTTTCAACATTTTGAAAATTATTTAAAAACTTAAAACAAAATCAGTCCTCAGTTTTAGTCCAGCAGTAATATCTGCATGTATGTTGCAGCACATGATAAAAATCACATTGCCTTGATTTTGTATACCATTTGCAGTTTGCAAAATGCATATACATGTATCATGTTATAAAAGATAAATCACTGGGATTTCCAAAAATGTTTTTATTCAGATATTTTATGATACTTTTGTAAGCTTTTACTTTGAAATATCAGCTAGTAGCTTATAAAAAGTACGTTTTAGTTACCTCTTTGGAATAAATTATTTTCATCATTACATACTTGAATAAGTCAGAAAATACTTTTAAAATTTAACTTCAATTATTATTCTTGTTTCTTCATTCCTCAGGAATCTCAGTCTCTTAAAAATATTGATGCACAATCAAAAATAGTCACTTACTGAAAATAATTCTTGGATTTGATACTACTTAGGCTATTTTTATAATAGCCTATTTTGGGATACAAAAGAATTATGAGAAAGTGAAATGATTTATCCGTCAGTTAAATTCAACTATGAGAAAATGCTAGGCACGCGCCTGCCTATCAGCAGGTACTCCAGTGGATTTGAGTAATTCCGTTACTCACAGTCAGTTCAGCGCACACTTTCTTAACTAGAAACAGGCATCACTCAACTGACTATTTAGAATACTTAATTCAAGAATCCCAATGAATCCATAGTATATAAGCAATAAGAAAACGTGTGCTCTTTTTTGCTCATGTATTCTTTCTCAAGACAAGAATGTTAGTGTAGAAACACTTTTTAATTACTATTCTCTGAGGTATTCTTTTTCCTTGTTAGTTCATACACTCAGAATCCTTCTATTTCCCTTAGGAAAGTCCTTCAGGAAACTGCTGCCTTAGATGTAAACTTTTTTAAATGTTCTTTTTTTGAAAATGAAGGAATTACTTGTAGAATAGAACTAATTTAGGCTATCACTTATCCTCAACTAATGGAAAAATTATGCTCCATATATTTTTAAATTTGGTTCTTTGGAATTCAAACACATTTTCTTAGGAGACATACAAGTTTTGGTTAATTTAGATTCAATGACCAGAACACAAAACTATTAAACCATAATATTAATGAAGGACAATACCATGTTCCAGAGAAGCAGTGTTATAAAAAGTGTGGTGTGAAACTTAGAAGCCATGTGTAACGGGATTTCTAGAAGACAGTTTGTTGCTCGTTTCAGGCTGAATGCTGAAGTAGAATCCAGGGAGGCATTATCTCGTAGTGCTTAAGAGCACACGTTTGGAGCCATTTCTGTCACTTACTATCTATAAGGAACTTAATTGAGTCACTGGGACTGTATATACAGGATAGTTTCCATTCTAAGGGTAGGAAAGTTGAAGGGATCCAGCTGTGGTGAGTGAGTCGGGAAGGAGAGGTAAGAATATCCAAAAAGCAGAGGGTGTAAGGAAACCCTCCCAGTAAGGCTGCAAAGTGGGATTCCCTTGGGCTTTTTATGAGCGCCTCCTGTGCCAGGTCCTGAGCAAGGTGCTGAGCAAAGACAAGGATGTCTGTCTTTAAATAGTTTGACTTGTCCTGTTACCTGAATAAGTGATCAGTGCAGCACAAGACAGGCAGGAGAAACACCCAGCAAGATGGGATTCCCGTGGCTTGAAAATAGAGAGCCATGTGTGAGATGGGCTGTATAAATGCCTGCATAAGGAAGGTGTCCGTCTGCATATAATTTTCAGGTTGCTTTAACGTGTAACATTCCCAAATGAAAAAATACTCGAACCACATTTCAATGTAGAAAAAAGTATTTCTCTACAATGGAAAGTAATGTTTGAAGAAAACAAGCACCTCTTTCAAAAGCAAAGATTTATTTCAAATAGCTTAGACAGTATTGGCATTTTATTGCTAATTTATCTAAATTCACTATGATAATTCATTTATTCATAAGGTTTTTAACTTGCAGGTAAAGATGGTTTTTATGGCATTTTTATTACTTTGGATATACATATATATATGAAATGTAGAAAATCTAATGATTAAAAGAGCCCTTATATTTAACTTCAGGAGTTTGTTACTAAATGAATGTCAACTTTATTCCAGATTATTTGCTTAAAATGTTTTATCACAAAATAAAATTCTAAAGCAAACCCAGACTTCAGTTTTAAATAAGTCAATAATAGTGACAAAATAAAATTATTATACCTTACACATGGTATTTACTCAGAATATATTTGTTGAATGGGTGAATGAATGAAATAGCACAATACAGTTTTTGTTGTTACTTGAAAAGTGTATAGGCATCAACACATACTTTATAGCAGGGATATAGGGATTTTTAAAATTGATTCCTCTTCAGTAAATATTTATCAGTAATACTTTGTGTTATTCTTAAACTTTTCATTACTATTTATACTTTCTTTTCTGTTTATTGGGAATTGTAGTTTATCCTTGAATGCATCTTCTAGAACATCTAAAAACATTGACTATTCAAAATAAAACTGTTGCATATTCTGAACTATTTACATTATTTTTTTTAATCCTAGCAAAATTTAATTGTAGGCACTAGATAATATTTCTGTAAAACACTGTTGACTAAACATCATTATATTCACCAGTTTTAGTAAGTTTATATGAAATATTTATTGATTAGAGGATGTATTCTATTTTCTTCTACTATTTAGCACTTTTCTTGAGTTTTCACATAAGTGTATATTTAAAAGTCTTAAACTCCACCATGCCTTGAGAACCGTATCTAAATTCTGTTCCCTTTTTAAAAATAATGCCTTGAATTCCATTCTGCTTGTGCCTTTTTCTTTTCTCATAGATGAATGATGTACATTTTTTGATGACATACAGTTAAATATTGGTTTGACACAAGGAACTCTTAGTGAGAGTGGGAGTCATGAATTCTGGAAGCTAGGCTTGAGCGAGTCGTGTAACCTTTCTGGGCCCCGGTGTCTACATTTATAAAAGCAGGGGTCGACCTAGCCGACCCCTGAGATCCCTGCCAAATCTAAAATTTGGAGTCTAAGAAATTAATATTGGATCCACAATATTGCATTACGAAATGTTGAGTGGCACATATATTTAAATAGAAAAAAAAGAGCAAAGTGACATAAACTTGAATGTACATCATTTGTAATTCTAATAAGCTAATTAACTAACTGAAAGATTCTGCTTTAGTGTTCTAATCTAACTGTGCTATCAGACCAGTACTAAATCTATTAATAACAATTTGGGAAAGTCTGGTAAATTTTATTGTAAAAGGAGTATAGTAACTAGTGCTGTGTGCAATCCTTATAACTAGCCAAGGCCAACATGCAGGTCCTTTATGAGCGCCTTCTCAGAAGAAAACAGCCACCAGCCCAGAGAGACTCCTGCCTAGGTACGTTGACAACTAGGTTAAGTAAATTATCCCTCTTAATTAGTGTGAACCTTTGCTTCAGTGCCAAATTTCATATATATGTATTTATTAATATAGTATTTCCTACCACCCTTACTTAAGAACTTACTTTTAGAATCAATTTGGTTTGTAGATAAGCTTTGGTTATCTTAATTAATTTTAATATTGAGATGTTTATTTAAAACTGGAAATGTTACATGCAAAGATTTCTTTGGCTTTTTTGTATTGTTTTTAGAGTTCCTAGAAAGAGCACTGTTTGGAAGCCATGTATTACCAGAATTTGTTGGTTTAATGATGTTGCCTTAAATTTGTCCAAAGTCAGTTTGTCTTCAGGTAGGGCTAATGATAATAAAATTGGTTTAAAAAGTACAGCTAATTTCATGTATTATAGTTTTATTTTTTGAGTCAATTTGCATTTATTTTTTATTGTTCTAAATTTAAAAAGCAAAATACAGTAATATCAACTCACCACTATTCAGATATGTTACATATTTGAAAAGAAATATCCTGATCTTATTATTTTATTGATATATTTCCCTGTATATTTTAGACTTTCGTTCTTAAATAGCAGCAGTACTTAATTTATTACCTTTCCATGAGTATATTGAAAGTTCTTACTTGGTGTCAAATAGACCATCACAATTATATATTTTAAAAGCTCTAGAAAGAAAAAAATAAAATCACAATGTGTGTTTTTCAGTTTTCAGAAGGACAAAAGGAAATTAAAAGCCAAACTCTTTCTCAACATTTCTGAGGTGAAAACTAGCTCAGAAATATTTAAATTGGGTTAGTTTTCACTAAACCTATTCAGGGAGAAACTTACCTTCTTATCAGGAAGGGAAAAAGAAAGGTTGAAGATTTATTTATGGTCATTATTTTGAAATACAATTTTATATTCTCATTAAGTAGCTTAACTGTAAAATTAAAGAATTCATGGTGTGAAATTATGGCCATTTATGAAATGTTTAATGTCCTTTCTGGTAATAAAAATATAATTCACATTTACAGTTATATTGTCAGCCTGTCAATTTATAGGTGAGCATGCTAAATAATTTTAGAGAATGCTCTTTGTATAATAAGGCCTGTATAAAGAAGAGCCCAGTTTTTGGTTGGGTGGGAAAAGACTTGATTCAAAACTAAAGCATAATGAAATTAGTTAAATAGTACTTTTTTTAAGGTATCTTTTATCCTTAACTAATAGAATTGTATTGGCATTATCTGAGCTGTTGTAAATATCTGTTGAATGAATGAATAGATGAGTGGGTGGATGGATTTAGAAAATAAGTTTAAGACACATTTACCCTTTGACCTGGCAACCCCATTTTATTCATCTGTAGCATGGAAATGAGTGCTAGTAGGTTTAGGTATATGTGCAATCATGTTTATCACAGTACTGTTCTTAGTGGCAACACTGAAAACAAAGATAAATACCCACCATTCAGCAAAGAATGGAATATGAAAGAAATCATGAGGCACCCACACCAAGGAATGTTATGCAGCCATTTGTAAAAAATGCTTTAGGGCTGCTTCTCAGATTTGCATGGACTACTGCTAAGAGAAAAAGAGCAAATTGCAGGAAGTATATAAAATACAGTCCTTTTTTGTAAACCAGTGACTCCAGATATGATCTATGTATGTATTTGAAAACATGGAAGGATATGTTCTAGACTGCTGCCTTGGGGGAGCCAAGGTTTAAAAAAAAAAAAAAGTAAGAAAATAATAATATTAATAGATTTTTATAAAATGTGTAATACAAGACAGTAAGATAACAAAAAGTTATATAGGCATTTTTAAAAGAAAATTAATATAGGATTGTAAACTTAGTTAAAAATCCTAAATGATTTTGAAATCATTTCAGCTCAGAAATTTTGAAGTTGAGTTTTACATTGAAGCATTCCTTAAGATGTTTGTATTAAAGTAGCTCTCTCTAGCCTTAATGCAAAGGTACCAGTTTCCGCATTTAGGCTCTTGGTGTGTAAAGATGAGAAAAGTGTACCAAAACTCAAAACTGTAAAAAGGTTTTTTTTTTTTAATTCATAGATAAGATATGTAACCTGCCAAGACCAATTTTGCTGATTTTCTTCTGTCACAGGAAAATATGAGTAACGTGAAAGCAGATGTTAGCATATGGACCATAGGCTTTTTTTTACGTTAAGTCTGCCACATTTTTTTTTAATGTTGGGTCTGCCACAGACATTCTCTTTTTTAATTTTGGAAAACTTAATATTAGAAGCCACTGATTTACCTGACAGTGAAATGATTTGTGAAATCTCAGTAGATTTCTTTAGTTATCCGTGAGCTGACCAATTTGATTTATTTCTTGGTACATAATGTAACATCTAAATATAATTTTATTTATATATTTTGCAATTACAAAACCTATGTGTGTTACTGGTTTTTAGTTACCAATAGCATATTTATTGTTCACATCATAGCTTGATTGAGTTTGCCACATTGTAACTGGTTATTTTACCAAATTTAATTGTTTATCATTCTTCAACATCCAGTATACCTTGTGAGATAGTGAGCTGATGAATGAATTTGGGGATATCATTGAATGCATGCTTGCTTTTCTGTGGAAATGATCACTTAAACTCCCTTACAGCAACAAGATATGGAACTTGGTGTAATCACAACTATGCTGCTAGAATTCTTTTAGGAGAACTCATTTTAATTTGATTTCTAAATAAAAATTAAATATATCTAAACATGATATTTTAGGCTTTAGTGAAATTCCTTCCCTGCAAAAAATAATTAAGAAATCTTTCTATTCTGTTAGTTTCTGTATTCCCTTGTGAATATTACCATTTTAATTGTAAATTAATCCGGACCCCTGCCTTTATAAATGATTGTAGCATACATTAAATAAGTTAGGATTATATGGGAAAAAAATTGCCTGAGTTTTAGACTCTCACAGAAAATTGAATTTATTAAACTAAAATATAAACTTACTTTTTGTTGAAAAGGATTTTGTCATTTATTTTCATTAAATAGCTTATATTCCAGGTATGTTTTAAATATGTTTTGATTATAAAAATTATTCTGGCTTGAATTTTTTAGGAATAGCTTTCGTGAAAAGTAGAGCTTGAACATGTGTAATACAAGACAGTAAGATGACTGGAATTTATAATATGTGAAATGCAGTAAAACCGAGCTGTATGTTTTATCTTTCCCATGATGCAGTTGTGCAAGTTGCTTTAGGTCTATAGTCAGTATTTCCTTGACAGTGTTAGCGTCTTATGAGAACTGAAGCACTATTTAATACAGGCAGACCTCATTTTATTGTGCTTCACATATACTGAGTTTTTCACAGGTTGAAAATTTATGACAGCCTTACACCAAGCAAGTCTGTTGGCAACCATTTTTCCAACAGCATTTGCTCAGTTTGTGTCTCTGTGTCACATTTTGGTAATTCTTGGAATATTTCAAACTTTTTCATTATTTTATTTGTTATGGTGATCTGTGATCTTCTATGTTACTATTGCAAAAAGATTACAACTCACTAAGGCTCAGATGATAGCAGTTTTAGCAATATTTTTAATTAAGGTATGTACATTGGTTTTTTAGACATAATGCTGTTGCACATTTGATAGACTATAATATAGTGTAAACAACTTTTATATGCACTAGGAATCCAAAAAATTCATGTGACTCCCTTTATTGCAATATTCACTCTATTGTAGTGGCCTGGAACTGAACCACAGTGTTTTTGAGGTGTTCCTGCAATCAGAACATAGAATTTAATAGTTATCACACTACTTGCATGATTAATATGTTTATGAAAATCTTTTACACTGAAATTTAATTCATTTATAAAATCCAAATATTTTGCAAACTTCTGGTTTAAAGGTAATTCAATTTATTTATATAATTTCAAAAATAGTTTTCAGATCTAACATTGAAATACTTTTTCTAATTATTCTTTGCTCCTTTCAGAGGAAATGGATGTAGAAGCTCGACTTACTGAATTATGTGAAGAAGTTAAGGTACTTGGATTTTTAAAATTCACATTACCGAGTTATTTGGGTGGATTGTTTCCTTTTCCTAAATATTTTGTTGGAGAAAACTTAACTATTTATCCTTTTTAAAATGCGAAGATAAAATTGTTGATCTAGGTAGAACCACAGCTAGTTGATCAAATGACATTTGCCTTTAACATGAAGTTAAATTAGCTTTAAAATGTATATTATTCTGCATATAAATGAAATAACAAAGACAATTAACTGATCAAAATGTGCTTTTTCTTCTATTAGTTCACTCAAAGAATTTCTGGACAGATTTTTTAAAGCATCACTTAAACTTACATATTTTTGTAAAATGATATTGTTTAGAAATGAAAATTTGTTTTATTTCAAGAGACCAATTTGTGTCTTATACTATTTTTCCACTAGTTCATTCTTTTAATCAAATTGAATCGATTTTTATTTTCCCTCTTTTTTCCCTTGTGGAGCTAAATGTTTTGACTATTTTAAGATCACTGTGTATTTCACTCTTGTTTAGCTCCGTTAATGGAAGAAATCAGAGACCTGAATCAAACAAAAATACATGTATTTGGCTTTGGAATATATGTCTTTATGTAAATTTAAATGAGGACTTGAACCTTTCAAGAAAGTATTTACCTTCTCTTTGTAAAAGTGTACATATGCAGGATAGACAATTTTGTATAATCCTGGAAGCTTTCCCCATGCTTCAAATAATTGTTTTCTTTGAAAAATCACTAATGCCGTTATAGTAGCTGCCCAGAAGAACTCTATATACTTAGAAATAATCTGAATGTTTGCTGTTAATGTGAAAAAAATACACAATGTTTAACTGACGTATTAAAGAAAATTTGGAGGAATAAACATGATACTTCCAGATGGAAAGGTTAAATGATTACTGAAAGATACCCAGTTTTTCTCAAGTTAATACTACTAATGTGTCCATATCCAAATCCCATGGAAACTTAAAAAGTTAAACTTATTTTAAAGATCACTTGAAGAAAGGTAAGGATGACTAAGAAGAACTTTTGAAAAATAATAATATAGAGGGACTTGCCCAGGCGGATGCTAAAATATACATAAAGCTACAGTAATAGAAATAGAGTAGGACTTCTCTAAAAGAATGGAAAGACAAATCAATGGCACTAAATAGCACTGAAATAGTCACTAAATATGTTTAAGAACTGAATATATAAAATATCACAAACACTGGGTTACATAAACGGTGTGGTAAAATACTATGCTATAGAAGCAAATTCTAAGTGGACTTAAAGAGTTAAATGTCCACAACAACTAGGAAGAAAAATTTACGTATGCATTTATGTATGAACAGTCTACTCTTAGGATATGAAATAACTTCTTTAGAGTAATAGTAAAAGGCAAAATAAGGTATTGATGATTTGAAACTTCTTTAAAAATATAAATAAAGTTGAAAGCAAGCAGGCAATAGACTGGACGAAAATATCTCCAATATTTAGAAGTGGCAAGTGATTAATACTCACAATATATAAAGAGCTCCTATGTTTCAATTTCAAACGCCCCTCATGGAGAAGAGATATGCATAGAGGCAGTGCACAAAAGGCAGTTCTTAGCAGAACCAGGTAGCCACTGAAATGACACTAATTCTTACTGAAAACTAGGGAAATATGCATTTGACCATGAAATTTGCAAAAAATGAGAGTGACTGCTAATCTGCATTGTTGATAAGAACATAGGGGAACTGGTATCTGCATATGTGGTTGTGAGAGTAAAAACTGATTCTTTTTTTTAGTTCAATTCATATCAATCTATTGTAAAAACATTTATTAAATACACATGCTCTCTCACATAACAGTTTTTATTTAGAAATCAATTCTACGAAAGTGCTAATACGTTTGCACAAACATGAATATAAAGAATTATAAACTCCCACATAGACATTTAAAAGGATTAGGTAAATATTTGTGCACTGACATGGATTCAAGAAATAAGTTTTGATCTGAAATGGAAGGTAATATTTTCATGCTGAAATGCTCTTTAGAGTATGTTAACTGATAAAGATAAATTGGAGGAAAATACACATACGATTTTTATATGTTAAAAAAAAGCTATGTGTGTATTTGATCATGTTTATATAATTAGATTACACATAAAAAATTTTAAAGGATATATATATTTCAAACTATTAATACAGAAAAGAATGGCATGAAGGATGGGGCTAAAAAGGAAAAATTTTATGCTTTATATCTGTATATATACTAAATTAAAAAATAATACATATGTATTCATATGTTACTAATAAATGTGTAGGTATTTATTTAAATCTCAGTATGTAAATAGGCATCATAAAATTTAACATCAACAAACTAGGGTAAATTTTGACAGCAGATAGAATAGACAAAAGATGGAATATTTAAAGAGGTCTTATAAATCAGTAAGAAAACCTGTAACCCCCCTACTAGTATAGGTTAGATCCCCAATTACAAAAAAGGCTAATAAATATATGAAAAACATTTAATCTCACTAATTATCATAAAATGTAAATATTCTGAAACCATTTTTAACCCATCAGTATGGCTGTGTTTTTAATAGCAATGTAATGCTTGTTGAGATGCGGTGAGATACAGATTCTCAGACCTCACAGATCTTTTTCAGAGATTAGTTTGGCAGTATGTATCCAAAGCCAAAAAGAGTATTCCTTCTCAATTTATGCCAAATAAACAATCAGAGGTTCTTATATAGTATAATTTGTAATATTGTAAAAATGTAAACCTAAATAAATAGCCAATAATAGGAGAATGGTTAAATTAATGGGACACTCATAATGTAAAAAAAGTTGTACAGCCTTAAACATGATGCTTTCAACAAATGTTTGGTGACGTAGGAAAATGCTCATACTGTATTCAGTGAAAGTAGCATAAAACCACATGTAATTCTAGCTTTTTCCTCTACATGCACAACTGAAAAAAATTGAAGACTGTGCACTAAAATGACCTCTATTTTTCTTCTTTTTTGCTTTCCCCTTTTTTCAAAGTCTATTAAAATAAGCATCATTTTGTAATCAGACACAATCAGTGAATACTATGAAAACAATATATCCATGTAAGGCAAGATAATGAATGTTTTTTGACAAAATATTAATACAAATGTAAGGTCTTATTATTCCTACATTTGTACATATAAAAGATTGTACTAGACATATTTGTAATTTCCTGTTTAACATAAAAAGAATTGTTTATTATTTATATTTTGAGGCTTATTGTAAAGATTTATGTAAACCAAAGGAGTTTATGCTTGAGGGGATGCTTTTCCAATAGTGAAAATACCAGCGTCCTCTCTCAGAACCTTGGTGCCATGATCCCTGAGAAATAAAGTTAGTAATTACAAAGTATCTAGGCAGCCTTGCTCTCGGGGAAGGGGGGACTGGGGGGGGGAGGGAAAAAGAGTTGTGTACTTTATTTAGCCTGCAGTAAGGCCAGGAGAATTGTTTCTACTTGTGTGTAGATGATACTAGATGTAGTGTTGCTTGCCTTACACAATGCTATTTATAATTACTGTCAGTTACTCTTGTCTTCTTTTCCTAACTCCATTAAAACCATTTTTGGAACAATATGGCAGGTTTCAGCTTATTTTAGAGTACATCTTAATCTTCTGTGTGTTCTTAAGAGACATAAAAAACGTGCTAGCTTCCTTTCTAATAACATTTATAAACCATTACCGGGGACTAAACGCATCTGTAGATTTTTTTATATGTTGATAAATCAATGTTTATCATTTGTTGACTCTATTAGCTTCCTTTCCAGAATTCTGGAATTTGTCAATGTTTTCTGAGTTTGTCCTTATATTCTGGGAGCTTTTTCCTTATCTAAGACCTGGCATTCCTTATTCATTCATTCATTTATTCATCCGGTAAATATTTATTGAGTGACTACTGTGTACTGGTAACAGAAGGGAATCACACTAGGGAAGATTTCCTCATGTTGCTAGTAATTGAAGACAGATTTTTGCAGTAAGATTATTATCTGCCTGAGAACTGACTGCTGCCTCTGTAGATTAAAGAAACGCCTTTCCTCATGACAAAAATGCGTGTCCAAGGAGAAACATCATTCTGACTTACAGTCTTTCATTATTCTTTGTTCACAAGTTCTTATTTTATCAAGACAACCAAATGCCTTGTAGAAGAGTCTGCGTTTCATTCAGTACTTTTTTTATTCAGTATTCTTAACTTTTATCATCAGTTTAGGTGAATATTTAAATAAATGGGATAATTTAATTCCAGTATTAGAACACTCATAATAGTATATTATAATTGTTTACCCACTTTTCTTTCCTCACTAGACTGTGAGCTTCTCATATTAATCTTGGTATCTGTAGAAGTGTAGGCCCTAGCATTTAAAATGTGCTCAATAAATACTGGGTGAATGAATTGTTATTAAGGGGAAAGAAAGAAGTGTTGGACAACTCTGTGAAAGGATTCCTGCAAGTAAAATCGAATCTAAGTGTTGCAGGAAAATGGGGTGCAAGAGGATGGTCGTGCCACATCTCAGGAAAGTCCTTGGCTTCCTTGGCTTTGTGCAGGAAAGAATTCAAGAGCAAGCCATAGTAAAGTGAAAGTAGATCGATTCAGGGAGATATGCAGTCTGTAGACAAAGTGCGAGCCATTTCAGAAGGCAAGAAAGGGAGAGGATTAGGAGATACTCACTTCATAGCAAAATGCAGGCCATCTCAAGAGGCAAGAGGCCTCAGGGTACGCAGCTGGTTAGTGTTTATGGGCTCGGTAATTTCATACGCTAACAAGTGGGAGGACTATTCCAGCTATTTTTGGGGAAAGGGATTTCCCAGAGTTGGGCCACCACCCAGTATTTGACCTTTTATGGCCATCCTCGGAACTGTCATGGCGCCTGTGGGAGTGCCAGCTACCATGCTAATACATTGCAGTGAGCATGTAATGAAGCTCAAGGTCCACTGGAAGTCAGATCTACCGTCCTGAGCCTCGAGGGTCTAAGGGGATTTGAATCTCCCGCCATCTTGGACCTAGTCAGGTTTTAACCAGTTTTTGTCCTATCTTCAATTGCTGTTTCCTTTCATGGTTATGCCCTGCCCCCTTCCCTCTTGTTTCCTGGGAACATAAATGTGAGGGGAAAACAGTACTTTAGAAAGTGTCTCAGTCCTTTCTGAGTTGTTAGACATCTTTTAAGTACTTAGCTGATTGAGGAAAAAATCATATTTTAAGACTTCTTTATCTTTCAAAAATGTTGTAACTTTCATCATGATTTATGCATTGTGTTTAAAAGTCCCAGTGTTTCAGTGTTTGAAGTTGATCATGTTTTACAGAATCCTGATTTGTAATTTTTTACTATATTTTGTATTGTTTCAGTAACAAGACACCTCAGATATTGAAATATTGGTTAAGTTGGCGAAAATTGCTATAGTAACTATCAGAAAAAAAGCCATTGGTCAGTTGGTCTCTCTCTGCACATATATGCAGGCACACACACACACATTTTTTTAAACTAAAAGTTTGCCTTTGTATTAAGTCTCCATAGTATATTTAGATATTTTACGGTAATTCTCAGAGAGCAGTAAAGTTTTTTTCCTTGTCATTTCAGAAAATAGAAAATCCTGATGAACTGGCAGAACTTATAAATATGAATCTTGCTCAACTTTGCTCACTTCTAATGGCTTTGTGGGGACAGTTTCTGGAAGTTATAACACTACATGAAGAACTAAGGCTATTACTAGCACAAGAGCACCACACTTTGAGGGTAAGTTGAAAATGTGATGCCAGAGCATTTTAATGAGGATTATCATTTATCTTTAGAAATTTCTTATGAATAAAAAGCCTGATATTTACATAATATGTTCAAAAATCAGAAAAGAGACATTTATCATTGTACTATTGTTTGATTCCTAAAGTTAATAATAGAACAGTACAGTTGAGGACATGTCCTATCTCAGTTAATATCCCCACTAGTAAGAAAAACCATCTAAATGTAAATAAAATAGGAAAATACATGATGCCAGATAGCCCTTGGAACCCAAGAGCAGGAATTATAACCAGGTCTCATCAGGAACAGAAATCAGAACTAAAGAGGCATCCCAGACTAAGACAGAATATCTCTCTCAAACTTCACACTCCCTCACTTCCTCTCCCCTTCCCTCACTTCATTTAAGACATTTATTATGAACCTGGCAGGGTTGGGGGTGTAATCTAGATATGCATGTCCGTTATAGGCCTAGTATGGACATTATGCAGCTATTTTTGTGCAGTTTTATTATACAGCACATCAAGAGGCTTTGGGATATTAAATCTTTGACTATCTTTCCAGTCTTAGCCTCCTTATGTACCCTGTACGCATACTAATTTTCCTTACCTACTAAGTACTTCCACAAAAATGTCATTTATTTTCTTTTTCCCTGTTTTTTTGTTTTTCTTTCCATAATTATAAAACATAATGTATAATCAGAATCAGAGAAGGGCATAAAACATACACGTTAACAAATAATTAAAAGCACATTCTCGTTTAGTTATCACCCAAATAAAGAAATAGAAAATTGTCAACACCACAGAAGTATTCTGTGTATTTTTTCCAATTTCTATTCCCTCAGTGACATTTAGAAGGAATCCCATCCTGTCTTTTATGAAAAGTTCCTTATTTCTCTTAGTTTTTACCACCTATGTACATGCACTAAATAATAGAAGTTGTTTCAGCCTGTTCAGTTATTCAGCCTATGCATAAATGAAATCATACAGTGCATATTCTTTTGTATATTGCTTCTTTCAGTCAAGATTTTGTTTGTGAGATTAATCCATGTTTTTGTTGGTAGTTGTTGAATGTGCATTTTCATTTCTGTGATGTATTTCCATTTGAATATACCTACAGTTTGTTTATCCGTTCCCCTGTTGGTAGAAATTTGGATTATTTCTGACTTGTAGCTACTGCAAACCAAGTTGCTATGTCTTAAACATTTTTTTTTTTTGGTATACCAGATTCTGTGAAGTGTTCACCTGTGAAGGAAATTGTCTTGTCATAGGATATGAATAACTTCAATTCTACTACCTAGTGCTATACTGTTTTCCAAAGTGGTGCCAACTTTTACTCCCACTAGCATTGTATGAGAGTTCTTATTACTCTACATATTCCCCAACTCTTGATATTGGCAGACTTTTATAATTTTGCCAAGATGAATATAAAATGATACATGATTATGGTTTTAGTTTGCATTTTTCTGCTGACTATAACTGGTATAGTTGAACACTGTTTTGTATGTTTATTGGCCATGTAGGTTTCCTCTTTGTGAAGTGCCTGTTCAAATTGCTTGCCCAATTTTCTATAGGATTACTTTGCTTTTTCTTCTTGATTTGTAATAGTTTTCTGTGTATTCTAAGTACTGGTCCTTTGTTATATATTTTATAAATAAATCTTCTCTCATTTCATTTTTTTTTTTAGCTATCTTCATGCTGTCTTTTGATGATCTAGAGGTCTTAACTTTAGTGTAGATGAAACAGAAGAGAAAAGCCAGGCATAGACATACCCATATTTGGGTATAATATATGCAGATCAACAAGGAAAAGGTGAGATTTTCAATAAATGATGTTGGAACAATTAGGTATCCATGTGGAAAAAATATTATATAAAATTCAGTTCCAGGTGGATTGAAGACAAACGTGAGAGGCAAAATCATAAAGCTTCTAAAATATAATAGAGAACTTACAAAAGAATTACAGGAACAGTACAGCATACTCCCATATACTCTTTGTCAGAATCACAAGTTTCTGTTTTGGCACATTTGCATCATTGTGCCTTCTTTTCGTAAATGGGTACGTATATAAATATGTTCATACATACCTTTTTTCTAGACCATTTGATAGTTATAGACATCGTGCTCCTTTATTCGTAAATACTTCAAGGTATATTGACTAAGAAAAAAATATAGTCTTTTAACCATGGTACAGTAGCAACTTTAGGAAATTTTATATTGATCCAGTACTAATATCTAACACATGATTTATTTTTAAGTCTTGTCAGTTGTCTTAATAATATCCTATGTGACAACCTTTCCCAGGATCAAACTTAAGGGTCACAAATTGCATTCAGTTATCATATCCCTTTAAACCCTTTAGACTCATTTCATCTTGAATAGGTCCTTGCATTTTCTTGGTTTTCTATGACTTTGACTTTTTTTGTACAGTATTCCCAGTAGTTTTGTAGACCATTCTTCAGTTTGGGTTTGTATTATGTTTCCTTAAGATTAGATTCAGATGATACAGTATTAGTGGGAATACTACATTGTATTTCTTTTTCAATCAGTTTTGGTAAATTATATTTTTCTAGTGTATTTGTCTAAATTTATGGATTTATTGGTCTCAAATAATTTATAGCATCCTTTAATTACCTTTTTAACATCAGCAATGTCTGTAGTGTTTTCTTCTGTTTCATCCTTGATAGTAGTTATTTGTGCTTTCATTCTTTTTTCCTTGATCGGTCCCACCAGAAGTTTGTCATTTTATTAGATTTTTCAAAGAACAGACTTTTAATGTTAATTTTCTCTCTTATGTGTTTTGTTTTCTGTTTCATTAGTTTTGCTTTTGACTTCAAGTATTTCCTCTTACTTTCTATAGGTTTATTTTACTTTCTTTTTAAAACTGATATAAATAGATGCTTAGCTTATTAATTGTAGCATTTCTTCTTTTCTGTTATATGCATGTAAGTCTATAAGTATTGCTTTAGCTGCATTCCACAAGTCTTGATATATTGTGTTTTTTTTTTTTTTTTTGTCTTTCAGTTCTCTGTGTTTTCTAATTTTTGTGAGCAATTTATTCTTTGATTGGGGCTATTTAGAAGAGTTTCTTTTTTCCATTAGCATATAAAATAACAAATACATCTGTTCCTTCATTTTCTGTATGTAAACAGGACCAATGTACTAGTCAGTGACCGGATACCAGGGGAACCAGTGTGGCAGGCGTATACCACACTCCAGTGGGAAATCCCTCAGCTGCCATAACAGTGTGTTTGGGAACCTAACATCTATTGCATAAACATGTTTGAATTAATGTAACACATGTAAACAAAACTATTATCAAGTATGC
Source organism: Vicugna pacos (assembly GCF_048564905.1). Classification (NCBI taxonomy): domain Eukaryota; kingdom Metazoa; phylum Chordata; class Mammalia; order Artiodactyla; family Camelidae; genus Vicugna; species Vicugna pacos. The sequence goes on along the minus strand of NC_132994.1, from coordinate 3,046,405 downwards.
ATTGGATATGTTGCCTCAAATTTAGCTATTTTCATTCTTTCCTTGCTCGGAAGTCCAAGAAATTGAGTGTCTGCCCATAATCAGTCTTTCTCAGGCATAAAGGACCAGAGGCAATTCTTGTTCGTAAATTGCCATATTTTGTTATCAAGTGACCCTGCAGTCCTAGATTATGGAGATTGACACCTAGCCCCAAGGCAGTCATCTATAGCAGGGACATGAGGAAGACTAGTCATTTCTGAGGTGGCCTGCTGCTTATAAATTCTGCTGACTCAGGGCACTTTCTGTTAGAAAAATGACTGACTGGAGTATTCAGGTCGTCTCTCTTGAGCATTTTAACATGGGACACACAGGAAGAGACACAGTTGGTACGCACTGTCAGAAACCAGAGAGACGGGGACCCAGGCACAACCTGTGAGACAGTGGAAGTCATGAGTAAACCGGTTTCATAAGGGAGGGGTAGAACTAATAAGGGTCAGAAGCATAGCAGAGAGAGTCGGAGGTGGAGAGGAACACAGCAGTGGAGGAAGGACCAGAAAAGGGAACAGCAGCTGCAGGAGTGATCTTAGGATATTAGTCTATTTGTTAATTCCTGAATGGCAGTGAGCCACTTCAGTTTCACAAGAACTGGATGTCTGGGTGCAGGATCAGTTCCCCGGACGTCCTTGCTTAGCTGTGCATCCTTATGAACTCCCGCACAGCCTGAGCCAACCTGAGCTCATCTCTGTCTCCTACTAACTAAAGAGCCTTCATGTCCGGGAGTATTTATTTATCTCCAGATATACAGATTTCCTAGTTGTCTTCTTGTTTTTGATTTCCAGCTTATCTTCACTGTGATTAGGAAGCAAGTCTCTGTGATTTAAAAACTTCTAATATTCTTTCAGACCTTTATGTACAGTGGGAATGTATATTCTTCAGTATACTGGGCTAAGTGTTCTGAATCGTCTGCTAGGTTAAGTTTATAAATCATTTTGTTCAAAGTCTTCATATTTTTAATGAGTTTATGGCTGTTACTGCTGTGAACCATGAGGAAAGATGTATTTAAGTCTCCCATTATTATTATGAACTTGTTCTTACTTGTTGTTACCAGGTAGTAAGTAAGTGGCAGAGGTGGGATTCCAGCCCGCGTGGGAAGGCTCAGTGGTCTGTTCTTAGCACTTGATGCGCTGCTTCTCACAGTAGAGAAGTGGGTGATCTCAGATCAGAGCCAACTTTGTAGCACACTTTATGGGGAGGGGGTTGTCCTGGGTGGAACAGAAGCCAGGAGGTAAACGCCAGCAGTCAGAGAACAGCTGGGGAGCACAACCTTGAAAAAAGAAAGTAAAGGGGACAAAGAAGGGAGGCCAAGACAAGAATCCGGTTTATGGAAAACTAAAATGCCAAAGATAAACTGTGAAATTTGACCTAGAGCTCCCTCTTCTCACCCCATTCCAGATACCAAGATAGGACCTATTTAACTCCTAAAGGAATCAAGGAGGGTTAATTAAGACACAATGAGGAAGTGCCCTAATGTTACTCAATCAGGGTAATAAGCCTTTCCCTGCCCTGTCCTGCCTTGTGTCACAAAAACTGTGGAAATGCTGGTGTGTTATGTCCTTTGACTTACATTTATGCCATTCAATAGGAACTTTGCTCATAAAGTGTATCAGTATTCTGAGAATACACTGATAAGCCTACAGTAACCAAGTAGTCCAAGGGTCACTCATTGTTTGTACAGGGACAGACGTGGCTGTAATAAAGTCTATGGGCTATCTCATAATGCATTCAGAAGCAGCACTGTTAAACTAAGTCACAGAAGTGGACTTATGATAGAGAATCTCTCCTTGTTGGGTGAAAGCTAATAGTGATGCAAAGAGCTGGAATAAAAAGAGGAAATGTAAATCTGTATTTGAACAGTTTAGTGAGTTAGTTCAGTATTGGTTCAAACATATTATTCAATAGTAAGATTCAGAAGGGGCAGATTTTCAGATTTTCGGAAAACTAAGTCATCCAGAATTGTTGAATTCTGTAGTCACGTGCCATGCACATTCACATTAAAGCATAGAAACTACTGCATGTGAATGGTTCCCAGCACCCCATACTAATTAAAAAGGTAAAGCGAGAGTGATATCAGCATATGATGTCCCTCACTTTTGTCCCGCCTACAACAACAAAACTTTGGCATCCATCCATGATGGATGTGACTTTGTGGGAACTGTGGAATCCAGCATCATCCACCAAGGGACCCAAGAGGGGTCTTCCCTCCCTGTGCACTGGGTGATCAGCAGACGGACCTCAGTCCTGGCTGTGGACCCTGTCGTGGCCCTTTAGCTGGCTACAGTCCTGGAGCCCCTGGAGAACACTGACTTCAGCAGTCACCCCCAGTAGAGATAGCTTTTGTGAAACTCCAGGTTTCCAGAAGAGAAATGAAATTCCAGCACTCCATTGGAATGAGAAGGTTTGGACATGTTGGAGTTCCAGCAAGGAGAACCATTTGTCTTTACTCACATCACTCCTCCCCCAGGGTGACACAGCTTACCCAGGAGAACCTTGCTTGGCCTGTGATTTTTTCTCCAGGGAAAGGGAGAGTGGATGGGTGAGCACCCAGCTTCCCAACTGTGCAGGATGCTGCGAAGAGACTCGTCTCTCTCCTACCCCACACAGAGTGCTAAATCAGGACTCTGTGGCTGCAGGGTGTGAAGTCACTGGGAAAGCAGCAGATGGGATTCTCGGAAGACAACACAGGGACGTGGATCCTGCTCACTGCTTTGAGGGCTCTATAAGAAATCTGCCCATCGGCACCTCCAGCATCCCACCTGCCTTACCCACACAACCCCTGACTGCAGCCAGCTCCCTGTGTGTACTCCTGAAGGCAGCAGCAAGAGCAAGCTTTGGCAGACCTCTGTCTGCAGGCCAGAGAGTGACCACAACTTGAGCTATAATACCACCTTTGAGAAACAAAAGATAGACAGTCAACACTCAGCTTGGTGTAGTGCAGGATGGAGAGAAGGAAATATAAGCTTGAGAATTCTGCCACCACAGGGAGCAAGAAATGTGGAACAGATGTGTCCATAGACGGTGACAGAAAGCCTCAGAGTCTCTGGCAGGGATGAAGGAAGGTATTTCTGTTCCAGAGACAGTAAATGCTGGAGGAGTTGATTGCTACTTCAGATGTGAAGATAGTAATACACAACTCCAGGGATCATAAAAAATCAAGGGAATGTGACATCACTAAAGGATCACACCGATCTTCCAGGAATCAGACCCCAAAACATGGAGCTCTATGATTTACCCCATGAAGAATTCAAAATAGCTGCTTTAAGGAAACTCAATGAGCTACAAGAAAACACAGGAAGACAATAAAATAAAATCAAGAAAGCTGTACACAGACAAAATGAGAAAACATGTAGCAAAGATACAGAAATCATAAAAAGAACCAAACAGAAGTTCTAGAGCTGAGTAGTTCAGTGAATGAAATAATAAATACAACAGGAACATTCAGCACTGGATGGGCCAAGCAGAGGAAAGAATGTGTCATAAGAAACAAGAACTTTGAAATTATCCAGTCAGAGGAAAACAAAATAAAAGAAATGAAAAAGAGTGGAGAAATCCTATCTGATCTACAGAATACCATCAAAAGAAACAATTTGTGAATTATTGGTGTTCTAGAAGGAGAAGAAGGGAAAGGGGCAAAAGCTTATTTAAAGAAATAATTACTGAGAACTTATCAAATCTAGGAAGAGACTTGGATATCCAAGTACATAAAGCTCATAGGTCACCAAACCAACTAAACATAAGGAGATTCTCTCTAAGACACATTATAATAAAATGTCAAAAATCGAAAACAAGAAATCTAAAAAGCAGCAAGGGAAAAGAAGATTGTAACCTGAAAGCAACCCCGCCTCCGCCATAAGACTGTGAGAGGTTTTTTACCTTATAGACCCCATGAGAGTGAGATAGTAAATTCAAAGTGCTGAAAGAAAAAACTGCCAACTAAAAACATTCTGTCTGGCAAAGTTATCCTTCAGAAATAAAGGAGAAATGGACTTTCTCTTGACAAACAAAAGCTGAGGTAATTCATCACCACTGGACCTGCCTTACAAGAGATGTGGAAAAGAATTCTGTAGCTGAAATGAAAGGGTGCTAATTAGGATATGAAAAAGTATGAAAATGTACAACATACCAGTAAAGATGAGTAGTCAAATTAAGAGGACTCAAATACGGTAAAATGGTGATATGTTAACCACTTAACCCAAGTGTAAAGGTTATAGAATAAGAATATTAAAAATAACTACAGCTGTAATACCTTGTTAATGGCTATACAGTATAAAACGTATCATGACATCAAAAACATTAAAAGGAAGAGTGGATTTTTGAATGAAATCAAAGTTATCATCATTATAAACTGAACTGTTGCGTCTACAAGGTGTATGATGTAAACCTTATGGTAATTATAAAGCCAAAATCTATTGTAGATTCACAAAAGATGTAGAGAAGGGAATCAGCATGTCACTACAGAAAAACCATCAGTGCACAAAGGAAGTCAGCAAGAGAAGCAGAAAGGAACAAGTAGACTACAAAACATTCAGAAAGCGATTACTAAGATTGCATTAGTAAATCCTTATGTTACCAGTAAACATTCTAAATGTAAATGGATTGAATTCTCCAATTACAAGTCATAGAGTGACTGGATGGATTTTTTTAAAAAAAGAAGAACCAAGTATATGCTGCCTACAAGAGACTTACTTCAGTTTTAAGAACACACATGGACTCAAAGTGAAGCGACGGAAAAAGATATTCGTGCAACTAGAAACCAGAAGAGAACAGGGAAAGCTATACTTATATCACACAAAATATATTTTAAGCCAGAATGGTAACAGGAGACAAAGAAGATCATTAGATAATGATAAAGGGTCAGTTCATCAAGGAGACCTGACAATGTTAACATGTATCTAACCAATAAGTATATTAAGCAAATGCTAACAGATCTGAAGGGAGAAATAGAAAGCAATGCAGTAGTAGTAGGAACTTCAGTACTCCACTTTCAACAGTGGATAGATCATCCATGCAGAAAATCAACAAGAAAACATTAGAGTTAACCCATACTTTAGACCAGATGGACCTAACAAACATATACAAAACATTCCATCCAACGCAGCAGAATACATGTTTTTTTCTCAGGTGCACACAGAATATTCTCCAGCATCGTTCACATGATGGGTAAAAAAACAAGTCTTAGCAAATTTAAGAAGATGATAGTCATACCAAGTATCTTTTCTGACCGTAATGGATGAAAGTAGAAATCAGTTAATATGTGGAAACCTGGAGAATTCACAAATATGTGGAAATTAAACAACACTCCTGAACAACCAATGGGTCAGAAATCTTAAATAAATAACCTTTCACCTCAAGGAACTAGAAAGATGGTAAAGCTAAAAGTTAGATGAGGGAAGGGAATAACAAAGATCAGAGTGAAACTAAATGAAAAGGGATACAGAAAAACAATAGAAAAATCAACAAAACTAAGAACCATTTTTTGGGAAAAGATTTTTAAAATTGACACACTTTTGCTAGGCTAAGGAAAAAGAGAACACACAAATAAGTAAAATTAGAAATGAAAAAGGAGGGATGGGAAGGGATAAATTGGAAGTTCGAGATTTGCAGATTACTGACTGGTATATATAAAATAGATAAACAAATTTGTACTGTACAGCACAGGAAAATATATTCAGTATCTTGTAGTAGCTTACAGTGAAAAAGAATGTGAAAATGAATATGTATATATACATGTATGACTGAAGCATTGTGATGTACACCAGAAACTGACAAAATAAAATAAAATAAAATGAATCTCACTACCTACATTTTACCCCCCAAAATAAATAAATAAATGAAAGAGAAGACATTACAACTGATAGCACAGAAATACAAAGGCACGTAAGAAATTACTATGAACAATTATACACCAGCAAGTGGTATAAGCCAGGAAATTTAGGTTTTCTAAAAATTTCCTAGAAACATACAACATGCACAGACTGAATCACGAAGAAACAAAAATTCTAAACAGACCAATAATGAATAAGGAGATTAAATCAGTAATCAAAAATTTTCCAACAAAAGAAGTCCAGGAAAAGTTGGCTACATTGGTGAATTCTACCAAACACTTCAAGAAGAATTAACTCCAGTCTTTCTCAAACTCTTCCAAGAAATTGAAAATAAAGGGGAACACTTTCAAACTCATTTTACGATGCCAGTATTACCCTGATATTGAAGCCAGATAAGGACACTACAAGAAAAGTAAACTACAGTCCAATATCCCTGGTGAATATGGATGCAAAACTTCCTAACAAAGTATTAGCAAACCAAATTCAGTAGCAGATAAAAAGAATCATACACTGTGATCATGTGGGATTCATCCCTAGAATGCAAGGGTGATTCAACATCTGCAGATGAATAAATGTGATACGCCACATTCGTAGAATAAAAGAGAAAAACTATGTGCTCATCTCAATAGATGCACAAAAAGCATTCAACAAAATGTAACATTCTTTCATGATAACTCAACAATTTGGATATAGAAGATACATATTTCAACATGATAAAGGCCATATATGACAGGCCCACAGCTAACATCATACTCAACATTGAAAGGTTGAAAGCTTTTCCTCTAATATGACCAAGACATGGTGCTCACTCTCACCACTCCTATTTAACATAGTACTAGACATCCTAGCAATTAGACAGGAAAAAGAAATAAAATACATCTAAATCAGAAAAAAAGAGGTAAAATTATCTCTGGTTCCAGATTTTATTATCTTATATATAAAAAATCCTAAAGACTCCACCAAAAAAACTGCTGTAATTAATCAATGAATTCAGTCAGATTGTTTGATACAAAATCAACATACAAAAATTAGTTGCATTCTGTACACTATCAAAGATATATGGGAAAAAGAAATAAAACAATCCCATTCACAATAGCATCAAAAACAATAAAATACTTAGGAATTAATTTAACCAGGGAGATGAAAGATCTGTACACTGAAAACTACAAGTCTTTGTGAAGTAAATTGAAGAAGTCACAAACAAATGGAAAAATATCCTATGTTCATGAATCAGAACTGATATTTTAAAATATTTATACTACCCAAAGTCATTTATAGATTCAGTGCAGTCCTATCAAAATTCTAATGGTATTTTTGACAGAAATAGAAAAGGCAATCCTAAAAAGTGTATGGAACCACAAAAGACCCCAAATAGCCAAAGCAACTCTGAGGAGGAAAAGCGAAGCTGGAAGCATCACACCTCACTTTAGACTCTACCACAAAGCTGTAGAAGTCAGAACAGTGTGGTACTGCCCTGAGAACAGGCACATAGACCAGTGGAACTGAGTCGAGAGCCCAGAAGTACATTCTCACATGTATATTCAACTAGTGTTTGACAAGGGAGCCAAAAATACACATTGAGAAAGGATAATCTCTTCAGTGAGAGGTGCTGGGAAAACTGAATAACCACATGCTGAAGAATGAAATTGGACCCTATCTTACACCACTCACAAAATTAATTCAGAATGGATTAAGAACTTAAACATAAGACCTGAAACTGCAAAACCTCTAAAGGAAAACGTAGGGGAAATGCTCCTTGATATTGGTCTTGGCGATGATATTTTGGATTTGACACCAGAAGCAAAGGCAAAAATAAGTCAGTGGGATGACGTCCAACTAAAAAGCTTCTGCACAGCAAAGAAGACCATCAATGAAATGAGAAGGCAAACTACCAAATGAAAAAAATATATATTTACAGATCATATATGTGATAAGGCATTAATATTTAAAATATATAAAGAACTCATACAACTCAATAACCAAAAAAAAAAAATCCAATTAAAAATGGGCAGAGGAACTGAATGAATATTTATGCAGACAAGACATACAAGTGGCCAGTAAGTACATGAAAGGTTGTACAACATCACTAATCATCAGGGAAATGCAAATCAAAACCACAGTGAGTTGTCATCTCACATCTGTTACAACGACTGTCATCAAAAAGTCAAGAGGTAACAAGTGTTGGTGAGGATATGGAGAAAAGGGGACCCTTGTGCACTGTGGATAGGAATGTAAGTTGGTGCAGCCACTATGATAAACAGTATAGAAGTTCCTTTAAAAATTAAAAATAGAACTACCGTATGACTCAGCAATCCTACCTCCGGGATTATATCCAAAGGAAATGAAAACAGAATCTTAGAGATAATTTACTCTCGCGTGTGTACTGCAGCAGCATTCACAATACCCAAAACATGAAAACAACCTTAACTGCCCATGAATTGTGTGTGTGTGTGTGTGTGTGTGTGTGTGTGTGTAGGAATGTTTATCAGCTGTTACAAGGACATCTTGCCATTTGTAACAACATGCAGGGACCCTGAGGACTTTATGTTAAGGGAAATAAGACAGAGAAGGACAATACAGTGTGGTATTAATTACACGCAGAATCTAAAAAGCCAAACTCATAGAAACAGAGAGTAGGATGGCAGTTTCCAGAGGTCAGAGTGTAGGGTGAAATGGAGAGATGTTGGTCAAAGAGTACAAACTTCCAAGTTATAAAAGAGGTGATCTGGGGGGATCTAATGTACAGCATGGTATTTGTAGTTAACAATACCATATATATACTTGAAAGTTTGTAAGAGAGGAGATCTTAAATTTTCTCACCACAAGAACTGATAATTATGTGGCGTGATATTGGTGTTAACTATTGCTAAGATGGTAATCAATTCTGCAGTGTGTAAGTGTATCAGATCACCACATTGTACGCCTTAAAGGTACACAAGGTTATATGTTAGTTGTCTCTCAGTATAGCTGGGGAGAAAGGTAAAGGGTACTTAATATCAAGTGAGAGATGCCTTTGTCGTTTCAAACTGGGAAATGGAATTATCAACTGAGATAACATAAAAAGCAAAACTAAATTGAAATTATAATGGATTTTATATGTATGAAGAACTGTGAAAGAATCTGAGATTTTACCCTACTTACAAGCTAATAAGTTAGCTTACCGTAGATTGATTCATGGATGCTGGCACACCATGTGAGATTCGAGACAAAGGACTGTGATTCTGAATCAAAGACAGAGGACTTTACTAGTCACAGCCATGGTAATAACCAGAGTATTATCATTGTCATTGGTTCCTTGAGCCCCAATTCTCACAGCCTAACATAAAGAAGACCAGGTTCACACCAGTAGATTGCATTACAGGAGGAAACCTCTGTGCTTAGAAATCCCAGTTTTTTTTCCTACTGATTTCTTTTTAATGCAATTTACTTAACAGTATAAATTTGTTTACTGAGGCTCTGTCTGTCATCTCTGGGAAATAAAATGTGTCTGTAGGTTTTTAAATAACAAAGACAACGTGGACTTCCACTTTTCTTCTTATTTACATTTTCACACTGCAGGTTAAACAGAGTAACAAATTGTATGCAAATTATTTGCCAGAGGCAGTTACCTTAGGTCATTTATAATTAGTATGTATTTGAAATCTCCAGAAAGCATGTTGTTTATAACTTGAGGCTAGTTTTTTGTTTGTTTTTGTTCTTGTTTTGTTTTTTTTTAATCATAGGCTTATAAAATTCTTTTTTAATTTTGTAATTTTTTTTATTTTATCGAGTTATAGTCAGTTTACAATATTGTGTCAATTTCCAGTGTAGAGCACAATTGTTCAGTCATACATGAATATACATATATTCATTTTCACATTCTTTTTCACCATGAGCTACCACAAGATCTTATATATATTTCCCTGTGCTATAGAGTATTAACTTGTTTATCTACTCTATATATGCCTGTCAGTATCTACCAATTTCGAACTCTTGGTCTGTCCCTTCCCACCTCCCTCCCCACTAGCAACCACAAGTTTGTGTTCTATGTCTGAGTCTGTTTCCATTTTATATTTAAGTTCATTTGTCTTTTTCTTTTTAGATTCCACATGAGTCATATCATATGGTATTTTTCTTCCTCTTTCTGGCTTACTGTACTTAGAATGACATTCTCCAGGGACATCCCATGTTGCTGCAAATGGCATTATGTTGTCATTTTTAAGGCTGAATAATATTCCATCATATAAATGTATCACATCTTCTTTATCCAGTCATCTGTTGATGGACATTTAGGCTGTTTCCATGACTTGGCTATTGTAAATAGTGCTGCTGTGAACATTGGGGTGCTGATGTCTTTTTGAATTCGGGTTCCTTCCCAAATATTTTATAATGGATGGTAAGCATGCCTGCTGTTTGCTCCAGAGGGAATCTTTATCTACCAAGGCTGTAAGCAGACCTACCCTTTGCACCAAAGGGAGCCCTATCTCTGTCTTCCCAGGCTGTTCTCAAAATAGTCTGGAACAAAGACAGTCCCCTTTTCTGCTCACAAGACTTGCATAAATTTAAGAGACCCTTGGAGAATTGTCTTTCAACAGCGTCTTATGGAGAACTCCTTTTCACAGCAGTTTATTCCCTCAACAATTTTAGTGATCTTAGTTACTAGTGCTTCCCACTGTAACATCGGAGATGCTGTATTTAATGTTTCTTATAGCTGGTGCCCGGAATTATATCATAAGCCCAGTGTTAAGATCAGTGTGTTTGGTTTACAGACTTGGGAAGCCAGGCTTTGTGCTTTGTGCTGACATTGCAGACCTGTATTCTGCCCCGAGCAAGCTTTTGTTAGGGCTGGTGGAGTCGGACAAAACAGCAGTTGATTTGGCATTCTTTCAGAGATGACTTGAATAAATCTTTAGTTCTGTCCTGCCAGTACCTCATGTTGCCAGATAAGATACAGAATGCCCAATTAAATCTGAATTTCAGGTAAACAAATTTTAGTGTAAGTATATCCTATGCAGTTTTTGGGAAATACTTACACTGAAAAAAAAACCTATTTGTATTTCAATGTCCTTTTGGTAGAGTTGCCAGATTTAGTAAATAAGAATACAGGCTACCTAGTTAAATTTGAATTTTAGGTAAATAGTGAGTAACTTTTCAATGTAAGGATATCTGATGCAATCCTAGCAAATAGGAGTTTGAAGCATCAAAGGAGGATTTAACTGTTTTATGTATTTTTGGATGGAGGAAGGATGTCTTATGGGGGTTCAGAAAACAGAATTCCTTGGGCAAGAAGAAAACTAATATTGAGCTTATTAATCTTATTGGAAACAGTATGTGGTAAACCTATGGCTTTACTCAATATGTGTTAATACTTTTGGTTCCAATCTAAAGCAAAGAAATCCGAGCTGACACGGTATTTCTGCTGTTCAGTTATTTAGTATCCTAGGATCTTGCTCATTTAAACTCTTCACATTAATGAACCTTTCCTTGGACTGTAAAATGAAAGTCTTTTACTTTGTAAGGCTTCATAAAATAATATTTTAAACTCTACAATGAGTAGAATTAGAGAAGTTTTACATTTTTTCACCGATCTCTGTACCTTCCTCTCAACTTTGGTATGAACCTAAAATTGCTCTGAAAAAAGTAGTTGTTAAAAATGTTTTCTAAAAACACTTCATTGAACATCCTCATTATGCAAGTTTCTGTGCCTTCTTTTTGCCTTCATTTGTTTTATTTAGAGTTGTGCCCATTTTTGCTCTCATTAGCTGTGCTCTTTTTTCTTTGACTAACTTCTCTCTCACCTTGTAACTGCCTATTTCTTTTCATTCAAGTTCCTAGTGACAGGTTTGTTACTAACCCTTTATTGAAGTTACAGTGATTTTCTCAGTATCAACCAAAGGATTCAGGTAAAAATTAGAAAGAGGGAAAGCTGTTTTCCCTTCGTAGTTGACTAGAATACATTCTTATGCTCTTGGAGAACTAAAGTTTAATATTCTTGGAAGGACCATGACAGTGTATTTATATATTTCTACTTAGCAAACATGTAGATACCAGTTATTGTCTGCCAAGGAGATCAGCTCTTCATCTCCCGGGTGGGTTTATGTCCACTCTACTATGGACAAGCTATGTGACTTTGGCCAAGTTATTTCACTTTTCTAACTTTAATATTTCTTTTGTGAAATAAGAATCATCAAGTACTTTCTTCATCAGACTGTTTTAGTGATTAAATTAGCTAACAGCTGTAAAACAGTTAGACGGTGCCTGGCAGACAATAACTGCTGTCTAATGTTTGCTAAGTAAAAATATACAATGGAATATTCAGTGATAAAAAGAAATGAAAAGACATGGCAAAACCTTGAAAGTATATTATTGCTAAGTGAAAGAAGGCAATCTTATGAGTTACCTACTATATGATTACAAGTCTATGACATTCTGAACAAAGAGAAACTATAGAGACAAAATGATCAGTGGTTCCTAGGGGCTCAGGGGAATTGGGGGAGTCAAATAGGTGGAACATAGGCGGTTTCTAGGGAAGTGAAACTGTTCTCTGTGGTGTTTTAACAGTGGGTACATGTCATTATACGTTTGTCAGAGCCACACAGTGTACGACACCAAGGGTGAACCTCAATGTAAACGGTGGACTTTAGTTAGTAAGGGGTCAGCGCTGGTTCATCAGTTACAGCAAAGGCATCGCAGAATACAAGATGCAAATAGTAACAGGAGGAACTTGGGGTCTCGGGTTGTATGGGAACTCCCTGTACTTTCTGAACAATTTTTCTCTAAACCTAAAACTTCTCAAAAAACCTAAGTCTATTAATTCTTTTCTAAAGAAAAGTACTTACCTGCTAATTTTAACACCTGCGTTATCTTCGAGTCTATTTCTAAAGCTAACTACGTTTATCTCTTGATTGTAAGCTACACTTCCCTGCTTCTTTGCACGCAGGGTGGATGTTCTTCAGTGCTTGAAACAGTTGCTCCATGTGTTTTGTCCAGTTTTGGAGTTGTTGTCAGTAGGGTAAATCCAATACCAATTTCTCTGTCATGGTCTAAGCAGAAGTTAAATCGTGGCTTTCAGCCTTAGCTATACATTACAATCCCCTGGAAAACTTTAAAAATTACCGGTACTGAATGAGGCCCAAGCATGGGGTAATCTTCCCAAAGTTCTCCAAGTGATAAAGGGTTAGGTATTTCTCTGAATAAGAGCGTCCTGCAAGGGAGAGTGGGAACTGAAATCTGGCCTGTTCTCCCTGGGGTCAAGGTGCATCTGCCTTTGGAAGGAGCTCCTTTTTGAAATTTGCACTTTAAAGCTTCCCTGTGGATCCACAGGACCCTTGATTCTAATGTGTATCCACTACCTTCCAGGAGTAAGGGCAGAGGGTCAGGAGTTCTTATTAGCTTTTACTGAGATTTTTAGATCATAAAATCTTCACCTGTGTCAATGCTTTTTAGGCTCTAGAAAAGGGAAACAGTTAGAGCTAGCTTGTATAGCCATCCTTTCACTTAAAGATTTCTTTACAGTGATGTGTTATTTATTTCAGAAAACATCATGAAGTTTGCATTTTTAAGCACTCATCACTACAACTGCTTGATCTTTCAGTACAACCATATTAATGAACTTTAATGTATTAAGCTATATTTTTCTGAATAAAATAGAAATACTTTCTAAGAACATATTGTTGATTTAATTTGCTATATATTTCCTCTCTTGCACAGTTTAGGTAGACTGCCATTATTAATGTAATTATTAACACAAAATAGATTACATCTTTTATGTTTATATATACATAAAACATACTCAGCATTCTCGGGAAGTAAGTTCACCCGAACGTGAATTTTGTTACTATCCAATATGTGCTTTTTAAAGGGTAAATTTTTTCCTAAAATTGTTTTCAATCTTCTTAAATAGAAACTTTCCAGTGTGCTTCACGGTTCCCTACCATCTGAAGTAGAGTGTACAGAACCTAATTTAGCCCTCATGTTTATTTCTGCATTTATTTTTAGTGAAGGTACTGGGGATTGAACCCAGGACCTTGTGCATGCTAATTAAGCATGTGCTCTACCACTGAGCTATACCCTCCCCCGCCCAAGTTATATTAATTTTTAATTTCTTTTGTCTGCTTTTTATGGGAATGCTCTAGGGGTTTTTTTAAGGGAGGGGCCTTTTTCTTTCAGCAGCAAGTTCTCATTTCTAAACCTTGTATACTGTGGATACTCTATAATTCTCCTTTCCCTGCTTTAATGTGCTGTGGATTGAGAAACCAAGTAACTTAAACCAGTTAGAATTGTCTCTAAGAGTAAGCATAAATCAGCTACATATAAAAGAGGGTGTCAGGATATCCTACTATGAGAATAATGTGAGAACTTAAAGAACATTCGTTCAGGAAACATTTGTGAGGTACCTGCCTTCTTCAAAGCAATATAGAAAATATATCACGTATTTAGACCCCGCTCTAAAGATTAGAATCTAACCTGGATCAACATGTATAAAATTATTATAGTAAATACTACATTATAATATATGATTAATTACTAAGTTATAATAAATATAATATTGCATTAATAATAAATGCTGCTTATTAAATTATTGCAACAAATATTGTTCAGCAATTTAAACAACATATTAAGATGAACACAGATGATGGAACAGTTAACTCTGCAGAGCATTAGTAAACACCCATTTTGAATGCTCAGAGGGTTTTTTTTTTAACCTAGCTGAATTTTGAATAGTTGGTATTGTCAAATAAGTTGACTCTTTAAAATGAGGGTACATACTCAAAACTCATTTTCTGGATATATATACCAAAGTATTAATACAGATTACTCTGATCCTTAGTCTGAATTTGTAAATTTAACTTATGTTTGTGTACATCTTTTGCCCAGAATTTAGCCATGCTACCATCAGGTGGCAGTGATACCTTAGATACAGCCACGTAAGACAGTTAATAGCCTTATTCACTACACATCGCAGTGGCACCAGAATCGTGGCAAGAGAAAATTTAGAAAGGGAACTTGGTCTGGGTGTAAAGAGGAAGGACTCTGGTAGCAGGGCGTCTTCTTGCGGAAGGGAAGAGAGAAGTGGTTAGAACACGAGATTTGACATTTCTTAAGTCTTTATTTGTCCCATGTTTATCACGTGCTAACTATGTTATCTTGGCCAAGTAAGTAACCTCTTTGTGCCTGTTTCCTCACTTATTAAATGAAGATATAGCCACTTCTGAGGGTTTTTATAGGTTTAAATCAGAATGAAAGTAAAGTGCTTAGCACAGAGCCTGGTAGGCAGGATGCTGTCGAGAGATAATAGTTCGTATAGCAGGAGCAAGGAGGACCGGGAGAGAAGGCTTAGCAGCGAGCGGGTCTGGCCGGCCCTGCTGCAGCTGCAGGGCTCCACATGACGTCAGGCTGCCTTTCTCACCACATTACAGCCCTCAGGGAAAACATCTCACACACAGAAATTTTCCTCATCTCTCCCTTAGAGGGAGGAAGAAGAGGCAATCGGGCAGCATTTAGAAGTAAAGACCCGAGCGGCATCCTTCTCACCAATTCCTCACACCTTCCTCTCCCCTCCTCCCTCGCCACTCGTTCCTCTGCAGACCCAGTCTCCTCAGCCCAGGGAGACAAGCTTAGGAAATCAGAAATTCAGCTGGCTATAGCTTGATGACAGATTGAACAGTTCTCCAGTTCATTGTGCATTTAAAACCAAAGAACCCTAAATCACATTTCCCTTTTAAAAAAATCTTAGAAGGAGTATAATTTCCTTCTCCTCCTTGTACCCTCCAAACAAAATATCTTTGCCACCACCTTATAAGTGGCTTCATGTTGCTTTAATAGCTGACAGTGCATAATTAGAAATGAAAGGGGCAAAATACAAATGTGATGGAAGAAATAATCAACTAGATTTGACCAGTATTTACCAGCTACTTGCTTCTGTAACAAACCAAGATATATGTTGTGAGAGGTAGCAGAGATCATTCAAAATATAGTTTCTACTCTAAAGAACATTACACGTTAGAAGAGGAGACAATTCACATATACAGTTATTTCAAGAAAAAATGTGGTGAATGCTACAATGGTAATTACAGTAACTTATATTTATATACATTTTCCAGATATAAAACTGGTATCGAATTTATTACCTTGTTTATTCTTCACAATAGCCTCAAATGTAGAGTAAGTATTAAGTGTAATTTGAAAATGAGTCATTGAGGCTCAGAGGTGAAATGCCTAAATTCAGGATACCGGCCCGTCAATTCAGCTGCTGGGTCCTGGAGTGCCGGGCCGCCACACAGTTGGGCCAGCTCATCCTGCAGTTCTCCCACGTGCTAGGCACTGCCAGACAAACAGAATCCTTATCTTTGGAGGATAAACCGTGGATCTGCCATGGAAAACTTAATTTCTTCCTCTACGTTCTGTTAGTTCTCCTAACTCATGTGGTCCCACAATTCAGCGCTTCAGCAACCCTGAGGAGGGAGATAACTTCTCAAGGGGGTGGTTATGGAAGGCCTAATGGAGGGGATTCTTTTCCTACCATCCAGCTCCTGATTGACTTTCTAAATGTGCCACGACATTCACACTCCCTTTTGGGATTTTTCAGGTACGCAGATTTTCTGAGGCGTTCTTTTGTTTTGAACACCCAAGAGAAGCTGCCATTGCATACCAGGAACTTCAGTGAGTAGCATCCATCCAAAATTTAGATGATTTTATTTCCCTTTACATGAGGTGTCATCTCAGTATTTATCAGTGACAGAATGTACAGTATTTACAGTAAAAGAAATTAGGAGAATTTGCAGCTCAGAAATCTCCTGTTGAATCAGTTTGGGTTTGGTCTTATGAACCCTGGCTCCAGCCTTCCAGTTGGCCATCTTGTATCTTTATTTTCACGGGTCGGAATCTCTTCCATTTATCGTTATGTATTACAGAGTTTTGCAAGTAGTCTAACTAGGACTACCTCCTGTTACACAGAAGATTCGCAATCCAAATGTCCGAAGTAGATGCCTTCCATTTTTCCTACTGAGTATATTTAGATCTGGTTTTTTCTTTTTCTTTTTTTTTTTTTTTTTTTTGGCTTAAAAAGATACTTGGAAGACATTATGCTGAGTGAAAGCAGTCAGACATAAAAGAGTAAATATATGATTCTATGTATATGAAGTTCTGGAACTGGTAAAACTAAGGTGAAAAAAATTAGAACAGTGGCTGTCTTGGTGTCGACTTGGGCTGGGAGCCTGACTGAAAAGTCCTGAGGGTACTCTCTGAATAGATGGAAGTGTTCTGCATCATGTGTCCATTCGTCAGAATCACACAGCTAAGATTTGTATATTTCAGTGCATGTGAATTATACCTCAAGAGAAAGCCATAAATAGAGCCTGAGCGTAGGTAGTAAATGGAGGTATAGATAAAACAAGATGCGGGAAAAAAGTTAATTCTTGAAACTGAGTGATGGGGTTTATTATGCTATTCTGTTTACTTTTATTTGTTTGAAATTTTCCATAAGAAAAGATTTTTCTCAAAAACCGTTTTGTATTAGAAAGTTATACACCTTGTTTTAAATAGCTGTTAATTGTGTTCCTCACTATGTGTTAAGTACGGCAGTGGAACACTTTTTTTTTCAATATTGTCATCAAGTCTCTAGTAGGCATTTGAGCTCTTGGTCTTTCTCCTAAATGCCATTCTCAGCTAATTAGGAAGTCCAGACATTAAGCATCGATAACTCAGTTTGAAATAACATTAAAAAGTATAGAAGAATATGGTAGAAATTAACTAATTTACCAATAAACCATAATTTTATAAGTTAAAAATTTACTGTCAGTGAACCATAGTTTTCATTTTACCAGTTTTTGTCTCTGGCCAAGGAGCTCTTTCATAGGAGGTTATATCCTGAGGAGGGGGCACAGGGCTGGTGAGGGGGCGGGAGTGGGCAGACCGTAAGGTGGAACTGGGTGTCATTTTCTGAATTACAGTCTGACTGAAGAACTATTTTTCAGTGCTCAGAGTCATCTACAGATGTGCACCGCTATCAAAAACACTTCCTTCTGCAGTTCTCTTCCACCCCTACCTATTGAATGTAGTGAATTAGATGGAGACCTCAATTCATTACCTATAATCTTTGAAGATAGGTATTTAGATTCAGTTGTTGAAGGTAAGTGTAATCTAACTAAAATATGTAAGCTGTGTGTGTCATTTTCAGTATATTCTACCTAATAGACCTAAAACCATTCCCTGATGTGGGGCCATTTTCCCTCTCCAGTTTTACGTATTTTCGAAGATATTGGAAAGTTATAGTCAGAAAAAGTAGTCTTAATCATATGAGTTCTCACACCTTGTTTTAAACCTGAATTTCTTTTTCTTTGGATAAAAGACTTAGATGCACCCTGGATGGGAATTCAGAGTCTTCAGAGATCAGATTCCAGTAGAACGGATAAATGTGAGACTGAAGAAAGCTCTGTAGCTGGACTTTCTAGCCCAGAGCTGAAAGTCAGACCTGCTGGTGCCTCCAGTTGTTGGTATACAGAAGGTGAAAAGCAGCTAACAAAACCTCTAAAAGGAAAGAATGAAGAATCAAATAAATCCAAGGTTAAGGTTACTAAGCTCATGAAAACAATGAAACCTGAAAACACAAAAAAATTAATAAAACAGAACTCTAAGGATTCTGTGGTTTTGGTAGGCTACAAATGTTTGAAAAGTCCAGCGTCAGATGATCTCTTTAACTGCTTTGAAGGCAATCCTTCACATAGTCAGAAGGAAGGTCTGGATCCCACGATACGTGGATATAATTTTGACCTAAAGACCTACATCAGACAGACAAGTCAAAAGGAAGCTAGCTGTTTGCCAACTAATACAGAGAGAACTGAACAAAAGTCTCCAGATGTTGAAAATATGCAGCCAGACCTGTTTGACCCTTTGAACTCTGGCAGCCTAAATCTTTGTGCAAATTTGTCCATTTCAGGTAAACTTGATATCTCCCAGGACGATAGTGAAATTGCACAAGTGGAACGCACTGTGGCGTCCGGAAGTTCATCAGACGATTACCATAACCATCAGATAGCCCCGACCTCAGGAGTCAGAACTATTGAAGTAAAGCCCTGCACTAAAGATCCTTTCAGTGGAGAGAAGATAACCGTTAAAATAGGACCTTGGACAGAGCTTCAACAAGATGAAATATTTGTGGATAATTTAAAACTACCCAACTTTGAGTCCTTAGAATCTAATGGTAAATCTAAATCTGTAGAAATAACACTTGAAAGGGAAGCTTTGCAGGAACCAAAGTGTCATTCTGTTGGAGAATCATTAGCTAAGTTAAGAAGTAATGAGCCTGCTTCTTCTACAAAAGAATATCATGTTGTAGTGAGTGGAGATGCCATTAAGTTACCAGATATTAATGCCACGTGTGCCTCATCTCGATTCTCAGATTCAGGTGTTGAAAGTGAACCAAGTTCTTTTGCGACACATCCAAACCCTGATGTAGTCTTTGAAACTGTACAAGGGCAAGGTCTTTACAGTAATGAAAGATTATTTCCTCAGCTTTTGATGAAACCTGATTATAATGTAAAGTTTTCATTAGGAAGTCATTGTACTGAAAGCACGAGTGCTTTTAGTGAGATCCAGTCGTCTTTAACATCCATAAACTCTCTTCCTTCTGATGATGAACTGTCACCTGATGAGAATCCTAAGAAACCTGTTGTACCTGAATGCCACCTAAGCGATAGCAAAACTGTATTAAATCTAGAAACAGTTGATTTGCCAAAATGTGACGATAGTAGAAAGTCAAGTATTATTTTGCAACAGCAGAGTGTCATATTTTCAGGACATTTGGACAGTGAAACTATAGCAATCCATTCCTTAAATTCAAGCACTAAAGACCCTTTACAATTTGTTTTTTCAGATGAAGATACTTCCAGTGATGTGAAAATTAGTTGCAGCTCCAAACCTAACTTGGACACTTTGTGTAAAGACCCCCAGAGTCCTGATAAATCTAATAACTCTGCAGGGACTGCAATTACATTAAATTCAGAACTGGTCTGGTTAGGTGCCCCTTGTGTGGTTTCAGGTTCCATTTCTACCAGTACAGAAGTCAGTGAAGATAGAACTGTGAAAAGAAAAAATAGTGATGCGTTAAATCTCGAACAGATCTATTCAGAAGGGCCTCCAGTTAAAAATGAAACTCACTTGGGTACAGATGACTGCTTTTCAGCCAGTCCTGATATGGTAAAACAAGGGCTTGTGGAAAACTATTTTGGCTGTCAAAGCAGTACAGGTATTTCTGACACATGTGCTGTTAGCTACAGCAATTCAGTTAGCCCTCAGAGGGAAATTTCTGAAAAAGAAATCAGGAGCCTTCAGCGGAAACAGGGTAAAGAGGAGGAGGACGAGCAGGATCAACAAATGGTGGAGAATGGGTATTACGAAGAGGCGGATTATTCAGCGCTGGGTGGAACAGTAGATGCTCACTGTGCAGACAGAGATGCACTAGAAGAAGAGAGACTTATAAAAGCTGAAAAAATGAACAGTGACTACCTGAGGGAAGGTATGAGCATGCCTGCCGTCTGCACTTCTGGCTGTCTGTCCTTCCCCTCTGCACCACGGGAGTCTCCTTGTAGTGTTAAGTCTTCTTCCAAAAGCAAATGTGATGCCATCACAAAGCAGCCAAGCAGCGCCTCTCACAACTTCACATCGTCAGCTTCCTGGTATGAAAATTCACCAAAACCTCAAATACAAGCGTAAGTAGCGGAAGCCCAGCAGCGTGTGCTACTGAATGTAGAGGGAGAGAGAACGTGTGTCTGTTTCTCTGGTAACGTGTGTATTTCATATTCTCTGGTTCCTGTGATACAGAAAGTGCTTCTTTGATTCACTGTCTGATGTGGAGAAGTAAACTCAGTATCTTCTCTGACAAAGACCTGCAGTTCCCTGTATGATCGGCCTGCTCTACAGGCTAGACATTCCTGATACAGATTTCCCCTTGGTAATTTTACGTTAGAAGTGTGGAATAATTGAGATTAAGACCTTTTTTTCCCATTAATATCTCATTCCCACCCCCATTAAGTTAGGTTTTATAAATACATCTAGCAAAGATTAGATAATTGCCAGAGGCTTCCTAAGCCTGCCAGACTCAGATTGCCTCAGCTAAGTCAGTGGTTCCAGAATTGAGATTTCATGGACCAGTTTTTAAAAAAAAGTCCAGAAAAATGTGAAGATGGCATAGGTTTACTAGCATGACACTAGCTTTCAAAATATTCTACTGT
Source organism: Vicugna pacos (assembly GCF_048564905.1). Classification (NCBI taxonomy): domain Eukaryota; kingdom Metazoa; phylum Chordata; class Mammalia; order Artiodactyla; family Camelidae; genus Vicugna; species Vicugna pacos. The sequence goes on along the minus strand of NC_132994.1, from coordinate 3,025,335 downwards.
CTGACTCCAGACGGCATTATAACCCCAGGAGAGAAATGTCTAGGCACTTGTGCTGTAGATTTTTAAATTCCCGGATTACTCTGATGGATGCACGTAAGATGTGTGTTGCTCTCAGCTGGTGCACCCAGGGAGGGGGAGCCGCCTGTCGAAGAGCTGTGGTTGCTGTGCTGGAAAGCTGAAGGTTACAGCACCCTCTGGGCACCTCACATTCCTTCTGAGTCATTCATGAAAACAGTGGTCTGAGTGTCTTCCCCCAGTATATCCTGCTCGGTTTAGTGTTCATCAGCTTCTTTGAGTTTTACTTTATCAGTCCAAATGATTTAATGTTAAAATCGTTAATTTTTGACATTCTCAATCCCCAAGTTGATTAGATTTGTCACTCACTCTCAGTGAGTGTGTGCCACAAGTTCTGTTTAGTCATACCCCCCCTCTTAGTTCTGACCCTCCTTATTGGTATTTTTAGAGAAAAATACAAATAACCTAAACTACTAAATACTGTACCCACCATTTTCACTGGTACACTGTGCAGAATGGCTCCTTCTTTTCCATTTATGTAAGATTAAAAAGGAGCAGAGAGGGTAGGATTTGATTAGGGGATCAGCATCAGATTCTCCCAGCTTTTCTGTGCACACAACATAAAATTCTGTAGAGTATAACCCCACTCTTAATGTTTTCTTAGTGGGTTTCAAGTTTAAAAGAGTAGTGATATCAGGTTTTAAATATTCATTGTTTTTTATCAGAACATGTGCTAATAATAGTAAAGAAAATCACTCTCTGATTTCCTAATCATTTAGGTGATCCCACATATTTTCATTATTTTAAAACCAGATATCTCTGGGTTTCCTCTTCTGCAATTCTCCAAATTCAGATTGTCTCTTTGGTTTTAAAAACTGAATCTAATGTTTAGTAAAGATACTTTTACAATATTTTGCTTCAGCTTCCTTCAGGCAAGAGAAGAACTGAAGCAACTTAAACTCCCTGGGTTCATGTACAGTGAGGTTCCTCTGCTGGCATCCTCAGTCCCGTATTTCAGCATGGAAGAGGAGGACAGGTCTGAAGATGGAGTGCATCTCGTTGTCTGCGTGCATGGTCTAGATGGTACGTCACATCTGTTGATATAACCCATAGCAACCCAATGTTTTCTTTTCCTAAGAGATCTCATTTTAGTTTTATTTCATCTTTGACCTGAAAAACGATTTCTAAACTGCTAAAATTAATTAAATCTTAAATACATTCTGAAGCAGAGATATGTTAAATTTTGCTACGTGTAATATTAAGTTTGTTTTTTAACTAAATTTTCCATGGAATTGACATCCATGTGCCAACATTTTGTTTATTTTAGCTTTGGATTTCTCTGTCCTCTCTCTTACTGTTATTTTTATCAGCTGTCACTCATGGCAATCATTTTGTCTCCCTTTGATAGTCTTTCTGGTTCCCTGTTAGCTTGATGCTTTAAACCTTATGGACAAGAAAAGTCAATTCCAAAAGAGTTAAAGATTCACTGATTAATTAGAGTGTAATTTCAATTCTTAATACCTGGCTTTCTGCTATGCTTTTATGACAACTATTTCGGTTACTCAACAGACTATTTTTATTGCTTAAGAGCTGTGTTAGAAGATGCCAAATATCTCTAGACTACCAGAGTATTACTGTATTCTAATGAGATTCTGTAGTAACAAGTTGACAAAATATTTTATAGATTATCAAAATACTAAACACAGGTCTGAGCTAGTAAATTCTCATGAAATTGGAGATTTTTATTTAAAAAACACCCTGAGTCTCAAGAAATAAAATACCTCTACTACTAATCTCTTTCCCTCCACTAAAAATTTTCAAAGAATTATTCTCCAAGAAAGACTTCTTAGCCCAGTAAAATCTCTGACAAATTCCTCTTTGAAATTTTCAAGAAACACATAATCCCCATGTGTGTAAATTAGCCCAGAATAATAGGAAAAGAGATCGAATGTAGCCTATTTTATTCCATGAAGTTAACCCAACCTTGTCATTAAATCTGAAAAAGATGGAACACCCACACTCAAAAAAAAAAATATGTTGAACCAATCCAACATAAATATACTTAATAAAACTCTAGTAATATTGCAGAAAATAAATTTAAAAAATAGAATGTCCCCCCAAACCCTCTAGCAAGTCAGTATATTCAAGTAACTGCAACAAATAGGATTTAATTCCCAGAATGCAAGGATAGATGAATATAATAAAATTTATTAATAAAATATGCTACATCAGCAAATCAAGTATGAAGTGTTGGTAAAATTCAGTATCCATTCCCAGTTATGACAACTAAGCACCAAATTTTAAGCCTTAAAAGTAGCTCTAGTCTTGTTCACTAATGTGATTAAATGTATATATTTCTAGTTCATGGGAAAAATACTTAGTAGTGAAACACTACAGGTATTTCTTTTAAAATCAGGAATAAAACAGTCAATTCTGTCTATGCACAACATTGCTAAAAGATGTAAATATTGGAAGGGTAAAGTAAAAATTCAGCAATTGATGACACATTTGTATTCCTAAGTAAGCCAAAGAAATTAACTGAAAAGCCACTAAACTAATTTTTTAAAATAATAACTATTTATATATATGTATTATATCTGTTACGAATATTTTGTACTCATAGATATCTTTTAAGTTAGTAACTAAAATAAACTCCCTTGGGTTATTTAAATGGATTTTTATTTCTATTCATCTGTACTAGTAACGCCAAAGGAAAGTCAACAGGTTAAATCTAAATCTGAAATGCATTCGGGGTTGGTTAAATGATCATCTAGAGAAGCGACGATAAAGAGTGTTCAGCCAGGCACTCACGGCTGCTGCGGCCCAGTCACCAGGCTGGGTGCTGACAGTTAATACATCATTAGGCGGGAAAGTGAGAGCATCGTTGTGACCCAGACCTCCGGCTGATGGAAATCAGCTTTGAAATAAAAACTGAGAGCTCTATATCAGAGTGCCCCCTCAATTCAGAACTGGCTCGGGCCCTGCTCTGGCTTCAGGAACCGTAAAACCAGATGAGGATGCACGTGGTGCCTTTTGCTTTATCTCATCCTTTAAACATAATTTTCATTTCCTTCATTTTCTAGGTAACAGTGCAGATCTCCGATTAGTAAAAACTTATATTGAACTTGGACTGCCTGGGGGAAGAATTGATTTTCTTATGTCTGAGCGAAATCAGGTACAATATGGCAGTATTTTCATTAGAAGCACACATTTTTATACTAGTCTCTACCTAAATATTTGCTTACTACAAAATGCCTGTAGGAGTAGAAATAATTTTTCTGATTTCTGTGACATTTAACATTCATGCATATCCTAAGGAAACAGAAATGATTTATAGTTCAATTTATGAGCTCTTTATATGCACAGAATTTCTAGAATTACACATTTCTATGTGAATATTTTATTAATTAAACCATGTAAATAACCTGATGTTCAATGCTGATAGTGGGTGAAATGAAGTGTCATTAAGAACACTGAACAATTTTTTTCCTAGAAATTAACTGTTTGCTCATGTTAATATCATGAATATTACTTCACTAACTTCTCTAAAAAACTCTGGTCTTTAACTGTATTTTCAATACCTGAATTAAAAACAATTTTTCATGTAATTATACATACTCAGTATATAATGTATCTATTTTGCTTTTATTTAGAATGATACCTTTGCTGATTTTGATAGCATGACTGATCGTCTTCTGGATGAGATAATACAATATATTCAGATATATAGTCTAACGGTCTCAAAAATAAGGTAATTTCTATAATATTATGTAATTTACCTATACATCTCTATGGATGATAGAAAAATTACACAGAATTTCTAGTAATTTTGTTGTCCTATTCTGAAATACAGGAGAGCACAACTCAGATTAATTTAAAGTGAGAACAAAAAGGTGAAAGATTTTAGGGAAAGACAATATATGATTCTGTTTATATGAATTGCCCAAAATTGGCAAATCTACAGAGACAGAAGTAGATCAGTGATTGCTCAGGGCTGAGAAAGATGGGAGTGGGGTGGAGGGGTGATAACTTGTGGTGGTGGCTGCACTACTCTGTAAATACACTAAAAACCATTCAATTGTACACTTTAAATGGATAAGTTGTATATGTGAATGATATCTCAATAAAGGTGTTACCAAAAAAGAAAGGTTATAGGGAAATGGATATATATAAACAAATGAAACAGCAAAAATACTTCCAGTTTCATGACTGTACTTCATTAGTCAGTTTTCCTTAAGCAAGAGTTGATCAAACCAATATATGTTTCAGTATTTAATCAGATATTGCAAATAGACATGGGAAAGAAAAGCATTTGTTTCCTTCTCATTCAGTAAGGATTAAAGAAAAAGTCAAAGCTAATCTTCTTGCCTCAAAATTCTTTTTAGAATAAACTGGTTCCTTTCATACCCAGCTAGGTCAGAGGAAGAAGCTGGCTCTTTATCCTGCAGGCTTTATTTAGAGTTTGTCTCTGGTTTGAAGTATGGAGTAGGGATGAAGAGGAGAGAGTCAGTTTTTTATTTGAAGTCATTTTTTAAAAGCAGATTTTTGTTAAAATACGGTGAGAGATGCAAGTATGTTGAGGGGAAGAGAGATTGTTTTCTTGTTCTAATTATTCTCTTCATTTATGGACTTTAATCTGTTTACTAAACTTTCTGTAGTCATCTTACGTTCCTTTCATTAATTATTTTATGGTGAGAAAATGATGTGTTGTTTCCATTGTGTCATTCATCCGCAAAAGTATGCCCTCTCTTAGATGAGATGGTCAGTTATAATCAACCTTACCCAAAAGCTTCATCTGGCAGAATGAGGACTGTTGGTTACCCTCAGAACTCTTCCCTCCCAGCTTTGGGAACTTCACCTTGGGAGGGAGTTTGTCAGCCTCTCAGTCCTCACATCTGTCAGCCACGTTCAGACAGCTCTCCAGCTCTCCTCTTTCACTTAGTGTCCCCAGGGATTCGGATACTGTCTGTTGTGAAATCATGTGAGCAAAAAGGCTCTTTTGGTTCCAACTATTCCTTGAAGATGAAATGCCTTTTAGCTGTTCTTTTGGTATAATCTGAGACTTGTAATAGGAAAGTGCACGTATTTTCTCCTGTGCCTTGAAAGTACTTAGTCAAAGAACTCTCCCACTTTGGAGTGTGGACCAGAGAACAGTGAAATGGGTATAGAGTGAACTTAAATCATCCTTATAGTTACAATTTCATCATTTTGTTTTAAATCATGACTTAACTAGTAAATAATTGGTGTGTGTACCTAAGGAGGCAAATCTATCATCCAGTCAACATTTATTACTTTTAAAATATATTTCTTGCTAAGCAGTTATAAACTATGGGTAAAAATTTTCTAATAAGTAATACCTTGTTTCTATAAAATAAATATTTAAATTATATAATAGGATTTTTTTCTACATTCTCACATTTTTCCTTCAAAATATGTTATGTCATTTCAGAGTATCAAACATAGAAAATTTTAAATTCTTGGTATTTCACATCTGTATATAGTGATAGCAGCTTTGACTTTTGTTTTTAAAACTGATACTATGGAGGGGAAAGGATACAGCTCAGTGGTAGAGCGTGTGCTCAGCATGCACGAGGTCCTGGGTTCTATCCCCAGTACCTCCATTTAATTAATTAATTAATTAATCTTTAAAAAAAAAACTGATACTATGGGAGAAATGGCCTTTTTTTCTCTTACAGCTTTATTGGACATTCATTGGGCAATTTAATAATCCGTTCAGTGCTTACAAGGCCACGGTTTAAATATTACCTCAACAGACTTCATACCTTTCTGTCACTTTCTGGACCTCACCTTGGTACGCTCTATAATAGCAGTGCTCTTGTTAACACAGGTACGACGTTTTATTGTTCAGTATAAAACATATGGCATGGGGAGAAGATTTAAGTTCAAATTTAATATTTTTAGATATTTATTTTAGAGCCAATTTGTCACATACTTGGAATTTCATGGAGAAAACAAAGATGTAGCTATTTTTTCTATTTTGTCTGGCACATGAAATAAGCTGATAAACGCATTTCAGAAAATGGTGTCATACTGAGATATTTGTCATCACAGTAGCATTTTTTCCTGTTTTTAGTAAACTATCTAAATATTTCCAGTGTTACTCTTGTAAACAAGCTATTCTGTTGTTTAGTTGAGCAGATAACAAATTAATATCTATACTTAATATATTGTAAACTTACAGAATGTTTTATATAGAATGTTAATTTTGATTTTGGTATGATAATGATGAGGGGATATTATGAGAAAATAAATTCCAAATTTTTTAAAGAAACTAAGATTAGAATAAACTCCTTAAGAAAGATCTGATCCTTGATTTGCCCTTTATTTGGCTTTGTTTTTCCCTTAGATTTTTTTAAAATGGTTTTTATAGCTTGATCAGTTGATTCCCATTTTAAGAATAAATTAGATTTCATCTGACTTTTTTCACTGAGCTGTGAAACTCTTATTTCCAATTTCTCTTCTACCTCTTTCACTGACAAATGAACCATACATTTTCCTTTGTATCCCATTTCAAATGATGGTGCTCAGAAGATGTAGCTAGTTCTAGAGTTTTACAGTTTCAGAAAAGAGGGCATGAGAAAAGTGAAATCCATAAGTAACACAACATGGAGCCCAGTATGAATAGGATACAGCCCTTTGAATTACCTTCTTTTTCTTCACTAAACTACTCCCCAGACAGGCTTACAATTAGCACCTTTAATCAGTTAAAGGGTTTTTTCCTCTCCTCTTCTCCTGTTCACCTCTGTTATATTAGAAGCAACAAAAGTAGAAATGCATAGTCCACAATCTTGAAAACCAGCTCCAGAGTGAAGTGTCACTTGAGGGGAAAATGCATTTAAATATGGGTAACTGATAATATAAATAAATACAGTTAAATGTGGAATTTAAATTATATTCAGCTGTTGTTAGAAAACTTTATCCAATGGCTCGTTCTAAGCGTTTGTCCTTATACACTCAGTCTACCGTAACTGAACTCTGCTTATCTACCAAGACTTAGTGCTCCGGCATGTGGATCTGCTACTGTGTTTGAAGTGTTATCCCCCTCTGCTTCATTATAATTTGAACAAATACATCTAAAGGTGAAATTTCCCCAAATTTGTTCTTCAGGGGCCATTACCGACTTCATTACTGAATGAGGTAGAAATAGCACGCCCTCCGTCCCCAGCAGTAACCCATCGTTAACCTGTGTGTGTATGTGTGTTTATATTTGTTATCAGAATATGGAAATGTTTTTCAAATATATTTTTTATTCACCAACAAAATGCTAATTTGGGGGTGTCATATTTTGAAATGAAATATATATTAAAATTAATAACCTTGGCATATGTTATTATATATTTCCAGTTTATAACTCTCACATATCATGTATAACCGTCTAGGTCTGTGGTTTATGCAGAAATGGAAAAAATCAGGTTCTCTTTTGCAATTGACATGTCGAGATCACTCAGACCCTCGCCAAACTTTCCTATACAAGCTCAGTAAGAAAGCAGGTAAGCACATGGTAACAGTTTTGAAAACATTCACTTGAAAACCTTTTTAAAAATAAACCTGTAGCAAATAAATTATCAGCATGTTTTTCTGGTGATTAGAAAACTGTCAAATCGATTGTACTTTCTTAGTAATGAAATAGCAGGCTCATAATTAAAACTAAGCAATTGATAGCATGGTTTAATTTTTTTCACATGATTATATTTATTATTATGAGCTGCACAGCTACTTTGAAATTATCCTTAAAATTTTATTTGTAGTTCATCTCAGTTATAAGTCAGTCCATCTTGGAGCTGGGCCTTTGCGTGTCCAAGCCCGCCGTCCTTCTGGCTGCCCCAAGTGCAGTCCTCAGCCCTTGCTCTAAACCGCCACATAGATGTTTAATTTCCTATTCTAAGGCTAGCAAGCATTTCTGGAAAACAGCAGAAACTAAAGTTAATAGTTATTTCTTCTACAGATTCTCACCAGTGGATGAGTCCTGTTACTCATCTCTCATTAACTTATGATTAAGTATGTTCCCCATCTTGCTTGTGTATTCTAAGCTTTTACTCCCTGAAGTCCCCAGCCTCCCCTTTGCCATCCTCACCTCTGACCTTTCATCCCTTCTGATTGACCCTCACACTCCGTCTGCCCAGCACTTTCTTTCCGCTGTGTCCTTGAAAGTCTCTGAGGAGAACAGACTGCCCTCATCTTATCTTCTTCAAAGAGTGTCATCTCCACAGTGGAGACGTAACTGAAAACTAGATAACCCTCACTCCCTCTCCACCCTCCCCCATTCCCGCCCTCCCCCATAACCCCCTGCACTCCCCACCCCTGCCATTATAGAGCAGAGGTTGGCAAACTTTTCCTCTAAAGGGCCAGATAGTAAAGCTTTTGGCTTTGTGAACCTTATGATCTCAATTGTAACTACTCAGCAATACCATTGTAGCACAAAAACAGCTGTAGACAGCACGTAAACTAATGGATGTAGCTCTTTTTCAGAAAACTTTATTTACCAAAAAAAAAAAAAAAAGGCAGCAGTCCAGATTACACAGGCCGTATACCTTACCGTATACCTTCCCGGCTATAGAAGACATTCAGTTTCTCACATACCAAGTACCATCCAGAGGTGGGAATCGGTCCTTTTGCATCCTATCCCAATTGCAGTCATTACTCCTCCACTGTCATGGAAACTGCTGAGCTCCTGGGCCATCCTCACATATTCAGTGGGAACTTTGAGAAAAGTTCATTCACAAACATTTATTACACAGTTATGCTTAGGAAAAGATATTTTTCTTGGGTCTTAGTATACTTAATCCTAGCATCACTTTTGGTGATTTGATGAGTCAGCCCTCTAGAGGATTCATCAAGCTCTGCAGAGCCCCTCTCAGCTCTGGTAACCTTCATTCCACTCCACGTTGAACCCAAACTTAAGCCCTGGCCTTTTAAATAAAAAGACTTTTTGCGGGGGTAGGTAATTAGATCTATTTATTTATTTATTTTTAATGGAGGTACTGGGAATTGAACCCAGGACCTTGTGCATGCTAAGCATGTGCTCTACCACTGAGCTATATCCTCCCCTAGCCCTGGCCTTTTAAATCTGTTTTTTATCTTCATTCCTATGTCCTCCATCCTGCTCTTGAAACATTTGATAGAGACACGACAGATTTAGTAACTGAATACAGCCCACTTTATTTGAGCCCTGTTTTAACCTTTACAGGACCCTGTCTTAAATATTGTTATTAATATGAAAAAGATTTGGGAGTGTTTAGTTCATGTATTATCTGTTATTAGAACCAGTGAATGAAAAATTCTATTATAAGTGGAGTTTTATGATTTTGTTTCTTAAGAGTACTGAGTAACAACAATGTTATTTACAGGACACAGTAATATGTAGTTGATTCACACAACCACAAGGTATTCCTACAAAATCCAATAGAATATACAGTTTTCATGTGAGAAAAACTTACACTGACTGGGACCATTGTGTAGAGCTGAGGAGTTCATACCACTGCTGCTGACAGAACAGGAAATATCTGAATATAAATGTTCCCTGGGGTCTGTGTATTTATGCTGCATTTCACAAAGTAAAATTTAACTAGCAGTAGCAATAATAGCAACATAAGAAAATAAAAACACTAAAGAAAGCATAACTATAAATTTTTACTGTAAAAATTCTGTAATCCATGGCATTCAGATATTTGTATCACTAAGTTTATAATTATTAGTGGATGTGAGTAAATCTTTTGCACTTGAACTATTTTTAAGGATTAGTTAAAACTTTTGCTTACAAGTTATGAATTTATTATTTGCCTCGTAATGGGTGACAAGACTTTCATCTCCGCTCTGGTTGTACCAGCCTAGCACCGTTTAAGAGCCAAACTTTGAAGGTACACGTAGATATTAGTTTTAACTGAAACACTGACAAAGTTATCTAATCTAAATAAGATTCAGTTTCTTCATTAGTAAAATGGGAGTAATAGTATCTTCCTCACAAGACCATAAAACAAGATAATTCATGTAAAATGATTGCCATTCTGAATAGCATGAAACTCAGTAAATATTAGTTGGTAAAAACAACCCTAAATGAAGAAGTGCCTGAACTAAAATATTAGTATTATAGATTATAGACATTTGCTTTCACATTAACATCATAAATCTATTTTAGAAGGCTTTTTTGTAGCAGAACTGTCAATATCACTAGCTACAAAAATTATCCAAATGACCTATTCATATTGTTTTTATGTTTTAAGATTTCTACTTGTAACTAGAAATAAATTTATTAGTTTACACTGGAATTGAATTCATAGTATAGAAAATAACATGAAAGAATACTGTTTTCTAATAGTCATAACTAGTGCGATAAATAGCATTGAAATACATGACTAATACCTAACACACACATGGCACTTACTGTATTCCAGGTGCCACCTAATAGTGTTACAATATTAGCTTATTTACCCTTGTGAAGTAGGAATGCTGTTGCCCCCATTTTGCAGATGAGGACACTGGAGCATAGCAAGGCTGCGTACTAGCCTCAGCGCCTAAAACTACTGTTGTTACACTAAGCCATTAATGTATGTTTTCAAGAACTTTAGAAGTTTTTTTCTATTTGTAGTTTTAAATGTCAACAAATATTCATTAACTGATTTTAAAAATTATAATGTTGTCACAGGAGTTGGAACGAGTCTCTCTTTAGCTGTGTTCTTTTCTTTTTTTGGCCATCTGTAGAATTATGAGAAATGAGTTTCTAGGAAATTGCTTCATATATATATATATATATATACACACATATAATTACTTTATTCACAAAGTGGAAATATATGGGTTCAAGGGGGAGGGTACAGCTCAGTGGTAGAGCACATGCCTAGCATGCGTAACATCCTGGGTTCAGTCCCCAGTACCTCCGTTAAATGAATAAATAAGCCTAATTACCTCTCCCCCCCCAAAATATATATGGGTTCCCATTAGAAACATAAGTAAATAAAACAGGAAAACAGAGCAGTGTACTTAACCATGTTAACTTAGCCAATATACTATTCTCAGGTGTTTTTAAATAATCATGAGACCTAGGTTTTTCTTTTATATTTTACTCTGCTAAAGCTCCAGAGTCTTGGGTGCCCTTGTCCCATTATTGCTTCTGTTTCTTCTGAACGGCCAGTTTCCTGTTCCTTTGGGGAAAGCCTAAAAGAACCTTTCTAAGACGAAATCCAGCCTCTACCCTCTTCCCTTTTTTATTTAAGCAAAGTCTTCCTTTCTCTGCAGCATGTCCATGGTTAATAGCTTTCCTTAATGGAAACCTGGTCATTATTTTTTGTTTTTGTTTTTACTGTATTCATTATTTTAAAATCAAGGAAACATTTAAAACCTTAAAATGATTTGAGTGATTTTGAAAACTGAGAAATGTTATCCTTTTTGTAAAAATCATATATTAAGTGTGAATTACCTTATTTGTTTTGTGAACACAATAAATCTCATAAAGGACTACAGAAGTGTTACTTTTAAGAGGGAAGTATCTTTTTTGATTAAGACATTACAATTATAAATACTGATTTTTATAGCCAAAAAACTGATAGCATTCTACAGATTGCTGACAGGGTATATGACTAATTCACACAGTGTAGTTGTAGCATTTCCAGTATGTCTGCCTTGAATACCAAGGGGAAGAAGAAAGAACTAGAGCAGTGTGGAAGGTAAGTGGATATGTGTGTCGATTAGGTGACACCAGCGATGCGCAGGTCAGACTGCAGGAAGAGAAGGACCGGGGTGCTCCTGTGCTCCATCATGAGGGCTCAGAAATACCCAAATAAGAATCTATTCATTGTTGGGATTTCAAAAACACAGTATCTTTATTTTAAGATCTTCCTAAAAACATCTGCTTAGGATCTCTTTACCAGCTGTTGAATTCTGACAAATAAACTATAACAATTAGAGGAGTCTCCTACTGTGCTTCTGTGGCTCTAGATAATCTTTTCTTGCAGCAGATTGTGGAGGTACTTAATAATAGGCATCACTTGACTGATAAATAACATGTGTATTTTGTTTCTGAAAGTGTGGGGAAGAATCCGCATCAGTTAACATTATTTTAGGAAGTGAATTCTTTCAGATGTAATTTAAAATAAATGAGTAAAAATAAGAACAGTTTCGCATCGCATAGAATATGTCCATTTAGAAAGCACAGGGTTCCTCAGCCTCAGCACTGTCGACATCTGGGTCTGAATGATTCTGTGTTGTCAGGGTCTGTCCTGTGCATCGTAGGGTGTTTAGCACTATCCCTGGCCTCCACCCGCTAGATGCCCAGTGGTGCACGCACAGTTAAACTGTCTCATTCTATAGATGGGGAGATCTTGTTACTTTCCCAAGTGAGAGGTAACTTTTCAACCAAGAACTAGTCACCTCAGGGGCTGAATGCAGTCCTAACCCGAAGCCCAGCTGTCAAGGCCGTCTTTGAGCAGGTGGGATCAGTGTAGGTGCAGAGATGTACTGAAGTACGAGGCTCCCAAAATGAAGACTTCAGATGTTTGTATTAGCTGGACTTCAGCCCAGACCAAGTGCTCCCATAGCTCCCACCAGCATCGCGCATCTGGGGCTACCGTGTTTCACTTTGGTTTCTGTCCTCTCTGGCCAACACTGCTACACGGGAATTGAAACCCAGAGACTCCAAAAAGAGTCGTAGTCTGTTTAATTTGGTTCTTGGCTAATACGAAAAGCAAACTTCCCTACAGAAGCACAATAGTAGTAATAATACATTGTTGTTGAAAAACTTATTGTTGTAATAATCACTGATGACTAAATTTAAAATGCATTCTCAAACGATAGTGCTATCTTAGGAATCACATATAAAAATATGACAATATGGTATATTTATATCAGTAACAGGATCTTTGAGTTTATTTATTTTATCAGCACGGGATCTGACTGTTAAGGGTTTCTTAGAAATCCCCTCACCTATTCCTTACCAATTTTGTGAACTTCTGTTCCACGCTGCCCAGGCCTGAGGAGACACAGGCCTTTGTCTCCAGGATCTTGGTCTAAAGCAGTTGATTCTCCACCTGAGCGTCATTTCTGTATAGAAGCACAGCAGAATCTCTGCAAAGAGCCATCATTTTGAAACATATATTTAATGTAATTTTAGTATGATGACTGTTACTCTTACAATATAAGCAGTAGAAATAAAGCAGTGCCACGAAATGGGGTGGTTATTGGCGGGGAGTATAAAGTCCAAGGACAGATTCATTGATTGATTTGTTTAAGATAGGAGCTATTTTAATATTTTACCTGCATAAGAATGATCCATACAGAAGGGAAAACTGATGATGCAGGAGAAGGATGGGACAGCTACTAGAGCCATGTCCTTAAACAGACGGAGGGCTGGGACCTCGCTGGCCCGAGGTGGGAGCAGGAATGGGAGCAGAGGCAGAACATGAAGGTGGAAGTATGTGCAAGTTCTCTTCTGATCCCTGTGTATTCTCAGTGAAATAGGAAGGTCATAAGGTAAGAGGGAAGAGGGGCGGGTAGAGATGGTTTGAGGAAAACAGTCATTTGAGAAAATATAAAAATGAGCAATACTGAGCAAGGCTGCCCCAGGCTGTGCAATGTGCAGGTCCACGCAATGTTGTTCATGTCGACTGTAATGTGAACGGTGTCCCCAGAGTTGTGCAAGATGGCTGCCCATTACGGAGGACACGGATACACACCTTTTAGACAAATGAACAAGCCAATCGTACTATTACATGACAGATTTCATCCAGCTCAGGGTAAAATTTCACTTAACAGCCTCATACTTAGATTCAGAAAGTACAGTACTTAAATTATCTTGGTTAGAAATGAAGATGATGTACCATAGGACACTAGTTTTCACATTTTTGGCTCATTTACCCCTTGAAAGAATTTTGAAAAGGTTTGTATCCCCTTGTATCATTTTACGGTGACACCTGAAACTATTTTCTGTAATTTTAAATAGTTGCAAAGGATTTATTTTCCAGCATATGATGTAGTACACATTTAATTATATTTTCATAAAAATATAAAGACAGCTCATTCAGTTGGGATTATAGATTAAGCTCATTTAATTTATGGAAAATATGTGCTATAAATGCTAAGTGGCACAGCCATTTCTTAATGTCAAACAATCAGTCAAATCAAACTTACTTTTTGCAAGATAAAGTAAGACTTCATTCATATTTTCCTTGGTTCTCCCAGAGACATTTATACCCCAGGCCTGTACACCATAAGATGATCTGAAATAGATTGGAGAAATATCTTTCTCTTGTAAAGTGGGAGACGGAAAAGTCATTTTTAGAACAGTACACGCAGGGAAGTTGGGATCTAGAAATCAATTTTCTTAAAGATGTAAGTGCCCATCTACACCATGGAGAGTCTTAAATTACCCCTGGGGTAAGTGTATTCCAGTTTGAAGACCTCTGCTCTGACACATAGATGATTCCCAAAATAGCACTGATGAAGTCATGGGTGTCAAATGATACCAAAAGAGGAATTGATTTCTCTCATGAAATGTGAAAATGAAGGGAAAAAGTCAACTTTTCTTAATGTCTTTCTAAAATATAATTTTAAAGATGTTTGTGCAACTGAGTTAATTCCTATTATAGACATTTGATTATCCCACTTACATCGCTAGAATTGTTTATATTCAAGTGGCCACAAAGTAGTATCTTCTCACTGGAAAAAGAAGGGATGACCTTATATTGGCATAGAGTGTGTGTGCAGATAGATAGATAGATAGATAGATAGATAGATAGATAGATAGAAGAGAGAGATACCCTTGGCCGTGTGTTGGTCTAAACTCTTCTCACTATTAGGATTCTTAAATTCCAAGGAAGAAAGGGAACTTCTACAAAGATTTCCTATCTCTGGATCCACAGTAGTCCCCAGAATTGGTCTATCTCTAAGAATCTGAATTTCAGTGTGCAAGAAGTATCAAAATTTTATTCTGGAACATTCCAGAACAAAATTCTTTGTATTACACACCCAGTTCTAATGTATTGCCATCTTTGATTTGTATCTTATTTAATTATCGTGTAAAGTTTTGTTTTTTTATTTACTAGTCTTGAGCCAAATAGTAAAATTAGAACATTATTGGTACTAAAGAGGTCAAGATCATGGTTTTAGTACTTAAATGAGTTATTTAACAAAGTATCCCAAGGACACAAGCCCTAAACTTACCTAGTATACAAAAAAATAAAAATATTAAAATAGACCTGACAAAAGTCTGTTGGATGGATCATAAAAAATTTTTTTATTATTGGGAAACTCTAAGCATTTATCCTCTTGACATCATGCTTAAATAAGGAGAAAATATAAGTAATACTAGGCAAGGATCAAATGAAAAAGTCAAAAGTCGCCTTTAAATGATTTCATATAGGGTGTTTTGTTTGTTTTTATGGAAGCGTGTGCTTTTGTTACTTTGGGAAATAATCCTAAATATTGATGAATATCCTTTGGAAAATAAGAACGTCATGAAATACGTCCCGTAGAATTTTAGCCCACCACCTGTAACTTCTCCCTTAACCCGCCGCCACAGACCTTGCACTCACTCAGCACAAACACACGTCTCCCATCAGCACATAAACCACATGCACTGAAGCTGGGGGTCTTTCGGAGAATATATGGACACGTAGAGAAAGAATTCACCAGGTATTTGAAAAGCCATAAACATACTACTACTGAGGAAATAAAGTTTGTGGTCACTTAATATGATACTAATAAGTTATCTTAAATCTGGTTGATTATTACATTCTAACTCAGTGTTTTTTCTTCTTAGGGCTTCATTATTTCAAGAATGTTGTGCTAGTGGGGTCTCTGCAGGATCGCTATGTCCCTTATCATTCTGCCCGCATTGAAATGTGTAAAACGGCTCTAAAGGACAAACAGTCAGGTAACAGAATAAATCACAAGCGTTTCAAAGAGTTACATCTACAGGAGTCTGTACCAAGTTGTCCTTGTGGTCGTGTTCTCTCTTCTTTCTCTTGTCCTCCCTTTCCCTTTCCATCCTTTTCCACCCACCGACAGTGACAGCTCTCCTTCCTTCATTTTCCTTCCTTTCTTTTCTCCTGCCGTGTAAGGTGTTTTTGCCAGTGAAATCATTTCGTTCATCTAATTACAAATGCTTGTCCGTTTTACTGCCTCGGAAGTAATGCATTTTTTAATTTCCTCCAGATTATTGGGATTGGTGATTGCAGTAATGGTCATGCTGCATGTTCGACTGTACCTTACTTTTAGTCACAGATGGCAGAAAGCAGACTCATCAAGAACCAGAAGGGGTGCAAAAAATGAGTAAAGTCAGAAATGTAAGATGATAGTTGCAGCATCTGACACCACAGAAGTACAAGGATCATGAGAGATTATGAACAATTATACACCAATAAAATGGACAACCTAGAAGAAATTAATACATTTCTAGAAATGTAAAATCTCCAAAGACTGAAACAGGAAGAAATAGAAAATATGAACATATAATTACCAGTAATGAAATTTAATCAGTTTTTAAAAAAAAAAATCTCCCAACAAACAAAAGTCTAGGACCACAAAAGCTTCATTGGTGCATTCTACCAAAAAATTGAAGAACAGGTAACAGCTATCCTCAAACTATTCTAAAAAATTAAGGATGAAGGAAGACTTAAAAACTCATTCTACAGTGCCAGTGTTACCCTGATACCAAAGCCAGACAGAGGACCACAAAAAAATTATAATTGAATATCTTTCATAAACATAGAAGCAAAAATCCTCAACAGAATATTAGCAAATTAAATTCAGCAAAAAAATTAAAGGGATCATACACTAAAAGTGGGATTTATCCCAGGGATGGCAGGATGGCTCAGTATCTGCAAATCAGTGGGTGTGATGCATCACATTAACAAAGCAAAAGATAAAAATCACATGATCATCTCAGTACATGCAGAATTTGACAAAATTCAACATCCATTTATAATAAAAATTCTCACCAAAGTGGGTGTAGAGGGAACATATCTCAACAGAATAAAGGCCATTTATGACAAACCCACAGCGAACTTCTTACTCAGTGGTGAAAAGCTGAAAGCATTTCCTCTGAGATCAGGAACAAGACAAGGATACTCCCTCATCACTTTTATTCAAATAGGATTGAAAGTCCTACCTACAGTAATCAGAAAAAGAAATAAAAGTCATCCAAATTGGAAGGGAAGAACTGAAACTCACTGTTTGTAAATGGCTTGATACTGTATATAGGAAATCCTAAAAGCACCACAAAAACTATTAGAAGCCATAAATTAATTCAGTAAAGTTGCAGAATACAAGATTGATATACAGAAATCTGTTGCATTTCTATACACTAAGAACAAACTGTCAAAAATTAAGAAAACAATTTCATTGTCAATTGTATCAAAAAGAATAAAATACCTAGGAATAAATCTAACTAAGGAGATAAAAGACCTGTACTTGGAAAACTTTAAGACAGTGATGAAAGAAATTGAAAGTGACACAAACAAATGGAAAGATACACTGTGTTCTTGGATTGGAAGAGTCAATATTGTTAAAATGAGCATAAAACAAATGGAAAGATATACTGTGTTCTTGGATTGGAAGAGTCAATATTGTTAAAATGAGCACACTACACAAAGCAATCTACAAATTTAATGCAATCTCTGTCAAAACACTGAGGACATTTTTTGTTTTTTATTTTTGTTCTTTTTTGTGGGGGCAATAGGTGTTTGTTTTTAATGGAGGTACTGGGGATTGAACCTGGGACTTCGTGAATGCTAAGTACGTGCTCTACTACTGAGCTATACCCTCCCAAAACACCCAGGACATTTTTCACAGAACTAGAACAAATAATCCTAACGTTCATATGGAACCACAAAAGACCCCAAATTGCCAAAGCAATCCTGAGAAAAAAGAACAAAGCTGGAGGTATCACCCTCGCAGACGTCAGACTATACTGCAGAGCTATAGTGATGCGTGGCAATGGCACAAAAGCAGACACACAGATCAATGGAACAGAGTAAACCTAGAAATAAACCCACACACATACGGTCAATTAATCTATGACAAAAGAGGCAAGAATATATCAATGGAGAAAAGACAGTCTCTTCAATAAGTGGTGCTGGGAAAACTGGACAGCTACCTGTAAAATGCTGCAGTTAGAACATTTTCTCACCCCATATAAAACAATAGACTCAAAATGGGTTAAAGATCTAAGTGTAAGACTAGAAACCATAAAACTCCATAGGCAGAACACTCTTTGACATAAGTTATAGCGATATTTGCATCTCTCTCCAAGCAGTGGAAGCAAAACCAAAAGCAAACAATCAGGACCTAATTAAACTTAAAAGCTTTTGCACAGCAAAGGAAAGCATCAGTAAAACAAAAAGACAGTCTACTGAATGGGAGAAAATGTTTGCAAATGAAATGTCTGATCAAGAGTTAATATATAAAATATATAAACAGCTCATAAATTCAATATCCAAAAACAAACAACCCAATCAGAAAAATGGGCAGAGGACCTGAATAGACGTTTTTCCAAAAAAGATGTACAGATGGCCAACAGGCACATGAAAAGATGCTCAACATGACTAGTCATCAGGGAAATGCAAATCAAGATCACAAATAACAAATGTTGGTGAGAATGTGAGAGAAAGGGAACCCTTGCACACTTGTAGTGGGAATGTAAACTGCTGCATGGCTGCGTTGTGGAAAACAGTATGAAGTTTCCTCAGAAAACTCAAAGTAGAACTACCATATCCAGCAATTCCATTTCTGGGTGTATATCCAAAGAAATGGAAAACACTCATTCAAAAAAATATGCACCCTAATAGTTATAGTAGTATTGTTTACATAGCCAAGATATCAAAGCAATGTTGCATCCATTAACAGATGAATGGATGAAGAAGATGTGATACACACACACACATACATACACAATGGACTACTACTCAGCTATGAAAAAGCATGAAGTTTTGCAACAACATGGATGGACTTGGAGAGTATTATGCTTAGTGAAATAAGTCAGACAAAGAAAGACAAATCCTGTATATTTTATCACTTATATGTGGAAGCTAAAAAATAAAGCAAATGAATAAATACAAGAAAACAGAAACAGACAGAGAACAAACTAGTGGTTACCAGTGGGAAGAGAGATGGGGAAGGGGCAAGATAGAGGTAAGGGATTAAGAGGTACAAACTGCTGTGTATAGAGTAAATAAGCTACAAGGATATACTGTACAGCACAGGGAATAAAGCCAATATTTTACAGTAACTTTAAAAGAGTATAATCTGTAAAAAATATTGAATCACTGTGTTGAAACTTGAAATTAATATACTGTTGTAAATCAAACTGGTGCAATATAAAAAATTATTTTTAAAACTTTTTTTGTGAATGTATATAATAATCCCTCTTTCAAACACCTCTCTCTTCTTTTTCTAATTATACTTCTGTATACTACTCCCCTCTCATCATTACTCAGGCTACATCCTGTCTTTCTTCTGAAATTTAATACTTGCCTGCCTAAGATTCACACGTAGCTGGACATGTGTTAGCACTAATCTGTTAGTAATACAGTAATGTGTGATCATTAAAAACCATCTTGCCCCTTTAAGGCAGCTTGTGCTTTTATGTGTATGTATACCTAACCTTTATCTTTTATGCTTTGCATGTCCTCAATAAACCCACTGTAAAAATTAACAGAAAGAGGGAGAGAGGAGCACAACTCTGGAGTTAAAAGAAGCAGCAAGCATGAAATAAATCTGCAGACCAAAAAAAAAAAATCTGTTTGACCTTTGAATCAAACTCACATTGTTCTTCTGATTATGGGAAGTTGCTATTCTTTCTCAAAATAAATTGTAAATATGTGGAATGTTGACCGCCACGGAAACTTTATTAAAGTACTTGCTCTAGACGCGAGTTTTTAGTTTGGCCCCATCATAACATCTCAGCACAGCAACCTTACTTTCACAACGGTTTAATGAGTTATATGTGACTTAATGTTGAAGAAAACTATTTTCTCTGTTGTATTTATTGCTTTTAATTAAAAATATCAAATTGACAAGAAAGCTGTACAGTAAATTTGTTATTTTACTTGGCTAGATAAATAATGTGATTCTTTGTATTTTCTAAAAAATGTCTCAAAAACAATATTCAAGAAAAAAACTTTTAAAACATTTTTCTGCTTTAAATGGAAATACCATAACTAAATTTTATAAATTATATGAAAGCTGACTTAGAATTTTTTTCAGTTATTCATGTGAACCCATTTTCCTTTTCTCTGTTTGCTTCATAGGACAGATATATTCAGAAATGATCCACAATCTGCTTCGCCCGGTTCTGCTAAGCAAAGACTGTAACTTGGTTCGATATAATGTCATCAATGCATTGCCCAATACAGCTGATTCGCTCATCGGGAGAGCTGCACATATAGCCGTTCTTGATTCAGAAATCTTCTTAGAGAAATTCTTTCTGGTTGCTGCCCTTAAATATTTTCAATAGGATAAAAACGCTGTTAGAGACTTGACAATTACCTCATTCAACAGTGATTCAGATAATGTATTATATTAAACTGTAGATGCTGATATGTTCTAAGATATATTTATACCTTTTTATATGGAAGATAATTTATATCATCCATGTTTAGAGCTTTTTAAACATCAACTTTACTTTCTAGGTAATGTGGCTGTGCAATATTTTTTTAATTTTATCTTTTTACTTTTCTATTACTTTTTCATATATTTTGCTACATAAGTATTTCAGTGAAACTTTAAGCCCACATGTATGTCTGATTGTTTATTGTTGGCTTTCCACAATCCTTACATCAGACACATCGTATTAGAGGCATCATTGCTAGAACAGCATGGAATTTTAAATTTTCTAGTATTGGGGTATTATTTAGTTAATTATAAATTTTACTTTTAACATTTTACTATGTTTTAACTGGAAATAAAATTATGGCTGCTAAAATATATTTTTTGAAATCAACTCTGTAGCCCTCTCAAACCAGGTAGTTCATACATGACAATGTTATAAAAGTTTTCTATAGAAAAATCATTATTACTGTTGCTAGTAAACATATGTCATGCCTATTAAAATATATTTTCTACTGGTGATTTCAACATTATTTCTCATATTGACTTTTACTACTGGAACTTTTTATGTTCATGTTAGCAGCATCTAGAGAGTTTTGAATGTTTGAATGCCCTCTGCCTTGATTTGGTTGGAATTTTGCTAAATTTGGTAATGTTGCTTGAACTTTCTGACTACATTTAACTTTTTTCATGGACTTCCTTGTATGTACATAATAATTAAATGTTGAAATTTATGGAATACTTTTATGAATTTAGATAATTTTTAAATATTAAAGTTTGTTGAACTAAAGATTAATGTAAATAAAATAATTCATGTTTAAAATGGAACAAAATAATTAACTTTACATGTTGGTGATACAGGTGCAAATGTTTTGATATATGGAGCTGTTAAGTCTTTTGACTTTACTCAAGGTGCTGAATAGCATTAAATTCACTATTTTCCTTTCCTGTTTTACTTGTGAAAGTAAAAATGCACTAAGGATCAGTAGGTGATCTGTTTGCATTCGCCAGTTGTGATAGACTGAAGGTTTTTGTAAGTATGTATTGTAAAATTGATGCATGTTTATTTTTAGCATTGTGTTATTGCCTCTGCTGTTAATAAATGAACAAATGGCTCTCTGGAGGAACAGCTAAAACACTTGCTTATTTTCAGAATACTAGAGGTATATTTTTATTTATAACTGGATAGACTATATTAATTAACTTTATAGAACCAACATGATTGTATAATTTACAGCCTTTGTATTTTTATAATTTACATCTTTTGCATATATTAAGTGTAGTTAAAAGGTATTTCATTGATTGTTCTCCATAATCTTTACTTTTTGAAAAGTACGTGAAAAGTTGATGAATTGACAGCAATAATATACCAAATGCCTTATACCTGGGAAATGTAAATATACGTATTATTCACCACGTATTTTTGTTACACACATTTTTCATCGTCACGTAACTTGGTCCTGAGTTTGAAATATCATCCTTTTTTCTTTTATTCATTTCTTTTTATTTATTTCTCTTTTTTATCTAAAAAAAGTTCTAACTTATTCTAAGTTTGAATAATCTTCCAGGTTTATCAAAGTATTCATTCTTACTCGTAATCATGTAACTGTATTTTATGATCACAGTTGGTTGATTGGTTTTTAGTTGTTCTAATACAGTTCTAAAAGTACACCAATGATCATGATTTAAAATCTAACAGATTTAACTTCTGATTTACCAAGGAAACTACCATATGGTATTCACCTTCAGATTCAGAGTGCAGGGGTGGGGTCGGATTCTGAGGGAGAAGGGAAATGATTATCCGAAGCAGTGTAGTTGACTCGTAGAAAACGAATCTCAATGAAGTTTATACAAGTTAGAATCCTGGTTTGCAAACAACAAAAAACAATTGTGCTTAACTTAAGCATGAGAAGAATTTACCTCAAGAATATAGGTAGGCAACTCCCAGAATTGACAGAAAGGCACGAGAACCACTCTTGGAAAACAGGTGGAAGCCGAAGGAAGCTAGCTGATCAAAGCTGTAGCCGGGTTATGACTCAGGAAGAGCTGGAAGTTTGTGTGCATTTCTGCTGGCAGTGATGCGTCTGAAAACTGGGTTCCAGACACTCTGCTTATTTGCACCACACTCCCAATTCAAAGTCTGATGAGCTTGTGCAAGTGACCAAGGTTAGTCTTGGGCCAGCACTCAGGCTGTCAGCCACCAAAGACAGCCAGTGTGTCTGACTCTCAGCAGCCCCAGTAGATGATGAGACCGTTTCTCCTACAGAATTCACCAAACACGTGAATGGGGTTGATGACTGAGCACCAAATAGCAAAACATATCAGAAGTCTACCATAGTCCATCTCTTTGTCTTCCCAACATCTACAAATGTCATATTTGCTCATTTTTATTTTTTTATTTTTTTTGCAATAATACAACTATTTTATTAAATATATGAATGTACTTATTTTGTTCAAAACACAGTAACACTTCTTCCTCTCTGCCCCACGAGGCTGCCACTCTAGAACGCCACGTTTATAAAAACACTTTTGGCAGCAATCATGACAAGGTGTAAGTGCAGTTCTGAAAGTAATACCACAAAACCAAAGTGGAGAACAAAACAGGCAGAGGTTGGTGGGCTTCTTGGCTAGCTCTCTGCTGGTGGGCCCTAGTTCAGTTCAACTTCTCTCAACAGGAAACAATTTAGGAATAGCAACTCCTGAGGATTATTTAAGTCAGGCTGCCCAACTCTTGGCAGCATTCCTCTTCCAATTCCATCTATTCTAATTTGTAATTTCTTTAAGAAATTCTGCCCTGGTTTACATTCCTGTCAGTTGCTCATATCCATTTGAGCTTCAAAAAACAGAAGAGCAGTAAATTTCAAAAGGATGTCAATTGAGACATTTTATAGATAAAACCTACTTCCTTGAAGTCAACTGGCCAGTCATGCACAGCTGGAGATAACAGGTTGCAAAAACAGGCCCAGCTGGAAAACATCTTGTGTACCATTAAATCCAGTTATTCTGCATCTGTGGATTTAAAATGATCAACATCGACAGTGGAATAGATGTGTCCTTCGTTGCTTAGAAAATCTACAGCTTGCTTGATTGAGGCTACACTCATGTGTTGGAGCTGGTTCTTGAGATCCTGAAAGTTCAATCCTTCAGGTCTTGAGCAAACCTTAATCAAATTCAGCACCTGGTTTTGGGTCACAGTGAGGCCATTCGCTGACATGAAGCTTTTCCCACCAAAGTTCCCTGCTTCACCCATTCCTGGATTGCTGGTAGGTGCTCTCCCTGCTAAGGGCTGACTGTTAGACTTGCTGAGCATCATGTGCGCATTGACTACTTCCAGAATATGTGGTGAACTCATTCATATCCTCCAAGGCCATGATTTTAAAGGCTACCAGGCTTTTTTGTTCTGAAAAGATCTCAGATGACCAGGCACTTTCACATATGTTTCTGGAGGAACCACAGTGTTTTCACCACTGGCATCATCTGTGTCAACCCACTAGCGAACATTCATGGGTGTGGCTGTCATGTCATCTATTTTGTAAACGATGTTGGTTGCAGCCTTCTCCACATGTCTGATTATCCCCACAATAGTGACCTGTGAAATCTCAGCATTCCCAGTTTTGAACACTTCATCAACTAGAGCAGCAGAAAGCAGCTGAGGGGTGGTACAGGGCACAATGTGCTGAGCTCGGGTTCTAGATTTCTTTTCAGCCTGAGAAGGTGTTGGCGATCCAAAGCCCCCTGCAGAATGCGTGTAGCTGCCCAGTCCCCTGAAGGAGCTGCTGCTATAGCTTTCAAATCCACTATTCCACATCTTGGTCACGATTCCCTCAGGAAGGAGTTCCAGAAGATCCCGGTCTGGTGGGTTCGCCAACCCCCTCAGAACCCTGTTACGGCCACTGCACTCTGTCTGTTTTTCGCTGGCACCATATTTACTCATTTTTAAAAATGCTTCCTCCAAACATACGACTATTATCCCCCATCCACTTTCAAGTCCTGGATCTCGGTGTTTTGTCCATTTCTCCTCTGGTTTTGTAATGATCTTTTCTCACGAGTTCACAACCCACAGACAAAATGGTGATTTCACCACCATCACCTCTACGTACAACAATAGTACTGTATAAGCACAAGCAGGAACCAATGAGGAAGAAAATACCGTGAGAGCCATGTTTTGCAAATTTCCTTGGTGAACTCTAGGGCCGGTTACAGACCAATCAACTCAGAATCTCCAGGACAGGATATTGATAGCAGCATGTTTTATGTCCCAAAGCTCTCTGATTGAAAAAAATTTTAAAAGCCTATGGTAAATACAGCCCTCAGTTCTGCCACTGGTCATGAGGCTAGATGGTTATGACTTGTCGCCACTGCCACTTAATCCCTGTTTCCTTTGTGTTCGACCAGCATCTTAGCTGATCAGATTTCTTTACCTCACGTGTGAACCAAGGATTGGAGGCTTGGGTGGTCTTGCCTGTGTATGGTTGCAGTAGTCTTTGCTCAATTTTTACAGTTTATCATGATATTGTGAGGAGGTACCCCAGGACCCCAAGTTCTAGTCACAGTGCTTTCCCTGCTCCCTCTTCCCCCAAGTTCATCAGGGCTCATCACTACAGCTAGACCCATAACCACTTTTTCTAATTCCTCACCTAGGGCAATGAACTAAAAATCTCCAGGTGGCAATTCCAGCTTCCAATTCAGAGAAAACTTTGTATCATCCCCTTGTGCCCCACTCTGGGTACAAAAATTGGTACCAAAAGAACCTGAAATCATGGATATGGATGACAAAAGCAGTGAAGCGTCTGAGATTTTATCTACTTGTAGCTCTGCTTGTGCAGTTTCATGGATGCATGGAGACAGGAGACTCCTGGGTCAGAGGCAAGAGACTTTATTACAGCAAAGCAATAGCAGCCAAAGTGTCAGCATATTTGCACCAGTTCCCAGAGCCCCGATTCCCATAGCAATGCTGAGTGCCACGTGACACTTGTACACATGACTCAGGGCCAACCCTTTTGGGTTGAATTACAGGAGAAGAATCCAGGTCCAAGAGCCAAGCAGTATTTGAACAAGCAGAAAACAAGCAGCAAACAAGCCAGCTCATTCCCCCAGGAGAGCAGCAGTTAAATGGTGCTGATGCCTTGACCTCCTAAGATGTCCATATGTCTAGCTACAGTCTCTGCTCAGTATTTGGAAATGAGTTGCAGTTGGCACACTCAGCAATAATATGCAGGGATGCTCAGGACCCAGGGCAGACCATCTCTCCCCACGATGGAAAGCAAAATATGTGGGCAGGGTAACAACAAGTTGTCAATCCCTCTTCTAATCTTTGGACCCTGTTATTCTGTCAACAGAAGAGTTATCACTGGATACTGTTAACTCATTTAGAGTATATGTCAAATTCTTCAGGACAGCATCCCAAAGAATATTTTCTCACCTGGCTCCAAAAGTAAATCTTCAGCATAGCTGTCCTGTAAGACCAGTGGCTTCTGGTTGGATGGGATATGTGATAAGACTGGTTAATCCCACAGGCATCAGTACACACAGGCATCCGTGGGTTCTTTGGTAAGAAGCAATGTTGTATGGGATGATGATACATCAAGTGTATGGGAGATAAGGTATTCAGTACAACCACAGGTGAAGGGTATAAAAGAAGCACAAGTCAGGGAAAGCAATCCAAACCCAGAATAACTGTCTGCTCTTATAGAACAAATCACTACCTCCTTCATTATGGTAGGGTTCCCTTGTAATCAAACCTGCCACCCGGGCTGTACTGAACTACGTCAGGGGATCAGGTTGGTCACTGCAAGTAGTGGTGCTAGCCTGTCAGTCTTGGCAGGGAACAGACTATGTTAGACATAGTTGGATGTCTTTACGTTGCCATGGCTGCCTTGTTACTGGGGGCACTGAGCAACAGCTGTGGTGAGGGGAGGATGCTGACTGATGTCTACAGAGTGGGTCATTGCGGTAGGCAACATCTAAAAAGGCCTTCAATGATCCCCCCCAGCTGATATTCACCCCTTGTGTAACCTCCACCCTTTGGGGTGGGCTGGATCTGCTGTTTCACTTCTAATGAGAGAATTCAGCAAAAGTCATGGGATGTCATTTCTGAGGTTAGATTACAGAAGGACGGTGGCTTCCATCTTGTTCCATCAGTCTCCCTTTTCTCTTGTTTGTTCATTCTGTGGAAGTCCAGCTGCCATGTTGTGAGATGATCTTTGGAGAAGCCCATGTAGCACGGAACTGAGGAAGGCTTTCAGTCCCAAAGCCCGGAAGGAACTAACTCCTGCCGAAAATCACATATGTGAGTTCAGAAGCAGAGCCTCCCTTCTCATGCCTCCATAGCGAGCCTGGAATTCTTGAAAAACCTAGAGCCAGAGGCATGCTGGCTCCTGGGTTCCTGACCCACAAAAACTGTGAGAGAATAGATGTTTACCGTTTTAAGCC
Source organism: Vicugna pacos (assembly GCF_048564905.1). Taxonomy (NCBI): domain Eukaryota; kingdom Metazoa; phylum Chordata; class Mammalia; order Artiodactyla; family Camelidae; genus Vicugna; species Vicugna pacos. Next base: position 2,998,332 of record NC_132994.1, on the reverse strand, counting down.
ACAAAATTTTGGTGTAATATGTTAGGCAGAAATAGATAACATATCATAATCTTGTTCTGATGAAAAACCCTTTGGCAATGGGAACTTTTTTTCTGAGCATTCGATGGGACCCAAAGGTTCTTATGCTTTGGGGTATTTGGACAGGTCCTATTCCAGAAAATGTTTCCAGACCTCTGCATGTTCCCAGTTCCTGCCCACTTGACTAAACCAGTGCCCATGAAGTGATGTAGATCTTTATCTCAAGCTATATCTCCTTCCAAAGAGTATAAGATAATGTTCTGCCCTCTAGGAGAATCTTTTCTTTCTGTTCCCTTAGGGCCTCTGTTTGTTAAATGGGACTCAAAACGCCAGAGAAGTCATTTGCCAACTGGTCAGTGTATTGAGCAATGCCCTCTGTAATCCAGCTTTGAATTTTGTCCTCAGTCAACTGACCACAAAGAATCATCACTAAGCTGTAGGTACTAAGGGTGAAAAGCCTGGATGCGAAGTACTGAGCTACCTGCTAATGAAAATTGCTTGAGTTCTGGCTCTGGCCGTGTTCTGTACAGACCACTTCCTCCTCATGAAAGGACTCCTTATCTAGGAGGGCCAGATAGCTCCCGGTTCACCATGAGAAACAGACTTGGTCAGACATCACCAGGGCCCGAAAGCTCGCCAAGAAGTTTCTTAAAAAAGAAAAAAGAAGGGAAAAAAAGGCAAAAATTCTAGGGCCTTCCACTGTGATTCTGCACAGACTTCCACAGGTAACGTGAAGCCACACGGGCTCCGAGCATCCTTGAAGCCGCCGGAATGTGAAGGCCAAGGGGCAGTGTCCCTCCACTGCAGCCTGGACCAGACGGAAAGGAAAGCCTTCTCTTGCCCTGCACTTCACTCAGCACCATCATCTTCAGGTCACTTGGTCAGTGGGTCATAAATGACGGAATAAGAATTCGCTGAACAAGCAGAGATTTTAAAAATTAAAGGGCGGGAGAATTGAGGGGAAAGACGCCTATTACAGGACAAAAACAGCAAAAGCTGCCCGATCTGTGTACCATAACCAAGATCTGCCAAGAGTGAGAGAAGGAAGCGGATTCACACCCTCACCCAACTCCAGCCGCGATTTGGGGTTTTCATCAACACGGGGTTCAGGGTAGTTTGGGCTGTTCTTTGTGAGAAGCCTGAGCCGCTCCCCGCCCCTCTTTTTCCTGCTTCCAGCCAGGTCCAGAAGTGCAGATTCCCAGCGCGGGCTAAGGAGGTCCCAACCCTCCGGACGCAGGGAGGCCCCGCCCCACCACACTCAGGCCCCTCCCCGCCGGAACTGCGGAGGCCCCGCCCCTCTCGGCCACACGTAGACCCCGCCCCTGCCGCGGGGCAGGCCGGGACGGCGCGCGGGAGGACGCACAGGCTGACCCGCGGGCTGTGCTGGGACCGGGCCGTCGCGGCCGCCGAGGGACTGGGCGCAATGACCGTACCGGGCCTCGCCGGGTTACTTGGCCGCGTTCCGGCCACGGCGTGGAGAGCGGCAAGTAAGGCGCCTGGCCCCGGGGCCTAGGTCGCGGGCGGGGTCCCGAAGGCCCGGGGGCAGGTTCTTCCCCGCCCGAACGCAGGGGCTGGAGCTGAGAGGCCCCAAGCGCGGTCGCCCTCTGCCCGGTCGTGCCAGGTAGTTCGGGGCTCGCGGGGCGCCCCGCACTGATGCTCGGGAGAGAACGGAAAGCGGGCTCCTGGGCAGTGGAGTCAGTTATTGCTTGTTTAACTTATTTACATGGAGGAGGATTCATGTTAGTTTACAGTATAGTAAAAAAAAAGAAACAAAACTGGAAAGTGCAGAATTTTGGGAAAATGGGCCAAAGGCAGATAAATAAAATGAAAATTAAAGGAAGCCAGGAATTGTTAATAACAGTAGTATGCATGCTCTCAGTAAAAACCAACATTTATTTAAAACTCATTTTTGTTGGGAAATGTTCTCAGTATGTTACAGATTTAACCCGAAGAGAATGCTCAGCATAGTTGTTTTTTAAATTGAGTTATAGTCAGTTTACAGTGTTGTGTCAATTTCTGGTGTACAGCACAATTTTTCAGTCATACATGAATGTACGTATATTCATTTTCATATTCTTTTTCACCGTCAGAATAGTTTTAATTTAGGACATCCTGGAGAAATTGCACAAGTTGAAAACAGTTCTGCCCCTCATCATAAGAGGCCCCAGATTCCTTTGCAGTTTGTTTTCCTTTCTGCAGTCATTTCTCCCCAAACATATTACGTGTTAATTGTAGCAGTTTGAAACGGTCCAGAAATGAGCAATACAGATAGTAAAAGTCCTGTATTACCCAGACCTCAGCATAATAACTGTAAAAGTTTGTTGTGTATTCATTCAGCATCTCTTTTTCGCTAGTGTTAAAAACTTAAGAATGAAGTGTTTGATACCAAAAACTTATATGACATCTGTGAGTTATGAAGCAAAGCCAGCGTTTCCGAGCCCATCCTCCAACTGAAGAAATAGAGTATTCTCACTGTCCAGCGTCTACCTGTGTGCTGCCTCCTGATGCTAAGCTGTGTAACTTTGCATGTTTTTGATCTCTGTTGAAATGGCTTCATACCTCTTGTATTTATTTTACTTGCTTTTTTCAGTTAACACTGTTTTGAGAGTCACCCATATTGATATGTGATGTGGTAGTTATTCTTACAGTTGTGAGAGCGTATTATGTATTTTTCCTTTCCCCTTATCAGTGGGCATATGTGTAATTCTAAAAAAACAGGGTTGGCTGCTGCACATCCCTGTGTATGTTGTGGGTACACTTGTACAAGGTGTGGAATTCCTGGAACATCTGGTGTAGGCCTCTTCACTTTTTACAATATGATGCCAAGTTGTAAAGGTGTTTACCATTCCTACTGGCAGGTTATACTTCTCCCAGTGGTATATTAGAGTTCCTGTTGCTGCATATACTTGCCCATGTTTGATATCATCAGAAAATTTAATTTTTGTCTGCCTACAGGGTGTTGAAATGGTGTCTCATGATGATTCTGCATTACTCTGATTAGAGAAGTTAAACATCTTTTCAAAAGTTTTTCGCTTTTCTTGGTGGAATAGCTCTTCATTTTCTTATTGGATTGTTTGTCTTATTTATGTTCTTTATGTGTGTTTGAACACTAAACCTTTTTTGGTTATATAAGTGGCAAATAGCTCTTTTGGAGGATGGAGGGAACGAAGAGTGCCCACCAAACTGAGAAGGTATCTTGTGATGCAAAACTGAGGCAGGCAGCTCCATGTAATTGGTGGATCGGTTTATTATAGGGTAACATACTCGCAGGGTGGGATCGGATGGACAGCCATCCGGAAGCATTCGCAGCTGCACTCTGCACCGCCTAGGGGCCACTGGGACCATTTATAGTTCACCTAGGGTGTCGGGGTAGGTGCTTGGAAACAGGAAGTGCATTCCTAAATCAAAATTTATGGATGGGTAACTGGTCTTGGGGGCTCCAGGACCAAGTCAGTGAAGCTTTTCATCGTGGTTGTTTGCTGTCAGTGCTTTGTGATCTTGTCTAAGAAAGCCTTCCCTACCTTAATGTCATAGAGGTAGTCTCCTATATTTTCTCCTTAAAGGTCTATAGTTTTACATTTTTATTTAAGTCTTTATTCTGCTAGATAATTGATTTTCACTTACGGTGTAAGTCAGGAAACCAATTTCCCTTTTCTCCCATGTCAGTAACCAGTTGTCCCACGTCCATGTATTGGACTGTCCCACGTCCATGTATTGGACTGTCCCCCCGATGTAATGCAGCTGCCATAAATCAAGTTTACACTTACGTATATAGGTGGGTTTATTTCTTCACTCCCTTTTCAGTTCTGCTGATGTATTTGCCTGTTCCTCTGCTGATACCACCTATCTTAGTACCCATAGCTTTGTAATACCTCTTGATAGCTAGTAGGGGAAATTCTTCAGTATTGTTTTTCACAAGTGCCTTGGCTACTCTTGAATATCTACTTTCCATATAAAATTCTTAAAAAAAAAAAAAAGAAAAGTTCCTGTTGGGATTTGGTTACAACTGCTAGGTATATTTTTTAATTACCATTTTCTGATTACTGCTTATGTATAGAAACATAGTTGACTTGTTAGTAATTTTGTATCTAGTAACCTGGCTAAATTGCTTTATTAATTTAAATAATTTATTTGCAGATTTTGGAGGGGGCAGTGCTAGGTAGACACAAATATTACCTGCAAATAATGAAAATCTAGTTTCTCCCTTTCCAATCTCTGTATCATTTTATTTTCTCTTGTTTTTCTGTCCTTGCTCAGATTTCCAGTACATGTTGACGAGAAGTGGTGATAGGCATACGTATCTTGTTCATGTTTGTAAAGGAAATATGTTTGTATTTCATCATATTAGCTGTGATGTGCCCTTTATCAGGTGAAGTCTCTTGCTATTTCCAGAAGAGTTTTGGGAGGTTTTTTTGTTTCAGTAATTGTCAATTTTTTTTAAGACTGAATAAACCTTGAAATTTACTTTTTCTTGAGTGATTATATCATTTTTCTTCTTATCTGGTGGGTTGGTGAATTATAGATTTTTCTAGGCTAAATCACTCTTGCATTCCTAGAAAATATTCAGATTAATCAAGATGACTATATTTTCAACATAATGTTGGGTTTGGTATGCTGATGTTTTGTTTAGAAATTGGCCTGTAATTTTTCTCTTGTAATTTCTTTTTCTAGTTTTGAAATTAAAGTTATTCTGGCCCCTTTTGGTGGGATTATTTTTGGAGTCTGACAGCCTATACCTTTTAAATGGAGAGTTCAATCCATTTACAGTTATAATTACTGGTATAATTGACTTTATTTCTACCATCTTATTTTTTTGCACCTTGCGTATTTGTCATACTTTGTTTGAATTAAATGTTTCCCTCTTTTTTTTCTTTGCTGGTTTGGAAGTTATACATTACCTTTTATTGGTTACACTAGAAATCTAAATGCATGCTTAAGGAAGTCTAAAGTTAATTAATATCTTTATTTTTCTCTTAGACAGTATAAAGCTTAAGAATGCTTTGAGTTCACGCATGTTCCATCTTTGCTGTTCAGCCTTTTAGGGGTGTGTGTATTCTTGTGTATATGTTAGGATGGGATTGTGGTTTTGATAACCCCACAAATCAATGTTATTATCACAGTTCTATACAGTCAATGTATAAAACTTGTATTTTCTATTTTTATCTCACACTTTGCTTCTGGGGTTGCTTTCTTAAAGTACACTGTTTAGAAGTTCCCTTTGGTAACAGTCTTTTGTGATAAAGTTTCTCTGTATTCTTCTTTATATATATTTTATTTTTAATCTGGAAATCTGGTTTATTTAATTTCTCTCTTGTTCTTGAAAGGTGGTTTCAATGGATGTATCATTTTCTTACAGCTCTGGCCTCTGGCTTCCATAGCTATTGGAAAGTCATCTGTCTAATTTTTGGTCCTTTATTAGTAATCTGCCTTTTATCTGGCTGCTTTTTAGATCTTCCTTTGATGGTGAGTTCTTCATTTTACTTTGTGTATAGATGTGGGTTTTTTTTTTTTTTAACCCTTTTTTTTTACTGGTTGTTCTCTGTGCTTCCCACGTCTGAAGATTCTTGTCTGTTTTATGTCTGGTTTTTTTCATTATCTCCTTCTGGAACTATGATTAAACAAGCATTTGTTAGACCTCATTTTATCCTCCACATATTTTAACATCTCTCTCACTGTTTTCATTTCTTTGTCTGTGCTTTTTTCTGTATAATTTCTTGAGGACTTTATTCCCAATCACAGGTTCTCTTTTTAACTGTGTCTATTCTATTTAGCTCTTTTGAACTTTAAATTTAAATTGTTATATTTCTAAATATCTATGTGTGGGTTTTTGTTTTTGTTTTTTAATATTGGACTCGTCATTTTTCAGAGTCTCTTACTCCTTTCTCCTTTTTGGCTCCCTTTTAATTTCCTTAAACATACTAAATATTTTATTTTCTTTTCATTGAAATAGAGTTGATTTACAATGTTGTGTTAGTTTCCGGTGTACAGCAGAGTGATACAATTATATAAATACTTATTTCATATTCTGATTTCAGTTATTGCAGTATGTAGATCTTTATGATCTGGCCCTGTTGTTTTGTTGTTTGCTAATTCTGCTGACTCTTGCTTGTGATAGCTTGTTTCCTTGAGGGTGTTACTGGGATTCTCTCTGAGACTTCTGTAAGACATAAGACATGGGTTGAGGGAGTATTTCTCCTTGAGATTTGCTTCTGCTTTTTCCATATGTCTGGGAGCACTTCAGCTTTAGACTTGGATCCCCTTTGTAGTAAGATGCTCCCCATGGGGCTTTTTGGACCATGCAGACAGTGTGTAATCAGGCATAAACATGGGTATGGTCAGGCAGAGGCTTCAAAATACCAAGAGAGATGTCCTCCTTCACATCCACTTAGAACCAAGGTCAAGATGGACACTTTTCCATCCTTAACCTTTCTCTGCATTAATTCTCTGTCTTCTAGTTCCTTGCTCTTTGGACCAGCAGCTTGAGCATCACCTGGTAGCTTGCTAAAATGCAGAATCTCAGGTCCTGCCAGATAGATTACTCAGAGTCTGCGTTTTAACATGATCTCCCTAGGTGTCTTATATGCACATTTAAGAATCTTCCAGATCACTCTCTTTTCTCAATGCATGAGCCTCGCTGAGTCCTGGCCTCTAACAGGCTTTTTGTTTTGCTCAGGATGAAAAAACTGTCTTCTCCCTGCTGTCCTGAGAGCTCTGTACCCAAAGCTCTAAGGGAGAAAGACACAGGTCATGTAGTACTTTTAAGTGTTTGTTTATCTTACTGGACTGCTCTGGTAGTTTATCATTTTTTTACTTTTTTAAAATTTCTTCTTCTGATTTAGAAATGTTTTTCTTTCTTTTCTTTCTTTCTTTCTTTCTTTCTTTCTTTCTTTCTTTCTTTCTTTCTTTCTTTCTTTCTTTCTCTTTCTCTCTCTCTCTCTTTCTCTTTTATTTATTTGTTTGTTTACTATAGATATTTTATAGCTATAGTTTTGGCATCTCTCATGTATCAAATTGCCAAAAGCAAAAGTTTGGAGAAGTTTTTTTTTTTAACTTTTTAATGGGGATTCACTCTTTTTTCTTTGCTTTTTCTCCTTCTTTCAGATTATCTTCTTGCCCCTAATGTATTTGTAAACACAACTCTAAATCGGCTTTGGATAAAGCTAAAAAACCTCTTGAAAAAGAAGACATGGGCTTTATGGTGGATTTCCTTACTTTTCAAAAGGAGTGCAGTGCTCCATCTCATCTTGTACTGTGCAGAAATGAGGGGAATTCTTTTCCTCCACATTTTGTCATACTGTTACCTGACTGCAAAAATAGTTCTGTGTATGTTTCCATGGTCTCAGAGTCCCCTGAGAAAACCGGCCTTTCGGCTTTTCCTTTTACCTCTTCCTTCTTTGGCTAAAGTTCCTTCAGAAGTGTCCAGAGCCAGGCTGAGGAACCAATTTCTCACACGTAAAATTTGCTGTTCTTCTCTTTCCCCGAGGTACGCTCATGTTTCTGTTCCTTACCCAGATCCCTTATGCACGTTGACTCCTGCATCCCACAGTTAGGCTCAGGTTATTCATATGCTCTGTGTGTGCACGTAAAGACACACACATTGCTTTATTTCTCTGAACTGCCCTGCAAGATAAGTAGAAATATCCCCATTTTTGAGATTGGAAAACAGAGTGAGTGGGATACATAACCTTCTCAGGGTCCTGTTGCTAGTAGGTGCTGTGGCTGGCGTTGGAACCCACGGGGACTCTAGTGCCCTTAGTTTGTGAGTGTTTTACTTCTCCATTGTGTTACTTGAGGGGAGAGCCAGGCTGCTGTAACAGTCCTGCTGATGGGACAGGTCATTCAGGAATCGATTCTTTTCGTCTTGTTGCTCCACCAGTATCTGTACAGCAGTGCCAGCAGTCAACCCAGATATACTGGTAGTTTTACTAGTTCTTTATATCCTGTGTCAACAAGTGTTCAGTATTTCAAATATCATCCGGACCTGGGTTTGTCCTAATCTGCATGGTGGAAGCTAGGTCACTGCCATGTCCACGTTACAACCTGAGGGACTGAGAAAAGAAATCCAGGGCATTCGGTTTGTTGCAAAATTGAAGTGACCTAGAGTTCGCACACATCATTCTAGTCACCGCTTGGCCCCGTGGCTGCTGGACTGCAAGGCAGGCTGGGACTGTGCTCTCTGATGAGGGGCCTAGTGCTCAGCTGGGTAGCAAGCAGCGTGGGAGCGGGAGTCCTCGAACTAATGGAGGAAGAAGAAAGCGGCTTTGGGAGACAGCTAGCAGCCTCTGCCACATCTTCCTCTTGTCGCCTTTTCAGAAGGTGATTTTGTTCATATTGAACAGAATACTACAAAATACAGCTCTGCCTACCTCATCAGATGACTGTAATGTATTGTCAGCCTGTAGCACGGTGCCTGGCACACACTAGGCATCTGACACATGGTATTGCTTGTATTATTTACAGTTCATATGTCTGCATCATTTAAGGAGCAAAATGTTTAACTTCAGATTTTGTCTACGTTATAATTGGTAGCCAGGGATTTTGTGCCATTTTTATGATTTTGCATAAATACTTGGGAATTTCTGCAGATTTGAAGCATACCACGATTGCTGTTTACGCTAAATATCATTTCAAGCTTTCAATGAAAAGATTTTTTTTTAATTTGCTAAAACAATCAAACCTAAAACAAGAAGTACTAATTTTATTGTTTTGAGTCAAGCCTGAGTGCATAGGAGCAAATGGCTACTGGTACTTATTAAATACTTGCTGGATTATAGGTTTCAAAGTGAGTTATTTAATGTATGACAAAATAGATTTAGTGAGTAATCAAATGCAGAATGCTTAAAAATTTTAGATAGATAAGTTTTTATTTTAATTTGTATAGAATTTCTTATTGGTTCACAGAATTTTTCTCAGCCAATTAGTATCATAAATATGAAGTATTTTATACAAGTGAGTGTATAGATGAGGATACTGTATTCTGTAAATCATTGTCATAGCTTTACTAATACATGCAGTTATGTATTTATTTTCTTAATCCTTGTATTTTATGGACTCTTGCATCTGTGGGAGGAGACTAATTTGCATTACAGTTGGTCATTCAATCAACAGTGTTGCTTGTCACTGAGCTGTGTGTGGTGAAGTTACAAATTCACAGCCTGGTGCACTATTTTGAAATTGTTAGTGCAGTTTGTGTGTGACGTTAACTTTATATAATCTTACAAGCAGGTCTTATGTAAATTCCAAGGTGGCTGTGGAGGGTGTATGTGTATACACAGAGACCTACATACGTACAGACCGATGTGTGTGCATGTATATTTGCATGTGTGTCTATATATATGTGTGTGTGTGTATATATATAATTTTTTAAAGTGAGGGGTAGGTTGATGTGAAGGTTAGAATATAGATAAAATACATGCAATGAAAGAAAATTCTATTGACATGTCATGTTATGAAAAGCTTCCCAGTAATTCTATAATAATAGTAATAGATACAGTATGTCACCATGCAAAATCCTTTGCATGAATTGTGCTATTTAATCTGTTAGTCACCTCATGAAATATATACTGTTTTCTTCAATTTAAAGGGGAGGAAATGAACTTAGAAAGGGTAAATAACTTGACAAAGGTCAAACAACTAGAAAGTGTTTGTTTTAGTTTCCTATTGCTTGTGTAAAATATTACCACAAACTTAGTGACTTTAAACTTCTTACAGTTCAGGAGGTGAGAAGTCTGGAATGATTCTCTGGGCTGAACCAAGTGTTAGGGATGTGTTTCTTCTGGAAGCTCTAGGGGAGGATCTCTTTTCCAACTTCCGGGGGCTGTGCAAGTTCCTTGACTCAGCGCCCCTGCCCTCCATCTTCAGTGCAGGCAACATGTCAGGCCTGTCTCACTGATTCATGCCATCTCTCTGGTTCTCTCTTCAGTTCTCTCTTCCCCTTGTAAAGACCCACACAGATAACTTAGGACAGCCCCCCTAGTTCAGGGTCATCTGATTAGTGGCCTCAGTTCCATCTGCTACCTAATTCTCCTTCACCATGTGACCTAACCTACACGTGTTAGGTTCTCACCTCTTGGGGGGCCGCTATTCTACCTGCCACAGTGATGTGACCAGAACTGGTACCCACCTCTGTCTGCCTGTAAAGCCATTCCTTCCGGAAGTCAAAAGCCTCTAGCACTGAGGTCATTTTTCAGAGTGGTTTTGCCCTTATTGAACTTTACCTCAACAAGGGTCAGATACTTTCATAATACTGAAAGTTTAACTTCCTTGTTATAATCTAGAGAGAAGGTGATCTCATTTATATACGATGATGCGAAGTACATTTAAAAATGTTTAATTGGCAGGCAAAGAGAACCACAATTAGGATTTAAATATTGAGAGTACTAAATACAGTCCCTTGTGACTTCTAGAGATTTAAATACTAAATATTATTGAAAAAAAAAGTTCATCTTACTTAGTTACTTTTAATAATCTCATTCCTGGTATTTTGGGCATTGCTTCAGAGAAGAATCAGTGTTTTATATACAAGTTTTTACAATGTTGATAGTGGTTAACTAACTTATTTCAAAGCTTTTCTTTTCAAACTGATACCATTAGTTGCCTCCAAGGAAGGGAACTGGCTGTCTGGAAGACAGAGGAGAGGGAAGAATTTTCACTATATGTCCTTTTGTACTTTTTGACTTTGATAAATGTGAATGTATATGCTAAAAAGCAGTAAGTAAAATTATTAAATTTTAAAGTAGAATCAATGAACAGCTCCATTTTTTCACTGTCTTCACTCTGCTAGGATCACCCGTTCTGTGTCATTCTTTGAGGAAAATGAGTTTTGAAAGAGAAAAATCTGAACCCATCAAACAATCCCTTAAGAAGCCAAAGTTACCAGAAGGTCGTTTTGATGCACCAGAAGATTCCAATTTAGAGAAAGAACCACTGACAAGTGAGTACAGTAAAGCTCCTCTCTTCATTTTGAGGTCTCAAAGAAAATGTTTTAGTTATTGAGGAAAAAAATGAAAGGAAAGAAACAGATTATAGTTTATAATTATTTATTAACAATAATAAACAATATGTCAATAATGAATAAAATTACTCTATTAACCACCAATACGTATGGGTTTTAAAAGAAAGATTTCCAAGCCCCTGGTAGTGATAGATGGATGCATTATACCCCATTACTAACATGGCAAAATATATGAATTGAGACCTGCGCTGATGCAAATAACAGAAACCTACTTGAGCAAACTTGAGCAGAGGGTAGGGTAGGTTGTCATTAAGGTACAGGGTACAGGTGAGGCTCCCTTTGGCAGTAATGCTGCAGGACCTTGGAAGAAGACTGGAACCTCAGAATAAACACTAAATATTTGGAAACAAGGCTGTTCTCCCTTCTTCTCTGGTCTCTGGTCACATTTTTCATTGTTTTCTGTCTCCAGACTCCCTTCTCAGTGCACTGGGCAGAAAGTACCTGATTCTAGCAGGTGCTCAGTTCAAAAGAACAACTCAGACTGAAAATATAATTTCTTAGTCCTACTTCCAAATTCCTTAAGAAGAGAGTTCGTTGGCCCAGTTTAGACCAGGTGTCCACAGCTAACTCAACCAGAGTGGCCATAGGCTGGGTCACAGATGAATGTGGTGGTTCTCACTGTAACCATGTGGTTGGGCAAAGAGAGGGCAGGTTTGCAGAATAAAGAGGTTTTTTTTTGAAGGAGGTGAGGTGATAGACTCAACATGGCTCAGTAAATACAAAATTTGGCTCATGTCTTAAAGTTCAGGTTTTTTGTTGTTGATTTTTTTTTAAGTACTACTTTAGTTTCATTCTATACTCTTTTGTACCTTTGAATTGTGGAACATGTGCATGTATTAGTTTTCAAAAATAGCGTTCTAGACAGCATAAAAGTAAACATACCACTTTGAAATGTTGGCAAGGCTGCCCCCTGCTTGTCTGATTTTTCTAGTCTCATGAGACCTAACCTGTCTGTGCAGTGAAACATCCTAGGCAAGAAGATACCAGGAGAGGATACAGGGACCAGTATCTGGAACTCTTTCTAGTACATAAAAGCTTTTGGTTTTTGCTCATTCATTAGGTATTTCAGTTTATAGCACTTTAACAAGCTTAACCTAATAATCAGATCATCAGCCAAGATGATGGAGGCTTTTAAAAAGTTATCATAATCTAAAGGTAGAATTAGTCTTCAGAGGTTTTAGCGAAGTGCAAAAATCTGAGAGGAAGTATTTGCTTAAGACATCTCACACAAAAGCGGCAATCTCAGAGAAAAACCCTCACGTATGTGCTCACCTGATGATTGACGAGGGTGCCAAGACCGCTCAGTGGGGGAAAGGACAGTCTTCAGTAAGTGGGAGAACTGGGTGTCCACACGCCAGAGGATGGAACTGTGCCCTTACCTTACATCATATTCAAAACTAACTCTAAATATGTCAGATACCTAAACTTAAGAGGTGAGACCATAAAACTCTTAGAAGAAAAGATTTGGAGTTATCTTCATGTCATTGGAATTGACAGTGAATTCATGGATATGACACCAAAAGCACAAGCAATGCATGCAAAAATAGATGAATTAGACATCATCAAAATTAAGAAGTTTTGTGCATCAAAGGATGTTATCAAGAGAATGAGAAAAATAACCTGCAGGATGGGAGAAATATTTGTAAATCATATATCCAAAAAAGAATTAATATCTAGAAGACTAAAGAACTCCTACAACTCAACAACAAAAACAACCCAATTCAAAAATGGGCAAACAACTCAAACAGACATTTTTCCAAAGAAGATACACAAATGGCCAAGAGGCATTTGAAAAGATGCCCAACATCACTAATCATTAGGAAAATGCAAATCAAAACCATGGCAATGCACCACTTCACACCAACTCGGATGTCTGTAATTTAAGAAAAACTGGAAAATAACAAGTGATGATGACAGTGTAGAGAAATTGGAACTGCATGTGTTTCTGGTGGGAATGTGAAATGATACAGCTGCTATGGAGGACAGTCTGGCAGTTTCCCAAAAAAGAAAATAGAGAACTACCATGTGACCTCATAATTCTATAAATCCAAGAGAATTGAAAACAGAGACTTAGACAGATACCTGCACACTCACGCTTTATTCACAGCAGCCAGAGGGTAGAAACAAATCAGATGTCCATCGATGGGTGAATGGATAAACAAAACCTAGTATGTACACACAGAGGAGCACTATTCAGTCATAGAAAGGTATTGATACATGCTGGGACACAGATGGACCTTGGAACATTATGTTTAGTGAAATAAAGCAGACACAAGGACAAATACTGTATGATTCCACCTATCTTAGGTACCCAGAGTAAGCAAATTTGTAGAAACAGAAGGTAGAATAGAGGTTATCAAGGTCTAGAGAGAGGGGGAAAGGGAGAGTTTTAGTTTAATGGGTACAGAGTTTATACTGGGGATGATGAAAAAGTTTGGGATATGGTGTAATGGTTACACAGCATTGTGAATGTATTTAATGCCACTAAATTGTACACTTGTAAATGGTTATGTGTGTTTAATACAACTAAAGAGAAAAAAGAAAGCACATTTCTAAATGAATCATCTCTGACACAATGCTAGGCATCCGTCTTAATTGTTGAGTCACTGAGGTTTATGTTGAACATGTATTACCAAATCCAGCAAGTGTTCCGTAATCCACATTTTACCTTAACCATCCACAACCTTTGACTTTGTTAACTGCTGCTTCTGGAAATTTTCTGTCTTGGTTTTGGTTATGCTTTCTTTGGTTCCTCATTCTGTTTCTTCTACCATTTCTTCCTGGGCTGTTTTTAAAACACCTCTGCCTCTACCCAGCTCTCAGATGGAGGTATTTTCCAAGTGGCTGTCCTGAGCCCTCTAAGCATTCCTAGGGAGAGCTTGTATCTTCCTGAGATGATCTGAAATACCAAATATATGTTGGTGATTCACGCATTTTTACTTCTAGTCAAATCTCTCTCCTGAGCTCCTCCTGTCTGCAGCTGCCTACTGAACATCTTTGTTTGCATATTCCAAATATACCTTAAAATTAATACATCTAATGCTAAACTCATCTTGTCTCATTGTTCCCTCCCACCACCCCTGCCCCAGTCCTCTTCCTTCTAGATTCCCAATCTGCCCCATCTATCAAGTCACTGAAGCCTGAAATCTTGGGGATAATCCTTCACTCCTGCCTCTTCCTGCGTCCTGGATCCATTTACTAGCCCAGTCATGTTGTTTCTACATTCTTTTTTTTTTTTAACATTTTTTATTGATTTATAATCATTTTACAATATTGTGTCAAATTCCAGTGTTCAGCACAATTTTTCAGTCATTCATGGACATATACACACTCATTGTCACATTTTTTTCTCTGTGATTTATCATAACATTTTGTGTATATTTCCCCGTGCTATACAGTGTAATCTTGTTTATCTATTCTCCAATTTTGAAATCCCAGTCTATCCCTTCCCACCCTCCACCCCCCTGGCAACCACAAGTCTGTATTCTCTGTCTGTGAGTCTATTTCTGTCCTGTATTTATGCTTTGTTTTTGTTTGTTTTTGTTTTTGTTTTTTAGATTCCACATATGAGCGATCTCATATGGTATTTTTCTTTCCCTTTCTGGCTTACTTCACTTAGAATGACATTCTCCAGGAGCATCCATGTTGCTGCAAATGGCATTATGTTGTCGGTTTTTATGGCTGAGTAGTATTCCATTGTATAAATATACCACCTCTTCTTTATCCAGTCACCTGTTGATGGACATTTAGGCTGTTTCCATGTTTTGGCTATTGTAAATAGTGCTGCTATGAACATTGGGGTGCAGGTGTCATCCTGAAGTAGATTTCCTTCTGGGTACAAGCCCAGGAGTGGGATTCCTGGGTCATATGGTAAGTCTATTCCTAGTCTTTTGAGGAATCTCCACACTGTTTTCCATAGTGGCTGCACCAAACTGCATTCCCACCAGCAGTGTAGGAGGGTTCCCCTTTCTCCACAGCCTCTCCAGCATTTGTCATTTTTGGATTTTTGAATGACGGCCCTTCTGACTGGTGTGAGGTGGTACCTCATTGTAGTTTAGATTTTCATTTCTCTGATAATTAGTGATATTGAACATTTTTTCATGTGCTTTTTGATCATTTGTATGTCTTCCTTGGAGAATTGCTTGTTTAGGTCTTCTGCCCATTTTTGGATTGGGTTGTTTATTTTTTTCTTATTGAGTCGTATGAGCTGCTTATATATTCTGGAGATCAAGCCTTTGTCGGTTTCACTTGCAAAAATTTTCTCCCATTCCGTAGGTTTTCTTCTTCTTTTACTTCTGGTTTCCTTTGCTGTGCAGAAGCTTGTAAGTTTCATTAGGTCCCATTTGTTTATTCTTGCTTTTATTTCTTCTAGGAGAAAATTTTTGAAATGTATGTCAGATAATGTTTTGCCTATGTTTTCCTCTAGGAGGTTTATTGTATCTTGTCTTATGTTTAAGTCTTTAATCCATTTTGAGTTGATTTTTGTGTATGGTGTAAGGGAGTGTTCTAGCTTCATTGTTTTACATGCTGCTGTCCAGTTTTCCCAACACCATTTGCTGAAGAGACTGTCTTTATTCCATTGTATATTCTTGCCTCCTTTGTCGAAGATGAGTTGACCAAAAGTTTGTGGGTTCATTTCTGGGCTCTCTATTCTGTTCCATTGGTCTATATGTCTGTTTTGGTACCAATACCATGCTGTCTTGATGACTGTAGCTCTATAGTATTGTCTGAAGTCTGGGAGAGTTATTCCTCCAGCCTCTTTCTTTCTCTTCAGTAATGCTTTAGCAATTCTAGGTCTTTGATGGTTCCATATAAATTTTATTATGATTTGTTCTAGTTCTGTGAAATATGTCCTGGGTAATTGGATAGGGCTTGCAGTAAATCTGTAGATTGCCTTGGGCAGTGTGACCATTTTAACAATATTGATTCTTCCAATCCAAGAGCATGGAATATCTTTCCATTTTTTTAAAGTCTTCTTTAATTTCCTTCATCAGTGGTTTATAGTTTTCTGTATATAATTCTTTCACCTCCTTGGTTAGATTTATTCCCAGATATTTTATTATTTTGGGTGCTATTTTAAAGGGGATTGTTTCTTTACTTTCTTTTTCTGTTGATTTATCGTTAGTGTAAAGAAATGCAACTGATTTTTGAACGTTAATTTTGTAACCTGCTACCTTGCTGAATTCTTCAATCAGCTCTAGTAGCTTTTTTGTGGACCTTTTAGGGTTTTCTATATATAGTAACATGTTGTCAGCATATAATGACACTTTTACCTCTTCTTTTCCAATTTGGATCCCTTTTATTTCTTTCTCTTGCCTGACTGCTGTGGCTAGGACTTCCAGGACTATGTTGAATAGGAGTGGTGATAGTGGGCATCCTTGTCTTGTCCCAGATTTTAGTGGGAAGCTTTTGAGTTTTTCACCGTTGAGTACTATGCTGGCTGTAGGTTTGTCATATATAGCTTTTATGATGTTGAGGTATGTTCCCTCTATACCCACTTTGGCGAGAGTTTTTATCATAAATGAGTGTTGAATTTTATCAAATGCTTTTTCTGCGTCGATTGACATGATCATGTGGTTTTTGTCCTCTCTCTTGTTGATGTGATGTATTACATTGATTGATTTGCATATGTTGAACCAGCCTTGTGTCCCTGGGATGAACCCCACTTGGTCATGATGTATAATCTTTTTTATGTGTTGTTGGATTCTATTTGCTAAAATTTTGGTGAGGATTTTGGCGTCTATGTTCATCAGTGATACTGGCCTATAATTCTCTTTTTTTGTAGTGTCTTTGCCTGGTTTTGGTATCAGGGTGATGGTGGCTTCATAGAATGAGTTTGGGAGTATTCCCTCCTTTTCAATCGTCTGGAAGAGTTTGAGAAGGACTGGTACGAGTTCTTCTTTGTATGTTTGGTAGAATTCCCCGGTGAAGCCGTCCGGTCCTGGACTTTTATTTGTAGGGAGGTTTTTAATTGCTATTTCTATTTCCTTTCTAGTGATCGGATTGTTCAAGTGTTCAGTTTCTTCTTGATTCAGTTTTGGTGGACAGTATGTTTCCAGAAACTTTTCCATCTCCTCTAGGTTATCCAGTTTGATTCCATATAGTTTTTCATAATATTCTCATATGATATTCTGTATTTCTATTTTGTTTGTTGTAATTTCTCCATTTTCCTTTCTTATTTTGCTAATTTGTGCTCTCTCTTTTTTCTTCTTTGTGAGTTTGGCCAGAGGTTTGTCGATTTTATTTACTTTTTCAAAAAACCAGCTTTTGGTTTGGTTGATTTTTTTCTATGGTCTTGTTAATCTCTATTGTATTTAATTCCTCTCTGATCTTTATTATTTCCTTCCTTCTGCTGCTTTTTGGGGCTTTTTGTTCTTCTTTTTCTAATTGATTCAGGTGGTGGGTTAACTTGTTTATTTGAGATTGTTCTTCTTTTTTGAGGAAGGCCTGTATCACTATAAACTTCCCTCTTAGCACTGCCTTTGCTGTGTCCCATAGGTTTTGAGTGGTTGTGCTTTCATTATCATCTGTCTGAAGGTATTTTTTAATTTTGGCTTTCATTTCCTCATTGATCCATTGTTTTTTCAATAACATATTGTTTAATCTCCATGCTTTCCTTTTTTTCTCCTTTGTTTCTCTGTTGTTGATTTCCAGTTTCATGGCATTGTGGTCAGTAAAGATGCGTGAGATAATTTCTAACTTCTTAAAATTGTTGAGATTTCTTTTGTGCCCAAGTACATGATCGATCCTGGAAAATGTTCCATGTGCACTTGAAAAGAATATGTATCCTATTTTTTGGGGGTGTAATGCTCTGAAAATATCCACCAAATCTAGTTTTTCTATTGTAGTATTTAATTTCTCTGTTGCCTTGTTTATTTTCTGTCTGGAAGATCTGTCTAGAGATGTTAATGCAGTGTTAAAATCTCCAACTATGATTGTATTCCCATCAATATCCCC
Organism: Vicugna pacos; assembly: GCF_048564905.1. NCBI lineage: Eukaryota > Metazoa > Chordata > Mammalia > Artiodactyla > Camelidae > Vicugna > Vicugna pacos. The sequence continues at coordinate 2,980,343 of NC_132994.1, read as the reverse complement.
CTTTATCTCTGTTAGTAATTCTTGTATGTACTTAGGTGCTCCTATATTGGGTGCATATATATTAACGAGTGTAATATCTTCATCTTGTATCACTCCTTTAATCATTATAAAATGTCCTTCTTTATCTTTCTTTATGGCCTTTGTTTTAAAGTCTATTTTGTCTGAAATTAGTACTGCAACACCTGCTTTTCTGGCTTTTCCATTTGCATGGAATATCCTTTTCCATCCTTTCACTCTCAATCTATATGTGTCCTTCTCCCTAAAGTGGGTCTCTTGTATGCAGCATATTGAAGGTTCTTGCTTTATTATCCATTCTGCCATCCTATGTCTTTTGACTGGAGCATTTAGTCCATTAACATTTACAGTAATTAATGATAGATGTGTGTTTATTGCCATTTTGAACTTATCTTTGCAGTTGAATTGGTATATCCTCTTTGTTCCTTTCTTCTTCCTTTTGTGGTTTGGTAATTTTCCTTTGTATTATCATGGATTTTATTTAATTTTTGTGACTCCCTTGTAAGTTTTTGGCTTGTGGTTACCCTTTTTTGTAAATCTGTTAGCCCATTACTATAACTGTTTTTATTAAACTGATAGTAACATGATCTCAAACCCATCCTACTGTCAAAAAAATTTAAAAAAGAAAGAAAAAAAATTCTATATTTCCCTGCCTCCCTCTCCCACTCTCAGTGATTTGTATGTCTTCTTTAATAATTTCGTGTTTATTTTATCTGTAATTCATGAGTTATCACCTTTCCAGTTGTGAGTTTCTCATTTCTGTAGCATCCTGCTGCTTTTCTATTTAGACTAGCCCTTTCAATATTTCTTTTAGCATGGGTTTAGTGTTGCTAAACTCCTGCAGCTTTTTTTTGTCTGTGAAACTCTTTATTTCTCCTTCTATCCTAAAGGATAGCCTTGCTGGATAAAGTATCCTAGGCTGCATCTTTTTTTCATTCAGGGATTTGAATATATCTTGCCACTCCCTTCTGGCCTGTAGTGTTTGTGTAGAGAAATCAGCTGAGAGCCTTATGGGGGTTCCCTTGTAACTTACTCTTTGCTTTTCTCTTGCTGCCTTTAGAATCATTTCTTTATCCTTGACTCTGGCCATCTTGATTATGATATGTCTTGGTGTGGGTCTATTTGGGTTCTTCCTGTTTGGGACCCTCTGAGCTTCCTGTACTTGGATATCTGATTCCTTCTTTAATTTTGGGAAGTTTTCAGTCATGATTTCTTCAAAAACCTTTTCAATCCCCTTTGATCCTTCTTCCCCTTCTGGGACCCCTATTATGCAAAGATTGGGACGCTTTATATTGTCCCATAGGTCCCTTATGCTATTATGATTATTTTTTATTTGCTTATCTTGTAGTTCTTCTGAATGCGTGCTTTCTATTGTCCTGTCTTCTAGATCACTAATTCGTTCCTCTGCATTATCTAGTCGGCTTTGCACAGCTATTAGATCATTCCTCATCTCTGTCAATGAGTTTACCCATTCTACTTGGCTCTTCTTTATAGCTTCAATTTCATTTTTGACATATTTTATATCTCTAAACACTGTCTCTTATAATTCCTTCAGCAATTTGATCACTCCTTTTTTGAAATCTTGATCTAGTAGGCTATCAATATCTATTTCATTGATCTTTCTTTCAGGGGATTTCTCTTGTTCTTTTAATTGGGAAAGGTTTCTCTGCTTCTTCATCTTGCTCATAACCTCTCTGGCACTGTGATTTATGGAGTATCAGTTATCTGTTTGGTCCTTAAGGAGTTTATCTAGCTAATGCCTATTTAGGAGTAGAACTTAGGAAAAAAAGAAAAAAATAAGAGAGAATTTTAAAAGAAGGGAGAAAGAGGGTTTGAAAACAGTGTATAATGAATAATAGAGCGAGTTGAAGCAGAGTATCAGTCGGGTTGAGACGTCCTTTTAAAACCTTTTAAAAGGGGGGGGGGAGATGAATAGATGTATTTGAAACCTGTGTCTAATCAATAACAGGACATCAAAACTCAAGAGAAATAGAAATGAATTAAGAAGTATAAAATTAAGAGGGTAATAGAAAATAGAACAGGTAAAAACAGATTTTAAAAAAAGGTGGGGGGGTTGTCAGTGTTCACCTGGAGTCTGTGTGCTTTTAATGTGAAGTCTTTCTGTCCTCGTCCTGTTTTGGAAGCTCAGCTTGCTGTTTTCAGAGGCCCTCCGTTGGCACCCTCTTCTGTGCTGCTCCCAGCACCTGTCGGCAAGCAGATCGCGCCTCCTCCTAACACGGGGTCAGGTGCAGCTCTCCTCTGCTGTGGGCAGGCGGGTCACTGCCCCTCGGGATGCCGCAGTCAGATGTTGCAGACTGGCCAGGCAGGAGGGCGGGTCGTGCCCCCTCCCAGCACCTCGGTCAGGGGCTGTGTTCCTGCTGGAAAGGCGGGGGGCCGCTCTCCCTCTACCTGCGTTGCTGGTAGCTCCGCTGCTCTGTGCGGCTGCGCGCTCCGCCCTGGTCGCGCTCCGCCCTGGTCGGCGCTCAGCGTGTGGGCTCGGGGAAGACCTAGGGACAGCCTTGTCCCTGCTCTGGACCAAAGCCCAGCTCCTTGTTTGTTTTTGAGGAGCAAGTTCTCTGAGGGACCAGGATGGAAGGATCCTATCTGCCCCGGGCTGTAGGCCCGTCTCAGTCTGGCCCTTGAGGCTGCTGAGCCCTTCGGTGCGGATGCAGGTTTCGCCCCCGCCCCCGCCTGGATGCTAAGCGCCGGAGAATATGGCGGCTGTGTCTGAGCCCCGCCTCTTCCCCCCCCCCCCCGAAAAGTTTCCGCGGGTTTTCAGAGATGGGGGTATGCACCCTTCCCCCGAGAGCACATCAACCTTGCTGTTTTATGGAGGGCCCAGGTGGTTCTGTCCTGTACACCCACAGCCCCGGCGCCCAGCCCCTTGCAGTCCCCCGGAGCTGCCTCCGTGCAGCCGCCCCCGTCCTCCGCCCGGCTTGTGCAGCCTGGCCCTGCCCGCCGCTGCCGGCCCGCGTCTCAGGCTGGGTGTCGGGGGGACGCTCTGTGCCCGTTTAACTTAGTTCTGTCAGACAAGGGCTGCTCTGTACAGATCCGAGCCTCGGAGGCTCCCCCTCTGTCCCGCTGGCCTCTCAGTTGGAGAGGGGAGACCCAGCGAGCAAGCGCCAGTCCTCCTTTGCGGCTCCCTCCCCGCGGGGCCAGTCCCGCGCTGCTTTGCCTTTTGTTCTTTCTTTTTTCCTTTTCTCCTACCAGATTTTTTGGCGTCTTTGTCTTTTGAAGAGGGCGATGTTCTGTCAGAGTTCCGCAGGTGCTCTGGTTGGTTGAGTGGGTCTGTGGATGTGGGTCTTGGTGTATTTGTGGGAGAGGGTGAGCTGCGAACGCCCTTCTCCGCCATCTTCTCGAGAGTCTCCAATTCCTGTTTCTACCTTCTTAACACCTCTCAGACTCATTTCCTCTTATCCGTGCTACCAGTAAAGCCCAAAGTCAGTGTCCCTAGTCCTGCTGGTCTCCTCACAAGCCTCCTTCCTTGTTGTCATCCTTCTAGTCTAGTCTCCTGCCTTGAGTACATACTTCATTCTAAGAAAAATTTATAGGTTGCACCTTTGCGGAGAGTACTTTTTGTTACTAAGATAATACAGTTGTTTGCAGCTAGGCACGCTGTTTGATGCAAAGACAAATAAGGAAAGGAAAATTGCTATATGTAAATAACTATGAGCAGGACATTGTGTGGTAACATGAGAAATATACAGAAAAAGACCAGAGAAAGGTAGACAGGAGATAACATTTGAGGTGGGTAGCTAGGGAGTGGTGGGGAGATGTTTCAAAAACACAGAAAGAAATGGTCCGAAAGAAAGAGGTTGGGCAGCATGACGTTGCAAGACTTAGCTAATGGGCCTCTTTAGCTGCCGCGTAAAGTGAGTATAGTGAATTAATAGAGTACAGGGCTAGAAGAATAGACTCAGTTCAAATCTGGAAGGGCCCGAAGTGCCACATATAGTATATGGGCTCTGTGCAGTGGACAGTGAGGAGAGCACTGAATGTTTTAGGTGGAGATTGTTTTAATCAACTTCCTTAAAGTATAATCTGCATGTAATAAAATTCACCCATTTTTAAATTCACCCATTTTACGTGAACAGTGAATTTTAACAAATGTTTACAGTCATGTAACCAACACAAAGCCTAACACAGTTTCACCCTCACAGAGTCCCTCGTCGCTCTTTATAGTTAGTCTCTTTCCCCCACCTCGCTGGCAACCGTTGCTTTGTTTTCTATCACCATAATCTTGCCCTTTTTTAGGATTTTAAATAAATCATACATTACATAGTATTTTGTGTCTGACTTCTTTCACTTAATATATGTTGAGGAGGGATTCTGTTTTATAGATATTAATTCAACTTTCTGTACAGGTTAGGCTGGAGTCATGAGAGTCAGAAAACACAGATGAGTTAGAAAACCCTCACATTAGTCTAGAATGGAACTCAGCATAATTTGGTGTTGAAGTAGTGGGAATAAAAAGTTTCAGAAAACTATAGGGTATAATGAGGGTGAAGATTAGGTTAAACAAACCTGAGGAAGAAGGGGGACGGTGGAATAGGAGGTTATGGTCAGAAAGAAGAGAGCTCAAGAGTGTGGGATTTGGGGGAGGAACATAGTAGATGGCAGTGGATGGCAGAAGTGGAGGTGGGAGTCACTAGGAAAGAGGATTGAGGACGTTTGTGGGCGCAATATGTGATGTTCTTAATGTAGATATTTATATTAAGGGTGAAACTATGAACTAAATATTGATCCTGCCCAAGAAGATAGACAAGTCTTTGAGTTTATCACAGGACTGGAGAAGAGGACTGGAGAAATGCGCAACGTAGAATTCAAAAGAGGAAAGGCTGTAAAAGTGTGGTGGTAATATGAGAAGCTGGCAGTAGCAGTGAGGAGCAGGGACATTTTGACCCCTCTTCTTCCCTAGTGCTGTGGACTGAACTGTGTCCTGCTAAAATCCACATGTTGAAGCCCTAACCCCCAAAATGATGGTATTTAGAGGCGGGGCCTTTGAGAGATAATTAGGTTTAGGTGAGGTCGTGAGGTTGGGGCCCCATGAGAAGGAACTAGTGCCCTTATACGAAGGGACAGCAGAGACCTTGCTGTCATTTCCTCCCTGCCATGTGAGGACACACTGAGAAGGGACCATCTGCAAGCCAGGAAGAGAGTCCTCACCAGAGCCTGATCTCGGACTTCCAGCCTCCAGAACTGTGAGAAAGTCCATTTCTGTTGCTTAAACCACTCAGTCTATGGTATTTTGTTATGGCAGCCCTTGCTGACTAAGACACCAAGTGAGCCCCAGAAAAAATGAAAGGAGAAAAGCTTCCATTAGCAAGGCTTTCAGAAGAAGTCAAAGCAAGGAGTTCTTTAGAAAACAGAATAATGATGAGGGTAGGGGACAGTGTATTCACAGTAGAGAAAGAATTAAAAAATGAATGAATACTTGAAAATTTTCACGATGAATTCTGTACCTGCTTTCGTTTGCTGAGAGAGGGACTACATGATTTTGGAGATGTTCATTTAGTTTTCTAAGAGACACAGTTTGGGAATATCAATGAAGATGGCAGAGTAAGAGGACGTGGAGCTCACTGCCCCCACAAGCACATCAAAAATACATCTGCCTGTGGGACAATTCTCACTGAAAACTAACTGGAAACTTGCAGAAAGACTCTGGTACTACTAAGGCTGTAAGGCAGATCCACACATGACCCGGTGGGAAGGGAAGGAAAGCAATCAGGCTGGGGCCTGTACCCCTGGAAGGGAACTCAGAGGAAAAGGGAGATGACACACCCTAGGGACTGAGTGGTGAGAGCCTCCGATGGGGCACCCCAGGCCTGGAGACGAGCCGCCTTGTCTAGTTGGAGGACTGCTGGGACTAACAGGACGGCTGTGGGAAGCTGGTCTCCGCTAGTGAGGAGCACACCTGCTGCCTGCCCCCGAGGCGGGGCAGAGAGAGGTCTGCTCCAGCAGCTGCTGACTTTCCCGGCCCACTTCAGCACACGCCACAGCCCAAGCCAGGCAAGCGCTCCGGCCCCGCTCAGTGCAGCACTGGATCTGGGGCAGCCACTGCTCAGGAGAAGACTCAGCCATGGGATGCAGAGGCAGAGCCTGGGTGGGGCGGTGGCTGCCATGGTTGGCAGTACTCAGGCAACACATCAGAAGCAGCCCAGATCTCTGACAGCGGCCACTCCACCACAGCTCACCCCCTGATACAAGCTGAGAGTCCACGTGGGCCCTACCAGCTCTGTGGTGTAGCTCCACACCAGAGTTGGGGTGGCAGATGCTGGGGGCAGTGGGCAGCCGTGAAGGTCAAAGGGGCCTTGCACTGAGTCTGCATCTAAGTGGAGCACGGGAAACAAATACGGGTAACTGAACAGGCAGTGAGTCAGAGACGGCTCAGATCTGTGTCTGCGGCTGACACAAGCTGAGCGCCTGCATGAGCCCCACTTCAGCAATTTCCCCTCTGCACAGAGAGGGGAATTTCCCCAGTGCTCAGAGAGGGGAAAACACACACTTAAAAGGAACAGAGCCAGCTCGTGCCGACCCTCAGGGCTTCTGCTCCAGCAGCTTCAAATCAGACCCCACCCCGTGTGGGACACAGACAGACACTGAGCAGGGGGACGTCCCACCCCACACCTGGCTTCAACTCTAGCCCCTCCACCTCCAGCCCCACCTTCTACCAAGGAGATAGCTGCCAGCACACCCTGAGGAAGGATGTGATTTGTGTCCACATCAAATCCAGCTCTCCCACCAAAGGCATAGGGCATGTGTGGTCAGTATAGGGACATTCCCAGGGAAGAATACCACCACAAGGTGACTGTTCCACGCACATTCACAGAGGCAAAGAAAGTTAAGTAAAATGAAAAGGAACTGCTCTCTACTGACAGAGCAATAGAAAACCCTTGAAAATACAGCTAGTGAAACAAACAGTTAGCTGGCTAAAGAACTCAAAGCATTGCTTATAAAACTGTAAAGTGAATCAGGGAAAAGAACACATCTACACAGCAATAATTTTGGAACTAGAAAATATAAAAAAGACCCAATCAGAAATGAAGAATTCGATAGCTGAAATAAAAAACACTCTAGAAGGAATGAATAGCTGACTAAGTGACACAGAAGAACCCATAAGTTAAGTGATCTGGAAGATAGAATAATGGACATCACCCAATCAGAACAGCAAAAAGAAAAGCAAATTTTTAAAAATGAAAATAGCAAACAATATAAGAGTTCTCTGGGATATAAGAGACCCAGAAGAAAAAGAGAGAAGAGGGTCAAAAATGTATTTGAGGAAATTAGGAACTGAAAACTTGCGAAATCTGAAGAAGGAAACATGTCCAGGTATGGGAAGCACAGAGGGTCCCAACAGGATGAACCCAGACAGATCCACACCAAGATATATAATTAAAATGGCAAAAGTTTAAGAGAGAATTCTAAAGGCAGCAAGAGAAAAACAGAGTCATGTACAAGGGAATCTCCAGAAGCCTATCAGCTGATTTCTCTGCAGAAACTTTGCAGGCCAGAAGGGAGTGGCAAGCTGTATTCCAGTGGTTGAAAGTGAAAATCTGCAACCTAGGAGACTCTACGCAGCAAGATTATCATTTAGCATAGAAGGAGAGATAAAGGACATCTCAGATAAGCAGAAACTAACAGTTCATGAATACTACACTTAACCAAAAAAGTGTTGAAGGGACTTCTCTAAGAGGAAAACAAGTAAGCCATAGGAAAAGGGAAATCTTACTAGGAAAGGCAGATGTATAGTAAGGACTGAACATCAACCACTTGCATAGCTAGTACAAAGACTAAAAGACAAAAAAAAAAGTTGTCAAAGCAACTATAAATATAATAAACAGTTAAGGGATAAACATGAAGATGTAAAATGTGATATCAGAAACGATGTGGGGGATGGGGGTAAAAAATTGTAGATCTTTTAGAATATGTTTCAACTTAAATGACTATTAGTTAAAGCAAGTAGATGCAGTTATAGATCAACATTATGAACCCCATGATAACCACAGATGAAAAACCTATAATAGATACACAAGAACTAAAAAGAATACAAGCATACTACTAAAGAAAGTCATCAGACCACTAGGGAAGAAACAAAAATAAGAAATGAACAGAGAAGAACCACAAAAACAACCAAGAAACAAGTCATAAAATGCAGTAAGTACATGCCTATCAATAATTACTGTAAATGTCAGTGGACTGAATGCGTCAATCAAAAGACAGGTGACTGATTGGATTTTAAAAAAATGAGACCTACAAAACCTGCTGCCTACAAGAGACATTTCAAAGCTAAAGACAGACTGAAAGTGAGGGGCTGGAAAAAGTTATTCTTGAAAACGGAAATGACAAGAAACTAGGGGTAGTAATTTGCAGATAAAGTAGACTTTAAAACAAGACTATAACAAAAGACAAGGTAGGGCATTATGTAATAATAAAGGGATCTATACAAAAAGAGGGTATTACACTTGTTAACATATAAGCACCCAATACAGAAGCACCTAAATATAGAAAGCAAATACTAACAGACAAAGTGGAAGAAATTGATAATACAATAATAGAAGGGAACTTTAACACCTCACTTATCTCAGTAGACATCTTATCTAGACAAAAAGTCAGTAAGACAATAGTGGTCTTAAATGACATAATAGACCTCTCGGACTTAATAGATATCTACAGGACATTACATCCAAAAGCAGCAGAATATGGAACATTCTCCAGGACAGGTAACAGTGCTAGGTCATAAACAAATCTCAACAAATTTAAGAGGATAGAAACTATATCAAGCAGTTTTTCTGACAATAGCAGTATGAAACTAGAAATCAATTACAGGCATTAAAATGGGAGAAGAACACATACTTGGAGACTAAAGAACATGCTACTAAAACACCAGTGGGTCAATGAAGAAATCAAAGAAGAAATGAGAAGATACCTTGAGACTAATGAAATGGAGATGCAGTACTCCAAAGTCTATGGAATATAGCAAAAGCCATTCTGAGTGGGGAGTTTATAGCAATGCAAGCCTTCCTCAAGAAACAAGAAAAATCTCAAGTAAACAACTTAACCTATCACCTAAAAGAAATAGAAGAAGAACAAATGAAGTCCAAAGCCAGCAGAAGGAAGGAAGTAAAGATCAGAAAAGAAACAAATAAAATAGAAATCAGCAAAACAATAGAAAGTGTCAGTGAAACCAAGAGCAGATTTTTTGAAAAGGTAAACAAAATTGATAAACTTTTAGCCAGGATCACCAAGAAGAACAGAGAGAAGACCCAAATAAAGTAATAAATGAAAGAGGTCAGATAACAATGAATACCACAGAGATACAAAAAAATCATAAGAGAACACTGCTAACAGTTATATGCCAACATACTGGACAGGCTAGAAGAAATGGGCAAATTTCTAGAAACATACAAGCTGTCAATACTGAATCAAGAAGAAGGAGACCAAGCACTAGTAGTAAAATTGAATTTGTAGTAATAATAATAATAATTTCTAGCAAACAAAAGCTCAGGACCAGACAGCTTCAGAGGAGAGTTCTACCAAACATATAAAGAAGAGCTAATACCTATCTTCTCAATATATTCCAAAAAATTGAAGAGAAAGAATACTCCCAAATTCATTCTATGAGGCCACCATTAATTACCCTGATACCAAACCAAAGACAAGACAAAAAAAAAAAATTACAAACCAGTGACTTTGGTGAATATAGATTCAAAAATCCTCCACGAAATAGCAAACTGAATCCAACAGTATATAAAAAGGATGATACACAGCGATCAAGTTGGATTTATTCCAGGAATGTATTTATAATTTTTTTTTCACCAGCCCTGTGAGAGTACATATTGAAATTGGTCCCGATGGCAGAGTAACTGGTGAAGCAGATGTCAAGTTTGCGACTCATGAAGATGCTGTGGCAGCTGTGTCAAAAGACAAAGCAAGTAGGCAACACAGATATGTAGAACTCCTGAATTCTACAGCAGGAGCACACGGTGGTGCTTAAGATAGCCAAAGGACAGGAGGCACGGGCTTGTCAGAGCAGTCCAGTTATGGTGGTCCAGCCAGCCGGCAACTGAGCGGTGGTTATGGAGGCAGCTACGGCAGCCAGAGCAGCATGAGTGGATATGACCAAGTTTTACAGGAAAACTCCGGTGATTTTCAAACATTGCACAGGCAGCCAAGGAGCAGTGACCAGCAGCTACTACAGCCGTGGCAGCCGAGCATCTGGGAGTGAACGGAATGGGAGGGATGTCTAGCATGTCCAGTGTGAGTGGTGGATGGGGAATGTAATTGATCCTGATCACTGACTCTTGGTCAACCTTTTTTTAAAAGAAAAACAAAACTTAAGTTTTAACAGTTTTGCAACACGAGCTTACTCTAAATGGAAATCAGGATTGTTTTAAAGACTTAAGTAAAGTCCAGTTTTTTGAACACAACATTCATCTAGGATGTAACAACTAAGTTGAGTAAACTGTAACTTAAATAATTTTCAGCTTTTCCCAAGTTAGTTATACTGTAGGATGTACTTAACTAGTAAGTATTTTTAGGTTAAAGCAGTTGAATTATGTTAAATGTTGCCCTTACAAACCACATTACATTGAACACTGTTCGGATGTATGTTGAAAGATATGCCTTTTTGTAAAACTCAATATAGGAGCTGTGTCTACAATTAAAGTGAAACATTGGGCATGTTTGTTAATTCTAGTTTCATTTAATAACCTCTAAGGCACATGAGTTTAAGCTTTTAATTATTTTTTTAAGTTAATGGGGAAAATTTGAGATGCAATTCCAATACTTTAGGATTTTGGTCTTGGTGTTTATATGAAATTCTGAAACTTTGGTTTTTTAGATGTACTGTGGTAAGTGAAACTTTGTCAAATAAATTTTCCTTTTAAAAACTGCAAAAATAAATAAATAGAAGGACGGACAGACATTGTTTAAGAATTGGATCTCTCTCTAATAGCTGGTTCCTCCTCTGTTCCTCTCGTATACAGATCAGTACAGTGTAGGGGCTAAGATCAGGGTTGCAGCCAGAATGTGACTTCAAACTCAGTTTCACCACTCAGCAGCTGTGTGAATTTGAGCTCTTTGTGTTTCACTTTCCTCATCTATAAAATAGAGACAAATGTTGCTTCTGTCCCAAAGGTGATTATGAGGATTAAAGGTACAGAGTGCTCAGAATTGGACTTTACTCAAGATGGATGTTCCAGTTGGAACACACGGTGCCACCAATAATAACTGCTGTCATGTCCTTGGATGGCAGTCCCAGCGGACCAGTTGCTGAAACCAAAGCCCTATGATGAGGAGTACTCATACTCATAGCTGAAATTAATGGAGCACTCGTGTGTACCAGGGACTGTGCTAGCCCTTAACATGCATTTCTTTGTTTATTCCTCAAGATAGGAAGGCAGGTATTGTCCCCATTTCGCTGATAAGGAAAGTGAGGCATTGGGTCAAAGTAATCTGAAGTCTGTAACAACAAAGGAAAGTATACTGGAAAAGCTATATAAACAGAGCCTCAGGGACCAGTTGAGAAATAACAGAAGATCCATGGTCCCGTAAGGAGAGGCAAGGCAGTGGGGCTGAAAGAACATTTGAAGAAATAATGGTTGAAAACTAACCATACTCAACAAAAGACAAGTATGTAAGCTGAGCAAGCCCCCAAAAGGGTAAACCTCCCAAATCTACGCCAAGACACATCACAGTTAAACTTGTGAAAACTAAAGACAAAATCTTGAAAACAGAGAGAAATGACTTATTATCTATATGGGAACAGCAATTCAAATGACAGCAAATTTCTCACCTAAAATTATGGAGACCAGAAGGGAGTGGCACAATATTTTAAAGTGCTAAAAGGAAAGAACTGTCAGCTATAAATTCTGTATCCAGTGAAAGGATCCTTCAGCAACAAAGGAGAAGTAAAGACATTCCAGATGAAGGAGAAGGTCCTAAAAATCCTCTGTGCTCTGCCTGTTCATCTCCCTACCCAACCCCAGCAACCACTGATCGTTTTCCTGTCTCCATAGCTTTGCCTTTTCCAGAATGCCATATACTTGGAATCATACAGCATGTAGCCTTTTCTGATTGGCTTCTTTCATTTTGTAATATGCATTTCAGTTTCCTCCATGTCATTTCATGACTTGATAGCTTTTTTAGCACTGAATAATGCTCTGTGTTCTGGGTGTACCACAGTTTATCCATTCACCTACTGAAGGCCATCCTGGTTGCTTTCAAGTTTTGGCAGTTATGAGTAAAGCTGCTAAAAACAAACAAAAATAACCTTCAAAGTAATCTGGTTTCAGAACCTTCCAAACCCTGTGTATTTGCGCTCTGTTCTCTGTACCCCTTTCTTTCTGTTTTAACCCAGCAGCACATATGCAGCCTCTCCCCAGATCAGGGCCTGAGAATTCTAAGTCACTAATGTAGGTAACAAGGCTGATTGAAAATGAAAGTTATGTCCTACAGTGATTTCTCAAACTGTGGGGACAGAACCACGTCTAGAGCTCATTTAAAGGCTGCATCGTAGTAACCTCATTAGTAGCATCCGTCCCACTAACCTGCAGCTCTGCAACCCCGTCTTCAAAATTGACCATGATGCTTTTCCCATCTCCACTGACTGCTTTCTTTTGTATCTCCTGTCTTTCTCCAGAATTTCCAGATGATGTTAATCCTGTTACCAAAGAAAAAGGTGGACCCAGGGGCCCGGAACCTACTCGATATGGAGATTGGGAACGAAAAGGACGCTGCATTGATTTTTAAGCCACATGTTCTCTGACTTCAGTATCTTTTTCTGATTGTGTACATCTGAATTAACTTATTTCTGATTGTCTTCCTTCTGTGTGTTATTTCAGTCATCTAATTTCTGTAATGTGTTTAAAGAGGTATATGACGGCTTTGGAAGAAAATATGCTGCTATAAATTAAGAAAGAAAATATTTCTACATTAGCACACTAATTTTAATTTAAATGTATTAGAGTATTTAAGTGATGATTAGAACTGCAAACTTTTATTTCATCATGTCTCAGTTTAAATTAAGCAGCTGCTTATGAAATACAAATGCAAATAAAACACCTTTTTAAAAAAAATAATTTTATTTGTATGTACTGAGTAATAGTGGCTTCTTAAATGTGAGTTAAGTAGTGTGTTATATTTTGGTAAAGCCATGGTAACAAGGGAAGATCTTTAACCCCAGAGCCAGATTACTTGGGTTCAAATCCCAGCTCTGCTACTTACTAGCTGTGTGACCTTAGGTAAGTTGTTTAACATCTCTGTGCTTCAGTATCCTTATGTGTATAATTGAAGATAATACTAGTTCCACCTCATAGAGCAGCTGAGAAGATTGAATGAGTAAATACAGGTAAACCACTGGGAGCAATGCATAGCATATACCTCTCAGTGGTAGCCATCTCTAAATCATATTATATTTTCTAAGTCTTTAGGCTGCCTAGGGGGAAAAATCTAAGAAACTGAAATTTTAAATACTTGAGTTGAAATTGTTTTATATGAATATAACATTAAAAAATCATTAGTTGGAAAATTTGATTATTTTCACGGATGAACAGAGCTGAAATACTCATTCATTTGTTAAAGATAAAATTCAAGTCCAAAAGGCTAATGTGAGAGAAGCAGGGGATGGGTTGTGCCAGCTGAGTCACGTCTGATGACTCAGAAGCTCCCTCCCTGTGGTCTTTGGATGACCGGGTCAGGGGACGCCAAGCGCACCTGCAGAGCGGTGCTGATGGGAGAACGGGAAGGGCTGGGCTCCGTTGCCGTCCGCTGGCCTCACTCAGTCACAGAGATTGGACCTCCACGTGTTAACATAAAATCACATGTTTCTGAAAAGTAGTGAAACTAAAGTAACTTTCCAAAACAAAAAAATTCTTTAAGTGACATTGTTTTATATTTTTGTGATTCTCTTTAACATCTAACTTAATAGAAGGCCGCCATATTCTCATATCATCTTCTGCATTCAATTGGTTGTGATATTGTTTTGATTCCGGTATAAGGAAGAAAAGGTAGCCTCACACAGTTACGTGGTTAGAAAAGGGAGTATCTCTCAGAGCCCCTGTAGCGGTCTCAGGGTCCCCCAGGGTCCTTGGACACTTCCAAGAACTGCTGAGCTGACTTCAGTCGAGAGGGAGGTACTAAATGCAGACTCCTTAGAAAGGTTCACAGAACCAGCTGAGCCTTCAAGACCAAATTTCAGAACCCACAACAGCGCTGGCTAGAGAAGAGAGCTGGGGCCCAATGTCAGAGTCTGCTGCACCTCTCTCTGTAGGCAGGAAACTGTCACCACAATCAACACAAACCCCAGGAGCCCTGAGATGATGCCGACCATGCTGGCAAAATGAAGTCCCAGTGGCTTTCTTTTTCTCTCATCTAACCTCTGTGGGCAAAGAGTCAGATGTACACACCCTAGTGGAGGCTGGGAGGTGTGCTTTTACTGATCCCTGGGCTGTAAGGCAGGCTCTGCACTGGGGAGCTAGCAGATGTCGAGATGGTGTTCAAAAGAGTTTGGACAGACAAAAATGTTACTTGTCCACCACCAGCATCCAAGGAAACTTTTTGAGAATCAGTCTTACTGGGGCATATAGTATAGAATTGTAAAATACATAAATATAGGTGTGTAAAAATAAGGTTTAACTAATCTCTAAAACACATTAAATGTCTATTCCTGCTCATGTGAAGACTGCTTCTGTCAAGATTGGACATTTGAGCCTATAATTTATTTTTATGCCTTTTACATAGCTTTGGTTGATGAATATGAAAATTAAGTTATGTGAAAGTTGCTTAAAATTTAGTAACAGCCTATATTCTTTTGAAATACCACTTAGATATATTTAGACCCTGTATTTCTAACCTAGTTGTTGCAAGTGGAATCGCATCTGAAGCCTGGAGCCTGCAGGTGCCCCTGTTAGCTGTTGCTGGTAGAAAGGGATCGTGGACAGACTGAGGAGTCTGTTGTTCACGCAGGCGTGGGAAGGAGACGAAAATCACTGGAGTGTTCAAAAGCAACTTTTAAGAGAATATTAGACCCTGAAAACATGCATAAGGAGAAAAACTAGGAAAGTGTCTCTGCAGGCTTGTCTTTAAGTAGCCCCTTGGAAAAATCTGAATTTATAAACTGAGATGTTATAGACTGTGGACTGTAACCGTTATCTTAAAACACTGTGTATTCCTGCGCACAGGAGGTCACCGTATTCAAAGAGGCACGTACAACTTCAAAGGTGTAGAACATTTGGATTCTTTGGTTTACCAGAAGAGTTTCGTATTTTGTCTCATCCCTAAGTCAGTGACTCAGATGGATGCCTTATTTTTAAAAAAGCTGACGGAAGATTGTATTTTGATAGTTATCATCTCGCTTTCATTCTGCTAGTCAGAAGCCCCAGGCCTTTGGAGGGGGTTGTCTCACGTCAAATCTGAAACCTTGATTACGAGTCACAGGTCCTCTACCCTGGCCATCTGTATGCCAGATGCTGCAGCGGGCCGCACCACCCAGACGGTTTACTTCCGTGGTTTTGTGTGGATAGGTTAGCGCTGACTGGAGTGCCCCTGCCTGTTGCTACCAGCGTATCTCTTCTCCAGTCCTTTGTGGAATGCAGCTCAGTGTGAACAGACATGTGCAATGCCCTTCTGTACGTCAGAGAAGCAATATGAGACGAATGCTTGCCCAGCTAATTAGCCCTGACCACCCGTGGTGAATCTAGAACTTTGTATTACAGGCAGTCGAGATAGCTGGTAATGGCAAGCGCAGGGGTAACAGTGTGTGCTCGTTACTTAGAAGTGTGGGGGCAAGCACCAGCAGCACTGACCAGGAGAGCTGAAAGCAGTTGCCCCTGGGCTGAGCTGGCTGGACAGGCGCTGCTGTTCTGCCTTAGACGCTCTGTTTCTTCAATGAGTATGTTAGTCCCTATTTTAAGAAATTACACAGGTTCATTGGGGAAATTGAGAAAACAGTATAAAGAAGAAAACAAAAATTATCAGTAAAACTTCTATACTCACGTAACTTGTGGTGTTTTGTCCTTCAGTATTCTGAGACTGTATGCATGTTTTTTACATCTGTTGTCCTAACAACTTCATAGCAAAAATGGTGATTTCACGATTTTAACATTTCTTAATCACAAGTGATGTTAAGCACTTTTCTCTGTTTGTCAGCCTTTTGTATTTCTTCTGTTAATTGCTTTTTCTTGTCTTTTGCTCATTTTCTATTGGATATTGACCTTTTGTTACCAATTTGTATGAGGCCTTTGCTTTTCACTTGCGCTTATTTATGCTGAAGTTTTTGAATTATTTTTATGGAGTCATTTTTTTTTCTCTTGGTCCGAGTTGGCCTCTGTGATCTTGATTTATTAATATCCCTTCACAGATTGCTTTGGTGGTTCCAGCCCATGATGAAATCTTAAGTTCTGTGTCCTTCCTGGGCTGGCCCTTGACATCCATTCAGGCCCCTCCATTCCAACCAAGCCCCTCTACTCACAGCCTCTCAGACAGGCTCTTCAGCACCTCTCCACACTGGTAGATAACATGCCTTCTGCCGGAATCCCCTCTTCTTTACTGCTGGCCGAGAAAGTACCTATTGAGCTATACTCGCTTCCTTGGCTCTCTTCTGTGTCATTTCCACGCTCAGCTATTGTAGACATACTAACTTCTTTTAGAATTAATTTTCAGTTCTGTTCTCCGTTAGTCCATGGGCTTCCTTATCTGTCTTTGTCTTCCTGATTTACTATATTCAGCTCTGTACCCCCAGTTGCAGCATGGTGCTGGGTATAGTAAACACCCAACAAACGCTGCCTCAGTGTTGAAGAATTCAGTGTTCATGGGGGGCAGAATTCCACAGGGACACCCAAGAGCCCCTCTCCCTGGTGTACTTGGACTGTGTAGTCCCCTCCCCTCCAGTATGGGTGGGACCTGCGAATATGACGAGATACTTGTCCCCTTGATTAGGTTACATCATACAGCAAAGATGGTGGAATAGTCATTCTGGTGGTCATGTTACCTTGGTAAGAATCTACTGTAGAGGGGAGGGTATAGCTCAGTGGCAGAGTGTGCACTTAGCATGTACAAGGTCCTGGGTACAATCCCCAGGACCTCCATTAAAACTAACTAAATAAATCTAATTACCCACCCTCCCCCCAAGAAAACAAAACAACAACAATAACAAAAGTGTAATAAAGTAAAAAAAAAACCAATGCATCGTAGCCACCCAGAGGAAGCTCCTCTCCCTGGCTTTGAGGAAGACAGCTGCTTTGTTGTGAGAGTGCCGTTAACTCCTTCCTGAAGGCAGTTTGTAGGAGCTGAGAGTGATCCCAGCTGACAGCCAGCAAGAAAACAAGGACCTCAGTCCTGCAACCACAAGGCTCTGAATTCCACTAATCACCCAAATGAGGTTGGATCCAGATTATGAGCCTCAGATGAGAACCCAGCCCCAGCTGAGACCTTGACTTCAGCCCAGTGAGGCCTTAAGCAGAGGACCCAACTCCCCAGGACCCAGACTTCTGATCCACAGAAGCTGTGGATAATAAATGTGTGCTGTTTTAAGCTACTCATCTTGCAGTGATGTCTTACTCAGCAGTAGAAAATTGATACAGTGTTCCAGGTGCTGTTGCTAGGGAATTGGCCCTGAATCTCAGAAACAATGACAAGGCTGGTTTTAAGACCTTGTAGTTTGAATACCTTGATACTTACTTTCGTTATATGTGTACAAAAGCTCTCTCAGACCTGCTCTGCCAAACTCTTGCCCTTGTCTCTCTTAAGAGAAATGGAGCGCTGCTACCTGTAGGTGTTCTTCCTCCACCACCCCCCAATAGCCAACAGCAAGGTCTACTTCCTGCTCGGGTTCCTCCTTGCTGGCTTCTGTGTGCATAGAATATCACTCCTGTTACTGTACTGTGAATCTCTCCTGTGGGACCGCATGTGTGTGACCCACCACCTACTATTTACGGTGATCATTTGTGTGTACTGTGGTAAAGCCTGCTGGGCTGAACTTCCAACAGCCGACAGCCAGGTCTCCTTCGCTCCTCAGAGGGTAGATCAGCTTCCTTCTCAGAATGGCCCCTAATGAGTTACCTGGCCCAGTATTCTAGAATTGGGCCAGCTGGGTCCCTCAGGTGAAATAAAATAATCCTAAATCAACTTTGTTCTTTAGTTTTTAATTTAAAAAATTTTATTTTGGGGGGGGATGGGGAGGAAATTCAGTTAATTTTTTTTTTTTGATGGAGATACTGGGAATTGAACCCAGGACTTGTACATGCTAAGCACGTGATCTACCACTGAACAGTACCCTCCCCCCTCCTAAGTCAACTTTAAATTGCTATAGAAATGCCCCAAATTCTTTTAAGAATTTATTAATTTATTAAATAATGCATTTTTCTTTAAACCAACCAAACTTTGAAAAGATTGGGAATCTTCTAAGACTTCTGATGTCGATATGAGACAGGTAGCAAAAGTTCCGCTTGAGATGCAGGGGCATGTGCTTTTAAAAAAAGGCAGGTGGTGGTTAAGGAAGACAAAGCGGGGCCGTCAAGCCAGTGTGCAGCTGGAGGCGGGTCGGAAGGGCTGGAGAGGGCCAGCAGGTGCCAAGCGGCCGGAGGTGGGGGGGATTTAACCCAGAAACAAACCTGGTACCAAAACGTCCGAGACCAGGCTTGGTCTTAACTTAATTTTTACAAGGATACAAACTGAGCCTCAAGTCATTGCTCTCATTTTCCGCGAGTGAACCGAGACCTCCAGGCTGTATGAGGCAGGCCCCACTTACCTTTTAAAACCATTAAATTCACTTAAACTATTTGCATTTAATTTTCATTAAGGAAACAAAAAGAATTACTGGAAATGGGAATCAGTTTCAGCAAGTGCCCAAATAACAAGAAAAGCTCTCTTCCATGTTCAAAAACTTTCCAAAATTTAGAGTAATTAAAAAGTAAAAGGCAAAAATAGTTTCAGAAAAAAATAATGCTGATGTACATTTTCAGATACTCTGCCAAAGCCAGGCTCCTTTCTGGCACGTAGCAGCCTGACTTAGGTGATCGCCAGTGGGGGCTGAGCTGCCTCTGATTTCCTGCCAACCCCCACCCCACCCCCGCACACCATTCCTACTGCAGGCCATCAGGCAGGCTTTGTCACCCGCCTCCGGTTGGGTCACTAGAAAGATGCTTGGGCATGAGATGTCATAGCTATTTCAGTAATTGAAATGCAGGATACTTCCTGTTTTTCTTCTAAATGTGAGTACTAGGTAAATTTTTCAGGACCAGTTCAAGACCTGCATATCGTGATTTAATTCAAGCCCTCTCAGAAAACCTTCCCATACTTTCCCCACTACAAGTTATAAGATTCCTCACATTAGAAGGAAGGAATCACAGGAGAGAGGGATTACGAGGGGAATGAGAAAATGCTTGGGAGTGATGGAGATGTTCATTATCTTGCTTTTTGATGGTGGTTTCACAGGTGTGCATATATGTCAGAACCTATCAGATTGTACACTTTTCATATGTGCAGTTACTTCAATAAAGTTGTTTCAAAGTTAAAAAAAAAAAATCACTCCCAAAGGCCCTCTGGACCCATACTTGTCGCAGTGAGAGGTATTAAGGTACAGTTAACGTGTGTTACTCCTTAGAAGATGTTAATTACTGCTGACACATTCGGTGCTGCTGGGCGTCACAAGGTCTTCTGGGGAAAGAGACCAGATGTTGTCTTCGTGATTGTTGCTTAAGCTCTTATTAGGGGAATTTTCAAGATACACAAAGGTAAGAAGTATAATATGTGTGCTCTGTGTACGCATCACCCAAGTTTAACAGTTACCAATATTTATCAACAGTTACTAATTTTGCTTCATTATTTCCGTACACACTTTCTCCACTCTGAGATAAGTTTATGGCAAGCAACTACAGACTGTTTATACAGAGGAGTGAAGCCAACTTCAGAGACCGGGTACCTGGCGAGCAGCCTGGCTAGCTGGGGGGGTGACACTCACAGAGGTGTCAGCGTGAAGGAGGCCTGAGCCCAGGACTGGTACCAAAAAGTCAGTGGGTTTTTAAAAATAGGTACTTTCTGAGAAAGAATCAATTGATCTTGACTGCAAAAAAAAAAAGGTCTTGTTTTTTTTAAGGTTTTGTTTCACCTTAAGTATAGGAAGACTGTGCCAATATTCATTTTTTCAAGGTATTTATTTTAGACTTAAAACATTCATAATTACATTGAGTTTAAACATCCTGCTGTAAGCACTGTGCTCGCCCACTGGTTCTGTGTTCCTCAGTTTTACAGCCTACTCTTAAACACCAGGGGCAACGATTTCACAAATTTTAGAAAATACATTAAAAAGCTTCATCACGTTTTGCATTCAGGAAAATGATTATCATTGGCTCAGTTCTCTTTGATTACATAACATTTCCATTTCTTTTCCTTTGGGAAAGTGACAGTTAAACCCGTTGGAGCTGTTCTGTTCCTTAAGCAAACCTCTTTCCGAATGTTCAGCGTAGTCTGTAAATGTAACCCAAGCGAGCCCCTCCCTCCTGCACTGGCGTGTCTGGGAGAGGGGTCCGTCACCGGCCGGGGCGCGGCAGTCCTCACTGCGGAGGCGTCCTCGCTGCCCCAAAGCCCCTCCGCGCCCCCACCGTGGCCCACAGCCCTGCCCTCGCCCCGCCCCCCCGCCTCCCCCCCGGCGCGGGGGATGCCGATGTCAGGGCCGCCCCCGCCCGCCCCTCAGCGCCGCCTTAGCCCTCTGTCGTCCTTGCCAGCCTCTCACTGAAGTGCGGGGGGATGGGGGGGGGCTGGGCTAGCGCAGAACAGGGGCTGAGCGCACACTGACTCGAGAAGTTACTGAGGAAAAACTCCACTGGGCTCTGTTCGTACGTACTGGTTTCCTTTCATTATGGCGGCCTCACCGGGGAAGAGTAATTCCTCTGTCCCTCTCATCAGCCCAGGAAGGAGAGGCTAGTGTTGTGTTTTTAAGGTCCAGGTTCTTTTAACATCTCTTACTCCACCAGGGAAGGAAACAGCTGTTGTGATTCAGGTTCTCTGAGGAGGACTAAACTGGATCATCTCCGAAGGAGAGGCGGAGAGGGCCCCGGCTTTGGCTTAGATTCGTACCCGACCCCAAGCAGCACCCGGGTGGCGACACCCCTGAGGGGACTGAGTGAGGATTCCCGGGACTCCGCGCCAAGCGCAGCCTTGAGAGCTGTGTTTGTTTCCTAGGGCTGCCAGCATGAAGCAGCACAAACCGGGTGGCTTAAAACGGCGGGAACTTAGGCTCTTTCAGTTCTAGAGGTTAGAAGTCTAAACTCAAGGTGTCAGCAGAGCCCTGCCCCCTCTGAAAGCCACAAGGGAGAATCCTTCCTCGTCCCTCCCAACTTCCGGTGGAGTGGCAGCAGTCCTTGGCGGTCCCTGGTGTGCAGGTACACAACGCCTGTCTGCCTTCGTGGTCACACAGCATCCTCACTGTGTCTCTGTCACCACATGGCCATCTCATGAGGACACCAGTCATGTTGAAGTAGGGCCCACTCTTCTCCAGTATGACCCATCTTACCAGATGACATCTGCAATGACCTTTTTTCCAAAGAAGATCACATTCTAAACAAAAATAATAAAAACTGTGAAATTATGTACTTTAAATTGGCAAACTGTATGGCATTTGAATTATATCTCAATAGAGATGTTATTTTACAAAAGAACTCGATGCATATAACATGGGTGACCATCAAAATAATTACACTGAGTAAAGGAAGCTGTATTTTAAAGAGTACGTTCTGTATAATCCCACATATGTAAAATTCTAGAAAATGCAAGGATCTACAGTTATGGAAGGCAGATCAGGGGTGGCCTGGTTGGGGGAGGGAGGAACGGATTACCAAGGGGCATGAGGAATCTTTGGGGGCGATAGATAAACTCAGAATCTTGATTGTGGTGGTGGTTTCGTGACTGTACACATGTTAAAATTGATCAAATTATATGATTTAAATATATGCAGTTGTACATCACTTATCTTCAATAAAACTACAACAAAAAAAAGCCTTAAAAAAATCACATTCTGAGGTCCCAGGGGTTAGGACCTCAGCACACCTTTCTGGGGCGACCCAATTCGCCTCGTAACAAGAGCACAAGACACCTGTAGCAGGCCTGGTGGGGCGGCGGCAGTCACCAGCCTGTGAATAAACAGGCCAAGTGAGCTCACACAATGCCTGTTCTCAGCATCAACCAACCAAAGACCAGAGGGTCTCCCTGAATTTTCTAGCTGTGTAAGCACTCGGAGGGCCTTGCACAACCTCAGGAGGGGAAGGGAGATAGATGTGGCAACTCTGCCCCCGAGCACGCGGAGTCCTCTCCTGACGATTACACCTGACGCCAGCGTTCCCCGTGCTCCCTGGGCCGCCCCCGCCCCCGCCCCGGCCACTGGCCATTTGTCCTCTCCAGGCGCCTCATTCCTTCATTTATCGCCCACAGGTGCTGGTGCTCTATTTTCAGAAACTCCCCTTTCATTTTGTCTGTGGACAATTTCAGGGTTCACGTACATGGCCCAAAAAACCAAGGTCGCTTCCTAGTCAAAAGTGCCACCGACTCCTGGTCGGCAGGCTTCATAATAAACCTTTGCAGTGACAACTTTTCTTCAATGCAGCCTCTATAAATCTGTTGGAAGAACGTATTCCCCCACCAAACGTTATAAGCTGCAGAGAAGGCATAGAAAAACATGTTCCCCTCCTCAGAGAGTCAGTCCCCAGGGCTTGAGAATATGGGAGGCTGGACTTTTTTTTTCTTCCAGTTATATAAAAATCAAAGAAATGCCCTATTTCTGCTCAGATTCATTTGCAATATCACCGCTCGGATTTTTCCTTAGTTTAAGCACAAAAATTGGTCTGCAATGTTTTATATCCCATAAATAGCGTCCTCCCACTCAGAGGCAAAATGGAAACCTCTGTATACTTTTCTGTAATCAAAGCATTTCACCCAGTTGTGCAGAGGGAAAAAAAAAATCCAAGAAATCAGGCAACAACAAGCAAACTATATTTATAAAATCATGGAAATACTATGCAAAAGCATTTTAGCTATATTTGATAATACAACAAATTATCAGTCAAATTGCTAAACCACTTTCTTTTATCTTTTTTTTTTTTTTTTGAAGAGGTGAATGAAAGCTTTAAGTCATCGCAACCCCTGGTATTATGAACCTTCTTTCAGAACAATTCCAGGAATGACTGCATACATTCAACATGAAGAGTTATAAAAAGAGGATAGTCTATTTGTATTTACAGGTTTTCACTGAATATTTTTATTTTTCACTATACATTAGTCTTCTTAAATTCTACCTAGAAAAGGTTTTCACAGAACAAAATTTTATTTTTAAAAAGACTCCTAACAGTGAAATAAACGCCAGTTCTAAATATAACCTTCATGCTCTGCAGAAAAAGGAAGCCATAATCTCCACAAGAACCCAGCCATGTAATCCGACCACTGGCTAAACCGCTTTCTTTACCGAATACTTTTAAAAATTCTCCTTTAAAACAGTGAGAAGGTGGAGCTGTAGGAAATTGTCCTTCACCCACCCCTAATAGAAAATTAAGATGGTTTTAGCAATCTGAATGTGGAAGAGGAAGTCAATTTATTTTATATTTATAAAATTGTGTATCTAACAAATTTTTCTTCAGGGCTGTGCACATTTGTGATTCAATGTCTGAATACACCTGTAGCAGCCCAGGGAAAATGATTGATTCACTGACTCCTTCCCCTAAAACTTTATTAGCCATAACCTATTAGAATGTGAAGACGAAGGAGGTGGGTGTAACCAAAGGATGGTGCCCGGATCTGTTGTTTAAGCACTGAGAGCGATGCCTTAAGTCCACTATCCCAGGTGGAACCAGTGTGGGGCAGATGTGGTCTCTTGAGGAACAGGACTGTGGGCTTGAGGAAGGATGTGGGGTGAAGGTAAGATGCTGATCTTAGAAGCACAGCTGTTAGATCCTGACCATAGGCTGTAGATCTTGAAAGTGTTTAGAGATGATCTGCACAGGTCAGAGCCTCGCAGGAGCCCAGGCTGAGACCGCCTGCTGCTCGGTAGCTCCAGGGCCAGGACTCAGGTTTCCCGACCTCCTAGGCAGTGCTCGGAACCTTCTTCAACCTGACTGCATTGCTTCTCTTGAAATCAAGTTTAAATGTCACTCACATGTAGAAAAGCAGGTTTCCAGTTTGAACTTGTTTGCTTTGAGGAGCGTATGGTGGATCACTAATGTAGTATTTTCCTCCATACTTAGCCATTGCAAAGTATCCCATGATGTAAATGAGACTGACAGTCAGGCAGATGTCTTTTTAACTTCAGAAGTGACTTGCCTAGCTTCCATTTCAAGATGCTCGGCAAGCCTGTTTTCTCCACTGCTAATAACTTATTTTTCATAGATTTATTTATTTTATTTTTTTGGTGGGGGAATTAGGTTTATATCTTTGTTTGTCTATTTATTAGTGGAGGTACTGGGGATTGAACCCAGGACCTCGTGCCTGCTAAGCACATGCTCTACCACTGAGCTATACCCTCCCTCAACCCCAGCTGCTTGTAACTTAAAGGGATGCAGTCAAGAACAGCCTTCTGTGCCTAGCAGCCCGAACCTGTTATCCTGGCCTTCAGCATCTGAGTAGCACTGCTAGCACCTCAGCTGTCTCCGGGCAGCAGCTGCTGTCAGCCTGATCTCATCTTTCCGAACCGTCCACTGCCCGGGGAAAGGCATGGTGCACGGTCAGCCCCTAACTCCAAGAAGCACAAGCATCGAGAGTCTAGCGGCCTCGTTACAAGTCGTTGCTATAAAGTTTATCAATTCCTTCTTGGTTTTGAAAGTATTGATACAAGCTAACTTACATATTGGTCATTGTTTTTCCATTTTCCTTCATTTATTTAACTACTACTAAGCAAGAACAACAAAAACAAAAAAACCCAGTGGACTCGTTACATTTTTCTTGAGTCACACCAAGTTGTTAATAGGGTAAAGAGTCAGAATGCAAAGTACTCTATGGAAATTATACGAAGCTGCTCTAACAAATACTGTAAGTGCCAATCCACTTGTGGTTCACATTCCTGAGAACAAAGAGCTGGAGAGACTCGGGGATCAGCCCTCACTCATCCCCAGGGATTCTGATGCTGATTAAATAGTGCAAATATTTCCAGGGCTCACTCCAGCCTCCCGGCAGCCAACCCAAGGGTGGTGTGATGGGGGCTGGCTGATGACCACGGGATGGCGTGAGATGCTGGGATCTGGGGATGGCGCGTTCTTGTGCTGTCCCATGATGGCCACGCTTCCTCAGAACTGTTCTCCCTCCCAGGATGAATGTGCCCCTGTGTACAGAGAGCGTCCACCATCCCCTGTCCAGAAGGATGGACACTCTTGCCCTGATCTGCGCTTATGTAGGGCTCTAGGCCAGTTCACTCACTGTCCTTGTGAACATCCATCTTGTCCTTGTCATGGGTCCAGAGGAGTCTTGTGGGGAACCCAGCAGAGGGGGTTGGGCTGGGACAGAGAGAGGGGGGAGCTTCCCCTCCTGCAGGAACTGCAGCTGCTCTCCCTCCTTCCCCAGGCTCTCCATCAGAACCAGGCACAGCCTGTGCATCACACATCCCCAGTATCCAAAGCAGAGGACAGTCAGTAGCAGATTCATTACTTGATATTTCTACTTCTGTTCATGAAACGAATTGTGGCAGAGGCCCTTGTGAAGCAGCTGTCTCTAAATAAGACCACAAGCTACACATGAATTCTCCAACAGTGTCTGCAAGCCAGGAACTCAGGCTCATCAAATCTTCTGCGGAGATAAGACTTCTGATCAAGGTGGACAGTCTTTAGGAAATAAATAACCCTAATGAGAGGAGACTCATCGACCTTGGCACCTGGACAAAACCAGAGAATTACTTCTTCTAGTCCTCCTATTTCACAGACAGGACACTGAGGCTCAGAGAGGGTTAGGATGGGAAACACGTGAGTCTCCCACCTTTCAGGGTGAGGCGTAAGTGGCACAACCCAGCCAAGCAGCCTCCCTGCCCTCAGAGCTTCGTCCAGAGTATCCGTCATCAGGGTCAGAGAGCTGGCCTCTGAGAGGCAGTGAAGCACTGTCCACCCAGAAACTGGGTGGCCCACGTCTCAGAGAGATTTTAGAAATGGGACTGGGTTCCAGTTTACTGATTTTTTTCCCTCTAATTATGAAAAAGCCCTTATCAGATGAAAGATTGGCATTTATTTATTTGCAAAACTGATATGTAAGGGGGCTTTCGATTTCTTCACACAGTTTGGAAACTGCTTTCACAGGTGTTCATTACTCTGATGTGTTCATAGGGTCATCTCAAATTTGAACAGCAAATTGCCAGTCCAAACCAAGCAGAATTAAATCTCAGCTTGTGAGTGGGGTAACATTAGCTTGAAAACAGGATACACTAAAATTATAAAAATAGCGAGGAGGGGATAGCTCAGTGGTAGAGTGCATGCTTAGCATGCACAAGGTCCCGGCTTCAATCCCCAGGACCTCCATTAAAATAAATAAGCCTAATTACCTCCCCCTCCAAAACAAAAACAAACAAAAACAAAATTAAATAACAAAATTAAATAACAAAATTAAATAATAAAAATAGATTATTGCTTTTACTTAGTTTGTACCTTTTTTTTAAGAATTACAAAAAGGAATCCACTTGATAATTTTCCCTACTAGTAATGTATATATATGCATATAAAATACATGCACTCAAGCCAATTGGGAGATATATATATATGATATAATCTTAAACCTGAGCAAGGAATTACTTTTAGGGAATAGGCTGGGGCAGAGAAAGAACAAGATGAGCCTGGAGTATCTAGTTTTGCCAGAAGTCAGGCTGTGTTCAAAGAATAAGCAAAAGAACACAAGAGGCAGGTTCAAAACCAAGTTCTCCCACTGGCCAAACAGGAAATCTTTTAAGGGTAAATGGAGATCCATGTTTTACTCTGGCAAAATAACACTGTTGCCTCCGATAACTTGGAAGGCAGATGACGTGCGTTTGGACTGGCGATTTTAGGGGAAGAGATTGGATAGTATTTGCTGGCTTCCCCAAATTACTTCAAGATAGCAGGGTTCCGAAATGACTGGCTAGTTTCTAAGCCAGAATGAAAGGAAATAGAGAGTCTAGAACTTCAGGACCTATAGCACTGAAAGAGGCAACTGCTACTTAACTCCAAGTAATACAAGATGAAAATAAGAAGGGACTGAGTTTGCAGCAAGGATTAGACCAAGGATATGAATGTCAAAGCCCTGGTTTACATCTCTGAATGGATAAAATGACACCCAGTAATTTCTTTCTGTTGGAAAAAAAGGGGGAGCTCAGGAAAGACAGACTAAGGAGAGTGGCTCTCTAGAATTCCCCAGTGTTAACACTTTACCACACTGACCTCGTCATAGTCACTCTGCTCTCTCCCCTCTCCATAAGCGTGCGCACTCACACGTATCGTTACATTTTCTGTACCCTTTGAGAATAAATTGCAGACGTGATGCCTGTTATCCCTAACGCTTCAGTGCTGCTCTATGAAAACCCACAGCTAACATACTGAACGGTGGAAGACTGAATGCTTTCCCTCTGAGATCAGGAATGAGACCAGCGCCTTGCCTCTCACCACTTCTATTCAGCATCACATTGGAGGTTCTCGACAGGGCAGCTGAGCAAGAGTAAGAGATAAAAGGCATCCAATTTGGAAAGTAAGACATAAAATTATCTCTGTTTTCTGATGATATGATTATATAGAAAATCTAAAGGAATCTACTAAAACACTGTGAGAACTAATTAACGAGTTCAACAAGGCTGAAGGATACAAGCTCAATATACAAAAATCAATTGTATTTTTATGTGAGCAACAAATAAACCAAAATGACATCAAGAAAACAATTTCATTTACAATAGCATGAAAGAGAATATAGTACCTATGAATAAACTTTTGAAAGGAAGTGGAAACTGTTCTGAGAACTACACAGCATCATTGATAGAAATTAAGGAAGACCTAAATGGAAAAACATCCCCTGTCCACATACTGGAAGACTTAATGTTGTTAAGATGGCAGTACTCCCAAAATTGATCTATGGATCAATACAAACTCTATCAAAATATCAGCTACCTTTTTTGAATAAATTGACAAGCTGATTGCAGAATTCAAATGGAAATGCAGGAGACCCAGACTAGCGAAAGCAACTAAAAATAAGATAAAACAAAGCTGGAGGATCCGTGTCTCCTGATTTCAAAACTTACTAAAAGCTGCAGTTATCAAGACTGTAGTCCTGGTGTAAGGATAGATGGATAGATCAAAGGAATAGAATTGAGAGCCCAGAACTAAACCCTCACATGGTCAATTGATTTTTGACAAGGGTAGCAAGATATTTCAGTGGAGAAAGAATAATCATTTCAAGAAATGGTGCTGGGACAACTGAATATCCACAAGCAAAAGAATAAAGTTGTGTACATCCCTTAAACCATATACAGAAAATTAACTCAAAATTCGTCACAGACCTAAATGTAAGAGCTAAAACCATAAAGAAGAAAGAATAAGAGTGCATCTTCACAACCTTGGGTTAGGCAATGAATGGTTTCTTAGATGACACCAAAAGAAAAACTGGGCTTCATTAAAATTAAAAACCTTTGCACTTCAAGGGAGAACATCATGAAAGTAAAAGACATCCCACAGAATGGGAGAACATATTTGCAGTGCAGATATCAGACAAAGGACTAATGTCCAGAATATATAAAGAACACTTACCACTCAATAATAAAAATACAAATAGGCAAAGGATCTTAATACACATTTCTCCAAAGAACATATACAAGTGACCAGTGAGGATGTGGAGAAGTGCTCAGTATCACTGGCCATTATGAAAAAGCAAATCAAAACCACAGTGAGATGCCACTTCACATCCACTATGATGGCTATAATCAAAACACGGGCAACGGCAAGTATTGCCAAAGATGTGGAGAAACTGGAACCCTCATACACTGCTGTAGGCTTGGAAAAGGGTGCAGCCGCTTTGAAAAATGTTCCTCAAAATGTGAAACATAGTTTAACATAGTTATCATGTGACCCAGCAGTTTCACTCCTAGATATATACCCAACAGAAATGGAAACACATCTGCACAAAAACGTGTACGTAAATAGTCATAGCAGCATTATTCCTAGTGTGATTGTTATCTTTTAGATTTTTGCTAGTTAGATTAGCAGGTGTGGCCCTTTGGTTTGCTTTTAACTGATTTCTAGGCAGGAAGAGCATTTCTATGTTTATCACTTGTTTTGTTTTGTTTTCCCACTTAGGTCTTTTGCCCACTCTTTCATTTTATTTCTGTCGAGGTGACCTTTTCTTATTGATCTGTTTATGAAACATATCTTACTAAAGATGAGCTGCATTTGACATGAGGGGTGGGGAGAGCTGAGATTTAGGGATCTACTTTAAGACTTGTCCAGAATTACTGGTGAAAACTTATGAAAAAATAAAGATGTCTGCTCTCACTTCTTCTATTTAACAATCTAAATAGTCGGAACACCCTCCCCTCCAAGAAAACTGGGAATGATCCAAATGTCCAACTTGATGAATGGATAAATACACTGTGGTATATCCATACAATGGAATCTTATTACACAGCAGTAAGAAGAATGAAATACAGATACCTGCTACAGCATGGATAAGCCCTGAAAACATACTATGTGAAAGAAGCCGGTAACACAAGGTCACAGGTCATATAGCTCCATTTCTCTGAAATGTCCAGAATAAAATTTACAGAAAGTACATCAGTGTTCGTCTAAGGCTAGGAGGGAGCTTGGGGGCGGTGGAGAGAATGGAGAGTGTGTGCTAATGGGGATGGGGTCTCTTCTGTGGGCCATGGATATGCTCTAAATAGATTTGGTGATGGTGGCACAACTGTGTGACTATACTAACCACCACTGAACTGCACACATTAATGGGGTAAATTGTATGCTTGTGAGTTATGTCTTCATAAGCTGAGGTTTTTTTTTTTAAAGGTACGTGTTTATTAAAAGTGAAAAACTGAAGAAAAAAAAAAAACCTCTGAAATTTCCAAGCAATTATAGAGTTTCTGCCATTTCTTTTTTATTTTCACACTGAGGGTAGATAAAGGACTGTGTTCACAAATGCCTGGATCATTTCTTTTTTCTCTGAAGTTATGATGTTTACTTGAAATACATCAAGGCCATTTGTTTCTGTGTGTATTCAGTTTTAGAGTTGTAGCTACATTCCTTATTGGTGTAATTCTGTTTTTGAATTAAAACATTTATGTTTCCAAAATTAAAACTGTATGTGTTATCCACAGAAAAGTGCTGCTCCTCCTCTTAGTCTTTCAACTTTGTTCCCACCCAAGCTCCGTGTATGACCTGCTTCATCAGTTTCTGATTATCTTTCCTTAGTTTCTTTTGTGGAGATTTTTGAGAAGCAACCAAGCAAAAAAGTAAGCGCCAAAACCTGAAAATGTGGGTAGGGTATACCTCAGTGGTAGAGTCCCTGCTTAGCATGCACAAGGTCCTGGGTTCAATCCCCAGTGCCTCTATTAAATAAATAAATAAAAACTTAGTTACCCCACCAAGAACCCCCCTCAAAAAACAAACAACAAAAACTGAAACATAACAAAACTGGATGACAGAACTAATATAAAATAGGTAGACATTTATTTTTTTATATATATATTTTTTGAAGTATAGCCAGTTTACAATGTTGTGTCAATTTCTGGTGTACAGCATAATATTTCAGTCATGCATATATATATATGTATTTATTTTCATATTCTTTGTCATTATAGGTTACTACAAGATATTGAATATAGTTCCCTGTCCTATAAATTATAAACTTGTTCATCTATTTTATATATATTAGTATCTGCAGATCTCGAACTCCCAATTTATCCTTTCCCACCCTCTTCCTCCCTTGGTAACCATAAGTTTGTTTTCAGTGTCTGTGAGTCTGTTTCTGTTTTGGAAATAAGTTTGTCTTTTTTTTTTTTTAGATTCCACATATAAATGATATCATATGGTATTTTTCTTTCTCTTTCTGGCTTACTTCACTTAGAATGAGATTCTCCAGTTTCATCCATGTTGCTGCAAATGGCATTATTTTATTCTTTTTTATGGTTGAGTAGTATTCCATTGTATAGATATACCATAGTTCTTAGATTCATTAAAGGATTAAAAACCTCAGCTTAGATCACAAATCAAAACCTAAAAGTAAGCACCAAATTAAACAACACATTAAAAAAAAGTGACTCAGTGTTTGAAAGTAAAAGAATAGTCAAAGATATATTAGGAGTTTGGGATTAAAAGACACACATTTTTATATATATATATATATGTATATATATAAAATAGATAACAAGGACCTACTGTACAGTGCAGGGAACTATATTCAATTTCTTGTAATAAGCTGTAATTGCAAATAATCTGAAGATATATATGTAAAAAAGATATATCAAATAAATTCACACAAAAAGAAAATGGAGACCCCCAACAGTAGTATCAGACAAGGTTGAATTAGTAGGGAAGCAAACAATAAACTAGACAAAGAAGGTCACTCTACAGTGATAAAAGGGTCCTCTACAAATGCATCCACATTGGCTCTGTGCTTCCACCTTTATTAAGATGTATGGAAGGTTATGATCACAGTATTATTGATAATAGCAAAAGACTGAACCTAGTCCCCTCCCGCCACGTTCCGTCATTAGGACTGGTTGAGTAAATGGTAGTGTAAAATACAATATGGCCCTGGGAAATAATGCACTGCTAAGGAACAGCCTCCAGGATACACTGTGAAGCAAAAAAAAAGAAAAAGATACAGGACAAAGAGTGCAGCTGGAGCCCTTGGGCTGCACATTCTCTGGGAGGACTTGCAATGGCCCTGGGGGTGCAGAGGGGCAGGGGTTAACTGGGGAACCAGAGCTTTAGGTTGAGGAGATTTTAAAAATCTTTTTTTTCAAATATCCAAATAGGGTAAGAAAATTCCAACAGGCCAAGAAGATATACAGGTATACCTATATATTAGAAGGTGTATACTGTCTTAACCCTATTTGAATTTTCCCTATATGCAGACACTATCTTTTCAATTTAAAAAGAGTCATTTTAAAGAGGTTTAAAAGATGAAGATCCCTTCCAGACCTGAAATTATATCATCATTATGCATAACACTGTTCAGTAGAGAACCTCCAAAAAAATCCATTGTAAATTGTGGTGTGAACATTAGCAAATGGTTGTTCGTGTGATTTGAGCCTTAGGTAGTACTGCCTATTAAACCACGTGTTTAATTTTGTCACCAGAGATTTGGGTATCAGAATGTATATGCATAACCAGAGAATAAATCTGGTTTTGTCTTCCCAAGGTGAAATGATTAGACTACAAAGGCCAGTTTCTTGGAGTACATGGGAAAGTTTCAGATGAATGCCACCTTCCCTAATGTGGAGAAGGCTTCACAATGCAGTAGAAAGTACCTTGCTGGGGAAGGGTATAGCTCAGTGGTAGAGTGCATGCCTAGCATGTGTGAGGTCCTGGGTTCAAACCCCAGTGCCTCCACTAAAAAAAAAATTACCAACCCCCCCTCCCCAAAAAACCCCAAGTATGTTGCTTTTTGAATCAGGTTTTTTTTTTTTAATTTGATTTGTTTGAATTCTTACTACTTACTTCTGTGTGACCTCGAGCAAATCACATTGTCTCTTGCAATCTAAGATTCCTCTTACAAAGGGGAGGACTTACTTCTGCCGCACTAGTGTCGCAAGGGGATGTAGGGATCCAAAGAGGTAATGGATATGGAGATGAAATCCCTAATCAAGTTTAAGGGAGTATTAAAGGTTTCACTACTCGGCACATGTAGGTCATATATTGAAAACATCCTAAACAGGAGTAGCCTGGTATTCAGCAGTCAGCTTTCCGGAGGTTTCTGAAAGGACAACCACTGAGCAGCCTCAGTGGACCTGCTGGCGCAGAGCATGTGGGGACACGTCGCTTACTACATGTGTGAAGCCTTAATGAAACACATGAAGGAAGCTATTTGTCAGATCCCCGAGTTTAAGGTACAGAAATACTCGGGGCAAGATGTCAGGGACTTCAATTACTGGGATCTGAGACTCACTGTTGTGACAAACATCCCACTACATCTTGCCTTGGGAAAATTGTCATTTCAAAGGCTGCTGAAGAAGAGAAGGGATAAAAAGATAATTTTAATAACTCAGAGCCCAGATAAATGTTTGGGAAGTCCCTTTTCACGTGTGATCCCAAAGGAAATGAATAAAGGGAATTTTTACTCAATGAGGCAGAGACGGCAGGTGGGTCACAGCTGGCCTGGGCAGTTCCCGAGGGCCTTGGTCAGAGGCAGGAATGGGAACCCAGTGTATGCCTTCCTGTGCAATTTTGCAGACACACGCTGATACGTAAACCTGTGTCTCCAAAGATGCACTAAAGTTTTTATGCATTAAAAATTAGTAGTATGGCCAGAGGTATTGCTTAATAATTCAGCACATGCATTAACTTAGGAAGGGTTTAAAAGTCATTTACTGGAAAGAATGATTACTGTCAGCCCATTTTCAGTGGGTGATTTTATTATCATTTTATGCCAAAGGTTATCATTTCTTTTTTTATACTTTCTTTTATGTCCAATAGACTATCTTTATGAGACAGCTTTAATAAGATATTTCTTAATTACTTTTTTACCTCTCTGAGCTTTCTCACTCCTCTGCTGTTCCTTGTTCCCTCGAGTAAGTAACAGAGTTTCACCGACAAGAAGTGAAGCAGAGGTTCAGAAAAAAATGTTCCTTGTCCGATGCAGGCTTGGGAAGACTGATAGAAAAGGAACTTGTGTTGAAAAGAAAGTGAGGACTGGATATTAGTGGCGAGTGAACTTAATATGCACAACAGAATGATAGATGCTTAAAAAAAGAAGGCAAAATAAACTTAGTTTCCATATATGGAAATGAAGCTCTTGGATCACAGGAAAGAAGTAGTTCTGTTTTCTGTTGATTCAAGCCACAACTGAGATAAAGAGGTCAATTTGGAAACCCATCACCTAGGGATACATGGAGAAGGGCC
This sequence comes from Vicugna pacos, assembly GCF_048564905.1. NCBI lineage: Eukaryota > Metazoa > Chordata > Mammalia > Artiodactyla > Camelidae > Vicugna > Vicugna pacos. The sequence goes on along the minus strand of NC_132994.1, from coordinate 2,946,303 downwards.
ACCAGAACAGAGAACCAAGAGACTGTCACAGGAGGAAACACAGAAGGTGTCTGGGAGGACTGGCCTGAGGAAGAGAACGGAAGAGGGAAACAGGACAGCAGCCTGAAATGAGACAACGAGCCACTAAGTAAAAGAGAGTGTAAACTTGGGTTATCTTTTCCCACAGAACTAGGGTTCCTATGCAGAAACCAGAGGAAAGTACATTATGCATTAAATTATTTAAAATCACGTTCTAGCAGATAGACCTGTCTGAAAATGAATTATGCTGTCTTGGAAAGTAGCCATTTCCCCACCATTCGGGTCCAAGATGAAGGGGCATCTGTCAGGGACACCGCAGAGCATCATCACTTTCTAGTGGAACTTCGTGCAGTGATGGAGCTGTCCCAGATCGGTCCTAGACGGTAGCCACTAGCCACACGGGGCAAAGAGCCCTGGGAATAAGACTCGTGTGACGAGGCACTGAATTATTTTCAGTAATCATCATTTAAAGAGCCCTCTGGGCCCAGTGGCGACCATGTTGGAGAGCGCGGTTACAGGCTAGGAGAAGTCGCTGCATTGAGCTGGAATGTGGACTAAGCCACCTCTGAGAGCTCTGATCTAAGCTCCTGATGCTCCCCTCACCCCACTGCAGTAGTGCTAAATTGCTTCTGTTCCCTTGAACGCACAGTGCTATTTCATACTCGTAAATGTTTTCTCTGCGTGGAATGCCTTCCTCCAGTGTGTTCTACTTTTCCTCATCCTTCCCTCCATTCTCAGTTGCTCTTCTCCTGGAAAACCTTTCCCAACATGCGCAACACTTGCGTCTTCCGTATCTGGGACATGGGTTTCTTATCAGGCGCATCGTGCAGCATTCTAACCCTCTGTTAACTTCTCCCTCTCACCCGCGTGCTTTGAATCTGTTAAGGAAAGGGCGGCTTGGCTCCCGGAGCAGTGCTGCTGAGCAGAGACGGTGTGTGAGCACACCTGATATGCCACCAAACACGTGTATTTTACAAAGTGATACCCAAGAAATTGCCAATTAAGGGGAGATGGTACAACTTATCAACCATAGGTAAGGATAAAGGAGTCGAGGTTTTAAAATATTTTGCACAATATCATGCAAAAAAAAATGAGTAGAAGAAATTGACCTACCATTATATTTTAACACCCTCCTCACTCCTCATTCCTGAACATCGCTGTGTCAAGTTAAATACAGTTACTTTGGAAGAATTTTAATTAAAGTTCTTAGAGCCACAAGGGAGCATGAGGTACTTCCTGCCTTTTAGCAGTGACATTCAAAAAGGCTGAATAAATGTCCCAAGTTTGTTCAGCGAGGAGGTGTCATAGTTGACTTTATTTATTTATTATTTTTAAGCTTTTGGTGGTGAGGGGGTAATTGGGTTTATCTTTTTTTTTTTTAATCGAGGTACTGGGGATTGAACCCAGGACCTCCTGTAGGCTAAGCACACACTCTAACACTGAGCTATACCCTCCCCCTCACAGCTGACTTTAAAACCATATCTCCTATTTATTAAGAATGGATGTCTCTGATATCCTAGTTGTTATTTTAAAATTAAATATGTTCTAGTTTTCCTGGCTCCAAAATAATACTTGTTTTTTTTTAAGTAAAAACATTGGAAAATACAGAAAAGAATAGAAAAGTATTTTTGAAAAAAGAGAATACCCATCACCTGTAACTTCTAAATGCAAAGGCTGATTGATTGGTTCATTCTGTCAGGGCGCACTACCAAAGACCACCAGGAACACAGCTGGAGTTGAGTAGGTAGAACTGCCGTGAGGGGGAACACACACCATGGAGAACCACAGGGTTTCCCAGTAAGAGAATGTTAGAGAGAATGTATTGTGCAATTTATTCCTTGGTTGAGTGATGTGGGGGAGGGTCTAGGAAGGGGAGAAGGGGCTTTGCTGTGGACTTGTTCCTGTCAGAGAGCAAGACAGTTCTGTGATTGGGCATCTCAAGTCTTATGTATAAGGATAGGAAAGGACAGACGAGAATGAGGATAAAGCTGTAACTGATGAAGAAGCAGTCCCTCACCTTGTCTAAGGGGCGGGGTGTCTGTGGGTAGCTCACTGGCCTTGCTTTTGTCTGCTCTTAGACAAAATTATCAAGTGGCTTTACATGTCTCATTTCATCATCGTCTCAGAATAAGCTTGTCTGAAGTTGGTGCTCTCTGAGATGCTGTATGTCTAACTGGAGTATTATGTGGCCCAACTGTGTCAGGCGAGTTCTGAAAATCAGAGACTGCTGCTTTTTGTCTTTCTTTCTCAATTCAATTATTCATTCAATAAATATATATGGGAGGGACGGTATAGCTCAGTGGTAGAGCACGTACCTAGCGTGTACGAGGTCCTGGGTTCAATCCCTAGTACCTCCTCTAAAAAGTGAATAAAAACCTACTTACCCACCCCAACCAAAACCAAACGAGCAAAAACCAAATAAAATGCTGGCTTAAAAAATTAAAAAACAAAGAACAACTAATAATAAACAAATAAGCCTAATTACCTCCCCCCAAAGAATAAATAAGTACATGTATATAAAGATGTATATTTATATATAAGTAAATATATAATATATATTTATATAAATTTATATAATATATGTTATAAATATATAAAATATGTATATAAATACTTATTTCTATATATAAGTATATATTTACATACATAAGTATATATTTATGTATATAAGTAAAAATATATATAAATATATATTTAGAAATATATCTAGAGAGAGAGAGCACTTGTAACTCAGATAAATGAGTCAGGACGTAGTGAATAGAACATGGTCCACATTCTCCTGGGGATTAGATGCTAACTTGGGGATTTAACTAAGCAACAAACAAATCTATGAAACAAGGTGGGGTAGCACTGACCTTTGCAGCCATGTGCTGGGAAGAGACAAAGAACAAGGGAGCGGCCCAGTGGTAGAGACTCTGTCTTAGGGAAGGCCACTTTTAAGCCGATCTGAGCAGAGGTCCATATGAAGTGGGGGGTAAACGGTGAAAGGTCTGAGAGGAAAGAGCTCCGAGGAGGAGGAACAGCGATTGGAAAGCCCCTGGTGGGGAGGGGTAGGCTCCCTATGTTTGAAGAACAGCCAGGAGGCCAGTGGGGCGGCACAGGAAGGATGGAGGGGTCTGTGGGAGGAGAGACGGCCCCAGGGAGGGGCCGGGGAAGGGCGGTCAGATCATTTAGGATTTTGTAAGCAATGATGAAGGGTTTGGACTTTATTCTAAGTGTGATGGAAGTCATTGGAGGGCTTTGAGCAGGCAGGGAACATGATCTGGCTTCTATTTGTAAAGGATCACTCTGACTCATAAGGGGAGGGTATCTACAGGAGAGCAGCAGGGCAGAGGCTCGGAGACCACTTAAAATACAAGTAAAAGTTAAAGTTAAAACACAACTTCATTGGTCCAGGTGGGAGATCATGCACCATTCAGTATGGTAGCCACGGCTTACGTGTAGTGGCTGAGCCTTTGAAATGTGGCTGGTCCAAGTTGAGATGGGCTTTAAGTGTAAAATACATATGGCATTTGGAAGACAGCTGGGGAAAAAAACAATGTTAAATGTCTCTTTTATATTTTTATATTTATTACCCATTGAAGTGATAAAAATTTGGTATATTTGGTTAAATAAAATACATACTTGAAATTGATTTCATTTCCTTCTTTTTACCTCTTTTTACATGACTACTAGAACATACGTGTTATCTTTCTATTGGACAGCACTGGTCTAGAGTCCTCCAGTGGAAGGTGCTGAGGAAAGGTAAGACACATGATGTATTCCCACATCATGCTGGTGTTGTTGGTGATAAACTGGGTGTGAGCTAAAGAAAGGAATCAAGGATAATTCCAAGCTTTGAACTTGAGCATCTGGGTGAATAGAGGTGCCATTTACTGAACTAGGGAGTGTTGGAGTAAGAGCAGATTGGGGGCACAGGGAATCAGGGTTCAATTCTGGACATACTAAGTTTGAGATTTCAATTAGAAATCCAGGTGGAGATGTGTATGTGCAGTAGGCAGTTAAAGGGAGAAGATTGGGGTGGAGATCTTTGAGAGTCGTAGGCAGGTACATGATGCTTGAAGTCCAGGGACGTGATGAGATCACCACGGAAATAAGGATGATGGAGAAAAGCAGCTGTCTAAAGACTACGTCTGGGAGCTCTAGGAAAAAATGAGTCGGTTGGGGAAAAGTCCATGAGAGTGTAATATCCCAGATGTCAAATGGGGAAAGTGTGTGAAGACTACAGGCGGGATCTGCCCTATCACATACTGCTGGGAGGTTCCATAAGAGGTGGACTGAGATGTGAGCATTGGGTTTGAAGATGTGGATCAGACCATGGTCAGTCACGTGGGCATGAGTCCTGATGTGAGTGAGTGCAAAGACTCACAAGGGTGAGGAAGAGGACACAGTGATGAAAATCTGTACCAGAGTTTAGAGCAGAGAAATTCGGGGTTTCTACAGGGCAGTGTGGAGTCTAGGAATGAGAGGGATGGATCTGGTGGAGAGATTGTCCTAGATCGGAGCCCACCTTGTCCTTCTAAGTGCTGACAGAAGGACACTGTGCAGGTGAGCGGGGAGCTGGGGCTGGGGAGGGCGCTTGGAAGTTCTCTTCAGATCGATTTCAGTTTCTTAGTGAAATAAGCAACTAGCCACCCACCGAGGCCTAAGATGGGGAGACAGTGTTGAAAGTGTGAGAAATAGTCACCTTGAAGAATGGTAGGGCGATATTTTTAGGGAAGATTTTAGTTCCCGGATCACTCACTGTCGGCCTCTCCAACACTAGCCCTTCCGTAAGATGCAGTAATTCCAGCATCCATGTACGTAATCCTCCCAACACTGGCCTCTCGATCCTTGCTCCCTCGTCCAGTGATCTCTCCTTCCATCACTCTATCTTTTCCTCCACTAAGGTGATACCCTAGACTCTAGACAACCCAGGTCACTATGTAAATGACGCCATTTACCAAAAATGGCGATGCCTCATCATTTCAATTTCAAGCACTCCGCTTTTCCGCCATCCCCTTCCAGAGTTTTAGTTTATTCCCTCTAGTACCCCAATCCCAGCCACCCTTCACTCTGTCCCCACAACCTTTTCATTGTCCCTCGCTCCACTCCCGCCTCAGCCCCTGACTCATCCAGCGCGATGCCTTGATAAACCAGATAAACCGTAATCACCCCCTCAAGCGTAGCCACCGCTTGCTGCCCCCGCCTGTCCCTTCTCCCTGCTCGCAAGCAGCGCCCCAGCAATTATCCATGTCTCTCTAGTGTCTTCACATTTTCTTTCATTATACAGAACGTGCAATCACTTCTCCCATCTTAATAAGCGCTATTTTTAAAATCCTACTTCCACCACTACTGTGCTTTCTCTCTTTCCCTGTGTAGAACAAAAAGTCTTCAAAGAGTTGCCTGTATTCACCGTTGCCAAGTCCTTTGCTTGAATTTTCTCTGGAACCCTCTCTCATTATCCTTCCCTTACCACCCGCTGAAATCCCCACCTTGCGAAGTCTGATTATTTATTCTCAGTCCTCATTTCACTCCATTGATGAGGGATTTCATCGTATTTCATCCTTGTCTTCACTTGACTTCTAGGACAGTAGAGTTTTCTGATTTTTCTTCTATCTCACTGCCTACTCCTTCCAAACATCAGAAAGTTCAGACTTTGAATTTTTAACCTCTTTCGTTTAACCTCCATTCACCCCTTGGTGATTGGATTCAGCCTCGTGGTATTAAATTCCACATGTATGCTTCTGAGCCCCCGATTTTATCACTGACCCAGGTCTGTCTCCTGACTTCCACACTTACGTATATAACTTCCTACTCAACATTCCCCCTTGAGGGTCTCATTGGCACTGCAAATCTAGCCTATTCCAAACTGACATTCAACCCCCCTAAATCTAGTCTTCCTCATCCTGGGCTGACGACCGTTTCACCTTACCAGTTGTTCAGGCCAGAGGCCTTGGCGTCATCCTTGACTGCTCTCTGTCTCATATCTCACGTCTGATGTCTTAGAAAATCTGTCCACTTCTCCCATCTCGGGCCGCACCCAGGTCTTCCCTGACTGCCCCAGAGTGAGCGGTTTCATATCTTGTGCTCTATTGGTCTGTGGTACACTATGGTAAAGAAGAATAAGAGGGTGTAAGGGAATAGGAAGAAGCTTTCTAAGCTGAAGAAAATAAAAGCAGGGAAGAGGAAAACCACATGTTCGGGGGACTGCTAGTGTTCAACACAGCTGGAGCGAAGGATTTAAGAGATGAGGCCGGAGAAGCAGGCAGTGTTACAGAAGGCCTCTCTTATTAAGTGGGCGGTATGACTATTTCACAGTCAGTGATGAAGCCTTGGAAAGCCTTCAGTGTGGGGAAACTTCAGCAGATGTGTGTTGGAAAGGTTACTCTGACGGCAAAATATAAGCGAAGGTAGGCAGGACACACACCTGAAATAAGGCCGGCTCCCTGGAACAGAGAAAGAAGGAGAGACCGAGAGATGGTGAAAATAGACTCCCTTTGATTGAGTATAGCACTGAACATGGGGAAAGGAGGGGTCTTCTGTCCTGGATGTGTTCAGATGGCAGCACTGCTCCCTGAGATTGCACACGGCAACAAGTGTAGAGGAGGGTGATGGGTTTCTGCTAGACAAATGCTTCCAGGTCCAGGGACACCTCACTGAAGACATCCAGAAAGATGTACATTTCATGGATCAGGAGCTCTGGCGAGGACTTGGGCTGAGATGTGAGTTTAGGAGTTGTTTGAACACACACCACTTTGTCCTAGCCTGGGCATGGGAATCGCTCAGCAGTGGTACCCGCAGGAGATAAAAATCAATCCAAGGCTGATAGTAGGTGTGTATGGAGGAGAGGAACCCCTGAAAGGTCATGGGGATTGGAGGGAAGATGAGAACCAGGGGAGGGTGATGTCTCAGAAATCAGGGAGGAGTTTCCAGAAGGGGAGGGATCATCAAGTAAGGTGAGGATTGTGTTAGCTCAGGCTGCCGTAACCAAATGCCATGGACCGGGGGTGGGGGGACCTCTTACTGGCTTGCAAACAGTTGCCTGCTCAATCTGTCCTCACATGGCAGAGAGAGAGAGAGAGAGAGAGAGAGACATACAGACAGAGACACAGACTTCTCTTTTGCTTCTTCTAAGAATGCTAATCCAATCATCCAAACCCAATTACCTTCCAAGGTCCCACCTCTAAACACCATCACATTGAGGATTATGGCTTAAACCTGTGAATTTGTGAAAGACGTAGACATTCAGCCCACAGCGAAGAGTAAACGGCTTTATTTTGATTTGACAGGCAAGAAGCATTTGGTGAAATCAACTGTACTTCAATTTAAAAAAAAAAGTATTTGGTGGCTTTGATCAGAACACACTTCTGATTGTGAGTTGTGAAGTTGTGAGTGCAGAATTCTGATGGCAGATAAAGGGCAAAGTCAGAAGGCCAAGACAGTGACCTCCGTCTAGCACTCCTGTACCTGGTTTCTCAGAGAAGGAGAAAGATGGGAATGTATTTGTCTACAAAGGATGCAGACCTGCTTCGAAATGGAAAGATTTGAGGGAGGGAGGATATAGCCCAGGGGTAGAGTTGCACAAGGTCCTGGGTTCAATTCCCAGTACCTCTGTTTAAAACAAAAGAAAGAAGCAAATAAATAAACTTAAATTTACCACCCCCCCATTAAGAAAACAAACAAAAAGGAAACAAAAAAGTTTAAAAATTTTTTTAAAAGATGGAGAGATTTGGACATGCTCACAGGCATCTAGACGGTGTCAGTTAAGAATAGTATAAAAATTGAAAAATACTGGAGAGAAAGGAGATGCCTAAGGTCTTTCAGGGAACAGAGGAGGATTTCACTAAGAGAAAGAAGAGCTGAACTGATAGCAAGATGGCCTCTGGGGATCAGAGAAGAGGAAGTAAGTCTGGGCCAGACACAGCAAACATGTGGGTGTGAGCAGGGCCAGCCCCATGGGCATGTGACTGCAGTGGCCTCGGGCACACTCTCAGAAGGAGCCCTGGGGAGGAGGGCACAGCTCAGTGGCAGAACACATGCTTAGCATGCATGAGGTCCTGGGCTCAATCCCCAGTGCCTCCTCCAAAAATAAAGAAACCTAGTTACCTGCCCCCACCAAAAAAAAAAAAAAAAAAAGGAGCCCTTTGCTTCGTCTAATCTCTGCCATGTCCACTTAAAAATTCTCAATAACGTTATCTTTGAACTTGCATTTCATACATGAAGTCCAATGGTGCTATAACTCATGCACAGAACAAAGGAGAGACGACTGGTTGCGGTGTGCACACGCTCAAGTTCAAGCCCATAGGCAGTTGTCTTGGCTGCCTGACAGTCCTGCACACCCCAGACACAATCCAGGGAACATGGGACCCTGAAGTGGTGCCTGGGGCTGGGACCTGGGTCCAGACAGGCAGCGGCATTGTGGCAATAGCCCCAGCCCTGGGGATGGTGGAGTTCAGCATGGAGGCAGCTGACTCCAGGACCCCAACTCGCCAACATCTGCACAAAGACTAACTTTACTGCATGAAAACTGGTATAGGAACTGTTGCTGCTCGGGCGGGAAACTGTAAAAAATTAATGCAACATAGAAGTTTATACACGGGCATTGCATTAAAGCGTATAATGCCCAGGAAGTCATAAAAATACTTCAAAGAGTTCAGAATTCCTGGTTTTGGAAACTACTACAACCCTGCCAAGCAAACATCCATTAAATTGTCATTGTATAAATTGATATTTGAAATTAAATTCAGACAACGCAAAACTGATTTGTACGATGAATTAAATCTTTTTAGAAAAATTGTACCATCTGCTCTAGATGTACTGAAATTTATATTTCAAAGGAATTTATCAGAAATCGATCTCAATGTTGTCATAGCCTATAAAGTACTCTTAAGAGCTCCCATGACAGTTGCATCAACAGAAAGATCTTGCTTGACATGAAAAATTATACAAAATTGATTGCAATCTTATATTTGAAAAGAGCATGTTGATTTCAATTATACCAACTGAAAATGAAGTTGCTGAAAGTAAAAATTGTGCCAACGCAATAAATGAACTTGTAGAAAAGGGAACCAAAATAACCTCGTGCTTAGAATGTCACATTAAAACAATATTATTTATTGTGGTGTATACAATTATATCAAATATATTTTTTTGCAATTTGTAAGTTTCTGTTTTATTCATGTGTCATTATTACTCCTAATATATATAGTAATTAATAAAATATTTTTAAAAGAAAAAGCTTTATATTTTAGTACCTGTAACTGCACTTTTTTTTCTTGCTTTTAAAAAATAAAGGGAACTGCATTTTCATGTTGAATTGAACCCTGCAAATCATGCAGCTGAACCTGGTTGTGAGGATGGGATGCTGAGGGAGCCCAGGCCTCATATTCTCAGTTTCTTTTTTTCCTTCTGAAAAGCTGGAGGCAAGAAAAGGGGGGTTGTGGGGGAATAGAAGCAGGGTGGTTCCTGAGTGTTGGCTCCAGGGTGAATTTTAAAGGTTTAAAATGTTACGTGGAAAAAAGAAAAACAAAAAACTTAAAAAAAAAATAAAATAAAATAAAACGTTATGTGGAGAATCAATCAGGTAATGCAGCACTTTGTTCGAGGGCTTTAAAATACTTTCAATATAATAATTTCCATAAGCTTTTTTTATTACTTCAGCTATACTATTCATTATATGACCAGCCATAAAGAAAATTCCATCTGGGAATTATTCTATTTCCACCAAGACATTTGCTGGGTTTAATATCATGTTGTGAAAAGTGGACTACAATTAGCTTGACTTGATGTGAAATAAATGGAGTGCTAAGGTCTCAACTGATGTAGATGACGGAGAATACACGTGCAAGTGTTGTGTAAGCTGTAAAGCCTTGTAGGTACTATAGTCAGTACATCTAGTTTTAGTAGATGATCTACAAAATGTGAAGTTTAAAAATGTATTTTTAAAATTTGAAGTATAGTCAGTTACAATGTGTCAGTTTCTGGTGCGCAGCACAATGTGCCAGTCATGCATAGATAATACATATATTCGTTTTCATATTCTTTTTCATTAAAGGGTTTTATAGGATATTGAATATAGTTCCCTCTGCTATACAGAAGAAATTCTGTTTTTTATCTATTTAAAATTGTATTTTTGTTTACAAAAGTAGACTTCTCCAGATTATAAAATTGGCATGTGTTCTTTGTTGAAAATTTGAAAATTTTGTTACATAGAGAAAAAGATTACTCACAGGTCCTTCTTTCAAAGTCTATTACTGTTATCAATTCAGTATGTTTTCTTATAGATTTTTCCTAGCAAATTAATTAGAATGTAGCTGTGATCATATAGTTATGTGTAATATAGATTCCTTATAAAAATCATTATAATATTTATATGATTGCCCATTATGTTGCTCTGTCATATATGATTTATCCATTTACCTATTGTTGGACATTTAGGTTGTTTTCAACTTATGCTGTGGTTTTATATAACTACCCGAAGAGTCCTCACTGACTTTCACTGCAGTTAAAAATGTTTCTAAAATTGAACTAAATTTAACCATATTCCATTTCTCTGCCTGTCCCCCCCTTCCCTGTTTTTTAACAAACACACAAAAATATGAGTCACTGACCTATTTGAATCTTAGTTACTAAAACCATTGTGCATAAAAAAAGTTATTCTTGAAGGATGAGAAAACTCCTCCACTAAGGCTAACTAACCTCCCTGCAAATTACCTTTATGAACTTATTTTCTGTTATTTGGCCTCACAATGAAAATGCCTGAGAATTTCCTAAGGAAAGGCAGAGATTCAGGTAGTGCATGAGAGATGAATTAATCACTGCAGGAGAAAACTCAAGGCTGAAAACAGGCTGACAGTCCCTGACAGATATAACAAGCTGCTTTCTGTCACCTCTCAACTATTTAAATGTAAATAGGTCATTTGGAAGCACATTTAGATTTTCCCAAATAACCGGTCAAACCAGAACTGTTTCACTCTCCCTGCATTCATTTCAATCTAACCGTTATGGGCCATTCCAGGATATTTATTTTCTGGTCTGGAGCCTTGAACGAGTTAAAGCACTTTGCAAATGCCTTACTTGTATTTGGGATTAATTTATTCCCACAATAGAATCTGGCTTATTAGAGCTTCAGGTATGTCCGAAGATTACTGAAATGAATAATACACTAGAAAGAAACAAGAATAGACTAAATGAGGCAGAAAACAGATCACTGAGCTAGAAGACAGAGTAGTGGAAATTACTACCACAGAACAGGAAAAAGAGAAAAGAATGAAAAGAAATGAAGACAGTTTGAAACCTCTGGGACAATATAAAGTGCATTAACATTCACATTACAGGGGTCCCAGGAAGAGAAACTAGAAGGTGCCCAAGAAAATGTTTGAAGAGATAATAGCTGAAAACTTTCCTAATCTGGGGAAGGAAACAGTCACCCAATACAGGATTAACCCATAGAAGAGCACACTGAGACATATTCTAATTAAAACGTCAAAAATTAAAGATAAAGAGACTAAAAGCATCAAGGGAACACCCATAGGGCTATCAGCTGATTTTCCAGCAAAAACGCTGCAGGCCAGAAGGGAATGGCATGTTATATTTTAAATGATGAAAGGGGGAAATTTACAACCAAGAATATCCCATCCAGCAAGGCTCTGATTCAGATTTGATGGAGAAATTATAAGCTTTATAGATACATCTGAAGAAAATTCTATGTTACGTACATCCCTGAGATATTTGCTGTTTCACCAGGAGCTCAGCTGAAAAGCTTGGTGGAGTAAACTTCTTTTTGTCTTTTTCTCCCCATGAGTTTTCCACTAGATGGCTGGCCTTTTCTAAAGTGAGGTTGACCAACCATTTCTGAGATTTGAGAAGGGATTAATTAGTATTGGGGGTTGACTGGAATCGTATCTATTTTTATTTTAAAAAATCACATACCGAGAAGCACTTGTTTTGTGACTTGCTTGTAAAATTCCCTTTCACCATCCACAGCATGACTGTGCGGCTGATGTGTAGGAACAGAGCTCAGGCTGCTTTGTCCCTGCTGGGAACGGGACCCATCGTAGTCAGGGTCACTCAACATCGTGATTTTACACAGATTTCCAGGTTGAGGCCAGAGATAACAGGAACCCTGACCTCTTGTTTTCACAGATGCGTCTTCATTAATTTTTCATGGTAGAGGCTAGGACAAAGATTCGTTTGCAGGTCTTTCCTTTGGGGCTTGACCACCATGAAGGGAGGCACAATCTAAGGAGGCTTCATGGGGAAATTGAGGTTAGAATTGGCCAAATGTGGCTGTGGCTGTAGGACTGTAGGAATGCGGAGGGACTATTACAGGCTGAGGGAATCCAAGAGACAAGCACGTGAAAGCTGGAATGAGCCTGAAAGATGGGTAAAATTAGCTAGACAGAGAAGGCTGGGACATGGAGAAGGAGGTCACAGCAAGAATGAAGCCCAAGCAGAGAGTGAGCCTGACTAGAAAGAATGGGACATGGTATCCCGTGGTGAGAACTCATGAAGGCTGGACTTGATGGGAGGGATGGAGTTATGATAGGTTCCTCAGCAGAGAACGACTATGGTAGATTGTTACCCTCCTTAACTCCCAAGGAACCACTCCTCCCAGCATTCATGCTTCTATATGGATAAAGACTCCCTCCCATCTCTTCTTCCACATTGACTCTGAGCTTGGACACATGACTTGCTTTGGTCAGGAGGATATCAGCCAACATAACTGTAGTGTGTCGGAGTTTGTCCTTTTGGAATTTTGCCTTTGCCAAGTGAGTAAGCCCAGGCAAGGCTCCCTGAGGGAAGAGACAGAGGAAACACATGAAGAGAGAGACCTGGCAGTTAATATTTCTAGTCATCCCAGCTGAGCCTCCAGACAGATGAGTGATGCCATCTTGGACCATCCATCCCTTTGAGGGACTAGATTACAGCTGCACAAGTGACCTCCGCTGAGATGATGGAAGAACCATCCAGTTGAGACTAGGCAGATTGCTGACCTATAGGACTCCGAGCGGTAACATGATGGTTGTTTTAAGCCACTAAGTTTTGGGGTGGTTTGTTACACAACAATAAATACAGGATTAAGATGAAAGGTCTTCTTTTCTCTTGCTGGCTGCTCTCTCTTGGTCACCTGGGCAGATTCATCATCCTTAGATTGTACCAATACTTAATAAATATGGATGTTCCTCAAGGCTTGGTCCCAGGCCCTCTTTGTTTTCACTCACTTCTCCCTCCTGCAATTTCACCCACTTCCAGAGCTTCTTTAATGTGGTAATGAATCACCACTCACCTACTTTCGACCAGTAGTTTATGCCTGCAGCTCTGCCCTGGTCTCTATGCTCCAGACTCAGATACCCTACCACCTGCCTGAGAGCTCCATCTGTGTATTTCAAAGGTGTCTCAGACTCATGATCACTCCAAAACAGATTCAGTTTTGGTTGTCTGTATATTTCTCAAAATTTGTCCATTTCTTTTAGGTTGTCCAAGTTATTGCCATATAGTTGTTCAAAGTGTTCTCTTATGATTTTTTGCATTTCTGTAATATTTCTTTCTTCCTTTCTTTTTTTCTGATGATGACGTTTAAGATCTATCCTCTTAGTGAATTTCAAATATGCAACACAATATCATTAACTAGAATCACGTTGCTGCATATTATGTCTCCAGAGAATACTCACTTCAGAGTCATACCTCCTTCACCCTTACTGCCCCTTGTCCATGACTAGGTCTTGTTGATTTTACCTTCTCAACACATCTCAAATCCGCCCATTTCCTACCATCTCCATAACCACTGCTCTAATCCAATTACCATCATCCCATCCAGACCTCTGCCAAAGATGCCAGCTACTCTCCCTGTGTCCACCTTGCCTGCATCCAATCTGTTCCTTACACTGCTGCCCGGAATGTTTGTTTCTCAAACGTAAATATGATCATGTCAGTCCTGAGTGTTAAACACTCCAAAAACTTCCTATAACTCTTGGAATAAAGACTGAAATGACAGTTGTGACCTGAAAGGCTGTGTAAATCTGGATTCTCCAAGAAGCAGATACCAAAATGGGATTAGATGGGAAAGACATTTATTAGGGAGAATAGCTATGAAGACTGATGATTGGATAAAGAAGATGTGATGTATATAAACAATGGAGTACTACTCAGCCATAAAAAAGAATGAAATAATGCCATTTGCAGCAACACGGATGGACCTGGAGATTATCATACTAAGTGAAATAAGTCAGACAGAGAAGGACAAATACTATATGATATCACTTATATGTGGAATCTTAAAAAATGATACAAATGAACTTATTTACAAAGCAGAATGGGACTCACAGACAGAAAACAAACTTACGGTTACCCAAAGGATAAGACAGGGGTAGGGATAAATTAGGAGTTTGGGATTAACATATACACACTACCATACATAAAATAGATCAATAACAAGGACCTACTGTACAGTACAGGGAACTATATTCAATATCTTGTAATAACCTATAATGGAAAAGAATCTGAAAAAGAATATATACACATATATATGTATAACTGAATCACTAGGCTGTACATCTGAAACTAACACAGCATGGTAAATCAACTATATTTCAGTAAAAAAGAAAAGAATAAAGGGGAGAGTGATGGAGAATGTGGGAGAGCTTTCAGACTATGATGCAAGTCTAACACCCATGATGGGGGGCAGAAGGGTGCGAGGAAGGAGATCTGGGCAGGAAGAGGCTCAGATTGCAGCAAAGTTCTGAGAAGGTCTGGGCCAGCCCAATGTTGGCCTTTATAGGTCTCTTTTCTCATGGTGGCATCCTCCCCCCACCCCCCTACCCCATGCCAGGGCTCAGTCATTGGCAACAGCCCAGGGGGTGAGTGGCCTCAGTGTGAACACAGTGGTGGACCCACGTTGTCGGTCAGCTCTGCTCCCTGGTGGCAGGAGCTCGGAGTCGTGCACTTTTATGACCCCCACAAGGTCTCATATGGTTTGACCCCTTCCTATTTCCCCAGCCTCCCCTGGTACCATGCTGCCCGATATGGTCTCAGACTCTCTGTACAAGTCTTTGGTTACTGCCTCAAACAATGATTGTTACATGTTTCCAACTCCCTCCCCAACACAGATACCAGTTTATGCCTGTCAGTCTTTTGGTCGTCAGCTCAAGTGTCTCTTTGTTTAGAGATTTCCACGATTGGGATCTAATCTCCCTTTTTTTTTATGCTCTCATAGCACTGTGTTCCTTTCTTTCATCACATAAATTTGTGTGGTTATTTGATTATTGTCTGTCTTCTTCCCCAGACTGTGAGGTACTTATGAATAGAAAGTGTGTCTTTTTTACTTGGGGCTATATCTCTAGTGACTAGCAATATGACATGTTCACAGTGGTTTTGTTGAATGAATGAATAGATGGATGTAAGAAAAGATACTCAATGTACCTGCTGGCACCTTGGGCACTTTTGGTCTGTTCAGTGGCTTTTTCTGCCTGGAGCTGATGAAAAGTTCATGACCCTGCTCTTTGACGTGAGGGCTACAGATTCTAAGAAAATGACATTGGGTTAACTAGGGTCGGGGGAAGAATGGAAACAAACAGGCCCATCTGGATGTAAGGAGCTGATGAACCAAATTACAGCAGACATTTTAAAAGAAGAAATGAAGTGAGTAGTTCATTTATTGGATATTTCATTTATTTAGAATGAATCAAAGGTAACTCTGAGGTCTAAAGTCAGGTGATTGGGATCATGGCAGGGAAGAGAGAAGGGAGAGCCTGAATGAGGAGGAAGATGAGTTTGGTTTTGAAGACATGGATTTCTGAATGAAGCCAGGCTATCCTAGCAGAAATGGTCAGTGGGGCACTTGGAGGTGTAGAAATGAAGCTAGTGTGAGAGTCTGAAGTCCATTGAGGGTCTTCTCTTTCAAGAAGCCAGCCATGGCCACTGGGTTGCAGAGTCCTGACAGTCTGGGTTGGGTGAGGAGGTGGGGACAGCTCGCCCTCACCTGCACAGGGGAAGCATAGGAGATAACGTGAGAGGCAGTACCATGGAGAGAAGGACATGTTGATTTGGCATCTAAGCAGCCAAGTAGATGGTCAGGGGAGCTCCCAGAGCCAAATGTCAAGGCAGAGATGTAGAATCTGGGCGGGGGCTGACTGAGTGGAAGACAGGGCTCCAGAAGACATGGAAGGTTGATGAAGGTGAGGGTAAGGAGACCCTGGAAGAATTCTTTGAGCCCATGAAGAGTGGCTGTCAAGGTCTGTAGCTTTGGCCGTGAGTGAGAATGGGAACTTTTTGGCTAGTTCCTCAGAGCAGAAGTGACAGTGGAAGCCATGATAATGCACAGTCCCTGAAAAACACGTGTGCTTTAGGAGAGAGGAGCACGGGGCTTGGACCCAACACCAACGATGAGGGAATGGGATGAAGAGGGGTTTTATGAGGCTCCAAGGAGAGCTGGGAGGCAGTCATACAGAAGTGCTGAGAGTAGGCTTTCAAGGAAGGACAAAGGGAAATTCTCAGCAGAGCATTAAGTATAATGTGAACAAATGAAACCAAATTATGCTCAGTTTCCTAGAGGACCTGTATGGTACAATGTCCTTCGATACCTTTCTCCAATATTCTTTCTATTGAGATATAATTTATATGTAACAAAATGGAGAGCTCTTGAGGGATATATAGTTTAATAAGTTTTGACATCTATATATACCACCCCAGTTAAGGTACAAAACATTTGTATGGCCCCAGAAAGTTCTCCTTGTGCACCCTACCCTCTCTCCATCCCTGAGTAATTATGGTTCTGATTTCTATTGCCATATATTCATTTTGCCCAATCTAGAACCTCATAGAAATGGAATCATACAACTTGTACTCTTGTGTGTCAGGCTTCTTTTTCTCTACCTAACAATTTTGAGATTCATCCATATTGTCTTGCAAATGGTTTGTTCCTTTTAATTGCTGTGTAGTATTCCATTGTATAAATGTTCCATTATTTGTATATCCATTTCCTTTTTTAGTGACATTTAGGTTGTTTCCAGGTGTTGGATTATCATAAATGAAGCTATTATGAATACTCTTCCAAGTCTTTTATTTTTTAATTTTTTTTTACATTTTTTATTGATTCATAATCATTTTACAGTGTTGTGTCAAATTCCAGTGTTCAGCACAATTTTTCAGTCATTCATGGACATATACACACTCATTGTCACATTTTTTTCTCTGTGATTTATCATAACATTTTGTGTATATTTCCCCGTGCTATACAGTGTAATCTTGTTTATCTATTCTACAATTTTGAAATCCCAGTCTATCCCTTCCCACCCTCTACCCCGCCCCCGCCTCCACCCCCCCCCCCCCGGTAACCACAAGGCTGTATTCTCTGTCCATGAGTCTATTTCTCTCCTGTATTTATGCTTTGTTTTTGTTTGTTTGTTTGTTTTTGTTTTTTAGATTCCACATATGAGCGATCTCATATGGTATTTTTCTTTCTCTTTCTGGCTTACTTCACTTAGAATGACATTCTCTAGGAGCATCCATGTTGCTGCAAATGGCATTATGTTGTCGGTTTTTATGGCTGAGTAGTATTCCATTGTATAAATATACCACCTCTTCTTTATCCAGTCACCTGTTGATGGACATTTAGGTTGTTTCCATGTTTTGGCTATTGTAAATAGTGCTGCTATGAACATTGGGGTGCAGGTTTCATCCTGAAGTAGACTTCCTTCTGGGTACAAGCCCAGGAGTGGGATTCCTGGGTCATATGGTAAGTCTATTCCTAGTCTTTTGAGGAATCTCCACACTGTTTTCCATAGTGGCTGCACCAAACTGCATTCCCACCAGCAGTGTAGGAGGGTTCCCCTTTCTCCACAGCCTCTCCAGCATTTGTCATTTTTGGATTTTTGAGTGACGGCCATTCTGACTGGTGTGAGGTGATACCTCATTGTAGTTTTGATTTGCATTTCTCTGATAATTAGTGATATTGAGCATTTTTTCATGTGCTTTTTGATCATTTGTATGTCTTCCTTGGAGAGTTGCTTGTTTAGGTCTTCTGCCCATTTTTGGATTGGGTTGTTTATTTTTCTCTTATTGAGTTGTATGAGCTGCTTATATATTTTGGAGATCAGGCCTTTGTCTGTTTCACTTGCAAAAATTTTCTCCCATTCCGTAGGTTTTCTTCTTGTTTTATTTCTGGTTTCCTTTGCTCTGTAGAAGCTTGTAAGTTTCATTAGGTCCCATTTGTTTATTCTTGCTTTTATTTCTTTTAGGAGAAAATTTTTGAAATGTATGTCAGATAATGTTTTGCCTATGTTTTCCTCTAGGAGGTTTATTGTATCTTGTCTTATGTTTAAGTCTTTAATCCATTTTGAGTTGATTTTTGTATATGGTGTAAGGGTGTGTTCTAGCTTCATTGTTTTACATGCTGCTGTCCAGTTTTCCCAACACCATTTGCTGAAGAGACTGTCTTTATTCCATTGTATATTCTCGCCTCCTTTGTCGAAGATGAGTTGACCAAAAGTTTGTGGGTTCATTTCTGGGCTCTCTATTCTGTTCCATTGGTCTATATGTCTGTTTTGGTACCAATACCATGCTGTCTTGATGACTGTAGCTCTATAGTATTGTCTGAAGTCTGGGAGAGTTATTCCTCCAGCCTCATTCTTTCTCTTCAGTAATGCTTTAGCAATTCTAGGTCTTTGATGGTTCCATATAAATTTTATTATGATTTGTTCTAGTTCTGTGAAATATGTCCTGGGTAATTGGATAGGGATTGCATTAAATCTGTAGATTGCCTTGGGCAGTGTGACCATTTTAACAATATTGATTCTTCCAATCCAAGAGCATGGAATATCTTTCCATTTTTTTAAAGTCTTCTTTAATTTCCTTCATCAGTGGTTTATAGTTTTCTGTGTGTAATTCTTTCACCTCCTTGGTTAGATTTATTCCCAGATATTTTATTACTTTGGGTGCTATTTTAAAGGGGATTGTTTCTTTACTTTCTTTTTCTGTTGATTTATCGTTAGTGTAAAGAAATGCAACTGATTTTTGAACATTAATTTTGTAACCTGCTACCTTGCTGAATTCTTCAATCAGCTCTAGTAGCTTTTGTGTGGACCTTTTAGGGTTTTCTGTATATAGTAACATGTTGTCAGCATATAATGACACTTTTACCTCTTCTTTTCCAATTTGGATCCCTTTTATTCTTTCTCTTGCCTGACTGCTGTGGCTAGGACTTCCAGGACTATACTGAATAGGAGTGGTGATAGTGGGCATCCTTGTCTTGTCCCAGATTTTAGTGGGAAGCTTTTGAGTTTTTCACCGTTGAGTACTATGCTGGCTGTAGGTTTGTCATATATAGCTTTTATGATGTTGAGATATGTTCCCTCTATACCCACTTTGGCGAGAGTTTTTATCATAAATGAGTGTTGAATTTTATCAAATGCTTTTTCTGCGTCGATTGACATGATCATGTGGTTTTTGTCCTCTCTCTTGTTGATGTGATGTATTACATTGATTGATTTGCGTATGTTGAACCAGCCTTGTGTCTCTGGGATGAACCCCACTTGGTCATGATGTATAATCTTTTTTATGTGTTGTTGGATTCTATTTGCTAAAATTTTGGTGAGGATTTTGGCGTCTATGTTCATCAGTGATATTGGCCTATAATTCTCTTTTTTTGTAGTGTCTTTGCCTGGTTTTGGTATCAGGGTGATGGTGGCTTCATAGAATGAGTTTGGGAGTATTCCCTCCTTTTCAATCGTCTGGAAGAGTTTGAGAAGGACTGGTACGAGTTCTTCTTTGTATGTTTGGTAGAATTCCCCGGTGAAGCCGTCCGGTCCTGGACTTTTATTTGTAGGGAGGTTTTTAATTGCTATTTCTATTTCCTTTCTAGTGATCGGATTGTTCAAGTGTTCAGTTTCTTCTTGATTCAGTTTTGGTGGACAGTATGTTTCCAGAAACTTGTCCATCTCCTCTAGGTTATCCAGTTTGATTCCATATAGTTTTTCATAATATTCTCGTATGATATTCTGTATTTCTATTTTGTTTGTTGTAATTTCTCCATTTTCCTTTCTTATTTTGCTAATTTGTGCTCTCTCTTTTTTCTTCTTTGTGAGTTTGGCCAGAGGTTTGTCGATTTTATTTACTTTTTCAAAAAACCAGCTTTTGGTTTGGTTGATTTTTTCTATGGTCTTGTTAATCTCTATTGTATTTAATTCCTCTCTGATCTTTATTATTTCCTTCCTTCTGCTGCTTTTTGGGGCTTTTTGTTCTTCTTTTTCTAATTGATTCAGGTGGTGGGTTAACTTGTTTATTTGAGATTGTTCTTCTTTTTTGAGGAAGGCCTGTATCGCTATAAACTTCCCTCTTAGCACTGCCTTTGCTGTGTCCCATAGGTTTTGAGTGGTTGTGCTTTCAATATCATTTGTCTCAAGGTATTGTTTAATTTCAGCTTTGATTTCCTCATAGATCCATTGTTTTTTCAATAACATATTGTTTAATCTCCATGCTTTTCTTTTTTTCTCCTTTGTTTCTCTGTTGTTGATTTCCAGTTTCATGGCATTGTGGTCAGTAAAGATGCTTGTGAT
Source organism: Vicugna pacos (assembly GCF_048564905.1). NCBI lineage: Eukaryota > Metazoa > Chordata > Mammalia > Artiodactyla > Camelidae > Vicugna > Vicugna pacos. The sequence goes on along the minus strand of NC_132994.1, from coordinate 2,925,751 downwards.
AATTTCTATCTTCTTAAATTTGTTGAGGTTTCTTTTGTGTCCAAGTACATGATCGATCCTGGAAAATGTTCCATGTGCACTTGAAAAGAATGTGTATCCTATTTTTTGGGGGTGTAATGCTCTGAAAATATCCACCAAATCTAGTTTTTCTATTGTAGTATTTAATTTCTCTGTTGCCTTGTTTATTTTCTGTCTGGAAGATCTGTCTAGTGATGTTAATGCAGTGTTAAAATCTCCAACTATGATTGTATTCCCATCAATATCCCCCTTTATCTCTGTTAGTAATTCTTGTATGTACTTAGGTGCTCCTATATTGGGTGCATATATATTAACGAGTGTAATATCTTCATCTTGTATCACTCCTTTAATCATTATAAAATGTCCTTCTTTATCTTTCTTTATGGCCTTTGTTTTAAAGTCTATTTTGTCTGAAATCAGTACTGCAACACCTGCTTTTTTGGCTTTTCCATTTGCATGGAATATCCTTTTCCATCCTTTCACTCTCAATCTATATGTGTCCTTCTCCCTAAAGTGGGTCTCTTGTATGCAGCATATTGAAGGTTCTTGCTTTATTATCCACTCTGCCACCCTATGTCTTTTGACTGGAGCATTTAGTCCATTAACATTTACAGTAATTAATGATAGGTGTGTGTTTATTGCCATTTTGAACTTATCTTTGCAGTTGAACTTGCATATCCTCTTTGTTCCTTTCTTCTTCCTTTTGTGGTTTGGTAATTTTCCTTTGTATTATCATGGATTTTATTTAATTTTTGTGACTCCCTTGTAAATTTTTGACTTGTGGTTACCCTTTTTTTTGTAAATCTATTAACCTATACCCGTTTTTAATAAGCTGATAATAACCTGATCTCAAACCCATCCTACTGTCAAAAAAATTTTAAAAAAGAAAGAAAAAAAATTCTATATTTCCCTGCCTCCCTCTCCCACTCTCAGTGATTTGTATGTCTTCTTTTATAATTTCGTGTTTTCTTTATTTGTAATTCATGAGTTATCACCTTTCCAGTTGTGAGTTTCTCATTTCTGTAGCATCCTGCTTCTTTTCTATTTAGAATAGCCCTTTCAATACTTCTTTTAGCATGGGTTTAGTGTTGCTAAACTCCTGCAGCTTTTTTTTTGTCTGTGAAACTCTTTATTTCTCCTTCTATCCTAAAGGATAGCCTTGCTGGATAAAGTATCCTAGGCTGCATCTTTTTTTCATTCAGGGCTTTGTATATATCTTGCCACTCCCTTCTGGCCTGTAGTGTTTGTGTAGAGAAATCAGCTGAGAGCCTTATGGGGGTTCCCTTGTAGTTCACTCTTTGCTTTTTCTCTTGCTGCCTTTAGAATCATTTCTTTATCCTTGACTCTGGCCATCTTGATTATGATATGTCTTGGTGTGGGTCTATTTGGGTTCTTCCTGTTTGGGACCCTCTGAGCTTCCTGTACTTGTATATCTGATTCCTTCTTTAATTTTGGGAAGTTTTCAGTCATGATTTCTTCAAAAACCTTTTCAATTCCCTTTGATCCTTCTTCCCCTTCTGGGACCCCTATTATGCGAAGATTAGGACGTTTTATATTATCCCATAGGTCCCTTATGCTATTATCATTATTTTTTATTTGCTTATCTTGTAGTTCTTCTGAATGGGTGCTTCCTGTTGCCCTGTCTTATAGATCACTAATTCGTTCCTCTGCATTAACTAGTCGGCTTTGCACCGCTGTTAGATCATTCCTCATCTCTGTCAATGAGTTTTCCCATTTTGCTTGGCTCTTCTTTATAGCTTCAATTTCATTTTTGACATAATTTTATTTCTCTAAGCATTATCTCTTTTAATTCCTTCAGCAATTTGATCACTCCTTTTTTGAAATCTTGATCTAGTAGGCTAGTGATGTCTATTTCATTGAGCTTTCTTTCAGGGGATTCCTCTTGTTCTTTTAATTGGGAAAGGTTTCTCTGCTTCTTCATCTTGCTCATACCTCTCTGGCACTGTGGTTTATGGAGTATCAGTTGTCTATTTTGGATCTTAAGGATTTTATCTATCTAATGCCTATTTAGGAATAGAACTTAGGGGAAAAAAAAGAAAAAAGAAAAAAGAAAAAAAGAGAAAAAAATAAGAGAGAGAGAGAAAGATTTTTAAAAGAAGGGAGAAAGAGGGTTTGAAAACAATGTATAATGAATAATAGAAGAGCGGGTTGAAGCAGAGTATTAATCGGGTGGAGACGTCCTTTTAAAACCTTTAAAAAAAAAGGGGGGGTGGGGAGATGAATATATGTGTTTGAAGCCTGTGTCTAATCAATAACAGGACATCAAAACCCAGAGAAATAGAAATGAATTAAGAAGTAAAAATTAAGAGAGTAATTGAAAATAGAAGAGGTAAAAACAGATTAAAAAAAACAAAACAAAAACAAAAACAAAAAAACAAAAAAACAAAAAAAACCAAAAAAAACAAAAGGGGGGGTTGTCGATGTTCTCCTGGAGTGTGTGTGCTTTTAATGTGATGTCCTTCTGTCTTCGTCCTGTTTTGGAAGCTCAGCTTGTTTTCATAGGCCCTCCGTTGGCGCCCTCTTTTGTGCTGCTCCCAGCACCTGTCGGCAAGCAGATCGCGCCTCCTCCTAACACGGGGTCAGGTGCAGCTCTCCTCTGCAGCGGGCGGGCGGGCCACTGCCCCTCCGGATGCCGCAGTCAGATGTTGCACACTGGCCAGGCAGGAGGGCGGGTCGTGCCCCCTCCCAGCACCTCGCTCAGGGGCTGTGTTCCTGCCCGACAGGCGGGGGGGGGGGGGGGGGGGGGCGCGCTCTCCCTCTGCCTGCGCTGCCCGTAGCTCCGCTGCTCTGTGCGGCTGCGCGTTCTGCACCGGCGCTCCGCCCTGGTCGCGCTCCGCGGGTGGGCTCGGGGAAGACCGAGGGGAAGCCTTGTCCCTGCTCCGAGCCAAGACCCAGTTGCTTGTTTGTGGAGCAAGTTCTCTGGGGGACCAGAATGGAAGGATCCTATCTGCTCAGGGCTGTAGGCCCGTCTCAGTCTGGCCCTTGAGGCTGCTAAGCCCTTCGGTACAGAGGCAGGTTTCGCCTCTGCCCCCGCCTGGGTGCTCAGCGCCGGAGAATATGGCGGCTCTGCCTGGGCCCCGCCCCTCTTCCCCTGAAAAGTTTTCGTGGGTTTTCAGAGATGGGGGTATGCACCCTTCCCCCAAGAGCACATCAACCTTGCTGCTTTATGGAGGGCCCAGGTTGTTCTGTGCTGTACACCCACAGCCCCGGCGCCCAGCCCCTTGCAGTCCCCCGGAGCTGCCTCCGTGCAGCCGCCCCTGTCCTCCGCCTGGCTTGTGCAGCCTGGCCCTGCCCGCCGCTGCCGGCCCGCGTCTCAGGCTGGGTGTCGGGGGGACGCTCTGTGCCCGTTTAACTTAGTTCTGTCAGACCAGGGCTGCTCTGTACAGATCTGAGCCTCGGAGGCTCCCCCTCCGTCCCGCTGGCCTCTCAATTGGAGAGGGGAGACCCAGCGAGCAAGTGCCAGTCCTCCTTTGCCGCTCCCTCCCCGCGGGACCCGTCCCGCACTGCTTTGCCTTTTGTTGTTTCTTTTTTCCTTTTCTCCTACCAGATTTTTGGCGTCTTTATCTTTAGAAGAGGGTGATGATCTGTTGGAGTTCCGCAGGTGCTCTGGTTGGCTGAGTGGGTCTGTAGATGTGGGTCTTGATGTATTTGTGGGAGAGGGTGACTTACAAGCGTCCTTCTACTCCGCCATCTTGCCTGGAAGTCCAAGTCTTTTTTACAAACATATTTTTTCGTATCTCTTGGAGTGAAATTGCTGAGTCACAGAAGTGTATGTTTAACTTTATCTGATGAGTAGTTTTAAAAATGGATATAACCTTCCATATTCCCACCAGCAGTAGAGTACCAGTTGCTTCACAACCTATTAGTATTTGGTATTGTCATTCTTTTAAATTTTATTCATTTTAATGGGTGTACAGTGGTATCTCATTCCCTTAATGACTAATGTTGTCAAACATTTTCCACGTGTTTGTCGGTCATTCATGTATCTTCTTTTTGATATATCTCTTTAAGTCTTTTGCCATTTTTAATGGGTTGATTGTCTTTTTACTACTGATTTGCAGGAGTTCCTTACATATTCTCTAAATAATTCCTTTGTACTTATCATGTGTTTTAAATATTTTCTCCAAATCTATAGCTTGATTTTTTCTTTTTTTAAAATATCTTTTCCAAATTTTATATTTCCTTTTTTCCAGCTTTTAAAAATATAACTGACATATTATATAATGTTTACCTTAAACATTGTGTAAGTTTAAGATATACAGTGTCTTTCCATTTTCTTAATGGTGTGTTTTGAAGAGCAGAACTTTTATTTTAAAGAACTCTGATTTTCAATTTTTTTCTTTTATGGTTAGTCCATCTTGTCTCCAAGATAACTCTGCCTATCCTAAGGTGGTAAAAGATAAATAATATTTTAAAACAATTAAAAATAAACCTATGCCTATTTCCTTTCCTTCTAGCTCCTAAAAAATGATGCTACCTTTAGTTTAAAATCACTAAGATGACATGCACCATTTTGGTAAGAAGGTCAACAATGAGAATGACAGAAAATTTAATGCATAAAATATTTTATACCATCAAGGTTACCAAACCTCAAGGCCTGGGAAAAAAAAGATAGGGCTCCTTTAAAGAACAGGAAAAGAAGTGGAGGTCTTCAAGAACATGCCCCTTCCACTTCCACCAAGTGATACATGGGTGATTACCCATCGTATGGGTGCCCTATGTAGATCAGTTTTAGTTTGACTTTTTATACCTAACAAAGAATAGAGGAATGTATTAGAAGACTTATTGGGGTAGACAAAGACTGCATAGGAAAGCTAAAGAGCCAGTCTTCAGAAAGGACCAGGGCTACAGTAGCCATGAGGATCAAGGGAGCAGAAGGAAAGAGATGAACAGACCCCCACAAGGATGAAGGGCTTCTAGCTGTTCCTACCAGTGGGTTACTTCTCTCAAGCTCACCTTACAAGAGGAAAGTATCTGAATGACATAATTTGGTCACATGCCCACAGGAGGTACAGGGACGTTGGCTGGCAGTCCCTCCTTCAAAACTGGATTCAACAGAGGAAGAGGGTGGCTCCTCCAAGGAAAACTGGGACACTGCTACCGGAAGAGGTGGGGCCGGATTCTGGGAAAGCAAAGATAATAAGTGCCCCAGACACCTTTACCAAGACTGAATGTATAGCTTTCAACTTGTGTTTATCTCTCCTACTTAAGCAAGATGACACTGTTACTCACCTACCTTTGAGTCTTCCCTTGAATAACCAGGCTTGCTGAGGTAGACTATATTACAGCCAAGGCCAGCTGTGAAAGCAGAGTGTGCCTGATTATGGCTTATCCCACACTGGCTTTGTTGCTGTTGTGACTGTGTTAAATCTTGAAGTTGACTCTGCATTCCTGATTACTTAACATTTTTATAAGTTGAGATGCAGAAGGTCTGTAAAATCTAATGTTAAGTGGGGAAAAGGGACAGCCTAAATAAAACATAACTTGATCAAGACCAGAACTGAATTAGGAGTAATAGAAACAAGTTTTGTGTGTTAGATTCCCTTTTCAAAAGTTATTTGAGAAGTTGTGTTTCTTAATTTTGCTTCTAGAAACTGTATGTTTTCACACACCAGCTCCTACACTCAATCTTAGATTCCCATGCATTCATTTAGCAAACATTTATTAAGGGCTTGCCACATGCATGCATTAGAGATGGGGGCTCCGGAAACTGCCATCAAGGACATTGTGAGAGAATCTGATCTATGAATACAGAGAAGCAGTAAATTGTCATAGGAGTAGGGGATGAGGCTGCGACTTACTGCTCACTAATTTTTATCCCTAGGACCCAGCAGAGTGCCTGAAACGTTGAAGGAACTCCAAAATACATTGTTGAGGGAGGTGGGTATAGCTCAGTGGGAGAGCATGTGATTAGCATGCACGAGGTCCTGAGTTCAATCCCCAGTACCTCCATTTAAAAACAAAACAAAACAGAATACATTGTTGGATGGATGAAGAAATGAATGGAGGAAGGAATCAGCTCTCCTGTCAGGAGGCTGGTGGGGATTGGGAGTGTAGGAGATACGAGAAAGGGTAGGTTCAGTACAGTTTTCTTAAGAGTTGTTAATTTTGCTTCAAGAAAGTGCTTTAAAGAATGAAGGTTACCCCCCGCCCTCACTCTGTGGTCCCCCCAGGCATCTACCTTCAGGTGCACATGGGGGTTGATGACACCGGCTCTAACCAGGGGCTGCAGGAGTTGGATGTGCCCTTCTGGCTCCTGTATCAGGCTTTTTGTGATTGGGGACATTGGTCACTCACATGACCACTAAAAAAAATCAGTGTCTCTCTCCTGAGGGTGAGAAGATGAGGCACTAAGACTTTGGAAGTTATGTTTCCCCACATTGAGCAGTGCGGTGTTGTATAATAGACACTCGCTCAGTCCCACTTCCAGAGGAAGATGGAGAAGTGTCTGCAAGTCACACACCTGCAACACAGGCCACTCTCTCCCCACACCAAGACGAGTCCTCTGGTACCTGAACGTGGAAGGAGAGTGTGCGCCACACACTGGGTGGGAAGCCTGCAGGAACCACACACACGCTGGTGTAACTGGTGTGAACGCTGAAAACAAAACAAAAATAAGTTCTAGGTCCTTCCTGGGTTCCTCTCCTTGTCGTGTGTATGTTTGTTTGTGTATCTCTGCATTTGTGTGTTCCGCTTGCTGCAGTACACTTGGCCTCTCTTCAGCTCATGCCATTGCTGGATCTAACTTACTCTACTCTGTTTTCCATCCATCCCAGGGTGGGAGGTGAGGGTAGAGCACCCAGCTTATGGAAGGAGCAGGGCCTTAATGCCAAAACACCGAACCACAAATGCCAATTATGCTACTTAACATCTAGGCAACTTTCAACAAAGCCTCAACATCTCTGAGCCACCGTTCCTGGGCTGTTCGGTGATATTTCCACTTTTCCTTCTGAGGACACGGTAGGAAGGTGCTGTTGGTCCCTGATATCAGGACGGTCAAGCACTTGCTTTGGCCAGTGGATTGATAGTGGAAGCAGACATGTGTCACTCCTGGGGGGAGACCTGTGAGATGATCATCTTCTTGCCCTGACCCTGAAAGATGACAGATTCTATAACAGTCTGTTTCCCAAGGGAGGGCAGCGGGGAGCAGAAGCCCCGCCGACCCTCTTGTTTGAAGCCGTTAAGATTTGGGGGTTATTTGTTATTCCACAGGAACTAGCCCATCCTGGCTGAGGTTTTCTAACATGAATACTGAGTATAGTAAGATTTATTTCAAAGGGTGGCTCTGATTACTATCATCGCCATCCTCACGGCTGTCCATACCTACCGCTCTTAGCAGACATTCAGCCCACACTTCACACATGACTCCCTCCGGTCCATGTCACTCCACCCACGTTGTTCCTTCATTTCCCAACTCTCCCACTTTCCCTCTTTTACTATGTCCTCTGTGGAATACTGCCTCCATTTGTTCAAACTCTCCGAACCTCTTTCTCATTTTTCCTCTAACGGGAAACAGAATTTTAGTGTTGAAAGGGATCCCCCCCCCCCCAAGAATCTGCAGAAACAAATCTTCAGCCTGGATCCCCAGTCACCAAGCATCCGTAGACACCTTGACATCCTGGATCCTAGCAGTACATGTTACTGCTCCCCTCTGAGAGCTAGCAGAAGGCACTGTCTTTGTCAGCTGTTTGCACCCATTTCCTAAGGACACCTACTCACCTCTGGCCTTACAGGAGCCTGTGGTCATTTTGCTGCTCCTGTCACCCTTCCCACATGCATCCGGGACACTTCCCTTCCCTCCACTCTGGCAGTGCTTCCTATTCATCTACCTATGTCTCCTTCCTTTGTTTCCTTCTAACTGTTGCAGGAAAATGGGGCACAAGAGAATGGCCATGTCCCAGGTCCCCAGTGAGTCCCCAGGATGCACCCCATCAAGTGAGGGGCCTTGGCTTTGAGCAGGAAAGACTTCAAGAGCAAGCCGCAGTAAAGTGAAAGCGAGTTATTCAGGGAGATACACACTGCCATAGACAGGGTGCAGGTGTCTCAAAAGGCAAGAGAGAGAGAGGCAGCAGACAAGAAGCAGCCCCAGAGCATGGGGTCATCTAGGAAAGTGAGATTGGCCACAGTGGGTGCGGGAGGTCCGTTTTTATGGGGTCAGTAATTTCACTTGCTAACAAGTGGGAGAATAATTTCAGCTCCTTTGGGGAAGGGGCAGAGATTCCCAGGAACTGAGCCACTGCCCACTTTTTGGCCTTTTCAGACCAAGCCTTGGAACTGTCATGGCACCTGTGGGAGTGCCATTCAGCATGCTAATATATTACAATGAGCATGAAATGAAGCTCAAGGTCTACTGGAAGTCAAATATTCTGTCATTTGGGCCTCAAGGTCTACTGAGTGTTGAATTTTCCGCCATCTTGGGCCTAGTTGGTTCTAACCAGTTTATGTCCTATCCTCAGTTGCTGCGTCATTCTTTTAGTGGTTGTGCCCTGGCGTCTTCCCTCCTCTACCCCTTCCTCAACATTTTAGTGAAACAGCAGACAACTGCAGTCCCTGGGAAGCCCCAGCAGGTGACCGCTCTTCTCTTGTTCCTGGCGGAGGCCTAGTTATGAAGGCAGACAGTGGATGGTGTAGACCCATGATTGTGTGCTGTATCATTGCCTAAAACTGAAATACGTTACTTTCCCAGAGCAGCTGGCGTTAGTGTTTACCCTTACTTCTCAGAAGCCTCTCCACCCACGGCCTCTGGTTCTCTTCCCGGCCACACTTCATCTCTCTTTTCAACAGTTCACCTTACTCTGTCCACTTCTCATTTAGCTGGCAGTCCTCAGAGCTTTGTCCTTGGGACTCTTTTTTTTTTTTTTTTTTTTTTTTTTGTCCACAAGCTTTCTTCCAAGGCATCTCCTCCACCCTCATGGCTCCTATGACCATTTAAATGCAGATGACTCCCAGTGACTTTGCCCACACCAGCTCCTCTCTAGGGCTCTAGAGGTAGCTACTCAGTGTCCTATTAGATGTGTGGAGCTGGACGTCCTATGGACACCTTAAACTTAACATGTCCTCAAACAAACACCTTTTCTCTGACCCCATATCTGTACTGTCTCTTCTATTTTGATCTGGGTAAATGGCATCACCGTTTACCTGTCTCCCAATTTAGAAACCTTGGGTGTTGTTCTCACCTCCTTTCTCTCAACCCCTACAGTCAGCTGCCAAATCTTGCTGCTTCTAATTTTAAAACATCATTTGATTCTGTCTCTTCCAAATTCTATGCTACTGGCTCAAAATAGGATTTCAGCATATCTTCTTTGGACTATTATTGCAACCCTGTCTGTGATCTGTTCTCCTGATAACATTTTTCCCCATCCATATTCTCCAGCTTGCCACCAGAGTTGCAGAAAACAAAGCTTCTGTTGGTTTATATGCCCAGAGGGAAAAATTCCAACTATGTAGTTTGGCCACAAAGCACTTAACCTCTTGGCCCAATCTTCTTCATTTAGACTCCCTGCCTTCATGTTCTCCAGGCACATTCTAGGTTCTTGTCGCTTCATAGTGTCACTGCTTTGCAGCACATAACCATACATTTTCAGAAGTCCATACATATTTTTTTTCAAACTGTTCCTTTTCAAACTGTTCCTCTCCATCTCTATTCACTTGAAAAATACCTCCATCTGTTAAAACCAAGTTTAAGCATCACATACTTGGTCCGCCTTCCCCATTTCTTCCAGGCTACTGATGTTCTGTACCTTTTGCTCCCAGAGTGCTTTGTATTTGCTGCAGACTTTACAATGTGGCTCTTAATTTTTCTATTTACATGTTTGCATCTCACACTAGATAGACTGCAAGCTTCTGATGATCAGAAAACTGAAAACAAGTTCTAATAAATATCGATGAGGGTACACAATGTTGTTTTCCTCCCGTGAAGTTTTTGGTATCAATCTCTTTTTCGTCCTTCCTTCTACCATCTGTAATAGACAATCGACTTTGAACTTAGGTTTTTTTTTTTTTAAACATATATTCCTTTTCATATTCTTTTTCATTATAGGTTACTACAAGATATTGAATATAGTTCCCTGTGCTATACAGTAGAAACTTGTTTACCTATTTTATATATAGTAGTTAGTATCTGCAAATCTCAGACTCCCAATTTATCCCTTCCCACCCCTTTCCCCACTGGTAACTGTAAGTTTGTTTTCTATGTCTGTGAGTCTGTTTCTGTTTTGTAAATAAATTCATTTGTGTCTCTTTTTTTGAATCCACATAAGAGTGATATCATATGGTATTTTTCTTTCTCTTTTTGACTTACTTCATTTAGAATGCTTACCTCCAGGTCCATCCATTTTGCTGCAAATGGCATTATATTATTCTTTTTTATGGCTGAGTAGTATTCCATCATATAAATATATCACAACTTCTTTATCCAGTCATCTGTCGATGGACATTTAGGTTGTTCCCATGTCTTGGCTATTTTAAATAGTGCTGCTATGAACATTGGGGTGCATGTATCTTTTTGAATGAGAGTTACCTCTGGATATATGCTCAGGAATGGGATTGCTAGATCATATGGTAACTCTATTTTTAGTTTTTTTAAAAGAATCTCCATACTGTTTTCCATAATGGCTGCACCTAACTACACTCCCACCAGCAGCATAGGAGGGTTCCCTTTTCGCCACACCCTCTCAGCATTTATCGTTTGTGGACTTTTGAATGATGGCCACTCTGACTGGTGCTAGGTGATAACTCATTTAAGTTTTGCTTTTCATTTCTCTGATGATTAGAGATACTGAGCATTTTTTCATGTGCCTATTGGCCATTTGTATGTCTTCATTGGAAAATTGCTCGTGTAGGTCTTCTGCCCATTTTTGGATTGGGTTTTTTTTTTTTTTTTGTCAAACTTAGATTTTTAATGCCTTCAGGCTGACCACCTAGCACAGCACTTATCAGTAATGTAGTCACTGTTGCTATTGGACACTTGAAGTGCAGCTGGTCCAAGTTGAAATGAGCTGTAAGTGTAGAATACACACTGGATTTTGAAGACAATATGGAAACAAGAATATAAAATATCTCACTAATAATTTTTGGTACTACTCACATGTTGAAATGATAATATTTTGGACACACTGTATTAAATAATATGTACCATTAAAATGAATTTCACCTGTTCCTTTTTCTATTTTTTTAAAAAAATTTTTGCTTATTTTATTACAATTTTTTAAATGGAGGTATTGAAACCCTTGTGCATACTGAGCATGTATTCTTCCACTGAGTTATACCCTCCCTTTTTCTATTTTTAAACGTGGCTACTAAAAAATTTTAAAGAACATATGTGGCATATATTAAATTTCTATTAGATGTTACTGTGCCTCTTCAATCCATCAAATACATCATTTCTTGGTGGTAAGTCTGTCTTCTGTTTTTTTATTTTTTCTGAATTCTTGCACTGGGGGAAAAAAGCCACTAAAATTAGTATTTGTTAAGTGCTTCCTGTGGATTAACTTTCCCAAACATCTTTTTTTTTTTTCCATGCTACTATCCTAGGTGAAGAATCTACAGTTTTCTGTTGTCAGCTGCATCAAGGCAAGATTGCTTCGTCTGGTATCCCAAGCCTTCTCCTCCTCCTCTTTCTCTTCTCCTTCTTCTTCTTTTTCTTTTTCAGTTGAAGTATAGTCAGTTTACAGTGTTGTGTCAATTTCTGGTGTACAGCATGTTTCAGTCATACGTATCCATACATATATTCCTTTTCATATTCTCTTTCATTATAGGTTACTACAAGAGACTGACTGTAGTTCCCTGTGTTATGCAGTAGAAACTTGTTGTTTATCTATTTTATATATAGTAGTTAATATCTGTAAATCTCAGACTCCCAGTTTATCCCTTCCCACCCTGTTTCCACCTGGTAACCATAAGTTTGTTTTCTATGTCTGTGAGTCTGTTTGTCTTGTAAATAAGTTCACTTGTGTCATTTTTAAAGATTCCACACGTAAGTGTTAACATACAGTATTTTTCTTTCTCTCTCTGGCTTACTTCACTTAGTATGACAGTCTCCAGGTCCATCCATGTTGCTGCAAATGACATTATTTTGTTCTTTTTTTATGGCTGAGTAGTATTCCATTGTATGTGTATCTATCTATCTATCTATCATCTATCTATCTATCTATCTATCTCACATCTTCTTTATCCAGTCATCTGTCAATGGACATTTGGGTTGTTTCCATGTCTCCCAAGCCTTCTTTAATCCTGTTGCACTTGACTTCTCCAGCATTGTCTTTCACTTTTCCTAAGTAGCACCTCTGTCCTTCAGTCTGTTTTCCAAGCTACTTGAAGCTAATTAGTTCACTTACTCACCATCTACACTGCCATCACCATTCAATTTAATTGCACAAATGTTTTTGAGACCTTGTGCCAAGAATCAGGCTAGGCGGGCATGGAATTCACCTTCATGCAGGGCCTAGGCTAGGAATTGGCCCTATAAGACAGATTCCTGCTCAGTGCCTTCCTTAGATCTGCCCCACCACAGGCAGGGGCCATGTTTATTATGATTACATAAGCCCTATATTAGAAATTGCTAATAAACCACAACATGCAGAAACATTTGCATTACCTCACCCAGGGTTCAAATCCCACGGGATTGGATTGGGAAACTCTGAGTTCCAGTCAAGAGTGTCTCCTTTCCCTAGTTTCCTTTTTTGCATTAAAAGTAACTGTTGATACAGATTCTTGTTAAAGTGAAACCTCCCAGGGCCAGTATTTGGTTCCCCCTCTACATTCCTTCCCCTCCTATGGAAGTGAGACAGGAAGGAAGGAGGCAGGGCACAGCCATTCAAAGCATGACACAGCAATTAATGCCAAAGCAGTGGAAAATTCAACTTCCAACAGGCCTTGAGGCCTAAGGTGGTGGGAGATTTTACTTCTAGTGGAACTTGAGCTTCATTGTACGCTCACTGTAATACATTAGCATGGTAAATGACACTCTCACAGGTACATGACAGTTGCAAGGCTAACCATAAAAGATCAAATAGTGGGCGGTGGCCTAACTCCTGGGAATCCCAGCCCCTTCCCCAAAGTAGTAGAAATAATCCTCCCACTTATTAATGTATGCTATGCAGCCCAGAAAAACTAACAACCTCCACACCTGGTGGCCGCTATCCCTTCTGAGAGAGATAGACTGCACTCTGTCTATGGAGTATGTATCTACTGAGCACTCAGCCCTCACACCTGATGGCCTTTCTCTTACCTTTTGAAATAGCCTGCACTCTATGGAGTATGTAACTCTCTGAATAAATCTACCTTTACTCAACTGTGGCTCACTCTTGAATTCTTTCCTTTGTGAAGCCAAGGATCCACACTTGGAAGGGTGTGTCCCAGGGACTCCACTGAGACCTGGGAAATGGCCATTCTCTTGTCCCATGTTCATTTTACCTGTATCAGAATGCCCTACTGCCAAACATTTTAGACCCTGAAGACATAGGACTTTGGATTCCAATTGCATCTCCTCCCCTGAGTAGCTCTGTAACGTGGGCAAGTGATCTAACTCCATGCCTCCATTTCCTCCTCTGCATAGTGAGGGTAACAGTATCAAGGGTTGCGATAGGGTTAAATGAGTTAATAGTTCATGGCCTAGAGTAATCACTCAATAAATGTTAGCCCTCAGTATGTGTCACTATCAGACTATTTCCCTCCCTTAAACTGTAAGGGACTGTTTTGCCTTCTTCATTCCATGCGCGTCGCCAGCTCCTGTTTCAAAACTGCTGGTGAATAAACAGTGAATGAATTTAAAAAGTCCCTCCAATCACGGTTATTTCTGCCTTTGCAATGTCTGCCAGCGAGAGCAAAGGCAAGGAAGCCTCCTTGGAAAGGTATTCCTTTACCAGGTTTGACCTGAAGCCACCAGGAATAAGCACATCTCACAAGGGGGGGAAGCCTGACGTGGGCAGGGCGCGCATCCTTCCGGAACCACGGCGGGCGGAGCCGGGGCGGAAGGATCCGGCGGGCTAGTTCTGAGGTAAGCCCAGCACATGCGCAGCCCGCCCGGCGTCCGCGTTCCTTCCGGTGGCGCCGCCCGGAAGCGTCGGCTCCGCCCCCTCCCCTCGCCGGCTCGGGCGCTGCTGCGGAGCCGGCCCGGCGAGGAGGCGGGACACGTCGGCGCTGCCGCCGCTCCTCCTCCTGTTCCATCCGCTGCTGCCGCTGCCGTTGCCGCTTCCCGGCCGAGTCTGCGGCCGGACGGTGCAGGTGCGTCCAGCCCGCGCGGCCCTCGCCCGCGTCTCAGCCGCCGCCACCCGCTGCCGAGATGGCGACGCGCTCCTGCCGGGAGAAGGCGCAGAAGCTGAACGAGCAGCACCAGCTCATCCTGTCCAGGCTGCTGAGGGAGGAGGACAACAAGTACTGCGCCGACTGCGAGGCCAAAGGTAGCGCGGACGGCGCCCCGGGCTCCCGCGGCCGTGACCTTCGGGGCGCCCGGCCGGCTCGGCGGATGCGGGCGCGGGGCTCCTCGCCGGAGCCGGTGCCCGCGATGCTCCGACCTCCCCGGGGCCGGGCCAGAGCGGGACGCCGCCGGATGGGGTAGGGGTGAGAGGGTCGCCCCTCCCGGCGCTCACAGGTGCCTCGTGGGTGGGGCCACCCGGCGCCGCGTCTTCCCCCTCGGGAATCGGATGCTCCGTGTCCCGGGTGCAGCCCTACCTGCCCGCCCACCTGGCAGCTTTGTCCTGGGCTCTCGCTTTGCTTCCTGAGAAAGAGTGTGCTGGTCCTTTTTGGTGGGGTTGGACTTTTATTCAGTAAAACAACTGGGGAGGGATTGTTACTATCATCATTCGTAGTGTGTTTTCAGCTGGGTTTTAGCCGGAATGGAGAAGAATCTCCTTACGTGAGTCTCTTGCATAGTGGGCTTCTGTTCCTGGAAATTTAATAATTAGATTCTCTCTGACCAGCTAGTTTGGGAGCTTATGTATGTGAACCCTGGTCTGTATGCCCCATAAACGTCAAAGGTGCATTTTAAAGCTCCAGAAATGAGAAAAACCTAATTTTAGTTTGTTGCAGTTTCTGCCTGAGCCTTTGAAATAGATTCACTATTTTTAGCTTATATGTTTTGGCTTTGGAGATCTGATTTATGTTTAATGTCTTATAAGTAATCTCATGGGAAAAAATTCACATTTTTAAAAAACCTCTTACATGGTAGAAAAAAAAATCTTGCTTTTTTTGTAAATTGGTTTATTTGTTTAGTAGATGAGAAGTAGGTAGTTCTCCGAGGCAGGAGTCCGCCTTTGGGAATGTCGTTTAAAATTTCTGCATTATTTGACTTGAACTTTTCCTGAGGCTTTACTGTTCTTCCTCAGTACTGTATACATGAGTCACGTTTCAGTAGGCTGGTAATGTTTGATTAAACTAAGCCACACCATCGGCAAATTACTTCACTACCAAAACAGGTACTGATTACTGGAAGGTACCGTGGGAGTACTGTAACTAGACCATTTTATGAAGCACTTTTCAAATCATAGTTAGTTGATTGGGCCAATCTTATATTTATTGTGCGTAACCTTTCAGGTGATGAGGTGAAAATGATTGATTGTTAGAGTAGTATTTGTTTACCTGAAATTGATTATGCGTGTGGCTGTTTGGACTGCTGTTCTGCATTGAGGCTCAGTTGCTCACTCATCACTGCACTAGTGAAACACTGGAGAGTAGGCCTTTAGAAGGCCAGAAAAAGAAAGGAACTCAGGTTAAACAGGGTGCATTTTGAGTAATTAATACAGTTAACTAGAGATGCTAGTAAGCATTAAATCTTCTCATTAAAAATTGAATAACAATTTCAGTAATTATCTTCCTTTATGCATCGAAATCATTGAAAAATAGTTTTCAAGTTTCTTTCTCCCCAAAAAGTACTTTATAAAATCAGATTTCACCAATGCTTCCTAAAATAACTTATAGGTTAAAAAAAGCCATTCTTTACCACACCTTGACATTTCCATGTACTCTTTTTGAGGTGAAAAAGAAGAATTAGGTACCTCTCAAATTAGGACAGAAATTTTACCTCTTCTGACCTGAGGAATAGAGAACATTAGTTGTGTTAGTTTTGCTCACTAGTTGTCTTGCCACTGGAATCATTAGATGTATATCGAATGAATGTCTTTTTTATTTTGGTTTTGCTTGGTCTTTTGTGGTTTTGTTTGTTTTTGAGAAGCGAAGGAAGTGGGAGAGAACAGTACCAGGAGTTCAAGGATGTGGTGTGAAGGGCATGTGTGAACTCCGCAGTCAGGATTTAGAAAGGTCCTTGTTTTTTCCTGTTGCTACTAAATCTTGAGTAATGTTAGAATGATCTAAATTATTTCACTGTTTTATCTTCATCTTTCAGGAAAAACAAATCACAGGCAAAATCATTTATTGGTTTAATGAGGTTTGATTTATTAGTTGTAATAATTGAAAAAGATGGACATGATTGGGCAGTTGAGATGATTAAATGTATTTTGTAAAGTTTTTGAGTCTTTCGTATGATTCAGCTCCATTGGGGTGCTCTCTTAGTAGAATTCTTGGCTTATTACATATTTTGGCTCTATTATTATGTATGTCAGATAACATAGTAAATGTAGCTAGTGAAATTCTGATCAAATGTACTTTTAAAAGACATGTTAAAGGTCTTACTTTACAGTTTAGTTATTATAAAGTGGTTCCATACTCTGTGTGTGTATGTATGTGTATATATACATTTTTTTCACTGCTTAATAAATTGCATCAAGCTTTTCATGCATTTTGAAGTTATTTCCTAATTAACTCAATTTAAGAATGTTTCCCCAGAAACATTCTTGCCTTCTAATGGTTGGTAGAGGTATTTTGGACTTTAACATTTTCTTACCCTGCCTGATTTGATAGTATTTGGAAGGTAAGGGAGGAGGAAGGACAGCAGAGGTGCCTGTTTCCTGCTCTTGATCCTACTCTTAGCAGATCTCTTGAGGGACTGGAGGCTAGGAACAGGCAGGTGGAGCTGCTCTTCCTCTATCTGGCCCCGTTCCTGACCCTGGGGGGGGGGGTTTAAAGCAGTTCTATTGGTTATTAGTTGGTGCCACTTTATGGAGCAGTGAGGATTTTGAGCCCCTTGCCGACTTCAAGTTTAGTTTTTAGTATTTAAAGTTTCTCCCATGGTTAATACTGGCTTTGATTCTGAGCACGTGTAAGTTGGCATGAAAGTGTATCTCTTGCCCAGTTAAGTTTTGGGAGGGTCGGAAACAAAAGGTTTGTGAACCCTCTAGATGGCTTTGTTCTGCCTGTCTGGTATGGAGAGGTTAAGCAGTTTGCTCAGATCAAACACTCATTTCTTCATTCCACAGATCGTGACTTGAGGACACACCGTGAAGCACTGTATTGGATCAGGGGACTAAAAAAGTTTGAAAGACCTAAAGGAGTTTGCTTACTGGGGACTGCATTTTTCAAATGAATAATTCTAAAATGATGTGCGAAGTGTTAGACTAGTGGTTGTAAGAAGGACCTCCCTCTGCACGTATTTTGGGCCGATGGTCTTCCTTGCACCCTGACTTCTGTCCCTCGATTGTCATCACAGTTCCTAGAATGCTGTCTCCCGGCCTTTGCACATGCTGTGTCTTCTGCCTGGGAAGCTCGCTAACAGTTACTTGCTTGATGAGTTTTACCTATTTTCCAGTTTCTGCTTTAAGTGTCTCCACAAGGGAAACGATTCTCCCCGATCTTCCCAGATTAGGTTAGGCTTGCATTAGACATGTGAGACGCACCCTGAATCTTTTATTATGCTGACCACAGTTGTAATTAAATGTTATTTGGATAATTATTGTGAAATCAACATCCCTGTTGGATTGTAGCTGTGAGAGGGATGAGATCTTGTCTGTCTTGTTTTGGCTTGTGTCCCCAGCCCTCGGCACAATGTGTGACATGTCGTAGGTAAATGTAACTCAGCAAGTGTGTGCTGAATGAATGGGTGTGAATGAGCACAGAGCTGAGGGCAGGCAGCGGGGTGGGTGGAAGCGAGTGTGCGTCTGGGCGTGTGGAATGACCCTTTGGGGGAGAGGCGCAGAAGCAGTCTCCCTGAGCTGGGTTCTGAAGCGTGGGATTTCACCTGAGGGAGAAGCTGCACAGACGGAGGGACAGGTACATAAAAGAACATGAGAGGTTTCCGTACGGCCCCTTTTTTTTGTGAGCTAACTTTAAGCTTGATCAGATTTGGAGGTGGCGGGTCTGAGAAAGAACTGGAATGGAGAGAGCGGGCAGGTCACCTCGTTGCAGCAGTGTCCAAGCGAGAGAGCAGGAGGCCCTGAGCTCTCTTAGTGTCAGTGTATCCTACGTCAGCAGACAGGGCGGGGAACAACCAGTGTAGCTGTAATAATACCATTTCTGTTAAGGAACAGGCTACTCACAGAATCATTAAAGAGCTGGAGGAGCAGAATCAGGGAGCCTCTCCTGACTTCCAGTTTCAAGGCCACACCATTGCCACTGCCAGTGCCGCCACCACTGCCAACCGCCGCCTGGGTTGCTTCTCACCCCCGGACTAATGAACTGATCGAGAACAGGACCATGGCGGCTGCAGCCACTCAGTGTCTGTTAGACATCTTTGTCAGTTCCCTTGCTGTAGTAAAGTGGCCTTTGCTGCACTTGAGCCTTCCACATGACTGGCAGACCTAACTTATGTCCAGGACCTTTCCTTCATGGGAGACTTTAGGAATGGTAACCGCTTCAAAAATTAGAGATGTGAAATGGAGATTGTGAGACCCAGTCGAGTACTATGGGCAGTCGGTGATGGACATTTTTTTAAATCAATATTTTATCAATATCAAAATATATAAGAGTTCTTGTATAAACCTATTTTAAAGTAATTCTTACTAAAGAGTAAAGTTGACTTTGAGGAAGTGGTGTTTATGATGATGTTGATGCTAATAGGAGAAATTCATATAAACAGAGGTCTGTGATTATAATTCTTTAAAGAGACCTGCCAATCTAAAAGTTCCCTCATAATGGGAAACTTCAGTCTGATGAGATTATTCTTATAATTCTGCTGATTCTGAGGTTTGCCCTGATGATTGTGTGCAGAGCTCTGGTGTCAGAGCTGGGATGGAAAACACTGGTCTCTCTCTGACTCATCAGTTTAACTTTGGCTGCATGTTGTCCCATCCTTTTTTCCTCCCAATTCTTGTTTTTTTTTTTTTTTTTTAAGAGATTGAAATGTTCTTCTGTTACTGGATTTTACTAAGTAAATTTATATGTCCTTAATTCTTACTATATGATATATGTGTATTATGTGTGTGTGTGTGTGTGCGCGCAAAACCCTTAGTGATCTATACAGACTGGAACGCGTGTGTTCAAGGCGAAGTCAGCTGTCTGGCGTTCTGATTGTATACATTATAAATGCAAGCCTTCTCCTCCTCCTGCTGCTACTGCTACTAGCACTCCTAGTGGTCTTTCCACTGGATAGAATCGACTCATTTTTCTTTCCATTTCTCAATGGAGGAAGATCAAAGGAACTTGGAGGCCATTTTGTTTAAGTTGTAATTATTGTCAAGAGAGTTGACTGCCTTACGTTCTGACCATGGTGAAGAGTTGATTTAACAGACATACAGTTTTGTTGGTAAGTCCGTATTTTCTGAGCACTACAATGATTAAGTATCATGTCAGGTACTGTCATGTGAGCTAAAGGTTTTCTGTATGGTCCACAAACTAGTTAGGGATTTCAGTAATATGAAACAATGATCATTTAAATTCTAATCTCTGTGTAGACTGTAGATTCATTGAAATTTTAGTAATGGGAGAGCTCAGTGACTTGGAGAAGGTAGAACTGTAAGGATGGAATTTTAAAAAGAGCAAATAATAACATTATATATATACAAGTAAATTCGTGCTTTCTTCTTGCCATACACTGGTGTGAGCGTATGTTTTACATATATTAATTTACATATATAATTCTCAAAACAGTCTTTTGAGGTAGGTAACATTGTTCTGTCTTACAAATGAGGGAACTGAGGCACACAGAGCTTCAATTAAGTACCTTTCCCAAGGTTATACAGCTAGGGAATAGGGGAGCCAGAAATTTTTTCATTAAAATAGTTTTGTTTTGACGGCTGCTGTATATCTTAGGCACTTTCCTGGGTTCTGGGAATGAAGCAGGGAACAGGCAGGTAAGGTCCGTGCTGTAAAGGATTGACTAGTCTGCTGGGAGCAGGACTGACTTGTAGGGTTGGCCCTTGGCTATTTGGGGTCTCACTACCCTGAGTAATAAGAGTTGGTCACGATGCCCAAACTGTACAGACACCTGCCCTCCTTTCGGGAGTCTGGAATTTGCCTGTGTACTGGGCAAGGTTGCCTGTGTGACCAGCCCTGGTAAAACCCCTGGGCACCGAGTCTCTCAAGAGCTTCCCCTGTTGGCAGCATTTCACACCTGTTGTCAGAACTTACCACTGAGCAGCGTCTTCAGCGCAGCTCCCCTGGAGAGGGATACCTGGGCGGTTGTGCCTGCCTTCTCCTGGGCTGCTCCTTGTGCCTTTTCCTTTTGCCAGTATACTTGGTACCCTTCTGCTGTAACAAGTCGTAGCCATGAATGCAGCTGTATGCTGACTCTAGTGAGTCCTCTTAGTGAATTACCAAACCTGAAGGAGGTCTTGGGAACCTCCCAGTGTAATGAATAGTATATATCTCCCTCCAGTATAGTGTACAGATCATGTCAGAATTTCAGAATATCTCAGCTAGCTCTGGAACCCAGCCTCCTAGCAGGGGTACAGCCCAGAGGAGCAGGTATGAGCATCAGAGGAAGTTCTGGCTTTCCTGGGATGGGACAGAGTTGGGAATCTGGACTGTAAAGTCAAGACTGAACCCAGGAGATCTAGCTCCAGAGTGTACGTGGTTAACCGCATGTTTGATTCATGAAAGATAAAACATACGCTTTTGTAGTTGACATTTGTGTTAGAAGAGGTTATTTTGGGGGAAGAGATTATCAATTTCAAGCTGACTTAAGATATTTCTTCAGATTTTTGCCAAATGTATTCAAATGTTGACAATGTTGTTTTGCTTTATTTATCTCTTTGCATTTAATAGCAGAACCACCATAACTTTAAAATGCCAACTTAAACAAAATAAAATTGTTTTTTTTTGATTACTAAACTTTATTCTACAAATTGACTGAATCAATAGCTGGGTCCTTTCGTGCTTTTTTGTTTGCTTGTTTGAAAGGGAGTCTTCCATATAGCTTTTTTGTTTTCTATTTTTGCAGTTACGTCTTAGGTCAGGTACTGGTCATCACCTGGACTTTTTAAACCGTTGAAATAACATGACAGAATTGAAAAGCAGTGTGTTGGGTTAAGTTAGTAAGACTAGGTTTGAGCCTAAGCTTTGCCTGTAACTTGTCTGGTGACCAGTTGTCCCTGTTTTCATTGACTATTACTGCAAAGGTTTATTTCATCTCCCTCATGGTCTGTGTTCTCTCCTGAAGCTCTACCTCTTGTCACTTCTATTATTGCTATTGTCAGTATTTGCTATTAGTGTTAATTAAAAAAATTCTACTATTGAGGATATAGAAATATAATTTTGGTGGGGGAGGGTGTAGCTCAGTGGTAAAGTGCATGCCTAGCATGCACGAGGTCCTGGGTTCAATCCCCACTACCACTATTAAAACAACAAATGAACAAACCTAATTACCCCACCCCCAAATTCTTAAGTAAATCTTCAGTCATTTATACTTTTTAAAGCTTTTCACTGATGACTTAAGTGTTGTTGAGCAATTTTCCCTGGTATTATCTTTGGTTATCTCAAGCCATATCATATAACCAACAAAAATATTCCTCACTGGTTGAGAAGTCCTTTTCTTTGAAACTTTTTCATTTTAATGCTTTCGTGGAGTTGAGTAAAATCAATCACCTCTTCCACTCAACTACAAAACCAGTGTCTGCTTTTATTTATCATTTTAAAGAAAAGACTTGTAGTTGCATTACATTTTCAGTCACCCTTGTATATTATCAATGTCAGAATTTTTTTGCCTAAGGTGTTAGGTGGAGTTACGTTAACTCTGAATGGCATTTAGCTGTAGTATATAGAAACAATTTTTGGAAAATATTTTACTTAAAACAGCGCTTAGATAAGATGCTGTTGGAAATATGTGCTAATTTCATGTTAACAGTATTTTGAGGGTCCAAAGGAGAGTGGATTATAAACTTTCTAGTAACCCTCCATTCTCTGTGCCCCTTTGCCACCCCCCCAACAATTTTTGGCCTCCATTTTATAAGAGATCCAAGTGACTGCTTCTAAGAGAGATTGATGACAGACCTTCAGATGTCTGCCATTGATCTTTTGTAAAGAGTGCATTTCAAGGACCAGTGATCAGCTTGAATCCACACCTAAAAAGAAAATAAAAGAAATTTTAAAAATTCCATAGAAAATCATATTTAGGATGGCTTTATGTTCCAAGATAAGAATATTTATTTGAAAAAATTATAGTTTAGTCTGGACTTTTTTTTTTAATTGAAGTATAATTGATTGACAGTGTTGTAAATTTCATGTGTACAGCAAAGTGGTTCAGTTATTTTTTTTTCAGATTATTTTTCCTTATATTTTATTTTGTTGAATATAATTTCCAAGGCTATACAGTAAATCTGTCTTATGTATGGTAGTTTGTATCTGCTAATCCTAAACTCCTAGCTTACCCCTACCTCCCTCTTCCCCCTTTGGTAGCCATAAGTTTGTTTTCTATGTCTGAGTCCATTTCTGTTTTGTACACAGATTCATTTGTACTATTTTTTAGATTCCACATATAAGTGATACCATATAATATTTGTCTTTCTCTGTCTGACTTCACTAAACAAAATATTCTCTAGATCAATTCATGTTGCTGCAAGTGGCACTATTTCATTTTTTTATCGCCAAATATTTCATTGTATATACATAGTATGGACTTTTTTAGTTTATGCATTTCTACTCTTTTTTTTTTACTGCTATTTAAAACAATTTATTTATTTTAGTGAAATATAGTCAGTTTACAATGTATCAATTTCTGGTGTACAGCATAATGTTTCAGTCATATTAATATATTCATCTTCATATTTTTTCATTATAGGTTACTATAAGATATTAAATATAGTTCCATGTGCTATACAGTATAAACTTGTTGTCTAATTTATATATAGTAGTTAGTCTTTGCAAATCTCAAGCTCCCAATTTATCCCTTCCCACCTCTTTTCCCCCCAGTAACCATAAGTTTGTTTTCTATGTCTGTGAGTCTATTTCTGTTTTGTAAATAAGTTCATTTGTTTCTTTTTTTAGATTCCATATGTAAGTGATATCATATGGTATTTTTCTTTCTCTTTCTGAATTACTTCACTTAGAATGATGATCTCCAGGTACATCCATGTTGCAGCAAATGGCATTATTTTATTATTTTTTATGGCTGAGTATTATTCCATTGTATAAATATACCACAACTTCTTTAGTCAGTCATCTGTTAATGGACATTAAGGTTGCTTCCATGTCTTGGCTATTGTAAATAGTGCTGCTCTGAACCTTGGGGTGCATGTATCTTTTCAAATTAGAGTTCCCTCCAGATATACATGCATTTCTAATCTTGAAAGTTGCTTTTGGTATAGCGTGGTGATGGTACATGATGTCAAAAAACTAGTAAAAATATGTTTATTGAAGTGAAATGATCATCACTGTTATATTTATTTCCTATTGCTGATATTGCAAGTTATCACAAATTAGTCTCTTAAAACAATACAAATTTATCATCATTTAGTTCTGGAGGTGAGAGTCCAAAATGAATCTTACGAACAACTCAATCAAAAAATGGGCAGAAGACCTAAACAGACGTTTCTCCAGTGAAGACATATAGGTGGCCACTAGGCACATGAAAAGATGTTCAGTGTTGCTAATTATTAGAGAAATGCAAATCAAAACTGCTATGAAATATCACCTCACACCAGTCAGAATGGCCATCATTAAAAAGTCTACAAATAGATGATGGAGAGGGTGTGGAGAAAAAGGAACCCTTCTACACTGTTGGTGGGAATGTAAATTGGTGCAGCCACTATGGAGGACAGTATGGAGATTCCTAAAAAAATTGAAAAAAACTTACCATATGATCCAGCAATCCCACTCCTGGGCATATATCCAGAGGGAACTCTAATTTGAAAAGATAACATGGACATGGACCCCAATATTCATAGCAGCGCTAAACAACAAAGTCCTACTGTGTAATACAGGAAACTATATTCAATATCTTGTAGTAGTCTATAATGAAAAAAATGTGAAAAGGAATGTGTGTGTGTGTGTGTGTGTATACATATATAACCCAATCACTCTGCTGTACACAAGAGACTAACACAAGATTGAAAATTGACTATACTTCAATAATAATAATTTTAAAACAAGTCTTACTGAACTAAAATCAAAGATGTTCCTTCTGAAAGTTCTAGGGGAGAATCTGTTTTCTCATCTTTTCCAGTTTCTAGAGGTCACCTGAGTGTTTGCCTCAAGGCCTCCACCTTCAGTATGTCTTCTTCAGATCTGTCTCTCTCTGTCTCTCTGCTTCCATTATCGCTGTGATGCCGTTGAGTTCACCTGGATAATTCAGGAGAATACCATCTCAGTGTCTTTAACTTAATTGTACCTGAAAAGTCTCTTTTCCCATGGAAGGTAGCATATTTACAGACCCAGGTATTGGACATCTTTGGGGGCCATTCTGCTTACCATAAATGGATTTATGATAAAAGTTGTGTATTGAACCTGAATTTTTATAGTAGGTACTGATTTGGGATATACTTAAGAGGGCATAGGATGGTGAAGTGAGTACAGTTTAAATTAGCCATTCTCACAGAAAATATTTTAAAAATATATGCATGCAAGAGTCATTTAACAAACTCTTTGCAACATGACCATTTATATAGAGAGTCCTCAGACATTTATTTTTTAAAAAGGTATTAGAACCAATAGTTGAGTTTATCAGGGTTGCAGGAATCAAAATGATTATAGAGAAATTAAGTATTTCTATGTAC
This sequence comes from Vicugna pacos, assembly GCF_048564905.1. Classification (NCBI taxonomy): domain Eukaryota; kingdom Metazoa; phylum Chordata; class Mammalia; order Artiodactyla; family Camelidae; genus Vicugna; species Vicugna pacos. The sequence continues at coordinate 2,900,738 of NC_132994.1, read as the reverse complement.
CAGCAACAAACAGTTGGAAGTGGAAGTAAAAATTACCATTTGCAACTGCATTAAAAATATGAAAACTTAGTGATAAATTTAACAAAATATATGCAAGACTTGTATGCTGAAAACTACCAAAGATTGCTGAGAGAAATTAGATACCTAAAGAAATGGAGGGATGTATCGTGTACATGGAGTAGAAAATATAGTCTTTTAAAAATGTCAGTTCTCTCCAACTTAGTGTGTAAATTCACCATGTTCCCAGTCAAAATCTCGGAAGGTTTTTTGGGTAGAAATTGACAAGTTGATTCTAAAATTTATAATGAAATGCAAAGAAGCCCCACCCAAATCTAAACAATTAAAAAAAAAAAAGAAACATTAGGCTTTTCACACAACTGATTTCACCAGTTAATATAAAGCTACTGTAATCAAGACAGTGTGGTATTAGTGTAAGGACAGACATAGATCAGTGGAACGTAGTAGTCGAGAAGTAGACTCACATATAAGGTCAGCTAATTTTTAACAAGTGCAAGGGTAACTCAGGAAAAGGATAGTTTGTAAACAACAACAGAATGTACCTTACGTCCTACCATGAGCAAAAATTAACTTGAAAGGAATAATAACACTAAATTTAAGAACTAAACCTGTAAAACTTCCGGAGAAAACGTAGGAGAAAATTGCTAGGATCTTGGGTTAGGCAAAGATTTCTTGGATGGGACACAAAAGCACAATCCGTAAGGACAAAATTGAAGAAAGAGACTTCATAAAAATGAAAAACTCTTGCTTTTTAAAAAGGCACTGTTAAAAGGAAAATCATAGACCAGAGAAAATATATCCAATATGGACTTTTGTTCAAAATGTGTAAAGAAGTATTAAAATTTAAGACTAGGAGAAGATAAAACTTGTACTTGAGTGTTCATAACAGCTTTATACATAATAGCTGAACCCCAGGAACAATCTATATGTCCATCAGCTGGTGAATGGATAAACACACTATGGTACATTCATACAGTGAAATAATAGTTTGCAATATGAAGGAACAAACTAGTGATACAATCAGCAATGCGGATGAATCGTAAAAGCATTATGGTTAGTGAGGAATCCATACACAGACCACATAACACATGATTCCAATTATGTGGGATTCTAGAAGGGTAAAACTTACAAGGACAGAACATAGATTGGGGATTGGGATGAGGGAGGGTAGCTATTTTTCAAAAGTAGAATGCCATGCCAGTATATTGTTTTATTCATTTGGTGATATTAACAATTGCTGTAGATTATATAGCAGGTTCTCAGTTACTTTATTTGAATCTGTGTAACGTGTACAGTCCTAAAGTTATTTTCCTCTTCCATGGTCTGAGCAAAGATTTTGCAAAAGTAATACCCTTCTTGATCTTGGCTTAAAGGATGAAGAATTCTTGACTGATGCACTTTTTGTCTCCTCTCAGATCTATTAGAATACCGATGAGTGCTTTGAAAACTATGGAAATCTCTGGTTTAACCTTTTACTTTTTTCTTGAGGAGTTAAATTTGTACACAGCTCTGAAGTTCCTCCTGGTGTCTTTAGAACATCAGTTTTTTAGTGCCTCTAGGATACAGGATTTCTGGCACTACAATAATCTAGAGATGTCATGAAAAATATAGTCTGTAGATGAGAATGTCATATCATTAATGAAAAGAATGCCACTTAGTACTTTTTACTCCAAGGAGCTATACAACTTTTTTGGTCCTATGATTTTGGGATTTTTTTGTTGTGAGACCAGTGGCCTACCTCCTAAGACTTAGAAATCATTGCTTGAGAGAAATTGAAATAATTAAGTGACCTGGGATCCTGCCATGGGGAGTCTTCAGTTTCTGAGCTTCTCTTCCAGCATAGTGAACTGCTTTAAGGCAGGACTGTGCCTACTTAAGTCTCTTCCTGTTCCAGAAAGTAGTTAAGTTGGATCATACCTTTAGTAATCATGCATTGCAGTGTCTTGAAAATTGTTAAAAAATTAAAATTAATTTGTTATATGTTTGTACATAGAAGGAGTTCCCCTGATTTGGAAAGACTCCCTGATTTTAATGGCTTTCTCTTTTGCCAAAAAATTGAGTTATTGCTCTATTAATAATGGCCTTTCAGCATCTAGACTTTATAATCATAGAGGGTTTTTCTCAAGTTTATGTCTCTTCTTAATAATTCTTTGCTATTGTTGAGTAAAATTCTGTTTTGTTTTTTTTTAAATCTCATTGAAGTAGCAGTTCTTTCTTCTGAGATTAGCTCACCCCAATCCATGGGTTCATGACAGTTGGACAGGCATTTGAATAGGTAACTCAGAACAAAATTATGCAATGGCAGACCCTGGGGCATGAACTTGGTAATAAGGAGATGTACCTGTTAGTCTTAAGAATATGAAATCACATCTTACATAGGTGGTTAGATTATAAAATCCACTCTAACTGTGCTTTAACCCCTTAAAGAACAAGTATGTATGATTTTTATGTCTATAGCTCCATATGATTATTCTTATGAGAATTAAATTTTCAGTACCTTAGAAGAGTTACACATCATTAAAGGAAAGAAACAGGAAAACATATGCATTTTATTATATTCTTTTTGTGGTGGGGGCTAGGTAACTAGGTTGGTTGGTTTGTTTATTTTAGTGGAGGTACTGGGTACCTAGTGGGGATTGAACCTAGGACCTTGTGCGTGCTAAGCATGCACTCTACCACTGAGCTATACCCACCCCCAGAAAACTTACACATTTTAAACTTTTCTACCTAAAGTTAAATATCATGTCCCTAATGGTGAATGGAGCGTGGGTAGCTATTCCTCAGTTGTTTCTCTTTCATGGTGAGGTTTCCTGTGTATGATTTTAATATTGAACTCGTATAATTGTAATAAATGTTGATAAGTTGGTAGGATTATTTATGATAATTGCTGCATGACATAACATATATGAAGCATTTGTACAGAGTCTGGTATATAGTAAGTAGTCAGTAAATGTCAGATATGAATCTGCGTCTTGCTTGATTAGACCCACAAACAAACTTGCTTTTTGAACAGCAGTAGAAAAGCATGGTTGGAGATAAACCGAAAACAGGTAATTATAGTCATGTTCCTGAAATCTCTTAATTCTTATTCTATTTGCCAGAGTGAGTTTTGAAGATAAAGATGGAGCAGGTGCAGTCTTGTGTACGACTTTACTGCACGTTTCAGTCACACTCATTTTACTAGGTATTTAAGAGGAATGAGGTGGTGCCTTCTCTCAAGGCACAAAATTGTGCTGTTACTGTGTGTGCCCAGAGCACTTAGCCAGTGTTAGTTCTCTCTCCTGTGGAGTCAGAGTCTTGGCCTGCCTTTGTATAAATACTTCATGCAATTCCACAGCAATCCCAAGGGAATAAAAATCCCCACAATAGAGATGGGAGCCCTGAGACTTAACTTGGTCAGAGGTGCTTTGGTGCCAGGATTCTCACTGCACTCTGCCGGACAAGACTCTAGAGGCCCTTGGGCTGCTTCTCATATAGGCTTTTGTCTTGGTGTGCTGGAGCGGTCCATGGGGAATTTTGGGAAAGTCCTTTAGATGTTCCTGACCTGAGCCCTTTCCATGTCTGCTTTCCTGTGGCCTTCCCTTTCTCCTGTTGGACCCTTCCTGGGACCTGCAGAAGGAAGGAAGGAGGGTAGGAAGGGGCTCCCCCTCTGAGCAGCCGGCCAAGGCAAGGCTTAAAGGGCCCATCTTGAGGGGAAGCATTCTGGGGGGTAGTAGTCTAGTGGAAGGAAGGTCGACAGTCCATATTTGTTTCATTCATTTTATTTTATCTCATTTCATCTTACTTCAGATTTCAGTGAGAAAGCTGTAGTGATGCTCCGTTCCCACTGGGTGGATTTCAGAGTATTTCAGATGCGTGGGGATGAAGGCCTGGATGCCAGAGGGAGATGTTTTGCTGCACACATTTAAAAAGACATGGTGGTCTTGTTAACATCTTGTTGTAGAGGTTGTCAAATAAGCACATTTTTAAAGTGCCCTTGATAACTGAATTTTAAAAATAAAGCAAAAAAAATTTTGTTTTCTTTTCTTCTCAATTATTATTTTAAAAAAGTTTTATTGAAGTATAGTTGGTTCTCAGTGTTATGTTAGTTTCTGGTGTACAGCAAAGTGACTCAGTTTATATATATATATATATATATATGTATGTATGTGTATGTGTGTATGTATGTATATTCTTTTTCATTCCTAATTACTTTTTAAGACAGTTGTCCAAGATTTCAAATGTAAGAAAACTGCTTCTTCCTCCTGATTGTGGCTAAGTTTTAATACGGGGAAATTTTTCTGAATTTTATTTTTTTTAACTTTTAAGCTTCTAGATGTAATTGATGACTTTATTAGCGTTGACTTTTTGATATGATTATTCTAGGAAGTTAAAGAAAGATAAATTCTACCCAAATATCTGATACAGTTATGTTCTTCTCTTTGTAACATGACTTCCTTCTCTGTTTTCATTAAATTACTAGTTTTGTAAACAAAGGTCACTGGTCTGTTGCTGCTGTTTCTTCACCCATATTGTTGGATTAAAATAAATGTTTTCTCCTTGTGGAAATTCTGCTCAACTATTGTATAGAAGCAGTTTTCCCTCTTGCTTGTTTACTGAAAATCAGTTGTTATGTGGAATTTGGTTTTTAGTGGAGACAACGATCTCCTCCCTGTACATAAGACAAGGCTGTCAGGTGATTGCCTTTTGGGGGGGGGCTTTTATCTCGTACCACATTTAGGCAATTATACTTTCGACTTTTTAACTTATTTGTTAAAATATGCCTATAAACAGCAGGAAACAATGGTTTTTACTTAAAATAAATGTTTTTCTAGTTTTCAGAAAAGTGGTTGAGGGGAATTCTGGATTCTGGTCAAGACTAGAAGAAGCTTCAGGTCTCCATGCATCCTGACAAGTACAGATCTGAGCAAACTGGGCCATCAGCTCTTCTTTGATGTGTCAGAGAACTGAGGTCAGAGGGCAGACTGCTCTCCTCCAAATTGCAGAGGCAGGTGAATATAGAGAGTCACAAGTTTAATCACAACTCTGGGGACCTAAACTGTTACTATTGAATTGCTGGCTGCTCACTCCAGGGGGGCTAACTCATGGGGAGGGTCCCACACTTTTGTGAGTTTTACCTCCAGGAGCTCAACATAGTAATATGAGAGAAAAAGCTCTTGGTGCTTCTGGCAGGAGAGGGGAAAGGAACCATTTTGAAATACACCAGAGCACTCTGTTCTTTCTAGCGAGATAGGCTCTCAGGAGAAACTGTTTTAAATAGAGCTTAGGTGACCCGAGGGAAGGGGAATACCTGACTTGAGCCTTCTCTATCTAGTCTGTCAAGTGAGAGAGGAAATTCCGACTCCTAATCTAAACATCCTGTCCCACCAAAGGGGCAGGGGTGGAAACTGAGAATTGTGAAGCTCCCCTACAGAGGTGGAGGCTCCCTGGAAAGCGGACACCTAATCACGGGACTACGGATCGCCCTCCCACCCCACAGCTTAGCACCACTGTTACTAAAGATCTGTTTACAGCAGTTCCTTTTATCTAGAATATCACGTCCAGCTATCAAGAAGGAATTACAAGGCATACTAAAAGGCAAAACAGTAGTTGAGGTTTTTAAATTTCATAGTGAAAATGTTATCAGATATTTGAAATATGGTCTCACAGGCTGCCAGCCCACCCCTTGTGAGATATAAGAGTGATTGGAAAAACAGGAAGAATATTTTCATATGTTTAAATGAATGTATAAAACACGTGTGTATATATAACTTAGTACGTAAATGGCTAAAATTACTATATATTCAGATTGAATAGACTTACTTATTCACATCAGATCTGTACTAAATTCTTTTAGTCTAAAGGGTTCTGAAGTTTTTATAGAGAGTATCAGTCCCAAATAGTACTTCCTGTTAGGCCACAGCTGAGTAACAGAACTTTAGACAAGTCCCACTCAGCTGAGCTTTAATCTTTATGGTAGACCATGGATATTCATATTCAAGGTAATTTTAGATATAATACTAAGTAAGGAGCATCATACTGATCAGAGACATTTCATATATGTATGTATCTCCTGAAAATATTTAAAATGAGGTTGTAATTATTCTTTATATTAAACCTGGGGTTAATATCTCTCTACCAACTCAGTGATATGAAAAAATTGGGAGTGGGGACATTTTAAAATTAAAAAGCACTTAAGAGACATAACCAAACACAGTGCATGGTCCTTGAGAGAATTCTTTTTTGAAAAAGACCTTTACAAAGACATTTTTTATTTTGGAAGCACAGTTGTGGAAAGTAGAATGTGTACTGAGTATTAGGTGATATTTAGAACTCATTGTTAATGTGGTAGGTGTGGTAATTGTGGTTACGGGGAGAAAATTCATATTTTTTAAAGATTCGTACTGAAGTATTTAGGGATGATGTCTTTTGTCTAAAATTAAGATACTTCTCATACAAAAGATGAACATATGGCAAAATAATAACAATTTTGTTGAATCTGGGAGGTGGATATGTGTGTATCCACTGTACTATTCTTCATGTATTTCTATATTTGAAAAATGTTGATAATAAAAGTTAAGGGAAAAAATTTTAGTTTTTGTGCCTAAGGGATAAACTCAAGCCACCAACAAAAGAGGAGGATCATTCTGGCCTTAAAAAATGTTCAGTTCAACCTGGTCTGCATTTTTTTTTTTTTCAGTTAGAAAACTACACTAGTTAACTAGTCTTGACTAGCAGTGTGTATCTGGACATTTATGTAACCTTGTACTGAATGACTGTTTTTCAACATATATCAACTATTCTGAACATGCTCAGTGTCTGTGTAAATATGCCAAGAGAATGAAAGACTTTGGGGAAAAAATCTTCAAATAAACTATTATTACGAAGGCCAAGTGATTAAGCAGTAATTAAATGAGCTGTTGGCTTGTTATGGTAGCCCCTAGTCATTTTAGAATGCTGGGTGGGAAAAAAGATTGTCACAAAGCTGTCTAAGCACTGACTAGCTGTTGTTAATAAAGCATTTGAAAATGTAGGAATGAATGTGCTACTAATTTTACTTCTTCATCATGCTGTTTTTCGAGAACACATTGAAAAGAACTGCAGCAAACCATGAAAATATACCAGAACCTCTAGTGCTAATCACTAACTTGGATTTTATCCAGGGTTTACTTCAAGAAGTGTTCATTCCACGTATATTTTCCGAGCACCTGTTGTGTGTAAGGTACAACTGCTAATTGCCATACAGATTGAAGCTGTAACAGGGCACTGTGTGAATCCTGACCACGGGGCTTTCTGTATTTAAGACTTTACATCACAGGGGACAGAAAAAGAACTGGAATTATCTTAAGCAAAATAGCACTGGGAGTTTTAATCAGAAGAGGAGGGAGGTTTCCCCCATATGACTCAGTTCTTGAATCTCTTCACTCCCTTGCCAAGCTCATCCAGTCTCTCTTGCTTTTAATTATTGACTGTAAGTCGCTGACTCCCCAGTACCTATCTTCAGGCCCAAAAGACCTCATCCCAGAACTCCATACTGGTGTATCCACTTGCACGTTGTTGTTCATTCAGCGGCTCCCAATTAACCTGTCTTAACTTGATTCTTCATCTTCCTCCTCCAGGCCTGCCCTGGGGCAGTCTCCCCTATCTTACTGTGCCCTTTTGCTCAGTCCCCAGACTTTGGAATTGTTCCCATGTTAACTACAGTAGTCTCCCAGTTGGTCTCCTAGCTTTATTCTTACCTGCCATGGTCCATTCTAACACAGCTGCCAGAATGATCTTTAAAACAGTCAGGTAAGTTAGATCCTGTCATGGCTGTACCCAAAACCCTCCATGATTTTTGTCTTTCGGAGTGAAAGCCAAGGCCCTTAGGAAGGTCCGCACTGCCCTCTTTGCTCCTGTGGGTGCTGGTCAGGCCTTGCCTCAGTACCTTCACACTCTGTTCTCCATCCCTGGAACGTTCTGCTTCAGACGTGCCTATGGTTTAGCCTCCTCACCTAGGTTAGGTTAGGTCCGCACTCAGATGTATACTTAATTTTGTCTCCCTTTCTAGAATGTAGGAAGTCAGGGGTTTTTGTCTTTCTTGTTCATTGCCTAGGATACTTCCTGGCACACGAGGCCTGGGTAGAGATTTGTTGAATGAATAAATGACCAAGGACGGGGAGAAGCATGCTGGACACCAGGATGTTGTATGCTGCCAGTCTGAGTCATTGTCTGTGAAAGAGGAATAATCAAGATACAAGCAGTATATGAACAGCTAACTTATCTCAGTGGTCCTAGAACTATTTCATGTAGTATATTAAGTATTTGATGAGGGTCACTATGACTTTGGTGATTCTCTTTCTGAAAGATGTGGCCTCACCCAATATCTCTCTTTTTCTAACTTCTATTTTAGCATATGTAAAACTTTGTTTAGTCAGGTTTATAAAAGCCACTAACTTTGGATATTATAATCTTATATTGTTTTTATCTGTTTAAGTTGAAGTTGTTTTAGTAGAACTTAAGCACTGAAAACTGAACACTCCAGATGTATTGGCAGAAATACTTTAATACAGGGAATTATATGCTTAGGAAAGCCCTGGGAGGCGTGGAAGAGCTATTCCAGGCAAAGTCTCCCAGAATGACCATCAGATCACGCAGAACTGACCTTCCAGGGCGCCACTAGCCCTGAGGCTGCCACTAGACCATTGTGTATAAGAAGACAGCAGTTAGTTAGGGCCGGAAATTAGAATGCTACAGAGGCCTTCAACACTTAGAAGCCGGTACTGGAATGTGGGTCTTTCCATCATCTGTGTCAGAACTGTGGCTTCACACCCAAGGAGCTGGAGACTAGGCATTCTGTGAGCCAGTCTCCTTGCAGAAAACAGCCGAAAGGGCAGGAACATAGACTTCCCCTCACTTTTGCTTTCAGATATTGCACAGGGGCATCTAATTGGTAGAAACTCATTCTTTTTCGGAACTCTAATGATGGAGTAGTCTGAGATATAGGGCCTCTTTGGCTGGCTGTCTTCTGGACACCGACAGGCACCCCAGAAATAGGGCAGAAGGGAGGTCGTGTGAGCCAGTCAGTAACATCGATGTGGCTTCTGCCTTAGCGGTTTCATAACAGATAGAGCTTGCACAGCCTGACCTGGGAGGTCCTCAGTCGGCCGTGTTTTCTGTGTCTGTCCTTGGCGCTCTGTATCTCTCTCTGTCTGCCTCATCCTTCACTGAGATTTCCCTTACTCACTGGTTTTGCCTCTGCCTGAGCAACTGCTAAGTCTACGTGACCTGCTCTTTGGCTTCCTACAGGTGGTTGTCTCTTCCTTTGGGCCTTTGGGTCATAGTCCATATTCCTGGGCGAGATGACTGGGTCCAGCGTGGGTCACATGCTCACTTCTAGATACTGTGGCTTGGAGGCCAGAGGATTGCAGGAACAGCTTCCCTGTAGAGGTCCCTCTTCTGTGACTGAGTGGGCAGGTGCTCTGAGAAGGAAGTGTGGCACATACGGTTAATGTATTAATGCATGTCGGAGGAATATTTGACGCAAAACACAGATGAAGTGCTTTGCATTGGAGTAAAGATGAGGAAGAGAGTGGGTCAGTTTATGAGGAAGGAGAGTGAGAAGGGTCTGACGTGAGGGGACAGGTGGGTCAAGTCACTTGTTGAGAACAAGGGTAGGGGGATGTTGTGGGAGATGCCAGGTTATTCTCTGCACAGGATACTCGCTGATAGTCAAAATTTTACAACAACTTAAAAATGTTTTAAACTGATCCGTCCCCTCATTGATGGGTGTTTCCCTTCTGACCTCTGTGGTTACAGGGTCCTGCTGTCAAAGCTTTGTGCGCACATGATTATTCCCGAGCATCACGTCTCTGTGTGCGAGGTGTACCTGAGAGTGTGCTGGGCCTGCGCCATCAGGCTGCTGGGGCCAGTCTGCCTTCCTCCCCGTGCTGTGTGAAGACTGGCTGGCCCTCAGCTCCCAGCCTGGCACTGGCTAATCATGTTTTTGAAACGTTTCCTTAAATATGGTTGGTGAAAACAGCATCACACAGTTTTATTTTGCATTTTCTTGATGCTCATAAAATTGAACGTTTTTAATAGGCTTATCGGTCACTTCTGTGCTTTTGTGATTCGCTCTTTCACCTTGGGGCTGGGGTTGGCTTTCATTTTCACTGTTTTCTCTTTGCCAGTCCTTGGGCCATTCCAGGTGACTTTCATTCTGCTGAGTGGTGGACGCCGCCCCACTCACCCCAGAGTCTGTAAGCCCATGAATACTTTGGGCAGATTTTCAGTCTCTGACCTACATTTTTTTGTAACTATGAAATTATAGAAAGTTTAGTGATAGAGAGACCTGTCAGATATCTGGCCTAATCTCCTATTAGAGATCAGTTGATTAGTTAATAGGTTAAATGTGTTATTCAGAGCTGTTCAGCAAGAGAACCCAGAGTCAACCACAGTTTCTGCTTTGTGAATCCAAAGCAACAGATAGGTTTCCAGACAGTTGCAGTACTTTACCCTTGACCTTTATAAAAGGTATCTCTCAGCTTTTCAGTTACTTCTTTATTCTCTTTGCATTCAGCCACTGTACACAATGAGAACGGAGGTAAATTCTGGATTTTTATGCTTACTCAAATCGTACCCATGTCATGGCACAGTATTAGCAAAAATTGGTAGTCAGGGTGAGGAATGATTACATATTAAGTATTTACTTAACCAGTTTATTTAAACACTGATTTGGCAACAGCAGTAATGCAAACATGTTTTAAAACTTGGAATGCTGTTTGTTGGTGTGTGCTGTGTTAACTAAAAGCAAATGTAATCTCATGAAATCTGTAAATAGTGTCAAGAGTGGTTTAAAAGAGGTATTTGTAAATAATGAGTATCTTTGTGCTTGAGAGAGAAATTTTGCAAAAAGAAAGTACTAGAATATTTGTAAAAGTGTAAACAAAATAAGGAAAGCTGTAATATGCTTGCTCAAACTTTTGAACTTTTAAGGTGAATTTTTGAATGCTGCTAAATCACCTGAACAAAGTAAGAAATAGATTTGACAGGGCGTAAACTTTAGGACAGTCAGGTGATACAAGGGTTATTGATTCTTAAAATTAAGCTTCATTTCATTTTCTCCTTTGACCTTGTACCATCCTGATGACTGGTGAACCCTTAAACGGTCACCACAGTTTAACTTCTTTGCCAGAGGAAATCAGCATTTGAAAAATGGCATGGAAATTCTGTGTTTGTAGATTTTATTAGTTCCCTAACGAATCTTAGTTTTTTAGTGTCTTTATGATATTTTGAATTTATTTACATATTGATTTCTTCTTCCCAAGTTTTAGAGGTAAATGTAATAAAAACGATGTAGTTATCTGTTTCCTAACTTTTGCTCTGCTGTTACCCCTGGGAGCGTCCCGAGTTCAGGACATAGGCTGTGGAGGCTAGTGCTCCGCGCTGAGGTCTCAGCTCTCCTGTTGTTACCTCTGAGGTTTTTTTCTTTTCTTTTTCTTTTTTCCCTCCGTCTGTCCTTCCTTCCCTTCTTCCCTCTCCTTTCTCCCTTCTCTCTCTCCTTTTGTCCTTGTGGTGGGAATGTGGTATTTAGATGTTTAAACTTCAGTGTCACTACCTGTAAAATGGTGATACTTGTGTTACAGGGTTGTGAGGATAACCAAGCGTATGAGGCCATGTCTGGCACAGAGTGGGGCTTTGGTAAATGACCGAGGGTTTGTGACTTTGTCAAGGTCTTGTGTTTTATTTTTGTTTTTGCATCATGGTCATTTTGCTCCTTTGAAGGGAGCATTTATGAATTATGTTTTGTCTGGTAAACAGCGTAGTTGAGCAGATTCTGAATCTGCCCCACACAGGAGTACTTTACAGAGGCTCAGGACGAGAAGGTAGTAGTTCTCTTTATTTCTTTATTGTTGACCTTTTCCTACTGGTTCCCTGGAGCAGACATCAGGAAGAGGTGTACACCCCTGCCCTGCCTGCCCTCTAGGAGCCTGTCCTCTAGGGGACGGGCAGGCCAGAAGCACCAGGAGTCGTGCAAGCATTAGGTGTAAGAAGTTGAGAGAAAGTGAACATCACCAAGAGTGGGAGTTGGAGAAGGTTTTTAATACAAGATCATTTTTCAGAAAGAGTAGAACCAAAATTAAAGGAGAAGAGTGGCCAAGTCCTAGGAAGGGAGAGGCTGGTGGACAGCTTTGTGTGTGTAAACTTGGTACCCATGCCTGTCATGGCCCTGGAGATGTGTCTGGGTACCAGGCGGACATCTAGGAAAGGGGAGACACAGGGGGCGATGTGGAGTCTGCCTGGAGAGGCCCACCCCAGCCGTGAATGGTTAGAGGCTTATAGATTGGGGGGTTGGTGGGTGGATAATCTAGATGACAGAGAGGCAGGGGCCATGGGAAGTGACATCACAAAGGGAACTGATGGGACAGAGGGGCCTCCAGGGAGGGGCTTGAGAAGGAACAGTAAGTGCAAGTGGGCACTCCAGAGGCTAGAAAAGGGCATTTGAACTTGGTGGACGTGGGAGCTGTTTTGGAAGCCCTTGTGTGGGAGTGTGTGGTGGAGCCGAACCCGAACTGCTCCGGGCAGTCTGCACCTGCCGTGCCGCGGGAAGGTGCGTCTTTGTCTGGTGCTTCCGTTTCTCAGCTTAGCCTCAGGCTAACCTGGGCCAATGTTTAGCACCTTTGCCAAATTTCATTGTTTGCTTTGTTTTCTGCATTTACTTTTGAAATAAATGCTTTGTTTTCCTGTGGATTCTGACAGCTTTTATACTTCATGAGGAAAATTGTTTAGAATTTATTTTGCAGCCCAAGGAATATTGTTAATATATATGTAAATTGCTTTGAAAATAAGACTTGGTTAACGTTGTATTTGTCTGGCTTATTTTGTTTTGTTTGAGGGACTATAGTTAACTCTTGGATAAACTGATAAAATTGGTAAAAAACTTTTCTGGGGAGACTTGCCAGTTTATTTTTTTAAAATATATATTTCTTTTAGGATGTTTTCTCTCTTACTTCAAAAAGTACAATTCCTTTTGCGTCAGTGAATATACTAGTGTCTTTTGATGCAGAAGGATTAGACTTCGTAAACACTGAAAATTGTCATAAAATGTGTTGATAACATATATCTGCCCTCCGCTGGTGAAAAGGTATTACTGCTCTCAGCTCAGTAGCTTGAATTAGTTCCCAGTACTATCGAGAAAGGCCAAAAAATCGTATTTGGGGGAAAAAATACCTTTCTTGTTTGAAAGAAATGTATTCTCCTTAGAGCAATCCTGCACAATGAATTATTCTTCCCCAGAGTGGTAGTGCCGTGGGTGAGAGAGAATAGGACCTAGTCAGCTACGCTGATGGTTATTTTTATATTGTGTTTGTATTCTTTTCTCAGCTTTGCTGTAAGATCTAGATCTGCTCTGTTCAGCCTGGTAGCCACCAGCCACCTGCTGTTCAATGAAATTTGAATGATCAGTTCCTTAGTCCCACTCACCACGAGTCAAGGCCTTTGTGCCAGTAGCCATTGTGTTGGACAGCGCAGGGTAAAGAATGTTTCTTGCCTCAGAAAGTTCAATTGACATTGCTGTTCTAGTTTTAAATTTTAATTAACAGGGATCATCATTTTCATAAAGTAATCATTGTTCTTAAATTTGCAGTGAATTTCTTTGTTTGGCATTGTATCCTTTTCACATAAAAACAGTTCACCCAGAGAGGATGCCAGTTAACTGTTCGGATATGTTTAGTAGGATTTTAGTTTATTAAGATTTTTCGGTACCATGTAATTTACTGCACTTTATAGATATTTATTGCTAAATGATTGTAGCACAGTGTTCTCAATGTAGAGGATTAAGAATTTCTAGTGTTTTCTTTCTCTGTTTTGAAGAGTCAAGTTAGTTTATATAACTTGACCATAAAATAATGGTTATATTTTCTGTGTACCATTCAGTTGAGGTGATAGCGTCTTTCTCCTTTTGGTGCCTGTTTGGGGTGGAATGAAAGCTATAAATCAGAACATATATAAACTAAGACTTTGTGACAGTGTGAACCATAGTTTAATATGTGTTGGCTGGTTAAAAACGTAGGCAATCTACCCAGATTCCTCTAACGGCAACATCTTGCAGGACTACAGTATCACAACTAGGATATTGACATTGACACGATAACCAATTTTACTGTGATTTCTACAGTTTTGCTTATATTCACGTGTGTGTGTGTTTAGTTGTGTCCAGTCTATCACCACTAGCATCTCTTGTGCTGCTCTTCTGAAGCTGCACGCACCTTTCTATTCCCCTCCCCCATCCCTAACATCTGGCAACCACTAATCTGTTTTCTAGTTGTAAAATTTTCTCATTTCAAAAATGTTATATAAATGGAAACGTCTGATACTTTGTGATTGGCTTTCTTTGCTCAGTGCAATTCTTTGGCGGTTCATCCAGGTTGTTGCATGTATTAATAGTTTTCTGTTTCATTAAGTAGAATTTTATGGTGTGTATATACCATAATTTGTACATTGACCTGTTGAAGGCCCTTTGGGTTGTTTCTAGTTTTTGACTATTACAGATAAAACTGTACATTTGTGGATAGGTTTCTGGTGAACATAAGTTTCGTTTCTCTGGTGAGTGCCCAGTGGTGTAGTTGCTGTGTTGTATGGTAACTGCATGTTAGAATTATTAAAAAACTGCTAAGCTTTTCCAAAATGACTGTATTAATTAACGTTTCCGCCAGCAGTATAAGAGTGATCCAGTGTCTCCACATCTTTGTCAGCATTTGGTGTTGTCACTGTTTTTTATTTTAGCCAATTTTGTTAGATGTGTAGTGATAGTGATACTGGTTTCCATTTGCATGTCCCTAATGGCTGATGGTGTTGAACATCTTTTCATGTGCTTACTTCCCATTTGTATATCCTCTTCAGTGAAATATCTGTTATGTCTTTCATTTTCTAATTAATTTTTTTTACCATTGATTTTTTAAAAATAAACTTTTAGAACAGTTTTAGGTTCACAACAAAACTGGGTAGAAAGTGCAGAGATTTTTCCATATACCCCCTGCCCCTACACATGATAGCTTCCCCCGTTATCAACATACTATTGAGTTTGAAAGTGCTTTATATGTTCTAAATACGAGTCCTTTTCTGGTATATGTGGATGTTTTCTTCTGCTCTATAGCTTATCTTTACGCCCTCTTCACATGGTCTTTTACAGAGCTAAAGTTTTTAATTTTGACAAGGTCTTACTACTAATTTTTCCTTTTATGGGTGTGTTTTTGTTAAATCTGGTACTCTTTTCTAACCCAAATACTGAGGACTGCCTCCTGTGTTGTTTCGTAAAAGTTTTATGGTTTTATATTTATGGCCATGATCCATTTTCAGTTGCTTTTTGTATGTGATGTAAGATATGGACCAAAGTCCTTTTTTTTTTTTGCATATGAATATGCAACTGTTCCAGCACCATTTTTTGAAAAGATCTTTTCTACCCTTACTTGCCTTTGCATCTTTGTCAGAAATTAATTGACCATATATGTCTGGGAATATTTCTGGATTTTATTATGCCCCATTAATCTATTTGTTTTCCTCATGTGTTTATTTTAGTAGCTTTTTTGTAGGTTCCGTCAAATCTTCTACCTAGGTGATTGTCATCCTCAAAGACAATTTTTACTTCCTTTCCAATTTGGTTGCCTTAATTTCCTTTTTCTTACCTTATTTCACTACCTAGAACCTTTAGTAGAACAGAAGAGGTGAGAATGGATTGCATATCTTGTTCATGATGTTAAGTTAAAGAAGAAAGCATTCAGACTTTCACCCTTAAATATGCTGTTAGCCATATGTTTTTCATAGATGCTCATTATCAAGTTGAAGAAGTTCTAATTTGCTGAGATTTTTTAAAAAATTAGATGTTGGATTTTATCAAATGCTCTTTCTGTGCTTATTGAAATCATACAGTTTTTCTTTTATAGTTCTTTAACATAGTGAATTACATTGATTTTGCACATTAAGCTAACCTTGCATTCCTGGGACAGACCACACTTGGTCACAATGTACTATCTTTTTCATATATTCCAGGATTTGATTTGCTAAAAGTTTATTAAGAATTTTTGCAGATATTCATGCAGGATGTTGATCTGCAGGTTTTATTTCTTGTGATGTCCTTGTCTGGTGTTGATGTCAGGGTTATGTTGACTTCATAGGATGAACTGGGAAATACTACCCTTCCCCCTTTTTCCTTAGTTTCCTGAAGAGCTTGTGTAGAATTTGTATCATTCTTAAATTGTTTGGTAGATTTCCCTAGAGAAGCCATCTAGTCCTGGAGCTTTTTGTTGTTATTGGAAGGTTTTCAACTACAGATTTAGTTTTTTAAAATATTGAGCTGTTCACATTATCTTTTCTTTCTGGAAAGACCTCATTTGTGTCTCTTGAGGAATTGGTGAACTTATTAGTGTAAAGTTGTTCATAATATTGCCTTATTTCTATTATCTGTAGTCACTTCTCTCATTCCTGATATTGGTCATTTGGGTTTTCTCTTTTTTCTGATCAGTCGAGCTAGAGGTTTATCAATTTTATTCTCAGATAATCACCTTTTTTATTCATTGACTTTCTTTGTTGTTTTTCTGTTTTCTGTTTCACTGATTTCTGTCCTGATCTTTATGTCACTTTTTTTTTTGAAAGCTGTTTTATCATGGTAAACAGTTCTTGGTGGACTGTATTTTACTTTCAGCACTTTTAATATGTTGTTTCATTGTCTTCTAACTTATATTGTTTGTCATTGTATATTTTTTCCTTTGTATAGAATGTGTATTTTTCCCTTCAGCTGTGTTTAAGGTTTTTCTGTTTATTCCTAATTATATGCATATTTGATGTACCTTTGGGTGAATTCTTTTCAAGTTTCTTGTGTTTGGGGTTCTTTGATGTTCTTGGTTCTACAGGTTTATAGTTATCACAAAATTTAGAAACATTTCTGCAGTTATTTCTTTAAAATTTTTTTTTCTGTCACCTTACTCTCCTAAGTTAGGGATTCTAACGATAAATTAATTAGACTGCTAAAATTGTTGCTCAGCTCACAGGTGTGCTTTCTTTAGGTCTTTGTGTTTCATTTTGGATAGTTACTATTGCTCTGTCTTCAGAATCTTTCATTTTTATTTTTCTGTAATGTCTAATCTGTTAGTTCTCTCCAGTGTATTTTTTTATCTCAGGCATTGTAGTTTGCATCTCTAGCAGTTTTATACACACACATTGTCTTCTCTCTAATCCATTCCATACCTCTGCTTAACTTGCTCAGTCTTTTCTGTAGCTTCTTGGACAGTCACAAATATGTTTTTAATGTCTTTGCCTGCTGCTCCTATCACTGTGTAATTGTTTGGGTCAGTTTCAATTGACTGACTTTTCCCCTCTTTACAGGTGATATTTTCCTGCTTCTAGCATGCCTGCTAGTTTCTTATTGGATGCTAGATAGTGTGAATTTTGCTTGTTGGTTCTGAATTTTTTTTTGATATTTCTATAAATATCATTGAGGTTTTCCCCCCCTTTGTTGCAGTTATTTGGAAATAGTCTGACCCTTTCAGATCTTGCTCCTGAGCCTTTTTAGGGGACAGCAGAGCAGCACTTACTCTGGAGTTAATTCTCCCCACAAGTGAGACAAAAATTCTTCTGAATCGCACATCTGATGCTGCATAAATGACGAGGCTCTCTGGTCTGGCTGACGGGCACGGACACTGCTCCTGACTCTTTTGGGCTTTAGGGTTATTCCCTCCGATTGCTTTGGGTGGTTCTTTCTCCGCCTTCTGTGGGTTTCTCACACTCATGCATCCGTCAGTGCTCTGGTGGATACTTGAAGGCGCCTTTCACAGACCCGATGAGTTCTCTGCGCGTCCCTCTCCTCTCTCGTGCTCTGCTTTGTGAACCTAGCTGCCTTGGGCTCTGGACTCCTCGCTCCCAGTCTTCAGTTAGGGGGCTGCTGGCCTGCTCCGGGGTTTTCTCCCCTGAACCATGGCCTGGACGCCCCCGGGCAGTGAGCTGAGTTCATTATGGGCCTCGCACCTCGTTTGTCTTCCATCTGTTGATTCCCGGGCTCTTCAGGAGTGTTACTTTATGTAGTTCGTTCGATTTTTAAGGTGTTTTTAGTCAGTAGGGTAAATTCAGTGTCCATTCCTTCATATTGGTTAGATGTGGAACTCAGTATAGTTTTAGTAGAAAAGGGGCACGAAAAGAAAATTGCTTTTAAACCTTTTTTTTTTTTTTTACTGAAACTTTATAACTTTTCCTAGGCTCTTTGGCGAAAATAGTTGTATTGAATTTATGTGGGACATTTGTTTTCATGTAACACTTAGAGCTACTACCGCAGCACAAGAGAGATGACAGAGCCGTTGATGTTGGTGCTGCCCTCCTGTTGGAGTGTGGCCGGGAGCATTGCTCCATCGTCAGCTCCCAGCCCCACGGCTGACTGCGTGATGCAGCACGAGTTAGTCCACCAGTCAGTCCTCCCCGATCTCTGAAGGCTCACTTCATTTGTAGAGGAGCTCTCTCGTGATGTGTGCTTCAGATACACATTTGATGTTGTTTTGCCAACTGCTGATATTACTGATTTTTTTCCAAGTCACATGAAAACTTTTGATTATACTCTGCAGCGTATTATTAAATATTTCATGTTTTAGAGATCATCTCATTCTATTTTGTCCTGTTGAAAACATCTGTTTATATAATTACAGCTTGCTGTTCTCAAACTGGTACAGAATTTAGCTTGCTCTTTGCAGTGATTCTTCCTACTGAAAATGTAAGCAAGACTAATATATTCCACAGTGATATTTGTTGAAATCTTGGTATATCAGTGTTTCACTGATTCGTTACTGATATCAAAGACATTAAGTGGGCTTAATCAACCATCTCCATTAGTTGTGAACTTAAAAGACAGTAGTTGAACTTCATAGCTAATTTAGAATATCATTTTAGCCAACAGTTTTTGCTTTT
Source organism: Vicugna pacos (assembly GCF_048564905.1). Taxonomy (NCBI): domain Eukaryota; kingdom Metazoa; phylum Chordata; class Mammalia; order Artiodactyla; family Camelidae; genus Vicugna; species Vicugna pacos. The sequence goes on along the minus strand of NC_132994.1, from coordinate 2,881,817 downwards.
CCCATCTAAAGGCTTTTTTTAAAAGCAATTGTTTTAATATACAAAATGTATATGTCTAAAATATAAAGACACTAATTGTTTAAATTGATTTTTCCACTGAAAGCTGAAAGTTGATATTAATTGAGCCAGCATCTGAAGAAGGTGAAGTAAAAGCAAGTTACTTCATGTTAATGTTGTAGTTAACAGTTGCAAACTCTAAATAATTGAATATTTTGTTTCTTCTTAAGCTGTGATTTCATTCATTTCCCTGGCCTTTCATAACTGTTCAGTGACTCCGTGTTGCTAACAGCAGGAAGTAAAATTTGGGAGTCCCAGCTCTCTGCGGTGCCTTTGGCCTCTATTTTCACTTAAGCTACATCCATTACTTTTTGTTAGATGCTGTCGGCCCAAGAATCTTATGTGCTTTTGGCTCTGCGTGTGTGTGGTTTTTATCCTCCTGGACTTAACTCCGGGCTGCTGCGCCTGAGATTCTCTCCATCTGGGGCTCTTTCCCCACATATATCTGCATAACTGTCTCCTTTAGGGCTCTGTCCAGATGCTGTTTTATGTGCTGTGTTCCCTGACTGTTGTATTTAAAATAGCATCCCCACTTTTTTCTCAGCACTTCGTGTTCTCCATACATACTTATTTTTTTTTCCTCCATAGCCTTTATTACCACCTGACATCCTAAACATTTAATAACTTGTTTATGTGTGTGTGTCTCTCTCTCCTCACTGGACTATATAGTTCGTGAGGGCATTTTCATCTCTTTTTTTTCCCATGCTGTGATCCCCAGTGTCTAGAAAGTTCCTGGCACTTAATGAACAATCAGCACATTTTTGATAACAATGAGTCAATAAGTGAGTGAATGAACCATTAACCTTCGAAGTCCTTTCTGTATCTAAAGCTCACCCATCTTTCCAGGCCCACCTCCAGGTACACTGCCTTCACGAAGCTGCCTTTGACTGAGGCCGCCCCCACTGCTTCAGTTCATCCCGATCTTTTTTCCTCCTCTGAATCTGCGGCATTTTCATATTAGTATAGGAGAGAATTTTCTAATAGGTAAAATTGCCCATGGTTGGAGTAAGCTGCAAGTTGGTAACATTCTATTACTTGAAATGTTTCCGTAGTGAAGGATGGCCTTGTCAGTGAAGGGGACTAGGATTGCCATTCATAGTTCTCTTTGTACTAGATGCTTTAATTTCAAGGGACTTTAAAAGGTGTAGATGAAGTTGCCCTACCCTGTAGTTGTGGAAACTGACATTAGAGAGGTTGCATAATTTGTCTGTAGTTCGAGAGCCATCAGCGTCTAATTCTAACCCACGAGCCATTATGCTGCCTTCAGTGAGTAACCACTTCATGAACACAAAGTTTCTTGTTTTTTGGCGGGGTTTGATGGGGGGGGGTTTGGCTTACTTATTTACTTACTTAAATGGAGGTACTGGAGATTGAACCCAGGACCCCGTGCATGCTAAGCACACTCTCTACCACTGAGCTACACCCTCCCCCCTCAAGGCCCCTTATGATTGCGTGAAGTGTGGAATTTGGCATTTTTACCAAGGAATGAAGGCCTGAATGGGGCAGAGTGACCACGCTTGGTTAGGGAAGGAAAAAAGTTTAGAAAATTTTGGATGATGGTATGGTTAGAAACACCAAGAGGGAAACAAAAGCACCAAACGTTACCATTCTGTTCAGATAGTGATCTGGTAGGAAGGTCAAGGTGTTGACAACAAAGTTGGTAGATTTTATTTTGATTTAAGAAACATTTGTTGTTGGGGTTTATTGCTTTAGTTTTTGTTTTTATATGATCCGGGGGATATTGTTTAAAAATTAAAATGAAAAATCTTAACTATTTAGCCAGTCTCCAGAGGGTAATAGCTAGCACGTTTAATTAGGGTATATGTTAGTTAAAAGGTGATACTTAAGAGCCTCCTCTGTGTCAGTTACTATGTTTTATGCAGATTGTCTAGGTTTTCTGCAACCATTATTGTCAAATTTGTGTTTTCAGCACCATTTCACAGATAGGGAAGCTAAACTTAGGGAGGGTGTGTTCAGACATACAGTGAAGTGGGGGCATCAGTGATGGCCTTGCATCTGTGTCTCTGAGACACATTGAGAAAAAATTGTTTTACGTGGGGAATCAGTACATGTTACATGTAACTGAAAGAAGTGTTTCTTTTTAAAAAATTAATTTATTTTTTGTTGAGGAGGGAGGTAATTAGGTTTGTTTATTTATTTTTAGAGGAGGTACTGGGGATTGAATCCAGGACCTCATGCATGCTAAGCGTGTGCTCTACCACTTGAGCTATGCCCTCCCCGCAAGAAGTGTTTCTTGAATAGTTTTTATTCTTACTGTGATGTGTACATTGCCCTGTTTTGGATTGCTGTGTTTACCCCAGGATGGATAGGACACATTACTGGTCATTATCTGCAGTCTGATACATCTCTGCTGTGTTTACTCCTTGACTTTATAGAACAGTAACCCACTTTTGGCTTCTTTACTTTGTTCTTTCATGCCTTTACCTGCTATATTATAACTCCAACATGTATCCTGGCAGCAGAAACAGAAAACCTAAGTCTTTATAGTTAAAAAAAAAGTTATTTTCCCAAGCTGATTTTTATTTTAAGTTAAAACTAATGAACAAATTCTTTGTTTTTAGTGAAGATCATATTTACTGAGAACACATGTTTTGAGCTTGCCTTTCCTCATGGTTTCATGGCAAACACACAAACCATATTAAGGTGTTGTTGAGAGAAACTTCTGTCTGGCTGCTCAGTGGAGGATCCAGTAAATCACTGTAGGTTCTGTTTAAAATAGAGACATCAGTGGGTCCATCTGACTGGGCCAGTTGTACTGCCAGTTTTTCTGTTTGCTTTTCTGTACACTTAAAATATTTTCATACTTAAAATTTTTTTAAATTGTATAACCCTACTTATATTTAATGAGTGCTTTTGTATTAGTGGACAAATGGAAAAGAAAATGCCAGGTGGTGCCCACCATTAATCAAGATTATGACGCCCACATCGTTTTCTGAATTATATTAAGTTAGAGTATTGTTAGAATTCTGGCAAGAATATATAAATGGATAATAAATGGCTCTAGAATTCAGGAATGAGAGAAAAAGTGGAATAATTGAGTTGCTAATATATAGGCCCAGGGTGTATTAAATAAACCAGTGTTCAGGAATAGTTTCTGGAATTTAATCACCGGGAGCCAGAATAATATTAGAGTAAAATTTAGGATTAGGAAACTAGCAGTTTGTATTTTGCCAAATATATTTGTTTTTCTTTGTTCTGAGTTTTCCTATGATCTAATTTGTTGCTGGCTTTTGATTATCAACTACTTTTGACATTAATAATTTCTTTTGCTATGTTAAGTTTTGATAGTATTAAAGTAACTTTATTCCAGTTATACTGTACTGGAATTTAGATTTATCAGATTTTGTTGTATTTTTATCACATAAACATGCAACATTTTGAGCATGATTTTAATTTGACAAAATGAGTAAACTTCATTTCATCTCTGAACATGTTTAGTTGTAACCACTCTAGAATTTTCATGAGTTGTCTGTAACGGAACTTATGATTTACTATTTTGATAACAAAAGGATGTTGAACTCAAATTAGTAACACCAAACAAAAATTTATATTAGACATATTTTAAGTTAAAAGGAATAACAGGTGAATTTTTCCAGTTTTACTGAGCTGTAATTGACATACACCACTGCATAAGTTTAGCTGGTACAGCGTAAGTTTTGTTGTACATACATTGAGAAATGAGTCCCACAGTACTTTGAGTTAACATCCATCATCTCACATAGATACATATATATGTGTATGTGTTTTCCCTTGTGATGAGAACTCTTAGAATCTGTTCTTTAACAACTTCACATTATACAGCAGTGTTAACTATAGTCATCATGCTGTACATTACATGCCCAGGACTTATTCATCTTATAACTGGAAGCTTGTGCCTTTTGACCCCCTTCATCCAATGAGCCCTGTAACTACAAATCTGATCTCTTTTTCTGTGAGTTTGCTTGTTTTCTGATAAGTGGAATTGATTGATTTGAAAGTCAGTTCTGAAAGCCATTGAGTGTTTGGTCATATTTGCCTCTTACCGTTGCCTTGGCTAAAAGAAAACAATACAGAACACTTATTTTTAAAAGTGCACTGTTCTGGCATATAAAAAAAGCTTGAAAATAGACATCTAAAACCTAACATTAAAGATGTGTAAATCTAATACATTTTCAAGTCACTTTTTTAGGTAAATGACTGTTTCTGGCTATATCATTTAAACAGTACTAAGATTTTTTTTTTCAGTATACTAGGAAGAAATATTTCAGTGTTGATTCTCATTTTTCCTGGGCATATTCTCTTAAAAGATTAAATACTTGAGGATTTTAGAAGCTATTAATATACTAAATTTTAAGACGTTTATCTAACATACCTATTTTGGTGCTGTTTATTGGGAAAGGGAAAGTGACTTGCCGCTTGCTGATTTTCACAGAGCAGATTCTGTGAAAGAAATGACTAAAGCAGAAAACTTTTTCATTGCTCCCCCCTCTCCACAGACTCTTTCCAATGCTTCTGTTTTTTCCTTGGTCAGTGTTAATAGGGTAAGTGAATACACAGTCTCCTCCCATTTCAGCTTACATTTCTTTGTTCAGTGGTAATGGGGCAGAGCAGCGTGTATAGCCTTACTTCAGTTTTAAGCTTGAGGGGATTCTTGAGTCTGCGTTGGTTCCCAGTGCCGCGTTGGCTTTTTGCCCCTAGACCCAGACTACTCTCGTATTTCTGATGACTGTGATCCACTGTTCTCAGTGGTACTCCTCTCCAAAGGTTTTTCAGTTAGAGAATATACTAATTTTGTCTCCGCTGTGGAATGTGTACATAAATCTTTTTGAGGTTTTCAGAAAGTCATTCTGCCATAAACTAGGAAGCAACAGAAGAATTAACAAAATGAGAAGATAAATTGAAATGCTGGAAGTCTGTATGAACTGATTATGCTGATCCATTCCTGGAGACTCTTAGTAGATTGTTTCCAAAACAGCCATTTAAGAATATTTCATAGGACAAGTTGTATTACTGTGCTTGATGTAAGGATGTAAAAGTCACTTTCACAGGCAGGGTAAAAAACAAACAAAACCTCTGTGATATTTCTTAAACATGCCTGAAACATTTCTTGTGCCTTAACCTTGAGGGAGGAAGGCATCTCCTCTTCCTCAGTCCTCTGTGCAGCCTGTCCCCTTGCCCTCATTACTCCTGCCCGGGTGCTGCATGGTCTGTTCCTCTCCCGCCTCAGGTCTCTGGTCAAGTACAACTTTTCCTGACCAAAGAGCACCACCCCCACCCCTTGCCTGTTTCCACCTGTGCTCTCCCTGTCCATTTTCCCTTTATTTTCTTATGTAATGTTTACTGCCATCGACACACTATTACTTTTTAAAAAAATTTTTTTATTGAGGTGTAGTTGATTTACAGTGTCAGTTTCAGGTGTACAGCGAAGTGATTCAGTTGTACATATACATACATATATGCATATTTTCTTTTCAGATTCTTTTCCATTATATGTTATTACAAGAAACCGAATGTGGTTCCCTGAGCTATGCAGTAGGTCCCCGTTGTTTATCTATTTCATGTATAGTAATGTGTGTCTGTTAATCCCCAACCCTTAATTCATCCCTCCCTGACACACTGTTCCTTTACATGTCTGTTTACTGTGTACCGCTTCCCACTGGAATATAAACTCCAGGAGAGCAGGAGTTTATCTGTTTTGTTCATCACTGAATCCCCAGAGCCTTGAACACAAGTGCCTTGAAATGGGGGGCACTCAGTAAATACTTGGTGGGGGAATGCATGCACTGCTCTTCTGAGTCTAAGAAACTTAAAAAAAAAAAAGGCAATTCTAATTCCAAGGGAATTATTTAAACATTACAACTTAAATGCCATCATTCTGAATAGAAAGGTTTTTAAATTTCTTTATTCTAGAACTATTCTTTCAAAAGTTTTGTTTTATGTTACTAGTTTGGTTTGGCATAAGATTCTTACTGGATGAAGATACTGAAGAATGATGACTGCTGTGTGTTAAAGGGAAATTCTTTTAAAAACCTTAGACAGAAACATTCTTTTCTTACTATTTAATGTCAGTCTGGTTTTAGACAGATTTCAGGAGAAGGAACTAATTACTTAAGGTAGGACGTGTCTGTGAGTCCTTTTCCGGGGACCACAATTGCTTGACCTGTGTGAATGCTTCATATTCTAGCTGCCAGGAAATGATTAAAACAGCACGCGGAACCTTTCCTCTCATCAGCAGTGTGATGACTCTGAATCTTGGAAAGTTGTGCAGAAACTGTCAGGTGTTACCCGCACTTGTTATGTTTCAGTGCTACTGATGCTGCTTTATAGGAACCGTGAATGTGAGGTAGATGAACAGTAGACAGGTAGGTGGATCATGCCAAAATATGTTACTTTCCGATTTTTAAAAAAGGATATTTTAAAGAACATTTTGTTTCCTTCTTAGTAAAATATTGTATGTTAAAATATTTAGTGTTTTAAAAAGTAAACTAAAACGGAAACCGTAACGGAACACTCTTTGACATAAATCGCAGCAATAGTTTTTTAGATCCGTCTCCTAAAATAAAGGAAACAAAAGCAAAAATAAACAATAGGATGTAATTCAACTGAAAAGCTTTTGCACAGCAAAGAAACTATCAACAAAATGGAAAGACAACCGACTGAATGGGAGAAAATATTTGCAAATGATACGACTGATAAGGGATTAATATCTAACATATGTAAACAGTTCATACAACTCAACATCAAAAAAAATCCAGTTTAAAAAATCCAAAAAAAGTTAAAAGAACTGAATAGACATTTTTCCAAAGAGGAAATGCAGATAGCCAACAACATGTGAGAAGATGTTCAACATCACTAATCATCAGGGCAAAAGCATAATGAGATATCACCTCACACCTGTCAGATTGGCTGTCATCAAAAAGAACACAAATAACAAATGTTGGTGAGGATCTGGAGAAGAGGGAACGCTAGTACACTGTTGATAGGAATGTAAGGTGGTGCAGTCACTGTGGAAAACAGTATGGAAGTTTCTCAAAAAAATAAAAATAGAACTACCATATGACCCAGCAATTCTACTCTGGGTATATATCTGAAAAAAACAAAAACACTATTTTGAGAAGATACATGTACCCTAGTATTCATGGCAGCACTATTTACACTAGCTAAGATGTGGAAACAACCTGAGTGTTCATAAACAGATGATTGAATATAGAAGATGTGATTTATATATATGTGTATATATATAATATATATATATATATAAAATATGTATCAGAATACTACTCAGCCATAAAAAGAAGGAAAGTTTGCATTCTGTAGAGAAAGACAAATAATGTATGATATCACTTATATGTAGAATCTAAAAATACAACACACTAGTGAATATAACAAAAAAGAAGCAGATTCCTAGATACAGAGAACAAACTAGAGATTACCAGTGGAGAGGGGGACGGGCAACACAGGGGTCAAGGGTGGAAGGTACAAACCACTAGGGGTGAGGTAGGCTCAGGGATGTGTTGTACAACACAGAGAATATAGCCAATATTTTGTAATGGCTGTAAATGGAATGTAACCCTTAAAAATTGTAGGAAAAATAATTTTAAAAAAAGAAAAAAGTAAACTGATGAACATTCTGTTGAGTATGTTTGCTGGAAGAAACTGTTTTAAAACAGCTGTTGTTGAAATAGTATTAATGGCACTTCTAGTTAAACTTTTGGGTTTAGTTATGGAACCTTTTTAATGTGATCTGCATCTGTGTCATCTTGGCTGACGCTTCTGTGAGTGCCAGGACTCCACATCCTGGGGTACCCTCTGGGATCTCCTTCTGAACTTAAGCCTGCTGCTTCTACTCCTGGCCACCATTCTGTCTTTTCTGGTAAAGTAAATAGCAGTAGAAGGAATGCATGATATTGCATGTCCACGTTTAAAGAAATGTATGTATTTTTTTAAGCAGCCTTTTGAGATATAATTTACATGCTATAAAATTCACTTATTTTAAATGTATAATTCAGTGATTTTTAGTATATTAACAAGAGTTTTGCAGTTATCACCACTATCAAGTTTTAGGACTTTTCTGTCTTGGTCATCCCCGAGGAGACTGGCCCCTAACCTCGCTGACTGTGAGCAGTGAAAAGCTGGTCAGTGCTCTGGGGTGGGGAACAAAGGGCCTGTTAGCGGAAGAGAAGGGGCTCCTTCCTTGTTCCATGCTTGGTCATGGACACGTGTTGGTGTAGGTGGTTTCTCTTTAGGATCCTTTTACTGTTTGGTGTGTCTCCCTTTCCCTAGGAATCCGCTCCTGTGGTGCTGCCTTGTGAGTCACCTTTTACATCCCAGGTGATTTTGCCCTCCCTCTCTCCTCTGTTCCCCCTGGATCAGAATTCTCTATGCTTTGCAATTTCCTTCTTCAAGGAATCAAACCAAACCAGATTCAGTTCTTACTGCCTCTGTTCTGGTGTATCATGAGGAAAGAGATAAAGTGAACTTATAATAATGTGGGAAGAAATGGTACTTCTAGAAAGATGAACAGATTATTTGCATCTTTAAATCTATATTATTAGCTTCAGCAGAAAGTAACTTGGCATTTCAAAAAATTGACATTGTAGAGTAAACACAGTCAGCCCATGCATGGGACTTTTGTTTGGAAGGATGGAATTACCACAGTAGGAGACGCAGGGTATTCACAGTTGCATTTTGGGACCTGGCCGTGGCATCCTCTTACCTCTCTCTCGTCTTCCTAGCATTTTCCCTTGTTTTTGAACCTAATTTTCTTAATCTTGAAATGGTGTAGTAACATTACCCACTTTGTGTGTTTGTTAGGATTAAATTAGACAGTGTTTCTAGAAATACATTGAATAATGTCTTGCAGATTCATTAAGATGCTAGTTCCCTCTAAAAGTACTTTCCTGCTCATTTTGGCAGCAGTAACTCAAGGTTCTAGTTATCATTTGTAAGCTGGAGACTGCCTGCATTTTTATGTCGGATGTTGTATTGGGTGCAGAGCATGCAGAGATCGATGAAATGAAGTCCCTTTGCTCAAAGAGATCACTGTGTCGCAGAAAAGATAGCTTAAACAATGAACTGTAAATCACTGTGATAAATGTTATTTAGAAAGTGTTGGGGAATTGGAGAAGGCTTTAAATCTTAAAAGGAAATTACTGTTAGCAGTTAGTGATTATTTTCTCTGTTCCTCATTGTATGTTATTTTCTATTTATAAAAAATTGAAAGAAGTTTTTCTGTTTGCTAGTCTGTCATGGTAATCAGAAACTTAAAAGAAGTTTCTTCTCAGAATAGCATACAATTTCATCAAATGATATGAAGTCTGCAAGGCAGGTTGAATGAGTTCTTGGTAAAATTCCTGTTCTTTTTTAGTTATATAGTACGTTTTTACATTATTTAGATTTTAATTTATCACTCACTAAACCTCATTTTTTCTACTTTCTCTGGAGTTTGTGTCTTTATCTGAAAGTTAGTAGTCACTTTACTATACAAATTTATGTGCATATATATCAAAACTTTAAAAAGGTCAAGTCAGTATTTAAATAAAAGAAACGTAGCAGTAATCAGGTGCTGCAGTATTGTATTTCGGCTCCAGCATTACAGCATAGCTGAAACTCTTCAAGGGGGGAGGGGCACTACTGTTCACTTATACTTTGTTCAGACCCAACCTGCTGTAATTGGACTTCCACTTCAGAATCACCTCAGGTGCTGCCGTCTCTGCAAAGCCTGTACTGATATCACCGGCCTGCATTCACCTTTTCCTCTTGTGTGTTTCCCCATCATTTGCACTTAACACTGTAACCACTGAATGACCTCCTGGATTGCAGGCTCCCTGAGATAGGACCTGTGTTTTGTCTTTTTCATCTAATAATACCTTGGTGAAAACGGACACATAATACATACTTGGTGATTTAAATTGAATCTGGAAAACTAAGGTTTGATGAAAGTGTGCTTTATTATTCTTAAATACTTCTTTTAAAATTTTAGCCCTGAAATAAGGGGTAAATCTCCGGTATGTTCTAATTACTGCCGCCAACATGCAGATATGATGCATATTGGATTAGGTAGATTGTAGGTTTAGCTGCTGTAACAAAAAGACCTGGAAGTACTGTGGCTTAAGCAGGATGGAAGTTTATTTCTTCTTCTCAGTAGTCTGCAGATGAACCATCCACTGTGGATAGAGTAGCTCTGCCCTCTTCAACATGAGGCTTTCAGATCCAAGGTAGCGCGTTCATTTCTTCTCATCTTCTCAGCTCATGGGGAGGGGAAGAGGCCAGGGGAACGCATGCTCAGTATGGTTAATGGCAGAACACGTAATTTTAGCTCACCTTCTGTTGGTCAGAATTGGTTATGTGGCCACGCTTCGCTGCAGGGGAGGCTGAGAAATGTAGTTTCTATCCGAGTAGCCACATTTCTAGCTAAAACTTCGGGGCTTTTCTTATTGAAAGGAAGGATGACAAATGCGTATTAGAAAGAACAGTTTCTGCCTGATGTTTTTTGCTTTTGTTTCTATTTTTTTTTATAGACTAATTTTTTAAAAAAACTTTTTTATTGAGCTATAGTCATTTTACAATGTTTGGTCAAATTCCAGTGTAGAGCACAAGTTTTCAGTTATACATGAACATACATATATTCATTGTCACACTTTTTTGTTTCTATTTTTAAGTGAATAGATGGATTGCTTCAGGTATCAAAGAACCTGTGTGTTTGACTAAGTCATCAGACTTAGCTGATTTTTTTCTTTTGTCGCCTGTTCCCTTATCTAGACCTGTTCCCTTACTGTGGGTGACATGGGCCATATAGGGCCTTCTCTGTGGAAGCTTTACCATTTACCTTTGTAGACATGACTATTAGATCGAAAAATCGCAGGTCCCTGTTGTGGCATATTCTGTGAGACAAGCTGTTGTGGGCTGCAGACACTCCTATAAAGCAAAGGAGAACGAAGGCATGAAGTCCTACGGAAAGGCTTTATGGAGGTATGGGACTCAAGTTAGGCCTGAAAGGTGAGGCAGGACTTGTGTATCATGGGCAGAACAGTCTAGGCAAGGGAAACAGTGTTCAGGAAAGTTTCAAGACTGGACAACTGAGTTGTATTCAAGGGAAGGCAATGAGCCTTGTTCTGACTTCTGAGTAACCGACTGTCTTCCCGAGTGTGCCCACTGGAGTAGTGCAAAATGAAGTTGACTTAAGAAGGATCAAGATTATAGATGTGTTAAAGGTTTGGATTTGGAGACTGAAATGGTGAAAGTTTAACTGGGCAATAGAATTCAGAATGGGTAAAGCCCCTCTCTCCTCCCCTTCCTCCCCCTAAACTGGTGATGGACTTCAGAGTAATTGAATTCCCTCCCTCCCTCCCTCTTCTCTGCCTGACCTCTGTGAGTTGCCCATGTGTCCAGATGTGTTGTCCTAGCTTCGTTCTTCTTGACGTCTCTGAAATTTTTGACACTGTTGACCATCTTTTCTTTAAAACTCCGTCCTTCTCTGATTTTGTACTGCTTTTCATTTTCTCTGTGAGACTCAATAGTCTGCTTTTTTTTTGCTCTTTTTGTTCTTGAGGCTGCAACTGTCATCTTGAAGAAGATCCTCATATATGTCACCAGTTTGAACTTTAGTCTTGTATTCCTAATTGCTTGCTGGACATTTTCATCTCAGTGTGTCACTGTTATTTAAAGCACTCAACAGATTTTCTGCAGAGCTTTCTGACTGTACAAGGACTTTGATGCTTTCAATCCCAGATTTAAAGCAGAACTCACAGACGTCTTTGGTCCTCCCTTCTCCATTGTCCCTGCGTCTCCCAGTCAGTACGGCTTGTCAGTTCTTGCTGGTGGTTCTCACATGTGTTCATTTCCATTCTTATTGTGGCCACATTTATCAGTCTTGTAACAGAGTGTGTTTGGATTGTTAGTGTTCCCTAAGTGTTCACCGATGATGGATGAGTCAAGGTGGTGACATTAGTGAGACCAGATAATAATTTCTGTTCCTAGAGTTTTGCTTTAGTGTGGTTGTGATTATGAGCTGACTAGTATTACTTTAGTTGATATTAGCTTATTTGTGTTGTGTTTAATGAGATGGTGATACTTAAAATTACCCATATTTGAATTCTAGATAAACGTGGACTTTTTTTTTTCCCTCAGCTGATTTTATTCTTAAGTTTGTTGAAATCAATTTTCAGTGTCAGTCACATACTCAGTAAGAATAAAGTATGCCGAATACTTGAGTTGAAGGCTTTGTCAGTATAATCTAGAACGGGGCGGGGGGTGATGTCAGCATCATGGCGGCGTGAGACCTCCCTGTGCTTCTCCCCCTCCACCCACCAGCAGTGAAACTCCGTAACTCAACGTGGGTTCCTCTGCCCAGCACCCCAGGACGCGCGAGAGCCCCACCCATCTGTACACCTGAGGGCCCTGGACTCCCAGCCGGATGGAGGACCGGGTACAGCAGGGAAGGCGGTGTCCGCGACCCTGGCTCCCCTAGCTCCCCTCTCCTCCCCAAGGCAGCAGAGCTGGCCGCCCAGGAGACCCCGAGCCAGAGGAGGCGCCGCTCTCCCGAGTCCCAGGTGGTCACCCAGTGACAGCCGCGACCCTGGAGGAGTGAGCGCAGCGGCGAGGGCACTAGGCGGTGGGGTGGGAAGTGCGGACCCTCGGGAACCGGGAACTGGTGCTGCGGCGCCACCTGCTGGAAACAGGTGTTCACTCCTTCAGATGCACTGGCAGTTCTGAGAGGAACCTCGGTAGCACGGCGTCGTCGTTGTCGGGAGAAAATGACAGTCTCCAGAAACGACGCTTAAAGTCACGAACTCCTGCAGCCTCTGACTGATAGAGAATGCATGGGAGCTGTCGTGGAGGAACTCGGCGGGCCGGAGAAAACCCAGAAAGGCGCTTCCGTGAGCTCAGGGATAAAATTAGTGAGGGGAAGGAATACCTTTCGGAGGAGCGTGAGACTCTGAAAAGGAACCAAATTCTGGAGCTGAAGGTCTCAATAAAGGAGATGAAGAATGCATTTGAAGGCGCTGCAAATAGAGCAGACTGTATGAAAGAGAGAATTTGTGAACTCAAAGACAGAAAAATAGAAATGATACAGGTAAAAGAGAAAAGAGAACTAAGTTCTTAAAAATGAACAGATTTCACAAGAATTATCCAACTCTTTTCGGAAGGGCAACGTTACGAAAATAGGTTTCCCAAAAGGAGAAGAAAGAGGAGAGCAGAGAGTTTATTTAAAGAAACAGTAGCTGAGAACTTCCTAGACCTGAAAAGGAACAGAATTGTACAAGTCCGTGAAGTGAAGAGAACATCTAGTTACCGCATCGCAGAAAGACCTTCTCTAAGACACATTATTTTAAAACTGAAAAGTCAACGACAAAGAATTTTAAAGGCAGCCAAGAAAAAAATGGATGGTAACCTACAAAGGAACCCCAATTAGACTATTAGTAGATTTCTCAGCAGAGACTCCACAGGCCAGGAGGGAGTGGAATGACATTCTCAAAATGCTGAAAAATAATACTGTCAGCCAAGAATATGCTATCCAGCAAAATTACCCTTCAGATCCGAAGGAGAAATAAAGGCTTTCTTAGACAAAGCTGAGGAAGGTCATCACCACTAGACCTGCCTTACAAGAAGTGTTGGAAGGAGCTCTTAAAATGAAAGGGCAAAAGTACACAAAACTTTGAGTAAAGTGATAAATAGAATCAGAAAATTACAACTCTGTGTCAGAATAGGTTGTTAAGCACTTATATCATGAAGGTTAAAAAGGAAAGAAAGCATTAAAAAAACAAAACAAACCCCCCAAAACCAACTATAGGAACTTCGATTTGGCAAAAAAATCACAACACATAAAGGAGTAATTTGAGACAACGGAAGCATAAAAGGAGAAGAGGAAAAGGATGTAACCCACATAGGTAAATGAAGATAGATGCTCTCTGCAGCAAGGACTGTTTTCTCTCTGAGACCTTTTGTACAGAGAATGATCTAGAATCTTGCTGCTCTTAAGTGTGGTCCATGGAAAGCAGCATGGGCAGCCAGGGTTGCTGGTTGGGATGGCGGAGTCTCAGGCACCGTCTGGGGCTACCCAGTCAGAATCTGCATTTCACAGTGTCCCCAGGGATGTGCTCGCACATCAGAGTTTGAGAGGCGCCGATCTGGAGCTGACTGTGCATTTCTTTAACTTTATTTAGTTTGAGACTTAGCTGCTAAAATAATTAAACCTTCCAGCTGTTTATCTTCTTGTGTTTGTTTACCTTGGATTTTTACGTAGATGTCCGAGCAGATTGTTGTAAGAGTTACAAAGGATGAAGAATAGCGGGGGTGGGGGTGGGGAGGGAGGTCTAGGCCAGAGAGGTCCCAATGCCCTCTCTGGGTAGGCAGCACGTGCCCTGAGGCCCACGGGGCAGAGTCAGCTGGGCACTCCAAGGCCCAGCATGTGTGCGTGGGAGTGCAGTGATGAACTTGGAAGAGGCAGTATCGCCTTCTCTGTGGGGCCAGGGTCCTAGCCAGCGAGTGACGCTTTTCATTACATGGCCTCGTCTGTCTTCCCTGAAAATCTCCCAGTTACTCTCATGCTCTGCCCTTCAGCCATACCAGAGCCCACCATCGCTCACCTCATTGAGCATTTGCCAGCAGTGTGTCTTGGCCTATTCTATGCTGGTTGCCTACTGGTCAGCCTTGGGACTTCCTCTCAAGCTTTGCCTCCTCTGAGACGTGTGTGCCTTCCAGCAGACTTGGTCTCTGCAGTTAGAGTACCGCTTGTCTCTTACCTATATCACATTGTGCTGACATTGATGACTGTATTTAGTGTTCATCCATGTTGACACATGCAGTTTATTCATTTTCACTGGTGTGTAATATTTCAATGTCTGGTGAGATAATCATACTGTGAACATTTACATTGTTTCCAGTCTTTTTAGAAAGCACGCTGCTGTAAATATTCTAGTTGCACTGCTTCTTGTATATATGTGTGAGTGTCTTTGTAGTGTTTTTCAGCCTTAGTGGACTGTGATCCAGAGAAACATTTTATAGCATGACTTGATTTTTGTGTGTATGTGTGTCTGTATACATATACGTATGTTGCTGATTTTTTAGAAAAAGTTTAATAAAATATTTATCCTTTGTGTGATGCATTGATATCTTTTTTCCCTGTAAAAATAAATAATTGTTGAGGTTGAATTAATGAGTTCTAACCTGCTGTTTAAAATTCTGCTGTGGAGTATGTTGTATATGTGTGTGTGTGTGTGTGTGTGTGTATAGATAAATATGCTGTAGTACATGTATAAATTAATAAACCTACGTGTGTGTATGGGTTGTCAGGTGAAAAGATTTATTCATCTAGAACTTTACTAGATTTCCCCAAATTGTTTTTTAAATGGCTATATCTATTTATACTTGGCCTACTGAATCTGGGAACTTAGCTTTTTATCATTGTAACCATGGTGTTTTAAAGCATTTGCTTGGCACAGAATCGGTGAGTACTCTGAATAGTTTGGTGAATGAAAATGAGGCTCTCCCACTGAAAATTGGATGACTACCATGTTTAACAACTACAATTTTGTCAGGGCAATGTTAGGTCAACTTACAGTGCTACTTTATAGAATGGATAACCCATTTGGCATTTTGGTTGGGCTTTTGAAAGTCTATTTTTGGGAATTCCTAACTGTAGTGTTCAATTACAACAGCTATATTGCAAAGAAGGATGCACTGACAAAATTACATTATTATTTTAGTTGGTAAAAGGTAGTTGGGGCTGAAGTTTCCCCGTAAGTGATAGCAGTTTTCTTTTTTCTTTTTCCTTGCAGGAATCAATAAAATAGTTTGTTTTTATAGCCTTAAATTGGTAAGACCTAAACATCAGTTAACAATTATATCTAGCTTTTGCTCAATAGTAACATGGCCTTTTTTTCCCTGTTGCTGCTAGCATTATTCTTATACAGTGCTTTTATATATTTTAATCCCTTTATGATCATTGATTATTATAAAAATGCACCACTGAGTTGCGTGCTGCAGCTTGTACCTGTGTGGACAATCCCTCTCCTGTTCTGCAAATGGTGCTTCCTAATTATTCAGTCAGTCATAGTCTTTGCTGCATCAGGGAAATTATGTTGTAGAGAAAAGTCTCCATTTCTGTTTGGCTGAGGGTCTAGAGGGGACTCATTCTATTTCAAGAACAAAAATGAAGCCACACCTGGAGTGCATTGAAAGTCTTTGTTTTCTCATCGTGCTCTAGACCCACTGTCCTTTTGGGAGTTACTTTTGAGGAAAGTTAAGATACAGTTGTTTTACAGACCAGTGTAGGAACGTCTCTAGAGAAAGAAAAGTATTGCATTTTGATTTTCAGAATTTCTGAACATGACAATAATTTGCACTTAAGTAGTGCTTTAAAACTTTCAAGTTCTTCTCCATGCAAGTCTCACCTGAGTATTGAGGGCAGCCGTTCTGACTCCACTGTAGCAGGTGAGAACCTCGCTGCTCAGTTGGGAACTAGTCCAGTGTCATTTCTGCAGCCCACAGGTGGCAGAGTACATGCATGGTACAGGGCTTTGGCCCAAATTCACTTTGACACTGTTAACGATCCCATGTTTAAATAGAGTGCGTCCCAGATGGCTGTCAATTTATAGGTGTCATTTCTCAAATTTAAAAGGATATTTTGGCATAAATTATAACTGTATAACCTACCTCCTAAGGGATTTGGGGGGATGTGTTCAGGCTCACTACATTGTAATTACTGGCTTCAGTGTTATTTTGTAGATTAACTCTTACCTTTAGATAAAAAAGTATGTACCTAAACAGAAGCCTCCATTTTTCAAAAAGCTTGGTTTTCATTGATATCTCTTACTATACATATTTTTTCATAATCAGGCGATTTCTAGAAATCGGTTATGTGTAAGCTTCTGAGTATTTGACATAACTTCCAGATGTTTTATTTTTGCATTTTTACTGTAACGAGACAGGCAGTATATGAGGATAATCATAAGGAAACTTAAAGGTATCAGAGGCAGTGCATTCAAAGGTATGAAGAGTAGTGGGGCTGAGGCTTGTTAGATGTGCACTTAGAAATGGTGAGTTTCTCTGTAGTGTCTTTCAGGAGTTTTTGACCGTGACCCAAAGAACTAACGTTTTATAGCACACTTCAGTTCATCTGTAGCTTTTCCTCGTCTCAGGGTTATAGTTGAGACTTATATTTGAGATGAGTGTTGATATGGGGCTTCTTGAGGCTGTCCTTGTTTCTCATCCTATACTTAGTATTAATCCATTCAAATTTTTTCCCAGTGTGTTGAATGCAAAGTGAAGGTTGCTGTAGTTTTACAGGGCATTTGCCCCTAATTACCAGTGAGGGTGTGCACGTTTTTTTGTGTGTTTATTGGCCATACATTTCTTCTGTGAATTGCCCGTTCGTCATTTTGTCCATTTTCTACCAGATTTGTTGTCTGTTTCTCACTAGTTTCTGTTCTTCATTTTAAAAAATCTCTTTGATTTTTATTTGTTAGCAATCTTACACATTTGATAAAAGCGATACCTTACACATTTGATAAAAAACTTACTTTTTCCTGTGGGATATTACCACTTCTGGTTCAAATATGCTGAGTGAAAAACCTTGACATAAGTTTGTTTTAAATTAGACAGATTTGGGGGGAAGAAGCTCCTAGGAAAGCAAAATTAGTAAACTCATTAAGGTTCCTGAAGGTTGATTTATAACCTTTCAGCACAACCAAAACACACGTCTTCTTAGCCAGCTGCCACTGTGCTGTTTGACAGTTTGAGTGGAAATTCTATAACCCTCTGATAATTGTATAAAGAACCAGAATGCTGCTTATGTGCTGTTACAGTACTTGTTTTAGTTTTTAATATTTGGTTTTCTTTACTTCTCCTTAATTAGGTCCTCGATGGGCTTCCTGGAATATTGGTGTGTTTATTTGCATCAGATGTGCTGGAATCCATAGAAATCTTGGGGTTCACATATCCAGGGTCAAGTCAGTCAACCTAGACCAATGGACACCAGAACAGATCCAGGTAAACACTTCCCCACCAAGAAATTATTAAAAATATTTAAAATGAGTTTAAAACTTCGAATCTTTCTTGTACCTAAGGATTAACATTGGAAAGTAGTATATTGAAACATGGCACGTGCTGTATATAAAATTTGTGTTATTTCAGTCGTCGATTCACAGATGCTTATTTCTCCTTGGTTCTGTATCAGAGTCAGTATTTAATCTATTCTTATCTAAAATGTTGATTTTGAATTATTTGAAAAATGAATTCATTTCCCGTGTGCGGATGAACTTTGCCGGTCTAGCTCCGCGGTCTGTCTTGCTGTGCTGTCAGCAGAGGGCGCCCGGGTCAAGGTAGAGAGCAGACGCCTCCCGCCTGGGAGCTGTTCTTGGTTCTCCTTCGGGGCCTCACAGCAAACGTTCTCGTGGCTGATCGGGTCTTGTTTCGAGTGGTTCAGCTTTGTTAGAGGTAAATTTGTCATTTTAAGGGTTGTCATTTTTCCATCGTAACAGTCGTAAATTCTCAAAATCATACTTTTTAGTCCCTAAGGTTAACTGCAACTGTAAAAAAAGCCCAACTGATTAAGAGAAAGAGAAAACCCAAATGACCAGTATCAAGAATGAGAGAAGTGACTACAGATAATAGGAATACGGGAATATTATGAACACCTTTATGCTAATAAGTTTACCATTTCCTCAGGAGACACAAATGAGATCTTTCCAGAAAGAAAAGATAACCTGAATAGCTCAGTATCTACTAAAGAAATAGATTCTGTAGTTGAAAACCTTCAGTAACAACAAAACGCTCCAGGACTAGATGGCTTCTCTAGGGAAATCCACCGAGCAATTAAGGAATGATACAGATTCTACAAAACTCTTTGGTTATATTTTATGATTCACAGTGAAATTACACTACTTTGTCTTACGCTCTTTTCAAATTACTTTAGTCAGCATGAAGTGCAAATACACAAATATACGTAGTTGAACTTCAGTGATACACATACATACCTCACAAATGTAAAAGAGCACAAATAACAAACATTGGCATGGATGGAATGAGGTAAGGGTGGAAAGAATAGAATAGAATGCTGGAGGGGAATGGTCATTAAAAAAGAGACATTGACTTGATTAAAGAAAGTAGAACTTCTGTACTGAAGACATTAATGCCAACATAAATTTTAGATGTAGCAAAGATTTAAATATTAAAAAAGTTAAACCTCAAAAATACTCAAGAAAATAGAATTGAGATCTTCAGGCTATAAAGTCAGACATAATTTATTTAATTTAGTCTTAAATTAATTTTTGAGCTTTTAATGGTTAGAGTGTAAAAGGAAATGTGAAACTATGTATTCTTGAGATCCTTGAGGAAAAACTTTACTTGTTACATCAAGGCAGATATATATTTTTGAACATTTTATATAGGGCAGAGTTCTTAATAACATCTCTGTGGTAACTGTGGTGACCAATTTCATGATATTTCTTATGTTGTCTTCCAGCCAATGTGAAGTGTGGCTTGAAAATGTAAGACGGTGTTTGTAAAGGGTATGGAAGTACAAAGCATTCAGGACCAAGTGTATTGCCTTTTTAATGGTTCATTTCAAACTAAGGACAAAATGTGAAATCCCTGGACAATTAAACTCTCCAGAAATACTGTTTTTCTCAACTAGGCTGTTGAAGGGGGTTGAGTAGGAGGTTACTTGAGGTGGACAGCTGTTCTTTTCTAATAGTTTAGAGCAGAACTTCCCACTCAGAGGGCTGTAGTTTACTGGTTTTCTTTGGGGTAAGTTACAGGTACACAGCAAGAACACTGTATTATTAAAAAGGCAAGGGCTTTGAAAACAATTATTAAGTAATATACAGTCTTTGAAATTGTATTTGAATACTTTTTGTGTGGTTCCAACTGTCAGCTTCTTTAAATCAGAGTTGTTATTTTTGAATGCAAGACTTTCAGTTGGTACTTCTCACCAGGGAGTGCCCTGTGTGGGCCCGTCCCCCCGGGGCTTCTCTCCAGGTGTGCCATGAGGAGAATGAGATTAGGACGCATTCCCTCAAAACTGCAATTGAGTAGACAGTAAAGTTTCACTCTAAAGAAAAAAAAAGCAGAGAAGCCTAAGCCATCTGGTATACTCATGGGGGCCTCGTAAGTACTTACAAGCAAAGCCAGAGCTGTTCTTTAAGACGCGATCTTGGACTGCTGGGCAGTAAGTGAGTAAGGAATGGGTGAAGACCCCAGGGCTCCGCACTGTCGAGACAACCTTTATCTCAGCCGAGAAAATGTAAAGACATGGTTCCAGAGAGGCAGTAGGTTGAGTGATGAAGACAGTTGTGTCTGGAGTCAGACTGGCCGTTATAACGACCCAGCTGATGCCGACAGGACGCCTGCGCCCAGGCTGCCTCAGTTTCTTCACCTCTGAGCTGGGAGTGGTAGGAGTGCCTCTCTAATAGGGTGCTGGGAGGAGCACAGACGTTAGTATGGGGCAGGCATTGACAACAGTATGAGCACATTTTTCTTTTAATAAAGTATCATTGATTTACAGTATTGTGTTAGTTTCAGACCGGCACGTTTTAAACACTCAGTAACGTGGGCTTGTCAGGTACTGGGAGGATTAGTCCGTTCAATACATCAAGCCCTCGGTGTTGCTGCTTTGAATATCTCTCTGATCTTCAGGATTTAGCTTCCTAGTAAACCTGCTGTGAGGAATGGGTTGCTAAATGTACTACTGGGGAAATAAATAGATCCATTGTGTGGTATTACAGAGTATAAATGAATTTCTTTCTGAGAATATTTGCAGGAAGTAATTACTTCATTTTGGTAGAACTGGCTGGTGAGGTATTCTGAAATGAGTAGGTAGGTGATCACATCATTGTCTCTTGAGATGGCCTCTTATTCAGAGTGAAGTATTTCCTGTTTTCTGTAATGTTAGGTGTGTTCCTTGTACTCCAGCTCTGTTTATACTTTGGCATTGTTTTTCTTTTTAACTTGAAAAATGATATAATTACAGAGTGAATAATGTACAGATGCAAGTGAGTTTTATGTACCGTGGCCAATGTCCGTACAGTTGTCCATCTATGTTCATGGAGGACTGATTCCAGGACCCCCGCAGACACCAAAATCCGTGGATGCTTAGGTCCTTTATCTGACATGGTGGGGTCCGCGGAAACGGGCCTCTGGGTGCAGAGGGCTGACTGTACTGCCACCAACACTCGTAAAGATACACAGAGCAATTTCCATCACTCTAAAAGTTTCCTTGTGCTGATTTCTAGTCACGTCCCCTGGGGGCAACCACTATGCTGTCTGCTTACTTTTAAAAGAAAATAATTTATTTACCAAGACTTATTTTTATTTTATTTGCATGGAAATAAAATATATTTGGTATTTATCTTGATAACTACTTATTTATAAATCTTCAGTAATCTTCCCTTACAGACTCTGTTTACTACTGTGTCATTTATTGGTGTGGTACTTAGTATTTTGGGGAACACCAAGGCCATACAACTAAAATTCATTGATGTATAAAACACACCCTGGGATACTTTGCATGTGAGATTGCCCAGTCTGTAGGCATAGTGAGCTTGTCTTCAGCGTTCTGTCGGCATTTTTCTTCCATCCCTTTATATCTTTGCTGTTTTTACGTAAGCTTTGACTACACTTTGGACTCGAAGGAAAGGCCTTTAAACCCAGACGGCCTAGCGTCTTTGTTTACTGTTATAACAAAAGAGAAGAAGCTTTTTTTCCCTCTCGTTTCACGACCGACCGCCCATCCTCTGCCTGTTTCTGCTTTGACTTCCAGCTTCTTGTTCTCTTGCTCTTGGGCCTTGCTTGTGTCTCTGCCTTTATTTTCATTCTTAGCCTTCCTTCCTGCTTTTCCACCTAATTAAAAAAAAAAAGTATATTCATGTGGAGGCATCTTTGAACTCCTTCTGTGAGACATGTCGCCTCACCCCCGCTCCCATGAACCGCTCCCACGGCTTCCGGCCCCGGCGCAGGCTCCCGACTCCGCCGCGCTCCTTACCCGCTGCTTGGCCTGTCCGGCCAGTGAGCGTTGTTCAGGACGCAGTGTGCCAGCGCCCGCCCCCTAGGGCCCAGCTCATCCTTTAGCAGTTGAGTTCCCTGAGCAAGGTCTCCACCTGCCGTTTGATTAATTTCCCTCACTTGTGCCCGCGCCGGCTCAGGGTGACTCCCGCCGACCCGCTGGTTGGGGAGGCCGCCCCCCGCCCGCCCCTCCGCCCTGACGCTAGTCTCTGTCTTCCGAAGCTTGTTTTTTGTAAGAGAGGCTCGAGTGACTGTCCCCCCTCTTCCGTTTTGTCTCATTATTTAGTCGCTGTATTTCTTACTGTTTCTTCTGCTTTTCCCTCCGACTGGAGACTTTCCGCAGCTTTGTCTTTAGCCTGTTTGATCTTTCCCCTTTCTCCACAGGGAAACGCAGTTCCTCGCATGGATTCAGCTGTTATTTTTCTGTGCAGATGGTTTTCCCTTCTCTTTCCAGTAGTGACTTCTGTACACTTTCAGAGCTTCAGTTCTTTTTTTAGATTGTCTGTTGGGGACCTGGGGTACGCATGGGTTTAACATTCTGTGAGAAACTTGGGGTATCCTTGGCATGCAGCATTTGGTGATTTTCCCAAGTGTGTTCTGTGAGGCTGGAGTTAGCCAGGTAGGTTGATTCCATGGCACTGGAATTTCGACGTCGCTTTCCATCATCTACTCCTATTCGTGTATGCAGTAACTCTCGCGAAGTAATTAAAAATCTTGTTGCTTTGTGACACTTGCTTTGCAATAAAGCAAAGAAAGGCAACTTTAATGCAATGATAGAAGTTAAGGGAACAAATGGATAAGACCAGGCATCCAGGCATGAATTTTTTTTTTTTTTTTGTGAGACAACATTACTCACTTGAGTGGAATGAGGAATAGGGTATCAGAATTAGCCGTTGCTCTTTAGTGGCATCAGTGAAACCTCTGTTTCATATGGAAACAGGAAACAGGTTTCAGTGTGGGAAATTTTGGCCACAGTCACAATAATTAATGGATAGCATTTGTAAATGTTAAGATCAGTAGATGTCTGTTTACCTGCAACTTGACAGACCTAAAATTTAAGTAATTTTCTGGTTGTCTAGACTGGCTTTCTTTCCTGTATTCTGTCTGTTCTTAATTTTTTTGTTGTTTGTGTTGCTTACCATTCTGTCTCCCCTTCTCCCCATGTTCCTATATGCTTTTAAAATTTCACAGATACAGCTGCCAGAGGGGGTGTAACTGAAGCTAGTGTGTGGAAGTTCCAAGGCAAAATCTGTAGGTACCAGAAAGGCAGTGTTTCCCACTAGTTCACACTGTGCAAAGCTAATTGATTGCCGTAGAGACCAATGAGTTTACCTTCACTGGAAGGTTTGTGCAGAGGGTGGACCGACCACCTGGAAATGTGTAGCTGGGATTCAGGCTTTGGACGACAGATGGGGAGTAGTTTAGATGATGCTGAAGTCTCTTCCACTCTTGAGATTCTTTGATTGTACGCTCAGTCCTCTTTGGTTACCTCAGCAGTTCAAAAAACATTTTCATTATTTGCTTTAGAATAAAAGTGATATGTCACAATTAGAGATGTGATTCAACTTTTTCCGAAAGTCAGATCTCACCTTCAGGATAAAAATTTCCTGAACTCTTGGACAATTAAAAAAAAAAAAAAGTGACAGGATTCTCGGGTTAATTACAGATTCTAAAAATGTCTTGAACAAACTTTCCTGCTCTTCATATTTTCTTTCATTAGGAGAAAATCACTAACTAAATAGATGTAGATTTCTGTTACAACCTTGTTGTTCCCAGAAACAGTTACTATGAGGTAACTTGGTATAGCCTTTAGTTTAGTTTAGCAATAGATGTGACTTGCTTGTCTCAATTTAAACTTTTGATCTTTCTAAGAAAAAGATTTTTTCCTAAGGGAGCTAAAATCATGGGTTTTTGCTGATCATCAGTAAGCTCTGCTGTCTTCTGTCACCTCAGTTTGTGCTCCTAATTGGGCCAAATCAGAGAGGACGGGCAAAGGAGAGTTGATGGAATACTTTAACTACTTCTCTGTAGCTGAAATAGCAACTAACATCACAGGTGCTTCTGCATGGCTGCTCACACGGTGTTCATCTTCAGTGGTGACGTTGGGAAGTTAAGGATTTAAGATGTAGGGGATGAAAGTGGCCAAATGCACTGAAGAAGTTTCCTCTTCTTTCGCTTTCTGATGTCGTATATTTTGGATAAAGTTATGATACATTTTATTTTTAAAAGCAAATTAACTTTGTGAAATAAAATGACTTGCGGTTGATGAAAGTACAGCCTTCCTGTTAGCTACTTCCCTATCTTTAAAAACTGGAAACCTGGAACTAGAATCTTGTTAGACAGTTGAAACTTAAATTTTACTTGAATCCTGTAGTTGTGTAGGTTTGTTTTACCTGGAACAGGATCCAAGGACGTATCGCACTGATCCTTTCTCCCAGGTCTGGTCTTTGCTACTGGGGAGTAATTAATTACGTTATCAGTTCCTTGCAAAAAAAATGGCATTGTGACACCATCTTAAGTCCTTCAGTGCAGGTGAGATAAGTTATTATGTTTCCCTGGAAGTCCTGCAGAGGAGAAAGACGCATTAAATAAAACATTACTAAAATTAGTTTTACCTGTTTTCTTTTTAATGAGGCTACTGGAAAATTTAAAACAACATAGCTGGCTCCTTGTCTCTGTGTTTCCCGGCGGGGATGTGAATGTGTTGTGGTTGTTGTGTGTTCGCCCGGAGCCTCTGCAGCTCCTCTTGCTTAATGTTTGCATGACCCACGTTCTTTCATGCTTTTATGTCTGACCTGTCTCTGTCTTGAAACATAAAGAGGTTTCTTTTAGACAGGAAATGCCTTTTTCAATATGTAGTTTCAGATTTTTTACTTCAGTGACTTTTTAGAAATTCATTTCTTGGTATCCTGTTTCCTTGTTTGAATTTCCTTTTCCAGTGACTGTCTCACCTGGTTGTTGGGTCTTCGTTGCCTGGCTCTAACAGTTGTCATTTTCTCTTTTCGTGACTTTTTTTTTCCGTCGTTAAAACTTTTTTCTTCTTTTGCCTCTCCAGTTTTCTTAGAACATTATTTACTGGGTTTACTTGTTCTCATGTTCTGTTTAATTTCATACTCATTTCTGAAATCTTTTTCTTTTTATTTCTAATTCTTCCCTGAGTTTTCATTCTAATCCTGAATATTCCTGATTCTGATTTAGTTGTTCTTCCATGACATCACATGCCCTTGAATTCGTTTTACACGTTTTCCTATCTTGCCTCTGTGTCTTGTGGCTCGTTCTCGGCACACCTGTTCTTGGGTGGTTGCGTTGTCAGAGGTGTTACTCCGCTTCTGATTCTCTTCTAATACCTGTGTATGAGATTTCGCCTTGGTTGTGTTATGTGACATTAGGTTTTCATTACCTTTAAAAGGAATTGATGTTCACGATAGCTTTTCCAACCTCACAGATCCCTCTTCAGTTGTTTTCATGTGATGTTTAAACATTAAGGCAACTTGTTTTCTGAGATTTTCTTGCTCTGTTCCCTTCTCCCACTTTTATCTGGACCTTCTCTTCCTGTATCTCCATTCTTCCTGTTGTGCTCCATGTTAAATTGTTTCCCAGAGTTTCTACTCAGTGTGGGGCCCTGTCCTGGAAGGCACACGTGCTGGTTACCTAGTGAGAGTTATGGGGAACTTGAGATAGAACTAGCCTGCTTCCTCCCCAGTCCCAGCTCCTTGCACTGACTTGCTGTTGGACCGGGTAAAAGTCCTTCCCGCCTCATGTGCTTTCGTCACGTTGGTTCACAGCAGTCTCCGGTGTGTATGTCTTCACCGTCTCAGGTTCTGTTCTCAGATCCACTGATGCCTTGTGAGCTGCAGGCATCACATGGCCTAGTGCCGTTACGTGCTCCCCACCTGATGGCATCCTGGGGTTTGTGGGGGTACTCCATCACCAGATTTCTTTGTGAATATTGGGCACGGGTTGTGGATTTTTGAATCTAGTAATACTTTTTGTGTGAGGAGCTTCTGGAAGCTGCAAAAACTGTCATTGCTGTTATAGAAGTCCTGTGACAAGCAATATTTAAATGAATAAAATTCCCAGTAAAAAAGCTAATTTGGAGCACTATATGATTTAACTGCACTTGACCTGTATGTGTTAGAACATTGTTTAACCTCTTAAAGTTTTGACCCTTAGATAAATCTCCTTAGTGACTTACACAACCAGACATATAATAAACTTTGAGTTCGCAATTCTTGGCACCCTCCTCTTTAAGAAACCCCGAATCAAATGACTTTCCTTACTTTGTGGAAGGATGCTCATTATAAATCCATCAAGCTGATGACATTTCTCAAATTACAGCCTTGTGTGCAGACTTCCCTTTTTAAGTTGCTTGGGATTCCTCTTACCCTGACTCCTTGCCCGGGCCATGAGATGTGTCCTCAGAGAAGCAGAGTCGAGTTCATGTTCTACCTGCATGTGCAGAGGGAAGCGAAGAGAGAAACGTGATACTGTCTATAGCGCTGACTCTGTGTGGTTTAGGAGGAGGTTTGCATCTTTTACAGGCCATTTGGGAAGAAGCCACATTCATTTTGAATTTGATTGTGCAGGATTGTGCTCTTTCTTTTGCTATTGGTAATCGTTTTTAAGGTTAAACTTTTAAAAATATCAGTACTAGTTTTAGAAGTCTCTTTTCCTAGTGACTGGCTATAGTTCTTGAGTCAAAGCAGTGAACGAAATGGTAAGGTGTTACTTAATGGAGGTCACTCATTTAGCTCTGTTAATTCTGTACTGCCTTGTCCAGTAGAGCTGAAGGCAAAGAAGGGCTTATACCGTAGTGAGCACTTTCTTTGGTAGGAAATTGCTGGGCACCGATGAATGAGTACCTGTTTGAATGGCTCATCTGGAAACACAATTATGACTAATGCCATTGTGTACAGTATTTTAGAGGTATCCTTGCTTCTCTTGCTGCTTTGTGTGGATATAAAATGATAGAGGAGAGCAGGTGTGGGACAGAGGGTAGCACTGGCCTGGGGCTCCAGAAACCTGGGCTCTGGTTTGGGCTTTGTCAGCTACATGATGGGTGATCTTCAGCAACTTACTTAGCAGTGGCTCCTTCTTCTTTCTTTCTTTTTTAGAACATTTTAAAATTAGCAGTAGCTAGTGATATGGTAAGTTCTAAATGTATTTTTTTAATGTCTCATTACTATTTTGATAGTGACTTTTGTTAATTTCTAAACACACACTAACAGTGTACAGAGGGACAAAGTACGTCGTGTTTGAGAGAGTAGGGTGGTTTTCTGTGACCAGAGTATTGGGTGCAGTCCTGTGGGTCTTAGGAGGTGAAGGTGAAGGTGCAGCTGTCAGGCAGGGGCTGGTTTGGCCTTGATCCTGTGAGTGATGGGGGCTTGGGGGGTGGGGGGAAGGACAGCAGAGGGAGCTCTTAACACATTACAAGGTGAAGAGTGACATCTAATACTATGTTTCTTTTAAGAACGTAAATCTGATGGGCTTGTTCCTGCAATGACCTTGGTGGTGGGTGACTAGATCTTGAACTAAAGTAATGGCAATGAGATTAACAGAGAAAGCCTACAAAAAATATTACAGTTAGAATCACTGAGACTTGTGACAAAAGAGACAAGAGTCCAGATGACTCCTGAGCTGGGCCTCAGGCACCTCGGATGAAAGTAGTGCTTTATTCCTGGACTTCAGATGGAATGAATTTCATAGTAAGTAGAGATGACAAAAGACTGTAATGTGAGACTTTCCCAATTTTGTCATAACTGTGATTTTATTGCTTTAAATAAAGAATTCATTCTCTGAGTTTGTACCAGCTAGCAAATGCTGCAACGTATGCATCAAGGTCTGAGAATATCTAGAAACTGTGAAAAATCAGAAAACTTGTACCTCTAATTTTACATCCTCACTTAAAAATTTTAACTTTTACGTATGTGTGGTTGGCTTATTTTGTTCTTAAAAACAATTAAAACAGAAAGAGAATGACTACCCTAAAACACAGTTTCATGAAAACTGAAGGAGTGGACTCTGTATTAGATATTTCCAAGGAGTTCCTGAGACCAAGAACGCTGGCCCTTCTTTTCCAGCAGCTGGAACCCAAAAGATCTTGAAACCAGTCCTGAAAAGCTTGCTCCTATGCAAGAAGTCCTGGTGGCTTTTGAGAGGAAGATAGAGAAGTATTCTGGAAAATTTCAAGTGGTAGTAGAGGTGAGTCACTGACATGAAGAATTTATCCAGGGACTTACAAATATTCATTTTCTCTTTTTAAGTAAGAGGGTTTTTTCTGTTTTTTAAAAATACACAGTCAGCTAAGGCAGTTTAAGATTTCAGTCTTTGTGTTCTAAAAATTTTAATGAACAGAAAATAGTAGGGCAGGAAGTATGCCCTCTCCCACGCAAAACCAAATACATTGAAATTTTAAGAAGCAAAAACAAATACACTGAAGTTTCAATGATGAGTATTCATCAACAATACAGTTTCTTTTTGGAGATAATGATACTGGGAAAGCACATGGTAAATAAATGCCACGCTTACATTTTGAATGTATATGAGTGTAAGATGCACTTGGATGGGATTTTTAAAAATACTGATTTCATTTGATTCATAACGTCTTTGGTCCTCAGAAGACTCTGTTCTCTTGGTAGAGGTGGAGGTCCTAGTAGGAGGAGGTCTCCTTGCTTTGATTCACATGCTGCCTGGATATCCTGGCTTAGCTCCCTCTGGACAGTAATTTACTTGGAAACAATGTAGGATTAATGTAGCCCCTTCTAATTATTTTATTGTTTTGGGGAATGGGAAATTTATGGAACAAAAGGTGTAAAATGAGTGGCCTCTCTCTCATATTTTTGTTCCTCAGTCATCCAGTTTCCCTCTGTAGGAGCAGCCATGTTTTTCAGTTTCTCATATTCTTCCTGAAATATTTCGTGCTTATATACAGACATAGAAGTGGTGCACATTCTTAGCTGTTTTCATATCCTTACCCAGTAATCTTTTGACCTGGGGTAAGATTCTTCTTTCCCCCCCATCTATTCCTCAGAAGATGGGTGGAAGTATTCTAATTTGCCTGTTTTTTTTTTTTTTTGCCTTGTTTTCCTCCAGATTTAATAGACTTGTCACATTCTTCCCTTATACATTAATGTGTAAGATTCTGTTGGTCATTTTAGTGTTCTGCATTTTTGCTATGGGGAATTTAGAAGGTCTGTTTGCCACATTGTAACCTAATCATTTGCAGCAAATCAGTTAGTATATTCTCTGTCTTTTATTTTGTAGCTCTTACTCTTTTTTCCACTTATTCCATTTAAAAAAATAGCCAGTGAACCCAGAAGGGCAAGTCAGTAGCATAGAAATTTACGAAGACTCTGCAACTCCATCCTGAAATGATACATTAGTGCGAATTTTTGTTCAACTGTAAGTGGTTGTTGCCTTAGATACTCTCAGGGGAAAGTGCGGGAAACGTGGCGCCAGCGGCAGGCAGGAGGCGGGCACTGAGAAAAGGGGGTCGCACAGACACGAAGGGGGCCTGAGAAGCCCTAAGTCTTCGGCACGGATACTGACCCAGGCTGGGCCAGGCTGGCTTTGGCTGGACCAGGACAAAGACAAGCCAGGCCCTGGCGTCATCCTGTCACTGGGTTGAATTCCACAAAGAGCTCTGCTTTCCAGATTTGGGAAGATGAAAGAAAAGAAAGAAATGGACGAGTTTTATTCTCGAGAGAGTGAATCATTAACTTGGAACCTCGGGTGGCCTGTTACTCATCTTGCCGGTTATTACTGTTTCCCACTATTGACAATGCCTGAAGCTTGGGCACATGTAATTTCTGTTTGTTACTGTTGCCCTTTCTCTTTACATGTGTTTCATGGCCCCTTTTTTAGTAAAACTGTTCTTGTGTGCAGCTTAATTGCCGTATTTTTCCACTGGAGATGCCCCATTGACATAAAACAGTGATTTTTTTTTAATGTACCCAGTAATGTTACATAAAAATAAAATTTCTGGTTACATTTGTTTGCTTACTTATTGATTCTGCTTTTGTTTAATCTCTTCCCACTTTTTGTTTTTTTTTAGTTTTTCTGTATGTTTATTAAATTACACTAATACAAAAATAAATGCCTATTGAAACTTTAAATTGACAGCCTCTATTCTCTTCACTCTCTGTAAAACATGAAAAATTTAGAACTCTTTTAGAATATATGTTATATTGTTTTTAGTGCAAAAACTAGGACTGGGTGATATGTTTTCTACTTAGAAAGTTTCAGAAATAGAGATGCTTCATGTACGTTAGATTGTGAGAACAGTGTGTTAGTCAGTAGGCACTTCTCAGCATTTCAGTTCAAATAGGTTTTTTAAAATTCAATTTCAAGTGATGTGTGAGGCTCTGAGCAGGTGGTATTCTATGTACTGGACGATGTGGCAAGACAAACACACAGATCATGGACTGATGAGGATGAATACTTTTAATAGTAGGTTCTGGGATTCGTAAGTGTGTTTTATTATACCATTTCTAGGTGAAGCCTTCCTTTTCCATTATAATCGTGGTGATTTTGGATGAAGGTGGTTCAGTCAAGAAGCATAATATAAAATTCATCTTTCTAGGACCATATATTGTGTAAAACGAGGACAGATTGAATTTAATAGAAATAGTAAGTAACATTCATTTTTAAATATGTTCTAACTAAATGGCATTTATCATAACTGTGAGGTACACATCTCACTTATTCCTCAATATAGTTTATGTAAATATATATCATATTATATATAATTATATATTTTTTCTTAAAGTAAAAAATGAATGTTGAATTTGTATTTAATATATTCTTACAATCATTGGTCAAGAATATCAATACATTTCTGCTATCTGGATGCTCGGCTTGTTTTTTAAAAATCTAATTTTGAAACCAACTATAGTTTGTTAAGTAAGTAAATATCTATTTCAAAATATTTAAAAACCCTAATAAAAGCTTTGATTTGAGTAATTAAGGGTCCTCTTCCTCCCTTTTTCATATTTGAAGTGTGAGTGGAAGAGAAAAAAATTAATTGACAGAAAATGACATGACTTCTATAAAGCCAAAGAATTTTCAAAATTGGTAAGGTCTTTTAATTTTTCATAGTCTTACACATATCCCTCCTTTCAGAGAAGTGAAAACAGATTCATAAAATTTAAGTTTTTCAGAACGGTGCATAGTGCTTAGGATCTGGCTTGAGTTGTAGGAACGAGATGGTGGAAGTTAGGTAGTTCATTACCCATATCTTAAATCTCATTGTAGTTAAATATAATTAAATATATAAAGCTCACTTTTTCTTTTAAAACAAATATTTGCCCTTTATCATCCCTGTTTTTTGTGACTAGTCTGCTCATCCCAGCTCGGGAAAACTGAATCATAAATTGCCAAAGAATAAGCGACTAAAATTCTCCTTTCTAACAGTCAGTGCATTTTGCTAAAGCATTTTGGATTAGGAAACCTAAAAGAAAAAGAATAACATTTTAATAATAGGAAAGTGGTTTTAACAATGGAGGCGATAGTTACAGTATTCTATTTTGTGGATACTGGTTTTAACTAGCTGGTGCGTGGTGGTGAGGATTGGGACTGAGGGAACTCGATTCCGGTCTCGGCTCTGTAGCTGATTCCTTGAATTACCCAGTAGAGAACCTCTTTGTGCCTGTTTCCTCATCTGTGGACTGAAAACTGAGCCTGTGAAACAGAGAGCCTGGTGTTCATGAGCCCTGCCTGTACGGTGTAGTCCCATTTCCACTGGATGCTGCTGAGGTACCTAAGTTACTGATGGCTGATGCTGGTTGGTTCTATCAAGAGTTAAATACTTGTGGAGACTAATGATCTTGGGCCTGTTACTTAACGTCTTGCAGCTTCAGGTTCCTTTTTTTTTTTGTCAAATTAGGGTAATAACATCTAAATCAGGGCTTTTGGAAATTAAAAATGGCATATACAATTTATATTTTGTAATAGGTATACAATTTATGTATTATATACAGTACATCTAATTTATAATAACATTGTTTATATATATGACTAAAGTATTGAGCCTAATGCTTGTTATTGTAGTTATTGGGCTACTTCATTATTTTCTGCTGATTACCAAACAGTTTGCTTCTTAGGGTCAATAAAGTAAATTTTCACGTGTCCTGTAGGCCATTTCCAGTAGCGTCTTGAAACTTCGAGGGCAGCTAGTTTGTGCCACATTCCTATCGCCTCCCCAGAGTGCCAGCCCCTGTTTTCTTCCCCTTGCTCTAACATCTCCAGTTTGCTGAACTGGCTTCATCTCCACCGGTCCTTCCATTGCAGACTTTCTTTCCACTCTAGTCTGTTCTACCTTTTAGAAACTTAGAAATTATCTGAGCTTACTAGTATCTCCCTTCTTTTTACAAAATGGTCTCTCTGTATCTTTAGTGTCGTTGAATCCTTGTTTCGCCCATTCCCAGCTAACACAGACACACACACACACACCTGCATTAAGTCACTTTTTGGCAGTGGTCTTCTGAAGAAATGGCCCATTATTTCACATTCCTTTCTGTTTCAGATTTTTATACCTCTTTTTGTTTTGTTTTGTTTTGTTCTGTCTAATTGATGGATAGCATCCCTAGAACAAAATTAAATACTTTGGTATACATGTAATGTATATGTACACCTTGTTCCTAATTATTTTTTATTTTGCCAAAATAAAATATTAATAATCTGTATTAAAGAGAATACTTATATATAATGTATAGAGTCATATTTGTTGAATATAAGATAATGTCACTGATTATAAGAACCACCTCTATTTTATGGACTAATAAGAAGAAAGATCAATTGTAAGACACCATCAATTGTAAGATGTATTTCTATTTCATAAATGTTAAAATATGAAGAAAAATATAACTTTGGATCAGTGAGGTACGGCATGGGTAGCAGTTACTATTTTTAGTTTTAGTAAATTTTTATGTGTCTTTATTGTTAGAAACTTCAAATTTTCTTATTTTCATAGTTTCTCTGAGCCATATTTAAGTTACTTTTTGCTTCTTTGCAAATATTATGCGAACTAAGAGACTTTTTTTCTTGGTCTAGTTCTTTCCAAATGTTTAATGTCTTTGTGATTACATGACTTGATCATTTCTGCTTCTAAATTCCTACCACAGCACAGAGATGCAGCATCATTTGAATGCTTGAAAACATTTTTTCTCTTTTCAGGAAGGGTGAGCTATACTGAATGTTTCTCGACCCTTCTCCCCGCACAGAATCACTTCCCAGCCTTGCTCGCGCTATCGCCTTGGCGCTAGTGTGCCTCCCAGCGCGCCAGCCCTGTGGCCTGCCGTATTCCCTCCAGAGCTAAATAACAAAAAGCCTTTCATTTCTTTTTCAGTTTACTAGCTCTTCTATTTCCCAGCCTTTCGTTACTTCACTTTCTCATTCTCTCTAGAGAGATGACCTAGAAATCTCGTTTACCCTGAGGAATGCTTATGTTGAGGGAGTGTGGTGTAGATATCCGGAAATGAAGTGTACGTTAGGATTTTGAATACCTTAAAACTCTCAGTTGGGAGAAAAGTCACTGTACTTTTACCTGAAGGAAGATGGAGGATGGTTCGTGTACACTTGAGGGCTACAACTCAAGGTTGACGTCTGGTAGTCTTTTAAGCCTGGGTTGTCTTCTTGGGGGTGTGGGGCTGTGTGTTTTGGAAATGAGGGGAAAAAAAGGAATTACAAAAGCAGATCTTTCAGCCAGTTCAAGCATTTTAAGGAATTTAAGCTGCATGTCAATGGTGTAAAATAGTAATAGAAGAATATTTGGCTTGTAAACGTTAGTTCAGTTTCTGATGTGGTAGAATATCCTGGAAGTGCTGTTTGGTTCACAGATGATGGAGCTTAACTGAATAATCATTTCAACCAGTGTAATTATCTTATGCCTCCTCAGCAGTGGTTCTTACTCCTGCGGTTTTAGGGAGAAGTCCTGTGAACTCCTAAACTTGTGTGTAAAACTTGGCCGTTAGGCACAGATTTTTGGTAGGGAGAGGATCCTCGGCTTCTAGCAGAATCTTGAAGAGATTGATAATCCCAGAGAAATGAGTCCACGTCTGTAGCGTTCTGGGCCAGCACTGTTTCTGGACCAGCTCTCCGTTGTGATCTTGATTGTAAATCCTGAAAACCTCAGTATTCTGAAGCTCAAAACAAAGAAAATTTGATTTTGAGTTGTTAGCCTTAGAAGTGACAGTGTTGTTCATGTGGTGTATTTAAAACAATACACCAGCACAAAGCCAGGGAAGCTGCTTTTAAGAAGTAGTGAGTATAAATAAAGATGACATTATAGACACAGAAAAAGCGTGAGAAAACCGTGGATCCACATATGTTGAAAAAATGTGGAGTATTAAAGATATGCTTCTGTTTTGAACTTGAATTGATTTCATAGTTGTGATTTAGATTAGTTTTCTAAAGAGAAGATTGTATGTCGGGAATGATACATGTCTAGTGTGTGTATACCTGTGTATACATGTGTGTTATAGGACTTACTTTTTAATGTTTATGTGAGTAGTGAAAATACTTGATTCTTTTTTAATTGTAGTGCATGCAGGATATGGGAAACACGAAAGCACGACTACTGTATGAAGCCCATCTTCCAGAGAACTTTCGAAGACCGCAGACAGATCAGTATCCTTTAAAATGTCTTTATTACAGGTTTTAAAAGAATTAGCTCATTTTTATGGTTCATATTTTAGCTGTATTTAGGAAGATGTGAACTTTGTCACACTGTTGTTCATTAAAAATAGAAGTTCATTTGCCTTGAGCTGTGCTTTATAGGCAGTAAGTTTTTAATATGAATCTGGTAACACGTAATCTATATAGTATTTTTATATAATTATTGTTAAGTGTAAAATATTTTAACTGATTCTTCTTGATTGACTTCCTTAATTCTTGATTGAAGAGTATGTGTTGTTTATTATTTTAGGCTATTATTTGAGAATTGATTTGTGAACATCTTGAGTATTTTTAAAAAATCCTTTCTAGAGGGGTTTTCTTTGATCACCTTTATGTAGTAATTTATATGAAGCACTTTGACATTTACGCGTTTGCAAGGCAAGGGGCATATTTAGTGGAAGTGCTGGGGTAATTTGGGCTCACTTCACCACTGACACTCCGTCTTCATCCCAGGGCGCACAGTGGTATTTACTTCAGATCTGCCCTAATGAATGAACAGAATATTTTCTCAAAGACATTTTAGTCAGGATGTGTTTCACATGTTAAAGGTAAATCGTTTGACTTTATAGGATTTCTCAAATTCAGACTGAAGTTTGAGAAATCCTATAAAATCAAAATAGGATTCTCTAGTTGATTGTAGGTATTTGTGATTTTATCCAAAGGTGGTTTGTGGTTTTGGCACTAGAATGTAGCTTCTTAAAGATCAGTTGTATATTACCCCATTGTGTACTAAAATGGTTTGTGTGACCAGACAAAGAAAAAAGTTGATCTTTTCTTACACAGAGATACTGGCTATTACATATTTTTTTCATAATTGTGTGGAAACTTTTTGAGTTATGTTAAAAAAGTTAGTGTTTGACCTTTTCTGTTTCTGCTCCCCCCACCTCCTTCCCACAAATTAACAATCTGATATCCAAGGCTATTTTTATTATAGCAAGATCCTAGGGTGAGAGTGGGCGGTACGTTTCAGGCAGAGAAGATCGTGTGAGCCGAAGTATGATGGTGTGAGGACACACGACATTTTACAGTTTTGATGTGACAGGAGTTAATTTCTTTGGGGCAGGCAGCAGAAGCAGCTCATTTTCTAGATTCTAAAGGGTTTTTAGTACCATAGAGAGCAGTTTGAACCTCATTTCATTGGCCCAAAGGGTTGAAGAATTTGAAAAGCCATGCAGGGTTTTGAAGCAGGAGAAACATTACAGACATTAGCTTCCACCGCCAGGAAGATGAGCTGGAGGAGATGGCGGAGTCGGGGAGACCATGTAGAATACCCGTACAGCTCAGAAGTGAGAAGTGATGGGGATGTGAGTTCCAGAAGAGAGCTGAGAATGGACAGGGGCGAACTGGGAAGATCAGAAAGAAGTTGGGGAAGCAGGAGCAGTTGGAGGAGATGAAGATTGGCTTTGTTTCTGGGGAAGACACTGAGATGACCCCAGATTTTCTAGCTTGCCTTAGGTTCAGTGAATGACGTAAACTTACTCACTGGAGGAAGGAATTCAGTACCAGATGAAGGTTTAAGGGGTAGAGGTTGAAGACAGTGAGCCATTACTTTGGGCAGGATGAGGTGTCTGTTGGACGCATATGTGGAGACAGATACCCATTTGGAAGCTGGAAACAGGCATCTGGACCCTAAAAGAAAGCAGGAAATGTAAACTGCAGAATCACTTCCGTGTAGGTGATAGAAAGATGCTCGGTTAAGTTATGTTTACCTAGGGCAATAACACCATTGCCTTAAAAATGTTTTTTAACTTCAATTATTACATCTGCGTTATTTTTATCCCCTCTTTTAACTATGAACACTGTGATTTGGAGCTTTCGTTGGGGAGACTAGTAAGAATACCAGTCCCCTTTCTTTCTTAATTTCATGAGTCGTTCTAAAGCTCAGTGCTCTTTGAAAAGTCCGACATCTCTGCACTTTTATTTGATTTAAATATAGTTGTCTCATCCCTAGAGGCAAGTGGAACCAAACTGAGTGAAACTCACACAATAGGGGACCTCACTGCATTCTTAACAAGATTTGTCACTTTTTAAAAGCTTTACAGTTTACAAAAGTTAGGCAGAAGCTGCTGTGAAAGTGTAATTTCTCATGTGGGATGCGGTTAATTATAGGCTGCGTGTGCTAGTGCATGACGAGTGATAAAGCTTTACATTAAGCTTTTCATTATTAGGATATTTCGTCTTATCTACAGACTTTAATTACTTCAGTTCCATGAGATCTGTTGTGCGCCACAGCTAATCAGCAGTTCTCCTTGGAGCTTTTGAAAATTTTACTGCTGTCAGTGGTGTGTGTCTGGAGCTGGAAGATTTTGTTCTTGGGAATAGATATTAATTTAATTGTCTTTTAAATGGTGTCTTTAAAGAAAGGAAGAAATCTTGAAATACAAATAAATACATGTTAAAATATAAAACACATCGTAATGTTAAAATTTTCCTGGATTTAGTTAGTATTATTTGTTCATTTTGAGGACTGAGACAGTTAAGGTACTAAGTGTTCTATAACCACAGACACAGGGAACATTCTGGGGCATTTTGTTATTTGTTTACTGAATCCCAAATCAAGCACTTAATCATGAATTGTTGTCAGTGTACTCCTTACCTTGATTTGCTGAAATCATTACCATTCTATTTCTGTTTTTTTTTTTTTGAGGGGGTGTATTATTGATCTCTGTCAGTGTATAATTAAGTCCTTTTGTGTCTAAAGGCACCTGGAGACTGGAAAATGAAGATAAATATTTCCTGATCTCCAGATTAGTTTGTTCTTTTGTTGATGTTTCATATTTGCTCAGACTTGATGCTGTGCAGGCCGCCTCAGCCCTTAACACAGTAGCTGCCATCTACTTCCCCCTCCGCTGGGGCCCTGTGTCTAAAACATTTGCCTATTAAAATGCATTTATCGATAGTAAGAGCTAAGAGTGAAATTTACCCTGTGCCACAGACCGCTCTTACTTCTTAAATCCCCTGGCGATCCTGTGAGATGAGTCTCGGCGTTACCTCCATCGTGAAGGAGCGGAAACAGGCACCCAGCTCCGCAGAAATAAAAGCCCACGTCATTTATTGAGGGCTTCCTGTTTGCTAGGTACTGTGATGGGTGCTTTGTATGTATCACCCCCTGAACTCTCAACAATGTTGTGGGGTGGAGTATTACTATCTTCTTTATGTATCTGAGTATGGGTTCAAGAGATCAGCTAGCTTCAAGGTCACCATAACTGCCAGTTAAATAACAACTGCCTGCTGGTACCTGAGATGAGGGTGCACATCGGAGTACTAATTCTCCTCTGGGAGTTAGTACTACAGTCAGCACAGAGTGCAAAATTATCGTCAAATTTCCCTTGAAAATCCCTTATGTTGTCTACAGTGATAGTTTGCAGACACAGAGAATCTCTGTAAATCCAATTTGGCTACACTTTGCCCTCTAGCAAATAGAATTTTGGGAATAGAATTCAGAAATCAGTGAATGCAGGCCCATGAGCCAGCTACTGTTTTTGTAAATAAAGTTTTATTAGAACATAGCCATGCCCATTCATTTATAAATTTTCTGAGGCTACTTTGGAGCTACAAATGCAGCAGTGAGTAGTTGCACCGTAGACCCTAGTGCCCCACAGAACCTAAAATATTTACTGTCTGGCTCTTTAAGAAAAAGTTTGCTGCCCCTCTGGAATAAATCATTTTTTTCTGTAGGTGAGGTAACAATGAAGAATTGCCTGGCATCTGGGGCCTTGTATAAAAAGAAATAAGGACCACGCAATACATTCTTGGTCGAAGAGGCACATGAGAACTGAGAGCAACCAAGGATGTAGCATGTTCTGTAAATCACCATTCTCACTCAGGTGACTCCCATGCAATTCTGAAAAAGTAATGTTTTATGTTAGTAATTAGGACTATCCTAGTGTGTTGTCCTACCTTAATGCTTTATTTTATTTATTTTTTTTTATATCCTTGAAAAGCAGATCACCTTTCATCTCATATAATTTTTTAAAGTTGCCTACTGCTTAGATAATTATTGAGAGGGCTTCTTATCAGAAGCAGAAACCAGACTCAGCTACACTTGAATTACTTGTAAAAAATATATTAAGTATAAATTGGGATTTCACAGATATCTGTTATTTCTGAAAATTCACACATTTCATTTCACCAGATGTTAGTATTGTTTTTCACTCCAGAAGATTCATACTTAAATGTTTGCCTTTTTCAAACTTCAGTATTTATAAAAACATCATAGTTTTCAATATTTTAGTTTTACAATGATGTTTAAATTATTTTATATATTGTATTTTTAATCTTAATGAGTTTTCTCTCTAATGGTAATTTTTTCTTCATAAACAGTGATCTTTTATTTGTCATAAACATTTAAACTTTAAACAGTATCCAAAATAAACTATTGTTGCTGTCTTTAAAGAGAAAATATATCAGTGTTATTCTCCCAAATATTTAAACATAAAAATTATACTTGAAGAATTTAGATTTCTAATAATTTTCTTCAGTTAAAAAATAACTATATACATATTATGTGTTACATAATATTTATATTTAAAAGTAAATATAATGACTATTTTAAAAACATTTATACAGTTTTTAGAAACAAATATATATCATCTGGAGTGAAAATGACATCAAAGTAAATTTATTTTTCTCTTCCCTTTTTGTGGTGGTGAATAGTTGTTTCTACAATGAAAATTGCTCATTACACCCATATTCATACATACTAATCCAAAGCGTCAGCTTTTTTGATTGTTTCATTTTTTTTCTTGTTAGAAATATAGAAAGATGTCATATTGAACATGGGTTTACAGTCTGTGCAAACTTCATATTTAGCTTATTTACATGTGAAATTGTCGAAGTAAAATAACATTATTGCATTTCATGAAAACCTTGGCATGTTTTGGTGATTTTTTGGTATTGGCTGCCAAAATGTTCAGATATCTCAGTAATCAGCCTGGTGGCAGCTCGGGGGCCTCTCACTTGAAAGGGTCTCCCCGGGCACCTTGGAAATGAAGGTCTTCTGCATTTGACGTTCTTCGCTATATTTTAGGGCATATATTATCATTAGCAGAAATGCAGTGACTGGTTCTCAGATACAACTGTGGTGACCAGAGGTAACATCCTCAGAGGTCGATGTCAGACATCCCTGGTTTCAGATCACAACTCTCCCTTGTACTGTAGAATCCCAGAGAACTTCCTGAACTTTCTGTGCCCGAGTTTTAGTTGTAAAATGGCACCTTCCTTATAGGTTGTTAAGAGGAGAAAAGGAGATAATCTGAAGTGCCTTTCACATACTCAATTCATAGAAAACTGTCTTCAAAACAGCTTTCAGTCGTTCAGCTTACTTAATAAATGGAGTGTTTAGATTTTCTGTCTGTCTTGCCTTCCCTGGCTCCTTTGAGTGCTTTTCCTTTAATACCTGCTGTATAGTGGTCTGCTAACTCTGTCTATTACCTTTTGCCTCAGCTGTCAACTTAAAGGTCTTTTATTAACTTCTAATCAGGAGTTATTGACTGAAAATATATTGTTTTACTGCTTCAGGTAACTTTTCTTTGAACAGAAGGATGTCTTATCCTGGGATCCACAGAGAGGTTGTATTTCCGTGTAATTCATGTCCTTTATAATCCTCTGTATTCTATTTTATGCATTAAAAAGCATTATCTCAGAAAGGAGTCCACAAGCCTTCTTTAACTACCAAAGGCACTCATGGTACTAAAAAATAAAAAAAGTTAAGAATCCCTAATGGAAGAAGTCCCATTTTAGTGGAATAGGATAAAGCAGAGATTGGTGAGGGAAGTCTTCTGTATCAGGTAACTCAGAACTCTTGAATCCCACTAGAAGTCCCTCACTCTGCCAACAGGTCAGGCTAGTCCACCTAGCCTCAAAAAAATTAAATAGTGCTATCTTTAGTTTAAGCTTCTTGACTTCTCCATTTTTTGAAGCTTTGAAAGAAAAAAAATTGGCCACCATTCTTCTAATACATGGGGAATCAATAAGAGGCAGCCATGTATGGTGGGATTGAACGGAAGTGTTGAAATCATGGTTGTTCAGTCTTTCCAAGTTGCTGACTCTTCACCTATGAGGTGGAAATTGTAATATGCACATGACTGCTTTGGGGAAGGATTAAAAAGAAAGAGCTCTGGACAGCACAGAGTGTCTGGTGCCCTGTGGGTGCTGCCTGGGTGTTAGTTTCTTCACTTAACGCTGAAAATCCAAAATGAACCTTAATTAAATTGAGAGTTTAGTGGAGGGTTGAGGAGTGTGGTAGAATTGAGAAATGTGGTTACTTTCTTTTTAGAGTGGGTTGAGTGGTTTTATTGAATGGGGAAAATTTTCTGAAAGAGATAGAATGAAAGTAGGTTTGGCAGAAAGAAAAGTTAGGTTACAGAATTTAGTTGTAGAAATAGTATGTGAGGAAAGAGCGGACTGGGGAGTGGGAAAATTGAATTTAGAGCCTTGGCTTTGTGGAGAGGATGGAGTAAAGGAGAACGTGCATGTCACTGAACTCATGCTTTTCCTTAAGTTATCTGTTTTCAGAGCAGTGGAATTTTTCATCAGAGACAAATACGAAAAGAAGAAATACTACGATAAAAATGCTATAGCACTTACAAATGTAAGTAAAATCTTCATCTCTATCACCAATTGATGTTTGTTGAGTAGATCTTGAACTTGTAACATCTGATACAGCTCAATTTATTTATTGTAAAGATATACTGGTTACATACCGTAAAACATTTGAATATTGGAATTTTTTGTCACTTAATGTTAATGAGCTTTCAAAGCAGAACTCTTGGTTCAAAAAGGAGCATAATCAAGTAAGAGTCTAGTAACTGCTTAAATGACATTTGATTAAGTTAATTGTTTGAAATTTACAAAAATATAAAGCCACTAACTGAAAAAGGAAGGTAGAGAAAATTATTTTACTGGATTCTGGAAATGAATGAAAAAGGCCAATTTATTGTCTTGTAAGGGCTTTGATGAATCTGTCCAGACATAAGTTTATTAAAACATGCTTTTTAATTGATTATTATCAAGCATTTGATACCTAATTTTGAGACCTTACTATAGTGATCAAATATGTTTTTTTTCTTTTCCTGATTAAATTTTCCCATCCCAGTAATTACCATTTAAAGCTAATTGTCTTTATTATTTCAATCATTTTTTGGTTTTTGATTCCTGGCTCAACAATGAAGCTACCAGCCAGTTAATTTTGTAGTTAAGTCACCTGCCAAGTAATTTAGAGGCAATAATTTCATCTCTTTTTGCATGTAATCTGATTTTCCTTTTCATTTTCCTGTAGTCCATATGGAGAAGCAATATACGATAAAATTCTAACAAAATAAGGAAATTTTAATTTAATATATTACGTTTGACCATTGAAAAATCTTGATGAAAAGTGTTTAAAGTATGATTAATGTATGTTTTAGAGCAAAGGTACCCTTGTGTTTATTTTGGGCTCCATTTTCAGTGGATGTAGAAGAGGAAATCCTTTGAAAGACTGACAAAAATGGAGAGTATTGAGAATGGTATTTATAATGTCCATAAAATTGCTTAGTTATAGCATTATGGGGAAAAACGACTACTTTAAAACACAAGTAATATATTTTCATATGAAATTCTAAGAAATCATTTTAGAATACAGGATGTATAAACTAGGGGATGGGAATTTTGGTGGCCATCCTAAAATTCTGTCATGGTGATACAGAGCGAATCTGCCCTCCCTGGCTGTTCCTTGATGGAACGAGTGATGGGAGACATTTGAAAAACACTGAGTACAGAAATCTGTCCTGCCTTACCTCCCCGCACCCTCTGAAGCAGCAGTGAATCACAGCTGGAAACACAGCGATAACAGTGATTTCTTGGGAGATCTAGTGGGCTTGAGGTGAGGAGGCTGAGCACTGCCACGTTGTCTGCTCTTTTCCATCAGCAGCTTTTCTCTCCTCTCCTCCCTTCTTCCCTCCCCCATCCCTTTCTTCCTCCCCTCACCACATATTTCCACTCTCGCATGATTCATTTGCCACCAGAATGATCAAACACCGAGTCTGCTGGAGCGGTGAACGTCCGGGTAACTCTAACTATTTACTCCTGACCCCTAACGTCCTTGGATTTGTCTTGGAAAAACAGCTAATGATCACTGGGCGTTCATGACTTTAAAATGAGCACTCGCTTGTTCTTGTTTCAGTTCATCTTACACATTTCTTGCCTCCTTTATCACTTCGCATCCCTCAGAAGTAACCTCTGGAACTCAATACTTGAGTTTGCAGCACACAGAGGTTTTACTTCTCCAGACTGAATTTCGCCCGAAATTACTTTGCCCATCAGCGGCCTTATAATTGAGTATTATATTAAGGGTTTAAAAACAGCAGCATTTTCACTCATCTTACATATGTGTGTATGTATGTATGTATATACACACATATATGTATTAAAAACTAGTAATTAGTACAACAAAAGTAAAATTAAATCCTTTATTTTAACTTAAAAGTTGTTATGGAAGCAGTGTTTCTATATTGTATTGCAATAAAAATGAGCTAGTCCTCCTAATTTTATTGAGCTCTGTTTGTCGCTAGCTAATGCTGGCATAATTTGTTATTTAAGGTAAATGAGCAATAATTTTAGATGCCCTTCGAGGTGGGGATGAGAAACTGAGGTGATGAATAACTAGGTGGTGAGTTAAGATTAATGTAACACAGCATAGTTTCAGGGTGTTTTTTGTTGTTGTTACTTCTGTTACAGTTTTGGTTTCCTTTTCTGTGGAATAGGAATGCTCTGGTATCTACATTTGATAGTGTTATAAGAGTTAAATAAAATAAGGCAAGCTGCATTTTTTGTAGAGTTACCTAGTAAATACAAGCTTAATAAATGTGAGCTCCTGTGGATGATTACGTTGGAGAAAGAGGGCAGGGTGGCAGGGCAGACGACTCACAGTAGGTGGATAATTTAGAGATGTGAGTACTCAGAATTAACCGTAAGACTTTAGATCATTGACACAATTTTGATATGAGTTCTGTTTGGTTAATATTGCTACGTTTTACCCTTTAATTATGGGCTGCCAGGTGACTGATGTGGCCATTAAAGAATTCTGTTTTGAAAGTTTTCTAGAATTCTCCATTTCTTAGTGATTTATCCAATGATTTTAAATTAGTATATTAAAATTCAGGCTGCTTCTACATAGTTTGTGGCCATTACTTAGTTAAGTTTGTTGAAGCCTCTTAACTCTCCCGATGAATTTAATTGGTGATTTATTTTGTGTGATTGATTTATTAGTTCAGTAAATGTACTTTCAGCTTTTGTATCTAACATATGCCATGAAAGGTAATTGACTTTGGAAGTCATGTTTCTAAAATGATCTCTGGACTCCTGAAAAACTTGAGCTTCATAGTGTATTGAAAGCTCCTGAGACAGCCATCTGAGAACTGCTGTGATAAAATCTCCACTTGGAAAACATATCCAAGAATTTCCAAAATGGGTGTGAAGCAATGTATTGCTAGCAATTAATCCATAAGGTATTTTTCAGTGTTTCAGAGCACCAGATTTTTTATTATACCATTATTCTGTTAAAAAAGGGTGATATTAAAACAAAATCAAGAAAGTAATGTAATCTTTTCTTGAAAAGATAGATGAACATTTTGCCTTATGATCTTCAAATAATCATACTGGTATTTTTTAAATACTTGATACTTTTTCAAAGAGTTATTTGCTCACCTTATCCTGGTACATGGTAGTGGGAAATCTGTTTTGCCTGATCAGGTTTTCTTCTGCGGTAGGTGGGTTTGTGTGATTGGATTGCTCTGGGAGCTTCTTCACATACAGTTTATTTTGGAGGGGGCTTAGTGAAGAACCTCGGGGCTTTAGGATAATTGAGAGAAGGATTGTAGTTCATTTATTCTGGAGGGAAATCTTTTCTGGGTTCCACCTGTGTATCCTGTCATGGATAGAGGGGAGGGCCGGAGAAGGTGGGGAGTAGGGGGATGTTCAAACACGA
Organism: Vicugna pacos; assembly: GCF_048564905.1. Lineage (NCBI taxonomy): Eukaryota > Metazoa > Chordata > Mammalia > Artiodactyla > Camelidae > Vicugna > Vicugna pacos. The sequence goes on along the minus strand of NC_132994.1, from coordinate 2,837,122 downwards.
AAATTGATTTACTGACACCACCAATTCCCAGCACCGTTTTCAAGGTCAAAGTCTTGTCCTCTCTCTCTCTAAAAGTACTGAAATCCAGTGAAATGGCATTACCATCTAGCTAACAACAAAAATTCTGAATGTAACAATAACTGTAGATAACTTATATGAGATTTCAGACAAGTATGGTAGCAAGCCAGCGCACTGCTGTTGAGATGGAACCTCCTTTTGGTTCTGCCTCTGAGATGCACTCATCCTCCTGTTTTCTTTTCCACAAAAAAAAACACATATTTATTGAGACCTGCTGAATGCCAGATGCTAAAGATGATGAACAGACCAGAACAGTGTCTGTCTCAGACAACTTCAGCTGAACAAAGAACACTGATTAAAGTGATCACATCCTTACTGGACAGGTGTGATGAGGATGCAGTAAGGGAATGCTGTAGAAGGTGCTTTGGGAGCCATGAAGTGGCTGCTTAACGCAGACTAGGGGAAGGAAAGGATACTTCCTGGAGGGGGCAGTGTCCACTGGGAATTAAAGGATGGGTAGGAACTACTGGAAGTGTGGGTACCTCCCGCAAAGGAAACGGCAGGAGTGGAGGCCGACTAGAGACTAGACCCAGAGGAGTCACGTGCGGCTCGAGGCAGCGTGGCCAGGTCAGGGGAGGATGGGAGACAAGTAGATGACACTTGTGGCCTAGTTGAGTTTGGACTCTGCCCTTCTAAGTGGGAATATGTAGTGGGCAGACTCGTGTTTGATTTGTCATAGTTCAGAGAAGAGCACGTCTCGGGGCAAGGAGACTGGGGAGGAGGGCTCATCCTGGCGGCAGGTGATAGGATTTCCTGCTTGGGTGCTTAGTGGGGCTGCTGAGAAGTGGTCTGGAGAGGCTTAGAAGAACATCAAGAGCATTAGTTTTTCTTGCCTCTGCGTTTTTCGCTTGTCTGTTTCCGTGCTTCCCGTTGTCAGTGCGTTGACTTCTATTTCTTCATTGCTCGCTCACGTAACGGACCTTACCCTACTCATCAGCTTTTTAAAAATCAATCTTACCGAGGTATACTTGACATACAATAAAGGCAGACAATTTAAGGCACGGTCCGGTGAGTTTTGGAAACTGTCTGCCCCTGTGTAACTAGCGTGTGGAACCTTCCCTTCACTCCAGCAGGTTCCCTTGTGCCTCTGGCCTCCCACCCCAGCCCAGGGAGCCACTGCCCTGCTTTTATCACTGTGGGTTCCATTTGTCTTTGCCAGAGTTTCATATGAGTGGAATCATACTGTTTACTCAGTGTGCCTGACTTCTTTCAGCATGTTTCTGAAACTCATCCCTGTTTTCACGTGTGCTGTTAGACCAGTCCTTTTTTATTGGCACACAGTAGTTTGAGGTACAGGTATAGTTTGTTTACCCATTCGTGGTTGATTTGCTCATTGACTTTTCAAGTGTCTTTCTTACTGAACAAGTCTGTTTTTTCCCTAGCTGGAGCATAGTATTAAAGGGTTTTTTTTTTTTTTGCATTAAAATGCATTGTTAAATGACTCATAGTTACTGAATAGTTTTATATTGCTCCTTTTGAGGTTTAAAAGTGGTCAGATCAGTTCATCACCCTCTGAAAAGGAGAACTGCACTTGCAAACACTTACCTTGAGTTAGTAATACTTAACATACTGGATGTCCCTATTCTTCCCTTATACTTTAATGTTTAGCTTTTACCTGAGTTCGGGCAAAAAGGTCTTTATGATACAGGTTATTATCTTAAGTGATTTTATGTACTTCTAAAAATCCCTTGTTTTCTGAATAAAGTGGCAGTTAAAGATCTCAGATAGGTAAATGTCCAGTGGGATAAACCAGCTTTGAAGCCAGGCTTTAAAATGCACAGTTTGTCTTTTTAAATATTTCCTTCTGTGTTCAAGTTACATTAGTAGTCACTCAGCGGCTAGTTTGCATAATTTTTATAGAGACAACAGTGTTCCCAGGAAAAAAAAAACCCAAAGATTTTGGTCTTGGGTTGCAAGTCAAGAATTACAGTCATAACTAAATTAATAACAGGCAGATTGAATGAGGCTGCCTGTCATCTCTCAGTGTTATTTTGACATTACATCATGACCTTTCTATAATAGCACCTTTTATTTTTAAAAATTCCTCATAGGCACTGTTGATACGATAGGGCAATATAGAGATGTCAGTTTTATGGCTTCAGAGATCTACTGTGCATTTTGTGAGCATATCTCACTTACATTTTGACAGTGAGGAGAGCAGGAAGATAATGCTCCCATTAAAGTGATCAACTGCACATTTAGAAATTGGGTAGGAAGATGTGTCGAAAGGCTTTCAGATGAAATCGTTTTCATGTCTAAATGGTCTTTGCTGCATGTATAACTCTCTCCTAATGCCCTGGGGTAATTCAGTGAGTGCTCCTCTCAGAATGGTGTTGATGCAAACAGATCCTGAAGAGGGACGTGTATGAATTGCTTTCTGACAAGCCTCTCTGCTGCTTGGCTGTTACACTGCATTAATCCCCTCCTTTTCTCTCCCAGCCTTCTTTCTGGTTTTTAAACAGTTGATTAAAACCTTAATTAACTTTTACTATTTCAGCTGTTTTATTTTCCGCTCTTATAACAGTTATTGTCAGTAAAAACAAAAACTCATTTGTACTCTCCTGCTCCTTGAAGCAATGTATCTTCACGTCTCTGAGCATTAATATTTCAGTGGTGACACCGACCGAGACTGAACCATGAGAAGTGTCGTTATTTTTCAGATGCTTTCGGTATGATTTTGTCTGAGTACACTTTAAATTTTATATCATAGTGAAGTCCATTTTAAATCATGCACTATTCTGTAATAAATACTTTTAGAAATTCTACATGGAAATACTAAAAAAGCAACGCTTTCTTCTTGACACAATATTTTCCTTTGACATACTTCTAAATCTCAGAAATATGTTTCTTACCTGTGACTGTCAATTCTGGTGACCTTGTGTTGTTTGCTTTTCTTTTTGTTTTCTCTTGACTTTTCATCTGCATTCCACAGATTTCCTCCTCTGATGCTCCTCTTCAGCCTTTGGTGTCCTCTCCTTCTCTACAAGCTGCTGCTGCTGAGAAAAACAAGTTGGAGGTATGGTGGAGTTCTAGCCACATGATGCATTGCTCAGTGGTGAATGCACTTCCTTTCACCATGCGCCCTCCTTTGGGATGCTGTCATGGTTGTTTATGTTTTGAATAGTCTCCAGTGTTAAATATGTTAAATGCGAGAATTTTAAGAACACTTTTGTACATCACAGGTAAGATTAAAGGGCTTTAATCTGTATGTAATTTCAGAATGATGAATTTACTGGCACCATAGATATATCTCAGCATTTAATAAGCAGTTTTTTTTTGTTGTTTTTTCCATTACTACTTTACACTTGAAGGAACTTTTTTATAGTTGCTCTTGAATTCTTTGATTCATTGGGAAGGTTGTTGATTAAAAATGTTTTCTTTCTATGATTCTGTTATTATAAGCACTTGAAAGTAAAGGTCGAGTTTCTCTGTAAGCAATACTAGCCATCATATAGAGACAGTGTATGAGTGTAGAATGATCGGTGACACGTTAGAGTGGGTTTGGGGTACAGGTGGTTGGGGTGCATGGTGCTACCATTATGGATTTTGAAAGTCATCTCTACAAATATTTGAGGGTTTTAATTTTTTGACTGTTTATTTTTGTTTTTGTTTTTGGTATAATGACCTTAATGAATCAGTTTGAGACATCCGATTTTCAACTACCATTTTTTCTGTTTCTGTTCTGTTTCTGGACACAAAGACAAAGAAGGCATATCCCCCTGCCCTGAAGAAGCTTACAGTCTCACAGGGGAGAACAGATCACTTTTCCAAGATTTCTAATGAGCGTAGCGTGTGCTGTGATTGACATGCGCCCCTGTGCTGCTGCTAATACGGGGGCGCACTTTTGATGCATCTTAAACTCGTAATAAACATTAGCTATGAGGATTAGGATGCATGCCAAGTAGGGAAAGTATTTTGTGAAAAAAAGCTTGGGGCCCTGTGGAATGTCGCGCTTTGCCAGTAGGAAGGGGTAGGTTTGCAGGGCTGGGACCTGTGGTAGGGGAGAGTGGGGGAGGAGCCTTCCCATGGGCCTGCTGAAGGGGTCTGAGCTGCATCCTGAAGGCCCTGGCACCTCAGTGAGTTACAGAAGTAGGGGAGTATCAGGATCCAATCTTCATGTCATGATGCTCTGCTCCCCTGGCTCTGGAGGGTGAATTCTGTGCTGGTGGGTGTGGAAAGGCTTTGACAACCTGTCACTCTGACCCATGAGCGAAATGATGGGGGCTTGTGCTGGGGTGGAGGCAGAGGGCTGAAAAAGAGAGTGTGGTGGTAAGAGATCTGGAGAAGATGGAGCCCATTGACGGGCTTTTGGGGGTGCTTTGGGAAGCTGTGGTGACTCCCAGTTTCAGGCTTGGACATCTCTGTAGACGATAGTGCTGTCTGGTGAAAAAAGGGCACAGGCTGAGGAGGGGAGCATGTTTGAGTAGGGAACAAAAAGGGACTCCCGCATGGGGTGTGAGATGACTGTGGGATGTCTGGGTGTCTGGTAGCTGTTGGATGCACAGGTCTCTAGGCCAGAGGGAAGGCCCAGGTTGGAGCAGCGGAGGGAGCGGACAGGTAAGGAGATGGGGCAGCCCAGGAGGGGGTATGGAGTGATGAAAGGGGAGCCCTGTGGATGGAAAGCTGGGTGCACTTGGACTTAAGAGCAGCTAGAGGGGCACTCATGAGGAGACAGTGGGGACAGTTTTGATCCTGGAGTACATGGTCGGAGGTGGACAGCTTGGGTGGCAGAGTGCTGTAGGTGTCAGGGAATCAGCACTGGGGGCGTGTGGGGGTTGCCATGAGAAAGTGCAAGGATGTCAAAGGCTAGGGTTGCCTTTTCACTATTTGCCTTGAAGCTGTGCTCTCACCTGGGACCAAGAGTGGCCACTCTGAGATTACAGGTGTGTACTGTGTGGTGCCTCCACCAAGTCTTGGAAAGCAGTGGTCTGATCCAGTCTAGCATTAATGATGGTGTCTAACAGCATTTAGACATTGGGGGGCACCTCAGAGTAGTCCATTTAGAATGTCTATTCATATATTTTTTTTAATCCTTTAAAAATGTCTACTTTTAGGTATGTGTTATGTATACTATAGTGCTATACATACTTTATAAATATATACATATGCATGGTACAGTATATATGCTCACAGCTTTTCAAGATAAGAATGCATAATAAAAAAATTGTAGAGACTGTATCTTTAATTAAATCACTCACGTGTAGTTTGATCATAGTGAGCCCAGTACATACTTTATCATACAGGGCTTGAACATTTATTCCAGCTTTCTTATGCAGGAGGTCTCCTGTTTCTGTGTCTCACTCAGACATACAGTAACCAAGTTTTGGGGACTACTATTTTACCATACCAGACACTGCTGTGTTTTATTCTTGCTAAGAACATAGTTTAAAACAACAGAGGCTCTCACAGTTCTCTGATCTTTCAGCAGCTTTTGATTCTAAAGACAAGAGTCATCTGTGGGTCACACTGTGTGATCTGAGTTTAGAGCCCGTGGTTTTAATGTCACTTCAGAGCCTGTGTCATCACACCGCTGCTGCGATCAGAGTAGATCACAGCCGTCTTCTGACAGCCAAGATGTTAATGGTGTTAAAGAGCCTCAGCTCGTGCTCCCTCTGTTAAACGTAGCTAACTGATTTAATTTGTTTTTGGTGACTTCAGATGTGCCCCGCCAGTCACGGCAGTTAGAAAGATTGGCTTCTTACGAAGTATCGTGACTGACTTGCCTGGGAAACACCAGGCAGCTTTGGGAGGTGACGGAACAGTTCACCCCAGTGCGTTAGGGAGAGCGTTTGCTCATGTTGCTCCCTCACCCAGACATGGCTGATGACACCCAGAGAGCGTTCTATAGCATTTGAAGGATTTTTGTTCCCCTCATTTTCACCTTTCACTTATAAAATGGATTACCTCGGAAAGCTGTTGTGAGGATTTGCACGAGTCCGACGGTGTCTGGCACGCGGGAAGGGGTTAGTAGATGTGAGCTGTCATTGTGAGGAGGAGGGATGGGTGATGGCATCCTGCTCTGCCGGACGGCAGGGGCAGGGAGAGCCGGGAGTGTGGGCTCCGGAGGCCCTCGGCCTGACGGCTGATGAGCTTTGTGCGTGATGACACTTTTTTCAGACGTTATTATAAAAATTAAATTAGGCAATAAGGTGCTTATCACAGTACCTGGCCCACGGGAGCTTTAATTGTATCTCTTATGTTACAGCCTGAGAATTGCCAGTATTGGCTTTCCTGATTTACAAGTGGTGAAAATCTTACTCCTGAGAGAGGTTGTGTCAAACACCATTTTAAAGGCATAGGTGCAAATGCAGCCTATAGGCACTTTGATCAAGTTGTGTGTGTCTACTATTCTGCCTTTCCTGAGTTCACCAGTTTGTCTTTGCATGTTTGCTGCCAGGAATCTAAGGCCTAGGTCAGCACTCCGCTGCAGTGTCATCTGATTCTAAGTGTCTAGGCACCTTTTCCCTCCACCTGCCTTACAAGGGCTCTGTGTGTGTGTGTGTGTCCTGTCCCGTCCTGTCCTTTCCTTTCCTTTTTCCTTTCCTTTTCATGCAGGAATCTGGGGCTCGTGCATGCTAAGCACGCACTCTACCACTGAGCTATAGCCTCCCTTTGCCAAATGCTCTTTATTTAATCTTTATTTCACTTTCCTTTTTTAATGGCCCTTAAGTTTTTATTAGTATATCCTATTTCATCCTTCTTGGAAATGCAACTTGTGAACATTATAACACCATTATAGTTTACTTAGACTAAGTTGGATTAAACACACTCACTAGGCAGTCCCCAAGCACTATCTCCAACACTTTTCTTCATGAGAAAATTATTGTATTTGCCCTTTTAAAAATCACTACACTGTGGTAACAGGCTGAAAATATTTTATGTTATTTTTAAAAGTTAAAGTGATTTTACCCTTTTCTCCTTGTGTACATGTTGTGATCTGTCTTCATCTGTGTGATAAAGAATTCTGTTCCATCAGTTACTTTATTTCTTCTTGTTATTCAAATTTTAACTTAATGATTGCTGTTAGGAAGCCTAACCTGATGTAAAAATGCAGTGAGGGTTTACTGAGTAGAGGTCTCATCTGTTTTAAACAAACTGTAAAATATCTAAATTGTCTCACCTCTGTCTTAATTGTTTTTTAGGAAAAGTTACTCCTTTTCGTGTTATTATCACGTACCTCCCTCAGTGAGAGTGTGCATCTGCTCTGCTTCCTTTTATGTTGCAGTATCGCTGGGCGTTGTCATCACACTGTACCTTTTTCAAATGATGACTCAAACTAACAAAGTAAAATTGTGTAAAGAGCTTTTTTTTTTTTAAAGTAAGCATCAAAACATTTGGCTATGTTTCAGAAAGAAAAGGAAAAAAAAAAGGAAGAGAAAAAGAGAGAAAAGGAACCAGAAAAGCCTGTAAAACCTCTTACAACTGAAAAGGTAACGTTTCTTTTCTTTTCTTTTTTTTGTCTGCAAAGATTACGACCTTGTTTGTATAGTTAGATATGAATGACTTTTGGGATGTTCATGATAATACAAATATTCTTTCAGCAAGGATTTGTTGAACGAGTACTGTGTGCTATGCATGTGCGTCTAGCTTGTCCTGTGGGATCTGTAGTCAGTTACATAGGTGAGGGGGTAGATTCGTGTGAGTTCCTTGAGGACGAGTATTATTAATGATGGGAAGAATGGTGTCTTTAGAGGATGGGGGTATAGCTCAGTGGTAGAGTGCGTGCTGTATGCATGAGTTCCTGGGTTCAATCCCCAGTGCCTCCGTTAAAAGAGAATTATTTAAAAAAAAACAAAAACAAAAACAGATTTTCCATTTAAAAAAATGGCATTTTTAGCTTTTAAATCAGTGAAAATTTAAAGAACGGAGATATCTTACCTGAAGGGCCTTCAGGAGAGATTCCAGGTTTAAGGTTAGTACTTGAGCTAGATTTTGAAGTGTAGGTGGGGTTAAGGTGTGAGGCAGGAGTGTATCAGGTGGAGAGAATGCCTTGAAGACTGGCATGGAAACTGGTAATACACCAAGAGTGTTTAAAAAAACAGTGAGGAGTAGAGTTTGAAGGAAGATACATGTCTGTGTATAGAAAGTAGTGAAAAATGAGACCAGAATGGTAGGTTGAGCTCAAATTGTAGAGGACCTAAAGTCCAGACTGATTGTTTTTGGGAGGAAGGGCTGTGGGCAGCATTTCAAGGTTTCGGAAGCAGATGGTACGTCTAACTGAGAAGATTCTTTTGGAAGATTGTTTGGCAGCGATAAGCAGGACGCGTGTGATTAGGCCGACCAGAGGTAGACAGAGCATTCCATTTTTCTAAAGGGCTTGGTGAAATGCTTATGGCGGCTTAGCTTTGAGTGTGTTTCGTCATACAAGACTGGGAGTTCAATAAAAAATGTTAAAAAAAAGGTTAAAAAAAAAAACAACAAGACTGGGAGTGCAGTAAGGGAACTGTTAGTAAAGGGAGCACCCTTGATTTTAGTTGATGGAATTTTAATAATTGACTTTATGAAGGCATAAATTACATACAACAAAGTGCATCCGTTCTGTATACAGATCAGTATGTACTGGTTCTTTTTCTGTCCTATTTATTAGAACAGTCTCTCCCCTCAGAGAGTTATAAACATGCTTTGAGCATGAAAGATGTGCTGAGGATCCTTTGTGTAGCGTCAAAACCATCAACCATCTGACCCTTTCTTCACCTCCCTAGCAGTCTCCCTCCATCCCTCATGCCAGGCAGACTTGTCTGTTGTCACCTGAGCGTACCTTCCATCTCTGTTCTCTCAATTGCCAAGAATATCCTCCCGTCGTGCCACCTGCCTCCTAAGCTTACTCATTCCACCCTTTCCATGAAGTCCCTGGAACATCTCAGCTAGATACACTTTCTCCTTCCTCAGAATCCTGGTGACATTATCATGCATTTGATTTTATTACTTCCTACCTTATATTATTGTTTAATTGTACTGTTAGATAAAGTTCTAACACATGTTTTGTTTCCTAAGATTATGCATTGATCAGGTGGGGAATGAGTCTTACATTTCTTTGTATTTCTGACAGTTTCTTGTGCGTGTTAGATGTTTAAGATAAATACATGCACAGTGATTTGTTGATGTTTTTCATCTCCTAATTCCTGTAAGTTTTTGATCCCAAGGTCATGCAGAATAATAAAGAAACTGCAATTTATTACTGATCAATTTATTAAATACTAAAGACTGTAAGATTCTTGCTAAGTAGAATTCTTTGAAATTTTTTGGAAATATTTTTCAGTTATTTTCTTTGAATATCATTGTTTGTTTTAATGATTATTTACTGATTTAGAGCCTTACTGAATTAAATTTAGATTTTAAGTATTGTAAAACTTTTTTAAAGGAGTGATTAAGTGAAATCGTTTAGTTTTCTACTTGGTTACAAAGGAATTTAGAAATCACTAGTAAGTTTTATCTTTCATTTCCAAAAATCAGAAACATCAAAAGGAAGAGTTTATGTAATGCCTTATTGTTGCACTTGGCAAATGTAAAATTTGACTACTAAAAAACATCATATACTTTTTCCTCTTTTAAAGAAAACACTTAACCATCAAAGTACAGTGAGCATTGGTTGCAGTGACCTTGTACATTTCATAGCCTTGTGTGTAAATATTTGCCTTCTGTCGCCTGCTGTGAGAAGGGCCCCACAGTTACCTGAGAACCAGTCTCAGTTCAGGGGCAGTTCCGGGGTGGAACAGTGCGGAATCGAGCACTTTCCCTTTACCTCTCAGTCAGTCCACACCTCACCTGTCTGTCCTTGCTCAGCCTGCAGACGCTCAGGCCTCTTGCTGCTGATTCTGGGAACCGTGCTGCAGGGTTTATCCCCTAGAGGGAAAGGCTCAGTTCCTGTCACATGTGGTGGTCAGGATAATGTGCAGCGTTTGAGAGGGAAGATACATCTGAAGGCGTGGCGAGGGGACTGCCGGGGCAGGAGTACAGGCCAGCTCCCCTTCGCTCACACAGAGCCCTTTCCGTCACGTCCTGGCGGAGCTGCTGCTCTCGGGCAGGTATAATCTGCAGAGGAGAGCTTAGTAGTAGCAGCAGTGACAACGCAGCGGTCATCGTCACAGTATCGTCGGCAGGAGTAGAGTTGGCCTTCTGGCCGCCCGCTGTCTGGGGATCATGCTGGTGTGCGGCTCACACGTTCACTTGTGCGTGTTCACAAGCAGGCAGAGGGCCCGTCTGTGTGCTCACCACCTTGTCAGGAGACACAAGCGGCCAGCTCCCCATTACTCTTCCCAACTGAAAACCCCTTCCCGTCTCAACACAAAGAGGGCCATTTCCTTGCACTTTAGAAACCTTTCTCTGAAAGTATTTCTAAATAATGTGGTTTGTTTTTCTCCCTTTTTCCAACATACAAATGAAATGATACCATAAATATTCTGTTGGGTTTTGCTTTCTTGGTCAACGTTTTGTTTGTAAGGGTCAATCATGTTGTATATAGTTATCGTTTATTCAGTTAATAATTTTGTTGTATTTCATTATATACGTTTCTTACTCTATCCATCCCATTGTTGATAAATGTTTGGATTATATCCAGGCTTTAGCTCTTAGACATAGTGCTGCTCTGGACACTTTTATTCTTGTATCTAAGCATGTATTCTTTAGAAGGTAATTAGGAGTGAAATTGTTGAATCATAAAGCATCTGTGTCTTCAACTGTATTAGATGATGTCAAGCTATTTTCCAAAGTGTGTATCAATGTATTCTGGTCACAATATGTTCTCTACAACATTTGGTATTGTCATAGATTTTATTATTGGCAGTCTGGTGGGTATATAATTATACTTCATTGTTTTTTTTTTTTATAATGAAGGCACTGGGGATTGAATTTAGGACCTCATGCATGCTAATAAGCACGTGCTCTACCACTGAGCTGTTTCTCCCTACCCCGTACCCTGTTCATTGTATTTTTAATGTCCATTTCCTATATTACTAATGAGGCCCAGTGCCTTTTCATATGTTTATTGCCCACTTGGATTTCCCCTTTTGGAGTTCTGAGTCACATCTTTTGCCTGGATTTTTCAATTGGATTGCTTACCTTTCCTCATTGATCTGTAACAATCTATACATGCACATACACACATATATAGAGGAAACTCATGCCTTCCAGTTACATATTTGTCTCATCTCTGTGACTATATTGTGGTTAATTTTATTGCTGTTTTTATTTCTGGCTTGTGAATTCATGGTAGAGGGCCTCCTTGTCTTATTCCTGACGTCAGAGGGAAAGCTTTCAACTTTTTACCTGTATGTGTTATTATTATTCCTTACAATACTACAGTTAACTGTTTTAGATGGAGGAGCCAAGAGCCAGAGAGAATATGTGATTTGCCTAATGTCACCTAGTTTACTTAGAGAATTTATGGAGCCTAGTTTGGAAAAACAGATTTATTTATTTATTTATTTATTTATTTATTTATTTATTTATTTATTTATTTATTTTTAAGGCAGCGCAGATTAAACTCCATCTCATGTATCCTCATGTGCTTAAAAGAATGGTGCCTGATAGGGGTTATTATTTTAAGACTGCTTTTTCTGAGTCCACTTATTTCTACAAGTAATTAAAGCCATTAGTGTGATTCGTGAACACACAGCAGTGAGTTAAGAAACAGTTACTTAAAAGCATGTTGACTTGGGGAGTTGGAAGGATCTGTAATTCTCTAGTCCAAATCCCTTATTTTATAAAGAAGTCCTCTCCATCCCAGCTGGACCCCGAGCCACTAAGAAGTGACGTGCTCAGTGCTGACAGTTGGTAGCAGCTCAGGGGTTTGAACCCAGGTCTTCTTTTGATTAAGTCCCAAGTTGTGTGTGTGTGTGCGTGTGTGTGTGTGTGCGCGTGTGTGTGTGTTTTACTTTGACGTATGTCTTCAGGTTCCTTCCTTGTTGAATCTTTAGTCCTGTTGTAAATTGTGTACATCATTTTATAATGAACAGTCCAGGTTTCCTAAAAAAGAGTTGTATCTTTAACCCCACCTGTACTGTCCTAAGTAGTGAATTAATCATTTTTACTGATTTGTTCGCCTCTAACAAGGACTTCTTCCGAATGAACTTGTTTTCCCTGAGCTGTCTGCTACTTGTGTTTAAATTGTATTTTGTACCTATGTAGTTCTCACCGAGGTTGACATTTTTGTGTTGTGCAAGCATCTGTTCCTAACGGGCTTAGCCGGAACCAGACTTACTTTCTTTACTGGGAGGAGAAAGATAAAGCCTAAAAATTTACTGAATCAAGTGATAGTAAAAAAAAAAAGAAAAAAAGAAAGGCAGAAGCTTTTGACATTTGAATAGATATCTCTCTGTTGTGCTTTAGATATTCTGTTGGAAAATGGTATATATATTTGACTTTTTCTAGCACATTCTGTCATACGTTTGACATTTCTAATTCTCTCAGTTTAGATTTATCTCCTAGGCTATCTCTCAAGTAGCCAGTGACATATGAATATGTCCACGCAGAGGAGAGGTACTCTGTTAAAGGGAAGTATGTGAGTTCTCTTCCAGTTTAAATAAACACATCTTGATTTCTCCTTTGGAAGGTTCTGAGTTTTATTGTTTTCCATTTCTTAAAGATGTGCATATCAAAACATGAAATATGGACAGATAGTCATTTCTTGGTATGGGAAAGTTAAACCAGTTAAGGTCATTTAAGATAATAACCACAGTAGTGGTTCTGGTCTTAACTATAATATGGTTTATTACAGTCTGGATTATTATGCATTCAGTTCTGAAACTTCTGAATTGTATGTTATGAAACCGTTACTGTTGGGGTCAACAAACTTCTTTAAAACATTAATATTTGAGGCTGTAGACATAAGATGTCTTTCACAGCTACTCAGCTCTTTCTTTGTGGCACAAAAGCACTAAACAGATGTGTCCGATGAAATTTCATTTACAAAAACAGGCAGCTGGGTTTATGGGGCCCTCTGCTCACTGCTTCCACAGCCGAGAGTCTGTGGCGGTGGGAGGAGCGGGGCCAGGAGGGAAGCTGGGTCCAACCCTGGGTCGGTGCTCACCGTCTCCTTGGCAACATCAGCTACCTGCCCGGACCTGCCTTCTCTTCATTTATCAAATGACAAGCTTTGCCTAGGTGATCTCTAGAGAGCCTTGTGGTAATAAATAGTTTTAAATTTAGCATTACTTCTTCCACCTGCTGAATGGAGGGACAGATTCCTAAAACCATCCGAATATATCCTTAAAGATGGCTTTTGCAGGATTGGTATTTATTCAGTGAATTCTATTATTTCAAGCTGATTTCTCACCCACCTTCGTTGCTGTTCTCTTTAATCAGCTATTTTTCCTGTTAAAACACAAAATCTAATATAGGAAAAAAGTATTCAGTTATTCCTAATGCAAGCTACTTCTGAATTTATATAGAATACATATGTGTATATATGTATAATTCAGAAAAACTGGCTTACTGTAAGGTATTAGATATTTCTATTTAGGTATCTATCCATGTAAGTGTTAATGCATCAGTGCTTTTATATGCGATGGGTGTATTAACAGAATAATTTAGGTTATTCTATCAGAGTAAAGATTTTATATTTTCATGGACTTTCTTAAAGTCTCTCTGAGATAATTATAATGAGAGTTTAGAATGTAATTATGTACCTATCTTGGAATATTTTAATATTTTTATGAATTAAAATTCTTTTAATATTCAAACTTTTATTTTATTAAGTATTAGATTTTCTGTGTAGGAGAATATAAAATATACAAACAAGCAAAACATTAAAAAAAATCTAACTTCTCATAGTCCCTCTACCTGAGGATAGCTGTTTTAGATACTTGTAGTGTACCTTTTTGTGCTTGTGTGCACATGGTGTGCTCTTCCCTGCCTCTTGTAGATACCTTCGTGGAGTGAGTACTCTTAAGAGATTGCTGTGAATGGCATGTGGTCCTCAAAGTATGTGTTGTAATTTTTTTTAATGAAAAATTTTTTTAAAGTGCTTTTTGTGCAGATACTTGCCACTAGCTTCTTGAAGTTTATGAGAGAAAATTTACAACGTGTTATCGGTATAGAATAAAAAAAATTCCAGGAAGGAAAGTGGAGAAGCAATGATGCTGTGGGAAAGAGAAGGCCCCTACGTGTGATCTTGCTCACTGTCATGTCAAAGCTTACCTCAAGATACAAGTATTCGAATCTTTAAGAAGATGATATTTTAACTAGTTAGGAAAGAAACAAAAATAGCCAGCAGAGTTGCTCTTTTAAACAGACCTTTTATGTTAAAACTTTAAAAAATACCTTTTTACTTGATAAGTATAAGTGATCTGACTTTCCAATATAAGCAAAAGGTACAATTACAGATCTCTTGAACTTGAAATTTTGACACAGCCATGTAAAAGTAAACAACCAGTTGTAAGTCAAATCAGTTGTTCTTAGTAAACCATTAAAGATAAATTACGGGGCTCACTGCCAGATTCTGTGTTGATAGTCATGGCGTTGAGCCATCTGACAGAGAGACATGTACGCAGGCACTGCGCTCTCAGCGTAATTTAGGCTAAATAAACATTTCATGTAATGCACGCATACATTTGAGAATAAGATATTTCCTATAATTAATGCTTTTCTAGAAATCATGGGAACATGCTGTCTAGACGAGTAAGCACAGCAGGTGTCTTACAGAGCATTTTTACACATAGGTTTGGAAGATTCTTTGTATTTTCCACAAATCATTTCCAGCTTAAAACTTGGCATTGGAGATTAGTTTGATAATAATCTTTTGTTTGTCGATTTAAAAATTAGATTCAAAAGAATCATACATTAGGCTTAGAAAGCATTTTGGTCCTGCTTCTCTGTTGTCCAAGTTTTATTAGGGTATAGATTGCAAGTGCTATTGACAACTTTTTTCTCTAGCTATTAGGTCTCTTTTTTTTATGTAATTAAAAAAATTTTTTTTATTGAAGTATAGTCAATTTACAATGTGTTAATTTCTGGTGTACAGCATAGTGATTTACACACACACATATATATATATTCCTTTTCATATTCTTTTTCATTATAGGCTGTTGCAAGGTACTGAATGTGGTTCCCTGCGCTATACAGTAGGACTTTGTCGCTTATAGTTTTCTTTTTTTAAAATAAATCTTTTCTCTCTGAAAAGGAAAAGATCACAGTGCTGCTCCTAAGTAAAAATAAATCATCATTCCTGTCCAGTAAATTTAGAGTTTTTCATTCTTTAACCAAAAGACTGGGTGGATAGAAACCTAGTGGATTTTTCAGTAGCCTCTCCCTTCTACCTCCTCGTCATACCCAAACCATGTCTATTTTAAGAAGTTAGAAGACATGTATAAACAAAAAGAAATCACATCACCACAGATTTAACCACTTAGAAAAATTACCATTAACATTTGATGTTCACCCGTCCAGACTGTTTCCCAGGGAAGTGTATGTATCCACATGGGAACATCTATCCGTGTTATTCTGTAGCCTGCTCTGCTCTTCTGTCCTGTAATAGATTATCTTGAGTATCCTTTCTTGTTGATAAATACACATGTTCTTTTGTATCTTTAATAACATTCCACTGGATGGGTATATCATAACTTACCTTCCTCTGAATATAGAGTCTTCTTAAAATTTATCTCTCTTGAATAATAAAAATGTGTACATATAATCAGTGTACATGGCAACTTATTAGGAGCCATTTTTAAAGCTGGAATTGCTAAGCCAAATGAAGCGGACTTTTGAAAGTTCTTTTGAAAAATGTTAAACTACTGGAAGATAAAGATGACAGAGCTTAGACTTGGTAAGAAGACTTTTAATTCCATTCTCTGCTATTGACTAAATATCTGACCACTCTGAACCTCAGTGTCCTCAGTAAATCTGTTAATTCAGCGAGTATTTTTGTACCATCCACGTGCCAAGCATTACTGTAAGTGCTAGGAATAGAGTGGTGGGGTATTCTGTGTCTTGTAGGATGTTTAGCAGCATCCTGCCAGTCCCAGCCATCGAAAATGTCTTCAGACAGTGCTGATGCCCCCGAGGGCAGAATCGCTCACAGAATAAAGTACAAGCACCCGAACCTTCAGAGTCTGGCCATCACTGGCTCCCACTTTTTGTTTTACTCACTTCCTTCCCAAATCCATGCAGACAGGTTCCAGGGAGCCCGAGTGCATGCTGTCCTCTGAACATGCCACGCTTATTTCTGTCTCAACTTTGATTTGGTTCTGCACCTATCCCACCCCCAAACCCCCCCATGTCTCTTCTTGTCCCCAACCGGGTCTGTGTCTCCTCCTACGTCTTTATCATTGTGATCATGGTATCAGCCTCATTTCTTTCTATAGCCATTTCTCCCATTATTATAAAAACCATGGAAAGTATAGGAAAAATTGTTAAAAACCTTCCATCTTACTATCTAGAGTCTCACCACTGTTAACATTTTAGTTTTTGCATTCAGTTCCTTTTTTCTCTGTAGACTGACTGACTGCATTTTTTTAATATATTTTTCTCCTCTATCCTCCACTTAATATTACATAATGAGTGTTTTCTTATTAATATTAGTATTTCTTACTGCTGTTAACATTTGTATTACCATAAGCTTTAGTGTATGGACTGCATTAATACGTTTTTATATTTTCTAAATTTCTAGCTCACTATATAGCATTTTCATAGATAGGTACAAAAGAAAATTTTATAGGATTTCAAAAGGGTGCTTTATATCTCATGTTTGTTAGGATGACGCTATTGGAAAAAAACAGAAAATAACAAGTGTTGGTGAGGATGTGGAGAAATCGGACCCTTGTGCGCTGTTGGTGGGAATGTAAAACAGCGTGGCCGTTGTGAGAAACAGTCCGCTAGTTAAACATAGAAATTACCATATGATCCACCTGTTCCACTTCTGGGCATATACCCCAAAGAATTGAAAACAAGGACTCAGACAGACACTTGTACATCCATGTTCATAGCAGCATTATTCACAATAGCCAAGAAATAGAAACAGCTTAAATGTCCATCAGTGGATAAATGGATGAACAACATGTGGTGTGTACTCAGTGGAATACTCAGCCTTATGAAGGAAGGGAATTCTGACACAGGCTGCCACATGGATGATCCTTGAGGACGTTATACTAAGTGAAGGAAGGACAAAAGAACAAATACTGTGTGATTCCACTTCTTGGTACCTGCGTGAGGTACCTCAAAATAGATTCATAGAGACAGAAAGTAGAATGGTGGTTGCCAGGGTCTGGGGGGTGGGTGGGGGGAGAGCAGTTCCTGTTTAATGGGAACCGGGGTTCCATTTTGCAGGGTGAAAAGCTGGCCGTGGGGCTGCACAGCAGTGTGAAGGTACCTCCAGCTGCTGAACTGTGCGCAGAAACATGGTTATTACCACAACTGAGAGTTACTAAAGATTTAAAGGTCCTTGGTAAATCTGTGCAACTTTATCTTTGTAACCTAATTTTAGTAGGTTTTATAGTATAGCAATTTTAAGTCGTCATGTTTTTCTCTTGAATTGCGTATTCAGACATTTCACCAATTATGACACTTATTTTGGCTACCTCTTAGATGAATATTCTATTTATCTGAGTTAAAGCCTTTTCTCTTGTAATTGTGGTGTTGCAAAAATTATTTTTAAATATGACATTTCAATTTGCAAAACAGGCATTGATGGATTTTCCGTGTAATGGCGACGTGCAGTACTAGCTGTGGTGCTGGGGGAGGGAAGTCCCTGGCATCTAGAGGACACTGAGAAAAGGTCTGCTTGCCCACCTGTGGGATGCCCGCCCACCAGTTACCCAGCATGAAGGAGGATATTTTATCTTCCCATTTACCATGCCACCCTTACCAGTGAGAACGATAGTAAATTAAAAACAAAATAGGCTTAGGTTATAGAAATATTTGCATCACATACTTTGTTTAAAGGAACACAGCTAACACTCCTAGGTGCTTCTCTCCACCTGCCATCTACACACTGTGTGGCAGGCTGCTCAGAATAATTACGGGTTAATGTTATGTTTTCTTCGTTACATAAAATTTCTAAATACAGAAAATTGATAAATCCGTTTTTTTTTTTTTTACCTTCTCTTTCCCTATTTCCCTTCCTATCCATGCCCCTGCCCCAATAGAAACTGGTGGGGAAGGACTTACACTTGTCCTAAACTTACAGTGCCCTGGATGTATTAATGTATTTACTTGTTTTTTTTTTAATTAAAAAATTTTTTTCTAAATGCACAAAATTCCAAGGAAAGTTTCAAAACCTATTTCCTATTTAACTTGAAGATATTTTCTTTACAGTCTTTGTCCCTTAATTCATCTGGTGGCATTTGACTTAAAAGCAGTAGAATCTGACCAGAAAGTAAAAAGTACGCAGTGATGAGAGGACAAGGTGCTTCTTCACTCACAAGGGAGGCATCTGTGTCCTCTTTTTAAAAAGCATCCACTGTGTCCAGCCAAGGCCCCCTCCCACTGGCCTCGGGAGCTCCAGCTCTCTCTGCTGGTCTCCGTCTTTCAGCGTTCTCGCTTGCCTAGGTTTGTGGCTTCCTGCTACTGCCTGGCCTCATTATTCCTGCTGCATTTCACATCCTTAGCTGTAGATCTGGAGAGATTGAGAGGGCCTCTCTTTTCTGGTAGTAGTGATGAGCAGTCCTGAGGCATTGCTCCACAAGTATGCAGAATAGTGTTCGTGTGTGAATTGTGAAAACACACTTCATCACTTCACTTCCACCTGGTATGAACATCCTTAGAATCTGGTGAGGACCCTGAAAGCAGTGAATATGAATAACCCGCTAGACCCCACCGTGCTGTCTTTGTTTTCTCCTCTGTGCCCCATACTCTCCAGACCTTTCATCATTTGATGCCTTTCCTTTTAGCTTCGTAGGTGACATGGCTTTAATCAGATGTCATTAGAGTTTTCATGTGCGGCCTGTGTTCTGCATCCTGTTGCTTCAGTTCACCTGAGCTCAGCTCCCTGCGTGTACCACCTGAGTATACGTCTCAGTCCCCACCCACACTCAGCCCTCCTCTTGTGACAGTCGACAGTGTGCTGCAGGACTGTAGGTGTTGCTGTTCTAGCTGCTGTGGTACTCTGGGTGATTTCAGTGTAAGGCTGATAAAAGTAGCAGTAAGAGGCATCTGGTCCAAGAGTCTGGTTGCCTTTGAGTGTATTAAACGCTCCTACCATTTTGTATCCAGGTGTTGGGGGTGGGTGCAGAGAGAGATTTAGAGATACATTGAAAGATTTCTGGGAGGAAATTTTTGGATTGAATATGGCAACTGTTAGGATGCCTGCAGTTGTACAAGATGCCCTAAAGGATTGGAAGGAACATAAAAAGGATGAGGACAGAGCTTACCCTTAAGAATACTGAAATTCAGAAAGACCAAGTGGTTGAAAGGGGATGATATGAAAAGTAGCTTCAGTGGAGGCAGCTGGAGAGGTGCAGAGAGCAGAGGTTTAGAGCCATGAGAGCGAACAGTCGGGATTATTAGGAAGAAGACGTCTTCATGGAGGTTGTCACATTTGACATGAGCTTGGAAGGGCTGTTGGGGTGGAGGCAGGGAGGGCGGTGGGCAGACGGAATAGTGTGGAAGAGTGATGAGTTGTCAAGCGTGTTTGGCGATACTGTATACTTCACTGTAACTAGAGTGTAGGACAGTGATGAAGCGTAAGGCAACAAAGATGATTTTGAGGGAGCCTTCATTTCCTGATAAACGCTAGGGCGCTTCTGATTTTGCATAGGGAGGTGTATTGATCTGAGCAGTGGTTGCAGACTGTGAGATGTGTTGAAGGGAGGAGAGGCACTAAGCTATAATTCAAGCAGGAGATAAATTGAGACTTGACGCAGTGTTATCCATAACACATGTTGGTCATCCTCTGCTTCTTGTAGAGGAATGAAAGACCTTTTAGTTTTAATACATTTTAGTTTGCTTTTTAACAGATAGCCTTGTCAAGCTCCAAGGAGCTGTTGTTTCAGATGCCGTCATTTATTCACTCAACAAATATTTATTAAGCAACCACTCTATACACAGCACCAGGGATACAGTGATAAACAAAACCAAGAATCCTGCCTTCATATGAGAATGTGTGTAAAATTATTTCAAATGCAATAAAGTTCTTTACCAATAAAAGATATCATTGTGATATTTAGTTATTGCTACCATCAACTTTATATTAGCCAAAAGCCTCAAATGACATTATATGTCAACTCCATGTTATATCTCCTGAAAGATATTTTAACTGATCACTAGACTTTAAACTTACAGCATTGGTAGAGAGTTTAAGGACTTAGTCATTTGATTTTAATGATGAATATGCATTTACTTATTTTTCGAGTAATTTTAGCAAATGTCTATTTCAGTTATATTGGTGATTGAGGGTCATTGCATTGAATCTAACAAACCCTCCCGGTTCCATCTCTCCCCCAGCCTGTTAGATCTGTGACCCTGCAGCTGGAGAACCACAGGCAGCAGACATCTCTATTTTAAATACGCTAGTACATTAAACATGGGTGGGGAACACTCCGACCTGGTTTACAGTGGAAGCCTATTGCTGTGGCTTTCACATCATATTGTTTTGCCATATGCAGATGTATTTGCAAACAAAACGACAGAGAAGGGCTCTAATTGAGATCTCTCTTAGGACTGGGTATCCAGGAGACCCTGTGGGCTCTGGGGATGGGATGCTGGGATGGAGAATCTGTTTCAGACCTGCTTCCCTCAGTCTTCCTTCTCCCTTACTGGCATTCTAACAGTCTTCCTTTCAGGGGAGGAAAAGGAGCTGGGCTGGGGGACCCAGATCTGTGATATGAAAGACTGGCCTGGAGATGTGGCCTTCCTCTAGCTGGAGTGAAAATATTTACTTGGAACTATAATCACGGTCATCTTTTTATTTCCAGTTTGTGGAAAAACCACACTAATAACATTTTCCAGTTGTAAAATTTTATACCATGTTATTTTTTTAAATAACAGCTTTATTGAGATACAGTTCACATACTAATGTGTACAAGTCAGTGGTTTGTAGTACATTATCAGAGTGGCACAGTCATCGCCACTGTCCATTTTAGGGCACTTTCATCACACCCAAAAGAAACCCCAGAGCTGTTAGCAGTCCTTCCCCATGGCAACCACCAGTCTTTCTGTCTGTGTGAATTTGCCTGTTCTGGACATTTCGTATAAATGGGGACGTATAACGTGGTGTTTGTGGCTGGCTGCTTTCACTAGCACAGTGCTTCTGAGATTCACCCATGTTGTATACCGTATTCTTTTCTTCCAGTATGTTTTTGTTGTCGTTGCAATTACAGAGCAAAGAAATGGTCATTCTCTCATCAACAAGATTATGAGTTCTCAGAGTTTTAAAAAATTTCATATTTTAATAGAAGAACCAGAAGTAGCCATTTATTAGGGAGATATTTAAAATCTGGAATCAGCATTTACAGGACAGATACATGATTCATTCAGAGAATCCTGCCCATTTTAGGTCTGTGTACTGTCAAAACCAGAAACATATGAAATTAAAATTTGAGGTTTTTATGTTGCAATTCATACTGAAACTTTTTAAAGAGCTCTCCCACTTATTTTTTTATTGAAGTCAGTTTACAGTGCATTAATTATTTCTGGTGTACAGCATAATGTTTCAGTCGTACATATACATACATATATTCATTTTCATATTCTTTTTCATTATAAGTTACTACAGGATATCACATGTAGCTCCCTATACAGAAGAAACTTGTTTAGCTATTTTATATATACTAGGTCATATTCATAAATCTCAAACTTCCAATTTATCCTTTCCCACCCCCTTTCCTCTAGTAACTATAAGATTATTTACTGTGTCTGTGAGTCTGTTTCTGTCTTGTAGGTGAGTTCATTAGTGTCTTCTTTTTTTAGATTCCACATATGAGTGATATCATATGGTATTTTTCTTTCTCTTTCTGGCTTACTTCACCTAGAATGACAAGCTCCATGTCCATCCATATTACTGCAAATGGCATTATTTTATTCTTTTTAATGGCTAAGTAGTATCCCATTGTATAAACAGACTACAGCTTCTGTATCCAGTCATCTGTCCATGGACATTTAGCTTGCTTCCATGTCTTGTTTATTGTAAATCGTGCTGCTATGAACCTTGGAGTGCGTGCATCTTTTTGAGTTAGAATATATGCCCAGGAGTAGGATTGCTGAATCATATGGTAAATCTGTTTTTAGTTTTTTGAGGAATCTCCATATTGTTTTCATATTTAAAATTTTAATGTAATTTCTCACTCTCCCTTTATTCTTCTGTGAAGTAAGTGTAAAATGACTTGAAAACAAAAAAAAATTGGAAGAGTTGCTTTGATCCAGATGGTAAGTGGTGAGAACTGTTTATCCTGATAAACTGAGGGTTAAATTGGCTGCTAACCATGAGTGTTCACGATACAGTCTTTATTGGAACAGCATATGTTGAGGCCGCATCAGAACAATATTAACATTTCGAAGATTTTGAGATAGGGCGCACATATATCGTTACTTAGTAAGGAAGGAGCGTTCTGCGGAGTTGGCAGTACGGGCCTCTACGTAAGGTCGTTTTGGAGAGGCTGTGTCAGCCCCTGGGTTCAGGCAGCGGGTGGACTCAATCCGTTGCTCTCTGTTCCCCGCCCATAGGGCCCTGTACGACAGTGGCTTCAGTTCCACTGCCTGCTATGCCTTTTTGCTTGATTTCTGCTCCAGAAAGATGTTTACCTCAATTCTGAGCTGGCTAGTCTTTAGGTTTTTGAATTTAATATTTTGTCATGTGTTTGATGCTGAAAGAATGTGATTACAGGTGAGATTCTGGGGTCGTGTTGGCTGCAGAATGTGATGAAGTGAGTGAAAACGTAGAAGACTTATTTAAAAAGCTTCTGCTTTTGATGAAGTAAACTTGAGCTAAGATACACACCAAATAGTAATTTACCAAAAATAAGCAATATCTCTTGGATTTATCAATAGGGATATTGTTTATAGATTTTCATATCATGTTCCTATACAGTAAAATGTGAGGGAACAGTCATAACTGATGTTAAGAGGTTTGTAAAGAGGAGAAAAGAAGGACACAGTTTGATTTGATGGGGATGTGAATGATATGTCTTGGTACAGAGACCAGAAAAGAATTGTGAAAACCTTGTATTTTTTTTGTATATATGTATTTTTATTGAAGCATACTCAGTCTACAATGTTGTGTCAGTTTCTGGTATACAGCACAATACTTCAGTCATACTCGTTTTCATATTCCATAAGTTACTACAAGATACTGAATATAGTTCCCTATGCTATATAGTATAATATTACCTATTTTATATATAGTAGTTAGTATTTTTAAAGATAATTTTGAACCAGTGAGAGAATTTCCATCTATGACAATCTTGCAGCTTTTTTGTAATTTTTTTCCCACTTAATTATACAGAATGAGTTAGTTTACTTTCTTATAAATAGGCATTATTTAGAAGCCTACTTTTCACCACTATGGAAGAATCCTTAAATTGCATTTGTATCTCCAGATTCCTCTTATTAAGTAGGCTAACCTGTCACACACAGGTGAGCTAATCAATGCAGCCAGTAACTGGTTAGGGGAGTGATTAATCGCTGCTGGGTTTAGTCCTCGTGGAGTCTCCAGTTTCATATCTATCCTCGTCCTCAGTAAAACCAGTATTATACAGCGTCACTCTCTTGGTAGGACTTGAAATTGCTGTCAGAATTTTTTCTCCCCTTTTTTTTTGAAGATGTCCATTTCTTAAAGAGAAAATTAAGAATCTGAAAAAGCTTTCATAGTTATATGGAGTGTGTATCTATCTGAAAGTGATATTTTGTACCTTCATAGAGATTTTATTTTAGAAGTTAGTTTTTTAAAATTTCTTGACCTTTTTATTGAAGTATAACATAGAGATCTTAAGTTCATAGCTCAGTGAGCTTTTACAAATGCATACGCTGTGATCCACTGTGTGACCAGTGCACTGATCTCTATGTAACACATTACTAACATCTCTGCACTCTCTTGTCTGCTTACCCAACATCTCCCATAGGTCATCAGTGCTCAGATTGCTATCGATATGGATAAGTTTTGCTTGCTTTTAAATTTCATGTAAGTGAAATCATATGGAACATACTTTTTTATGTCTGGTTTTGTCACCAAACCAAAGGTTCTTCTTGCCCTCACCTGGTAAAGCCAGTCTGCTGACACTGGGTGGTGGTGGAGGAAGGTGCAGTGTTCACTGCACGTACCACGTGGGGAGTCCAGGCGGCTAGTGCTCAAACACCCCAAATTCCCTGATGGGTCTCAGGGAAGCATTTTTAAAGGCAAAGTTGGGGGGGGTCGCAGTGTCTATGATCAGCTTGTGCACAGGTCTCTGATTGGCTGATGATGAAGTAAAGGGTAGTGTCACAGGGGTTAATAACATTATCTGTCCTCAGGCTCCGGTGGGTCTGGGGCTACATGGTCATCGGGTAGTTAACTTCCATTTGGTGGGGGTCTTAGCATCTGTAATACAGCTCAGGAATGTGCCTCAGATACTGTCATCTGTGCACGTGAGGGAGCAACTAAACATCCTGTGACTGCCACGTGGCTGATTTACTCTGAACTGTTACCAGTATTCCTGGCTGAACTACTGCTTTTGTCATTACATGTTCACGTCCTTTCAAACATTAATTCTTGAGCCTGGCTTTTGTCAGTTGGGAAGGCCTGGGAGACTACGGCTTTTCAACAAACAGGAGGCCAGCAGGGGACACCGGGGCTAGCGTCTGTCCTGGTAAGGCCCCACAGGGTCCTGCTTTGTTACGGTTTCTTTTGCTTGTCATTTGTCTGTGAGAGTCATCCATGTTACTGTGTGTTCTTTCTTACTGCTAAATATTGTTCTGTTGTCGGTGTGCCATCCTTAGTTTTTCTATTCTACTGATGGCTGACAGGATCAATTTGGGGGTTAGGATTGTGATGAATAAAGCTGCTGTGAGCATCCTTGTACATGCCTTTTGGTTTACATACACGTAGCTTATCGGCTGTGTACCTGAGAGTGGAAATACTGGGTCACAGGGTATGTATATGTCCAGCTTTAGTCTTTTGGCCACAGAATTTTCCAAAGTGATTGTACCAATTTATATTCTCTCCAGTGTCGTATGGTAGTTACAGTTGCTTTTCATTTTTCACCAAAATTGAGTATTGTCATTTCAGAAAGGAATCTGGTGAGTATAGAAATGAGTATTTTTATTGGTTGGTGCTAATTAAGTATATAGAATGTCCTGGCAGTTGAGATTAAAAGATAAATAACTTAACTAGCTGAAACAAATTTGCTCTCTTCTTACTGTTTTACCTAGTTTAAAAAATAATTGAGTAGCTAAATTAAGAATTAATTCTTACAGAAAGCAAGAACAAGGTGATAGTAACCTTATTTTGTTGTTAAATAACTGTATGCTCAGATGCCCTCAAAGCCTGAAAGAAAAGGAACCAGCCGAAGGTGTAACTGCTTTTTAATACTTACTTATTATTAAGTAACAGGGGTGATAAAGAGTGTGTAAATTGTGGCAGAAAACCATATTTTAGGTTCTATTACAGGTTTACAGTAAATTGGAAACATTTTTTTTCTTCATGGAATTTCTAAAATATTTTTTACAGTCATTTGAAGTTTTATTGCAAGTGAGGCAATAAAAGGGGAAGAAAGCAAACTACTTTGTGTGCAGAGCTTTCATTTCCTATTTAATGAGAAAAGGGGAGACTTTGGTCAGTAAGCATGTAAGTGTTACAGTCCCTCACAGTAAATTAAAAATTTCCTTCAACAGACAATAAGAGAACTATTTCCTCAATACATGCTTTGGTGGAAAGTAGTTTTATGAAGTTGAAGCCTGTGCTTAAGAATGTTGGAGCCAAGGTAGAAGGGTCGACAGTTAGATGTGATGGGTCCTTGAAGGTAAACAAGTCAGTGCTTACTGAGTGCTTAACCCTGCTCTGCCGGGCCCTGTTCTGGGCCCTCTGTGTGTGTCACTCTGTAGTCCTCACAGTGACTCCAGGAGTTTGACACTGCTGTTAGCCTTGTTTACTGATGAGGACCCGAGAGACACAGGTTTGGTAGTTTATCCGTGTCACGTGGCTATTGAGTAGCCAAGCCGAGATTTGAATCTGAATGTCCTGCCTTCAGAGATGTGGTCTTAACTGTAGCCTCTCAGTGTGTGTTACTGTTACAGCCAAAAGCAGAGAAAGAAAGAAGGGAGAAAGGGCAAGGGAGTAGCTAAGTTTCCACTAAGGGCCATGTGTTGGGCAGCACGTTCTCTGTGCTGAATCTCGCAGAAACCCTGGATCGTTTCCATGTAGTCATCGGACAGAGGAGAAACATAAGATTAGAGGTGAAACTTACCCGGGGTCACACAGTGGTAGAGCAGGTCTGTCTGAAAAGGAGGTCACTGGAGGGAGGTCATTGTCTTCCCGTGAATGTCTGCCCTGGATTAATTTGAACAACTGCTGATACCCATTGGGCAGTAGCAACCTGTTTAGGTCTTTAGCACAAATTTTCTAATACGAGCGATCCTGGAGTGATTGAACATACCATCTCTGCTAAATAATAGCAACGTGGTATACGGAAAAGAATAGGGACTTTGAAGTCGGAAAGACCTCTGTGTTTATGATTAAAATTTAAATTTTTTTTTGATTATAACAACAAACATTTAGTTTGAACAGTTCTGTGGGCTGTGAAGTCTGAGGTCATGGCACTGACAGATTCAGTGTCTGATGAGAGCCCACTTCCACATAGCTGGCTGTCTTTTCACCGTAACATCACATGGCAGAAAAGGGCAAGGGAATTTTCCTGGATCTCTTTTATAAGGGCATTAACTCCATTTTCGAGGGCTCCACCTCCCAAAGGTCCCAGCCCCTAATAACATCACCCTGGGCATTAGGTTTTTAACATACGAACTCAGGTGGGGACACAGTCAGGCCTCAGCATGAGCATATAGGAGAGGGTTTATTTCTGGGTTCTCTATTCTGTTGTCTGTATGTCTGTCTTTATGCCACTACCACACTGTTTTGATTATTATACCTTTAAAACTTAATTTAAAAATGATAATTAAAAGTCATAGTTGATAAGCATTTTTGGATGGGCCACTCGTCTGCCCAGTCCTGAAGATGCACCCACGTTATTCATCAGATGTGTAACGAGTGCCTGCTCTGTGGCAGATGCTGGGATGGGCCATGGGGCACAGCAGTGAACAGATCAGACAGAAACTCCACCCTCTAGAGCGTACAGTCTCTCAGGTGTGTTTAGCTGTGACTTGCTCTTGGGCAGCCGTGATCTCCTTGATACCATCTCCTTGTTCTCCTGGCAACCTGGTGGGTGGGTGGGGGGTCTGCCTGATAAAGGTCATTTCTAAGGGCCTCCAGGATCTGCGCTAGCTTTCTCCAGGACCATCAACCCTTCTGTATTTTTTTTATTTTTTATTTTTTATTTTTTATTTTTTTTGTTTTTTGTTTTTTTACATTTTTTATTGATTCATAATCATTTTACAGTGTTGTGTCAAATTCCAGTGTTCAGCACAATTTTTCAGTCATTCATGGACATATACACACTCATTGTCACATTTTTTTCTCTGTGATTTATCATAACATTTTGCGTATATTTCCCTGTGCTATACAGTGTAATCTTGTTTATCTATTCTACAATTTTGAAATCCCAGTCTATCCCTTCCCACCCTCTAACCCCCCCCGTAACCACAAGTCTGTATTCTCTGTCCATGAGTCTATTTCTGTCCTGTATTTATGCTTTGTTTTTGTTTTTTAGATTCCACATATGAGCGATCTCATATGGTATTTTTCTTTCTCTTTCTGGCTTACTTCACTTAGAATGACATTCTCTAGGAGCATCCATGTTGCTGCAAATGGCATTATGTTGTCGGTTTTTATGGCTGAGTAGTATTCCATTGTATAAATATACCACCTCTTCTTTATCCAGTCACCTGTTGATGGACATTTAGGTTGTTTCCATGTTTTGGCTATTGTAAATAGTGCTGCTATGAACATTGGGGTGCAGGTGTCATCCTGAAGTAGACTTCCTTCTGGGTACAAGCCCAGGAGTGGGATTCCTGGGTCATATGGTAAGTCTATTCCTAGTCTTTTGAGGAATCTCCACACTGTTTTCCATAGTGGCTGCACCAAACTGCATTCCCACCAGCAGTGTAGGAGGGTTCCCCTTTCTCCACAGCCTCTCCAGCATTTGTCATTTTTGGATTTTTGAGTGACGGCCATTCTGACTGGTGTGAGGTGATAACTCATTGTAGTTTTGATTTGCATTTCTCTGATAATTAGTGATATTGAGCATTTTTTCATGTGCTTTTTGATCATTTGTATGTCTTCCTTGGAGAGTTGCTTGTTTAGGTCTTCTGCCCATTTTTGGATTGGGTTGTTTATTTTTCTCTTATTGAGTCGTATGAGCTGCTTATATATTTTGGAGATCAGGCCTTTGTCTGTTTCACTTGCAAAAATTTTCTCCCATTCCGTAGGTTTTCTTCTTGTTTTATTTCTGGTTTCCTTTGCTCTGTAGAAGCTTGTAAGTTTCATTAGGTCCCATTTGTTTATTCTTGCTTTTATTTCTTCTAGGAGAAAATTTTTGAAATATATGTCAGATAATGTTTTGCCTATGTTTTCCTCTAGGAGGTTTATTGTATCTTGTCTTATGTTTAAGTCTTTAATCCATTTTGAGTTGATTTTTGTATATGGTGTAAGGGTGTGTTCTAGCTTCATTGTTTTACATGCTGCTGTCCAGTTTTCCCAACACCATTTGCTGAAGAGACTGTCTTTATTCCATTGTATATTCTCGCCTCCTTTGTCGAAGATGAGTTGACCAAAAGTTTGTGGGTTCATTTCTGGGCTCTCTATTCTGTTCCATTGGTCTATATGTCTGTTTTGGTACCAATACCATGCTGTCTTGATGACTGTAGCTCTATAGTATTGTCTGAAGTCTGGGAGAGTTATTCCTCCAGCCTCTTTCTTTCTCTTCAGTAATGCTTTAGCAATTCTAGGTCTTTGATGGTTCCATATAAATTTTATTATGATTTGTTCTAGTTCTGTGAAATATGTCCTGGGTAATTGGATAGGGATTGCATTAAATCTGTAGATTGCCTTGGGCAGTGTGACCATTTTAACAATATTGATTCTTCCAATCCAAGAGCATGGAATATCTTTCCATTTTTTAAAGTCTTCTTTAATTTCCTTCATCAGTGGTTTATAGTTTTCTGTGTATAATTCTTTCGCCTCCTTGGTTAGATTTATTCCCAGATATTTTATTACTTTGGGTGCTATTTTAAAGGGGATTGTTTCTTTACTTTCTTTTTTGTTGATTTATCGTTAGTGTAAAGAAAGGCAACTGATTTTTGAACATTAATTTTGTAACCTGCTACCTTGCTGAATTCTTCAATCAGCTCTAGTAGCTTTTTTGTGGACCTTTTAGGGTTTTCTATATATAGTAACATGTCATCAGCATATAATGACACTTTTACCTCTTCTTTCCCAATCTGGATCCCTTTTATTTCTTTCTCTTGCCTGATTGCTGTGGCTAGGACTTCCAGGACTATATTGAATAGGAGTGGTGATAGTGGGCATCCGTGTCTTGTCCCAGATTTTAGTGGGAAGCTTTTGAGTTTTTCACCGTTGAGAACTATGCTGGCTATAGGTTTGTCATATATAGCTTTTATTATGTTGAGATATGTTCCCTCTATACCCACTTCGGTGAGAGTTTTTATCATAAATGGGTGTTGAATTTTATCAAATGCTTTTTCTGCATCGATTGAGATGATCATGTGGTTTTTGTCCTTTCTCTTGTTGATGTGATGTATTCCATTGATTGATTTGCGTATGTTGAACCAGCCTTGTGTCCCTGGGATGAACCCCACTTGGTCATGATGTATAATCTTTTTTATGTGTTGTTGGATTCTGTTTGCTAAAATTTTGGTGAGGATTTTGGCGTCTATGTTCATCAGTGATATTGGCCTATAATTCTCTTTTTTTGTAGTGTCTTTGCCTGGTTTTGGTATCAGGGTGATGGTGACTTCATAGAATGAGTTTGGGAGTATTCCCTCCTTTTCAATTGTCTGGAAGAGTTTGAGAAGGACTGGTATGAGTTCTTCTTTGTATGTTTGGTAGAATTCCCCGGTGAAGCCGTCCGGTCCTGGAATTTCATTTGTAGGGAGGTTTTTAATTGCTATTTCTATTTCCTTTCTAGTGATCGGATTGTTCAAGTGTTCAGTTTCTTCTTGATTCAGTTTTGGTGGACAGTATGTTTCCAGAAACTTGTCCATCTCCTCTAGGTTATCCAGTTTGGTTCCATATAGTTTTTCATAATATTCTCGTATGATATTCTGTATTTCTATTTTGTTTTTTGTAATTTCTCCATTTTCCTTTCTTATTTTGCTAATTTGTGCTCTCTCTTTTTTCTTCTTTGTGAGTTTGGCCAGAGGTTTGTCGATTTTATTTACTTTTTCAAAAAACCAGCTTTTGGTTTGGTTGATTTTTTCTGTGGTCTTGTTAATCTCTATTGTATTTAATTCCTCTCTGATCTTTATTATTTCCTTCCTTCTGCTGCTTTTTGGGGCTTTTTGTTCTTTTTCTAATTGATTCAGGTGGTGGGTTAACTTGTTTATTTGAGATTGTTCTTTTTTGAGGAAGGCCTGTATCGCTATAAACTTCCCTCTTAGCTGCCTTTGCTGTGTCCCATAGGTTTTGAGTGGTTGTGCTTTCATTATCATATGTCTCAAGGTATTTTTTAATTTCAGCTTTGATTTCCTCATTGATCCATTGTTTTTTCAATAACATATTGTTTAATCTCCATGCTTTTCTTTTTTTCTCCTTTGTTTCTCTGTTGTTGATTTCCAGTTTCATGGCATTGTGGTCAGTAAAGATGCTTGAGATAATTTCTATCTTCAGTCATGATTTCTTCAAAAACCTTTTCAATTGCCTTTGATCCTTCTTCCCCTTCTGGGACCCCTATTATGCAAAGATTGGGACGCTTTATATTATCCCATAGGTCCCTTATGCTATTATCATTATTTTTTATTTGCTTATCTTGTAGTTCTTCTGAATGGGTGCTTTCTGTTGCCCTGTCTTCTAGATCACTAATTCGTTCCTCTGCATTAACTAGTCAGCTTTGCACCGCTGTTAGATCATTCCTCATCTCTGTCAATGAGTTTTCCCATTTTGCTTGGCTCTTCTTTATAGCTTCAGTTTCATTTTTGACATATTTTATTTCTCTAAGCATTATCCCTTTTAATTCCTTCAGCAATTTGATCACTCCTTTTTTGAAATCTTGATCTAGTAGGCTATCGATGTCTATTTCATTGAGCTTTCTTTCAGGGGATTCCTCTTGTTCTTTTAATTGGGAAAGGTTTCTCTGCTTCTTCATCTTGCTCATACCTCTCTGGCACTGTGGTTTATGGAGTATCAGTTGTCTATTTTGGATCGTAAGGATTTTATCTATCTAATGCCTATTTAGGAATAGAACTTAGGAAAAAAAAAAGAAAAAATAAGAGAGAGAGAGATTTTTAAAAGAAGGGAGAAAGAGGGTTTGAAAACAATGTATAATGAATAATAGAAGAGCGGGTTGAAGCAGAGTATTAATCAGGTGGAGACGTCCTTTTAAAACCTTTTAAAGAAAAAAGGGGGGGGTGGGGAAATGAATAAATGTGTTTGAAGCCTGTGTCTAATCAATGACAGGACATCAAAACCCAAGAGAAATAGAAATGAATTAAGAAGTAAAAATTAAGAGAGTAATTGAAAATAGAACAGGTAAAAACAGATTAAAAAACAAAACAAAACAAAAACAAAAACAAAAAAAAACAAAACCAAAAAAAAAAGGGGGGGGTTGTCGGTGTTCTCCTGGAGTGTGTGTGCTTTTAATGTGATGTCCTTCTGTCTTCGTCCTGTTTTGGAAGCTCAGCTTGTTTGCATAGGCCCTCCGTTGGCGCCCTCTTCTGTGCTGCTCCCAGCACCTGTCGGCAAGCAGATCGCGCCTCCTCCTAACACGGGGTCAGGTGCAGCTCTCCTCTGCTGTGGGCGGGCGGGTCACTGCCCCTCCGGATGCCGCAGTCAGATGTTGCAGACTGGCCTGGCAGGAGGGCGGGTCATGCCTCCTCCCAGCACCTCGCTCAGGGGTTGTGTTCCTGCCCGACAGGCGGGGGGGGGGGGGGGGGGGGGGGGGCGCTCTCCCCCTGCCTGCGCTGCAGGTAGCTCCGCTGCTCTGTGTGGCTGCGCGCTCTGCGCCGGCGCTCCGCCCCGGTCGGCGCTCCGCCGAGGGTGGGCTAGGGGAAGACCGAGGGGCATCCTTGTCCCTGCTCTGAGCCAAGACCCAGCTGCTTGTTTGTCTTTGTGGAGCAAGTTCTCTGGGGGACCAGGATGGAAGGATCCTATCTGCCCCAGGCTGTAGGCCCGTCTCAGTCTGGCCCTTGAGGCTGCTAAGCCCTTCGGTGCGGACGCAGGTTTCGCCTCTGCCCCCGCCTGGGTGCTAAGCGCCGGAGAATATGGCGGCTCTGCCTGGGCCCCGCCCCTCTTCCCCTGAAAAGTTTCCGCGGGTTTTCAGAGATGGGGGTATGCACCCTTCCCCCGAGAGCACATCAACCTTGCTGTTTTATGGAGGGCCCAGGTTGTTCTGTCCTGTACACCCACAGCCCCGGCGCCCAGCCCCTTGCAGTCCCCCGGAGCTGCCTCCGTGCAGCCGCCCCCGTCCTCCGCCAGGCTTGTGCAGCCTGGCCCTGCCCCCTGCCGCCGGCCCGCGTCTCAGGCTGGGCGTCAGGGGGACACTCTGTGCCCGTTTAACTCTGTTCTGTCAGACGAGGGCTGCTCTGTACAGATTCGAGCCTTGGAGGCTCCCCCTCCCTCCTGCTGGCCTCTCAATTGGAGAGGGGAGACCCAGCGAGCAAGCGCCAGCCCTCCTTTGCCGCTCCCTCCCCGCGGGACCCGTCCAGCGCTGCTTTGCCTTTTGTTCTTTCTTTTTTCCTTTTCTCCTACCAGATTTTTGGCGTCTTTATCTTTTGAAGAGGGCGATGATCTGTTGGAGTTCCGCAGGTGCTTTGGTTGGCTGAGTGGGTCTGTAGATGTGGGTCTTGGTGTATTTGTGGGAGAGGGTGACTTACAAGCATCCTTCTACTCCGCCATCTTGCCCGGAAGTCTCTGTATTTTTTTTTAAATGATAATATTGAGTTTTTTTTCTTTTTAATGGAGATACTGAGGATCGAACCCAGGACCTCATACATGCTAAGCACACACTCTACCTCTGAGCTAAACCTACGCTCCGTGTCTTTACAAGGGTGCTTTAAGTTCATTACACGCTTATCAAGCATCTCTTATGTGATGAGTCCTGTTCTAGCATTGAGGGTACAAAGATGGTATCAGGGAAAAATAAATATCTACCAGGAACTTATAGTCTGGGAGAAAGAAGAGGAAGTGTTTTGTCTCCTCCTGTGGGGTCCCCTCAAGCCCGCCCTCTGCTCTTTCCTTCCTTCCGTGGAAAGCAGTGGGAACCTACAAGCGGGGTGGCGGGGAGGGTCGAGGCTTCCTTGTGTAAGGTAAGTCCCTTTGCTCCAGCCATTCTCGCTCCCTGACCCATGGTGATCCCTCAGGTTTTCCTTGAAGCAGGGAGAGGAGGAGGAGGATGTATGTGTATATTTGTTTTCTGGCCCATCTGCTTTAACTTTACTTAATCTTTCAGTGACCCTTTCCTATCATCCCTCTTTTCTGATGACTTGAGACGCATACCAGCCATCCTATGTAGAATGTCCTTATCGAAAAAATCTCACTACCCAGTCACTGCAGTTGAGTCATCAAAATATGAGAAGATTTCATACAGATAATGTTGGAAAACTGTTCTGATTACATGCAGTGCCTGTCAAATGAGATTTTATTTGCAGACTCTAAATGTTTTAGAGCTGGTAAGGACGGGGGCAATCCAGCCAAACCCCCTACCCTTCAGATGAAGAAATGGGAGCTGGGTGTGATGAGACTGTCTGTAAGCCCACAGCCCCTGCCCTGGATCTCTGCCCGTGATAAGTTGTTCATGGCAGCTGTCTCTAACCCGTGATAATGCACCTGGAACCAGCAGGGAGTGTGCATGTCCAACGATGGAGGCAGCGTTCTCTGTTGGTCAGCTGTTTATACTTACCCAAGCCTTGCGGGAATTATGTGCAGCTTTCATTTTTGTCTCTTTGAAGCTTGAAGAGTAATCTGCAGTTTTTCTACACGGTCGTCTGTTCATTGGCTGTTGGTGGAACACCTGATGACTTGGATAATGGTTTAGTGGTTTTTCCTCACTGTCCTCCCCGTCTAGCACCACTGAGCCGAGGGCCGTATTTCTCTGCCAGATCCACGCGGTAGGAGCTTGGAGTTCCCTACCTTTCCCCATTTTGAAAAGAAGACGTGAAGTGGGAAGTACAGCGTTCAAAGACAGCGTTGTGTTATTCTAAAGTAGCCGCAACTAAGTGCCAAAGAGACAGGGTTTCTAGTCTTTGGGAGAAAAGGAAACAGACCGAGTTGGGCTGGAAACTAAAGGTGGGGTGGGGCGGGGGAGCGGAAGGGGAGAGGCTGGTAGCAGTACGTGTAGTAGGGGCGGTGGTGATAGTAGGAACTGCCGCAGCAGGACAGTGTTTCAGCTCACTGCTCTTTGTCTGAAAGAGCAGTCTCCAAACCTTTATGTGTCAAGGTGACTCTTAGATTTTATTAACTAATAAAATTTAAAAATTAAAATATGGGTTTACTGCACGTGAACTCCATAAATGCCATTTGTTAATAGCGGTTGTGTTGGTGGTGGTAACATTAAATTATATCTTTGGATGGATTTCTTACCAAATTACTAGACTACTTATGACATGAATTAGACATGTATCAAATCGTATCTTGCTAATAATACATAAAATAACATCCTGAAAAAAGTAACTATAAAATACTAGTTCTGTTCTTTGCTAACAGTGATTTCGTTTTAACAGACATTTTACTTTACTGAAATCAGGAACTTTAAGTGGAGAAACATCCTCTGTGTTTGAAAATTGAGTGGGCGGTTGCTGGCGCAGTAAATTTGTTTCCACTGTAGACCTAATGCATCATCTTAATGCAAACAGTGAAAGGATGAAACCCTCTACTAGGTTTCTTGTGATTTAGTAGTAAGGCGCTATAATTTCTAGAGCCTTCACAACCTGGCTGCAGAAGAAGTCTTGAAACAATGTAAGGTATCTGATAGAGCAGGCTGACGTTGGTGTGGTCCTGCTCAGGTATGCCTTGTAGTACTGTGTTCTCTTCGTGGTACCTGATGATACTTTGGTACAGAAAGCCATCAGCTTCTGAGATAATAGTACAGAAAGAGAGAAGGTAGAGTTCAGTTATAATAGTAACATTAAAATCTCAAATATTTATGTTGCTTTTTATTTTTTATAGTTTACAAAGCACTATTGTAATATTTATCTTATTTTACCTTCACTTACTCATCTCCTATGTTCTTCCTTTCTTTATGTAGTTCTGAGTTTCTGACCTGTATCATTTTCCTTCTCTGAAGAATTTCTTTTAACATTTCTTGCAAGGCATGTCTACTGGCAACAAATTCCCTCAATTTATGTTTGTCTGAGAAAGTATTTTTCCTTTACTTCTGAAGGATAATTTCCCAGAATAAAGAATTACAAGTTTGTGGGGTTTTTTTTTCTTTTAATGCTTTAAATATTTGATGTTTGGGTCCTGTCTCTTCTTGCTTACATGGTTTCTAAGGAGAAGGTACATGTAATTCTTACCTTTGTTCCCCTGTAGGTAAGGTTTTTTTCCTCCTTTGTCTTCTTTCAAGATTTTTTCTTTATCCTTGACTTTGTGTAGCTTGAAAATGATATGCTTTGGTGTAGTTTTTTAGCATTTATTTTGCTTGGTGATCCCTGACCTTCCTGGATCTGTGTTTTGGTGTCCAACATTAATTGGTAGAAATTCTCAGTCATTGTGACTTCAAGTCTTTCTTCTGTTTCTTTCTCTCTTTTTCTTCTGATAATTCCTAGTGTGTGTTTGTTACACCTTTTATAGTTGTCCCACTTGGATATTGTTTGTTTTTCTTTTCAGTCTCTTTCTCTTTGCTTTTTCCCACTGCAAATTTCTGTTGACATACCTTAAGCTCAGAGATTCTTTCGTCAGCCATGTTCAGTCTGCTAATGAGCCCATCAGAGGCATGCTTCGTTTCTGTTACACGCTTTTGTTCTGTATCGTTTTTTAAATTCTTCCTTAGAATTTCTGTTTCTCTCCTCACATTGCTTGTCTGTTCTTGCACGCTGTCTGCTTCTTCCATTAGAGCCCTCAGCACATTAAACATGGTTGTTTTAAGCTCAGTGTGGTGGTTCCAGCATCCCTGCTGCATCTGAATCTGGTTCTGATGGATGCTTGGTCTGCATCCATCTGCATCTTCAGACTGTGTTTTCTGCCTTTTGTATGCCCTGTAATTTTTTGCTGAAAACTGCACGTAAGGTCCTGGGACAGGAACTCCAGTTAGTTGGCCTGTAGTAATGTGGTGAGGGATGCAGGAGAGGGGAAGTGTCAGGGGTCCTGTGATTAGCGCTCGTGTTCTGGTGAGGCTGTGTCCCTGGACACCGAAGGTGGGACAGGATGACCGAGGGGCCTAAAGTTGGGTGTTTCCCTTCCCCAGGTAAAATAGTTTCTCTTGAGGGCAGGCTTGGTTTTGAACAGAATGCTCTGGTGTATTTCAAAATGGTACCTTCTCCGCTCCCTAGGCCACAGCCAGGGGGGTTTCCTCAGGTCTTCACTATGAGAACGTGGTGTTGCTTCTGGAGGTAAAACAAAAATGGGACTAGTTTTGGGCTCTCAGACTGTGCATACTAGGTCTCCAGCAGTTTGTCAATTGCAGCTCAGGTTTTTCTACTGTCGGGGGGGGGGGGGGGGAGATTTCCACCTTACTCCTCTTGAGTTCCTTTGGCTGGTCCAATAAAAATTAAATTGATGCAAGATAGATGAACTGGAGGGAAAAAAAAACATCTAAGTTCATATGCATGGAAGTCTCATAGAAATGAGACCCAAAAGTAACAAAAGCAGACTGTTTATGTTATTTTTAGGTAAAGAAACAATTACTTGTGAAAATTTAACATAACAAAGGGGCTTGTGCCTGGGGTAGTAGACTAATGAAGAAGTAACAAAGAAGTTTGTCTCGCAGCTTTCTTAGCCCTGCGTTCCCTCACTGGGTCCTGGTACAGGAAGGGCACCATCACAGCGGAGCTTTTTTCCTGCTTTTAGAGGAGGGTCAGAGTGTTTGGGGTTTTTTCTTAATATCTCCCCCCCACCACCACGGGCTGTTTCTCCAGCAACTTTAATTCAAAATAATAAATACGTCATTTTTGAGGCACATTTAGAGGTTGACAAATACTACTCTGGTGCTGGTTTCTGCTCTAGTAAATTATAATTCTTTGGATTCTTCTGTTTCTCCAATTGGGGCGGCTATGGTTTGCCCTGTGACCTTACTTTTTTGATGGATCTAAGAAGAGCTATTGATTTTTTAGTTGTTTCAGCTTTTTGCTCGTGTTAAGATGGAGTTGCTTACATGCCAGACCAAAAACTGGTCTGCTTCTATTACCTGAATTGTTATTCTAGTAGTCGTAAGAACAATTTGACAGTTATTTTAAAAAATTTTTGAAATTATTTTTTAATTGTATTTTTTGGGGGGAGGTAATTAGGTTTATTTATTTATTTGTTTTTAACCGAGGTACTGGGGATTGAACCCAGGAGCAGTCAGAACATACACAACATTCATTAAGTTTGCGGTCTTGTACGGACTTGGTTCATGCCTCCCAAAAGAATTACAGAGTAACATCGACGATCAGTGATCACAGATCACCATAACAAATATAATGACAAGTTTGAAATTTTGCGAGAATTGCCAGAGCATGACACAGGGACACAAAGTGAGCAAATGCTGTTGGAAAAATGGCACCAGTAGCCTTGCTCCATGCAGTGTCCCCACTAACCTTCAGCGCAGAAAGAACGCAAAATCAGTGGAGCACAGTAGGAGAAGGGCAGTGACACAAGATCTGCCGCACATCCGTTGACGCCCCTCGAGTGCGGGGCTGCCTCCCCGCCCGCGGTGACCCCAGGGCCACCCGCCTCTGCTCGGCAGCAGCCAGCAAGTGAGTGGTGTGAAATGTGGGCTGTTCACACGAAGGGCTGAAGTGGCTGAGAACCGTTACACTAGGATTCCATTTGTATATTCACTGTTTTGGGGTCTAATATGTAAAGTTCATCGTTTGAAGTCAGTGATGGTGTTTACTAGTTTTTTTATGATGATAAATGCCCTGGGCTCTATAACACCGTGCTTCGTGTGATTTGTTGCACTAACTTTACCAGTAAAGATGTGTAATTAATTGGGGCCTGAAAGTCTTGT
The DNA here is from genome assembly GCF_048564905.1 of Vicugna pacos. Classification (NCBI taxonomy): domain Eukaryota; kingdom Metazoa; phylum Chordata; class Mammalia; order Artiodactyla; family Camelidae; genus Vicugna; species Vicugna pacos. The sequence goes on along the minus strand of NC_132994.1, from coordinate 2,798,717 downwards.
TTGGTTGATGTAAAAAAAATAATAAATCTCATTATTTACTTTCAAGCTACAGAAGAAAGAAGATCAGCAATTGGAGCCTAAAAGAAGCACCAGCCCTAAGAAAGCTGCAGAGCCCACAGTGGACCTTCTAGGACTTGGTAAGTGATGAAAGCCACCAGCCACAAGTTGAGTTACAAAACAATTGACACCTTTACTTGAAGTGAATGTAACGGCTTTATTGTCAGTATGCCCCAGAGATACCAGGTAACTGAATTTGAAAATTGTGTCATTAGTTTGCTGCGTTCCCACAAGAAGGGAAATCTTTAATAAGGCAGCTAGTGTCTGTCAGCCGTGCATTCGCCGAAACACAAGTAATGAGTTCCCTGGGGAGAGAGGAGATGGCAGAGTACCTTCAAAGGCTTGGTGGACTGTGACATTTCAACATTTAAAACGAAGAGTAGATTCTTTTTTCTCGCCCCCTTGCTACCCGCCTGCCCCTCATTATTTCATTTTGCTGTTGGGGGCTTCCCTTAGCAAATAATTCTGGGGTAGCCTTACTGTAAAATGTGTGGTTTTAAAGTGAACTTTATTTTGGTTACCTGGAGCGGCACGCCTTACACGCAGCTCTGGCAGCGAGGTTCCCTCGTCTGTCTGACGGCGGCAGTAGGTGCTCCCCGCCACTTGCGTGGTCTCTGCCCCCTGCTGACAGGCAGATGCTGCCTGCCTGGGGGGCGAGCGTGCTTCCCTGTCCCCGTCTGCAAGTACTGTCAGCTCCTCTTACACTGTCTCCTCTTCCTTCCAAAGTAGCTTGATAAATGCTTATTTTTTAGTGCTGTCAGAGCCTTTGGCAGTAATTAACTTAGACAAAATTTTTTTAGTTTGGGGAGAGATTAACAATTAAAGGAAAAGAATGAGAGAGCTGAAAGGTAGAGTTGAACTTCATACACTGCTTTCCAAAAACTGATCCTCATCCTTTTTGAGTAAATTGTTTTCTGTGTTTAGAATTACAGTTGAATGTTTCATTCGTTTCCTAGGAAGCTGGTACGTCATGCACACACACTTCCTATAGGTAATGACGGTCTGTGGTGGTGAAAATAAGTGGTGTATTAGAAATATAAAAAATAACTATAATTTTGAAAATACAGCTCATTTCAGGGGCCCTGAATATAATGATGTAGAATTCCAGTCCTCGTAATTGTTTTATTAGCTTTGCTGTAAATGAGAGAAAAGAAAAAAGGCTTATTACCAAAGTAAGACAATATCTTACTAAGACTGTGAGCATTGTTGTCTTCACTGCAGCATTTCCTTTCCGGTCTGAGAATCCGGTTGATCAGTTTATAACTTAGAAATGTAAGATACAAACCAGGCCTGACTCTTAGCCCAGAAGCCCCCTCACTGATCCAGCGTCTCTTCATAAAGGGTCTGCTGTGTGCTGGGCACCCTTGTAGGCACTGGGCAGAGAACACAGGTTACAATATCTGACCTTTTGGAGTCTGCACTCAGTCTGGGGAAACGGTTGAGTGAAATACTCATGGGCCACGTACGGTAAGGGCTGTAGGTGAAAGAAAACAGAAAAGAGTGGTTGTCATTTCAAGTAGGGTGAGGGGTAGGGGCCTCACTGAGCCATCATGGGAGCGAAGACCTGCAGAAGTTGTGGCTCCCTGGACCCGTGGAGGTGACACAGCGAGTGTAAAGGCCCGGCAGCCACGGGACCAGCGAGGAGGAGCTGAGAGGCTGGTCTGGGGGAGAGTGCTGACCGAGAGGGAGCTGGGCATGCTGTGTCAGGACATGGACTTTACTCTGAGCATCCTGGGAATGCGTTGGAGGGACTGGAACAAAGAGGCACATAATCTGACTTGAGTGTTTAGAGACTTCTTACAGCTACCGTGTTAGGCGTAGATTGTAACAGGCCAGGGCTGGAGGCAGAGAGACAGTGAGGAAGCTGTGATGGTCATACAGGTGAGGGGAGCGTGGCTTAGGGTAGGGGATGGCATTGGAAGTTATCAGAAGCAGTCGGGTTCTGGGTGTATTTTAAAGACAGAGCCAATAGGATTTGCTGACCCACTGAAATCACAGGATGTTTCCCTTGGGTAATGAGCCTGTGGAACAGGCGAATCTGCTCAGTCGGGACAAGAAAGGTTGCTGTACTGATGTCTTGATGGGATCCATTGCACAGATAGGGTGGCCGGCCTCAGATACTCCACTGTTGCTACAGTGATGTTGCAGAGTCAGGAACTCCTGGAGCTCAGCAGCTGACATCATAAACGTTGACTTCTCTTACTCTCAGGAGCATGGTCAGCTGGGGCATCTCTGTCGGAACCTCAATGGTACGTTTTCTGCCTTCCAGGTTATTGCTGGGTACGCCTGTCTCACCATCACTTGTTTGTCTCTGCTTTTCAAGCTCCCATTAGTGTTTCCCTGTCTCCCCACCCACTGCCTCACAGTCACTGGGTTTAGGGTTTGGTGGTGGCTGCGCCTTCTTCTGGTGTCTGTTTCTGTGATCGTCAGCGGGGGCTGGTGTCAGTTAACGTTTATTTCCCCCACTCATGGGTCTAGGAGTCTCTAGACAATGGGAGAGTTCAGGAACAGTGTCATCAGGGGAGAACTGAGGTTTGCATGGGCGGGAAGGTGAGGGCTGTGTGAAGAAGAGGTTCGGGATGTACCAGGGGAGTTGGCTGGGGACTGACAGTTTTAGGTCCTACACTGGACGAGTTCCAGAGGTGGCAGGGTGGGGGATGGGGTCAGGAAGAGGGAGTTTGGAGTCTTGCTGATGGAGATTTAGCAGCAGGACATGGGGTGTCTAACCCAGAGCACACCCCACTTTTCACTCCTGCTGGTTATCAGTAACTTAAACTCTTTTAAAAAATATTTTCAGACTTTTTAAAACTGTGTTAAGCAAGAGATTTGATGAGTTCATGGAAGTTGAGCAGGCCACAGAGAATCCAGTGTCCCTTTCAGCTCATAACAAACGGTGGTCCTAAATCAGGATTGATAAACTGGTGTCTCTTTTGGGCAGTGGACAATTTTTCTTCTGCCCAGGGTGGGCCTGCCACTCTGGTTTTCCCCTGTAAACCGAAACATGGTGGGGAGTAGGGAGCAGGTGCCTTGTGAGATGGTTTATGGTCATGCAAAAATGACGGCATATCCCCTTATGAATGAGACCAGGACAGGCATTATCTTAAAACATTTGCAGAAAATACAAACAAAACTCCACAAGGTTAGTTTAGTTACACAGCCACAGAGGACTGTGAATCCCAGATTTACTGTCTGTATTCAGGATCACTTTTAATAATTTCATCATAGGGTAATAGTAATCATTTTTTTAGAAATTAGATCTTCCCTTTAAATGACACTTTGATATGTCTCTTTTTTTCAACTTAGTGACTGAAGATAAACCGATTTTCTTCAGCTCAACTTTCCTGGTCTACTCCCCACCCCAAGGTTAAATGTAAAATGCTCTCTATATACTTTTTAGCAAGGGTCAGCAAATTTCTTCTGAAAAGGGTCAGATTTTTTTATCTACGCAGGCCGTGTAGCCTCTCCTGCGACTGCTCAGCTCTCCCACCGTCATGAGCACGTAGCCAGAAGCAAGTCTGGAACCCGGCGGGGAGGGTGGCTGGGCTCTGCTGAACTTTCGAAACAAGCAGGGGCTGTAGTTTGCTGCCCTGTGCTCCTGATCAGACCTGCAAGAACGACTTTAATACTTTATTCAGCAGTGCTCCATTTTCCTTTTTATAGAAGCCCCCATCTGAGAATAAAATCTGAAAGGGTGAGCCCCTGCTCTGACATAAACTGCTGGTGTCAAATGTGCCCTTGCAGGTTTCAGGTCAGTTTCTCACCAGAGCTCCGCCGCCCTGCGTGCCCCAAGTGCCCTGCCCAGACATCGGTCTCTTGTCAGGAGGCTTCAGCTGCAGGCCCGTCGGGCACAGACAGGTGTCTGTGACTGGGGGAACCTGAGAGAACGTTCCAGAGGACCGCACCCTCTTGCCCCTCTCCAAGGACCTCACGAAGAATCAAGTGTGAGCTAAAATCTAGCTCGGAATGTGTTCACTGCTTAAATAGCAATATTCTTAGGCTTGCTCACTTTACTCTAGGAAAGTTTCTGCCTGAACATTTCATATGTTTTATTTTAAATTATCTTAAATACAGAACTCTGTACAGATTGGAGGCAGAGGTTTCCTCAGTTTTTGTTTCTGTTTCTGTTTTTGTTTTAACATTTTTTTATTGATTTATAATTATTTTACAATGTTGTGTCAAATTCCAGTGTAGAGCACAATTTTTCAGTTATCCATGAACATATATATGTTCATTGTCACATTTTTTTCTCTGTGAGCTACCATAAGATCTTGTATATATTTCCCTGTGCTATACAGTATAATCTTGTTTATCTATTCTACAATTTTGAAATCCCAGCCTATCTTTTCCCACCCCCCAACCCCCTTGGCAACCACAAGTTTGTATTCTATGTCTGTGAGTCTATGTCTGTTTTGTATTTATGCTTTGTTTGTTTGTTTGTTTGTTAGATTCCACCTATGAGTGATCTCATGGTATTTTTCTTTCTCTTTCTGGCTAACTTCACTTAGAATGACATTCTCCAGGAGCATCCATGTTGCTGCAAATGGTGTTATGTTGTCGGTTTTTATGGCTGAATAGTATTCCATTGTATAAATATACCACATCTTCTTTATCTAGTCATCTGTTGATGGACATTTAGGCTGTTTCCATGTCTTGGCTATTGTAAATAGTGCTGCTATGAACATTGGGGTGCAGGTGTCATCCTGAATTAGGGTTCCTTCTGGATATATGGGCCCAGGAGTGGGATTCCTGGGTCATATGGTAAGTCTGTTCCTAGTCTTTTGAGGAATCTCCATACTGTTTTCCACAGTGGCTGCACCAAACTGCATTCCCACCAGCAGTGAAGGAGGGTTCCCTTTTCTCCACAGCCTCTCCAGCATTTGTCATTTGTGGATTTTTGAATGATGGCCATTCTGACTGGTGTGAGGTGATACCTCATTGTAGTTTTGATTTGAATTTCTCTGATAATTAGTGATATTGAGCATTTTTTCATGTGCCTATTGATCATTTGTATGTCTTCCTTGGAGAATTGCTTGTTTAGGTCTTCTGCCCATTTTTGGATTGGGTTGTTTGTTTTTTTCTTATTGAGTTTTATGAGCTGCTTGTATATTCTGGAGATCAAGCCTTTGTCGGTTTCATCTGCAAAAATTTTCTCCCATTCCATAGGTTATCCTTCTGTTTTACTTATGGTTTCCTTTGCTGTGCAGAAGCTTGTAAGTTTCATTAGGTCCCATTTGTTTATTCTTGCTTTTATTTCTGCTAGGAGAAAACTTTTGAGATGTATGTCAGATAATGTTTTGCCTATATTTTCCTCTAGAAGGTTTATTGTATCTTGTCTTATGTTTAAGTCTTTGATCTATTTTGAGTTTATTTTTGTGTATGGTGTAAGGGAGTGTTCTAGCTTCATTGTTTTTACATGCTGCTGTCAAGTTTTCCCAACACCTCCTCAGTTTTTTCTTAATTGAAAAGCTCAAAGGAGCATACAGCGTTGGGCATTATTTCACACGTGTGTTTCAAGAAATAAAATCTTGAACCTATCACAATAGCCAAGTTCAGGTGGGTTGACAGTGCTAGTTAAACGTAGTTATTAGTATAAAACCTCCTTAATTATGTAGTAACATATATCCCAATTTTATATAATGATAAAGAGGAATTCATTATCTTTTTTCTCTAAAATTTTTTTTGCTTTTAGAAGATTTTCTGGACAGAAACATACTAAAGCATAAAACATCCACAGAAAGCACTTTAGTTACCTTTAAAGCAGAAGGTTCCTACAGGGAAATATATGCCTGTTTTGCAAAGTCCATATGCTCTAAAGTGAAACAAGTTAGTGAGTGAGCTGACAATGCAGGCCAGATGTGGCAGCAGCCTGGATCGCCACTGTGTCCCGTGCACTGAGCCTGTCCGGGGAGCGTTGTGTAGTTGCGCACACACCCCTCTTCTATGGGGAGCAGGCTGAAGAAGAGGAATACTCATCTAGGACAAGTGCCCAAAGTAACTTTATGGTCTGTTCTGTTTTTCAGATGTGGCTTAGAACCTAACAAAAACTTGTATTATTTCTGCTCCAAAAAGTATGTTCAACAAAGGATAATAACACACTATAGTTACTCTTTCAAAAAGGGGGTCTTGGAGTCGGGTTTCTTTCTGTGATCACACCTGACTTCTGATGTACAGTGTAGTGATTCAGTTATACATATATATATATATGCTCCTTTTCATATTCTTTTTCATTATAGGCTATTACAAGGTATTGAATACAGTTTCTTGTGCTACATAGTAGGGCCTTGTTGTTTATGTATTTTATATTCAGTAGTAGTATCTGCAATTCCCAAACTTATCCCTCTCTTCCCCCTTTCCCCTCTGGTAACCGTAAGTTTATTTTCTGTGTCTGTGAGTCTCTGTTTTATAAGTAAATTCATTTCTGTCCTTTTTTTTTTTTAGATTCCACATATAAGTGACATCATATGATATTGGTCTTTCTTTGTCTGACTTCCTTTACTTTTACTTAGTATGGTGATTTCTGGGTCCATCCATGTTGCTACAAATGGCATTATTTCATTCTTTTTTTAGCTAAGTAGTATTCCATTGTATAAATATATCACATCTTCTTTATCCAGTCACCTGTTGATGGACATTTATGTTGCTTCTATGTCTTGACTATTGCAAATAGTGCTGCTATGAACATTGAGGTGCACGAATCTTTTTGAATTAGAGTTTTGGACCAGGCTACTTCAGATCACAAGTGACTGAAAGCCTAAAAGTGGCTGAAATTCAGGACATTTTCTGATTGGACTGGACAAAAATGTGGAAGTGCGGCAGTTCAGGTGGAACAGTGAGGTCAGGAGCCAGGCTCCTCTTCCCTTGTGTCCAGTCTGTCACCCCCAGAGCACTGCTTCCACCTTCAGGCTTGTGCCCTCGTGGTCAGCAAAGGGGCGATGCCATTCCCAGTACCTTGTCCTCTTGGGACCACATCCCAAGGGTGGTTTCTTGTCACAAGTTTCTTAGGAAGCAAAGCCTTTCCCAGAAAATGCCCCCCAGCAGGGTTCTCAGGGTCCCTCTGGCCAGAATGGGTTCTGCGGCCTTTCTCGTTGCAGGAGAGGCTGGGAAACAATGTGGAGGCTCTGGAGTGGAGGCCAGCCTTCTCAGCAAGGAGCGCCTGTGTGGCAGCTGGAGCAGGTGCATTTCATCCTTGTGATCACCCTTAGGGTGGAGGGTATTTTACACACAGACACCCCTTTTCCTTCTCTCTCGCTCTCTTTTTTGTTGTTGTTGTTGTTTTAAACAGGCAAACTGAAGCTAACAGAAGTTAACTTCCAAGTCACAACTTCTGGATGATAGAACTGGGATTCAAACCTAAGTCTGTCTGACCAAAGTCCAGTCTCAGCTCTTACCATGGACCGAAGCAAGATGTTGGTCTCAAGTATTAATTATATATTATCTGGTTACTTTAAGAAGCATTGAGATAGTGTATCCTGTGTGCCAGGCAGTGTTTTGAGTGTTTACAGGTATTTATTTATTGGATCTTTGCAGCAACCCTAAGGGTGATGAACTGTCATTGTTTCCATTTTCCAAGTGAAGAAACTGAGGCACAGAGAGGTTCAGTAATTTGCCCAAAGTCACACAGCTAGTAGATTACAGAGCCAGACCCATATTCTTAACCATTACATCATGTTGAGCTCTAACAGAAAATGAAATTCTCAGACTCCCAGGTGACACGGAACCACACAAAGTGGACCTTAGAGCCATGTGTCCTGTAGACAGCTGGCAGCTTTGGGTCATGATGGGTACTGGACTTGGAGGCAGAACCTGGAGTCTGGGCTCGAGCATCTTCGTCTGGGAAATGAAAATAAGAACCTTTCCCTGATTGTTGGCCAGAGTATAAAGGAATGGCTGAGTGTGAAACACAGAGCACAGTAACCTGCACGCAGAGTGCCCCGGGACCGCGGCCCGAACCCTGTCAGAGGAGACCAGGGAGGGAGTGCGTGCCTTTGAAGGGGTGTGCAGAGGATGCGCTCGGGCTGTGCCAGAAGCTGATTGCAAAGCCCCCGGAGGATCTGCAGCCCCAGGAAAACAACTGAGGGAATTGGGTGGCCGCAGAGAAATCAAGTCGGTCACCACTAGTTAAACATTTCAAAAGAAGTTTGTTTTGTACAGTTTAGTTTCATAGTTATATAGTTCTTGTCTCTCGAGGTTGTAAAATGGTACAGAAGTATTTGAGATACATATTTCTTATATATATATAAAGTATATATATGTTATATACATATATAAATAATGTGTTATATATGTATATGTATAATTTTTTTAAAAAATCAGTTCTACAAAGTTTCCTCCTTAAACCCCTTCTCAGCAGTTTCAGACCACAGCTGTAAATCAGTGTGTGTGTCCCCTGAAAGATGGACAGCCCCTCTCACAGCATCGGCGCGCCCATCCCCGAGGGGATCCCCGCTCCAAAGTCCACCACGCTGCAGGACCGTGCAGCCTGGAGGGGCTTGGAAAGGAGGGGAGAAGCAGGGCAAGAGGGTTAAGGGCAACTTTTAAGGGCAACTTTTAAGGCCACTTCAGTCGGTTTAGTAAAATTAGCCTAAATGCCACCTATTCAGCAGTAAGAAAAATTAACTAAAAAATTGAAAATAAATAACTCCACTTAATCTCTCACACATCTTTTTTTAAACATTTGAAGACATTATGAACCTTGAAAATTTTAATATGCTTCAAATGAACCTTTGTGACTTAAATTTACAGAGTAACACACATAGGTGTTTATTTCATTTCATAAAGCAGGTGTGTGTTTTAATACAAAGGAATTCCAAGTAAGATTTTTATTAAGGAAAAAGCTTGAAATGGTCTCTTGATAGAAAATAAAAAGTTCTTGAGTGACATGAACATTTGTAAAGCTTTAAGAAGGAGTTTTGCCATTAAGGGGGCATCCCTGCATCTCACGGAAGCAGCCTTCTTCAGTCAGTGCTGTTTCCACTTTAAATTCATTCCTCCTTGGGGATGATGCCTCAGTAGTTACTGATGAAGAATTAGACTTGGCAGCTTTCAGTGTAGCAAGAGTGTACTCAAGGCTGAGTGTTCATGCTCAGTCAGAAACGGTAATGAAAAACGTACCATCCACTCACTTACCATGTTCTTATCTGCCTTAAACTAGATACTACACAGACTCTCATGCTGCTCTTTGACATTTTTTATTGTTTGTGCAAGTAGATTATGACCAGCTAATGCCTCTGACATTCAGGTAAAGGATGAATTCAATTAATATTTATTGGGCACCAGCAGAGTTCCCGGAATCCTAGTAGACTCCAGAGAATGCAGCTCTGTGTGTATACAGTCGTGCAAGTGGAGGGTGAGTACAAATCCCAGCCTGAAGAGACAGAGGACTGTCCCCAGGAAAAGAGTGGGGTTATGCAGGAAACTGGTTGTGAAAATTCAGTTTGAAATCTGGCTTAATGCTAAAATTCACAACTCAAATTTTATTATCCTCAATTCAAAGCTTGGTTTTCCTGCTGCTGCTAGTCAGAGGAGGAGCACGTGAGTTTTTTAATACCCTGCAAACCCACGCTGAACAAAGTCTAATGTGTTCTGGAGGTCATCCTTAGAGCGAATAACAGTTGGAGAGGATGAGCACCTCCCCAGATAAACCAGCTCCTAGGGCCTTACCTTTATAGAGCAGCTTGTGATTTAAAACCCATCTATCTGCATCTTACTGAGCAGACAGCTTCCGAGTGCCTGGCAGGTGCTGTGATCACATGCCTGGCCCGGGTCTGGAGGGAAAGGGAGGGGAGGGAGGTCGGTTCCAGCCCTGGGCGGTGGGCAGGGACTGGGCAGGGATGAGGGACTGGGCAGGGATGGGGGACTGACCCGCGCGTGGGAGTCGGCGTGTGTGCTACTGTGGTGACAGTGATGCTCCCAGCCGTGAGCCAAGTAGCTCTGCAGGATGCAGTTCTGATTTAGAGAGCATTCCAACTGCTTTGTCTTCTTTGTGATCTGGAGAGAGGAACCCCAGGGCAGGGACTCAGGTCAGGAAGCAGTTGTTGAATCCCAGGCAGACAGCTGTGTGGGGTGCTGCTGTGAGAGAGGAAGGGGAGCCAGCGAGGGCAGCAGCAGCAGTGGCTGCAGGGTCTTGGGGAGAATGTGGCCCCAGACTCACAGGACCAGACTTCCAGGAAGGAAGGATCAGCCGGGGCCAAATGTCAGGGTATAGAGTAGGGCAAGGACTAAGGGACTTGCCACCAGACCACTGGTGCTTTTCAAAATCAGTGTCTTTATTTCACGTTTTCTCCCATCAGAGGTAGGATCACCTCCCTGATAGTTGTGTTTCCCCAAGATGCTGCCATCACCAAGAAATCCTCTCATAATCGATGGTCGGAAAGCATCTCAATTCATCCATCTTTTGGGGGGCATTTGCTGTGTGCTAGGCATTACTTAAGGAGGCAGCTGCATTCTCTCTTTCTGGGGAGAGGACAGGAGGGAGTGGATGACGGGTTGTTCTAGGCTGTAAGCCTGGTGCTGGGGTGCAGTGAGGAGGCTTGGAGCACTCTGGCGGGTGCCCGGCAAACTCAGTGTACTGAGATACCATCCAAAACTGAAAAGAAAATTGTTAAGGCTCTTGGAAGGCCACCACTTTGCAGCCCCTGGATTTGGGCCGGAGGAGTGCAGGCCTGCCTGGCCGGCTGTGGGTGGGGTGGCTGCAGTGGACGGGCTGCTGGGTCTCGGGCTCAGGGGTCATCACCGCCTCAGAGGGACCAAGGCTGAGCATGGGGCCTGGGCTGGGGGGCGTGCACTTTCCTAGGAGGCAGGGCAGCGGCGTGAGCCCCTGTATGAGGGTAGGGAAGCGGCACAGTTTCTGTCTGGGGGAACCAGGAAGAGCTTCTCAAAATGGGGAGAGCAGCTGGGTTTTCATCACCAGACTTGTCTTCTTTTGTGAAACTCTCTAGAGGTCATGTGAGGATTAAACTGAGACACTTTATCTAAAGCATTGTCAGAGTACCTGGCAATAGAACTTAAAAATGTTAGTATTAGAAATGTGTTACTGGGTAGGGAGGGTGGAGCTCAGTGGTAGAGCACATGCTTAGCACGCACGAGGTCCTGGGTTCAATCCCCAGCACCTCTATTTAAAAAACTTTTTTTTCTTAATAAATCAATAAACCTAATTCCTTCCTCCATGTGTTATTAAAATCCAAACTGTTGTCATAAATTATCATTCAGAGCCATTTGAACGGCCCAAGAAGACACTAAATATTGTTTTAAATACCTTGTTTACCTGTCCTCATTTGGGTTTCTGGTGTCACATGAGCTCTGGTGTAGCCACAGTAATAGAATCCCCAGCTGCATCGAAGATGTCTAGATGATGGAGACAGGCCTTCACGACTTTTGTCATGTTTGAAATGTTACCTTCTCACTAAGCATCTCTCTCGCAGTGTCATGGTGTGCGGTAGGCCAGTAACTGCATGCTGGGCGGGCCTTCTGTTCATGTGAGATGTAGCACTGATTTTTAACTTGTTTTCTTTAGCTCACAACATTTAACCTTTTCTTGTAAATTTCTGCCATGTGTATGAAGCACTGAAACAGTCACCCATCAGCTCAGTTTTCAGATAGAACATGAGTCTGAAATCTTAAGGCAGTGTAGAAAGAAAATCGTCACCCACAGTAACTAACTCAGGCTTGCTGCCTTGCCTTGAAGATCGAAGTTCCTTCTCCATTTCACTGCACTGTCCTGATTTCTTCTGCTTGCTTATTGTCTTTTCAAGAGGTCCTTTGTGCTTTATTATCCTTCTTTATGTTGTTGTCCCCAGCCACTTATCTTCCACTTGCCTTAGGCTTTTCTTGTACTCTGGGTCTACCGTTATTTTTACTGTCCACCGGCTCGTTTCTGCATACTGATTAAAGGGGGCTGCCGCTGCCTCCCGCTGCGGCCGCCCCGCCCGCTCTGCAGCCCAGCGAGGATCAGCGCACTCACACAGAGGGGCGCCGCGCTGGATCCCGAAGCGTTGTCTGCACAGACATCCACTTCTCGCCTGCAGGCGTGTGTAGGCTGGTCCTTGGTTCCCTCCACCCTGGAAGACAGACAGGCTTCCATTTGTCGGGGGTGGGGGGTGGGGGGTGGGGGAGGGTTGCGGGGGCCGGATGTGAGCGCGCTTGCGCGCATGTATCTGTACATACAAAGTGTAACCCATGTGGATTTAATTATTTTGCTTAAATTATAGTGATCTACACTATTTAAGCCATTTAATTTGAATAAGACTTATTCTAAGTTTTTGAATATTTATCTGAAAGACTTTTTTAACATCTTGGTATTCTATGGCTTTTGTGGCCTCTGAGCTTTTAGTTAATCAGCAGATTGTGCTGTTAGGGGACACTTGGTGAAAAGGATGCACTGAACTCGCAGTGGCTTGTGAATCCTCTTGACCACCGGGGCTGGTTGTATTCCACACTACTTCACTCAGTCCGTGCTCACTGATGACCTGGTCACGTGGATGCCTCACTAGAAACAGAAGATGAAGGGACTTAGTGTGAAGACAGGGAGGAGAGGAGGGCATTGGGAAATGTGAGGGCCCAGTGGAACGGTTTTTGAACTGTTTATGCCGCTGCTTCTCTTAGTACAAATAATGATAAACTATTTAAAAATTGCTTTTTCATTTTCAAAGTTTTAAGTGATTTCTTGTAATTACACACAGTTGTAATGACATGACTTTTGAGGACATGTAGCTGAAAGTAGAGAGCAGTTTCTAGTCGAGGGTTCAGAAGACTTGGTTCTAGTATGAGTTTTGCTACTAGAGAGGTGACAATGAGCGAGTCTTTAATCTCTCTGCCCTGCTCTCTGTCCCTGAGATAGTGAAAGGAGATGCCCTTCCCATCTTTCATGGAGACAGAAATAACATGGAAAAGTTCAGGAAGCAGGTGATTTTCCTAAGTATGATAATGATAACTAGTCTTTGTCTTTTTTAACTACTGAAAAGCAAAACCACAAGTTTTGAGATGAATTGAAACAGTCATTTTTAGAGAGTGTGTTTAGTGAGCCAAATACAGCAAGTCAAGTCAGCAAACAGTGAAATCCAGTGGGAAAACTCATCGGGAGTGTGTTTACCAATTTTGCAAGGCCGATAAGTTTCCATTTAGGTTAAAGGATTTGTTCTTCAGCAGTTCTGTGAATGCCTAGCTTTTTTACTAACAAGGAAAATTGATAGGAATTTTAATCCATCATATGAGGGGATCATCGGGGGAGAAGTGTGAGGCAAAGAGGAGAGAGGGCAGGGGTGTTGAGATGTGTGTCCATCCGGAGGCTGGAGAGAGGGAAACCTTGGTCAGGTCTGAGAGAAAGCTCCCCACCTTATTAGATTTTTGGAGCTAAGAGAAAATCTTCTCCAGTCACTTGAAAATAGAATCAGTCTTGCCACAGAGATCACTGTCCCTAAGCAGACGCTTCCTCTGTCTCATTCTAAAGGATTCCAAAGTCCCCTGGGCTTTGAAGTTGACTTTCATTGCCACTCCGCTAACCGTGGTGGGTGGTTACAAAGAAAGCCTAGCCTCGTTGTTTGTGTGGAATGCCTTTCTGAGATTTCAAAAGGCTAGGTTTAAATATACAGTTTTTAATGAAAGGAGAGAATGAACTGTTCACAGTGCAGTGTTAGAAACAGAAGTCGTGTTACCTTATTGAGAAGGATGGGAGCTGTGCACACACTGTTATTTGAAACAGCAAAACATTTTAATGGAAAAACTGGAATTAGTTACTTATACTCTACTCGCCAGTTTTTTCTTTTTCCTTTTTTCCTTTTGTTCCTCTTGGTTGCAGTTTGTTTTGGACGATATTTGCTTCTGTCTGTGAATTTAAGTTGCGCGTAATGTAGTCATATTTTCTGTTGATGAAGTGCTTCCTTGTTCATATGGCAGAACGGAACATGTCTGTTCGATGAGATTGTTTTCCTGTCCCCAACTCCTCAGCTTAGAGGTTAAAGCACCCTGGCTTACATGTCATTGTTATTTGAGTCTCTTTAATGAATCATGGATGCCATAAAGAAGGTGTTCCTTTAGTTGTGTTTTTAATCTGGAATACCTTGTCCTTCTAAAATATTTTATTTCTGATTCGTATTCACATGACATACTACATGGCAGGTAGATGGAGGCTGGAATGGACTGGAAAACATAAAAAAGCCCTTTAAAAAGGTCTGATTTCAGAATGATTGTTGCCATTTTGAAGGGGTTAGAAATGGAAAAAATTATTTTCATGTATGAGTCATATTTGAGTTCTTTTATGCTATGGTTGTGTGTTAGCTTAAAATATTTTATAAGTTAGTAATGATCTAGGCATTGTTTTATTGCTTCGCCTGTAAATTGTCCACAGTGCTTGGTAGAGCTATGACATGTGTAACATACACATGTGTACTGAATACATTTCTTTTTTATGGTTCTGATAATGTGATATCACTGAAAATGATTGAAAAATATTTGCAGTTAGTCTTTTCCAAACGAGCCTTTTGTGGGTTTCACACACATTTTTATAAGTTAAGTAGTAAAGAATATTTCATTGTGACCATTTATTGATTAAAATTAATGATAATTTGTTCTAGTGAAGCTTAAAACAGGGAAATAGAAGGTTACTAGTTTCTGTAGTTGCAGTTCAAAAAAGACAAGAAACATGTGAGTTTCTGTGGGTTGTGATAGAAATACCCAGTACATGTAGATCTTCATTAAATTTGTCAGATTTTTAAGTACCTACTCTGTGCAGGACATCATCCCAGTCATTGCTGAAGAAGTTTTAAACGATGCCTAGTTTGCCTTCGAGGAGTGTATGATTCATCAAACAGGGATCAGATAGACTGTTAGTTATTAAAATAGAAGCTCAATTAGGATGTTAGTCCCAGGAGATTGGAGTTGTGATGTTCTGAACTGTTCCTTGGGCTGTGGCCACAGAGAATTGAGCTGTGTCAGAGGTTCCATTCCTTGAAATACCATGCTCGCAAACTCTCCACTGCATCCCCTCCAGCTCCCCACCCTTCCACCTTCTACATTCTGGACAAATATAAAAATGTGAGGGTAAGAGGGGCTGAGCCAAGTGGTTGGCACTCTCTCAGAGTCCTTTCCCAGTGCTGTCTGCAGCTGGATACAGCCGTCATTGAAGGTGACCGTGCTTGAATAAAGAAAGGAGTTGTATCAGTGTTTTGTGGATACTTCCTACAGAACCAGTGTATGATGTGTATTTGTTTTATTTCTGTCCAGTTTTTTTCCTTATGTTAACTTTAAATTTTAACATTTCAGACATTTTAAATCATTACAATTTATTGCCAGGGTAGATAAACATGATACGAAGTGGTATCTGAAATGCTTATACACATTTATGGAGAAGCATTATTTGTAAGAACATGGTATCAAATCCCAGCTTAGCCAATTATCTCAAAACTAGTGCCTGTCTCATAAGGTTATGGGGATTACATGAGTTAATACATGTAAAGCACTCAGAATAATACCTTGTATAAGGAAGCATCAGGTCACAGCATAATGTGAATAGTGTAATATAATTTGTTAAAATGAGGTTTGCACATATACTTAGAAACCGGTGGGTGAAGAATATTTCTGTAAGAATAAGCAAAACTGGAAATGGTTTCTTTGGGAAAGAGGACAGAGTCTGGGGTAGGAGGAGGGCATATATTTTGTTGTGAACTTTTTGAATTTGCCTCTTAACTATGTATTAATTTTTAAAATAATGCCACATTTCAAGTAATTTAAGAGAGTCTAGAATCTTTAAGACGAGAACCTGTGTTCTTTTCATATGGCCCTGCAGAGGCACCAGTGACCAATGGGAACACAGCCACGGTGCCAGCCCTGAATGATGATCTGGACATCTTCGGACCGATGATCTCTAATCCCTTGCCCGCAACTGTCATGCCCCCAGCTCAGGTATGCAGTTAGAACGTGATTTTATGTGATCACTGTTTTTCTTTTTGGAAAGCTTCAAAGTGTCAATTTTGGATTGTCTCTCAGCAGTTGCTGATTTGAAAGCCTCCTGTTCGTTAGGCCAGGAGTTGGCAAACTAAGTTTGCAGCTTGTTTTTGCAAAAAAATTTTATTGGAGCACGGCCGGTCACGTTCACATACATGTAGTCTGTGGGTGCTTTCACGCTGCAAGGGCAAGTTAAGTCATTGCAACAGACATGTGACCCGCAGAGCCTAAGTATTCCCTGCCTGCTGCTCACCTTGTTCTGTAGTTTGAGAAGACTCTTCTCCAGTTTTTACTAGTCTTCCTAGAAATCTTTGAAACCCTGCATATCCAAGTCACTTCCTTGTATACACACGTGATCGAATATTTAATGCCTGCAGAGATGAGTAAAGTGAGGTGTCAGTTGTGACTGTCCGCCACCACGTGTGTGCACAGTATAGGAGATGAAGCGAACACTTCCGTTCTGTATTAACTACCCGCAGACTGATTTGTGTCTGCGTTCAGGCGCCCTGTCCAAGAGCGGAGTGCGAGGCCTCGGTGAGAGTGCAGGTGCTTGAAGGCTTGCTGTGCCTCGTTTCAGGACAGACTAGAAACATCCTAATGTTGTGGTTAAAACTAATTATAGACCAGCTTCATAAAAATACCATGATGTAGCTTTTGAAAAACAAACACTTTTTTCCCCCCAAAGAAGACAAAATCAGCCATTGCAAGACCCTTGCCGTCCACTGTAGTTGTAGAGATGTTCTTTATTCCGAGGGACACCAGTTCCTCTGAAGCAGAAGTTGCTGCAGGAGATGCCCGAGCACCTCCAGGGGTGCTGGTCCTCAGGCAGCTCCACATACCTCCTGCTGGACCCACTGTGGTCAGGATGTGATGGGCACAAGCTCAGCGTCTGTCTAGCAGGCAGACACCGTTTATTACTACTCCTTCCTTCACAGTAACAGGTTCAAAACAGGAAACGTTGTGTCTTTATCCTACCCGTTGGTTTTGCATGGGCTTGTGAAGGACTCTAATGCCACCATTTTACCTTCTACAGCAGTTCCATTTCTGTCTAATTTCATAACTTCATGTGGATTTCAAGTCATGGATGAGCTATGTTTTGGTGTCTGTCTCAGGGGACGTCCTCTGTACCAGCAGCTGCCACGCTGTCTACAGTGACATCTGGGGATCTGGACCTATTCACTGAGCAAACCACTAAGTCAGAAGAGGTGGCCAAGAAGCAGCTCTCCAAAGACTGCATCCTCTCTCTGTACGGCGCAGGGACCGTGCAGCAGCAGGGCGCTCCTGGTAACTCACTCTGAGACCTGCCCCCAGTGGATCGCAGTGACAATGCTGGAAGCATGTCCTTTGTGGTCACAGAGTATCAGTTGTCTCTCTTCCCTGTCTTTCCCATCTGATGACTACTGCTGCTGCTGCAGTTTACACAACCATGAATTAAAATGAATGAAGTGTTAGGATTAAAAGCGCAGGATGCACAAAACTTTATTCATTTAGTGTTAAGAGGCAGGTCACACATCACTTAAAATTGTTTCACAGGCTTTATGGGACATGGATAATCTTTGAAGAATTACTTAAATTTGATTTGCATGAAGTTTACAACTTTGTGTACAGTGTGGTATTTTTTCTGCAAGTAAAGAAGTCTGAAATACCACATGAAATCAAAAAAAGCTTTGAGGTTTTTTAATGCTCATAAAGAAATACTAGCACAGTGAGGTTCACTGTATTCAGTTTTAATCTGGCAGACCATTTCCTCTAAAATGGGCTGCATTTCACATATGAGCTGAAATTGTATGACATCTCAGCTGCTTCCTTAAAACCAGACACAGTCAACTCTGACTTGTTTATTTGGTAATGAGAGGCCAGTGGTGCAAATCAGCAGAAACACAATCTCATGCTACGTAGTCTGGTCTTCACAATGGATATTTTATGTAGCTGTTGCATAAGACTTATTTATCATGATTAAATTTGCTCAGGTTTGTAACTGATTTGTCTGCATTCTGGGAGTAACCAGCTCTGTGGGTGTAGGTGTGAGTTGGTCTAGGCAGTAGGAGCAGCCAGACCAGAATTAATTTTTGCTGTGGGTGGTTCAGAAAGACGGTAAACCCTATTCTGTGCTTATAGAGGTGAGTGCAGCTGTCTACAGTGGACCTGTTTTCCTCATTCATTTTCTTTGCATGGTTCTTACGATGCAGGTATGTTCATGGGACCCACAAATATACCGTTTACCTCACAAGCACCGGCTGCATTTCAAGGTTTCCCAGCCATGGGCGTGCCTGTTCCTGCAGCTCCCGGCCTCGTTGGAAACGTGATGGGACAGAGCGCGAACATGATGGTGGGCATGCCCGTGCCCAATGGCTTTATGGGAGGTGCACAGACTGGTGTGATGCCCCTTCCTCAGGGTGTGGCTGGCCCCCAGGGAGCCATGGTGGGACCGATGTCTGCACCCCAGAGTAAGTTTGGCCTGCCGCCAGCTCAGCAGCCCCAGTGGAACCTCTCGCAGGTAAGGGTCGGCCTCTCTCCAGCTTCTCCAGAACCACAAAAACCAGATTTGTATTCTAAGTGGTTTTATTTGTATTTAAAGCTAACAGTCTGGCAAAAAGAACTGAGTAGGGATAATGTTATACAAGGTCAAAACTGTCTAACCCAGCAGATGAACGAACTGTCATTGCTCCTGTGTTTAGAATATTCTGTAGAGAAGTGTGAGGCGTTCTTTTCATTTCAGATTATAACACAGCTGTAATGGTGAATATCCCTAATTTGTTTGTAAGAGCTGGAAATTATCTTGGGCATCTTTTGAAATTAGCACCAAGCTTTAACCCAGCTCCCTGGTGGGGTGTTTGTTTAGACAAACTATTTTCACTTATCATTTTGGGGTTTTTTTGGGGTAGTTTTCACAAATTAGAAAAACGCAGCCCATTTTCTCAAAGCACTGTTATTTGAGAGATGTAGGCTGTTTCCTACGGCTGCTGCCCATAAATTTATAAAAAATCTTTTTGTTCAGAAACGTTTGTAAAGTTGTATTTCCTTCTTACTTATAATCACATTTATGTTGAAAAAGAATACTCACTAGTTCAAGAATTCCCACAGGATATGAGCAAGTCCATATTTTTTGTCAGACATCCCCTCATGTTACAAAATCCTGTTTCTACCCAGGTTGGTTTAGAGCCAGGCAGTGACATTTTAGTATTACCTCTTTCAGATCCGTTCTGAAATGGCTGCGCAGATGGAGGCTCTGAGACCTGGGCACACGTGCCCACGCTTCTCCCTGTGCTCTTCCTGTTTGATGTTCCCCTAGTATTTCGCTGACCTTGATTTCTGCCTGGTCAGCATTCAGGGACTAGTATATGGTGCTTTCTAATGAACATTAGCAAAATCACCATTATATTCCATGAATATTCCAAGCTATTTTTATTGTCACAACTTAAAGGAGTATCTATATGACATTGGTCTCTACTCTGGGAATCTCAAAAATTGTAAGTACCAAATGTCAGGAACAGCTTTTGTGTAGCCAGAATGTAAAACTCCCACTGCTCAGGTTAGGGCACTGGCTGAACTGGCCTTGCTTCCAGGCCCGCTGTTCTCCAGCACTCCCTCAGTGGGGTCTGCAGGCCGTGACACAGCGGCTCAGACATCCTCTGGTAGGTGTGAGGAAGTGATCTGCCTCTCCGGACACTTACACCGCATCAGTGATGGGGTTAATGCTAGTGTCCTGGGAAAACTGCAAACAAGTAAACTTTATTAATACAGCCCAGCCCTGAACACAGGTTTGAATCCATTCTACTTTGTGGTAAGTGTTCTTGTGTTTCCTTCACTATCATCAGTCTTAGAGGTAAGAGGACCACAGGGGAAGGGTTAGGATGCTGATAGACGCACACGACTCCAGTCTGGAAGGAAAATACATGTCATCTTACACTTGTATTCGTTTTAGATGTTTATGTGGTTGGCAAAGCAAAAGAGGAAATATTTGATGACCTTTTTTAATATTTAGAAAGTATAGAGAGCCATTTAAGACCTTAATAAAGGCAGACTCAGAAATGACTTCAAAGATTACTTTGGTACTTTTTTCAGGCATGGTTAATCTTTGGAGGACAAGAAATTGAGTCCAGAGAATGAATAAATATAAAATGTTTTGAGGTCACTTTATGGACAGTGCGAAAAAGTGGAAGGAACTGAAGCCCAGTGAGGGAACCCAGCAGCTGCCCGATTCCGTAGAGAACGCCTGGTGTGGCGGTGACTAAGTGTCTACCCCGGGGCCCGACTCCGCCTCACGTGGAGGGAAGACACTGAGACTTGCTGTTACACTTCAGCACCTCGCCAGCCAAATCAACTCCAAATAGAGGCAGCTTCTGATAAACCGGGGTAACTGTTACAAATCCGTAACAGAAGTGGAAAGTGAAGGAGGCCTTTTGTGTGTTCACAGGTGAATCAGCAGATGGCTGGCATGAGCCTGGGCGGCGGGAGCCCCGCGGTGGGCTTCGGCCAGCCCCCCAGCACCACGGCCGGGTGGTCCGGGGGCGCGTCGGGCCAGACCCTCAGCACGCAGCTGTGGAAGTGAGACTGCGGCCCAGCCTCGCCTGGACGCCCACCGACATTCCTGCTCAGACGCATCCAGTCTCCCTGTTTTTTCATGTACAGACATTTTTTTCTTTTTCCCCCGTTTGTTCATATTAAGAGTTTATCTGATTGACCGTGTTGGTCTGTGCTGATTAAATTTGATGTGGTGCAAAGCAGGTTGAGGAACCGTTTCACGTCGAGCGCAGCTTCGCTCATGCTTCCCCCGATTTCATAGACGCGTTAGCAGAGGAGCTGCCAAGTCAACTTGCGTGATCAGTTTTACTCTGGATACAATTATAGCTCCAATGTTTGCATATAAGGGAAGTAGTTATCATCATGTTAGTAATACCTCTAACAGTATAACCCCCACCCCCAAATTAGCCAGTAATCCTGTAGGAAGGTCCTGTATGATCAAATGTTTAATCATATAAATAGAATGTAAATGTATCACGGAGCACTGTTTTTTAGTGTATCAAAATTCTTTTATTTCATCATTCACTTCACCGTGCTGTTGTAATGGCGTGCTTAACAGGGAACGTGGTTAGTGAAAGGAAGATAAACCTGGATGTTACTCCAAAACTTAGTTGAACAAATGTTTAAAGAAGTCAAATTTTACCTGCCTCTCTCGTAATTGGATCTCTTCTTATGTACACATAGTGCTAACACGATGGCCTTGCACTGTATGCAAACAGGGTAGTAACTCAACAAAGCCACTTCAGTCCTTGAAGGTATATCCAGGTTTATGATGGTCCTTGTGTTTACATTTTATGGTGCCTAGTATTGACAACTGTTAAATCTTGATATTAAACAGATGAATCCATAGACCTTTTTTTGTGGGTTTTATTTCCTATGATGTATATACTGTCAGTCACCAACCTTAAAAAATTACTTAACATTGCAAAGTTAGGGATGGGGGATGTTTGTTTAGTTGACAAAATACTTGTTATCTGTTTCTGAAGCCTGTTTGTTTCTACCAACTATAAGGCCAATGGGGGGAAAAAGAAGTATATAAGGTTCTCAGAGTGGTACCCTGCAGCCATTAGCTGTACTGGGCAGAGGTCTTCCAGTTTAGTTGTGGGGGGAACATGCAGGACAAATGAAGACAAAAGCACACGTGTGACACCATCCACTCAGCGTCTGTGAACTGACCAGCTCTCCGGAAGCAGGTGTCCGGCGGGTGGCAATGACGGCCGTTGTCCCGAGGAAGGTGACTGACACCTGGGTGCCCGCAGCCTGACCGCACACGTCCGCCTCGTCCTTGCCCAGGGCCGCTGGACGGCACCACTTCATACCTCAATCTTCACTGTGTCCAGGTGGTACTTGGGCTCATTGGCCAGGTTGACCTTCTCTGTCCGAGTGTGCCACACGAGGACCTGAGGGGAGGAAAGCTGGTGGGTGGCCGCGCGGACACAGCGCGGTCAAGGTCGGGCAGCACAAGGGAAACGAGTACCTTGGTGCAGTTGTTCGCTTTCGGTTCCAGCTCTTCAACTGTCGTTATCTGCTTTAGAAAGTCAGATTCTTGCATCCCTGGCTGGGACCCACGACGCTTAAACACAGCTTTGGGGTTGGACAAGATGACTTGAAGGCTTACAGCGAATCCTTTGTGAAAAGTTAAAAAAAAAAAAAGTCTTTAAAGTGAAATACTCGTGTACTTCTCTTTCTTCTATATAATTTTGGTCACATCAAAAAGTTTTTCAGACACCTACTGTGTGCCAAGTCTGGGTTCAGAGTTGAACAGGACTCTGTTCACTACCTGGATCACAGCCTCAGGGGGAACACCCAGCATTACAGTGTAGCGCGTTTGGTACCCGGTCAAGGTGTGCACTCAGGGGCGGGGGTTTTACTGTGACCTATAAAGCCTTGTCTGTTGGTAATAAAGAGGGCGTTTTATAAGCTGCTGTTTCATAGAGGCCTTCACACCCCATTTCCCTCGAATGACTAAGAACAGTGTTGCTGAAACGCACACAGACTCGCCCTACTGTCCTTGGGGATGGGGATGAGAGCCCGCCCGCCTTCCTGCCCGTCCTGTAACGTCTCCAAGTGTGCTGTGTAGCAAAGCCAGCACTGCCCCGGTGTCCTTTGAGTTTAGAAGACTGAAGAACAGAAGTCAAGTCAGTCAGCTAGAAAATGAATACAGTCGCCTAGTTTAAATTCCCAGTTTGATTCAATATGAAAATGGTGGGGCGGGGGGCGGTTTGGAAACCAGTGCAGGAGATACCAGGCCATTTGCTAAATTTGATTTTTGTATCTTGTTTCTCAAGGAAACAAATCAGTGTCAATTTCCTTAAATGGTTTGGTCTTATGAAAAATCATTTATTTAATCTGTAGTGTAACAGACTCTGTGTTAAAGGCTTAGCCATTAAGCATTCTGCAGGCAGTCGTCACAGCCATCGTAATTGTTTTAAAAGTCGGGAGCCCCGGACCTCTGCTCGAAATGTACTGAGCAGATGCTGTAATGTCAGGCACCCTTCCAGAGTTACGAGGACCAATCTCCAGAACGTTTTTTAGCATCTTTTTTCCTTCCCTACATCAGCTCAGGATTTATGCTTCTTTTTGCAAAAGTGTAGTTAGCCAAGGAAGTATCAGATGATACCAGTCAGTAACAGGGGAGCAGTCAGAAAACCACAGCCAGTATCCTCATAACCCCTCCTGATGCTGGACGGGGCCAGGCCCACGTGCTCGACCTGCCGCCTCTATGGGAAAATGCACCACTAAGCTACGGGCACACAGCCTGGTACATCGGGTGCTGAGTGAGGTGGGATAAAGAAACAGTTACGGACCATTATCCTGAGAACTGGTCCCAGTATCGTCCACCAGCCCTGGGGGAAGGCAGCACCTTTGGGCAGAATTTGAAATTAGAAGCCTTTGGTTTTTTTGTGGGTCCTTACAGCTGTGAACTGGCCAAGTCACTTAACATCTCTTGATTCTCAAACTTCATTTCCTCATCTGCAAGAGAGGTGTGACCCCTTCTCATCTCACGTCTGATGTAAAATTAGTGAATAGAAAGACTCCATTAACAAAGCGCTCTGTTCAAAGGACCCTAAAATATATAAATACAAATACCATTGTAAACAGTTAGGAGGGGAGGTGAAATCAGCCACCATTTACGACTGGAAAACTGCTGACAGGAAAAGGCTTGCAAAAGTTATGGGTGGCAGGACCAGACCACCCGCCTCTCACCCCACTTTGCTATCAGGTCTGAAGCCTTCCTCAGGCACGGCTGGAGCACATGCCTCAACAAAAAGCAGAGGTTCCAATTAACACAAAAAAGTGACTTCTAAGAAGTCAACTCAGATTTTAGGATTAAAAGAGTTCTTGCTTTTATTTTCACTTGCTTTTAACTAGGCTTCATCCTTTTCTAGTTCCAAATCAGCCCTTCTCAGTCCCACTGACGCTCTCGGTATGTTTTTCACATGGCTTCAAAGTACTGATTTTATTTCCCTATTCTCATAAAAAAAATAAAAGGGTCCAAATTGTGCAGAAGTCACTGAGGAAATTATATGAAGCCACGCTGATCTGATTTCCTTCATTTTCCCCTTAAGACTGACACATTCATCAGCGTGACCACTGAAAGATTCAGATTGAGATTTTCTTTCCTTAGCTCAGGGATATCCTTCCAGCTCTTAAAGCAGTTAGTTATGTGGCAAAATCCACCACGTGGGCCAAGCTGACAGCCGGCTGGGAAGCTACACTGCTTTGCTGAAGGCCCCTTCCAGCCTCGCTGGAGAAGGGGGTACATCTGGGAGGCCAGCATCTTGGAGAGAGATGCTGGTGGGCTGGCTCACCGCCTGAGCAAAGTGGTTTTCTGTTTTTTCATCCAGAAGGGAGACGGGTAGTTCAGATGCTCCCCCACCTCCTCCTTCCATTTTCCCTGCCAGCCCTTGCTCAGTGAGCTCTTTGAAGGATGGCTCGCTCACTGGGCCAAACCCTAGGATGCCTTTTGGGGAACCATCTGACCCGCTGCAAAACTGGGGAGGCAGAATTCTCTGGGCAGTGGGACAAGGCGTTTTCTGCTCCTAAACCATTGCCTCCAACCCAAGGTGGGTATCTTGAGTTTTCTTCATTTCCAAGGACTTAGGCCTCAAGTATTATAGGTCCCCTTCCCTCTTTGTCACTGAAATTAAGTGAACTTTAAAGAAGTTTCCAGAAGCTTCTGAGATACTAGGAGCCTTACAAAAATCACAGGGGCAGGAGTCTCTCTTCTGGTCAGTTGTGTAAAACATAAAATGCAAATGGACGCTCATTATCCACTGTGCAGGCAGGACTTCTGACCTCCTCCAGTGCAGGGGGTCGGGTGGGGGTCTGGTCCCTCCCGTCAGGACGGGGCTCACTGATTAATGTTCAGAGTCCACCAGGCCATTTCCACTTCAGGACAGGATGAAGCAACAAGCACCAGGTGTTCCCTACAGTCTTAACTAAAAACCGGACAAAATATTTGCAAGAAGAGTTTCTAGACGTTGGGAAAGAAGCACACGGGACAGAGAGCTCCGGAAAAAGGAACAAAGGTGAGCCCCCTGGGTGCCCCATCTTCCTGCCTGCAGCGCGTGTCCAGACTGCACCCCAGGGAGAGGACTGCACACCGCCGGGTGGCCGCCTTGAGCCAAGGAAAGAGTCGAGAATTCGGGGAGGCCAAGGCAGCTGGGGTTCACAGGGCATTGCCCTGGAAAGCAGGGAGCTCGGCTGCTCTCAAGTCCAATTGAGTGCGATCAGCACATGCTTGGGAGGCTCCCTGAGGCCAAGGAAGGAACCACTGGAAAGAAACAGGTGGGTCGATGGCTGGAGCTCACCCGGCCCGGGGCAAGTTCATGTTCCCAACAGACTGCAACTGGGAGTAGTAGCCGGGGCCCCGGAAGCACACACGGCGGAGGTTACTGCTCCACAGGGAGGTGACACTAGCCCGAAAATTAAGGCTTAGCTGGTCTTGCCTAACAAACCTTAAGCCTGGAAAGGATCAAATGTGTCTAAGTAACTTAACTGTATCCCAGAAAAAAGCCAGAAGTAAATAAATAAATGCACATATAACACACAATTATACTCACATATACATACACACCCATATATGCATATGTGTGTATAATTATATATGTGCATGTCTAAAATAAATACATGTTATACATTTTGTATATAGAAATACAATCTAATATAATGAAACATGTTTTTTTCTACTACCTAGTCACATAAAATTTTAAATGCCTATGATCCCAAAACACCAAATTTACAAAGAAACAAATTACCGTCCTATAATGAAAACTCAGTCAACAGAAATGACAGATCATAGAAGTACAGGTCAGGGGCATTAAAACATTATTAATACACTTAAGATGTTCAAAAAGGTAAGGGAAAGATAGAGCATGCTAAGTAGAAATATGGAAAATATACTGAAGACCCAAAATGAGCTCACTGTGATGAAAACTACAATGTCTAAGATAAAAAATACAGTGGATGAGATTAACAGCTGATAAGACACTGCAGAATAAAACATAACTAAACTTGAAGACCTAACAATAGAACCACCAAAGGAAAACGGAAAACACACACGCGCACACACACACACACACACACACGAGTCATGGAAACAGAATGAAAGATGGGAGAAAGAAAAAAATTTTTGAGGAAATAGCAACTGAAATTTTTCCAAATTTGAAAAATCAGTAAGGGTATTTAAGACTTAACATTACATCTAACTCAGTAAAATAAAATTAAAACAAACAAACAAACAAAAAGATTTACAAAAAAAAAAAAAAAAGACTCAACATTACCAACCAACTTGACCTAACATTTATCAAACACTCTACCCAACGGCAGAATACGCATTCTTTTCAAGTGCACATGGGACATCATCAAGATAAGCCATTATCTGGGCCATAAATCAAGTCTCAATAAATTTAAAAGAATTCCAACTGCACAAAATATTTTACTAACCACAATGGAATTAAAATCAATTATAATTCAATAAAATCAATAATATAGAAATCACATGTATAAAATATATAAATCATATATAAATCAATAATATAAAGATATCTGGAAAAGTCTCCAAATATTTAGAAACTAAACAAATAATTATAAACAAGGTATGAATCAAAGAAATAAATGAAAAAATGTTAAGCTGAACGAAAACAAAAATGACATTAAAATTTGTGAGATGCATCTAAAGCAGTACTAATGTGGAAAATCAGTTTTCAAAATATTTTCCTTTTTTAATGTTTACTAAGCAACTTTATTGTTTGGAGGGGAGGTAATTAGGTTTATTTATTAATTTTAATGGAGGTACTGGGACTCCATTGAACCCAGGACCTCATGCATGCTAAGCACACGCTCTACCACTGAGCTATACCCTCGTCCTGTGAAATTAATTATTTTTTAAAGCACTAAATACTTAAAAAATTTTTTATTGTAGTAACACTGGTTTATAACATTATGTAAGTTTCACATGTACAACCTTATATTTCAACTTCTGTAAACACTAGAGTCTGCTCACCACCAAAAGTGGACCCTCTTTACCCATTTGGCCTTCTCCCAACTACCTTCCCCTCTGGTAACAACTACTTTGTTCTCTGTAGCTGTTTGTTTTTGTTTGGTTTGGTTCATTTGTTTATTTTTAGATTCCACACACAAGTGAAGTCACACCGTATTTCTCTGACTTATTTCACTTCGCATAATAATCCTCAAGGTCAATCCATGTTGTCATAGATGGCAGGACTTCATCTTTTCTATGGCTGAGTAGTAGTGCATTGTGTGTATGTGTGTGTGTGTGTGTATACACATTTCCTTTATCCATTCATCCAATGAAGCTGTTTCCATATCTCGGCTATCATAAATAATCCTGCAGTGAATCCAGGGGTGCATATATCTTTTTGAATCAGTGCTTTCATATTCTTTGGATAAGTATCTAGAATTGGAACAGCTAGAAAATTAATTATTCTAAATTTTTTAAGGAATCTCCATACCATTTTACATAGTGGTCATACCAATTTACATTCTCACCAGCAGTGTAAGAGGGTTCCCTTTTCTCCAAGTCCTCACCAACACTTATTTCTTGCCCTTCTGAAAATAGCCATCCTAATGGACATGAGGTGGTATCTCACTGGGGGCTTGATTTGCATTTCCCTAATAAGTAATGATGTCAAACATCTTTTCATGTGCCTATTGGCCATCTGTATGTCTTTGGAAAAGAACCTATTCAAATCCTTTGCCCAGCTTTTTAAAATCAGGATCTTGTCTATTTTGTTTGTTTGTTTGTTTTTGAGTTGTATGAGTTCTTTATATATTTTGGATATTAGTGCCTTATCAGATACATGATTTACAAATATGTTCTCCCATCTGGAAGGCAGTCTTTAAGTTTTGTCAGTGGTTTCCTTTGCTGTTCAGAACAGTTCCAGTTTGATGTAGTCCCAATTGTTTATTTTTGCTTTTGTTTCCCTTGTCTGAGGAAATATATCTAGTTAAGATATTGCTAAGGCCAATGTGAAAAATCCACTGCCTATGTTTTCATCTAGGAGTTTTATGGTTTCAGGTCTTACATTCAAGTCTTCAATCCATTTTGGGTTGACTTTGTGCATGGGGTAAGATAGTGGTCTGGTTTCATTCTCTTGCATGTGGCTGTCCAGTTTTCCCAACACCATTTAACGAAGAGACAGTCCTCTCTCCACTGGATGCTCTTTGCTCCTTTGTCATAAATTAATTGTCCACATACATGTGAGTTTATTTCTGGGCTTTCAGTTCTGTTCCAATTTATCTCCTTTTCTGCCGATACTGTGCTGGTTTGACTACTGTAGCTTTGTAGTATGATCTGAAATCAGGAAGTGTGACATGTCCAGCTTCTTTTGTTCTCATGATTTTTTTTTTTTTTTGCTATTTGGGATCTTTTGTGGTTCCATATAAATTTTAGGATTTTTTGTTCTATTTCTGTGAAAAATGCCATTGGGATTTTGATAGGGATTGCACAGAATCTGTAATTGTTCTAGGTGACACAGATATTGTAACAATGTCAATTTTTCCAATCCATGAGCACAGATTAACTCCGATTCTTCACTTCTTCAGTTTCCATCATCAATATCTTACAGTTTTCAGCACACAGGTCTTTCACCTCCACAGTTAAATTATTCCTAGGTATTTTATTCTTTTTGTTAAAGTTACAAATGGCATTTCTTAATTTCTCTTCCTGAGAGTTCACTGTTAGTGTATAGAAAGAAACACAACAGACCTGAGTATTACCACTTCCGTACCCTCCAACTTCACTGTATTCATTTATTATTTCTAACAGCTTTTTGGTGGAGTCTTTAGGGTTTTATATATATAATATCTTGTCATCTGTAAATAGTGATAGTTTTACTTCTTCTGTTCCAGTTTGTATGCCTTTTGTTTCTTCCTAGCTCTGGCGAGGACTTCCAGTACCACACTAATGAGAGTGGTGAGAGTGGGCATCCTCGTCTTGTTTCTGATCTTAGAGAGAATGCTTTCCGCTTTTCACAGTTGAATATGATGTTAATGGGTCTGTCATATATGGCCTGTATTATGTTGAAATATGTTCCTTCTATACCCATTTTATTGAGTTTTTATCATGAATGGGTGTTGAATTTTGTCAGCTGCTTTTTCTGCATCTATTGAGATGATCATGATTTTTATCTTTCATTTTGTTAATGCAGTGTATCATGTGGATTGATTTGCAGATGTTGAACCATTTTTGCATCCCTGGAATAAACCCCACTTGATCATGGTGTATGATCTTTTTAATGTATTGTATTCAGTTTGCTAATATTTTCTTGAGGATTTTTGCATCCATGTTCATCAAAGATACTGGCCTGTAATTTTCTTTTCGTGTTTCCTTACCCGGTTTTGGTATCAGGATAATGTTGGCCTCATAAAATGACTTATGAAGTATTCCTTCCTCTTCAACTTTTTTGGAAGAACTTGAGAGGCATAGGTATTAAATCTTTGAATTTTTGGTGGAATTCTCTTATAAGCCATTTGGTCCTGGACTTGTGTTTTTAGGGACGTTTTTGATTACTGGCTCAACTTCCTTGCTAGTCATTGGTCTATTCATACATTTTATTTCTTCACGATTCAGTCTTGGAAGTTTGTGTGATTCTAAGAATTCATTTCTTATAGGTTGTCCCATTTGTTGATGTACAACCATCATGGTATTCATTTATAATCCTTTGTCCTTCTGTCACATCCATTGCAAGTTCCCATCTTTCACTTCCGATTTTATCTGTCTGAGCCTTCTCTTTTTTCTTAGTGAGTCTAGCTAAAGGTATGTCACTTTTTTTTCATATTTTCAAAGAACCATCTCTTAGTTTCACTGATCTCTTCTATTGTCTTTTTGGTCTCTATTTCATTTAATCCCACTCTGATCTTTATCATTTCCTTCCTTCTATTCACTTTGGGCTTCATTTATTCTTCTTTTTCTAGTTCCTTTAGGTGTAAGTTTAGATTGTTTGAGATTTTTCTTGTTTCTTGAGGTAGGTCTATATTGCTATAAACTTCCCCCTTAGTACTGTTTTTGATGTATACCATAAATTTTGGTATGTTCTACTTTCATTTTCATTTGTCTTCAGTTTTCTTTATTTTACTTCTCTTTTGATTTCTTCGTTGACTCAAGGGTTATTCAGTAGCATGTTGTGCAGTCTCCACGTATTTGTGATTGTTCCAGCTTTCTTCTTATAGTCGACTTCTAGTTTCATATCATTGTGGTCAGAAAAGAGGCTTGCTACAATTTAAATCTTCTTAAATAATTGAAACTTGTTTTGTGTCCCAACACATGATCTCTCCTTGAGAATGCTCCATGTGTAGTTGAGCATATGTATTCTGCTGCATTTGGATGGAATGTTTTGTACAAATCTATTATGTCTGTCTGGTCTAATGTTTCACTTAAGACCCCTTTCTGTCTGATCTACCCAGTGATCTAAGTGGAGTGTTAAAGTCCCCTCAAAACATATTATTATGTTATTGTTAATTTCTCCCTTTAGGTTTGTTAATTGCTGTATATCTTTTGATGCTCCTATGTTAGGTGTATATTAATCGCTGTTATGTCTTCTTGATCAATTGTCCCCTTTATCATTATATACTGTCCATCTTTATCTTGTTACTCTTTTATGACTTGAAGTCTATTTTGGCTGATATGAGTATGGCTACACCTGCTTTCTTTTGATTGCCATTTACTTGGAGTATCATCTTTCATCACTTCGCTTTGAACTTTTGTTTGTCTTTAGGGCTGAGATATGTCTCCTGGAGGCAGCATATACTTGGGTCTTATTTTTCAACCCATCCAGCCACTCTGTGTCTTTTGATTGGCGAATTTACTTCATTTACATATAGAGTAATTGATAAATGAGGACTTTGTTCTGCCATTTTATCTTTTGTTTTCTGGCTACTCTATATTGCCATTGTTTCTTTTTCCTTGTGTTCATTGGCCATTTTAGTTTGGTGGTTTTCTATGATGTTTTTCTCACTTCCTCATTTTTTATGTTTTGTGTCTCTGCTCTTCATTTATATTTTTTGGTTACCATGAGAACTGTATAAAACATCTCATATATTCTAAAACCACATACAAAAATAAATTCAAAATGCATTAAAGACCTAAATATAAGACCAGATACTATAAAACTCCTACAGGAAAACAGAGGAGAACACTCTTGGACATAAATCACAGCAATGTATTTTTTGAACCAGCTCCTAGAGTAATGGAAAGCAAAATAAAAGCAAAAATAAACAAATGGGATCTAATTAAACTTAAAAGGTTTTGCACAGTTAAGGATATCATTGACAAAATGAAAAGAGCCTACAGACTGGGAAAAAATATTTGCAAATGATGTGACCAACAAGGGACTAATTTCCAAAGTATACAAACAGCTCATACACCTTAATATCAAAACAACAACAACAACAACAAACCAAGTAACCCAATCAAAAAATGGACAGAACACGTAAACAGACATCTCTCCAAAGAAAGATAGCTAACAAGCACATGAAAAGATGCTCAACATCCCTAATTGTTAGAGAAATGCAAATCACAACTACAATGAAATATCACCTCACACCAGTCAGAATGCCCATCATTAAAAAGTCTACAAATGATAAATTCTGGAGAGGGTGTGGAGAAAAAGGAACCCTCCTACACTGTTGGCTGGAATGTAAATTGGTGCAGCCACTATGAAGGACAGTATGGAGGTTCCTTAAAAAACTAAACATCGTCTTACCAAATGATTCAGCAATTCCACTCCTGTGCCTATATCCAGAGAAAAATATAATTCAAAAAGACACACACACCCCAATGTTCACAGCAGCACCATTTACAATAGCTAAGACATGGAAACAATTCAAATGTCCATTGACAGATGACCGGATAAAGAAGATGTGGTATATATACACAATGGAATACTACTCAGCCATAAAAAAGAATAAAATGTCATTTGCAGCCATATGGATGGACCTGGAGATTGTCATTCTAAGTGAAGCCAGAAAAAGAAAGAAAAATGTCATATGATATCACTTATATGTGGAATTAAAAAAAAGGATACAAATGAACTTATCTACAAAACAGAAACAGGCTCACAGACACAGAGAACAAATTTAAGATTACCAAGGGTTAAAGGGGTTG
Source organism: Vicugna pacos (assembly GCF_048564905.1). Lineage (NCBI taxonomy): Eukaryota > Metazoa > Chordata > Mammalia > Artiodactyla > Camelidae > Vicugna > Vicugna pacos. The sequence continues at coordinate 2,766,571 of NC_132994.1, read as the reverse complement.
GAAAGGGATAAACTGGGAATTCAAAAATTGCACCTCTTGGGGAGTGATGGAAATGTTAGCTATCTTGATTGTGGTGGTGGTTTCATGGGTGTGTACATCTATCAATATTCATTACATTGTACATCTGAAATATGTGTAGTTTATTGTACAGGAACCATACCACAGTAAAGGTGTTTAAAAAAAAAGGTATCAGAATCAAGTGCGCTCAAGTGACATTATTATAGGGAAGCCATAGATTCTAACATATGGAATACTTTTTGGAAACTTTCAAGGGTCAACTGTTATCAGTAATAAATCACAAAGAGCTATGGATATGACATACATTATTTTATATATTCTAGGTTAAATGAGATGTTGTTTCCTTTTAGGACTATTTCATTTTTCTCCTCTTCTTTGACAATTGTGTCATTTTACCTAGATTCCTACCATAGCAGATCTGAGAGAAGGATGGCAGAAGCAGAGAAGTCTGTTAGAAATTGCTCCAGCCCAAGGATTCATACTCATCAAGTCTGGACCTCTCCATCACCAACTGGGAGACGGGACGGCAAGGACTGGGGTGTGGAGAGCAGGGCTTGGAATCTCTCTCTCTGCCTCTAACATAACAGCTTTATGGAGATATAATTGACAAATGAAAATTGTATACTTTTAAGTTGTACAACTTGATGTTTTGATATACATTGTGAAATGAACACTGCAATCAAGATATTTAACATCTCCATTACCTCATATAGTTACTATTGTCTTTTCGTTCTTTTTGTGTGTGGTAAGCATACTTCAGATCTACCCTCTTAGCAAACTTCAAGTATACAACACAGGATTGTTAACCACACACACAGAAAGTCTCATATATAAAATAGTTCTTTTTCTGCTGACAGTGTTTCTTTATTTGCCTAAGTGGTTCCATTCTTTTATCCCACCCTTCTATGTTTTTGTTGTTTCAAATGACCCTTTTTAATGTTGTAGTTCATTACCAAATTGAAATACAGTTATTTTACTGCTTTTCACCTTTGACCTTTATGCTATAATTGTTTACCAACTTCTTCTGATACAGAGTTGCAATTTTCTGATTCTATTTATTACCATAGCCAAAGCCTTTTGGTTTCAGGTAGAAAAGCTCCTTTTCAACATTAAAAAAAAATTTGGCTGGGGAGGATAATTAGGTTTATTTATTTTTTTAACAGAGGTACTGGGGGTTGAATCCAGGACCCCTTACACGCTAAGCATGGGCTCTGCCACTGAGCTATATACGCTCCCACCTCAACATTTTTTGTAAGACATATTTAGTGATGAACTCCATCAGCTTTTGGTTTGTCCAGGAAAGCCTTTATTTCTCCACTGCTGAATAGAGTATTCTTGGCTGGCAGTTTTTAATCTTTCAATATTTTGACCATGTCATTCCACTCCTTCCTGGCCTGTACTTTCTGCTGAGAAATCTGCTAATAGCCTAATGGGGGTTCCTTTGTAGGTTACCACCCTTTTTCCTGGCTGCCTTTAAAACTCTTGGTCATTGACTTTTGACAGTTTAAATAGAACATGTCTTGGAGATGGCCTTCTTGTGCTGAGGTAATCAGGTGTTCTTTTAACTTCATGACTTGTATATCCAGTTCTCTTCCCAGATTTGGGAAGTTCTCAGCTATTTTTATTTTAAACAAACTCACTGCTACCTTCCCCCTCATTTTTTCCTTCTGGGATACCCATTACCCTGAAGTTGCCCTTCCTAATAGAGTCAGATACTCTGTTGCACGTTTCTATCTGTATAGAATTTCATTTCTTTTTAGATCTTAGTTGTCTGTGTTCTTCCACCTGTATCATTTCTAGATTTATATCTTCCCACTTGCTAATTCTCTCTTCCACATGGTCTGCCCTGTTTCCAATGCTTTCTAATGTGTTCTCCATCTCATTTATTGAGTTAGTTCTTCAACTCCAGAATTTTTGTTTAGTTATTTTTTAGAGTTTCAATCTCTTTGGTAAAGTATTCCTTCTGTTCACTGATTTTATTCCTTAGCTCAGTAAACTGCCTTTCTGAGTTCTCTTGTAGCTTGTTGAGTTTCTTCACGACAGCTACTTTGAATTCCCTATCAGTTAGACTGCAATATTCCATGACTCTAAGTTGGGTTTCTGGAGATTTGTCATTTTCTTTTTGTGATGCTGAGTTACCATGGTCTTTTTTTTTTATGGTACTTGATGAATTGTTCTTTTGGTGGCGCATTTAAAGTAGTGAACGCCTTTCTTATTTAGGTAAAGGTTTTTTAAACTTGATTCTAACAATTCAACAGGTTAGAAATTAGAGGCCTTTCTTTTGCTTTTCAGTAGGTGGCGCTATAGCTCAGGTTTTGGTTTCTCTTTCCTGAGCATCCTCTGGTTCTCTTTGAGAGTCAGCACTTTTCCACCCACCACTGCCACTGTCAGAAGTGTCACCTGGTGCCCTCGGTGCTGCTGCCTTGTCTCTGGGGTCGCTGGTGCCTTGCTGTTGCCAGTGTCACTGCTGTCACTGGCATCACAGCTTAGGGCACTGGGATGGAGGGTGCCTTCACTGCACCCAGGGCGGCCTGGGTCACGGGCTCTACAGCCAGGAGGGGAGATGGAGGGTGGTGGGGGAGGTGGGGCTCTGGGTGCCGCCGCCTCATAAGGGGTTGTTGGGGCGCTGCCGCTGCAGGTGGGGGGCGGGAGTCGCAGATGCCTCTGTGGCTGGAGGGACGGGTCTCGGGCTCTGCTGCCACTGCTGCCTGGTTTCCTGTGACCCCGGGCCCCGCTGTGCCAGGAGTCCTCATTCCTGTGCTGCCTCCCCTGCTGCTACGGGGCTCTCCGGGGCTGCAGGCTCACCTGCCACAGCCAAGGGGCCAGGATCACAAGCACCGCCTCCACTACTCCGCTGGCTCTGCCTCCTCTAGGTCCACCCACCGTAGACGTACAGATGTACAGAACTCTCTGGAAACCTAGTATGTTGGGCAGAGGGAACCTCACTGAGTTATGAATATATTACTGGTTGTAGATTGAAGGGAGAGACAAAGGGAGTGTCTCATGCCGACACCAGGCACTAAACATTTTTATTACATAAGAAGAAAGGTCTCAGCTCAGTGACCTCACCACTCACCTTTATACTGTAGAAAAAAGAGTAAAATAAAACCCAAAGTGAATAGAAAAAAAAAGGTACTAATAAATATGAGCTGAAATTACTGAACTAGAAATAGAAAATGATAGAGAAGGCCAGTGAAATCAGAACCGTGTTCTTCGGGTGAAAAAAAAGTCAGTAAAGTTGATCAACTTTTACTTATACTTATCAGAAAAAAGAAGATACAATTTACGAATAACAGAAATGAGGGGAGTATCAGTGCAGATTATACAAATATTAAGAACTCCTGTATAATAACGGAGTATTATGAACAACTTTATGGAAGTAAATTTGACAACACAGATAAAAATGAACAAATTCCTTGAAAGACACAGGCCATCAATCTCACTTATGAAGAAACAGATAATCTGAATAGACCTGAATCAATGAAAAAAATTAAGTTTATATTTAAAATCTTACCACCAAAACAACAAAACAAAATTTAAAGACTCACCAGATCCAGAAAGCTTCACTAGTGATTTTTACCAAATGTTTAAGTAAAAAAATAACAGAACTTCTCCAGAAAATAGAAAAGGCAGGAACATTTTTCAAATTCTACGAGGCCAGCATTGCCCTGACGCCAAAATCGGATGGAAACATTACAAGGGAACTACAGAGCAGCAACCCTCATGAACACAGAAAAATACTTAACTTCTAGCAAACTGAATCCAACAATTAAAAGGACAATAAATCATAACCAAGTGAGGCTTATTCCAAGACTGCCATGTTGGTTTAACATTTCAAAATCAAGCAATATAATTCACCAAATTAAGAGACTAAAAAAGAAAAAAAATCTGATGATCTCAATAGGTGAAGAAAATGCCCTTGACAGAATCCAACATCTAATCATGATTCTAGAAAAGCCTCTCAGCAAACTAAAAAAAAAAGCGAACTTCCTCAACTTGATAAAGTATGTCTACAAAAAACCTATTGCCAACACTGTCCTTAATGGCGAAAGGCTGAGTGTCAAACCGCTGAAGGCTGGAATATGCAAGGATGTCTGTCTCTACCTTTATTCAACAAAGTACTGGAGGTCCTAGCCTTTGCAATAAGGCATAAAAAGAAAATAAAGGAAGGAAAGGCAGACAAATTGGAAAGGAAAAAGAAATGTGCAGTAAACCTCTTCTGTTTTAATAGCATCAGTGGTGCCTGTCAGTTCCTTCTACCGTGCATCAGCATGGTCCCACCTCCACGTACCTGTCTCACTGGCACTGGTCTCTTTTTTCTAACTATTCATAATCTAATTTCAGCGAGGCTCTTCCAAGTCAAAACTATTTCCAGTTCCCAAAAGATGGTTTTTGGCAACAGTACCTTTATTGTCTGGTCACAAAAAGATACTAACAACTTTTTCTTGCACAGTTGCTCTGGCTAGTTGTCCTGGAATGCTGGACCCTTGAACACTTCTACTATTGCCAGTAGCTATCGGGGACTTCCAACAGTCTCTCTCTCTCCCCACTTTAAACAATAAGAAAAAAAGATTTCAAGTCCCCATTTAAAACACATACACACAATAGTGTCAGGGAAAGTGGAAAAAGAAAGATAAGAGTTGTTGATATGAGTTGAGTTTCCGGTCATATCTTTTCCTAGCAAAGCACACACTGCCTTTTTGAGTGTCATGTGTTCGTTCGTGTGTGTGTGTGTGTGTGTGTGTGTGAGAGAGAGAGAATCTTCCGTACGCCTTCCCTTTATTGAGATATAATTCATATATGCTGAAATTTGCCTTTTCAAAGGATACAGTTAAGTGGCTTTTGGTATATTTATAACTCTGGGCATGATTTTTTTTTTTCGTAAAGACTGTTCTTTCTCTTGAATCATCTTGGCACTCTTGGCAAAAACCCTGGACCATAAATGTAAGGGTTTATTTCTAGACTGTCACTTCTGTTCAGTTGATTCATGTGCTTATCTTCATGCCGTACCACACTGTGTTACTTTAGCTTTATAGTAACCTTCCAAATCAGAAACTGTAAGTTTTCCAACTCTGCTCTTTTTCAAGATCGTCTTGGCTATTGAGTTCCTTTCTTTCTCATGTGAATTTTAGGATTACGTTGTCAATTTTTGCAAAAAGCGCAGCCAGAACTTTGACAGGAATTGCATCGAATCTGTAGATTAATTTGTGGAATATTGCCATTTTAGTAATACTAATAAATCGTCTAATCCATAACATTAAGTCTTCTAATCCATGAATATAACATGTCTATCCCCTTATTTGGTTCATTAATTTCTCTCAATGATGTTCTAAGTTTCTAGTGTGCAAGTCTGATACTTCTTTCGTTAAATTTATTACTAAGTATTTTATTATTTCTGACACAGTTGTAAGTGATATTGTTTAATTTCATTTCAGACTGTTCATTGCTATTGTACAGAAATACAAATGATGTACATATATTGATCTTACATCCTGCAAACTTCAATCATTTATAGCACCTGAAGTTGTGTGTGTGTGCGCACATGTGCCTGTATGTGTATTCCTGAGGATTTGTTATGTAAAAGATCTTCCTTTCTAACCTGGATGCCTTTTATTCATTTTTCTTGCCTAATTCCCTCGCTAAACCTACAGGACAACAGTGATTACAAGTGTCAAGAGGGGCCATCCTTGTCCCATTCTTGATCTTAGGGGAAACACTTTCAGTTTTCAACTCTTAAGTATGATGTTAGCTGTGTGTTTTTCATAGATGCTCCTTATCAAGTAGGGGAAGTACCATTCCTCAGTTACTGACCTTCTGTCTCATGTTCTTATAATGAAAGGATGGTGAATAATTTTGTCAGATGATTTTTGTGTACATATTGACTTGAGTATGTGCTTTATTCTACTGACATGGCATATTACACTTACTGAATTCTGTATAGGAACTAACCTTACACTCCAGGGATAAATTCTACCTGGTCATGGTACACAATTGTTTTTATCTGTTGCTGTTTAACTTTACTAGTGTTGTGTTTAGGAATTTTGCCTCTATATTCATAAGGGATATTAGTCTATAAGCTTTTAATCTGTACTGTCTGCTTTTTGAATCAGGGTAACATCAACCTGATAGCATGACTTCGAATGTGTTTCTGCCTTTCTATTTCTTTGGAAGTGTTCGTGAAAATTTGTTCTTAACTCCTCTTTAAATGTTTGGTAGAATTAACCAGTGAGGCCACCTGGAACCGGGCTTTTCTCTGTGGGAGGTTTTGATGACTAATTCAATGTATTTCTTACAGGTTTATTCTTAGTTGCTTTTCCTTTTGAGTCCGTTTTAATAGCCTCTTGATGAATCTGTCCATGTCATCGAAGTTCTCTAGTTTTTTTTGGCATACAGGTTTTCATAGTTTCCTCTTATATTTAAAAACGTGTGTGAGGTTGGTAGTAATACTCCTTTTTTCATTCCTGATTCTAGTAATAGCAGGCTCCTACTCTCTCTCTGGGGCAGTCTAACCAAAGGTTTGTCAACCTTGTTGATGCTTTTAAAGAACAAATTTTGGCTTTGTTACTATGCTGTATTGCTTTTCTAGTCTCTTTTTTTTCTCTTTAATTTTATCTCCTTTCTGTGTTTGTTTGGGGTCTAATTTGCTCTTCCGTTTTTAGTTTCTTACTGTAAATGATTAGATAATTGGTTTAAGATCTTTCTTCTTTTTAACAGGGGCATTTTCAGCTATACCTTTGCCTCTAAACACTGCTTGAGCTACACCCCATAAGTTTCAGCATGTTTGTTTCCATTTTAGTTAATCTCAAAGTATTTTCCAATTGCTCTTGTGATTTCTTGTTTATTTAGGAGTGTGATGTTTAATTTCCACATACTTGTGAATTCCACCAACTCTTTTCTGGTACTGATCTCTAATTTCATTCCATTGTGGCCCAAGAACATACTCTGTATCCTTTCAGTTATTTTAAGTTTATTAAGACTTGTTTCACGGCTTAAAATAATACTTGTCTTGTAGTCTATGCTAGAGAACGTCAGTTGTGCATTTGAAAAGAACGTGTATTCTGCTGGTAGGTGAAGTGTTCTGTAGATGCCCTAGGTCTAGCTGTTTTACAGTTCTTTTCAAATTTTCTCTTCCAGTTGATCTTTTACCTAGTTGTTCTACCATTGAAAGTGGGACATTGATGTTTACAACTATCATCTTTGAACTACTTCTCCCTTCAGTTCTGCTGTTTTTGCTCTATGTATTTTGGGCCTCCATTTTAAGGTGTAAACACATCTGCAATGGTTTCGTCCTCTTGATAGATTGACCCTTTTATCATTATAAAACAACTTTTTTTGTCTCTGGTAACAACTTTTTTTGTCTTAAAATCTATTTTGTCTTGTATTCATACAGCCATTTCAGCTCTTTTTTTGGTTTGTTTGTTACTGTTTAGATATGCCTTCTTCCATTCTTTTGCTTGCAGCCTATTTGTGTCTTTGAATCTAAAATGTTTGTGTTGTAAACAGCATATAGTTGGATCATATTTCTCTATCCAGTCTGCCTTTTGATAGGATTGTTTAATCCATTCACATGTAATGTAATTACTGATAATTGAAGATTTACATCTGCCGGTTTGTGATTTGTTTTCCATGTGTCCAATATCTTTTCATTCCTCTATTTCTCCATCACCATCCTCTTTTGCATTAAGTAGTTATTTCCTAGTGCACAATTTTGCTATTTGTCATTCTTGTACAATGTTTTTTTCAATTAGTGTCTTAGACACTGCCTCGAGGATTACAATTAGCATCTTAACTTCTAACAATCTAGTTCAGATTAATACAAACTTAATTTTATTAGTATACAAAATTTTTGCTCCTACATAACTCCATTCTTTTTCCTCCTCCTTTGTGCCATTATTGTCATGCAAAATACATCTATATAGATTATGTCTCTCAATCCAAATTTCTAATTACTGCTTTATGCAGCTGCCTTTTAAATCAGAGAAGTTAAAAAAAAAGAGTTAAAGATAAAAATTACATTTATATTCAAATTACCAATGACATTTTTCACAGAGCTGGAACCAAAAATGTTAAAATTTGTATGGAAACACAAAAGACCCTGAATAGCCAGAACAATCTTGAAAAAGAAGAACAGAGCTAGGGGAATCATACTCCCTGACTTCAGACAATACTACAAAGCTACAGTAATCAAAACAATATGGCACTGGCCCAAAAATAAACACATAGATCAATGGAACAGGATAGAAAGTCTGGAAATAAACCCACAGACTTATGACCAATTAATCTTTGACAAAGGGGGCAAGAATATATAATAGAGAAAAGACAGCCTCTTCAATACTTGGTGCTGGGAAAACTGGAAAGCTACACGTAAAAGACTGAAATTAGAACATTCTCTAACACCATATATAAAAATAAACTCAAAACGAATTAAAGAATTAAATGTAAGACTAGATACTATAAAACTCCTAGAGGAAAACATAGGTAGAACACTCCCAGACATAAATCACAGCAGTTTATTTTTTGAACCAGCTCCTAGAGTAATAGAAATAAAAGCAAAAATAAACAAATAGGAGCTAATTAAACTTCAAAGTTTTTGCACAGCTAAGGATACCATTAACAAAATGAAGAGACAGCCTATAGACTGGGAGAAAATATTTGCAAATAATGTGACCAGCAAAGGACTAATATCTAAAATATACAAACAGCTCATACACTTTAATATAAAACAAAAGAAGCAAACTGATCAAAAAAATGGGCAGAAGATCTAAATAGACATCTCTCCAAAGAAGACATACACATGGCTGGGCAACAAGCACATGAAAAGATGCTCAACATCCCTAATTGTTAGAGAAATGCAAATCAGAACTACAATAAGATATCACCTCACACCAGTCAGGATGGTCATCATTAAAAAGTTTACAAATGATAAATGCTGGAGAGGGTGTGCAGGTGTGTGTGTGTGTGTGTGTGTGTGTAAAATGGAATACTACTTAGACATAAAAAAGAATAAAATAATGCCATTTTCATTATGCCAAATAATGCCTGGAGCTAGTCATTCTAAGTGAAGTAAGCCAGAAAGAGAAAAATGCCATATGATATCACTTACATGTGGAATCTAAAAACAAAACACACAAATGAACTTGTCTGCAAAAAAGAAACAGATTCACAGACATAGAGAACAAACTTATGGTTACCAGGGTGTAATAGGGTGGGAAAGGTATAAATCGAGGATTTGAAAATTACACCTCTTGTGGAGTGATGGAAATGTTAGCTCTCTTGATTGTAGTAGTGGTTTCATGGGTATACACATTTATCAAAATTCTTCAGATTGTACACTTGGAATATGTGTGGTTTACTGTACAGGAACCATACTATAATAAAGGTATTTAAAATTACATTTCTATAGTCTTTGTTTTAAATTTTATTTTTATAAATTGAAGTATAGTTGATTTACAATGTGTTATTTTCTGGTTATACATGTATGTACATTCTTTTTCACCATAGGTTATAGCATGATATTGAATGTAGTTCCTTGTGCTATATAGTAGGACCTTGTTGTTATCTGTGTATATATATATATATAATATATATAATATATTATATATATATATATATATTAGTTTGTATTTACTAATCCAAAACTCTTTTATATTGTCTTTTGAATTTAACTATAGACTTACTTTTACTGATGCTCTTACTTGTTGATGTGGATTAGTTACTGTCCAGTGTCCTTTCACTGTGTCCTATAAAACTCCCTCTAGTATTTCCTGTAGGACATTTTGCTAGCAATGAATTTTCTTGGCATTTGTACACTGGGAATGTCTTAATTTCTCCTTCATTTTTGAAGGATAATTATTCTCAATATAGAATTCTTGGTTGACAGTTTTCCCCTCCAGTATTTTGAATATGTCAAACTATTCTCTTGTGGTTTCCATGGTTCTTGTAGAGAAATCTGCTGTTAATCGTACTGAAGGTCCATTATATGTGATAGGTCATTTCTCTTTTGCTGCTCCCAATATTCTCTTCATCACTGTCTTTCAACTGTTTGCTAATGATGTATCTAGGAGTGGATCTCTTTGAGTTTATCCTACTTAGAGTCCATTGAGCTTCTTGGGTATGTAGATTAATGTTTTTCATACAAATCTGTGAAGACCATTTTTTCTTCGAATATTCTTTCTATTCCTTTCCTTCTCTTTTTCTGAGACTCACAGTTTGCATATATTTTTACTCTTGACCCATAGATCTCTGAGACTGTTCATTTTTTTTCACTTTTTACTTTTTGTTCCTTAAATTCAATCATCTCAATTGACCTCTTTCAAGTACACTGATTCCTTGGTCTGCTCAAACCTGCTCTGACCCTCCTAGTGGATTTTTCATTTCTGTTACTGTACTTTTCAACTCCAGCATTTCTACTTGGTCTTTTTTTTTATTTTTAAAACATAATTAATTTAATTTATACCGCTTTATATCCCCTGTTTGATGAGACATCATTCTCTTATTTTCCTTTCATTATATAGACATGGTTTCCTTTGGTTGATTGGATATATTTAAAACAGGAGCTTGAAAGTCTACCTATTAAGTCCAATGTCTGGACTTTCTCAGGGACAGTTTCTATTGACTTTTGTATTGGCCATGTTTGTTTCTTTGCATGTCTTGTAATTTCTTGTTGAAAACCAAACATTTTAAATAATAGAATGTGGCAACTCTAGAATCAGATATTCTTATCTTTCTAGTATATGTTGTTGTTGCTTTTGTTGTAGTTACTGTTATTTGTGACTTTCTTGAACTAACTTTGTAAAGTCTGTGTTTTTTGCTGTGTGTGGCCACTGAAATCTCTGCTCAACTTAGAAGTCAGTTAAATATTGGGCACATTTTCTTAAATGCCTGGAACCACAGAGGCTCTCAGTCTTTGCCAAGGGGCTCTGTGTGGATGTTGAACCTGTGTTCAACACTCAGCCTAGCAGTCTACAACTCTTCACCCCTTTCTGCCTGGACAGGGGTGAGAGCTCAGGGCTTATAACATTTTTCTTAAGCACATGTATGGCTCTAGGCATGCACACAGACCTATATGTACATGTGGAATTTTAGAATTTCAGCAATATGATAGAGCTTTTCAAAGCCTCTTACAGAATAAAATACTCACCCAACTTTTTCTTTTAAATTCTGTACTTAGCTTACTGTTTTCCACAAGTATTATCACTGCCTCAGGGAGCTGTGATGGTAAACAATCAATATTTTGTTTTCATTTCTGTATTTATTTTGGTTTTGTTTGTTTGGGGGGTTTTGTATTTGTTTTTTGTTCTTGAAAAAATGCCTCCAGGAAAAGGTTAGTTACCCTGGGTGAGCTCTGAGTGAGGTCAGAAAAAGACAAGTTTTATGAATGGGATTTTCTAGGGAACTATTGTGTCAAATAATGACAATTCTCTTTGAGCAGAGCTTTGAATGAGTTCCAACCTTGTTTTTTCTTCCCAGTAGGTACTATGATCAGTAGCTGTTGATTTTTTGCCATGACTGCAGGGCTCTTGTTTTTCAAGGCTACTGTGGAGCTGGGGAGAGCAGATGGGAATCTGGAAAGTCAAAACAATGCAATACTCCCTGTTCTTACCAAGATTTAGCCATTTTTCTTGAAAAAACACTTTCTAGGTTGATGCACACTTGGATTAATTTCCATAGTCCTGAAAAAGTTGATTTTGACAATTCTTGCAGTATTCTCACTGCTTTTATATAGGACAAGACATGGAAAAGCCCTTACTCTACCAATACCAATGATGCCACTGTCTTTCTCTTTTTCAAATCCCCAGTCCCATTATAATCCTTTGATGTAGATAATCATAGAAGAAGTAGTTACAGTAATGTAGGGCATGAAGGTTAAAAACAGACAACTGCTGAGAAATCAAAAATTACCTTGAGACAAAGGAAAATGGAAATAAAACATACCAAAACTTTTAAGATGTAGCAAAAGAAGTTCTAAGAGGGAAATTCATAGGTATAAATGCCTACATAAAGAAACAAAAATGACCTCAAACAATCTCAACTTACACCTCGGGAGAATAGAAAAAGAATGAATGACACCAAGAGTTAGAAGTGGGAAGGATATAACAAAGATCAAAGCAGAAATAAATGAAACAGAGACTGAAAAAAAAAACCCAGAAGAGATAAATGAAACTAAGACCTGGTTCTTTGAAAAAATAAAAGATATTGACAAACCTTTGTATCCACACTTACAAAAAAAAAAGTATTCAAATAAATAAAATCAAAATGAAAGAGGAGATATTACAACAGATGCCACAGAAATACAAAGGATCATAAGAGACTACTATGAATAGATACATGCCAACAAAGTGGTCAACCTAGAAGAAATGGATACATTCTAAAAATGATCTACTGATTGAATCATGAAGAAATAAAAAAAATTCTGAACAGACTGATTACTAGTAGAAGACTGAATTGGTAATCAAACACCTCTTGTTGAACAAAAGTCCAGGACCAGAAAGTTTCACTGGTGACTTCCAGCAAACATTTTAAAAGAATTAATACCAGTCCTTCTCAAACTCTTCCAAAAAAATAGCAGAGGGGGGCACATTTCCAAACTCATTTTATGAGGCCAATATTACCCTGATATCATAACCAGACAAGGATACCACAAGAAAAGGAAATTTACAGGCCAACATCCCTGATATACATATATGCAAAAATCCTTGGCAAAATATTAGCGAATTGAATCCAACAATGCATTAAAAGGATTACACACCATAATCAGGTGGGATTCATTCCAGGGATGCGAGGATGACTCAACATCTGAAAATCAGTGTGAACCACCACATTAACAAAATGAAAGATAAAAATCATACGCTCATCTTAGGAGATGCAGAAAGAGCTATTTGACAAAATTCAACATCCATTTATGATAACTCTCAACAAAGTGTCTATAAAAAGATTGTACCTCGGCCGCCCTCCCTCTCTCTCTCCCTCTTCAGAGACGGCCTGCACTCAGTCTATGGGGTGTGTACATACTTTTACTCTAATCTGAGCACCCAACCCCACACCTTGTGGCCTTTCTCTTGCCCTTTGATGCATCTCTCTAAATAAATCTACCTTTACTCAAAAAAAAAAAAAAGATTGTACCTCAACATAAGCCCACAGCTAATACTGTATTCAATGAGGAAAATCTAAAAGCTTTCTTCTAAGATCAGGAACAAGACAAGGATGCCACTTTTATTCAACATAGTACTGGAAGTCCTAGACAGAGCAATCAGGTAAGCATGCAAACTGGAAAAGAATGAGTAAAAGTGTCACTATTTGCATATGACATGATATTATATTAAGAAAACCCTAAAGACTTCACCAAAAACATGTTAGAAATAATAAACAGTCAATAAACTGGAGGATAAAAAATCAATATACAGAAATCTGTTGCATTTCTTTTTTATGTTGCATTTCTATACACCGATAACAAACTATCAGATACAGAAGTTAAGAAAACAATCCCACTTAAAATTGCATCAAAAAGAATAAAATACTTAGGAAGAAACTCAACCAAGAAAGTAAAAGACCTGTACACTGAAAACTATGAGACACTAATGAAAGAAACTGAAAACAACACAAATGGAAAGATATCTCATGTTCATGCATTAAAATAATTAATATTATTAAAATTCCCATTGTACCCAAAGCAATCTACAGATTTAGTACAAATCCTTTCAAAATTTCAATGGCATTTTTCACAGAAACAGAACAATAGTCCTAAAATTTATATAAAACCACCCAAAACCCTGAATAGCCAAAGCAATCTTGAGAAAGAAGAATGAACTGGAGGCATCACATGCCCTGATTTCAAACCATACTACAAAGCTACAGTCATCAAAACAGTGTGTACTGGCATAAAAACAGACACACAGATCAATGAAACAGAATAAGAGGCCCCCAAATAAATCAACATATATACGCTCAATTAATTTACAACAAAGGAGCCAAAAATATACAATGAGGGGAGGACAGTCTCTTCAATAAATGGTGTTGGGAAAAATGGACAGCCATGTATCAAAGGATAAAACTAGACCATTATCTTATATCACACAGAAAAAGGAACTCAAAGTGGATTAAAGACTTGAACATAAGTCCTGAAACCATAAAACTCCTAGATGAAAAACATGGGTGGTAAGTTCGTTGCCATCAGTCTTGGCAATGATTTTTTTTTTTTTTTTGGATTTGACACAAAAAGCAAAGGGAACAAAAGCAAAAATAAACAAGTGGGATTATATCAAACTAATGAGCTTCCACAGAGCAAAGGAAAGCGTCATCAAAGGAAAGGCAAACTGTGTGTCCTATACGGGGTTAGTATCCAAAATATAGAAAGAACTCAAAACCCTGAAAGCAAAAAAAAATCTGATTAAAATATGGTCAGAGGCTCTGAACAGATATTTTTCCAAAGTAAACATACAAAATGTCTAACAGGTACATGGAATGGTGTTCAATATCACTAATCATCAGGGAAAAGACATCAAAACCACAATAAGATATTACCTCATACCTGTCAGGATGGCTATTATCAAAATGACAAGAAATAAAAAGTGTTCGCAAGGATGTGGAGAAAAGGGAACCCTTGTGCACTGCTGCTGGGAATGTAAATTGGTGCAGCCACTATGGAAAATGGTATGAAGGTTCCTCAAAAAATTAAAAACAGAACTACTATATGATCCAGCAATTCCACCTCTGGATATTTATCACAAGAAAGTGAAAACACTAATTTGAAAAGATAGATGCACCCTCATGTCCACTGCAGCATTATTTACAACAGCTAAGACATGGAAGCCACCTACATGTTCACTGACAGATGAATGGATAAAGAAGACATGGTGTATGTATGTACATATAACAGAATATTATTCAACCATTAAAGAGAAGGAAACTTGCTTTTTGCAACATCATGGATAAACCTTGAGGGCATTATGCCTAGTGCAATCAGTCTGAGAAAGACAAACACCACACGATCTCATGATTTCCATTCGAAAAAACAATTCCCCCCCAAATTGAACTCATAGAAACAGAGAACAGGTTGGTGATTCAATGGTGGGAGGTGGAGAGGTAGAGTAAATGGGTAAGGGTGGTCAAAAGGTATAAACTTCCAGTTACAAAATAAGTAAGTCCTGAGGATGTAATGTACATCCTGGTAACTACAGGTAATAACACCACACTGTATATTTGAAAGTTGCTGAGACAGTAGCAACTTAATCTTAAAAGCTCTCATCACAAGAAGAAAAAATAATTGTAAGTATGTGTGGTGATGGATGTTAACTAGACTTATTGTGGTGATCACTTTTTGTAATATACACAATTTTTATATAACTTTGTATATATATACAAATAGAGTCATTATGTTGTACACCTGAAAGTAACATCATGTCATACGTCAACGGTATCTCTATTAAAAGATAGAAAACTGATGAGTACGTTTTTTCAGTCTTTCAAAAAAATTATTTATAATTTTTTGGAGGGGAAGGTAATTACATATTTATCTATTTGTTTGTTTATTAGTTTGTTTATTTCAGTGGCTGTACTGGGAATTGAACCCTGGACCTCATGCACGCTAAGCATGTGTCCTACCACTGAGCTATACCCAAACCCTCTTCTATAGTCTTTTTCCTTCCAGCCTTGGCATCTACAAACAATCCAACTGAAAAACCAATATGTTGACAATCATGTTCCAAGAATCATTTCCGCTAGATTTAAATCAGATATAGAAAGCAAGAAAGAGGGCTGTATAATAGGAATGTGTCTTTTATCTATTTACTATCATCTCTAAATTACTACCGTTTCATGCTATAGATTTTCATCATTCTAAGACTGAATGCCTACACGTCAGGATGTGCTCTTAACGACCATGATAAAGATCCCTTCCTAATCTACTGCTTCCTAAGGGGCAGGCAGAGCTATAGCTTTCTACATTTACTTCCAATTATACTTTAGAGTGATTTTCTTTTTTTAATTTTATTTTTTCATTGAGGTATAGTCAGTTTACAATGTTGTGTCAATTTCTGGTGTATAGCATAACGTTTCAGCCATCCATATACATATATTCCTTTTTATATTCTTAATCATTATAGGTTACTACAAGATGCTGAATGTAGTTCCCTGTGCTATATAGAAGAAACTTGATGCTTATCTGTTTTATATATAGTACATATATCTGCAAATCTTGATAGAGTGATTTTTTTTCTAGTGCAGAATAGGAATGAAAAAGCATGGCTAGGCTGTGAACTTGGTCTGTTAATCTGCTCCAGAACACTGACTGAAAGTTCATGATTGCTTCAGGGTAAACCGTTTTTTTTTTCATTACTGTCTAGTTTTTAAAACTCCTCAAAAGCCATTTAGAAGACATTGTCCTTTGTGGAAAAAATTAAACATTCTTTATTTCTAAGAAGTGTCCTTTAGCTAATCTTCAAACAATTCATTTAAATCTCTACTCTGAAAACAAGAAACCATCATTTAGGAAACTAAACCTTCTGAGGAAACATTCAGAACAAACATCCTTGCTGACCAAGGATGGAAATCTTGATCCTAAGAAGAAAGGAACATTAAGGAGGTTTAATGAACCGAATACTAAAAAACACCCATGAATGATTTTCTAGTAAATTGGTGGTGAGGATGTAAGGCATACTAACACCAAAGGTTCCCTAGAGGGGAAAGTGACTGTCCTGGCTCAACAAAGGACAAGTGTAAGTCCACTTACATGAGGCACCTCAAAAAGCCCAATTTACAGAGACAGAAAGTAGAATGGTGCTTACCAGGGACTGGAGGGAGGAGAGAGTAGGGAGTAATTGTTTAATGTGCGGACAAAAAAAAAGCGTTGCCTTCCACCAAGCCAATAGCCACTGAAGCCACCCAAATGTGTGCTGAGGGGAATTTGGGATGGAGAGAAACAGGACACTGACCCTAGACAGCTAAGATGCACATCAAAGGAATGATTTCAATGAGCCCACCTCTTGCATCTTCCCATATACAGAGAAGCACTAAAATCATTAACTTAGGACATCTGGTTTTTGTGATTAGTCATAATCTTTTGATGTTTTACTGCCTTTTTTAAAAAGTAAAAACTCCTAAATATACCCTGGCTTCTCACTTACCTCTTTGGAACAGTCCCTCAGAGCGATCTGAGAGGCTGACTCCCAGGCTACAGTGCTCAGTAATGTCCTCAAATAAAACATAACTCGCAACTTTAAGGCTGCACTTTTTGTTTTAATCAGTTGACAAAATGGGGACAGAGTTTCAGTTTGTGATGATGAGAAGTTCTTGGGATGGACGGTGGGGATCACTGCAGAACAGTGTGAATGCACTTGATGCCTCTGTATACTTAAACATAGTTAAGATGGTACATTACATATGTATACCACAATTTAAAAAAAGAGACTAAACTTCAATCCCAGTGAATATAGGCAGTCTCTTATATTGTTAGTGGTGCTTGTCAGTTCTCACAATTTTATTTATTTTTGGAGGGGGAATTAGGTATGTATGTATGTATGCATGTATATATTTTAATGGAGGTCCTGGGATTGAACCCCTGGGACTGAACCTTGTACAGGCTAGGCACGCATTCTACCCTTGAGCTATAGCCTCCCCTCAGTTGTTACAATTTAAAAAAATACTCTTGGGGGGTAGTAGCATATAGCCCAGCGGTAGGGTGCCTGCCTAGCGTGCACAAGGTCTTGGTTCAATCCCCAGTACTCCCATTAAAACAGATAAATAAATAAAAACCTAATTACCTCCCCTACACCCCAAAGAGGGGAAAAATAAAAAATACTCTCCTGTGCTTAAGGTCTCTCCTTGCTTGCCCAATGGGAGTGTCTTCTATGGAAATAATTTTATTAAATATTCTCAAACCTTCTGTAGCATGGGGTCATCCTATCTCAACCCCCCAGACTGCCTCACAGGTGGCCTGGGAGGGGCCGTGCCTGCCAAGGGACTGGTATGAACCAGAGGAAGAAACAGGTAGCTTCTGACCAGCTACACCAGCCGTTCTGATCTCTGGCTGTACTTCATAATCACCTCAAGACTTAACATAGATATACACACACCCCACCAGACCTGCACCCAGAGATGTTCGTTTAACAGATCAGCGATGGAGCCTAGGAATGTGCATTTCTTCAAAGCTCTCTCGGTAATTCTGATGTGTAGCCAGGCTGTGAACAACTGAATGAGACCCTCCCTAGGGAGCTCTCTGGAGTACAGAACTTTAAAAAATACCTATCTGGAGAAAAAGGACAGAGAAATCAGCTGCAGCTATGGACATGTTTTTTCCTCTTGTCATTGAAAATTGGGGAATCACTTTTGACTATTTTGTGTGTGTGCATCCAAAGAGCTTGGACTGTTTCTGGATTGTCACTGAGGATGCCTAATCTTAAAAATAAAAATTAGTTTAAAATTGTCTTATAAAAAGAGATAATGGCAATGTGATCTCAGCAGAAATTAGAAGCTGTCAAACTTAATTTTGGTGATCCTCAAGCTAGAAAAGTTGGACAAGTAAAATCTATGAAATCAGCACACATTTGTTCAAGCTACAACTGTCAGGGACGGTGCCCAGCCTGGACAGGCAGGTGGGAGACTTGAGCTCCCTCCCGGCTCAGCGCCCCGCAGGCAGAGGGAGCAGAGTAGGCAGGACGCCGACGGGAGCGCCCCCTGGAGGACAGGCGCGGAACTGCAGGGCTCTACAGGAGCATGTGGGACGGGCATCGATGCTGGAGGGAACATAAGGAAAACTTCCTGTAGAAAGTGACTCCTGCGCCACTAGTGGGTCTTGAGGGGTGACTAGGAATCAGCCAGGCACACATGGGAAGGCTGTGACATTCCATAATCTGGGCTGCAGGATGCTGTGTGGCCACTCCTGATACCCTCAGGCCCACCAGCTAAGGGCGATGCTCGCCTTACCTTGGTGGCTGGCAAATTTGAAACAACAGGGACTGAGCTGCAGAGTGTCTGGGGTAGGCGTGATATGGCTGTTTGTGGGGCCCAGGAAGGATGCCCGCTAACTTTACTTCCGAAGCCGGTCTCAGAAGGTAGCCTGTGTGCCCGCCCCCAGGTTAGCCTAACTCTTGTTTTCTTTCCACTAGCTGTCTATCTCTTTAACAGATTCCAAATGAAAATTCTATGGATGCTCTCCTAGGGGCTCTTGGGAAAGTCTAAGTGGTAGAAAAGGATGTTCCCCCGCCCCCAGTGACCTGATTAGAAAACGTGTAAATCCTTCCCCGGGAGCCATCGGTAACTTGTACCGAGAACCAGGCTCCCTCTCATTAGCACTCTTCCCCAAGCTGAGCGGTGACACCAAACACCCTGCCAATCTCCATGTTACAGATGGCACTGCCTTTTGAAAGCTCAAATGCTTTTTTGTTTTGTTTTTCGCTGGGAAATTATAAACATGAGCACATACCAGCTTCTAAATGCTTAAATGATCTTTGTTTCTTTCCTGTTGACCACTCTCTGGGGAGTATTCTCGCTCAAGCCAGGGCCGGTGTCTATGCCCACACGCCATCCTGCACACTGAGCTAATTCGCTGAATGATGATGAGCACGGCTCCACCAGCCAGGAGAGAAAAGAAGTTCAAGAGCCTTGAGCAAGGAGGTTGCATGGTCTTAAGTCACCCTCTTCCAGGCGGATCGGAAACATACATGCCTGTGCAGACTCAAATCTTCACAGGACAGCAGGAACGGTTCCTCCTGCTGCTCTTTTCATTTCAGCCTCACATGACCCCCGAGGCAGATGGTCTGATCCCTTGTTTAGACGTGAGGAAAGCAAGAAGTGCAGCCTGCCTGTGCCCAAGGGGCCCCGAGGTCAGCACCCCGCCTCCACAGCCGCCCGGGGGGGACCCGACTCCACGTGAACACACCCACGACACTGGGCGGATCCTGCTTCTTGGTTACGCGGCACCCCAGACGTTGAGCGGCTGCAGTGTTGTGCCCTGTGCTTTACAGGTGGAGCCTTATTCTGTGAAGGGATGATCCCGTGTCCTCTGCTCTGCAGGTGGAGAGCACGTAGGCTCAGCGATCAAGGGCTCGTTCCCTTGGCTGTAAGTGGGTGAGTTCGGATTCAAAGCCCGGTGGGAGGCCCATTCCTGAACAGAGTTTGGATCTCAGTTCCATTAATCACTGTGTAACCTTGGAGAAGTCGCTCAGTCTGGCTGGGCCTCGGTTTCCTTATATTTAAAAGAGGACAATCATGCAAACAGAGCTGAGTCAGGATTCAGTAATCTTGCTGCCTGGCAAATTCTCAGTAAACAGTCGTTATTAAGCCTGTCAGACTTCTCTGCTCTGAGGGAAAACTTGTGGTTTTCAAAATTCTGAGTGCTAAAGGAAAGCTTTGTTCCACTGGAACCTGGAGGGACATGACACTATGTAAATGCAGAGCGGCTCTGTGTGAAGGGGGATGGGGCCCTGAAACCCCTCTGCCCACCTCCCCTGCACACACGTCCTTCTCCCCCTCCCTCTCGCCCAGCCTCTGCACACCCGCCCCGCCCCAGGAAAGCACCCTGATTGCGAGCCCCAGACGCGCAGGGGCGCCGTACCCCCAGGCCCAGCTCCGCCCAGCAGAGCCGGCCGCCTGCGGACAGGACTGAATGAGGGGCTGGAGGCATCAGATGCCCCGACGTCTCTAGAACTGGACGAGAGACGAGAAATGCACACCGGGCTTCCGCCTGCCCAGCCCCCACCGGCGTTCCTCAGCGCTGCGTGTTGTTAGGAGCGGCAGCCGCCGCCCCCTCCCAGAGAGCCTGCGCCCCACTCCAGTGACAGTCACGTTGTGCTGACCTCAGGCCAAGTCCCACCTCCGTCCCTGGATCCTGCACCCAAAGGAACCACAAGACACATCAAGTCACTCTCCTGAGAACATTCACTGACTTGGTCTTTTGCAGAAAAAACTGTCCTGTATTGAAAACCGCACACAGATTACAAATGGACCCAAAATGGCGAGAAGGTCATGCTCAGCGCCGTCTTGCAGCATTTACAGTCATGGGGCAGAGGAAAACTTCGTCAACTTTGGCTACGCTCAGGTGGCTTCAATGATCATTTGGGCTGGGCTGGGCTGGGCTGCAGTTCCCTTCCACATTACCTACCTGGAAAGGGTTGGCTGAGTAAATTACCCCAAGGAGACTCCTGGTCAGCAAGTCTCAAGAGAAAGCAAGCCGTGCACACCTGTCATCTTCAGAGAGCCCACGAGAGAGGTTCAGGGACCTGCCCGTGTCATCCTTGGCTCCCTTCTGTTTCAGAGTCATCACTGACAATCACTTATTTTTTTTAAAAAGGTCTGCCTGGTGAGCCAGGCAGTGGGGACTCGGCTGTGAGGCAATCCCTTAGCCCACTGTAGGCTGGGGCTTGGTACACACGGGGCCCGAGACTGTGGGTGGGGTGGAGGCCAGGACTTCCAAGGCTTCTGCCTCCGTGGAGGCTGCATTTGACAATTACAGTTAAAGATGGAACAGCACTGTGGTAGGCTCTGGGGAGCAAAAGTGCAGGGGTTTCAAATGACAGGAGGAAATAACCAGGCCAGGGAGCTGTCTTCATCTGGATGCCTGCAAAGCCTTCCTGGAGACAGTGAGGTTTAAAAGCTGAGAACGAAGGGAGGACAGGGGTGGAGGAGGCCTCGTGGCAGGTGGGAGGGGAGGTAGGACTTTGGAGAGGTGTTGGCGGGGTCCTTCACCCTCTGAACACAGGAGGAAGGGGCTGCAGGAATCTGCTCTGCACTCCTGAGTGACTCCCCTTGCGACCACACGAAGCCCAGGCAGGCACTGTGTTCCCCTCACCTCAATCTGCAGCCCCTCCGAACCCCACGACCCTCTAGTATGGCGCACCCATGATGAATCCTGAGCCCAGAAACTTTAGCCCAGGAATGTGATTTTTTTCCCCCTCTAATATGCAGATTCCTATTTTAAAACAACTGGAATTTTGGGCAATGGTAAATTATAATTACCCAAGGGTACCACATTTTCCACACAGAAATTACAACTCAAAGGATAAGACAATAGATCACACCAGTTAAAACGTCCCCAAATTAAACTGAATATATCCGTTGTCACCGTATACCTGTGCTAGAAAGATCCGCATTTCTGCTGACTTATGAGTGGAATCTGAAATGGCTTGTTACAATTTTTTTAATTGAACAAAAGGTTCTTTAAATTCTATAGTGCTTTACAAGTTTTGAAAGTTTCACATGTGATTCCGTTTAATCCCACAAAAACTCTTTTTTCCCCATCCCTGTCTTGCCCCTCCCCACTCCCCTCTCCCCACCGGTGACCACTGCTTTGTTCTCTGTATCTGTGAGTCGGCTTCTTTTTGTTTTATTCACTAGTCTGTCCTTTTTTAGATTCCACATATAAGCGATGTCACACAGTATTTGCCTTTCTCTGTCTGACTTATTTCACTTAGCATAATGCCCTCCAAGTCCATCCATGTTGCTGCAAATGGCAAATTTCCTTCCTTTTTATGACTGAGTAGTACTCCATTGTATATATATGCACCGCATCTCCTTTATCCATGAAATGGCTTGTTACAATGTTGCAAGTCCATGACAGCTGTCCTAGAAGGCTTCCCATCACCTCCTACTCCTCTACCTCAGCCCCAGCATCCTGTATGAGGATGGCACACTGGCCTGAAGGCTCACCCCTGCTGCCATGCTGTTTTCAAATCACAGGTCTGAATCACCAGCCCTCTACGCAAAACATTCCACAGACTCTCCAACAGCCACGGGGTAAGGACAAATTCCTACCCTGACACTCAGTTCTCACAATCTGAGCCCAGCTCACTTTTCCCTTAGAGCCACAGTCCCTGGGGTTCACTGTCCCACCCCAACTGTGACCCTGCTTCCCTGACCTGGCCCATGTGGATGGCACCCTTCAGTGGAGACCCACACAGCCCATCTACATCTCATCTCCTGTCTCACTGGAGAGTCAGTTGTTAACTGATTACACCCCTTCTCTCTGCTGGATACACATTAGGGGGAGCGGATAGACGTCCCCTCCAGGCCCTGCAGTCCTGTGTTCAGGACGTGTCCATGGAACTCAGTCCAGTGTCGCTTCTGCTCTGTTAACCCCCGGCAGATGGCCAGCCTGTAACCATCACCCCCTCCACCCCTTTCCCAGGTCCTGTTTCCTTGGTGACCTCACCTCCTCACTTGGAGGACGAGGTGATTCTGCTGAGGTGAATTTGTCTATCTAAGGTCTGGATTCCCCATATTTCCTCTCCTTTGAGACTTTTTTTTTTTAATTGAAGTTCCATCAGTTACAATGTGTCCATTTCTGGTGTACAGCACAATGTCCCAATCATGCATACACATACATATATTCATTTTCATATTTTTTTCTTTAAAGGTTATGACAATATATTAAACATAGTTTGCTGTGCTATACAGCAGAAACATTTAAAAAATCTATTTTTATATATAGTGGCTAACATTTATAAATCTCAAACTCTCCTTTGGGACTTTCAACATATCTGTTTTGTCTCAAAACTCTTCCTACTCTGTCATTAAAGTAAAAAAAAAATTATGTCCTTAATCTACTTTGAGTTTATTTCTGTATGTGGTGTGAGAAAGTAGCCCAGTTTGATTCTCTTACATGTAGCTGTCCAGTTTTCCCAATGTCATTTATTGAAAAGGCTGTCTTTTTCCTCATTGTATATTATTGCTTCCTTTGTTATTAATTAGCCATATTAGCATGGGTTGATTTCTGGGCTCCCCATTATGTTCCATTGATGTATAGGTCTGTTTCCATGCCAGTACCACACTGTTTGGATGACTGTAGCTTTGCAGAATGGTAAGAAATCAGGAAGCATGATGCCTCCTGCTTTGTTGTTCTTTCTCAAGATGGCTTTGGCTATTCAGGGTCTTTCGTGGTTCCATACAAATTTTAGAATTAATCTCATTCTGTGAAAAATGCTATTGATTTTTTTATTTTTTAGATTACACTAAATCTGTAGACTGTCGTGGGTAGTGTGGTCATTTGAACAACATTAATTCCTCCAATCCATGAACATGGTATTTCTTTCCATTTGTTTCTGTTGTCCTCAATTTCTACCATCAATGTCTTATAGTTTTCAGAGTACATGTCTTTTACCTCTGGTGAGATTTACTCCTAGGTATTTTATTCTTTTTTTAAAAAATTATTTTTACTGAAGTGTAGTTGATTTACAATGTTAATTTCAAGTGTACAGCAAAGTGATTCAGCTATACATATACATACATAAATATATATTTTTAGGTTCTTTTTCACTATAGGTTATTACAAGTTATTGAATATAGTTCCCTGTGCTATAAAGTAGGTCCTTGTTATTTATTTATTTTATACATAGTAACATGTGTCTGTTAATACCCAACCCCTAATTTATCCCATCCACTCTTTCCCCTTTGGTAACCATAGTTTGTTTTCTATGTCCATGAGTCTGCTTTGGGTTTGTAAACAGAATTTATATCATTTTTTCTTAGATTCCACATATAAGTGCTATGATATGCTAAATTTCTTTCTCTGTCTGATTTGCTTCACTTAATATGATAATCTCTAGGTCCATCCATGTTGCTGCAATTTCACATTATTTCATTCTTAATGGCTGAGTAATATTCCATCATGTGTGTGTATGTCTATGTGTGTGTATATATATGTATATGTGTGTGTATGTGTGTGTATGTACGTGTATATGTATATATGTGTGTACTTATGAATATGTATATATATGTATGTGTGTGTGTATATATATATATAAATCACATCTTCTTTATTCAGTCATCTGCTGATGGACATTTAGGTTATTTCCACATCTTGGCTATTGTAAATAGTGCTGCTATGAACATCGAGGGGCATGTGTCTTTTTGAATTATATTTTTCTCCAGATATATGCCCAGGAGTAGGATTGCTGGATCTATTTTTAGTTTTTTAAGGAACCTCCATACTGTCCTCCATAGTGGCTGCACCAATTTACATTTCCACCAACAGTGTAGGAGGGTTCCTTTTTCTCCACATCCTCTCCAACATTTATTATTTGTAGACACTTTCATGATGGCCATTCTGACTGGTGTCAGGTGATACCTCACTGTAGTTTTGATTTGCATTTCTCTAATAATTAGCAATGCTGAACATCTTGTCACATTCATGTTTTGTCATGTGCCTGCTGGCCATCTAGATGTCTTCTCTGGAGAAGTGTCTATTTCTCCAAAGAAGACAAAGAAGAATTATAACTAATTAATCTACAACAAAGGAGACAAGAATATAAAATGGAGAAAATACCGTCTCTTCAATAAGTGCTGGTAAAACTGGACAGCTACGTGTAAAAGAATGAAATTAGAACATTCTCTAACACATATATAAAAATAAACTCCAAACAGATTAAAGACCTAAATGTAAGACCAGATACTACAAAACTCCCAGAGGAAAACATAGGCAGAGCACTCTTTGACGTTAATTTCAGCAATATTTTTTTCAAACTAGCTCCTAGAGTAATGGAAATAAAAGCAAAAATAAACAAATGGGATCTAATTAAACTGAAAAGCTTTGCACAGCAAAGGAAACAATAAACAGAATGAAAAGACAATGTACAGAATGGGAGAAAATATTTGCAAATGACACAACTGACAAGGGACTAATTTCCAAAACATACAAACAGCTCATACAGCTTAATATTAAAAGAAAAAACAAAACAAGCAGCCCAATCAAAAAGGGGCAGAAGACATTTAATTCTTTTTGATGCATTTATAAATGGTATTATTTTCCTAATTTCTCTTTCTGATAGTTCATTATTAATATTTAGAAATGCAACAGATTTCTGTATATTAATTTTGTATACTGCCAACTTTACTGAATTCATTTATTATTTCTAATAGTTTCTTGATGGCAGTCTAGGATTTTCTATATACAGTATCATGTCATCTACAAACAACAATTTTATTTCTTCCTTTCTAATGTGGGTTCCTTTTATTTCTTTTTTCTTGTCTAACTGCTGTGGCTAGGACTTCTAATACTATGTTGATGAATGTGGCCATCCTTGTCTTACTCCTGATCTTAGAAGAAATATATTCAGCTTTTCTCTGTTGAATATGATGGCTGTGTTTTTGTCATATATGACCTTTACTATATGTAGGCATGCTCCCTCTATATCAACTTTTTTGAGAGTTTTTAATCATAAATGAATGTTGAATTTTGTCAAGATTTTTCTGCATCTATTGAGATGATATGATTTTTATTCTTCAGTTTGTTAATGTGGTGTACTATGTTGATTGATTTGTAAGTATTGGACCATCCTTGCATCCCTGGGTAAATCCCATTTGATCATTTTAATATACTGTTGAATTCAGTTTGCTGATATTTCTTTGAGGATTTTTGTATCTATGTCAATCACTAATATTGACCTGTACATTTCTTTTTGTGTATGTGGTGTCTGTGGTGCCTTTATCTGGTTTTGGTATCAGAATGGTTCTGGCCTTATAGAATGAGTTTGGAAGCATGATTTCCTCATCATTATTTTGGTATAGTTTTAGAAGGATAGGTACTAAATCCTTTTAAATTTTTGGTAGAATTCACCTATGAAGCTGTTTGGTCCTGGACTTTTGCTTGTTGGAAGTTTTTAAACTACTGATTCAAGTTTACTAGAGGTAATTTGTCTGTTCATATTTTCTATTTCTTCCTGATTCAGTCTTGTGAGAGTGTATATTTTTAGGAATTTATCCATTTCTTCTAGGTTGTCTTTTTTATTGGCATGTAATTTTTGGTAGTAATGTCTTATAATCCTTTGTATTTCTGTGGTGTTGGTTGTAAGGCCTCCTCTTTCAGTTCAGATTTTATTGACTAGGGTCTCCTCTATTTTTGGCTAAAGCTTGATGAATCTGGCTAAAGCTTTATCAACTTGTTTATCTTTTCAAAGTACCATTCTTAGTTTTATTGATCTTTTCTATTTTGTTTAAGTCTCTATTTCATTTACTTCTGTTCTGATCTTTATGGTATCTTTCCTTTGACTAACTTTGGATTTTGTTTGTTCTTCTTTTTATAATTCCTTTAGGTGTCCTGTTCGACTGTTTATGTGAGATTTTTCTTGTTTCCTGAGGTAAGCCTGTATGCCTATAATCTTCTCTCTTAGAACTGCTTTTGCTCTGTCCCACAGGTTTTGGTATTTTGTGTTTCCATCTTCATTTGTCTCCAGGTTTGTTTTTTTTTTAAATTTTCACTGTGATTTCTTCAAGACCCATTGGTTATTTAGTAGCATGTTATTTAGCCCCCACATGTTTGTATTTCTTGCACTTTTTCCTGTACTCGATTTCTTATCTCATATTGTTGTGGTCAGAAAAAATGCTTGATATGATTTCAATTTTCTTAAATTTATTGAAACTTGTTTTGTGGTCTAGCATGTGAGCTCTCCTGGAGAATATCCCACGTGCACTTGAAAAGAATGTGTATTCTGCTGTTTTGGGATGAAATGTTCTCTATATACCTTCATTCCATCTGCTTTAATGGGTCATTTAAAGCCAGTTTTCCTTATTGAATTTCTGTCTGGATGAGCTGTCCACTGTTGTAAGTAGGGCATTAAAGTCCCTACTAATATTGTATTACTGACAATTTTTCTGTTTTTAAATAATTGTTTCATGTATTTAGGGACACCTATAATGGGTGCATATATGTTTACAACTGTTATATCTTCTTGTTAGATTGATCCCTTTATTATTATATACTATCCTTCTTTTTCTCTTATTATAGTCTTTGTTTTAAAGTCTGTTTTATCTGATGTAAGTATTGCTATCCCTGCTTTTCATTTTCATTTACATGGAATACCTTGTTCCATCCCCTCACATTCAGTCTGTATGTGTCTTTAGAATGGAAGTGAATTTCTTGTAGTTAGCATATACATAGGTCTTGTTTTTTATTCATTTAGTCACTATATGTCCTTTGGGGCATTTAGTCCATTTACATTTAGAGTAATTATTTAACATCTTTTTGTTTGTGTATCTCTTAACTACCTATTGTGGATATAGATGATTTTACTGCTTTTGTCTTTTACCAGCTTTATGAGTGGTTGGTCTACTACCTTTACTATATGTTTGTTTTATCAATTAACTCACAGTTAATAAATGTTTGAAAAACCAGTAATCCAATGTTTAAATTTTACCTATTAAATACATTGATAATAGATATTAAATATATCAATAAGCACTAATGTATCAATAAGCAAATGAATAGCTTGCCTATATCATATCACTACTAAATTTATCAATACACATGTGACGTCTTAAAACAATCTGGACTTGGAAAGAGAGGCATCGAAAAGTACAGGGTGCAGACCCCGTGACGCAGGGGTCAGGTGGCATCCTCAGCACCGAACTCCCGACTGCCCAGCCCAGCCCCTGGCACGCCAACATTGCATGGACTGGTGACAGAATGGAATGGACTGAGCATTTTCCAGTCCCTCCAAAAACATCAATTTCTATTTGAATTCACCAAAAGCCTGCATTGAAGGTTTAGTTAAACCATTTATCTGCTGAAGATAACATAATCTAGGGTTTTAACCAAAGCAGCTGGTCAAGGTCAAAGCTTCTCTCCTCTAGCGCCTATGACAAACAGGGGAGCCAGCAGGGACAGTCAGGCAGGAGCAAACCCACCATCCACATGCCTCACCTGCCATGTCAATGGCGAAAGGTCGGTCTGCCCTCCAGCCCGTGTACCAGCCGACGACTTTGCCATTTTCCACCAACGGACGTTCATAGCGTCGCCCGCCAACCAGGCCCACTGGCCAGACGGAGACCTTGCGCGTGGTTCGCATCTACAAAAAGGGGAGAAAGATGCGGTTTAAGATTCCTCAGGGAAAAGAACTTGAAAGGAGGATGGCGTGGGTACCACACAGAAGAAATGGGGCTGGGGGTGAGGGGAGGAGGGAACGCAGATCTCCCAAAGGTGAATGCATCCAAACAGAGCCCTTCTGATGACCCACGGTTCCCCAGGTCCCTGTCTGTCTCTGTGACAGACGCAGCTGGAGGCTCACAGCTGGGAGGGATGGAGGGGGTCAGTATATGAACCTCACTTACCTGCAGTGAAGTTGTAATGGCCAAATATTGTCTATTTTTCTCAAAGCTGAATCTGAAACAATATTTGGCACCTTCAGAAGAGAGGAGGCTGGCTGCCCCTGTGGGAAACCTTAATCCTCACTGATAGCAACAGTTCCACTCTGAGGAGCTGCTGGAGTGGTCTTTCTCTGATTATTTTCTTGCTATGGACACACAGAAGTCTTGGCTGAGAACATTAATAAGGGGATTCGGGTACAGAACTGATACCAGGCATCCTCTAGGCTGACATAGAGAAAAGCATTGCTAAATTCACCTGCCTTGCAAAGGCAACTGGGTCAAATTAGAGAGGAGATGCCTCACACCGGTGGCTGGAACAGCTGGCCCTCTCCTGGCACAAGGGACACATGCCGGTTCCCAGTGGGGCTTTGAGTAAGGACAGCCCTCAACTGGAAGTTACCTGCTGGATCTCTTTAAGGGGAAAGATGTGTTCACAACAAAGCCTGCTGACAGCAAGGAGCACCTGGGAGGGTGGAAGCTACCACCATCAGCAGCAAACCCCCGCCTCCCCTCCCCCCTCCCAGGGTGTGTGCTGGGGCCAGAGGCAGCCCACGTGGCGTCTCTGTGCAGACTAGAAAGATGTGCTCCTTTCTTGGGCAGACACACCCAGGCGGGGCGAGGGGGCTGGCTTGGCCATCAAGGCACAGGCTGGATTTCCACTCTCCTCACCCTCCCAGCCGGGTGCCCTGGGCAGCGCAAAACACACACAGCGGCAGCTGGCGGACCCAGTGTTGTGGTTGTTACAATTTGAACACTGATGCTTTACTTTTTATTTGCTGTAGAACTAGGTCATAACCAGTTGACCAATGATGAAAATGACTATCAATCAAGGAAATTTTTTAATGAAAAGGAAGAAAGATTTCACACGTGGGAAAGAGTTTCAAATACAACTGAAAAGAAAAGTCGTATTATTAAAGGATGAAAATGTCTTGAAGCTCCCATTTGTCAAGTATCCCAATTTTGTGTACTTATTAACATCCCACCTCGCTCCAAAAAGATCATTTTGGAGTATGAACCAATCCAAGTAATGAAGGTTTTACTATATTGGTCTCCCACAAATCTGAAGTTACTATTTTATAGTCTAGAACTTTTCCAAGAAATTGACCACCATTGCCTTGCACTAGCTCATACCAATGTACAGAATAATTTAAAAAAGTGCTACTGAGGTTTCACTGACTGCAGAGAAGCATTAACAGCCCTGAGACCGTTATCTTCAGAAAGGCCCACTTACAAGGCTGGCCCTTGGCTGGCATATGGGAAGCTGGCTTGGAAGCAGTTCTTAGGCTAATAGGGTTGTGGTTGTTCTGCCTGCCCGGGGCCACTGAACATGTCTTTCTTTTGGGAATGTGAAATACCAGTGGGCAAAAGGTCCCTGTGTGACCAGCCGCCAGGGAAAATGCAGAACCTGAAACAGGTTTCAGTGGGCATAACCACAGCACAGCCATGGTTACATTTTCGCTGCTGGAGGGGAGGTGTCCTGGGTGAGCCCTCACGGGAGCGGGGGGACATGGGGGAGGCACGTGGATTCCTCCAGACCCTGCCTGATTCTTTCCCCTCTCTGATCTGGTTCCACATCTTTCCTGCCTCACGGTACTCAATCTCAGCCCCAGGGACAACCGTGTTTTGTGTGCCTGGAGTCCTAGTAAATCACCAAACACGTGGGTAGTCTTAGGCACCCCTGAAAGAGTAAAGTGCACTTTTCCAAGTGTAAAATTTGATCCATTTTGACCTATGTAAATAGCCGTGAACCCTTCTCCACAATGAAGATAATGAACGTACCCATTACCCCCAAAGTTCGCTTGTGCTCTTTTTCAAACCCACCCCCCCCCGCACAGTCCTCACACCCCCTACCCCCTGGCAACCACTGATCTCCTTTCTGTCACTGTACATTAGCTTACATTTCATCGAAGTTTATATGAATGGAATCCCTCAGTACGTACTGTCTTTTTCAACTGGGCTTCTTTCACTCCGCAGAACCATCTGCAGATTCAGCCATGCTTCCATGTGCATCGGTAGTTCATTTCGTATATTGCTGACTAGTATTCTAGTGTATGGATGTCCAGGTTTTTTTTTTTTAATCCGTTTACCTGTTGATGGACATTTGGATTGTTTCCAGCTCTTGGCTATTACAGATGAAGCTGCTACAAACATCTGTGCACAAGCCTACGTGGACGTCACTATTTTTGGATAAATACCTAAGAGTTGAATGCCCAGATCACATGGGAGGTGTGCATTTAACTTTTTAAGAAATTGACAAATGGTTTTCCAAAGTGGTTGCGCCATTTTCCACGCCCACTGGCTGTATACAAGAGTTCCAGTTACTCCCCATCCTCACCAACGCTCAATGCGGTTCATTTGCATTTCAGCCATTCTACTAGGTACTAGCAATATTTCACAGTGGTTTCACGTGGCATTTTTCTGATGACTGATTATGCTGAGATCCTTTCATGTGTTTGTTTGCATGCCATTTGTCTTGCTTCTTTGGTGAAATATTTGTTCAAATCTTTTGCCTACTTTTTGAATTGATTGTTTATTTCTTTACTATCAAGTTTTGAGAGTTATTTATATATTTTGCATACAAGTCCTTTCTCAAATATGTGACTTATTAATCTTTTCATTTAGTCTGTAGCTCATCTTTTCATTCTCATAATAGTGTCTTTTGAGAGACAGAAGCTTTTAATGTTGATGAAGTCCAATTCATCCATTTGCTCTTTCATGAATCATGCTTTTGGTGTTTATATCTAAGATATTTCTGCCTAACCTAAGGGTTTCACCTCTTTTCTAGAAGTAATTATAGATTTAGGTCTTATATTTAGATTATGATCTATTTTGAGTTAATTTATATATATGATATTAGGGACTGATTGAAATTCTTTTTTCCTTTTTTTCTTGCTTATGGATATCCAATTGTTCCAACTGTATCTAATGGTCCCAGAACAACTGAACTGCTTTTGTGCTTTTGTCAAAAATCAGAGGCTACACATGTGTGAGTTTATTTCCGGACAGTCCCCTCTGATCCATTGGTCTACTTGGTGATCTTGGTGCCACCACCTCTCTGTCTTGATTTACTGTGGCTTTATGATAACAGCTGTAGTTACGCAGCATTAGTCCTCCAGCTCTGTAGAGTTGTTTTTTTCTTACTTAAGTATAGTTAATTCACAATGCTGTGCTAGTTTCTGGTGTACAGCATAGTGATTCAGTCATACATGCAAATATATATTCTTTTCCATTATACGTTATTACAAGTTATTGAATATGGTTCCCTGGGCTATACAGTAGGACCTGGTTGTTTACCTCTTATACACAGCAGTTTGTATCTGCCAATCCCTGACTCCCAATTTAGCCCTCCCCCTCTTGATAACCATGTTTGTTTTCTATGTCTTACCAAAGTTGTTTTCATTGTTCTAAATGCATCTCATTTCCATATGGATTTCAGAGTCAGTTGGTGAATTTTGGCAAATCTTGACTGGGATTCATTGAATCTATATATCAATTTGGTGAGAACTTAGTACCTTAACAACATCGAGTCTTCTAACCTATGAATATGATCTCTCCCCCTCCATGTATTTAGATCTTTAATTTCTCTCAGCAATGTTTTTGGGATTTAATTTCAAATCAACATTAACACTAATGCTTTTGTGTCCTAGGTCTTCTCCACAGGTGGACAAAACAGCCAGAAAATTTACTAAAATTTTCACAAAAATTGAGTCCTCTTCTCAATCCCCTCCACCTTCAGACTCCTGTTCCCTCACACACTGCAGAAAATGAAGACATTTCCATTTTTTTTGTCTTATATCTCAAACCTGCCAAACATACTAAGAAACCAAATTAAATCTAATACATGTTTTTCTCACGTTGACAGAATGGCCTTATATCTAACAGGGCACTAAAATAGTACTTATTCTTCTTTTGGCTGTTTCCTTAAAATGCCCATGATTTTTCAGCCCCTAAACTGTTTTTGCTCAGAACACCAAATTTTCAAACCTGAAAAGCTGGTGAGCAGAGCCCATCTCAGACTTGTGTGTCCTCTTGAGCATACTTAGGTTGTGCCTGCATACAGCAGGTGCAAAACATTCCTTTTTTTTTTTAATTTTAAATTAACGGAATGAACCCAGGACCTCGCACATGCTAAGCATGCGCTCTACCACAGAGCTACACCCTCCCCCTGAAAACACTGTGTGAGCACCGGGCGGTAGGCGACATGTGGGCCACCTGTAACAAGCCATCAGCTGAGCCTGTGCTGTGAAGGGGCCGCTCACAGTCAAAGAGGAAGACAGACAGAAGGAGAGGAAACAGGAAAAGAGAAATTACCTTAACGAGAACAATACGCGGGAACTAGGGGAGCACTCCTATGGGGCAAATAAACACGGTCAGACATGTTCTCCGGGTGGCTGTTCACTGAATGGGGCCGTGGAAGACAGGCGGGCTTTTGTCCAGAGACTACAATGGCCCAGGATTCTAGGTCATAAGGTGAATCAAAGAAGCCAAACCTCACATTTCTGTGCCCATTTCATGCTAACATGTAGGTTTTGCTCAGCACACTCCAAATTTCTGAGGGCAGCTCAGAGTTAGCTCTTACCCAGGTTTTATTTTTTTTCAGAAGTTTGGGTGCTATAGGGGAATCAAGGGAGACCTAAATGCAGATGATGTGGCAGGATTATGTTTCCAAGTGTGCCAAATTAAAAAAAAAAAGTCTGTCATTTAAATACGGTCAGCCCATCGCATCCGCGAGATCCGCATCCTTCACATTCGCGGATGGTTGAATCCGCGGATGCCGGACCCGCAGATACGGAGGGCCAACTATGGGACTTGCCCATCTGCAGATTTTGGCATCTGCAGTGGGTCCTGGAACCAACACCCCACAGATACAGGGGGATGACTGCTCTTTAAAACTTCAGAAAGGTCCAGATGCCCTTGGCATGTATGCACTGCTCTGAGATTCAATGTGAAATCCTTCATCACAGAGTTAGACATACAGCCCCTCAGCACAGGACCGTGATACCACATAGGGTGTGCTAGACATTTCAAAGGAAAATAGCACAGCTATTTACAGAACGTCTTCGCCCCACCCCTGGGATCTATCCTTTGTTCTGTGTCCTTTCCACTCAATCTATGCTCCTTAAAGATTCTACCTCCTTTTCTGAGGAGTGGGGGGATGTTAACAATGACTGTTACTATTAAAAGTAAAACCACTTTCATATAACTAAAAGATTCTCAGCCCATAAAAGCTTTATGACTTTCTTAACATAAAATAGCAGTTACATAACTGATACAACTTCAGATGCCTGGTGTGAGCTCCAGCCTCAAACCGAGGAATAAAGCACTGGATGTGAAGACAAAGAGGAAGCAATTCACAAATTCATAGAAGTTACAAAATGATAAACAGGTCTGGCCCCCAAAGGCACTCTCTTCCTATTTATTCAACACCAGGGTCACACTCTGTCACTTATTCCTTCTACCATGACCCCAATGAAATAGACAGGGCTTGCAGAGCAACCAGCCAAAATCAAGGGCAGACCCAATGGCTACAGAAGACCACGGGATACGTTTGGTATAACTCTACACTCCCCTAGACTAAATGCCTTTTAAACTCCCCAGGACAGGCAGTGCTTGGTTGTTCGCATCTCCTCCAGAAAAGGAGGGTGGCAGGTAACTACTGGGCGTGCCCGTGTCAGGTGACCCTTGCCTACCACCACATCCTACTTCTGTAGCCAACTTTTTTTCCCTGCAGCTTTAAGCTGCATCACTTTGGTCCCTCTTTGGGAAATGGCTAGCGGCCAGCTCCAGGGACTGGAAGACTACAGAAAACCACACTTATGAGATCATCCAAGTAAAGCAGAAAAAGCTAAACAG
The DNA here is from genome assembly GCF_048564905.1 of Vicugna pacos. Lineage (NCBI taxonomy): Eukaryota > Metazoa > Chordata > Mammalia > Artiodactyla > Camelidae > Vicugna > Vicugna pacos. Next base: position 2,731,633 of record NC_132994.1, on the reverse strand, counting down.
ATGACTTTAGCTTCCTTTAAGAGTCACCACTAGGAGAAATCTTGTTATATTTTTTCCAAGAGGAAATGAATAAAATCCTTGACCTTATGGAACTGAAAATGCTATAGGCACCCTCAAGGGGTAGAATTATAATAAAGAATTTTACATTCCATATCCTGCTTTTGAAACCCGTCTGTTTAGTGGCAGAAAAATGGCCCCCCAAGCCCCCCACAACACACCCCAAACCAGAAACAAAAAAAAATCATCCTAAATGCAGCAGGATCCCATGAGCAAAATCCAGAAAAGACAGAGCAGTGCAACGATGATGGAGGGACAGAGAAGTGATGACTTGGAGCTGAGAATCCTTCCCAACATTCTTGTGCGTAAACATCTGACATTTTCCAACCTGGAAGCTATATTTATATGATCCAACCCACCCGAAAGTTTTCTCTGAGGCAAGTCTGAAAATGAACGTCACATCTGCTCTCTTTTGCATCAGCCCTTCAAGATGTCACCATCCCTTTCCTTCAGCTAGTTGTGTCGTGGCTCAGCACTACTCAGTCCATACGGCGTCCCTCACATGACTTTACATCACCCTGTTTTTTTTGGGGGGGGTCCTATTTTGATTTCCATACACTACCATTTCCATAGCATGAACTTCTGAGGTGCATCAGCTAATTACTTAAAAGAGCTAAGATTTCTAGAAAGCAGAAATGTTCTTAATGTTATATTCTCAACCCTTCTATATCATTGGGTGGAACATCATGTTGAACATTTCTGCCAAACCTCATCTGTCTTTCCAGTAAATATTGATCCTACACCTAATGTTGTGTCTGCTGCCAGCCCCTGAGCAAGGCAGACAAGGTCCTTTCCTACAAAGCCAATGTTATGGGAAAGAAAAGGCAATGACACAACCCACTGCAAAATTAGGTACTTGAATCTAGGCTGTTAAGGGCTATTAGGGAAGCGGGTGGAGCTGTGAGGTGATCTGACGTGATCTGGGTCCTGCCGAGGCTTCCTTGAGGTCATCAACGTGAGCTTCGCCTAAGGTGTGAAAGGCATGGACCACCGTGGACAGGGAGACCACAGACTTTCCAGGAAGAAAGGATCTCAGGTGCTAGAGGTCCTGGACACTGAATGCCTTAAGGAAAATAGATCCATTTCAGACAGTGGCTGCTGGGAGACAGGTTTCTCACCTTGGAGTGAGAACTTACAGATAAGCAAAAGAGAAGGCTAGGATGATCCATGTGGTTCTGGACTAGAGTTGGAGACATCAGTATGAACTCACATTTAGCCTAACATAGAGATGGGTATAGATAGATATGTGTGTAGATGTTGGTCAGCATATACACACATTTCCTTGTTCTGCCAGCTGAGGGGGTGGAGAAGCAGTGATGCTCCGGGAGCAATGATCCCGCCAAGCACCAGGCCTTGGTTTCTAATACCACGCTTGAATAAAGGGAACCAGAGCTACTCAGAGAAGTAGCTGATTCTAAGACTAGGGCAGAAAATATACCAGATGATCCTGGGGGTACCTTTAGAGCCAGAAAGTAAGGAAACACTCAAGCACACAAAAACCAAAAAACAAAAACAGTGCACATTGATGGGGACATACAAAAAGGCCCACTGGAGTCTACCAAACGGCCAAAGTTAGGACAATTTGAGCAACAAAATTAGATTACAAACTAATTAAAAAATAAATACTAAACACTAATACAACTGAGGTATCTAAACAGATGTTTGAATGAATCAGCAAGCGGGGAACATACAAATGTCATGTGCAGAAGAGTTCCGAATATTGTCTGTAGGGAACCCTCCTCCCACCCTAGGGAGCAGAGCGAGCTCTCTACTCCTTGGGTGCGGACTGCACAGTCACTTCCTTCTAAAGAGAACAGTATGGAAGAAGCCTTACAGGGAAGAAACCTGATAAGCATACTGCAGCCAGATGGTCAAGGTTAACACCCACATTGATAAGTCACAGTGACAGTGTGTACCCTTGAAATGCCGCGCTGAGAATGGTACTTTACCTCAGTGGTCTTTTCTAACAACATTCCCCAATTAAAGGAACCAGGGCTTCTTGGAGAAGTGGCTGATTCTAGGACAGAGAATGGGAAATATACAAGATTTGTACACAGCCTAAAGCATCTTTTAGTGCCAAGAGTAGAAAATAAGGAAGTGGTTTAAGACATAAACAGAAGCTCCAAACAAACCCACATTGATGGGGGCTATGTCGAAAGAACACAGCCAACTGAAAGAGTGCCCAGTGGCCAGAATTGGAAGAATTTGAGCAATAAAATAACGTTGATAGTATGTACCCTTGCCCTGATTTATGAAAATGGCTTTTCCCCTCCCCTAAACCCATAACGGTATTCTAATCATGAGACAAACCACAGAAAAATCCCAAGAGAGTGGCATGCTCCAATATACTTAACCAGGACTCCACAAAACTGTCAAGGTCATCAAAAACAAGGAAATTCTGAGAAACCGTCACAGTCAAAGAAGAACCTACGGAGAAAACCGGATGTGACAACTCAACGTCATGTGGTACCCAAAATACGATCCCAGAACAGAGAAAGGACACCAGATAAAAACTAAGGACGTCTGAGTAAAGAACAGACTTTAGTTACTATTGCTTTGTTCCTCATAACACATGCAACATACTAATGTATGATGTTAACAATAGGGGAAACTGGTGTGGGGTGTACGGGAATGTTCTAGCATCTTCTCAGTTCCCTCAAGGATTATCCTCTTAAGGATAAAAATCAGTTGACCCTTGAACAAGGCAGGGGTTAATACACATATAACTTATAGTCAGTTCTTTGTATCCATGGTTCCTCTGCATCCATGGAGGCAACCAACCACAGACTACGTAGTACTGTAGTATTTACTACTGAAAAGCATCCACATATAAGTGGACCCATGAAGTTCAAATCTGCATTGTTCAAGGTCAGCAGAAGCTGTTCTTTAAGAATCCGGGGGAAGGGGCTTAGCTCAGTGGTGGGATATGTGCTTAGCCTGCATGAGATCCTGGGTTCAATCCCCAGTACCTCCATTAAATCAATCAACCAATCAATCTAATCCTCCCCCACAAAAGAAATGCATATATATTCTTGGCAGGAGGGGAAGAAGAAAGAAGAAGCCAGCTGACAAATGTAGAGGGAATGACACAATAAGAAAAGCACCATTTGCTACCCACAAAATACAGTAATGACTAATTCAACAATAATCGTCACAGGACGCTAGAACTCTTAGGTCAAAGCTATTGGGAAACAAGGTATTCACACTGTCTTAGGGCATCAGTCTATGGGTTACTTACTAATTATGAAAGAAAAATGTGCCTTTACAGTGGAGACATTTGTCAGTCACTACCTTGACCAAGTGATTGACCATCACCACCCGTGAGATGACCTGACCATCAGTGCCACCTCACTGGATGCAGGAGGAGGAAGCTAATGTCACTTGTGTGGTGTCCTTGCAAAAGAGGTTTGGCCTGAATACATGCATGAGAAAACAGATGACCGTCATGGAGACTAAACATCCAAGTGCGATTTTTTCTTTTTTTTTTTTTCGGTCTATGTGGACTTATCACAGCCAAATTTATGACTAATTAAATTTCTATTTTCTTCAAGGCATGTTGCAGAAAAGAAGTCCAGCCAGGAGTATTATGCTATTGTGACAACATCGGACAAGGACAAGAGAAAAGGGTTATTACTTTGGAGGTCCCCTCACCCGACATAAGCCCATCCTCTCCCCTGCCATCAATGTTGAGATATGTTCCTTCTAAAAAATTGAAATAAGCTTCCTCTATTCCACTATTCCTTGTATAGATCTATATACTTCAGTAAAATTTGATGTTTATTGAAATGATGAACATAATTAACTAATTGCCAAAAATCATGGTAATCCATATTTGGATATCAAAGAGGAAAACTTTGCATAAAATCAAATGTGTAAGATATGGAAGCAATCTAAGTGTCCATCAATAGGTGACCAGATAAAGAAGATGTGGTACATGTATGCATATGTATATACATACATACACACATACACAGAATGGAATACTACTTAGCCATAAAAAAGAATACAATTTTTCCATTCGCAGCAATGTGGATGGACTTAGAGGACATTATGCGAAGTGAAATAAGTCAGACAGAGAAAGACAAATCCTGTATGACATCACTTATATGTGGAATGTAAAAAATAAAACTAGTGAATATAACAAAAAAAGAACCAGACTCACAGATACAGAGACCAATCTAGTGGTCACCAGTGGGAAGGGAAGGAGCAAGGGAGGGGAGGGGAGGAGAGGCACAAACTATTGGGTGTAGACTGGGTGGGCTCAAGGATGTCCTGCACAACTTGGGAAGTATAGCCAGTATTGTGTAATAATTGTAAATGGAGTGTAAACTTTAAAGTTGTATTTAAAAATGTAAAAGGCAATAGTAATTCAAAAAAGGAAAAATATATCAACTGTGTAGATAGGTTTGCAGAAAACGTCCACAACTTAGCATGCTAACATATTTCAATATGCTAAGTAGTCCCAACCTTTAAAATCTGCTCTGTTAGCTCCACATTCCCCACAATTTTCCAGAGCCCTGACTTCTGTCACAGCAGAGAGAATGTCACCCAGCTCTGTGGCAGTGTGTCCAGCACAGAGAGGGGTGCCTCTCCTGCCATACAGTGCACTCGGGATGAGCATCTGGAGCACCGAGCCATGTCTGATAGCTGGTCTTGCTAGTCTACCAGCCCTTCCATGCAACAGACAGACTCAGATACAAAGAAGCTAGTCTACACTTCAAGGAAAGTTACCAATTAACACCACTGCTTTGGAAGCATTAAAAAAAAAATGAATATGGTCTCAGAAAAAGTCTTCTAGTGCTGTGTGCATGTGTGTGTCTGAGTAGAATGGAGGACACTGGGGGGACATCTTGATTTTTTCACCTCCTTTCCATCAGTCACTGCATAAGAGGTGGCCGAGTTCACTACAGGAACGGCCCTGGCTGCTCTCAATCTGTTTTCCTGAATAAATACTGGCCCTAAACCCCTTGCTCTGGTCTGCTCGGTCTCTGAGTGTGTGAGGAAGTTCAAGTTCTTTCATTTCTGTTTCTTAATTTCTCCATATGAAAATCAGTGATCCATCTCCTGTTTTTCTCAGAGAGAAGAGTGGGGGAAAGAGGTCCTTAAAACACTCAGATATTCTTAAAAGATGTTGTTTATGACCAACCAGTTTCAGTGTTAGGTATAATGTTCTGAGACATGAATAACCACACTTCCTCTGTCACACACAGTGTTGTCGTAAAACAAGTTTTGAAAAAGACATGCAATCCCACTTCTTCCCTAGGCAATGGGGTAGAAACTCTCTTTTCATAAAAATGGAATATAATAAAATATTCCTTGCTTTCTTGCTCTTCAACCCTGTCCCCTGTTTCCTTTAAGATCCCTATGCCTCTGGGTTTCTTTCCCAGTATTTAATTAAGATCTAATGTTACTTCAGAAAAGACATAAGGAAATTTACAGAGATACATGGATACAAGAAAATTGAGCAGAGGCGACTGATAACTAGCAGCTTCCATCTACACCAGCAAATATCAAGGAAAACAGCATTTCCATAGCAAAAGCAAGTCAGTAATGCTAGGCACAAACTTACTGAGCACAGAGCAGGAACCACATAAAGAAAATCACAACTTTTACTATGGACTGGAAATGACATAAGAGGGAGAGAGGGTCTGTGGTGGATACTGCTGACTACCTGCTCAGCATCGACTCTGTCCTCTCCCTTACTGAGCTTCAGTTTAGCTCAGTGGGGATCAGCCGTCTTCACCCCTCCACCAAACATGACTGAGGAGAGAGTGACCCTCTCCCAAGGGCAGGGATAAATTCTGATTGTCCACAAGGAATGTGAGTGTTGGCAGCTCTGGTCATCCGAGGAAGTGTGTTGGGCTGCTTCCAGGAAAGGTTTCCTCACTCCTAAGGAACCATTGAGGTCCCTTTCCACCTTGGCACATAGCCATGTCTGGATGTGATGGCTGGAACCGCAGCAGCCGTTTCACAACCAAGAGGAGAAGAGCTGGACAAAGCTGACAGTCTGAGATGGGACTCTGGGCCCTGGATGACATCACTGAGTCTGTAAGTCGGCCAACTCTGAAGCCTGCTCTCCATCTGGACATCCTGATAGGGGAATGTCGCTCCTCGTTCATCACAGCTCCTCCTCCTCCTAGGCTCATAGGGAGACTCTGTGTCTCAGCATTCTCTGCAGTTAGAATGGAGCCATATGACTGACTTTGGGCTGTGGAACATGGGCAGAAATCAGATAAATCAGTTCCCTCTTTGGTCCTTAAAAACAACCTGTGCAATCTCACCAGGGTGAGCTTACAGACCATGTGTCATAGATGGTGCAGGGACAAGTTGGAAGCACTGGGACGTATGTCTGAGTCACCAACTTGATCCAGGAGAGTTGCCAACCCCCCAAAAAACTCTGCAGGACCATCAATTTACTGTATCAACCTTCTGAGATGTCAGGGTCTACCTGCTGCAGTGGCCAGCATTAATTATTCTCCTAACAAAGTGAGACAATATATCTGCTAATTGTTTAAGCTAATTTTTTTTTATTGTTGCAGTTGGAGTTTTCTAACCCGTAGCCAAAAGTTTCCTGTTTGTTACACTTGCCATGTTCTTGGACCAGAAGTCTCAAAAATATATAGGATTCTTCAGTTTCATGCCCAAAGTGATGTTTTCTGACCATAGCCCCACCGAATGTAGCTATTTGGGGTGTTGGTTTGGTTCAGCATTATAAACGCCTTCACTGTTGAACCAGGACAAAATGTGGTATGATATTTTTTGTTTGTTTGTTTTGGGAGGGAAGGTAATTAGGTATTTACGTAAGTATATATGGATTTAAATGGAGGTACTGGGGATTGAACTCAGGACCTCATGCATGCTATGCACACACTCTACCACTGAGCTATACTCCCTCCCTGAAAATATGGTATCATTCTAAGAAGATAAACTTAGGACATCCAACAAAGACTAAACCTGAGTGGAGAAGGGGCAGGAGCATCAGGAACATCTTCCTGGGGGAATCAGTCCTAGGAGATGGAGGTACTGTCATCTCTGTGCAAGATTCCCACTTACTGGGACCTAATTCACAGAAAAGTGGGAACTTCCCATTTTGGTAGTCTTTGACCAAGTAGTCTCTTAGCAGGTTTGGAGTTTTAATTTTTTTTATCAATTAATAAAGCACTAGAGTGCTATGATGATCAATACAGCAAAGTACTTCATGACAAATTCTAATTTCCCAAATAAATAGAGCATTAATGAGAAATCCAATTTTTAAAAAGCCTCACACTTGGCTGGAGGAATAACTCTCCCAGGCTTCAGACAATACTATAGAGCTACAGTCATCAAGACAGCATGGTATTGGTACCAAAACAGACTTATGGACCAATGGAACAGAATAGAGAGCCCAGAAATGAACCCACAAACCTTTGGTCAACTCATCTTCGACAAAGGAGGCAAGAATATACAATGGAATAAAGACAGTCTCTTCAGCAAATGGTGTTGGGAAAACTGGACAGCAGCATGTAAAACAATGAAGCTAGAACACACCCTTACACCACATTCAAAAATCAACTCAAAATGGATTAAAGACTTAAACATAAGACAAGATACAATAAACCTCCTAGAGGAAAACATAGGCAAAACATTATGTGACATACATTTCAAAAATTTTCTCCTAGAAGAAATAAAAGCAAGAATAAACAAATGGGACCTAATGAAACTTACAAGCTTCTGCAGAGCAAAGGAAACCAGAAATAAAACAAGAAGAAAACCTACGGAATGGGAGAAAATTTTTGCAAGTGAAACCGACAAAGGCTTGATCTCCAAAATATATAAGCAGCTCATACGACTCAATAAGAGAAAAATAAACAACCCAATCCAAAAATGGGCAGAAGACCTAAACAAGCAATTCTCCAAGGAAGACATACAGATGATCAAAAAGCACATGAAAAAATGCTCAATATCACTAATTATCAGAGAAATGCAAATCAAAACTACAATGAGGTATCACCTCACACCAGTCAGAATGGCCGTCATTCAAAAATCCAAAAATGACAAATGCTGGAGAGGCTGTGGAGAAAGGGGAACCCTCCTACACTGCTGGTGGGAATGCAGTTTGGTGCAGCCACTATGGAAAACAGTGTGGAGATTCCTCAAAAGACTAGGAATAGACTTACCATATGACCCAGGAATCCCACTCCTGGGCTTGTATCCAGAAGGAAATCTACTTCAGGATGACACCTGCACTCCCATGTTCATAGCAGCACTATTTACAATAGCCAAAACATGGAAACAGCCTAAATGTCCATCAACAGGTGACTGGATAAAGAAGAAGTGGTATATTTATACAATGGAATACTACTCAGCCATAAAAACCGACAACATAACGCCATTAGCAGCAACATGGATGCTCCTAGAGAATGTCATTCTAAGTGAAGTAAGCCAGAAAGAGAAAGAAAAATACCATATGAGATCGCTCATATGTGGAATCTAAAGACTCATGGACAGAGAATACAGACTTGTGGTTACAAGGAGGGTAGAGGGTGGGAAGGGATAGACTGGGATTTCAAAATTGTAGAATAGATAAATAAGATTACACTGTATAGCACAGGGAAATATACACAAAATGTTATGATAAATCACAGAGAAAAAAATGTGACAATGAGTGTGTATATGTCCATGAATGACTGAAAAATTGTGCTGAACACTGGAATTTGACACAACATTGTAAAATGATTATAAATCAATAAAAAATGTTAAAAAAAGCCTCACACTTAGAAGAAATGGATTAGAGATGCATACAGCAATAAAAAATACATCTTTAAAATTTGGTATAGCATGGAAAAATAGAAAAAGCTATATTCCATTAATGCCATTTATACACACTTAAAATACTGCACACAAAACACTATTTCATAAGGACACACAGAAATGAATAATCCACAGTGTGCATGTTCGAATGGATGCCTGAAGACAAGGATAAAAGGAAATAAACAGCAGGGCAAGGGAGGAAACTTGCATAGGATGATGTTGGCAGCACATTAGGACTGGGAAGTATGATCACCTCTACCTTTGTACATGAAACGTTAGGAAAAGAATAACAAATACAGGTTCTCCTGGTAGAAGACATATTCAGAATACATGGCAAATGAATAAAAGAAGAACAGGGAGGAAAGCTTCTAAGATTATAGAAGTAATTAAACACTTACAGAAAATATTAAAAAGGAGGAATATTATAGAATATTCCCTAGAGTAGTAAGTAGACTCTGTAGCCTCGGTGAAAGGTTATTTTATAAAGTTATCATGACCAATCTTCACTTTGGTCAAAAGTAAAGATATAGATGAACCTTGAAAGGAAACCTAATTTGGAAAGTCCAATTCACAGCAAAATACAGAAGCTGTTTACTCATACAGGAGTCACAGTAGGGGTTATTTAAATGAGGCTTTGTTTACAGACTGCTTCGTCCTTAACTTGGGAGAAAAGTATCAGAAAAGCAAAATGGATAAAGAAATAAGAATCAGCATCATGCTATTTACAACAGAGACACTTTACATATAAGAACAGAGATAGGATGAAAGTAAAAGGATGGAAAAAGGAATACCATGTAAACAGCAAGCATATGAAAGCTATTGTGGCCATACTGGTGTCAGACAAAGTAGCTTTCAAAACAGGGAGATTACCAGAGATAATAAGGGACATTTCATAATGATAAAAAAGTCAATTCATCAGGAAAAAAAAATCTAAAGGTGTATGCACCAAACAACAAAGCGTCAAAATACATGAAGCAAAAAATAAATCTAAAAAGAGGAAGAAAAATTCACTGTCACAGTCAGAAATTTTAACAGAGCTCTCTTTGTATTTGATAGAGCAAGCACACTAAGTATCAGCAGGGATGCAGAGAATTTAAGCAGCGCTCAGCTAATTGGCATGTATAAAACTCCATGCCCAGCACCATTAGAATAAACAGTCTTTTAAGGTACACCCAGAATATGCACCAAAAACAGCCACATACTGGAATATAAAGCAAACCTCAACACATTTCCATAGAGCAAAACTAGATTATGCTTTCAGACTGCAAAGAATTAAACTAGAAATCAGAACCAAAGATAATTTTAAAACCTAAATATTCAGAAACTAAGCAGCATATTTTGAATTACTTAGTAATATTACAGAAAGATACACAAATAATTCAATAAAAAGAAATGCTTGAAGTGGACAATATGAAAGTATAGCATCAATATTTGTGGGATGCAGGGAGGAGGGTATAGCTCAGTGGTAGAGTGCATGCTTAGCATGCACAAGGTCCTGGGTTCAATCCCCAGCGTCTCCACAAAAATTAATAACTAAACAAACCTAATTACCTCCCCTCCCCACCAAAAGTAAGTAAACATTTGTGGGATGCCGCTGAATTAGTGCTTAGAGGGAAGTGTATAGCTTTAAGCATACATTAGGAAAAAAGGTAGAAAAATTAAAGATCTAAGTTTTCATTTCAATATCAAAAAGAAGAGAAAATTGAATAAAAAATAAAGAAGGAAATAAAATAGCAAAATGAAGCAAACAAACAAAAATAATGAATCAGAGTCAGGCAATAGAGAACAAGCAAAATGAAAAGTTGGATCTGTGAGCCCTCCTCCCAGCATTCAAATCTGTTTCACCACTAACTAGCTGTGTGGTCTCAGGCACCTTACTAAGGCTCTCTGTGCCTGCTTCCACATATGTAAATGGGTATGACAACATTACAGCACCATCTCATAGGGCTGTTTTGAAGATTAAATGAGTTAAACGTGTAAAGCACTTACGAGTCAGGTACATAAATATGTTCTATATCATTGTCACCATCACTGTTACCACATGTTGCTCAGGGGCATAGATTGACCAACCTGGGCTTAGACATTGGCACCTGTCACAAAGCAAACCCTCTTCTCACATGGTTAAGAAATAGGACACCTACTGCTTTTCTAGGAAAAGCTGCACCAAGCAAATCCCATAAATCCAGGCCTGGAATGAGGGATGCCCTTCCTTCTGTACTTCAGGATTTACAAGTTTAATATCTGATGCATGTTTGAGGTTAACATTTGATGTTATGAACATATGATGAATATGAACAAGAAACAAGTCATTTAAAACCATGCCTGGAAACATCACCAGATACCACTGTTTTGTGGAACACAACTCAGAAAATCCTGAACAATTTTATTTGTGTGTGTTCTTGTGAAATACGCAATACTTTGTGTGTGGTATTTTAAATGCACATGTGTGGTATTTTAAATGCCTATAAATAGCATTGTGGAATAGATTTTCTTCACCATTTTTCTATGCTGTACCATACTTTCAAGATCTATTTATGTTGCTCTGTGTACCTAATGTTTCCCTCAGCCTTGGGTTTTTTAGTTCTATGAGTAGCATATGGTAATATTTCTCAGATATGGGACAGAGACTAAAACTAACTTATTAAAACCTCATAGGTGGCATCAAAAAGAACAAAACAATTAAGAATAAATTTAACCAAGGAAGCAAAATAGGTGTACACTGAAAACTATAAAACACTGCTGAAAGAAATTGAAGACATAAACGAATGGAATGATATCTTATGTTCATGGATTGAAAGGCAATATTATCAAGATGCCAGTACTGCCCAAAGCAGTCTGCAAATTCAATGCAATCCTTATCAAAACCCTAATGATTTTTCCAGAAATAGAAAAATCCATCCTGAAATTCATATGGAGTCTTAAGGGATCCCAAATGGCCCAAACAATCTCAAAAAAGAACAAAGCTGAAGGATCCACACTTCCTGATTTTAAAACTTACTACAAAGCAACAGTAATCAAAACAGTGTGGTTCTGGAATAAAGATAGACGTGCAGACCAGTGGAACAGAATAGAAAGCCTAGAGATAAACCGTCACATATCTGGTGAAATGATTTTCTTAAGAAAGATGCCAAAACCATTCCACGGGGAAGGGACAGTCTTTTCAACAAATGGTGCTGGGGAAAACTAGATATCCACGTGCAAAAGATACTACGTAATATTGAGTACAAAAAATAACTCGAAATGGATCAACATTAATTGCCTAAAAACAAAAGGGCTAAAATTATGTAACTATTAGAAGGAAACACAGGAAGAAAGCTTCATGACATTGAACTTGGCAACAATTTCTTGAACATGACACCAAAAGCATAGGCAACACAAGAAAAAAACAGAGAAACTGAATTTCACCAAAATTTGAAACTTCAGGACATCAAAGAACAGTAACAACAGAATAAAAAAGCACCCTTCAGAATGGCAGAACGTATTTGCAAATCACATATCTGATACAGGATTAACATCTAGAATATACAAAAACTCCCAAAACTCAACAAAAACAAAACCAAAAACCCCAAACAACCCAATTCAAAACTGTGCAAAGGCCATGAATAGACATTTCTCCAAAAAAGATACACAGATGATGCAAGCACATGAAAAGGTGTTCAACATCACTAGTCATTAGGGAAATGCAAGCCAAAACTACAGTGATACGTCACTTCACGCCTATTAGGATAGCTTTTTTTTTTTTAAAGGAAACTAGCAAGTATTGGCTAGGATATGGAGCAATTGAAACCCTCAGGCTCTGTTGGTGGGAATGTAAAATGGCACAGCTGCTGTGGAAGACATTGTGGCGGTTCCTCAAAAATTTAAACATAGAATTATCATGTGATCCAGCATTCGCACTTCTGCATATGTGCACATGAAAGAATGGAAGGCAAACTCAAACATATTTGTACTTCAGACTTCAAAGCAGCATTCAAAACACCCAAAGGTGGAAATAGCCCAATATGGGTTGGTGGTTGAATGGACAAACAAACTGTGGTCTATACACAATGGAAAGGAACAGAATTGTGGTCCATGCTACAATGTGGATGAACGCTTAAGACATCACGCTAAGTGAAATAAGCCAGATCCAAAAGGACAAATATTGCACAATTCTACCTTATATGAGGTACCTAGAATAGTCCAATTCACAGAAGCAGACAGTGGATTATAGGTTATCATGGGCTGGAGGGAGGGGCAAATGAGGAATTATTGTTTAAAGGGTACAGGGGTTCAGTTTGGACAGTGAAAAAGTCCTGGAGAGGGACAGAGGAGATGGTTACTGAACAGAGTAAACATACCTAAATGCCACTGAACTGGACACTTAAAAATGGCTAAAATGGTAAATTTCATGTCATGTACTTTTTCACAATAAAAAAAACAGGAATACTCATTTTAATTTTGGGGGGGGGTAATTTGATTGATTGATTTGATGGAGGTACTGGGGATTGAACCCAGGACCTCATGCATGCTAGGCATGCACTCTGCCACTGAGCTGTACCTTCCTCCCTACCCCAGAATACTCAATTTTTGTTTCTCTCCCAATGCCCTTTACAAGTAGGGAAGAGACATAACAAGAAATAGAGAATAGGCATTTATTTTCTAATGTTCCCACTAGATTTACAGGAGCCAACAAAATGAACAATGGTTTTAATCTACAGGATAATTAACTGACTTACAGAGGAAATTCTGGTTTGCTGAAAAACCCCAAATCACTGCCCAAAGAAACCACAAACATTGTCAATCTGACTCCATAATGGTTTTGTTTTAAAATCTGAAAAAAAACCCCATAAACAGAGGGGAAAAGCAAGACCAGAAAAGGTTGAAAAAAAAAATCACAAAACCTGTGTGCACAGCAGAAGTTACAGGCCACAGGCAGACGGTCAGGGCACGAGCCCCAAGCGCCAGGTCCGATGACTGTGGGCACCAGAGCTTCCCTGCAGAGCAGGCTGTAGCTCCCCTGACGGGAACACTCCCCAAGGATATCTCTAGCACTTTCGCCCATGGGAACAGATGCAGCAGAGGAACTTTCCAGAGTTACAGAAATATCCCCAAACTGTCATTTGACCTTTAAAAATGAGACTGGCATTTTCACTTTGCAATGTGGAGTTTACTTACATGATAACATGCCCACACGTGCACCATCCTTCAATTCCTTCCCATATCTGACTGTTGGGATGGGGGCAGCCGTGGCCGCCAGGGGGCTCTGGGACATCTGGTCTCCTGAAGCCTCTCCTTGGCTCCTGTGGCCAGACTTCTGAGAGTGCAGACATCCAAGTGGATGGGCGGCTGTCCTGTTAACCCCCTTTGCCTGTGTATCACCTCACTGGACTCTCACAGCCGCCGTCTACGTCACCATCAGGCCCCCCGAGGAAGCTGGGTGTCAGGGCTTTTCCTCATTTGTTAACAGGACATTGTGGTTCTGACCTCAGAGACATTATGAAAATTCAACTTCTAAATGCCTAGTGTGAGGTCTGGCGCACAGTAAATGCTCAAAAACCGACAGTCAAGATATTGAATACAGCTCCCTGTGCTACATGGTAGTTCCCTGATGTTTACCTATTTTATATACAGTAGCATTTTCTGTAAATCCTGTACTCCCAATTTATCCCTCCCCACTCCAACCCCCTGGTAACCATAAGCTTGTTTTCTATGTTTGTGAGTCTTTCTGTTTCAACTATAATTCAATTTAAAAAAATTAAAATGGAAAAAATAAAAACCATCCGTCAGCTTCCCTGAGGTCATGAGGGCTGAGGGCTCAGCCAGGAATTGAGTCCACTCTTTCCAGTTCTTAACTCAGTATTCTTTCTACCAAACACAGTAGTTTTCAGACTGTGGGTGCCTGGTCCCTGAATGCATAAAAGACTCATGAAATAAATGTGACCACAGACAGCTTGAAGGGGGCACATTCTCAGCCCCTAGGCCATCTGACATGTGCTCCCCTACAGCTGACCTCCTGGATGGAGGGGTGGGTCCTGACTCTCCTCCACCCTCCTCCCAATTTCCTTCTCCAGCTTCACATCCATCCCAAATCATACTAAATACATTGCCCCACTGTGGTCAAACCTCCAGGACCAAACTAAGCAAATCAGAAATACCGCTATCTTCATTAAGAACGTTAATGTCTCTAATGAATGGGTAACAAGTCCTTTTAAAAGACAGAATGTTTCTAATTATTTGTTTTCAACAAAATTGAAGAACTCATGTCATCGATAGATTATTAGAATAGTTTTTGCTATGAGACCAACATAGGAATTTTGGCTTAGAGCTTAAGAGTCCAAAACATTGAAGAACACTGCTATAAGGCAATGCATTCCAGCTTATTCAATTCTTTACGTGAACAAGGCGGACCTAGGGGGAACCAAATTTATGCTAAACCCTACCTCTTTCTAGCAGTAAGTCATACTCATCAATGACACAGAGTATATATACCAGCAGCAAAATGCTCTGTCTACGTCATCAAGAAATCAACTTCCAAGAAATACAGCTTTTATGCTTAACAGTTAATTATCCAACTTTGTGACACTTATGTTGCTTTGACTTCCTGATTGCCGCTACTAACTGCAATGTTAACTCAATCCCAAAGAGGTTTTTTTTTAAATTGACGCATAGTTGATTTACAATATTATATTAGTTCCAGGTGTACAACAGAATCATTCAATACTTTATAGATTACATTTCCTTTAAAGTTATTACAAAATAATGGCTACATTTCCCTGCAGTGTATAACATATTCTTCTATTTCATCTACTTTATGCAGACAGTTTGTATCTCTTAACCCCATCCCCCAGTCTTGCCCCTCTTCCCAGGGGTAACCACAAGTTTCTTCTCTAGGTCTGTAAGTCTGTTTCTGTTTTGTTAATACAATCATGTTTTATTTTTCAGATCTCACAGTCCCAAAGAGTTTTTAAGACAGAAGTTTATAGCCACAAGAATATTTGAAAAAATTGAATTCCATCTATATTTTTGTTACTGCAGACAGACGTGATAAAGGGGTTAGTAGATAACCTTAAACCTCAAAATGTCATGCTAGGAGGAAATTCAGAGTGAGAGCAGAGAGAGAAAAGAGAAAAATATAAATTTTCCAAATGCCATTGAAAAGTATGTTTATTAAATGGATGATGGTAAGTATAAAACTTACAGTATTTAAAATATTCACTGGATATAATTAAGTTTCATTTACAAATGTCAATGTCTGTAACACACTGGAAATCACATGATCTGTGACCATTTAAAATGATTTTTAAAATGTAGACGTCAATTTGAAGCTATCCTAGAGGGCAGGTAATTTAACCAAATTCTTGGGGGAGTTATGTGAAAGAAGATGTTGAGGACCCCTGGGTTATAACCACACTTCTGGGCAGAGACTGAAGTGAGGGGCACAGAGTCTGTGAAGGAAGACCTGGGGGAGTGAGGACCTACTGCACTCACAGTCAAGGAGGACCCAGGGACACATGGACACACACACACACTCCACTCCAACTGCTACATCGGCCCCAGGCTGGCAGGAAATGAGCTCCACAATGTTTTTATTTATGAAAACTGAAGCAACTGAAAAAATGAGAAGCTCAAGGAGGACTTCCTAATAAGTGCCAGTCATCTGATGGCTCCCAGTGTCTCCGTCAAGGCCGGAGGGGCCTGGGTACCACGGTAGCCTGTGAGATCACAACCTCCCTGCCTCCACCAACAGGTGCTGCAGGGAGGCAGACCCCTCACCTTCCCACTTCGGCAAAAGTACCTTCGAAATCTAGCTACTGCTTCTATCCTGTGTTTCAAACAGAGGTTAATTTCCTTCCTATGGAGTTGCCCTCTCCTTTGTAACATATTATCTCCTTGATACATTCATTCATTCATGTCATACACCCTAGGTCCATGACAATAGTAACAAAAAAACCACACCCAGGACCTGCAGGAAGTTTCGCATCCTGCTCTGAGACACACATGCTGACCTGCCAGCATCGCACACGTGTTAACCAGCCTTGCACCTTGTAACCCTTGGAGGAACATCCTTCTGCCTCCTCCAAACCCAAAGTGTCCTTTGGATGCCTTTTCCTTTCTTGCAGCTCACTTTCTCCCAGGACTCCTTAGAGATGAGCCCTGTTAACCCTGGTGTCTCTCATCACTGTGGTAAGCCAGAGGTGCAATTAAGACACCCAATTTACCAGTTCCACCTGGGCACAGACTAATTTGGGAAAGCCAAGCTCCTTCACCTCCTCCTCCAGAAACCCAGTCCAGATTTCAGGAGCAGAGATTCATAGGCACTGAATCAAGTGGGACGGGGTAGCTTTCTGGTAGACCTGTCACCTGGGGCAGCCACCCACAGGGAGGGTGGGGGAAAGAATGTCTGTAACCTGCCCGTGGTTCAGTACTGACAACAATCAGATGAGGCAGGCAACCTTGCTAATCTCAAACAAGCGCGAGGCCGTGAGGCTGGACTTGAACCTGGGGCTGTTTAACTTCCCAGTTCCCACCCACCTCCAGCCTCTCACACACGTGCCAAGGTCTCACACTCCGTCAGCTCGCAGCCACCTCCCCTCACCCTCGATGGGTGTTCGCAGGGATGCCTTGCTCCAGACATCAGCATTCACCAGGGACAGATCTATCTGCCTCTCCCTCTTCCCGTCCCCCTCCCTCCTTTTAGCACTGAAAGCTCTTAGAGTTAGTGCAGGGGTCACCTTTTTCTTTAAGTTACTATCTAAAGGTCTCAACATTACCCTAAATACACAACATGGTTATCACAACCGCTGTGTAACAGACAATCCCTTTGAAAGGGGCAGCCTCCTTCGGTAACAGCCGCCCAGCTTTGAAGCCGCTTGTAATCTGCTCATGCATTCCACAGATATTAGTGAGCATTCCTAACTGCTGGGCACTAGAGAGACCGCAGTGAACAAGGGAAAAGTCCTACGCTTACTCAGTTTATATTCTAGCAGGATAAGCAGTGAACTGAAACACAGACATACTGCACTATGTTATCTAAGCTGATGCTAGGTGCTGCGATGCATCCAACAGTCCATATTAACAATCCCTTGGGACAACTAGACAGATAAATACAGACCTATAGTTTTTCTATCAATTTACTACCCGCCTTATCCAGGTTCTATTTTAAAAATTAAACAAAAAACCAAACAACCCAATCCAAAATGGGCAGAAGCCCTAAACAGACATTTCTCCAATGAAGACACACAGATGGCCAAGAGGCACATGAAAAGATGTACAGTATCACTAATTATCAGAGAAATGCAAAATCAAAACTACAATGAGGTATCACCTCACACGGGTCAGAATGGCCATCCTTACAAAGTCCACAAACAATAAATGCTGAAGAGAATGTGGAGAAAAGGGAAGCCTCCTACACTGTTGGTGGGAATGTAGTTTGGTACAGTCACTGTGGAGAACAGTATGGAGATCCCTTAAAAAACTAAAATTAGACTTACCATATGATCCAGCAATCCTACTCCTGGGCATATATCTGGAGAAAACTCTAATTGGAAAAGATACATGCACCCCAGTGTTCACAGCAGCACTATTTATAATAGCTGTTGTAGAAGACATGGAAACAACCGAAATGTCCATTGACAGATGAATGGATACAGAAGTTGTGGTATATATAATGGAATACTACTCTGTCATAAAAAAGAATAAAGTAATGCCATTTAAAGCAACATGGATGGAACTGGAGATCATCATACTAAGTGAAGTAACCCAGAAAGAGAAATAAAAATACCACATGACATCACTTATATGTGGAATCTAAAAAAAAAGGACACAAATAAACTTACTTACAATACAAAGACAGACCCCCTCCCCAGACACAGAAAACAAACTTACGGTTACCAGGGGGAAAGGGCTGGGGAGGAATAAACTGGGAGTTCAAGATTTGCAGATACTAACTACTATATATAAAACAGAAAAACAACAAGGTTCTACTGTAGAGCACAGGGAACTATTTTCAACATTTTGTAATAGCCTATAATGAAAAAGACTATGAAAAAGAGTGTGTGTGTATATATATACATACACATACGTATATATATATCTATATATCTCAATCACTATGCTATATACTAGAAATCAACACAACATTGTAAATCAACTACTCTTCAATTAAAAAAAACAAGAAAGAGCTCAAAAAAATTAACAAAGATTTGCCTAACAGGTGATCTGAAAAGCAGATGTAAGCAAGTAAAAGCATGCCCCTCACACTGCCAAGTACACACTCTTCAAATACACAGACTTACATAAAGACATGTCAGCGTCTAGGAAGAAGAATCTAACTAACGGGCGTGATTTCAATACCACTTCCAAACACAAAGAAGCCGAAGACTTCTTTTCTTTATAGGTCAGGTGTGGGGGATATGCTAACTCTTCTCCCAGAGATAAGCACATTTGACCCGCGGAAGATGTGAGGTGCCTGCCTAATCTTGCACCTTGTCCCCGAGACCATCGAGACCTCCTGCAGTGAGGACATCGTTTGGCTCTCTGGGTATCCCCACGTCCTCTCTTCTCAGGTTTGCAAACATGGCTTGTTCCACCGGGATAGCTCTTTCCCCCTGCCCTCATCAGACCCCAGGCTCCGTCATCTTCAGGTGTCAGCTCAAACCTCACGAAGGCAGGAGGAATCGGGCAGAGTGGTACACTATTACTGCTAAGATCCAATCATCTTATGTAACGGAAATCCCAGTTAGTGGGGAATGTCCAGCATTGAGCACATTCGGCTTTCACTGGAGAGATCAAGGTACGATGGATAAACACCTGGGTTGCAGGAACCACCTGTCTGAGATTCTGCATGCAACTTACCTCCTGTTTAGAGTTCTCTTTTCATGGATGGGGGAGACAGACGGGAGAAAACAAAAACTACTGAGTTTTTAATTACTTTGGGAAAATCATCATCATCATCATCATCATCATCATCATCATCTAGGGAAAATTCTAGTCCCAGAAGAATCAGACAAGAAAATTAACGAAGCTTTGACCAACGAGAGAGGAGCTTGGTGAATCCAGCAGTGAGGGCCAGCAATGGGCAGCATCGCCAGCTCACAGGTTCCTATAAGCAAGAGCTGAGCCCCAGGGAGGAGATGCCTCAGCCACCCGGCCAAGGAAGCAACTGGCAGGTGTCTGTTACCCACATGACCTTGAGCTCAAATTGGCTCAGGAGGTCCCCAGCTCCTGTCCTCCATCCTGATGGTAAACCACCGAGCCCATCTGAAACAACCCAGTCCTCATTCCCCATTTCCATTCCCTCCAGAAAATTATTCTCCCATTCAATCTGTCTGCCCTGAGCTATGTGCCCGGCAGCTACAGTTGCTGATGGACACGTATCAACCAAGGAAAAAATTAATGTTTTATCTTCTTGCAGAAATGATCAGTCCTTACTTGTTCACAAGAGTACAGTTTCAAAAAATATAAGATGGCAGTTGGCATATGAACTTGGGAGTTTTCACCTGACTTGAAAAAATAATCTAAAAATCAAGTGGTCTATTGGTGAGATAGTGAGGGAAGAGAGAACTTTCATCAGACAGAATTACATCACGAAGTAAAGGTCGGAAGAGAAAAATAGAAGTTGATAGAGCCAAGAAGATGGACCTATACGTATAATTGAATCACTGTGCTGCAGACCTGAAACTAACACAACGTTATAAATCAACTATACTCCAATAAAAGTCATAAAAAAAGAAGACAGACCTGAGTTCAAGTATGGCAGAAGTTAGAACAATATCAGAGGACTCTGCTGGTCAAATGCTTTGCTTAAGGCAATGATGTACATCCATCCAACTGCCAAGCGAGATGGGCGGTAGGACGCCCAGGGCGCAGGCCCCAGAACCACGCACTGGGTCTAAGATCCTGTCTCTGAACAGCTGCGTGACTTTTCCAGTTACTTCCTGCTGCTTTAGAGCTTCTGTAAAATGGGGATCAGTGATTCTATTGATCAGGGTAACAATGATATTAGATTCATTTAAAAAATCCTTGCAGTCTTTATCAAAGACCTGTGTTCATGCTTAAACATCAGCATGAGGATGGGGGTGGGGGGGCAGCATCAGGACCTCCCCCAGGCGCCGCTGAGGATCAAGTATGTTAATACACCTAAAACCCTAAACGTGGTTCCCGGCCTGTAGTAAGTGCTCATTTAGCTTGTACCCATGGTAAAGGGTATTTTATTTATTTTTACTCATTTTTTAGCTAATTTTTTTAATGGGGGTACTGGGGATGGGACCCAGGACCTTGTGCATGCTAAGCACATACCCTTACCACTGAGCTATACCTTCCCCCACTGCCCAGGGTAAAGGGTATTTTAAACACTTAAAGTTGTACATAAAAATTGCCTGGTATTAACGATGGGTTATCTCAGTTTATTTCTGTGAATTGGAAATCTATTCCCAACCTACGTAACTACCCTACCTACCAATCTATGGACTGGTAAAGCAGTTTGATTTGTGTTTTGAGGGGGGAGAATTTGAGAACCCTGCAAAACTTAAATTCCCTGTTTGGCAAGTCAAATATAAGCAATGTTATCTTAATGTATACAGACCAAGCAAATATTTCATCAGAGCCCAAAAGGTTTGAATGGTGGGGGGACAGTACAGCTCAAGCGATAGAGTGTGTGCTTAGCATTCACGAGGTCCTGGGATCAATCCCCAGTACCTCCATTAAAAAGTTAATAAATAAACCTAATCATCCCCACCACCCCAAATAAAGGCGTATTTATTTAAAATAAAAAGGTTTGACTAGACATATCTGAATATTACTGAATTCTGTACCAAAACCCCCACTATTTGAGCAGCCCCCGGAATAGGTAATAAATAAGAGTGTTGACTTTGGTCCTTCTACTCTGCTTCTGTAGCGGGCCTTAAAAGCAATGACTATTCCATTACTGTTCACACAAGAGAAAATATACCAGCCTGTAATTTAGAGGCAAGTGGAATAGACAGGAGACAATGGATACGCATGACCGTTTCCAAGCAGCAGCAGACAAGAGTCTCAGTGCTTAAAAGACACACATTTGTTGCACCAAATGATAATCTGGACGTGGCTTCATGTCTATTCATGAGAAAGAACAATCAGTGAAAAGGTAGGTTGGAGGTCGAAGGAGGAAGGAGAAAAGACAACAAGAAGACGCAGATGGGAGAACGCCTTTGAAACCCAAATAGTGATCTCTGGTCCCTTAAAATATCCACATCCAAGTGAAAACTGCTGGGGTCCAAGGGGAGCCCTGTCAAAAATTAGCCATAACTCAAGTTCTCTGAATTCAGGTGGAGTAAAGAGAAAGCACAGATTTCACACTGATTGCCTGAGAAAATGGATTGTCATTTTCACACACACATTTTACAAAATTCTCACATTTGATCAGATGTACGGTGTGATGATTAATATGCTTTTTTGGGAGGTATAGCTTATAGCTCAGTGGTAGGGCACATGTTTAGTATGCATGATGTCCCAGGTTCAATCCCCGGAACCTCTACTGAAAAATAGATAAATAATACACCTAATTACCTTCTTCCTCCTCTGCAAAAAAAAAAATGTTTTTAGATGGGGAGGAAGAAAACACAAGGGCCACATTTCAGGTAAAATTGTCTTGGTATGTTACACCTCAGAGAACCTTCGAGGTTTCTTCTTAAAAAGATTGCTTGGCATCCACAAAGTAACTGTATCCAGGGTAGAAAGAAAGGGAGGTCTCTGGTCTCCTTTCAGGAAACACATATAGAAGGGGGAGGGTATAGCTCAGTGATAAAGTGAGTGCTTAGCATGCACGAGGCCCTGGGTTCAATCTCCAGTACCTCCATTAAATAAATAAATAAACAAACTTAAATAGAACCTCCCCTAACCAAACAAAAACAAAAAAGAATTGCTTAAAAAAAGGCTAAATTTAAAAAAAGTGTGTGTATATATATATATATATACACATATATATATATATATACACACACATATATATATATATATATACATGAATGAAACACAGAACTTACTACTCAGGGGGAAAAGTGGCAAACACTGTGAATTTGAATATCCTTTGGATTGTGTCTCCAATGAGCCCCATAGAAAGGGGGGAAATATAAATGCATCAGAAAAGGGGCAGGACGGATCTAACCCTCACTCCTCTACCCGCTCAGCACACGAACAGCCGAACAGCATCCAACAGAAGATCCAAGCAAAGGGCCTCTCTAATTCTCTGCTTGCCAAGAATATCTTCGAAATGCAGGTGAATTAACTGAGTCCCTTTCTGAGCCCCTTAAGTGTTTCAAAGTCGGCTTGTTTTCCAGTCTCACCTCATTACATTTAAAGTTAAAATTTTTAAAGTTTTTTTCCTCCCTGCTTGGAAAGTGCTGCTTTTTTATAACCTTTCAATTTAACTGATCTCCAAAGATGAAAGCACCTTCCCCTGAAAAGCGTCAGCTTTAAACTGAAGAAAGCTTGGCAGATTATCTAGCAGAGAACAGAAATCTGATCAATAGGGTTATGCAAAATGGGGTAGAAACAGCCACGTTTGTCTGTGGTTGTCGCTTTTATGAGAGCAGTGCCAATCCTTTGCAAATAAGCTTTTCCGGAGAGCTAGATTGACAGGGCGCATGGGTGGCAGGCAGGCAGGATTACCTGTGAGCTACAGGGCAAAACCCCATCAATGTCACAGGGAGAGCCTGAGACACTGGACACTTGAAAAACTCCAGCCATCTCCATCTCCGTTGGACAGCCCAGCTTCTGTGCCTACAATTCACACTGAGCTTCATTTGCAAGTGGATTTGGTTATTAGATGTAGGATTCTTCAGTGCAACTATTCCTTTCCTGGCACACAGCTCAGTTGAATAGGGGAGCCTGGGAATTAGTTAGCCGTATGGGAGAAGAAAGCCCCACTCCAGTTACCAGGGAGGAATAATTGAACACAGGGCGCCCTTAATTTAATTTGGAGACCTTTCCTTCATTTGCAGCCAATGCTTAGTGAGCTAATTTGTACCTGGTTCATTTTCTCCCTTTTATCTTATCTACGTTAACATCAACCATGGAAATTAGAAGCACTATGAATAAAAGATGAAGCCTGACTTGGGACAGTCTTTCCTTAAGTCCTGTGAATTACCTAAAACCTCATTTGCATGTGCACAGTATTCAGGGCTGAGAAAGATGCCTGGGTCCTACAGCATCCCTGATCAGCAGCTTCCCTTCCCTGGATGAGCTGTAGTTTCTGGACGTTTAAACTGGTCCTCCCTTTCCTCCAAGAAGCAATGTCTAGGTCTGTAATGCACAGGGAATCATTAATCCTAGAAATGGTGTAGGGGACCCCAACCCATCAATGCACAAGACTCAGGATGCATAAATTCCACTAATCTGACTTTTGAGAGAGTTCAATACTGCTTGCAGTAGAAAGAAACGAATGTGATGTAAAAAAGAAGATTGAATGTCTCAACATACATGCCCGGTGGATAGACAGACACCTGCTCTGCCCAAAAACACTGTGCTGGGGAAGGGGTGGTGGGTGAGAATAGGCCTGGTCATAAAATTCCTGCCTGGGAGGAACCTCTAGGAGCCAGAGGACTTAAATTCTAAGTGTATCATGTGTATTATGCTTTTTAAAAATCCCTTCTGTTGTGTACTTTCTAGACTTGGCGCCTCTCCTTGAAAAACAGCTGCGCATGCTCTGAAGCTTATTTTGAATATTTCATTACTTCCAACTGTACAACATTTTTGTGCCTTGAAAGTTTTGCATTTTTTTCCCTATATAGTTCCCTTGGGCCAAAGCTGCATTTTCACCCCACCCTCTCCTCTTGCTTTTATCTTCTCCCCACCCCCACCCCCAGGGACCGATGAAAAAAACCTACTGGATTCTTCTCTTGCAGCTTAATATCCACCACCAACAAGCCTTCCTTTCAGTTTGGGAAGCGTTAAAGGAAGACAGTGTTCTGGACCGTTTCACTGCCTGAATGTGCCAACTCTTCCCCTCCATCCAACTCCTCACACCAACGGGCTAGAAGCTGGGAAGAAACTGAAAATCACTCCCCGTCATAGCCCATCCCTCTAAAAGGTTCATTAATAGTGTTGTGCATTATTTTAGTTACACGAGACCACACATTTTCATGGGCAAGGCAATGTTCAAGCTGTAGAAGGAAAAAAAAAGAGACTTTAAGGTTTAAAATGCTGGTATGCTGAAATGTAAATGTCTTTGCTTCAGAATACAAACTACATGTTTGGGGGAAAGAGTGCACAAGCATGATCACAAAAATAACCTAACTGAAAAAAAATCAGATGACACCTCTTATCTTGGTTTTAATGACCATATGATACAACGACAGGCTTACTGATTTCTTTGGAAGAAACAGGAAAAGAAAGCTCTCCATCTGAAAGCATGTTAAAGAAAAGGTGAGGAGCAATTAAGACTGGTCCTTTTATTCATGAAGCAGGAGAGGATGCATAGAAATGAGGGCAGCAATTGCCCTTAAGGAATGGATTTTTAAAGCCACAGAGGCAGAAACATTGAGCTGGAAGGGCAGAGTAGCTCTGTTCTAAGATTAAGAAAGCAAATCAGAGATGTTAGGACGAAAGCACGGGGCGTTTGTGATTACTAGACATACAGATTGTTCAGTTGACTTGGGGGGGCGGGGGAGCAGGGAGGAGGGGAGGGACAATAGAGTCTCGGAGGCTGAATGTCAGGAATTTGGGGGAGAGGAAGGCAACAGTCCCACAGGATGTCCAAAAAGCCAAGACTTTTCTGCTACGTTTGTGGAGAAGGAACAAGAAAACGGACAAAACCATGCAGCCCCGTCTCACTGGCAGCAGCGCATGCATCCACCACACTGAGACTGCAAAATACCCGCCTCAAACACGAGCACCTGCTCTAACCGCGTGCCGGCTGGCTAGCGCACCTGCGGCCTTCCAAGGGCAATCCGGTCGCCTCAGCAGCGGTGGACCGGGCTGCACCGAGGACCGGGCTGCGACGGACCCGGGACACGAGTAGCCAAAGAGAGGCCTAGAGAAGGGTCAGGGAAAGTGCCAGGCAGTCCAGCTGGCACCTTGGGCTGCAAAAAGCCATAATCACACGGCCGGACAGTCGCAACTCGGTTGCCAGAGGGTTTCCTTGAAAGGGGAGGGTAATCTTTAGCTTCAGAAAGGGCCTGCTGGATGCAGAGATGGAGGGAAGACCCCCTAGAAGTCAGTGTTGTCACTAAGAACCAGTTCCGTGCCAGAAGACGGTACGAGGGAAATGCGCGTCTGGGCTGACTTTCAGTCCCTACTTTCACTGCCCTCCCTATACCGTTCTAGCCTCAGAAACACCTGTGTGCGCTGAAAGGCCTCGTAGAACACCAAGCCCCCCCCCCTTTCGCAGCCGGCCCCGACGGGGCTCCATCCTCAGGCCAGCCCGAGCCCAGTTCCTAGAAATCATCCCCGCTCCCCCTAACTGCGCCACCGACTGGGCCCCATCGCGGGGTTGGGTGGACTCCCTCCTGGAGCCGCAGTGGTCCTCCCACCCGCTCTCCATCCCCGCCGGCTCGCAGAGGGCTGCGGAGCGCTTCACGGGGAATCTTGAAAGGGCGCGCGGAGAAGCGAGCGCTCCAAAGAGCCGCCGCGGCGGGACTGGGCGTCCGGGGGCGGGGCGGGGCGGGCCGGGGGACCCCTCCCTTCTGCCCACTCCCCCCTTCTGCCCACCCCACAGCTAGCCGGGGCGCGCGAGCCGCTACCTCCTGGAAGAGCTCCAGACTGTAGGTGTTGTCGTCGTCGGCGAAGAAGAGCACGCCTGGCTGCGCGCGCTGCTGCTGGTGCCGGTGCCGCTGGCGCAGCCAGGCCAAGCCGGCGTTGCGCTGCTCGGTGGCGCGCGGCAGCCCGGGCCGCTTGTAGCGCCGCGGCGTGGGCACGTGCAGGTGCGTGCAGGGCAGCCCGGCCCGCGCCAGGAAGCGGCTCACCAGCTCGCTGCGCGCCGCCGCGTCCTCCACCAGGATCCAGTGCAGCTGCGCCACCTGGCGGAACGTGTTGGCCAGGCGGGTCAGCTCGGCTTTCTGCACCGGGCGGCTGTAGGTGGGCGTGATGGCATAGATGGTGGGCAGCTCGGGTGGCGGCGGCGGCCGAGAGGCGTTGCGCTTCTCCCAGCCGCGCCCCGGGCCGGCCCGGCGCAGCGGGAGTCGGGCGCCCCCGCGGCCCAGCGCATAGGGAGAGAAGTAGGGACGCGGGGTGAGCGGGGGCGAGGGCCTGCGCGTGTCCACGTCGAGCATGATGATGACGATCAGGATCCAGGGCAGGAGGATGAAGAAGCGGCTGCACAGCGCGGACTTCATGGTGCGCTCCCCCCCTGCCTCTCGGACGCCCCGGGCCGGGACGAGCCGGGGGACCCCAACGCGCAGGTTGGACGGCGGCGGCGCCCGCGCTCAGAAAGCCGCGGCCGGTGCGCTCTCCATAGGGTTGCGGGGCGCTGCGGGCGCTGGGAGGCCGGGGCCACGGGGCTTAGCGCGGGTGCCGAAGAGCTAGGGCTCTCCGGAGCGCAGGCGGGCGGGCAGGCGTTGCCCCTTCTCTGGGTAGTCGGCGGGAAGCGGGACTCGGTCCAGCCGCGCTGCTGGCCCCGGAGTGGTGCCGAGCACCGGGAAGCTGGTGATCCCTCAGCGCTCTGTCCGGAGAGCGGCAGCTGGGAGCCGTCCCGCGGCGATGCGGCCAAAGGGACTCCAGCCGTGCGCCCCCGAGGCGCTCTCGGAGGCACCTTCGGGGGCGAGAGGCAGGCTTCCCTTCGTCACATCCCAGCCGGGGCAGCGAGGACCGGAGGGGCCGCGGGGGATGCCGTGACCCCAGCTCCGTTGGCGCGCCGCCGCGAAAACCCGCACTCCGGTCCCTCGCTCTGCTCTTCCTTCTCGGAACCTCTCCCGGCTCCGGCAGCAAGATCCCAAAGCCAGGAAAGAAAGAAAAAGCGAGGGGGCGGGGGCGCTGCAGACTCCAGCGTCTTCCTGGTCCTCTGGTGGGAAGACAGCGACGCTGCTACTGGCGGGGAGGGGCTGGGAGGGCGAGGCGGGGAGGGGGCCCGGCCCTCCGCGGGGTTTAGCGCTGACGGCCCCGAGGGCCAGCTCTGGAGGCGGCTGCCGCACCGACCAGAAGGAGCGGGAAGAGGGTCCCCGCTAGGCGCCGCGACCCCCGGGCAGGGTGGGTGCTCGCTCGCCGATCCCCGCTTGCTCTCAGCTCTCTGAAATACTGCAAGGTCTTTGGCGATCAGCCTGGAAAACCCATGCACGTGCGGAAAACTCGGGAGACCCTGGTGGTAGGGGTAGGGGGGTGGGGAGGCCAAGGATACCTTCTTTGGCTGCCAGCCGCGGGGTTCGTGTGCCGGGGGTGGACCGAACAGCGCCGACCGAAAGGGCTTTCATGGAAAGACAGAAATCAATAGAAGCGCCGGGAGACGGAGCGGGGCCGTAAGGGGTGTTCGGCATGTGAGATGGCCCCGGAGAAGGAATCAGTCCGAGCGTTTGCTGCCCTCCTGCAGTTAGATCATTCGCGAGAATTCCTGAAACTCCAGCTGAGTGTGGTTAACTTATTTTCCTTCGGTAATTTGAAGTCAAGCTTCCTCACCGTTCGCTGCCATCAGAATCATGCCGTTTGACCCTCCCAACGGTTCTTTCAAGGAGGCCTGGAAATTAGAATCGCCTTCATTTTCCGGATGAGGAAACTGGGGCTCAAAGTTGGGAATGATTTCTCCGAGGTCAGTGGCAACGGCTAAGTGGAAATGGGGCATGGGTCCCCCGAATCTAGCCAGCGGCCTCCTCACTGCGCGACCTGCAGACACCTCTCCAGACACAGCCCCACTGGGCAGGCCGGCCCAGCTGCATGTAAACACGGTGCGCTCAGAACCCAGCAGAGCGGAGGATGACGTGTGGAGCCGTGACAGCGTCTGGAAGACTCGCGCAAACATGGGCGCTTGGTTTGGATTTCTTTCTATCTAGCGGACCTACTAGCTGCGTCCCTGGCTGTGATGTACTGGGATGAACGAAGAAGGGCCACGCTCCAGGGTCACGTCCCAGGACGGTGCTTACAAAGCAGCAGGAAAGCCTCCCCCCCCCTTCCCCAGCCTATGATAAATAATTTCTCAGCCCATCTTCCCCCAGCTGTCTGTCTTCCTCGGTCTTGCTCACAAATACATCCCTCTGATCGCGCGTTCAGAGCGCGGGCGCAGAGGAGCGCTCTGGGGTCGATGCCCTCTGCTCAGCTGTTCTGATGCTCCTGAGTTTCTCAGCCCTGCCCTGACCCCACCCATCATCCATCAGGCCTTGGCGCGTCTGTGGATTTCCCTAACTTCCCTTTCAGAGTCTGAAACCTTAGAGTGAAATGTATAGATCGAACCCCACCCGCCACCCTTGCAAGGGCCGGCCTTCTGTGCCAACCGCCCAGTTTCACCTATAACTCATACTTAAAATGGGCAGATCAGTGCCTCCAAGACATAGAAGACAATCCGTCAGACCCTTTCCCATGTTCGCGGATAGCCTAAGGGGCCTCTGAAGACAACACAACCTCGGGAAAACGCGTCCAGGTCAGGCCTCGGGGTGCGCCCTGGGAAGTCACGGTCACCATCTTGGGGGAGGCAGAAGGACCACGAGGGAGGGAATTCAGTAGAGGCTTCTCTTAAATACTGGAAAGCAGCGCACACATCTGCCCACCCCCGCAACGATTACTGGTCTCTTTCACCCTGCTCGAATTTTTTAATATAGTCGAAGAGAAATGCCTTGTGTGTCCGCTGTAGTAAAGTTTGACTGGTTACAGAATTGTACTTAAAAGCATCACTAATCCTGGTTAGTAGGGAGCTCTTGGTTATTCAAAAACCATAAAACCTGTTTCCTAATTGCTGCTTCTCCAGCAACCGGGGCGTTTCGGATATGAGACTCTTCTATTTATTTAATTTTTGTTTGTTTGTTTTTTGAGACACTTATTTAAAAAAGCAATCCAATTTTCGAATTTAATTTGAGGTGTTGACTCGTGCTCAGGATTCACAAGCGTTGGACAACGCAACACTTAAATAGCATATCTCCATCAAGGAAGTCAGTATATCTTTTCTGCTGTCCTTAGTCAGCAATTGCACCAGGTTAACCTCATCCAGTCATCTGCTGGCAGCATCATGGTTCTTGGAGTTAGGTAGACATGGCCTTGATTCCCAGCTTTGATTCCCTCTGGGCTGCTTGGGCAACTTTAGAAAGTCAATGAGCTTTTCAATCCCTCAGTTTCCTCTTCAGGGAAGTGGAATTAATAATATGTACTCCATCAAAATCTTGTAAGGATTAAATAGGGTAAGTTAGGTAAAGTATTTTTGCAGAGGAGTTGACATTATGCAGGCAGTCAATAAGTGATGTTTAAATACAAGTAACATTTCCTCAAAAGCACGTCTTACCCCAGGGGCTCCGTATGATTTTCCTGATGATGCACTGAAATAGGGCCCCCACCTGTGGAGGAGGTGTTAGTGTGCGTGGTAGAATCTTACCAACTTGGGCTAGAGAGGGGAAGAAAGAGGAAATCAATTTGCCCCAAATACAAGGTGCACTTATCACACAATCAGGATGACATGATTCCAAGTGACATTTATTTCAAGTGACTGGATATGTCATCTTGTTTTACCTTCAGTGACTCAAAAATGTGGGCCCCCACGTTTCATGATCAAGTCTGAGCAAAGCTATAAAGATACAAAAATTACTAAGAATGTCCATTTGAAACACAAAACCAGGGTAAAATGCTTTCAACAACAATGCATCCTGCTTTTAAAAGATTTAGAGAATTTATCAGGTGCTAGAATGGAACCAGCTTCTTTAAATGGCAGCTTGAAGGAAATGTCATTTTTATAAAGATCATCACTAGTAGCTGTCGTACTTTTCCATGTTGTTTACGCTATTCTTCCATAAAACAAATTAAGAATGATCTGCAGTTGATAATGAAGGTTGATGCAAGTTACTAGAGTAATTAAAATGATTACCTGACTTCAGAGCTTCTGTACAGCCTCTTGGTGTTTATTTTCATTTAATCTCCCTAATTATTTGTGTAACAAAGTGAACATTGCTTCATCTGTACTAATGAAGCTTTGGAATGCTGGCATCAGCCACTATGTTTAAGCATTCAGCTGTTATTCTGAAATAAACAAAGGTTAAAAAAAAACCTCATCTGGAGAGTCAACAAAAAACATATTGCATAATCACTAAACATTTACATTTTGCCTCCATGAGTAATTTGCAACTGTAACTCCTGCAGGAGAAAGATTGCAATACGATGAGTGTACTATATAGAACTGATCCCATTAGACACTTGAGCCTGCGGTTCTGCTAATGTGACAAAATCAGCCTTCAAGTGAGCATTTGGGGACAGACATCTTTGATATTCTTCACTAAGAAAGAGATCAAGAAAAAAACTATACACAATTAAGTGTTTGTAAATATCTATATGATAATATTATGGGCATGTAAATCAAGTTATAAAAAGAATCAACTAATTCATGTGGGAGTAGTAATGTAATGTGAAGGTATTGACAATCGATGCCTACCTGCATGTGAACATAAACATTTCCTGTTAAAATATCAGATACAATTATGTAAAAGAATGATGTCAAAATAAATAATTCTAATAGTCCCAAATTCCAGGGATACATGACAGTTTCATTGATGACTGTCAGAAAAATGACATCCAAACCACATACTAAATGGCTCATTTGGTTTATTTTATTTTCCTGCATCTGGGTCCTCTTCAAATATCACTTTTGCTTTAGAATTGTTCTAAATTTTAGTGCTTCCTTAATACTTTAGACATTTGCAGCTATTGTGTTCAAAATGTGACAGTAGAGGTAGTTTGTCAGTAAAACCCTACTTTTATCGGTTGGGTCAGGATCAAGTTTATTCAGGGAAAGTGGTTTTCCTAGAAAATTAGAAATTGGCAATTTATTCTAACAATTTTATTGAAAAATAATTTCATTTAATTTGAATAATAGCTGGAGATAAAGCATGCCACTGTTCCTCCTTTCCTCTTTATTAATGAATTAGGAGGCACCAAAAAACCCAATGAAACATGCATGAATGCATATGAGCATCCTTAAAATTTTTTCCTCACTGTCTTAAATATTGGCATTTACATTAAAATGGAAATTCATTAGAAATAGGATTTTACCATAAAACTACATAACCTACCCTTCACGGTCATCATGAGAATCAAAAAAAAAAAATACTGTAGATGAAAGTACTTTAAACACTGTAATGTAGTTTGTATGTGTAATATAGAAGAGGGACATGAGACAAGACTGGCCATGAGTCGGTAATTGTTGAAGTTGCGCTATTACACATGGGGATTCATAATTTTACTGGGCTTATTTTTACATGTTTCAAATGTCCCACAATTGAAGGTTAAACTACATAAGTGATTACATACTACTATTTGTTTACCACAGTGGTACTGCTGGACCCAGAAGCTGGGTGGGTAGATTATCCCATGTCTCACTGAATCAATCTCTTAGTCCTGAGATGAGGTCAGTCAAACCGTTATGTCCTATTTCAGGAGGCAGTGGTGCAGGTGGAAGCTGGGGTGAGGGGAGCGCATCTAAATTAGAGCTTTATGTAGAACAAGTAACAGTCATCTAATAAGGGGCATTTCTATGGAAACAAAAGAAAAGCAAAGGTTAATGATCAGAACAAACTGTAAACTCAGTTTTGGAGTCCAGAGGGCAGTGGTTCGAAAACACTTTTAGATGTTGGACTTGAAGCACTGTTAGGTGGTGGAATGAGAACAACAGTGAAAACCCAACGATTTTTTGTTTGTTGGTTGGTTTGACAGTCTCTGAAGATGGCACCTGGTGTTGTGTGTTACAGTGAATTTTCTCAGTGGTCTACAGCGGGCGTGAAGGTTGTCTGTGCATGATCTGTTGTGGTGATGTCTTCAAAATGCATATCAAGTCATCCAGCTGCAGCTTGCAGAGCTTCGGGAAAAGGGCAGTTTTAGTTTTTCACCATGTCAAATCAGGAGGGTGGGAAAAAATTGAAAACATTAATTATCCACCAAATGGCAGGAGCTGGATTACAAAGAGGGGAAAAAGCTCAGTCTGTGAATATGGCACTATTCAACAACCCACAAGGCTGGGGAAAAGCAGAATTTTCCCAAAAATCACCCCCATTTTTATCAAAGATAATCAAAGCAAGACTAATTTGTTCGTAAAACAAGTCTACTCTCTTGAAATCTGGCTTGATAATCTACATAAGTACAAGTATACTGACTTATCATATAGGCTTTTTAAACAAATAATTGAAGTGTAGTTGATTTACAATGTGTTAGTTTCTGGTGTACAGTATAGTGATTCAGTTATATACATATATGTATTCTTTTTCACATTCTTTTTCATTATAGGTTATTACAAGATAATTTATTTCCCTATGCTATACAGTAAGACCTTATTGTTTATCTATTTTATATGTGGTAATTTGTATCTACTAATCTCAAACTGCAAATTTACTCCTCCCCACTCTTTCCCCTTTGATAACCATAGTTTGTTTCTTAGGTCTGTGGGTCTGTTTTGTAAATAAGTTCATTTGTATCACTTTTTTGATTCCACATATAAGTGATATATGATATTTGTCTTTGTCTGACTTACTTCACTTAGTATGATAATCTTTAGGTCCATCCATGTTGTAGCAGATGACATTTCATTCTTTTTAAGGCTGAGTAGTATTCCATTGTCTCTCTCTCTCTCTCTCTCTCTCTGTGTGTGTGTGTGTGTATGAAAACTTTTTTATTCATTCATCTGTTGATGGACATTTAGGTTGTTTCCATGTCTTGGCTATTGTAAATAGTGCTGCTCTGAACATTGGGGTGCAGGTGTCTTTTTGTTTTTGTTTTTTTTTTAACTTTTTTTTTATTGAGTTATAGTCATTTTACAATGTGTCAAATTCCAGTGTAGAGCACAATTTTTCAGTTATACATGAACATACATACATTCATTGTCCCATTCTCTTTTGCTGTGAGCCACCACAAGATCCTGCATATATTTCCCTGTGCTACACACTACAATCTTGTTTATCTATTCTACATTTTGAAATCCCAGTCCCTTCCCACCCCCTGTCCCCCTGGCAACCACAAGTTTGTATTCTATGTCTATGAGTCTGTTTCTGTTTTGTATTTATGTTTTTTTTTTTTTTAGATTCCGCATATGAGCAATCTCATATGGTATTTTTCTTTCTCTTTCTGGCTTACTTCACTTAGAATGACATTCTCCAGGGCCATCCATGTTGCTGCTAATGGCGTTATATTGTGGGTTTTTATGGCTAAATAGTATTCCAGTGTATAAATATACCACATCTTCTTTATTCAGTCATCTGTTGGTGGATGTCTTTTTGAATTAGAGTTTTCTCTGGCTATATATACCCTGAATGGGATTGCTGGGCCATATGGGAGCTCGATTTTTAGTTTTTTAAGGAATCTCCATTCTGTTTTCCATAGTGGCTGCACCAAATGACATTCCCATCAACAATGTAGGAGATTTTCCTTTTCTCTACACCTTTTCCAGCATTTATCACTTGTAGACTTTTAAATGATTGCCATTCTCACTACTGTGAGGTGATACCTCACTGTAGTTTGCTGTCTTTTTGATGATAGCCATTCTGATAGATATGAGGTGGCATCTCACTATGGTTTTGATTTGCATTTCCCTGGTAATTAGTGATGTTGAGCATCTTTTCCTGGACATTTTGGCCACTCATATGTCTTCTTTGAAAAATATTTATTCAGGTCCTCTGCCCATTTTTTAACTGAGTTGTTTGTTTTTTGATGTTAAGTTATATGAGTTCTTTGCATATTTTGGATATTAACCCTTTATTGAATATATAGTGCAAATACCTTCTTCCATTCAGCAGGATGCTCTTTCATATTTTTGATGTTTTTTCCACAGTGCAAAGCTTTTCATGTAGTCCCATTTGTTTATTTTGCTACTGTTCCCCATGCCTGAGAAGTCATATCCAATATCCAAAAACCTATTACTAAGGCCAATATCAAAGAGCATACTGTCTATGTTTTCTTCTAGGAATTTTACAGTTTCTGCTCAGTTAGTCTTTAATCCATATTGAATTTACTTTGGTGTCAAAAGGTACTCAGGTTTTTATGTAGCTGTCCAGCTTCCCCAGCACAATTTTTGGAAAAGGCAGTCTTTACCCCATTGTATGTGCTTACCTCCTTTTTCAAGACTAATATAAGCATGGGGTTATTCCCGGCTCCCTACTCTGTTCCATTGATTTACGTGTCTGTTTTTGTGCCAGTCCCATGCTGTTTTGACTACTGTAGCTTTGCAGCATAGTTTGAAACCAGGGAGTGTGATATCTCCAGCTCTATACTTCTCCTTCAGGACTAGTTTGGCTATTCAGGGCCTTTTGAGTTTCTGTGCAAATTTTAGAATTACTTCTTCTAGTTTTGTGAAAAATGTCTTTGGTATTTTGATAGGGATTGCACTGAATCTGTAGCTTGCCTTGGGTAGTATGAACATTTTAACAATAATAATTCTTCCAATCCGTGAACATGGTGTATTGTTCCATTTATTTATATTGTCTTCAATTTCTTTTCACCAGTGTCTTATATTTTTCCAAGTACAGGTCTTTTATCTCCTTGGTTAGATTAATTGCTAGATATTTTATTCTCTTTGATGTAAATGAGATTGTTTTCTTTCTCTTTCTGATAGTTCATTGTTAGTGTATAGAAACACAATAGATTTTTTGTATATTAATCTTGTATGCTACAACTTTGCTGAATTCATTTATTCCAACTTTTTTGATGGTGTCTTTAGGATTTTCTATGTATAGTATCATGTCATCTGCAAACGGTCACAGTTTTACTTCTTCCTTTCCAATTTGGATTTATTCTATTTCTTTTTCTTGTCTGATTGCTGTGGCTAGGACTTCTAACACTATGTTGAATGAAAATGGGGAGAGTGGGCATCCTTTTCTTGTTCTTCTATTCTTCTCCCAAGATTGGTGAACATCTTTATAATCATTACCTTGAACTCTTTACCAGGTAGATAGCTTTATCTCCATTTCATTTCGTTTTTTTCTGAGGGTTTGTCTTGTTCCTGCATTTGGAACACATTTCTCTGTCTCCCCACTTTGCCTAATTCTCTGTGTTTGTTTCTATGTATTAGGTGGGTCTGTTATATCTCTCAATTTTGGAGAAGTGGCTTTGTATAGGAGATGTCCTAGGGGACCCACAGCTCACTCCCCTTTGCCCACTAAAGCTAGATGCTCTGAGTCTCCCATTTGTGGGCTGCGTCTGCCCTTCTTTTGTGCTGCAGCCAACTACTATGGTCACACTGGTAACCAAGGCTGGTCCTTGAATGTGTTCAGTCATGTACAGCTGCTGCAGGCTGGTTGGTGATTTGATCAGGATCCTGGCACCAATAGGCCAGAGGGAGAATTCTAAAATGGCTCTTGCCAGCACTAACGTCAGCATGGTAGAATGAGATCCCCCAAATGGCTTCTGCCAGCATCTCACTCCCCAGGGGGAGTCCCAGCTGCCTCCTGCCTCTCCAGGAGGCTCTCCAACATCAGCAAGTGAGTGTGACCCAGGCACCTTTCAACACTGCCTCTGTGCTGGGACTTAGAGCATGTGACCTTTTGCACATGCCCATTAAAAGCAGACTCTCTGTTTCCTGTAGCCCTCCTGCTCTCCCGAACCTGGGCCTTACCTGTTTTCAAAGCCTGACTCTCTGGGGCTCCTCTTCCTGGTCAGGAGCCCCAGGATGGGGAGCCCGATGTGGGCTCAGACCCCTCGCTCTCAGGGGGAACTTCTGTGATTTTGATTTTCCCTCCACGTGTGGGCTGCCAACCAGGGATGTGGTGCCTGACAAACCACATCTCTACTCCTGCTACCTGACTCGCGGCTCCTTTGCATCTTGTGTTGTGGGCGATCTTTTCTGCTGGTGTTCAGGTCATGCTCAGAGTCAGTTGCTCTGTAGACAGTTTCTCCTTCCTTCTGGTGTGGGGAGGACATCTTTCACGTGGGAACTTTATCTTCTGCTTTTAAGAAGAAGATGGGAGGATCAGACAGCCCTTCTTTTACCTTCTGTGATTCAAGTGCCTTTAGCTCAAAATAATCTTTATACCATAGTGGTACAATTTGGGGCGGTGTGCCCTGCCACCCTTCAGGTTACTATACCATAGTAGCAGGCACTAGGTGGTTTTAAACAACAAACATTTACTTGTCAGAGTTCTGGAGGTTGGGAAGTCCAAGATCAAGGTGCCAGCAGATTTGGTGTTTGGTGAGAAATTTCTTCTGGGTTGCTGACTGCTGACTTCTCACTGTGTCCTGACAGGACAGAAAGGATGGGAGGGCTCTCTGGGGTCCCTTTGATAAGGGCACTAATCCCATTCTTTTTGCTTTTAGTTGAGGTGTAATTGACATATACACCATATTAGTTTCAGGTATACAACATGATTTGGTATTTGTACAGATCGTGAAATGATCAGTTTAGTGAATGTCTATCCCCATACAAAGTTATCAGTTTTTTCCCTTGTAACGAGAACTTTCAAGATTTAAACTCATCCCTTTCTTGAGACTCCTACTCTTATGACCTAGTCACCCCCCAAAGACCCCACTTCTTAACACCATCACATTGTGGGGTTAGATTTCATCATATGAATTTTAGGGGGACACAAACGTTAGTCCATTGTACAGGGTCAAGGGGGATTTGCAGTATCTTCTTAAATAAGAAAGTATCTCTTGTCTGTCTCAAAGATAAATCTTGTTCCTGTGGGTAAAAACACACTATATGAGCATATCCTCTCCAAAATA
Source organism: Vicugna pacos (assembly GCF_048564905.1). Taxonomy (NCBI): domain Eukaryota; kingdom Metazoa; phylum Chordata; class Mammalia; order Artiodactyla; family Camelidae; genus Vicugna; species Vicugna pacos. The sequence continues at coordinate 2,694,016 of NC_132994.1, read as the reverse complement.
TAAGAATTAAAATAACAGAACACTGTCAATGTTTTAAGTGCAATTTCTCCTAAATATGGTGGCCCATTGGCTGGAATTACTTTGTTCTATTTTCATAACAAATTAATTTGTGAGTCTGTAGTCAGACAACTGAAGTGCCTACACTTATTAGTTTCTGGTTCTTGACAGCCAAATTAAGTACAATTCGGCTCGGACATGTACTCAGGGTGCTAAGTGAAATGTGAATCCTTTAGACCAAATGAACAGAGTTTGTGCCTGTACTCCTCTGCCTATAAGGGGTTTGTAGCCTCAGTCTATGAATTTACCCACACAGATTTCATCAGAGAAGAAGCTCATTAAGAGCTCTTGGTTCTGAAGCAGAAATAGCATAAGGGTTGCAAAGTTGAGTCCATTATTTCTCAAGAAAAGTGCTTGGAATTCTATTCAAGGCAAGAATAGAAGGCAATTAAGCCAGTGCAATCATTATTCCCAAACTATGGTGTAATTGCTTAGCGTCTCACTTCAACTAGCCAAAAACAAAAGCCCTCAGATTCCAGATGAAGTCCACGTTCTAATGTAATCTCCAAGCTGTGCGGTGTCAAAGTGCTGTCGTGGTCAAGGTGCTGTCACTCCGCAGCACTAGGTTATTTAGAAGGCGGCAGGAGAAATAAAGAGCAGAAACCCAAGGATGGGAGTGCTGACTGGTAGCTCTGGTGGCTACAGTGCTTACAAGTGACCTGAGACCCAAGTCACCCTTGTCAAGGAGGTGACACATGGCACCTGGGAAAAAAAAGCTGTCTCAGAATGAGATGTGAGTCCATAACCTGGATATCCACTCGCCGGTTACCCAACCAAACTTTGTCCTCCCTTGTCAGGTGAATATGGTACCAACACTCACCTCCTGCTGCTGCTCCTAAAACTAAGACGCTATGTCAGGACTGTCACGAACCAGATTCTGCTCAATACACTAAACCTGCTTCAACATGGCAACGCTGCAGAGCCAGAACACGGAGTGAGAAAGTTCTCTAAGGTCGTACAGCCAGTAAGTATGAGACTAGATTTTAGTCCAGTTTTTTTTTTTATTCCAAAGCCAACATTTTATTTCACTATAGCTGTTCTCCACAAATGTAAGAGTTGAACTGACAACAGGAGACTTGTAAATGTAAGTTATTTGAGCATTTAATGCCCTTGTGATTAAATGAGTTGAGAGATATAAAACCCTTAGGACAATAACGTGCTGACCGCTCAGTGAGCATTGGCTAATGTTCTTACCATGAGGATCATCAGTCCGGTGCACTTTTGGCCTCTGAATATGCAGTGAATCAGTGACAGTTAGATAGGACTGATTACACACATTTTAAAAAAAATGAGTAATCAAATGGTTATTGTTCCATAAAAGCACAAATTGGTGGGAGAAAGATGTGGATTTGAGGTCAGAAGGTTGGGGTCCCAGTTCTGCCCCCCACTTTTGTCACTCACAAGAAAAACTACCTTGGGCTTTTCATGAGGAGTAACTACAAATGTGTGAGATTCTACTAGAAATCAGCACAACACTATAAAAATACATGTCAATATAGAGACGGTAATCTCCTTGGGCGTAAGGATTTACTGGCACTCTGTTTTCTCTTTGCTGCCCGCAGAAGCAGCAGTATTTACGGAACAGCCTGTAACTCTTGTAATGTGGCATACAAAGCGTGGGTTCAAAACATAGCACTTCTTTCCCCCGCTTAACAAGGGCAGTTGGCTATCAGGAGAAAGAAGTCTCCAATAATATAAATTAAAATAATTCACTTAGTGTATTTTTTTGTTGATATAGCAGAGTTCTTCAAATAGTGCCTGTGACTGGTAAGTGCCAGGCGTTCGCTAGTATTATTATTGCTGTTTTTAGAGAAATTGACCAAGCGGGACGCTATGGGCAGAATGTTGTGTCCCCCTCCAAACTCGTCTGTTGAAGCTAATCCCAAACATGATGATATTTGGAGGAGGGGATTTGGGAAGTGATGAGATTTGGCTGAGAGCCCTCAGGATGGGGCTTAGTGCTGTTGCTAAGGGGATGGAGGGCTAAGAGCTGGCTTCAACACGTGAAGATTCCAGGAGAAGCCAGCCGTTTGCAGCCCTGCAGAGGGCCCTCACCAGTCCGACCGTCCTGCACTGGCCTTGCACTGCCAGCCTCCGCAACTGCGAGAAATAACCGTCTGCAGTTGGTCAGCCACCATTTTACGGTATTTTGTTAAAGCAGCCAGAGCGGATGGAGACAGGAGCAAATCATCCCAGCCGGCTCTGCCGGCCCCAGAGGGCTGTTGCGAGGCGATGCTTGTCAATGTCCTCAGACAGCCTTTATAAATGGCGTTGGGGGACGAAGGTGGTACGTGTCTGACACAAGTGACCGGAACAATGCTTTCCTAAAGTTTTGAACAGTTATGAAGAGATGTTTGTAAGTTACGGAAGAGAAGAAGGCGGGGCAGAGAGAAAGTAGGGGGTGGAGAAAAGGACAGCCCTGGAGACGGTGGTGCAGTCGAGCAGGGCCAGCACACGAGGCTCTTGGGCGCCAGAACGCCACCCGTCTGAACTGAGATGGGCTGTGAGTGGAAAACGCACACAGGATTGTAAAGTCTCAGTGCAAAAACAAACAAACAGAAACAAAAAGTAAAACACCTCGTTAATTTTTTCTTGGTAAAGGGTGGAAATGATGATATTTTGGATATCCTGGGGTAAACAAAATGTATCATTTAAATGTAACGTACTTGTTCCTTTCTACTTTTTTAATCTGCTAGAAAATTTAAAATATACACATGGCTTGCATCACAGTGCTATGGGATGGCACTGGGCAAGAGAAAAAGGGAAGTAGAAAGGGAGCATGGACAGATGTGGGATGAGAGGATGAAGTCACAGCCCCAGACCTGAACCCATCCCCAGGACATCCACGTGGAGCCGGAGCCAGGCGCCCAGGTTTTATGATAGAGCGTCTTTTTGTAGCCCCAGTGCGGCGGTAAACAGAAATGCCATCAGCCTGCCTGGAGCTGGGTGAAATGAAAGCAGGTCATCAGATCTCGTCCACAGATCAGAGCTTCCTAGTAATTCCTAATATTTGAATCTAAATTCTTATGTTCTTCTCTCGTTATCTACCCCCCACCCCCACTCAAGCCATCAAGGGCTCTGTGAACAAAGCTATATACACTCAAAGTCGTCTTGAATCAGGCTCCTCTATGACTGGTTTCCTGTCTCCACAACTCATCACTGTGATGGCAGCTTCCTGTGCCTACTATGCACCTTTTATCAGTGCTCCATAAATGTCTGTTGAGTGAGTGAATATTTGGAAACATTCAAGAATTAGCTCAACCACTGTATAAATGCATCCTGTTAAGTATTGAAAATGAAACCCTAACATGCACCCCAATGTTCATAGCAACACTATTAACAATAGCCAAGACATAGAAACAACCTAAATGTCCATTGACAGATGACTGGATAAGAAAGTTGTGGTATATTTATACAATGGACTACTATTCAGACATGAAAAAGAATAAAATACTGCCACTTGGAGCAATATGAATGGGTCTACAGCTTATCATACTAAGTGAAGTAAGTCAGACAGAGAAAGACGAATATATAATATCACTTCTACATGGAATCTAAAAAATGACACAAATGACCTCATTTACAAAACAGAGACTCACAGACACAGAAAACAAACTTATGGTTACCAAAGGGGAAAGTGGAGCAGGGAGGGGTAAATTAGGAGGTTGGGATTATTAGACTCATTACTATATATAAAATAGATTTACAAAGGTCCTACTGTAAGCACAGGGAACTATATTCAATACCCTGTAATAAATTACAATGAAAAAGGATGTGAAAAGGAATATATATATGTATATATGTATGCATATGTGTGTGTATGTATATATATATATATATAGATAGATAGATAGATAGATAGATAGATATATAACTGAATCACTATGCTGTACACCAGAAACTAAGACAACATTGTAAATCAACTATATTTCAATTAAAAAAAAGAAAATCACAAGGAATGGAAAAAATGATAAAGTGGATCATGGTAAAAAAAATAATTAAATCCTAAAGGCTAAGCAGTCAGGAATGACCCCAGTTCACAGGCACACAGAGAACTGACTCCCGCTGCTCTGATTCCTGGGCTGCTGCAGTAGAGGTCTGTCTGCTGAAAGGGACAGGACCTTCCTTGACAGGGATCCCCTCTCCCTGTCCCTCAAAAAGGACCAGTCTCTGCAGTTCAGCTTAAGGGTGAAATGTTGTCAGTGTTAAGTCAAGGGACCCCCCCCCCCCAAAAAGCTTGACTCCCACCTACCTTAGTGATTCCCAAGGGAATTGTACACATAAGAAGCCACAGAGTGAAAACACACACGTGTTGAGCCTCGGGCATCCACTGATATTCCAGAGCTGAGCTCTGATACACAGCTAGGTTGGGAGTTTTGAAAAGGGACCCTCACCCCATCCATGTAAATCTGAGGGCCGTTAGCACAGGCACAGCCGAAGGATAGTCAGGAAGGAAGAAGACTAAAGAGGTGGTATTCCCAGAAGAATCTAGTCCCTTCCCCACCAGCTATGTGCCCAAGAGAATGAGAAATGGCCACCTGGATTTCCCTCTGGGGCAGGAAGTGAACCGGGAGAGAGGGGATGAGGCAGGGCTGAATTGTGTCTCTGAGGTGCAGGGGCTCTGGTGGTAGTAATCATTAGTAAGGTGGTCCCAATGATGTTTCGGTTTCAGACCAATCAAAGCAGAACCCCTCATCCAGGGTGGGCTGGATCAAACCTGCCACCCTAGGTGCTGCAGATGTAGATAAAGTTTCTGTTCCGGAACAAGCCAGGAAGCCAAACATGGCTGGAGGGGTTATCAGCCTTCCTTCAGGTGCTCAGAAAAGGGTCTGGATTGTGCAATCCCACTCCTGGGCACATATCCAGAGGGAACCCTAATTCAAAAAGATACATGCACCCCAATGTTCATAGCAGCACTATCTACAATAGCCAAGATGTGGAAACAATCTAAATGTCGATCAACAGATGAGTGGATAAAGAAGATGTGATATATTTATACAACAGAATACTACTCAACCATAAAAAAGAATTAAATAATGCCATTTGCAGCAATATGGATGGACCTGAAGAATGTCATTCTAAGCAAAGTAAGCCAAAAAGAGAAAGAAAAATGCCATATGATATCACTTATATGTGGAATCTATAAAAAAGACACGAATGAACCTATTTACAAAACAGAAACAGACTCACAGACATAGAAAACAAACTTACAGTTACTAGAGGGGAAAAGGGGTGGGAAGAAATATATGGGAGTTCAAGATTTGCAGATACTACTATATATAAAATAGATAAATAACACGTTTCTACCGTAGAGCACAGGGAACTATATTCAATAACTTGTAGTAACTTACAATGAAAAAGAATATGAAAAGGGATATATGTATGTATATGGATAACGAAAACATGATGCTGTACACCAGAAATTGACACAGCATTGTAAGCTCATTATACTTCAATACAGAAAAACAAGATAAAAAAGAAAAGGGTCTGGATCAAGCAGGGTATCAAAGGCCAACTCCACCCAAGGCTTCATCAGGGTCCCAATTTTTTGTTTCAACTGGGTTTGATTTTCCCCTCACTTTTCTTCTTGTTTTTCCTTCTTCCCCTCCCTACTGATTTTTACTTGTTTTATTACAAATACATTTTTCTATACCTTAGAATTTACCGCAGTTGAGGGACACCATTGTTTTAGCCATAGATTTTTATTTCTAAGAAAAAAGAATCAGGATTTATTCAGTATTCATTATGTATCAATCACTACGCTAAGCACTTCAAACATGTCTTATGTCATTGGCTCCTCACAACAATGCTACCCATTTTACAGGTAAAGAAACTGAGGCTGAGAGAGGTCATTAACCCAGTGAGTAACAGAGTAGTGCTGTGAGGACAAGCTGCCTAAATTCTGCCCGCGATCTGAAGCCCCCGCAGCGGCACCTCGTTTAATTGGCCTGTATCTTTCTAGCTCAAGTTTCCTGCTTCTGTCTCGTCTTTCATTTCCTTTCTAAAATGTTTACTCCTTTTCTCTTCTTTTTCCTTGTCTTTGTCCTTGATTCTTTATTTCTCTGTTCAGTTTACCTCCTGTCTTTATTGGATTATTTAAAATTTTCCCTTCCTCCTACTCTTACATTTTTGTTCAAAAATGAACAAAAGTAGCCTTTAATGGTATTGACTGAGGGAAAAATAAAGCATAACCTAAAAGCTGAGTTATAGGTTTTATTCAGGGGACATTCTGAGGATTTTTAAGCCCAGGAAGAGCCTCTCAGATGGCTCTAAGAGACTGCTCCAGAGAGGTAGGGGAGGAGCCTGGTTATATAGGAGTTTTTGCAATGAAGAACTGGTCATTTGAACATCAAAAGATTACTGTTAATTAAAGTTACTGAAGTCTGGACAAATCCTGTCACTGAAGTCATGAGCCAGAATTCAAGGCCACATGGGCAGGGGACTGGTCACACTTCCATGCACAGACTGGTCTGACCTTGATGACCAATTGATTTTGAACCTGGACAGATGGAGGAGGGCTGCTTTGGGTACCACGGTGGGTCCTGACTCTGGGCATCATTTCCACAGTGGTCTGACTCCACGCTGATCACTTCCTGCAATGGCAGAGTCATCATTAACAGATGCTCTTGATATGTGGTCCCTCAGTTTCTTCTCATCATGAGAAGACGGCTTGAGCAGGTGTTAAATCTGAATGACTAGCTCAGTTCTCTCCTCTGCTTGGGGGTTTGCTTAGCTACTTAGAATCTAGACTGGGCCTCCCCAGACCTTCTCAGAAGACTAGGGGTATGGCGGAAAGGCAAGGCAGGTCTGAACCTTGGGCCTCGGCAATTCTTGGAAATGCATTAGGATTCTGGGAGGCATCTGAGACTGGGTTTTCCCAACCCTTGGCAGCCTACTGAAGCTGACAGCACCCGAAGTCCCTTTAAGATTAGACCAAGTCTCCAACTTGGGCATTTTTCTTCCAGTAGATCTATGGGTCCTTTCACAAGACCCTCCCAATAATGGGTTCTGTCTGACTGCCTTCTGTTTAACCTGGTTGTTTAAACCTCCCACCCAGCCTCAGAAAGTCCCATTAATTCCGACTGAGGAACTGTTCTTCAACTCATATTTACCCATTGCCGCCTCCTATTTTATCTTCTCTATGATCCTTGATAATCTTTGCTGTTTGCCCAGTGCCAGTGATGTGGTTCAAGAAGGTTGCAGGATTCCCTGTTGTTGCAACATTAGAAGGATCTCAGTCCGCAGAACTACCCTGCCCCCACTTCCCATGTAAATGTCAGGGGCAGGAGGGGGGCGGTGCCCAAGACCGCCCTTAGTTCCAATATTTCACAAGAATTCACAGAACTCCCTGAAAGCCATTAGACTCAGGGTCCTGGTTTGTTAGATCTGAAGGGTCTAAAGGATACAGGTTAAAATTTGCTAGAGAGGAAGCTCACAGGGAAGAGTCTGGAACATTTTAAATTCAGATTCTCCACTTGTCCTCTCCTCATGGAGTCCTGGGAAGGGTCACTTTCCTAGTGTCGACATGGTACAGTAAACACAGAGTAGTGCCAACAGGGAAATTCACGCAAGTCTTTGTGTCCAGAATCTTACAGTGGCTAAATCATGTATACTTGGTTGGTCACCGTCAAGGCTGACTACCTCCAGCCCCTCAGGAAATTGAGCTGCTACCAGTGACCAAAATCCCTCTGCTGGCCCCCCAGCATCAAGTTGTTGCTGTGGCTCAAGGCCCACAGGTAAACAAAGACAGGTTCATCAGGGAGGACATTCCAAGGGTCTACATATTACCTTCCAAGGTCCAAAGGCAAACATATCCTTGGATAAAGTTAAATCCTTTACTAACACAGTTACTAAGACCCATCTGGGTCATGGTTTTTTTTTTCTATTGAGGTATAGTCAGTTTACAATGTTGTGTCAATTTCTGGTGTACAGCACAATGCTTCAGTCATACATGAATATACCTGTATTCATTTTCTTATTCCTTTTCATCATGAGCTGCTCCAAGATATTAAATATATTTCCCTGTGCTATACAGTATAAACTTGTTTATCTATTTTACACATGCCAGTCAGTATCTGCAAAACTTGAACTCCCAGTTTATCCCTTCCAACCCCCCTGCCCCTGGCAACTGCAAGTCTGTATTCTATGTCTATTCTATGTATCTGTTTTATATATAAGTTCATTTGTCTTTTTCTTAGATTCCACATATGAGCAATCTCATTTGGTATTTTTCTTTCTCCTTCTGGCTTACTTCACTTAGAATGACATTCTCCAGGGCCATCCATATTACTGCAAATGGCATTATTTTTACCATTTTTTATTGCTGAGTAGTATTCCATTGTATAAATATACCACAACTTCTTTATCCAGTCATCTGTCAATGAACATTTAGGTTGTTTCCATGTCTTGGCTATTGTAAATAGTGCTTCTATGAACATTGGGGTGCAGGTGTCTTTTTGAATTAGGGTTCCCTCTGGATATATGCCCAGGAGTGGGATTGCTGGGTCATATGGTAAGTCTGTGTTTAGTCGTTTGAAGAATCTCCAAACTGTTTTCCACAGTGGCTGCACCAAACTGCATTCTCACTAACAGTGTAGGAGGGTTCCCTTTTCTCCACATCTTCTCCAGCATTTGTCATTTGTGGACTTTTGAATGATGGCCATTCTAACTGGTCTCATAGTTTTGATTTGCATTTATCTGCTGATTAGTGATATTGAGCATTTTTTCATGTGCCTATTGGTCATTTGTGTGACTTCATTGGAGAATTACTTGTTTAGATCTTCTGCCCACTTTTGGATTGGGTTCTTTGTTTTTTCTTATTAAGTCATATGAGTTGTTGATGTATTCTGGAGATCAAGCCCTTGTCAGTTTCATCTTTTGCAACTATTTTCTTCTATTCCTTAGATTGTCATTTAATTTTGTTTTTGGTTTCCTTTGCTGTGCAAAAGCTTATAAGTTTAATTAAGTCCCATTTGTTTATTTTTGCTTTCATTTGTAGGAGTTTTATTGTGTCTTGTCTTTTGTTTAAGTCTTTAAGCCATTTTGAGTTTGTTTTTGTGTATGGTGTGTGGGAGTATTCTAATGCCATTGATTTGCATGCTGCTGTCCAGTTTTCCCAACACCATTTGTTGAAGAGACTGTCTTTACTGTATTGTATGTTCTTGTCTCCTTTGTCGAAGATTAATTGACCAAAAGTTTGTGGGTTTATTTCTGGGCTCTCTATTCTGTTCCATTGATCCATATGTCTGTTTTTGTACCAATACCATGCTGTTTTGATTACTGTAGCTGTGTAGTATTGTCTGAAGTCTGGGAGGGTAATTCCTCCAGCCTCATTCTTTTTCTTCAGTAATGTTTTGGCAATTCTGGGTCTTTTGTAATTCCATATAGATTTTAATATGATTTATTCTAGTTCTGTAAAGTATGTCCTGGGTAATTTGATAGAGATCGCATTAAATCTGTAGATTGCCTTGGGCAGTATGACCATTTTAACAATATTGATTCCTCCAATCCAGAAGAATGGGGTATCTTTCTATTTTTTAAGTCTTCTTTAATTTCCTTAATCAATGTTTTGTAGTTCTCCATCTGGGTCACGGTTTGCCACCAGGAGTGGCAGTGTTGGGAGTGACAAGACACATAGTTGGCACCTGCCCACCTCATCCCATCCCAGTTTCCCAAAGAAGATGTCAAAACCACCCCAACTTAGTCTTTGAACTTAACTGGCAAGAGAGAGAGATTGCATTTCAGGAAACTTCTCAAGGGTTATGACCAAATTTTCTATGAATCAACAGTTCTGCTGAGAGAAAGGATGTGCATGAAGGGTGGTCAGATGGATGTATGGTTCACACAAAGCATGAAGCAAACTGTGTCACCCCTGGGGGTGTTGCCTGGGCAGGGGCCTCCTATGGCCTACTTCTGTCTCAGTCACATGAGTGCATACATTATAAAACATATGCATTATAAAATATATATCTCTGCTATCTTATAGGGAGAGACTGTGTTACTAATCTTTAGGATCTGTGCAACTAGATATAGCCAGCTACTCAGAACAAAGAAATACTCTTATGTGCCATATAGAAGTGAAAATGAACTCAACATCGTGTCACTGGAAGTGCTGTTACCACAACCTGCTTGTTTGGGAACATGCATCACAGATTGAGATTCGGACTAATTAGAACACTGGGGAATTGAACCAGTCAGAACGCCACATGCCCTGACTCCTCCTTGTTCATCATGCCAGCTCTCAGAATTCAGTAACCAAAGGATAGTGGCAATTAATTTAGCACTGCATAAGTGATATGAGTCAACTAAAAAGGTTATGGCAAATAAAAAAAATAAGATTATATACATCCCAAAATATCTGTATTTGGGAGAGAACATGACAAGGGCCAAATATATTAGTAAGTCTTATTAAAACAATCCCCCCAAAGGGACAAATTTGGAAGACTATGAATTTCTCATATAAGACTCAAAACCTCATTAGCTCTCAAATCTTTTTTAAAGTAAGGACATAATTAGGGTAAACTTTTCAAAAAACAATAAGAAGTAGGAAATAAAAAGTTCCTTGTTGTTTCACTTTTGTCCTACCTCCCCCAGCTGCTAGCATCTCCACCCCTCCATACTAAGCACTGGTAATAATGCCTTTGAATCACACCTGATGCATTACAACCTATCTTTGCAGCAGGTCAGGCCCATCAGAGAGCTCTAACTGTGAGCTGCATTTAGGCCCCTTCCTATATTCGCTTTGCCACTCTGCCCTTTACTCTGACACACTCAGCCTCATAATCAGAGAATTATTACAACGTGAGGCCCAGGAAACCATGACCACGTTTTCTGTACAAATATTGTTGAGAACCTCATTCATTACCTCACAGTGTTCTCTGGGTGAAGACCCACAAGAGTAATGTGTCTCTAGTCTCTCAGAGCTGGGAATGGTTGCACTTCTCCAGATTCGTTTGCATCTAAAGGACTGTTGCTCTCGCTATGGCCACATAAGAAGTTACCCTAAAACTTAGTGGTGTAAAATGATCATTTATTAAGCTCATAAATTTTGTAGGCCAGGAATTCCAACAGGGCACAGTAGGGTGTCTTGTCTCTACTTCACAATATCTGGGTCCCAGCTGGAAAACTCAAAGGCTAGGGATTAGAATCTTCTCTAAGTTCTTTCCCTCTGATGCTGGCTTTGGCTGAGACCTTAGCTGGTGCTGTTGGCTGGGACACTTGCATGTGGCCTCTCTGTGTGGCCTGGTGGCTGGGTTCCAAGTGTGAGAGCATCCCCAGATTGAGGAAGGAGAGTGAGAGAGAGCTGGGGAGGAGCTGTATCACCTTTTGTGGCCTAGCTGTGGACATCACACAGCATCACCTCCATTGCTTTCTATGTGTTAGGGCAGCCATAGGTTGCTGAGTCATTCCGTAGGTTCAAGGGGAGGGAGACAGAGTCTACGTCTTGATCGGGTGTAGCAAGTTTCCAGCGAAGAATGGGGGATGGGAAATGTTGCTGTGTCCACTTTGGGAAAGTATGATTGGCCACAAGACTCTCTGACACGTGGTCCACTCTATGTGAAAGCAGCTCTTTTGCCCCTTTTCTGATTGCCCATTTCTGTCCCCCTCTAACCTTAAAAGAACCCAATTATAGGAATCAGATCACTAAGCAATTTAACCTAACTTATGCTCTCCTGAATACACACAATGCCTTTTCTAACCTGTTGATTCTTTTTCTAGATAAAAAGAAGGAAGAATGAAGAATTAAGTAGTTAAAGAATGACCAGCTTTCTACTCCCAACAGCCCCCTGAGCAATCCTGCAGGCAGATCATGGGGACAAGATAACTTCTGAAGAGAGAATCAGCCAGTCCACTCATAATGGGGAATAATGCAGAGACCAACCTCCTGCCTTGATGATTCACTGAGATTCTTCCCCCTATTTTTCCCTTTAAAAACTGTCATAGCTGAGCAGAGTCTTCAGAGTTGGTCTTGGGACATGAGTCCACCTTCTCCCCAGACTGCTGGCTTTTCTGATTAAAGCAACTTTCCTTTCTACTGACACTTGCTTCTCAATTATTGGCTTTTGAACAGTGAGCAGTCAAACCTGAGTTTGGTAACATATATACTAACTACTTAGAAACCCTAGAGGCAAATCTGTGGCCAGGATTTCATGCCATGCATCATATATACTCACTTTACTCTGGCTTCATCCTATTGTCAATGAAAAATTAATCAGTGAATCTAAGAAATAAATGGAAAATTTTATTTGAGTCAAATTAAGGATTATAACCTGGGAACAGCATCTCAGAAGACTCCAAGGACTGTTCTGCCCTTTAGAAGTCAAGGCACAGTTATATGTTTTTGAGACAGAGGGCTGTACGTTAAATGATGTGTTACTGAGAGTTTACACAATCCAGATCTAAGCATCATCATGGTCCTCTGCAAGAGCAAGAAGGAGTGTTGTCTTCTACAGAGTTGTCTTGTTGATGCTAGGAGAATGTTGCTCGTTATGGTTGAGCAGATATTTATGCCAATGGGGAGGTTTGGTCAATGCATAAGGAAGATACACAATGCAGAGTAGGGGGAGAGAGGAGGCCAAAGGGCATTACATTTAAGGTTTTCTTGTCTTGCCATAAAGTTTGAATTTTCTTTTATACTGCTTTCCTCTCCTTATTTCCTTTTGCTTCATTCTCCTCATCAACTTTTATTTTATCTTGCAACATTTTATGTATCTTTCTAAATCACTGCAAATAATTTTGGGTGAAGACTGAGATATAAATGAACTAAAATGGACCTCCAGGAAAAAATATTTCTAAGTACCAAATTAATTGGAAAATAAGAACATGAATTTCAGGAATCAAATCCCAATAAATACTCTCTGTTATCTAAGTTTTGACCTCAACTTAACGTTGACTCAGAATGGAAACCCAGGAGAGTAATCCATCTTTTCAAAGCAATTGTTTGATCCCTACAAATGGAATGGTTTTGACTCATCGTACTGGAAAAGTATGTTCAATAAGTGAATTCATTTCTTAACTGTTCTGCAGTTTGAAAATATGAATCTCAAATGGAATGTCCATTGAGAGATGACTGGATAAAGAAGTTGTGGTATATTTATACAATGGAATACTACTCAGCCATAAAAAAGAATAAAATAATGCCATTTGCAGCAACATGGATGGACCTGGAGATCGTCATTCTAAGCGAAGTAAGCCAGAAAGAGAAAGAAAAATACCTGTATGTGGAATCTAAAAAAAAAAAAAAAACAAATGAACTTATTTACAAAATAGAAACAGACTCACAGACATAGAAAGGAAATGTATGGTTACCAGGGGGCAAAGAGTATAGAAAGGGATAAATTGGGGGTTCAAGATTTGCAGATACCAACTACTATATATAGAATAGATAAACAGTAAGGTCCTAGTGTATAGCACAGGGAACTATATTCAATATCTTATAGTAGCCTATAATGAAAAAGAATATTAAGAGGAATATATGTATATGGATGACTGAAACATTATGCTGTACACCAGAAATTGACACATTGTAAACTGTGTGTGTATATATATATATATATATATATATATATATCTCAAATGGTTCTGTGAAACTTATTTCATCTACTTCAAATGCTTTGTATTGCACTACTTAAAAATAATACACTTTCTCTGAAAAGGTAGGCTAAGAATTTATTAAGATCCTTGGCCGAACTTTTTACAAGGAAGATAATACTATTTAATTTTTCAATGAAGCAATTATGTCATCTTCCTATATTTTCCACTAAAGATGAGGTATTATATAATCCTCCCATGGCACAATTAATACTTTATTTGACATGTCTGTATAAGGGATCCTTTATCTAGGAAGAGCAATGAGTTTTATTAAATATGTCATCTACAGTATCAGTTTTGTTATAATCAAGTTTCATTTTACTTCATTTGCCTGCTGCACTACTTCTGGGCTGCAAAACCAATTTACTCCTCTGTTCAGAAATTGATGATTTCATGAAAAGGTAGCCTCTGTAACTATTCAAATGCAAAATTCACCATAACAGAGACTGCCATTGCTCAGCTGGCCACACCTACATCAGGAAGCTAAGATGTGATTCTTCTATAGACGGGATTCATTTAACAGCTTTGGGGTGGTTTCTTCCCATAGACAGTCCTCAGAGTATCTAGAAATTCATAGCAACCGAGTGCTGCAAATTCGGCCAGCTTAGTGTTCTTGAGAACCCTGAAAATTTATGTGTGAAACACTTGAGTCTTAGCATACAAATTAAAATTAATTACTTAAGGTTTTACTGATCTTTGAGGGGTAAGTTATAAGACAATTGAACATGTCTTTTACAAACCAAGTTGGTTACAAACCAAGTGATCACCTGACTATGTGATAACCACCAAGACACATCAGATCACTGTGTTCTGCACACACCTGTCACCTTCCTGCCTTGTCGAGTTTGCTCACTGCCTTGAAATGCCTTCCTCCGTCTCCACCTTGTACCCTCCTGTTGGAGTCATAACCAATACTCGACCCCTGGATCCCGTGTGGACAATTGTGGGGTCTTTTCTGCTTCCCCTGTGGCAGAGTTTCCCCTTCTGGCTGCACTTGGGCGCAGTGGGCATTGGCCTGTGCTGCCTCTGCACTTTATTTGTATTTGTCACTTTCCCACAGCCTGCTCCCAGGTCCCTCCTCATCAATGAGTTCCCAGTGGGGAGTGCCGTGTCTTGAGCATTTTGGCCACCCCCAGAGGACCTAGGCCAGGGCTCTGCACATTGAAGGTGGTCAAAAATGTTGATTGGATACAAAGTGAGGCTTGTGTGCCCATGAAGTTGATGTAAATGTATGGAACCCCAAACTGTGATGAGATGGTAGCTGTGAGCCCACTCCGTGTGGCTGGATGTGTGCGTGTGAGAGTACTAGGTAGCACCGAGAACCTCTTAGCACTCGTGTTGCTTGCTCCTCCTGAAGGCTCTCATTTGGCCAACTGGAGAGAGAGGCTGCTCTCTGAACAGTGTTCTCCTGCCTTCCAAGACTTCTGTCTTCTCCTCCCCGCTGTCACTGACTTGACTGACTCTAAGCTTTGCCTCCCAGTCCCTGCCTTGCATCACTTAGGTTCAGAATGAGATTTCAGACTGTCTGCCCCGATCCTACCTGTCACTTTTTTGGGAAGCCCCTTCTGGCAGCCACACCAGGACCCCACCCTGGTCTCCAGAGCCTGACTCTGCTTATCAGGGAGGGAATCTAAATGTCTGTGATAGCCTAAGTAACATTAATGGCATCCATCAATTTTGGAATTAATAATATGACTATCTCAGTATGTATGATACTCTAAGTAAAACTAAGTGAAGCTGATTTCCGTCTGCGGGCCTTATTATGATATTTGTTTACTTTGCACGAGTTACGTTTCTGCTGGATGGGTTTTCACTCTTAGGCCTCTTCTTAGATTTTATGAAAAACAGACAAAATAGAATCTTCTTAATAAGAGGGTTTTGCAGCGACGGAGGAAGGTAAATGGTGCTTGGTGGGCAAAGCCAGGTGTTGGTGTCACTTCCCTTTGTGTCTGATTTGCTAAGACTAGTGTCTTTGTGGATGAAATGGACTGGCTTCTGGGGACGCGAGTTCCCTTCTGTAAGACCCCACCCTCCGCCCCCACACTGGCCTTCTGGCTCTTTATGGTCTACGAAGATTATTGGAAAGTTGTTGGTCTGTTTAATTGGCCTGTTGGAATCTCAGAGGCTGTTTGTTAGCCCGTGTTAGTAGATGCTAACTACCTTGAGCACAAGTCTGTTTGATTTTCTGTGAGATGAAGAATTACAGAGCAACTGCTTGGCAGCCAGATGCCTAAAGACAAAATTATAGTCTGTACTCTCAGATGTGAAGGGCTTTATGGCCTAAACTTTTGTGCCTACCTGACTCCTGGTCCCTGCTTAAATTTTCTACTTTTATTATATCTCTGCCTGTGTTTTTTTAAACCTATTTTGAATTTATTATGTTTGGTTATATTACTTGACTCATAAGAAATCAAGTCTTTTCTGGTACCCAGTAGGGTGTATATAAACAAATTTCAGAAAGCACAAATATAGTGGGCATTTGAGAACTATATGATAGATTTGACATTTGAGAACCATGTGAAAATATTTTTGGGGAGGGAATGAACCTATAACAAGGCTGTGACTGATCCTAATTTGGCAAAGAGGCAGTTCTGGCCACGTGCAACCCGGGGTTAAGTCAGAGCGAATCAGAAGGCTGCTGCAGCGCAACTGTTGTGAAGAAGCTTCTCGAAGTTATCTCACTGCCCTCTGACCCAGTTCGTGGAAAGTACTGAGCATCATGGACTGTTCCTTAGGTGACGAAGGCTCTCCCAATGGCCGGGGATGCCTCTGTGAGCATCCAGTGGGTGGGGCCGTAAACATGTTGTAAGAGATGAGGCTGACTTTGTACTGACCCCAGGACAGACTCTAAGTTGATTGAAACAAAATTAAATTTCTTCCCTCAGTTTGGTTGTCAGTCATTCATTTCTTTTTCCCAGTCATGATTGATTGCAAACCAAATCCCCCTCACTGACTCCTCCCAGAGAAACACCGTGTTTAATTAAAGCCTTCTTGTTGAGGTCACTTACCTGACTAATTAATTACTTTGGTGGAGACCGTATTCTTTGCAGTTTGGGGCTGTGGAGGTACAGCCAGGGAGGAGATCGCCATTTCCTAAAGCGGAGTGAAAAACTTGGAACGACTCTCCCCAAAGCACCCGTCTTGGAAAATTCAGTAGAATGCTGCTTGGGAATTTTTAAATTCAACAAATCGTGTATTTTTAGTCAAAAAGATATGTTACAATTGTGCAAAAGAGAATAAAAAAGAGGAATCTGTTTTGCCCATGTACAGGGTAATTCGATCTCCGTGATACTTAATCTCTAATAAAGAAGGACATTGCAACTGAATTACGGGAAGGAGGTAAAAATGTCCCACTCCCTCTCTCTGGGGGTTGAGCCCCCGACATTCCTGAGGATTTGCCACATCACCACACGGTCCTCTGATTAGCGAGGACCTTCTGAGGGAGGCACTGGAAGCTGCCTCGCCATACGCTTTGCATGATGCAAAACTTGGTTGAACAAATCTGAGTGGTTTCTCTGGCGATCTTCGATCCTTCCTGGGTTTCAGAAGGCCGGGAATGAGATGTTAATGAGGGAGAGAGAAAGGGGTGAGACGGACGAGGATGACGCGTTTGTTGTGTGGGTGTGAGATCTCACGGGTGCGGGCACGTGTGGGAGGGTGTGGTGTGGGGGCTTTTCTCAGTCGACACACTGAGAAATGGTGACCTTCGTGACAGAGAGGATGTAACTGAGCAGGACCTGTGGGGCCTTCCCGGGACAGGCCCCTCCCCCACAACCTCTGCCTCAGCTCCTCTCTGAAGCACCCGGATAACAGTATCTTATGCTTATTTCCTGAGTTTTTCAGATGCTAAAAACCACCACCAAATGGAAGAAATTAACTACTTGATCATCATGAGCACGTAGCCCCGAGACCTTCTGGCACCTAAGTATTGATCACCATCAACCAATCAGAGAATTGTGCGCAGCTGATCACAGACCCTGGGGCGCCCCTCCATCAACTGGCCTTTAAAAATGTGCAGCCGAAACCTTCGGGGAGTTGGGGTGTTTTTGGGGGCGTGAGCCACCCCGTCCTCCTTGCTCGGCCCTACAATAAATCTTTCTCTGCTCCAAACCCTGATGTTCTGGTTTGTTTGTCCTCACAGTGTGTTGGGCACACAAACTCGCATTCAGTCACAAGAAGAGCAGAATCTTCAATTATACAGAGAGAGTCACTTAGGGGACTTTATCAGCACTTGTTTTGTAATTTTTTTAGGAGATGATCAGTCAGGTGAGGCCCCAAGAAAAGACACAGAGAGGCTCAGGAAAACTAAGAATATTATACGCACGGATCCTAGAGGCAGGAGGCACACGCAGGCAGGGCCACGTGGAAGAGACACCAGGGCGGTCAGGAGGCCAACGACGGGAGAAGGGATCACTTAGACCAGGGACCTTAATTGGAGTTTCCTTGGGAAAGGTGAGGCAGGGCAGGAAAAGAGTCTAGGGCTGGCTAGTTTGAATAATGTGAGTGGGCTTTGGGCTGTAAGGGTGTCTCTAAGTTGCCTGGTACCTGGCCCTGGGAGGATGTTGGGGCCAGAGAGAGGAGGTGGGCTCTGGACTGGTTAGTTTGCATGTCGAAGGCCAGTTTGCAGCTGGACCCTTCCTGGTCTCTGAGTCCCTCCCCAGCTAGATGGGCTCTTTAAGATGGCAAAACATCCCAGTAGACAGAAATTCAGGAACGATATGAGACAGCTGTGCAGGTCATTGCTGAGACCCAATGGCAACACACCGAGACCTAAGTCTCTAACGACAGCGCGTCCCTGTTGTGCAGACCTCCTTCAGGACTGAGTGCGCTGCCTCTGCTGTGTGTGGGCTTACGTTTTATTGCCTCGGGTGTAATCTGTGTTTCCCTGAAACTGTATTTACCCAAACGTAACGTACCTAATGATAATAAATACACGGGATTTAGGTATTTTCCAAGATAAACAGTGCATGTGTTGTAGGTGTAATTTTTTTTCTACCTTTACGGAAAAGATAGGTTTACTACACCTGAGGTTAAGTCTCTGAAAAGAGTGTTTACTACTACGTCTTTTTTTTTTTTTAAAGGGGGAGGTAATTAGGTTTATTTATTTTTACTTATTTATTTTTTTACTGGAGGTACTGGGGATCGAACTCAGGACCTCGTGCATGCTAGGCACGTGCTCCACCACTGAGATGTTGACTATTTGTTTATTCCTCCTTGTTTACTACTGTTTTAATGTTTAAGGAAGAAGCAAATATGTGTGAAAATAGGCCTTAACATTCTGTAAATTCTAGAGCCAACTACCCCGACCACGTCTGTGTTTGCAGCAAATCATATCCAATCACGCCGAAACATTTTTTTCACAGCTTCCCTCCAAGAGGTGTCACAGTGTTCACATTGTGCATAGACAGTAAATCGAATAAGAAAGCACTGAAAAAAAAAAGCGCTGATTGATGCCTGGCACAATTTAATATTTTGTTTTAAGCATTTGCCTTGATTTAGAAAATTGATGTCATCTTTGGAGAATGTTTCTTTTCACTCCTTTCCAGGTGTGTCATTTGAAAGGCCTTGGCGGGGGTTAATAACAGACTTGAGCCGAGCTGGTGAATAATGTGTATTTAATCAGAATGAACTCTTTGTTCCCCAAATCCTCTACCTTTGTTAGAAGTTCTCTGTTCTGACTGATAAACACTGTATGTCCTACTTCCCTTTATAAAAGCTACTACCCTACCAGCTCTGTTTGATTTTTCCCTTTTATGTAATGAAACATTGATAATGGCAAAGGCAAAAAAAGGTCCTCCCTCTTTTTTTCTCACCCATTGGGAAAACCTAATGGGATAAATGCATTGTGGCAACTCAAAAGTTAGAGAAACTGTGAAGTTATCAGGGTTTGCTCAGATATAGGCTCTAGTATTTGACAGCTAGCATTTTTAAATGACAAAACTCACTTAGATCGCTAAGAATTACTTGAGGTTTTCCTGTTAGCTAATTCAGAGGAAAGGATATAAATAACACTGCATAAATCATTTAAGATAAATGGAAACCAAGAAAGTATTGTGGTGAGAAGAAATGAAATTGAGCTAGATACCCACCAGAGTCCCCATAAATACATCTCTGAAATAGAAGGGACGATTATAAAGGAATTTCATTCATTTCAGAAATATATAGTATTGTTGCCGGCGATTAGGTTCTTGTCTCATTGCAGGAAGAATTCAGATATGAGACATGGAGGTTAAGAAAGTACAGTGGGGATTTATCAACGGGAGACGGGCAGGCTCAGGTGAGCAGCTGCCCTGAGTTTCTTTGGCAAGTTGGTTACATAGGGTGTAAAAATGGATGAGTGGAATATTCATTGGGGAGAGAAAGTTTTGGGGTCACATTCCCTGATTTTCATCTCAGCTCCACCTTCTTGAGGGGAGGAGGGATTTTTGCCCTTATTTTGTCTGGATCAGAAGTGTCATGGTGACCATGCATGATGGGTACTTCTGATCTGCAAGGCTGATTTTATTGAAATTAGGGCATAATGAGCAAAAGGTTACGTTCAGACACAGGAGATTCCTGACTTCTCCTACCTCTCTGTGATGGCCTCCAGGACACCTGTCACCCCAAAATGTGTGGTTTCTTATCAGTCCTGAAGTTCCCGCTTTTCTCTGTCTGCCCAGGGACCCCTGTTGTTCACATGATGTGTGGTTTCCTGCATTTGGCCCTTCCCCCTTTCTTGCTCATATCTAGCTACCTGCCTGCTCTAACAGTATCAGAACTTAAACTTCCAAAATGAGTTTTATCACCTTCAGAATTGTGGCAGCGGGATCAAAAGAATACTTACTGGCTTTTGAGTCCAAACCAGTAGGTCACTATTTTGGCTTCACCACTTACCACCAAGCCAAAGTGCCTAACTTGGCCTTAGTTATTGTTATTACTAGTGTGGTGATAATGCCTACTTCTTGGGGACCGAGGACTAAGTGGACGCGCCCTAAGGCACCCTCTGGGACGCCGCAAACACCAGCTCTCTGCTCCTCTCCTGGGTAAGGATGCGACAACCCAAAACACAACAGCAAGAGCAGAAGGGAAAGAGGGAGAGGGAGACTGAGAATTGAGAACTTAGTAACTGTCTCTTTAGCCCCTCTCACATTTATTTCAATTAACCCTGTTTGGACATGTAGCACCTACTGAACACATTCCCCATGAATAACCTCAGATTTTACTTTTAAAGGTGGGTTTGGATTTTGGATACATCCATGAGCCCCCAGAGCCAATTCTTGTGACTGGAAGGAATGCTCAAGCTTGGGTCAATGTGTGTTGGTGACATCTCTCTCTCTCTCTCTCTCTCTCACACCCCCCTCCCCCGCCACAGGCACGTATGGACACACTCTTTTATATGCACCGTGTGACCATGAAGTGATAAGATTTTTGTGTCTTGCAAAATTTTTCCCAAGACTCTTGCAAAAAATATCTGAGCTGGGGCAGCACCGTCCACCTCCCCAGGATCACTGGGCCCAGCAGGGCAGTGTTTAGCAGCACAATTTAGGGCAATGGATTGGCAGCGGCTTCTGGCGAGTGATTCCTTCCTGGACTAAACAGACATCGCTATCCTCTCCCCACTTGCCTCCCGAAGCTTAAATGGGCATCACAAGAAGTCACCAAGGAATTAACAGAAAGTGCTCCGACATTTGTACACGACTTTAGAAGTCTAAATGCGCCACCGTAAACATAAAAAGTGAGACCCAGAAAAGCCTCATGAACACCAGAGGTAGGTGCTCCACTGAAGATGGGACACAGCCTTCATATTCCCACTTTTCCAGCTGGAAGTGGGCATCGGCCAGCAAGGGTCAGTGACTCTGAGTCTCCCTGGTTTGTACACAGATGTTCTACAAAGCTGCCATCATTAAATTCACTTATAAAAGAAAAGAAGTCCTTAATTAAAAAATAAGGCCACGATAAAAGAATATTGCCATGGTCCTCTTACCCTCAGTGTCTCCATGCAACCTTTTTTTTTTTTTGCAGTTCTCAATTAATGTCCTCCCCTCCCCCAGTGTTACTGAAATGTAAGTGCTGTACAAAAACTGCACATATTAATGTGTACAGTTTGGTGAGTTTAGACATAGGTAACCCTCATGTTACCATCACCACAGTCAAGGTCATAAACACACCCATCACCTCTAAAAGTTCTCGTGTCTCCTTCCTTTTTTTGCAGTAAGGACACCTAACATGAGATCGGCCCTCTGAACACATTCTCAAGTGCACAGTGTCTACTGTTCTCCAAGCAAGACTTGCTGTGCGCTTGGGTCCACTTCCTCAGCCCGTCTTTGAGATGCTTCCTTGTGCTCTCACTTCTGCTCTGGTGGAATGCTGGCTTTGTGGTCACTGTCTCTTACACACATGTCATGGATCTGGACTGGCTGGATTTCCTGCTGAGGCACATCTTTCAATGCGCCCCACACTTTAGTTTGGCTGCCCTATCCCACGAGTTCTTCTGTTCATATCACATTTCTTTTCTGTGATGTGGAAATCAGCAAACACAGTCACGGTAGACAGTGGTAAGGCATCACAATAATGAAGAGGCTGACGTACCAGGAAAATTGATGAATGCAGCCGCGTGCGTTTGTGATTAAATCAAAGGCAGACTCAAGGCTGTCTAGTGATCCAACCTGATTAACTGTTTTCCAAATCCTGACATAGTACAAGATAATTGACAATGACAGGGACTGGGGGGGAAAGCAGACCCAGAGTTCCGTGTATCATTGGCAGATGGTTAACAAAACAAATTGCCCAGTGTTTTCCAGAGTATCCAATTCTGGAAATAATTGTCTCTAGGGCAAAGCTTTTTTTCTTTTTCATCCAACTCAGCCCCTTTGTTCTACAGAAACTGAGGATCAGAAACGTTTAGGTCACACCTCTAATTAGTTGCAGAGCTTGGCCAAACTTATCTTTACAAATAAAATAGCTTTCAAGGTCCAGAGGATGGAAAAACATTAAGTCATAATTAAGATCCAATCAGCTAGTCTTTACCACTCATAAAGATGAAAGGCTAGTTTTCTTGTTATTCTGTGCAGTCACACCTTCTAAAGTCACCATCTCAAGCTCAAGATTATCCTGGAATTGTATTAAATCCCTAATTTTCAATGATAATGATGTTGAAGTTAAAAAAAATCATAATGGCTAATAAAAGGTAGTATTTATTAGGTGCCAATGCATATAACAGGCATTCTTTTGTACTTATTAAAATTTCTAGTCCTCACAAATGTATTCAGTAGCAATGACCACCTCCACTTTATGTATGAAAAAACCGGCCCAGGGTTGCTGAATGCTCTACCCATGGGTGGTGAGGATTGGAGCTTAGGCTTGTCAGTATCCTAAATCCCACGCTACTTCTACTCTGCTACCATCCCACTCTTGTCTTGTTCTTTCTTAATTGAAGCAAGTCAGTTACAACATGTCACTCTCTGGTGTACAGCACAATGTTCCAGTCATGCATATACATTTTTTTTTCATATTTTTTCATTAAAGGTTATTAGAAGATATTGAATATATAGTTCCTTGTGCTGTACAGAAGAAACTTGATTTTTAATGTATTTTTATATATAGTGGATAACATTTGTAAATCTCAAACTCCCAAATTTATCCCATCTCACTCCCCTTCCCCTGTAACTATAAGATTGTTCTCTATGTCTGTTAGTCAGTATCTGTTTTGTAGATGAGTTCATTAGTGTCCTCTTTTTTCTTTGTTAGATTCCGCATATAAGTGATATCATACAGTATCATATAATCTGGCTTACTTCACTTAAATGATGATCTCCATGTCCACCCTTGTTGCTGAAAATGGCATTATTTTGTTCTTTTTTATGGCTGAGTAGTATTCCATGGTATAAATATACTGCAACTTCTTTATCCAGTCATGTGTCGATGGACATTTAGGTTGCTTCCACATCTTGGTTGTTGTAAATATCATGCCACTTTATTCTTGCTGAACCTCCACAGAGCTGTGAGTTGTACAATATTTTTCCAACATTTTTGGAATTTACTTCCAATATTATTCCAATACATACAGGTAATTAACTTAGCAATAGTAAGCCTGTGAATTCCATTATTAAGACAGAAGCAGGAAAAAGAATATGGGACTTAGACTCAAATGATCTGGCCCTGCCTTTTATCAGCCTAAAACTTTAGCCAAATTGCTAATTCTGAACCTCAGTTTTCCTGATTTCTCAAGGCAATGTGTTATCAAAAGGTTTTGTGATGATTAAATGCGATAACATTAACCAAGTAGTTCCTGCAAATTTAAAAACAGTCTGCCCAAAATTAGTTATTAGTATTAAGCCAAAGACTGTTTAGTGAGTCTGTTTGTCAGAGCAAATCGTCAGTGAAATTGATCACATCGTTTGGGAGGAGGCTAGGGGATGTTTCCAGCTAAGAGGAAATGATTAAATACTCATTATATCCTCTTGTTCCCACTCCCAAGACATGGATGCACTGTTGTTCATTCTCACATCCACTGTAGTTTTGTCAGTGCCACCTGTAAAGTCCCCAATAACCTGAGAGAAATGGCATCAGGGAGTGAAGTTATGCTGGCGGCTACCTAAATCAACAGGGAGGTCTGGAGGGAGGGGAGGCTGGGACTGCACGATGGCTGGAGGGGCAAGGGACATGTGGAATCAAGGCTTGACCGACAGGGCCATGCTGCTCATTGACAGGATGCTGGGGGACCCACCAGCAATAACAGAAACAAGAGATGTGCTTCCCGGAGGAATTCAGAGGGGACGTAGCAGTCACCTGGAAGAGCTGACCAAAGGTAAGGGTCTCCAGGTGCCCACAATGGACAACACTTTGGTCTAACAATAGTTCTTATGGGGGGGGGTAGGTAATTAGTTTTATTTATTTATTTTAAAACCTTTTTTAAATGGAAGCACTGGGGATTGAACCCAGGACCTCATGCATGCTAAGCACATGCTGTACCACTGAGCTATACCCTCCCCACCTAGATTTTTTAAAAACATAAATATATTCATACCCTTATCTGTTTTAAACACTTTCCAAGACGCTATTTTGGAGGATGAAGAATAGAAGCATTAGGGGGTATGATCAAAGTCTTTGTGGAATTGTCAATTTTTGTGAATCCAAAGATGGCTGAAACATAAAGCCAAAAATAGGAAAAGGTTGATTTTAGCCACATTTGGGAACCAAGCATTGTAGTGTGCATCTTTCGACTAATGTCTTTGGCCCCTAGTGGGATGCGAGAGGCTGATGGGACCACTGGTTCCTCATCTTCCCCAGCAGGAGCAAACCAGGGGAGTGGGGAACAACAGCCCCACCCCATTCCTGCTGTTTACTGCACAGGTGCCAGTGAGAGGCTGATCGAGGCAGAGGGCTGATCCTGGGCTCAGAGCTCTTTGGGGGGCGCCCCTGGCTGGTCTTCAGGCACTGATGCATGCCCTCAGGTGCATTAATCTCCTCTTCTTTTTCTCCTGGAAGTGAAAGCACGTCCCAGCAAATCTGCATACTTGGCTGTGGCCTGGGGGTGCTGGACAGGCTTTCCTGACTGCACTGGATCCCCTAGAAAGAGATGGGGAGGGGAGGGGTTTCTCTACTCACCCCAAGAGGGAGTAAGGGGATCGATAGCCCTGTCGCTGTTTCCATCTGTCAGGCTGACATGCCAGCCCACTAATGCTGAATTATTGATACTCCTTCCCAAAGCGAGTTAACCAAACAATTCAAAATCGTTGGAAACGGGGTGGTCAATTGCAAACGAGGTCCAGTCTATTTTGTCATGTGGACAGGAGGCTGATGGCTGCCTCCAAGCCACATCCGCTTGATTCATGTTATCATAGAGACGTTCTCAGGGCCACAAAGGGAAAGCAAGCAACAGAACAACAAAATGAGCCTTTTTACAGGGGAGCATTCAGACTCCTCTCCAAATAAGCCGCAGTGACCAGCTACCCTTCCCCTCCTCTCCCAGCGCAGTGTGAGCAACAACCACCATGGTCAAAAGAAATGCCGAGATTTCCTTGGATAGCTAGGATTCTAACATGAATTTGACCATCAGTCCTAAGGAAAAGGTGATTCTTGGAAATACAAAGGCTCACCTCTCAGTAAATTCCTACTAATTTTCTACTGGGTGTTCGGATCCGGGAGCAACTCATGAGTCTGAGATATGACAACCGGTTGATTTTCCCCATCTCAGGAGATCACAGAGCGTTCTGTTAGAAATTCATCATCATGAATGATATTCTTTAGGGAGCACGTTGTTATGCACTAAGAAAACAGCTGCTTTATTTTATACACAGAGGTGCCAGGGGATACTTGTCCTGAAGACCTGCATGCCGGGGCTGGCGGGTGTAATACACAAATGGGCATGTTGTGTATGTCCATTCATTCGGACGGACCTTTTGTTCAGGTGCCTGCCGAGACACGCACAGACCAGAATGTTGAACGGATTAGTTTTCCTAAATGTAAGCGTGCCCCATCCTTTCACCGGTGTTCTCACGCCTCTTCAAGCCCAGCGAACTGTTACAAACACGGGTCTGCAACGCCATCTGGTGGGCAGGAAGTGGGGGGTAGGGCACAGATAAAGGGCCATAGGTTTCCAAGCCGAATTTTGGGGATGGCCCAAGCTTCCTGCTCCTTGCGGAGAACCTCAGTGGTAGTCTGAGTAGGATGGCGGGCACCGCTGCTGCGCTTTGGCGACACGAAAAGGTGGGGGGGGGGGTTGCCGCCAAACGGGCATGATCAGTGGAGAAATCGGCTCTTAATCAACAAAGAACTGTTGATTTCCCAGCCAGCCAGGAAGCGGTGTATCGGCTGTTACTATGAACAACCAGGGTGCTGGGCGGCTGCCCGTGAGCAACGATTCCCCCAGGGGCCTCAGCAAGCAGATCCTGAGAGATGGGAGATGGTGAAGTCTCCCGAGTGATGGCCGGAGGCGCCTGAGGAATTCTAAACAAAACACAAAACGAATTTGCATCTTGTCATCCAAAAGGAGGCTGGTCATTAATTCTCTTTACAGAGAAAGAAGGTGAAAACTGCACAGTAATGGCGTGTGGCTTCTTTGACTTCAATACAAATGGAATTATTAGGACCAAGGGAAAAACCAGTCATCAACAAATATTTAGCAAGGTCCGGGTGCTCCTCTAGGGAACAGACACGACAATCCCTGCCCTGGATTATTTATTAGCATTTAATACTGCGGGTCGTGCCATACAGACACCGCGGTGCCGCCCCGGTGGGAGCCAGTGTTTCTCTCATTTCGTATAAACACACTTCAGAGTGATATTAAAATACCAGTGTGGTGTAAGATGTGTGCCTTAAATGAGAAACAATAACCAAACATGTTCTGTTGAGCTGTTACACTTTTCTCCTATGTCACTGTTTAATGAGATCATTTTTACTGAAAAGTGGCAGGAAGAAAAGTGATAGTGGTCTTTTAAAAAAGTGTTATGGATTGGAATGGAAAAATCCGGGAATAGGAGAACTTATTTCTTGTTTGATTTGCAGGAGTGGTTGATAGACTTCTGTGTCCCAGACGCTGAGGAAATCAGAGTGAATTTCCCTGCATGAGAGGCACTCCTTGCCTAGCAGTGGGGAGACAGAACTCTGGGCAATTATAATGTAGTGTGAGGAGAGCCAGTGGTATGAACACGATGCCTTAGAGCAGATCCCAAACTTGAACATGTATCTGAATCACCTTGTTAAACTACAGATCAGTGCACCCTGTGGCCAGATGTTCTGCTTCAGCAGGTCTGCAGTGCGTTCTGAGAATTTGCATTTTCCACCAAGTTTCCATGCTGATTTGGTTTGTCTGGGGACTGCCCTTTTGAAGGCAGAGGAGCAGGGGAAAGTCTTCACTGGTTGTGACATCTGTGTAGGGACGTGCAATGAACGTTAGGAGTCTGGCTGATGGAGAGGGTTCTGAGCATCCTAGATGGAGATGGAAAGGTGGAAGTGAATGAGAAAGATTTGGGGGCAGAATCCACTGCAATTCAGGGCAGCAGGGAAAGGACTGAGTGTGAAGGGTGAAGGAGCAGGAACAGGGAATGCGCATGAATACAAGCTGGCTGCCTGAGTGGAGAGTCTTAGCGTAAGTAGAGATACTGTACAATAAAGGGGAATTTTGGAAGGAAAATGGCTAATCCAATTGTGGAAAGATTAAATTTGAAGCATTGCAAAAAGAAAAAGAAAGAAAAGAGAAATGAATGAATGTAACACAGTCCTCATGTTAAACAGAATGAAATTCATGGATTGCTGATGAGACTGAAGTTTATCCTCCTCCTTTAAATATTGAGCCTTAAGAAGTTGGACTCCCATTTCCCCTTTTCCTTTTATTTTAACAGAGCCAATTGAGATCCAGAGTTCACGTCTTCAGGGCTACTGGAAAAAAATTACTCAAGCCACTGCTCACATACTCAGTACTTATGATATATGCCTAGAATATGACTGGGGAGATAAGATGAGGACTATGAAATGATAACAAAATCAGACTTTTTTCTCTTTTTTTCTTTAATTTTTTATTGAAGTGTAATTGATCTATAATGTTAGTTTCAGGTGTACAAAAGTAATTCAGTTATACATACACATAAATATATATTTTTTCTTTTCAGATTCTTTTCCATTATATGTTATTACAAGAAACCAAAATGAGACTTTAAGTACATTTCAAATGAGTGATTTAGATAAAGGTGAGATTTCTACTTAGAATATTTGCAGAAACTTTGAAATCTCTTCTCCTCCTCCTTTATTACCTGCCCCTTTTCTCTGACACCAACCAACCAGCTTTCTCTCCCCCTTTGCTTATGCCCTCTGGCTAGTACACCTGGGCATAACTGGAAAAGAGCACTGGAATGTAACTCAGCTGTGTTCAGAAGTCCAGGACATTCTGAACATGTGGAAGCTGGCGGTCAGGTTAAGGAAAGCAGAGCTTCTCAGGTCTAAAATGCACAGGAATCACCTGAGGACCTTGTTAAAAGGCAGATTCTGATTCTCTTGGGGGCCTGGGAGTCTGCATTTCTAGCAAGTCCTCAAGAGATGCTTCCATGCTGCTGGGCTGTGGACCACACTGACAGCAAGCGGCTAAGGCACTGTCAGACCGGCTGAAACGATGGCTTTAGAGTTACAAACACTGGAGACGGAATATTGGGCTGTCAGTTAGGGGCTGGTTGACCTTGGCTAAGTTATTCCACCTCCATCGAAGTCTCTCCTTCTGTTACAATAACATCTTACTTACGGGGTTGCTATTAGCAACGTGCTTTCTGGCGTCCTTGGTGTTTCTGAGGATGGTTTTTATGCACAGGGAAGATTTTTCAGGGTCCATTTTGGTATTATACATTGATATTCAATTTAACTAAAGTTACAGCTTCAAAAATTTGATCACTTGGACTCAGGAGGCTCATGCTGGTCTGAGTCTCAGCTGTACCACGTACTAACTCCAGCCTTGGACGAGTGACTTATCCTTGCTTATGTCAACTCGTGATCTTCACAACAACCCTGCAGAGGTGCCGTGGTTACCCCCTGCGAGGTCTCAAGTTTCCACTTCACTAAACTGGGAATACCAACGGGGGGTTGTCAGGAATAGGTGAGTTCATGTGTGAAAAGCACTTAGAAAAGGCTTGGCACGTGAGAAAGTGTGTACTATCACTGCTCGTGAAGCCTCAGGGTTCAACTCATAGATAAGTCTTTGTTTTCTGTTTATAAGTTTAGCAAATTTTAGCAATCATTTTGTAAAGTGGCATTTGTCACTAAAGGTGGTTTTGACCATCGATTAGGACGTGTGAGGGATTTCCCCAAACCACCAAGCAATGCTCCTACACAGGCACGCGTCCTGACACCATCTACCTGGGAGGGAGCATCCAACCCCTCAGGTTAAAGGCTCAGCTTCACAAGACCCCCCTCCGCTCCCCACTGTGCTTCTGACCAGTGACTAATAGATCACAGGTTCCAACGACCCCCTCCTTGGGTTGCATTAATTTGCTAGAAGGGCTCTCAGAACTAAGAGAAACAGTTCACTTACTAGATCACCTGTTTATTATAAAAGAATACAACCCAGGAACTGCCAGAAGGAAGAGAGGCCTGGAACAAGGCACAGGGAGGGACATGGAACTTCCATGCTCTCTGCCTGTGAGTCACTCTCCCAGAATCCTGCACGTGCTCACCAACCTGGAAGCTCTCCAAACCCCATCCTTTTGGGTTTTTATGGAGGGTTTGTTACACATGCAGGATTCATGAAATCACTGGCCATTGCTAATCCAACTCAATGATCCCTTTCCTAGGAGGTCAGGGTGGGACTGAAAGTTTCAGCCTTCTACTCATGTGGATGGTTCCTCTGGTGAGCAGCACCCCATCCTTAGGAGACCTAGGGACATTCCAAAAGTTATGCCACTGAGATGAAAAGTGACAGCTTTGTAGCACTCTTCACTTAGGAAATTCCAAGGACTTTAGGAGGTCTTGCCAGAAATAGAGACTAAGATCAAATATATATTTCTTATTATAACCACAATATCACAACGTACTTTATCTTATATGCTCCAAATTGTGTTTATAAATCCAGCGTTCCTTATTTTCTTTAAGGAATTCATCTGTCTATAAAACAAACCCTATCAAGTACCTAAATAATTCCCATAAATCTAAAACATTAGACTTACAAACATAGAAAGTCTAAGCAGTGGCATAGCAATGGGACTGATAAATGTGGTCTGCTCTGCATACAGACGATAAAGAGGTGCATCGCATTATGTGCAGAGAATTTAAAAACAATAATAAAACCAATAAAACGTTTATTAGTCTGCTTTTTATTACCACTATGTACAGACATGCAAACAATAACCGTGATAAAACACTCCTCCCTGCTGGGCTGGGCCACTCCTACTGTCTGTGCCCCGATCTTAATTCCTCTCTAATGTTCCAAAACTACTTAAAATCTTAGCCAAATTCTCTTTTACTTTTCAATTAAAAACAACAAATCTAGTTGCTTCTAGGCTTATCTATTGATTACTCTGTCATTAAATACTATAAATAATTAAAATACCAAATATGCATTTTCCCCCTAAACATAGCTCAAAATATTAATACTATATGTTTGACTTATATCATCATTTATACATTTCATTATAAAATTTCCCAGGGTTTTATAATGTGAACTCAGTAATGAAACAATTGTCATAGAAACAGAACAGTATAGTGAGTTAAGATGACAAAATCTTGGTCCAGACTGTCTGGCTTTGAAGCCTGGCCCTGCCACTTGCCAGCTGTGTGACCCTGAATTGCTTATATAACCTCTCTGTTTCCTCATTTATCAAATGGAGATACTAATAGCAAGTAGCTTTCTCATCAGGTGAATAAATGAATTATTATATTAAACTGCTTAGTGTATGTTAAAAGTTGATTGATCATAGAAGTGCCGGTCTATTTCTGAATTCTCTTTTCATGTTATTGACTTACTTGTCTGTTTTTAGAACAATACCATCCCGTCTGGATTATTGTAGCTTTGCATTAAGTCTTGAAATCAGGTAGTACAAATTCTTCAGTGTTCTTTTTCCAAGTTGTTTTGACTAGTCTTCACTAACGAGGCTGTGTTTTCTTTGTGGGAAGGTTTTTAATTTTAAGTTCAATTTCTCTAACAGATATTGGTCTCTTCATGTTTGTTAGAAAAACTTCTTATTCTGTCAATTTTGCTAATTTGAGTCTTTCAAGGAATTTTTTTTCCACTTAACACACGTCACATTTATTTGCATAAATATTTTTATAATGGTTATCAGCCTTTTCAAAAGTATAGAGTTTCTGTAGTGTTGACCTGAAACAAATAGGCTGCCAGGTGTTTCGCTAGCAAAGAAGGGTTTATTTGAGATCAGCAGAGAAGGGCAATTTGGGGTCTGCAACCATGGCGAGCCACGTGCAAGTCCCCGAATAGTAAGGGGAGGAGAACCCTTTTACAGAGAGGAAAGGAAGGTGGAAAAGTTGCGGTGACAAAAGAGTCCATTGCTTCTCATTGGCTGAATCCTTGCCGGGAAAGAGGTGTCTTTCTCCTTCCTGCTGGGCTCGGCTATTTTCACAGGGCACGAGAGCTCCCCCTGCTGGTCTTCCCACTATATTTAATTGAGGTTTCTTAATTTTTTTTTTTTTAATAGTAGTTAGGCCCCTTGTTTATTCTGGGTATTGGTAATTTATGGGGTATTTTTTTTTCTTTCTTTTTTTATTCTCTTAATTGGCCTTGTTAAGACTTTATACATATTGTTAACCTTTTAAAAAACAAATTTTTACTTTGTTGATTTCTCTATTATTTATCTGTTTCAGTGAAGTAGTTATACTTGTTTTATCTTTATTATTTCCTTCCTTCTCTTTACTTTGGGTTTAATATTAAGCTTTTCTTTTTCTAAGTGTTTAAGTTGGAAATTTAGATCTTTGACGTTTAGGCGTTTTGTGTTTCAAATATAAGCAAATTAAGCTATAAATTTCCCTCTAAGCACTGTTTTAGCTGCAGCCCACACATTTTTATATGTTGTGTTTTAATTTTTACTCAAAGTGTTTTTAGTTCAAAATATGTTCTAATACATCTTATGATTTCTTTGATCTATGAGTCATTTAACAGTGTGTTACTTAAATTCCAATTATTTTTCTTCCTATAGGCTCTTGCCTCCCCCCTCAAGCTGTCTTCCTGGCCCCTCTGCCTCTGCAGTTCCTTTTGCATTTATGTAAGAGGAGATGGGATGTAGGGTCAAAAGTACAGATTTCCAGCTGTAAAACAAATAAGCCATGGGAATATAATAAACAGCATGGTGACTATGGTTAACATATTGTAGTGCATATTTGAAATGGCTCAGAGAGTGGATCTTGAGAGGTCTCATCACAAGAAAAAGAATTTTGTAGCTAAGTATGGTGACAGGTTTTAACTGGACTTAGTGTGTGTGTGTGGTTATCATTTTGCAACACATACAAATATCAAATAAAAAAGAACTTCACTGAAATCTTAAGAAAAGATGAGGCCAAGGCTGATGCTTTGAGGATGACGATTAGACTGATTTTTCAATTCAGACGAAGTATGATTGATTAGAACTTGCTATGTGCTCAATATTGTGATCTTCTTCCTTATCAAAAGCTTCCAGGACTAGCATCACAGTTAGAGGTAGAGAGGATGCTCCTGGTTCCTTGATTGTAAATGCTTCCAAGTTTCTAGGGCTGAAGGCACCTGCATCATGCTCTGGGAAAGGATTTCTGCGGTCCATATTGTTGACACACTGTTTATCTCTAGCATTATTTTTACTGTAGGGTGAGGCATATTCTGATATTTTGAGGGGCTAAATTTTTACTTTCTTTCTCTCAAGGTATAGAACTTCTGATATGGGTTTAAGACAATGTGGAGTCCACAGGGACCAGTGGGACTGGTCCCACTGGAAGAGTGAATTTCTGCTGGTGGGGACAGGTTGTGGGTCCAGAGGCCATAGGACAGGCTGCTCAATCTCCCTGTCATCTGCTCCTTCTGATGAAGTCCAGGAGCCATTTCTCTAAGGGTGGAGAACACATGGTGGTGAACATCTGGGGGACTTGCCTAGAGGATTCTGCTATAAATATCCCTTAGGAACTCATCAGGATAAAAGCAGAGGGTGGCAGAAGAGGAGCACGTGAGCTGTGTCATCATCTTGTCCTCTACCATGACAAACTTGAGCAGTTTACTACCAATGCAATGACAACTCATAGTAAGAGCAAACAGTTATGATGC
This sequence comes from Vicugna pacos, assembly GCF_048564905.1. Taxonomy (NCBI): domain Eukaryota; kingdom Metazoa; phylum Chordata; class Mammalia; order Artiodactyla; family Camelidae; genus Vicugna; species Vicugna pacos. Next base: position 2,660,673 of record NC_132994.1, on the reverse strand, counting down.
ACAGGCACTGTGCTAAGTCTTTCATATCTTCTTTCTTTATTTTAATTTTATTTTTTGTTGAAGTGTAGTTGATTTACAATGTTAGTTTCAGGAAGGCACAGGTATTCTAAGTACATGAAGGACCAACAAACAGCCCCTTCACCTCAGGTCACTTCCAGTGTCAGCTCATCACTCACAGTCATACTAACCATTACAGTGATGTTAAGGGAAAGGGAAATGCTGAGCAACCCACGTTCCCCTCCTCTCAGTGCATCTTTACTCATCAACAAGCTGAAGGTTGAGAGCCTTGATAGGATACATGCACATGAAAAAGCAAAACAGGGCAAAGGGTATAGCTCAGTGGGTAGAGCACGTGCTTAGCCTGCACAAGGTCCTGGGTTCAATCCCCAGTACCTCCACTAAAAATAAATAAATAGACAAATCTAATTACCTCTCCCCCCAAAATAATAATTAAAAAATCCAAAATTAAACAGCTGGTGAGAACAAAATACGTAGTAGTAGTGATGTACTACAAATGTAATCGAGAATTTTAATTTTTCTTTACTTAGAATGACGTTCCATGGCGTAGCTAAAACAGCATGACAAATCAAGAAAGAGAGTGAAGGAGGAAAAAGCTTTGTGTTTTAGTACCTTCCATGACACACATTCCCTGCTTTTTGAACCAACGAGCCTCGTTTTCCTTTTGCACTGGGCTCTGCGAACTGAAGCTGGCCCTGTCGGGAGGAGCCATCTCCGCAGCTGACTAGCAACGGCCAGCTTCCCGCTCTTTCCCTTTCCTTTTCAGCTGGCCATTCCTAGCTTTCTCCACCAGCTCATCTTGACAACCTCTAGATGGAGGCTTGCCCTGCGGTCCTGAAAGCACATGACAGCTTCCCAACGAAGGCAAAATGTTGGCTCCGTAGCAAGAACTCGAATGATGCTGGGGCCCAGGGTCAGATCACCTGGCTTCTGACTCCTCCCCGCGGTGAAGTTCGAGTTCCCCTTCCTTGTCGCCTCCCACAGTTGTAAACTGGCTGCGGGCTCTGACGCGGGCTATCTGGGTCTTCTCCTTTGTTGTCTTACCTCCTGGGTCTGACCCTGAGAAGCAGTTGCGTTCCTCCTCTGGACTGGTCCCATGATTCCAGACCCCCAGGTCCGCCTTAACCAATGACTGCTGTATTTTTAATAATTATTTTTTGAATAGGTCATACATGCACTTTGCACAAAATTCAAAAGATGCAAAAGAGTACACGGTGAAAAGTGGAACTCCCTCTCAACCTTGCCTTGGACTCACTTGTATATATCCCAGAAGTCAGTTTCTCTAATCGGCTTTTCATATGTACATTGAGACATTTTATGCCTGTGTGTGTGTATACACATATAGCTACATATACCCATATGTGTAAATATGTGCACACACATTTATATATAGGCTTTTCATATTTTTAAAAACATAAATGGAGCATATGCACCATTTGTTCACCTAAGAATACATCTTGGAGATTCTTCCGTATCAGTACATATTGGGCTCAATTATTCCTTTTAAGGGCCGCACAGTAGTTTCAATGTCCTCTTTGAAATACATTTCGATTATTCCTACTATTTAGATATTTCAGACAATGCTAAAATGAACTTCTTTCTTGCACATGATTTCACACATTTGTGAATGTTTTTAGATTTTTTTCACATGAGGAAGCATGTATTTGAGGTTTAGCATGAAACCATACAAATAACATTTATATATAAACATAAATTCATATCGAGTCATAACACAGATAGCAAAAGACAAAGCAAAAACAAAGAAAACTAATTGGCGGCTATGAACAGTTGGACACAGTTTTGTCTGGTAGCCTAGAAAGTCTTTTACAAAATTACCACCTTAGACCAGTCTTCAACGCCGTCCTGCAAGATGAGTCACTTTAGCAGTCTCCTCCTGTTTTCTCCAATGTCCTCCTTTAAAATGGCTGGTAACTTTTTGGGTGATTGCCTCCCCCTCGAGACACCTTGCCATAAGTGCTCTGCGGGCCACTGGAGTCTGCACATCCCTGCATGTCTTTGCCACTCCGACAGGGGAACAGACAATTCTTCTAGGGTCTTTTCCTATGCGTGGATGTGCAGGGTGGTGGAGCACAGATCTGTCTGAAGCCACTAAGTAGTGTCCATCCATTTGGTGGGCTTCTCCCTTCTTGCCAACGCTTAGAACTGTTAGTGTGGGTTCCATTTGCATTTACTCAATTGCTAACAATGTTGAACTTCTTTACGTTTCCTTGTGCCCATGGACCACTCTTCATCAGTGAAGAGCCAGCGGTGTCTTTTGCCCAGTTTCTATTGGGCTGTCTTTTTATTTTTTTCAATCTTCTGATACCAGCCCTTTGTGAATTACACGTGTTGTAAAAATTATTCCTAACTTTGTGGCTTATCTTTCTACTCTCTTTATGATAACTTTCCATGAACTGACGTTCTTAATTTTACATTTGTTTAACGTATCAATCCTGAACTTTATGACTTATATCTTTTATACTGATTAATGGAATCCTTTCCTGCCTTAATATAAAAAAGGTAGACTCTTACACTATTGTCTAAATGTTTTATGGTTCTGTCTTTCATATTGAAGCCTTTAATCTACTTAAAATTAAATTTTTACATAATGAGAGGTAGGAACCCCATTTCGTGTTGATTTTATGGATAACTAATTGGCCATGACTTTTGATTGTGCAACGTATTGAATCGTTCCTCCTTTTCCCAGTGTTCTTCAGTTTTCTTTCTATTGTGAAGCAAGTTTTCATACATGTGCGGGTTTGCTCTGGGCTCCCTGTTTCTTCTTGCTGGTCAACTTGTCTGTACCTAACTCAGTACCACACTATCTCAATTACTATAGTTTCATAAGTTTTCATATTTCAGGGGAAATCAGTCCCTCCACTTTATCCTTCTTGTACTGCTTTGCTCTTTCACATAAATTTGAGTCTATCAAGTCTTCAAAAAATCCTCCTTGGGTCTTGGCTGGAATTGCGATCAATCTATAAGTCAACTGGGGGAAGATCTGGTATCATTATTAAAAAACTATTGTCTTCTTACCCAATAACACATATGTCTGTTACTGTACTGCTTTTTTTCTTTACTGATTTAAAATAAAATTCATAATATTTTTCATGATGGATTTTCACATATTTAGACTTCTCCTTAGATAATTTATATTTTGTTGCTATTAGAAATAGTGTTTTAAAAACCCATTTCTGACTAATTGTGGCTGGTGAATAAAAAAGCAGTGGACTTCTTAATATTGGTTTAGTACCCAGCAAGAGTGCAAATTCTTCTGTGTGGATTATTTTGGTCCTGATTTCTCTTGGCAGAAACATTGGCAGATGCAGTCTCCTCCTGATGGAATATCTGTCTCCGCCTTGTCTCACTGACCCACTGCGTCCTACAGTTGCAGACTCCCTGTGTGCTTCTTTACCCATTTCCTTTGTGCCAAATCAGGTCTCGGTAAGTGCCTGTCGCGCTCCCATACACACCTTCCCATTGACTCTGCCCCTCAGATGGGGCCACGTACTCGTGCTTTCTCCTTGGGTTTGGGCTCGCAGCCACGGGCATTCTCTCTGAGCATCTTCTTGTGCCCATCCTGGCTGTCACTGTGTCAGACTGCTCCTCTTTCAATACTACATTTTGGGGTTAGATACACCTCACGTTCACTGAAGACAGAATTTGCATTTCTGTCTCTCAGACTCCTTATGGCTTTGAGTTGATATTTTAGAGAAAAGCTGCCACTTTGACTTGGCCACTTAAAACTTTTCTGTGGGCTTCTGACTTTGTTGTTGGAACAGTCTCATCCAGGGTCTGTGTCTCCGGCTCCACCCCACCTCTCAGGCTTGCCTCCACTGTTGTGGTTCAGGAAAGATGGCACGCCCAGCGCCTTGCTGCCTGGGTGGCCACCACTGCCTGCTGGATGGGGCTGTGAAGGATGCCTCTGGGTATTAATCAGTGATGATGGATAAAACCTTGCCCTTCTTTTTCATGATTTTTGTTTTTGTTTTTGTTTTCTTTTGGGATGGGAAGATAATTAGGTTTGCTTATTATTTATTCATTTATTTATTTATTCATTTTAACGGAGGTACTGGGGATTGAACTCAGGACCTTGTGCATGCTAATCGCACACTCTACCACTAAGCTCTACCCTCCCCCCTAAGCCTTACCCTTTTAAAGGAAGAGAATGTGTCAGTTCTTTCAGTCACTCTTGAGAAACCTAATTAGATACCAAACTGTTCCTATGGGACCTGAAAGCTGTCTATTTTTATATCTAGCAATAGAAGAGCTTGTGGCTTTATCCTTGAGAAACGTCCCATCAGTTTTCGATTTCAAGCTCATGTCATCTGGAGGCTCACCCTCCAGTCCTTTCCTGCAGGCAAAGCAGAACATTCTCACGGCAGAACTCGTAACGGGTTCTCCAGTCATTTTCTTGTGTCAGTGGTTTCCTAAACGGGGACTAAGACAATCAAGACCTTATTTTATTACTTTTTAATGTAATCAGTCTACATTTTAAAAGGAAAAAAAAATAGAAGAGGGGTTGCATCGTTGTAGCTGTCAGCTCCGTGCTGTGGGAAGGAGGCTGGCCAGGCTGATAGGAGACTAGCCCCCGTTTCCCCGTGCCTTGGTTGTCTGTGCATCTTAGAGGAGATGGGAGAGGGAAGGGGCCAGGAGGCTTTTCGCAGGCTGATGAGCTGTGATGCGGCGCTCTGAGCACCGGCTTTGCGTGCGGTCAGACTGCCGGGATTCCAGCCCTGACATGGCCGCCAAGGAAAGTGTGATTTGGAGCAAGTTCTTAATTTCTCTGTGCCTTGCTTTCTTCTTCTGTCAAAAGGGGCTAAAGATGCCAGTAACAGGCCCTCTGCAGGTTTTCTGAGGAGTAAAGAAGATAATGTACACAAAGGGTCTGGCAAGTAGGACTTAGTAAATATATCTTATTAATGTTATGATAGGGCAGAATCCTATCTTTTTTCAATTGAAGTATAATTAGACTTACAATGTTGTGTTAGTTTCTGGTGCACAGCATAGTGATTCAGTTACATATATATATATATATAAATATTCAGTTATATATATATATATAAATATATATATATAAATATTCTTTCCCATTATAAATTATTACAAGATATTGAATATACTTGCTTGTGCTATACTGTAAGTCCTTGCTGTTTATCCATATTATACAGTAATGTCTGTTAATCTCAAATTCCTAATTTATCCCCTCCCTTTCCCCTTCAATAACCATAAATTTGTTTTCTATGTCAGTGAGTCTGTTTCAGTTTTGTAAGTAAGTTCATCTGTATCATTTTTTTAGATCCTACATGTAAGTGATATCATATGATATTTGTCTTTTTCATCTTATTTCACTTAGTATGATCATGTCTAGGTCCATCCATGTTGCTGCAAATGGCACTATTTCATTATTTTTGATGGCTGAGTAGTATTCCATTGTATATATCTACCACATCTTCTTTAGCCAGTCATCTGTTGATGGACATTTAGGTTGTTTCCATGTCTCAGCTATTGTAAATAGTGCTGCTATGAACATTGGAGTGCATGTATCTTTTCGAATTAGAGTCCCTTATGGATATGTGCCCAGGAGTGGGATTGCTGAATCATATGCTAAGTCTACTTTTAGTTTTTTAAGGACTCTGCATGCTGTCCTTCATAGTGGCTGCACCAAACTACATTCTCACAAACAGTGTAGGAGGGAGGAATCCTTTCTTTATAATGAAATACTAATAAAAAGGGTCTAATTCTTGGTGCTGAGACCCTAGGAGAGAAAGTGTGTGGGCGGGAGGACCTGCAGGTGGCACCTCACAGCTGTGACTACAGGTTGTCTCTTGTGGCTGGCCCTCCGCGCCCTGGGGCTGCAGTCAGAGGTCCTCTCTGCCGGCCAGTGTTGAGGGCTCAGGCAGTCACCATGCCAACAGTGAGAAATGCAGCTCCACCCACGTTGGCTGGGACCCTTGTGGTTGATGTAGCACTTGGACGTCCATTTTCCTCTTTGCCCCTTTTAACAACCCTGTGAGCAGAGCTTTGTCATCCCCCTTTAGGAATGAGATTTAAGCTAAAGGACTCACCCAAGGTCATGCTACTGGTGAGAAGTGAAAGCTCTTCTCAGGCCCAAGTCTTCTTTTTTTTTCCTGTGCTCCCTTTTCTAAATTGACTGTTGTGACATTTGGAGACTGACCACAACAGCCTCTAACACACACTCTCCACCATGCTGCTCAGCCCTCGGGTCTAGAAGAATGACCAAGGGAGCTTTTAAAATGTGGACTCCTAGAGCATCTGAGGTGCAGAAGGGATTCTGCCATCTTCGTGTGCCCGGATGTCCACCAACATCTTCCTGTCCCTCTGTCTGTCCTGCACTGCATTTGACCGCCCTTCCTTTGAGATGATAGCTTGGACTTATGGACGCTTCTTAGTTCATGAGACACAGTGGCAGGTGGCTGTGCTCACAGCCAGCCCAGGACACTACACTCGTGAGGGGCTGGGAATGAGTAAGCCTGACACAGTCACTGTCCTGGCAGAATCCACTGCAAGTGTGAAAAAGGTCAAGTAGACTGTCCCTGCCACAGCGAGATGAGGCTGGTATGTCCATCTCTAGAATATTCTCGAATGTTCCATCTCAAACCTGCCCCTTCAGTGTTTTTGCTTGTACGTAGCTGTGTACATGTCCCTGTGTTTGTCGTTAGCACAATCTGGAGGAGACATCTAATTCTGGGCTCATGAAGGCTCCACATTTTAGATGGACTGAGATGTAAATTTACGTGAAATTCCTGTAGACTTAACACAGACCTCTACGTATTTACATGTGACATTTCCCCCTTTATATCATCCTCCTCGTCCATCATTCTCCTTTTCCTACCATGCATAGTATGAAGTATCTCCCCACAGTCATCTTGGACAATAAACACCATGACCCTACGTTTAATCAGTGACATTACTTATCGGGTGCTCTTGCTTATCTGTATTGCTGGATTCTCAGATCAGTCTGGTGAGGCAGAGAGAAGACTCATTCCTTTGTTTAGAGAGAGGAGGCAGACGTTGAGGGAAGTCTGGCTTAACAACGATGACCCAGCTGGTCCCTGGTAGAGCTGGAAGCAGACCCGTTCCTCTGACTCTGGGTGCAGGGCTGTTCAGATCAGCAAGCGTGGAGCAAAACTGTGGAGACTGGAACCTGCCTGACCTGGACCGGGCTCCCGTACCGTCAGCTTGGGAGTCCAGACACCTCTTTTTAGCAGTACCAATCATGACCCGCACAGCCCAGGCCTCAGAGCTGTGTTCTGAGTATTGATGGTGACAAGCTAAGTAAATCAGAGTGGAGAGCAGCGAGTACCTCAGGCCCACTAAACACTGGGAGAACGAGCACTTCTAAGAGCTGTCTAGGGGCTTTACAAGGAAACATTCACATGTACAAAAGGAGGCCAACCCCGCAGCCTTTGAAAGCCACCAGGAAAACTCATCTCAAGCAAGGACTACGGCTTCTATCAGACAGAGATTAAATGTCCGAGTCTGTTTCTATCATTTCCTTTCTTGGCAGTTTTGACCTGCCTTTCATAAAATAATAGTCAGTAACTGCATGCATTTTTCAGAAGGTCAGCTAATTCCTTCTTTGCTCTGTTGATCATTTTTATTGGAACACTTTTTTCTTTGGGCGCATAGATACTGGAAATGGTCCAAGCAAGGCTGTGTGCATGGTAGGCAACACACAGTTATTACTGGGCGGATTCACCAGGGAATTTAAAGATACAGTCCCAGAGCAAAAGGTGTCCAGAGCTGGCAGGAAGCCCTATTTGAGTATTTATGTGACCACCCAAGCAGCTGGAGATGCAGCATTTGTGACTCACTGGCTTTAGACGTGGCTTCCCAGTGAATAAAGCAGCTTTATGAAAATCAATAGAGTGACTACCATTACCGAGTGCATTACTTCAAAGATATTAAGAACCATAAATCAAACATGTCAGCTGGAAAATAATGATAATGTTATGTACAAACAAGAATGAGTGATATAGGCTGAGGAATTGGCCAGAAGCTTATTCTAAGGAAAACAAACAGTTGCTCTTTGGTTCTGGTTGTGTGTGTGTGTGTGTGTGTGTGTGTGTCTGTCTGTGTCTGTGTGCGTGTTTGCATCACTTTTAAGGCAATTTGTCACAGTCTTACAAAGCAAAATATACAATTTTGTAATCACTGACAGACAGTTGGAAGGGACAAGAAATTCAGTCGTGCTGAAAGATTTGGCTGGAATCGCCTCCACTCTCCCAGCAGAGGTGGGCCTGGCTGGGAGGGCCCAGTGCTGGGTGCACCCGCGCAGCCCGACAGAGCTGAGGCTGTTCCAGAATGGCTACGGCGCAAACTGCCTGATGTGCTAATTAATTTGAACCTTGGAGAGACAGCCGAAAACCTCGAGTCTGACCGCCCCTGTGATGCTCACAGCCCTGCTACGACTCCAGGGGATTCCCACACGCTTGGGACTCTGAATCCCTCTCTCGCTGGGCAGCCCGTCCTGTTCTGAGGAAAGCAGACCCTTTCCTCTCAGACTGGTAGGAATTTCTGAAACATGGTTCAGCTCCGTTGGAATCACCCGGCGTCATCTCAAGTATTTGAAGGTCACCTTCAGGTGCGCAGCTCCCGAAGGATGCTCCCTGGTCGGCATCACTGGCTTCTCCAGCTGTTCCTCGGCTGTCATGGTTTCCCGTCCTTCTGTGTTTTGATTGGGCCTCCCCAGATGTGCTCCAGGATCCGCTCCCTTCTTGAAGGGCGATGCGGACACGTGGAACGTCGTGGTCACCTCACTAGCGCAGGGTACAGGGGGACCGGCCCCTTCCCCATTCCTGATGTTCCATTCCGTGTGGGTAATGACACACAACTCAGGGTTAACAACTCGGGGTTGTTAATGATAACAACTCAGAGTTCTAAACCCTACAGGCGACCCATATTTGATGAAATGGCACTGATTTATTCGTTCAGTATCGATCGAGCGCTCGCTGTGCGTCAGGTGCTGGGCGGCTGCCGAGGCTGTGTCCGTCCGCCTACAAAGTCTGGTATAAGAGGTCAGAGGACTCTAAATGTGGTTAATTAGAAACCGGCATGACAAGGGCTGTGGCAGAGAACAATTCAGGGCTTTGAACGCACGGAGGAGGGGCACGGACACCAGCCAGGAGTCGCTGTGGTGACCGCAGTGATGGAGAACCAGGAGGCTAGGGTGCGGCTTCTGGGAAGATGCAGAGCTGGGCCTGGTTCCTGATGGATGATGGGGACCGGGCTGGGGCAGGGGCTGGGGGTGGGGCGTGGCAGTCCAGGCAGCGAGTTTAGCAGATGTCAAGCCTCAGGGGCAAGAGAGGAACATGAACACCTGGGACTCCGAGTACTTAGGTGTTGGGGTGGGGCGTGCTGAGTGCTGAAAGGAGCGGCTGGAAAGGGACCTGATGTGGTCATGCCAAGGGGGTTAGATTTTATTCTGAGCATAAGGGGAACTATCCTAAGTAGGTGTGGAAGCCTCCAGTGGAGCAGAAATGGGAAACTGCAGGACCCTTGTGCAGCCATTGCAAGACCCAGAACATAGACACTGGGCCTGAGTGACGTGGTTCGCAGGGAGCTTTTACACAGCTTTACATGGTAACATAGGCCGTTTTGGGTGTGGACCTCAATTGGCATAAGAAAGGTCCTGAGCCCACAGTTCTTTGGTCCTGTACCCCCGTGATCTGTCCCTCCCCCTCAACGTGAGCTGGTAAGACGACGGTACTTCTGGTATACCCCCACCAGCTGAAAGGAAGGCGGTGGGGACCACGTCCACCCGCATCCAGCGGACGTTATCTGTATCTTTTGCACGACTGGTTGAAATAAATCAAAGTAAACGTAACATCAAACTGAATCCAAGTCCTCATTCTTGCCCATTTACCACCCTGAACTTGACCCCCGAGGGTGACCTAATCCAGAGGGGAGGTGACGAATCTGATTTCCCGGATTGGAGACTGGGCACTTGCAGTGGCAGCTATCCACAAGAGGGTGTGATTTGTCCAGCAGCGATCAGCAGCCCCGGTGTGGGTGGAAAGGAGGCTGGTGCTTTTCTGGACAGCAGAGGACGACCAGGGAGGCCACGGGGTTGAGGATATTGGGGAGCGTAGTTGGCCGAAAAAAAAATAGTTCCCTAAAGATATATTCACTTCCCAATCTCTGAAATCTGTGAATAGTACCTTACATGGCAAAAGGTGTGGTTAAGGGTCTTGAAATGGGTTGCTTATCCTGGATTACCCAGATTGGCCTTAAGTGTCGTCACATGTATCCTTAGCAGAGGGGCAGAGGAGACTGATACACGCAGAAGAGGAGGCAGGTGAAGACCGAGGCAAAGATTGGAGGGACGTGGCTACAGGTCAAAGAAGGCCTGGAGCCACCAGAAACTAGGAGAGGGGCATTGAATTACTCTCTCCCAGAGCCTTTGAGGGAGCATGACCCTGCTGGTGCCTTGATTTCAGACTTTTGCATCCAGAACTGTGAGGGAATAAATGTCTGTTGTTCTCCGCCTCCAACTTTGTGGTAACTTGTTACAGCAACCATGGGAGACTGAGACGGTGAGAGAGTGGTTAACGTGGGGGACAAGGAGCCTGGCTTAGGTGGGGAATATGGCACAGATGAGGAGAGATGCTTAAAGGGAGGAAACAGAGGTCTTTCTGGGGCCCTGGGGGACCAGGGAGCGAGAGTGAGACATCTGGGTGGAGAGATGGTTGCGCTCAGGAGAGTTTCAGTTTCAGAGATTGAGTCGTGAAGCATAATGGTGACACTCTGTGTGGTCCCAGTAACCAAAGATGCTCTGAAGTGGAGTTGAGGAGTTGAAGGAGGGGAGAGACTAGGGTTCTGGGTGGGCTGTGCACATGGTCATTGCAATAACTCAGAGTTATGGCAGGAATTACTGAGAATCAGGTGCTAAAATCCTCAAGGATTTAAGAGGAAGTGAAGGGAGGTAGCAGGTAGGGATTGGGAGGATGGAGTGGGTTCCAGGTGGCAGAGCCAAAAGGCAAGACCTCAATGGAACCTGCATGGAGCTTTACTCACGATGGATGAACCATGGTCTGGGAGAGACCCTGGAGCAAAGAAAATGCCCACCCTATCTTCTGACCGCCCCCAGTACATGGGAGGATGGAAAGTGAGCACCTGGGACTCGGGGCTCTCCTGGGGTAGGAGGACAGGCTATAAAGACGTAAAGAACACATTCATGGAGTGATGGTGGATGGAGGGCTATTTATTTGTAAGTGATGCGATGTGATGTGATGTGATGTTGTATGTCAATGAATGTGACATATAATAGCACTTGAAAACTTCCACCAAGTCAGGATCCGCGGAATGCCGCAGGAATAAAGATGCAACATTTCTGAGATTTGCACATGTGCCTGGCGGGTGGGGTGGGGTGGGGTGGGGGTGGGTAACCAATGCTTCAGTCCAGCTCAATGTTTGCCAGCTCCTAGGTCTCCCAGAGACTGATGAATTCGCTTCCTTGGTAATTCTAGTAATGATCTAATTTTAGTTTGCAAATATCAAATTTTAGCAACCTTCAATAACTACTTTACAAGTTACTGTAAGGAACTTTTTAGAGACTTCATTATAAAGGGGAGGGGGCTACGGAATCACTTGTCATTTTATTTGTCTCTATGAGTCAACGCAGGGACCTGCAGTTTGGGAATACTTTGAAGACTCTCAGGAGGTCTTTTGTAATTTACAGCAGTCCTCCAGACTGATATTCTTGAATTAATTTGCAGTCTTTTGCTTCGTCACTTAATCAGTTACAAGCCCTAAAATGGTGTTGGTGCCTCTTCCCTATTCTTCCATCGGGTCCACCGTAGGTCATGAGCGACTTCGCTGGAGTTTCCTTGAGCGCCACCAGCTTGAGCCAATGTATTAACGATGCCCACTGTTTATTAAGCACTTATTACAGTTGTGGACATGTGCGTGTGTGGGAACAGATTCTGTGAGGAGGGCACATTGACTCCTTAGTCACCAGCACTTTTGGTCCGAGCAGTTTGTTACGCAGTAGCAATTCTTGCTTAGAACTGAATTTTATAATTTAAGGTGTCTAAAACATGTTCCTTTTGGTTTTAAAATGCAAAGATTTATTGGTTCTCCCCTTGAATGTCATCTTATTGATATTAAAATATGCAATTTATTTCTCCATTAACATCATCAGATTAGATCACTTCTTAAAATGTAGAGAAGATTGGAAGGGTGGGCCTTATCTAGCCTTTGGGTTTTAAGAGTACCACAGGCCTTTTGATTTTTGAAGTTTGTATGTGGGGTTCAGCTGTGAGTGCTGAATTTCGTGAAGTACCTGGTGCGCATATCTGCCTGTGTTTCTTTTGAATTCACAGTTGGAAAACTCTTGATAGATTAGAGGGTCTGGTTGAAAATTCAATTAGTGATGAGATGAATGGAAAGTCAAAAGAAAGTATCATTTAAAGGAATATAAGGGCTACAACTTGAACTTTACAATACATAGATAAATCAGTGGGTTTTTTTTTTTTTGATTTGTTTTTTTGGTTCCTCTCCCTCTTATGATGTATAACTGTCCTTATTCTAAGAGACCATGCTTTGAATTAGACTTAAATTTAAGGATCACCACTCAATTTTGCATTTTTAGTCAACATTATATGTGAGGTTAATAAAGTCATGTAATGCTTTCTAAAAATATATTTAAATATTTATTAAGCGCTTTACCTGGGTAATGGTTGTTGACTCCTCCAAGCATCCCCGTGCAGGGGGCACACTCAGTGGGGATGAGAAGGTGCACTAGGTCAGCTAGCACATGGAAGAGCAGGATTCAATCCCAGGCAGAAAACTTCCGAAACCTCATCTTTGCTCACATTGCTGGGTAGCTTCACGCTTCCTGGAGGGAGTGAAAATGACAATGTGCCAGTCTTCCTAACACTGACAGAATAAAGGGCACCGTGTTCTTCTCTTAGTGCCCAGAGGCATCCCTGGGAAGCCCAGGTGCCCGGCATCCTCTGACCCTGCAGTGAGGCTGGCCCCCAGCCCTGTATGCCCCGAGCCCAGGGTCCCGGGATGGACACCTCCATCCAGGAGGACTCTGCCTGCGTCTCCCCGACTGAGACCCTCTGGGTCTGGGCCTGAGAACCATCTCAGGGTCTCTTCTCCAGGGGAGCTTCTCTTTTGCCCTTTCCCCAGGGTTGAGGCTTCTCTCCTCTCGCCTTCCACTTATTCTACCTCTACAGAGGTTCCCCCTCCCTGTCCCTGTCTTTCTCAGTCTGTTTTTTCCTTTGTCTCTCTGCCCACTATCCCACCTCTCTCTGCAGACTCTGGTTACACAGATGCAAGATTTGCACTGTATCTTCTTTCTTTCTTTCTCAGTCTAGTAATCTGGTCTGCACAGGAAATATGGTCACCTGGTCAATACATGTCCTTATTGTGATGCTAAACTTGTTCCTAGTGACCCCAGCATCCTTTCCTAAGCCTTCCCAAACTATTCTTCTGACAATTAATCTTAGAATCCAGCTTCAGTTTATAGAATGAATGTCCACAGTTTATAGAATTTCTAGTTAGGACAAAAACAGAATAATGTTTGCCTATCTTTAAGCATTCAGCCTAGGTAGTGGGTCAGGGACCCCATCTGCAGATTCTTCTCATGTTCTGGGACCTAATTCATCAAGACCCAAGACTTAAACCCATCTGGAGCACACAGAAGCTATCCTGACAGTCTCTCCACCTTCCTCAAGCCCCCAGCCCCTAACACTGTTCTGTCTTGTTGAGGGAAGTTCATTCGCATTGACAGAGAAGACTAGACTAGAAAGAGTACTGGGGGCTGGTATCTGGTGTCCAGCAGGACCACACACACTGTGCACCCCAAACAGACAACCTGCATTTACCCCCTGGAGGATGTCTAAATGAACCTGTTTAGTTTACAGCTGAGGTAGCTAATAAGCACCAGAATGAAAATCCAGGTTTCCTGCCTCCCTGTCTATATACTTTGCATTTTTGAGTTAAGTTTTGCTAACATGTTCTCAAACTGAATATATCTAGATCACTAGATACATTTGGGACTTTAGGTCTTCAAAGCATTTTCCATTTTTTTCTTATTTAAAGAGATTTATTTAGGGACACCTTACCAATTTATTTCATATTATATAGAAAAACAAATGCAATATTCGAAGCTTGTGGAGAACAGTGAAAATGATACATCGGCATAGATTTTTGGATAACTGGCGTCTTAGATATATCAGAGGACAATGGCCCCCTTCTTTAAACTTATGAAGCACGTTGCTGGGATAGCCTCTAAAAGTCATTCTTTGAAATTCAGCTTGAAATAAAAGCCATAACTAAATATAGATATAATAATTTGCTATTTTATTATAAAATCATGTATGGTCATTGACAAAACACTTCTATCCACAAAGGGGAGTGACTGATAAAGACTTTCTCAGTGGGCGTGTCCTGGGATTGATATAAAACACGGACAGTTGACCAGTGATGGGGGCCTGATGGAGTTCCCATCATAGATGGTTTATTGCCTTTCACATGAGGAACATTCAGGAACATCATCTGAGGCTGATCCTTGTAGAGGGTCTAGAGGTAGGCACAGCAAGATCAAATCCTGCTGGATGAGGTACACAGTAAGGCCAGGGCCACAGAGCCAGGAGAGAAGGGCTCTCCTCACCATGCATGGGCACCAATCTATCCTTTTCTTTGCAGTCTGTGGGTGAAAAGTTCCACTCAGCTGAATGTCAATCTTTAATATTTATCAACTCTTCAAATAAAGGAAAAGAACAATAGGTTAGGTTAAGAAGTAAGCTTGTCTATTTACAATAGCCAAGACATGCAAGCAACCTAAATGTCCACTGATAGATGACTGGATAAAGAAGTAGTGATATATATACACAATGGAATACTACTCAGCCATAAAAAGAGTGAAATAATACCATTTGCATCAACCTGGATGAACCTACAGATTATCTTACCAAGTGAAGTAAGTCAAAGACAATTATCATATAATATCCTTACCATAAGAAAGTGACTAAGAAAATGGCACAAATGAACTTATTTACAAAACAGAAATAAACTCACAGACATTAGGAAACAAACTTATGGTTACTAAAAGGGAAAGGGGAGGGATAAATTAGGAGTTTGGGATTAGCAGATACACAGAACAATATATAAAATAAATCAACATTAAGGTCTTACTGTATAGCACAAGGAACCACACTCAATATCCCTCAATAAACCATAGTGGAAAAGAATATGAAAAATAATATGTGTGTATATGTGTATAACTGAATCAGTATACAGTACACTAGAAACTAACACAATATTGTAAATCAACAATACTTTAATTTAAAAAAAATTTTTAAAAAGAGTCAGCCGGGATTGCCATGGCAGATAGAATTTCTGGGAGGGACGTGCTCCATGGCTGAGATGGAGGAGGCACATTCAGGGACCTGTGAGCAGCTCTAGAGCTGAGAGCCCTCCTTGGTTGACATCCAACAGACAACTGGGACCCCAGGCTTATAGCCACTAGGAAGTGAATTCTGCCAGCAGTCAGAGGGAGCTTGGAAGAAACTACTTCAGGCTCTAGATGAGGACATCTCTAGCTGACATCTTTTTGTTTATTTTCTTTTGTTTTTTAAAAGCTCCTAAGTAACACTTTTTTTTTGAGATGATACTTCTTTTTTCTTTTATTGAAGTATAGTCAGTTTACAATGTTGTGTCAATTTCTGGTGTTCAGTCATACATATGCATGTATATATTCTTTTTCATTACAGATTATTCCAAGATATTGAATATGGTCCCCTGTGCTATACAGTAGAAACTTGTGGTTTATTTATTTTATATGTAGTGATTAGTATCTGCAAATCTCGAACTCCCAGTTTATCCCTTCCCACCCCTTTTTCCCCCTGGTAACCATAATTTTGTTTTCTCTGTGAGTCTGTTTTGTAAATAGGTTTATTTGTGTCTTTTTTTTTAGATTCCACATATAAGTGATATGGTATTTTTCTTTCTCTTTCTGGCTAACTTCACTTACAATGATGATCTCCAGGTCCATCCATATTGCAGTAAATGGCATTATTTTATTATTTTTTATGGCCGAGTAGTATTCCTATATATATATGCACTACAGCTTCTTTATCCAGTCATCTGTTGATAGACAATTTAGGTTGCTTCCATGTCTTGGCTATTGTAAATAGTGATGCTATGAACATTGGGATGCATGTGTCTTTTCAAATTAGAGTTTTCTCTGGATATATGCCCAGGAGTGGGATTGCTGGATTCTATGGTAAGAATATGTCTGGTTTTTTAAGGAACCTCCATACTATCCTCCATAGTTCTAGCTGACATCTTGATTTCAGCCTTATGAGCCCCTGAACAGAGGACACAACTTAGTTGTGCCAGGCTGCTGACCCCTGGAGATGGTGAGATAATAAACCTGCATTGTTGTAAGCTGCTCCATTTGTGGTAATTGTTACCCAGCAATGACAAACAAATACAACTGTGTCCCAAGATTTTCTCTAAAATTAAACAGGTTTTCCTAAAGTCCATTTGACTGTGCTCTGAGACCCTTGGATGGATGAGGACGCCTTCAGGCATAGCTCAGTGACCATGGAAAGCCAACTTGGGATTTTACATTGGTGTGAAAAACCTAGACAAAGCTTTAGCAATCACTGTTGGATGAGCATAGTGATTATGTGCACAGACATTGTAATATGGACTCCTCCAGCTTGGTATTTATGGGACATTGGATAAGTCCCTAAAGCACTTGTCTGAATTGGGATGCAAATATTTACCTTGTATACCTGGTGTGCAGTTTTAGTGAAATGCAGCATTTAGCAGAGTGCTGGCTTGTGGTAAATATTTCATAACTGGTCACTATTATTATTCTAATTAAAAAGGAAAAGCTGTGGGGATGTTAAAGGACCATTATAACCAGGAGAAAAAAAGCAAAGTGGGTCTGGGGGAAAATGCATCTAGATGCTGGCTTTTGCTGTGGGTCACCAGCTATCACAGGTAGTCAGCAGCCAGATTTTATTCATGGGGAAACCTTCAGAGAGCCTGGGGACAGAGCAAGTGGCATTTTTTTTTTTTTGCAGTGAAATAGATTGCATCTGCGGGTGATGTGTCAGTCACCCAAGGTCTATTCAGATTCTGTTCCTGTTTTGGATTTAATGCTCTGTCTATTACAGAACCCGAGGCCACTCAAAAGTGAAGCTGAAACTACAGATGATCAAGACGTGGAGCACACAGAAGAAAAGGGGAGGAGGTCATCAGACGGGTCTTTCAAACCTGGAGGAGAGGAAACGATTCTGTTTTCAAGGCTTGGGGCGTCCCCACTAATGGTAAAGGCATGTCTCTACTCCTACCAGACTTCAGAAACGCAAAAGGAGAGGGGAGAGACAGATACTTGTAACCTACAGATTTTTTTTCCCCAAAGCTGAATGGGCCCAATGCACTCCGCCTTTCCAAACATTAGACCAGGAAGCAGCTTGGGAAGTTAAACCCATGAATATTTTATGTCCATATATTCCTGATGGAATTTGGTTATAAAATGGAAGATGTTTGAATGTTTATAAATTTAGTGTTAGAATCAAACTTATATGAATGTGTACAAATAGAATGTATACAATGATTCTTTTTTGAATTTCTGAGAAACTCGCTAAGGAGTTGTCAACCTCTTCTTTAGCCTTCAAAGACATGAATTTTGTTTCAAGAGTGTCTACACTAGGGCTAGTATCTATATGGATATTAAATGTTATTTTAACATCAACAAACACAGGAACAAACATTACCTTACCATTTTTATCTTACACAACATATTTATTACTTAGTATCTCTATTTTAATTTATTTTTTTAATTGAAATATGGTCAGTATACAATGTTTTGTCAATTTCCAGTGTACATCATAATGTTTCAGTCATACATATACAGACATTTATTCCTTTTCATATTCTTTTTCATTATAGGTTACTACAAGATATTGGATAGAGTTTCCTGTGCTGTACAGAAGAACCTTGTTGTATATCTATTTTATATATAGTACTCAGAGTATCTTCTTTGACTATAAAAACCATTAAGAATTGAGCAATCTTCAAGGACAAGTTCTTACCCTATTCTTTTTATATCTTCCCCGTGGCTTTGTTTAGGGCCACACAGTATTTCCTAGTAATTCTCTGTGGAAGAAATGAAATATTCTGGACTCTGTTCCCCAAGGAATAGGCTGGGCTGAGATGCAAAGCCACCTTCATGGGGCCTTGGCAAAGTCATGCCCCCCCGCCCCTGGGCTGTGATTTCCTGTGTGCAAAGCAAGATGGTAACTCTGTCCTCTTTCAGCTCTGAATATGGGATTTGATGAAGCAAGCAAAATTCCCTGAAATAGGACAACAATGCTTTTTATGAATATGCAAGAGAATAAACACCATACAACGAGTTGGGCTTTGGGAGTGTGTGTGTGTGTGTGTGTGTGTTTGTATGTGTGTGTGTGTATGGCTTTCAGGCTGACTCTTGTATTTCTGACAACATCTGCTTCGGAGATGCCAAACAGCTATCAAGAGGGCTCCGTTTAAGAAAGCCTCTTCTCCTTGAAAAAGTGACCTAAGATCTACTGGCAATGATTTTAGAGGACAGTTACTTATAGGTAACATATATTTGCAGGAGTTGTGTGTGTTGTGTGTGTGTATACAGTTTCCTGCCATCAAATCCCTATTTGTGTGGTTATAATTATGATCAAGGAAATCATCATCCTCAAACTCCTGCAGCATCAATTCACTCACAAAGCCTGCCTTCTTTCTGTGTGTTTTATGCCTGAAAAGGAGGGATGTGGGAGAGTGGAAAGGACTTGTATTTCCAGCTGCTTTGTCCTCAGGTATAAAGCACAACAGATTTCAAGAGCGAAGGAGGAATATGAAGGCTAAGGGTGAAAGGAACTGCTGTTTGAAAACTAATGTCAAGTGATAAAAATAAGTTCCTAAAAGACAGGGCATCCTTTGAAACAGAGCAAGCTTTGATTCCGACAGTGCTGGCTCTTGCTGGAGCCAGCACAGAAAAATGAAAGCCTTGGCTATTTCAACCCTTAGACACCTACCCCAGAAAAGCCTGCTGGAAACAATTACCAGGCATGTTCCAGGCTTCTGCCTTCGGTTCTGCTGGAGGTGCCATCTGCTGAGACCCACCCAGCGCCAACCTGGTGGCTTTGTGACCTGCACAGCCGGCTTGCCGGTGCCCTGTGCCCAGAGCTAGTCTCACGATGAGGTGGCTTAGATAGCTAACGGGTCAGCCCGACTGCAGAGCATCTGGAAAATGAGGTCACACCAGCCGCCAGCCCTCCAGTCTCTCCTGGGTCATGAGCCACTAGGAAATGCATGGAATTGGTCCCCCTTTAAGAAGACAGAGACAGAGAATGTATTTACCACCATGGCTTGTACCTGACCATGGAAAAAAAAAGCTTTCAAAATGAAAAATTATAAACCATGATGCTGTGAAGCAGAACTGCAATTCTCCTGTTATTTGGAATCAGGTCAATGGAAAGAGAGCCCAAGTTACTTTTTAGACAAACGGCTTGAATGTGAAGGGGAGTCAGACTCTTGGATGTCCGAATCTCAGATCTTCTCCCACTTGAGAACTTGATTCTTTTGGAGCTTTTTGTTTGCTGAGGAAGATGAGGATGTCCCCTTTGAGAAATCCTGCAGCAGGGAAGCAGGGCGAAGAGCGTTTGGAGATGGGAACAGGAGGCCTGGGTGTGCTTGCTGGTCTACCCATCACTTGGAGCTACTTTCTCAACCCCGTGCATCTCAGCATCCTTACCTGTAAAACAAAGGTGACCGTCCCCTTCCTATCCATCTCATAGAGCTTTGAAAATTGAAGATGTGATGCACATAAAAGTCTCTGAACACGCTTCCCTACAACACTGCGAAGGAGCAAGACAAGCCCTGGATACTATGAGTACTGCAAAGTCATTTGTGTATGATTACATTTTTGTATTGCTCAGGGAAGGATTCTTAAAAGATAATATCCAGACTCTGAACTCAGCACTCAGAGACTGTGTTGACCTTAATAAAGCTCAGATCAAACCAAACCATTTCCCTGCCTTATTCCAAACTTATGGGTGGCTGAGGCTCACTCACTTTTGAGCCCCCCGGTGGGGCGTTCACTGTATTCAGTGCTGCTCAGGGGACATTAAAGCATCTTGTTCACATGCTCAGGTTTTGGACAGTGACTTTGGAGGTTTAGCCAGCAAATGTCCTTTTCAACCCTAGCTTTTAATAGAAAAGTTAATAGAAAAACACTCTCAGCTTTTTAGGATTTCTCAGAATTGTAATAATTGTTCCTTATCTACAGTTTCTGCTCTCACAAAGCACATTTTCATTTTCAGAATTACCCAGCAGATTTCCAAGGTCTAATTTGGAATGTTACACAAAAGGCATTTTGGAAAGGATAGTATGAAGTATTTTATCTTAACTCATTTTGGAGCCAGGGAACCTTTACAAAATGCTTAGATCCCTGTGAACTAAATGAAAGTTTCCTGTGTGCCTGATTTAAGGACAAAGTGTGGAAATTCTGACTTGGAACTGTGGGTAAAATAAAAATCCTAGCCATGTTTTGAGAACTTTAAGACCTGGGTGATAGAAAACAAAGCTACAGCTGTTTCAGAGGACATTTACTATCTAAGAAGATAATTCTTTTGAAGCTAGAATTTTAATTTTTTCTCACTGATCACTGAAAAGAAGTCTTATTTTATAAAAATAGAAAACAAGCAGATGTGATACCTAAGACCTAAGCTTGAAAATACAGGCTGGGGGACGAAACAGTTGCTTTTGTTTTATTACACATTCTTGGGTTGGGTGTAAACAACGTTCGTTTTATTGACACTTTAGGAATTTAATTGCTGGCTATAGTCACTCTCCCAAGAATAAGCAATTGGCTCCCCTGTATTATTAAAATAGCTAATCTACATCACAGCTTTGTTGTCCTGTCTTTCCAATACGCTCGGTAACATTTCTCCCCAAAGGGTCATTTGCATAACATGGTATGCAAGTGCAGAAATTGGCATAGAGAGCTATAATTGAGGAAAAATACTACTTTGCCCCCTCCTTTGGAAAGGCCCATTTGAGTGTAGCTTGCATGATTCTCTAGAATGATCCCCTGATGACCCCATGCCATCTGGAAAGTAGGAACCCCTGTTTTCCAATATGTGTGGTGATGGATGTAGGTGCTTGGAAATGACCACAGCCTCAGCTAATTAAAGGGAGTCCTTTGGTGGCCCCTTTGCTCACCTAGAAAGCAGAGCTGGGTTGTAACTTCTGGGACCCAACTGGCCCCTTACAACTCTCGCAGGCACACCTCACCTAGCCCGTATGTCAGTATCCCACGCGGGTTTAAAATGAGAACTCAGAGGCATGAGAGAATTCAGACCTCTTAGGTCTGGTGCAAGTGATTAAGGCAGCTACACGTTTAAGGAGGAAAGAGAAAGCTGGAGGGAAGCTTACAGATCACAAAGTCCAGTTCCTCATTTTAGACAAAGTGACTGAGGCCACTAAGACGTTAGGTGGCCTGCTTAAGGCCACAGAGGGGACATCTAGTGTCAGTGGCCTTTTCTTCTTTTCGTGTAACATTTAACATTACCTATCTGGAGACTTTACTACATGTTTCTGTAAAGGAGGGAAAATATTCTATATAAAACCCATCCAACCAACCGGCCAACCTGCCTGGAGCCCCTTGTTTCTGTGTGTGTGTCAAAACACCCTCGATGCCTCCCTGGTCTCCTCTGTGCCCGCAGAGACAAGGCGGCTGTTCTCAGAGGCTGGGGCCTATGTCTAAGAATTCGTGCGTGCACCATCAGTACACTGCAGGGCACTGAACTTCCCTCTGAGACCACTCATTGTTCCTTGAGTTTCAGTGAACAGTATGTGGGGATAGACAGCCAGCAAAGTAACTCCTCGAATGACTTTGGAGTTTGGCAAACTTCTAATTCATTGTGCGTCTGTATTATCATTCGTCACAACACTTTGGATTTCTACAGCTCTTCTGGTTCTTATCATATAACTTATTCCCTGCAAGTAGGAACATAGACTTGGTAACAGATTAGCACTTAAAGTAACCATAATAATCATTGAATAAAATCAGCAAAAAGAATGCATCTGCACGTTTTGAGTGGCAAAGGAATTGTTGGTGTTCAAATCACATGGCGCCATGACCATAATGTCACTATTTTTCATTTTTTGGCACATCTTGGATTGTGCCCTGAAACAAAATGAAACAGACTCAAATTTGTTTCTTCTGGATGTATTCTTTATTCAGCTCCCCCACCCCCAAGACTCCTCGTACCTCAAATGATCACAAAATAACTGATGGACTTTCCTTAGGGAGTAGCTCTTTAAAGATGTGTTTGTGCCCACAGAGGTACCATACTGACAACAGCGACCTGCCCCTTTGTACACCATCTCTCTCACACAAGGTGTGTAACATCCTGTACTTGCTTCTCAAGTGTATCTGGCTTCTCTACCCTGGCACCAGCTTATTTATTTTGAAGCCTCTGTTTTTGTAATTCTGACAATAAGACTGATAATAAATTTGAATAATAAAATAGTGAGGGGCACAGACTGAAGAATAATTTCTTAATTACTAGTCTTAAAATCATCTCCCTCCCATGACTAAATTATTGAACAAACAATTGCATATGTACCTTGGTTTTCAAAAATCAGCTTTAATGAGTTGTTCTCTGGAAAAGCTACACTACTCTGACCAGCTCCCAAAGAGATTGTCTTGTTGAGTTAAACCTACACACATGTGTAGTGTGTCAAGTCAGAAAGTCTAGAAATAGAGATTTTTTTATAAGGCACTACATATACAAGGCCCAAAAACCATCTCAGCAGAACCATTTTAGTAAAAACAGCTACCATAAATACTGTGTAAATACCATTCTTAGGCATTTTCATTATTGAGGTGTCTTGACTGGTACAAAATCATAAATAATTCATATACTAAGAGAAGGAAGCCCTAGGGAGATGGAGGAATGCTTTGGTGTGTATATGTGTGCATATGAGCGTGTGTATGTGTATGCACATGCATGTGTGTGCATGTGTATGTCTGTGCATATGTGTTTGTGTGTGTGCATGTGTTATGTGTTTATGTGTATGTGTGGTTTGTGTGTGTGTGTATGTGTCTGTGTGTGCATGTCTGTGTGTGTGTGCATGTGTGTATGTACGAATGTATATGTGCATGGGTGTATGTGAACACATGTGTGTATGTGTTTATATGTGCATTCATGTGTGTATGTATGTGCACATGTGTGTCTGTATAGGCATGCATGCATGTTTGTGTGTGCATTTATGTGTATGCATGTGCACACGTGTGCATGTGTGTATGTGTGTATGCCTGTGTCTTTATGTGTTTCTGTGTGTTCAGGTGTGTATGTGTGCATTGTGTTACGTGAGTGTATCTGTGTGTATGTATGTGTGTATGTGTGTGTGTAAAACTTTTCTTCTATTACAGGAGCCTATATGGAGAAGATAATGTAATCCACTATATTCTTGTTACAGGGTGATTAATTTTGAAGAAATCAATAAATGCCAAATAGTCTGTTTTGAACAGCTGTGTGAACAGATGGAAGAAGATGAGAGAACATTGGGCTGGTGTTTGAGGAGAAAGAAAGGGAAGAGAGTCCCACCCAGGAAGGAATTTATACCTTGGTAATTCTAGCAGGAATTCTGTGATTCTTTCATCACCACCCTCGGTTTTGCCCAAATAAACAACACTTTAACCTTTCTTTTCTCTCTTCTTGAGTTGATATACTCTATGATAAATCTTCCCCCTCCCCAAATACTGTAGGTGTAAAGGCCATCCCAATACAATTTAAAGCCATGTAAGACATAGGTATTTAAGATGTAGCACGGAGGTTTTGAATGCTGATTGCATCAGTATCTTCCCAGTCTCTTTGTCTAAAGAGGAAATGTTTCATGCTGGAGAGATGGCAGTGCTGGGGTGCACTGAGGACAATGCAGAATGTGTCAGTGTACATTTCCAGTTTCCGGTGGAACTATGATGGGGTTGAAATTCTCAGGATGCTTAAAATCCTCTGACTCAGATTTTTCCTCAAGATGGAAACAAAAGTGGCTCCTGGGTGGGGAAGAAGTGCAGGTGAGCAGTAAACCACATTGAGATTTGAGAACTCTGATGGAAGATAAATTCACTCGTGAGGTTTGGATTTATATAAGCTGTTTGAAAATGTTGACCATGAGCTATTAGAACATATAATAGCAAGTCAATTTTCCCCAGCTTTGGCTCTTAATCTTCCCAATGACATTATATTGTGATCGGTGGGACTTAGAAGGACTGAACTTCTATGTATGGCTTATTGTATATTTGTTACATCTAAATAATTAGTGAAATGTACTTCCACTCCTCAATTGAAACACACTCAATATTTCATATATTCTACGTTTGAAATGAAAGGGCCCGTTGGAGTTCTAAGAAAACAAATCCTGGATCATTTCCAAAAAGTGAGGATCACAACATTATGCGATCATTACAGTCATTTGTAAATCTAAGTATGATAAATGCAACAGCTGCTTGAATGAACTTGGGTATGTTACATTTTACTAATGAGGGGAATGGTTCACTGCAGCACTTGGAATAATGTAAGCTCTGCTTGGTCGTGACCTGTTAATTGATCAGAAAATCTAAGCAGAGAAAGTCTAAATAATATGTTCCCACACAATAATTTAAAAACCACTTACTTGCTTTTGATGCTGTCTCTGATTACTGACCTCAATCTGTAACAGGATGTGGAATCACTTATATGACTTTCCATTAGCATCATGTAAAGTGCCAGAGTTTGTTCACCCTGAGACATTACTTTCTGAAGTGTATCTTGGAAGCTGCAGCTGCTGGAGTGCATTTCCAAATGATATTCAGGCTCGTTTGCAACTTCTGGTTGTGACTTTGTTACCGAGTCCAAACTCGTTCTGTTTGCCACATGACAGGCCAATAAATCAGGAGATGACTTGTTGTGGCAAGGAATAATGACTGTGTTCAGAAAGCCAGCAGATCGAGAAGATGGGGGATATCATAATGTCCTAAAGAATCATCTTGCCTAAGTAAGAATTCAGGCTCCTTTTATACTGAAAATGACAAGGGGTGCAGTTGTTGGTGCAAACTTCTTGGTGTTGGAATCCTTTGTTCTTGCAGCTGTCCATATAGGTCAGGCCATGGTGTTCCTGTAAACCTCCAACAAGACAAAGGTTATTTTCTATTCTGCAACTTTTTATCTTATATGAATAGGAAAGTGCTATTATACCCTTAAAGTTCAGAGCCTTAAGAATAGACTACTCTGTATATTTCAGGCTCTAGGCAACGATCCATCACAAAGGGTGCAGAACCAGCATGACTCAGCACAGGAAACAGAGCACAGGGTTAGCGCTGAAGGAACAGATGTAATATGTATTCAGATTTTTTTCTTCCCTATTACATCTTCATGTATTGGTGTGAATGCGTCATTATTCACTGTGTTATTATAGCAATTTTAATAAAATAGTTTGGTTAGACCTTTGTTAAAATTCATGTAATAATATAACTCATAGAGCATTATAACTGTAAAAATTGTAGATTGCATTTAAGAATAATTAAAATCAGTGGAAAGTAAGAGGTAGGATTTTGAGTACTTCAGAAGATCCCCCAAAAGATGGCCTTCTCTTTTTTTTTTCCATGGTCAATCAGAAAGCCATATCGATTCCCAGTCTGCAGTGTAGACAGCTCCAGAATGCTGGTGGTGCTGAGAGCAGACCAGAGTGCTCACCTCATGGATGAGAGCAGGCAGGCTGGGCATCTCCCCTGAGCAACTAGATCCTCCTTTCAGTCCCTCTAGGTCCAAAGTAGGAAGTTGTTCAGGTTCCCATCCAGTCTCTATGTGCTGAGGCATGTGGAGGAAAAGACAGTGGATGAGTCATCATTTTGCATCAGCTTTACACGTGTTCTTCCTCTCTCCAGGCCAAGCATGAGCAGTGGGGACCTCTCCAGAATGCAGGAAGTGATACTGCTTTAGGAAGGTTAAGTGGCTTTACTTTAAGTAGGATATTCTGATCACATGCTGTATCTTTTATGAAGTGAACACATGCTGCTGTCCCTGTGAACACAAGGAGGGTGTATAGACACCTTGATTAGAACCATGTGTCCCTTCAGGATTGAGTTCTCTTGCTCTGGTCATGCCTAATTTCATCCTTTGTGCACAGGAAGAGCTCCCCACACCCCCGATGCCCAGGCTCACTTCCAAGTGCTCCCAGTGTACTGCCAGTTTAACCCTTGCAGTGATCTTAATGAGATACAAGGCATTGTGATCCCTGTGATACAAATGGGGAAACTGAGGCACAGAGGAGCAATGGAACTTGCCTGAAGTTACACAGGCAGTGAGGATTCAAGCCAGGTTTTGGACCCAGGCAGTTCTGGCTCCAGAGCTCCATTTCTTAATTTCTCACCATACTATGCTGTCACTCATGTACCCCAATAAGCCCATAAGATTTTTTTTAAGGCTTTCATTAGGAAAAAGAACTGATGTCTAATCCACTCTGACACTAAAATTGTAGGGTTATTAAAAGATGTTCAGAATGTTGCAGGATCATTAGAGGAATGCCACACCCCATGTTTCCAGCCACATTGTCTACAAATGACACCCTTACAGTCACGTGATGCCCTCTCAGACATTTGGAGCTCTCTGACTTAAGCCTCCAGGCTTTAATCCTAAAACTGTTTTCATCAGAAAGAAATAGGGAGTGGCTTCATGGGGCTGCATGTTCCAGACAGGGAGATAGGCTGCTCACTCCAACTCCTTCTTCTGAATTTGTTTCTCTAATGAAATGACCAGTCTTGACCCAAGGAGAGTGACATCAGTTGTCATCTCTCTGGCAGGCACTCACAGTTGGATGGAGGGTTAGCTTTGAATATAATTTGTGAAATACACTGAAAGAATGCTCCCAGTGAAACTTTAATGTTTTAAAATTCAGGGTAGCTTCTGTGAGTTAAAAAGTCAAAACATAAAGGAGCCTAAATGTCCATTGACAGATGACTGGATAAAGAAGATGTGGTGTATATATAATGGAATACTACTCAGCCATAAAAAGAATGATATAATGCCATTTGCAGCAACATGGATGTATCTGGAGATTGTCATACTAAGTGAAGTAAGCCAGAAAGAGAGAGAAAAATACCATATGATATCACTTATATGTGGGATCTAAAAAATGGCACAAATGAACTTATTTACAAAACAGAAACAGACTCATAGACATAGAAAACAAATTTATGGTTACCAGAGAGGAAAGGAGGGAGGGATAAATTAGGAGTTTGGGATTTTCAGATACAAATTACTATACACAAAACAGATAAACAACAAGGACCTACTGTATAGTGCAGGGAATTATATTCAATAGCTTGTAACAACCTATAATGGAAAAGAATCTGAGAAAAAAATACACATATATAAAACTGAATCAATATGCTGTACACCAGAAATCAACACATTGTAAATCAACTACACTTCAATAAAAATTCAAAAATTATGAAAAAACATGCATTTTCTCTCCTCCTGTCCTTGCCCTGACTTGCTCAGCTCTCACCCTCTCCTGCTGCATCACTGCTATTACATGCAATATATATTCTTTCAGAACTCTCACATGAACATCCAAGCAAATATTAATATTGGTTATTATTATATGTCCATTTTTTTACTTAAAAGTTAGCAGAGAAGACAGAATACTAAATCTCACTCATTTCACCCAATAAATATATAGTAGTTCTTTCCATATTAATACATAGAGAACCTTCCTTCTTAAAATTATAATGTCTGTCTGTCTACTGCTATGTTCTATTGTGTGGTTATACTATAATTTCTTTACTTTGTTGATCCCCTATGGATGGGCATCTGGGTTGTTTCTAACCTTTTGTATTACAAACAATAATGAGTGAATAATGCATGTATGTAATTTCAGTGGCATCCAAGTATATCTGTAGAGTAAGTTCTCGAAAGTGGAGTTGCTGGGTCAAAGGTATATGTATTTTTATTTGGATGGATATTGTCACATCGCTCTCCATAGGGATTTTATTAATTCACAGTCCAATTGTGATGGGGTAGAGTGACTGTGTCCTCACAGCCTCACCAAAAATCATATATTATCAAGCTTTTATATCTTTTGCCAGTATCTTTTATGTTTTTGCCAGTATCTTAAATGCAAATTGATATACCAGTTCAGGTTGCTCCTCTTTTCACATTAAGAGAGATTTGCATTCGCTTTTTTGTGATCTGCTTGTTGAGATTCTCTGCCCTTTTTCTACTGGATTGAATTTTTTCTTCTCAATTTATGGGTGCTCTTTATATTTGAGCAAGATTAGCTTTGTATGTTGTATTAGTGGAAAATACTTCTTAGTTTATTCCTTGGGCATGTGGATATGCTCCCTCCTTTTTGGTGTGTAGTAAAATGTATCAATCTTTTCATTCGTGGCACTATGGACTTCTTTTAATGTAAAGTTAAAATATGAAAAAACACCTGTGCAGAAGAAGCATAAAAAATCATGGATTTTAACATGCTGCGATATGTATTATATTTTTCCCCAAAGAAATTGATTTCTGCACAGTGTGTGACTTGAAACTGCCAGGAAGGTTAATGCCCCAGGCCCTGGCTATGAAGTAGGATTTAAGCCCATGGAGTTATAAAACCAGGGGTATTTATCACAGGTTTTTGGAAGATGCCCCCCTCTCCCTGGGAGTCATTCTGCATTCTGGCTAAGCTCTCAGCCAAATGTTCATTTGGGGGAACAAAAGATGTAGGAGGAAAAAAAATAGGCAGCTTGGAGAGAAATCTGCCAACAGAAATTGAATCCTAATTTCTTTAACAAAAACATTTGTGAGAGGTTTTGAGTAGACTAGATGTATTGTTGAAAAGCCAAGATTCCTCTCCAGATAATAATAATGATGGCGATAAAAAGTGCTTTGCATCCATTTGAAATTTCATCTTCACAACCACTTTATGAATGAGATACCAGAAGAATTTTCATTCTGCAGACAATGTGAAGCTTGGAAACACTGAGTACCTTCCTTGAGGTTATACAGGGAGTCATGAGGGACAAAGCTGAGAGTTCAACTCAAACCCCATCTAATTTCCAAAACCCTGGCCCTTCAGTACAACCCTAGATGCTTCTTCAGTCAGAAAGAGCTAGCCTCATTTTGCAAGGTCAAGTTCCTTTAACTAGGGAATTTAACTTTGAAGGGAAAGTTGCGGATTATTTCTGTATCTACTGGTGGCATCAAAATCCCCTGAGGATTTTTACTCATGGGTTTCCAAAAAGCAATAAAAATGGGAGGAAGGGTATAGCTCCTTGGTTCAATCCCCAGTACCTCCATTAAAATACATACACACACACACACACACACACAAACAAACCTAATGACCCGCCCCCCCACAACAATGACAATCTCCAGGTCCATCCATGTTGTTGCAAATGGTATTGTTTTATTCTTTTTTATGGCTGAGTAGTATTCCATTGTATAAATATACCACAACTTCTTTATCCAGTCATCTCTAAATGGACGCTTAGCTTGCTTCCATGTTTTGGCTGTTGTAAATAGTGCTGCTCTGAACACTCGGGTGCATGTATCTTTTTAAATTAGAGTTTTCTCTGGAAATATGCCCAGGAGTGGGATTGCTGGAGCATAGGGTAAACTCTATTCTTAGTCTTTATAGGAAAGACTACACCATTTTCTGTAGTGGCCGACAGACGCTTTTTATTCATCTTTATGTCTCTGGTGTCTGGCACTGGGCTTGGCATGTATAGTCAGTGGTGTGTGCTGGATGAATGCGCAAATGAATGAATTCTCTTCTCATTCTCCTCCTACTTACCCAACTATTTGGTTTTTAATTTAATTTTTTTGACTAGTTAATACATGTATATGGTTCAAAACCCAAAAGACACAGGAGAGTATGCAGTGAACCCTCGCCCACTGTGTTCCATCTCCCCAGCTCCCCTCCCCATCGGCAATCATGTTATTGACTTCCTGCATATTCTTTCACAAATTTCAAGCATACTTAAGTAAAAATCAATATATGTCCCTATAACGCAACCTGATTCTTAGAAACAATATATTCATTGTAAAGACATAAAGGCTTATTAAAAATTCGACCCATGTAGAAAAGTAGAAAGAGGAAAAACTAAAATAATTCATTAGACACATTTGAAGGTTTTCTTCCATCAGATGGAATTATTAGGTCCCCTTTGGCTACTCTGTTTCCCTGGCTCTCAGTCTAATTCAGATGTTCTCAGGGAATGGCTAACCGCACCCTCTGGTGATGTTTCAGTGGACTTGCTTTTCCACCTTGGCCACTGTGGTAGAGGACACTCCTCTACCAGGAGGCCCCTAGGAGGTGGTGACTTCCAGGGTCTGGAGGTTCTTGCTTTCTGACACAAACCGTGGCAGGACAGGGACACACAAGACATTGTTACGTATTTTGCATCAGGCATCTTGATCAGGGCTCTTTGAAGAATCTGTTCACTTTGGCAGAGACAAGTCTGGGAGGATGGAGATTTGAAGTTGTGTGCTGTTAGCCTGTCTGCTCTAAGGAAAGAAAACACAGAGTCTGTGTGGGACAGTGCTCACCATGGGGATGGATCTGGTGTGGGATGGAGAGAAGGGTCTGTGGCCAACTTTGCACAATGGTGGAAACAGACAATACTGACCAGACGGCATCCTGAGTTTGTTTTTGCGAGCTAAGGAGTCACTGCTGCTGAATGCAAGTTTATGTGTCCAACGCACTGTGAGGCCAAAGAAACAGAAATGTTGGAGTTTGGAGCAGAGAAATGTTTATTGCAGGGCTGAGCAAGGAGGACAGGGTGGCCCATGCCCAAGAATACCCTGAACTCCCCGAAGGGTTTCAGCTGCACATGTTTAAAGGCCAGGTGAGGGAGGGGCGTCCCCAGGCTGTGTGATCAGCTGTGCACAATTCTCTCATTGGTTGATGGTGATCCATCCTTAGGCACCAGAAGGTCTGGGG
The DNA here is from genome assembly GCF_048564905.1 of Vicugna pacos. Lineage (NCBI taxonomy): Eukaryota > Metazoa > Chordata > Mammalia > Artiodactyla > Camelidae > Vicugna > Vicugna pacos. The sequence continues at coordinate 2,629,647 of NC_132994.1, read as the reverse complement.
GCTACTTGCTCATGATGATCAAATAGTTAATTTCTTCCATTTGGTGGTGGTTTCTAGCATCTGAAAAGCTTAGGAAATATACATGAGGTGCTATTACCGGGGTAGTTCAGAGAGGAGCTGCGGCAGAGGACATGGGGGAGGGGTCTGTCCCGGAAGGCCCCACAGGGTCCTGCTCAATTACATCATCTCAAGTTCCAGGCTTTCCTAGTGCTCTGATTGGAGGGACTGGTAAGTGACACCCCACTGTGTATGTAAATAAGTTGGAATAGTGGATGCAGGTACTCCGTGTGTGTGTGTGTGTGTGTGTGTGTGTGTGTGTGTATTTATACCATGCCCCCACACACAGACTTTCCATCCACTTAACATTTTCCATGACAAGTGGAGTTCAACCAGTACTCAGCCATCCTGTTTTGTGTTTGACTGTTTTTAAGATTGGGATGAAACCCTATTCACATGTGGTTCAGAATCAGAATTGATTCAGTGTCTGGATCAAAGGAATTTAAATACCGTGGTAGTTCCTACAAGCCCCATGCGGGCAGACCAGGTAAATAGCAGCCCTTACAAATCTGTGTCTGCAGGTGGTGGAGTCCCCCCTGGGAATGCCACAAAGCACACGGGCCTCCTCCAAGTTCTGTCTGGTAAGTCTTCTCACCAGCTTCAATGGATGGAGACTAATACATTCAGTGAGAAAAGGTAAGACACTCCCCCTACCGCAGGTCAGAGGGATGCCCACGCAGTACCCTCCCAACAGGAGTGGTACCAGGTGCTTCCCTGCACTCTCCAGACCACTGCCCCAGCTCGCCTCACGGCGCCATGCTGGCTGATGTATTCTGTCTGCCTGCACCCGTCAGCAGGGTGATGAGAGCTGGGGCCCCAGAGCCCGACAAAGTGTCTGGCACATCGTAAATCCTAAATAGTAAACACTAAATATTTGTTGAATGAATATTAAATACATTTGCATTAAAGAAAGAAATAGGGTGGTGAAGATGAAGTACCAGCCTTGCTCCAGGGACCTCACATAAATCATAGCCCTTCCAGGCCGCCCTCACTGCCCTTTGTTACCTGTCCCCTTGTCCTTTGAAATGACATCCTTCTGGGGCTTCTGGTTGACAGTCTTGAATTGCTTCAACCTGCTCTAATTACCTCCAGCAGATTAATATTTCTAAGGAACAGATTTCATCACACTACTCCCTTACATAAAGGGGTACTCTTCACCTTGGTACTCTAGACCTTCTGCTGTGTATCAGTATCTCTCCAACTATCTTCTGTTTGCTCACTCCATGCCAAACTCACATCCTGTAGTACAATTAGGCTGGTCTATCTCCCTGTCTCCCAAGTAAATCTCACGCTTTCCTACGTGTCTACCAGCTGCAGTCTGCATGTGCTCAGTGAAACCCCACAGTGTTGGCCACGTGAAACCAATCAACCCATTCAGGATGCTTTCACCGTAAAACCCTCTCTCACCACGTGTGACCTTCCTCCTCTGCCTTGTGTCACAGCTTCTCATGGTCCTACCTCATTCTCTCTACCCTTGACCTGAATGTGAGGGCTAAGCTTTGCTCACCTCTGCATCCCCTATGACAGTGATTTCCAACCTCCCTGGAAATCAGAATAACACAGGGCCCTTGCTACCTGGAAATTCTAACTCAGGTTTGAAAATTGGACTTCAGTAATTTTTAAAAAACTAAGTTTTCAAGATGATTCTTAACACCAGGTAAGTTCGGGAAACTTCTCTGGAGCCCTGAGCAGGACACCTTGCACATACAGGTGCTTAATAAGTATCCACTGAGTAAATTCAATCCCCAGGTCAGAATCCACAGCTGAATGGAGGAGCAGGCAGCACCAGATGTACAAGAAAACATTGCCAGGTTTATGCTCGACTTTGAACACCCAATAATATTGCAGGAGCAGTTTAATGAGACCCTCAAGGAAGATGATAAAATCTGATGAGGTGACAATAATTCAATTTTGGGCAAACATATCCTTTTTACTGTGTAGCATATGGACACAGTCATAGAAAACTGAGTAGGTACCAAGCACCTTATTTAAAATAATGTAAACAGGAATATATATATATATATATATATATATATATATATATATATATATATATATATACACACACACACATATACATATATATACACACACATATACATAGGTTTATACACACATACATATATTTATATATATAAAAATTAAGCAAAAATAGCAAATTTATTTGTTTTTATAGTTGAAAAACCTAGGAATATTTCTCTGCTGGATCCAGGGGTTCAAATCTCTCATTAAAACTATATCTCTGCAAAAAAATTATTCAAAAATATTCAAATAAAGTTGTTTATTTCCCTATAAGATTAACAATAGCAATGGAAATAATTAAACAAGCGGTTCATTTCCTAAAGGAAACTTCTGAGCTCTTATTCATTAGCCCATGAATAGCCCACCACTCCACTTCCTTAAAATGTGTAGCTTAAAAGGCAGAAGCAGTTTACCACCTGGAGTATTACCTTGTGATCTGTGGGAAAGAATTGAAGACAAGTTTACAAAGAGGACTCACTGAAGACATTGCCACTTAGTTTTGCCCTATAGGATTTCACTCACCCTTCTTTTCTTTTTATTTTTTAAATTTTTAATTAAAAAATTGAAGTACAGGAATTTACAATGTTGCGTTAGTTTCAGATGTACAGCATAGTGATTCAGTTATACACACACACATATATATATTTTCATATTACTTTTCATTATAAGTTTTACAAGGTATTGAATATAGTTCACTGTGCTATACAGCAGGACATTGTTATTTATCTATTTTATACATAGTAGTATCTGCAAATCCTAAACTCCCAATTTATCCTACCCTCTTCCCCCTTTGCAACCATAAGTTTGTTTTCTATGTGAGCCTGTCTTTCTCTTGTAAATAAGTTCCTTTGTGTCATTTTTTTAGATTAGACATATGTGATATCATACGATATTTGTCTTTCTCTTTCTTACTTACTTCACTTAGTATGATAATCTAGATGTGGTATATGTACATATATACAATGGAATACTGCTCAGCCATAAAAAAGAATGAAATAATGCTATGTATCAACATCCTTCCTGTTTACATCTACATGACCTTTTCCCCTTTTGGGTGTCTTTTCTTTACAACAGGAGTCTGTCCACTGCCTTCTGTTCTCATGAACTTTGACTTCTTCTTGTTCTTAACAACTGCCCAACTTTCTTCCTGTAATTGAATTCCAATTATTGTAGGAGGGACTCTGACAGGTCCATCTAATTCCCATTTTTTTTCCTTCCTTCCTTCCTTCCTTCCTTCCTTCCTTCCTTCCTTCCTTCCTTCCTTCCTTCCTTCTTTCCTCTCTTTCTTTCTTTCTTTCTTTCTTTCTTTCTTTCTTTCTTTCTTTCTTTCTTTCTTTCTTTCTTTCTTTCTTTCTTTCTTTCTTTCCTTTTTTCCTTCTTTCCTTCTTTCCCTTCCTTCCTTCCTTCTTCCCTTCCCTCCTTCCTTCCTTTTTGGTTGATTTAGGGAGAATGTTCATAACACTCTCCTTTCTAGGTAGCTGGGACACTTAGAGACTAATTGTCCTTTATCTGGTCCTTTATCATACTTTGTGGTCTAAATATCTTGGCCAAAACACCAGGTCATGTGGTTTAGAACATAGTCCTACTTGTGCATGGAGTGATCAGGACCATTGTCCTCAGCAAGAGCCAGTGGGTGGAAACAAAGAGAAGGTCAGGGAGGTGGGGAGCATTCTGAAGCTTGGCTGCTGTGGGATGTTTACACACTCTATTTCATTCCTTTAGTCATAAATGATCATTCAAAGGGCATTTTCTTGCCAAATAATTTTCCTACTATTAAGATATACATATATATGTATAATTTTTTACCTGAAGACACATGCTAGTCTTTAAAGTACTTAAAATTATTACCTAAAAATAATGTTAAGTAAATAATACTATTACCAGGCCTGCTGGTATATAGAGACAGCAGGGCATGTTACTGAGTCCAGAATCATTCTGCTCACTGCACGACCGGCCAATAAATCAAGAGAACAGGTGTTGGGACAAGGGATAGCAACTTTATCTGGAAAGCCAGCAGACAAAGAAGATGGGGGACTAACATCCTGGAGAATCATCTTCCTCAAGTCAGAATTCAGGCTCCTTTTATACTAAAAAGGGCAGAGGATGTGATTAGTTGTTGCAAACTTCTTGGTGTTGGAATTCTTTGTTCTTGCAGCTGTCCACGTGGATCAGGTCATACTGTTCCTGAAAACCTCCAGTAAGACAAATGTTATTCTCTCTTCTGCAACTGTTTATCTCTACATGAATGGAAAAGTGTTATACCCTTGAAGGTCAGAGACTTGAGAATGAACTATCCTATTTCAGGCTCTAGGCAACATTCTTTTACAAAAGGTGCAGAACCAGCAGGACTGAGCACAGGACACAGAGCACAGGGTTAGAGCCAAAGGAACAGATCTGATATAGAGTCAGATTTGCTCTTTCCTGTTACATTTGGGGCTTTATTGTTTGTTGCCTTTCTCTTCCTTATTCCTCCCTGACCTTTCCTGATGATTGGCAGGGCCCTTTCATATGATTGTTTGCAAGTTCAAGGCAGAAAAATTAGTGGAGTGTTAATTAATGCCTCTGAATTTCATGCATCGAAGACAGAGGAGACAGGGATGGTTATGAGATGCTGAGGGGAGGAGCACGGGGCTCACACGAGTTGACATCAGCAGTGTGCCAGGCTGGGGAGGACTCACAGCTGCCACCAGCCTCCATCTCCTGGAAACCTGGTTGCACTTGGCTCCAACCCAGTTCTGCAGACTTTATGAGGCCTGTGCAGAGCCTCCCAGGGTTCTGACTTCATTCTAGGTGCTTCTCTCCACGCCTCCTCCTCACTCCTGCAGGGTCCACAGATGCTGCCTCAGTCTTGGCCATGTTTGCTTGGGTGCAAAACCCAGTCCTTTCATCAGTTTTTTTTTAAATTCTCTGATTTCAAACATTGCAAACATTTTAGTAACTTCTGAGAATTTAGAGATTATGAGGAGGGGTCAAATCTAGGGGTGCTCAGCCCTTCACCATCATTCTGGCTCTCTCTTTCCCTCCCCTCATTGGTGTAACTAGAAAATTTCTCCTCTGGTCTCACATGTTCTTTTGGCATTCAGGCCCCCTTAAGGGATGTATCACTATGTCTCCTTGTGAGCCAGGGTTGGTTTCACTTTAGAGGTGGGCTTTGAGGTCAGCATCAACCCTCAGGGATTAATCATCTTGAATTGATACTAAGTGATGCTATAAGCAATGTTTAATAGGGATGAGGAAACAACACAGGGATGACACAGTGTAAAAGGATTCAGAAGTTAGAGTAAAACAAGCTCATGGGAAAAGGCAGAAACTCAAACTATTAAATGAGATCATTGGTAATGACAGTGGTATTAAGGATACTGGGAGGAAGGGATCTGTTTCTCATTTCATCTCGCAGTTAATTCAGTTAATTCCACAGACTAAGTAACTCCTTTTTTATCTTTTCAATCTTCCCTAAACCTCTACCCTCATCTCATTTCAAAAACTGTGAGTCTTTTTGCCTAGATAACAATCTAAATTTGAGATATCAAATAATTTCCTATATGGGAATAATAGATAAACCCTTATATTTTTAAGATGAAAGTGAATAAACATGAACTTTGAAATGGTGTACACTTTAGGTATTAAGAAGATTTGTAAGTTGAACAGAACCAGTAACAGATGATCCAGCATCAGTGAAAGGTATTAAATGCATCTTTAATTGGTATTAAGTACCTCCCTTTTCTGCAGGGAGCAGCGGAGAAAGGAGATTCACAAACACTGAGATGACTTGATTGAGCACAACCGTGGTGCATTTCTGTTTGTCAAGTTAGCATATGTTTTTCTCATCTCATTAAATGTCTACTAGACATAGAATACAAACTTGTGGTTGCCAAGGGGGTGGAGGGTGGGAAGGGATAGATGGGATTTTAAAATTGTAGAACAGATAAACAAGATTATACTGCAAAGCACAGGGAAATATACATAAGATCTTATTGGAGCTCACAGAGAAAAAAAATGGGACAATGAATATATATATGTTCATATATAACTGAAAAATTGTGCTTCTACACTGGAATTTGACACAACATTGTAAAATGATTATAAATCAATAAAAAGTGTTAAAAAAAAAAGTCTACTAAGTTGTGTTGCAACCTCAAGGAAGATTATAAGCCAAAACCTGAGAGTAGGTAGAAAAGATATCTGAGTAGGGGAACCAGCTTGGCTTTCTGGTTCTCGCTTTGTCACAGATGGTGTGACCTTTGGTAAAACAGTTAACTAGTCTCTGGGTACTCCAGGTTTTCCATCAGTAAACTGGTCAAAAACCCTGCCTCCTTATCTCAGGGAGCAAATGAGAACTTGAGATGCTCAAATACGATGAGCTTTTCAATTTACAAAACTTTCCCTTCTAATATGGTCATTACAAATAATCAAAATTCTGAGAAGCTGTGATATAAGAGGCAAATTCAGTCATACAGAGTTCAATTTGTGTTGCTCCAAGTTAATATACAAAGAGGTACATTTGGGGGTTTAGTCATAAAATGTCCAAATGACTCTATGGCCATGTATTTGAGAGACAGAAAAGTTTTAGAAATAAAAGGAAACTGATTTTCAGATTGTTGGTGAATGTGGCAGTTTTTCTTTATTTTATTTTTTAATTATCTCCTATGTAACTTTTCCTTTTCAGTATATAGCTTTCCTGGGCTGCCAGCCCTCAAAGCCTCCTTTTTATCCTTTTAAAGAAACTGAGAGCAGTTGACACTGGGAGCTATTGATTCAACAGTTATCCAGGAACTAAGATTTCCTTTTGCCTTGGTAAAACCAAAATCTCTCATTAAATATACTAAGTCACTGTTATAATCATACTAAAAGGTCTAGTAGTTTTTTTTAACCCTCTGATTATACAAATAAAACCAAAAATTAAAAAAAAAATTCTCAGATAATGTTTTTGGGGAAGAAATTCTCAGCAGAGACATTTCCATTTGGGTATAATGGGCATTAATCTGTAGAAAAGTGAATGGCAAAATGATCAATTTATTTTCATTGACTGTATTTCAGGTCTTCTAAGATGATTACTGAGCAAGAATTGTGGAATTTGCTTCTATTAAAAGAGAATGGACATGATCTACCTTTTATTATTTAAAACTGGGCTTGATAGCATGTCTGGAAATAAATAGTACGTTACTGACCAGATCCTGGCAGCAAAATAGCAAAATTTCAAGTGTGCAAATATTAAACCACAGATTAGAAAATGATCTGGAAGATTCCAGGGATACTATTTTCTCACAAAAAAATGTTGTAAAGGAATAAATTAGCATCTTATTTAAATGAAAACCGAAGAGTTTTAGTAACACCTGCCAAGACAGGATTACAAAGGGAAGCGTTTTCACTTAAAGGCTTGTTATTTGGTTCCGTGGAAACCAGTCTTGGGTTGCTACTCATCACCATTCAAATGGAGACATTCTTTCAACTAAATCAAGTGAAACAGAAGATACACAGGACAGTCTATAAGAGACACTCAAAAGCATTTAAACAATAACAGTTTATTAGGTCCTCCTGGAAAAGAATGAAATGTTCTCACCAAAATAGAAACATTTGGGCTCTTACCCAAGTTTGGTCCTTCATTATCTAACTCTTTATAATGAGGGTAATGAATGCTCCTCAGAGCCCTTGGGTTCCTACATAAGTACGCACAAAGAATAAACTGTCGGATTGCAGAGCAGCAGATAAATTGGGGTGTAGAAAATCCTGAACTCCATCATTAAGCCAAAAATGCTATATATTTAAGTGAATATACCATGTACTTATTAAGTGAATATTATGTTTAGCTTGTAGTTCTTAAAGAGCTGGGACAAGGGGGGCTTAATATAGCAAGAGTTAGACAAGGAATTTTGGGGCAATTATTATTTCTGATGACTTTATATATATAAATATAAGCAAGATGCCTCATAAGTAAAATACACCACTCCTATAGAAGATTAAAAAAAATTGTATACTGTGCTATAAATTTAAGAAACACTGGGAAATTGCTATTTCCTCAACTCACTTATAAGGAACACATGGTCCCTTTTTAGGTGGGAATCCTGATATAAAAGCTATTTATTATTTGTGTTTCTATTGTAGTTGCTTGGGTAGTGGCAGGTTCACTGCTTTAGTGTTCATGGGCAGAACATCTCCAAATCATCACTTGGATAATGACAGAACAGGAAGGCCCTAAGATTATCTAGGGCAACACTTTTTCCCCTCTTCCTCCTCATACACACTTAAAACAAAATCAGATGAGCATAGGAGGTTCAAAGGGATTAAAGGGATGAAGTGATTTTATCACTGAGTCTAAATTCATACTGCCTGCTGCATAACAGGCCAATAAATTGGGAGACAAGTTGTTGGAGCAAGGAATAACGACTTTATCCAGAAAGCCAGCAGACTGAGAAGATGGGGGACTAATGTCCTGGAGAACCATCTTCCCCAAGTCAGAATTCAGGCTCCTCTTATACCAAAAAGGGGAAGGGGTGTGGTTGGTTGTTGCAAACTTCTTGGTCTTGGAATCCTTTGTTCTTGCAGGTGTCCATGTAGGTCAAGTCATGGTGTCCCTGTAAACCCCCAACAAGATGAATGTTATTTTCTATTCTGCAACTTTTAATCTTTTTTATGAATGGAAAAGTGTTATACTTTTAAAGGTCAGAGCCTGGAGAATGGGCCATCCTGTACATTTCAGGCTATAGGCAATATTCTGTTACAAAAGGTGCAGAATCAGCATGACTCAGCACAGGAAAACAGAGCACAGGGTAGAGCTAAAGGAACAGATCCAATAATGGAGTCATATTTGTTCTCTGTTACAATTTTCTTGAGATTACAGAGGGTTTTAGAAGCAGAACTGAAGGTAGAAGCAAGGTCTTCTCATTCTGGGGACCTTGTCTTTACCCTCTACCTCTTTCAGTCATGAGCCAAGCACTTCTCAGCTGGGTTTCTGCATGAATTGCACATGTTCATTTATATCGTTTCCCAGCATGTGCAAAGCCATTTCCATAGAAGCTGCATTTCCCTGTCTCATGGAGTATGTTCAGATGTGAGGAGTCACGTGGGATTGTCACAGTCCTCCAGAGCTCTCCCCGATTTCTCTGCTCCTAGCCAATGTTTCTCAAAATCTCTGGTCATTATTATCACTGAAATCATCAGTGTTCTTGCCACATTGGGGAGTTCTCTGACATTTGATCCCCTCTGTATCCTCTTTAAGGAGACAGCATGGGTCTCAAGCACTTGGCTATGCAGCAATTGCCAGCTTGCTGGAAAAGTCTCTAAATGCTTACCTTCAACCTCTGTCCTTAATGAGCTGGGGAAAGGCAACAAAAACCCTATAATGAAAAAGAATATGAAAAAGAGTATATAAGTGTATAACTGAATCACTATGCTATACACCAGAGACTAACACAACATTATAAATCAACTATACTTAAAAAAAAAAAGGAAAAAGTAAAAGCTTGCAAACCAGCCCTGGTGCATGGACCACACTCAGAGTACATGGGTCTAAGAGATGCACTTGTGAGTAAGACATCATGAAATAATGCAGCAGGAGCTCCAGAATTCTCTACTCCCTGAAGTTCCTCCCCACTCCACCCCTACCCCGTGCTCATCAGATGACATTAATTTCTCCTTGAAAAGGCAGGAGCTATCAGGCAGGGACCCACTCCCTCCTCACACTCTCAACCCCACATTATCTTGAGAAACTAAATAAACTTCCAGTTGAACATCCTCTCTCAGCTTCGAAGAAGGATATGACCTTCCTTCCATCCAGTTTTATAGGAGGTTAGGAACACTGTCTCTGGAGCCAGGCTGCTTAGATCTGGCCCTAATTTTTCTCTTACGAGCTGGGTAATCTTCAGCTATGTGACCTTGTACCTTTGTTTTCTCATCTGTAAAGAACTTAAAATAGTATCTAGGGTGTTGTAAATACTCAGTCAATGTTAGCTGTCATCATTATCCAAGACTAACCTCGCTGTCTGAGCCCTGGATCTGAGCCTCCCCGTTTCTCGGAGACCCGATGCTGTCACTAGTAGCTCATTTCCCCGGTAACTTCCATCTGCCATGACTGATCTTACATTCCTTATGTTTACTTTGAATGCCATCTCCCCATCCTTTCATAGTTACTCTTTTAGAAAAAGGAATCTATGTTTACTCTTTCTGTTTTCTTATCTCCCTTTCATTCTTTTTTCTCTCTTTCATTGAAAATATTCAATGTGTCAAAGGAAGTACAGTAAGAAAACTTGTTGATACCTAACACAGATTTGGAGGGCAAGGAAGACTTTCTGGAGGAGGTGACATCTAAATTAAGAATGAGTGGAAGTTAGCCAGGCTGACAAAAATAGTGTTTTAGATAGATGGATGGAACAGGATGGAGTCTTCAAAGAACAAAAGGCAATTCTGTATGGGTGAGATACAGAGCAGATTCTGAATGAAGAATCCAAGAATAGTAAGAGACGGGGTTGGAAAGGCAATCAGGGGCTTGTGTGATTAAAAACTGGGCTTTAACCTGAGGACACTGAGGATACAGATACTACTGGGAATGTCAGCAGAGACATCTGTTTTAGAAATAAGACCACTCTGGTTCAAGAAAGAGTGTCATGGGAGGAGGGTATAGCTCAGTGGTAGAGTGCCTGCTTAGCATGCACAAGTTCCTGGGTTCAGTCCCTAGTACGTCCATTTGAAATAAATAAAAAAAATAAACAAATAAACCTAATTACTGCCCCTCCCTCAAATAAAAAGAAACTGCCACTTAAAAAAATTAAAAACAGTTTAGGGCTGGTGAAATGATAAGATTTCCCTTTTAGAAAGATTCTTGGATTAGAGGAAGCAAAGGAGGGTAGAAAAGTGTAGGGAGCTAGGAAGTCATTGCTAGTTTTAAGGGAGTGTGTTATGAGAGTATTGTAAGGTTGTGGTTCTAGACAATCCCTGTTTTAGAAGGGGAGATAAAAGGTCTGGAATCAAGGCACCAGGGAAGGCCTGGGGTCAAGGTGAGATGGTCCATACACAGTAGTACCATCACATCCGACACCACAGCACCTACCAGTGCTACACCACCAGCCAATGGAACTGGACGCTGGCATCAGGAGCCTGAGTTTAGCTCCCAGCTCTGATGTTCAGTGCAGTACAGAAGAAGTTGGAGAAGACCCTGGAGGTTGACCCTAACTCCAGGAAGTGGGGATGCTTAACTCCAGGGGGAAGCCAGATGCCTACAGAGTGGGGCCTCTGGGATGGGGGTAGGGGGTGACATGGGGGAATTCTCAGCAGCTTCACTGAAATTGGAGATGGATGCTCCCTTAGTATCCTCAGCTCCACTTGGAAAGTTCCTGGGGACATTCACCTTCCTATGAAGTCAAAGAGATGTGAGTAACCCACACGTGAGGAGTGCTAATCTGTGAGAAGACTAGATAGCCAGTTTCTTGCCACTAAAAATGAATTACAAGTACCTTTTGGAAATCAAATAATGAAGGAGTAAGTAGGAAAAGTAGTGTCTGTGGATAGAGCAGGGGAAGTGAGGCTGATTCAGGAACTGGAGTCAGTGGAAATTAACTATAAAAATGTGGCAGGCAGTTTTGAAAAATCCAGGTGAAAAAAACAAAACAAAACAAAACCACTGAACCAGAAGGAAAAGGACTACTGGAAGGAATACAGGGAATTAAAGCTGGGGCTGGATGTTGGGCTGCAGAGTGAAGAGAACCAGCTGCGTAATGCACAAGTCTAGCCAGATGTGCTCAAGAAAACCAACATCTTCAGGAAGGTCTTGGCATCTGACCTGATGGCCCCTGGGCAGCAGCAGTAGCTTCCGTGGGCTCTCCTCCCCAGTGACCTGGTGGCTGGAGTGAGAGAATCACTGCTGGGAGGTAGATTATATTGTTCACATCCTGTCCAGTAAACAGGGCTGAAATTTCAATGGTATTGAAATGTTCCCCATGGAAATCACTTTTATTTGGAGTCTTTGACCTAGAACTGCCTTGAACCATTCTAGAGACTCAGGATGCTTTCCTGGACATTTGGCTGTGAGATGGAGGCTTTCCTGAGAGTCCACAGCAGTGCAATGCAGAGGATGAGGAAGGTGAGTTTGGCCACTCTCCACCCTCTCTATAGATGAGGACAGAGGCATGGTTAATAAGAAGAAAGAAGAGATGAGTCCTGTCCCAACAGAGCCCTTTGAGGCCACTTGTTGCTTTTCAGTGTTTCTCACATCCCTGATCTTTCACTGGGAACACCTTCACTGTGCCTGAAGGATGTCTTTTAGTGTTTTATCTAGGGCAGGTCTGCTGAACCTACTGCCTGAACATATTTTAACTTTACATTCATTTGTGAAAGCTATTATTATGCTATATAGGATTATAGGTTAGCAGTTGTGTTCTTTTAGTACTTAAATGCAGTATTTCAGTTACTTCTAGCTTCTATTGCCAGTTCTTTTGTTAAGAACTAAACTGTCAATCTGATTGTGGTTTTATTTTTGAAGCTAATTGCTCTTTTCTCTCTGTCTGCTTTTAGAAATTTTCCGTCTTCAGCAGTTTTATTATGGTGTGTAAAAAATTGTTTTTGTTTGTTTCTTTGATTGTTTGTTTATCCTGTTTGGGATTTGTAGTACTTCTTGAGTTTTTGCCTGGATATTTTCAATCAGTTTTAGAACACTCTCTTAGTCATCACCTCCTCACATACTGTTTTTATGCTTTACTACCCTCTGGCTTCTCTCCTGATGGGACTCCATTTACACCTGTGTTAGGCCTTCTCACTGTATCCTTTATGCTCTTCCCTCTCTTCTGTGTTTTTTATCTTTTTTGAGTTTCCATAGTTCACGGTGAGGTATTTCTTCTTACTTATTTACCAGTTCACTACTTCCTTTTACAATTGTGTTTAATCTTTTGCTAAATCCATTGATTGAATGCTTTGTTTTGGCTTTTGTATTTTTCAGGCTAAAATTCTCATTTTGTTCTTTTTTGTATAGTTTTAAGAACTCCATGGACATTCTCAGTTTTATCTTTTAACCCTTAACATAAACCCTTCATTATTTTAAAGTCTATGTCTAGTAACAAAAATATTTGGTTGGAGCCCCTGTGGGTGTAAATATATATATGTTTTTGCAGGGTTTTAATCATATTTTAATCACTTATACCCTTGTAGACCTTGTTATTAAAAAAAACTTATTGAAGTATGCTATTCAAACAGAAAAGTGCACATATCAGTATATAGCAGGATAAACTTACAAAAACTAAGCATACCTATGTAACTTTCACTTAAATTGAAAAACATACATCATCGCAGATGTAAAAACAACACTGCAGAAGCCCTGTTGGAAACTTTCTAGGAACTCCTGTTTTTCTCTTCCTTCTCTCCTCCTCTACCCATGCAAGGTGAACCATTACCCTGTTATGTCATGGCTACAGGTGAGTTTTTGCCTGATTTTTGGACTTTATATGAATTGTATGTATTTTTGTGTGTATGTTTATTTCTTCACTTTACATTATGTGTGTGACCTTCATCTGCACTGTTTCATGTGGCAGCTGTGGCTTCCTCATTCCCACTGCATTTTAGTATTCTATTGTGTTTATGCCACAATTTATTCAGCATTCTATTGTTCATGGTTTTCAGTTTGAGGTTTTAACCAGCAGTGTGACTAAGACTATACTTGGTGAACATATTTCAGTGGAACATATGTACTGCCCAGTTATTTTTGATTGAATGCTAGGCATTGTACTTGCAAAGCTGTAGAAGCTTTGGACACTTAGGATGATGTTATCTTTCCCTAGAGAAAATTTACATTTGCTGCTGCCTAGAACACCTTTAAGAGATTCTAGCTTTAAATACACATACCACTTTATGCTTTAAAGATATTTTAAAGTATGTGAGCTCAAAAATGTGTTTAACTATGAGATTCACAAAACAGTAACACAAATGTGATGATACTTGACATAGGCAAAGTCCTGGTCCTTGTGACTTACAGTGAATAGAATGGGGAGAGAAAATGAATAAACAAATACATTAGGAAATGACTAACAGGATGGATTGGAACATTTTGTTCAGGAAAGGGATCAAAAAGCAACATAGCACATTTAATTTTATCTGCCAAAGGCCTTTTCAGGATTGAATAGTGAGTTGAAATGATGAACCATGCTTTTACCATCCATTATTTTTGCTCAATTAGCAGATTTGTTTGGCTTTAGGCCAGTTTTCAAAATACATCAGATAGAGATTAGGACCTTAGTTAAAGGTAGTATTTAAGATTAGCAGGTTAGGTTTAGATGAAGTTTTGCTTTCAGAGATTGATATCCTTTAATTCACACAATCAGTTTAAGTAGAAACCATCGAATTGTTATGCCATCACAGGACCGCACTTCATCTCACCCCACCCCAAAGTGATTGTGTGCCCTCCAGGGAAGATTAAGAACTTCTTGTTTATCAGACTTAAAAGGGAGGGGTTGTTTTCAGTTGTGCATGACAGATATCCAGCCTAATAGAGTGTTAAACATATGTGGGCTTGTTTTATTATTATTATTATTACTACTATTATTATTATTATTTTTCTTCATGCAGCAAGTCCAGGGTAGGTGGTGGTTTCAAGGCTCAGGTTATATCTGAACCCACTTCTTTGCAATTATCTTCATTTTCTGCCTCATGGTCCCTAGATGGTGGCTGTGGTTCCTGTCGACACATCCATAATCCAGGCAAGAAAAAACGGGGGAAGAAGGCAGGGGTGGTGTCTGCCTCATGAAATCAGAGACTTGCTCAGACTTCTTGGAAGTCTTCTGCTTGTACCTCTTTGACCTAAACTATGTCCCAGGGTAAGCTTTTCCAGTGGCTAGGCAGTCAGGAAAGGTGAATTTGATCTTTTTTTTTTAGCACCTATCATCAAGGAAGAAAAGGAAATAAGGTTCAAATGGGTTTGAGTGAGCCAGCGTATGTTACTTTTCACAGCAGGGTTCTTCTAGAACTTTAATTCCCTCTCCAGTGCCAAGATCTACAGCAGATACCAAACTGCTGCAAAGTCTTGGCACGAACGATTACACCTGGAGATGGTTATCTGGGGAGACAGTTACATACATCTTTCAGCTGACTATGGTATTTGAAATTGATGGTAAACATCTGCATCAGGTAGTAAATAAAATTTCAGGATTGACTAACTTCCATAATTGATCCAAGATTTTGGTGATTAGAGTCACACACACAGCCATCCATTTAAATGATCTCTGTACTTGAGAGGGTGAGATGCTTGGCTTCACTGGGCTCTGTAATAAAGTATCCTGACACACAGGCACAGTGGCTTCTGAGTGAGTCATGTGCAGTGGCTGAACCTCAGCTGTGTATTTTCATGCCACTTTGTAACTGAGCAGGACCCTATGGGGGCCTTCCTGGGAGAGACCCCCTCCCCATGTTTTCTGCTGTAGCTTCTCTCTGAAGTACCCAAGTAATAGTATCTGATGCATGTTTCTTGAGTTGTCTTACAGATTCTAAAACCCCTATCAAATTGAAAACATTAACTACTTGATGACTATGAGTATGAAGACCCCAGACCAACTGGAGCCTGAGGATTGATTATGTTAACCCCTGTGACACCTCCCTGTTACCTCACCATCAGTCAGAGAGTTGTGGACGAGCTGATCACATATCCTGCAACCCCCACCTCCCTCATCTGGCCTTTAAAAATGCTTCCCTGAAACCCATGGGGGAGTTTGGGGTTTTCTGAGCACTAGCTGCCCTGGACGTCTTGCTTAGTGTCCAACAATAAATGCTGCACTTTCCTTCACCACAGCCCAGTGTTAGTGGATTGGCTTTACTGCATGCAGGACCCAAGTTTGGTTGGGTAACAACTTAAGGGTAGTGCCCCTGGGATTTATTCTTGGATGGAGAAGAAAATGCAGACTCCCAGACTTTGAAGTATCTGGAAGTGCCTTTAAAAGGGAAAAGAAAAGCAATTAAGAGACTAGAACTATAACAATGGTAAATCCCACACAATTTCCTTACAGAACAATGAAAAGGATTTGGCAGGAAGCTGATAAATTTAATCAATTAAAATGGTTGACTGAAAAAAAATACACAACCTAGAAGTTGAGAGTTATGTTTTATTCAGCAGACTTTCTGAGGACTTAATCCCGGGATAACAGCCTCTCAGATCACTCTGAGGGACTGCTCTGAAGAAGGAGGGGAGGGGCCAGGATATGTCAGTTTTGCAACAAAGACCAGGTAGATGGAACATCAGATGATTACTGTTAATGAAAGAAAACGAGACATCTCAAGTTAAGGAATTCAGCGCTATTCTGTGTGTGGGAAGATGCAACAGTCTGTGCTCATTGAAATCATTCCTTTGATATGCACCTTAGCTTTCTAGGGCCAGTATCTTGTTCTTCCACATCCTGAGTCCCCTCAGGGGACATGTCGGGGTGGCTGCAATGTGAAGGCTTGATGGCTGCAGCATCCTTTATTGTTGATATGTCAGGCAGTGTTTTTCACAAAATAATTAAACTTGATTAGTGAGTGCAGTATACGGTGTAGAATGAGGACACGAGACGTCCCTCCACCACTTAACCGTGTCCTCTTCACAGGTTTCCTTAACTGTAAAGCTGGGATAATAATAGGTCCTGTAAATGGACAGTTGCTATTTGGCGTCAGGGCAGCCAAATATCCTTTAAGTTCTGAGACATTTCTCAAGTAGATGGGAGACACACTTTATCTGTAGAAACTAGAACCCCAGGTAGCACATAGATTTTGCTGAAAATAATCACTAATTGCTTCCCAAGAGCACTGCCAGTCCTTGGAGGGAGAGGCCTGAAGAGACAATTAGATGTTCATTGAGAAAAGGGTTGAGGCAGAGCCTGGAGTCCAGTTGGGCCAATGGCCAGGGTCCAGGGGCGGCTGTCTGGGGAGGTGGTGGTGGGTACGGTCCAGGCTGTGCCTTTTCCTGCCTTGTTCCTGGCTTCATCATAGTTCTCTGGGCTTCCTGTAGATTCCTCCCGTACATCCACTTGCTTTCTGAGTTAGCTGGAGAGTTTCTGATGTCTGTCACGGGGAGCTCTGTCAGCACTGGGGGAGGGGTGGGGAACAACCTGGTGGTGGCCCTCCACCAGGAAGGCCACTTCCTCCTCATCCGGGGATGCTGGAGGGCTGCCAGATCCCTACTTCATTTTGTGCCTTGCACCTTCATATACACTTTGGTGTTGAAAAAATCCCTCCCTTTGGTTTATTTATTTATTTTTTAATGGAGGTAGTGAGGGTTGAACACAGGACCTCGTGCACGCTAAGCATGCACTCTACCACTTAGCTGTACCCTCCCTCCAAAATCCTTCCCTTTGAGATGTTCATTTTGAGAAGCATTTAGATACACTGCTTGGGACTCAAAACACTCCATTAAAAGACTCCTTTGAGCTGTGCCTCAGTTGGCTGGGGTAACTAGTGGTGGCAAATAGATTCTTTATAGCACCCTTAACTACCAGAAAGTTCCTTCTTGCTGTGTGTCAACCCCTTAACTTCTTCCGGCAATAAACTAGCACCATTCTTAAAAGCAGCAAATAGGAAATTATGTCTCCCTCTAGAATAGCCACAGCTAGTGAGACTATGTCCTGTTTATTTTTCATAAATTTGAATAAGAACTAATCTTTGTACTTTTTTTTTTGGTATTCAATTTTTTGGGGGGGCTATGTGTTGATTACTTCAATCTCAGATTTATGGGAGCAGGGAAAGTGGTCCTAAAACACACCAGGCACAGTGCTGGCTACTTTTATGTATGTGCTCCTCAGTCTTCCCTGCCACCCTGAAAATTACACAGCATTGTTTTCACTTCATAGACAGTGATCTGAGATTCAGACGATCCAAAGCACAAAATTAGCTCAAGGCCACCCAGCTGAGAAATGGTGGCAAAGGGGTGACACACAGTTTGGTCTTGTTCTAAGACCCGTGTCTTTTCATTCGTCTGATCATGGGATGCTCAGTGAGAACTTAACCCGACTAGGGGTCAGGCTAAATAATGACTATGTCTTCCCTCAAAGAGCTCACTGACTAGAAGAGGACACAGACATGCGATACAGTGTGGAAGCAGGTAGAGGCACAGGGGAGGGGCCCAGAGGAAATGGTGGTCCCAGAGGGTTTCGTGAGAGAGTGAAGGTGCAGCTGAGGTTCGAACAGGGATTAGGGGGGTGCCAGGTAGAGAAGGGGGAGGGATCTATCTGTCATCTCTCTACCTGCCAGTCTATCTATCTATTCAGACCTAGATCTATTACCTATGCAACTATTTATATCTGTTATCTATCTATCTATCTATCTGATATCTATCATCCATTTGTTACAGACGGAAGATGTCCCCCCCAAGCCCAATTCATAAGTTGAAGCCCTAACCCCCAGTGTAGCTGTATTTGGAGACAGGCTGCTGTAAGGAGGTAATTAGGTCAAATGGGATCATAAAGGTGGGGCCCTGATCCGATGAGATAATTGGATTTGTAGCTTGAAAAGGCCTCACAGACCCAACATGTAATTAAAAGGTCTCATTTTACAGATGAAGAGATTGAGGCCCAGAGATGTTAAACCATTGAAGTTGCCCAGTGATTACTGACTCAGACACAACTGGAACCCATGCTTCCCCAGCTCTTAACTCAATGCTTTCCAGATCACAGGTAGTACCTCGGAAGGCGGCTCACACATCCCAAGCCAGGCCACGTCTGGCCACGCCTGGCCCCACCACTGCAGAAGACAGCTTTCTCCCTCTGCGAAGCAGATAGAAAGAGAGCAGAGCCTCTCCTTCGAAAGCTCAGTGGAAAGTGATATTCCTTATGCTGAGGATGCTGATGCTGGAGACGTATTTTACAATATATATTTTTTATGATTTCCTGCTTGTTTCTGAATTTAAAATCAGCTTCTTTAAGTAAGGGATCTTTGTTATTTTTACTCAAACTAATTCCATACGTTTTCTTTGCAAGAGCGTTTCTTTTAGTGTGGGTGGTTATTTTTTCTTCCAAAGATTTTACCGACATCTCTTACTTCACTTGGCCTCATATCTTCTAAGGGCAGGATCTGCTCTTAGAAAATTTTAGTTATTCATTTGCATTACATGTCAAAGTGCCACTTTCTGTCAGTTCTTTCCAAGAGCCTGTTTACTTGCTATCTCTTCATTCATGTGTTATTTCCTGATTATCAAGAGAAAAAGAAAATAAATTACATTTGCCACGAAATCTGCTGAACTGACCATAGGCAACTCAAGATCTTAAGTCAAAGCCTCTTAATGATGCAAAGGATTAGTTTGGGGGGAGGAAAAATAAAAAGCAATTGAAGGAAAAGGAAACCCCTATCCTACGGATGCAGCGGCTCTCTTCCTTTCCCCAACTTGGGTGCTCTCATCTCTCCTGACTGACTGCAGTTTGCCCCAGGAGTCACATCCTTCTGGGAAGCAGCAGCTAAGATGTCATGTGAAGAGGTACTAATTTTATAGGAGGCAGTTCGACAAATAGACATCGAGAAGCTGAAAGCAAGTAAAGAAGAAGATGGTAGTTGAACAGGGAGGGAATCTGTCAAGACAAGGAAGAGAAGATTTGAGTTGCAAAGTGAGATGTATTAAGGAATGAAGAATTTCCCTGGACCATACAGGACCTTAGGTTATAGCTGAATGGATCTGTCAGAGCAGAGGGGAGCGCCTGGGGAGGCTGAAACAACTGACCAGGAAAGCCAGCAAGAGTGAACTAGCCTCTCTTGGCTCATCACCTGGGGTTGTCCCCTTGTCCACTGAGTCCACATCACCTGTACGTCTTCACGACATCTACACCCTGAAGTGACTGTTTAACGCCTGTCTTTCCCTGCCTGTATTCACATCCTGGCTCTGCCCCTGATCACCATGTGATTTTGGCCAATTGACTTAGCTTAGCCATAGCTAGTAAGACTATAGACTGTCTATTTTTCATAAATTTGAATAAGAACTAATCTTTGTATTTTGGGGAGGGTATTCAATACCTATGTGTTGATTACTTCAATCTCAAAGTTATGGCAGCAGGGAAAGTAGGTCCTAAAACACACCAGACACAGTGCCGGCCAATTTTATGTATCCTCTACTCAATCCTCTCAGCAACCCTGAAAATTCCACAGCCTTGTCTTCACTTCATAGACAACGAGGTGAGAGTCAGATGATCCAAAACACAAAGTTAGCTGAAGGTCACCCAGCTGAGAAATAGCAGCAAAGAGATGACACATGGGTTGACTCATTCTAAGACCCGTGTCTTTTCATCCATGGTCATGTCGGGTTATTTCTGTTGGAACCTCCATCTTCTACTCGAGGACCTTTTAGGTGGGTGGTGCTCTTCATTGTAATGTCTTCAAACACTTCCCCTGGTGGTGTCTCATGCCCACCTTGACCACAGAGGGTCATTCGATGATCTGTACCACACCAGAGTTTCTCTCCCTGTCATGAGGATACCTCTGTATAAATTATAATTCTTAATTAAAATTTTAAAAATATCTAGGTGACACAGTAATAAGTCAAACTGCATAGGAAGAATTATGATAAAAATTTCTTGCCCCACCTTTCCCACTCCACATCTCAATTTATAGAGGTGACTCTTTTTAACTATTTTGCTTTAGTGGTTATATCCATATACTAGTATGTTAACATATATCTCTCTTGATTTTCCATTTCTGATTTTAGACAACATTTGCTGATTCCCCACCTTAAACATAAGGCTTCACTTCCTTAAACTCACCTCCTATCACTATCACCTCCCACCGTGTTTGGTGGTCTTGTTTAAGTGCACTCGTCCAGACTCAGTTTTTCTGATAGTTCACCTTGGTCGTTCTCTTTTGTTAGTACTGATGCCAGATGATTCTCATGACTTAAGTGTCACACGTGCTTCAGCAACAGTAGGTGAGTTTCCCAATGAGTAGGGTATTGCTGGGGGCCAGTCTGTGCTCTCCAAACATGACAGGGGAAGGTGTGCTCCCTGGCAGTCTTGTGCAGGCAGGATACAGGTTGTCCAAATGCTAGAGTGAGGATGGCTTTGCTCTGAAGCCCCAGTGTGCACACCTGAAGCCTTAAACTTTTCCAGATGGTTAATTCAATTTCTTTAGAATAATGACCTCCATCTGCCTAGGGGTACAATGCTCCCACGATGCTCTTAGTGCCAGAGTGGGGATGAGGAGTAAAGGGTGAGGTTCAGGTTGGGAATCTGGATGCCCCTGGTTATCCCAATAGAGACTTTCAAGGAACCTGCCCTTCCCACTCCCTCTCTGCCCCCATGACAGCCCCCTCTCTCACTCCTGTCACACAGCAATGAAGAACCAACATATGTTCAAAAGCTTATTTGTGGCCCAGAAACTAATGTAACCAAGCATGAGTGATGGAGTGAGTAACTGAGATGGAAAACAACTCCAGGCTAGTTTGGAGCACAGTTACTAGAGAGGACCTTAATAGTAATCTGCGAAATATGAGATGAGGCCCACGAATAAGTAAGTTTGAATGTGTAAGAAGGAGAGAAATTTCAAATCATTATAAGAGGAAGCTTAAAGACCTGAATATAAATTATCATAGGGAAGCTTAAGTTAAAGACATTAGAATGGGATCAACAGACTATTATACAGCCAATATCAACAGCCATCACCTTTCACTCTGGGCCGTAGGAGAATACAGAGCCTACTTTGTCAGACCCTTTATTGCACAGAGAGAAAGATGGGATAGAGGTTAGTGACGCCAGCCTTCGAGCCATATCTTAATCCCATGAAGCCCATTAGCCTGTGAATGTCGACAGGCTGGAATCACTTTACAACATCTCTGTGCCAGCCCTTCTCCTTACACATTTGATTCATTTCCAAGGATGAAGGTGTAAATGTGCTTTCAGGATGTTGACTGTTCAATAATTTATGTATGGCTATAAACACATTTCAGCACATTCAGGAAACAGATTTTCCTTAATTTTTTTCCCCTATAGTAAGCATAGCCTCTAAACAAATTCTGGTCAATTAAAACCTCTTGTGATCAATGGCCTTGTCATTTTCATCATTTCTAATTTTTGGAAAACCTATCCTAAAATGCTCTTCTCACCATGTCATCATGTCTCAGAATTACCCTTCTACTATTTTTGTCTGTATTGTGAATTTTGCCAAAACCATTTCCTTTTGTCAGCCAGAGCGCTAATATCATCATTTCTCTTATGAAATATTATGTCATCCGTCATCATTAATGTCACCCATCTCCTCTTTATTGTGTTTATGTCTTTGTGTACAAATCTTTGATGTTTTGAATCCTCCCTACCACCATTTCCTTATTTTAAACGTGTCTCTGTAATCCCAAGAATATAGCACATTTTTTGGTTTTTCTTTTAGAGAGATACCTCTCAGGAACCGATCTTAATATATTTTTCCAGCTGTGGTTGGTATAACAGACATTTTGTTTTGGAGTTTCCTTTTTTCCTCTTAGCTTGACTTTTCTTTTTTCCTCCTCTTTTGTATTTGAATATGTAGACATATTCATGGTATCTTGGTTCTGTTTTTCTACCTTTCTCATTTTTAGGTCATAAATATAAGTAAAGTCAGTACAGTCATTTCCTAGATTAATCACAGGATTTCAAGGTTGGAAGAATGATGAAGGGCATCCAGCCCTAATAACCCATTGGAAGTTTGAATCTCCTTGACCATATCTATCAGCTGTGTTTGAATAATCACCATCTCCCAAGTTTGTTTCCTACATGGGAAGCTCAAGTTTTAGAAAATTCTTCTTTACATTTGGTCAAATCTATATTATACCAGATCACCTCCTTGCTTCCCCCCCTGCCAAGTATCCTCGATATTTATACATCTGACCAAAAGTGATGCTAGTTGGGTGTTTCCTTTTTCTTCTGGCTCTTGTAAAGGGCTCTTTTATCATCTCAAGAAGTTCACCTACTCCTCCTCTTTCTATTAATTAACATGGTTTTTAATTGGCATCATTAAACATTATAACATGTTACTTGTCTAACTAATTATAAAGGATATGAAAACTAAATCGTATAAGAACATAGCCACTTAGGTCATATTTCTGGAAAGAAGTGATCATGTGGTGAGGCTGAACTAAGGTTTGTGATGGACAGAACAGCCTCAAATAAAGTCCCTGATTTTCCCCCCAGACATGCTCTTAGTGTTTTATTGATGCTGTAACAAGTAAGCACAAACTCAGCATCTTAAACAACAACACACTTTTGTTGTCTTACATTTCTGTAGGTTGGAAATCTGTCACAGGTCCCGCTGGGTAAAGTCAAGATGTCAGCAGAGCTGTGCGCCTCTTGGAAGCTCTGGGTAGGGTCTGTATCCTTGCCTTTCCCTGCGTCTTGAGGCTGCCTCTGTTCCTTGGCTGGTGGCCCCTCCCTCTGCCTTTGAAGCAGCAACAGCAGGTTAAGTCTTCATATCATATCACTCTGACCTACCTTCTGCCTCCCTGTTATACCTTTAAGGACCTGTGTGATTAGACTGACCTCACCTGGATAATCCATGAGACCCTCCTCATCTCAAACTGAATCACATTGGCAAAGTCCCTTTTGTCATGTCATTTGACACATTCACAGATTCTAGAGATTAGGACAAAGATACCTTTGGGGGCCATTATTCTGCCTGCTGCAGACACTGTACCTGAAATTTTGGTGATTGCAACCAGTAGACCATGGGGTGACTTTTTAACTCACTGTACCAATAGCTATTGAGTACTTACTGTTTCAAAGACATCATGTTAAATATTATGAGAGATGCAATGAGAAATTAAAGTTTTGTTGTGCAAATCATCTCTGTGGGACACAGATCTTGTATATCTTCTCCAGTTTTCTCAAAAATCCTCTTCCTTCTCTCCTGCACTGGATGCACAGCCCTCCTCCCACACACACACACCTACTTTTGGACTTGGATGAAACATCTCACTGCAGGGAGCAGGGCTGGCAGTCATTCATAGGATCTGAGCATCCACTGAGGGGCTGATTGATGCAACTCTGTTTGGGGGGTTAGCCTCCGATGGGGGAAACCTTGCTCAAAGGGAAAAGGGAGATGTGAGGGGGTGGACTAAACATCCTTGCTCCTTTGTCTGGTGTGTGGACACCTGTTGGGGCACTTACTGCTTACAACATCCTGGAGAGGATCTGTGCACTAAGTGTGCACACCTGTTGAGGGTCCCCTGTGTTTCTCCAGGGCCCTGTGAAGCCATAGCAAGTAGGTAACATTTTCCATCATGTTCTTCTTCCCTTTCTTCTCTTTTACCCTTTCTACTCACTGCCCTGGCTGACATGTCTCAAATTGTTAGCAACTTAATCCTCACCTCTGGCTCTGCCTTCCAGAAGACCAAGGCTATGACACCAGCTTATGCAGCATTCTCAAAATACTAGAAATTAGAGAGACAAACACTTCTAAACTCTTGGGGTTTTGTTTTTAATTAAATAAAGTCCTTAAAATAATGGTAAGAATTAATCTTAGACATAAACTATAGGAGTTAAGCAGAGAAAAACATTCGGGGAAAGTCTTAAAAGAAATACCATAAACCTGCCTTCTTTTTCAGATCTTGCTGTTGCTCTGGTGCTGAACTCCACCTGCTATCAGTCATACTTAACCTTGACTTTTCATGGAGGATGAAATCCTTTCTATAATCTCTTCTGTTTTTTATTTTTAAAGGATAAAAAATGCACTCACATTCTGCAGGCAGTTTGCTTCTGTGGAAACCTATATTTTTCCAAACAATGAAAAGAATCTTGAATTTGAAGTGAGGATTTGAGTCCCAGCTTTTTGACTTACTCGCTGGATCACATGGGGTAAGTGTTTTCTGGAAGGGAAGGGAACTAAAGCTCAGGGAGAATTAACCAGTGTAAAATAACACCAAAATTTGGACTTTTTGCCTCATATCAAACAAACAGCTCTTGTAAGGTTTTCCTTACAAAGCCTGTCCGGTGTCTGCAGACACCCTCTGCACAGGCCTCCTTTTGCTGACAGGGTCCTAGTGTCCGTCTTGTCTCCCAACCAGGTAGTAGGGGCTGGGGACTGTTTCTCTCCTGGCCTTTCTGATTTTTCCAGCAGGTGCTGGTCATGGTCGATTTCTTACTGGAGATGACTGACAATGACCAGTCCCATAGCAAATACTGAATCAAACCTAGAAATCTGGAAAGTCCTTTCTCTGTATGGGCAGTGGCCAGAGGATGAAATCCACAGTGAAGTCAACAATAGAAAGATATTCTTTGCACCCTGCCTTTGACGTTCTTCTGTTTCGTTCCAAAAGTCCCTGGACATGACCAAAATGGGGGATCATAGGACATAACTCCATGTACCCAGGAACATTCAGGTGTATATTCAAATGTACCTGGTGTGAGAGAGCAGACGTGCTACGTGGTGCCTGATGGATGGTGGGTGTACTTTGTACTGTCTAGTTTCACAAACTCTTCCAGAGGGTGCCCCCTCCTTAGCCTTACAAAAGTTGCCCCAATAGCCTGGAAAACAGAACAGAGTATGCATTTGCCATTTTTAAAAAATTTCTCAAAAATAGCAATTCAAATTATATTAATCCCTGGTGATATTTACCTTGGTTAAAGCAAGCATCTTAAAGCAGACAATTTTCTCCTCGTCAAAGTGGGACTGATGGATAGTTTTAAAAATAGTCAGATCAGCCTCTCCTGCATGTCAAGCTGGAGAAATAGAAGCCAAGTCTATGCTTGACAGATTCCAAAGATAGTCTTCGGTGTGATTAGCTCATACTCACGGTGTTGCAGGTCTCTTTAATATTAATGAATCACTAATGTCAGTGTGAGAAACTGCACAAAGAGTGTGGAAGCCTTTTCATATAATTACCTAGGCAGCTGTGAGATTTACATCTGGGGTTTCACAGTCACTAGAGAACTCTTCATGAATAAGCATAGCCTACAATACATCCATTTCATAGAACACAGCATGTGTATGTTACAAGAAGAAAAATGGATGACGGTTCCAAATCAAGAAGTGTTACTGTGCCTGGACTTGCTCCTTGGTCAATAGGTTGAAATGTTGTCTGTCTATACTGCAGGGCATCCAACCACTTCTATAGATCAGGTGCCCAGATGTGCTGAAATTCTTCAGTCTCTGTGCTGCACCCAGGGATGTGCTTCCAAACCACGTGGCAGAGGAAGGTACTCAGATTACGATGTGTATTTACTGCCAGGAAGCCAGAGGAATGAGGCTTCTTTGGTTGCGGTGTTCTCTTGGTTTCTCTCTCCCTCCCACCCCCATGACAGGGCTGCCTGCAGACCTGCATCAGAAGATGCTTCAAGACATGCTCTTCCTCCAGGAAGTGTCAGCTCATTCCCCAGGAATCCCTGAGGAGGCTGGGTGGGTGACATGGCCCGCAGCACAGGTCGGGCACCTTCTGAGTAGCCCTCCTGTCTCACATCATGCTGGATCGTAACGTCATACTTATTCATCCCTCTTCTCCGCTAGACCAGAAATGCTCAGTTGTCGAATACTGATGTGAACTCTTCCTGCAAGAATTCTTAGTTTCTAGACTTTTTATTGTCTTTGTTATGATAACACATAAAACAGAAAAGTACTTAAGCTCCTCCTCAGTATTTAGAAGTGGTGGGCAGGTGCATTGAGAATGTTCAGGAAAAGAGAGATACTATACAACTGAGAATACATACACAGCAGCATGGTCAGGGTTCCCACAGTAAATGAAATCCTAAAATTCAGTCAAAGACTTACTTTGGCTCATGTGAGGCCAGGTCTGGACATAGAATGTTTCTCAATATTTTACTTACTTTTTTCATTATTATAAATACACTGTCAGTTTTAAGAAAATTATAATATACAGGAAAGTATACAAAATCACCATAATCTCACCATAAGATAATTTATTTTCTGTTCTTTTAGACTTGTTCAAGGTTATGTAGGAGCATTTGTGTATAGACACATATGTATTTTTACAAAAACATTGTCTTAACATATTGCTTTCAGACCTGCTTTTTTCCTCTTAACCTACTGTGGTCATCTATCCTTTGAATAAATAAGTCTATTTGTACATTATAATTTGTAATTATTAAATAGTATTCCATCATATGATTGTGTAATCAAATTTTTATTATTATGTGTGAATTTCTGAATTGATACATATATTTGCATATCTGATTATCTGAAAATACTTATAAAGAATATATAAATAATAATTGAAATAACTTTAAAAAGTAAAATATGAATAACATTCCTATCTTAAAATACATATATTAGTTGTGGTCTTTTATTCATAAGGCTACATGTTTTAAGTTTGGATATGTATTGCCAAAAGTTTGCCCAGAAAAGCTATGGGAGTGTATACTCACCCACCAAATGGAAGGTATAAATGTACCCATTTCCTCACATCATTGGTCTTAACTGGGTATTGTTATTCTTTCGCATCATTTCCAAGTTGATAACTGCAAAGTGTACCTCTTGATTTAACTGGCATTTCTTAGCCTACTAGTGAGGTTCTTTTCTCAAGTTTTTTGGACATATGTAGGTTAAATTTTTGTTTAACCAAAACTTTGGCTAATTTTTGGACAGTGGGGTTTAAGAAACAGAACTCTGCCAGTTCCAAGGAGACTCTGTGTACCCTTCCTCACTGCAGGGCCCCCTCTCTCCCTCAGGTAAGTACTGACATGACTTTTGTTATAATTAGTATCTTACTCTTTTATAGTTGTACCACTTCTGTGGACACCACTGAATAAGAGAGGCTCTTTTGCTTGTATTTGACCCATATATGAATATAGTACAACTGCCTGTTTTCTTCCAAGACTAGCTTGTTTTGCTCATATTATGTGTGTTGGTTTGTTGGTTGGAACTGCCTGCAAAGGAGAAGGGGCAGATCGACGGATGCCTGGATAAAGAAGATGCGGTATGTGTACACACAATGGAATATTACTCAACCATAAAAAGAATAAAATAGTGCCATTTGCAGCAATGTGGATGGACCTAGAGATTATCATACTAAGTGAAGTAAGTCAGACAGAGAAAGATAAATATCATATGATGTTGCTTATATGTGGAATCTAAAAAAAAGATACAAATTTTAATTACAAATTAGAAATAGACTCACAGAGATAGAAAACAAACTATGGTTACCGGGAGGGGAAAGAAGGAATAGATTAGGAGTTTGGAATTAGCAGATATACACTACTGTGTATGAAACAGATAAACAGCAAAGACCTACTGTAGAGCACAGGGAACTATATTCAATTCCTTGTAATGAGCTGTAATGGAAAATAATCTGAAAAAAAATGTATATGTATAGCTGAATCACTTTGCTGTATACCTCAAACTAACATTGTAAATTGACTCTACTTCAATAAAAAACAAGAATTTAAAAAACAAAAAAAATAAAAAAGGAGAAGAGGTAATTCCTTCAGTGGGTGTGAAGATCCCCCAGTGACTTAGCAAAAACTGTCTTGGGTCTGCTCTGCAATCTCTGATTCTTCCTGCTCCCTCCTCTTCATACAGTCTGACCTGCGCTGCGATCTTAAAGGCTCTCCACACTTGTCTTAATTTCCTAGGGCTTCTGTATCAAGTTGCCACAAAGTCGGTGGTATAAAGCAAAAGAAATTTATCATCTCACAATTCTGGAGGCTGGAAATTGGCAATCAAGGTGTCAGCAGAGCCACGCTCCCTCCAAAGGCTTTGGGGGAGAAACTTCCCTTGCCTCTTCTAGCCAACTATGATCCTTTTGGATGAGCAAATTGTTAAAAAAAAATTCTAGTCTTATGCACAGTTGGCTAGTTCAAGAGACTATTACAAATAGAATAACATTGCTTGGTAAGTTTGATTAAAGTTGGGACTACTTAAGATTTAGAAATTGCGTATTTTTTATTCTTAGAAAGAACCACCCACCTTCTGTTAAAGGGAAAGTGATGCCAAAAGAGAGAGGAAGAGGCTGAGAAATATTTCCTGGATGTTACTAGACCTGAGTTCTCATTCTAGCTAGACGTTGTCAACACAGGCCCAGGATGGGACAAGACAGAACTAGGGTACCAAGCCATGACCGGTGTGTGGAGCCGGAGAGGAGATGGCCTGAGTCTGAAACAAAGAGCTCTCAGGAGTCACTGCTAAGTGGAGGCAAGAAAGATTAGCCTATATTCTAAACCTCTCTCTTCCCACCAGCAGCAATAGGAGCCCTTCTCAGTTGGAGTGAGGAAGCTTCTGGTTTGAGGAATACACCATCAGGGACCCTGCTAAGGGCCTTCTGAAAAGGCACAGTTGGAACAAAGAGCCTGCTGACTGTTGAGATCTGAATTTCAAAGGCAGGAACTTCTGAAAGAAAAATAGTCTTAGTGCAACATAATTTGCTTCCAAACACTCAGGAGGGCAACAGAGAACCACACGAGGCCAAACAATTTTGATCAACCTGCCCAAGTAACCAAAAGAAGAAGTAAAGTTAATTGAAACTGAGCAGAAAGTTCCAAGAAACTCTGAGAAAGGAGGTGTATTTGAGAACTTGATGCTATGACTGAATCAATGGTCTTTGTGGGGAAATATCCCCTAGGGAGTGAGACATGCCTGATTCCTTGTGAAGCCAGGCAGGCAATCGGAATGTATTTAACTCGTAAACGTGGAGGATTCTAAGCGGGTCCCCAGGGCCCAATAAGGAGCATGCATAGCAATTAGCCACTGCAGATTTCGTCATCAATCGGTCTGCAATAGACTTCAGACAACTCAGTGGAAAGAACTTTCACTCATGCCTTGGAGAAAACCCACTGCAACACCACTGTGTGGCTGGGGTGTGCAGAGTGCAGGCTATATGTATAGATGTCACATTTCCAGAAGCCACCAGAAAGTTAACTGTTTTCATAGAAAGGAAAATACAATTTTGTCAGCTGCATCCGAGGAACTGAGTGAGATGAGTTGGTGGGTGGGTGTTGGGATACATTTGAGATGCACAGACAGAGCGCTGATTTTTCATGTCTGTTTTCTTTGCATTTAATGCGTCACTATCGGTGACCCAGTCAAAGAGCAAATGTTGGATTCCTGCATTTCAGGCTGCAGACGTGTAATTCTACCAGTGGGAAGTAAGGTTCTCACAGTCCTATTACGGAAAGCCAAATTGCTTCATCCCCAGAAGCCAGAGGATTCCACTAGCTGGCGGTGGGGAGCCCACACAAAGCTGTAATTTGCAATCTGAATCTAATTTCCAACCTCGTCTTGAAAAAATAAAAAATTAATATATTGAAGAAACTCCCTGTATTACTAGCCAGCTTCCTCCCCAGTTCTTCAGAATTCATGGGTAATTGATTCCTGGAGGAAACTTAGTAGGAGCTTAATCATTGCTTCCCACATCCTTTTACGTTTGCATATACTCACCGTGGAAAATACGGCTGGAAAATACGGCTGTGGATCTTTTGTGCATATTAGGAAAGAATTCATCACATTATCAAAGGCAGGAGTGCCTTTCCCATTTTGCCAGCTTCAGAAAACAATTTTGCCTTTCAATAAAAGTGAAAAATTCGTGTGTGTTTAGCCCTAAAATAGCAGGAAGGAGAGCACTGGACCAGCGTGAGACTCAATGTGGGGACCGTCCCTCCCGGGGATGAAGACCACGAAAAGTCACGCAGACCTAGGCGTTGGCTCTGCTCACCTGCACCTACCCCTTCCTACCGCGGAATTAATGAGCTGGCGGCGGTCCCCAGCTTGCCATTAGTAGCTCACAGTGGAGCGAAGGAAACGGACAAGGGAAATTCACAACGCAGGCGGGAGGGTATAGCTCGGTGGCAGAGCGCATGCTTAGCATGCACGAGGTCCTGGGTTCAATCCCCTGTACCCCTGTAAAAAATTAAAATAAATACATGAATAAACCTAATTGCCTACCCTCACCCTCCAAAACAAAAAAGAAATTCACAACCGAGACGTCCTCCTGCGCCTTGAAAGGCGCTCCGTGGGCCAGACGAGGGTCTGGAAGGATGTTACTAGACAGAGAAACACACCTCCCTCCGGCGATGGAGCTAGGAAGTAAAGGTATGGGGGTAGTTCCTCAAAAGGAAAGTGACGACCAGTACCCAAACCCCTTCTTTCCCACTCCTCCACTTCCTCATCCGGAGCTCTTCACAAATGATGTGAATCAGCCGAGCGGTGTTTCCCTCCCGTTCCTGCTTCGTAGCAGCCTCTGCTGAAAGTAAAAGCAAAAAGCTTGAGAAATGATCCCATGTTGGACAGAAGGCAAAGAATCGAGACTGAGTGATGTGCCAGCTGTTGTTCGGTTCTGGGTCCCTCAAGCCTGAAGGACACACACGGTGGTGCAGGTGTGCTGGGGTCAGAGGCTGAGACCATTTGTTTGGAGGCATTTCTTTAAGAAAATGAAGATCCGTTTATAAAATTAATAATAGGGCTGAATGTGTATAGTTGTTCAGAAGGAGAAATCACAAGGAATTACACATTTTTTAAAAAAAATTGAAGTATAGTCAGTATACAACGTTGTGTTAATTTCTGGTGTACAGAATAATGTTTCAGTCATACATGTACATATATATTCCTTTTGGTATTCTTTTTCATTATAAGTTACTACAAGATACTGAATACAGTTCCCTGCACTGTACAGAAGAAACATTGCTTATCTATTTTATGAATAGTAGTTGGTATCTTCAAGTCTCAAACTCCCAATTTATCCCTTCCCACCCTCTTTCCCCACTGGTAACCATGAGTTCGTTTTCTATGTCTGTGAGTCTGTTTCTGTTTTGCAGATAAGTCCATTTGTGTCTTTTTTTTTTTTTGATTCCACAGATGAGTGATATCAAATGATATTTGTCTTTCTCTTTCTGGCTTACTTCACTTAGTATGATAATCTCTACTTCCATCCACATTGCTGCAAATGACATTCTTTCTTTTTTATGGCTGAGTAGTATTCCATTGTATAATATATATACATCCCTACTGGCCTTTAAAGCCTCAGCATGCCCAGATTTTCCTAGTTGCTCTTTTCAAAGCCTTGGGGTCACCTCTGACTCCTCCAGCCTCCACCTCTGAGCTCTCCTTCCTTCTGCCCTTTTCTCTCTGGCTCCCACAGTGTCATCTTCATTTGGGCCGTCATCATGGCTCCACTGACAAACGTAATCTCCTAATTATTCTCCCTGCTTCAATCCCCATCTTTTAAATGTATTTATTTTAATATAAAATAATATTAAATTATCTTGATCTTCTAAGTATCTCCTTAAGTCCAATTAGAAGATTACCTTCCCCTGCTCAAATACCTCTCATAGCTCTCCACTGCTGTCCTTCATAAAGTACAAAATTCCTTGGTTCAGCATTTGAGGCCTTCATAATTTGACTTCAACACATTTTTCGACCCTTCCTCACTTATCCTTTAATTTAGCAGAGAGGGAGTAACAGGACAGTGTACAGCATAGAATCTCCACGTGGAGAGTTGAGACCCGAACACATTTTGTATTTCCTCCAAAGCACCAGCAAATGTTTTGATAGGAGATTTAATGAGACAAGACAGGTAGCTGGGTTAATGGCTGAGGGCCTGTCATGAGCACAGATGCTTTTAAACGGGATGACCTGGATACACAGGCTGACGCTACCCTTCCCAGGGGATGTATAAAGCAACCCTTCAGCAGATGCAGGCAGATTTTGCAAATGTCCCTCTGAACCATTCTTGGAAAGCTAAAATCTTATAAAAATTATTATTAGTAGACTGACAATTTCTGCTTTCCTGTATGAAAGGTAGGGAAATGCTGCAGAACACCTCCCCTGACAACCTCTCCCTTGATCTCCTATACTCTCTTTCTTTCCACTGATATTTTATGCCATCTTTGGTAGAAAGCTAATTTTAAGGCAGTTTTCTGGGTGCTACTTCTTCTCAGAAGGAGATCTGATCATTCAAGGACATAAAAGGAAGTGAGGAAAATGCATTAGGCAAAACTGAGGTTAGGCTATTAGGAGAAAGTGTCACTGTGATAAAACACAAAAATCCCTTTACTTAAATTATTTTTCCTAACCTACTGAAAGAAGAGATATGATAAGACAATATACATTCTTATTCTTAAATACCCAAGTCCCATTTTGCTTTACCTGATCTATTTATCTCAATTCCACTCTGTCATGAACTTTATTTGTAACACACATGTTGAACTTACATCTGTTCCTGATCCATCACACACACATATATGTACAAATGTATTCACATCATATTTGAAGTAATAAGATGAATAAAGCCAGCAGTAAAATTCACTTAAATTCTATTGATACATATTTTTTATTGAAAATGAATCCTTAGTTTGATTATGTTGGCTTTGAACAAAATTAAAAGCAAAAAAACACAATGGATACATGTTAGAAATGAGGTACATAGAGTTTTAATTTTAGGAGAGGATATTTTGGTGTAGTGTGTATTAAATTGAATGGAAGGGAATTTATCCCTTTGAAAAGCCATATATATGTTTAAAAAATTAAAATATGTTGTAATCAATTCAATTAAAATAAAGAACATTTAAAAGTTTGCAGATTTAATCATCAAAATATCTTAAAATACTTTCAAAATTAAAAAGTAGTGCATAATTATCTAGCCTTTTAAGCAAAGAAAATTAGCTTACCAACATTAATTATATTTCCTACTGACATTAGAAGTAAATTAAGAATATTATTAAATTGGTTTTACGAATGGCTACACTGAGACAGAGAAATACCAGGTGAATTTCCCAGGGTTATAGCCAAGTCCATGGAAATTGGAACCTGTGGATTTTAATTTATATTTGCATGGTTCTGATGATTATTAAAGTGTGTCTTCTGCTAAGCATACCAGTTAATGACATTGGTTATGTAAAAAAATTTACAGGCTCTCTCACTCTTTTGAGAATCATGTTTCTTCTGACTTTTATAAAATATTAAGAAGAGCACAAGTTATTAAATGTCTCTTGCAAAGTAATAAAAATATTTTAAAAATTATTTGGGTACAAATAAAATAAAAACAGCTTTTGTGATGAGAATAGAGGATACTGATTGGTATGAAGATGGGTGAAATTTAAGACAAACATCCAGGGATACCAAGCCCCGTGTCCTCTTAATTCCCCCAATCCCTGAACATCATTAGTTCTGCTTTTCATCCTGGCTTTGAGATTTTTTATGATTTCTTATCACATGAGGATCCCTTTCTGTCTTTCTACCTGAGCTATGCTATGTGACATTGTTAATATTTTTCAAATATGCTGTTTTTTGGAGCAGTTTTAAGTTTATGACAAAATTGAGAGGGAGGAACAGAGATTTCTCATATACCCCCAGCCTCCAGACACAGCCTCCCCATTATCACCATCACTCATCAGAATGATACTTTTTCCTTTCTTTCTTTCTTTTTTTTTTTTTTTTTTTTTTTACCACGGATGAACCTACACTGACACGTTGCAATCATCCAAAGTTCATAGTTTACCTTACGGTTTACTCTTGGTGCTGTACATTCTATGGGTTTGGACAAATGTATAGTGACATCTATCCATCTTTATAATGTAATATAGGGTAGTTTCACTGCCCTAAAAACCCTCTGTGATCTTCCTACTTATCTCTCCCCCCACCTCCAGCCCTCCACACCTGACAACCACTGACCTTTTCATTGGCGGCATAGTTTTGCTTTTCCGGAATGTCAGCTACTTGAACTCATACAGTATGTAGAGTTTTCGTATCGGCTTCTATCAATTAGTAATATGCATTTACATTTCTTCCCTGCCTTTTCATGGCTTGATAGCTCATTTCTTTTTAGCACTGAATAATATCCCACTGTCTGGTTGTACCACAGTTTATTTATCCATTCACCTACTGAAGGACATCTTTTGTTTGCTTCCAACTTTTGGCAAGTATGAATAAAGCTGCTATAAACATCTTTGTGCAGGTTTTTGTGTAGACATAAGTTTAGTTTAGTACGAAATTGCCAAACTGTCTTCCAAAGTGATTGGACCACTTTGCATTCCCAACAGCAATGAATGAGAGTTCCTGTTGCTTCACATCCTCTCTAGCACTTGCTGTTGTCAGTGTTCTGGGTTTCAGCCATTCTAATAGGTGTGTAGTGGTATCTCATTGTTTGAATTTGCATTTCCCTGATAACATATGATGTGGAGCATCTTTTTATATGTTTATTTGTAATGTGTGTATCTTCCTTAGTCAGAAGTCTCTGTTAGGGTCTTTGACCCATGTTTGAATGGGGTTATTTATTTTCTTATTGTTGAGTTTTAAGAGATCTCTGCATATTTTGGTTAACAATCCCTTATCAGATATGTCTTTTGCAAATATTTTCTCCCATTGCTTGGCTCATGTTTTTAGAGTATCTTTTGCAGATAGAAGTTTTTAATTGTAATGAAGACCAGCTTATCAGTTATTTCTTTCATGGATCATGTCTTTGGTGTTGTATCCAAAAAGGTGTCACCATACCCAAGGTCATCTAGGTTTTCTCCTGTATTCTCTTCTAGGAGTTTTATAGTTTTGCATTTAAATTTAGGTCTATGATCCATCTTGAGTTAATTTTTGTGAAGGGTGTGAAGTCTGTGTATAGATTTATTTTTCTTGCACGGGAATGTCCAGCTGTTCTGGCACCATTTGGGTGAGGAGGTTATCTTTGCTCCATTGTATTGCCTTTGTTCCTTTGTCAACGGTCAGTTGACTCTATTTGTGGGGATCTATTTATGGGCTCTCCATTCCATTCCATTGTGCTTTATGTCTAGTCTGTCACGGATACCACACTGCCTTGACTACTGTAGCTTTGTAGGAAGTCTTGAAGTCAGGTAGCTTCGTTCCTCCAACCGTGTTCTTCTCCTTAAATATTGTGCTGGTTATGTGGGGTCTCTTGCCTTCCCACATTAACTTGAGAATTGGTTTGTTGGGATCTGTAACACAATTTGCTTGAATTTTAATTGGGATTACATTGACTCTTAGATCAAGCTAGGAAGAACTGACACTTTAACAGTACTGAGCTTCCCAGCCACAAACATAGAACATCTTTCCATTTATTTAGTTCTTTGATTTCAACCTGTCACGTTGCCAGGAGTTTCCTAATTTCTTCTATATATCTTGCTTTCTGAATTTGGACAGGAGAAATACCTTCCAGTCCTTTTCCTTGATATTTAGAAATGGAGGCAGATAATTGAATATAAGCCAGAAGTGGGGTCCATACCCTCAGAGCTCATTAGCAGGAAGGTGAAAGAATATGGAAGTTGCCAAAGAGTCTGAAACAAAAAAAAGGAGAGTGACCGGACGAGGGCAGTAGGAAACCAGGAAGGTGTGGACATTCCCTCAAGGCTAAGCCATCCAGAACATCTAGGCAACAACAGTGCTTCTCTGAATGAACATGCAGCCATGCATGGACTCGCTGTATTACTTAGTAATCAACAAAAGGCATATAATAAGGGAGGGAAGTTGAGTGCATCTTCTCCACCTTAGATTTCAAAAATAGTCAAATTTTCAAATCCACACGGTTCAGCTCACAAATGCAGAAAATTTCAGGGTGAAATTAGCCTTGTATTTTCATAAAGTTAAGTTTATCTCTAAACTCCTAAACAGTGTTGAGCAGGATTGAAAAGCTTCTGGTTATTTTAACATTGACTTTGGCAGTACATCTATGACAAAAAGGTGCCATCTCTTAGATGGTTGCCATTAGTATCACTGTTTCTTTTTCTTTTTTTTAATCTTTTTTTTTGAGGGGGTGGTGGGAGTAATTGGGTCTATTTATTTATTCATGTATTTTAATGGAGGTACTAGGGATTGAACCTGGGGCCTCACGCATGCTAAGCGCACACTCTAACACTGAGCTATACCATCCCCCAGGACTGCTGTTTCTGTAGTATGTAAATCTACACTATATATGAACCACATCTCTTTTTGAT
The DNA here is from genome assembly GCF_048564905.1 of Vicugna pacos. Lineage (NCBI taxonomy): Eukaryota > Metazoa > Chordata > Mammalia > Artiodactyla > Camelidae > Vicugna > Vicugna pacos. The sequence continues at coordinate 2,592,811 of NC_132994.1, read as the reverse complement.
GTGCTTTGTCAGTCAAGCTTATTTATCATAATAAATAGCTTATTATACAAAACAAGAGGTGCTTTTACAACATCCACTTTCCTCATTCTGTTTAACTCTATTTTATAGTGTCATAGGCATTTAAAAAAATAGAAAATTGGCATCGTTTGGAAAAGTACCTGGAAAGAGATCTATACCACGATCCTTTGCATAGGGGTCAAGAGAACATCTTGATTTTTAAAATGTTTTTCTTTCCCTGGGCAGGGTAGGGGTAGTGGTGCAGCATAATATAACATTACATTGAGCAAATTCAATCCAGTAGGATATCAGACCTTCAAGAAACAAAGGAAACAAAACAAGCCCCTAGGAGTTTACCTCATTTATCTGCACTGTCTTCCTGGAAGCTCACAAGACAAGCTGCCTTGGTTTGCAGTCCCACTTTAGATCAAGTCCCTCGGGTACCCATTTTGATAACGCCCTGTATTTTTGTTTCTTGGCACCCGGCACAGTTGTAATGATGTCTTTGTAAGATGAACGTCTAACTGTACCTCTAGACTAAAAGATCCCTGAGGGCAGCGACAGAGATCTGTTTTGCCTTCAGTTGTATCTCCAGCATCTAGCCCACTACCAGGCTCTTAGTAAAGTAAGAGTAAATAGTTTTTTGAGTGGATCTATGCATACATTATACAGTTATGGACTGGCTTTACTATACCATGCAATAATTATTGTAATGGGGAAACTTCTGATAATCTTTAGAATTGGCACATATGTAAGTTTTAGGATAAAAAATTATTGACTATCACATAGCTGGTTTGAGATCCCTTCTGGGAGACAATTTGGCAAGGGCAAGGATTGTCAAATGTTTATTTCCTTTTATGTCTTAATTTGATTATTTTCTTTCCTCTGTCTTCCAAAATCTTTTACTTCATTTTCTGTAAATGTAATTATGTAATGATTTCACACAAATATCACTTGTAAATTGTTAAATTTCTGGTGAACAAATATAGCAATAGAAACTCAGGAGAGAAGTCTACTGTATATTCTTTTTTCCTTTTGATTTGTATATGAAATTTTTGTTCTCCTAACATCTAAAACATTATGGGTGCTATTTACAAGTCCACCTCTGCAAAATAATATTCTTTAAGTACACTTAACCATTTCTTCTTGTCAGCAAAATTATGACATTTAGGTGACAGAAGTCTGTCTGATGGAGCTTAATTGAGTACCTACCTGGGAGTATTTAGGCTTGAAACTTGAATTTATTGTGGAATTGTGGTCTCCTTATCACTATCACTAACAACTTAAGACAATTTTATTTTTAAATGTTTTCAAGTGAGTTTCAAAATCTGGTTACATTTAAAGAGAAATATGGGAGCTTGAAGGAAAGAAATGGGCACTGGCCGGTCACGACGTGCTGAGCAGATGAAAAACCACATTCGCTGCATCTGATCAAAAATATAACACGGGAGGTATTTTGGCCCAAGGATTTAACCAAGATGATCACATAAACATGAGAAAGGAGAAATAAAAGACCAGAAACAACAAATAGATGTTTTGAAAACTGGTGCCTCAACCTGTCATAAAGCTTGATTCTTTCCTGAGACAAGTAAACAACACTGTCCTCTGGTTCTCAGAAATATGTCACATCACGAGGAAAGATGCAAGGATGTTTAATCTGCTCAAATTTAAAAACAAATATTTGTTACAAGGGGGAGCACAGTGTATATCTCTCGAATGAAATGATTTTTTTTTTTTTTTTTTTAGGGAAGGAAGTTACTCCTGGTTGCTATTTGTCCTGTGTTTCTAGCAACATCTATTGAATCGCTTTCATGGGGCTGAGGTGCAGCACTTTGGTTCTGCAGGCCTGGGTGGCAGGGACCGTTCAGCAGGCTGGCCTGGGCCATCAGCAGGAGGCTGAGCAGGTGCCTTTCTGGGGCTTAGCACCTTGAGAATTTGTGTGGCCTGCTTTGGAGAGATCCGAAGTTTACGTAAGCCCAAAGTTTACCCTTATTTCATCTTTAAAGTTGGACAGGTGAGAGGGTGGTCTCTGGGGTCTGGATAAACTGGTTACAGAAAGGAGGGGTTACTATTTGGGTTCCCGTGGGGTTGATAAGCCCCTCTCAAATCTTTGGGTGCAAAATAGCCTTGGTCTCAGAGATACATTTCACTCCCTCGAGGTCAGGAAAGAACAGAGGGGTTTGGACTGTGATGATTAAGGGTTAAAGGATATTCCTTAGGTCAAGGAAATTTTTTAAAAAGGAAATTGTATGACTTCTTTTTATAGAAGGAAGGATGACTAGAGACTTACACGCATCTCACAAGGATGGGCTGATGATAATTGCATATATTTTGGCGGTGATTTGAAAAGTGTGCAATGTCCAATTGCCAGATTTTTTTTTTGTCATTGTGATTAATGGTGAATATTTTAACACTTCAAAGAATTAAAAAAAATAGGCTTTCAGAAGAAAACATACCTCAATGATAATGTTTTACAAAAGAGAGATGGCAGTATAATACCCAGATTGGCTTTGTGACCAGAAAAGTAGTGAAAATTATATTATCCCCCCAAATAATAGATTTTGTACAAAAGAAAAATTATTGGGGAGATACCAGTAGCACAGAACTCGCAAACTGCGTGCACAAGACCCCTCTGTTTCATGCCAACAGCTGGACTTTCATTTATTTGCAGACCTGGGACTAGAGAGGTGTTTATTATGCAATTAATTAAGGCTGACAGGGTTTCTAAAAATTCAGCTGTGGCGTCTTCGATTTCATTAATTAAGGCAAACATTTACTGAACGCTCATCATATACTGGTGATTCGTTAGCTTCTGAGGATTCAAAGACGTCCATGACATTTTCTTTGCTCGAGAGCAGTGATCCATTGACTAAGAAACTCATGCAGAGAACACGTGGTACCTGGTAAGGACGTACAGAGTATAAAACTAAACCTTTGGTTTTTCTATAATAAACCTTTAATTTTTTCCTCTATGGACAAAACATTCCTGGAATGATGGTAGGGCTAGAAGAAGTCTTGGGTGATAGGGACCTAGGAAAACCAGGAGACACAGCCGTAGAAAGCAGGGTTGTACAACTTCAAGGTGTCTTGGCCGGCACAGCAGTCTTCAAATAGTTTGAAAATTCTAAGGGAAGGAGATTAGTCTTTTGCTGTTGCTCAGAAATCAGAACTGTGAAGTTAAGAGTAAACAGCTCTATATGATGGTGTTTTTCCCAAGTAACTGAGTTTCCAGCATTGGTAACTGGCTTTTTGTTTGCCCCAGGAGTTCATGCAGAAGCTGGGTCCCCATATTTCAGGGTAGAAATGTACATAGTTTTCCAAGTCAGGAAGAAGTTGCATATGATGAGTGCCCAGACCCAACAGTTTGCCATTGCAGATCTCTGGATGAAGATAACTATTTGCGAGTCATCTATGGGAGGAGCTAATTAATATCAAATATATATGGTGGTATCTAAGGTTAATTTGGTTTTCAGAGACACTTTATTTTCCAGGATATCTTAAAAATTAGCTAAATCAAAGCAATGAAATAATGATATTGTTTATTGAAGGACGGCTTTACAACACTTTCATCACAGATCAATGATTACAATTCATATCTGGTTTCTAATTTAAGAGTAGAAAGAGGGTTTCTTAGAAAATGGGTATCACTAGGTAGTGATACATTGTCTTATAAATGAAAATCAAATCATCAGAGTGGTGAGCTCATAAACATCTCAGGATATCCTGGGGAGGTTTGATAAAAGGAATTCTTAGAGCTTAGCTGACATTATGTAAGGAAACATAATATGAAACTTTTTTTTTAACAAAATAGAGGTTTCAAAGTATTTTAAAAGAGTCACAAATTAACAAAATATTTTTCAGCTACAAAGTAAACGTTTGAATCTAGGTAAGTCAGAATACATCTGTTTTGCACAAAATTAAATTTTTGTGTCTGTGATTTTAAGAAGCCTGTAATAGAGGTGTGAGCTCAGCAATCTTGTATCCTTCGTAAGTGTAACTAACAGAACTGAAGGATGAGGACAGTCCTCAACGAGCTGGTTTCCCCTCAGATACGTTATCATCAGATTCCCACTCCTGTGTGTCATTTCTGTGTCCTCCCATTGTGCAGCCCCCTGTAGCTTCTCAGAAAGAGGAAGTTAACATGAAATGAACACATTTGCTCTCACTACACTTTGTGACTTTCATTTAGTCTCTTGGGAAAGGATACTTCTTTCCTCCTAGATTTCCTGGTAGGATTTTCTCCTAATCTATTCTCAGCCCCTTTCAGTTCTTTTAATCATTTGGTTTGGAGGTGCCTTGTTGACAAAGGCAAAGGCAGATGGTTTACACCATGTGCTCTTTCTCCCCTGCAACCAAACAGTAAAACAAAATGAACAGTGCCCAGTAAGAGTCTACAGGAAAACCAAACAACCTGCTATTTCTGTGGCTTGTTGGACTTGAACAACCAATTTGAAAGCCAACTAGTATTTTGTTCTTGCTAACCTGAGGATCACTCCAGGGTTTCAGAACTGGAGGAGATCATAGAAATCATACAGACCAGTGGTTTCCAAAACTGCTCTGTTTCAGAGTCACTGGAGAAGCTTTCAAAAAATTCGTAGGACTGAGCTCACATCAGATCGGGCAGAGTCAAGTTCTCAGGCATGGGTCTGGTATTCTCTTCTGGTGATTCTGGTTTGGTGACAAATGATCTGGTCTTTCAATCTTACTTTGTAGAGGTTTGGAGAGACTGGGATTGTGTATCATGAATAATTTTAAATTTTATTGAATTAAATCAAATGACTTGTCCAAGGATAGGTTGGGGACAGAATTAGGACTTGAACATATATGTCCTTGATTCCAGTCTCATTTTCATACCCCCACCCACTGCTATGGCCAGCATCACTAGAAAGCACAAAATTTGTACCTATTTGTGAATAAAAAGAGCCTAGAGGTACACACACACACACACACATAAACACTAAATCATTTTTGGGTGTTCTGACTGCCTTTGACATGCTTTTCTCCAATTCTATCCCTCCACATTTTAATCACCTTCTTGACAAGACTCCCCTGAAATCCATCTTCTCATTGGCTCTTTAACTCAGTTTCCTCTGAAGGTTTCCAAAGGCCATTCGTCTGTTTCTACTCCTTTTCTGCCAAGACTGTTACGTTAGGGCTGAGTTGTCTCACCACCTTCAGTTCTGGTCTTATCTTCTAATCTGGAGATGTTACATCCCCTGTATTTATCTTCCAAGTCATTTGTCTTTTCCCTTATTACTTCCATACCTTTTTGTGTTTGCTTTGAGCTTTGAGATATTTCTTCCACTTGATTCTGCAATTCCCTCACATGGTTCTCCATAGGAACCGTCTCCTTCAATTCATCTATTGAATGTTTTAGTTCTTAAATATACACATTTCTATTTTCTCTAAGGAACTGCTTCATGTGGAGGCTGAGAGGTCCAAGACCAGCAGCTGACAGGTTGGAGATCCAGAAACACTGATGGTGTGGTCCCAGTCCGACTTTCAAGGTCTGATGACCATAGTCATGTGTAAATTACAGTCTGAGTCTGAAGGCAAGAAAAGGCTGATGTCCCATCTCACAGGTTGTGGGGCAGAGAGAAAGAAATCTCTCTTACTCAGCTTTTTATTCTACTCAGGCTTTAAAGCATTGGATAAGGCCACCCACATCAGGGAGGGCGTCATTACTCAGATGTTAATCCCATCACATCAAGGAGGGCATCCACTGACTCAGATGTTAATTTCATCAGAAACACCCTCACAGAACATCCAGAAATAACGTTTAACCAAATGTCTGGGCACCGTGTGGTCCAGTCAAATCGACACATAACATTAGTAAGTTCACCCCCTTGTGTACTTGGCAGCCACACGCAGATCCTGAGCCACCACTCAGTCTCCGAATAAAGACAACAGCAAGGTCATAGCTGCCTCACATGGTACAGCTGTACTGAGCACACCTGGAAACACACTTAGCATTTCTGCAGAAGAGGCTACTCCCTAACCTCCTGCCAGCCACTCTACTAAGGATGAAATGGAGTAAATACAGCTGTCTTTTCAGCAGAAAATTAGATCCATTCACCGCAGCACAGTGCCAGGAATACATATGCTGTTAGTATTCACTGTAAACCCAGTGACCGGCGGTCATGTGGTTTACTAGGTCAGTATGCCTTCACTTCACACACGGGGTTGTCATCTTTTAGCTGTTCTTCCACAAGCATGTCTTTCTGTCTCCCAATTAATTACCAACCTTTACAATCGCCTGGCTCCACTATGATTCCTTCTCACATTCTGGAACCCCTACCAGCTGACAGTGACAGCAGTGAAGAGAGTGTACATGTCACTGTAGGATGACTTCTGTGCTGGGCAGGGGGCCAGTCAGTGTGAACAGTGATAATCCCAGCAGAAACAGTGGGGCTGTGGGCTCTGGGCCCCCAGCATCAGGGAGAGTCTGGTAGTATCTAGCTCCTCTCAATGACAGTGCCAATTCAGAAAGCATGAGCCATCCTAGGCTCTGGGTACCACCTCATCCATCCCATTCTCCCTCTTTATCCTTCCAACAAGTCCACAACCAATTCACTGTCACACTTCTGTTTGAACATTTTGGTTACTGATCCGTCTGTGTGAAATAACCAGAAAACTTTCTTTTACCCTGGCTGGAAACTGACATATTTAGGTAGTGAGACTTCTAGAAAAGTCTTGTGTGTAACTAGGTTGACCATGTTAAGTTAGTTAAAAACAGAAGGATCTTCATAAGCTCATCAAACAGAGCTGTGGGTCTTTCTGGCCATGTTTGTCAGCAATTCCTCCAGGAGTGGCTGCTTCTTCCTGTGACCCTGGCTACTCTGAGTGCACCTTGTGGAGGCAGATATACAGTTTCCAGGGGCTAGTTTCTTCCTGTGGCAGCTCTGCTCTCTGTCCCCTCTCCCCGTTTGGTAACCACCCTGCCCTGTCTCCCATGGAGGTCGTCCAGGGTGAGATCTCCAGCTCACTGACAGCTGGTACCTCAACAAAGTAGTGACAGAGTGGAAAACGTTGTATCTGTCATTTATACTCATGATATGACTGACACAGTGATGACTTTCAGTGTGTGGCTATCTCCATCAGGTATTTTTTTCTTTAAGCATCTAATCTCTACTTTGGAATTAAAACAGTTTCCCATTAAAGGCATGCTAGGCATCAGTGAGCTGTTTTTCATTGGTGGATGCTGTGGGACCACAGCCCTGGTGGAACCGGCTCTGAGGTTCACCCCAAGCCATCACTGCAGTGTAAGTGTCTTTGTGAGGGGGCCCCTGGTGCCCCAGGAAGACTGGAAGGTACTGATGGTGCCCTTTCCTTATTCCTTCGTTCATTCACTTGTGGGAACAAATACTTACTGATCATCACTTGCAGTGGGTACCATGCCAGGGCTTTGGAGGCAACCGTGATTCAAATGAGCAAACGACACAGCGTGATGGTCAAAAACGCAGCTGCTCTGGCACTCTGAAGCTCTGGGGGCACAAAGGAGTGACCCTGACCCTCGGTTTCCTCATCTACAGTTGGGGAAGTGTGGTCCATGCTACAGTGAGGTGTGCCATTCTCAGGACCCACATCCCCACAGACTTCCAAGGCAGAGTATTTTATGTTCTTTTGCTCTGTGAATGAAAAATACTGCAAACCACATCACTAAACAAAGAACACTGAAGCCATCAAGTCATCAGCGGCTGCGCCCACCCCCCAGTGAAGACAAGCCTGCAGCCCGGCCTCTGCAGCCACTCACAGTGGTGCACCCTGAGGGGACTCAGAATAAGAAAGGACAAGGTCCTGGCCCTAGATAGCTAGGTGCTTGTCAACGGAATGAATTCAATGAGCCCAAATGTTTGCTTCCTCCCATACATAGAAAAGCGCTAAATTCTTTAACTTGAGATGCCTGGTTTTCTTTAGTTAACAAGTAATCTTTCAATGTTCCAACTACCTGGCCTTTGTTGTAAAGCTCCTATATATCCTAGCTCTTCCCCTACCTCTTCGGAGCAGTCCCTCAGAGCCATCTGAGAGGCTGTCATCCCGGCTCAAGTCCTCCCACCAAATAAAACATAGCTCTCAACTTTTAGGCTGCGCATTTCAGTAGACAGCTTCCACCTTACTTGGGTGGAGAATGTCCTGGCAAGCCCTGAGTTGGACAGTTTCTCCCTTTCTCTCTCGCTCGGATTCACAGCGTCTACATGTTTCTTTGTACTTTTCAGTTACAGAGATTTCCGAGCTTCCATATGCACTTTTTGCATATTTAAGATGATGTGCAGTTCCATGTAAGGATATTTTTCTACCACAAAGACCCTTGTCCTCCTATCTTAGATTTCATTCCTCAGCCTCCTGCATCATTTCTACCTGTGACAATGAGGCTTCTCGCCAAGCTGCACTAAACACGGTCTCTTTACTAGTAAAGACATTTCTGCATAAAAATTGTTTTGCCAAGATAATAAGGCACTGCTTAATAATCAGAGAACATTCATAAAGAAGTCGTCTTTGACATGTCCCGATTTAAAACAAAGGCTGAAACAGCCACTGTACCTGGTATAAACTCAACTAGTTGCCTGGTCACCCAGTTTTGCACATTCTTGTATCTAATACGGGATTGCCAAGTAGGATCTGGGGAAATGTCTGTGGCAGTGACATGATGACTGTTGTATATTTAGAGCTTCCCCAAATAGCCTTTAACATAATAAAAGAATGAAGTAAAGTCAAACTGCTGCCAGGAAGATGTATATAACACTATTCATTTTCTAAATTAAAACAAGTATCCCTTCTTTAATATAGGTTGTAGTTATGGGTTTTATGGGGTATGTGACATCACTTTAACTTGCTGAAATAGACTCAATTTCCCTGTATTTGAATCTCTGGTTCAGGTAGTTTATGTCAGAAGTGAGCCTGGATGTGAAGCGGGAGAGGAGGGAGAGCCCAGGTGAGGATGCATCCGAGTCAGCACTGGGGGAGGCTGAGGCTTGTACCACTGGGGCCTCTGGGCTGTGCATAGGATGCTGGTCAGAATTTCCCACGTGGGGAGATGGGGGGATGGGCACATGTTCATCCGTTGCTCCCATTGGCTGAGGACTGCCCATGTGGTGTTGTGTCCCCTGCAGGTCCCTGGAGAGCCTGTGGGGGGCTGAGCTTGCACCCAGGCTGGACTCGGGGAGCTTGTTGGAGAAGAGGGTATGTTACATGGGAGGGGCAGAGCCCTGAGGAACTTCCCAGGGCTGTGACTGTATTCCTAGGGGACTGATGAGACTGTGGGGCCAGATTCCAGAGTGTCAAACATGTGCTACCAGCATTCAGTTGAAAAAAAATTTAGACCGAGTAAGGGCTAAAATTATTCATAAGGAAAATGACTCTGTTTGAAGATTGTATGCTTTCCTTGACTGCTGAACTCTGTATTTCCATAGGTGGTATAAAGACAACTTCTCAGAGTTGTAGAGACTATTGAGTTACTTAATTAAATATAATAAATCTGCTGTTTTAACACTAGGTAGGGTGATTAATTCTGTATTCTCGAATCTAGCCTCATTTGGAACACACCCCTGGGGCACTCTGTTCTCACATTTATAAATTATGAACTCAATGAACCTAATATTTTGCTGATAATGGGTATATAATGCATTAAGGCTTGCTTACTTCAACAGATACTCTTCTTAATAGCAATTAGAATGGGGAAAATGTCCTTTGTTGTGGTCCGTCTTATTTTCAGCCCTTCTTATAATTTAGTCTAGTAATTACGGGGTCATTAAAGCAATATGAATGCAAAACCCTTACAAATTTGAATAAAAAATTATAAAAATGTAAACAATAGTGAAAACTGAAATGGAAAGATATGGTGAGTGAGAAAAATGAGTACTTTCCAACATTCATGTAAAAAACAAGCAGACTCAGAGGAAAGGATCTAGAAAGAAATCCTTGCATCCACACATCAGGAAAGATGTTCTGTGTTACTTTGGCTTTTTCACCATTCAAAGCCCTCAGTGGCTCCCTGTTGTTTTCAAGAGCAAGCATGTCATGCAAGGACCTCTGCCAGCCGACCCTAATTTACCTTTTCAAACCTGATCCCAGGACGCTCCCATCCAACCCACCCAATCTGAGCACTTCACAAATCTTTTTTGTTTGTTTGTTTGTTGCCCTTTTAAAAATTGAAGTATTGTTGATTTACAATGTTGCCCTTTGTTTGTTTGTTGCCCTTTTAAAACTGTTTGTTTGTTTGTTTGTTGCCCTTTTAAAAACTGAAGTATTGTTGATTTACAATGTTGTGTTAATTTCTGGTGTACAGCAAAGTGATTCAGTTATACATATACATATATATATTTTTTCCTTTCAGATTCTTTTCCATAATAGTTTATTACAAGATATTGAATATAGTTCTCTGTGCTATACAGCATGTCCTTGTTGTTTACCCATTTTATACATAGTAGTGTGTATACATTAATCCGATACTCCTAATTCATCACCCTCATTCCCTCTTTGGTAACCAGAGTTTGCTTTCTATGTCTGTGAGTCTATTTCTGGTTTGTAAATAAGTTCATTTGTATCGTTTTTTAAAAGATTCCACATGTAAGTGATATTATATATTTGTCTTTCTCTGTCTGGCTTATTTCACTTAGTATCACTGAGGTGGGAAGCCCCATGAAAAGACTGCCAGGACCCCCGGCCAGGGATACTACTTTACATCCAGTACCGCCTGGTTCCTTGGCCTGGTGGCATTATCTCGCTTTTGTGCTTCTGTAAGAGGGCTTCCTTCTAGGAAAGTGAAACTTACCCCTAAGATCCTATTTGTTCCCTAAGCTCACTCCCAATTGGTCCATTTCTAACACCTCATTTGCATAAAGCCTATTCCTGATTGGTTCCGTTTGTTATACCTTATTTACATATGATGTTGCAAAGTCTTGACTGGCAGTCTATAAAAGCCCGTGTAAACCTACAGATGGGGTTCAGAGCTTGGAGTGTTAACTCCTCTGGGCCCACTGGCGTAATAATCCTGAGTTCTCCAACCCTTCAAGTGCTGTTTGGTCTCTTGCCAAGATCCAAGTTGCTGTCAAACCAAGCTGTAACACTGAGCTGTAACACACTTTGCTGTAACATGATGATCTCTAGGTCCATCCATGTTGCTGAAAATGGCATTATTTTATCCTTTATTATGGCTGAGTAGTATTCCATTGTGTGTGTGTGTGTGTGTGTGTGTGTGTGTGTGTGTGTGTGTGTATATATATATAGAATATAAATGCATAAATTTTCTTTATCCATTCATCTGTCAATGGGCATTTAAGTTGCATCCATGTCTTGGCTATTATAAATAGTGCTGCTATAAACATTGGAGTGCATGCATTTTTTAAATTAGAGTTTCCTTTGGATATATGCCCAGGAGTGGGATTGCTGGATCATACGGTAATTCTGTTTTTAGTTTTTTAAGGAACCTCCGTACTATTTTCCACAGTGGGTGCACCAATTTACATTCCCACCAGCAGTGTAGGAGGGTTCCTTTTCTCCACAGCCTCTCCAGCATTCATCATTTGTGGACTTTTGAATGATGGCCATTCTGACTGGTGTGAGGTGACACCTCACTGTAGTTTAGCACTTCACAAATTTGAACTCACTGAATCTGTGTACATGTCTAGGAGGTACTGAGGGGCACACAGGAGTGTGCCCTGCCCCCAGAACATCAGCTAGGAGGTGGGAGAGCCAGGATTGGAGCCCAGCCTGACCCCTGAGTCTGGGTTCTTCACCTTCATGGCCCTGAGCAGCCCCCAAACTCGCCTGGGTGTGACTCCACTGCAACTTTGCTTTTCCTCACCTGGATGGTGTTCCTTCCTCCTTTTTACCTTTCAAAGCCCACTGGTACTTCAGGGCTGAAACTGAGTTCTCCTCTCCTCCAGAAAGCCCCCGTGCCTGTCCTGGTCCCAGTCATCCCTTCTCTGGGTTTGTAAGGACTTGCAGTGGGCAGGGTTTATGGGGCATCGGTCACCCACTGCCCTCAAAGCACCACCTGAGTTTCCATCTGTGTGCATTTCTCCCTAATGTGGACCTGTTGTCAGGGAAGAGAGGTCAGAACCTTATTTTCCTCTTAAATACAGGTAGCCCTCACTTTATGGTGGAGCTGAAGATCAGGAGACTAGGACCCAGAGGACAGGGACTTTGGCGTGGCCACTTTTTTGGGTTTACTGTAGCACTGCTGCCCACTCTGCTCCACGCACAGTTAGTGTTCAGTATTCATGGGGGTGAAGGAGAGTCTAGGGCTGTGATGATTTAGGCTGCCATGGCTCCATTTCTGTTATTTAGTGAAATGAAAGTTGAATATACATTCCAGATTCAAAATAAGTGCAGACTGGAAATTCAAATAGCAGAAATGACAGGTAATTTAAAAAGTGCTAAGAGCTGCAGTGTAGCACTGGAAATGCTGTCCTGGTCGCCTTTTCCACAGAGAAATTGTACCTTCACAGAAGAGTGTCTAGTGGTCAATATTAGAGTATTAATTATAAATATGCAGGCTTACATATAAATGGATAACATATATTCTGACACACAGATTCCCAGTGGTTTTTCAGAGGGGAAAATGGAGAGACTTGAGATAAATAAAGACAGCATCTCTTGCCCATTTGCTGCCTGATACTCTTGGTCCAAAAGCCAAAGATTCATATGTGTGTCTGACGCCTGGCATATTGCTGGGTCCAGTTGGCTCCTCTTTACTCTTGGCATGAGCACTTCCAGGGGGAGGGAAGGCAGGTGACCTTGGGAGGGTGATAGTGGGTTTGGGAGAATGCCTCCTTCACAGAGGATTCCTGCTTGAATTACAGCCTCTTCCTGGCTAAATGTATTTACTGTGCCCCATCTGTTGAGAATCACAATGTCATAAATAACCAGAGACCCTACCGTGCGTAGGGGAGACCACAGCACATGCTCCAGATCTTGCTTGTGACATGCATGCCCTTCCTCCTTCACAAGAGAGACCCTTGGGCAGGGTCTCCTCAGACCACCTCAGTCAGACCCAACCCATCCATAGCACCATGTGTACTGGCCACAGTCAACTACCATCTTGCTAAGAAATGATTCTCTCTGGTCATTTCCAGACCTCACAAATGTATGGTAAAAACTTTCCTCAACTGATGCTAGCTCAGGTCCCTTTTCTTCTACGTCTGTAGTAGTTCTTCTCCAATGATATCACCTCTTAGATACAAGAACCTCCTGCTCCTTTGTGGGAGAGGCCCTCCCCAGAGAGGACAGCCTTGCAGATGTGTGGACCAGACACACATTATTCCTAACTATGCATTTCAAGTGCCATCAATGGAGCAAACGAACTTGTTTATTAACTGTCCCGTAGAAAATAAAGTTATCTCAAAAGTGTTTGTTTGGTCAGGATGATTTCTTTGTATGTTTACTTTGTTTTGCTGAAGATTGCTGATCATAGGAAAGAGTGCTGCTCAGTCATTCGGACAAAAAGCATTCAACAAAAATACGTTTTTCACTTGTTATGAGGTATGTGTGTGGAGGAGGGAGGTTGGCAATTTATTTCATCATTTCCCCTTCCTTAAAAATGCTGCTTCTTTAGATATATTTTAACTTGATATTGAGAACATTTCCTGGTAGCAATCGCTATTAAAAAAAAAAGGCAACTCACTGTGTAATCCAGGGCTTCTCGAACTTTCCTATCGATGTGACTTACGCAGGATCTTGTTAAAATGCAGGTGTGGGGTCAGCAGGTCCAGCGTGGACCCTGTGATTCTCTTTCCAACAAGCTCTCCAGCCCTGGCTCTCCACCTTGAGGAGGAAGAACCACATACAGCCAGCAGAACTCTTGATTTCGAAAACAGTTTCATCAAGCACTTGTGCTTTCTTTCCAGCGCAAAGAGGTGGGCATTGCACGCGTGGTAACAGTCCTCCTCTCTAGGTTGGCAGGAGGTTTCAGTCATGTAAAGCCTTGCTCCGCAGGGTGGCGTCTGCAAATCAGCACAGCCGCGGACACCCGCGGGCCTCACCCGGGTGGACAGACTCCTCCACGCTCAGGTGAGATGCCCCGGGGGTTGTGCGCACGTTAACCACCCAGTGGCACGGGTACAGTCCAGATGGAGTAACCGGTGCAGAGGACACTAGCCGTTATCCTCTGAGTCCTCAAACCACGAGCTGCTTCACTTTTTCCATCTACAGGTGAGAAGGCTGTAAAACGGCGAGTGACAGGACCAGGACTGGTCCCGAAGCCAGTGCCCAGAAGGGAAGAGAATTTCCCTAGCAGCGAGGCCCTGGTGCCTCCCGCACAGCTCCCAGCCCGCGGTCATCCCTCAGGGGCTCGGGCGCCGTGCTCCAAACGGGTCCCGTGCAGAACCCCACTCCCTCCGCTGCCTTCCGAGCAGCGCCCGGGCTGGCCCCGCGCTCCGCTGTCAGGGGCGCAGCGCGACACCGCCCGGGGCCGCCTCCCCGGAGGGCTCGCTCTGCTCAGGGTTTTCTGAATGTAATCTCTTTGATCAAAAGAAGAAAGTTTAGACTTTACAGGGTTGGTTAGAATGTATTTTAGGACATAGGGGATGTGTATGTGGAGGTTGTGTGTGTGTGGTGTATGTATGTGTATATGTGTGTGTGTGTGTGTGTGTGTGGAGTATTGCGTATCTGCAGAGTGTTTGTGGACGGTGTGTGTATGTGTGGGTGGATTTTGTATGTGTATGTGTGTGTTTGTATGTGGAGTGTGTGTGCATGTGCAGTGGCAGCCTTGGAGACAGATGGCCCCTGGCCCCCTCAAACCCCAGCTCTGGGCAGACACCTGCCGTGTTCCTATGTGAGCCTCCTCTTAGTGTCCAGATGTTTGGAGAGAATATGTTTCTTCAGGAAAAATCAAAACAAATGAAAAGTGGGAGGTGGGGACCATGGCTCTGCAGTCTGACCAGTGACATCCAGGTTGTGAAAGGGGCCAGAGCTGTGGGAAAGCAGTTATGTTGTGAAGGTCATTTATCCCACCCTAATTATGGCATTTCCTAATTTAAGTTGGATCTTTGTTTCTGATTTTGCTTTACGTTTTTAGAAACAGGCTGACAGATGTAGGTGCACTGTGCTCCTCTCTGCCGTGTCTCTTGATCTTGGTGGCTCTGTATCTAAACTTGTGCTTCTTCTTATTTGGCTCGTGTTTCTCATCTCATGGGCACTGACTGATTTAGTTCCTTTTTTTTTTTTTTCTTGCATTTTTGCTGATAGAAATTGACCGGACTTGCTGATTCTCATTAGGTCTGTTTTGACTTGACAGCTTCATTTAAAACTGGGTATTTTACTTGAAGTTTCTGTTCATCCTATGGTTTTGTCTCTTGGATCAAGACCACTCCCTAGATAATGAATTCAGAGCAGCCTGGAAGAAGACAGGTGAGGTCTCTAGGTCTATTCTTTTTGTTGTGTTTGTGATTTACACTTTGTTGTGTCTGTTTAGAGTTTCCAAGCATGTCTTGATGTTGGCAATACGTTGTTGTGGAGGATGACAATATTTTATAGGTTATATTTGGACAAGTATGAAGTATGAAAAACAGTTTGCTACTGCCATCCTAGATTGACTTGGAGAAACATTTATTTAGGACTGAAATGTAATCATATAAAATGCTTGCTCTTGGTTAAGTATGAGAGACTTAGGAAAAACAGTGGTTCACATCAAGCTATTCTGGTTCCAGTGATTTTTTGTGAACCAGGATTGATGAGGTCACTATAATAAAGAAATGGAGAGAACCGTTTCTTGTTTGGAGTGCATTCAAATCCTGAGTTATGGGACTCAGAGGTTGATCTTTTTCCTCCTTCCCCAGTGCCATCAGCACCTGTTCTCCTGTGTACATGAACGTATACATATACTCCTTTGCCTCTAATGTGCCTCATTTCATAGGCAGTTTGAGGTTTGAAATCTGTGGACATTACTTTAATGATGTAGCACGTTGGACCTATCCTACAGTGAAACGTGAAAAGTATGAATGGTCACATGGCACCAATCTTGTACAGCAGACGCACGTACAGTGTGTGCCTGTGTTTATTTGTGGCGCTGAACCTCCGTCCATAAACTCAGGTGGACAAGAATGTAGCAATATACTCTCTAACTTAATTTTTGGATTTTGCACTCTGGTCTGTTGGGGGTGGGCAGAGAAGTCTTGGCATGAGCTCATCCTGGAGGTCCGCTTGCCTCTCTCCCTGGTGTTACTCCATAATCCAAGGTCCTCCCCAGTTCTGGGGTGCTGAGGAGGCAGAGGGGCAGGGATCATTGGTCCCTGCACCCCTACTGAAGTTCCAGTGTCCTGATGCTCCCATTCAATTCAGATCTGACTTTTGCCTGCTTGGTGCCATTTTTAGGAAATCTTTTCCTGAGCTGTCCATGGTCCTGTCTTCCTAGGTCCACAGCCGAGACCTCTGTGGTCTGGCCATTCCTCTTTGTTCCTGGGACTCCCACTCTCTGTTTTCTTTGCTGCTCTTTCCAACTTTGGTCTTAACCCCGTCTTTCTTTGGGTTTGTGCTCCCTGAATCTTCTCCTCTTGGGCTTTTGGGAACTAAAACTTGGATTTCAGCTGGAGAGCCTGTTCGCACCCTCCTGGACATGGACGTGAACAGAAGGAGGGAGTCGGTGGGAAAGAGGCAGACACAGAGGGCTACCTCAGACAGAGGGAAAACACCTCAAAGCGTCAGCTCTGTACAATCCTGGGATCTGGTTGTGTACATTTGATTTTGTAAGGACCATTCCAGAACACCATGTGGGTGGCCTTTTAAGCTGCAGAGTCTGCCAGCAAAGAGAAACCAGCAAGTGTTCATATCCTGCACACTCTTTGTCACTTAACAAATCGCCTATTTGGTAGAAGAGATGCACATTGTAAGCTGTGCAGTGAAATTACCTTTCTATTATAAGTTTCTAAGGATAATTAATTTTAAAAGGTGGCTGGCAAATATACTATGAAAAGAAGTGTTGGATTGTTAAATAGCTCTGTGAGGCCAAGTTTTCTTGTTTTTTTTTTTTTCCTATTAAGGCACTTAAAATCTTACCTTTTAAATATACTCCTTGTTTAATGAGAATTATATCTGCAGCATGACAAATATTTCTCAAAAACAAAGAATTTTCATGGAGGGAAATCAAATCAGAAGTAAATGGATGGGTGTGAAATCCTGTCATTGCTACAATAATAGGATAATTTATGTAATACTTCAAGCATCCAAATCTTGTAATGGCATTTCTGAAACATAAAAGACCAAAAAAAATCAGTTGTGCCTGTTCCCTCCTTCACCGAGTGTTTGTTTGAAAAACTCCTTGCTCAGTTAATGGTCTCTTGAAAAACAATAGCAGTTCTGTCTGGAATGGAGAGAATTGAATTCTTAGTGGTTTTCTTCTCAGAAATTTCTATGGTAGTTTTGGGGGCAATGTTTTTCCAGTTGATCCTTTTTTTCTCCCAGTATTCTGATAATAGCTTATCCTGCTCCAAATTTTTAGCATGACTTCAAATTTGATGCTCAAACTTCCATCAGATTTTATTTTTCACTTTAGGTCCATGGTAGCCGTGGGAAGCAGAGCTTCTCAAACCATCCATGGGGAAGGATCAAGTTTCTAATTGGGAACCTTCTGTTCCTGTTCTCACTTCCTCACAGGACGGGACACAAGCCGCTGACCAGCTGGCACTGGTGCACAG
Organism: Vicugna pacos; assembly: GCF_048564905.1. Taxonomy (NCBI): domain Eukaryota; kingdom Metazoa; phylum Chordata; class Mammalia; order Artiodactyla; family Camelidae; genus Vicugna; species Vicugna pacos. Next base: position 2,575,184 of record NC_132994.1, on the reverse strand, counting down.
CCACACTTGGGGTGTTCCGGTTTAGGGGTCATGTTCTAGAGCCCACTATCTCTGTCTCTCCTGCATGCCATCCTGGATACCCTCTCAAAGGACTGCCTTCTGAAATGAAATCCCTGCTCATCATCTCAGAGCTCAAGAGCCTGGGCCGGTCTTTCAGTGCTAACTTCCATCAAGACTCAACGTGGAAAAAGATGTCCAGTATCCATGAGAGAAGGAACAGTGGCTACCACGGTTACAGTGATTACGATGGAAATGACTGACCATGCTGGGTACCGATAACTTGTGTTTCACACTCAGCTGGTCTACACAGGATTGCATGAAGGCAGTACCAGATTTTAAGTCTATATGAAATAGGAACAGATCTTGTGGTATAAAACATAACCTTGTAGTTCTCCAGTAAATAAGCGTGTATATAATTATGATGGGTGATTTCTGATATGTAAGCAGATAAGCACAGATTTTTTTTTGTCCTTTTAAAGCTGAGTATATAAACATTCTGGACAATTTCACAAAGTCCATTAAAATTACATATAAACAAATCAAAAAAAAAAAAGAAAAAAGAAAAACCACAGCTGCTGACCACACAGCCTGTGTCCCAGCCACACTGCCCAGTCTTCTCTGGGTTCTTCCCGCCTCCTGGAACCAAAATCATGAAATCAACTAAGTCAGTCACAACTAGAATTTTTTTTATAAAGAAAGAGATGACTGCAATACAGGATATCATAGTGCATTACACATAATAAGAGTATGTAATGTGTAATCTTTTGTTGCATTTACAAAACTAATGAGCTATAGAACCACCTTGTTGTGTGTGTCTGTATATGTATGTGTGTGTTATATATATATATATGTAAAATGCATACTTATATAACACACATTTATATTATGCGTGTGTGTGTGTATATGTGTGTGTGTGTGTATATATATATATATATATATATATATATATATATATATATGTATATGTATATGGTTGATGGCTAAAAAAAATATATAAAATTGGGTGATGGCTAAAAATGCCAGAAGCTTTATCCTCACATCTTAGCTCTTTCCATTAACCTCCTCCCGCCATATAATTACCCTGTGTTTTCCCTGTGTCTAACAAAGACTTGCAAAACTCCAACTAGAATAGACGTTCAATGAACAATTCTTGGTTAATATTGGTATAAAGGTAGGTTTGAAAAGAGATCTCTTCTTACCTGACAGGAATTTGTCAAAATGTTGTTTGTCACTTTGTGGAACTTCATTTTCTTTACCACTTGAGACAGACCTCACATACAAACCCTTCCAGATTATAGCAAAAAAGAACTCTACCCAACTAATTTTGATAAAATTAGCTTAGCTTTGATAACAAGACATTCCAAGAGCAGTATAAGAAGTTAGAAGCTAGAGGACTTTTCCAAGGTCATACATTTATAAACAAGCAAGACCCAACTCTAAATTTTCCACTAACACACTCCCTGAAATCTTACCTTGACTCTCTGTGGGGTATTTTCAAAGTAGGGTATGGTGTTTCCTTTTTTTTTATTATTATTATTTTGTTATGAGCAATCTGTACGGGTCAGGATTTTAATACAGAGGTTATTTCCACTGCAGCAAAGCAGACTAGAGAGGCAGACTGACAGTCTGCAGACCCTGGAAGGGCTGGCATGGAGGAAAGGGGGGAGATGTTTCTATTCTACAACACAAACCAAAATAAGGATGAAACTCTGGCAGTTAGAAGGAGGGAAACTGGTCCATCCCAAGGAAAACATTTCTAAGTAAGCTGTCTGTGGACGAAAGAACTGCCTAGCATGGCCTTGAACTCTCCAAATGAAGAAGTATTCACAGAGTCATTAGAACCATCTATTCCAGCTGCAGGGAGACAAAATTCTTCAATTAAATCAAACATTCTTTAAGGTCTATTCCAAATGCAAGTTCCTAGGAGTCTACCGCTGAATGGCTTTCTTCTTGGTTGGCCATTTATCTCTGCAGATTTTGCCCACATGCCAGATTTCTTTGCAATCTGTTTAGAATTAAAGAAACTATTTCTAATTGGACCTTAACTACCCTGATTTTATTTCAAATAGACATAATTTATCAAAAACTGAGCTTAAGGTATATGCATTTTTTTCTCACAGTATTTTGAATTGGCTCATAAATCAATTAAATCATATTGTGGAATGGAATAGAATGGGATGAAATGCGTAATTCATTGTTATCAGTGTGAAAAGGAGACTAGCCTGATCATAACTTCAATAAGAAGGTAAGAGTGGATATTGCTCAATTAGAAATTCCAATAGAGACAGAAGTGATTTGCTCAAGGTCATGGAGCTCATAAGTAATCACACAGCTAATATATGGTCACACAGCTGATGAGTCTTGGGCTTGTTAATGTCTTTGATGTCTTTGGTGACTTCTTGAATACATATTAAACTTTCCAGAAGAGAGTATGCATGAAGAGAAACTTCTTACTTCTAAGGAGAGCATTGTCAAGGGGTCCAACTGTGAGTGAGTTATTATTTACACAATAAAAACTCATTTGCCCCTACTTTGCTTACTAACATGTTGTTACAAAATAGAAGATGCTCTAGTTTTTAAAATAAAGAAACCTAACTTCCCTTTACATCCCCTTAACCTTCTTATTTATGATAAAATTGTCTTATACATTTTCTGTACATACATTTAGAATCCCACGTGTCAGTGTTACAATTTTTGCTTCAACTGTCAGACATAATTTAAAAACTTAAGAGAAAGAAAGCTTGTGGTTTGTCCTTTGTTCTTTGTTTTTGTTTGTTGTGTTATTTCTTCCTTCCTGATGCTTCAACATTCCTTCTTTTATCATTTCCTTTCTGTTTAGAGAATTTCCTTTGGTTATTCTTACACGGTAGCTCTGCTGGTGACAAATGATCTCAGCTTTCCTCCATTTTCTTTAGTCAAAAATGTCTTAATTTCTTCTTCATTACTGAAGAATATTTTTGCTGGGTTCAAGATTCTGGGTTGCAGTTCCTCTCTTTCAGGCTTGGGAAATGCTGTACTACTTTCTCTTGGGCCCCATGATTTCTGCTGAAAAATCTGCTGTCATTCTAATTGTTTCTCCCCTGCAGGTAGGGCGTGGTTTTTCTCTGGCTGCTTTCAAAATGCTTTCTCTTTCTTTAGTTTTTAGAGGGTTAATCATGATGTGCCTTGGCATGGGTTTCTCTTGGTTTATATTCATTTTGTAGGTTTATGCCTCAATTTTTTCTAATTTGTTATTTTTTTCATTTTTCTATTGTTTTCTTTTCATTTTCAGTTTAAGATCTTCCTGGTTCATGGTATAGTAATTTTCAACTGAAATCTGGACATTTTAGTATTAGAAGACTCTCGATCTTATTTAAACCTTCTGTTTCAGCAAGGGAATGAGGGATGTTTCCTTGTTAATGACAGGTAGAGGCAGGAGGATTCTCCATTCAGCTCTCGTTGACACCCACCAAGTGAGGCTTCTTATTGCTGATGGGACTGAGTGGGAGGTCTGGCTCTCCCTGTGGTCTCCACTGACACTGCAGTGGTGGTGGCCTCATTACCACTGGATGATGGAGAAAATCTTGACTCTCTGGTAGGACTCTTCTGATATCATCACAGTGGGAGTCAGAGTGGCATCTTGTTACTGCTGGGTGTGAATTGAAGTCTAGGACCCCCACATGGTTTCCACTGATATCACAGGGGGAATTGTAACTGGTAGCTGAGACGAACATCTTGCCTCCTTACTTAGCCTTCTCTGACACCACACTAGTGGAGGTTTTGGTGTCTGATCTTAGCGGTGGAAAGGTAGAAGTCTAGACTCTCCACCTGGCCTTTGTGGGCATGGGTGGGATGGGAGCCACAATTCTTTTTTTTCCTGTTGTGTTTGGAAAGGATAGAGTAGTTATTATCTAAAGTTTTCTGTTTTCTGTCCTTTAGTGGTATCTTGCTAGAGAGACCATGTTTTTGTTGGAGTTCCCCCATCCCCTCACCTCCACCTAAGTTCTTTAGCTCCAAATCTGGGATATAAGTTTTTGTTTAGCAAAAACCAAAACCAAACCCCCCCCCAAAAAAAAAACCCCAAAAGACAAACCTGGGGGGCTCACCATCATATTGTGAATCCCTGGGTCCTGAGGTTCCTAGACAACTTTTCACTTTTCACAGTCTTGTTTTGTTTGTTCTATATAACAGTCAGGGTTTTAGTTGTAATCAGTGGCAAGGATAGGGAGAAGTAAGTCTACTCCATCTTCTGGGACTGAAAGTCCATTCTTTCATGTTTTTTAAAAAGTGTTACTTACATAATTGTTTTTATGTAGTATTATCTTATAAATAAGTATTTTAAATTCTTTGAGGCTTAAATATTTTTTTCCCCTGGTGACTTTTACTCATGGTCACCTGTTTCCTTATGTTGGGTGCTCATGATTTGAGCTGAAGCTAGGACTTACACTGAAGATGCTCATCTCCTTAGAGGATTTTCTTTTGCTTCTGCTGGATGCTAAGATAATGCTACCTGGGATCACTTCAGCATCTTCATCCAGTTCACAATTGAGTTTAACTTAGCCTCAGGTCCGGCTCATTCTCATTGCCTCTGTCTCAAGGCTTAGGCTCCTGATTGAGACACTGATAGTCATCTCTCCTTAGAACATCCCTGCGCCCCTCTCCTCCATGTGTCTAAGTGTGTGTGAACACATGCATATGGACCAGTGCTTAGATTTTAGGTCATGGGTTCTTCATAGAGGTTGGGAACTCACTTGAAGAATTTCCTTATTTTCTATGAGTGTAGAAATTCAATAAAATTAGGAGATCCAGTTCTTTTGTAGAAAAAAGCTGTGCTACCAGAAGCTGAAACTATTTCTTTTTTCCTTCCTTTTTTCAAAAGTTAAAAAATAACCTTTACTCAAATTAATTCTCAAAAGTCCACTGAGAACATCTTGCCATATTAGAGCTGCTTTGCCCAAACTATATGCCATGGACATTTAATATCATTTGACATAAAAGGGAATTGGTTTTTCTCAGAAAAATTTCATGGTAAAAAAACGGGCAATTCGTGTGTACTGTATTTATTGCTTTTAGGAATACACAGTGCATATTCACGTTTAAGTTTCTGAGAATTTGTGAGTAAATAAAGCTTTTAATTGTGACAAATCCTACATTTCCCAAACTTATTTGAGTGTGGAACTCTTTATGTATGTATGTATCTATTTACATCTCATGGAACACTACAGTTCTATGAAAGTTTGATTAATGTTGAATTAGAGTCTCTGCTGAAAAGCAGTGCATTTGGAGTAGAGGACAATGGGTTTGAGTCCCAGTTTTGTCAAGCTGTAGGACATGGAATGACTGCATAGTCTGTCTGGGCTCCATTCCTTCCTTTAGAAAGAGGTTGAAGGACATGACTCATAGCATGTTTTCCAGCTCTATTATTCTTTTCTCTCAACCAACACAGTCACCAATGCCTCCTCTTGTAACATAAGGATGAGTTCCTTGGACTAGTGTACAAAGTGTGTCCACTCCTCTACAGGCTTACAGTGAGGCTCATCTCCCAGCACCCCTTCCTGTGCTTCCCATTGCAGAGGACCTGCCTTTCTTGGGGTTTCCAGAGCCATCGTCCCTCAGCAGCCAGGTTGAATGTTTCTCCTCAGGGCTAGTTTTGGGTTTTGCAATCACTATCACAACCAACCGGGCCAATAATGTACCTGAATGAGAAGAATCACCAGTGGCTGTGCCCCCTGCCCCATGCCCTTGTTCACGAGACAGACTGACTGACCTTGACCGACAGGAACTCCTTTGATCTCTATTCCATTTTCCTAGATTTGCTGGCTCAAAATGAAAGAGCACTGAATCTGGAGCCAAAAACTGGGTATGAGGACCAGGAATGATCTTGGCTTCCTGTGTTGACCAATCTGAGACTCAGTTTCCCTTCTCTAAGATGATGATGATGCTAATTATTCCAACCAGGTAATAGCCTCCTGTGTGGAGTCAGGTGATAATAAGTAGGCAACTGTGCTTTGTACTGTGAAAGCTTTACAAGTGGAAGGTGCTATGAGTTTTGTGACTGATGTTCTTGTAGTTCACAGAACAGTAGGTTGAAATAACTAGAGATGCACACGCTGAGGCTATCTATGAAAAAAAAATTTCAGTAGACTCACAGACATAGAAAACAAACTATGGTAAACAAAGGGGAAAGGGGGGGAGGGATAAATTAGGAGTTTGGCATTAACAGATACACATCACTATATACATAAAATAGATAAAAAACAAGGTCCTACTGTATAGCATGGGGAACTATATTCCATATCTTCTAATAACCTGTAGTGGAGAATCTGAAATAGAATATATATACACACATGTGTATGTGTAACTGAATCACCTTGCTGTACTCCTGAAACTGGTACATTGTAAATCAACTATAATTCAATAAAAACAAATTTAGAAATCATTTCAAGAGGTAATAAAGTTTAAATATTTGATCCCAGACCTTGTCCCTGCCTTCCCTCTCCTGGTGTCTCTATATAAAAGCAGGAAAACCAAAAGAACCTACTTAAAAAAACAAAACAAAACTACAGTCATGGGGCTTTCCAGGTAAATAAAGATTAAAGGAAACATGGGGCCAATTTTAGCCAAGACATACTCATACGCCAAAGTTTATTTTCTGTCAAAAATCCACTTCGTCTTATTCAGTTCAGAGAAATTAAAACTGCAGCCCTTGAAGTGAAAATTCGCATGTCCTCCTTAGTCTCATAAGTCATTCAGTTCTAATTCCTCTGTGAATCCACATAATCCTTCGCCAATGAATTAGCGAATAATATTCTTCTAGGTGGGTTCCTTTGAGAATGGATTTTTGTGTGTATAGCTTATTAAATCCTTGTTAATATCTATGATTTTACCATATTAATGAAAGCACCAAACTCATGCCCTCAAAATGTGGAGGAAAAGTTTCAAGATTATCATTTCAATATTCAATAATCTTTCTTGCAAAAGTGCCATGCTACACTATTCTTCCTTATGAAAATAACGAGGGATACAATTCTACTCCATCAAGCTGTTAGGAACTTGGCTTGATAGGCAAAGAAATCTTCAAAATCCTCATTATTGTCACTGCTCTCTGCCTTTGGCTCCATTTTAAGAAGTAGGACTAAAGCAAAATAAAGAGAACCTATCCCAAAAGGACTGAGTCACAGCCTGGACCATTTCACATTGATGCGATTTGCAATGACAGCCAAAAATCTCTAACCAGTGGGGTCACAGGATGAAGCCTGAGTAGACCTTGCATGTGTGATGCAGCCCAGCATCTCTGCAGGACACAGTATAAAGCATCAGGTGAGGATGGGCGGGTCCTCTCCCCATTTCCACCTGTGCTCCCAGGTATTTCGGCTTAATATTTCAGCTCCAGGTTCTTTGAGGATGGGACTTGAGCACCAAATGTTTGATCTGGAAGAGTCAGGTGAGAAAATAGCTAAGGAGCATCTTCCCTCTGCCTCAGAGATCCCATTTTCTCTTTTTTCCCTGCCTAATTCTCACTTAACCTTCTGGGTCCTGCCTTAGATGTGACCTACAGTGGAAAGCATTTCTAGACCTTGTGGCCCAAGTCAGACCCCTTATCTGTGCTCCTCAGATACCCTGCCACCACACAGAGCACTTAAGCAAGGCTAATCGACTTTCCTTTTTACTTGTCCCCTTGACTCCCACACAAACACAGCCAGCACTGCCCATTAGAACTTTCTGCAATGATGGACATGTTCTAATCTGTGCTGTCCAATATGGTAGCCACTAGTTACATGTGGCTATGAAGCACTCAAAATACAGCAAGTGTGACCGAGGAACTGAATTTTAAATTTTGTTTAGTCTTAATTATTTATATTTATTTAAATTATTTAAATTTAGATTGCAAAGTATTCTATAAATAGTTCTACAAATTCTATAAATAAATAATAAATAAATTACTTTATTTAAATTGTTTATTAAAATTATCTAGACTTAAATTTTAATAGCCACATGGTGCTACCATATTGGACGGCGTAACAATAAACTGTAAGCTTCCTGACAGCAGGGACTGCATCTTACTCAACCTTTATATTTCTAGTAACAGAGGACAGAACCCAAAATTTTCTATGGATTCAAGAAATACTTGTTGACCACTGTATGAAAATCAGCGTTCTATCCTTATTTTACTACCACGTTTTGTTTGATAGCTTAGACTCAGAGCTCCATCAATTAACATTCATGTCAAGAGTGACTTAATCTCTCTGTGCCTCAGTTTCTTCAACTTTAAAATGAGCTATCAGAAGTACATACTCCATAGAGTTATGCTAAGCATTTAATGACTTAATACATTTATTAATTCACTGATGTAATAAATACATATGTAAGTGCTGAGTGCAATGGTTGGCAGATAGGAAGTTCTACCATAGACTGGCTATCATTATATTAATTTTGCAGTGTTGTCTTATGGAGAGAAAGAATGAGAGAGAATGAGAAAAATAAAAATGAGAGAAAAACATTACTTTTGTAGAAAGTATCGTATTCTGCACAAGATGTTTTAAACTCAACACATCAGGGAACTTTATGCGTACATTATTCTATTTCGGACTCAGCCGTCAAAAGGGCTGCTGTTCTGATGTGTCCCATACGGGACGGACTACAGTGCACGCATGGTTGAGATAGTGCAATAAACAAAGGCTATAAAATGGAGTAATTCAGAACACAGGTGGAGTGACTTTTTTTTCCTTAGTGACAGGTACCTTACTATCATTTATAATAGAAATTAAATCTGATCAACTGTAGCAAACTGTATCTTCTAAAGAATATCAGTAAGGATGTGACAGGAAGGACCCCACCCAAGAGCAGTCTTCCATGGCTGTCGGTCTAAGCACTGTTGGCAACCAGGCTGCGTCCCTCCTCTGCAGGGACAAAATGCATCACATTTTTCTTTCCTGGTTTGACATCTTTTTCAATACACAGTTGATGGGTGAATTTAAAAAAATGTCTTAACCCTGAAAACGGTTTCCTTCTTTATATTCGGATTGTTACTTTGATTTATTGATATGTCTATTTCCATTCACGGAAGGAGAACCACATAGTGATTCTTGGCTTTGGACAGCTTAAGCCATGCCCTCCCTTCTTGGGAGGAACCTGAGGGCATTACTATCCAATTTTTTTTAGGATAAGAAAACTAAATCTCAGAGACATGCTATTTGCCCAAAGCCACATGATTCATAGTAAATAATAGAATTGGAACTCGAGTCTGGCTTTGGCAATTTCTAGTTCAATGAGTTTTCAATGAGTTTTTGAGTTTAGAAGAGGCTGGAAGAAGAGAAAGAAGGGACGGAAAGAGGATCCCCATAACCTGGCTTTATGTATTTCAGTGGCATTTAGCCTTTTATTAATTGCAATGAAAATCTGATGTAAGTGACTGATCCTCTCCTCAGAAGAATGCACATACAATTTTTTTTGCTGACAACTTTGAGCGACTAGTCCCTGAAATTCACCGATGGACCCTTGTTTAAATATGGTTAGCGTGGTAAGAGCCTAGCTTCATTTTAAGGAACTAAAAGCAATGCTTCCAGATTTCTGCATGTCAGTATGTTCTGAAACATCTGCTGGAAAAGGGCACACTCTGATGGGAGAGGGACGGCTTTTGAACAGGTTTTATTATTCTCTGTTACTGAAAATGCTAATTGTAGATTATGCACTTTCTCCTCTCCTGTTTGATGTGGTCATGACGACAAGCTATGACATTAGACTGTAGTACCTTTTTTTCTTTAATAAGAAAACATTAGTATATGTCCCTTCTTACCAATAACCTTTGAAGTTAGGTAATGTTACCAATTATTACCAAAGTGTATATATTTCAAATGCATTTGCTTCCTAGGAAGGAAAATATTCTAATTCCAAGGAGGAAAAAAAAGGAAGATATATGTGGTGCTTTCATGTTTGTAAAATTGTACTAGAAAAAAAGCAAGAAAAAACAATAGTTGAGATGCTTTTAATAATGCCAGCATTATAAGAGTTTAAATAAATTGCTAAAAGGAATAAAAAAATTGTGGTAAGTCACCAGAGAGCTCTTGAAACGTGGATATTAATGTCAAACATGAAATCCACAACCGCAAGTTGCTGGTGGGGACAGTATAAAAATTTAAAGAGACATTATGAAGGTTTTATTTCTGGTTAAGTCTTCATTTTTACTTTTCAACGGGAAGATGTGAAACCACTTCTCAGAACAGTAATTTTAAATTGTATCAATGAAGAATGAAACAGACGTAGGGAGACCATGGTAAAGAACTATGTGCCTTCAATAACTTTGTAGAAAATACAGCAAGCCCTTATTTATTTATTTTATATCCTCCAAAGTATACAGGAAGTAGCTCCAGGACAACTTGGATAAAATTTCTCTTTCTCTATCATTGGAGGTGCTTTCTATTTATTTTAAAGATACTGTTAGGGTCTTATGAAGAATTTCATTTTCATTAATAAATGCAGGCTATCTTTTCCTGAAGGACGAGCTCTCTTCACGCTGCGGGAGACACTGAACCTACACATACGTTCTCACACAAGTACGTTCCTGCAGGAAATAGTGCAGCACCAGTGTTGGCCCTCCCTAGAAGCAAAATCTATAACCAGAGTTGTCCATCATTCCTAAAGAGGACCACGCTCTGGCTACCCCTGATCATGGTCTAACTCTTTTTAAAGCCTGACTTGATCTAAGCAAACAATTTCCAAAGGGTGCGCATAAAACAGATGGACTCACAGGTGAAGATCTGGTGGGGCTTTCACTGTCGTGGTTTCATTCCTACCAAAGAACAGGGGAAAACCACGTCTTGTCACGTGAGTTCTTCTCAGAGCCTCACACAGTCAGTGCAACGACCAGCCCAGTTCAACACCCGCTTGCTGAGCACTTTTTAAAATGGCAGGTTCTGCCCTTAGTGCTGGGGTTACCGAGGTGAACAGGACTCAGCATCTGCCCTCAGGAGCCTCACAGATGAAGGGCGATAACTGACTCATAAGGATGTGGCCGCGATACAACACACACAGTGCTTTGAGAGATGTGTGCACAGAACATAGCGTATACAGGAAGGTACCAAGTGCAGCCTGGAGGGACAGGAAGGCTTGTCATTCAAAGCAAAGGATGCAGTGGGGTGCATGAGGGTGTTACATCATAAGGACCAGCATGAGCAGAAGCATGGGGCTGCAAACAGCACAGTGGGCTTGGGAGTTTCTGAAACAAGAAGGAGCTATGGGCAGGGAAGACACGCAGACTCTTATGTCCCATTCCAAGGAGGACCTCACATGCCATGCTGTCTAAGGAGCCTGGACTTTATTCCAAGTCTCTACTTGTCCGTAGGGAAGAAGTAGCTCTGGGGTAGCTTTGCAGGCTTCGGGTTGTGTCCTAACCTTGAGTGGTCTGCTTGAAAACGGGATTATAGTGCAAATGCAAGACATGAAAAGATCTCGTTCAACTGCCAAATCTGACTCAGGAGGTCTCAGGTGGGAAGTGAGAGTGGACACTTCCAACAAGCCCAGGTGACGAGATCACTGCTGGTCTGAGGGGACACCTGGCGTGCAATGGTCTGGAAGCAAAGGTGAGGACCCTGACTCGACTCCACATCCTGGGGACTTGGGGGTGTGAGAGAACAAGCGGGTGCCCTGAGAGGTATGAACCCAAGGTGAGGGCAGGTTCCAGTCAAAGGGGGAAGGGACCTGCGAAGAGGTGGGGGATGCAGGTGATTTTGATTGTATACAGCTGAGTCCCTGGGAGCACAGTGAAAGTTTTCTAGGTGGGTAAGTGTGTGGGATTGGGGGTCAGATTAGGGGATGTCCAGAATTCATGAAAAAAGTGGACAAATAATGAAGATGACCTGGCACCTAGAACTGCTCACGGTGACTGAGATAAACAGGGCATGAGGAAGGGTGGGTTTATTCCTGATGGTCTCTTAGGGGAAAATATACCATCAGATCCAATTTTAGCCTCCTTTGTGAAGGTAGTGTCTTGAACAGACTGTTGTGTACCAGGGGCTGGGGGTCCTTCCAGGACCAGAAGGGGGTCTGGGGGAGACCCTTGCAGTCACTCTAATAGCATGGTCCAGGCCTGGGAGACACAGCATTATCTGGAATGCACAGAGCTCCAGGGGCCCCTCTTGCATTCCTCCATGGCCACCTGGCTCCTTTCCTCAAAGCAACCAATGCTACTGGTCTCCTGTGTATGCTTTCAGAGCTATCTGAAGCAGACAAAAGACTCTGTGAGGATATAAGATATTTCAACACAATTAACAAGCTTGATCTAATGGACATAAGGAGAATATTATACCAACAGCTGCACAATACACATTTTACTCCTTTCAAGGACCCATGGACCATATGCACAAATTGATCCATAAGGACCATGAAGCGAGTCTCAACAAATTTCACAGAAACAGACTCACAGACGTAGAAAACAAACTTAATGGTACTGGCGGGGAAAGGGGGTGGGAAGGGATAAATTGGGAGTTTGAGCTTTGCAGATATTACTATATATAAGATAGATAAACAACAGGTTTACACTGTATAGCACATGGAACTACATTCAATAGCTTGTAGTAATGTATAATGAAAAAGAATATGACTAAAACATTACGCTGTGCACCAGAAATTGACACAACATTGTATACTGACTATACTTCAATTTAAAAAAGAAAAAAATTCAAAGGATTGTATCATACAGACTATGTAATCCGACCACATTACAATTGTGTTAGAATTCAATAACAAAGACAAAAAGTTTATCTGTTTGAAATTTAAGAAATATAGTTCTAAATAATTTATGGACCAAAAGATATCATAACAAATCAGGAAATATTTAGAATTAAAGTAGAAATTCTTTTATTAAAACTTGTTGGATGCAGCTAAGGCGGTGCTCAGAGGAAAGTTTTTAGCCTTAAATACTTGTATTAGATAAGAAGAAAACATGGAAATCAATAAAGTAATCATTTACATTCAAAAGTTAAGAAAAAACAACAGAACTGTTCCAGTGAAAGTGGAAAGAAGTAAATAATAAAAAATATGAATTTAATAAAATAGAATACCAACATGCCACAGAGAGGTCCAGCAAAGGCAAAAGCTGATTACTTGAAAAGAGGCCATTTGATAAACCTCTGGTGAATTCAAGAAAATAAAAAAGGAGGACAAAAATTAGAAATAAAAAGAGGGACACATCAACAGAAGCAGCAGAACAGATGGTAATAAGAGGTATTATGAACAGCAGCGTTCAGAACATAAAAAACAAACTGGTTACCAAGGGGGAAAAGGGGGCAGGGAAAGATTAGGCATTTGGGATCAACAGATACACATTACTCTATACAAAATGGATAAACAACAAGGACCTACTGTAGAGCACAGGGAACTATATTCAATTTCTTGTAATGAGCTGTAATGGAAAAGAATCTGAATATACGTGTGTGTGTGTGTGTGTGTGTGTGTGTATAACTGAATTGCTTTGCTGTGCACCTGAAACCAACATTGTAAATAGACTACACTTCAATAAAAATAAGAATTAAAAAAAAACAGCAGTGTTCATAGCAGCATTGGACAAATTCCTAGAAAAATATAATTTACCAAAGATGAAACAGAATGTTAGTATTCTTATATCCAATAAATTCATACGTTCATAGTTAAAAGTCCTTTAAGCACAGATTGCTTTACCAATGTAGTCTAGTAAATACTCAAAAAAAGGAGTAATTTCAATCTTATGCAAACTATTCCACTGGATAGAGAAAAGGGAAGACCTGGCAAATCATCAATTTAATTTTCATAATCCTGATATCAAACCTAATGAGGACAGTTTGAGAAAGAAAAAACTCATGACCTTGGAAGAAAAAATCTTAAGCAAATATTAGCAACATGGATTCTACAATGAATAAATAGGTGAGTAGTTCAGGAGGGGAATGTACCTTAGAAAGAAGAAGAAAAAGAAGGCAATAAAGAGAACGATGTCAGAAGCACAGAACGAGAAGCTCTTGGGAAAGTTGTTGGGATGATACCAGATGTAAACTTCCCTTCCTTCACAATTGTGCCACTTCCTGCTATAACGTTATAAAGTGGGCAGGAAGTGATATCCCAAACTTATAAATTTGTTTATTCAAATAGCTATTAAACCCTTTCTGGGTACAAGGTGTGTGACTTGGCAATAAAAAAGGTACACGCTGAGGATTCTGTGAAGAAGGCAGTGGCATCTCCCAAATATTCCCCTATAAAACACACAGAGCAACCCAGGTAGAAGAATGCTGGGTCCCTGACAATCTTCACAACATAAACTCCAAATCATGAGCAAGTGATGATAAATCACCACCAGCTACCAGACCTGCTGGGAATTAGCATCTGTCCAAGTGGAGGCAGAGAGAAGCAATGGGGTGTCTGACAAACCTGAAGGCTTCAAGATAACAAACAAGCATTTGCCTGGAAAACTCAGCCACTGGGTTGAGAACAGCAACAAACTGGCAGGATTTTCATGGTCCCAGAGTGTCTGTGGTGAGGCACACACCGTCTGAGATAAGACTGAAAGGGCCTGAATAGTCTGAGTTGCCTTCAGTCTCAAAGCTACCCAAGTTCCTCCCGGGACAAAGCTAGGGTGATGGGCCACACTAAGAATAAACTACCAAGAAGGAAATGTGAACTGAGCAGGTCAGGGATGATACAGACCAAAGAAATATGAAGTCCACATCGAAGTGGTGAGGGAGGACAGAGCCAGAAGATCTTAGAAGGCATGTGTTCACATTGTTGAGTGAATACTTTACAAAAGCAACCAGAAGAGGGTGGTCTAGAGACAGTATGTTAGGAAAACTATTCTAAGCCAAGCCTCCTCTCTAAAAGTTCAGAAAATCTAATTCTATGAATGCTTAGAATCTTATTCTAAAAATAAGCAAGAGAAAAAATAAACAGTTCAAATCATTTTCAAATTTACTGCAGGATTAAAACAAGAATAAGGAGTTGAATATCGATAATGAAGACATGCCAGATATTTTATAAGATATTCTTATAAAAAAGAGAACTATAACATTATTTCAAAATGAGGCAGAAGAAGATATAAAATTATTTTGAAGAAAACTTGGTAATGAGGTGGTAGAACTCGAGAAAGAATTGGACATAAGAAATCATTTGAGAGACTAAAACTAACTAGAAGTCTATCAAAGGGCAAACAGACACAACAGGTAATGCTTTACAATAAACAGAAGATAAAAGGGAGGAAAAAACTTAAAGATTCAAAAGAAATGAAGATGCCAGGATCTGACGGGCGAGCCCTACAGAGTTATTGTTTGATGGGTACAGGATTTCAGTTTTGTCAGATGAAAAGAGTCCTGGAGATGGATGGTGGAGATGGCCATACAGCATGAATGTATTTAATATTACTGAATGGACCCTTAAAAATGGTTAAGGTGGGAAATTTTATGAGACGTGTATGTTAATCACAATAAAAATTGAAAGAAAAAAAGGGAACGAATAAAGAGATGAAAAGTACTAGTAAGAGAGTGATAAATTCAGAAGACAGTCAGGGAAAATCCAGCGTGTGTGTGTGTGCGCGTGTGTGTCTAGATCTGTATCTGTATCTATAAATGTGGAATCCATGAATAAGAAATTGAAACAAGCTGAAACTACCTAATCTTAATGATTGAAGAAAACTTTCATGACATAAAAAATTAAAATTATGTGCAGAAGGAGCACTTTGCATGCCTGGGCAGCTGACTCAGGACAGGTATCCAAGCAGCCGACTGACTCAAGAGGGAAAGAAGAGCAGACGGTCATCAGGCTGCTCAGTAACAACGCCTTAGCCCAGAAGAAAACAAAGTAACATTTAAGACGCTGAAGGAAAGAAACCGTGAGCCAAGGACTTTATATTCAGTCAAACTGATTTCTAAGTGTAAGGGCAACAAACCGGCATGGACACGCAGAACTAGAGGGATGGGGCGTCCGCGAGCCCTTCCTTGGGAACACACTGGAGAATGCGCTTCAGCCAAGCGAGGTGACTGGAGAGATGGACACGTCTTTACACGTTGGACAAAGGAGGGGCGTTTAGAATAGAGTGCAGTGTGTAATGGCTTCATGCTCTGACACCAGAGGTACAGTAGAATTCTGAAAAATGAGGAGAGAATGGGACTAGCATTTAAAACATATTGAGAACAGTTTTTTTTAGTGATTATACTGATAGAAGCTTTGATATTGTTATTCTGAAAACATTCTGTGTGACGTTGAAAAAAACACAGGACTCTTGGCGGTGGACAAAAGGAGATTTGGACAACAAATAGCACCATTTAAGTGAATATGGAATTTGATTTAAAAGTATCAGTGTGAACACATGAGGTATTTTATCTGTAAATAAATGAATGTATAATATATATATAGTTGTCATAAAATAAGTGATTTTTATTTACTATATTGTACACAGAATTACAAAGAATTATATTAGACATAATGGACCAAGCTGGGAAAGAGGTTTATATTCTAACGGACAGAATAATCAATAAAACATTATCTATTATTAGATGTTATTAGAAGCCCTTTCCTGTAGGTTTCCAAGTCCCTTCCTTGTTTACTTTCCCTCAGCTCTAAGGATAGCAGCTGCCTCTTGGACTCTTTAGAGTTTACACCTTACGGCAGTTAGCCATCTTCACCTACCTAACAACTCTTCATAGTAAATTTTACCAGCTCGATGGCCGGTGTGTTTTCTGCCTGCCGTGGAATTTCAACATGTCAGAAATGTTGATAATTTTAAGCCAAGGATACTGACAGCGGTGTCAGGAGAAGGATCTGGGGTTGGGCGGATGATCCGGGTCTTAGACACTTCAGGTTTTAAATGGAAATGAACTATTGGGTAAAAATGTCTGCAAGGCAGTTGAGTGTGAAGGCCCGGCGCTCTGGAAGAGGCGATGACCACAGCTCTAAGTTAAGATGATGATTCACACACCCTTGGAGTGTCCACGATATGCTGGGTGTTGGGATTCAGAGCTGACTCAGCACATACGTGGTCTCTGTCTCGCGAGCACACATTCGAGTGGGACGTGTGCTGGAGCTGGTGGGTGTCCTGTAACTCATTCCCTCTAGCATCCCCTCGTACAGCTGACACTGAGGTCCTGAGGACCTAAATGGCCGCCCAGTGTCTCGCATTTGGCACCAAGGTTAGAAAATGGAATCCAGGCCTTCTAAAACATGTCTGGTTTACCACCCCAGGCCTCCCCTCTAGACACAGCCGGCTCTTAGTGCCTTCTTTCCTAACCCCACTCATGGAGGTGAAATCTCAGCTCTTCACCGAAATGACTCCTGCAGCAAGTAAGGTTCTTCTTTTTTCTGTGGGAATTTAACTTTTGACAGACATCAAAACCTCACTCTAATGGATGCAACTATGGTGGTGGAATTTCAGAAACCAGCCAAGTCCTGATAGGCCCGAAGCTGAGCTACTAAGAAAGTGCCTGCTTTCCCCAAGGTTCAAGCACCCTTGGCCTGTTCACTACTCAGCACCCTCTTGGGCTCAGACTAAATAAAAGTGGATTAGTCAGACGGAGGTGTGCCCAATTACATCCCGATAAATGCCAATTCTAGCTCTCCTTTCATTCAAGAAAGGCTAGTATTTGCTGACAAGGAGATGAGAGACACCTAGTGTGTCTGTGATTATCTGGCCAACTAAGTGTTTTCTTATTTTATCAGAAGTTGATAATGTAATGAAAGGGAATAGAAAATACATTGGTGTGTTTGGAGGTACACAGTCCACATACTCTTTCTGTGGTTTCTTGAGAGCATGGATGTCGGACTAAGACAGACTGGTTCAAATCCTGACCCAGACACCTACTAGCTTTGTGACCTTGGGAAAGTCACCTGACCTCTCTGTGCCTTAGTTTTCTCACCAGTGAAATATGGGTGTATAATATTTACTACTTCTGATGGTTGTTAATCTACCTGCAGTGCTTGGAAGAGTGTCTGGCCGCTAGTAAACACTATGTAAGTGTTAATATTATTAATACTGCAGACTCTATTATGTCCCACCTACGTATTTTGTTGTCCCCTGATTTGCCTATTTGGGCCTCTGGGCTAAGGACTGGACGGATGATGGTCCTATTCTGAGAATGTCACTTTATTTGAAAAGAGATTTATGGCAATGAGGAGACAACCCGCAGTGAGCATGGGTAAGAATGCCAACTGCATCATCAAGTCAATGCTTGCTGGGAGGGTGGGAGGTGGGTGGGCTTCAGTCAGGGAGATGACCTGGGACCAGGGCAGGCGCACACACACGTGTGTGTCTGAAGGGGGCAGGCTGGGACAGGAGAGTAGAGAGGAAGCAGGCAGGGAGGAGGAGGCTTTGGGCTAAGCTTTCATGCACCAGAAGCATTTTGGTAAGGAAAAGCGGAGGTCAGTGGAGAAGGTGAGGACTGTAGAAGCAACGGAAGGGACTGGAAAGACATGTGTGAGAGACTAACGTTATCCAGGAGGGCAGGTCCCTGAGTTTCTTTTGATGTAAGGCCGGGCACCTGGGAAGAACCCCTGCGTTCTCAGGCACAGGTAGCAGGTGGCAAATCAGGGGGCAGAAGCAGGCTTCGCGAGGATTACACATTTCACTGCTTCCCAGATTTGGTTGTTGGGAGGATGGGACGGGAAGGGACATGCAAATCACTTAGCATAGAGCTTGGCACAGAGCTGGCACTCAGTCCACGCTCTCGGCGGCCTCTCTGCGCACCAGGGGAACAGCGCAGCCGTCCCCGCACCATGCTGAGAAACGCTGGCCGCGAACGTTTATAGGCGCGTGCATACTATACTTCCTAGCTTTTGTTCGTACACTTGGGTCCTTTTTTCCCAGAAATACACAAAATATAGCTTTATAGCTGCAAGATTTAACTTGAATGCTCACTGTGGTCTTAGCTGATTACAAGTCTCCCTTAGAGGTCCCCTCCCCCCGCCCCCGCAGAATAAAGGAAAAGGGAAGTCCTGATGGCCTTGGTTCAGAAGCAGTTGATGGTATTGTTAGAACAAGCACATTCATTATGCGCCGTGAAGCTTGCTGAGAGCGCTGACTGCGTTCTCGTAGAGCCACGTGGGAGGCGTCCCAGGAGCCCTGGTGGCACTAGAATCCTGTTTACTCAGTGCAACGAGTTTATTTTGTGAAAAATAAACTTAACCATTTGTTGACTTTTGTCTTCTGTCTGGACTCACTCCTTTGTACTGTAGTTAAAAGAGCATTTACTTAAATGCCACAGGAGCTCTGAAGGCGAGCATTGAAACGCAAGCTTCACATCACCGACTCCTTGAAATTATGAGCTCTGGTCGGGAAGAGGAGGTGTAAGGGGGCAGGCAATTAACACGGTTTGTTTTAAGATGTTTTCATTGAGGGCTGGTGTTGAAAAACAAAACAGCGCATCAGCTGTGTGTTTGTCTTTTTTGTCAAAGCAAACAGATTCTGGCTCGATGGGCACTAGAGCTGAGAGGTGTCTTGGCAACCTTGAACTCTATAGATGAGGACGTTGAGAGTATGTGACAGGTTCAAGGCCACAGCAGAGCCCAGAATCAGGACAGAACCTGGATCGGGATGTCTCCCGTCCCTCCCTGATAGCATTGAAGGCTCATTACCAGTAACCAGGCTAGCATCCTTTGAGGCACTGAAGGATTTCAGAATTGGAAGAGACTTTGAGAGCATCAGCCTCAGCCCTGGGAGGCTCTGGGATTTGCTCACAGTCGGGGAAATGAGTGAGGGAGCAGAGCCTGGATCCAGCTTCCCTGACCGGATCCTGGGATCCCAGGCCACCTGCCTCTCTTTGAACCACTCCAGATCTGGTGGACGTGGTTCAGAGAGTTCCCGTCACAGTCACCACCACAGGGCCCGTCCTCTCCAGGACTTGTGTGTCTCCTGCTTCCTCTCCCTCCACCTCTCTGGGCAGAGGGGTCTCCTCTGCAGGCGGAGGGATGGATGGGGCGGGTGGTCCATGGGCTCTTCTAGCCAAAACATCTGGCACATTGGTGATTCTGGGTACAGCCCGGGACTGAATTTCCTAGATTCCTTCTAGAAACCTTTTGCTGCAACCAAACAAATCCTTTCTCTCTCAAACAACCCATGGCATTTCCTGCCTCGGCACCTTGGCAAAGCCATTCCCTTTTCCTGGAATGCTCTTTTGACTCATCTTAATGATTTGATGATTCCCATTCTGAAATGTGAGAGCCAAGGGAATAAAGGCTGTCTGTTCTCCCCTTGGAACAGTGCTTGGTGCAAAGTAGGTACTCAACAAATATTTGCTAAGAAATGAATCCAAAGGATGCTAGGTGCTGCTTGTTCTAATTTTTGGAGCCTTATTCAACCACAACTAGGGTCCTTGACCCTCACCTACAGGTGCAGTCCCAGCCTAGACTCTGCTCAATTCTCACCCGGGTGGAAGAGTCTACTGCCAGGAAAAGGTAAGAACTTGACATCAAGTTAACTTTGCTGCTACTTAGGCTCGGTCCTCGGGTGTTCCCTCTGGACTCTGGTTTCCTACTCTGTTAGTCTGATGATGAAACTAGTGCCCTCCCCCTCCAGCTGATGGTTTGGTGTATCTTGATTAACTTTATCCTTAAAAGGTCTCTCCATACTTCCGGATGTCGAGTTCCACCTGCAAGGCTCACCTTTCTTCTGGCAGCTGTCACTGACTTTCCCCGCAGTGCCTACCCTCTCCTGGGGGTGGGTGACTCCAGGTTCCCATCACTCCCCATCCTGCTCTGGTTGAATTAATCACCTGGTGACCCATGTCCTGCTCTGTGTGGGAGTCACTCTCTTGGTACCTTGCACATCAGTGTCCAGCCTCTCTGACCCGTGTCCTGGGGGGTGCTGCCTGCCTGATTGATTGGTGTTCCCACCTCGGGGTTCCTCTCTTGGTGCTGTGAGTCTTGTGGGGTCACCTCTGCCACCTGGAGCTGGGCTGGCAAAGCCAACCCCCGGCCTGGATGGGCTCTGCAGTGTTTCATCATAAGCTCCACTGGCCACACTGGTCTTTCTCCCTCTACCGTGTCCCTTCCTAATCACCTTCATGTCCAAGACCCTCATCTAGGACCATGGTTAAGAGCTAGTGTTCTGCTGTTAGAGAACCTGGACACCGGGTGTGAGACTTAGGCAAGTCATTTATCTCTGAGCCTCAACTTCCTTATCCGTGAAATGGGGAAGAAATGCAGGCGATAATGGTATCTTGTCTTGGATGGTCATGATGAAGACTGAATTAGAAGGAAACATAGCCAGTGAGTTGTGTAGCTCAGAGTTATTGCCCACTTCCGCCCTGCAAACTGCTCTATCCTGTGAGCAACCATAACCCTTATTCTCCACACCGCTCATTTTTAATTTAAAGGTCCCATCTTAAATTGGGAGTTTGGGATTTGCAGATACAAACTACTATATATAAAACGGTAAACAACAAGGTCCTACCATATAGTACAGGGAACTATATTCAATATCTCATAATAGCCTATAATGAAAAAGAATATGAAAAAGAATACTTACATATGTATAACCGAATCACTATGCTGTACACCAGAAATTAACACAACATTGTAAACTGACATACTTCAATAAAAAATGAAAGATAAAGGTCCTATATTACAACTGTAATTTCCATTTTTAGATCCATGTCTTACATCTTCAGCTGTCTGGTCAGTTCCTTTAGGTAAAAATCTGTGTCTGGTTCTCCGTTGTACCTTCCAAGCCTAGCCCAGTGCCCTGCATATACCAGTTACACAACAAATGCTTATTTTTATTGCTAGTATGCATAAGCAATCTCATTTATTCCAGAAGTCTAATGCAAACATTCCACAAACGCTGATGAGGTTGGTCATCCTGGAGTGTATTTCCCATGTTGAACGCGCTTCGGCAAGGACAATGGTCACGTTAAAGATCTGCTTTCTGAATGGCTCAGGAGAAAAGACGGCACTGAGGAATCAGCTATTTGGAAGCTAAGAGACTCACTGTATTTCAGAGCACTGCCTCTCTTCAGACTTGGCCGTTTAATTGATCATTTCCCTGGCGCCTTACCCTTTGACTTTACCTCCTGTTGACCAATAGAATGAAAGCTTCCACCAGTGCCATCAGTGATAGAGCTCAGTGTTGTCACATCACCTTCCCAGAGAAAGGAATTTAACACAATTAACAACCTGACATGTGGGAATGGTTTTTAAAAAGCTTACTCGGGTTCTGGGTTGAAAGGCAACTGACATTTGTGCTCACACTCTAACGTGGCTGCAAGGGAAGACCCGGAGGGGAGGAGGGGGTCAAAGTGGAGCTATGATGCGACGTCCCAGGATGCAGATCGGAGGCTATCGGTGGGGCTCGTGAGTGAGGAGTGGTCTTGGAGGAAGGAGAGCTGGACTACAGCCTTCACTATCCTAAACTGCAGAGGAGGGTCGCCTTTTTGTCTCTCTCTTCTCCAAAATGGGGAGGGGGGTCTATTTTTCCTGCCCCGCCCTCCACAGAAGGTTGTTATAAAGATCATACTTGATAATATTTGTGAAAAATCCTAAGCTTAAAAGCGCCGATAGGCATTAAGGCAAACAAGATGGTTTTGTTGGCTATAGACCCTCTTGGTGGTGGTGTTCCCAGGGCCTCGCCTGGGGCCAGGACGGAGCAGGCAGTGGGCACAGGGTGGCCCCAGCTGGTGGCTGCCGTCAGGTAACTAGAGACTGTCTCATCTGAAGGATGACCAGAGGTTCTTCCTGGGTAAGCTTTGCTTCTCCCTTAGATGGAGTTTGCAAATTCTGATCTAGGGATCTAGAGGGTTGTGTTCCAGATCTGGGGGGAAGGAAGGGCCCAGAGGAAACACAGACAAGGACAAGATTTCTCCTATCTGAGTCTCTGTCCTTAAGAGAAGAAATCTCTAGACACACAGAGGAACAAATGTTTGTTTTCCTGTGGTCCGTCTTCTCTGCGAGGGAGAGAACTCAGAAAAATGGACCTAAAATTACAAAAGGGATATTGCTTGGCAGAGAGGGGAGAAGGTGATTTTTCTCAAGGAGAGAGAGAAAAACGTGACAGTCAGGAGAGCAAGGGCAGAGCTTTGCGTCTGCTTCAGGGTAGGCAGTAGCCCCACCCGTGACCAGCGGAGCCCAGGGAGACTTCTGGGTGCTGCTGAGAGAGAGGCAATTACCTTTCAGAGATGACTTAAGGGCGTTTCTTCTCAAGGCCTCTTCAATTTCTTCGCTGAGTCTATAAACTTTGTGTGGGAAAATAAAAATGTATATCCACCTCAAGAACGGGACCACCTATCTTTCACAGTGAATTCTCGGCATTTTAGGGCTTCTTATTTTTGAGTACTGAGGATTCTCAGAAATGAGGAAGAATACTGACATTCGGAAGCAAGATGTCATGAGAACACATTAGTAAATACTTCGTTAAGCATGTTGTATAGTTTCCCATCAGGTCTGTTGCCTTAAGGGTTACCTCCTAAAATGTAGCCCCAAATGTTATCTCTGGAGAGGGTGGAAGGGATGAAAAGCCAAGAGCTGAGTATTTCTGAGAGTGATGACCTCCAGATTGAAGCGATCCACTGTCCATGTTCCCTGGGGCTCAGAAAAAAATTGCCAGCATCAGATCGCCCACCTTTCTCCAAGAGAAAGTTCAAAAGTAGCGTTCAGAGAATTAGAGTTCAAAGACGATGTATAAATAACTGACCCAAATAATAGCCTTAGAGGGTCTCCAAAGAGACTTCCTTAGCGAGAGATGCCTTTTTCAGAAAAATTCATCTTTCTTAACGGTGCTAATAACATTAAGGCTTTAAAGAAGGATTTTCTGTCTATTAAACTTTGGGGGGAAAAGCCCACTTATCCAGAGGCAAGAAATAGCTCAGGCTAGATGATCCATTAATCCCTGAACTAGGCCTATAAATGAAATGGTTTATAGAGAAAAGAATGAAAGAATTTATAATCTTTGCCAAAACCCCCACATAACTCCCGTTGCTTCTCCTGTGTTTCAAATAAAGATTCATAGGCAGATCCAAAGAATAACGATTTTTAAATTAAAAAATGTTATGAGCTTTTCAAGTAGAGAAATAAAGCTGGAGGGTCAAGCTCTTTCACTGAAAAGAGAGAGGAGTGGGAGGTGGATATAAAAGCCAAGCGGCGAGAATAACCACGATTTTGCGGAGTGCTCACTGCAACGTACTTACCGCAGATGATAAAACCACGGAATCCCGCCTTTGCATTACTAAGAGAATGGTTCCCTAAACAGATGAATAGCACAGAGACAGTTCCAGGTAGGATCCAGAGGTTCATTATGAGAATAAGTCAAGCTTGTCGTGAACAGCACAGTGTGCAAACCAAAAATGTCTCACTCAATGCTTTTGTGTTCACAACAGAAGGGCTGAGAGCAACCCTACTTGATAGCACTTTAGTTAGGCATCAGTTGAGGTTAAATGTTTATAACAATAATTATAAACTATTAGAGAGTTGGGGTAGGGGTGTTACAGAAAACCTAAATTGAGTCCGCCTCTCAATGTGTATATGGGAAGATGGAGTCCCTTAGAGACGGATGTTTTGTTAAAGATACTCTTGGTGGAAAGGGTCTAGAATCATGTTTTACGATGTCTTGTTTAGATTTCTTTTCTCGGCTGTAATGCTTTACTCAAGACAGTCATAGAATCAGAGAATTTTACTCAGGCTGGGAGAGGCCTGAAAATCCATCCTTTCCGTAACCATTTTGTTGATACATAACATACATCCTGAAAGGTGCACAAGTCCTAAGTATACAGCGAACACATCCACCCCAGCAGAGACAAGACCTTCCCCAGCCTTCCCTTAGCGGTGGGGAGGGTTGAATGTGACCCATCTCTCTGGGTAAACTCCCTGTCTGTATGGGAAGGGCTTTCCTCTGGGGTTATTTTGACAGAAAAGAATCCTTCAATTGCCTGGGAGGACATGAAGACTACTAGTAATTTAGAAGCAGCGTGGGAGAAGGAGGTGTGCAACCCACTCCTCACACAGACTCTCAGTAAATCCCGTTTTCACTTCTACCCCTCCCCCCCACCTCGTTCTCCTCTGGGGATGATTAAAAGTGGATCTGCTTTTTACTGTCACCACGCAATAGCAATTCTTAGCAATGGAGGTCATAAAACACTCTTCTGCCCTCAAATATTAACTTGATCTGGTCCTAAATAATTCATTGTTCTTAGCTTTATTGAGATTTAATTTATATACCATAAAAATCACCCACCTTAAAGGCACCTTAGTGACAGCTGCCCCTTCGCAGTGGGTCCTGTGCTCCGACCTCCAGTCCCAGGCAGCCACTGACTTGCTTTCTCTCATGATGCTTTTCAGCTTTTCCAGAATTTCATAGAATGGAATCAATCAAATGGCATGTAGTCTTTTGTGTTTGTTTTCTTTCACTTAACATGTGTTTGAGGTTCATCCGACTTGCTGTGTGTGTTAGTAGTTTGTTCTTTTTTCTTGCTGGGCAGTATTCTATCACATGGATGTGTTACAATTTGTCCATGCACATGTTGGTGAACATTTGGTTTGTTTCCAGTTTTTGACAGTTGTAGATAATGCTGCCGTGACATTCAGTACAAGGCTTCAGGTGGACACATATTTTTATTTCTTTTGGATAAATGCCTAAAAGCAGGATGGATGGAGCGTGTGTTTATCTCTGTACGATCCTGCTACCCCCCGCCCCCTACTTCTGGAACGTTGGTGCCACTCTGTAGTGCACCAGCATAAGGGCTGTCACCACACCATGTTATCCACAAGTGGTGGTGGTAGTGTTTTTAATTTAAACCATTCCAGTGGTATGTTATGTTATCTCATCACGGTTATAATTTCATTTCCCCGATGACTTGTGATGTTGAGAATCTTGTCGTGTTCCTATTCATTATTTGTTTATCATCTTTTGTAAAGACCCTGCTCAAATCTTTTTTGTCTTCCTACTAATAGGTAGCTTGTCTTCTCATTACTGAGTTGAAAGAGTTCTTTTTATATTTTGGATACAAGCCTTTGTCAGATGTATTTTGGAAATATTTTTTTCCTAGTCCAAACTTGCCTTTTTCTTTCCCTCAGTTGTATCTTTCTAAGAATAAAAGTTTTAAATTTTGATGAAATATGTTTTATCAGTTTTTTCTTTTATAGGTCATGTTTATGGTGTCCTAGTTAAGAAATCTTTGCCCCAAGTCACAAAGACTTTCTTCAGTTTTCTTCTAAATGTTTTACAGCTTTACTTCCTATGTTTCAGTCCATGATCCACTTTGAATTAATTTTTATTGATGTAACGTATGGATTGAGGCTAATTTTTAAAATGAAGACATTCAGTTGTTCCAGTATATTTTAAAGACTATTTTTCCCCACAGAACTACCTTGGGTTGAGAAAGGACTTGGCATATTCCATAAATAGAAAGGAGGTCAGTGTGGCCTGAATATAGTGAGAGAGGAGAGGAGTGTTATATAATGGTGCTGGAGAGAAAGGTAGGGGCCAAACCTTGTAAGTTCTATGGTCCTTGACAAGAAATTTGGATCTTATTCTGAAAGCAATATAATTGCCTCAAGTGTTATAAGCAGGGGTGCTGGCTGATCTGATTTATATTCTAAAATGAAAATTCTTCATCTGTCTATATGAATCCCTTGAAACCACTTTGAATAAGGTCACTACTGACCACACAATAGTTTGCTGAGTTTGATGAAGTCTTCTTGTTTATTCAGTGGGGCAAAATTTGACCCACAGCTCAGCAGTTCTTAAATTGCCAACTGCACATTTGCCTTTCCCCCTCTCCTCGTAGGAGTCTGTATAAAACCAGAGCTAATGTGCTTTTTGAATGCCAGTTTATATGCTGTTACTGCCAGGAGTTTTTGCCAGCAGTATTAAAAACGCTACCTGGTGCTTTATGTCCTTTGGCCTCTCTTCCTTTTGCTATTTCTTTATTGCCAAGGTAAACACTGTGCTAATGCCAATAGGAAGAAGCTGAAGGGGACTTTTTAGTTATTAGAGATTGCATACCTCTTGGTGATTATTACCCACCTAAAGTACGTGAAATTAACTAAACATGAGGAACTTAGGATAGCATTTTTTTGTAACAAAGGAAATTTATGTGCACTGTGATCAGCCATTGAACTTGAAAATGATTAAATTAGCTTAAATAAAAAGAGATTTTGACAAAGAAAACCTTCCTTCTATAGTAGGGTAGGTTATAAAAGGATTGTAGAGCTCTCTAATAATAGAATGGGTTTGTTTTGGTAAAATTTGTTGAAGAATTGTTAACTTGTTAAGTTATATCTAGATTACCTTTTGCCTAAATTCCCAAAAGTTCTTTATTTAAAAGTATATCTGTGCTTAAACTACCGCAGTTTTAATAGATGCTTTAATTTTCAGAATATTTTATATATATATATATATAGAGAGAGAGAGAGAGAGAGACAGAGAGAGAGAGAGAGAGAGATGTTAAGAGATGAAGAAATGAAAGTTAAATCAAGTTGTATGAATAGGTTATTATTTTTCTTCCACTGAGTGAGTTATATATGATTAATATCATCTGTTGGGCTGATCAGTTCTAAATTTGCATCATAATTACATATTTTGTCTAGTATTGTGGGAATGTTGACTAGGAGGAAAGACACTTTATTCAATAAAATACTGATACTAGTCTTAAGAATCCTGACATTCCTTAATTTTACTTTCTTGATATTACCTCTGTAATAATTCAAATTTCATTTTAAAGATTTTTAAATATTGAAATGTAGAATTTAGTTTTAGTCTTCTAAGTTTTAACATTTATTGAAATCGCCTTGCTAGAGTGCAGTTGAGAAATTTTTAAATTCAAAGAGATGTAGGGAAAGGCCCACCACAGTTGGACTAGATATTGTGAAAATTCTCTCACCAGTGGCAGCTAGAAGTTATGTGATGGATATCTTCAAGACAAAGAGAAGATGGAAGCTGGAGTGGTAAGCTAGCACAGAAGCCCTGATTTCCCTGGCGGTGTCTCCAATACCAGGAACAGAGGCCAGGGGTCGACAGCCTCATAAAGGAACAGGAGACAAGAACTGCCATTTTACAAGATGGGCAAGTGACTAAGACTCATGCATAAAGCCAGCATGCTCAAAGGGCTAGACCCTCAGTGAAAGGCTGAGCTAGGGAAAAAAAAAATCCAGTATTATAGTGAAGGGATTCAAAAGGAAACTTTTAAATTCTCAGTCCTTGGCTTCAGAGAGAAAAAGCCTCCCCTTAAATTAATTGTGAACCTATCTATACATGATAATTTATAACACATGCATAGTTCAAGAGTTACCATGCTAACAATCAAATTTAAAGTACTTTAGCTGGGTAGTGCACCAGGTTAGTAGACAGCTACCAGAAGCAAATACATGTTCACTTGGAGAAAGGTATTCTTCACTTGTTTTCTTCAAATTAAGGTCAGCAAAATAGGAGTTCACACACAAGGAAACAAGCCACAGTGAGCAGAGTCAAAGTCAACAAAAACAGTGAAAAGTGAAGTAGATAGATCTGACTTAGACCTGACATGGGACATGAGATATGGAGATTGCCTAATACAGAATAAGAAATAAGTATGCTTAACACTTTTCTGTAAACAACAACAAAAAAGAATATTGTAAATATGATCAAGGACTAAGATGATGAGAATATTTTAACAATTATATATGTTTGGAAAAGAACTAAATAGAATTTATAGAAATAAAATGTATTTATTGAATTAAAACTCTGGTGATGGGTTAAACATTAGACTGGATACAGCT
This sequence comes from Vicugna pacos, assembly GCF_048564905.1. Lineage (NCBI taxonomy): Eukaryota > Metazoa > Chordata > Mammalia > Artiodactyla > Camelidae > Vicugna > Vicugna pacos. The sequence continues at coordinate 2,546,519 of NC_132994.1, read as the reverse complement.
GAAGAGAAATTAACAAGCTGAAGAAGAGATCTGTAGAATTCTGCAGAATTTAGCACAGAGAAATTAAGAAAATATGGAGGAAGTGTTATGAGTCATGGAAAACAGGATGAGAAGGTCTAACACATGCCTAGTTGGAGTTCCAGAGTAAAAGAGTGGTGAGAAGAGGGAGAGAAAGTATTTTTAGAAATATTAATATTTTTAAAATGTGAATTTTCCACAATTGAGAAAGACACAAATTCTTAGGTTTAGGAAAATAATAAACCCTAAGCAGAATAAATAAAAACCGGTTTTAACCCCATCATATTGTAGTCAAAGTGAAACCATTAATGACAAGAGAAGATTAAAAACAACTTGCTAAACAGAAGCCTACGTCCAAACAAAAATTAGACTGATATCACAGCAGCAAAAATGGAAGCTGGAGAGAATAGAAACATACCTTCAATGTGCTGAGAGAAAATAAAAGTTAATCTATGATTGGAAACTTAGTTATCTTTCAAGAATGAGGACAAAATAAAGACATTTTCAGGCAAACACAAATTATAGGAGTTAATCATCAGTAGACTTCACTAAAGGAATTTCAAAATGATATACTCAAGGCAGGAGTAATATGATCCTGGATGGAAGGTCTAACATTTAAGAATGAATGGTATGCAAAAAAATTGTTAAACATGAAGGTAAATATAAACCAAGATGGACTGTAACAAAAAATGTAATAACATTTATTTGGGGGTAAATGTATAAACATTTCATAATAATAACTTTTAAGATGAGAGGAGATTTATATGTTGAATGGTAGCCCCTCAAAAAAGATATGCTGGAGTCCTAAGCCACAGGATCTCAGAATGTCATTTTATTTGGAGATGGGGTCTAAGACAATCAAGTCCAAGTGAGGACATTCAAGTGGGCCTAATCCTGTATGACTGGTATCTTTATAAAAAGAAGAAATTTAGACACAGGCAGCACACAGGAAGAAAACAATGTGAAGATGGAGGCAGAGACCATGGTATGCTTCCACAAGTTGGGGCCAAAGGCTGGCCCCAAACCATCAAACCATGAGAAGCAGCAGAGGCATGGAACAGACTGTCCCTCACAGCTCTCAGAAGGAACCAATCCTGCAGATACCTTGATCTCCAACTTCTAACACCAGAACCGTGAGACAATAAAATTTTGTGATTTAAGTCACCCAGTCTGTGGTGCTTTGCTACAGTAGCGCTAGCAAACAAATATAGAAGTGTTCAGAGTAAAATTTCCAACGTGATGAGAGTTCTAATATCTTTATATTACAAAGACATGACTATGTATTTTAAAGCAAACGATGAATGTAGAAGTCATTAAAAATGGAAATATAATATATATCTTCCACAGCACCAGAATAGATGGAATTACAAAAGTGAATACCCACTGGAAATATGGCTGATTCTGCATCTGGGACAGAAAATGTACAAGGTGATCCTGGACCATCTTCATACCAGAAAGCAAGGAAACTCAAAGACAAAAGGACTTGTGAATTAATCTGATTAGGCTACACTGGCCAAAAATGGGAAAATTTATGTGTCAACAAAGATAACCGTGATAGATTGAAACACATCAAATTATTTAAATCCAGAGGTTCAAAATGCTACTTTTTGATTTATAGAAAGAAAGAAAGAAATTCATTGGTCACTGTTGGAGGGTGTTAGAGAACATTCTCATTATTTTGGAAACTAATAAAAAAAGAATATCAAGAATTAATCCTGTATTTCCTAAAAAGTTTTCTGAGTCCTTAGACTATGAAAATTTGTTTTGGGAGTTTCTCTTTATAAACTTATTTCAGAAAATAAATTTATAATTTATAAAGATTCAAATATCACCATTTAAAAAACTCCTAATGAATTAATGGATAAATGTAATGATCATCAACAGCAGAAAAGACCATAAACAACAGAAAAACCAAATATTATATATGACCTGGTAGAAGTGCAATATACCACCTATGAGGTAGCCTTGCCAAAAGGGGGAAATTGAACCTAAATCTGGTGAAGGCTCTAGGTCTAGTGGATAATTTTAGGAAATACAAAGGGATGGAGAAATGTGTTGACCACCACCAAGTAATGCAATAATAAAAAAAATCACACCATAGGAACAAAGGACAGATGACTAGCTTATTCAACATATCAAAATAAAATAAAATAAAATAATAAAACAATAAAAGGAAGGAGAACATACAGATTAAAAGAGACAGAGATATCAACCAAGAAGTATAGAAATTTTTTGATATTTATTTTGTAAGTAAAAAAAAATGTATAAAATCATCATGGAAACAGGAACATTGACTACATATTTTGTGATATTGAAGATTCATTTTTAATTTTTAAAGATGCAATAATGGTGTTATGGTTATGTTAAAGGAAGAGCACTTTAAAATAATCTGGAGGTGGGCCTGTTTGGGGGGATGAGTAAAGGTCTACACAGAAAATAATTGGCCATGTATTGATACTTATTAAAGCCAGGCGATGGGTACATTGGGTTAGTTATATTATTCTCTCTATTTCTATATATGTTTGAAAATTCTGTGACAAAAAATTAAAAGTAAAACAATAACAATCCCTACTTCATAGGGTAATAGAGAGATTAAAAATTATTGTATTTATTAGCACAGAGGTTCCCATGAAATTTGTAACCAATTTTTAAAAAGCCTCAATTAGTTATAAACAAGGAAGAAAAGAAGGGAAAGTATAGAAAATTCAGGGAAACAAGAAGCTCAAAATAAGGTAGAAAATTTGAAACTCATTAATAGTTAATAACCAGTTTTAAAATTTATACGGAAGAGGAGGGAGGAGTACAGCTCAGTGGTAGAGTGCCTGCTTAGGATGCATGGGGTCCTGGGTTCAATCCCCAGCACCACCATTAAAAAAAAACAAACCTAAAAAAATTTATATGGAAGAATAAAGAGCCCAAGAACATAAAGCAATTTGAAAAAGAAGAGGAAGAGAAAGAAGAAAGTTCTCTACCAGTTATAGAGACTTTTTGTGAAATACAGATTGTTAAGTCATCATGGAACTGGTGCAGGCACAGGAAAACAAAACAGTGGAAAAGAATAGAGTGAAGACACAGGCCTACTTATCTTACATCTGTATGACAAAGATATCATCGTAGATTGGAGAGGAGATGATGGACTACTCCATACAGAGTGGGCTATTTAGGGAATTATAATTAAAAAAATCATGTTTCAGATCCCTATTTCATGCCGTACAAAAAATACACTCCAAGTGGATTAAAGACCTGAAATAATATAACATATATTATATAATGTATTATGTACATTATGAATTTCTGTGTAGGAAAGGATTTCTTACACAAGATGTAAAAGCCACAAACCAAAAAGAGAAAGACTGATTACATTTGACAACTATATGTTTTATCAAAGTGAAAAAAGATTATATTTACAATAAATATAACTGATAACTAAATCGGTAAAACATACAAATCAATCAATTAGAAAAGACCAGGAGAAGAGGCAAGATGGCGGAGTAGAAGGACGCTTGTAAGTCACCCTCTCCCACAAATACACCAAGATCCACATCTACAGACTCACTCAGCCAACCAGAGCACCTGCGGGACTCTGACAGAAAATCGCCCTCTTCAAAAGATAAAGACGCCAAAAATCTGGTAGGAGAAAAGGAAAAAAGAAAGAACAAAAGGCAAAGCAGCGTGGGACAGGTCCCGCGGGGAGGGAGCGGCAAAGGAGGACTGGCGCTTGCTCGCTGGGTCTCCCCTCTCCAACTGAGAGGCCAGCGGGACGGAGGGGGAACCTCCGAGGCTCCGATCTGTACAGAGCAGCCCTCGTCTGACAGAACTAAGTTAAACGGGCACAGAGCGTCCCCCCGACACCCAGCCTGAGATGCGGGCCAGCAGCGGCGGGCAGGGCCAGGCTGCACAAGCCGGGCGGAGGACGGGGGCGGCTGCACGGAGGCAGCTCCGGGGGACTGCAAGGGGCTGGGCGCCGGGGCTGTGGGTGTACAGGACAGAACCACCTGGGCCCTCCATAAAACAGCAAGGTTGATGTGCTCTCGGGGGAAGGGTGCATACCCCCATCTCTGAAAACCTGCGGAAACTTTTCAGGGGAAGAGAGGCGGGGCCCAGGCAGAGCCGCCATATTCTCCTGCGCTGAGCACCCAGGCGGGGGCAGAGGCGAAACCTGCGTCCGCACCGAAGGGCTCAGCAGCCTCAAGGGCCAGACTGAGACGGGCCTACAGCCCGGGGCAGGTGGGATCCTTCCATCCTGGTCCCTCAGAGAACTTGCTCCACAAAGACAAATAAGGAGCTGGGTCTTGGCTCGGAGCAGGGACGAGGCTGCCCCTCGGTCTTCCCCGAGCCCACCCACGGAGCGCGGCCAGGGCGGAGCGCGCAGCCGCACAGAGCAGCGGAGCTACCTGCGGCGCAGGCAGAGGGAGCGCCCCCCGCCCCTGTCGGGCAGGAACACAGCCCCTGACCGAGGTGCTGGGAGGGGGCACGACCCGCCCTCCTGCCTGGCCAGTCTGCAACATCTGACTGCGGCATCTGGAGGGGCAGTGACCCGCCCGCCCGCAGCAGAGGAGAGCTGCATCTGACCCCCTGTGAGGAGGAGGCGCGATCTGCTTGCCGACAGGTGCTGGGAGCAGCACAGAAGAGGGCGCCAACGGAGGGCCTATGAAAACAAGCTGAGCTTCCAAAACAGGACGAAGACAGAAGGACATCACATTAAAAGCACACAGACTCCAGGAGAACACCGACAACCCCTTTTTTTGTTTTGTTTTGTTTTGTTTTTTTGTTTTTGTTTTTTGTTTGTTTGTTTTTTGTTTTGTTCTTAAATCTGTTTTTGCCTGTTCTATTTTCAATTACTCTCTTAATTTTTACTTCTTAATTCATTTCTATTTCTCTTGGCTTTTGATGTCCTGTTATTGATTAGACACAGGCTTCAAATACATCTGTTCATCTCCCCACCCCTTTTCTTTTCTTTTTCTTTTTTTTTTAAAGGTTTTAAAAGGACGTCTCAACCCGATTAATACTCTGCTTCAACTCGCTCTTCTATTATTCATTATACACTGTTTTCAAACCCTCTTTCTCCCTTCTTTTAAAAATCTTTCTCTCTCTCTCTTATTATTTCTTTCTTTTTTTTTCTAAGTTCTATTCCTAAATAGGCATTAGATAGATAAAATCCTTAAGATCCAAAATAGACAACTGATACTCCATAAACCACAGTGCCAGAGAGGTATGAGCAAGATGAAGAAGCAGAGAAACCTTTCCCAATTAAAAGAACAAGAGGAATCCCCTGAAAGAAAGCTCAATGAAATAGACATCGATAGCCTACTAGATCAAGATTTCAAAAAAGGAGTGATCAAATTGCTGAAGGAATTAAAAGAGATAGTGCTTAGAGAGATAAAATATGTCAAAAATGAAATTGAAGCTATAAAGAAGAGCCAAGCAGAATGGGTAAACTCATTGGCAGAGATGAGGAATGATCTAATAGCTGTGCAAAGCCGACTAGTTAATGCAGAGGAACGAATTAGTGATCTAGAAGACAGGGCAATAGAAAGCACCCATTCAGAAGAACTACAAGATAAGCAAATAAAAAATAATGATAATAGCATAAGGGACCTATGGGATAATATAAAGCGTCCCAATCTTCGCATAATAGGGGTCCCAGAAGGGGAAGAAGGAACAAAGGGGATTGAAAAGGTTTTTGAAGAAATCATGACTGAAAACTTCCCAAACTTAAAGAAGGAATCAGATATCCAAGTACAGGAAGCTCAGAGGGTCCCAAACAGGAAGAACCCAAATAGACCCACACCAAGACATATCATAATCATGATGGCCAGAGTCAAGGATAAAGAAATGATTCTAAAGGCAGCAAGAGGAAAGCAAAGAGTGAATTACAAGGGAACCCCCATAAGGCTCTCAGCTGATTTCTCTACACAAACACTACAGGCCAGAAGGGAGTGGCAAGATATATTCAAAGCCCTGAATGAAAAAAAAAGATGCAGCCTAGGATACTTTATCCAGCAAGGCTATCCTTTAGGATAGAAGGAGAAATAAAGAGTTTCACAGACAAAAAAAAAGCTGCAGGAGTTTGGCAACACTAAACCCATGCTAAAAGAAATATTGAAAGGGCTATTCTAAATAGAAAAGCAGCAGGACGCTACAGAAATGAGAAACTCACAAATGGAAAGGTGATAACTCATGAATTACAAATAAAGAAAACACAAAATTATAAAAGAAGACATACAAATCATTGAGAGTGGGAGAGGGAGGCAGGGAAATACAGAATTTTTTTTTCTTTCTTTTTAAAAATTTTTTAACAGTAGGATGGGTTTGAGATCATGTTATTATCAGTTTAATAAAAACAGGTATAGGTTAATAGATTTACAAAAAAGGGTAACGACAAGTCAAAAATTTACAAGGGAGTCACAAAAATTAAATAAAATCCATGATAATACAAAGGAAAATTACCAAACCACAAAAGGAAGAAGAAAGGAGCAAAGAGGATATACCAATTCAACTGCAAAGATAAGTTCAAAATGACAATAAACACACATCTATCATTAATTACTGCAAATGTTAATGGACTAAATGCTCCAGTCAAAAGACATAGGGTGGCAGAGTGGATAATAAAGCAAGAACCTTCAATATGCTGCATACAAGAGACCCACTTTAGGGAGAAGGACACATATAGATTGAGAGTGAAAGGATGGAAAAGGATATTCCATGCAAATGGAAAAGCCAAAAAAGCAGGTGTTGCAGTACTGATTTCAGACAAAATAGACTTTAAAACAAAGGCCATAAAGAAAGATAAACAGGGACATTTTATAATGATTAAAGGAGTGATACAAGATGAAGACATTACACTCGTTAATATATATGCACCCAATATAGGAGCACCTAAGTACATACAAGAATTACTAACAGAGATAAAGGGAGATATTGATGGGAATACAATCATAGTTGGAGAGTTTAACACTGCATTAACATCACTAGGCAGATCTTCCAGACAGAAAATAAACAAGGCAACAGAGAAATTAAATACTACAATAGAAAAACTAGATTTGGTGGATATTTTCAGAGCATTACACCCCCCAAAAATAGAATATACATTCTTTTCAAGTGCACATGAAACATTTTCCAGGATCGATCATGTACTTGGACACAAAAGAAACCTCAACAAATTTAAGAAGATAGAAATTATCTCAAGCATCTTTACTGACCACAATGCCATGAAACTGGAAATCAACAATAGAGAAACAAAGGAGAAAAAAAGAAAAGCATGGAGATTAAACAATATGTTATTGAAAAAACAATGGATCAATGAGGAAATCAAAGCTGAAATTAAAAAGTACCTTGAGACAAATGATAATGAAAGCACAACCACTCAAAACCTATGGGACACAGCAAATGCAGTGCTAAGAGGGAAGTTGATAGCGATACAGGCCTTCCTCAAAAAAGAAGAACAATCTCAAATAAACAAGTTAACCCACCACCTGAGTCAATTAGAAAAAGAAGAACAAAAAGCCCCAAAAAGCAGCAGAAGGAAGGAAATAATAAAGATCAGAGAGGAGTTAAATACAACAGAGATTAACAAGACCATAGAAAAAAATCAACCAAGCCAAAAGCTGTTTTTTTGAAAAAGTAAATAAAATCGACAAACCTCTGGCCAAACTCACAAAGAAGAAAAAAGAGAGAGCACAAATTAGCAAAATAAGAAAGGAAAATGGAGAAATTACAACAAACAAAATAGAAATACAGAATATCATACGAGAATATTATGAAAAACTATATGGAACCAAACTGGATAACCTAGAGGAGATGGACAAGTTTCTGGAAACATACTGTCCACCAAAACTGAATCAAGAAGAAACTGAATAATTGAACAATCCGATCACTAGAAAGGAAATAGAAATAGCAATTAAAAACCTCCCTACAAATAAAAGTCCAGGACCGGACGGCTTCACCGGGGAATTCTACCAAACATACAAAGAAGAACTCATACCAGTCCTTCTCAAACTCTTCCAGACGATTGAAAAGGAGGGAATACTCCCAAACTCATTCTATGAAGCCACCATCACCCTGATACCAAAACCAGGCAAAGACACTACAAAAAAAGAGAATTATAGGCCAATATCACTGATGAACATAGACGCCAAAATCCTCACCAAAATTTTAGCAAATAGAATTCAACAACATATAAAAAAGATTATACATCATGACCAAGTGGGGTTCATCCCAGGGACACAAGGCTGGTTCAACATATGCAAATCAATCAATGTAATACATCACATCAACAAGAGAAAGGACAAAAACCACATGATCATCTCAATCGATGCAGAAAAAGCATTTGATAAAATTCAACACCCATTTATGATAAAAACTCTCGCCAAAGTGGGTATAGAGGGAACATATCTCAACATAATAAAAGCTATATATGACAAACCTATAGCCAGCATAGTTCTCAATGGTGAAAAACTCAAAAGCTTCCCACTAAAATCTGGGACAAGACAAGGATGCCCACTATCACCACTCCTATTCAATATAGTCCTGGAAGTCCTAGCCACAGCAATCAGGCAAGAGAAAGAAATAAAAGGGATCCAAATTGGAAAAGAAGAGGTAAAAGTGTCATTATATGCTGACGACATGTTACTATATATAGAAAACCCTAAAAGGTCCACAAAAAAGCTACTAGAGCTGATTGAAGAATTCAGCAAGGCAGCAGGTTACAAAATTAATGTTCAAAAATCAGTTGCATTTCTTTACACTAACAATAAATCAACAGAAAAAGAAAGTAAAGAAACAATCCCCTTTAAAATAGCACCCAAAGTAATAAAATATCTGGGAATAAATCTAACCAAGGAGGCGAAAGAATTATACACAGAAAACTATAAACTTTTGATGAAGGAAATTAAAGAAGACTTTAAAAAATGGAAAGATATTCCATGCTCTTGGATTGGAAGAATCAATATTGTTAAAATGGTCACACTGCCCAAGGCAATCTGCAGATTTAATGCAATCCCTATCCAATTACCCAGGACATATTTCACAGAACTAGAACAAATCATAATAAAATTTATATGGAACCATCAAAGACCTAGAATTGCTAAAGCATTACTGAAGAGAAAGAAAGAGGCTGGAGGAATAACTCTCACAGACTTCAGACAATACTATAGAGCTACAGTCATCAAGACAGCATGGTATTGGTACCAAAACAGACATATGGACCAATGGAACAGAATAGAGAACCGAGAAATGAACCCACAAACCTTTGGTCAACTAATCTTCGACAAAGGAGGCAAGAATATACAAGGGAATAAAGACAGTCTCTTCAGCAAATGGTGCTGGGAAAACTGGACAGCAGCATGTAAAACAATGAAGCTAGAACACACCCTTACACCATATACAAAAATCAACTCAAAATGGATTAAAGACTTAAACATAAGACAAGATACAATAAACCTCCTAGAGGAAAACATAGGCAAAACATTATCTGACATACATTTCAAAAATTTTCTCCTAGAAGAAGTAAAAGCAAGAATAAACAAATGGGACCTAATGAAACTCACAAGCTTCTGCAGAGCAAAGGAAACCAGAAATAAAACAAGAAGAAAACCTACGGAATGAGAGAAAATTTTTGCAAGTGAAACCGACAAAGGCTTGATCTCCAAAATATATACGCAGCTCATACGGAAAAAATAAACAACCCAATCCAAAAATGGGCAGAAGACCTAAACAAGCAATTCTCCAAGGAAGACATACAAATGATCAAAAAGCACATGAAAAAATGCTCAATATCACTAATTATCAGAGAAATGCATATCAAAACTACAATGAGGTATCACCTCACACCAGTCAGAATGGCCATCATTCAAAAATCCAAAAATGACAATGCTGGAGAGGCTTTGGAGAAAGGGGAACCCTCCTACACTGCTGGTGGGGATGCAGTTTGGTGCAGCCACTATGGAAAACAGTGTGGAGATTCCTCAAAAGACTAGGAATAGACTTACCATATGACCCAGGAATCCCACTCCTGGGCTTGTATCCAGAAGGAAATCTACTTCAGGATGACACCTGCACTCCAATGTTCATAGCAGCACTATTTACAATAGCCAAAACATGGAAACAGCCTAAATGTCCATCAACAGGTGACTGGATAAAGAAGAGGTGGTATTTTTATACAATGGAATACTACTCAGCCATAAAAACCGACAACATAACGCCATTAGCAGCAACATGGATGCTCCTAGAGAATGTCATTCTAAGTGAAGTAAGCCAGAAAGAGAAAGAAAAATACCATATGAGATCACTCATATGTGGAATCTAAAGACTCATGGACAGAGAATACAGACTTGTGGTTACCAGGGGGGTAGAGGGTGGGAAGGGATAGACTGGGATTTCAAAATTGTAGAATAGATAAACAAGATTACAGTGTATAGCACAGGGAAATAGACACAAAATGTTATGATAAATCACAGAGAAAAAAAATGTGACAATGAGTGTGTATATGTCCATGAATGACTGAAAAATTGTGCTGAACACTGGAATTTGACACAACATTGTAAAATGATTATAAATCAATAAAAAATGTTAAAAAAAAAAAAAAAAGGAAAGACCAAATACATATAAGTGAAATTGGTACCAGGTGAATCAGCAACTCATAGAAGACAAAACTAAATTGTCAATAAATAAAGAAAGACAAAATATCAAGAATAATTCAGCAAGTTCAACATAACATAGTGAGATGCCATTCACACATATCAGATTGACAGAAAGTTAAAAGGGCTGCACTTCCAAGTGTCAGTGAGGAGGCAGAGCAACACTGACCAACAAGTGTTTCTAGGTGTTCACCTTCTTATGGAAAATCTCTCACATGTACACAAGGGAGCAAACAAAAATATTTATAGCGTCACTGTTTATAAAAACAAAGTGTCAAACTTATGGTTACTGGAGTCGGGGGAGGGGTTGGGAAGGGATAAATTGGGAGTTCTAGATTTACAAATATTAACTAATATATGTAAAGTAGATAAACAACAAGTTGACACTGTATAGCACAGGGAACTATATTCAAAATCTTGTACTAACCTATGGTGAAAAAGAATATAAAAACTAATATATGTACGTTCTTATATGACTGAAGTATTTTGCTGTACACTGGAAATTGACACAACGTTGTAAACTGACTATACTTCAATAAAAATATTTTTAAGAAAGAACAAAGTATTGCAAACAAATGTCCAGCATAAGCAAAACTGATACAGAAACCTTGTGTATAACCACACAATAGACTACTATCAAGAAATTAAAATCAATTAACTACAATCACATATATCAATATGAATGAATCTCATACACATAATGTTGGGGAAGGAAACCAAATAATGGATTAAGTAAACATCATGGTAATATTTATATAGCATTTAAGCACTTCCATAATTATACACAACAAAATTATAGAGAAGAGCACTAGAATGCTAAATATAAAATTCAGAGTTCATAGTTATGGGTTGGGGAGAAGAGACAGCATGTTCAGAACAGGCTATAAATGGACTGGCAATGTTTTCTTAATCTGGTTGGTGGATGCATGGGTATTTATTATATTATAGAACTTTTATATAACATAACTCTAATTATTAAAATTACTTTTAAATTTATTTATTAAAGCAATAACTTACTAATAGTCAAATATTATTAAAACAGAAAAACAGAAATATTCATTGAGTTTCTTAAAATGCCAGGCATTGCTAGACACTGGAAAGAAATATCACGTTGAACAAGAAAGACATTGTTCTTAGTCTTACAGACCTTGAAACCTCTGTGGAAACATAGTCACTGAACAAATAGTCACCACCATTCTGGATGACTTGCCATTCTCAAACACATGATTTTTAGTGGATTCCTGCTTTCTCTTAGCTTTGCCTGGTCTCCTCTTGACCCGCCTCCCACCGTGTAGGTCTCCATGACTACAAAGATTCACCTGATGTTCCCCAGCAGTATTGATCCTGCCTCTCACATCACTGTGAGCTCCTTTTTGGCCTCTGAATTGCAATGATCAGTTTACTTTTCTGTCCCTGCCAGTATACTGTGAGCTCTTTAAAAATAGGGACCACTTTCTATCCATCCACTACCATGGCACAAGATAAATTTTGGAAGGCTGTGTTGCCACGTGAAAAGAGAAATACTTAGACAATTAAGCAGATAACCCAAAGTTAAAAGAAAAGCAGTGTACGAAGTCCTCTGCCTCAAAAGTTAGAATATCACTGGGCAAAATTTTATTTTAACATTGCAGCTATAAACACAATGATACCACTAAACCACAAAGGCTTTTAAAGTTGTAACAACAACAACAACAAAAACCCTTTTGTTTTATCCTATTCTCTTTTTGGAGTTTTCTTTGTTAATATATTGACTTTACCCTGTGCATAGAACTTCTTTCATATGCCATCAAAATAAGTATGTAAATGTAATGGAGACTTCAAGAAAGTTCTGATGAAAATATTTTCATTCAAGGACTTTTTTTCCCTTATATTTGATTCATGCAGAATTGTTTTCATTATTGACCAATTGCCTGGAAAAATACTTTATAAATATAGCAGTAAGAAAAACACTAGTATTTTTAAACTAGTGTTTCCCTTGAGTTGGTACAATGTAAGAATTTCTCTGAGTTGCTTTATAAGTATTGATATCTTGTTATAGCACTTTTTTTACTGTAAATTTGATTACTGCTTTGCATAGTGTTCAACCTTGGTGTGACATAACTTTTTTCCAAACTACTCCCAAGAATTAAATTTTATTAAATAAAAATTTCCAAAAATCTATTAAGTGGTTACACTGGAGTCCCTGTGATTAAAAAGATACCAGTGTGTTCTTATTTGTGTTCACTTGTATGCAACAGCAACTTGAAATTGAGATGACACCCTTGGTGTTTGTTACACACATTTGGCCAGAACATATTACAAAAAGATACACTCTCTTGCCTTATGACTAAAAATGTTTTTCAAGATTTCCTACACCAAATAATACCCATTCACATACACATTTAAGAAGAGAGTGAATCAAATACCTTAAAATCATAAAAACACAGATGAATTCAGTTTCCCATCATCCTACTGTAATTGGAAACTGCCTTGAGCTCTGAGACCTGCTCTCACAAAGGAGTATCCTCTTCCTAGTCCCAGGACCTCTGCAGCTTTTATTTTACCCCCGATCAACACAGAGAGGGGAAGACACCAATTTGGTGTGTGTAATTCAAAAAATTTTCTCCAGGACTTCTTTGAGGTAATATCAGAAAGTTCCCTTGATTTCTACCTAAAAAAAGAAAATTGGATCTTAAATTTAACTCCACAAAAGCACATCCTTTATAGTACCACAAATAAACCAGGTTTCCTGCTTAGGGACCCTTGTTTATTGCTCTAGCAGACTGCACTTACTATACTGTGGAAAATAAAGCATCATTGCACTTAATCTGTCTCAAAAATTGCCCCAAGAAGGATGCCCCCTACCCCTAGTATTATTTCATGTTGAATTGGGAGTACTGGATGTTGCATTTAGATATGACAAAAGAAGTAGAGGCATGAGAATTAGGAAAAATAAAGAAATAAAACTATCCTTATTTGCAGTTGGTGATATTCTTCGAAAACCTGAGAGACCAATAATAAAGTTAACATGACATAAGTTCTATGATGTAACAGAACACAATTTTAATCTACAAAAACCTATATCCTTATATAAATTAACAATAACCAGTTAAAAGACATAACCAATGAAAAACTCCATTTAAAATAATGAAAAATAGAAAATATTTAGGTATAATCTTTAAAAGAAATGTGCAAAATCTATACAAGAAAAACTTTAAAATACACTTGAAAGGCACAAAAGCAGATTTTAATAAATGGAAAGGCATTCTTCATTCTTGGATAGAATGATAACATAAAAGAGTTCATTCTCCTCAAGCTAATATATAAATTAAATGTGACTTGATAAAATCCAACAAGTTTATTTCTAGAGCTAGATAAGTTGATTCTAAAGTTCATATTGAAAAACAAATAGACAAGAGAAGCTGGGAAAATTCTGAAAAAGAAGAGTAATTCATTTTACTAATTATTAAACATATACATACTTTTATAATTAAAATAGAGGGTATTATTGTATGAAGAGACAGATCAGAAAAAGGAATAGCATAGCAATTTTAGAAAGTAGACCCAAATAGATGTAAAAAATTTTATATATAATAAAAGTGGTATCTCAAATTACTGGGAAAAACATGGTCTTTTTAATAAATGATGTTGGAAGAACTGGAAGGTCACCCATGCTTCCCATCATATGCCAGGATAAACTCAAAGTGGGGCCAAGATCTAATGTAAACTATAAAACCATTCAAAGACAAGAAGATAACTGGCAAAGTTTTAAAATAACTTGTGGGTGAGTTACGACTTGAATTCCAGATACAATAAAAGATTGATCCACTCAAGTGTATTTAAAAAGTCCAAATGACCAAAAATGCTATAAACAAAAGCAAATGACAAATGGCAGATGAAAAGAATATATTTGCCACATTATCATAGATGAAGGGCTAATATCTCTACTAGTCCTTAAAATAGGTTTTTAAAAAGACTTAAAACCTAATACAAAATGAGTGGAAGACATGAACAATCAGTTAATGGAAAAAAAGATATACAGAAAACCTTCAAATAGATAAAAAGTTTAATAACTTCTCTCATAATAAAAGAAGTGTAAATTGAAATGACATTGAGATACTGTTTCTTATCTATTAGAAGGACAAAAATTTGAAAGCTCAATAACATCTTTGCATGCAGGGCTGTGAGAAACAGGTTCCTAAGTATTGATGGGAATTCAAAATGCTTCCACCTCTATAGAAGAGACTTGGTATTATGTAGCAAAATAACATATGCATTTATCCTGGACACAATAGCAGTACCCACCTAAAGCTACACTTCCACAAATGTGAGGGGGGGAAAAAACAAAATATGCACAAGATTATTCACTGAAGCATTATTTTTAAAAGCAAAGTACTAGAAATAACTCAAATGCCCCATTACTGAAAACTAGTGGAATAAATTATGGTGCCTTCACACACAAAATATGATTCACTGTAGAAAAAGATTAAGGCAGAGCTCTATGAATGAATATGAATTGATTTTCAGCATACATTGTGATTTAGGAAAAAAAAGTATAAATAGTATACTGTCTTTTTTTTTTTTTTTAAAGGAGGTACTGAGGATTGAACCCAGGACCTTATGTATGCTAAGTATGCACTCTGTCACTGAGCTATACCCTCCCCCATCTCCTAGTCTTTTAATTTTTATCTTTTTGTCTAGGATTTGGGCCTAACTCAATTAGAATGCCCATCCAGGCTAGTGGGCCCTGTGGTCACCAAGGTGACTGAGGCTTTCTGGAGCCTAAAGTTTACATGATTTTTGTTTTATAATTTATTTTAAGAAAAATAATTAAAAGTTATGAATAGAAAATCAGATACAAATATGCATGTTTATTTAGGATAAGAAGACATCACAGTTTAGCTCAACTTTGAAGAGCTAACTAGTACCACAATCAGAAAAATTCTGAAAATAATATTTCTATTAATTAACTGCTTAATGTATGTTTTATTTTTGGCTATAACCACTTAATCACCTTTTCATGAAACATCAATTTCATAATATTTTCTACAAAGACAATAGAAAGTAATTTTGCAAATCTTTCCTCAAGCACTGTTGATATAAATTTATAGAATTCAATTTCTCAGAAATTTTCTGCTTCCACAACTTGTTACTGGTAATGTCATTAAGTTTTAGGACTGTTGTCAAACTTGGAAAAATATCTACCAAGTTTCTTTTATGCACAAATTGTTAAGACTTTAGGTCATTACTGAGTACACTTTGGATGGGAGAGAACCTGTTTTTGATTAAATGTTAATGAAAGCCAACCTCTCATTCATAGTTTTATGCATCTGGTTACTGGAAGACTCTTCCACAGAGTAATCTGTGTTTCCAGATGTCTCAAACCCCATTTCTCCTGCACCACCCACACAGTTCCGGGGGTAGGAACTGCGGGCACCTTTGTGTAACATGCTAGGCGAGTTGTTCCAGGAAATGGTAGGAGCCTTCTTGGAAGAGCACACATCCTACGCAGGGTGGCCAGCAGTGATTGACTCTGCGTGGAGTTGACTGTGAACCACAGAAGTCCATCCCCCTGAACCCGACACTTTCCACAGCTGCTCTAGGACCTCCTGCCAGGGGGGCAAGTATGATGGAGGGGAAGCTGTAGTAGAAAATGACAACAATCTTAGCTGATTATAATAAAAATATCTTACTTTTGCAAAGTTTTCTAAAGCATATAACCACCTGAATATATTACTAGGGGTCAATCTTCAGTAGTTCCGTGGTAAACCCATCTCTGGTCATCACAATACAAACTCTCCTTTTCCTAGTCTTCACTAAAATCTGCAGAAGCATCAGGAATACAGGGACCATGCTTGGTGGCCCTCTCCACCTGTCCCACGCCATGCACATCTCAGTAAGAGTAAGAGGAAAGTATATTTCTGCCATTTTGTTAGTGCATCTTAAGTTTGCCCACTTGCAGAGGTAGGGATGAATGAAATGAGCAAATTTTGGGGGTACCTAGTGGTTATACGGCTTAACAGAACATGGTTCAGAAACTTTTAATTACAGAATCACTTAGGTTCCTTCTCATTGTACAGAAAAATGTTTTAAAGAACATTTTCAAAAGTAGTAAAAATTATTACCCAACTGAAAACTTATAAAGTAGAAGGGGATCCATTACGATCTCAAAGGAACATGGGAGGGGTTAAACATGATGTCCACAAAGGCAAAGCTATATTAGCATAACAACACAAAGTCCAAGAGAAATATTAAAAATGAGGGTAAATACACTCTGTGCGTTTTCCCTCCTCCTAGGGAAGGAGCTATTTATGTAGAGTCAAAAACCTGATGGGATATTTTCTTTACGAAGGAAGTAGCAGGTGGCTGGCTGCTGGAGTGTGAAAAATGAGTAGAATCATTTGGATGCAACTTGAAAAAATTAATCAAATGACAAAAATACAAGTGAGGAATAATTTTCCCCTCCTCTTGGAAATTTTTCTGTGCGGAAATTTAGGAAGTGTTGGAATTGGGGAGACAATAAACTACGTATCTAAGAAATCAATATTGCCAACATGAAGAGAGATGAATCGTTTAGTAATATAATGAAACGATGCTCAGCTTTCAAAATACATTCAATATGGTTTTCTTCTTTACCTGCGCATTTACACACAAGTCTCATGAAGCACAGCACATACGATATTGCAATGTATGCTCATACTACAGACCAAAGAAACTGACAAGAGACCAATTTTTTATTAGAAATCAATTGAATCTGATAAACAAGTCCTTTTTGATTTTTCAAATGCAGGGAGCTTGTGTGTGTATGTGAGAGAGAGAGAGAGAGTGAGCACTTTCATACCAATAAATTGAGAATCTGAAAACTTGTGTTTTATTTCTACCTCTGACACAAACTAACCTTTCATTTTAGGAAAATCATTTAAACTGAGCCTCAGTTTTCTCATCTGTCTAATGAGGACTGGAGTATATAACATGCACAATTTCTTTAAGTTCTAACATTCTACTAGTCTATGGATGTCTGCCCAAATATTAATATTCTTTGAGTTATGGAAATGGATGAAATAAAATTTAGGATACTGATAATTTCTAATGGGTTAAGACAACTGCTCTAATTAAGGTAACTAGCTGGTGGGCATTAATGGCCCTGAGACCATTGCAGGCTTTCACCAGACGCTCCCGTCTCTCCCTCCGCTGCGATCTCCGCCTCTCCTTCCTCACTCTCAGCAGGCGATCTTATCTCCTACCACAATCAGAAGGTGAAACCATCAGACTCCATCCTCTCACCGCAGAAGCTGCAGCCCTTTCTTTCTTCCCTCCTGTCACAGTGTATAGAGCACCCCTTCTCCAATAAACAGCAAGCCCCGTGCTTGGTTTGGAGCCCTTTCTCTCCCATCTGCTCAAGGACCCCGGTGCTCCCTTCTTATTGAAACAGCCTCCTCCCTTCTTATTGAAACAGCCTCCTCCCTCAGCCTCCCTAAAGCCACAGCCTCCTGGAACGTAATCTCTGTCGTCTTTCTCCTCTTCATTCCTTTCCCGGGTCCCCTTCTTCCTCTGCTCTGTCATTGTCAGGAGTCTTCTGGGCTTGGTCCAAGGCTCTGTTCTGTTTTTTTCAGTTCCCATATTGAGGTAGTTTCACACATTTTCCCGGCTTTACACCCATCTGTTTGCTGAAAAATCCCAAATTCATATGCCCAGCACGGACTTATCAGACCTCCAGCTTGTGGAGGCAACCAATTGCGTGACTATAAAGTGTATGTTTCTCACATATTCAAGGTTAGGTCCTTTCTCCACCCTTCTCAAGGTGGAAACAGCACCCTCTGTTTCTATCTCTCCGTACCCTCCAAAATTTCTACACAGAAAAATTTCCCAGGAGTTTGAGTGAGAAACCTCACTATCATCCTCGATTCCTCTTCTGCCCACCACCAATGGTCAAGCCAATGCACCCTGTTTTTTCTCCCTCAGAACTACATCATGAATCAGGCCACTTCGTTTCCCATGTAAGCATCTAGTCTGCTGCACTCTCTCTCCTCACATGCGCTTCTGTCACAGTTTAGTGGATTTCTGCTCCCAATTTTATCCCTTTATAACCAGTTACCCTCCCAGCATTTAGGATATAAAATAATGATGTCACTAGGACTCCATAAAACTCCTAGAAGAGAACATAGGCAAACCATTTTGACATAAATCGTGGCAATGTTCTCCTAGGTCAGTCTCCCAAGGCAAAAGAAATGAAAGCAAAAATAAACAAATGGGACCTAATCAAACTTACAGGCTTTTGCACAGCAAAGAAAACCATAAGTAAAATGAAAAGACAACCTACAGAATGGGAGAAAATATTTCCAAACAATGTGACTGACAAGGGCTTAATTTCCAGAATATACAAATAGCTCGTACAACTCAATAACAAAAAAACAAACAACCCAATCAAAAAATGGGCAGATCTAAACAGACATTTCTCCAATGAAGGGACATACAGATGGCCAACAGGCACATGAATAGATGTGCAATATCACTAATTATCAGAGAAATGCAAAATCAAAACTACAATGGTCATAATTAAAAAGTCAACAAATGATAAATGCTGGAGAGGGTGTAGAGAAAAGGGAATCTTCCTACACTGTTGGTGGAAATGTAATTTGGTGCAACCACTGTGGAGGAGGTATGGCGATTCCTCAAAAAACTAAAAATAGACTTACTCTATAATCCAGTAATCCCACTCCTGGGCATATATCTGGAGGAAATTCTAATTTGAAAAAATATATACACCCCAATGTTCATAGCAGCACTATTTACAATAACCAAGACATGGAAGCAACTTAAATGTCCATCGACAGATGACTAGATAAAGAAGATGTGGTATATATGCACAATGGAATAGTACTTGGCCATAAAAAATAATGAAATAACGCCATTTGTAGCAACACAGATGGACCTAGAGATTACTATACTAAGTGAAGTAAGTTAGACAGAGAAAGACAAATATCATATGCTATCACTTATATGTGGAATCTAAAATAATGATACAAATGAACTTATTTACAAAACAGAAACAGACTTACACATAGAGAACAAATTTGTGGGAAAGGGGAAAGGTGGTGGGGAGGGATAAATGAGGAGTTTGAGACTAGCAGATAGACACTGCTATATATAAAACAGATAAACAACAAGGTTCTACTGTTTAGTATAGGAAACTACAATCAATATCTTGTAATAACCTATTATGAAAAAGAATATATATACATAACTGAATCACTACGCTATACACTAAAACTAACGCGACATTGTAAATCAACAAGGCTTCAATAAAAAATAATGATGTCGCTGTCATAAAAGTGATATAATGATATAAATTATTCAAGGAATAAAGAGATACAAAGAACAATATAAAACCCTCTGAATCCTACCATTTGGAAATATCAGATAAATATTATTATAAATGTCTCCTCATACATTTCTTTAGATAGGTGAAGAGACAGCAGAAATTATTTTATAAAAAGATACTATTGATATGACTGTGTTTTTCTATTTTTAGATTTTAAACTACTAAGTGATTAGTTATGCGGTTTTTTGTATTATCTATTTTAAACATTGTTTATCAACTTCTCTAAGCCCCCCTGTCTCCCTCCTGCCACAGTAATTGTTTCACTACTCTTAGTTTCTCTTCTAATCATGTTGGTACCCCAATACTATATATTTTTGCATTATTTCTGTTCCATTAGTGATAGGCACTCTTCTAACTCCTTACTTTACAAGTGGGGCCTTTCATTCCTTTCCCCTTCCAGTCCTTTACTTTTGCAAACTTTGTTTTTACTTTTATGTCAGGAAGACTGAAAAAAATCACCTTCTGGTCTATAACCACAGTGACGTTTTAGACAGTATAACCACAGTCTATAGCCATGCTCTGCTTTTGTTTAGCTTTGAAAAGTTGAAAAATCAGCAAGCATTGCTTTACATGATCATATCTATGTCAGTGGGCTGCATGACTGGGCCAAGCCGTGATTACGTGGTAACACACGATTTGTGCACAGGATCCCTCCCCTTCAAATTTCTAATTGCCTTCTCTTTTCTTTTTTTCCTTAGCCAGTCCTTAGGTTTGTTCTTCCAGCTTCAAGGATACTATAAAGTCCATGGAATATTCCCTCTCCTTTTCTTTAAACCTCATCCCTTTTTCGAGACCCTACTTAGGGACCAATATTGCTGCACAGTGGGCATCGGAGTTCCTTCTCCATTACTGTTCTGGGTTAGAATCGTTGTTTACCACATCCTTTCTCATTCTTCTTTACTTTCACGTTTTCTAAGGAAGCTTGTGAAAAAGGATGCATGGGTGATAAATGCTTTGAGTTCTTGGATATTTGAAAACATCTTTATTCTATAATGATTCGGGTAGGTCAGGACTTTCAGGTTCAACGTCAGTTTTCATCAGAAGTTTGAAACAGTGCTCCGTGAATGATAGCAGACAATGTCACTCTCCTTTCTTGCTGAAAACGTCTAGGATTCTTCTCTTTAATCTTGCTGTTCTCAAATTTCTCAATATCATATTTAGGAATGGATGTTTGTTCCACTTGGGCTGGGGGTTTCCTGGGTCCTCTGCACTGGAACACATACATCTGTTGGGCGTTCCTGCCCATGCGATATTTTTCTTCTCCCTGGTTTGGCTGTTCTCCACAGCCATGTGATAATTTCTTAAGTGTTCCTTCTTGGTGTTTCACTGTTCCTTTTCCCTGGATCCTATTCTTGCTCTATGCATGTAACATCTTCTCTCAAATTTCTAGTAGAATGACTAGAATGGCTAAAAATTTCTTTTCCATTTCTTAAATTATCTTTGTTTCTCTGGTGTGTTTTATTACATTTATCTTGTCTTACTCTTTTTTAACTATTTTCCCTCAAATGTTTGATAATTCATAGTTGTTCATTGCTCTAGAATAATGGAAAACTAGACTGGTTTAAGTGGTTTCCATAAAAGTGAATGGGTCATGATTTGGCCCTGCAGTTGAAGAATCCCTAAATGAGAAGACAGAACAGGTTTTATCCAAAGTGTAGACATCTCACTTTGGGTTTCCCAGACTATTTGATTTCTTTGGAAAAGAACTGTCTTGCTTAGTTTTGATTTGTTTTGGGGGCTGAGAGTGGAGAGCGATATGGAGTGGCTCCTTTCTGTTTACATTTTTAGTGAATTCTTACTCCTTATCAGCCCTATGTCTCCATCCTGCCCTGCACAGCTGGTTTCTTTGTGTCCAGAGCCCTCTTTCCATCCCCATTTCTCCCTCTGCTTCCTGGGAAACTCACTCAACTCTCTCATCAACTGTTGGCCCTGATCTTATCCTCTTGATCTTTTTTTTTCATTCTTTTATTATCATTTTAATCCAGTCTTGAGAGAGAGAGTTGATCAACACATGTGTTCCATCTGTCATCTTGAACCCCTCTCTGAATCTACATTCTGCTTTTAATAAAAAAGAGTCAACTTCATTTTACTTGATAATAAGAAAAGACACTGAAGTTACACATTCTAAAGTGGTATGACATTTATATTATGCTTTGTAACCACAGTCCTCACTGTTGTTCTTAGTTCCATATTTAAATGTTCATCACCATTTTCGCCCTACATCTTTATTCCTAAGCTCTAAGTTTTGAGTCTCCTCTTTCAAGGAGTTTATTTTTAAAAAGAGTACTATGGAAATGCCGTGTTCCCTGAGTTCTTTCATGCTGGAGCAGACCATGTATCTGTTGCCTTTCAACCTGGAGAGCCATGTGGCAGGTTATAGGACACGTGGGTCACACTTTCTTGCTTCATGATGCTGTTGGAATTACTGTGTTCAGGTATTCAACATGGCAGAACACCACTTACCATGCATCTCCATTCAGCTCTTGACTGGTTAGATTCTATCCCTGAGTCGGTTTTTTTCCCCTTCCAGAAAGCTACTGCATGCTATAATCCTTGTGTTCGTTCATATTTAGAATATGTTTGTGGTCTTTATACTTGAATGGAATCTTGGTTGGACACAATATTTTTTTGTCACATTTTTTGCCTTTAGAGTTTGGTAGACATTGTTGCATTGTCCTCCATCCCAAAATGCCACTCTGGAGAAGACTGAGGCCAGTCTGCTTTTGTTCTCAATTATAAGAGATAATATTTGTATCTAGATGCCTGAAGGATTTTTTTCTCAACCTTGAAATTCAGTAACAACAAGAATATGATATAGAATGGATAGTGTTCAATCTATTTGTCTTGAAATATGATATGAAGTTTTGAGGGGCAGAGTCCCTTACTACTGTATTTCAGGATTATTTTTCTATTTTCCATTGGAATACTTGTTCTGATTCATGTATTGAGCCCTTCATTCACAGACACTTATCATCTTGTGTAATGTCATCTTTGTCCCTCCTCCGTAGCCCTGTGTCTTCTATTTCCATTAATCTTTTCCCTTTGATTTTACTGTGCTTATCTCAAGCCTTTCCTTTGTATATTTTCAGCCATGTCCATTCGATTCCTTTCTGCATGTGATTTGTTAGTTCTGTAATGGTGTTATTTGAGTTTCAATTTGTTTCCTTATATTTTTGAGTTTCATTTTGTTTCCTTATATTTTCAATTTCCACTTTTACTTCATTCTGTGTTGTTACAATCTTACATTAAGCTCTTATTTTATTCATGTTCTTAATAAGCTTTTCTATAGCATAAAACACTGGTGAGATGTTTTCCTATGTTCTTTAGACTCCAGCTCTACAGAGTTTCTTTCATACTTTTTTTTATTGCTCTGATGGCATAGTTCTCATGTCATTATTTTTCATCATGTTCATATTTCCAGTGAGTTCTGTATCTAGACTTTGTTTTTGATAGTCTGGGTGAATTCTCCTTAAGTCCCTTCTCCCATTCTCTGAGTCTGAGAATCTTTCCCTACCAAGATATGGCTTGAGAGCTGGATATGGACTTCTACCCACTGCTCAGTGGTTTGAGGATTTTGGTGTGTGTTTGGGAGATGGGTAGGATTAGGGAGTGAGTTAAGCTGCGCCTGGGTACAGCCTAGTTGATAAAATATTCTATATTCTTACCAGCTTCTTCTGTTTGATCTATATGCTTCTTATTGAAGGGTTTGATATCTCCTACTATAGTTCTGTATTTGCTAATTGTACTTTGTAACCCTGTTAGTTTGCTCTGTCCAAAGTAATGGTATATTAGGTGCAAAACTGCTTTATTGTCTTGGGGATTTGGGCTATTTTTTGTAATGCATTTTACTATAAAACCTACTTAGTTTTTCAAAACTTTATGTTCCAGGTTTTTGGGTTTTTTTTTAGTTTAGTGCTAGGTGTGCCATTTATAACTAGCATATAGCTGAATTTATATTATTGTCATTTTGTCTGATAATCTCTATCTTTTAATAGGTGAGCTTTATTTATTTACATTCATTCTGATATCTTATGCCTTTGGCTTATTTCTACCACCTCCTTTCGTGTTTTCTGCCTACCATCCATTTTCTCTTCTTTCCCCTGCTATCCCACCTTCTGTTGGATTGATAAAGGCTTCGGTGTTTCTCCTTTTCTTTTCTTCTCCTCTCCTCTTCTTCCTCTTCCTCTTCCTTCATATCGTCCTGTTTCATCTTCCTTTCGATTCATCTAGTGATTTGGAAGATATCAAGATTATTTATCTTTCTATATTGGTTACCTAAGGTTTGTCTTTTCCCCACTTTGATGTATAGCAAATATACAGAAATGAGCACACTTACATGCATAAGAGTGCTTTAATGAGTTTTCATGAAGTAAATACACCTGTGTAACAACAATGCAGAGCAAGAAGCAAGCATCACCAGCACCACAAGGCCGCACTGGTGCTCCCTCCCCGTCTCTCCTGTTCCCTTCCTAAGCTTGACCACTATTCGGTCTTCCTCACACAGATTAGCTTTTCCTGTTTTGAACTTTATGTAAATGGAATAATAAAATATGAACTCTTTGTGTCTGATACCTTTTGCTCAAAGCCATGTTGCTAGACTCATCTATACTGTTGTTTGTACTAACGACTCACCCACTGCACTGTTGTGGAGTATCCCACTGTATGGATGCACTGCGATTTATGTATCCATCCTACACTTGCTGGCCATTTACACTGTTCCTAGTGGGTGGTGACTGTGAATAATGCTGTTTCAGATATGCCTGTTTCTTTCTTTCATTCACATTTATGTTGGGTATGCCTGTAGGAGTGAAATACTGGAATTGCTGGCTATGCACACGCTCAGCTTTAGTAGTTACTGCCGAACAGTTTTCTGAAGTGGCTGTACCAATTTATGTTGCCATAAATAGTGCACAAATACATGCACAATTTTCAATCCTCCGTTGAGTACTTTATTTGCCTATTATCCATGTATCTCTTCTCTTTCATGAGTTAGCAGTTCATTGTTCAAGTTTTTGCCCATTTTTCTGTGGGCGGTTTTTATATTACTTCACAGGAATACTTCACATATTTTCAATAATAATCTTTTGTCAGATGAAATACTGAAAGTATCTTTTCCAGCTTCTAGCTTTCCCTTTCAGCCTTTTACTGGGGTCTTTTGGTGAACAGAGGTTCTTGATTTTACTTACGTCTCATTGGTTAATATTTTAACTAATTGTTTGCCCACCCTAAAGCCATGAAGATACTCTCTGTTATCTTTCTGGTGTTTTATTATTACCTTTCATGCAGATACATATCTGCCTTTTACTCCAGAATAGACTTTCATGTGTTACGTGAATTAGGATATCAAGATAATTTTTCCCATATGGACAACCAATTGACCCAGCATTGTTAGTAAAATAATAATTATTTTCTCACTTGCATTAGACTTCATCATAAAACAAGTGTTCATACATGTTTGTATTCTGTTCCATGTGTCTGTCTGTCTATTCTTGTGCTGATATCACGTTGTCTTAACTATAGTAGCTGTGCCAATACATCCTGATAACTCTTAGAGCAACTTCTTTAATTTTCTATTCTTTAAAATTGCCTTGGCTGGTCTTAGACCTTTCCATTTCCATATATAAATAAATAGGGTCCTTTTTGTTAATTCCCATATAATAGCTTAAAGTTTTCAATATGCAAGTAAAAAATTAATCAGTAAATTTAATTAATTGTAAGTAAACTATGATTTTCCCCCAAAATACCTGAAGTTATCTAGAATTTTTACCCTCCTCTCAAACCTAAGAACCTAAGTACATGTCAATTACAGCTTGAATATCTATTTTCCAGAATCTTGTTTTTGTTGCCTAGTTAACTGAGGATGATATTCTATTGACAGTTCCCCTCATTATGTTGGATATATTTCCCTATTGTTTTATGGCATTTATTGTTGCCAGTGAGAAACTTGCTTGATTTAACATTTAATGACCATTTTTGTTGGTAATCTGTCTTTCTCCTGGTAGCTGGCAAGAGTGGCTCTTAACCCTTGCTGTCTTCCAGCTTCTCTGTGATGAGTCCAGGTGTGAATATATTTCAATAGACCCTTCTCGGTTTTTATAGTTCACTTTCAATTTGAGATCACATGTCTTTACTCAATTTCACAAGTCTTTTCTTTTCAGATACCACTTCTTTGTGATTCTTTCTACTCTTTCATTCTGGTAGTCTTACTCATCTTTCAGTCTGTTCTAGATATGAGCTCGTGGGTGACTGTGTAATTTATTGTCTAAACTGGGATGTGTTTGGGAGTTGAAAGGAGTGCCACTACTAATTACATCAGGATATAGGTGTAAATTGGAACTCTTCTAGGCACACTGGAGTGGATGATCTCTCCACCTAATTCTTTCGTATTTTATTCCCTACAGTGTGAACCTGGTGAATCCCACAATAATATTTTTCAATGTATACTTTTTTCTTTTATTGTCTCTGTTCCAAAGTTTACCTGACCTTTTGAATTTTTTATTTCAATCAATAGACAGTTTCTAAGATACCTAGTCATTCTGGTTTTAATTTACCTGATTTGTTTCATTTTTTTCATATTTTTTTTGTTTTCTAACAAAATCATGTAATGTTTTCCCTTTTCTCCTTGAGCATTCAAAGCATTTTTATTCTAGACAGTTTCATAGAATTTCACCTGGAAGGAAATTATGTTGCAATGTGTTGATTTTTGGCTGGATCACTTTCACAGCATTAGAATTCTCCATGTGTTTTAAAATTTTATTTTGCTGCCTCATTTTGAATGGAAAATTTACCCTTCTTTCTTCCTCTCCACACTTCCCTGTCTTGTGGTTTTCTGCTTCATTCTCTCAACTTCCTGAACCCCATCTTCAAGCTAGATTTATTGCAGGGTATTGCAGAGCCCCTGCTCCTGGTCTCAGCAGAAATATGACATTAGGTCCCAGGAAGGGGCATTCAGTGCAGCTCCTCAGGTGCAAGGTGTGTTTTGTCTTCTTGCTTGTGAAGCACTGCACAATGCCACGGCCCCGGGCAGTGGGTGGCTGGATGTTCAACCTCTTGTCACCAGAAGGATCCTCTGATTTCCACGAAACACCTTCAGTTTTCCTCCCATGATTCCTGGCTGTCACCACCTTCTTCAGGATTAGAGCCCAGCCCAGCAGCTGTGGCCGCAGTTCTGCTCAGCTCTGCACCTGTTTCTGGTACACAGGGATGCTTAACAGACTTTGGGTCCAGACATGTGTTTTGAGTTTTCCCTTTTATATTTTAATACACTTTTGCCACGTATTGGATCAGAGGAAGCACATTAAAGCATGAACTAACTGTTCTATGTTGCCATAAAATTTTAAAATGAATAAGGAAACTATATTTTTTCCTTAAGCTAAAACAGGTGATTGTGAAATATCCAGATTTACCAAATTTGTAGGACATTCAGAGACAGGTTTTTGGGGTTTTTTGTACAAGTCTCTGAAACATTTTTATAAATGTACAGTAATGGTAGTACAATGGGTTGAAATGAACCTTTCGTTCATAGGATCATTTAGAATACTTTTTGCCAATCTGCAATTATTTCTTTTTCCTAAATTACGTAATATGGGAATCTCTTTCTGAGCCAAAGCACAAACCAAGGAGGAAAAAAGAAAGAAAGGAGAGCACATTCACTCCAGTGCTTTGGAACAGTGCTTGGCTCTTAGCAGGTATTTATGGAAAAAATGCCCGGGTAAGTGTCTGAGCCGTGTGCCCTTGCTGGTTAGCACCGCCGGAGGAGAGGGGACGGGCCAGGGTGCGTGCTGAGGGTGGGACAGGGGTAAGGGCAGCCTGGGGACTCCGATATCGGGTAATGGGTCAGGTGAGAGGGAGAAGTGAAGTGAAGGATAGAGTTAGTGTAACTGTTGGGGTGTTTGGTGTTTTATAACCCGGTTATAAAAAAACAGTGATTTTTTTTTTTTTTTGATTTTGACATTTTTATGTGCTGGTGAGTTTCCTGAGTCACATCAAAACCATTATGTCAAGTCAGCCATGTCTAAATGTCCTGCTTCCCTTTTCGAGCCTATTTTACTGAGCTCTGCTGTCACTCAGAGATGAGGAGAGACAGGCCACAGAGTGAGGTTATATATGAACATTCTGCACGCTGTGAAGGAAACATGTTTGAGGAAGCAGTGCGTGAGTCATCCCCCTGGTGCAGTCTCTGCGCTGCGGAGCCTAAAGGGAAGGTCCGTTAAGGACTCTCTTGGAGTGGGTGATTAGCAGTTTCCACAACATAGCTTTACCGATCCTGATCCCACCCGACCTCCTAGAGGAGAAACATGGGAAGGAGTCAGCTGGACAGGATGACTACGGCCACATCACTGCAGCCTCAGCCTAAGCCCTGCTCCTACCTCAGCCCCTGCGCCTGACAGCAGGGGCCTCCTTTCCAAATAGCCACATGGGAAAGAAGCACCTCTCCTTGGATTGCTTATTCTTAAGAACCCCTCCCCCAAAAGAGCTGTTCAATAAATATTTATTCAAGCAGTTAAATATTAAAAAAACAAAATTTAACAACAGGGTGTGTGGCAACCTTTTGATGAGCAGGCTCACGCAACAGCAGTTTTCCCTGAGTCACTGTGTCTCTAAGCCACAGCCTACTCTGGCTGAACATACATGTATTCCCTTCCATTCCTCTTCACAGGCTGACACTTGCTCCCAGTTTATCATTAGCCAAAGACTGTTGATATTAAACAGAACTCTGAGAAATTCCCTGAATAGGTGGGAAAACCAGTTCCAGGAGGTTCAGATGACTCCTGCTTCTTAGACTGGTTTCCAGGGGCTGAAATCTGATGGAACCCTGTGTAGAAGAAGCTGGGCCAAGACAAAGCAGAGCCAAACACCGACTAAGACAGACAGGGAAGGAGGCCACAGATTTCAGTCGGCTTTGCTGCCACAGCACCGTGATGGGGAAGGACAAGTCTGACTCCATATTGGTCTGTCTCTTTTACTTTGACCTTTGCCTTCTACTGCTCTTGCTACAAGTCAGTCACTGAAGAGATGCTGCCTATAGCCTAAAGTGTACGTAATGGCCCACCTCCAGGAACGCTGCCTCCCAGGTAATGAGTGAAATACCTTTGTTGAGCTCACGGGAAACACACTGACCAGGCCCACCTGTGAATGGCTGCAGGAAGGAAGAAATTAACACGTCCCCTCCAGAGTCTGGCCAGAACTAGGAAATATTTGCAATAGCTTATGCCTTTTTTTACTTTGCTTTGTCACTTCCTCTCCCGTTTTGCTCTGTAAAAGAACCTAACATCCAAACTGGGCAAGATGGTTCTTTGGGACACTAGGCCACCATTTTCTCAGTCTGCTGGCTTTCTGAATAAAGTCACTATTTCCTGCACCAAGAATTTGTCTCTTGATGTATCGGCCTGTGGTGCGCCAAGCAGTACGAGTTTGGACTCAGGAACAGCATTAACATTGAAAAGGGTCATAGTTGCTTCTCTAATTTCCATATCGTTGAACAGAACTGGCTAGGGCCATGGTTTACTCTTCCCTGTGACTCATGTTACCTTAACGGGGAGAAAAGAACTTATGTTTAGCCCCTTGTGCTTGGGATTTTCCATATTTTGTCTTATTTGATCCTCATATCAATTTTATTTCCCTTTTACATACACAGAAATCATAGATGGGAGGTAAATAACATGGCCAAGTTCCATCATCTTTACGTGAGGACCGAAACTCTGGAAGCCATGCAGCAGAGTGGGTAGGAGAGTGGTCTGGTGAACCCAGCTCTCGCTTTAGTCACTTAATTCTGTGTGACTTTCGTCAAGTTGCTTCACCCTATGCCTTGACTGACTCAGTTTTAAACTGAGAATAGTAATCATAGCCCCTTCTAAGGTTGTGTCGATTGAAATAAATGCACAGCCTAACAGATAAGAGTTATGTTTTATTTGGCGGACATTTCTGAGGACCCGAACCCCTTCCAGCCCTGGATGACAGCCTCTCAGATGGCTCTGAGGGACTGCTCCGAAGAGGTAGGGGAGGAGCTAGGATATATAGGAGCTTTACAACAAAGACCAGGTAGTTGAAACATTAAAAGATTACTTGTTAACTAAAAAAAAAAAACCAGACATTTCATGACAGTTAAAAAATTTAGTGCTTTTCTATGTATGGGAGGGAGCAAACATTTGGGCTCATTGAATTCATTCCTTTGACAAGCACCTAGCTATTCTAGGGCCAGGATCCCGTCCTTTCTTATTCTGAGTCCCCTCAGTGTGCACCACAGTGAGTGGCTGCAGAGGCCGGGCTGCAGGCTTGTCTTCACTGGGGGGTGGCGGCGGCCGCTGATGACTTGATGGCTTCAGCATTCTTTGTTTACTGGTATGGTTTGCAGTATTTTTCGTTCACAGTTGGTATGAGTTATTTACGTAAAACATTCACAGGATAGTTTGACCAGGCATTTCATGTCACTGGTGGGAGTGTAAATTGGTGTCCCCTCTTTGGAAGGCAATTTGGTAATTGTGTCAATGTGCAGTCTAATATATCAGTATAATTATAACTGTTGAATTTTGCGATATAATTAAGAAATACATGAAAAATTAAAAATTCTAAATTTTGAAACCTGAAACATGTATCTGCTTTGCTCCAGCGATTCTGATTTAGGAATGTATCCTCCAGACATACACACACACACGTGTGTGAAAGTATTTAAACGGGACGTTCATTTCATCATTGTTATAACTGCAAAGACTGGGAACACAGATGCATCAGTGGGGGAACAAGGTAGATAAAATGTATCATATGACCTCCAAGATACATAACTAATTGGTGGAAAAGGTGGCACAGGACATTATTTGCACAGTTTTGCCATTTGGATTTAAATGTGTGTGTGTAGATACAACACGAATATTAACACTTGTGTGTGCATTAGTACATCTTGATTACACACAAAATGCTTACCATTGGTAGCCTTTGGAGAAGGAGGTTGGAGACTCTGGGACTGGGATTGGCAGAAGAGTTACTTTACATTGTGTATTTATTTTCATTTAATTTTTTATGCAAACAAATTCTTTTCAATAAGAAGGAATCAATGAAAAAATGCTCCTATATTGCATCACTGAACTAAGGAGGATTGTTAGCTGCTCATGTGCAGTGGGTTGAGTTAACCCTCAATACAGGCAGACAGGACCACTCCGCACTGTCTGGGGACCTGTGAGAATCAGGCTACTTTATTTTTATCTGTGCGTGGCAGCTTGGAGTCACTTCTGAGACCCAGAGAATCCCTCTGAGTGGGAAAGAGGGACTTGGACTCACTACACTTCTGTCTGTAGCAGAATTGGGATTTAGAACAAGCATCTGGAACACATTTCTGTATTTCTTTCCTATCTTATGACTCTCCTCTCTAAATCCTACTATTTCTTCAGCCCCATCTTTGTAGCAGTCTGTCTAACTGCTATAACAAAATATTAGACTGGACAGCTTAAACAACAGTTTATTTCTCACAGTTCTGGAGGCTGGGAAGTCGAGGATCAAGGTGCTGGCTGAGTCAGTTCCCTGAATTCCCTGGCGGGGGCGCCCTTTTCCTAGCTGCCTTCTCACTGTCTCCTCACAAGGAGGGAGAGGGAGGGAGCAAACTCTCTGGTGTCTCTTCTTAGGAGGACACTAATCCCATCAAGGAGCCCCACTCTCAGGCCTCACCCAAGCCTAATTATCTCCCAAAGGCCACATCACCCAACAGCAAAACACTGGGGGACAGGGCTTCAAATATGAATTTTGGGGGTGGGAACACAAGTCAGTCCCTAGCACATCTCCAAATTTCATTTGAGATAAATATTGGTTAAGCTCATTAATTTTTATAATAGGATATTGACTGTATCACCAGCTCATTGGTCTCTAAAATTTATGGAATTTTCTTAATTAGCCATACAGAATGCCTGCAC
Organism: Vicugna pacos; assembly: GCF_048564905.1. Classification (NCBI taxonomy): domain Eukaryota; kingdom Metazoa; phylum Chordata; class Mammalia; order Artiodactyla; family Camelidae; genus Vicugna; species Vicugna pacos. The sequence goes on along the minus strand of NC_132994.1, from coordinate 2,514,603 downwards.
TCCAGGTCACCTGCCCAGAGTGCACAGTCATAAACACCCTGCTTAAGCAGTGCATACTGGAAGTCTGGGAGACAGGCAGCGGGGAAGGACCGTCTTGGGCTGTGTGTCATCCACTACTCCGTACACCCCAATCCTCCTTCTAATGTCATTCCCTCAAAAAGCCCTTCCCTAATTCTAGACTAAAACAGGACATCCCCTACCCCTTTAACTCTTGATAGCAGTGTTCATTTTCTTCTTAGCATCTCTCACACTCTGCAGTTATTTTATTTTTATATCTTTTAAACTTTATTTTCAAACTCCTCTGACAAAATGGAAGCTCTATGAAGGTAGGGACTATTCTGTTCACAGATGTGTCCAGTATCCAGCATTAAGTATGAACCCATGTCCTTGGATTGGGTCTGATCCCAAGAAGATGATACATTTGGACAATGACATTTTTGTCCTTGCTTTTGTAGAACTGTCCCATAATTGCTGACCATGGGTTTTCATCTTAGGTTGCTCTCAAAGCAGTCGTGCAGATTTAATTTATCTATTTGGTGTGAAGCACACATTGAGGTTATTCTTCATTACATCTTATTCTCTCTGTTGTCAGCCAGGAACTATGTCTCTAACCATTTTTAATCTTCCAAATATTTGAATGCAATTATTTCAGATAATGATATTTAATGAATATTTTATAATTTATAAAGCTTCCCTCTTCATTACGGAAGAGGGAGGAAGGAGGAAGCTCCAGGTTTTATGCTCAAACAATCGCTCTGTTGACCCTTACAGCTGGCACGTACTTCCCCCTCTTTCTTTTGGTTCTGTTTCTTAAATCTTACTAGAAATATATCCTCCTTCTCTTTTAGAATAATTCATCTCAAATACTTTCTAGATGAAATGAATGTAAGTACATTAAGTTGATCAAAATAAATTCTATTTGCGTTATTATTTTTCCATTTTACCAGGTCTTACTGCTCAGATTTGAGTCCATGACATATTTTGGGTTTTGGCTCAATACTATCACCAGCTGGTCTCTCTGTCCTTAATCTTTGCCCTTTTTTCTCCTTTTTCCTCCCACCAAAATGCTGTGACCAAAGACATCTTTCTTTCCCATTGTCCTACTGCTGCTGCCACCTCCTGTATCACCCATGGTCCCATAAGAAGCTGCAAGGTGCCATAAGCAGGTGCTTCTTCAGCTTGTGCCTAGCTTTGCTGTCTCTTCCTTGTCCTATTTTTTAGCATCCTCTTCAACTCCTCTTCTTTATTTTATAACACCTTTAACGCTCCTGGAACAAAATCTACCAACCTGAAATCCCATGTCATTTGTTTCCCCTTTAATAATCCTTGAAATCCATTTACTTACAAAAACCCTCTTAAGCCTCAGAGATAATCATCATCCATCACGACCCAGATTTTCTGAATTTATAGATTATAATTGTATGCTTTAGTTTATTAATTGTACTGCTATATAGTCATATGTAACTATAAATAAAGCATTAGAAGTAGTGCCTTTGAACCCTCCTGCACTGTTGGCGGGAAGGCAAACTGGTGCAGACACTATGGAGAATAGTATGGAGGTTCCTTAAAAAACAAAAAACCAGAAATAGACTCACAGATATACAGAAAAACTTATGGTTATCAAAGGCAGAGGGAGGAATAAGTTTGGGATTAGCAGATATCCACTACTATATAAAAAAGATAAACAACAAGGTCCTACTGTATAGCACAGAAAACTATATTTAGTATATTGCAATAAACTATAATGGAAAAGAATCTGAAAAAGAATCTTCCTTCCTTCCTTTCTCTCTCTCTCGTTTTCTTTTTTTCTTTCTTTTCTTCCTTCCTCCCTTCCTCCTTCCTCCTTCCTTCCTTTCTTTCTCTTTTCTATCTATCTACCTATCTATCTGAATCACTTTGTTGCACACCAGAAACTAACACAACATTGTAAATCAACTATACTTCAATTTTTAAAAAGTAGTCCCTTAATCCCCTCCACCCCAATCAAAAACATGATTAAATAGTTATATATGTGTGTATTTTTCCCAAAGCCCTTTCAGGATGATGTAATGTAATAAATTTAGAAGACAAAATCAGGATGGTGAAAGGCAATTAGAAAACTGAAAACCAGAGCATCAGTTTGGCGGGTGATTTACTACTTTTCTGTTGAGCAGAGGATGATAAGTGAGTAATCTGAGAAGAACTAAGTCTGAATCTTCAACATTAAATTTCCTCAAATGTACAGATATTACAGTGAATTACAATTGTGCATAGTGTTCCAAATTTATTACTTAGTACAGAACATAGCAGGTACTAAATTGAATTGAAGAATGAAACTAAAGGTGATATTATAGGAAAATAAAGTGGAGTCTTGTAAAATTAAAGACCCCCATTTTTCATATAAATTTTTTGGTAGAAGTTGTTTGACTAGGAATGTGAAAGAAAATTGTGAAGTCTCTTTACTTTAGGCATGGTTGTATTCACTGTCATGCTTCAACCTGGTAATAAATTAGCTTGGGAGCCTTTTACATAAAGAGATGTCACTATAAATTAGCTTTTACATTTTATCTTAAGTAGTATCATCATAAAATATTTAATCAAGATACTAAAACTGTCAAAGTAGCTGCATAATTTGAGACCTGGTATGTAAGAAAATCTGATTCTTTCATGTTGGGATTTTTCCTTGTGTATACCAGAACTTGCCACAGTAACAATCAATAGATAATTGGTCTGCAGATTATAACTCTCACAAATGTTTGGCAATCACAGATGCTAATTAAACACTCTGGTTAGAAACTAACAAGAGCAGACTGAATTCAAAGAAAATGACACCGCCAAAATGCTCTGCTGTATTTTGTTATGTCACAAGAAAGAAAATATTCTTAACATGCAGCTGTTTTTTTTTTAAGTTTTTTTAAGGTTATCTATCCATATATTTCTCAGTTATATCATATATCCCATAATTTTAACAATGATACTGACAAGCTTCACACACAATACTGAATGTGATCTCTGCCATATCCCCTAAGGCACGGAGAAGGATAACTGATACAGAGAGCGAAGCTTCCTGTGGGTCACGGGCTGCCCCTCTGCCCTGGCCCCTTACACTTCAGAAGGTGGCATGAGCTCATCTTCCGGCTGTTTGCCAGGACTACACCTTGCCCACCTCTTCCTTGTGGCGGGTTCTTGTTCTCAGTTTTCACTGACTCTTTGACCCACAGGCTGCACCAGTCAACTGTTGCCTACTTCGGGCTCTTCTTGCCTTGCCGACTGGTGTAGCCAGGCATTTCTGACTTTGACCTTTGACCTTGCTTGCTCTTTGCCTCCATGTAACCACAGAGGCCATGGGAGCCACTTCCTGCCAGCTGCGCCAGTCCCTCAAGCCTATCCGAGCTGGGCCAGCCATGTCCAGCCTCCTGCTGCGTGAGGGACACCAGACACCACGCCCTCGCTGGGGAGCAATGAAGTCCGAACAGTAACTCAAGGAAAAGCACTTTTAGAAAACACCAGCAAATTGTTGAAAATGACAACCATCACAAATTCTTGACTATTGTAAGTCACCGCCAGGCTGGCTACATTGATTCAAAAAACTATTACGAAAGCTGATCTGTGAATTTCTCTTCCTTTTTAAAACTGAAGTAATCAATTCCCCAGGTATACAACTTCAAATAACATCTGTTGTCTTAATTAGGAAAGAAATGCTTCAAGGATGAATTTTTTTCCCCTGAACTTGGTTGTCTTTTCAACAGATGATATATCTAAAACAATAGGCAGGGAGCAGGTGTGTGATGGCCTGAGTCTTAGCTTGCGTTTGGCAAAATTCTGACTACAGAGTGAAACCATTAGAGATGCTGTCAGTGAGATTGATGATGTTGCACATTTTGAAACTGTCCTTGACAAATTATATAAAATGCACAATTCTTCTCCAAAGACATATCATGAATTGTAGCAAAATGTAAAACCATAATACACCTTTTTCAGGGGCAGGAGTTTTATTAGTCAGTGAGGCACATTCAGATTGAGTTAAGACAAATTCTGAAATAATTCTACTAAAATATGTCATCGTAAAAGTAAGAGCCAAGTGAAAAGCAAGGCATGAAGGAAGAGAGAGGAGGTTATCTAAATAAGACATGGACTGCCCTGGTGTGTTGGAGAAGGCAGGCCTTACCGAAGTAGGTTACAAGAACATGAAGTGGTGCAGCCACTATGGAGGACAGTATGGAGGTTCTTTAAAAAACTAAAAATAAACTTGCCATGTGATCCAGCAATTCTACTCCTGGGCATATATCTGGAGAAGACTGTAATTCAAAAAGACACATGCACCCCAATGTTCACAGCAGCACTGTATGCAATAGCCAAGACATGAAAACAACCTAAATGTCCATTGACAGATGACTGGATAAAGAAATTGTGGTATGTATATATATATATATAATACACACACACACACACACACACACACACACACACACACACAATGGAGTACTACTCAGCCATAAAAAAGAATAAAATAATGCCACTTGCAGCAACATGGATAGACCTGAAGGTTATCATTCTAAGTGAAGTAAGCCAGAAAGAGAAAGAAAAATGCCATACAATATTGCTTATATGTGGAATCTAAAAAAAAAAAGCCACAAATGAACTCATTTACAAAACAGAAACAGACTCACAGACATAGAGAACAAACGTATGGTTACTGGGGGTAAATGTGGTGGAAAGTGATAAACTGGGAGTTTGAAATTTGCACCTCTGGGGAGTGATGGAAACGTTGTCTTGATGGTGGTGGTAGATTTATAGGTGTATACGTCTATCAAAATCCATCAAATTGTACATCTGAAATATGTGTCATTTACTGTAAAGAATTTACACCACAATAAAGCTGTTTAAAAAATTACAAAAAAAGACCAGGAAAAAAAGACTTAAAAGAGTTCTTTAAGACATATTTATCATATATCAATCTTTTGCTTGCATGAAAAGGAAACTATACACTAAATAAAGTTGTTAAGCTATTCCTAAAAAAAGAAAAAAAAGAAACAAAGTAGGTTCTAAGGTCTGTGAGAAAATCATGGGTAGTAAACCTGAATTCAGATTGCAGATCCAGCACGTTGACCTGAGCTTCTTAAACAGGAGTGCATTTGCACTATGCATATGAAGAAACCAGAGGAACATCTTCCTAGATGGATTGGGCCAAGTCCTTCACCCTTCCCCTGTCCCCAGTGATTGATCATATAAAATACTACTCTATATTAAAATAGAAAACACATATATAATGATGTATAATTTTAAGTTCTTATAGGCTGTTTTAAATAAAGAGTAAGAATTCAAAGAAATCTTGTTTGCGTTCATTGGCCACCCCTCCAAATGGTATATATCTGCCCGCCTTTGACTTACAGATACTTCCAGGGACACACTGGAAAAGAATAGCAAGATATCAAGGAAGTGTGTATCCCAGGCAGAGCACTACCTCGGGAAGACTGGAGCAACTCCAGAGACCAAGGCTGAGGTCCACGAGATGCTGGATAAATAACCTATTTCCCTTCCTCATTCCCTTCCTGCCTCCTTCCCTTCACTAGAATGAAAGCAGAAAATCACTGAGTTCTAGGAGGGTTCAGAGGATTTTTCAGGACCATTAAGTCCAATCTTCTTAGTAAATAAAGATTCACAGGAGTCTTAAGAAGTAGTTCTTCAAGTGTCCTCTAGACGCTTTTAATGGCAAGAAACTCATTACTTGTAGGCAAGCTCCTTCTGCCTTCCAGGAGTATGAATTGTTCAGGAAATAAGGACCAATGAACATCAGTTTCTCAGGTCAGGGAGTAAGAAGGAAAGCTGGACTGAGAAATTTATCTATCCTGACTTTGAATTCAGTGCTCTTTTCAGAAACCTCTAGGGCAGAGCCCTGGAAGGGAAGTCCTAATTCAAGCTGTTGGGCAATAACAGATGATATCACAGGAAGTTATGAAATCCAGCACAGAAATATGCAAAGCTACTGACCACAGTCTAAGACTGGGACAGAAAGTTCTTACTCCATTTTTGGGTCATAAGGCTTGTTTACCCGAGAGTATTTCCTCTATTTTGCCTCATCCTCCTCTCCTGGGTTCCAGAGTTTGCAAATGGTCCAGACAGACACCATTACCTTAGGGAAAAAAATTTAAAAGCTACTGTCCTGTTGTTGAATCAACAAAATTAAAGAATCTATAATAAATCACAAGTGATTCTGGAATTCTACAAAAAAAATCACAATGATTCCATTGTTACTCTCCATTGTAGAGAGTCAATTTGCAAGTCACTTTTCAAAAATCTTAGGACATTATTTCAAAGTGATAAAAAAAATTTCGTGTGTAATTAAGCAGTTGATTCTTCTATTTAGTGCAGGACTTCTGTAAAGATTTTATTGGCATTTTGTACATTTTACTCACAATATCCACCACTTCAGGATATTATTACCATGCCTCTTGAATGCCATCTTAATTGACAAGCTATAAAAAGGATGTGATGTGTATGAAAACCGACCACTTTTGGGGATCCACAGCACGATGTTGCTCCCCTGCTCACCAGCCCCTCAGGGAAGGCTCCTAGTGGGTATGGCGGGTCTACCCATGTGCATGAAGTTCTCAGTCAAAACCCTTCTCATCAGCGAGACCTATGTGGAAGGTGATCCCATTCATACAACAGCAGAAGTAACTCTAGTGACCAGATCTTAAAGCATGACGGGACATCCAAAGATAAGGAGGCATGTGAAAAATACCAGCAGCATTAAAAGGAATAAGCAAAGCCAATATACAGAAAAAGCAACATGAGGAGCTAGAGGTAATAATGATAACTAGAGATAAAATTGGAATAAATTATTCTAAGTTTCATACAATAAGCTCAATCATTACACAGCCTCATGAGGTGGGCACTGTATTACCCCATTTTACTGTATTTTATTCTTAAAATTTTATTTTTATTTTTATTGAACTCTAGTTGATATGTAATATTATGTTAGTTTTAGGTATATTACACAATGATTTGGCATTTGCATACATTATGAAATGATCACCATGATAAATCTAGTAATCATGTGTCCCCATACAAAGCTATTACAATATTATTGACCATATCCCTTATTCTGAATATGACATTTCCCTCTTATTTACTATATAACTGACGGTTTGTACCTCTTAATCCCCTTAACCTACTTCTCTCACCTCGTATATACCACATCTGTTTATTCATTTGTCTATCGGTGGACACTTAGGCTAATTCCATATCTTGGCTATCATAAATAATGCTGCAATGAACATTGGAGTGCATGTATCTTCTCGAATTTGTGTTCTGTTTTCCTTTGGAAAATACTCAGAAGTGAAACCTGAATCATATGGCCATTCTATTTTTAATTTTTAGAAGAGCCTCTGTACTGTTTTTCATAGTGGTTGTACAAATTAACAGTCCCAGCAGTGCCTGAGGGTTCCTTTATATCCTTGCCAATACTTGTTATTTGTTGACTTTTTGATGACAGTCATTCTGACAGGTGTGAGGTGGTGTCTCACTGTGGTTCTGATTTGAATTTCACTGGTGATTAGTGATGATAAGCATCTTTCCATGTGTCTGTTGGCCATCTGTATGTCTTCTTTGGAAAAATGTCTATTCAGGTTCTCTGCCCATTTTGTTGTTGTTGTTTGTTTGTTTGTTTTGATGGGTTGTTTGTTTTTTATTGATGTTGAGTTCTTTGCAAATTTTGGATATTAACCCCTTACTGGGTTACAGTCACAGGCTACTTTTTTGTTTTGTTGATAGTTTCCTTTGCTGTGCAAAAGCTTTTAGGTTTGTTTATTTTTACCTTTTTTGCCCCTGCCTAAAGAGACATATCAAAAAAAATATTGCTAAGACTGATGTCAAAGAGCATATTGCTTATGTTTGCTTCTAGGCATCTTATGGTTTCAGGTCTTACGTGTAAGTCTCTATTTTGAGTTTATTGCTATATATGGCATGAGAAAGTAATCCAGTTCGATTCTTTAGCAATGGAGCTGTCCAGTTTTCCCAACACCATTTATTGAAGAAGCTGTCTTTTCCCCATTGTATAGTCCTGACTTCTTTGTTGTAGATTAAATGCTCACATCAATGTGAGTTTATCTCTGGGATCTCTATTCTGTTCCATTATATAATGTCCTTCTCTGTCTTCTGTTACAGTCTTTGTTTTAAAGTTCATTTTGTCAAATATAAATGTTGCTTTTGCAGCTTTCTTTTCATTTCTTCTTAGAATACCTTTCTCCATCCCCTCACTTTCAGTCTATGTACATCTTTAGATCTGAAGTGAGTCTTTTGTAGGTAGCATACACATAGCTCTGGTTCTTCTTCATGTTTTCTAGCTCTTTGTTAAAATCCTCACTATGTTCATCCATTTTTCTCCCAAGTTCATTAAACATCTTTATGATCATTACCTTGAACTCTTTATTGGGTAGACTGCTTATCTCTATTCATTTAATTTTTTTTCTGAGGTTTGTCTTGCTCCTTTATTTGGATATGTTATTCCTTTGTCTAATCATTTCCCTTAATTCTCCATTTATTTCTATATATTACATAGATTGGTTATGTTTCCTGATCCTTGAGAAATGGCCCTATATAGGAGTCATCTTATGGTGCCTAGCAGCATACTTGCCTCTGGTCACCAGACCTATGTGCTCTTGGGCGCCCTGATGTGGGCGGCACAGGCCCTTCTGCTGTAAGGCCAACTATTTTGGGTGTGCTAATAAAATGCATGGCTGGCCCCTTGCTTGGTTTCCTATCAGGTCCTGCCTTGTGCAGTGGCTTCCAAGCCACTGGTAGGCAAGGCCAGGTCCCACAGCAGCTGGCTGCAAGGCTCAGGGGGCCTGAGGGCTGGTGCCAGCCCACTGGTAGGTATGATCGCGCCCTAGTGTGGCTGGCTTCAGGGGGTGCCCAGGGCTTGCGCTGGCTTGCTGGTGAGTGGTGCCAGCTCCTGGCAGAGAGCTGTGTGGCCTGGGGCATGCCAGGGCTACAACTGCCCACTAAGGGGTGGGTAAATCTCTATCACTAATAGGCTAAAGAGAAGACTCACGGCACTTAAACAGGACCAGCTTCCTCACGGGAGAACAAGCTGCCAAATATGTCCGCGGCATATACTCAGGGGCAGTTCCAGGTCCTTCTGTCTCTCTGCGAGGCTCTCCAAGAACAGAAAGTTGGTCTGACCATGCGCCTTTTAAATTTCTGCCTCTGCACTAGGAGCATGTGAGATTTGTGTGCATCCTTTAAGAGTGCAGTCTGTTTCCTACAGCCCTCTGGCTCTCCCATATGCAAACCCTGATGGCTTTCAAAGCCAGATGTTCTGCTGAGCCTGATGTGGGGTTTGTACCCCTCGCTCCATGGGAGAACCTCTGCAATTATGATTAACCTCCCATCTGTGGGTCACCACCTGGGGGTACAGGTCTTGACTATTTCGTGTCTCTGCCTCTCTTACCTGTCTCGTTGTGGTTCCTCCTTTATAGCTTTAGTTGTGGAGAATCTTTTCTGCTAGTCTTTAGGTCATTCTTGTCGATAGTTGCTCCATATGGAGTTGTAATTTTGGTGTGCCTGTGGGAGGATGTGAGCTCAGCATCTTTCTACTCCACTTTATGAATGAAGAAATGTAGGCACAGTTCTTCCTCTCCCTCTGGCACATTCACAGTCACACTTCTGCATGCTGGGAACTGTGTGTTGGTTCTGTAGTGCCCCCGTGTGAAACCATAGGCTGCCTGCCCAGTGCAGCCCCTGTTACTCTACCAGAAAAGATGGCCACAGTCACGGCAGTCGTGACACAGAATCACGGCTGTTTTAGTACTTTGGATGGAATTCAACATTTTCAGCTTCAAGATTGGAAGTGGAAAGCTAGCTGGACTAAAAAAGCAAAGATCATACATACAGAAGAAAAATTTTTAAATCAAGCTATTAACAGAAAATAACAGTTATTTCTATCACCCAAAAAAGGACTTCATTATTGGGCATAGTGTGGAGGAAGAATTTAAAATAAATTATCAGCAGGAAAAATACAAAGAGCAAAAATCCAGCAACAATTGGCCAAAATACATAATGAGGTAAAGAGACTTCAGCATCAGTTAAAAGAAATGACACATAGAAGTCAGACAAAGAAAAACAAATATCATATGATATTACTTACATGTGGAATCTAAAAAAAAAATACCAATTCTATTTACAAACCAAAAACAGACTCATAGACAGAAAACAAACTATGGTTACCAAAGGAGAAAGGATGAGGAGGACTAAATGAGGAGTTTGAGATTAACAGATACATATTACTGTATATAAAATAGATAAACAACAAGGACCTACTGTATAGCACAGGAAACTATATTCAACATCTTGTAATAACATTTAATGAAAAAGAATCAGAAAAAAATATATGTATATATACATATAACTGAATTGCTTTGCTGTAAACCTGAAATTAACATTGTAAATCAACTACACTTGAATAAAAAATAAAATTAAGAAGTGGCACTTAGACCTGATTTTGTTGAAAGCTCAGAGAAATAATGGAAAAAACTGTAAATGCAATGAGCACATTTAGGTAAGAGCAGAGACTGATACATAAAGAACTTACTTATTAAAGAAAACAACTAAAAATGAGTTGACTGCCATATCCAGAGAAACTGATACATGGACTTTGGGTCACTCAGGAACCCAGAGAGCTTTCAGAACAATGTCAAGCAAAGTTCATGTAGACAAAGTACCATCACGTAGATGGTACCATCATGTACTCTTCCAGGAGAAATGGTAGATTTTGAAAAGTTCTTTCAGCAAACATGAGGGCAACAAGGGCACTGGATGATTATGACGACCAGACCTTTGTAAAGGTGAGAAAGAAGCAAACATAAAATGAAGACAACATTCATGGGAGAAATTCTAGACGTTATCCTGGAAGAACACAGGATGGAGTGCAGCAACATGAGAAATTATACAAAAATTTCTTCTTAAAAAAATTTTTTTGTATTTGGGGGGGTGGATAAATTAGATTTATTTATATATCTACTTATTAATGGAGGTACTGGGTACTGAACTTATGACCTTGTGAATGCTAAGCCCGAGCTCTACCACTGAGCTATACACATGCCCCTCTCCCCAAAATTTCTGACTGCAGAAAAAAGAAAAAAAAACTACTCAGAATTGGAAAACTATAAGCAGCAAAAAAAGGGGAAGCTTTCAAGTTAAAGACAGAGAATAAACAAGAATATGATCAAGGAAAAAGGAACAAAGAAGAAATAGTAAATGCCATTGAAGCTCAGGTAAAACAAAAAAGTATGTAAATGTTGGAGGGTGGGAAGGGACAGATGGGATTTCAAACTTGTAGAATAGATAAACAAGATTATATGTATAGCACAGGGAAATATACACAAGATCTTATGGTAGCTCACAGAGAAAAAAATGTGACAATGAACATATGTATGTTCATGTGTAACTGAAAAATTGTGCTCTACACTGGAATTTGACACAACATTGTAAAATGATTATAAATCAATATAAAATGTTAAAAAAGTATATAAATGTCAATGAGACAAGTTTATCATATTTAAAAAAACTTAAAAAGAGGAAGATAAAGAGCAAAAGTAGCAGGAAGAGCACTAATGCCAGTTTAAACTAAGGTTACTATTAGAAATACCAAGAAGAATTAAAAAGAGGAGGAACTTTTGAAGCTTGAAAAGGAAGTAAGTGAAAAGCCAAAAAAGGCAGAAAAAGGAAAACTGCTGCTGCTGAAATTGCTAGGTTTCAAGAAAGAGATTTACATAAACTTGAATGGAAAATTATAGATTAGACAGGCCAAGAAAAATTAAAAGATAGAACAAAAAAAGATTGGAAAAATTATAAGAAAAGAGTGAAAGCATGTCAGTAGGTTCCCCCAGGCTTTACAAATTTAGCAAGGTTTGGAAAGAATGGACCAAAAATGTAGGACCTCCCAGTTGTGGGCCACTTCTATATATCCACACAGGGCTACTCCAATCTGGAGACAAAGAGAGGAGAGAAGAATATGAGATAATGAAGCTAGTATACAGTTGATGAGAATATTAGCATATTCAGTTATTTTGGAAAACATAGTGACTATGTTCTTTAAATATCACTAGTCTAATTAATTGATAATTAATAACATTATATGTTAATTGACAGGTACTAATGTTCCATATTGACATTGGCATTAGTATTTCATGTTTATACTAAGAGGACTATTTAGTTTATACGTTGGCCCATTACTGATGTAAAGCCATTTTTAAAAGTTTATGTTACAAACATTATTTCATTTAATGCGCAAAACATTTAGATTGTTCATGGCATATCAAAATGAACTGGGACAATTTTAGAGTGACATTTTTTAAACCAAAAATACACTCTTTTAGAGCTCACACGTAAGTTAGCACAAGTAATAAAACTGTAAAGTTTTCTTTTTAGAGTTATAAAATAAGTTGATACTTAAAGTTTAACAAATTGATAGATTGCCAATTAGTAGATTTTTGTATAATAAACACTTCCTGTTCGTTTGAAGGAAAAAAAAAGGAGAAAGAAAGAAAATTAAAAAGAAAAAAGAAAAACAACCCTAAAAAAGAAAACTTCCTAAGGACACAAAGTCATCACAGAGCTGAGATTAAAACTCAGGCTGTCTGGTTCTAGAGTCCATCCTCTTAATTGCAGTGCAGACTACCTCCCACAGCAGAAAACTTTAAAGATTTTCTCATAGATACTGTGACAGTATTATAGCCTTAAAAGAAGAACAGGATGCTTTCATGAAAGTATAAACAGAGACCAGGACAGAGATCTTAGCTGTTTAAAATTTGAAGGAGAAAAATAAGACAATATCAGAAAACAGTGTCTCGGAGCTATCAAAATAAGTAGTTGCACGGGAATCAGTTTACGTAACATCCCAAAGGACAACTGGCGCTGTTCCTACAGTTAGGGAGTCAGGTCACTGCTGCTGTTGCTGCTACCCTGGGCTTGTCGTCACCCAGGTCCCTCAGGTCACCCAAGGACACTGCTTGTCTCCTACCCCGGGCATTATTTGTCGTTGCTGAGGAACTTCTTGGCAACAATAAACATGCGATCTGCAGTCATGGGAGGTGTTAGTCCACGGAGCAATCCTCGACCAAAAGATGTGGCTGGGCAAACACACGTCCCCTTCAGAAGGGCTGTGCGGAGATGCGGGGCTCGAAGCCGCCTTGGTGAAGACGTCCTGCAAGACCTCGCGAACAGCTCCTCGAGGAGCTGCGGCCTTCTTAGTAATGCTCCCCGTCCTTCCTCGCCGCGCACCAGTTTCCTTCCCTCCTGCTTCTCTGGCAGGGCACTCCCCAGTGGGAAACCCAGTCCAAGACAAGGAACTACTGAGAACACGGTCATCAGTCACGGTCATCAGTGGCACCGCGGCAGTCACCAGTCACCGCGCTGCAAGTCCGACCTCGCTGGATCTCGCGGGGTCTCGCGGGATCTCGCGGGGTCTCGCGGGGTCTCGCGACTTCTCACAGAGCACGCATGGGTGCCTGGGATGAGAAACAGCTGGGTCCTGTGGCTCACGAGGCCTGTGGTTCCAATCCCTTCCGTGAGGAGCCTGGCTGCCAATATTTATCAGGCAAACGCCAGTATTCCTCGGTGCCATTCCCTCCTGTCCCCACTCAGAGGTGCGGTGGCGCCCTGCCCGGAGCACTGGCCAGGAACAGGGAACTGGCTCCAGCCCAAAGGCCGTGCCAAGAGCGACCACCCAAGGCCGGAGCAGGAATGAACTGCGCACGCGCGGGCTGCACCCTGTAGCCTCCCAGGAGCCGTGCAGGACCAGCTGGAAAAATGAGTGAAAAAGACCATTTCTTAGACATAGCAGCATGAAACTTAAAAGCACCAAGTAAAGAAAAGGTTCTAAGAACTTACTTCAACTGAAAAAAAAAAAAAAATTAACTTAGAAAGGAACAAGAATCAGTCTGGCATCAGCAGCCCCAGAGACTGGAAGGCAGGGGAGCCATGTCAAAGATGACAATCAGCCCCACTCTCAGCCAAGTGTGAAAGCAAAGCAAGCCAGACTACACCAAACATTCGGACATGCAAAGAATCAGATCACTGGCCCCATACGTACCTTTTTTGAAAGAAGTTAGTTGAGAACGTACTTAAGGAAAATAAAGGTATATCCAACGAAAAGGAAGACAGACTCAGGAGACGGTGGTTTCAACTTGGAAGGACAAGAGAGAGAAGCTCTAGGATAACCATACGCAGAAGACTAAAGACAACGCTGGCCAAATTGGAATGGGGGGGGGGGTCTGGGGACAAGGGAGCTGCATGGACTACCGGGATGTGGAGTCTAAAAATTTGACTCTCCTCCACCCCCAAACTTTGGCATCACCTAAACCTGTTGTCACTGTGCCCCCTCTTTCCTTGTGAACACACTGTTCTCTGGCTCTGGGTCCCATCCATCTTCTCCAGGTCACCAGATGCAGTGGGCATGTGGGGTCCTTACCTTGCTTGACCTCAGTAGCGTCTGTTAGAGCTGTGCTCACCCTTTCCCCACTGCTTACTTAAGATGATCAAGGCAAGTGATGCAAGAAATCAAGAAAACAATTCAAAATTTTTGTCAAAAAAAAAATAGGAAAGTCATTATTTAAAAGTGAAGGGAATTGTAATGTTGCAGAATTTTAAGAAATTGAGGTAAAATTGTTATATAACATTATATATATTTCAGGTGTACAGCATAATTTGACATCAGTATACACTACAAAGTGATCACCCCCAAAATCTAGTCACCTAATGTTGCATAATTTTAAGTAATTGGGGGAATATAAGAAAAGGTAATCCATTTGACCTTGATGTGTGGAATTATCCAGCAGTGGTATAAGGGTCATGAAATTGGAGAAGGAAGTGTCATTCCAAACCACTATTTAGCTCAACTGTGAACAGTATTTATAGAGTAATAGAGTAGTAATAATATGATTTTTTTTAAATCCATCTTTTAGCATGAAGCTATATATGAAGCAAGAAGAGATTTGGTTATCGTGGAAAAGTTAAAAATGTAATGATAAAGTCCAGTGTAGTTGGTGCAAGATAGGTGGGAGGGAAGGGGTAGGTAGGATAGTTTATCTTACCTTACAGAATGAGGAGTTAAGAAATACCATTGAAGCTTGATGGGAAAAAAAAAATTAGAGATTTAATTCTTATTAGTTAAAGTTACAAGGATTACTGATAGAAAAAAATGATAAAAATGGTAGATACTAAAATGAAGAGGAGAAGGAAATTAGTGTTCAGTGAGCCTTATTCTCACCTTCCATGTTGGGAAATTGCCTAAATGTGATACATCATGGATTAGAAATAAACTACTTAGAATCGTGGAGATAACCAACATAAAAAGAAGGTGCTTCTGATCTGCATGGCTCTGAGTGAGAGTCACGAAAGAAAGTAGAGAATTTTCTGCATAAACATTCAGAACTCTTTGATTTCAGGTGCATGGCTCGCTTCTAGGAAAACAAATACAAAATTATTTTTTAAAGCTGTTAGCATACAGATGGCAAATTAAATCACAAGGATTAATTAAAGTACTTTGAGATAGAGTGCAATGGAAAGTGAAGAGAGATGCAATGAGAGGATCCCAAGGCATATCAAAAGTTTAAAGAAGGCACGAAAAGTGTTTGTAACGAGGAAGCACAAAGTTTGGGGGTGAAGTAGAGGAGAGTAGGAAGTGGCAACCAAGCCAACACCAGATCAAAGGACCCTTCTGTAGCTGTCAGGTGTAGAGTGAGATGGACCCGTTCAAAGGCTGATGGGCAGGGGGCCGTGGAGAGGGAGCGGTTGAAGAGGAAGGATATGGGCTGTGGACGAGTGGGCTTCAGACAGCTGCGCAGGGATTCGGCCCGCTGCGCAGGGATTCGGCAGAAGAGGACACCCGCCCTGTGCAGTAGGCGGAAGGCGGGGCCCATGTACGTAGAGCTTGGTGTCTGGGGTCATGAATTTGGGGAAGTTTCTGTCTGACAGCTTCTAATTCCGTTGAGGAAGAGGCCTGCCCCTGCTGTGGAAAGAGAAGGAGCAAGCGGATAGGCACTGGATTTATTTTTGTTGTCTGATTTTTTTTTTTTTTTTTTAAGCGCTCAGCAATCCAGGGCAGATGCCAGGTGTATGAGGAACTTGCTTCCGCCAAAATGGGGTTTTGCCAGGGGGTGCAAAAGCCGAATACGTATTTTCTGGGAGCACCAGGAGAGGAAGGCAGAGGCAGGCCAATTAGTAAAAGGCTAATTCGTTTAAAGCTACTTCTGCAAGCAGTGAAAAGAATTTCAGTTATAAAATAATTTTTTTTAAAGATGCAAAGCAGGAGGCAAGAGGGTTGCAAGGTGAAGTTTGAATTACCATTCAGGATTTATTAACCTAACTCAAGGCTGGAGGAAAGCCCCGAATGACCCGTTCTAAAGCTGGGGCGATTAAGAATTCCAGAATGTAGAGATTCACTCTTACTTCAGCTCAGCCTTAGTGGGCAATAGAGAAGTAGGTCCAGACCACAAAGAGATGGGCCCACTTGGTGAAGGAGCCTTGTATGTAGATGCCAGTCAGAGCTGGGACACATTTGACTGCAAACTGCTTTGGCACTGCTCCACCACGTTGGGAAGGATGAATGAGAAAGTGGACTATTCTGGAAAAGGGCTTGAGATTCCTGGAGGCATCCAACTGGGCATAGTGCTTCCCTGGCCTTGGCTCTGCTCAGCTTTTCTCGAATGGTGTTTAGCAGCTCAGATCCCTTCCACAGACATCTGTGGAAATGAGATGCTGTCCCAGGAAGAGAGCCTTGCACTGTGATGGTGAACCTTGGTCCAAAGTCGCTGTCATTTTGCAGTAATTCCAAGGGCTGCTCTTGACTCAGGTCCTCTAAGCAGGTCTAGAGTCAAGATTCTGCGGCATCCTCATGCTGAGCACCCGTGCTGGGCTGTGCTGGGAGATCCAGGGCGCTTCTGCAGAAGACTGGTATGTGCATTGGTGGGCACTGCGCCTGTGCACATAGGAATGGACCTGATCCATGTCTATCCTGAGAGAAGAATTCCAGCCTCTTCTCTTTGCAGCTGTTGCTGGCACGCTCGGGGGCAGCATTCAGCACACCTCCACTGACATGTGCTTTATGTACCTGAGGCAAGGCAGAGAGGAAAATGTAAGTGGGAACTGGTTCTGAGTGACCCTAGCTGGCGGAACTCCCAGAAGAGAGTGTGGAACAGCGCTGACTTTGTGCTTGGTGGATGCTCAGATGATCACTCGGTGATTGCGATATCTTTTCTCCTTTGCTCTCGCAAGGACAGGCAGAGATACATGTTCCTTTGCCCCTTTGTTCATTTATTCATTTTTATGTGCCAAGCACTGTGCTGGAAACCAGAGACGGAAAACCTGACAAAGACACATCCTTATTTATGAAGGCTCAGAGTCTATTTCCTTTCTTCTGAACCCCTACAGCACTCTACCTGGGCCTCTTTTTATCTCCCTTCACCTTGAACTATATGTTATTGGTTTAAATGTCACCTCTTCTTATGGATTGTTCCCCAGAATTTGCAAAATGGCTCTGGTGGATCCATTCAACCTACAGATAGGTTTTATTTCCCCTTTGACCTCACGGAGAACTTAAAAACAAAACAACCTAGAATTACATATCCCATATAAAATGTAGAAGATGTCACATAAAAATTAGCATTTCTGACTTATCCTAAAATATGAGATCTTCAGCATTAGGTGCAGTTTCCCACATCTGGAGCTGACGGATGTGCCTTTCACCAGAGCACATACCTTCCAGGACATTCCATCCCCACCTCATGGCCCTCCCCACCCATGATGCCTGTCTGCCTGTGGGAAATCTTAAGACTAGCTAGGAAAATTTAATTGTAGCTTGAGTGTGAGTCAACAAGTACTTGGACTGCCTCAAGTGGTGGCTGGGAAAACATAAGAAGGGAGGAACCCAGGAAAAAAAGTGGAAAGGAGGGATTTTCCAGATGTAGTGACGAATCCAGAAGGCTTGGTGGGAATAGGAGTTCTAACCCTGAGGGGCCAGGGGAATGGCGATGTTTACAGCAGGCATGGATAGGAGCCAGTCAGGTGCCCTTCACCAGATAGCACGTCTATCCCCAGTTGCTTAGAGAGTTGGCTGGTAATTCCTTGCTCTTGCCCCCTTGTCCAAAATGGCCACCCGCTGAAAGAATGGGGAACATAAACATTTAGAGGATACATACAGTGCTCTCTGGGGAAACAGCAGCCCACAGCCAGTGATTAACTGACATGCACATACAAAAGGCAATCTTCCTGTCTCAAGGTGGGATCCACTCATTGGTCCAGTTTATTCTCCAGAGCCCCTCCTAGATCAGGCTGAAGGTAGACTCCATCTGGGACCGCAGCCTGATTTAACAGCTCCTTCCTCCACTGTATCTTGGCTGCCTGGCTCCTTTTATCCGAAGATGCTCTCTCAATACATCGTGAGCACCAGAATCTCAGTGAATCATCTAAGGCTGGGAACTCAGCCTTAAACAGTGTTTGCAGCACAATGATGTAGGTTAAAACTGGGAAATGGGTAACGGTGGGGGGTACGATCTAGGGCTCCTCCTCACAGTCTTGGCTTTTTAGCACAGGGCCAGGCACACATAAAATGTGCAGCACATTTTATTTTGTTTGTCAAATGAATTTGATGTGGAGTCTGCTGAGGTTGAGGAAACAGCAGGACATCCAGCATAAGATGCAGAACGCGACACAGGAACGTGGTTGGGCTGGATATTTAGCTCTGTCACAGGGAAGGAGACAATTCAGGAAAGAGATGGTGATTAGTGTCAAGTGCAAATGAAATTTTCATTCTTTTCAGTGTAAAGCAGCCAGCATTTCTTTACCTCAATTAGGTTCATAACTCCAATTAGATCCAGTCTAGATCAATGATTTTACAATGCCTTAATAATGTTTAGGCAAAATTCCAAGTAGTTTTGCTCATTGCTAAAGTGGAAAAGATTAACATTTGATTGGGGAAGAAATTATGGACTTTGCTTATGTCATCTGTGTTCTGTTGCCAAACAATTGAGTGAGCCACCCGATACCCTTCTTGAACAAGGGAGTGTGCAAAATAACTACAATAATCAAGTGTTTGTTGTACTTACGCTTAAGAAGAGATTTATGCCTATCTCTCTTCATTAAATGGATTGTATTTCATTATTATTTTACTTTTTTTAATTTTTGATTTTTTAATTGAAGTATAGTTGATTTACAATGTTGTATTAGTTTCAGGTATATAGCAAAGTAATTCAGTTATACACACATATTCTTTTTCAAATTTTTTTCCATTATATGTTATTACAAGATATTGAATATAGTTTCCTGTGCTGTACAGTAGGTCCATGTTGTTTATCTGTTTTACATATAGTAGTGTGTTAATCTCAAAACCCTAATTTATCCCTACCCCCACCTTTCCCTTTTGGTAATCATAAATTTGTTTTCTATGTCTGTGAGTCTATTTTTGATTTATAGATAAATTCATTTGTATCTTTTTTCACATTCCACATATTAGTGTTATATGGTATTTGTCTTTGTCTGACTTACTTCACTTAGTATGATAATCTCTAGGTCCATCCATGTTGCTGTAAATGGCATTATTTCATTCGTTTTTATGACTGAGTAATATTAAATGGATTATATTTTTTTAACAGAAATTTTTTTAAAAGCAGACAAAAGCATTCAGATGTCCCAAAACGCCACACTATCTTTTCAAACCCAGTTCTCTGATAACCCAAGGAAAGTGGCTTGAATGCTTTAAATCTTGGTTGTCTAATTTCATTCCATAAACTGTAATTATAGCTCTTTATAACATGCTAAATAATTCCTCTGTTACTGGATGTTTATACCTTTCAAATATTTATAGGTTGTCATCATTCCTTAGTCATCTCTTTGCAAAGTTGCACATATTTTGTGCCTATAATACTTTTCATAAATCAATTTCCTCAATACTAAGCTGCTTTTCTTAATTCTCCATTCAGCTTGTCTCCATCTTTTTGATATAGTGCTAATCAAAGGTAAATGAGATATTTTGGGTGCAATTTATCCTAAGGTTGTTTGAGAGGGTTTAAAACTTCCCCACCTGGATCAGAGTTCCTCATTTATATAAAGCTCAGAATAGTGCTGACTTTATCAGTGTTTCTCCCATTTCTCTTTGAAAACTCATAACTAATTTCCCATGTAATGGCATTCAAAAGTCTCTGTGCCATTTCTGTTTCTTACCTGATCATGGAATATGCAGGAATTAAATCAGTTCAGAATATATTTCTGTAATTTGCTGCTTATTATGCAATATTGAATCACATTTCCAACTTCTTTATATCCATAAATTATCATTATTTCTCAGTGTCCTTCAAAATCGATAACATCTGGAAACTTAGAAAATATTATTTTGATTCTAGAGTATTCAAAGCGATAGTAAAATCTTTCTTGCAACTGCAGGAAATTATTCATCATAATTATTTCTTTCCAGTAACGTTTCAGTTAACCTGGTTGTCTCATTATTATGGGACAATTCCTTTTGTCCATCATGTCTTGGACATCCTACTGATGGGATAGCGTACATATTCTTCAAGTGACATTATTACTCTATTGGTATATTTTAAATTTTAAAACTCTTTTTTATAATCCTTTTTAGCTTAAAAGCCTCCTGTAGCTTTCTTGTGCCATAAGGGACAATACTGTGAGTCTGGCCTCTGATGGTGCCACTCAGTCAAACCCCAATCCTCCTTTCTGGTCTCATCTCTTTTCATGCAGCCCCATGAACCCTGTGCCCCACCGTGTGCAATGAATTGTCTATGAAGACTTTGAAAGGATCCCCCCAAATTAACTGCTCCCTCATCCCAGGGCTTGTTGCCTTAATTTGTACCTCAGCGACAGCTCTTGTTTCACTCAGAGCGGTACTGTCCTTTGTACACATTGTTGTCGCCTGCACATCATTATGTGAGCTTGCCTTATCCCTGCCCAGTGCCTCACGAAAGAAGTCCTCAATAAATGCTGGATAGTGCTAACTCGAGATTTTCTACTTAGGCTTTGGGCAACAGTCTGGTTGGAGGGAGAGTTGGAAACTAGGAGCCCTGACCTGAGCTGCAGTGTCAGAGTGGCCACATGGCGTTTACTCAGACTGCTTATCTGGGGCTTCTGGGTGGCTTGGCAGAGATGGTGTAGGGCCCTGGGCCTCCATGCATCCCTTGGTACTGGAAGAAATCAGGGAGGAAGGAAGGGAGGGTACCCAGGCTCAGAACGGTGAAAGGATCGCAGAAGTCACTCAGTGGTTGATGGGATTAGAATCATGGGCTCGTGTTTCCATTCAGGGTTTTGTTCCCACGATTCATTATTCTGTTTTGCCCTGGGAATTTCCCCTAATGCTTACTTCTTGACTCGTACTGAAATCAGGCAGAGTGGGTGACATTTCTCTACCCTTGTGCAATCTGTTTGTGTGTGGCTGAATCACAGTGACTGTATTTTGTCAGCTCCATCTTAGGCCCCCGGTCCTAGTTCCTCCCCTCACTGCATGACTGAGCTTTAGACTATTCACAAAGGATGAGAGCCAGAGGATCCGAGCCAGATCAGTTCCCTGTCAACCTTTACCCTTGGCTCCATCTGATATAAAACCTGGAAGAATGCCTTTTGCTGACACGGTTGATAGTCATGAGATTCCCAAGGAAGAGGGAAATTCCTCAGTTCCTACTGATGCAGACACACTTTTCCCTAATGGGCAGATTCTGCTTTTAGCTTTGGCCCCTTTAAGTCCCCCGGTACCCCTTTTGGAAGCTGCAAATGCCTCTGGGTCGTCGTCAGCCTGATCCTGCCTATATGCGAGTTCCCCACAATGAACTTCATGATTGCACTTTACGGGGTTGTTTGGTTCATTTTTTGCTCTTAAAGTTCCTCCTCAGCTTGGGAAATATTATCTGCCTCTCAACAGTTTGGAAGCTAGAATCACCTTCTCCCACTCTGATGCCATATCAATTAGTGTCCAATCAGGGAAACAAAACTCACCCTAGGTATTTCAGATGGAAGGAATTTCATACAAGGAACTGGTTTCAACAGTGTCAGAAGATTGATGAAGCAGAAGGCAGAAAGGTGGGCAATGAAGAGTCAGTGACTACAATCCTGGCTGGAGGAAACAAGGGTGGAGGTAGTGTTGCCAGACCCAGGAGGATGCTCACAGTGGACACTGCTGAAGGCTGGAACCCAGGCCACTGCAAAACCCACTGTCATTGCTGCTGCAGCTGTGGAAGGCTGTGGAGGGCACGGCTGGCTGGTTGTGTGTCCCATTTTGTGCTGTTGGAACTGTGGACAGTGCTAGAGTTGCAGCCACCAACCATGGTCCACAAGGCCAGAAGGCCACTGAAGCCAGAGGCCACCGACCGCAGTCAACAGAATTCAAAAAAAAAAAAAAAAGCTTCCTTTTCCTTCAACTTTCCAACCTCCTTCCAGCATCTCTTTTTGGAAGAACCGTCATCTGGCTGAGAAGTCTTGGAAATTTAATTTTGTTTCAGCCTCAGAGTATGAAAAGGTAGAAAGGAAATTGAGAGAAAAATGGGCAAAGGAGGGTCCCACACCCCATCCCACCAGATGTTTGGCTTTCTCCACCCACAGAATAGTGACAGCAGGTTAAGTTCAAATATCAATGCAAGTTAGATTTTATAACCTGGTGAAAATGGTTTTTAGCACATACAACATGTCTGGGTATTTCTTTAGATTATTATTTTCTACAATGTGTTCAACAGAATACACCCTAAAGAAAGGGTTTATTGGTCAAAAGAGGATGGGAAACTGCCCTTGAATACCCTGTCTTGGAATTTCACACTTCATCTTAGCACATTAAAGGCTCTGAGAAATCCATTAGTCTGCAATAGAATTTGACACTTTTGACTTTGCAATTGGTATGCATTAGTGGGAAAAAAAAAAAAGGTCACAGTCCTTGGCATCTGGAGTTTATGAGGAAGAAGCAGGGAACAAAATAAGCCGGGAAATGTGTGTGTGTGTGTGTGTGTGTGTGTGTTTGTATAAGTGTTATGAATGAAACAAACAGGATGCAGCGATAGAAAATATTATAGAGGGGGAGAGCCTAATTAGATAGCATGATCCAGGCAGACTCTTTGAGGATGTGACTTTGAGTCATGACCTTAAAGAGCAGATGGGACCAGTCATACACAGAGTTCTCTGACTCAGTAGCCCAAGTCAGCAAACTGTTCTTGAACCCTAATGGAAATTGAGAATAACCATTTGAAAAGATATATAGCCGTTTGATAGACTATCTTTATGTTTGCTAAATCTAAAAATAAAACATTTCTTTAAAATTGCTTTGATTTTTTTATATATGATATAAAGTATAATTCCATGATAGATCTAGGGGGAACAAGAGATCTGATCCTGTCCTGCAGAAGATTTAAAATAAAAGCTCTGCTCCGGCAGAGGTACGCTGTGGTTGCAGATGCTCTAAAGGAGGAAGAGGCAGCTGAGTTTGAGGAACTGACACATGGTTCATGACTGGGAGTGGAGTTGTGTACAGAGCCTTGAGAACAAAGAAAAAAGGCAATTGGATTTTTTTTTTTTCTAAGTAGGCTGGGAAGCTACTGAAGAATTTACCACAGATGCATGCCATGATTTAGATCTTCAAATAATCATTCTAATTGCTTTATATAGATTGCGTTGAAATGAAATAAAGAGTGTAAAACAGGATGATCAGCTCACAAAAACTTTCAGAAATTTCTGGGAGAGATGATGACAGCTTGGACTGTGGCCGGGACAGACAGGAGTGGGGAACTGGGGGGAACTGGAGGAGAGTTGGCACAGGCCTTCCTGATGAAGCGGAGACGACGGGGGAGAGATGGGTGGGGAGGGGCACAGGAGGATGCCGAGAGTTTCTCTGAGGAGAGGTTAAAGCTGAATGTATACACGCAGAGATCAGCAGTATTGTGTTTTCATTCCACAGTGAAGAGGCAGATAATATTGAAGAGAGTGGAAAGGGAAGAGTTAAGGGTCTAGGAGTGAATCCTAAAGAGTGTCTTTGGGCTTTCTAAGACCCCGGGCAATCTAGCTTGAAGAGAACCCATTACCCTAAGGGCATATTGATCCCCAGACATTTAGATTCCTGTCTAGACGCCTCTAATGTTGAATTCTATTCAGTGGATTTACTGAGGACTTATACCATTTGAGGGATCATGGGGGATGTCGTAAAAGATAAAAGCCAGACAAACCTTTCAGAGCTTGCTATCTGGAAGGACATCTAAGATGTGTAGGAAAGTACCAGACACGGCTAGTAAGTGCTGTGAGAGAGTTATAAAGTGACACGGGGATCTGCAGAGTTATAACTGAACCTCCACGGAGGAGTTAGCATGGTCTTAAGGGAGATGCATGAATTTGAATCAACAAAAAATAGATAATACGTGTGTATAGATATACATATGTATAAAAAATGTAGTATTAACCTCATGCATGCACACATTTATTCTGTCTTTATTGGTCTGTATATAATATATTCCTCTATCAATCTGATTTCCAATTCAATTTCAGTTTAATACCAATATTTCAGGGTTTATTCTTTCTCTGACATTTAGAAACCTGACTCTCAGGTTTTACAGTATATTTACTTTTTTTGTTCAATCTAGCTCACACAAGTGGGTTCAGAATTGCTAACTCATATCTCTGTGAGGAGCACATTTACTGGCTAGAATATGGCCTCTCTGGACAATAGTTTTTGTCTTTAGCCTTAATAGTATGCAACCGAAATACCGCTTTCTAAATTTATTCAGTTGGTTCTTTCCTTCCCCACCGGTATTAGGTGGTAATGTTACATATTCATAGGTTAGGTGAGTGGCATTTGTTAGAGTTTGCATTCCATTTGGGGATGCCTCCCATATCCTGGTATTTCTTTGTCTTGAGTAAAATTTGCTCGTCATGTTGTATAATTCGTTGGGTTTTGACAAATGTTTCAATCCACATATCCACTGTGACAGCCGTGCACCTCCAGCCCCTGACAGCCATGCTCCTATTTTCCGTCTCTATTTGGGCCATTTCCAAAAAGTTACGTAATTAGAGTCACATATGATATGGCCTTTGGGGTCTGGCTACTTTCACTTGGCAAAACATACTTGAGAGTCATTGGTGTCGTTGCAAATGTCAATAATTCAGTCCTTTTTGTTCCAGTGTGTGAGTGTGTCATGCTTTCTTCTTCTGCTCACTTGACTGAAAATCATTCGGGGTGACGGTGACTACAGCTGTGGTCAACATTCATGCATTGGTGTCTATGTGAACACAAGCTTCCGATTCTGTTGGGTAAATACCTAGGAGATTTAACATTTTTTTTCCTCTTTGCGTGTAATTTCTATTGACCACTCACCAGGTCCACTGTTTGTTTGTGAGGTTTACTAAGGAGCCCACCAAAGGCCTTCCTCACTTCCATTACTATTGTTTTCATGTCTTGCATTTCAGTGGGATTGATTCCTGCACGTTGCCCTGTTTCCACTCGAGCTTTATTGAGTTATTTCAAATCCTCTGCCAGGTAGCTCTCACATCTCTGTCCTACCTGAATCTGGTTCTGTCAATTGCTTTATTCTTTGACAGTGTGTTGTTTTTCTCATACCTTTTGTGTGCCTCCTAATTTTTTGTTGAAAGCCAGACTCCTTGTTTAGGATAGCTGAGATGAGGAAAATAGCTCATATGCCCGGGAATGCACAGACCTGTCTTTCTGCTTGTACTTCTGCGTGAATCTGAGTTAGGACTGGGCGAGTCTGAGAGTCCCATCCGCAGGGGGGAGCTCCCCTCAGCTCCCCGCAGACTTCAGATTCCTTTAGTGACTCCTTGGGTTTCAGGTGGGGCTCGTTGGCTGGTAGTTTTTCTCAATGTCTCCTCCACTGTCTGCTGTAGGTCTTCCTTCTGCACTGACCCTCAGAGAGGCTCTATCTGCACACTCCAGGCCCTCTTCCAGCAGCATCCCCACCTGGTCCCCTGTGACTCAGGTTGCGAGACTGGTGATGCGGAGAAGGAGTTCTCTGTTTTCAAGTCTCAATCTGAGTAAGCACTGCATCTGGGGGTTTGGTCTGTGCAGTACGCCAGCACTCCCTCACCCGCAGTTTTCCTCCTTTACCCCAGAGATATTCTAGAGCCTCACCCAGGCTGAGTGTGACCACTTCCTCCCAGTCTGCAGGGACTTTCCCAGTTTTATTGCTTAAAGTCCCATGTCTGTCCAGGGTAAACTGAAACTGGGGTGGAAGGTTGATTTTCTGTTCCCTTTCTCAGCTGCAACTGGTTTTGTTGTCCGCGAACAGCTTCTTGTCTCTTCACGTAAAGAATTCAGAAACAAGACATAGAGGTCAAGGAAGAAAAGCAAGGATTTATTAAGGGATGGATAGTACGCTGTTAAGGAAAGAGCAGGCAGACCCAGGTGGGCAGCTGCCCCGAGTTTCTTTGGCAAGCTGGTTACATGGTTGTCAAAGTGAATGGGCGGAATATTCATTGGCAGGGTGGGGTTTGGGGTCGTCTATCCTGATCTCCATCCCAGCTCCACCTTCCTGGGTGTGGGAAGGAAGGATTTTTCTGTCCTTATTTAGTCTTGAGCAGGAAGTTGGATGAAGTCATAATGAGTGAAAGGTTACATTCAGATGCTGGCTATTGGTGTCTTGTCCCACCTTTCTTTGGCCGTCTCTAGGACACTTGTTGACCCAGAATTTATAGTTTCTTGTCAGTCTGGAGGTTCCTGTTTTCCTTGGTCTGTCCAAGGACCCCCGTTGTTCACAAGGTGTATGGTTTTCTGCCATTTGGCCCTGTGTCCCGCTTTCTCTGCTCGTATCTAGCTATCTGCCTGCTCTAACAGTTCTCACCAGCCTCCTAGGGGTGACAGCGTTGGGTACCCTCCCCCACGTAGGTGAGATAAGGAAGAAGGGTCCCGGCAGGGCTGTCTCGCCCTTTCAGCACAGGCTGCCGTTCTGGTCTTCAGGCCTCCACAGCCAGGGGTGATTTCGCCAGCCACTCCCTGTGGGGTTGATGGAGAAGAGCCTGTGGGAGGTGCCCACTCCCCTGCACCTGCAGTTTTCAGGGGCCCCACATCTCTTACCAGCCCACACTCAGCCTCCACCTACTTGTTCACCAACCTGGCTGAGTGCGTCCACATCAGGGTCTTGTGGTGTCTGCCCTGGGGAAGCAAGTGGCCATGTCTTGTCCCTCCCCACAGGGGCCTGTCTTTCCTGAGATCTGGAGCTGGTTGGCTGTCCTGCAACCTCAGCTCTCTAAAGGGTTCAAGAAAAGTGATGGACTTGCAGCCATTTTGACAGTTTTTTTTGTCGTTGAGTGATGATGAGTGACATTCTTTTACACTCCCTGTATCCCTGAGCCAGATCTTTGATTTTTAACAGTTGTACTAATAAAAATTCTCAACTGCACACATGCACTACATGCACGCACAGACTCCGCACATCCAGCTCCTGGCTGCTGTGGGTCGGTAAGTGTGCTCATGATTGGTTTTCTCAGTCGGATGTCTGGTTGAGAGCCGACAGGTTTGGCTGTGGTTTCAGTGGACCATCCTGAAGAAGCATCATATTCGTGTCTCTTTTACATGCAGTCCAGGAAGACTGTGGAAGGGTCTCTGGCATCCAGAATGCCAGCTGCCATGCTGATGTCCTATCTCCCTGCACATCAGGGCTTCTTTTGTTCACAAATTCCATTTGTATTGTTTACCTAGCTTTATATTTGTTGCAGTAGACTAATTCAAGTGTATTCAATAAATGCATATTGAATGTCTTACAGAGAGTAAGGCATATTAGATATATAAAGTGTACTTGAGTTTATACCGAAACTTTTTTTTAAGCTGGGGAAGATCTGTGTGTGTGTGTGTGTGTGCACGCGTGTGTGTGTGTGCAAAGGCAGAGCCAGAAAAGAGGAGGTCAACACTTTTGGAAGAAGAGTGGCAGATGTTAAAGCAAGGTCCCTTAGGACTTGACTGGAAGGAGATTGCAAAACTCTATTTTCTACCTCAATCTTCACCCTTATCTTCATCCTCTGTACAACTGTTAGAGCATTTATATTCTCCTGAAGGACTACTGAAATACGCTGGGACAGAACTGACTTAATAAGTAGTATTAAGACTTCTGGATCAATTTCCTCTATCGAATTTATCCAGGTTTGCTTCTTCTCACCTTAAAACGTTTCATGTAACATTCTCAGTCATCATCAATTAATATTCATTGAGAAACTCCCTCCGTATTGGACATTAAAGGCAGTGCAGGCTGACTGGTTTCTACTATAAATTCCTAGGAAAGGCATTTTATGTATTAAGGTAGAACCTTGAAAATGCCTTCTTGGGGATTATTCCATATAGATCCCTACGACCCCCAAATTCTGGCAAGCCCAGAAATCTATTACACTCTGAGTTTTTTGTCCCTTCTATTTTACAAAATACAAAAGAATAAATTAGAGGGAAAAGTTTCCATTTCAATGGATTACTAGATCCAGTATTATATTAACAGAAGGGCTGACCACAACCAATGATTCATGTCATTACTTTGAGGAGGGGAGTGACAAAATGACTTAATTATTTTGAAGTTCAAAAATACATTTGTTTTTTAATCTTTGGCAGCTGTGGTTCATGAACTTGGGGTCAGACTGGGCTCTGTCTGTGTTTGCCCCCGACCCCGCCCCTCCGAGGATTTCTGAATGATCGTACCTATAGCACAGACACAGTTAAACTTTGTCTCATTTAATTTTTGTTCTACTTTGAATCTCAAAACAAAAAATCATCCCTTTCTGCGTTTTCATAATGGCAAAGAAAGCTAAAGAGATGTCAAGACAATCAGTGAGTCAACGTGTTGTATTTGAAGTCTGTGGTCTGCTGAGAGCCACCTGTGATAAGCAGATTGGTGAGTTGTCTTTGTATTCATACTCTGTTCATTAACACATTTTGATGAAAGTAATAGATATCTGTTTGAAGGAACATACTGCTACTGGGTTAGGCTTGTTTGCTCATTAAACTAATAATTCATTAGAAAGTGTTTGAAAGTGCCTATAATGTATCACCTACTGTGGAAGTCTCTGAGGAAGAAAAATATCAACCCCATTGCAATTTGCTAATTTTTACTAGAAATAATAGGGTAACTGTGGTAATAAGGGAGTGTCTTCAAGAACTTAGAAACAGAGTTTTCCTCTGAGAACAAAATTTTGATTCAGCATCAAATGGACTTGGGTTGAAAGAGCAATTACGGCAAAGAGAAAGACTTCGGAGAGAGCCTGTCCCTTGATCAGAGGATTCACTTTCATGAAGGAGATTGAGAGTCAACCTGTCAGTAGTTGAAAATCGAAATAGTCACAGCCAGTTGTATAGTTGTGGCCCCAGGGCTCCTGCCCTCTCTCAGCCCCCTGCAGCCCCGAGAACCCAGCAGTTGGCAGAGCAGGGAGCCTCCAGCCCTTCTGCTGGCAATCAGCTTGGCTAGACCCTATGTTGGATGGGTTCTGAGGGACTTGGAATCTTTCCCTGAATAAGCCACTTATAAGCAGTGGTTAATCTGATCACTGATGGATCTTCAGGAAAAAACAGAGTCTAAGAAGCACAGTATCCTAACAGAACAGTGCTTGGATTAGAGGGTGCACTGCTTGGCTCCCCGTCACAGACAAGAGAAGGCTGCAAGCTTTGGGACCTTAAGAACCTTAAACATCTGAATCCTATAGTACCTCCTGTTGTGATGTCATGCCCACTGTCTTGGTCAGTTCAGGCTGCTGTAACAAAGACACCGTAGACTGGGTGTTTTAACAACACACATTTATTTCCTGCAGTTCTGGAAGCTAAGAAGTCTGAGATCAAGGTGCTGGCAGATTCCAGATCTAGTGAGGGCCCACTTCTGGAAGCATAGACTGCCATCTTCTCACTGTGTCCTCACAGGACAGAAAGGGTAAGGGAGCTTCCTGGGGTCTCCTTTAGAAGAGCACTAATTCCATTCCTCAGAGCTCCACCCTCATGAGTCATCACCTCCTGAAGTCCCCACTTCCTAATACCATCACCTTAGAGGCTAGATTTCAGCTGATGAATTCAGAGGAACACCTACCAAGCCTGATGGGCAGACACAAGTGTACACTGGGAATCGTCAGTGACAGTTGTTATTGTGAATTAAGACTGGACATTCGGAGTTCATGGGCTAGTCTCCTGAGAGCTCTGTTAAGGAGTGAACACCTGCAGGTCAGATCAGCTCAGTGACACTTACAAGTTGGAGATTCTGGGCCTGTGTGGCTGAGGGCAGCCTCGCAGCCTTACAGAAATTCGCCATGATGGGTGCAGTCCAGGAAGCTCTTGGAGCAAGAGGCAGCCAGCCTTTCCAATGATCTCAGTCTGCACACGATGAGGAAGAGTGAACAGCACGGGGATGATGTCAGCAGAGCTGCTGGAACAAGGATACAGGCCAGAAGGAGAACCGACCTCTTGACCTTACTCTTTTCTTTCACCACGGACATTTTTGAAAAAGAAATTCCCCACCAGCAGCCTCTACTTCCTCCTTCTGTTTTAACTTATTACCCACATTCTGCAGCAACTGTTCTCGCGACAGTCGCAGTATGCCAGATTCCATCACCTAGTTCCAGCTTCCTTCAGTATGTTACCTCCTCAGCTTTTGATACTGGCCTTGAGAGTAGGAGTGACTGTTTTCACCAGGGCCTGACACAGATCACAGTGACTGCTTCCTAAAAGCACTGAATACATTTTACTGAAAGAACTAATAATTCCCCTGACTGACAAAGGATAGAGGACCATTCCCCCTTTTTTGTGCTCTCGTAGAACGTTGTTGTAAGATCTCCTGTTGTCATTTACATTTACTCATGTGTGTCCCCATGGATGGAGAGCAGCAGCTGTGTCTTCTACACCTTTGGATCCCAGCCTAGCACAGGGCCTGGCATGGAATCAATGCTCAGTAAAAGTTTGTGGCATTAATGAAGCTGGTGACTAGTGTCGACTCAGTGATGGTGTTCCAGTTACTCCAGTGATTTGTAATATGTCAACTCCAAGATGCAGTGGCTAAAAAGAATAATTGCTTATTTTCTCTAGTGCTTTCTGTTTTGCCAAGAATTTGGGAAAAGCTCACTCAGCTGGATAACTCTCATTGTGGGAGGGAAGATTTCAAGTGGTTGTATTCAGGTAGACGTCAGCTGGAGCTGCAGGAATCAGAAGGCCCGACCGGGGCTGGGGGACCACTTCCAAGTGGCTGGTGCACATGCTCTGTGCCATCTATTGGCTGGGTCTCTGCTCCTCTTCTCGTGGGCCTCTCCTCAGGGCTGCTGTGTGTCCTTAGGCCATGGCAGCCAACCTTCCCCAGAGCAAACGATCCAAGAGCTCAAGGTGGGGGGCCTCAATGGCTTTTGTGACCTAGCCTCAGAAATCACATGCTATCCTGTTTACAATATTTGACTGTCCACACAGGGCCAGTCCTCATCCAGTGTGGAAGGGGAACTCTGAAGGGAATAAAAATCAAGAAGGGAGGATCACTAGTGCCATGTTGGAAACTGGGTAGAATAGATGAGAGGTTGTTAGAAAACAAAGTTGCAAATAGAGACAAAGCTACTACTTAGGCATGCATCTGAAGGTAGTTGAGAGCTGTGAGGCCTGGGAGGAACAGTGGCGGCCAAACAGGATTGTGCCTCTCTTTGAAGAGACAGCCACCTGGATGGATTGTACTTTGCTACCAACACCCATGCCTAAGTTCTCTCCTGATGGAGTTGCCAACAGTCTGTGAGGAATTATTCCTCAACCTCCCCAGAGGAAACCCCATCTCACGGAAAGCCAGACCAGAATCTGGGGTTGGTGAAGACTCAAGCATCCTACTCCACCTTTGGGCAGGAGCATGACTTGGTTGCATGGGGGCCACCATCAAGTCCTGGGATGGAGTAACAAATGTTTGCCTTTGGGTCTCTCTGCATCCCCTCTGGTGTGTCCCTGGGCTCAGTGACAGCAGGTCAGCTGGTCCATAGGGGCACCTGTGCTCTGAGTAGCCTGGAGGAGATCCATCTCTACAACATGCCACAGGGAGTCTTTTTTTTTTTTTTAACCAGATTAAGAGTAACTACAGAAAAGCAGGGCAGAAGCTCTGAGGAAGACTGGAGGGACCCACCAGAATCATACATTCCTTGGCTGTAGATTCAAAAACAAGCACCCTACTGGGCTGGAAAAGTCCAGAATGTGTTTACATATCCATTTGTTATTCATTTACTGTAATGTTTTTAAGTGATCAGATTAAAGGGCCAAGAAAAAGAATTCTATAAAATAATAACATATACTTAATGGTAATAATTGGAAAAAGGAAATGTGCTGATACGTGTCTATTTTTGTTCACGGACGGTAAGCAGTAACTTTGGAGGTGATAGGCAAATTTCTTCTTTTCCTTTTTTTGTTTGAGGTCCACATTCCTACATTTGATAACTTTTATACTAATTTTCCTTAAAAAATTTGAATGTTTTGTTTTATTAAAATTGTGGCTAGAAGAGATGTTTTCAGTTTCTCTTTTCAGTACAGCATCTTAAATTGAATACAAAGCCCAGAATATGGGTCTAAATGCTGCTGAATTGTTCAAATAAGGACTCCAAACACTGTTATTGAACAAATGTTATCAGTTTTTAAATTTAAACATGCCTCTATTTTTAGTCTACAGACTGAATTTATTTGCTTAGTTATACAAATAATGATTTATTACTGAATTCTTATCACATTAATTTCAACTTACCTCCGCTGGTATCTTATTATATACTAATTCAATACTCATAAATTCTATGAACAATTTACCTTTGCTTTATTAATAATTTTAGTGCGATTGGTACAAAGGGCTTTAAGGTGTGAAAATATTCAGTATTGGATATGAAGTTAGAGTTGGCCTTTGAATTGTGAACTATTTCTTAAAGATAACTTAGTCCTTTAAAAATGTTTAACCTCTCTCTTAGCAAACCACCATACTGCATGGATTGTGGAATGTATAGTTTTTTCACACTTAAATACCTCCACAATCAGATGCATCTGAGAATCAGTTGCTTTTTAGATTCTTGAAATATGGTGCATGCATACTCTGGGGTATTAGGCAATACTCCAGGAGCCTGAAAAAGGCTGCCGGAGACAGGTGATATCCACAGCCAGGGAGGCTCCAAGTTCTCAAGTCTGCTGAGGATGTCAGTTTTCTACTCCCTGCACTTTCACTTTTACTACAAAGTAATAAA
Source organism: Vicugna pacos (assembly GCF_048564905.1). Classification (NCBI taxonomy): domain Eukaryota; kingdom Metazoa; phylum Chordata; class Mammalia; order Artiodactyla; family Camelidae; genus Vicugna; species Vicugna pacos. Next base: position 2,481,444 of record NC_132994.1, on the reverse strand, counting down.
AACAAAAAGTGTTCTCTTGGAAATGATGGAAATAGAGTTGCTTTTGATAAAAGAGGGTGATTATTTTTTTCTTTATGACATACTTTTTTTCCTCCATGAGTCTTAAGTTCCCAGGAGCTCCTGAGAAGTTAACTCCTGAGGTTGGATGAAATAGCCTTTGATCTACACTTTTCTTTTATTTGAAAGGCTCTCAAAGGAAATCATATAACAATAAACCTTTCTTAAAGTCCCTCAAACACAATTCACTTTAAAAAACAATTTAAGATATGTCATATGTGTCTTGGGTTCCAGCCAAGAAAGTTTAGTTCTTGAAGCACTTTAGTTCCTCCCTGCAATGGCCTCACCCTTCAAGGACATGGTTGAAACCATGAAAAGGTTGAAAACAGTTACACTGGAGTATGGCTATATTATCTGAGTGGCTTAGGGTAGATTCTGGGTACCGGCAGTCAGAAAATATACTTTACAGTAGGTCATTAGGACATTTCTTCTCATTCCATACATATTTATACTATTGTTGAATTCAATATTCTTTGCAGGTATACTGGATGAATAATGATTAGAGTTAATACATATTGATAAATTAATATGTGCATGGCACTAAATGTTGAGTTTTTTGTATGAAGCAAAGATATACTTTTTGAGTGTCAAGGCAGGAATGTTAAATACTCTCCAAGGTAGGGATAAGGGAAAAGTTGAGGTTTTCAGGTAGAGTGATTCCTGTGTACAGAACCTAGAGTTGAGAATTTACTTTCTTAAATACATAGATTGGACACAATGTGATCAATTACTGCTCCAAACTTCCTTTTTTAAATGGACTACTTAAGGTTGTTGTAATACTTCATGTAAAATTATGTTCCTTACAAAATACATTGCATAACTTTGCACAAAATTTCTGGCCCTATAAAAATTGATACATTTGCCAAAAGGTGGGAAAGGTAAGGGTTTAACTGCAGCAGTTGTATATACAAATACACATAGGCTTTCACAGATATTTCTCTTTGTTCCGTCATTTGTTGCTGTGTGACAAACTACTGCAAAATTTGATGACTTAAACCAATAGCCATTTTACTGTTTTTCACTATTTTGAGCGTGAGAAGTTTGGGCAGGGCTCTGCTGGCTGGTTCCTTTGTTTCACATAACATCAGTGCAGGTCACTGAGAAGTATTCAGCTGACGGGTGGGCTGGTCTGGAGGATCCAGTAAAAACCATCAGGATTCATCAGGGGATGCTGGAAGGCCGCCAGACTTCAGCTGGGACTGGTGACCGGAAGACGTCCACAGCGGCCTTTCCCTCAGAGCAGTCTCAAAGGAGGTGAACTTCCGTGGCAGCTCAGGGTTGCAAGAGAATATGTTCCTGGAGACTTCAGTAGAAGCAGCAAGATTTCTTACAGCTTAACCTTGAAATTTCCGGATATCTTGGTTTCGAAAATCCTCCATATTCTATTCTCCAAAGCAAGCCACTGAGGTTAGCCCCGGTTCAGAGGGTGGAGAATTAGGCTTTACCACTCGATGAGAGGAGAACAAAGAACACGAGGCCGAATTTAATCTATACACAGCTAGAGGGATTGCTGGAGCACCCGGGGAGAGCAACGGTCACTAGCCTTTCTTTTCTGGAATGCTTATGGCTAGATGGATGGCATTTATTTCTGCAGTGGGTTCTGGTCCTCTGCTAATGGAAGATGAATCCACATCCCCAGATATGGCCAATTGGATTCATGTGTTCTATTGCTGCCCATCCCCCTCCTTTTTTTCACTAAGCCATTATGACCAAAAAGTCTTTTTGTACCTCTGGTTTATTTGTGTGTCTATGACTTAATAGTCTTAGATCATTCATGGATCATTGAAAGTCAGAGCTTCAAGAGAGAAAATCTGGTCCTATTTTATAGATGAGGAAATTTAGGTTTGAGGTAGCTGCGTGACTTGTCCAAGGTCAGAAACTGATTAGGGACAGAGCCACAGCTGCAGTGCTTGAAGAGAGACGATCCTGATTCATCTGTGGAATGGGCATCCTGTTCACCTCTTCCCTCCCTGGAAGCAGCCCATCAGTCCTTGATGCAGTCTCATTTCACCACGAAACATTTAGAAAGGAACTACTTGTTTCAAGTACACCAATTTAATTTTATATATGGAACCTGTTTTTCTCAGTCCATGTTCAGCACGTGCGCTGAGTCCTTACCAAGTTCTGCGCGTGCAGACAGGGGTGCCTTCAGGAGGCTTTCCTTCCAGTTAGAAGGTCATCGTGTAAAGTTTACAGGAGCCACTTATTCAATCAGGTTGTTTTACCTTTAGGTGCCTCTATACCACATTTTCTCCTCTTCTCCTTTGATTTATAGAGCAGACCAAGGGGCCAAGGATTCTGAGTTATTGTTCTACTCAGAGCACGGATTTGGAGTGAGTGTTGATAAAACTATCCACAGACGAATGTGAACGTCTAGGTATTGCTGCTTTTGCTCATTAGAGGAGGTGACCGACAGCTGCGGTCCCCCCAGATCCAGTCGTGAGAGCTTGGATTTTCTGTGGATGTGGTGCCCGGTCACCATAAGCTTTTGTCTTCTGCTGCGGCGAATTTCTCTTCCTGCTGCACCGGCCGGGTGAAGGGGCGGGGATGGCCATGGCTTGCTCACGGACGGGGACACTTCCCCGGACCAAGTCCGCCCACTGCTCTCCCGGAGCGGGGCGGATCGCACCGCCTGCGGGGCCGGGGCGGCGGGAAGGCCCGACCGGTGGGCCAGCCCCAGGTGCTGTGGGGAAGAGGGGGCGGGCGGCGGACCCCGATCTCTCCCGGGGACGTCGGGGCCGAGGGAGGCGGGCCTTCCGGGCTGCAGAGCCGAGAGCGAGGTGCGCGCCGGGGCCGGGGCGGGCGGCTCGCGCCCGCGGGGAGGCGGGGAGGCGGGGAGCGATGGGCGGGCTCGGGCGCGGGCGGCGGCGGTCCCCCGGCCGCGGGCTCCTCCCCGCCTGTGCGCCCGCCCGCCCGCCGCTCGCCGCGCGGAGGCAGTGCGGCCCGGGCGCGCCGAGGTGCCGCCCCGCGCCCCGGCCGCGGCCAGGCCCGGGCCCCAGCGCCGCCGCAGCGCGCCCGCCCTCCCGCCCGCGCCCGCCCGCGCCCGCGCCCGCGCCCGCCTCGCCGATGGGCAACCTGCTCGGCGGGGTCAGCTTCCGCGAGCCCACCACCGTGGAGGACTGCGACTCCACCTGGCAGACCGACTCAGAGCCCGAGCCCGAGCCCGAGGAGCCGGGGCCAGGCGGCGACGAGGGCCCGGGGCGCGAGCCGGAGCAGCCCGCGCAGTCCCCGGAGCGAGCCGGCGGGCGGCCCCGCGCCAGCCCCGCGCCGGACCGGGACGCCCAGGCGGCGGGCGCCGAGCAGGTATGCGGCCCGCGGCGGCCTCGGCCGGGGGAAAAGGACGTCCCCGGGGGGAGGAGCGGTCCCGGCCGCCCCCGCGCGCAGGTGGCCCGCGCGGGTGGCAGGGGCGGGGGCGCGGGTGGCTGGTCCCGGGGACCCAGGGCCTGCCGGGGTCGAGGGCGCGGGGCCGCCTGCTGCCGGCGTGGGGCCCGAGCCCAGCCACCACGAGGAAGTCCCTCCGGGCGGAACCCAACTTGAATGGGTGTTTCGTTGCCTCCGCAGCGCAGCTGGGTGATGCGAAGGTGGGGTGGGAGGAACCTGCCTAAAAATAGACGACGGTGAAAACCCGTCTAGTGCATCTTACTGGTCCGAATTACCCAGAATAAGTGGGACCGCGACTGAGCAGCCAGCACTGTTCCCTACGGAGGGGTCTACCGCTTTCCGAAGTATCCTAGAAGGCCCCCATCCGACGTTAACACAACATAGTTCTTATTCCAAGTAAGGCCTGCCCACCCAGGAGTTCAGGGCACGCTTCGAAAATCTTATTTCAACCAGAAGACTTGTTGATCCAACTGCGCTTGAGTCATTTGCCCAGTGCAACTTGGATGAGGTGCTAGTGAAGAGATGAATATCTCTTTTAATCTCTGATGGACTGAAAATAATTCAGAAAACTTAAAAAAAAAAAAAGAGAGAAACTGCAGAGCCAACCCTCTGAAGAAGTGTGCATCGTGGAGGTCTTCCCAGCATGTGGTTCTGCATTAGGCCTCCCTCTTTATCAGCCATGGTGGGTGAGAAGGGGGAATGGAGCCCTCAGTCTAATGTAACCTCGGGGTACTTGGCTGGAGTAGAGGAAATCAGCTCCTGCATTTTACAGTGAAGGCTGCCTCATCTGTCCTGATGATCATCTCCGTTTAGGTCAGGAGGAAGCAGTCTTAGTGCAGGCTGGATGCTAAACATTTTATTTCCATTACCTGCAATTTTGGGGGTGGGGTGGGAGTTGCTGTTTTGAATCCCCATTTTAAAGAAACTTGAGGCCCAGAAGGAGAAACTTGCCCAAGATCATCCAGAGAGAGAGGTGCTTTGATCTGCTGGAATTGTGAATATATTTCTGCCTCTTGGCTCTGGGTCATTTTGTCCGGCAAATTAAGACCCAGGGAAGTATTAGACTCTGTATTGCAGTGTTTTCCCCTTCCACTTGTCTCCCATTTAAATAACCTTCTCAAGAAGTTTGGAATATCAAAAAACACCAGCTCAGATTCAGTCCAACTAACCAGGTCCATGTGTATAAAACAGTTTGATATTTAATGTTTCAATCTGTTAATTGCAACCTCAGTACATGGTAGGTCACCCCAACCCTCTATTTTCCCCTTTAATGATTAATTTTTCTTGTCAGTATCATCATGTCACTTCTTTAAAAAATCTACTTTTAAATTTTGTATCTGACTGTTCCCTACCCCACCCCCCATTGTCATTTACAAGTACTTCGAATTACCTTTAAAGTACATCCCAGGCTGGCTGCGTCTTATCACCCACATTGCTGTACTCTAGTCCAAGTGTGTATTTGAGAAATGACTGTGATATTAACTAAGGTCGGGAAATCTAGAGAGAAAGCAGCAACAGAAGTTAAATCAAGAATTCTCTTGAGTTTAATATCCTATGAGACATCCAAGTGGAGTTGTTGAGAAGTTAATTATGTCTATGAGTGGAGCCTCAGTCCAGGACTGGAGTTGTCAGCATATAAATTGGTGGTATTCAAAGTCATGGGAAGACATAGTCATAGAGGCGAGTGAGAAACGTGGATTAAGTCCCCTCGCGCTCCTCCAGTTAGAGCCTGTGAACAGGAGGAGGAGCCAAATATGAGGCTGACCAATGATGTAGGAGGAAAAACCAGGCCAGGTGTGGCATATGACAGTGTTTCAGGACAGAGGGAGGCGTTAACTGGCCTGATGCTGCCAGAAGGTCGCCTGAGTTGAGCACTGAGAAATGGTTTGGTGAGATGGAAATTTGTTAGTGACACTCACAAGAGCCATCTTGATGGAATGTGGGGGATGAAAACCTGACTGGGGAGGGTCTGGGGAGAATAGGAGAGGAGGGGACAGGCAGGGACTGTGAGCAGCTCTCTGGTGATGTTTTACTATAAAAGGGAGCAGAGCTGTCATTGCGGGGGGATTGGGGTCAGTCTCAATTTGTGTGTGTTTATTTTAAGATTAGAGATACTACAGCATGTTTGCTGAGGGAAATGACGAGGAGACAGGGAAGTTTTGATACAGGAACTAGGAACAGTATGTTAAGGAGCAGAATCCGTGGCACAGGAGGTGAAGGCAGTGGGATGGAGACCAAGAGGAGCGGAAGTGGAGGAGCCGGCGGATGCGGCAGGTTGGCACGTTTAGAGGTCGGAGGAGGCAGCTGTTCCCCGGATAATTGTGGGAAATAGGTAGGGTGTGAGTCATTCTCATTTCACAGATGATAAAACCAAGATGCAGTTAAAGGCCTCACAAATAAGCAGCAGATTTAAGACTCAGCCCAAGGATCCTGACTCCCAGCTTGGGGTTTTGACATTATACCAAAGTTTCTATAGCGGTCCTTCGTGTTTAGTGGAGCTGAAACTGACTCATGCTGAGCTAGCTCCACTTCGAGCCCAGAGCCTGGGGTTCTGGTTCCTTCCCTATCTCTGGGCTCCGGGTCTTGTTAAACTTCTCCAAGCCTGGGTTTCCTTGTTTCTAGGATGCAAGTGCTCCTAACTGCCTGCCAGGTGTGTTATAAGAGTCAAATTAAATACTGCATGTGTAAGTGCTTTGTAAACGGGAAGGTGCTTTTCTGCACAAATGTAGGATGATGATCCGCATGGTTGTGGCTCAGGCTCTGTAGATTCAGAGCTGTTTTGAAACGTGTGGCAAGGACCAGAATTTAAGCTTTCCTGTGCTTATGCAACATGATGGGGTAGCTGATGTTAAACACCAGAGAATTTTGTGCTCAGGTTTCTCGGTACTTGTAGTAATGGTGAGCATCACGCTACTTCAAAAATGTGTGAAAATGGCTGAGAGGGTGGCAGTCTGTCTACACAGATGGGGTGGGGGCTGATGAGGAGAGGACTTGGGGCAGAGCTCATAATAAATGTCCCGATCTAAACTTTGTCATCTGTTCATCGTCGTCACCATTCTCATTCTTCTGCGTGACACTGGACCAAAGCACTTTCTTATACGTTATAATAGTACATGTGGTTAGAGACTGTAAACTGGTTATATGGACCTGGATCTTATACTTCAAACATTATGTCATGGGGATGGGGATTGTGTTTAGAATTTAAGCAGTATGAGTGAACTACCACATATAAATTACTACAATGTGAGGTTCATTCCAGTTGAGAGCTTTTATTGCTTTGTGTGTATATAGTTTAAACTTGCTAATTTGTATCACATTGTATGATCACTGACTTAACAGAAAGTCATTTATGCCTTTGTGCACTTGCTACATGCGGTAAAGGATGAAGTTTAGAAAGCTATTTAGTTTGTTTTAAAAGCCCCCATTCCTTTCATCAATATTACTTGATTTCCAAGTACAGCAAAATATTGCAAAATTAATGATAGTTTTCTTAGTAGAATTGAATTATTATTTTAACACTTTTTTTTTTAGTGTGATGTATTCTAAAGTAAGTTTTATTGTAGTATCACTTGTGTTACCTCTGGTGAAATATATGTCTTGAATTCATTTTGAGTTGTTTCTGATGGATACTGACCCATAACATTTGGCCTCTAGAGGCTTTTGGTGAAGAATAAAGTTTTTTTATTTAGTAAAACACCTTAGGACAAATGTTATTGGCCTCAAATCAGGAACCAAGGATGCCAACAAATGTTGCTAGGGAGCATTATCAAAAGGATGTTTATAATATCTCATTAATCTGGACAGCTTCACACTTCTCAGGCTTTCTTTATGGATAGTCATTATTTTAAGTTTGTTCTGGAAATCTCTCTAAATGGGATTATCTTCCTTCAACATGTAAATGGAATTTCACTTTTAATTTTAGGGTGGTGATTCCACTGAAGCAACTGCCAAACCAAAGAGAAGTTTTTATGCTGCGAGGGATTTGTACAAATACCGACACCAGTACCCAGTAAGACTCTAGAATGGTTTTCTGTTTCTAAAATGTAAAATATTTCCTTTCTGTTTTTGTTACTTTGGGGTGCCAATGAGCAAACATGCAAGAAAGGTCCTTGTACCTTTTTTTATGTCCATATGCTGGAGATTGATTTATTTTTTCCTTTAGCAGAACTTCAAAGATATCCGGTATCAGAATGACTTAAGCAATCTTCGTTTTTATAAGAATAAAATTCCCTTTAAGCCAGATGGTGAGTAATCTGCTACCTCGGTAAAAAGCAGACTTTTAAAATAATACTACAGCTAGTTATTCTTTGTTTATTCCATGGTCCATACATTCTTAATGCGTTTAATGCATTGGTTCATTGACTGGCTTTACTTTCCTCTGCTGTCTGTTTCCTCAAAGACCTAGACCCTAGCGCTGTGAGCATCCTCTCGGTAAATTCTGGAGGAATAACGTGAGGGTTAGCAATACCTTCCCACCACGTGTTCGCAGTGGCTACTACTCTCTGAAAGGTAGTGGGCGCCATTTTTGTGAGAGGAAGAGAGGAGATTTTTAGCGCCATAGAATATTAGATTATTAAAATGGAACATTAGGGGAAATTAAAGTCAGCTTTCTCGTTTTAAAGATGAAGTCACTGAGTCCCAAAGCTTGCATGACCGACTTGCTGGGTCACTGGATCACAGACTTGGGTCTGGGTTCTAGAGTTAAGTATTCTTTTCACTGTGCCACACGCCCAGAATATTTAGAACCTAATTGAAAAGTGATGTTTGTACTAGAATAAGCTTTCCTGTTGATTTTCAGATTCAGGGGTCGGGGGAGGGGTGGTGGCTACCGCAGTTCCAGTTCAGAGTTAGGACATCCTAGGAAGGGGACCACAGACACAGCAGATCTCCATTCAACTCAGCCAAATAAATGTGTCCCCCTTTACAACTCTACAGTTGCCCTCATAGGATCTTTTCTAAACCTAGAGTGAGAGGAGGCAGCCTCCAGGGTGACAGGCATGTTTCACGGAGGCACCACGCTGTGGTTCCTGGTGGGCATCCTAATTGTATGCAGGTCAGACCAGAAAGCTGGCTGTTCTCCTTAGAGCCCTTAATCTCTGCGAGGTGACCAGATGGCCCTGGCCGCTGCACTCTGCTCTCAGTGGAAACTCAGCCAAATCCATAGCACTGTGAGCCAGGAAACGAAGGTCGCGGACTGCAAAGCTCTCCGGAGGGCAGGACCTTGCATCCTTTGGTGAATTAACTGGAGGAAGAATATGCAAATGTGGGGTGGAGCTTTGGGAGGAGGAGTCTCCTATATTGTGCACTGGCAGACACGTCTGCTGGGAATTGGGACTTAAGGACATTGCTGAAGTGTCCAGATCCTCTTGTCTTTAATTAATTTCTGGTGTCCCAGAAGTCAGCCCTGTTTTGGAAGGAACCCTCTAGATAAAAATGCTCTGTCATATTTACTAATGGTGGGAACACGCTGCTCTATTTACTAATCAAAATAATACTAATTAAGTTAGTTTTTTAGGACCTGGGGTAAGAAAACCTTTTGAAGAAATGCAATGGTAGATTGTTAATTTGACTCTGATATGAATTTAATAAAATTTACCTAAAGGAATGCCTTCAAATATTAAAAACATTGAATGTAGAGATAATGACAGTGTTTAACCAAGTTATTTTTGTATTTCCAACAGTGCATTTATTTTTGAGGTAGCAATTTAGAGCAATAACTTAAAGCAATGCATTGATTTTTTTTTGTAATCTTTATCACAAAATTTATTTGGAAATCTTATAAGATTGGGTGGGGGTCAGAATAAGCAGGCGGATTTTACTGTAATAAGTTCTTATGGGAGGAGAATAGGAAGCGATGAAAGGAAGGGCCTGCATTTTAGAACCGGAGACCTGTGCTCTATTTCTAGACATGTTCTTTTATGAGTCAGTGACTTTGACCAGATCACACGATTTCCTCGGTAAAAGCGGGGCTAATAACACCAGATGGAGAGAGTCCCTGCGCAGTCGGCCTGACGGGCCCCGCAGATAGGGGGCGCTCACCACCCACCGTCTCCTTGCATTTTTCTTTCCTCCTTTCCTTCTCCTTTTTCCTGCATCTCTTCTCTTTCTCATCCCCCCACGTCTGTCTCCTTTCTTTCTTTTCCCCTGGGATATATTTCATTTTTATTCGATCTAGTATTTGAAGAACTATCTGTCCCTCCAAGGCAGAGAGGCTGGCAGACTTCCGTGCAGGGCCACGTTGGAAACATCCTCAGCTTTGTGGGCCATATGATCTCAGTTGCAGTGGACTCAACTCCACTGTTGTATATAAATGCATGAACGAATGTGTGTGGCTGTGTTCCAGTAAAGCTTTCTTTATAAAACAGGACGGCAGGCCATAGTTTGCCAGCTTCTGCTTTAGAGTAACTGTCCAGTAAAACTTTCTGCAATTTGAGGCACCATTAATTTTTTTTTAAGTCAGGCTTATGACATAACTGAGTATTTGGCATAGGGTATTCACCTTATAAAAGCATTGCTCTTGTGTGCTGTTATTAAGTTCTAAAAAGTTTTAATATAAAGCTTAAGTGATTAGATCTTAAAATGGTTTTCAACAATGTTTGAAACGCCTGGTTCATCTCCGTTTTCACCGTTTAGGTGTTTACATTGAAGAAGTTCTCAACAAGTGGAAAGGGGATTATGAGACTCTGGAGCACAACCACACTTACATCCAATGGTGAGTCCCATGTTCTGTCTCTTCAGCCGTGTCCTGTTTAATCATGGATGTTTTCCAGGCAACATTAATCTAAAAAAATTGTTTTTCTAAAAAATAGGCTCTTCCCTCTGAGAGAACAAGGCTTGAACTTTTACGCAAAAGAACTAACTACATATGAAATTGAGGTAATGCAGGCTTGTTTTGTTTCACGTGAAATAGCCAAATAATACTACCATGTGATTGCCCTGTCACTCCCGAGTCCCTTCAACTGCCTTTTCTTTTTTTATTAGGAATTCAAAAAAACAAAAGAAGCAATTCGAAGATTCCTCCTGGCTTATAAAATGATGTTAGAATTTTTTGGAATAAAACTGATCGATAAAACCGGAAATGTTGCTCGGGCTGTTAACTGGCAGGAGAGGTTTCAGCATCTGAATGAGTAAGTACAGCCCCACCCGCCGTACATCCCAGTCGGCTTGTTTTCCCTTGGTTGGAATTCTCCATGGAACGCAGGAACAAGTAGCAGATGGACCCAGGAATTTGAATTCAAAAGTTAATCCAAAGTGCCTTTTATTCCCGGTTCTGTATTCCCGAAACAAAACAAAGCAACAACTGAAAAGAAGGATATTTCAGGTAGAAATATGGCTACTCAATTTCAGAGCTGGTTCTTCCTGAAACCTCTCCACTGCCCACAGCCAAGTGTGGTCTCTCTCCCTCTTTATACCACATTTCTTGGCATTTGTGGTTATTGCTTTATATACATTTCTCCAAACCAGCTCTCCTAAGGTGTAAGTTTCTTGAAGCGCAGTCTGTCCCTCAGGCCTGGTGCCTTCTTAGATTAAATCCATGAATTAAGCCTCTGATCTATAAAAATCATTTTGTAAGACTGAGATGTACACATCCACTTTCCTAAGAAAGAGGGGAAATTAGAATCTTCATCATTTAGGTCAAAAACAAAAGCCCATTTTTGCTTAGTAAATCCTAAAACCTGTGAAGAAAATATAACAGTTGATTTGGAATTGATTTGCTGTGTTCTTTTGCTTGGATATTTATAACTTTCATTAATACGTATACCCAAAGTTTTTTTTTTAAATTATTTTCTTTGCATGCAAACTGGCGGGTTATTTTGTTTTTCTTTTTAATTAGAGGATAACTTTTGAGTGCCGGACTATAAAACCAACAACTTTAAAACATTTTTAGCATGTTGTAATTAGTTGAACTGGGCAAGTATTAAGAGAAAAATAATTAGAACTAACCTAAGAAATTTGTCTTTGCCCCAAACAGTTTTGTGCATCAAGTAACTAAATGTTTTGTGTTTTTCTAGAACTTTTATCTTGCTTTGGTAAAATGAACACTTAGGTCTTCCTTTTACTTTATTAGTTATAGTCAACACTGTTAAAATGGTAGCTTATACTAAAATACTCAAATATGGGCATAAAGCCTTATGGTCTTGACCAGAAGACCCATTAACTCATAACTCAAGTTAAATGGGATTTATAAAGGGCATTTATCGGAGAAGTGTCTGTGCCTCTGCCAAAGCCATGCAGGTAGCGATCTCTGGACGACATTTCTAAGCACTCGCGTCAGACTGTCAATGACAACTGCATGCAAGCAGCCTCTTGATGTGAAGGAGGGCAAAAGTCAGTCTTTGAAGAGAATCTGATAGTATCTCATTTTCCACGTACTCACAAGTGTCATTCCACCTTGTAGTTTTGGGTTAGAGTAGCAAGCTTATTTAGTAAATGTTTGTTGAATGAATAAGTGATGAACAAGACAGGGTTGTCAGCCTAAATCCTCCTTGGCGTTTTATCGTCAGATCCTCTCATTGGTAGCTGGACACAGAGCCCTTCTGAAGGCTTTCATTAAATGACCTCCTGTCTTGGGGCGGCGAGGGCAGCCTGATCCTTGCTGCCCCGTCTCACTCGCTGCCCCATCCAGCTCCTTTCTTGCCACCACCATATTGCCTTTCCGTGGATATCACATACAGCTTTGATTGGTGTTTTAATCTGTATGACATCTTGAGTTTTTCAGAGTGGGCAGGGAACTCAATATATTTATAGTAGCCCAGCAGACAAAAACTATTGACTGAAAGTGAGATGAAATAGTGAACAAGTGACCATGACTTGAAGAGGTGAAAGATTTTCAAACGTGAGTGCCAGAGATATAGACCAACCACTAAGGTGTTTTTCCAGTTTTATTTGCAGTCACTTACTGAGCTGTATTTCAGGCCCTGGAAGCCCCTCTCACTTTTGTGTTCTGTGTCCTGGTTCCTGCCTTTTGTGTCTTCTCTCTTCTCCCACCTAGTCTTCCTGACAGCTTCCGCCCTTTCCACTGCCCTTACCTCTGGAAGCCCCCCTTTGCTCTTTTATCTGCCATGAGACCCCAAAGTCTCCTCACAACAGTAGGAGGGTGGGGGTTTTTTGTATTTATTTGTGACATTTATTTCAAATCCTACTGAAATACCTAGTTTCTTTCTTGCATAATTTTGTTCCATAAGCCTGATCTTTTATTCTCTTTAACCCAAGGTTTGGTCCTCTTCTCCTGTTATGTAAGTTTTTTAATTGGAGAATGTGTTGACACAGATAAGTGTGCACAGACATTTTATCATGGTGATTCATCTTGGACTGGATATGTGAAATTGAGCTGGTTGCAAAGATAGTAAATTTTCTTGTGTCATATAACTCCTTTTGGGGAGTTTTAAAGGAAAATATTCTTCCACTTTTCCATACATCTCTTTCTCCTCAATTTATGAAGCGGCTGCTGCCCAGGGATTTTACCACTGAGGTTTTAGGGTATCCAGACTTTACACTAACCTGACAACTAGGTCAGTCCTGCTGGTAATGGCATGTTGTCTCAACTTCACTCCAATTTGTATTGTCTCAAAAGACTAGTACTTCCTAACCATTAAAAAACATAGATTCATAAACCTGAAATGAAGCTGTGCTATGTTTTACCCATTGGCCTTCAAAGAGTTGAATATTAAGATGATACTATTTTGATAAATGGAGAGAATAATAAAAACTGCTGGATTTTTCCGATGTTTGGTTAGCCCGAATCATGGTTTTTGTTTGGTCCATACTCTTTTATTAAAGTATACGGCCACAGCCTACACTGTTGGTGAGAATGTCATTTGGTGCTGCCACTATGGAGGACAGTATGGAGTTTCCTTAAAAAGCTAAAAATAGACTTACTATATGATCCAGTAGCCCCACTCCTGGGCACATATCCAGAGACAACTATAATTCAAAAAGATACATGCACCCCAATTTTTATAGCAGCACTATTTACAATAGCTAAGACATGGAAACAACCTAAATGTCCATTAACAGATTAATGATTAAAGAAGATATGGGGTATATATATATATATATATATATATATATTACTCAGCCATAAAAAGAATGAAATAATGCCATTTGCAGCAACATGCATGGACCTAGAGATTATCATATTGAGTGTAATAAGTCAGACAAAGAAAGACAAATATCATATGATATCATTTATATGTGTGGAATCAAAAAAAAAATAACACAAATTCTAATTACAAACCAAAAACAGACTCACAGACAGAAAACAAACTATGGTTACCAAATGGGAAAGGACAACAATGGATAAATTAGGGGTTGGGTATTAACAGACACACTTTACTATGTATAAAACAGATAAACAACAAGGACCTACTATATAGCACACAGAACTACAGTTAATTTCTTGTAATAACACATAATGGAAAAGAATTTGAAAAGGAAACATATATATATAACTGAATCACTTTGCTGTACACCTGAAACTAATATTGTGAATCAGTTATACTTCAATAAAATTTTTTAAAAAATATAAGGCCATATAAGGCCATAAGGCCACCGTTCCACCCCTCAATTCAATATCCTTCTTCACTCTTCCCAAATAAATGGCTAGTTTTTCCCAAGTGGCTACTCTCACACTTCTGGGAGCCAGGGCACATATGTGCAATGCTTGTATAAAGTTCAGTGTCTGAGGTATAAATAGGTTTTAGGAGATTGGAAGTAAGTGATGGTTGTGGTTGTGTGGCTGTACTGAGTAAAGAAATAAATAACTTGGGCTGTTGAGAACACACATGATTAACATAGGTACCTGAAGGTGCTGTAGGATGCAGCCAGGTGTTTGTAACCAAGCAACAATTGGGCTGAGTGAGGGAGCGGAGGTAAGATTATTGGTTATGACCAAGTAGGTTTGGAATGCTTTCATCTGATAGTGGCCTTAGTTTGGGGACTGAAATGGAAGACGTTAGTGCAATCTGGGGAGAGAAGCATCTTTGGGGTCAGTGCCATTAGAAGCAACATTTGAAATTCTGTGGCAGGGAAAGAAGAGGAGAGAGAGGCCACAGATGGAAGAGAGTTTAGGTGCTTGAGCTGGGATGGGTACAAATACGGCAGTCCTGAATACCAAATCTGAGTAATAACAATGACAATAATAACATTGATGGTATACAGTGTCTCATATTGACTGTGTTCCACCTGCCCTGCATTTGATTCTTCCAAGTCCAGAGGAGTGTGGGCTGTTTTCCCCATTTTACAGGTGAGGGTACTGAGCTTGAGAGACACTGTGATTTCACACAGATGGAGTTGGCAGTGGTGAATTCAGGTCTGGCTCTGAAGCCCCTACTCTTTGCTCTACAAGTCAGTTTTGCATCCTTTGTCAGAATCCTTCTAGCTGCTTTTCTTACGAGCTGGTTAATGTGGTGGATTTTGCTGAGCAGGTACCCTGTAAATCGTGCCTTTGGGCTGATGTCGTGTTGACGTTCATCACTGGGTACCTGTGATGGGTGCCACACTTTGGTGATGCTGCAGATGCGCTAGGAGATACTCATCCTCAGTGTATTTAATACACAAACAGCAGTTCAGCCCAGTGGGAATGAATTGTAAATTTAAATATGTTTCAAATATGAAGAACTAAAGGAATGAAGAGAATTTATAGTATATGCTTGAGTTTTATGTAGAGTGGCATTATACTGGGGTATAGAGGTTTAATATCTTCTGTCTTATTCTTCTTAATGGCGTCTGATACAACTTTCAGTACAGTCATTCCGAGACGTGTTCGTGGCTCACAGTTCCATAAAAAATATTTTCCCGATAGTTTTTATTTCCCTGCTTTCTTCCACCTAATTTTTCTCTTTCATTTTATCCTATCCTCTTCCAGGTCCCAGCACAACTATTTAAGAATCACTCGTATTCTGAAAAGCCTGGGCGAGCTTGGATATGAAAGTTTTAAATCTCCCCTTGTAAAATTTATTCTCCAGGAGGCGCTGGTGGAAAATACCATCCCCAATATTAAGCAGAGCGCCCTGGAGTATTTTGTTTATACCATTCGAGACAGAAGAGAGAGGAGAAAGCTCCTCCGGTTCGCCCAGAAACATTACACGCCTTCAGAGAATTTTATCTGGGGACCACCGAGGAAAGACCAGTCAGAGGCCAGTAAAGCTCAGAAAACGCCTGGCCCCGCCGCCTCTGGTCATAGCAGTCAAACGTCCCTGCATAAAAAATCCAAGGACGCCAAGAATTCCTCCTCCTCCGTGGTGCATGTAAATAGCAAAACAGCTGAAGAACAAAAGGGGGGACCTGGAGAGCCGGGAGAAGAGACAGATGGGCTGAGCGCAGAGCCGGGCAGTGAGGCCGCCGGGCCAGGAAACGCAGAGACAGACGGTGATGCCGACAGTTCCGAGCCTCAGCCAGAAAAAGCACCTAATAGTCCCGTGGAGAAAAAGGAGAGTGGAACTCCTGAAAAAGATGAAGAAAGTGAAAGTCATGACAAAGACTGTGGAAATCCCGGAGATGCAGTTTCCCACGATGATGTACCGTCACAGTGAATTGTCAGAAAACCCACAAGGGGTTTCTGCTGTTCAGTTTACCCCGAAGAACAGAGGTCCCATTTCCACTTGTGGCCAGCTGTTCGTGATCTCTGCTATCAGCTTTGGGTTGTTATTTCATTTTTATTTTGGGCGACACTGAATTTAACATTTAATAAGAAGTTCTAAGGTGAGACCCAATTAATGAATCTGTCCTGGAACACCTTGAGGATGTGAGTTTTTCGAATCCTATACACAGCAGTGACATTTGAATTATTTTCATTATATCTGGAAGTGATCCTGTAGTCTTTGATACATCAAATAAATTCTTGTGAGAGACCACCTTCTATGTGAAGAAAATCAAGAGGCTAATTTTGTTTGCTTGCCATGCCTTTTCCCTATTTGTGGATTCATTTTTTTTTCCCCCAAGCTGGAGGAAAGAATTTTGGTCTTCTCAAAGGTGTTCATAAAGAAATGTGGATTTTTCCTTTTTTTTTTTTTTCATTACAGCACCTCAGCATGTTGATTTTTAAGTTCTTATAAGTGAGATGGATGTTCTTGGAGACCTGTAGTCGCCCCTGCCCTTTGGTCAGTCCTGCTGGGTTTTTTTTCCCTCTTCCTTTTCTCCATGCTGGCCCTCACTTGCCACCCTTGTCGGCTGGCCTGTGCATGCCTAGTGTCCATTCAGATGATCCCCTACAGAGGGGACTTTCCACGGTATGATTTCAAGCATTTGCTTTGTTCAAAATACTAGAAAAATATTTTTCTGTATCAAGGGCTTAAAAACCAGTTTTGATGCAGAAATCCAAGAAAAGAATTTTGCCTTCTGTGGCTGTTCCATATAAATTTGGTGCTTGTTTCTGAAGGTGAATGACTGAAGAATTAAAAAAAAAAATAAGAAAGGAAATTGTGTGTTTTCAAAAGGCATGCATCTTGAGCTGGCAACAGGCAGTGGTCCCTAAAACCATGAATATCTCAGTGTTCTGCGGTCTGTGCAATTAATATTGCTTAGTCTACAGTCTATCTTAAAAAAACAAAACCCTACAACTTACTGCATGTTTTAAGTTGTCAAAACTTGAAATTGAGAACAGACTTGATATCCCATATACTCGGTTTTAATAAGTACTTCATGTGTTAATATTAGGTAAGCTCAAATAATTTTATTTCCTATAATATTACTAATTATTATTACACATTAGAAAACAATCCAGGACTGTCATGAGAACTTCAGAGCATACATATAAATATAGTTATAGCAATTAACAGAAAAAATGTTTTCACGTTACTTCATTTAGAAAGGAATTGGGTTTTGTGTGTTTCTTAGGCTTTTAAAGAAAGTTCTGTTCACTTTCGCCTCCAGAGAATTTTTACTATGTCCTATTTTTTAACCCCATCATATCATCTTCTGTTATCTTTGTTGATCAAAGGATTTTTAGTAGAGGATTTCTAGAAAAATTAACACACCAATAGTTTGCCTTTAGAAATATGACTTTATTGCCTTGAAGTTTACATGAAACATCCCTGTTGCTCAAATCTTGACTTTTTCAATATGAATGTTAGTGACACTCATGTCATATATTGTATTTCAATAAAGATAAACTATTTTTCTCATTATCATTTCTCATAATATGCCAGGTTTTGCTTTCTACTGTTTTGTGAAGTGAGCGTTAGGATTTGAGGAGAGAGTTCCGCTGCATTTCAGCTCCTTTTTTCGCACGGACCCTCTGGCATACGGCGTGTTGAAGCCATGTTCCCATAAAGCTCAATAAACAGTTTCACAGGGTTAGGGCATGAGAGCAGGTTGTCACATTGGGCTGAACTGTAGGAATATGATTAACTCAAAATATCTTACCAATTTTACATACATGATAAAATTTTCAGACCACTTTCTGAATGTATAATATTAAATGTTTGTGACCAGATATTAAAATATTAATAAGCAGCAGATACTAAGATACATGGATATAATCTGAATTACTTAGAAGCTAGTAGTATATCAGAGCCCTTTGAAGCAAAAACGTTTCATTCAGTAATTTAGCTTTTAGACAATTATTCCTAATTAGGGATTTGATTAGATTGTGCCCTTTAATTTGAGATGATTTAGTCTCGAGGGAAAACTGCCTGGCTTCCATTTAGAACAGTGGCCTTTGTCCACGGTGGTGGTGATGGGTTTTTTTTAATGCATATTCACATGTAGCAGTATGGTTCCTGCATTTAATCTGTAAATAACTTATGAGAGAATTACTCAGTGGAAACAAATGAGAGGGTGGCATTCCTTTTGCAGATAAAAATTATGAGAGTCTAGAATTGTTTTTCTATTAAGAATACTTTGTACATTCAATAGTTTTAAAGTAAGATCTATAGGTGTGTATTTATGTGTGTGTTAGAAATGAAACGGCCCTCTGGGTTTGACTCTGATGTTTTTTGTATTTTTAAAAACTACCATGTGCTTGCAGAAATTTACTGAGAAGCTGTTATAAAAGTTCAGTGTAGCATGGCCAAAAAACTAGAAACATTATTGAATTTTTGCAAATATACAGACTTTATTGTTGTACCATGGGCTGCAAGGATGCTAAGTATTGGCTATTGGTAAAATACTGTTTTGCATTTCACAGCAATAGATGTTATATCGCTTGCTTAGCCTAGTATATTTTTTCCCGATATTTTGTGCTTTCATATCCCAAAGGAGATGATATATGTGAAAATATTTTGAAATACTGTAAAGTGGTATATAATCATAAGATATATTTCTGTACAGTAGAGAAAAAGTTTATAACATTAAGAATATTGTACCATTATACATTCTCATGCTCAATATCATAAGAAACTCTAAAGAATCATGACAGAGGTGACCATCTGTCTGCTTTCTCTAAATCAGGTCTAGTTCTCAGTTCAAAAATTATTTTGTATAGTTTTATTTTGAATTTAGGTCTTGAGAAACTACTTTTTTTCAGCTTCAAGGAGAAAATAAAACATAACTCAGGAGTTACTAGAGAAGTTCTAAGTTTTTTTGCTAAGTATTAAAATATACACATTTCATTTATAAAGTTACCTACTTTGCTTCTAGATTTTATACTTTGAAAGTATGAACTAGTGAAAAAGGAAAAACAGCACAGTGTTACATCTGAGTTACTCTTTAAAAAATCATTTTAGTAAGTAAACGTCTATGTCAAGTGGTCAAAAATTGGTCAAACTGATGGAGAGAAAATATTTGGTTAATTGTTTAAAGTTAAATTTCCCAAGTTTATGGTAGAATTATGGTTGAGTTTATAATCTAGTGAGTAACTAAATCAGGCAGGCGTTTGGTATGTCTCTTCTGAAAGCTTTTATTTTCTCACCCACGGAAAGGACATCCTTGATCTTGCTTGATTGTAATCGCCTCTGTGTGTCTTTTCAGGTTTGTTTGGGGTAAGTGGAGCTCTTTTGTTATAGGAATAGTTTTGAAGATTTCTATTTTGTTTCCTATTTTTAAAATTCCCTTTTTTTTTTTTCTCTTGGGATATATCCATTAGGTAGGCTGGAGGTAGGCACACTAGAATCATTTCAAATGTAGGTGCAGTTGTACAGAATGATGGCCTGGGCCAGTGTAGGGTCTGGAAAATGAGGGGTGTACATGCATTGACTTCTTCCAGCTTTGAATTCTGTAGTGTTTGTTGCATGAACAGATTTGTGTGGGTAATCTCTCGGGTAACAGTGAGTACTACCCTGCCTCCTTCCCTGTCCTACTCATCCAGCCCACCCAGCAGATTGTGTTTGGGACAGACCATGTTATAGAGGTTCCTTATTACTGAAGTGAATGATAATATAGTTATAAATATGAATGCCTGGAGGTGTCCAGATGTGCCTTAGTTAATGTAAATTGTTTTCATTCAGAAGTTTAAATTTTTACTCCATTATAAAAATTCTGCCAGAAGGAACATTCCAAACCATGAATATCAATTATTTTAATGAAATTTTCTTTGGTGCTTTTTCATTTTGGAGAAATTTCCATTTGTGTCAGTAGCATTAGTTCAGAAGGGAGTGTACCAGCCACACTGTTCAAATGTGTTCTATTTGACAAAAAAAAGTGTTTACAGTAAGAAAGATTAACAACATTGTTACATTTATTTATGCCTCTGCTTCATTTTGCTACACACTATAATTTTCATTGTAAACATTTTCCAGCTACTACAAGTAATATTTATCTGTGTTTTACTTTTGTTTTTAGACGCTGATGGATGTAGAAACTGGAATTCTATTAGAGGAATGGTTTAAAAGTTTAATTCCAATAGATGGTTGGAGGAATCTGAAATTAATTTGGAAACCTTTAATGCTGTGGTTTTACTAGGAACATTTAAACAGTTCCGTTCTTGCCTTTTGCCCTAGATTAGGATTTTTTTTTTTGTCATCTTCTGCTTCTTCCCTCATCTGTTGAGAAGCTTACCGTTCTAGTTATTTGTGGGGAATAACTTCATAAAATGCTTGTTTCCTTGAATTAAAATTGTTCATGTGGAGGACACAATTAACTGCTTTGTTTTATGCCTGGAGGCTGAGTTCAGAGAAGGGGAGGTGACCACGAACCAGAGTGTGTGTCTTGGTGGAGGGCAGCCCATGCTGGGCTGCAGCCTCTCCAGTGGCAGGAGGGGTCTGTGGAGTCCCCTCTGGATGAGGAGGGGGTTGGGCCCCGTGATCGCTGACTTCTGAGGAACTGACCCCCCTCCTTGGACTCCATGCACAATTTCATTGGGCATCAGTTTTCATAAAATAACTGTTATCATTCATTCGCCACCATTTTGGAGTTGTTTAGGAAATTGTAAGCAGTTGGACACCTGCTCTGTAAATTACAGCTGAACTGTATGAGTATCCTGGGTCACACTGAAATGCTTATTCCACTTGCCACTCTCCCCTGTTCAAAAATTCTGATTGTCAATCAAAAATTATTGGAGGTTGTCCTTTCAGTGGGATATATATATTTTATACATATATATATATAATATATGTATCGCTTCATAAAATGTATCAGTGTACTTTAACGAAAGGCACCAATGCTCATTTGTCATGCTCGAAGACCTTTTTATAAAAAAAAATCAGAAAACTTATGTATTAGGTATTCAAATATATAAATGTATTTAAGCTATGAAGCTGATCATATTTTCATTTTTAAATTATAATGGAGTTTGTGGAATAGTTACATTAACTAGAGAGAGTTATATAATAAGCTTTGGGTCTAAGAAACATCCAAGTTCTGCACTCATTCGTCAGATGAGCACCTTTTTCAGTGCTGATAGGTTGAGTTTCATGTGAAGAAATGGAAAACACAAAGGAAACAAAAGATTAGAAACAGTAACTAGAAACTCACTACAGAAATGAAGATACAACCCATTATAGGTTTGTGTAGTGCCAGAATTATTGGAGGCAGATGACGAATGGTCTGCAAAAGCTTTATGTGGTGGGGACATGCTCTATGTTATGTGTGCCAAGGAGACCAGGATGGGTGTGGAAACAATCCCATTTGAACTCATTTGAACCATGAATTCCACCTGCTCCTCAGTAGACTGAAACCTTTCATAGACTGAGAGACAAAATCAAATGATCAGATAGCAAGTGTAATTCCTTTGCCAGTGGTTTCAATAACAAGAAGTGAGATGCGGTGGGGGTGGGGACTGGCTGCAGACACAAGACGACTCAGTGGCAGATGGTTTATCAATGAAGTAACTCTAGCTCCCATACCGTTAAGGGGTGGCAGCACATTGTAGGACATCACAATTAAGAGGAACAAACAAGAGCACAGTGTTAGGTCCTTGGACAAGCAGCCTTTTTCCTTTTTATCAGAAGGCTGTTTGCTTGTTTCCCCAGGGAGGTACCAGCTCTTACTTGGTGCTACCTAAGAAGAAACATGGCCACCGGGGTCTGGCCACTATTTCAATTCGGAAACCATTGTGTCCTTTGTATTTTAAGCATTTCAGGAAAATGGGTAGGATTCTTAAAAAGATATGTGTTGTACTGCCCCCGGGAGCTCTGACCCTCCAGCAGCCGTGGGCTCCGTGCTCTGTGACCTGCCGTGTGAATTACAGAATGCTGTGCATGTCTGTCAGGACCAATACCATGTGTATGTGGTAGCAGTTGTAACCAGTTTCTGGATCTGTATGGTACTATGAAACATGTTATTTTATAATTCTGTAACTGTATGGCAGTGTTATGCCAAAAAAAGTATAAAGAACAATGGTTTCTGTTGCTTACTGCTGTATTTAGAAACATTGTTTCTGAAATAATATATTTAGACTTCCTTTAAGGTAATTATTTTTAATAACTCTTGCCAAATATACACACTGTAAAATGAATAAAAGCCACTGCATCTTAGTTAACATTTTAGCATTATGTTAGAGCACATTCTGTTGATTTTGCATGATTAAAATATTTTTCAAGAGCTGGAACGATTGACTTTGCTGTTTTCCTATGATCAGACATTTTTTTATGGTTATCATATGAGATCAACATGATTTCCTTTTACTCTCTAAAATAAATACCGTATTTTGAAGGGTGAAATCTTATTTACACAGGCAATTATTTTGGTCATGAGATGTTGGGGGCAGATCACATGTGTAAATGCTGGGATGTTCATTGTTCTTTCCCTTTTTACTTTTCCCTAATGCAAAGTTTTAAAAGTGTATTTAAAATAGATAAATGAAAATGAACAACTAATGGAGGTGACAGATTTTTTTCATTCAATAGTCTTTTAAGGGCAGTTGTTTTGGTTAAGAAACCAAAGGAGCAAGGGAGGAGGTGGCTCTCGGTACCACAGGACAGTGCGGATGAAAGTGAGGAAAAGCTTCGCCCTGGAGCGTGGCTGCCCTGATCCGCAGAGGCAGGAAAAGAGCCGATGAACGAACTGGGGATAAACTGTGGACAGAGTCAGAATGAATCACATTGTTCACAACTGAGAAACAGAGAGGGGAAAAAAATGTCAGCTACAGCAGTGAGTGAGTGTGACTTTAACTGCAGCCTGTGGGACGAGTTGTTTAGTGGGCAGAGCAAGGCAGACAAGCAGTTACCATCCTCAAGGAAGAACGGACACGTTCTGGTAACGGAAATGAGAGAGGTTTTCTTTTCCCCCGAGGCTGAGTGTCAGAATGCAACGTAAGGTCTTAAGAGAATGGAGATTCTCAGTAGAGTGCAAAAGGCAGAACTGAATCTGGATTTCTTCCAGAATGTAAAATCTAATGTGGGAAAGAGTTCGCAGAAAAGATGATAATGTGTTTCTTGTTTTAAGCCTCAAATGGATGCAGAACAGGCGAGCTGGTGTTCCAGGGATGGAAGGAAATCCCAGCCCGGATAAAAGGGCAACGGGCAGTGTGGCTCCTCGTGGGTGAGGTGAGGCTCTGGCCGTGGTGGCTGAATCTGGGGTCATATTGGTTCCAGGGAACATGGAAGGATTATCCTGCCCTTGGGATGATCCCGTGAGCACGTGGGATTGATGAGGAGAGCATTTTAAAATAGGTTACTAACGAGAGACAGCAGCCGTGGATTTGACTTTACTCAGGAAAGCTGGGTTTACTCATTTTGCTGTAAAAGTTTGGATTCTCCTATTTTTATAACCTTAATGTAGATTCAGCACTGGCAAGGAATATACAAATATTTTCTTCTCAAATAGTGTGTAACATAGTTTGTTGTGAATGAAACAGCTTGTTTTATCTACTGTCAGCTTGAGCACAGAAAGAGGTTAGAGGAGGAAAGAGTAAACAGAGGGGAAGTGATAGACAATGTGAGCCAAATGGGACCTGACCGCTTGCCTTAGAACCCGGAGTTGTGTGGGAGCTCTGAATGGATGATATAACTGCTGTCAGGAGGCAAAGCTCAAGGCAAAGCCCCAAAGGACTAAAAACTAAGGGCAAAGAGGCATCTTGTCTGACTGGGGAGAGGTGGCTTTGAGGCTGGTGGACTCGGGGCCACAGGGCAACACTGTCACCTCCAGCTGGCTGTGTGGCTCTGGGGAAGTCATGTACATTCTCAGGGTCTCTGGTCTCCCCTCGGTAATAATGTCTACTTTGTGAGTTTCTGGAAGGATTGGAGTGTAGGTGAAAAGCCAGGGACTTATTCAAGACACTTCTCTGCAGGGGCTGCCAGCGTTCTAGGAAAAAATGAGCTGTTTGGTCACAGTATCGTGCAGCATTTACCTCAGTGGAAATCAGTCTCATCTAACTGGTGTTTTTTTATAGCAGGTTCGTAGATCTAAGTCAACATTTTAAGTTTTATTATTTTAATGGAGTTCTTACTTAAAAAATAACGCTACCAGGTATGGAAGAAAATATTTTATATTAGATACACTGACACTGACCAGGTAGAAGATTTCCCTCATTGAGAATACACTGCATGCACAAAACAGCGCTGTATTTCTGCCTGAATAATTTTTTGAACTGGTTTCCCTCCTCTGCCAGGAAAGAGCTGGAATGCGGGACTGAGCGGAAGCCTTTTGGGCGGGATCAGGAGATGATCTTAGTTGATTTGAGGGCACTATCAGTATTGATTCTTATTGAAAGCACATTTTAATTTCAAAACCTCCACATGGACATTTACTTCATACCTTAGTAGATGGCCACTTAACACTATTTAAAAATGCGTGTGCAATCAAGTCTACAGACATGGGGGCCTTTGTTTTCTTACAATCAGAACCAGGATGATTAACCTTCCACTAAATAAATATTCATCTTCCAGAATTCTAACTTGTAGGTGTCTTCATACTATGAAATTAAAATGGGGTCACCAGAGGCCTCGGCCATGGTGTCCTTTAGCTGTTCATCCTGTCAGAATGCCCCCCACATACTAAAAATAAGGACGAGATAACTTCTCACTGACGTACGTAGAAGTTGAACATTTCCTTTTTCTCTAGAATTCCCTTCCATTAGTTCCTCCTCATTTTATCTGTTTCAATGTCCAGACACAGGAAGGGAAATTACAGACCTTTATAGTTGACGGAGAGTGTTGATCCTAATTTTATAGATACTGGAGAGCGGTGACCTGACTTTCCTCCCTCAAATATTGCAGACGCACGAACGTGAGGTGGGACTGTGGGTGCTGTGGGTGGCCCTTTGCCCTGTGCGCACCCTTTAATAACCAGGACAGATTCAAAAGCATCAGGCCCGACAGTGGGGCCGCCTGTGAAGCAGCATCACCCCAAGACTAGAGTCCTCTCCATGAAAGGGGATTTCTCACCACTCGGCATTTTTGCCACCAGCCAGTGTTTACGTTGAGCTGGTTCTGAAGTAGGTTCGAACATTTCCATTTGGGAGAAACCCACTGGGGCTCTGGCAGTGGACTTGGAACTTAGTCAGACGTCTCCGACCGGATGCATTTCTGTACTAGTAGTTCCCTCAGATTTCATCTCTGGGGGATGTGGAGCTGGCTGGACTGCACACATCCCAACATTTCTAATCTCATGAATGGCATCGCCTGCTCCCTCAAATGAGACCAGGGAGCTAAGTCTGAATTTTCATCTGTCAACTCATCCAATTCAGGAACAAATTCTGTTGATTCTGTTTCTTGAATCTGTCTCCAATCCACCGACTCATGACCTCCATAGACCTTTATCTTACTTTTCCCTCTGCCTTCAGAGAGAATAAAACCTTCACAAAATGCCATAGTGTGTCTTGTATCTTGGGTGCCTAACATAGGGTCCAGCACATAATAAACACTCAGTAAACAGTCATTGAATTAAACAAGATGTTCAGCAGTGATCTCTTGAAACAAGATGTACATGGACAGCTATATCTGAATCCATTCTGAAATACGATGACTTCCACAAGACAAATAGCTTGCAAAATGAATCATTTGTCTGACAGTACAAAGACTTATATTGAAACATTTCATAAGTATCTAATGCTTTGTTTGCCAAACCTAGATCATTAATTTCTCCCTGATTTCTTGGGCCACTTGGTAACAAATGTCGCTGATCGGTTTTAAACTGACTTAACAAGTCCGAGGTTAAAAAAAGGAAGAGAAGAACATGGCCCTACTTTCCCTGCTTGGTTTGAAATGTTAAGTAAGATGAAGTAATTTAAAAATCGCATTCGGTGGATTAACAGAGTACCTGTTTCCGTGCCTGGCTGGGTTACAGGCATGGGAATAGACTAGTGTGAGCCTCAGACCAAAGTACTTCTGTAAGAAAAGCATCTGGAGCACTTGGCAGAGAGTAAAGGCAGTTCCCTTCGCAGTTCCTCGCAGAACTGACTTTTTCCCTCTGCTTTTCCATTTTGGATGAAAATTCTAATGGACGGTAAAGGCTTCACTGTAAGAAATGCTTTTTTTTTTTCCATTAGCGTTTTGATTTTCTGATTGTATTGCTTCTTTGATGTGAAGTTTTCTTTTTCCTACATGTTGACAACCAAACTGAAACTAAAAGCTTGCTTAGTTTCCATTCAATGGAAATTGTATGGAAGTTTTCAAGGATGGAGTAAACGGTTATCCAGATTTCTTTAAACTTCATGAAACTTTTTGCAAGCAATCCCAAGAAAGGCTTGAGTTAATACTCAGAAAAACACTTGAGCTCAACTTGACTTTATGAAAAGGATGGTTCCTCATTTTGACTGTCTTTTTTAGCTTATTGGAATGAACACAAACTATAAAATTGTTGTGAGGTCCCCAAACCACTCACACTAAACTCGGATATGTAGAGAAAATGCAGCATCTGTTTCTTAATAGCTCATTGGTTCTTCCCCACGAGTCCCACCCTGCTGATTGCTAGGGACATCTTCGACTTGCCAGGAGGAACTATTTCTGTTACTCATGTCCATATTTCTACTTCTGGTTTAAACATCCAGACTCTTCAAAACTTGAATCGTGGCTATAGTAACAGCCACTTTGGAATGACCCTATTTCTTTTGGTAAATGACTAGCCATTTGGGTTTCATGCCACCCCCTTCTCTTTTCTTGCTCAAGATGGCATCTGGGGGCATTGAGGTGGTCTCATTGAACATTGGTGGCAGCAGAGAACAGGTGAAAAGATTGCGGGGTGTCATCTGGATGCTCTGGGGACAACTGTGGACTGGCTGGATTAGGCTGCTCCTGAATTGGTAATTGCTGAAGCTCACCTTGGGGTCATGGATAATGCCAGCTCTCCTGGGCCCCCCTGTGTGATGAGAAACCAGAAGCACTGATATGAGCCCGTTTTTCTGTCTAACTTCTGCAATCGTCTCAATTCTGTTGCTTCTGTGTGGTAGCAATGGCTGGGAGGGAGCTTCTCCTGGAGGCATCAGCCCACAGAGGTCACCCAGGAAAGTGGGACACCTGCCCCAGTGACTTCAGCTTCCTTAAACGTCTATGATGTTTCTAAAGACTCTAATCTGAGTTGAAAAGATCACTCACAGTAAAAATCAACAGAGAAGAGAATATTACCCCTATGATACTAGACAGAAAGTATATATAGATATATTTCTGGGGGTAGAATCTAGAGTTAGAATAGACTTTTAGAAGCATGAAGTCCAATGTCTGCACTTACTCATAAAGAGACAGGCTTAAAGAGTTTTCTTCCATTTTGTGACAATTCACTCTTTAGCTCAAGTCTAGGTCTCCCAGCCCCCAGGTCTGAGCTCCTTCCATAATGCGGGGTTGCCTTCTCTGTAAGTGTAGTTTCCTAAATAGATGGGGTTGGAAGGTCTGTTACACAAGATGCTGAAGTCCACCTTTTAGTTCAGCCCTTGACTGAATTAACTAAATAAATACTTTAGTTTTGGAGGCATCTGTATGAGACAGATTTGGTTCTGTGCCTGGAACCCGATCTCTGCACGGTGGCCACGTGACCTCGGTTGGGGCTACGAACACTCTGGGAACTCCAGTCTCTTTGTCTGTAAAGTGGCAACAGTAACATTCACCTTGAGAAGAGAGGTCTGAAAGTCACAGAATTGCCAGGATTATTCCTGACACAGAGCAGCTAATATAACTATTATTGTTATTGATTCTTCTTGAATATTTGTGGTTTCTGAGTTTTTCCTTGAAAGCCCAAAATTTAAAAGAGGGGAGGATAGAGGGAAGGAAGAAAAGGAAAAAAGAAAAGACACAGAACCCGATCTGTATATAACATTTTAGATTGCTCTTTGGATTTTCTTTAGAGTTGGTTTCCTAATTAGATAATAACACCAAGTTCTTCTTTACCTAATTTGATGGTTAAGAGAAAAAAAACTGATATCACAGAAGCAGCACTGTGTAAGTTGGTATGTTATTATTATATTTATAATACAATTATTTCAGGAATCTTGAGTAATCTACTTCTTAAATGATGAAAAACCTATAAAATACCCATCAGGGAATTTGGTGAGATAAATAATATAATATTTAATGGTTCATAAAGCTGGTTCATATAGTTACATGAACTAGTTCGTATAGTTATCATCAATATTTTTGTGTGGAAAACAAAAAGATCAGTGAGGCAGTTAGGTTTCCCAAAAGCGCTTTTAAGAGACTTTTGTTTATCTAGGCGCTGATAAACATTTCTCTCTACTCTTAATCTTCAGGCCTCCTACAAGCGCTCTGTCATTGCACAAATGCTGTTGCTGATTCACACTGAAGTATGGGAATTCTGCTAAAGGAAATAGCTAGCCCTAGGGAGAAATTTTCAAAGTGCCCATTACCATGAGAAATCAGACAATTTTTGAGCGGTAACTGTGCATAGATCTGTAGACTGGGTAATCCATTAAAGAGCTGTTCTCAACTTTAAAGACCTAATTAGCTTGGTAAGTAGCTTCATTACTGACACCAGCGAGACTTGTTCACGTCTGCAGTCTCCCTTGAATGCGTATGTACTGATATTCTTACAAGTGGGATGGAGTGAGCTTTCATCCAGAGATAAATTTTTCTAATACATCAGGGAATTATGTTATAACTGGAAATGCTTCCGACCCGAAAGTTACCCGTCCCCCATTACCATCCCTCCACTGCTGCCATCAGTTTGAAGAAATGGTTATTCTGGGAATTAAATTAATACTAATAAAAAATGGATGATTGCTTTCTGCAGCAGACATCCTCCAAGACAGGCTGTTTGAAACACTTAGGGATAAATTTAACAAAACATGTATGAAATATATACGTTGAAAACTACAAAAGATTGTTAAGAGAAATTTTAAAAGGCCATAAAAAGGAAAGATATCATATTCTGGAACTCAAAAACCCATATTGTTAAGATGTCAGTTCTCCCAAAATTGATTTGTAGATACTATGGAAGACCCACGACTTCTTTGTAGAAATTGGCAAACTGATCCTAGTGGATATATGGAAATATAAAGGACCTAGAATTGACTGAATAATTCTTAAAAAGAAAAATAAATTTGGAGGACTTTCATTTCCTGATTTAAAGCCTTACTTTGGTGTTGAATAATCAAGACTGTGGCCTTCATATAAGGAACAGATTCAATGGAATGGAATAAACAGTTCAGAAACAGACCAACATTGATAGAGTCAACTAATCTTTGACAAAGGTACCAAGGTAATTTGATGAGGAAATAACAGTACCGTAAGTAGATGGTGCTAAGAAACCAGAATACTGAAATAGGAAAAAAACGATCCTTGAACACTACTCATACTCTGCACAAAAATTAACTGGATCACAGACCTAAAGTCTGAACATATAAAACTTCTAGAAAACATGGGCATTTTTCAAGATTTGAGGCTGGGCAAAGATTCTTTAGACAGAATATAACCCTATCCATAAAAATTGATAAATTGGACTTTATTAAAATTAAAAACTTCTGCACTTCCAAAGTTACCACTAAGAAACTGAAAAAAGCAAGGCACAGAGCAGAAGAAAAGATCTGCAATATGTGTAGCTGAAGAAGGATGTATCCAGAATATGTAAAGAGCTCTCACAATTCAAAAATAGGACAATTAACAATAAAAAATAGGAAAAATATTTGAACAGACACATCACACATGCAAACACATACACACTATATATACTTTTTCCCACCATCACCAGTGAGGACATGAAAGGACATGAAAATAAAGACATGAACACATCATTAATCATTAGTGAAATGCAAATTAAAGCCACAATGAGACACTACTACAAACCTACTAGAATGTTGAAATTAACAAAGATTGACAATGTCACGTGTTGGAAAGGATGAGGAGCAACTAGAACTCTCACACACTCCTGCTGGGAATGTAAAATACTGCAATTACTTTGGAAAACATTCTGTCAGTTTCTTATAAAATTAAATATAAATTTCCATGGGCTTAGGTATTCACTCATGGGAAATGAAAACCTACATCCACAGACAGACTGGCACTCTAATGTTCATAACAGCTTGATTCATAACAGCCCCAAACTGGAAACAACCCAATCATCCAGTTACAGATGAAGAGATAAACAATTTGTGGAATATTCAGTTTATCCAGAGATAACAAAGAAGAAACTTTTTATATATGCAACAACATTGAGGAATCTCAAAAAAGTTCTGAACAAAAGAAGCCAGACACAAAAGAATGTGTGCTGTCTGACTGTATTTCTATGAGGTTCTAGAGTAGGTGAAACTAAATCCACTGTGTCAGGAATTGGATCAGCAGTTGTCTGAGAAGGGGTTGGAGTCTGCAGAGTTATGAGGGAGTCTGGGGGGTGGTGACAGAAATATTCTATACCTTAATTATGGTGATGATTATAGAGATCTATACTTTGCCGAGCTTGTCAAACTGTACACTTAAAATAGGTGCATTTTACTATATATAGTTTGATCAGGTAAAATAAATAAATAGATGAAATAGACTACCTTCCCAGCTAAAATCAGGAAAAATAGAGTCTCGAAGGTCCATCTAACTTGGAATAAGTGGGAAGGACAGAGGAGGCTAGTAATTCTCTCTCTTTACCTTTTTCCTCTTCATAAGAGGGACATTTCTGCACCCCTCCTAGTGGTTCAGGTTTATTGTCCATCTTAGTTTACGATATAGCTCAAAATCTTCATAAACATCAAATCAAGCCACTAAAATTCAAATGCATTTCTAGTCAGTTATTTTCAACTTCAAGTATTGTTTGTTCTGTCAATTTAAGTGGTATTTTTTTTTTGCGCCATCATGTTTTGATTAACAGCATTTCAAATAAAGCAATTGGATCATGTTCTTCACAGAGAAAAGAATTCCTTGAATTTGTTCCTGATTGGTAATCTCTTCCATATCTGAGTTGTTGTCCCAGCTTTCTAACTAGTCTCCCTACCCCCAATCCAGTCTACAGATCACCATGTGAATAATCCTTCTCAATTCTGTCCTCGATCAAATCACCCCCCCTTCTCAGAACCGTTCACTTTGCTGACCAAGTAATACCAGACTTACAGTTTTCCCAGTCTGAGCTCTTATTATCTTTCCTAACTAATTTCCTGCTCTTCTCCCTGGGAATGACACGTGTTCTAGTTGAAACTGACCACCACTCATTCCTTTATTACCTCTTTTCATACCTCCACCCTTCCCATTTGGAATGCTTCCCCTCCAACTTTGCCTTTCCCCTCCTCACCACCCTTCCAATTCGGCTCGCAGTTCCATCCTCTACCATTCATTGCTCACGGTGGACAGGGCTGCATCTTCTGAAGCATTTTCCTTTCTCCTGCAGCTGCTCCTGTGTTTCATCATAAACTCTTTGCGGCTGGGGCTCAGCCTCCAACATCATTATTTCTCCCACAGTGGTGGTTTTTAATCTAGCAGGAAGAATGCACAAATTGAATGAATCATGCAGGTTTCCGGTGTTTGAGAAGCAGAAGTGTGAGGACCAGACTCCTATCATCTCCTTATTCCTCTCGCTCTATTACTTTTGCACCACAGGTGTTGGGCAAATCTCCCACAGGACTTTGAATCGCCTCCAGAAGAAGGATGAGAAGAGCACTTTGCTCCAGACATTTAAAGTTAAATCCAAGAAGGTGGTAAGACTTGCTCAGGGAGCCACCCTACCAGAAAGATCAGCTTAGATGTCTTTTTCTGCTTCTAATCTTATATGATAGTGGAGCAAATTGACTGTGAATTCCCGTATGGAAACTGTGACTATTCATTAGATCTTTTTATATACTCCGCTCTCCTTCCCCCCATTTTTAAATGGAGCCAGGTTGGAGGCTTATAGAATATTTTGTATGTGGTCAGTAGTTTTTAAACAGCTCTCAAACTTTTCTGTGTTTGAGAACTGCTTTCACAAAACACAATTTTGGATGGTGCTTTTTAAAGCCATCAGCTTTCACCTGCATTTGTCATGGCACACTCCCTAGGCCACCCTGTGACACCATGATGCTGTTGGAGAACAGACATGTTCTGTCTTGACCAGCTTGCTTATGCCATTTCATGTTCTAGAAGAAATTCAATCTGTCTTTGGTTTGGCTTGACATTCTCCATAAGTCTTATACCTCGCACCAAATTGTAGCTCAGCATTCTATCTGACAAGCAATCCTAGAAAGTATATTCACTTGGTTGCAGCAAAAATGCATCTCTTGTGTGGGCAAAAGTGTGATCAATTGCCTATGATGTGACACATGGGGACAGATGCTGCTCTTAAATGATTAAACTGCAGGCAAATGGACAAAACAAATACATCGAGTGATGGAGGCTGTTGGCTATCCTCCAAAATCCATCCTCCCTTTGTTCTATTGCGATGAAGTTGTAGCTGGACAAGTGGTTCAGCCAGAGACTCATGTCCCAGTCTACTTATCACTAGGTGAGGACTGTGACTGAGTCTCTGCGGTGGAAGGTGAGAGCAGGGACGTGTGCTGCTCTGAGCACTGGGCATGGCCTTGTGTGGATGGACTCCAGGCCTGGCTGGATTCCAATAAAATGTTATTGATAAAAACAGGTGGCAGGCCGGATCTGGCTCATAGGTCTGCAGTTTTCTAACTCCTGCCCTACGGTGAAGACTCTGTGGAAAGAAAGAGGTGCCTGAATGACAGCCCGGAGCTGCCCAGGAGACCAGACCCCTCACCTCCTTGGCTGTTTTCCTAACCGGCTCGTGAGAGGCGCTGTTGTCCTTCTTCAGACCCGCTCCACAGGGAAGCTTCAGCTGGGCTCCAGCCCCTTGAGATGGACTCATCACTAGGTCTTCCTTCAAGAAGGTTCTAAGTTATTCCTCCCTCTCTATCCATTTTATTTTAGGAAGAGAGGTTAGTGTCCTCAGTGGTCACCTGTCCACTTGGCCTATTGCCTTACATTTTGTTGAAACTGACATAATCCTACATATTCCCAGGGGCTTTTCTGACAGCTCCCCAGCTGCCTGGAAAGCAGAATCACATCTAGCTATAATATCTGAAGAAGGTAAAATCTTGGCGAGGGTGTGGGGGACATTTTTTGGTCCCTCTTCTATTGAAAGGCCTCTGTCTTCTCCTTAGATGTCTCTTATATTCTAGCCTTGGAGCACTGCTTTCTCCTAGCTGTAAAGTGATAGCTCATAAATTTTTGTCCCCATTTGTTTTGTTTTGTTTTGCTTTTTCCAATCATATTCTACCTGACCTTTAGAGAAAATTTGGAAAATATAAAGTTAGAAAGTTATGCACTGTGTAACTTCCACACATAATCATGGCTAATAATTCTGCTGTATTTCCTATTTATTTTTGGCTTGTATTTAGGCATCATATAAGAAATCTCTTCAAAATCCTAACGGATAAGAGTTGGTTATTAAAGCAAATGGAATTGGTGAATAACACCCAGCCTGGTCAGTTGCTTCTGCTGGAGGATCAGAGAGGGCTTGATGGAAGAGGTATTATTTCAGTATGGTTTTAGAGTATAAGTAGCATTTTGAAGGAGAAAGAATAAGGGGAAAAAATCCTATGATAAAAGAAAAACACAGAGGCATTAAAGTACACATGTATATGAATAATTTAATGGCTGACTATGTCTTTGAGGAATCTACTAAAATTTTTGCTCAGGTTTCCTTGTTTATGCACTGGAGATAGTCATATTTGCCTTTTTATCATCCTAGAAAATGGAATATGTTACAATAACCCATTTTCAAGTCTTCAAACTCTTCAAAGGAAAGGCACCTAAACATCTACAGCATGATTGAGGCTATCTGATTTTTGTCACTCTTACCATCTGTTATGATTTTATTTGCTATAATAACAGAAAATAATCTTCCTAGTCATTTCTATGAAAGATTTATAAGAAAAAGGTATCACAACTTTTTAATGAATATTTATTTTATTATCTGGACTTTTATTCATAAGAAGAAGCTATTAGAAAAATCATACTTATTCTAGCTTAAGTGAGAACATTTTCTCTTTGGGCTTTTAAATGTTTCTGACTGTGATTGTAGTGCCTTACAATAACTTTAAAGTTCATTTTCAATTCCAATCATTATTAATTTGGCTCTCTCAAAATCAGGCTGTATATTATTCAAGTACCACTCTTCAGTGTCATGAAAACAGATCACTGCTATGTGTTCAGAAATAAACATTTCAGTTGCAGACCTTTGCAAATAGTTCAGGGTATGAATTAATATGATAGCAGTTATAATTCAGGTATTTCTACCTCTCAGGTAAAAAAAAAATACAGCAATCTAAAAGACAATGGGACAAAGAGAAACTATTGACAACTAATCTTAAATTCTCACATGAATATTTGGAAATGTCAGATCTTTAGTCATTATAATCTTGAATTCCCCATGTTTTATGTGACGAGCTTTATAGCCTCTTGTTAGGTACCATGTCACAAAACTGTACAGGATTACATTCAAATTTAAGACTGTATGTTCACATGGACTAAGTAAAAATCTACTTGTTTAGACCTACACAGGAGTAAGTTCACTGTTATTTCACAAGCTGAATTTTACAGTTTCACTAATCGAAGAGGTTTGTTTTGAAAAGGAACTCTAATTCAGATGTGACTGATGTGGAAACTAAACTCAAGTGTACAAGAACTATTCCAGTTCTTCTTGTCTTTAAATAAATTAAAAAGACTCTGACACCAACTTATAAGACTTCCAGGAAATCCAGCCTCAGAATCAGGATCCCTGGTTCTCTAAAGATCATGCCAGCATTCAGAGGTCACGTGGTACGAGGTCGGGAAAGGCCTCTACTTGCTGGACCATTACGGGCCTGCAGACATACCACAGTTATACTTCAGAATTGGTGCTTCCTTGAACTTGCATGGCTCTCTGTCCCAGAGCAAGTGGGGAATGGGGATTTTTGCAAAAGCCGGGGCTGCCGACACCTAGGTAGGTGTCTCCTCCCTAGATGCCCGACGGAACCATCCCCCTGAGGTCTCGCTGCATTTCTGCAGCGTCACCGGGCACCGTGGTGCACTTCCTGCCTTGCATCAACGGCTAGAGGGAGGGATGAGGGGCCTTAGGGCCCGCACCGCGCTCACCAGGACCCGTGTCCTGAGTGGGGCTGAGTCATTTTACTCTGCATAAAGGCTCCATCCGCTCCTAAGCCATGTTTCTTTTGGCCCGCATCTGCCCGAAGGGCTGCCTCTTCCCGTTAGCACACAGGCTTCTCGTGTGGACCAGCTGCCGCCCTTCCTCCTTCGAGCTCTTCCTCCGGCGGGCACCTCCCGCCTCCGGCTGTTCCGCCTTCTGGTACCGCCTCCTCCCGGCACCGCCTCCTCCCGGCCCAAGCGGAGCGCCACACCGGGTGCGGCCGGGCGGAGCGCTGGGGGCTCGGGTCCTCTCTCTTATCGCTGCCCGGGAAGCGAGTCTCCTCTCAGCGCGGCTGCTTCTCGTGGCACTGATCTGCTCTCATTCTTTTCCAGGACCCCCAACACAATCTCCTTTGAGGACTTAGGAATCTGCAAAATGCTGGAAAGGCCTTTGGGCCCGGGGGTTTGGCTTGCTGCCTGGCCAAGCCGTCATGGAAAGGAATTACCCGGCCTGGCCACCAGCTTGGAGCAGGAGACGGAGGGAACAATGCCTCAGTGTCCCCCACCACGCAGGTATGAGGGGAGATGCCAAGGTATCATGTTTATGATCTGCACTCCTCCCGCCTCCAAGGAGGAGGGACCAGTGTTTTGGCCAGACCATCTGTCTTGGACTTTCGAAGTGCTGTCCAGGGTGAGGAAGAGGGGGAGAGAGCCCAGAAGTCCTGAAGGGGGAAAGAAAGGCAGACA
The DNA here is from genome assembly GCF_048564905.1 of Vicugna pacos. NCBI lineage: Eukaryota > Metazoa > Chordata > Mammalia > Artiodactyla > Camelidae > Vicugna > Vicugna pacos. The sequence continues at coordinate 2,445,472 of NC_132994.1, read as the reverse complement.
GGAGCCCCTCGGAGAGGAGAGCCGAGTGGAAGTCCTGAGGAGGAAGGGGGAGGCTGGCATGACAGTGGGGTGTCAGGAGAGGCTGCCCCGAGGGTAGGACGTGCTGTAGGACGTCCTGCTGTGCAGTGTGTGTCTCCCTCAAGACACTAAGTGAAGGCCTCATTGCTTTTCCAGGCTTTTGGGGTTAGATTTGTTATATGTGCTGAGGTTGTCCTCCAGGTGGCCTAGTGTAGTTGGGCACGTGGTTATTCTGTACTTTCACCAGGGAGTGTCCTGTACTACAGGAGGGAAAGGATAGGGTTAAGAGTAAGTCAAAGATAAGCCAAAACGCCTTTATGAGAAGTGCTAAAATTAAAAAAAAAAAAAGAAAAAAAGCCAAGTGTAATTTGGGCTGTGGAGGAACTGGAATGCTCCTTCACCGACAGTAGGATGCAAATTGGTATAACCGCTTTGGAAAACCATTTGGCAGTAGCTACTAAAGCAGAACATATGTATGTCCTGTGGTCTAGCAGTTGCATTTCTTGGTGGACGCCCAACAGAGGTGCATACGTACGTGCGCCAAAGACATATACTATTCATGACAGCCTCAAACAGACCGTGAAACTGCCATTAAAATTCATAACTAAATTGTAGTATATTTAAGAATGGAATTCTGTGTAGTAATGACCAGGAACCATTTATAACTACATGTGGCAATAGAAGTGATTCTCAAACAGAACGCTGAGTGAAATTAGTCGCGTTCAAGAGAGTTCATCTTCTATGACTCTATCCTACAAAGTACAAACACAGGCAACATGTTGTCAGTGCGGCTGCAAGTAGTGATGGTGGTTATCATCGTGGAAGTGTTGGCAACAGGAAGAAAGTACACAACGTTGATCAACGCTGTTTCTTTATCTGGGTTCCATTTACATGAGTCTGTTCAGTTTGTGAAAATACAGCAAGCAGTATAGTTATCACGTGGGTACTTTTCCAAATGTTTCTCACACTTCAATAAAAGCTAAAACCACAGAAAATAGGTGTAAATTTTGCTGCACTTTATATACTGGCCGGCTTTTCTTTTTTATAAGACTGTCGTTCTCAGAAAAATATTGAGTAGGAGAAGAGTTGAATACCGAATCATTTTTGTGTCCATCAGACCCTGATACAAAGAACTGAAAGATACTGTTAGTGATGGGACTTGGGAAGCAGAAGTATCTGTTCTTTTTTTTTTCTTTAATTTTTTTTTATCGAAGCATAGTCAGTTTACAATGTTGTGTCAATGTCTGGTGTACAGCAGAATACTTCAGTCATACAGGAACACACATATATTCATTTTCATATTCTTTTTCACAATAGGGTACTACAAGATATTGAATATAGTTCCCTATGTTATACAGTATAAACTTGTTGTTTATCTATTTTATATATATTAGTATGTGCAAATCTAGAACTCCCATATCTGTTCTTAAAGATGATCAACATCAGAGGTTGGCTGACATTTTTGTTTCTCCCACAGCAATGCAAAGATAAAGGCAAAGATTAAATGAGATCATATTTGTAAATGACGAGCATAGTGCCTTGCACACAGTAGCACTCAGAAGGGGGAGCTATCTTTATTTCCAAAGGCTGTAACTGTGTGGTCCAAGCAGAGAGGTATACATTTATCAAGACCACAAGTCTCGTATGGCCTGATTGATGTTTCCCACCTGTACCCGAGGGCCTGGACCCAGGGCTGGTTCCAGTGCGTCTTGGGGCCCAGGTGTGATCTATTAAAATAAGCTTGCTTTTAAGGAATCTAAATGAGCAGCTAATGCTGGTCCGTATTTACTGAGTGTTTTGTGCCAGGCCTTGTTCAAAGCAGAGCTGATTGGAAGGAGGGAGAAGCTGGAACAAATTAGTAGGAGCTCGTGGTCTGGAAAGTCTGGGTGTGTTGATGTTGTTTATCAATGCAAATCTTAGAGAAAAGTTTTTCAGTTGGATGACCCTGTTGATGGGGGTCTTTGTTTTTGTTGTTTGTGTTTGTTTGTTTTGGTTCCCAACCTTAGGTATTTCACAGAAGAGAAGTCACAGAGAAGTTAAATAATTTGCTCAATGTCACACAGCTAATAAGAGGCCCAGCCATGATCCGAACCAAGAGAGTCTAACTCCAGAGTCTAAGATGTTGGCAGCTAGGCCATACCGGTGGGTAATGGTTACTTGTGCATGTTAAGCCACCAAGTCCAGCCACAGTCAGGCCGATTCCACTGCCAGGCAGAAGGGTCCAGATGTTAGAGGTTAATTCAGACAGCAAATGATGTCTAGCTCAAGAAGTTTTGGAAATCTCTGGTAAATGTTTTGCTGGTTTTGTAAAAAAATTAATAAACTGAAACCTCACTTAGAGTCCGGAGACCAGCAGGGGGAGCTCTCGTGCCCTCTGATGATTGCTGAGCCCATTAGGAAGGAGAAAGACTCCTCTTTCCCGGCGAGGACTCAGCCAATGAGAAGCCATTGACTCTGTCACCGCAGCTCTTCCGCCTTCCTTCCCCCCTGTAAAAGGGTTCTCCTCCCCTTACTGTGCGGGGGACTTGCACGTGGCTCGCCATGGTTTCAAACCCTGAATTGCACTTCTCTGCTGATCTCAAATAAACCCATCTTTGCCGGAGAAATATCTGGCAGCCTATTTGTTTTAGGTCAGCAGTTTCAAACATAATTGAAGTTTATTTAAAAGTCTAAAATAGTTTCTTACAAACAAGAAAAGGCTCCATCCTAATCAGTTGGATACATATTAAGATCAAGTAGTCATTTAAGTTGTTCTATCTTATTTGAGCAGTTTTTAATCAATATTCTGAGAGACTATACTTCAGTTACCATAAAACTTCTTTTTGCATTTTTTTTAGTAATTGAAAATAGTCTTCTCCCTGTCAACCAACATTGAAAACACATTTCTTTCATATTAGTGGACTTTTATTTGCCTTTTAAGTACCATGTGGAAATAATCAAGTCCCATTATGACCCCAATACCAATTTCAAAGCAGCCTACGCACTTAGTATCAGCAGCCATGCACTTTTTAACTTACAGCTTAGCTTTTAAAACCCCTTTGTTTTCATTTTGAGTCTAGTTCATTGCTGTAAGCTAATTACTTTGGCAGGAGCTGGACCATGCAGGGATTTGGTCCCCCACCCCCACCCCGGTACCAGCACTCACTCCCCCAGGTGGCCAGCTGTGGATGGCCTGGAGCATGCTGGGAGCGGGGCTCGCTGTTTCCTGGCAGACACTGTCTTTCTCTCTTTGCTTCTGGGCCTCCCATGGCCATTTTCAGATCACTCAGGCTCGGGTTGGGGAGTTATTTCAGTTACTTGGAGACCGACTGCAGATTCTCCACTAGCCTCACTCCCTGGTGGACACTTAGCTGAGAGAAGCCTGTTCCTTGACCGTGAGTGTTGAGGGTGGGGCTCAAGGCAACCAGCAGATTACTGTCTTCCCCCAGTCCTGATCCTGCGTCCAGATAGAGGGACCCTGACTGCTGGCAAGGAGACTCTGATGAAGGGGAGCCAGGAGCCTGCCCAGGGCAGCCCAGGGAGTCCCTGAGGGCCTAAGTAGTGGCCCCGAGCAGGTCTGGACTCACCCTGCTCAGCAACACCGAAGACCCTTAGTTGGGTGTTACTAGAAGAATGGATGGTGGCAATTCCAGGGGGACGCCGCAGCCCACACAGACCCAAGCAGACCCCGACTACCTTCTGAGAAAGGCCCAATCTCTTCTTACCTAGTTTTTGGAGAAGCTGACTTGTGGGCTCGCCTCCCTAAGTGCTGGCCTCTAGCCTGCCTTGCTGACTCAGGTGCTATCCCTCCTCAGTTTTGGTTTGAAGAACCCTGCCATCATTTACAAAGCTCTGTACCTGCCTTGTCAGCACAAGCCTCTTTCCATTGTGCATGGTTCTCAGCCTGGAGGCCGGCTCCTTGTCTGCTGACATCTGGTCTCTGTGACTTTACCCTTCTGGACACTTGCCCTGATGCTGTCTACCCCAGCCAGCTGGCCTTCCTTGGACTCTGCATCATCCTGCCTAGACTCTGGGCACATTTAACTTTGTCCTGCTCACATCGTGGTATTTTAGAAACTAGGTCTTATTTTGAAATCCAAAGAGTCCATAAAAGAACAAGAGAGAAAGAAATTTTCCAAAGACTTAGGACCGATGAAAAAAAATTTTCTTTTAAAGAATAACATTTCCTGGTTAAAGAAAAAGTAGCTTCTTTTTTTTTTTCTCTATCATAAAAGCAATTCCTGATCTCTGAAAATGATACCAGTTGAGCACTGCACGTGGTCATTCATTCATTCATTTGGCATTGGGAGGAGAGCAGTAAACAAATCAGACAATGTCTCTGCTCTTGTGGTTCTTGTATTCTAATGAGGTAAATAGGCATCAAAGATGGTTGTAGGCAGCAGTTAAGTAAGTTGACGAAATCATTCATGACTCAGGAATAAAGATGTGTGGGGTCTACTAAGGAAAGCCCTGAGTGGTAAGAAGGAGCGAGCCATGCAAAGACTCAGAGGCAGAGCATTCCGGACAGGGGAGAGCAGGCAGGAGGGTCCTGATGAAGGAACAGGCTCGATGTCTGTAAAGAACAGGAGGAAGGCCAGTGTCTGTCCTAGTGTTCAGCTGTGAGCCAGGGATGAAGATGAGCTGACGAGAGGGGAAAGGCAGCAAGAGGGAGGTCGGGGCGCTTGCGGACAACGGCGAGTAGCTGGGTTCTTGCTCAGCGTCCTGTGGGACGTCTCTGGGGAGGGACATGATGCAGTTCGTGCTGTGCAGGGTCCCGTGGTCTGGCGTAGAGAGGGTTCTGTGGGGTGAGAGTCCAGCAGTGGGAGGGCTGTGTCTGTACTTCAGGCAGGAGGTGGCGGTGGCTTTGATCTTGGCAGTGGAGGTGGAGGAAAGAGACGGACGCAGGATGCATTTTGGAGGGCGAGCCGAGAGGATTGTGTGGATTGGATGTGAGAGGCGAGGGAAAGTTATGGAGAGAGTAAAACCAAGGATGAGCAACTGGGTGACTAACAATATTTACTGAGATGGGACAAACCTCATTTGTTCCTCAAAACAGCCCTTTGCGGTGGGTTCTATTATCCCATCTAATCCTGCATTCATCCCATCCTAGGTCTTAATGTACCTATATATCTAACCCCTGTGCATCCTGTATCATTCCCGTATCTATTGTAACACAGTAAGGAAAATTAAACCTTAGAGCTGTAAGGTAACCTGGCCCAGGTCCTCCAGTTAGAAAGTAGTGAGCCAGGCTTTGAGTCTGTTCTGCCTGAATCCAGGGTCTGCATCCGTCACCAAACTGAGATTACCTTTCCCTTGCCAACCAACAACTACCATTGTCAATGTTTTTATTTATTTCCTTTCAGCCTCAAGATATATTCTTGTATTTTGAAACAGACCTGTGACATCTAATCTTATAAACTATCTTTCCCATCAACCGTTATGAGTTTTATTATTAAACATTGTTCATAACATCTTCCTTGCAAACCGTCATCTTTCAGACATTTCTTTTCAAGAGAATAAGCCTGTGAGCACCAGTGTTTGGGGAGGAAAGTTTCCTCCAGGGCCGGGGTGGAGGGGAGAGCAAATAAATATTTTGCTTCTCTGATTAAACATTTGCCTCCCTAAGATCTTCATTCAAATATATATACCTATATTTGAAAAATCTGTGCATTTCATAAAGCAGACGTTTGCACATTATTTATTCGAAAACCATCTTAAGAATGATTTGCTTTTATTCTTCAAAATTACCTTCAAACTTCAAAACAAATCTTGAAGTCCGAGCTCTGAGCCATGGGGGAGTTCACCTGTATCTCAGGATCTAGTTTGGAATTACAACACGCACTCTGCCTCTTTGTTTTATTCTGGATCCCGTGGTTTCAAGTAATGGCTACCCAATCATGCTGGTTCACGTAATAACAAATAAGAGTTGTCTTAGACCAAGTCAGCTGGAAAGCAGAGATTGGAACAAGCAGGGATTTTTAAAGCTGAAGTTTATTTGGGAGGCACCAACCCCGGGCACCAGAGTGGGGAGGAAGGGGGAATTTTGCAGAAAAAAATGAACGGAGGGGATGCGATAAATTGCACCTGCTCCGTGGGAGCTGTGACAGACGCGGCAGTTCTTCCGGGAGCCCCTCCAGAGAGGTCTGATGGAGGTGCTGCGCCTTCGCGGGTCCCGGATGCAGGGAGGACGGGTTTGTGTGCCTGGATCCCGTCCATCCTTTCCCACCAAGTTTGCTCCCTGGGGCTGTGACGCCCTCTCAGCTGCAGGTTGCATCGGGAGGCACCTTCAGTGCAGCCGCCTGGGGTGGCGGGTAGGGGGTGGGTCGTGGGCACTGTCCTCCCAGCAGTGCAGGCTGTCTGGAGGGTGAGACGCAGGGGGATTCTGGAGGCATGCGTCAGATCTGTGACTGGTATGTCTGAATGCACTATTCTGGGATTTTCTTATTGAAACCTCATCAAAACCCTCTGCAGTAGCTATTTGGCACCTTAATTTAGAGTTAGGAAAATTCAAATAAAAGTGGTGGAACTGAGATTTCCGTGAAGGAATCAGACTCTAGAGCTCACACCTTGACCACTTTCGAAAGCTCTGGAAGATCCCAGAGGGGCTTATTTAAAGTAATAACATTCCAGAGAGAGACACAAGGGAAATAAGGTTACAAACTGGACCACCATTGAGAGCCAGGCCAGCTCAAAGTTTTCAGAGCCATGTGCCTTCTTGGCATGCCTGCTTCTTTCTGTGATTCTTATCCTTCCATTTACTCTGTGTCACCTCCTCTGCTCCTCATCTCTGACTACTGCGTGAGAATAGCCGTCCCTCACTTCTTGCACCTTCTCCGATCCCAGTTCTAGCTCATGGAGGCCCCCCAGACTCTGCCCTGTTGGTGTACCGTGTCTGTGTCCTGGCTTTCCATTTCTGCATTTCTCAGGGAAGCATTGGCCTCACGTAGTTGTTAGAGCACATTGGTTGTAAACAACAGAAGATAAGTCTGCTAAGTGCTGTTGAAAGTGAATTCGTTAGAAACTATGGGTAGATTGCAAGAACCCAGTTTGAAACTTATGGGACCTACATATCTCCAGAGGGTCTCAGAAGCAGGCTCTAAAGGACACTCCATGTCTGCATCAGCTCTGGAATGTTCTTGACTTTTCTGCCTTTGCATAACATGACCTGAAATTCAAAGCTCTTGAAAAGAGGGTCTGACTGGCCAAGGGTAAGGGATTTAGCAGCCCTTATCTGTGCCAGACAATTTTACCAGGAAATGAGTTGAAGGAGCTTCCAGTGGGGCCTAGACTCACTTTCCCAGCCGGATGGCACCCAGTAAGGGAGATGACTGCCTCAGAGGCTATTAGGATGCTAAAAGGAAGCAGGAATGAATGTTGTCGTGTAGACGAAATATGACAAACGTTTCCCATGCCCAGTTCATCTTTACTCTTACCATCCCACCTCACTCATCATTTGTTAGCTAGTCCATAAATGGGCTATTTTATCAAGTTGTGGCCAGCCTTCAAGCATTTCAAAGTGAAATATAAATGACTTTCCAATTATCGGCTATCTTGAATTATTTACGCCACCGCTTCCTTCCTTTTGCACGTCCTAGATCTGATCACGGAAAGTGACTCTGTCATAAACCATTCATCAGACAAAACTTTGGCATCGTATTTCTTCATTTACAAATACTTCTTCGGCATTGGTCTTTTATTTACTGCCATGGCAGGTGCTGTGGCAGATAGAGAGGCACAGGATAAGATGTGATTATTGTTTCCAGGTGCTTCGACTTGAATATAGGAAACATAATACAAAATAAGTATATGCTATCATATATAATGTAATACAATATAAAGCAATGCATAGCCAAAGATGAATGTATGTCTGTGAGTATGGAGGTAGCGTGGTTGAGGATGTAACTTGTATTAACGTAAGAGGAGCTTGGTGTGATGTGTAATTTAAATCTTAAAAGAAATATATTGGATCTGGGAAAGACAGAAACTTGTGGCATGGCAAATAGACAATCTCTGTCCAGGCTGTGTTAATCTGCATTATGATTTTTGCTGTTAATGTGTTCCAGAAGCTAGAGCAGACATTGATTTAGAGCCTGTCTCTTCTTCTGCATGCTGCATAAAGATGTTGTCCCAGGTCACTGCCGTTGGCAATGGTCTTGCCTTGCACCTTGCAGGGAGGGCTGCGGCTCTGCTGTTTTTAAATGGACAGGCCCAGCCCGCTGTCTCCTGCTATCTTTCTGTTGCTAATGTCACGAAACGCCCCCAGCAGGATGAATAACTTTATTACTAAGCTGTAAAGTAGAGCAAGTTATTAATATTGTATGAATCGTAGTCTATTCATTTTTTTTCCTCTAATGTGGAGAAAGCTCACTATGTTCTGGAAAATATATCCTTAAAACTGCTGAGTAGCATGTAATGGATGAACTGAATTAGAAGGCCCCATTGCTGCTGGAAACTTTGATTGGAAGCTTGTTTTAATAAGTTCAGGTTTACTTCTGGGACGCTCGTTTTCTTTAGGAGTTCGATTGATTAAGGCTGTCTAATTCTCAGTGGTAAGTACAAGAAATTAGGTTTTGCTGTGAAGTATAAACAGGCCTGCGATTGATAGTATGACACTCTGAGCATTGTCAGGAGGCCTGTGGACTGCTTTGTTGTGGGAGGTGATTAACACTGAAAGAGTTTGAAAATGGAGGCTTGCAGGAGCAGCCCAACTCAGCGAGGCTGCTTTCGTCAAAGTTTTCGAACAAGACGTGAGTCGGCCTGTTCTAGTATCATGTTACAGAGCCCACATTTAGGCAAGATATTCACCTCCTCTACAACAGCAGAAGCGAAGATGGAAAGAAGAAACAAAATTCCCTCCAGATCGGCGTGATTGTTCTTTGAGGAATGGGGTCTGCAGACATCACAGGTGGAGCTCCGCTGGATGTGGGTTCATTTCCTTTGGGCCATTAATAAACTCCAAATCAAGTATTCTTTTGTGGTGTTTAAAATTGAGAGTCTGGCTGATCCTTTTTCATAAGTTGATTAAAAAGCAAAACTCTCTAAAAGGACTCAGGACGCTAGGTTCTAGTCCTGGGTTTTCTGCCAGCTCACGTGATTGTCAGCTTTTGTGTCCCTGGTGACGAGAAACACCTGACTCATAATATTGACATGCATAATCCTCCCCTGGGGGTCCCAGGGAGCATCCAGTTCCTGGCTCACCAGCAGGGAACAGGCTGGTTCCCTCCCACTAGCCAAATACCACTACTGTATTGCTAGTAACAAACTAGGGTGACACTCTGCCGTCCGCCGGTGCTCTACCAAGAATCTTTGCCCCTGGCTGGGACCTGCCACCCAGGCAGTAGGGCTGACCAAGAATGAATCACAAATTTCTCTGTGTTCTATTTCCCTTATTCATAGGCCCCTTCCAGTTTTAAAATTCTGCAAGCATTGTGGAAGCCATAACCCAGCTAAATGAGACCTCTGTATGTTTCTATTAGGCTAACATAAAATTGCCTGCTTATTAAGCCTCAGCGTTCTTCCAACACCGAATTCTGAACCTGACAGTGGCACAGGGATGTGATTTCGAGCGTGTAGTTATTCTCACTGTTATTCAATTCCGGGGTTATGGCTACTCCCTTGAAATTATTCTCATTTTCTTACTGTCCATGATGGATCTATCAGCCATTAATGCATAGCGAATACAACTCTATCATGATATAAACATGAGTGCGGTAGAAATATAAAATCTATAGTTGCAGTTCATTCCAGCCACCAGGGCACTAGCCCAGAAGTTCCGTGAGAGCCTAACTTTTGGTCTGGTGTGTTCGGGTCCTCAGCCCGGCACAGAGAGGATGTCTAGTAATATTTGTTGAGTCAGCTAACAACTTCAGTGACCATACATAAAGCAGTGGTGTCTTTTATTTTTTTGTATTATCAGACTCTTCATTTACAAGTGAAAGAAACTGGACTTGAATGAGCTTAAGCAAACAGGAAAGATGCTGTTGCGTGACCAGTTCTGGAAGGGAGGGAGGAGGGTGGGTGCCTGGCCTTAGGAGAGATACGCAGGGACCCAAGTCAGCAGGCCTTCTGTCTCCATCTCTCATCCCTGATTTGTTCCACGTCCTCCACGAGGTGACTCAGGGCTACAGGCATCGCCTGGGTTCACGTTTCAGGTTTACTGAGAGAGAGGGACCACCTCCTCCGTTTTAGTCTGGCTCAGTTTTCTTACCCACTCTTAAGGGCAGAAGCTAGAAGCAGGGCGAGGTTCAGCAGAAGACCTTGTATCAGGAACTTGTTAGTTCACGTTGAAAAGCAGGTTAAGGAAGGGAAAACTTTGAAGGATATTTCTTAAACATTTTATTTTAGCTTGAATTAATTCGCCAGTCTTTTGATGTGAAGCTAAGACATTTCTTTTTCAGTCTGGAATTATTGTTTGGATTTCTATTCTGTTTTGAAAAAAACAGATCTTCATGCATTTATACTTTTCTACTGTGATTTCTTTATGATGGAGCAAAGACTTAAAGATACTTGCAGTCAGTCTGAGTACAGAATCCTTCTAGATGGTTAGGAGCTTCCCCTCAGCTGTGTGTAGTGGTATTTCTCATTATTTATTTGACAGCTCTGTGTGTGTGTGTGTGTAAGACTCGCCTTTATCTACTTTCCCCAAAATTTTTCAGGGTACATGTCACAAAAATAAACTTTTCATTTCTGCTGCACTCACTTGATGTTTGCTTAGTATTTCATGAAATTACCCACTTCCAATAACTGTAAAACTGGTAGAAAGGTGTGGGAATAAATGAAACCAACTCTTGATTGTTATACAACTCAAAAGGGGCAACTGAAGTATGTGGACATCCTGAGTGAGGCCAGCCAGTCACAGTGCTCGGTGGGCCCTGGGTACCAGCTGGTCTGGGGAGGAGAATGAAGAGCATCAGTTGAGTTTGACAAAGGCAACATCCTTGCCTTGAAGTCCTCACAGTGAATGGAGGGACAGACGTGCACAGATAAAGATTTGTAATGCAGACTGTGATGGCATCATATTAAAGATCTATTTCCCCTAGCAAAGAGGAGGGGGTCACTAATTCTGCCCGAGGATGGGAGGTCAGTTGGAGCTGCTGCTTTACGAACAGCCAAGGGGGAAAGGAAATGGCAAGAACCAAAGCAGGGATGTGTGAAGGGGCAGCACAGAGCTTGTGACCACATCCAACTATCGAAGGTCCAGAATTATTAAATATTGAAGAAATGCCAAAACAAATGCATGAAAATTGGACTTTTTAAAACTTGACTGTAATGTGTGTGTTTATTTCTGGGCTCTCTGTTCTGTTCCATTGACCCATATGTCTTTTTTTTTTTTTTGAAGTGTATTCAGTTTACAATGTTGTGTTAATTTCTGGTGTACAGCATAGTGATTCAGCTATACATATATAAATATATAAGTTTTATATATATATATATATATATACACACACACACACACACACACACTCCTTTTCATTTTCTTTGTCACTATAGGCCATTACAAGATATTGAATATAGTTCCCTGTGTATACAGTAGGACCTTGCTTATCGATTTTATATATAAAACTATCGCTAAATCCTGAACTTCCCCAAAATTGGGATAGTTTTTGAATGTTTACATTGAACAAATTACAACCATTCACATACATAAAAAGTGCTGTTCACAAGAGAGGGTAGGATTTATTTTAAAAAGCCACCCGGGCATAAGGGGCCAGCAGTGGGGTTTGTTTAAAATTGTTGGCCACAGAGCTGAACGGTAAATGGTGTATTGATGTGACTCTATGTTTAATATCATTTGAGATGAGCCCAAGTTTGATGTGGTCATAAATGTCCCACCATGGTGAGATGGCTTTCCTGCAGGCATGCCTCCTTACTCATGTACACCTGGGGTGTGGTATGTTAAGGTGACTGCAAACTGAAAATGGTTGAGATGGATGACGAAGTGTTGGGTATGTTTTATTTTTAATTTTTATTTATTGAGTTTTTTTTGAAGGAGGAGGTAATTAGGTTTGTTTATCTATCTATCTATCTATCTACCTACCTACCTATCTATCTATTTATTTAATAATGGAGGTACTGGGGATTGAACCCAGGACCTCATGCATGCTGAGCATGCACTCTACCACTGAGCTATGCCCTCCCTCTGGGTGTGTTTTAAAGAATCATGTTACCTAAGCAGTAGTTGGAGATAAGAGGCAAATCATGTGAAGACCTTGTAGCCATTCTCAAAAATTTGGACTAAAAGTAGTGGAGAACCCATCTGTTTCCCTCTCTGAGAAATACTATTAGCAGTCACAAGACAATTCTTGTATTTTCTCTTTCTCAACTTATTTTTTAAATAAGACACAGATCCTCCCCTAAAGATATCAAGCGGGTGCAGAATTAAATACTGAGTTATTGTGGATCCCTCGGACTGGACAACAAGATACTGAACAGTGCCCTTAGTTGAGTAACTTGGCATAGGGAAGGATCTGGACTTAAAGGTGAAATCTGGGCTTAGGCTGAGTATGAGAAATGTTCAAGGAAGTACTCAACAGTGGAGCTTTGCACAAATTCTGATCTAGATAAATCATCCCAGAATCTCACAGTTTCTGCCCTGCTTCTGAGAGTGTCCACCACCATCATTCACTCTGACATAAGCTACAAGGGATCTGGCCAGCGATGCCTCTCCCTGTGGTGCCATATCTTTACCCTAACAAGTACGTGGTGACAGATGTCATAAACACACACGGACAGCACAGACATAAAAAGGTGGTGGTGTCTCGGAGAAAAAATAGTTGGCTGAGTGATGCCAGCTGTCTGAGAATATGATGATTAAGCCTGCTTTCTCATACTCATTACTATCTCCACACCTTTTAAAGAAAGAAGGAGTATACTTTTGGAAACATGATTGGGGGTTTTACCTTTAATTGAAGGAAGGATATCTGACGGTGAGTCACGGATGGATTTTAAGAGGGACGAACGCTGCTCTAATGAGCACCCACAAACTGGAAGAAATCGTGAAGCAGTTGACAGCTTTTCATGCATTAAAACTTTGCTTTTAGCCCTGAGTCGTGGAGTTTGATTCTTTCAGGCTTGACCAGCTCTGACAGCGCGAACATGTTGACTCTCAGCACCATCGACTGAGTGGATTAAGGAAGATTTAAAAATACACTTGACATTTTCAGGAGTCACGCAAAAACACTGTGAAGTTTTGACTTTTTCCTTATTTATCTTGACTAATTTTATCTTCTGTAGGGAATTATAAGATCTCATAGGAATGATCAAATTTTAGCGTGTTATATTTCAGTGATTGATCAATACCATGAGAGAATTTTAAAACCAGGAAAAATGGTAGGTGGGGTAGAAATGATGTTGTGTGAGGGTCCAACTTTGAGATCTTTGCATTAGTGAGATCTTTGCATTAATGCAGTTGTCTGAATGGGCCCTGAGTTGATGATGTGTTTGGATTTGTTTATGAGGTACAGTTGTGATCTGAAATCTGTGTGACCTGTCCCCATTGACGACTTGTCCTTTTTGAGCTTAGATCCTCCAGCTCAGCCCAGTGACAAAGAGAGAATGTATCTATTTAGTGTCTTAGACTCATGATGAATGGGGTGTGAACGAAATGTGGTGTGAATGGAATTAGAAATAAACATCTCACCATAGATGTTTCTCCTTTGTTTCCACCTTTTCTAAGTTGTTTTGATCTAGAGCAACTCCATTGCATCATGTGTTGCTCCTGCCAGTCACCAACACTGGTTTTATATATATTAATCTATTTTTAGGTGAAGATGGTAGTTCACCAAGGGCAGTATTTTTCACTATGACCCACAGTAAGAAATTTATTATATACCAATACATATAAATATACATTTATAATATAAATATATTCGTATAAACATCTCTACATAGTATATCAGTAATATTTATATAAATATATATACAAATTATATAAATATATATATAAAACGGAAGTCTCACCAAACTTTATTCTTACCGCTATTCATGCTCTCTGACCGGGACTGACAGGATGCACAGGGCCCCCAAATCGGCACGTCTGCCCCATCCCGGCTGCCCAGTCTCTCTGTTTCACAAAAGAAATGCTGCGCCAGCCAGCAAGGTTCAGCCCTGGGGCTCCTGGGTTCCCCCATGGGCATCAGTCCTGGGGGCATCTGGTTGGCCCTTGGTGGGGTGGAGGGCTGGAGGATGGAGCACCCCAAAGGGATGGGGGCAGGGGGGTGGGTCCCTGTCCTACGCAGCACGCCCCTGCTGGGGTGACGGCTGGCTTTGTGGAGAATCCACTCCATTTTGTCAGGGGAGGGACTGAGAGCACTGCCCTGTGATCTATTCTATTCTATTATTTCACAATTTAAAAAATGTCTTCTGATTCTCTAGATTGACAATTTCCAACCTTGGTGTGCCCTTTTCATTTTTTCATTTGGTGTCTGGGGAGAAGAATTCGATCAGCCGAGCTGGAATGAAGTGTCCATTCCTATGCTCCTCACTATGGACACAGGGAATAGGACCTTGTAGTCCAGATGTGACCATTTTCTATCACAAACTTTCTGCACCTAAGGAGCTAATTTGAGAGTCCTGTGAGCCAGGCAGCCACCTCAGGTGGCATCTGTTAGAGATACAAAGATCTTGGGATTTTGGACCCTAAGCTTCTCAAAGGCCCTGGCCCAGGGGATACTGACAAGTAGGAAGTATTATCTGATTTACTGGAGGAGAATCCAATAAGTAACAGGGTGAGTGATTTACTCAGAGTTTCCACGGAAGGGACAAGGGTAGGCCCATGCCTTCTTACTCCCACCTGCGTTTCCCTGTTGCATGCTCAATGCAGATGCCTTGTTGGCGTTAAAACTGCTTTGTTTGTGTCATTAAAAAAAAAAAAACCTACGTAATCCTATTTAGTACAATGTTCTCCGTAAAGCTGTCTTCACTGCTACACGTCTTATACAGTATTATAATGGCTTGTTTGACCTCTTGCTGTGGTGCACATGTAAGCCCAGCAGTCTCTAATTTCCGGTGGTAGGGACAGCATTTCCCTTCCTTCATCTTCAGAGGTTTTTGGCATGTCCTTTCTGATTTCTCAGGAAGCTGGAATGGTGGCTCCACAGTGACAGCAGAACAGCAATTTGTGATCCTTCAAAAAGGTGCAGTGCAAAATTATTACTTGGCGTTAACAGAGTAACATAGAACACCTACTATATTTCACTTTGATCCTCATTGTCCATCACTCTGGCTTTTCCAGAATTATGTTGATGAAAGTATATGTATTTTTTAATGTGTGGAAGACATTGGTCAAACTGGAAGAAAAGATCTTTATGCTTTAAAAAAATTAGAGTCAGTGGGGTTATGCCCCTGGACATTTGGGGAGACATTAACTGCTGTTGGTTGAGGACACTGACAGCCCCAAACTGAAAATTCTGTAATCCTTTCCGGATCTCTGTCAGGGTCCTGGTCTCTTAGTAAATAGATAAATTTAGCCCAAGACGAGAGCCCTCACTCGGTCTGAATCATCACAGTGACCACCTTACACTTGTTGACTGCCCTGTTAGATCTCCACCGTGACGTGTGCTGCTCTAGGTTGTGTGTGTTTCAGAACAGATGCATTAATTCAGAATGTAGGTGACCGCTCCTTTTAGAAAAAGAAGATTCCGGTAGAGAAAGAAATATAAGTAAGGAACTCAGTGGTCAGGAAGGAACTTAGCTGGAGGTAACAACTCCGTTTTGTCAGAAGTTTGTATCTGGTTGTCATCATCACAGAGAAATCTCTGGTTTCTGCTTCAAAAGTCTGAGCGGTTTTTAACTCTCTTCTGATGTTTATTCCCATTACCTGGCTCGCCATAGGAAAGGTTTCAAATGATTTAATATTTTCTAAAACTTAACTGGGTTTAAGTCTCCCCTTGGGGGCTGAAAAGATAGCAGCCTGTCGCCCTCCCCCAGCCCCCAACAAAAGCTCGTCTGTAGTGTGCCAGGAACGAACTTGAGCTGCTTCCTAAAATTACCATTCAGTACTGTCAGGAACGGAGAAATGGACAATCCTGAGCATGGAGTTTTCTACCAAAATCATACACTTGAAGAACATCTCCGGGCAGCGGGGGAGGGTGTTGCATGGGTCCTTACCCCTTGCACTGTTCATGGCTCCAGGGCACTTGCTTTCCCCTCGAAGGACTTGCCTGTTTCCAGGCTGATCTGTGGATCCACCAGTTCTCTCCGCAAAAGCCCTTTTCACGTTTAAATGGAGCTTGGAAACAAGGTACCCTGCAGAGGGAAGAATTCAGAGCCTGGCTGAAGTTGGTAGTAGCAGATCACGCATGTCTGGGGGTGTCTAGACAAATTGTCCCAACTCACCAAAACATCCCCCTGGACTCAGGAGTAAAGTGATTACTTTCCGAGACTAGTTTCACATACAGGGCAAGTCAGGAGAGGTTGCTGACACGTATTAGATGGGTCCCCAGGCGGGACAGGAATGTCTCCCTTAGGAAGCCATTATGTCCAGGTTGAGCTATCAACAGACCATTCCCTGTCTTTGGTCTAATTAAGCTATACGCATTTTGGGGGGTATAAAATAGAGATGCTGACATGCCAGCACTTACGCTGCTGATGCAACCTTCTGAGTGTGGCTGATGTCGGTGGTGCTGACACACCTTCTCCCTGAGGGCAGCTGCTGCAGGTGCTTCCCAGCGCATTCCGGTGGATGGACTCCAAGCGCTGTCTGGGCTGAGTCAACACCTCCACGACAGAGATTCAGTCCCCTGCCATGAAAAATCACCTGTCACTGTTTCAACGACTTATTTCTTTCGTGTAATGACTACTTAAGTTAGAGCATGACTTCTTTTAAATTTAGCTCAGTGTCAGAGGAAGAGTGCTGTACTGTCTTTGTAGAAGAGGCTCAGTTTGCAGGGATTCAAAAATGACTGAAGTTCCTTTCGTTTGGGGTGGAAAGTGGAGGCGCGATTGTTATCATACAAAATAAGTGAGGTCATAACAGATTTCACGTTAACTGACAGTCGGTTGCCACTGTAGACAATTTTGTAGATGAATGTGACAAAATCTGTAGATTTTCAGCAAGAATTGCACACACCCTCAACATAATACACACATACTTAAGGGGTTTAGGACCTCCTAAAGTCACCGATGCAGCTCAGGTCAAGAAATTCCTTCATTAGTTCATTTCATGATCAGAGATGACCTCTGCCCCCTACATTTGGGGGTGCATTATCCCCAAAAAGGCTTTCAGAAGATGACATCTTCACCCATAGTGTCTTTCTTTAATATCGATAATCAAGGATCACATGAGTTAGCAGGATCTACTGGCTGTTGGAGGTGTATCAGTTCAAGTTTTCCACGAAGCTCATACCAAGACAGGATTAGAGGTGCAAGAGATTCCCTGGCAGGAACACCCATGGAGGATAGAAGGGGCGGGAGCAGGAGGTGGCAGGAGAACCTTCAGACCTGGGAGAGGATCTGGTACCTGTGAGAGCATAGAGGGAAGGAAGGCTTGGCAGGAGGAGTCTCTGCCAGGCCATCGGGAGTCCAGGAGCGAAGGCTGTGTGTTCCACACTGAGCGGGGTAGCCTCCCTCTCATAACCTGACCTGCCCCACCTTTGCCGGGGAGGAGCTTGGAGGATGCATGGTGCACAGGATGCTGCCGCAGATTCGAAGATGTAGGAGGCCGTCCATCACACGAGTCCCTACACAAGGTTTCTTAAAAGGGTTTCTAGGCAGTGGTCTCCATGGCCACTACCGTGGGATAAGAGGGGCTTTGTAGGTGCAAAAGCGCACGTCCTTACATTTTGATAACCGCTCCTCTTTAGCTAGTATGCCTCTGCCCGCCAAAAATGATCTAATCCCAGCGAGCTTTTGATCTCTGAAAAGCCTGTTTTAAAACTAGATCTTAATAAGCTTCCCAAAATCAGTTCAGAAAATGCATTTAAAATATAATTGGCTAAACCTAAATGAAAACACCCAGGTCTTCATTCTGAATTTAGTTGCCACTGTAGGTAATTTTGCAGATGAATGTGATGAAACCCATAGATCTTCAGGGAGAATAAACCTCCCAAGATGGGCATGCTGCTGGATAAAGGCAGCCACAAGTCTCGCTGACTATCCTCTAAAATCCGTCTGAAATCTATGATCTTCTCGATAGTAAATAGGGGATGAGACAATAAAAAGTACTCAACTGTGAGAAAGGCAGACATTTCAATCCTTCTTTTGCAACATTAAACAATACAGCCTGCAATCTAGAGTGACAGGAGGAAACAGCCAAGTGCAAAATGATGGTTTCGAGTGTGCAGGACTCAGTTAAACCCTGACCCCATTCCAGGGTGCAGCCCCAGAGCGACTGAATGTACACCATGCCAGCTGGACTTAATGGAAGCCTCTTTCTTTCCATTTTTTTTCTTTTCTTTCTTTTCTTTTTTCTTCCCTCCCTCCCTCCCTCTCTCTACCTCCCTCTCTTTTTTTTCTTTCTTTCTCTCTCTCTCTCCTTCCTTCTTTCTCATGAAAGGAATTCTTTACGGTCTTCTGGTTTCATCTTTTTAGCAAAAACCAAAAAAACAAAAATCAGTTGCTGCATTTTAGAATTAAACGATACACTTTAAAAGAGAGTATAAATTAATCACCAAGCCACTTTTTTGCCCCAAATCCAAGGCTACGCATAGATTCTATTTGTAACTTCTTCAATTAAAAAAGCAAAAATTAACTCAATAGCTATAGGCAGTTGAAACTTTAATGAAACTTGATTAAGCCAACATTCAATTAAAGGACAATGTAGGTCACAATTAGAAATAATTTACAGAATGAATGGGAAACACCTCTCATCCTGCTGTGACTAATATTTTTAAGAGCCGTCGCACTCCCTGTCCTCCGTTCCTCCCTCTGCTGGCTTCATCTACATCTTGTCCTGGAAAGCAGCTGTCTCTGGGGTTACAATGACATCTATGTGCAAATTTCCTAGAAGACACTCTATATCTGTAATTTAATACAATTAAATATATATTAAACATAAAATAAATAAGTATGTAAGTATATATCCATTATATGTATAAAATAAAATACGAATTTTTATTAAATTTTCACTATAGCTGTGTGCGAAGTCTCCCTGTCCAGAAATCCTGCTCGCCCACTTCTGGCCGCTGTGGAATGGAGAGGGCGTTCCACAGCGGTCCAGCCGCAAGTGACACTGTGAGCAGCCCATCGCTTCTGGCCTGAAGGAAGGGAGAAGAAAGACAGAGCACCTGTCCCTGGACATGGATGTGGATGGCAGGCAGAGCCCTCTAGTCCTCCCTGTTCAGGAGACAGAAGCCACACCTCCTTGGGGGACCCGGGGACCCGGGGCGGCTCAGACTTCTGAAGTTCTCCCCATCAGCTGAAGAACGCAGCACAGGCTGCCAGTATCCCCTGTCACCTGAGTAGAAAATAAATGGAACTGCAGGATATCCTTTGTCTGGTTTCAGAATGTCCCTTGGTGTTTGAACGCTTCTGTTTTCAATGACACAGAATCAAAGTAGCCTATCTTAGAAAAGCGAACATCCCTAATTTATTTTTTTGGGGGGGAGGTAATTTGTTTTTCTTAAAAAAAATTTTTTTTAATGGAGATGCTGGGGATTGAACCCAGGACCTCGTGCATGTTAAGCACGTGCTCTGCCACTGAGCTATATCCCTCTCCCTATAATCCCTAATTTTTGAAAGATTTTAAAACAGGCTTTCACGATGCCTCTCAGATGATTGTGTGGACAGACTCACTGATGACCTTCCTGCTTCCAGGTTTTCTTCTCCTGTTTGTTTTGCATTCTCTTATTTTGCTATGAAAAAGTGTCTTGTCCACTAATGTGTTGAAACATTCTAGTATAATTCTTGTGGGATAAAGTAAAAAATTGCTTGGCAAGGCATACCCCTCCCCTCCAGCCTCATCGCCCACCTTCACGCAACAACAACAACATATCAAATTTCTAGGACTAAACCCCCAAATACGTGGGAGCTGTATGATTTGTGCCTCTTTCAGAGATTCTTGACATAGTTAAGAATTGTTATGCCTGACAATCCACTAGGAAGCCTGTGGACTGATTTTTGATGTTCCTTGAACCTCCTGATACGACTCTTACTCATTTTGAGTGAGACATACCTTAGAGTGGTTTTTTTTTTTTTTTTTTTTTGCAGGGGAGAAGCCCCAAGTTGTCTGTGAATATTTTCAAGTGAGTCTGAACCCCAAAAGGCTCAGAACCATGGTAAATCTGTTGAGAGCTTGAGTACAAGTGAACCAAATTTGATAGAACAGTATACAAAATAAGAGTGGATGACGGTGTTTTAGTCAGATCACCAAGTGAGAACCTCATTGTAAAATGTAAAAACTGAGCGCCTGGGAATGATAACGACTTGCCTGGGGTCACACACACTGAACAACACAATTTAGATTTAATTGTGCATTGTCTTCTCTTTTGTTTGCTATTTCACTGATTTTATTTTTTTTCAGCTAGAATAGAGTAGAAGCTACTAGAAAGCAGGGATCTTGCCTTGAAATGACGATGATGATGATGATGATGCTAAAGATGATTTTGAAGGAAATTGTGATTAAGTCACATAACTAAAGTTAACTGTTAGTGTGTATAGAACCAACATACAAGAAAAATAGTTTCACAGTGCTCCTTCTTACGTATTGAGAGCAGTCTGCTTCTTAAAAATCCTGAATAATGAGAATTTACTGATTTCAATCAAGTACATTTAACAGATTAGGCAATTTCCAAATAAATGTGAGGTCTTCTAAATGAAATACTCTTGAAATGATGGGCTCACGAATTTGCATTTATTATTTACTCAAAGCAGAGGAGTTGCTTTACCATCTTTGTTTAACCTTTACCAGACAGTTGAAATCTTCCCACTGTCTGTTCTACCGATGTAGAAAGGTTTTAGGAATGGCTTTATTTTGTTAGCGAACTAAAGCGCCCTCTACTGTTTATTTTATGTCCTCACAGTCTAGTATCTAGTAAGATGCTTGATTCAGTAGAAAAGTTGTCCTTAAGGAAATAACAGCAGTAAATTAATTTCTGATAAACATAAATTAAAACGATGGGTTATACTTATTAAAAGGAAATTTTCCTTGACTAAGAATTTTTGAAGCGTTTACACATTTTATAATTTGATTAGTTAATAGAGCTCCAATTATTTGCCATAATCATATTTTTGTCACTTATATTTGACCTTAAAAATGAAAATCCCACTTTATAAAGAGCACTTCCAACTTTTGATATTGGTTTAAATTCACTTTATACAGCTTTAGCTAGGTTGACCAATATCTTTTTAGAAAGATGAATCAAGTAGATATACTTCCAATTTAAATATACAGAAGCATTAAATCATTAAGGGCTAATCATGACTACATTAATGTAATTAATAAAGTTCACTGCCGAGAAAAAATTTCCATCTTGTTAAGATGTCATGCGATTAACATTCTGAATAACTCAAAAATAGAATTATCCCAGAAGTTTACATGTTTTGATTGTTGTAAACAAATTTTGACTAATGATTATGCATAACTCTTACCAAAAATTTCAAGTCAGATTTATTTCAGCCACTATTACTAATAGCATCGTTAAAAAATACGTAAATGTCATCTCTAAGTCTTAATATTTCAGTTTCCTAAGACGCTCAAGCGGCTTTAGGGTCTGTAGAGAACATTCTCATACAAGCTTATAAATCTAATCATTTAAGAACGTTTCTCTCTTTCTCACTCTCTTTTTCATAGGACTGTTGCATCACTGCCAAGCTTTTGAAAATTTTCTAGCTGTTGGTAGCTATTCAGTTCTTGCACAAAGACACAAATCCTGGCCGCTGGCCTTTTGGCGTCTGCTAATATTTTCACAGACCTCGATTGAACTTTCAGTCTGTTCGTGGGACTTCAGAGGCTGACAAAAGAAACAGCTTCTGTTTGTCTTTTTTCACCCTTCACTTTTAATCCTTTCCATAAGCCACTTGAAAGGACCGTACAAGTCAGTTCAGGGATAAAGGGGGAAAGAAGAAAACCTGTGTTTCCTTAACAGTGTTTGAGTGAGTCTCTCTTTTCTTCTCACCCAGAGAAAAGCAAATTAAGCAAACATTAGAACTTGGGGCAATCTGGTGCACATAACTAAGATTAGCATTGGACGAGCCTCAAACGTATCACACAGCCATTTAAGCCTCTCTTGTGTGCCAGAGTGAATCAGCAAAAGCAGCCATAGAAACACATACAAAAAAGGAAAAGTGGTTTAGCAGTGGAGCAGAACCAGGAGGGCCGGCCTGAGAGCAGTGAGCTCAGCCTTAACACAGCGACAACATCCACGGTTGCTGTAACAGGCAGGTCCCTCTTGGGCTGGTCAGTTGGGCGCGCTCCCTTTTTCTGAAGCCCTAGGGGGAAGAACCACTTCAGTTGCCTTTGTCACCCTCAGCAACTCTTCTCCAAGGGACAAGGCATGGCCTGTCTGGTTGATGACTGATCTTACCTGCTTCCCAGAGTCAGCACATCCGCATCAGAGCTCAGATCACCTCCTGGGAGGTGGAAGGCTGGTCTTGGTGGCTCCAGTTCAGGGTGTGAGGAGCTGCTGTGCCCCCTTGGACCTCCCGCAGATGGGTGGCCCTGCTGCTGTCATAGCTACGGTCGCCAGTCAAATCCACTGGTAATAAAAATCTTAGGTGGACACCTGAAAAATGATAAAGGGCCGATTCACGGTGATGCACTTTGATATGTTTTCTCCCACGCTCCGGGGACAGCTGTATCGTTAGCTGGGGAGACTGCTGGGGACATTGTCGGTGGACAAGCTTTGCACACTGCAAATCCTCTCACCCAGTGAGCTGTTTCATTTTCTTTTTCTTTCTTTTTAAATCTATACTGTCCTGAATGCCTTCTGCAAGATACCATGCTTAATTTGCTGTGGCCGATCTTTCTGACCTTCATGGTCTGGTGAAACTTTTAGACCTGTAATGTCAGACAAAATGTGTGGGGGTAGAAATGTGGGAGAAGTTGCAAATAAGGGAAGCTTACCATGATGCGAGTTAAAATCCAAGTTTTGCAGTACCTTTGGAGAAATGTTTGCTGGAACACAGAATAAAAATAAGTGACATTTTGGGGGTTGGTGGGAGTTCTTTAAGGTCCTGAGGGTCATTATTAACTTCATGGTGGTCCAGGAGGATTGGCTGAGAATCATATCGACGGTAGGTGGAAGGAACTGTGACCCGCTTTGTAGGATTTGGAGAGCACAGGAGCACAGGTGCTGGATGCTACAGGCAGCCTATCTCATTGGGAACCAGCCCTGGATCAGCCATTTCTCCTAGAAGCCTTAGTTCCTCTGAGTGAGGACCAAGGTCTTGGTGCTAGGTTTGCTGCTCTTGGTCTTTGCTCTTGGGCCCTTCCCATAAAGACAGCTAGAAAATCTGTGTGGGTGTGTGTATTCACAGGTATACACATATGCATATACCTGCACACCAGTATACTCCCATACATATATGTGCATATATGTGTATGTATGTATGTGTATACTTGCAAACCAGCCTACTCACATCATGCACATATACATGCATATGTATGTGTATACCTCTATCTATCCATGTCTCTCTCTAAAGTCTTGAGTTTATACCAATACCTCCAGTTCCAATCCACTCCCGAAGGGTTCTCTTTTGCCTTCTAGCATTCCATATTTGTGTGTTGGTCCTTCTTTCCATAGTGAAAAGTATGGCTTCCAACACCATCAACACATTTACTCATTTGGTCAATTCTTTAGTATGTCTGAAATAGTTTCAGAATTGCTGTGCACATGCCATGACAATAAACAGTCTACGAAGATGAATTTGGGATCTGTTTAAAGTTCTCCCTCCTCCTCTACCCCAAGGGCATACAGTCAAATATTGTCAAATATTTATAAATTATTCAGATTGATGGTTCCTCCCTGCTTCCCTCCCAGCATGGTACTCCACTGTGTGTGTGTGTACCATGGTTTATTCACTCAACCTCGGATGCCTAGACATGACAAATAATATTCTGTGAAAGACTTTGTGCATATAGTACATGCATATTTTTATATTGTCGGGGATACATTTTCAGGATAAAAATTCATGGAGGGAATTCTGTGCTGAGATTTAGTTACATAGAGCTGATGCGAAATTCTCAAATTCTCCTCCATAGAGGTGGTACCACACTGTTTTTTGTAAACGGAAGATTATTTTTCTTCCAGTTTTAGTGAGATATAATTGACTTACAGCACTGGATAAGTTTAAGGTGTACAGCATATGATTTGACTTATATACATCATGAAGTGATTAGCACAGTAAGTGATTATCATGGACATCCACCATCTTGTAAAGAAATAGGCAAATTTTTTTTCCTTGTGATGAGAACTCTTAGGACTTACTCTTTTAATAACTTTCACATATAATGTACAGCAGTGTTAATTATAATTATCATGTTGTACTTTATATCCTTAGTACTCATTTACCTTATAATTGGAAATTTATACCTTTGACTGCCTTTATCCAGTTTCCCCTCTCCCCATACTCTGCCTCTGATAATCACAAATTTAATCTCTTTTCTTTGAGTCTGTATGTTTGTTTTTGTTTCGAAGTGTAATTGCTCTACAATGCTGTGTTAATTCCTGGTTCACAGCACAGGGGTTGTACCGTCTTTCATGTCCATCGGCAACGTGGCGGTACCTGTCTACACTGCCTCATCGTCAGAGAATATTGAAGAGCTTTTGAATTTTGTCAACTTAATGGGTGAAAAATGGAATTTCATTGTAGTTTTAATTTGCATTTCTTTTGTTTGAATGAAGTTGCACATCTTTTCTTATGATTAAGGGCCATTTTTATATTTCCTCTTGAGTTGTTGTCTCTGCCCATTTTTCTACAGGTTGCTTTTTATCAGTAAAACAGAACTCTCTATAAATGGGGAACTTAACCCTTTATCTGTGATACATGCTGTGACTCTGTTCTCCCAGTTTGTCAGTTGTCTTTGACTTTAACCAATTTTTTTCTTGCCACACAAAATTTTTTTATTAGTACGTAGTCAAGTATAACAATCTTTTCTGAAATTGCATCTGAGATTTTAGTCATAGTTAGAAAGCCTTTCCTTGCATGTGCGTTTTAGAGGAATCTGCTCATGTATTCTGCTGTTTGCAGAGATGTACTTTATATATTTGTGTCTCTGATCCATTTGGAGTTTATTCTTGGATGTGACAGAAAGAATGGATCTGCTTTTATATTTTTCCAAACAGCCATCTAGTTGTCCCTGCACATACATGAAACACAGCATCAAGATACCTGCACCTCCAGTGATCCAAGGTACCACTTTGATCATAAACTAGATTTTGTATGTAGTTGGATCTATAGCTCGAGGTTTTATTCTATCCATTAATCTGATGGCTTATTCTTGTTCCTGTTCCATACTGTTTAATGAAAGAGCTTTGTAGTGTATCTTTAATTCTGCCTTCCCCTGCCCTCCCCCCCTTACAGGTCTTCATAGTCAGTCATTTCCTAGCTACTCTTCTGTTTTTTCAGTTTTCAGTAAAACTAAAAATTTCATCAACACCAAAGCGGCTTTCACTATGTTATCATTAATAAATCATACTAATCTTGGATTATGCGAACTGCTTTTGTAAATACAGGGGAATAATAGCCATTATTCCTGACTGTGAAAAGTACTTCATCTATTTAATCTTTATAGGATCCTATAAAACTTATGTTTATCATCAAAGTACATTTTCTTTTGTTTCTAGCGTAAAATAACATTTACAAAATTATATTCCTAATAGGATTTCCTAAGAGACAACTATTTCTTCCATTAATTCTGGAAAAAACTTTTGTAATCTCAAGGCCAACCACACATACTAGTTGATCAATAGGATTTTATACTCCACTGACATAGTCCAGAGCTTTAAAAAATGCATCTCAAAAGATATATCACATCACTTTACTCAATTTTATGTGGCTGTAATAAGCCAATGAACCATCTCATGAGAGCTTTAACTTTCAATCAGAGGAGATTGCCCTCAATTTAGAGAACTTTCACTTTAGAAACCTTCGTGACTATTATTGCCGTTGAAACTTTTAAGCACATTTGATATATTTTTCCATTTTTCTATTAAAGTCTCTATCTTGATTATTTGAGTGCTCACATATTGACTGTTTGTACTCTCACTGTCACAAAATTTGTAGCTATTTCTCCAAATTATTTTTCATAGTTTGGCATATTTTGATTTGTAAGGTCTTAATTATCTTTATATTGGTCCTTTATCTTGTGGATTTTTGAAAATTGCTTTAATTCTTAGAAAATTTTCTCTCATCTTTAGATCATATATTCACCTATTTGGCTTTTAAGAAATATTTAACTCTTTCATTCAGTTACAATTTATTTTACTTTACATGTTGAAGAACTACTTTTTTGTTGTTAACCAATTGTTCTAGTATTATTTACTAGATAATTTAATCTTTATTGTTTTATAATGATCTTTATCATATACACAATTAAAAAACTTGGGGGGGAAGGTAATTAGGTTTATGTATTTACTTATGTTTTTAGTGGAGGTACTGGGGATTGAACCCAGGACCTTGTACATGCTAAGCAAGTGCTCTACTGAGCTATACACTCCTCTGACAACTTTGTAAGCAGGCTTTATTTTCTATTTCATCAATATATTTGTCTATTTTTGAATGGTACTATTGTATTTTAATTACTGTAGCTTACAACAATTTTTAGTATCTGGGTAAGGCAAGGCTCAATGTACTTCTTTCAAAATCTTCTTGATTCTTTTCACCTATATTTTAAAAATAGATGAATTCTGTGTAATTTAATAATTTTTTTTGCCCCAAACTAACCATATGTATTCATTTCATTTCACGTTCCCCAGCAGACTTTGTCATCATCTTCATGCTGGTCTGTGTACAGTACTTGCATGTTTCTGTGGGCCAGACCTTTGGTTGGCTTGGTTTGTTCCCTGCTCTGGTTTCTCAAGTTTGAAATCAAGATGACATCAAATCTGCATTCTTTTTTTGGAGGTTCTGGGGAGGAACTGGCTTCCAAGATCATTCCTTCTGTTGGTAGAATTTAGTTGAATGTGGTTGCAGGACTGAGCTCCTCCTCTCCCTGCTGGCCATAGGCTGGTGGTTGTTCTCAGCTTCTAAGATCTGTCCACATTCCTTGGCTAGCGTTATCAAGGCAGCAATGGTGGGTCAATCATTCTCATGCTCTGAGTCTTTCAGACTCTGCTTCTACCTCACCTCTTCTCTGCTCCTCTCTTCCCCTGCATCTCTCTGACTGTTGTCTTTATTCTGCATATGAAATTTAGGGCCAGTGTATCCAGCTTTATAAAAAAACCCATTGGAATTTTTATTGGAATCAGATTACACTTGTAAATTAAGGAGAATTGACAATTTGATGATGTTGAGATGTGCTAAGAAAGAATAAGAAACGTCTTTCCATTTTTTCAAGCCCATTTTTGTGTCTTACAGAAGTGTTTTATTGTTTTCTTCAAATAGATTTGGGGCTTTTCTTATGAAGTTTGTTCCTAAATATTTTATCTTTTTTGTTATCTTGTGAATGGTTTTGTGCATTTATTATATCTCCTAGCTGGTTGTTATTTTTGTATATGCTACTGACTTTTACATATTAATTTTATATCCGACTACTTTTATAATTATTTTATTGTTTGAATTCACTTTAGCATTGATTCTCCAGGATGTCCCCTGCATACAGTCATGTCATCTGCAGATAGAGATAGATTTATTACTCCTGTGCCTCTGGTGGGTTTCTCTAGTCTAATTGCATTGATTATTACCATTAAAAACACTAGACACCGATGGAGATAATGGGCTTCCTGACCGTGCTGGTTTGGATTTGCATTTCCCTGAAGCCTAGTGGTGTTGACCAGTTTTTCACGGGTCTGTTGGCCATCTGTGTGTCTTCTTTGGAGAGATGTCTATTCAGGTTCTCTACCCATTTTTTGAATTGGGTTATTTTTTGTTCTGCTGTTGAGTTGTACATATTCTTTGTATATTTTGTATATTGACCTTTTATCAGACATGTCATTTGCAAATATCTTTTTCGTTTCCATAGGTGGCCTTTTTGTTTTGGGGATAGTTTCTTTTGCTGTGA
This sequence comes from Vicugna pacos, assembly GCF_048564905.1. Lineage (NCBI taxonomy): Eukaryota > Metazoa > Chordata > Mammalia > Artiodactyla > Camelidae > Vicugna > Vicugna pacos. The sequence continues at coordinate 2,417,379 of NC_132994.1, read as the reverse complement.
AAAAAGCTTTTTAGTTTGCTGTGTGCCAGTTGTTTATTTCTGCTTTTGGTTCCCTTTCCTGAGGAGACATATCCAAAAAAATTATGCTAAGGCCAATGTCAACGGTGTGCTGCCTATGTTTTCTTTTAGTTTTATGGATTCATTTAAGCTGTTAATCCATTTTGAGTTTATCTTTATATATTGTGAGAAAGTTGTCTAGTTGCCTGTAGCTGTCCAGTTTTCCCAGCACAATTTACTGAAAAGGCTGTCTTTCCCCCATTTTATATTCTTCCCTCCCTTGTCATAGATTAATTGCCCATATAAATGTGGGTTAATTTCTGGGCTCTCCATTCGGTTCCGTTGATCTGTGTGTCTTTTTTTTTTTTTCCCTTTTGTGCTAGTAACCATACTGTTTGATTACTGTAGCTTTGTAGTATAGTTTGAAGTCAGGGCTCATGATACCTCCAGCTTTATCCTTCTTTCTCAAGATAGCTTGGGCTACTTGGAGTCTTTTGTGTTTCTCTACAAATCTTAGAATTATTGGTTCTAGTGCTGTGAAAAATATCTTTGGTATTTTGTTAGGGGCTGCACTGAATCTGAAGAATGCCTTGGGTAGTACAGTCATTTTAACAATATTAATTCTTCCAACCCATGAGCATGGTAAATCTTTTCATTTGTTTGTGTTGCCTTCAGTTTCTTTCAGCAATGTCTTATAGTTCTCTGAGTATAGCTCTTTTACTTCCTTGTTTAGATTTATTCCTAGATATTTCATTCTTTTTGATGTGACTGTAAATGGGGTTGTTTTTTTAATTTTTCTTTCTGATAGTGTATTGTTAATGTATAGAAACTTAACAGATATCTATATATTTAGTTTGCATCCTACAACTTTACTGAATTCATTTATTAGTTCTAATAGATTTGTGGTGTCATTTTTAACATTTTCTGTATATGGTGTTATGTCATTGGCAAATTGTGACAGTTTTACTTATTCTTTTCCAACTTGGATTCTGTTTCTTTCTTTTTCTTGTCTGTTGCTATGTCTAGATTTCCAATGCAATACTGAATAAAAATGACAAGAGTGGGCATCCCTGTCTTGTTCCTGATCTTAGAAGAAATGCTTCCAGCTTTTCACCTTTGAGTATGATGGTACCTGTGGGCTTTGTCATATGTGTCCTTTATTTATGTTGAGGTATATTCCCTTTATACTCTGTTGTGAGTTTTTATCATAAATGAATGTTGAATTTTGTCAAAAACTTTCTCTGCATCTACTGAGATGAACATATGATTTTTATTCTTCAATTTGTTAATGTGGTGTATCACATTGATTGATTTGCATGTATCAGACCATCCTTGCATCCCTGAGATAAATCCCATTTGATCATGTGGTACGACCCTTTTAATGTAATGTTGAATTTGGTCTGCTAATATTTTACTGAGAATTTTTGGCATCTATGTTCATCATTGATATTTGATTTTGTTTTGTGGTGTCTTTGTCTGGTTTTGATATCAGGGTAATGCTGGCTTCATAAAATGAGTTCAGAAGTGTTCCTTCCTCTTCAGTTTTTTTGAAATAGTTTGAGAAATGTAGGTATTAACTCTTCTTTAAATATTTGGTAGAATTCACCTTTGAAGCTGTCTTGTCCTGGATTTTTGTTTGTTGAGAGTTTTAAATTACTGATTCAATTACATTGCTGGTAATTGGCCTTTTCTACTTTCTATTTCTTCCTAATTCAGTCTTGGGACATTGTAATTTCTAGAAATATGTCCATTTCTTCTGGGTCATCCATTTTATTGTTGTATACTTGTTCACAGTGATCTCTTATGACCTTATGTATTTCTGGTTGTAACTTCTCTTTCATTTCTGATTTTATTTATTTGGGGCCTTTTTCTTGATGGGTCTGGCTAAAGGGTTATCAATTTTGTTTCTTTTTAAAGAATCAGATGTTAGTTTCATTGATTTTCATTGTTATTTCAGTCTATATTTTACTGATTTCTGCTCTGATCTTTATTATTACTTTCCTTCTACTAAATTTGGATTTAGTAGATCTTTTCATTTCCTTTAGGTATAATGTTATGTTTTATTTTTTGAGATTTTTTTTTAATTTCCCAAGGTAGACTTGTATTGCTATAAACTTCCCTTTAAGAAGTGCTTTTGCTGTATCCTATAGGTTTTCAATTGTGTTTTCATTTTCATTGGTATCCAGATTTTTTTCTCTTTCATTTCTTCAGTGACTTATTGGATGTTTAGTAACACATTGTTTAGCCTCAATATGTTTGTGCTTTTTGCAGTTTGTTTTCTTATAATGGATTTCTAGTCTCATATCATTGTGTTTGGAAAAGATGCTTGATATGATTTTTATCTTCTGAAATTTATTGAGAATTGTTTTGTGGCCTTGCATGTGATTTATCCTGGAGAATGTTCTTTGTGCACTTGAAAAGAATGCGTATTCTCCCGCTTTTGGATATAATGTTCTATATATATATCCATTAAGTCTATCTGGACTAATATGTAATTTAAACCAGTGTTTCCTTACTGATTTTCTGTCTGGGTGTTCTGTGATGTAAGTGTGGTGTTAAAGGCCCTTACTATTATTGTGTTACTGTCAGTTTCTCCCTTTATGTCTGTTAATATTTGCTTTATGTATTTAGCTACTCCTATGTTACATGCATATATCTTTATAATTGTTATATCTCCCTCTTGGATTGATCTCTTGATCACTATGTAATGTTCTTGTCTCTTTTTACAAACTTTGTTTTAAAGTCTCTTTTGTCTGATGTAAGTATTGCTACCCTGGCTTTCCTGTCATTTACACTCACATGGAATACCTTTTCCATTCTCTCACTTCCAGTCTGTGTATGTTTTTAGGTCTGAAGAGTGTCTCTTGGAGGCAGGATATATATGGGTTTTATTTTTGCATCTATTCAGCCACTCTGTCTTTTAATTTGAGCATTTAGTCCACTTACATTTAAAGTAGTTATTGATAGGTTTGAATTTATTGAAATTTTGCTAATTTCTTTTGGGTTGTATTATAGTTCTTTTTTTTTTTTAATAACTTCTTTTGTTCCTCTCTTCTTCATTTCCTTTCCTCTTCTCTTCCCTTGTGGCATAGTGACTATCTTTAGTGTTATGTTTGGGTTCCTTTTTTTCTGCATGTGTATCTATTATAGATGTTTGGTTTATAGTTACCATAAGGTTTATATATAGCAACCTATATATGTGTGTATGAGTATTTTAAGTTGCTGATCATTTAAGTTCAAATGCATTTCAGCAACCCTGCATTTTTACTCTCCCTCAACATATTTACTTTTTTTGACATCATATTTTACATATTTTGTTTTGTATATACCTTGACAACTTATTTCTGACATTCATTTTACTACTTTTGTCTTTTAGCCTTCCTACTAGTTTTGTATGTGGTTGATTTACTACCCTTATTGTATATTTGCATTTACCTATGAGATTTTTCCTTTTGTATTTTTCATGTTTCCAGTTGTGGCCTGTTTTTGTTTGTTTGTTTAGAGAAGTCTCTTTAAAATTTCTTGTAAAGGTTTGGTGGTGCTGACCTTTTAGCGTTTGCTTGTTTATAGTACTTTGATTATCTCCACTAAATCTGAATAAAAGCTTTGCTAGGTAGAGTATTCTAGTAGTAGGTTTTTTCCTTTCATGACTTCGTATTGTGCCATTCCCTTCTGCCCTGCAGAGTTTCTGTCGAAATGTCATCTGATAGTTTTATGGGAGTTCCCTTGTATGTAACTTATTGCTTTTCCCTTGTTGCTTTTAATATTTTCTCTTTATCTTTAATTTTTACTGTTTTAATTACAACATGTCTTGGTGTGGACCTCTTTGGGTTGATCCTGTTTGGGACTCTGTGCTTCCTGGACCTGGATGTCTGCTTTCTTTCCCAGGTTAGGGAAGTTTTCAGCTATTATATGTCCAAATATATTTTCTGCCCCTTTCTCTTCTTCTGGGACCTCTATAGCACAAATGTCAGTATGCTTGATGTTGTCCCACAAGTGTCTTAAACTGTCCTCATTTTTTAAATAGTCTTCTTTTTTTCTGTTTAGTTTCAGTGATTTCCACTACTGTCTTCCAGCTTACTGACCCATTCCTCTATATCACCTAATCTGCTGTTGATTCATTCTAGTGTATTTTTCATTTCAGTTATTGTATTCTTTAGTTCTGTTTGGTTCTTCTGTGGATTTTGTAACTCTTATTAAATTGCACAATGGGGAAAAGAGTCATTCTCCCTACCCCAGCTTCGTTCTTTTGCATATAGCTGTCCAGTTTTCTCAATACCATTTATTGAAGAGACTATCCTTTTCCCGTTGTATATTCTTGACAACTTTGTTTTAAATTAATTGACCATATATGTGTGGGTTTATTTCTGGCCTCTTTGTTCTGTTCCATTGACCTATATGTCTGTTTTATGCCAATACCGATAGCTATATGGCTTTGTAATATAGTTTGAACTCAGGGAGCATGATGCCTCCAGCTTTGTTGCTTTTTCTCAAGATGGCTTTGGCTGTTCAGGGTCTTTTGTGGTTCCATACAAATTTTAAGATTGTTCCATTTGTGTGAAAAGTGCTATTGGGATTTTTATGGAGATTGCACTGAATCTGTAGATTGACTTTGGTAATATAGACATTTTAACAATATTAATTCTTCCAATTAACAAAATTGAGAAAATAACTTCAATGAGCATGAAGTATCTTCACATTTATTTTTTCTTGTCTGCCTTTCCTCAGTGTGCTACAGTTTTCAGTATATGGGACAGGTCTTTCACCTCCTTGGTTAAGTTCATTTCTACATATTTTATTCTTTTTGGTACAATTGTAAATGGGATTGTTTTCTGAAAAATTTTTTTTAAATAGAACATTTTATTTTGAGACAATTTGAGTCACATGAAGTCATGAGAAATAATACAGAGAGATCTCATGTACTCTTTTTGCAGTTTCTCTTAATGGTAGATCTTGCAAACCTATAATACAATGATCATAACCATAATATTAACATTTATACAACAACCAATCTTATTCAGCAAGATCTTTAATTTTCTTCATTTCTTTCTTTCCTTCTACCACCTCCTGTTTAAGGAGTACAACCTCTTCTTTCTCTTAAATCTTCTCCCAGAAGCACTGCCTCTCTGAGGCTGCCACTTCAGGTCCTGCAAACTTTTACACTTCCTTCCTGTAGCCAGCCAAGGCTGTGAACTGCCAAATCCTAACCTGTGTTCAACATTTTTGTGTTATACTTCCTCCTGTTGGCCCCCTGGCCCTGAATCCCTGTACCTACAGGCTTGATGGGATGGTTTGCAAGTATTGAAAGCTTTGTTAGAAATTTTTTTCCCCTCACAAATGATTTGAAGTTTGCAGTGTTTTCTAGCTCCTAACAATGCTTATGTCATAGGTTCTGTATAGTTTTATTTGTTCTCCTTGTTGACCTTGCAGTTATTTTAGGAACGTGATGGGGAGATTTGGAATCAAGCTGCTGCTATTGTTCTTCAACCTCATTTAATCTCTCTAACAGCTTTATGAATTACTGTCAACCCTCAGCGCTTTGAATAGGAGGAAACTGAGGCCTGTAGAAGTGAAGTGATACCACGAAGTTGGCAAGTGATGCACTAGGAATTGCTGATACACATTTAATAAAATCTCAGGAGTGAAATGACAGGAACATTTCTATCGCTTAGGTCACTGCTATCACACAGACCCACAGTGGTTACTGATGTTACTGCTTGAGTATCTCCAGTGCTAAGGGACTCGTTGCCTCCAAATGAGCCTGCTCCATCTTTGCATTCTCTAATGTGGCTGAGAGTCCTTTCTTATGCTATGTTGAACTCTGCTTCTGTGTATCATGGCCCTGGTACCAGTTATGTCAATTTTATGCAAATGAAGTTCAAATCTAAACCCCTGTCCTCACTCTTAGCGCTTTGTTGTTGGAAGTCAGAAAGGCATCCTATTCTTCAACAAGGCTTATCTGAGTCTCCTTTGCCAGTGACTGTGTTGTTTTAGGCATGTCCTACTTTACTTATACCTCTGCAGAAATGACAACAGAAGGTCTTGGAAAACGTGACCAACATAAAATAGAGTACACTGATGTGTGGTCCTACTCTGAACATGAGCTATATGTCACATATGTTGCATTGTGGGTTTTTTGGACTGTCGTGTCACTCTTTGGGCCACAAAAGCAATGGTCAGGAAGAGCTCCAAGTCTCTTCTGCACGTGCTGATGACAAGTCACGTGTCCCTTGGAGTCCCCGCCCAGTTGCTGTCTGACCCCAAAGACTGAACTTCTGCATTTACACCTACTCAATCAATCCCATTGTATCCAAATCAGCCTTTTTGGCTTCCTGAGATTTCACTTGGACTTTGACTCATCTATTGTAACACTCTGCTTCCTTTAAAAAATTAATCATGACTCCAAAAATGTCTTTATCTTAGTGAACATAAAAATGTGGTGGAGGACAGGGTTGAAAACTGTGTTCTGGTGGCCACTCAAATTTCCCCTCTAAAATTGATGATTCTTAAGGCAGAACTTAAGATATGTGACACCTTATGGGCAGAATATATCCCTCTTATTCATCTATTCAGTAATTTAAAATGTACCTGAAAATGTAGCCAAACTTTTGGCAATCTTGTGAAACAAGATTTTCAGTTTCAATTTCAGGTAAATAGGTGAAATCATCTCCTCTTTCAATAGACCAAGTCTTCATTCTTCCCCTTTCTACCCCCATCCTAGCTCATTTCTCAAAGAATGAAATTCACACATGTTCTTTTTAATAGGTACCACTGTGTCATTTGGGTATCACCAGTACAGTGATACCACATACTTTCTATGAGCCCTTTCTCAGTGTGTGTGGACATTTTAATTTTACCTTAGTGGGTTTTTTTCTCCTCCTTAGGCAAAATGATATTCCCTTGGCCAGATGGCTGCCTACACGTTCCTAACAATAGGCTGTGATGTAATCACAGGTTTGTTCCCTGAACAGGGGGGATTATCACGTATTGTAGGCATAAAAAGTTTATTTCTAATCAAGATAGCAATGGAAATATTTCAGAGGAATTTATCTTCTGTAAAGTTCTGCTACATAATATATATCCATATAAGCTTAACACAGTGAATGACCATGTAGTTCTAAATGGAAGATCTTTTTTTTTTTTTAAATGAAAGTTTGTCACATTTGGATTTATATCAAATCCCCACTCTCCTAACAAAACAACCCAAAGGCTCAGCACAATTAGGTAGATCTAGATCAAACCAAGGTCTATTGGAAGAATCACACTTTGGGCAGCGTGTAAGCTGTGTCTAAACTTTATTTGCTAGTTGCTATTCCCAGCAGAAAATGCTGGTGCTGTCCAAGTCATCAAGAAAGTCTTCATCCTCTAAAATACACAAAATAGGGGTACTCTTTTGGGCTTGCTGAGGGGCAGGGAAGTCTTGATTTCCCAGTCCCTTTCCCAGCCTCTGTACCCTCTACCCCGATCTCCTCTTGCCTCCAGCTTTACTACAGATGTACGCTACTCTCTGTGTTCTACCTGGTTCTACTTTTCTGAAAAGTCCTTCCAAATGCAAACAAACTGAAAAGGTTAAATTGAGAAAAGTGAGTAGATGAGTAATCAAATCAGATGTCAAGAGAAAAAAGAAAGATGTCCCTAGAAAGCAATTTAAAAATGATTTCTAACTATAATGGTTTAAAGACAGAATATTTAAGCCAAGAGGTCTCTATTACTAGTAGTGAAATTCACCTTAAGTTACATTTACTGTTTATCCTGTCCAGGTTTTCTTTACACATAAATAAAGCGAATAGGCAAATTTTTAAAAAAATACACAAAATGTCTGATATATATGTAGAATATGGAGAAAAATGACTGAAAATGGTATTCCAAAATAAATTTGTATACTAATCATTATTATTTAATATAAACAATAACCTTGGTATATGTGAGATCTGTCAGATTTCTAATGGTTTAATTAACACAGAAGAAATAAGAATTCTTATGTTAAAAATAGTACTTTATAGAATGTTTTTGAAATAACAAAATTATAAGGATAAAGAGGTTAATGGTTGCCAGGAGTTAGGGGTGGTGGAGGGAAGGGAGGTGGGTGTGACTATAAAGAAGGAGATCTTTGTGGTGATGGAATAGTCTGTGTATTAATAGCAGTGGTGGTTACAGAAATCTATATACGTGTAATAAAACGGTACAGGAATGCACACATACATTGTGCCAATGTCAGTTTTCTAGTCTTGATGGGGTACTATAATATTGTAAGATATAACTGCTGGGGGAAACTGGGTGAAAGGTATGTAGGATCACCCCATACTATTTTTGCAACTTCATAAAAATCTCCAATTATTTCAAAATAAAAAATAAAAAAGCAACTTATACATTCTATTCATTGTACATAGATCATTCTGCAAGTTACTTATTTGCCAAGGTTAAACATATACCCAGGAACCTCCCTAATCATTTATGGAATAAGGCAGGATTATAAACAAATAAACAATAGCTTAAAAGCTACTGAATGAAGGATCAGTAATGTTGTGATTAAGTAACTTTACAGAGTTAGAGTAATCAAACAGAAAAAAATTTCAGCAAATAATAAAGTTAAACTCCAAGTCTCAAGAGGTAACACTGTTAATTTAGGGGACAGCACGTCTTCTTTGTCTTCCATCTTACCTGAACACCATGGCCCCCGAGGTCATTCAGTAACTCAAGTAATGCAGCAGCCTGGGTCCCCAGGCCCTTCTGTTTCCTCAAGTTTCAGGACACCAAGCCTCAGCAGAGAGGTGCCGAATCTTGGGGGTTCTCTGCTGCTGACTGTCATGGTGGTCAGGGCTACCCAGCCGGCTGTGTAGTGTTTTCACTCAGTGGATTTGGAAATCCCCAAATTCTGAGCTTAAACATGAGAACCTGGATAACTGGGGGGCTGCCTATAAAGAAAGCAATACATATATGGATGATGGTGTAACTGTATGGAGTCACAGTGCTTGAGTGACAATTAACGTAAAGAAGGGTGAAGTCACGTATCAGCTCGCACCACAGAAACTTAAGTGTAGTCAGAAATTTGAGGAACACCCAGGACACTTGTGCATTCTTTAGCTAACATTATTGCTGACTGTCTGCTGCCAGAACTTGACTCTCAGAATTAACAAAGGCAGAATGATTTCTCAAGAGGCTGTCAGATCATGGCATTAATAAGCACCAGACCAAACACATGGGCCAGAGGCTGAGACTTTTTCCTACATGCTCTGAATCTTGGATTAACCGTAGTCATCAGATTACAGTTTTTTTTCAATTGAAGTATAGTTGATTTACAGTGTTCTGTTAGTTTCTGGTGTACAGTATAGTGATTCAGTTGTACATATATATATATATATTCTTTTCCATTATAGGTTATTACAAGTTATTGAATATAGTTCCCTGTGCTATACAGTAGGACCTTGTTATCTTTTTTCTCATGTTTTATTTTAACTTTTTAATTTTTTATTGAAGTATAGTTGATTTACAATGTTAGTTTTAGATGTACAGCAAAGTGATTCAGTTACATATACACATACATATATATTTTTTCTTTTTCAGATTCTTTTCCATTATACGTTATTACAAGAAATTGAATGTAGTTCTCTGTGCTATACAGTAGGACATTATTGTTTATTTATTTTATATATAGTAGGTATTATCTGCAAATCTGCAGTTTTAACGCACTTTCATTACTATGGTAAAATCAGAAGGCAAGCGAAAGAACTAAGTTCAGGTTCCTGCAGACCTGCAGTACCAAAGGAGAGCTAGTGAATGAAAACAATTATGAACTGTTGGGTCAGAGAGACCTGGATTCGAGACATATATCTGGCATCAACAAACTATGGAAGTTTGGGCAAGTTATTTAGGAAAATTATCAACATTAGGGTAGGTTGTGTTCTGGTTGCAAACACTCTTTCTCTATTCTCAACCCAAATCTCAGGGAGTTTACCAGAACAAAAACTTGCTCTGTATGTCCAGACTGGTCCAGGAGAGGGGTGCTGTCCAGTAGTCACTCAAGGATCCAGGGTGACAAAGGCTCCATTTTGACGAGTGTTTCACCAACACAGGTGGGAAGGGACACAGTGAATTGTATGCAGGCTCTCAGTGGTTCCCTGGTAGTTCTGCCCTCATTTCATTGACTGAACCGAGCAAGCCCCACAGCCACACCTAGCCTTGGAGGACGTGAAGAAGTGCTACTTTCTTATGCACCAGAAAAAAAAGGAGGATCTTGAATATTTGTCAGAAACCCAGTGAATACCACATTTTCTTGACTCTTTCGATTTCAGTTTCCTTCCCTGGAAAAATTGGGACAGTGATACCTACTCAGAGGGTCCTTGTGCACGAGGCTTACTGTTTGGGGGTGGATCCCCGGCCCCACACTGCCTGGGTTGGAATCCTGGCTCCAGGCTTGTCTGCATAACCTTGGGTAATTTTCCTAATCTTTCTTGTCTCAGATTCCTTATCCGAAAAATAATATTAGTGCCTATTATTTAATTATGAGGATTACATCAGTTAATATAAGCAAAATGTTTAGCATAGTGCCTGGTACAGACCAAGGATTTTAAGTATTTGCTTTTGGCCCCTAACATGGCTTGTGGAACACGGAGAACGTTAGTGATGGTCGGTGGTTATCACAGTGATGGTGATTACCAGGATGGAGGCCATGCTTGTTGTCAATGAATACCGTGAGGAAAAATCTAATCGGATTCCAGCCAGTGAGCTGGAGTGGATTGTGTAGAATTCAAAAAGGTTCACAGGAGCACGAGAGGCTTCCTGAAGAGGTAATGACATCCGTCTGCTTGCCACTGGTGTCCAGGGCCATCGCTGAGCTGGCATATTCTGGAGATGTGTGGGTATCTGCAGAGCGGGATGGGAGGGGAGGTGCAATGACTGCACGGGAACCACCGCCGCCTCGTCAGACCTCCGGGAAGGAGGGCTTGGCCCCTCAAGCACCCTCACGTGACCGGGCTAGCAACAACACCGAAAACAAAACGATCTTAAAATGCAAAGGTGGTTTTAAAGACTTTTTTTTTCTAGGAATGTGTAAGCGTAGGTGTTGAAAGCATTTCAGTACATCTAGAAATTCACAGCCTCCCAGTGACTGAACGACACCTGGAGACCTGGCATCACCAAACTGCAGAAACTGTTTTACCCTGTGAAACTTAGTGATTACAGTAGGACAGATTTTTCTGAATCAGAAAGGAAGCACTTCAAGGCCATCCTTGGCTTTTTGGTGACAAAGCTTTCCATGAGCTCAACATTACAGAATGTTTGGCTGTCACTCCAAGATCACAGGGTATTTTTCTAGTCAGTCTAGAGGCAATTTTTAATTTTAATTGTGATTATTTTTATGATCATCTAGACCATCATATTTGTCTGTTTTTGATTTGTAGGCTCCCAGGGAGAACATTACAGAGCTGTGTTAAACTGAAGACTCTAAAGTGCAGTTAGTTCAAATTCTCCTAAAAGTAAACTGTCTTTAAGAATGTGTCATTTGGTGTAGCCATTATGGAAAACAGTATGGAGATTCCTTAAAAAACTGAAAATAGACTTACCACATCATCCAGCAATCCTACTCCTGGGCATATATCCAGAGGAAACTCTAATTTGAAAAGATACATGCACCCCAATGTTCACAGCAGCACTACTGACAATAGCCAAGACATGGAAGCAACCTAAATGTCCATCAGCAGATGACTTGATAAAGAAGATGTGGTCTATATATAGATATACACACAATGTAATATACTTAGCCATAAAAAAGAATAAAATAATGCCATTTGTGGCAGCATGGATGGACCTAGAGTTTATCATACTAAGTGAAGTAAGTCTGAAAGAGAAAGAAAAATACTATAAATCCACTTATATGTGGAAGCTAAAAAAAATGACACAAATGAACTTATTTATAAAACAGAGACAGACTCACAGACATAGAAAACAAACTTATGGTTACCAGGGGGAAAATGTAGGGGGGAAGGATAAATTGGGAGTTTGGGATTTGCAGATACTAACTACTACATATAAAGCAGATAACAAAGTCCAACTGTGTAACACAGGGAATTCTACTCAGTGGCCTGCAGTAACCGGTAATGAAAAAGAATATGAAAAGGAATATATCTACATACAGATATGTATGTACACACACACATATAACTGAATCACTCTGTTGTACACCAGAAACTAATACAGCATTATAAATCAACTACACTTTAACAAAAAAAAGAAAGAAATCAAAATTTTAAAAAAGTATCAGTTTACTTGGAGAGAGACTACTATTATTTTGACCAAAATTACCATTTTTGTGTGTAGGACTCTCCCGAGCCCCGCAGGAGTGGCATCTCCCAGCTATTGTGACAACCCAGATGCAGGGGTACGTTTCCAACCCCCTCATGGGGCTGTGCTGTCCTCAGGTAAGACATACACAGGGAGCTTGTTAGCACATGTGACTTGATATATGAACAAGGCAAAGTTTTCTAGTTTTGACTAAATTATAAAACTCCCTCAAGCTGATTTTTGAAGTTGAAGCCTTTTTTTCTTAAAAAAAAATAAAATTTAAGACAGTTTTAACAAACACAAAACACTCCTTCATTCAAATAAAAGACAAAAATTCAATCACAATAACCATTCTAAAGCAGAAAAATAAAAATGCCAAATTTGCACTCCATTTGTATCGCTGACTGTGAGTGGTAGAGGGTTTATATTTTTCTAGCCCAGTCCCGGGTTCCCTGGCAGTGGAAATACTCTGTGGCATCAGAGGCATGCCAGCGGTGTCTGCTTCTGTCTTGTGTGGCTGCTGACGGCCGTGTAACCCTGGGGAGGTCAGTGAACCTTTTGGTGACTTGACCTCCTCCCCTGAACCATGTAGCAACATGCAGTAGATGAATTCCCTTCCAGTCAGCCATTTCAACCTGATTTTCCAGGACGTGGAAAAACTGGGGTTGCATTGGCACTGTGAGCTTTTGAGAGGACTGGTGTTCTGTGAAATGGAATAATATCTTGAAGAAAAGGTGTTTACTTAAAAGTCAACTTGCCAAGGGGAGGGTATGGCTCAGTGGCAGAGTGAGTTATTAGGATGCACAAGGTCCCGGGTTCAATCCCCAGTACTTCCATTAAATAAATCAATAAATAAACCTAATTACTACCCACTCCACCACCAAAAAAAAGTCAACTTGCTATGTGAACTTGTGGATGGTGGGAAAGTTTGTGCCCATTTCAGAGAATGTTCTGCAAGATGTGTGCTGTTGCTGTGTTCTGAATGATGCTCTGAGAGAAAAAATTTCTCTTGTGACTGCTTGGATAAGAGTTCTACCAGCCTAATTTTAGATCAGGTGATATAGCTTTGGTTCTTTTAGTATTTAATTAAAAAAAATTTTAATTAAAGTATAACATAATCAGAAAGTGAAAAACAAATTTTGGCTTGAAGACTCTTTGTGACGTGTCATACCTGCGTGACTAGACCTTAGACCAAGAATCAACACATTGCCAAACCCGCCCCCCACCCAGAAGTCCCTGGTGCCCATCTCCAGGCATTGGTCTCCCACCGCCCAAGGTAACCATACCCTGACATCTATCACCATAGATACAGTTGCCTGTGTTTGAAATCAGTATAAATAGAAACATACATAGTATGCCCTCTTCTGTGTCCTGCTTATTTCATTCAGCTTTGTTTGTGAGATTTACTGAAAATTTCAGGTGAAGTTGTAAATTGTTCATTCTCAGTGCTGTATAGTATTCTGTTTTAAGTATATACCACCATTTATAAATCTCTTAGTAGGCACTTTGGGTAGTTCCCACCTTGGGGGTATTACAAACAGTGCTGCTATGAACATTTTATTCATTTCTTTCAAAAGACACTCTACGGTTTCTGTGAAGTTCATAAGAACTGGGTCACAGGGCTTAGATACATTAAGTTTAAGTAGATGCACTGAACAGTTTTCTGAAGTGGTTATCCCAACTAATGTTTCCACCTGCAGTGCCATTTTACATCTGCCAACATTAGATTAAAAAAAAATTCATTCACCTAGTAGGTGTGCTTCAGCACTGAGCTGTGATTTCAATTTGCACTGACTTGATAACCAATGAGGCTAAGCAACCTTTTCTGTTCATCGGTCATTCGCACATCATCTTTTTGTTCAAGTTTTAGCAAACTTTTCTCCTGGGTTGTCTGTCTTCTTAATTTGGAGGAATTCCTTATGTACTCTGGGTACAAGTTGTTATATTTGTTGCAAATATCCTTCTTCTCTGTGCATTGATTTTCATTTTCTTAATGATGTCTTTTGATGAAGAGAAATTCTTGATATTATTATTTTCCAAATTGTTACTTTTTTCCCCTTTCTGGTTAATATTGTCTTGTAAACTTTTTAAGGAAATTTTGCCCACTCCAAGGTCATAAAGATGCCCTACATTTTTTCCCTAGAAGCTTTATTGTTTTACCTTTCATCTTTAGGGCTATTGTCAGTCCATCTGGAATTGGCTTTTATGCATGGTGTGGGGTAGAGGCCAAAAATTCATTGTTTTTAATGAGGGTATTAAATCAACCAGCACTGCTTATTGAAAAGACCATCCTTCCTCCAATGCACTAGTGTCATCTTTATCATAATGGTGTTTATTGCTACACAAATACACACCATACGATGACTTATAATACGTCTTGACATTTGGTAGGGTAACTTATCCATATTTTCTTCAAGATTACCTTGCCTATTTTTTGCCACTTGAATTATAAGTTTTAGAATTAGCTTATCAATTTCCAAACACACAGGCACACACACACACTGGCTCAGATTCTGTTTGGGACTGCACTGAATCTATCTGATCAACGTGGGGAGAACTGGCCACTTAACGCTACTGAGCCTTGTTCTCCATGGCTGTGGTCTCTCTCTCCATTTTATTCAAGTCTTTAATTTCTCTGAACAATATTTAATTTGCAGTGTAGAGGGCTTACAGAACTTTTGTTAGATTTATCTTTGGGATATTTGATAGTTTTTGTTGCTGTTTTAAGTGGTATTTTAAATTTCATTTGTGGCTGATATACAGAAATAGAACCCATTTTTGTACGTTATTCACATAGCTCTCCAATGATGGTTAACCAAAATAATGCCCACAGACTTGCTGTGGGTTGATAACTTGCTCTCTGCATTTTTAAGATGAAGAGGAGGGGAGAACTATATGTAAGTCCAGAAAAATGTAAGCCTGAGTTTATAGAAATAGGTTACCACCAGGCATAAGCATATTTATATTATAAAGACTTACTAATTTAAACAAATAGGGACAAAGAGAACATGAATTCATACACAAATAAAGTATGTATTAGATTTTTATTTCTGATGAGTTTTTATGACACAATTAAGCTTGCAAAGAACTGTAGTTAAAGCTTATGTTTTTTCAAATATAAATAGATGGTTACATTTTAAAATAGTTTTTTTAAAAGTAAAAATATTAGCATTTACTTATCAAACAACAAGTTTACAAATATATTGTAAAGATAAATCATCCTTATCTATATCTAGAGAACTATAAACTTGAAAAGAGTAAGGTTCAAGTTAATAAAATTTATTTGTACTAAGTACAATTTGAATAGATATATAATATACTTAATACATACATATATAAACATGCATGTCAACACAGACACATTTAGCCTTTTGATTACGTCACTGCTTGGCTGTATCTTCTCAGTAAATACACACATATATGTAACAGTGACCTCCCAAGCATGTGTATTAACACTACTTACCCATGTCACGAAACAGGCTAGTAACAATGAGAAAAGACTTGCAAGAATAATGCCGACACTAACAATATTATATAGATTTATATCTAGACATGTTCATAGACAGGGAAATACATGTTCCAGGCTATTTAAATTCGTTTAATTTTGAACGGCTGAAAAAAGCAATAATACCACTAAATAAAATTAGGTATTTCAGATCCACAGAGTAAACAAGACATTTCTATCCTGACACATTACACGTAGTTATTGGAGGATTCATGTGAGGATTCTGTTTCTATCACTGACTTATCCTCAGTGTCTGGAACTGGCACCTAGGAGGAGCTCAGTAAATACTTCCCGGGTCGATGGAGTAAGTATCAGCGCACCTTTCAGTAAGCTTTGGAGCAGCTACATTCATGACTCAAAGTCAAAATCAACCGGCATCCGGAATATTTACGCGGAATAACTAAAAAGCTATGGAAAAAGCCCAAGGGTCGTTCCCCTTTTTCTACTTTGAGCTGGTTTTACATTTACCCATGTAATCTGCCCCTCCTGGCAGGAAGCAGAATCTCAAACATTCGCGGTAACTATTTCCGCGAGAAGACTGGAGAGCATTGTCTCAAAGGCGTCCTCCTGCAGCCCGTGGGCAGCGCGGGCAAAGGCTGACAACTTGGCCAGGCTGGCGCTGCTCACCCAGCCCTTCAGCAGCGCCGTCCTCCACTGCGACGTGGCCGGCTGGTTCCAGCACTTCCTTGAAATCACACCCTAAAGTCATCATATTCCTGCACCAATTTTTCTTTTTTGTGGGTTACACTCACAGGAAACAATGGTTCCTATTGTCTTTCATGCTGCCCTCAGCAAGAAAGCGAAATTAATTCCTCTAATCCTTTTAAAGCAGTCGAATGTCTTTTAGCTCAAACCTGGTACATGTTGATGTACCAAGGCAACATATACAAGTCATTGTGTCTAGATTTAACAGCAAAGCAGGCACTGCGTTATTTTCACCTCTAAGGGCTCGCTACATGAGAACACACCTTATGTAAATGTGCTCCTTGAAAAGAAAACTTACACTGATTAGAGAAAAACCAAGAGAGGAACACACATTTTGACTTACATCAAAATCTAGACTCAATGATCAATAAATCTTTGATTGAAAATGTTTACATAGAAGAAAAAATGAAGTTGTGTGTTTTCTTGTTAAGGCTGAACCTAGTAGTCAGTTCTGTAGATTTTTCTTAAAATTCTCTTTTTGCATCCCACCTGCCTCCCCGACAATCCAGTCTGTTCTCAGAATGTGTAGTTATATTCTGGGTTTAAACAGCAGGCCCTATTCTCACTGTTCCTCATTACCACTCCTTATGCCTGGGGCTCCAAACT
Source organism: Vicugna pacos (assembly GCF_048564905.1). Taxonomy (NCBI): domain Eukaryota; kingdom Metazoa; phylum Chordata; class Mammalia; order Artiodactyla; family Camelidae; genus Vicugna; species Vicugna pacos. The sequence goes on along the minus strand of NC_132994.1, from coordinate 2,400,287 downwards.
GCATCTGATTCTGGACAAAATATCAAGTCCCAGGACATCAGAACTTCTGCTTAAAAAAAAAAAAAAGCTAAACTCAGTGTAGAAATGCTGTTCAGGTTAATGGAGAATTAATGGAGAACTGTTTGGTTTAATGTAGCCTCAGCCTCATAAGTTACCAGAAGCTTCATCTCCTGGGTATATGGTAAGCCTTTTTTTTTTTTCCTTTCCCTCAGTCAATGTTGTACTGGTCTGACAAATTATTTTTTATTTGTTAGCGTGACTCAGACCACTGACTCCCTTCCTTTTAGAGTTGATGTCATAAATAATAAATAAATAAATGCTGGATAGGATCAATTACAAGACACATATGAAAACATTCCCAGGGCCGTTCTCTTTAGTTGATTTCCAAGGCAGAGAGAGTAAACAGCCTTCTCCCAGCTTGCTTACTGTCCACAGCTGAGAGTGTAGGATGTTTACAGTATCTGTCCCTCAGTGTTCGCTGGGTGGGGCTGGCAGGCAGCAGGCACAAGCCTTAGGAAACCTAACATCGTTTCAAGATACCATAATGCATTGCGGGAAAAGACCAAAAAGCATACTTGGGACCAAACTGCGGCCCTCTTAGGGCTGGCCCTGGAAGGGGTGGCGCGGAGGCCGTCTGATGCTACATTCTTGCCCCCAACTCACTTCCTGTTCTCTTCCTGCTCTGCCCATCCTAGGATTCTCCTAGGCTGTACAGCTTTGGCCTTTGTACACTCATAAATCCTGTAAACATGGCATTTGCATTATTCTGTGATTTCCCAAAATGGTCTCAAAAGGTTCGTTCACCCCTTAAATGGTGCACCTTTCCTCTCTGCATGGAGAATCCAGCCTCTCGCTCTCTGAGATGCATAACTTTGTTTTAACTTGCACCCACAGATAACTGAGAACCACGACTGACCCGAGCTTGCAGACAGAAGACAATCTGTTTAATTCCTGAAAGTTAGTTACTTTAATTCTGGGTTAGGTAGTCATAAATTCAAGCGAATGAGCAAAAAGTAAATATGATAGGACACAAGGTATATGCATAATATGATGTATTATAAATTGTGAATATAATGCTGAAATTTAAAAAAATCTAGTATTTGGAAGGAAGTAAATCTGTAGTTAGATGCATACACATGAGTGGAGTTAGTTGATACCTAAAGTTCTTATCTAAGACTGATTTATTCAGGAGGGAAGGTACAGCTCAGTGGTAGAGTACATGCCTGGCATGCATGAGGTCCTGGGTTCAATCCCCAATGCCTCCATCAAAATAAATAAATAAACAAACAAACTGAATTACCTCTTTCTCAACAAAATAAAAAATAAATAAGAATGATTTATTTAAATAGTTCCTGGATTTCATTTGCTATGGGGCACAAAATACTTGAGTGGAAACAAAAGTTATCCATATTACATATCACAAGACAACCGTCCCTGATAAAGGACCACCGCACAGTAAACCAAAGGGGCACCTCATTTCAAACTGTTACTGGACATGGTTCATCCATTCAACAAACATGTGAGTGCCTACCATAAATCAGCAATGTTTTACATTCTGAGTGATGAGAAATTAATGGCATCATCCTTGCCCTCAAGAAAGGCACAGCCTCATCTTCCAGACAGACACAGAAACCACTGTTCTAAGTTTGACAAGCTGGGTCCAAAGACCCTCGCGTGTTGGCTGTTAACCCAGGCTGAGTCTTAAAGAGCGAATACATTTTGCTCAGTGGAGGTGATGCCAATGGCGGTTTGGACGAGGACAGGGAAGGAGAGTGTGTAGCTCTCAGTATACGTGGAAGAACAGTCCTCCTCGCTAGAGTTGGACTCTTCAAAAATTCAGCAGAGTTGGAGCCAAAGATGGATGTGAGTGAAGGGAGGTGAGGCTGGGGTAGAGCAGAGGGGGACTAAGGCGGGTCCTTACACGCAAGGCACAGAGGTTTGGGCATCATCTCCACACTATGGAGACCAGGAAGAGACTGCAAAACAGGCAGGTGGCAGGACCATGCCTGCACACTCGCTGTGAGGCTGCAGGTGAGGAAAACAGGCGAAGGACTACCCCACTGCTACAGAGGAGGGCACTTAGGGAAGCAGTAGTGAGGACACAGGGATCAAAGACGAGAAGTGAGGAAGCTAAAAAGAGCAGAACCCAGTGCGGGGCTGGCTGGGAGGTGGGCAGCAGTCAGAGATGATTCCCATGCACTTGGATGGACCCTCTAGCTGGCAGGTGCTCACAGCTCCTTTAGCCCCAGCCCAGTGTTCCCTCTTCTGAAGCCTCCGCTGGTCCCTGCATCCTTAACACCGGTGCCCGTTCCACTCTCTGACCATCAGGGTCCTCTGCGTATCCCTCTACCACCGCACTTACACTTTATTGCAGTTATCTGCTTACTTGTCTGGCTCTCAGTTAAACACTATGTTTCACTGCACTTCACGTCAAACAAAAATTTCAAAGCCATGTAGCCAGAGTTTGTTGGGCACCACAAAGAGGTTCCCAGTAAATGTTTACTGAATGAATCAATGCATGAATGTATGATGCCATCTGCCACCTGGAAATCTGCTCGACAGTTTGGAGATAATGATTCAGGTTTTAAATATTTAAATGACAAGTATTTACCAGTTCCTGAAAATTTGTTTGAAACTCTCAAGGACTATTATCCCTCAGTATCTGTGAGGGATTGGTTCCAGGACTCCTCAGATACCAAAATCCAGGGATTTTGCTCAAGTCCCTTATATAAAATGGCCAAGCACAGTCTGTCCTCTGTATCCACAGGTTCCACCTTCGTAGACTGAGCCAACAGTGGATGGAGATCTACTCATGGGGAACCCTCAGATACGGAGGGCTGATTGTAATTCAAGATTAGGCTGCTTTACTTTTCCAAAGGACTCACAGCTAAGAGCAAAATTACTGCATCACAAGCAATCTTTCCTTCAATGACAGTGAAATCTTCTGGAAAGTTAACTTTTCAGGAAGACTATTTGATTTATTTGATTTCTTTCTTTCGTGATGGATTCCAAATGAAGGAAAATCACAGTCCAAAGTAAGTGCAGAGGAGAAATGCGTGTAAACAGTTTACAAATGGACAAGAAAGAAAGGAAATAGTCTTAATAGTTGGGTCTGATTATTGAATAATAATTTAAGAGTTTAAAATGTTCTAACTGGAAATAGCCACACCCTGACTAAATACAGTAATTAAAATAATTGTAGTTACGTAAAGTGATGCTTTTAAGCACTCAAATAAGAAGGCTGAGAAGTTCTGGCTGTCACATGGAATCTACTCTTTTTGTTTAAGTAGAACTGTTGATTTAGCATGCATTTTAGTTACATAAAACCAATTTCTGATAAAGCAGTAATTTGCTCAAAGTGACCCAAAATAAATATTTATATATTTATAAATATATATAAGAATAGATTTATTTCAAGGGTATATCATATCTGAACACATTTGGCACATTTTGTACTCAAATCTTTTAATCTGTTATCTGATTAAAAAAAAAATCCTGCAGCAGTACAGAGCTCTCTCAGCACACACAATAGCTTTCTCCAAATATCACTTTTAAGTTAAGATGTAGTCGGGTCAAGATGTAGCTTTATGAGTGACGGGAGGAAAAACAATTGTTGCTACTTTAGAAGCTTCATGTGTCCCCTTGAAAGCAGAATTTTCTCACCTAGCCATGGGTGTTCCAGGCTGCAGGTCTCCACTGTAGCACCGTGGAGATACTACATGTTCCCTGCTGAGGATGCCTGCTTGCATCTCACTCCATGGGCACGGCTCCATAAGCTGTTTTGCCACCTGCTGCCTCCCCTCACCTGGGCCGCACACTTGCCATGTCTCCTTCCCTTCGTTTGCTCTCCCTTTGCCCCTCGTGTGAGATAAGCATTTACTAGGGAACAATCCCCTCTCCCTGCCCCCAGTTGACAACAAAATCCAAACCTCTGACAGTAGGACAATCATCCTCTCAATGAATAATGAACTCTATGGAAATTTCTAGAGCACAATCAGGAGAAAAATCACAATGAAAATGTGACAATATGAATACCTTCACTTGCAGTACTAACTTTAAAGTTTCTTACTCTAGTTTGTTTGTATTTACTTGAGATCCTAAAGGAAAACTAATAGGATGCTTCGCCACAAGGTTACAATATATGGATAACCAACAGCAATGTGACTTTGAAATAGATATAAGCACAGAATATGTTCATAAAATTCATGGAGAATTATCCAACTCAAAAGTTCCACAGTTTTATTTTCAAAGCATTTGCTCTAAGAAGGTCCACTCCCTTTTTAATTAACCTTCTCATGTTTATCCAGTGGAGAAAGCTCTCCTCCCTGACCCCAAAGTACTGAACTTTGAATCTGTGCCTGCAGTGATCCTGTGTCCAGCTCTCACTGTAAGCTCAACTCATCTGCTTCAATCTAAAATCGAGGAAATCCTACACGGTTTAGGAATAGCCTGCAGTTCACGTCGTCCTTGTGTAAAATGCTGGGAGGAGGTTCAGAGTTAGGAGACCAGTCCGTGTGATGTAACCTATTCAATCATGCTTTTCCTACGTATTCTCTGGGCTCTTGATTCCTCTAATTTTTGTTAGTTCGTTTATTAATTTACACTTACTATTTCACTTAAGTTATTGTACCTAGAAGGTGGGAAAAAAAGAATATGGATGAATTAATATTTTTACTGCCTAGCAATCTAAACAGTTTCTTTCTAATTATGCAAATGTCAAGGGTTTTTTAAACATTATTAAAGTTAAAAATCATTTTTGAGGCAAATGTGTGGATTGTCAGTGAAAGTGGTAGAAAAACTGAATTCAAACCAAAAAAGAAAAAAAGTAAAGTCAATTATTAGAGTCCTCTTTCCATATATTCTGTGAGCAAGGTTACAAACTCTAGATCATTCAGACAATTTTAGCCACAGTAAGCAACTGTGGGTTGAATTACATAATACACAGATAAAAGTTTGCTAGTTTGGGCTCCAGCCATGGTGATGGGAGTGTGACACTGTGACAGAAGAGAAGATATTCAGGCGGCTTTGCACCTGGAACATCACTAGGAGACTCAACTGGTGGGCCTGCCAATATTTTAGTTAAATCCTGAATATTTACTACAGACATCTGAAGTAACTTTAGAAATAACTGCCATTGCTATAGAGTTTCAACTTGTTATACTAATCCTTAGTGGCACAAAGTCATATTTTGACGAGGCTGGTCTCTCCACTGAAGAGGTTTTACTAGTATAAAGCTGCTTTGGCCAAATACTATCTTTTATGTACCAAACACACAAGAAAGTAACCACGCAGCTCTATATTAAATACAGTGTGTGTGTGTGTGTGTGTGTGTGTGTGTGTGTGTGTGTGTGTGATGGTTTTGGAAACTACACACCAAACTGACAGCAGTAGTTATCACTGGGGAAAGAAGGAGGGGACTGGGGCTGGGTATCAAAGATCTCAACCTTACTGGCAATAATTTAATTTTTTAAAAGAGAAGGTACTCGTGCAATATATGTAATTTTTAACTTAAAATTCTCTCTCAAAGTCCGAGACAGTATTCAACTGAAAATGAAGTTTGGTCTTCTCCAGAGACTTCATCAAGCTGGTTAACTTTGTGACCTTGGGGACTTTCTAGAATCCCCTCTGAGCCTCAGCTCTTACAGCTATAAAATGATAAAATAACATAGCATTACTGCCCAGGGTCTGCCAGATGTATTCTCAATAAACACGCATCCTCAGAAGCATTTCGTAAAATGTTATTAGTCATAATATTTCTAACTTCAGCATCAGCAGACTCTTTCTTCCTCCCACATTAATTAGTTTTTTCCTATCTAAGGGCACAGGCTTCTCAAGTCCAAGGTGGAAGCGTAAAGGCCTGACTGCTCTTCCCAGTAGGGCTTCCAACCCCAGGATCCCTGCCAGGGAAAGGGGTGTGGGCCGGGAAGGAAAGGGCCACTAAAGCACATCCTCGCTGGTAAGATGATTACTTAAAGAAAGTTGTAGACCAAACAGATCAAATCAGAAAATATTCTTAAAAAAACAAAACACACACACAAAAAGAGTACCACCAGGTGTCACTATAACCTAAAGGTCTGCTAGGCGTTTCTCTTCATTTGGCAAGAAACGTACATGACAAGCAAACAGGCACCGCCTTGCACGTTGTTCCGTGTCAGGAATTTACATTGTCGTAGTTACTATAGTTACCCAACTCTAAGCAAATGGATCACCAGAAGCTTCAATTAAAATACATATATATAATATAGCAACAGCAAATGCTAAAAGATTTTAAATGCAGGAAGTAGATCTTTGGAGGTCAAGGATTAATATCTTCAGTTCTGCCCTTTGAGTGGGCAAACCTTAAGTAATGACTACAGTGATCTGTCATTTGACTGAAACAGATCTGTTCAGGGAGCAAGTGAATGAGTCTAGCTGACTGCCTGGCACTTTTCTTGTTTTTCTCTACTTGATACTGGGCATACCTTTCAAAGCAATAAAGAATAACAGTTGGAAATTCTCATAATAAAATTACTACATAGTGAATTATAACATTTATTTTAGAGACGTAATTTATTTTACCACCTGCCCAGGGATTTGAGTATCATTTTTACACTTTTCACTTCTTCTTAAAGACATAGGACCCACTTAAAACAAACCTACCACACTGTATTCGGGATTTAAAGCACAGGCACACTTTGCTTCATTGTGCTTCACTATATTGTGCTTTGCAGATACTGCTTTTTTAACAAACTGAAGTTTTGTGCAGTCCTGCGTGAAGCAAGTCTGTCACTACCATGTTTCCAACAGTGTTTGCTCACTGTTTCACTGTGTCACATTTTGGTAATTCTCAATATTTCAAACTTTTTCATTGTTACGTTTGTTAGGGTGATCTGTGCAAAAAGATTATAACTTGCTGAGGGCTCAGATGATGATTAGCACTAAAGTATTTTAAAATTAAGGTTATGTACATTGTCTTTAGACAGAATGCTATTGCCCACGTAATATTCTACAGTATAGTATAAACAGAACTTTTAATGCACTAGGAAACCAAAATATTTGTGTAACCTGCTTTATTGCAATATTTGCTTTCTTGTGGTGGTTGGGACAGAAGCTGCAGTATCTCCGAGGGGTGCCTGCACACAGATGCAATGTGTGTACCGCCCTAACAGCACCAAGGGTGCAGGGAAGGTAAGTGGAACTGTGGAGTTGCAAGATATCTATATCTATGTCTATATTTACATCTTTACATCTCCAGATATATGTCTGCAAAGTTAATTCAATAATAACTTAAAGTTGATTGTAATAAATTAAAGAAGCATGCTGCAATCCCGATAGTAACCATGAGAATGGTGCAAACAAATATGGCTATAGAAAGCCAACAGAATTAAAATGGTATGCTATGCAATATTTAACCCAAAGAAGGCAGAAAAGGAAAAGGAATACAAACAGAAAACAAATAGCAAAGGGTAGACCTAAATTCAACTATATCACTAATTACATTAAATGTAAATGAACTAAACACTCTAGTCAAAAGGCAGATGTTGTGAGGCCATGCTATGCAAAAAAGCTAGACTCAACTATATGTGATCTGCAAGAGATACACTTTAAATATAAAAATAGGTTAAAAGTAAAAGGTTGGAAGAGATATCTAATATGCATATATAAGCTTCAGTGGCTATATTAGGATCAGATAAAACAGAACGTGAGACAAGATGTATTACCAGATTCAAAGACATTTCCTAATGATAAACGAGTCAATACAGCAGGGATTTGTAACAATTATAAACATATACCTACCCAATAATAGAATTCAAAAATATATGAAGCAAAAAACTGTCAGACTTCAAGGGAGAAAGAGACAATTACAAATACAGTTAAGTTGATGACTTAAATATGCATCTTTCAATAACAGAATGAGTAGCTGGAAAATCAGTAATGACAGAGTTCTACAACAGTATGAACCAAATTGGTTTAATTGATATTTACAGAGCATTCTGCCAAACAGCAGCACACGTTCTTTTCAAGTACACACAGAACATTAATCAAAACAGGCTATGTGTTGAACCATAGAACAAGTCTCAATATAGTTAAAAGGACTGAATTTATATAGAACATCTCTGACCACAAACTAAATTAAACACAGTAACAAAGATATCTGCAAAATTCTCAAATGTTTGGATATTAAACAACATACGTGTGACTCACCCTCAAGTCACAAAAGAAATGATAAGAGAAATGAGAAAATATTTTGAACTAAATGAAAATGAAAACACAACATCAAAATCTGTGGGGTGCAGTAAAGGAATGCTTAGAGGGAAGTGATAGCTTTAAATGCTTGTATTAAAAAAGAAGAAAAGTTATTTCTCCTAAATGAGCTTCCAAATTTAGTAATTCCAGTTCTCATATAGTCTCCTAGATGATGAGGTTGAAGGAGTTATTGCCAGTTTTCAAATGTATTATACTCAATATGTATTTCATTTACTTTTGTGAATAACATTGCCACTTAAGTGTCCACTGAGCGACCAATGGTGTACTTAAATGAAACACCTTTTTTTTTTTTCTGAGATCAATGAGGTTATCCAGAGTCACAGAGCTAAAAAGTGATGGAGAAATTCAGATGACTTGGGTCTGCCTGCCTTTACCACGTACACTCCCAGGAGGATGCCTGGACATCTGACAGGCATTCAACCTGTGGTCCACACAGGTCCTGTATTTCCTCTTGAGTAAGCTTTGATCTGTTCAGTTTATTTTCCATTATGATAGATTCTTTCTTATTAAGTGGAGTCTCCTACAACGTACGCATTATCTACTTATGAAAGATAGAACAACTGTCTGTATCTTTGTTACTCTGTTGCCTTTCAGGTTATAAAGTCATAATGGGCAACATTAAGTTCACAACATTATCCTATCTACTGCACACGCCTCCATGTTCACAGGCATCGCGTGCTGTTCATGATCATGACAACATGCCTTTATCACTTAGATTTACTTTAGGAAACACATCTGGTACAACGTGTTTGCAGCTATACCATCATCAATTACTGTTAAAAAGAAAATGCATTTATTAAGATCAGTTTCATTAAATGACCTGAATAAGCCACGTGTTATGAGGGTTCTGGGTTCACATGACTGATCAGACTTTAAGAATGATAGCTTACGTCTGAATTCTTTGCAGATTCCAACCCCTGTGCTAACTGCCAGTTAACATACTGCTGTAAATAAACCCACACAGATGAGGAAACTGAGGCTTAACCCTGCTCAAAATCACACAAGACTTACTTCTTTCAGCAGCTATGTAAGTATGCACACCTTAAACAGAGACAGTATGAAGCACACTCTGGTTCTAAAAGCTTGAATATTAATAGCTATTGCTATTAGAAAAGTACCAGGGGCTCAGATGCTTCTGGATACTTTATGGTCTCTTACAACTTCAAGGGGCGCAATATAAAATTTCAAGTTAATTATCTGTGGATCATGCAATGTCCCATCGCTCCTTGCCTATCAATATTTCAATATGCAATAATGAAATTATTGACTCCCATGGATGTAGGAGTCAAGAAATGCCTGCTTCCACAGCTATGAGCATATAGCTCCTGAAAGAATTAATACAAATAATACAATGTAAAGATCACTACTTTTTTGTGATTAAAATAGAAATAAATTTTCCAAGTTAGCATTTTCCAACTACTGATTAGCAACATTTAAATATACACACAGAATAGGCATGGCTGCAGCAAATCTGGTCTACTCACATGTAGCTAAAAAAAAATCGGCTTTGAACTTGGTGTTATCACTTAAGGTAATTTATTGTAAGAAAATTAAATAATAGAACTAAAAACTGTATGGGAGTATTTGTCATCAAAATGAAAAAAACTTAAAGAGTAATTTGGACAATGTGATATCAACATAATGTAGTCATTTAAGTGAGTAGTTTAAAAATCTAGGTATAATGTAGTATTTTTTTAAAATATTAAAGCAAAAAATTTTTAAAGGGAAGTACAGGGGATTGAATCCAGGATCTTGTGCATACTAGGCATGCACTCTACCATTGTAATACAGTATTTTTTTATAAAGCATACTACTACTTTCAACATGCCACACGATTGCACCTGGGCAAAAAATGGGCAGGCACTACAAGGTAATAGGCAAAACCTCAATTATTTGGGTGTGAATAGTAGGATTATGAATCATTTTTCTTTGGGGACTTTTTAGATACTATTTTCTCAACATTTCAACAATTTTTAAGGAAACAAAGAAGGACACAAGAGAGCACCTTGCCTTACAGTGGTCAAACTTAAATAATGTAATGCTCTTTTTAGGTACTTCAAATTAAAGATGCTTGCTCACCGCACAATAATTGACTGGGCTTTTAAAATAGTAGCAAAAATATAAGAAGTTTTCAGGTGGCTGATTATAGTCAGTGAAATCTGAGTGGGGATTCCTTACATTTTAAGAAACCTTTTGAAATTTACTTCTTTTCCGCAGCACCAAGGGTGGTATCATTGTGCAGTGTTTCGCTGCTATTGTATATTAACATGACAGAGTGTTTTCTTTTGATAGAAAACAGAACCCAGTAGAATGGAGCAAAAAAAAAATGTGCTGGAATTTTTTTTAAAGCATATTAGTATTAAAATATTTTGGGACTTTGTTCTAGTTAGTACTTCATCTTTATGTCTTTTTAATTGTGTTTATATACATAGATTAACTTTATCACGACTCTTAATTTTTTCCATTACATTAAAATTGACAGTATGTTTCAGATAAAAAAATAAACTGAGGCTAAAAAGTCTTATGATAAAATAATGTTATCTTGTTACCTTTGCAAAATCAAAATGTCTAGCCTTGTCTACTCTGTTTCCTCCCCACCAAAAAAAAAAAAAAAAACCTTTGAAAAAAAATGTGTCCTACTGTATGAAACTTCATCTGAGAACTGTACGTTTCCTTTCCAACTCGCTGAAGGGTGAGGTGTTTGCAAGGGAAGCAAGAAAAAGTCCAAAATGCCTAAACAAAATCTGACTTTGCTCCAAACCTACTGGCTTAACCACCAGTGCCCGAGTGTCTCTAGGGAAGCAAGAGACATTTGTGGGGATGGAAGGAGCATAATTCATAAATGTGAAAGATGAGTTTCCCAATCGTCTCTCCTCTTTCCAAAAGGGTGGGAAGTAAAGCAACACAAGTTTAATCTTGAGGAATGAACAGCTGCCTTAGAATTAGGCAAAAGAAATGAAAAGTCAAAGTGAATCAGCCATTTCTTCTTCCTCAGCATTCCATATTAAAAGTTCGTGGAGAGAAGCTGGAGCCCCTGCAGATGAATTACTGTTGCTATTCTGGCCTTACTCATTCTGATGAGCAGTTGCTTGTGATAAAGTTTAATGCCCTGCCCTTTAGATTCAGTGTGCTTTCTCTATAAAGACACACCAATAAATATTTATAAAATTAATTTATGTCTATTTGGAGGCATTTTACAGAGTCACCTGAATAAACAGTCAGCAGATTTGGGCAGGGGTTCCACTTACCCTTTGTGTGACCTTGAGCAAGCTCTGAAATGTCCACAGACTGAGCTTTAGAACAGAGATAATGATAAAAGCAACTCCTTCGTTAAGATAAACCTCAAGGTTCCGGACTGTCAAAATGTAATAGGTACTTCATGCAAAGAAGTTTAAGGGTTTACTATGAACCAGGCACTGTTCGCAACCAGACGGATGAAGCGGTGAGTCCCTGAGCTCATGGTGTGCTTGAAGAGACAAATGAAATTGACTGAGAAATTAACATAATTTGACAAATGCGATGAATGCTTCAAGGGAATGTATAGCAGGTCACCTGATCAGTTGGGATGAAAACTATTTTAGGCAAAGGTGAGGTTCAGGTAAGGCCTTTCTTACTCAAGTGACATTTGACCCAGAAACTACAAAAAGCCAGGGAGGGGGTCACGTATTATCTCTGGCAACGCATATCTGCCTAACTTCATTTAGGCACATTTCCACGTCTAAGTGTGACACCACATAGTTGTACAGGAGGCTACTATATGGAGAAACAGGGGTATGAAAGGAGCCTAGGAAGTTAATTGACTGGCAGGAAAATAAAAGAGGGAAGAAAACTGCAGTAGTGAGAAAAGGAAACACCTCCTGCCCTTTGGTCAACTGGAGAAGTCTCACCCGCAGCTTCTGGGGTTGATCACAAACACCCTGGCCTACAGCATCCCAGGTGGAAGGGAGGCCTTTTTCCTGCAGCCTCTTCTGGTGAGGCTACTAAACTTCAGAGCCGGGAAGGAGTGGCGCAGGAAAAGGGGCCAGAACCCGAGTCAGGGTTAGACTTGGGTCGTGGGCTGATTATCTTTTGTTTTTCCACCAATGGTCCTTCTGAGAGCTGTGCGTGGGGTGTGATTAGCTTTGAAGTCTGTGTAAGAGTCAGCCCAGGTGCAGCACACCCCTGAACAAAGAAGGACTTTCAGAAAATGATGGATACAAGCCCTCAGGAGAGACAGCGGGAGAGATGGCTATTGCATAAGCAATTCTCCGAAAAATCTCCCAGGGAACATTAGACTTAGGCAATGCAGTAAAAAATTGATTCATTGTTCAGCTGGGTCTTTTATCCCCCTGTGGCAGCAGGATCAAAATCCTAAGTTCAAACACATTTCCCTCAGATGACAGTGCCACTTTTCCAGCGCGCTAACCAGCGTGTATGAAAACTACTGCCAGCGTGCGCTTGAGTTCCAGTGTGGAAAGTCTGTGAATCCCCAGTGTTTCAGAAAACAAGCTGCTCCAAATTTCAGCTTCTTAGGGTTTACTTGGTGCATGGTTCAACTAGTTTCCCAATCTGTGCTGGGATGTTTTATGTTACAAGACTGGTCACTTGAAAAGCTGCTACTTCCGCACGTGCTGTTGCCTGGCTCCGGTCTCTGGCCCACTTACAACAGTTGTTCTGTGCTGCAGCCCCACCCTCAGCCTCTTGGAGGGCAGCAGGCAATAGTGGACACTTCCGGGAGGGCAGGGGTGATCGATGTATGACTTGTTCGCAGCTGTATCCTAAACTCTTAGCACAGGCCATGGTTTAGAGTAACTGCTTCATAAATATTTATGAAACGAATAAACTGATGTCTGAAATGCTCTGTCTTAGACCCAGAGTTATCTTTTATCGTTTCTGAGAAGGCTCTGGGGGAGAAGGCAGGCAGGGATTTATGCAACACAGGTGTTGACTTGTATTTCCCCCCTTTTGGATAGGATTACTGGACAGGCAGACAGAGAAAACGTGTTAGGTAAAGCATATTTGACTGAGTTTCTCAAGATGTCCTTGTGGAGAAATTTCGCCTGGGTCCTAATACAATCAGGAAGATCAGGACAGCAGAAGGACGGTGCCCCAGAGGATCTGTGATCAGCCTGGTATCAACCTGGAGGAGAGACCTGAGAGCCAGGAAATGAGGCTCTGCCCTCGCCTGGACATTTTCTAGGCAATGGTTTTATTTTCATCTTTATAAGTATCTTCAACTAGATGTGAGAATAAGGGCGTTCTCAATTTAACATCAAATTCAAGAAGTTATAAACATTAGGTTGGATGCCTGAATCAGGGTCCAAAAGGACTGAGATTAGTAAAATGGGCCAAATCTAACTTAACAATTAGGTAGCACCTCTAAAACATTTCCTGCAGACGAAGAGATGACAGACCATAGCTCTTGTGAAGTCTTGGGGATAAATGCAAATACCTACTTAAATCCGTGTAATAGGTTGAACAAGTACCAACTGGGGCAAAAGAGCAATTCATGTGAAAAAGGAGGGGGTTTTAATTGACCTTAAGCCCAACCTGAAAAACACTGACAACGGCCAAAAAAAAGCTAATGTGATTTTAGTCAGTTTTAAAGAGAACTGTGCTATCTTTAGAAACCCACTGAGTATTTCTGGAGCTTCTATTTGTATTGTTCTTGGTGCTGTGTGGGACAGAGGGGTACTGGGCACAAAATACTTGCTTTTAAGGTACATTCTAGTCACAGGAAGGTTAGCACTCAGAAAACAATGCACGATTCATGACTTGACAGCCTCTCAAGGAAATGACCCCTCAAAACTCCCAAACGCCCCAAACCAAAAGCGAAAACAAACAAAAAAATTGGACTTGAAGGCACCCAATAGGGATAGTCCGCTGGTATTTATTACCAAGGCCCGAAGTCAAGACAGAGACCAAGTACCAGGAATACATCTTAGAACGTGTCTTTTTTGTTTAGTTTTAAGTAGGAGGTGATTCACTTATCTGGAAAATTCAGTTATGAGGATCAGCTCGTGCCTGAATGGGGTCCAATCAATCAGAGACTACAACTCAGAGTGAGGCGTGGAGTGTGCAGGTCGATCCAGGCTGTCTGCGGAGGGAGGGAGCCGCACGGGAGCAGCCAGGGCGACGACGGCTCCCACTCCACACCGTGGACTCGGAGAACTTTGGGGTGACGGCATCACCAAAGACTTCGGGGTGCTGACAGGACGAGAGGGGGAAGAGCAGCTGCTTTTAGATAAGTCAAGCATATCATTTACCAAAATGTCCCAAACTTGCACACGGCGTCGTGTTACGATTCACAGCGATGGTGCACCGCACACAAACCAACGCACATTTCCTCCTTGGGTGGGTTCCAGGGCACAGCATTCTTCCTTTGTGCCTATGTTTGGGCTTCTGATTTAAGGCTGGAAAAAGTCACACCAAGTGGATACAAGCCCTTCCTGATCTATGGCCTCTGACCTCAGCCAGCCCTCGGTGAAGCGTCTGCTATCTTCCACTGTCAGCTTTTTTCTGGGCTCACAGCAGCTTTTCCAAACCTCCACCTCTTCCGTTTCCATCCCTCTCAGGCGTGACAGACCCGCCTCACTTTCTGTTCCAGAAAGCACACTGTGTCCCATGCATCGCTGCATCCCTGCTCAAGGCTATACTGATGTCCACTCGTCCATCCTTCTTCACAGGATGACGCCTCTCCTGGTCCAGGCTACTTCCTTCACGCCTCTGAGCTGCTGATTCTGTCAACTCCTGCTCCTTGAATTCTCTACTCCTTACACCTTCAGCTGCAGTTCCCTCCTCCCCTCCTGCTCTTTTCTGGCATTTTCCTCTGCTCCCCCTGCCCTTTAACCATCCATTCCTCGATTCTGTGATTCTGTTCATGGTCCCACTCTCAGTCTGATCCACCAGCCGCTCTTCCTGACAGGCTCTGCTCCCCACACCTCCATGCTCTGTTCAAGCTCTTTGTCTTTCTGATGTCTGCTCCACGGGGTCACTCCCCTGGGGGCTGCGTATCCAATATGTTCCGGTTTTTTGGAATTGTTGCCCGATTCTCCCGCTAAGCTCAATAGATCTCCATCCGCCCCTTCTCCTAAAACTCTTGACAAGAATTCTACTGTAGGTTCTCTCATGCAGTTGCTGGTCTCCATGTTTTTATCTTCTTTTAGATAGCCGACTCCTTGAAATAAGAGGCTGCTTTGTTCCGTGCTATATCTCTGCGTGGGAAGGGCTCAGTAAACATCTCTCAAGTGAATGGATACATTTTATATGTGCAAAATATGATGCCAACAATGAAGTCCATGACTTGGGAGATGTCCAAACACTGGGTGACCCATTGGTGGGGCTGCCATTGATGGGGATGTGGACTGAGTGACTTACTGCCCCTGCCCAGAGGAAGAGTTTGTGATGGTAGGAGGATTCTGTACCCAGTAGATCTTCTTAAAATCACTTCTTTCAAGACTAGAAATGAACAAAGTCTAAAGAGACTGTTCAATAAATTAAAAAGTAATCAGTGGTGGAGTGCTGTCTTTCTCTCAGCAGACACGGAGACACTCTGGGGGTAGCTACTGCTCTGTTATGGCCACAGGGGTCACTGGCTGGTGAGCTGAACCCTCTCTCATGTCCCAGACCTGCAGCCCTAGATGGCCTCTGCTCCTCAGCAGAGGGCCTCTAGCTTTGCGCCGTGACCGCTAACCAGCCGCGCGGCCCCGCTGGAGGGACGCGCCAGGCCAGGGAAGCTCGTGTCCTCGGCAGCCCTGCTGGAGGCTGCACGTGGTTAGAAGAGAGAGAGAAGGATGACAGGAATATCTTTTCCTCTACTTTGTGCAGTTTTTATTTTTAACATAAAGCTATTTATGTTTCAGGCTTTTAAAAATACCAGGTCTTATGGTGAGTGTGTGAGAGAAAATCACTTCCTAGCTTCCGGCATGGCTGGAGCCTTTAAAGGGCTCGGGCTGGAGTCTCAGTTGTCAGCCTTCCTGAGACTGTTATTTCCTCACTAATTCCCCTTCAGCAAAATATTTAAGATCAGGATGAAGTTAAGGGACTATAGCTTTTTCTCCTGAGGATTACCTTTCATGGAAATGATAGAAAGGAAAAATAATGATTCCACAAAGGCCAATAAAAGAGCCAGATCCTCTCAGCAAATCCACAGATACCGTTACCCTGAAACACCCTCCACTTATCGGGGGAGAAAAAGAAAACCGTTCAAAACGAAAACATTCTTTACTACATTGAATTTTATAAAATCCCATTGTTAAATGCTTCCTCTCAAACTCCTGCCAAGTGGGAGGGTCACTGCTGAAACAGACAAGGCTGTGTGACCCCCCCCCGCCCCCCGCCCCGGGAACATCAGACGCGCGCTCTGGCACACACACAGACCTGTGTGCTACAAAGGGCGCAGCTTCCAGAGACGTGAAGGACCCGCAGTGAGAACGCCGGCCCTCATCAACCCGCTTCCTCTGTTGGAAGGGAGTCCCCCGACGCGACCTCTAACGGAAGCACAGGGACGTGGTCGCCCACGTTCAGCAGTCACAGCAGCCCGGGGATGTGCTTCTCCCAGACACGACGCGGGGCACGGCAGTCACACTGCAAGTTCCCCGGGACCCTTCATAATGCAGTTTTAGGTAAATATTTGCACAGATGCACACACATATTTATTTGTTCTGCTTCAACGGGACTCATCCAAGTGCTGGTTTTAAAATATAAACAGTGGGAAACTGCTATAGTAATGACTCGCAAAATATGGCAATTATTCGCAAGAGCTGAAACTGTTCATCTAATAAAAAGTAGGAAGCTGTGTGGGAGAGAGAGGAGTGAAAGTCTCCAGCGAGTGAGGCCAGCTGGAATTTAACAATTCGCTTTGGCGATCATATTTATTTAGTCAGCAGGCCAGCGGTCTTGCTGGGCTGCACGATGCCAGGGACAGTCTTCCTCTAAAACACCCAGCGTGCTCAGAGAGCGGCCGTTTCCAGCGGAGCTGCATAAACACATCACTGCAGCGGCCCCTGAATACGTACCACTTACTGCATGTCTCTGAGCAGACATGTACCGTACAGAAGGGACTCCTGTTAGTTCAGAGGTGAATGTGGCTGAGATGGCATCAGATTATTTGACAGAGTGTTATTATGCAGCATTTCAGAAGTGGCCTCCTGGCAGTGTCGGCTGATAGACTCCAGTTATAGAGGACAAGATCATCTCCAGACTATATAAAAAAAATTCATTTTGAAGTCTAGTCAGTTTACAATTCTGTGTCAATTTCTGGTGTACAGTATCTTGTTTCAGTCATACATATACATACATATATTCCTTTTCATATTCTTTTTCATTATAGGTTACTACAAGACATTGAATATAGTTCCCTGTGTTAGACAGTAGAAACTTGTTTATCTATTATATATATGCATATATATATAGCTCTTAGTATCTGCAAATCTTGAATTTTCAATTTATCCCTTCCTACTCCCTGCCCCCTACTGGTAACCAGAAGTTTGTTTTCTGTCTGTGAGTCTGTTTCTGACTATATTTTTAACATCTCCTTAGTGATACAAACAGACCAAGACATGAAAAGCTCTGCTTATTATGCATTGTTTTAATTCTTCAAGAATATTTTCTTCAGCATCCTCACTGAAATCAACTTCCTTTTTCAAAAGGTGAAGAGAGGCAAACGTGGGGGGATTATAAGAGTGTGTCTATACTGCTAGAGGATTAAGGGCTGATAGATGTAACTGATGATCAGAATAATATAATTAGATTTGTGCAACTCCTATTAGGCAAACAGCACAAGTTTATCAGTAACAGTTGGCCACCTATGGACAGTTCATAAGGGAGGTGGGAAGGCAGGCAAAGAAATGGAAAGTCTAAGAATATGTGGCTGCACATATGTCTACATATGTCTACTCACCCAGATATCTTTGTTTCCTATCCTGATTCCCAGATTCTCTTATGTTTGAATCTCAAACATCATTTAATTGGTTAAATTAATATGTCACCAGGATTAACTCTGTTAGTTATCTTGGTAACCGCGAAGCCATAGACCTGGTTTTTCAGGCAGCGGATAGTCAAATACTGCCCCGTAGAATTTTTTTTCCTGTGGTAAATATATGATGGAAATGTCCCTGGAAAGAAATCTACATATTCTTTGGGTGGAGGAGGAGAGAGAATTTGGCATTTGGAAAGAGGGGCATTCCTAAAGCACAGATTCTCGTAATGCCTGTGCAGTGAGACACTCAGGCAGTGAGTCCAATCTGAGTTCCTCCCTCTCCATCAAAAAATGTCTGGCTGTGACAGTCCCACCCCGCTGGCTGGGGCAGCGTCCCCACTGAGCAGAGCCCACGAGAGGCAGCAGCCTCCATCTCAGGGAACAGGCGGGGAGCTCCTGGTGGAGCACAGGGAGGGGAGGTGGCATTTTTCTGGGGCACAGAGACAAGTGATCGCTTGGAGAAACAGCTGGGGAAGACTCGGAGTGCAGGTCTGAATGGGGCGCGCTAATAGACTGAAAGACTGAAACATCTTCAGCCGAGCGGGAAGCCCCAGGACTAACAGGCATGAGACAGAGACACCTCGTGAGGAGAAGGACCTCCCTGGGGTCGGTTCCCTCAGCCACGTGGTCTGTGACTTGGTCAAGGGCCCCACTGGGAAGATTCAAAGTTAGCATCTGGGTCTTTGCTGGATCATAGTTTTTCTTTAAAAAACCCTTTTTAGAACACTGTGAAGAGCTACCCTCTAGTGTTCCCCACAGTCCTTGTTGCAGAGGACAGCTGTGACAGAGAAAAATAACCTCCCATCACGACTCCCTCTGCCGAGGTAGCCTCCCCTTCTGCAGGCCTGTCTGCCCCAGACCTCGGAGCCTCCCAGACTGAGAGCAACTCGCCCCTGTGATGCTGAAGTGTCCTCGGGCTGGAGAAGACACCAAGAAGGCCGGGAGACAATGGCAGCATGAGCAGGCCCTTGTGGAACAGAATATATAATTCCACTTAACAGCTGTGGAAGCTCATTAACTCCGCCGGCATGAATGATTCTTTACAACCACAGAAAGGAAGGAAAACAGCCGCCTCTTTACAGATGCAGTGAGAGCCGTCCCCAGTTTTCCAGCTTTCAGGGGAAACAAAACATTTCTGCCTGATAACTTCATCCTCTAATTCAACGCTGTTTCAAAGTGGAGCTTGCCATAAGCAGGAAGATATGTATTTTCCAGCACAGTTTCAAAAGCCCCATCACCTTCCGGCACAGCTCTGCTGCAAGGATTACATTGTGAGTTAGTCCAGAGCACCCAGACCAGAGCCGGGCACACAGCACGCAGTGAACATGCACCTGCCAGTATCTCATCATGACTGCAGCTACTTAGCACGCTGTGCACAACTGTTACTTATCTGACGTGTATTTTGTCCACCCCACCCGAATGAAAGTTGTTGGAGGGCACACGCTGGCATCCGGGGGCCCACCAGAGCCCTTCCTCGCCCTGCTCCCACCCCGCCCCCACCCTGGATGCATGGAGACGTGGCCATAAAGACCTTCCTCCCACTGGGACAAGCTTTCTGGTGGATGCTCTTCCTCCCGAGAGTAAGCACTAAGGTGTCCTCTGAGATGGGTTCCTATTCTTATTTCTCTTTAATCCTCAGATACTCTCTCTTCTTTAAGATCTCTCATACGTGGACCTGCCCACCGTGAGGCTGCAGGTTGAAGGAGTGTGAAATGCACCATTCCTTAGTGCAGCCTGGTTCTGTTAACATTCTGTTATCAGGGTTGGAGGGAAGGCTCTACTGGGTGACGTGATTCTGTTTGCTTTCCCTTCAATTAGCAGTACTCTTGGCTCCTGAACAATGCGGTGGTTAGGGGGTACACGCAGTTGAAAATCCACAGGTAGGCTGTGACTCCCCCCAAACTGAACTGCTAACAGCTGACTGTTGACCAGAAGGCTTACTGCTAACATCAACAGGTGGTGAACACATTTCGTCTGCTATGTGTGTTACATACCATGTTCTTACAACAAAGCAAGCTCAGAGAAAAGAAAATGCTTGTGAGAAAATCGTAAGAGAAAATAAATTTGCAGTGCTGTACATACTGTAAGTTTACATCATCTGTTTAGGAGGTGAATCGTCTGTCAGTACCAACATCAATGGTCTCTTTAATTGAAGTAGTCAGTTTACAATGTTGTCAGTTTCTGCTGTACAGCATCATGTTTCAGCCAGACACACACATACATACTTTCCTTTTCATATGCTTTTTCATCGTAGGTCACTACAAGATATAGAATATAGTTCCCTGTGCTCTACAGTGGGAGCTTGTTTATTTTATATTTAGTAGTTAGTATCTGCAAATCTTGAACTCCCAATTTATCCCTTTCCACCTCCTTTCCCGCCCAGTAATCATCAATTTGTTTTCTATGTCTGTGAGTCTGTCTCTGTATTTTTTAACATTTTTTTTAATGGAGGCATTGGGGATTGAACCCAGGACTTTGTGCATGCTAAGCACGCACTCTTACCACTGAGCTATTTCCCTCCTAATATTGTCCTTATGATACAAAACACTGTAGATGTTACCCATATCACTAACACTAGACATAAAAATGAAAAGATAATGTGAAAATAAATTCATATTTATTTACATGTGTGAAAATTCACGCACTGATAACAAAGTAGCAGCAATGTGATTGCTTTATGGTCACCTAGTGTAGTCGATACACTTGCTTCCAGTGGCCTAGCCTCTACACTAATGAATGAACGGTTATTAAAATTTTTATGGCATAGAGCATTACAATCATATTCACAATGCAGGACTGGAAACATTTTTTAAAAAAAGCACTGGTGATAAGAGGCTGACATGCAGTTTCTCCAATTACAAGAGAGGGGGTGTACTGTACTGTCATGTAATTCTTTGAAAGCGGAGTTATAAAGCAGTAAGGAAACTAACACATTACTCATTTTATATTAAATATCATTCACCTTGCACCTATATAGGCCACCCACTTGCATACAAGTCTCATATATGACGTGTTACAGGATCAGTGATGTTGGTGATGATGACACAGAAACGTCCCGTGCAGGACCTGCAGGACAGTTCGCAGATTTCACATGAAGACACCCACACACACAACAGGTAAGTTTACTGACTGTACGGCAGGATGATTAGTTACTGTTCAGTAAGTGGGGGTGGATCGTCATGTTGGTCCTCATCTTCTCATCTTCATGCTGCGTAGGAGGAGGGGGAGGAGGAGCGTTGGTCTTGCCCTCTCAGGGGTGACGGGGACAGAAGAGGGGAGGAGGTGGAAGGGAGGCAGGAGAGCAGGCACACTCGGTGTAGCTCTCCAGAAATACAATGTAATTTCTAACATTTCTGCACTTTCATTTCTCTAAAAATGTTTCTACAGGGTACCGAGCCCTCTCTGTGTGTCTACTTCGGTTTCAGTGCCTGTATCATAGAAGGGTCCATGTCTTACAAAGAGTCAAAAGCCATCTTTGGATGATCAGAACCCTTCCACCAGATGGTAGGATGTCTGTCTGCTTTCCTGCACTGCTTTATTCTACATCTTCTTCCTCATCATCTGGCACTGGTTCCGAAGCCCTCATCTTCATCAGGTCGTCTTCTGTTCATTCCTCTGGTGTGGTGTCTGTTAGCTCTTGAATTTCTCCAAGAGCTATACTTTGAAACCCTTCACCGCCCCCCCCCTTTTCTTTTCTTTTTTTTTTTTTTGCTGCATCCACAGTCTATTTCATGATTTCCTTGATTGGCTCTGTTGTGAATCCTATGAAATCATGCACAATATCTGGACAGTTTTCTGCAGTGGAAATTTGTTTTAGACTTGATGGCTTTCACAGCTTTTTCTTTGACAATATTGGCTTCGATAGTGGTGTGATCCCTCCAGACTCTCACGATGTTCCCTCTGTCGGGGCTCTCTTCCATAGCGTTGGCAAGCCTTTCCACGGAGCACCATGTGAAATGAGCCTTAAAAGGTCATTATGACCCCCTGATCCAGAGGCTGAATTAAAGATGTTGTGTCTGGGGCCAAGGAGATCACTTCACTTTCTTTGGTGTTGAACTCATGGGGTTCTGGGTGGCCGGGGTATAGCACAACATCAAAAGAACAGCAGTGCTTAATGACAAGGTACTTTCTGACTTCAGGGACAAGGCACTGATGGAACCAGTCCAGAGAAAGGGTTCTCACTGTCCAGCCCTCCTTTTCGCACAACCAGAAGACTGGCAGCTGGTGTTTATCTTTCCCTTTTAAGGCTCGGGGGTTAGCAGCTTTATAGACAAGGGCAGTCCTGATCATAAACCCGACAGCCCTTGCACAAAACAGGAGACTTAGCCTGTCCCTTCCTGCCTTAAATCCTGGTGCTCAGTTCGCTTCCTTACTAATAAATGTCCTTTGTGTGTTTTTTTCCTGCCAGAATAGGGCACTTTTGTTTGCATTAAAAACCTGTTCAGGCAGATGTCCCTTCTCCTCAATGATTTTCTTAATGGCATCTGGGAACTTGGCTGCTGCCTCCCGGTAGCTGCTTCTCATGTTATCTTGATATTTTTTAAGCCAAATCTCTTTCTAAGGTTATCAAACCATCCTTTGCTGGCATTAAACTCCCCACCGTTAGATCCTTCACCTTCCTTTTGCTTTAAGTTGTCAAACAATGACTTTGCTTTTTGCAAATCATCTTGGTCTATTGGTAGGCCTTTCTTGTAGCGATCCTGCACCCACATAAAGGCTGCTTCGTCAGTGCAACATCAAAAAGTATTTACCCCAAAGTGCAAGATTTTCACACTTGCTGGCATAGCTACAGTGACAGCTTCATGAATTTCCTTTTCTGCTTTTTTTTTTTTTTATTAAAATGGTCCTTACATTGGATTCATTTTTCTTGAAATAGTGGCAACTGCAGCTGCAGACCTCAATCTATGGTCCATATCAAACAGTTCAACTTTTTCTTGTAACATCATGACTTCCCTCTGCTTCTTGGGAGCACGTCCGGCATCACTAGTGGCACCCCGTGTGGGTCCCGTGGTGTTATTCAAGTTTACTGTATTGCGCCAAACACGATGAAAAATACACGTGAACTGGGGGACATCACTTTTTATTTCGATACACAGTTTACTGGAGACACGAACTGCCCATGCGGAGATGATGAGTGTCACCTGGCACTTCCAGCAGAAACTCCAACACTTGAGCTCAGCCCAAGAGCAGCAGGAGGTGACAAATTATTGGAGCAGCACAGCAAGTACTACGTTACGCTTATGCCATATGATTTAATGCGCATCTTGATGTTTGTTTACACGTTTATATTCACATAAGTGCAAACGGCACCAGGTGCCATTTGTGTTTGTGTGAACAAGTTTTGATAAGTTTTAACCTTTAGTAATAAACCTGTATATATTTCATGCTTGTAAATCATAAAACAGACTGATATCTACATACATTTTATGCTTTTGTGATACCTTTTTCTTAATTTATATTGATATTTCTAGGCTATGTTGTTTTCTTGAGTTTTTTCAAATTTTTGCACATCTCCAAAAATTTTACTAATATATTTGGAAAAAATCCACATATAAGTGGACCCATGCAGTTCAAACTCATGTTGCTCAAGGGTCTACTCTTTCAGGGAGAGGTGGCTGGTCTCATGTGGGATTCAGGTAATCTTGGGCCTTTGGTCCAAGTGACAACTCATCCAACCCTTATTGTCAAATCAGAGGGATCAAGTCTTTTTCAAGATTCTATCCTTCAGCCCCTAACAAGTTCACTATTCTTCATACTGGTAGGCATTCAATATTTACTGAAGTAAGTTGTTATTCACCTTTTAAAAAAAATGTTACCTGCATTCTGGTAGGGTCAGTCACTATGACTGAGGTTCTATCAGCTAATAAACTAGATTCAAAATTCAAAGAACATTTCACAATAACAAGTACTAATCTAAATGCTTATCAGTAAAAGTCAAACTTGTCCCCTTGACCTACATGGCCCTACCCTGCCTGCCCCTTGTCTACCTCTCTGACTCTGACTTGCTCGCTCTGAATCAGAACACTTCATAATTTTTGATTATTATCCAACTTCTGCTCATTTGCACTCTCTGTTCCCTCTGTCTGGAATGCCTTTCCACCCAGAATTTCACATAATGGGTTGCTTATTAAGATTTCTGTCTCAGGACGAAGAAGGAGCCCTACAGCATCAAGAAAAGGGAATAAAGGGAAGCATTCCCCAGAAGAAATTACATTAAGTATGAGACAAAGTATGAGCATGAGTGAGTATATGTGTGCATGGCTGTGTGTGTTTGGGGGTAGAGGCAGGTAAAATAAGAGTGCTCAATCTATGCAGAGGGAAAAGCTAAGGCAAAGGATCTGGGATGCAAAGGAATAGAGCAAGGCTGCATGGAAACAACCTAAGTGTCCATAGACAGATGACTGGATAAAGATGTGGTATGTATACCCAATGGAATACTACTCACCCATAAAAAAGAATGAAATAATGCCATTTGCAGCAACATGGATGGACCTAGAAATTATCACACTAAGTGAAGTAAGTCAGACAGAGAAAGACAAATATCATATGATATCCCTTATATGTGGAATCTTAAAAACTGACACTAATTTTATTTATAAACTAAAAACAGACTCATGGACATAGAAAACAAACTATGGTTACCAAAGAGGAAAAAGGGTAGGGTTGGGGGGGCTAAATTAGGGACTTGGGATTAACAGATACACACTACTATATATGTAACAGATAAACAGTGAAGACCTACTGTATAAACACAGGAACTATATTCAATATCTTGTAATAACATAATGAAAAAGAATCCAGAAAAAAAAAGTATGCATACTTGTAACTAAATCCCTTTGCTGTACACCTGAAACTAACATTGTAAATCAACTACACTTCAATGAAAAGTTAGATTAAAAAAAAAAGGCAGTGTGGCTGGAGCTTAGACTCCGGGGGACAGCAGAAGAGGGGGCACAAACCTAATATGAAGACCCTCGTTTAGAAGAAGCTCCAAAGGGGGTAGGGCAGGGCAGCATTTATGCACAGTAGCCCCTTTAGTAACATCTTAATCTAAGATACAGCTGAATCATTCTTCATAAGAAAACAATCCCTCTGCCCCACTGGTATTCTCGTCTTCTTCCCTAATCTAAAAATAATCAGCAGGGCAAGGTTTGAGTCACCCATGGACTTTAATGTTTCCTTCAGGAAGAGTGAGCTCCACGTCCAAAGTCAGGGAATGGGACTGCTCACCAGCCCTGAAAGCTTGTTTTCCGACCTTCAACGCAACCCTGACTTCTCCCAAAACTACTCCTAGCGCAACTGCAGCTGGGAAACTGAGTGAGTTTTTAAAGTTGGCTTTACTTAGCTATGAGCAAATCACATGCTTCAATAAGAATTAAATGTGTACCAACAACCTGAATAGATTCTTTTCTATATAAAACAAGGATAAATTATATTTCAGCAAGTTGCATTTTGAAAAATTGAATTTATGCTATTAAAATAGCCTTAGATTTTTTAGAATTTCTAGTAACTCATGATGATTTATTTTTGAATTACTCAGAGATTTAGGAACAAGCGACAGGAAGTCAAGAACAGCAGCTCAGAGACTAAAACTGAAGTGGAGAGAGATCAGACGATTAGCTCAAGACACAGCCGAACATCATTCTTTCTTCGAACAAACAGTGTGCAAACAGCCTAATTTCTTATTCAAAATCTGTCTGTCACAACCTATTTTAGTAAAATACTTACTTACTGGGGTAACAGAGTAGAATGAGAATTGGAAAAAGACAACAATATATCTGATTTGCCCAAGAAGGCCCCTGACAGTATATGAAAAAAGAGTAAGTTTCAAAATTAAATTTTCTAGATGGGCATTCCATAGTTGAAAGATTGTCATTCCACAGATAATTTTAATCTAACAAGACCATTAAACAGTAAGGAATTTAGTAAAATCACTTCCTTGATTGGCACTTAGAAGGATCTATTATGTGCAAAATGTGAAAACTCAAAGTTGAATATCTGACATTGCAACTTCTATCGATTCTGACTCACTTCAGCATCCTACACTCTGCAAACACATCTTCATTTAAGAAGGGCAATAATGTTTCTATTCATTAACATCACACATACTGCACAGAAACGTCTCTACTGTGGGACTCTTGACTGCAACTGCTACTCTTTCATGCCACTGAGACATTTATTTACATACTTAACTGCAGACATAGCTTTAGCTTCCATATACATTTTCCTTCATTGATACAAGCATTTGCTCTCTTCAGAAGTTTAACTCTTTAGCCAAAAAACACTGAATCCAAAATTCAGAAATGGTAGTTCAGTCTCTGCAGGGAAGCACACTGAGGATAGCAAGCTTCCGATATGTTATCATGCTGTGAACAGTTTGTTTTCCATCACACTTCCCAGTCAGGTAGCTCGCATCCTGAGAGCTCATGGTGTCATTTTTGAAATGAGAGCTGGGGAGAGATTTGGGTTTTACTCGAGTTGTCAGGGTACCTGAAGGAGCTCATTAATGTCTCTAACCACATGGGACCCTGAAGCTTTTGGGGACAGCAAGTTCACACTTACTATTTGTGCTGATGAATCCCCAACCTACTTTGTTTTAATTTACATGAAAAAGCCTCCACTCTCAAAGTACTGCCTCATTAAGCTTATGTATTAATTAGATATGCAAATTAGGAAAGGCAGGCTGAGTATCACTTGGCAACATCGACTTCCCCGCCAAACCCACAATGGAGATTTAAAAGTGTGTATTAGCGAGAGGGATTTGTTAGTGTGTAACAACCGAAGAAGCCTATTAAAGAATATTTAATCCACTGACTATTATTTTTAATAATAAGCACAGATCATGGGATTTTTGGTCATTTTATTCACTGGCTTTTTGCCATTGAGAGGAGTAAAAATCAACGAGAAAGACAATAATCATAAAACCCCCATCTCTTAAATGATTTAACAGCTTAGCTCCTGCACACAGACCACCGTAGGACATGCCATCAAACATACCTTCCCTGTCTAGTTAGAACGCTCACTAATGCAGCACCAGATGAAGAAAGGCTTCAACATTTCACTGAGACTGCTAAGACAGTTCACTCAGAACCACCTGTAAGATTTCAGCAAGTCACTTCAAAAGTTAAGAGAAATAATTAATTTTTGGTTACTCTCCTGCTACAGAAAACCAGCTGGCATCTCTGCATTATTATTTTTAAGCCACCTCAAACTGACACCACTCAAGAAAGATTTCCTTCCCCCAGTGGTAATTTAGCTACAATTTAAATGAAAGAAAACAAGGCGGTCTGACAGCAATCTGTTTGGGCGGAGAGGGGTTTCAGAGGCAGAGCTCTGATTCCCTTCTGAGGTCCCCTTGTCACCACGGTCCTAGCCTCTGGTTTTAGGTTCCACACGTGTATTATTTAGAGATACCGTCACCCTGAAATGGGGTGCAGGTTCAAATCTGAGTTTTAAGGTCAGGGAAAATACGTGTCACTTAAATGAGTCACCACTGCCACTTTTAGAACCTCCTAGAACTCTTCATCTCAAGGATGTTCCAGTTTTCATTCTGGCAAATCAGAAATACAAACTGAACATACACCAGTCATGATGAAAGGTTGGTGTGGTGAAATATATTTTTTAACATTACAAATGTGATAGCAACACAGGTTACATTTACCTAGAACATATTTTGACAGTGTTTTATTCTCTGTAACTGATCTACTGTGATCCATATCAAGAATTTTATTTTCTAGATCATGTATGATATTTTACTCTGCTGATATGAACATGAAATTTTATAAAGTATGTAAAGAAGAACTACATGAAAGGAATTAGCAATAAAGAATTTCTAATTTATGCTAAATATTAATTTATCTTAAGTGCACAATAACTTTGTAACTGTAGAAATGTATTACTGTAAATTTTAAAAGTTGGATATTTTTGTGAAATAAAACAAAAGGTTGCACCCAGATAGATCTTAGTCCAAGTGTAAATAGCACACTTCTGATATTATCTGAACGCAGCATTTTAGGTTGTTACTATGGAAACATGGGGCACAAGACATAATGAATCATAGGCTTTAATTTCAGAGCTTCCCAGAAGGTTTTCTGGAGGTTTGCAGTTGTTGGTTGAAGAGTTTTTAAGAAGGTTCTGATTTTTACATATGAAAATATTCCAACAAGTAATTACTAAAAGGAAGGAAATCAGCAAATAGAAGTGGGAAGTGGAAAGTTTAGAGGGGCAGTGAGGTGAGGGAGGGGAACGTGGAGTAACAGAGGAGAGCCCGGGGTAAGTCAAAGTCAAAGAACAAGAGGGTTAGCTCATTTCTCCAAACCACCAGTCCCGACCTGGGCAATGCGGCTGAGTTCCCTGGGTCACAGCTGAGTTATCTGCCTGAAGTGCTTTAAGTTTACCTATTAACAAAACAGGCCACATTCTCAACTCCACACCCCAGGGCCCAGAGGCTGGAGAGCCCTGCCCCTCCTGCCCCGTCTCAGTGGCATCTACTGACCCCTCTTGGCCAGCATGGCTGATGGGGTATTTTCCCCTTGGTGGCTACACAGGAGGGAAATTTAAAGGCATTTCTCTACAGATCTCTCTCCATCCCAGCTAATCCGAACCTTCAACTGCAGTGTGACCAAATTTTAAATAGTGGTAAGGTCACACAGTTTCAATAACACCTCTTATTGACATCACCAATGGTCACTAAAGTGAGAACAGAAATTATAATTTCTACAGTAATGATAATGCTGCATGTTTAGAAGATATTATGTTTTACAGGCCAAAGGATGTCACCTTCATCTCCTTTTTAAAGTGTCTCGTTTCTATTATATAAGTGCTCCTATTAAACAGATCTGCCCTAAGACAAATCCAGATTTACAAAAAAGGCAAGCTAGAAATTCGGTCCTTCTCAGACATGTGCACAGGAATGTTTTAAAAACCTTAGTCCGCCTTCATACATTTAGGATAGCATTTGATTCATGAAATATTTTTGAGAGGTATATGCTAGTACATACAGCAAAGTTAACAATTCAAGTGAGTGGAGACAGTATCAACACGTGCCTAAAACACTCTCCTCCCCAGCTAATGCAAGAACAAAGGAGATTTTTCAAATAAGAGGTAGTTGAGTCAATTAGTTTATTTTAGGCCCTTCATTCAGTTGAACACTACTTTATTAACTTCACGACTGAACGAATAAAAAATAAAAAAAGTTTAATTCAAACCATGTGAGAGCAAATTAACTCTTCACTCTGACTTTTACTTTGCTCTTTTCCAGTAACTTTGATTTTTTAATAGACATATTTGTGAATGGCTATAAAAAAACACCGATTTTGAAATTACATATCAATGGAAACAGCAAGACAAAATAAGTCACTTTTGAGAATGATTTGTGGAATCACTGTTTTTCGAAGAACAAAAGTGCTAGAATACATTTCCTCACCTCTCTTGGCAATACTTTACCTCTTTCTTCCTTTCTTCTTTTCTTTGCCATTGCCAAATACACACACACACACATACACAGAGCACCCTCCTCCTGCTCCACTGAAAAGGTACAGTAGAGACAGTCTGAACAGTGATGAATTTACGCCATTTTCACCCAAGCTCTGTAAACACGCATCACAGGGAGGGCGAGGTGTCCAGTGTCATTAGCAAGACGTCCACTCGGACGGAAGGCAGCTCCTGCAGCAGGAGACAGGCGGCGGCTGCAAACATCCGACTGAAAGCCCGTCTGAGCTTCACAACTTCCAGTCGAGGATGTTTACAGCCGCTTACTGTCCACAGGTCACCCCTCCTCTCTGTCTCTGTGACGGCCAGGCCCCGACTCTACAAGCCACAAAAGTCTCACTCAAAACCACAAACAGTCTAGAAAACGTCTCAGATTCAAACCTCAAGCGTGTCTATTACCCATCTACCAGATTTCTATCGCATCCTGTGATAACCTAAGGCAACATATGCAAATAACTTTCCTCCATCACTGCTGGCAACAAGGAACACAGAGCAGTGGCAGGGTCACTGAATGTGACTCCAACATGCACTGCATAATCAAAACCCTTCTTGAGGGAAAGTGACCAAACATACAGATTAAATTCTTTTAACAAGATAAAGTGTGCATTTGACATTAAATGGTACATTGAAGTGACCTTTGACTCTCGATGAAGATACAAAAGGTCTATTTCAAACATTATCAATTCTGACCAAAACAAAACAGAAAAGACCTATATCCTGCTTTTACAGATCACTTCTGCTCTGAAATCCGCTCCCAGAGGCAACCTGTATAGTCAGCAGGTTTTTGGAAGAGTAAGCAACAATCAGGAGACACCAGAAAGGAGCAGTGAGGGCTGTAACAGGCATACATCAGTTTGTGATCAAAGTTTCCCACTGGAAAAACACAGAACCCATCACTCGCAACAGAGTGACGTACATGAACTCCAGATCTGAATGTTCTGAATTCCACTCCCATTCTCTTATGAAAATAAATGAGGAAAGCTGACGGCTCAGCGCTCTGTCACTGCTTTCCTGAAGGAATTCAAAACCCTTCCCAGCCTCGTGAAAGATTCAGCTGATACCGAAACGTGGGCGTGCCTTTGCCTGCGATTTGTCTTTAGAGGAAGTTACCAGAAGGTTCTTCAGTTGCAGAGGTCTTCGTTTGTGATGACAAACGCCAAACAAAATCAAAACCCACCCAAACAGTGTTGTTTTCACTGGAAGGAACAATCGGGAAGAGCTTCCTGGCCGACTCTGTCAAAGCCAAGGGGAACTCGATCCCATCCAGGGTGAGAAAGTTCATCTCTGAGGCGGAAGGTGACACCGAGCTGAATTCTGCTGTGGCCTTTTGCTTTATTAAGTGAGGACTCTGAACTAGCAAAGCTTCCTAGGGAACCACACTGGGTCAAGTCACAGAGGGGACAAAGCAAACTTTATCACTGCTGTGCAATTTTACATTCCAGAAATTCTTCACACTGGGCATTCCTGTACCACTGCTGACCAGAGCTCCAGTCGGTCCACCAAACACAGCCGTAGCCACCAACCTTGTGAACTTCTCACCAAGGCGCCCTCTTCTTAGGAGTTGGTCACACACAGACAGGCAGGGCACTCTTTAATTAAAACAGATCAATACCAAGCCTTACACCCTGTGAAGACATTGTATGGCGGCAGCTGTTTACAAAAAGAAAATATTTTTACTCCCCTAGAGTTTTCTCCGAGTGACAGCTCCCTCCTTGCCTTGGAATCTTACCACAGTTAACAAGTAACTCTAAATTAAAAATGAATGGTACAAACTAAGGAAAACCACCACAAATAACAAGGTGGACACTGAAAGAGACAGGACACATTAGCCCGGCTTTGACAATCCTGAGCCTTGTGGTCAGAGCTCTGTGCATAAACATTCAAAAATTCTCCAGATAAAGCCTGAAAGACCCTGAGATCATAGTGACAAGGGTTCAGTGATGGAAGGGCATGTAACAGGCATCTACAGAGCACTTCATTGCCTGAACACCCGGGCCTCCTCGTTAGCAAGGTGTCAGCCGGCGGAAATCTACAAGAACGGTAAAGCGGATTTATCCCAACAAGGTGCTCAACCATTTTGCCAGTTTAAGGGAGACTCAAAGTTATTTAGTTTAACTGGGCAGTACTGGAACAGTGGTCGTAAACAGGATTATCAGGATGGCTTCTTCTAACCCCACAGACCTGGCCTGCCTCTACCCCCATCTGCTCTGCAGTCCTTCTTCAGATGGGGAGGGTGTTCAGTGCATTTTACAAAAGCCATCAAATGATTCTGGCCTACCTTCCTGGCCGAGAACCACTACTCTGGAAAGATGGAGTAAGATAAATTTGCTCCAGACTAAAATATCACATGTCTACCTGAAACATGTGACCAATAAATCCAACAAAATGTCATGAATCAATAACAAATATGCAGAGTAAAATCTGATTATGTCCAATGTATCAGACCCTGATTTGTCTTCCTAACCCTGGAAGTGCTCACTGAAAACGACTGACTTAGTTCAAAACCCCAGGAATCAGGCTGCTTTAGCACTGTTAAGACAAGGGCCCTTGGGAGGAGAGTATAGATCAGTGGTAGAGTGTGTGCTTAGTATGCACAAGGTCCTGGGTTCAATCCCCAGGTCCTCTGTTAAAAACAAACAAACAAACAAACCTAATTATCTTCTCCCATCCCCAAATAAAAAAAAAGGGCCCTGAATGTTTCCCCACCCAAAAGGGCAGCTCTGCGTATCTATGTCCTGATCATGTTTTATATATAATCGTCTCCATATTCGTTCTGTTTGAAGGATTAATTCCTTCTGGTGGTGGACAGTTTAGGACTAGCCCCAGATAAAGTTTAAGAATTTTCCTTAGCTACCCTAAACCATTCAGTCTGGAACCCTCTTGTGAGCCAATATAATAATAAAATAATAACAGTAGTAGTAGTAGTAGTAGTAATAATAATAATAATAATAATAATAATAATAGTAACAGAATCATAGTGTCATGAATTTTCCTAAGCTATGCATAACTAAGAATAGCTTAAAATATTACAGCCACTCAAGCTCCCCCACCTCCCTCCATTCAGAATCCCAATTCTCCAGATTTTGAGAAACCAGAGTACTTAAATTAAACGGCCCACACTTGAATGGTGAGATTTCAGGCACTTATCAGGAGGTGGCAGAAGTCACCAGTGCTTCATTTGTTGACGAGTCTGTTTACACTAGGACTCTCCTTTGGCCATGGAAATGCAAAGGTGCACGTGGGTGACCTATGGGGGAGAATGATGTTTCTCCCCCAGGCTCCCCTTCCCTCCTGGTGCCCACCTAACCTCCACCACTCTGGCCTCAGAAGCGTCTCGTGTCAGCGGGGTCTAGGCTCCGGCCTGCATCCCCCGCATCCCTCCGCCCACCGTCTCTGGGGACCGAGGCCGCGGGCAGCTGCACAGTAATACCGACGCAGCCCTTCCCTTCCTTCAGGAAACCAGTCTAAAGAAGCAGCACAAGTGGCCTCTGCTCCCTCCTGCAGGAAGCCTACACGCAACCTCTCTGAAATGGAAGTAAAATACACGTACAAACAAAATCTTGCCCTTCAAAATTCACCTTCCCCTTCTTCTATTTCTCCTTTACACTTAGTTGTCAGCACAATGTTTAGCCCAATTCAAAGTCTTCTAATTCTCATTATATTCTTTGCCGATAAAGAAGATGATGAATTCTCCGTGCCTCTGTGTGTGTGTGTGTGTGTGTGTGTGACTGAACAGAAATACAAACCTACCTGGTCCTTGCCTCTTGAAAATGGCTGAAGGGGGAATTCACTGGAAAATTTAACAATTTCCCATGAATTACAACCACATAGAAGATTACAAAACTCAAATTCTAGGTAGTACAGAGCTTACAGAGTTATAAAGAGTAAAACCTCTCCTACTCTAGAAATTAATCTAAGTATTTTAGTTCAATTAACATTCTTGAAGAATTAAGCTAGAAAAAACTGTGTGTACTCAAGTTTATAGCCTTACGTTTAATACATTTTTGTTGTGTTCCTAGCAATGTCTATGCACAATCCTAGGCTGTCCCAGCCACACATTTATTCTTGCCATCATCACACACATGGGGACACTAGGCTTTGAGAGTTGGAATCAACTCTCTCACTCACTCTCCTATTCTGATGCCTTGTTTATTGTAAGCTCTTCTGAATCCTTTGTGGAGTTGGGGAGAGTGTGGATTTGAATAAATATCAGATACTGATTATACAATAAAAATTATGTTTTCATTGTAAATGGGTATAAAAAATTAGTAAGTTAAAAAAAAACCTTTTATAAGTGGAAACAAACATCCAGATCCTCTGGGATAAAACCATTCATTCATTCCTCAGATGTTTATTCATTTGCCAAACTCTCCTTTAGAGTAGCCCGGATTTACAATCCAGGCCAGGGCTCCCCGGATGGCTCTCCGAGCTTATCGGAGAGCTCTGGGTTGTTCTTACCCTGCTGCCTCATCTGGCTGAGCCCCTCCTCCCCAACTCTGTCTGCATCCTCACTAGGGAGGGGGATTCCAGAGGCTCAGGGCATCCAGCCTTAGTGCTGATCTGGGACTTTCCGGCCGTCCCCCTCCTTCCAGGCCCTCCTCCAGCTCTCTCCCTTCAGGCTGTCACTGTCAGCAGCTCCCAGGCCGCATCCCTCAGACCACCTGCTGGCCCACTTCTTCCCCCTCAGGGGCTCCTGCTCCTAAGACTCCTCACAAAGAGCAACTCTCATATAGGAATGCTCTCCCATCCTTGCTGAAACAAGAGATCCTATTTCTAAAGGGACATCAGGTGACTTTCACATGAATTTCACTGTAATAATCACGTGGCAGAATTCAGAATTCAAACCCATCCTTGTTTTGTTGTCTTAAATCAAGGCTATTAGGTTATATCATCATTATGGTGTATTTACCAAGTTATGCAAAGATAGAGAAGGTTAGATATGCAGACAAGTTAAAGAAAAGCCAAGAAAAAACTACATGTCTGATATAAATATTATCATGTATAAATTCAGTATGGGGGGGAGGGGATAGCGCAGTGGTGGTGTGTGTGCTTAACACGCGTGAGGGCCTGGGTTCCATCCCCAGTACTTCCATTAAATAAATACATAAATAAACCTAATTACCCCCCACCGGGCAAACAATAAAAATTCAGTACATACATGGTTTTTCTTTCTACTTTTCTATACTTTACAAGTTTTCTTTAATGTGAATTCTTTCATACAAATATTTTTAAAATGTTGACCCATTTTAGACAAGGGAATTAGTATCTCTCGTACCTCAAAAGTACTGCAGAGAGTACCAGACATTTTTCAAAACCAGCTCTCTATCTACAGAAATCTTTAGAAGGAGAGACGCTTGCATAAGCCTCCCCTCTGAAGGCCACGGTGCTATCTCGGTCACCACTGTGTCTACTGGGGTGGCCCACAGTGCCTTTCATGTAGTGGGTGACCAATATACACTGGCTGAATGTTTAACATGTTGACAAGGAGATTCTTAAAACATTCTTATTTACAATTATCCAGCATCATTCTTTTGAGAAGTCCATGAGCTCACAGCTGTTTAAAAAGTGCTTTTCTTCCTCCCTTTAAAAGTAATGAAATAGACAAAAGGCAATCTTGGGTCCAAGTTTCGAGCCAGAGCTCTCTTATGAAGGCGTGACTCCCCATCCCGTGGTCCAGGGAGCGGTCCCGAGACCAGCCGATGCTGTTGCCGACATGGGAAGACAGGGAGCACGAGGCTCTTTCGCTAGATGGCCACCAGACACAAGTGTTTGTCCATCCGGGGGCCCATTTTCTCTGCGAAGGGAAACTAATCGTTTACCTATACCTCCCAGAGCTCGTCTGAGGAGTGGCTGAGAGATGTATGAGGAAGCACCATCCACGCGTGTGTTACCTTCCTCATCACTGCCTTCTGACTGTGAGCACACGAGGGCAGGTTCATCAGAATAGTGTTTACTGACAGAAAGAAACTGCTCACATCACCTGGGCATTTAAATGAGCTACGTGATCTCGTTTGGCCTTACTGGTTACCAGTTTTCTCAACTGTAATAAGAGGGTAAATCAGATTCTCCCTAAAATCCTTCCAGCTATAAAATCCTATGACTCTAATGCCTTCACTGCTTGAATTTAGGAAGTGGGGGTGGGATCTGGAGTGGGAGCCGGAAGTTTTTTAAAACTTCAACATACACAAATCATGGAGGGCAACTTCTCTTAACCAGTATGACTTTTCTTAGTACAAAGAAGCACCGATAACCCTGACTTCATTCACCATCACTTCCCACACCCACACATATGTTTTTAAATAGCAGACTACAAAATAGTTGAGAGTATATTTACAGACACAGTCGTTAGCAGCTGACTTATGAAGCTGTCTCTGGAAGAACTTAACCATCTCCACTGGCATGGAACTGGGCTAGAAGCAAAAGAGGCTCGTGTACCTTATACCTGTGGCAGTGACGACAAATTTTTATTCAGAGTCCAACTCTGAAATCAGGTTGCAAGACCTCCACACCATTCCGTGTAGAGAATGGGCAACTTAAGTCAAACTAGCTCACTGCATCTCCAAGCGAGTTTTACTGCAAGGTAGTGTGTGCCTTACACTGGCCTGGGCTAACAGCCGCCTGGTTGCTCATGTAAGGGTCTTCTAGCTTTTCAACAAAATAACTGAAAACTTGTAAGAGAAAAACTATACTTCAATTCAAAGAACAGGTATGAAAAAAGTCATGTTAAAATTTCATCTTATTACAGTCACCTAATTAGTATGTAAGTCACAGCAGGTTTGTGCTAAATTTGAACCACATGGGAGAGTTGATGATGGAACTACAGTGTGGCTGGCCCTGATTTCATTTGTAGATTTAAATATTAATGATGGAGGTAAAAAGGCTTGTCAAACAAAGAGCCACAGAAGCAACAGTGACAAACCACCAACCACCGTTCTGCTCCTCTCACTTCTGGGAGTAAAGACAGAGTCTGAGGAAACACGGGATCATTTCCATTACCTTCCAGAGACACAGGCTCCATTTCTGCCTAATTCTAAGGAAACCTGGTGCAGTGATAATCTAGGACAGAGAAGTGGAGAGCATCTGAGGGACAGTGGAGAGAAATACAAATTTCCAGGATTATAGGAAAGGATGGACACACTGAGTAGGGGGGATAAATGAAAAAACAAACAAACAAACAAGAAAGAAAAGCTCCCTCTCCCACTCTCTGTTTCCTAAGTGTAATTCAATAGTGATTCTTGAAATGTTTATTTCAAGAATTTACGTTAACTGCCATGCAATGATCAAGAAAAAAAAATAGTTTACTCTGTTTTACTGATGGGGATTTAATCAAGCCTGTTAAGACCAGGACTCTCTACATGGGAAATGAATAACTATTTAAAAATAAATTAATTCCAATCAATCAATCCCTTCCAATCAATGCTTTTATCATTTAGATTAGCTCAACATTTTTAAAAATTAAACCAGGTATTTCTTATAAATGCTACTAAACAGTGTAACTTTCTACAGAAAACAGGATAAAGAGAGACTTCAAGGGGCCATGACATGAATTATTGGAAAACTTAAGGGTAAAATTAAACATATACTCTAG
Organism: Vicugna pacos; assembly: GCF_048564905.1. Taxonomy (NCBI): domain Eukaryota; kingdom Metazoa; phylum Chordata; class Mammalia; order Artiodactyla; family Camelidae; genus Vicugna; species Vicugna pacos. Next base: position 2,363,004 of record NC_132994.1, on the reverse strand, counting down.
ATTTTCTGTGTCAGAATTTCAATGATTCTGTAGGACATACTTTCAGACCTGATCTGACCAAGTCAAGTCATTAGAGATGATTTCAGCAGCCTCTAAAAAAATCCTAAATGCCCCAGAGAATTAGCCTTGGTTTTACATTGTATGGAATAAAAGTGTCATACTTTTATTTTACCTAAACTATTAAGAAGAATTATATACAAGAAGAGTACTTTATACTTATTTTAAAAGAAAAATAGTGGATGAGTCTGATTTCGAGTCTTTGAAAACATGAATCAAAAAAACAAAAAAAGAAAAACAACCTACCACATTGGTTGGCATTCCAGAGCCTAAAAGTCCTAAGTTTTCTTATTTATTTATTTATTTTTTCTTTCTTTCTTGAGCGCCTCTGAAAATTGCCTCCTGGTATTTTTTAAAATGTACTCAGAAGTCCTAGGGCTCTGGCAGTTTTTTAACTAATAAAATAAACACAGCCATTGAGTACCTGCAGTTCTGCTAACAGTATTGTTTGTATTCTAAGCCCCATCCACAAAGGCTACAGAGAAAAATATCCAGTATAAACAAACATTGCTGAGATACCAGTGGCATCTCAGAGCAGCACACCCAAGTCTCAAAATGCAAAAGGGAGAAATTTTCCACTCCCGCAGCGCTCACCTCCCTGGTGAGCCTCGGGTCAGGCAGCAGAGAGTGAAATGGCCTCTGTTTGGGTGAAGGTGGGGAGGGGTTCGGGGTGGCAAGCACACCAGGAATTCCTTTTCTTCATTTTTCGCCATCTGTTTCCCCTGAATACAGCTCTGCTTTTCCCTGAAGTCTCTCTCCTGCCCGTATTTCCTACAAGCAGCTGTTCTCTCCTCTTCTACCCCCAGTTCCTACAGACAAGACAGCTTGGTCCTGCGGTCTCCTTGCTTAACATCAGTCTCTAAACTTCATAGGACATGCATAGGTGAACATCTTCGGGTAGCATCTTCAAAGTAATAGACAAAGAAGGACCAAAAGAGGGACCGAAGTGGGCGGGGGTAAGACTGGGAGGAAATTCCTCCACTAGTATTTGGAACACCTGAACTTCCAGCTGGGCGAGCAGCTGCGTCCTCCTGGGGAAGAGAAGCTTGTATCCCAGAAATGCTAGGAGCAGGGGGCTTAGAGGTTGTCGTGGTCCTAAGAGAATCAGGGTGACGAGGACCGCCCTCCTCCCCTGGCTGAACTGGCGGCCACCAGGACCCTGTGAGGTGAGGAGCGTTTCCACACAACCATCACTTCCGAGAACTGAGGAGTGGCTCCTCCTTCTCCGTCTGGCCTTTGTTTCCGCAGCCCAAGGCTTAATTAAAACTGAGAGGGGAAGTCACCTTGCTCTTTGCGACTGGGCCCCACTGAGTCCGTGATCCTTCCCACGTGGACTCAGCTTCTCCCAAACTCTTGTAGCTCTTTCTGGTGATTCTCAGCTCTGCTGTTATGTTATCCAGTCTGTCTGCACTCATGAGTCTCCCCCAAATTTTAAGGCCCTGCCCTAAAATAAAACTCTGTGCCTTAGTTGTCTCAGCTTAAAAATGATAGCAGCTGTAACTATGTAATAATAACTATGTAATAATAACAATTTTAGGCTTAAGAGGATTAAATAAACACTTACAAAATGTTTAGAACAGTGTTTGGCACATGAAAGTGTGATACAGGAATTTGTTAAATAAAATGTCCGTGAATTCGCATATAGGGATTCAAAGGACAGAAAACTCTTCATGGGGCCAAACAGACTTCAAATAGAAGAGAAGAGCAAATATATTGATTTTGTCCCTGCGGGGTCACCAGTCCAGAAGAACCACCAAGAGAGATTGCACAAAGAACCAGGATTTATCTCAATGCTCTGTATTTACCAATACTGGCTGGCCCCTAGACACTTATATGTGGAGGAAGAAATAAATCTGTGGGAACCACAGATTACAGATGGCAGTGTGAGAGTTCACACCTGGTCTGGGGTCTCTTGTATCTGACTGTTCAGCACTGCGGTCCTTTGCGTTCTTTACATATTATTCAGATCATATTATTTAAGAGGCTTCATTGTATACTGTAAAAAAGGATAGAGTTTGAAGTTAAATGCTTAAACTAAAGGAAAAGGACTCATTTTCTTTTGGAGGTGGGGCTCTAAAGGGATGAAAAGGACAGTTGCAAGTTGTACAACTAAAACCAGAAAGAGGAAGGAAAGACTGTAATGAAACGGAATATGAAAACAAATACATATACATGTATAACTGAATCACTCTGCTGTACACCAGAAACTAACACAACATTGTAAAACTGACTTATGTTTCAATTAAAAAAAATAAACTCTTTCACAAAGCTTGGCAATTTTTATTTTACAAATCACTTCTTTGGTTAAATTAGTTACTATGTAGTTTACTCTTTCCGATGCAATTGTAAATAAAATTATTTTCTGAATTTAAAAAAAAGGCGGAAAAGCAGGATGGGACAATATGGAAGGAGAGACTAGAAGAAGATAAGTTTTGCTCCATGAAGTGAGACTGTCCCCAGTCCTGAAACGTGTGAATAAATAAATGTTATAATGACTTCAGAACTTATTATCAACAGGGAAAAAATGCATTCCAAATATGGAGCTACATATCTGAAAAGGACAAACTACCTCATGAATATCAAAACTCTGGTTTTAACTTGGTCTCCCCTATTTAAAAATTGCTTTTAAGACAAAAATATTTTTTAAATGTTTCCTCAAAGGTAAATTACCCCAAATTGGTAATTCCATGTTTTTATTTTTCTATCAACAATAAGCAAAAAGTGTAGCTCCTTTTCCGTGATCACTAGAAATATTAATTTAGAAACCTGTAAGACACTAACAATGCTAAAAAATTTCCATAGCTTGATTTCATTAATACCCAGAAGTGTTCAAACGTTTCAGCAGGTGTTCTCTCGGTGTTGGTAATAAAACATTATGCTTTGAGAAAGAAATATATTTGACTTAAAAAAAATAGATAGTTTATAATAAAATAAAATTCCACTCAGAGCAATTCAAGGAATATAATTAGAGTCTGCTATAAAAAGAAACCCTTTGAATCCTTGTTTAATAAAAAGTATTAGGACTGATTTATAGTTTTAATCTACACAAACGGACTTGGAAGATTTTCAAAGTTTAGTATGTTAAAATTATGTAGTGTTGAGGTGTTAACCTTCCCTACATTTTAGCATTTTACCTTGAAGAGGTCTAACTTCTGTCAGAAGAAAAGTATGCCTCAGCCACGCATGAAATTTCCATGCCTCCTGTATTAAGAAGCCACACCCCATCCAACTAATGACAGGAAAGGATTTCAGTTCAAATCTGACACTCTTGAGCCTGAAGCAAAGTTTAAAAAAAAAAAAAGATACAAAAATAAAACCCAACTCACATTTTTCAGGGAGGAAAGGAAACTCTCGCTAAATAAGTAGTGATTATGCTGCAGAATTTATATGCTAAGCACGACTGAATGTAAAAACACCAGAGCAGTCAACCATAGCTTTGGCACTTGGAGTATGATTAACAGAATGAACTTTTAAAGGTCAATTAAATGTCAACACACTTTAAAGAGATATTCTTCTTAGGTCGGGTCAATGTACAACAGCACCTCACAACTTGGGGTATCCTTCCTCATCTAAGTGTGACGTGCGTGTGACAAACGTAAACACATATGCACACTTACAACACGTCACCAACCAGACTACCATGAGAGGTCATCTAGCATCTAGCCTAGCGTTTTGACTACTTTATTAATGTTTTTCAAGTTATGAAGTGATTAAAAAGAAAACTGTGTTTGCTACAGGGCACCATCCAATGAAGATGACATGCGCAGTCAATCACATGTGAGGACTAAGGTTTATCCAATAGCAGAGCCTGTTTCTCCCATCACAGGAAGTCATTCAGAGAGATAACCCTTTATTGTCCCTAATACACTGCCCTGCTAACTCATCCCCAACTAACCTTCCTTGAAGGCTTGCGGTTAAAAAGCTTACCAAAAAAAGTACATGGTGTTCAAAACCTGTCTGGTTTGGCATCAGGAATCTGTGGGCCAGAACAAGTCCTGAAGGCATCCAGTGCCCAGTGCTGGCATTTTCACCCAGGATCTCAGCAAGAGCCCCAGTCCATCCCACGCACGGAAGGTCGCGTTGTCCCAGAACCTTAGAAAGAGAAGACACCACCAACAAACCGGGTCCAGACCCCTCCACCTCCGCGACTCAGGCAATGTGGACCCATGAAGGCGGAGCAAGCTAGCTTGGCTCCCATGGCTCCTTATTAGACAGCAAGTCTCTAAAACCTACTCAGTCCAGTGCTTTCTCCTCTATACCAAGTCTCTGTCATAGACTTTTTCTCCATCAGGACTTTAAGGCCAGGTTACCCCTGGAATTCAGAGGAAGACAGAAGCTTTAACATGACCTGGAAAGGCTCCAGGAGGAGCTGGAGACTGCAAACGGGTAGAATCTGGATGGTCTGAGAGGTGTCACTGAAGAGGCAGCAGTCTGAGGTGAGGGAGGCCACCGTATTCCAGTAACCACAGAGAGGAGTTCAGAGTAGGATGGGGACCCTGGTTTTAAGGCCAGCATGGAGAAGGGACACACAGAGAGTGATGAAGGGATTTTGACTTCAGAAAACTGATGCAAAGATGCCAAGGCTAACCTAGCAATAGGTCTGCAAGAGAGAATGGAAGTGGAGAGAGAAAGATTTGAGGTGCCGCGTAGGGCTCTTGTGGTAATATTAATACTATTTTACAGGGCTCTTGTAAGGATCTAGCGAGCTGATGTGAGAAAAAGCACTTTGCAAAGTCTGAAAGCACAAGAAAGTAAAGACGTTTTGAAAAGTCAGGGGCAGGAGCCTCTCTAATCATGGCCCCATGCCTTGACAGCATACACTTCTCTGAAAAGGCAGATTTGGAGTTGAATTCTATATCTATGCCCATGGGATCAGAGATAGAAGTCTCTTCCTTTGACAATTCCAAAAGCCAGATCCCGAGAGGAGAGACAGCCGTCACCTGAGTCCCTGCAGGTTGAGGGTGACTGATACTAAAATCCAAATCCAGGGTTAAAATTTTGAGGCGGACCACGTAACTGATGTTTCTCAAACTGAGTCTGAAAAGTATATAAAGTGCAAAATGAGGTGGTACAAAAAGGGAGAAGAGTTAAGGAGTAGCCCCTGAGCCAGGGAGATAGGGGATAGGCTCTTCGCAGGCACTGCCCCCTGCATCCTCCTCCAGTCCCTCGTCCCTCTGCCCCATAGTGACTATTTAGCAGAATGACCTCCCCTGTGTCTACTTCGCTCCTTCTGCTTGTCTTTCTCTCCTGTCCCTCTTCCACAGCAACTCCCCAGGCTAAAAAAGGAGTTTTCAAAAGTTACCCAATACATTCAAAGCTATAGCACATTTGGAATATATACTGAGTTACAGTTATCTGTCACTGATTTGTATCTTACATAATTTATAATCTTACATAACTCCCAAAACAACTCCTGGGAGGCAGGTACCATTATCCTCATTTTTCAAGTTAAGGAAACCAAAGCTTGGAGGGTCAAGGACGCAGCTCAAGGTCACCTGGGGAGAAAACGGCAAAGCCAGGATTTGACGCTGGTGGGGCTGACTTCTCAGCCTAGGCTTTGAACCTTTCTCCTGAACGCTCCCCTTTGTTTCCAATCAATATGAAAATCCTTCCTTGTTGGGGATTTGATGGATACAAAAATTATGGGAGCCATCCTGGGTCTGAAGATGAAAGTTCTGACAACAGAGGGCCTGGGGCCCAGGTTCAGCCACATACCCGCTGGCCAATCGTCAGCATTTGGACTAAAATCTTCCACATGTGACTGCTACACTGTGTCCAGGGGACAGCTTTCCATTCCAAGTTCTTGCTCGCTTCCCTCCCAGGCCGCCTGTCCCTCAGGGTCCTTTCCCAGTTATTTCCTTGAAACCTTATTTCGACAGCTGAGGAGAAGGCTGCTAGGACTGACACTACTGCAGATCATACACAGGCTAGGGGTGGGGTGTGGGGTCCCAGGGTAGGAGGGGATCTCCCGGGCCTCATGCCCCAAGGCCACCTTAACGCTGCTTGTTGGTGGGTTCCTGGTTTGCTTGCAGAAGCAGTTCCTGAGGGGCTCCGTGGCTCCGGGTCCCACTGAGAGATGAAGCCAACCTGTCTGGGGCCGAAGGGGAAGTGATCAGAGCGGTGAGCATCTGGGGATGCCTTTCTAATGTTCCCCTCAACAATGGCAAGAAAACGCCAATGGTAATTCTCAAAACATGGTGTGATCAACTCACTCTGGCAGGTTCCAGTTAAGAATACCGATTCTAGGATCTGCTCACAGCCATTCTGATTCTCTAAGTGTTGGCAGGTGCCAGGAGTCTGAGCTCCGTAAGTCCTGCAGGAGATTCTAGCACAGAGAGTCTAAGGATGACGACCCCTGAGACCATGCCCTGCCCCCCTATGAGGACGCCCGACCAGCAAGCTGGCTCCGAGGAGAACACTCAGTCTATGAATACAGCTGCGTGTTCACACATCAATGCTGGGTTCTGGGTTGGGTGGTCACTTCAAAATAAGGCCACCAGACTTTCCAGAAGTTCCCAGGCTTACAAATGTTGAGGACTTATTTTCCTGATGTCACCAAATAACCTACCCCACAGGCCCTGCAGGAAAAACAGTATCTCACACACGATGCACACACAGGAGCTCCCCCCACCCACCCAGCACTGGTCTGGAGTGAAGACCCTCTTGGCAAGATGGTATTGCCAAGGCTTACTTTCTAGTTAGTGTAAGACTGGAGATGATTTTCTCACAGCAAATTTACTGATTGCAAAATGTCCACTTTTCCTCCTGCAACTGAACTGAAAGATTTATTTCACACTATTTAAAAAGTGAGCTTAAAAACCAGACCGCACTCAAGTGAAATTATTAAGGACATGATTAGGCTATTTAATTAGACATTCAATCACAATGCAAACAGCTACTGATTATTTAGGAAACACATCTCTTCAAAGGTGTGTGTTCAAAGAAAGCTAGGTCATAAAATGCACTATGTTAAATCAACAGTGCTATCTTTCTCCTTGAAACCCTATCAGGGTTCTTTGTCTCTTTTGAAATCTGTATCCCTACTTGAAGCTATAAACTTTCAGGCTGGATACTGGAATTAAGCTCAGTTTTTTTTCCACCAGTTCTTTCTTTGATACCTTTTTTTCTTTCCCTTAAAGCATGATAATAATTCTCTTTAAGGATGGGCAAGAAGAATCTTTAATTATTTTCATCCAAGCACCTGGCATTTTATCCAGCAAATATTTGCTAAGTATATTTATGTACTTACATTAAAAAACAACAACAACAACAACTTTTCTTGTTCTAAGCTCCACGAGAAGAAAAAATGCCCAAAAGAGCACCTGACATCTAGAAGGCACTCCATGAATGGTGAAAAACCTGGGGAATCTATCACTGAGGGAACAAAATCACTTCTCCTATATTCAGTACTGACAGTATACATTCCATAATTGAGAGACTTTTGGTTAGGGAAAATGCTTGATGCCACTTTTTACGGGAAAAAATGCATAGGTAACCAAAAATGCAAGATAACCAAAAGTTAACACTCCACTGTATTGCAACACAACCTGCAAAGACAGTATTTCAATGCCATTGCCAGGCCAAACCTTGAACATTAATAATTTATCAAAATTATACATGTCACTAACACATTGCAACAAAGATGATTATGTAAGTGAACCGTTCTGGCGTCAGTGATACTGAACACAGCAGCTATTTTCAATCCTTCATTAAAATTAGACCAAGATGTACTTGCATTATGTGTTACTGTTCCTGTAAGGAAGATGTATATTATATTAGCTTAAGATTTACCCTGGTTGACATTAAGTGACATTTTCTTTTCCCTCTTTGTCGTAAATTAGAACCGCCCCTTTCCCACACAGAAGTTTTCAATAGAAAGAAGCAATACAGACAAACAACAACAAAAAAACACCTGCCCTGTTTACTCTCTCCTACGTAAAATAAAAGCCCTGTTTTACCGCTAAACGGAGCCAGGAAGGCATGAAGGGATTGCTGGGGGCACCTGACACTTGACCCTTAAGCTCGGGTCTCTGTCCCTCGCCTGGCCCCTAGAACTCCAACCGGCGCGGCAAAGTAGACCAGTCTTAAGAAAGGTTTTAAGAAGTAATGGGTAACTTACTTTTCACTGAAAGAAGCCTTCTCATAGTAATGTTGAAAAAACATCAGTCTTAAAAGTTACTTCGCAGGCTGAAAGGTGACTCCGGGCGCACGGAAACGTACCCGGGCCTGCGGCTTCGCAATTCGCGAACCACGTTGAGGCCCCAGGGAAATTCTCTGACCAAGATGTGTTTTCAAACCGGGAAGACACGGTGGGTTCCGTAGCTCTAGCCTCCTGCGGCCCCCAGGTCTACGGGGTAGGTCACCTGTCCAAGGTCAAGCAATGCCAGCTACAGGAGAGGCTGGTGCGCGACCTTCCGATCCCCACCCCCCAACCCCCACCCCGGCCCGTTCCCGCACCAGTTACCGCACCGGCCCCGGCCCGGGCTCCCTCCCGAGGTTCCCACGGGCCCGGCGCCCCAGAACCCTGGCCCTGACCATCGTCTGGTGTTTGTCCTCCCCGCCAGCTCCCAAAAGTACGCAGGGGTCCCGGCACAAGCCCCCCAGCCCCGGGCCCGAAGCCAACTCACCCGCCACCCCGCGCGGGGCCTCGGCCGGACGCTGGCCTCGGGGTCAAACTTTTCCCGGCTCGCGAAACGCGGGGCGCGGGGCCGCTGGCCGACTTCCGTCCCCGGGCGGGGCCGTCGGGTCGGGTCGGGTCGGGTCGGGCCGGGCCGGGCCGGGGCGCGCGGGGCCCGGGCCCGGCCGCATTGTCCCCGCGGCCGCGGACCGGCCGGGCGGGAGGTGGGAGGTGCGGTCCCAGTGGCCCCCCCGCCCCTCCGTCTTTGTGAGTCGCCGCCCGCCGCCCGCCGCTCCCTGACAGCTGGGGGCTCGCCGCGCGCTGCGTCCCCGGCCGCCGCGGAGCCCGGCCCGGCCGGAGGCTGGGAGAGGGGACTCTGACACTCGCTAACTCGGGGCGGCCGCCGCCGAGGGAACCAGACAGCTTTCAGGACGCGGCAGGCCCCCGCCCCGCCAGACACCCTCCTCCCGACACCCCGCAGGGGGACCCTCGCCCTCCGTCCGCGCCGCTCCGTCCGCGCCCCGCTCCGCCGCGGAGCGCGCTCGCTCAGGAATCCGGGAGTCTGCTCCACCCCCTGCTCCGCGCCCTCCAATGAGCTCGGCCTGCCAGGACTGGCTCCGTCCAATCGGGTGCTGGAGAGCCCGGCCCGGCCCTGAGAGGGCAGCCAATGGGCGGTGACTCCGGCGGCTACCCCGCCCCGACCCACTCCGAGCGACCGTCTCGGCGCGCGGCGCTGGGACCCGGTCCGACCCGCAGGCAGGGCGAACGGGGTCTGGCCCGAGCGGTGCCCGAGTGCGCGTCTGCTCGACCACCGGAGGTGTCCCCCAAGGGGGACGCTGGGCGCACCGCTGTTGCAGGTCATCTAAATCCCCGGCCTGAACTTAAACTCCTTTTCTGGCGACAGTTCCTGATTTATGAAAGCAAGCTGCACAAACACGTTAAAACTGTGGTCCCGTAACTGTTCGAGCGATGTCCTTTCCTCTCCTTTTACAGCGTTGCTTGAAAGTGTCCAAACGGGCGGCGCTCAAGGTGGCGCATCCGCCATCCTGAGCATTTGTGTGCAGTCTTAGTAAGATCGCCAGGACACCAGGGAGGTCATTTTGTGTCCTGCTCCTAAACAGGCGGTCACGGCAGTGCCAACTCTTTTTCCTTTCTGAAAGAAAATTGCATTGAAGAATGAAAATACAGGAGTTTTGTATGCAGGTCGTCTTTACTGCGAACTTATTTCTGTAGTAAAGTCACACACTACCTTCAGTGGAGGTTGAATGAAATGGGGGTTAGAGTATTATATATAATATTAATAGAGACAGGGGAGCGTTGAGTCAACTACCGGTTATGAACGACTGGAGCTCTTACTCACAACACCTTGCGAATAATAGGCCCTCTACAGTTGCTTATTGGATATGAATAAGATTGCCCATTTGTTCTTGGTCATATAATGTTGTAAACTCCATGGAGCTCTTTACTGAGAGTGAACTACATGGGATGAAAATAGGTTTTGGTCTCACATATTTGCATATGTTAAAATCAGATCACAATTCTTTGTACTTCGAATAGCTGTCATGTTCAGATTATTTTTTTTGGTAATAAACTTTGCATTTAAACATCTTTGTACATATGTGACATGTTTCTTCTGCATAAATTATTTTGGTGACCAAATTTCTTTTTTAAAGGATGGTCTGTACAATGAACCAAAAGAAGAAAGGGAGAGGGTGTGTATGTGTGAGAGAAAGATCAAACAAGAATGGTTTGTGTTACCATCTTGCTTTCATGATTGACACTTACCCCACCTGCATGGACCCAAGACTAAGTTTTGTCGGATGATTCAGATTCTGAATTGACCCTGAGCAAATCTCTTCACAACTAACTCTGTCATGAAAGGACAATGTCTTGGACTCTGTCCGCCTCATGGAGCTGCTGCGAGGTCCGGGGCAGCGTTTGTCCAGAGTGTGTTTTCTGTAGGATGCTGTGCCAAGTGCACAGCAGACTTAATTGCGTTAGTCTCATTCTCTGCTTTTCTACAAGCAAGTATTAAGATCCTTGTCCGATGGCAGCCTATTAATATTTCCTCTGACTGCACATGTTCTCAATCTGAAGTATTTTTTGAGTTCATCAGTTTTCCTTCAAACTGGCTGTGAGAGAAATTCCTGCCTCATTATAAAACAAAGCAGTCTTTCCAGATTTCTTTTCTTCCTTCCTCTCCTTCCTTCCTTCCTTCCTTCCTTCCTTCCTTCCTTCCTTCCTTCCTTCCTTCCTTCCTTCCTTCCTTTCTTTCCTTCCATCCTTCCTTTCTTCCTTTCTTTTTCTTTCTTTCTCCCTTCTCTCTCTTTTTAACAGAGATGTTAGGAGACAAAGTGAATGTATTCTGTGACTGCTAAAGTGCATAGTTTTACATGGGAGTTGTTAATGGCTGGGTCAAATTAATACTCATAGAACCAAGTAATTTTGCAGGCATTTATTAGGGATTCACGTAAGGCATTTGTGCTTAACTTAAAGAGGAAATCAAATGTGTATTTTTAGAGACTGTTCCATGTGTCACAATGTAATTTGTTTACTTGGTTCCAAAGCATGCAATCTAGTTACAGACATTTAATTATTGCTTCAAACAAATGTACATATGGTAACACTAGAATGTGAAATTTGCTAAATTTAATCAAACCAGCAGTTGTTATTTTCAACTAATTAGCTGCACAGATTTCATTTTCTGAGGGAAACTTGGGAAAGAATTGATCAGTATGAATCGAATATGCAATGACCTAGGAAGCATAAGTCAAAACCAGTATTTGGTGATAGATAACAATTTACTACAGGGAATAAGTATTTTATCAATTTTCTAGGTAATATTTATGACTACTGCAGTAACGTTTCATTCACTAAGTGATATTTTCAGAGTTTTTCATCAATGCTTTCTTCATCAGTTGTCCAGTACAGGACAGGAGAATTGTCATTATTTTAGAGAATTATCAGTTTTAACACATATTTGAATGTTTACTAGAGAAGCTATGACTTTGAGGGTAATTTAGCATTTGTAAAGACAATTTTTAAATACACAGACAAGGTCTGTTACAAGTTGCGTTACGTGATCAGTGGTAGTATGACTGATGACAGTATTATTTTTCTGTATTTTTACGTTTAAGATACTCTCATCTTAATATTGCTTCATCAGTTAGTATGACAAATACCAAGATTCCCATCTTCTGGATTCTGATCGTTGATCTGCCTCTGAATTTCTGTGTGTCTTGGACAAATCAGACTCCTGTGTGACTTCTCATCAATTCACTGAACCCAATTCTTTCATTTGAAAATATTGTCATTAGGAACAGTGAAATAACATCTCTAGAGAGAACAAAAAAATACCTTGTTTGTTTTCCTTTCTATTTCTGATATGGACGGAGGAAAATTCCTTTTGTGAACCACACTATCAGATGCCTTTAACTTTCCTTTTACAAAACTTATATTTTTCTTATTTCTGGAATCTGACCACAGTACATTTCCTCGTTGTAGGATATGTTTATGTCAAGAGTCTTATTTGCATATGAAGAAACAGAGAGAAAATTCCAGAAAGGACTGGTGCTGGGCACATGAGACTTCTCTCCCCATTTTATCTTAGGCCACAGTCCCTAAGGAAAATTTTGTGAGAATTTAGTATTAGGAGAAATGTTGTCTTCTGAATTGAAATCTTCATTACTTCCCTGTCTTGTTTCAGCTCTCGGGATGCCCTGTACAACACACGTGGCTCAGTTTAGGAAGGTGTTATAGACTGCTTCCTTGTGATTTTTTTTAACAAACACAATATTTACCTTGTTTTGGTTTATTATTTTCCACTTATACATTACTGGTTTATATGTGTAGGTGTGCATTTTATTTAAGCTACCTAAATTGCTTTATTTTTTGGAGGGAGGAGGTAACTGGTTTATTTATTTAATGGAAGTACTGAGGATTGAACCCAGGACCTCATGCATGCTAGGCATGCCCTCTACCACTGAGCTATAACCTCCCCTCTCAAATTGCTTTCTGAAATAAGGTGATGTATAAATGCACAAATGACATAATTTGAGCCGTACATAAACCCTGGCTGTGATGCACTGGCATAACTTAAGCAGAATATACAATGATGGCAACATGAAGGAGATGCCTGTGGTTCCCTTCACAGAGGAAGAAAAATCTGATTCACCAGGTGGAAAATCTCAAAACCTTTCTTAGAGAGGCAGAAAGATATAGAGGAACAAGATGGGAAAATTTTATTACACTTATTTTTTTTAAGTTCAAATTAAAGAAAACACACATTTATGGATGTGTTTCTCAAAGAGAAATTTAACTCAAAACCAGAATATTTGCCTTAGATATAAACGGAAATGCATATTATAAATTATGCTTAAATCATGATCACTTCTCGTGTTACCCATCAGTAGACTTTATGTTTAAGACAATGACCCCCTAGAATATGTTTCAAATGCAATAAGTCTTTTCACTAGGATTACTATGCACCTATTTCCTTCCATTTTAGTAGTCCCTTTGAGAAAATAGGCAATGGATCCCCCTGTTTTTAAATAATATTCTTTAGTGGTTTTATTTTTTAAAGGCTTTCCTAGTAAGATATTGTCTTAGAACTATTGAAGAACTTCATCTTATCATTTTGTTTTGTTTTATGAGATATCTTTTAATTAACGACAAGTTACAGGTTAAAAAAAACCCATACATCTTTTTGAAATAGAGTCATTTACACAAAGTAGATGGTAGCATCCTCTTTCCTGGCCAGCACATCAGCATGTAGGAGGCGCCCAATGAAGAACACTCAACTCAAACTGACTTAAATACAAAAACGCTTTTGTTAGCTGGCATAAATGACAATCCACTTTCCAACCATGACAAAGTCTGTGTCTATGTGTAGACAGCAGACAGAAGATGGAAGATGAAAAAGGGAGTAAAACCGGAGAGAGGAGCGGGGGAGTTAAAAGTCTTATTCCACCCAGAGTGGGGGGTCAAGAAACTGACTGAAATTTACTGGACGAGAAACCGAAGTGTCAGGAGATATTTCTAAATTACAAGAAATAAAACTTGAAATCATAATGGAATTATCAAAATTACAGCGGCGTTGAGCAGAGGAGTCCAGTAAAGGAACTAAAATCTCATGTTACGTGGCCGAGGGTCAAACACATAGATCTAGATAGGTAGATAAAAATCAAATATATAGGTCTATTGTTTCCTTATTTCAATGTCATATTTTTTTCAAAGGAGGTTATTATTTAAAAGGAGACTTGGCTGGAAGACTTTCTTTTGGGCGCTGTGACAGTTGGGTGGGACGATTGTTGTCTTTGATTTTTTTTTTAAACCAAGGATGAATATTGTTTCAATGAAAATTGTCAATGTTTCAAAAAAGTCTAAGCATGAAATTTATTAAAAAAATAAACATAGGGTATCAACATATGCTGGGAAACCACACTTGTAACGTATTTAGGGTAGGATAAAATGCAGTTTAGGATGCCGGTGTACTGAAATACATACCACCAGGAATATATATGGTGGTTTTAAGAAAGCAAAGATAGTGGATATTTAGAGACATTATTTTATTTCCTTCACAAGCAATTCATAATAGAGTAGATTATCTTTTTCTGTTCTTAAGAACAACTGTGCTTTTGGATCCCACAGATTCTAGTACAGATTGAGTACGGGAGGGTGTTTGTTAAATGCTTCTTTGTTTTTTGATGAAGTAATTGCATCATCTGGAACTTCAACTCAGCACCGAGGAAGACTCAATAGAAAATGTGTTCAATTGTGAGCTTCGTAGCTTGAAAAATGAATGAAAATTATGAAGACGATTCCATGGAAAGTTACAAAAGGAATTAGAAATCTGGAGCATAGAATATTTGAGAGATGGATATTTTCGAGTTGGGGGGGGTTCCAAGTTTTTCAGCAAATATATATATATTTCATTGTTAATTTTCTGTGCCAGCGAAGAAGACTATTGGGGCCACAGGAAGATGCCCCTGGGGTCTCTTAGAATCATTTCATCTTGGATAAAAGGGAAGTCAATCTGCTAGACTTACAGTCTGCATTGGAAATATTCAAAGGCAAGGGGAAAAAAATTCACTTACCAGGAACCATGGAAGAAGAAGAGGTTGTTGTGTGTCTGTGTTTGTGTGTGTGTACAAATGAGTGAGAGACTAAGCTGAATAAATGTTTGGATCACTTGCTAGTTGTTAAGGATCAGGATAAATCTAAAGAAGCAAGTCCCCCAAAATTAAAGAATCATTCTGGAAGCCAAAACTACTGTCAGAGTGTTATGTTCCAATCCTGACAGGCAAATTTTATTTTATAACGTGCCTTGCCATTTGGAGAGAATATCTGTAGAAACTACCTGAGCTCTCACCACAGCACTCCCATGTCAGTGGCATCTTTCCTAAGTTGTCTGAAAATGAATGCAGCAATAAAAAATGTTGGGTTTTCATTTGTTTTTTTAAATTTAGAAAGAACCTTCGCATACGTAATGTCATTAGAGCCTTGTAACTTTCCCTCCAGGTGAGGAGAAGGCAGCTTGGTGTGGAATTTGGGTTCAAAGACGTTTTTGAGCTCTGCTACTTCAGTGGGACTCAACCACTGCATAATTCCTCTGGACCCATGCAGAGGATGATAGCAATCACAGCTGCTGTTACTTCTCTCCCTGCATTGTTTTGAGGATGGAGGCGGCCAATTTGTTTGAATGTGCTTTGCAGACCATTCTGTGAGTCTCATGTTCTTCCTAGCATAGGTCTGTTCCCACTTTACAGATGATGGGAAGGAGACGCAGTGGCTGGGATGAGTCCTCTGTCGCCAGTGAGATAATGTTGGGTCCATGGCCCCAGGGACCCAGGTCTCCTAATTAATCACGGGTGCTCACAAGACCTGGAGGAGACACAGGAAGCCAAGGCAGTGGGAAAGAGCTCTGTGTAGAAGACAGGAAAGTTGTCCTTGCTCTCGAGAGAAAAGAAAGAGCACAGAGCACCAGGGAGATGGTGTGAACTTGGAACTGCAAAGGATGCCACAGTTGCTGAAGTTTTGTGTGTGCCCTTCGGAATCGTGAGTTATTAGGAAGGCAGCTCTGGGACAAGATACGTGGATACAGGGCAGGATTCTTCCTCCCCTCCGATGGGATCGTGAAACTTGTGTTCTCATAGGAGGATTCTTGGGTAAAGGAAACGGCAACAACAACAGGAATTTGGCAGTGCTTTTCGTTGTGTTAACCCCACAACCCTGAAACTTTTCCTGGGGCATTTTAAACTCTGATTTTCAGTTGGTTAGTGCACGCAATCTGATGAAGGTACTGTGTGCTTTTTGATGTTTCTCCCTGGAGAAGGCATTAACTCGCTTCCCTGTGAATGAGAATGAAGACTGGTAACTAAGATACATCCATTTGGTCTTTACCACTCCTTTCCTCAAAGAACAAGCTATGTTTTCATGCAGGATGAAGCGATACGTCATGACTGTGTTTTGTTTTCATTTTTAAGTAAATGCGTCATGCTTACAGAGCCACAGAACTGTCTTTGGCAGGCGAGATGAAGATGTGCTGAAGATTAGGTTACTTCACGCCGTCAGAGACTTGCTTCTTTCTTTTTTTAAACACCTTCATTGTGGTATGGTTCCTGTACAGTAAACCTCACATATTTCAGATGTACACGGTGATGAATTTTGATAGATGTAGACACGAATGAAACCACTACCACAGTCAAGATAGCTAACATTTCCATCAGTCCCCAAGATGTGCAATTTTTGAATTCCTCAAAATTTATGTCTTCCCACCTCCTTTACCCCCTGGTAATCTTAAGTTTGTTCTTTGTCTGTGAGTCTATTTCTGTTTTGTAGATAAGTTCATTTGTGTCCTTTTTTTTTTTTAGATTACACATATGAATGATATCATATGGCATTTTTTTCCCTCTTTCTGGTTTACTTCACTTAAGATGATGATCTACAAGTCCATCCATGTTGCTGTAAATGGCATTATTTTATTCTTTTTATGGCTGAGTAATATTCCTACATATATATGTGTACACACACACACACACACCCCTGACAACTTCTTTATCCATTCACCTGTTGATGGACATTTAGGGTGCTTTCATGTCTTGGCTATTGCAGATAGTGCCGCTATGAACATTGGGGTGCGTGTGTCTTTTTGAGTATTTGATAGAATTGATCCTATGAGGGTAATGAAAAAGGCATGAATCCTGTTCTGTACATAATTACTATACGTTTTAATTGGTGTAGGAATCAGGAGGCAAAGAGGATTGCAGGATGACTTTGTCAACATACTTCTTTATTTTACAGTATTTTTTGTTAACAAAGATTTCTTTCTGCTCATAAAAATAATATCTTTTGACCATTTAATTTTTGGAAGTTTCAGGAAAGTATAAAAAGAAAAGATATCCCAGAAACCACTGCTTCTAGCTCAGATCAACTTCCTTCCAGTTCTTCCATGAAACAGAGGTCACTCTGTGCCCAACCCAAGCTTTTGCCTTCTCCAGAGTGAAGTTACCCATCTCATCAACCTTTCCAAACAAGGTTATATTTTCTGTATCATGTATTTTAAATGGCTGCCCCTAACTCAGTCCTACAAGTGGCTGTGACTTTTTTCTCCTCTGTGAGGCACATAGATGAGTTCTGATGTACACATAAATAAGAAAGGATCTGGTTTATGCAGATTTCCTGGAGATTTGTCATTGCTCCGTCTCTCTTGCTCACACACTGTACACTAGTAAGTGTAACATTACAGACAGAACCTTGACTGTACTTTAATTCATTCACTAATGTTTAAAATTTGGTACTTAATTAGTAGTAACAAATTGTGACACCCCTCACAACCAGTGGGGGATATTTTATGACATCTCAGGTGAACACTGAATTCAACTAAATGCACGTTAATGCAGCAATGAATGTCCCTGCCATCAAATGTTCCCTAATTATTTCTGTAAGTTGAATGGCTAAAAGTGGAGTTACTGAACCTAAGAATATTAATGCTTGACTTAGATCATCAAAGTTGCTTCCCAGAAAAGTAGTTCCAATTTCTATTCTCACATTCAACAATACTGGACGTCAGAATTAAATTTCAGTTATTTGATGACTGAAAAATATCCTTTAGAATAAAAGTATTTGAAATTGAATAATCTTTTCCCTGTTGCTGAATTTTTCTTTTTTTCTTTACGTTTCTTTCTCTCTGTTTTTCTCTTCCTCTCTCCCTTCCTTCTTTTTTCTTTCCTGGAGTAGAGACTTAACATTCTTTGCCAATTTTTCTATTGAGGTTTTAAGGTTAGCACAAACTCTTTATATATTAATTGTATTAAACTTTTGGATGTAAATTTATATCAAGTATTTTTCCCAGTTCTGTGCTTTTAAAATTATGTTTATTTTTTCATGATAATGGAGGTTTTATTTCAGTTTTTGATGCCATTTCTTATTGTTTTTGATGCCTTTCTTTTTTCTCCACAGTCAAGCGTACAATGCTTTTTGCATCATTTCTTTCAGTGGTTTTATTACTTAGAAAGCATTCTGAGATCTGGAAAGTGCCCATATTTTCTGCTAGATTTGTGTGGGGGGGTGGGGGTTCCAGTTTTTAACATTAAAGCATTTAATCAGTCTATAGTTTATCATTGTTTTGCAGTATAAAGTGAGAATTTGACTCTATTTTACTTCAGTTTGTTAAAAACTTGTCACGCCATTCATCAAGTGTCTTTTATGTCCTCCCTAACTTGGGATGTCACCTTTATCTCGCACAGGGCTTTTTTCATTCCTGCCGTTGTTTTATTTCTTTAATCTGCTAGAGTTGGCTTGTCATCTGTCCATTCAACTCCATTGTGATACCTATTTTCACATCCCACCAGTGGGACAAGATTTCCCCATTAGACTTTTTTTTTTTTAAAGTTTCTCCCTTTTAATGTGATAACCTTTGAAATTGCTTTAAAAAGATACTCTTTCCGACTGGTACTCCAAGAATGTTCATTGGAATTTTGATGGATTAGAGTAAACCGATTTTCTCCCCATTCAGCCACAAGGTATGCCCTTATTTCATGAAAGTCTTTTTATGCTGTTCACAACCTCTTGTAATTTTCATTGTACCGGTTCTATACAATTCTTTTTTCAAGATTATTTTTCACAGTTGTATTTTGTGGTCCTGTAAATAAGTGTATCTGTTCCCCAATTTTTTTAAATTGACAAATGCACCTTATGTTTCAACTTTTTTATTTGTTTTGGCTATGATTTCTGGAACAGTTGGAAATGATAGTGGTAATACAAATATTCTTGACTTGTTTATGATTCCACCAGTGTATTGTTATAAAATATGTTGGCTGTATGTTAAAGATAAATATTCTTTATTAAGTCCATGAATTATCATTTTATCCTGAGCTTATTAAACAAGTTTTAAAAACCCAAAAGAGTTTGTTAAATTTTATCAAATTAGTTTCCAGATCTATTGAGCTATTTATGTTTATTTTTCAACCTATTGATGTGATTTATTCACTAGGAATTATATACATGAATTCTTAGGACAATCCTCAAATATTCAGGGTAAATTACTATTTTAATGTAGTCTGAATTAAGTATGCTAATCTTTTATTCAAACTTGTGTGTCTATACTAAGCATTTTTAGATTTTGCTATAAAGGTCATCCTGGCTTTGTAAAATGAGTTAGAACATTTTTCCTTTTTTTTTTCCTGTATGCACAAGAAGAGTATACATCACAGGAATACTTTATTTCTAATGTTGAAGAGCGATCATTGATAAAACTTTTGACTCTGCAGCTGCCTTGAAAGTAGTTGCTGAAAACTTTTTCAATTTAGTTCTTTAATAGACAGTGGTCTTTTTGGGTTTGGCTAACAACTATTTTTCTTTATGATTTTTGAATTCTCATATTAAAATTTTCAAATTTATGAAGCTAATTCATTTATGCTAGTACTTTAAAAATGATGTTTTAAAATGATCCTTGGAGCTATATAAATTATTTTAGTATTATATATTCTTCCTTCTAATTGTATTTATTCATTTACTCTTTTATTCTTGATTAGATTTGTTAGCACTTTCAGACTGTTGTCTGTTCTTGTTCTTTAGGAATTCAATACTGCAGTTTATTTGACAACTTTACTGTTTTTCTGTTTTCTCATTCATTAATTTATACATTTATTTTTAGTATTTTCTTCTTATTTTGTTTAATTCCTTTCACTGTTCTAACTTCTTGAATTGAAGTTACATTCAATTTTATTATTTCTTTTTTAGCTAGAACAAAAAATACTTCAGGTCACATGTTTGCCTTTGGGCACATTCTATAATGTTTGATGTCATTAATGATATTCAATCTTCATTAATTTAAATGAGTTTTTAAGTTTACCTTTAATTTTTCTTTCCTAAATAATTCTTTAGGAAAGTATTTGAAATTTGCAAAGTGTTTGAGTTTCAGATTGTTTATACTTTGAAAAAAAAATATATATATTTTGTATTGTGGTTAGAGAATGTACCCTCTATAATTTCTGATTTGGGTAGTTATTGCAAATTTTATTTAGACTCACCAAGAAAATAAGAGAGAAAACTCAAACTAGTAAAATAAAAAAAACAAAAGGGGAGATATTACAGCTAATACCACAGAAACACAAAGGATCATGAGAGAATATTATGAAAAATTATACTAATAAACTGAACAACCTAGAAGAAATGGATAAATTTTTAGAAACATACAACCTGCCAAGACTGAATCATGATGAAATAAAAAATTTGAACAGAGTGATTACTACTAAGAAGACTGAATCAGTAATCAAACACTTCCCTTCAAACAGAAATCTAGGACCAGACAGCTTCACTGGTAAATTCTATCACACATTCCAAGAAGAATTAATGCTAATCTTTCTCAAACTCTTCCAAAAAATAGAAAAGGAGGGATTTCTTACAAATTCAATTTACAAGGCCAACATTACCCCAATACAAATACCAGACAAGGACACCACAAAAAAAGGAAATTATGGGCCAATATCCCTGATGACCATAGATGCAAAAGTCCTCAACAAAATATTAGCAAACTGAATTCAACCATACATTAAAAAGATTGTACACCATGATGAAGGCCATGATCAAGTGACATTTATCCAGGGACGCAAGAATGATGACTGAAAATCAGTCAATGTGATACAACAATTAACAAAATGAAGGGTAAAAATCATATGATTATCTCAATAGATGCAGAAAAAAATTGGACAAAATCCATTTATGATTAAAAAAAAAAAAACTCTCAACAAAGCAGGTATAAAGGGGATGAACCGCCACATAATAAAGGCCATATATGACAAACCACAACTAACATCATACTCAACAGTGAAACCTGAAAGATTTTCCTCTGAGATCAGGAACAAGACAAGGATGCCCACTCTTGCCACTTCTATTCACTGTAATATTGGAAGACCTAGCCAAAGCAATTAGGCACGAAAAAGAAATAAAAGACATCCAAACTAGGAAGAAAGAAGTAAAACAGTAACAATTTGTAGATGACATGATATTATATATAGAAAACCCTAAAGAATCCTTTAAAAAGCTGGTAGAACTAATAAATGAATTCAGTCACGTTGCTGAATACATTTATTTAAAATCAATATGCAAAAAAAATCTCTTGTGTTTCTACACACTAATTATGAACTATCACAAAGAGAAATTAAGAAAACAATCCCACTTACAATTTCATCAAAAAGAATAAAATACTTAGGAATAAGTTTAACCAAGAAGGTGAAAAACATGTACATTATTGGTGAGGATGTGGAGAAAAAAGAACTCTGGTACACCGTCAGTAGGATGAAAGTTGGTGCAGCTATTGTGGAAAAAAGTCTGGAGGGTCCTCAAAAAATTAAAAACAGAACTACCATACAATCCATCAATTCCACTTCTGTGTATTTATCTGAAGGAAATAAAAACACTAACTTGAAAAGATATATGCACCCACATGTATACTGCAGCATTATTTACAATAGCCAAGATATGGAAACAACCTAAGTGTCTACCAGTAGATAAATGAATAAAAAAATTATAAAATACAGTCAGCCCTCACCATCCATGGGTTTGGCATCTTGGATTAAACCAATTTCAATCTATGATTGGTTGAATCTTAAGGGGTATCCAAGGATACAGAAGGCCAATTGTATTCATTGTACTACACCATTTTATATGCGACTTGAGCATCTAGAGATTTTGGTATTGGAGGAGGTCCTGGACCAACCCCATGGAATTACTGAAGTGTGACTGTATATATACAATGAAATATTACTCAGCCATATAAAAGAATGCAATCTTGCGATTTCCAACAGCATGGATGAAACTCAAGGGCATTACACTAAGTGATATAAGTCAGACAGAGAAAGACAAATGTCAGTTGATTTCTTTTATATGTGGAATCAAATATATATATATATTTAAAAATAAAGACAAACTCATAGATACAAAGAACAGATTGGTGGTTGCCAGAGGTAGGGAATGTGCAGGGGAGATAAGAGAAATCAGTGTTTTTGTTTCTGTTTTCAGTTTAAATAAAACTGAAACTAATATTTTTTTTTAAACAGGAGATTATCCTCAGTGGACCTGACCTAATCAAGTTCTAACCTTTTAAAAGAGGGTCTAGAGATCAGAAATGGGAGAAGTTAAAGATTTCCAGCAGCAGCACACTTCTGCTGTCCTGCAGGAAGCAAGCTTCCATGAGTTCCTTAGTTGCAGAATAATGAGTTATGCCAATAAAGGCATGAGCTTTCGAGAGGGCCCTGAGCCCCCAGTGAGACCCCAGCAACACCTTGAATGTAGCCAGGTGAGACACTGAGCAGAGGACCAGCCAACCTGGACCTGGAATCTTGGCCCATAAAAACTGAGATAATAAAGGTGCGATGGTAAACTGGTGCTGTTTAACTATATATATATGTATATATATAAACACACTATGCACATTTATTTATTCATCAAGGGCTCTGAGAGATTCATCCTCACAACAAGATGCTTTTCTTTGCATATGTCTATTACTTGCTCTCTCTCTATAGATATTATCTTGTACAGCTTACAAAATTGGAAGACGATTGTTTTTCTTGAGATTGTAACTCTGTTAATATGTGATGACCCTTGGTCACCATTAATATCCTTTGAGTTTTCTGAAATTAGCATCTCCTGTTTTCTTTGGTGAATGCCTGATGTATATTGCACATTCTTTTACCTTGTCTAAGTCAGCTTGTTTTAGTTTTCTCTTACAAGTATCATGAGGTGCATGTTTTGAAGTTAGATCTGAATTGCTTTTGCCTTCCATTACAGAGTTTCAGTTACTCAAATTATTATTACAACTAATATGTTTACTCACTTCTTTTGTCTTGATGTGTGATTTTTCTCACGTTTTCTTAGTAATATTGCTTATGTCATAAGCTTTTACATAATTTAGAATTTATTTTGTATAAAGATTACCTTCAGATTTTTTAACACTGTGCTTCGACTCATATTTTAAATTCTCAGGATCATAAAAGAAGAGAGAGGTTTTAACTCCCTTCCTACAAAAGGAGGAGTTTAACTGATTTTCCTTCTCAGGTTTGTCCTTTCCTCACTTCTGTGTTTCCCTTAGAATAATGTACAATTATAGACCTCGATAATTATCATTAAACACTTGATGTGTTTGCCTTCTGTTCTGTAACAATGTCAGCAGTGGTTCCTGAGATTACCTCTCCATCCAACCGGTTTGATAGATGCCATGAATTCCTGTGCTTGAGATCTTATTAGGATTGATCTCTTGGTCAGTAGGAGCACAACTTTTTCACATAGGTAGTTCATTTTCTGACCTCTTGCAAACCTGAGAGGATTTCTGTGTTTCCTTCCTGCCTGAAAATCAAATTCTCTGGGAATGCAATTCTTGAAACTTTTACTCTCACACTTTTTCCCTTAAGAGATGTTGCTGCATTGATTTCCATAATTTTGTTTGTGGAAAATAAAGTCTTATAAATAGCACATGGTTCAATTTTATTAGAGGCCACTAACTTTCTTCCTTCCTGAATGCTTAAAATAAACTTTCTTAATCATTGAATTCAAAGTTTTTTCTCCCCCAAACATAATTCACTGTGGTTCTACTTCATTTTTTTTCACAAATTGTTGCATAGAATATGGTGAACACTTTTGATCTTAATCTCAAATCTTTTATTGCAATTATTCATATAAAATTTTGATTTTTTTCCCCACTATGGAATATCTTTTATGATCACACCTATTCCAGTAGTTTTCTTTTTCTTTTTCTTGTGATTACCTATAACTCTTGGGTTGAGTTCCATGACTGCCTTCCATGACTATCCTCTTATTTCTAAGAATTTTCATCTTCTCTTCACTTTCAATGGCTTTCTGATAAAACTACTCAAGTTTGTCCTTAGGATCCGTGATATGATTTTACAAATTATGGGGCTTATTGCTTTTGTTGTGGATTTAATTCAACTATTAAATATATCAAGTATTCAAAAATTATGTAATTATCCACTATTTTACTGATGGACATTAGGGTTGTCAGATTTTTGCTATTATAAATTACCATATGATAAGCATCCTCATTTGTAACCCTTCATACACCTATGTAAGGATGTTTCTAGGGTTAGATGCACGTCCAAGAGTGGAATTTCTGAGTTACAGCTGCATTTTTAGTTTTCTTGTATGTCTTTTGTTTATCACTCATGTTTCATAATATTCTCTCTCTTTTCTTTCTTTCTCTTTATAACTTTCTCTCCTATTTCATACAGAAAATATTTTCTCACATCCTTTAAAGGATGACAAACATCATTCTAAAGTAGTTAAAGTAGTTTTAAGGGGTTTGTTTTTAATATAAGAGTCAAGAATTATGTTCCTTTTCTCTTTTTCTTTAATTGCACCAGTTTCAATTTATTGTAGGTCTGGTGGGTTTTGTCTCTACTCTCACTGAAATAAATATCCTATTTTTCTAAGCAAATGATACGTCCGTAGGTCTTAGCACCACTCTTCTTCCACTGTTAGACAAGCTAATATTGCCCCATTATTATTCTATGTTCTAATTAACGGTTCTCCTGTCTTATCATGGAGTCTTTGTCCTAAATCTCAATTCCTGACTTTCTGCCCATCAGGAAAGCTGTAATAGATAAAGAACTAAAACTCCCAGCAAATCCGGCTCTCTCTGCCCAGTTTGACGTTCCTGGGAGTCTCTCCCAGATTCTGCCACAGGTTTGCCTGACAGTCTTAGTTTCCTCGTGTTGTATCTTCAACTGTTTCTTTAATTTTAAACAAAATTTGGGTGAGCAGCCGGGAAAAACTTCCTCATGTACTCCTAGCCAAGTTTCCGTTTAGAACAGAGGCCTCTGTATATTTCAGACAGATTCTTCCAAACCGGAAGGACTTGCTATATCTCAAGTTCTAGAGGGCACTTTGGAATTTTATATTTATACGACACAATTAAGCAATCAGTGATGCGAATGAATAATTCAAAGAATTGTTCAGCACATACGTGCTAATGTTTTTGCAGTTGTTTTTTGTTTTGTTTCGTTTTCTTGGTAGCTTGGCACTTCCTGCTGACCTACTTCCTCATAAAACAACAACTCGCTGGTCCTGCAGATCTTACTGAAACTAACAAAGAGTGCCATCTGTTGATGTGTGTGACGTGCTCTCTAGTATTAGTCCTTGATTGCTTTGTGGCACTCAAAGCACTTCACGGTTTTATTTTGTTTTTAACCTTTTAAAATGTCTCAGAGTCACTGTAAGAAAAACTTAAATCATTCCCATCTTATAGATGACCACTTTGAGGCAAAAAGCAAGGGAATTGTGTTAGCAACAAACAGAAAGGCACCCCCAAATCAATAGTGCAATCCACGTCCCATGATTTCTGGGTAGATGGTTTTTCCCATTTCTTAGTGTCTGTGCAAACTTCCCATCTATAATGAGTGTCTATGACTGTGAAATGCACCCCTGACCAGTGCTGCTCCCTCTGGGAAGGTGGTCCTCTCTACAAAGCACACCTTTGCCAAATACTCTTAGAGGAGCAGTGAGGAGGGAGGGTTGCTTGTTCAGCCAGATGTGACATCTCACATTTACTGTTTTAGGAATAATCAATAATATTGATTAAAATTTTTCATTCAAACTTGTATCTTATCTTTGATTAGTTGTTTTCATTCAGAGCCCCCTGGCTTGTTCAAAAAATTAGAAAGAGGCTTAAAGAAGACCTATCATTTCAGAGGAAAATACATGCAAAAATCTCTGAGTTTCTATCACGTCTCAGAAAGATTTAGTTTTTTTGTATGTGATTTATGCTTTGGAGAGATACATGTAGCTTTAGTAGCTTGTGGCTCATAGATAGATAATTTCAGTAACAAAGGGGTTTCTATACTTTCCTATTGAGGAAAACCCAGAATATTAAGAATAATTATAATGGAAACAACTCACATTTTTATGTTCTTACTCTATGTCAAGTTTTTTTCTACATATATCATAACTCATTTAATCTTCAGTGCTCTGTGTGAGGTAGTTAACTTTATCATTTCATTTTGCAGAGGAGAAAACTGACGTTAAGAAACTCTCCCAAAGAATGTATTTGCAAATGATGTGACTGACAAGAGACAAGTTTCCAAAATATACGAACAGTTCATACAGCTTAATATATAAGAAAAAACAAGCAACCCAATCAAGAAATGGGCAGAAGACCTAAACAGGCATCTCTCCAAAGAAGACATCCAGATAAAAGATGTATTGCTAACTGTTAGAGAAATGCAAATCAGAACTACCATGAGGTATAACTTCACACCAGTCAGAATGGCCATCTTTAAGAAGTCTACAAACAATAAATGCTGGAGAGTGTGTGGAGAAAAGGGAACCCTCGTACACTGCGGGTGGGAATGTAAATTGGTGCAGCCATTATAGAGGTTAATATGGAGGTTTCTTAAAAAACTAAAAATAAACTTACCATATGACCCAGCAATCCCACCCCTGGGCATATATCCAGAGGAAACGCTGATTCAAAAAGACACATGCACCCCGGTTTTCACAGCAGCACTATTTACAGTAGCCAGAACATGGGAACAACGTAAATGTCTAGCAACAGAAGTCTGAATAAAGAAGTTGTGGTATATTTATACAATGGAATACTACTCAGCCATAAAACAGAATGAAATAATGCCATTTGCAGCAACATGGATGGACCTGAAGATTATCATACCAAGTGAAGTAAGACAGACACAGACAAATACCATATGATATTGCTTATATATGGAATCTTAAAAAAAAAGACACAAATGAATTTATTTACAAAATAGCAACAGACTCATAGACATAGAAAACCAACTTACGGTTACCAGCACATAAAGAGGGTGGGAAGGGATAAACTGGGAGTTCAAGATCTGCATAAACTAACTAATATATATAAAACAGATATAACAGCAAATTTACACTGTATAGCATAGGGAACTATATTTAATATCTTGTACTAACCAATAATGAGAAAGAATCTAAAAAGGAATATATGTATGTATATCTTCTGAAACATTATGCTGTACACCAGAAATGGACACAACATTGTAAACTGAGTATACTTCAGTAAATAGTAGTACAAAAAAAAAAAAGAAAAGAAAAAGAAACCCTCCCATCTCTGAGCAAGTGTACTGTGGAGCTGAAAGTCACAGACAACCAGTCTCAGACCACTGCTCACACCTTACCCCACTGGCCTGTCCTCCCTGCAGAGTGAGCCAAGAGATTTTTCAATCCTGTTTTGTAAACCAAGCTGACGCATTTAGCCAGCTAATCCTTGATGGATGAAATAGTGCTCAGTTTCTATGGCAAAAATTAGCAAACCATTTCAAAAAGGACAGATTCAAGAAAAAAAATAAGTGCTAAAGGGGACACGCATAGGGAGATTCTTTCAAAAGAAGTGTCTCTTTGAGATCTCTCTCCCCATTCCTTCCTTTGTTTCACACCCCCCACCCCGGGATGTGGCCAGCCCCCAGCCTAAGCTTTGCTTCCTTGGCTCATTTTAGTAGGTTCAAAAGTGGGGAAAATTATTAAGAGCAGTGCAAGCATCCCAGCCGCCAGCTGGCAGAGGGGGATGCCATATTCCAGCCGTGCTGGGCGTCCCCTGGTGCGCTTTTCACTACAGTTGTTCTTTGGCGCACACAAGTCAAAAGCTCAGCTGGCTGCCCGCTTCTCAGGGGATGACAACTCTGCAATATTCCAAATGTCCCAACACAACTGACCAGATCTGGTCTTCGTGGACTTTGAGCAAGCTGCAGTGAGTGAAAAAAATCATAAGGTCATAGGTTGTTGAGAAATAAAGTCTCAAGAATAGGAAAGAATAACCTTCTTTTTTTTTCCCCCCCTGTGGCTTCGTGTCTTCAGTAGGCTAAAGGGCTGAGAAACATCTCTAAACACAGCCCCATTGTGTTGTAACCATGGTCAGCACTGCTCCATGGCTCTGTGGTGCTTGGAGGATAAAGTCAAGGCACGTCACTTGGTATCTGAGGCTTCCATGCTTTGCCTACAGCCTCCTCTCCAGTCCCATCCCTCAGACACAACAGGCTGCTATTTAGAGGCTGCACAACTGGTCCAGCCACGCCAATGTGGGCACACGACATGCATTCTGATTGGCCCTTGTTTATACCTTCATAGGTGTTAATTCTTTTTTTTTTAATTTTTAAGCTTTATTCTTTTTTTTTTTCTTAATTTTGTGTTATTGAGTTATAGCCAGTTTACAATGCTGTGCCAATTTCCAGTGTAGAGCACAATTTTTCAGTTCTACATGAACATACATACAAAACAGAAACAGAGTCATAGACATAGAATACAAACTTGTGGTGTTAATTCTTTTTCAGGAGGGGGTTTCTCTTCTTTATTAAAGTATAGTTGATTTACAATGTTGTGTTAGTTTCTGGTGTACAGCATAGTGATTCAGTTTATATATATTCCTTTTCATATTCTTTTTTCATTCTAAGCTATTACCAGGTATTAAATATAGTTCCCTGTGCGATACAGTAGGACCTTGTTATTTCTCTCTTTTATATATAGTAGTGTGTATCTACCAATCTCAAACTCGCAATTTATCCTTCCATCCCCCTTTTCCTGTTGGTAACCATAAGTTTGTTTTGTATGTCTGTGAGTCTGTTTCTGTTTGGTAAATAGGTTCATTTGTGTCTTTTTTTTTTTTTGTAGATTCCATATATAAGTTATATGTGGCATTTTTCTTTCTCTTTCTGGCTTACTTCACTTAGAATGATGATCTCCAGGTCCATTCATGTTGCTGCAAATGACATTATTTTACCCTTTTTATGGCTGAGTAGTATTTCATCGTATAAATATATCACATCTTCTTTATCCATTCATCTGTTGATGGACATTTAGGCTGTTTCCATGTCCTGGCTATTGTAAATAGTGCTGCTGTGAACACTGAGGTGCATTGTATCTTTTTGAGTTAGAGTTTTCTCTGAATATATGCCCAGGAGCGAGATTGCTAGATAATATAGCCAGTCTAAGTTTTTTAAGGAATCTCCATACTGTATTCCACAATAGCTACACCAAACTACATTCCCACCAGCAGTGTAGGAGGGTTCCTTTTTCTCCACAGCTTCTCCAGCATTTATCATTTGTGGACTTCTAAATGATGGCCATTCTGAGTGGTGTGAGGTGATACCTCACTGTAGTTCTGATTTGCATTTCTCTGATAATTAATGGTTAAATCTTTTCTATATCATGCCTTTCCTTTGTATGCTTCATATACCATACTTTTCAAAATGAAATCCTATTTCTTTCTCCTACTAGACTGTATGCATCTTAAGATCATTGAGTCTGTCTTACTCCATTTTGTATT
This sequence comes from Vicugna pacos, assembly GCF_048564905.1. Lineage (NCBI taxonomy): Eukaryota > Metazoa > Chordata > Mammalia > Artiodactyla > Camelidae > Vicugna > Vicugna pacos. The sequence continues at coordinate 2,333,515 of NC_132994.1, read as the reverse complement.
TATCATAATGTCTAGCACTTTCCTGGCCCATAGTACATGCTGAATAAATTTGTAATGCACACAGGAGAGTGATAAATACTGCAAGAACACACATTTATGCTTCTTATCTTGCTGTGAGAAGGGAAAACAGTTTGGGGTTAGCTAGCCTAAGAAGGAAACATGTGTAGACCTTCAACTTCTCCTGGCACAGAATTTCCCAAAGCCTGTGAGAATGCAGGGAGAAACTGAAACCATTGGGCAGGGAGCAGAGAGTGCCTCTTCGGAAGCTCAGTTTCTGTGGGAAGGAAAAAAGTGGGGCCGATATACAGGATCCAAGGAAAGAAAAATATAGAGTTCCTATGACTAAGAAACGTCCAAGAGTTCCATTCTAGGTGGACACCCTGGGTATTAATGCTCTGGCCCCCAAGACAGCAAACACCATTGTCTGCTCAGGTGCCAGGAAATGAGGGAAACATAATTATTCAATATCTATTAGTGCTTATTAGATATATTTTTAACAATCAATTTCAGACTGTAGTGCCAGGCTGCCTGGATTCAAATTCTGGTTTTCCCAGATTCTTGTGCTACCTATGTCCTCAGAAGTTAAATCAGAGTGATAATAGCATCTACTCCATAGGATGTCAAGAGCATTGTAAAACAAATATTTATACCGTACCAAGAACACTGGCTAGGATGCAGCAAATAACAAATAAGCCCTTAATAAATTGAAACTGTGAACGTGTTATCTCTCAAGAAACACTGTTCTTTGTGATTTTATGTAGTACTAGAATGTTCATAGTAGGACTATCATAGTAGCTCCAAACTGAAAAGCCCTCAAAGGCCTCTAACATCAGAATGGAAAAACAAATTGTTGTGTTTGGTTGGTTTCTACTACCTGGTTTCCACTGTGCAATCCTGTTTCTAGACAAATATACAAATAGCAAGTTTCTTCCCTTCTATCCTAATTCAAAACCTTGTGATGGCATTGAAAGTGTACAGGCGATGTAATAATTATATAGGCAATCAAAAATGCAACAAAAGCATATTCTGAATTGGTTAGAACATGGTTTATTCTTATAATCACTTAACTAAGTGTAGTCACTGAGGTTGCAATTGAAGCACAGTGGAAGGTTAGAAATTTTATGACTGATGGTTCTTTTCACCTTCATCTTTCTTTGTAAATGTTACCGGGTGTGACCCATCTCTCCAATCCAAAGGATTCCCTTGTCTCCACGCCTGTGTTTCTCTGACAATGTGTTTCCTCCTATGATGACAGTGGGGGGCACTGGATGAGTTCCTCTTTACACTGGTATGTCAATGGAATTTAACAGAACAACTTGTTTCAGGCCTCCTCAAATGCTCTCTCTCCATTTCTAACTGCTACCAAGGATGTCACTACTAAATCGAAATTTCTAGGGAAAAGAAATAAACCGTATGTTGCTTTTCCCTTCAGAGTATTTTAACCATATGGCACTAGAAATAGGAAGGCAGCAATGCTGGTAATTTAGACTCCCCATGCTCTCAGCATTACTATTCTCTAGCTAATTAAAAAAAATCCTTACTACTGGCCTGGAAAAACTGTCTATGCCAAGTAGCTAAGGAGCAGGTTAAGGAAAGAAAACGTAATTGAAGGGTACACTTTTGATGAAGAGGGCCTGAGCTAAGGACATCACTCAAGACTGTAGATAGCTGATGCTTCCCACAGAAGGAAGACCAGTTGTCTCTATACCATTTGTTGGATAGCTCACTGTTCCTGACTCATTTGTGATGACACTTGTGTTACACAATAGTCTTTGATATAAGTCTGGGTCTATGTCTTCTGTATCTTTTGTCAATTTGCCTCTCCTTGGTTAACATCACTCTTCTAATCACAATAATATAGAAAGGTGAACCTGATAGGGCAAGTCCCTGTTTAATGCTCATTTTCAGAATTGTCTGGGCTTTTCCTGACCTTTTAATTTTCCAAATAACTTTTAGGATGACTTAAAAATGTGCTAGAGTTTTGGCTGTAATCACGTTGAACTTAGAGATGAATTGGGGAGAAATTGAAACTTCATATTTTTGAGTTTCCTCATCCATATTTGATTAGAGAGAACCCTAGCATCTATAGATTTTGATGCTATTTTGAAAGGAATTTTGTTTTCTTTTATATTTCTTAGTGGTTATTATTAGTGTATTTAACGGCTATTGATTCTATGTGCTGATATCACAATCGGTGAACTTTCTTGACTTGCCAATGTTTTAAATAATTTGTATGTTTCTATGGATTTTCTATACAATTAGGTCATCTACAAATAAAGATAGTCATATCTTTCATTCTAATATTTGTATCTTTTATTTGTTTTACCTATGTTATTGCAATGGCTAGAACTTCCAACAAAATGTTACATAAACTGGTGATAGTAGTCATCTTCATCTTGCTTTTGATTTAAAATAGTGCCTATAAAGGTTTACAATTAAAGATAATGCTTGCTTTAGGTTTTTCATAAATACACTTTTTTGTTTAAAGAAATAGTCTTTTCTACTGAGGTTACTAAAATTTTTGAATTATAAATATAATTTTAAATAATTTATTTGTATTTTCAGCACCTACTATGATGATTATATTCTTTTTCTCCTCTACCTGTTCTATGGTATGTAAATAATAGATTTTCTGATGTTGAACCATCTTGGCATTTTGGGTAAACTTTTCTTGTTCATCGTATACTAATTTTTAATAGACAGTTAATTACACTTGCTTGTATTTTGTTTAGTGTTAGTGTCTATGTTTATAAGTGAAATTGGTCTACATTTTTCTTGTATATTCCTTGGTAATATTGATTGTTGCTTTGTTGTTAATGTTCTGTAGTTTTCTGCAACAGTTTATATAAAACAATAATAGTTTATTTTTGGAGTCAAGGTTACCTTGAAAGCCATCTGGCCTTGAATCTTTTGTGGAATCTAACAATAATCTATTCATAAGCCAATGTCTGTAAAGTTCATTGCCTTATCATGTTTTTTCCATTTCATCTTGAGTTTTAGTGATTTATACTTTTCTAAATATTATCCATTACATCAAAATTGTAAATTTTATTTGCCAAAAATGTAGTCTTACTATGTCCTGTGATTTTTTTAGAATCTTTCTAGTGTCTACAGTTAGTCCTCTTTTAATTTATAATATTGTTTCTCATATTATCTCTTTCTTTGTTTCTTGAATAGCAATTTCTGGAGGTTCTAGTTGGTTTTTGTGATCCACTCTATTGCTTTTTAGCTTTGCATTTGATTAATTTTCCCCTCATTTTTATTATTTCCTTTCTTCCACTTTCTTTATGTTCATTTTATCATTCTTTTTGAGTTTTTCTGAGCTGAATACTTGGTGCATATTTTACAATTCTTTTTCATTTTGTTTTGTTTTCACTACATGCACTCAAGTCTACAAACTTACTATAAATGTACTTTAGATTTACCACGTATCTTTTATATATAGCATGTAGAAAAATCACTCTGAATGTTCTGTAATTTCCATTATTTCAAAGAGTTTAGGAGTTTTTAGGTTTAGTTTTTAGGTGTAGGAGTATTTAGTTTCCATTCACACATAAATATTTTACTTTTTTCATTTTGATAATTTCTAACTCTGTTTAATTATAATCTGAAAACATGTTGTATATAATATAATTTCTTTACAGTTTATTGATACTTTCATTGTGGACAATATTTTTCCTTGTGTACTAAAAATTTCTTTTTCTAAATTCTGGGCATATATATCTAATATATATAGAATGTGTTTTTGTTTTATAAATATACATTACATCACTATTATTGTTCAAATTTTTTATGTATTTACTATATTTTTTTGTCTGCTGGATCTCTCGGTTTCTAATAAAAATGTGTTAAATTCTTACACCACGATTGTAATCTTGTGAGTTTCTCCTTGTTATTTGTCTTAATTGTCTCATTATCTTTGATGATCCTTACTTATCAGTTAGGGCGTGATCAGAGGATCAGAACCTCTGTGAGGAAAGTTGAAGGAATTTAGTGCAGGGGCTGGAGCAAATGTCACTGTGGACTCTGGCTTAACTGTCTGTGATGCCTGTTGTCCGGTGCTGGGCCTGAGCTGGAAAAGAACATGAAGATGAAGTGGGCAGATCAAGGATAAACAGAGCTCCTGAGGACAAGCTGGAACCTGGGAATGTATCTCAAGGCCATCAAGGTTTGACCTTGGATGACACAGCTGACCTGCAGGAGAAGCGGGTGCCCTTTGCTCCAGAACTTGCCCCAGACATTGGTGCAAAAGTCAGAGATGCTCTGGGAGGAGACACAGAGGTGGCAGAGAAGCTTGGGGCTGGGGTTGTCCCAAGAGCTGCAGAGCACAAAGGCCCCCTAATCCAACTTCTGCCTTCCGCATCTCGTGCAAATTTCTATGGACACCAACCCACGTCTGGAAACATGGACAGGAATCTTGAGAAGCCTAGCTCCTGTTTTGCTTGGTTGACACAGTGCTAACCCACCATTGGTTCCTTCTGGAACTATTGTTCTTTCTTTAGTTCTTCAAATGCTTTTAGCCTGTAAGTATTTTGTCTAATATCAATATTTTTATGCTGCTTTCTTTTGTTTAGGTTTTGTTGGATAGAAATTTCCCATCCCTTTTTATGTAACTGTTGGCGATAACCATGGCAATACATGGCTCAGTTCTCCTGATCAGGAGATATAATTGACCAGGTGCCCCACCAGCTGCTTTTCCAGATTCACCACCATGGCCAAGATAAGCTAGCTTCCCAGAGGCCACCCCCAGTCCAAGACCAAGCAGACTGGGAGAAGTGATGCAGCTACATTTCTGGGACACAGGGAGCTCTTTAACCAGGTGATTTTGACTCCGGGCTCTGCACTGGCTCCAAGACTCTTCCTACTGGGTCCCTCCTTCCCTCTGTCCTTCACAGAGTTCAGACTGGTGTCACAGTCGGAAGGCTTTCCCCTTCCAGACCTGCCCCTTTTGTCTGCTCAGGCATTTTTATCCAATACATTTCCTATACATCTAATTCTGTCTTAGTGTCTGCTTCTTGGAAAACTTGAACTAATACACTATGTATTCATGTGCTTTTAATGTGTGTTATTAAGAAGCATATACTTTTAAACTGGCTCCAACAAGGCTTTCTTTTAAGGGGTGAGTTTAATCTACTGGGATTTATTGTGATTTGTAATATATTTAGTCTTCCCATTAAATTGTTTTTGGTTTGCCAGCCTTTTCCTTTACCTTTAAATTTCCTCTTTCATGGTTTCAATTTGACCACTAAATCTTATCAGTCAGGGAAAGCTTGGGATCCTGGAATAATGAAGCCCAAACTTTTGTTGCTTCAAATCATGATTATTTCTCACTCGTCCTACGAGATCACAGTGGGTTGGCTTTTTTACTCACAGAAACTCAAACTGATGCAGAGTCCATTGTACACGTGCTTCCATGTGTACATGCCAAGAGCCACTTGGCTCTTAGAGCCGCCATCAGCAAGGGACATGGACCACTTTCACCCCCATTTCTCTGACCAAAAGAAGTTACTTGGTCACATCTGAATTCAAAGGGGCTGTGAAGTGCAGTGCTACCATTTGTCTAGATAGAATGGGATGTTTGTGCCTGGTCCCATCTACTCTATACCTATAAAATGTGTTCTTATTACTTTAATGGTTTTTCTTCAATAAATTTTAAACATATCTACTTAGTGACACTTATTTACCTAATAAAGTCTAAAACACATGTAATATTTTTCTCCTCATTCTTTTTTATGGAAGTCTAGTCAGTTTACAATGTTGTGTCAATTTCTGGTGTACAGCATAATGCTTCAGTCTTCCATGTAAACTCATATATTCATTTTCACATTCTTTTTTGTTATAGGTTACTACAAGGTATTGAATACAGTTCCATGTACTATACAGAAGAAACTTGTTGTTTATCTATTTTACATATAGTGGTTACTACCTGCAAATTTCGAACTCCCAATTTATTTCTCTCCACCCCCTTCCCCTCCACACCCCCTGGTAACCATAAGTTTGTTTTCCATATCTGTGAGTCTGTTTCTGTTTGTAAATAAGTTCATTTGTGTCTTTTTTTTTAAGATTCCATATATAAATGGTATCATATGGTATTTTTATTCCTCTTTCCGGCTTACTTCACTTAGAATGATGATCTCCAGGACTTAAAATGTATGTAATATTTTTATCTTCCATCAAAGTTCAACAGAAACGTTGATGGCCTTTAACTATATCTTTTGTGTGTGTGAGCTTTGTTTTTAAAAAAGAAAATAATTTATGGATTCTTTTTTTTTACCATTGCTCTATATCAATGATCATATTTTTATTTCAACTTATAAATTTTTTCTTTTTTGTCTGCCAGTTCCTATTATGTATATGCCTGTTTTTGTTTCATAATTTTATGTTTGTTTTTATTAAAATCAGGAGCCTGCAACTATGGTTCAGTTCCTATGTGGCTCACTGCCATTTCTATAAACAGAGTCTTATTGGAACACAGCCATACCCATTCATTTATATATTGTGAATGGCTGCTTTCTTACTATAACAATAGAGCTGAGTAGTTACAGAAGAGACAGTACAGCCAGCAAAGTCAGAAAATATTTGTTACCTGGCAGTTTCCAAAAAAGTTTGCAGGCTCCTGCTTTAAATGAATGCCAGGACCTCATTTTTTTTTTCTTTTGGTAACCTTAAACATACTTTAAACAAGTCTTTGTCAGACTGTTTTACAGCATTCATTTCATCTGAAAGGCTTTCCTAGAATTGTACTTCTTCATAGATTCTCAAACTGTGGAGTACAGGCTTGTTTTGAGTGGAAATGTTTTTGTTCAGGTAAGTATCGATCTTACTTTCTTTTCCCTCTCACTGACTCCCCTCCCTTCTAGCTGTTTTGTCTTTACCCATGTCAGGTCCCAGCTCTGCAATGCAGGATTTAGTCTTACAATGCAGTCTGGGCTGATGATTCCTTCCCTCCTGGTGACTGGGGTGCTTGTGCATCCAGTCATCAATTGTAAGAATAATCTGTCTAATCACCATACCCTTCCCTCCTCAGCCTCCCTAGGCTCACGGTATTTACCCTTAGCTGAAGACAAAGATGAGTAGTATGTTCTGAGCCTCTTTCTTATCAGAGAAGAAGGCAGACACACCGTAGCCACTAGCTTCATTTAACGCCTGGATCAGTTCCCTGATACCATTCAGGAGCAAGCTCTTGCTTAACATTGCCTGCCTCTAAACCAGGAAACCACCCGGCCTGCAGCTTAGTCCTGCTATCAGTTTGTATTTCTGCTGTTTGTCGACCACAGGACTGCTTATCACATTGTATTTTCAAACCTGGGTTTAGTTTTTGGCTTTCTTTAAAGACTTTTTATTAAATATTATTGGCCATCTCTTCAAACACTTCTTTGACTCCATTTTCTTTCTAATCTACTTCTTGGAGTTCAGTACATGTACATTTGATGGTTTGGGATGATTTTCTCACTTATTTAACCTTTTTTTTCTCTTTTATGTTAAGTTTGGATGATTTCAATTACTTTGACTCTGGATTTACTGATCCTTTCTTCTGCTTTTCTTGGCTCCTGTAAAATAAATGGAATGAATTTGATGTGTCTGGTATTGTATTTATAATTCTTGAAATTTCTTTTCTTTTCTTTTCTTTTTTTTTTTTTTTCAGGTAAGAGCACCTAATACTAGACTGAAATGAAATTCCCCATCTGTCTCCACATGTTGACTATCTTTTCCATTAGCTTTTTTGGGACACATTTTATTTATTTATTTATTTATTTATTTATTTATAACCACTTTAAAAAAAATTGAAGTATAGTCAGTTTACAATGTTGTGTCAATTTCTGGTGTACAACATAATGCTTCAGTCATATATATATCTACATACATTCATTTTCACCTTTTTTTCATTATAGGTTACTATAAGATATTGAATATAGTTCCCTGTGCTATACCGTAGACACTTGCTATTTATCTATTTTATATATAGTAGTTAATATCTGCAAATTTTGGACTCCTAATTTATCCCTTCTTATCTCCTTTCCCTCCAGTAACCATAAAGTTTGTTCTCTGTGAGTCTGTCTCTGTTTCGTAAACAAGCTCATTTGTGTCTGTTTTTTTTTTTTTTTTTGGTCTCCACATATAAGTGATATCATGTGGTATCTTTCTCTTTCTGGCTTACTTCATTTAGAATGATGATCTCTAGGTCCATCCATGTTGCTGCAAATGGCATTATTTTATTCTCTTTTATGGCTGAGTAGTATTCTATTGTATATATACACCACATCTTCTTTATCTAGTCATCTGTCAATGGAAATTTAGGTAACTTACATGTCTTGGCTATTGTAAATAGTGCTGCTATGAACATTGGGGTGCATGTATATTTTCAAATTAGAGTTCCCTCTGGATATGTGCCCAGGAGTGGGATTGCTGGATCATATGGTAAGTCTATTTTTAGTTTTTAAACCACATCTATATTAACATTTTATTTGCTAATTCCAACATTTTGGACACATTTGGATCTACTTCTACTGATCAGTCATTGTGTTGAGGGATCACATTGCCCTGCTTGTTTGCATATCCACAATTTTTTAATTTTATACTGGAAATTGTGAGTAAAAGGACTGTAAATACAGTTTACTAGAGAAAAAGGAATGTCTCTGACTGTGACAGGCTGCAAGTGATAAAGCTGAGTCAATCTAATCTTGAGTTGAGCTGGGTCTGAAGTTTATTGTAACTTTTGTGAGATCTGTTAGTTCGCCAGAGTTTTCAAATGTTCTATGAGAAGGGTTGGGACTAGTTGAGCTGAGCACCGATATAATTCTTTATGCTTTACAGCCCAACATCTCTCTTTCCATGCCACCCATTCTGAGAGGTCCCTGTGGTACTCTCCTGGCTCTCCAGCCAGCTTCTGACTTTCTGAGCCTCACAAAATCGCTTTCTACTCTGCTGCTTTGCCCTTGGATTCTGACCTGCTACTGTCTTGCCCTTGGATAAAGGCCCCGAGTGACTTAAGGGATGCAGTTTCTTAGCTCTGCTATCACGTCTCCAGCTTCCAGGCGCTACGGACTTACACACCTTACAGGAAATCTCTCTCCGCTCCTCCCTGACCCAGGGCTTCAGAGCATCACGGTGTGCAGGCTGTCAAGCCTCAGGGATGGAGATGTCTCTCTGCCCTCCTGCCCAGCTCCCCACCTGCCCTGACTGTGCATGTGTTCAGGGAAGGCCTCTTGGGGAGAGACTGGTGATCAGGTGTGGAAGCACACACTCACAGGACCTCCTTGGGATCCTCACCCAGTGTGACAGCCACCTGTGGCTAGTAAAGGGTTATTAAAATGTTGGCTAGTTTCTCTTTACCTCAGTCTATGGTGACTTGCTCCTCCTCTGCTGTGCCCATGAGGTAGGGTTAGCTTCATCTCTCCTACGGAGGGTTCTTTCCTTTCTGGAATTTAATTCATTTACATATCTTTTTACCTTCAGCCCTCTAATGAAAAAAAAAACATAATTTATAATTTATCTGCCTTGTTCTCTTTGTTAGAGTGGAAACAGCAATCCCGTGACTTTATACATTTTAACCACAAGCACCTCTACCTTTATAAATAAGTTCCTTTTCTGCTTTGAATAGACTTATTTCTGATGTTCGCAAACAAGGCCCAGAATTGCTGTTATTCATCATGTATTAAAAAATGGAGATATGTAAGTTAATCAAGCTCACACAAATTGAATTATGAGATTATCTAATTTCAGATAATATTTAAATAATATTTATAGGAAATTACTGTAACCAAGTATATATGAATATGACTAATGCTTCAAGATCCTTTATCTTTGGATTCAACTAAATTCCACTTCTTTTGATTCTGTCCTGGAGCAAGATTTTGAAAAAATTATAACTTATAGATAGCCTTCTTCATAAATATAGAAATATGATTTTTTATATAGCTTCAGGGTTTTACTTGATGTATATAATATATAGATAATGTATAATATTTTATATATACACACATTTTGATGCCATTAATAATTTTTTCTTCCTCTTTTCTGGGACCTCTACAGTTTCTTATCATTTTATGATCACAAGAAGATCAAAATGAGATGCTGTGTTTAAGAGAGAGAGAGAATAAGAGTATTTACTAGTTTTTTTTTTTAAAATAAGGCTGGTCCTATTTCCTTCAGAGATCACTGCATATTCTGCAGACAAAATGTCATTACTTTAAATTATCATCTTGGAAATAGACCCCTAATCCTCTATCTTCCATCCTTGTGTTTTATTTTATGCTCCTGATCCAGTGGACACACGATTGGAAACAAATGTTTCTGGGTTATCAGATATGTGTATGAATTTTCTAGCTTTAATTTTTCTAAACAATCACAATGCATTCATCCAATGATAATTCAATGTAAAAGAAGTTTGTTTTATTTAAAAAATTTTTTTTTGTGGGGGAGGTAATTAGGCTTTAAAATTTTTTTTTGTTTATTTACTTATTTTTAATGGAGTATTGAACCCAGGATCTCACACATTCTAAGCATACCCTCTACCACTGAGCTGCACCCTCTCCCCTGAAGTATTTCATTTTTAAGTTAAATTATTGAAATAATTTAAAACATGAGTCCAGAAAAGTCTGAATGCTCTTTTTTTGTTGTTGCTGACCTATCATGCAATGGTGTAGACCTCTTTGCCCATTTCCAAGGGCCCACTTGTCTTTTGTCAGCCAATATCTCCTCTGAAGCTCTTAATTCTTGTACTGTTTAGTATATTCATCAGCCTCTATCCTGCCAAACTCCCGTTTTTTCTACACAAGACACATTTTCCATTTTCCCGTTGACAGGAATGGCCCTCTTGCTAGTTGAGGGGACTGACTCACCATGTGTTCAATGTAAGGAGATGGTCGTGCTGACTTGAGGGGACAGGGCACCCCAGTCAGTGAAGGACACTGATCATAGCATGAGGAAGCCACGTTGGTAGACTGGATTTATGTCAATGTTTGCTGCCTGTTTTTTATTGAGCACCACTATGGGACATTCATGTGGAAAGATTAGCTTAACTGTTGTCATTTTACCATGTGACTTGCTTTGGCCGGTGAAATCTGAATAGCAGTGTCCTGTCTACATCTGGGCAGATTCGTTGAGAGCCGTTGCATGGTTCTGCCATGAATCCTCTTCCTTTTTTTCTAAGAAGGGCCATGTTCCAGGTAAGAACTGATCCTTCAGTTCCCAGAAAAAAGAAGACACGTGGAATGACCTATATGGAACAGAAACAAAAAATAAACCATTTTTCTTGTAAACCACCGGAATCTAGAAATGGTTTCTTCCTGTGGCATAATCTAGTAAAAGCTCACTTGTACCTCTAGGGGACTTTGGAGGTTTAGAATTTTATGCTGCGTTTATGGCTTGGATCCTAAAGCCAGTACAGAAGTACAATTCTCTTGGAAGTGTATGAAATTTATGTACATTCATTTATGAAAAATATTTCTTACAGAATTTATAGAACTTCTTTAAGAACTTTTCTAGTGTCATCTGAATGCTCTCTTTTTTCCTTTAACATACAATGCAAATATATAAATATTGGTTTGCTTAAGTGTCTCATGAACTAGGCTGTATGTTCCTTGGGAGGAGGGACTTGGTCATATCTGATTTAAGCAGAATATCTAGCACCTTACCCAGACCATGCAGGCACTCACAGATATTTATTGACATGTAGGTACAAATCCTACATGTAGGTACAATCACAAAACACCCAAAGGGGCTATTCTACAGTGAAACCTGACCTGATCTGAACTTATTTGGCAACAGAACCTGATCCGAATGGACACAAAACTATCTATAGTCAGTAATTAACCCACATACAATGAACATTTATAACTTTGGCTGAAGAAATACGAAACATTTTCTTGTAGGGGGCTGCTCCAAGCCCCCAGCGATGTTTCATGATACATAGTAGATGTATTAAATGACTTCTCTAAAATCCCCAATTCTGATTGATAAATCACATCCTGGTTCCAAGAGTTTACCATAAGAGATTGTGGACCTGTGTCAGCAAATGATTATTTTCTGGACTGTGAAGAACCATTTTTCCTCTGTTGTGACGAGGTAAATGCTTCCATCCTTTATCAGATAAATGCCTTCTTGGATTCTTCCTAGCCATCTTGTGTTAATTTCTACCTTTCAGCTATTTAGCATGCGAGTACATGAAAACACCATGCTTAGTTCAGCATCCAGAGTTTGATAATAATGCGCTGTACTTGTGATGTGATGTAAATATAAATGATGATGGCTCTTGTTTGTAAGACCCACCACCCTAAAGGAACATTAAAGAAACACAGGTCAATAGTAAGAGACTTTTAATCTACAGAGTAATTTCACTGGCTGAAAGTGGCTAATTTGCAGGTTTAAATGAAAAATTCATTCTGAACAACTATTTGTTTTTACTGCTTCTGTTCATGTAAGAAATAATACTCATCTGGGATTAGGAATTCATCACTAATATAGTGTTACACAGTGGGTAGATGATCACACACACACATACACACATGCGTGGAAAGGTGTCATGTTTTCGGGTGGATAGCACAAACGAGGTTGGGCATCTCAGTTGTAACAATGCAATTCACAATATTTTCTAACCTATAATTGGCACTAACGGGTTAGTGCTGGCCATGCTTAGATCTGCAGAGCTACCATATTTTCTCCATGTCTAAAGTCTGATTTAATCATAAGTAAAATGGCAATAAAATAGACACAAAAGTTTTAATGCTGCAATCCACACCATTCATTGCTTTTTGATATGGACTGCTTTATATTCTGATTAGGCTGCTGCCATAAAATGAAAAAAGAGGAACATGGAATTTGATAAAAACAAGAAAACTTTTATTAAACTTTTACAATGGTGAAATAAATTATTCATGCAATTGTAGGAATAATGGTATCCATGCTGATGGAATCAGCTAAGAGGAGGCGAAATATTCACGTGCATGGCGTGAGCTCCATTTTCAAACAGTTCTGAAATGAAAATGTAATAGAAAACAACACAGTAGTTGGTCCCCGAAAATGGAAAGGGAAAAAAAATGTGGAGTACAATATTAATTCAAAAGAGGAGGGGAAAAGTTTAAAGCACTTCTGAAATCCACTAGCCAGAAGGAATTTTCAAAGACAGAAAAAAAAAAATAATCCACCACTTCAAAGGAATTTAATGAAAGAGGGAAATAGCGAAGATGAGTAGGGTGAAAGAGGCACGGACCTTGGGCTTAGAGACGGGAGAGACTGGGTGTTTATGCAACGAACCATTACCCAGCTTACTGTATTTGGGGCTTGAATAAATAGGATTCTCTCCAAATCGGGCTGTTGAATACGTGCCAGCGTTTTGGGGATGGTCTGAGAGAGGAGCTGCTGCTGGTGAGAAATAAGGTAACTTCCACAGCTCCTCTGCCATCTGCCTTAAGATTTGTGACTCTCATTTGTCTTTTCATCAAAATGTTCACAAAAGGCAAGTGTCAGAGATCATACTTTTTCCCTTCCTGAATCGCCGTGTGCATGAAACAGAGGAGAAAACCCCTGCCACCCACTGAATTCCAAAAAGCTGAGTGCACGCGGCAGACACACTGGAAAGGGGCGGGAGCGGGCAGCTCCTGCTCGAGTCCGACAAAGGGGTGGGGGAAGGGGGAGGGAAAAGGGCATGTGGGGGAAGGAGGCTGACCACGTGGCAGAATTCCTTACTGAAGATGCAAAAGTCCACCTTCAGAAAAATCCTCCCCCCACGGGGAGGATGCTTTTCATTTTAAGGCCATCCTTCGGATTAGGGCGGTGGTATCCAGACCAGTTTGTAGGGATGACTGGAGGCGACTCATGTGTGCAGGACTTGCCACTGACTCCCAGCCATCCTGGTCGCTCTGATGGTGCAGTCCTCCGTCCCGCTTGGTCACTGTTGGTGCCGTGGTACCTGCTGGCTGGAACCATCAGCCTGACCTTAATCCAAGGCCAGGGAGCACCCTGAAGAATTCTCTCTCCATCTTCCCTCTGCTCCCTTTCCTCCTCCTCCTGTTCCTGTGTCCCTACTGTGGTCTCCTCTGCCTGCTCTTTGTACTAGAATCGCAGCTTCCAAAAGTCTCCATGGGCCTGCGGGGCTTTTTCATTCTAGGAGCAAAGACAGAGAGGTTAAGGGACCCTCACTGAAATCTTTTGCTTGAGTCTTGTTGATGAGTGTGGGTTAAAACTAAACCATCAGCTTCAGGGCTCAGAATGACAGGTTCCTGCAGGAGACAAAAGTGGTACCTCCAACATTCTCTTGTCATCCCCAGCACTTATTGTATTGCACATGCCACCCACTCTCTCTAGGCGCTTATGGTGAGAACACCAAATCCATGACCAAGGGGGCAGAAAATGAAGAGGGGGTAATTATGTCAGTGATGGATATATATTTACTCAGGAAAAACATGAATGGCCTAAATTATGAGTCTTGCCTGTCAAACTGCACCATATAGAGTCAAGTTGCTGATCTCAGAATTTATGACACGTGCCATTTTTATATGTGAACTTGTTCATAGGAGGAAAAACTATGAGACCTTCTCAGTGTAAATTTATCACTGTTATACAGTTTGAAGTGTATTTCTATCACATAAACCAAATTTATGAAGAAAAAAAGCTAGTTGAAATATGTTTAATGCATCAAAGTTCAAACATTCCTTGTCCCATGGGAGAGGGTTGCCAGAAATTCTAGAATTTGCATGAACAGGGAGACTATATCCCTCGCCGCGTGTAAGTGTATTAGTTGCTCCTTTCCCTCCGTGTTCTAGGGCAAGAAGATCCAGGTCTGCTGGTAGATCAATCAGGGAAGAGATAGGCATTGCCTCAAAAAGTCAGCTGCATGTAAGCTGAATCTTCTGAGAGTCCATTTCTCTGCAGTGAGCATACATTGTGGATGAGAAAGCACCTACATCTAATTGTGATCGTGGTGGAAAATTGTGGAAAGCAGTAAAAGAAGGTGTTGCTTCCTTTGCAATTGGCCACTGACAACTTATTGAGCAGCCTTTATATTCTCAGTACTGCTCTAGTTCTTCCGAGAGATGAAAGAGAAGATAGAAATCTTTCATCTTCTCTCTAAATCCCTTCAATGGGTTCCCAACTCCTTCAGTAAAAACTGAAGGCTAGAAAGTCCTGCACAGTTCATGTTCCAACCATCTGTGTCTCAGTGGGACCCTGTCTCCATATACTTCTCCACTGGCTCACTCCTCACATCATCCTGGACACTTGAACACGACACCATTCTCCTGCTCCAGGTCTGTGGTACCCGCACGTCTCTCCATCTCCAAGCTCTTTCACCAGAGGTCCTCGTGGCTTACTCCTACAGTTCATCTCCACAGTAGAGCCTCCCCAGTGATCATTTTTAAAGTGTCAAAACAGTGCTCCTGCCCTGATCACTCTAAATTTCAATTCTACGATTTCTTCATTGCTTTCTCATTCATACTGAGTATTTTATGTTTGTATATCGACCCTCCGTAGAATGTAAGACAGGGGCCTTTATTTTTCCACCACTGCATGTCCAGCACCTGGAGTAGCACCAGGCACATAGTAGGAGCTCAATAAATTGTTTACTCAATGGGTAGATTTAGGTGCTACTCTCAAAAAGTGGGACGTAAGGCCTCGATGAAGACTCACTGTTAGGGTGCTGCATTGGCACCTGGTAGAAGTGAGGTGACCTCCGCTGGGCTAACACAATGTTCCTTCCCTACTGGCTCCAGTGGAGAATGTCCCCCTAGTTACACAACCCTCTTGATCAGACAGACCAGGTGCAGTTCTTCCTGACCCCTGAGTAGTGGGTTTCAACTCGTTTCTAGCTGATGGATTTATTCAAACAAACCGATCACACTTTCCTGGAGGGACCAGGGGGCACCTCACCCTCTCGATACTACAAAGCCTGCCTCCCACAGCCCTGCTTGTTTTCTCTGTTTTCAAGTGCAGCCCTGTGCGGCCCTGTCTGGCACAGTGTCCCTCTGCCCTGGATGTGACTATATGTGACTCAGAAACTGCCGTTGAGCGCATCTGTCTGGTGTCGGGCTTGTGCGTCTGGCCATCTCCTGGGGTTATGAGGGCAGGAATCCCTCCCTCACCACCAGGGTGAATAGGAGGCAATTAAAAGAAGGAGTTGCACAAGGCAAGACATATCCAAGAATCAAAAATATAATGGAGAGTGTCTAGGAAAGTAGTAAATGAGGTGACATTAGGTAAGAATCCTGGGGGAGTTCAGAAATATTTGCATACATAAATAATTTTCATTTCATAGACAAAGTCTTTTATGAAAAATTGCTATAAAGCTTTCAAAATTGGAATAAAAGAGACTAGGAACTGTTCAGTGTGCTCGTCTGGGCTACCTTTGCCTTTCCTTGCCTTTGAGCTACTTTACAGCTCTGTACTTGCAGAAAACAGGCTACAGTGCAAATGACTCTCATCCGTGAAAATAAAAAATAATTGTGTCTGGTAAGATGCAATTGACCTTCCCTGTGGGTAGACCCCCTTTGCATCCATTTGTAATTTCACTTCAAAATTCTCTTAAATATCTGTATCTGTATCTGTATCTGCACCTGTAGCTCTATCTCTGTTCAGCCACATAAGGTTCTAAGAATTCGCCTTTGAATGAATCATAACATTTTACTGTCTTCCTTATTAATTGATGAGTTAAGTACAATTTGCAACACACATTCCTTTTGCATTTGTATGAGAGGCATGATTTTATCCTTTAAAAAAAAGCATCCTTCAACAACGTCATCTCTGCTGAAACATGAGAAACGACTTGTCCTATCTTATCCTTAGTCTTACTACAGGTACTGTAAATTTTGAGCGATGTGATAAATTATAATGAAATCAGGCATGTGAGATTAAGACAATGTCTACCTGAAAGCAAACATCTGGAGGAAACAGGAAGATTTCAGGCAGCCAAAATTCAGATATTTGCCTCCAAGGACATAAAACATCTGGATTTTTGTGAATTTGATTAATTTCCATCCGCCTCTCTTCTTTTGGCTTCATTCAGACACAGCCTTTGTTCCGACCTTATACCTTTTCCTAGAACTACACTCTGTGATCTGTTGTATAAAGAGGATTTTTTCACCCTTCTTTCTTCACTCCTCACATGGTATACATGATAATAGATTCTATTTTTACTTAATTATTGCTTAAACTATGCTTAAGGCCATCAACAAGGACAAAGGAACATAAAGACTGTTTATATTTAGTGGACCTGAGAAGTAATTTTATTCTCGTCTTTAGCTAGGCAATTATAGGAAGATTGTTTCACTTATTTTGATATAACTTTGTGGATTTTCTTTCCATGAGAGCTATTTCTGCTAAATGTTCCACAGAACAATATGCATGCAAACCAAATAACGTATCTGTTTGTTTTGTATTCAGCACCGCACTCATGCAAAGAAAAAAAAAATTTAAATAAGGGGGGAAAACAATGAAGACTCGTGACATGCTCTAAAAAGCACCTAGGTCCCTCCCACAGACTCAAGGCCATGATGAGGGAGGAAGGTAACAGGGCCGAAACTACACCTGCACCTGAAAGCACAACGCAGCATTCGCTTCAGGACCTTGAAGAGTGATGTCAAGTAGTCAAAGGCAAATTGTGAAATCAGTGACTTTCATCGTCGTTTTTTATTACAGATTTGTCACTTGGCAATTCTTTCAGTGACAACCACCACCACCAAATCCCAAAGAGTGCAGAAAGAGCTGGTGCAGCGGGCCGTCTCGGTTGATATTCGGTTTTGTCAATTTGAGCTTCCCAGGTCTGTAATTACAGTAATCACTGCCTGCCGAATGTGCTAACAATCAAAGCATCCCAACTTGAGCAGTTCAACAATAGCCTTTCTAAGAAGGGTAGAACCACGCTGGAGAGGCTGGCTGCTCTCCTTTCCGCCTTTTCTGAAGACACTGAATAATAGAGAACAGGTATCAGCTAACTCACTTCCTAAGAAAAAAAAAAAAAAAGGTCTGGACAGAGAGGGACCCCAACTCTGTTATGAGAGAACCACCATGGGGCCCGGGGAGCTGCCTCTACCCCTTCATGGCCTTGTTTCTTCCTAAGATTGCCCGTCCATGTGGACAACGTCATTTACTTTTAAAATCTTCACCTGTTTTTTTTTTCAAACTTTTTTTTATTGAGTTATAGTCATTTTACAATGTTGTGTCAAATTCCAGTTGAACACCCAGTGGTGCCTATGACATTTTCATAGGTTGAAGAGAATTAATAAAATCGGTCGATGTGAGTTAGCCCAAAATGCATTGCTGGTATTAGGGACTTCCCTCTGCTCAACTCCCTGAATAATAGGGAAAACTGTACTGAATTACAAGCACGTTAACCTCACATTGTGCCAGCTTTTATATTGTTTTCTTCTACTAGCTGCCACAAATTTATTGTGAATTATCTATGACATCTTCCAAAACACTCTGGACCAAAATGGGCATTAATAAGAGTCTGACTAAGATTAGTCTTCAGTCGTGAAACAGAATTTGTGGCTCATGCATTTGTGGTTGTTTTGTATTTGCTGGTTGGTTCTAATACGCACTATAAGCTCCATCTGACTTGCACAATTCTAGGGTGTCAAGGCCGAAAGCAAATTAGAAAATACCCAGCCTTTATCTTTCCTTTTTCCTTTTTTCGTTTTTGCCAAAGGACCCTTTTAACCAGTTAAGTCAGTACATAAAATCACTAAGTAAAAGCAGAGCTTCTCTGAGCCCAGACACCCAGAATCCCACCTGCTAAGTGTCTCCTTCATTGACTGTCCCTGGCTCCCAGCATAGCAGAACTCCAAGGCTCCATGGAACACAGTTTGAATAGTAGTTTTAGCCAAGTTTCCAAAACCTAGTGAGATAAAAAGATTTACCTACGGTCACTCATAACTCCTGCAGTCACCTTTCTCCGACCAGCTGAGTCAACCACAAATGAACACAAAATGTATTTGGGCAAGCAATTGCTTATCATTCTGTTCAATTTTTTCCCATCATCTTTGCCTGGAGATTCTACTCCAAAAGACAATCAAGTACTTTCCTAGTGACCTTGGGTCCAGTGGCAGCAGGACTAGTCAAATCAGCCATGTGAGCTGGTGCCCAGCTCCCAGAGCCAGCCTCAGTTAGGAAAGGAAGAGGATGCTCAGAGAATGGATGGCGCTGAAAACGAGAACCAGTTCTCACGGAGGGTACCCAGTGCACACCCACTGTGGGATGCACGTCCAGGTGCAGAAGTAACCTCCCAAAGCCCGACCTCTCTCACCACCCAAGAGCGGAGTGTGCTGGGCCAGTGAGAACAGCACAAACTTGCATGTCCACCGTCTCTGTCTGAAGGTGTGGAAAATTATCTTGCATGCCCGGGCAACAGATGGTCCTTGCTAAACAATCCCACAAGCGTTGTAGAGTGAATTCTCTGGAGATCCTTACGCTTTTGTCAGGACTCATCCTTTATCACTTCTGAGTCCAGTATGAGAGTCCTCATTGGCCCCAGGGCACACGAGGTCACAGAGGAGAGGTCACCCAGCTCCCCGGGGTCCTGGGTCTGTCGGACAACACTCCCTGCCAAGTCACTGCACAGCATGACAGCAGCAGGAAGTTGAGTAATGTTAGTGATTTTGAGACTCACGATTCAGAGGCTACAAAGAGAAATAAAGAGTTCCTAGGATAGCCCTGTTTACGTTCCTCAAGAACATTGCAGTTTAATTGAAGGCAAAGGTCCCAATGTGCTTGTATACCGTTAAATAAGTTACCACCATTTAATCTTGAGGACTAAACGGAACGTGTAAGCCCAGTATAGCCCAGTTATAGGATAAGTGGGTGAAGATAAACTGGTAATTGGAATGAGTGAAAACGAAAATGCTTCTAAAATATCATTTAAGGAGTTGCCAAAAATTAAATTATATTACTTATTCTGAGTAAATAATACACTTTAATTATCCAAAATCCAAAGGGAGCACGTAGGTATGAACATTGTATGAGATGCTCTGTTTCGAACATTCAAAGCCCGTCTGTTAAGCGATATTTAAGATCACTGTTTATCTGCACCTTCTCAGAGTAGTGGAGAAGGGGCCTGTAGGAGTGAGGAAAACTGATGTACAAAATGAGGAAGGACAATTTAAGTACAAAGCAACTTCACTAATAAAATGCTCAAGCAGTCTTGAGTAATTTGGGCCCTTGGTGAAACAATGCTTAGCAATTCATGAACACTGTGGGTGCCTGGAATTCAGTTCCATTGTCCTCCCTATGAATTGCTTTGAAAAAAAAGGTCACATGAGAAGGAAAGGAAGTTTTGACTTTCACATGCCTGTTATTGCTACGGAAACCACTTCCTCGGTATCCACATGTTTAGCATGCCTGCAGTTTTGGCTTTCATACAAATTACATTTTGGTGCTGCATTAAGAAACAAACAAGGATGGAGAGTATTGTAAAATATTCTACTCGATGAGGACATGTCCACAGAACAAAAAGAGGAGCCTTTTCAGATTCCTGCCCCCCCCCTTTTCTGAAGCACTCAAGGTATGCCTGGACGGAGCCTCTAGGCGCTAGCAGGATGTCTGAGATTCGAGGAAGGGGCCCATGACCGCCAGGAAACAAATGAGAAGCTAATACAGCTTTGTTATATTTTCTGATTGGCCGTGGCTCTGAATTATCTCCGAATTGGAGTTGCGGACAAAGAAACAGATGAATTACCATGTCCTAGGACTGAGTGTTCTTTTCCAATTCAAATTGCCATAAGAAATAGAAATGGTGACTCTTGCAGTGTGCAGATTATGTAATTCGTCTCCTCTGGTTTTTTTGCTTTGTTTTGGTTTGATTTGATTTGGGCTTTGTCTTTTAAGGAGAAGAAAGAACAAAACGAAGAGAGATTTTAGAAAGACGGGGTCTCTCATTGCAAATACAGCTGAACTCAGAAGTGGCTATTTTTGCTCAAGCGGATCTTGAGTATTAGGTGGTGTCTTTGCTTTTATTTCTATTTCTATTTTTAACCCAAATAGAAAGAGCTTGTATAAACTACTTCTTTATTCATCATAGAAATCCAACTATTTTTAATTTTCCCTGCTGCCGAGAATAATGATTAGGACTCACAAATCTAGGTTGTCTGGGGGCCATCTGTTTGAATATTCCGATTCTCTCTTCCAGTCCTGGGATTTTGGGGCTCATCCTCTGCCTTTTGGTTTCCAAGCTTATTCATGAATCATAGGTTCAGAACTAAAGTGCATGGCTACTGAGAGCAATGTGCAAACAACTGCTATGTAGTGAACTTACCGGGGAAGAGTGTCCCTTCGATTTTACAGGGGGCAACTGTGAACATGGCAACTCAGTTATGGTAAAGCGTAGCCTGGGCTGAGCATTTGAAAATGTTCATACCAGCAGACAATAGAGTCGAATGGGTACCTTAAAAACATTTTTAAATCACAGATTTAACTTTTCTTTTTAGCATATAAGAAAGTTAAATATTTTTAGATTGACAGAGAAAATACAGAAAGATGCTTATTTTCTTATTGATTGATAATTCTCTATCTACACATCCAGAAATTTCTCTAAGACTCTCTACTGCTGGGGTGACACTATTAAAAAACTGCAAACATGCTTTGGTTTCCAGAAGGACCTGGATGATGATGACAATAAAAACGATAATAATAATAATAATAATAATAATAATAATAATAATAATAATAATAATAATAATAATAGAAGTGGCTGATGTATATTAAGAATTTAATAAGTACCAATCACTGGGATCAGCATTCTACCTAAATGATCTCATTAAACCCTCACAATAACCCCACAAGTTTGATATTGTTGTTATTACCCCCGATTTTTACACAAAGAACTGAGAGTCAGAGAGGTTGAGTCAATGCTGAAGTTCACTCATTTGGCAGGCAGCAGGGCTAAGATTTGAAAACTGGCAGTCTCTCCCCAGGGGCCGAGCTCCTAACTACTAGAGGGGGTGTGTACTGAGAGGAAGCCTTGGATGTAGACTGATGTGAGATGCCAAAAGGTTTAAAGTAAGGAAAAGACCCCACCCCTTCCTGCCCAGAACGTGTCCACAGAGAGCTCACACATGATTCTTTTGAACTTAAAGAGGCAGACACCACAGTCCCCTGGGTGGAAAGGGGTCACTCCCAGCGTCAATCATCCAGGAGAGAGGAGGCTTTGTGCAAGAACAAGACGGAAGTTTTGAGCAGGAAGCCTGGATGAGAGGGGAGGTCTCGGTGTGAGTGTTTGGTTGGTGGACACCAAGAGAACAGTGACTTCCTCTACTTCCTACCTACCACCCCCGCCTCCTGGGGACAGACTAGGAATTTGAGAAAGATTCCTGTCCTGGTGTGAGCAACAAGATGGGGAAGATAAGTTATGTCTTGTTAAACTGGAAAATCAAGTTTCACGCTATGCCTTCCATCTCTTTCCCTCAGTAAAGTCACCTGTGAACATTCACTCTGTCAAAGGGATGATCCGAGGATACCAAGGGAAGGGTCACGCAGCTGCTTCATTGAAATAACTTTCTAGACCCACGAGGGAGTCGCTCCTGCCTAGGGTGCTAAGTCAACAAACAGAAGCGTAGGTCATTTTCCCTGTCAATGCTCTGCTTCTCCGGAAATGCAGGACCTCCAGTCAGCCGACCCTAAACGCTACGCCTTCTCACCTCCAGCAAGGTGGATCTTGTGGCTCCAGCCCATCAGATATTTTCTATTTTTCTCTTCTTTATTCTTTATCTTATAAAAGCTTCCTGCCTTCCACCTCATTTTGCCCTTCTCCAAAAGGATACCATCAGCTTAATGGAGTGTTAATGTTTTGTCACTGAAATCGTCTTCTTTCATAATCTTTTTTTTTAAACCAGTTTGGATCTAACATTGAAGGGAAATAGAGATTTCCCCTACCTTCTTACTCTTGGGGACAAAGGGTAAGGTTTCACCAAGGATGGAGGGTGAATCTGTTGGGAAGACCAAAGCTTCAAGGTCAGATCACCTGAAGAGATCCTTCTTTCATGTCAAAGTGAGAAAACTCAGTTTATTCCTCTTTCTTTCATTCGTTCTTTCGTTCTTTCCTTCCTTCCTTCCCTTCTTTCTTTCCTTTTTAAAAAAAATTTTATTGAAGTGTACTTGCTTTACAATGTTAGTTCCAGGTGTACAGCAAAGTGATTCAGTTATACATATACCTACATTTATATTTTCAGATTTTTTTCCATTATGTTATTACAAGAACTTGAATATAGTTCCCTGTGCTGTACAGCAGGTCCTTGTTTATCTATTTCGCATACAGTAGTGTGTATCTGCTAATCCTCCACCCCCTAATTTATCCCTCCACACCCGTTGCCCTCTGGTAACCAGAGTTCGTTTTCACCATTTCTCCTCCCCACCACCACCCGATGAAAGCAGACAGACACGTGGGAATCTCTCCCCACTCTTCCCCCAAATGAGTCAAATCACTGTCCATCCTTGGGGGATCACACACAGCCTTGGTGGCTCTTCTATGTTTCCAAGTGCCCTGGCCACCACCGTCCCCCTTGCCACCACCCCTACCCCAGCCACTCAAAATTAAGTCATATTATTCATAGTGTCAGTGCTGTGATTGGCAGTAGAGGTGGCGGAAAAAAGGATACACTTCTCAATGATAAAATTCTCCCTGCCTTTCCCTTCTGATGACACCGTGGGACACCGGCTGTCATTTGTAATATTTATTCACCTCGCCTTTCTTTCCCTTTTTATGTTTGTTAGAAGTAGGCACTGTCTTGCAGCATCTGAAAAATACTTCTACCAGTTCTGAAACTCCCAGGAACTCAGCATCCGGGTTAAGGTATTAAAAGCCACAGCAAAACGCTAATGTTATCAAGGCACCTCAGCTGACATCCAGCCCATCTTGGTGAAATAGGGCCAACCTCCATCCAAATCTTAGACTTATTCTTGATGCTCTCATCTCTTCATTCTGTTTAGCGTTCAGAGGTATAAAAATCCGTATTAAAACATCCCCAGTCCACCCTCTTCTCCCCATCGCTGTGCCCTCTCACCTGGGCTGCTGCAGTGCCCTCTTCACCTGTCTGGTACCTCCATTACACAAATAACCATAATAATTTTAAAATAAATAAATAAACCTAATTACCTCCCCCCAAACAAAACAGACAAAAAAAAGCATTAAAAAAAAAAAAAGAGGACTCAATTTGCCACAGGAGGATAAGACAGCCGCTGCCCCTTAAAACCTTAACACCTCTCCTCGTATGTGACCCACATCACTTTTTCAATACTTCATGGACCAAAGAGGGTCCCATGGATGCTTTTTAAACTTTAAAGGGCCAGGAAAACACTGTCCTATCTTCAGAAGAGAATCAGAAATTCTTGGTGAACAATGCTAGTGATTACTGTTCGGCATTGGCCTCAATAGTTGGTATTTCATTCTGGGAATTAAGAGAATAATTGAGGGAAAACAAAGATTTAGGATCATCTGGAGCATCAATCCTGGGTCCATGATGATATTTTTGTTTTCTGAGCATTGTGCCACCATTTCTGCCTACACACACACACACACACACACTCACACGCACTCACACGCTACAGCCATCCCTTTCTTTAATGCCACAGAATTACATATTCATCTCTACAAATGGCAGCTGGCTCTTGAGTGTCATCTTGTGATTTCCACACCTTTTCTTTCTTACTACGAGAGGAGTCTGCGTACAAAGCGTCAGGTGCAGCTCGCTGATATTTCATTGTGTTTGTGATATGTGTGATGCGTATCTCTTCCCTTTCCAGATGCATTTTCAAATGAAGTCCTATTTAAATTCATCATTTCCACAAAGCAAGAAAGCTATTTATCAGCATGCCCTGCCAAGTAGACTGGCAGAGGCCAAAAGCACATGGTAAAAAAAATTCTTCTGTGGTTCATTATTTCCATAAAAACAAATGCTTTTTTTTTGTTGTCATTTCTGAAATAGAATAGAAACCCAGTTCTAAATCTCACACACACACACACACACACACAAAATACAGGGGCCATCAAGCCCCAGTCCTGTGTCTCTAGGAAGTTGGTGACTAGGTGAAGTCCACCACAGTCCCTCCCATTCAGAAGAGGGTTCACAATCTGGCAGCTCCATTAAAGCAGTTTCCTGCCTGAAATAGGCATCTCTCAGACAGGAATCACTGACAAGGGGTTAAGAATGGAGCCAGGTAGAAAGCGTACAGTGGGAAAATGTGGGTAAAATTAGATTGTTCTGATGAGGTGCAATCTATTCTCAGAATCTTTTCTGGGAATAAATTGTTTTGCATGAAATCTTCTGGATTATTCTATCCTTTTCTCTGACTCCAACGGATTTTCCTAAAATACAAACCCAGTCGTGTCATTCTCCTACTTAAAATGAGTCAGCTCCGGAACCAGGTTACCAGCAGAAAAGAGCCAGCGTCTCAAGTGTACAGTCAGAGCCTCTGTGCGCCGGTGCCCCTAGGGGTGCTCCTCGTCTGCACCAACGCCCTGTCCCCGTGCACTCCTCACTGCTGTTTGGCAATCAAACCTCCACTTGGATGTTCCCTCTGCTGCCAAGTCCCCTTTGTTTGTTATTTGCACTGCCCCCCCACCCCGCCCCCACCCACTGCCTCACCTCCTGGCCTTTTCTGTCTTTTCGCTTCTGCATTCACTGAATGGTTATTTCCTGACTGCATTTTTTTCTCTTACACATTGCTCTGAGCTCCGATCCGGGCAAGCCCTGACTGCCACTGGTTTCCTGGCTCCTGAGTCATAGGTCTGCTCTGTCCGTTGGAGGGTGCGACCCTCTGGATTCCTGGCCATGTGGCCCCCTGCCTCACCAGTACACTTGGTCCCAGCGTGTTATTGGTCCTGACACCACCAGACGCCCCTGATTCCTTCCCCAGCTTTTCATCTTCTCCTTTCCCAATAGACTGATCTATTGTGCAATCCTAGGTAAGTCATTTAAACTTTCTGTTCCTTCATTTTCCCATTTTACAATTATGAGTCTAAATCAGCCCCTAACTGCCCACACAGAGCTTATGAGGATCAAGGAGAAGAAACATGGGAAAACATTTGTAAAGTGCTAAACTAGTATAACATTGTTCTTACTGAGATGCTCTGAAACAGCATTCCTGGGTGTCATTTTTCTTTGTACAGAGCTGTGTGATTTGAAAAGTACTGACTGCTCATTCGATGGACTAGCGCGCAGGTAAGAAGGAAGATAATGAGAGCTGTTGCTACTGGCCACATACCATGTGCCCGGCACTGAGCTGAGTGCTTCCTATACATTATCCAATTTAATCTTTACATCTGCTCTGCAGGGTAGGTATTATGATCTTCATTTTACAACAGAGGAAACAAAGGCTCAGAGACATAAAGTAACTTGTCCAAGGATGCACAGTTTGTAAGTCACAGAACAAGAGAGGCGCTCACTTCTGTTTTATTGCAGAGCTGTAGTGCTCAGCACCTGTCTTCCTAGGGATACCGAAGTGGGCTCCTGGGCTTCGCCTTGTCTCTAGTCCTACCAGGCCAATTGGATTCACCCTGTATACATCCCACCTCATGACAGTCCGGGTGTGGTAGCAGCCTTCTAAGACAACCCCAATGTTCCCCATCTTCTGATACTGCTGCCCTTGTAAACGCTGTTCCCCTGGAGTCTGGGCTGGACTCAGTGGCTTGCTCCTAATGGATATACCACAACATAGGTGATGTGATGCGCCTTCTGAAGTTAGTTTACAAAAGGCTGTGACTTTGGTCCTGCTGGTGTTCTCTTAATCCCTCTTGTTTGTTCCATTACATGAAACCAACTGCTGTACTATGAGCAGGTCCCTGGAAAGGCCCTGGGGCAGGAACTGATGGCAGCCTCTAACCCATCCTCTGACCAGTGTTTGCCAAGGACCTGAATCCTGCCAGCAACCAGCGAGTGACCCTGGAATTGGTTCTTAGCCCAGTTGAACTGTAGATTCACTGACATCTTGAGAGACTGGAGATTCAGCAGACTCCTTGATATATATTGTGAGAGATCTTGGGCTGGAGAACTCAGCTAAGCCTTGCCTGGATTCCTGTACCACAAAATTGTGAGGTAGTAAGTGTTGTTACTTTTGTTTTTTTTAAACTACTACCTTTAGTGTCATTTGTTCCATGGCTGTAGCTAACCAATACACATGCTGTATACTGAGCAGCTTTATTAATAAGATCTGCTGTCCATGCGACTGGCGAATGAGGAAACTAACCAACACGCTTGACTTTCTCACCAATGAGCAACACCTAATAAGAGCTGAGATTGGAACCCAAGTCACTCAAAGCCCAAGGCATCACCTTTAGTCTGTGCTGCTGGAAGACATGTTCATTTTTACAGGGACCTTTGGTGGGGGATGAAGATGGTAAAGCCATTGTTTTGGTGTCCTTGCACAAAAGAAAGCAGGTAAGAATTTTCCACCTGAAGACAGATTGGTAGGGAAGAGTTTGGGGACCATGGACAAGGAAGGGCTTCCTAAATATGACCAGGTAAGTTAATCTTACTCCACTTGAATATAGAGCCACTTTGACCTAAAGTAGAGATCAGAATTTTTCTGCAAAGAGTCAACTATTTTAGGCATTGCAGGCCACATGTGGTCGGTTGCGTACTCTTCTTCTTTTTTTCTTGATAAACCATTAAAAATGAAAAAGCGTTGTTGGCTCAGAGATCTCATAAAAACAGGCTATGAGTCACATTTGTCCCAGGCTTAAGTTTGTCACCCCTGACTAAAGTCAAAGTAGTCCTCAAAGGCTGGGTTACTTGCAGTATGGTTCTCCAAGGGATTCCAAGAGGGAATTAAGCCCTGATGTCCTAAAGCATCCGTTGTATGTAATGAATCAACTTGTCTCCTGCGGATTTAGAATGGTGTTTGCTATGTCTATACTTGGGAGAATTGAGTAAATAATCTCTCAGAACATTTTTGTGCTCTGTGGTTCAGGTGACAAGCCCTGGTAACGAAAGCCAGTGGTACACATAACCACCTATTCATTCAACAATCATTAAATAGGCACCAACTATGTGCTCAGTGTTGGATTATGTGGTGTGGCAGCAGAGATAAATGAACTATGGACTTTACCTCAAAACCATCACCCTGAGTGAACTCCAAGAAATTTTGAAAATAATTTTGGAAAATAATTTTGTTTCATGCTCAAGCAAAAACAACATGACGATCCTAAGAGATTTTTTTTCATTAATGTGATAGCCTTGCTGTAAAATGAGTGCATTTCTTTTTCTCCTCTGGGCTGTGGTCTGTGCTCTGCAGACTTATTGACAGATGCCTTTAGCAATATACGTCCACAGGTACACCTGAGTGAGAATTAATCCATCAATCCTCGTCTGCCACTGAATATGTCACTTCCAAGAATTACTTAACCTTTTTGAAATACCATTCCACCAGAAGATGGAGAAAATGCCTACTATCTACTTCAGTAAACTGATGTGTAAATTTAAGTGAGAGAAGACCTCTAAAGCCCTTAAGGGTAATGCTTAACACATAGCAAAAGCTGAAAAGAAATAACGATTATTGCTATTTTCCAGCTACGTCCTATTATTTCAGGGGCATCCAATACATGCCCCTGAAATCCCCTTGATCTTTCTAAAAAGTCAGATATATATATATATAAAATGTACCCATACAAAGAAGACATCTGGACTTCTGTTTAAGTGCTTTAGCCTCCTCAGAGAACAGGGCCCAGCTATGGAGGGGAAGCCTAACGTATCTAATTAGGGGACCAACGAATCCCCTGAGCATGAGCCATTGGACAAGGATGGTTTGATTTCTTCTCAATACTATAAACTGGCTGCAGGAGGACGGGGAAGGGGACCAGGGGATGCATCAATTCAACAGATTCCTAATTTTAACTCATTTTTTTCCATTCCTTTTGAGAGCTGCTTCATGCAGAAAAGTCTCTTGCCCTTCTGGATTCTGAAGTAAGAATCACAGAACCAAGACTTAGGTAGGTTGCCTTCAGAGCCCAGCTCTTAATTCCATGGCGGTACTGCATTGCTGCACAGTAGAAAGATTTTGTGAGTCACATATACAATTAACATTTTCTTGCAGTCACATTGCAAAAAGAAAAAGAAACAGGCACAATTCATTTCAATCACATGTTTAAGTTAAAAAAATCATGCTGAAAATGTTGCCATTTGATATGTAATTACATAAAATGTCCCTTTTTTCCCAGACTTCATGATTTAGCACCTTTCAAGTGCTCAGTAGCCACAGGGGGCTGGTGGCGTCCACACTAGGGAGGGAAGCTCCACCACCCGCTCTGCTGGAATTACTGGACTCACTATTTATATCTCTAGGTTTACATAACCTTTATTCTTTTTGTCTTGGCATCTTCAAAACCAGAGAGATCTTAAGTACTAAAACTGAAAGTAAGTTTTAGAAAAAGGAAGAAGAAAAAGCAGCAGTAATATTGTCATTGTTTGGGATCTCAAACAATGCTTAAGAACGCTGTGTTCGTCGGTGACTCCTGTCACATTGCTGAAATAGTTTGAGTTAACTGCATGCCCATTTAAGAACATAAGGTTCATTTATCATATTTCCCCCTTGGCCAAGCAGAAATCTAAAAATAAACTCTTAAGTTGTTAGGGTTGACCTAACTCTTTATATAAATATCCGTTCACAGTTGTTGTTTTAGTAAAGGAAAAAGCCAGTCTCCTAAGTGTTTTGGTTCTAAAAACTTTAGGAAACTGATTTCTCCCCTAAGCACTCCTTCCTCTAAACCACATACAAACTGGTAAAAAAAGGAAGTGAAAATTAGATTTTATTTTACTTTTTTTCCTACAAGAGGACAGAAAAGACAATCCTGCCTCCTCATTCAACATTCTTCTGCTATTTCCCTTCCCGCTACCAAATTCTAAATGATGATTAGGATATGAGAAATTGGCCCCTTAATAGAAAGCTTAACTCTGTACAGTCTTGGTTTTGGGAATAACATCTCATCTCACAAGTCTGGAAGAACCTGCGGGAAATTAAGCTTGCCATATAAACCCCTGTTTGTGTCTCAGGCAGTGTTGCCCCAGCACTGAACACAGAGAAGTAAGTAACTTACTGAACAATAGACAGTAAGTGCTTGTTGAGTTAAATTTTTTAATTAGTTGGAGGCAAGTCAAGAAAAAGCTTTTATCGACTATTATAAAAGAACAGTGGTTTACTATTTCCAAATATATTAATGGAAACAGTTAGAAGATATATATATATATATGAAGTATGGTCAATTTATGATGTTATGTTAGTCTCTGGTGTATAGTATAGTGGTTCAGTCATACGCATATATACATACAGTCTTTCTCATTATATGTTATCACAAGATATTGAATATAGTTCCCTGTGCACTACAGTAGAAACCTGTTGTTTACCTATTTTACATATACTAGTTAGTATCTGCAAATCCCAAACTCCCAATTTATCCCTCCCCCTGCTCACTCTTCTGGTAACCATAATTTTGCTTTCTTTCTCTGTGAGTCTCTTTCTGTTTTGTAAATAAGTTCATTTGTGTCATTTTTTTGGATTCCGCATATTTTAGTTAGAAAGAAAGAACCTGTGAGAAAAGAGTGAGGCAGAGATGAGATAGAAACTCCTGGATTGGCTTCGAGAGGCTCCTCCTTGACCCTGCCTTTACATGAAGTTTTAATATGAGTAAAATATGAAAATGAATTGTAAAAATAAAAAAAAGAATATGTAGAAGAATATTTGTAAGATTTTGGTCAAGGGGAAGACCTTAAGGTACTAGATAGGAAACTTAGAAAGAAAATATGGTTATATTTAACTCAACTTTCTCTATATATAAGTATAAAAATAAACATATATAAGTTTAAATGTATTTATGTGTACATGTGTATATGTATGTATGTATTTAATATATACCTTATACAAAACAATGAACAGAGGAAACTATGCAATTAGCATACTATCAGAAGGCAGATAACAAGTTGCTATTCCTAATACGCAAATGGCTGCTAAAAAAACCCAAGTTTTAAACAGAAAAAAAAAAGAAAATGGACTACATTTTCTTCCTCACAAATGAATCAGAAGTGCAAAGTATACAAAAATCAGATGAAAATTTCAATCCATCACGTAAGCAAAAAAAAAAAAAATGTCACATCATCATCCAATCATAGCAAAGGCGGCCCACTACACACCACTGGGGGTGTGAACTGTTTCAGTAAATAGAGCAGACTTTACAGTGCTTTCTGTTGGATAGTACCTACTAATAACATGAAAGCTAGCTGCCTTGGCTCAAAACATGTCGGCCAAGTATCTCTGAGAACTGTGTGTAGGGCAAAGTGAAATCATATTCACTAGTAAAGTTATATGGCCTCATGAGTTTTTAAAAATGTAAAGTAATATTAACCCGCTGGGTAATTTGCCTTATGCAGTCAAAGTCAGTTGGCCTAGATGACCAGTATGCCGATGGACAGTGGACAGAAGGGACAGGGATAGCTTCGAACCAAGGCTGCTAATGGCCTCAGCCTGCCCCCTCCACTCCTGCCCTGCTGCCACAGCCCAGGAGGATGGGTGGTCCTGATGGTGCAGCTCCGCACAGGGGGAGCTTCCCCACAGCATCAGACTGGGATGTGAACAAAAGGGAAACTTCACGGGGTTACACTGCTGAGAGTTGATGGTCAGTATGTGGTCACTGTGGTCTAGCCTGACCTAACTAAAACAGCAATACAGTATTTTTAGGGTCTACAGAACATCATACCTTCTTTTTCAAAGTTAAGGTTAATAATCCCTAAATATATACAGAATGTATATTATATATATTTTTGAATGTGATTAAATATAACTGTTTTCCCTCTAAGTTTCCTACTATCTTAAAGTCTCTGCCTTAACCAAAATTTACAAATGTTCTTCTATTTACTATTCTGTTTTTGGTTTTTTCTTTAGTTTTTACCTTTGGTTCATATTAAACTTTCATTTAAAGCATTCAGACGTATCTTATGCAAAATAGCATTCTAAATTAGATGAAAGATTTCTTTGATCCTTTGGAAGCATTTTTTAGGTCTTATATCACTTTCAGGTTATTGTTATGTAAACATGATCGCTCATCTGTAATTATACTTGTTAATGGAGGGCCAGGTCCTTTTAAGTTGCTGCAACCTCTTTAAATCTACTTCTCATACCTATTTTGAACCTTCTGTCCTGCCTAACGCCCCTTTCTTTGGAATTTTGACCCTGGTTCCTTTCTCCCTCACCTTTCCTGTGGGGATGGCTCTCAACATTGCTTTCTCCGCTATCGCGTTTGGATCCCAAGACATCATTCCCAATACATGACCATTGAAGATTCAGCTTCTCCCTTCTCCACGGTCCCCCTCCAGGCTCCAGCCCTTGCACTGAGTGAAACCTCTGATCACAGTCTCCTGCTGTGTTTATTTGGACTCAGTCATTCAACCTGAAAACCTCAGGGGCCCAGGGGAAGGGTCAGTACCTGAGGTGCTCATAGCGATGCAGTGGGAAAGCCATCATCATACTTTCTTTCTCAAAGTTGAGGTTAATAATCCAACATCATAATGCCTTGTGAAAATTCTAGGAATACTTGGATTATTAAGCAATTTCCATAATTACTGGACTTTTCATGGGTCCTGAGTTCCCAGGTGAACCAAGTCTGAAAAAGTCTTGTTAATAAGTTTATTATTAATAAATAAGTAACTTTTTAACTTACCACACCTAGTTTTACAGACATGGTTAGCGTGCCTGGAAGCTCCTAGCTGATACTCTGAGATCCTGCAGGAAATGATTACTTCATAGAGGTAACTTTTTTCTCTAGAGAGCCAGGATTCATTATATTTTAATAATTTGTCTTCCTGAAAATAAAATGGTAGTGATTTTTTCTTAGCGAAAATAACCTGAAGTTGGGCAAAAATAAATCCTAACTGTTCATTAATTAGAGAATAGTTGCATAAATTATCTTTA
Organism: Vicugna pacos; assembly: GCF_048564905.1. NCBI lineage: Eukaryota > Metazoa > Chordata > Mammalia > Artiodactyla > Camelidae > Vicugna > Vicugna pacos. The sequence goes on along the minus strand of NC_132994.1, from coordinate 2,300,644 downwards.
CCTGTATTATTTTTAATGTAATCTCGTGCCAGTATTAATATAAAAACTAGAAAGACAAGGCTGATACATGGAAGATTAGCATAAAATAATGGTAAGAGAAAGAGCAGAACACAGTATTTTCCTTACTTTAAGGTTAAAATCCCTGCCATGGCCCCTGAGTAGGGACTCTAGTTGTGTAGTTGTTTCGAATTCAGGTTGATCAATGGATGTTCTTCATTTGTTGAATGGACTGCCAAGGTGGTATGCTGTTGGGGATTTTATTTCCATAAGAAGTTGAATAGCTGTCCCAGAAAAGCAATGGTTGGACATAAGGAGTTCACAGTTGGTTCCAATCTCTGAACCTCACAGTAAATAAGGACATGGGAGGATGGAGGGGTAAAGAGATTTGGATGGGTGTTGCCATGGAGATGTTTACCAGGTTGACGTGACGGAGAGTCATGACACACAGGCTTTGTGTAGAGACACTGATGAAAGTTTGGGAAAGGCGTCAGGGTGGGGATGGGAGGGCAAGTGCAGGGGTGATGTTGGAGTCAGTTTTGAGCACAGTATTTAGCAACCACCACTTGGTATTTTCTTCAAACCCAACTTCTTCTATAGCCCTTTTTTCTCATTCCCAGGCACTTGTGCCAAATTTGGAGTAAAATTAAAAACTAAAATGAAGTCAGTGAATGAGCTGAACAATGACTCTGTGTGTGTGTGTGTGTGTGTGTGTGTGTGTGTGTTTGTGTATGTGTGTGTATAGGGGTGTAATATAAAGAAGATAAAAACTTCCTGTTCTGTGTTGGGAGTTTTAATTATGTCAAAAGGAAGACCATTTTTCTTATTCAGAGTGATAATGGTTTGTATAAAAGTGAGGCTGGAATCACACCTGTCACAGGGACCCCAGCTATGGCCAGAACAGATAGAATTAGACAGGAGAAAGAGAGAGAGAGGTAGAGAGAGGTAGAGAGAGAGAGAGAGAGAGAGAGAGAGAGAGAGAGAGAGAGAGAGAGAGAGAGAGAGGGAGGGAGAAGCATAATGCCATTTGGAAGCACATGGCTCCAGAACTAAATGGGAGAAAACTCATCTCTCCACTGCATCTTCAGTGTGTATATTCCTTCCACATGGTCTGGGGAAACATGAGTTATATAAATATGTGAAATGTGCACAAGAGAAGATGTTGAATAGGACTTTTCTCAAAGTCCTGGAACCAGTGACAGGACTTTGAAATTGGAGGCTATACTTCATTTATTAAAACCTTGGGACTTAGAGCAAGACTGCGTGGGTTTGAATCCTGGTGGTCCTACCTCCCGGCCTTTCACCTTCAGTGGATTCCGTGAACTTTGTGCTTTAGTTTCTTCATCTGGGAAATGTGATTGTTGTGAGTATTAAGTGAACTAATACATATAAGAGGATCAGAACTGTTTTTGGCAAAAAGTGTAGCTGTGAGGATGGCAATAATGATTGTGATGATGATAATGATTAAGGCTCAAAACTGAGTCAAAGGAAGCCAGTTTATGACCCATATTTTAAAGAAAATGCTCAACAATTGGATCGAGGCATCTCTAGACCTCTTTTAGAGCCGGGTAAGCTCCAGGGAACACCTCAAGATGCTTTGCCTTCTCTTACAGACTTAGTAGGTATTAGGGTAGGGTAATTCTGGGTACTGTAACAGAATGCAGAATAGGTGAAACGCAGTTGTATTTTTCCCCCCTGCACACATAAGATCTATGTGTGCTCCTGGTCAGAAGGTGGCTTTCCTCTGGGCACCACTGAGGAACCAAAGTTCCTTGTGTGCTATATTCTGACCGACCATCTCAGGGCACAACAGCCCTGTGCATCAAACAGACAGAATGAGGAAGAGAAACAAGAAGTCACTAGCTTCTTAAAAACCTAGGTCTGGAGGTGAGGCCTGACCTCCACTGTCTTCCCTTGGTAAGACTGCATCACATAGTCCCACCTGCATGCCAGTGGGGTGGGATCACGTCATCTCCAACTGAGGTCGTGGTCTCACGGGAGGGGGTGTATGCGACTTTATAGACAGCTAGCTCTCCTTTCAAGAAGGGGAGACTGACAGAGGTCAAATGGCAAGAAGGGGACACGAGGCATCTCATTCTTGACTAAATGTTTATTGAGCTGCTGAATTGGTGGAGCCACCCTGGCTTGACCCCTAAGACAGAAGAAGGTGGGGAAGATCTTAGGAGATGTTGGTGTGTGTGTGCTTCGTGGTTTCATCAGGCAGAAGCCTCACCAGGGCAGCTGAATCGTAAAGTGTGAGGCAACCCTGACTTTGAATACATGGGAGGAAAATGGAGACAGGCTCTCAGTCTATCAGAGGACCCACCCAAGGACCCTGAAGCTCTGCAGAAAGGTACATAAAGATAGGATATGGAGCTCTTCAGGTCCGGCAAGAGGATGCCCCTCTCAGAGAGGTGTTGAAGGCGAGGATCCCTGGTATAGCCAAAAGGGAGATGTGGCTGACCCTCTTGAAGGGTTCCTCAGCCAAAGAGAGGGTCAAGGTGAACAAAAGAGTGTCCTTGAAAAACCACACACAACCCCTATTCAGAGACCATCATAGTGGTGGAGACCCCCAAGGAGTTGATTTCAGGGTTATCTTCTCCCATAAACAGGCAACCCATGATGTCAGACCCCAATCTCTCTTCTGTTCCATCTTCCTACAGGATGGCTCATAGGAAGAAGGATGGGAGGAAGGAAAGGACAGACCGTGCCTCTTAAGGACTGTAGGTCCCCAGGCTAAAGATAAAGCCTGAACTGCGGGGGGAAGGAAAATATGAGAGCAGAATTAAATATGAGAATAATTGAATGAGGCTGAATTCAATATTCAGATATTGAATGAGCATCTGAAAGAGACCAGGAAGCTACAGGGTCTTCCAGAGATAGTAAGGGACTGAAAAAGAAAATCCCACAGTTTATGGTTAAATACAGTGATCGGGGGAAAAAAGCAACCTCTTTTATGTATCCTTTTCAAGATCGGCCTGTTGCGTGAGTTGGTTTCCTAAACACATAGGTGTCAAGAGCTGGAGGTGGGGTGGAAGACATCACTTTCCCTCTAGCATCCTTTGTACTGATTGGCTCATGGGGGCGCATCAGTGGGCTCATATCTGCCAACACGTGTTTACCATGGGGAGGAAGTAGACTGTGTGCCTGTTAAGTTTGTATTTTCAGAGCCCAAATCCTGTGGGGCAGAGAGGGGAGGAGGGAGAAATGGAGGAAGGGGCTATTTCTCTCCTTCCAGGTGGCCTTGAGGATGGTACGATTGGCAGAGAACTGCCCTCTGCAGCAGCAAAGACCAGGGAGAATCTTGGGACTTTAAATATTTAGGGGGAACTTTTTAGGAACCAGGAACTCCTGCATGAGCAGATGGAAATTTAGAGCGAATGAAAATCAGTTTAATGGTTTAAATGTTCTCATTTGTATCTACAAACTGGGGAGGCCAGAAGACATGTATTTTACCAACTGGGGAGCCCCGAAGACCATGGAGGAAATAATTCACCCAGTATTTCAAGGATGAATAATTAAGATGAATATTTATTCATTCATCCATTTGTATTCAAAAATATGTAGTGAATACCTACTATGTGTCATGCACTATGCTAGATGCTGGGCATACAATGGAGAGTGGAGTATCTAAGCTCTGAGGGGCTGAATTTGCAAAAACAAACAGAGAGCTTTAAAACGGGTGCCTAATCTGGTCTGCGGATGGAAGAGAATGAGCGGGAAGTGACACAAAAGGTCAGTGTGTGAAGATAATGGGAAACAGGGTTCTTCATGTTTAAAAATTCCTTTAATGTTACTTTAATACTCTTTTCATAATAAATAATAATCATAAAAGGAAAGAAATGAAAATCTTGGCACAGTGAACCAAATGGATAATTGCTCTGGTGTTTTTCCTTAGGGTCCAAGTAAATTAAAAATCATTTGACTCTGATGAAAGGTCTCCATCACCTCATCTCTTCTTTCCCTGCTGAAGCTAGAGAGCGTCTTGCATCTTTCCACTTCCTCTCCATTCCATTCACGCTGGATCCTGTCACATTTGGCTCATTCCCCCTTGAAACAAGTCATGGTAAAGATTTCCCCTTGGTCTTTTGAAGTTTCAAAGCCTTCAGTAGTTTCAGAGGAAGACTATTAAAGTTATAGATTGCCCTTCTTTGTTCCATCCTGAAAAGTTAGGGAAAGAGAGCTGTAGTGGCTTTTAGAGAGCAAATCAAGTTGTCACCTGAGGATGGCAAAAGCCAGGAGTGTTTTGAAAGCAAATGACGAGTCTCTCATGATCCTCAGGTAAAGCCTGAGAAAGTCGATTTAGATGCCCAAGTGGGTCAGGGAAGAGGCTGAACAGGCTCTGACATAGGAATGTAAGCTAAGCATGAATTAGAGCACCCCCACTTCATACCTCTGCCCCCACCCCCAACACCTGCACAGGAACTCGAGATATACACGTTCTAAGAGACTGAACCTTTCTAACCAGGCTGTGGACAGAGTATTGGTTAAAAATGTAAAATCATTAATGCATTTAGACTTTAATAGAAACACTTGAGAGGCTAGTGACATAACATTTTTCTTTGGAAAATAAGGGTTTTCTGTAGCTTCAATGTCACACCATGAGCAGTCCACCCTCAAGGAGGCAAGTGGGATTCAACTCCGTTCATGATCCAGACGGCCGCCAGTCACGGTCGTATAAAACCCAAGTATTCAGGACAGACGAGGCGCGTTCTCATGGGCTCATCTGTGTGCTTGGATTGAGAAAGCCCTCAAAGATGTGAGCAAACCCCGGCCGACTTCCATCCAGGGCAGGTCTGAGTTCCGGACAGAGGCTGTCGCTAGGGAAGTGGGACTCTTGACCATGATTTCAAAGCGTGGTGTGAAGAAGTGAAAGAAGAACAGATGGGGAAGGGAGCCCAGCAAGCTAGTCTCCCTCCCTCCATGGAGACTGGATGAAACAAACGCACGTAGCTGTAGGATACACACTCGCTGACTACAGCACAATTATTCTGCTGTCTATAAACACTTTTTCCCCCTGAACTGGCTCTAGGGTAAAATAAAATTTTCACCCTCTTCTCAGTTTCCATTTAATAACCCAAAATGAAATGATTACAGAAAAGAGCTATATATTTTATAGAAAAGTTGCTGTGGTTGTGTGCTAGGCAGGAGGTCCTTCCTTAGGATACGTACTGGTTTGAAAATATGGTACCACATAGGTCAGCAGGGAGAGAACTAATTAAAACATATAAAAAACTTTTCTAAAAGCCAATAGAAATACACATGCATATGCACAACAATTGACTTCCCCAGACCCTTAATGCAGTGTTTAAAATAGAGAAATTTTTACATGATGCTTTTCACTTAACATTAAATTAACAAGGACATTTTCTCATCTTACCCTTGAGTATTTTTGCCGCGTGTCTACTTCACACCTGATATACAGTAGCAAGTAAGGGCTTGATGTAGGGGGTAGGATGGTGTGTGGGAACTTGCCAAGATATGTCTGTTAATGAGGTTATTACTCCAGTTGTTAGAAATTGTTGGGGGTCTTGTGAAGTAAGACAGAGATCAACAGATGCAAATCCAAAAGACTGGCAAAGTGAAAGGCTGTGCTTTATGAGAGAGAAACAGCCCTGCTAACTGACCCTCAGAGAGTCCCGCCCACCTCATGGGCAGTGCTGGACCCAGGAGGGTCTCCCAGCTGTGGGTCCTATCAGCTAAGACCCCTTATGGTTCAAGCAGCTTTGTCTCCCTCGTTGGTGGAACTGAGCTGAACTAGCCAGATTTGTTTTTAAATTCCCAACCTGATAAATTTATTCTACTTGCCCCGGAGAAAAGGGAGTGAAAGCAAGGGAGGAGGCAGGAAGGTTTAGGGAAAATCCCTCTTCAGAGAAACCAGACCAGCTGAGAAAATGTGTTTGTCTCGAGTGGAAATGACTTCTTAATCCTATCAGATTTTTTCACTCAACACTCACGGTGGGGGCAGCACATGGTTCAAGGTGACTTAGAGGGACTACACAAAAATTTAAGTCGTGTAACGCAACGCCACGGATAGCACTGTTTTGTATTGCTTTGAATCCTAATGTTTTCTTTTGAGTCCCAGGCCCGGAGCCGTGCTAATATGCTTGGGGTTGTTAAGCTTATTATAAACTGACTGCCTGGTACGAATGCAGACAAATAAGCTACTTATTTGTCTTTATCATCATACGTGGCTTTAAATGGTTCAGGTCCACAAACAAATCCATGACACCTTGTCTCACTCGACAGATGTTTGTCCAAATACATCACTTACATCACCGTTCAGAATGTTACACCCCAGGTTTTATTCTAAACACAAATGAAAGATGTTTCTGAGTTCTTAGAAGCACAGGAATGTGGTATTCTTAGCAGACACAAACATTAAAATGCCTTCAGACACTTCTGCTTCTGTCACCAAAACCAGTGTAGCTATGTGTATACACACACACCAGCACACACGTATAGGCTGTGAATTGTAGCGTCTACTATGAGGCTCAAATGGGTTATGAATGCTCCAAATTGAAGCTAGTTTTAGTATGAAAAGCAATGAGAAATCTAAAAGTTAACATGTCTCCCTGCCAAATCAAGAAATTATGTATTTTATGTTTTATTTTTATTTTTAATTTTTTTATTGAAGTATGGTTGATTTACAATGTTAGTTTCAAGTGTACAGCAAAATGATTCAGTTATACATATACACGCATATTTATTTTATTTTCAGATTCTTTTCCATTATATGTTATTGCAACATATTGAATCCTTGTGCTATACAGTAGGTCCTGGTTGTTTATCTATTTTATGTATAGTAATGTGTGTCTGTTAATCCCCAACCCCTAATTTATTACCCCCTGCCCTTTCCTCTTTGATAGTCAGAGTTTGTTTTCTATGTCTGTGAGTCTATTTTGGGTTTGTAAATAGATATTTATCTTTTTTTTAAGATTCCACATATAAGTGATATCATATGATATATATTGTTTTTATATATAAAACCTACAAATCTTAGTTTTCAAAATGATATTGAAGAAACAAACATGACTGTGTACAAATATGTTAGATGTTACCACTCACTTCCTTCCGACTTCTAGTGAACAATTTTAATGTTAATTTTTAAATTTTTAGTTTTGCTTGTTTGTTAGGGGGAAGTAACTGGGTTTGTTTGTTTTTATTTATTTATTTATTTATTTATTTAATGGAGGTACTGGGGATTGAACCAGGGACTTTGTGCACGCTAAGCATGCGCTCTACCACTGAGCTATACCTTTCTCTCCTAGGGAATAATTTTAAAACAAAAGCAGTAGGGACTTTAAATGAAACCCTATGAACCAGGAGTCTTAGCGTTCAGTGATTTGGTGGCTGCTAAAAAATATCTTACCATTTTAACGGGGAAATTTGTTCTTGGCTGAGATCTAGGGGTACATGCAGTGGTTGAGGGCGGTTGACTGGAATTCCAAAATAAAAGTGTATATTTATAGGAAACACAATACTGCCTATCCAGGCTGGCCTGTAGTTGGGGCTGGTTCCCCTTCGTTTCTAGAAAGGTGCAAGGGTGCCCTCTTGGGCCCTGCTGAAAAAGTTTCCTCACACTTGGGTGAATTCTCTGGGCCCTCAAGTCAGGCACCTCAAAGGCCAATAACAAGGTTTTAGCAGCAGGCACGGGGCCTGTGCGGTGACAGCAGCTGCACCGACTGAACTGAAGTCAGGTTTGCCAGGAACTGCCAGCCCGTCTTCCAACTGCCCCTGGGCCCTTTCTAACAATGTGAGCCTTTACCAGGCTGGCCCGCCCAGCCCCTCAACCAGAACAGCTGTTTCAGTGATAGGCTGCTTATGTTTTGACTTTCTTGGCACTAACAACAATAATATTCCTTAGCTAATCCGCATAATGCCATTTCTCAAAGTGCCTTCAAATGAACATGGTGTAATTGTTGCTTTAGCCGTAAAAACTGCAGAATCTGAGGGTTGGAGGAACATTACAGATTATGTAATTTAACCTATTTGCTCTATCAAAGAGAAAATGGAGGTTGGGATTCATGTAACATCATTCAAAAAAAACCACAAAATTTGAATCTAGTTTTCCTGAATTCTGGTTGAATTAAGTTTCTGTTACCTAATGTTTACAACAAATACATGAATAAGTCAGGATAGGTGTTCTTTCTTTCTTTTTAATTTTAAAATTTTATTTATTTACTTATTTTTGAAGTATAGTCAGTTGACAACATTGTGTCAATGTCTGGTGTACAGCACAATGCTTCAGTCATACATAAACATGCATACACTCCTCTTTAGATTCTTTTTCATTATTGGTTACTACAAGGTATTTAATATAATTCCCTGTGCTATACAGAAGAAACCTGTTTATATATATTTTATATATAGCAGTTATTATCTACAAATCCCAAACTCCCAATTTATCCCTTCTTACCCTGTTTCTCCTCTGATAACCATAGTTTGTTTTCTATGTCTATGAATCTGTTTCTGTTTCATAGGTAAGTTAACTAGTATCTTTTTCTTTCTTTTTTAAGATTCTACATATAAGTGATATCATATGGTATTTTTCTTTCTCTTTCTGGCTTACTTCACTTAGAATGATGATCTCCAGACCCATCCATGTTGCTGCAAATGGCATTGTTTTATTCTTTTTTATGGCTGAGTAGTATTCCATTGTATAAATATATATATATATATATATATAAATTATGGAGGTTAAGTGGTTTCTCTGAGATCACCTGATTAAGTACGGACAGAGCTAGAAAGGAACCTGGTATCTTGCCTTCAGTTGGGATTTTGTTTTTTCAACAACACATAAACATGAACTCAAACTCAGAAACTGAGACACAAGTCTCCCACTCACTAGTTAGTCTACTGTTAATCAAAATTTCATCACGTATCAGGTGTTTTCCTAGTCACAAGGGATACTGCAGAACAGGACATAGTCTATAACATCCCAGGTGTGGGGGCCAGCCTCTGAGGTTGGACCCCCCCCCAATGACTTTTGCCTCCTGGGATCCATGTCCTTGTCCAGTTCCTTCTCACACAGGAATGACCTATGTAATCAATAGGACATTGCTGGATAACCAAGTGTTACCTCTAAGTCTAGGTCATAAAACACACCGTGGTTTCCATCTTGTTCTCTTTGGGATCACTTACTCCTGGACAATCTCACTGCCGTATTGGACGGACATCCCTGCAGTCCTGTGGAGAAGTCCATGAACAGGAACCAAGCCCTCTGCCTGGTAGCCAGCAAAAGCCTGCCAGTCATGTGTGTCAGCTGCCTTGAAAGCAGGTCCTCCAGCCCCAGTCAGGCCTTCGGATGACTGCAGCCCTGACCAACATTTACCTGCAGCCTCACCTGAGACTCTGAGCCAGAATCATCTAGTGAATGTGTTCCCAAACTCCTAACTCATAAAGACCATGTGAGATAATAAATGCTTGTTGGACTTCAAATTGCTAAGTTTGGGGTAATTTATCATTCAGCAATTGAGAACATATATATGGAGAGAGAAGATAAACTCCTGCACTAATAAACAGAATAATTTCAAAGATGGTGTGATGAAGAAGATAAAATAGGACAGTATGAGAGAGGATGGTAGAGAAGCTGCTTTGTTAAGGGTGAGAGGGATGGTCCCTCTGAGGAAGGAACAGTTGAGTTGAGACATCACTGTTTATAAACAGACGACCATGGAGAGGGGGGAAAAGAAACCCACAAAGAAGCAGCGGTAGGAGCAGAGGCCCTGAGCCAGGAAAAAAAGGACAGGAAGGAAGCCAGTCTGGCTAGAGTGCAGTGAATTAGGGAGAGAGCTAAGGGAGATGATGTAAGAGGTATAGGCAGGGCCAAGTACCCCAAAGCCTCAGAGGTCACGGGAAGCCACTGAGGATCTGCAGACGGAAGAGACCCAGGATCTGAGTCACACTTTAGAAAGCTCACCCTGGCTGCTGTGTGGACCCTGGACAGTCACAGGGAGAGAATACAGCCAGGAATGCAGGTTAGAGGCTATGGCAGTGGTTCTGAAAAGAGATGGCCACTACTAGGGTGGTGGTGGCAGAAAAGTGGGCAGACTTGGGACACATTTTGAAGGTAGGCAGGCGAGGCTTGCTGACGGGCTGGGTTTGGAGTGTGTAGGAAAGTGGACTCAAGGATAACCCAGAGCCCTGAGCCCTATGGTTGAGAAACCATCCTTGACTTCAGTTTTTGTTTTTGTGTTTTTTTAATCTGAAAAGAAATAAGAAAGAAAAGTAAAGGTAATAGCCAAATCTATCCTTGTGAAATGACACACTCTTTTGGAAATTTCTTGAAAAAGTATTCAGCACTCTGTAGCTTGATCCCTTTATTAATCACCTCACTCAAGTTCATAAGAACTTTTCTGCTGGAGAAAGACAGACAGTAAAGGCAGACACAGGTGATTCAGGAGGGGTCCCTGCTAAGACGTGAAGTATGCAAAGTACATCTTTCCTAGGGCAGTAGACTAGTGGAGACTTGAGTCCCACCTTGAGCCGTAATCCTTAGAGGAGAAAGTAATTTTCAGAGAAAGAATTCTATTTAGGGTTGCCTAATTATAGAGGGGTTCTTTTATTTATTTTTTTTCTATTGCGATATAGTCAGTTTACAATGTTGTGTCAATTTCTGATGTAGAGCACAATTTTGCAGTCATACATGAATATACATATATTTGTTTTCATATTCTTTTTCACCATGGACTACTATAAGATCTTGTATATATTTCCTATGCTATACAGTATAAACTTGTTTATCTATTCTATATACACCTGGCAATATCTACAAATCTTGAATTCCCAGTCTGTCCTTTCCCACCCCTCTCCCCTCCGGCAACCACAAATTTGTATTCTATGCCTGTGAGTCTGTTTCTGTTTTATATTCAAGTTCATTTGTCTTCTTCTTTTTTTTTTCTTTTAGATTCCACATATGAGTGATCTCATATAGTATTTATCTTTCTCTTTCTGGCTTACTTCACTTAGAATAACATTCTCCAAGGACATCCATGTTGCTGTAAATGGCATTATGCTGTCATTTTTATGGCTGAATAGTATTCCATTGTATAAATATACCACAACTTTTTTATCCAGTCATCTGTTGATGGACATTTAGGTTGTTTCCATGTTTTGGCTATTGTAAATAGTGCTACTATGAACATTGGGGTGCAGGTGTCATTTTGAAATAGGGTTCCTTCTGGATATATGCCCAGGAGTGGGATTGCTGGATCATATGGTAAGTCTATTCCTAGTCTTTTGAGGAATCTCCATACTGTTTTCCACAATAGCTGCACCAAGCTGCATTTCCACCAACACTGTAGGAGAGCTGAGGGGCTCTTTTCTTTCTCTGAAGATTTTGTATCTTATGGGGACTTCAAGATTTCCTGGGTATCAGTTATAGTTGCTACTTCATGAAAACAACAGGAAAAAGCAGCTTTTTTCTTCCCACTTAGGAAGTTTGGTTCTTATAAATAGCAAAATCAGAAGGCAGTTTTCACTCTGGTACAATCCAGCCTTGTGCTGAGGAATTAGGCACCTATTTTTAATGCCAGTATGTATTGCTAAGGATAACATCATGATTCAGAAATGATAAGGCACACAAATATGTGTACTATTGCTGTTGGGGAAACGAATAAACAATTCTATTACACTGTATCCCACAAGGCAAAGACCATCATGGGTCACTGGAGCCACACTCTGTTCCAGTCCCGTGGTTCACTCTCCATCAGCTGATCTCCCCCCCTGCTCGCTCACACACACAGACCCCAGCTCGTGAGCAGACAGTTAAGCATGTTTTCTAAAACAGGATGAAAATTCATTCAAACATCGAACAGATGTGAATAAAAAGAAGAGGGTATTTTAAAAATATTCCCGTTGCTATCAGCAATTATTTTGTCTCATGACTGGCATATGGCTATCGGTGTAGAATATGATTAAGGCTGGTTTGGTGACTGTGGGAGCTGGGACAATGGCAGATTTCCCCTTTTCAGTCTGTAAGACTGTTTACTCAAAGTTCATTATGCTTTTTAGACTATATTTTAAAGAAAGTGTCAAGTTCAAGTAGAAAGTCACTTAGGTCACAAAATGATTTTGTTCTACATGTTCCTGTAGATGCAGCCATACACAAACTGTTACAGAAGTTGCTTTTTAAAATACTCTTTTTTGAAATCTTAAATCTGAAAATAACATATTGCTGTCTTTGCTGATGTAAAATTTCTTCTTGAACAGCAGTCAACCCGTTTAAATTAAATAATTAGAAGCTGTTTTTCCTTTCATGTGGTACTGTTATTTAAACATTACCATTAGATTACTGGAAAATGAGAAAACATAAATGTACTCCAGCAAATTGATTGCTTATGCCAATGATTTGATAATTCAGAGTAATATTTTTTAAAAAGTAAAAAAGGAAAAGATAATTCAGGGTAATATAAGGAGACTTGATGGGTGGAAATAGTCCTTCCAAGTACGACATCTTTATGAATAGGGACAGTTTCATAAGGAGTCCATCCAAACAAAATGCCAACCAAGTCAAGGCTAAGACAAATATGGTGATAGATGGAGAAGAGGGAAGTGACCACTGCATTTGAAACAAAAAATGATCTTAACAGAAGGCTGGAATCAGAAAGCTCAAAAACTCCTAGTAACCATAGATGACACTGGGCCATGCATGCATCTAATTTACATGAAAAGTAAAACTCATGCAATAGAGATGTATTAGGCAGAGTTCTTAGGAGAAACAGAAACAATAGGATGTGTGTACAGAGAAAGATTTATTTTAAGGAGTTGGTTCAGTGCGATTGTGGAGGCTGGCAAGTCCAAAGTCTGCAGGGTAGGCTAGCAGGCTGGAGACCCAGAAAGTTGATGTTGCAGTTGGAGTCTGAAGGCCGTCTTCTGGAAGAATCTCTCCTTCCTTGGGAGAGGCCAGACTTTTCCTTAAGGTCTTTCACCGGACAAGATTCACCCATATTATGGAGAGTGACCCATTTACTCAAAGTCTACTGATTTAAATGTTTATCTCACGTAAAAAACACTTTCCCAGTAACATCCAGACATGTTTGGCCAACTATCTGGGTACTGTGGCCTAGCCAAGGTGACACAGAAATACACCCTTCACAATAACACAGTTAATCAGTCACTGCCACGCAATGACCGTGAGTACACTCACACACTAACTTCAACAATTTTGGAAAATAACCATTTTATTAAGAGCTTCAGAATGTGTATGGTCATTTTTTAAACCAAAGAATTACATTTCTATCTTATGGAAATGAATATAAATGCAGACACATGGAGCAAAAACTGTAGAAGAAAAAGATTGATATATGTGACATGCTAAATTAAAAAAAAATTTTTTGTGGCATAAGACCTCATAAATAAAGTCAAAAACAAGCTATCAACCAGGAAAGATGTTTGAAACAATTGCAGAGGATAAAAGATTAGTAGTCAAAATATATAGACTCCTGCACTCCCACAGTCAACAAGAAAAAGATTTAAAACACAACTGAAAATGAAGCAAAGATTACCAGGGCAGTTCTTGGATGAAGACACCTGAATGGCCGGTAATCATGTGAAAAGTTGTTTAGCTTAACCTGTAGAGATAAGCAAGTTACAAGATTCACTTTTCAAACTATCAGAAAGACCAAAATTAAGAGTTTAATAATGCCAACTGTTGATGAACGCATATATTGGTGTAGCTACATTGGAGAACATTTGCCTATACTGAGAAAAACTGAAGACGTATATACCTTAAAAGCCTAAAATTCCATTTCAGGTATACATAATCTTAGTGAAATTCCAACACATGAACATACATATGCACGAGAAATAGCTATTGTTTGTAATATTGTTTATAAATGCAGAAAGCACAAACATTTAAATATCCATCAGCAGAAAAAAGATGCAAATTGATAAAGTCAGAGAATAGAATACTGCATGGCTATTTAAATAAATAAACTCGATTTACATTTATCATCATGGATTTATCATGAAAACATGTCAGGTGAAAAAAAGCAAGTAACAAAATTATGTGTGTAGTATGATTTCCTTTATGCCAAATTTAAATACATTTAGTTGAGAGAGTCAGCTATAGGATTAAGAAATCATAATACCATACGATACATGTGTGCATATGGGGTAAATTTATTTCTTAAAACATGGGGTGAAAAGATATCCTTCAACCTTGGAATGTTGTTCACCTGGACGAGATTGGGAGGGAAATAGACATCTGTGTGTGTGGCCATGTGCGTGTGTGTGCACACGTGTGTGTGGCAAAATGACATTTTAAGAATGTGCAACACCGGAAGTGAATTCTAAAGTGAAATATAGACTCTGGGTGACAATGATGCATCAATGCAGTTTCATCGATTGTACTAAATATACCATTGTGGTTGGGCCGTGTTGATGGGGGTGGAATGGGGTGGGGATGAAGTTTATAGGAACTCTCTGTACTTTCTGCTCAGTCTTGCTGTAAACCTAAAACTGCTGTAAAACTAAAGTTTATTCATTAAAAATGTATGTTAAATCTAGGGTGGCTACATTTTAAAAGTTATTCTTTGGACTTTAATGAACGTTTGAAAAAAACCTGATTAATGATAAAGTGCAGTGTAACAGCTCTAGGTCATTTCAAAACTTTTATTTCATGTGCGTGCATTACTGTTATATTAAATATGAATATAAATTGGAAAATAAAAATTTACTTCTCAAAAAGCTGAGGATAAATTCTAAGTGTTATTTCTTGAGGCTGGGACATGTTAGATTATATATACACACCTGTTTATCATATCCAAGTATAGGCATATTTTAGTTTCAGGAACTTACTTTTTTATTGCAATTAAATATTAAAATTTAAAGTTTTTAGGTCAAGTGTGAATAGTGTACATGTCCAGTTTTTGCTTGGTAGTCTTTATAAAAAATCATCATTTCTTAACTTTTCATTCTTATTTTCCAGCCCTTATGGAATTTTGCACTTTATCCCCAAACTCGAGTCACAATTTCTTTCTTGCTAGCTGAACAGGCAATTCAGGATGAAGTTAAAATTATACATAATTGTTAAGAAAAAGCACATTTCTTTTTGCTCCTGCCAGAAAAGTCAGCTGTTGGACGGGACGATTTCAGGATGCCCAGTTCAGGAATTCTCATATTTGGCTGCACAGTAGAACCATCTGAGGGTCTTTAAAAATCCTCAGGTCTAGGTCCACTTCATAGCAGAAAAATCTAAGAATGGGACCCAGGCTTCAGTTTTGGTTTTTAACTTTCTAGTTATGCAACCCCAAAATCTTTCTTTCTCTCTTTTTTCTCTCTCCCTTTCTCTCTCCCTCTCTTTCTTTCTTCCTTCCTTCCTTTCTTTCCTTCCTTCTTTCTTTCTTTCCTTCTTTCCTCTTCCTTCCTTCCTTTCTTTCTCTCTCTCTTTCTTTCTCTCTTTCTTTCTTTCTCTCTTCCTTCCTTCCTTCCTTCCTTCCTTCCTTCCTTCCTTCCTTCCTTTCTTTCTTTCTTTCTTTCTTTCTTTCTTTCTTTCTTTCTTTCTTTCTTTCTTTCTTTCTTTCTTTCTTTCTTTCTTTCTTTCTTTCTTTCCTTCTTTCCTTCTTTCTTCCTTTCTTCCTTTCTCCCTTTCTCCCTTTCTCTCTTACGGAGGTACTGGGGATTGAATCCAGGACCTTGTGCTTGCTAAGCCCTTGCTCTAAAACTGAGCTATACCCACCTCCTTTTCTTTTAACTTTTTTTCCCCCCAAAAATCTCTTGGTACTAAATTCAAAACCATACTTTTTTCCTTTGTTTTTGGATTAGATACAGTCTATGAGATTTACTATGAGATCCCTGTAGAAGCTAGGCTCTGGCCTAAAACTGGTATGGTCTTCACAGCTTTGCATCTTCAAGGAGGATCCTGGTCCTTAGTGGGACCCATCATTTTGTCCAATTTGTCGTGTGTATGCCACTGTAGTTATGTATTCTCTTTGTTGCTAATGGCAACAGCACCGACTGTTTTAAATTTTGGCTAAAAATAATGTCACAAAAATAGAGTATTTTGAAAAGACTCAAAAATACACACTCACAGGGGCTTTTAAGAACGACCAGTCCCAGGGGGAGGGTATAGCTCAGTGGTAGAGTGCATGTCTAGCACACACGTGGCTCTGGGTTCCATCCCTTGTACTTCCATTTAAAAAAATTAAACAAATAAATAAACCTAATTATCTACCCCCTTCCTACCTAAAAGAAAAAAAGAATAACTGGTTCCTAGATATAACAAAAAAAAATTCAACTAAAGAACTTAATTGACTTAAATACTGGGTGATATTTATGACTATTTGTAAATATAATATTCAAAACTTTCATTGAACTTTTCATCGTTTTCTGGATGTCAGGCCTTAAATTTCCCATCACAAATGATATTTTTGTTTTATGCATAAAGCAGTAAAACCTGAGGAGAGGATGACTGGGGCACTTCAAAAGACAAACAGTCCCTGGTGCATAATGTGTTTCACGCAAGCCTAGTTACTACTGTTGGATATTATAATTCAATTTCAGAAACTGCTGAGAGACTATAATCTTATTCAGAATGTTCAACTTAATGTTTATAGAGTTGTATGTCCCCCAGGATATACACGGCTGCCATGCCAGGCACTGAAATATAAAATTGCACCTGTGGTATAATGAGGTGCTTTATATAGGACCTATCATTTTCCGAAACCGATCTTGTAAATAATCATCACAAATTTAAAGGGCCTGAAAGGTGGACTAGACACATGTGGTGGTGGAACATGCAACTGCCTGTGGAGTATAAATTAAGCAATACTGGAAAGTCATCCTGCCTTCATTCCTCTAGTCATTTGTTTACTAATATTGTATCTATTAAGTACCTATTTCACACCATATTCTGTATACTCAAACTATCTTTTGCAAACTTACTGACCCTTCTTTGGAAGAAGGCTTGGATCCCGTCGGCTTCAGCCAGGAAGAAATTTGACACAGGCTAGTGGAAACTCTTTGTACCTATTTGCATGTTGGCATGAATTTATTTCACAGAAGGTCAGCTGCTATCCAGGAACACGGAGTTCAGGGGTCTGTAAGGAAAAGGCAGGGCTCTTCCGTGACTTGGTTTTACATTTTTGTAGATATTTCCCTTTTGTGAAAACTCTTCCCCTTTTCTAATATGTCTCACAATTATAAGTTTTTGCTTCTATTTGCTGTCAATCTTATAAAAAAAGTATTCTATGTGTTTTCTTTCCTTCACTAACAATGAACAATTCACTTTCAAAAATTAATTTATTAGGGGGAGAGCATAGCTCTGGTAGAGTGCATGCTTAGCATGCATGAGCTCCTGGGTTCAATTTTCAGTACCTCCATCAAATGAATAAATAAAACCTAACTACCTCCCCCAAAACAAAAAACAAACAAGCAAAAAATAAATAAATAAAAATTTAAAAATGAATTTATTGATTTTTAAAAAGTAGTATATGGCCACGATTAAAAAGAAATGTCAGCAATAAAGAAAAATGGAAAAAAAAAACTCACCCCCAACCTTCCACCTCCTTAAAAATCACCATCATACACATTCGAGGAATGTCACTCAGGCACAACTTTCCATGCAGAAAACAACAGAAAGATCAATTTTTAAATGTTAGAAAAATTGGATCACGCAATTCATGCTTTTCTCAAGTTAAAGGTATGTATTTTTTCTTACTTCTTATCAGTTTCATCTTGTGCATATCCTTGTGTACAATAAATCCATTCACCAGGTGCACGGCTCCATGAGTTTTGACAGTTGCAGACATTCATGCTGAAAAGACTGTGACCATCTGAATCATTACTTTCCTTTATGTAATGTGTCATTTTCTCTGGCCATTTGCAGTATTTTCTTGTTCTCTTTGGTTTTCAGTAGTTTGACCATGACATACTTTGGTCTGGTTTTCTTCTAATTAATCCCGTTTGAAGCTGACTGAGCCTCTGGAATATGTAAATTTATTATTTTCACCTATTTCGCTAATGCTATCAGGCATAATTTCTACAAATGTTTGGTTCAGCCCCATTCTCTATCTCCTCTCTTTCTGGGACTTCAACAATCAAACTACAATTAGAGGCCTTTAGAGATCATCCCACAGACCCCCGCAGCTCTATTTTTGATTAGTATAATCTCCCTCTCTCTGTTTTCTTTCCTCCTCCTCTATTGGTTGCCTCTGCAAATCTTTTGAAGCTTTTATTTATTACTCTCGCTCTCTCCTTCTCTCTGTACGTGAGGTCCTAGAAGGTCAAAAAGGAGGTAAGAAACCTTATTGTATGAAGAAAGTTTTTACTGGCCAAGTTTACTTTTCATAGTTGCAAAATGCCTTGCACAGAAATATATCTTGATCTGAAAAATTGGAAGATAATTTTTTCCCATCGGCTGTCTTTCATCATGATCCATTTTACTGCATGAGTTGTAATTTCTGCAGGAAATGTGGGGAAAGAGTAAGAAAAGGGATGGGAAGTACAATGATAATGATCACCAAAGGCAAGAGGAAACTTGAGACACTGTGTAGAGAATAAAACTTCCTAAGCCACTGGAGTTTCACCTACTTGTTTAGCCATTGTGCTTGGGTCAGCCTCGATAGCTCCATGAAGGCATTTCACTCAAAACAAAACTCAACAGAACAAACATCAAACCACAGGTCAATGCTTATGTAACATATTTTTAAGAACCATAAATTATAACTTGTTTTAAATAACCGTTGCTTTGCTATCCTTATTTTCAATTTCTCTTACACAAAAAGAGCAAACAAACAAATTTTTAAAAATCTATTATTGGAAGTGCATTGTTTGGGTAACACATTGATAAGTTTTATCTTTCAGTTTCTAATCCTTGATAAAACAAGCACACACACACAAAAGACTTTTTTTCTTTGCTGTAGACTGTGTAAAAAATTGTCTAGGAATTTTGTCTGATGATAAATATAGTATCAGTGCCCAGAATAACATGGCATGATAAAAAAAAATCCAACTGCACTGAAGAACTCATACTTAGGTCTAGGGCCACTGCCACATGCGCTCCCACTAAGGACCGCAATCCCATTGGATGCTTAAAAATGGTTATTAATGAATTACAGAGTTTTGAGAAGGAAAGACCATTTGATAAATGTGTGATTAATTTCTCATTTGTAGAAAAGGGAATAAAGTGGCAACGTGTTGCTCCAAGATGCAAAACAAGGAGCCCTGAAAGATCCTCACAGAGAGAAAGATTTCAGCTCAGTATGACAACCCTGTGGTAGAGTGATGCTGGCCAAATAGCCCATTCCTCCTCCAAATGTGTTTCCTAGTCCTTTTGAATTTAGACAATGCCTGGGTCTTGTTCTGGCCAATGAAACGTGAGCAGAAGAGATAGTGGGACTTCCAGGCTGAGGCAGTAAATGCCCACGACTGTCCAGTCTCTCTCCTCCCCATCAAGGAAATGATCCTTAATGCAGTAGTCGCAAAATTGTGTAGCCTTGTCAGCCTGCACCCAAGAGTAACCCTATGAGCAGACACTCCTGAAACCACTACCGTTACATCCTTATTCTCCAATGAAGGACTTGTAGCCACAGATTTGTAGTTCCTTTAAGAAGCAGATTAGTATAAATTGTGTTTCTCAATCATTTTGGATCAAGGAGACTTTTGAAGTATTTTCTTCCTAATCATTGCCTACCATCTCCCACCCCCAACAAAAACATTTTAATACCACAGATTCAAGAAGAGTATGATTTTTTGGCTCCCCTTTAAGAATTAATTTCCCGGGGGTGGGAAGCACCTCCATTAAAAACAAACAAACAAGCAAACAAATCTGTTACTTCTCCCCAATAAATAAATAAATAAAAATTAAAAATAACTTTTAAAAAGTTTTAACAAATAATTAATTCCCTTCCCCCTCATTGGGGGCAGTATCGTCTCCACTGAGTTTATCTTGTGTGGTTCAGAAATGGAGTGGACTCCCTTTGAGACGAGCTCCCCAGGACAGGAAATGTTCATCCAGAGACCAGAAGGGCTTTCTCAGAGATGCTTCAGTGAATGGTTCTAAGCACAGGAGGCTGAACCAGATAGCTTCTTGAGTTCTTTGAAACTCACGTTATGCCTTCTTCCTTGTTCTTGGAACATTTTCCTCTGAATTCTGTCATAAGCCACGTAGTTCTTGATATTTCTACTTTGCATGTTTTCTCCTTCTTTCTGTGCTTCTCAGTTATGAGTCTTGTATGAGGTTTGGTCTTGTCAAAGCTGTTTTTAACTCTGTAAGGGCATAACTAATTCAATCTCAAGGTTTACTTTTAACACTATTTATATAAGTTTCAGATTTATTACTCCAGCACTGACCCCTCATTTGAACTCCATGTTTGGATCTCCATCTGAATAAGACATTTCTGCTTAACCGAGCCCAGTTATCTCTCCACGATGCACCTGATTTAAGGAGCCCTCCACCTGCATGGTCTGACCTAAGCGTGGTGTGAGGAGAAAGGGACACATTCTGCTGGCCAAAAGTATTTTCAAGATGGTTGAAATTATTTTCTTTTGGTTCTTCAACATAATGAAACGATATGTGTGGCCCACATAAAAACCCTTCATAAAATCCCGCTTTCCTCTGCCATTTACTTCACCCCCATCCCATGCAGCTACTCCTCCCAAGCATTCTTTTCCCCCAAAGCTGCTATTGCTTCACCAATCTCCCCACTTTTCATTCTGCATCTCAAAAGTCTAAATTACTCTTTAGCAATAGACTCTCCCTCTCTGGAGGGTGTGGAAGAGAGAGCCTGAGCATTCAGCCAAAAATCTTTTAATCAAGTAGCAGCAGGCAGGAGGTTGGGGACACATGTATGTAAATTTTGCCATTTAACATGACCTATTTCTGTCACCTGCTGTTGACAGACTTCAGCCCTGAAATCTAAAAGTCATTTAAAACTCAGTTTTTGATCGAACTCCCAGAGGACACCTGTTGGGGGTCTGCCCAGCAACACACAAGGACACCCACATTTGCTGCCTCTGTCCATCACACGGATGGACTTGTGGTAGCCATTTTATATGACATAATCACACAATCCCTGGGCACAATTAGACCCCAAATCAAACTGGACCAATCAGAATCTGCCTCCAGAGAATTTTTGAAATCAGAGAGATGGTCTTTCTTGCCAGCTGGATCTGTAACTTAGAATAAGCTCAAAAACTGCTTGCACTGGCCAATGTCAAGAGGGACCACCTATGATGCTTAAAGGCATCCCTGCTTGGCCGGCATACCTCCACTAGAAAGGGTCAGAGGGGAGCCCGCACACTTGGGGTGTGTGACATTGCGATCTATAATATGAAACATACATGTGGTCTTCATCCTCATTTCTGAGCTCCTAAAATCCTTGGAATTTCTTAAGTGGTAATAGCAATAAAGGCGCCTTGATATTTATAACAAACCCATTTCATCTACAGCTGAGCTTATGTCAACGAGGTGACTTCGGGAAAATATCTAAAGATGGGGGCTCATTGCCAGGGCAGCCAACCATGGGATTGGAGGGCTGGAACTTTCAGGCCCACCCCCTAATCTCTGGGGAGTGGCTGGAGGTTGACTCATGACCAATAATTTAATCAACTATGTCTATCCAATGAAGCCACCATTAATAATTCAAAAGGGAAGGGTTTGGAGAACTTCTGGGTTGGTGAGCACGTGGAGATTTGGGGAGAATGGCACACGTGGAGAGGGCATGTCTTCCTGCCCCTTTACCATCCCTTGCCCTGTGCATCCCTGCCACCTGCCTCTTCTTGAGTTACACCCTTTTATAATAAGCTGGCAACCTAGTCAATAAAATAATTCTCTGAGTTTTGTAAGCTGCTCTATCAAATTAAATGGATCCAAGGGGGAGGGGGTGGTCTTTGGAATCTCCAATCTGTAGTGGGTTGGTCAGAAGCACAGGTGATAACCTTCACTGGAGATTGGCATCTGAAGTAAGGGGAGGGCAATCTTTCAGGGCTGAGCTCTTCACCTGTGGGAACTGATACTGTCTCCAGGTAGAGAGTGTCAAGATTGAGTAGAATTATAGGATATCCTGCTGGTGTTGGAGAATTGCTGGGGGGTATGGGAAAAGCTCACACACTGGAAGGGGTGCAGAATCATAGGGTAAGACTGTCCCCATTGTGAGTTTGGGGCCCCACTGGCAGAATTTAAGGGTGAACTCAGGTACTTAGTGCAAGCCCATCCTTCTACAGAGTCCACACCCCTACCAGCAGGGGGCATAGGGAAGCCCTAATTATCTGGGTTCTCCTTTAAGCCCTTTTCCTTCCACTCCTAAATACTCACAGCTTTCATGGAAGCATCAGGACAAATCTCACCATGGCCAAGATTTCTGTTTATGTCGACTACCAGCGATGCTCCGACATCTCTGCTCCTCCCGTGCTAACTCCACCTCCCACCTCCCTTCAATATCTAAACCCCTTCTACTGTGCCCAGTGGAGCTCTTGGTTGGTCGTCAGTACAAATCCATGTCCCTGATCTATTTCCTGAAAGTTCCTTTAATCTTGTTCTGACTCCCTGTTCTCCCCCCAGGATGTGCTTCCTTCCACATTCCTCACGCCCCTGGTCTGGGAGGGCGGAGAGATGTCCTGCTCACTGCTCACTGCTGCCTGTGACCCTTGGCCCTCTTTCTGTCCAGGAGCTCTCTAGGACGGAATTCCCCTTCAGGGTCCACAACCCACTCCTCACTGTCATCACTGACCAACTGCTGGGTTAGTCTCCTCCTTTCTTGAAGACTGTGGCTCCTGGATCACTGCCACTCTCCAGAACACACTGCCATCATGCTCCCTGAGGACTTCAATATCCCAATTACCTGGCCTTTTGGGAACCTGACCTCCACTCATAGAATACTTCTTTTTTTCCCCCAGTCTTTGTTTCCTCTTGTCAGTGAAAGAGATATATTAACAACCTCCTCTGAGGGTTATTGTGAGAATTAGTCAGTGATGTTGAAGAAGCATATTGCAGAAAGGCTTCCTGAAGTTGAATATAAATGGCTGAAAATAACCCTTTTGTTGGTCTCTTTTTAGCTTGGAAACCATGCCTCCAATGCGATCTCACGCAGAAGCCTTAGATGCGTAAAGGTGGAGATGCTTTTGTGGAAGTCAGGGAGGGTGGTGTGAACACAGAGTTCTACAGAGCACAGCCAGCTCAGCCTGGAGGCGCCAGCACAGAATTTCCTAGAGCTCAGGCCAGAACAATCTGAAGACCACTGAACTACAAGCTATTTTATCCTTGACCTTTTCTGTGTATGACCTACATACCAACTGATATCATTTACCAATTGATATCACATATATATTTAGGTAAATGCTAAATAGATTTAGGTAAATGTTAGTGTTTCAAAAACATTTTTTCACAAAAGGAAAGCTTAACATTTATTCCTTGGCTATCACTGAATAAGATAATTAATAAGTAGAAGATAGTCATATGGTAGATTTTTGGTATTTTTGTAAAATTTTATAGGTTGTAATGTACTTAATTTTTCCTTCTGTAAACTTTGAAAAATCAACTTTTTTTAAACTTCTTTTTTTGTTGGGGTGGTAATTAGGTTTATTTATTTATTTTTGGAGGAGGTACTGGGGATTGAACCCAGGGCCTTGTGCATGCTAAGCACATGCTCTACCACTTGAGCTATTATCTTTCCTCCTTGAACCATCAATCTTAAAGATTAGTGCTGGGAAAATGTGTTTTTTGAATGGTTATACTTCCTTTTGTCAGCTGATCATTATATAATACATCATGCTTTGTGGTTTTTTGTCTTGTCTACCAACATTTATACTAGTTGTTTTTAGCCTTTTTTTTTTCCTAGTAAAGTTATGTTAATATCTCCTTACTTGAATTATGATGTTTTATCCTGAAAATTTTAATGGCATATATTTTATGGCAAATACTTCCAAATCCTTTTGGCAATTAGAAAACATGTAGATTAAAATTTACATGATCTAAATAATAATGTGTAACTAATGGTAGAACAACCATAACTCAATTTTGTTAGATATTTACAGACATTTAAACTTCTAGCAGGTGAAAATACGGCTTGAATTCTTCTTTTACAGCCTTTGCGGGGGACACACTCACTGAGTCCTCAGGAACTACAGAAATCATGGTATCCTTGCCAAAATTGGTCACACCTGGTCAAGTCAAGAAAGTGGTCTTTTGATGAGAGAAGAGAATGAAAACAGGTCAGATTTATTCTGTTCACTTCTAAGTGATAGATATTAAGTTATTTTACTTTGCAATCTTTGAAAAACCATTTCTAGTTTTGTGATGTCTAATGTTCATTTCAAGACAGTCAAATGTTAACTTTTAGGACAAAGTGCCAATAAACAGCACCTGACACGTCACTTTATGAGTTGATTATTTAGAAATCATACTTCTTATGGCTGACAATTTACTGCTAACATATAGTAAGCTGCAACACAAATTAGTAATGTTCTAGAATGCTTTTATATGAATCTATCTTTTGATAGATTTGTTTTAAATGACACATTTAGAAGTTGAGTAAAATGATTATGAAAACCAGATAAGTATGTACGTGTTCCATGTAATAGGATTTCATGAAATATTGGTTTTATCTTCTCTAACTGTGCTTATATTCAACAATAAGCTATTTTTCTGAATTCTAAAATTTCTTTTAGGAATGTTGCTTATGAAAATAGACTAGTAAAATGGTAGAAAAAATAAATAAAAAAGAAGTTGAGATTATGTAACAAATAGCATTAATTTAATCCAAGATTGCCCTGTAACCACGACTCTTAAGTGCATTTCCCACTCAAAAAACTTTCATAGCAAAATAAATTTAAAAAGGATTTTAAAAAAGAACGGCATTGAGTTTCAAATTTTAAGTACATTTTTTTAATTTAGTTTAACAAGTAGAAAAAGGCATCCAGAAGAAAATTTCAACATCTGAAAACAGATTAGTAACTAAAAAACTGACATTAGTAACGGCTTGTAACTAAGCAACGTAGTATGACATGATAAAAATAATGAACTTAACCCCTCCATAAATAAAATAAAGAAAAAAAGTTTTGCTTAAAATGGAAGTTGGGGGGATAACACTTGACCTTTTGCATTTATTTGTCATTGAGTATTTGGCACATTTCCAGGAAGACTTTGGATGGAAGAAAATAACTACAAAGAAGCCTATGTTTAAATATCACGGCTGTGACAAACGCTGACAAACACCAGGCTGTCAGCCTGTCACCCCCCGGCCAAGAGGGTCCTGAGGCAGAGTGGCAGTTTCCTCTGAACACACCACTTCCTGGCTTTTGTCATCAAGCCACACACTGTATTTCTTTTAAATTTTATACAAACCTCTCACAGATCTAGGGTGTGTGACAAGCCCTCTGGAAAATAAAAAAAATAAAATAAAAACCAAGACCATGATGAAATTTTTAAACGTATCCCTTGATCAATCATATGAGGTGACAGGGGACACTTCGGTGTGGGCAGTGAGCCAGTGTCACTGTTGGGGGACACTGGGGAGCAGAAGACTCTAACCTCTTGTCAGCTTCCCTGTTCTGTTTTGGGTCTGCCTGAAGTCAGAGCTGGATTTGTGTGCCTTATTTCTATCTCAATATTTCTACCATCATCAACTGGTAAAAGGGTGAGAAACATTAAGTCAGAGATTGCAAAAAAAAAAAAATTGTAGTGTCAAAGCGTGTTTGACCCTGAGCAGCATAACCTTGTTACTGAACATCAAGGGAGGAGTGTCTGCTCTGGTAATGATGCCCATCACTGAAACACTTCTCAGACTTGAGCATTCTGGTGTTCATTCACTAACACAGAGAGCTGTGTACATAGTAGGTGCTTAATACCTGACTGACCCTCACTCCCCTGTATGATCTAAGGGCCTCCAGTAGACAAATCACTGGCACTGACTGCAGAAGTTGGGACTCTGGGGACCACAAGTAATGGAGCTCAACTCAGACAGACTTGGATTTTCATTGTCTCATGTTTTGAAAACTTCAGATGTCTGCCTAGCCAAAGGCCAAATCCTGGGCGTCCAGTGATGTTAGCAGCATCTCTCTCTCTCTTTTTGTTTTGCATCTTCTGGTTCTGCTCTCCTGTCTCCCTCTTTATCAAACAGCTTTCTCCTGTGCACTGGCTAAGATCAGGACCAGGCCACCCAGACTTACATTCTAACAGTTCAGCAAACCCAGCAGAAAGAGATCTTCTCTTTCCAGAAAATTCCAGCCAAATTCTCAGATTCACTCTCATTCGATGGGTTTGTGTCCCTCACCCATTTTGAACCAGTCTCCATGGTCAGAGGGTGGGAAGGCTGATGAGCCGGGCGTGCGTCACATTCCCACCCCAAGTGGTGCTCTGAGTGGCTGGAGAAGGATGGAGGTGTGGGGTTAGGTCGGACCCACACCAACAACAGGTGGAGAAGGAGGGAGGACAGGGTTGACCAATGGTAAACGTTTGCCATGTATTTATCTCAGCACATGGTGAGGGCCCATTATTTAAGCTTGAGAACATGGAAAAGAACAGTTCCTAAACCTCTACATTTTTTTTAAAGTCTAACATGTCTTAAGCTCACAACTTGAAAAATTTTCAGAAACTGAACGCACTTGTGGAACGAGCACTCTGCGTATCATAAACAATGAAGGCGCTAGACACTCCTTTGACAGTCTGAAGAAAGTTTAGGTTTCTTGTTCTCAAATAGGCCCAGACAGAAAAAGTTTAGCTTGAAATGCCAAAGTTCTCACAGACTCCTAGGTGACAACTTCTGTGCTAGATAAACACAAGATGGGCTTTCCCTCCCTATACAAATACAGCAATCTACCCATTTTGCTTTAGTTTATTCGTCCAAAGAACAGGAAAAAAAATGATAACAAAGTTCTAATCCCATGGATTTTTAGAATCACTAAATAATTTATGTATGTTGTAAACTTTGTTTGACAATGTGTGTATTTTTTATTGGAGCATAGTCAGTTACAATGTGTCAATTTCTGGTGTGCAGCACAATGCCCCAGTCATGCAAATATATACATATATTTGTTTTCATATTCTTTTTCATTAGCAATGTATATTAAGTGATAAATTAGTACCAATCGTATTGTCTGGGTTAAAAATAATAATGAGTTTTGTTGCAGTTTTTCAGTAATAAGTATTTCAGTGTATTTTTATATGAACACCAACTTTTCTGGGAAGATACTTGAGGAAATACCTTAATTTTCTACACTGGACTTTGCCTCTTTGTCAATTCCAGCTTAAACAATTTATTAATCATTATGGTTTTTGGAAGAGGCTAGTCACAGGTAGAAATAATAGCATGCCCTACATTTATATTCTAAATTCTTCAAATATTTGGCCCCAGTAGGAAGATTGCTATTCAAGAAAGCACAATTCATTAATCATAAACACAGATGGTACTGAGTGGAAGTTGCTACTTTGGCCACCAGATGGGGCCAGTATTGTTTCAGAAACATAATGGATCCTGGCATCTTCACATCTTCCCCTTCTCTCTCAACCCAGGAGTCTCATATTTGCTTCTAAATTTGGTCAGGGATTCCAGAATTACTATTATTAATTGAATATATTCTTATTAACAAAAAGCTATTTCCACTACTCCTTATTAAGCAAACACCTACATTTCTTATGTGAAAAATGAAGGCATTGTTTTAGGTGACTTTTAGCCTTCTCCCAAATTTTGAAATCTCTAATATTTTCTGGGGATATTTTGAGAGTACCATTTAAATTGCACTCCGCTACTTGGGAGGCATCCTTTGATAGTTCATTGTCTTTTTGGTATTCATCATTGTGGCAGTCAATGCTGACCTCGCAAATTTAAAGCATGCATTAGGGGAGAAAATAGAAACAGAGGAGAGACACAAGGACTCTTAGTGGCATCTATTATGAAAGTTCATTTAGTGTCCATGCAGAGACCATTTCAAAGTGTTGAGTGAGTTGGTCCATGAGAATGCAAGTTACGTGTTACATATATTGAGTTCCACTGTCCCCTTGTCTTCCCTTCCCACCTTTTGTGTGTGACACATATTTGTATTCCAAGAAGTCGAGTCATACAGTTTCAGCTTCCCTGTATTTATGTTGACATACTCTGGACAAAGCAACAAGGGCGCCATATTTGAACATGAAGTTGATGGTGGAGGGAAAATTGGAGTGAGGAGAAGAGATACCCAGGAGGTCGCGCAAAAGGATTTCTCCACAATGAGGCCATGACACTACTGTGGGAAGGCTGGGCATGTTGATGGCCAGGTGGTGACAGGGCTCAGCAACCTTTCCAACCCAGTAACTCAGGGGAATGGCATTCACACAATCAGCCTGAGTGTGCAGCATGCGAACACATGAAAAGCAAGAACATGAGGCTGTTATTGATTTTACTGATAAGAGGCCGGAAGGAAGCTGCAGGCGCACAACAGGAGACACTGAGTGTTGATGTTGTACAAACTTAATGGGCATAGTTTGGAAACAGCATGTGGTTTCTAGGTTACCGTCAATTACAACTTAAAGATAAGGAACGGAGGCAGTTGCTAGGATGGTATCTAAATTGAATTATGAGACGATTAGGCTAATGGAATATAAAATCTGCTTTGGAGGCACATTCTCTAGATGTCAACTTAGGGTCGAAGCAGGGATGGAAAAGAATAAGGAAGTAGAGCTAGCAGCCAAGAACCCAGACTCTGCATGGAACTGAATTCCAATCTCTGTACCGTGACTTCTGAGCTGGGTTAACTCACCTCTCTCTGTTTTCTCACCTGGAAAATGGAATAAAAGTGATAGACTATTGCAGTGGTTATTGTTAGGATTAATTGAGATGATGTGGAACCACAGTGCTCAATTTGTGATATACGCTTGAAAAGCTAATGATAAAAATAACATTAACATCTCCAGACTATTTGTTCCAGCAGACACATAGAGACATCTCAGAGAGGGAGACGGGTTTATCCTGAAAGCAGATCTTTTGCCCCTTTTCTGTTTGCCCATTTCTTTCCCAGTCTAACCTTAAAATAACCTAATTATAGAATGAGAACACTAAACAATTTAACCTAATTCCTGGCTTCCACTTTCTTGAACGCATACCATACCTTGCCTAACCTGTTGATTCTCTTCTTAGATAAAGAGAAGTAAGAATGAAGAATTAAGCAGTTAAAGAGTGACTACCATTCTACCCCTAATGCCCCCTAAGCAATCCTACAGGCAGATCATTGGGACAAGATCACAGCTGAAGAGAGAGTCAGCCAGTCTGCTCACACTGAAGAATGATGCAGACCCAGACCTCCTACCTTGATTATTCATTGAGATTCTTCCCCCCAATTTTCCCTTTAAAAATCATCAAGGCTGAGCAAAGCTGTCAGAGTTGGTTTCAGGACATGAGTCCACGTTCTTCCCAGATTGCCACCTTTTCTGAATAAAGCAACTTTCCTTTCTACTGATGCTTGCCTCTTAAATCAATGGCTTTTGAGCAACAAGCAGCTGAACCTGAGTTCGGTAACAATCCCAGTGACTTAGGCAAGAAAATAGCAAATGACTAAGGCTTCCCAAAGGACTAAGTGCCTGTTAATACAGCAGGAGCAAGTATTCCATTCAGGGAATGAAGTCTCCTGGGGAAATACTAATAGGGAAAGAGGACATACCACATTTACTAGACTAGCCCACACGTCCACGTTCTTGTTCCTGTTCATGAGCTGAAACATTGCTCAAGGAACAGGGAGGGGTAGGTGGACAAGAGCACCTCCCACTGCACCTTTCTAAAGCCTTGTCACTTGGAAAAGGATATTATTAAGAGGGCATTTCACCAGTAAGGAAATTATATTTACTGAGGAAAAAGAGATATGCAAATATAATTATTTGCCAGAAATATGATTCTGCTAAAAGCAAAATGTCAAAAAATCTTTTACTTTTCCATGAGGATATCTTCATTGTTCAGCAGGCTGAAGAAACAAAAGAATGAGTGGCAACGTCAGACTTAATTTTGAACAGATGATGTGCTATGGAGAATAAGCAATTACATGGTGAGGGATGGGTCCTGGCTGTGGGATCCCAGCCTCTCCAGTCACAGAGGACATGGGCAAGCCCAGTAGAAGCCCCTGGAAGTTAAGAATCTGGGGTGTGTCAATGTGGTTTGAAGTCAGTCTTTAAGGAATGTAACAGAACAACAATTTATGGTTGTTTCTGGGAAAACCAAAGTAAACTTACGTTCTTTAAAAAAGAATATCTTTTCCAGCTCTGTAAGAACAGTAGCTAAAAGGAATTGTCATGTATTTGCACATCACTGGCACTCTTAAGTCCACACGCCTCTGTGCATAGATCTGATTTCTCATACTTGTCCCCCCAGAGAAACCCCAGGGTTCCTAGGGGAGTAGCTGATCCAAGACCATTGGCAACAGAAAATTCAAAATGAGCAAAAAACATCCTATTGCTGCTGAAAAGCAAGGGATCTTTTCAAGCATATTGGGGGTAATGCTAAAGAATTTAGGGGCAACGTAATAAAATGCCTTTTGACTGAGTTGTGATGATTTGATCAGAATGAATGGAAGTAAGGGTTTTTAAAAATCCTTGAAAATTCAAGAAAAGTTAATATAAAGGGTACAGTAACTCAAATAGAAAAGAAAGGAAAATATGATGGGATATGTTTATTTTATTGATTTTAATAAAAGGAGTATTTATATGTGGGTATATAGGTTTTGTTATTAAGCTTATATTTAGAAAATGTAGACATGCACTTTTATTCTGTGTTAGTAGGAAGCAAGTGAGCAAAATGGACATGGGAAATGTAGACACCAGACAAGAATTTCCAGTGAGTACACTAGACAATCAGTTATGTTTGTAATTCTCTGCTTTGTTAGTAAGTTCATTTGTCTCATTTTTTTAGATTCCACATATAAGTGATATCATGTAATGTTTGTCTTTCTCTGTCTGACTTAATTCACTTAGAATGATGATCTCTAGGTCCATTCATGTTGCTGCAAATGGCATTATTTCATTCTTTTTTATGGCTGAGTAGTGTTCCGTTGTATATATATAGACCATATCTTCTTTATCCAGTCATCTGTCAATGGACATTTAGGTTGACTCCAGAATCCAGAATATTCTCTCTTTTTTTGATATAATAAATATCCTTGATAAAAATTAACTTTCTCAGATCTTAACACTGTAGAGCACAATCAGTGTCTAAATCCAGTTTACTGCAAATAAAGAATGAATTTGCTAAATTCCTCAAGATGTTCAGGTGAGTCTCAGTTTTTGATGTTTACTGTCATTTGACTGCAGAAAAACACTTGGTAAAGTCAGGCTGTGCCCAGGGGAGATTGTTCAATCAAAGGGCTTTAGAAGCAGACTTTGTGGGATACACTACCCACAAGCGTGGACTCCACTGACTCAACACTCAGACCACTAAGAATCAATCCATCTCTCAGAGTTGTGGTGACACTGTGAGGGCTGGAAAGACTCAAGCATAAAACTGGAGTGAGAATGCATTTATAATGAAAACTATAGGGAGGGAGGGTGTAGCTCAGTGGTAGAGCACATGCCTAGCAAGCACAAGGTCCTGGGTTCAATTCCCAGTACCACCATTAAAAAGAAAAAAAAACTGTAACTGCCAGGTGTACAAGATGACTAGACTCTTGCTTTTAAGTTTTTGGGGGACTGGTGGGCAGAAGAAGTCTTCCTCTGGAAGTAAACATGATAGGAGACTAAATCATATTCTGAAGTTGGCTTGATGAGCTGGGAATCATAAAAGGGATGTGTCTTATAATGACCACTTGTTTGGTGTCAGCCATATATGAGATGCTTTGCAAACATATATTTCACTTAATAGCATCACAGCCTCATCACTACCACCCAGACCTGCCACCATCACCTCACACTGAAATTGTCCCAGTTGACCTATTGGTGGTCTACAGTGATCTCCCTCAGACCTTATCTCTTTTCACTTTCCTTTGTGTTCACTTGACTCCGGCCTTCTTGGCATCCCTGAAATTCCTCAGATATGCCAGGAATGTTCCTCTGCTCTAGCTGCTCCCTCTGTGTGGAGTGTTTTCCCTCCAGTCATCCACTTGCAAACTCCCTTACCACCTTCAGTGCATTACTCCGATACCACTTCTCAGTAAGGATGCCCTGACTGTTCAAATTAAAACCGCACCATGCCCTTCCTCCAGAGCCCTCTCAACTCCTTATCCCTTGTTTTAAGTTTTCTTCATTTTTCATTTCTGTCTATTCCCAGTACCTGATTTCTGTCTGATTTCTATCACACTACGTCATTTACTTGTTTATTGTGTTTAATGCTGACTGTCTGTGATATCAGGCAGGGATCTTTGTTTTGTTTTGGGACATATCCTAACTGTCCAGAAAAAGTGCCAGGCACCCAGCAGGTGCTAAGTAAGTATCCGTATGATGAATGGTTTATCTGACAGTGAAGGCACCACCTTGACAACTGAGACTTGGCAGGTCAGATGATCTGTTCAAGAACACCGCTTACCCAGAGACTTCATAGATGAGTAATGGAGATGTTTTCTAATTTTGCCTCCTTTTTCATTTTGCTTCCATAGCCGATCAGTTCCTTTCTTTCCTTATGTGGAGAAGACTCTTTCAATACGTAACAGCCAATCCTGTCATATCCAGAGCTAATATTTTTATGGTGATTCTGCTTAACTCTGTCTTCTGTTGAGAGTGGTTTTTGAGGGGCTGGGGGATTTCATCGTGCCCTAGAGATGACCAATATTCTATGCCCATAAACCATTAAACACACCAAATTTCCAATTATCATCTTCAAACTCAAGTTTCCTGACACCTAGAAATGTAGCCCTAATTATGTGAGCCAAAGAAATTTCCTCTCTTTCTCTTTATTTTTTTCCCAAGCTGGTTTGATCTGAGTTTTATTTCTTTTGCAACTAAGAGTCTTGAATACTAAAAAATGTTCCACAATAGAATCACCCCTCTCATTTTACTCAATTACAGCTTAAGTCAATGCATAAAATAATGCCTCGATTCTCTGGAATAAGAAAGGAAAATCAATTATGTTTGAGTTTTTTCTTTTTTCTCCTCCTTCTCTCTTTCCTTTCCTTCCTCCCGTTCCTCTAGCTTCTGTCTTTATTTCAGAAGTTTTTTAAACTGGCTGCATCCACCACATAAGAAGGCAGAAAAGTGGATATTATGAGAAGATATTCAGTGTCTATGGTTATAACAACACATTTTCTGATATTTTTCCATTGTGAAGAAAATTAAAGAAAGCAGTACTCCCATTTCCCAAATGCCCTGCTACGTAGCTAACAGATTTTATGAGCAAATAGAGAATCATTCCAAAAGATCTCTTTTAATGAAATGCTGTTTATAGCAACATGGATGGACCTAGAGATGATCATACTAAGACAAGTAAGTCAGAGAAAGACAAATATCATGTGGTATCACTTATACGTGGAATCTAAAAAAAATTGATACAAATGAGCTTATTTACAAACCAGAAACAGATTCATAGACATAGAAAACAAACTATGATTACCAAAGGGGAAAGGGGATGGGGGAGGGATAAATTAGGAGTTTGGGATTAGCAGATTCACCCTACTGTATATAAAATAGATAAACAACAAAGACCTAGTGTATAGCACAGGGAACTACATTCAATATCTTGTAATAACTTACAATCAAAAAATAAATAAAAGGAAAAGAAAAAAAGATCTCTTTTTGCCATTTTGCCTCTTACCATTTGTGTTACTTGCTCAGATTACTTGACTTTTCAGAAACTTAGTTTACTGAGCTGGAAGTGAGGGTCATGATCCTAACTGTTATGATCCCAAAGAGTAATTATATATATATATATAAAAATGTAATAAGACAATGTATGTGAACTCCCTGGTCCAGATAGACACTCAATAAGTGGTACCTGTTTTTATATTATTGCTATCACTTTACTGTAGCCCACTATTTTTAGAATCAGGTGGGAGAATGATGTAAAAAAGTGTCCTTATTCAGTCTTTAAGAATAGCTAAGGAAAGTAGGACATTGCTAAGTAAGCAAGAAATGTGTGTCTCTGTTTCATGCCTACATTAGCAATAATTATGTGCAAAATTACGTCTCTTTGATGGTAGCCTCCACGTTTTCTAGCCTTGTACCAATCATTTTCTGTTTCTCCTGTTTTAAAGATTCTGTCTGAATGATAAAACCGGTGAGGTGTATCAGCAGAAGGGAAGAGTCCTAAGGGAGAGAATGTTCTTTCCTCCTATGCAGATTCAGTGTGCCTCTTCCACCTCAGAACAAACTGAGCTTTCCTGGGCTAGCTGCACATCTGACTGCAGACATTGTCCCTGAAGCTAGATTTTTATTTTATTTTTTACCAGTAAGGATAATGACATCTATTTCTGTTAGGCCATTGCCTTTTAAAATACTTGCATATATATATATATTTTTTTTTTCTTGTGGCCTAAAACCCTTAAGTATGCAAAGTATGCACCCAGGAAGGGTGGGAAGATGTTGAAGGAAGATTAAGAAGAAAACAGGGCATGAGTCTGTTTTATCATCTTTTCCTGGGCAAAGCTCTGTTGTGGTGGGTTTTTTTTCTTCCAGTGACTGATTAAATGTTCGTGCCTGTGGCAATGGGGATCCTTAAAAATAACCAAATATTGTAAAGCACTGAGTTTTTCATAACCATACAGCGTGGTCTCAAATTAATCTTTTATT
Organism: Vicugna pacos; assembly: GCF_048564905.1. Taxonomy (NCBI): domain Eukaryota; kingdom Metazoa; phylum Chordata; class Mammalia; order Artiodactyla; family Camelidae; genus Vicugna; species Vicugna pacos. Next base: position 2,266,038 of record NC_132994.1, on the reverse strand, counting down.
TTTCTCATAATAGGTATCAGCACAAAAATAGCGTCTGACATCAGCACAGTGCTGTAGGCTTCACAAAGTGCTTTCATGTGCATGATCTCCATCCTAACAAAACAGTGATGGAGGCAGTGTCTGCATGCATCTCCCTGTCTGTTTTCAAGTCATACAAGGTGAGGCTTCATGTATTTAGGTATTTTGCCAAAGGTTACACAACTTGGAAGGGACTTATTTGGGAGACATCTAGGGGCCTAAGTGCAGTGCATTGGGGGCTATACCAGATTTCAAGGGTTGCTTTCTTTCATTAGATACTCCTTTTTTTGTTTTAAAGCATCAGATTTGAATATTTTCTTTGTGCTAAGAAAGTCTTCTTCTGGAATGAATGCTGGAGAACTCCTTTGTTTCCATTCAGATGAAAGACAGAAGCAATTTACTTTCCTCTCAGATCTGGCTCCTACGAGATGCTGATTCGCCTCATCATCTTTTTATAAGACGAGAGTGGCTATCTGGGAAGGATCGATAGTTCACTGATCTCACACTCACTCCAACTAAAACCCTCACTTAAGCAATGCACAGTTGGGGCGAGAGGCTGTGCAGCAAATCCAGCATGTTCGTAGGGCATGTGTTTTAGAGCATCTGTGGGTCGGGAAGTTTTTTGAGAATTTTCCTGTCCTAAATTATTATTTCTTTGCATTTTATAATTGATGTATAGTCAGTTTATAACATTGTGTCAATTTCTGGTGTACAGCATAATGTTTCAATTATACACATGCATATATATATATATATATATATATATATATATATATATATTCCTTTTCATGTTCTTTATCATTATAGGTAACTACAAGATACCAAATATATTCCCTGTGCTATACAGTAAGACCATGTTGTTTATTTTATATATAGTAGGTTGTATCTGCTAATCCAAAACTCCTAATTTATCTGTCCCCTGCTTCCCCTTTGGTAACTACGGGTTTGTTTTCTATGTCTGTGAGTCTGTTTCTGTTTGTAAATAAGTTCATTTGTATCATTTTTTCAGATGTCACGTATAAGTGATATCATGTATTTGTCTTTGTCTGTCTGACTTACTTCACTTACTATGATAATCTCTAGATCCATCCATGTTGCTGCAAATGGCATTATTTCATTTCATTCTTTTTTATGGTTGAGTAGTATTCCATTGTGTATATAGACCACATCTCCTTTATCCAGTCATCTGTCAGTGGACATTTAGGTTGTTTTCATGTCTTGGTTACTGTCAATAGTGCTGCTTTGAGTCATCTTATTTCTTTTCTTTCTTCTTTTTCTTCTCCTCTTCCTCCTCCTCCTCCTTTTTTTCGATAGATCCTTCACAGGGAGCAAACTTCCAAGCAGAGACAAAGCCTCTTGTCAAAATGTGGCCCTCTGAAGTTTGTTGATTTTTTTTAATAGACTTTATTTTTTTAGAGAAGTTTCAGGTTCACAGCAGAACTGAGCAGAAAATACAGAGTTCACGTATAACCCTCCCCACCCACTCATATATACTCCCCTACTCTCAACATCCCTCATCAGTGTGGCATATTTAGTACAATCAGTGAACCAACATGGGCACATTATTTTCAACCAAAGTCCATAGTTTACGTTAGGGTTCACTCTTGATTTTGTACATTCTATGGGTTTTGACAAATGCATAATGACATGTAGCCACCACTATAGTGTCATACAGAATAATTTCATTGTCCTAAAAGTCCCTTGTGCTCCATCTGTTCATCCCTCCCTCCCTCCCTCTCCCCAACCCCCTGGAAACCACTATCTTTTCATTGTTTCTGTAGCTGTGCCTTTTCCAGAATGTCATTTGGTTGGAATCGTACAGTTCGTAGCCTTTTCAGACTGGCTTCTTTCATTTAGTAATATGTCTTTTAAGTTTCTTCCATGTCTTTCATGGCTTGATAGCTCATTTATTTCTCTTTTTTTACTGCACATATATTTTTAAATTTACATATATGTACTGTTCATTGTTTCTGAGAAAGCACTTTAGCTTTTTAAACTTACATAGCTATCAAAGGAATAAAGCCAACCACAAAATAAGAATTAATTCAAAAAGATACATACACAGTGCTATTAACAGCAATGTTATTTATAATTGCCAAGACATGGAAGCATCCTAAGTGCACATCAATAGTTGAGTAGATAATGAAGATACAGCATATATATATATATATGTAATGGAATAGAGATCACTCATAAGAAAGAAGCATATTTTGCCATTTGCGGTCCTTCATTCACTTTTTTTTCAGTTCAAAAACCAGAATTTTATAACTGGTTGAGACATTTCCATTACATCAAAAACAAAAACATACCCAGAAATAAACCTAACCAAGGAGGTTACCTTACTCCAAAAACTGAAATGACACAAAGAAATGGAAAAATTTCTTGTGCTCGTGGAGTGGAAGAAACACTATCAAAATGGACACACTACCCAAAGCAATCCACAGATCCCATGCACTCCCAGTCAAAATACCCAAGACATTCCTCACAGAGCTAGAACAAACAATTCCAAAATTCACAGGGAACCACAAAAGACCCCAAACAGCCAAAGCAATCTTTTGTAGGTCTCTCTTTTTTTTTCCCTCTTTCTTCTTTTTGTTCTCTTTTCTTATGGTTTGATGACTAGAGAAGGTCCTTTACCATTTATTGTAAAGCTAGTTTGGTGGTGCTGAAATCTTTTAGCTTTTGTTTATCTGTGAAGCTTTTGATTTCTCCATCAAGTTTGGATGAGAGCCTCGATGGATAGAATATTCTTGGTTGTAAGTTTTCCCCTTTCATTACTTTAAATATTTCGTGCCCCTTACTTCTGGCCTGTAGAGTTTCTGCTGAAAAATCAGCTGATAGCCATAAGGGAGTTCCCTTGTATGTTATTTGTTGCTTTCCTCTTGCTAATTTCCATATTTTCTCCTTATCCTTAATTTTTTCAATTTGATGACTATGTGCCTTGGTGTGTTCCTCTTTGGGTTGATTCTATGTGGTACTCTCTGCACTTCCTGGACTTGGGTGGCTGTTTCCTTTCCCAAGTTGGGGAAGTTTTCTGTTATTATCTCTCCAAAACTTGTCTCAGGTCCTTTCTCTCTCTCTTCTCTTTCTGGGTATGTTGTTGTTTTTGATGTATGCATAATGCAAATATTAGTGCACTTCATGTTGTCCCAGAGTTCTCTTAAACTATCCTCATACCTTTTTATTCTTTATTTCTTTTTTCTGTTCTGAAGTAGTGATTTCCACTAATCTGTCTTCTAGCTCACCGATCTGTTCTTCTGCCTCATTTAGTCTATTCTTGGTTCTTTTTAATGTATTATTCATTTCAGTGATTTTATTCTTCAACTCTGGATATTCTTCGTATTTTCCAACTCTTTGCTAAAAACTTCACTCTGTGCATCTATACTCCTTTTGAGCTCTCTGAACATCTAGGCCATCATTACTTTAAACTCTTTCTCAGATAAATTGCCTGTCTCCTCATCACTTATTTCTTCTTCTGGGGTTTTATCTTTTCCCTTGGCCTGGGGGATATTCCTTTGCTGCCTCATGTTGTCTCTTTCTGTGTGTATGTGGATTCCTTCCACAGGCTTTGGGATTGTTGTTTTCTTATTTCTAGCATTTGCCCCTGATGGATGAGGCTGGACTAGAGGCTTGTGCAGGTTTCCTGGCAGGAGGAGCCAGTGCCTGCTCACTGCTGGGTGAAGCTTGTTCTTTTACCCCTGGTGGGTAGAGCTATGTTTAGAGGCCTTCGTGGCTTAGGAAGTCTGCTGACTGGTGAGGTTGTGTTCCCACCCTGTATGTTGTTTGTCCTGAGGCTTCCCTACAGACTATTGGGTGGGGCTGGGTCTTGGTGCTAATGATTCAATCAAGATGTCAACCTCCAGGAAAGCTCATGTTGATGAACACTCTTGGAATGTCCACCACCAGCTTTTATGTCCCCTCATTGAGCCGCAGCTGTCCCCTGCATCCCCCAGAGACCCTCTAAATCCATCAGGCAGACTTGGCCTAAGTTCCTATGAAACCACTGCCTCTGCCCTTGGACCTGGTGCCGGTGAGTTTCCATGTGCACTTCCCAAGTGAATGAAGTCTCTGTTTCCCCCAGCCCCATGGGACTCCCAGAACCAAGCCCTGCTGGACTTCAAAACTTGATGTCCTGGGGACTCTTTCTCCTCCCAATGCTGGGACCCGAGCTGGGGAGCCTGACATGGGGCTTAGAGCTCTCACCTCTGTGGGAGGACCCCTACAACTTAACATATCTTCAGCTTCTGGGTCACCCACCCAAGGGTTTGGGGCCCTATTATATCGCAAGCACACCCCTCCTACCATCCTGCTGTGGTTCCCTCTTTGTTTTCAGTTGCAGAAGATATTTTTTTGCCAGATTCCAGTATTTTTTTGGCAGCTGTTTAGCATTCAGTTGTATTTTCATTGTAGTTGTGAGGAGAGGCAAGTTCGTGGTCCTACCAGTCCGCCATCTTGACCGGAAAATCTGAATCGTCTTATTTCTTGGTGGGCTTCACTACCCCACTTCACTGCCAGGCATAGCCCTTTGTGGTGAACACCAGAAGCCCCTTCCTTGGATTCTATTGTAGGTCATGCTTCTCAGGGCAACGTTTAGGACAAAGCTGAGTGGAAGGCAAGACGAAAGCAGGAAAGAAAGGGTGAAATAATTGGACAGGTTTTGTGATGGGCCCATCTATTTTTTCCTGAGATCAATTCCAAAATAATTTAATTGATGGTTTAGGTGTTGCAGGTCAATATTTATTTAGATGTAAAATTGTAGTGCATGTGATCAGGGCATGGTCACTCTTTAGTCGCCTCACTTTATACTTTATATGAAATATAAAAGAGTTAATGAGAGTTTTAAAAGGTGTAATAATCATAGATACTATTAAAAGGCAGTGTGCAGAATCTGACCATGAGAAGGAATGACACCATTTTGATTAAACTTTTGAAGACTTTCAACATTTTGAAGCTAAGAATTTATAAAAGGTCAAAGGATCAAAAATTAATTCTAAATAAAGGTTGGTTCATGCATTTTAAGGCAGGTAGCCTTGTATAACTCATACTGTGACCATGTGAGGCTGTTGGTGCTGTGGAATGGGATGATTTAAAAGGGGACATCCCTCTGGATTTGTTACCATTTTGCATTCTTAACATCTGCCAGTAAAAAATTGTCTACACTGAAAAAAATATATAAAAGGAAATACCTTTGTATTTGGTGAATCCTGAATCAGTCACAACATACTCTCTCCTAGTCTCACCTGCTCTCTGTGTCCTCGTATTGCCCTTGGATTCTCCAAAGTGGCACCTTATTCAGGTCTGCCTTTTATTTGGCATTTTTTCTTACTCCAGAATATCTAAAGGAGCCATATTTCCATTTGAAAAAAAATCAGGAGTAAGTTAGACTTTTCACCAAGATAATATAATAGGGACTGGACTTACCCTCTGGCCCCAAACAAACAAAAAATATATACAAAATATATGAAAGAATGGTTTCCAAAGCATTGGACATAAAGTAATGAAGCACAATGATCTGAGAAAGAGAGAGAGAGAGAAAGAGAGCAGGTGAATATGGGAAGCCATATAATTGCCCCATATAAAGGCCTTGGGAGGGTTTCATGGGATGTTCTTGGGAAGGTGCAGTGCAGGGAGCAGAACCCTGTGAAATTCCTGGGTTCAGGGACAATGCTGAGAGTCTAGGAGAAGTTCCCTAGGATCTTCTAGACAGAATACTGAGCAAGAGTGGCCTGTGCTGAGAAAGAACAGCGAGGAGGTGCAGAACGGGCCCCTTGAGTATTTAGGAAGTCCTGATTAGTGTAAGCAAGGGATCAACTACTTCAGGCCCAGAAGGGAACTTCCTGAAAGGCTTTCAAGTAACGTTTATTATTTTTCTTCTTTTTGATAGCAGCCGTTGTAACTGGTGTGAGGTCCTGCCTCACTGCAGTTTTGATTTGCATTTTCCTGATGATTAATGATGCTAAGCGTCTTTTCATTTATCTTTGGCCATCTCTATGTCTTCTTTGGAAAAAAAAATCTATTCAGGTCTTCTACCCTTTTATGATTATGATTTTTATTATTATTGCTATTGAGTTGTATGAGTTCTTTATATATTTTGGATATTAGCTGCTTATCACATACATAATTTACAAATATTTTCTCCCTTTCAACAGGTTGCCTTTTCATTTTGTTGATGGTTCCCTTTGTGGTGCAGAGTCTTTTAGTTTGATGTAGTCCCAGTTGTTTATTTTTGCTTTTCTTGCTTTTGTTTTTGGTATCAGATTAAAAAAAAAAATCATCACCCAGACCTATGTCAAGGGGCTTACCAACTATGTCTTCTTCTCGATGTTTCATTGTTTCAGGTCTTACATTCAAGTCTTATTCCATTTTGAGTCAATTTTTGTGTATCATGTAAGATAGTGGTCCAATTTCATTTTTTTGCATGCAGCTGTCCGATTTTTCCAACACCATTTATTGAAAAGACTGTCCTTTCTCCATTGTGTATTCTTGGCTCTTTTGTTGTAAATTAATTGACCATGTGTACATGGTTTTATTTCTCATCTCTCTTTGATCCATTGATCCATGTGTCTGTTTTTATGCCAACATCATCATACTGCTTTAATTAGTCTAGCTTTGTAATACAGATAGAAATCAGGGAATGTGATGACTTCCACTGAGTTCTTCTTTCTTAAGATTCCTTTGACAGTTCAGGATCTTTTGTGGTTCCATGCAAATTTTAGGTTTGTTCTATATGTGTGAAAAATGCCATTGAACTCTTGATAAAGACTTCATTGAATCTGCATACCACTTTGGGTGATATGAAAATTTTAACAGTATTAATTCTTCCAATCCATGAGTGTGAAATATCTTTCCATTTGTTTGAGTCTTCTTCAATTTGTTTCATCAGTGTCTTACAGCTTTTAGCGTATGGGTCTTTCACCTCCTTGGTTAAATATATTACACAATACTTTATTGTTTTTGATAAAATTGTAAATGGAATTGTTTTCTTAATTTCTCTTTCTGATTGTTACTAATGTATAAAAATACAATGGATTTTTGTGCATTTACTTTGTATCTTGCAACTTTATTGAATTCGTTTATTAGTTCTAACAGTTTTTTAATGAAGTCTTTAAGGTTTTCTGTATTTAATATCATGTCATCTGCAAATTGTGACAATTTTTACTTTTTCTTCCAATTTAGATAACCTAAAGGAATCTTGAAAGTAAAACTTGAATTGGTCAAATTGCTTGTAGGTAACTTTACTGCATCCTGGAACAAAAGCCAAGAATATCTGTAGTAATACAAAACTATTCACTACTCAAAAAGGTAAAACCCACAATGTTGGGCATCCAATAAAAAAATTTACAGTGTGTGCAAAGAGGTGGAAATTATCATTTATAATAAGGTGAATAGTTAATTGAAACTGATCAAAAACCGACATGGACAATAGAATTGACAGAGGAGGATATTAAACAATTATTATGGTTGTTTTTCATATGTTCAAAAAGCTAAATGAACACATGGAAAATATAAAAATGGTCCAAATTGAATTTCTAGAGATGAAAATGAAAGTATGAGGTGAAAAGTACACTGGATGGAAATAATGATAAGTTACACATTGCAGAAAGAGTTTAGTAAACTTGAAGTCAAAGCAATAGAAATTATCCAAGGAGAAACACACAAAGAAAAGAGAATCAAAGAAAAACAGAGTATTGATGACTTGGAGGGAAATATTAAGTGACTTAGTAGGTATCAAGGAGTTCTTTCAAGGAGGACAAATGAAAAAGTAATTGAAGAAATAATGGCCCAAGTTTTCCAAATTTGGTGAAAACTATAAATCCACATAGTCAAGAAATTCAATAAGACCCAAGCACCAAAAAAAAAAAAGACAATTATATGAAGGCAGATATCATCATCAAATTGCCAAAACTAGTGCTGAAAGAAAATACTAAATCAATCAGAGAAGAGACACATAACATGAGGGAATAAAGCTAAAGATAATAGTAGATTTCTTTTTGTAATCCATGCAAGTAAGAACAACAGTGGAACAACAATTTCAAATATTAAAGGGAAAAATACCCATTAACCCAAAATTCTATAACTAGTGAAAGTATCTTTCAAAACAAAAGTGACACAGAAACTTTCAAAGATGTAAAACATGCGGAAAGAATTCATCACCAGCAGATCTATCAAGACTACAGGAAATAATAAAGAAAATCCTTCAGGCAGAAGAGAGCGGCTACCAGATGGGACTATGAATTCACACAAAGAAACAGGAATACTGGTAACAACATAGGTAAGGATATGATAATTTTTTTCTTATTTAAAAAAACTCTCTAAATACTGATTGACTATTTAAACAAAAATGATAGCAATGTAGTATGGAATTTATAGCATATTCAAATGTAAAATGATCACAATGATAACACAAAAGCAGGAATGGGGGAAGTGGCAATATACTGTTGTAAGTATAGTATACATTGCACTGTAGTAAGTGGTATAATTTAACTTGAGAGGAGACTACAATACATTACAGATGTGTCCTGTAAACCCTTTAACCACCACTCACATAGCCAGAGAGAACTCGAAAGACAACAAAGAAGAGGCAATGAATCATCTTAAATATCCAATTTATTTTATTTATTTATTATTTTTTTGGTGGGGGTCAGGTAATTAGGTTTTATTCTTAGAGGAGGTACTGGGCATTGAACCCAGGACCTCATGCATGCTAAGCATGCGCTCTACCACTTAAGCTATACCCTCTCCCCAATATCCAATTAATTTTAAAAGAGACAGAAAAAGAGAAAACTAGAACAAGGAACAGACAGAACAAATATAAAACAAATGGTAAGATAGATTTAACTCTACCATATTAGTAATTATATTTGATGTAGATTATTTCAATACTTCAGTTAAATCAGAGACTGTCCGATTGGATTACAAACCAAAACTCAGCCAATGCTGCCTACAAAAAATGCTTTAAAAATGAAGACATAAATCGGTTAAAAATAAAAATATGGAAAACATATGTCATACAAACACTAATCCAAAAGAGAGCTGGATTGGGTATATTAGTACGATAAAAGCTAGGCTTCAGAGCAACAGATATTACCATGATAATGATGATCATTTCATAATGATAAACAGTCAATTGATCAGAAGGAAATAGATGTTTCTGCATTTAATAACAGAGCTTTAAAATACATGAAGCAAAAACTGATAGATGGAATCTACAAAAACATTAATAGGACAAATAAGTGCTTTCCGCAAGGTTACAGGATACAAGATCAATTTTGTAAGAAATCAATTTTATTTTTATATACTAGCAATGTACAATCTCAAATTGAAATAAAAAAATACCACTTATAATGGCATCAAAAATACTTAATATCTGGGGATAAATTTGATAAAAGATGCCCAAGACTTATACACTAAAGATGGCAAATCATAATTGAAGAAATTCAAGAGCCAAATAAATAAAGAAATGTAATGTATCATGGGTCCAAAGACTCAGTGTAGTCAAGGTGGCAAGTATCTAAAATCAGTTAATAGATTCAATTCAATCCCAATCAAAATGCCAGAAGGGTGCTTTGTTGTAGCTGTTGTCGTTTTTGTAGAAATTGAAAAACTGGCTCTAAAGTTTATATGGAAATGTGAAGGGTCGAGAAAGGACCAAACAACTTTCAAAAAAGAGGAACAAATTTGGAGGACTGAAATTATCTGATTTTTAAGTTGGCTTATACAGCTTCAGTCCTCAAGACACAGCAGTATTGGCACAAAGGTTGGCAAGTGGAACAATGGAATGAAACGGAGAGTCTAGAAACAGATCCACACATTTATGGACCACACATGGTTGACAAATGTTCAAAGGCAATTCAGTTGAGAAGGATTCTTTTCACCAAAAGGTGAACTGGCAGCAGAGGCTGTCGAGGGGAGTGCAGAGGTGAGGCAATGCCGGTGAGGGTCTGGGGCAGAAGCCAGTGACGAGTAAGCGATCACTCAGGTGGGTTCGTGAACACGTGGTACCTACTGTACATCCAGCAATACATGAGTGTAGGCCTTCAAGAGACTGGGACATCTGTGCTGAGCAAGTAAGAAACAGTAAACAAGATTCAATATTAACATGAATGTGGCCTCATTCTTAGCTGTGGGCATTTGAGGTCCAGGTATATTTAACTTATAAGTGACAAAATAAATGTAAAATGCTCAGTACTAGCCTAACTGCCCTGGGCACCCTTTTTTCTTTCTTGCTTGCTGCTTTTATATATGCATAAAAGCAAGATTTTTACACACATATATACACATATTCTCATATTGCTATGTTCTAATTGGCATTTTTCAGGAATAAAATATGGCATAAAAGATATAGGTGCTAGAAAGCCACACAAAAAAAATGTACTTATTTCTAAATTAGATTTTTGTCACATTTTATCATATTTTATCATGTAAGCTCCATGAAGAAAAAGGCTTTTAGTAAGTTTGATACATGAATCTGACATTCCTTTAATAATTCATAATAGAAGAAGCCTTGCTAAATTTAGTATAATGTCCAAATAGATTTATTACTTTCAAACAGGCATAAGAATATTTTAATTCTTTAATTCCCCTTCCCAAATAGGCTGTCGAAACAGTGCATTACTGTGGAACAGAATGGTTTTCAATCTGGATTCCAGAAAGCCGTAGGATCCCTCAAAAAGGTATCTAAATGGTGTGGGGTCTGGGAGGGTTGGTGGAGGGCTAAAGATACAGTCCCACTTTTTCTGATTCCACGTAAGTATTCATTTGAAAAAAAATTGTTCTGCTGTTGAGAAAAATTAAGAGAATAAAAAAGAGGAGGAGTGAAAGCTACCTTTATAACGGAAGGATCACTGACTAGGGATCAAGACACCCGATGTGACGGTTAGCTTTGTGTGCCAACTGACTGGGCTAAGGCGTGACCAGCTCCCTGGCCAAACCTGATTGCTGGGTGCATTTGTGTGAAGGTGTTTCTGGAAGAGATTAGCATTTGATCAGCAGACTGAGTAAAGCAGGTGGCCCTCTCCGATGTGGGTGGACATCCTCCAACCTGTTGAGGACCTGAGAGGAGTAAAAAGGCAGAGGAAGGTTGAATTCCCCTCCACCTGACTGCATGAGCTGGGACATCAGTCTTCTGGATCCTTGCAGGTCTTGTTTCTGAGGCTTCAGACTTGGACTGGAATCTATACCATTGACTCTTGGGTTTTCAGATCTTCAAAATACTCCACCAGCTTCCCTGGGTCTCCAGCTAGCAGAGAGCAGATCCTGGGACTTCTCAGCCTCCAAAATAACTCAAACCAACACCTTATATTAATAAATCTCTTTACACCCATATATATTTACATATCTATACATTTCCAGTTGGTTCTGTTTCTCTGGAAAACCCTGACTAACACACTTGCAATGTGATCTGGCTATGTGGTATGAGCAAGGTATTCATTTTTTGAATTTGGAACTGCAAAGATTAAATAAGAGTAATGTAGCTTATCCAGCAACTTTTAAATGGCCCTAGAATAGGCAGAGAGGTGATGCTGCTTTCAGCTTAAAAAAATCAATCATCTGAATTTCAATACCCTGATTATGTTCAATGATTACTATTAAAACATTTTCTCTTTGTTAGACAAAATGTTCTAAAAATTATGCTCATTTCATTATTTTGCCTATCAATAAAAGATACCATTTATTAAAGTATTATTTTATTTCACTGAACCCTTCTGTTACCAAGTCCAAACTCATTCTGTTCACTGCACGATAGACCAGTAAATCCAGAGATGAGATGTTGGGGCAGGGAATAAAGACTTTATTTTGAAAGCCAGCAGATGCAGAAGATGGGGGACTAATGTCCTAGAGAACCATCTTCCCCAAGTCAGATTTGAGGCTCCTTTTATACTAAAAAGAGGATGGAGTCTACTTGGTTGTTGCAAACTTCTTGGTGTTGGAATCCTTTGTTCTTGCAGCTGTCCATGTAGGTCAGGCCATGATGTTTCTGTAAACCTCAAACAAGACACATGTTATTCTCTGTTCTGCAACTTTTTAATCTCTATATGAATGGAAAACTGTTGAGGTATAATCAAAGGTCAGAGCCTTGAGAATGGGCTATTCTGTCTATTTCAGGCTCTAGGCCACATTCTTTTACAAAAGGTGCAGAACCAGCATGACTAACGGAGGCAGCAGTGCACAGGGTTAGAGACAAAGAAACAGAAGTAATATGCAGTCAGGTTTGCTCTTCCCTGTTACACTTCCAACAGTCCTAGGAGTTGGTATTATCTCCGTTTACTAATGAAGGACAATGAAGCTCAGAGATGTTCACTAACCTGTCAAAACTGCACAGTTCTCCCAGCCCTTCATGGACCCCAAATCTTGCCTTTCTACCCCACAGGCAGCCTGGTTTTAGGTCAGTTTGGGACCAGTGATAGGCTTGCTTGTAGACTCAATACTTGAGTATCAGAATACTTTTGGTTCTGCTATTGAATGAATCAGTGTCTCCTCGAGTCAGAATCTGAGTAAGTTCATTTAAGGCAGCATTTCATTAAATAAAACCTACCCAGCTGGGTAAGTGGCAGAACTAGGCTGCAAACCATTATTAGGTTCAGTTTAACACCCATGCTGTTCTGCTTCCCAAATGTCTCCTCATTCCATGAATTTCAACACACCCTACAATTTACAGTTTAATTTCAAAATAGGAATCCAGTTATAAAAATCTAACCTAAAAGGATCTCTAAGACGTTGAGCTTCCTCTTTTTCCTCTTTTAGCACTCAGATCTCTTAAATGCTGCATCATTAGTTCTAGCAGAGATCTTATGTCTGAACAGTTTCAAAAGTACTCTGTAAATGAGTGGTGTCTGGATTAATGGGGGCATGTTTATATGTACACACAGTTATGTAAAACACTGTGCATCGATAAAATACAATTATACAGTTTATGAGGCTTTCCCATTCTTGGGTTATTTAATGTTTGCTAGGTAAATTACATTAAAAGGTGACTTTAATTATTGACCATTTGAGACCATGGGAATACGCACACCTCTGTTTGAGCCGTAGCTCAAAGTTATCACACTCAAGTCAATTACATTGTTTAATGATTGTTAGTTCAATTTTGCTTCTGGGGTGGAAAGTTATTTTTTTCTGATTGTTAAACCGATATTACGGCTGGGTCTAAACGATCACAGATCCCCTGAGCCTAAATATTTCATATTTTAGGCTGGCTAAAATGCAGCGTGGCTGAGCCACAGACTGCCAGCCTAAGGCTGCAGTTTGGATTTTCTTTCTTTCTTTTTTATCCCATATAAATTAAATATCACAGCAAGGGCTGTTAACATTCCTGCTTATCGGTTACGGGGTCTCTGTTTTACAGCCGGAGGAAAGCTCTGCATGCCACCGGGTGCAGGCAGATGAGATTGCTAGATTGCTGTAATGAAATATTTTATAATTGGGTTGTACCTTTTAACATCCGAACACTGATTGGGAGGAATTCGAGGGCAGGTGTTTGCCCTCAAAATTCAGAATGATTTTAGTTCTTAGTGCTCCTAGAATTCCTGTTCCTGTTCATGTTCAAAAGAGTTAGACATTTATACTGTTATGGCAGGTCTCCAAATAATTCTCCCCATGCCTCTGGGGAAAGGGGAGAAAACGTACCAGGACCCCTCTAACCCCGATCCTTTCTCACAGTCTCTATGATCTGAATAATACCATAGGTGGGTTACATTTCCAACCCTGCTAGGACAGTGGTAATACAGTGTACCAAATTAATACTATTATACAATTACATTAAATTGCCAGATTGGAAAATAATATATAGATTTTTTGTTACTATTATTAAATGTTTTGGGGGAGGTAGTTTAGCCTAAGAGTTAAAAAGTCTGAGTTCCTTTTTTCAGACTGCTTGAGTTTGAATTCAGATATCAGGGCCACACAACCTCGCTGGGTTAATTACAGTGAGGGTAGATGATGTCCCTGTCTCTCTTGGTCTCTCTCTCCCCTCTTGTCTCCTTCCTCCCTTCCTTTGTAAGGAATCCTATAAAAGACACTGTCCCATGCATTCCAGTGGAGGTGGTGTAGCAATCCCATGACGACCAGTCCACCTGATTTGTAATTATAGCTCTGCATCCCAACCTCCTGCATGAGTTTGGCTTCATCCATAAAATAAGGCAATAAATTGGTGGGAATGTAAATTGGTGCAACTTCTGTGGAGGACAGTATGGAGATTCCTTAAAAAACTAAAAATAGACTTGCCATATGATCCAGCAATCCCACTCCTGGGCGTATATCCAGAGAAAGCTCTAATTCAGAAAGATACATGCACCCTGATATTCATAGCAGCACTATTTACAATAGCCAAAACATGGAAGCAACCTAAGTGTCCATCAACAGCTGAATGGATAAAGAAGATGTGGTTTGTATATATATACAATGGAATACTACTTAGCCATAAAAAGAATGAAATAATGCCATTTGTAGCAACATGGATGGACCTAGAGATTGTCATACTGAGTGAAGTCAGAGAAAGACAAATATCACACAATGTAACTTATATGTGGAATCTTAAAAAAAATGATACAAATTCTATTTACAAACCAAAAACAGACTCACAGACATAGAAAACAAACTATGGTTACCAAAGGGGAAAGAGTGGGGAGGGATAAATAAGGGGTTAATCTGGGGATTAACAGTCACATGTTACTATATGTAAAATAGGTAAACAAGGACCTATTGTATAGCACAGGGAACTGTATTCGATTTCTTGCAATAATGTATAGTGGAAAAGAATATGAAAGGAAAAAATGTATATGCATGTATACATATAACTGAGTCACTTTGCTGTACACTTTAAACTAATGTTGTAAATCAACTACACTTCAATAAAATGTTTTTAAAAACCACAAAAGAAGACCAAAAAAAAGGGAACTAAACTGTACAAAGCTTTCCTCTACTCTGAACCTGTGTTCCCAGTTCAGCTACCCCCTTACATGGATGCTGAAGATACTGCTCACCTGCATTCCCACAGAATCCTCTTGGT
Source organism: Vicugna pacos (assembly GCF_048564905.1). Taxonomy (NCBI): domain Eukaryota; kingdom Metazoa; phylum Chordata; class Mammalia; order Artiodactyla; family Camelidae; genus Vicugna; species Vicugna pacos. Next base: position 2,251,013 of record NC_132994.1, on the reverse strand, counting down.
ACAAGATGCCATTTGAATCTTGCACTGAGCTCAAACTACAGGGTGTTTCCCCTCTGTGTTGTTCCTCAGTTTTGTCAGCTGGTAACGATTATGGCAATAACTTAACTACCTGCATATTGAAAACATTGCCTGGTGGATCTTAGGACTATAGCCTTCTCATCCTCGGGGACTGCCTTGGATGAACTTGCAAGAAAGTGGGCCAATATCAACACAGGATCATGTGACAACAATCATGAATGGCTTCTCTGATCAAACACATATTATGTGGTTGTAATATACAAGGATGCTAAGTTTGCCTGTAGGAGTCTGGTGCAGTGGAAAAAACTGCTCTGGGAGACAAGGGATCAGGACAGAGTTTCTAATCAGCCACTGATTCTTGCAATGAATTCAGTCAATTCATGTCACCCCACTGGGCCCCAGAAGCACAGAAGAAAAAAACATTCCAAAAACTGGCTATAATGTGAGCAGTGACAGCTATGGCTACACATCTCATTCATCCAACCCAGAGGCAGTTACCTTGTCTGCAGATTCTAGTGAATTGGGCTGGGGCTGGGGCTGGGGCTAGTCACTGATGGGCTGGGAAAGCTCCCCAGGTGATTCTAATATGCAGCAGGTTTGCGAATCACTGCTTTAAGAGGTCAGGGTTGTCATGAGGGTTGCAGCCTCACTGAGTCAGTACTGGTAGCTTGGTACAATTGTCAATTTTTTTCTGCTAAAAAGTTGAAATATTATCCCTGAACATAATTATCTTTCTTGTTTGGGAAGACAGCTACATTTTCTTTTAATATGAAAAATGAAATATATAAGACCCTGTGGCTGATTTCAGTGGGAGAAGTTGAGACAGAGGGAGAGATGAAATTACTCTGGAGAAAAATGCAATAGGATGCTGAGTTTTCTGATGGGGTCCATATGGCTGGTTGGAGGCTTTGGCTAGAACATGAAGAGTTGAGGGAAAGATCTTTGGAGGAGACAGAGGGTCCAGTAGATGGCAGCAAGCAAGAGCCTACAGAATTAAAGACCAATAAATGACAAGGAAAGATTGTCATTGCAAGAAAAGCAGATGTCAAGTGATCAAGATGGATACAGAGGACATAGTGGGTAGGGGGTGGTAGTGTTTAAGAACTGAATTAAAAGTAGGAGTTACCTGTTGATGGACACTTAGGTTGTTTCCATGTCTTGGCTATTGTATGTAGTGCTACTATGAACATTGAGGTGTATGCATCTTTTTAAATTAAAATTTCCTCTGGATATACGTCCAGAAGTGGGATTGCTGGAAATCACTATGCTGTACACAAGAAATTAACACAACATTGCAAATCCACTATACTTCAATAAAAAAGTAGGGGTTAGAGTGAAAGAAGATAGATAAGTCATTACCAGTTGGTAGCTTCTTCCATAAATACAAGAGCACTGGGCTCTGTATGGTTGTCTGAGATGAACTTAAATTACTTTGTTCAGTAATGAATGGCAAAGCGAAAACATTATTTTCATAATTTAAGGGGGCTAACTCAGACTGTTCTAGTTGTAGAAATTTGTAATTTCAATTAAATTAAATTTACTTTAATATATATTAGTTTGGTAACTTGAAGCTGGAGTACTCTCTCTTCCAGTGATAGAAAATTTTGTAATATAATTAAATGTATTCCCATCCTAGGGTTGAATGAAAATGTCTAATGCTGGGTCTGACTATTTATTTCTAGGACCTATAATATGTATCAATAGTGATATATTTACTCCTCTTTTTTTTTTCAGCTTGTGATTGAATTTTACCAAAGTCTCCAGCTCTTATATCTCCTTATTTTTTTAGCTTTCTTTCAGCTTTATTTCTCCTATATTTTGTATATAAAACATGGTCCTTAAGAATGAATTATTATTAATGTTGTTATTAAACTGGAAGCAAGGCAATATTTCAGAAACATGTCTTATAGTGAATGAAATACAGGCACACAGAAATGTCCCCAAAGCAAACACACAAAATAGAAACACAGTCCTACTGAGGGTAGAATGCCCAACAGGAGTACCAGTAAGTAGCTATATTGTGTGGTTTTGTTGTTCCTTTACCATTAACCTGGGATAAATGATTTAATGTCGTGCCTCAATCTTCCACTGGCCAAGGAAGACCATACTAACCCTGTGGACATTGCATCATGAGCACTGATGCTTGTCTTGTACAACATGGGCCTGGATCAACCACATTCTTAGTAAACCTGGAAACAATCTGAGTCTTTGAGCAGCTAAATTTGGGGATAATCGTTAGCTTTACCCAATGACAAAGAGCTCCTTCACTTGTTGGTTTATTTCCAGACCAGGAACATCAGTGGACACTAACATATATGAGGAGGAATATCGTGGGAAAGTGCAGGAGACACAAGGGGGACATAATTAAACCCTGTACCAAAGTGGACGTTGATGTGTGCTCCAGCGTCGGTGCGCAGCTCTAGGGGAATCAAGGAGAGAAGCCTCAAGGGACAATGCTACTATTTCAGGGCCCACACAACTAGAGGAACTGGGGTTGGCAAATTGGAGGAGTGAGTCACCACATATCAAAAACAGTCCAAATCAGAAAATATTGCAGTTTCTTGCCAATATCCCTTGAGAACATGTATCCTATAATTTACCTCCCAACCTGGGACATTTTTGAGAATGAAATGAAGTATATTAACAAGCATTCGGTATAACTGGAGTAACCTAGGACCATCTTGGGCAATCTGGGAAATAGTGTTAAGTCTGAAACTAGGCAGCGTGCAAGCTGTTACTTTACCTGCAAGCTCACCAGTTAGCCTGCTGCAGTTATGTGTGTGTGTGTTTGTGTACACACATATATCTACACACACACACACACACACACACACACACACACAGAAACATGACTGATACCTCTGGCCAGATCAGGAAAAAGACCTCTTATTTCCTTACAGAGCTTCTTGCGTCCCCACATCCCAGGTTCCCTCCTAGCAGCCCCCTGAGATCCACATGTACCTGCCCAGGTGGCATGAGGGGGGCACCATACTGTGCAGCTCACAGCTTACACGGGGTGTAAGGCAGGTTGCACGTCTTCCCTGCCTCCAATCTGGGGAGATAGGTGCGAGACGAGGGGGACTGGAGGAAGTGGGGGGGACATGCCTCGCTTTGGACGGTAAACAAACCATCCCTGAGGAGGAATCTGCTGGACTCACTCCCTCCACCACCCAGCATGTAAACCAAGGGCCCTAGGGAGACACATCCCTGCAGCGCTCTGGGGCTCTGACTCTAGTTACCCTTCAGACATCCTTTATCCTGATGCCAGAGCCCTTTGCTCAGAAACATTACGATATTCATGGAATATTCAGAAACTTGCTCTTGGGACCCATGGGTAAGAACCAGCCCCAGCACCTGCTGGGCTTTCGCCTCACTCACCAGCTGCACAACATCAGCTCCCAGACCCCTGGGCCCTGCAGCCAGAGACCCCAGGTCCTGGCTCTGCTCCCCGGTAGGCTGGCACCAGCCCCAGGACCTGGCCCCACCCAGTAGCAGAGGGCACTAATTCCAGGATCTCCTGGGCCCTGGCCCCACCCACAAGTGGGTGGACACCTGTCCCAGGACCACCATAGCCATGTAATTTCCCAAATAGCCCCCAGACCACCCACCAACTCGTTGACACACCAGCCCTGGGACCTCCAGAGGCTTGTAACTAGAGATCCAAGAACCAGGCTCTGCCCACCAGTGAGCTTGCACTAGCCCTGGGATCCTTTTGTGCTCCAGCCCCATCTGCCAGGAGGTCAATGCTAGCTCCCAGAGACCTTGGACCGCACAGTCAGCCTTGTCAGGCACTGGGTTTGATCACTAGCAGGCTGGCTATATCTGGGGTCCCCCAGCCCCACATCCACCCACTCCAGAACCCTGCTTCACCCACTAGTGGGTCAGCACTAGTCCCAGGGTCCCCTGGGGCCCTGCAACAGCAGCCCGTGACCTGGCCCCACCAACCAGTGGCCTGGTCCCACCAACAAGGCCTGGAAGCCAACCAGGGGCCAACTATATCTACCAGACCAGCCACTGTAGTCAGTCTGTCACAACTGAAGGACCCATGCAGCCCACATCGAGGTGGGGGGCATCCTCGGAGCTTTTAGCTCCGGTGACCAGAGGGGAGTGCACTGCTGGGATGCTTAGAATGTCTACTGTAAAAGGCCACTTCTCCAAGATTGGGAAATACAATCAATTTACCAGATATGCAGAAATATAAACAGCAAATTAGGCAAAATGAGGCAACAGAGGAATACCTTCCAAATAAAGAACAGAGAAAACTCCAGAAGAACAAAGTGAAGCAGAGAAAAAAAATTACCCAATAAAGAGTTCAAGGTAATGATCCTGAAGCTGTTCAAAGAACTTGGGAGAAGAATGCATGAACAGAGTGAGAAGTCATAATTCTTTACCAAAGAGTTAGAAAATATAAAGAAGAGCCAGAGCTGAAGAATACAACAGCTGAGGTGAAAAATACACCAGAAGGAATCAAGAGCAGATTAGATAATACAGAAGAATGGAAATCACTGTAATGAATAGAAAAAATTAAAAGATTTCTGTAAGTGAAAAAGAAAAAGTCACAACTAGAACCTTGAAAATTACGAAAGGAAAAACTCATTGGTAAAGGCAAATATACAGTAAAGTTAATAAATCAGCCATGTATAAAGCTAGCAGTAAGGTTAAGACAAAAACTGTTTATATCCACAGCAAGTAATTGGGGGACATACAGAAAAAAGATGTAAAATACGATGTCAAAAGCAGTAAACCTGGGTGTGGTGTAGTAAAAATGCAAGGTTGTTAAAATACGTTTGAACTTAAGAGATCAGCAACTTACAGTAATCATACGTATAAAATCTATGTACAGTGTGGGGAGTATATTAAATGAGTATATAACATCTTTGTGTGGTGACAGTTGTAACTGGTCTTATCTTGGTGATTACTTTGAAATGTACAGAAATGCTTATACAATATCTTGTGTAACAGGAACTAACAAAGTGTTGTAGGTCAGGTATGCCTCAAAATCAAACAAACAAACAAACAAACAAAAACTCACAGAGCAGGAGATCAGATTTGCGGTTACCAAAGGCAGGCAGGGGGTGGGGGAGGGGGAATTGGATGAAGGCCGTCAACGGGTACAAACTTCCAGTCATAAGATGAATAAGTACTAGGGATGCAAAAAGTGCAACATGATAAGTATGTAACACTGCTGTATGTTATACGTGAAAGTTGTTAAGAGAGAAAATCCTAAAAGGTCTCATCACAAGGAAAAAGAGGTGTTTTTAGTATTTTTAGGAGATGATAGATGTTCACTAAGCTTATTGTGATAATCATTTCATGATGTGTATAAGTCAAATCATTATGCTGTACACCTTAAGCCTACACAGTGCTGTGTGTCAATTGTATCTCAATAAAACTGGAAGAAAAAAGGGGCATATTGACCTTAACTGAGAACTCTAGTGACACCCAAATTAGAAAGTAGATAAAAAAGAGTTTTGTGAAGGGTAGAGCCCTGTAAACCTAAGAGGTTAACGTTTGTAAAACTTGGATAATATTAATAATTAAATAGCTAACACTACCTGAATGCTTCTGCTCTAAAAAACTTTATGCATATTATTTTAATCATCATAATCACTCCATGGGCTATGTACTATTATTTTTCCAATTTTCAGGTGTCAAATCCAATGCATTCAGAAGTTAAGTAACTTGTTCAAGGTTGTACAGCTTGTAAGTAAATTTTGGATTTAAATCCAGACAATCTAGCTCTAAAACCAGTACCCTGTTCTACCTAAGCCTCCAAGACTCCAATAAAGCTCTAGGGTAATAAATAATACAAAAAGTGTACATTCATCCACTGGGTAGAAAAGCCAGCTTTCTGCACTGTCTCAAAGAACTGTGATGACCTTAATAACCTAGGAATCGTTGGACGAGAAAAAGATATACTTTATGCAAACCAGATCTGACCAAAGTTTTGCCACATTTGGCATTAAAAGTTTGCCTTTGTTACTGTATAGCACAGGGAAATATATACAAGATCTAATGGTAGCTCATGGAGAAAAAAAAGTGACAATGAATATATATATATATGTTCATTTATAACTGAAAAATTGTGCTGTACACTGGAATTTGATACAACATTGTAAAATGATTATAAATCAATAATAATGTTAAAAAAAGTTTGCCTTTGTTTATGTTTCTTCTATTTCTACATTTTGATGTGGGTGGAAAGGACCTCTTTATTCTCTGAGAAGTACCCAGAGATGCTAGTAAACTGTGCTGGCTATATTCCTATTAAATTAAATCTTTTGATCTTTTGTAAAGAAAATAGCTCTATAAGGGTCAAGACTTTTGTTAAGAAATTCACTTCCTTTCAAACATATGGCAAAGCAAACTGATTTTTCTGAATTGCACAGTTTTCTTATTTTCCTAGTTAATACTTTGATGTGTACATATAGATTTTCTGAAAATAACTGAAAAATTCTACTGCTCAAAACTGTTCCTATTATAATTATGCAACTTTTTATAGGTGAAAGGTCTGATGAGTAAGTCATATTTTTCCTTTTTCCTTGCACTTATTTTAGTTTTAAAAAATTAATATGCATTTCACATTAATAAATCACTAGTTTTTTAAATTAATGAGTCTAAATACTTCAGACAATTCTCACTGTCTATGAACATATAGAACAAAAACACAGAGAAGAAACAGCCATAATAATTAATTATTAATATTGTAACTGTGTTCATAGCTAACGATCATCAAGGATTTACTATGTTCTGGGCACTGTTTTAAATGCTGTATATGTGTAATTCATTGAATCTTCAGACCTCTACAGCATTGATGCAGGAGTTTACTGGGTTTCCCTTTAATTCTTGTTCTCCCGTTTTGACATAGCAAGAGAAGTTTTCACACAGCACATGGCACTCTTTGAAACTTGATGTAACCATTTGCTAGATTCTGGTCAATAGGATGTGAGGGGAAGTGGGGGAAATTTCTGGATCACACTTTTAAGGGAAATTAGGACATATTTCTCTTTCTTTTACTTCTCCTCTGTTGGCTTGAGCTGGTCATCATGGTGGGAGCTGGAGTATCCGTTATAGTCCATGGATGGAAGCCACGGTTTGAGAAGAGCTGAAGGACAAAACAGAGTTGCCTAATCCCACAGGTCACAGAGCCATCTTATCAACCCTGCCTCTCCACCAGAGAGAGGCAAACATCTGTTTCATTTAAGTGGCTGTCCTTTTTGCTCTTCTTTATTTAGCCAAACCCATTTCCTAACTAATGTAGTTGGTGTCTCACTTTACAGTTGGATAAACAGAGGCACACAGAGGTTAGGTTAGGTGATAGAGCTGGGATTGGAGCCACAGTCTGGCTCCAGCGTCTTCCCTCTTAACCACAGCACCTTACTGCCTCTGATAAAGCGTCATGTGTGTTTGTGCTTGACTCTAACACCTGTGACTTTCTACCATTCATGATTTAGGAATGGAGGCCAAGGAGTTTCTCTTTGTTCTTTTGCATTTTGGAACAGGTAAGGGTAGGGCTGAAATCAGTCTGGAGGTGGGGAGAGTAAGGCTGATCATGGAAACCAGGGGAAGTGAGGCACAAGGGATGGTGGGCAAAAGATTGGGATGGGGGAGTAATGAAATAGGGAAAGAATCATGATTAAAGAGGTCTGACTCCTGCACAGCTGACATGGTGAGTAAATACCTGTGATACAGAAGAAGGTGGTAACATGAATGTTTTATTACCTGCGGGTCCTCTGGCTCCATGTCAGGTGAGTCGAGGTTGCCTGGCATCTTGCAGCTGGTCCTATGAGCTCCAGGTTCCATAGGACAATAAAGATGATATTCTCTAAGACCTATGATGCTCTCAAAATTTGAGAGTCCATGTGATGCTCTCCACAGCAGTCTCTTCAATGTTAATGTCTTCCTGGCTTCCTGGACACCACCAGGAGCAACATTTCCTAGAGCAGCATTTTCCTCTCCTGCTTATCCTGCCTATTCCTTCCATCAGCTTTTTGGCAGCAAAGGCAAGACAACTCTTGGAATAAGTAAAGTATGATGCCTAAAATTAGAAGATTGTGAAAGCATCTCAGGTTGATCCCTCACTTTCCATATAGGTTGGTCTAAATCCATCTCAAAAAAGAAATATTCCTCTTTTTTTTTTTTCTTTTTTTCCCCTTTTTTTTGGGGGGGGGGTAGATTGTTTATTTTAATGAAGGTACTGGGGATTGAACCGAGGACCTCATGCATGTTAAACATGCACTCTACCACTGAGCTCCACTCTCCCTCAGAAATATCTCCTCTTACCACATGAGTTTTGAGTATGTTTCATCCCTTCTCTGGACTTTATTTTCCTCAAATGTGAATGAAAACCTTGGACTGAGTGTGGAAGTCATTCACCAGGATAGCCTTCCACAGTTTACCCTCCTTGATAACTCCAAGTTCCCAAAACACTAAAAAATAAATCATAGACCATGCATTTCCTTGACTGTTTCCTTCACTCTTCACTGCCCCAGTTACTTAGGTAATTGGAAATTTTATGCATTCATGTCTTTGTCTAAGAGACCACAAAAGAGGAAGTGTCTCATTAGGAAAGGTGACTTGTAATTGTTTATCTCATGGCCAAGGCCAAAAGACAATTTCATCTGTAGGAAAGTGGAATTGTTCCAGGGAGAACAGTAAGAAGGTACATCTGGGCTCCACGTCTCTGCCACCAGGCAAGCCTTCCCACTGAAGGAAGGATTGTCTGCCTTCTAACTTCACAAGCCTTGCTCCAGGAGAGGCGTGGTACCGACTTCGCTAGCCAGGAATGCAGTACGATTTGGAATACGCTTGATGCAGATCATCATCACGTGGATGGTGCTTTCTGCTTCCACAGTGTAAGGCCCCCCCCTGCCCACTGTGGGTGAGACACATGAATAAATTATGACCCCTGCTCAGAAGGGGTCCATAATCCAGGGTAGAAAATAGACACACGCATAAATAATTCTAACTCAAGACAGGCCCTGGTATGTGATTTATTTGAGGTACAAAGGAAAGGCTACGAGATCACTGGGGAGGGAGGGATTCCTTCCCACAGGGCTGGAAATGAATGTTTCTTAGAAAAAGCAAGAATGTGTCTGGCCTATTGCTAACAGCAAATGTAATTTTCATCTGCTTTACATAGAGTATTTGTTCCACGTCTTTTAATTCTCACAATATTTCTTCTGATAAGAAAGTAGAATATGAACCAAAAGGTGGATCACGCAGGACATTTATTGGGTTGGAGGTACATGGAGCAGGAGTTGACTCTGCTAGTCACTCTGGAGCAAACTGCATAGAGTTACCTGTGTGAGAAAAATCTGGGTTTTTCATCGCTACCAGTAGTTTGAGAGTGTGCCCTATGGTTTTTGATTTGAGCTCATAAAGTGAACTTTATGCCTATATCATAGTTTATCTAGTTAAGTCTGACCATACCTAACCTGTCTTTTTAGATCTGGAAAAAGCCCTTCTCAGGGTTTTTACATAATACAGTAACCAACAAATTTAAAAAATGAAGACTTCATCTTGTTATGTTGAACCACATGAAATTGTCAACTTCGTAGGAATAGTGACAGTTTCAGATTATTCAGCATAACTGTGTACATCGGGCTGCCATTCCTTGACTTTTGATTGGATGTGCTTGAATGGGTTAGGATGGGGAGTTTAGAAGATGCACTGGGGTATAGAGTCCAGGAGGAAAGGAAGACCTAATTTAGTGATCTTGGGGAGAAAAGATGACCCTCAAGTAGGTGAGTCTCCCTCACTAAGGGTGGACTTTTCCAGGACAGGTACCATGGTTCCGGTAAACATCTACTGAAAATAGAGTAGGTGCCCCCCAAAAGAGTTATGAAGTGAATGAGAAAGAACCTGGGAGCAGAGAGGAGAAGAAAGGACATGAGAGCTATTCCAGCTGCAGGATCAACAGACTTTGGGACCTGAATGTGGAGATAAGGGCAGGGTGAAACCAAACAAGAGTACTTTTGAGGCTTCAAGAAAAGAAGGAAACAGACAAGTAGAAAGGAAGAATCACCAAATAATGCCAATGGTTCACCTTCCACTAGAGATTTCTGCAGACTTCTTCCACGCGCTGACGTCTTTGACAGGGAAATTTTAGAATCTTGAAATGTTATGTTGAACAAAGACTTTAAGCACACGGGGCGACTTGGGCACTGAATGCTGCATCCTGGGATGCGATGTCCAAGCACGTCGGGTTCCCGGTGTCCCACCTCCCCCACACCACTCCAGCCCAGCTGGTCTGGAAGCTCCTTCTCTTCCTGTCTCCTGTAATTTTCCCTATTGACCACTGCACAGCTAGGGTAGCCCCGTCTAATAACATCTTCTGTAAACATCCAGCACTGGAAATAGCTCTGGAAAAGAAGCTAATCCCAGAGTTTATTTCTATTCCAGAGGACATTAACAAGTATGAAATATTTTGAAAAGTATTTATGTATGAGTAAATTTAGGAGAAAAGCTAAACAAAAGTTAAACAAGTTTTTCCTTTTCTTAAGTGCTGCCTCTCTCAGATTTTTGTAAAATGTATCATGAATCTCCAAAGTGGGATGAGAATATGAAATGTTGCCTACACTTATTTTGCCACTAAAATTTTTTCTTTTATTGAACACTTCCTAGGTCTAGTGTTTTATGGCATGCACTTAAAGAAATGTTGATCTAAGTTTGCTTATCTGATATGTTTATCAACATTTTAGTTTGAAGCAACAACTCCTACTGTTGACTCAATTTTTCATAATAACTAAGTTATATACTATAGATAATATTTATGTATAAAATATATAAAAATAATAACTGGGTTATATGTTACATATAATATTTATACATATGATATTATATATAACATATAATTGTATATAATATTTAAAACATTTATATATAGCATATATAATATATATTTATAAATAATATATAATATTTATATAATACATAAAATAAGAGCAGAAAGCCACCAAAAACTTATCATCAAGTATTAAGTATAATTACAATAATTTTTTAAAAGCCTAACTCCAGGGAAAAAAGTAAAAAGAATTATTCCACATTATCAGCAGTAGACTTTTAGTACAGTACAAATATGAAAATTTTCCCTTTATTTCCTCCCAATTTATTAAAGGATATTTAAGGATATGTCTTTAATAGAAATAGAAAAAAAATGAAAGGAGGAAATAAAAAAGTTAAAAGGAAGAGTAATATAAGAGAGTGAAAGCAAGAAAGAAAGATTCAAATTTTTGAAGATGTTTTTCTTATGTAGGTTTCTTTCATTTTTTATGACTGAATATATTGCAGTTCTTACCCTGATCCTCAACATTGCATATTGTAGTTGTTAGTCGTCACTGTCTGCTGGTGGAAAGGGCCTGGGATTTGGAGATTTAAAGAACGTAGGCGTTAAGCCTAGCTCCTCTCTTTAAAAAAAAAAAAGCCACAAAAAAACCTCAAGCTTTGGTAAGATGTAGTTATGTGCACGACACTGTGTGTTTCTCCTAGTTTTTTCACTACAGTTCTGTGATCTCCATAAGCCATTTAACCTGAGCCTCACACTGCTCACCTGTGGAGCAGGCAGCTCTTACATAAGGTAATCATGTAAAACCACCCTGATATACAAAAAATCTGATATTTTATGATGTAGCTTTAAAAAATATATTTTTTCTTTACAAAAGCAATCCATATTCATTGTAGAAAAGTTAGAAAACAGAGTGAATCACAGAACCATAAACATCACCCACAAATTTTCCACCTCACAATATCACGTTGTTTGCACACTGTTGAATCTTATTCACATCTGCTTGTCTGTATCCCCATTACAGAGTCAGAAAAGTGAGAACAAGGAATTTGTCTGCTTTTATCCCACAGTTGTCACTGAACTCAAGTTCAACTGCTTGTCGCCCAAGATTCCAGTAGTGAGGGGCAGGTGTAGGATAAAAGGAAAGATAGCTTTCCTGATGAAACTGGCAATCCCAGGGAGAAGGTTGACTCATGTCCCAAAGAACCAGCTCCACAACTCCCCAGGTTTTCCTTTGAGATAATATAAGGACAAGAAGAAGGGGCTATGTGCTGAGGAGAGGGTTGCAGGGTGCATGTTCAGCTTATGGACATTCTTCTGATTGGTTGGTGGTGAGGTAATCAGGAGTTGATATCATAAGCCTTCTGATTCAAACTGGTCTGTGGTCTACATGCTGGTGGGCAGCACAGTGTTAAATTCTTCCATCTGGTGGGGGTTTCAGTATCTGCAAAACTGTCCAAACCATGTGACTCAGAATACTATCTATAGTTCTTGAAGAGAACTAAAGGTCCTTGACTTTGTTTAATGGCTAAACTGTTATTATTTTGTCTTGTTTGGCTGTTTTTCTTTGCTTCTGTGTTTTCTCATTTATCTGATAAATTTTATTCTTTGACTATAGTTTTTCTGTATACATGACATAGTGGGAGGACATGAAAGGATTTTTGTCCTGGGAAGGCCCCATAAGATCCTGCTCTGTTATACTGTGTGTCCCATGTACCTGGCCAGGTGAGGGGGCACTTAATAAAACTTGTTGAATGGATAAGATGTAAGTATATTTTCCTTATTATCTACCTCAAACTTCTCTTGTTTGTGACTTTTGAATTGATTCCATGACTTAAAAACAGACTTTCCCCAGCACTATTTACAATAGCCAAGATATGGAAACAACCTAAATGTCCATCAATGGATTACTGGATAAAGAATATGTGGTAAATTAAAAACAAAAAAAAGAAGAATATGTGGTATATTTATACAATGGAATAAATACTACTCAGCCATAAAAAGAATAAACTAATGCCATTTGCAGCAACATGGATAAACCTGGAAATTGTCATGCTAAGTGAGGTAAGCCAGAAAGAGAAAGAAAAATACCATATGATATCACTCATATGTGGAATCTAAAAAAAAGAAAGGCATAAATAAACTTATTTACAAAACAGAAACAGACTCACAGACATAGAAAACAAACATGGTTATCAGGGGGAAAAGAGAAGGGATAAATTGGGAGTTCAAGATTTGCAGATACTAACTAGTATATATAAAATAGATAAACAACATGGACCTACTGTAGAGCACAGAGAACTATATTCAATACTTTGTAATAGCCTATAATGAAAGTGAATGTGAAAAGGAATATATATGCATAAATGAATCACTATGCTGTACACTAGAAATTAACACATTTAAACTGACTATACTTCAATAAAAGAATTTTAAAAATTTGCCTGGGATCTGATAAAGTGCTTGGAGGCAACTCATAGTGGGAACTTCCCCAGCTTGGAGTTTATAGACATGCAGCCAGCGACTTTACCCTATACGCCTCAGGGTTCTTTATTTAAAATGAGGCTGATGTTATCTTATTCTTCTTAACTCTCAGATTGCTGTGAATATTAACCGGTTTCCTACATATGTGATGTCAAGGTAAATGCTATTCAGGTTAAATATAGGCACACTGAGAAGCAGCATGATGACGTGATAGTTAAGGGCACGGAGTCTGGAGCTGGGCTGTTGGGTCCAAGCCTGAGTGCAGCCAGTTTTTTAATTGCGTGTCTTTGAGAAAACTGTCCAGCCTTTTTTTGTTTCAGTTTCTTCAAATGCAAAATTACAATAGTAATAGTAATAATAAGAATAATGATAACCAACTTAGAGTGGAGCAAATGAATCAGCATATGTAGCACTTCAAAGCACACCTGACACCCAGTAGGGACCCCATAAATGGGAGCCTTATTACGATCCTGGCACTTGTGCGTGAGGAGGACTAGAGAGGAGGGAGTAAGTGGATGGGACTTAGAATTCACATCCCTCAGTCCCAGTTCTGGCCCTGTCACTTACTTACTAGCTGTGTAGGTTCAGGTCAGTTACAAAAGCCTTTCAAGACTATTTCCTACACTTGTAAAATAACAATAATCATAGTATCTATGTTATAGGATTGTGGTGAGAAGTAAAGGAAACATTGCATAGAAAGCCCTGACACAGAATGGGCTACCTCTAACTGCTATTTCTTTAATTTCTCTGCCTCTTATAAGGTGTGCTACTTTGGGCAGAGTTCATTCAGGGAGTGAGGGAGATAATAATCATACCTACTTTGAGAATTGCTATGAAGATGAAGAATGAAAAGCACTTAGAACTTGGCTCATAGTAAATGCTCAAAATGTTAGCTTATTTTATTGCATTCAGAGATGTTTAGATCCAGACCCTGGGTTAAAGGGTGAAGCAGGAGGTAGATAGAGCCAGGGGCTCCCTCACTGTCCAGCGGCACAGAAAGGGGAACACAGACTCATCCCAGTTCTCCAGGTGCTCTCTGCCCACCAGTGTCCATGAACGGCTCCCAGCCCACCTTCCAGGCTTGGCCATATGTCTTAGTCTGTTCCTGCTGCTATAACAAAAATACCACGGATCGAGTGGCTTAAACAACAACATGTTATTTCTCACAGTTCTGGAGGATGGGAAGATCAAGGTACCAGCACAATCAGGTTCCTAGTTCATTAGATAGCCATCTCTGTCATAAGCTCACATGCAGGAGTGGGTAAGGGAGCTCTGTGGGGCTTCTTTTATAAGGACACTAATCCTGTTCATGAAGGCCCCATCCTCATGACCTAACCTCCTCCCTCAAGGCCCCACCTACTCATATCCTCACATAAGGGGTAGGCATCAGCGTAAGAACTTGGAGGGAAATAGACATTCAGTCTACAGCACTGTACTAATTCTGTGTCTGGAGGGAGACATTAAACAGAGTGAGGACCAGTGATTTTTCTGTCCCTTAATTGAGGATGGAAGACATACAGAGGACATCCTCCATGGAGGGGCAGAAGCACCCCCCAACACATGTAAGTTCAGGGAGAGATCTTGGACTCCTGGGTCTCCTGAGACTCCTCCCACCAGACTGACTGTTCTTTGAAATCCACCTTTGCAGTCTTTATCTTTTCAGCTTGAAGCTCCCACACTTGTAAAATCAAACAAGCCCCTTGGGAAGATGGACTCTTTCAAGTTGTCGGCAGTCAACATTCATCCATTTCCTCACCAGTATTGACAGAGTGTCTGTTGCGAGGAAGGGTGGGGACTGGAGTCCAGAGATGCAGAGATGCACAGCACAGACCAGGTCATCCCCCTTAACAGCCATCACATGCACCATTCCCTTCACTTCTCAGTGTTCGCTGGGCAAATTTTGTAGCCCTGTGGGCACAGATGACCTAGTAGGGCTGGATTTCCAGTAGAAAAGTAGGCATGGCAAAACCAATCAGATGAGCCAAGTGGAAGACTGGTACCCAAGGGCCTTACTGGAAGTTTCTCTCGAGCTCTCTGGGATTTCACAGCAGGCTGCTTGAGCTCCAGGTGGCGTCTTAGTCCCCTGCCACTTCCTGATTATATGGAATCAGAAATGTATATCACACTTTTGAGGAGCAAAGCTCAATCTTTACCTGTGGCTAAGGTTAAGATAAAAGAGATAAACTTCCACTTGGCAGCAGCTGGGTCTCACTCTTAAAGTTACATGTTCTCCTCTATCGCAGTTTCGAAATAGTCTCAAAATTGTTATTTGACATCAGGGAATGCAGTGCCAGTGGAAGAGACAAGAGAGATTACATTTCTAGTACAAATTTTAAAATGTTTGGAAGTATTTAGATGTCAAATCTCCTTAGCTGCTTAATTCGTGGTTCAGCTTACTGTTTATTTCTACCAAAATTGAAGTTTTTTTCTGAAGACAGAAAACAGAATACTTCCTAACATATAATGTTAGATTTTTGTGTTATTGGCCAGTGTTTTAGGATTAAAACAACATATTTTGGCCTTGCAGTTGTCTGAGGTAAAAAAGCTTCCAAAGAGTTTAGTTTCTAGGGGAAAAAATCTGTTTGTTTTGTTTTGTGTTTTGTTTTTTGTTTTTTGGTTTTTTTTTAAGGGATGAGGAAGGATGGCAATAAAGACTAATTCCCTAGAAAAATCTGACAAGAAGACAGCCTGTGGGATAGGAATATTGCTTCCTAAACCCAGCAAGCTGTTGGGTGTTTTAGACCCAGTGATTACACAATCTGTTAGAACATAAGCAGATATCAATTTTAAGCTCAAAAGGGATTTTCCGAGTAGGCCATGTATAAAAGCTCTTTCCAAATGAAAGAAAAAAATCTGGTTGTAGTTAATTGTGAAATACTTCAGCTGAAAAGAACTATAAAAGAGACTGATTCAGGTAAAGAACTTAATCTGTTTTCCATACAGTATTTTTTTATCTGAAACAAAACATAAAAACCAAACAGGTATAGGTGGCTTAGTTACCTGATTAGCCCAGGGGTAGGTCTCACTAATGCTGGTGACTGTATTTCTATAGAAATGGTTGAGAATTAAAACACTTTCCTGTTAAAATTATATTTTTTTATGGAAAATAATCCAGTGCACTCCGAATCTGTTGTCCGTAGGCAAGATTTTAATTAGTGCTTTTGTAGGAGAGAGTCAAATTCCTGGCAGGGCCTGGCAAAAAGAGCTGGGGTCCTTAAATATATTAATAAATTTTATATTTCATTTGCGACACATCACAAGATTTCTAGGAATTAAAATGCACAGTATTTGGAGGAACCAGGACTATTGTTAATTTCCATCGAAAGGCGAAAGGCAAGGAAGGCTTTGACCTAAGCTCATGGAACATTTGCAAGGCTGCTCTTTTGAATTCCAGGGACACTTTACAAAAGGTAAAGGGCTTTCAGAAAGACTCCCCCTCCCTACCTCGTCCTGCTGCATCTGTTAACAGAATTTTGAGGTAACATTAAATAATTTATAATTTTCAGCCACATTAAATTATTTTCCACCTCATTACTACTTACAAATGCTATCTCATACTGAATAATGACTTTGTGCTTGTTTGTTTGTTGGATACACCATTACAGCCAGAATAAAAGCTGCAAATTTGCAAATATAGAAGTGCTTTTTAAGCAACCAAAAAAAAAAAATACAAAACAGTGGGAGAGCTTAATTTATTTTATGGCTTCTAATTGTGTTAATTAAGAATTTTCATAAAAATTTAAAGCAGAGGTTCTTAACCTGGAGTCTGTAGACTATGGGTCAATTCTTAGACTGCATGGAGCCTGTGAATCTACTGATATTGTAAGTAGAATTTCAAATGTGTGAGCATATATGCTAGATACAGATTTTCTGACTTTTTTTCAGATTCCCAAAAGTGTTCAAGATTCAAAAAACAGTTTAAGAACTATGCATGCTAAATTTTAAATAAAAATAAATGAATATCTAGATAATTTACAAAGTTGCCATAGAATGAATTTTCTCCCAAATGATAATTTAAAGATGCTGAAGATCATCTCTTCAAATAAATATATTTATTTAGTGTTTACTATGGGGAAAGAATGCTCTGCACTTTATTGGTATAAAGCCCTACTTCGAGTATATAAGGCTTCGGCTTTGTCCCATTGACTAATGTTGGGCCCTTTGTAAAACTGATGGCATGAAAAAAATAGAACAAATCAGTCATTTCACAAGGAATTGATTGTTTTGGTTATCAAAGAATCATATAATTTAATAAACATGCATAAGCAAATTTCCAGCAACTTAATACAGTGTTTCAATTATAGTTAATTGAAGGTAGGTCTTTTGACTTGTAAAATTGTGTTTTTATTCATTGCAAAATGTTACTTCTCTATATGGAACAATAACAGGTATTATTGCTTTATAATTACTTTAATAATTCACAGAATGCTCCCAGGAGCACAGGTTGGTTATTCCTATGACTATTGTTATCACTGTATAGTTTAAAATAAAACCACTCATGATTTAAGCCTTCTGATGACCTGGTGACAAATGCCATCACAAGATTATTTTCTAATACTGAAAGTCGTTGTACAACAAGGTTCACTTGCCATCACGGGGCATGTTTCAGAGTCATTTTCAGTCATATCAATAAAATTACTAACTTCTTCACCTCGTCCCTGACTTACCTATACTAATGCTTCCCCGTGGTTTGTTTCTATATCACATATAACAAGAAAGGATCTTAATTTCTGCAAAACAGTAGCACAAATTAACTTTATGGAACAGAGATGTGGGGAAATTGTTCAGATGATTTACATAGGTTTGTATTATAAAATTATGAGTTTCCATCAAAATTTATCAAAGTGTACACCTGAAATACGTGTAGTTTACTGCACAGGAACCATATCACAATAAAAATGTTAAATTTTTTTTTTGAAAATTATGAGTTTAGTTCAAAATTATTGGTTGAGCACCTAAATCTGCCGGCACAGTGATGGGCTCTCGGGATGCAATGGAGAATATGATGAACCTTATCCCTACTCTCAAGGAACTTGTGTCTAATGGAGATTTGGGACTCTAAGATTTGGATTGTGTCAATCCAGTTTTTTTTTTCTATACAATTCTTGTATAGTGTACATGTGTGACACAGTGGAGACCAGGATATCTGGAGATCGGTATAGATCTCTTTTCTCCTACTACCTTCATGTTGGGGATGGCAGTTACAGAAAGTCCATTTTAGTTTTTCTGGTCATCAGGTGCTCTTCAAAGATGAAATCTTTCCTCTTGGCCACAGGGAATTCTCTGCTATGAAAGGTCTTTCAGCAGAGATTTGATGAGCTCATGGTGGGGGCGGGGTCAAGGGGGGCATTTAAACATCATCAAGTAGCCATCAAGGACAGCAAAAGTTTCCTTCCAATTCTGAGGTTCAGTGACTTTTGACGCTCACTGCTGCCTTAAGTTTCTTTTGAGATGAGCTAAAATGTTTTACCCATCTACATTACAGGATTTGGATAGCTTCTAACAAGTTTGACAAATATACAGTGGTGTAAGTTGCTGGAGATGAGTGATTTGTCTTGCAAATTTTTTTTGCTTGCTTACAGTTTTGTTTCCTAGCAAAGAAAAGCAGTAATTTATATACTTCTCTAAACTAAAAAGGAAAAAAAGAAAAAGAAAAAGGCCAGATTGGCCATTTCTTTGTAAAAGTTCTTATTACTGAAAAAATTGTTAGTATAAAGTCATTATATTTACTTTTGTTATTAGTTTGTTTAAGGCAATCTAGAAGGAATCTAAGAATAGATAGCTATATGGTCTTTTTAAAAACACCCTTATTATAATTTATATATAATAAAATTCTTCTTAGTGATAGTTAAATGATTTTTAATGAATTTATAGAATTATATATCTGTAATCCAAATCTCATTTTAGAACCTTCACCCCTCAGAAAGTTCCCTTAAATTTATTTGCAACCACTTATCATTCTAAGCCCAGGTTGAGAGAACTACTGATTTATTACTGTTTTCATAATTTATCCTTATTGGAAGTTTCAGATAGATGGAATCCTACATTCTAGCCTGGAGAGCATGGCTAGAGAACCACCTGTGCTCTGCTGATCTGTTTGTCTTTCTTTATGCTGACGCCTGATAACCACAGACACATAGAAAGTTTTGAAATCAGGTAATAGATGTCGTCCTATATTGTTCTTTGTCAAATCTGCTTTGGCTATTCTATGCCCTTTGCATTTCCATACAAATTTTAGGCTCAACTTGCCCATTTCTAACATGTTTTCTGGAATTTTTGATAGGGGATTTTGTTGAATCTATAAATTAATTTGGAGCTAGTTGTCTTCCTAACATTGAGTCCTTTGGTTAATGAACATGGTATATTCTACATATATTTAGGTCTCTAATTGGTCTCATCAATATTTTATAATTTCAGGGTACCAGTTTTTCATATTTTTTTGTCAAATTCAACCCCTAACAATTTCATACATTTTAGATACTATTGTGAATGGTATGATTTTTAAAGTATCAATTTCTGATAGTATGTTCCTAAAATACCTAAATAAAATTGGTTTTTATATATTAATGTTGAATCCTGCAACTTAGGTGTACTTACTCATTAGTTTTAGTAGCTTTTTGGGGATTTTTATCAGGTTTTCTGCACGGATGATCATGTCTTTGAATAAAGAAATTTTAATTCTCCCTTTTCAGTGTGGATGCCTTATTTTGTTTCTGTTTCCTGATTGCACTGGCTAAAACCTCCAGTTGAATGTTGAATAAAAATAGGGAGAGCAGAGATCCTTGCCTTATTTTCTAAGAAGAAAAATACGTAGTGTTTCACTATTAAGTTTGATAGGCTTTTCACTGATGTCCTTTATCAGACCGAGCATCTCCTTCTATCTCAAGTCAGCTGAGAGTTTTATCATGAATGCTGTAATTTTGTTAAATGCCTTCTCTGTGTCTACTGACATGATCATTATGGTCTTTCTTTCTTCCTTATTTGTTAATGTGGTGAATTATATTAATCAATTTTGGATGTTAAACCAACTTTGCACTCTTAGGCACACCATGCAGTCATAATGTATTATTATGCTTTTTAGATATCATCAGATTCACTATGCTAAATTTTTGATAGAAAATTTTTATCTGTGGTTAGGAAGGATACTGGTCTATAGTTATCTCTCAATTGTTTGGTTTTGGTAGCAGGATATAGTATAAGTTGGGAACCCTACTCTTCAATTTTGCTGAAAGAGTTGGTGTAGAATTGGTATTATTTCTTCCTAATAATTGGCAATATATACTGTAAGCCATTGGGGCCTGGAGTTTTCACTGTGGGAAGGTTTTAAACTGCAAGTTCAATTACTTTAAAAGATGTATGATTATTCATGTTATCTTTTTCTTCTCAGTTGAGCATTGGGAGTTTGTATCATTCAAGAAATTCATCAATTTCATCTAAGTTGCAGATTTTATTGGCACAAAGTTGTTTATGTTATTCATATATTATCCTTGAAATATCTATAAGTCTATGATTACTAGTCTATGATTACTATAGAGTCTATAATTACTTTTATTGATCTTGATATTGATAATTGTGTCCACTGTCTTTTTTCCCCAATTAATTTTACTGATTTTCTAAAAGATCTAGACTTTGGTTTTATTGATCTTCTCTACTGCTTTTCTGTTTTCTGTTTAATTATTTGTCACTGTAAATTTATTATCACCTTTATTCTGCCCATGTTGGGCTTAACTCAATCTTCTCTTTTGTGTTTCAGATAAAAACTGATGACAAATTCTTTTACCTTTTGTAGGTCTGAAGAGAACTCGAATTTGTCTTTCTGTTGAATTCTGGGCACAGATATCTAGGTAATCAGTTATTTTTTATTGTCTCTAAGTGTTTTAAAGATGTTGCTCTACTGTCTTCTCACTTGCATTGTTTGTGATGAGCAATTGATGACACTCTTACATCTATTACCCTCTGGCTGCTTTTGAGATTTTCCTTTTATCGTGGGTTTTGAGCAGTTTGATTGTGATGTGAGCCTTGGTGTAGTTCTCTTTCCATTTCTTATGCTTGGCGTTCTTGCACTCCTTGGATGTGTTGGCTTATAGTTTTCAACAAATCTGGAGAGATTTGAGACATTATTTCTTCAGATACTTTTTATTTTCCCTCTGCTTTCCTTACATTCAAGAATTTGATTGAAATTGCCCCACACTCACTGACACTTTGATCATTTTTTAAAAATTATATATTTTTCTGCTTTACTTTGGTTAGTTCCTATTGCTGTGTCTTCAAGTTCACTGATCTTTTCTTCTACCATGTTCAGTCTGCCATTAATCTCCACCTAGTGCATTGTTCGTCTCAAGCATTATATTTTTCTTCTCTACAAGTTTGATTTGGGTCTTTAAAAAATATTTTCCATGTTTCTTCTTAACTTTTAAATGTATGGAATGCAGCTGTGAAAGCTGTTTTAATGCTCTTGTCTGATGATTTTAACCCCTACATCAGTTTTGGATCAGTTTTTTTTTTTTTTTTTTCTCATCATACATCCTATTTTCCTGCTTCTTTCCATGACTAGTAGTTTTTTTTTTTTTTATTGGTTCTCCTACATTGTGAATTTTACCTTGCTGGTGGCTGGATATTTTTGTGTTTCTATACATATTATTTAGGTTTATTCTGTGAGCCAGTTATGTTACTTGTAAACAGTTTGATCCTTTCAGGCCTTGCTTTTTAAATTTGTTGTGTGAAACAAGAGCACGTTTAGGCCAAGGCTAGTCGTTCACCACTACTAAAGTCACTAAGACCCGTCTGAGTTCTCTACACAACACCCTGTGAGCTATGAGAACTTCCAGTCTGGCTGCTAGGTGAAAACACAGTTTTTAGTCTGAAGTGAGCCACATGTACTGCCCCCTTTAATCCTTTGGGGTAATTCCTTCTCTAGACTAATTTCCTCACATTCATGCAGGAAGTAAGTACTCAACTGAATACTTTAGGGGACCCTCTGCAAATATCTAGAACTCTTTGTGTATCTCTCAGCTCTCCAGCATTCTCTCCCAAGAACTAAATGCCTTGATCTCCCCAGCTGAGAGAGTCAGCTTTTTCTAATTGGCTTTCCCCTCCTGGATGTGTGACCTGGAATCTTTTCCAAGGCAGCAAACTGCGGCAACATAAGTTCATCTCATTTACTTCCTTTCTCTGAATGGTCACTGTATTTTGTTGCCTGAGATCTAGTCTTTTGAAAAACATTCTGTATATTTTGCTTTTCTTTTGATGGGAAGGTAAATTTTGTCCCCAATACCCTACCTTTGTGAAGCATGAGTCCCTCTCAATCTTCTTTTGTCATAAAACTTTTTTGTATTTTCCAATAGACAACAGAAGGGCATATGATTTTCTCCTACATTTCCCTGCAAAAGAGACAGTTTTCCAAGTTAATCTCTTGAGGTGTCTTCTTCATCAGTTTTCTAAACAGTGGTAAACATCTTTTCTTTAACCCTCACAATCCTTTTCAGAACATAACCATTTAATTGATGGCATTCACTTTATCACATGGTTTTTTATTTGCACTGGCAGCTTTCTTTTCACTGCTTGTCTCCTTTATGACTTGATTGCAGTCCCAGCAAAGAGGCCCCATTCCGTCCAGCAGAGATGCCTTTGAAGAAAGGTTTTGGGGGCTTCCTGGCTTAAAGATTGCTTCTTCTAGCTGCAATTTAAAGTGTTTTTGAGCTGAAAGGGAACTTAATTCATTTGATTTCTGATCTATATGATAACATGTGGCTCCTGCAGCAGTATGGGAAGTCAAGGTCAACTGCAGCTAATCATCCCAGGATTTGAACTTCAAAAAAGGGAAAGAGAAGGTTTTCACAGAGAGCCCTTATATCCTTTTGCTTCCTTTCCAAGATTTACAAGAGTATTTTTTTTTTCAATCTCAGGGCAGAATGAAACCCTTATTCAGTCTTATCCTAAGGGCATAAGAATATAGCTAAATACCCATTTAAAAATATTTCCTTTTCTTACAACTGGACATTCCTCAATGGATTTCATGAGGATTATTGAGCTCCTGTTTTTGTTTTTGTTTTTCATTTTTCCTTTTTGTAAAATCAGCCAGTCTCCTTAGAGGAAATTCAATAAAAAGCTTGTCTAAAGTGTGAGGTTTAAAAGACATCTGTTTAAGAAAGCAAGACGAGGGGAAGAGGAAATGACTTATTCGTCTACATACAAGCTGTCCACTCATCCTGGGGATGAGGACTTACTGGCAGATCCATTAGGCCAGCAGGAAAGGCTTCAGGCTTGGAGCCAGGTCGCAGATTCAAATTCTGGTTCTTCCCCTTACTGGCTGAGAAATCCTCACCAAGTTGTATAACTTCTCTGCATCTCTGTTTCCACAGCTGTGAGTGGGGTAGTGATACCACCTCTTACAGAAGTTTGATATGACAATAATTCAAATTAATATTTATAAAGCACTTAGAATAGTTCCTGGTAGACAGAGAGTGCCATACATATTGGTGTCCTACAAGATATGCATTTTAAAATATATTTACTAGGAAATAGAACCATTTGCTGACCCAAGAATCACCCCATGTCTGGAACTGTCATTTTGTGTGAATTTTATGAAGGTTGAGTTCCAGTGGGAAATGTAATTTGAATAGCTATGGAAGAACGTACATGGGGAAGTCTCTTGTCTCCTGCTACAATAAATTAACAGAGCATTTTTTCATAAAAAATGTATTGAGGGCTTCCTGGATATTAAGTGTAATGCAAGGTGCTAAGAACTTAAAGATGAATATTTCCTAAGTCTCACTGAAGGAGCACTGCAGTTAGCAGACCAATAACTGGATCATGTTAAAGCAATGAGCAGATGCAGCAGCACAAATGCTTCTAAGGAGCACCAGATAAAAGTTCCTCATCTGGGAGTGGGGGTGGGGGTGGGGAAGTAGGTCAAAAAAACCTTCTGGAGTCAGTAAGTGTAAGGCAATCAGGCTGTGAGAAGGGAGAGGATGTTCCTGGCAGAGGAAGAGAAATGACAGACATTGTGATTCAGGGAACAAAATACGTCAAAAGCTCAGCATTGCAGAGAAGAAAGGGGGAGCTCTGTGATTCTGAGAACATTGCTCTTTCTGCTATGTCTTTTTTTTTTAACTGAAGTCTAGTCAGTTTACAAAGCTGTGTCTGTTTCTGGGGTACAGCATAATGTTTCAGTTGTGCATATACATACATACATTTGTTTTCATATTCTTTTTCATTGTAGGTTACCTCAAGGTATTGAATAGAGTCCCCTGTGCTATATTGTAGAAACTTATTATCTATTTTATATATAGTAGTTAGTATCTGCAAATCTCAAACTCCCAATTTATCCCTTCCTACCCCCTTTACCCCCTGGTAACCATAAGTTTGTTTTCTATGTCTGTGAATCTGTTTCTGTTTTGTAAATAAGTTCACTTGTGTCATTTTTTTTTTAAGATTCCACATATGAGTGATATCATATGGTATTTTTCTTTCTCTTTCTGGCATACTTAACTTAGAATGATGTTTCCCAGGTCCATCCATATTGCTGTAAACAGTATTATTTTATTCTTTTATGGCTGAGTAGTATTCCATTGTATAATTTTACCACAACTTCTTTATCCGGTCATCTGTTGATGGACATTTAGGAGGTATTACCTCACACCAGTCAGAATGGCCATCATTAAAAAGTCCACAAATGATAAATGCTGGAGAGGCTGTGGAGAAAAGGGAACCCTCCTACACTGCTGGTGGGATTGTAGTTTGGTGCAACCATTATGGAAAACAGTATGGAGGTTCCTCAGAAAACTAAATATAGACTTACCATATGATCCGGTAATCCCAATCCTGGGCATATATCTGGAGGAAACTCTAATTTGGAGAGATACATGCCCCTCAGTGTTCATAGGAGCACTATTTAATAGTTAAGACATGGAGACAATTTGCTAACTCTTTTTACAGGGTGATCTTTTTAAACAGGGCAGTATTGTATTTCAAGAGCTAGGAAGCACGAAAGGGATGGCGGTCGCCAGGGTTGGGGCTGGTCCTGTAGATTGGCTGTATCTTGACTGGTCACTCTGGGTTCCAGAACTGCACTCAAGCTCTGAAGTTCAGGACAGTTTCATCACTTCTCCTACCAGGGAGGTGAGTCTCAGATCGCCACAAAAGAACCAGATTCATAAGCAGCTGAACTGCCATCAGATATTGTATTAAACATGGACATAGAACTCAAAATCCTGCACAGTGGTCAACACTCACATTGCCCCAATTGAAGGAGTAAGAAACGAACTAACTTCCCTGATGCTAAAACTGATTCTTTCTGCCTGAGAAGTCTTACATTTTGCTTTCTCTCCCTTACTGCTTTGGGGCTAAGTAACCCCCCCCCCTCCGACTTCTCCCTTACATTCTTTACAATCATTTTAACCCAGAGGCTGTGCTCCAGGAAGAAGATAACGGACTGATAATCTCAGAAAAATGGACAGACCCTCTGCAGTTCCCCCATGCCACCAGAAAGATTCATCAAGGTTAAGGAAAATATTGCAGCACCCTGTAAAGTGCCCTGATGGTTATCACCTTTTCTGTTCCATCCTGGTTTTTTTGTTTTTCTATAAAATTTCAAGACCCCAACCCCAAAAAGGATTCACAGTCTGTAAGGCATGAGCCTGCTTTGACTCCACTTTGCCTGGCAGAGCAATAAAGCTGTCCTTTCTAATCTTTCCAAAACTCTACCTCTGAGTCTCAGTCCGTTTGGGGGGTATAGAGGACAGTTTTGCGGCAACACAGTCCCCATCTTGTTGGTCAAATCCGTTTAGGAAATCAAGTTCTAGATCAGAGTGCTGATATGCCGGCACCACGACTGAACAAAGATCACAGACGTTCTAGGGGGACGTTTCCAGCAACCTAGACGAGGAGATTCCTTGCTATTTTTTTCAATCTGCAAATATCTCTACCTCAATGACACACATGGCTCCTTGAGGGTGCGAAGAAGTATTCTCTTATGGAGACGTATGAGTCAAATTGGACAATTCACTGCTTCATGGCTTCCTAGTTTTAGAATTTGTGCAAGATTGTGGATTTATTTGCACACATCCTTATCTCAGGTGACTATGTTACATTGTAATTGATTTGTCCACAGCTTTCTCTAAAACCGGACTCATAATTATGTACATTGTGTCAAAGAAACACCGTGGTCTTCCTGAGTGAATGTGGGGGTTTCCTGGTTTCTTCACAAAAGATGCTGTAAAACCTTCCCCATTGTAAGTCACTACGGCGATGCTGATATGTGCCATCACTTGTTGATTTTTGTTATATTTCAAAGGGTAACTTTTCCTTCACTTTCTCCCTTAATTCAGGGTGGTTTTTTTTTTTTTTTTGGTGGAGGGGGCTGTTTTTATTTTGGCAGCTGACATTGCTTGCTAACAATAGCCTTTCAATGTACTTCCAGGGGCAGGCAATAAGGGAACTGCTTAAACGTGTATCTCTGATGAGTGGAGAGGATTAGGGTTAAAGCTGAATGATAAAAACCAAAATACTATGAGAAAATTATTCCACTTCACTTGCAAAGTTCAGAAGCAGAAGAGAACTCTGAAGGCACTCTATTTTCATTCTTTGATTCTTTCTTCTTCAGTATGTCACCCAGGCCAGATTAACACCTGGACCTCTTTATACCTCCAATCAATCTCTTGCCATTGAATATTTTCCACATCTTCTGAATTTTGTCTTATTTTAACGATAGGTCAATAATGATTTGCTGAGTCCAGAAGTGTAATAAATACCATATGGAACAAAGAATTATCTGTAAATGAACATAGCTGGGGAAGACAAGACATGATGCATGAAAAAAATCACACATTTTTAATTAAAATTCAACATATATAAGTTGCTTTCTAGAGAATGCAATCACTCCTGAGTTCCAAGGAATTACAGTAAGGATTTAGAGTAGCCAAGGTTTAATGATTCAGGTGGGACTTGTGATGAACTTTAAAGAATGGATACATTAATCAAGGAGTGACACAGGACATTTTAGAAAAGCAAAGTTTAGAAAAAGTGGATATAGGAATGCCGGTTTTGTGCGCCTGTCCATGTGTGTGTTGTTGACGAGGTTATAGAAAGCAGTAGTGCTAATGAGGGGCTGTTCCTATTATGAAATTCAGGTAAATATATTTGAATAGGTAAAAATAGCTACTGTCTATGAAATGCTTTCAATGCTAAGTGTCCTACAGAAATTATCTCATTCCATTCTTAACCGTAAACCTGTGAAGTAGGGACCACTATTTTTATCACCAAATGAGGCAGCTGAGGCTTAGTGTTAAGGCCACAGTGAATAGTGGAGTAAGGATGGGGACCATGAAATTCCGACGACAAAGTCTAGGCTGCTTCTTCAAGACAATCAGGACACATTCCAGGGTCGTCATTGTAAGAAACAAGGATTCTGACTTGCTGCCCTGAGGTGGCAGAAAGCCATCCCAGCTCTCCGAGTGACACGATAAGAACACCACCTAAGGAGAAGCAGTCTCACAGGCCCACAGGGGGATTTAGGATGAGCTCACGGGATCGATGGGGAGAAGAGAACGAAAGTGAGCACAAACCATCAATTTAAAAAACAGAATCACCGTTTCCTTTCCTCTCCGTGCATATTTCAGCTCGACTACTGACACAGTGAGAAGTTGCAGAGCATCGACCGCCCTCCCCCCAGGGCTACTCGCCTCCCCTCCCAGCTCCTTCTGACTTGGTGAAGGGCCTTGACTGGCCCCATCTGCGCCGCGGTAAGAGGTTTGGGTAATTCGGCCGCTGGGAGAGAGTGTTTTGCGAGTCAGGAAGGCAAACAAAAAGTACCCTAGGTACCTGGAGCGGGTGGAAAGTGCTATTTAAACGTGCGTCCGACTCACCCTCAGGCTCACTTCTCCCGGCTGCAACCCACCATATGCCATCATTTTTGTGAACACACACTACGACCCTGAACGTGCTTCCTGTCCGCTAAGTTTGACAGTAAGGCCGTCGTCTGACTTGCCGTTTTCTTCTTCCGCTTACACCTTGGAGCTTGTTGAATTTCCATTACACTGATGGCCATTTTGAATGATTCATGCTTTTAATTTTTCTTAAAGATGCCACTGTGCTTTGACATCAGTAGTTCCATAAATCAGTGAAATAAGTAGGGAAATTAGTCCAAAGATGAATACAATTTTTTAATTGTGGTGGTCAGAACTGGTTTACCAACGTTCTAGTCAACCCCATACAGAAAAACATTCTTATTAAAGAAGGAAAAAGAGTAACATATATAGCTCTTCTGTTTAGGTGCTACTCTTTCCAAAACTTTCCGTAATAAGACCAACAACAAACTCAGTGTGTTTGTGTGTGTGTGTGTGTGTGTGTGTGTGTGTGGGCGCGTGGATAGCCAAACCTCAAAACTCAATGAGCTGTATTATTGCCAACAGTAACTATGAGTTATTCAGATTTTGACCATATGGATGTAGCTATAATAACTGCTTTAATGTTCTTTTCCCACAAATTCTATTATTTATGCCATTTTGGTAACTGTTTCTACTGACTTTTTTCCCTTCATGATGGGTCATATTTTCCCACCTTTGCATATTTTAAATTTTGGGGTGGGCAGGCACTACCCGTGAATTTTATGCTGCTTGAGTGCTAATATTTTTGTTTTCTTTTAAATATTGTTTTTTTATTGAAGTACAGTTGATTTACAGTGTTGTGTTAGTTTCAGGCGTACAGCAATGTGATTAAATTATACATATACATATATATTTATTATTTTTCAGATTCTTTTCCATTATAGGTTATTACAAGATCCCGAATATAGTTCCCTCTGCTATAGAGTAGGTCCTTGTTGTTTATCTATTTTATATATAGTACTTCAAAAATATTTTATTTATTTTATTATTTAATTATTTTATTTTGGTGGGACAAGGTAATTAGATTTGCTTACTTTTAGAGGAGGTACTGGGGATTGAACCCATGACCTCATGCACGCTAGGCATGCGCTCTACCACTTGCGCTATACCTTCCCCCTATATATAGTACTTTGTATCTGTGAATCCCAAACTCCTAATTTATTCCCCTGCTCCCCTGCCTTCCCCTTTGGTAACCATAATTTGTTTTCTATGTCTGTGAGTCTATTTCTGTTTTGTAAATTTGGCTCATTTGTATCTTTGTGTTTTAGATTCCACATATAAATGATATCACGTGATATTTGTCTTTTTGTTTCTGTTTCTGCCTTATTTCTTTTAAGAATTCTTTAGCCAGAGTCAATCTGGGTTGCAGTTATGTTACTTGGAAAGTTTTTAAAAGAGTTTAAGGTGTTCCTTTTAAGCTTAGTTATGTGACATCAGAGCAGCCTTTAAATGTAGGGCTAAATATTCCCGATTGCTGAGGCTACACTCTTCTGAATGCCCTGCCTGACGCTGTATGCATGGTGAGGGTTTTTCTGTTCTGGTTTGGGGGGAATATGAACTATTTTCCACTCTGTGTGGGTTCTGTGGAATGTTCTGCTTCTTGGCTTCCTCACACAGGAGTCCATCCCACCCAGCTGACAATGCAAGGGAAACCCTCAGCTGACTTCTCTCTCTCTTCCTCTCTCACTCCCCACTCCCTGTATTTCTCCATTATTTATGCAATGCTCCCCTCTTCCAGTATTTTACCTGCAGCTTCTGCCATCGTGGCCGGAAAACTCTCTTCCTGCAGCATACTGGGGAAATCCTGGGCTCACTTTGCTTGTTGTCCATCACCGAGAGAGCACTGTCCTGTTCTGTCTGGTGTTCAATGTCTCAAAGCTGTTGCTCCACATATTTAGACTGTTTTTATTTTTTCTTTTTTCAGTTATAGGATGGAGAGAAAGCCTGGCTCTAGTTAACCCATCTTGGTCGGAAGAAAAAAGTCCAGTTATTCAGATTTGGAATGTTCCAAAAACAAAATAAAAATCTGAGAACTTTTGGTGGTTCCAATAAATTATGAGAGACTTCCCTGTGCTCAAAACCAAATCTGAAATAATTTGGATGTTCTGTGAGCCCTGGGAGCAGAACGTGGATCTCTTCCAGATCCCAATTATCTCTTTTTACTGCAAAAATTGATGTTCTGAAATTTTGTTGTCCTTACATCAAATTTTTGTGAGGAGGAATGAGCCAAAAAAAGAATTTCAGGATCAGCAGGTGAGAAGACTTAACTACATCTGAGACCAAAACAGTTGTGATATGCACATTTATGTAAGTACGAACATGTATACATTTGTTTGACTAGTGTTATGATTGATAACTGACAATTTTTAGGTGTGATACATGTTGTGAGTTCTTGGTTAAATTAATTTGATGTATCTTACTTCATGCCTTGTGTTGAATATTTTTCTAATATTGTATGTATTTACCTGGTGGATAGAGAAAATTCAACATGATATAGTATTTTTCATATCTCTATGATTCTAGTAGTATTTCTAGCTCGAAGTGTTGAACATCAATAACCACTTTATATACTGTTGACATGGCCAATGCAGTTTAAATGTAATTCAACTGTCAATACATTGATCAGATAAAAGATATTCATAATCTAGGAGGCTGGTCACAGGCATATTCTTGAGTAAAGACTGGTATATAGTCAAGGGAAGTTTCCAGGAAAGCCAGTAGGAAAGGTTTTGACCAGTGGAAGTTTAACAGCCAAAATCCAACAGAATGCAACAGGTGGCTTCCAGATAGACAGGTGACTTGGTGGTAAATAGAGGACTGTTTCAAATCCAGAAGAATGTGATCTTTGGGAAATCTCTGTGTAAGTAGTATGAGTAGATACATGGAAATTAGAACTTTAGTCTCTGAAGAAGATGGAGTAGGGACAGGCAAGGCCTCATTCTTCAAGGAAGTGAGGGAATGAGAAGAGGAGACCTAGATAGAAAACAAGGGGTTAATATCTGAAATGTGTAAGAATTCATACAACTCAATAGAAAAAAAAAAGAAGAATCTGATTAAAAATGGGCAGAAGAATTGCATAGACATTTTTCCAAAGAAGACATACAACTGTCTAACAGATTCGTAGAAAGATGCTCAACATCACTAAACATCAGGGAAATGCAAATCAAAACCACAATGAGATGTCATGTCACATCTGTTAGAATGGCTATTACCCAAAAGACAAGGAATAACAAGGGTTGGGGAGGATGTGGAAACAAAGGGAACCCTCCTGAACTGTGGTGAGAATGTAAATTGGTGCAGAAACAGTATGGAGATTCCTCAAAACATTAAAAATAGAACTACATATGATCCAGCAATTACACCTCTGGGTATTTATTCAAATGAAACAAGAATACTAACTCAAAAAGATATCTGCACTGCTCCCCACCACCATGTTCACTGCAGCATTATTTACCGAAGTCAAGACATGGAAACAGCCTAAGTGGCCATCTATGGATGAATAGACAAAGAAGATGTGGTTTATGTATGCAATGGAAGATTATTCAGCCATGAAAAAGAAGGAAATCCTGCCATTTGCAGCAGCAAGGATGGGCCTTGAGGGCATTATGCTAAGTGAAACAAGTCAGATGGAGAAAGACAAATTCTGTATGATTTCATTTGTATGTGGAATCTAAACAGATCTAAATCTGAAAAAAAAAAAACCCCAGAACTCATAGATACAGAGAAGAGATTGGTGGTTGCCAGAGTTGAGAAGAGGGCAGGAAATGGGTAAAGGAGGTCAAAGGTACAAACTTGCAATTATAAGATAAATAAGTTCTGGGGCTGTAATATACAGCATGGTGTTAACAGTACTGTATTATATATTTGAAAGTTGCTGTGTGTAGATCTTAGAAGTTTTCACCACAAGAAAAAAAGAAAACTGTAATTCTGTGTGGTGATGGGTGCTAGCTGAATTTATTGTGGTGATCATTTGACAAAACTGACATATATCAAGTCATTTGTTGTTAAACCCTAACCAATATGTTTGTTATATCTCAATTAAAATAAAACAAGAGTGAAAACACCTAGTACATTAGAAGTTACTGGGCTCAAGAAGAACTTGCTATAGCTGGGGATGCTCTTTCTCTAAGTGTGCTGAGTTTTAAGTGGGCTCAGACCTAAATACACCAATGACTTCAGACACCAGAGCCTTCAGGGGCATTCAGGCAGGCAGACAGTTATAATGTTGGAGAATGCGCTGGCTGTACCATCCCAGACCCTTTCAGTCAACCCAGTGTAACTCCACAAATGTACACGAAGAGGTCATTAAAGAGATGTCAGAGGTATGTTGCTCTGGAAATTAATCCAGCAACCTGCTCACAACAGTCTTTTGTAATAGCTCTTCTTGGGTTTCTATACGTCAAGTCCTTCAGCTACAGATCCCCAGAGTTTTTCCTTTTGATGCTTGCCACCTTGCCCTTGATTATTCTTGTTTGGATGAGCTCTTGTTTGGACTGTGTCCAGAGATAGTGGGCCTCCATCCAGGACATGACCTTGGAAATTCACTCTCTGATCGCATACACGTGCCATCTTACATGCCATCAAGGGTTCTGGACCTTACATGCCATCAAGGGTTCTGGACTGACTGGTGTGTTCCTTTGACTGCTTATCAAAAGACAGTCATGATCCTGAGTTTTAACCTAGAAATGGCGTGTTTGAATAAATTCCTGATATGAATCTGTTCTCTCTGGTTTAGTTCAATTCTCTTTTATTAAACATATACCATGAGCCTGGGCACTGGCCTGGCTACAAAGATGAATGGGCAAGGCTCAGCTTCCACAGCTGGGAAGGTTGAAGTTTCAGTGTTGAGAAACACACAGCAAATGATTACATTAGTGTGGTGGATGCTAGGAAGAAATCCGCAGTGCCTTTGCTAAGAGGAGGAAGGGAACATTTAACATATTTGGGGGGTGAAGGAAGGAAAGGTTAGAAAGTATAAGAGTGAGAGCTTTGTAACTATTTTTATTAAAAATGTATGCAGACAAATTCTCATCAGATGAAGTTTTACCATAGGATCATAGTAATAAAGGATGCAAAATTCAGTGCCATCTACAAAATATTTTAAGTGGGCATTTTTCATCATATTGCTTTTGGGGTGTGCTTCAAGCCTTACCTCAGGATTATCAATCGTTTATGGCTCTGGACATAACTTCTAGTGCTGTGATTTGTCAGCTATATTCACCTCTCTGAGCCTTGGTGTCCCCTCGTGTGATCACAGATGACAGTTACCACTCAAGTATATCAGTTATCAATTTATTTCATCTCAGTTCCAAATGCACATTTCAATATGTGTTCTGTAATAATGGAATCACTCTAAGTATTTCTCTGTTAAATTGAACACAATGTTAAGTTGTCTTCATAGAAGGTGCTGGAACGGGCTGGGGAAGAAGCCGTTTCCTGCATTTTCTAGTGTGGGCTGGTGAGATGGCCATGAGAGTGTGAGGACATATGGTGGGGTCTGCCCCAGTCACAGGACCCAGATATGGTCCCTCTGAGATTTTGCAGGTCTACCTGATGATACCCTGTCTGCAGCCCTTTCAATATGGAAACAAGGCTCTGCGCAGCTTGCCTGCAGCTGCCTGGTTAGAACATCATTGTTCCTTTTGCAAACTCTGTGGCATCTCTCATACTCTGAAGTCCTCTCCTCTGGCCAGTGCCCATATTTCCACAGATGACTGACCACAGGCTCCCAGCCTGCTCTCTGGAGGGTGGTTGCTGACCAGCAACTCCAGACCAGATGCAGCCTGGCTGCACCAGCAAATTTCTCTGCTGTCCTGTGGCTGAACCACACCTTCTCCAGGGAGGTCTGACCCCCTCTCAAGTTTGCCCTCCCTTCTCTCCTCTCCCTCAGCCCTGTGATTCTATACAGCATGTTTATCTTGTTGTTGATTTTTTAAAACTTAATTATTCTTTACATTAACTTGCCCTGTTTAAACCACTGTGTGGTTTTTATCTCCTGATTGGACCCAGATCGCTACAGCAGCAAGTTTATCATAAGCATTACATGCAGCAACGTTTGGCATAAGAAATGACAGCAATTATAGCTAATCTTGTTTCTTTTCCCTCTCTCCTTTTACCATAAACCCTCAAGTTTGCTTATACAAACGTGTGTGTATGGGTGTGTGTATATTTGAGAGCTTTGTGTGCACATGTGCATGTGTGTGTGAGCAAGACTCTGTGTTTACACAATGCTGGCTGTGTATCTCCTTATTCACCTTTCTACTACACTTGTTAACAGAAATATAGATTTAAGAACTGGAAGGAAGCTTTAAGTTTATCTAGTTCAACTGCACATAAAGACAGCAATTAACAGGATGGCTAAGGTTCTTGCTCAAGGTTATACAGTTAAATATGGATGGAACATTTATAAGAAGTCATCTATCCTGTGGGTCAGACCAGGGTTTTCTCTGCAGCTGGAATTCATTCTTTACACAAATTTAAAATGCAGAATAATCTAAATGGCTGTTTTAGTTCCCCAGGGCTGCTATAACAAATCACCACAAGCGGGGTGGCTTCAAACAACAGAAATTTATTCTCCCACAGTTCTGGAGACTGGAGAAGCTCAAAATCTGGCAGGATGTGCCTCCTCTGAAGGCTGGAGGAAAGAATTCTTCTCTGCCTCTCCCAGACTCTGGTGGCCATCCGTGTTCTGGGCTCGTGGCCACATCACCAGCTCCCTTCACATCACCTCTTCTATTGGCTGGTTTATCCTCTGTGTCTCTCTCTCATAAGGACACTTGTCACTGAATTGAGGGCCCACCTGGATAATCCAAAATTATCTCCTCATCTCAAGATCATTAACTTGATCACATCTGCAAAAACTCTTTTCCCCAATAAGGCAACATTCACAGATTTTAGGGATTAGGACACAGATGTACCTTTTCTGTGTGTGGCAACCGTTCAGCCCGCTCCAACGGTTTATTTGCTGGTTTGTTTTTAAATAAATTTAGATTCCCAAGGTGCCATGATATATTACTCTATTAGCTCAGTTAAGAAATGCAGTAAATTTTTTCCAATAGTTAACTTGTTCTATGGGCGTATTACTTACCAAAGTGATTTTCTTAGGTTCTGTAATAACAGCCACGCTATGCGAGTTTCACTTGGGAAACATCTAGTTGTTTCACTTTTTTTTTAAATTGAAGTATAGTCGATTTACAGTGCTGTGTTCATTTCTGGTGTACAGCATAGTGGTTCAGTTATACATATATTTATATTCCTTTTCATGTTCTTTTTCATTATAGGCCATTACAAGGTATTGAATACAGATCCCTGAGCCATACAGTCGGACCTTGTTGTTTTTCAGTCGTTTCACTATCATATATTATAACCAGCTGTCTCATGTCCAGACAGGCTGATCCTAATGCAAACCCACTTTTGAGGGAGAGCTGGCAATGATGCCCTGTAACATACTCTAATGTAATGTTGTCCCTATGCAGTCAGGCAGGTGCTTCGTTCCACTAACACCTGAGGCTGGTTAAGCTTTAGAGAATCTCCCTGGATCTCCAAGCGCTTGTATGAGGTCTTATTATTCTAGGGATAATTCTGGGTCAGTAATCATGTGGACAAGTCAGTGGGCTACATTCAATACACATTTAACCACAAAATGCCTTCAAAGGTTCAAACATGATCCATTATTTATGTGGGTTAAACTGATAGGATGTAGAAGACTTTCTCCTACATCCCACAGCTTTTCCCCTTTTGCTTCCTGTTAGACTACCTCATGGTCATCCCGTTTAGGTAGAAGTGTTTTTAAATATTCATTAAATTAAATGAGGTTTATTCTGAGCGTAATAATAGTTACTGTCCAAGTGGTAGGCATAGTGCTGTGGCTGTGAAAGAGGGAGAAAGGCGTTTCTCACACAGGGAAGCTCCTTGAAAGATGTGGATTACACTCAGGAGAATGTCTCTGTTGCTACTAGTTAATTCCGGGATGCGGACAGCTGGGAATGCAGGGAAACGCCCCCTCTCCACTATCCAAACTGCATACAACTCCATGAAGTGGGACCTTCTGGTTGGTCATCTTGTTCCGTTTCTTCCTGGTACTGGTGGTTACACAGGGATATGATTTAAAAAAATGTTTTCTAATGCATTGGTGCCTGTCTTTTCCCCCTCATTTGTTTGTCTTTCCTATTTTGGGATATGCTGGGGGTGATGACTTTTTCTAAGCCAATTTTAGGACTTCTAAGATACAAGTTATGCTGAATTGACTGAAAACTAAATTCAGATGATTATACTTGCAAACTAAATGTCAAAACACAATAAGTTGTATCTTCTTTCCTTGCAACAGCCAAAAAACAAAACAAAACAGAAAGCAAACTCTGCCTTCTCGAAAATAGAATTCCCTGCACTTTAAAAAAGTAAATTTCTGACTGTTAGATGATTTTGAATAACACCAATTCTTCCTATATCTGAGATGAAAAACTCAGAATCCCCTCCCCACGCACGTAAGATTTGAAAGACCACAATAAAGGGCAAGGCAATGAGTATTCGTTCCTGACACACACACACCTTGGACATCTGTCATCTTTATCCCTGAAGGGCTCTCCGTTTCAAGGCCCTTTTAATTCCTGTGACTTCAGATGGAAACTCTCTATCAGGGTGTTCTCTAACATCTGCAAATATCTTTTCCTGCAGGAAGATGTCAGCAGACAATAGCAATAGCAGTTAGTGAGAGGCTGGGGGGAACCTGGCAGCACAGCAGGGAGCGGCCACTTATGTTTGAGAGCCTGGACCACTTCTTGGTCCTGCCACCTCTCACAGCACAGCTGATGAACGAATCTCCAGCATGATGAGAAAAGGATGTGTCAGAAGATAGAGATTCTCTGGCTTGGCTGAGGATGCTGTCTCTGTTTCAAATACTCTGCCCATTACCTTCCCCTTTCCTTACGTTCTGTCCCTTTCCTAGTCTATCCTGGCCATATGTTTTTCACAGCTCCACTCCCACTGCACACTAGGAAAGTCTAGACATTTATTCATTCAACAAATTGTTACTGGGTTTAACTACGTCCTCTGTACTATGTTAGATGATGGATGTAGAATTTTGAATAAACAAATTGCTGGTTCACATGGAGCTTCTGGCTCTAGCAGTAAATTTAGACCCTGAACTAATATTTCTGTTTCACAAAGTGGAAGAGTTCTTCACCAGAATTCCAGAGAGCTGGTCCCTGTAAGGAAAGAGCCTCTGTATGGTAGACCAGATTCCACATTCAGGGCTGAGCATAGGAGGGAGGGTTCCCAGTACACTGGGGATGTGGAAGACAGAGCTGAAGAGGGAACACAAAGGCAGAAAAGGGACCTTGAGGGAGAGGGGGAGTTTCTGTAGCTGCCAAAAAGAAGAAATTTTAAGGTGATAGACTTATACCTAAAGTGATTTTTTTTTTTTTTGGAAAGCTGTCTGCACAAAGCACTATATATAACTCCTGGGCTTTTAAAGTAAAGCAAATAAAAGTTATTTTAAAAAATTGCTCTTCAAGATTTTGATAGATTGGTTTGCATTTATGTTTGTATTTCTGAGTAACAAAGTAAGATTAGTTATTTTTTATGATGATGAGTTTTATTTCTTTATGTAAAGCAAGGTGTTCATGTTTTTTCTACCTCTTGCTTGCAACAAATGATTCAAATGGAACCCTTATCTCAATAAAACTGGAAGAAAAAATAAAATCCTTATACTGTAGTTACTTACTGGTGAATAACAGTTTCCACAAAGTGATATTGATGAGTAAGATGAATTTTAAAGCTGAGTAAAACATGGGAGGCTAGTCTAGGGAACAGAAAGTAGGGTGAGGCTCTGCCCCCCATCAACTCATCTCTCTCTCTCTCCTCCACAGCAAGTAAATGTATAGAACTTTCTTATACAATTGAACTTAAATTATCAATTTAATATAGACTGTTACAACTCTAATATGTATGTATGGTATGAAAGCTTTATGGTAGTGACAAAGCAAAAACCTGTAATAGACAGAAAAATTATAAAGAGAAAAGAATTAAAGCTAACAGCATAAAAAATCAATTCTCAAAGAAAGGCAGCAAGAGAAGAAGAAAGAAGAAAGGAACTATACAACAAGCAAAAATTAATAAGTAAAATAGCACTAGTAAGTCCTTATCTTTCAATAATTACTCTAAATATAGTTTAAATTCTCCAATTAAAAGACATTGAGTGACTGAATGGATTAAAAAAGGCAAAACCCAACTATATGCTGCCTAAAAGACACTCACTTCAGCTTTAAGAACTCCCAGGCTGCAAGTGAAGGGATGGGAAAAGACAGTCTATGCAAGTGCAAACCAGGAGAGAGTAGGAGTAGCTATTCTTATACCAGAGAAAATAGACTTCAAGTCGAATGCTATAACAAGAGAAAGAGAGGTGATTATATAACGTTAAAGGAGCCAATTCATTAAAAAGATATAACAATTAGAAGTATGTATGCACCCAATATTGGAGCACCTAAAATTATTAAATGATTATTAACAGATTTGAAGGCAGAAATAGCATTGATAGTAAGGAACTTTAATACCCCACTTTCAACAATAGATATATCATCCAGACAGAAAATCAACAAGGAGATGAGGGATTTGAACTACATTTTACATCAGTCGACCTAACAGACACATATAGAACATTGTATCCAACAGCAGCAGAATGCACATTTTCCTAAAGTGCACACGGAACATTCTCCAGGATAGATCATATGTTAGGTCACAAAATAAGACTTCACAAATTTAAGAAGACTGAAATCATATCCAGTTGTTTTTTTTTTTTTTTGCCACAATGGTGTGAAACTAGAAGTCAATAACAGGAGAAAAATTGGAAAGTTTATAAATCTGTGGAAATTAAACAACATGCTTCCTAACAACCAATGGATCAAAGAAAAAATTAGAAGAAAATTTAAAAATACTTTGAGACAAATGAACATGAAAACACAATATACCAAAACTTAAGCAATGCAGCAAAAGAGGTACTTAGAGGGAAGTTATGGTGATAAATGCCTATGTTAGAAAGGAGCAAAAAAAGTCTGCAAATAACACAAACTTACAGCTCAATGGACTAGAAAAAGAAGAACAAATTAACCCCCAAGTTAGCAGAAGGAAGAAGATAATAAAGATTAGAGCAGAAATAAATGAAATAGAGACTAAAAAGACAAAAGATTAAAGAAACTAAAAATTTCTTTTTAAAGATAAATGAAATTGATAAACCTTTAGCTAAACTCAGAAAAAAAAAGAGAGATGACTCAAATAAAATTGTAAATGAAAGAGGAGACATTACAATTAGTACCACAGAAATACAAAGGATTATGAGACTACTATGAACAATAACATGCCACCTTTCCTTCCCCCTGGGCTCGCTATTGAGACTTTCCTTTTATTTGTGAGCTTATCTGATTGTCATTAAAATTTATTTTTATTGTTGAAGTATAGTTGATTTACAATGTTATGTTAGTTTATGGTGTACAGCATAGTGATTCTGGAGAAAACTCTAATTTGAAAAGATACAAGTTTCCCAATGTTCATAGCAGCACTATTTACAATAGCCAAGACATGGAAACAACCTAAATGTCCATTGACAGATGACTGGATAAATAAGATATGGTCTGTGTATACAATGGAATATTACTCAGACATTAAAAAAATGAAATAATGCCATTTGCAGCAATATGGAAGGACCTAGAGATTATCTGAAGTAAGTCAGACCAAGAAAGTCTTGTTTCTCTGAGACAGCATATGGAAGATGCTCCTGGCATATAGAAGATGCTCAGTAACCTTTTGGTGTGTGAACGAATCAATGAACATGTATTTAATGTTCCACAAGAGACAAATCTTTTCTTCTCCTGGTGGTTCTAGTTTAGGCTGTGGACTGACTTCCACACACACAGATATTTATCCTTTAACATCAGGGAAAGGTTGGAGAATATCTTTGAATTCTAAGGCTGCTGAACCTCAAAATGTATACTCTCCAACCCCAACTGGAGACTCAGCACACTTAGCGGGCCGTGACACGCTTGTCCAGCTCACTTCCCCTTCTCCCCAGCTCCTCTAAAAGTTTTCTTTAAGTTGTCCACCCCTACCCCATGGACTTCATCATTCTTCGTGACAGGTGTCTCACTGGGGAAAATGATTCCACCAAGTTGAAATCCTTCCC
This sequence comes from Vicugna pacos, assembly GCF_048564905.1. NCBI lineage: Eukaryota > Metazoa > Chordata > Mammalia > Artiodactyla > Camelidae > Vicugna > Vicugna pacos. The sequence continues at coordinate 2,210,668 of NC_132994.1, read as the reverse complement.
TAGATGCACATCCCGCTTGCACCTGTCTTCAGCTGCTTCTCTCCTGCCTGAGACTAACACAGATGTGTGTGTCCAAATCTCACATCTTCTCATTCCCTTTAGGGCCTCACTGGATCAGTTCACTAGTCTTTTGCTGTATTTTCAATGCCTCTTTCCATTGACTCTAACCCTCCATTAGACCGAGTTTTTAAATAAAAATATTGCAAACAAAACATAACATATAAACCCATCATAAGCAAAACCAGAGAGTCCTCTTTCTAAAATGTAAAAAAATCAGATACACCTTATTCTAGAAATCTGAATGAATTTTGCTAACAGCATCCATACCAGTAGTGCTGGCAATTTTTTCTCTCTCCTGAACTCTCCAGTTTCTTTTCCTTTTCTCCATAGTTAGTCACTAAATTTAGCTCATATTTTGTGGAGAAAATAGAAGCTCTCAAAAGAAAACCTCCAGGTATTCTACACTGCTGATCTATTCGCATCACAGTCCGTGGACTCTGCTACCTTCCAATAAAGAGCTGGCTCTGCTCCTGCTTAATGAAGACAGTCCTACTTGTGCAAAAGATCCTATCTTTGCCTTCTTCAAGAATATAATTGTTTTTTCTGGATAATTCATTAACATTTTTAAAATTTAATTATTCCCCAAATCTGGCAAATATTTTTGGAAATATCTCTCATCTTAAAGAAAAACAACAGCAAACTCTTTTGACCTAATATTCCCCTTCATGGAACTGGCTCTCATTGAGGTCACTGCTGACCTCTGCATTGTCTTATTCAATGCCCAATGCTCAGTCATCCATGTCCTTGACCTAGTAGTTGCATTTGAGAGAGCTGAGCTCTTTCTCCTCCTTGAAATATTGTTTTCGCTTGCCTTCCTACACACTGCTTTCTGAGTCTTCCCTCGCCTGTGTTCTTAGACTCCATTGCTGGTTTCTTCTCATCCCCCCAACCTCTCAATGTTGCAGTGCCCCATGGCTTCATTCACATACTTTTCTTTACCCTCTGATTTGTACCTCTAGCACTCTGGCTTAGGACACCATCTGTGTGCCTTTTACCAAGTTGAAGCGCATACTGCTCACCACATGACAGGTCAATAAATTCAGAGATTAGTTGTTGGAGCAAGGAATAATGACCTTATTCAGAAAGCCAGCTCACCGAGAAGATGGTGGACTAGTGTCCCAAAGAACCATCTTATCTGGGTTAGAATTCAGGTTCCTTTTATACTAAAAAAGGGGAGGGGGCATGGTTTGTTGTTGCAAACTTCTTGGTGGCAGAATCTGTTCTTGCAGCTGCCCTCATAGGTAGATCACAATGTTCTTGTAAACCTCCAACAAAAAAAAGGTTATTCTCTCTTCTGCAACTTTTTATCTCTATATGAATGGAAAAGTGTTATGCCTTTAAAGGTCAGAGGCTTGAGAATGGGCTATCATGTCGATTTAAGGCTATAGGCAATATTCTTAACTTGTAGCAAAAGCAATAGAATACAAAGGTTAAAGAAAAGGAAACAGATCCAATACGGAGTCAGACTTGTTCTTCCCTAGCACATGCCAATGACTTCTAACTTCATACCTCCAGTCCAGGACTTTCCCTTGAACTCCAGGTCCATGCATTCAATGGCACATATAATTAGTCACTACACTTGGATGTCTAACAGCAATGTCCAACATACCTGGACAACACCAGATCCTGACTATACTTCAATAAAAAAAGAAAGAAAAAATCCTGGATTCCAGTCCTCCTGTCCTAAAACCTGCTTTTCCTCCAGTGCTTCCCATCCTTGCAAACAGCAATTTCTTCTTCTGGGTGTTCAGGTCAAGAGACTTTGAAGTTCCCTTGACTCCTTTTTTCATCATATCCTACATACAATCTCCATCAATAAATTTTTTTGGCTAAACCATCAAAACATATTGACAATCTGACCACTGTCATTATTACTGCCTCTCATCTGGGTTATTATAATCACCTCTTAAGTGGTCTCTGCTTTTTCCCTTCCTATCCCACCTCAACACACACACACACAGTCTGGTCTTCACAAAGCAACTAGAGAGATTTTAACTGTAAATATTACTGTCAAGATGTGTAATGATAAAAGGAATGTTCAATATTGAGATATGGGGAGGTCGTTCTGGCTTATATGTGAATTGACTTGAATTTTATGGTGATTAAAATAGCCTATTTGTGGCCTATCAAGCATACATTGTATATCTGCTTTAATTATTAAAGAAAAGGGCATATTGACCAGAAGTAAAGAATGTCCATGTGAAAAACAAAGATTAAATGTCCTCTTCCCAGGACACCAATGCTGATCCTCCCTTGATTATAAGACTCCCTCCCCAGGTTCCAAGGCCATACTGACTCACCATGAACATGCTCTCCCTTTCTTCCTTTCTTTTCCTTTCTTCCTTTCTTCCTTTCTTCCTTCCTTCCTTCCTTCCTTCCTTCCTTCCTTCCTTCCTTCCTTCCTTCCTTCCTTTCCTTCTTTCTCCCTTCCTTCCTTCCTTCCAAAAACTTGAAGGAACGCATTCCTGACTTGTTAATGTTTCTTTGTTCTAACAAGACATAAAACTGTGCTGGAAACCATTCTTCTCCAGAGCAGCACCTCAGAGTAATCTGGGAAGCAGTCTTCTGGGTTAGTCCTCAGTTGGGCTCAAGTAAAACTCTTTCCTATTCTTATTATTGGTTGTTTATTGGTTATTTATGTTGACAGTAACACAATTTACAAATAATAATGTTCCAACCAGGGTTCTTGGTCTCCTTAATCAACAGAAACTGATGAGTCCAGATGAGAAATTCAGACAAGGCTTTACTGGGACTCTTGCTGTAGCATGAGGGAGCAAAAACAAGTAACGAGTTCCCTCGCTCCCTCCCTGAAAGGGGCTAGTTGGCCCTTTAAATGGGGTGAGATAAGGGTGGGTCCGGGGGTGGGGCTGGAGGGGTGGCTTAGGCAGTCTGCCCATCCCCTTGGTGGTGCTGTGTTCAGGGAGCATGCACACCACACAGCTTTTGCTCTCGACCCCTCAGAAGTGGCAGTTGGGTTTTGGTCTTTTTGTATCTTACTGCTTATAATTTGCCCCCAACTGCCACATACAGTTATTGTTAGTCCCTTAGAGTTTCTTTGTATTCTGTTGCTCAAGGAGATGTTTGTCCAGGTGCAAGCCCGGCAGCAAAGGTTCCAGGCCCCAGGTTCCAGCCTGTCTCAATAATAAATGTACACAGAATGCCTCTGACTTTTACCCAAACCGGTGAGCTGCTTAGTGTTTTCACACCATTGAAACACGTTCATCGTCAAAAGTCCAGGTGAGTTATAGTTGTGATGGAGGCAATGAAGTAATTTAATACAATGGCTTGTTTTACTAGGAGTTTTCAAATTACGGGCCACAGACCAATTATGTCAGAACCACTGTGCAGAACCTGCACGGAAGGTGTAGATTCCCCCGACCCACGCCAGACCCAGTGAACGAGAATTTCGAAGGTTTGAGAATTAGGAATATGTGTTTATTTTTAGGAATTCTTCCAATTTTAAAACCCAGAGCCTTATGCCGTGGCTCAATGACTGCAAATTCAGCTTCTACTTGAAACACTACAGTGATGAGACACTTGACCAGAGAGCTTTTAAAAACAGAAGTTAGATACAGTTTCTCCTGTGCTCCAGGCCTCTTCCGTGGCTCTCTGCAGAGTGACAGCCTGAGTTCTGGGATTACTACTCTAGGCTACTACTCTGCAACTTCTCTGACCCCATCTCCTTCCCGTTCCCCTTCTTTACGCTGTTCCAACAGCCCCCAGACTCTTGGCTGTGTTTGGGCACCCGGGGCACCCACTCAGCAGAGGGCACGTCTGGATTCCAAGCCTCTTCCTCCACCGGCCTCTGCTCTCTTTTCAAATGTCACATCATCCGTGAGGCCTCCTTTGACCAACAGATATGAAACAACCCCCCTCCCATTCTCCTCCCGGGGTCCTGAGCCCTCTTTCACTTCTTTATTTTTCTCCCTAGTGAAATGTTTGTCCTGAGCTCCTCTCCTCTAGGAAGGCTCACTCTTCTTAAAAACACACACAAACAAACCTCACTGTTACTTGCAAATTAGTTAGTACCTTCTTATCCATAACTACCCTGGGTCAAACCCCAGAATTTGGGAGTCCTACCCACACCTTGCCCTTTGTATACTAACTGTGCCCTTCTCTAGTTTCTCATGGTGATGTCTCCTGTTCCCAAATCCATCTTCCCTCCTGGTTGGCTGCCTGGCTGAGCCCACACTTAACCCCTCCCTTGTTCCCTCCCCACGCTCCCTGTTTCTCTCCCCAGCTCTGTGCTGGTGAACGTTCCTGCCGAGAGGCCCGGCGGGAGTTGCGCCCACGGCTCTCCATGACAACTTTATCGCCTCTATTGTGATCCCAGAGGCCTTTGTGCTTAAAAGGCTGCCCTTGGTCAAGTCTGCCTTGTGGTAGACAGCTCTAAACATAACTTATTATTCACTTTATTTTACTCCAAGACTCTTTTAGAAGGAGCTGAGGTTTAATAACCTTTACATTGTCTTTTATGTCTACAGTGTACATGCATACACCAGATTATTCTAGTTGAATTAATGGATCTTGGGGAAGCCAAGGTCAGGGACTAGAGAGCATCGTCCTCGATCATGATCTTAGGTTGGGTCAGGGGCTTCATGTTTCTGTGTTCTCTGAGCCAAAGTCTGGAATGGGAGACAAATATGGATAAATCAACAAAACTTATTTACAAATCTTGGCAAAATAAGTCAAACTCATATGTTCAAAAAAACAAAACACCCCATGAATAATCTGTATAGTCAGCAGTCAAATTTCATCAGGAATTGAGATGAAAACAATGCATATCACTTTTCTAACACTCAGAGTCGAACTCTATGGTCACTTGATCAATCAACCCGCCAGATCACAGGGCTGTTTTTTTGTATTTGGCTTTGTTCTCAGTGTAGCTTTGGCTTTCTGGTTTTCAGCACCTCTCATCAATCAAGGGGCTAGGAGATAGAAAAGATTACTATTGTTTCCTAACTGATAATGGCCATGTGTCTGGTGTGGGCAGAGCAAAACCGTCTATCTTCGTGATGCAGCATGTAAGATATTATAAACTCCACTTCACAAATTAAGGAAACGAGGCTTGGAAAGGTAGAATGAGTTGCCCAAGGTCAAACTTCTAGAGAGAGGCAAAGCTCAAATGTCACTGGGGCCCCCACCCTGTGACCGTGGTGACCATGATGGAGTATGCTCTCCAAGGTAAGGGTCAGAAACCCAAGGACTGAATCCTTCCTTACAGAGCTGTTCTGTTTGGGTGTCAGAGTATTTACACATATTTACATGTAACTTGAATGCCTCTGAGAGGGTGTGTCCAGGCCATGACTCCCTCACTGCTATCACCTGGTGACCCACACATTCAAGTTACCTGTCTGACACCTTTGATCATCTGAACTCTCAGCTTCCATGATGAGGCATCCCTGAAGCGCCAGCTCGTGCCCACTCTCAAGGCTAAGTGCTATGCTGATGTTTAACAGCAGAGGTAAGTTTTGACTTTTTCTGACAAATAGACTCATGCAGTGTGCCCTCTTTTGTGTTTGATGTTTCTCATTTATTATGCTTGTGAAACAGCCGCACGTCTTTGTAGACCGTTTCCTTTCATTGTGATATGGTTTAGTAGGATTTTACTATTGTGCATTGCTTTTGTATTAAATAAAGATATTGCTGATTGTTCTCGCATGAAACGGAAAAAAATTGATGTTCAACTGGAGAGTCCCAAAATACTGTTACTTAAGCAGGTGCAAGAAGGTCTGAAAAGGTGACTGCCGCTCATGTCAAGGTATTACCCGTATGTGTTTGCAAATTTATAGCAGTTTTGATGGAAAAAGTCACAGTCTAATGTGGAAGATTAAATATTAATCTTCTTTTTACTGGTTATTTTTTGAAATTCTGTCAACGAGCAGCACTTCTGTGTTGCCTCCCCCAAAGCAAGTTCTTGGCAGCTCCATCAGGTGAGACTGCAGGATGCCTCTGTGACTAGGGTCCGCTCAGCACACTTGCCACCTGCTATGCACACAGTTTGCTTAGTGGAAATTGCTTATTCAGGTAGTTTTTTTTGAAAGAGATTTCGCTTTCTGAATGTGTCATACACCATGGAATGAAAAGTAATTTTAAATTATAAACAAAATTAATTATACAGACTTAAATATTAAAGTAAATCCCAGATCCATGTTTTAAAATAAAATCTTTCAAAAATAAGAATCATAAAGATAAAAGAGGGTCAAAGAAACGTTTTTGTTTCAAATTTTCAAATTTTATAAACACTTACGTTGTTTTGCCTATTTCTAACTCAAAATTTTTTTAAAATAGTCCTGAAACTACCCCAATACAAATCTGGAGGAAACTGAAGGGTTTTTGTTTTGTTTTGTTTTGTTTTTTCAATTGAAGTACAGTCAGTTACAATGTGTCAATTGCTGGTGTGCAGCACAATGTTTTTGTTAGCACTCTCTCTCCTCTAGGTCAGCCTACTGCTCTAGCCCTCCACTGCTCCACACAGAGCAAACTCAGTGGAAACAAATTAACAGACCTTCTGATTGCAGGTTTCTTCCAGCAAGACCTCACAAAGGCACAGAAACAGCACAATGTGCAATAATTAGGACTTCAGAGTGACGCCTGCCCTGACAGCCCTGTTTTCATCTCCCTATATGTCCAGGATCATCCACGACCCTCGCTCCTGTTTCTGGTCCACAACTGGAGGGAACCCCCGGCCACGCCTGCTTCTATCTGCTCCTAGCCTTGCTACGGTTATTCTGGGCTGGATCCTCTGCCATCCCGCAGCCCCTGCCATCGGACCTCGATGTTGGACTTCCTAGCGCACAGCCGGGAGGCAGCTGTTTGGTGCTTAGCCTGGAGTTCAGTTTCCTTCAGAGATGACACAGGAACTTTATTTCACTTGGCTGTCCCACATGCATTGTGGCTGGTGACATATCACATAGGATGCTCTTAAAAACTTCTGAAGCCCAGGTCCCAATGCCAGGGATTCTGAATAATTGGTAGGAGGTGTGGCCTGGATACTGAGATTTTTAAATGTGTGCAGCTGTCAAAGATAAACAACACTAGACACTAAAGCAAGGACAGAAGTTCATCAGTAGTGTACTAGTAGGGAAGAGACTTCAGCGTGCACGGAACTCAGCTGTGCAGAGGTGACTGGGTGTTTTAAAGGGAGAGTGAAGGAACAGGGAGCTGTCAGTAGAATCAGGGAAGGGAAGATCACTAGTGGGAAGGGAGGGTGGCCCCTGTGAAACCCATCTGGGCCGGTTAACAGGCACTTAGGGAAATAAGGCTCCTCTCCTCCCATGGAGGCTGGAGACAGGCCCCATCTTCTGGTATTGGCTTCAACAAATGGTAAATTCTCCTGGCAGCCTTGAATTTTCTCAGCAGGCACTTTGAGGGGAGCTTGGGTCCCCCTAGAGACATGGTCTCCAGCTGTCAGAAGCACATTAGTGCTTCCTGCAAGTCTTTGTAGGTCAAAGTTGAGGTCTAGTGGAGAAGAGGGCCCAGATGAGCCTGGCTAGGGTTTGGTCAAGGAAAGAATTATTGTCTCAGCCAAGTTTGAGAAGCACTAATATAGGATTGTCATATTTACACTTGTCTCTGCTTTGAAGTCCAGGCTATTCCTTTTTTAAAATAATTTAATTATATATGTTTTAATTTATTGAAGAATAGTCAGTTTACAATGTTGTGTTAATTTCTGGTGTACAGCATAATGTTTCAGACATATATATATACACACACACACATATATATTCCTTTTCATATTCTTTTCCATTACAGCTACTGCAAGATATTGAATATAGTTGCCTGTGTTATACAGTAGGGGCCTTGTTGTTTATCTCTTTTATATACAACAGTGTGTATCTGCTTATCCCAAACTCTGAATTTATCTCTCCCCCTTTTCCCCTTTGGTAACCTTAAGTTGGTTTTTTTATATTCTTAATATGAGAAGGATTCCTGCCATGAAGGCCCTTGGGACAGGATTAAACTCTTCTTTTTTGCTGGTACTCTCCTCCTACAAGTTTTTATTGACTCTAATTAAGAATACCTGTGCCTTCTCACCTAAGTTCTTAACTCTGTGACCTGCCATTTTGGACCTTTCCCCCTCACACTGCCTCGTTTCCATGTTAGGACCATACATCCTTCTTTACACTTAGCCCCTCCAGGGAGCACCCATTCCCTGCTCACTGTAGATTAAGCCCTGATCCTTGACCCATGGCTCTTCTGTCAGCCTGGCCTCTGGCCACCTGCCTGGGTCTCTCCTACAACCTGCTCTGTTAGCTCTGTGGGTCTCATGTCACCCCCTCCAAGTTCTTCCCTCTCACACTGAACTTTCTCTACTCTGTGCATGACTTTGAGGTGGGACGTGTAGTTTTCACTGTAGGGCAGTGAATGTGGAACTTCTCCCCAGGGCTTCTCCAGGGTGGAAAGGGTTATCTTCTGATCATCTCTCATTCTACTTGATAGAGTTCTCAAAAACATCAACTCATTAATTCATTAGTAAACATTCTCTGAGTATCTTGTGAGTCTGTTGTTAGTTTTATGAAGTCATCAAAGTTGATCACTATGACAGCATTTTCATCCAGCAACAGAATGAGGTGATTATTTTCTGAGAGTCAGTTAGCCTACTACCAACTAAATGATACAGCTAGAGTTGTCATCAATATCTTTGATGCAATCAAACATATTCTAGAATCTAGGTTTCTTAGGCAGAGTAAAAGTTAATAGCATTTTAAATGGAACATGACTTTTTGTTGAGTGTTTATCATATTTGTAATATTGTTTCTGCTCTTAAAAATATAGTGGAGTGGGCTATACCCACATATAAAACATGGTAAGTGAATATATGTTATATGCACAAATCGGAGAGAGAGGGACAAGAGATGCTGTGACAGAAGGCCCCACAGAAAGTAACTCTGGTTAAGAGTAGGGCGTTTGGAAGTCTTTCTGAGGGTGCACCATTTAAACTGCATCTTGGAGCTTGAGAATAATTTTAGCAGGTGTGAGGACATGTCCCAGACATTCCAGACACAGGACAACAAGTGCAAGAGCGTGGGAGACATTTCAGTGAGCTAAAACCCTGCACGGGTGGTTTCAGAGAAGTGTGCACCCGGCGCCCAGAAAGTGTCCAATCAAAGGTGTCAGATGAAATGACTGAAGGGAAGATTCCTTAAGGCATTCACTAGGTGGCGCTCTGTCTTCTTTGGCAGCATCTTCACAGTAAGTGGTAGGATATTTGGGATTGTGGCTGAAGTTTTGTGTTTCCTCCAGGAATGCCATGTAAATACATACAACCTGAGGCAGCGTGGACTTTCTGCGGGTGGTTCCGGGAATGCTAGGAATGAAGATTTTCAAGTGAGGTAGGAAACACTAACAGAGTAATTGAGATTCTTAAACTTGTGGGTGTGAGAGTCTAGAATTCTTTTTCCCTTGGTAAATGTTTGTGTCTATTGATGATTCTTCCATTTAAGTTCTTTATTTAAAATTTTCTACTCCTGGGGGATGAATGTAAAACAATTTTGCATACCTTGCATTTGTTTGAAACTCACCTACTGAATCTGTTAGAGTTAAAATATATTTAATCTTCCAGTTTGGAAACAGGATCATTAAAATCTAAATTTCTGTAATCTCAAAGCCATGCAATAGAAAATATCATAGAAAAGGATTTTTTTAATATATAGCTAATAACTTTTAATTATAATCAATTCAATGTGTTCTGGAAATAGTTGAAATATACACAATCTGTAAATTAAATTATAGCATATACTGTGTTACATGTTAATTTTAATATACAACTTCTCAAATCAACTCATCAAGCCTTATTTTTGCCACTGATTTTGACATCTTTGGAGAGAGATTGGCAGGTATTTTAATAAATATGCAGAGAAGTGACAATTAAAATCCAAGATTCTCTGGAATAATTACACATCCAATTATCCCTATTAGGACTACAGAGCATATTTTGTTGTTGTCGCTTCTTAATGAGGCAAAAAATCATCGTCCTTAGGTGCCCTTTCAGGTTCTTCACTACTTAAAATGTTAAAAATTACTTAGGAAAAATATTTTTAAAATAGCTATAATAGAAACTCACACTTCAGTAAGATTGTATTTTTTGTGGGCTTCTGATAAGAAAGTGACAACAAAGCTGCCTAAGATTCAGAGACGAACTATCCAGTTTCCTCTTCATTGAGGATTAAAAACAAAGTTAGGGGAGTCGGTATAGACAAATAAGAAGCAAGTAAACAAAACTTAGAGTTGCAGTCTGAGAGGAGCATGTCTGCGTTTTAGCTCATGTATGCACTTGTAATTAGCAAGGGCGAAAGGAGAAGAAACTAACAAAATACAGTATACGAGGTTTTGTTTTTTCCCTATCTTTTTATTGTTTGCACCCAGAGCAGATGTTGGGGATGGATGGCTAACTTGTCTGGAAATACCCTCGAAATGATGTATTGACAACTTTTTGGGAAGGAAGCTTTTCTTCATACTTTGGTTAACATAACTGACATCCTCACTTCTGACCGCACCCTCTGGACCACGTCTCCCCCTGATCACTGACACACTGATGCGAAGCCATGCCCTTGACATCCTCTCTTTTCAAGACCTGGAAGGCTGCCCCTAACTTCCCAGTGAACTCTTCAAGGGTCAGGTTGAGTGTTTGTCCCCTCTAGTGTCCCCTTCTTGCTCCCATCTGCCAAACCTGGTCACAATCACCTGCTGTGCAGACAAATGCTAAAACTCACGACTGTCCAGCTTCTCCCCTCTTCTTAGGTGCCCACTGAACTATCTCCTGGCCCCTGTCAGGCGAGCTCCTTGCTTTTTGATTTGGTGGCCACTTGCATATGGATGGAAAGACAAACGCTCCTTCTATGTTTGCTTCATAGAAAGTTCTCATCAGTAAAATCTCCCTCTTTCTTGCCCTTCTGACCTAGAGACCATGTATTGAAGATGATGGTGCCACAGATGGGAGGGGTCGGCATCCCTGGTCACTGCTTGTCTTCACCTGAGCCAGAAGCCCCACCTTCTCTGCCGTATCCTTCAACCGATCAATTTTAAGTGCTATTCATTCTATCCCTGTAACTCTCCCTATTCCTATAACTCTATCTTTTCTTTGTTTCCATCACCCTCTCTGTACATCAGTTCTCTCCTATCTTGATGGCCACCACCTTAGTCTACATTACCAGCCTCTCTCCCTGGACATGAGAAGTCACCTCTGCACTGGGCCCCAACATTCAAAGTAGTCTGTGGTCTGTCTGGAATCAGGATGATGGAATTCCAGAAATAGAGACCCGATCTGGGTGAAATTCTTCAGTGATTTCCCACTGTCCTGAGGGTAAACTCAACACTCTGCTGTCTTTATTTGGCCTCCCATAGCCTGTGCACTCATACCCCTCCAGCCTTCCCTCTTCCCACTGTCAGTGTAGGCTTCCAAGATAATAATGTTTTCTCAGCTCTAGCTGTGTTCCAACTCTATCTAGCCTCTAGGCCTGCACACATGCCAATTCTTCTGCCTCAGATTTGGCAAAATCCTAGTCATTCTTCAGATAAAAGCTTAATGATCATTTCATCAGGGATGTCAGATGGTCTCCTAAACTGTATCTCTACCCAATATATTCCTTGTATTGAGTTTCTATCTTTAATATCTATTTTTCCCCCATTATATTCCCAGGTCTTTTCTCATTGCTGAGTACAAAAGAGAAGAGTAAAGGTTAATTAATGGAATTATTTTACTTATCAGAGAGTAACATAAACATTCTTTTCATGTATCTTTCTTCCACTATACTGTGAAGTCCTTGAAATCATAGGCCAGGATTTTCATTGCTAGCACTATGCCTGGCACAGGATTGGTGTCTAAAAACATTGACTGAATGAGTGAGTGAGTGAATTAGCAAGAGGGGCCCCTGTGCTTGGGCCCTGTGCTGAGAGCTGGGGTGTGACAGTTAAGTGTGATGAGGGCTGTGCTGGTGAAAGTGCAGAGAACCTGAGAGCTCTTGTCTCTGTGTGGCAAGAGCACACATCTCTAGGGCTCTAGGCATCACATGTACAAAACAGGAGCACGAACTACAAAGTAGGACTATTCATGGGCTCAAGCTTTTTCTGCTCCTTTGAGAAAAGATATCATTGGAGAAATGGGGCATGAAGAGAAAGCCAGTGCTGACTGTGTAAGTATGAGCTGTGGTGGAGAATCGAGAACAAGGCGTGAAGAGAGAAGCTTTGGAACAGATACAAATAAAAGACAAGTGCAACGGATAGAAGAGTGAATTTTAAGAAGTTGTGGATGAGAAATTCATGTTCAGTGAGGACAAAAGATAACTGTTGCAAAAAATATCATTTTGGTTGCTAGACTATTTCTTTAAATGCAACTTTGTGCTGACATGGGGCCACATAGAACCAAGAGATTAATTTAGGAAAGAAAAAAAGTACTTTTTATAGATATTCTCACATAGCTAACGCTCCCTCTCTTTCTCTTTTTTTTTTTTTTTTGCAAATATTTAATAGATGAAATTGGCTTAGAAAGTTGAGACTTTCCCAGAGTCACTTAGAAGTTGTTACAGTTACCCAAACCTAGATCTTTTGCCCTTAAAGGCAAGGTGTTCTACACAGAACAGTGTCCTTTGGAACAAAAGAGGAAAGCAGCACTTGTCAGAGAAGAAACTGTAATTCTGAGAGGCTCATAAGAGATATATGATACAGAAGAGGTGGGAGGAGGGAGGGGCTGAAAGTCCCAAGGAGAAAAAGGGCTGGAAGAGCTTTGGCCACCAGGGGAGGGCGTGCTAATCACAGCACCTCAGAGGGTCCCAGACACACGGAGGGTACCAGGACGTGACCGCCGGGGCAGCCGGGCTCCCACTGGGTCACCACCCGACATCTGGAACCCACTCAGTGGCAAGCAAATAATGCCAATCAAAGCACTGGCTGAATAATTCAATGAAGGCCACAAATTAACCTACTTGAAGGGAAATAGCCATGAATTATTAGTGTCGCAGACACTGGGCGTTGGTATTTCAGCAAAACACTTGTATTGCAGTCATGTCTTGTCACCAAAGCACCTTGAAAAGCCAGTTAAATGTGCTCAGATGAGAAGGAAAGGGAGAGGGGGAGAGGGTGTGTGGGGGGAGGGAAAGGTAGGGGGAAGGCACAGCTCTCTCATTTGATCTGCAGTGACATCTCATGAGTGGTTTGAGTAAATATAGGAACAGAGACTTTGAGGAGTTCATGGTCCATGAAAAGATGGGATATGCCAGCATTAATCCACACACCATGTGCTCCCTCCCACCCTTCCATGCTACCACTAAATAGAGGATAGAATATGCTATTCATTATTTTATAATTACACTTTTAAACATAAAAAAAGACGACTAAAAGAATCACTAATTAAGAAAAGGATCTTACAAAAAATTTTTTAAAACTTATAAGAAACAAATAAATCTTGCCTTTATGTACTTTGAGTATCAAGTACATGTGCCTGTTTACTAACAGGGAAACCTGATATATTTAAGTATGTTTCCCCCAGTAAGTTGCAATAATAACTGACTGATTATTTTATTCATTGATTTATCCAACAAATATTTATGAGCACCTGTTGGTAGCAGCCAGAAGGGTAAAAGGCGAATAAGGCTGATTCTCTGTTCTCCAGGAGTTCACTCATAGTGGGAAAGAAGATGCACTAGTAGAAAATGAGAACACGACGAAGTTAAACGTGCTATAGAAAATAGACAGAGCATTAAGGAGCACTGAGCTGAGTCATCTAACTCAATCACATGGGTTCAAGAAAGACTTCCTAGAGCAGTATTATGGGAGCACTGAGGTGAGTCGTTTAATTCAGTCTAGAGTTGGCTTGAGCTGTGTCTTATGAGTTGAGAAAACATTTCCAGCAGTGGGTCTAATGTAACTGTAGACCGTAGGTGAAGGGGCAGACACTTGTGTGTGTGTGTGTTTGATTCAACCATAATCAAGTGTATGTCTGCTAAAGCATAATTACCAAGTAAGGTAGAGACAAATATGACTGAGACTGAAGGATCTTGTATGTCATGTCCAGGTGTTCAGACTTTATATATATGTCCACAGTGGGGGAATCATTACAGGGAATGCCATGGTTATATCTGCATTTAGACAGGTAACTCTGGCTATTGGGTGAAGGACAGATTAAAGAGCAGAAGACTAGAGGTATTTTATTTATCTTTAGGCCGATGTTCCTCGGAAGCAAAGCTCAATCTAATTCATATATTCATGATTGAAGCAATGATGAAACAAGTGCATAACAACAAACAGTACAGGGAAAGAACATGATTCAGTTTTCTCATGTTTGATAATTTTGATTACATAAAGAACACCTGAAGACTTTGAGACCTCAGATGCTTGAGGTGTATTTCAAGCTCCCAGGGTAAGGGTAAGCCATCAAGTGATGAAAAAAATTAAGTACTCAACAAGAAAATCATTATAAAAAGTAATTACTTGTCTAATACAGAAAAGAGGATTTTTAGAAAGGTGCTTCTGAAAATAACCAGCAAAGGAGGATCCATGGAAAAGATGCTGGAAACCCATGGCATGAGGCAGTGAGCGATCAAAGTTGGCAGATGGGGACACACAAAATGTGTGTATCACCTGGACATTTGGACCGCACAACTGAACGGTTTTATCTGAACAAATTTTGTTTGTTAAAGAGACCCCTAGTGTTCTAAAACAACAGCAGATTAAGAATCCAGCCAGATCAGAAGCAGTAAATATCATGGACAAACATCTATTTCTCTTACATTTTTCATGCATCAAATGATGAGTATAGAGATACCCTGGATTTAAAGTCGTACAAGGAAGTTGTACTACTATATTTGGGATGCCAAATTGTTTTCTATTGATCAGGGTTTCCGGGATTTAGACAAGTAGGCAAGCCTGAAGATCAATCTCAAGCTTTAAGGGCTAAGACCAAACTTCTGCAGGTGGTATTAAGTATCTTTCTGAGTGATTATAGTCACTCTATTATAAAAAGTGATATTCTTGAAAATAATCCAAAAGGAGAGAAATGGGTGAACTATGTCTCTGAGTTGTGCCCCGGGGATAATTATAGCTCTGTATTGCCAGCACGAACGCTCAGCTCAGGATGCAGCTGAGTTCCCAGGGAGCTCTCCCTTTGCTGGTTCTGTGGATACAGTCAGGCTTCAGAAAGTAACTTTTCTTTGAAGATACGGCAGAAAGGAAAAAGCAGGTGGAAGATTTTTAAGGAAAAAGACCTATCATTCAAAACTGATGTTTTAAAAATTCTGCTATACCCAACCATTCCAATTACTTTAATGAGTCTTAAACTTTGTTGGACTCAGAATCACTTGAAGAGCTTGTTGAATAAATATCCCTGGGTCCCACCCCAAAAACTCTGAGTCAGATATTAGGAGGTGACTTAAGGCCCATTTCTGCTTCATGGAGTGTACAATGAGCAAACTTCTTTTCTAAGGGTGAATTATGGTACAGCACAGTAACGTGAGCTCTTGAAACGGATGCTGCTGTCTCCTGCCTTCTCCCCACTAACACAGATCTACTCCTTCAGTTTTGTTGCTGTAATTTAGGGAGAGGAAATCAGTAGGAGTTGGTATAGTCAAAGATGTATTAATCATGTCAGTCCCAGTTAGTTAAATTCAAGGATTTAGTTTTCACCCACGGAAGAAGAAATAGTCACGATAATATTTGGATCTTTGCAATAATTGTTCTCTGAGATCTGCTCTTTGTAGAAACCTGGATCTGAAGTGGAAGGAGTGGTCTTCATTCCAGAGCTCAGGATTGAAACGACAATGAAGCAGAGGAAAATTTTAAGAGATTTGTACAGTAAACAAAAATTGAAATTGTCAACACAGACATTTGGGCGTTAGGAGAGGGAAATGTCAGAGATTACTGAGTCTCTTTGTTGCTTGCACCCTCTGTTGTGAAGGAGGTCTCTGGTACGTCCAGGACACAATAACCTTCTGGAACTCAAGGACCTGTTCCAGTCGATTAATGATAGCCCAATTTTTCTATTTAAAGGGAGAATTCTTCGGCTCAAGGACTGTCTTAAAGTTTCTTTAGCCCTTTGTAGTTTGGATTCTACAATTATTACGTGAAAATTGATTCATATATTAGCTTCTTTAGGAAAATTTATTTATACTTAGCAAAGAAAGTGAGATGAGTTAAATATCTTTGTGTAGTAATTCTTAGGATTGACTTTCAGAGGATGGATTGTTAGTTCTGACCGTCTTCAGTACTGTAAAGCTTCTTCCCCAAGTGATGAGTAAATAAAATAAAAAATTGCAAAAATTCACATAATTAGGAATTTTGGACCCCCTTTACTTACTTTTAAGAGGTGCACACAATTAAACAGGAAAATGAATTTTATACAAATTTCTGTTCTTTCTCAGTGTGCATTCTTTGGGAGAGATTATATTTGTGTGATATTTGGAAGTTGGAGGAAATTGATTAGCTATCAAAATAGGTTTAAAAAGGACATGACCCGCTTTCTAGAACATTCTGTCATGGCCTGTGGGTTGCGGAACATCAAGCTTCCTTTCACAATGAAAACTTTCATTTCCTGTATCAAAGAAACAAACCCCAGTACAGTGACTCCAGAGAAAAGCTTACACACACACACACACACACACACAAAAGTGTCTTCCTAAGCAACTTTTAGAGATCTAGTGAGGAAATACATTATAAAATAAAAGATGAAATTTTTTCACGATCACAAATGCATTTTTATTTTCACATGTTTTACTCATAAATTACTCCAGTGTATGTAGGAGTTTATCATATATTTGTGTTTCTCTATAGAACTTACACAGAGGGTAAATAAAGACACAGGTTGATGGAAACAACAGGTAACACCAATCTACATTAAATAGTGTGGTAAATCTCATAGTCTCACTGAGTGATTTCCCCTTTCTTTATTCCCTAAATAAGGAGCAAGACCTTAGTGTATCCTGGAGTACACTGGATCACCCAACTGCCTTCCCCTGATATCTGTTTGTCACTGGCCTAATCACATGATCAGAGACCGTCACACACTCCAGCCTCCACAGACACCTACCCACCAAGGTGGGGAGCCACGTCATCACTGCTAGGTGTGGTGGTAATCAGACCTCTGCACGCATAGTCTGGACCTCAGCCTCCGCAGAAGATAGGGCAGGGGAAGGCATTTTTTTCTGGAGTGTATCTGATCTTGTCCATAAGGTTTATGCCTTACATGGCCATTCCCTCCCGGTTCCTTTGGCTAAAGAAGCCAGGCTTATTTTATTTTGTTTTGTTTGTTTGTGTTTGGGTTTTATTCTGCACTTACTGTTCTTTCAAGTTTGCAAAATTTTCCATTGCCCAGGATGGGATACACAGGAGGCAGGAAAAAACCCAGACCTTGCCCGGTCATTCCTTGAATCCCAAGGTCCCTAGAAAAGCCTCCTTCTCTCCACCTGTCAGAATCTTCTGATGTTTGCTTCCTGTATTTCATCCAGGGTTTTTATGTATAAGAAGCAGAGAGAAATAGGGTGGAAAGTCTATTCCATCTTATCTGGAACTGGAAACCCTCATTTTCTTTTAATATTTATCCTTCACTTAAACATTATTTTGCAAGCTGTTAGCTGTCCAGTTTCACAGAGTGTGAAATTCTCCCAGCAGTCAAGCTCCTGAGTGGGAAGGAGGACAGATTCCTATAAATTTATTTACGGCTTCAAAATTGCTCTAGATCCCAATATCCAGGCACAAAAACCACAGTTGAAAAAATATTTTGGTATATTTCATTACATTATTTTAAAAATCACTGAATAATTTGCTTTCATTCTAATATTTCGTCTCTTGATAGCATCCTCATTAGAATTTAAACACGTTTACATATTTGTTAAAATTAAACAACTGCCACAAACTCCTAGACTCCACATTCTCCTTGAGCTACATCCTCTCTCGCATCACCTGCCAGCCAGTCTGTCGAATGCATTGGTCCCCCTCATCACGCACCACTTCGCAAGCTGTTGCTGCCTGGTGCCCTCCATGCCACTCTCCACCGGGTGACTGACGACCTCCGTGTTTCTGAACGTAGTGGGTACTTTCTGCCCTTTGTCTTGCTTGACCTCTGACTAGCATTTGATGACTATTTCACACTTCTTCCATCTCTCCCTTTTCCATTTTAAACAAAAGCAACATTTCTATTTTTCCCAAGATGACTTCTTAATCTTCTTTTATCTCTCTTTTTTACTTTATCAGCAATACACACTCATGCAAAACTTTCAAATGATGCTTAAGGAAAGCTAAAATTTGGCTTTCCTTTCTAACTCTCAGGGTACTTCTCCAGAGGAGGGCCTGGTTAGGTTACTACTTATGATTTCACTACATAAAAGCTTTATATTTCTCATGATAATATTTTGAGAACCTAAAATGTATTTTCAATTCATCATAATTCTGTTACTGCTTTTTGATAATCCCCCATCAGACAGTATTATCCCATGTCTTAAGAGGGTAAAGGAGAGAATTAAAAAAATGATTCCCCAGTTTTCTGAGTTTCAAAATAGACTATTGAAACTCATGTTAGAGAAATCATTTTGAGAAAATAAGTTTTTGAGTTTTGAGTTATGCTATTTGAGTTATAGGCAGACCTCGGAGACATCGTGGGTTTGGTTGCAGACCATTCCAACAAGGTGAAAATCTCAACAAGGTGAGTCACAAGAAGTTTTTGGTTTCCCAGTGCATATAAAAATTACGTTTACACTAGACTGTAGTCCATTCAGTGTGCATGATGCCCAAACAACAAAGTATCTACCTTAATTTAAAGTACTCTATTGCTAAAAAAGGCTAACCATGATCAGACAATGCAGGGTTGCCGCAAATCTTCAATTTGTAAACAAAATTGCAATGCTTGGGAAGTGTAATAAAGTAAAGAGCAGTAAAGCAAGTTTCTTTTTTTTTAATACCTTCTTTCAGTGTTTTCTATTTCATATAAATGGTGTCTGTATCTCTGCATCCATGTGACTCAGAAACCCAGAAGTCGTCTGAGCAACTTACACTCATCCCTGGATCCCATTCATTATGGAGTCCTATTATCAACTGTATGTCCTAAACATCACCAGATTATTACAGTTTTTCCTGTCTCCACTACCATCACCCTCGTCTAAATTATGCGTATTTCTTGTCTGGCTTTCTTACTGTTGTAGACACTATTCTAATAAATCTCCGCCTAAAACTTATCTGTCTATGTTTATGGGGTGCACCTCAAAACGACTTTCACATTTACAGCTGGAATACACTTTTAGAGTACAAATATCATATTATGGTCTCCTTTTGAAATTCTAGAAATTTTTCACTGCTTTAATCTGAGATCATTGATCTTTTCTGATCTTTTTATTATATCTTCTGATAATTTTTTAATTTCCCAAATCCTCTTTATTGTCTTGTTACCTTCTAGGCCCAATTTTCTGTAATTTTTATGTATAAAATTACATAATTCTTGAATAATAATAACTGTATTACCAACTTTACAGTATTTATTCTGCCTGCTTTCCCCCTCTTGTTTAACTGCAGTGATTAATATTCCTAGGACAATATATAAAATAGTAGAGAGAGCAAGCATCACTCAATTTTAATCATCTTCCTGAGAAAATTTAAACATTAAATATTCCAATTTAAAGTCCTACAAAGCCTCCTTTAACAGTTGAATATATTCAGTATGGCTGATGACTATTTAATGATCAGTTTATTGC
This sequence comes from Vicugna pacos, assembly GCF_048564905.1. Classification (NCBI taxonomy): domain Eukaryota; kingdom Metazoa; phylum Chordata; class Mammalia; order Artiodactyla; family Camelidae; genus Vicugna; species Vicugna pacos. Next base: position 2,190,938 of record NC_132994.1, on the reverse strand, counting down.
TGTTTATTCAAAACATTTTTGTACTTAAACATCTTTGTGTGCATTTTTAAATGATTATGTCAGGTGTATTCTTAGAAATGACGTTCTTGAACAAATGTATGACTTTTTTTTTTCTTTCAAAAGGCTACTGATAAAACAGCCCCATTCTCTCAATTGCTTTCTGGACATTTTCTACGAATTAATACTTACATTAAGACGGGCTTGATTTTCAAGCCTTTCCTGCAATTAAAGGAGGTGAGATCTGGGTGCCACCTACGAAAAAAAGAAAAAGAAAAGGGTGAGCCCCTTGGGAAGAGTCCTGGACTGCTGAGTCTAGCAGGTGGTTCACATCTAGCGGCAGTTTTGCACCCCCTTCCCTGCCCCTCTCTGCTCCCCCATCACACACACATGATGGTGCTGAGAGGTTAGGGAAGCTGAGGGTTCTGGGCTCAACATCGTGAATGCAACAGGCCCAGAAGAGCTAGCCGACTCCTGGCATGGTAATAACAATATTGGCATTATTATTTCTATCTGCTTTAGGCAGAAATGACAGCCGGTCCTGGCAAAGCTGAAGTTGTTTTCCACTGCCAAAACGTCTGCTAATGATCACTGCAAAAATGCCAGCTGTAGATACAGAGGGAAAGAGTTTTCCGATTTTCTTGCCTTGAGGGACGGAAGGAAGAAAAAGTCCTAAGTGAATGTGCACAGGGAGCCAGTTACACACAAGTTCCTCCCTCTCCGGTTCCACACACTCTGTCTAAAGCCCCCCAGGGTCACTGCTCGGGGAAGAATCCCCCAGGTTCTTCTCTAACTAGGTTTTTCTGCTTGAACTATGCATGGATCGCATCCTCGCTCCACTCAGAAACAGTGTGCTTGGCGTCAGTACAGTCATATGAGACGTGCCGGCTTCCTTCTCCCCCACTGCTCTGCTGCACGCAACCTTCGGCATTTCTGAAAGGTTTACTGGGAGAGTCGGTGCTTCAGATAGTCTCCACTTCCTGTCCTCTGTTCCCTGGAAGGGGCTCTGATCAGGACCCCACTCAGGGAGCCAGCGCTGCCTTCATCCTGGGACAAGGCGGCTGCCTCTCTGGAGCATTCTGCGAATGGGACCAGGAGGTTTAACTGCAGGCCACAGTCCCCAAAGCCACGTGGCTGCAGTGTTCGCATCCACCCCAGCAGGACAGGCAGGTTGATTACCTTGCTAAAATCAGGCCTGTTTTGCATCGGTTTCCAGAGCAACTCAGCTGCTTGTCTCCTGGGAAGTGTGAATGACCTAGAATCAGAGTGACAGCAGACTTCCAGGCCCCAGTCCGGTCCTGGGAGCTCCCACCAATGTCTCTCTTTGCAAGAGCAGCTGGAAGACAGGGAGTTTGCTCATTTCTCTCTACTTTGGTAACGAATACGTGAACCTGCCCAGCAAGGCCTTCCTCTGTGCTAGAGGCCATGTATAAGTGATCTTCAATTCTCCAAAACTTCCGAGATGGCTATTTTGGTTTGTACCTTTAAGGTGAGAAAAACCAAGGCTCAGAGAGTTTAAGGGGTTTCCCAAGGCCACACAGCTAAAACCCACACAGCCAGGAGTTGATTCCAGATGGCCTGGCCCCATAACTTGGGCTCCTCCTCCAGGAAACACTTTCCCACTGTCTTCACTGCAGCCTCAGTGGGGGCAGTGGATGTATCCACACAGTGTTAGTGATCAACATGATAGAGCATCACACCAAGATTGATGGTTTGGGTCGTGGAGGGTGGTGGCTAAATACGTCAGGGCTGGCAAAGAGGTCCAGTGTTGAAATGGAACGAGAGAGTCTAACATGAGCTAAGCTCATTAGGCTTTGATAAAAGAAATGTTCACATATTGAGATAAAGGGAAGTCTTTCTAACACATGCGTTAACTTGAATTTTATGCTAATTAAAATAGCCTGTTTTGTGGCCTATTGAACATACATTGTACATCTGCTTTTGTTTTAATTGAAGTATAGTTTATCTACAATGTTGTGTTAATTTCTGGTGAACAGCATAGTGATTTAGTTATATATATATATATATATAATGGCCTATAATGAAAAAAAATATATATATATATTCTTTTTCATTATAGGCCATTATAAGGTATTGAATATAGTTCCCTGTGCTACACAGTAGGACCTTGTTGTTTATCTATTTTATTTATAATAGTTTGTAGCTAATCCCAAACTCCTAATTTATCCCTCCCTTACCCCTTTCCCCTTTGGTAACCAAAGTTTGTTTTCTATGTCTGTTAGTCTGTCTCTGTTTTGTAAACAAGTTCATTTGAGTCTTTTTTTTTTTTAGATTCCACATATGAGTGATATCATATGGTATTTTTCTTTCTCTTTCTGGCTCACTTCACTTAGTATGAAAATCTCTAGGTCCATCCATGTTCTGTAAACCTCTGCTTTAATTATTAAAGAAAAGGGCATATTGACCAGAAGTAAAGAATGTCCATGTTAAAATTAAAGATTAAATGCCCCTCTTCTCAGGATACCATTGCTGGTCCTCCTTCAATGATAAGACCCTCTCTCCCCAGGTGCTGAGGCCGTAATGACTCGCTGTGTCCGTGCTGGTCTGTTCTTTTTGGGGTGGGGGGGAACTTGCAGAAGCGTAACCCTGACTCGTTTAATGTTCTTTGTTCTGACAAGATATAAAATTGTGCTGAAAACCCTGCTTCTCTGGAGCAGTTTCTCAGAGTTATCTGGGAAGTGGGCCTCTGGACTAGTGCTCAGTTTGGCACAAGTAAAATTCCTTCCTGTTCTTATTGTGGATTGTTTACTGATTATTTTCACTGACTGTGAAGCTGACTGTTACTACACCCCTGTAAAGCCCTAAGTTGGCCCAGTGGCTCTAAGGCCTCCCCTGCCCCCTGATTCCATGTTGGGGAGGATTCACGGAAGGACCCAGATTGTGCAGTCGGATCATACCTGCTTACAAACCCTTCATGATTTACCATCCCCTTAAGGCTTAATTCCAAACTTCCTAAAGTAGCAGATTAAGTTCTTACCTTTCCCTATGCCTCACTCCTTTCCCCAGCCTGTCTAATTCCACCTCAACTGAATTATCCGGAGGAACTTGGCGCACCGGCCCTACCCAGGTCCCTCAGGAGCTGCAGCTGCTCTTGCTTGTGGCAGCCACATCACCCCACCTCAAGTCACTCTTCAGTCCACCTCCATCTTCCAAGACTCAAGGACTTAAGAGTCACCTCCTCCCAGAAGCTCCCCCTGACTGATCACTTTCATTTCCTCCCATGAAGCCAAATCTGATGTTCTTTCTCTGTTGCTCTAGGCTTCTGTCCTGACCACTATCAGCACATGTCCTGCAGAGGGACAATTTGGTTTACTTGAGTTCTCTCCAACTGGAAGGTAGCCTCCTTGGGAACATGTCTTACCCAGTGGCACACAGAATAAGAGGTGGTAATAAATACTGAATGGAAAGAATCAGGCCAAGATCCAGTTAGGTTCTCTCTGAAAATATCTGGATTCTTTTCTTCCTTGGTTCAGAGAGGTAATGACCACTTTTCCTACAAAGGAATAATTCATTTGGAACCATTTCAACTTCAAGTGTTTCTTGAACTTCTCCCACAAAGTCCTATAGGGGTCCTATTTCTCCAAAGTAAATATAAATACTGTTTATCTAACAATGGGGCTTACATAGGCAATGTTACAAGCTAAAGTTTTAGAAACAAGAATCTGCTTTAAATAAGGTGAAATGTATGCCCAATCAATCATGTGCAGTGGTTTATAACATAAACTGAAGCCCCAAGCTAGTCTGTAAACTGACATCTACTGTGATTCCAGGTACAAGGTGGGAAAGCTACTGTTCTCCAGAGGAATTAAATAATGCAAGTCAAATATTTACTTAATGTCATCACCTTACACCAGTCAGAATGGCCATAATGAAAAAGCATACAAATGATAAATGCTGGAGAGGGTGTGGAGAAAAAGGAACATTCCTACACTGTTGGTGGGAATGTAAATTGGTGCAGCCACAATGCAAAACAGTATGGAGATTCTTTGAAAAACTGAAAAACAGAACTACCATATAATCTAGCAGTTCCACCCCTGGGCAAATTCAAAAACCAATTTAAAAAGATACATGAACCCCAATGTTCATAGCACCACTATACAATAGCCAAGACACAGAAGCAACTTAAATGTCCAACAGATGACTGGATAAAGAAGTTGTGGTATATAAACATATAATGGAATACTACTAGGCCATAAAAATGAAATAGTGCCATTTGCAGCAACACAGATGGACCTAAAGGTTATCATACTAAGTGAAGTAAGTAAGACAGAGAAAGTTATCACCGATATGTGGAATTTCTAAAAAAAAATGACATAAATGAACTTATTTACAAAACAGAAAAAGACTCACAGACATAGAAAACAAACTTATGGTTACCAGAGGGGAAAGGGGATGGAGAAGGATAAGTTGGGAGTTTGGGATTAGCAGATATAAACTACTATATATAAAATAGATAAACATCAGGGGTCTTTTTGTATAGCACAGGGAACTATATCTAATATCTTATAACAGCCTATAATGAAAAAGAATACAAAAAGGTATATCTGTCTATCTATCTATCTGTCTATCTATCTATCTATCTAGCTATCTATCTATCTATCTATCTATCTGAATCACTATGCTATACACAGAAACTAACACAACATTGTAAATCAACTAACTTCAATTAAAAAAAGCTACTTAAAAAAGACAAACATTTGAAAACAAAATGGTTTAGTTTGGCTTCAGATATGTTCTTTTATATATATATATATATACATATATATATATATATTTGTTTCTTATGAAATTAGAGAAAGAGTAAAGAATAGGGTTGGTTTAATAAAAAGGTTCAAGGGAACCTAAAATTAGCACATAAATACAGTCATTCAAGATGCCTAATTCCCTGGCAATATTCCTGCATTCTGTCATAGGTTTAGCTTAAGTGATTTAAAAGGCAGGGATCCCACTGTATTATTTTTACCTAATTATCAAATAGAAGTGGTTGAACTACTGGATTGGGCTTCAAGAGAAAGTCTGCATTTTCAGTGCATTGCACTGCTAGACCTTGTGGTCCCCAAATGGCATACAGTATTGACTTCCAGAGTAAAGATACCAGGCAGGAATGGAGCGAGTATTTCTCACACATTCATTCACAATGTCCTTTTCTTTACAAGACTACTGTAAGGAATGCTCTTTTACAATAAAGCAGCAGAACTTCTTAATGCAGAAAAGAATGCAGAGCATTGTACATTTCATTTTCAGAATAATCTTCAAATGTTAGCAGACTAAACCAAATATATATGGATTATTTGTATGAGTACTTCACAACTGAGAGTTTAAAAAAAACCAAAAAGGGTAGGTAGAAGGGATCACAGAGGGCAAACAATAGGCAACCCTTAATAGAGTTAAGGAGTTTCTTTCTAAATGGCTTAATCGGCGTCTCTTAGCCTTTCAAAATTCATGCCCCACTGGGCTAAACAAATTTTATACAGCTTGGTTTTCTGTGGTTGGCATTAGGAGCTCAAGCTCACGTTATTTGTTTCTCACGTTATTTGTAACACTTTATTATTAGACATGCTTTTGCAAACTGCATCGCACCCTCATCCTTTTACCCTGAAATTCACACCTCAACTTCTGTATACACGGAAATTCACCTCTCATTTAACCAACCACCTGACCTAAAAGATATGCCTTGGATGAGAAACGCTTTGATGTGGTCAGCTCCTACCTGGATTAATTATGCAAAAGGTTGATTAAGGAAGAGGAATCCCAACTTGTAAGAGGGTTTCACGGAGTGACCAACACTTTCAGAAAGAACTGGAAAAGTGGTCAGACTGGGAAAGAACCCATTTGTTGCAGGATGATAGTTTCAGTTTTCTCCTCAAACTTCAAGAACTAATGCCTTGTCTCTATAAATGCTTATAACAAATCATCTTTCCATATAAACTTTTACTTCTAAATATCATAAAACTGTCTTATATTATTTTTTTAAATAAAATATAAAAAGTCATGCTCTACCCTTGAATTTATTTACATGATGAAGCTTCATGAAGCCTACCTTAGATAGCTAATAATCCTGATTAAATATTTGAAATTTGAAAAGATGAAGATTTTAGCCTTTTTACCCCTCGAGTGCTCTTAATTTGGTAACCTGTTTACTGTTTCATTAAGTGAGCAGTGTAATCAGAAAGCCATTGTAGCTATAGAAATTACTGAGTTTAATGATTCAGGAATTCCCCTGAAGAGAAAATAATAACTAAACAGAATAATCTAAATTGATTAGTTTTGCATGTATCATAACAGCTCTTGGAACCATAATATTAAACCTATCACTCGCATTTTCCATTAATTCATGTCATGTATATTCCAGGATCCAAAAGCAATGCTGCAAACACAGTTTACCATTTCATTCTTTTTTAAAAATTGCTTTTTGCTCTGTCCTTTGGAAACTTTATTTTTTAATCTTTGATAATGCAAAATCATTATGTAAATCTCATGACTAAATCGAGTCATTTCCAATATAGGGGTCATCTCTCTGATTCTTGAATTATACACTGAAGCACTGTACACATTGCCCTGATTTTTGTCAGTGAGTCCACACTGGCCACCTTATAAGGAAGAAAGATGTTATGACAGATATGAACACATGAGGCAGAAAAATCTGTTCTTGAGGAAGTTACAATCTGTGATTTTGAGGTGATGTATAAAATAATTTTTAAATAGTATGTGGCAGGTTGTGGTGATTAAAATACAAAGTATAATTTGTACATTCAAAAGAATACTGTCATTCAAAGGGCTACTTTGGCAAACTATCCATTAAGTCTGTGGGTATTGCCACAGCATAACAATTTTAGAATGCTGTTATTTGGATTTGCTCTCAGAGTAAGTTACAAAAACCCATAAGAATGCCTGTCTCTTATTGACACACTTCTTTAAAAAATCCTGAAAATACTATTGGCCAGTTTGATGGACAACTTTCAGTAACTTTTGATTGTTTTAAAATTACATTTCTCATCATGAGAATATTGAAATTATATTTATGCCCAAGCATGTGAGAGCCATTCCACTGAAGACGTTACCCATATAGAGTTACTTTAGCAAAATGTACGATTATTTTAAGGTAACAAATTTGAAGGAAGGCACATTGATGACTTGCACTATGCTTATTTGACAGTTATTTTATAATGTTTGTGTAAAATGTATATATATTTGTACAATATGTGTATATTTATATGATCGAGTACAGTGCTATGAGATCTTCAATGAATGTTATTTGGACAGTAGAAGGAAGGGGTGGGGAGTTCTTGATAGAGAGAAAATAGTGGAAGGGACTAAATGATGGGTCCAACCACAGGGAGGAGACCAGTGAGCCCTTTAAAGGATGATTGGAAAGTGATGGTGACCCACCTGATAAAGAAGGAAAAAAACAAAACAGCTGAAAGACTTCCAGGTTGGGTTATCATGCCCTTTATAGAACGACAGGAGTTGACTCCAAAGTAAAGATGGTGCTTCTGTATTTAGAAACATGGAGTAACATCATTTTAAAGCTAGAAAAAAAACCTTAGATATTGTCTAGTTAGAGTTTGCCTCCTTTTCAGAAAACTAATAGGAAAGGTATTTGACCAAAACCATGAAGCCAGCCAAGACAGGCGGAGCCAACACTTGACGATATTTCCTTTTTGGAATAAATGTGTAACTTTCTGAGGAGAGAAGACATTATTATAGAGGGAGTGGTGACCTGGGGTAAAATAAAAAGTTGTATGGGAGAGGCTGTATTCATGGAGAGGTGAAGGTAGCAACCCAGAGTCTTAGGACTTTCAGAGGGAAGGAGAGTGAGCAGCTAGGCAGAGCAGCGGCTGAGAACACTGCCAAGTCTACTAGAGAAGGTGGCAGCTAGGGGCTCAGATTTCTTTCTTACTTTAAATTATTTTTTTAAGTTAAAAAATTAAAAATATATACATACATTTAAAAATAATAAAAAATGAAATAAAACAATAATTCTGTAATATTAAGGAAATTGAATTTGTAATTTACAACTTTCAATAGAGGCCCAGATAGTTTCACTGGTGATTTCTACCAATGTTTAAAGAGTTAACACCAATTCTACACAATCTGTTTCAGAAAATAGAAGAGAAGTAGGCATTTTCTAACTCATTTAAGAAGCTAATATTACACTGATACCAAAACTAGACAGACACATTATAAAAAAAAAAACCTATATTACCTTATCATTAAATGTATAATTATAGTGGAGACTAAAGATAAGGGGAACCATTTTGAAATTTTACATAAAACTGTAAAATGAATCTATATTTATTCAGTGAAGAAAACAAAAAGAATACTAAAGACCACTATTCTTTATGAATAGATAGGTAAAATTTCTTAAAATATTAACAAACAGAATTCAAATATAATATAATATAAATAAAAACAAATAAAATAGAAAATACAATATATAGTATATAATATTAATAATAAAGTATGTAATAAGAATTATTTACCATAAATAAGAAGAATTTATTGCGGGTATGCAAGACTGGCCCAAAATTTAACAATCAACCAATCAATGTAATATACCATCTTAACAGTCTAAAGAAGAACTATCACATGATCATATTAATGCAGGAAAAGCATTTTAAAAAATTTTACAAATTATGACAAAATTCTCAATAAAATAGGCATGGAAGGGAATTTCTTCATCTTGATTAAGAACACCTGCAATACCGTACAGTTAACATTCTACTTAATGGTGAAAGACTAGATGTTTTTCCCCTACAATCAAGAAGAGGGCAAGATATTCATGTTACCTCACTTATTCAACATAGTACTAGCAGATATGGCCAGTGCAATAACATAAGAAAATAAATACCAGAAATACAAATCAGAAAAAAAGGAAATAAAACAGTCCCTATTTGCAGATAGCATGATTATCTACATAGGAAATCACAAAGAATGTACAAAAAGCTCCTAAATTTTGGCTCTAACTTGAAAAATTCATATAGACATGCAAAGGACCCAGAATAATCAAAGCAATCTTGTAAAACAACAAAGTTGGAGGACTCACAGTTCCCATTTTAAAACTTATTACAAAGCTAAAGTAATCAGGCCAATGTTTGTACTGGCATAAAGAAAGAAATACAGATTAGTAAAATAGATTTTAGAGTCCAGAAATAAATCCTTACATTTATGACCAACAGATTTTCAACAAAAAGGTCAAGATAATTTAATGGGGAAAGAATAGTCTTTTCAACAAGTGGTGCTGGGACAACAGGGTATACGTATACAAAAGAATGATTTTTGGACTCCTATCTCATATCATACACAAAAATTAATTAAAATGTATAAGATAAAACCATAAGTCACTTGAAGAAAGCATAGAAAGAAATCTTGTAACCTTGGACTAGGCAATGGTTTCATGGATATAACATCAAGAGCATCAGTGACAAAAGAAATAATAGATATATTGAAATATATAAAAATTGAAACATTTGTGATTCAAAGTATACACTCAAGTAATTGAAAAGATGACCTACAGGATGGGAAAAATATTTGCAAATCATATGTCTGATAAGGGACTGGTATCTAAAACATGTAAAGAACCCTTACAACTCAATAGTAAAAAAATTAATAACTCAACTAAAAAATGAGCAAGAGTTTTGAATAGACATTTTTTTCAAGGAAGATATACAAATGGCTAATAAATACATGAAAAGATTCTTAGCATCACTAGTTTTTAGGGAAAAGCAAATCAAAACCACAGTGAAGTACCACTGCACACCCACGAGGATGGCTACAATAAAATAGATGGACAATGAAAAACATTGATGGGATGTGGAGAAATTGAAACTCTTAAACGTTGTGGATGGGAATATAAAATGGTGGAGTCACTTATGAAAATGGTTTGGCAGTTCTTCAAAAAGTGAAACACAGAACCACCAAATGCACTCCTAGAGAATTTAAAACATACACCCATGCAAAAATTTGTACACAATATTTATAGTAGCATTATTCATGATAGCCAAGTATGGAAACAACCCAAATGTCCATCAAGTAATGAATGGATGAATAAATTTGTTATGTCTATATAACGGAATATTATTTGGTTATGAAAGTGAATAAAGTATTGATACCAGCTACAATGTGGATGAACCATGAAATACTTTGCTAATTCAAAAAATCAGACATAAAAGGCCACATATTATACAATTCCTTTTAAATTCAATGTCCAGAAGAGGCAAATCCATAGAGGCAGAGAGTAGACTAGTGGTTTCCAGGGACTAGAGTGACCAAAAACCGTTGAAATGGACAATTTAAAAGGGTAGATTTTATGACCTGTTAATTATATCTTGAAAATTTCATTAAAATAATAGTAATGAACTTAGTCATATAATGCCTTTAAAAATTGTCAAATTAAAACTTTTTGCCTAAAATTGTGTTTTAATGAGAAGACTAACCACCTGGATTTGAGACCCCTCCACATCTAATTTCTCCCCAGTAGAGAAAAGGTATAGGTTATTGAATTATGTAGCTGAAAACTTTGAATTAGAAACATTAAATAATACAAAAGTGATTTATATTAATTAAAAAATTGCTACTGATTTTAATTTCTAATACTTTATAATAAAATAAAAGCAGTATGAATTTGGAACTCCTCTTGGTTAGATATGATTTTTAAATTAACAGTAAACTAATGATAAAAAATTCTGAACAATGCAAGTATTCTATCTTTTTAAGATCAATGGGAATCTGATAGGTTCTCTGTATCATTATTTCAAATTTCCAATTAGGAAATTTGAGTGTCTCTTTTTGGCAAGGACAGACTCAAAGTGTTAGGAAAGTTCAATAATATACAAACAATCAACAGATGCTATGAAAAATACATACATCTTTTCCAAATTAGATAAAGTTTTCTTGCCTCATTAAAAAGTCTTCTGCTGGGGTAATTTCACAACTCATGTTGATAATCATACTGATAGGTTATAAAAACCAAAACGAGCCTACTATGGTGTTCCTGATCTTTGTTTTTGCAATTGTTCATTGGTTTTATTGTCTTTAATGTGAAAATAAGGAGGAGGGAAGGGACTGAAACAATTGGGTTGGGTCTACAGATTGTTTTGTCGCCATCAGCCTTATATTTGGATGTCAGGAGAGACTCCTCCACCTCCATCTTTACTGGCATCATCTACATAACTAGACTAGTACTTTGCTCAGTCCTTTCAGGGTTGAAGTCCTCCCTGGAAAGCAAGAACTGCTCCTCACACATCCAAAAGGCTATTCTGGGGGGTAGACCTTTTTAAGGACTGGCCTCTTGCCCACCACTTCCTATGGATTATTCCTCTTGCTGAGATACTGGCCCCTGATAAGACAGAAACGAACCTTGAAAATGTAAGGCTACGTGAGAGAAGCCAGTCACATAAGACCAAGTAATATATGGTTTTGTTTATATAAATATCCTTAAAAAGCAAATCTGTGGAGACAAAAAACAGATTAGTCCTTGTTTAGGGCAGTTGAGATGGGCATACAGGGGTTGATGGCTAATGGATAAGGAATTTCTTTTTGAGATAATGAAGATGTTCTAAAACTGTGCAAGTGGCTTCCTGTGTCTGTGACTGTACCAAAAATCATTGAATTGTACACCTTAAATGAGTAAATTGTGTGGAATGTGAATTATTTCTCAATAAAGCTGTAATATAAAAAAAACAAGCAAGCACGAAAAAAAAAATATTGATCTCTGCAGGAAGCAAGTCTGAATTTTCAAAACTCCTAGATGGGATTCCTGGTAACCTCTTGCAGCCTTGTTCTCCCCCTCGACGTCCCCATACACACACAGAAACAAACACACACACACACACACACTGAGCTAGCTCATTTTCTCTCTGCTTCCTTATTCTGCATGGACCCAGTGTCCTTCCTCTGGTCCATTGTTCTGGGATCATAGCACACCCGGCAGTTGAGTCCTTCAAGTATTCTTTGATTTGCGATGTTGTCCACACTCTTCCAGCACTCCCCCTCATCCCCTGTGAACTGGAGAACATGTTGGCACAACGCCTAGTCAAGTTCAAGTCTGTAATAGCTGGGACTACTTTACTTCATGAAGAAGCAGAGGTCAGCTGGGCCCTGGTGGGCTGACTCCATTCAGAGACGTGGAGAAGGGTGTATACTCCAGCACCAAAGTCAAGGTAAGGGAAAGCCCATGGTAGTTGTCAAGAAGAGCAAGTCACCTCTTGCATGGAACGGATGAGTCAGGCCCTAGAAAATCAGGCAGAGACAAGAGTGCTGGGGGCTTGTACCCCACATTCACAAATGCGGCGAGAGGATCACCCTTAGACAGGGGAGAACCCCCAAGTGTTTGATGCACGAGTCAAATACAAGATTTCTCTCTATAATCATAGTGCTTCTTGTTGGTTTCTAACTTGTAGCATATGGACACACAAAACTAATTTTCTCCCCTTGAAATGATCATTTCATGTTTTAAAACCATCATTAATTTGATTTGTATACAAGTCTAAAGGTGATCATGAGTCACATTCATTATCATCGTTTTTATTACATAAGTTTTTCAGTTTAATATTAACCAGGCTTTTAAATGTCAAGCTAAATATTTTATTGCAGAACCTTAGAATTCACACCAGTTATTTTGTAGCCATGACTGAGTGACCTGAATGTTTCAAAATTTTTGGCATAGAGATAAATAGCTTATTTTAAAATGAAAAAAGATTGACTATCGATAACACAAAATTTCTAAGTGAAACTATTATAAAACTCTTAGGAATCACATTGATCAGCCTGTCAGATTGATTTACAAATCAGAGTCACATAAGCAATTTATCTTTGAGTCATAGGCTCCCTGTTCTGCTTCTCCTGACACTGTTTTAATAAGATTTTGGCAGGATCCAGAGAATCAGTTTTGATCACTGCCACTCATTTCCCCTTCAATCCATTTAGGTAATTATTAACTTAGCTATGCTAATTATCACCACTCTGTTTATAAGCAGCCTCTAGAACATTCTCAAATGGAAATGTTCACGACTTCCCCTGAAGCCCCAGGTATTTCGGTGCTCACTCATTATACCTTCATTTCCTCCTTTGTGTCTAGCCCACCTCATATGGACAACTTATATTTTTAATTGTTGCTTAAAGCTCCTTGAAGTCCAGCACCTGCCATTTATTCCATCCTCCACTGTGCCTAGCAGAGCTCCAGCAAAGAGCAGGCACTCAGGGGTCTCTGAATAAATGAATGAATGAATGAGCACCACTGCTACATTTTCCTCACAGTCCTCTTTTAAGCTCCTCTCTTTCTTTGCAACCTTGGCTAAAATCACTTCTTTAGGCCATGCATTGAGATTCTTTTATGAATTATTAGCATCTACCATATTTCAATGTAAGTTATTCAACACCTACTTGGGAAAAAGCTTATATTCAGAGGATAAAAGATGGACAGCATAGAAAAGACCCTCAAAGAGTCTCTCTCTATATATATACATATATATATTCAATTTTCAAAAAAAAATAAAGATCAAGAAATTAGAAATTGTCATAGATTTTTTTTGAAGTTTTATTCTTTTTTTAAAGTGGAGGTACTGGGGATTGATCCCAGGACCTTGTGCACGCTAAGCATGTGCTCTGCCACTGAGTTATACCCACCCTCTCATCACAGGTATATTTTATACATCTTTGTCGCTAATTTAAAAATTGAACTAAAAGAAATTTTTCAAGAAAGACGGAAATCCATCTATTTAAAATAAGCAAGCTGGGCTTGCCTGTTCACAAAATGAATGTCTCTTTATGCTATTTTATATTGACAACAGATGGGTTCTGTTAATTTAAAGTCACAGAGTAAACTTACTATGTGGTCTTTCGCTAATCCAAATCATGATTTTGGTTGAGAATTTAAGCAACTATTGATTTTTTGACTTGTTCGAAGATTGGTTACTTTATGCTTTAAGCTTTTGAAACTCTCAGTGGCTGTACAAATGCCTGGCTCATGATTGCGGGATGCATCCAGGTGTTATAATTATTTTAGTGCCTCATTTTCAAGTGACCCAAAGAGGGAATTTGGTGGCAGGCTTTGGAATTCTTTTCCTGTAAGTTGACAACAAAACACATTCCAAAATAAAAAATCTGATGTGCCCATAATAGGCAGTGAATTTGGGATACACAATATAGTTGCTGCATTTTTCAGTTGCCCGACAGAAGGAAGCAACTTCTAGATCTTTCCAACCTTCATCAAGATTTAGTAGGTAAGTTGGTTGCCCCGAGGGTTTCTTGTCTGGTGACCAACCTTGGCTGATGGGAAAAGACTGCTCTGAATTACTGCAAATTTGTTTCATAATTTAAGCAAGCCAGAAACAAGGAAGAACTGAAGACAGAGTATAGCTCAGTGAAGAGAACTATTGTAACTATTGCACTACGGTAACTATTGAAGGGAAGTATTGGACTATTTTAAGGAAGACTTCTGCAGCATGGCTATTCTGGGAAATATGAAATGTGAGCAGGTCAGGCAGTATCAACCCAGGTATTTGAGGATTTAAGATCTGAAATAAAAATCTAAGGGAAAGAATATACTCTCTCTGAATGTTTAATCATAAAGTATAAAACTTAGAAGTGGCTAAGTTTGAAGTCTTTGCTGGAAGTTGGAAAAAGCAATCTTTTGTTTGAGTTGAAGTCTATGGCAAAAGTTCATTAACACTTGAAGAAGATGCTGCTAAGATAAAAAGAGAATATTGAACAAAAGCAAAATTTTTTTTTTCAGAATTTGTGATGAGTATGTTGTCTCATTGTAAACTTGCTGATTATTGTGTTTTGGTATTTTTATGCAGAAGGAAAATGATTAAATCAGAGAAATAGGATATCAGTGTTCCCTACAGAGGGTTTTGGCAATAATTTCTGAAGTGGCTTCCAACTTTGCATCAAAGTGAAATTCAGTTTTTGCTGTGGGTGAAAAACTTAACATGATTTGCCTCTGCTCAGCCACCAAGCTGTGTACCCTTGTCTTCTGCACACCCCTCTGACTTCCTCCATCACTGCAACTACACTGGTTTCCTCTGCTATTCTGAGGACAGGACCGTCTCATCTCAGCAATTTTACACATTCTGTGTCCTCCTGCTGGAAACAGTCTTTGCATGGAAGCTCCTTTCTTACCTGCATGTCTCTGTCCAAATATCACTTTATACATGTGTATTTCCTGATATCACTATGTACAATAGCACCCTACTCATCAGTGTTTATCCAGCTCTACTTTGTTTCCTTTTTACAGCATTTATCACCCCCAACACATTATTTGCTTCCTTCTATCTCCCACACTAGGATGAAGACATGGACTTGGATTCACTACTGTGTCTCCAGTACCTGGAACAGTGTTTGGGATATGGTTTGTCCTCAAAAAAGATTTTCCAACTACTACATATAAAATAGATAAACAATAAGGTTCTACTGTAGAGCACAGGGAACTATATTCAATACCTTGTAGTAACCTGTAATGAAAAAGAATATGAAAAGGAATATACATATATATGTATATGTATGACTGAAACATTATACTGTGCACCAGAAATTGACACAACAGTGTAAACTGACTATACTTCAATAAAAAATAAATAAATAAAATCACTAGAAAATACAATGAATATCATTACTGATACTAATAATTTTAACAACTTAATGAATTGGACAATTGTCTAGAAATAAATAAACCACTAAAACTGACTTGTAAAAGAAAAAAAAAGATTTGTCAAGTGAATGAATGATGAATGAGAATATATATCAATCCTTTATGACCTATAGTTTCAGAACTCCCTTAAAGTAACTTACAAATGGGGAGATCTGCCTAGTTAGCCATGAAAACTTAGAGAAGGTAGGAGTGGAGCCATGTCAGTCAGTTTCTCTCTCTATGTGATAGTTTGGGAAAAGGAGCAAAACAGACCAGCAAAGGCAGACAGTCTAAAATACATGATCAGTGAATAATCTGAAGCAGCAGTGACACAGATAACCCCAAAGAGTAGGTAGATAATCAGATACGCGTGCACACACGCGTGCACGTGCACACACACACACGCACACTGTAAATCTTCCCCTCTTAAGGAAAAGGGCTCCCAGTGGGAGAGCTCTCTTCCTCTTTGAGTTGTTGCAAATCCAGTGTGGGAATTTTTAACTGGAACATAAGGAGCAGTTAGTGATACCCAATAACTGTTAATTTACTGGGAATTATCTGCAGAGTAAAATATATACACTCATTGATTCATAGCCATGATCCAACTTGAGTTTTCTTGTGACATTTATTAAAAATATATTCTTATTGAAGAATAGTCAGTTTACAATGTTGTGTCAATTTCTGGTGTACAGCATAATACTCCAGTCATATAAGAATATGCATATATTCGTTTTCATATTCTTTTTCACTATAAGTTACTATGGATATTGAATATGGTTCCCTGTGCTATACAGTATATCTATTATATATATATATCAGTTAGTATCTGCAAATCTCAAACTCCCAGTTTATCCCTTCCAACCTGCTTCTGCCCCTGGTAACCATAAGTTTGTTTTCCATATCTGTGAGCATATTTCTGTTTTGTAAATAAGTTTGTTTGTCTCTTTTCTTTTTTTAGTTTCCACATATAAGTGATATATGGTGTTTTTCTTTCTCATTCTGGCTTACTTTACTTAGAGTGATATTCCAGGTCCAACCATGTTGCTGCAAATGGCATTGTTTTATTATTTTTTATGGCTGAGTAGTATATCATTGTGTAAATATATCACAGCTTCTTTATTTAGTCATCTGTCGATGGACATTTAGTTTGTTTCCATGTCTTGGCTATTGTAAATAGTGCTGCTATGAACATTGGGGTACAGATGTCTTTTTCAATTAAGGTTCCCTCTGGATATATACCCAAGAGTGGGATTGCTGGACCATATGGTAAGTTTATTTTCAGTCTTTTGAGAAATGTCCATACTGTTTTCCATAATGGCTACGCCAAACTGCATTCCCACCAGCAGTGCAGGAGGGTTCCCTTTTCTCCACACTCTCTCCAGCATTTATCATTTGTGAACTTTTGAATGATGGCCATTCTGACTGGTGTGAGATCATATCTCATTGTAGTTTTGATTTGCATTTCTCTGATAATTAGTGATATTTAGCATTTTTTCATGTGCCTATTGGCCATTTGTATGTCTTCCTTAGAGAACTGCTTGTTTAGGTCTTCTGCGCATTTTTGGATTGGGTTGTTTGTTTTTTTCTTATTAAGTTGTATGAGCTGTTTATATATTCTGTATATTAAGCCCTTGTCGGTTTCATCTTTTGCAAGTATTTTCTCCCATTCCATAAATTATCTTTTTGTTTTGCTTATGGTTTCCTTTGCTGTGCAAAAGCTTGTAAGTTTAATTAGGTTCCATTTGTTTATTTTTGTTTTTATTTCTATTGTTTGGGTAGACTACCCTAGGAGAACATCGCTGAGATGTATGTAAGACAATGTTTGGCTTATGTTTTTTTCTGTGTGGTTTATAGTGTCTTGTCTTATGTTTAAGTCTTTAAGCCATTTTGAGTTTATTTTTGTGTTTAGTGTGAGGCAGTATTCTACCTTCATTGATTTACATCCAGTTATTCAGTTTCCCCAACACCATTTGCTAATGAGACTGTCTTTACTCCATCGTATGTTCTTACCTTCTTTGTCAAAGATTAATTGACCAAAAGTTTATAAGATTATGTCTGGGCTCTCTATTCTGTTTCATTGATCCATATGTCAGTTTTTGTATGAATACCATGCTGTTTTGATTACTGTAGCTCTATAGTATTATGTGAAGTCTGGGAGTGTTATTCCCCCAGCTTCATTCTTTTTCTTCAGTAATGCCTTGGCAATTCTGGATCTTTTGTGATTCCATATAAATTTTAAGGTTATTTGTTCTAATTCTGTGAAAACAAGACAAGGATGTCCACTCTCACCATTTCTATTCAATATAGTATTGGAAATCCTAGCCATAGAAATTAGACAAGAAAAAGAAATAAAAGGGATCCAAATTGGAAGAGGGGAGGTGAAATTGTCATTATAAGCAAATGATATGATACTATACATAGAAAACCCTAAAGGCTCCACACAAAAAATACTAAAGCTAATAAAAGAATTTGGCAAGGTAGCAGGATACAAAATTAACATACAGAAATCAGTGGCATTTCTTTACACTAACAATGAATATCAGAAAAGGAAACTAAAGAAACACTCCCTTTTAAAATTTGCATCCAAGGAAATAAAATACTTAGGAATAAATCTGACCAAGAAAGTGAAAGATTTTTATGCAGAGAACTACAAAACATTCACTAAGGAAATTAAAGATGACTTAAAGAAATGGAAAGATATCCCATGTACTTGGATTGGAAGAATTCATGTTGTTAAAAATGGCCATACTACCCAAAGCAATGTACAGATTTAATGAGTTTTCTTATAGCTTTTGATTTAGGATGATTTTCATAGAACATATTCTGCAGGCTCATTCTTGTGAGATAACCAGAAACATTGATTCTCTGTCCAACTAAAGATGGAAATGGCAGGGTTAAGCAAATTTGAACTGGTTTCTATATGAGAGGACTTCTCAGGGAGAATCAGGCATCTGGATAAGTCCCCTGCAGCTGTAAACCAAGTGGAGCAGAGCCCTGGTCTCCCCTCAGTTCTGCAAGGATTAAGTCATACCCAATGTGGTCGCCGATCAACAGTGTATTCTGAGAGGAAATTAAGATAGTAACAGAGTGAGTCCCTCATGTTTTGGTGATGCAGCTCCTTAGATAGTTAGATTTATATCTCAGGAAAGATTTAATGAACCTAGATTCTTGTGTCTTCCCATACATAAAAAAAACACTAAAATCATTCACTTTACATACATGTTCTTTGTGACTAGCAATAAATTTTCACTGAGATGTCTGTTTGAATGCATGTATTTCTCAGACAAAATCATCTATAAACTGATTTCTTCTGTACCTCTTTAAAGAAATTCCCTCAGAGCTCCCAAAACCTCAGTAAGTTCTCTGAATAAAACCTAATCTCACAACTCTTACATTGTGAATTTTTCTTTCAGTGGACACAGCTATTTCTGGTGAAACACCAACTCCTTTGGTCTTCTTCTTTCATGTTTGCAAAGTTTGTAAGTAAAAAATTAGAATGTTCCCTTTCTAACCAGCACACATAATGGTTGAGCCAGCTCTGAGAAGCCTGATCTTTTTTCTCGTTTGTTTTGTACAGAAATGATTTAATTTTTAAAAATTTATTTGGGAAGAACAGTACAATAATATATATTTTTTTCATTCAAGAAAATGTCTTTATTGGCTCTGAAGAAACAAAATTTGGGGAGAAGATAAAAGTTCTTGGGACTTTTGGATTCATTCTGTCAGCTCTGTAAATCAAGACTGCTGGTCTTCCTACTGTGCCCCTCCTTCCCACAGTGTGACGAGAGGCAATGTGGAGGGCACCTGATGTTGGAGATGCTCCTCTTACACCTGTGTGTAATGGTCCTACCCTCCAGCTGCACTCTGCATTCACTCTTCCCCATGAAGAAGGTGTGTGTTCTCTCTTTGGTGGATCACAGATGTTGATCCATTTCTCCACTGGGGATGGAGATGAGGGTTCCTGCTGACAATCCACTGAAAGACCATCTCCCTCTCTATTCCATATTAATGTAAAGTCCAGATCCTGGATCAGTGTGTCTTCTCTTCACATCCATGAATTTCCCCAAATGATCCTTCTCAACACCTTTACAAAAATTACCAAGTTTCTCTTGATACATGGGAGATACGTGACTCCATTCAATTTTTAAAAATAAGCTTTACCTTCACACTATACACAAAAATAAACTCAAAATGGCTTAAAGACTTAAACATAAGACAAGACACTATAAACCACATAGAAGAAAACATAAGCAAAACATTATCTCACATACATCTCAGCGATGTTCTCCTAGGGCAGTCTACCCAAACAATAGAAATAAAAACAAAAATAAACAAATGGAACCTAATTAAATTTATAAGCTTTTGCACAGCAAAGGAAACCATACATAAAACAAAAAGATAATTTATGGAATGGGAGAAAATATTTGCAAAAGATGAAGCTTGTCAGTTGTCAGGGCTTAATATACAGAATATATAAACAGCTCATACAACTTAATAAGAAAAAAACAAACAACCCAATCCAAAAATGAGCAGAAGAGCTAAACAAGCAATTCTCCAAGGAAGACATACAAATGGCCAATAGGCACATGAAAAAATGCTAAATATCACTACTTATCAGAGAAATGCAAATTAAAACTACAATAAAGTATCATCTCACACCAGTCAGAATGGCCATTATTCAAAAATCCAGAAATGATAAATGCTGGAGAGTATAGCCCCACAACTGTGGGAACAAAGGAATAAGCCTTGGGCTGGAATGGTTAACAAGTTATAAAAGGCTGCAGACTCAGAGGCAAGAAGGCTCTTTAGCCAATGATGGGTAAGATTCGCCAAGAAGAATGTTGTTAAGCAGCTGCTTCTCATATGTTCCACCCTGATAAGCTGTAAGGCTCACTGGTGCCAAGACGAACATGATTTACCAAAACATCAATGGTCTTATGATCTTAAGATCTGCCTGTTCCCCTAAAGAGTCATAAATAACATCATACCTTAGTTAACCATTGTCCTTATCATTCTTCTTTGCTATATAAAACATATAAAACTATGTAATTTAATAAAACTTTAAGAGTAGCCATCAGCTCTGTCTGCATATGGTGTGTGTGTGTACATTAATATTGCAACAACAACAGGAGAGGGTGTGGAGAAAAGGGAACCCTCCTACACTGCTGGTGGGAATGTAGTTTGGTGTAGCCATTATGGAAAACAGTATGGACATTTCTCAAAAGACTGAAAATAGACTTACCATGTGACCCAGCAATGCCACTCCTGGACATATATCCAGAGGGAACCCTAATTGAAAAAGACATCTGTACCCCAATGTTCATAGCAGCACTATTTACAATAGCCAAGACATGGAAACAACCTAAATGTCCATTGACGGATAACTGGATAAAGAAGCTGTGGTATATTTAATACAGAGGAATACTACTCAGCCATAAAAAATCATAAAATAATGCCATTTGAAGCAACATGAATGAAACTGGAGAATGTCATTCTTATCAAAATAAGTCAGAATGAGACAGAAAAATACCATATGACATCACTTATATGTGGAATCTAAAAAAAAAAGAAATTAACATATATAAAACAGAAACTGATTGACAGACATAGAATACAGACTCATGGTTGCTAGTGGGGAGGCAGTTGGGAAGGGATAAACTGGGAGTTCAAGATTTGCAGATACTGACTGGTATGTGTAAAACAGATAAACAAGTTTACACTGTATAGCACAGGGAAATATATTCAATACCTTATAGTAGCTCATGGTGAAAAAGAATTAGAAAATGAATATATGTATATTCATGTATGGGTGAAGAATTGTGCTGTACACCAGAAATTGACACAGCATTGTAAACTGACTCTACCTCGATAAAAAAAGAAAAAATAATAAGCTTTATTTTTAAAACAGTTTTAGATTTACAGAAAAACATAACAATAGGGCAGAGAGTTCCCACATACCCTACATTCAGTTTCCCATATTATTAATTTCTTACATTAGTATATTTGTATATGTGTACACTTGTTATAATTAATAAACTAATATTAATGCATTATTATTAAATAAAGTCCATACTCAGTTCATATTTCTACAGTTTTTTAACCAATGTCCTTTTTTCTATTCCAGGATCCCACCCAGGAACCACAATACATCTGATCATCTTCTCTCGGGCTCCTCTTGGCTCTGACAATTTCTCAGACTTTCTTTATCTTGGAGACCTTGACAGTTTTGAGGAGTCCTGGTCAGGTGTCTTTATAGAAAGTCTTTCAGTTGGGATTTGCTGGTGTGTCTCTCATGATTAGACTGGGGCTACATTTTGGGGAGGAAGAGCACAGAGGTCATGTGCTCTGTATTCTGATCACACCATGTGTCAACTTTCCACTATTGATGTTGACCTTGTGGCCTGGCTGAGGTTCTTATTATCAAATTTCTCCACTGAAAATGTACTCTTTTTGCTTCTATTTCATAGGCATTATTTGGAAGAAGGTCATTGTGCAGAGCCCACACTGAAGAACTGGACAGTGGTGCTCCATCATCTTGAGGACCAGCTGTAGGCTCTTTTATTTTTAACCCTGAGCCTCTGATACATGTATCTGTGGCTGTGCCATATTTCACAAGGGAGTTGTCCTGTTCAGTTACTGAGGATATTCCCTAATTCAGAAAGCAACTGACAGACCATTGTGGGTGAGTAAAGATGTAGAACTGGGTAAAACAAAATGGTCTTTCATTCATTGGACACTTTCTCGTCGCCTCAAACTTGATACTGCATCAAGGACCTGTTTTCAGGAAGGTTATAATTAAGCGAAACAAACAACTAATGAAAAAAAAATTTAAAAAGGAAAATCCTCAGGAATGCATGTGGGCAAGAATTTAAGATAACTTTTTTTTTTTTTTTTGCTGCCGGAAAAAAATTTTTACAGAACAGTGCAGTGTTTCTCAAAACTTAGTGGGAATTTCATGCAAAGAGACCCACAAATGTGTGGCTATTTTCAAATAGCCAGAATGTGACCCTGTTGATGTCCCAGAGAAGAGGGTGACATGAAACCCTCAGCCTTTGCTGATGGGTTTCCTATGGGGCCTCAGGGACATACGGTCCTCTGTGAGAGAAACAGCAGAAGCACTGGGCCAGTGAAAACATTTCTCCCATCTTACCCACATGGATTTTTCACAAGCTGCCTAAGTTTATTCATGTCACTTCCATTTGGAATGAAATAGCCATTTTTCTACCCTTCTTCAGCCATCATGTGGGCTCGAGAGCATCACCTGTGCTGTGCAGACAAATATTCCCAAAGAATATTCCAAACTACCAGGTCCCAGGATGTCAATAGATGTACACACATGATTACTACCCTGGGAATTCGATGGGCTTGGTGCAGTGTAAGGTTTATTTTCACACTTTTCTTTTTTATGAATTAAACCTAAAATAAACCTGCCTGGAACCAAGGGTCTTGTGAGTTCCAAATTATTCATTTTCCACTTCTTTCAGGTTGAAAGAGCTTTGTGTCCAGCTTTGCCCAGAATGGCTCCTGGGTAAATTCTGATCATTAGACGCCTGCTCAAGTGATCCTACTCTTCCATAGGGGTTAATTTATACTGAGTTCTGCCCCATTTCTGAATGAGACTTGGTGAAGTTCTACTGGGACTACGGGGCTTTGGGAAAGAGTTCCCATCACTCCTTAATTCATGAAAAAGGTAGATGCTTTGGGTATCTTCCTAGATGGGTTGATTCCTGGTCTGTTGTGGTCTTTTGTGAGCATGAGGGGTGCCAGCGTGGGAGATTCAGATATGCCAAGGAGGGCAGAATGGGGAGGAAAAAAGAACTTTGGTGCCGTAATGTCCCTGGACAACTGAACTGACATACTGTGGACCAGTTCTTTACGAATAACACGCTTTTGTCCATGTTGTTTAAGCTGTCGACTGAAATAAACGCACAACCTAAAAGTTGAGAGTTATGTTTTATTCAGTGGACATTTCTGAGGACCCGAACCCCTTCAAGCCCAGGATGACAGCCTCTCAGATGGCTCTGAGGGACTGCTCCGAAGAAGTAGGGGAGGCGCTAGGATATACAGGAGTTTCACAACAAAGACAAGGTAGTTGGAACATTACTTGTTAACTAAAGAAAATCAGACATCTCAAGTTAATCTTTTAAAGAATTTAGCACTTTTCTATGTATGGGAGGGAGCAAACATTAGGGCTCATTAAATTCATTCCTTTGACAAGCACCTAGTTATTCTAGGGCCAGGATCCTGTCCTTATTCTGAGCCCCCTCAGGGTGCATCACTGTGAGTGGCTGCAGAGGCCGGGCTGCAGGCTCGTCTTCACTCTGGGGGTGGCGGCAGCCGCTGATGACTTGAAGGCTTCAGCATTCTTTTTTACTGATAAGGCTTGCAGCATTTTTCGTTCACATCACTGTACCTTGATGTTCTGAACTCTAGCTATCCTGCAGCAATTCTGCAGAAAAAGAGAAAAACAAAGGGGGAGAAGTAGGAGTAAGAGATCATGCCCATCCAGAGAGAGAGAGAGAATAATTTTGGTGTTTTTATTATCCAGTTTCAGGATCCCCTTACTCCAGAGGGTTGGCCTTGGGTTCCATGAAATAAATTTACATTTGTTAATGTTTCACTCTTTTTGTTGAAAGAAATCAAGGGAGTTTAGGTTATTTGCAACCCTCTAGTTCTTGACTGAGATACTTGTGAACTAAAAGAGACTTGATAGGATTTGTTTTTTCCTCTTTGGTAATGCCACGGCAATTCACGTTATCTCATGGCATTACTTGCAATCTTCTTTGCATTAGAGCTACTTGGTGACTTTCATAATCTACTTTAGCAGTATGTGTTTAAGAGCAAATATTAGCTTTACTCATTTTTTAAATCTATTAAATCATGAAGCATTATCCTTTGCCCATAATAGGAACTAAAAACATTTGTTGGAAGGGAATTATAGACTGAAGAAGGAGAAAATGAACGTTTTCAACCCATCCAAATTAAATGTTTATTTTAATACCCTGGACCACTGAATAAAGTTATATCCAAATAAAAATGATTTAGTGTATTCTAAATTAGTTAATACAATTAAATTCTTTTCAGCACCAACTGACATTGCCACCCAAGGAGCGTTTCAAAATCATAACAAATGCCGTTGTAAGGTTTCTGCATATTTTTGGTGGTTAAGTAGTTCTTTTAAGAAACAAACATGTTCCTTTTTAATTAACTTGAAGACAATGAATTCCAAATGGGATTTTATTGACAATGATCTTAAAACTCTTATTAAGAAGAGGGATAGCTGTAAGGTTGGCATTGCTCTAATAACCCTTCTTTTAAATACTGCATGAATTATCTTCTTTGAATAGTGACAGTCAAAGAAACTCTATAAATATTTTTACTAAGATGGATTGACTCTAAGCCCCTGACCTCCCTTTTCTCAGAGCATTTACTTGGGAAACCTTGTAATTGCAAATTCTTTCTCTGCCCCTTTGAAATGTATATAAATCCTTCCCTGGCCTCTTGCCAGTGTTACTACCCCAGAACGTCTTTCTCAAGGACCTGGGAGCCATTCCTTTGAAGTGCAATCATCCAGGAAGTGGTGCAGGTGTTACCAGCTCTCAGATGTCAGCTGTCCCCAGGTATCCCGGGGGGGGGGGGGGGGGGGGGTCTGAGCTCACTTCCTTAGTCGCTTCCAGTTATAAAATTGCTTCCTGAAATGAAGATTTGAGAAAGTAAGGCCAATTAGCAAACACAAGCAACCTAAAATCCCAGCCCCCAACAGTTCTTAAAACTCTCCAACCCCTTTTTTACAACAGAGTTTAGACTGAATTCTAGTCTCTGTCTCTTATTTCAATAGTCTCGAATAAAGTCTTCTTTTCTGTTTAACAGTGTGATGAAGTTTTTGCTATGACTGTTTCGATGAAAGAAAAAGGTAATTTCCCTCAGCAGAGATGCTACCAGGGAACTGTCAGTATTACATATATTCAATTTTCAGATATTTAATTGCTTTACATGTTTTATTTGTGGGGTAAGACTAGATTGCCCTTACATTTGGTTATGTTGGTGGACTTTGCATCACTAACAGTCAGACAGTTGATTTTCTTCTGCTCAGTTGCAGAAAGGAAAGCCTTAATTCCCTGTTAATTCTGAGAAACCTGGAGATTCTGGAATTATTTCCTTCCAAGACTCAGGGTGCACTTAGAGAGATTACTTTTGTGGTAGGTAGGGGTTTTCCTATTGAAGGTTGCCATTCCATGCTTTCTGAATTTTTGCTGCTTGTAACACTTAACCTCCTAATGCTTCGTGCTGTGATAACTCTTAATAACAAACATGCCCATCTTGTGTCAATTATTTCTGCTGCTTTGACAAGAGCATCTTTTCAGGTAAGCACACTCCTGTTAGGGAACCAATGCTATTCCAGTAATGAAACTGCTTTCAGCACTCTTTTCTTGCCTTCCAGCGCTGCTTGCCTCTCCAGGCACCTGGCTTCTGCAGGTTGTCCCCTTGTCCTGGGATTTTTCCATCAGGGAGCCTGTCCAAGGGCTGGACTGGACAAACTCTTGCAGATGAGGGGCAGAGGAGGAAGGAGAGATTGTCAAAGGAGTGTCTGGAAAGTCGAAGGAAGGAAGTCACTGTGTGTCATGAAAGAAGGTAACAGGTAGGTGGAAGTGATATTTGATTTACACAAAAATGATTAAGAAAATAAGGAATTTTGAAAAGAAAAAATTTTAAATAAGGGAAAGCATATGAAGGAGAATAATACAGGCACACATATTCTCACCGCAGAAGGTTACCATCGACGAATATTGGATCACACTTTTTTGTGCCTCCCCTTGCCCTCAAGAATGGAATTGAATTGAGTAAGTTAGTTAAATGGTAAACACGCCGTGTCTCTTCCTGTGGTACTAGCTACTCTACAGTGTATTAAAGAAGCTGTCTTAGTCCTATAAATCTGGGACAGGACGAATGAGATCATTAGAATTAGAAAAATTCTTAAACAACAGGTATTCATCCCTTTTAGAATATTTAGAATTTGTTAAAGATTTATGCTCAATTTTTAACAGCTCTTTTTAATTTAGAATCTCCAAATACCAGAAGTGAATTTCTTTCTACCTGTCATCAACTTTATTTTCACTAGCTGCTGCTTCATGAGAAAGTTTAGACACAATGAGACGATCGTTTCTTTACTGATTTGAAAGATGAGCTGCCCACCGTGGTCTGGTGATACAAGAGAGAAACTGGCTAAGTGTGAGCTGGACATGGGGATATGCACATGGCAGCGGAGATCTGTGTGGAAGGCATCTGGAAGGTACTAGTTTGTAGACGTCAAGGCCCTTGGGCTGACGGGAGATCAGAAAAGATACTAGTGTAGCAGAAGAATGATTTGGGGAGAAACAGAAATATGGAATGTCAAGTAAACTAAGCTGATTAACGTAGTGCGTGCATTTAAACTATTTCCCCTCAAAATCCTTAGTAAAATCTGCTGAAAACAATCTTTGGGAAAAAACCCATATTTCTTGCTGTTGACTTTTTTGGCCAGAGAAGATTCTTTATGGTGCGTAAAGAATGATGAGCACTGGCACTGATGGAGGTTTGCCTGAGCCACGTCAGGATTTCCTCTAAAAGATTTTAGGCAGAACTCCTTCTTGTACGAATGGAAAAGCAAATCCACTGGTAACATGTAATAAGCACTCACACTGTGTGAATCTTGCACTAAAATGCTCATTGAACCCTATATCTGATAAAATTAACACACGCTGTTGACATTGTACCTTCTACACATTGCATGAGATGGTGTGTGTCATTGCTTTTACACAGCCTGGCTAGACCTAAACATAAAGCCTGGTCTTACTACTCCTGTGTCATGGAATCAGTCATTTACTTAGCTAATATTCCTTAGACAGCATTATACTTGAGGTGACGACATCAGAGATGGCTTTTGCAAGGAGCTCATGATTGAGGAGCTGAGACAGACATCTAAGCAGATAATTCTGATACAGCACAACCTGTGCAACAGTGGAGGAATTTTTTGTGTTATTTAAGCATGGGAGAAGGGAGTGGATATTATTTGGATGCAGAGCAGATGAGGAAAGATGCTAGAAAGTGTATCTGCATATTCTCTTATCTTCTGTCACACATCTTTCCTACAGACGGTTAGGAAGGCTTTCCAATTATGGTTTAGGGGCAAGAGCCATCCTAAAAACACGGGTAGAGTTTATTAGAATGTGATTTTTTTTGGTTGTTTTCTGGTCAGTTAACAAACATTGGCACTAATGTGCTCATTAGAGAGACTGGCACCCAAATTTTGGGATGGGGAGAAAAATCAAAGCAATCTGCTCCAAAATGAAGCCAACAGGATATTTCTGCCAAGAGATGATGGCAGTGTTCTAAATAGAATCATCTTGTGATGGTAGAACAGTTTCTCATTTTCCTTTCCTTTATAGCATAACTTGTTTACATCTGGTTAATAAATGCAAATGCAATTGTGACCACAGAGCAAGTCATGTTAAAAAAAAAAAGTGTGTTTCCAGACAAATTCATTTAGGCTCATGTTTGACCCACATTTGTCTATGGACTGCCATCTCTGTGTTACCCACTCTGAGTGCATCTAGGTAGCTCTGAGGAGCAGGACCCACTGAACACATATTTGAGTTTTATGTGAGGCATATGTTCATTAGGCAGCTACGAGCTATCAGATAATCTCTGTGCTATCAGTGGAATTCTGAAAAGTAATCAAGTGTATACCAACAACCTTCTCAAACCTGAAAACCAGCTATGGTAGCTCTCCTTTCCAAGTTGAGACCCAAAGAAATCTTCTTCGATAAGGAGGATGCACAGGCGAGCAAATATTTGAAATCAAATAGTAGTAGTTAAAATTTGTATTTGAGAAAAAGGTGTAGGAAGGATTGTGGGTGGGTAGGTTAGAGGACACCTACTAGAGGAGAATGTATCCTGGATGAACATGCAGGGAAGGAAGCGTCCTCTCAGTAGGAGCCCATCTCCAGATGCGGTTGTCGCTTGTTTGGTGGTGGTGTCACTGTGGGTGGGGGGCTGTTTTTTGCTTTCTGAAAGTATACTGATTCCGACTTCAGAGAATTTAAAGTTTAGCTTCCTGGTTGGGATTATTTGTCATCTTAATTTAGCCATACCTTAATATCCCTAAGCAAGTATTATTTCCTCAATACCAGTGGGAACCAAACCTTAGTAGACTCTAAAAATATTTGGCAGTGCTGAACTGAAAATTCAGATTCCCAAGCTTCTCCTTCAAAATTCTGCGTCAGTAAACCAGGGTGGGGATCACAAGCTGTGTTTCTATTAATATGCCTATGTGGTCCTATCTTTGCTTACTGTTAATACGTTTTGGTGTATATGTGTATATACACTTGTAGTCTATCTTGTGTAAATGCTACTTTGTGTCCCTTCCCAGTGTTTTCCTTTACTATTTTTACTGCTTCACAACAAATCTTGATGTATATGTATATGTGAAACTTTGATGTGTATATTAATATGTTTATATCTTGAGATACATAGACAGATAGATAGAAACTTTGACCTCTTAGGTGTATTGCAAAAATGTTCCCTTGTGCTATTGGAGTTGTTTTATTTTTAATTGACATACAGTTGATTTACAATGTTGTGTTAGTTTCTGGTGTACAGCATAGTGATTCAGTTATACATACATACATTCTTTTTCATATTCTTTTTTATTATAGGTTATTATAAGATAATGAATGTAGTTCCCTGTGCTGTACAATAGGACCTTGTTGTTTATCTATTTTATATGCAGTAAAAATATTTTATATACAGTAGTTTGTATCTGCTAATTCCAAACTTCTAATGTATCCCTCCCTACCCTTTCCCCTTTAGTAACCATAAGTTTGTTTTCTGTGTCTGTGAGTCCCTTATGCTACTGTCATTTTAATTATGTGTTTGTTGGCATGTTGAGGCCAGATATAAACAATGCGTATAATAATGCGCATTGATTCTTGGTACCGTGATCTATGGTGTATTCCATTGCTAAGATAGGGATTATGTGAGTAATTGGTTTCAGTGGGATAATGTTTTTGAAATATTAACCCAAATTTAAATGACATCACCTGGCACCTCCTGTTTCCCTTTGTTCTTCTATCCTTGATTTCAAGGCAAGAGGGTACTCTGGACTCATGGCCTTAGGTTTTGGCAGAAAAGCAGCAGAGGAGGTACTGCTCTGACTTTAAGGTGCAAGACTTCAGGCCCCGCAGGCAGCAGGTGAGGGGCAGCAAGCGGCGGGCTGGGGAGGAAGGACGGTGAGTCCCTCCTGGCATTTCTGGCCCCAGATTGTCAGGGAAGAGTCATGTTCCTTTGATTAGCAGTCTTATGAGAGGGGTCTAAGGGCTCTGGGATGCCAGGAGGCTGCCTATGGGGGTGGGCTCCCCCTCCTCTCTGGGGGGTCAGTGGCTCTGAGAGGAGAGGGACCTTGTGGCCCCCTGTCTTGGCTGATCCCTTCGTAGTTTCCATGAGGATGTGGTACATCCTGAGAAGCAGTATTTAAGGTGTGTCCACAAACACAGACCCAGACCTCCTCATAAAGGTTCTAGTTCTCCAACTGTAACAGGGAAGAACAAATCTCACTCCATACTGAGTCTGTTTCCTTTACTTTAACCTTTGCCTTCTATTGCTTTTGCTACAAGTCAGTCACTAAAGGGATGTTACCTATAGCTTAAAGCATACACAACGGCCCATCTCCAGGAACCGTGCCTCCCACAACTGAGTGTTAAGCTCAAATACCTTTGTTGAGCTCGCAGGAAGCATCCTGACCAGGCCCACCTGTGAACGGCTGCAGGAAGGAAGAAGATAACACATCCCCTCTGAGTCTGTTTGGAACCAGGACTGTTTGCAACAATTTACCACCTGTTTTACTTTACCTTCCCACCTCCCCTTTGTCTATAAAAGAAACTAGCATCCAAACCTGGGCAAGATGGTTCTTTGGGACACTAGTCCACCATCTTTTCAGTTTGCTGGCTTTCTAAATAATGTCAGTACTCCTTGCCCCCAAAATTCATCTCTCAATTGATTGTAATGTCATGGTAACACAATATGCTGGAGGAACATGAGTCCTTTATGCCTGAATGCCTGAGAGTTTCTTATCAATGTGCAGTGTGGCGCTCTGGGTGGACACAGAGGTAGTCTCAGGGAAAAGGCAGAGGGAGGTGTCAAAATAGAAATTAAATTGATTTCTGAAAAACAGATCAAGATATACTCTGTGTACACCTTTTTGCACACAGTGCTTGGCCTGGTGGGACTTCACCTTGAAGCCCATGTCCTGAGGCTTTGGAGAGCAGAAACCTAAGTGTCCTCTACCCATGGGCTGCTCTGGACCCGGGTCACAGTCAGGCAGGGGCAGGCAAGTGTCCTCACATGTTCAAGAGGCACTCTGGAACCTGGGACACTTGTCTTTCTTTGGATCATCCTAGTCGCAAGACAGCTTGGTGTCAGTAGCTTTGGGAACGTCCCGTCCTTATCCTGATGACCAGGGCAGGAGAGAAGACTGACTTTGCATAACAGGGCGGCATCACCTTCTGCAGTGAGTCATCCCTGAATAGGTCATGCATATTCACAGGGGAGCTCCTGGGTCTCCTGTTCTCCCTTCATTTAACTCACTCCTTTTTCCCTTGAGTCTCTTTCTTGGGTCTGTAGTTGACAGTGCTAGTTCAACTTAGTTGCCCTGGCTTCTTCACCAGGGGGCTAGCTTTCCAGCTGCTAACCTCAGACTACGTTTCTGAACCTTAGATGGAGTATTGGCAGATGTCTTCTTCAAAGAGCCAGATAGTAAATATCTTAAGGCTGTTGCACTGTTGCAGCACAAAGGCAGCCAGAGGCTATAAGTAAATGATGGGCATGGCTGTAGTCCTACAAAACCTTACAAAACAAGCAGCTGGCCGGTGAGCCTAGTTTGCCAACTCCTAATCAGATAGTGCCTCAGCCCTTTTTTGTCTAAGAACCAGCTCATTGGACATCAGTATTTAGGTTATGGTGGGAGGATACTCAAGCCTAGTCTCCTGCTTGCCTCTCCAAACAAGGTACTGCAAGGGGTGAGCTTGTACTAGGGAAGAACAAATCTGACTCCATACGGGATCTGCTCCTTTGGCTGTAATCCTGGGCTCTGTTTCTTGTGCTCAGTTCTGCTGGTTCTACACCTTTTGTAAAAGAATGTTGCCTAGAGCCTGACATAGACAGGAGACCCATTCTCAAGGCTCTGACCTTTAACACTTTCCAATTCATATAGAGATAAAAAGTTGCATAAGAGAGAATAACATTTGTCTTATTGGAGGTTTACTGGAACATTGTGACCTGATGTAGGTGGACAGCTACAAGAACAAAGGATTCCAACACCAAGAAGTCTGCAACAACCAAACACACCCCTTCCCCTTTTAGTATAAAAGGAGCCTGAATTCTGACTTGGGTAAGATGGGTCTTTGGGACACTAGTCCACTGTCTTCCCAGTCTGCTAGCTTTCTGAATAAAGTTGTTATTCCTTGCCCCAACAACTCATCTCTCTATTTATTGGCCTGTCATGCAGTGAACAGTATGAGCTTGAACTCAGTAACAAGCTTACATAACATTGTGTGGACTGGATGGTGGTGTCCTTTAAAATCAACTAACCCAAACTATGAGAAGTAGGCTGTAAGCTCTGGTCTCAGCTACACAAGTCAGACAACCACACTTGGAGGAATAAGATTACCAGCAACACAATAGATTTTCTCACAGTCAGCCCAGGCATGCAGGACAACGTCTTCTCCCTTGGGGTGTGAACACAGGGGTGGCGGGCTGGAGTCACATCTCATTTCTGAGGCATGAGGTGTCCTGTGCTTATGGGCAAGGAGTTTCTCACCACATATACTTCCTTAGAGCTGGGTTTGGGAGGTGCTCAATGTGGCCACTTCCAGCAGCTGTAATCAGCTGCCTTCTGGGCTGCTTCCCTCTTCCCAGCTCTGGAAGAGAGTTGATGAACATCACAATTCTCAGTTGTGCCTAAGGGATGAAGGACGGAGGAAGCAGCATCTCCTCCATAGGGCTGGAGAGGGCTCCTCTGTGGTCAACACTGTCTGCAGCTCTGTGTAGGGAGCCTGGAAAGCATCTGAGGGGTTTTCCTGGAGCATGTGTGAACCAGCGAAACTTCCAGAACAGATGCTAGGAATGCTGTGAGCACAGCAAACTTTTGACAAATGCTCCAGGAGGGACTGGAGTTATGATAGTTGGAATGTAAGCTTACTTCGTATTCAGCAGCCTATGAGGCCATTGAGATCAGTTCCATCTGCTTTCTAACCTACACACATGCATTTATCAATATACATATATTCTAAGCTTGCTTCATTATGCACACCATAAGGTCAGTTTTCTTGTTTGGGTTTTTCCAAATAGGAAGATTCAAACTTTCTACTGTTAGAATGATGTTTATAATTGTCTTTGTGAATAAAGTGTCATCTGTGGTCTTCAAAGGGTTTCCTTGAGGTAGATTCCTCGAAAGAGATTTACTGAATCAAATCACACTAGCATTTCTAAGGTTCCTGATACAGATATCTGTTTTGTTTCCAGCAGATTACAAGAGTGCCAGTCTCATTTAACTGGCACCCACATTAGGTATATGGGAGATCATCTGCCAATTTGACAGGTCTTTTAACTTTATTTATTTTGATTACTCATCAAGTTAAACGCTTTTCATGTTTGTTAGCCATTTACGTTTTGAACTGGCAAGCATCATTTTCTTCCCTCTCCATACGAGGAGGCTGAGACTCAGAAAGCTTAAGTGACTTGCCAGGGGTCAAACAACAGAAAGTTATAAACATGGAACTTCATTCTAAATTCTGCGTCTTGTCTAGTGCTTATTCCACTGTATAAAATATCCTGAAAAAAATGAGGAAATAGGGCTTTCTCAATTTCTGTTTATGATTCTCTCAAAGTATCTTTAAAAAAAATTAATTTCGGGAAATTGCAATGGATACCGAAAATCTCAGGAGAATTTTATTGTAAGAGCTTATGAGGTTTTGTTCAAAGATGAAGGTCGGCATAGACGAAGGCACACACAGGCACAACTCGTCTGTTTTAATGAATCAAGGCTGATGGAATGAATTCCTTTTGGGGATGGGGAAAAAAAAAACACCGTTCCTGTGGTTTCTGTTCAAAAGATTTTATTCAGTCTTTGGTTAGACTAAGCAGATCATGATATTTCAAGGACAGAATTCACCTTTTTTCCCAGACATAGAAACACCTTCTCATTTGGAATCCATACTTATTTTCTATTCAGGATTAAATCTGCAGAAAGTAGAATGGGGGTTATGTCGAAAAGGTGGAAGAAAAGATTAAAAAGTCCTTCAGCACAAGCCAGGTGAAGACCTTCTTCCAGGTAATAATTTATGCTGAGTCCTCTCCTTTCTCAACCATCAGGTTCTGCTGGAAGTTCTTGTCCTCGGCCTCTTGTCTTGCCCTCCGCCTCATCCTCCGATATTCCTGATGTGTGTGTCTCTTGCTTCTCACTTGGAACATTTCCCTTTGTTTTCACATTTCCTCCCCCGAAGATTCCTGCTCCACCGAGTCCTGACCTGGGGCAGCTGCTATGGGTGCCTTCCCAGCCTGCTCACTTGAGGCCCTGACAAATACTCTCTTTGATTAAAATTTCCAAGCACTGAGTCTCTGCTTCATTATGCACACCATAAGGTCAGTTTTCTTGTTTGGGTTTTTCCAAATAGGAAGATTCAAACTTTCTACTGTTAGAATGATGTTTATAATTGTCTTTGTGAATAAAGTGTCATCTTTCTGGGTAACTTTCCTTTTTCTAATGTCAGCACACATTTCCTTTCCATCATCTTTTTGGCCATAGATCTTTCCCTGAAAGCCATCCTCTCAGTGCTGGCATGAAGGCTTAGGGGCGGTGAGGGCGGAAGTTCTCTGCAGATGTGATTTGGGAAGGCAGGACCTGGGATCCTACGAGGGAGAAAATTAATTAGAGTGGCCCCCAGGGGGGCAGGGCAAGGTCCTCCAGGCCTGGTTTGAACCTGGTACGACAGTAGCCAAAGATCACTGAGATTCTATGGAGGCTTTTTTAGAAAAGCAGGAACCAGGAAACCAGACGGAGAATTGGAGCCAGGTCTGAAACACTGATAAACACTGACTTGACAATCGAATGTTAGGGCTTTGGCCCTAACAGGAAGTTGCTGAAGATCTGGATTTTTGGAAAGATAATGATCACTTTCTCTTGAACATAACTAACTTTTGCCAGAAGCAGTTATGTCACTTTCTGGGCCTGGGGATGCTGGGAGCACTTTGCAGGGGGCTTAAGAAGGGTATGTGGCACACATAGTATGTCTATTATGACCAATACATATTTTATGGGACAAAGTATTTTCTATTCAGAATTCAAGATTGTCCTTAAGTCCCAATACAACAGAAGTTCTTCAAAAGACATTGTGAATAAAAATGTTTGACTCCTAAATGATTACCTGGTAGATTCGGTCATATTTTCCCTATTTTATATTATCTTGATTTGTAAGCTGAAACTTTTCAGTTCTTAGCGTGAATTGCTTGACCCTTTTTTACTTTAAAATAATTGAAATATTCCCAAAAATGCATTTACTTTTTAAAAAAATGTCTTCACTGTTTCCCATGTTTCTGTATATAAATATTCATGGCCAAATCTGATTTTAAAGAAAATATGTAAATGGACTAGCTAGACAGATTAAATTATCTCCTTGAATATTTTTCTCTTTCCTCAATAGCAGAATTTTAATAATAAAAACATGAACACATATCAAAATAAAGATTACCTTCAGGATAAGAAATGACTTCAGAGTTACGGCTAGAATTAGTGGCCCTCTGAATTGAATTTTTAGTGATTTAGAAACAAAAGACTAAAGAGATAGGTATTATTTCTGTTTAGTATTCTCCCTGTGTCAGTCCCAGCAAGAAAAATAGCAATCCTAAGTAGTTTTGAAAATAAGGTTATCTTTCAATTTAAACATCATTTTGAAAAATGTTTGCTTTGCCTCATTATGATATCTATAAGATTAAACTCTTTAGTATAGTATTAATAGTCTCTAACTGAACGTAATAATGTGTGTCTATTTTAAACATTTGTGGAGAGAAATCTAGAATTTGCAGTTGCATGCGTTACAAACATCTATAGTTGAATGTTACTCAAATGTAATGCTCTAATGAGAAAGAAGCTGTTGGGAGTATATTTTTCATTGTTGCAGTTAATAGACTATGTGATCTTGTTTTAATTGAAATTTTATTAACAAAGTTTTCCCTGAATGATGAGATTTCTTAATTTAGCAACATCCAACATCAATTTAAGAACGTCCAACGACTTTCCATTTATCAGTCCCTTGTCTAGTTCTTTAAGGTAAACAACAAATATTGATTCATAATTAAGAAACGAGTCCCAAATGCTTCCATGGGTAATGAGAAAACAGGAAATAATTCCATGTCTGTTTACTAGAAAAGAATAATGAAATACTCTTGCTGTTGGGGACCTTAGGAATCATGGAGGTGGTGTAGCAGTGAGAAGTTTTGCTGCCTACAAGTATAGACACTGTCCCTCTCTGTCACTCATCAGCCATGTCACCTAAGGAAGCTAACTCTGAGATTCCATTTCACCATTTGTAAAATAGAGATTATAATATTCTTTTCCTCAAGAGGCTTTTATGAATGTTAAACGAGATAATGAATGTGGAGATATAGCATTGCCCTGAGGTTGGCACTGAATTTATTATGGCTGGTTTCATTTTTATCATTATATTATTATTGAGTGTCTCTTTCATTTTATTCAAAAGAAAGTTGAGGTCCAGCAATTAAAAGGACAAGCCCAAGGTAACTGAGCTTGTCTTTTTCTCCTGATGCTAAATTTATAGAATCTAACCTTATTATCAAATTGAAATAAGAAATCCAATCTGAACATGGAGGTTTCTAAATATTCCCTAAAATCCATCTCTCTCTAGAAACCGAAGGATAAGACCACTAAACTCTGGGTGAGGGCAAACCCAAATCACACCTCCCAGGAAGCAAAATGGAGCTCCACAAATACCTGCTTACATGCTTAGAGAGAATCAATGCCTTGAGATTATTTGTCACGTCCCTGTGCAACACCAATCCCTGAATGGCTGAGGGAATGTTTCCATGTTTGTTTGTTTGTTTGTTTATATTGAAGTGTAATTAGTTTAGTCTCTGGTTTACAGCATAGTGATTCAGGTATATACACACATATAAATATGTGTTACTTTTTCACTATAGGTTACTACAAGATATTGAATATAGTTCCCTATGCTGGACAGTAGGTTGTTGTTGTTTATCTCTTTTATATACAATAGTGTATATCTATCAATCCCAAACCCCTAGTTTATCCCTCCCCACTCCTTCCCCTTTGGTAATGTACCTTTGTTTTCTATGTCTGTGAATCTTCTGTTTTTCAAATGTTCTGCTCTGCAGATGTGTGTGGGATAGTCAAAGCTAGCGATCGACCAGGGTTTAGAAAACATGTGTTTAACTCAGCACTCATCTGTGTACAGAGAATGATGATGTTTATCTCTTGCTACTGTTATGAAGTTCAACACTTTTGGGGCTATAAATGTGGGTTTAAAACTCTGAACACTATACACGTGAGAGGGACTAGTGAACAAGCTTAAACCCAGTGTGTAGGAGAAGGGCCAAGATGGTGGAGTAAAAGGATGCTAGTAGCTCACCCTCCCCCACAAATACACCAAGACTGACATCCATGGACCCATCCAGCCAATCAGAGCACCTGCTGAACTTTGACAGAACATCACCTTCTTCAAAAGACAAAATGCACCATGAATCTGGTAGGAGAAAAGGGAAAAAGAATGAAGAGAAACAAAAATAGTTCAGGACCAGTCACACTAGAAGAGAGTGGCAAAGGAGGAATAGCTCTCATTCACTGGGTCTCCCCTCTCCAACAGAGAGGTCAGCGGGACAGAGGGGAAACCTCTGAGGCTCGAATCTGTACAGAATAGCCCTTGACCAACAGAACTAAGTCAAAAGGGCACAAAGGGCCCCGGTGACCTCCATCCCTAGATGCAAACTGGCAGGTGTGAGACAGGACAGGCTGCCCAAGCTGGGCGGAGGACATAGGCCAGCTGTACAGAGGCAACCTTGGGGGACTGCAGTGTGCTGTGTACCATACAGAGCAGAACAACTTGGGTCCCCCATAAAATGCAAAAGAAAAAAAAGCAAAGCAACACTAATGGTGTGTCCTGGGGGGAGGAGTGCTGTAGCCTGTGTATGTGTGTGTGTGTGTGTGTGTGTGAAAAAAACAAGAAGATACATGCACCCCAATGTTCATAGCAGCACCACTTACAATAGCCAAGACATGGAAACAACCTAAATGGCCACTGACAGATCATTGGATAAAGAAACTATATTTATACAATGGAATACTACTTGGCCATAAAAATGACAGCATAATGCTGTTTGCAGCAACATGAATGTCCCTGGAGAATGTCATTCTAGGTGAAGTAAGCCAGAAAGAGAAAGAAAAATACCATATGATATCACTCATATGTGGAATCTGAAAAAAAAAAAGGAAAAATGAACTTATATATAAAACAGAAACATAAACACAGACATAGAATACAGACTTGTGGTTGCCAGCGGGGAATGAGGCAGGAAGGGATAAACTGGGAGTTTGAGATCTGCAGATACTGACCAGTATATATAAAATAGATAAACAAGTTTATACTGTATAGCACAGGGAAATATATTCAGTATCTTGTAGTAGCTCATGATGAAAAAGAATATGAAAATGAATATATGTATATTCATGTATGACTGAAGCATTTTGCTGTATACCAGAAATTGACACACATTGTAAACTGACTATAACTCAATAAAATTTAAAAAAAACCTCAGTGGGTAGCAGGTAACTATGAGAGTTTATATGAAAACATGTTTTAGTTAATAAGATGAAAGGAAAGTATAGATTTTAGAGCTAAGGGGAAAATATATCAATAAGATTTGGAAATTTTATTTTAGTCTAAACTACCTTGCTAGTGTAATAATTTGAGACTCATTTTTCTTATAACATATGTTGTTTAATTTGCAGTTATGATCTTCTAAATAATCTTATGTTTTGATTTAAACACAACAGCACAATTTATAATTAAAATCAACTTTATTTTAAAGAAATGCTGTTATATATAATAAGTTATTCAAAATTGATCTATAAGCTTATAGTTTTGAACAAAAAGAAGGAAGAAAATTACACCACACTTGTAAGATGGAGAGGTTCTATCAAAGGGAATGAGAAATGCAGATCAGAAAAATGAGAAGAGAGAAGATAAATGATGACAAGTAATGTCCTTAATCCTTTTCAGTGACGTTGAACTTGAGTTTGTCATTAGTCACCAGGATGAAGTCAGTTTCATATTGCGATCCAAATTGTTGTGATTATTTACTGCACAGGTGATAGTTAAAATGTGATTAGGATGAAACCATCTTAAGAGAAAGTAAAGGGAGTAACAAAGGGCAGAGACTGAGGAAAAGAAACATCATTATTACATTATTTCCAAACAGTATTGAGATATGTGAGAAGACAATCAGCAGAAAACATGACCACTAAATCCAGGGTAATAGCCAGAGTGTGGAAGCTGATGGGTTAAAGGAAGAAGAGAAGAGGAAAATGAGCAGGGGGAGGCCAGTGGAGAGTACATTCCATCAGTAGAAAAGTAGACACTTCTTAGAGCCATTTCGGTCTATCTAGTTATTATCAAAAAGAAGGTTCTCTTGGAAAGCAGATACAAACAATGGCCGGGGGTGAGGGAGGACACAAAAGGCAATCCAAGCCAAGTTTTAAAATTCTCTTCCATTTGATCAGCTTCAGTCATTTTTATTAGTATGTGTGAGAAATTACAAGTAGCCAGAAAACAAAAGTTTTGTCTGCAATTGTTTTTCCATTATTTCCTAAAGACATCATTTAATAAATATATTTCAATACTGCCATGTGCATTTTCTGTGTGTTCCCAAAACTATTAGCATTTGTGTAAGGGCTATAGCGTTAATGAGAATGTACTAAAACAAGTCCATCAAAATGTTTTACATAAAACAGGAACAAACTACATGATAGTGTCAAGACTATAACAGCGATCAGAAGTGCCTTGTGTTTTCAACGTGTTAATTGGTGTTTGGGGATGATTTCCAATTCGATTATTAAAATTCTGGGCTATGGGAAAGTGGCCCCTAAGTAACAAAAATGATCTAATTCAAAGCACTGTGATTTCAATATAATATTTTTAAACAAATAAAACATTAACATCAATGGCTAAGTTTATAGAAGACATTCATATATGAAATATAATGTTGGTAAAAATAAAACAAAAAAAGGTGGTAGAATTTACAAGGTAAGTCCTAGACTTTAAGTTATGCAAATAATAAGACAAAATATTCCTCTCGTCACCTGCTTGAAAGAAAGAAGCCTATTGAAAGCATTAATTTTCAGTATAAACAGTCAACAACTACATGAAGTTTATGTAGCTATAAAAGATAAAAAAGTGGTTACTAGCAAACAGCCATTTATGAACTCACTCATATCTTCCACACACTGGAGCCAGGCTCTGTTCCACACCCTGGCCGTAGTGGTAAACTAAACAGACTCAGTCGCTGGTCTTGTTATGCAGAAGAGCTGGTGAAGGAAACAGACGACAAACAAACAAACACATACTTATGCCAGTGGTTGTAGTGACTGTGGGCAGAAAATAAGCAAGATAAAGAGGAATAGGAATGAGAAATGGCATTTTAGAGAGGTGGTTAGGGAAGACCTTTAAAAAGGTAGGATTTGAAGAGGAGCATGGAGGAAAAGACAGACAGGTCCTGTGGTCATCTGGGGAAGAACATGGCAGCCAGAGGGAGCAGGGCCAGGTGTGGAGAACTGGGGATGGGTAGGGGACAGAGAACGTGGGACATAGTGAGCATAGTGTGGGGTGGAGGAGAAGGGGGTGGAGAGTTCATGGTGGGCTGCATTGTGTAGGGCCATGGAGGCAAATGTAGAGGCTGAGGACTTAGAAGGAGATCAGAAAGTATTGGAGGGTTTTGAACAGAGGAGTGATCATAATCAAGTGGTCGTACTCAAGAGTTGTTTTGAACAGGATTTCCAAATAGATTGGCTAATGAGCAGTCAAGAAAGAGAGGAGATGAGGATGATTTCAACATTTAGAGCCTGAGTAACTGAATAAAGTGTAGGAGCAAATACTGATCTAGGAAAAACCCATGTAAGAAGCAAGTTTTGGTGGCAGTGGTGGCGGTGAGGGGCTTCAAGTATAGTTTGGGATATGCTAAGTTTGAGATGCTTGTTGGGCGTATATGACTCTAGATTCCAGCTAAAAGGTTCTGACTAGAGATTTAATTTTTGGAGTGATTGGCATTTAGAGATAGTATTTAAAGCCACAGGACTGATGCACCATCTAGACAATGTATGTAGTTGAAGAAGGAAGAAGTCTAAAAGATCTTCCCATGATCCCAAAGAAGCTCTTCAATATTGGAAAGGCAGGAAGGCAAAGAGGATCTAGGACAGGACTAGTGGGAACAGCCAGAAGGTTAAGAGGTGAGGAAAGTGTTCTAAGGTGGAAGGGACTACCTGAGTTAGATGTTAAGTGACCATCACATTTGGCAGCATGGAGGTCATTGATAATATTGACAAGAGGAGAGTAGAGGGAGCAATGATGACAAGAGATCTACTGATGAGTGTTCAAGAGAGGACAGAGAAGGCAAGTCAACTCAACTCTTCCCAGAGTTTTGCCGTAAAAATGGGCAGAAAGAAGAAAGCAGATTTTTTAGAGGAGGATCTAAGTTTAAATATCAATTCAAAACATTTTTGATAACTCAGATGATATGTGCGATGGGGAGTGTAATACAAGAACTACAGCTATGTTAATTTGGGGTTTTACTCAGTTATATTTTTCAGACTTTTATTTGCATTTCTGAAAATAAATCAGTGTCTTAATGTGCACAATTGCACTAAAAATTCACTGTGAAAAATGCCCCAAAGCACTGCAGTGCTTCTAGTCTTTTTTGCATCCGGATATCTCATGATATTTGTATATAAATATTAT
The DNA here is from genome assembly GCF_048564905.1 of Vicugna pacos. Classification (NCBI taxonomy): domain Eukaryota; kingdom Metazoa; phylum Chordata; class Mammalia; order Artiodactyla; family Camelidae; genus Vicugna; species Vicugna pacos. Next base: position 2,149,217 of record NC_132994.1, on the reverse strand, counting down.
ATATACTTATAGACTTTCAACCTGCTGCAAGTAGCAATTTCAATTGCCTTCCAAATTACAGCTTAGAAAATTCTAAATCAGGAAAATTGTATTAGGTATTGTTAGCCTCCTGCCCAGGACCCATATCCCCTTTTTCCTTTTTAATAGAATTCTAATTTTGTATAGACTGGAGACCTGTTTAGCTCCTACAATGAAAACCTGACTCCCCTTAGCCAGGGGATTTTATGTATGAAGCTGTGGCAACCATCTTGTGATCATGAGGCAAAAAACCAATAAGCTCAAGATGGCAGATAAGAAGGATAAGAAGAGCCATGGTCTTTAATAATATTTTGTGCTCCTGTAACAAATCAGTAACCTTCTACCACTAGCCTTCTTATTATATATAAGGTAATTAAATGTCTTTATTGACTAATCTAGGTGTGATGCTACTGGCAAATGAAAACATCCCTAGCTGACATAATTTTATTTTAACTGATAGAAATCACAGGTGGAAGCACCTTAGATTTCTCACCTAATATTACCTTTTATTCCCATTTTGGTGCTTTCATCTAAAGGACTCTGTAAATCTATTAATAATAATAATAGATAATACATATAGCACTTACTATGATCCAAGAACTGTTTCACGTACTTTAATTATATGATTTCATTTAACCCAATGAGACCTGTACTACTATGCTTTGCATTTTCACAGAGAAAGTATGAGGCACAGAGATTCATAACGTCCCCAAGCTTACACCAACGGCTACTAGTAGAGTTGGGGTTAGATCCTGTTATATCTCCTCCAGAAGCCTGTGCTCTCACGGTCAAGATTTCCCAGGGCTACATTAGGAGGAGGGTCTCTCTTTGCTCCTGTCTTTCACTTCTTTCCCACTGTGCTTCATTGTGCCCCTCTGGTCAACAAGTTCTGTTGCCAAATGTGCCTCCTTGGTTCACTCCTTTCCTTATTCATGTGTCTTAATGGTTTCATTCTAATTGTAGGGCCAAACAAAGCCTTTATCTTTCAGGAGGAAGGAGGCCCTCGATATTTCCGGCAGGTCCAGAACATGCTATTGGACTCTCTTCCCGCCCAGTTATTTTGTGTGATTATCAGGGCTATTTTATTCTTCTCTCTTCTTGGTAAAAGTCCTGTGTTTTGTACAACTATACCAATTCTCTTTGTCCACCTGCACTGCTAACATAGATTGTGAGGAATACATAAGCTGTGCACATAAAACAGAAATATTAGAACGTCTATATAAATTCACAGCAACTGATATTTCATGTATAATTACCAAATAGGATATTTCAGTGGACATGTGTAAATTCTATAAATAATATGTTTATATGTTTATTTATATCCATATATCTGTGCACACATATACAAATTATATATACATATGAATAAATTATATATCTACACATATTATACACATCAGATATATTGTCAGCTAATTTTTACAAAATCCATGACATATTGTTAGCACTCATTTTATATAGGATTAGGGAGAGGTTAAGTAACTTGTCCAAGTTCACATAGCTAGGAAGTGGTCTGTCTCCCCAAAATAAAATTTTATGATACTGAGTACCTCTCCTTTGTAATGACTGTCCTTAGCTGTAATTTATACTTATTTTTACAGTTGTTTGATTAACATTTTACTCATTTATAAGACAGGACCCATATCTTCTTTTGCTCAGCATTCTTTTTGTCATGACTTAAAAAAAGTGACTGATACATAGTAGCTGCTCATTAAATGTTGGAAAAAATTTAAATTTAAAAATATATTTCACCATAAAATATTTTAATATAAAAAATATGAAAAATAAATAGCAGTTATCAATCAAGCCAATATTCAGACAGAAACTCGTTCTGAACCTAGTGTTCTTTGGCTGGCTTGTGGCTCCCTCTGAAAGTACTAAGAAGCATCTAGATCGGGTTGTCAAGTCCAGCAAGGGCGATGCCCTTCTCTCCTCATGCTCCCATGGCATACCTCACTAAACGGTCATCATGCTTTCCCCCAGTATGCCTTGTCAAGGCCTCAGAATTCTTCTCCACCCAGGTCTTAGACAGTCACCACCAACCTTCTTGTCTAAGGTGTGAAATACATTTGCCATTCCAGATCTAGAGGAGAACCGAAAAAAATTCTTACCCTATGTAATCTGTATTAGCTCTCTCTTCTCCACAAGCTATTCCAACACAATGGAGGGGGGAAAAAGGTGAATACTAGTCATAGTTATATCATCTTACTTATTAACAAATTCTGGAGGGGAGGGTATAGCTCAGTGGTAAGGTTTGTGCTTGGCATGCATGAGGTCTGGGTTCAATCCCCAGTACCTCCATTAAAAATTAATAAAAACCTAATTACCACCCCCCTCCAAAAAAAAACCCCTAAATTCTGAGAGTGAAAACCTCTCTCTCTCTCTCTGTCTATCTACTTATCATCTAGGGACAGAGAAGGGAAGAGCATATCACCCTCTCAACAGAATTGCTGACAGACCCCTGGTCTTAGTGCTCAGGCCCAAAATGCTACAACCCAGAGTGATGTGTCCCTTTACCTCAAATGAGTCATGCCTATTTATGAGACTCTCCGGGCAGGAGAGCTGCCCACGTGACTGGCCTCTACCTCACATAATGATTCATCCTTTAAGGAATGTTACCCAACAATGTGGTCACGCACACGTTAGGTAGGGCCAGCCTCCCAGTGGCTGTGATGCCTGTGGCTCCCAGGACACCTGGCCATTTCCTGACAAGGGCACTTTTCCTAAACAGGTCCTTAATCCTGAGGTGCCTGGCTAGTACTTCGCGTGCTCAGCTCCGATCACACGTGATGGACGTGGACACGGGTATGGACATAACGAAAGTATAGTGTTAGGCTGAACAAGGAGTTTTGAGGCCAATTGACCCTTGAGTCATTTCGGGAAGTTTAAATGAAAGACAACAGAGAAAACAGAGGATGTTAGCATAGAAGCAGGTGCTGAAAAGACAGGCAGAGCAGTAGATAGAAGTCCTGAGGCAAAGGGAGTTGGAAAGAGTATATTTTTATAGTTGGTGTGTTTGTATGAAAAATAGGAACATCAAGTCATCCAGGTTTAACTGGTGAAGGTCCTGAGAAAGAATGCTGCCTTTTAATGTGCTAAGACACAGTCTGTATAAAATCAGGCTAATTTGTACAATACTTTCTTTTACAAATTACTTTTAATAATTTCCCCAGTATTTTTGAAGATGTACAATTAAATATACATCTAATGATTTCCAGATTTGGCTATCTTTACTTTTCTAACGTGAGTTGCTATTTGATTTGTATTCCCTAGAAAACACGTCATCCGTTGAAAAATTATCAGAAATCTCTGTGTGGGGTTCCCAGGTTATTCTGCAAGTAAAAATACCAAAAATTGGGGTCAATAATGACCAAGAATGGGGAATACCTAAGGAAATGGGATTTTAACTTAAGAGATGCACTGCCTCATAGAGGAAGAGCAGATAGCCATTGATTAGGTGTTGGATGAGTGTTTGGTAATGACTTGAGTAAATGGAATTTGCCAATTTTCTATCTGAGTAAATACACTGATAAGGAGACTCAACTCAGTGACTGTTAATCAGCATTTCCATTAGCGATGTGCCTGAGACATACTGATTTGGTGGTGACTGTAGACTTCCAATATATGTGGCATGGCCCCATGATTGGTCTCTTGACACAGGATGTATTTGGCATTATTCAAGATCACTAGGAAGTAATAGGAGATTATTTGACAGCTCAGTACAGTTTGATGTCTTTTATAATCAGTAATGTCATTATTTTTGATTCTTTTTTTTGCATATATGTATTTTTATTGAAGTATAGTCAGTTCACAATGTTGTGTCAATCCTGGTGTACAGCATAATGCTCAGTCATACATGAACATATATTTGTTTTCACTTTCTTTTTCACCATAAGTTTCTACAAGATATTAATATAGTTTCCTGTGCTGTACAGTATGAACTTGTTGTTTATCTTTTTATATTGATTCTTTTACTAACTAATGTATTGAGGTATTTTCAATTTTGAATTGAATATATTTTTATTTGACACTAATCATGACAATGTTTTAGTGTTTATCAATTAATTTTTATTTTTTTTAAATATACTTTTCAAATTTATTGGGTTGGTTTCCTCATCTTGTTTGTGGTTCTGGTTTGGCCCTTTTTATTATCTTTGATTCTCATTATCTTTGGTTAAAGTTTTTTTTTTTCTTCATTAAATTCCAACATATTTTCATTGTAGAAAGTTGGAAAATGCAAAAAAGCATGAAAATAAAATAAAAATTCCTGAAATTCCCAAGACTTCACTCTTACCAGCCTTTTATCCTGTGCATAATCAATTATCATAGTATAACACTTGAGCAAAATAAAGAACGAGTTTGAGTGTTGTAGAGCAGTTATTCCATTTCCACAATCAACTGAGGAAACAAATTAGAAGAATCATCTATTTTCAACTATCGGATACAAATAAAAACATGTATTACTCCCCAAATTTTGAATATTAATTATCCACCTTTGCAACTAAACAAGTGGGAAATAAGAATACTTTCAGTTTGGGTAGACAGAAAGACAGTGAATATAAGAGCAGAATCAGAAAAAATCCATGTAATAGTGAAGACCAGTGTTTCAGGGAATATTTGTTTCCCCCATTATCTATTCTCTTTTTATCCTTATTAATAGAGCACCCAATATTCATGTGGTCACATGGGGGCCCAGAGTCATAACTACACCTGACTACGTGCAGTTATGAGAATAGGTTTTGTTCAATGATAAGTTAGTGAATATGCTTTGGGGCAGCTTTTGAGAAGCTTCCTTAAAAGAGAGCTACTAGATGTTCTCTGCTCTTTTTAAAAAAATTCCTTCTCCTATTTTTTGACCGTAGGACATGATGAAATCATGTACTGGAAGGATCTTTATTCCTTCAGATCATCCTGGGTAGAGCCACTCTGTTGATCTGGAGAACTTTCTCTGAAATCTGAGATAGAGAAAAAATTCTGTATTTATTAAGCCACTGTTTTTTTGGAATTTCCCTGTTACTGTCATATAAAACTATCCCTACCTAATAAAATCAATAAAACCGAAACACAGTTCTTTGAAAAATTAGTAATATGTGCAAATGTCTAGGAAAAATATCTGTCTCTCTCCTATAAAAGAGGAAAAAATTAAGAAAAAGAAGAAAGCTCCAAATATGTAATATGAGAGAATAGAAAATGGGACAAAAGTTCTGTGGTATAAGAGATTAAAAAAAGGACAGTATGAAAATAGTTGTGCCAATAAATCTGAAAATGTAGATGAGATTCTAAGAATATCATTTATCAAGTTGACTCAAGAAAAAATAGAAGATCTGAATAGTCTTATAAACATTAAGGAAATTTAATCAGTAGGTAAAAAAAATCTTGCCACAAAGTAAATACCTGAACTAGTAATATCAGTAAGTTTTACAAAATATTTAAGGTTTAGAATACAAGTCAATTTTTGAAAGGTTATGCTATGTATAAGTATTCCTAAGATAGCAGAGTTACTATAGCATATGCATAATTCTTGTTCACATTATGTCATTGTTTTTTCTTGCTGAACTTTTCTGTGGGTCTTTTCCAGATATGCACTAGGATCACATTTTCTATATATGCCTTCTAATTCTAGGACTCAGACAGAAGTAGCTACTCCTATCCTGGCTATGTCTTTCTCATCAGAGGAGGCACAGGAGCAAGAAAGACCCTGAATAACCAGTTGCACTATGACTTTTCTCTGGATGTGGTGTGAATCACATCCACTTACATTCCGTTGGCCAGACCAAGTCACATGACCAAATCTAACATCACTGGGATCAGAAAGTACACTGCTTCCAGAAAGTATAGGGTTTGGGAGGAGAGGCATTTGTGTTTTGCTACAGTTTATTCATCCATTCTCAGATATATAGCTATTTAGATGGTTACTAATAATTCACAATTGCAAATAGTGATGCATAGGTATTTTTGTGTTATTGGGAGTTTATTTTCAGGGTAAATTCCTCAAATTCAAATAGCTGGGTGAAAAGATAAGTGTATAAATAGTATTGTTGGTATTTCCAAATTCCCCTCTGCCTTAGTCTGGTTGAGTTGCTGTAATAAATTATCATAGATGGGTGACTTAAACAACAAACATTTATTTCTCCCAGTTCTGGAAGCTGGAAGTCTGAAGTCAGGGGGCAGCTCTATCAGGTTCTGGTGAGAGCCCTCTTCCAAGTTCTAGATGGCCACCTTATTGTATCCTCCAATGGCAGAAAAGAGAGTGAGAAAGTTCTCTGAGGTCCCTTTTATAAGGGCACAAATCCTTTTATAAGGGCTTCACCTTCATGAACTAATCTTCTTGACAAAGCCTCATCTCCTAACACCATCACAGGAGGGGTTAGCTCTTGAACATATGAATTTGAGGGAGACATTCAGTCCACTTCACCTCTGAAAACAGTTTCCATTCTCAGCAGCAATGTATAGCAAGTTCTGTCTGCCAATAAATTTCACCACAAATTATGTTGTCATATTTTTTAGTATACATGAGTCTGATAGATAAGAAACATTTTCAGGTTCATCATCTTTTCATATGTTCAAGGGCCACTGGAAAATCTTTTTATTTTAAATAGTCTTTTTATGCATAAGGAACTTCCATATCCAGATAAAGCATACCTCTAAATAAATCTGCAGACACATCAAATTAACAAAGAATGGTTTAAAGTATTCCATTTTAGATTAGAAACAATAAAAGAATAACTGCTATCGCTACTTTTATTCAGCATTGAATGAAATGTCCTGGCTAGTGAAGTAAGGTATGAAGAGAAGCAAAAAGTAAAAGGATTGGAAAGAAAGAAACAAAATAATTTTACTCACACTAAACATGATTGTCTACACAGGAAAATCAGGAAGAACCCATAGTTAACATATTAGAAATACTGAGATCATTTAACAATGTTCCTGCTTACAAAATTAAAGATAACTGCATTTCTAAACACCAAGAAAACAATGTAATTTTAGATATTTTAATTGAAACATTCAAGGTGTTTACAGAGAAAATCATACATGTTATATTTTCATGAAAGATATTAAAGAATGTCTAATAAAGGGGTAGCAAAGATGGTAAAGATGGAAAAATGTTTCTACAAATAAGAAAGTGAGTGGATACTTTATACATTACTGGTGGGAATGTAAAATTTAAAAATGCATCCTACAACATTTGATTGTATCCTTAAAAGTTTAAAATAGGCATTTATTTTTACTGTAGAAATTCCATTTTTGAGACATATATGTAAAGACACAGTTTGATATATACACCCAGAGATAAATACAACAATGTTCATAACAGCAACATTTGTAAGAATAAAGCATTGGTAAGAACCCAAATTTCCATCCACCGGAGAACAAATAAACCATAGTGTGTCAGACAATAACAAATCTATACAGCAGTGTAAATGAATGACCCTCAGCTGCATATGTCAATGAGGATAAATCTCAAGAACAATGCTGAGCAAAAATCAGGCTGCGGAAGAATAAAAATATATATGTTTTTAAAGCTAATAAATAGATGAAGCTAAACAATGTATGATTTAGGGAAGCACAGCAAAGCTGTTTTAAAGAGTGCTTTAGGATTGTGGCTGACTCGGATGTCAGGGGAGATCAGGAAAGGTCACAGAAGATTTAAAGGTACTGGGATGTTTTATTGCTTTAAATAGACATATTCTTCACCCCTTCCTCATATGGCATAAATACTTATGTGAATATATAAAAAACTGCAGAAAGAGAGAGACTAATTTAAAACATCAACATGACTCATGACTTTTTGGGAAAATGGTCACTTTTGTGCTTTGTTACGAGAGTTCTTAAAACATTTCTGTCCCCTGCCCCACCTAATATGTACGTGTTCCCTTGTTCACCTCTAGCTGAAGATTTTGGTGGAGAATATTGTCTCCACTCAAAAACCAAAACCAGGAACAAACAAATCAGAGTATCTGATCCCATGTCTTGGGACAAGAGAAGTTCAGATGAGCAGTGACATCATTAGCAGAAAGCAGGAAGCTTTCAGAGGGATGGAAGGATAGACAGGATGAAGTGATGCTGTGTTAGACAGATTAAGTGATGCTGTGTTAGGGTGAAATGATGCTGTGTTAGGATGAAGTGATTCTATGTTAGATGGGATGAAGTGATGCTGTGTTAGGGTGGAGTGATGCTGTGTTAGACAGGATGAAGTGGTGCTGCTTGTTTCCTAAGCTAAGTATCTTAAGGAAAACAATGAATATGGTTAATTTGGACCTGCTGAGTTTGAGGAAGGACATGAGCCCATAGCAACACTCTAGATAAGTAAATGACATAAGTTGCTAGAGAAGATCGTGTACATTCATAAGAGTTAATTTAATAGAAGCCCAGTTTCCCCAGATGGAAGAAGGGATTGAGTCACCTAATTTAAAGGATATGGACTACTTTGATTGGTTTAATTAGAACAACACTGTCCTTTCCTTGAGAAGGTCAAGTAGTTATCAAAACATTAGGGAGGAATGTTGGTTCTACTCTGGCTGAGATGGAATAAACGTCCTTCAGTGACAAGGAAAGATGAGCCTCCTGAATTACTCCTGTAGGATATCGATCTGAGGACAGTGGCTGGATTGCAAAGTTGTCCCCAGGCATGGCAGAAGAGATGTGCACCCAGGTACTGAGCCTTTGGGACTGAACTGCAAATGTCTCCAGGTATGTGCCCCTCACCTGAGAAGCAGGCAGACATAGAGCCAACGTGCAGAAGAGTCGACAAGGGAGCATCTCAGGGCTTCCTGGAATCCTCATTCCAAACAGGTGAAATTGCTGACACTTGGCCCTTTTGTACGGCTGTGAAGTCAGCGTCACTGTGTCCCTGTTCTGTGGAGATGTCTCTTGTATCATTTACTTACATTAAAGCACATGTATTCTTGGCCTGGGTATGCCTTTTCAGCAATCACTGACACTATTGTGACAGCTATGCATGTTCCAAAAAAACTAATTCTAAGCTCTTTTTTAAAAGTGTCATGAAAAATAAAAAGTATTGTGAGATCAAATAAATCAGGGGACTTCTGTATCAGAGTTAAACAAAAGTCTTTGAGACTTCCCAGTCTTTAATTAGCATTGTGATTATCCACAAAAGGGGCTGTGTGCAGGCAAGGTTTTCCGCCCTGATTTTCCTGTGAGTCCCTTATTTCCAGCAGCCTAACTCCTCCTTGATTAATATCCAGAGGAATGTATCATGGGAATTCTCTGTAAGACCATTCACTATAAGGGTCGTTCCTACCCCTCCATACTAAGGGTCACCGCATCCCATCCAATTGCATGAATCAAGAAGATTTATATTTCTGGGTCTTCCCTGCCTTCCACTCCACTTAATCATCTTCTTCTTGGACCACAGAAAATAGTTGTTCCTTCTAGCATCAGATTAGAGTCTTGGATTTGTGGATATAGCTACTGGTAACGTTGATTGGACATGCGTGAAAGGAAGGAAATAATCAACAAAACATTATTGGAGATGTTGGAGAAGACCCTAGTTATCTTCAAAGACAACACATTTCTAATAGAAAATGGAATCCTCAGATACAGGAATGATAAGCTAAAGTATAGAGCACCAACACATTCATTTATTCAAAGAGCATTTGCGGGGGGAGGCTGCTACTTTATGTTAGGCATTGAGTCTTGCCTGGAGATACCAAGATGTTTTCAAGGAACTCACTCAGAATAGTGGGACCTGTGTAACTGAAGTGATCATTACAGGACAGGGAGATAGGTGACAGGGGAAACCCCAGATTCCACTGGCATAAAAAGGAAGACACACAAACTTGGGAGAGATTGACTGGCATCCCCATTTAGAAAACTTCCATGAACTTGGAACATGTTGGTATTAGGTCTATCAGGCAGCTCAGAAATACATCTAAAATGGAACTTCGGGTTTCTATTTTCTGAACACCCTCCAAACCGCATGCCTCTCTTATTCTTTCTCATCTAATGGAGTAAGTAGCATCGCCCTTCACCTATAATATTGAGCAGAATTCCTAGGAGATGCCCTTGAAAGCTCTCTTTGGAGGAGAAATTTCACCATCATCTCCTCAATCTAAGGCAAGTCTTATCATTCTATGATAAATATGTACCTTTGATCCTTTCCTCTCAACCTGTATTTATTTATCCTCCACGATCCATCCTCAGGAGTGCTGAAATAATCTCATAGTCTCTCTAACTCTTGCCAACCCATCCTTTCTTAACCTTCTAAATTCAAATCTATTCCCTTGCAGCTATCATCTTATAAAAAAATGTATATAAAAGCATGGTGCCTTTGAACACAATGATTTAACATTTCCTTGTTTCCTTTAGAATAATGCCTGCAGTCAGGGTTCAAAGTCCTGGGTAATTGGGTCCCTGGCCCCTTCTTCAGCATCATCTCAGACACTTCTCCCACCACATCCCAGATGGTGCTCAATGAGATGCCTTTCTGTTTCTCAGCTCTGCCATGCTGTGTCCTGCTTTGGTTTGTTTAGCTTTGCTGTTCACTTGTCTGGCTCAGATTGATCTTTTGGGTGGCAGCTGAAGTGTTATCTCTTAGCTGGTTCCTCCCAACTCCCTGTAGTTCCTGGCTACCCAACCCGACTACTTATTGTCACAGTGTCCTGTTTATTTCCTTCATAGCACTTATCACAATCTAAAGTAACAGTGCTTATTTGTGTCCTTTTGTGTTGTTGTTGCTTTTTTTTATTGGTCTACTTCCCCCTTCTAGAATATAAGGAGGCATTAGGTCTGTTTTGCTCCCTCCTAAATCCCCAGTACCTTACACAGAATAAATATATGCTTGATGAACTCTTGGAGAAGAAGTTCATATGGAAGAATCGAGAGACATGAAGGCATCAGTCCATTGGGAAACTGGGTCAATACAATAAAACAGGAGCAATAAAAATGTCTACAGTCATCATTATTTATTGAATGTAGTCTTATGCCAGGTATGATTCCAGCCACTTTATAAACATTATCTTATTTAATCATTACAACAGCCCCATGAATTAGGTATTACTATAGATAGTGCAAATGAGGCACAGGGAGGTTGAGGTTAAGTTTAAGAAGTATGTCCCAAACATAACTGGCAATTGGATAAGGAGGGATTTAAACCTCGATCTGGCTTTAGCTTTGGTTGTCTAACACCCCTTGTAGTCAGTCTTCTACAGAGCAACTTCTGAGATCGAAAGAACCCATCAGTGATGGCTAACCAAGGCCACCATCATTCTGTTGGAATTCGTACTGTCCAGGTCACTTCTCAAGGTCTTCTGTTTGTATAACTAAGGCACAATACACATACTTGTTAAACTATTAGCTAAATTATTTCATTTGCCTCCTTTCAGTTGATGCAGACTATTGCTCCAAGAGAAAGGAACTTGGAAAGATGGAGTCTGATAAGAGAGACTGCTGGGGGAAAGCAACATAGACACTTAAATAGGTAGAAGGAGGCATAAATAATTAAATGTAGAAATTATATATATATGTATATATATATATATATATATATCTCCAAATACAGACTTGAGTCCCCATATTGGAATAATATGATAGCAGACTTTGTAGCAAGAAGAAACTCACATTAAACTATGCTGTTCAACTTTCTACCTTTAGCCAGGGGAAGTGTTACCTATATTTTGATGAGTCAGAGCCCAGTGAAATGAACTGTTTGTCCACAATTGGCCTGAAGTGAGGAACGTGCCTAGAGCGGGAGACTCTGAGTTCCAAGTGAATGGCTTCTCCCAAGGCATCAGGTTCTGTGTAAGACATGGTGGGCAGAATGCTCCTTCACCCAGGATATCCCTGTGCTAACTTCTGGAACCTGTAAGTATGTTACCTTACATGACAAAAGGAATTTTTCAGATGTAATTAAAGTTAAGCACCTTGAAATGGGAAGATTGTTCCAGATTATCCAGGTGGGTCCAAAATAATCCCATGAATTTTGAAAACCAGAGAACCTTTCCCAGGTACATCCAGAAGGAGCTGTGAAGGAGGGTCAGAGAAATGCAGCGCTGTGGACTTTGGAAGATGGAGGGGAGGGGGCCACGAAGCCAGAGAACACAGGTGGCCTCTAGAAGTTGGAACAGGCAAGGAAACGAATTCTCTCCTGGAGCCTCTGAAAAGAGATGAGTTCCACAGATGCTTTGATTTCAGCCCAGGGAGATCTATGGAGACTTCAGGCCCACAGAATTATAAGATGATAAATGTGTGTTGTTTTCAAACTACTTCTAGCACCGTAATTTGTTATAGCAGCAATATAAAACTAATATGTAAAAATTAGAATTTTAAACAATTATTTCAGTTTTACTTGGAAATGCTCAAAATTGAGCACATTACAGTAATTCAGGGTAAAAGGTTTGGATGACATCTCCATCTTCAGGAATTCTTTGTAAATAAAAACATATTCATTCAATAAACATTCGTTGGCTCTCTGCTCTGTCAGGGACTGATTTGTAATTTGGTTAAATAATATTAATTCTTCTTTCACAAATAGAACCTAAGATTTATTTTCTCCCATCAAATGATGACAGACACAATTTCCTGAGGGAAGAGCTCTGATGCTGTTCAGCAGGATTTGCCTATTTATTTGTTGTTTTTGTTGTTGTTGTTCCTGATACGATTAGCTAAGATCTTTATCATGAATTTGGGACAGTCTATGAAAATTTAGAATTATTATACTGTTAAACGGTGAAGCAAGAGTTTTAAACATGATCTGTGTTTTTATGAGCCTGCTTGTTTTTAATTAATTTCTTGTTTATTTTTGAGACCACGTGGGGCAAATGAATTTTAGCATTCATCTTATTTCCCTTCTTCCTCTAGAAGAAAAGAGAAAGCAGCTATACTGGGAATTAAAACTGTTATCAGATTCAAAACATTTAATTAAGCAACACATTTGGTTTCTTCTAATCACATTGAATTAATCTTCTTAGTTTTGCCCTTAAATTAGTAAGGAAAAGCAAGGCTATATTGTAGTAATAAATAAATACTCAGAGGCTACACACAACAGAGTTAATGTCTCATTCAGTGTCTGCAACCTTCCTTAATCAGGTTCCTGTGTGTAGATTTGTTCCAAGGTGTGTCTTGGTCCTTTATTTGGGAAACTCCATGTGTGCCCAGGAGGAGAAGAGAGAACTGGTTATTTGAGTGCACCAACTTTTAATGTCTTGGTTTAAAAGTGACACTTGTCATGTCTACTTATACGGCCATCACATGGCCAACTAACTTCATGAGAACTTGGGACATTAGGAGGATTATATGGCTATCCAATGAGACGTCACAATGTGCCACTGTCTGCCACAGTACCCTAAGTCCTAATATCCAATTTTCCAAAGAAGCTCATATGGAAGGAAAAGTTTCTACTGGTCGTTTAAAGACAACAAATGCTCTAAGTTCTACTTCTTTGTCATACAGCACCAATTTGGTAGGCTTTGTAAACAACTGGATGTCAGCCATTTTTTTAAAAGCTCAATTACAAAGTAAAGCAAGAAAGTACTAATAAATGCAAAAGTAGACATGAGGTTTTGTTAGTAGACAGTGGAGCACACACAGTATGTGGACGGAGCACAATGGGTAAGACACTGGTTTATTTTCCCAATTCTGAACACACCAGTGTCCATAAATACTCAAATGAATGAATGAGTGAATTGATTTCCAATGTAATCAGATAAAAGTCCTCCATGCCTGCATCCTCATGTATAAAATGAGGAGCTGTCACCCTTTTTACCATGTCCAAAATTCTAATAGGTGGGAAATGTTAGCAATCCAAACTTCAAAGTGAATATTAATGACTTTTTTAAAGCAATCATTCTTATCTTGGGGTAGAGATCCCTGAAACCCTTTCATGGTCTTTATTGATATTATAATGATGGAGATGTGTCATTATGTATTTGTCTAAACCCATAGAATATACAACACCAAGAGTGAACCCCAGTGTAAACTATGGACTTTGGGTGATCATTTGTCAATGTAGGCTCCCCCTTAGTGACAAACGTACCACTCTGGTGAGTAATGTTGATAACGGGGGAGGCTGTGCATGTGTGGGGATATGGGTATATGGGAAATCTCTGTGCCTCCCTCTCAACTTTGTTGAAAGCCTAAAACTGCTTCCCAAAAAATCATCTTAAAAAATGAACATTAGTCACATTGGATGGGAACCCAACCTAATGACCTAATTTTAACTTGAAGAATCGGTCTCCAAATAAGGCCACATTCTAAGTCACTGGGGATTAGGACTGCACCATATTTGTGAAAGGGGTTTTTTGGAGACAGTACTCAACCTATAACAGCATGCAAGAATGCAAAGACACACAGTTATCAATGGCAGGATTCTGTACTCTGACTTTCTAACTTTCAGTCCAATGCATTTTCTGCTAAAGTGGGGTTTTGTAAAGTGTGGATCACCTTGGTTAGAACCACTAAAATATACACATTTGTGCCTCCGCTAAAATACAGGTTTCTGGATTCCATCTCAGATCTTCTGAATTAAATGCTTTGACAGTGATATTCTGGAATTAAAAAAAAAAAAAGGAGGGGGGGCACTTAGGTTTATTTATTTATTTTAATGGAGATTGAACCCAGGACCTCATTCATGCCAAGTTTGCACTCTATCACTGAGTTATACCCTTCCTCCCTGGAATTTTTTTAATATGCATAACATAGATATTTGGGGGGCTATGAATTTTAACACAGGAATAGATTTATACTACCACAAATGTAATCATAGTACAGAATAGTTCTTTCCCTTATGTTACCCTTTTGAGGGCACAGTCCCACCTGTAGCAACCACTGGTCTGTCCTTCATTTCTATGGTTTTGTTTTTTTCAAGATTGTCAATTAAGGAAGGCATTTAGTGTGCTACTTTTGAGACTGTCTCCTTTATTTTCTCACAGTGCTTTTGAGATTCATACAATTATCACAGAAATCCACGGTCTTTCCTTTTCCTTGTTGCATACTATTCCACCATATGGCTATACCAGGGTTAATTTATTCATTCATTCCTTACCAGACACTGGGTTGTTTCCAGGTTTTGACATTTATGAATAAAGTTACTATATATATTTGTGTACAGTTTTTTTATGAGAACATAAATTTATATTTCCCAGGAAAATACCTAAGAGTTGTATTACTGGGTTATATGGAAAGTGTATGTCTCACCTTATAAGAAACAGCCAAATTGTTTTCCCAAGTAGCTGTACAATTTTGCTCCTAAATCTGATTTTTTTAGAGCCTCCTAGGTGATCCTCAGACACAGAATAGTTTGAAAACAGCCTAATACCTCCAGTGGTTCATCCAGAGAGCAAATCTAATAATGATAAGATATACAGTGAAATGTGACTTTTTTTTTCTCTAAAGGAATATTCACTGTATATATCAAGTAAGTTATAATCCATGTACAAAATTCTATTATCTGTACTTTTCACTAACTTAAAGCATGTTCCTCCAAAGTCAAGAATACAAATATTTATAGACTATATGTCTTCACATCTAATAATAACTTGTTCTTTACTACCAAAATGCTTAGTAGAGCAATTTTGAAATGTACTATCTAAAATACATACAAGGGAGAGGAGATTATACTTAAATATTTGTGTTGAATAATTAATCCAGCTTTCTCTCTAGAAGTATATATTATTTATGAAAACTGTCTCAGGTATGTTTTTAATTTTTAGGACTTCTTTAAGCTAAAAAATAAAAACTGATTTGAGGCCTACACCAATAAAAAATATAAACACACACTAATCTCTGGTGTTCAAAATTTCTTATAGACTGAAACTTGTCTCTTTGTTCTGTGAGATGCTGTCAGTCAATACTGCATCAAAATGATACAACTGGCCAGGTGAAATCATAACAAATATCTCAAACCCCATATATAGTATTAGAGCATCATTGATCTGAATCAATATTACATACAAAAATGCAATTGGGCCAACCAAAATCATTAAAAGAAAATAATTTGAAATCCTGTATATGCTATTAGGGTAACATTGATTTCTACTTCCATTATTGGAATCAATTTGGTACTGTGTATCTTCTGCAGTCTAATTCATTAATTGTTAGGAGCTATGCACTTGCCTGAAATTTTCATATATTGTGTAGCTACTAAGAAGTATAATACGCAGAATGGATTTCTGACAAACTTTTCTGGAGAGTGCCCTGTGGGAGGCTCTAATGTAGAAGGAAAAGAAAGGAAAGGAAAGGAAAGGAAAGGAAAGGAAAGGAAAGGAAAGGAAAGGAAAGGAAAGGAAAGGAAAGGAAAGGAAAGGAAAGGAAAGGAAGGGAAGAGAAGAGAAGAGAAGAGAAGGAAAGAAAGGAAAAGAAAAGAAAAGGAAAGGAAAGAAAAGAAAGAAAAAGAAAAACATTAATAAAGATAAGAATAGATCAGTCTCTTTTCAGGTGTGTACTTTGCAGATCTCATCGTTCCTTGGAGCAGCCAAATTACTTTCATCCTTGCTTCTTATCCCTAAATTTGGAACCAACTAACATTATTGAAAATTGCTCAAACCATCTCTATTGTTGGGTTTTTAGAGGAATAATTAATGAATATGAAGTGCTTTGGAAATATGCTATTTAAGTACTAAAAAAAGTCCTTTGTTACTCAACAAAAAGGTCTAATCATTGCACTAGACTCAAATTCTGTTTTCCTTTATTGGATTATGTTTTTGAAAAGGCATTATGTGATTGAATATTGACGGAGACTTCTACCATAAAGATATCAATTTCATATACATTTGTCATGAATGTTTGAAGGATAACCTTTCAGTAACTGCTAGATTCCATCAGAAGTGGGATTTATTTATTTATTTATTTATTTATTTAGGGAATTTTATTTATTTACTTATTTAATGGAGGTACTGGGGATTGAACCCAGGGCCTTATGCATGCTAAGCACACACTCTACCACTGAGCTATACCCTCCCACCCATTAGAAGGGTTTTTAAACACTCTTGATGGCGAACATTAATACCATGAAAAAGTACACATGATCTTTGTCATTTTACAAGCATTAGGTATGGGGGGGTGGTTTACTTGCTCAGTTACCTTTGCATTGTCGGTGAACATAGAGTGTCAGCATATTGTCCAGTTTATGTGGACTATATTAGTGTGTCAGAGCTGGACATGATGATTGCTGGCCTGCCACGAAACTGCACTTAATTTTTCTAAGCTTCAATTTCATATATAATGTTAAGATTTATATTTTTCTGGTTAGAAGTACCACAAAGGTTATTTGGTGTTTCAAAATTCAGCTGACTTTCCTCTGGGGAGCTATTTAAGAAAGACTGAAATAGACTATTAGAATTCTCACCAATCTGTCACTTGTTATAATTTTTCAGAGGCACTATATTAAAAAATATTTTATATCTGCCATACAATATAATTAAATAAATGTTCCCTAAACAATCTGTAAATGCTAGTTAAGTTTATGTTAGCTTAAGAGCCACGCATAGAAGCCTATGAGTCTAGAGCAAGGCATATAAATGGTGTTAATAAGTATATTAGTAAATGAACAAAGAGACTTAAAATAACTGAGATTCAGCTATCAAGCCAGGCAAAACAATGCATCTTCATGTTTGCAAGTGATATGAAATAATAAAATTCTACCATAAGTAAATGAAAAGCCCACATCCACACTGAAATTATGACTAAAGTAGAAGTGACCAGAATAATAAAATATATCATGCTTACTACTGTTCAAATCATACAGTTTTATCTCTTAAAGGATGTCCTTAGAAGTGACATTAGGAAGTTAAGAGTATTTCAATCATAAAAATAGCTAAAAAAAATAAGGAAATGATTATTGCTGATAATCTCATGTCTGAATACAAATTCTTTGTCTTAACTGATCAATGCCTATATGTTCCAATGACCAAAAGAGAGAAAAATCAATGTGTCTCCAGAAAACAGTAAAACAATGAAAACCTATGAAGAAATGACCCCATAAAACTTCAAAGTCTGACTGGACAAAGGCACTCAAAATTAAAAACAATACCCTGAAACTTGTTTTTGATCACTTAGCGACTCCTGACTTTGATTTAACCTAAGATGTCATTGATTACAAGGCACACTGTTATATCTTATGCATGACTAAGGAAAGAACACATTATGAATTATAATGGTATGATGTTACTAGCTGTACCAGTTTCAGAGATAAAAAGAATGTGTGTTATGGAATGAACAAAATCCAGTCTGTAGTGTCATCTGGGGATAACAAATACTGCTCAGAAAAAAACAAACAAACAAACAAACAAAAAAACCCAAATGTCAGGATATGTCTAAGGAACACAAGAGCCAACTGAAAAGCTCTCAAAGGTCAAAGTCAGGCCAACTGGAGCAACAAGTAAGTAAAGTAGTATTATGTAGCTCAAAGTGTAAAATAAAAAATCCATGATTTTATGTGGACATAAATGACTGAAAAGATAAATGAGGGAATGGACAAATCTCCCAGGTAGGAAAATTCCAATATTTCAAGGAGACACTCCACCCTGGAGGCAATGGAACAAAACATCCCATTTGTTATGGTGGGCTTGTGCACAGTCACTTCCTTCTAAAAAAAAAACTGTGTAGAATGGAGTAAAAATGAATATCTTTGTAGTGGAGAAATCTGGCAGACTCTACCACACCCAGGAGATCAATATCAAGAGTGATCAGTCATAAGCTGTGGTATATTTATACAATGGAATACTACTCGGCCATGAAAAAGAATAAAATAATGCCATTTGCAGCAACATGGATGGACCTGGAGATCGTCATTCTAAGTGAAATAAGCCAGAAAGAGAAAGAAAAATACCATATGATATGACTGAAGAGTTATCAATCATGTCGATAGTACATACCATTAACATGAAGGGATGAAAATGGTACTTCACCTTTGAGGTCTTCCTCCTCCAAACCCATAACTCCAGTCTAATCATGAGAAAAATATTAGACAAACTCCAGTAGAGGGCATTTTGCAATAAACCTGACCAGTACTCCCCAGAACTCTCAAGTTCTCAAAAATAAGGAATGTGTGAAAAATTACCACAGTCAAGAGGAGTCTGAGGAGACATGACAACTAAATGTCATGTGTGTTAGGTGGAATCCTGGGAGGAGGAAAAGGACATTTGGGAAAATGAAAATTTGAATAAAGTGTGGACTTCAGTTAATAACAATGAATCAATATTGGCTCATTAATGGTAACAAAGTTACCATACTAATGTGAGATGTTAATAACAGGCAAAATTCGGTGTGGGATATATAGGAGCTCTCTGTACTGTCTTTGAAGTTTTTCTCTTGATTTAAAACTGTTACAAAATAAAAAGTTCATTTAGCAATGTGATTGTGAAATCAACAAAATACAATGTGAAAAGCACCAATGAGGAGTAACAAGTATTACTCTCCCATCTTCAGTCGGAAGAGAATGTATGGGAATGCAATATTGATTTGTGTATTTGCACCTAACAGATCCTTAATGAATTTGCTAAGGATAAAGAGTGATTCCATGTTGTGAGCCTATGTGAAAGAGCTGGTTCTTATGTTTATTGAGCTACTTCAGTTTTCAAAGTATCAGACTAGGCACTTAATTATTTAATGATCACATCAAGCTCATGGGAAATTTGCTTTTTTTAAAAAAATAAAAATCCAGGATCTAAGCTGTGAAGAAACATATTTACACCAACTGTTGACATATTAATACATGGTGAGTATTTTACTTAGAAGTGGGTGTTGGTGCTATTTTGGTGCAATGGATTCCAGTCAGACACACTTACATTTAGATGTTTGTTCTTCTACTGTATAACTGTGCTGTCTTCCTCCCAAGAGTGCAGGGAGCAGTAAATAAGATGATACCAGTTAACACTTGGCTTGAAACAAAATATTATCAACACTGTCCTAATTCAGAGAGAACAGTATTACAGCAGGTCTACCTGTCTAGTAACCTCAGTAACTACATGAGGGGTGGAGTCCTTCGAGAATTTGGAAGCAAGAGAAGTATGACTGCCTTTTGTAAGTTAAACTTCACAATCATCACATAATGGATTAAAAACAGTCTCTTCTTGGAGCAACAGGAGTTGATGTAATATGACTGGAGCAATTAATGCTCCTAGCAGAAGGATGTGTCACTCCGCAGTAGGGGGTTAGACAAGGAGTCCTAAAGACAAACATCAGTAGAGACCATCTGGGCACTCTCAGGAAGCAGGGAATTAAAGCCAGCGGGTTTTTTTAAAAATATTAAGCCAAACTCCTGACTGGGGGGTTAACTCTTCATCCTATCTTTGTCTTAAACCACAACAGTCACCCATTCCTATGAGCATCTCGTGCCTGAAAACCAGTTTAACCTGACCCCAACATGGCTTCGCTGTGCTTGTAGGGGTCTACGGGTCTATCATTCTGACTTGTGTGTTCAGTGACCTGTTATTTGTGGATTTTTTAAAAATAGAAGTGGACAGACTTTGATGAACTTGATTGATGTAATTGAGCTATGGATTCTATGTCCAATATAAGTCTGATTTCTTTCTCCAAAAGTCTGTGGACCCAATTCTATCACGTTGAAAATTTAACCAATATTTAGAGTTGTTAGATTTAGTAAATAAATATATAGAAAGCCCAGTTAAATTTGGATTTCAGATAAATAATCATTTTTAAGTATAAGAATGTCCCACGCAATACAAAAAGTATTCATTGTTTATCCAAAATCCACATTCAACTGGTCATTCTGCATTTTAGCTGGCAACTCTAGAAAGACCTCTTTTAACACAGCTCCCAGTTTTAATGTACCTAGTTAAAGCCTTGTTACAGATTCTGGCACATAAACATTATAAATGGTAGCACATTCTAGTTTTCTGTAGAAGATGTTACATTGATTGAAAAGTAATCACATTTGTTGATACGGTTAACTAAATCAAAAATTTACAAATCCTTGTCCTTTTACTCTTAAAAATGAAAACTACAAAAGTTTATTATTAGTCTTCTGGTCAAGCCAGATCATATCGCTTCTATTTTGTTTATGAAGACTTCACATAAGACAGGATATTTATGAAATGGTCCCAAATTGTTGCTTCCACCCTAAACCTGAACGGTTACAAAATAGCCTAAACTCCTGTATTGAGATTCCGTCCCACTGGCTGGGATGGACCTCTGGTGGACATTAATTCTAGAATCCCAGTGGTTAAAGTGCTTCCTTTCAATCCAGCCACACAACATCTGATCCCTTTCTAGCACCACCCTGGGAGCAGAATCCAGGGGGAAATTGACAGGAACTGCTCTAAAACTCTGTAAGCAAGAAGCAGGTGACTTTCAGGGTGGCTGAATGTCCAAAAAAGAATGGAAGCTTGGCACAAAGAAACAGCTATGGTTGGGGCTATGCAAAACCCAAGGAGACTTTAAAAGAAAAGAAAAAAAAAAGAAAATCTTGATGAGTAATTTGAAAATTCCTTTTCTTAAAACATTTGTCTGCAAGACCAAAATTTTCCATAAAATTAAAAGCTGTTAACTGCTGTTTTCAATTAGTTGGTGGATTGCTTTCTCTAAATGACTTGTCAAATTAATCAGTACATTCTTCCTTTACATTTTTCTTCTCATTACTGTGTTGTTCTTGAAAGAGACCCTTAAGGTCATGACATATTCCCCTTGCTTCACTTTCTGATGTAACTTACAATATTTAAAATAGGCCACATGAAGAAGAAATAAAAACCTGTCCCTCTGGAGAAACACTCTGTTGTGATTTTGACTTGGACATGTATGACCACATGGAAATGACCAGTGAAGCTATATGATTAAGCTCATGTTGGGGAAGTACTTTGGTACTTTTTCCTTGAGTGTTTTGCTATCTCCTTGCTATCTTTTTTCTCTCATGTGAAGACAGTGGCATCATTAAAAGTGAATGAGCAAAACGTATTAAAAAAGATATATTATGAATGTGCTCTATAGTATTTCTCAGTGTTCTACATTCATGCATGCATCTATTTTAATATGACAACAAGAATTTGAAATGAATATAATTGTAAAGCAAACTTTCATTTGTGGGAATTATATGGAAAAGTTCTGGACTTTCTTTTCCCACCTGTTTTAAAAAAGCATTTAAAATAAGGTCTCCTCCTGCTACTTAATTTCAACAAACAAGATAAAATGGAGGCTTAAATTACATGTCTTGTAGAGTGATTTGGTTGGCAAAGCCAAAGTGTGAGCATTCTTTAGGAAATAATTACCCCAACAACAACAAGCATTTACTTGGCTTCTTTTCCAAAGATTCACAAGATGCCTTATAATTAAAACACAGCAAGCCGACCTACTTTTTTTAAGGGTGTTCAGGAATAGGAATGAACAGATATTTCTTTAGTTTTAAGTGTCCAGACAGAAGAGTACTATGAATAGACTCTAAAAAGAAATTCTGGGGCTTCAAATGCCTGGAGTTCATGAGGGGGATAAAGCAAATAGCCCGCTGACTTTGACCTTAATGATCAACCAGGGACATATGGTCGTCACAAAAGATGTAACAAATTTCCTGGGCCTCAGCCATTAACCAGCTCATCAGTGAGCAGTACACTGTTTGACTCAGTGCTGGGCTTCAGTTCTGGAATGTATAACCACAGGCCCAGCCCCTTGACCTTGCAGCCAGTATCCCTGACTGAGGGCTACCTGCCCTAGTAGGTCCACTCCAGGGCCCAGTAGTCTCCTGCACCACCAGCGCCTAAGTCCGAGGCTGTTCTCTGAAGCTGGGGCCAGGGGAGGTGAGTTCCACAAGACAGCAGCTGAAGCACTGAGGGAGCAGTAACTTTCCTGGGTCAGAAGAATTCCTGGGGCCAGTAGTAAAGTCAGTAGCAGCCTCCAGGAGAAGCTTGTGGCACCAACATTTCCAAAGTCTTCATCTGACTTTTCTAGCCAACTTGGCCTTAGCCGTGCTGCTCTGTCATCCACTCTGGATTTTAAGGGGCTGTTTCTCATCTCTGACTGGCTTTCCTTGCTGTTCGAGTCTTCTGACCAGGAGATGACGTGATAGAAAACCCTTAACCCTTCCCAGAAGTTTGGGCTCATCCCTTGATGTCCTTCTCAGGAGCTCTAGGCCTTCAAAGGCTTTACTTATCTTCAAACAAGTGCAAACGACCAGCCTGCACTATTTCACCATGGAGAGTGTGGTCAGTGAAATCCAGTGTCACATCCAAATTTATCTGTTAATTGCAAGTCCAACTTCAGGGTAGACCAGGTCGTTGACCAAGGGCAATTTTGCCTCCACCCCATCCCAGGGGATATCTGGCAATGTCTGGGGACATATTTGATTGTCACAAGTGAGGGGTGCTACTGATATCTAGTAGGTATGAGACAGGAGGGAAGGGGGCAGGGAACAACAATTAAAAGAATGATGCAGCAATTAGCACCAAGATGGTGGAAGATTCAACTCCTAGTAGACCTTGAACTTCAATATGTACTCATTGAAATAACATAAAAGGCCAAAAAGTGGGTGATGGTCCAATTGCTGGGAATCTCAGCCCCTTCTCCAAAGTAATTGGAATAACCCTCCCACTTGTTAACATATGAAGTTACCAAGCCCATAAAAACTAACAACCCCACACCTCATGGCCTTTCTCTTGCCTTTGGAGATGGCCTGCATTCTGTCTGTGGAGTGTGTATCAACTTTTACTTTAAAATAAACACCCACCCCCACACCTCGTGGCCTCTCTGGCCTTCTGAGATGGCCTATGCTAAGTCTATGAAGTGTGCATCTCTCTGAATAAATGTACTTTTACTCAACTATGGCTCACTCTTGAAATCTTTCCTACATGAAGCCAAGGACCCTTACCTGGTGGGGCATGTCCCAGGGACTCAAGACCTGGGACACGGTCATCCTCTCATGCCCCATTTTTCTTGTATTAGGTAGACCCAAGAATGCTGCTAAACATCCTACAATGCACAGGACATCCCACCCCAACTAAGAATTCTCCAGCCCCAAATGTGCCACAGTTGAGAGACCCTGGGTTAGATCATGTTTCATTTAAAATATTTCTGTCTAGTTGAGGATATATATATAGAAAAATTTGAGAAAGTTGTAAGATAGTGAAATTATGGTCCAGATTAAGATATAGTTAGTCATACATCCTGCAGGATTTGAGGGAAGAGCCCAATCAGGGTGACATGGAGCACGTGGGGAAGGGTTCAGGGAGAAACCATGGCTTCTGGTGGACATAACGATTACATTAACAGAGAGGAGCCATTGTTGGAAGGAGGAGCAGCATATCAAAACTGGAGGGATGTGCTCAAAAGTGCAGCATAAGATCTATGCCTTCAGCTCCATGTGGATCTATACAGGTCGGGGCAGCCTTGAGGAATTTCAGTTGGATTGAGTGTTTCCTTCTCCTTTTCTTCCCCCTTGCACATCCCAGAAAGTGCCCCTCAAGATGAGACTCAGAGGAGAGATGGGTACCAGGTCAGGATTATGAGATCATTTGCCAATTGTATGGTCTTGCCTAAAGAATTGTTAAAGTGGGAGTGCCTTGGCTGTGTGGCTTTTCTTCTACACGAGGACTTAAAAAGCATTGCAATGCTTACAGATTAATGTTCATCTCAAACTTCTCATGCTTTTTACATTCCCTCCAGTCAATGGGCTTTATTAAAAGCATCTGTAATATATTTCTTCATCCTGCATAAAAGTCATGTGACTCTCCACCATTCTAGAATTTCAACTGGCCTGAAGATAGAAGATTTTCTCCATTTGGTAATCAGTACATGGACACAGTAAGGCAGGGACAAGGTCAGGAAAGGTGACTCTGAAATTGAAGATAGTGATGAATTAGGTTACCCTTTTGTGAAAGTAACTCACTGTACTAGATGGTGACAGTTGTGACCGTTTCTAGGTTTCCAAGTGATAGAATAGAATATATTTTCAGGTACAGGGGTTTTACTTTAACAAAGATGATGAAATTGTTATCTACATCTGTAGTGGACTATGTGACTAGTATCAAGTATCTGATAAGCAGGACTAATAATGACTGATCATAGTTACTGGTAGTAATCAGGTTATAGATAATAATCAGAGGATCTGGTTGGTAATTTGCTACCAGTAAGTTAGTGATCTGTATGAAGTCTATGAAAAAGAAAGCCAAAGAGCAAGAATTTGGTAACTCTTATTCACCAGCATTCAGGAATAGAATGCTTTGATACCAGAAACCCATTTACCCATTCTTGAGTTAAACAGAAACCCACATCCTAAGTAAGATGGCTTATTTCTCAGGCACTTCGTGACTATCCTTTCCCACTTTGTTTTGATGCAGTTTTAGTTAGTGATCCCCTGATCTTGAATTTGTTCCTTCAGCAGCCTTGCCTATTACAGAGAGATGCCCTGCATGGTAACGGGCTTCAGTTCTCAAGGTAAGGACCTCCACCAAAACTTTCCACTTGTAAAGTATTTGAACTTCCACATAAGCTCCTTGTATTTGGACACAATCTTGGTGAGGTCAATAAAATAGCAGATTTTTATCAATGCATTATATGGAAAAAGGAAAAAAAATTAGGACGGTCAGTTGGTTTGTCAAACTTTAGTCAGTCGTTATGCACCAGGGCTGAGACTCAAAGGCAAGCCAGCCAACTCTTCCCATGATACTAGCATCTTAGGGGAATTAATAACACTAAGAACAGGAGGTGAGAGAATAAGGTCTATGGACTAAAATAATATGAATGCTTCTCCTCAACACTTCTCTCCACCTGGAGTCCTCCCAGTTCTGCTGCCTCCCACTCTCTGTGGCTTTGTGACTTTGGCTTCCATCCAGAAGCCTGCTGGATGACTCATTCTCCTCTCACACGTTGGAGGCATTGAGGGTGACACCAGAGATGGGGGGAGAGAAACTGTGGCAACTCCAGAGACAAGTGTACAACAGGAGAGATCCCTTCATGTGCAAAGCCATGAAAGAACATGACAGTTACAAGGTGAATGCTGGAGTGGCCTGGGGACGCAGATATTTTTAATTCTAAACTTACCATGTCCTTCTGGATTTTTAGGTGATTGGACAAATTGCTGCATCTGTCTGCCTCAATATTGTTGTTTGAAGTTCTAGAATGAGAATGCAATAATGACTTGCTAAAAAAAATAGCAGGTCCTTTAATGATACGAGCTCATGAGTAAGTGTATTATAGTGAATTAGATTTCTCAAATCGTTATGAGATGTTTATCAATAATTTCATAGTCTCACTACATTTAATCAACCAGGTGTACCAATATGTTCTGCCTTTTTGTTTGTTTCTTAGTAGTTTGCCAATCCAATTTCTTTGAGAGGGGGACAGACATGAAACTCTTCTTGAGACACATCTTTCTTTCCTATTTTTAATATCCTATATTTACTTATTGCTAAAAGAACCATTACTGAAGAGAAAGAAAGAGGCTGGAGGAATAACTCTCCCAGACTTCAGACAATACTATAGAGCTACAGTCATCAAGACAGCATGGTATTGGTACCAAAACAGACATATAGACCAATGGAACAGAATAGAGAGCCCAGAAATGAACCCACAAACTTTTGGTCAACTAATCTTCGACAAAGGAGGCAAGAATATACAATGGAATAAAGACAGTCTCTTCAGCAAATGGTGTTGGGAAAACTGGACAGCAGCATGTAAAACAATGAAGCTAGAACACACCCTTACACCATATACAAAAATCAACTCAAAATGGATTAAAGACTTAAACATAAGACAAAATACAATAAACCTCCTAGAGGAAAACATAGGCAAAACATTATCTGACATACATTTCAAAAATTTTCTCCTAGAAGAAATAAAAGCAAGAATAAACAAATGGGACCTAATGAAACTTACAAGCTTCTGCAGAGCAAAGGAAACCAGAAATAAAACAAGAAGAAAACCTACGGAATGGGAGAAAATTTTTGCAAGTGAAACCGACAAAGGCTTGATCTCCAAAATATATAAGCAGCTCATACGACTCAATAAGAAAAAAATAAACAACCCAATCCAAAAATGGGCAGAAGACCTAAACAAGCAACTCTCCAAGGAAGACATACAAATGATCAAAAAGCACATGAAAAAATGTTCAATATCACTAATTATCAGAGAAATGCAAATCAAAACTACAATGAGGTATCACCTCACACCAGTTAGAATGGCCGCCATTCAAAAATCCAAAAATGACAAATGCTGGAGAGGCTGTGGAGAAAGGGGAACCCTCCTACACTGCTGGTGGGAATGCAGTTTGGTGCAGCCACTATGGAAAACAGTGTGGAGATTCCTCAAAAGACTAGGAATAGACTTACCATATGACCCAGGAATCCCACTGCTGGGCTTGTACCCAGAAGGAAATCTACTTCAGGATGACACCTGCACCCCAATGTTCATAGCAGCACTATTTACAATAGCCAAAACATGGAAACAACCTAAATGTCCATCAACAGGTGACTGGAAAAAGAAGAAGTGGTATATTTATACAATGGAATACTACTCAGCCATAAAAACCAACAACATAATGCCATTTGCAGCAACATGGATGATCCTAGAGAATGTCATTCTAAGAGAAGTAAGCCAGAAAGAGAAAGAAAAATACCATATGAGATCGCTCATATGTGGAATCTAAAAAACAAAAACAAAGCATAAATACAGGACAGAAATAGACTCATGGACAGAGAATACAGACTTGTGGTTACCGGGGTGGGGGTAGAGGGTGGGAAGGGATAGACTGGGATTTCAAAATTGTAGAATAGATAAACAAGATTACACTGTATAGCACAGGGAAATATACACAAAATGTTATGATAAATCACAGAGAAAAAAATGTGACAATGAGTGTGTGTATGTCCATGAATGACTGAAAAATTGTGCTGAACACTGGAATTTGACACAACACTGTAAAATGATTATGAATCAATAAAAAATGTAAAAAAAAATTCTAAAAAAGAAAATCTTTAAAAACATTTTGATGTGAGAATTATAAACAAATTCAATCATACTTGACCATACCTAATGATCAAAACAATCAAATAAAATATTAAAAGAGAATTTAACATTAACATTTATATTTATGGTTAAAAGATAAGTTAGAGGTTTGAGAAGCTGAATTATTAAAATGTTGCAGAGTCTGTGGTGCAAACATTAAAACCTCAGGAAAGGGAATCCTATCCAGTAACAAGGTAATTATTCTTTCTTGCTTTAAACTGCCCAGTTATAAGGAAACACTGGTCTTAAATGACACATTCAATCAGATGAACTTCTATCTAAAAGCTGCAGAATACACATTTTTTTTCAAGTGCACATGGAACATTCTCTAGGATAGAATACATGCTAGGCCACAAAATGAGTCTGAATAAATGTAACTTCTGAAATCATATCAAGTGTCTTTTTTGATGACAACACTAGGAGACTAGAAGTTAACTATAAGGGAAAAAAACTGCAAAAAGCAGAAATACACAGAGGATAAACAATACGCTACTAAACAGCAAATGAGTTTCTAAAGAAATCAAAGAAGTTAAAAAATATCAAGAGACAAATGAGAATGGAAACACAGCAAGCCAAAATGTATGGGATATAGCGAAAGGAGTTCTAATAGAGCTCCTTTGGGAAATAAACAAACCAAAAATTCAAATAAGCAATCTAACCTTATATCTAAAGGAACTAGAAAAAGTAGAGCAAATAGAGCCCAAAGGTAGTAGAAGGAAAGAAATCATAAAGATCAGAGCAGAAATAAGTGAAAAAGAGACTAAAAAAATTAATGAAAATAAGAGCTAGTTCTTTGAAAATATAAACAAAATTGTTTAACCAGATTCATCAGAAAAAAGAGAGATGGCACAAAGTAATAAAATCAGAAATGAAAGAGAAGTCACAACTGACACAACAGAAATACAAAGGAATATAAGTGATAACTATGAACAAGATAGGTAAATAAAATGAACAACCTAGGATAAACAGATAAAGCCCTAGAAATGTACAATCTGCCAAGACTGAATCAGGAAGAAATAGAAAATATGAAGAGGACAATTATCAGTAATGAAATTGAATCAGTAATAAAGAGAAAACCTCCCAATAAAGAAAAGCCCAGGACCAGGCAGCTTTATAGATTAACTCAACCAAACATTTAAAGAATGGTTAATGCCTGTCCTTCTAAAATGATTCCTGAGCATTGCAGAGGAAGGAACACTACCAAACTCATTGTATGAAGTCAGCTTTACCCTGTTACCAAAGCTAGGCAACAATACTTCAAAAAAGAAAATTACAGGCCAATATCACTGATGAACATAGATAAACAAATCCTCAACAAAACATTAGCAAATTGAATTCAACAGTACATTAAAATAATAGTCCAATATCTGCAAATCGATCAGTGTGACACACCACATTAACAAACTGAAGAATAAAAATCATGTGCTTATCTCAATAAGAT
Source organism: Vicugna pacos (assembly GCF_048564905.1). Lineage (NCBI taxonomy): Eukaryota > Metazoa > Chordata > Mammalia > Artiodactyla > Camelidae > Vicugna > Vicugna pacos. Next base: position 2,119,858 of record NC_132994.1, on the reverse strand, counting down.
GTAGAAAAATCTTTTGACAAAATTCAACATCCATATGTGATAAAAACCCTCAACGAAATGAGTATAGAAGGAACATACCTCAACATAATAAAGGTCATATATGGTAAACATGCAGCCAATATCATACAAAATGATGAAAAGCTGAAATCCATTCCTCTAAGATTTGGAACAAGACAATGATACCTACCCTCACCACTTACACAGAATTAGATGTCCTAGCCACAGCAATTAGGTGAGGGAAAGAAACAATAGGAATCCAAATTGGAAAGAAAGAATTAAAATTGTCATTTGTAGATGATATGATGCTATATACAGAAAATCCTGAGGACACTACAAAAAAATTATTAGTGCTAATAAATGAATTCAGTAAAGCTGTGGGATACAAATTAATATACAGAAATCTCTTGTGTTTCTATACAGTAATAATAAAATTATCAGAGAGAAAAATTAAGAAAACAATACCATTTACAATTGCATCAAGAAAGAATAAAATACTTAGAAATAAATCTAACCAAGGATGTAAAAAACTTGTACTTAGAAAACTATAAGACATTGATAAAAGATTGAAGGCCATACCAACAAATGGAAAGACATTCCATGTTCATGGATTGGGAGGTTTAATACTGTTAAACTGGCCATTCTATTGAAGGCAATCTATAGCTTCAGTGCAATCTCTATTAAAATACCAATGGCAGTTATCATAGAACTAAAACAATTAATTCTAAAATTTGTATAGAAACACAAAAGATACCAAACAGCCAAAAAGATCTTGAGAAAGAAAAATAAAGCTGGAGGTATCATTCTCCCTAATTTCAAACTTTTCTACAAAGTTACAGTAATCAAAAAAAGTATGGTGCTGGCACAAAACAGGCACATAGATCAATGGAATGGAATAGAGAGCCCAGAAATAAAATCACGCTTATATGGTAGATTAATCCACAACAAAGGAGGCAAGAATATGCAACAGGGAAAAGATAAGCTTGTTCAATAAGTGGCGTTGGGAAAACTGATGGTTGCATGACAGAAAAATCAAACCAGTTCACTTTTTCACACCATATACAACAATAAACTCAAAATGGATTAAAGACTTAAATGTAACACCTGAAACCATAAAAATCCTAGAAGAAAATACAAACAGTACACTCTTTGACATCAGCTTCAGCAATTTTTTTTGGTTATGTCTCCCAGGCTAGGGAAACAAAAGCAAAAATAAACAAATGGGACTACATTAAACTAAAAAGCTTTTGCACAGTGAAAGAAAGTATCAACAAAATGAAAAGGCAGCCTACTTAATGAGAAAAGATATTTGAAGATATTTGAAAATAATGTACCTGATAAAGGGTTAATATCCAAAATATATAAAGATCTTGTACAACTCAACATCAAAAAAATAAACCTGATTAAAAAATGGGCAGAGGATCCGAATAGACATTTTTCCAAAGAAGACATATAGATGGCCAACAGACACATGAAAAGATGCTCAATATCACTAATCAACATGGACATGCAAATCAAAACCAAAATGAGATATCATCTCACACCTGTCAGAATGTGTATTATCAAGAAGACAACAAATAACAAATGTTGACAAGGATGACAAGGAGAAAAGGGATCTCTCATGCACCACTGGTGGCAATGTAAACTGATGTAGTCACTGTGGAAAACATTATGGAAGGTCCTCAAAAAATTAAGAATAGAACTAAAACATGATCCAGCAATTTCACTTCTGAGTATTTATCTAAAGAAAACCAAAACACTAACTTGGAAATATATATATGCACTCCAATGTTCATTGCAACATTATTTATAATAGCCAAGATAATAGCAACATAAGTGTCTATATAGATAAAGAAGATGTGGCATATATACACAATGGAATATTAGTCAGCCTTAAAAAGTGAAATCTTGCCTTTTGCTACAACATGGATGGACCCTAGAGGATATTAAGCTAAGTGAAATAACTCAAACAGAGAAAGACAAATACTATACGATTTCATTTATATGTGGAATCTAAAAATCAAAACAAAGTAACAAACATAAAACAGAAACAGACTTATAGATACAGAGAACAAACAGGTGGTTGCCAGGGAGGACTGAAGAGGGTGATGAGTGAGATAGGTGAGAGAGATTAAGAGGTACAAGCTTCCAGCTATAAAATAAATGAGTCATGGGGATGTGATGTACAGCATAGGGAATGCAGTCAAAAGTTGTATGATGACAGATGGTAAGTAGACTTACTGTGGTGATCATTTTGTAACTTATGAAAATATTAAACACTATGTTGCACACTTGAAACTAATCTAATATTGTAAGTCAGTTATATTTCAATAAAAGTAAATACATAAACTATCATTTATGATAGTTTTCGGCTTCCAAAGTTTCAAATTTACTTGCTATCATAAGGGAGAGCCTATTTGTTTATACTTTGTAGCTGCAGATGCAAAGGTCTGTCATCTGGTTTCACGTCAAATTGACTCCTCTCAGCTTAGTCATGTTTCCCTCTCAGAGGAACAAGCGTGTGAAGTCACAAAACTCTCATTCCATATTTTCATGAAGGGCCATGTGCCTCTGGAGCTGCCCAGCTTTCATGATGATGTACTTTATGTTCTGACAATTTTGATTCAGTTTTATTTCTTATGACATCTCTGTACCAGAAGATTTGGGAGTAAAAAGATTTGCAACAATAACTCCTTACAGCACATGAACCTGCTGCTGCCTTTTTTTTTTTTTATCTCCTTGATGGAAGGAAGAGAAGTGTTCTAAAATAGTGTGCTATAAAGCCCCCGAAGAACTTCTCCCTATATCAAGGCCGAAACTCAAAAGCCTCACACTGAAAATTAAAACTTTAAAATACCCCTGATTAGTGTTTGTCATCTAAATTTAGCTGCAGTACATAGACAGGTTTTTAATTAGGAAAGTGTGAAAACAAATGGAATCCTAAGCAAATTTCTTATTTGGGAATATTCTTGTGACTCTGAGGCTGAAAACTTGCAGGAACATGCCTCAGTTTTGTAAAACTTTTTCTGATAGGAAAGAATTGGGGAGCAATAGATTTTTATTTGTTTCCATAATAGGTGTGTGTTTCTAATATCACAGGGTAGGTTCCCCACTTGCTATTTGGAGAGTAGGTTCTTCTTGCTACAATTTTGGGAGCTTTTCATGTTAAAGTTTCACTCTAGGTAAATATTTCTTGAACTCCTCCTTTCTTTCAAGTGTGGTCAGTAGCAGACAAACAAAACCATACTGTCATAGTCTAAAAATATTAAATAGATGGATGTCAACATATTCAGGAACATATACCTTTGGAAAATTACTTATTTGGATGTTTGAGATACCATAGGGAATACTTTGGTAACGTGTCCAATGAAGAGAAAAACCTAAGGAGATATTGTTCTTATGCCCTTGGACACCCCTCAAAATCTTGGAAATGTTAAGAGAAATTCCTAGTAATCTGTTTTTCAATTCTGAGAAATTTCCTTCTCGGTCACACTTGGGAGCATTCAAATGAATTCAACAGAATTGAATTGAAAGCACTTTAGTCAGTATAGCAGAGGACACAAAAGCTAAGGAAGACAGTGCTCTATATGCTCGCTGAGCACGTCTTACTGACATAAGACGTATCCAGGAGCACTGACATTTATCAAAATCGTGTTGCTATCTCCTCTCCCCCAGACTGTAAGTTCCTGGAATATGAGGGCAAGATCTTGCATATCTCTATTACCAACAGGTAGCACAGTGCCAGAAACATAGCAGACCCTCAAGAGTGTTTATGGAGAAAATGATTAATTTCATTTCATAATAGGAAAAGAAATAATATATCTAATGTTGATACATTTCTTGTAGTTCCTTCTATTAACCCAATCTTGCTGGGCCTGCTAGATTAAAATAACAAAGAAAATGACTTCCATTAAGTCAAAATTTATCATGTTTCCTGAAAACAATAGTTAATATATCTCTTTTATTCTGTTTTCATGACTATGAATGTCACCCCAATTGGCCCAGAATCATCTTTTGGGGGAAAAAATGGAGATATAGCCACTAAAACAAGATGAATATAAAGAGAAGATATAGGTATTATGCAGTTCTGGATGCTTAAGTAGAACAATATGCTTTCAGGCCATGCTGTTTTCCTGGAAAAAGATTTTTCCAAATTCCTTTCAGTCTCATTTAGCATATTATGGATTTGTGTTGGCTTTGGAGTCAGACAGAAGAAGCATTTGACATACAGAAAGTAAAAGGAATCTCTAGGGAATTATGGCAGAAGGAGGAAAGGGTTGAGCCCAAGGTTTTTTCTCTATATGGGTTTATCTCACTGAAAGTTGATCAATAAGGGTCTCAAGATAGGTGGTGGGGTGGGGAGAGGCTCTTGCCTGCACTTAGTTTTGGACTTTGCCAAAGAAACATATTCTTTAGCTTCCCTTAAACAACATGGGGTTTGGTAATGTCAGTAGTAATTAAAGGCAAGGGTTATTTTAACTTTTCCAAGTTGCCCAGAATGACCATGGGGCACAGACACTGAGCTGAGCTGCAGAGGGTCAGCCATCGGGTCCTTTATGACAACAGAAGTAAACGAACAGGCAAGAACACTGAATGGAGGATATGTGCAGATTCAAAGGTCTTCAGGCAGTCGAGTTGAGAAGGGACCCAGTCAGCCAGGAAGCTCCACCCAGCTCTTACCAAGCCAAGGCTGGACTGCCCACTCCACCAGGCATGGACTTCATCAACCAGGAATGTGCATAAGCAACAAACATCTGGGTAGGACACGTGCTCCCCTGAGAGGACATGGCTAGACTCGACAGCCAGTAGGTGAGCACTTCTGAAGAACATCCCATCGTAGATGGATGGACTGTTCCCTTTTGTCCACACATCTAAACTGTAATTAAATTATGCAACCAAATATGAGGACAGCAGTGATTCATTAGAATCTGAGTGCAGAATGGTCTCGTTTCAACTCGTCTACAATCTGGCAGTGTTAGTTTCAGGCCAGGTATCTCTTTGCAGTTGTTTGGAGACATGCACTCGGAAAGCTTTAATCCAAAAAAATGTCACTGATAGGAGAGCCTTGCCCTGCTTAAACCCTCTGGATCTGTCATTCCAGATCACACTATAAACTCACTTGAGGACATTTATTTTGAGGGTCAGTATAGGGAGGTAATGACTGCTTTCAAATCACTCTGGAATATTTACAATAATAATGACTTTTACTCAATAACGTAGGTTCCTAGTTAGAAATGCCTGTTCTATTATTCCCTCTGCAGTAACAAAAATAACAACTTATTGAAGATGAAATTTAATTCATACATAAAATGCTTTTTATTTCTCACAGTCACTCTGAGGGTAGAAATTGTTTCCCCATACTTGAAGGAAACTGGCTCTCCAAGAGTACATGTAATTTAACAAGTATTACAGCTAATAAGAGGAAGGGGACTGCATTTATTGGATGACTGATTATCATGGGTCAAGAGCTTCTCATAAGTTATTTGACATAATCTTCAAGACAACCGTATCAAGTGGATGTTAATGTCCGTTATTGATGAGAAAGATAAAGTCATTTGCTCGAGATTGCACAGCAAGATTAGAACTCAGCTCTGATCCGACTTCAGTGTTGCCGCTCTTCCCATCTTCAATCCTTCCTCATAATTGTATCTGTTTGAAGATCAATTTGACCACTCTAAAATTCATAATATATTGCAAAGCCTCATGTATTATTTCTAACTTCGTATATTATTTGAAGGATAAAAGGACAAATCAAAACAGAACAGGTTGAATACAATCTAAACTTTCTGAGTCTTGTTGTCCTGTGTTTAATCTGCCTCCTATCTTGCAGGGATTAAATAAGATAATATATTAAAAGTGCAAGACACTGGCACATAGTAGACTCAAACCATTTTACTAATTTCTTTCACTATAAGCTCAAAAAAATATATACACATTCACATATGTGTATATATACATACACATATATATACATATATGTATGTCCCCTTTGTATAATATATACACATTTATATAATATATATAATCGAATTGGTACTATAAAACTATAAACTCTAAAGATAAAATATTTGAGCAGTTTTGCACTGGGTTTTTAATAGATGCAAAATAATTTAAAAACAAATTCTTAAAAGAACACTCCCTTACACCATATACAAAAATCAACTCAAAATGGATTAAAGACTTAAACATAAGACAAGATACAATAAACCTCCTAGAGGAAAATATAGGCAAAACATTATCTGACATACATTTCAAAAATTTTCTCCTAGAAGAAATAAAAGCAAGAATAAACAAATGGGACCTAATGAAACTTACCAGCTTCTTCACAGCAAAGGAAACAAGAAGTAAAACAAGAAGAAAACCTACGGAATGGGAGAAAATTTTTGCAAGTGAAACCGACAAAGGCTTGATCTCCAGAATATATAAGCAGCTCATATGACTCAATAAGAAAAAAATAAACAACCCAATCCAAAAATGGGCAGAAGACCTAAACAAGCAATTCTCCAAGGAAGACATACAAATGATCAAAAAGCACATGAAAAAATGTTCAATACCACTAATTATCAGAGAAATGCAAATCAAAACTACAATGAGGTATCACCTCACACCAGTCAGAATGGCCATCATTCAAAAATCCAAAAATGACAAATGCTGGAGAGGCTGTGGAGAAAGGGGACCCCTCCTACACTGCTGGTGGGAATGCAGTTTGCTGCAGCCACTATGGAAAACAGTGTGGAGATTCCTCAAAAGACTAGGAATAGACTTACCATATGACCCAGGAATCCCACTCCTGGGCTTGTATCCAGAAGGAAATCTACTTCAGGATGACACCTGCACCCCAATGTTCATAGCAGCACTATTTACAATAGCCAAAACATGGAAACAGCCTAAATGTCCATCAACAGGTGACTGGATAAAGAAGAAGTGGTATATTTATACAATGGAATACTACTCAGCCATAAAAACCGACAACATAATGCCATTTGCAGCAACATGGATGCTCCTGGAGAATGTCATTCTAAGTGAAGTAAGCCAGAAAGAGAAAGAAAAATACCATATGAGATCGCTCATATGTGGAATCTAAAAAACAAAAACAAAAACATACAAACAAACAAAAACAAAGCATAAATACAGGACAGAAATAGACTCACAGACAGAGAAAACGGACTTGTGGTTACCAGGTGGGTGGAGGGTGGGAAGGGATAGACTGGGATTTCAAAATTGTAGAATAGATAAACAAGATTACACTGTATAGCACAGGGAAATCTACACAAAATGTTATGATAACTCACAGAGAAAAAAATGTGACAATTAGTGTGTATATGTCCATGAATGACTGAAAAATTGTGCTGAACACTGGAATTTGACACAACGTTGTAAAATGATTATAAATCAATAAAAAATGTTAAAAAAAAAGAATACTTGACTGAACTTAAAAGAGGAGACACATCGCAATTTGAACAAGCCTAAAAATTCTTTAAATTAATGTCATTAAAATGATAAAACCTTATCTTCATAATAGAACTTTATTTTAGGTCATACGTTGTTATTATTCTTGCTGTTCAAAGAAATGGCATTGGGTATAGTCAAGAAGAAAGAGCTTAAATGTCTTTTGAAAATGAAAATGTTTTAAATTAATATACCAAATTATAGGTTTTAAGTAAAATGTAATTTGGGAAAGCGCACCTTGGTGAGTGCATGAAGCAAAGACACTTTGCAGTGCTGGGCAGTGGAATGCCTGCATAGCCCTCTTGCTCCCTGGGATTTCAGCCAGTCCATCTGGTCACCTAACAGGGGGCCTGGAGACCATGGGTGATCTCACAGACCATATGTGCAGTGACACCTAAGGACAACTAGGGCTTGGCTAATGACGTGGCAAGAACCTAAATTTGGATTTAACTTGTTTTTAAAGAGCAGAAGCCAAACCTACTGTAATATTTTTGCACATTTCATGCTTTGTATTTTATTAACTTTGAAATCGGGTTGCAAAAATACACCCTTTTGCACTGGAGATATGTTTTGAGTGACCCGTTTAACCAATATCATGCCTCTCCTTCCAGGGAAAATTTTAAAGAGCTGGGAGAAAAAAAATGTAGCAATTCTCCTTGTGCTGAGAGATGCTGAGACTGGAGCCCACCAGTGGGTTGGCACTGAGACTGCAGCTCTGAGTGCATGACTGGTTTACTTCTCTGAGCTGAGATGGTCCTATGATCTCAGAGATGAGGTAAGAACCATGAATGTGCACCCGCGGAGGCAGTGTCGCTAACCCACAAAGGGTGATTAAACCCAGGTAGGAGCAAGAAAAGACTCAAAATAGATGGAAATAAAGATCTGGTAAGACAATCATCAAAATCATGGGATGATGAAGTTCTCCTGCAATCTTCACCTTGCTGTCTGCTCCCACATGAGCAGCCTCATTGAAAGAGTTCCCCTTCTTTCATCACTTCAGTACCCTTTACAAATACAGCAAAATTCATCACCAGAGAATAGGGCATGGAAGATAGAACAAAATAAGGAGCAGTCAGAGGAAGTGACATTATTCTGAACTGGGTTTCCTATTTTAAATCATCAATGAATTATTTGATTCATTTCCACACTGATCACTAGACCTGGTCAGGAAATGTCAATAATATTGAGACGCTCGTTCTCAAATCAAGATTAGTGCAAAATACATTATGAAATAAAGGACAACTCTTTGACATAAAAGATAAGCAGAGCAAATGTGTTTGAGAGGACGGATACATTTGTTTTGAAGAAATTCTGCACTTACACAGAAGGAGATGCAGTGTTTTCATCCATGGTCTCCTTTCCCACCTCAGCATCACTGCCAACAATTTGCACTGGATTAAGAAGCATTAACTCTGATTAATGCCCCTTCTTAGGTTTCGCATATCAAAGGCTACATCTGATGTTTAGAAGCAAATTAAAAGTCCAATTGAGCTTTACATAAATACCTGCTTCTGTTTAATTTATTCTTACAGATTAAAGATCGGAAGTGTGGGGGCTCTCTCTTAATCTGTAGGGTGTTGCTTTAAATTCCAGTTTGTTCTGGTTTCTGATTTAAAAACTGATAAATATGCCTGGGAGATGCCACATTTCATTCAGCAATGTGTTGTCAGATTGTTAGGAAGCTTTTTTTTTTAACCCAAATGAAATCATTTGGGTAATATTAACTTTTATCTTCAAAATTGTTCTTGGATGATTCTCAATATCACATTGAATGGAAGATTATAAAAAGGGAAAACTAACACTTAGGTGTGTGGAAGGTTCTGAACATCTTAAGCACTAAATGCTCTCAGTTAATTTATTTATCAGCAGGTTATTTGATGATTACTAAGTAACAAAATTTATTCTGTATTTGTGGGCACACTTAGAGGGATATGGGAATGCAAGTGGCTTACCTCTGTAGAATTGGTGCCGTAAGGATGGGAAATAATCTCTGTATGCTGATTTCACACAGAACAGAAACTCCCATTTAGTTTAGGTGAGCAATTGTAGTTAAGAGGACAACATACTACCTTGACTTAACATAGGGATGATTAAACAAAGAACAATGGGGAAGTGGAACCGTGACATTATGGCCACCAAGCTAGATCTAAAACTGATGTAAGACTCCAGATGATAAGAATTTGCAAACTAAGAGTCCTATGGGCATTTTCCCCAAAAAGGTTTGTGGCAGTGTCCCAGTAGGAGTAAACGTACTTACCCATTCAATAAATATTTACCATGTATATCATCTAAAGCCCACTCAGGAGACAGAAATTACAGCAGTTATGTGAACAGAGAGAATTGAATGCAAAGAATAATTAACTAGATATCCAGTCATTAACTGATTAACATTTTACCCGAAAGGGTAAAAGCAGAATTTTAAGTACCATGGTAATAACAACTGCAGAAAGTAACTACCATCCCTATGGCTGAAGGAATAAGGGAAAGGGTCAGAATAAGTAAACCTTAGAAATTTAGAGAAGTCCCACAAAGCCGAAGCTCCTGCCTCTGAGGAGGAGTTGCTGCTGGCCTGATGGTGGCATCTTTGAGCTTAGGGGGTGACCCTGTGAGGCTGAGACTCAGATCTTTGGAGAAGGGTCACCAGGCAGCTGTGCTGGTTCCTTGATCAGAAACGTTACTGATGGAGCCTTGAAAAGGTGAGAAAGGCATCCTGTAACTCTACAGATTTTAGTGCCAGCATGGGCATGATGGGCAAGCAGAGCAGAACCATATCCAGGGCGGGTATCTAACCCAGTGAAGACCACATCCCCCCCATGATGGAGGAGACACAGTGTAATCCACCTGCCATTGAGGGGCTGCCTGGAACCTGCACGATGGGCCACGTTTGGGTCTCAGTGTTCATTTCTGATGTCGGTGGAAAGGATGCTCTGCAGCAGTGGGAGCCGGGTCAGACTTAGTGAGGGTCACTTTACACGTGGGGCAAGAGAACAGTCGATACAAAGCCTGTTATTTGCTCACTTATCACTGAAAGTGTTCTCTATAGTAGACGCCCTTCGGTGAATATTCACATAGAACAGAAAATCCCTCACCTTCTGTGCCTATTCTCAGATGTCCATCTACTTGCCTCCTCCCCAGAATTCCTCATCATCATGCTTTCAATGCTGTCCTTTCCAAATGCCTGACCATCCAGCCAACTCATTAGTTCCCACCTATATATCCATGCAGATGTGTATGTATGACTTACTCCCAGATGGAATGGAAAACCAAATACACCGCTCAAAGTTCTTCCCACTGAAAGGTTCCCCTTCACCGCCCTCCCTCAGGCCATCTGTTAGTGGGTTTTAATCATCCAGGTATCCATCCTTATTTGGTGCTAGGATTTCAAGCAGAATCATCTGGAAAGCAGGTCCATTATTTCTCTTCCTCCATTAAATGGTCATAAGAAGCTTCCCTGAAGGGACATAAGTGTCAAATGTTAAAGGAGAGGACTTAATGCAGCCAAAGAGCCAGGGACTTGGACTTGTGTCTCCTGGACCTGCTCAAGCCTGATCTCTCATATACCAGCTCCATTTGTTGATATACTGCAGCTGTTCATGGTCAACATTAGGCTCGGTGGGTCAGACAATCCCCAGTGAATGATAGTCGATAGATGTCACACAATGAGATGCTCAGTCTCTACCAGACCCAAATAGTGAGGTAGAAGCTGTTTCTCAAGAAGGATGGGTGTATGCAGAAGAGAACAATGATTTGATCAAACCCCCAAGAGGTCTGATTCTTTAGTAGCTGTTTGCCAGAGTGTCCAGACGGCACCCTTATTTGTCATCCGTTTTGAATCTCATTGGATCTGCTGGGTCACTAGGCCCAGGGCACTGTGTCCACTGCCCTTTAGGGAACTGTCATGGTGGTATTAAAAACTGGCGTAGTTTTGTGATGGAGGGAGCTGGTGAAGTGTTGGGTGGAGTACACAAGATCTCTTGTATATTATGTTACACTTGTGTGGATGGGCTCACTCCTGGTATAAGACCATGAAGGTGAAAGCAAACTGCTTCTGGTCTTCCTTGAATGTCTGCATGGAGGAAAAAAAACAGCTTTCTAGGTCATATCTGCATAATAGATGCCAGAGTCTATGTTGATTTGCTCTGGAAAATATACTACATCTGAGATCCCAGATGCAATTGGCATCACCAATTGATTATTTTATGATAATCCACAGTCACTCTCCAAAACCCACCCACCTTCTGCAGGGGCAAAACTGGGCAATTACATGAGAATGGGATGAGTAGCACCATTACTCTTGCATGTTTCAAGTGTTTTACGGTGGCACTAACCTGCAGTTTTTCCAGGGATATGAATATTTTTGCTTTAATACACTGGTAAAGAGGGACATTTCTAGGAAGTTCCACTTTGGCTTTTCTACTATACTGGCCTTTATTCTTATAAAAGATAAAATAGTGAATATGAGAAATTCACTCTAGTGAATACTGTGTTGACTGTCCAGGTGCTTTTCAGGACCGAGGAACTCGCTTTTGCACACAGCTCACAGCTCACTCACAGCTGTGTCCTTTTCCAGAAATTTCCGTCAGTGGAAGCAGCTTTACCTAAAGTTGCATCTACTCCCCCAATCATCCCAGAGTCAATGACTAATAAACATGGGGTACAAAGGGGTGCAAAGGCCTGACCTCCATGTCTTAATTTGGGACATCTGTGAATAGTGATCCTGAAACAGGAGGGAAGGGGGTAGGGCACAACCACTGAAGGAATGACACAACATTTGAGGACAGGACAGACTGGTTAGAACCAAGATGGCAAAAGACTGGACTTCCAGTAGACCCTGAGCCTCATGGCGCACCCACAGGTGCCATGACAGTTCCCAGACTGACAATAAAGGGTCCAAAAGTGGGCAGGGGCCCAATTCCTGGAAATCCCTGCCCCTTCCCCCAAAATAGTTGGAATAATGCTCCTACTGATTAGCATATGAAATTACTGAGTCTGTAAATCCTAACAGCTCTGTACCTCATGGTCGCTCTCTCTTGCCTTCTGAGATGGCCTGCACGCTGTCTATGGAGTGTGTATCTCTCTAAATAAACTTGCTTTCACTTTACCATGCCTCGCTCTTGAATTGTTTCCTGCACAAGGCAAGAACCAGTTCTCCCGCAACAGTCCCATCTTGGAGCTCCATGCAGGGTCAGCTGTGACTGTGCTGTACCTGCAGGGCAGCACAGATTCTTTTCCTGCCCAGGTCTGCTTCCCTTGCTCCCTCCAAGTATTGCTCCACTAAATGCTTCTGATAAGCTCCTCCTGAGTAAGTATCTCAAAGTCTCAGAGTCAGTTCTCTGGGGACCTGATAACATTAGTGGGTATCTCAGGAAGCGGATTTGGGAGTTGGATAATCAACAGTCTGACTGGCAATGATGATCTCATCACTGTTGATGACACACGGATAGCCCCGCAGATGCAGTTCAAAATTCGTCCAGTGGTGAACTGGGATGAGACATCAGTGTAAGGGACTGTGCTGGGAGGCGCAATATCTCAAATGTTTGAGAGATAAAGGAAAAATAGCCATTATAAGGACTAGGGAATTCAATATCTACTGCTCGTGATCAATAAATGTACTGGAGAAAGACAACAAAAGGATAGGTATGATTAATCATCAATCTCATGCAAAGTGTAAAAGCTGAAAGGCCCCTTGGGCAGCCTAAACAGAGATTGTCATCAGCTGCAGTCTGAAAGCAGAAAGAGGATGACCTGTATCGGGTCCAAAACTTAATTATAAGAACAGTAACAATCAAAAAGATGTTGACTCGTCAAAGTCAACAAATCTCTTACACCAAAGTCAAGACCTTGATTGAAACGAGGTGGGAATCTGAGCCATGGAAGGGGACATTTGGTTAGAAGCACTTGAAAATATTAAATCCCCAAACCCACTGGGATTTCCCTAACCCCTCTGGGACTGCTGAGGTGGTCCACGCTCTTCCCCCATTTCTTGAAGACAACCCAAAGGTCTCTGCCTTGCAGGGCATCCACATCCTCTCAGGAGTTACCCCCATTTCCCCTACTAACCACAGAACAATAACTAAGTACAACGAATGCCTAGCTGGGAAAGTGCTGAGTCTGCTAACAGAGGGGAAATACATATATATCCTGAGGCAATCTCTCGTTATACAGGATTTAACACTCTAGGAAGGACCGTAGGAGTTGGTCCTGACATATTGCTAGGCTGGAAATCCTCAAAGCCTGGAGAAAGCAAAGGTCTATGCTAGCAGAATGAGAAATACCAGAGTTGCAATGGCAAAAGTGAGGGTCAGAAGGCTCATTGAAGTGGGTATGCTAGAGGGTGAAACACCTACAAGCTGACTGTGTGAGGCAGGAGGCCTCAGATGACTCTGCTCACCTAAGTAGTAAGGAAAGTATTGGTGGGGAGAGAAGCGTCACTGAGAACTCAGGGGCGCCTGTCTTCTGTAAGTAAGGTCTGACAGTAGGATCAACAGGACTGAGGTCCTGGACAGCAAAGGCGAGGACAGGGTCCTAAATACTAGAACCCAGGTAGTGGGTCTTACCTTTCAAAGGCAAGGTTAGCACAATTACTGTAATAAACAGCAAGGACACAGTTCCACCCAAGAGATCCTGGCTTACATAAAGCTACGGGGACGTTTAATAAAGCACAATAACCCCAGAAGTAAGATAACTGGGAACCCAACAAGGCTTTTGTTTAATCTGCACAAACAAAAGGAAGCCAGGAGAGATGTTTAAGGAGCCAAGCCAGCCACCCAAGAAAATGTCACAACCCCATGGCCAGTTTCTGGACTTGAGCCAGCTTTCAGATGCAGAAGCCACAACCAGAGGAGAGGCTGGGTTTCGAGAAAACCCCGTGACACCACGGCAATTGTATTCAATAATTATTCCAGCTTTCCTTCTCCCCAAAAGACCTACAGCTCCAGATGCAAGTTACCACACGTTAATTAAAAGATACTCTTAGACATTTTGAGCTCTGTTGGATACTGAATTTGAGCTGACACATTTTCAGAGGCTTACCCAAATTTTGTCATCCTGTTTCTCCTGTTAATGTGGGAGGTGCGTGGACAACAGGTAACACAGGGAATGTTGACTCAGGTTCAGCTTATAGTGGCCTATGTTGTGTTTACTCACCCACCCGGTGACCATTTCCTTGGGTCTCCAATGTACAATCAGGATGGATGTATTTTGTATTTGCCATAAACCCACATTGACGCCTTGACGTGTGGCGTAAGAGATATAGGAACCAAATAGAAACTTCCGACCACCACCACCACCACCACCCCACCCCCAAGTTAAGACACAGATTCTCAACTTCGGCTGCATATTAAAGTCAGCCAAAATCCCAATGCCTGTGCCACACATCACACCAATTCAGAATCTCCAGCGGTCAGACCCCGGCATCAGCATTCCTAAAAAATGCTGTGATTTTAATCTTGAGTGATTTTAATGTGTAGTTAACAGTGATTACCACCGCTTTCGGGATTCCTGAAGCACATTACTAGATCAAAGACCCTGAGAAGCAGTGTGGTAAAAATACCTGTTTTCTTTGTTTAATCCATAGTTTGCCAAATTAAATTTCTCATGGTTCTGAATCATGTATAGCATGTCAAGGAACCCTACTTGAATGCTGATATACTTTGAAAATACTTCTGTGGATTATTTAGACATAACCTGCACCTTCCAACTACACAAATCTGAAGGGTTAAAAAATTGCATCTCACTGTTTTTTTTCCATTTGCATTTCCTTCTTTATTAGTGGGGTGAACATCTGTGAAAATGCTTATTTAAAAATCAGACTTCACTAAAAACAAATTTTAAATGGAGGAGGGCGATAGCTCGGGGTAGAGCACTTGCTTAGCATGCACAAGGTTCTGGGTTCAAACCCCAGTACCTCCACTAAAAAAAAAAATTAAAAATTAATAATCAGAAAGCTTTCAGGGTTTCTGCTTGTGGTTGTGGACAGTCAAATAAGGGATGAGGGGAAGAAGTTCCTGAACAAGCAGGAGAGGGGAGGCAGTGTCTGTCATTTGGAAGCAGAGCCCTGGGTTTTCACCGACATCAGCATGGCATCACATTTCCTCCATGAAAAGTACAAAGATAGTGATGTTGAAGGACTTGTTATCATATGCACCTGTGCACCTGAAGACTCAACAAGGTGCATGCCTCAAAAATCACTTGTCCAACAAAAGATCAAGGTGTTAGCAGAACTGGTTTCTCATAAGGCCTTTTGCCTTGGCTTGTAGGTGGCCACCTTCTCCCTGTGTCTCTTAAACCTGCTGTGTAGGAACAGGATTTTACTGTAACCAGTTTGTGGGTGAGCTGAGCTCACACTTCATTCTTCTCAAATCGTTGCCTCAAAACAGGCTCCATCTGACCTCTGGGCACTTGGTTGATTCTAGGTCACTTTTAGGTTTAAAGAACAGATCCATTTTCAGCACAATTCCAGCCTACTTTACATCCATTCTGAGATGACCCCCTCCTCAGCACCCAAGCTGCCCTTTGGGCTGGGGAGTAGTGTCTAGGGACAGGGAAGGGGCTTGGGTTGCAATTCCACCTTTCACTACCTTCTCTCCCGTGCACTACACTGTTTCCCTGACTGCTTAGTGTTTGAAAGAAGAGGGCCAGGAAGACAGAAAAAGAGAAAGAAGAAGGAAAGGAGGAATGACTTTTTAAATTAAAAAATGCAGCTTAGAATTCTTTCTTGGGGACCTGCCCATCATGGCAGGTAAACAACGTGGGTTCTTCCACAGGGCATCTCTCTAGAGATCCCTTCTGGGAACCTCCACGCTGCATCCCTCTCTGGGACGGATGCCTTCTCTCCAGCCTGTTGCCTAATCCCCTGCCCCCAGCAGCACAGCTTTGCCTTTTCTACCAGTCTTTTCTCCCACACAGAATGGTTTCCTGGGTGAGCCATTCCAAGTGGCTTGAGTCAAATTAATTGTGATGGCATCCACTTGAATCCCAGAAAACTCAGGCTCCTTAAATGAAAAGCAGAGTCCAGTCTCTATATATGTAGCTGTATTATCCTGGGGTGCACGTCTCAAGGGACGCCAATATCCCTCACATTTCCCTTTAAACAGCTCAGCAGAATATTCACATTCAGCAGCTCAGTAGCCGCTGAGCTAGAACAGTGGAGGTGGGGGCTGTGAGCCCTGGATGCAGATAATAAGGAAGAACACTCTGTGTAGGAAATTTAAAACAACACTATAACTGACCAAAAGTCTCTGCATTTTTTTAATTGAAGTATAGTTGATTTACAATGTCGGGCTAGTCTCTGGTGCACAGCATAGTGATTCAGTTATACATACATATTTTTTTTCATAGGCTTTATCATCATAAGTTATTACAGGGTATTGAATATAGTTTCCTGTGCTGTACAGTGGGACCTTGTTTATCTATTTTATATACAGTAGTTAGTATCTGTTAATATTATTTTAAGTGTATTCTTTACTGGCATGATTATGCATACAAAGCTCAATAAAACATTTCACAGCATATGTTTATTCTCTAGCTAATATTATTGTTTTATGTTATGACATTACTGGAGAGATGGGGTTTTGAAAAAGGACCCATTCTGGGTGTCAAACGTAGAGACTGCCATTAAGCTAAGGACTAAGATACCGTTCTCTCCATCTCATATGTACACCCCCTTCTCCATCTCTCCAAATGGTTTTTTTAAGGCCCTCTTACATGGCTTCCCATTATTCCAAATGGTTTAGAATTTGAGACTTACGGGCAAGTCTATAGTAATTAAAAGTTTTACCTCATTGTTTTAAATATTAAAATTCCTGTATCCCATTAGTAAGGATATTTGTATGTGAATGTGCAGTTGGAAGATTAATCTAATGGAGATCAAAAGGATATGGTGGCAGGAAGGGGGTACTTTCTGACCCATTTCTTTTTTCCCCTTTTTTATATTGAAGTATATTTGATTTTCAATGTTGTGTTAGTTCCTGGTGTACAGCATAGTGATTCAGTTTACATGTATGTGTGTGTGTGTGTGTGTATGTATGTATATATATATTCTTTTCATTACAGTTTACTACATGCCATTGAATATAGTTCCCTGTGCTATACAGTGGAACTTTGTTGTTTATCTATTTTATATATAACAGTTTGTATCTGCCAATCCCAAACTCCCAGTTTATCCCTCCCTCCCCTCTTTCCTTTGGTACCAATAGGTTGGTTTTCCATGTCTGTGAGTCTGTTTTGCAAATAAGCTCAACTACTCAGTCATGAAAAGGAACCAAATAATGCAATGTGGGTGGACATAGAGATGATCATACTAACTGAAGAAAGTCAGTCAAAGAAAGACAAATATCATATGACATCACTTATATACAGAATCTAAAAAAAAAAAAAGACACAATTGCCCCATTCCTTTTACCCTGGGCTTCTGGTCATGGTTTGGGCTGGGGAGCTGATTAGCAGATGTGCTAAGGATGCTCTAGAGAGGGGTGTATATACCATGCTGGAGAGAACCCAGAGTGGAGCCAGCACACACAGGAAGACCCTCCACTCTGCCCAAGACGTTCGACACAGCTCCCAAGCCAGAGACTGAGACCAAATTTCTGACTTCCTTGTCAGTTAGGAAATCCTTCACTTTTGAGAAGGGAGCAAGAAGTCCCAAAGCAGCTCCTGGGAATCATCCATATTCTACAAGTATTTGCAATTTATGGTATGCAGGGAAAAGGACAGAGCTCGGTTCAATGTCATAGATGTTCCCTGGGGTGCTGTCTACCTTAAAAAGCCAGCTATTCATTCCACTGTGTCCGCAAGGATCAGCACAGAGGTGACATTCACTTCTGACATATTTCCTACCACAGCCTCCAGAGCCCTCTGCTCTGGTTCCAATGACTCCCCACCAAGCTTGATACACTTTGTATTTGAACACTCTCATGACTTTCTGTTAATGATCTGCATTCTCTCAGTTTGAACTCAAATGCCACTTCCTTGAGTAAACCTTCCGTAAACCCCTGAACCTAACTCCACTTTCATCTGCCACTTCCTGACACTCTGATTCCACTTCTTTTGTTATTTTTTTAATTTAATTTTGACTTGTAATTGATTTGTTTTCACAACTGTTATACCCTCGTCAAACTTTAAATGCTTTGAGTTCCTGTCCTGTGTACTTTGTATCTACCCTTCTCTCCAGTGTTAGTCTAAAAAGAACTTTTAAAATTTGATTTATCAGCTCTAGTAGTTTGCAAGGTAGCAGGATACAAGATTAACATGCAGAAGTCAGTGGCATTTCTTTACACTAACAATGAAATATCAGAAAAGGAAAGTAAAAAAACAATTCCTGTTAAAACTATATCCAAAACAATAAAAGTAGAAATACATCTGACCAAGGAAGTGAAAGACTTGTATACAGAGAACTACAAAACACTAAGGAAATTAAAGATGACTTCAAGAAATGGAAAGATATCCCATGTTCTTGGATTGGAAGAATTAATATTGTTAAAATGGCCATACTACCCAAAGCAATCTACAAATTTAATGTGATCCTTATCAAATTATCCATGAAATTTTTCACAGAATTAGAACAAATAATCCTAAAATTTATATGAAATCACAAAAGACACAGAATTGCCAAAGCATTACTGAAGAAAAAGAATGAGGCTGGAGGAATTACCCTCCCAGACTTCAGACAATACTACAGAGCTACAGTCATCAAAACAGCATGGTATTGATACAAATACAGACATATGGATCAATGAAACAGAATAGAGAGCCCAGAAATAAGCCCATAAACTTTTGATCAATTAATCTTTGACAAAGGAGGCAAGAACATACAATGGAATAAAGACAGTCTCTTCAGCAAATGGTATTGGAAAAACTGGACAGCTGCATGTAAATCAATGAAGTTAGAATACTCCCTCACTCTATACACAAGAATAAATTCAAAATGACTTAAAGACTTAAAATTAGACAAGACAATATTAGAAGAAAACATAGGCAAAACATTATCCAACATAAATCTCAGTAATGTTCTCTTAGGGCAATCTACCCAAGCAATAGAAATAAAAGCAAAAATAAACAAATGGGACCTAATTAAACTTATGAACTTCTGCACAGCAAAGGAAACCATAGCAAAACTAAAAACAACCTACAGAATGGGAGAAAATATTTGTAAAAGATGAGACTGACAAAGGCTTAATCTCCAGAATATATAAACAGCTCATACAACTTAATAAGAAAAAACAAACAACCCAATCCAAAAAAAAATAAGAGAAAACAAACAACCCAATCTGCTTGTTTAGGCAGAAGACCTAAACAAGCAATTCGCCAATGAAGACATACAAATGGCCAATAGGCACATGAAAAAGTGCTCAACATCACTCATTATCAGAGAAATGCAAATCAAAACTACATTGAGTTATCACCTCACACGAGTCAGAATGACCATCATTCAAAAGTCCACAAACAATAAATGCTGGAGAGGGCGTAGGGAAAAAGGAACCTTCCTAAACTGTTGGTGGGAATGTAGTTTGGTGCAGCCATTACAGAAATCAGAATGGAGACTCCTCAAAAAAATTAAAATAGACTTACCATATGATCCAGCAATCCTAGTCCTGGGCATGTATTCAAAGGGAACCTTAATTCAATAGACTCATAGACATAGAATACAAACTTGTGGTTGCCAAGGGGGCAGAGGGTGGGAAGGGATAGACTTGGGATTTCAAAGTTGTAGAATAGATAAACAAGATTATACTGTATAGCACAGGAAAATATAGACAAGATCTTATGGTAGCTCATGGAGAAAAAAAGGCGACAATGAACATATGTATGTTCATGTATAACTGAAAAATTGTGCTCTGCACTGGAATATGACACAACATTGTAAAATGACTATAACTCAATTAAAAAATGTTAAAAAAAGAAAAGACATCTGCACCCCAATGTTCATAGCAGCATTATTTACAATAGCCAAGACATGGAAACAACCTAAATATCCATTGACCGATGACTGGATAAAGAAGCTGTGGTATATTTATACAATGGAATACTATTTAGCCATAAAAAATGATTAAATAATGCCATTTGCAACAACATAGATGTCCCTGGAGAATGTCATTCTAAGTGAAGTAAGCCAGAAAGAGAAAGAAAAATGCCATATGACATCATTTATATGTGGAACCTGGAAAAAAAAACATGAACTTATTTATAAAACAGAAACAGACTCACAGACATAGAAAACAAACTTATGGTTACCAGGGGGGAATGGGGTGGGAAGGGATAAATTGGGAGTTCAGGATTTGCAAATACTAACTAATATATATAAAGTAGATGAACAAGTTTATACTGTATAGCACAGGAAACCATATTCAATATCTTGTAGTAACTTATGGTGAAAAGGTATGAAAATTAATACATGTATGTTCCTATATGACTGAAGTATTGTGCTATACATCAGAAATTGACACAACATTGTAAACTGACCATATTTCAATAAAAGTATTTTTTTAAATGTTCCCTAGTAGTTATTCACTAAACATGTTTGGAGAATCATTTAATCAAACACCAAAATAGTGACCATGTTGACCATTATGGTAATTACCTGGCAATGAAACACTAAGTTTCTGTGGAAAAAAGTCTAATCAGTTTTTACTGAATACCTGTTATAATATATATCCTATTTACAACCCAATATGCATTTCAATCAAGGAAGAAAATATATAAAGTTGGGCCTCACTACTTGTTAAATTAGAAAGATGAGAGTGACTAGAATTGGTAGTCAACAAAAGAAAGATATCTTTCCTTATGAATCACTGAAATTGAGTTAATGAGTCTAGGCACAGGCCAAGATTATGATTCCTTAAATCAAATCACCATACAAAGAATGCAACCAGGAGTCAGAATTTGATTACCAGCCTTGATTCGTAGACATCAAGACAGGGAGATTTGGGAGCTAAGGAAAAGGGAAAATAAATAAATACCATAAGCCTGAAATGGGGCAAGTTGGCAGAGCAGAGGTAATGTGGTTCATCCCTCAAGGAAACAGGATGAGCAGAAGAATCAGATCAGCACCAAGAAAGAACCTCTAAGGGATTTTAAACTTGGTGGAATCTAACATTTTCTTTTATTTTTAGCTCCCTTTTGTTTCTTTTTTGCCGGCTATAGTCCATGTGCCCAGACCAGCTTTTATTAAGGATGCTGATTAAGTTATGTTTTGAGGACAAAATAAATAAACATATAAATAGATGAATACACACCCAACTAATTACAATGAGACCATCTTCAAAGTAGGTGTATAGTTTTGATACAGAAAAAAATTCTCTTCAGTCTCATTCTTTAGCTGAATGTTCTATTTATATTCCATCTCCAATAATACAGATGTGCCCCACTTTCTTAAGAAGATCAAACATGCAAAGGTTCATATTTTCAAGATGAAAAACAAGAATAATCATTTCAATTATGAAAGAAATTTAAACTATTGACACTGCAAATCATGTATTATTTGAGTCCACTAAAAGGATTTGTTGTGTTGTTTTTTTTTTGTTTGTTTGTTTTTTGGTATAAAGTCTGGTTTACACAGGTTTTCCTGGGGAAGGGGCCAGAAAATTAAGGGTAACAGATTGGAAACTACAAGCAACTGAACATTCTTTAAATCCCAACTCAAGTCTCACTTCCTGAGTGAAGTCGTCTCAAGTTTTCTAGTCAGAATCTCTCATGTCAACAATTAGAAGGAAGACAGAATCATTAAAATCATTGAGAGAAGACTATTTCTTAATAGATAACAAAGGCAATTATGTACAACTTCAGAAACTAATACAGCACAGGAGGGTTTATGCTGGTGTACACTCTGCCAAGTAATGAAGTACTAAATCCGTATCATTCAGCCTCACATAATGGAAACCCCAGTACTTTGGTTCCATTTATTTTTGGGGGGGACTGGAAGTAATTAGATTTATTTATTCCTTAATGGAGGCATTGGGGATTGATCCCAGGACCTCGTGCGTGCTAAGCACGTGTTCTACCACTGAGCTGTACCTTTCCCCCGAAGCCCTAGTACCTTTGATCACCCATACATTTAGGCTCAGACATTTAGTAAAGAGTTTTAAGGTTACTGAGGTAAACAGGGTGGACAGGGATAAATTTGGGAGTTTGAGATTTGCAAATGCTAACCACTATATATAAAAATAGATAAAAACCAAATTTCTTCAGCATAGCACAGGGGACTATATTCAATATCTTATAATAACCTTTAATGAAAAAGAATATGGAAATGAATATATGTATATGTATGCATGACTGAGACATTATGCTGTACACCAGAAATTGACACATTGTAACTAACGACCCTTCAATAAAAAAATAGAAATAAAAATAAAAGTAATCAAGAAAAAAAATCTTACAGTTACATCCAGCATTGTGGGAGCAAACAAGGGTAGAGAACTCACTTCACTGTATGAAATGGGTTTCCATAGATGTGGTATTCATCTTCTTTTAGTATAAAAAAATTACTTATGATTTACTAAGAAATCATTGAGCTGAAAAAACAGATCTGGGTTTCAAATGGAACGTTTTCATTGAGGTAAGTGAATTTGAGGATGTCACTCCATCATGGTGAGATTTAGTTTACTTGTCTGTTAAACAACATAAAATGCCTACTTCACACAGCTGTTGTGAGAATTTACTGATAGCATATATACAAAAGACATTTTACACAGTATCAGACTTAAAGTCTGTAAAGCCTTGTTTATTTGTTTTTCACTTTTAACAGCATAATGATGAGTTGTCTCCTCTTTTGGGTATCTGCTACTTTTTAAAGAAAAAGACAGGAAGCACAAAAGAATGCTATAGGACAATGTCAGCCAGAGAGAGGAGTTTCTACAGTAGGGCATCACAGAATTTTTCATAACTGGAAATTTTTCATAACAACCATATGTGTAGATCTTGATGGTGCCTTGGAAAATCTGGAGGAAGCATTGTAGCTCTGGAAAGGAAGTATGGCCGGCGACTGCTCTCTGCATGCTGAGGACAAGCATGGAAGAACGACAACGTGTGAGCTGATTGTGGACACTGGTGTGGCTTTGATTTGAATTCAATTCCCTTGAGATTGGGCATTTCTCCTCATTTTCTTATTTAACCTGGTATTTTACACAATATGCAAGTTTCTGCGTCTTCACCCCTTCTTCATGACTCACTCCCACCTCCCCGCCTCTGTTTACAGCTGGTATCTAAGGAGGGTACAGACTGGGCCAGGGAAACAGTCCTTTGTGGACGGAAGTACTGAAATGAGCAGCAGGGCTCTAGCTCCATCTCTCCCACTTTCACCTCTCTGGATTTTCTGTTTCCTTATTAGTGGAATGTGGGGTTTGGTTATAGCACCAGATGGTCTCTAAGATCTCCCTTTCTTTCAGGACTCTGAATCCAGGTCTTCTGAAGCTGAGTTGGATGCTTTCTTTTCCCCCCTATTATCACAATTCCTTCTTTCCTTTAAGGTTACAGAAAACTTCTGAACTTAAGAGCTAATATAAATCCAGCTTCAAAACACAGGTCAATACACTTGTATTTTATAGGTTCAACTTTTGTGTAACAATTATGTGCCAACTTGTGAACTCTTAATAGTGTTCAAATGCCAAAGTCAAGACCAAATCATTTGATTATTTTCTTATCCAACAAGGTGCAAAGGTTACTTTGTCTCTACTAATATAGCTATTCCTGACAATTTGTTAATATCAGAAAAAATGGGTCAGGTTTAAATATCCTGCTGTTTATAAAAATACATGAAACCATAAAACGGTCTTTGTATGTGTCCTTTCTGAGAGAGGTGACGCTTTAAATGCCTGGGCTGGTTTATGTGGATCAAATCTTTTCTCCACGGCACAGCCTCCAGCAGAAAGCAGGGAGTGGGTCATCTCAGGGGTCTTGTCTCTGAGGCAGAGCAGATTGTAACTGTGAAGTGGGCGCTGGGGCTTGTTGTGTTAACTTTAGAAAGGATCATAGAAATTGTATATTCTTTCAACTTTATTTTACCCAATTCTTACCTTTAGTTCTAAAGATGATTAGAGGAGTTCCCAGTGACAGAGACACACACTGTGCGTTGCGGTCCACACTGATTGATGGTCTGCCCTTTATGAGCCTCTCCATCAAATCCCATCCCTGTGTATTAAAGAAGACCTTGTCTCAATGTCCCTCATAAGATGATCAAATCACATATTTTTATTGCATTTTCTTTCATGGACAACCACAGGAGCTATTTTGTTTTTATCTTATGTTAAGGAATGTGTCTTCCATGTGCTCTTTGATTTTGAGTGGTTGCCATGATTTATTTGCAAGAAATAGAAATCTATTTAAACAGTATAAAGCTAACAACCTGATATCTAACCAAAAATGCACTTTGTTCTGTTTTTTCCTTTTCTATTCATCTCTGATTTAGATTTCCACCCCTAAGAAGGTCACAAGGCTGCTTCCTTAGGGATGGGGAGGGGTGAGGAATCACTTATTGCTGCCTATAAATTGAGAGAGTGAGGCAGCGAGCAACGAGAGAGGGAGATTTGAACTTACATAGACCTTGAAGAGGCCACTTGGGGCTGTTCTGGCTGCCAAACCATCAGTATTTATGACATCTTCTTTGAAGTTGTAAAATGTTGGCCCTGGCTATTATATGGTAGTAATATTACATGGGTCACCTATCCTGCTTCTGAATTTTTGCTCAAAATATTCCCTATGCCTAGATTTGTCTCTCCCTGCTTCTTCAGTAAGTTTTACTTGTGTCTAAACTTGATTCTAAACTCTAACCTTAGCTCTTCAAGAAACCCTGTCTGAGTTGATGTAAAAAGTCATCCCACTCTACCACTATAAGTACTATTCTTAATTTTTCAAAGATAATTATTTCTATTAAATTTAAATTAAAAAATATTTTAAATGCCATTATGAGACAAGAACCACAGTACTAAATTTTGTAACCACATCAGCAGGCATTGTTAGAATATAAAAATCTCAGATTTGACGGAGGCTGAGGAGGACCTTCTGACCCTAAACAACTGTTCCATAAATCAGGGCTGGAAATCCAGTCATCCTGGGCCCTCTCTCTGTTCTAAATTAAACCCTCTACCCTGAACTGAGGTGACAACAAAATTTGTCATTAACACTTGAAGGTGATAGCTTTACTCAGCACTTCAAAAGGAAGGGTCTAGAGAAAGAGAAGGATGCTTGTAAGGAGAAGGTGCTGGAATTGTAGGGCATCTGAGTACAGCCCACAGAGTCCACAGGCACTAGAGCCAAGTGAGGAGCTGGCCCATGACCTTCTCCGCAAGGCACCTCTTCAGACAGGCAGCTCCCAAAGAGAGGAGAGAAGTGTGTCACACACACGAGAATATTCTCTTCTTTGGAAAGAGAAAATAAGTAGGTTTATTTATTTATTTTAAATTTTACTTATTTTTTTTAAATGGAGATACTGAGGGTTGAACCCAGGACCATGTGCACGCTAAGCACACACTCTACCACTGAGCTCTACCCTCCCCCATGTTCTCATTATGGAAAGAAAAGCAAAGAGCTAGAAATAGTTAATTCCCATCTCTAAGGGGATATTGTTGTAATATCAGTGACCTGGGACAGAATAGCTCCTCCTGGCTGTGACCCTGCTCTCACCACCCACCTGGCCATTACTTCCTGTGATGATGAGAAGGACTTTATGGCCTCTTTATGTCTCCAGCAAGGTTACTAACAGAGCAAAACCATTTATACCAAACCCTGCTTCTCCATTTACACACATATGGAAGCAGGGCAGGCTTTTTAGTGAGATGCCAGTGAACCCCAGCTCCTGGAAACAGAACCCTGTACCTGTGGCTCAGACTATCTTTGTGGACTCCATTGTGAGCAACAGAACATCCTAACACTGCCTCTGCACCACACTTACTGAATTGAGACTCTAGGACAGTGTTTTGGATGAAGTAGGAGAGGCAGCTTTTTCCATAGTGATTGCATACAGGGTAACAAATTGTTGCAAGGTTGTTCTTGTTTTTGCAGATGCAGTGGTCCCCTTCCCTCTGCTGAGTAAGAAATTTACCTTTCGCTTTGGGACTTTCTTAATATTCTTGTTCCTAGAACAAAGGATACATAGGAAGAGGCTCCATGGAAAAGAGCTCTAGAGAAAAACCTGTGCAGTTTAAAGTCAGGTTGATAAATGCTTTTAGTCTTTCAAGCAGGCTGAAGCCTGAGATCTCCGGCTGCAGTTGAAACAACAGGATTCAAGGAAAACACAAGGGGTCAAGAAGAGGGCACTAGGGTCAAGAGCCAGGCACTGGGATCAGGAGCAGGGCACTAAGCACGATCCCTGCACACAGCACCACGAGGGGGCTGGGGGACCACCCAAGCCTCCCTCCTCTCCAGCCCAACCCCGGTCAGCAAGGACATGAGAAAAACCCTTTAAACCATCATACAGTTAGGCAGTTACAGACACCATCATAGGTATCAGACGGTTACAGATGATGACAATAGGGTCCTGCTATTTACACTTTGTGTTTATGTAGAAAAGCGGAGTTTTTCAGATTTTGCCCAGAGTGGACTTCAGGGAGGGTGTAGCTAGTGGACTCTTTGACTTGGCCATTGTAACAAAGTAAAATTCAGCACCAAATATCCAGGGGTCCCCATGGTGGGGAAAAAAAAACCTCTCAGGATCCTTGAGGGCCCTGACATCAGTATTTGAAAGGAGAAAGAGACGTGGTTGAGTATAGCCAAACAGAAGTGGCTTCTCTGAGAACAGAGATCTTCCTTCCCCTCCCCTCCCCTCCTCCTGTCACACAGCCCTCCCACCGTCAGAGCTGATCTCACCCAGGGTGATCTTATTACAGCAGGCAACACTGAAGTGTGATGCTGAGAGCTGTAACCCTTCCAATGAGGAATTTTTAATCCAATTTCTCATTTCTTTGGGGTTTTCCAGGGTCTTCAGTTTATTCTGGAAGGTTCCTGATTTCCTTTTTCCTCTCAGAACCACGGAGGCGCTTGCCATGTGTCTCTGACTCTGGTGAACAGCTCAGCCCTCTCACAGTGTTCAGTGGAGGCTCCATTCAGAACCAGATGGTAGAGGCTGTTGAAACAAAGAGAAAACCCCCCTGGAGAGTCCCCCATGTAGAGGGAGTGCAGTTGTGGATATAAGTACTGCTGTCACAAAGGACTCAATATTATTATTTCTGATACTTCCAAGTATCAGGCTTTCCTTTCAACCTTTAATTAATTAATTAATTAATTAATTAATTAATTAATTAATTTTTAATTGAAGTATAGTCAGTTACAATGTGTCAGTTTCTGGTGTATAGCA
This sequence comes from Vicugna pacos, assembly GCF_048564905.1. NCBI lineage: Eukaryota > Metazoa > Chordata > Mammalia > Artiodactyla > Camelidae > Vicugna > Vicugna pacos. The sequence goes on along the minus strand of NC_132994.1, from coordinate 2,092,128 downwards.
CAATGTCCCAGTCATGATATACATACATCTATTCATCTTCATATTCTTTTTCATTAAGTGTTATTACAAGATATTGAATATAGTTCCCTGTGCTATACAGAAGAAATTTGTTTTTTTAACCTATTTTTGTATATAATGGCTAACATTTGCAAAACTCAAACTCCCAATTTATCCCTTCCCCCCCCTTTCCCCTGGTAACTGTAAGATTGTTTACTACATCTGCAAGTCTGTTCCTGTTTTGTAAATAAGTTCATTAGTATCCACTTTTTTGCTTTTTTTGGATTCCACATATGAGTGATATCGTATAATAAATTTTTTTCTCTTTCTGGCTTACTTCACTTAGAATGACATTCTCCAGGTCTATCCATGTTGCTGCAGATGGCATTATTTTATTATTTTTATGGCTGAGTAGTATTCCATTGTATAAATATACCACAACTTCTTTATCCAGTCATTTGTTGATGGACATTTAGATTGTTTCCATGTCTTGGCTATTGTAAATAGTGCTGCTATGATCATTGGGGTGCATGTATCTTTTCAAATTAGAGTTCCCTTCATTAAAAAAAAAAAAAACTTCCAAATAAAAAATTTTTATGTATTTGCCACACTGATTTCTACATAGAACTTACAAAGTCACCATGTCCCAAAGGGCAGGCTTGGCCTTGTCTCCTGGTTTTGATTATCAGACACACCACATTCAACTTCTTCAGCCCTTTCTCCAGCATTGACCTTCTTATTTTTGTGGTTTATAAGTGAAATTTAGCTCCTACCTGTTTATCTGAAGAGAGATGAGGATGCATGTCTCTGACAGCCTCTTCCCTGCATCACACTGTCCCAGTAAGGGGAAACCAACATTCTCTGTGTAAATCACCATGACTGTGCAAATGTTGTTTGTACTCAGCCAACTACTACACTAGGATTTCTTCTCTTGTACAAATTCTTGTTAATCCTGAAGTCCCTACTTACCTTACTTGTTATTTGGTTAGTTTTCTTTGTGACAATTGCTAATTCTTTCCACACTTTCTAACAACGTCTCTGTGCAATTTGCCATCAACTTGAATTTCTGGAGATCTGATTTCTCTGCTTCAGTGTGGGTGGGTGGCTCCAAAGGGCTGCTCTCAGCTGTCACCCTGGGGTTCCCAGCACCAGCACCCAGAGCACCCTTTGCCTCTACTCTGTGTGGTGCCTCCAGACACCTGGACCCCATTGTCTTCCTCTTTCTTGGTTAACATCCTTGTTTTGATAGCTCACACCCTCCAGTTGATTCCTGAGAAAGGATGCATGGGAGACAGGATCTTGAGATCCTGCAGATCTAAAAGTGTTGTCATTCTACTTCCACAGTCCCTAATTAATGTTCCGATTGTGTATAGTAATCTAGGGTGAAAATTACTTCACTCAGAATTTTGAAAGGCTTTTGCTTCTCAATGCGGATTCAAAAAACTGAAATCATTCTCATTTTTATCCCTTTTTATGTAATCTGTGTTTATGCCACACTAGAAATTTTTGAGGATAGATTTCCTTACCCTTCGTGTTGTGAAATTCATAATGCATTGCCTTGGTGTGTTTTCCTTCCTTCCTTCCTTTCTTCTTTCTTTATTATTATTATTTGTTCTCATTGTGCTTGGCTTTGGTAGACCATTCTAATTCACTGACTCATGGCTTTCAGCGTCAGGAAATGTTTTGTGTTAGTATTTCTTGATAATGATTCTGTTTCTGTTCTGTGGGTTGTCTTTTTAGTTGGGCACCACGACAGATAATTTTACGTGTCAATGAGACTGGAGGCAGGCTGTCTAGGTTGACATTGTTTTTAGGTGTGTCTGACGAAATTAGCATCTGAATAGGTGGACTCAGTAGATTGCCTTCCTTAAAATGTGTAGGTATTATCCAAACTGTTGAGGGCCTGAGAAGAACAAAATGTGGAAGAAGGAGAAATTTTCCCCCCTTCCCTTCTCCTGCCTCTTCTCATCTTTTCCTGCCCTCAGATTGGGATCTACATCAGTGACTCCCCTTGTTCTCAGACCTTCAGACTGAGGCTAGCATTACACCATTGGCTTCCCTGGGTCTCCAGTTTGCAACGAAAGATAGTGGGACTTCTCAGCTTCCATACTCCTGCCTGGATTAATGGTGGTTCTATTTCCTGAGATTAAAATCTCAGAATCACGGGCAAGTTTGGTAGGCAAAGTTTGGAAGAATTTGAGGTACCATTCAAACATCCGATGGGAAGTATTCTTAAAGAAATTTTGTATTTGGGCCTCAGGCTTTGGAGAGAGAGCTGGGTTTCCTGAGGTCAGGGACAATCAGGACTGAGAAGAAAAGGGCTTTTGTGATAAAGAGGGCATTAGTTACCTTGGTGAAACTGTTGCAGTTGTTTGATGTACGAGAGAAGCCAGGCTGGAGTGGCTCGGCGGAGACTAGCAGGGGTGAGATGGGTTCATCACCAGCTGAGCGGAGCTTCCCTTCAAAACTGAGTTCGTCAGTCCTACCCATTCCTCTCCCCACTCCCTTCCGCCACGACTGCTCCTCCAAACTCATCTATAAATTTCTCCTGTCACCTTCAGATTCATACAATTCTGGCATTTCCACTATACTTATGCAGCCAGTTCCTAAGGCCAAGTCAACCCCTCCTCTGCCTTTTCTGCTTTCATATCTAAGCTGTTAAATAATGTAATTAAATGTGTACAGCTGTGTGGTTTGTTTCTAGTAAAAATTCATGGTCACCAGCCCCGTGGCAAGCTGAAAGTCTTAAATAACCATTTACCTTCAAATAATTTCTCAGAATAATTTCAAACCTCTAAAATTTTCATTAAAATTTAACAGTAACAACTTGCTGCCACAGGAGAAGTCTGGCCCACTGAGTAAGAGGACTTGCTCTTCTCTACCTGTCAGAATCTGCACCTTGATCTAACTGTCCTTTCCCTCTTGTTGTAAGAGATGCCACCTGGCTCTTTCCCACCACAGAGGAGACTGTGGGCAATCTGTAAAACATTCTTATAGACATAGCTTCACTTGCGCAAACAATCTCTTCTCAAGCCTGGACTCATCTTTTTAAAATGCAAGTGAGGGGAGGTGGGAAACGCAGAGACCACAACTGGGGGATATATTTAAAGGAAAAAAAATACAAAAATGGGATTCTGGAGCCCACCAAGTACATTTTATCATCTACTAAGTTTTACTCAAGTTTTGTACTGAAAACACAAGTCCAATTTTTGATGGGCAGTCTATCCAAGTTAGCAAAAAGACAAGAATAAATTAAAGCAATAGTGATTTTATACCTATGAATAACCAGGAGGGAAGAAAAGATATTAACCCAAAGAAATGATGGTATCTTTGACTCACAAATTATACCACATGGTGTCCCCTGGGTGATCTATTCATAAGGTTAGGTGGTTATGCATTGAGCAGTTGTAAACATTAAAACTCATCTTTTCAGACCTGTTCAAAAGCTCCCTTTGTATTGGACACTGACATGCCACTCCATCCTCTCCTTTTATAAAGAATGGAGACACCAGAGGTTAAGATAAATTCAAAGTTTCAGCCAAGGGACGTAGGTGTTCTCAGTCCTTTAAACATCTTTTTATAACATCAGTCTTCTAATAAATACTCAAAAATACTGGGGTGAATGAACACAGATAGCAAGGTAGAAGCCACAAGGATGATTGTTGAAAGTTGCCCCCAGCAGCCAGAACATTCCTGTTCTATCAGACAGTGTGGAAGGGACGAGAGTCAGCTCTCCAACCATGATTCTAAAACCTCAGTCTACACCAGCTCTAGACTGGGATGTGACTTTAAATGCTGGCTTTCTGAGAAAACACACAATGCCCTACCTAAAATTTGGCAGCACCGAAAAGACACTAAAGAAAGAATACAAAAGGGCTAAATGTTTCTGGACTGTTGCACATCTACTATTGGTATGTTTTCAAGGTGTCAGTAGCCCAACAGTGTATGAAAAGCAGTATGAAGTCGGAAAAACAGATGAAAGCAGTAGCCCAAATGCTTTCATCTGTTTTTTTATACTGAGTTTCCAAGTGAGAGTTAACTGAAGTAACAAGTCTGCACCAAAAAAGTAAAAATGAAGGTAAGAAATGTTACTAGGACTTCTCCCCGTTAGACATCGATGAAGAGAAAAGCTATAAACGTGATAGAAGTCGGACTCACCCACCGCATGCTCCCCTTACATACGATCTTAACTATTTCCCTAAAGAATATTGACAGTCCGATTGCTCCAGGGAAGGCCCCTGCTGAGTCATGCTTGCTCCAACAAAGCGAAACTCTTAATTTAAACAACTGTTTTCATAAATAGATAACATAAAGCACGGTGTGATTTTGTCTGGAGCACATAAATCCTCATATGTTACGTTTTAAAAATCTCTTCACCTGCATTAAAATTATGATTTATTCATATGAAAGTTCACTTTGCTGCAACTTATAAAGATAAACTCTAAGTCTGACATATATAGAAATCAATGGTCACTGTCATTTTTAACTAGTACTCAGCATTTTTTTTATTACAAAGTTATACTGGTTTTAAGAAAGGTGAAAAGCAATAAAAGATGCTATAAAATTGGGAAAAGGAGGGTGTAAAGCTATTTTTAAAACTGGACAATATAGAGACTTTTTAGGAAATTTCATGCCAAAATGATCATCGACAAAAATACTTGCCTATGAATCAGAAAGCTATCTGGCTGGGAAGTCTAAATACAAGAATAGAGGGAAGTAACAAGGGAAAAACATCACATCAATGATTTACAAAGCATAAATTGAAGCTAGTATTACCTGCTATAAAAGTACACTGAAAGCTAAAATGATATACCAGAGAGCAAGTGTGTAGACGTGAAGATCAAGTATTTAAAAGCAAACTTCAAAGATAAATGAGTCAGGTCTTTTACTTTCAGTCAAGATGGAGTAAAAAGGACTGGACTTACTCTCTATCTGAAAAAACCACATGACCTGCCAAAACATCTGAAAAACTGAAAAACAGTTTTCAAGTTGATACCAGACATCAAACAACAAACAGCTTTGATCCCTGAGAGACAGGAGGCAAATGAAGTGGGTCTTATAATTCTCTTACTCACTCTCTTGAAGGGAGGGTTAAGCCAAGCAGAGTTGAAGAAATGGATCTGAGAGTCTAGGGAGACCAACACAGCGTATGCTGTAAAGGGCAGGACTCTAAGGAGGCAGTTTTGGTTAAAATATTCAGGTAGGTACACTGTTTAGCCAGAGGACGGAAGAGAAATTTAGCCGGTGTGTGAGATGGGGGCGCTCAAAAATATATATCTTCTGCCTAGTCTTGTCTTGTATCTCAGAAATAACATTTTTTCTTCTTCTTTTTTTTTTTTTTTTGGTAAAGATACAGCCGCGTGTGTGTGTGTGTGTGTGTGTGTGTGTGTGTGTGTGTGTGTGTTCATACGCACAATTATTTTCTGCATTACATGTCTTAAATGACCAAAGGGTGTTGCTTTTGCTTTTTTCCTGGAGACATTCAAATTTCCAACTTATTTTTAGAATATTTGCAATAATTCTGCATTTTGAGGGGCCTCCTTCTGTACAATTCTATAACATGAAGAGACACTTACCTTAGAAATAAGTGCTTTGAAGTTCCACATGCCTCTGTGAGCTCATGACTGAAACCTTTGGGTCTAAACTGTAGCATTCTTTTTTTTTCAGGTTCCTCCAGCTCTCAGCCTACACACTTATCTTAATTTCATTGTTTACATGTTTATTTTGGGAAGGCAACATTTAGAAAAGTGGAATCTGCTTCAAGAAATATGAAGTGAGAATTCCATCACAGTGTAAATACTGAAATCAAGTGACATTTATTTTTCGCACATCTTTTATTGAATTCTATATTTTTGGATATCACCTTTTAGAGAGCTTGTGATGAGCAGGATATAAAACACGAACCAACTGTCAACTGAAATTCACATGTTAAATTGCGGTAAAAGTTTGAAAATTAGAACTGATGGTGAGGTAGTCTTTCCCTCTCAACTTCAGAAAGGTGAAGAACTAATTGAGACAATGAACAATTTTTAAGTCAAAGCACAAGATCAATATTCTAAAATATTGCTACTGAAAGGCTTCAGTGTATTTTCTGAAGCCAGGATTTATTCAACAAATGTGTATTAAAAACCTAATATGGGGGATTTTCCAGTCAAGATGACAGAGTGGTAAGACCATGAGCTTGCCTCTCCTTGTGACTACAGTGAAACCACAACTGAAAGCTAAACCATTGGAAGAAGACTGAAACCTAGCAAAAAAAAAATCTTCTGCACTGGAAACATAAAGAGGGAACCACAAAGAGGGAACCACAGAAGGATGGTAGGAGGAGTGTGCTCACAATATAATTGGGCCCCATAACCCCCAGGTGGGCAACCCACAAGCTGAAGATTTGGTAAATTGCAGAGGTCCTCCTACAGGTGTGAGAGCTCTAAGCCCCACGACAGGCTCCCCAGCTCAGGTCCTGGCATTGGGACAAAAGCGAGACCCCAGGACACCTGGTTTTGAAGGCCAGGGGGGCTTGGCTCTGGGAGTCCCATGGAGCTGGGGGAAACAGAGACTCCATTCACTTGAGAAGCATACATGGAAACTCACATGCATCAGGTCCAAGGGCAGAGGCAGTGATTTCATAGAAACCTGGGCCAGACCTGCCTGCTGGATTTGGAGGGTCTCTTGGAGATGTAGGGAACATGTGGCTGCAGCTCACTCAGGAGACATAAAAGCTCATGGCAGACATTCCAGGGATGTTAATCTACATGAGCTTTCCTGGAGGCTTGACATCTTGATTGGATCATTAGCACCAAGACACAGCCCCACCCAACAGCCTGTAGGGAAGCCTCAGGCCAAACAACATACAGGGTGGGAACACAGCCTCACCAGTCAGCAGACTTCTTGAGCCAGAAAGGCCTCTAGACATAGCCCTATCCACCGGAGGTCCAGGACCAAGCTTCACCCAGCAGTGGGCAGGCACTGGCTCCTCCTGCCAGGAAACCTCCACAAGCCTCTAGTCCAGCCTCATCCACCAGGGGAAGATACCAGAAATAAGAACACAATAACCCCAAAGCCTGTGGAAGGAATCCACAAACACAGAAAGATAGACGATATGAGGAGGCAAAGGAATATCTCCCAGGCCAAGGCACAAGATAAAATCCCAGAAGAAGAAATAAGTGATGAGGAGATAGGCAATTTATCTGAGAAAGAGCTTAATGTAATGATGGCAAGATGTTCAGAGAACTCAAGAGGAGTACAGATGCACAGAGTGAAGTTTTTAGCAAAGAGTTGGAAAATACAAAGAATACCCAAACAGAGTTGAAGAAACCAAGAATAGACTAAATGAGGCAGAAGAATGGATCAATAAGCTAGAAGACAGATTAGTGGAAATCACTACTGTAGAACAGAAAAAAGAGTGAAAAGAAATGAGAAGAGTTTAAGAGAACTCTGGGACAACATGAAGCACACTAATGTTCACATTATAGGGGTCCCAGAAAGAGAAGAGAGAGAGAGAAAGGACCTGAGAAATTTTTGGAGAGATAATCACTGAAAACTTCCCCAACTTGGGAAAGGAAACAATCACCCAAGTCCTGGAAGCACAGAGAGTACCACACAGAATCAACCCAAAGAGGAACACACCAAGGCACATAGTCATCAAACTGACAACTAAGGATAAGGAGAAAATATTAAAATTAGCAAGAGAAAAGCAACAAATAACATACAAGGGAACTCCCATAAGGTTATCAGCTGATTTTTCAGCAGAAACTCTACCGGCCAGAAGGAAGGGGCAAGAAATATTTAAAGTGATGAAAGGGGAAAACTTACAACAAAGAATACTTTATCCAGCAAGACTCTCATTCAAACTTGATGGAGAAATCAAAAGCTTCATAGATAAACAAAAGCTAAAAGAATTCAGCACCACCAAACCAGCTTGATAACAAATGTTAAAGGAATTTCTCTAGTCATCAAACCATAAGAAAAGAGAACAAAAAGAAGAAAGAGAAAAAAAAGAGAGACCTACAAAAGATTGCTTTGGCTGTTTGGGGTCTTTTGTAGTTCCCTGTGAATTTTGGAATTGTTTGTCCTAGTTCTGTGAGGAATGTCGCAAGTATTTTGATGGGAGTTGTGTTGGATCTGTGGATTGCTTTAGGTAGTGTGGCCATTTTGATACTGTTGATTCTTCCAATCCAAGAGCACAAGAAATCTTGCCATTTCTGTGTCATTTTGGTTTTCAGAGTATACATAACCTCCTTGGTTGAGTTTATTTCTAGGTATTTTGTTGTATTTGATGTAATGGCAATGTCTCTGCCAGTTAAAAATTCTGGTTTTTGAACTGAAAAAAAAAAGTGAATGAAGGGCTGCAAATGGCAAAATATCCTTTTTCATGGGTGAGTTGTATTCCGCTGCATCTTCATTATCTATTCAACTATTGATGTGCACTTAGGATGCTTCCATGTCTTGGCAATTATAAATAATGTTGCTGCTAATAGCAGGGTGTATGTATCTTTTTAATTAATTCTTATTTTGTGGTTGGGTTTATTCCTTTGATAACTATGCAAGTTTAAAAAGCTAAAACTCTAAATGTTCTTAGGAACAATAAACAGTACATATATGTAAATATAAAAATATATGTGCAGTAAAAAAGATGATCTATTAAGCCATGAAAGACATGGAAGAATCTTAAAAGACATATTATTAAATGAAAGAAGCCAGTCTGAAAAGGCTACAAACTGTACAATTCCAACCAAATGACATTCTGAAAAAGGCATAGCTACAGAAACAATAAAAATATCGTGGTTCCCAGGGGTTCAGGAAGAGGGAGGGAGGGAGGAATGAACAGATGGAGCACAAGGGATTTTTAGGACAATGAAATTATTCTGTATGACACTAGTGGTGGCTACATGTCATTATGCATTTGTCAAAACCCATGGAATGTACAACATCAAGAGTGAACCCTAATGTAAACTATGGCTTCTGGTTGGTAATAATAATGTGCCCATGTTGGTTCATCGATTGTACCAAATATGCCACACTGATGAGGGATGGTGAGAGTAAGGGAGTATATATGTGTGGGTGGGGAGGGCTATGTGCGAACTCTCTGTATTATCTGCTCATTTCTGCTGTGATTCTGAAACTGCTCTAAAAGAGTAAAGTCCATTTAAAAAAAACACCTAATATGTATAAAACATAGTGCTAGGAATAGGATGGGAAAAGAGACAATTACAGAAAAGTATTAGGTGTGGTCCTCACCCAAAAAAAAGTTACAGCAGAAAATAAGAATTATCTCTGCAACTCAAGTGAATTATTGAGAAAATGTATGTGACACAATTTTTAAATCTCTTTTGGAAAAGCGATAACCCATTCACCTAATGGCTCCTAATATAATATGGAGCAGAACTAGGGTAGACAAAAGTTCTTTAAATCCTTTATGAAGAGTTCACGCCACAGAGCATCCTTATTTGGGATGCTCTTCATTCAGGCAGCTCCGACAGATCAAAAAATAATAGTGTCCAGTTAGGAAATCCAGGTAGCTCATACCTGGCACTGTATATTCTCCAAACATGAATCACCACATTGCAAGCCACCCTGGAGGTGACCACCAACATTATCTATCACCTTCAGTTTTATGGACCATCAATGTCTACAATACATGATTGAAAGTTTTCCAAAAACAAAAGAAGATGTGTAGATATTGAAAGAAACAGGGGTTTGGGGGGCCACCACTGACTTCCTCCTCAATCTGTTTTGTAGATTAGCTCTCTGTGGGTGGCCACCCCCAAGGATGTAACTCTGAGCCAGGAATCCCACAAATTTAAATATGACTCAACTCAGTGTACTTCAAAGTTTATCTTATCTCTATCTGAATCACTCACCTTGAAAGTCAAGTCCTGACACTAATTTACTGCCTCCCCAGAGACAAGGACTGATTTAGAACTCCTAAATCAGAACAGCATAGACTTGGATGACAATGATTTCCTGATTTTTTTAGGGTCCCTAAATCTAACTTGGAATATATCCTTCAAACAGACAACTGAATATTGAGATAAATGGTCAAAGGAACACTTAAATTCAGATATGTGGAAAGTTAGTTTTCAGCATTTGAAAAATATACATTTTGAAACAGCACCAATTATACAGCCATTGTCTTGGTGTACAATTATAAGTGAGAATTTATAGAAAGCGAAGAAGGTTAAGTGGTAAATACAGAGAAACTATCAAAAGGGGCAGAATCTCCAACTTTCAAAAGTAACCTTGGGATGCTGGACACTTGAAGTAGAGCAGGGTCACTGGTCAGCAGGGAAGATACATGGGACCTTACTCCATCTTTACTCATTGCTTTTTGGGGAGTTACACAGTGTGTGTTGGTTTTATTACTGTTTGTTTTCTTTTCAAAATACTTTTCTATTTTATGACCCTAAGCTCTTATTGATTCTGACTAAACCACCTTTTCTGGTGTGAACCAAAATTAGGTTATATATATTTTTAAACATCAGTAACAGTTCTTTTAAGTTATAATTCTTTGTGCACTGATTTTTAAGTCCAATTCCATGAGATGCTAATCTTTTGTGAGAATATGGACCATATCTGGACAGAAGAGGAGAAAGGTGAAGGGCTTTCCACACACAGAAAACTGCAACGTGGGATAGAATTTTGACCACTTTACCTTGAGTGAGGTGTGATGAGGCCAAATGCAGACCAGGAGGGAAGCCAGACAGAGCCACGGCTCTGTCACCTCTCACTCAGAGAGCACAGCATGCAGATAGAGCCAGCCTCTGGGGTTGCAGGCCACTGAGGTAGGGAGAGGGACCTATGGGGACACGATTTTATTGCAGTTTCTGTGGGAAGGAAAGGGTGAAGCATTGGCTAGTTTGACAAATTCTAGCAGGCACTGGAGTCTAGGGTCTGTCTCTGGATGTCTGCTACTTGGTCCTGCCCGGGCTTTTTGAGTGAGTGTGGTATCCTAGAATGTGTGACTCTCATAAGGAGCTGGGTGGGGTTGTGGATTTCTCTGGATGCTCAAGAGGGAGAACTGACCAATCTCCAACCTCTAGCCAGGGTCTCTCAACTGCGTCAAGACAGCATCTTCATAAAGTATCACAGATGGCATCTGGCCCTGTGTTATAATATTATGGGTGATCTGACTGAGTCGTCTTCTCCCCCTGGACTAGACATGACTGAGTAAATATTGGATAATGCAGACATATATCTGCAAATCCATCCATTTTATTGTTGCTAATGACTGCTAAAATAAAAGTTCCAGAAAAGCAGAGACTTGGCCTCTTTCATTAACTGCTGGATCCCTACAATGTGGAGCTCAAAATTCATTACATAAATGTTTGTTGAATTACTGTATGAATGAATTTCTCTATTACATGTGTTTTGTCCATTACTGTTAATTAAGTAGTAAGCAAATAGTCTAAAATTTACACGTAAATAAATGTTTGGTAGTAAAATAATATTTTAAGTGCAATAAGGAAATATCATTGTGTCCTGATAATCTTCAAAGATGAAATACATTCAACATATTTGTAAAATTTTAGCTTCTGTTTTGACATATATTTTCAGTATATTTACCTGTATTTTGTAAACTGAATCTATTAGAAGAATACTTAAGGAGATTACTTTATGTGTTTCTATTGTAAATAAGAATTATCTTTTCATTAAGAATAGTCAGGTGTAAAAGAATGAAATGGCTAAAAATCTAAGCCCTAATTGAAAAATTTATAAATTTAATTTTAGCTTATTCATTAAACAAACATTTAACAAACACATTTTATAGGCAAGGTGTCCTATAAATGTATCCACGATCCTAAGTGATGGACTTACCTGGTAGTGTTTCTCTGTTGGGGATACATAGCTGTAGTTTGTAAAACACCCTCTGTTTCATGAAGAATGCTCCCATCTGAGCACTTAGCCCAGGTCATGGAGGAGATAACTGGGAATGCTACCTCACTCCCTTTCTCTCTACTAGTTCATTACTCTCCCTCTTTTGTGGATCCTCAACCTCAGTATATAAGGATGCTTATCTCTCCCACATTCTTCTCTTAAACTTAAGGATCCTATTCCTTTCTTTTCATTCTCTGAAAAACCACTACAAAAAAAAGATTTTTTTTTGTAAGTGAAAAACCAGTAAGATGGCATCCACTTTCTCCACTGCCCTCCACCTTATCTCATCTTTCTTCAGGAAATGATACTTAGGCAGTAGGTAGCATGGTGGTGGAAAAGTGGGCTCTAAAGCCAGACAACCTGGGTTCTAATCCTGGGTCTTCTACCTATTGGTTCTATGACCTTGGTTAAGTTATTTAATTTTTATGTGCTACAATATCTTCATTTGTAAAACTGCTATAGTGATTGTACTTAACTCATATGATTGATGTGAAGATTAAATAAGAGACTTTGTGAAAAGTACTTAGAGAAAACGATGTCCAGTGCTTGTTGTGTGCCAGGTATTGTCATTATTATTGGCCCATAATTTTTCTAACCCATCATCTGAATCTTGCATTGACAAAGATCATGAATGCCTCAAGTGGCTGTATTTCCAGGTATGCCAGGGACAATCCCAGTATACACTTGTTGTCCCAACATCATGATGAACAGCATTCTGTTTCAATCTCAAAAGTGTTCCAGTTTGGAAATAATTTACATGGTCATCGTAGTAATGTCTTTATAATTAAAAAATCCAGTGGGTCTTTTCTGTGTATCTTCCTAGCAGTACCTCAAACGATACTGCATACCCTTGTTTCAGAAATTCTTCTTTAGTTTCTGTAATTGGAAGGGTGATGCCGTGTCTACCCTACCTTTTTCCATAAGGGTTTCAAGGATTAGGGAGTGGATCCCTCTCCCAGAACTTCATGGAGAATGCCCTGCTCATGTGTTTGAAAGGTCCACAAAAATGATGGCACTTCAACAATAGCTCTGTGACAATGTTCATATCCATTAATGGTACCTATGTACCATTTAGGAAATAACTATGTCTCACCCTGTGTTTTGTTAAATCCCATCAGTAGTTGGATATCAATTTACTCTCTAGGTCTTCAGTTTTTGACCTTCAAAATCAAGTATTCCTGCTTTTCATCCAACCTATGACCTCTTTAATGAGTAAAACCATCCAGGTACAAGATAGACTTTATGGATTAAAAAAAAAAATCACCCGTCAGAATCAGGAAGTCTATCTCTCCGAATAGTAACTTCCTGGTGCCAAAACCCATGAAACCCTAGTTGAGTCTTTTAGTGTTATCTATTAAATGGATTCATTGCCATCTACCTAATTAGATATTCAATATTTAAATCACTACCACTTTCAGAATTTGTTAGGAGACATTTGTGTCCTCTTAGAGATCAGCTCCCCAGCTCCTTACTCTTCCCCAGTCTGGTTTATGTCTCTATTCTATATTCCTCCTTGCTGCTGGGATCCACATATTCAAGTCTGAATATATTCAAGCAAAATTAGTGTTCTACTTTTGCTGTCACTTACTAGCTGTGAGACCATGAGGCATTTCCATATTGTCCCTGTGCCTCAGTTTCCTAATATGTACAAAAGAGGATGATGATGCTTACTCAACAGGGTTTTGTATGGATGAAACAAAAATTAATGACATGTATAAAGTGCTTTTTAATTATACAGCAGTGTACAAGTTATTGTACGTTATCATGATGCTCGTGATTCACAGATGGGTATGTAGCACTTCTCGATCTCACAAATGCATTTTATTGGGACTAGAATCTATGACTTATCACCTTGGGTATTCAGTTTTAGTGTCACCTACTGTCTCAGGCACAACAAGGCTGAACTAATGCATGATTTGCACTGGGGAATGCTATGAGAGAAAAATGCCATATGACTGTAAATCCAATTTTTTGTACTCGATAGTATTTTATGTAAGCCTGACTCATTTGTCATTTCCTGTGTGTAGGTGATTGTGGTGACTGGGGAGTCAGCTTTTTAAAAATTGCCTTCAATACCTATGCCTTCAACATATATTTAGGTCAGAAAAAGTGAGTAGAATGCTGGACAGTCTGGTCCAAAGACTTGTCATCTTATGTGAATGTAATCCTGAAAGGATCCTAAAGCTGCAAGATGTTACCCTTTGGGTCATACTCTGTGGTGATGTATTTTCTTATTTCAATCGTCTATTGCTATATTCCTTTTAACTTCTTGACCTCAGAGAATTTTGCTAATAATGTTGGGTTTCATTTGGTTTATTTTTCTTTTGCTTGCAATTTTCAACAGGAGATCTTTTGAAAATACATGTATATATTTTTTGTAATAGCATAATTACCATAATTTCACACAAAGAAACTAGATAGAATTGATGTGACATATTTAACAAAAAAAACTTTTTCTGAATACTAGTGAAGGAAAGTAAAATGACAGTGGTTTGATGAATTTCCAATCCTATATATGCATTACTAAAATATTCCTGAAAAGCATTGTTACTGAGTCCAAGCTCATACTACTTGCCATACAACAAGCTAACAAATTGAGAGATGAGGTGTTGGAACAAGGAATAGCAACTTTATTTGGAAAGCTAACAGACCAAGAAGATGGTGGAATAGTGTCCCAAAGAACCATCTTACCCCAGTTAGAATTCAGGCTCCTTTAATACTAAAAAGGGGAGCGGGGTGTGGCTGGTTGTTGCAATCTTCTTGGTGCCAGAATTCTTTGTTCTTGTAGCTGTTCACATAGATCTGGGCAAAAAGTTCCTATAAACCTCCATTAAGACAATTGTCACTCTCTGTTCTGCAACTTTTTATCTCTATATGAATGAAAAGTGTTATACTTTAAAGGTCAAGCCCGGGCATATATCTCACGCTACAGGCAACATTCTTTTACAAAGGTGCAGAGCTAGCAGACTAAGCACAGACAACAGAACAAAAAATTAGAGCTAAAGGAATAGACCCAATATGGAGTCAATTTGTTCTTCTCTGTTACAGTATGAATTGACATTGCTAAACCTTCTGTGCTAAGATTTTTGAGATATACTGTCAATAAAACCTTATTTATTAAGCTTACTCATTTTAAGTAAAACCAGTACTGTATACTGACAGGTTGAATATATAGTTATAAAAAAATAGTCTCTGAACCTTGAGTTAAAAGGAAGAAAATTACAGAAAATACAGTAAAACTAAAAACATTTTACTAGAGGGAAAGAAAGGAAACTCATTTGTTGAGATTCATTGATAAATGGACCATGTAAGGAGCTAAATTTAAGATGCAGTTCTCATGGCCTATGAGCACAGGGTCTAGAGACAAAACCCAGGGTTTGAACAATGGGCATGTATCATTAAAGATATGCCCACAAAAAGCTTCCCTGTGTAAATGTGAAGGAAAAAAGACATCTATTATAAACTATAAGAAAAATTATCTGTAATAAGTCTCGGAATAAAAAGAGTGAAACACATTCTTTTTTGATTTTTAACCATGAATTGTTTCTCACTTAAGGTTAAAGATTTAAATCATATGTTTTGCATAGGTTTGAAAAAAGAAGTCAAGTATTCAACTTAAACCCATTCTTGGTGGTAATAATTCTAAGCAACTGGTAGAAGTGAGTGCTAAGTCCTTTTATACTAAATCAGTTCAAATAAGGTGTTAAAGTGTTTTCTAACATAAAAATCCAAAAAAGGATGAGGTCACCATTAAAATATAGAAGAGAAAAGCAAAGAAGGAAACACAAGCAAAAATAAGCAAAAGAACTGACAGCACAATAAAACCTGCAAAATCTTAACATTTTGAAATTATAAGACCAGAATATAAGAAGTATGTATATAATATGTTTAAGTAAACTTTTCAAATAATTAAAATATTTTCAAGGAAAAACATACTTATTAAAATGTCCAAAAATATTTGAATAAATATTTAAATAAACACTTTCAGCTATGGAAAGTATGAATATTGAGTTGAAAAATTCAATGGATATGTTTAATGAGCTAAAGAGGGAATTAATAAACTGAAATAGAAATCAAAAACCACATCTGTATATAAAATAAAAAGGAAAAGAAATAAACAACATAGAAAAGAGTTAAAGATACAAAGGGAAATATGAACATCTAATATATATCTAATCAAAACCAGAAATAAACAGAAAGTAGAGCAGAAGCAACATACACAGAATTGTGAAAAAAGACCAAAAAAAAAAGCTAGGTTCCTGAAGCTTGGAAGTAGACCCCAAACAAAAAACACCTATACCAAGTCACATCATGGTGAAACTGAAAAACACCTAAGACAAACTATCTCAAAATCAGACAGAAAAGTCTAATTATCTCATTTAAAACAAACAAAACAAAAAAACTAAACAAAAAAGCAATACTTAGAGTGTCATCTGGATTCTCAACATTCAGAGTTAGAAGATAATGGCATAATGTGCTAAGAAAAACATTACAAGTGCCAACCAGATTTATATACCCAGTTAGAATATCTTTCAGGAATAAGATTTTCTTGTAGACATTTCATACAAAGTGAAACTGCAAAATTTTCTGGCAAGAGACTCATTAAAATCAATTGTATTTCAGTGTATTGAAGTTAGGTATCTTGCTTGTAAAGGAGTAAAGATATGATGAATATTAGTCTTTAAGAAGTACAAATTTTAAAAATCTTTGGAAAAAAAAGAAAAGTGAAATAAATTGTAAGCAAAGAAATGTAATAAGTTAAAAAGCAATGAATTTTAAAAAGAGGCAAGAAATGAAAGACTGAATGCAGATATGGTGGGTCAAGTACAAAACACAGAAAGACAAGGTAGAAATGCTTTATTTTAAAAGATTGTATTAAAAAATACAGCTATATATTATATATGATATCCACATCTACACATATGTATACAGAAAGGTAAAAAATAAAAAATGAAAATACTAACCAAAAGAAAGACAGTCTATTCACATTAAGATTAGAAAAAATGGACTTTAAAAATAAGAGAATAACTTATATTAATAAAAAGTTAAATTCTTATGGAAACTATAGGAAAATTAAATTTCTATGCACCCAAAAACATAGCTCCTAAATGCATAAAGTAAATTTACAGAAAAATAAATAGAAACAGTTAATTCATTTAAAGCATGATCCTGGCCTGGAAGGCTTCACTGGGGAATTCTACCAAATATACAAAGAAGAACATATACTGATCTTTCTCATACTCTTCCAAAAGGCTGAAGAGGAGGGAACGTTCCCACAGTTATTCTATGAAGCCATCATCACCCTTATAACAAAACCAGACAAAGACACTAACCAAAACAGAAAATTACAAGCTAATATCTTTTATGAATGTAGATGCAAAAATTCTCAACAAAATAATACCAAACTGAATCCAACAACACATGAAATGATCTTATACTATGATCAAGTCAGATTCATCCCACGGACACAAGGATTGTTCAACATACACAAATCAAACAATGTGATACACCACATCAACAAAAGAAAGGACAAAAACCATATGATCATCTCCACAGATTCAGAAAAGAACATTTGATTTAAAAAAAAATTCAAAGTATGATCCTGGGTCCCTGTCTTCTTGTGTGTCTCTTCGTAAGTTCTCATTAACCTATACATTTCTGCTTTAAATGTATTACCTTCTCTCATATTATTTCTATGAGTTAACCTTGATACATTACCCTCTCCAATGCCACAGCTGTTGTACACAGTACTTGTGTCAGTCTGTTCAGGCAGCTATAACAAAATGCCATGAACTAGGTGGCTTATAAACAACAAAAATTTATTTCTCACAGTTCTGGAGGCTAGGAAGTCCAAGATGCAATCAAATATATGGTAACTTCTTGCTGTGTCCTCACATGGTGTATGGGGCAAGGGAGCCCTGTCAGGCCTCTTTTGTAAGGACATTAATCCCCCCTCCTGAAGGCAGGATGTCCATAACCAAATCACCTCCCAAAGTCCTCACTCCTAATCCATCTGGGAGGTTAGGATTCAACCTATGAATTCAGGGTGAAGGACAAAAATATTCAAACAGTGGTATTTACCCTTAAACCCAGTTTATATGGCATTAGCTTATTTACACAACTGTCTTCCCAGTCATTTTTTATAATAAAAAATTTAGCTTCAGGTTCTGAAATAATCATGAACTTCAGGACAATTGATGGAACACTTCCCTTAGTTATTTGAATACTTGTTTAGTATAATGTTTGTATTTCTTCCAAACATAAAGAACTGGCTTGTATACTCAGATGCATGAATCATAAAAAATAAAATACATGTAAGTTTGGTTTTAACAGTTTTAAAACTCAATTGCTTGCTAAATCAATAATTCACAGTACATCTGTAATAATTATTGCATAACGATCCATAGGAAAAAATCTGTCTTCAAAAGATGCACTGATTTTAAAAATACTTCCATCATCCAATAATACAAATGTGAGGCTAAATTCACTTCCTTTGTAAATACTGAAATACCAGATGCTTTCTGTAACTAAACAAAGCATAAAACTTGAATAATTTATCACATGAGGCACCTAATTTTCCTCGTTATAGTTGAGTATTGCAGAATGATAATGATGACTTCAGAACTACTATTCCCTCTGCCCATCACATCCTTCCCCCTCTGCCTAGCGAAGTCTCTTCTCTCTTCACATGCAGCTTTATTTCTCCTTGCTTCTTTGTGTAATTCTCCAGGACTCCCTGGAGCAGAGTTAGTGGTTCCCTGTGATGTTCCTGTAGCTTTTTGCATCTGTGATCACTCTTAATATATTGTATTTTCATCACTTCTTCCTATATTGTTTTCCTCCCTTTAAACCTATATTGTATCAGAGGGCAGACATCCTTAATATCTTCATCCTTTAATAAGCATTTATTAAACACCTAATCTGATGCAGGCACCACACTGGTAGCCAGAGATACAGAAAAAGGAACCAAAAGTTTCCACTTACGTGTTTCTTACTTACTCCAGTAAAGAGACAGTAAAACGGTTACAATACAACCAGAAGAGGGCCATGAGGAAGTGGAGGATGTAGATAGAAAAAATCTTTCCCAGGGACTCAGGGGAGGTTTTCTGAAAGAAGCTGTCTGAATTGAATTTTGACAAATGAGGAGGCATTATCTGAACTGGGGAAGAATGACTACTAAGAAAGGTTGGGGTGGAATCAGGGAGAAGGGTTGGTCAGGGAGTATAGGCAGAAAGGACTGGATATCAGGAGCTATGCTGGTGGTCTTGGACCTCCCTCTGCTTTATCTATGCCTCTTGATTATGTGTATATTTCAAATTATTATCAAGTTTCATCTTATCCCTTGCTAAGAGCTCCATTTTGATTTGACAGTGTGATCTGTGTTATCTCAAACCTGAAGCAAAGTAGGTGATAATCACTTCAGAGATTTAGTTCATCCTAGAAGAGCACACTGAGGAAATTCCTGTTTGATAACAGAGGATATGAAGATACTCTCTTGACAACAATTCATGAGAGGAGAAATGTCGTGAAGTTACACATCTTTTGTAGGAATGAGAAATGGATATGGCTGGAGATGTGGACAAGGTTTCCAGAAAGCCTGGCTGAAGTTACAGACCATGATTGTCTGGTACCTCAGCCCCCGTTTTTTTATTGGTCTGCTCTTTTTTTTTTGTTTTGTTTTGTTTAACATTTGTTGTAGTTGATTTAAAATGTTGTGTTAAGTTTCAGGAGTACAGCAAAGTGATTCAGTTATACATATATATAAATATTCTTTTTCAGATTCTTTCCCATTATAGGTTATTACAAGATATTAAATATAGTTCTTTGTTCTATACAGTAGGTCCTTACTATTTATCCGTTTTATATAGTAATGTCTGTTAATCTCAAATTCCTAATTTATCCCCCTCCCTTTCCCCTTCAGTAACCATAAATTTGTTTTCTACATCAGTGAGTCTATTTCAGTTTTGTAAGTAAATTCATCTGTATCATTTTTTTAGATCCTACAAGACATGTAAGTGATATCATATGATATTTATCTTTGTCTGTCTGACTTACTTTACTTAGTGTGATAAACTCTAGATCCATCCATGTTGCTGCATCATTTTATTCTTTTTTATGACTGAGTAGTATTCCATTGTATAAATATACCACATCTTCTTTATCTAGTCATTGTTGATGGACATTTAGGTTGCTTCCATGTGTTAGCTATTGTAAACAGTGCTGCTATGAACACTGGGGATGCATGTATCAATTAAAGTTTTCATTTTCTGGAAATATATGCCCAAGAGTGGGATTGCTGGATCATTTGGTAACTCTATTTTTAGTTTTTTGAGGAACTTTCAAACTGTTTGCCACAGTGGCTGCACCAATTTACATCCCCACTGACAGTGTAGGAAGATTCCCTTTTCTCCACACCTTCTCCATCATTTATGATTTGTAGATTTTTTTGAATTGGTGCTCCCAATTTGCATTGAGTTTTCTCCAACAGTACTAAGCAGGCTGGGTAAAGGAGCAGAAAAAAATGGGGGACTGCATTGATTCAAGCCTGGAGATGTTCTACCTCAGTGTAGTGCATCTGTATTTTGTAAAAATAAGGGGTGAGAGACTGGTGGATATTGAAAAACACTAAAAACCAAAGGTCAGTTTATTTTTTGCCCTGCAAGCCACTCCCCATTCCATTGATATAAAATATCAAAAAAAGTGCTGCTGAAGGACAAGCAATTCTATCTTTAACATATAGAGAGGAGACTAGAGGATGGGAACAAGAATTATCCATACTTCTCTCATCATGTAATAGAATCCTAGCCAAGGACCTTCTGCACTGAACGGCAACGATGGAGACTTTTCAAGTCATTGTAAATATGGGGTGGATCACCCCATAAATAGACACATTCCCCTCAAAATCATAAGCTAGGATAGGTTTTATCAGTAAAACCCACTAATTCATCAGAAATGCCCACTGTTGAAAACACTCTAGAAAATCTAAGCCAGAAGTTGACATACTTTTTCTGTAAAGATCCGGATGGTAAAAAATGTAGGCTTTGTAGGCCATGTGGTCTCTGTTGCAACTACTTAATTCTGCCCTTAGATCAGGAAGCAGCCATGGGCAACGTGTAAATGAGTGGACATGACTATGTTCTAATAAAATTTTATTTACAAAAAGAGGTGGTAAGCTGGATTTAGTCTACAGGTGATAGTTCACCAACCCCTGATTTAAGCAAGTTAAGGTTTTGTTTATTTATTTATTTTTTCTCTGTAAAGCAAGCAGGCACACTCTAATTTATTCTCATAGATATCTTTATTTTTACGTTGCTTGCTTAAATTAAAACCCAGCTGTATTTTAAGTACTGTATTTTTCCAAGTAATTATAAAATAAAAAGACAGAGATGGCTTGATTCAGTAACACATAAGGGATAGAAATGTTCATAGTTAATCATTAGCAGAAGGCTTTTGGGAATGCCTATACCATGATAACTAGCAGATATACTGACTTTGAAATGACTAGATTTCCAGATGGAGTCCTTACTCCTTGCATCTGTGGAGACACGTTTCTTAGAAGCAGCATAATTACAGATAGACGGCACAATGCCCCCCAGTTTTTAGGGAAATGGTCCTTAGCATATAATGACAGCTTGAATATGCTCTTTTTCAGAAGACACTGGAAATTATTCTGCTTTAGAGTTAATGGCCTTAGTTTTTGTATTTGATGTGGGAATAATTTAAACAACAGTTCCATGATAGTTATATTATTACCATTTTTTCAAGTTTATGTTTATGAGCATGATTTATCTTGATTTATTTCATGATACTTTATAGTCACAGCAAGAATAACCAAACATCAGGGCAGGAGAGGGGTTATTCCTTAAAGAGATGGCGCTGCCTAGATCCTGGCAAGCCTGGTGCTAAAGGGTGGTGTGGGCTCCTTAAGGAGTGAGAGTTGCAGAGACCTGCAAGCAAAACAGGGTCCCCCTGAGGCTAAAACCATCATAAGCTTAGGAGAAGGTAGGTGTGGAAGAGGGGGCTCCTTGGGGAAGGCTATGAGAAGCAGTATTCTCAGAAGAATTAGTACCAAGCGTCAATTGTCTAAACGTGCCCTGAAAGCACCTTTTGAGAGGTTCATTGTTTAAAGACACCAGCTCAGAATAGCCTTGAGGCTAGACTATTGACCATGAAACTTGTCAACATGGAATTTAATGTATTAATATAATTCTCACATTTCTTTCATGTACTGAATTTTTAATCTCAATTAGAATCTTCTCTTTTTTTCTTGCATGCTATACTTATAAATAGAGCAGGCATATATTAATTCTTTAAAAAGGGGAAAGACATAAAGAGACATGAAGATGGTGTCTTACATGACAGCTGTTTCCTCTCTTTTGCATCTTAACCATTTATTTTTCTTCTACAGAGATATACACAGTATAGTTAGGTTGTCTCAGAAAAAATCCTACTACCATGAGATTGCCATGCATGAACATGAGGAGGTTTTTGCAGCACTGCTGGAAATTCTAAACCA
This sequence comes from Vicugna pacos, assembly GCF_048564905.1. Taxonomy (NCBI): domain Eukaryota; kingdom Metazoa; phylum Chordata; class Mammalia; order Artiodactyla; family Camelidae; genus Vicugna; species Vicugna pacos. Next base: position 2,069,741 of record NC_132994.1, on the reverse strand, counting down.
GGCCAATAGATCTGACATCTACAGTCTGCTGTTTTTCCTATCACTATACCACTGCACATATAGGTAAATTATTGCTGTGGAATGACGATATTTGGGAGAAATCATTGTTTTAATATACTGGAATCTTGTAAGTTTTAAGAAGTAGGATATTCTAAAGAAAACATCAGTGTGACAATTCATTCTCAGGGATTTGGGAGGGTCCATTATAAGGAACCAGAAAATTAGGATAGACTTGTTGCAAGAGAAACCTTGGTATGTTTCCATGGGACAGTGAGGAGAGAAGAGGCAGATGGTGGCAGGGCTGGTAGGCATCTTGTCCTTTAATCACAAACTACACTTCAAAGTCCTTTGTAATAGTACTGATTAAGCAAAAACAGTCTTAGAATAAAGACGACTGTGTAAGAAACTTACTGGATTTATTTTTAAAGATTGAAATAAATAAATTCAGGTATCTGATGAGAATATCTACAAAAAACCTACAGCTAACATTATACTTAATGATGACAAACTAGAAGCTTTCCACTAAGACCAGGAGCAAGGCAAGGAAGTCCCATCCCACCACTCCCTTTCAGCATCATACTGTTGACCCTAGCTAATGTGATAAGGTAAGAAAAGGAAATAAAATGCATACAGATTGGGAAGAAAGATATAACTCTCTTTCTTTGAGGATGACATGATTGCCTATGTAGAAAATTTGAAAGAACTGACAAAAAAATACCTCATACACACACATAAGATTCCAGAACTAATCAGCAATAAACATTGCAGGATATAGAGTTAATATAAAAAAAATCAATCCTTCCCAAATGCCATTAGTGAACGAGTAGAATTTGAAATTAAAAACACAATATCATTTACATTAGCATCCTTCAAAATGAACAACAAATATGTGTAAGATCTATATGAGGAAAAATCATTCACTACTTGTGGGAATGCAAAATGGTGCGGCCGCTTTGGAAGACTAAATGTACTCTCATTATATATCCAGCAATTGTGCTTCTTGGTATTTACCCAAAAGAGTTGAAAATTTATTTTCTCATGAAACCAAGTACATGAATGGAACTTTATTCATAATTCTTAAAATTTGGAAACAACCAAGATGTCCTTCAGTAGATAAATGGGTAAATAACTTGCCTACATCCAGGCAATCAAACATTCAGTGCTGAAAAGAAATGAGTTCTCAACCTATGAAAAGATATGGAATCAACTTAAACGCATTAATTATTATTAATTTAGTGAAATTAATAAGTGAAAGAAATTGATCTGAAAAGTCTACATAGTATATAACTCCAACTAAATGACTTTCAGGAAAAGGCAAAACTATGGAGACTGTAAAAGCATAGGTGGAGCACAGAGGATTTTCAGGGCTGTGAAACTATTCTGTATGACACTACGATGGTGGATAAATGTCATTATACATTTATCAAAACCCATAGAATGTAGAATACCAAGTATGAACCCTAGTGTAAACTATGGACTTTGAGTGATAATGACATGTCAATGTAGGTTCATTGAATGTAACAAATGTACAGCTCTGGCATGAAATTTTCATCATAGGGCTGTGCATATGTGGGCATGAGGGGTGTATGGGAAATCTCTGTACCTTCCCCTCAATATTTCTGTGAACCTAAAATTGCTCTAAATAATAAAGTCTATTTTTGTTGCTTCCAAAATTTTTTAAAAATTGACAAATGACTTGAAGACATTTCTTCAAAGAAGATACACGAAGAGCTAATAAGCACATGAAAAGATGCTCAACGTCATGAGTCACTGGGTAAATGCAAGTCAAAATGACAAGATTCCACTTCACACCTACTAGGATGCCCTTGATAAAAACAAAACAAAACAAAAAATGGAAAATAAGTTTTGGCGAGGATGTGAAGAAATTGGAACACTTGTACATTGCTGATGGAAATGTAAAATGGTGCAGATACTGTAGAAAATAATTTGGCAGTTCATCAAAGAGTTCAGCCTATAATTAGCATATGATCAAGCAATTCTACTCTTCGGTGTATAAACCAAAGAATGGAGAGCTTGGATTCAAACAGATACTTTCAAATTAACATTCATTACAGATTATTCACAATAGTCAAAAAGGTGGAAACAACCCAAATGTGCACCAAGAGAAAAACAGATACACAAAATGTGGCTCATACACACAGTGGAATGTTATTCAGCTATAAAAAGGAATGAAGTTCTAATATATGCTACAATATGGATGAACCTTTAAAACATTATTGCTAAGTGAAATGAGCCAGTAACAATAGGACATGCATTGCATGATTCCATTTATGTGAAATATCTAATAGGCAAATTCATAAAGATAGAAAGTAGATTAGAGGTTACAGGGCCTGGAGTTATTAATTAATGGTTACAGAGATCTATTAGGGGTGATTAAAAAATTTTCGAACAGGATAGTGGTGACAGTTTGACAACATTTTGAATGTACTTAAGATCACTTAATTGTACACTTAAAAGGGTTAAAATCACAAATTTTATTGTATATATTAACTACAATAGACTTTTTTTAAAACAAGGAGTTGTTGGTTATGTGCATTGGAAAAGAGGGAATCTGCTTTTCTTCCTTTCCCTAATACTCAATCTTATCTGAAGGAAAATGAGTCCTTAGAAAGAAATGGTTCAAAGGCAAGTTTTCTGAGAATTCCAAAAAAAGACTTAAAATATGTTTCAATAAATTGGGCAAATGAGGAAATTCCCAGCACAAAAAAAAAAAAAATCTCCCAAATTCTGGAGTAGTTTTGACTCTAAATTGCCTTCCTCTATTTGTAGAACACTTAGGAGTGAAACTAACCCTGAATTATATGAAGTTATCTTTTTAAAATATGGCTCTGATTGTGTCTATCAATAAGGCTTTATAATCAGTAGAGTCAAGATGCTAACTATTTTTTTTAAATTATCTGATTGAAAAAATGATTGTGAAATTTTAAAAATCATTTCTTAATCCCTGCTTAAATTATCTGAGAGGGAGGTCACATGTTTGACACAAAATCACTTAGCAAAGCAAGTAGCAAGAGAACATAATAACCACCCTGAGGCAGTGTTCTTCACCTGAGAAAAGGTAGTTCTAAAAATCAGTTTTGTATTATTTGATATATTCTTTATATATATATTTTTCTCCTCCATTTCTCTTCTTTACACTCCCAGAAGTAGCCAGCTGTTAACGTCCTCAAAAAGCTGTGTGACAGGGTGAAAAGCAGAAATGACATGCAAGCCTATGGCTTTTGCTTTCCCGAAGTCTACACTCTTAGAAGAACTGAGACCATTATAAAAGGAGGGAAAAGGGACTTGCAGACATAGGTAGACTATCTAAAGAGATATGGAAAGCAAAGCTTAAAGAGAGATTTCCCCAGTTGGAGAGGTCTGTGGGTCTGAGGATAAGAAAGAACTTCTACCTCCTTTCTGAAGGAAGACTCGTGGCCACAGGTATCTTTGCAGGAGCTCCTGGTGTCCCAGAAGACAACCTCTGGACCAGAAGAGGAGAGATGGGTACAGGAGGTGGAGGGCTCTGTGGCCATCCACTGGACCCAAGATGGAAGACTAGATACTGTCCCTCAGCCCACTCCCCATCAATGTCTTGGCATTCTCTATGAGATCCAGAACTAGCCCCAAAAGGACAGATGCTTAGTTTTCTATTAGTTCAGTAAAATAGTAGCTTGGGATCAGACACAAATTTGAGCTATGAAAAATAAAAAGTGATTTGCACAGCTAATTTTTTGGACAGTGATTTATGTCCACCAGGAAAGCAAGCACGTACATACCTTACTTAATTACAAAGCTGAGTAATTGCCTTGGTGGTGAGTCCAATATAGTAAATGTCTGCATTGTTTATAATAATATTTTCCATAGAAATATGCAGCCTGTGGCAGGAATAATCAGAAAAATCCTACCTGGTTTCAGGGTGATTATAGATGTCATGATCATGATGTCATAATCACACTTATGACACTAGTAACTTTGATACTAACTAGGGTTTCTAGCCATAAAGGGAGAGAGGGTTGCTCTCTCCATTCATTCTACAGATATGTATTGAGTACTGCTATGTAACAAGTATCGTTCTAGGTTTGGAAATATCTAGTCAGTAGAACAGACAGATATCCCACCCAAGTAGAAGGGGAAACAGGCAATAAATGATACATTTAATAAATAACAAGGAAACATAGTACACTAAGATGCTAAGTAAGTGCTACCCAGGTTGGGTAGGTTGTAATGTTAAATAGGATGGCAAGAGAGAACAACCCAAAAAGAAGGTAAAGGGGTTCAAGAAGTATGAATGTGGGTAGAACATCCTTGGAGGAAGGAAGAGCTGGCACGACAGCCCAACACGGTTTGTGCCTGGAATATTCATGAAACAGTGTGATCAGAATCATGGCCCCCCCCAAAGACTTCCATGCCCTGATCCCCAGGACCCATGAATATATATCACTTGGCAAAGGGAAATTAAGGTTGTAGATGGACTTATCCAATCAGCTGGACTTGAGATGGAGAGGGGACACTGGATTACCCAAGTGGGCCCAGTGTCACCACAAAGGCTCTTTAAAGGGAAAGAGTGTCACAGAAGAGTCAGAGTGCTGGTATGTGAGAAGGTGGCATCCCAGCTTCTTGATCTGAAGATGAAGGAAGGGAGCAAGAGCCAAGGAATGTGGGCTACCACCAGAAGTGGGAAAAAAACAAGGGAAGATGCATGCAGTCTCCTCTCTTAAGCCTTCAGATGGAACACAGCTCACTTGATACCTAGACTTTAGCCCAGCAAGACCAGCATCTGACTTCTGACCTAAAGAATTCTTACCACTTATAGGACCTTCTGTAATAAATTTTTGTTTTAAGCCACTAAGCTTGTGTTAGTTTGTTACTGAAGCAAATAGATAATCAATGAGAGGGCTACATCTTGAAGAACTTGAATGGCATCATAAGGACCAGGAGTTCACACTAAGGGAAGTGGAAAGTCACTGCAGGTTTTGAACAGAGAATGATGTGATCTGACAGATTTCGAAAGGACCCTGATAGCCACTGTGTTGAGACTAGACATAGGAAGGCCAAAGCTACTGTGATGATCCAGAGAAGAGATGAAAGTGCCTCACACCAGAAGGTGATTCTGGAGGGGGTGGGAAGCACATGGTTTTATTTAGAAGGTGGAGCCAACAGGACTTCACGATTGGATTGGAGGTGAGGGAAAGAGAGACGTCAATGGTGACTCCCAAATTTTTGGTTTGTGCAATTAAAAGAGATACCCCTTACTCAGATGGGGAATGCTTCAAGTGAAGAAGTTCTAGGAGGATGATTGGGATTCCAATTTAGGACATGTTGAATTTGAGATATCTATTAGGTACTCAGGTGGCCATGTTGAACCTGTGGTTGGATACACGTGCATTTAGAGTTCGGGAGACAGGTTTATGCTGGAGATACAAATGTGGGAGTTACAGGCTTTAGAAGTATTTAGATTCATGGGACCATGTGATGTCACCAAGGGACTGGTGTAGGTAGAGCAGAAAAGAGGACCAAAAATTAAGCCTTTTGCTGTTGGATCTATTCTTAGGTTTATGAACTTCTAGCATCCCACACAAGAAATTATCGTGATGAATAATGTCTTATTTTATTCACTCTGCGCAGGAATCTGCTCACTCACGTTTGTGTCGATTAATCAGCTTGCCGGGTAGCAGAGGTAAAACGACATGAGGAAACTCACATACACTGTGTCAGCAAGTACTGGTATTTCAGAAAGAGGCTTCAAAGAACACTGCCTTCCAAAGTAATGAAGAAGTGAAGGCCAAGTTTTAGGCCCTTCACCCTTGGCTCTGCCGTTTTCTGCACTCAGTTGTTTCTCCACCCGGTACTGATAAGCGCGTAGAATTCACCTGACGCTGAAAGCTGACGTCAGTGCATTTCACTAAGGTGCATGAAGGAAAAATTTGCCTGGAGGAAAACTGTTAGGGATGGACAGACTTTTCAGATTTCAGCAAATAATTTCAGAACAGTATCTTCATCATGAAATTTTAGTATTTAATGGGGAATTACAATTAAGTTCAAACTTGTTTTTTTTTAACCCCTGATGGTAGATTATTCTTTCAGTTGCTGAAATAGCAAAGATAGATGGAAAGCATTTGTTTTCCTGATATTTTCTTATTGCATCCTTTGTACAGCTTAGAGACTTTGGAGGTTGATTAAATTACTAAAAACACAATTTGAGTTCTCCTCTTTCTCTTCAGTTACATTTACAGTTATCATAACTCTCACGGTTTGAGACAGAATTTTAAATTCCATATGTAAAGAATGAGGATTTTCACTTACAATATTCTCCAAAATAAAGCAATAGTTTACAATTATAACATAAATTCTGGAATCACAAATTGTTATGATTATACCCAACAAAGCTTTAATGTTTTAAAGAAGTAGGACTTAGGGGAACTTTCTTTCTCTACCCAGTTAGTTCGATGGACATGAGAAGTTTGTTGTGGAAAAATTAGTACTGGTTACTAAAGCATTTTAAAAAATTCATCAAATATACTGTTCAAAAAAGAATGCTCTGGGGTCACCAAGAATGAAGTAGAGGAGTATTTAATGGCAAGATGTGATGATTGTGTTCCAATAAAACTTTATTTATTGATACTTGTATTGGAATTTTACGTAATTTTCAAATGTCATGAAATGCTATACTTCTTTTGATTTTTTTCCAACCATTTAAACATGTAAAAACCACGCTGACCTCACCAGCTGTATTTAAAAAAAAAAAAAAAAAAAGCTAGTGGACTGGATTTGACCTTCAGGCTCAATTTTGCTGACCCTTGCTTCAAACATTGAACCTCAGGACTTGGACAAATGTCCTATTTTGTAAATCTTTCACCCATTCTTTTTCCAGCCACAGTCTGGGGCCCTGAATCAGCCTAAACTAGGCTGGCCGATTCCTGTCAAACCAGCACTGTCACAAGCACTGTTCCCTTCTAAAAAGCAATCCCTTAATGTGGACAGACTTATTAGATGAATAAGCAAAATGAGAAGAAAACAAAAAGCAATGCCTTCAGCCTGCCTGTCAGTATGAACTCAGTAAAAGCAGAGACTAGTTTTTAAGCCCCAAATTAATTTAGGTCTTTGCTCTGTGATTGATGTTTTCTATTAGTTTATTACAGAACTTTATGTAATTTTGGTTTGATATCATTTTAACTCATTATTTCCATCTATTGTGTTTTTCTAAATTTCTGATTTCTCCACTTACCTGTTAATCACCCTCCTAATTCTGCTGTGTCCAGATGTGCTAAACATGGCACGTTTATCGTCAATTAAGTTGATGAAATATGAAATGCACAGAGCCCAAGACAAAGTTATTTGAACACTCTCATCAAGACTATGAACCAACTTCACAATTTATTTCCTTATGTCCACAACATATTCATGAGAGAAAGTTATAAATGCCTCAAACTACACTATATTTTCAGTATTTTTAAAAGGAAATAAAGTTAATTTGGTTATGTGGTTTGCTCATATAATTTGCTCAGAAGATTCCTGACGGTTCTAGTAAACCCTTTTTATCAGTTATTCACAAGTTATCTGCCTAATAAACCATTCTAGAATCTTATGGAGAGTTTATGTTTCACATTATCTCAGAATCCACTGTCTTCCTAAATTTTGGAAATTGAAAGTTTGATCATCTCTTACCTTCTACCACCTCTTCTTTGATCCACAATTCCATATAATTACCAACATTGATTATGTAGTCATACCTGCAAGTATTTTTAGTACCTTGGAATGAAATTCATCAAAGCCTGGAAACTTGAACTCATTCAGAGTAGCTAGGCACATTGTTTCTTTTCGTTTTTTGTTTTTAATAAAATCAGCTGATATAATCTAAAATTATTCCCAATCTGCCTGTAACTCTCAGTGTTCCTTCTTGGCCTCTAGTCATCTGCCTCTTCCCTCTCTGATCCTTAGAAAACTACCTTCTCCGTTTCCCAGAGTGATCTCAAAACTTAAGTGGTAGAAGTCTTGACGTTTTCACAAGATAACAAGTGTGAGTGAAGGTGTGCAGATAAGGAAATCCTTGTGCACTCTTAGTGGGAATGTAAATTAGAGCAGCCATTACAGGAAACAAGAGAGATGGTTCTCAAAAAATAAAAAATAGAACTAACATATGATCCAGTAATTACACTTCCAGGTACATATCTGAAGGAATGAAAATCATTCTCTCAAAGAGATAACCACATTCATAGCAGCCAAGATACAGAAACAACCTAAATGTCCATCAACAAATGAATGCATAAGAAAATGATTACACATACACAGAGGAATATTATTCAGCCCCCAAAAGAAAGGCACTTGCCACTTTTGACAACATGGATAACCCTGGAGGAATTATGCTCAGTGAAATAAGCCAGACACAGAAAGACAAATACTATATGGCCTCACTTACATGTGGAATCTAATACAGTTGAAATCATGGAAGTAGAGAGTAGAATTGTAGTTTCCAGGGTTGGCAGGTGGGGGAAATGGGCAAAGTTGGTCAAAGGGTACAGAGTCTCAGTTGTGCAGGGTGAATAATTCTGGAGACCTGATGTACAGTATGTTGACCATAGTTAATAATACTGAATTGTATACTTTGGATTTGCTGAAAGATTAGATCTGAAATGTTCCCAGCACACACACAAATGGTAACTATGAGACCTAATGGATATGATAATTAACTTGATTGTGATAATACTTTCACAATGTATACATATGTTAAAAATAACATGGTACACCCTAAAAAATTAAAAATAAAAGTGCTTTTATTCCTTTATATGCTGTGTCAAATATAAAACAGTTGCCATAAAGAAAGTTCTTGTGTAATTTTATTAAAAATTGGACTTTGATAAGGTGAACATCTAGAAGATAAGTCTCTGCTTCATTTATGGGGACTGTGAGACTCTCTCTGAAGCCCACAGTATGAAAACATCACTCCTGGTGAGTCTTTAGCTCAAACTGTTGGCATGCTTTACTCCTGAAACATCAGACTTTCTGTTTCTGGACTACTGTGAGCATTTGAAGTTCCTGATCTGGCTCCTGACAGACTGGCTGAAGGAAAATAGAATCAAATAGAAACAAGATAACTTCACAGATTTGGACTAAACCTGATCCATATAGTCTCATAAAGATTTCTGACCTTTAAGACCAAGATGTAGGGTTTTAAATCCACAGTTTTTGAGATAGGCTCTGCTAAAGAAATTATTAATATTATGTATAAGCAACATTCAGGGGAATCTATGTCAATGACAGGGTGAATTTTAAGAACATCTATAGGCACTCAATTATAAAAATGTTGATGTTCTAATTATAAACAATTCTTGTTGAATAAAGTAGGTCAGCTTAGTCCAATCTGATGTATGCATTTGAAAGTAATGAATTATACTTTAAAAAGATTTTCAGGATTTAGGTTTCTGCAAAATTTTAACTCTTTTTTTCCCCTAATTTTCTCTAGGTATTAATATATATCACTTAGGAGCAGCTTTTCAAACAATTGTCAAACAGACCTAAACAATATCGATATTACACAGATGATTGGATAAAGACATACACACAGACATACACACACAATGGAATACTACTCAGCCATAAAAAGGAGTGATGTAATTTGCAGCAACATAAATGCACCTAGAGATTATCATATTAAGTGAAATAAGCCAGACAGAGAAAGACAAATCTCACATGATATTACTTACATGTGCAATCTAAAAAAATGAGACCAATGAACTTATTTACAAAACAGAGACTCACAGATGTAGAAAACAAACTTATGGTTACCAAAGGGAAAAGGAGAAGGGGAGAGATAAATTAGGAGTTTTGGATTAGCAGATACAAGCTACTATATATAAAAGAGATAAACAACAAAGTCCTACTGAATAAACAGGAAACTATATTCAATACCTTTTAATAACCTATAATAAAAAAGGATATATATATATGTATAACTGAATCACTGTGTTGTATAAAAGAAACTAACACAATATTGTAAACCAAAACATTCTTCAATTAGAGAAAAAGAAACATGCTATTAAAAGTAGGCAACAAACACACATACACAAAATATTACACTCTTACAACTCACCTTCACAAATACCTACACTTCCAACCCTTTATCCACCCTCTTTTCCTCAAAAGCACATCACTTTGCTAGATTAAGCTACCACATGAATCCTCCACTTGATTCTAAACTCACTGATGACCATCAGTCTAACAGCCCCTTATTTACTATGGTCTGAACACCCAAAACTCAGCTCCTCGGGTGGTAAAGGCCCAGCCATGTATCAACATGTGAACTTAGTTCTGATCACCTTACTTATACAGAAGCCACTCTTATTCTTCATCTCCTTGTACTGCATCTTTTTTCTTATTGAAACTTGCAATTATATTATATAGCAAATTAATTTTTTTGTATAACATCTGTTTTGTCCCTAAGAATGTGAGCATAGGGAGGGAAAGGTCTTTCTCTTATTCATTACACTGTCTTCAGGGCATAGAATAGAACCTAGCACAGAGCAGGCACTAAACAAATGTTTGTCCAACAAACATACGGCTGAATTGAGGACATATACCAAGAAGCTGAACTGGGCCTTCTGTTCTGGGTAAAAGATTCCCAGTAGATAGTCTCTGTTTTAGGTGTTTTAGTTCAGACGCTCCAGGGGAGATAAAATATAGTAATGGACTTCTAAATGCCTGACTATCTCATTTCCTCACCATCATGTACCTTTGGAGTCTCACCTAAATCTGATTCTTGCCATGGAAGTACACACTGAAACAATAGCCTTCCCATGACATCCTAGAACAAGGCAGGCCTTAGACATCCTCAGATGTGTAAGGATGGGCTTAAGGATGAAGCAGCCTGTCCCTAATAAGTTATTCATGATTCAGCTAAAGATATCCTGTCTCCAAGGTTTTCTACTTGAAGAAGCATCCAGAATTTTGCTTCCACTTAGGACAGAGAAAAGCTGAAGAAAACACGGCTCTTGTAACAAGGACCAACAAATCTGACTCCATATTAGATGTGCTCCTTTAGCTCTAACCCTATGACCTATTTCTGGTGTTTAGTCCTGCTGGTTCTGCACCTTTTGTAGAAGAATGTTGCCTAGAGCCTGAAATATACCAGATAGCTCATTCTCAGGGTTCTGACCTAAAAGGATACAACACTTTTCAAATCATATAGAGATAAGAAGTTGCAGAACAGAGAATACCATTTGTCTTGTTGGAGGTTTACAGGAACACGGTGACATGACGTACATGGACAGCTGCAAAAACAAAGGGTTTCTGCACCAAGAAGTTCTCAGCAACCAACTATACCCTTTCCCCTTTTTAGTATAAAAGGAGCCTGAATTCTGACAGTTCTCCAGGACGGTAGCCCCCATCTTCTTGGTCTGCTGGTTTTTTGAAAAAAGTCAAATTCTACCAAAAATATAAGGAAGAGATCATACTAATTCTACAGAAACTCTTCCAGAAAGTAAAGAAATAAAACACGTCCAACACATATTTTGAGGCCAATATTACCCTGGTACAAAAACAAGACAGATATCTCACACAAAAGAAAGCAACAGAGTATTTCTCTCATCAACACAGATGAAAACATCCTCAACATGTCAGCATATTGAATCTAATAATATACTAAAGCAATAATATATCAAGACCAAGTGGTATTTATCCTTCAAATATGAAATGAGCTCAATAGTCTAAAATCAACCAAGATAATTCACCCAATCAATAGACTAAAAAGAAAAAAAAAACATATGTCAACAGATCCAGAGAAGGCATTTGGCAAAAGTTTAATTTCAACTCATGATCAAATTTCTTAGCAAATTGCTAATGAAGAGAACTTACTCAAAAAGTTGTTTATAGAAATCCAGTAAAAAACCTACAGCCCACATAATATGAAATGGTAATAGATTGAATAGTTTCATGTTTTGAATTCAGCATTGGGCAAGAGGTCTTAGATAGTACAAGACTGAAAAATGAAGAAAGGCCACATAGATGAGGCAGATAGAAGTACATATAAAATTCTAAGAACTCACAAAAAGTTATTATAGCTAAAAAGTCACTCTACCAGGTTATGGAACTCAAGGTCATTATACCAAAATGAATTGTATTTCTACATACATGTGATGGCTTTTGCTTTTATTTTTCCTTACTACCCTTTTGGTTCTTTTCTTAACTTCATTTATTTAAGATTTCATCTTGAATAATATTTTTCTTCTACTTTCCTTTAAATCATCTTTCTTCTTTTTCTAGTCTCTTAATTTGATCACAGTACATTTGTTGTAGAGCTTTCTGTTACAGACCTTTAAGGATTTAAATTTTCCTTTGAGCTTGGTTTGTATGGATGCCATAGGTTTTATGTTATGTCGTCCTTTAAAAATTGTAACTATCCTGTGTATCCTGTAATATTAGTCTTGATTATTAGTTTCTTAGATGCTAACTTTTTTTGCAGGGGGAGATCCTTTTTTATTGTTTTTTTCTCTTATAGATTGCTATCTATAAAGTCTGTGCTTTTAAAAAATTATTAATTATTAAATTGAACCATATGAAATTCTAAGATTTGATTATTTTTGATCTATAAAAGTGACTATTTCATATGATTGACTCATACTTGATCAAATTGGGAAGCTGCTTCATGGATATAATAAAAATACTTTGAGCATAGGTAGACACACATACATATATACACGTGTACATATACATACACATATACAGATATATACACATAAACACATGTATGTGTATTCATGTTAATAAAAACATATTTACTGAATCTCCAAATCCTTATATCTTTTTTGTCTAATTTTTAAGTTTTGAAAAAGATGTGTCAAGATCTAACACCATAATTTTGTTTGTAGATTTTTAGTTTTTTATGTGTTTCTAGAAGAATTTGCTTTATGTATGAAACCACCATACTGTCTGGGACATAAAATATTAACTATTATTCAGTTGGGTGAGGCTCTTTATAACAAGATTAATGAGCTATTTTGTGAATGCCAGTCTTTCTCTTTACTCAACCGACTGCTGCTTGCTAAATGGACCCTGAACAAAGTGGCCCTTGAGACAGTGACAGAGGCTGTGCATGGACTTAACAACAGGGACTCCTTTCCGCCCACCAAATGTGATGTAGCCACCACCACTGCTAAGCATCCAACCTGCCTACATCAGAAGCCAGTGCTGAGTCTACAGTCACCACACCCTGGGGGGCCAACTGTCTCCTGATCTCCCTACTGTGATTTGTAGATTATGTTGGCTCTGTATAGATGAGGCAGAGATTTGCTCTCACAGCCATTGACTTATGGTCCAGATACAGACTTGTCTTTCCTGACTATCCTATTCCTCTGTTAGCACCACCATTCATGAACTTTCAAAATGTCCCATGCACTTTTTTCATACACCACATTAATAATCCACTCAAGGGACTCGTTTCACTGTAAGAGGAGTGTAATGACTGACTAATACCCTTAATTTCAGCAGTCTTTCTCCTCATTGTACTTCTCAGATACTGTGGTCCAGTGGGATGATGGAATGACCCAAGGAAGATTAGTCATACTTCCAGCTAGGAAATCACACACTGCAGAGTTGTTCAGCAGTCAGTACAAGTCACACTTCATTTTGATTGAATACATGATTTCAAACAGCTCCTGTACTTGCTCTTTGTAAAAGAAAAAAATAAAATTATTTTGAATTATTAAAAATAGAATATGGTATTTTCCTTGATCCAATAACAAGCATAAGGTGTTGCTCCTCAGTAGCCAGATTAAATACATCCAGAAATCAAAAATTGAAGTATTATTACTCCTAACAAACTACTTACAGAAGTTTTGACTCCTGTTTTTGCATTTTTGGTCTCTCTTGGTTTAGAGGGTTTTGTTTCTAAGAAATACTTCCATCAGCAAATACAATAAAGGTCCCAGCAAGATGGAAGCAAGTAGAAATGCAAGAAAGCATAGTAACACCACACTGATGCAATATGATGGGCAATGGGCAGGTCATACAAGTAAGATTTCAGATTACTGCATTTAATTAATTCTCTTAGAAGTTAATGATTTAGGTTAGTGGTCAGCAAAGTATGACTTGCAGGCTAAATCTGGCCCCTTTACGTGTTCTTGTAAGACCCACGGCACCACAGACAAGGTGTGTGAGCTGCAGAGACCAAGCCAAGAAGTTCCGCTCTGCCCCATCCTATTTCATTCTCAACACCTGCTCCCCCAGAAGCTGGCCAGCTCTACCATTGCTGGCAACTTCTGAACAGTGGAATCTCAGTCCAGGGGTCTGCAACTCGCCTTGCTGACTCACTTACAGCCATTGACTCATCAGATGTTTTCTATTCCATCAGGGCCTGGGACAGTTTTTCCAAAACTAAAAAAATCATTAAATAAGCCCATGGGATCTCTGAATTATGGAGGTTTGGATACTTCAGTTAGGAATGACTCTGTCTCAGAGCAATATACAATCTCTAAACTTTGAATCTGAATAATTTAGAGTTTCACCTCAAACTCCCAGAGCTGGACATATTAGAGTCCTGAAGTTCTGTGCCTCTAATTCCATGATATTGCATAGATATCCCCTTTCCTTTAGGAATCACTGTTTTTCCAACCCCTCTCGTCCAAGAGGCAGTTCAGCCAAATTCCTTCCATTCAAAGTTACTTAACCTCAAATTAAATATAGTTAACACAGCCTCTCCTCTAAGTCTTTCCCTTTGCAATAATGGTGGCGTTGTTGATCTCCTGAGTGACTTCTTGATATTGGAAGCTTTTCAGAGGAGTATGTTAATTTGATGTTGGTTTTCAGTAGTCTACGTAGTTTGGTTGTCAGACAGTGAAACAAAGCAGAATTTTGGTTGACATTATTTCAGGACTTTAGAGAACAGAGTTCGTGAACCATATGTGTCTTCTGGGGAGACCAGAAGGCTTCTCAGTACACTTAGAGTCCCTGTTACACCTGCTCAAGTGACACAACTCATGTATACATGGCTCTTAAGACAGCTATTTTCTCTCCAAGTCATCTGTCTTTTCTTATTTGCTTCCAAATTCCTTGTTTCATTCTGAATATTTAAAATGGAAGTCTGTCTCCTAGGTAACTGGTTACATCTCTGCAAATAATTAAGTGCTAAATAGTCTTATGGACTAGAAGTCTATAGCACTTTAGAACAGAGAACGACCCAGGAAACCTTCCTGTGGGAGGTGAAACTTCAGCTCTGCCTTGAAGAAGACGCATGGTGTGGATGAAGGGGAGGGACAGAAGGCATTCGGGAAGAAAGTTGCTACATGAACACAGGCAAAACTGGAGAAGGCACCACGTGTTCCAACTGGGGGACACTAACTAGATTAGGTTCCATGTAGGGGAGGGTTTATTTTAGAAAATAATGATATGAAACATAAATGTGAAAATAGACACAGAATATGGTCTTGAACTCATGTCATTTCCTTTGCTGTCCATCTTTTCCTTGGTTTTCCAAGTCCACCACCACTGAAGGTGATTTTGGCTTTATTTTTGATTTCTTCTCTTAACTCTTGACATTTCCTTTCTCTGTGTCATATTTCTTAACGTCCTGCCCCCTGACAGCATAAGATTTCTGCTAGTCATTCATGTTTCATTTGCTAATTATTTATCCACAATAATACACTGTTTAGTTTTGCAGGTTTGCTTAATTTTGCACAATATTTATTATTCTCTGAGTTGTTCTTTTACTTCAGTATTACTTTCTCAGCATTATTGCATATAGCTGTAATTCATTAGTCTTAGTTACTCTATAGTTCTTGATTGTATGAATATACTACAATTGGCCCATTTTAATTTCAAAGCCATTCATGTTGTTTATACCTTTTAAAAATTTAATACCTTTTTATTACAGAGAGTACTTCTAAGAATATTTCTGCACCTCCAGGTGCAGACTCAGTAGTTTCTGTGTTATAGATACCTAGGATTATAGGGTATGTTCATCTTCAACTACAGCAGATAAGCCAAGTTATATTCCAAAATTCATGTAACACTTGCACACATCATGTATAAGTGCTCTAACCAGAGCACTGTATTTTCTACATTGTTGCAAATGACAGAATTTCATTCCTTTTAATGACTGGGTAATATTCCATGATGTGTACCTATCTCTCTCTCTCTCTTTGTGTATATGTATATCCCATTTTCTTTTTCATTCATCTGTTGATGGACATTTGGGTGCTTCCACATCTTGGCTATTATAAATAGTGCTGTTATGAACATTGGGGTGCATGTAGCTTTTCAAATTAGTGTTTTCAATTTTCCATATATATACCCAGGAGTGAAATTGCTGGATCACATGGCAGTTCAATTTTTAGTTTTTTGAGGAACTTCTATACCATTTTCCGTAGTGGCTGCACCAGTTTACATTCCTACCGACAGTGCGAGAGGGTTCCATTTTATCTACACTCCACCAACATTTATTTGTAGACTTTCTGATGATAGCCATTCTGCTAGGTCTGAGCTGATACCTCACTGTAGTTCTGATTTGTATTTCTCTAATAGTGATGTTGAGCACCCTTTCATGTGCCTGTTGGCCATTTGTATGTCTTCTTTGGAAAAATGTCTGTTTGGGTCTTCTGCTCATTTCTTGATTGTGTTGTTAGCTTTTTTGATATTGAGTTGGATGTGCTGTTTATGTATTTTAGATATGAACCCCTTTTCAGTCATATCATTTGCAAATATTTTCTCTTAGTCCATAGACTGTCTTTTTGTTTTGTTGATGGTTTACTTCTTTATGCAAGAGCTCTGAAGTTTAAGTCCCAAACTGGACAGCTTCTCAGGGGAATTCTACCAACATATGCAAAGTGCTAATACCTATCCTTCTACACCTATTCAAACAATTGAAGGGGGTGTGGTCTTTAATGCCAGTTTGATCAAGGTGATTGATAGAGCTGTTCAATTCAACTGTATCCTTACTAATTTTCTGCCTCTTAGATCTATCAATTATGGAAAGACGGGTATTTAATTCTCCAGCTATATCAGCAGATGGTCTATTTCTCCTTGAAGTTCTGTTTCCTGTGTTGTAATTTGACGTTCTGATGTTAGATTCATGCAGTCTTGGAGAACTTACCCCTTTATTATTTTGTAATGTTCCTCTTTATCCCTGATAAATTTCCCTGCTCTGAAGTTCCCTTTGTCTGAAGTTACTATGACTTCTACAGATTTCTTTGATTAGTGTCAGCATTGCATGTCTTTTTCATTTATTTTACTGTAACCTACGTGACTCCCGACTTCAAGTGAATTTCTTATAGACAACATAGTCGAGAGTTGTTTTTATTCACTCTGAGGCTCTTCTGTCCTTATCTGGCATATTGAGATCATTCACATTTGAAAAGCTCATTGGCACAGCTAGAGTAATACCTACCGTATTTGTATCTGTTTTCTACCAGTTGCATTTGTTCTTTGTTGCTTTGATTCTCTTCCTTTCTTGCCTTTTAGTGTGATTTGCAACTTTTTGTTAAAGGCAGACAGCACGTATTGGTAATAGGGACCAAAGTAAAAGACCTCTCGTTTGAGATTTTGTGTTAATCAGACTAAGTGTTAGGCTGTGTTTAATGTCTTCTGCGGCTGGAGCTGTCGGAGGTTTCAAATCTTCTAGGGTCCTTGTTTTAGTCTCCTCTTTTGTCTCTGGGCCTCCCTAGAAACTTCTCCTTAAATAAGGTATTTTCTTGAAGCTCTTGCATCAGCTATCCACTCTTATTATACAGAAACTCTGTTAATTTGTTGATAAACTGTGGAGGCGGGGGGTGTTTTCTATAGTATCACCATTAAATCTCAGGCTTTTACTGAGCCTGTTTCCCTAGGCAGTGGCCCTCACAAGTGTTTCTTAACTTCTCTCCTCCCCGGAGAGACAGCAAGGGTAACATTTTCTAAGACTGGATAAATAGGCTTCTCCCTAGGTGCTTCTTTACCCTGGAGGGTAGCCCTTTGTACTGGAGAACACCCAGTGTATATTTCCAAATGGTTATTTCTCCCTCCCTCTTCTAGAGCATGAGAGGACTTTTTCTTGGTTTTCGTGAGAACCTGGTGGGGTTCTTTCAGGTAAAATTGGTGAACCCTGGGGGATTCCCTTAAGACTGCAGCTCCAGGAGTTTCTCATTCTCAACTACTCTACAGTCAGTCTCCAGTAATTTGTCAGAATTGTCATTTCAGTGTTCCTTCCAGTTACTAGTTGTGATCCCAGTAAGCTGCATTCTCAGCTGTGAGTCTCTATATTCTCCTGTCTCCTAATTTCAGTGTGACAGTTTGCTCTGTGACCTCAATTCTCTGATGGATCTAAGAAAGTTGTTACCTTTCAGTTTGCTCTGTTTTTTTTTTCTTTCTTGTTGTGAGGTTAAAAGTGACAATTTCCAAGTTCCTCATGTGGCAAAGCTGAAACTGGATGTCCCAGTATAGTTTTTAATCTTTCATTCACTACCGCCATGAATTATCTGCCCAGTGATCACCATGGGCTTGCTGTACATGCTGATCCAATCAAGCCAGGGACTACAGGTTACTACACCAAGGAAAGTGTTGTTGATTACCATGACCAGTAAAAGGGTGGCAGTTAGCAGCACCTTGGCAAAGTACTCCAGCTTCTCCTCAAGAACATGGCACCAGGACGAGGTACTGTTTTCAGTTTCAGTGCATCATGTCAACTTGACTTTGGCCAAATGATCACATTTATCAGCATTTGGTGTTCAACACATGATTCTACTTTGATTAAGCCCTATGTGAGAATGATCAAAGCAGAAAGGGTAAAAATCTCCTCTACTCTTTTTGGCATTAAAATATGAGTTTCTTTATAGTTCCTAGAAAATATTTGGATCATGATGGGGGAGATTTATTTCCTAGTATGAGAAAAAAGTATTCTATTATTATAAATATTTGAAAGAAAAACAGCCATGTCAGCTCCTGTCTTGGAAATACTGATATTTAAGTAAATTCGACTATATTTTTCAGGTGCTGAGTCTGAAAACATTATCAAGAAAATAACATGTAGGCTTCTGTAGTCTAGGCAAACAGTTGTTGAGAATTTTGCTTGATACAAGTAAATATTCTCCAAAATGTACTTTTCTAATTTACCTAAACTTCAACTCATGTGATATATTTATCCTAAAAAATATCAGTGATAGGTTCTGATATCCAAGTGTTCATTCTTATTTTAGAAACTAATGGAAAATGTGCACCTCCGTCCAAAAGTGAGATGTAGGCCGTCCACCCCAGAATCCACAGTAGTCCACTTCTTTGGTTGCTTGAATCCACTTGCTTCATATAGTGTGTTTATCCATTTGGGAACAACTCTTCCAGGAATCTTAGTGTTTCTCCATGATTCAAGGAGCCATCCCAGGAATATGTCATCACTGCCTCCCAAAATTCTTGCCAGGGTGTTTTGTCCTGTACCATGAGAAAGCGTTTCCATAGCCATGTCAGAACACTCTCTGTTATCCAACTTTTTATTTCCAGCCCTGCTTGATCAAGCACAGTCAGGATCCAGTCCCCTGTGTACTTCCTCAGCTCCTCCCGTGCATGTCGGCCAGGTCCTGTAGCACCTTCAGAGTCCAGTTTCCTGTTCTCTCTTAGCAGGCTCAGTATGGCCCCAGCTGGGTCACAGTGTGACTTAAACCTAGTTGTTATTGGCCTGGTGGCCAAGAAGTGAGGCGAAGTAACATCTTACAGGAGATATTACGTCCATCTTCAAGTAAGGGCTAGCCCAAGCATTTGACACAAAGGGGTGGGCCACTTGGGCTGACCCAGAGAGTTCAGGGTCCTCTGGCTCAGTCTTTCTAAGTGCATAGACCCAGATGCCTATCTGGCTCAGAGATCCAAGTTTTTTTTTCTATTCAGGCTCTGATTTCAATGCAGTAGGCTTGTCAGAGTTGAGAACTCTCAATCACTCATGGATTTCTCATAATTGAGCCCTGGGTCTGAACATCATCTTTTTGTCCATTCTCTAGCTACAGTGGATGAGGCTTCATATATGCTGCCAAGGAAGCTGTTTGACTTTTACATCTAAACGTTAATTGCTGATTAATCACCCTCAGTCATTCAATGTCTTTATCCAGTGAATCAGTCTCACCCAGCAGCAGCTGTCCAATTCCATCATCTTTATGATTATACTTCTGTCACATCTCTCTAATGCCAGGGACATTACAGTCATCAGAGTGATCCTGTCCATTGGAGTCTTAGTCTAGCTCACTCCCAGTAAAAAAAAAATTGTTAACAATTGCATTGTTGCTGAGTGACAGGGACTATATGCATTCTACTCACCACTGACGGGCTCTTTATTGCCAGCTGGCCTGCAGTGACTCAGCACCATATCCCATTTTTAAGTCTGCTTTCTTGGACCACTCCTGATAGCAACTGTTGTGGTTCAGGTTCCCAGGGAAACAGCTTCAAAAACTCTATGATTAGCGTGCAAGAGGTTTATTGTGGTGTACTTTTGAGAACACCTGTGAGGGAGCACAGAAGAATGGCTTGGGCAGGGGGAAATCTGAACTGCCAGACAGTTGAGAAAGAATGCCCCCAGCTGCACAGGGATCTCTAAAGTTAAGGTGTCCCCCCTTTTTAAGCCAAAGAAGCAGATTGGATCTGTGTGCTCTTGCAGGCATTGGATGAGGGCTTCCTCTAGGAAGGGGCCATAAGGTGAGGTGGTTTTCTTAGTCAAAGGACACAACTGTGGTCTGTGAGTAGCCAAACTCCCGGCATGAGGGGTAACAGGTACTTCACTTCTGAAGGGGGATCTCGGTGAAACTTGACAATATCCACTATAGTATAGCTTCAGTTTCCCAAAAAGGGAGTTCTACATTCAAGGTATCTCAAGTAGAGAGTCTATAGAAAGATAATCTGGTGAATTGAGAAAAATAGGTAAGAACTTAAGTCTTGAAGAAAATGGAGAAGATGATGTTGTCCTGGATGTTAGAATTCCTCATGACTTAATGAGACCAGGGATTTCATGATACAATGATTCTATAATTCTATAATGACTCAGCTTTATCTTGAAATGGGATCCTTGTCTTCTTTTGTTTGTTTGTTTGTTTGGTGGGGAGGCAATTAGGTTTATTTATTTACTTACTTACTTTTTTGATGGATGTACTAGAGATTGAACCCAGGACCTCATGCATGCTAAGCACACACTTTATCCCTAAGCTATACCTTCCCCACCAGGATCACTGTCTCTAGACTATAGTCATTACATATGATGTAGTACTAAAGCAGAGAGTAGATAAAATGTATAACTTAGACATTGTATGCATGAAGTATGTTCCAACATGGAACAGGATGATGGACTCTTTTCAACGTAACTCCATAAAATGAATCTACTCATTGAAGGATCACATGCCAACTCCTGAACTGGTCCCCGTGGCCAAAGTAATGCTATGCATGGTGGCAAAGTAAAAGGAAGTTTACCCCTTGGCTTCAGCAACTTATCCCCAACTCTGTAGCTAGGATCAATTGCTAAAGCCACCAGTTTGTAAGAGTGAGATAATAGATGCAGAAGAGAGCACCATTTGAGATAAATAAGGAATGAGAAAAGGTTGTCATCAGCTTTCCTAGCTTCTATTTCAAAATATTTACAGTATCACAGAAGATTGCAAAAACAGTAGTGTCTCACACACCATCACCCAGCTCCCTCAGTGGCGACGTACTATATAACTGTGGTAAAGTATCAAAACCAGGAAACTGACATTGGTACAATGTTGTTAACATGTATTCATATCCTTGTGTGGATGTGTGTGCATGTAGTTTGTAACCATCCTACTCCCTCATCCTTATCCCTTATCCTGTGGCAACCACTAAACTATTCTCCATCTCTATAATTTTATCATTTTTAGAATGTTATAAAATGGAACCATACCACATGTGACCTTTCGGAATTATCTCTTTTCACTCACCATAATTCCCTTCAGATCCTCGCAAGTTGTTGCATGTACACAATAGTGGATTCTTTTGGGGACTGTAGGGGAGGGATAAATTAAGAGTTTGGGATTAGCAGATACACACTACTATATACAAAAGAGATAAACAACAGTGTCCTACTGTATAGCACAGGGAACTATTCAATATCTTATAATAACCTATAATGGAAAAGAATATGAAAGCAAATAAATAAATATATATATATATATATATATATATATATATATATATATATATATATATATATATACAACTGAATCACTATGCTGTACACCAGAAACTGACACAACATTGTAAATCAACTATACTTTAGTTTTAAAAAAGGAAATATTTAACTCCTTTTTGTTGCTTAATATTCCACAGGTGTGGATGTACTAGTTTCTTCAACCATTCACACAGAGAAGGACTTCTGGGTTTGTCCCAGTTTTTTCTATTATTAACAAAGCTGCCATAAACATTTGTATACAGGTTTTGGTATGAACATATGCTTTTATTTCTCTGGGAATAATGCTCAAGACTGTGATTGTTGGGTCTTATGATGAGTTCATGTTTTGCTTTATAATAAGAAACTGCCAAACTACTTTCCAAAGTGACTGTAACATTTTACATTCCCACCAGCAATGTGTGAGAGATCTATTTTCTCTGCATCTTTGTCAGCATTTGGTATTATCATGATTTTTATTTTAGCTGTGTGTGTGGTGGATGAATGTTTTTAGGTTTGCTACTTTCTTTAGCATCCTGACCTTCCAGTACCCTTAACCAAAGGATAATTAGACATTATGTGTTACTCTTTAACTTCACAAAGCATTACAAGGTCTATCTACCTGGATTCCTTGGGACATGTAAAGTTGAAGGAGTAGGGGTTGGGATGACCAGGGATGACTAAAAGTAGAGATAAAATTCAGCTTGTAGAAAGGTGAGTGGAAGTTTGAGCTGCTACATTTTGAAGGAGAGAAGAACCAGAGTGAAGCAGACCCAAGGGCAGGGCAATACACTTAGAAGTGGCATGGATACTCCCATGGGGAAATGAACTGGGAAGAATTTAAGTGCTTGACAGTTTTTTTCTTGAGGTAAAATAAAATCATATATACCATTACATTTAAATTCCTTCCTTTATATTTGGCAATTTGCTTTGGCTCCTCCCATTATTTTGATGAAGACTGATAAGCCCACTGAACAATCTGTGCATGTGGAGAAGGGAAGGAAGAGTTAGAACCAGGGGACAACAGCCCTGACTTTGCTGCCCCTTCACTATAATGGTTCTTGAGCATTGTAACCGTGATGCTGAGGCTCTGTAATCTCTGAGTTCCACTGACCTTGAGTGAAGTGGGCAGTTGGCCATGGTAGAGAGAAGGTGAAGAGACATCCAGGGGAGAGGCAGGCACCAGGGATTGAGACTGAAAGTGTACAGAAGTCATCATGTTCTGCCCAATATGCGAGAGGGAGACAACAATGTGGCTGGGGGAAATCTGAGTCTTAGATTATTTAGGAAGAAATTATAGAATAACAGCTTAAAATGAAGATAAGTAAAACTAAAGTCAGGCTAAAATGGAAACAAAAAGAGAGAGAAGAAGGTGCCAGTTGATGATAGGTCTCCAAATTGCCAAGGAGATGCAGGGATGGTGACAGTTGTCATCAATGAGGAGAGATTGGAAATGCTGATATATTTTGTGGGTATCTGGAATTTACAGAGTGGCCATGGAAATGGATGCTGAATGGAGTGGATTGGAGAAGACTGGGATGTGGAGAAGTTGAGTTATATTGGGTGAGTCATTCCGGGGAAGCTGAAGACATTCTCCGTGAACACAAATCGCAGGTGGAAAGGAAGAGGGTGGGCTCTAAAGTCTTAAGTAAACGAGAGTGAGTGATCAAGAGGCTGGTAGAATACCCATAAGAGAAAGGAGGGTGTGGCATAAGCCAAAGAAGAAATGTTACAAGTTGGAGGGAGAATAGTATTCTGGAACACGCACTCGAGAGATCAGGGGAAATGCTAGCTCGACGTCTGATCTTGAGGCACATAGAAAATGAGAAAGGACCATGATCTACATGAGTCATGCTAAATCGTGCCCCAAAGGTGGTCATAGTACCTGCCTACTGGTGACAGGAGTAAATGTGATAAAGCATGTAAGAACATTCGGCCCCAGACAGGAACACATCACATGCTCAGTGAGTGTTATTGCTATTATAAAGTGGCTGGGGATATTCAAAGGAGATATAACTGTCTCCATTTTACACATAAGGAAATTTAAGCTCAGGAAGATGACTCGACCTCTTTCATTCTGTAGGGGTCATTAGCGCCAGAATAAGGAGTCAGGTGCCAGTATTCTTCTCTCAGGTGTCTCACTTGCCTGCAGGGGCTGCAGCATCATGGACCAAAGCAAGTGTCTTATCCAGGGCTGGCTTGAGCAGGGTTGAATTGTTCATCTCAGATCTGGGAGTGGAAAATAGGAAAATAGGCAAGAGCTCACCAGGAAACAGTCTCAGGAGTTGGGATCAAGTCAAAGCATTCTAGGAAGCCGTGCTTGTTGAAACCTGATCGTTGAGGACTCTCTGACTTAATAAAATATCATTTTAACAAAAATACAATTGAAAAATGCCGAATCTAGCAAAAGTGTTTTTCAAATTGTTAAATTTTTAGTGCCTATAAAATGTTCCAGTCTTAGAAATTATTTTCCAAATCTATTTTCCACTTAAGATGTTTTTAGTTTTGTAGGTAGGTAAAAGTTAACATTTATTTTTAGTCAATTCAATTCATCATCCATTTTAGTAAAGAGATTGATCATCATAAATGGAGGAGGATCTCACTTGCCCAGAGGGGATGATGGTGTTGAGACTTAGCACTCCAACCCAATCACTAAAAACTCTCAGAAGGCACTCTTAGAAGAATAAAGCTAATAAATAGTTCAGACACCTAAGAAGGAAACTCTTCACCCCACACACAATCAGAACTGAAGAATTCTCAAGAAGTTACTCAATGCAAAGGAAGAAATTGGAAGAGAACAGAATGTGGAGAAATCATTCTCAAACATTACCAATTAAGCATTCTATGTTTGGCTAATATGGAAGATGATTGGTTTCAGAAGAATTCAGCAGAAGAGGCCATGAACTCTGATTTTTGAAAGGGAGACAAGCACTGAAAATAAATATCTCAAAGAAAGAACAGTTAAGAATAGTGATTGCTTGGGAGAAGTGTATCCAAGATTGGCGTGACCCATAGGAAGAGAACAGAATGATGTCTCTTCTTCTAGGTCCAAAGACAAAGACATCCCCGCAGGTTAAATTCCTCCCAAAATACATGATACTAGTGGAACCTTCCCAAAAATCAAATTAAAGTAGGTATTTGGTTGAATGTGAGCCAAAATCTGATATCCAGTTTCAGCCAAATACTTTGAATGAAATCACTTGAGAGCCAAATGTTCTTTGAAGCCAGAAAGATGCTATTTTTGCAAGTTACTATAACTATGCCTAAATAGGGTGACCATAAAATTTGTCATCCAAACTAGGACACTTATAAGTGAAAGGAGTTGCTATTGATAATAATGTCAGTACAACAGGCACAAACTCAGATGGCTCTGGATTAACCAGGAAATATGGTCACCTTGTATGTAAACCATTCTTGTGCAACAGGTCATGGCAGTGCCCATGAAAACGGCAGTGAATAATATATAGGTGGATGTGGTGGTAACTGAAATCAAAGCTCTATGATTGTAATTCACTGGCTAGGCAAGATAGCACCTCAATAGTTGTTGAAGATCTTCCTGATTTATTTCCAAATTTTCCAGAAATTAAAAACCCTTAAATAATTACAACTTGAGTTGTGCAGAATCTTGAAAACACTAAAGTGCTACTTGCTTATTCCTTGGAGTAGAAATTAACTCGTACTTTGTCCTTAATCTCTGAGATGAATTACTGCTGAGCCCAAACAGGAATCGGCACTGATTTCCTCTCGTCATCATTCCCTCACATCTCACCTGTCAGCAGGTTTTAGGTTCTACTTGCCAAGCACATCTCTGTGTCCACTGTTCTCCACTCATACTACAGCTACACCACACAGTCCTAGCCGCTTTAATGTCCTCCAACCAGAGGGTGCCTTCCCACTGCAGAAGAATCTTGTGTGTTTCTCTGTTTATACCTCTTTCCTCCAACATCACTGTGAGACCCTGGAGCCAAGGGTGACACCCCTTTTCCTGTGACGAGGCAGAGAGTAAATGTTTTAGGGTTGGCAGAATGGTCTCTGTTTGTTCTCCTCAACCATGGCAGCATGAAGGCAGCTCTAAGTTGTACACAAATCAGTGTTTATGACTGACTGTGTTCCAATAAAACTTTATTCACAAAAACAGGCTTTGGGCTGTGTTTGACTCACAGGTCATACTTTCCACCCCTCTCCAGGATCATTACCTTATTATATGCATCGTTCCCTCCCATCACCCCAGCACTAAGCTTTCAACCTTATCAAAACCCTGGAAGGCAGATCTTGTTATTTCCATTTTGCAGATGAACAGATAAGGCTCAGGGAGGCTGCCTTCACCTAAACTCATGTAAATATTGCATTAGCTTTCTAAGGCTTGTGTGACAAGGTACCCACACTGCACTGCTGCTGGAAACAACAGAAATTTAGTCTCTCACAGCTGCAGAGGCTAAAAGTCCAAAATTCAGGTGTTGACAGGACCATGCTCCTCTGACATCTCCAGAGGAGAATTCGTCCTGCCTCTTCTGAGTCTGGTGGCTCCCAGGGTCCCTTGGTCTGGGTCCAGCGTCACTCCCTCCTCTGCCTCTGTTCCCACAATGCCTTCTGTTTGTGTCTCTCCGTGTCTCCCTATGGCCTTCTTCTATGTGTCTGTGCCTTCTCCTCTCTCATAAGGATGCTAGTCACTGGATTTAGCACCCATCCTAATAGAATCTGATCTCACATTAACTAATTTCATGGTAAAAAGCCATTTCCAAATACCGAAACATTCTGAGGTTCTGAGTAGACATGAAGCTTGGGGGAAGAGACAGTATTAAACCCACTACATCTGTCACATCATAGAGTAAGGATTTGAACTTGACCCCATTTCAATGATTTTCCAGTTTGAAGTGATAATCGTAGCTATTAAGTTAATTAGTAGTTAACAGTGATGTCCAATTTTCGTCTTAATTTTGAGGAATGATTGGAAAGTATCTGTGGAAAGAAGAGTTAAGAAACTTACCTTATAGGATCTTTGTCTAAGTCATCATTTCTGACTAGTACTGAACATAACATCAGTGTTGACATGAAGGGCATCTGATACACATCTTTCAAAGAGAGATTTAAGACATTTTCTACAGGCATCGTTGGTTGGGCGAGGAGTATCCCATGAAAAGTTTCATGGTCTCTCTTGATAACATCTCTGGGTACCACACTTGTAAGTCAGGATTTTCCCCAAGGCTTGTCTACAGCATATTTTCTCCATGGGGAGGTGATGGGGGCAAGTGTGTAGTTCTATTATAGTCCAAATACATTTGGGAAATGCCTGCCAGACCAAGTAAAACCGACTTCATTACTGCAGTAAGTAATTGTTTCTCAGTATTTTTTATTTGTAAAGATGCCTTGTGAATTTCTAAGAGGGACGTGTGCTCTAAATCTAAGTTTATTGGACATTTTTGGTACAGCATCTTCAGGAACTGATCACCTGTGCCAAGCATGTTGGTAGGCCAACTTTGGGTGTTGGCTTGCTTATCTAAGTGTAGATAAATTGTTTCTCTGGAGGAAAATTTGTAGAAGTACACTTTCCTTGGATTTGAACCCCTCCGTGAAGGATGAGATTTCTGGCAGAATGGGAGACACCAATGGATACATCCTGGCACCTACTAATTGACTGGCCAACTTGTTCACGCCTTCATCCACTGATTCACTCACTGATTTTACAAATACTTACCGAGCAGCAAGGAAGGAGTTATGAACATAAAGATGATTGAGACCAGACTTCTTTTCATTCAATCATCTAGATAATACACTTCAGTCACCTCTTTCCAAAGTAATTCTAATAAATGGAATCCACTTGTAATGGACTGAATTCCCCTCCCCCTCACCAAAATTCGTATATTAAAGGCCTAATCCTTAGTACCTTAGAATGTGACTATATTTGGAAGTAGGACCTTCAAAGAAGTGATTAAGATTAAATGAGGTCATTAGGGTAGGGTCTTAACCCAACAGGCATGATGTCCTTGTGAGTAGAGGGAGCAATACCAGGGATGGGTATGCTCAGAGAGAAGGCCATGTGAGGACACAGCAAGAGGGTGGCCAAGGAGAGAAGCCTCGGGAAAAATTAATCCTGCCAGCACCTTGACTGTGGGTTTCTAGCCTCCAGAACCATGAGAAAATAAATTTCTGTTGTTAAGCC
The DNA here is from genome assembly GCF_048564905.1 of Vicugna pacos. NCBI lineage: Eukaryota > Metazoa > Chordata > Mammalia > Artiodactyla > Camelidae > Vicugna > Vicugna pacos. The sequence continues at coordinate 2,041,470 of NC_132994.1, read as the reverse complement.
ACCCAGACTGAGGGACTTTGGGGCAGCAGCCCTAGCAGATGAAAACAACCCTATTAATTGCTCACTAGGCCCCTGCCTTCAAGAACTTTATTCATGTAGTTCTAATATCTACTGAAGACTTATTCTTTTATTTGTATCTCAGAAGAATTTCATAAGGACCAACTTGATTGTAAATTTTTGAGGATAAAGGCCTTGCATCCCTACACTGACCTGCAGAGATAAAGGCATTTGATAGAATCAATGTATCAGCTACATCTCTACTCCCCTCTGTGAATGAATCATGGAGTGATGGCCTAATACGTCTCTTAGAGAGAGCAAGGAATAAGAAACAGAGAACTGGAAAGTGTTAGGCACATAGCTAGATGCTTCAAATATGTCTCCTCATTTAATAGCCCTCTTCTATTTTGAGGAAAACATCTTTACCCCCTTTTGCAGATGAAGAAACAGAGGTTCAGCAAGGAGAGGTGGATTTGGCCAAGAGCATCAGATCACTGGTAGAGCCAGGATTCAAACTCGTTTTACCCCTCCTGAATATATGCTTGTCTAAGAGAAATAAGTACCATTTATTTTTAATGAAGAGAAGATGCTGATTAGAGTGTTTTTAATCAAATGCTTAATTAGAGGAAAGAGGAATTCTGGCAAGGCAGCAGCACTTATAAAAAAAGGACTGGAAACTTAAGTGGACTATGTATTTATTTCAGCGATATCTTCATAAGTGACATGGCTACCGAAAAGCTAGACCGAGGTTAAGTTGTGCAAATAAAAATAATAATTACAAAGCACTTACTAAGTGCCAGACATTGTTCTTAATGAAAAAATACCGAGTGTGTCCAAAGGCAGGTAACCAGAACGGCCAGACTTTGAAATCATGCAACATTGGTGCTGGTTGGATAAACTGGGAAGGTTTACTCTGGATAAAACTGTAGACGGATTGAAGGCCGTCTCAAATAGTTGAAAGATCTTCGGGTATAAGAGGGATTTAGACATAGGGATAAAATTAAGAGGTAGTGAGATTATTACTGAGATTATCCAAATGGGTGTGTCCATGTAAAGCAACACTTGCATTCAGTGGGAGATCAAGTCATTAAACTCTAACGTTTTTTTAAAGTTGAAGATTTTAGGATTTTTTAGGATTTGTAAATATCCTCATCTTCTTCTCTATTAACAAAGTTACACTTGGAGGAAAAAAAAATATTAGTGCTAGGTCCCTTCTGGAATTATAGAAAGGATTCTGCAGGAGAGTAACCTATCAATTCTCCCATCACCATTGCTAAGAAAAATTGTTCAGCTTGAACTCTTCTATTGATTCTTTTATAAATATCTTAACAAAATTCAGTCTCCAGGTTCAAATAGTAACATTAACTATTTTGAAATCACTGTTTAATTTTGCCTTTATCAACAAGAGAAGCTCATCCTTAATGCTTATCATTGGGCCGGGCATTGAGCAGAAGCTTCTTACAATAGGCTGAGCTGGGATGTTTTTCTTATCTGGGATCGGTGTTTCTTGAGAAGTACCTACAGAAGCAAAGAAGTGAGTACGTGACGACAGTGAGCATCATTAGAGGAATTAGAGTAGATAATCCATTTGCAAGCACCAGCGAAGTGCGGTTATGCGATGGAACGGGCTACCTAGAGCCTAAAAGGACAAATTAAAGAGTTGCCTTGGCGTGGGGCATCGGGGAGGGGGTGCGATTCGGATAAATTGCAGAACAGCTCTACTGAGAATGGGTCAAGAAAAGCACTGCATGCAATGAACCTAGAAAATCTGGGCTGTTGGAGGGGTGTGTGTATCAAATTTATCTTAAAAATCACACCGTGGTGCCTATGAACACTCGACTAGTAAATGAGAAAGATGTGGTAGAAGGGAGGGAAAAAAATGCTTGCAGCGGGTGTTTCTTCCTATTCAGAACACTGTGGGCGCTCACATAATATGACTGCTCCAGGATGAAGATGGTCGCGAGGATGATGATGATGATTAATGCATCCCAGGGAAAAGCAGGGCTGGGGAGAATGCCTGCCGGAGACGAGGCAGCGGGAGAGGGAGGATGACTCACGGGTGAGGGGTACCCTGGGCCGGAGCGATGTGGCGCGCACGTCGGCGAGCGCGGGGGGAGCGGCCGGGCGCGCGGGGCTGGGACCCGGGGAGGGGGCGGGTGGGTGCCCGTGGGCGGAGCGGCTCCGGGGCTGGGTGCTGGCGGCTGTGTCTGCGAGAGCCGCGGCATCACCCGGGAGGGAGCCGCGGAGACTCCGCCTCACCGCCACCCCACCTCGCCCTCGCCAGCCCCGGAGCAGCCTCGGTGGCCAAGCGGCCCCGGCCCCGCCCCCGGCCCGCGAGCCCGCTCCCCCCGCCCGCCCGCCCCCGCCGGCCGAGGCTAGGCTGCGGGAGGCTGCTGGGCCGCCCGAGCCTCGCCGGGGCCGCCAAAACAAAGGCAGCATCGCATCCGGGGCTGGGTGGAGGCGAAGCACCATGCGAGCCCGGGCTGGCGCTCTCCCCGGCTCCCCCGCCGCCGCCGCCGCCGCCGCCTCCGGGAGGGCTGCGCTGTGACGGGAAGCGGGGGCGCAGCTGCCGGGCGTGGACCCGAGAGGTGAGCCCGAGCCCGAGGGCCAGCGAGGGGCTGGCAGGCCACGAAGATGTCTTCGGCCGTGGGGCCTCGCGGTCCTCGCCCACCCACGGTGCCTCCCCCCATGCCCGAGCTGCCCGACCTGAGCCACCTGACCGAGGAGGAGAGGAGCATCATCATGGCAGTGATGGACCGGCAGAAGGAGGAGGAGGAAAAAGAAGAAGCCATGCTCAAGTAAGCCCGCCCCGGCCGGCCGTGCCTCCATCCTCCATCGGTGCATTCCCAGCTGGCTCGCCCCATCCTCCGGGCTGAGCGTGGGGGAGGGGCGGGCCAGGGTGCAGGGGTGCGGGCGGAGACGCCCGCCCGGGGGCCGGGGCGCGGGGCTGGGACCGGAGGAGGGTCAGGGGCCAGGTGGAAGGAGGGGATGCCGCCGAGCCGAGCCCTGAGCCGAGGAGCGTGGAGAGGATGGCTGGAGACTGAGGCTCAGGGGAGACTGGGTGCACGGGGCCCCCGGGGGTGGGATATGCAGAGGCTGAGGAGAGCCGGTTCCACCCAAGTGGAAGGCAGGGCCCTGGAGTGGGAGCAGGTGAGGGGCAGGGGCTGGGCGGAAGGAAGGGGAGGTGGGATGGAGAGCCCTGAGAACGCTCCTCTTCTTCCCTTGGAGTTGTTGAGCAGGTTGGGGTTACCCCCGCGAAGGGTGCCAGTACCCACCTAAGAAAAAAGCTTATTTGGACTGTTGGTTTTGCTACTCATTCATCTCCTAGATCAAGATTGGTTCTTTTGGGGGGCATCTGCCCTCTTTGGTAACCTGCCTCCCTGGCTTCTCTTTAACCTCTGATTCACAGTCTTCCACACAGAATACCTGTGTGAAGACACAGTTTCTTCCCCACATAAGATGCCGTGGGCCGCGTAAAGTTTTTAATAATGGGAGAAGCTGATGGGGACTCTGGCCTGAATAAAATAGAGGTTCCTCTTTACTGGCTTCTGGGGCTTGTTCATTTCCTGGGGGAAGCGGTCCCATAGGGAGCTGAATATTTGCACACATCCCCCCTTCTTTAAAGCCCATCAGCCCTTCAGGGAAGCTCTGTGCAGGACCCCGTCTTCCTGGGTCTGGGAGGGGATGGGGCCAACTGCCGATGGTACAGGTATGTGTGACCCTCCTCGTGCTGCTGCTTATCTGAGTGTGAGGCAAAACCCGCTTACAAAGTGCTGGCATCCAGCACCTCCTTCCCATCACCCTAGGGTGGACCGGGAGGGGACTTCAGCCCCGCCTTCCCTTGAGAGCTCTCCCTGTAGTCTGGAAAGTTTTTATCCTGGGGGTAAGGGAATTGAGAGACCCCAATTTGGGACTGATTCCTGGGGATGCCCCCCACCTCCATTCAAGCCAGAAGGTGTATCTGGGGGCAGAAGATCAGTGTGAAGGGCCAGAGGGGACCTGTTGCATCTGGAGTCAGCTGAGCGCAAAGAAGGGGCAGCCAAGGTGTGGCCCCCCCGCCCAGAGCACACCCCGCCCCCTAGGAGCGCCTCCTGGAGAGAGGATGCTGCCAAGGAAGGGAAGGTTTCTTCCGCTTCCCCTCCACGCAGCAGAGCTGCTCAGGAGAGGGGTGGAGGGAGGCTGCATCCCCAGACTGCTGGGTTTCCCCCAGTGCAGCTGCCACCCAGATGGGAGCCGGGCGTATTGAGGGAGAGATGTGGGGGCCAGGTCACAGCACAAGCATAGAGATCTAGTCATCCCTGCCCTTTTATCGTAGACTCCGACAGGGGCTGGGAACTTAGAAGGCCAGAGCTGATCTGGTTCTATAGAAAGCAGCAGGTTTCTGAATTCTCCGCTCCTTCTTGTCCAAAAAAACCAAGACTCTCAGCCCGCCGACTGGAGGGCGCAGAGCCCTGGCGAACCTGCTGCCCAGCCCTGGCAGAGCAGTGTCCCTGGCGTGACAGGCTTCCCCTCTTCTGAGCCTGGAAGTTATGGCTGGTGTCTGCTGGTGCTGCTGTCTGTCTGTCTGGTTGTCAGTCCGTCTGTCCGCACGGGTTCCAGCCCCTGCTGCCTGTCCAGGACACCTCTTCAGCTGGCCAGGGATTCACAGGTTGGCTCCCGTTCCTTGTGGTGTCGGCTGCAGACAGCAGGTGGACGGGGCCTCTAGCAGCCGGTGGAAAACACGGGCTGCTGCCTGACAGGGTCCAACCTAGAAGGGAAGGCACAGTGCACACCGGGGCCATCACACCTCTCCGTTGTCTGTCTCAGGGCTTGTGGGGAGGGAGGGCTCTTCAGCGAGGAGGGTGAGTTCTAGGACAGAATCCCAGACCTGTTAGCTGCCTCAGGACAGCAGCGATTGGATGGTATGAGCTTAGATGGATCAAAAAAAAAAAAAAAAAAAGGAAAGGAAAGAAAACACTGTCCAACTGTTCCCATCTACCATCTAAGACCTCTTTCCCACTGCTGTTCCTGTGACCGCCCTCCCCAGCCTGTGAATGGGGTTCCTTTATTGCAAGCATTCACAGAATATCACAGTGGGCGATGCCCTCACACAACAGGCCTCCATCATCCCAGGCCTCTGCCCCTAACTTTCTCAACCTGCCTCCTCTGCTAATATCTTGGCCTGTGTGCAGTGGCAGATTAGTGATGTTTTGGTATCCCAGTTTGCTGCCATGTTGGCTTGTCATGTTGTCCGCAGTGAGTGGAACAGAGCTGGACTTTTTTTTTTTTTCCGTTTTATGTCTTATAAACTAAAAGATCATTGAGCTTTCTCAGGAGACATTTATACCTGGGATCTTAATGACACCTAGTCATAGGGCATAGGTTGTGGCCTCTTCTACACTTTGCATAAAAATAGATTGGAAAAAAGGAGGCTTTTCACAGGCTGTGGACTATCTGTTTAAGCAGAGATAAGTTTTTGTGGTAAAGTGTGGTCCATCCTATCGCATATCTGAGAAATGACTTTCCCAACAGGCCCTGCAAAGCTGAAGTTCTGGTAACAGGGCACTTAGACTTCAAATTCACTGTTGTCATTATTGCAGAATTATCACCTTGCGCTACCCATTGTGTATGCCCTCTCTCTGTTTACAATGTAGAAAACAGAGAGCAGAGAGAAAACTGATGGGTGAATACGCCAAAGAAACATTATAAAATATCAGTGAAAACGTATTTGTACAGTTTCATCAGCCTTGAACATATATTTCTCCTTGAATTTGGTCTTGATCGTGTCTTTAAATATGTATCAATGGAAAAGAATAATGAAGTTACTTTCACCTCAAGATTTCAGGAAAAAAATACTTGAAATTGTAAGTACTTTCTTATAAAAGCAATTCATTTTGTTGGCAAAGTGCATTAATTTTAAATGCCATTGCTGTCTAAGTAGAAATAGTTGAGTCCTGCAAATAATTTCTAATGGTCGGTTTAATTATGTTACAAATAAAAAGTTTTTCTTAAATCTCAGTAGGGTTTGGAGGGCTGCATGCAGGTGTGTGTGGGTGTGCGTGTGCATTCTGAAAGTTTTTTGAAACCTAACTTCCTCAATGAATACTCCTTCAAGTAACTGTCACCAGACACCATAAGCCGATATATTACATGGGTTGCAAACTGCATTATCCGGGACCTAAATCAGAGAAGATTTCATTAGATCGACAATCTTATTTCTTTTTCTTATAAAAGCTTCATAGAGAAGGGAGTTACAGAATAGTAAGAGAAGAGAAAAAAAATAGAAGTAGAGAGTGAAAGAGATGGCTTGAAGATGGGAATTGAGCACCATATTGGAATATTTAATAAAAGTACTAACATTTATTGAGCATTTACCTCATGCTGGCTGTTATTCTAAGTGGTTATTGAATCAAATGCCAAACAGCTGAACTCTGTTCACATTCAATATATGTGTCCTTGGGTGCTCACAATAGCTTGTGCAGAAGGTAAGTCAGGTCATATAATCTGCAAATCCTCACCCTGCACTCAGAGAGTCCTCGTAATTCCTTAAGCTGAATCATATAACGTGGCCCAGTGGGGATTTAAGCTCAGATCTTTTCCTCTAAGTCCAAGTGCTTTCACACAAGCTACGCTGTCCTTCCACCCACGAAAGTCATGTATTTCCTCTACCTTCTCCTTAAATTAATGTCTGTTCCTTCCTTAGTTTCAGAAAAGTGGTTAGGCTGACTCAGAAGAGCAGATGCTGGTGATGGGAGGGTCTGGAGTTCCACCCACACTCTTCACAGACTTTTACAGTGGGCTGAGGGCAGGGGAATCATCTCCAGTTCGAAGATCATAAAGACCATAATGGAAAGACCATTAACTTTGTGTCAAGGCGTTTGGGGTTTCTGGTTTAAGTGCCACCCTTTAAATTGCAGAGATGTGGGCAAGAAAATTAAATCAGAAATCTGTGAGGTTTTATTTTTCATACAAATCCTACAATTCATGGTGTGGATTGATTTATAAAGAATATTGACTCTGGCAGTGGGATGGTAGAGCTCAGTGGTAGAGCGCATGCTTAGCATGCACGAGGTCCTGGGCTCAACCCCCAGCACCTCCATTAAAAAAATAAAATTTAATTTAAAAAATAAAATAAAAATAAAAACATATTTATATAAAAAAAAGAGTATTGACTCTGGACTTCCCTTCTCTTAACAGGGAACCCAGCATCCACTAACTTTTCAAACATGTGTAATTTCTGCTTCCTTTGTGGGAGGAGAAAGAAAGTGGAAGGGCTCTGTCCCATCTCCCTCTCCCTTCAGCTTTTCTCTCTCCTTTTCCTCCCACCAACCAATTATAACATTGCAACCCAAAAATGTACCCATAAGGCTCAATTTGAGAGACCACAACTAGCAACTGGGAGAATGGAGAGGTAGCCAGGGACCACTGGGATGGAGTGAGGATAGAGTCCCCAGGAGTGCAGGCATCATGAGGTCATTGAGGTTCACAAGGAGTTTTATTATCTTCCACCCCCAAATATTCCCTCATGCAGCTGAGGCCAGAATGGATAAGAAGGGAAAGAGAAAAGGCGAATAGTAATTCGAGAAAGCCACTATAACATGAACAGGCTGTGTCAAGTAGAAAGAAAAGCCTAGGAGAGAAAATGGACCCTTTCCCCAGAGCCTAGCCTCCTTCACAGCACTGATGGGCGGGGTTACGTTTAGGGAAGGTTATCCCCGAACTACTTCAGTTTTCTGCTTTCAACCAAAACCTATCTTAGCAAATGTGCATACCCAGATCTCGATTCCCAGATGCTCAAGGAGGAAATTCAGAAACTGGGAAGCCTTAAAAAAGAAAAAAAGGAAAGATGTGAGGTGTTACCCAAGAGGATGGAAGGCAAGAAATATAGCATTCAGTTCACAGCTCTGCCGGGCTGTCTTGATGCTGTTTTAACTCCGTGTATTCCTTCTTGACCAGAAGGGAGGGGACACCCCTTGTTGCAGTAAGCAGATCACCAAATTGGAAGTAGAATATGGAAACCAGTGTGGGCTATAGGTGCTACCGCTGACTTGAATAGAAACACAGCATCTTGGGAGTGTTACTTGCTCAGCTGGTTAAGGGAAGAGAGTGATTTCAGTTCACCTGCGCAGTAAGCAGTGAGCTCCCTGCAAAGATACCAACTAGGAATTCCCAAAGCAATATTCTTGTCTACATCTGTCATACACAGATGGGTGAGGTCACTGTACCATGGATTATAAAGTCCATGATGTGGCACTTTGTTTCCCTTTATGAACTGTTTTTTTTTAAACACCTTTGGACATTGTGTCCTGAGATATGAGTTGGATATTTTAGACCTGGTTCTGGGAGTTGACGTAAGTTATCTTGAGGCACATGACTTCTCAAGACATAGAACCCAGAACCCACGTGCATCAGCTCCAGATCATTAGTGTTCTTGTAAGTCTTCTCAGAAGCACTCACGCTGTGGGTGTCATGGCTTGTTTCCCTCTGCTGTTGGGGAAGGAGGCTAGCATTTAGGCCCTTTGGCTGGATACTTGACATAATTTAATCTGCCCCCTGCTCACCCGTTGAGAGGTCTACGCTGGGAATATCCTTAGTTTTCTATCAGTGAAATTCCCAGAACTAGCTAGATGCCTTCCTGACACTTGATCCTGGAGTCCAGAGAATAAAACTTACAATGAGCAGGAGAAGATGTCACATAGCTAGTGGCATTTTCCAGCCTTTTCCAAGGACTCTGGACTCCAGGTTCTAGATCTGGGTGCAGGTGGCTGACTCACCCATGTCTCCCTGGGCTCTCTGATCTGACTGTTTGGCTCCCCACGTTCTTGAATGGCTTAGCATTTTCCTACCATGTTCCTCCACCATGAAGCTCTCTCTTCTCCCTAACATATTGTTCTGAATTTTGTGTACCAGGTAGGCTGTTTCTAACAAAGTATCATGTGATGTTCAATTCAACATGAAGACCATTTTTTCCGATATTAGAATTGGGTCAGGCACTGGGCTGTTGGGTAGAATAAACAGAGAGTCCTCTGCTCATGGTCCAGGTTTGGCTTAGTTCCTGCCTTAAAACTGCCAGGGCCAGAAAGGGAGGTGAGCATCAGATAGATAGAACGGTGTACTAGATTCTGGTCTTAACGTTGTCCCTTTCTGCAGGTGTCAGCATCAACAAGTTGACTCATCGGAGCCCCAGTTTCTTCCCATGTAAAGTGGAATTGGTAACACCTGCCCTTCTAGTTTAACGTGGCTTTAACATGAGAGTAGAGGCACCTCCAAACTTCCAACCGCTGCACCAAAGGGAGGTGCCATTATTATCTCTGCTCTGTAAAATGATGGAAGAATCCCAAGATCATCTTCTCCTGTGATTATTGCAGCTACTGGAGGTCCTGCAGAGATGAGTTCTCGTAGACGAATCCGTCCGTCGTAACGTGCTAGCAGGGCAGTGTGGCCAGGGCTGCAGCTACCAGTGGGAGAATTTGACAAAGAGATAAAAGATGAAACGAGCCCAGAGTTTGATCTGAGGTTATATTGACCTTCCTTACCTTCTACTTTCTTTCTCAGTAGCTAGCCCAGAAATGTCGTTAGCACCAAATGCAGTGTGGGCAAAATGATAAAGTTTGAAAGCCCTAAGTGCAGGCTTAATTCAAAAATGAGACGAGAAATTAGCTTAGGGTGATTTCCTCATCTGCTAGGAAGAAAAACTGGGTAAACAGACATGATTTTAGTGTCACTAGATTTAATATTATTCATTTTTAATGAGCTGAATCAGGGGCCATATCCTTGTCCAAGAATAGTTGCCCCTTCGTGTCGGTTTCCCATTGCATGATGGAACAGATTATATGTGTTTAAGAACTTTTTAAGATTCTGTGCTGAATGTCTTAGGTTTTCTGTATGTATACTTTAACATGTTTACATCATTTATGTACACTTATTTTGATCGAGGTCAGTTTTCTGTGCATATCGAGCATGGAATTCTACTGCAGAATTGACTATGGATATTCCTTTGTCTGTGGCTAACTTGTGAAAACCTTCCCATTCACGTGAACAGTTATTTAAATATAAAACAGAACTATTTAAAAGGAAAGTAACTAGACACGTTGGTTTGCCCAGGACAGTATCTGTTTATGCCTGTTTCCCGCTTTAATTACAGGTAATACTCCTTTCTCTCAATTTTGAATTTCAAACTGGAGGATAAACTTTATCGTTTCTCTCTTTACAAAAATTTTGCTTTCCCTGAACTAAATGCTACATTTAAAACCTCAGAGAATCAAGCAAGTCACTGTCATAAAATATAGCAATTAGTAATTATCAATAAGTAATGGAAGCAAGTGGTAGACACAGACTCTTGAAAGTCGTCGTTTGGTAAATGGAAAGGCTTTTGCTGAGAAGGAGGTGTTCTCTTTTATTACGGAGTCTCAGTGGAATGCTACCTTTTATGACGAAGTTGGATTTAAAAGCTCATAACATTTTCAAATAAGAGTAACTAGAAATTGCAACCACATGCAGGGCTCTGTCTATGAAGATTGTCTTTTGGTCCTTGCAAAGCAGCAGCGCAAGGCTTAGAGAAGACATTTAAATAGATTCCAGGATGCAATGTTTGATAGTTCTTCCAAAGTTTAGATAGTAAAATAAAGTAGGGGTATAGAAAGTAATTGCATGCAGTTTGAAAGTAATTAAAGTGCTTAATCAGATGCTAAAGAACCATATGAGCCAAACAGATATCTTTATGTAATATAAGAGATAATACCTTGCGAATGATTTACATATTATTTAGTATATATATATATTTGGAATTCTCCATCATTATCTCGGGTAACTATTATCTGGAAGATGCCATTATATGTACATAGAGAAGAGACGTGAATTGAAAACCAATTAAAGCATCTGTACCGTCATGGAAACGTCTTCCACAGCTTAGCTTCTTTTAATGGACTGCCATCTGTGATGTGCATATTCACAAATGGGCGCTAGTGTCGTAGTAGCTCTTGATGGAGTTTTCCGGCTGTGTTCGCTAGACTTCGCATAGTCTATTTGATTAGCTCCCAACTTACATTTCTGCACTCAAAGCATTCCCGATCAATATCTGAGCAGTGTGCTTAATCTCAAGAATATCAAGTTATCATCAGGTTGTAAGCAATCAGTGCGTAAGCATCACATGACACATTATTGTTCTCGTGGTTGCAGTGTAGCTCTTAACACATGCAAGGAGAAAGTCTTTACTTGAGTGGCTAGCTCTTCTGTTTTCAGTTTTGCGGGTTTACATTTTAGAAAAATTAAGCAGAAGGTGTATGAAATATCTAAGGAATGTACAAATCAATGTATCAGGTTTCTTTAAATATAGGGTAGTATATCTATCCACATTCAGAAGTTCTGTCCAGGTCCAAAAGATAGCTTAGTGTCTTAGTAGAAAGAAATGAAAGCAAAAGTCAAGTAACCCAACAGCCTTCCTTTTGTATTTCACACAGTTCAGCAGATTCATCCTCTTTAGCTATCCCTGTCTTGTAATATATTGGAGCTTAAGTCTTCTTTCCTAACCCCTTTTTTTTTTTCTGGAGGAAAAGAAAATGGATACAGTTTACATCCTGATAGCTGAAATAAAGGGATATTGAAAGGAGCTAGCTGATTTATTTTGGATATTAAAATTTTGGTAGGAGTAAAAATTATGAAAAGATTCTACTTTGATATTCTTCATGATCATCATGACAATTGTTATAAAAATGTCTTTTGGAAAAATGAAAGACAGTGATATCTTCTTATAATTAGGCTTAGATACTTCAATGCACAGGTGTCTCTGTTCCCTAGGCCAGATTGAGCCACTTAATACACAGCAGCCTGGAGTAAAAACTTGGTACTAGTCTGGAAAAGATACTGTGGTCTGAGTCTTGTTCCAGACACAGGTATTGGAGAGGGATTCCACGGTACCTGGAGCTCCAAAGGCTGGAGCTGGAATAGTCACTGTTGAGCAGAACTGTGACTGATTACCAGTCAGGTGACTTTCTAGGCTTCGCCCTCCATAAAGGCAGCAGAGTGTAAGATTCTTGGAGGGAGGCCAAACACAGTCTGGAAACCAAACACAGTCTGGGCCATGGGAGGCAGATCCTGATAAGGTAGCATAAATTTTAGAAAATATGACATGTACTTTGGAAGAGACCAATTAGCTAGCAAGATGAATAGTGCAAAATGAATGGTGATTATAATAAGGACGGGAGGGCTTTTTGAAGCTCTTTCTTTCCCTTTCTTCTATAAACTCATTTTCTTCTGATTTGTCTTCTTCTTTTTTAAATATGTCCCTATTTGGTCTTTTCTTGACTCCATGTTGGCCTTCTCTTAACCTTCTGCTCTTTCCATTTTAGACACAGTTTCTGGTCAGTCTCAAGGACACTCATGGCTTCAGTCCCAGTTAGGTGTTAATGATCCCAGATCCGTATCACTATCTTGGAATTCTCCCTGAAATTCTGGATTCGTGTACCTGACCACCTGCTCAATGTTTCTACCTGGATGTCCCCTACGCACTTCAAACTGCATGTAACCATCCTCAACTTGTTGACTTTCTGCCTAAACATTATGTCCTTCCATAATCCCCATCCTTCTGGGTAGAGCACCATTTCACCCTATTACTCATTTTATTGTCAGATCCTTCAGATTTGATCCTCTTTGAGCCCTTTTGATTTTCCCTTTATTTCCCAATTCCATTGCCTTTACTTGACCATAGACTCTCTTCCCTTCTCACCTGGCTGCCTGCAATAACCTCCTCGTTCACTTCCCTGACACCATCCAGACCTCCTCCCAGCTCCACACTGCTGCCAGGGGGACGTTTCTGAAATTCGTCTCATCATGTCCCATCAGTAAAACCCCTCTGCTTTCAGAGTAAAGTGTGAGCACCCACACTTTGCTCACCATCTCCATTCGCCGGTCCAGGCACAAGCTCCTGCCAGAGCCTTCCTGAACCGGTTCTCAAGATGTCATTGCTGCTTCACAACTTAGTGACAACAGTTGCCATACTTTTCTCTCTGTGAGGAATCTCCTTCTCATCTACCTGATTTTTATGCAGCCTTTCAAGTTGGCTCAGGTGACACCTCATCTGGTACATCTTCCCAGACTTCCCAGGTTCAGTTTTATGTGTGTCCTCTGTGCATGTCTTTTAGAGAATCTTTTTCCCCTTAGCAGCCTCAACTTAGTATGGCATCAGCTTCTAAGAGCAGAATCCTTCTTATCTGTGTCATATAAGCATCTTGCTTGGCACGTAATAGGTGCCTGCCTTTTTTAAACTGTGTGTATGAATGAGTGAATGCACGCAGAGGACGTGGAGTGGAGAAGTCATCTGAGGATGCTAGATGGATGAGTAGGGGATGAGTAGGCGGAAAGAGTGGGAAGTTGACTCTAACCATGAGAATTCTATCAGCAAATTTCTGAAAGTGAAAAAAGGAGGGGAGTGTTTTTGGCTATTGGGAGGACCAAGTTGGCCAGAATTTGTGAAGAGACTATACGGGATGTTGGATATTACAAGATGAAATTGAAATAGAATTTTCAGGCGATCTGGTGTATGCTTAATTTATCATTCATGGCTTTTTAAAGGACAGTATTCCTAAAGTGTTTGCATGTCAGTGTGGGTGGATGTAAATAATACATTTTAAAAAGTAACCCTCTAGACAGACCTACTTAATGGAAACATTTTCTTTGAATTAAAATATCACTAACTTCAGTAACAGTTTCGAGCATAATATATGTTCTCTGATTTGATGTTTAGAATTAGATCAGATGCATATGACCATAAAGTACTGTACCAATTCTATTTATTTATTTATTTATACTGATGTCTAATCAGTTTACAATGTTGTGTTGATTTCTGATGTACAGCATCATGTTCCAGTTATACATATACCTACATATATTCATTTTCGTATACTGATTCTATTTTTAATTTAAAAATGCCCCTAGGTTAAGTCACCTTCTGAACTTAAACTCCTTGAAAGCAGGTACCTTTTCTGAATCATCTTTGTATTTCCATCACCTGACCTTGTAGCTGATAAGTAGAGGGACCTCCGTTTGTGCTGGTTGAACTGACCCACACAGTCCGCTTGTCCAGGACACAGAAGCACCGGTCTCTGACACAACACAGCTAGACGGAGTGGAGATACGGATGGGCGCTTGGAGACTGCCAAGTCCAGGGCTGGCAGACGTTCAGTGCACAGGCAACTTCCTGGAGCTAGAACAAGCATTGCTGATAAACGTTGGCTGCCTTGGAACCTTTCTGAATGTCATTCTCCAGGCCATCAACTGATAAGGGTCAGTGATCAAAAGAACGCATGTTAGCCACTGAAGATTTATTCCATCTCCACTTTTAAGAAGAGAAAGCTGGAGCCCAGGCGTCTGTTCAGCTTTTCCTAATTAATCAGTAAGGGAGCTGGGTCTAAGACTTTTGGATCGTCATCCTCTTGATCCAGTGTTTCTTCCCACTGTTATACCCTCTCCACATGGTTTCATTTTAATGGCCACTACATTCAAACAATTAACCTTTTTTTCCAATTTAGGTTTGCTTTGCCTGCTCTGTAAGATTCCATCCTGTTATAGAAAACTCCAAGGGAATCTTTAAGTATTTTGTTGATTTTGGATTTGGTTGTATTTAATATTAGTCAAAAGAAGTAGGTCATTACAGGGACCAAGAACTGTTTTATTTAAAGTTCCCATTTGCAGTGGTATTTGTTGCAATTATATTTAAGTTGTATTAATGCTTTTTCACTGTGATGATTTTATTATTAAATTTTTAATACGTCTCTGAAAGACACAATGTTTTCAACTTACAGTAATTTATTTATGATTCCAAATAGCTTTTCCTACCAGGAATTTGAATTATGGGCAGGTTAAAATCGTATTTCAGTTTTTTTCACTTAGAAAAGCCAGTTGAGTTTTGTTCATTGTTGAGAAGAGCTTTCCTTGGTTCCCCTTCATTTGGAGGTTTGACTTCAGCTAAACTGTTGGTCAATGACCCAGAGAATCAGTGGGATGGGAAGGGAATAACACCCCACGTATACATCTATGAAGTCTCCCATCTCACCTACATGCCTGTACATCTAAATCTCATACCCACACACCTGAAAACATAAAATGTTCTTTCTGTAAAGTCTTTTTTAAGGAAATTCATTTTATCTCATTTACAGAATTGGCATGATCTAGACATCTCACATTCCTTTTTGTAACCACAGCCCTTGCTATGAATTTTGTCCCAGTGGCCATTCTGGATGGAGCAGCCCTGGATTCACATGAGCCTATCCTGCCCATGACGAGTGGACCAAAGATGAACCTTTGATCCAAGTCTAGATGACTCATTGACCAGCCAAGGGCTAGTAGGATTCTCAAGAAACAATTAGAGGGTCAGGAGAGTAAATGATACCCATTCATTTCTTCTCAGAACAGAAATGGATTGAGCATTTATGATATGCCATGTATTGTGCTAACATTAATAGATCTATGGCCCCTACCCTTGACAGGACGAGATATATTTTACTTAAATAAAATTGAAATTAAATATAAAGTTAGTATCTCTGATAAATGCAACACAGGACAATGGTATATTGATAAGATAATATATATAAACCAGGAATCCTGATTAAGATCAAGCTGGCCAGGAATGGCTCCCCATGGAAATAACATGGGGCTGAGCTAAGATCCGGGATGAGTAGGAGTTAACTAGGCAAATAGGGAATGACGTCTCTGGCAGGCAAGAGGAACAGAGCATCTCTGGTGGGAGGAGGAATGGTGAGTCTGAAAAAGTGGATGGAAGCCAGTGTTGTGGACAAGCAGAAAGTCAAGAGAAAGCCAAGGGGAGATGGCTGGAGAGGAACTTGGAGAAATAGGCAGAAGCCTGGCAATGTGGGACCTTCCAGGTCATGTTGTAGAACTTCATCTTCATCCGGAGAACCAAAAGATTTTGAAGACAGATGTGATACAGTTATATTAGTATTTTGAGAGGATCATTCTGGCTACAATATCAAGAACTCGTTGGACGAAGGCTCAGGTGTGTGTATAGACCTGCTAGGAGGCAGAAGTCCATGTGAGAGATGCTGGAGGCAAGGGCTTTGGTGGGGAGGGAAAACTGTTAAGATTTGAAAGAGATCTGGGATGCAAAAGCCACAGAGTTTTCCTCCTAATGGATTGAACGTGAGTTGACTTTTGACTTGTGCCCCCAGCTTTGGGGAGTGTCTGGAGGGGTGGATGGGAAGTGGTCAGTGCAGTACTGGCCACTGGCTTTTGAAGGTTGTAGGGTGGGAACTCAGAGGAGAGGATGACTTGGAAGTATGAATTTATGAACCATCTCCTACAAGTGTCAGGGAAGCTATAGGTGAAGATAAGTGATTAGACCCAGACGGAGAAAGCCTGGGAACGAGCCCTTAAAAGTTTCAAGAGGACAATGACCTTGCAAGGACGTTAAGGAGAAAGAAAAGCTGGATAAAACCCAGGAGACCCTTGTTACACCAAATATAAGGGAGGAGAGTATTTCCAGGAGGATAAGGCACTCCCACTAGGGTGACTGAAATAAAAAAGACCAGCAACATCAAATGCTGGGGAAGGTAATAAGCCACTAGAATCCTTACATGTTGTTGGTGGGAGCACAGTATGGTGCAACCACCTTAGAAAACCCTTTGGTCATTTCTTTAAAAGTTAAACATGCTTCTACATCATGACCTAGGAATTCCGTTTATAGAGATTTGTTGAGGAAAAATGAAAATATTTATTTTTAAAATTCATATGCAAGAATGTTCATAGCAGCCTTCTTCATAGTAGCCTGAAAGTGGGAATAGTTGAGATGTCCGTCAGCAGGAGAATGAACTTAAAAACTGTGGTATGTTCATCCAGTGAAATGCTATCCAGCAATAAACGGGAACAAGCCACTGACACGTGTACACACAGAAGAATCTCAGAAGCATCATGCTGAATGAGAAATCCAGACACAGATAGTGCAGACCATATGATTCCGTTACACAAGGCTCTATAACAGGCAAAGCTAATCCACGGTATTAGAAGCCAGAATGTGTTCTGGTTTATGGTAGCAAGGGTGACGGGTTGACAGGCAATTTTCTGGAGGGATGGACGTGATCTATATCTTGGTAGGGCTGTATATTACACAGGTGTATGCATTTGTCAAAACTGGTCAAACTGTATGCTTAAGATCTATGCATTTCACTGTATGTAAATTATATCTGAATGAATAAAAAAGGAATTCTGAGACACCAAATGCAGTGAGAACTGATAAGTAGTTATTGGATTCAGTGCCAAGGAGCTGTCACTGGTGATTTCACAAAAATACATACGTACCATTAATAAGTTCATATTGTTAATATGGGCAAATCTTTCAAGAAGTTTGGGAAGAGAGACAAGAGGGGACATCATGAGGGGTATGGAAAGTAGGTCCACTGTGGGCCTCTTTGAAATGGTATTTAAGTAGAATAAATTTAAGAATGTTTAAAAGTTGATGGAGAGATCACAGTGAATAAAAATGTTTGAATAAAAGAAGTTCTAAGTTTGTAACCAGAAAGAGGAGGCACCTTATATCCAATAGTTTCTGTTTGTATTCAAGTAGAATGTGACTCATCTTCTGAGAGTGATGGGAATTGGAGGCTTGAGGGCCAGGAAGAAGGTTTGAGATAGTTGAGGTGCAAAGCAGGAGTGTGGATTTGCCAGAAGACTACAGAGGGAGCCACATGTGAGAGGAACCCATGGAGAGGGAGGCTTTCAGAGAAGAGATCTGCAGATGCGAGAGGACTTCTGGCCCCTGAGTCACCAAGAGAAGAGCCCGTGACCCTGACCTCCCAGAAGAGTCACTGTGAGGCTGGCTGAACGCTTTGCTGTGTATTCTTTTTATTTATTTATTTATTTATTTATTTATTTATTTATTTATTTATTTATTTATTTATCTATCTATCTATCTATCTATCTATCTATCTATCTATCTATCTATCTATCTATTGTTTTTATTTGGGGAAGGTAATTAGGTTTCTTTATTTATTTTAATGCAGGTAACTGGGAATTGAACCCAGGACCCCATGCATGTTAAGCACACACTCTACCACTGAGTTAGACCCTCCTCCCTGCTGTGTATTGTTGAGCAGAGCTAGTTTGAGTAGGTTTTTGATTCTTCCCACTGAAAGGGAGACCTGATTAGGACTTTGTAGTTCTTCTTTTTCCACACTAGGCATACTAGATATTCTTAAGTCTGCCCTGGAGGTTTCAGGTTCAGAAAGAATATTTTCAATTCAATCATGAGTGCATATCTTCATATTTCTCTCTATATACATATGTGTACATACGCAAGGCATACGAGGTGTCAATGAATGAGCACTCTGTTATTGAGAAAAATTGTCCTTTCCCCTTTCTCACACACATCTTTTCAGGTCATGTTTCTGTCTTCTCTCTCGGGACGCCCCTGTTCATTTTGACTTGAAAGCATTTGGGGACACAGAATACAGAGTGACATGACTTGCTTCACATCCTTTGCTGTGAGGGACAGTCTGGGACACATGATGTGATGGGAAAAGCTCTGCGCACTCTCACTTGCCTTGTCTCCCATCCTCGTGGTTAGAGAGTAGATTTGTTGTAGGTCAAGTTCCCTAGAAACAGACTCAGAGATGGAGATTCTTGTGTAGGAAGTTTCTTAGGGAGAGTTTTTCAGGGTTTGTGTCAGTGTGAGCAGGGGAGCAGACAGGTTGGAAAGGGGGAAGCAGTGCAGATGCCATCAGACCTCAGACAGCTTCTTGGGAGCTGTGAAGATAGTTATAATACCTTTGGATTGACCAGTCACTGGATCCATGCTGCCCAACATGGGGACCTGGCCCTGGGAGAGGTGGCTCTCTTTAGCAGAGGACAGTTCAAAGGGAGGTTGACAGTTATGAGCATCCCCCAACAAGTGGAGGAATAAGTCCTCCCATCTTGAAAGCAGCATCTGGGCAGATTTACACAACATCCACTGAATAATTTTAGCTGAAAAGGAAGAAATTTGGTACAGTTAAATATTTCTTGACTGCTTAACAATTAAAGGAAATGTTAGGTTAAGCAGGAAGTCAATTAATAGGATAAGTATAAACTTATGATTTATAAACAAAATTTTAATCAATTGTTAATAGTGTCCAGATTGTACATCTCTTGGGGGGAATTGACAATATCACCCAAATCTTAAATTATAAGACTTTCTATAGAACACTTGCAAATGCCACTGAGGCAATGAATAAGATTTGTGAACGGTGATGACTTCACTTGGGAACTGATTTGTCTGGATTTGGTTTTGTTTTTTTCTGCATTTAATTGAAAAGGTGTGCTTTCATGAAACCTTCAGCTCTATGTTTCTTCTCACCAATTATTTTTTTTGTAAGTAAGGCAATCTACCTGAAACAACAAACAGTTTGGAAGATACTCAATGACGGGTTTTTAATTCAGTGAGATAAATTTGGGGCAACTATGGTGTATGGTGTTTGGAAATTCCCTCCTTCTGCTTGGATCATTGTTCTCCAAATAATCCTTTCCTTGCCGCTTGGAGTGTGACTTCTGTAAGGACTCAGCTCTTTGGACTTCTTGTACAACAGGAAAATAAAGGAGGGAATTTTAGAAAGCATATTCACTATTCAGTCCAAAGATCCCTATTGAATTAAAAGTGTCAGAAAAATTAATACAAGCAACTTTTCAAATTTTCATGGCTTAACATAATAAAACTTTATTTGTCACTTGCACAGTTCCAGGTGGTGCCCTTCCATGAGGAAGTAGTGATCTCTGGAACATGTGTCCACTGCCAGGGAACATGTGTCCACTGCCAGGGGAGGGAGGAGGTAGAATTAACATATGTCCCTGTTGCTCATGGGCCACGGGCCAGGGCCAGGCAACTACGAGACAGGATAGGAAATATAGGAGAGCACACAGGATATTTGGTGAGCATTTTAGAATAATTCAAAAGTAAATATTTTGTTAATTAAGCTACTTGTTTCTAAAAAGAAGACAGTCTACTTTCATTGATATAGAAATAACTAACCCATTGAAGATAGAAATCAGTATTTAGACTCATGGAATTTGAGTTGAAAGGGGTTTTAGCCTCCAAACCTCTGGTTTGTACAGAGTCCACTGGATTTGGTCCAGAGCTTTGGGGAGTAACAATGACTAGAGAAGGAGAGGGCATGGTGGGTGGGGTCTAGGTACACACATGCCGTCCTTCTGCCCCAGTCCCAGCATCCTGCCTTAGCTGTTTTAGAGCTTGCAATTTGGGGATCTAACTGAAAATAAGAAGAGTTCTGCAGCAAAAGGAGATATCTGAAACTACTCATCCATCTCAGTGCACTCTTTTTGTAGCTGTGAAGCTTTATTCACCCACCTAAACAGTTTTTTTAATTGAAGTATAGTTGGTTTACAATGTTGTGTTAACTTCTGGTGTACACCACAGTGATTCAGTTATACATGTATATGTATGTATATATACATATATATATACACACATACACACACACACAGTCCCTTTCATATTCTTTTTCATTATAGGCTATTACAAGGTATTGAATTTAGTTTTCTGTGCTATGCAGTGGGCCCTTGTTGCTAACTATTTATCTATAGTAGTTTGGGTCTGCAAATCCAGAACTCCTACTTTATCTCTCTTACTTTTTGCCCCAGTAACTGTAAGTTTGTTTTCTATGTTTGTGAGTCTGTCTCTGTTTTGTAAATAAGTGCATTTGCGTCACTTTTTATATTCACCATATAAATGATATCATATGATATTTTTCTTTCTCTGGCTGACTGACTTCATTTGGTACAATAATCTCTAAGTCCATCCATGTTGCTGCAAATGGCATTATTTCATTCTTTTTTATGGCTGAGCAGCATTCCATCATATAAATATGCCACATCTTCTTCATCCAGTCATCTGTCAGTGGACATTTAGGTTGCTTCCATGTAAACTGTAATATTTACTCTGGAGCAGGCCTTGATGGAGGCTGTGGGACAAGGTCCCATCCTTCCCAAGATTACACTCTGAGTGTATCCCAGAGAGCTCCAGTGACTTCCCAGCATCAAAGTAAGATCTAGAACCCATTTCCCTAACTCCCTATCCTGCCTGAAATGATAATAAGATTATTAACTGGGAATATTCTGAAGACATCTAGAAAATCCTGGCCTGGAAATGACTAGCTAGAGGAGTGTTTACACTTTCCACAGGAAATGGTTTCTATCTGGAGTAAAGAAGACAAACTTCCTTGAAGTTTTTTTTAAGTCCAAAATATGGCCATTTTGGGGACTTCTCTTCTTTCTCATTTCTGACATCTAATTGACTGACAGATACTGCTCTCCGAAGACAGGATGTTTCCACTATGACCAAGTGAGAGCATCAACAACTAGCATTTGCACTGACAGCAGAAAGTGCTCAGATGCACATGTCTTCTTTGCTCTCACTGTGGCTCTCAGAAGTCAGTAGGTAAGACAACTGTAACTACTATGCCTATTCCCAGAAAAGAAAATATAGGGAAAAATGATTAGGTCAGGATTACACAGCACGAGGAGTGAATGTTCCATGGCCCTGAGAAATAAACCCATTATTACACCCAGACACTGAAATGCAGGTGATAAGGAAGAGTTTCTCTGATGTATACTCCTATCATTACCAGTAGTAGTCATTATTATGGGATGCAGGGAAGGAAGCATGTGAATTTCAGAATCAACTAGATCTTGCTTTACATCTTGATTGATCATTTATCCTCCCAGTGTCTCATGTATGGAACAGGGGTCACTGGGAGGAGTAAACAAGGCAACAATGGTTACATAAAGCACCTGGCACAGCTCTTCACACACGGGCAGCCTCAACGACTTCCAGCTATAATAACTGTTATTTTATAACAGTGTGAGTTTAAATAGTACTATGCACCCTGTACTTATATCTCTTTGAGTAAAGGCAGGTGAAGCTATGCAGTGTGAACCCCGTTCCAGCTCAGAAGTACTGTACTTGCTGTATTGAACCCATACAAAGGAATTTTGAATCACAATTGGAGCTTCGGTTCTCACTTTATGCTAAGCCAGAATACTACTCTGTTGGTATGGTTTTAGCACAATGCAGTTACCTGAGCTTCATTAACACACAGAAGAAGGTGGGTGCTTTTTTCTTTCGAACTAAGGTAATATCCTTATTTCAGCAGCACTTTGAAATAGATTTACTGTGCATTATGCCACAGATTTAATTCTTCACTTTTGTTGTTTTACTAAAGGAAACATCTTGACTCACCTGTTTAGTTGAATGCATAGGGATTTACATACATAATTCATACGGTCTATTCAGTGAAACAGATTGAAACTCAAATATTCAATTTCCAACTGGAAATAATCTTTGTACTCTTTGTATGGGACTGCCTTATTTCAAAAATGAACAGATTCCCACATTGAATCAATAGCATTCTTGAGTAAATACTCATAATAAATGCCAAATCAAATATAAAAAATGATCTTCAAAAACATTGTTTAAATGAAACGACAGTAGGCACTTATACTTGTGGACAGTTGGAATAATGCTGATATTTTCAGTAAAATTAGGAGTCATGAGAATAATTTTGCAGTATTATAAATAGAAATACACATCACAGCTCTGCACCTCTGCTGAGCTTGAGGTGTAATGCAAATACTCAGACAATAAAGGTATAATGAAAGTTCGAGCTCAGAGCATGGATACTTCGATAACACCATATATATCAAAATGTCTGCTTTTAACTCATGAGAAAATCAAGTGTACATAATCACAACCTGTGGTTTGTTGGTGAAACTCTGGTAATTTCCATATATATTCCATTGCATTTAATGTAAATTTTTGAAAAGATAAGGCTCCTTCTAGAATGTTCTTTACACTCAATCTGGCAGTGATTTACAAGAATTGGTGTAACCCTGAGAATTAATCCTTAATTTTTTTTGCCTTCAAATTTGAAGTTAAGAGGCTGATGTATTTGCCTTTAGCCCATCAGGCATTGCCAAATCTTTCACAGTCATGCTTGGTCAGAGTGCTGGGTGATATGAATGGTGGGTAATTGACTTTTCATTTACCCTTTGGACTCTTGGCTCTAGTAGATGGGTGTTCCTTCCCCTCCAGCCCCAAAGAGGGCACTCTTTGGCTTTCAATTTCTGTTTCTATTTCTTTAGGGAAGACATAATGGTTAATTGGGGCAGAAATGTAGGCACTTTATCTCCCTTCTTCCCTGCTTTGCTCTCTACTCCTCTTCATTACTGGAGGCAGAAATCTGAGAGCCTCAGTGGGGAATCTTCCCAGAAGAGAGAGGCAAAGCATCTTTTGTCTAAAATGCCAGTCACTTCCGGGGAGGACTGATGTTTCTTGTTTGGCCCTTGGGCTCTCCCCTGCCTAGTAAATCCAACCCTTTGTGCCATCCTTTTGGGGCTGCTGGAAGGAAGGCCTACTGGAAGGAGGGGAGCTGGATGGAGGGGGAGGAGTGGGCCCCTTCTAGGAGAGCCAGCCTCTTAGGGTGAAACCAGCATCCTTAACTACATGGGCGGCTGCCTACAGGGCCCTCAATTTACTGGCAGACCAAACAGAAACTGGAAGAGGCAGAGCAGCGCATTTCGAAAGGCAGAGGATGCCGTGTTGGCTGCACAGTCATTGGTAAATTTGGGCACCCCTATTATTTTCCCTTCAGCGTGATGTTACAATATGTTTTGTTCAAGCCAAGATGAACCCTTTATCTGGTAATTAACATTTTTACAGTGTTTCTCCTACCACCATATATTTTTGTTTAGAAAATTAAAACCCAGAGCCAGAGTCAGTGTTTGTTTCACCAAGTATGTATTTAAACCCAGACGAGATGATTAGAGGGTAAAATGAGAAAGTTAAAACTCATTTAATCTTATCTTCCTTGATTTCCCCTTATATCAGTTTTTTTCCACTTTGCTGTATACATGAAACTAACATTGTAAATCAACTACATTTCAGTATATCAATACTTTGATCCTACCGTCTTTCAGTTTATTTCTCCCTTACATTCATTGAAAATGTTTCTGAATTCATCTTTTCCTAACAGAAAGTGACAGATGCAACCACTGAGGGAATTTTGTAGCTTCCCTTTTGTGACCTGCATCTCGACCTACACGAGAAGCTGACCATGAGTTTGGGAGATCTGTGGGGAAGCCCACATCCTCATCCCAAGTCAGCTCTGGAAATCCTGGATTCCAGTATCCACTGGACTTCTTCTCATCAAACCCTCCAGGGTTTCTCGCTTTCCAGAATGTTTCATTCATTCTAATTAATGAGGTGCTTAATTAAAATACTGTTTGGGCTCGGGCTTGTGGAGGTGCACTAAAATGAACAATTATGTGATTCTGTAAGTTACCACCAAGCTTACTAAACTTTCAGGGAGCTCTGTTTATTTTGCTGTTTTAATGTATATGTCAGAGCTCGTTTTTAATTTCTCTAAAGTGGTTTGCAATTATTGGTAATGCTGATGATAAAATAGATGCCATTTAGATCAGAAGGAAATCGGTGTGGACTCAGACTTTGATTAAATGCAATTTAAAGGCTCTCCAGTGTACTTCCTGGCACCCCTCGGCTTGTAGATGGATGCTGCCAGCCCTCCTCTCCCACATCACAGGAGAGTCCTGGTTGAGGGATCAGCCCACCTCTGTCTCAACACTGAGTATCTGTTCCGGGCGGGATGGTCAGAGATGAGTCTAGGTTTCCATTTAGATAGCTACACTGCAGAGAGGAAAGTTAATTTGCACAGAGGAAAGAATGTTTTAGTCCTAAGACGATCTGGAAGGCTGTGAAAATCAGGGTGGGGGGGCGGCACTTCTGTGCAATCACTTGTCCTGGATCAGGAGAAAATTAAAAATAACAGTGCATTTGATAGACCATCAGAGAGGCTGACAGTCCAAGGCTTCAGGGGAAATACAAACATTACATATTATAAAAATACATAACTTTAGAAGGAGGGAGAAAAAGTAAAACAAAGGTTTCCATGTCTTTGTCTGACTTTGGAAACTTTGGAACATGGTGAAATATTGTGTGTTTTTGGACTGGACATATTTTTTTTTTCAAATGGAGTTACTGGGGATTGAGCCCAGGACCTCGTGCATGCTAAGCACACACTCCACCACTGAGCTACACCCTTCCTCTTGGACTGGACATATTTTAACCAATATGCTGGCTGTGAGATCCTTGGCTCAGCCAGCGTTGGCCAGTGGGTGGGCAATATCTAGTCCATGAATATGCACTGGGCCATGTTGGGCTCACCAAACTCTCAGAGTATTATCATATTTTAACCAGGCGTGAAGACTTGTGTTCTGTATTAGTAGTTAGTAATTGTCAATGCTATGTAATTTCCTTAGGCATTTGGGGTTTTCATAAACGGATTTTTAAGACTGTGAATGGAGGGATTTATATTTATTATGGCCCTGTTGGCAAAATTCAGCTAGCTTCCTCCTAATACTGCTCTGAATGATGACCCAGATTTTAGGACTTGGACTTACTCTTTCCTGCTTGCTTTCTTGGCCTCATCAAGGTACCTATACCCTCTACTCTGTTCTATGTCCTTTGTGATCCAGGATTGCTTTCAGAGATACTTCGTGTATGTTTTTGCTGATGTCTGGTACACACAGTGTTGTTTTTGCATTCCTACTTTGGGCCTTGGGTCGAGTGCAGACACAGGGGACAAAGTAAGTTAGTCGGGGTTATTTCTAAGAGAATTTAGGTATTCCAGGGAAGGTGTAAAAGATGCTAGCAATCCCACTCCTGAACATATAGCTGGAGAAAACTATAATTCAAAAAGACACAAGCACCCCAGTGTTCACAGCAGCACCATTTACAGTAGCCAAGACATGGAAGCAGCCCAAATGTCCATCAACAGATGACTGGAAAAAGAAGTTGTGGTGTATATATATACAATGGAATACTACTCAGCCATGAAAAAAAAATAATGCCACCTGGAGCAAAATGGATAGACCTAGAGATTATCATACTATGTGAAGTAAGCTAGACAGAGAAAGACAAATATCATATGATGTCACTTATATGTGGAATCTAAAAAAAGATACAAATTTTATTTATAAATCAAAAACAGACTCACAGACATAGAAAACAAACTATAGTTACCAAAGGGGAAAGAATGCAGAGGGATAAATTAGGGGTTGGGAATTAACAGACACATATTACTATGTATAAGATAGATAAACAACAAGGACCTACTGTATAGCACATGGAACTCTATTCAATTTCTTATAATAACATATAGTTGGAAAAGGACCTGAAAAGAAAATAAATATATATATATATGTATATGTATTTATGTATATGTAAAAATAATCACTTTGCTGTACACCTGAAACTAACATTGTAAATCAGCTACACTTCAATTAAAATTTTTTTAAATGTCTGTTTAATAAAAATAGGTCTCATTTATTAAAAAAAAAAAAAACCCTCCAAGAGCTCAGAAATTTGCCCAAACCAAAGAGACAGCTTGCAGCTCCAAAGAACAAGAGGAGTCTATGAGTCTGCCTCTGGGAGGGAGAATGGATTGGAAGAGATTGAGTGAAGATGATAGTGGAATCCAATCTAATTTGGGCATCAGGTTCTAAAGGCAGTGTAGTGGGCAAGGCGAAATTTGAGTATTGTTGAAGTTACTTTTGAAAACTCCTCTGGAAGGAGCCACACTGAAGGCAGACACATCATCTCTGTTACATCCACACAGGCATTCACCCTCCAGCTCTGAGTGAGGCAGCTCTGTTGAGGAAGCACCAGATTATGCAGTTGGCTTGTGCTCTAAGGTCCATGTTGGATAAAAATGTGTGTGCCCATGTGTCACTGAATTCATTGACTACCAGTCTCACTTGGTTGGAGAGGTCTTCTGTGGATGAGAGTCCCACAGGAACTGAGGCTGGAAAAGTCCCCTGGGTGGAAAATTCTGCTCACTCAGGGTAAATGCTAATGGAGAGGATTGGAACACTGAAGGGATTCCTGTCCACTATTTAAACAGATTTCTTATCTCTCTGTCTCTCACATGCATATGGTTAAATTCTCATCAGTTAAATGCTTGTATGATGCACATATACCTTTTTGGTGATTAACTGGCCAAGCAAAGGACAGAAGCTTCCCCTAGATCTGTATACTCTGTTTCTTGGTGGATTTAGTACTGGAAATAGAAATGTCCATTGGTGGAGATTTCTCTCTTCTAGTTGGATTACCTCTTCAGAAACAGGCTAGATGTGCTCTCAGAAAATCACATTCACTATAGCCTTGACACATGCAAGAATTTTGAAATCTTTGCTTCCTTACCACACATCAGTCTAATGCTGGAGGACTGAGAGGCATTTATTTGTCAGAAATCTGCTGGCTCTTGCAAAGTCTAAGATACCATCTGGCCCTGGGGAGTTGGTGGATAGCAAGGAACACACATTGCAAGCCCTTATAGGGCTTCCATTTGAATTTGGTCTTGCTCTTTCTCTTCCATTTGACCTCATCACATCTCCACTTATGACTCTGGAGAGTGGGCTCCTCTCCATGGAGCCTCTACCAAAGTGAGGAAACCCTACCTCCTGACCAGGTCCAGCACTTGCATTCAGTTTTAGACAGAGAGGCCTATGTTCTCAAATTCTTGCTACTCTCCCCTAGGTATAAGATTTTTATCAAATCTTCAAGTTCATATCCTGAAACTAGTCATTTGAGTCCACAGGAGAATTAGGAATTAGGTATAGAAAAAAATCCTGTTACCAAGTCCAAACTCTTTCTGTTTGCTGCACCACAGGCCAATTAAGTTGGGACATGAAGTGTTGAGGCAAAGAATAACAACTTTATTTGGAAAGCTAGCAGACTGAGAAGATGGAGGACTAATGTCCTGGAGAACTATCTTCCCCAAGTCAGAATTCAGGCTCCTTTAATACTAAAAAGGGGAGGGGGTGTGGTTGGTTGTTGTAAACTTCTTGCAGAATCCTTTGTTCTTGCAACTGTCCATGTAGGTAAGGTTACCGCGTTCTAGTAAATCTCCAAGACACACATTATTTTCTATTCTGCAACATTTTACCTTCATATGAATAGGAAAATGTTATACCCTTAAAGGTCAGAGCCCAGAGAATGGACTATCCTGGATATTTTAGGCTCTAGGCAACATTGTTTTACAAAAGGTGCAGAGCCAGCATGACTAAGCACAGGAAACAGAGCACAGGGTTAGAGCTAAAGGAACAGATGTAATATGGAGTCAGATTTGTTCTTTCGTATTCCAATCTGAAGATGAAGAAAGAGGCTTAAAAACTGGTACTCAACCTTGTCTTTTCTGTAGTCTATGACATTGTGTCTGAAGGGAATATAAGAATGTATTTCAAAGAGCCAGGGCCAGTTTTTTGTTGTTTTAGGTAATATGTTTTTCATTTATTGAAAGTATGGTTTTGGTTTTTGTTGTTGTTGTTGTTGTTTGTTTATTACTTTTCTTTTTTTTTTAAGTGATTTTTTGGGAGATAGGTAATTAGGTTTATTTGTTTATTATTTTTTTAAATGAGGTACTGGAGATTGAACCCAAGACCTTATGCATGCTAGGCACGTGCTCTACTGCTGACCTATACCCTCCCAGTCAAGGATGTTTTGTTATGAAACATTTGGAAACAAGATCTCTGCTATTCAAATGAAATTTTTACCTCTCATCATTCATTTCTTCCCTGGGTTCTTTATGTCTTGTAACATCGTGTCTCCAATAAAGCAAACAAAAAAACACTGATACCTAAAATAATGGAATAGAATTGAAATAGCTTACCTTTTCATTGCTGTTGTCTATCATAATTTCTGTTGAATTATAACAAGTATATGTGTTTGTTTGTAATGACTCTTAGCTTTAATGACCTTCTTTCCTGGGCTAACATATTTATTTAAAATTTCATAGCTTTGTTCCCAAGGCTGGTTTCATAATCTTCCCCAAACAATGACTTGTTGAGATGACAGGGAACTTCTTCAGTGGTAAAGAAGGTCCCCAGAGGTCTCAACAAATATTAGCCCTTAGAAATGAACACAAGCTTAAACATTCAATTTAATTGAACAAATATTTATTGAGTAAGTATTGTGTGTCAGGTACTGAATCACACTGCCCAGTGGAAAAAAATCTATTGTCAAAATAAAGAATTGTAAGGGAGGGAAGGGTTTACTACCTTCTGTGAACCTAGTGGCATGGGAAAGAAAGCTTTGTTGTTTCAGTATTATTTTGCAAGCAAAAGAAAAATATCTTTATTCCAAGATCCTAGGTAAGGACAAATGAGAAAAATAGGCTTCATACAAGCTTCTTGAATTTCATGCACTGTCCTTTGTCCTGAAAACAATTGACTGCAATCAGATATGGTTTGAACTTTTTAAAGGAAAGGAATTCAGACTTACCTTTTCTTTATTTAACCAAAAGCTGCCTTGACCTGATTATTAAATCTATGTGCTGATGCCCTAATGTAGCCACAAAGTTTTGGAACTCTATGTTGTTGTCTGTTTTGCACTAAAAGACTTATCATACACATTTGAAATATGTAAAATATTTTATGTCATTTAAACTATTAGGAATATAATTTTATATTGCAGAATATTTGTAAACAGGGTCTTATAATAAAATGCTCCCAGGAGGTAGTTCGTCTGGGCTCATCCTTCAGTAGGACAAATGGAAGAACTGACAAGGATGCTCAGGAGAGAGGTGGGAAGGCTGGAGGGAGAGGCTAGTTGATGGACCACCAAGAATATTTTGACAAACACTGGTTTTTTTAGACTACAGTGTTGTTTTGGGGAAATCAGTTTACCTTTTTTATAAATTTCATCATCTTCTTTAAATATATTTGAAAAATATTTTTCCATATAAACCCCCCATCCCAGTCTGTTTCTCTCTACTGGGATTTTTATAACATAACACCCTTAAATAGAGAACAGTTGCATATAATCCTATTTAAAATGGTTGCTAAGGGACTATTCAGAGGAGCTTAGAAATGAGTCAAGATCCCCCTTTAAGGAGGAAAGAAGAAAAAATAAGGAAATGGAAATTTATAGAAAGAATTCTGACATGTGGGTGTGTGTCGTGTGGTTCCTGGTATTCGGATGCAGTGATCATTTCCCGGTCTCTGAACTTCTGTCCTGAACCTTCTGTCTTGCTGGTTACCTGGATGCCTGAGGGCTCCCTGAGGGAACACAGGGTGACACAGTGGGGTGTTGGGAAAGAGGGGTGCTCCCTTCTCTGCAACTCAGGCATGGTAGGCAATAACTCAGTATGATCCCTGTCTCTATTGCTGGGGGAGGGCGGGGAGTAGGGTAGCTGACCACCTGTGTTCTTTAAGATCCAGTTTAGGAGACTTGGAGGCCTCTGTCTTACCTGTTTTAGGATGAATGCACCATTTATATGTATATAAACACATACATATCTGTACATATGTATGTATAATCACACACCCACATGTGTGTATTTCTCTTCATCTGTGAGAATGATTTTTCTATTACTTCATGGCTGAGTGTATAAGAACTCCAGGGCCACAGACCAGATTGAATATGCTTCTGCTATAAACATTGTATTCATTTATTTATTTATCACAGGTTTCAAATATTCAGGAGCTTATAAGAGGGAACTTTGAATGCCAGACATTTCTGCTTTTACGAACAGAAAGTTAAAAAGATCTCTTAGCCCACACAATATTTAAGAGTGGATATAAGGGCTTTTTAAAAATCAAAACCTGGGAGGGAAGTTATAGCTCAGGCCAGGGCGGGTCAGGGAGAAGGCAGCAGCTGGGGCTCCTTCGATGCCTCTCAAACTTCAGAAGGGACTTGGAGTCGAGTTCAGACTTGTGTCTCTAGGGCTGCGCTGTGGGGTCACAGACCAGTGCTTCCAGGTGGTCCCAGGCGCAAGGGTCTCCGGGGTCTTGTGGTCCGGGCTGTAGTGGGCCTGCAGCCCCGCCTTGCCAGCACTCTGGGGCGTGCTTAGAGCGCATGCTTAGAGTGCACAAGGTCCTGAGTTCAATCCTCAGTACTTCTGTTTAAAATAAACAAACAAGCAAACAAACAAACCTAACCCCCCCACCCCCACCCCCCAAAAAAGCTAAAGACACACACACAAATCAAAACCTGGCCAGAGTTTAGAGCAAAAAACAGTGAAAAATGTCTAAGTGAAAAGATTAGGGTGAATTAGTTTTCAACATTCAAGGTGGATCTAAGGTGAGATTAAATAGGAACCTTTGCACAATAAAGGTATCAATTTATTTTTAGATGTTTCTATTTAAGGTAAGAGTGAAATAGACATGTTCATATACCAGCGCTGACATTTATAGATGATAAAATGTAGATTTCTCGCTCTCTAAAACTACCAAAATCGAGTGGGAAAGTGTTAAAGTCTCTGTCTCATTCTGTCAAACAGATGTGAGGTCTAGCCAAAGCACGGTAATTCACTGTCCGCTCTCTGGAGAGCATAACTCTTTAGGGAGAAATGGCCTCTGATTGCCAGCCTCTCAAATGTGAACAAGTCAAACACTAGGAGACATAAAACTTGCTCCAAATGTATGGCCTCTTTTCCTGGATTTAGGTTGTATGCAGGCCAGGGTCATCTTAAGTTGGCAATCTTTGTGTCTCCTGCAGCCCAGCCAGCATACCACTCAGCAAATAATTGCTGTCCTTGTGACTTTAAGTAGACAAGCATTTACACGACTTTGATTTAATCATGTTTGAGAAGCTTGATTTTTAGAAGGAAAATGCCAGTTGCAGAAATCTTGCTAAATGATGCATATAGATCCAAGGCTTTCTGTTCTCACATGAGTGGATTACTTGATGTTTTCCTACCACTCTGGACCCCGTCCACCTGTATATTGACAACTTTCTTCTTAACAAGATATCCCGGCTAGTGTTAAATATGTAGACTTTTTGTTCTCCTTTCCAGGTCTCATTCTTTTTATTTTTATTTTGACTTTTTATTCCTTACCAGTTTTGAGGATCTCTTTGTATTTCCAACGTGAGAGATATTCTGCCAAAGTTCAGCAGGTGTTCTGTGTGATTCGTTCTGTGTGTAGGTGTAGATATTGTTGTATTTGTGGGAGACGGTGAGCTAGGCATCCTACGACTCCGCTGTCTTGGCCAGGAGCCTTCAGGTCTCATTCTTCGTGTTTCCGCAATCCTGTCACATATGGTTTTCACCTTGGCCTCCACTTTTTGTCCAACTAATGGGCAAGCTGCTCCAGAAGAAACCAGTCTGGTGACATCTGAGGTCATCTGTCTTTCTTTAAACGACAGTTCTGAAAGTAAAAGGCCAGCATCACGGGATAGGGTTGCTGTGTGTAGGTGGGCCAAGCTATTTCCAGTGGTCCACATGCCATCTTTTCAAACATGTGTGTCTTTCTCACTCGAGAACACCCGCTGTCCTTTCTTCTAGTCCCTCACATCCCAGGACAGGTGACCTTGCTGAGGACAGTGGGGCTTCGGCAAGTCACTTAACCTCTCTGGGCCTCTGTGTCCTCTTCTCAGGACTGTTCAGGGGATTAAATGAGATATCTATGAAGCACTTTAAACAGTGCCAAGCACACAGTAAACATCAAATCATGTGATAAATAAAATAAATAAAAATGGACACGGGGTGTTTGGGGAATAAGGAATTCCCATTTCTGATGTAGAGGGTCTCGAAGTTCTGGGGTTGATTCTCAAAGAAGCTGGAATAAGCACCAAGAAGAGCTTTTTTTTTTTTCAGTTGAGGTATAGTCATTTTACAATCTTGCATCAATTTCTGGTGTACAGCATAGAATTTCAGTCATACATACACATACATATATTCCTTTTCATATTCTTTTTCATTACAGGTTACTACAAGATATTGAATATAGTCCCCTGTGTTATACAGCAGAAATTTGTTGCTTATCTATTTTATGTATCGTAGTTAGTAGGAAGAGCTTTTCAATTTGATTGGCCAGAGTTGTTTCCAGCAAAAGCCAATTGAAGTCACTACCACTCAGAAAGAAACCACTGGATTAGTGGTTGAGGGAGCACTTCTAAACGGTTTCCAAAGTTACACAACACTTCTCTAACAGACTCCCTAGCTAAATCCATTGTCCCACTCAGCAGTCATGAAATTTTACTTTTCCATGATTCCCTCTAAAAATTCGCTGTCCACTCTTCTTCCAGAGGATAATGACGCGCCTGAACCAGTTGGCATTTGTGTTGGTGAGAATTCACCCTATCTTTGAGGATTCTAAGCTGATTTTTAAATTAACTTTAGGAGATTATTATGGCTCTAGGTTTCTGAGTATAATGTTAATTCACTAATCTGGAAGTCATTCATTTCTAGCACAGTGAGGAACCAGGAATACATTTTGTAAATGTCTTGAGAATCCAAAAAGGATGTTACTCAAGTTAGCATATTGTGTCTCAAGGACTGTATTCAGAGGCAAACCCTCCATGCCTCACACTGAGCTTGTTAATTCTAACCTGTTTAGATAGTAATTAAATTAATTAATTTAATTAGTTACTTATTTCCAATCAAGAGGGGGAGGGGGACAACAGGAGGCAGACACATTTGTTTTTTCACGCTTTCAGTACTTATTTATGGAGCGCCCACAGTACAGGGAATATTCTGACTCAGTGACAACCGAAGTTTCTGCCCTCATGAAGCTGACCCTCTAGTGGCACAAATACAGTGTAGTGGAGTTGGCACCATTTATATTCCAGGAGTTGATCGAAGTGCTACTTACTGTGTGACCATGCCAAATATTTTACCCTCTCTGTACTTCAGTGTCTCCATATGTGAAATCAAAATAATAAAATGACTTACTTCATAGGGTCGTTCTGAAGGTGAAGTCAGTTGATGTATGTAAGAGCTTAACACAATGTTGCACACACAATAAGTGCTGTGTTAACATTTGCTACTATTGTTAAGTAGTCATATAAAGACATCCATGAGGGCGGGGTGAACAGGGTGAAAGAGGCCATTCAGCAGTGATACTGCAGAGATTTGGATAAGATATGATTATAGCTTGAACTAGAGTAGTGGTAAGGATGGATTGGTGAGTAGAGACTGAGTGCAAGATACATACCAAAAGTGGAGCTGAAAAGAGATTCTGTTAGATTTTATTGGGTGAGAGTAAAATAAAGAGTCAAAAATGGTTCCAGTTTTGTACCTGAGCATCCAAATGATGGAGGTCCCATTTACTGAGATGGCACGTATTTGGGGAAGAGGTTTCATTGGACCAAGAATCCAGTGTGTTAATGATACCTTTGAGATGCTGACTAGATATACAGTTGGAGATACTGAGTAGGTAGTTGAATATTCAATTTTGGAGTACAGGGTAATGTTGGGGCCAAGATATAAAGGTGGAGTGGCCAGATATTTTGGAAAGTCATGGAACTTGGATTTGATCACCAAGACCAAAGGGCTGAGGACTGAGCTGTGAGAGGGCTAATTTTTGATGTAGAGAAGAGGAAGCAGACACAAGAAAGGAAACAGAGGAGAGGTGACCAGTGGGATGGGGAGAAGACTAAGAAAGTGTGGAATTGTGAAAGTCAAGTGAAGACACGGTTTTAAGAAGGGGAAGAGTGAAAAAATCCTGCCATGTGCTTTTGAGAAACAGAACATGCTGAGAACTGAGAGAGTCTCACTGAATTAGACAACATGAAGATCACTGGTACCTTGTCAAGAGCAGGCACCTTGGAATAGTTAAGACAAAACCACAATTTGAGTAGATTCAAGAGAGAATGAGAAACTGCAGAGATGGATAACTCCTTTGAAGAGTTTTGATAAAAAAGGGGCGGAGAAAAGGGGTGTTGTTTGGAGAAAATGTGGGGTTGCATTTATCTTTTTAAAGGGAGACAGCATCACAAGTCTACGTGCTGTTGAGAATGGGCCATTCATCAAGAGTTCAAAAGAAAAAAATCCTTGATGGTGTAGAGGAGAGAGGGATCATTATCGCATCAAAGTCCTTGAATAGACAGGGAAGGATGCACGTGAGCAGAAAGGAGGAGGGCCAGCTGTAGAAACAGGAGGGACTGTTCCTGTCCTGTAACTGAGAAGAGGTACATTGAATGGGCACAGATCCCAGAGGCCGCAGATGTGAGTTACGGGAAAATGTGGAAAGTCTCTTTTCAGCACGTCTCTTCTCAGAAATACAATGAGCAGCGAGGGGCCGTGAGAAGGTAGGGGATGCCAGAGGAGAAGGGGAGAAGATGCAAAACAGTATCTTCAGAGAGTGGGCACATAGACTCACCAGAAAAATGGAGAGAGTCTCAGACAATACCTGTTTGAGGTTTGAGATCGTAAATTCAATTTGAATCCAATTCATGTGATGCGTGGTTTTCCTCCACATTTTACAGTTTGGATGGAAGTGGCTAAGAGTGGAGAGTTGGACTTAACCATGGTTAGAGTCTTGCCAAATGAGTCTGAACGCCTAATAAAAGGGCAATTGCACTGAGGGTGTATGTCACCCTGTGGTTGCAGTGAATCATAGTTCATGAGATCTAAGTGGATAAGAGGGTGGAGTCATGAATTCTGCAATGAGTTGTTCATGCTTCCGGGCTCAAGAATTATGAAGAGGGATTTCTAGAGTGAATGAGCAGAAGGAGATAAAGTGATATTGAGAGAGTAGAATGTTTGAAGTTGAGAACTGGTACTGGCCAGATCCAGCATGTGATGGTGGCAGTGGGTACCTGAGCTGTGGGACCCAGACCACTGGAGAAGTTGAGCCCCTGAGAGTCCAGCGGTTGGATGAATCATCTCCATTGTGCACTGAAATTACGAAGACTGGTGTCTTAGTCAGTTTGAGTTGCTAGAACAAACTACCAGAGGTTGGGTGGCTTATAAACAACAAAGCGAATTTCTCCCAGTGCTGGGGGCCAGAAGCCTGAGATCAGGGAGCCAGGGTGTTCAGGTTCTGGTAAGGGCCCCTTCCAGGTTTCAGATCACCACCTCTTCTTTGTATTCTCACAGGGTAGGAAGGGTGAGAGAGCCCCCGGGGGTCCCACTAATCCTATTCATGAGGGCTCTACCCAGGTACCTCCCAAGGTGCCACCTTGTAAGATAACCCCATTGTGGGTTAGGGTTTCAATGTAAGTATCCAAGGGGACACAAACGTTCAGTGAATTGCAGCTGGTGACAGGAGTAGTGGTGAGGAGAAGGACAGTATGTTACTGCAAAAATCTTCAGTGATCACGGCTTTGTTTCCAGAAAGTTCCAGAGGAGATTGGCAGTTATATAGGTTCATGGCATGTGCTTTGACTTTTTAGGGACTTCTCTAAGGAGGAGAGAAAGTTAGTTACCTGTAATACTCAGCCACTTTGGAAGATCAAAACGTTAGGCTGTTCACTAGAAATTGACACAACATTGTAAACTCACCACACTTCAATAAAAAAGAATGCACTTTTTTTTAAAGGTGCATCAATCATTTTAAGGAGTTTGAAGTCATTTTGTAAGTGAGATGAGACACTTGCATTAGTAATTTAAAAGTATTCCTGAAACATAAAGAAGGGTTAGCAGAAGAGTCACCTTTCAGTTGGGGAGGGATCTGGGGGAATTTTTTGGTAAGATGTGTCTTTCAGGTGGAACTTGAAGGCTGGAAAAGATTTGAACCCAGAGACAGGAAAGAGGAAACTTCACACACAGGGAGGAACAAGGAACAGAAGCAAAGGCATGGAAATAAGGGATCACGGGGGAGCAGCGCGTGGTCCATGGTGGCTTCCGGGATGCTTGAGGAGGATGGAGAAAAGGGAGTCAGAATGTGTGAATGGGCCCAGATGGGGATCTGTGCCAAACAAAGGCCTTTCACTCCACAGGCAGCAAGGAAGGGAGTGAGATGTGAAGGCACAAGAATGACGTGGTCAGATGTGGGCCTCAGAGAGAGAAATCATGCCGCCCACATCCAGAGAGAGGAGGAAGGCTCTGGGAGAGAGATGAGCGAATCGCACAGGCAGGGAGCGATTTATATTCATGATTCAACTTACGAAAACCCAGTATGGTTGGGATCATAGGAATAGTAGCATTGGAAAAGGATTGGTGGGGACAATTTAATAGAGTCTGGCAGAGATTCAGTCAATAAATGTTGGCAACTGATTGGACATACATAGTGTTGAGAAGCAGAGAGAGGACAGTCAAGAAAATGACAGAGTTTGTGATACTTGTGGTATTAGAAATGGAGGACAAAGGCAGAAAAGGACCAAGTATGGGGGAAGATTATCAGTTTGCTTTTGGTTTTGAGACCAGGTAAGAATGCCAAGGAAAGTGTGAGTGTAAGAGAGAAGTAAATACTATCAATGAAAGTCTTTGTGGCACCGTCTTATTATGGGGGAAGAATGAGAGGACATAGCAGAGATGAAGGCAAATAACCGGAGTGAGGTCACCACAGAGCAAGCCCAGGTGACTCTCATGTCACTGAATCCAAGAAAAAAAAAATATATATATATATATTTTGGAATGAAAGAGCTATTTAATTCTATCAAAGATCCAAAATGGTTAAGAACAGAAATTGAAAATATGCTCTTGGATTCTGTAACTAAGAAGTCACAATTGCTGGACAATGGCAAAACAACATCAGTACTGCAGACACCAACCATATCACGCCATGACCGACTGATTCCTTCAGGGTTTGCTGACTGGAGTTGCGCTCTTTGAATCGTACACTAACTGGCCCTAGTCAGCTGTGAATGTGAGTACATCTCACGTCATGGTGTCTGTGCTGTCTGCTTTCTCCACTGGTGGTGAAGCACTGCTGGTGTATTTATGGTTCATAGTCAGAGCTGAAGGCAGTTGTTGTCATCATTGATGTTGTTTCCTTTAAGAAAAGATCAACTCACATTAAAAACATTGGTTGAAAAATCAGTGATGCTGACTGCAATGGGGTATGTTGAACTGGATCTGGGAACAGTCAAATACTAGTGAAAAAGCTGGGGAAATGCAAATACAGACTGTAGTTTAGTTAACAGTCATGCCTTAGTGTTAATTTCTTAGTATAACCTAAGCCTGGAGAGAGGCATGTGCCCACTGTCTACAAACAGACAAATACATACAGTTGACGCTTGAACAACACGGGTTTAAACTGCATGGGTCCACTTCCACTTGAATCTTTTTCAGTAGTAAACACTGTACCACACGATCTGTGGTTGGTTGAATCCGAGATGCAGAACCTTGGATAGGAGGGGCCAACTGTAAATTACACACAGATTAACCCCCAGGTTGTTCAGGAGTCAACTGTAAAGTGTTCTAAATTAAGAAAAAAAGCACTTGAAACTAACACAACTTTGTGAATCAACTATATTTCAATAAAATAAATAAGTAAAAATGGAAGAATGTAAAAAAAAAAAAAACCCTACTTATTTGCTTTTCCTGGGACATACTTCAGCTTTGTGGGTAATGATTTGCATGTATAATTCACATTATCCCAAAGCAAAGTCACCCTCCTTCTTGTCCTGGTTAAAAGTTCATCCCTGCACCTGGGGCCAGAGCCCCTCTCTCTCTGGTCTCATTGAAGCCAGTGGGGTTTTAACCAAAACTCTGGTCTTGAAAACATTCCATCTTTCAGCCACTTGCTTGCAAAGGGGAGTTAATGTTTCAAACTTTTATTTTCCAATACAGTGTTTTAATATTTCCAGATGCACCCTTTTTCGTGGCATGACTTGTGTTAAACAGTGATTCACAAATATGGACCCTATGATGCAGGGCTTTTGTAGAATCTCATTCATTGAATTGCATTTTGGCCATAGAAGAAGACTACCCTCTCTGTTAGCAAGCATAAGGACAAAAACTCCTTATGAAAAGGAAATGGCCAGCGTGGAAGGCTTTTTCCTATACAGGTGGTGACTCATTCAAAATCTGAAATTTGCCTGCCTATTACACCTTCTCTGGTGGGAACCACAAATATAGAAAATAGTCATTTTATGCAAATACCAACAAAAAGAGAAGCCTATTTTGGGTTTTCTCATGCAAATACATTTGGGGAAACTAGCCACCCGTGGTATTTCCTTTATGAAAATCCCTGGTGATACTTTTCTCTGGTTTCTTAACAGTACTTACCCCAAGCAGTTGCTCTGTTTGTTATGTGATAGGTCTTGTAAATTTTTGTTTTGTCTGTGGAAAAAATCAGAGCAAAATTTGCACCTTACCCTCCCCACTGAGTTGGACCTGATGGCAGGCAGTATGTAACGTGTACTTACCCGTTTTCAGCCTATTTTCCTCATCTTGTTTTCACTTAGTTCCAGTTTTCTCTTTCACACACACAAACACACACACACACACACACACACACACACACACTCACATGTGTTTTAACGGTATTGTCAGTGTACAATTTGACAGCATTCAGTACATAGTTGAAGTAGTCATCACCACTGTCTATATCCAGATCTTTTTCTCCTTCTCTGACAAAGATTCTGTACCCATTAAACTATGACCCTCCTGTTTGCTCCCTCCCTCTTTCCCCTGGTAACCTCTACTCTACTTTTTGTCCCTGTGAACTTGCCTCTTTTAAGCGCCTCATGTAAGTAGAATCCTCCAATAGCTGTCCTTCTGTGTCTGGCTTACTTCACCAAGCAGAATGGTTCCAGGACCGTGCACATTGTGGCATATGTCAACATTCTGTTTCTCTTCATGGCTGAATAATATTCCCTCAGATCTGTTTGGAGAGAAGGCAGGATTTAAAGAAGGAAGAGGTGGAAGGAAGAGAATTAAATAAAATAAAATGTGGAATATGCCTAAAATAGAGAAAGTGTTCTGCAAAAATAATAGTTTGAAAAAGTACTGACGTTGCTTTGCAGGCAGCTAGGAGTTGCCCATGGGGTAAATGGTGAAATAAATTAAATGAATATAGATAAAATTTTTCTGCCCCCACTGTGTCCTGCCCT
Organism: Vicugna pacos; assembly: GCF_048564905.1. Lineage (NCBI taxonomy): Eukaryota > Metazoa > Chordata > Mammalia > Artiodactyla > Camelidae > Vicugna > Vicugna pacos. The sequence continues at coordinate 2,001,701 of NC_132994.1, read as the reverse complement.
CGTCATCTCCAACCCCAGCTCTCCAGCTCTCACAGCACCCTGCCCACTTGGACTGTCCCATACTGTCTCTGCAATCAGGGCTCATGTTTGTTTCTCAGCTGCTCACCATCTTTGGGATTGAACACCTCCTCATCCTTAACAGGCTATCATGTGGGAAATGTATGCAATGGCATTACTACTGCTCCTACTACTAATAAACCCAAAACTAATAAAAATATTTAGTGTGATACTTTTATTTTTGTTTGATTGAAAGGAATTCAGTTTCTAATGTTGGAATTTCAGATCCCTGAACAACCGTCCAGTGTGGTGATGATTTTTCTCATGGTATAAGATGGTGAGATGGGCATAGTCTTTCTCAATGTCTTGAAGCCACATCACCACACTGGGTCATGATCACAAGCAAGTTCCAGGAAGACACCAAGGACATTGCTGCTGCAGGCTGTACTTCTTTCTGTGACTGCTTAAAATGAGGTGCGGGGAATTACACTACCTAGACAGATTTTGATGCTTTTTCTGCAACAGAAAAAGGAGGCTGATTCAGTTTCAGTAATCATTCAGCCAAGCAATCATCTATGTATATTCTTCCTAAACTTCCTTTCTGTTGTATTCTTTTTTCTCTTGCTTTCTGGAAAATTGTTGGTTTGTCCTGTTAAGCACTTGTATATTTCATACTTGAAGTAGTTTCATTTTACTGTTGGATAAAATCTAAGTCCTTGGTAGTTGGGAATGAGGTTAGCGCTTATAATGTGATGAGAAGTACAAAACACTTATCCTATCCTTAGCTCTGTTAGGGCTCCAAGGACATTCATCATAAAGCAATCCAAGGGTCTGTCTTTGTGCCTAAGGGAAACAGGTCCTGCTGACCCAGTAAGCAGTTTGGTGACATCGCCTTCAAGGATGTCTTCTCAGGTTAGTCCCCACCATCATTTATTATAAGTCAATAGGGAGGAAGGTATAGCTCAAGTGGTAGAGCACATGCTTAGCATGCACAGGGTCCTGGGTTCAGTCCCTAGTACCTCCTCCAAAAATAAGTAAACTTAATTACCTCCCCCCTGCCAAAATTAAATAATACAATAATCAATAAATGAAATATTCTTTAAAAAGTCAACAGAATGTAAGGTTTTGTTCCTGGATCTGCATTTCCCTCTTCCTTCATTTGCTTTATACACTAGAAAATATTGCTAGAATCTCTTTGAAGGTGTTGCCTTCAACAGTGACACACTATCTCTTATTTTTAGATGTTAAATTTCCTCCTTTTGAAGAATGTTCTGTAGCAGAATCTGAGCTTCCCAGTGGCTGGGGCTGTGCAGTGCTATCTTGGCACGTGAGCCCTGGTGGGTGCTTCCTGAACATTTTGGAATGCATGCATCAGTGCCTGATGAGTAACTGCTTACAGAAGATTGGAACATGCAATATGTGTTCTATGATGCTAATGGGTAATTGGGAATAATCTTGGATGATTGTTAATTTCACTTCTGAGGTTTCTCTGTCATCATTCATTTTGGTATTATAACACCTTTCAACAGCTGGACTTGTCAACTGGACAGCTCAGTGGCCCTCTACTTGAACATGTCCATCCCTTGCCTGGCCTCTCTAGCTGCAGTAGAGTAACATCAGACAGAGTGATGGTGATAAGCACTCCACTCATTATTTGTGAAATAGGGATAATAAGACTTCATAGAGTTCTTATGAGAAAAGAAATCAGGATGGGGCCAGGCGTCTGATAAATTATTTTTTTCTCCTCTCTTGTTTGAGTCAGGAGTTGTAGGGGGAAGACAGATGGGGCGAGTAGTTGTCAAAAGACTGCAAAACAGAAAGTCTAAATGCAATCAAGAAAAATCATTTGATAGACAACTTGTGTGCTGCTAAGTTAGAATATTTGTTTGACATGGTTTGTGAAAAATGACTTCTTAAGTGAGATACTTAACAACAGCGTTGGTTGACACTGTAAATTATAACATCCTACAACAGAATTTGTGAGTGATGCAAAGGCACAAAATAGTCCAACTGCTTAAGAAAATAACTGTGTTTCTATATAGTCTAATTTGAAGCAAGGGAGAGAAATTTAGACACCAAAATAAGGGTAGGACTATGTACAAAGACTCAAAATGACTGAGCATCCGTCCAAGTGGTTATGACTTCAATCTGTCCTGCGGGTGCCTTCCCGGCTACATTATTTCACACGTGTTATTTCTGTGATTTTAAAGCTGATGTTTCTGGTGCTTACTTAGAGCAGCCATAGACTCCCTTGGATGCTTAATCAGTTAGAGAGAGAATTGGTGAAGTTTGATTGAGTCAGCCAGTTTAGACATGAACTTTGGGTTGTTCAAATCAAAATGTATTTCTCCCCTAAGAAACTTCTCCATATTTATTGATACAGATGTCTTCTAGCTCAGTTTGATGTTAATAACATAGACACAAGTTTAAAGATCCAGTATGATCAAGTATGAAAGGATGTAACACACATTGAAAACACAACTGTAGAATCATTTCTGTGAAGCTAATGCAGATATCCCCATCAGTCTCTGCTGAGCATTGAACAGACCGCACCAGAAACATTTCCTCAAGTCGTCAGCAGAACCCAAGACCAAATAGCTCCTGCCCTTTACAGGAATACTTGATATCCCTGAACTAATCAATAAGTAAACTTTTAAAGAATTCAAGGTCCAACAGCAGCCCAAGCATGTTTACTTGTTAACATCAGGCTGATCAGTTTAATATTAGTAATGACATGAACTTTAAAGACACAGATACATTTCATGGCATGACTGTACAAAAGCAGCCTATTAATATTAATCACTTACCGCCTGGTGCACCGCAGACCTTGAGTACTGTGCTGGGTATTTGGTACAATGATGGATGAGTAAGGTATCATCACATTCATTTCACATAGTAGAAAACCACGGGGAGCTCCTGCACCCAATAAGGTGTATACTAAAGCTGTTCAGATTGAAAGCCAATGGTTTTGTTTGTTTGTTTGTTTGTTTGTTTGTTTTCCATATTGCCACTCCAAGATGCTACCATTTCAAGATGAACCGTATCTGAACTGATTAAAGGTGGAGAAAGAAGGCAGAAGAAATTGGAAAATGAATGAGTGGCAATGAATAATTTTTTTCCTCATACATTTTTACTCTCAGATGGAGCAGTGGGGGAAGGCCAGGACATCCCTCAACCCCCCACCTGCAGCAACCACGCCCTTTGAACTAGCAGATCATAGCTCTTCATGAGCCAAGAAGAGTTACTCTGTCAGATAAAAACATTTGGAGTATTTAGACCTGACTGACTCACAGATTTTCTTACTTGTAATTGTGCAGTTCTGGGCTGTGGTTTGTAAAATTATTATAGCTAAGTGCATAACATAATAAACTCAAACAATGTGGGATATGTATTAGTGATATGAATAAAGAGTCACAGTGAATTAGAACCGAAAGGCTAGTTTTGGCTGAATAAAGGCAGATGCTATAAATTGACAGATTAGACAAAAGTCAGCAAAATTCAGGACCTGCAGTTGGAGTATGACTGTGAACTTGGGTGTGTGGATATCTGGTAGGTTTGGGTTTTTTAAATTATGTAATAAGGAAATCTATGATTGAATGGTGTTGAAGGATATGATTTGATTGCTAGAGAAATCTACACTGTAATATTTTGGCTACATACTGAAGTAATGGTTAACTTTTATTTTGGGGCTAACGGAGATATGTTTTGGCATCACTGTCACAAAACCTCATATAGTAAAAGACAAATTAGATGCTGATTTACAACATTTGAAGAATAATATATTACATTTCCTGGCAAGTGGAAGGCATTTGTAAGTTTCTGCTTAGCCAGTTTTCTTCTGAAACTACACACTCTTATTATAACATTCGACAGTTGTTTCCCAATTGAATATGAAGATTCTTCATTTTCTTTATAAGCTGGCAAGTTAGTGTGCTCTATAGAAATTGCAGAAATCAAAATCTGGTATTTACAAATAAAAGAATGCACGCTTATTCTTTTAAAAAGCTGAGCAAGGTGTAGGTGCATGAATGAAAAAGGAAACTTCCCTCAACTCTAGCCACATTCTCAGTGTTTTGACTCCATATAGTGTTCTTTGACTATATAAACAAATATATTGGTATTTATATATACATCCTTATACACACATACAGTTACAACAGAGAACTTGTTTCACTCAAACTCTTCTGAAATCTGACTTTTATTTTTCATTCAACAGTGTATTCTGGACATCTTTTCATTCAGAATATATAGAATGACCTTATTATTTTTAATGTTATCCCACCGTGTGTATGTAACAATATTTATTTAACCAATTCTTTATTAAAAGTGTCTCCTTTTCATGATTTGAAGTAATGCTCAAAGACTATCTTGCAAGACATATTTCCTAAAATGATTAAATTTGAATTGGTTTTCTCCAACTCATATCTGATTGTCCTATGGAAGTTATATTGAAATCAGTATGAAATCGCTGAATTACCGAAAATTAGGAGAAAGAACACGTATATATAAACTAACACATTGCCGATAAATAACATTTACATCTATTTTTTTTATTAGCCAATCATATATACAATAAACTAGCTAATGGACTTTTTTTCCTCTATCAAGTCGTTGCACTTCTAGAAGAGAGTAGTGCTTCCCAATCTTGGGTACACTTTAGATTTTTTAAATCTTGATTCCCAGGCTGCGCCAATTAAATTAGAATCTCTAGGGGGTGAAACTCAGCCTTCATAAAGCCCTCCAGATGATTCCAGCATGAGGTGATGTTGGAAACCACTGACTTAGAAAAAAAATAACTCGTTTAAAATGAGCTGCTTCCTGGAGAGAAAGCACGAAAAAAACCCCAGTAAATTAGTCTGTTATCAAGAATTTAATATATGTGGGGGCAAAAATGTCCACCTCATGCTAATTTTTTGCAAGAGATTGAAAGTCTCCTTTTCTAGCTTAATTGGTTAGTGGGAGAGCAGAGAGAAATGGCAGCATCTCGCTGGGCGCGGGGCAGGCCCGTTGCCAGCTGTCGCTGCTCGTGGCTCCTGTCCTTCGTGGCGCTGGCCTGGGTTGCATTGTATCTCTCTGGTTATTGTCATCACTCTTTGACTCGTGCTTCTCTGTGCCGGTAGAGGGTACCCTCTCGAGTTGGGGGCTTCAGGCTGCTCCAGAGCAGGGCTCCCTCCCCAGGGCCAAGGGTGGTGCTGACGCTTGATGGGCATTGGCTCCGTGAATGGAAGGCTAGCTCTTTGGTACTTCCGAGGAGGGGTAGACAGTGGTCAGAGTGTCGCGGTGACCACCGTGGGAACAGGCCCTTTTGGTTTTCACTCTTTGAAAACAATTGTACCCTAGATTGTGAACTAAGTCCATTTTACTGGGAGAGCGGTCAGGATGTATGTCACTTAATGAATGGATTTTCAGTAAGAAAAATGTTTGGGAGAATGATGGTCTTGCATCATACACAAATAGGGAAAGTGTGAGAAAAAGATAATAATGAAGATTATTAGGAAGAGAAAAGACATTTTGTTTAACATAGTAGTGAGTCCATGCATCAGGAAGGCAGAAGGGTATTACGTATTTTTCTTAAAATCTTGTCCTGTATTTAAGCAAGAAATAATTTGAAGGAAACACGTTTCCCATTATCATCAGAATGGAGAAGATTTGGCATAAAATGAAATTGACATTTGAAGGGATCTGAAAGGGTCGCTTCAGCACTGGAGGGAGATTTGGAAACTAAATTGTAAGAAAATATTCTAAAAGTTCAGCTGAGGCAGCTGAAGACATGTAAGTTACCATGTTTAATGTCCAATATTAAAATTAATGGGGTAGGTATGACCCAGAAAATAAAAATGATCCTCATGTGCTCCAGGACCCTGCAAAACCTTGGTCTGAATATCTAATTCAACTGTTGAAGAAAGTACTAAATATTTCAGCCTGCCATGCAAATTTTTATTTGTATATTTGAGGAAGTTATGACAAGTATTTTAATGGTCAGAGACAGTGTGTAGATGATGACAAATATTGTCAAATTAAGATAGATTTCATTTCTTTACTGGGTAAATGCAGAAATAGGAGAGTCCCAAGTGTATGAGAATAAATGTGTGAGTAGGTGAAGAAATTATGGATGTATTAAAAAAAATAAAGTGTTTTTGTCATATTTACCATCATAATTATATTCAATAAATCATTTTCCCTGTGCTTACTTCTTATACTTTTATGTCCATGCTTCCGAAACAGTTTCAAATTTGTCATCGTAAGAAATGTAATGGTGAAATGAGTTTATCTTTATACATTTACCATGATCTTTTGTCCCAAAAAATCGGGCCATTTTTTATGCAGTTAAGTTTTTATTCTTCCATTTATTATTTTTTATTGTGAACATCTTCATTTCCTTGTGTTATTGTATTTTTTATCATTTCTAACGTTATATGTAGGCCTTACTAAGAATGTCTTTTCTCACATACAAAGGAATCTGGTATTTTTGGTTTCAAGTGGCCATTTTAAAACAGAATTTAAGGGCAACACTGGTTTGTTCAAAGTAATCATCTTAATGAAAGAAAATAAATTAGATGGCCTATTGTAGTGTATGTAGTTCATTATTATGTAGTGTTTTCATCTCTAGTAACCCTATTTCTCATTCTGTGCCTACTGAGAACAAAGGAATAGCATTTCGGTAATGTTAAGTGATGACATAAGAAAAGTTCTAATTACTACTTAGAGATCTATTTCGAGACTGCTTAAATCTGGTACCTTCTATCTTAATTTATCCTAGAGTATTTTGCAAATTAGGATAATAAACATATGTTTAACACATGGGAAGATTATTATGAGAAAATCTGAAATCAGATGAAACTTGGTGTCATGTTCGCTGAGATAGACTCCCAGATTTGAGGAGCTCTGAACATTTTGTAGAATTAGAATTACATTGCTGGTAGACAGGCCCTAGAGAATAGTCGGTCCATTACCCTGTTCTACAGATAAAAACCAAGGCCCAACAGATAGTTACTTAGGTAACTATGAGCCATGAGTAGAATTCAGACTCCCTTGATTCCCAGTGAACCACACTTCTGTGTCATATTTTATTTATGTCTAAGTGAATCAGGCCCAAGTATTTGTCCTCTACCATCCCCCTTTTCAATAGCATTCTTTTTCATCATGGAAATAAAAATTACCCTGTTTCCTCCCTTTAAAGCTTGCCTGGAGATGTACAGATGAAAATGATGTTAGCACAGCCCAAACCGGAAGATGTTTGGTACAAGTGTTTAGACTGTATTAAGTTAAAGGTCAGACTTGGAAAAGTCAGAATGGATTAAAAGCAAAACCAGCATAAGCACTAAGACCAGTATCCCCTAAAAAGATAAAGCAAAGATTAGCTACATGTTGACCCTGTTTTACTGTGAAGTCACTAAAAATATATAAGTAAATTACATATGGTTGACATTAATTTTTTTGACTTTCGGAATAGATTTTTGTAATTATAATTTCCTGTATTCATGCATAAAACTTGTTGAAAAGACCAAAGTCAAATACACTGACCCTCAGGAACTTAATTTTCTCAGTTCAAAAACAGGACTTCCTGAATAATTTCATCAGAAGGTCACTCTGCTTGCATTTAAAAGGGCCAGCAAGACCTCAGGAGAAATTCTCGCTTAATGTTGTCTATTTAAGCACAGGGCATTTATATCAAAACTCTAATTTACATATGCTTATGAAATATGAAAAAAGAGCAGAAAGAAAGCCTGACAGGAATAGCCTAAGAATCGACCCAAAGAAACATCATCTCATTTTACAGGCAGTGAACAGGCTCTACCACGCAGAAGGGAATTCAAGGATAGCCATCCGTAAAGAAATGAGAAAATCTGTCATCTTTGAATAATGGTGGATTTCCTATGCATGCTGGTTAGTGGAGATCATTCTAGGATACATATCTTGACATGCAAATGTTCTGCAACATGCCTTGGATTTTTTCCCCCATCACTTATAGATAGGAAGATCCTTGAATAAACTGTGGTGGAGTGTGACTGGGGAAGTATATTAACTCGTGGGGACACACTTGATAGAAGTTAGATATTTGAATGAAATTGTGAAAAGGGCAGAGGAAGGGAACGTAAATCAAAGACTCTTTATTGGGGTCTTCATATTCCTTTCTTTAAAATAAATATTTACTGAGCATATATGTCGATGGTAGGCCCTGTTCTACACATTCGGAGGAAACAGCAATGAGCCAAGTGGACGATGATCCTTGGCCGCAAGGAACTTCCATTCTAGGGATACAGACTATTTTTTACTGTTAAAGGTATATCATCATCACCTTGATTAGTTACAAAGTTAGGGTGATAGGGTGTCGGATGGAGGATGGAGAGAAAGCGGATAGAGCAGGGGGAGGTGAAAGGAAGAAAAGATGGGGGAAGAGAAGTGGACCAAGGTCTGGGGCTGTCTCATTGTGAACCTCCTCTGATTCAACCTCTGTGTGGTGTCCTTGCGTGGACCCCACTGGGTCTCTGTTTCCACCTCTGCAGCCATCCTGTCACTCTCCTCCCGCTGTGTTTTCTTGCTTTTTCTCGCCACTTGACTCTGAGCTGCTCTGAGCCATAAATCTTTGTATCCCAGACCCAGCCGTGGTGCCTGGTGCACAGTGCGTGCCCTGTGACGTTTGCTTGATGAGCACAAATAGCAGTTACCGGACAAAATACCCAGTCGTCATGGAGAAACAGGCATCTCTGCACCTGACCATCGGCATTACATTGGAAACAAATGGGCTTTTTTGACTGGAAAATAATGATTCGAAGTATCTTTCCCTTTAAGTTTTTTAAGACCAAATACCAGTGGCAGGCAGGTGAGAGAAGTTCTGCAAAGGAGAGAATTTTAGCCCCCCGGCTTTTCCCAAATAATGTCTATCAGCTCTTCCTCAATAACAAATAGACACAACTGATGAAAAAAAAAATGTTAATTTACCTTCAAAGCAGTCCCATAGGCCTCTGTTCTAATCAGGTTTCCACCCCAATGGAGTCATTCCAGAGCTGCTGCCAAGTCACTAGCTACAGGAAATAATTTCATATCTTAGGAACTCTTAATATACCTTTTAATTATTATTTTCTTCAGAGGTGAAAATTCACCTAAGTATTTATTAGTCCAACTTATAAGTATCAATGGAGAGCCAAAAGGGCAATTTATTGAAGATCAAAATGTTTTCTTTGATTTGTTGATGGGGGTCAAAAATAACGTGAGTTCTCCTGAAGTCTGCACACAGTGCTGGTGGTCAGTTGCCTATGTGCTGGTGCTTCTGAGAAAGCCTGGTCCTTGGCAGGAGGCTGCACCAGAAGGTCTCCTTGTCATTGTAGTTGGTTGCCCAGTGCCTAGACATCTCACAGATTCCACAGTAGGGGCGTTCCTTATTCTGCCTGCCGTGGTGTGTGGAACGGGGGGTGGTTGTCAGACATCTGTGCCTGGGTAGGACAGTCCTCTGTGTTTTAATGTGATAAAAACATAATCTGCAAAATGAAACCCCAACCCAAACTTCTCCTCCTTCCTAGGTGCCATAGGGAAACCCAGGCCCTGGAGTAAAAATTGCAAGTAACAATGTGCTTGAGTTAGTGCCTCAAGAACCCTCCCACCTCCTCAAGTTTGCACGACGAGAGCTGTTTTACGTTCTCGCTCAACTCTGTGCAGAAGAGCTGGGGTGTGGGAGTACAGGGGTGACCGTCAGTGGGCGCTTGGTTCCGACAGTTAAAATTAAATTTCAAGAGCTCCTTAGAACAAGCTTGTCTCATCCTGATCCAGCATGACCTCTGGGATTTGCTTTGGTAAATCCCATAACTGTTGTCTTTGGTTTCAAGTCTGTCGTCAGAGTGGTTTGAAAACTCCGGGCACTGAACATCAAAGCCAGAGATGACAGTGGCACGTATTAGCACTGAATACAGGTGGTGATGAATCACTGTTTGTCACCCTTCAAGTATTCCAGCGATCTACCTAAAAACACCCTACTGGACTCACTTACCCTAGCCGTTTACCCTTGATCGCCTCTTTCCAAACTTCAAGAGCCATTACATGTTTGTAGCTAGCACTCTGCAGTAATTTTTACTTACCAGCGATCTTTTAATTGCCATCTATTTGTCATTTGAGATAAACATAGAAGCTCACTGATCACATGAATTGTGGGTGGGCATGGGTAGCATTACTGGGATTTATAGATTAGTCACTGTTGGAAGGAGGGGGAGTCGGTGAGAGCTGGATTTTATCAGTGCTGCTCATTGAAGAGAAAAAAGAAAAAAAAAGCGAATGCACGCTTTGATCCTGGACTCTGAGTCCTAGAGGTAGGTGCCAAATGATACCAGAGTCTTACTGTTTAATATTAAAGATCCCCAACACAGCGCTGTTTTCCTGGCACACTTGTCTGATTATTGGAGCTCAGAAAACATCCACCTTTATTATTATCCTTTCCACAATGGCCCTGGATTTGTAGAAAGACCCGCTTTCCCTCTAGAATTAATGTGTGTGTGTGTGTGCACACGCGCGCGTGTGTATGCGTGTGTGCCCTTAACAAAAGGGATGGGATTGAACTCAGAATTAAAACTCTATAAAATTCAGCCGTTTTTAACATTGAGAACAGTGGTAAAGTAAGCATATTGAATAAAAAGACAAAGTAGAGTAAATGGAGCTAGAGTGGGGAAAAAAATGAAAGAGAAAGAAAAGAGAAAAAAAGAAATGAGAAGAAAAGAAAAGTCATATACAGTGAGAAAGAAGCAGAAAATACCTAGATGGATTGGTTTCCTGGGAGGTTTTTGTGCAGTTCTGGGTGAGACAAGAGAAGAATTAACCCCTTCCCTCACTTCTAGAAAAGTACTCCAAATTATTATTATCAGTTTTATACTGAAAGCTTGTGAACTCAGAGAGGAGGGATGAATATTTTGTTAAGTCAAATAGATTTCCTCTCTACCAGCTCCACATCTTATTCTGTAAACTCAAAAAGACAATTTATGTATCAATGAAAAACATGTGCCAGGACACGATCTTGCCCGACTTAGGTGTTGTGGATTATTTTTCTAACACCATATATTTTCATATGGGGGCTGTCAGTATCATAATAAGAAAAAAATCAAGGAAAATGTACAATTAACTAATTAGCCTCTGGAAAGAATTTCTTTTTAAAAAGTATAGGTTTCTCTCAGTGGAACACACTTAGGCCTAGCCATGCAAGGCAAGCTCCTGGGCGAACGCCAGGAGCAAAACAGCCTGCCCTTGCTGGGGCAAAAGAAGAACTGGTCGGCAGCACGCAGGTTGCCTCTGTGGTCCGTTTGCTTTTGGCTGTCTCCCAGTTCATCGCTATAAGCATCCTTCCTGACTGAGCCCAGCCTGATGTGCCCTTGAAAATACAAAGACATGTCATACCTGGGGCCACAGAAGCTGGCTGGACTTTCTTCTGCCCTGCCAAAGTCTCGATTCCAAAAGTTTAAAGTAGATTCTATAAACAAGCTGTTGAAATCTCCCTGTCGCAATTTCTGCCCTCCCCACTGAAATATGACAGACATGAGCTTTTCACGAAGGAATCAAGCGATGAAAGGAATCGCAGTGCAGAGCGGGAAAGATTTGAGCACCAAGGAATCCCAACGCAAAGTGGGGAGGACTGAAAAAGGAATCCTTGTGGTTGATGTTGGAGACCCACCTGGTAACATCTCCAGACCACATCTCAGAAGAAAAACACTGAGAAATCCCAGCAACAGAATCTTCTGGGCTCCAGTGCAACACAGTCCTACACTTGAAGGAAGGAGACAGTGAGGGGTGGTGGAAGAGGCCAAAGCTACAAGGTATGTGCAGAGGAGAACTGTGTACATGTATGCACCCTGAAAGGTATGCCTACCTGCACCCCTGAAAGCACAAATAACTCACGAGGAAGCCAACAAAATGCCCACACAAAGCAGGAAGTTCCGTTCATTTCTCCCCTTCGGAATTAGTAAGCTAGAACCATGAGCAGAATTATGTTGAGAAGGAGAGTAGGGCTTCCTTTGTGAGACCTGCCCTGGATGCTACCGTTGGAATTAAGCACATGGACAGCTGAATTTAGAGAATTTTCTGGTAACCAAGAGAAGGTCTGGAATGGTGTCTTTGACTTTAGAGAACAGAATGCCTCTGTGGCTACTCCTCTGTCCAGTGGCCTGTCCACTTCACAGGACTGACTCGATGGGAAGACTCAGAGAGCCCGCCCTTGCTGGGCAGGAGCCCTTGGACTAGAAGCCATTCCCTGAGCCCTTTCCCAGTTCCCACGAGTCTCAGCTGAGCAGAGGTGTGGCCTCAAGTGCTCTTCTCCCAAGTCTCGGTGGTGGGGGCTGTGTTCCCACACCCATGCAAGCGGAGCTCCCACCCCAGCGGGCTGCTCTGCCAGCTCAAGCCTGACGTTCCGTACCTGAAGGCAGGTCGCATCCCAAAGTTAAGGGCTGGGCGCACAGACTGTCCCGACTCCAGCCTCAGAGGACCACCACAAGTCTAGGTGGTCGCTTCGGTTTCTGTTCGACCTGCCATGGATCTGAAGTTCCGATCGCCCCTTGCTTGGGTTTGATCATTTCCTAGAGCAGCTCACAGAACTCAAGGAGAGATTTCACAGGCCCACCTCAGCAAGATTGCAGGCTCAATTCCAGGCCTCCACAACAAAGCAAATATCACAATAAAGCAAGCCCCATGGCTTTTTTTTTTTTTTTTGGTTTCCCAGTGCATACTGTACACCAGAAATTAACACAACTTTGTAAACTGATTATAGTTCAATAAAAGACACTAAAAAGCACCTTTAAAAAGCAAATTTTACACTAGACTGTGGTCTATTAAAGATATAATAGGATTATGTCTAAAAAAAGGTACATAATTTTAATTTAAAAATACTTTATTGCTATAAAGTGCTAACCATCATCTGAGCCTTCAGCACGTTGTGATCTTTTTGCTGGTGGAAGGTGAGTCTTGCCTCCATGTTGATGTCTGCTGACTGATCAAGCTGGTGGTTGCTGAAGATCTGGGTGGTCATGGCAATTTCTTAAAACAAGACAGCAGTGAAGTTTGCCACAATAACTGACTCCTTCTTTCATGAACGATTCCTCTGCAGCCTGCAGTGTTGTCCAATAGCATTTGACTCCCAGTAGAACTTCTTTCAAAACTGGAGTCAGTCCTCTCAAACCCTGCGGTTGCTTTCCAACTAAGTTTATGTCCTAGTCTAAATCCTTTGCTGTCATTTCAGCAATCAGTTAAGTTCGCCTCCTTATATGGGCATCATGCGTGGTGCCCTGAATCAATTAACAGTGCGTACATCGATGATCACGGATCACAGATCACCATAACAACTATAATAATAATGAAAAGGCTTGGCATATTGTGAGACTTACCAAAATGTGACACAGAGACATGAAGTGAGCAAAGGCTGTTGGAGAAATGGCATAACGCCGGGTCTCCACAAACCTTCAATTTGTAAAAAATGCAGTGTCTGCAAAGGGCTATAAAATGAGCTGTGTCTGTACTGACTGTATCACCGGTTTATTCTAAGAGGATATAACTCAGGAGCAGCCGGGTAGGAGAGATGCACGGGGCAAAGTATAGGGAAAGGGTGCAGAGCTTCCATGCTCTCTCAGAGTGTATCCCTGTCCCTGAATCTCCACGTGGTCACCAACCCCAAAGCTCTCTGTCACTGTCTGTTTGGGTGTTTTTGGAGGCTTCATTACACAGACATGAGTGATTAAATCCTTGGCCACTGGATTGATTTAATCTCTAGCCCTTCTCTCCTCCCCAGAGGTCAGAGGGATGGGTCTGCAAATTGGAATCCTCCAGTCCTGGAGTTGGTTTCCTTGTCAACAGCCCTCAGCCTTAGGTTCATTCCAAAAGTCACCTGATTAACCTAACCAGAGACGCCTTGATTGCTCCCCTCATAGGATAGTCCTAGAATTTCAGGAAATCTGTGCTAGAAATGGGGTCAAAGACCAAATGTAGATTTCTTATTATAAGACATGACATCATAGGTTCAGTGGCTTACAGCCAAGGAAGGCTGAAATCTTGGCTTCCCTGCACTGTCCAGTCCTGCCATTGAATTCTTGGAATTTAGGGAGCCTGAGACTAGGTCTGGCTCTCCAGACCAGACCTCACTCCCTTTGTCCTCATCAACTAATGGTAAGTGTTTTCCTGCCAGCTTACTCTTCTGTCTCAGCTTACCTGCCCAGGCTTAATGGAGACACATGCTTACCAAAGCCAAGTTAAGCAGACTGGTTAACAATACTAATGATAATGTGGCCTCCAGAGATAAATAACTCAGGTTTAGATAACCACAGAATGGCAGTGGAGCTACTTGGCCTGGGTTTAAATACCAGCTCTACCACTAAAGAGCTGGGTGACCTTGCACAAGTTACTAAACTTCTCTGATTTTTAGTTTCCTCCTCTAAATGTTGGTAATCACTGCATTCACCTCCTTGTGTTGCTCTGAACATTAACTGAGGCAATTTGCAGGCAGTATGGTTTCTGTGCCCTCAATAAGCTCTCAAGCTATAGCTATCAGATGGTTTTAAACAGGCCAGGAAAAGTTTTTTCAAGACTACGAGGTCAAGACTATTGTAATAAGGGAGAGAGATTGAGCTGAAGTCCAATGAAATGGAGGAAGGGGGATTTTAACACATTGGAGTGAGCTAATGGAAAAGCTTTGGAGGAGGGGGGTTGGTCAGTGTGATTGGGCCATCTACATTTGCTAATGGACTCTTCCGGGAGGTCAGGTCCCACCTTCCCACAGACACTGGGAGATCAGTCAGTGACTCTATCCTTCTTGATGATCATGTTGCAAAGGGTTGGGCCGTGGGTCCTTGAGAAAGATACCCCTGGGTTGTAAAATTGGCAAGAGCCTGGGAAAAGACTTACATTTTAAAAGGGCAGAGAAAGAATTTACAATTGCCAAGTTTGCTAAAGCAAATAGGCTAAGAAGTGATAAACCTAGTTATGGAGAAATCTCAGTTGAGTCAAGTCAAGGGGAACTCTAAGGCTGGCTTGGTCAGTCTATGATTATGACAAATCTAATTCCTCCTTCCTTACATCATGACATATCAATATACTTTTTTTTTTTTTTGACTAGGGCAGATTTAGTCTAGTATTTTACTGACTGAATAAACTTATGTAATTGCCCTTTTTTAAATGAATAAATGTGTTTGGATTTTTCTAATTACAAAAATGATGTTTATGGTAGAAAAATATTGCCCCTAAACCAAGAGAAAGAAAATAAAATTTTGTCATTACTCAGAATTTTGCACTTTGCGTTTGCATTTTTTTGGTTATAAAAGATGGCTGTTCCCCATCTTTTTCTAGTTATACAGATGTTTTTTAACAAAAATTGCAATCATAATGTAATATTCATTATCACCTGTTTTCTCAAATAACTGTAGATTACAAATATTGTTTTATTACTACTGTAATTCTGCCTTTTATTTCCACTTCTTGTGCCTTAGTTCTGCTGATCATTGTAGAACGGTGTCTTGCAAATAGGAGCATATGATCAGCACTTAGTAACATGATTGCTGCTTACCAGGTTAAACCTTACAAACATTTTTAGGAAATCACTTCACAGAAATGTGTGCTTGAGAAGTATGCATTTTCCCCACAATCATTTTCTGGCCTTTTTTTTTAATGGTAGCACTTTATATAGTCAATAAGATCGTGAGTCTGGTGCAATGTAGATTCCCAGTGAATAGTCGTGTTACAGAAAAAATAATCAGGTTACTTGTTCAGGCAAGATGAGGAAGACTTTCTTCAATGGGGGACTGTTGTGATAGGATAGGGACCACTAGGTGGGGTCACGGTGGGGGAGAGAGGTTGGGGTCAACTCCTAATACAGCACAGACAAGTAGAAATTTATAGCCAAAGAGCAGGGTCAGTGAATGGAAAATTGCTAAGAGAAAACATCAGGGGTGAGGAGCGTTCTGGCTAGACCGACCTAACAGAATTCTTGCCGAAGGCAGGCCAGGACGATCAGACATCAGTCAGGGATAGTGGAAGATGGGGAACTCGATTAGATATTGAGGGGGATTGGGGCTAAACTGACCTAGAGGACTCTGGCTAAAATTGGGTAATGCAGAGATGAACATGGAAGTCCAAAAGTCTGGGCCGAGTTGGGAAGAGGGTTCAAAGGAGACTGAGTAGAGTTTTGTCAAGGAGAAAATCTTTGTCAGTAGCTACTATTGGTATGGATGTCATCTGTGGTGGGAGAAGGACATATAAACCAGAGTTTACCTGGACATCTTCCAAAATACTCTAGTGGTTTTATTCCCGCGCCTTTGTGTAGTCTGTCCGTAGGTTCTGGACCTCAGACTTCCAGGTTTAAGGTGACATCCTCACGTTGGGAACAAAGACTGATTTGAATTTGGGAGAGGTTCTGAGTTGTGGGGGATTTTTAGGTCCTCCTTTGAGCTCCCTCATTCTTCTCTCTGTTACTTGCAACATGGCAGTCAGCCCTCTGATCCCTCCACAGGGTCTCCTGCCCGAGGATGGAGTCTTTCTGCTCCACATTGCATGTCTCCTCAAATTCCATTTTCCACATTCTGAGCTGATGGAACCTTGGGTTGAACTGTCGGCTTGGCTTTTGGGGAACG
Source organism: Vicugna pacos (assembly GCF_048564905.1). Taxonomy (NCBI): domain Eukaryota; kingdom Metazoa; phylum Chordata; class Mammalia; order Artiodactyla; family Camelidae; genus Vicugna; species Vicugna pacos. Next base: position 1,985,121 of record NC_132994.1, on the reverse strand, counting down.
TTATGCTGTCTACTGTATTCTGTGCTTTATAACTTTGACCTGGTGCTGCCCCGATCAGAGGCATGGCTGAGCCCTCTGATGGGGAACAGGGCTCCAGGTGCAAGGAGGAAATTTGCAGTCATCTCCCAGCACCGCTCTCCTAGGTGGGAAGGCAGTTGTCACGGACCATCCTTTCTGCCAGGGACACCTTACCTCTGAAGAACGCATCGTCGGTAGATTTATGTGTGGACACTTGTTTGCCCCGTTACCTTTCCTCCCTTCCCTCAGGGGCTTTCTGGGACCACGCTTTAGAGGCTGAGGAGGGACAGCCCTCACCGCTATAGTTCAGGGTGGGCTGGGTTATTTCTTATACAGGATTCGTGGCATCTCCTGTCAGAACTGTGTTCACAGCCCAGGGCAGTACCCTCCTCTGCCTGTGCATAAGGGCAGCCCAGGTGGCTCCACATCTGCTCGGAGCTGAGGCAGCTAGGCAATTGATTCTGTGTTTATTGCTCTCTTATGACTATGAGGATTCAAAGTAAACTTGTAAATCCTCCCTTGGCTAGACTGTGCAGGCAGATTATAAATGACAGCTAAAATTGATCACTCTGCATGTGATTACATATCATTTTTATTTTTTTATGTTTATTTTTTGGGGGGGAGGTAATTATGATTATTTATTGATTGATTGTTTTAATAGAGACACTGAGGATTGAACACAGGGCCTCGTGCATGCTAAGCAGGAACTCTACCACTGAGCTCTACCTTCCTTTTTTTTGTATCATTTTTAATAGATGTCACTTTCCTTAGTTTGTATACATTGTACATATATTCTGGAATTCTTTATTTGAATGTCAAAAGATTCAAACTTATTTAGTACAACACTTGTCTTTCTGAAACTTTTTATTATGTATTATGTATTTTACAGTTTTAAATGTAATTTGTGCTAAATTTAACTTTAACATTTATCAAGCAGCAGTTACAGGTCACTTTTTTAGAACCCTAGAGGAATTTTTTTAATATATTATCTATTCCTGAAATTACCTGATATTTTGTAAAAACACATCAAAAGTGACTAAAAAATATAACGTAAAATCAAAGAAACAAATAATACTAAATATTAAAATTAGACTTTTATGTATTTTTTCTGAATCTGTGTCTGAATATTAAAGTTATTCATGCACAATTTATCCAAAAATAGTTGCACTAATTTAGAGCACTACTTTCAAATGAGAAAGATGTGCAAATATTAAATATAAATTTATGTAAATATGAAAACTAGCCATAGGTATTTCAAGACTTGTGTATTAAAAATGGAAAATATGTACTAAAATGAAAAGACTTGTATTAAGATCAGAGGTAAGAGTTCAAATCTTGATTCAAAAAATAAATATAACTAGTATTTGAAAGAGCCAGGCTAAAGTCTAGGTTACTAGTTCATGTTCTTATATACAGTAGTCACTCCTGCAATAGTATTGACGTCTTCTTTTTTTAATTTTTTTTTAAGGGGGTGGTAATTAGGTTTATTTATTTATTCATTTTTGGAGGATGTACTGGGGACTGAACCCAGGATCTTGTGCATGCTAAGCATGTGCTCTACCACTGAGCTGTACCCTCCCCTGCTTAATATCTTTATTAAACAAAGTAAAACAAAAAATTTACCTCCCAGTGAGTTATAAATAATTAATATTCATTTATAGCTCGAGCTATTTAGAAGTGAAATTTCACCCTCAGAGTTTAACTGTAAATTCTGAATTTGGCTATTATTTTTTGGCTATGCTTAGCTATTTGAAACTTGTGATATTTGTGGCCAAGCAGAATGAGTTTCCTGTAGGAATGATGTTGTTGATCTGAGTTCACGTTACAAGGATCACTTTGTCCATTTCCCCCTGGGTCTCCCTAGACTGTTTTTTTGCCTATAGACTAGGCACTCTTGGAGGATTAAGAGTTTGCAATTTCTGTGGGAAAAAAAAAAAAAAAGAAACATTTCACGAGGAATACGAGCCAAGCACTCTTTGAAAAGGACAAACTTTTCTCTTTAATAATTTGTTAAATTTTACCTGTGCTCAAAATTGACACTGCTCTGATAATCAGTAATTCTAATCGTGCACTGATCCTGTACATAGTCAAAGGCTGGCTGTCAGTGTGGATGCGGCAAAACACGAGCTGGTTACTTAAGGGCCGTTCAGCTTCGTTCAACATGTACCATAGAATATAGGCAAAAAGCAATTTTTCCTTTTCAAAAGCAGCAGTTAATGATTATAAATGTCAAAATCGTAGCTGCCATTGTTATTTGCTTCCCAAATCGTTTGAGCATGTCAACTTTCTGATGGAGCATTTGAACACCAAAGTTGTGATCTGTTCTTTGAGTTGCAACCCTCAAGTGTAAAACTGCCAATCCGTGTTTTTAAATGGCTCAAACCTATTAAGTGGTTGGAAGTTGCAAATTGATAGACTTAAAATATTTTATATTACCCAACACATGGAAATAAACTATTGTTACTAGTGTTAATGCATACTAAAGGAAAGCAAATTTTTTAAAAACATTTTAAATTAAATTTTTTCTTCGTTTTCTTGGAACTCATGCATGTGTAAAATACAACGTATAAAATAAATGATGGGGGAGGTTATAGTTCAAGTGGTAGAGCATATATGCTTAGCACACACAAGCCCCTGGGTTCAATCCCCAGTACCGCCTCTAAAAATAAATAAGTAAACCAAATTACCTCCCTCCCAAACAAACAAATAAATAAACAATGCCTGGCAATCCTTTAGGCATTATTTATATGACTTGGTAAAATCATATTATGATTCATGCAAATTTGGAGGTGCATTTGGGTTTACTTTCATATTTACAATGCATCTTATTACAACAATTTACCTAATGAGACATTTAATATTTAAAATAGATTAGATGTATGAGCCTGCATTAGGAATGTTAAGAGAATATTGTGTACGTATTTTTAAAAAGAAAAGATTGCTAGATAAACAAGATTCCACTGTAGACCACAGGGAGCTGTATCCAATATCCTGTAATAGCCTATAATGAGAAAGAACATGAAAAGGAATATATATATATACACACACACACACATATATATATATATGTATAACTGAATCATTATGCTTTACACCAGAAATTAACACATTATAAACTGACTCTACTTCAATAGAATACATACACACACACACACAAAGAAAAGATTGCTGAGAATTAGATGTATAAGTTTGGAGCTAGGCCCCTCCTCCTCCTGTTTGCTCAGCCTCCCCGGGTGTCTGGAGGTGGGGGCGGGGGTGGGCGGGGAAGCCAGCTTTCACCCCCAAGCCTTCCCATGGCCAGCATTTTGGTCAGAGCATGCACACCTGCTCAGCTGTCCCAGGAAATCTGGCTTGCTTTTGGTGTACAGGAGGCTGGGATTGGAAGAAGATGCTGCGGAAGACGGACTGGTATTAGAAGTGCAGAGCTGATTTGAGGTTGACTTCAGAGGGAAGAGGGGAAAGGGGGACCACTTCCTGTGGGCACCAGAGTGATGAGAGGCAGTGAGAACACTACAGGCTCAAGTGCCTCTGGAACTCCTTCCTCGGGGAGGCCAGAGCAGGGATGCCCTGGGGACGCATAAAGATGCTAGAACACTGACCTTGCCAAATCATATCTCCTTATGCTTTCAGTCTTTATACATGAAAAGACTCTAAGTTTACTCTCAATCTATAAATAGAGTGGAGGGCATAAGCTAATTCAGGCCTGCCAAGCAGAAGCAAGAGACGATCAGCAGGGCCCTGGGTACACCCATCCTCTGGTCCCCGGTGACCTGCCTTGTCCCTGGTGATTAGACAAGTGCACTGCAAACTGTGCTGAGGACATTTCTGTAGCATGGAGATTTGTCCATCTAAGTGCTTGTGTGTGTACTTTTATACCTTTCAATGCAATATCTTAATGAAGATTCATGGTAAATATGGAGTAGGAATGGGAGAATGGGCAGGACTTGCTAACTTGATCTCAGTATCCTTTATTAGGATGGAAACTTCCTTGGGAACGTCACCTCCTAGGTCCCTGGGTCTGGGCATAGAAAGTGAACAAGAAAGGCCCTTTAAGTCATGGAATGTTCTTTTTCCTTCTGCAAAGATCAGGAGGGAAAAAGAGTGAGAGAGAACAACTGTATGCTCTGTTTTGCATGGAATATCAAATCGCTTGTTGTAGGCAACCACCAGCTGTTTCCCACACACTGCGGTGGGCTTTGGAATCACTCCCTCAGATAGCATTCTGAAGTTGTCACTTGTTCTATGGGTAGATTAGCCACACTGAGCTTCAGTGTTCTCATCTGGAAAACGAGGATACTAAATATACTCTCCTCCTAGAGGTACAGGAAGAGTGACATGAGACGGCAAAGTCATAACCCCCACAGATGCTAAATTAACTTCACTCAAATGGCTATCAATTGTTGAGTCATCATGCGGTCTTATAGGAAAAGATTGATTATAATGTTTTTATTGGACAGTTAAGGGGTGAGTAACCGAAACGCTCCTACCCTGCTGACAGGAATGTTACATGGTGTAGCCACTTTAGAGAACAGCTGGGCAGTTTCCTCTGAAATTAACATACACTTGCCATGTAACCCACTGGTTCTACTCAGGTATACCCCTAGGAGAAATGAGGAAATACACCTTCACAAAGTCTGCCCTCAATATTCATAGCAGTTTTATTCATATAAGCAAAAACTGGACACAATCAAATCACCATCAACTGGTGAGTGGATGGATGATCTGTGACACAGCCCTAAGATGGAGTGCTACTCAGTGATGCAAAGAACCCAGCTGATGAATCATGGAACAGCTCAGTGAATCTCAGAAATACCACCCAAAGTTAAAAAAGTCAGACCCCCAAACTGCAAATTGAATGATTCTAGAAAGGGCAAAATTAAAGAGATAAAGACATCAGTGGTTGTCATGGGGTAGGGTTGGGGGAGAGGGAAAGAGAGGGAAGAGCTCACCACAGGAGACAGGAGAGAACTTTTCTGGGTGAGAGAAACGTTCCATGTTTTGACTATGGTGGTGGGTACAAGCCTGTATACATTTGTCTAAGCACAGGTAACTGTACACTTTCAGTGAGTGAATTTTATTGTATGTTGGTTGTACCTTGATTTTTAAAAACTTAAGGAAGCAGTGATGATGGAAATCTCTGGGGAGGGGGAACATCAGATACTAGTCATGAATTTGCAACCCAAAGTTATTCTAGAAAGGAGAAAGTGAGAATTTGGATATGGGATATTTAGCATCCCTGATAGTGGAGAATTGTACATTTAAATCTTTAATTAGGACCTGATGACGCTGTATTAAGTCAAAATGTGAATGAAAATCCAACTTCTTAGACCTGCCATTGCAAGTTTATTAGAATAATTTTCAAAGCCCCTTCCACAGTTTGCTTATGAGTGTTTGAGAACTATGAGTTCTCCAAGCATTTCAAGACATTCTGGAAAATAGTTTGCTATCTAAGTTTTCTTCAAAACACATTTTTCCCCTACTAAACCAGCTTCTACCTTTAAAGCCAGTTTTTAAGTGCTACACTCTGATGCATTTTAATCCAAAGTGATGAAATAACAGACTTCCTCCTAAAAAAAAATAAAAGAAGAAAGAAAACTCAAAAAAGAAAATACCTGAAGCATGACTTTTGCACATGCTTATTTTTCATGTTTACACATTTTACTGGACAGCCCTTACCAAGAAATCCAGAAGTCTAAGAGAGCACTTAAAGTGAGGAATCATACTGTAAGTAACTGTAATACTTGGCATTTAAATTCATTCTTAAAATCAGCATGTGAAACTCAAATACACTATTCGTTGACTGCGGTGAGATTGGAAGATGTGAGAAATCAAAATAAGCATCCTTGAAGATTAGGATGGCGTTTTTGTGCTTTGTTCCCTACCCTGATCTTTGATGGATGGTTTAGATCATGTTACCTTTAGCAGATTGATAACATGGCAAATGGAGACTTTTTTCCTCAGTTTTTTACCTATCTACGTCTTGTTTTAGCTTCAGCTTGGTTAGCTCCTTGTTGCAGGTGGTTTTTTGTTTGGTTGTTTGTTTGTTTTCCTTGTTCTCAGAACCACCTGGCACTGGCCACATAGCCGGAATAGTAATATCGTTAGTAAATGTGATGACGTTTATCCAACAACTTTCTGACATACAATTTGGAGTGCCTCTACTGTTACCAGAGAATAGGTTCTTGCCTTGTGCAGAGAAGAATTCAAGAGCAAGGCATAGTAGAGTGAAAGCAAGTTATTTAGAGAGATACACACTCCATAGGCAGAGTGCAGCCATCTCAGAAGGTAAGAGAGAGTGACCACAAGGTACACGGTTGTTAGTTTTAATGGGTTTGGTAATGTCATATGCTAATGAGTGGGAAGATTATTCCAACTATGTTGGAGAAGGGGTGGAGGTTTCTAGGAACTGGGTCCTGCCCACTTTTTGGCCTTTTATGGTCAGCCTAGGAACTGTCATGGAGCCTGTGGGTTTGCCATGAGGCTCAAAGTCTACTGGAAGTCCAGTCTTCTGCCATCTTGGTTCTAACCAGTTTGTCCTGACCTCATTCCTTCAGTGGTTGTGCCCTGCCCTCTTCTTCCTGTCTCACTTCTTCCAATGCAATAGTTCAAGTGCAGTGAAAGAATACATTTTTAAGACAATACTATCCAATTTGATGATGCTTGAGTGTCTCCAATGCATTTTAGACAGAGTACTTCATTTGCAACTGCTAAGAACTCTCCATAGGGTCCAGGAATGTTGTTATGCTCACGGTGTCCAACAATTAGGAGTCACAGAAAGTTGTCTACCTGTTTTCTAGTTGGTAAGTGGTAAGCCATGCCTGGACTTCTGACTCCTTTCCCTGCTGCTCTACCATCCTGCCTTTCTAAGATAACATCCCTGCTCCCTAGTAAAATAAACATTGGGCTGTTGAATTTCAGGGTGCAGTTGTGTCTTTCTACCTGGGTCTTGTGGGGTGACAGCTGATAGACGGCCAGATGGGTGCCCACATGTCAGTTCTGTCATGTCCATTCTTGACCCTGATCTGCACAGAATCATGACAATGTATAGTGTTATGTGCTGTTATACTGAGTTGATAGGAAACCTTTGTGGGATGACTTCTAAAACTCCAGGAAAATCATTGTGACCCTACCAGTTTTCACCCACTGTCTCCCAGAATTCTCTAATTCGTTTGGGTGAATGTATTGAAGGTCTCTGTTCAATTTAGCCATCATCTGTCTTGAAGTACCAATGAATTTATTAATATAGTCAACAAATATATTTTGAGCACCTCTCATGCACCAGACCGTTGTATAGGAACTAGAGATACAGCAGTGAATGAATGAACCAAGTCCTGACCTTCACAGAGAGTTTGATTATTCTCATTGATATGATTATGAATTAGCTTCAGCTAAAATCAGGACATTTTTGAGGACCTTGGGAAACCATATGGAATGAGTTTTAGTAGTTGGTAGAGGAAGGGGGTGGCCCTATCCTCAGAGATTAAGGCTATGATAGGTAACTCCTAGGAAACACCCAGACACCTGAGTATCATGAGAATGTGCCAGGAAGAGGCTGACCTGCTTGAGTGGGAAGAGAAATTGTTCTTGAGACTGTCTACATGGAGATCTCCCTTGGGGCCTGGCATCATTCTGGAGGAAGGAGGAGAAATCAACCATAACGCTCTCACTGCATGAGCACTTATCTCTCAATGTCTGGGGTGACTGGTGTGTCATGGCCAGCAACACCTCTGCTGAGTGGAAGTGACCTAGTCTGGGCTTCACTAGAGGCTGGTTCCCAGTTACAGATTGGGTCCAGATTTTCTCCACCTGTCAGGCTTGTCTCATCAAGATGGTGTTCAAGAGGGCAAGCCTTGATGTATGGATACACGGGCACATTTCTAGCCCTTTTTCACAGAGGCCAATCTCCCAACATTCTGTTTTCCAAAGCAAGTCACATGGCCATGCCCAAAATCAAGAGACAGGACGTATACATTGACTACCATGATGCCAAAGGAAGTGGCATAGCCAAACCCTATAAAAAGAAGTACGGAAGTGCTATGGGTGTGAGAACAAGAAATTTTTGAACAATAATTTAATCAACACTAGAGGAGAAAAGAACTTGTAGAGCAAAGAAGTGGATCTACTGATGTAAAATTGTTTATGAAAGCATGATAACACTCTGCCTTATTTCTCATTATTTTTCCACTATTTCATACCTTCCCCTCACCACTCTTCTTTTCTCTCTCAAAATTCGTTGATTTTCCTCATATAAAAACACACTTACCTCTTAGAATAGAGGTGCATTGAAATGGCTTAATTGAGTGACTTCGGCTGACTCTCCTGGATTCGCAAACCGCTGAGAACTGAGTTTTTAGCACGAAGGTAGTGATGCAGATGCTCCTGCTCTTTGGTTGAGATGGTTGAGCTGCAGCAGCTCTCATACAGGCACAAGAATTCCAACTCTGAGACCATCTTCACGCTCCTCCTCAGCCAGACAGACTGCAGTTATAGGACCGCGCTGTTTACAGTATTGCCTTTAGTCTTCAGCTAAGTATGTCTGTAGAAGACGTGGCATAAAGGTTTCGAATACAGTGATGGCTAACTTTCGCTTATTTACATACTTTTTAAAGTAAGGGAGGTTGATGTAATTTTCATAAGCAATTGCATTTTCTAATAAAAATAATTTTTTAAACTTTTGGTGTAAGAGATTGCTCTTAGAAATTGCAACTAATGCTCAGAATTTCTTAGAAGAGAAATGTCATCTGCCTTGTCATAAGGCATACGGCATAAGACATTTTCAGTTCTGCATAAAATGTAGATCCAGTCTTTCAAAATACCAATTTTATTACTTTTTTCCAGCCATAAATGCTAGTACAAGTCTTAAGTAATATTTTGTGTGAAATACTAGAAGCAAATTTACCTTTTAAATCATATGCTTGCAATATACAACAGGTCATATTTTAAACATACTGTGCCATGGTTTGTCCTTTTCCTGAACTCTGTTTTGAAAGCTCTAAGTCCTTCATGTGTTTGTGATAATTCACCTTGATGAAAAATACTCCTACAAAAAACAGATTTCTCAGCTTTAGCTCTAGATTTATTATTCTGATTCTGACAAGGTATAAAGGGATAAATCATTTGCTTTGAAAAAGTGTGTTAATTGTCTGACTTCCATAGTCATTCATTGGAATGATTGTTTTCCAAAGCATGTTAAAGTATATTCTACTTACATGAAAGGTGACAGATCTTTAAATTAGGGGACTTTGGCCTTCTTTCTTTGAGCTGTCAGCTGTTATTGTTATTTATCTTTTACTTTTTTATTAAGGTGTAATTTACATGCAATGAAACGTACATCTACTAAGTATTCTCTTTGATGGAAGCTGACATTTGTGTACACCTGTGTCACGGCATCTCTAAGCAAGATACCCAGCCTTCCCATTACTCCCCACCCCCCGCACACACCCCACCCAGAGGCGGCTTCTTTCTGATTCTTGTCACCACTGAGTACTTTTTGCCACTTCTTGAACTTTAAAGAAATTGAATCACCGACTGTTGCACACATTGAGAGTACTTTCCCTTGTATGAAGATACCAGGATTTCCGTCCATAAAGTCTTCAAATGATGGGTTGTTTGCAGTTTCAGGCTATGAATATTCTTGTACAAGTCACTCTGTGGATACAGGCTTTCATTTCCCTTGAGTAAATACCTAGGAACTGATCTGTGGGTCATAGAATAGGTTGGTTTTTCCCTTGATATGTAAGGATGTATATTCTGGATATGAGCCCTGCATTTGTACATATATGTAAGATATATAATGTAAATATTTTCTCTTTGGTGTGACTTGCATATTTGTTATTTTAATGGTATCTTTTTGGGGGAGAAATTTCTTAATATTCATGAAGTGAATAAACATTAAACATTACAAGTTTTATCATTGGTGAAGGACCAGTAATTTTTAATTACTTAGTGTCAAAACTTAATACTACTTCCAAGGTAAGAGTGTCTTTCTGAGCTACAAAATAATTCAACTATGGGTGATTTGAATACACGAATACAGTCTTGCCAATGTCACATCTTTTTGGTTAATTTACTACTTAGTTTAATACATTAGAGGAAAAATAGAGTTTTTTGATAAAGTAATTGTCATTTTAGAGAAAATGTCTCATTGTCCCTTGAAATTTCTCAATAGGTAAGATAAAATATACACATACTTGCTTAAAAAATAAGTGTATGAAATGTATGTATGAACAGTAAAAATGTAAAGAGTCTGTTATGTTTCCTCTCTACTATTAGACTGACAAGATATAGTTTACCTATTGCAGTGATTATGTTTTTATTCTCCCACACATTTAACTTAGGAATTGCAAAGAAATATGTTAGCATTTCTATGCCTTTTTAGTTATCCCTCATAAAGGTTACATAACTCTATTGATTGCTACCTGTGTAAAAAATCAACCAACCAACATACAAAAACTCTAGGCTTTGCACAAAAGAATTGCTAGTTTAGGTCAAAATCTGTCCCTTTGATGAGTTTATACTGGGTGCTTAGTGAGGAAAGAATTTAGTGCCTAACTTCTGGTGCAATCTCCCTATGTAATTAACATATAAAAATGGAGACAACTACGTACTGTAAAACTGTATTGTCTTTCTTGGAGGATGAACTTTCTAAAAGGTGGGTGATACATTCATTATTCAATGGACCAAAATGTGAGACAGTTGCCTACCTTCAGGTAGACATAGTGCTGCTTCTAGACTAAGAGGTGGCCAACTGTAAAAATACTCCCTGCTGAGGTTAAATGCTATATGTGCTATTCTATGTGCTATTCTATGTTATCATCTGGAAAATTTTACCAAACATTGATTATCTCCCTTGGAGAATGTATATTTCTAATGCTGCAGTTGCTAAGTGTCACTTTATCACTTCCCCAACTGAATACTAATCCTTGGAAAGTGCTACACATTATGCTACTGTCTTGGAGAACAGTGAGCAGTAGCATTTTGAAGATTCTGAAAATTTATGCAGTAAAAAATCTTCCTCGACCTGTTTAACTTAATGTTTCCCTAATTTATTTGACCATGAAACCATTTCCTTTCTGTGCGATAACACTTAATTCCTAGGGAATGCTTCTCTGAAACAAAAAAACAATCCTTTCTGAAATGCTAATTTGGTATAACTTATCAACTTTAGTGAGATGTCACCAGCATCATAATTATCATTTTATATAATATATTATATATATATAGCATATTAGATGCCAGGTATGACCTTTAAGGCATATTAGATTTTTCAAATTCAAGAAAAATCAAAATTTTAATTTTTCCTGTGAGAGATACAGTTTTAACCTTTTTCTTTCTATGATTCTTTTTGGCTTTTTTCAAAAGGATTTTAACATAAAACACTAGAAATATAGAAAATGAGACTTACAAACAAGAAAGGAATGAGATTATAAACATGCTTACCATGTTAACAGAGTTGTTACGATGAGCTTTAATGTTGCTCTCTGAATGTCTTTGGAACCCTGACCAGAAGAAATCATGGTAGGTACTTATAATAAGCAAGATATAACATTTTCCTTGGTGTTAAATTTTGGGGGCAAAACCCAACAATGTAGAATGAGTGTATTTGGGTTTTATAGAAAGGGCTCCAGCTGATGTAACGGACATTGAGCTTCCCAGTATTTTACAGTAAAGGCAGAAACCGACTTCATACAGCTATTTCTTGTACCGACCTGCATAAAAATTGAAGGCACAACATTAAAATATAGTTCAGAAAAACCTGTCTAATGAGGGACTATGATAATGTGGTTCAAGTTATCGAGAGTTTCGTGGTTTAGCTCCATGTAAAGGAAGGACTCAGTCCAGTGCCGTGAATGGATGGGTCATTCGTCATCAGCAGGCCCCAGCTACCTGCCTGGATATATTAGCATCACCCAGGGGAGCTCATCATTTGCAAATCTGTGGCCCCGGACTTCAGCTCTGTAGCTCTGGACTGGAATCCAAAGACTCTATCTCTTTAAAAACCTCTTTAGATGCTTCTGATGTATGACCAGCTTTTGGAAACCACACATAGATAATTTCCTCTGAATATCACTTCTGTCAATTGTTCTTTTTATGAGATCCAGCTATTAGAGAGGGCTATACAATTTGAGTTTGTATTCCTTCCTATGGACCTGGAGTGAGAATATTGCACAACAAAGGGAGTCAACTTTTCAGGGAGTTGTTAACTGACAAAGCATGCAGCTAGAGTGGGTGGGTCCCTGTAGCACATGCCTCTCACCAGGGGTCACTGAGGGGCTGATGAGAAAGGAAAGAGAGCGTGAAGGGGACACAAGACCACTGAATTCAAATACATAAAGGGATGGTCTTTAACAGGGAATGGACTTGTTCCACACAGCTTCTCAAGGGCTGAGTTAGGACTGATGTGTAGAAGCTGGTAGGGGAGGATTTCAGTAAACATTGGAAAAAGAATATTCCAATAGTCAGAAATCTTTAACAATAGAAGGAGGCCAGTGAATGCTCTGTGGCTTTAGATTTGCCTCCAGCAGGGGCATGAATGCCCTGAAAGAAGTTCGTGACTTGAATGGAAGGGGCGACAAATTTCAGTCTTTGAGTTTGAGAACCTCTAATGTTTTTCTATATCCATGGGTCTGTAAAGAAGTGGTACATACCAAGGAAATCCCAGGAGTGACTATTTGGAACTCTGGAAGTGACACAGAAGAGCAAGGTGAACTTACTTATAGATGATAGTGTAATTAAACGTATATTATGACCTTTGGCAACACTAAGTGACATGATACTATATAGATACATTAAGAAATGCTTAATAAATGTACGTTATTATTCTCATGACTACACTTATTGCTGAACAGACTGACTTACTTTCAGGTTGTGATCATAGCACTGGGCATGATGCGTAGCACAGAGCAGGTGTCCTGCAAGTGTTTGTTCATTGATGACAAAGGCATCATAATCCCCAGAGCTTCCCAGCCAGGTCTACAGGACATGCTTCCATTTCATGTCCTATTTCCAAAGGCATTTCTTGAATGTCCTGCAGCTCAAACTGCAGCTGTTAAACACAGTTTCTCATCCCTACATGAGGACTGATTTTTCAGAAGATATTGGTGAAGGATTAATGAGGGCCCTTAGCCTGGAAGGCTTCCTGGAGTTCAGCACATTTGTTGAATTTTGAAAGGACTTAAAATGAATGGCGGCGGTGGGTGGGGAAAGAGGCAGATGATTTGTAAAGTAAGAAAAATGGCATATGGGATGTAATGAAAGTGACTAAAGGATGTTCTAAAAAAATTGAGATAGATGTATCCGACTTGAGAAACAGGCTGTGTCAGGAATTAAGAGGAAGAGATTAGTGAGTGAGGGTGCGCAGAGGACGGACCCTGGAGCTAAATGGCAGTGTATGTATTTGATACGGCGGGGGATGGGAAGCACTTTGTGGACTTTGTGAGCTGCAGAAGATGGGACTTGAAGAAGGCTACTCAAGCAGTTTATTCAAGAGAGAAAATGAACTTGGAAGTCATGGATGTAAATAAGAACTGGAGATTTCTAGAGATCCTTTGAAGGAATAGCCAGAAGATTCAATGACTTACTGGCCACTAGGGAAGGTGAGGTCATAGGGCACCAAGACTGTGAACAACAGTAATTGGAAGATGTAATTGATCACCGTGTCAAATCTGGGAGATGTTCAAGTTTGAGAAAACCAGGAATACTGAGTTGAGTATTTTAGTTTGTTCTAGTTCAGTTGTTAGGAAGGTTTTTAGGTAGATACTGATTTAAGACCTGCTAGGTAATGAGAGGTGAAGTCTGGAAATGACAATTCAGGAACCATCAGCCCACTTGAAGCCACGAGGATGACAGTCCTATCAAGTCAAAAGGGAGAGCAGAGGGTATGGGGAATGCCTACAATTGTCAGTGAGGAGTAAGAAGTCCTATTCATTGGATTATCTTTCCAAATACCTGCATTGCGTATTTTTCTAAATATCTGTTCATATTTTCATCAGTTTGAGTGAAGAGGAGGAAAAAGTTACTTAGCAGATGTTTTGTTTTTCTCACTCTAAGTGCAAAACATATTTAGGCCAAGAAGCAATCAGATTCAGGTAGTGAAGTTTTCACTGAAGTGTCAAAATGACTTGGTTTCATCCTTTCATCATATTTAAAGGAAAAGATGCATCATGGTCTCTTGACAAAATATAGAAAGCTTCACTTTTAATAGAAAATGAACAGAGTCTGCTTCTGACATAGCAGTTTCACGTTTATGCACAAGCAACAGTGGTCCACGTACAACACATTTTCATATCTGACTGACTCCAGTTTCTCTCTGACTTTTTAGGCAGGTGAATCAGTTGAGAAAGTAGTTACAATTAATTGAAAGCAATGCCTGAAATATTTCATTAATGCTTTTCCAAGTTTCATTTTCCCATTTTATTTTATCTGTTTAAAATCCACTTAAATCCCACCAAGGACCTATTATGGACCTCTTAGTAGATATTTATTTAGCTATTTGGCTCCCCATGAGCAGGGAAAATGAATGCTTGTGGAGAATCGGCATCCTTAGATACATAGAATGACTCTAAAATCATTATTTAAAGAGCTATGGTTTTATGTTACAAATAAAAAGCAGAAACGTCATTAGTTGTAAAAAAAAAGCTCTGGCAATAATCTTTACAAATACCATCCATTCCTTTTTACTACCAAATTGGATTCTTTGCCCTGGACATTTAACTGTAGATAACCATTATCAGACAACCATTTATTCTTCTACAATACTGAGATGTGGCTAGGGGATGTAAGGTGCTTAAAACTGGAAAAAATTCAATTGCAATTGTGTGCCTTTTGCTAAAACTTGAATGGTAGTGAAATAATTTATTTGCTGAAAATGGAGTACTTCCCAGATAGCATGTGGTTTTTCCAATGATGAGTTGTGCTTCTAAGAAGAAATTGTAATATTTTGCAAATAAATTTGTAACTTGGGTGACACCAAGCACAATGGACAACATGTGACCAGATGACTGGTCTAAAGGCGTCTGGGAACCTTAGCATAGCTCCCGGCCCCATGCAGACACTCGGGCGTTGTAGCTGGTATTACTCACTGCCATTTTCCTGCTCTGTCAGCAGAGAGTTTTCATATACACATGCGTTTACATGTCTTGAGATTCATCTCATTTTGCTGAATTGCTTTTTTGAATTAATCAAGACAAGTGTCACTCACAGACTCCCTTTGAGAAGGTTCATATTCCTGTTTAACTCAGTGTTACTCCTGACTCAACAGTCTCTCTCATGTCAGTTGTTCAAGTCAGTGATCGTCTGTTAGGGTGGAGGGACCACACTCAGCCTTAGGGTGGAGGGACCCCACTCAGCCACACTTGGGATGGAGCCAGGCGTTCAGAGCAGTGGTCCTCAGCTGGGCTGTGAGGCACAGAACCTAGCTGTGAGGGGTTAGGACCTGTTGATTAATGGAATGAAAGTACTAAAAGCTGTAAATCCACAGTCTGTATAATAGTTCAAGAATTGGTGAATAGAGAAAGGATTTGTGTTCACAGGAAGTAGTAGCTTGGGTAAAAAGAAGTTAACTGGCCATATTGCTGACAAGTTGAAAATAATATGAGGACCTTGTAGAACCAAGCCTATTAATGTTCCAGAGACACAAAGGGTGATAAACAGGCCAAGTCTGAATAATCCAGGAGACCAAGGACCTGACCCCTTACCTATTATTTTCCTTCTCATCAGTCTTTGAAAAATTTGTTTTTCTGGAATATAAAATCACTTATTCATCTCTAGTGAATCTTTATCTTATTACCCTCTTTGTGTTAGGGTCCTATACTATTTGGCCTGGTTTTATGAAAACTTCCTGGCCTGCTTAGGGGAGGTTCAGCAGCCCCCATTACTCATGGTGAAAAACGGTCAGCTGGTTTCCCTTTTTTTATAATTAGAAACTCCCTCTCGCTTGTCCTCCATGTCTTTTTAAAAATTAAAACTTACTCTTACATAGTTTCTGAGGGTCCCTGAATGCACATCAGAGGTAGAACAGGCCCTGGTGGGCTGTGTTTAGTGCATCTGGCTTTTCAAAACACCAGCGTTCACTTACTTTCCCCATCTGGTGTAGAGTTTTCACCATCCCATCTTCATCTTAGGGATAACAGACATCCTACCGATTTGTTCACTGTTGAGTTGGACATGAATGTGCAATTTTTAATTCTTTTTTTTCAAATAATACATCTCAGATTTCCTTCTTTTAGGATTTGTAAATGGAGAGATCGTTCTCGAAGACCTCCTTTGAAAATGTTTTTGAAGAGATTTCTATCAGTTGTATTATATTCATCTTGCAAATGATTTTAAAGATCTTTTCAGCTTTTTTGATTCTTTTTCCTTTACAAACTGTTTTTCTCTCTTCCAGATGACCTGTCTTGCATTTCACATTCCCACTGGTCTTAAAGTCACTCTCCATTTCTAGTTTGGCCAAATTGACGCTCTGCTAGCACCATTGTTCTGCTGCTGTATTTGGAGAATATGGTCTTGTGATACTCGAATACCATTTCATAAATACTCAGTTATGTGAGATTATTGGTATCATTTCAGTAATGTACCTATATTAGGAGATCAATGCTATTGAAACCCATCTCAGGATTCTGGATATCTGTTACTTCTGAAACATATCAGTAACTTCATGATTGAATTGTATTAGTTTCCATTCATCTTTCAAGTGTTATGCCTGAAGGCTCGTTGGAGTGATAGAAAGGACATTAGCTTTGATCCCAAACAAACCTCAATACAAATCTTGGCCTCTTAAAAATATCAATGTTTGCCACATATCATTGAAAAAATAATTTAATCTCTTAGATCTGCAGTTTCTTCATCTGTCAAGTGGGACCATCATTTCTCCTTGCAGGGGGGTTTGTGAAGATTAAATAAGATATTATCTAAATCTCTAGACATTTGAGTGCAGAATAGATGATAATAAACAGAAGTTCTTGTTTCCCTACTGTGTTTAGGAAAATCAGGAGAAAAAGAGATGAGTTTTCTCTCTTCACTATTGAGGAATTACCTCGTATACAATTACTTTAAAGTTTTACTTGATAAAATAGCAGTATACTAGACATTAGATAGTGTCCATTGGTTCAAAGCAGTGACTTGACATGAGAGTCTTTTCCCCTAAGTAAGTCATTGACTGAAATACACCTTTTTTTCTTGTTCAGAAAGAGAATGAAACTTAGTCAAACCATATAAAAATACATTTAGTGAAGTTAATCAAATCGTAAGACTTGTTGGTCATGAATTATTTTATAATTTGCAAATATTTTATAGAAAGATGCTGTTATCTTGCAAAAAAAAGCGTTACCTAAATTTATCGTAAATCACTGTCTTTTAACATGTTAGTTACTCAAGCTTGAAATTGATAGCTTTTTATCTTGTTCATTCATTTAACAAACGTGAGGAGTGACTATTACGTCTTGCACTATTCTAGGCTCAGACCATGTCAGTGAACCAGATTGTATATATTTCGGCTGTACGGGGCAGTACTTTTTGATAAGAAGTAGATCAAACAAAGAGCACTGGAAGTCTGGCTAGGGGCCGATTGTCATAACAAGAATAAGAACCATCAAAAACTGACATTTGAGCCAAAAATTGAAAGAGGTGAGGGGATTCGTCACACTAAATATCAGGGAGGAGCATTCGAGACAAAAGGAGTGGTTGGGGCCAAAGCCTCGCCCCAGTGAGACCAGGCCTGCTGCACATGAGGAAGACCGGCAGGAAGGCCATTGCCTCTGCAGGAGGGCGAACAGGGAGGAAGGGAGG
Source organism: Vicugna pacos (assembly GCF_048564905.1). Taxonomy (NCBI): domain Eukaryota; kingdom Metazoa; phylum Chordata; class Mammalia; order Artiodactyla; family Camelidae; genus Vicugna; species Vicugna pacos. Next base: position 1,967,319 of record NC_132994.1, on the reverse strand, counting down.
CAGGGAAGGAAAAGTCTAAGATGAATTCCGAATGTTACAGGAGGCCGGATTGTATTCTAAGGTCTCTGACACTTTTTGTGAGTTAACTGGGGAACATTGCGAGATTGTGAGCGGAGGAGTCATGTCTGACTTCTCTTTCCATACGGTCTCTCTGGCTATTCTGTGAAGATAGGCTCGAGGAAGAGGGCAGATGCTCTCATGAGAAGTTTACTGCAGGAATCTGAGGGAGAGATGGTATTGGCCCAGGACAGGTGTGGGGACAGTGGAGAGGGAGGAGCAAAGGTTTGATTTGGCAATTATTTTGAAATTAAAACCAGTCTGAAGGATTCTCTCACAGGTCCCAGGGAAATGAGAAATCAAGTCTAAATTTTTTGGCCTGAACAGCTGGAAAAATGTATCTACAATCAGTCAAGATGGCGTTGACTGCTGGAGCATTAGGTGTGTGGGAACACATGAAGAATTCCAGTTGGAAAGGTTGATTCTGAGAGGCCTATTAGAAATCCAGGCGAAAACACTGGGGAGGCAGTTGGAGGTCTGGAGTCAAGAGAGGATCCGGCTGGAGATGGGAATTTTGCAAATATTTTAGGAGCTTTGGGGTAAAGGCTTGCAGAAGAGGGGTCTGAAGTATTTGAATGGGAGATTTAGAAGAAAACGGCTGGAAACAGAAACCAGAGCCCCCAGAGTCCCTCCTTGTCTATTTCCCCTTGTTTCTATGTATTTTGATTGGCGATCAGCAAATTAGAAGATTATATATTGGAAAAATTCTCAGCGTGGTGTCATTTTAACTGATTCTAAGGTCTCCCATGACCAGTGCAGGCTAGTAGAGTAACACTGGGGAGAGAAGCACAAATACACTTTCCCCCAGCACTGTGTGAATGTCATTATTGTCTCCATTGATGGGAAGAGAAACCTCAGTGAAATCCAAAACCCAAAAGATTGAGGACAAAAATGTAAACATGTCCTAATCTATTTGACGGCTTCGTACACAGTAACTCCTCTCCTGACACTAATCAAGAATGATAAAACAATCTAGATAAAGTTCAACAGAGATCAAATTGCATTAAACAGTGAGGTTTTGGCTTTTTTCTTTTCCTGCAAGTAGGGAAGGAGAAAGGGGGCACTCCTGATTGCAGGCACCAAAATGGAAACTCAAAAGGGAGAAAGTCATTATGTAAATTGTGTGTTGTGAAGGCACTGAGAATTTTTAATTCACGTACTCTGAGAATCTGGAAGCACATTGAGTTCCTGTGCGGAGAGATGAGAGCCTTCCCCTTGTAGCCTCATCTGCAGGCGTGAGGCGATGCATCTTCTCCCGCATGTGCTGCAGGGCGGCGTAGCCTCGGCTGAGTGGGCAGTTGGCAGCTGTTCAGCGCATTGATTGCAGTCATTCATAAAACCCGGCAGCTCGAGGGGCGGAGTCAGGAGGAGCAGCTCCCCCTGCCAGGGGGCTGCCGAACGCCTCATTTGCATAGATTTTCAGTGATGCTTGAGGGATGAGGGATGCTTGCTCACACGCAGTTCCAAGACCGTCTGATAAACCCCTGAGTAATTAGAGACATTGCAAGAGTAAGAGGTCACACCTCTGAAACTCCCAGTCTCTCAATCCATGATAATTCTGGCAAGTCAGCACTTGTAGCCTCCTTATGTCTGGCTGAAGGAATAAATCATACGTTAAGGAAGACTCTGAATAGGGCCATACTGAAATATCACTTGTGTTTCTTCAAGTATGAGGGGTCGGTGTTACTACAATAGGTTTAGTGTATGGAAGACCATGGGGCCAAAGAATTTCCACACTTGAAAACTGACAACACCGTGATGGGTTATCCCTCTAAAGTGCATCGTGCCAGACATGACAATTCAATTGTAATTTTAAAGGAATGTTAATTCGCTCAGGCTGACAAAACTCTTAGGCATGCAATGTATTATTTTATATATCTTGTTCTGAGTATAGATTCTTTTTCCTCTTTTTCTCTAGAAGAATTTCAGCTAAAAAGAAGTCAAATTAGAAAATGCAGGGATACATCTTGCCATTGTTCAGAGCCCCCTCAAACTGGTTGAATAATTAGCAATCTGGAACAAACAGCTTTCCCCTTGAAAACAAAGGTTCAACATCCAGCTGCTTTACTCTAGACCTGTAGCCAGGACATATGTCAGTGTGAAAAATATGTTGTTTTCTTGTTTTTTAAAAAATGAAGTATATTCATTAACTATATTTTAAATTAAGTACATTTAAATTCTTAATATATGGCTTTTGAGTGTGGATGTATTTGTTTTCATTAGCCAGTAAGATTTTAATTTTAAAAAGTAAAGTATATTAAGTAAATATATTTTAAAATAAGTACATTTAAATTCTAAATAGATGGTTTTGAGTCTTGATGTGTTTATTTTCATATCCAATAAAATTTTAAAGTTCAGAAATTCAAATGAAGTTTTTTATTTAAAAGATTGTACCGCATGTGCAGAGAGAAGTATGCCAGCTATTATTGTTTTAAACCCAAAAGTCTCTGGGTACTCGAGATTAGATGAGAATTTCCTTGCATAGATGTGGTCTTTCACATACACAAACACACACACACATAGTCCCCTCCACACACAGACCCCTCCACACACAGACCCACACACACATGCTTTGCTTAGAAACCTAGCCTTCTGCTGGAATAAGTATTCCACATTTATTAGAAAAGAGTGACTTAAAAGCACATTTAAGGAAAACTCTAATTAAGGGACAGATTCATTTTTCCCCCAAAGCTTTGTGTAAATTAAGTGACAGGTTTCTTTTTTTTTTTTTTTTCCCAAAGCTTTGTGTAAATTCCTGAATATTTAGAGAGAGGAAAAAAAAGAAATGAACTAAGACAGAAGGTTGCATATGGTTTCTCATAGATATAATTTTTCAAATTTTTTCCCAAAGTTGGTGATATTTCTGATATTTTCACAAACCAGTGCATGGAAATTCAGCATGCTGCACGTGCTATTTTTGGCTGAGTGAGACTTGCTAAAGATTTTCCAGTGCTTTGAAATGGAACTTCCTGGGCCCTGCACTTTGTATAAGTTGTATTAACATCTCTGAGCTCAGAAACCCTAGGATATTACTTGTCCCTCACATCTGCCTTCTGGAATGTCCTGGAATGTTCCAGAATGGAAGGAAAGCAGCCTTTTCCTCTGTGGAAGGAGACCAGAAGGTTCTTGGTTCCTGTGGATGTTTTTGACCCTTGCTCCTGACTGGCCCATGAAGAGTGTAACATTAGCTCTAGACAAACATTGCATTTCTTACTTTTATCCCAAGAGGGAAGGCTTTGAAAGGCACTGTTTTCTTTTTCTGTCATGTTGCACATGGACTTCTATGTCTTACTTGATCTTGTTTGGAATGAGCTCTGTGTGTGTGTGTGTGAATGTTTCTGTGCATTGTGTCCATGTTTCCTGTATCATCACTTTCAGAAGTGGAGAATTTTGCCATGCAGCTTTTATCTCTGGGAAAATAGTTTATCTGTCACTGCCTCACCAGCCATCCACTTCTGGAATCCCATGACTAGCCTTCAATATGAGCCATGTCTTTGAAATTCCAAGTGTAGTCAAAACCTTCCTGAAAGTGAAGAACCAGATTCACGTTGGAGAATCTTGAGTCTTGACAGGCTTTTCCATTTAGCAAAGTCTAAGATGTGGGGTCTCAGCCTTGTAACCAAGGCTTCCCTGTTCAAAGCTATGTATGTTTCAAAGCTCTTGAGGTGAAAGAAAATCTGAGCCATCTAAGGACAGCCTCAGGTGGTGGTGTTTTATGGTTTGTGCCAGTTAATCTCTCCGACACTCTGTAAGCCCTGTTGACATGAGGCTAAGAGAATCTCCTCCTGCTGCCCTCTGGAGCTATGGTCCGCCCTCTGCATTTATTTGTCCTGTGCTGGAGGACTTAAGACACAAAGACCTTTCACTGATTATTTTCACACTGTGCAGGGCTCTTCTCTGTTTTATGTGTACATACACATACACACACATACTCTGTATGTGAATATTTTCTTCTAACTCTTCCTCTTTTCTTAGCTTGAAGGGGATTTTGAACATGGGGGATGTCTTGAGGTCTCTCAGATCTCTTTTTGCACAAAGAGAAAGACCTGTGTGGTGATGAAACAAGAGTCCACATCCTTTAGTAAAATAGCCACAATCATGGAAAATCCTGCCCGTCTTTTACCATCCCAGCCCAACAGCAGTTCTTATTTTTAAGCTTGCAGATGTCTTCATAGAATGAAGCCAAAGCTTTCTGCGGTGTTGCTTCTATGGGGAAAGCTGCTGACAATCATTTTGTTGGCACTCAAAGGGAAATCCAGTCCCGAGGCTAGCACGGATTTCGTGTGGGTATCATTGAGCCCTTGGACACCTGAGTCGAAGATTTCCAACTGGAAGGGCTTTTCCAGGGTCCCCAGGTTAAGATTAATGGGACTTGCAGAGATTTCCCCTTAGACTTGTTTTCAGTACCGTGTTTAATTTCCAGCTGTTTCTACCCATTTTATAATTAATAGTGCATTGTGCTGTCTATCATGCGTCCCAGGTGTGTGGTCAGGGACATGGTGAAGCCTGCTGCCTGCAAAACCCCAAGAAATGCTGAACACCAGCCCCATCAACCTCCACCGTGAGTATGGCATTGGTTTTATTGACTGAAAATGTCGTCTCTTACCCAGATCGCTGGTTACAGATTTATTCATTCACACTGCATGTGAGACTAGAAACTTGGGCTTCTCTGGTGTATGGGGTGATTAAAAGGTTACTATTGAATTAGATTAAATTGTCCTGAGCTTTGGGTAGTCAGTATCTTTATTCAGTGATGTTTCTGGTGCCATGTTGGAAAGATGAAACTAGTTAGAGGAAATGGGCACATTTTTCAGGGAACTAGGGTGCCAGAAATTCCGTACCTTTCGGATTTAGAATGTATGTGGGCTGGAACCTCAGATTCTGGAAAAGTGAGGATGCAAGATACAGAGAGGGGAGGAGCTTGCAAATAATGGAAGTGATGAGTAGTTTATCATCTGCCCTCCCACTATGTTATTTAAAGGTAACGGACAGTCTAAAGGAGGGGTTTCCTATCAGTGCTATTTTTATTTTTGTAACCTTGACTGTAGATCCTAGTGTGGAGTTACATGGCCAATCCAAGCAGGACATGGAGAAGAAACCAAATAAGTAAACTCTGAGTTGCAAAAGTGGATTTTGATAGATAAAATGTAGAGTTTTAAGGTTATTCAGAGTAGCAAGATATATTCAGTCTTCTGAATAGAATTATGCTCCTGGTGAGAAAGATTAAACATTTCCTTAAAATACCTCAGCAGTGGCAATACTCTTAGCATAACCGTGACAGCCAAGTAGTTACTACTGGGGAAATGCCTCCTTCCAAGATTTTTAGCAAAAACCATTGAAGGAACAGGTCTTAAAAGTGATATCCTGTAGATTTCGTTAGCTAACTGAGAATTCTTTGAAGTAACACCAAAATAAAGTAATGAAATTTTCAAAACGCTGTGCCAAGAAAAGTACATTTTTTGTAATTCTTTTGCTATGTCAAGTTTTTATTCACATTGACAAAGGCTGAAATTACATAAAACATTTAAATTCTTATATTTTGTATATTGCAGTCACAAATAATTTAAAGTTATTTATGTTTCAGGATATAAAATTGATAGGTTATAGATTTTATCTCAGTACATATGCTTGAATGTCATCTCCATTTAATCAGTACTTTTCAAGGAATATAAATAATTTTGATTTAACCATAGTGAAAATGATTCACACTTACACTGAGTAAAGTACTAAGTTGGAAGAAGTACTCTTAATGACGCTGCCTTTTTTTTTATAAATGTTTTAAGTGTAAAGTCATTTTCCTAATGGTGGAACTTTTCTTAACAACTCATGGAAAACTTGTGAGTCCCCCTCTTTCCATCTTATGTTCTAGGCATTAGAAAACATTTTACTTATATTAGGATTCGAGCAACTTTGGAGAAGGTTCTTTGATTAATTAACATTGATTTTTAAGATGCATTATACTCTGCATGTTGACGTTCCGTTTTAATTGTTCCCACTCATTCCAATGTCCACTGAAGATTAGAGTTATTAGATATGAAGCAGCAATTGGCATCCTTGCCAGTAAGACTCCAGATCATTTTTTTCTGCTTTTGTCTTTGCTTTCCATGGACTCATGGTTTTGGAAATGTGCTGTAACTTACCTTGCACCTTGAGGAACCTTTCTGGTGGCCCCTCTGAGTTTAGCGGCTGAGAAGAAGCAACTGTCATCTCTTTGGATCCTCCTGTCTGACAGTCACTTTGCTGACTCTGTGCTTTTCTAATTAAATAGTGAACTTCTCTTCAGGTGGTGTGAAGAATTTAAAGTTTGCAGTTCATTCCTCATTTCTGCTGATTCTCTCTAGAAAGTGATGTCCATAAACTGAGCTCTCCATATCCATAAAAATGCCTTTCTAGGTTGATTTGAAAAGAGCAACAGTAAGTTGGTGGGAGGGTATTAAGGTGGGCTGTAGCCTGTAGGTCAGTGTTTTCAAAGTTGTGAGTTACAACCTACCGGTAGGTCTGAAAATCAATAAAAAGTTAGTTTTTTGTGGGGGGAGGCGGTGTTGTTTTTCTATTTTAAATAGAAGAGAAAAGTAAATATGCATCCCTGGTTAATACTGTAGGATGGGTTTAGATTTCCGTATGTGATAACTGGACCAAAATATAAAATTTAATAAACACTACACGGATACAAGGATGCACTAATGGATTTTGATTTGGAGAGTGGCTTAGTCGTATTTGCATGATATGTGCATGTATGCCTATATAAGATACGTATTACTTTGGCAGAAGTCAGGATAATGGAATATGAATGTGATATGGGCAAAACTAGAGACAAGCAAATCAGTTAATAGACTGTGATAATAGTCCAGAGAAAGATGACAAGGTCTTGACCTACTGGAGTAGCAGAGGGTCTAGAAAGGAAACAGTTCAAACTTAGAATGAAGCAAGCCTGATAGGTGGTGCTTCGTTGTCAACTGAACTTGGTTTTTTTTTTAAGGGAAGAGTTTAGGTGGACTGTTATATCAGTGGTCTGGGTGATGGCAGACCACCAAGTGAGATGCAGAATTGAACAAGCGAATCAGCCCTAAGTGTTGGGGGGGCAGTAAAGCATTCAAATTTCAATATAATGATTTTGTGGTACCTGTGCTTTATCTGAGGGTATATGTCCGAGAAATGGTTGGGTATATGAAGCTGAGGCACTCAGTTACCTGGGGAAGTGGACAACATCACTGAAGGGAATAGAGTTAGGAAACAACAGAGAGTCCCAGGTAAGACCGAGGCTTAAGGAGTGGGTAAAGGAAGAGGATCCCCGACACAGGTAAGAAATGATGGATAAAGAAGCAGGAGAACCGGAAGCCAAGGTGGTAGGGAGACCCACGGGGAATGCCCAACAGCAGCCAAAAGTCAATAACTTAAGAGATAAAATATGTCCTTTGGATCTGGCCATAGAGAGGGCATTGCTGGCATCTACCATCACAGTTTTAATGTATAAGTGGATGGAAATACTCCATTTCTGTAGGTATGAGGAGAAAATGAGAAGTTAGGAAAAGGAGATACTGCTTGTACATCACTTTTTCAAAGTGCTTGGCTGAGTAGGAAAAGAAAGATTGATTACTAGCAAGGAGATACTAAGTATGGTACCTGTATTTGTGTTACTTGGTACATTCTATTTCACAAGCCTAGACTGATGGATGCACATGTCAATATACTTTATACTTTCGATAACTGTGCATAGAAACTACCCAAAGATTCTTTTTTCAGTTATTATTAAAATGCCCCTGAGTCCTATTTTAAGCTTCCTGCATAAGTTGTCATCACTTAATCCAAGTAATACATGTATCAGAAATATGAGTGGAGTTTAGTAAGTTGAGTCTGATGACCCCTATTTTTCAGTTATAAGGAGATATAAGATGCAACATTATAAACTGACTATACTTCAATAAAAATAAATAAATAAAAGAGAACTTTTGTTCTCAGAAAAAAAAAAAAGAAGGAAATAAAGATGCATAGATAAGTGAGCTAGAGTTCCCTCTCATGCTGGGGGCATCCGTTACACAGCCAGGTAAATGATGCTACTCTGTGATAAGTGCAACATTAGAAGTAGGTTAAAACAGAGAAAATGATCTATCCTCCTTGGGGCTGATGTGTTCAGAGAAGGATTTTCAGAGCCCCCAACGGTGAATATGAATTCTGAAGGATGACTAGTTCAGGAGGTAGCAAGTTTGGAATACAGTCTTCCAGGAGGAAAGAACAGTTGCCCCAACCCCCAAACAATCAGGCTGGGCTGGGGTAACTTAGAACACGTCCTCACTGCTGGAGCCCGCGAGTGTGCATGTGCGTGCCTGTGTGCTGTGCGGTGGTGTGCGTGGGTGATAGTTCGTGGATGTGGGTATGGTGTGTGTGTGAGAGAGAGACAGAGAGAAAGGAGGGATTCAGGAGGTGCTGCTTTGGACTGTCTATGGAATAAGACACTGTCTAATGTGGAGAACATAAGCTGTACATCACGCCTTGTCTTTGGTTTCAATTTTAATACTGTGTTTTGAAAGTTGACCTAACATTATGTGGTTTTTGAGTTTCTCAAAGTGATCGTGGATTTAAAAAGTAGGAGAAACATTGGTCTACTCATCAGTGTCAGTCACAGATGTTAGTGAGACCAAGCATGAGAGGCAGGCGGTAGGGCAGGTCTGAGAAGTTTCCCAGGTGCTGTAATTAGAGTATGGTGAGTCATTAGATGTGATGATAAAGCAAAGACGAGAGGAGATAACTCACTTTTAGCTCAAGAGATTGAATGGATGTGCTAATATCAAGAGAGTTAATTTGGGCACTAAACCCAGTTTTGATTTAGCATGCGACTTAGGTATTAATGGCCAAAGATATCTCTGACTGAAACAGCCAGAAGACAGTTGGCTATGCATGTCTCAACCTCAGGAGAGACTTAGATGAGATTTACTAATTTTGAGCAACTGCTTCATAATAAAACCATTAGCGCAAATGGAATAGCACAGGGAGAAGGTGTCACATTGGCAGGAAAGAGTGTAAAAGGCAGCACAGAGAATATCGTCAGGACTTCAACAAAGAGAAGAGGAGTTAAGTAAACTGTACAAAATTAGGCAAGAACCAAGTTTTCTTGGAACTTCCTATGTTTTCATACTGAAAATCCCATATCTTGGGAAACCACCCCCGGGGCTGGGAAAACTTGGGATGGTTGGTCACATTGGAATTGGAGTATGAAAGTAAAACTTCAGAAAAAGAATATGTAGCCAATGAAAAATTATATTTAGACAAAATATGTTTATATTACTGTGGAAGGTGACATTATCAGGAATACACTGAATCCAGAGAGGTACAGAGATCATAGCTCAATTCAGTGTGTGTGTGTGATTGCTTGCATTTCAAATTTAAGGGAAAAAAACACACCATGTTTGCAATTCACCTTTACAAAGTGTAAAAATTAGTTTTTACAGAATTGTGCAACTACTACCACTATATAATTCTGGAATGCTTTGATCACCCCCAAAAGAAACCTAAGATTCATTAGCAGTCATTCTTTATTCCCTTCAAAACCCAGCTTCTAGAAACCACTAACCTATTCTCTGTCTCTATGGATTTACTTATTCTGGACATTTCTTGTAAATGGAATCATATAATATGTGATTGTTTATGGCTGGTTTTTATCACTTAGCATAATATTTTCAAGATTCATCCATGTTACAGTACATATCAGGACTTCATTCCTTTTGTTGCCAAATACAATTCCATTGTATGCATATACCACTTCTTGGTTTATCCATCAGCTAATGCACATTTGGATTGTTTCCAATTTTTATGCTGTATAAAATGGCTTTTAACATTGATCTACAAATTTTTGAGTGGACATATGTTCTCAGTTCTCTTGAGTAAACTGAAAATAAAGCTAGGAATTAAATTGCTGGGTCATTTGGTAACTGTATGTTTACATTGTCTAGGAACTGTCAAGCTGTGTTTCAAAACAGCTGGACCATTTTGCATTTCTACCAGCAACATACAAGGATTCTAATTTCTTTACATCCTTGCCAACACTTGTGATTGTCAGTCTCTTGTTAATAGCCATCTTTGTAGGTGTGAAGTGTATGGATGATTATCTTTTTGTGGTTTTGACTTGTATTTCCATAATGAATAATGATGTTTAGCATTTTTTCATGTGTTCAATGGCTCTTAATATCTCTTCTTTGGAGAAATATCAATCAAATCTTTTGTCTATTTTTAATTGAGTTATTTGTCTTTATTGTTGAGGTGTAAAAGTTTTTTTTAATATATAATGGTATATAATATACTACATACTTGTCAAATACATGATTCGCAAATATTTTCTCCCATTTAGTGAGTTGTCTTTTTATTTTCTTTATAGTACCTTGAAGCACAAGTTTTTAATTTTGATGAAGTCAAATAGATCTATTTTCCTTTGGTTACTTGTAAGTTTTGGTGTCATATCTAAGAAATTATTATCAAATTTAGGGTCATAAAGATTTACCCTAGGTTTTCTTCTAAGAGTTTTATAATTTTAGTTCTTATGTGTAGGTCTTTGATCCATTTTCAGTTACTTTTTTTATACGGTGTGAGGGAGGGATCCACTTTCTTATTTTTTTAACATTTTTTATTGATTTATAATCATTTTACAATGTTGTGTCAAATTCGGGAGGGATCCACTTTCATCCTTTTGCATGTGGATCTCCAGTTGTCAAAAAGTGATGATTCTACACATACTTGTCTTGCTTCTGATACTAGAGGGAAAACCTTCAATCTCTCCCCATTAAATATGATAAAAGTTGTGAGGGTTTAGTTTTATTTTTAACTGCTATTTTATTTATTTTTTATTAAAGTATAGTCAGTGTACAATATACTTTGTCCATTTCTGGTGTACAGCATAATGTTTCAGTTATACATATACATACATATATTCATTTTTGTAATCTTTTTCATTATTTTTACTACAAGATATCGAATAGAGTTCTCTGTGCTATACAGTAGAAACCTGCTGTTTATTTTATATGTAGTAGTTAGTATCTGCAAATCTCGTACTCTCAATTTATAGTTGTGTGGTTTTAATAGATGTTCTTCATCCGGTTTAGGAAATTTCCTTCTACTTCTAGGATACTGAGTGTTCATATAATGAAAGGATGTTGGATTTTATCAAATGCTTTTTCTACATCTATTGCGATGATAATGTGTTTATTGTCCTTTATTCTAATAATTTAGTGTATTGCTTTGATTGATCTTCATATGTTGAAACAGTCTTGTGTTCCTGGGATAAATCCTACTTGGTTATCTGTTTGATTTGTTGCTTCTTTGATTTGCTAATATTTTTGATGATTTTTGTGTATGTACTTAGAAGGGATATTGGCCTGTGGTTTTCCTGTGATGTCTTTGTCTGATTTTGGTATCAGGGTAATACTGGCCTTATGTAATGAATTTGGAGATATTCCCTGCTATTTTATTTAGGAAGAGTTTATGAAAGATTACTGTAAATTTTTCTTCAGGTGTTTGGTATAATTCACCAGTGGAACCATTAGCTTTCCTTTGTAGTAAGTTTTTTTTTTTATTATTTATTAATTTCTGTCTTTTTTGACCATTTAAATGGTTCTGTATGAACGTATATGTGTGTTTAGGCAAATGTATCAGATGAAAGTATCATGTGAAATCCTCACACCTTCAGAAAAACTGATATTCAGAAGTCAGTTCTCTATAACTCTTGAACCATTCATGATTGGGGTTATTGCTACTGTTGATTTCTAATTCCCAGAAAATAAACTTGACCATGTCTGTGTGTTTGTGTGTGTGTGTGTGTGTGTGTGTGTGTGTACCTGCACACATATATGTGTAGGACTAACTTCATCATATAAAAATGACCAGTGTAACATCAGAGTCTGGGTTCAATGTAAAAACCAATCAGAAAGAAAGTATCTAAAAGACCTTGTGAATACAAGTTCTTTAATACCATTGAGATTATTTGGTTTGAGTTTCTCTGATTACCTTTGCAAAAACTGAGAAATGGGTTTTAATATACTGATTATTTTTACTTATTTTTCTCTTGTTAGGTAGGTGTTTTTAAGTCCTGTAATGAATTATCAGTTTCATTCATTGAACAAAAAATGAATTGAGGTTCTAGATAAAAATTCAAAGTATTTAGTGTCAGGATTTTACTAGGCCATTCTGTCTCTGTCTTGTCTACTTCCTCTTTTCCAGAAGTGGTCTTTCTGTGCAGTGGTCATTCACATCCTGGACTGGATCGCTGGGTACCATCTGCATTGAGGCTTTGACATGGGCACATGTGTCACACACACTCTTCTTCTCCCCTTCTTCACAGCTTCAGATGAGTCAGCCTTAAATTGACAGGGAGGCTGCATCCAAATTTTTCTTTTAATAGACGTACTTTTTCAGATCTCAAGGGCACGGGTTTTTCAGCAACAACAATCTTTGTTCAGATTTAATTATAACACAGGGATTTCTGAGGACCAGCATGTATGGGACTAGAATGAATTTAATCATGGAAATGTGATAGCTTATATTTAACCTAATTTTAAAATAGTCAACCTTGAGAACCAAAAATATTACTGAGAAAATTATATATCAATATATTTACGTTTCTCATAGCATTATGGGAAATATACATATATCTTTACACTTGAAAATATGGATTTTCATTTAAAGTCATATATCTAACAGCAAAATTACATGTTGCACTAGGTAACAAATTAAACAAAAGTGTGTCTTTGAAGCTGTAAACAGTTGAATAGAAGCCCTTGTCTTGTGTCACTGTGCCTTTAAGCTCTGCAAACCACATGTGACCGTTAGGTTGTATATGCTAATGTACTAATACATTATACTATGTATATACTATGTACTAATGCTTAGAGCTCTGTGTATTGATGCCAAGAGCTCCATGTACTAATACTCAGATCTCTATGTGCCAATACCCGGAGCAGTATGTACTAAGCCCAGAACTCTATGTACTAATACCCAGAACCCTATGTGCTAATATGTCTTGCTGTAATAGTGGGTGGCAGAAGTTCCATGGATAACACAGAAATTTGGGCAGTTCATTGGCAGACTGTCACCACCTCAGACACATCTCCATCATGAATACAATCATTCCTCTCAGTAACCTGGGAGAGACCCTCTGGATACTGGGCTGCTTTTCCCTGTATTTTTCTGTTCTCGTCCCTCTGCTCCTCCTAAGCCTAGTGGTGTTCTTCGCTCCTGAAGTTCTGCAGATTTCTTACTCAGTCTTTTCCAAATTCTCTTGAGTTCTGATCTCAGCACAGCTGTGTTCTACTTCTTCGGGGGAAACCTGTTAGATCAGCTTTGGATGAGAAGGTAGCGTTAAGGAAAGGGGATGTGAACTTCTTCAACTGGTGCATGGTGGGGAGCAGAGCACTGCTTCCTCTGCAGTGAGCTGAGCTATTCATTCTCCCTTCAGTAGATATTTATTTAGTCTGTACCTACTGTGTGCAGAGTCCGATCCCAGGCAATGGACGTGGTGATGAACCAAGCAGAGTCCTTGTCCTTGTAGAATTTCAGCGTGTGGGAGAAGATCTAAATGACAAACTCACATAGATGACAAAACTCTCCCTTTTCACCAGAACCTGAACTGAGTGCAGAGACAGAGACCACACAGGGGAAGCTGTTTATAGAGCGTGCTCCAGGAAGGCTCTGAGAGGAGCCGATATTTAAGGAGAGATTGAAAGATGAGAAGTCAGTCTTGTGAAGAGCCAGCGGAAGGGAATTCCAGGCAAAGAGGATGCTATGTGCAGTGGACCGGACATGGAAACCATTGTGGCATGCTCGGGGAACCGAAAGAAAGGCAGAGAAAGGTGAGGAGGAAGTGGAGAAGGACAATGGAGGAGGCTGATGAGTAAGCAGGGGTTTCATCTTAGAGGAACAAAGACCTCCCAGATCTTTTCATTTTAACGTAAGACTATAGAGAAGCGCTTGATGCTGTTCAAAGAAGGGAGAGTCACGATCCAATGTAGTGTGGCCAGTGGGTGGGAAGATGATACAGGAACTTTTAGGAGGCAGTTGTGGTGGTTCTGGCAAAACGTAACGGTGGTTTGGACTCTGCTGGTGGCAACAGATATGCAGCAAGTGGAATTTAGTGAGGTTTAGTGGAATTTAATGAATTTTGGAAGCAATGAAAGATAAAAGGAATTTCTTGTGTGTACTGGAGGGAGGGGGCTCCAAGCCATGTGTGTAATCTCTGATATGCCTGATAGGTCCTCTGTTCACTGAACACATAATGTCTAGGAACGTATTTTCTCATAGTCTTAAGCATCCTGTTATGAACACAAACATATCTTCAATGGCATACATAAGTGAAAAATTTAGAAATTTCATTTGTATTCCTTTAGGTGAATTTCTATAAGAACTTCAAATTTTGAAGGTAAAAAATGATGAAAAGTAAAATTGAGTAAAATTTGAAGCATGATCAGACTTGACCATTTTAAATAAATTTGTTTTTTTGTGATTGTTTTCACTCTGATGTTTTGTTGGTCTAGAAGAATTACTCATGTTGTAGGTGTTTAGATACACTTGAGGAAATGACTATTTTAAAATATATACTGCTTGTAAAATATGCTCCTTTTTTGAAAGGTATCTCATTTTTTAGAGTAAAATTTAGCCAAGAAGAAAGGGAACATATTTTCAAAAGCAAAGGATCTTTTAAGTATATATCTTATTATGAATGAAAGGATTAATCAGAGACAAGCTGCCTTCTCTGTACTATTTCTAGCCAGATATTTACATCAAAATGTGATGCGTTTTATTTTCTTGCTAAGTTCAGATTTTTTTCCTTATACTACAAGAGGTGTTCAGTGTCATAGTCTGTAGTTCTAGCCCCACTTGTAGTACAGATCATATTAAGCAGGTGATGATAGAAAAAAATGTCAACTCCAAAAAAAAAAATGTTTTTGTCTTTTAGTATAAAGTCAGTACAGCCAGTAACTTGCAAATAGGGAGTACTAGGAACACTGGTGTTTCCATTCATGGTTATAATTAGAAAGTGAGAGAATTTTTTTCTGTAGCTTTTCTACATTTTTTTTTGTATGATTTGCTGGTTTATGCAAGTCATTCTGTGCCAGTTTACAAAAGTCTTACAAAGCTCTTCTTTCTGCTGTAACTATTTTAAGACAATATTGTGTTTACCTCTGAGTACTCTAGAGGAGAAGATGCCTTCTTCAACTTCTCAGGTACTGAAAGAGTTTAGTCCTGTTAGAGTAGAGCGGTGGTAGTTTTGTGTATAGCAGTTATGTTTTGTGGAACTTTACTAGTCATTAATCATGTTCACCAATTATCCCTTGATGACTGAACTAGGTCCCCTTTTAATGATGCTATGAGTGGTTCCTAAGTTGGTGAGCCTGATCTTGGAAGACCTTGTCCCTTGTGTACTGTCCGTGCCTTTTGTTCCTGCGAGTAGAGAATGTTTTAGCTAAATGCAACTTTATTCCTCTCTTGTGCAGAGCATCTGACTTGAATCCTATTCTTTATTACCCTACTGATTCTATCAGGAAGCCTAAAGGTCATGTTTACCTTTATTTTAGGGCCAGCTCCAGATGTCCAGCTGGGTGGTCTTCATCCCTTCAGCTTTCTTGGGGTAAATGATATTTGTCCCAAACAGGGACAATTACTTTTTAAAAAGATGTCCTGAGAAAACTAAGGTTGTTGAAGGCCCAGCAAACCTTCAGTTGAGTTCATTTAATGTCAGCTTTGCATCAAGCCACGTGATGCGAGCAACAACTGAGTTCTGAAGATGTGTGGGTGTGACCTGCATGTGGCAAATGAAACATGAACTTGGGGGTGACTTACCCCAGGGTTACTCAGCAGGGAAGGTGCAGATGTAGGTCTAGAGTTCAGATTATCTGGATTCAGATTCATAGTATATGATGGACTCAAGGTACGCAGATAATCTACATTGTTAGCATGGAGAAGGATTTTGCAATGCTTCAGGGAATAGTGGGTAAATTCTAGCTTGAAGGGCTCCAACGATGTATTTTTAGCCCTTGTCCTGTTGCTTATCTGCTGGATGACATTGGCCCAGGGGTTTTAACTTCCTAAATATTAGTTTTCTCATCTGAAATGTAGGACGAAAATTACTTCTTGTTATCTTGTTATTACTTCTTGAGGACAAAATGAAGTAAAGTACATGAGAGAATTGTGTATGAAGTACTACATGAATATTGTTCTCCTGAAGAAGTCAGTAATCTCTGCAGTATTCATTATTTCATCTGTTGAACAAATATTTACCAAATATTTAAGTTCTTACAGTGTGCTGACATTGGCATGATTTGGAAATATATATATATATATATATATATATATATATATATATATATATATATATATATACAATATATATATATATTTGGCTAATCCAGTCAAAACATAGACTGTATCTTTTCTTACTATTACTGTTTCTTTTTGAAAGGAGTGGTGTAAAAAGGCATTGGGGTATTTTTAAAAAGCATACATCCCACCTCAGGCCACCCCATCATGTATCAAATGCTCCCGACTGTGTGGGAGTAGGGAGTCCAGGAAACGTGTATTTGGAAAATCTACCCAAGTTATCCTGATGTACTCTCCTGATTAGAACCACTGGTATGTGCCACTGAGATGCTCAGGAAAGATGAACGTTAGCTGGGATGGGTGATAATTTGATAAAATGAAATTAATGTGACTATCACGGAATGGTCCCTCTCTTCGAACACTCATGTGGAGACGAAATAAAAACTGGCAATATTATTATTAGAAACTTGCTGTGCCTCAGGGCCCAGTCTGGTTACTCTGAATCACTGCTGTTTCCTCTGCTTTTCTGCAGAGTCTTTTGTCCAAGATGAGAATGGTCTACCTGTGCCAAGGAAATAGATGGTCCTTATGCAGAAGCAGGGAGCTTATAGCCAAAGGAGAATTTGTACCCATGGTTACTTCTGCACTGCTATTAGAAAGAAGAAATTAAATAAAAGGGAAAGATTATGCCCAGGACCTTGGGCAATCCATGCCACAAATTAATGTTTGTTTAGTGAAAAATGATTTTAGTAGATAAATGAAGGTACTCATCTATTATGCATGTAACAAATATTAAACACTGTGAGTGTGTCTAGGGCATCTTTAATGACTTTCGATAGCGTCGCTGGTAATATATAATTGAGGTCATTGGGTAGACAAATTCAGAACATGACAGGCTGAAGCAGGCCTTTCAAGACTTACTTAACTCTGGGTAGTGTTAAATAAGATTTTCATCAGTTCAAATGACCTATATATGTAGCATCTATTTTGCTGTTCATTCATTCATTTTTACTCATTCACCCAACAAATGTAAGAGACTTACAAAGCTATGAAGAAGATATAACCTAGTTAAGCTGACAGACAGGTAAATAAGTAATTGCAATGAAGTATGAAGACAAAGCTATGAAAGAGCTTACAGATTGCCATGAAGGCACAGAGAAATCTAACTTGAAATTGGAAGTGAAGAAAAATTGTTAGAGCCAGTAATACTTAGTGCTGGTAATATAAATTTTATCATATTTATATTATTATTCAATTGCATGCTATCTGATACTTTTCTGCAATTCTTTTAAAAAATGTTTATAAAGCCTAAGCTATGTTCCAGATACAGTAGTAAGTTTGAGGATGAAGGAAGGGAAGGATCCCAGAATACTAAGTAATAGGATCTGCCCTCAAGTCATTCCTAATTTAAGGAGATGAGGGATGGATGGATGGATGGACGGATGGAATGGGTGGATGGGAAGGTTGGTGGCTATGTAGGTATAAAAGGTACCTTACAAAAGTCAAGTGCATTACTTAAAAATGTACATGGAATTCTTTCAAGGGGGATCTATCAACAATTGTGGCTGATGTAATGTGGAGTCAGGAAAAGCTAGAGGAGAAAGGAGGATATTAGCTTTCCTTCAAGAGTGGGTTTTAGTCGGATAGAAAGGAGAGTTGAGGGCATCCCAGACTAAGAAAATGACTTGGGCACTGACTATATAATCTGGTTGCAGAGGCATATTTGGCAAAGAAATTGAGGAATATAAACCTCTAAAGGAACGCAGGGGCCAGGTTATAAATATCCTTAAGTTCCAGGGTCAGGAAACTGCTTTTACTCTGAAGACATGAAAGCATCTGAACTTGGAGCCACCAACCTGAAAGGGATGTGTCAGGATGATGAATTTTTCAGAAGTATGCATGATGGGTGATAATAGGGCATTCCTGGGGAGAAGGAGACCAATTAGTAGACGGTTAAAATAGACCAGACATGGTTAATAATAGTAAGGGTGATGGTGGGAGTTAAGAAGAAATGGATACGAGAAAGAGGCATCTGGAAGGAGAGAGCAGAGGCTTTGGTGACAAGTGAATGAACAGGAAGAGGAAAGACCCCAGAAAGGTCTAAGAATTTGAGTGGGGAGTTTCCAAGGAAATTTAATGAAAAGATAAGGAAATGGAAACGGCTCTTAGCTCTACGGAATTACAGTCCCTCAAATATGCGCTTCTTTTCTGATGCCTTAGGGAGACCCACAGGAAAGAAGTCTCTCTAGCACAGTGGAGAGAACTATTTTGTTTGGTAGCACCAAAAAAGAAAGGAAAGCACATCTTAATTTTCAGCATCTCTCACCACCCTAAGTTATGCCTAAGGTTAGGGCAGGAGGAAGTCTAGTTTTAGCTCTTCGCTGGTTCTCCACAACCTGTGTCGACCATAACTGCAATTGTATGCTACTCTGTTTTAGGCACTTATGTGCACTTAACACAAAGTTCTATAAAGTGCCATGATCATCTTCATTTTATAAATGAGGGAACTGAGGCACAGAGTTGTAAATTACTTGCTCATGCACAGACACCCTCTGATCGTGAAGCCAGGATTTGAAGCCAGGCAGTCAGAGGCCAGCGCCCAAGCTCCAGACCTGCTCAGAGGCAGGCACCACAAGTGGCATTTCACGGTCCCAGTGAGACCCATTGACAGTGCTCTTCTTGCTCAATCCTGGGCTGTTCTCTAGAGAGTGAGAAGATAAGAATGTCATAGTGTTCTTTTTTTCATTTAAGTATAACTGATTTAATATTGTGTTAGTTTCAGGCGTACAAGCATAGCAGTTCAGCTTGGGGCAGACTATTTTCCACTATAGGTTATTATAAGATGTTGAATCTAGGTCCCTGTGCTCTACAGTAGGACCTTGTTGTCTATCTGTTTTATATACAGTAGTGTGTATCTGTTAATCCCAAACTCCTGATTTGTCCCTTCCACCTCATTTGCTAACCATAAGTTTGTTTTCTATGTCTGTGAATCTGTTTCTGTTTTGTGATACATTTATTCAGTATTATTTTTAGAGTCCACATGTAAGTGATATTATATAATTGTCTTTCTCTTTCTGTCTTACTTCACTAAGCATAATACCATCTAGGTCCATCCACATTGCTGCAAATGGCAATATTTCATTCTTTCTTATAGCCAAGTAGTATTCCATTTTGTGTGCGAACACACACACACACACACGTCATTATCCAATCATCTGTCCATGGACACTTAGATTGCTTTCATGTCTTGGCTATTGTAAATAATTCTGCTGTGAGCATTAGGGTGCATGTAATTTTCAAATTAGTGTTTTTGGTTTTTTGCAGATATATGCCCAGGAGTGGGATTGCTGGACCATATGGCAACCCTATTTTTAATTTTTCAAGGAATCTTCATACTGTTTTCCACAGTGGCTGCACCAATTTACAGTCCCGCCAACAGTGTACAAGGGTTCCCTTTTCTCCACACTCTCTCTAACATTTGCTATTTGTAGACTTTTTGATGATGGCCATTCTGACTAGTGTGAGATGATACCTCACTGTAGTTTTGATTTGCGTTTCTCTAATAATTAGCAATGTTGAGCATCTCTTCATGTGCCTGTTGGCCATCTGTATGTCTCTCTTAGAAAATGTCTATTCAGGTCTTCTGCCCATTTTGTGATTGGGTCTTTTTGATATTGAGTTGTATAAACTGTCTCTATATTTTGGATAATAACCCCTTGTCGGTCACATCATTTGCAAATATTTTCTCTCATTCTGTAGGTTGACTTTTTGTTTTGTTGATGGCTTCTTTTGCTGTGATTTTATAGTGTTCCTGAGTCAAAGAATTCATGCATGCTAGTTGGGAGTTTGGTGGACATGTTATATATATAATCAGTGAATAAGTCATGCTCTCTATGGTTTTTACCCCAAGTTGGAACAAATTCATGGAGGGTATAAAATTTGAGAGGCCTCAAAGAATGTACAGAATTTCTATCATGACTTTTTGCATCTAAATTTCCTCATATATGGAGTAAGTGATCTCTTGTTTTGCTTGTAGAAAGGGAAGGTTGATGTGTAAATAAAAGACGAACTTCTACAGTATTTTAAGAGTATACCAGTCACTTGTTAATAAATTTAGTGCTGCCTTGGGACACATGTTCTTTGGTTGCCTTAGTTGGTTTTAAAAAATATATTTCATTAACTTCTAAGATATTTTTGTATTTTGTCTCTCCACCTGCAGTGTTCACTTCTTGAAGGTAGAGGTTCTATTTTGTGAAAAGTCCTTGGTCTACTGTAATGGATAATACTGTGCTATACCATTGGAACTTGATATAAATTGCTTTCTTTTGATTGGAACTATGAATTGGCTTGATTTGAATAATGAGTTCCAATTGACAGATGATTCCAAAATAGATTCTATTACTCCCCGAATTGAGAATGGTAAACTGAGCTGATAAACATTTAAAAATAGAGAATATGGAGAATCAGGGAGGGACATGAAAGCCTCTTTCCTTTGTCCCTTTGATTTTTCTAACTCTGCCTTTCCATGTGATGCCAGAGAGCTGTTTCCACAATTTGTGATCCTTTGAAGCACTACGAGTGTTCAAATACTTGGGCTGGTCCTTTGCAGTGTCATTTACCATGAGAGCTCAAGGGGTAGCCTGGGGCCATATTTATGAGAGACAAAAAAACGTCCAGGCTTGAAAACACTGTGACTTTGAGTTATATTCCAGTGTGTGTGTGTTTCTAGCTGTCTGTCTGTAAGGAGGTTACATTTAGATTTTTTTTTTACAGTTACGATTAGTGGAATCTCATGGACCACTGTATTCCCATAGTGGGCAAGGCAACACCTGCTCCATTAGGCTCTCCAGTGGTGTGCTGTTTCTAGTACGAGAGAAAAAGAACTGAACTCCAAACTCTGCATCTTTGTCCACATCACATTTACTCCTCCTTTCCATTCTCACTGCCACCCTCTTGTTTCAGGCCCTCCTTCTCTCTCACTGGGAGATGGAAACCTTCTTGGCCTTCCTGTCTCTTACATTTCCTCTGCTCTAAAGCATCCCACCCAGCTTTGGACAGAGCAGCTGCCTTCCTGGAGACCTACAGGCACAACCGCCCTGAATAATCCCAGACCCTGCGCCGTCCAGCGCCTGGCTGCCTCACCTCTCAGCAGACATTTGACAAAATTACGTGATTTCCCTATTCACTAAGTGTGCTCTCCACTCCTTTTGTCCACTTTGAGCCTCTGCCCCTACTGACTTCAGTATCTAATTGTCTCACCCACCCCACTCTCAAATCTCTGCTCCCATGTGAGTCTCTCCAAGACTCACCTGAACAACCGCCCCATCAGAATTGATTCTTCGGCTGAGCTGGGATTGTAGCTCTCTTACCTAACGCATCTATCACCTTCCACCTCTTATTTGTGTGTGTGTCTCAGACCTGCTGTGTGAGGGTATGAGCTCTGTTGTGGTTCATTTTTCTTTTCCTCATTCTTGTAGAAGAGAGTTGGTAGTTCTCAACGGGATTGGACACCTACAGCCCTCATGTTCTCCCTTTATCTTTACCTGTCATTAAAGTAGGAAATTTGAAGGTTAAGTTATGCAGGGAAAGGCTCAGTGTTGTATGATCAGAGCAAGAGAAATTTTGTTGTGATTGACATGAACTTGATTTTTCTCCTTCCAACATGGGCGTAGGAATTCTGATTTTTTAAAAAAACTTGATCAAGTTGCAAATGGTGAGGCTAGGTAGGTAAATTCTCAGTTAAAAGTAAACAAGGTTTTGGATGTGGTTACCAGAAGAGTGATGCTACAAAATCTACAAGAAAAATAACCACTTGCCACGTACTTTGTGTTTTCTTCCCAGACTCTGTTTTGAATGTTCAGATTTCAGCTGAAGGGACTGATTTATTTTTCTGCACAAATTTTATATTTATCAACCAAGACAAATTTGGGGGCAGTAAAATATATATCAATTTTAAGTATAGATAAGAAGTCATTACTTATATAGCAAAACATCCTGTGTATGCTTTTAGGTCATTCTTTCTTAAATCCCATTTTCATCATGTTACTTTCTGATTTCAAAAATGTATTTCAGTTTGCTGTTGCTTCTCAAGTTAAGCCTAAAATCAAATGTCTGGGTTTCTTGGCATGTCCTCATCTTTATTCATGTCTGTTATGTTTCTCTTGCTTGCAGGCTTCTGAGCAACATGCCAAAACTTGTAAAATATGTTAATTTTTACTTATTGACTTCTTATACATTGCTATTGTTGATCATTTTAACAAGCTGTGACCAGAATGTATTAGAAACAAGGAGACAGTATTTCTCATATAATGTCTGCAGTGTGTTTATATCTCAGACTGAGAAGAAGCCAAAAGGGCTTGAGAAGCATCTCTCTACTCTAAAATGCTCAGTAAGTCTTGGATGAAATAGAGGGAGACCCAGAAGGGAAAATGAGAGGTAAAGATTTCAAACATGCCCAGAAGGACTCAAAACTAATGCTAAGAGGGTGATCTTTGATAAACAACAAGGACCTACTGTATAGCACAGGGAACTATGTCCAATTTCTTGTAATAACCTATACTGTGGAAAACATTCTGAAAAAGAATACATATGTGTATGTATATGTATAACTGAATGCTTTGCTGTACACCTGAAATTAACATTGTAAATCAACGACACTTCAATAAAAGATGAAATTTTTTAAAAAGGAGGGTGATCTTTGGGAGAAGAGAAAGAGAAAGAAAAACTATTCCGCTGTAGCCACACCATAGAAAGTAAGGGTGTGTCTCTACCTTGTTCAGAAGCAGCAAATATACGTGCTCTTGGAAAGAGATGCAGGGGCCACTGGGATGCTAACTAGGACTTTCTTCTCACAGTTTTTGGTTGACAAAGCCTTGGCCACACTGAAGTTCAGCTATTTTTCTCCCCCAGGAGAAAGGCATTATTTTCTATTTTTTCGCTTTGAGAAAATGAATGCCACAACTGGCTGCCAGAAAATGATGGAGTTCTTACTCAGACCTCTGACTCCAAAGTTCCTTTTATTTCATTGCACAGGGGTGAGTGGGATACCCTGCAAGCTGAGTCCTATAAGTTGAGGTGGTAGATCTTCACTCTTCTCTCTCTGTCTGTCTGTCATTTTTATCATTATCATCATTATTATCATCATTATTCTTATTGTATTGATCACCTGTATAAATTAGTCCCTTTTCTTGTTGTGTGTTTGCTTTTATCAGCACAGCACTACAAACATACCCTATAGGATCTCCCTTTTTTGCCTTTATAAACGCTCTTTCCTCTTCCTGAAATGTCCCTCGTGCCATCTGACACACACGCGTACATGCATGGACATGCACTCATACATACACACACGTTACCTACCCAACAAACTACTCTCCATCACTTTAATTGGTGCACTCCTTTCTAAAGACTGCACAGGTCTTCCAGATAGAGTTACTCTTTCTCCTTTGTAGTAGATCTGTAATTTGCATACCTTAATTTTAGCATATGTCATCACTACACTTAAGTTGCTAGGTTTAGCAAATAAAAATCTGAATTTCAAAGTGGGGCCTCTCTCAGTGGTAGGAGGCATGCCTAGCATGCATGAGGTCCTGGGTTCAATCCCCAAACAAACAAATAAATCTAATTACTCCCCAAAATTTTTAAAAATAAAAAATTTAAATGTGTATTTTTTTTTAATTGAATTTCAGGAAAATGATATTTTTTAGTATAAGTACGCCCCGTGCACTATTCAGAGCATGCTTATCCTAAAAAAGTTATTTATCATTCATCAAAAATGGGACATCTTGTATTTTGCCTGGTAACCCTAACTACTGCAGTGAGGTTTTGTCAGTGTTTCATCTTCCTAGTAGAGCCGTACCAAGTCGTTTTTCCATGGCATCCATAATGTCTAACACAGAGAATGGTTCATAATAGGAAGTATTTTTTTAATAGTATCTATATTGTTATTCCAACTTATTCCTTCCTTATGTAACATGTATTCCTCCATGTTTCTGTTGGATGAAATGAGGATATATTTTTGTGGAATTTGAAATTACATGGTAACATTTGTGTTTTGTGAAGGTACCTTTAAATTGTAGGTTAGAAATAGTTTAGAAAGTGGAGATGGTAGAATTAGGGCAACTGGATAGGAGTCTAAGGCAACAGGCCAGGTGAGTGATGGCAGTGCGTGAACCGAGGACTTGACAGAGCCTTGAGATGGGGAAAAACCTGAAGAGAACAACTAGACATGATCACTGGATACAGATGCTAAACAAGGAAAAAGTAGATGACTCCGAAGTTTCTCGCTTGAGCAGTAGAGTTGACGGTGGTGCTATTAACTGGGAGAGAAATGTAAGATATAGATCAGATCAAGAGGAGTGAGGATAACTGAGGAGGTCAGCTTGGGACAGGTTCAGTTTGATGTTCTGTGGCCAGGCAGGACATGAAAAACATTTAGCCACTGCTGCAGGATGGGCACGGACAATTTAAATGAGATACCAACCAATTGGCATGGACAACAGCCTTCAACCATCTGGCACTGGTCCCGCTGGGTGAGAGTGCTTTCAACTCAGTAATGTCCAGTTCATAACTATGGACCTGGAACTCAAGAGAGAATTTGGATCCAAAGATTTCAGCATCTTTGACCGAGAGGTGTTGTTGATGCTCTGGGAGCAAATTAAATCACCTGTAGAGTCTTTGAAGAAAAGGGTAAATGATAGATCCATAGAGAATATTGATACTTGCAAGATGAGCAGAAGTAAAAATAGTCAAAAAGAAAAAGATGGAGTGGTTAGACTTTGTGTCTGGTGGGGATGATGGATTATCTTGCTTCCTCTTCACACTGCACATTTTTTCCTGATAGACCAGTTGTTATGTGGGAAGTGAAGTTGTGGAAACCAAGGAGCTTCTGTAAAATACGACGCATCACAGAGATTGGAGGCTTGACCTTTTGTGCTACAGTAAGATCACCCTTGGTTGGACCTTGGACCAGTTGGTTGACTAGGGGTACAGAATATCATTAGCCCTCCAGGAGGATCTGCTAGGACTGGAAACAGTGATGTTCAGATAGGGAGGAGAGCAGGCCTACCAGGCAGGGGCTCAGAGGTGATGGCCACAGCGGCCCGGCCCCAGCCTGTGATGGAGAAGAAAGTGTCGGGAGGAGGACGTTGCCAGTGGTGTGTCACTGATCCTGTCCTTAGTGCACTTTCACTGTTGTTATAGCTCTCAAACTTGATAATAGGAGCAATTTGGAGCTGATGAGAAAGCATTTGCATTTGAATTGTGCCTTGTGCTGCTTCTGTTACCCAAGAAGTTCCTGAGGAAATGAAGACTGCCAGAGTCCATGTGGTCTTGGAGAGAACACCACGCTCAGGCTCAGATACGTGTGGGTCAGCAGACCGCTGGGGGTTTTTTCCTTACAATTCTGAAAGGTTGCTTCATCACTTGTCTTGTTATTGCAAATTATCAATGGTCCTTTGCTTCCTAGAGCAGCAAATCTAAATTTTTGCAGTCGATATCAAAATCCAGGCTACCTGCCTTCTGTAACCCCTTCCCACCTCTATGGGTCCCAAATTATACAAGCTTCACCGGGTCTGGGTCCCTGATTGCCACATGGACACACCGTGCTGTTTCCTGCTGCCATAGCTCTACCTTCTTTCTTTTCCTCAAAATTCTGTCTAATTTCTCCTTTGCCTATCCAAGCTGTTTGGAGTCCATGCAACCTAAGCTCATATATTCCAGATTCTTTTCTTAGAAAAAAATTTAAAGCTGCTCTGCATACCCTGGTATTGACCTGGTAATCCCACTTACAGGAATATTTCTAACAGAAATACAGTGCCAATATAGACCAATAGATCTACAAGGATACTTCCTGCAACAAATTGGAGAAACCTGAATCCCCACCAGTAGGAAAATGGCTAAATAAATCATGTCTTGGGCCACCAGGACTTTTATGGGAGGTTCCTGTCATCATGTCCTCATTCTGGGTGTGCTGGAGCCCGTCGCCTTTCTTTTCCATCCTTGTACGGGCTTTTCCAGTTGTTGTCATGGTGATCATCAACTGTCATGGTGCCGGGGGGTGTGTCATTTAGCAGCTAACGCATTACTGAGCATATACTGAGGCTCGAGGTCCATTTTAAGTCAACTCTTCTGCCATCTTGGGCTTCACAGGTTCTAACCAGTTCTTGCTTCTTCTCATTGCGGTTGCCTTCTGAGGCTTAGATAAGAGTAACCGGTTTCCATTCGAGGGAGGGGCAGGGATATGATCCTGGAGGCAACAGCCTTGGCAACAGAAATGAAAGTTGCTTTTAATCAGAATGGCTGCAATCTGGTGGACCCAGTGTTCATGCAAGAAATCGTCTCCTAGTAGATTCTGCTCAGCCATAAAGAGGAAGCAGGGGTGGGGGGGAGAGGCGGGGCAGGCTTAGTTCCTGAAGAACTCAAAGATATTGTTATGTATTTACCTTGAGGAGGAACCAGAACCCTGCCCCAGGGCTACACTATTGTTCCTCCTTTCTTTCTGCATCCCCTCCCTTCCCTAATTAGCAACTGTTTGAATCTGCCCTTTGGAACTCAGGGAAGGTCAAGGAGGCTGAAGGAAGCTTATTTCCTACAAACAAGAAACGGAGGACACAGAGGGAGAGACCCCATGTGATCCTGCTCGGTATCCAAGGTAGAGTCCAGTTGTTAATACAACAACAGTGTCCTCTGTATGGGCCTAAGCAGTACTGACCCTGATTAGTGCACAATTACTAAATGACTTGCAAAGCCTAGTGAAAGAGATCTTAGCTCTGAGCAGCTGAATTGCTCACCCGTTTGTAACCAGCTCAACATAAGCCCGAGGGTGTGCACAAGCAGTGGAAGAGTATGGACGTTGCACACACTACGGTCAATAGCAGGGGAAGTGGATGGGGCCAGGCAGGGGCTGCTCTACTTGAACACTGCTCTTGTTTGAATTGTTCTAATAGGCAAGTATTACTTTTGTAGTTAAAATGACTGAAATTTAAAACACTGAGTCTTTAGTCCAGTGACTAGCGCATAACACAGAGCTCAAAGTTTCTAACTATGGTACTCACTACGACTGTTTCAAGCCTAGACACAACATCTCTCCCCTCCTTTGAACCATGGAAACACTGGTGTATACAGTTGTTATTGTTGTTGTTGAAGTCTAGTCAGTTTACAATGCTGTGTCAGTTTCTGGTGCACAGCATCATGTTTCAGTCATATACCCATCCATATATTTCTTTTCATATTCTTTTTTATTACTACAAGATACTGAATATAGCTCCCTGTGCTATACAGTAGAAATTTGCTGTTTTATCTATTTTATATATAGTACTATCTGCAAATCTCAAATTCCCAATTTATCCCTTCCTATCCCCTCCCCACCCAGTAACCATAAGTCTGTTTTCTATGTCTGTGAGTCTATTTCTGTTTTGTAAATAAGTTCGTTTGTGTCTTTTTTTCTTTTAGATCCCACATATAAGTGAGATCATATGGCATTTTTCTTTCTCTTTCTGGTTTACTTCACTTAGAATGACAATCTCCAGGTCTATGCATGTTGCTGCAAATGGCATTATTTCATTCTTTTTTATGGCTGAGTAGTATTCCATTGTGTATATATTTATACATATATCACAACTTCTTTATCCAGCCATCTGTTGATGGACTTTTAAGTTGTTTCCATGTCACTTTATTTATAATACACTTAATAGCATGGGCAAGGCTTCATTCACAATGGTCTTACTTGCAAGGAAGTTTTGTTTAGTTCTAAGAATATAAGATGTTTTAAGGCAGAGTCACATATAAAATGTGCTCAACTTAGTTCATCAGAATTATCAGAAAATTTAATTGCAAGCAAAATATTGACAAATAATTACAATCAGTTTTTCGAAGTGAATAAGCCTTTATGAGCCAGGGTTCTTGATTTATATTTGGTGGTGATCATTGAGTGGTTCATTCATTTGACAGGTATCTGTTGAGAGTCTGCTGTCTATCAGTCAACTCTGTCAGGTGCCAGGAAGACAACAGTGAACAGGGCAGGTAAGGAGTGTCCTGTTGTGGAATTTGTGTTCTATTGGGGGAGACACTCAAATAATCTTATACAGACATATATTTGCACATATGTATAAATAAATAGATCAAATAATTAGAGATTGTGATGGGAGTAGGAATTTAATGAGTGTGGAATTATGATCAAGAATGCCAGAGTGGGTACATTTATATAAGATCCAGGGTGGGCTCTGGGAGAGACCAGGAAGCCAGCAAGTAAGGAGAAGCTGTCTGTGAGGAGTAGGGGGCACAAGCTCCCAGGGAGGATGGACTGTGCCCTGTGGCCCAGGAAAATGGAGTATCCTGAGTGGGGTTAGCAGTACCAAGGTCAGGGCTTGGTGAATGACTGGACTGATTCCTAGTCTGATGGAGATGTTCTAAAATAATGGCATATGTTAATAACACCAGGCCATAGTCTTAGAAAGCTTCATGAAGTATATTTTAAACAGTGAATACCAGAGTGTCATATCCAAGGAAGCATATCTAAGTACACCATAAAATCTATTTCATTGTAAAATATTACCTGTTGATTATAAATAATATTTAAAGAGCTAATATGAATACAGAGAAACCAGTGGGTTTCTTACAAGATCAAAATTATCAGCCTCAACTAAATCCTGGTCCTTTAGTCTCCAGCTCTCTTCTCT
The DNA here is from genome assembly GCF_048564905.1 of Vicugna pacos. Classification (NCBI taxonomy): domain Eukaryota; kingdom Metazoa; phylum Chordata; class Mammalia; order Artiodactyla; family Camelidae; genus Vicugna; species Vicugna pacos. The sequence continues at coordinate 1,938,292 of NC_132994.1, read as the reverse complement.
GAGCTATACTGAAAGGAATCGAGTAACTGCTTTATTTTTATAAATGACATTGCAGACTTTATTTTTGAAGTTGCTTCAAGACCATGTGAGTCACTTGTCTTTTTATATATTTTTTAAAACTTCAAATTTTTAATAGCATTCTGTGTCAATTTACTCAGACCATCTGAATGTGTTTTAAAATGTCTAATGTTGGACCATTTACATGACCACATCCTTTTTTCAGTAGTACATCCTAAAATGCAGACCCTTTGTATTTTTTGTAGGTTGTACAAAGGACTGTGTCTTTAATAAATATCCCCAAAGTTGCGTGTAGTTTGCTCAGCAGTCATTTACTCACCAAACATGAGCACGTGTTGCATACAAAACATGTACAAAGAGAAAAATCAGATTTTAGAGCTGAAAGAAGTTTAAAGGATCATCCAGTCACCTCCTGGCTTAAGACGAGACCCCGAGGTTCAGGGAGGTCAAGCTATTGCATCTGCCCAGTGTTACCCAGGGAGACGGTGGTAAAACCTGATGGATTCCTCCGAGGCAGGGCTGCCTGCTTTCCACCAACTTGGGGCCATCAGTGCCAGTTTTTCAAAGGGATGTGATGCGTCACAATCAAGGCTTATCCAGAAAATGTGCTTTAGAGGTTTTGGGGGGTTTTCTTCTTTCAAATAATCACATTTTATTTTCAGTGGACTGCTAATTGGAATTTAAATGAACAAATGCATTTTAATCAGATTCTTTTTACCTAAATACACAGAAGATGATAGAGGAGAAATTGGATTTAATAAAATCAGCTGAGATGTTGATTAGTCATGGGAAAAGCTGCCTCTTGTCGTTCAGGTGGTTACAACACCAGGATGCTGTAGAGTGCATCGCTACAGGGTTTCAGGACCCTGGAGAGCTGGTTTTGATTCTAAGTTGCCAACGTTTTGAAAAAGAAAGAAGACTCTCTTGCCTACAGTTCTCAGATATTAACTTGCCACAAGATCTGTTGAGGCCACTTTGTTTTGTGACTTTATGTAAATTTTTGTTGTTGTTTCCAAGGCTATGAGGAAAAGGAAAACTCCAGGTGGAATCTGTCCGTTTTCAAGCCCAGAGTTCATGACAGCAGAACGAAAACATAAACAAGAGCATTACTATTTTGGTGTGATGGGCATCTTGACTTCTTGTTGAGTATTTTTCAAATGGGAAGACGTCCTGCATGGAAGTCAATCATGGTGTAAATGGTCTCTCTTTCTTCTTTCTGTCTCTGGTGTATCAGGACAAAACAATCACAGATCAGTCCAGCAGACCATGGCCACCTGGAGATCCTCAAGAGTGAAAGCTTTGTATAAGTTGCAGGTTGAACCTATATAAACAGTTAATCTTTTCCAGGTTTATAACTGTCTTCACTACACTGTTTAGTACATAAGGGATTCTATCTAAACTTTAACATAATGGTGGCTTGGGGGATATTTTCTTTGAATTTTTAAAATTGGATTTCTTTTGAAAATTCTGGTTCAGATATGCACATGATAAATTATTTTAGTTAAATAGTCACAAATTGGCCTTTTTTTGTTACATTGCCTTGGATGGAATAAACACTGTTCAAGATATTTTTAAATGCTTTTTTGGGGGGAGGGGTTAATTAGTTTTAATTATTTATTTATTTTTAGAGGAGGTACTGGGGATTGAACCCATGACCTCATGCATGCTAAGCATGCACTCTACCACTTGAGCTATACCCTCCCCCTTGAAACGCTTTTATGTGATTTTTTTTTTTTTGGAACTGCTTTATTTTCTAAAACATGATCTTCCAAGTGGCTACAACTCAAGGTCATTAAACCCTAACTCAGTGAGAATGGAGAAGGATTAGTTACTTTGTTTCATCAAGACAGCTTGTGAGAGATGGGCACTGGAATTCCCCAGTGACTTTTGTTTATTTTCACCTCCCTTGTCATTTTCAGTGTAGAGGATTTATGTAGGGAATTCAGGTTATTACTTTAAAATTGATCTTTAAAAGGAAAACCCAAACCACTGGGGGCTTAGTAACATATTTTCTTATAGAAAAAGAGAAAATGTTTCTATCAGATCCATGTGGTAGAAACCCTCTTTGCATCTTTCTTTACACTGCAGCTTGTGGACTTGCCAAGTAAATCAACAGTTCAAATCATGGCTGTGGAACTATGGGATGATAGACACTGGCAGGAAAATTGCATTGAGAGTAAGTGTTTACCCCCAAGAAGCATAAAGTGTAAGATACACCATAGATAAACCATGTTGATGGACTCTATACAAGTCATTTGACAGTGTTATGGGGACATTTTGGTCATGGTGTAAATAGAGATTTTTGATTGCCCACAGACTGAATGGGCTTAACAGATACCCTCATGCACTCACTTAGTCTCACTGCAATTCTGAACTTTATCCCAGTGGTACTTTTTGGACTTACTGTCTCATAATGCTGCTCTGTGGCTTGATACAAAGGCCTCGTGAATGTCACCAGCTATTCTTTGAACAAAGGAAAAGACAATGAACAGAAGAAGCAGTCCCAGTTTTGTCAGTGGAATGAATGGAGACTACATTTTAAACATTTAAATGATGTATCATCATTTCTCCCTTAAATTATGTTGCTTCACGTGCTTCTGTCTCCAAAGCTGAATGGGGATACTTAGCGCCCAGGGAAGGAGAGGTGTGTCTGCTGCCTAGTTCGTACATTCCATCATTCTGCTTTTGTGTTTTAAAGCTGACTCTTATTATTGTTTTCAGAAAAGAAATGATTTTGAAATATGGGCTTTGTTAGAAAGAAATTGATTTTCTGAATTGTGTTAGATCCATTAACACATCAAGAACTAAGCTAAGGTCATAGAATTTTCTTCCTAGTAAAGAACTGATACCCCTTCTGTCATGAAGGCTGAGCTCCTCCGGTATGAAAGGATCCGTGATGCAGGGGAAGTCCACTGAGCCACCCCCCAGGTATCATTTCTGATAAAGAGAGAGAAGAAGATGCAGAACTCTGGAACACTGAGCTACCCAAAGGCGCTGCCGAAAGTTAACAGAAATTTGTTTAGCTTAGAAATGACTGTTTCTGAATTTAATTTCCAAGTCTACACTGAGTTCCTTAACCAGTTCTGCCTCAGACTACATTTCCTCTGTGCCTCTAAGGATGGAAGTATTAAATTATAAACTCCTACCTCATTTTACAGTAATGCAATGTGGATTCAGACAAGCTGCTCTATCTTCAGTTTTCAGTTTTTTCCTTTGTAATATGGTCTGTGTGAAGGGGTGTGGGTGTGGGTGTGGACTGGGTATGGACTGGGTGATCTCTGTGTACAGACACACCTTGGCGATATTGTAGGTCCAGACCACCACAATAAAGCAAATATTGTAACAAAGCAAGTCAAGTGAACTTTTTAGTTTTCCAGTGCATGTCAAAGTTGTTTGCACTATACTGTAGTCTATTAAGTGTGCAGTGGCATTATGTCTTAAAAAACAATGCATATACCTTAATTAAAAAATGCTTCATTGCTAAAAATGTGCCAAAACAATTATAATACTAACATTAAATATTACTGATCACAGATCATCATAACAAATATAATAATAATGAAAATGTTTGAAATATTGCAAGAATTACCAAAATGTTACACAAAGACATGAAGTGAGCAGATGCTGTTGGAAAAATGGCACTGATAGACTTCTTGACCCAGGGTTGCCAGGAAGCTTCAATTTGTGAAAAATACAATGTCTGTGAAACATAATAATGTGAAATGCAATAAAACAAGGTATGCCTGCATTAATTAGCTTGCACTGCCGGAACACCATAGACTGGGTGAGTTTAACAGGATTTAGTTTTTTGCCATTTTGGAAGCTGGAAGTCATAAATTAAGGTCCCAGCATGATCAGTTTCAGGCCACAGCTCTTTTCCTGACTTGTCAATGGCTGGATTCTTGCTGTGTCCTCATGTCACCTTCCCTGGGTGCATGAGGATGGAGGAAGAGAGCAAGTTCTCTGCTGTATCTTCTTATAAGGGCACTAATCTTACTGGATCAGGGCCCCAGTCTTATGACCTTCATGGTCTTACCTCCTTTGAGGCCTTGTCTCCAAATACAGCCACATTGGGAGTTAGGGCTTTAATAATCTGAATTTTGGGGGATATATTCAGTTCAGAACACCCTCAAACCTAAAATGTTGTTTTCAATACATACCATTATGTTAAATCAATCCCATATTTATTACCTAAGGTTGGCTATAAATAACATCATGTGTAAACTCAAAGCCACATTAAAAATGTTAAAACCTTGCCTCCCAGCTAATGCTAAGTGCTTATGTTTTACACTTCAGATTCTACTTTAGGTTTCATTATTATATTTTTCAAATTTATAATTAGCAGAATCTAACTTAGAATGGCTTAAGAAAGGAGACTGTCACTGAGTCTAAACTCCTTCTGCTCACTGCATGACAGACGAGTTGTTGGGGCAAGGAATAGTGACTTTATTTAGAAAGCCAGCAGACCAAGAAGATGGTGGACTAGTGTCCCAAAGAATCATCTTGCCTGAATTGGAATTCAGGCTTCTTTTATACTAAAAGGGGAGGGAGCAAAGGCAAACAGTTCCTGGTTCCAGTCAGCCTCCGGAGGGGAGGTGTTAATTTCTTCCTTCCTGCAATCACTCACCGGTGCGCCCAGCCAGGGCATTTCCCATAAGCTAAACAAAGGAATTTTAGCTTAATGCTCATTACCTAGGAGACAGGGTTCCCAGAGATGGGCCATTGTGTATAATTTAAGCTTATGGGCAACATCCATTTAGTGATTAACCTGTGGTAAAAGCAATAGAATACAATGTTTAAAGTAAAAGAAATCGATCCAATATGGAGTCAGATTTGTTCTTCCCTATTACAAGGACATACTGGATAGGGAGGGGTTGGTTCAAGGATAGCTCAAGAAGTACCGTCAGGATCCGAGGCTCTCCTTTGTAATCTGAGTTTTATTCTCTTCTCTTTCAATGGAAGTGTTTTCTCTGCCATTTCAGAGATGAAATCAAATAGTGCAAACTGACCTCGGAAACCCACCAGGCTACTGAAGGGCGGTCCTCAGGGAAAAAGAAAAGGTGGGCATGGGGAATGACACTGCAAAGCTCCTTCATAGTCTGCCTAATAAAATGGCACAGGGTTTGATGATTATACAAAGTTCAAAGTAATAATGAAATTAATGTGTTGGTCTAATAATTGGAAGGCAGTAGCTAATCAGAGGTAGCAACTGGTCTATCACCACAAATATGCATATTGAAAAATGCATGTGGAAGGACAGATCAATTTGTCACTATAGTTTTATTGGACTTTTAAATTTGTTCTGATAAGTCACTTTTTCCTTGGAGTGATGACAGCATTTTGTCCAAAATATTTTTCAGTGTCTACTCTGCACAGAAAGTATAATACAGAAGTAAATTAATTACTTTTGGAGGGAGGCAAAGTTCACTTACATATAGTTTTACAAAATAGGTGAAATAAACTTTTTCATATTAATGAAGGGTTGCATTACTTGCCCCTAAAATGATTAAACCTTGACACAAGTGTTCAAATTTAGCTTTGTTTTAAAGTAATAGAAAATAGAAAAAAAGAATAAGATATTTATAAGCTAGGTGATACTTAGGTGCAGCAAGGTTTTTTTGGAGAGAGATTCAAAATTCCTGGTTATAAAAAGCAAGCCAGATAAAATTCAAAAGGAATGCCAAAGCCATAAAATAAAATAGCCATTTAAAATATTTAATGAAGTGTGAACAAAGCTCTTGTGCTTTAAATGGTTGTCCCTTTCATTAATTTCTTCTCTAAAACCTGAACAATTAGGCTGGAGTGTTAAAATCGTTCCAAAACTTAAATAGCACTTCTGGGAATGAGGTGTTTTGAAGGAGGTGTTATTGCATAAGGACTGCAAACATGAAAATAATTTTATCTCATTGCGGAAATCAAGGTGTGTTTTCTAGGTGGGATGAGTGACAAGAGAAGAAGGAAATTTTATTGTAATTACGGGCAGCAGCACCTTTAACAATATGCATGAGGGAAACTAGCTATGTAGGCTACTATTCTAGAAACTTCAGAGTTTTTTCTCATGGTAAACCAAAGTTGATAGGAAATCAAAATGAGTAAAACAACTCTACATTGCTTTTTTAAAAGAATCTTTCTTTTGCAGTAAGTACTGTGCCGCTCGACTCCAAGAAATAAGTAAAATAGCTTGCTCTTCTTGGAAATTTCTAATGGTGAAATAATATTAAAATGTGTACGGATTGGAAAAAGATGCCTCTCGTTCATGTTCAGAATTATGGGTGGAAAGAGGACAAATCCAGTGTGGAGTGGTCGCTGAGAAGATTTAGAGGGGCTGCTGTCTGCGTGGAGTCCCTCGGTGTCTTGGTCTCCCTTTTCAACTTGGTATTTATACTCTGAATGTTCTTCTGCTATGTTATTTAGAGACAGTCACCTGCACTGCTGGGAGTTTTAATATTTGTTTCTTAAATTTAGCATATTTACTGTGATTGGGGCTCCAGTGGTCCCACCGTTTGTCTGCTACCCTCGGATGCAGGTGGGGCAACCAAGGGACTCCAGCTTTCTGACTGGGCCACTTGCTTAGCGGGTCCTTTCTCGTGCCTTTTCCAGAGCAGTGGTCCTCTCCACTCTTCCTCCCTGTGCTCTTCTATTGTTCTTACGGCACACGCCCACCCCTATGCTCTCTGAGTTGGGGATCTATTTGTGATGTGTTGATGCCTGTCTCCGCCGTTAGAATGTGAACTCCGAGAGTGCAGGGGACTCGGCATCTTTGCCGCCCCCGCCCATGTACCCACCATCCCGCCTGGGAAATAGGCATTGCTCAGTATGTTTTTACTGAAGGGAAAGCGAAATAAAGAAATCCGTATGTCCCCCTCGGTTTGAAAGCGCGCGTTTATCACGTATCTGTCTGTATGGTGACAGATTTTAGTCTTTTTTTCCTTTTGGGCCTATTTTCTGCTTGTACTATTTTGTTTTAATCACTATAACTTTAAAATAAACTTTCATACTGAAAAAAAAAAAGGAATGAAGTTCCTCATTCCTTTACTGTTTCAAATATATTCTGACTAGTTTAGTTTATTTAGTTTTCCAGGATGAGCTTTAGAATAATTCTGCCAGATTCCAGTAAGCCTCCCATTAGGCTTATTCATAAATGAATCTACCTTTTTAAATATTGAGTCTTCTAATTCCAGAATTCCAGATCCAGCATTCTACTTCCTTCGTATTTCATGTGTATTGAATTAGACGTCTAGTTTTTTGTTTGTTTTTAATACACATACTTCACAAGTCAAGTTAAGGTATTTTTGTGGTCTTTTTTCCCTTAATGAATCATTTTTACAGTATTTTTCTCTGACTGTAAGAATGATTTTAATTGTTTTTAATATATTATAACTGATCGCCTGCTCAAAATCTAATTTCAAGATGTAATTTCATTTTATTTTGGAGTGTTTCAAGGTAAATAATCAAGTCAAATGCCAGGAACTTTATTTCCCCCTTTTGAAGTTTTAGGTTTCTTATTTCCTTATTGAAATCCGCTGGGAAGGACTCCCAGAACCACACTAGATAACAGTGGCGATGATGATGGCCATTGTTTTATTCTTGACTTGAGCTGGGCTGCTGCTGGTGTTACCAATGTGCGTGGCCCTGCCTGTTAGAGGTGAGATAATCACATAGATTTAGAGATTCAGGCAGAAATATGGTTACAACATGTATATCTTTTGTTATATAAATTGTATGTTCTGCACTACCTTTGTTAAGTTTTCCTAGTAATATTCTGTTCTTCTATAAAATAAATTGGCAAGAATCCCAACCCTCTTGGAAGGCTTTAGTCATGTAGAAACATTTTGACAGCTTGAAACAATCTGAATCCAGCATTTTGAGAAAAAGAAGTGTCGTTCTTTGGCAACCTAGAATTTTTCCACTTTCATTAATATACTTTATTGTGCCTTTTTCAACTTCATGTTAGTAAAACATTGATATTTACTAATGTAGCATGAAGTGGGCAGAGCTGCCAAAATTTCCCACTGGCCTCACCATGGTTGTTTGTCCTTAGTGGGATAAGATGATATTGGTGGAGTATTTCTTTTTAAAAATTATTTATATATTTACTTTTATGTTTATTTTTAAATGGGGGTCCTGGGGATTGAACTCAGGATCTCGTGCATGCTAAGCATGTGCTCTGCCTCTGAGCTATGCCCTCCCCCCTTGGTGGACTATTTCTGTCTTTCATAGTTGTTTCTTCCAGTCTTCCTCTTTCATAATTGGTGTTGTGATTAAAAAAAAATACTTCTTTCACTACCTGTATTGCTTTCCTGCTGCAAAGGAGGACAGATGAAAACCAGCTTTCAGCATCTCATTACAATTTGAATTGAAAAACTCTATCTGGCAGACACTTCTCAAATTTCAGATATTAAGTCACTGTTCACTATTTTTTAGCATTTATAAACATTTCTGAAACTAATTTGTTCTTTTTATTTTTTTCAATCAGTTTCTGAGAACTGGGGCAAGAGGTAAACAGGGAGCAATGTGAGCTTACACTTTTACCCTATCTTCATCTTGGATACGGATATGCCTTCTTATAAGTCAAGAGACTAAAAAAGTCCTGCTTCCTAAATCAAGCAAAATAAAAAAAAAATTCTTAGGATGTAATTTAAAGTAATAATCCAAACTTTCTGCTTTAAGTCATTTATTTTGCATTGTTTGAGCTCAAGCTACAGAAAATTTTCAAGTTGCAAAATTGAATTAATCAAGTGTACCTGGAAGACATTAATAACATGAGGTAAATATAGTTTGGAAAACAGATGCTTCATAAGTTCATTGCTCCTAAGATTTGGTAGAATGGTTTCTACTACTTTTTCTTTCAGCCTCTCGTCTTTACAAGTCTTCTTGTCTTCAGCCTAGAGTCACACTTAAAGTCCACCCAACCAAATAACCCCTTCTGCAAGCAAACAAACAAACAAGCACCCCCCAGTGCATCCTCTGCCCTTACAATGCCACTCCATCTTCTCCTTCCTCCTCACTGCCAGCCTCACCAAAGGAAGGGGCTCCTTCTAAAGCTGCAGGGGTTTCACTGCTGCCATTGCCAATACACCGAAACCTGCCCTCTTTGGCCACAGATAATATCCAGGTGGCAAATTCAGTTGTTTTGCTTTTCCGTTTTCAAACTGCTTGCTCCTCTTTGAGCATTTGACACTGTTGATACTTCTCTCCTTTATGAAATTCTCTCCTCTCTTTACGTTTAATGATAGATGCTAATCCACCCAGATCCTCTTCATTAACCCTTCCTTCAAGGACTTCTCCCATCAACTCTCCTCCACCCATTTCTTCAATGGTTTTCAACCACCACCATGATGCACATCCGTGCAGACATGCGTAGAGATATATCATGTTGTGCATTCTGTTGACTCAGTATTGCTATCCGTATATTCTTCAGTCATAGGAAATGTCAAACACCCACCCCAGCAGAACTCAAATACTCTGCTTATAGTCAGCGAATTTCCCAATGTGGGTCAAAGTCATCAATTCCTTGCTCTCTCTGAAGCCAGAAATCTCAGACTCAGCCTAAAGGCAGAACCTCAGTGTCCTTCACTGACCGCAGAAGACCCCTGATGGTCTGCCTCTGTGCTTCATCCCCAGGCCTTTTGTCAACCCAGCCTCTCTGCACACCCTTGCTGTGCTCCCATCTTAAATATCATGCTTTCTTGTGTCTTTCTACATTTCACTTTGTGTTTCTCCTGTCCTGAGGTACATTTTCCATTCTTCTGTATCTGAAAAAGCACCAATCTGACATTGGAACACAGTTCAGATACAGTCTCAACCTCATAATAACCATTCATTTCTCTATGTTCCATAGTCCTTGGTTCATGTGAACCAATTCTATTAGTATCTATTGTTGTTTATGCCTGTTTCTACCTCCTCCTCCCCCAGGCACTAGAATGTATTCTTGGGAGTAGGAGTAATATGTTATTGTATTACATAAGCAAAACATTTTGCTAAATAATGAGTTCCATTCAGGACAGAAAAACAGGCAAGTGTTCATTCTCATGAGTGGAAATAGTCTAAAGCTTTGACTAATCTAACATTCATTCCTATCATATATTTGGATACCAACTCTAGACATGGTTGTCTACACCAGTATAAATAGTTTTTGAGGGCTACATTGTAATAAATTTGTATTTCTTGAGAATTCCAGACTGTCAGTTACCAGGAACATCTCTCTGGTATTGGGGAGTAAAAAGATCTTATTCTGCCCAAAATCTGGTGCAGAAAATTCTACAGAGTAAGTGAATGGATGATGAGGACATGGAAGTTCTCAAAAGACTTGCTCATTTTATCACTGTCATACCCCTATGTTGTAAGCTACTCAAATGATTTTTTTTAATCATTAAAAGTTAAAACTAAAGACACAGTAGGAGAGAAATTTGTTCAGATTCACAGCAGGAGACGCCAGGACTCAAAATGATGCCATTTTCTGCCCTTCAGCGTCCATCTTGCTGCTTCATATAGTTTCACTTATAACTTGTAAACTTCCCTACAAAGGCAGTAGGTTAAGAACACAGAAAATGTTCAAGAAATGTAAATTATCAGGACTTTTTAAAAAGCTGCTTGGACTCTGTACTGAGAGAAGCTGGTGCTCAGACTCCAGCTGGAAGAAAAAATTACGTTATTAGCAAAAAGCAGTTCTAAAACATATAGAATATGAAAGAGGATGTAGCCCCTCTGGAATCCATTGCAGCCAGACTTGGCAGTAATACCGTCAACGTCTGGGAAGAGAATTTTTAAAAAATAGATTGAAAATAGCATCCTAAAGATAAGACGTTTAAAAATACCTCCGTGGGACTGGTGAGAACAAAAGACCAAAGATGCACAGAAGGTGCCAGGGGAGTGGGCAGTGATGGAGTCAGATTTCACTGAGCAGAGGTGAAAAGCTTATGCGTTCGGAAACGAGATCACTAGTGATGCCCGAGGACCCCCCCTCCTCAGCCCTCCCCAGGGCTGCGTGAACAGGTAACCCGGGGCAGAATCAGGCAGGATGCGATGAAAATAGGATTGGGCAGGATGAGAGTGGTCAGCCAATGAGGAAGTTGAAAGTCAAGAACACAGGCTCACATGGACGTCACCTGCAGGCTGTTTACCCTTTCATCCAATGAAAGAAGATCAGCGAAATCCACATCAGAAATCCCATCAAGGAGGGACAACCCCGGGAGTCATTGTCCCTGCTCGGAGCAGAGCCTGCGAGCCCAGGCTGCTGGAGTCCTCACCCCTATCCTCGGGGTCACAGGTGCGCTTTCTAGCCTCTAATGAGGCGTCTGCTTTTATGTGGTTTCCACGGCAGTCAGCCCACCGGGTGGGCAGATCATAAGCGACTTATCACGACTCAGGGACTGAGGTTGGGGCAGAAATGAGGGAGGACTCAAAAATAGCTAGGAAGGTGATGAAGGGGGTGATGATGTGGTGGGTCGGGTGTGTGGGGAAACATGCATCACCACCCGGATGTGCTCAGTGATCTCACTGTCAGACCCGCGGTGCAGCTCTGCTTGTCTCAGTTCTCCTGTTTCTGCAACGCTCAGCCCCCTTACCTAGACCTTCCCTCCTTGAAACTGTCTCCCATCCTGTCTCCTCCGGCATCAAATCGTAAGTTACATGAAGGCAGTGTTCATAGCTCTCATGCTCAGAGCACTTTCCAGAATGCCTGCCTGCTTGCTGGAGTGGACACACAGATGGATAATGAACGGAGGAGTTCAGTCGCCTTGCTGACCGATCCCTTCTATGTCCTCTGACTACTGGGTTTAAACTTACTAAAATGATGAGGTATGCCTTTTTGCTTGTGGCTATAAATGTATCTGTGTGTGTCGTGAGAATTCATCGAGGCTCTCTGTGTAAATTATCCCGGCTCTCCAACTGGATCCCAAGTGTGTGCCTCTCATACAAGTGGTCGAACTCCAGTTCGACACCTCAGCTTCCTGTGGACAGCCTTGTACTTTGAGTGAACTGTCCGCAGTAGTGGTTCTTTCTCCAGTTTGATTTTAAGTGATGTGAATAATAGGGCCCCCCTCCTCCTCCTTTTCTGTATCCCTCAGGGACGGGTTCTGAGCTCATCAGTGAGTTTTGCTGATTAATCAATAGCTAGGAGACAGTTTATGCTTCCAGCTTTTCAAAAAGTCATTTATCTTTTGAGAAAATGTAGTTTTCTTTTCCTCAAATTCAAGGAAGTAAGTAGACAGGGAGAATCATCAGGTGCAGAAAAGCCAGTGGGCTTGAATCTGCGTGAAAACTTGGTGTGCAGTGCAGCCACCTTCATGAATTGTCTTAGCTACATCTTCTGGATAACTTCCTGTTGCTTCTCCATCAGCACCTCCTGCTTCACTCTGCACGTTTATGTTACAGAGACGGTTTCTCTCCTAAAACCTCATGAACCCGCCTCTGCCAGCTCCAGACTTTTCTTCTGCTGCTTCCTCACCTCTCCCAGCCTTCGTGGAGTTGAAGGGAGGTTACGCCTCGCTCTGGATTAGACTTTGGCTTAAGGGAATGGAGTGGCTGGTTTGATCTTCTCCCCAGACCCCTCAGACTTTCTCCACATCATCACTAAGGCTGTTTCACTTTCTTATCTTTCTTATGTCCACTGAAGTAGCACTTTTAATTTCTGTCAAGAACTTTCCCATTGCATTCACAACTTGGCTACATGAAATGAGCAAATACTGTTGGGAAAAAATGGTGCCAACAGGCTTGCTCAACACGGGGTGGCCACGAAACTTCAATTTGTAAAAAATGCAATTTCTGCAAAGCACAGTAAAGTGAAGTGCAGTGAAAGGAGGCCTGCCTGTTTACTGGTCTAGAGGAGCAGTGCTTCAGGGTGAGACTGGAGAGAAACACGCAGCGAGGTTACGGTAAGTCTCTGTGGTGCTGACAAGGAGTCTGGATTGTGTTTGGAATGGGATGCGAGGCCCTCTGAGAACTTTGATACAAGGGAGTCACGTGCTCCAAATTTTGTCTAAGAAAAGATTGCTCTGTTAAAGTTTGGTATTATGGGCCAAAACAGTAAGTTAGAAGCACTAGGTTGAACTGTATGTTGTGAGCATACTGTTTTTGAAAGCACACCCACCCTCCACCCATTATTTGGTCTTAGCTCATGTTTGCAAAGGCAGCCCTGGGTTGGCAATCAGGACACCTGTGTTTCAGTCAGACCTCTCTCCGTGCCTACATAGGTGACGTTGCACGAGCCACTGTAGTTCTCTGTTCCTAAAACATCACTAAGGTGGATTTTATCCCAATCTCTCTTTTTTAAAAAAAATTTTATTGAAGTGTAGTTGATTTATAATGTTAGTTTCAGATGTACAGCAAAGTGATTCAGTTATACAGTACATACATATATATTTTTTTCTTTTCAGATTATTTTCCATTATGTTACTACCAGAAATTGAATGTAGTTCTCTGTGCTGTACAGTAGGTCTTTGTTGTCTATCTATTGTGTATATAGTCATGTGTGTCTGTTAACCCTCAATCCCTAATTTATCCTGATCACTCTTCAAATCACTGAAATGTATAAATCTGTTCACATTTTGGTGTGCCCATAATATTCATATACTGGACCAAGCAGGTCTCTGTAGAGAGTGTCCAGCAGATAATCCCAGTGTTATAAGCCAATGTGGAGACAGCTAATACATCCTCAAAGACTGGCCTTTGCCTGAATAAAAACTATCCCATGCTAAGCATAGCATTTATAAGTACAGTATTTAGAATACTTTTATATTAATTTTGATTATTCTAACTTAATTTTTTTTATTCACCAACTATTTATTGAATGTCCAGTGTGTGTGTGAACTGTGCTAAACCCCTCAGCTTTATGGGTAGCCTGGGACAAAACAGTGAGCCTGACAAGTGCCTGGAGTAACAGGAAGGCAGACCTGGGAACAGATTATGACAATATAATGGGATTGTTATGTAAAATTGTGGGCTGGGAACCCGGAGGCTCCAGAAGACAGGGAAGCAGTTTGCCTAAGGAGAAAGCAGTGACGCCATTTTTGCTCTTGCCTCAAATTCTCCTTCCTTTCCAATGTTAGATGCAGTAAGGCCCAGCCCCAGCACAGCATTATTAAAGTATAATTTACACGGTATAAATTCAGCAAGCTCAAGCATACAGTTCAGTGGGTTTTAGTGTATTCACAGAATCATGCAACCATCACCACTTTATAATTGCACAATATTTCATCACCCAAAAAGAGAAACCCACATGAACGGTCACTTCCTGTATATCCATACACCCAACCCCTGGCAACCACTCATATATTCCTGTCTCTATAGGTTTGCTGAATGTGGACATGTCATATAAATGGAGTCACAGAATGTGTGATCTTTTGTGACTGCCTTCTTTCACTTAGTGTAATTTTTCAAAGTTCATCCACATTGTCACATGGAACAGGCATCAGTACTTCGTCCATTTTTATGGCTGGATAATATTCCATTGTATGGGTATACTCCTTTTGTTTAGCCATTCATCAGTTGATGGAAATTTGGGTTGTTTCCACTTTTCGGCTATTACGAATAACACTCTTATGAACATTCACATAGAAGTTTTTGTGTGAGCATATATTTTCAGTTCTCATAGCCATGAAAATAGTAGCATAATAACGAGGTTATATTATAACCTTATGTTTAGTGTTGTGCAGATGAGCAAACTGATTTCTAAAATGTTTGCACCATTTTATAATCCCACAGGCAATGAATGCAGTTTCTGATTTCTCCATATTCTTGCCTTATTATTGTTCATCTTTTTTATTTTATGTATCCTAGTGGGCATGAAGTGTCATATCTTTGTGGTTTTGATGGGCAGACCTCTAGTGAATAATTAAATTAAGTTTCATTCACTTAATAGCCTTTGTGTATCTTCTTTGGAAAAATGTCTAATCAAATTATCTGCCCATTTTTAAATTGGGTTATTTCTCTTTTTGTTGTCGTTGAGCCATATTTTTTATGGCTAAAGTACAGAAATACAATTGATTTTGTGTATTTGATTTAGTATCCTGCCCCCTTGCTCAGCTCGCTTATTAGTTCTAAGTTTTTTATGGCTTCCTTAGAATTTTCTGTGTAGGAGATCATGTCATCTGCAGATAGAAACAGTTTCACATATTTCCATCCTTTCTGGATATCTTTTATTTATTTTTCTGGCCTACTTGCCCAGACCAGATTCTCTAGTACAGTTTTAAACAGATATGATAAGAGCAGACATCCTGGTCTTATTCGTATCTTGAGAAAAGAGCTCAGTCTTCCTCCTTTAAAGTGTGATATTAGCTGTGAGTTTTTCATAGATGGCATTTATCAGATTGAGAACGTTATCTTCTATTTCTAATTTACTGAGTGTTTTTTTTATGGTGAAAGGTTTTCAATTTTGTCAGCTACTGTATCTGCATCTTTTTGGATGATCTTTGCCCTTTTATTCTATTCATATTGTATATTATATTAATTGACTTCCAGAGGTTAAACCAACCTTACCTTCCTGTGATGTTACATACACTTGGTGGCTGTATATAATCTTTTTTATATATTGCTTGGACTCACTTCATTTGTAATTTGTTGATGAGTTTTGTATATATATTCATAAGGGATATTGGTCTGTAATTTCCTCTTTGGGTCCTATCTGCTCTTGGTGTCAGGGAAGTATTGTTTTTCTCCTATTTCATTTATTTCTACTCTTGTTTTTATTATTTCCTTCATTCTGTTTGCTTTCAGATTAGTTTGCTCTTCTTTTTCTAGTTAAGAAGTGAGCTCCTAAGCTCCAGATTTTCATGGATACTTTGGCTCTGGAGCAGCTGGTTTTGAAAGCTGCTGTGAAGCTGGGAGGGGAGGAATGGGAACAGGGCAAGTGAAAATGATGTGAAGCTTACTGTTCTTACTGAGATTCAGCCCTTTTTCTTGAATAAATGTTCCTTGGATTGTTGAAAGATGTGTTCATTTTCAGAGCTCTGAAAAAACTTGATTTTGGCAAGTTTTGCCAGTGTCCTCATTGTATGAAGGGTAGGATTTGGGGAGGTCCTAACTCACCCATTCTGGAAATGATTCTCTCTGCAGTGTTGTTTTAACCATATTTGAAAGGCAGAGAATAATCCACAAAACTTTGGAGCGGCATTAGTTGTCTATTTATGTGAACACCAAATAGATGATGACAAGATGTGGATGATAATTAAAATCCTCTTCAAATGCCTATTGTGGGAACAATAAAACATGCTTGACTGTCACTTGGTGAGTATGTGCCAGTGACATGGAACCCTGACATTTGTCATGCAATGGGAGTCCTGATTATTTTTGCTTTAATGAGTAAATGCTAATGTGCTCACGGACTTAAGTAAAATATTTAACTTTAATAACAGAGCTGAGTATATTAAATCTTTAAAAATTACTTTTTGGGGAAAGTGCACATGCCAACACATGATTTAGGGTGTAGTCACAGTAACCTGTATTCTAGACATGGGCAGTGATACAATGCATTCACCATGACTGTTGCTGGGATGGGGTGGGTGCTGTCTCCTTTTGTTAGTGTTAATCACTCATTCTTATGTTAATATTCAAATATTTTGATTAAATTATTAACACCTAATTTCATGCTAATGGGATCACATTAAGGCTAGGATGTGCTCCCAGTCAGAGCAGTAGGGGTAGTAATATTTGCTTTTTGTAATTAGGTGAGGCACTGTGGCCATATAGTGGCCGACTAAAGTGCACCTGGCTTCTTGAGATGACCCGCAGTGGCTCTCTAGGTGCGAGTCCTTCCATCTTTCCAATCATGTGTGAAAAAGCCAGAAGAGGCATGGCCTGAGGTAGATTTTAACCAGAACGCTGTGGCTGCTGTTCTGAGCATGGCTGTCGGGGTGCACTGATGGGAGCAGAGACATCACTGGGGGCTATCACAGTAACATCTGTGAGAAGCAGTGATTTTAATAAGGGTGGTAGAAGCCGAAGTTTTAAAAATCTGTTGGATTCTGAATATATTTTGCAAGTACAGCTGAATGGATTTCCTTACAGATTAAATATAGAACATGAGGGGAAAAAAGAGTCAAAAATGGCTACGGTTTTTTTGTTCTTGTTTTTGTTTTTGTTTTGTTTTTGCCTGAACAAAGATAAAAATTAGGTTTTTGAGTTTTCATTTACTGAGATAGGGAAGACTTTTAAAGGGACAGATTTTGTGTTTTGTAGGGGGAAGCTGGAATATCAAAAACTTGATGTTAGACATGTAAAATCTGAGATATGCCTGTTAGACCTCATAGGTGGAGAAGTAGACTAGGCAGTCACTTACATAGATCTAGAGTTTAAGGAGACGTTGGACTGGTATTTTGAGAGCTACCAGTGTACAGATGGCATTTAGAGGATGAGAACCGTGGTAGAAGAGCAGGATCCCAGGTGTGAGCCTTAGGGCACTCCATCAGTTAGAAGCTGGAAATAGGAGGAGAAAACACAGAGAATATAGCATCCTGGAAACCAAGTGAAAGGTAGCTCAAGGAAGAGGGTGAGCAGATAAGGACTGGAAATTGACTATTTGGTTTAGTAATTTAGAGAACATTGCTCAATTAGGCAGATAATCCCCCAGTGAAGAATAGATCATTTCAGCAAGAATTCTGCTCTGTATTCCAGAATGCTGCTAAATGATTTAATGTATGATAGAAAGTATGCTGAAATTAATGGTCATAGGCTTTGGGCATGAAGTCCTCTCCTGGCTCATTGGGTGACCTACCTGATTAGGTAAGACAGTAACTGAGAGGGGACAGAGTGATTCATGCCCTGTGTGGATGTATCATGGAGTTCTGGTGTGAGATGCCGAAACTTTGTGGCTCTTTTTATAATTTCATGCTGAATGATCTATCTGTTGGATTAATTCACGTTTGAAATATGAGAATTCTTTGAACTCATAGGATGAAAATATTTGTGTAAATTGTAATGGAATCAGATTTCTGAGTGTTTGTGTAGTACACGTGTGCTCTCAGGAAAGTATTCTTGGCCTATAATTTAGAATTTGATTTACATATTAAACTATTATTAAATCGAGGAGTTCTTTATGGCTTGCAGTCAACACAAACCTTGGTCAGCAAATGAAGTCACTGGTATCTGCTGTGTTTACTTGACATTTTCAAAAAGTGCAGGTCAGATAAAAATTTGAAAGACGAAAAACAGGTGAAGCTATTTTGTCATCTATAAAGACCTGTGCACATGTTAAGTTGATTACTACAGAAAACCTTTTTACATTTTTTCCTTGAGGGAATCTGTGATATAGGTAATGCAAATAATCAAAATGTTAATTTGGGGTTTTGTAATGTAATTTGAGTGTCTATAGACCTAATATTCTGGAACGTTATTTCCCCTTGATAATCTGACTAAAGAAGCTGGAAAGTTTCTTAAATCTGCCTTCCCTTTCTTGCTGTCCTTGGGTTCTGTGTTCTTGGCTCTCTGGAAGAGCCAGGGTTCTACGTCTTTGTAGGGGGATGAGTGGTGGAATTGTGTCAGTTTAGTCTTTGAATTCTAGTTTGTTGCTGTTTTTCCCATATTTGCATAAATTTGTATATATCACCCATGACCTTGGTCCTGATGTGAGTTCCCCACTGTCTTGTAAGGTCCTTGAAGGAGGGGACCTGACTTATCTAGGTTTGTTCTTTCTTGTGCCCTTTGTCTCTGTTCTGAGTCCTACCACATCATCCACAAGACCTGAGGCTTTAGAGGCAGAAAACTAGGGTTCGAATCTTGGCTCCATCACATCCATGATAAGTCTCTCCACCTCTCAGAGCCTGTTTATTTGAAATGATGTTTCTACATAAGTTCTGCATATAATTCCTACTCTTATTAAGATAACCTGCCAATCAATTAATGCTGCTACTGTTAACATAGTGATGTTCTGGGATACAGGTTGCACCCTCAGCAGACCCCTCCTCCTACTTTCTTTGAAGCCACTGAAAATAATAAAACGTCTGTGTGACAAAGTCCTTTACAAATACTCTGCATGATAGCCAGAGTAAACCTTTAAAATCACAAAACTAAGCTGTTCTTGCTTAAAACCTCTCAGGGGTTCAGATCATCTATAAGACGTGCTGTAAACCCTAGTCTTTACTCGCTCAGCCTCCTCAGCACTAACTGGCACAGCTCTGGCCTTCCTTTTGCTGCCTTAATATCCAGATTCCTTCCTGACTGTACCACTGATGGGACTCTGTCACCCTCTTTCCCAGCCTCCACCTTCTGGTCAGCTCCTCTTCTGCTTTGACTTCTCAGCCCAGGTATGCAGTTGACACTTCAAGGGTGCTTGATGGCATGTGCTGGAGAAGTCAGGACTGCTGGAATCCTCTTCCCATGAAGTTCCCAAGGACTAGTAACAAATGACCAAGGCCTGCTGTCTCCTCTAGTGGTCTAGCTCTGGGAACCCCCAAAGAGGACTTGGGGAAGCAAGCTGGAGAACATGAGTGAGATGGAACAAGACAGTGGAAGTAAGATGCCCTGACTCAAGGAGTTCAATTTACCCTTCCCTCCATAAGACACAGAAGTCTAAAGGATATTGACCTCTTAATATCCTTAACATTGCATCATATATGAAAAATCTCCACTATGGTTCATTCACTGGGCTGAAGTGAAATCAAACTTGAAAATCTAAAAGCAATAAGGAATGAAAGATTCTTTGTGTCTAAGATCCAATCAATGCCATACAATAAGATCATAGGTTTCAAATTTCTTTTCTCATAATCTAATGATAAAGAGGATGGGTAGACAGGCACATGTTTTCGGCTCCCTTCCACCATCCTGATGGAAATCTCCTGCCCCCTTAACTTCCCCAAGCACTGGACCCTGTCCCCTTGTTCACCAGGCCTCACTGTATAGACCTTACTGGCTCTCCAAGGAGCAGCTGTCATCACTGCTCCTTGAGGTCTTTGAGATCTTCCTTGAGGTCTTCCTTCCATGAGTTGTGGTGAACAACCTCCAAATTCTGAGCAGTCTGCCAACCATGACACAGCAGGTCCTGAAGTATGCCAGCTTTTCTCTCAGGCTTCCTCTTCTCCATGGGGGTCCCAGAGGAGACAGCAATGCTCTCTTTTCTCACCATGGTTCCAGTCTGATTCTTCTGCACAAGAAACCCCAGGAGAACTTACCCTTCAGGACTGTGTCAGTTCTCTTCCAAAGGAAGCAGATGCCAAGATGGGCTGCAAGGAATCTATGAGGGGAAGTTCCCAGTGTGGGAAAGATGGAGTCAGAAAGGCTAGGAGAGTCAGTGAATGCAAATCTGACCCTCATGAAGGAGGGAGGGAGGACTGGAGGGGTGGAAACATCCTTGATTGCTGTGTGGTCTAAGGAAGCTTCCACAAGGCTGTCAGAGAGCTTTCAAGCCAACATCTTGGTGGTAAGGTGAGTGAGTACCTCTTCTTTCTGTTCCCAGAAGAAAAGGTGTCTGGTTCAGAGGTTGTCTAGGAGCAGCCCCTGGGGATGTGGTCTTCCACCCAGCAGTGATGGGTGTTGAGAGCGCTGAAGATGGGCACTTGTCAGTTACACCTCCTACTGCATCTGGTACCACACAAGGCAGCATGGCACAGAGGTCAGGAGTGGAGTCCTCGATTCCTCCCTTGTGTTGGTTTCAGCCCCAGCTCTGTCACTTGCTTACTGTGACATTGGGCTAATGACTTGCCTTCCTGTCCTCATCTGTGAAGGGAGAATACTAACCCCCTCTCTCCAGCGGTGGTGTTGGGACAGTTAAATGACTCAGTACAGGTTAACTCTTAGAAGAATACCTGGCACACAATAGGTGCTCAAAAGCACAATAGTAATCGGGTGACCTTGTGCAAAGGGACTTAGTCCCACACCCATTTTCCTCATCTTGTGATGACAGTCCATATGCCCTGTTACTCTTGGGAAACGAGATGAGATGGTTTCATGTAAAGTCCTGGAGTGGTACCAGGCATGGGAAGAGCACTGGATAAGTGATGTAGGTGGCATTTATCATCATCATTATCATCGCAGAAGCAATGGCAGCAGCATCCTCATCGTAGCTTCTTATTTTACACAATCATTCTCTTTTAAAAGTCACATCTATGAATTTAATAACCATTCGCTCAATGTTCTGTTGCTGGGTACCCCACTGTGTGTGTATGACACTGTTCCAGGTGTAGAAGTGGCTTTTTCATTCCCAGCTATTCCAGATTCATTTTCTAATTAAAGTTGTGGTGAATAGGACAGAGGAGATGATTTAGTCCCCTGTAATTTGGCTTCCTTTGTAAAAACATGTCCATCGATATATCAAGGTTAATAATCTTGCTCCATCTTGCATCGTAAAGAGCTGGCTTATGGTAAGTTGAGATTGTCTCTTCATTCTTCATCTAACAAGGCTCTAAATGTGAGACTACCTTTAAAATACTCTTAATAAATGTGTTTCCTTCCATTAAAATGAAAGCACTCAAATATGTATAACTAAAGGAATTTTTGTTTAATAAAAATGTATCATAGAGGCTTTTAGTGCTGAAACTGACAGGTTTTGATGAACAGGACTTGCCAGCGATGTAGTCAATACAGAGTATAAGGGGCTTTTTAAACACCGATTCAGTCTGTACAATTTTCCAGGTCCTTGGGGGATAGAAAGGAGTCATAGCCTCTGCCTTTGAGCACTTATCCAGACAAATAATCACAATAGCTGGCAGTCAGCTCTGCGCCAAGCTTAAGCCCAAGATGTCTGGTGCACATAGAGAGGGCACAGTGTCATTTGGGATTGGAATTGCCTGAGAGTAATAATAAAAACAAAATACCCCAAATAACAAGGTCAAAGTTTCTTTCCTTCTCAAGTCCAAACAGGGTGCAGAAGTTCTAGTAAGGGTGTGATGCCTCGAGGTGTCAGGAGTTCAGGCTCCTCCTTTGCTGATACTCCCCTGTGTCCAGCTTTCTTTCTCGACATTGCTCATGGTCCAAGTTGGCTGCTGATGTACAGTTGTTAGATCTGCATCGAGCAAGGAGGGAGGAGGACAGGGGTGGGGAGACATGCAGGACTCACCCAAACCTTTGAAGAGTAACTCCCAGAACTGTGTGTAGTACGTCTGCAGGAAGTCCCTGGACTACAAAGTAGCCATGTGGCCACAGAGGGGTTATGAGCCAAGGGGATTTGTAAATACAATCTTTATTCCAAGCCATCACGTACCCGCATAAAATGAAGAGTTATCTTACAACGTAAGATGGAAAGGGTGGCTATTAGGGGGCAAGTAGCAATTCTGCTATAAAACCCAACCCAGCTAAGAGTGGGAATAGAGGGAAACTGTCAA
Source organism: Vicugna pacos (assembly GCF_048564905.1). Lineage (NCBI taxonomy): Eukaryota > Metazoa > Chordata > Mammalia > Artiodactyla > Camelidae > Vicugna > Vicugna pacos. The sequence goes on along the minus strand of NC_132994.1, from coordinate 1,916,024 downwards.
GTGTTATTGGTAGAAATAATGATGTTATTAGTGTGTGACATTTTAACTTACAAGCTACATTGACTTTTAAAAAGCATTTACAGAAAATTCAGTCTAATTGAAAATCTCCTGTAACAAATCTGCATCCACTGACAGCAAAACATTTACATTGTTTGCAAGTTAAGTTGGAAGGGTGTGAAGCATTCAGTCAGTGTATCTTCACTTTCCCCTAGTAGGATGGAGTCCTGCATTGAATTTTGTCAGACTTGGTGGGCGTTACCAGTATTATCTCCAAATTGTTACATGAAAATGTTTATATGAAAGTGGAAAAGCTAGTGAGGAAAGCACGTGCTCTTATCTTTCCTACATAGTCCCATATATTATGTGCACATGTATGTCCATTATGGCACAGATTTGTTGCAGTATGGAAGAAAACTTCATATTCAGTGCTTTAGCGTGTTGTTGCTAGCTTTTCTCTTGAGAACAGATTGGCCTTTTGATCCCTCCCTGGCTCAGGGGTTGCCCAAACAGATTGCAGAGTTGAAATTCAGAAACTGCTTAGTTAACCTTTATGTTGTTTCTGCTGCTTCTCTAAAGTGAAACTAATATTTTCTGATCAAATTTTCTACATCTTTGGATGATGGTCTAACAATAATATAGTATAAGTAATAATATAATATACGTAATAAGTAATAATACAGTATTATGTTACCTGTGCTAGAATATCTATCAATAGTGCACACAGAAACATAGCTGCTCTCATTTTCTAAAATAATATTTTTTTCTGGTAGAACTCTGACCAAGTAGATGGCTAAGACCTCTTTGTGTTAATTGCCTATTCCTTGACTTGCATAAATCATCCCAAAATATAGTAGCTTCATACAACTATCATTATTTCTTATCTCTTATGGCTGTGATGGCTCAGGGGTTTGAGAACAATGTGGGTGACAGTGGTGTGTGTAATGGGGAAGCAGAAGTGCGAGAGGAGTTCAGGCTTGGATTCTCTCATGAGTTTGCAGTTGGATGTTAGCTGCTGTGACATTTAATTAAGGTTTGACCAGGGCTGTAAGACCCACTTGTGGTGTGACTCACTTACCTGGCTGGCAAGTTGGTGCTGAACGTTGGCTTCACTACAGATGGATCTGAACATGGTGCTGCTGGAGGTTCGTCCCAACATGGCAGGCAGCCTCCACCAGAGCAGGTGATCTGAGAAATGAAGGCCAAAACTGCAGTGCCTGCACAGCCTGAACGTGGAGATCACACACATCCAATTTCTTCATGTTCTGCTGGTCACACTGGCCAGCCCAGGTCCAACGTGGAGAGGAACTACGTAGGGTCTGAATATCAGAGGTGCGGATTTGGGGAGATCTCCTTGGAGGCTGTCTACATTTTTCAAGAGAAACAGCAGTATTTTCTCATTATCCAGAACAGAGAGGCAGTGTATTGTGTCTGAAAGAGGACAGATATGCTCAGGTAGGACCTCTTTTATCAAACAGTTACAATTCTCCATTGCCAACTGAACAAAGGACAAACACTTGAGCTTGGCATGATAAGCTTTCCAAAATTCTGTTCTCAACATTCTTTGCACCCTTTATTTTTCACTATTCTCTTAAGCTAAGGAATAATCTATGCATTGGGAGCCCAATATAGTTTTTAGGAAGTACTTAAACCTCAGGAATTATGTAAAATAGTGTCTAGAGTAATATATGTGCATTTGTTTGGAGAGAAATTTGCCCACATTTCTACTGTTCCTTCCTTCCAGGAACAGTTTAAATGACAAATTCTACATAAAGTCTCAACTAATCTACAGAAAGATTATTCTCACCCTCACTCCACCCTAGTCCTCAAAAAAAATGCAGTATTTTGTTTTTATCATGTAATTTTGCATTTAGCATACTACTGCATGTCATCATTTTATGAGTTCATGTCTCATCTATTCAAAAACTCTCTAAGGCTTTTGAGGGCAGAAGTCACTTTCAAATTATTTTTGATTCTCCCCAAACATATTCTTCCAATTCAAGTAAAATATGTTCATTTTAGAAAATTTGGAATATATGGAAAATGAGATAGGAAAATGATTCTCATTCAACCATTGCAGTTTAAACTCTAAATTCAATGAATAAATGAAGAACCATATAAGAATGTACATTTTTAAAAATCATTCATATATACAAGGATGAATTATTTAAAATGTATTCATGTTTTCATTTTGGCTAACTAATTTGACAGGCAGAATACTTTCTTGTAAAAAAGTAGCTTCTTAATTTCCTATGAGTTCCAAGACCAAATTGACCTTCTTCTGGATTATTGGCTACCACACAAAATCTGTTTTACAGCAGAAGTGGAAGAACCCATAGCCGTACCTGGGAGGCCTTGTGGTTCATTAGCCTTGGAAGACTTACGTTGCCAAATAGGTCATGTGGCCCTGTGGCTAGGGCAAAGAGTGTCTGGTCTGCCTCTCTGATGGGGCAGCCATGAGGGTAAGCTACAGCAAATGATCAATTTGACCACATCCCTACCACCAAAACTCGTAAAGACTAACACAGTACATATAACAGGAAGTACTTGAATATGCCCTCAGAGTATGTAAAAGAATATAAACCAAAGCAGTGTGATTATTTCCTGACAATCAACTAATGTAAATATCTTTCTCATGATCCACCGCCCCACCTCCCTATCAAATTCTTAGAAATGAACTAAATAGTTCAGTCTGCACTTAGAAATTTACACTTGCCAATCTTTTCATTAATAAAAGCCATAAGAAATTTCCTTGGTCTTGGCCTCTTTCATTGATAGCTTCTTATTGTCATTGAACTATCACATGGGACTATATCCTGTGCCCTGAATAATCCAATGACAACTGCTTTAATTTTTGTGGATTTTTTTTTTCATCAGAGTAGAGAAGATATTATAATCTCAAAGATAATCAGATTTACTTTGCACGATTTATATTTAGAGGTACTTATTTTATAGATGCTCAAGGTAGTATCAGTAATAGTGTTCTTGACTTTTATCTCTTGCTCTGCTGTTGAGGCAATGAGTGGACCAGAGACACTGGTTTTCACTTCCATATGTTTTTGTCTTTGCTCAGTAAGAACACATGCAAAATTACTTGTCATTAGGATTCAGATTAAATAAAAGGTTAAATAATCGAACCAATGCACACCAGGTTGTATAGGCTATCAAACTATTGAAAAATGAAGGAAAACGTATTCTGCATCCCACCTGGGTGTGTTAAGGACAATGATTATTTAATGTAGCTGAGTAGTCACCAATAACTAGTCATGCAACATCAATTTAGTAAACAGAAACTTAGTGCAATTCCCTAATCTCTTGGCCACAACATTTCTACTGTAATGTTTCTAAAAGGACATTTAATAAGAAGCAAACATTTTGATATATTTGTCAAACTACTAAATGTATTGATCTAAAAACTATATAATTATTTGATTGCTTATACCTTAACCATGCAAAGACTTCTTTGAAATATCTTATTTTCATATAGTGCCTATGTAGAATGTTGAATATATAATTTGTGATTTGGAGTTTCATATATAATTGGGGAAGCTATACAAACTTCTAGATAAGCCAACAATGGAAGTGGATAACACTTGACAGGCTTGTCCTAAATCAATACTGTTTTCAACATGATGGAAAAAGAAGAGCTTCCTTTTCCAGTGTCTGCATTATCATCTGGGTGGTGAGTCAACACAACTTTTTGCCAAATCCTCTCCTAACAAGGCCAATAAAAGCATGAATATTTTCAGTTATTTTTAGTTGAGTTTGCATGTATTAAAATAGGGTATTCCTCAAAATATTCTAGGAATTAAAAGTACTCAGAATGCATATTTCTTTCACCAAACATACAGACTCTTTAGAGTTATCTGGGTTCTGTAAGGAGAATCTATGCAGAAGTAGAGATTCAGTGAATATCCATGTATTGTTCACCCTCTGTTTGTCCATCCCTCTGTTTGAATCAGCAGAACCAACTGAAGACTGGCTTTACTTACAGTCAGAAAGCAGCCATGGTGGTCAATGAAGGAAACTGACAATGGAGTTGTGGGATTACTAACATTATTTTACTTGACCCCAAAAGGCTTCCTTCTACTAGTTACTAGAGAGAATTTGACTGCAATTTTCACAGAATATACTTATGATTTTTTATTTTTACTTTAACTGTTTTGCTGTGAGTATTAGCATAATGGATGTTTGAAACTAACATATGAAAATGTAATGGAAAAGGTATAAGTTATGCATGTTCTGTAAATATTTACAATTGCAATGACATTTTTCCATGGGTTTTTTGGTTATCATTTGCAGATATTTGGCCATAATTTCTATAATCATAAAATACTATGAACTTTAAAAAACACAGTACTCATTTATATTTGAGTTATTTCAATCAATGTGTGATTCAGTTTTTAAATGGAATTTTTAATATGGTTTAATTATTTTTCTTAACATCTTAAATGATGTAAAGAAGCCTTGGAATCCAAAATACATATGATCTATTTAAACACAACTAGACCCTATAGGTAGAAAAACCAAATTAAAGGGATGTTGCTTTAAATTATTTACCTCTGTTTCCATTCTTATTTTCACCTAAGTGGATCATAGATCAAAGAAAGGAGATTCAGTTTAAACTCTCCTTGTCTAACTGTTCTACTGTTGAGAAAGTAAAACAGCACAGAAACAGTTTAAATATACTTGCTGTGGGTTTTTAACTTTGGTTCTATTATTTACCTATTAATTCCTTTCTAACAAATCTCATATAAAGGCTTTAAGAGCTTGTTGGAGTAAACATGAGTAAGTAAAGTAAATAAATACAAGACATGGCATGATAATTTTAGCAACTTTATGTCTTGTGATGATGGAACTTTCCCTTGCAAACCTTTAGGTTACCTGTGATCACTCCATGTGACCAAAAATTACACAGATGGCCATAAACAGCATTAAGAACAGCCTACAAGATTCCAGCTTGAGGCTGCATTAAAAGAAGTGCTAAACGAGGGAGATATCACCTCCCACTTTCTGCTGGTGGAAGTGTGGGAATTTTAGTCCCACCGCTTCCTCAATATATTTAGCAATATATAAACGATTAAACGATATTTCCGTCAGAGCCCACAGCCTATTCTTTGTTCCCCAACTCATCCTCCCAACAAAGTATTTTCATTGATGGCCAAGAATAGCAGATTTATCTATAAGCTAGTATAATTTGCCAGTGATTCTAAATAAGGAAGTGTTATTCTTGCAACTGGGATTAAAAATACAGAAAATGTTCTTCAATATAGAAGAGTAATTATAGAATTCAGATTCTCTTGAATTGATGTAAACTAAAATCTGGGGGAAATAATTAGACAGGCAGAAGCTTCATATGGTAAATATCCAGGAAGCAATAAAAACAAATCTACAGCCTGATGGTCCAACTTCAGCATATGTCCTGGTTATCACTAAGCACAGGTGAAATCTGCCTTGAAGGTCAAGACAATGCATTTGTGATGAAATCCCAAAATCCTTAAACCTTAACATCTGCTTATTCCTCCGCAGTCATTTATTACTCAAGTGCTTATTACTTGAGCATTTATTAGGTACTCAGCAATATACTTTGTTATTAAAGGAGAGAAAAAAGCAGAATAGAAGAGAAAGGCTTCTCCTCTGAAGTTATAACAATGAGATGGAAAGAAGTTAGCATGTGTACAGTAATTAGAATCCATAAGCAAATGTTTGATAATATAGTCTAAAATGTTGGCTTTAAGAGAAAACAGTGAGGAGTGTGTTCAAGGAAGTCTTCTGTAAAGGGTCCTGTTGGAGACCAGTGATGCGTGTGTATTGGAAGAGAGGAGGCAGGAAGAAATCCAAGGTCTACAGAACAACATAAGCAAAGGTGTACAATTATGTCAGAGGGAGAGGGGAGGGGAGGTAGAGAGAGGAAGGGAGAGAAGAGGGGGAAGAGGGAGGGGGATAGAAGGAGGTGGGGGAGGAGTGCAGGGATGTGCGTTTGTTTGGAAGCATGTGTGCAGGGAAATGTATGTGTGTGTTAGGGTATTACGGTCTTAAAAATAATAAATCCTCATGAGTTAACAGAAAGAAGGCTATATGAGAGACTAAAAGTAAAGTATAGAACTGCCTTTTTGTCAGTCAGAGCACTTTCTAACTTACTCATGATCTTCCTCAATGTTTCATGTGTGTATATCCACATTCTCCAAGAAACTCCAGCTCCCAGAGCTCTCTCTGGAGGACTCACATTACACCCATAGATGTGGGTTTGGAGTCTGACTTGTCTTCAAGTTCTAGGCTCTTTCATTTGAACTGGAAATGGTATCTGGGAAGAGAAGACAGGATCTCCCTAGAGCATCATGGATGTATATATATTCATAAGGGTTTGTTTAAGAGGAGTTCTGTTTGTATAAATCCTCTGTAAGTAGAAATGCTTTATTGCGTTTTAGTCAGATTTCACCCTGACTCCTTAAGAAGAAATTTAGAATTTTTAAAAATAAAATGTGTGAAATAAATTATCATGTGAAGGAGCAGAGGAGAGGAGAATCTGAATAAAACATCTTGTAATTGAGTTCCTATGATCTGTATTTTTGATTATTTCCCTCCTCTCTCTCACATGACCACTTAACATTCTCATGCATTCATTTAGAAGGGTCTCGGGGGTGCTCATGAGGGGCACAGTTCCTCTTCTCCAATCCTATTTGCCTTTTAGGAGAAAACAGATTTGCTGATTCCCAGCTCAATCTGATAATATGACACTAGCTATGTAGGTGTATCATGGGGTAAATAAAAAGTACTATGGAGACCTCAAGAACAGCCACTGACCAGGCTGTGGGGATATATGCAGAAGGGGTGAAAAAAGGCTATGAAAGATTTCCAGAGAGACACAGTGTTCGGGTCCTAAGGGGTAAATGGGCATCTTCCAGGAAGTAACGAAGGAAAAGCACATCCTGCTACACTGTTGGTGGGAATGTAAATTGGTACAGCTACCAATGTGGAAAACAGTATGGAGGTTCCTCAATAAACTAAAAGTAGAACTACCATATGACTCAGCAAACCCACTCCTGGGTGTGTATCCAAATAAAGCAAACACTAATTCAAAAAGATACATGCACCCTAATGTTCATAGGAGCATTATTTACAATAGCCAAGACGTGGAAACAATTTAAGTGTCCATCAACAGATGAATGGATAAAGAAGATGTGGAATGGAATACTACCCAGCCATAAAAATAATGAAATGTTGCCATTTGCAGCAACATATCTGGACTTGGAGGGCATTATTCTAAGTGAAGTAAGTCAGACAAAGAAAGACAAATACTGTATGATATAATGTATATGTGGAATCTAAAAAATACAACGAACTGGTGAATATAACTAAAAAGCAGCAGACTACAGATATAGAGAGCAAAGTAGTGGTTACCAGTGGGGAGAGGGAAGGGGGAGAGGCAAGATAGGGCTAGGGGATTAAGAGGCACTAACGATTATGTATAAAATGAGCTTCATGGGTATACTGCACAACATGGGGAATATAGCGAATATTTTAGAATAACTCTAAATGGAGTTATTCTTTACAAATTGTGAACCACTGTGTTGTAAACCTGTAACATATAATGTTGTTCATCAACTATACCTCAATTTTAAAAAAAATTAAAAAGGAGGAGAACATTCCAGGCTGATCTAACTCTCTATTTCTTGCAAACTGGCTCTTACTTTTTCCAGGTTGGTGCTTTTTACCTCACCTACCAGATTCACAGCTTATTTGTCACCCAATTTGGTCTTTCTCTAAATAAGTGATAATTTGGTATTGGGTAGGCACAAAATTTGAGGAATGGGGAAAAGAAATGGATACCTTTGGCTAGCATTTCTCAGATGTGCACTCAGCAGTGCGTAATCTGCAATTATTGTCTTTCATGTTTTCCCATCAGTTGAGCGAGTCATTTACCAGCAGAGTTCCTAGATAACATACAGGTGCCCAGTTCAATTTAAATTTCAGATAAACAATAAATAGTCTGTTGGTATGTCCCTAGATTTTAGTACATCCCTAAAAATTTTAGTACAGTACATACTTATATTATAATTCATGTCCCTCAATAGGACATAAATGTTATTCACTGTTTCTCTAAAATTCCAATGTAAATGGGTAATCTCTAGATTTGCTAAATCTGGCAACTCTGTTAGTAATAAAAATTGTTTCCTCTTTTTCAGAGATGATTTACAATTAAAAGACATTTTCATAGGACAAGACTTGAGTTTTTTGAATCATTGTTTCTCAGGATGGGTGACTGTGGGAATATTTTTGTCAGCTCTCAGAGATTACTTTTTCCTTAAACAAGTGTTTGACCCTCGCTCAGGTTTTAAAGATATGCCTTTATAATTAGCAAACTCCCTCTGTGAAATTGTTCTTCATTATTAGATAAAGCAAACATCAGGAGATTACTGAATTCTAGGAATTTGGAGCTCAAGGAATATTAAAGATCACTTTGTTAGAAATCTTTGTATTGTTAAGGAATAGGGCTACAGCTTTTAATGCTAAGAGACTTATTAATAAGTTAACAAGTTAATAAGTTAATAGGCTGAAACTGATCTCAAGTCCTGTAGCTTTTGGTGCTATGCTAAGTGGTGTATAAATATGAGGGCATATGCTTTTTCTTCCACAAGGCAATTAAGATGCATTATTAAGTCATTAATATTAGGAAGAAATTAATTGAATATAATATATTTTTTAAATGCATTGGCTTAGGTATTATCAATTGTAACTAACAACTTCCAATAACACTAACTAGTTACTATATCCAACCACTCATCCATGGCCAGTTGTTAAGAGCCAAGAGCCCCACCATCAACCTGCGGTTTAACTTTAGCCAGGTAACCTCTGTGTGCCTCAGTGTCTTTGTCTGTACAAAGCAGGTGGGGTAATGATAGCCACAACTAAGACTGTGGCACAACTTACATGAGAGCATCTGCAAAGAATGCCTGACAGCCCCTGACACGGGTCAGGGTCTAATAGGGTTACTTATTATAGTCTTGTTATTGTCCTGGGCACTGTCAACAGGTCAGATACTTACAAATGGTGAGGTTAATGTCCCAACCTCTTTCAGAGTAGATGTGATTAAGAATGTGATTAAAAAAAGAAAGCTTTAATTTTTAGATACAGATTTTTAGTGATTTTATTAAAGATTCAAGGGTATAACATTCAGCATTTCATAAGTTGTTGCTTGAATAAGGATAAATTGGGAGTTGGGGGTTGCAGACACTAGTATATATAAAATAGATAAACAACAATGTTCTACTGTGTAGCCCACGGAACTATATTCAATACCTTGTAATATCCTACAATGAAAAAGAATATGAAATTAAATACATATTTATGTATAACTGAATCGATATGCTATACATCTGAAATTAACACAACATTGTAAACCGACTATATTTCAATTAAAAAAAAGGTGATGGTCCCCCTTCCTCCACTTTCGCCAACCAAAGAGGAATGTCCAGTTCCTCCCCCACTGCCTTCAGTGATACCACATCTGAGATTTGGCTCAAGTTTTCTTTTACCATTTTAAGATTAATTAGAAAAATGTGCCCCTCGTAGGGAATTAGTATTTGAATTCGTGAGGTCATACAATCCTTTTAGAGATTCAAATACACCCGTTTTAAGCATTCAGGCTCCTCCACTGACTTCCCAAGAGGCTCAGTTATTCACTCATGGGAAGCTGAGAAAGAGTAGCGTCCCACTTTAGTTCTGGTAATTCCAATTGGAGGCTGATAACCAGAAAAGTTTGAGATGCACTTTCAAATTTAGTAGATGCGGTGTGTTCAATTCCAGAACAGCCATGGGGGAAACTGATTAAATTTAGCTCAATAATACTTTGGGGTAGGAAAAAACCAAGTAATACTTCCGGGTAGAAAAGGTTTTTTGTTTGTTTGTTTGTTTGTTTGTTTTTTAACAAAGCAAGACTTCATCTCCTTTAAAGTTAGCTAAACAAGGAGAGAGCTGGTATTCTGTAGGTTCAAGCCCAATGTAATATACTAAAAGGCAAAGAAGAGCTTGCATTTGTGCTCCAGAAATCCTCAAATTCACAAAATCCTGCTAACAACCTATGGCAACAAGTTCCAGGTGAATTTCCTTCGTGTTGGTCTCGTCGCATAGCTATGGCGAAGACTGAGGGGATTCGTGTTCCTGGTCCTCCGTGAGACCCATGGTCCGCGCCAGAACGTCAGAAGGAGTTTCAGACAGTGAAGTCCCAAGTTCACATTGAGGAAGGCAGACTGATGACTTGTCGATGGAAGAGTTTGATCTAGATAACAGTTCCCTTCCTTTCTGCAAGGTTGGTGACAGAGAGCAGTCAAAGCGAACAGCAGAGAAAAAGAACAGGTCCTTGGTGTGCAGGGATGCCAAGCCTGTCTGTTAAGGGAAATCCTACCCAGTCTCTTGCTCACAGATCTTTTTGTGTGTTCATTTGTGCGTTCCTGAGTGTATCCATGCGTTCACTGAGCATGCGTGGATAGAGGACGATGGACTAGGCTAGATGCAGAGATGCAAAGACAAACAAGCATAATTCCTGACATCGAGCTCTGTGGGCGACTTACAGGAGAGCCCACAGAACAATCCAGTCTCCTTCCAGCCTCGGCCGTGTGAGTCTGCCACCGAAAGAAATCCCGTAGAACCTTGGGAAATGCTATCACCTGATAGCTGGGCATCCGAGTACATTATAATCTCCACCTTAGAAGTGATCCCATCTTTAACACAGTGCCTGACATATAGTAGTTAGATCATTGTTTAAAGAGTAGGAGAATATCTAGGTGCATTCTTCACAAAGCATTGTGGGGGGCGGGGTGTGGACAACTCAGTGGTAGAGCGTGTGCTTAGCATGCACAAGGTCCTAGGTTCAATCCCCAGCACCTCTATTTAAATAATAAATACTTAATTACCTCCCCCCTCCAAAAAAAAGCTTTCAAAATTAATTTAAATAAAGCATTGCATCTTGTAGTTTGAAACAGACTGAAACCATCTGAAGGTGTCACTCACATTAAAAGCTTTTCTCCGCCTAAAGATGGAAGTGGGCGGCATGGGGATTTCTAATGGGGGATGGCATAGCCTCCACGTCTGCTTTTAGATCAATAAATCCATCTTAGCCTGAACTTTCTCCTAGCAACGATGCCTCGGAATAAGCATCATGTTGGGGCCTGAAACCACAGCTGTGACTCGTGCACGAAGTGGCGTGTTCAGGTGATGAAGTACTTCCCAGCTTCCGGGCCCGGACGTCACCCTGGGCCATCAGAAGCCCCTCTGGGATCTGAGTGATGTAGATTTGTTTCCTTATTCCCAAGGCGGTTTTGGAGGTTAGGTGGTGGGGACAGCAGGCAGGATTCCGTGTTGGCATGTGAATGAGGTGACAAGAGGATTTTAGCAGCCCGTGGGCGGGTATTCGGGGAGCAGGTGGCATTGGGAGAAGGAAGTCACTGTCAGGATTTGGTGGCATTTGGGGGCGTGGATAAGCAGGCATAAAAAAAGAGCTGGGGATTCTAAAAACGCCTTGGTATTCTCATCACCAGAAATGTAATCCAGGCCTTTTGACGTTCGAAAGCACAGCGTTTAGTTTGTTCCAGCGTTCGAGGAAAAGAACCCCAAGAGTTAAAATAAACCAGCGCAGTTACCTATTTACACAGCATATTAACAAAACCTGTGTGACCATTGCATTTTAAGGCAATGCTCTGGCAGGTTAGCAGCAGGCCTTTTTTCCATTCTTATTTTCTTAGGGAGGAAACATTTTCACCCCAGCTTTTCTGTTGTTGGTCAGTTTGAGAGACCTCAGTTGCCTCCCATAAGATGACACTGTTCCACGGTGTTGATAGGAGCCACGTCTCCAACTGGTTATCTTCAGCTCTTGGCATCATCCAACATCTGTCCGTGTTCCGAATGGTACCCAGAGATGCTCATCTCTTAAGAAATGCCCATAATAGAGGAGCTTCTTCTGTTACTGATGTCACAGCATGATCCCAGCCTCTTCTGGGACATGGAGAGAATGAGTTTCGACTCAGTTCTCTGTTGTACAAACAAGCAAACCAAATATTAACTTCTCCCCTCCCTATTTCCAAAGAGACACAACGGGAATCTCCAGGAAGGAAGGTTAAGTGAGAGATACCAGCAACCTGAGTACAGGAACCACAGTGGTGTTACAAAGATGGTTCTACAAACGAATAGGAAGTCTCTTTTCCGATGGGCTTTGATGAGCTGTGGTGACTCGTAACCACTGTGACATCAGAACCATGAAAGGGACAGTACCTACAACCTTTGGGAAGCTGGTTTTTCAGGATTCAGTATCATCTTTAAAGATAAGACTATCTTTCAAATGCTCACATCACTTTAAGGACATGATGGGGCTTCCATACCTGGAATTGATAAATTCCAGTTGAAATTTTGTACATTTAGAAGCTGATGTTGAAACAGGAAAAACAGGGATTTAAGAGAAGTGTTTCCTGGAGTGTTTATTAATCAGGGCTCTCCAAGGGGAGAGCATGGAGGTCCGGTGTGGGCTGGTCAGCAGCTGTGTGGGGGAGGTGGCGTTGGAAGAGGCCAGACTTTACGTTTTGTTCCTCAAAGGAACCGCATTCAGGGCACAGCTATTTCCTCACTGGAAATAAAGAGCATCCCTTACGGTTCTGGGTTTTGTGGGGACCTCCTGGGAATGAGGCAGAGTGAGGTCTGACGTCCTTTGTGTCGGGATTTCTTCAAGCTGCTATAGTGAGGTGCCTCCCCATTGCCTGGAGCTGGCTGGGCTGTAAGAGAATTCTTACGCAATGATTGTTTTAAGTCCTGTCTGTCTCCTAGGTGTCTCCTAATATATTTGTATTTTATAAATTGAAATAATGGTTTCTTTTAATTAGCAGTGATATTCTAAAACAAATATTGAAATAGCATTTCACCAAGAGTTCAATAAATAATCTTTTTTTATTCCCTTTTTTTAAAATTGAAGTATGGTTGATTTATAATGTTGTGTTAGTCTCTGGTGTACAGCACAGTGGTTCAGTTATATATATACAGACATACATATATTCTTTTTCATGTTCTTTTTCATTATAGGTTACTACAAGGTATTGAATATAGTTCCCTGTGCTCTACAGAAGGACTAAGTCTATCGATCTTATATACAGTAGCTTTTATCTGCTAATCCTAGACTCCTACTTTATCCCCCACTTTCCCCTTTGGTAACTCTAAGTTTGTTTTCTGTGAACAGGCAAATCATCTTGATTTGACTTTTCCAAACAGTTTCAACATGGCTTAGGAAAGCTGTTTTGTTTATAATTGTTTTTTTCCCCCAGAAATCACCGTCCGTGAAGTGCTTTCCAACAGGATGAAATGTCGATACATTGTAGACTAATGTCTATTGTTAAACATGATGCTATTGTCAGTGTAGGTCACGTAGAAGGCAATGCAATGATTCGCATACTTTTTAGCAAAGAAAGGCAAAAAAAAATTAAGGCACAGTTCTCTTAATCTTTCAAATTCAGAGAGAAAATTAACTTTTTTCTAAAGTGGATCTTCCTGTTTACCTGGTGTCCATTTTGACCTCTTGAAGAAAGTGCAAATGGTTTGGTCACAGTATATTGATGTTTCAGTGGGATAAAAACGATATACCCAGCACAGTATTCACCAGGGCTTATGGCTTCATTTGCAAGTCAGCCACATCGGTAAAATACTAAAATGCTGCCTTACTGTTCAGAAAAATATCCCCTTTACTAACTGCCCCCAAAGTGCTTCTGCCCGCCGGGCACTGGGACCCCTTGTAATGCAGGCTCTGACGGAGTTTAAAAGATCCGTCTTTGTATCAGGCACTCTAACTGGGTCTGTGACTTGAACAGAGTTGTGAGTTTGCACTTCTAAGTTACATTCAAAAATATCAGTGGATTATGATTAACTTTAATAGTCCAAATGAAGTTTTAACCCAATGTGTATTTGTCAAGTAGATTTAGTGTACGTGCAATGGCTCAAAGCATTCACAATACCTTAAGGAACTGGTATAACTAACAAGACATTCTTTGGTAGGCAAACTTACTGAACCCGCTGATAAGAAAGGAAATACTGACTCGTACAAATCACCACCATTCTTCCCCTCATATTTTTTCAGTTTTTTTTTCTATAACCAAAGATTATAAGCCGAAGTGTGTAACTTCATACTCACAGAGACTGCAGATTAGCTTGGCTCATAGCACATGGCATTGAATGCAAATGCCAGGGGTCTTTCTACATGGCGTTTTGGACTTCCTACTGACGGGCTCTGTGATATGAGATAGAAGGTGCTTAATACCCATGAATTTTAACTTTTCATCTGCAGATTTAAGAGTGGAACTAGATTATTTCTGCAGCTCTCCAAACTATATTCTCTTCCCCTGCCTCGTCTTCCCTTTCACATGGTTATTATGTTGGAAGAACTAGTGAAGATGGTCCTAGTGTCCAGTTCCTGTTTCTGACAGTCTGTTAATTGGAGTAAAGTAAGAGGAATAAGAGGATTTAATGAATCATAATCTGACTTTTCAGGGCAATGTGACGATAATGTGGTGTTAGGAGATCCTTGTCTAGATTTGGAACCCTTGCATGTACACCAGTACCAGTGTTTTGCAGATCAGAAGTATTAAGCCTGAGAGATACACCTGGAGTCAAGTTAGAGAATTTCTCAAACAAATGTAGAGCTCTTGGCTAGCATATTCAGAAGTGATTGGTAATATTTTCAAAATAAGAGTTGTACTTTTTAATATGTTATTATTATTATTACTATTACTATATGAAGTACACAGGTACTTTTGAGATGGGCTGTTTCAGTAAGCGGCAAGATCTACCATGCAAAGAACATCAATGACGTACACTGCACCTAATCTTCAAACATATCCTGGGAAGCTAGAGTAAATTTAATAAATGTTCTTGTGGTGCGGGAGGATATATATAGCTCAGTGGCAGAGCAGATGCTTAGCATGCACCAGGTCCTGGGTTCAATTCCCAGTGCCTCCGTTAAAATAATCAATTAAGTAGTTAACCTAATTACCTCCTCCTTCCAAAAAAAAAAGTTCCCAATTTCCCCTGACCCATTCTTTATTTTTGTTATTACTTTAATGCACTCATCCCATCAAATAATAATTTTGTTTCAATCATATTTTTAAAAGTTAGCTGAGCTGACTCAGTTTTTTGTGTGTGTGTGTGTGGTTCTTATTTACAACTTTAACAATGCTGCCCCACAGCAGTTTACTGTAAATCCAGGACTACTTGGATGTAGCTTTGGAACCTAAGAATTTTACCTTTTATGTAACTCTGGCTGGGTAGGTAGTTAGGTAAAAGACCATTTTATTGTCTCACCTTAATTTGTTCACTCATGATTTTGCCAACCAAATTAATAATTTAAATGTCACCTTTAATTTTAGAAGTTTCTTTTAGACATTGAAAAGATAGAATTCATTTTATTAATAATGATGTGTATCTTTAACTCTTAACACCCCTTCCTCCTTGAAAGCCTGTTTGTCACTGTGGCCACATGATCATGCCAGGTGTTGCTTACTGCCCTGCTCACCTTACAGATGGTACAAATAGCCTCTAGCGTACTTTTCTAGAGCACGTCGACTAACTTCACGTGTAGGCATGTGTATGTGCACATGTAGACACACTCTTTTCCTTTACATTAATCCCTCTTTTTATGTACTGATGTCAGCCAGTCCTGTGAGATTTTTATTCAGTTTTGGATAATTCAGAGAGGCTTTGAAAATGTATCTGGCTTCCTAAGAAAGTAGTATAACATGCAATCTTAAAAAAAAAACTATTTAAATATATTTCAGAGAGTATCCAAAGTAACATTTTTGTCTTAATGACTTGAACTGCAGGAAGAGAGCTTATCTATTAAAAATCTGAGGGGGTGAGGGCCAACTCTTCTTTGCTATGTGACATCTCAACATTAGGGTTTGGTGAAGTTTTCCTTGGGGTGTTTGTGATGTCTGTTTTACTAACACATTTTAAATGATGTTGTTCTTGTTACTACGTTTTCTTGTCTCATAGGACACGACCCTACTCCCTTGCAAGCTGGTTCCCTTTCCATGCACTGGCCAAAAATTAATTAGCAGCTGTGTGTGAATGATCAGGGAATGGGGTCTGCAGCATTTATGTATTTTTATTATTTACTGAGCACAAATTGTCCTAAGCAAACACCAAACACACATCTTTCTGTTTTTTTGCCATTTAATCTTCGTGACAAAACTATAGGTAGGTCCTTTCATCATTTCAACTTGACAGTAAGGAAACTGAAGCTTAAGATGGTTAAGTAATTTGTCCAGATCAACAAAACGGATAAATGGCAGAGCCAGGATTCACCCCAAGGCTCACCTAAACCCAAAGTCCAACTCTAAACTGCTCTGTTGGTCTACTTCCCCCAAGACAGGAAAATTTCATGTATGGCCCTGGTAGCTAGGATCCACATGTTACTTGTGTTTTCTTATAGTTACAGTATTTCTGGATATCATAAAGACATCCTTTCTAAATAAGCATTTTTTAACACAGTAACATAGGCAATATTGTTACTAGTTTAATCAGAAATTTACTAACCTCTCACTCTTATCAGTCAAGATCAGATATTATATAAAGCAAAATAATCTTAACATAATAGAAAGAGGTCAACCTTGAGTGGTCTCTGCTGCGCATTTTAGATAGCTCAGACAAGAAATCTTGCTAACAGGAGCTGCCCTCTAATGGAGAAAGGTAATGGCAATATATATTTTTTGGAAGTATCATTCCAATAGTTGGATTTTGAGATTTGGATGAGTTTCTACTGATGTTATGTACAAAGATTTTTTTTTATTCTAGATAAATTAAAGACAAAACTTAAAAATTACTCCTAATCTCACCAGCTACATATAAGTCGTCTTAAAATGAGCATGTGACAATATTTATGTCAATAAGTATCTTCCTACCACATTCTAGTTAATACAGGTGTACTGTAATTTACTTCCATAATTTTTTATCAACAGACACTTAAGTTGTCCCCAGTTTCCCCAAATGATGACCAATGCTTTATAAAACCCTCCTGTGCCTCCTTTGTATGCTGCATTTTTTCTTCTTTCTTCCCTAATTAAGGTTAACACGCTCTGCTTAAGGATTACAGATAAATAACAGGCTAATCTAGTGTATCTCAAATATTCCTGATGGAGTTGCCTTTCTCTTTCACATTGTAAAGATTCTTAATATGTAGAACATAGGAAAATACTTTAAAATGGGTTCACAAGACTTCTCCAAGTGGTACTTGACGACAAGTGTGCAGTGGAGTAGAAAAGTTGAAATTGGGTTTTGTATCCAATTGAGAAGCTTGTTCTTAGGTGGTTTCTAATTGTTAAAACTGTATTTATGTTGAGTATTTTGAATAGTAAAAGAATACTGCTTTTCACTCACTTACCTCATATAATACCCTTTGGACCAAGTATTTAGGGACATTATTTTATATCTTACTCTAATACTACTCAGAGAAATCCTGTGAACTAATTTTTAAGTACTTTACTATATTCTGCATGTTAAGAGCCTTTATAATGTGGAAAAGAAAGACATCTCCATTGTAAATATTCCTTGAGGTACACTAGATTAAACAGTTATTTATCCATAATCCCTAAGCACAGCATACTAATCCCAATTAAGGAAGAAGGAAGAAAAAATGCAGCCTACAGAGGAGGTTAAGGAGGGTTTTATACAGCACTGTTCATCATTTGGAAAATGTGGAGACAACTTGAGTGTTCTAACAATCAGAAATCA
Organism: Vicugna pacos; assembly: GCF_048564905.1. Classification (NCBI taxonomy): domain Eukaryota; kingdom Metazoa; phylum Chordata; class Mammalia; order Artiodactyla; family Camelidae; genus Vicugna; species Vicugna pacos. The sequence continues at coordinate 1,898,270 of NC_132994.1, read as the reverse complement.
CCAGAAAGCAAGGTTCAGACAGCACCTGAATTGAATATGAAGATGAATTGCAACTTTCCTACTTTGCTTTTTTAGCCCTTACACTACGCCCACTTGGTACTCCTTATAATTTTCACCATGTTTCAGTTTATCTTCGAATCGTGGTGTATAACGCCACAGTCACAGGACATGCTCACCACGCGTGTGCGCACACATATACGCACTTGCAGGAATATTTGCATCACTGATATTGTGAACGTAAAATAAGAAGTTCCTGAAAAGGCAAGTCCTGCTCTGCCAAAACTATCTTTTATAAAAGAAGAGACAGAAAGGGAAATGATAAAGAAATAGAAGTGTTAATAATTGTCATTTTTATCTTCCTACCTTAAAATCTAGGGGAAAAAAATCTTTCCAAAAAAAGTTAAACCGTTATTCTTTGATGTTTTGCATATACTGTGTAATTCTCGCAGAAAGTCCTTGATAACTGCTGAGTGCGAAGGGAGTGTCAGCATTAAAATCGAGCAACATTAAAACTGAGTATGATTCCACAATGGAATTCTACGCCGAAATCATTGATTTTTTTTTTCTCTTTAAGAATATATTCTTTTGAGAACATTTGGTTTAACTGTAAAATTCTGAGTCTGTTCCTTTGAGAACATTCAATTTAACAATGGAGTTGTCAAATAGAATCCGACGTTGCTTTTAGAAAACTGTAAGACACTTTTAACTAGAAATTTTCCGCTTTTCTGTCTGACTTACTACTCTACTTCAACTTTATTTATTGATATGATTATTTCTTCTAATTATAGCTTTAAATAAAATGTAATTCTGAGGAACCTCTGAATCAAGAATTTTGCTAAAGTTTCAAAATTGTTTTTATAATTTATATATAGATTTAAAAGGGAAGATGCAATTGAGCCCAAAGAGGAAAGTAAAATTATCCATAATATAATCAAAATCCAATAACCTCTGTGTATATATTTTGGTTTGCAACACTCCAGATACATACATATACTTTTGCTTTTCTAGCTTTTAAAATTAACATTTTAATATGTTATTAAATAATTTTTATAAAAACATTTACCAAAAAGGTAGTCCATATTTCTGTGACATAATAATTAATGCTCAAAAATAATTATGTTCTAATTAAGTAAGTCTGGGAAACTTCTCAAACATGTCAGAGTAATTCAGTGGTAAATGACAAACAGTACTGAAACAGCTGGATATACATAGGCAAATTAAAAAATTTAGACCTTTACCCCATCCATATACAAAAATTAACTCAAAGTGGATCACAAACATAAGTGTAAGAGCTAAAACTAGGAAACTATTAGAAGAAAACATAGAAGATTATTTTCTTTTTAAAATAATTATTGCTGCTAGTATGAAAACAAAATAAAATGTTTTTGGTTCACTGAACAGTGGTTTAATAATTGGACCAAAACTGACTGATTAGTGATCATGTGTCTCTTTTGAACTCTCAAGACATGGTTGAACTCTAGGGACCAGCCTAGGTGGATACTATCCTTAATTTTAGATTCTGTGTTTGCATAACCATCAGGTCTTGCAGAATGCTGCCCAATGCTGTCCTCATCCCTCTGTGTGAGTGTGTGAGTCAGGGAGTGGGCTGGGAATGAGATGGAGTGGAGGTTTTATTGTTGGGGGAGGATGTCAGCATGGAAGAAACTCGACTGTGTGCAGATGCTAGACTCTGTGGTTCTGAAAAAGTTTTAAGGTACAGAGAAGGAGAATAGCTGCTGAGCTAGGATTTCTGAGAATACCGCAGGGGCCCATGTCCAAGCACATTCAGAGAGGTTAGCCTTGATTAGAAAGAAGTTATTCCCTACTGGAGCTGGAGGGAAGGGTGGGAACAGGGGTAGATATATTTATGAACAAGACAGAAGGACTTTCAGGGGAATCCTACCCAGTGGGCACTTCTGTGTTTTTTATTTTTAGCAAAGTTATGTGCTCTAAATTGGGATTTGGATACAGGTGGCAAATGAATGCTTTGGAAAATTCATACTGTAGTACAGGAAACTATTTTCAATGGCTTATAGTAACCTGAAATGAGAAAGAATATGAAAAAAGTATATATATATATATATATATACACACACACACACACACGCATATATATACACACACACATACATATAACTGAATCACTATGCTGTACACCAGAAACTAATACAACATTATAAATCAACTATATTTTAATTAAAAAGAGGGTGGGGGAAGAAAATTCATACTGAGAACTGAAATTTTAGGTTTCATTTTTGCAAACATGGAGTTCTGGGGGAATTTTACTTTTGTAGAATATTTGCCTTGGATATTTTCTCCAGGCCAACAGACCATATAATATAGATGTTTTATCAACTTCTGCCGTGATAGTTAGACTTACCTCTTTTTAACTATACACCATAGTATTCTTCTGCCCTCCTGTGATTTGTCTTTGCATAAAATAGATATTTTTAAACATGGCTTTAGATTTAGGAAATACATGTTGAAGTCATATGAGTCAGGAAAGTAAATACTATTTATATGAATTCTCAAATATCTCTGTTCATTATAGGAAGATTATGATATGCAGTTACCAAAAAAATCTGTTTTTATATCATCCAAAATGATATGCTTTGTAATTGGAAGTGTCCTGTAGATTTTTTTTTAAAGCTACTTCAGGTTTCTCATTTTAGCTGCTTGTGGCTTTTTTGGTGGTGAGAGGGGGACTCTGTGCACTGCAGAGATTGATTTTCTCTTTGTGTTCCCCATTGCAGTTTTGAGAGTCTTTGAATAAATTCATCAGACTTAACTACTTACTAGAGCTTTATTTCTCAGAGGCAGCACTGTGACATTCAACAATTCCAAATTAAATCTGCATGCAAGCCATGGAATTTTCAGTTTCACAATTTCTTTGAAGGCCTGGTAAATACTCCAGAAGAGGGATTCTGCGATGGAGTGATTCTAGAAACGATGCTCACGGAAGACGTTGCTGGACTGCCGTGTTTTAATTCCCAACGACCAGCCTTAAGAAGTTGGTTAATCTACCTGAATTAAATGCCTTGTAGCCCCAAATTTAAAGAGATGAACATAATATATGAGAGACAGGAGGCTAGTGGGCCAAAAAAACAGCTTTCAAAAAGTTGATCTACCAAGTTTATAAGCTAAGGAAGTTACTTTACTGCTATTCAAACCTAGCTGGCAATATGGGAGGAAATTAATTAGAGGAGGTACAAACTTAATCTAAATTCTCCTTCCATAAAATGTACCCATGGCTTCCAAAAGAGACAAGTTAGTATTAATTACATTGTTCCATCCGTTGGCTTTTAACATCATCTTTCTCATCAGGAAGTCTTTGTTAAATCTATGTTCTTTTATGTGGGCTATGACTGCAAAATCAGTTGCATACTGAGTGGAACTGTTAGTCAAAACCTTTCAGTTTTTTGGGCAGTTAGTTTTGATTTACCTCTCATTTCCATTATCCCAGGTAGTAAGAAAATTGTAGTCAATTCAAACCCAATACTGCTACTAGCAAAACAACTTCTTCATTCAGCTTCTGAGCAGTTGGCACTCTTCAAAGTGTTTGGGATACAGACCGAATAAAGCAAACTGAAGTCCCTCCCTCATGGAGCTTACATTATATTGGGTAGAGAGAGGAAATGAGAAAAATAAATAAGCAAGTTTTATATTATATCAGAAGATAATGAATGACAAAGAAAGGAGAGAGAAGTGGGGTCAGAAGTCTCACAGGGGAGAATGAATATGTATCTTCAGATGGGATAATTGGGGCAAGCATCCATTAGAAAATGACATTTGAGCAAGGACTTGAAAAGGATGTGAGAGTAACCACAAAAGACTAGTAGGGGAAGGTTTGGGGCAGTGGAAGAGCACGTGCAAATCTCTGAGGCCAGGGTTTTCCCAGAGAGTTCTTCAGAGTAGTAAGGGGGAAACCTGGTGGAGGGGAAGACATGAGGAGGAATGGAATAGGAGATGGGACCAGGACAGCAATTGGTTTTGTAGTATACCTCTAACAGTGGGTGTGAAAGGCGATACCTAACAACACAGACTTAACAGATGGTTACTGACTTGTGCATAAACACACTGGACGTAATTTGTAAAATTAAAGTCTTGCTTTCCTTGTTGGGGAGGATGACCTGCTTTTCAGTAGTGAAATTAGGATGTTGGAAGTAAAAGCATATATTTTAGAAAATAAGAAGAGAGAAGTTACCATTTAAAATGTGAAATTACTTAGAACACTTGATCTGAATTTTTGCCATTTATATTTAACACAGGGGCTTTCTTACTGTAGGCTCATCCTAGTCAGCTAGAGTTCTAATCCTTTTCCAATGCCTCAGAGTCAAATTCAGTTCCTGAAACCAGAGTAGAGCTACAAGGTCTAGTGAAATTTAACCAGTAAGTCACAGACGGTGTCATTTGTCTCTAAAAGGAGGGCAGGTCTGATGGGCACCTCTGATTCTCAGTTGTAGTTTTCAAGCAGCACCCAGAAGATCCATAGTGATATTTCTGCCTGAAAGAGGGCAACCAGAACTGCTCAGCTCTCCTTTTACAAAAGAATGATGTTCTCACTCGTTGGTGACACTTTTACCGCTTTACAGTGGGCCTCCCAGGACTGCCATGGTTCACGGGCGTGAGGAGGACTTTAGAGTCCTTCTTCAGCACCCTCCCTGTCAATGACCTCTCCTAGCTTAGGCTGGCGACTATTTCAGCCTTCTGTTTGTCTGAAAGGTCTGGAGAGATCATGATGACATAACCTCAAATCTTAAAATAGAAATTTCATTAAATTTTCTGTTGCAGAATATTTTCTTTCCAAATATTAGTTTTAAGAGTGAAATTTGAGGCCCTAGGAAATCAGGAGGAAAATGTAAACAGATAGGCTGAGGGGAGAAAATAGGTTTGCATTATTGTACTCGTGGTATAAATCCTAGTTTTGGAAACTAGGAAAGTAGGAAGGAGACGTGAGGTCTTTCAAGCATAGGTGGTATTACTCTAACTTAAAACATTTTAAAAAATTAAGGTTGACTCCCTCCCAAAATCTTTTAATATTCCTTTACAATACAGTACCATTCAGATATGACTTACAAGACATTCTTAGCTTGAAGGGAAGAGTGTTACATAAAGTCTATATTTCCAAAATACCACTGTTACATTACTTAAGTGAGACTACAGTCCTTATTTGGGTTGTGCATGGATCAAAGGGATTCCAAAGAAAGGAAAGAATTATCCCTCTCTGTGTTGGCCTTGAATGTAACTTGCATTGTTCCCTCAGGACTTATCTTATTACGATCTTTGTGAGGTGAGGAAAGATTGAATATGAAAGTTCCAGCTACCACCCTTTGGTTAAAATAGCTCATTTGTTGAGTCACCTAAAATCTGTGATGACCCATCCACAGTGGTGACAGTACATGCATGGTCCTGGGTATGGTAATGTTTTTAAGTAGGAATGATGGACAATGGGACACAAGATAAATCTTAAGAATATCTTCACTTGCCATATTATAGCAAGAGCTGTTGTGGCTCATGGCATAAATCTTGCTTTCTCAAGAGTTACTTGATAGATTTTGTGTGGCTCTGCCTACCAGCTATAGAAAAAGAAAATAAAATTGGAAAGTACAAGTCTGAGAAGAAACAAACTACATCTGTAGTGGTGGGTTAATAGTATCATAATGAAGGAACCAGGCGTGGCGGGGGAAGTACTTCATCAACACTGCTGAAAATAGGATTAAACAGAAAAATGTTAATAAAAAAGGTTATTATCACATCAAAAGTTCTTTTCTTACCTTTAAAGTTTAATTATGAGAAATAGATTCAGAATAGGGGATGCTCAGTGATCATGTCTGAGATTAAGCTTCTTGGGTCTCAGTGCAGTTAAAGCACTGAGGGAGGGCTGATGGCAGCCTGTGGAAACCCCAGCATAGATGAGCATCTAGTCCTTGACCACCCATCACTGTCATGCCCTGGTGGTAGGTGTGATTCAGGTGTTGGCAGGGGAGACAGGAAGGAAGACCGGGGTGCAAGCAAAGATGGGGCAGAGATGGATATGGGACCTAGGGGAGCAGATGGAGAGATGCTGCTACAGAGGACCAAGGGCATGGCCAGAAGCAGAGCTATCCTGAGGGCGAGTTCAGGGTAGACCAGAAGGATACCATGCCTGAGCGTAAGATGTGGGAATGCCTAAGGCCAAGTACAGGGGATCCGGAACGGGGACAAGCCTTTGAGGAAGCAAGAGTATCTGAATCCTGGTAGCCAAGGCCCCAACAGATGGTATAAGGACCAGGAAATTGCTGTCCTGCCCTGGGGGAAGTTTTTTTTTTTTTTTTTGGTTTTCCTTATATGTTTGTTGATCGGGTAGGAACCAGCCTCACCAGTTCAGGACTTGTCATCTGGGAACTCGTCACTCTTGACAATCTGGCAGCGAAGGGAGATGATTGAGTATCTTTTATTGCAGAAGAACCCACAAGTTGCAACATCTGATCGTCGTTTATCCAGTCTAGTTCAGCCAGTGGTAGTTATAAAGCCAAATTCAGCAGCAGCAGGACGCTGGACATGCTAATACCGCTAATATAAGGAAGTCAGGGAGTGGGAGGAGTCAGTGTCACTGCAGAACTTAAACAGCGAGGAAACAGCAGTCCCTGGACGGTTTTGGTCTCTGCAAACTGCGGGACAGGGTCAGGTCTCCAGACAACATAAAACATGTTGTGGCCTCGCCCACAACCCCTAAAAAGACCTCAGGGATAATTTTTCTTTGGGGATGTATGTTTGGGGAGAAATACTAAGGGTGACATAGGGAACAGTGAGGTGACATTTCTTAGCGCTTTCATTATTGATCTTTGCTGTCTGCTTTTAGCAGGTCATCCTAATACTTTTACTTTTTTTTTCCAGAGAAAGCACTTATTTAATACTATAGATATAAACTTAGATGTGGTTACATATAATAATAAATATATAAAATATATTTGTAAATATGTAGGATAAACTTAGACCTAGTTACGTATAGATAATAAGTATATAAAATAAATAAGTGTGTTACTTATGTGACAATAACCTTGCTTATTGGAGTCAAAGTGCATTTTCAGTATAAAATTGAAGAATCCATGCTTCAGGCCTAGTCAGAGAAATTACAAGCCAATGACTTTCTACTTCCCCAAACTTAAGAGAATTAGGATAAAGAACAAACGATTTGTTAAGAGGCTCAAAGTTTCAGTGGAGAGCAGAAGTCTGCACACTGCTGTGGCTCAGCTAAGGGACAGACCCTGAGCACAGGTGTATGCGCTGTGATTTGACTGGGTCAGAAATTGCAATATCTGGTTTTATAAAAAAAATATTTTGATTGAGAAGTCCCAACTGATGTGAAGTCGGCATCAAATTACTCCTCGTTTTTCAGGAAAAAACACCTCCTCGCGGCTCCACGAGGCTCTCTTTCCCACCATGACTCAGCCCCTCTCAAAGCCTTCTTGGTCCAGTTTGGTCATGTCCAGTCTCTTGCACTTAATCAGATGATTCATCCTCTTTAATATTTCAGTCTCACCTGTGACGTGCAGGAGCTGCCTTCCAGGCCTTGCTCTTCCCTCTCTCCTGGGTGTCGAGCACTTGTGGTCTAGACCTGCAACATCCCAAAGGTGATCAACAGCAGAGTTCTTAGATGACCAAGGGAATTTGAAAACGTGGTGCTGACAGATTAGTGGCAATACAGGCAAGGGGGACACAAATGAACCCCTCCTATGCATGCTTCAGGATCAATTCTGCTCTGCTAAAAGTTCACAATCCATAGTAAATCTCCCAGAATTCTACAGCTGTTTATTGGTAAGACAGTGGTGCACATTGTTAAGTTTCAAGTGGTTCAAACTTGAATTGCTCTTCTGCACAGCTGCGTTTGCAAAGATGAAATGCTGGTGCATGTCACTCCAGGTGAAGTGTGGTCCTTACAACGTGAGAACCTTTGAGTGTCTCCAGCCGGCTGCCCTGCTGCGGCGACACGCGTGTGTAGGAGCATGTCTTCCTTTGTGAGTCAGACAACCCCATCTGGGTTGCTGAAGGGATACCGGAGTACCTTGCAGAATCCCAGTGAGAAGGATAAAGAATGAGGGGAACAGTGAGGAACAGGGACTGGAGGCCCCACAGTAGCCCTGGACGCTCCCCTTCCAGCCTTTTGTCTCTACAGACCTGCTTCCTTTGCTGGCCACTCAGCGATCGCCTGCTTTCGCTGCCTTTCCATCTGTTCAGATGAGAAACCATCCATCACTTCGGTTTCTCTGAAGGGCACACAGGGTATACTGTAAAGAGCATCGACTCTGAGCTCTGACCTAGATTTTGTGTTTCAGTTTTGCCCCTGGATGGTCCTACCGCTTTGGGGGACTCACTGAATCTCAGTTTCCTCGTGTATGAAAGTGATCTGCAATTTACCTAGTGGCAGTGAGACCAGAATGCCTACGTAAAGCAGCTCTATTTTTTTAAACAGGCGTTAGTCTCTTTATTGCTGACCACATGGTTGCTCAGCTAACCTGGTTTACAGGGTGAACTCACTCACCTTCGTTCGGGAAGCCCTTTCTGGGTGGGAACCAGGGCACACCTGACCGGCCAAGCCCGTCTCATTCCAGCCAGGCCTGGCGGGGCCACTCTCAGAAGCGTTAGCCCCCAGGCAAATCCCCAGGCAGAGGAGAGGGAGGCCTCACCCCCAGGCTCACCTGCAAAACCTGCAGTTCACAGTGGGGCCACTGTCCTGGCTCCTGGAAGGAGGAGCTTTGGAAGAGAGGGAGACTCCGCTCTTGGCCTTTGAAATTCCCTGTGGTCTGTTCAAATCTAGATGCAGAGGCCATGGAAAACGCCAGAGCTCACCTGGTTTGCATGTTGTGGGTGCTCTTATTTGTAGATTATGGTATTTTGCCCATTAAAATCTGCATTCCTCCTGCAGAAGGAGGTGACGCTCCTCTCGGCACCAGTTTTATTTGAAATGCGGAGCATCATAGTATATTACCAAACGTTTTCTGTTTTCATCAAGGTATAGAAAAAAAATAACATCAATTTTATATGTTGGGAAAAAAATAACTCTGCTTCTGCCTCAGTCTCCTCTGTGGGCTTCTGGTTTCTCCCTAAAGACTTCCTTCCTGGGTTATTGACAGCAGGACTGTGGATGCTTAGAAGCTCCTTTATCTCACTCCTTGCAGAGGTTTTCCCCGACTCTGTAAACACAACTTATTAAAAACTTAACGTGAGCATAGGAGACGCAGAGAGAGTTGCAAGAAGATGATTTGGCTTCATTTAATCCATGCGAGTAGCGCTGTTGGTCTGAACAAATTATTAGGTAAATATACACTACTATATACGGATTACATCGACAACAAGGTCCTACTGTAGAGCACAGGGAAGTATATTCAATAGCTTGAAATAACCTATAATGAAAAAAAATACAAAAAAGAGTATATATATATATCTGTGTGAATAGCTGAATCACCATGCTGTACACCAGAAATTAACACAACATTGTAAATCAACTCTACTTCAATTAAAAAAAAATTAACATAGTACCAGTCAACCTCTTTTTCTGTATCATAAGTATTGAAAATATTTCCATGATTAAAACTACCTGTGGGGGGAAAACAACCTTCTGACGGGATGTGGGAAGGACTAAAAAGAGCTCTTCATTTAATCAGTCATTTTCGGATGTTCCTGGCAATAGTAAATGAATCTTCATTCAGGACCATGTAGCTGCTGCTCGTACTGAGTTCTCAACTTACTGTTTCTAATTTTAACTTCATAATTATCATTGGGTCACAAATATGGTGTTTTCAGTGATTTGATATGATTATGGCATGATTCCATTAGTTTTTTTTTCATTCAATCTGTAAATTTCAGAATTTTATATAACTGTGATGTGCTTCCACCAGGAATTTTTAAATTCCTTCTGAATTACGTAGACTTAAGTTTGTTAACTGCTGTGTATTCAAGGCTAATTTGTCAGTTGATCAAACTCTAAGAAAGTATGGTTAAAATATAGTAATGCTCGTCTCTCTCCAACGTGAGGCCTTATGAATTCACAAATTCATGCCATGATCACTCTAACATCCTTTTTACTGGTGGTCCCATTTAGCTGGACTAAATTCAGCTTTCGAGCATCAGTCAGTCAATCAGTCAATCAATTGATTAATAAAACGTTCCTTTTGAATTATTGGACACCTGTGAATTAGAATATTTCACATGAAAACCCGGATTTCCAGTTTTTCTGAAAGAACTGGGGTATTTGGCAGAATTGGACCCACCAAGTTTCCTGTGGGCCGGAACTGAGTATCTTTTCACAGTGTCTTCATGGCCTGGATGTGCACTTGACTTTGCCAGCCCTGATCTAGACACTCAGTGTTCCAGTGCATCCTGCAGTCTGCCTCCAGGTTAAACTTTTGGGAGCATCAGACTGGATGTGATGCCTCCTTCCACTGGCTGTAACCCGGCCCCCAGGCCTTCTCATTCTGACTCTGTGTTCTGTTCTGAGATTCACCGCAAGGTCCCTTTGTTCCGGTCAAGTGGGGCTGGTTGTCACCAGATCACAGCTGAGCTTTCACACATCTTCACTCTCCTGAGGCTTTTCTCCTCCGTCAGACCCCTTCTCATCCATACTCGTCTATGAGGACCAAGCCCATCATTTCAGATCCAGTTAAAATTTGCGTCTCAAGTCTTATCTCCCCTCAACAGCTAAGATGGGTCAGTTGTTAGTTCCTCCCTCCTCTGCACTCATGACACCCATTTGCCTGACTTTCAAATTTCTGAATATATGTTGAAATTACGTGTGGTCCAACTATCTTGACTACTGGGTAGGGTCTCAGTCTTGTTCAGTCTGAGTCCCACAGATTCTTGGCACAACTCTTTACACTTATTTGACACTCAGTAATTATTTATTCAATGAAAGAATTGCCTTCTTTGTTCCAATATTGTTTATGTAACTAACATCCTCTGAGTCAGATGTTAATATGTTTACATTTTCATTAAATAGATGCGTGTATTTAAAATATCAATTTTGTGAGATATGTGATTAGTTGGAGTTCCAGAGCTTTTTGCATAAACAAATATTTGACCTTTCTTTTTAATCTTGTTTTCAGTTATTTATATGATGTAGCTTGGTTCTTTATAGCTTCCTCCTATGAAAATAATTTAAAAGCAATTACAAAATACCAATGCTATATCTTTTCTGACATTGTAATAGTATCACGTCCAAACTAGAAGACAAACTGTTAGTCCTAAACTACAACATGGTGTTAAATTTTGGGTTACTAGGGTTAAACGTGATGCTTGAAACTTGACTGGGAATTTGTGGCTTATGGAAGTCCTTTAAGATAAAATATGACATTCCTTTAAGTTGTCCAGTTTATGTGACTAGTCATTGCTCATTGTTAACTAACTCAACAGAACATGCTTATACTTAGATTATGTGACATACAAATTATGTGTTGACCGCTTCTCTTTGTTCATTGATAGACTCACCCGTTTTGTTTCATGTAGTAAGAACTCAGTGCAGCAACATGGATGGACCTAGAGATCATCGTACTAAGTGAGTAAGTCAGACAGAGAAAGATACATACCATGTGCTGTCACTTATGTGTGGAATCTAAAGTAATGACACAGGTGAACTTATTTAAAAAACAGAAACAGACTCACAGATGTAGAAAACAAACTTATGATAACCAGAGGGGGTGGGGGAGGGATAAATTAGGTGTTTGGGATTAACAGATACAAACCACTATATATAAAAGAGATAAACAACAACGCCCTACTGTAGAGCACAGGGAACTGCATTCAATAGCTTGTAATAACCTATAAAGAAAAAGAATGTGAAAAAGAATATATCTGTATGCATAATTGAATCACTATGCTGCACACCAGAAACTAACACAACATTGTAAATCAACCATAGTTCAATTTTAAAAGAATGAAAGGAAAAAAAAACCCACTTAGCTGCCAGCCATTCGCCTTTTCTCACTTCTCAGCTTCCTGACTTCTGGTCCTCTTCTCACTCACTTCTCTTCCTTTCCAAAGCCTGGGTCCTGAGCACTCCCGACTCCCCTTCCTTGTTTGGGGAGCGTGCAGTAGGGGTGGAGGAAGGAGTGTGTGGAGGCCACCTTCAGTCCCAGGGCTTCCTCGAGGTCTCCTCCCAGCCTGGCATCTCAGAGAGAACAGTTGATGGCAGAATGAAGCGCTGTCGATGCCAGGCCACGTGGACCTTCATAAATTTCAAGTACAAGTGTTTTCCTTTTAATATTTAAAATCGGCTACAAATCATTCTGGAAAAAATTTGCAACACAGTAACATTTTTATCTTCCCCCTAGAGGGAACCTTTAACTGTTTTTAAAGGCAGAAACGGTTGCCTTGTCGTAAGTACGGTCATTGCAGTGGCCTGAGTAGGGTCGTTCAGCCCGGCTGTCGGCAAAGCTGTAGGGATGACTTCTGTTTGACCTTGAATCAGGGTGGACATTCAACGTTTTACGGTGGCCCTTTCAGTCTCTCTGTGGACCTCTGCAGTGAGAATTGCCTGCGGTCAATAGCATTTAAACTTATGCAACATCTAATAAGGCTCTTTGAAAATGCCCAGACATTTTTCAATCAAGGGCTTAGTTTTTTCCTATTAATGTATTAATAATTCCTATTTTATTAAAGAGAAATAAGAAGTAATGAGATAACTGAGTACAATGATTCTGTCCCTGTGGCATGATCCAACCTTTTCCAAATAGTTTGAGTTGTTAGATAATCTTTTTCATTTCTCCATGTTCGCATGAACAGACGACTTGGGTACTAAGAGCTCTTTTATTGTATTACTTCCTCCCTGTTTTCCTCTTTATTTCTTTCCTACTTACTTCTCTTCTTCCTTTTCTTTCTTTTTTTTTTTTTTGTGTGTTCTTTATTTCCACCTTCCCATTTTGCCCCCCCACCCCTCACCTCTGCAACTACCAGTCTGTTTTCTGTATCTGTGAGTTTGATCCTTTATGATTCTACAAACAAGGAGATCATACAGTATTTGTCTTTCTCTATCTGACTTATCACACTTAGCATGATGCCCTCGAGGTCCATCCACACTGTCACAAATGGAGGAATTTCATTCTTTCTTATGTCTGAGCCATACATATATATATTTAACATTTCCTTTATCCATTCTTCTGTGGACACAGGTTGTTTCTCCTCTTTAAACCTTTCTAAAGCACTGACTCCATGGAGAATATTTTCTAGATATCAGAAGGGCTAGAAAGTTAGCAGAATGTTCAATATTTTTTTCTAAAGTATCTCAGGGAAATGCATCCTTGTTACACAGAGCCTGAGATAAAAGATCAAGTTTAAGTAGTTGATTTTGGGGGAAAGGAACCAGTGGTAGAGGTGTGTTGGAGGGAGAAGACAGGTGCATCTCTCCTGGGTTGGAACAGAACACCAAAGCCTGGGTGCCTTAACGCAGAAGAAACACATTATCGTAAGTTCTGGAGGGCAGGAGTTAGGGACTGAGGTGTTGGCAGGGCTGTGCTCCGTGTGAAGGTGCGAGGAGCGGACTCTCCCTTGTCTTTCTCTCCGCTTCACGTGGCTTCACGTGTTCCTTGGCTTGTAGACACGTTTCTCCAACCCTCTGTCTTCACATGACCTTCCCCCTGTGTCTTCACATCATCTTCCCTACATACAGGGTCTGTCTCTATGGCCAGATCTCCCCCTTTGTATAAGTCGTATTGGGTGAAGGCCCCCTCTAATGACCTCATTTTAACTTGATTCCTCTGTAAAGGTGCTGTTTCCAAATCAGGTCACATTCTGAGGTCCTGGGATTAGGACTCCAGTGCATCCTCTTGGGAGACACAACTCAACTCTTAACAGCAAGTCAGAGAAGAAAGACAATGGTGAATTGAACCTAATGGTAGGAAAGAAACACTGTCCATAAGTGTGAATACACAGCCTCAGAGTTGTCTCACGAAATGGAACGAGGAGGCGGGGGTCTGTGTTTACAAACCCCTAGCCCTCAGGCATGAGGAAAGAGGCGTTCATGCCCTCTGACTCCAGGACTGCTCTGCACTTATGACAAAGCAGGCTTCAGTATCTGAGGAAGCCCTCAGGCAAAGAATGCAAGTGCTGGGGCTTGGAGAACACAGCCCCCGCTGAAGCAGGAAGGAGGAAACTCGGACAGACACCATCAGTATGTGTGACAAAACCCAAGACAATATGAGAAAGATCACATCACCTAATCTGTGCTAAGAACACACAAAGGAAGTTAAGAACAAATAGCAGGTGTTAACCGGAGTGGACTTTGGGCATACCTTCAGGAACTGATGGAAGTTGTCTGCTGGTGAGAAGCGGACCAGGGAAGCAGCAAACCCAAAGGCCCCACGAGGCAGGAAGTGCTCATTACGCACCAGGTGCAGGGACTCTGTGCAGGGACCTTGCATCCACTGTGGTGTCTGCTCCAATGTGAGTGACTCTGGGTCAAGACCCACATTTCATCATGTGCTTTGTAACGATTCACCATTGCCTGCTTCTCAAAGCTCATCTAGCTCTTAATTTGTACTGGCTTTCTCTGTAAAAACTAAAATCCATTTCCGCTTCCTGGAGCTCCCATAACAAAGTACTACAAGCCGGGTGCCTTGAACAGCAAAAATGTGTTTTCTCAGCCCTGGAGGCTGGGATCACAGTAACGGCTCAAAGACTTGGCGGGCTTGGGTCCCTCCAAGGGCGGTGAGAGCACGGTCTGTGCCAGGCTTCTTCCACGGCTTGTAGGAAACGGCCGCCTTCTCCCTGAACCTTCACATGGTCTTCCCTCCGTTACTTGTCTGTGTCCACATGTCCTCTTCTTATAAGTCGTGTTGTATTAGGGCTCCCCCCATGGCCGCATTTTAACTCAATCACCTCTGTAAAGACTCCATCTCCACATATGACCACATTCAGAGGTACCAGGAGTTAGAACTCCCACACATGAATATTTGAGGGGACATAATTCAGCCCATTGCACTCTGTCCTTCTGTCCTCCCCCACCCCGAATTCATGTCCTTCTCCCGTGCAAAACACATTTACTCCATCCCAGTAGCGTGCAAAATCTTAATCCTTCCCAGTGTCAACTCTACATCCAAAATCTCACTTGAATCTCACCTAAATCAGATATGGGTGAAACTCCAAGAATGATTTCATCCTCAGGCAAAACTCACCTCCAGCTGCCTCTGCCCCTCTTGGGCTCCAGGTCAGCCACCCAGAGTTTCTTTCTGCTCTCAGGCCTTTCACACGTCTTGGCCACCACAAGGCTATTCCCTGTTCCCAGGATGCTCTTTCTCATTCTCTTCTCCTAGCTTTTCTTTTTTGCTCTTCATCCATTTGGCAGATGCCTCTGTGGCATTTCCTCCCAGGAGACGCCACTTCCTTTCCTTCAGGGTCCCTCTTGCTTGTTAACTCCACTGGGGTCCTGTGTTTCCTTGTGATGGTCCATGTCACACTTTGTTTCAGGGTTAAGTGTTCTCCGCCTGCCCCCACCCAACCCTGCCGCATTCAGGAACCTGTAAGATAGGAAGGGCTCCCAAGACACTTGACTTGTTACCACTACAGCCATGGAATGGTGCAAGGGGCCTGGGAAGAGGTTGGGAAATTAGCTAAAAGAAAGAGGGAGAGGGAGGGGAGGCAGGGGGAGAGAGACAGAGAGAGCGAAAGAAAGAGAGCGAGAGGCAAAGTTTGACATGAAGGGAAGGAGGTGAGTTTACTCTGAATGCAGCCTGTGATAATGTGGTTCCCATCACAGCTCGGTCACGTTGTTCAAGCCATTTAACCTCACTGGGCTTTATCTGGCAAATAAAAAAGCCAGACTTTAATTGTATTTATCTCTATTATGATGAAGTTTAAAAAAAATTATTTTCAGCATCTGTGACTGGGTTTAAGACGTGACCGTGGTAGACTGGGCCCTGAAGGACCGACCACCCACGAGCCTCTGATATAAATGCAGGTGTGAGGTTCTGTTTGAAAGAAGGTTAAAATGATGGATTTGAGTCTGGGATCTGGTTTGGACGTTCAGTGCCTGCCTTGTCTTGCTGTTCGTCCCAGTGGATGCCTTCTGGAGACATGTGTTTGCTGGAGCGCAGGCATGGTGAATGTCATCTGAGACCACAGTCACTTCTCTAAGAACATAAACAGTGTTATTCATGTTTGGTATATAAGAGCGAGAGGGCATGGAGTGTTTATTTGAAAGTCTGTTTAAAATGTTGTTCATGTGAATTATGCTGCTCTAATCAGTTATCCACCGTCTGTGATTAGACAGCGCACCCCAGTGAAAAGGTTCAGGGAAGTCTTCTGTGAATTCACACGGAGGAGAGAGAGACAGAGAGCTGAGCAGACCTTCCTCCAGACGATGCTGATAGGGGTGCTGCGGTGGGTACCACACTCTCACCAAGCCTGGCCTCTCATCTGTACCTACGATTACCGGTAAAGTGGCCAAAGGAATCATTTTATGCAATATTGGATCATAATATCCCACTTTTTTATTTTTTTACATTTTCACACAAGGGTAACTTTATTAATGCAGAGAACTGAACATAATTTTAAAGGACATTTTTCAAAGGACTTGCCCTCCATCATCTCCTCTCCTAACGCTGACCTTCGCTGAGACAGCTCCTAGGGCTGCCGCTTTGGCTCATCTTGCTCATCTCGTCTCCATCTCCGGTTCTGGCTCTGGGGCCTCGTGATGCCTTTCAGAGTCGCCTCCGCAGTCCGCTGTCCCCGGGCCCTTCTGGCTGAAGCTGCCACTTTTCCCCCTCCTTCTTTCCTTTCTGTCTATGAAAGAATAACTCTGCCTGGTCCTTCTAACCGGAATTCCAAGAGATTTCTAAAACAACAAATCCATTTAAATATTAACTTTTTAAAGATGTGGCTGTGGTCGGCAGTGTTACTTTCTTGGCATGCTTATTTTTTGTCAGTTGTGTCTTCCTCTCCTGGAGGGAAAAAAGCTAAGGAATTCAAAGTGCATGTAAAAGCAATAGTAATAATAACAGTAAAGGCAAACTAACTGATTCCTTCCCCTAAGCCAAGTACTTCATCAAAGATTTTGCCTGTAGCATCTCATTTAATCTTCATAGTCGCTCTACAAGGAAGAGACGATTATTACCTCCATTTTACAGGTGACAGTTTTTGTAAAGCACAGAGAGCTTGTACGTCTTGCCTTTGACCACATACCTGGCCAGTGGTGGGGCTGAGGTTCAAGTCCAGGTTGTCTAGAAACGATGCTTTTAGCCGGACTTGCTGTGGGTATAGCAGTTGCCAAATAATCACTTACCCAAAATGAATCAAAATCAGTGTCGAGAGAGAAACAATAGAATTAGGAGCTGAGGAAAGGGCTTGCTGGATCCTGATAATGCAGCTGAGTTTATGTTGTCCTGGGAACACTCCAAGATTATCCGGGAAGAAGTGAATTTTCTGTGTGATTCAACACATTCTCAAGGGCGGTTATAGATATGCAAGTCAAGACCATGAGGAATTCAAATTACACTAAGGGTTTAGACAGCCTCCTTCCTTGGATGTTTAGGTGCCGTTTAGAGACTCACAAGTGTGATAAAAGATTCATCATTATCTTCTTAAATATTTATAGATTTCCATGTTCGCTCTTCAGTCGGTAGTGAGCCAAGATAAAAATATTTGGCTTCTTTAATTTTATTCATTGCTTTCCAGGTACATACTTGGCAAATTGGGCCTCCTCCGTATCTGTGGCTTAATGAACTATCTCCTTGCATTTCACTGACTGTAAACCTAGAGCCATCTTTTTGAAGTCATTCGATATTATGATTAATGCTCTACTCAAATCTCTGCCAGTAACCACATTTATTTCAAAATCACGCATTTTCAGATTTTTTTTTCTATTAACTGTGCTTAGATTTATCCCCTCCACCAGCCCAGCTATGAGCCCAGCTATTTATAAACGATTTAGATCCTTTCTTCTGTTTTCAGTTGTAATCTTTACGCTCAGAAGCAAATTACGTGGTTTCTGCAAGGCTGTTTTCTGTTCTATAAAATGAGGTAATAGTAGTTCCTACATCTCAGAATTGTATGAGCACGAAACGAGGCTGTGTATTTGTATCTCTAGCCTAAACCACTTTCCTGAGGTGGAGAAACTCATGTATAATTGCTTATTCAGTATTTTCACTCAGATGTCTCTAAGTAACCACGATCTAGACGTTAACGCTGAGGTTTCTGCCTCAGATTAGCTCCTTCCTGACTTTCCAGGCTCTGTAATTTATCCAGTTCCTTGGGTCATACATTTAGGACTCACTCTTGAATGTTCTTTCATTCACACCTTGCAGCCCATCCACTGGTAAATTCTGTGAGCTCTACCTTCAAATTATGCCCTGAATCTGACCATTTTCAACACCTTCCTCGCTCGTATCCCTGTCCGAGCCATCCTCCTCTTCACTAGAGCGATTGCAGTAACTTCCTAACAGGGCTTCCTGCCCCTACTCTTGACCCTACACAGATCACTTTCCTCCCAAAAGCAGCCAGGGTGAGTCTGTAAATCTTTAAAATAGAACATGCCTCTCCTCTGCTTAAAGCATCCCGGTCACTTTCCATCCCACTCAGAATAAAAACCCATGCAACTTATCATGGACCATAGGCCCCCACAGCCACTGGTCTTGGACGTGCCTTCATCTTCATCCCCCTGGCTCGAGCGCATCTTCCCCACTGGCCTTCTTGCTGCTTCTCAGTCCCATCAAGCTCATCCCTGCCTCGGAGCCTCTGTTCCTTCTGTCCAGAGGCGTCTCCTTAGATATTTGCATGCTTTGCTTCCTCCCCTTATTTGCGTCTTTGTTCAAATGCATTTTCTCAGGAGCGGGGCTGGGTCAAGCGTTTTTAGGGTAATTTATCTAAAATATCCCTGCTACCTTCCTGGTCACTCTCTAACCTCCTGCTCTGCAACCACAGCCCATGTTGTTTATCACGTGATCTGTTTAGCCAGGTATGCGTTCTCCCCTGGCCAGAATGTAAACCCGTGGAGTCCAGGCACTTGTATTACTCAGCACTGTATTTCCTCTGCCCACAACAGATTGGGCACATGGTAGATTTTCAATATAGCTTTGCTGAAAAATGAATTAATGAGGAGAAAGCACAAATATTAGTTGTCTCCCTATATCCTTTCCTAATGAGACACATGAGAGAAGTCAGCTCCTGTTATATGCCCCATAAATGTGGGCTCTGCCCTTTTACTTACACTTATTTACATATTCCTCATAAAATCTGTTAGGTCAGTGTTCTCATTTCTCAGATGGGCTGTCAGGGCTATGTTGATAACTTGCCGGAATGATGCAATAAGTAGACGTTCAGAGTTGACCCAAACTCTTGTTTCTGTGTCCAGTGGCCATGCAGTAGGAAGTCCCCACTCTGCTGACAGCAGAGTTGACTCGGTTAGTGTCACTTTTGAGTAAGTGCCTGGTCTTGGTTTACTGCATGGTGTTCATGCCTGGGAGAAGGCAAACCATCCCAGAGGACCTGCACCATTTTTTGACCCACGGCATCTAACAGTCCAGATCCAGATGTGTTTTACCACCAAGCGTTACTGTCGTGCACTCCATCTGCCTCCCAGATCGCTGCCCAGAAACCAGCTTCAATTCTTTTCCTTGTCTTTCAACCTTTGTTGGTAGGTTTTAAATTTTTTCAAACTAATTTTCGTCCTATACAGTATGGGCGGTGGTGATGATAGCCGACTGGGAACAGCTTTGCTCAGTCATAGCAATCCGCCCCAATTAAGCACTAGATAATGTCTTTCCTGCATTCTTACGCACTGTTTGTGGGTCTGCTGAATTGTCCTCAAAGGCAGAAGACAAGCGTGGGAGAGAAAGCAGATAGCAATGAAGCTAGCAGAAGTAAGGGGTGAGGGGTGGGCAGTAAAGGAGAGAGAAACCGTCTGAAGGAAGGGAAATATTGAAGGGAGGTGGCTGGGTGTGCAGCAATGTCATCAATGATGAACAAGAAAAGAGAAACCGACGGGCAGCTTATGAAGTCCCAGGTGCCGATGGGAGTGCTGAGAGGAAATGAGCAGAAGTGAGTGGAGGAGGGAAGGCCAGAACTGATGATAGGTGGAGAGAGTGGTCCAGGCTGCAGGGACGGCGGGTGTCCGGGAACAGAGCAGCTAATGAAGCACTGTGCAAGGCCGCAGTGGCTGTGATGCTCAGGCTGTGATTAGCCTGTTGCCATGCTGGGGATCAGGGACTTCGCCCTGTGCCGAGGGAGAAGCGGGAGGCTGCACCTAATTTTCCCTGCTGCTGATTTGAAGGCTGTAAGAGATGCCAGCTGCACCTGGGTGCCTTGCTGCTGTTAGGGATGCTGTGGTGGGGAAATCTGGACTGGCAGCAGCTCCCGCTGAGTGAAAGCAGTGCAGAGGGGGATGGCTGGCTGTCTGAACACTCAGGCGGCTCCCAACACAGAGCTCGCTGGCCCGGTCCTCTGACTGAGGTCTCTACCGATCTGTTAAGCCTCTAAGGACGGACTCAGAAGTGTTTGTGAAAAAAAAAATCAGATTGAAATGATTTGAGGAAGCTGTAATTTTGCGGGTTAGTGCTGGGGCGAAGGTAAAACAAAAAAATATATGTTTCTCAGGATTTTTCAAAAGGTCACAGTTGTTTCTGTTTCTTTTGAATATGCAAAGCAATCTTTATTTCCTGAGCACATGCCCACCCGCAGTCTGCACCCCATGATTGCTGCTCAGAACCTTCACTCTCCCTGAGGCTCCAGAGGGAGGATGCGCTCTTGCTCATCCTCTCAGTCTCTTTGAGCCTGGGGCTGGTCACGTGATTTCCGTTTCTCACTAGCAGACCAAAGCAGGGGGTTGAAAAGTTTATCTTAGACCAGGAGAGCGTCCAAGCATTCTTCACCATCCAAGCATTCTTGCTTTTTTTTTTTTTTTTCGATCTGTGGTTGGTTTAATTTGGTTCCTTTGTGTGTATCGGGAACATGATGGCGGGGGGGGGGTAGACGTAGTACTGAGAGTATCTCTACTAATTGTTGCTCCTGGGACAATACGTATTACACCTTAATTCTGTTTTCTACAGTTATTTCTAAAGTTTCAGTATAAGTTGATTTCAACATATTCCTTTTGTTTATCATACCTTCCCATTTTCTCCTTAGCAACTTTCATATAATTCTTCTACATTGATTCATTATTCAATCCACATACGTCAACACCCCCTATATGTCAGGCACGGTGCTAAGCACTGAGAATATAATGATGAACAACGTAGTGTATAAAAATTTATACGCACAATTCCTGGATTTTTTTTTAAATCAAATAGGTTGAAGCCTGCCATTTTGAAAAAGGTAAAATGCAAAAGCTTAGGAATTATTTTTAATACCGTTTTGTTCGTTAGCACTCAGTGGTCTGGGATTATAAATGAGACAGTGGTATCAGCCCTAAGGAACTTTCAGTCAGCTAGGGGAGCGTCACTGTATGGCTTCCATGAAACGGACCTCTGTAATGAAGTCTATAATGGTAGGGCCTCTGCCTGTCTTGCTGAGCATTTTACTCTCAGTACTTTGGTAAAAAAAAAAAAAAAAACAAAAAACAATAGAGTTACTCTTCCAGAGAAATGTAAAAACTCTTGTTAACAGCAACAGAATCCAGGTAGAGAATTGTTGCTGTAAGTAAGAAACATCCAGGGGGCATTTTCAGGACACAGGCGTTCCTCAGCCTCTCTCCTGAACCGCTGAGCCAGCTTCTGGGGTGTGCACCTCGGCTTTTGTATTTCTAGCGATTCTTGAATCCGTTTCGTAGCTGAGCCCTCGTTGTGAAGGACCAGCGTGGCGAGAGGTTTCTCGGTGCTTGCTGTGGGGCCTTGAGAGAGGCTCTGCTGCTCACATCATTTACAGTAATGATTTAGATCAAGAGTCAGCAAACTAGGCGGGGGGGGGGGGCCAAATCCCGTCCGCCCCGTTTTAGTACAGCTTGTGAAGCAAAAATAGCCTTTCTGTTTTTAAAAGATGGAAGAAAATCAAAATGCAAATAGCATTCTGTAACACATGAATACTTTCTAGCACATGTAACATGTGAAACTTACATGAAATTGAGATTCCAATGTGTAAACATCTAGTTTTGTGGGCTCACAGTCGCCTTCATTTGTTCTGGATTGTCAGTGTCTACTTTCTCACTGCAACAGCATCACTGAATAATCAAGACAGAGGCGGCTTGGTCTGCAAGCCGGAAGCTATTTGCTATCTTGCCCTTCCCAGAAAAGACTTGCCTACACTTGTTGTGGGGAGAGAATATTCATTACATATTTCACAAGATATGAATCTGGGAGAAACAGTAAGTTACATGAGGTATTTATAATACAAAAGGTTCTTGATGCCATGGAGGTGTGGGGCGAATGCAGCAAGATGAAATAGAGCAGGTAGGATGTGAGGTTCTCCGGGTTGGCCTCAGTAACCACACCATTATGAGCAATTTAACTTTTGGACGTGTAAAAATGACAGCGGAGCTGGAGGGGACAGTAAGTTCAAATAGACATCAATTGTGTGAGGATGACCACTAAAAAGCGAACGTGACACAGGCCTGTGAATAGAAGTTTAGCATATAAAGCAAGGAACACTAACATCACACCTGAACCGTTGGTTCCACTCTGGGCACCCTACTTTCAGGTTGGAGTAGAAGACAGAAGTGTCTTCAGGGGGACTGCTAGGTTGCGGAAGGATGCAGAGTCATGCCGAACGATAAACGATGTGGCCTGAGGAACAGAAGTCTCCGCGGGGACATAACAGATAGCACTCTTCAAATATTAGGATGATATCACGTGCGAAAAGGATTAGGTTTATTCTGTGTGAGCCACAGGGCTAAAGGCAGGTGTCCAAGTGCCGGGTGCAGGCATATTAGGCTCAATATAAATATACACCAGTTGTTCTTCAAATATGAGATTATATGTCTCAGATGGTAATCCCTTGATCTCCCTGGAAGGTGTGGACAGAACCTGGGGAACACTGAGTCAGCACGTTGTCGATGGGATTCGCGGATCAGAAGGGAATTGAGGTTCAATGACGTGTACGATCCCTGTTAACAGCTTCCTAGGGAGTAACTCCCTGATGTCATGCACACATTTTGAAATTTCTTGTGCATTGATGGATTTGCCAAACATTCTATCTATAATTGTGGAAAATACAAAGGGAATCCATGTTGTGGATTCAAAGGGAGACAAAGGAACTTTTGCAAATAATGAACATAAACACATGAAACACAGAAGGAGTGACGTGTGGACTGACATTCCATAGTCATTCAAAGAGCATGGCATTGGTGATGATTTCAGGAAGGAAGTGGGCTCTGAACAGAGCCTTGAAGATTGGGTGTAATTTGAATAGACAGTGCTAAGAACGCAGAGGCTCTAGGTGAGGATTCCAGCACGAGCAACTATCAGCTGAGTTGGGAAGGAAGTTTGCATGGTGGGGAGAACAACATCCATCCATTATTTATTCACTTAAGGAGCACCCACTGTGGGAAACCAGGACAAGAGCTCACAAAGACTCCTGCCCTCTAGGAAATCCCAGGCCAGCAACATGAAAGTCAATGTCGGCACTTCTCTGCAGTCTCTTAATTTGTAGGAGATTCGGCCACAAGATGAGTTACCGGAAACGTCCTGGATTATCTTCCTCTAGCTTAAAAAAACTCATCAACACTCATTCAACAAATGTGCATTGAACTTCTGCCTTGTTCTGGCTGCTTGAGACAGATCAGTGACCAAAACACAGAGCCCTCGTGCTGACCAGCATGTAAGCTAAACACATGCTCTGTTATTTCCTGGTCTTTCAAGAAACGTAAAACATTGCTTGTTGCTTGGCTAACTTTGAGAGGGCCAAGTCAATAGAGAAATATCTTCTGGGGCTTTCAGAAGGATCTTTAGAGCCCTGTCTGTGAAGAAAAGAATGTGAGATACTCGGCAGTATCTCTTAAAACCTATGCCCCTTTCTTGAGCAGCATTTGTATTTTTGTCATCCACTCCATTTTGGTTTTGGTTTTGTTTTTTTAGCACCTGCAGAATTTACACTGGAAATTTCATCCTTTGTGTCTCAGCTCTTGTCACTCTAAATGTCTCTTGTGCAAATCAGTGTTGGCTCTTCATACAAATAAAATGCAAATCATATCCTTGCCAGAGCTAAACACTGATCTCAGTGAAATCAGAACAAATATTTGAAGGTTAAAACTGAGCTCCATTGCTTAGCAGAAGAAAGAGAAAAACACTGAATGCAACATGAATTTTCTACAGAGATGAATTCAAAATACAAGCCAAAAACTTAATAGAGATAAAAATACTTCTTATACCAAATGATAGATTTTGGTACCTACAGCCAAGTATCACGTTTATTTCCCAGCTATTTTTTCTTTCACATAAAATTTAATATTGAGCATCCGACTGCTTCTCATAGCGGAAAAAATGCTGCATTAAATTTCACAAAGGAAAGCCAGTTAACTCCGGTGTCCAGGTCAAGTGACTGTCCAAATGGAGCAGCTCCCTGGTCACCATGCAGAACCCAGAGCTCCACCCACTGGTGAACGTGGAGGTTGTGCCTTTTCGTCTGTAACTAACTCCCCTGGCCCACAGTTTCCATATATGTTAACTCTGAGCCTGTCAATGTCACTCTCCATGCAGTTGCTTTGACATATGAAATAAACATCAATATATTATAGCCTGCTGTGTACCTTTAAAAGGTGTTCTCCTGTATGTGTCCAAGAACGTGAAGTGACCACACATATTACTGCGTCATCAATGTGTTCTTTTAATATTCTGATAACGTTTTCAGCAGAATTGGTTTTCCTTTATAATTTGGCACATTTTATGATATCTGCCTAAAAACATCAATCTGAGAAGAAATGGGAACTATATTCAATGCCTTGTAATGGCTTATAATAAAAAAGAATATGAAAAGGGATATATGTATGTATAACTGAATCACTGTGTTGCACACCAGAAATTAACACAATATTGTAAATTGACTATACTTCAATTTAAAAAAAAAATCAGTCTGAGAAGGGATCCATAGATTGACAGTCATCCATAAACCCAAAATGGTTGCAAATCCTAAGTCCTGCACTTGGCTGATGAAGGAATGGGGTGCTTCCTCTGACCCCCTCTCCCAGGGCTCCTTATGTTGTCCCCTTAAGGGAGAGGCAAGGCCCTCCTAGATTTGCTGAAAAGACTCATGGGAAGACACACCTACAGAGCAACATTGATTCACATAATGGATTGCATCACCTCACTGGTATTCATAGTTGTTTTTACTTCATTGATATGTCTCTTGTTTGAAATCTAGGCAAACACGGACACAACAACTTGTTAAAAACCATCATTAGAGTGAAACATTGTGTCATTGGCAGGTCAACACCTCGAAGATGAAAATATGTATGTTGTTTGTTTCTGCAGTTTGAGTAGCTGTTGGGTGTAGACAGTAAGCACTTTCCAAGGGTATAAACTGAGTTCTGGGTGTAAATACCATGTGCAGTTGCCCATCGCTGATTTCAGAACCTGGTTTGATGCTTAATGGAAGCTACGCAGTTAACCCCTTCCTCAGCGAGGAATAGCCTGCATGCGTAGGGGGAGGGACCCTTCCAAAAGGGGAAGTCCACGTGTTCAGCAATAATCTTGAGAGGAAACTCAGACCAACCTTTGGAAAAAGAGATGCCAATTTATGTCACAATCAGGTGATGGTGAATTTTATTTTTCATTTCTATATGGACTCTGATGTGAAGGAATTTCATTCTGCAGCCTCATGCTTAATGAGGTTAATAAATTATTATTCTGCTTAACTAAGAATAGAAGAATAAAAGTGGGATGTTAAGGAGCCACAGAGCTAAAATTTTCATCCGTTCTCAATCCTTTCTGCAGGTATCTGAATGGCACAAAAGTCCAAACAAATTAGGAATCTATACCTGTCCAAGAAGTCTGAATAAGTTTTTTTTCTAATTAGTAAGGGTTGTTTTTACAGAATTCTACATTGAAGTCTTTTTTTTAGACTAGCCTCTTAAAATATCCATTCAAATAGAAAAAGAAAGTAAAACATTTCTTTGTGAAAGACTAAACAACCAATGATTTGAAAAACTAGAATTAATTTTGCTCAATCTCAAATGTTGTAAGGTAACTGCAGATAAATTTTTGCAATCACTCACCTAAGTTTCTTGTGAACATGTGACCTGTTTGTTCATGTGTAGTGACATGTGACCTACATTTCTTGTCATATGAAATATTCACTGGCAAACTTTAACAATTTTTAAAATTATTAATCCTAGGAATTGCATTTCTTATAATATTAAATTTTAACTGGCAAACTTTAAGAATTTTTAAAATGACTATTCCTAAGAATTGACCCTTTTTATTAATCATTATGATTTGAGGACGTTTTAAATTACATGAGTCATTGCTGAAATATACTAAGACTTTCACATGTGTGGGACATTCCACTTTCCTCAGCACATCTCATTCAGGTCCCATGATGATGCTGTGGAATGGGCAACACCATCACTCCCACTGACAGATGAAAAGACAGTGTCCAGTCAGCTCAGGCTACCCTAGCGAAATGCCGTAGACTGGGTGCCTTACATGAATGGAGTTCATTTCTCATCGCTCTGGAGGCTGGAAGTCCAAGATCAAGGAGCTGGCTGATTTGGTTTCCCTCTAAAGGCTCTCTTTCTGGCTTACAGATGTCAGGCTTCTCACTGTGTCTTCACGTGATGGAGAGATGACAAGCTCTGGCCTCTTCCAACTCTTGTAAAGGCACTAATCCCATCACAAGAGCCTGACCCTCATGACCTCATCTACTCCCAATCACCCACAAAGGCCCCCCTCCCAATGCCATCACATGAGAGTTAGGGCTTCACCACGTGAGTCTGGGGAAGTCACACACATTGTGTCCCTGCCCCTGAAGGTTAAGGAGGAGGTCAAGTAATTTGCTTAACACTGCAGAGCTGGCGAGTGTTTAAAGATGGAGCAAGCTCAATAGAGATGTGCTAAAATACAAGCTTACACTGGAGTGATGGCTTTTAAAAAAATCCTCATTTTGACTTACTGTCCTCACCACAAGCAACCAATCAAAGAACCATGTAGCTGGCTCTCCTGACCGCCTCACTTATGGTCTGTTCTCCACACAATAAACTCAGCCTCCCTGGTCATGTCCGTTAGTCACTCGAACCCTGCAGTGGTCTTCCAGCCCATTCAGTAGAAAATTGAAGGTGCTCTCCATGGTCCTGAAGGTCTTCCTGCCATCTCTTGACTGTAACCTTCGTCTCCAGTCCTTCCCCTCCCCTGCACTGTCTGCCGTCACCCAGGCTCTCTCCTGCACCCCCAAACCATCCCACCTCTGTACCCATGCCCCCACCTGAGACTCTCTCCTCTGCAGCCTCTTTCATTTGTCATCATGGCCTCACGTCATCATAGTGCTACTGATACTAGGCTATCACAGGTTCTCTTGTTGGTGTTTTTTTTAACACCTATCTCCCTTTAGTTAAATGTAAGTTTCCTGTGAACAGAGAGGTAGTTGTGTTTAGTGGAAATCACCAGCTCTCAGAGCACCCAGAATGTGGTAGATACTCATTATTTGCTGAATTTACAAATTACTGAAGGATGACTGGGAATGGACCAAGGTGATCACTCCTACGGAGATAAAGCAGCCTGGCACAGAGGTGCTGGGGCTGTGTCTGAAGCTCCCTGGGACAGGAGAGGCAAAACCAGGACTGAAACCATATCTCCTTCCTTCAGTGGTTGTTCCTTCACTCTCTCTCAGCCTCTCCTGTAGGAGCACAGAGTAAAGAGCAAACGTCCTGCCATAAAAGAGGGAAGTAGGGAAAGAACTGTGATTCACTGAGTGTTGAGTCTGCATCAGATACTCACTAGGTCATCTTTACAGTCCTGAGTGGTAGCAGTTAGTGTCCTCACTCCACAGACAAGGAGAAGAAGACACAGACTCTTATCGCTTTGTGTCACTCGGCAAGTCTCAGGCAGAGATTGTGCTTCAACACCGGCTTGTATCTGGTGGTCAAGCCCGTACCCAGAAGATGCTGACCAGAGTCCATGGGTGAAACAAACTTCCCAACCTTCATTAACTCAGGATTTTAAAGGAAGAGGCTGGCTTCACCTTAGATAATAGCAGAGTTTTCAAGAATTTATAAAACACCTTGCCTTGTGCTCTTGTGCTTTTATTTACTGCTTTTTTATTTACTTCTAATTAGTATTCAAAGCCAAAATAAAAGGCAGAAACCTGTGTTTTGAAAGCAACCTATTAAAAAAACTGTACATAACTCATGCATTGTCGAAGCCAAGAGTATTTACGCATGAAGTCAGCAGTCTTATCACTTGGTGGAGCTGGGATGGTGGGGTTGAAGTAGCCTTTGAAATGTTTTTTGACACAGATCCTGTGGAAAGGTGAGCTGCGGGATGCACACAAAGACAAATTAGCAGTGCTCCCAGCCAGGCTGTTCAGATTATTTTTAGGCAGGAGACATACTGTCCACACCAGGTTTTAGATGTGAGTAATTAATATGAAACGCTCCCTCCCTCTTTGCCCGTAGTCACACTGTGCTGCATTTCTCTCTCTCTCTCACCAGTACCAGATCCTCATGTTCCATGAATCCTCTGTCTTGCACACTGCCTTGCCACTAAGAACAGTTTCCTTGTCATGTTGGCCAGGGTGCCTGTCCTTACAAAACCAGACGTGGAGGGAGCAGCTATGCCCAGAGCCCCCGTTCAGAGGCCCTGTCGCTTCCCTAATGCCACCACCTGAGACCCCAGCTCCCCTCCCGTGGTGGACCAAAGAGCTCCGTTTAGGTTCACTAGTGTCTGATGGAGGGTTGGAATGGTGGCCACTACCTGTCCCTGAGACCCTCCATTAGTTCGAAGCATACTCCTAGGCTTAGGAGAAGCAGGAGCAAAAACAAAGTAAAACCCAAACCAACAAAATAAACAAATAAACAACAAAACCAAACCGAAGATGATATAAGGGATTATTCCAAGAAGCACTTCCTTCACATCTGGGCCAATTCCCCATTTCTTCCTTCTGTATCTGTATTCGCAGCATTGCGCCAGGAGAACTTATATCAAAATGAAGACCCCGAGACTCTGTGAAAGCCCGGATCATCGAACAAGGTTTACCACACACACACACACACACACACACACTCACTCACACACTCTCACACTCACACACTCTCACACACTCACACACACTCTCTCACACACACACACTCTACATACTGAGGCATTTAATGCATTTGAGGAAGTTGACTTTATCAGTGTACCACAGTTCAACTTTCTATAAATAATCCAAGGGAAGGTGGAATCTATTACAAACACAAACAGAAGAAACGTATTTTTTTAAATATGTAAAATTAGAGCTGTTCAGTTTCTGTTTGCTCACAGAACTTACCTCCTAAGAACCATTTAGTGTGAGCTGGACTTCCCTGCGTGCCGTGGACACACGAGTTGTGACCACAGTGGGCTTTGGCCCCAGAGCAAGGAGTGAAAGGGAGCTGAGGGGACGCTGTTAACATAAGATTTCCAGACTCGAGATGATTGTGTAGTCACGTTGCCTACACATTATTAATAAAACATGTAAAATAAATGAAGTTTCTGGTAATTTTTAAAAATTTATTTATTTAAATTGAAGTATTGTCAGTTCACAACATTGTGTCAGTTTCTGGTGCACAGCATGATGTTTCAGTCATACATACACACACACACATTCCTTTTCATTGTCTTTTTCATTGTAGGTTCTATAAGATACTGAATATAGTTCCCTGTGCCATACAGTAGAAACTTGTTTAATTGTTTTATATATAGTAGTTAGTATTTGCAAATCTCAAACTCCCAATTTATCCCTCCTTACCTCCTTTCCCCCAGTAACCATAAGTTTGTTTTCTATGTCTGTGATTTTGTTTCTGTTTTGTAAATAAGTTCCTTTGTGTGTCTTTTTATTTTTTTTAAGTTTCTGGTAATTTTAAAGTGAGTCAGTGTATGAATTCAGGTTGATCCTGATGTTTCAGAAGTTGCCGGGTTTTACAAGTCAGGCCAGTTCCAGGTGGTGCTTCCTCAGTGATGCCAAAAGGGCATCACATACGACGTTTGGGTGTTTTTAACGATCAGACGATGTAGCGTGGTGCTTCCGCATCTCCTTCCAATTATGCAGTAATCCCTTCGGAGGTGGTTTTCTTGGGTGTCCCTCAGCCTCAGAAATCCAAACCTTCCTCATTTGTGGTTCGGGCAGTGATTGTCTTCGAGGTGAGGAAAGCTGCACCACACGAAGTGGAGAATGCGGTGAGAACCAGCCTTAAAAGAAAAAGAAACCATGTTACAGTCATGAACATAAAAATCTGCCTCCCTGCAGCTCTGAAAGACTTGAAGCAAGAGGAAAGGGAGAGGCACATCTCACCACCTCCTCCCCTGAGACTGGGTCCAGACATCCACCATCTCTAATCCAGATCACTGCAAGACCTCATCCAACTCCCTTCTCCCACTGCAAACAGAGAAGCCACCGGGATGCTGTGAAACCAAGCCCAGGCATCTGATTCCTCCAGCCACACTCCTCCGCAGGCTCCCCTTCACCCAGAGGAAGCCCTGCCCCAGCCCAGCCCTCCCGGGCTCCAGCCTCTCTGGCGCCCCCAGCCCATCAGATCTTCCCTTAATGTCCACCATCTCAGTCAAGCCTTCCCTGACATCCCCATTTCTACTTTAAAAAGCAGGAACTCAACAGTAGCCTACAATACCTAGCATTCAAAGTCCTTGGATGATGGTAAAATATCTGTAAGATGACAAGGTGTCTTTCGGGGTCATGCCACTCCATAGCTTCCTGGTCAGTTAAACTCTAAATATTTACTGATTTCCGGTTCTATAGGACTTGATGCAGGCAGGGCTCACTCAGTGGGCAAGAGAGCTTGGGACCCAGATTTTAAGGTTAAGGTGATCATCAGAGGATATTAACCACTCAAGGAAAATAACCCCGAAAAGTGTAAAATAGGGTGTTACTCGTAAATGAAGTATAGCAAAACATTCTCTTTTTGACCAATTGCTGCAAAATTGATCCGATTGTTGAGCTGGAGTTAGATCCTGCCTAATCTGATGACTCCGGTGACAAAAACTGCAAGATGTTCTGTCCATATTCTGTTGAATTAAATTCAGTTCAGATTTAAAGGACCTCGACAGTATTCAAAGTTTTCCATAGGTAATGCAATATGACAAAGGATGAAATGGACTACTTCTAGCTGTGTGCACACTGTGATTAGAGAAAGCTGATGATGACACGTTTTTAGCCTCTAAATATAAGATGGTAAGTTTTATAAATAGACTTGATTATTCCTAGGCAGTGGCTGGTGAAGGTAGGAGATGCTGTCTGGAGTTGATTAAATAGGGGTAGGGGTTCTGGGTCATGTGGGAGAGATATAGAGTAAATATACATTTGGATAAATTAAAAACTCTTCTGCTATTCTCTGGAATTTTACCTTCTACCTTTGCAAAATCATGTGAACTACCCACTTTATGATCTCCCTTTCATGGCTCTAAAAGAACGTAAGTTATTTACAACACCTGTTATATTATTTAGCTGATTGTTAAATCTTAAATGCATATTAACAATGTATTTTAATTAAAGGATGAAAACAGATGTCACCATTAGCAAATATAATGGGAAGGAAATTACATCTTGTCACTTGTCTCGAAATGCACTCCAAAATGGCTTAGAAAGTACTGTACCTAATGATGGGTGACTAATTCGGTATGCTGTGCAAGTAAAATCCAGGAAGCTTATATTTCCCTGCTTTTGAAAAATGGGGGAAAAAAGGAAGCCTTTTTGGAATAAATTTGTTCGTCCTCAGATATTCAATTGAGGCTTTAAAAGTAGGATGTTTGCTGGTGCTGCTTTTAAAAATCTGAACTCAACCTAGATACTTCATTATTCTAAATCCTACTTATATGTTGCAATCCATTAAATAATGTGCAATGTCACAGAACAAAAACAGAGGCTTTATCTGATTTGTGCTCACTGCTTTCTCTGTACATTATAAAAAGAGCTAATATTTTATGGACTTACTAATGTCCCTGCCTCCCTAAGTACTCTACATGTATTAGCTATTTTAATCCTCACAGCAACCCCAGAAGTAGGCAGGCATTGTCATCCCCCTTTTATAGATAAAAAAGCGAGGTCTTAGAGTGTTAAATAACTTGTGGGGCCACAAAGCTGGTTAACGGAAGAGCCCGGGAAAGACTTGCGCCCAGGAATTTGGCCCCCGAAGCCTTGGGCTCTCAGGTCTCACACACCCACGTGGGCCAAATCCCAAACCAGAGAAGCGTTTTGGGGCCCTCACTTCCTGGAGCAAGAAGCAGGTAATGCATTTCCCTTCAAGACCCAGAGGAGGGTTGACATGTCTTCATTTTCTTCATTAACTCCCTTCTAGCAATAAATGAGACAGACATCTGACCAGACAAGACAGGAATGTTACTGGTGGCCAGCAGAGACCTAGGAACTGGGGTGGGTAAGCTCTAAGCATGACTGACAGAAGATCTTGTCCACAGAGGCGCTCATTCGATGTCTGCAAATGAGAGCATGTCACAAGTCTCACTTATACTCCTGTGGCTGTTTGGTTTCTGGGAAACAAAGAAAATTACAGAGCTTTGTGGGACCACTGAGATTTTAAAGCAATTATTCTGATCAAATGTTCCAAATGTAAGGTCCTATTTGTCCAAATTACATTGACAGTTTCACCTTGGCCCCGTCCCAGATCATATTTTATCATTCAAAAGAACAAGCAGCAAAACTTGGTTAACTCACTAGTAAGAAGGATAAATGCAGCGTGTGTAAATGTACCAGACACTAGAAGCAAAAGCGAGAACGACCTTCGACATGTTAGATGGGAGTTTTCTATCCATCGTCCATCCATTCACCACTCAGCGCACTGGGGATACTTGTGATTCGGGCAATCTGCGGGCTCAGCTCCAAGTAGACTCAGTGATAATACTCCTTTTGTCAATATCAGCTTTGAGAATCCTTCTCTTTTCCTGTTTGTGGGAACTAGCAATGACCACAAGAAAATGCTGAAAATTTTTCAGATAAAATGACATGTATTTCTCCCAGTGGCTGTGCGTCCTGGACTTTTCACAAAACAGGCTAGACTGGTGGGCCCGCCTTTGTCTCTGTCTTTTATAAGATGAGCTTTTTGTCCCTTATTAGCTGTCTATCGACAGATGATCTAAAGTCACTCATACTGATCCCAGTGTGCCAGGAAATCCCATCAGTCGTAGCTGCGTCCCAGAGCTCTCAGGTGTGGGAACTCAGAGACTTCAAAGCAAGGTGCTCTCTTCCTTCATGATTATCTGGGTGTCCGTGTAATAATAATAGGTAACATTTACTGAGCCTGCAGCACGTGTGAGACTCTGTGCTAATAAGCACTTTACACTGATGATCTCAACTGACCCTCCCAGCAGTCCTATGAGGTCACTATTATTATATCGCCAGTTCATAGATGAGAAAACAAAGGAATCAAGAGTTTATATAATTTCTCCATGCTCGTGAAGCTAAGAAACAGAACTGGATTTGATCCCGAGTAGGCTCCCCCTAGACTTGTGCTTAAACCAGCATGTTGATTCCCTTCCAAAAAGCTTCCAGCTGTGGAGTGGAGTTGGTTTATTTTTGCCCTCTCTGTATGAATAAAACAGAGCCAGCCTTGTGGTGTAGTCAGGAGTGCAGCAAATGCAAGGTTGACAAGGGTGTTGTGCGTTCCAGAAGATACTCGTGTGAATTGATCATACAACTCTTTGGCTTTATCATCTGTGTGGACACCGCCTTCTTCTAAATTGTCCACATGTGGAGTTTGCCCTTGATGGATCAGATGGATTTAGCTCAGAAAAGTTCACAAGGAATGTAATTTGATGTCTTTCTTATTGATCAATTACATTTTTTTTTATCCTCTAGACGGCACCAACCTTACCTATTAGATTTTCTTGAAAGTTAACTTCATTCCCTCCTACAATTTCATTTCCAGTTAATCTACTACTTTCTGGTTTCTCTTCCTTAACCTTGATTTTCTTCTCTCGAACTGGGCTGGGAGTGGGTAACCTGTTTATCAGAGTATTAGAATGATTCCTCCTCGTGCCAGATTTTCAGCTTGAGGCTTCTGGGGTATCTCAAGTGTTAGAAAGCAGTGACACTATTCCGTGATTTGGCAACTAGAGTTCTAGGACCTAAGACACAAAGCTCCTACACAGGCCTTAACACTCAGCAGCACAGGAAGGGTGTTTCCTGGGAGATGAAGTGGAAGGAAATTTAAATGTGTGCTGAGGGCGGTGGGGGGCGGGGGAGCCTCTGTGTCCTGAGATGCTCACCTGATGCTTACTCGGCAGTGGCCGCCTGCGGTAGATGGAAAACGGAATTCAGAATAAAGGCTTGACCGAAGTAACCAGCTGTAAAACACTAACAGCTGATAATCAGCCACTCTCTTCTTCCTCCTAAGTGTCATCCTTCCGTGCTTTCAGAGCACTGCGGGATGCTGATTGGGTGAACTGCACTTATAACGGTGCTCAATTCAGGACAAACAAACAAAACCAAAAAACCCACCCAAAACAAAGAAAAATACAGGACAATACCCTTAACACAAAAATTTGTCTAAGGGCATGAAGAATGAGGGTCCTCCGCAAAAGAGCAAAGGTTGCCATCCTTTATCAACTTCTCTTTTGTTCTTTTTCACCTACCTCAGGAAACACAGGGTGTTTTCTAATAAGTTATTCCTCCCGCTGATCAGTCCGGTTTTATTTCACGCATTAGCTGTTTTCAAGAAAAGCCCTTTCAATAGCTAAGAATTCAATGTAAAAAAAAAAAAAAAAAAAAAAAAAATCAGATCTTTGGCGCCATCTGCTGGGCATTTGCAATAACTAAAACGTGCATTCGTTTTAAAGACTAAATAGGATCTTGAAGATAAACTGAAAAATAATTTTTTGTCTGCAGTCACTTATACAAATTACTCAGTAATATCCAGGGTACATTTCTGAATTACTTAAATGTTTAGAATACACATATATAAATATATGTAAATATATTAGAAATATAACATTTTATATATTATATATTATTATAATTTTGGCGGGGCCGGGGGTTAAGTTTTATTTGGGGCAAAATGAGGGCTATAGCCTGGGCAACAGCATCTCAGATAGCTCTGAGAATCTGTTCCAAAGAGATATTATAACCTTTTTGAAAGCAAAGGTTTTTTTATAGACTATTTTTAGAGCAGTTTTAGGACCACAGCAAAATCGAGGGGAAGGCACAGAGATTTCCCATATATCCCCTGTCCCCACTCATGCACAGCCTCCCCCATTATCCACATCCCCCACCAGGTGCATTTGTTACAACTGATGACCGTCCCATGTCGTCATCATCACCCAGAATCCATGGTTTACATTAGGATTCATCCACGGTGTTGGACATTCTGTGGCTTTGGACAAATGTCTAATGACATACATCCAGCATTACAGTATCATATAGAGTAGTCTGCCTGCCCCCAGAATCCTCTTGCTCCACTTACTCATCCCTTCCTCCCCACAACCCCTCCTACGATTATTGTCTAAACCACCAAATACTGATATGTACATGCCTGTGATTTGTAAAATTGTAAGCTTTAAACAAGAGTGGATATCAAATTAAATTATATAACATAATATTTACATTTTTCTGCCTATTTTCACACAGGCAGCCCCCCAAATTTTGCATTTATAATTAAAATGTAATTATATGTTGAAAATTACTTTTAACAAGTGAGATGAAAGATGTATGGGGAAAAAACGCCTTCATTTTCCAATTTAACTCTAATGTGAGGATCTCTGCTATATTATAGCCATCAGATAGTCTGCAGTAGGGTCACTACTGACCATTACAAAAGTAGTTTCCTGGAATTTATCCCATGCCTACTGAGTCAGAAGCACCTTAGGTTAAGGTGCATTTTAATAAGCCCCTTAGATAATTTTGATGCATACTATATTTGAGAACACCAAGGAAACATGCTTCATACATCAGTAACTTTCCATTCCTTTAGCCATACTCAGATGAGTATCTGAAGACAGGAAGGTGAGGTGGACAGTTGAAAATTATCGCAAGCCAATTTTAGGACCTTATGCAAGCAACTTTAAGTATGGGTCTAAGTTTTCCCATTTATAAATGAGAAACTTGTCCCCAGAGATCTTTAAATTCCCTCCTGTGTCTCTATTTTCCATTTAAAACCAGGTTTTGGAATCTTTCCTTTATCTTTTCTCACTCTGAAAATGGAGTTTAAATGATTCCAAAGTTGTGAACTCCAACTCCTAGCAAAGAAGTAGATGGGGGCCTTGGTTTCAAGTCTGTACAACTAAGTTTTACAACAGCTCTTAAATGTCGGGAATGATTTGTGAGGGTTAAAGAAGAAAACAAAGATGAAATACAGAACAACTCAGACTTCTCTCAAAAGCAAACCAACGTGGACACATAGAGAAACAGCACATTGTATTCCTGCAGATCAGTGCTAAGTGAAAACTTAACCTAAGTAAATTTAGATTAGCAGATTATTCACAAGTTAAATTTTTATAATACTTGGTAAGGGTTCAAATTGCAAAAGGAAGTCCAAGGTAGAAAGGAAAACGCATGGTTGTAAAAGTGATCTCACTTGAAATACACAAATTTGCAATTGCAGTCATTTCCTTTTGAAGAATATTTATTTGTAAACAACTTGTTACATTATATAATACAATCTGAAAACTTTGCAAAAATACACTTGCACATTTTAAGCAAGGCTAATTGCTCTAAGTAACAAAAAATACTTCAATTAGTCATCAATAATAGCAAATCATAAACCTTCGTTAATTTTGTGAATACAGCCTAGAAGGTTACATTTTGTTAAAATAAATTTAGTTTTATTTTCACAATCAAATTACATTAGGCTTTTTTTTAACAGGTTTCATCATGATGTCTTTTGTTATTGAAGTATAGCTGATTTACAATATTATATTAGTTTCAGGTATACAGCATAGTGATTCAATATTTTTATAGTTTATACTCCATTTAAAGTTATTACAGAATAGTGGCTATACTTCCCTGTGCTGTACAATATATCCTTATAGGTTATTTACTTTACACACAGTAGTTTGTACCTTTTCATCCCCTACCCCTGTCTTGCCCCTCCCCACTTTTTTCTCCTCACTGGTAACCACTACTTTGTTCTCTGTATCTGTGAATCTATTTCTGTTTTGCTATATCCATTCGTTTCATTTTTTAGACTACACAAGTGATAACATACAGTACTTGTCTTTCGCTGACGTATTTCACTAAGCATAATACTCTCTAGGTCCATCCATATTGTTGCAAACAGCAGTTTCATTCTTTTATATGTCTGAGTAATATTCCATTATGTATATATAAATGTATATATATACATTATGTATATATGTATATAATTATATATATAATTTCTTACTTATCTATTTATCTGTTGATGGACACTTAGGTTGCTTCCATATCTCTGCTATTGTAAAAAATGCTGCTGTGAACATTGGGGTGCGTGCATCTTTTCTCATTAGAGTTTCCTACGGATCTATGCCCAGGAGTGGGATTGCTGGATCATATGGTAATTCTATTTTTAAATTTTTGAGGCGCCTCCATACTGTTTTCCATAGTGGCTTTTACATTTCCACCAACAGTGCACATTAGGCTTTGAAGAGAAAAAATAATCTCTAATATGGAAGGATGAGCCCATGTACAAAAGAAAAACAAAAAGACCATTTTCTGATATTGATCGAAAAGCCTTAAATAAAGTAAACAGTAAGTAAAACTCTCTTTGTACCCCCGGGGACTCTGGCAGTGACTACTGGAGCCCAATAAATGTTTGTTGAATTGGTGTTTGTAAGATTCCACTGTGTCTGGTAACTAGGGAGGAAGCCTGACATCATGGTAGGTATAAGATACAGGAGAAGGGTCTGTGAGAGAAGCCAGTAGATAGATGGGAACAAAGGGAAAGTCACCTGGGATGCCAGGATGGAGAACTAGACTCTCTTAGAAATGATGGTTTAGCTGTTGATTGATGTAATTGGTTCAGTTTGTTAGGAAGATCATTCAGACAGTGTGAAAGATGAACTAGGGATGGAACCCATTGGCCAGAGCCTAATTAAAAAGTTGATGAAATGATCTGAAAAGAAACAATATAGATGTATGTGTACATATAACTGAACCACTTTGCTGTACACCTAAAACAAACACAGTAAGTCAACTACACTTTAATTAAAATAATTTTTTTAAGTTGATGAAATAATCTGAGCTGAGAATAATGATCTTCATCACAGGTGGTAGATTTGCGCTGTGCATCTGATCTCAGAAGGAAGGTTTTGTGTGTTGGGGTTTGACTGTATACAAGTGTCTTGTATCTGAGCCTGAGTTTTACCTGGACTTGCTGTCCTTACAGCCTTCTCACTAGAAGAAATGAACAGGACAGAGACAAGTACGTATATGTATATGTAAGTTTCTTAAGGGAAGACGTCCATCAAAAGAAATTTCCTGGTGGAGGCAAAATGCTTCTCATAGTAGGCACTAGGGGTGCTTAGCATGAGGGGCTCGGGGAGGGAGAGAATATGAGTGAAGAATACATATGAGTGAGAAATTCCAGACTCAGCTATTGCTCAGCTCAGGTGCAGCGGAAGGGATTAAGAAATTTGACCTAAATCAGAGGATTGTAGATGAACTGGAAGACTGACCCTCACAACATCTGTTCCAGAATCCTTCCAGGGATTACTAGGAAGAAGCTGGGAATCTAACAACTCAATTTCACGGGCCCTCCTGCAGCTGGAATCCCGGTGTGATTCAGGGCAATGTGGACAGTACCTTTCTGATTCTACAGCCTTCTGGTTGAGGAATTTAGAGTTGCTGGATTTATGCTTTTGTTTTGGGAATCTGTCCTGGAAATCGGGCCAAGCACCCACTTCTGTCCCCCTTCCAACAACTGAGTGGCACCAAATTCTGGTTTTGCTTAAAAGACTGTGATGTTTGTTACTTTCAACTCCACTCTGATACAAGGGACTGTTATTTCCAAGCATCATTTTTAAAAACATTAATCACCACTGAAATGCAGCAGAATTTTACAGAGTAGAATCAGAGACAGTGTCACTAAAAAGAGGACAGTGGTGTGTGGGGTCCAAGGGGTCATTTTTTTAATCTGCACCTATGTTTTGACTTCATAGTTATGTATGGTTTTTGGGCTGTCATTCATTAGAATGTATGCGCTGTACGCTTGGCTGATATGCAAAGACTCTAAAATGTAACTTGGTTTCAACTACAGTTCTGAGAAGCTTGGGGGCATTCATAATTACTTTATTATTATCTTAGCATGTTTTCCTATTTCTTTGCATTAGTACTTCTATTAACACTACTCCGTGCCGGATTTTTATTTCTTCAGAGAACAGTCCAAGTTCCAAATCATCAAGAAAAATGTTTTGTCCAACTAAGCCAAAGAAATCTCCCTGATCGTTTCATCTAGAATTATTAGTCTCTGCTGAACAACGTATTTCCATTCTTTGTCACTTGGTATATGTTGCCGTAAACTGCTAATTTATGTTTACAAGAAACTTACCTCCTAGGTAGACTGTTCCTTCTTTGGAGTCAAGAAATGTGCTTTAGAGTAGAGGTTAGTGTGAGTTTTTTGACAACAGTGTTTGATGTCAACTTTTTGAAAGCCAGCCTTCATCATATCAGGCGGGCAGACATTTAATTTCAGTCATTATCAGGGCTCCTGTCTGGACACCCCCAGGTCTTGTGGAGGTGCTTCACCAATTCAGCATTCTCGGAAAAGTCTCCTGGCTTTGATCTCCTGCCACTAACGTCGTGGACCCTTGATGGTGCCCTGTTCCGTGTGTCCTGTGCCGAGGCTGGGGAGGGAAGTAGAGACCACACTTCTTGTTTTCAGGACCCATGCCTCCCCGCTTAGGTATGTGCATCCCTGAAAGAGTCTCCATCGTGGGTGCTGCGTGCAAACCACTCTGGTCTCCGCCCCTCCCTTCATCTTGGGGAAAGCCCTCACCCTCCTTTGAGACCTATTACCTTTGTCTTTTGAGACATCAAAGCCCAGATTCCCATTCCCTCCCACTCCAGGGAAATGTAGTCCAGACACTGCAGAGGACAGCCCGGAAGAAAGGGGGAGCTGCCCTCCTTGAGCTTCTGACCACCTGGGGATGGGGGGAAGACAAACACAAAACAGAAAGAAATGAGGCTAGCACAGGGAAATATACTCAATATCTGGTAGTAAAATATGGTGGAAAAGAATATGAAAGAATATATGTATGTTTCTATATGACTGAAGCATTATGCTGTGCACCAAAAATCGACACAACATTGTAAACTGACTAGACTTCAATAAAAATATATATGTACAAAAAAAAAGAGAAAGAAATGAGGTGCCACACCCGTTCCAGAGCCCCCTCTTCACTCCACCATCCCTGGTCACTTAGCATCCTCCGCATGCCTTATTTATAGGGACTGACCAACGAACACTTACTAACTGGCAAGGATGTTGTTAATACCTTCCTGTTTAAATTAGTTATTTTGCATTATAGGATGATGTATATTTTATAGACTTATAAGAGTGATATTTAGTTTTTCAGGTTTCCTCTTTATTTCCTTCAAATATGTACCACTAATCACCCAAATAACTTCTTTACAACTGGAATCTTGGAGTTTCTTGAATTGAGTGCACAGATACTAAAATAAGGCAGTGATGGTTACCACAGTGAAACAATGGAGAAAGTCACACCCAGGGAGGAAACCACGGTTTCTGTATCCTTGCTTTCTTTTGACAGCACTGCATAGTTTAGAACTCTCCATTTTCTATGCAGATAATTTAAATCAGAGATTTGTCATCATATATTTTGTTAACCTTGCAGATCAATAAGAATATAGCATTAATTATATGTAATATATATGTATAACTGAATCACTATGCTGTATATCAGAAACACAACATTGTAAATCAACTATATTTCAATTAAAAAAGATTTTTAATAAAAATTAAAATATACAAGTAAATTTCACATAAAGATTTTACATTCTGCAGCCCCACATTTACTGTAATACCATATCATAAAATATGTATTTCCATTTATTATTCATAATAGAACACTGGATTAATACAGTAAAACATTAGATTAAAAAAATAAATATGCTGTTTATGGTTTCACTACCAGTATCCTGATTCCAAAAGCATATTTTATTATGAGGACAGCATCTTTGACAGTGTTCGATGTCGGAGTAACGTAAGGGGAATACGAATTAAGAAAAGGGCATTAAGGTTGGTTTTTAAGAGACAGTTTAATAGAGCACTGCAGAAGGTTATGGAATAAGTAGATTCTGTAGAAGTGGGAGTAATGAAGACTGCTCCTCCCGCCCTCCTTCCCTCCTTCCCACCCTTCCTGCCTTCCTTCCTGCTTTCCTTTTATTAAATGTCTGCTGGTATAAAGAAGGAGTATCTGGGAAGTAAGTCAGAGAGGTTGATGGGGACTTGGGTTGGACTGTTCCTTAGGTGCAGAATAAGGCAGTCCTGTCTGTAAGTAGAGGAAGAAGCCCAGGAAGAAAGAGGTGTGAAGATGTAGGAGACTCTGGGCTGAGAAACAGCACTTTCTTCTCTCATTCTGCTTCCCGTGGTGATGTCCAAACCAGCAGTATAAACATGGCCCTTCGCTGAAGCCAAGGAGGAATCTTAAATACACATGAGAGGACGGTACAGAGGAGTACTGGCCTCCAGGAGGATGTGGTCCTGGCAGAGTTTGGAGGGATGCCTGTGTGAATGCTGAGGCCCTTGGTGAAGAGCCAGGCTACTTAGGTCCATTCTTCTGGGAGAAGAGCTCTGTCCCTGGGTATCTGTCATCCTTAGGAACTACTCTGTGGGCTGGACTTTTCTCCCATTTCCGGTGAGACTGGAAGAGAATACCCCTCTGAGATGCGTCCCGTGGAGAACTTGGGATCCTAGAGACCTTATCCTCATACCTCAACCAAGAAGCTTCATCTTATCGACCCCCTTGCCGTGGCCTCTGGGGAAGGAACCATCACATTCCGCCCACCAAGCACGGCCTGGGAGACCCCATGGTCTAAGCTGCATAAACGTAGAAGACCAACACTGGGTCCGCAGACCACCAAAACAGACCTTTGAGTCTTTCAGCTTCTTCACAGTAGCTTGAAGTCGATTTACAAAAAGAAAGTTTGGGAATTACCATACAAGGTTTGAAACATGAGTGGGGGGACGGAGCAGGAGGGTAGGGTCTGCAAGAGGTACCGAGGCAGAAGTGTATCAGCATGGCTTTTACTTTCCCACAGTCAGCTTTGTTCTCATACTGTCAATTCACCACGATCAAAAATGGACATCTCCTCATAGTGAACATTCTCCTGAGTCCAGAAACACTTCCATTTGCAAGTTGAATCTGTCTTTATTCTCATGCTTTATGTGAGCTCAATACAAGATCTAAAGTGTGTGAAACTGAGAATGACCTATTCAAGTAGAAAACAAAAGCAAAGTCCCAAACAAAAATGAGTTTCCTCATCATCATAACAATAATACTGTCTGCCTCATAGAATCATTATGCGGTTCAACATATGCGTTTCTGCTTAAAATTAATTAGATTCCATAAATGGTCAATTCTTGTGCAGATTTTGATGCTGTCAAATAGTCATTTTTTCAATTCTTTATAGCACTCATTTCTAATGGGATAGAACTGAATTTTTCTTTCTTTTTAATATAAAATATTTTATACCTACAAGAGTATTATGGAACATATATGTAAAGCATAAAGAAAAAGAATGAAACGTACAACATGCATCCACCATGCATCTTAAGAAATCAAACATTGCCAGTACTTTTGAGACCCAGAGTTGGAAACATTTCATATCTTCATGAAAAAATACTTATTCTCCCACTGTTGAGTACGTTTTATAGTTGAGAATATTTAATGTCCTCAACAAGTCTGGTTTCCTGCACAGACATAGAGATGCAGGAACCTGTTAATTGTGCTGTTCCAGTCTCTGTCATCGTTTGTTTTTGACCTGTCTGGTCCATCACCTACACAGAGAGAGGCGTGTTGAAACAGCCTGCTGGGACGGTGGATTTCTCCGTCCGGGTGGTTTTACCCATTTTTGGCTTGATGTGTCGCTGTATGTTATCAGTGTAGACTTGTCACCTGCCACGTGAGATGAATACGTCTTTCACCGCAGGCTGCCCTCCTTATCTGAAGTAGCGCTTTCTGCCTGGCACGTTTTGTTTTGTTTCTGCTGTTGTTGCTGGTCCTGTTTTGTGTTGTTGTGTTGTTGTTACTCTTTCCCTGGGATGTATTTTTCCCATCCTTTTGTTCCCAGCATTCTCTGCTTTAATAGCTTGGGTATAGCTCTTCTGCTCCTCATTTAGTTTAGCTGAACTTTTGAAAGCTGACATGATGCTCTTCGTCTTTTAATCATGCTGTGGTCGTTACTCTTGCTGTGATTCCTGACCCATTGTACTGTTTTCACCATCACAGGCTCTATTCGTCCATGTTCGTTTGGTCCATGTTCATTTGTTTCATTTCTTATCTTCTTTGGATTGACTTTTTTCTCATTCTCTGGTTTTCCCTCTACTGGTTTGGATATTATACTCTCTATTTCCATTATTTTTGGTGGCCACCTAACTAAAATTTTATTTTCAGTCACGTGTATGAAACGTAAAACTGAAGTTCTTGGTCACAGAGCCTCAGCCCATGTCCCTGGGGCAGCTGTCGGCTTCAGAGCTATGTTTTCTCTGAATTACTGCTCTGATCTCATTTTTTTCCTTTGAGGCTCTGCGTACTTTC
Organism: Vicugna pacos; assembly: GCF_048564905.1. NCBI lineage: Eukaryota > Metazoa > Chordata > Mammalia > Artiodactyla > Camelidae > Vicugna > Vicugna pacos. The sequence continues at coordinate 1,854,495 of NC_132994.1, read as the reverse complement.
TTCTCAGGTCAAACACAAATTAAAAATTCGTCTTTTAAATACTTGATCCAGCATTTCTAGCATTTTGTGACAATCAGATTTTTCAGGATATTTTGTTTTCAGTATAAACTTGTTAGTAAATTTAGTTTTTGTTTTTTCCCAAGTGGACTAAGAAAAAGTATTATTGGCTACTACTAAGGAAATATATGTCTTTACCATGTGGCTGAACGGTACATTTCTAATGTTATTTACAGTTTGGTAGAAGAGAGGTGTCATGTACAGAAATAGTAATAATATATGGTAGAAATAAGATTAAGTCGTCTGTGAATGACCAAAGGAAATGCTATGAGACTGCAGTAGAGTAATGTTTCATCTCAGTGGCCAGTGCCCTGCACATGTATATTGTTCAAAGGTTTCCTGAAATAGATACCTTTTTGATTGGGTCCTATTGGATGGATAAAAGTTCTTTATGTTTGAATTTACAAAAAAAAAAAACAGAAAACCTTTGATTTTCAAACCATTATGCCTTAGTATTACTTATATACTAAGTCAGGAGTTGACAAACTGGTCCACGGGCTAAATCTGACTTACCATGATTTTTGTAAATAAAGTTTTATTGGAACACAGCCATGCTTACTATTCACACATTTTCTGTGTTACTATGCTCACGCTACAGCAGTAGAGTTGAGTAGTTGTGACAGAAACTGTATGGCCCACAGAGTCTAAAATACTTACAAATATTTACTTTCAGTACCCAAACTAAACCATGTGCTATATCGCAAGGTAAGTGTATAGGGAAACTGTTTCCTTAGCCTCATTTTCTCCTTTTCCTAAATATATTTGATTTGGTTGCTCTAACAATAAATATTTATTCATACACCACCCCCTCTCTGCTTAGTGCTTATTTCTGTCTCTTTGATCAGAGATATTTCCTCGCTCCTATTTCTTAATAATTATTTTCCTTAATAGAAGCTTTAAGAGATCCAGTGCTATTTTGTATGGTTACTTTTGAAATAATAGAAATCCACTGCTGTTGTCTACCAACTTGAGGCTAGATTAATGGTGTTTAAACTATAAAAAGTTCAGTGTATTGAATGACTCTTCAATAAATTGATCAGACACTCTTGCATTCATTAAATAAAATATCACAGTATCTTTCTATGAGCTGAAACTAGCCGGCCTTTAAATTGGAAGGGTTGCCAATTCTAAGCTACTTTATATGCTATTGCAACGCTTTGCTTTAATTATGGGAATTAAAGAGGAAAAGTGTCCATTGGCAAAGCGGGAAAGGGATTTCAGAATTTTTTAAAGTCATCACTAAATTGTGCTCAAAACCTGTTGATGTTAAAAGGAAAATATAATGAAATCCCAGCCTTCAAACACTACAGTGCTTGGACTTAATTCATGTGATTCTGTTTCCAGGGAGAACCAGTTCCCCACGGTTGTCTTAGATGTAGGGCATCAGGCTAACCACCTGAATTAACAGTAGCACGTGTTCTCTGATCCTGGGGATACTCACATCAGGGAAATCGGCCAGATACACAGATGCATTTGATCCCCCACTTCCCAGGAGTCTCTCTTTCGGTGTAAAAGTCGATGACTATTAGCTACACTGAGGACAATGCTCTCAGCTCTCATTTACAAAATTGAAGCATCCTTTCACTGGGGATTCACTGGATGTCACACTGTTTTGTACAGAACGGTGAACAGTTTCCATCTGTAGAAGCTTAAGGATTTACTGGGACTGGGACCGATGGGAAAGGAGGAAACTTCAAAGATACTAAGCATAAACGATCTTAGAGGAAATACTTTCCCTCAACGAATTTAGTTGTCTCACCTCCAGTGGATCAATAAAGAGTAGTAGCAACCCTCATGCATGTAACCTGGGAGAGGTCAAGGAAGACTGGGGTATGTAAAAGTCCCAATATTTGCAAGGTACGCTTTGAACTCTTAATGTGACTGGAACAAACTAAGTGAGCCCCAGTGTAAGGTATATAACCATATAAGCAGTACACTCTGAGTACTGTATGAAATGCTTGGTGCCAGTCTCCAGGAATGGGGGTGAAGGAAGATACTTGGTGGAGGACAGATTTCCCAGCGATGTAATTTAAAACAATCTTTTCCGAAGTATGTATCATGCTGAAACAGTGGGCCATGGAATCGAGTTACTGTGACAAACTTTTGAAAAATAGGATTCAGTATTAAACCTCCAATAGAAGATAGAAAATATCAGAACACGTTATATAGTTGTGTCACGTATAACTTCTGCTTCAGTTACATATCCACGTGATTATAATTGTAAAGTGTTAAGTCTGTCAAGATACTCTGAAAGCCAGGTGTCAAAAGAAGCAGAGGCATGGAGTGGGTACATGAATTCCACTGTGTGGGAAAAACCAGGGTGCTACAGCATCCAGCTACGTGTGGTTCGGTGCTAGTCAGCAGTACTGAAATTAACTGAAGACATGCTAATACCTGTCTCACCTCTGGAGGTGAGATTAGTGGGGAAATGGCTTCGCACGTGTTGCCTTAGTTCAAAGAGCTATACTTTGCTAGGAAAAACTGTTTTCCCTTTGGTCATCCATCACTTACTCAGTTTGCTACCACCTTCTCTTTTGTCCAGGAGACTGCATCAACAATTTGAAAGCTACAAGGAGCAAGTGAGGAAAATCGGGGAAGAGGCGAGGCGTTACCAGGGCGAGCACAAAGACGATGCTCCGACGTGTGGAATCTGTCACAAGACCAAGTTTGCGGACGGGTGTGGGCACCTGTGCTCCTACTGCCGCACCAAGTTCTGCGCGCGCTGCGGGGGCCGCGTGTCGCTGCGCTCCAACAACGTGAGTGTCCCCGGCGCATGCGCATCCCCGCAGACGGCGCGTGCGCGGTGGGAAGCAGCCGGGCATCCGCGCACACGTGGCCGTGCCCTCCCTCGTGTTGACCCTTTGTTTTTCGTAAGGCTCAGAGTAGTGGATTAGGGAAATGGTAAACAAAAGACACTTTCTGTATGTGTGTATCTTAATGAATGATTACTATCCCAAACCAACAGACTACCTGAGGAGTAAATTTATTTTCTGAACAAATGTAGTCAATGTAGATTTAGTATCATGAATTATGAAACTCTTGAAAGTTGCTAAGACCAGTTCTCCTTGTACAAAAAAACAAAACAAAACAAAACAAAGAAAATCCTTTAGTTTCTGCAACGTATGTTTGGTTTGAAGGAAGGTAAAATCAAGGTGTACTGCATGGCATTAAATTTAACCCAATATAATAATGTGCAGAGCAGTAATTAGCCTCTCTTGAGAGTGATTTCATATTTATTATCATGTTAATAGAATATAATACTGAGCTGATCTCACAGAAATTAGTTGGATATTTATAGTATGTCAAAATACACTTTTTTTTAATTGGTAGGGGAGAGAATTGAACTTCTCTATGAGATGTAGACTCGCCCATTGCAGTTTCTTTAGTTGGCTTAAATATTAGCTTCTCTTCTATTATGACAGTGATTTGAATATATGCAGTTTTTGAGGCACTAAAATGCTAATATAAAGGACTCAGTATTATTATTTATAAGTACTAGAGTAATTTTAATAAATATTTAGTTTAGAATACATCTTAGTGCTGTACTTTATTATATCCCCTATGTTAGTACAGTGGAATTATTTATAGGGATGTCTGGGTGAGTTTTCTTTTATGTAGGTCTATAGTGTAATACAGAACAGTTAAGATGATCACATACCTAAAGAACTCCCAGTGTTTCTTTAAAGAATTTCTCATATTATCTACTCATGTATAGAATTTAACTTAAAGTTGTATTTCAAAGGAAGAGTGCTTTAAGTGCCCTTGATATCTTTCTAATTGGGAAAAATCATAGTTGAAATTAAAATGAACCTTCCAATCAACATTATATTCTTTGGCTGTGTATTTGAATTGTAAGTTGGGTATTATTCTAAAACCTCTCCCAAGGAAACTGACATTTAGTAAGTTAGACACATTATTATACTTAAGGATACATTATTATTCGATTATCTTTGAAGCCTTAACTTTTCTGAATAACAGCTTCTTTATCGATGAAACTGAATAGTAATAACTATTGCATATGGTTGGTATAAGAATTAAATTTAAATGATTCAAATTATGCATATTTAGTTTTTCTTTAGGTCCCATTCTTATGGCTGCAAAAGTTTTCAGTTTTTCTCCTAAAAGTTATTTGTTTTAGTTAATCCTCATAATGCTACCTTAAAGGCCTTCTAGAAGCACCTTAGATTAAGAGCATCTGGCACATAAAGGTGCACAAGACCGATTTGTTCTTTTTCTCTTCTTTAGTTCTTGAATGCACTGTTTTGGAATGAATCCTCACAAATGAGACCTGGGATGATATTCAAAATAGTTAACAACTCATATGATAAGGGTTCTGTCTAATCTGAAAAGGTGCTGACCCTGAAAGGTAGGGGCTCATGGGCTGAGTGTTAATGCTGGCTGAGTCCCGCAGCTGTTGAATGCTTTAATTTCACGTTATAGGTTTGAGGCAAGCCAATAACATAGAGTCAAACTCACATTTTAAACAGGAAAAGTACTTAGAGGAACTTGAACTAGGAGGTACCAATGCCTTTGAGCAGACACTCAAGCCTAATGGAGTTCATCCATCTTTACTAACCCTATCCAACCTTGGGGAAAAAATTCATAAAGCAAAGTAAAGAAAGCACAACTTAAAATATTTAATCTTGGGCCTAAAAGGGAAAAGTATATTAATTTGGTTTTTCCTGTGATGTTGTAAATGTTGAAATGTATATTACAAATCAATATTTCTGATGGGATAATTTATGGCTAAAATAGTTAACATATTTCTTTTCTCATTTTTATTTATTCCAAATATTTTCCATTCTTAGATTTTTCCAATTTGTAACTATAAATATGTGAACAGTAATTTGATAATTATTCATTCAAATTTTATGCATTTTAAAATGTCTTTTCAATAATAGGTAGGCTAAATATGGTAGTAAATTAAGTTTTCTTTCTGAAGAATGTTTTATGAAGAATGTAGATTTAATAATCCAAGTTCTAGATAACTCTGAAATTATAGTGCCCAACTTTTGTATCCAACATATAACAGGAGCCAGATCTGTGCATTTTCAATGAAAGATTGAACAATGACTATTTTTTTGGTAAGAATAAACATTTACTTTTCAAAATATCTGTGTTTTAACACTTTAAAGTAACACATAATTGTTTTTTGTAAGATCTGTTTATTAATATATGCCTTCTTTTTGTTTTTCTCTTCTTCTTTCCCCTCTCTCTTTACCCTGCTTCCTTGGATGCTTCCCCAAAGGAGGACAAAGTGGTTAGAATCCATGATTTCTTTTCTATCATTTGTTGTTACAATGTTGTGACCTTGTGTTGCTAAGTACTGTATTTCACAAAGAAATTACAATGCTAGGAAGAGCACCTTCCCAGTTCTCATGGGAAAAAAATAAACATCCAGGAGCACTACCGTTTGAGCTCATGGGAATAGTGATATTTTAATATAATTTAAATCATGAAACTCATTTGTCCTCTGGGTTTTCTGAGTTTTGAGACTGCTCCACCTGCCTTCCAGAACAACCAAGTCTAGAGAGCTTTACCTTTCTCAGCACTCAGTAGATGCATAGGCAGGTAATTTGAAACTTTGTGACAGAAGGAATGGAATGGATGGATTTAGTGGAGAGAATGGATCAAATTAAAATCAAGACCTCAAAATAAAATGACCTTTCAGTAGAACACAAGTAGCAGAGTTGTCATATTGAACCACAGTTTTGCTCTTTTCTTCTCCTTCAGGCATTGAAATCACTCCCTCAGGGAGTGAAAGTTCACCTTTAACTCTGATCAGCTATGCAAACCACAGAGGCTGTACTCAGTAAGATAGGGTATGTGTGGAAGCTTCAGCCAGCCTGTCCTTTGTGTACATACTATACACTTTCATTTGGTGTAAGTTACAATTTCCCCAAAGTTCACTGATTTCCCAATATGAGACTGAGGCAAAGAGTATTTTGGGTTCAATATGTCAGCTCAGCTGCCTTTGTTCCACTGGTTTAAAGTTTAGATTACGTACTATGGTGCATAGGTAGCAAGCATGAAGTTAAATTGAACATTAATTTGTGCCCTTAAACTTGATGCTAGCATATGTTCATCAGTTTTTTCTATGAAAAAGAAATCAGGTTGAAAATGATATAAGGTAGTTTATTCTCACTAAATGTGTTTGCTTGTGCACTGGTGGTTTGTGAGATCATGTTAGGGGCTATTATTTTAATACAATACAGGTTTCCCTGGCTATCTGACAGTAGAGCATTCCTATGCAATCTTTCATAAACCTAAATGGCGTAAAGGGAGGAAACAGTTACTTCAGGACACATCTTGCTCATAGATGCACAAAATCAATCATGATAAAGCACAGATGCTCAAAGACACTGTTCAGAGCTCTGGTGGCTGGATGCTGAGATGCTGAGTGTGGTTCCTGGGGAAGGAGCGTGGTGGGGCTGCTCTCTCTGCTCTGGGTACTGCTGCCTGTAGTACCGCTCAGGGCAGGACAAATACTAACTACTGTTTTCACATCTCACCTTTCTCTGTAAAAGTGAAAATCCTCTTTGTACTTCTTTTGTTTAGTGAAAACAGGTATGACAGTATGATTTTCGTAAAAGCAAAGTGGAGTAACGTGAACTTTCAAAAAGCAGGGGATGCCGGTAATGTATCGTATTAGGAAAAATATAATTGGAATGTCACACTTTGGTACATGAATATTATTTAGATGAGTCTGCATTTGAAATGTATATAATTTTACATTCTTCTAAAGAATTAAAGTTTGAGTACATAAGTAATGCTGATGTTACACAGACTTGCTGGTAAGACTTCAGCTACTCCTCTGAGACTGGCCAGGTTGATTGTTCTCGGACAGCACTTCTGTGGTGGTAGGTTCTTTGTGCTTATTATGATGGACTGACTTTGGAGTAAGAATTCAGGTGGATTTTTGTGTTTCTCAGGCTGAACATAGAATGAAGAGACCTGTGAAATACAATCACTTTCAGTTATTGTCTTCACTTTGATTAAGATGCATATATCTACCATTTATTTTTAAGTACTTTGTCATAATTTCATTAAAGATCTTTTTAGCCTATTGAAGTTGTTAATGAATTGCCTTCCTAGTCCAAGGAAACTGAAGTCAGCGTTTGTCTTAGTTGTGTTAATGAGAATAACTGAGTATTGAGCAAAGTGCTTGATTGCTGTTTCTTTCCCTTTTCCTCTGAGATCTTTTATCTTTCATGGAGAAATTATAATTTACAGATGTGTGTGTGTTGGTGTGAGAGGAAAGCAAAGTGTAAAAAGCATGAATAAAATTTGTCTAAAAGCAATCTCCAGCTTGAGCAATATCATAGTAGTGAATTCTACTTAGTTTGTTAAATTGGTGAATAATGTGACTAACATACTAGTGTATATGTTATGAAGACCTAAGAATAGCTAATATATAAATATTTCTTTATGGAGTCTATCAAAAAATGTTAATGATTGTATTTTTTGCAGCCTAGCTGTATTTTATTTTAAAACTTTACTCTTAGCCTAAATCACCTCTAATAATTTGGAAGATTGTGTACTTCCTTATAAAGAAAATGGTTTGTCATAAAGAATCACTTTGCAATTGACACATGTAATAGCTTATATAAGAGGTTATTTTATACAACTGCATGGTTTCAGAGATAAAATTATGATTGTTTACTTCATTGAAATTCCTCTACACTGCCTAAGTATATAGGAATACTGCAGATTTCCCCATAGTCTGTTTAAATTGTTTGTGTCTTTGTTTTTATCATCCATTGGGTGACAGAGTATTGAACTTAGATACTTTCTTTGATAACATTAGCACTTTGCTCTTATGCAATCAACTGAATTGAATCCTCCAAACTCAATCCCTTTGGGATTTCCCATAAATTCTCATCACTATTTCTTTTTTGGTGGGGTGATTGGTTCATGAATAGAGCAACTAAAAACTGAACTTGCTACATTTCTAGTTAGTCTTGATTTTCACACAAAAATTGCCAGGTGTTATAAATGAAGAGTATCTTATAGTAAATGTCAGCAAGATTCTGAAAAACAGAAGGCTACTATTTTCTTTTTTTTTTTAATGTGAAAACTGCACATATCTATCAAGTTTTTTTTTTTTATTTTGTGGGGTAGGTAATTAGGCTTATGTATTTTTTTCAAATGGAGGTACTGGGGATTGAACCCAGGTCCTCATTTATGCAAAGCTTGTGTTCTGCCGCTGAACTACACCCTCTCCCTGCACATATCTACCTTTCAAACATTTTATATCAAGATAATAATTAGTAAGTTACAGTGTTTACAAAGTCATTTTTAAACTGGCTCCTCATACCTTTTCACTGATGTTTGTTTGTAAAAATCATGCTAAATGACATTTTGATAAATGATATGCTGATAAAGTATGTTTTTATAGAAAAAACTCATTAAATGGAAATGTTGGCTGAAATGGGACAGTACAAACTGAGTTTGGAACTGGCCTCACCATAAAACATCATCTATGGGATGACTGGTTCTTAGCAACATAATGAACTTTGCTCTCACAGACTGTCCTTAAATAGCAAAATGAATTCATTTTGTTTATTCTCTCACTAGGGTTAGATGAAGACAAGCAATTCAGTGGAATCATATCCATTTGTAACAATGATTTGCATGATTGCATTAAATATTTATTCTCATTATGAGAAAATCTCTCAGAATTATCCCTACTTAGTCCATGACATGATGTCATCTGATCATACTTTTCAACCTTCAATCTTTTGAAAAAATGACAATCAGAGTTTCCCTGGGCCCACTTCTGTCTTTTCTTCTCTTTTTTCTTTATGATGGATTTCTTTGTAAGAATGTTCTCTTAGAGATTCTATCTAGAAAGTCAATATAGCTCTAAATAGAAAAGTCTATAAATATAAACATATCAAAAAGGAAATGTTAGGGTGCAGAGAAGAGAACTTTCACTAAGCAATGTAATTGATTAGAGTTCTCAAGGTGTCTCTTATTTTTTTGTGTTTGTCCCAGAGAGGAATAAAACACCAAGTGGTAAAAATTTTTGTTAGATAAGTCAGAAAGCCATACATTTTTTATTGCAAATCTATTTTAGAAATTTGCTACACTGCTTTTCAGGGCCATGGAATTTTAATCTCTTGAATTTAGCTTTATGATTCTGGAAATGTTTGCTAGTATTCAATAATTATTAGGAAATTTATAGTCCTGGTTTTGCCCCGACTCCCCAGATCATTGTTTAAAACCTTTATAAAATCTGTTTCTGGAAATTACCATTTTACAAACCAATGTTCAGTACAGATACGTATTGGGACTATGGGAGTTGCACCAGGGTATAGAGAAAAACCCTTCCAGTTTAAGGACAGGAGCTGTGACCTTGCTTTTTCCAAGCTAAAGACTAACTTATGGCAAACTACCTGGTTTGTTTTTTGTCTTTGTTCTGTGAACGTAAATTGTCAAATCTCTTGTTCACTTACCCAGGAGTGGAATTTCTGGGTCACATGACAGCCCTATGTGTAACATTTCAGACACTTGACAAACCAATTTCCACAAGTAGTTACGTAGCAATTTTTAGGGTTCTAATTTCTCCACGTTCTCCTCAACACTTGTTTTTGTCTGTTTGTGTTTTTACTATAGCCATCGTGTTGCATGTGAAGTGATGTGGTATCTCGTTGTGCTTTTCACAAAGCTGCTTTTAGGTCAAAATTATCAAACTGGTTTTATATCTACAAGGATTCATTTTCTGTGGATTTAGACTCTTATATAAAAATGTTTCTAAGTTAGCAATTTCTTGAGAATGAATACTTCTCAAATGGCTAGCATATTTGAATTGTTAGGAATTTGGTTTTTTCCCTCTCTGGTGATTCATTATGTCCTTTACATTAGATTTATGTAAATACTTAGTAATCTATATAAATCAGTCAGAACAGGAGCTCTGCTGTGTTTTAGATAACTTGGAATCTAGTCTCTGTCTACTAGACTAGCTATCCCTAGGGTGCACACAATTTAAGAGACTTTCATTGCCAATTGAAAAGACTGTTTTTTAATAGTCAGCTTTTACCACTCAGCCATAGGTCCAAAATTAACACAGAAACTTAAGCCCAGACTTTAAAAAAACATTCTTTTTTCAGCATGCACAAGATGTTTTCTTGAGTGATGTGAACTTTTAGCAGTACACAAACAGACATGTGTAAAGACTAAGTAACAGCCAGATTTCCTGTCATCTGCCATCCAGCTTTCTATATATCCCTGCTGTCTGCTGGCCAACAGATCTGATTAGTAGATAGATTTTTCTATCATTGCTGCCACTAGTAGGGAATAAATTATTAGTCACAAACAAAGCCTATTTTATCTGATATTAGTATAGCTTCTCCAGCTCTATTATGGTTGCTATTTACATGGAATACCCTTTTCTATTCTTTTAATTGACCTATACGTTTGTCTTTGAATCTAAAATGTGTCTCATATAAACAATGTATATTTAAGTGTGGATTTATCTTTAAATCCAGCCTGACAATCCTTACTTTTTGATTGGATTTTTAATCCATTCATATTTAGTATTTGTTATTGATATCTTTGTATTTTTGTTTCCTAGTTTACATTTTGCTTTTTATATCTCTTTTTTGTTCCTCTATTCCTCCTTTACTGCTTTCTTTTGTGTTAAATGAGTATTTTTAGGCATGTTTTAATTATTTCAGTGAGTTTCGCACTATATTTTCTGATTTATTTTCTTAGCAACTCTAGAGTTTCCACTATACATTTTTTTCCCAGCTTTATTGAGATACAATTAACATAGAACACTGTAAACTTAAGCTATAAAATGTGATGGTTTGATACATGCGTATGTTGCATACATCTTGGTAGACTATACTCCACATTTACTCTATTTGTGCTACTATTTTTATACATTTTATGTCTATATATGTTACAAGTCAAATAATACATTGTTGTAACTGTCACTTTATGTGGTTTTGTCTTTTAATGAAGCTGAGAGAAGAAATGAGAGCAAGTATATATTTATAGGATCTGTTATATAATGTACTTTTTTACTATTTTTGGTTCTCTTCATTTCTTCCTGTGGATTCAAGATCCCATCTGGAGTCATTTCCTTACTCCAATACAAAGTTGCTTCCATCTACCTCCTTTGTGCTGTTATTGCCAACTGTATTTGATTTCTTTATGTTACAGGCTTAATAATACTACTGTATTAATACTATTTTATACTACTTTTAAAAATAACTTAAGGTAACAAAGAAGAAAAAATGTTAAAGTATACTTTAATAATTACCCTTATAATTATCTTTACCAGAGTTCTTTTTTTTCCCATGGGAATTCATGTTACTGTCTAGTGTCACTTTCAGCCTTAAGATCTTCCTTTAGTATTTCTTAAAGGTGAATCTTCTAGCAATGAATTCTATCAGATTTTGTTTACCTAAGAATGTATTTCACCTTCATTTTTGAAAGACAATTTTGCTGGATGTGAGGATTCTTGGTTAACAGTTTCTTTTTCCCTCTTTCATCACTTCAAATATATCACCTCACTGCCTCCAACTTCCACTGATTTTGATGAAAAGTCAGCTGTTAATCTTATTAAGAGACTCTTGTGTGTGATGAGTATTTTCTCTTGCTGCTTGCACGAGTTTTTCTTTGCCTTTGGTTTTCAGCATTTACTGTGATGTGTGTGTGTCTAGGTGTAGATCTCTTTGTGTTCTTCCTAGTTGGGTTCATTGAGTTTCTTGGAGGTGGATATGCAGATTAATGCTTTACATCAAATTTGGGAAGTTTTCAGCTCTTAATGATTTGAATTTTTTTTTTTCTGTTTGTTTCTCTCCTCAGTATTTCAGCTCCTATTACATATATGTTGGTGCAGCTAATGGTGGCCTACACTTTTCTGAGGCTCTGTTCATTTTTCTTCCTTCTTTTGTCTCTCTTTTCATTAGATTACATAATCACTATCAATCTATCCTTAAGCTCATGGGGTTCTTCCTTCTGCCAGCTCAAACCCAATGTTGAGCCCCTCTAGTGAATTTTTCATTTTGGTTATTGGTCTTTCCAACTCCAGAATCATTTTATTTCTTTTTCTATTCTTATTTTTTGTTGAAGTGTAGTTGATATACAATGTTAGTTTCAGGTGTACAGCAAAGTGATTCAGTTATACGTATATAGACATAAATTTTATTTCCTTAATAAGTTATATCTCTTTATCTATCTCCTATATTTGATGAGATATTATTGTCATAACTTCCTGTATTCTTTGAGCATGGTTCTTCATGCTCTTTGAACATATTTATAACAGCTCCTTTAATGTCTTTGCCTGGTGTGTCTAAAAATCTAGACCCACTCTGAGGAGGGTCTTGTTGCCTTTTATTTCTGTGAATGACTAATGCATTGCTCTCTTTGCATGTCTCATAATTTATAGCTGAATACTGACATTTTTGATAATATATTGTAGCAAATCTGGATTCTGATCCCTGTCCCCACCCCTGGGGCCTGTTGTGCTTGTTTGCTTCATTTGTTTCGTGAGTTGGTTGTGCTATTTCAGTGAAACCTATTTCCCCTGCAGCGTGCAGCCTCTGATGTTACTACTCATGGGCACAGCTTTTGGGATGCACGTATCACTTGGGCCTCCTTCCCACCAGAGATGCTAGCATTTTTAACCAGGCTGTCTTTAACCATCTCTCCTTTTCCTGATCTCCTAGTTATTCTAGGTTATTCTAGTTATTCTTTTAGTTATTCTGCTCCTATTGGAACCAATCTTTGAAGCCTACTCTTTAAATTCCAGGGTCTTCTTAACTGCTTCCCTGGTTCTTTCTATTGAGCTCCTTGTTGGTCTTTTGTTTCCTTTGTTGCTAGCATGGAGCTATCAGCCTTCTCCTAATGGTTCAGCACCAAAATCTGCATCATTTTCGACAGTGCTACTATGCTTGAATGCTCCTGACCTCTGTTCAGATAAAGTTAGTTCCCTTAGAGAAAGCTAAAGAGCTCTTTCATCTCAGGACCTGTTTCTTTCCCTAATCTGAACTCTGGAGCTGGGGCTCAGGACAGTAGCCTGCTTCTCTCAGATGGACACTCCTGCTTTATGACTGTAGCACCAGATGGGGTCAATAATCCCTAGTATTCTTCACTTAATTTTTTTGGTGTGGAACCTTTCCCATGAGCAAGCTGGGGCAAGGGTGATTGGGGTCCAAGAATCTTGGCCTGCCACACCAGAGGTAGAGCTTCAGCCCTACAATTAAGAGATAGGTGGAGGAAGGGAGCCCCTGACCACTCAACTGCACTTGCATAGAGCAGAGCTTCTGCAACATGGAGCTGGCAGTGGCGGGAGAAGTACTGGTGGCCTTCCCCTCTGGGACAGATACTGTAGCCCTTGATGGGGGCTGGGGATAGACAGAGCCCATGTGCTTGACTGCACCCACTCAGATTAGAACTTCCATCTTGCTGAGCTTGGAAGGGAGAAGAGAAGGAGGGAGTTGTAGTTCAGATGCCTCACACCCTCACTGTGCTTACAGACCTTTGGTAGAGTTTCTTTAATAAATGTGTCTCCATTTGCAATATGCCCTTTGGACAATTTTCAGGGACTTTAAATACCTATTTTTAGAAAGTAATATTCATCAGTTATGGCTGTTTTTCTGGAAAGGAAGTCTGTAGAGCTCTTCACGTAACTACTATAGAGGTGCCTTTCAAATAGACTCCTGATGGTTCTATGTTAACACTGATCTACTCATTTATTAATATATTTTTTCTTTTTTTATTTATTAATTTATAAGTTTTCTCCCATGAGGATCCTTATATGTAATTTTTGTTCTTTCAAAATTAACTCCTAATTGCTTCAACACATGCAGTTTTGATGATGATACGTGCCAAGATGCACTCTTCCTGTTTAGTTTCAGGTAAAAGTTGTTTCTGTGAGCTTATCATTTAATAGGTTCAGATTCAAAGTGTGCATGTGTGTTATGTGTATGATGAATAATAATATTTATGGAATACCAGATGAAAGAAAATGGAATTTGATTAAACGGCTAGATTCTACAACTGTTTTGGAGGTATCTTTAAAACTTTATCAAATATATTCTAAATTTATTAGAGTACATTTGCAGATGCTTAACATTTTTTAATATGTTCTAAATCTTGTAGTCATAATTGAAGCTAAGCACCTGGATTTTAAGGAGTCCTTGTTTCTTATATTTGTTTATTATGGCATTTAATAAATGTATTTATTGAGCAGTTTATTTTGTTACTATGTAATAGGCTCATACAATAGATTATTTTCATACATAAACTTCTAGAGGAAATACTTTGTTTTCAAAATTCCATTGGAATTACTTGATAATGGAGGAAAAATAACTTTATGCATTTAACTTCTAAACATCTGTGTTGTTAAAGATTTAATTTTCATAAAAACCAGTCAAGTGTTTTTATTGGCCAATAGAATACTATTGCAGCAAAGTACATGGGTGAAATAGAAGAGTAATCTTCTTCGGGGAAAATACTACATCTTTGAACTCTTCAGTTACTTCTAGGGAATTTGAAATGTTCTGTGTCTTTAAACTACATAGAAACACCAGACCTCTGAGCAGAGTGCACAGTCATGTTTTTCGGTACAAGCTCTACCAGATGCGATCGTCTCAGGGAGATGATGCGCTTACGGGAGGTCTCTATGGAGGGCAGTAGATCAAGCCCCAGCTTGGTGGCTGGAATAGAGCACCACAAAGATTTCTTGTTTATGCACATTCTCCGTGGTTTTCCTTGTTTTGTTTGCTGGGGTTATTACCATTTACTCTTACACAAGGTTAAAATTTTCCTTACTCATTATGATTATTTATGTATCATAAGAACAGGTCTTCTCATGTCTGTGTATTTTAGTTCTCCTTAAAGTTTACAGTTGCTAGAGATGCCCAAATTGCTTAGACCACTTATTGGGGGTTTTGTAGAGCCGATTCATGCATCAAATGCAGCTTGGATTAAGTGACCAGTTAACAATACTATTAATTTCTCTTGATACATATCTTTTATAAAAGATACCTTGTCTTAGTTTCTTTCAGTACCAAAATATCCTCAGTCAACTTTTCTAATTGACGAAGAGCAGCTTCTGCATCTAACTGATGAAAGCAAGCAGCAGCTCAAATGCCATCCCCACGTGAAGCCCTCCCTGAGTATCTCAGGCAGAGCTAGCCCTTTCTGTACTTTTCGCACATCTTCATTATAAGACACTCCACTTTAATTTCTCTTTTTTGCTGATTTGGAAATAATAAATACTCCTTTGAATACTCAGTGATGGGGACACTGCTTGACACACATTGGGTACCCAATTCATGTTTGTTGGAAAAACATGAATTCAACAAGATAACAAATAGTTTCTCTTCGACTCTGACATTTTATGTGTCAATGAAGTGTTAATATCAGTACCTGTAGCAAATCCTTCCTGGAAACTGACTCCTCTTTATTGGACATGTCTTTCTCAAGCACTGAATTGCAGGCCTAACTCCTATGCAGATTGTATCGGAGATTCCACAGCAGTCTTAGCATGTGTTGATTGCAGCCCAGGTCACCTGTTTGTTAACCGTCCGTCTTGGACCACACTGTCCCCACTACCTTCGGAAATGTCTCAACGCTGTCGCCCAACTCGGCCTTTCCTTTCTATTTACCAGGATAGTATGTTCTTGTCTTGTTTTCTATGACTTCTCTTTTCTCTTGGAGGCTAAAGGACAGAAGACTATCCCTCAGCTTTTCTTGTGGGTGGAGTACAAGTAAAGACCCCTCATTTCGCCCTACATCCTACTTTTACCTTCCAGCCTAGCTTATCCCACAGTCTCCTTCACTGCAGGGGATGGCAACTCCATTCTTTATGTAGCACAAACCAAAGATCTAAGTATCCTCCTGACTTTTCTCTCTCTCTCTCTCTCTCTCTCTCTTTCTCCTTTTCCCTTCACATCTCATAACCAACCCATCAGGAAATCCTGTTGGCTCTGTCTTCACAATATAACCAGAAGGCAACCTCTTCTCACAACCCCTCTTTTTCCAGGCTGCTCCGAGACAGCAGCTAGTCTGAATTATTGCATCGGTTTGCTAACGATCCTCTCCCTTCTGCCCTCAAAATGCCACTCCCCAAGCCCAATCTTAGCTGGCATAATTATTTTACAGTGTAACACAGACCATGTCGCATCTCTGCTCAAAACCCCATGATGGCTTCCCATCTCATTCAAAGTGAAAACGAAAACCCTTACAGTGGTACCCAGACTCTGCATGATCCCTGTCCCACATACACGCTCATCATCCCCCATCATTTCCCACTTGCCCACTGCCTTTTGCTTGCTGCCACCTTCCTGCCCCACCAGATACTAAACAAAAGTCTGCCTACATCCTAGCACAACTTTTTCCTCTCCTGGAGCCCTCTTTCCATTCTTCAATCCTCAACTCTCTTCTGGTCTTTGCTCAAATATTTCTGTATCAAAGGGGCCGTCCCTAGTCACCCCATATAAAATTACAGCCTCTTCCCTTACCTCAATATCCTTTCCCATTTTTTTATGTTTAATTTTTCTTTTTAAAAGATATCTTAGACATAATGCTATTGCACACTTTTTAAAAATTAATTAATATTTTTGGTAGGGGTAAATAATTAGGTTTGTTTGTTTGTTTATTTATTTATTTATTCATTATCTTTTTAATGGACGTACTGGGGATTGAACCCGGGACCTTGTGCATGCTAGGTACGCTACCACTGAGCTCCCTCCCCAATTTTTCTCCATGATACTTTCCCCTCCAAAAAATGTCTATCTGTTTATTTGTTCAACATGAGCTCTGTGAAGAGGGGGCTTTGTTTTACTTTCTGCAGTATTCTCAGTGCCAACAGCAGTGCCTGGCTTAGACAGGCACTTTCAAGACATGGGACTGTACTAGGGTTTTCTAGAGAAGCAGAACCAATATATATGATGGAGGATAAGGAAACGGCTTATGCAGCTGTGGAGGCTGAGAAGTCCCAGGAAATGCTGTCTGCAGTCATAAGACACAGAAAAGCCAGGGGTGTACTCCTGGTCCAAGCCAGAGAGCCTGAGAACCAGAGGGGCCAATGGTGTAAGCCCTGATCTCCGGGCAGGAAAAGACCGGGGCCCAGTTCAAACAGACAGAGAACTCCTTTCGCTTTTTTGTTCTATTCAGGCCCTCAGCAGGGACATTGGGGAGGGTCTCCCACTTTACCCCATCTACCAATTCAAATGCCACCTCACAGTCACACCCAGAAATAATAGTTGACCAAGTATCTGGTTGTCAGGTTGACACATGGCATTAACCAGTGTTTGTGGTGTCAGCTGCATGTTGGCAGGGCAAGGAACTTCTCTGCTCAAAACAATCCTCCTACCTTGAGAATTTCACTGGGCAAAGCCCTGCCATATTTGCATGTTAAAGCGAGGAATAAAATGTGGAGCCCCAGGACCTTGCACAGAGCCATGGCACGGTTTCAGAGGCCCCTTCCGCCCTCACCTGCGGGCCCCCAGCCCACCCTTGCTGCACCACCATGTGTTCCTCAGCGTGGGCGCTCCTGGGGCCCCAGTCGCTCCCAGCCTGCCCTGTGTCTCTGTTGGATCCTGGACTGATCTTTGTCTTACTTGATTCTTATCTGGATCGTGTCTTCCAAAAATTCCTGAGTTTTTAACCTATTAGTGAAATCTAACCCTGTTTCACAGAACATATCCAGGTTTCATTCTTAACTTTTGTATTTTTGTAGTATTTGGAGGATTAGGTGAGTGCCTTCTTGAACTGAAATTTTGTTGAGTAAGTTTGATAATGTTGAACTTTTAGACAAAAAGGCCTTAAATAGATTGATAAATCTTCCCCCAATTTAAAAACTGAGTCTTTATGCTGACAAGATTCTACATGGATAACTTTTAAAGTTTATTTTATTCTAGAATAGTCAACATGAAAGATTTTAAAATACTCTTTCTGGTGAATATCTTCAAAAATTTAGTACTTTTTTTTCCTTATATAACCTTGAAAAATCTCATCTTGAGTTCTTGTCACCCCTAACTCTTACTGGGTTGATTGGTTCACAAGTGAACTCCAGTAATGAGGTTGGATCGTAATCACTGTAGTGAGAAAACATACATCCAATGTGCAATGATATTATAATACCAGAGACCATTTTTAAAACAACTTAAGTGAGTGATTAATGCTGTATAAATAAATGCTCACTACAAGATACTTTTTGGTCTTTTCACTCTTTGCCTTAAATCACATACACAGACAAAGATAATGTAATCTGTAGTATGTTTTTTAATAATGGGAATATTTTATGAACTATTACTACATCAAACATCAGATGAATAACTGAAGTAATTATTCTCTAACATGTCTTGAATTCTTTTGAAAAGAAAAATATTTGGATTATGTAAACAAGAGTTTCTCGCTAGTGAAGGAAAGTATTGTGATGGGTAGAGAAAGTGAGAGAATTAGAATTTGACTTGGCACAATTTAGTAAGTGCAAACGAACCAAAAATACACTTTTATAATTTGTCTTTTTATTAGCTTAGCGTTTTTGGAATGTTCTAGGAGGTAATTTCCAACTTTGTATTATGTCTCATACCCACACTGATAGTCATTTAGTTGTTACAGGAAAAAATTTTTTACAAATAGGGATGGAAAGTCTGGCCAAAAAAGTTTAGTGATTTTTTTTTAAACATTAAAATATTGACGATGGGTTGGTATAGCTCAGGGGTAGAGCGCATGCTTAGCATGCACGAGGTCCTGGGTTCAATCTCCAGTACCTCCGTTAAAAATACAAACAAATAAACAAAAGTCTCTAAAAAGATTTTTTTTTTTAATGTTGCTATGATGTGTTTGAAAATCCAAGGGACCTGCCACAGAGCTTGTGAATTTCAAAGTAAGATCACTTGATTAACTTCTTGCAAGACAAGTTCTCTGGTTAGAAACAATCTCTGCTGATGCTGACAGATTTTAAAGGGAATGTGCAATCTCATATTTTATTTGCAGGCATGTGTTAATTCCTTCTCTTGTTCTAACCTCTTGGATGGCATGGGCTGTCTTTCATTTTCCTTGGTGCCTTGGTCACCATTTACCACGATGCTGCCCATACAACAGCACTCTGTGAACGTGAGTGAATGAATGAACAGGGCTTCACTGTGCTTTTTCTTCCTCGGTTAAGTTTTTTTAAAATCCCAGTGTTTGCAATGCTCATATGTAATTTTGTAGTTTAGGATCTCTCTCTCCTAAAACAAATCACTTAGTTATTACATGAGGCTGTCTTAGCAAACTCCTGGCCTCAGGCGTGGCCTCCTCCAATCTGCAGATGACATGGTGTGGGAGAGATATCTGGTCCCCTTCATCCTCACACAAGTCTCTGGGAGACACTTGAATTGAAAAGAACCAGCGAAGGCTCCCCACAAGCTTTTCAGCTTATCCAAGTCCAAATCAGAACCAACCTCAGCAGCGCATGGTACCTCCAGGAAGGAAGGGAGAAGATAGATTGTAATGTTTGGGACAATTCATTCCAGATTTGCAAGTAATCCAGTTTCCATCTCATGAATGCTCCTTAATCATACACTTCCTGGTGTGTCCTTTATTATTAATTGAAATGAATTCCTTCACTTCAATTTGTATCTTTGGGAGACATATGAATTTGGTTGAGAGTCAAATACTTTATATTATTATAGTCATTGATTTTCTTCGAGAGGCATAAAATAAATAACTTGTTACTGGCAAAGCGTGGTATTATTAGAAAGTGATTTCATCTGTTTTTTAAATTCACTCTTTTATTATAAGGAGCTTATTTTTAGAAGTATGTGACCCAGATACATAATGCAAACAGTATTTTTGTCATCCCTTATAAGCCAATTTAAATACAATATCAAGTGAGATTTACAAAGTGATTATATTTGTTCCAAACATTTGAGATTGTCTTTATTTAGCTTTGTCAGTGTGCTATAGAAAAGTGTTTCCCCACTTAGATCACTGGTTAATAAATTAGAAAATATTTAAGCAAAAAAATATATAATGCATGTTAATATAGTGTTTTCCCATAAGTTGCCACATGCTTTTATGATTTTTAAGGCATTCTGTAGGAGTTATTTCATTTTAATTTTATTTCAGAAAGTTAAAACTGTGTAACTAATTCTACAACTTAAGCAATTGGCTGTAGAAATATCTAATCTCCTACTTTTGATTCAACTGTGAAATTAATTTCATTTAATTTATATTGTGCAATACAAATAACTTCCTACACCTGCAGCTAGATCACACATAGTCTTGTCTGTATTAAGATGCTCTCTTCCGAACCTGATTTTTTGTTTGTATTCACAGAAAGCCTTAAAAATGATAGTATCTTTGAAATATTTAATTCTAAACTGTGATACAGATATAAACACTATGTTTAAACATATTTTAGAAGGAGAAAATATGGCTAGCAGAAGTGATTTTTAATGACAGACTGTAACTATATAATTGCTCTATATTTTTGTTTAGGGAGCATATAAATCTTTTTCTATTCCCACTTAATGTCATTTCTGGTGACATTGCTAAAATGACCACTAAGGCAGTCTGGACTAGAGCAAGGAAGACAAGAGTGAAGGCAAGAGTGTCTGAGTTTAGGCACAAGCCCAACCCATCTTCAAACAATTGGCAGCCATTTGAACTCTCTCTACCTTCAGGTTTGTACAGATGCAGTGGGCAGCCTCCAGGCCCCTTGACTTCTTAATGTGGACTGTGGGAATTCTTGTTTGGTTACTAACAAAAGTCATCAAGATGTGTCCAGGCAAATGTTGAGGGGGATAGTGTCACATCAGAATCTGTAATTCCAAGCATAAGTTGAGATTTCATAAAAAGCAAATGAGAGAATTTGATCAAGAGATACTGTCATGGAATACTACTCAGCCACAAAAAAGAATAAAATAATGCCTTTTGCAGCAGCATGGATGGGCCTGGAGATTGTCCTTCTAAGTGAAGTAAGCCAGAAAAAGACAAATACCATATGATACCACTTATGTGTGGAATCTAAAAAAAATGATACAAATGAACTTATTTATAAAACAGAAATAGGCTCACAGACATAGAAGATAAACTTTTGGTTACCAGCAGGGAGATGGAGTAGGAAGGGATAAATTGGGAGTTTGAGATTTTCAGATACTACTATATATAAAATAGGAAAGCAACAAGGTCCTACTGTATAGCACAGGGAACTATATTCAATATCTTGTAGTAACCTATAATAAAAAAGAATATGACAAGGAATATATGTATGTACATGTATGACTGAAACATGATGCTGTGCACCAGAAATTGACACAACATTGTAAACTGACAATACTTCAATTTAAAAAAAAGACACTGTAAGAAACAAGATAACTGGAAGCAGACTGAAGACAGCTTTTCTATGTTCTATTTAGATGATACAACCCAGAATGCATTGCTAAGGATTCATAACCACATGACTTACTCTTTCAAAACCCCTGTATCATTACATTATAAATAATTATTTAAGTTTCAAAATTTCCCTACTCTGTAGGGGTCAGTTGTCTATAAAAAGGCCAGATGGTAAATATTTTAGGCTTTGTGGGCCTTAAGTTCTTTAAAAACTATTTAAATCTGTGTAAATGGATAGATACGCCTGATGAAGTCTAACTTTACTGGAATGTTACGTAATTTTCACTTGTCACAAAATATTCTTCTTTTGATTTTTTTTTCTTGCCATTAAAAATGTAATTATTAATCTTAATTTATTAATCTTAATTAATTCAAAAAGGCATGGCAGACAGGATTTGGACCACAGGCTGCAGGTTGATGACCCTGGTTTAGGACAATCTTTTGAACAGTACTACAAATCAGCCCTCAGTGGAAGAAAATGAGCAATTGGTCTCATTGCATTATTAATTTTATACACTGTATCTTTTTTTATTGAAGTATATTTGATTTACATTGTGTTAGTTTCTGGTGTACAGCACAGTGATTCAGTTATATATACATGTATATATATTTATTCTTTTTCATTATAGGCTATTAAAAGATATTGAATATATTTCCTTGTGCTATACAGTAGGACTTTATTGTTTGTCTTTTATGTTTAGTAGTTTGTTTCTGCTAATCCCAAACTCCCAATTTATTTGTCCCTCCTCCTATGCTTTCCCCTTTGGTAACCATAAGTTTGTTTTGTATGTCTGTGAGTCTGTTTCTGTTTTGCAAATAAGTTCATTTTGCCATTTTCTTGTTAACTTTCCTATGAAAAGTGATATCATATATTTGTGTTTGTCTGGCTCACTTCACTTAGTATGATAATCCCCATGTCCATCCATGTTACTGCAAATGGCATTATTTCATTCTTCTTTATGGCTGAGTAATATTCCATTGTATATATACACCATATCTTCTTTATCCAGTCATCTGTTGATGAACATTTTGGTAGTGTTTCCATGCCCTGGCTATTGTAAATAGTGCTGCTATGAACATTGAGGTGCAGTTGTCTTTTCAAATTAGTTTTCTCCTGATGTTTGCCCAAGAGTGTGATTGCTGGATCATATGGTAAGGGTATTTTCAGTTTTGTAAGGAATCTCCATACTATTTTCCATAATGGCTTCACCAATTTACATTCCCACCAACAGTGTAAGAGGGTTCCCTTTTCTCCACACCCTCTCCAGCATTTATTATTGCTGAATGTTTTAATGATGGTCATCCTGACTGGTGTGAGGTGATACCTCATTGTAGTTTTGATTTGCATTTCTCTGATAATTTGAGAATTAGAGGCATCTTTTCATATGCCCATTGGCTATCTATATGTCTTCATTGGAGAAATGTTTGTTTAGGTCTTCTGCCCATTTTTTTATTGGGTGGTTTAGTTTTTTTGTTATTGAATTTTATGAGTTCTTTGAATATTCTGGAAATTAAGCCCTTATCTCTTGCATTGTTTGCAAATATTTTCTCCCAGTCTGTAGGGTGTCTTTTCATTTTGTTTATGGGCTCCTTTGCTGTGCAAAAGCTTGTAAATGTAATGAAGTCCCATTTGTTTATTTTTATACACTATTTACCTTACTAAAAGTGTGTGTGTGATTGTTAGTACATGTGTGAGAGTGAGAGAATATATTTTTCATTGGCTTGTGTACATTAAATAAGATGGTTACATATCAAAGATTCAGCAAAATATTTGGCATATAATAAACATCAACAAACTATATATTACACATACATAACAACATGTAACATTAATGTAAAATAATAATTAAGTAATTTTAATATAATATAATATATAAACTACTAAAAGAATTTATATGAATGTATATATGTATGTGTATATGTATATGCATGTATGTGTGTATATATATATATGTGTATATATATCCATGATTATTTTATTTGTGTTCCTGGATACGTAGTCCAACTGGAGTTCCTTTTGCTTAATAATTGAAATTATCATAAGAAGTTTGGTGTGTAAATTTTAAAACTAAATGTATGATTAGCAATTCACACTTGTTATTGTGACAAGAAGGTATCTATATTTTATCACAAAGCAAAACAGAAACCTATTTCCTTGACAATATACTCATTATCATGCATATCCCTGGTTTCAATCTTAAATTATTAAAATTGCATTAAAATTGATCAATTGTGACATATCACAAGTTAAAAAGGATGGGAAGGAGTTTTCAGGTGCGTTCAGAAGGAATCATCTTTGTCTAGTTACAGAGTATTAGAAAGCTCTAAATGCTAACACCCCTTCTTTCCTCTTTTGAGTGTGAGGTAGTTGCTTCGCAATAGTGGGAAAAGATATGAAATGTATATAAATGCTTAGATTTCCTTATTTTCTTTCTTCCATCAAGTTTCATTCATATGTAGCATTCTGACTAAAATCAATGTTCTGATATTTATCAGGAACATGATTCTGGCTCCCTTCTCTGGGTGTCATTTTGAGATTAAATATCCAAGATTCCTTCTCAAAGTTCCTCTGCCTGTACCAAGTATCTTCTAACTTCCCTCCTGGTGGGTAGGAGCTGCCTGCCCCAAAGCATAACACCCCTTCTCCAGAAATATTTTTTCCAGCTCTTTTGATGTTTAAGAATGGTGTTATTGACATTAATACCTTGTGTTTGTTTCTTGTCACCAAAAAGAAGAGACACCAGGTCACCTCTGATTTATGAGCTTCAATTCTGCTTCTCCAACTGTGGTCTGCACTCTGTCCTGCTCTGGGCTAATACCAGTACATGCAGTGCAGGTTTTCTTTCCCTTTCATTTGGGTGTACTGTCTTGTATGCAAATATTCTGCCGAACTGTGTTCTATTTCCCAACTTTTAGTGGCATTAACTGTGCACAGAGTACTTGAAATCACTTGAATCATCTCAACTTCCACTTACTTAATTCTGACTGTAAGGTTTCATCCTATGAGGCCAAAAGGAAATCCAGTCTCAGGAATCACTGAGGTTTAATCCTTGTGATATCCCCAAGTCCCAGATACGCACCTCATGTATTCACTACCAAAGCATCGTATAGACCCCAAGCCCACTCAGTAACCACAGAGTCTATTACAAGGCCAGGTGCCATGCTCGGATTGTGGCAGGAGTTCTCTGCTTCTGGTCCAGTTTGTGGGAGATACAATTAAAAACAGAATCGTGTTCTCAACCCAGGAAACCTCTTCACAAAAGTAGTGGAGAAAGAAAACAGTTTTATTGTTGAATAAGCTTTAAACCAGAATGTGATGTGCTTCACCAGCAAGGCATGAGAAAGACAGAAATCTCCCCCTGCATACAGCAGAGCTCAGGTAGCTCATTGCAAATGTGTCCTCAAGATAAACAGTGATTAGTCCGCAAGTAAGAGGACTTGATAGCGCCATTTGTCACATGTAGTCCAACCTAACTTCATCTGGTATTTGGGGTGACCGTCTGTGTTAGCTCTCTGGCTTTGTCCAAAGACAAAATAAAGTTCCCATCACCTCTCAACTTGGAGGAAGTCAGCCTCCTACCTTCAGCCAGAAACCGAGAGAGGGCGCTGTTGTCCTCCACGGCTGCACTTCAAAGCACTGTCATCGGGAAACACATCACTGAGTCCAGGCTGGCCAGAGGATTTGTAGCTTTGGGAAAAATTTACATACATTTCAAAGAGACAGAGAAAGAACTTTTAAGCTTTCCAAAGTAAATGCTCTAAAAAACGTAGGAGAGAGAAATCTTCCCTTGCTTTCAACAGGGAGAACTATACCTCTTTTTACTTCATTTTTCTAAAGTTATATTCACCCTTACACATCCTCCCTGGGTCCACACACACCCATCCCCTTAAAGGCTTTGCCAAATACCCAGGGCGTCAGCAGCCAGCTATGTGTGTGTCTCTGCTGTCTTCAAGGCTTCTAGAAGCCAACTTCCAGTCTTTCAGGAATCTTGCAGGATTTCCCTGTTAAAATCTATAGTCCTTTATCTTACAAAAAATCCCCAAGAGAAAGAAATAGAGAGTAGTTAGCCTGATTTGAAAATGGCTACATAATCCAGAGACAAAAAACCTCACAGATTAATATCTTCATAAATTACTTCTCCACCACACCATTATCATTATTTTTACTCCTTATTTTTGAAATGAACCAAACTGACCAGATTATATTAATTGCAAGATGTGTGTGTGTGTGTTAAGTATTCCTTCCTTCTTTAGTTTTAGCATCATATGCATTATTGAGATCTTAATTTCCTCTGTGAGTATAATGTTCTCTCTTTAATATTCATATCTTGGGTGCGATAATTCGAGATCATTTTATGACATTAAATTAACTCATTAAGGTCAGTACCAGAGCATAATTATTATTCCTTTAAATTTATTTTTTAAAACATTTTAATTGAAGTACAGTCAATTCTAGGAATGTATTTAGGTGCAGCCACTATGGAAAACAGTATGGAGGTTCCTCAAAAAACTATAATTAGACTTACCATATGATCCAGCAATCCCGCTTCTGGGTATATATCCAGAGAGAACCATGATTCAAAAAGACACATGCATCCCAATGTTCATAGCAGCACTATATGCAATAGCCAAGACATGGAAGCAACCTAAATGTCCATCAACGGATGACTGGATAAAGAAGCTGTGGTATATTTATACAATGGGATACTAATCAGCCATTAGAAAGAATAAAATAATGCCATTTGCAGCAACATGGATGCACCTGGAGATCATCATTCAAAGTGAAGTAAGCCAAAAAGAGAAAGACAAATAGCACATGATATCACTCGTAGCATAATTATTGCTCTCTTTTCATTACCACCGTTGAAAAAATTCACCCATGTTTCCTCCACATTTGAAATTTTTCCAGAATTGTTTTTAATTATTCTCTGTTTATCCCCTCTTGACTTCAGGAAGCTCTCAAGTGATCTTTGATAAGTTGAACTTACTGGTGTAAATTCACACTTGGTCAAAGAACCATTCATGTTGATGTGCTCTTATAAGACATTATCTGTGAGGCATCACCGTAGAGCGGATGACTTCCACTGAGTGTAAGAAATGGCCATGTTTGGGATGATCATAACAGCGGCGCACTGGGAGTTGGGGCGTTGTGGTCTGAGTTGCAGCCTTATGACTTGGGGGGGAAAAATCACAGCTTCCCTGAACTGACTTTTCTACTTGTAAAGTGGAAATAATATCATTACACATTCCCTACTGCTCAGAGCTATTCAATATAAAAAATAGTAAGAAACTTCTAGTGTTAGAAAACTGTATGTGTTTAAGTATTTCTTTGTTCATGTCTTTCACATAAGACTTGGGTTCCAAATAGAGCAGAAAGAGCTTAGGTGAGCATCTGTGATTACTGCTCATTTTTTGCAGTTGGGCTTTTATTTGATTTTTTTCCTCCAAAAACTGAGTAAACTATATTTCTTTCACTCACTGCAAACTGTTGAAAATGGACAGTTCTTCTCTGTTAGCTTGTGATAGTTGCAGTAAAACAGTAACGGCTTCTAATCATTCCTTTATGACTGCCTACTCATATAGTGTCAAGAAGCATCCATAAGTTGTAATAAACCAAATGTGGCCTGGATTCTCACACTATAAAACCTGATTATTTGTTACTTACAATTCCCATACAGATACTAGAAGATACGACTCTTCTATGATCCTACTTTACAAGTTCTCCCTTCTAATCACATTATTTCAGGATGAGATTATTTTGAGTCTTGCAAAATAATTAGATAGAACTAAAAACAATTTCCACCAGCTGATTTTAGTTATTAGGAATTTCTCAGATTTTATTTCAGTTATTCTAGAGAAGAATTTCAATTTCATATTTCTTTTTTATCTTGCTGGCTAGTTTGAATTTAAAATTGTTTTTCTCTTTATGTGCCAATTATTTGTGTCAGCCCAAACTTTCTGACTAGGTGATTATTTCAGTAACTTGATTATTTAATGTGCTTGAATGACATTTATTTTTATGTGGTGTAAGTTATTCCCAACTACTTGTTTTTTTCAGAATTTATTATTTTGTACACCAGCTTTATTTTCCAGGGAAAAGCATGTTTTACTTTATTCATATATTCATTCCTTTGCTGGGAGATTTGATTATTTTTAGGTCAATATTTTATCCATGCCACTGCAGCAGTTAAGCATAAATTGTGTATATTCCACATCCATTTTTAAGTAAAATATCAAGGTAGAGCCTGATTATGGAAGTAGGTCATAATGATGGATAATCTTCTTAGAGACATGTGTTTTGGGGATATTGTGTAGTTTGATCCACTAAATTCTCTTACAGAAGCATCAACATAATTCTGTTACTGTATACTTTTTATCTTAGTGTTTTTATTATTTTATTTATTATTTATTCTTCCAAAAATAGCACATTATTTTAAAACATATTTTGGAGCACGTATCTGATACCTTTTATTTGTTGGGGCAAATTCTACCCTACAGACTATTTGAAAAGTTAAAAAAAGGACAAGGAAGGTGGGGGAGGGTATAGCTCAGTGGTTAAGTGCATGCTGAGCATGTACAAGATCCTGGGTTCAATCCCCAGTACCTCCATTTTAGAAAAAGAAAAAGGACAAAGGATTGAAATTTTGGTATTCCCTTTGAGGAAAATACACTAAGGCACTGGAAAAGAATTTAAAAGCCCATGCTAATGGATAAAAGAATGACCAGATATTTCTTTTTAAAACAAGGATATTGGCAAAATATTTTTTTAAATAACCTTGAGGGACTCCTTCAAGTTATGAAAATTCCCACTCGTTATTTCAAAGCAACACAGAATTAAAAAAGGGAAGGCGTTCCAAGGAGGAAATGGGAATTGATCAGTTTGGTTTCTCAGGCATTGATTAATTACCTGCCGTGTTCTCAGTGCATCTTTTGACTCTGTTGCATTCCATTAGTGGAGGGAGACCTCGCGCCTACATGTGCTGATAACACCAATGGTGGTTAGCAAGGGGAGCTCCATCAGTCTTCATTCTCAAACATCACAGGGGTTAGAATCCTTGGATAGCGAGCAGGGCGGAAAGTGCCCGTTTCTCCCTGAAGATAAAATGGGAATAGGATGGCCTAAATGTGACCAAGTTGGCATTGTGACAGTGATAATATAATAATGAGAGTTGATCTGCAAGACACTCTGTTTGAAAATATCACCAACTGGGGAGGTGAACATTTTGGGGCCAGTGTTTACTGAGCATATAGTATCCTTGCCGTCAGGTGCTTGTGTTCTCAGGGGAAGTGTATATGCTATGTATTTGTTTTAGATTGGATCATCCAGACCACCTTAGTACTGTCATCATGTGACGGATGAGGAAGCTAAGCTCAGGGCAGTAATTCAAGGTCGTGCTTCCTTGCCCTTGCTGGGCTGGAGAAGGCTGTACTCAAATCTGTGTACTTTAAAATCTAGGCCACTGCAAACACATCATTTGAGGAGCTGGTTTAAATAAAGATTTCTGGGCCCTCTGCCCCCTAATTTTAATTCAGTAGGTTTGAGATGGGCTGCATTTCTGACAGCCTCTCTGGAGGTACCTAGTCATAGACTTTCAGTAGCACTAATCCAAGTAGCACTATTAAACATTGTTGTGCACCGCCACACCTTCCTCCACCCCTCAGCCTGCTACCAACTTTACCTTTCCACAAAGCTGAAGAGGACTGGGAAGTAAGCAAGAAGATAGTGGGGAGTTTCACAGAGGGTGTTACCATGTCCAAACAGTTCAACCCATACTCTGAGTTCATACAAGAGCCTAGTGGACTCTATATTATATAGCAAAATGTATTCAGCATTCTTACTGTTCCAAGGTTTTTTTCACACTAAGACTTATATTACAGTGAATATCCTTGCACATATATTCTTTTTTTTAACTTTTGATTTTTTTTTTAGTTGAAGTCTAGTCAGTTTACAGTGTTGTGTCAATTTCTGGTGTACAGCATCATGTTTCAGTCATACATATACATATGTATATTCCTTTTCATATTCTTTTTCATTATAGGTTACTACAAGATATTGAATATAGTTCCCTGTGCTATACGGTAGAAACTTGTTGTTTATCTACTTTATATATAGTAGTTAGTATCTGCAAATATCAAACTCCCAATTTATCCCTTCCCACATCCTTTCCTCACTGGTAACTATAAGTCTGTTTTCTATGTCTAAGTCTGTTTCTGTTTTGTAAATAAGTTCATTTTTGTCTTTTGATATCATATGGTATTTTTCTTTCTCTTTCTGAATTATTTCACTTAGAATGACAATCTCCAGGTCCATCCATGTTGCTGCAAATAGCATTGTTTTATCCTTTTTATGGCTGAGTAGTATTCCATTGTATAAATATACCATGTCTTCTTTATCCAGTCATCTGTTGATGGACATTTAGTTTCCTTCTATGTCTTGGCTATTGCATATAGTGCTGCTATGAACATTGGGGATCATATATCTTTTCAAATTAGAGTTTCCTCTGAATATATGCCCAGAAGTGGGATTGTTGGATCATATGGCAACTCTAGCTTTTTAAGGAATCTTCATGCTACTTTCCATAATGGCTGCAGCAAACTACATTCCCACTAACAGTATAGGAGGGTTCCCTTTTCTCCACACCCTCTCCAGCATTTATCATTTGCTTGCAAATATATTCTTACTTGTTAGTGTTTTATATCTTAAAGATAAATTTTAAAAAATAGGTTTTCTAAACTGCTTTCCAGAAATGTTTTAATAATTAAGAACCATTTGATAGTACATCTTCTCCACATATCCACCAGTAATAAATGTTGACTTTTTTTTTATTCCTGTCAACAGAATGCATACAAGTTAACATTTAATTATTAATTCAGTCTTTTGTATTACTTAGACTTTTGTTAAACTTATGTATTATTTCATATATTTGGGGCCATTTGGGTTTGATTTTCTGAGAATTGCTTATTTTTAATCTTTGCTCATTTTTCTATTGATTTCTCTTTTCCATATCAATTTGAAGCACTCTTTGTATATTAAATATATTGGCATTTTATCTATTAAATGTAGCATAAATATATGTCCATATATATTTTTCTGAAGCTATGTCTTGTTTACTGATTTTGTTTTGCTTTCAAAGCTTTTTTGTTTCACTCTTATGTGCTAAAAGTAAGGTGCAAATATATACATAAATATTAAAGTGTATATGATCTAAGTCGTGCAAAATCATACGTGAGTCTGTGCATATGTGCACATGTGCGTAAAAAGTACAGAAAAGGTAGACTGTATGTACTGACTCGTAGGAATACCCATGACATATTGATATTTGAGAAAAGCTAGTTGCCGAGTAGTGTGTGTATTTCTTTCTTTAAAACAACTTGAAATATACACATAAAACTCATCTCGTTCAAACGTACAACTCGTAACTCAATCGAGTGGTACAACCATCATCAGTAGCCATTTTAGAACATTTTCATCCCCCACCAGATCCCTCCGCCTGTTTGTAATTCATCCCCATGCCTGGTCCCAGTCCCAGGCAACCACTAATCTTACTTTTTGTCTCCATAAATGCCTTTCCTGGTCTTCTCAAATAATTGAAAATCAAACAGGTATATAGGTCTGAAAGCAAGCTTGTATATATTTGTATGAACGAGGAGAGAGCTAAGAAGGGATACACATCTGGCTATTGTCATTGGTTAAACATCAGAGATTTGGGATGAGAGCCAGGGAAGCAGAACAAAAACCACCAAATAAGCGTCTTTAAAACAAAAGAAACAGAACCCAATGAGAAAGATATGTGAAATTCACAGAAGGCATATGACAAGTAACCTAGAAGTACATTAAGCAAAATCAGCGGTGATGTGCAATGAAATATTGTTTTCACTATCAGACTGACAAAAATTCCTTAGACGAGTGGCACCCAGTATCATTGGGGATTTTGAGAAGTGGCTGTTCTTGTACTTTGCTGGTGAGAAAGTAAATTAGTACAGTCTGTTTTGAAGGGTAGTTCATGAACATCTGTCGACATTTAAAATGAGTTTACCATAGTGGGGAGGACATAGCTGAGTGGTAGAATGCATGCTTAGCATTCAGAGATCTTGGGTTCGATCCCCAATATCTCCATTAAAATAAAATAAATAAACCTAATTACCTCCCCCCCAACAATTTTTTAAAAATAAAAAAATAAAATAAAATGAATTTACCATGAGCAGTCTGACTTTTACATTTCAGAACCCTAGGGATATTGCATATGAGCAGTATCGTATTTTGCAATAGCCGAATAAAAACCCTAGATGCACGAACATATGTGGGCATGTATGTATGTATGTGTGTGTATATAAACATACACACTCACCTATCTACCTACCCATTTATCCATCCGTCCACCTATCTTTGGGTCTGTAGAGATAGCGTTGGAAGGACACTTACTGAGAGACAGGGCTTTACCAAGACCTACAAAACCCTACAGGAATGGATCTCCTCCCCACCACCCCTACCCCAGCTTGATCTTGCCCCCTCACACCACCCTCTTCACATCGTCCCCTTCACATTGTCCCCTCCACGCATGGGCCTCTTTTGTACAGTCACGCACTAAAATTTAAGACCAGTCCTTGGGTACTTGTTTTTGTTGTAAAAACTGCCTGAGTAATTAAAGTTTAGCTTTCCTAAAGAAAAAAAAAATGATGTAAAGAAAAGAAAAAAATCCTTTTTTAAAGAGAAAGGTTGATAGCTAAAACGATTTTTATAATCAAAAGTTCTCATTAAAAGAATGCATTGCTGTTTACTGTAAATCAGTGATTAGAACAGTTTACTAAACCAATGCAGCTCCACGTTAGCCAGAAATCCTATGTCCGTAAGAATGAGGAATATCTTCCCTCTAGCCCAGCATACAGAAGGGAACTTGTCCCCAGACTGTGTGGACCAATGCTGGAGCATCCCACAAAGTTAAGAATAAAGAAAATACCTTGCTGTCTTCTTCATGACTATCCAAAAAACCTTAAATCAGCCTTCACATTTCTTACCTTATTTAAAATAAAGACCTTTAATTTCTTTTGCATTTGGACTTGTTTGTGTAACTTGAAGCATGTAATTAAAAACAGGTTTCCTGTTCAGACACAGCCCACAAGTCCTCTGCCCTGCAGGCCCCTGTTCCTAGAATACTCTTCTGGCATACGTCATTCTAGATGGTCCCTCCTCAGAGATGCACGTCCTGAAAACTTCTGAAGGAGCATCCCTGGTTACCACTCTGGGGACTCCCTAGCCCTGTTTTCCAAATTACGTTTCCTTACAGCACTACCTACATTCATGGCGTATTGTCAGTGTATCTTTTATCGTCTGCTTCTTTCCCCTGGCATATAAGCATCATGATAATGAGGACCTCTCGTTCCCCTAAGGCCTGATTAGTACCTGGAACACAACAGACACTGAATGACATTTGTTGCATGTGAACTAGGTTGTAATAGTTATCAGATGTTGTATGAAAGGGAAATTTCAGGTTTCAGTTACAATCTTTATTTTTAATTCTTTATTCTTAGTGTTTTTTAAAATAATTTCCTTCTCTCATGTGTTATTTAAAAGATCACACATTTTATACTTCAATTTTTTTAAATGGGAAAAAGTCACAGATTAAATACAGATACAAATGTCTCACCCTTCCAGATTAATCCAGGAAACATGTTTTTAGTTACATTCTTCAAGTTACCTAAACAAGTCCAAACGTAAAAGAAATTAAAGGTCATTATTTTAAATAAGGTAAGAAATGTGAAGGCTGATTTAAGGTTTTACCTGAATAGTCCTGAAGAAGCCAGCAAGTTAATTCCTTTATACTTTGTGGGATGCTCTAGCATTGGTCCACACAGTTTGGGGACAACTTCCCTTCTGTATGCTGGGCTACAGCGAAAATGTTCTCCATTCTTATGGACATAGGATTTCTGACTAACGTGGAGCCAACGTGTGTCGGTTTAGTAAACTGTTCTAATCAGTGATTTACAGTAAACAATAATAATGTGAAATTTTGATTAACAAATCACTTAAATTATCAACTTTTCTCCTTTAAGAAAAGGCTTTTCTCTTCTCTTTACATCGTTGTCTTTAAATTTATGGTTACCAACAAGAAACACGGTTGATCTAGGTTGTGTGTAACCCTACCTGCCTGGTGGTAACACAGTGAGACTCAGAAACGACGTAGACAACATGGTTAAACAGAAGCCGAAAAGTCTAGAGTGAGGATATGTAGATATCTGATCAGTTTAAAGTATTTCAACAAGGTTAGAATTTTTAAAGAATACGTTATTATTTTGCCTGGCAGAAGTCAAGGCATCAGGAAGAGGAAATTCCCTATTACACAGTATCATACATTTGGGTTTAATATTTCCACCTGGCATGATTATTATATTTCAAACTTAATGCCTTAAGCACCTTATGACGGTTACTTTTATTTTGTTTCAGTTTATGAGAGAAAGCGCCCTCATTTCTCCAGACAGGAGAGCAGACCCCTGTTACGTGTGTCAGTGCTATCAGACTTCTCGCTGCACAGAGATGTTCAGACCAGGAATTAGGTATCTGGAGTTATACGTCCCACCTTCTTGTTGTCAAAGATTAAGTAACCATCTTATTGATGGAAGAGAATATGAAAAGGAATATATGTACGTGTATGCATGACTGGGACACTGTGCCGTACACCAGAAACGGACACATTGTAACTGACTGTACTTCAATTTAAAAAAAAAAAGATTAAGTAATCATTTTAGTTCATATTTGTCTCTCTGTCCTTAAGAGACATCAATATTTATGTAATATATAAAGTAAAACTTGTGAGAACTTATTTTCCTATTATCATGCAGATGAAAAAAATACATCTTTCAGTAAAAAGTAAATACTCTTCCCAAGGGTTGGGGGTAAGAAGTTGGGAGCAAGTCCAGAAGGAGGAGGGGAATCATGCCTTAGTGTGGTGATGTTCACTGAAGACAGCAGGAAAAAACAGAAATTACTCATTTTCCCACTTTTAATGAGCAGTAGGTTACAAATATCTCGCATTTTGCAATTGGTGCAAATTCCAGTCTTGTTGACGGCAGATTGATAGACCATTCTGCACAACTTCTGGGAGTAGATAATTTCTCAGGAATGTTTTCAGAGTTAGAGAGTTTAATAAACTACTTGAAACAGTGGCAAAGTGAGTCGTTCAATAACACCGTGTTGGAGTTTGGGTAATGATTCTCTGAGAGGCGATGTGTTCTGAGATACATGGCAGTGATGAGATGAGAGAAACGATGGAGGTGAAATGCTAACCCCTCCCCTGACCAGGGATGTAGAGCAAGTGGCCTGCACATGGCGGCTGTCAGCGTAGACTAACGCCTGTGGGGCTTCTAATTTGTAAATTAGAGGCTACATCTTTCCATTATCATTGGAAAGTTACATTTTCCCAAAGAATGATGGTGTTGAATGATGACCAGTATGCTCAGTATTTGAAAGATAACAATTTCCTTCAAATGAAGGAGACTAGAGAGGGTCCCAATTAATTTCTCCCCCCCCCCTTTGACATTTTATACAGTTATTTATACGTTACCGCAATTTAAATAACCCATGGCAGAATGAATACTGACATTATAAGTTTTTAATAGGTATTTAAGGGTAACAATTGTTGCTGTTTTACTTTTTAAATCTATTTTTCAGAATCTGTGTTTGGAGTGGTGTTGGCATAATGCAGGTTGTGATAAAATGATAGAGTGGTGTTGGCATAATGGAGGTTGTGATAAAATGATAAATCACTAGACTTTGATTAAAGTGGCCGTTTCTCACCTCAGCTGAGCTGTTAATCCAATGTGTCACTGTGGGCAAGTGATCTAAATGTAGTTTCCTTTCCTGGGAAGTGATGGGTCTAGAATTAAGTGGTCTATAAACTTCCTTCAAGTTCTCACATTCTTGCAGTAAAAATATTTATCATTTGCATTCTTTTGAAAAAATATATCATGCTTTTTAAACAATTATTAAAATTGAAATTCTGCATTTGCCTTAGTTGTTAGTGGGTCTTTTAAATTTTTTATGATGTTTGATAAGAGATCGGTATTTTAAAATTTGTAAACTGAGTTTGTGAGGGTCAATTTAACTCAGCCTCCTTCTAAATCTCAAACACTGTGCTAGCCACTTTACATAAATTCTCTTTTCCAGCACATACCCCCAAATTTAGCAAACTGAGTATTATTACCCTCAATTTACAGAGGAGGAAACTTAAGTCTATAGATGTAAGTTGACTTACTGTTTTTCGAAGAGCACTAAATCAGGTATACCTAACCCCAAAGACTATTTTCTTCCCACTGTGTCATTTTAGTGACAACACCTTCTTTACTTCTTGGAACAAAATAGGAGATACTTTGTTAGCATTTTGAAGTGATATTCCAACAGAAAGTAGCAGAACATTAAACATAGTCAATATGCACTTTAACAGGTTAGACAGTCAGTTCCTCCTCTGTAACATGACATCTTTCCCTTTCTGAGAACAGTAGATATGTATTGGTATTCATTTCTAAAACCCATCAGAATTTACCCCCAGATCATAAACAATAATAAGAAAAAGATTTTTTAAATGACTGGTTACAGACTTCTGTCTGTGTGAAATCTGTGTCAGATAACATTTTTCCAATCCATAGGTTTTATGAATCAAAATTGTCAAGGTCTTTGATGACCGTGGTTGCGTTACTTGTGATAGGTTGGTGTGCAGTAGGTAAACTGATGCCCAGAAAACAGTGTTAATGGTGGTTTGGTGTGTCTGCATTTTCCTTTTTTATTTTTTTCAATTGAAAGCTGTTTCAATTTGTTTCTACCATGTAGGCCACTCATAAAATGTTCTTAAATATGATGTTTATCTCAAAATGATGAGCAGAATGATATAGTTACTTCTTAGTTCCTTCTTTGTATAAGGTTGGCAGTGGTCTTTTAGAGGAAGGAAGACAATTCCAAGACCTAGGATGTAGAGTTGGTCCCATTTCTCTTTCATTGAATAAGCCACATCAAAACAGGGAATTGTTGAAGTGCATGGCTTTGTGGGGAAAAGCCAGCTTTAATTGCTTCATGGAAACTGGAACCATAAAGGAATTCCAAAGGAAAATACTGGGTCGACAAAGTCAAATATGGCCCTGGTATTTGAGATGAGTAGCCAGTTTTAGAGAGTCCTTGTGGGAGGGAGGAAGTCAAGAAGCTGCCAACAACGGAGTGGCACAATATGTGTGCAGTCTCACCACTTCTGTTGATTTGGGTTATGACTCTCAGGACGGGAGAGCAAGGCATTCAGCTGAAACCTTGAGGCTGATCCCAGGACCGCGCCTTCCTTCTGTGTCAAACTGTGTAGATGTGCAGATGACCAGTAACCCAGGTGGTGCTTGGTCACCACGCTGTGTTCCTCCCTGTTAAATCTCTGCGTGCTCTTGTCTGACATCTTGAATGTGTTGATTTGGTTCCATTCCCAAGACTGTCACCAACTTTGCATCGACACTACAGCTAACCTAAGGTTCCTGTGCAGCGTATATCTCGTGTATGTGTGTGTGTGTGTGTGTGTGTTTGTGTGCCTGCTGTGCACCAGCGTGAGTATGTGTGTTATTGTTGGTTGTATGTTGTTATTATCACAGCATTTGTAGAGATACCAGCACTCGTGGAACCTTAAATTAGGAAATAAGGCATACATACCCCACCTAAAAACAACAAACTCCTAACTGATTGCACTGTGAGCCCTTGAGCAGTTCATGGCCTCTCTGTCAGTTTCCTCACTAGCAAAATTAAGGAGTTGGGCTCGGTTTTTTTTTTTTTATCTTTATATTCTAGACCCCGATCAGAATATATGTTGGTTTCTAACGTAGCCACCAAGGATGTTTCTCCTCAGGATGGAGCTGACTTTGACATTTGAAAAAACTCCATCTCAAGACTTTAATAAATCCCCGAGTTTGCAAGAACCACAATAGCATATTGTTCTCAGAACAAAATATACTGAAAAGGTAAGTGACATTTTCACAGGGCCACTTTCTAATCTCTATTAGTTCTAAAAATACTGATATAAATCACTTACAAATGTATTACGAAAAATTATGTAACAAAACCAGACTTACACTGTTATGCTATAAAACCAATCAGATAAAACCAGCAGCAACACACCTGCAGTCGAGTCAAACAAAACTGGGTTTATGTTTTTGCTGCACAGACAGAGAAAGTTCCAGTGGAGCCTTAGAAAATCCTGAGGAGTGGCTAGGGGAAGCAGACCTAATATGTTTGACCTGTTTTTAATCTGTTGTGATGATTTTGATATAAGGTTACTGAGGATTATAGATAGGACCTGCCAATCTGTCATGTTATCCCCTTAAATGCATTATTTTGGAAAATATGCTGAGTTCAACAAATTACTGCCTTTTCATGTTTGCTTGTACAGGTGGTTTTAATGCTACAGAAGTTTTTTTTTTAATTTTTAAAAATATTCAAATTTCCAAACATACAGGTCATAAAAGGACAGAATTTGTTGCATGCCCACTAGGTACAAAAGATGGAGAAAGAGACAGCTGAGACAATAACTCTCACCTAATGGAGGCAGAGAATTAATTAGAATCTTGATTTTGCAAGTGATTATACTGCTTCACAATATCTTTGCTGTTCTATGAGATGAGTTGTCTCTGCTTGGCAGACTGCCTGATTCCTGGAAAGAAACAGCTATAAATTTGCAAGCTGGAAGATAGTTACAAGTGGAAAGAGTTACACATTTTTACAGAACACAGAATCTTTGTCTTTTGCTTTTTGGTCCCCCTGTTGCCAGAGAATAGGTTCTTGCCTCTCACAGGAAGGAATTCAAGAGCAAGGCATGGTAAAGTGAAAACAAATTTATTTAGAGAGATACACACTCCATAGACAGAGTGGGGTCTATTCCACTCAGAAGGGAAAGCGACTTAGGAGATACACAGTTCAAAAGGTGAGAAGAGAGACTGACAGGTGTGGGATGTTTAGTTTAAAGTAAAAGCCAGAGACACACTCCATAGACAGAGTGGGACCATCTCAGAAGGCAAAGGAGAGCGACCACGAGGTGCGGAGTTGTTAGGTTTTATGGGCTCAGTAATTTCACATGCTAATTAGTAGGATTATTCCAACTACTTTGGAGAAGGAGCAGGGCTTTCCAGGAAACAGGCCCCCACCTACTTTTTGACCTTTTATGGGCAGCCTGGGAACTGTCATGGCACCTGTGGATGCGCCATGGGGCTCAAGGTCTACTGGACATCCAGTCTTCTGCCATCTTGGTTCTAAGCAGTTTGTCCTGTCCTCAGTTGCTGTGTCATTCCTTCAATAGTTGTGCCCTGCCCCCTTTCCCTCCTGTCTCACCCCTAAGAAGCAGTTTATTTCTGTGCTTACTGGCAACTGACCAATGGATGGATATATTGACTGTACAATACAGAATGTAAAATTAAAAGGAAGCAAACAAGTCATCAGAAATTTATTGAGCATCAGTTATGCCTAGAGAATACGAGGGGTAGAAAGAAAAGGAAAAAGACCCAGCTTTCAGGGAGCTATAGTTTAATACAGATAATAACAATGAAAAGCTAGCAATTAATATGAAATCAAAAATGCATGAACAACATGCTATGAGAAGTTAAGAGGAAAAGAAACTGGTCAATTGGCTAATGTGAAAATTCATACAAATGCATGATCATTTATCTACTTGTAATTGATATTTGATTAATCTACATATATTGAAATAACTGAAATACATGGAGATAAGACTGCCTGAAAATCCAAGACGTACAGTCATTGTGAATCTTTTCAGGTGTTGTCCTGAGCCCATCTCATTGCAAGATGCCCTCAGCAATAACCGTCAGGAAACAACAACACAAAAGACTTACTACATCCGGGTCCTGGAAATTACATGACCGATCTGGGGCCACAAAGCACGGTTTCACAGCGGCATAGAGATAGCAAGAGAGCTGGGCCTGGGGCTCTGATTTTATTGGGGTTGGGAGTTGGGGGGTAGGGTTTCCCAAGCCCCTCTTGGTGGGTGAATTTGAAACAGAAGAGCAGGAATTTGAAGCTTGGGAAGAGAAAAAACAAGGGGGCCCAAATCAACCAAGATCTGGAAAACAAAGAGGGAGGTGGCCTGGCTCTTTTACCTTGTCCTGTGGCTGGCTACGTATTCATTTGAGATAGTCATTCTTGAAGTGAATGCCTCCATAATCAATGCTTAAGTCAGGCACTTGCATTGAAAAAGAAAACAAAAAAACAGAAAAAAACAAAAACAAAAACAAAAAAAACCCCAGCTCTCAGGGCTTCCACTACAGGTATCTTATACTATTTTTTCTTAGATTAGCTAAGAATTATCTGCTTTCATAGTAGAGAAATAATTGCAATTGGCCTGTTGACACTGATGCTTTAAAAAAAGTGGTCTGTGACAGTATTGGGAGTAATGGAGTAAAAGCAGTCTAAGTCTCTTTTTCTTCTTCATGATTGTCTTGGTTCTTCTTGACCTTTAGCATCCTACAATAATTTTAGAATTGCCTTATGCACTTCCAGAAAAGCTTTTTTCGTGGAATTTTTTGTGTGTGTTGGGGAGAGGATTGCATCAGATACATACAGAGAGTACTTTTAGAGCCATGCCTTTACAGATTTGTTACTCTGCGGTTAATGAGCACAGCTCCACTTGTGTGTGTTGGTTAGGTCAAATTCTGTTCAGCTCTGTACCCCCTTACTGATGTTTAGTCTGCGTGTTCTGTCAGTTACTTTGAGATGTGTCTGTATTTCTCCTTATACTTGTGATTTGCCCATTTTTCTTTATTTGTCAAGTTCTGCTTTATACGTTGACACTATATTGTTAATACATATAAATTTAGAGTTTGGTGTCTTTTGGATGGATTAACCTTTTATCATAATGAATTGCACCTTTTTATCTTTAGTAAGATTTCTTGCAACATGTCTACTTCATCTGAAGTTAGCATAACTACACGAGCTTTCTTCTGGTCAGTTTTTGCATGATAGTACTTTTCCTTTTTCTTTGTTTAACCTCTACAGCCTTCTAGTCAAGGTGTATCTCTTCCAATTAGCAAATAGTTGGATTAGGTTGTTTACAAAATCCAGTCTGATGATTTTTTTCTTTTCATTAGAGCATTTAATTTGCTTGCATTCTGTGTTGTGGCACTGTATTTGTGTTCAAATTTACCATCTTACTTTGTATTTCCCATTTGCCCCATTATTACCTACTTTTGAATTAATTTAGCATTCTATTCTCCATTACCTTTTAGTAATACATTATTTTGCTTTTCTTTTATCTGTTATCCACAAAATGTTATATTATTATTATGTTATTAATGCTTGATGGATATTAATATATTTACTATTTCTCAAAACTACAAGAATCTTCTACCACATTAATGTAATTTATCCCCTATGACATTTTTGCTATTACTGTGATTTAACCTAAGATACTTTGAGTGACTTTTGCTTATCATCGATATTCATTTAGATTTTCCAGCTGTTGCTCTCCATTTTTTCCTGTGTTCTAGTTTCCATCTGGCATCATCCTCTTTCCAAAAACTCCCCTTATGTTTCCTTTATCATGCTTCAGCTGGTAACACATTCGTTTTTTGTAGAATTAGAACGGCTTTTTTTTTCAAAGGACATTTTCCACAACTATAGAATCCATTTGGCATTTCTTTTCCTTCATCACCAAAATGTAATTGTACTGTCTTCTGACTTCCTGTTCAGAGGGCAGTTATCAGGCTTATGGTTACTCCCTTGAAAGTACTCTTTTATCCTCTGGCTGCTTTAAAACATTTGTCTTTGGTTTCCTCTGTTTGTCTTATGATGTGCCTAGGCATCGTCTTCTCTGTGTTTACTCTGCTTAGGTTTTGCAGAAATTCTTGAACCTGTGGCCTGATGTCTTTCACTGGTATCTCAGTTCTGGCTGTTAGAACAAAACACCACGACTGGGTGGCTTACACAGCAGACCTTTATTTCTCACAGTTCTGGAGACTGGGGAACCCAAGACCAAGGTGCTCACTTCCAGCTACCATCACGGCAGGGTTTAGGGCTTCAGACTCCAACACACGAATATGGAGGGAATGCCAACATTGAGTCTGTGGCAGATGGTTCTGGAAAACCATGGCTTCAAGTGTTGCTTATGCTCCATACTTTATATTCTCTCCTTCCAGGACTTCAATTACGCTTACGCTAAACCTTCTTACCACATTGTATCGCCTACAATCATCCCTATTTTATAATTCAATTTTTCTTCCCCTACTTCAGCTGTGTATTTTAATCTTAATCTGAACTCACTAATCTTATTTTCAATTTTGTCTAATTTAAAAGTAGACCAAGCTACTAATTATTTAAGTTCACTTATTTTTCAGTTCTAAAATGCTCATTTGATGCTTGTATAGTTTCTGATTCTCTGTTTAAATTCTTCATCTTGTCATCTACCTTACTGAAAATGTTAAACAACATACTGGAATATTCACCTTATAACTCCAGTGTGTGGATCTCCTGTGTGTCTGTTTCCATTATGTGTTTCTGTCTCCTTCTTCATCTCCCTCTGCTTGTCTCTGTCCCTCTGTCTCCATCTCTTTTTGTCTCTCTCTTCATGTGGTACTGCCTCCTGGTATATGTAGTAATTTTTGTGTGGTTGCTTTAGACATTCATAAAAAATATAGATACAGGTCCTGGGTTCAATCCCCAGCACTTCCATTAAAAATAATAATAAATAAATAAACCTAATTACTCCCTCTTCCAAAAAAACTATAAAAAATTTTTTTAAATTATACATATAATTTGAAGTTTTATGATGCTGTAATACATTAAAAACAAGTACCTTTGCTTCTTCCAGGAAGTAAGGGTAGAGGTAGATTGCTTTCATTCAATCAGAGATTAGGCTAGTCTGAAGCTGGGAAACCATGGACACATCTAGGTTTAGAGCAGAGAGGGGAAAAAATGTTGCTACTAGGGCTTGAGGGAGCTGCCAGAGGGGAACTACAGAAAGATGAGTTCATGGTCCAAACTACCAAAGGGAAAAACACCCAAACTTCTTTCCTGATATCTGGTCTCCCACTCATGCATCTTATTTGGGAGAAATAGCATCTTAACAATACTGAGTTTTTCTATCATTAAATATGATGTAAGTTTCCATATATTAGTCTACTTGAACAATCATAACAAAATGCCATAGGCCGGGTGGCTTAAACACAGAAATTTATTATGAGGCTGAGAAGTCCCAGGACAGTGTCAGCAGAGAGCTCTCTCCATAGCTTACTAGTGGCCAGTTTCTTGCTATGTCCCCACATGGCCTTTCCTCTGTGCTCCTGGGGGCAGGATGTGGAATGACAGCTCTCTGCTCTGTCTTCTTATAAGGACACAAATCTTAGTCTTTTTGGATCAGGGTCCTACCCTTACAATCTCATTC
Source organism: Vicugna pacos (assembly GCF_048564905.1). NCBI lineage: Eukaryota > Metazoa > Chordata > Mammalia > Artiodactyla > Camelidae > Vicugna > Vicugna pacos. The sequence continues at coordinate 1,811,689 of NC_132994.1, read as the reverse complement.
TTACAGACCCCTACCTTCAAATACAGCCACATATGGAGTTAGGCCTTCAACACCTGAATTGCAGGAGGAAGACCCAGTCCATTCCATAGTAGGCTTCATAAATTTTTCTCAGCAATGTTTTATACATTCTAATGCTTTTACACATATTGTTAAATTCATCCTTAAGTATCAACATTGGTTTTTGTACTGCTACAAGATAAATTCACTTATTAGTTTCAGTAATGTTTTATAGATTCTTCAGGAATTCCTGTATATAATATTATGACCTCTATAAATAAGGATAGGTTTACTCTTTCCTTTCCAAAATTTATGTCTTATTTCTTTTTATTGCCTTATTGTATTTGCTATGATCTCAATTACAGTGGATAAATGTCTAGTTAAGAACAGAATTCCTTGCTTTGTTCCTGATCTTAGGTAGAAAGAATTAAATTTTCACATTAAATATACTATTAATTGTAGTTTCCTGTAGATTTGATAAAGTTTTTCTTAAAGGTTTTTGCTTCTGTGTTTTTGAGAGATGGTGGGTTTTAACTTTATTTTCTTATAACAGGGTTTTCTTTTATCAGTAATTTAGTTTCAAGGCTAAGCTGACCTGATAAAATGAAGTGGAACTGGTCCCTCTTCCTGTTTTTTAGTAAAAAAAGTTGTATTTGTATCATTTGGTTTTTATATATGTTTAAAAGAATTTTCTGGTAAAGATACGTGGTTCTGGCAATTTCATTGTACATTGTCTTTTAATTATGAATTCACTTCTTCACTAGTTATAGGGCTATTCAGGTTTTATATTTCTTCTTGTGTTAGTTTTGATAATTTGAATTTTTTATGGAATCTTCTATTTAATCTATGTTAACTGATTGGCATAAAGTTGTTTGTAATACTCTCTTATTTATCTTTTTAACGAATGTAGAATCTATGGCACTGTACCTTCTTTTGGTAATTTTGTTTTCTGTTATTTTTCTTAATCAGTCAAGTGGGATGGTAATCAATTTTATTAATTCCTCTGAAGAACTAGTTTCTGATTTCATTGATTTTTCTCTAGGCGTTATTGAGTTTTTAATTTTATATTTAAATGACTTCTACTCTTATCTTTATTTTCTTCTTTATTCTGCATTTTAGTATTTTTGTTAACTAATGTTATTAATTTTGTTCTTTTTAAGATAAAAACTTAGATCATTGGTTTTATAATCGTTTCTTTTGCAATAGAGTGTTTCAAGCTATAATTTTCCAAAAAGTACTTTAGCTGCATCTCAGAAATGTTGGTTAGTTTTATTTTATAATCATTCAGATCAAAACACATTTTAATTTCTCTTGTGATTTCTTCTTTGACCTTGGCATATTTAGATATGTGTTTCCTAATTTCCAAAATTAGGCTATTTCCAGATTTTTGTTACAGTTTTCTAATTTTACTCAGGTACAAAATAAAATTAAAATTCTATTTATATTTTATCTCATTCATTTGAATTTATGTTTGCAAATTTTATAATACAAATATGGTATTAATCTAGTAGGCATGAATATAATTTATTAAATATCATTTGTTATGCAAGTTTCAAAAATATTTTGTTAAAGGAGTTTTGATCAAAATGTGTGGAGATAATTTTATGTTTCTAATGAAGTCTACTGGGGTAAGAAATGGAGAAGAGCAAGAACTCAAGCAGTTCAGTGAGCTCAGAAATAAAATTCATAAACAGAAGGAATACTTTTATGAAGAAATTGAAACTAAAACAGAACCAAACAGAAATTTTGGAGCTGAAGACCTCAATAATTGAGATGAAGACTACATCAACAGCATTGGAAGTAGAGCAGACCATGCGGAAGAGGGAATTTGTGAGCTCAAAGATAGAAATTTAGAAATGATACAAGTAGAAGAGGAGGGAAAGCTAAGATATAAAATAAAAGAAGAAGGGGAGGGTATAGCTTAGTGGTAGAGCACATGCTTAGCATGGATGAGGTCCTGGGTTCAATCTCCAGTACCTCCAATAAAAAAAAAAATAATAAAATAGATAAACCTAATTTGCCCCCCTCAAAACAAAAACAAAAACAAAAAACAAAGACAAAAGGAAGAAATTCTATGAGAACTCTCCTACTCTTTTAGGATGTGCAACATTAGAATGATGGGTATCCCAGAAGGAGAAGAAAGAAAGAAGGGAGCAGAAAGTTTATTTAAGGAAATGGTATCTGAAAACTTCCCAGATGGACATTATATAATGATAAAGGAGACAATTCATCAAGAAGACATAACAGTGATTAATATATATGCATCTAACAAAGGAGCACCAATACATCAATGGATGGATCAGACAGAAAGTCAGTAAGGAGACAAAGACCTAAAGTGAAACATTAGACAGGATTGATTTGATAGATGTATACAGAACATTCCATGCAAATGCACCAGAATACACATTGCTCTCAAGCAGAAATGGAACATTATTAGGGACAGACCATATTTTGGGACACAAAACAAGTCTCAATAAATTTAAGAAGATTGAAATTATATCAAGCATCTTTTCTAATTGCAAAGGTATGCAACTAGAGATCAACTACAAGAAGAAAGCTGGAACAATCTCAGATATATGCAGACTAAACAACATGCTCCTGAACAACTATTGGGTCAACAAAGAAATCAAAGGAGAAATTTTAAAAAATACATGAAGTCAAATGAAAATGAAAATACAACATAGCAAAATCTGTAACACACAGCAAAAGCAGTTCTAAGAGGGAAATTTATAGTGATACAGGCCAACCTCAAAAGACTAGAAAAACCCGAAATAAACAATCTAACATTACACCTAAAGCAACTAGGAAAACAAGAACAAATAAAGCCCAGAGTCAGTAGAAGAAAGGAAATAATAAAGATCAGAGTGAAAATAAATGAAATAGAGAATAAAAAGACAATGAAAAATCGATAAAATTAAACGCCATTTCCTTGAAAAGATAAACAAAATCTACAGAATTTTAGCCAGACTCCCTAAGAGCAAATAAAGAAGGCTCTGACAAATAAAATCAGAAATAATAGAGGAGAAATAACAAATTCCACAGGAATACAAAAGATTATAAGAGAACGTTATAAACAGGTACATGTGAAAAAATTGGACAATCTAAAAGAAATGGATAAATTCTTAGAATCATACAACCTTCCAAGACTGTATCATGAAGAAATAAAAAAATCTGAACTGTAAAAACAAAACAAAACAAAAACAAAAACAAAACCTGGTAATGAGACTGAAATAGTAATAAAAAACCTCCCAATAGTCCAGGACTGAACAACTTCACTGGTGAATTCTACTGAGCATTCAAAAGTTAATACCTGTTCTCAATGTCTTCCCAAAAACTGAAGAGGAGAAAATGGTCCATATTACCTAAAGCAATATACAGATTTAGTGTAATTCCTATCAAAATCCCAATGACATTTTTTCACAGGACTAGAACAAACAATCTTAAAATTTATATGGAACCACAAAAGACCTGGACCAAAACAAAGCTGAAAAAAAGAACAACGCTATCACAACCCCTCATTTCAAATTATACTATAAAGCTATAGTATTCAAAACAGTATGGTATTGAAAGACAGACACATAGATCAATGGAACAGTATTGAGAGTCCAGAAATAAACCCATACATATATGGGCAATTAATTTACAACCAAGGGGCAAAGAACATAAAATGGAGAAAGAATAGTGTCTTCAATTAATGGCGTTGGAACAACTGGATAGCCACATGTAAAAGAGTTAAACTAGACCACTACCTCCCACCATACACAAAAATCAACTCAAAATGGATTAAACACTTGAATGTAAGACCTGAAACCATAAAACTCCAAGAAGAAAGCAGGCAGGATGCTCTTTAACATTGGTCTTAGCAATATTTTTCTGGCTCTTTCTCTTCAAGCAAGGGAGACGAGAGCAAAAATAAAAAAAAAAAGGGGGGGACTATATCAAACTGAAATCTTCTGCACAGCAAAGGAAACCAGCAACAAAATGAAAAGACAGCCTACTGAATGGGAGAAGATATTTGCAAATAGTATCTGTGATCAGGAGTTACTATTCAAAATGTATAAAACACTCATACAACTCAACAACAAAAAAAATGATAAAAAATAGACATTATGAAAGGGTATATAGATATAGATATAGATATAGATATCACTACGCTGTACACCAGAAATTAACACAACATTGTAAATTGATTATACTTTAACAAAAGAGAGAGAGAGGGAGACTCTGGAAAAAATGGGCAGAATAGACATTTTTCCAAAGAAGACATACAGATGGTTTAATACAGATGTTCAGCATCTCTAACTTAGGGAAATGCAAATCAAAACCACAATGGCATATCACCTCATGCCCACTAGAATGTCTATCATCAGAAAGACAAGAAACAAATGTTGCTGAGATGTGAAGAAAAGGGAATTCCCTGTTGGTGGAAATGTAAATTGGTGCAGCTTCTATAAAAAGCAGTATGTAGATGCTTCAAAAAATTAAAAATAGAACTACCATATAATCCAGCATTCCACTTCTGGGTATTTATCTGAAAAAACCAAAAACACTAATTTGAAAAGATACATGCACTATTCATAGCAGCACTATTTACAATAGCCAAGACATGGAAGCAACCTAAGTGTCCCTGGATGGATGAATGGATAAAGAAATGGGATGTATATATACATATATATATGACAGATATTATCCAGTCATAAAAACAAGGAAATATGGCCATTTGCAAGAACATGGATGGACTTTGAGGAAATTATGTTAAGTGAAATAATTTAGACAAGGAAATATGAATACTGTATAATATCACTTATATGTGGAATCTAAAAAACAAACAAATGAAAAATGAGTTCATAGGTACAAAGAACAGATTGGTGGTTGCCAGAAAAGGCTGGAGGAGGTGGGTGAGAGGTGAGCTAAAAGGGTGAAGAGGGTCAAAAGGTACAAATTTCTAGTTATAAAATCAATAAGTCCTGGGGATATAATGTACAGCATGGTGACTATAGTTAATAATAGTATGTTGTATATTTGAAAGTTGTTAAGAGGGTAGATCTTAAACGTTCTCATGACAAGAAAAAAAATTGTGACTCTGAATGGTGATGGATGTTAGCTAGCTTTATTGTGGTGATCATTTCACAATATACACAAATATGAAATCAATATATTGTATACATGAAACTATTATAATGTTATACAGCAATTATACCCCAGTTTTTAAAATATGTATGGATTCCTTCTAAATAAATTACCCATATTAGAGATTATTCTTTCTCTTCAAAGCCTGATGTACACTATTGGTGGGAATGTAAATTGGTGCAATCACTATGGGAAACAGTATGGAGATTCTCCCCCCAAAATAGAAAGGAACTAACATGATCCAGCTATTCCACTTCTGGGTATTAAAAGATTACAAAAACTCTAATTTGAAAAGATATATGCACCACTGTGTTCATCACAGCATTATTTGCAATAGTCAAGATATGGAAGCAATCTAAGTGCCAGTCAATGGATGAATAAGTAAAGGAGATGTGTTTTATACATACCAGTGGATTTTTACTCAGCCATTAAAAATATGAAATTTTGCCATTTGTGACTATATGGATTGACCTTGAGGGAACTATGCTAAGAGAAATAAGTCAGATGGAGAAAGACAAATTCCATAGTATTTCACGCATATGTGCAATATGAAAAAAAAAGAGAAAGCAAACAAAACAAATGAACAAACCAAACAAAAAACAAAGACAAAGGTACAGAGAACAGAGTATTGCTTACCAGAGGGAAAAGGAGGCTGAAATGAGTAAAAGGAGTCAACTTTATTGTGATAGATGGAAATTAAACTTTTGGTGGTGAGCATGCAGTCATGTACACAGAAGGCAAAAATATAATGTTTTACACATAAAACTTATAGAATGTCATAAACCAATGAAATAACAAATACTTTAATATTACCTGTGAATTTCCATAATGCCAGTTTTCTGTTACCCAGGTAACATCTATAATAGATATCATTTCACCCAGAGTAGAACACTTTGTGACTTTAGAAACTTTCTGTCTCTAGAAATGATACATTCGAACTTACTTGTGAATTCACAAAGCACAAGGACAGAGGGTAGGCATTAGAAAAGGGATTTGGGATTTGTCAGTATGTTTCTCTGTGTGTGTGCGTATGTGGAGGATGTTCTGAGTGGACAACTGGAGCACACCACTCATCAGGGTGTAGACCATCTACCTGCCAGAATGAGGGGGCACTTGGCAGGTCAACACATCCCTCTGTGTCTGGTTTGTGGGAAAGTGGTCCTTCTGTGAGTGGAGAATAAACTCTTTTCCTATATGAAGACCTTCAAATAGGCTCCTGTTTTTCAGTCTACTTCTCACTTCCGTCCTGACATCGTACTTTCTGCCATTTCTAATACAGAGCATCTCATGGGTTCTGCTGAGATTGGCTCCCTTCTGGCTTCAAGCCCTCGCCACTGCACTGTGATCTACAGCCCCCTCCATTCCGCTCCACTTACCACCGTTTGCCACACATTTAGTGATTTCTAAAAATCTGTTGGCATCTCCCTTCCTTGAGGTTCTCTTTTGGTTGCGGGCTTTGCGGCTTTGCTATACGTTTTGTGGCTGCTATATAGATGGGATCTCACTATGTTATCTTAAATCTGAAACACTGGTGACAGCAGGAGAGCGGGGCTTGGGGGCATTATTAGATCGTCAGATTTTAAAATCCAGAACTGATACTGCCAAGTTTGGGTGACAATTTGGCAAAACACATTCGGGAGGCAATTTTGTAAAATACACGAATAATTCTAATTCTTGCTTAGTCGTTATGGTAGAAAAGCCTTACATGTGCTCTAAAATTGGATCAGTAATTTGATTTTTTCCCAATACATTCTAAAAAATAAATGACCTTAAATATGAAAACAGTTTGATCAACACAGTTTTTTACCTCAAAGTTCTGTATTAATGTGAAAGAATGTAAGTGGTTTAAGCATTGGGGAAATGATATACAGTCTCTACAAAATATTTAGTCATATGAAAATGGTTTAGAAATATTTAGAATCACATGGAAATATTTATGCTGTAGTAGTAAATGAATCAATAGAATGCAAGTTACAGTGGAACTTACTTTAAATTTGTCTTAAAAAACTAAGCTAAATGTTAATAGTGGGGCAGTGGGGCTCGCGGTGCTTTACTCTTTAAAAAAGAAACCATCTATGTCATATTTCATCTTTCATAAATCCACACGATGTATTTAATAAACTTCCAAAAGGAAAAAAAATAAACCTATGAAATAGCAACAACAATAATAAAAGACTAGAAGAAACACACTCACTCACACACACACACACACCCACACACACACACACATGACAACAAGTTCTAAAGAGAGCTCACTAATTTTCATCCACTCTGTCATCAACTATTTTCTTACTATCTCATCTACCATCCTCAACAAAGTTGAAATATCACCTTGAAAAATTTCTCCCCAGTTTCTACTGGAGTGAGAGCTTTTACTGAACAGAGGAAGTAAGGAAAATAAGTAAATGTATTCAAAAAATGCAGCATCTAGAATGAAGTCGAATATCTCCTGGGGTTTTTTTTCATGTTTTTCAAAGTGGTAGTTGTAACAACTTTTTTTTTTAAAGTACTGTATTGAAAGAAGGTCAGTTTTAAAACTTATCTGTAAACAATAAAATACTAAAAACCTCAGATGGATGTTTATAAGCAAAACATTTGTGCTAATGTAAGTATCTTATACCTCACTGGCATGAATCTCCCCCATGATATCATCCAAAGTATCACCCCCATGATATCATCCAAAGTAAATCTAGGGCACATTTCTTCTGCTCTGTGTGTCTGGGTCTGTAAACATTTCATGTGAAGGCAAATGTAAAGTATTTCTTTCACCTGAATACGATTTTTCTGCAAAATTCATGTTTTTTTCCATGAAATTCTCTCTCTCCATATATATTTCACATAAATTGCAACACTATATGGATAGCAGGGAGTGTTGTAAGTTTTGTTTCTCTGGGTAACGTATTCCTGTGGGTTTTATAAAATGGCCTACTGTATTTCTTACGGATTCATTAAATCAAAAGGATGGAATTTAAAATGCTGTTAGAGCAAAAAGTCAGAATAAAATTTTCAAATGTTCTTCATATATCTGATGTATGACATGGAGTCTCAGGAGCCATGTAACCCCACAATAATCTTTCGTTCTAGTTTGGTTTTGGTTGCATCATAAATTGTTAAGATAAGATATTACATGGACCTGGTTTAGTGGAAATTAGTTTGGGGGTACTTAAACAGGGTATATCCCCGCATGGTGCAGTCTCCAAAAGGGGTGTGTGTGTGTGTGTGTGTGTTTGTGTGTGCGCTTTAAATAAACAGTACTTTTTTTTTTATGGTAGAAATAGGTATGTCTTATCCTCCTTGAAAAAAAAATCAGTTAAGAAAAACTCCCCAACCCACTTGTGGATTTCTATAGTTCCAGGCAAGCATAATACTTAATATTAAATTTAAAAACAGAATCTTTAAGCACACATAACTGTGCTGCTTCTTAGCGACTAATTGGCTAACTTTTTATACATGTCTGCGATGTTTGATGTGAACTGAATAGAGCAGTATTCTATTACAATCTCACATAGTTTCCTTTGCAACTCACATAAGCAATTTCTTTTTTATTTCTAAACTTTGTGGGAAGAGTAATTTATACAACTAATAATAGATACTGGGAGACAGCATTTTAATGAAAACTATTTTAACTTGTTTATAGTTAATTTTGCTTTCAAATTATAGGTTAGACTGACCACACTCTTAATTAATTTTGAAATACAAACCTAAAAATGTTATGGTACATGAAGAAATAAGATGCAGGAAAAATTGGCATTAAATGATTATTTTCCTAAGTGTTAAAAATTGACAAAATTAATGAAACATCACAGGTTTAAATGCATAAATGATAGTTTTAAAATAATAAAGTAGCTGCTTCTACTTACCCACTAACTGTGACCTTTTGAATAAATTTAAATTGAAATGAATTGTAAAATTTAATTGCAATTAATAATAACTAGATTTTGTTTGCTTTCATCAATCCTGCAGCAAGTCTGCACATATTCAAAATTTGGAACTTGTCCAAATCTGGCAATTACTTTTCATTGGCCCATTTTTATAACATTTAAAAATTTGAAGCCATCAAAGTAAGACTGTGATAACCATTTTCCAGAAAAATATTCAAATGTGCAGTGAAGTCTCCTTTCTGCTTTTATCTGCCACTTTATTCACCTTAACTCTACTTTGGAAGTTTTGTAGTAATTGTAAGTTTCATTATGTTTTTCTCTATGAATTTAAAGGAAATGCGTACTTATACTAAATATGGTTTAATATTTTTGTAGAAAAGGTCCTAATTTGATGATAAGATTTTGCTGATTATTACTGTAATAAATACAAGTTTAATGTCTACTTAGTTGATGTAAAGTGGTCAAAGTTTCATACCAATCTCTTTGAACTCCTTTGAATTTGGACCCTCTTATCACTGTCTTGTCAACCAAAGAGGCAGGACATCACCTGTCCCCATTCAGGGTCTGGATAAAGGAGACTCAGTGTCACTGTTCATGGAAGTCCTGGCCCTAGGGTATCACCCATACAACACTGTTATTGTGTTAACATTGTGCAAAATATGGCCATATTGGCAAGCATTTTAAATTCCCATTTAAACATTCCATGGATCTGCTATTTTGATAGAGGCATGTGCAATGCATTGTTCGTCTTGTTTAACGTCTTAGTAGGACACAATACATTGTATCAGCGGCATTCTGTGACAGCAGACACAACACATTGTGCAGATACTATAACCAGCTGCTTCTGTGGACCTAGTTCTCTTCCGTTGATGACCTCAGGATACATAGAGCAGTGAGTTAAGCTTCGCTGACCTTGAACATTTCATAGTACATATCTCTGTTAAGTCTTTAGTTCTCCCTGTATTATTAATTCATTGGAATTTTCTTGCTCAGGAAGAAGTAGTTCTTAACAATTCTTCTGCAGTATTTTCCTTTATAAAAAAATACAGTACGCGTCTCCCTTTTTCTTATTCTCACTTTAACTTTTACGTGTTCTTACGAACAGCTACAGGTTAGTTTTCCTCCCACCCGTCTGCGCGTTTTCAGTAGTACGTTTTTTTTTGCCAGCTAAACAGCACTTCTTTTACTCTCTTACATTCTCACCTAGTGTATCTAGGATTTATTCATCCTTCTGAGATATTTCTGTGTAACAGTTGAGTCAGCATTAGTGAAAATGAGAGCCTGATGTTTAGGAATCAGCCTTTCCTGGAGATGCTGGTTCTGAAGTACAGAGAAAAAGTGACATGTGTTCCCAGGAATAGTGGAAACAGTATCAGAGTAGTCACACATGAATAACCCAGTCTTAGACTGATGGCTTTATAAACGTGTGGAAATTATATTTTATAGCATAAAGTAAACCTCAGGTTAGTTGATTACTAGTAAACTGGAGAAAATACACAGCTTGACCTTTTTTGTGGGTGCCTTTTATTGTTTGTTCCATGTGATTACCTTGTAATATTAATTTTAATAATGTATGAGTTTTTGAGAAGACAGATCTCTTCTGAGTCCTCTGACACACTGAGGTTTATGGATATAACTATTAATTCTGTGGCTCCTTAGGACATTCTTCTAATCAGTCAACTACCCCACTTAGGCCATTTTTACTAACATAATATATATTTTTTATTTGGGGGGTAATTGGTTTATTTATTTGTTTATTTTAATGGAGATACTGGGGATTGAACTCAGGACCTTGTGCATGCTAAGCACATACTCTACCACCGAGCTATACCTTCCTCCCCCCATTTTAGCAAAAATCTTAAATGAAACTTCAGAGTCAGTCCTACAAAATGTGATGGGTACATGGTAAAAGGAAATTCAAAATCAGAGAATTATAAATAGCAAGAAAAAGCTCTATTCAGGTTGCCAGAAGGCTCTGGTTTCAGTTGGGGCTGGGTCCAGGAATTCCTAATAGTTGACCAAGACTTGTGCAAAGATCATTTTCACAAGAAATTTGAAGGATGCATAGACAGATGACAACCCTTCCTTGTTGCCTTAAGTGTATGATGATTTTAGTGTGATGAAAAGAAATCCTTTCCGAACAGCACAGACAACTGATAGCGTTCTCTCTTCTTCAAATAGGTTATGTGGGTATGCAATTTGTGTCGAAAGCAACAAGAAATCTTAACCAAATCTGGGGCGTGGTTCTTTGGAAGCGGCCCTCAGCAGCCGAGTCAGGATGGAACCCTCAGCGATACAGCCACGGGTCCTGGTTCAGAGGTACCCAGAGAAAAGAGAGCCCGGCTGCAGGAGCGATCGCGGTCTCAGACCCCCCTGAGCACAGCCGCCACCCCCTCCCAGGAGCCGGCTGCCCCCAGTGCACAGCCAGACAGGAGCAAAGGGGCTGAGCCCTCCCAGCCAGCTGTGGGGCCGGAACAGAAGCAGGCGTCTTCCAGGTCTAGAAGTGAGCCTCCCAGAGAGAGGTAAGAGGTTGTTAACCTGGTAAGCAAAAGACAAAGTCATGGATGGAGAGCTAAGCTATTTTCAGGAATGTAACTGCTGGTAAGAGGAGTAGTACCTCTCAGGCCCCCCAAGGAGGCAGCAGGGGGCCCCCGGAGTGCTTTGACTCGGTCCAGAATGTGTCATTCTTTAGGAGACCTTTGATGAGGAGCTGTTCTTTAAACTCATGCACAGACGTGAACAGGTCATTGACTAAGTCACCCAACAGAGCTACTAGCGTCCAACCCTGGACGTGAAAAGCTCTTGCATCTGTTCACTGTTCGAATGAGCCGTGTGTGTGCTCTGTGCGAGGAGGATGGAGGATACTGACCCACTGGAAGGTGCATGGGTACCTCAGCAAAGCCTCCTTGGAGGACATTTCTTTGCGCTGAGCTTTGAGTGACTAGGAATGAGCCAGGTGAAAGGTGGGATGGGTGACCCAGGGGTGGGCACAGCGATGTGCCCTGAAGGAACCAGGCTGGTAGGAGACCCTAAAGTATGCCCACTGGCTAGAGAGTGAGTCTCAGAAGGGGAGGAAGGACCTGTAAGGGATCAACACCTGGTCACACTGGGCCTTTTAGCCAGGTTACACTTTATAGACTTTATCCTAGAAATGATGGAAAGTCAGGACCTAAAACAATCAGATAATTTACTTCAATTTGTTGATTGATTGATTGATTCGTTCATTCAAAAATGCACTGATGACCAGACAGGATGCTGTGCTCTCGGGGACAGTGTTAACAAGGAAGACATGGTCCATTTTCCCCTGCAGCTGGGAGTCTGGGGGACCCGACTGTCAGCACAAGGCGTGCTGCCTTTGTCTGTGCGGCCCTTATATATTCGCCTAGGTGGGAGGGTAGGATCCGAAGAAGGCTTCTCTCCTTTTTCAAACAAAACCCGTACAGTAAGGTCAAAGACTTCAAAGTTAAACAGGTCTCAATTCCAGTCCTGGCTGTCACTGTAATAGGCAGTAATGACCCACCTTGCAGGGGTTGAATGAGAATGTGGGAGGCCACGAGTGAAGGCAGCCAGTAGTCACCACGTGTTTACTGTCAGCCAATGCTGCCAGGAGCCACAGGGTATAAAGACAACTTGGACATGGTCCCTGTTCCCACTGATCCTTGGAAAGAGACCACATCGTCTCCGAGGGAGGACAGAGCCCTGAGTGGGCAGTGAACTGTCCCAGAAGGCTGATATGATCAAAGGTAAAAAAAAAAAAAAAGTACAAAAATTAGTCCTTTGGAAGCCACAGGAGACAGGAGTGCCTTCAGAATGAAGCTTTCTAGGAGCCCCCCTGCCCGCCCCGGAGTTGTGCAGTGGGGGGATAGAGGAGGAGAGGACGTTACATGAAGGAAGCAGTGTACTTCCACCGTGTGGAGGGAAGACAGAAGCCCACCAGAGTTACCTCAGTGATGGCAGGACTTAGAGCTCTTGCCGACAAACTGTCCTGAGTTAAGAAGAGACAATTATGTCGAAGGTGAAGTTTGCAATGGGTCAGAAAATGGTATCTTTAAATAAGATAAAGAATTTGGGACCCTAATGTTTCTAAAGAGAAAATATGAGTCCTGTTTAGGATACACAGTTAAAAAGAAAAACTGCAAAGAATTCAAGAATAAGGACTGGGAAGAGGTTTTTTGATGACATTGGAAAAGACTGATCAGGGCAAATACCCTTTCTGATTCTGTAAATTACTTACTGATTATGTAAATACTTCAGAAAACAATGAGATCCCTGGGGGTGTAGAAGGAAAAGAAAGAGCAGGTGGCAGGAAGCATTGGGCAGGTTCAGAGAAAGAAGCAAGACCAAAGGAATGGCTGTCTGTTTCAAATTCTTGAAGAATTCTTGATCAGATTTTGTACACTCGTCAGGAGCTAATGGAAATGGAACAATTAAAGGTAGAAATGAGGGGGGAGGGTGTGTAGCTACCTCAGTGGTAAAGCATGTGCTTCGCATGCACAAGATCCTGAGTTCAATCCCCAGTCCCTCCATTAAAAAATAAATAAATGAACCTAATTAACTCCCCACAAATTAATTAATTATTTTCAAAAACAAAGACCAAAAGGTAGAGGTGAGAAAAGGCCTATTCAGTGAAGCAAAGAATCAGAGACTGGGGAAAACCTATTTACATAATGCTCTATCCTTCCCTAAAGCATTTTCTCAGTGTCTCCTTTAGTCCTCACGTGAACTCTGCAAGGTAAGTGTTATTTATCAGCATTTCAAAAAAAAGTAATTTGTCTCAATACAAACTTCCAACAAGCACAGCTGTTCCTTCAGGAGCTACTAAAGGTTTGCAGTCCGTCAGCACATGCTTATGAAATCGGTATTGGATGACGACTAACTGTATTCATACTAGTCCCCTTACCTTGTAAAACTGCGAAGCTACCCTGGCAATGCCGCCCTCCCACAAATTCCCTTCCACTTCCAAGGGACCGAAATGCCTCCAGCAGAACTGGCCAGGCTTTTATTTTGCTTTTCTCTGCCATTTGAAGCCCTTTTCCCTTCTTTCCATCATCACTGAGCCCTCCTCAAACCAACCCCACGATGTATCTTAGCAACTACTACTTTGTAACCCGCAGTAGAAATTGCCCTACTTTTCCCAATTTTTATATTATTCTCGATTCACTGGAAAGCCCTCTTTAGGGATCCTAGGATTCCAAAAAGAGCCACAGGTGGCCTCCATTTTAATGGCAGAGTAGACCACGTAGTGTCAGAAAGCTCCACTCAGCCATCCCCTTTTTGTAACTTTTGGTACAGCTGCTGGGCCGTTCCCAAATCAGATGTACTGCAGTGTACAGAAAAAGAGCAATTAAACAACACATCCACAAGAGTCAAAGACTGCCGACTCCTCCTCCTTCACTTTTATCTTTGCCAGCGCCTTCCACAGGATGGAGAGAAAAGTTGAATGCAAACCTGTTTTCTTCTTTCGGACTGTGTTCTGAAATGAGGGAATGGACCAGGGAGGGAGGAAAAATGAGTCATCCTGCCAAAAATTTCACTATTTCTGTTATTTTTGCCTGGGGAAGGTAAACACGAAGGCTAAGATTCAGTCAATGTTTTTCCCTAACCGACTCCCTAAAAAGTGTTTGGCTGCACATGACCTCTTTAAAAGCGCTTTTGTTCTATTGAAGGAATGCTGTTCGCGTTTTCTGTGATGGACATACTTGTGTTCACGTTTCTTTAAAAGTTGCAGTTATAGTAAGGTATTTTTAATACATATTGTCCAAATAAAAGTCTAGTCTATATTGAGTTTTTAACTTGTGTATACATTATGTTTTGCTCCTTTATTATTTTTATCTAAAGCATTTTTTAAGTCTTTGATTCAGAGGTCAGCAGAAAACTTGTTCACTTACTAAATCCCTTTATAGTTTTTTAAAAATTGATATAGTTAATTCATAGAGAGTTTAAAACGTGAAACCAGTTGCGGAGCCCCTGAAAAGATGATCATGCAAAAGACCCTTATTTGGAAAGCTACTCACGTAGGTTGAATGTGGTTGTTTATTTCTCGCTTTTTAATTAGACCTCGAAAGATCACTAATTATTCCAATGGATTTAAATCTGGAATGGGGGGAAACAGTGCTTCTTGAGTCTGCCCTCCTGCCTGACGCCCCCTTTGTACATCCCAGGAAGAAGACGCCGGGGCTTTCGGAGCAGAATGGCAAAGGGGCCCCCAAAAGCGAGCGGAAACGTGCGCCCAAGCCCTCGGCGCAGCCAGGGGAGGGGGCCGCGGAAGAGCGGGAGCGGAAAGAAAGGCGGGAAAGCCGAAGGCTCGAGAAAGGCCGGTCCCAGGACTACCCCGACGTGTCGGAGAAGCGAGAGGCCGGCCCGGCGGCGGAAGACGAGAAGCAAAGGAAGGAGGAGGAGTACCAGACCCGGTACCGCAGCGACCCGAACCTGGCGCGGTACCCGGTGAAGCCGCCGCCCGAGGAGCAGCAGATGCGCATCCACGCGCGGGTGTCCCGGGCGCGGCACGAGCGGCGGCACAGCGACGTGGCCCTGCCGCGCACGGAGGCGGCCGCCGCGGGGCCCGAGGGCCAGGCCGGCCCGCGCGCGCCAGCCGCCGCCGCCGCCGCCGGGGCCTCGCCGCCCGGCTCGCCGCGGGCCTACTCGGCCGAGAGGACCGCGGAGGCGCGGGCGCCCGGCGCCAGGCCGCTCGCCAACCACGGCCCGCCGGCGCCCGGGCCCGGGGCCCCCGCCGACGCCGCGGAGCCCAGGGCCCCGGAGCCGCTCCGGAAGCAGAGCCGCCTGGACCCCGGCGCGGCCGTCCTGGTGCGCAAGGCCAAGCGCGAGAAGGTGGAGACCCTGCTGCGGAACGACTCGCTGAGCTCCGACCAGTCCGAGTCCGTGCGGCCGTCGCCGCCCAAGCCGCACCGCGCGAAGAGGGGCGGCAAGAAGCGCCAGATGTCGGTGAGCAGCTCGGAGGAGGAGGGTGTGTCCACGCCGGAGTACACGAGCTGCGAGGACGTGGAGCTGGAGAGCGAGAGCGTCAGCGAGAAAGGTGAGGGGCGCCGGCGGGCTCGGGGGCGCGCGTGTGCCGGGGTCCGGGGGGCGCGGGCAGGGCTCGGGGGCGCGCCTGTGCCAGCATCCGAGAGACGCGGTCGGGGCTCGGGGGCGCGCGTGTGTCGGGACCCGAGACGCGCCTGTGCGGGGCTCCCGGGCGCTCATGACGGGCTCCGGGGGAGCACGTGCGCCAGGAGCCCAGGTGTCCAAGTTCAAGGGTTTAGAAGCGCAGGCTTGTAACCTACAACGTGAGGATCGCGACTGTAGTTAACGCTGCCCTACGTTGTACTAGAAACTCGCTGACAGTAAATCCCAGCCGTTCTCATCACAAGGAAATGATTATCATAACCATCGTTATTTGCAACTGGTTGAGGGCAGGGGTGTTGACTAAACCTACTGTGGTAGTCATTTAGCGTTATCTGTATGTCAGGTCATTAGGTGGCGTAAACTGCCACAGAGCTGTATGTCAATTATATCTCAGTAGACGTTGGGGGACGGAATGGGACCTGAACTGCTACACTCAGCCTCGCAGAGAATAGAAAGTTTTAGCTGGTTTTGTTTTGTTCTGTTTTTGGGTGTGGGATTTAAAAACGTAGCCGCAGTCTCCTAATTTGGGTTACAGGCGTTCTTAATGATTTTGATTCCTGTCACTCTAGGAAATTCAGTATGCAGCCTTGTGTTTTTTAAGTTATGCTTTGGGGTGGATTTATCTGCCTGGTAAAGGGAAATGTGCCCTTTTTTACACTCCAGTGGTGTAATACTCCTGTCACAGAGGTAGCATTTTTCAAGTTTTAAGTGAATCTTTCTTACAACTTGTTAAGAAGTTATGTCACAAAGTTTATGTCGTTCAGATGTTATGTATCGTGTTTTGGTAGTAACTTTGGGGTACAGACTTCATTTTACCTATTAGATCCCTAAAGACTTTGGAGCATTTTGTGATGGGCTGACTTGCTTTCTGTCCAAACCTGCACTATACAATACCATAGCTCTATGTAGACATTTAAATTAATTAAAATGAAATAAACTTAAACATTCAGCGCCCCAGTCCCACTAGCCACAGTTCCCGTGCTCAAGAGTGATCACTGCACAAAGTGCCTTTGGTTAACACTGGTCTAGAAAATACTTCGATTTCATATTAAAATCGTGTGTTTGCTTTGAAGCTTCTCCACATTTTGCTGCTAAGATTTAAACTGGCCATGGCCCTAGATTCAGTGGTGGTGGTGGTGATCATCTTTGTGGTAGTGTTGGCGTCCTTGTGTGTTTCTTAATGAATTTGAGTGTTGAAGTGACTATTTTTACAGTTTAGGGGCTTGTTTTATAATTGCTAAATTATGTAATTAATATTGTTTTATTTTTTAAAAAATTGCTTCACTTCCTCATCTTCTCTACTGCCAACTGCTTGCATGAGGATCCCTCCTTTTCCTCCCTCCTTCTCTCTCCATCTTTCTCTATCTCTGTCTCTAATATTTTTATGCCCCAACAATCATATACGACACTTGGGAACAATTAAGCAAGCTCATTGTCATGATTAATACTGCAGCTCAAAACTGGAGTTTTTGTTAATGAATCCAAACTCGTTCTGCTCACCTCATGAGAGGCTGATAAATCAGGAGACAAGGTGTTGGAGCAAGGAATAATGACTTTATTCTGAAAGCCAGCAGACCAAGAGGATGGCAGACTAATGTCTTGAAGAACCATCCTACTCAAGTCAGAATTCAGGCTCCTTTTATACTGAAAAGGGGAGGGAGTGTGGTTGCTTGTTGCAGACCTTTTGGTTTAGGAATTCTTTGTTCTTGGAATCCTTTGATCTTGCAGCTGTCCACCTGGGTCAGGTCATGGTGTCACTGTAAACCTCCAACAAAACAAACATTTTCCATTCTGCAACTTGTTGTCTTTATGTAAGTATAAAAGTGTTAATATCCCTAAAGGTCAGAGCCTTGATAATAGGCTCTCCTGTCTATTTCAGGCTAAAGGCAACATTGTTTTACAAAAGGTGCAGAGCCAGCAAGACTAAGTCTAGAAAACAGGGCACAGGGTTAAAGCCAAAGAAACAGATCTAATATGGAGTCAGATTTGTTCTTTTCTATCACAATTTGAGTACTGGAAACACCCATCTTTGGAATGTGTGTGTGTCAGGGGATTAGCTCACCATCTCATCACTTACTTATCAGTGGCATATTGTCTGTAGGTTTTTAAAAAGTCGGATGCTGAGTAGACTCTTGCTGCCTCTCATGCCTTAGTATTGTTTTATGAACATGTAGGTATTTTTCCCTGAAGTCATCAGGTAAGTGTTAAGTAGGAATATAAATGGGTATGTTTAATTGGTGCACAGATAACTCTTGATGGGGATGAATATAGATATCATTATATATGTATATTTTCCCACTTCTTAAAGAAAGAGTCTCCACCAGCTCCTATTGAATGTGTCATAAATCGCAATGGGCACAGAATTAGACAGACTTGAAACTCAAAACTATTTATGGTAAGAATAGATTATGACAGAAAATGTGACTAGTGGTAGGGCCGGGGAGAGGGGTGGAGCGGGTGTGACATGAGGACCTTACTGCTGATGCAGGAAAAATGGGGCACAAGAGGGTGGCCATGTCCTAGGTCTCAGACGAGTGCCCGAGCCCTGCCCCTCCAAGTCAGGGTTCTTGGCTTCACACAGGAAACAATTTAAGAGTGAGCCTTAGTTGAGTAAAAGTAGATTTATTCAGAGAGATACATGCTCAGTAGACAGAGCGCAAGCCATCTAAGAAGGCCAGAGAGGCCACGAGGTGCAGGGTTGTTGGTTTTTATGGCCTTGAGTAACTTCGTATGTTAACAAGTGGGAGGATTATTCCACCTGCTCTGGGGAAAGAGCTGGGATTCCCGGGAGTCGGGCCGTCACCCACTTTTTGACCTTTTATGGTCAGCCTTGAAACTGCCCTGGCGCCTGTGGGAGGGCCATTTAGCAGCTATTGTATGTCAGTGACCCTATATTGAAGCTCAGGGTCTACTGGGAGTTGAATCTTCTGCCATCTTGGTGCGAATTGCTGTGTCATTCATTTCATGGTTGTGCCCTGCCCTCTTCCCTCCTGTCTTCCTGCCTCTGTACCCCTCTGTACACCTCTCTTTCCTCTGAGGCATCATTCTGCGGCCTTGGTTGGCCACTTGGGATTTACAGACTTCTGAAGTTGGGGTTAAACATCTTCCTCTGGGAATATAGGGGACATTATCTAATACAGACAGCCCTGTTTTCTCTTAATTTATAATTGATCTCATTCTTAATATCTATGAAGGTGGCATAGACATTTTCCTATTTCAACCTCAACTAGAAATCCTACCATCTGTAGTATTTATTAATGACTTGATGGCCGAACCCCAGTGCTGACTCAGGGCTTCCTTGGGAATCAGCCGTGATACTCTACAGCACCCTGTGACCACCCTCACCCCCAAACAAGCTGTTAGTCTCAGCTTTCCTATTATCACAATGGAGATAAGAGTGTCTGCTTCATCAGATTATTGAGTCGATGAATGAGATCATGCATATACAATAGTATGCTGAATTAGCATCTTCCTGTCTTGATTTTGCCTGTGGTGCCTGTACCATGGATATTTAATATTGCATTGAATATGAGAGAATCACCCCTATGCATAATACACAATGAAGAGGTAAAAGAACTCATTTGCCATCTTATAGGCTCCAGTAGGGTGAGAGAAGAATGCTTGGAGTAGAGATCTCTTCCCAGGAGAAGACAGATGCCATGTTGCGACTTTCAGAGTCAGGAAGGGTTTCCCATGGAATTAAATTTAGAGAGCAGCGAGAGACCAAGAAAGTTGCATTTTAACTCTGTCCCTTGTGCAGTTGTCAGTTACATAAGTAAAGGAAATACTTAACACTTGCCTGGCTCTGTTTGTCTGTTTGGACTGCTGTAACCCAAAACACTACAGAATAGGTAGCTTGCAAACAACAGACGTTTAATTTGTCACAGCTGTGGAGGCTGGGGAGTCCAAGGTCAAGGTGCCAGCATGATCTTGTCCTCGTGAAGGCCTCCTTCCTGATTCACAGCTGTGTCCTCATGTGGGAGAAGGGGCTGGGGGCTCTCTGGGGTGTCTTTGATCAGAGCACAGATCCCACTCATGAGGGCTTCACCCTCATGACCTCAGCACCTCCCGAAGGTCCCACCTCCCACTGCGGTCATTTTAGGAGGGTAAGATTTCAGTATATGAATCTGGGGGGGACACAGACATTCAGCCCAAAGCACTGGCACCAGGTGCCTACTTAATATATATGTACTCTTCTTGCTACTCATAATTTTATCCTTGGTTTATTTTTATGCTGAATTGGCTTGTATAGTTATTAGCAAATGTGAATGTAGCACTTTCATTAGATACATTGGTGATTTATTGAGTGAAGTAAGTCAGAGAAAGACAGATATCATATGATATGCGATATTTGGAATCTAAAAAAAGATACAAATTCTAATATTACAATGAATGTGAGAGAATCACCCAATGGAAAAAGATATACAAAGTACAAACCAAAAACAGACTCCTGGACACAGAAAACAAACAATAGTTACTCAAGGGGAGAGGGTGGGGAGGGATAAATTAGGGGATTGAGATGAACAGACATACATTACTATGTATAAAGGAGATAAACAACAAGGGCCTACTGTATAATACAGGAACTATATTTAATTTCTCATAATAACATGTAATGGAAAGGAATCTGAAAGGAAAAAAGTCTATGTATGTACATGTATAGCTGAATCACTTTGCTGTACACCTGAAACTGACATTGTAAATCAAGTACACTTCAACAAAAAATTAAATAAATTGATCAGTAAATAAATATGCTCCATGCCCTTATGGAGTTTACCTTCTGTTGAGAGAAATAAACACAATAAAGAATAATTACAAATGATTAGATAAAGAAGTTGGGATGTATATATACAACAGAATACTACTCAGCCATAAAAAAGAATAAAATAGTGCCATTTGCAGCAACACGGATGGACCTAAAGATCATCATGCTAAGTGAAGTAAGTCAGATGGGGAAAGAAGAATGTCATGATATCACTTATATGTGGAATCTGGGAAAAGGACACAAATGAACTTATTTACAAAACAGAGACAGACTCGAATACATAGAAAACAAACTTATGGTTACCAGGGGGGAACATGAGGGAGTGGAGGGATAAACTGGGAGTTTGGGATTTGCAGATACTAACTGCCGTATATAAAATAGTTAAACAGCAGGGTCCTACTGTATAGCACAGGGAACTGTATGCAATACCTTTAATAGCCTATAATGAAAAAGAATATGGGAAGGAATACGTGTATATATGTATAACTGAATCACTGTGCTGTGCATCAGAAATTAACACAACATTGTAAATTGACTATACTTCAATTAAAAAAGAAAAAAAGAGTAATTACACAATGAAATATAATTTAATAAATCATCAAAGGAAAATTTCTTTCAGATATGTTGATACAATTTTGCTATGTGTCCCACCATTCAACAGAAAAAAGGCAGGTCAGATGGCATCTGAAAGACAACACAGCAGTTATAGCCACTGTGATCTTTTGTGTGCAGTGTAACTCCACCCCCAGACCCACACACCCACTCAGGGATTAACAGTGAGCTCTAACTAGTGGGCTTCTCTAAAAACTGTCAGCTACCACATGTTTCAAAGGGAATGCTGTCCCTGTTGCTTTTTGCCAACTGGGAAAAATTGGGCATCTCTGGTTTCTTACATTGTAAATATGAACCATATAAATCTGTCTACACAGAATAAAAACAGTGAGCTAAATCTTACTTGTGAGATAGCAGGTGCATTTAAATATAATGTACCATATGATCCACTGGGGCAAAGTCTAGTGAATATTTGTGCCCCTAAGGAATTGAGTAACGACACCTGAAAATAAAGAAAGAGACCAAGAAGATGCTGATCTGGAAGAGAAAGGGAATGTCTCTGGTTCTGAGAAGAAACGGGAGCATTGCTGCCTCCATCAGGGGAGTCAGTCACTTAACACAAGGAACTTGCAGTGGGTGTCCTCAGACAGAGCAAGTTGGAAGAAGAGTCTGAAGTTGGATAACAGGAGTTCCTTCCCTTTTGATCCTCTCCCTCTTGCTGACTTTGAGTAAACTAGGAAAAGACAACACAAATTAATTTTGCCTCTGATCTTTTTTAAAACATCACGCACTCTGTGAATAGCTTCTGAGGTCACACCTTAGAAATGAGACCTACAAGCGTAGCAACAGCGAGTGGTTGAAAAGTGAGGCTAAGGACCCTTAATCACAGTTTAATTTCCTCCCAAAGACAGAGACAGTTTCAGGGAACCAGGGTGTAGGTTGCAGGTGATGTGGACTATTAAGTTTGATTACCTGGCAACAGAAACACTGGAGAATCAGGAACAAGAGTTGGGAACCCTTGCAACAATCAGGTACTAAATTGTTTACCTGGAACTAATTCATGCACTGATTTATGTTACTCTTTAGCCATTAAAGCAAAGTACTGGGAGCATCCCCTTTGGGCTCCCGACGGACAATAGCTACTGCTCATGTACGGCTTCTAATTCTGACTGAAAGTTTTTTTTGTTTGTTTGCTTGTTTTTTTCTGTTTCTTGAGAGCCAAAAATGCACTTTATGTCCTTTTGGTAGTCCTGGTGCTTTTTCTGGTAACTTTAAGAGGGTTCTAGAGATGAATTAAAGAATGTGTCCGCCATTCATTGAGTCATTTTTAATTGATATGTGACATTGCATAAATATTGTGTGATTTGCATGATATTAAACCAGGTCTCTGTAAGAATCTGCTACATTGCAGGCATAGTGTGCTGGGTTCTAGAGATCCAGTGGTTAAATGAATATACACATACACATAGATACAGACAGATATAGAGACAGCCATGGTTCCTGCCCTTGTGACATTTTTCTTGGCTATCCGGAGGACTCTTGTTGGGGACCAAACAGACAGGACACTCCAAGATGAGATCAGGTTCTGTGTGATAGGAGTTTGGCTATAGACGCCAACAAAAATGTAACTTTTAAACAGTTACAGCTTACAAGGGCTTCCTCTTTAAATGGCTGTACAAATGTAAGCATTTATTTTTCTTACCCCCTGAGACTCCGTAAGTGAGGAAGAAAGGAAGTAAACTATGAATAGATGAGTTTTTTAAGGAGATGGACAGAGGCAAGGAGCCTACTTTTGGACATAGGAGCTTGCCAAGTAGGTGAGACGGTATGGAGGGCAAGGAGGAGGCCAGCTGCCTTGAAGCCCCTTTGCAGAGACTTCAGGCTTAGACCTCAGGTTCTGTGGGGCTGGACATGAAAGCAGAACTTCATATCAGCAAACCTGTGAAGCCCTATGCAACACTGCGACCCGCTCATCTTCACCCTCCTTCCCATCCCCTCCTCCTCTTTACCCCCTTACGTACAGCAAGAGCAGCCCAACATTTAATTCCCAGGTGAAAAATCAAGAAGTTCATGGATCTGCCTGAGCAAACATCAGAGATGCCGGGGTAGGTGCTCCCGGTTCTGGGACCCCCACCCTCCCCAGGTTAATGCTGAGCTGCACACCTTATTCTCTGTAAACTCAAGGCTGCTGGCTCACAGTTCCGTGCGTTCAGAAATGTTAGAGACAGTGTTAGTGTCCACAGGAGCAGCCCAGCTAAATAGCCCTCCTTGGACAGACATCTACTGCAAAAACCTACTCAGTCTTAAATGTGAATGAATAACAACAGCTGTGCAATATGAAGATAAACAGGTAGACACATGGACCTTGGAAGTGAGAGATGGTTACAGAGCAGAGATGGGCTTAAAAACAACCCTCCTGCACTGTTGGTGGGGATGCAGTTTGGTGCAGCCACTATGGAGGACAGTATGGAGATTTCTTAGGAAACTAAACATA
This sequence comes from Vicugna pacos, assembly GCF_048564905.1. Taxonomy (NCBI): domain Eukaryota; kingdom Metazoa; phylum Chordata; class Mammalia; order Artiodactyla; family Camelidae; genus Vicugna; species Vicugna pacos. The sequence continues at coordinate 1,787,748 of NC_132994.1, read as the reverse complement.
GAGTTACCATATGATCCAGCAATCCCGCTCCTGGGCATATATCCAGCGGGAGCTCTAATTTGGAAAGACACATGTACCCGTGTTTACAGCAGCACTATTTAAAACAGCCAAGACATGAAAACAACCTAAATGTCTATCAACAGATGACTGGATAAAGAAAAGGTGGTGTATTTATATAATAGAATACTATTCAGCCATAAAAAAGAATGAAATAATGCCATTTGCAGCAACATGGATGGACCTGGAGATTATCATTCTAAGTGAAGTAAGCCAGAAAGAGAGAGAAAAATACTATGTGATATCACTTATATGTGTAGTCTAAAAAAAGAAAAGCCAAATAAACTTATTTACAAAACAGAAACAGACTCACAGACATAGAAAACAAACTTATGATTACCACAGGGGAAAGGGACTGGGAAGGGATAAACTGAGAGTGCAAGATTTGCAGACACACACTACTATATATAAAATAGATAAGCAACAAGGTCCTACTGTACAGGGAACCATATTCAATATCTTGTAGTCACTTGTAATGAAAAAGAATATGAAAAGGAATATATGTATTTGTATGTATGACTGAAACATGATGCTATACACCAGAAATTGACACAACATTGTAAATTGACTATACTTCAGTAAGAAATAGTAAAAAAAAAAAAAAAAAGTGGGACAACTGAGAAACTGGAAATAGTAGAGGTAACCCAGGAATCCAGTGCAAAGAAAGCCCTGAATGACACTGTGTGCAGAAAGCAGTTTGTCCAAATTAAAACTGGAGATTGTTTCCAGGAGGCTCCAAAAAGAATGTCTTTATTGGGAAGAATGTCATGGATTCCAGAAAATGTCCAGTGACTAATGAGTTACAGGACGCTGTTAGCCCAGTAAAGAAAGGCTGTCTCTTTTTCAACAACAAAGAGTAACAATAAAAAATGGAGGAGGGAAAAAAACTGTTAGGGAGAATCATGCTCCAAATACAAAGGAAACAAGAATGTGACATTATTTTACTAATTGATACACCATGCTTGACTCTGAACCTAGGTAACCTTTCCTCTGAGTGAACAGGAGGCCTGACAGTCCATCTGCAGAAAAGGGGATTTAACCTCTGCCTATTACTGATTTTTACTTGATCCTGGAGGACTTACTTGTAGTAATGCGGTAAATGCCATTTACTGGTTTCTAATTTTCATAATAAACCCCTTTTACATTGAACAAATATATGTATATGTGTATATGTGTATATTTTTTACAATTGTGTAAAAAATACACATATATGTTACACAATTGAAGATAAATATTCTGTCCATGTTAAAATAAAGGTAAAACTGACAGATATGGGAGATGACAGGAGAGCAGAGGGTTAGAGATAAGCATGTGCGCATTCTCATCTACAACGTTCAACGTACAATGGAAAAGAATCCGAAAAAACTGTACAGTTATGTGTATATGTACATATAATAACTGAATCGCTTTGCTGTACACCTGAAACTAACATTGTAAATCAACTACACTTCAATTAAAACAAACAAACAAACAAAAGAGGGAAAAAATGTTCAAGAGTTTAAAGATCCTGGTCAAATTTCAGGACAAGAAAGAGAGGATTAAGAATATTCAAATATCAAAATTTATAAGGAGAAATAAAACTACTGACTTTTGAAAGCAAAAAGGATATAAATATGAAAGTGGGCTAAAGTCTCTTCTTTAGTTGGTTTTTAGTGCAGATAATACAATAAAATTAGAAAGCTATGGCTAGTCTCCCGTATAAAGCAGTCAACATTTGGAGGCAAATCATTTAAAAATGAGAGTGCTTTCCAGTAGAACTAAGAAAATAAACGTTTAAAAATAAGGTTGGAGATCGTCATACTAAGTGAAGTAAGACAGAGAGAGAGAAATACCACGTTATCACTTGTATGTGGAATCTAAAAAAATGACACAAGTCAACTTATTTACAAAACAGAAACAGACTCACAGACAGAAAACAAACTCATGGTTACCAGAGGGCAGAGGGGTGGGATTTGCAGATACTAATACTATATATAAAATAGATAAACAACAAGATTCTACTGTACAGCACAGGGAACTATATATTCAGTGTCTTGTCATAACCTCTAATGAGAAAGAATATGAAAAGGAATATATGTGTATATATGTGTGACTGAAACATGCTGTACACCAGAAATTGAAACAACATAAACTATACTTCAATTAAAACAATACATAAAATAAAATAAGGTGGGGAAGTGGCATGGATAGTGTGGGCAGAAGGGCCGTGAGGGGAAATGAATTATTGTAGCTACGTTGCCAGCCCTTTCTCATTTTAATTTTCATCATGTGCATGCATCCGTTTGATACCCATTAAAACAGGAAAAGGATGATTGCTATTTAACGTCTCCTTTGTTCAGTTGCAAGGAGCCAGTTTTGGTGTCTTCTGAGACCTTTCATAGTTGTCATTTTATCCACCAGAACCTCAAGGCGGCCTTGAATCTAGGTGCAGCCATCACAGCACTGGCTGTTCTCTTACCTTTTATGTATTGATCTTTCACTGAGTTCCTACTGTCTGCCTGGTGCTTACCAGGCTGTGGGAATGTATTGATTGGAACATGGTCCCTGCCCAGATTACCACTCTCAGAAGAGCCCACCTCTCACCTTGAGTTCTTCCGTTGTCCTGGGTCACATGGAGGCTGATGAACTCTAAGAGATGTCTGTCTCCACTTACCAACCTCCAGCCACACCCTTCTCTGGTCCTCACTCTGAAGCCACTGAAATAGCCAGGCTTTAGAGTGTTAAATGCCTTTGTGAATGAAAACTATTGCCAGCCATATAGGTAAACAAAGGATGCTGCGGCCATCTAGTCATCAGCTGCTGCTGCCACCCACCCCTACCCTACCCCCACCTCCCTGTCACTGCGCTGAGGGAGCTCAGGATGGAGATAAACAGGCAGCCTGGCCTCTGTAGCCACCCCCAGAGGTGCCCCCTGAGGGAACTCAAAATGAGAAACAACAGGATACTAGCTAGGTGCATGTCAAAGGAATGATTTCAATAAGCCAAGACCTTTGCACCTTCCCATACATAAAAGAGTGCTAAATTCCTTAACTTGAGATGTCTAGTTTTCTTTAATTAACATTAATCTTTTGATGTTCTGACTGCCTGATCTTCCTTGCAAAAACTCATATCCTGGCTTCTACTTTGTCACTTTGGAACAGCCTGTTAGAACTATCTGAGATGCTGTGTCCCGGGCTCAGGTCCTAAGAAAATCTGCCCAATAATACCTAACTCTCAACCTTTAGGTTATGCATGTTATTTCAGTCGACACCTTCAAGGGAGCCAGAGAACTAATTTCTTCTTACAATGAATGTGAAATGGATATTAGCTCTTTTAATCATCTGTGCAGGTTAAATCTTAGGAAGAGATTAAGAAGACATAAATAATTGTGTGTGTGTGTGTGTGTGTGTGTTTGTGGCAGGGAGAGGGGAGGAGGGTCTGAGCTAACAAAATCTCTAATTTCTAAGAATGCGAGGTACTAAAACTTTGGGAGTCATCAATGGTGAGAAGCTGGATTTTTCAGAGTTGCAATTTCTGCCTAATGAATATATAAATGACTGAAAAAAAACCTCCTAGATTCTAAAACAGGAGTTGTGACTAAAAAGAAGTTCCATAAAAAGAAAAGAAATTAAGTCTGTAAATCTAGCATGATGATATCCAATAATATTTCTCCCAAATTAATCCATAGCTAGAAATATTAGCCACTGAGTTACATCGGAAAGGATTTTTATTCTGGAATGAAGAGAAACTACATTAAAATCTGGGCTACGTTAAAATGACTCATACAGATTTTACCTGTATGCTTACCTTTTGAAAAGCAGACTGTTTTAAAAGATGTGTAATTAAAGGACATTCTAAGGGGAAACATTTGTGCTACAAAGTGCGTTTAGAGAAAGATGTGATATTGATGATTTCAGGGCCACCTATTTGATCTCAGTAAGTCATGCTTCAGTATCCTTTTAAAATGCAGAATCACACTGCAGTGTTTTTGACCCATTTTCTTCAGTCAATGAGAAGGTTGTCCTTACTTTTGGTTCAACTTCACAGAGTAGCAAAATCTTAGATCTGGGAGAGACTTCAGAAGGAAACTAAAAAAATCTGCCCTTTCACACACTGTTGAACAGAGAAGGAGACCTGGTTGTTGAGATCAGCTTAATAATCCCCTGGCTTCTCGTGTCTTCCTGACTGCAGATCGCAATTCTGTGCCTACTCTGGTTATCAGACCCACGTCCCTGGATCCTTGTGACTGAGTCTAATTCTGTTGCCCGAGTCCCTTTAGAACTCAAACTTTGCTTTGTCTTTACCAGTTCCCATCCAGGAATTAGAAGCTGGTTCCTTTGATACTGACTCCCTGTTGCCCACTGCCACATTGGAAATCAAGATGTTACCTTCTGCATCATCCTTCTTCACATGTTCCAGGGCATCTGACTCTTACCACTCTTCTGCGTGTTTCATAGTTATTGCCTGGAGCCATCCTCTTTGAGTGTCTTGTTCTACGGTCTGAGCTGAACTTCTGCATTTTTTAAAAAGCACTGTTCCATCTGAAGGGGCAGATCTAATTTTAATTTCAGTAAATTCTTCTGAGGCTGATGTGTACAAGATAATATCTGTACCCGTTTTCTGGGCTGCCATGACAGGGTACCATAGACTGGGTGCTCTAAACAACAGAAAGGTGTTTCCTTACAGTTCTAGAGGCTGGAACCCCACCCTCCAAGTTGGTTCCTCCTGAGGGCCATGAAAGGGTCTGTTCCAGGCCTCTCTCCCTAGCTTGGGTGTCACTGTCTTCTCTCTGAGTCTTTATATTGTCTTACCTTTAGGTGTGTCCACATTTCCTCTTCTTATAGAAATATCAGTCATGTTGGATTTGGGACCATCCTAATGAAATCATTTAAAATTAATTCTCTCTCTGAAGGTCCTATCTCCAAATATGGTTGCACTCTGAGCCACTTCAGGTGAGGTCTTTGACATAGAAGTTGTGGCAGGAATACAATCCAGTCCATGATAATAGTATTCACAGGAGGAAAGAGACTAAGACCTCTGCATGTGTCTGTACCTACATGATAAATGTTCATGTTTGCCATTCGTCTCCATTGTTTTTCAACCATGAAAAATATAAGATCATCAAGACTCTTACTGAGTGGTGACTTTATGAGAAGAGGACTGCTCTCCAAGGTCCTGAAGACATAGACAGCTTTAGACACTGCCAGGGGTTAAACACCTTGGCATGCTCCTTAACCTTGGTGAGCCTCAAGTTCATTATTTTAGAAACTTGGAGTAATTCATTGTAAGGACCCTGTGGAATAGTTGTAAAGATTAAATGAGATAGTGTGGCTTGGCTCTGTGCACCTGATAACACAGCAAGTGCCCAATAGATATTTTTATTTCTATGACACCAAATAGGAAATATGACATGTTACAAGAACTTAGAGGAAAGCTGGAATGTCATGGTTTTGCTTTGGAGCTGGGGTGGCATCTGGGCAGGAAGATACAATATGGCCTTCTAGTCAGAAAGACTGGCATGAGATGTGGGGGAGACACACCATCCTGGGGACAGCAAGCTTCCAGACTTGTGAAAGGAAAAGAGCCCAGAGGCCATTGATCAAGGGAACTCTTCTCATCTCAGTTCTTTTAAGAACCGAGCTACCTCGAGCAACCAAATGAGAGGGATAGATGATGTCAGTGATCTTCATCCTTGAATGTACTTTATTTTTTCTAACTGAAGTGTAGTCAGTTGCAGTGTGTCAATTTCTGATGTGCAGCACAATGTCCCAGTCATGTATATCTATGTATATATATTCATTTCCATATTCTTTTTCATGAAAGGTTATTACAAGATATTGAATATAGTTCCCTGTGCTATACAGAAGAAATTTTTTAAGTCTATTTTTATATATAGTTTGGATATACTTTAGAATCCTCTGGGAAGCTTTCAAAAAATAAGTGTTAGGACAGCGCCAAAGGGATTCTGATTTCTCTAACGTGGAGCCATGCCCTGATTGATTTTAATGCGTAGAGCTGAATTGGAAACCACAGGATTAGCTCAGTGCACCTGGCAGCCACTTGAGGCGCTTCCTACTAGAGGTACCAATGTTCAGGCCCACAGGTCATGATTTAATTGTTCCAGGTTGGGGCATTCTCATGGTTTTTAGGATCTCTCTGGTAATTCCAATACAGAGTCAAGGTTATGACCACAGAGCTTCATTGTCCTCAAAGACTTTCCCAAATCTCAGGCCTGACCCTTCATAAATTATGACATGCTGGTTCTCCCCTGGAAAGTTTTATTCTGTATCCTACTGTGAGCTTCCCATTTAAAAAGTTGCTCATCTATATGGGGACATACTGGACTGGAAAAAGCATCCAGAAGGACTCAAGTGATGTTTAGGGGACGGAATCAAGGGCTGTATGTGTCCAGGTGTACTTTGGAACTCTGACCCAGGTAGAATTGACCCTTTAACTACGTAGGTTTGAAATGCATGATCCGCTTATATGCGGATTTTGTTCACTGAATGCATCCTGTAGTGCTACCTGACCTGCAGTTGGTGGAATCTGGGGATGTGTAGTATATAAAACATGATTGCAGTCGGTGTCTGCAAATCCCAACCGTCTACATACAAAACAGACAAACAACAAGGTGCTACTGTGTAGCACAGGGAACTATATTCACTACTTTGTAATAAACTATAATGAAAAAGAATATGAAAAGAAAATATGTATGTGTATGTAAATGTATAACTGAATCACTATGCTGTACACCAGAAACTAACAACATTGAGAATCAGCTGTATACTTTAATTAAAAAAAAAACAACAGCAATACCATGATTGCATCTTAAAGAGTATCTCGGCAGAATAAACACTTTATGATGGATACGGGTAAATATTTCTTATTATAACAGTGTTTATAATATACAAATTGGAAGCTAGCTCAGTTTTCAGGTTAAGAGGCACTGGTTAAATGAATACCATGTGGTAATAAAAATTATGTTATATATTCTTATATTTGTAACATTATATTTATGACATAAAATATGTTTACGATGGTTGAGAGAAAGGCATTGCTAGTTGTATGTATAGTATGTTTTGGAATAAATGGTATGTTGGAATAATATGTGTAGAGAAAGGACTGAAAAGATGTACATCAGATGTTGAGTATACTTATATCTGGATGGTAAAATACTATGCATTCTTTATTTCTTCTTGTGTCTTTGTATTTTTAAACTCCTGCAACAAACATTTTCTTTCGTATTAGCTTAATTTGGATTTTCTGTTTACCGTTCATTGCTTTGCTTTGTTTTTTCTCTTCTTGCCTCTTGTTAGATTGATCAGGTGGTTTTATGAGCTTTTTCATTTGTTTTAGAGCTTAGGGCATTATACATTCCTCTTGTGTTCTTTAATGCAGACCTTCACTTTTCAATGAAAGACTTATATCTTATAAATCTTGCATTGAAAGACTGTAGTGTTTTACAATGTTTAGTACAATCTAAAATGAAATCATTATCTCTATGACAGATGACTTTAGCCTGCGTTAACCTTCCTCTAAAATTTACCATTTTTTAATTGTCTACGGGCCAGATTGTTTTTTGACATTCATGTTAATAGATGTTAATATTGTTTTTCATAGTCAATACTTAGACTTACCAACGTTTTTAACATGTTTTACTGATTCTGTGTTCATCATTACCTTTTGATCTCCTTTTTCTTTCCCGCCTGTATTTTTCTTCTTGTTGGAGCATGTCTTTTGTGAATTCTTCCAGTGAAAATCTAGGAGTTTAGTGACAAACTAAAATGCCATTAGTCTGTTATCATTTCTGTGTGAGCCCCTGGCTGGTTGTACAGCACACTCTTTCTCTTCCACAGTTTTCTGCTCTGTCCCTAAGGCACAGAGGTGCAGCACATTTTCAGTGGGGACCTTGGCAGGGTGACAAGAGTTATTTTCACCCCGTGGGCTCGGAGACCTTCAGGCACGGGCAGAATTAGCCCTCCTGACAGTGTTACCGAGTCCAAACTCATTTTACTCACCACAGGACAGGTCAGTAAATTGGGAGACAAGATGTTGGGGCAAGGAATAACGACTTTATTCAGAAAGCTGGCAGACTGAGAAGATGGCAGACTAATATCTCAGAGAACCATCTTCCCCGAGTTAGAATTCAGGCTCCTTTTATACTAAAAAGGGGAGTGGGTGTGGTTTGTTGTTGTAAACTTCTTGGTGTTGGAACCCTTTGTTCTTGCAGCTGTCCACGTGGGTCAGGTCACAGTTTCCCTGTAAACCTCCAGCAAGACAATGTGTTATTCTCTCTTCTGCAACTTTCTATTTCTAGATAAATGGAAAAGTATTATACCCTTAAAGGTCAGGGCTTGGAGAACGGGCAGTCCTGTCTATTTCAGGCTCTAGGCAGCATTCTTTTACAATAGGTGCAGAACCAGCATGACTGAGCCCAAGAAACAGAGCACAGGGTTGGAGACAGAGGAGCAGATCTAATATGGAGTCAGACGTGTTCTCCCCTATCACCCCAGGTCAAGCCCTGCAGTCCCAGGTGTCTCTACCCATATCTGGACTGGCTTTTGGTGGACAGGGCAGCTTCAACCACTGTCCCCACTGTGCTTCCTGTAGATTCCAATGCTGTGTATGTCTCCTTCATGCCTTAGGGCACACGTTTTCTTTTTTGGAATAAATTTTTTACTATGTTTAGAGCAGAGGAAGGATTGCAGATGTATTTTATCTTGACTTGAAACACATACATCATTTTTTAAGAAGACATTTTTTAAATTAATTGAGGGAGGAATAAACAAACCAAAAATACTGTGGTCCATTAGTCATAGCATAAACCAAAGAAAATAGTGGCCTTTTTTGTGATTTGGTAGGAAATTCACTGGAGGTAGAACTTAGGGCATCTCCTATCCTGGGACATCCCTGGTTCAAATGCATTTTGTTTTGTTTAAGTCCCAGAAGGATTTTAAAAGTACTTCTGACTGAAACAGAAGAAAAACAACAAATGGATAAAAAATAAATAGAAAGTGGAGTGGAGTTGAGGAATAATGAAGTAAAACTGTAAGTTTCTATATAGTGTTGAATTAAATAGCTTGTGCATCATGTGAGTAAACCGCCTTCTCTCCTTGACTGTGTGCTTTCCTTAGTCCATTGCTGCTTGAAGTCTTGTCATATATCGTCGAACATTTCTACTCAGCCCTTTTAATGAGTTGTTTTCTTAGTGGAGAAATGGCTCATGTTCATGGTTACAGGAAGCTAGCATTTGGGCCACAGGACGGTAAAAAGGGTACCATTACTCACCAGATAGCATTGCTTGAACTGTAGTCCTATGCAGACGATAAATATACCCCCTTAATGGAATTTGAACTTAACAATCAGATTTTAAGCCACCGGCATATTAAAGTGAAAAAGCTAATGAGTGCACCATTTGAAACTATTTACAGGTTGTGGTTACGTGGCTGTCTAAGCTGCAGAAATTAAAAACAAACAGAACCAAGATCCACTGCTGAAAACTTACCAGTGGTAGATAAAGATAACATTTATTTAAAATGCCTTAAAATAAAATATCATAAAAAAGTAAAATCGTATGTGTATTTCCAGATTTATTGGCATATATCAAAAAATTAGTTAGAAAATAAAAGGGCATAACTGAGTTTGCATGAAAGAGAAATCTCCAAGTGCCAGAAATGAGATGAGGAAACGAGGAGTGTTATATGAGCAGTGGCTCTGGTCGAATGAGGATGCGGGATGTCTACGGGCTTTAAACAGCAAAGGGCTGGCCGTGAGGGGCGGTTTTGTCCTTGCAAGAGGCAGGTAGTTGGAACTGGCCTTGCTCAGGCATAAGGCCCCAGAGTGCTTTCCCCACAATGAAAAGAAGATGAATATTAAAAATGTCACACAGCTCAAATAGGGAACCTTGTTTTTGTTTGAACCCTGGGTGAAAAAAAAAAACAATAAATCTCTTGTAAGAAGCTGCAGTCTCATTCCATTGCAAAGGTGGATTTTGTAGACTGAATTTATATTGCCTAATTGTGATCAAACCCCAAGTCAAGAAATTAACATTACATTTGGTCCTTGGTCAGTGAGAGCTTCAAGCTCAAAAGCCTTCCGTTCTTTTATAATCAATGACTTAAGTTCTGAAGAGCAGACAGGTGCTAAGACATGGCACTCAGAGAGCCAACATTTTCGCTTTATCGGTTGGGTTTCTTTTTTATTTTGACTTGTTTTCTGTTCTTTAAGGAGACAGGCATTTGTGCCAGGTTTCAGGCTGAAATGGTCCACTTCTGATCATCCTTTAAAATATCTCAGCACCTTGGAAAGCACTCCATTTCAAATTGTCCTGCTTTGCTGGGTCTCCTGTAGGGAATGTGTGGTGTTAGTCAGAGCGTATATGTTGGAGAAACATCCCGTGGTGGGTGAGCTAGGTTTACCAAGTAACCACTGACCATAGACCAGCCTACCTTCTCTTGACTCTCCCCCTTTGATCACCTGGTCATCTTTTTCCCTGATCTCCTTAAAAAGATCCTCTCTGAAATGATCCCACCCCACGCCAGCCCCTGTATCGTGCCACAGTCTGGCATTGTGGTGTATTTGCTCTTCTGATGCCCCTTTTTTCTATACCCAGTGTTGCCTCCCTCTCCACATATGGTTGGCTCATGGGCTGGGAGAACTCGGGCTGCCCATCTTAGAAGACAACACAGATCAAGGGAAGTTGTGTGACCAGTTCTCCTCAAAAGATCCCTTCCACACAGCACACTGTGAGGCAGAGAATAGCAACATTCAAGGGGCCCGGGTCATTTACATGGTACACAGTTTCATTGATACTACTTAATTCCCATACCTGTGTTCCAGAATTTCAGAGTGATTTGGGATCCAGAGGCCCTTGAGAGCATCACATTCTTTGTCTATTTTTTTACATTTTAAATTTCTTTCTCAGGCTGGACAGTTTGTAGACTGAGTTCCTTCTAGTATCCAACACACACCTTCCTGGGAAACCATGTAAACCTGGATACGAGACAAGTTGCAGCCTTATGACTCAGGCGATTGTGAATAGGAAAGGAAAGAAGCTCTCAGTCCTGAGTAGAAATTGAATTAAATATATTAATTCCCCAAATCCTAATATTTTATTCATTCTTATGTCTTTAGAACCAACCTTACTTCCCTAATGCTTCTCTTACTCCACAAGGGCCCTTGCTGTATTTTTTCTTTTTTTTTATTGAAGTGTAGTTGATTTACATTGTTAGTTTCAGGTGTACAGCACAAGGATTCAGATATATATATATAGATATAGATATAGATAGTTTCTTTTCCATTATATCTCATTGCAAGAAATTGAATATAGTTCCCTGTGCTGTACAGTAGGCCCTTGTAGTTTATCTGCTTTATATGCAGTAGTGTGTATCTGCTAATCCCAAACTCCTCATTTATCCCTCCCCCTAGTTGTATTCTGAGCATTGATTTATTCTGTCTGGATTCATACAATTAGGATTTCCCAGAAGACGCCATTTGGAATTTTTTTGTTCTGTGTTGTTTATGTTATCGTAGCTCAGAATCTTTTAGGATGGTTGTTTCAGTGTGGTTATGTCAAATTAAATAAACGAAAGACCTAACACAGAAGCACTCCCATGTGGGTCAGGAAGGGGACAGGGCTGAGCTGGTGCTTTGTGACACCAGAATCACAGGTGTCCCAGTGATGGAGCAGAACCTGGAACAGTGCCTGTTCTTGCAGAAACTTCCCCAAGGAACGGCATGGTCCTGAACATCAACTCTGAATCTATACAGTGGAATCCAGTACCTCCCTCCCTTTCTTGTTACTTGAAGTGTCTTTACAAATCCAAATAAACAAAACTAATAATGTAACATTTCTCCAACTAGTATTTCTGCAAAACAGTAAGAGGTTTAGCAGGTGTGCTGGCAAAAATAAGTTTGTGCTCCAATAAGTTTGGCCAGTACTAACACTGGCCAGAAATGTCTGTAACACAGGACTTCTCACTACATACAATGGATGCCATGTGTACTGAATCCATGTGATCAGGGTTCCTTTCACTGTGAACCCTCCGTTAACATCTCCATAAACTGGTGTTCTGAGGTCAGAGCAGGACAGAACAGCGCTGGGGTCTCATGCAGGACTCAATCTGTAGCGTATCGTGCTTTATACTTGGCATGGATTCATTTGCCTCCATCACAAACTGCCAAGAGTGCAGCCTTATAGTAGAGACTAGGGGACATTAGTTTCCAAATGTAAGGGTGTTGTGATCTAACACAAGGGGAGCTTTGATTATTGCTGTTACTGAAATGCTTACTCTGCCACTGACTAGATTTGTCACTTTTCATATCTATGCCTCAGTTTCCTCATCTGTGGGAAGAATTATAGCACCCAACCTCCAAGGGAGAGACCTGGCCTGTCTCTTTCTTTTCTTTACTTTAGTACTTAATGTATTCAATGTTCAGAATTTTTGCTAGAGGAAAGAAATGATGAAGGGATACATGCAGGGATCAGTGAAACTTGTAAAGAAGAAAAGGATAAAGTCCAGTGCAGAATCTCCCTTTAAGACCTAAAGGGAAGTGGAGAAGAATGAAGAGATCTATGTGGACTGGGTTAGTCAATGAAAATATCTCAGAAGAGGTACATTGAACCTGAACTTGTGTTTATGGCATGGCCTTTCACAAAGGATGTGTTCTACCAATGGTAAAGATAAAGAACCTCGATTTTACTAAGAGGATATGGGGTTCACCCATATACAGGCTGGAAGACAATGTATGTACCCTCTTCTGCCCACTGTTTGTCCTGCTGTAGATTCTTAAGTGCTGATGCATCAATACAATACAGTGTGGCTCACAAAACGATAAAACCATTGGAGAGAGTAGCAGTGTGTTATTTCCAACTGGATGATCTTCAGTCTGTAGCCCCGCAGAGAGTTAGATGCTTTATTTACAACCCATCAAGAGTTTACAATCTAGTTTATAACTTCACTATTTAAAATTACTCGATATATTTGTCTATGTGGCAGTGTACCATGCATTTTCTGTAAGATATGACCGTGAGCAGTAGAATTCAATACATAGACAAGTCAGCTGTAATGAGTAGAGAAGGTTCTCAAACTGTTGAAAGAAAGGACTTGTGAGAGTTGGGGAGTAATGTATACATTTACCATACTGTGTTTCAGGCCTCCTTTCCTTAATATGCTGGTATAGTGTAGAACTTAGAAGTTCAGTACAGTATTGATTATTACTTCAAAGTGCACTAATAAAAGATTTGTGATTTGAAATCAGATTTTTTTTTTTGGTATTAATTACTAGGACTGCGGAGGAAACCACCCCCGCTAATTTCCAGGGTACTGTGTGTGATTAATGTTGCAACATTAACAACATTGGCATTTGACTGTAGTAAGTTTTATCTCTACTTTCTGTCTGTCCTGTTAGTACTGAAGTTTAATTTAGAAATAAAAGTTTGGTGAAGTAGAAACCTTAGGTTGATGATTTAGGAATTTAGTTTCCAGGACAGATCACGCCTTGTATACACGCCTTGTCTGTTTCTACAAATGGCTGATTGTCTTGTAATGCAATCCGTGATGAGTAGCTTTGAGTTACTTTAAGGCACATGAATGTGCTTTTAGAAATATGAAATACATGCAGATACGTTGTTTTTATGATTTATAACATTTTCATTTAAAATCCAAAAAAGTATTGATTATCAGCAGAATAAGATACTGACAGGTATATATAGAATAGATAAGCAAGTTTATACTGTATAGGGGAGTATTTTCAAGATCTTGTGGTAGCTCGTGGTGAAAAAGAATATGAAAATGAATATATGTATGTTCATGTATGACTGAAAAATTGTGCTGTACACCAGAAACTAACACAATGGTGTAAACTGACTATATAACTCAATAAAATTTTTTAAAAAATAAAGATAAATTTTAAAATATGCTTAAATTAAAATTATATAGGGGAGAGATAAATTGGGAGTTCAGGATTAGCAGATACACAGTACTATATATAAAATAGATAAACAACATGGCCCTGCTATATAGCACAGGGCACTATATTCAATATCTTGTAATAACCTATAATGGAAAAGGCTATGAAAAGGAATATGCATGTATATGTATAACTTAATTACTACAGTATACGCCAGAAACAAATACAACATTGTAAATCGACAATAATAAAATTATGTGAACCTGTGGTTTTAGTTCTGGTAGAGGAAAAATATAATTCCTTACGTCCTTTTCTTTCCCCATAAAGTAGAAGTATGCGTCTCATCTGAAAGAAACTGTAGCTCTTCAGTCTGGAAATGTGGTACCGTGTCACGTATAGTAGGAAGAAATCCCAGCACTGTATACACACACACACACACACACACACATGCACACGCACACGCACACGCACACGCACACACACACACACACATGAATTTGCCTCTGCTAGGAAAATACAGCAATAGGCAGAGGCAATCTGCCTTTAAAGCTTCATGTAATAGGAGAAACCTATCATGTAAAGAATATATGGCATGTACAAAAATAGCCTAATTTCAGCTATTTCTTCAGGATGAAATGAAACTTTTTTTCCCGCCACAAATCAGAGATACAATAACAAGAAAACGTTCTCATTTAATTGATTTTAATAGTCCTGAACCAAAGCAGAAGAGTTAGATTTTAAGAAATCATCTTCTGGGCGAATGGCCATTGTGTTGTCATAAAAACCCTTTATTTAGCCCTCTCCACGACTCCGCTCGCAGCAGGAGAAAGGACACTAGTTAGAGTAATCTGGGGGCTCAGTCAACAGAAGGGATGGCTGGGAGCGGAGTGTCATCTGGCAGGGAGCTCATTTCCTGAATCCTGTGGATCTGGTTAAAACCCAACAGAGATGCCAATATGTTCTTGCTCTGTAAATGTTACCAGTCCCTCCACCACCAGGCCCACCGAGGCGGTGTCCCATCTTCCATCCAAGCAGCCCTCTCACAGCCGTGGGTGCTGGAGATGCCCTGAGCCAGCCACGCAAAGGGACTGTCTGATTCGCACGCCAGTCTCTCCTTTGTTTCCATTCTTGGCTGCTTCTGACCTCCGGGTGGTCACCGTGGTCCAGCGATCCAAGCCCAGTGGTAGAGGAAGCACTCTTGATTGAGCTCCTCGAGATCCGATCTTGAATTTCTTTAAGAGCAAGCCTGCAAATCCCCAGGCTGGCTTTTTTTGGAGAGGCTGCTGCAATGGGTGCACCTGGGGTACCCGTCTCTGCAGAAGGGTGGGAAGCAGTGAGGTCTGTTGATTCCGAAGAGGGAACGATGGAGGCCGGACGAGCAGGTGCCGGTAAGCATGAGACGGTGTGTCTGGGGCCCGGGGACACCACTTTGTTAGCCCTTCCAATTGGACACAAACCTACCTTTAACACCCCCTCTCTATCCATTTTTCTGGTGTAAATATCCCTGGTGTGTGTCAGGTAGGATGTGATTTCGTTCCATTTTCTCAACAGAGCAAAGTGGCCAGCTACCAACTCTTACCATCAGCCTTTTTCCCTGAAAGAGATGGTTCCATTTGCAATATGGCCCAAGAGATTGTAAGATGATTAATCATATTTGTGATTTATTTTCTTGCACAGTCGCCAAGTTGAGAAAGATGTAACAGTTAGAATGTCAAAGTTCTCTGACAATAAGGGCAAACAATACCTGCTTGCTAGTTGTGCATGAGTTTTGTGTGTAGTCAGTGTATTCTGTGCTGTGCAATCTCATGTTAATACAAAGAATGATAAATATATGACAAATTGGAGTCATTCTTAGTGGGAAATCAGTCCCAAATTGGAAGTTTGGGGCACTTTTTCTAAATAATGGATCCTGAGTTCTTGGGAGAGAGCTGAAACCTTTGTGCACACATAGGTTTTGACCTAGACCCCAATACAAGGTCAGTCGTATATGTGAAGCACGCTCAAAACCACAGTTAATGTTTGGTTGTATCTGTTGTCTCCTAAGAGAAATTAGTCTGCTGGTCTTTGAGTGGCTGTGGAATCCCAGCTGAATGGGAGGCTACAAAAACACATAACCCCAGAGAGGGATACAGGTGGCTCAAAATGGACAAAGTGGTAGAAATTTTTTAAATCAGGGACTATTGTTAATACAAATTTCTGAGTTGACGTATGAAAACAGGATTTCTTCCTACTTACATGTGGACAGTGGCCTCAGTGAAGAACACTCGTTACTGTATTTGGGGTCTCAGAGGATGTGGTACCCAGATGTAAGTGAAAGGGTCTTTTTAAATAAGGTCAACATTTATGTACATATATTTTTCTTTTTCAGATTCTTTTCCATTGTATGTTACTACAGGAAATGGAATATAGTTCCCTGGGCTACCCAGTAGGTCCTTGTTGCTTATCTATTTTATAGATAGTAATGATATAGTATGTATAACTGATTCACTTTGCTGTACACATGAAACTGACATTGTAAATCTATTATACTTCAATAAAAAACAAAAATTAAAAAAAATAAGGTCAACATTAGCCCCCTCTGATAGTGACTGATTGTCTGTTTTGATTCTGTAATTGCAGAAGCTGTGTGTGCTGTCTCAGAGACTGCGCTTGGTTTATCAAGCATCTTTTGTTAGAAATACAGTTTGCGACCATATCAGGCACTGAAGAGAATTACACCAAATTAATATAAATTTATCAGACAGAATGAGGGACAGATACTAGATTGCTAGCATTCACCAGTGTTTTCTTTTTTTATTATTTTTTTTGGGGGGAGTTAATTAGGCTTCCTTATTTATTTGTTAAATGGAGGTACTGAGGACTGAACCCAGGACCTCGTGCATGCTAAGCACGCACTCTACCACTGAGCTGTACCCTCCCCACTGATTACTAGCATTCATATGATTTTATAACTTGAAATAAACCCATTTCAGATGATAAGTGAGAAAAAAAGAAATATCTCAAAGCTCAAGCTCCGTCATAGCCACATGCAGGGTATTAAGGGGTTTAATTCAATTGGCTTTTCGCCTCCACAGCCTGTGAGTTCCATAGATTCTTACATTTCAATCAGATGCAATTACAGGGTGTCAGTTTCTGCTCAGGGAGATGATCACGTGGGTCATGGAGAGTGCTGGCTCTCTGGTCGCTGGCTCTCACCGTATATGTGTTGGTCCAGCAGCTTCTCATCCAAACCCTGATATCCCTAAGTCTTCTGACAGCATGTGATGAGAAAGAGACAAATTTGAGCAAGTGTAAAGTTAGCCCCGTTCGCGGTTCTGGAGAATCCTCACTGGCTCCAGATGCCCAAAACGGAAGTGGCTGATGGTAGGCCCCTCCTGTCTCACCGGTTTTCCACACTGGATCACCGGCATTTTAACAAAAACTGCCACAATTTAGAGGTAATCTACCGAAATAATCACAGTGGCTCCTGCCGGCTGGGGTGTAGTGAAAAGTTTGCAGGTGGTTCTCCAAGTCAAACAAAGCCAAGGTCAAATCCCAGCTTTGCCAGTTATAAACCATGTGACCTTGGGCGAAGTAATTAGCTTCTCTGAGCCTCACCTGTAATATGGGTTAAATACTGTTGATTTTGCCGTATGCCTGTGAACAATAAGTGAATTAAATAAAATTAGCCTGCTAAGCACAATATTTGGCGCAGACTCATTCAACTAATGCTCATTTCCTTTTCTCTTCTCAACCAGCAACAGTTTGGCCAATTTTTTTATGCAAACCAGTTTATTAAAGCATACTTGGAAGTTTGGGGAAAAGGAAAAAAAATAAAGACTCTGAGACAAGAAATATATTTTTTTAAAGGAAAAAATGTTCAAATTGGTTACTTTGTTTCAGACTGATATATTTTGCACTTGATTTGGTGATGATGAGATGATTCATGGTTCACTATTGATTTTTTTTCTTATCCAGTAATTATTTTTGACAAGTCTCTATAATTTAAGTAAACACAGTGCATTTAGTTTAAATAAATAAAATATGGTTCTTCATTATTTTCTTCAATATCATTTGGTCGTTGTATTTTCTAAAACAAACTAGAAGGAGCCTGCCCCTACTTTTCGGTAGTATTCGCTGGCAGCTCAGAGAAGTGTATCATCATTCATTGTTGTTTCTGGAAATTGAATAATGTACCATGATAAAAATGGAATTGGAGGAGTAACGATTTCAAATCAACCCATTTGTTGTTACCTTGTTGTTATTTTGTTCTGTAACACGTGGTACAGGGTGGTTAAGTTATAGGAGACCTCATGACAGGGCAGTGATTCTGTGTCTCAGTGAGAAGGATCTCGTGGACTCTGAACTCCAATCATCAGAGACCTGCGTCTTTGAAAGTATGGGAACTCTGAGCACCGCCCCCCTCCCCCAGTTCCCCGGCAATCCCAGACTGGGTTGTCCTTTTGCCCCCATGAGAGGAGCCCCACATCGGCACCAGGCCAGCCGCCGTCCCAGCACAGCCTGAAGAAGCACTTTGTCCTGTTCCCAGCAGTCCCTCCTGCTCTCTGGTTCACGGTCCCCTGTGCCCAGTGTAGTCATTGGCTGAGTAAGCGCTCTCGGATAGGGGACCGCAGAGGAAGTGACCTGTCACCTAGGGCTTGGCAGGACCACTGCCAGTGAGTGAGGATGAGATCAGACCATTCCAGGTGAGCCTTCTGGGGTCCACGAGCCAGGAGGGGTCTTGCTGGCCTTTGTTATGTTTGCCCCTGGAGAGCTCCTGAAAGTCACCGGGTGGAGGGGGGTTGGGGGCGGGGATGAAAGGAGGAGCTTTTGAAGCTTCCGCCTGGGTCTCAGGGACCACTGCATTTCACATCTCTGCCTGCAGGAAGGTAGCATCTTCTATGCATTGTTTCAGGAAAGGGTTAATGAAGGGACCTACCGGAGCTATGGTGTTTGCTCCAGTGGGAACCTCTTTCCTCTAGCATAGATGGATGCGATGATCAGTGAGATCTGTACACTGCAGAGCTCTGTTTTGATGACAGCAGCACTTATGGCCTTGTTTAGTGTCACCGTTGTATAACGTTGGACACTGCAGGCTTTTTTTTTTTTTTTGGTTGGGGGGTTTCGATTTAGAATGCAGGGACCACAGGGGATTTTATTTAAAATTTCTTGCGCATTTCGGTGGATTTTTTTTATTGCGTTCTGGATGTGCTGCCTTTGCTAGCTAGAATTTAGTGGTTTGATGCCAACAGCTTTTATTTAACCCCTCTGACGGCTGCTGTTATGTTTGTGGGTTTCTGCAGTTTCTACGACTTCATACGTTGCCCTCAGGAACAGGTAAACTAACCTCTCCAATGCATCTTATGCATATGCACATATCTAAAATTAATGGGCTATATTGTTTAATTATCCAAAGAGGAAGATAGCCAAATGCTTCATTTAGATTCTAACTATCGGTGGAGAAGAAGGAATATTTTGCTTTGAATATGGAAATGACACAAATGTATTATCATTTTAGAATGCAGTAGTGATTGTCTAGTTGCATTGTATGAAGTTTCTTTCCTGTTTCAGCTTTTAAATGAATATCTGAAGTGTATGTTTAGTTGTCTATGATTTAGTATTTAACTCTGAACTTGATATATGGAAAACATACAGTTAATCCAGAAAGGATGTAGGTTCCTTCTCTGATTGACTGAAGAGAGTTGTTTTCCCTGCTTACTGAATTTTACCTAAGTTATTAGAAGGCTTCATAGCTTAATCTTCTCAAAAACAGAAAGACATCAGTTTATGTAGAGATTGTTGTTTTGAAGTCTTGAGACAAAGACTGCTGAGGCTTGGTTTCCCCTGACCGACAGCCCTGATTTTAGAGCACAGCACCGAAATGCCTGTGTTTCTGTGTGACATTAAGCTGTAGACTAAAAGGAAAACTGCTCAGAAAGGGGGAACAGAGAACCCAGACAGAAAGAAGGGACGCGAAACACAGTCCTCTGGGTTAGAGATTCCAGTGTGCGACCTTGGGTGACAGAGTGGCTAACCCCTCTGCCCTTGAGTCTGCTCTGCCAATTTGATAAAGGACTCTGCTGTTATTCTCAGTGGGAGTGGCATAGCGTTTTTCAGGTGCTCAAGATCATCTGAAGATTTCTGTGCCCAAAAAGACCCTCCTGCTAAATGTGTAAGGGTATACAGTTTTCTTGGTAAAGGGAAGCAGTAGAGTTCTTTGAGTTTTTCCTTTCCTTCACAGTGTGTTAGCAGCTAAGGCTGTTTTGAAAGGGAGATGGTGGCTCTTTTACGTTAAACTGGTAAATCATCTTGGCTCCGTTGGAACTCTTTTGCCAAATGGGCATTGAGTGAGTTTGAGGTGTCCTGAGGGCACCTGCTGGCATACTGCCCGCCTTGGGAGGAGCCAGAGCATCCCGGGTCCTGCCGCACCGGATGAGGTGCAGGGAGGATGCTGGATGCAGAGATCCGAGCTCTCCTCCTGCTCAGGTCCAGGTGCTGGGAGGGCACAGAGGGAGGCTCCTGCCTGCTCTTCTCAGCAGATGACTTTCCAGAGGTCCACTTTCTGCTGAGGGCAGGTGTAAGATCCAAGAAGACGCTTCCATCCCCTCCCCCCTGGTGAAAGTGTGAATGGGATGGCTGCCTGTCCATGGGTCTAGACGAACTAAACATGTGTTTTCGGGAGAATAGAAGGATCTTATTACCAATTGAGCCGTGTGCTTGCAGAGTGGCTAATCATTGCTGGAGATCAAGACCGTGAGTCTGGTGTTCAAGGTCATAGTCACTGGGTCTTGGTGACAGACAGCTACGTTTAGGAGGGGAAGGTGGAAGCTGTGGTGGTCCCCTCTCCCACCCACCTGTGCCTGAGTAAGGAGAGATGCCCAGTGGGATCAACTTCTCTGTGGAGCTCTGAGGAACCAGGCTGCCTGATTTATTGTCTCTACACATGCACATAGGAAGGTGATAGGTTTATCAGTAAAGTAGTTCTCCATCATGCAGAAGATAGTCCGCTCAAGCCTCTTCTGGCTTTCTGACTTTACGTGATGTTGTTAGTCATTGCACATGACTGGAAAGCTCTCTAGGAGAAGGAGATGTTTTCATTTTCAGGTTTGGCCTGGGAATGTTCCTGAGGAGAGTTCTGTTAGAGGAGTGAAGGAAGTCATTTGGGAAACAAAGACAAGATAAATCTCAGTGAACAGCACATATATCTTCTTCCCCACACTTCTCCAGGGAATCCACACACTTTAATAAATAAATACTTCCTGGTCTCAAATTTCTAAGTCCAGGGAGATTGGGAAGTTATATATCAACCCAGAGAAATCAATGAAAGAATTAGTGATTATCTTATAAATATGATCATATTAATAATTAAGAAGACTTTTACAGTGCATAGTGTCTTGCCTGTAGATTGCAGGATAGTGACATGGGTTTAGGTTTTGGACAGCTTGCTTGAAGTAAGCCATCTTTGGTCATTATTCGTATAAGGAGTTGGTCAATTTGTTGTAGAAATGTAACCCCACATTTTGAATGTCTAGTTAATTTAAATTGGTTGTTTCAAAGAAGGTTCTATATGAGTTGTGTAAGTTTTCAAGACCTGGGAGATAAATTCTGACAAATTCTAAACATTGAACAAATTTTTAAGCTGACTTCAGGAAAGGGAGGCATATTGATTGTAATAGATGGTGGGTTCTAACACGTTTTCAATAGAATAACATTCGTCATGTATTTTAGACTGACTGAAAGCTTTTGAAGTCTTTTTGGTAGCAAGAAGCTGTGAACCTTGCGATAATTTTTTTGCCTTTATTCTTTTTTTTTTTTTTTCTAGAGAACGCTTAGGCCTGGAAGCTTCTTCTTAACTTCTAAGCAGGTCCAAATTGGAACATTTTTTTTTTTATTATCCACTTTGAGGTTTTTCTTCTATTTCAGCATTTTTATTTATGTTTGTTTTACATTTATTTAAGATTGATATTTTCTAATAACCTATTTAGGTTATATGAAGTTTATGATTTTTTCCTGCATTTTCCCTTTTAGCAAATGGCATTAAAATCAAGGCATGCTTCAGGGAACAGTGGCTCATGTATGTATAGTGCTCGTCTTCCCTCTTGACATTGAAGGCTTTTTAGAATATGATTTACTAGAGTCTTGAAAGTTCACAAAAGTGCTTTCTAACATGAATCCCCTTGCCCTCAGTATGAAATCACAAAGCTCATTTTCTCTGAGTATAGTTTCTTCATTTCCTAAGTGTCTAGCTTATATGGGGGATCTTGGTAAAAGCCCACCACTGAGGCTGAGGACCTGAGGGACAGGACAATTCTGGTGGCGCAGCAAGGCACTCTAGCAGGGTCCCAGCCCGAGTCACTCCATCCAGACTCTTGAATCATTTCTTCTTAATTTGGAGAGAGATCATGGGCCCTTCAGGGAAATAAAGGAAGCAGTAGGCTCTCCACAGGAAAGTCCTTATGCACACCAAATTTTACATACAATTTTAAAGAGTATATTGACCCCCTAAATCTAATTGGTGATGACATGAGACGTTCTTTGAGAAGGTACATTTCAAGGACATCATACACCAATTGTCGAAAAGGGCCTTCGATATGGAATGATCCTCTTTATAATGTCAGAAGTCTTATTTTTAACTGGGTTCTTCTGAGCTTTTCATTACTCAGGCCTTGCCTCAGTCAAGGCCGTCAGAAAGGGCTCACAAAACCCAGGTTCTAAACTTGCCTTAGCGATCACAAGAACAAAGTATTTGACACTCAGGGGCAGAAGAAGTTCTGCCTGCTGGAAGGCAACCTGTTTCTTTTAGGTCAGTGAATAAAATGAATAAAGGTCAGTGAATAAACCCAAGGTCCTCCAACCATGGTGGGAGGTGGGCAGGACCCCACCCCCAGGTTCTAGCTGAGGCCAGTGGGGTCACTGCCCCGGGAGACCCTGGCCCCACTCAGGGTGGGTGTGAGGCCTCAGGCCCCACCTGGAAAGACCTGCTTCAAAATGATCTTGCTTAACAAAACTTAACTGCCATTTGATATCTTCCTGAGCTGCGTTATTTCACGTCATAGTGAAAAAAATCCATCCCAAGCTCAACACTCTATAAGGTAAAGAAATGATTAGATGCATTGAGGTAAGTGAAGGGATTAGGGGTGACTGAAAATTCAAATCTAACGTAAGTGTTTCATTTAGATGAGTAGAGGCTGCACTTTACCTGGGCTGAAATTATTTCACCTGCACTTGAAGGGGTGGCTAGGGCTGGTTTCTGCTCAGAGTAGCGATTCAGAGATTTTTTTTTAACTTTTTTTATTGAAATATAGTTGGTATACAATGTTGTGTTAATTTCTGGTGGCCAGCATAGTGATTCAGTTATACACATACATATTCCTTTTCATATTCTTTTTCACTATAGGTCATTATAAGATATTGAGTATAGTTCCCTGTGCTGTACAGTAGGAACTTGTTGTCTATCTATTTTATATATAGTAGTTAGTATCTGCAAATCCCGAACTCCCAATTTATCCCTCCACCCCCAAAGACAGAAGAGACTAGGATTTCTTGTTCTGACAGTAGGCTTCTTTGATATTATGTTGTGATTCCCTTACTTCAGAGGCTAGTCTGGTTCTAGACTGGACTTAGAATTATAGAAATCCCTATGTAAGGGCTGTTTTCATCTATGAGATTTTACTGCAATCAGAGATATTCCACGAAGGCAGGAAAGTGATAGAATGATTAAGCATAAAATAAAAGCGTCCAGAATATCAGTGTAACCTAAATGACCCTTCTGCGGATTGGCGAGAAAGCCGTGTTTTGTAGAGAGGGGAAGGCGCTCTCTTTGGCGTTTTTGCTTAAAGTTACCCCTTCCGAGTTTGTGCTACAGAATCTTTCAACAGCCTGTCCCTGGTCCCCACCAGCCCTGGCTGGCTTTACAAAGTTAAATTGCGCTGGGTACGTTTTTCGTTGGTGTAAAATGCGAGGCAATGATAATTTCACTGAACAAAGACTGTAGTAGGTCCAGATGTGTGTGTGTGTGTGTGTGTGTATCTGTGGGTGTGTGGGTTTTTTTGTTTTCTTTTTTTTTTTTTTTTTTTGTCCTCAAAACTATTAGTGCATCACTTTGGACGGAAGAACTGTCGAAATTCTTGGTAACAAATGAAATTATAAAAGGAGCTAGCAAGATGTTGGCTTTCAACGTTTTTATCTTTTTTCCACAGTGAAAAATGAGAAATAGCCCAGCAAGAGTAATAGAGTTTTTCATTTGAAAAATAAGAAGAATTTGGCGGTTAGAATTCAGTTGCAACAATTATCTTAATGCAAGTTCTTTCCAATATATTTCAAATATGAATAATAAGCCATTTATACCTAAAAGTAAATGCTGCTTACAGTCTTGTTGGGTAGAAAGAAAATGAGGTGGAGTTCAGGAAATGTTATTGAGTGACTCATTTTAAAGTGGAGATGAGCCTTTAATTGGATTTGAAGTATGTATAAAATAAATGTCTTTATATTTTAGGAAAGGTTAAGGTTAACTGTGATTTTTCTCTTAATATTGGAACTATTATGATCAGTGTAATAATCTGGTATTTCTTGTAGGTTCTGTCCATTTCTCCAGTTCATTCTTGCTGTGATCAGTAAGGCATTTTTGCTAAAATTTAGGTATGTTTATATGGAAATCAGCTGTGGTATAATGATCTTATGTTGTTAAGATCATTGGAGTTATTTGATCAACCTTAGATGTGCTCATACTTATTGGGAGAAATTACTAAAAGATATTTACTGTCTTTGTGAATGATATCACTCTGTGTCTTAATTAAGAAAGATTAGTTATGGATTTATAAAAGTTGCACTAGAAAACACATGTGAAAACTCACTTTAACATTGAAATAACATTCAATTTCATCTTTTTCGTAAATTAAAGAGTAATTTCAATTTTCAGATTGAACGTCACTGAAAATTTTAGGTGTCCGTGCTAACAGTATTCAGTTTCCATTTTTTCACCAAATATCTGTTAATTTCACAATTTGTTTCAGTTGCATAATCAGTCCCCTAGAAAAGATAGTTTTGTTTGCTTTGCTTTGTTCTTACTTGAGAGGTTACTTTTGGTTAAGAATCTTTAGAAGACAATGCAACCCCTTTGTGTGTAGGACGTTGTACAAAGAGCAGTTAACCTATATTTCCCATTTTTTTGTATTCACAAAATGTCCAAATATAACAAAGAGAGAAAATAAATAATATTTATGGTGCATGGAATCTTTAATATGTAATAATTCTAAAGCAGTGTTTGATAAACTGTCCCTACGTGTTTCTGTTTTCCATAGTGTTGATGGTAATGATTTAATTCTGGAAATGTGAAAATGGAGCTTTAAGTCCATCAATCTGGATAAGCTGAATTTTCCAATATGCAGAATATTTGCCAATCACCTTGTTGTTACTGACACTGTTCGTTTACGTTATTTCAATTAAACTCTCTCATCAGAATCGTACATGGCCCTTTTTTTGTTGTTTTAAAGCAAGGAGGCTGAAAAGAGGATTTCATCCTATTTTCATAAAATTTTCGGTGCCACAAAGTAATTCTTTCAGTTGTTGCCTAATGGAGATTGTTATCACATCCGTTTATTACGTTGCCCGTTCATACGATTATGATCTCAGAGCTCCTCACAGTATGAAAGTGTTGAGGGCATGTAGAGCCTTATCAATTGGCTTGACTTGTTTTTGTGATTTTCTTTAAGTTTTCCTGTCCCCTTCGCTGTGAATTTTTATTGCTGTCAGTGTGCTTGTCTCTACCAACCTCTTTTCTTGTTCAGTATGTGCATCTTCAGTGGTCCTGTGGAGCTGAATGCCAGAGAAACTTTCTTGTGATTGTGACAGTAAAATTAGGAGTGAAGGCATCTGGGTTTTTGATGGAATAAAAGTCTAGGAGCTCAGATTTCTGATATTGGTCTTTTTGTGTGTGTGTGTGTATGTTTGTTTTGGATATTGGTTTTTGCTAGAAGAGAAGCCTTTTTCACTTGCTTTCCAGCCTTTGACAAGATTCCCAAATTGGGCAC
Source organism: Vicugna pacos (assembly GCF_048564905.1). Classification (NCBI taxonomy): domain Eukaryota; kingdom Metazoa; phylum Chordata; class Mammalia; order Artiodactyla; family Camelidae; genus Vicugna; species Vicugna pacos. The sequence goes on along the minus strand of NC_132994.1, from coordinate 1,761,793 downwards.
GATAATTTGCTGTTTACTGAACACTGACTGCCGTCTAGGCTACAGATAAGCTACCATCTTACATCAATCGCATTTTAGTTATTTCTCATCTCACCATTATTAGAGGTATGTCGAGATCAATGGATGGAAAAATCTATATTTTAATGAAAACAGAGTTTTGTGCATATTCGTTCAGTTTTATTTTATTTCCTACTTTAAAATCCACCTGCATACCAAAAGTGACTTAACATTTCCACCAAAATGTAAAAATATAGCCATACAGAATAAGTTAGAAGGAAAAGAAAAGATCAGTGAAGGAAAGTAAGCGTAGAACATTTAGCCTGTAGGTTTCACCATAAACATTCTAATACATGTGCTTTGAGAAAAATGTCATTAGTGAAACATCTACAACATCCATATCATATAAGGTAAACCAGTTAAGTGCACGCTGATTTTTTTTTCTGATACTGACAGCAGAGGTATGTTTCTTACGTGTCGTTTCCTAGAGAAGATAATCAGTAGCAGCAGCATGATCTGTGTGACGATCTGTGTAATTAATACGTTGAAGGGCAATACAGTAACAGAACAGTGGGGGCTCGGAGGTGAAGGGGCCATGTGGAATAGAGCGCAGTCCGGGTATACGGCTGTCTGGCGGTCCACATTAATTCAGAGTTAGACGTTAGAATATTTAACTTGATTTACTGCACATCCCTTACAAAGCCCCCCCCCCTCTATTATTGCTGTAAGTTAAACATTTCACAAATATCCAGGGACACTGTACTCCAGAATATGTCCCCTCTGATGTGTGCTTGGCTAGATCAGTGCAGCTGGGTGAGTCCTGAATTTAAGCAGCCCCCACGTGGGCATAAGGCTGCCCCGCATTCCCCAGCGGAACCCCATTCATCTCAAGACAGCACCTGTGACCAGCCAGGAAACCATGTAGAGAACTTTTAAGGCATCCTGGTTTTTTGAAGACATCCTGATTTTTTTAATGTAACAGGTTTTGATATGAGAATTTAACCTAAGAGGAATATATTTTGAAATTATTATACTGGAAGTATAATTTTAGACTCATTTACCCAAATCTTAAATATTTAGGGACTCTGGAAGAAAATTCCTTTCCTGTGTCAGTGGGTTACTGAGTCCAAACTCGTTCTGCTGGCTGCAAGCAGGCCGATAAATCCGAAGTAGAGGTGTTGAGGCAAGGAATAAGAAAGCCAGCAGACCGAGAAGATGGGGGACTAAAGTGCCAGAGAACCATCTTCCCTGACTTAGAATTCAGGCTTCTTTTATATTAAAAAGAGGAGAGGGTGTGGTTGGTTGTTGCAGACTTCTTGGTGTCAGAATCCTTTGATCTTGCAGCTGTCCATGTGGGTCAGGTCGTGATGTCCCTGTAAACCTCCAACAAGACAAATGTTATTCTCTGTTCTGCAACTTTTTAATGTCTATATAATGGGAAAGTGTTATGCACTTAAAGGTCAGAGCCTGGAGAATGGGCTGTCCTGTCTATTTCAAGCTATAGGCAGTATTCTATTTTTTTTCTCTCCTTTTTTTTTTTTTGAGGAGGGAGGTAATTAGATTTATTTGTTTATTTATTTACTTAGAAGGGGTTCTGGGAATTGAACCTCGTGCATGCCAAGCATGACTCTACCGCTTGAGCTATACCACCCCCCTAGGCAACATTCTTTTACAAAGGTGCAGAACCAGCTAGACTAAGCTCTGGAAGCAGAGCACAGGGTTAGAGCCAAAAGAACAGATCTAATGTGGAGTCACATTTGTTCCTCCCTATTGTAAGTAGGTTAGTTTCTTACCAACCCGAACTTAATTTGCTTTGTAATGAGCAGGGCATGTATTGTGTATCTGCATTTGTGGGTTTGCTTCTTTTCCTCCATTTCCCTTGTGCTTTCTTGCTTGCATCACTTGCCCTTGCCATCTGGAGCAGGAGCATGGTTGAAAGTTCATCCCTTTGGACAGCTTGACCACTGGGGCCCTGCAGCGGGGGATCTAGGCCAGTGACCTTGCAGTGTTATGCACCCTGGTTACTTGTGGCTATCATTTTGAAGGTTGTGAATATGGGTACTTAGCAGATTTCTCTAGAATAACAGTGAGGCATAAAATATTCTCCAAATTTCTATGCCTATCAACTTCCCACTGTCAGTCGAGGAATCTCCAACTTAAAAAAAGTCCTATAACATATCTATAAATTATTTGTTTGGAGAGCCAAAATAAAAATAAAGACAAACAAATGGCAAAATAAAACAAAAAAGAAAAGAGGAAAAACAAACAATACTTACAGTAACGTACTCTGATGGAGCTCTGGTTTTAAAACACCTGTCTGTTACCAACATGTTTGCTAGGGGTGAATTTACTTTCTAATATTCTATAGCTTAATAATATATTTTTAAATGACAAGTGGCATCAGTCCTCATAAGTACTTCCGTTTTGTTCTGTATTCCCTTCAAATTCATCTTTTTTATTATTCTCATTATTTATACATCACTAAAACCAGGATAATGTAGTCACCTCCATGTTTTTCATTTCTGTGTCTTTGGGATGCAAAGGCAGGTAGAAATTGGACATTCAGCCTTATTGCAAGTTAATATTGTGTTGCTAGTGTCACCTGGGTGTGAGGTATGGATAAAGACTCATGTTCTTCTTGATCAAAGATATTCATCGAGAGTGCTTTCTTGTAATGTCTCTGCTGTGAAGTTGCCCGGCACTACAGCTTCTTAAACCTGTAGTTAATATCCAGTCCCCAAACAATGAAAACAAGTAAACCCCAATTTTTTCCACAGGGTTTCCTGGCTGGTTATTCCGAGACTTTGCAGTGACAGCCGTTCTCCCACGTGAATGGAGTACTCAGTGTCAATGTGGAAGCCTGGTCAGTTGCAAAGTTGCAGTAAAATATTTCCCTCCTGCCTGTAGCACTTCCCAGAGTCTTATGATGAAGGATCCTTATGTTGGAAAAAAGAAAAAAAAAGTGTCCCCGAGATGGTTAATTTTGTGACTTGCTCTCCTGGGTACCGACTGTTCTTTCTGTATGTAGATTCTGGGGAAGAAATTTCTCTGTCCTGAGACCTCAGCCCATGTTTACATGTGAAATGCACTCTTCTCTAGACTGTTAGATGTGGAAATCTTTTTGCCTTTCATCAGTGACCTTAGATCTTTCTTCAGATACATATTTATTGTTATTTATATGGATGATAAATATACCCTGCTCTAGATTTCCTGAAGACCCTGAACATACTTATTTTTATTATTCTAAGGCACAAAGGGGTATGTGTGTGTATGTGTGTGTGTGTGTGTGTGTGTGTTTTGTCTTGGTGGTGGTTGTTCTAAACTTCTGGAAATTTTAATTTACAGACTTCTTCTGAGGCCTGTAGCATCAGGTGAATGTGGACATAGAAGAGTAAGGACATCACTGTTGTGGGGGTATTTCTGAAACTTGAAATGTCACAGACTCTCCAATATATAACTTTATAAAACTTTTAACACTAGGAAATATCAAACTGATGACTACTGTTTACTATCTCAAATAGCTTTTTATTTCTCAATATCTTTTGGCCTATTTAAAGTAAACCCACAAAATTTTCTGTGCTTTCTCAAAGACCCCATCATCCAGAGTGACCCTATTACATGTTTAAATTTATAGTTGTTTTCTTAAAACCATCAATCTTGTTATTATTTAGATTACTTTGTTAAGAATAAAAAGGAATATTAGAAAGTTAGGAATCTTATATCCTATTAGAATATAAATATTATATTAGACTATAAATATTAAAATATATTCCATAACTAATGTCTGTACCAGATCTTTTTTAAGCCATAATACAAGCTGGTTTCAAAGGAATATTTTCAGGGATATCTTGAGTCATCAGAAAAGAAGATATGAAGAGATAAAACAGCCTGCTTATTTCCTGATATGGAAAAATTCAGCCACAAATATTTCACTTATACATGAAAAGTGCTTTGTTTTCACACATAAAAATATGACCATATGAAAAAATGGGAAAATGTTTATTTTCAGATGAAGGGTAGGTTGTGCAGCCTGATCAAATTAATCACTTCACAGTCCCAATGACTCCTTTCATATGTTTTTGGTTAGGTTAATCTGTGTACATCTCGATGTATAGATAACCTCACTGTAAAAGTCACCGTTCTCTTGACCACTCGGGCTCCCATCAGCTCTGTGGGAATTAACGGGGAAAATTTCTTCTACTGTTTCTGTGTGGGATGGTTCTTTTTCTCATTTAACCATCGAGATTAAAGAAATATTCCTTCCTTCTGATCACTTGAGCATCTGTTTTACACCAGGCCAGTTAATGATTTTTATAAACAGAATGACTTTACCATTTTTCTGAGCCCATTTCAAGTCATCTTTTGGAAGGATTTCTGATACGACATCTGTTTTAGTGTTGATGGCTGTTTAACTATCAATCTGATCTCTAATGCCATGATTTCATATTCCTGATCTTGATTTTGTATCATACAATAAGATCTATTTCTAAAGTCCTTTACAGTTTACAAGACTGGTATATCTCATTCAATCCTCATGAAACTTTCGTGAGAAAGTGGCATTGTCCCTGTTTTACAGAAAAGGATGAGGAGAATAGAAATGAAAGGATGTTATTGAGAGAATTCACCTAATACGGCAGTGAGGATTAGAGTCCAAGTCTCCAGCTTCGAGTACAGTGCTCTTTTTATACAATAGCTGGTTTTTATGTTTTATTAAAAAAACACACAATTATAAATATTAGGTAACATAATACTGTTAATAGAGAAATTAAAATGTAGTGAGGTTCTCTAATTACTCAAGGTTCCAGAAAAGTAAACTGTGGGGCAGAAAAAAATTAGTATTATTTTATTACGATGTTAGAATCAACAAATAAAGTTATTATTATTGGAAATCCTTTTCAGTGTATATTTTTACGAATCAACAAATACTTATCAATATTATTATTTTTCAGCATATATTTTTATAAATTGACAAATACTTATCCATATTTTTATTGGATATCCCTTTCAGTGTATATTTTTAAACTCTCACGACGACTTGCATTTCTGTGGTGCTTTATAGTTTATACAGCAGTTTCACATACATTATCTCCTCCTACACTTGAAGGAACAGTGGCATGCTGTGGGATTTATTATCTCCCAAGTTAAGGGATTATCAGAATGACTGGGCTCAGAGTTCAGCCAGAAATGTTGATACTGAGTTTCACATAAGTGCTTCATGGAATTGTCTGGTGGTAGGGTTGACATTCTAAAAGTTAGCTCTCAAATTCACCAAACAATACATACAACCAGAGAGGTATCACCTCTGCCAAATATGTTTACAAAATTCTCCTTTCTCAAGCCTTCTTTCCTGTCCTCTGAGGTTATAAATCAGAGACACAGAATCATAGGTCCTCAAGCAAATCTTTCTCTAGAGGTAATTCAACTCTGGAGGCTCTATTAAGTATAAGTAATTTCTGAAAGCAAAATTCTTGATATCTGATTTACTTAATCAATAATAGTATGTATTTACTTGAATACTTGAATAATAGTATGTATTTATATCGCATTAATATACCAGAGAGAGAGAGCGACAGTGATATTGTTTGTTCCAGGATAAAAACAGAGCAACGTGTGGACCAACGGGAATTTTGAAAGTGAAATTTCTAAGGTGCATTTGTAGAACAGCCACTTCTAAAGTTGGAGATAACGTAATTCTTCCAAGGAATGACCCTTTGTGTGTGTGCCCTGGGCCAACATCAAAAACTGGAATTTAAGTCATTTAGGATTATTGAAGAGGTTTTTGCTGAAGACCAATAGCTTGGAGATGCCTCTAACCCTGCCTCAGGCCTTGCTTCCAAGGGGCACAAATCTGCTACTTAATTATTCATTGTTTGCCATCAAATTGTGGTGTGAACATTGGTGTGGATTTTGCACGAAGTCACCAAAAAGTATTTTAGGACCCAAAGTTTTATGTGCTAGGAACTTGGGCTGACAAGAATTCAATTGTGAATGACAATTCAGTGATTTTGCATCTGTACACATAGTATTTATTATTTCACAGATTATATGGTTAATGATTAAATTTAACAAGTTTATGTTCCCATTTTATTTTAATGCCTAGATAATAAGTCATATTAAATAATGTTTCTTGTCCCTGACTGTTAAATTAGGTAAAATTAAGCCTTCTAAGGCTCTGCTGTATAGCAAATTATTGCTGACTGATTCCAGAGTTACCTCTGTTATTAAATATAATTTAGGGGTGGAACTGAACATATGTGCCCTTTAGAGGCATAAAACTCTCTAAAATAAACTTATACAATATGGGAAAACTGTTTCAAAGTGGCATTTTCACTGTATTAATCAGAAGTTAAGATTTTTGCCTCAATTCTTAGGCTTCACATGTTATTTCCCATCTATGAAAAGAATGCGCTTGTAAAATTTTAAAATGAATTAAAATGTATGAATGTTTTTATCATATGTTAACCAAAGCAATATTTGTTATTTATTAACTCATGTGCCGATCACAGTACTCAGTGTTAAAAATACCCTGCGTGGTCTCAAATTAAAAACTCAGTCTCAGAACTGAGTTGGCTTTTATGTATACACTACAGATAGACGTACAATAAACATGTTTTTGCCTAGTATTTTAATTTTTCTATGTGCTGTGCTGGAACAAAGTACCTTAGGATTCCTCTAATTTCATTCAGTCTCAACACACATCCTGCTATAGAAGATAAACAAAAATAAAAGAGGAAAAATGTAAAGGGGTATAGGAGGCTCTGGAAGGATAATTCTTCTGATTTTTGGTCCATGGTTTTTATCATTTTTTGAATGGTAACAGCCTGTTCCATAAAGGAAGAACAGTTTGTTTTTTGAGATGACAAGTAGCAGAATTATGGATATGAATTAGAAATTGTGCAGAGTTACTGTGAGTCAGTCTTGAACTTGATTTGAGTCCCATCTCTTATCGTCCATTATAATGATGTTAAAATACGCTGTATATTTCTCCTGGCAATAGAGTAGTCCAGATTTTCTAACACTTAAAGAGTTTGGTGTTGATAACCTTTCCTTTACTCTTTACCCATTGGATATACATCCCACTTGGTCGAATGTAAATGTTATGTAAATAGTTAAATAGATATTGAATTGTGAAATTAGAGCAATGGTTTTCTCCTTACAATTTTAATATACTCACACACAATCATGCATGTGTATTATTTAGGAGATATTTTTGTTCATTGACTCTGATTGGTCTTATTGAAACCCATCCAATGAGCTTTGACATTAGAGATCATAAGATACAAAAATTTAAATCACAAACATGCATATTTATGCATGTTATATGTAGCATATAAGATAATTCTCTTGACAGAAAGCTCATGTGTCATTAGCTGACTTTTCTTTGTGCAGTGAAAGCTGTGTGCTTAATGACGAAGTTTAATTAACCTGCTTTTTCACAAGGGATAGGATGAAAGTCTGTTTTTAAAGTCATCACAAAAAATAATGCTCAAATTATAACATTTCGTTGGATATTTATAAACTTGAGCCATTTCGGTAAACTGAAGCATCTGATTGATGTACTTCCTGCATCGAAATGAATGATAATAGTAAATTTGATTCCTTTATAATTATATTGGACATTAGAACTAAAATGCTTTTTGTACCAATTCCATAAGCAAATACCATGAATTTATCATTTTGTAGCTATGCCACCAGGCAATCAATATCTTTAATCACCCATTAAGAAAGTAATCAAGAAAAATGTTTTATATTAATGAAATACTAGGTTCTGAATATTTTAGGAGGAAGTTTTGTTGTGTCACTTATTCTGTCGATAGGAGAGAAATGTGTCTTATAAAGACAAATTAGAGTACTTAAAAAGTGAATAATGTTAAAAACAAGGAAAGAAGAAACAAATACAGTCTAAAACTACATATTTAGATCTTTGAATTTATTTTTGTCAATCTCTAAGCAAACATGTTATATATTTTTAAAATTTTATTAATTTTGAAGGCAGTAATTAGGTATATCTATGTATTTATTTATTTTAATGGAAGTATTGGGGATTGAACCCAGGACCTCATGCATGCTAAGCACGCGCTCTACCAGTGAGCTATACCCTCCCCGCAAAAATGTCATATTTTAATGGGTGATAATGAAGCCAGTGATAGGAAAACTGTTAAAGACTGTTCAGAATGTCATGGAAGTGTAACTGTATACTAACATATATGCAAATGTTATTGTGTGCTGAAATACTTAATGTCTTTTTCACATGTGCATTTATTAGTAATTCTTAGTAGATTTCTGCCATGCTATGTATGACCAAAAACGAAGATCAGAGTTTTTAAAGTTGTAAAATCTGTAGCATCCATAAAGCCATTGTTAGAACTAATGCCAGAATTTATTCCAACTGCACACTGGAAGGCCAGGCAAACTACATATACATCCCATCTTAAACCAATTAATTTAGACTCTCCATTCAAGATCGTTACCCTCCAAAGCTTGTAAATGATACAATAACATTGCATGAAAGTGGTGTTTTCATAATAAAGTGTGCTCAGTACCATTATGGAGTTGCACGAGAAATACCAGCTTTGGTTCTTTGCCTGCAAGGAGCACTTTCTGCACAGCAGACACGTGTGTCTAGATATGAGGGGCGGGAGGGTGAGCTGAGAGAGAGTCCCCAGGAGTCCAGGTCCCAAGATCTAAGGCAGCTCCCAAAGGAGGTGATGAGCTGTTTTCTCAAAGCCTTTAAAACAAGAAGGCTTGTTGTTGTTTCTTTATCCTTAAAGACTTCTCCAAGCAGCTTCCAACTTCATGACTCCTTTTTCTTCTTCAAGCCCCAAAAATATTTCTGGTTCTATTCATTTGTCACAGGATTTTGGAAAGAATCCACATTTAAGGAGTCTTCAGACCTTATGTCTAGGTATATGAAATTCTAGGAAGAAAGCCTCATAAATTGCAATAATCTTTTGAATGACATTGGTAGTTACTACTTAGTAGTAACTTTCATTTTATTATAACGATAAATAGTTTTTCTTTCAAGAGGAACAGTATCGGAATACTAAAAACAAGGCAGCTTTAAAAATAAGCAGTTTCACAAAGAGAGAAACTAAAGGGAAAAAAAGCACGCCTTTTACAACTTTCCTTATATTCCATTAGCTAAGGTGGTCCAGAAAAATATGAGAAATCTATCATCATTGGCACCAAGCCATGTCTGTGTTTTAAAGTATGTGATTTTGAGAGCAATATGGAGTAAATGTTTACAGCATATAGTTTCTGCTAATAAATTTTCTAAAATTCACCCCTTCACAGTATATACCGTTGTTATCTACATGACATAGTTGAAGAAAATGTTAGTGTTTCTTATCATATATATATAGAGAGAGCATTCTCCTTCAACTTGTGTAAGATATTATGCAGAAGGAAAACAGAATCAGCTACAAAGAAGTTGAAGCATATGGATTTTTTTGTGTCTGCATATTTTACACATTTGTCATTTTCTATTGTATTTCTTGCACAGTGCCTGCAATTGCCATTTTGATCATCCACATAAAATTCTTCACTTACGACCTTCACAGACATCAGCCAAACATATTTTTCCAACAGTGAAACATCTAACATGCTTTATTCACTCACCTAATTTTTTTTCCTCTCTCAGGATCCCTGGGGAGAAAAAAAAAAATTCACTGACTTAATCTGATGTTGAAAATGTAAAAGGTCACTTGCTCTCACGTGGTTACCCACTTTGACCTCTCCTCCTATACTATCCGCGATGCTGCTTTTACGCTCTATTTTTTCTTTTATTTTAGACTTTCTTTAGCATTGTATTTTTAAGCCAAAAAAAAAAAATCAAAATGGAAAGTTCCTAAATTCATGCTGACAAAGTTAGGATTTTTTAAAAAGTCTTTTTTGGGACTTTAGTGGCATTGAACACTCCGTCATTTGGAGGTGGTCTCTTGCTCAAAGTTATTCTTGAAATTTAATTTTCAACACCGTATCCTAAAAATGGGTGTCTGGTTGTTCAGCTAATGAGGGAAGAATGTCGAGAGCAAGGGGTAATTTTGAAGATATGATGTGGTTGGGAAGAGTCGTAGGGGAGACACTAAATTTTCACACTTGGCTCAAGGATAGTCTTAGCCAGTATCGCTGGACGGCAGGCTGGACGTTGGCCCGGACAGAGCTTCGAGGGGAGGTGGGTGGGTCTACCTAGTTCTTCCCATACTTTTCCACATGCCTCAACTGAGAGTGAGAGATAACCCACCCGTTGCATGAAGTGCGTTTGTAACACACATTCATTCCGGGGATGCAGGGTAGGTGTCTGTCGTTCTGAGATGTACACACGCAAGATGATGACATGTGTAACCCTTTACTTTGTAGACTGAAGAGGTCGCTCTTAAAGTGACACATCCGCCCCTGGAAAGCCGTTACCCTTTTCATTCTTTTCCTCTTGTGCAGGTGACTTGGATTATTACTGGTTGGATCCTGCCACGTGGCATAGCCGGGAAACATCACCTATTAGTTCGGTAAGCATCCAGGGAAGGAGGATTTGGGAGCCCAGGGAACGTGTGTGCCCTTTGCCATCCTGTGTCTGATAAGTGGTCAATAGTAATCTTATTCTGCTCCATTGTGTATTCTGTGAGAGAAAATACTGATTCATTTAAGACAGTATAGTTGGGAAGAAAAACAGTTATCACTGAATATTTATGACAAATTTTAAAATAAGTAAAAACAAGTATTAAATAACGACTCTGTGTAAATGAGATAGTATTTGGTTAGTGACACCAACATTAATAATAACTCAACATGCAGAATTGGTCCTATTTATATGTAAGCTGATATATTTTAAATTTTCAATTAATTTCACTTTGGAACCGTATTTCAGAGATGCATTTAGTTGCTGACTACTTTTAGAACTATTTAGTGTAGTAAGTGCCTATTGCAAATGAAATACAGCTGTAAATGAAAATTGTTCTAAGCCAAGGATAGAGCCCCCAGAATAAAGAATTCCCTCTAGAGTGCCTTTTACCTGAGGAAACCACATCATGCTGCAACCAATAATTCTGTCTCTGTAGGAAGAAAAAACAGCTTATCTTTCTATCTTCATTTATGTTTTAAAGCATCCTGTAACCTGGCAGCCATCTAAAGAGGGTGACCGTTTAATTGGACGTGTTATTCTTAACAAGAGAACGACCATGCCCAAGGAATCAGGTGCATTGCTAGGTCTGAAAGTAAGTATGCTGGCTTCTAATGCTTCTTGAAGGGTGAATTATATAGCATGGACTGCATTCAACAAAGTTTCTCGCAATGATTTTTTTTTTGCATTCTTTTTTATTGAAGTATGGTCAGTTTACAATGTTGCGTCAATTTCTGGTGTACAGCATAATGTTTCAGTCATACATATACATACATTTATTAGTTTTTATATTCTTTCTTCTGGAGATTGTCATCCTAAGTGAAATAAACCAGAAAGGGAAAGAAAAATACTATATGATATTGCTTAGATGTAGAATCTTAAAAAAAAAGACACAAATGAACTTATTTACAAAACTGACAATGATTTTTAAACCTCCTTTTCTCCTCTTCTAGTGAATATATCTTATGTTAATGTCTTATGGTATAATTAGTATTTTAATCTGGGTAATATTTTTAAATCATTTTGTTAAAATGGCACACAGATGTATATGACAACTGCAATAAAATATTAAAAAAAACTAAAGAATTTGAATATAAAGTTCAAGGACAATTTTTACATTAAAATAGTTTTAATGGAAGGCAGTAAAGTTAGATAATATGGACCTCATAATTTTATTATATCTTGACAAGCAACATAAAACATTATTAAAGAGATTGTTTCCTAAGGGCAGTGGAATTTATGGTAATATCAAAAGAGTAAAATGTATCTTTTAAAATACTAACTGAGTTCTAACAGATACAATTTAAAAAACTAATAAACTACAAAGATAATGATTTGGGTAAGAAAAAATATACATACATTTTGTTTTATTATGTGTGTGCCTGTGTATGTGTGTTAAAACCCATGATTTTATTTGCTTTCATAAACTTAGAGAAATGTTTAAAGAGGTTGCTTTAAAATTATCATTTACCAAGAGATTGTATTACAGTCGTGTGATGGTTTGAGCTCTTCAAAACCATTGACTATTAATCTAACTTCAAAAAAATACTCGGTTAATATCACCCTATTGATTAGTACCATTGATTTCTCTTCCAATGAAACAGCTCTGATCACCTCCGCTCTTGTGTGTGACCCTAAGAACATGGATCAACCTCAACTTTTGATAATATCCGTGTCATTTTAATTATACACATTTACCCCCCCCCCGCATTGGGAGAAATTACACTCAGAAACTTTCAGGTGTATTTCAGTTTTACGCATGGAGGACAAGTCAGGTGGGAGTGTTCATTACGCAGCAGTAGAACTCAGGCTTGGAGGGTTAGATTAGATCACATGTTATTTCAGATGAGGGAGGGCATTCAGACGGTCGGTAGCTGAGATGAACTTAGGCTATTACTATGTACCCTGGTAAATTGCTTCCCCAATCGGCCTGTTCTTGGTTCAGATCTCCAGTCTTACAGAACAAAAACAGACTCACAGACATAGAAAACAAACTTATGGTTGCCAAAGGGGAAGGGAGGGGTGGAGGGATAAACTGAGAGTTTGGGATTTGCAGATATTATCTACTATATATAAAAGAGGTAAACAACAAGGTCCTACTGTAGAGCACAGGGAACTATATTCAATACCTTGTAATAGCCTATAATGAAAAAGAATATGAAAAAGAATATATATATGTAACTGAATCACTACGCTGTACACCAGAAGTTAACACAATTATTGTAAACTGACTATACTTCAATTAAAATAAATTAATAATTTTTTTAAAAAATCCCCATTCTTGTCTTAGACCTACATTCTCTTAAAAGTATACAAGAGTGGTCCAGGTCTCATGTCACAATGGGGCATTATCTGAATATAGAAATTCAAATAGTAGGTGTTAATTTAGAGGATGGAGACAATGAACCCGAGTTAGTCAAGTGTCAGACACTTGCTGTGTGATGGGGGAGACCCAGTCCTTGTGTCTAAGGGTGTATGTTGTCCATGGACCCTCCGTTGTGAGGTCCATGTGAGGGGCTGGTACGTGAACATCCCTAGAACTCAAGGTCATCTCCCCTGTAATGAGATGTAGTTTCTTTTCACACCTGTACTGCAGGCTCCCTCCATCAACAATGCATTTCACTTCATTTTTTTCCTACACTCAGTTCTAAACACACCTAAAGGCTGTAGGATTAATACCTCCAACGAGTGACCTTCTGTTTCAGTGTGAGTCTTGGGCACTTACGAGTCTATCATTATCCAGGTGGTTGGAGGAAAGATGACTGACTTAGGACGCCTTGGTGCCTTCATCACCAAAGTAAAGAAGGGTAGCCTTGCAGATGTAGTTGGACACCTCAGAGCAGGTAAAGTTTCTTTTTTAACATTTGAATAATGTGTACTCTGTGCATTAGTTGGTGGTTTTCCATTAGGGGTAAGTTCTATATAAGTCAGTTAAGTGAATAACTAATTTTAATGCATGCATAAAGATTATGTTTTTCCTAATACTTAGTGACTGTAATAACAGGTAACACTACATTGGTAACAGTTTGGAGACAGTGAGTAGGAATCTTTTTTATATTTATATAAAAATAAAGAGATGTAAAATGCTAAGGGATTCCTAATTTTTGTAGATGGCTTCATCATGGTGCTTCAAAACTCCAAAACAGTTTAGCCTAAGAAAATAATATCACTGTTTTGTTCTTTAAATTGGAAATTATCGTAACTATTAAAGTTTTTCATAGTGGTCCCAAAAGACTTATTCAGTACCAATGTTTTTAATAAAATATAATGACATTCTTACACAGATTGTGTAATAAAATATTTGTTAATTTAAATGATGTGACATACATTATACTCATATGGGTGTGCAACTTCTTGATACTTGGAAATTTACAGTATGTCGCTCTGTGACCTTAACATGAAGCAATAAACTCATTTAATATATTTAAATGTACCTTGCTTAGTGGCAACGTACTTCAAAATCTATTTTTCTTAAGTTATTGAATTTTCACTTTAGTAAAAATCATATTAACATATTTTTTCCAGTTTACCCCAGAGTCTACTAGACATCTTTTGGTTAGCGTGTCAGACAATTATAAAGGAAACAGAGTAGGCTGAAGTGTAAAATTGAGGATTAATAACCCAGAGCACATGGAAAGAAAACATTTTTAGACAATGCTTTCAGTTTTTATACCTTAAGGTAATCATGACTGAGCCCTTTAGAAAGATATTCTAGGACTCTTGAGGACGTTTTTGTTGTAACTGGTGACCAGGATATCAGTTCAAAATCATTGAGGACTTTCTCTGCAGGTGGTGTAGAGAGAGAAAAGCCAAGCCAGGGCTTTTTCTCCATCTACGGATCCATCAGCTTTGAAGATGTGTGGAAGTATAGCACACTGCTGTTTCTTATCAGGGGCTTGTTAGGGTTCTATAAAGAAGTAACTCAGTCAGGAGTGACTTTGCCCAGACATTGAGTCTCTGCTTGTTTAATAACTGGAAAATAGGTCTTGAAAAGCACACGAATCCTTTGTGACTCTAATGTAAGAGAGCTTTAACCACAGAAATAAGAATTTGCAGATCAGATTATAAACACAATGGCATTTGACTTTTGTCTTTGTGTTTTCATAGAAAATTATGTAAGGAAGTTAGCAAAGGGCTTTTTCTATATTATGTATTCCTTAGTGATTAATTTCATTTATTTAACACCCTTATGTGCCTGGAGCCTAAGAAACAAACCTAAAGTGTTAAATAAATATAAAACATCTAAGTGTACTTTTCACTTGAAGCAATTGACGTATTTGAAAAAAGATATTTTTTAAAATTAGGTAATATATCCTGTTTGATTTACATGATTATTTAGGAACTATTTTTTTCCCCTTCTGTTGCATATAAACATTGCTGGCCTGTAATACTACAGTTTATTTTGTTTTTATCAGCATGACCTTTGTTCAGCCTTTGCAGTCTCGCTTTAATCTGGCCACAGCTTTTTCTACTGCTGTTCCCTTAAGGCCATGCTCTGCACCACTCACCGCTTAGTTTCATCAGCAAAAGCACAGTATTGACAAGGACACTCTCCTTATTAAGACCCTTTGGTGTCTCTCAGTCACCCACTACTCGAGTCTGAGCCCTGTAGCTTGTCCCCTTCTGACAGTTCTGGCCACTTCCTTCCCATTTACTTGGCCTGCAGCCCTGGCGGTCTGCCTGTAGGTCCCGGCAAGCTGTGTCCACCTCCCAGACCTGGTCAGTGCCTCTTGTCTACTTGGTTGCTTTCCTTCCTGCTCCCGTGCTTTGCCTGTTGGAGTCCTTCCCATCTCTCCAAACCCGTCTAGAGTTACTTCAGTTCTAAAGTGTTTCCTGATCTCTCACCTGGGCAGCCACTAACGACCACCTCCCTGGCACTGCCTGGCTCTCCTTCTGTTCCCCAGAGGAGCTCCCATCATTGTGTACAACACTTTATGAAAGATGTCTCTTTCTGTATTTCTCTTCCACCAAATCTAAGGACAGGAGAAAGCCTCTTTTTCATTTTGATATCAACATAAGCTACATCCACTTGAAAAGACTATTCGAATATAAAGCAATAGTGTTAAAGAGACCACCTAGTTTAGGAGTTACTGATTTCTAAATAAATAAATCCATATATTAAGGTAATTTGATGTTAAAAGTGATGCCTTTAGGTTGCCATCTATAAAAAGAAGAATTTTATAATGCAGTGTTTTTGGCAAAATGTTGATTACCACTCTGCCACTCATTACTGGGTAGTAAAGTCTATTTAATGGTTTGCATTCATCATTTTAAAAAAGTGAAATAGAATGTAATAGAATAGAAAATATGTGTAAGTATTGTCTTAGAAAATATTGTCTCATATGCAGAGCATGTACACACACACTTATGTGTACATTCACATGATATGAATTTTATTTCTCTTATCAAAAAATGTAAAAGACTCCTCTAATATAGTTTAACTTTATATTATTTTATTTCTTTTTTTTTAATAGTGAAATGTATTCATTGTCTATTTGAAAAACTGCTAGGTAACATCTTAGGTCAAACCATCAGAAGTCATTTATCTCTTGCTAATAACCATACTCTTGCCAAACCAAAGCAGCATTATTTGCTTTTCAGATATTTATTCTTTTTTTTTTCTTTTGAGTAAGCAAAGATTTGGGGGTGGGGCAAAGACTGATTTAAAAATAATTCCAGAAAAACAAAAATTTTCTCCTGTTTTGTTATAAAGGCGTTGCTAAAAACTAAAAAGTTCACATTTACAGTTATCTCTAAAATGTATAACGGTGATATGATCCATTAATTCAACATATGTTTACTCGGCTGCTAAACTGTTAGAGGCACTGAGAACAATGCAATAAGCTGAAATATCAAAAAAAAATTAAGACACCTCAAAAGATCACTGAAGCTGGGACATTTCAGCTGAACCTGCTGTTGTCAATTGAAGGTACTGGGCAGAGATGCTTGAAACTTAATATTGCTCTAAATATTTATGAAAATAAATTGTTTTCTCCAAACAATCTTTGGTGAGAACGCTTGTTAAAATAACAAATTGTGAACCTGTATGTTTTAACATTGTATTACACTCCTTGATTAATCTGACATTATTTTAAAAACTAAGAAGTACTGTATTTTTAATTATTTTGCAAGTATTTTCTAATTTTGCTTTAATGCTCACAATATATACTACGTGTAGAATGAGTGTGTTACGAACATCTGGAAGTGGGCTAACTGTCATGCAAGTTTTACATCTGCTTGCTTTGTGACTTTGCCACGGCTACCTGCGTTCCCCTCTGGGTACGGATTCAAACCCTTTCATGCATTTTTATTCTGTTGTGCATCGGTAAAGGCAATGAAGCATGACTTATAATTGGAAAACTCATGCTAACAAATGGTAATTGTGATTTCTACCAAAAGTAAAGCAGCAGGATTTATGCAGCATTTAATAATCTTTCACATGTAGCGCCACCTACATTTATTATATGAAAGGCATGCTGCTAATTATTATTTTTTAATGTTTCCAAATAGGCTGTGCTAGTTCCATCCCATAGCATGAGATGATTTTTATATTATTTCTGATATTTATCAAAAGATAAAAGTAGTTTTGTATTGTACTATTTCCAGTGACCAGTAATATTCTATGGGGGAAAGAAAAAGAAAAAGAAAAGAAAGAAAAGAATAAAAGAATAAAGTGTTTAGAAGAACCATTTGGCTGACATCTGGCAATCAATTTGCTTTTGAGAGCAGAGCTTAGACAGTTAAAACTATTTGTATATGTTTTGCATTTCTTTGTTAAAAAAGAAACGATAAGAAAAATAAACAGAATATATAAGGTAAAAAAATACCCTTTTTTTTAAATTCAAGGGGATGAAGTTCTAGAATGGAATGGTAAACCCCTGCCGGGAGCTACAAATGAAGAAGTTTACAACATTATTTTAGAATCAAAATCAGAACCTCAAGTTGAAATTATTGTTTCAAGGCCTATTGGGTAAGGCTAAAAAAACTTACTTCTTAAGTTTAGTAAATTACATGTATTAGCAGAGTTTTAAAAAGAAGTTTATACATTCATACAGTACATGTTAATATGGATAGATTTTTCTTCAAATATGGGCATAGATTTTTAAATCTTATAATTTTTTTAAACTTGAATCCTGAATTTTCTTCACTACATCTTAGAAGCTCCACAATTTAACAATTGCAGTATCAAAAAGTATTGATATGTATTTTTCAGAAGTGAACTATAAAGTAAAAATATTTTCTTTTAATGGTAGAACTACTTATTTTTAGTAATTCTAAATCATTGTAGTATTTCCTTAAAGGGAATAGTCCATAACAAACTCATCTTCTTGTGATACTTAAAATAGTAATGATCTCATATGTCTACATGAACTTTTTATTATCCTACTAAGAATGGAATATTGTTTCTATATCTTTACCCATGGGTAGGTAGTTCCAAATTTTATTTAAAATCAAGAAAGTGTGAAATAGTTTAACATCTTAATTGGTCATAATAATTGGTATGATATTTTAAATTCTAATTTACAGCATAATTAAATTATCTATACCAATGAGATATTTTCTATATCTGAATATAGAGTTCCCATATTGGTAGATTTTCCTAACTAACCCACAAAGTCCAGAACATTCATTTTGCCCGTCTATAGGTTTTTGGAAGGCATTATGAACTGTCTCATTATAGTTGGCTTAGTTCAAATGTATTTTTGAAAATTATTCCTTTTTTTTTTAGTATTCTCTAAGATATTATGGAGCCATTAATTCAAGACTTTTTATGTTGAAAAGTAGTAACCTTAAATTTTTTGTTGTCCTTATGAATATTTGTCAATGCAAAACATACAAGAAAATATAATTTATCCTTATTCTCAAAGAACTTAAACTATGTGATCATATATTCCAAAAAATAATATATATATATGTAACTCTAAAATAAAGGCAAGCTTATAACCAATTTTAAGTGGTGATTATTAAGAGTAAACATTGGAGACATTTGCAGAAGTATTGCACATTTCCATATAGATTTTTTTAAAAACTAGCAACACTATGTAATTTATGCTAGTTTTACATGACATGTTCTAGTGTTGAGTAAATATGAGGCTGGAAAAGAGGTAAGTAAATTCGAAAATGAATCAAAAGTATAAAAAATCAAGTTTAAAACCAAGCGTTGTGCACACTGCCAAAACTTTTAAATATGTAGTGGTTTTTAAAGCAATTAGCTAAAATACCATTGATTCATGGCAACTTAAAAAGACTAACAGACAATTAAAGTGGACTGGAATAACATTTTCATTATTTCTACTTCTGTATGAAAATAATTTAAAAAGTATTATCTACATAGCCAAACCCTAAACTGTCATGGAGTATGGAATTCTAAGGAATATGGGACTGCAAAGATTATATTTAAATAAAAATCAAATCTGGCATACACTTTCCAGTTAATAGAGAAATTATTAGAATCTTGAAAGAATAATTTTTTATTTAATAATTATGTTTAATGTGGTTCTATAATCAGTTTAAGCAGAAACCAGATGTTTGTTCATAGTTCAGTGGGGTAGTGATTCCAAGAGTCATTCCAAATGTAACATACGTACACAATGATCACATGAGCTAAAAGACATTCACCCTCTTGACGTACTGACCATTTTTGCCCACCTATCAAATGTGATATTCTTGACCTTTATGCTTATAATTGTTATTAGAACTATTTTATCACCTTACTTGTGATTGGAACTCATTAAGAAGGTTTGTGTAAATGTTAAGTGGAAATTTATACCTGAAAATATTGAAGCAATAAATGATAAATACATTTTAATTCAAAATCACTTTAAAAAAATTTTTTACAACTTCTCCACGATCCTTCTTTCAGGGGTGCATAAAAATCAAAGCTTGTACCTGGTTTCAGAGTTTCAAATTGGATTTTTATAATTGTCCTTGAGGCTGATTTTCAAAGAAGTTTTACCATCTGAAGCATTATAGTTTCTAGATTTTAAAAATAGACTTTTATTTGCCTTGATGAATTTAGAAGAGAGTAGCAGAAGATAAATGGTTGATTTCTTGTGTTTTAGGTGTTTAAAAGTCATCTTTAAACTATCACGTAAAATATATATTTTATACAAATTACTAGTTATACATAAATCTATAATTAAATGTATTTATAAAGTACACAACACAGGATGAATTATCATTTATAAGAAGTATAAATTGTAGGT
Source organism: Vicugna pacos (assembly GCF_048564905.1). Taxonomy (NCBI): domain Eukaryota; kingdom Metazoa; phylum Chordata; class Mammalia; order Artiodactyla; family Camelidae; genus Vicugna; species Vicugna pacos. The sequence goes on along the minus strand of NC_132994.1, from coordinate 1,741,975 downwards.
GGTTATGAGGATTACTTTGCCCCAAAAAGTGAAAATGAAGAGTCAGGAAAATAGTCAAACAGAAAACTGTTTTTGTTTCTAATGTCCCTCTCTCCTTAAAGTGCAAAGAAAATCGAAGCGAAGTTAGTTCACAACGTAAGAGGTTACAAATTCTTAAATGATATTCTAATAATTCTCTTGACACTAGCTAATTCCAGTCTGCTTTGATATGTCATGTTAATACTTGGACATTGTTAATCTCCTTAAACTGACATTAAAATATCTTGGAAAATGGAGGTTAAATAGTTTAATTATAGAGTATAGTTCCCAAACGAAGCTGGTCATTTCTTAGGGTCACAGTAGATAGTAGATTAAGCCGAGGTGATATTATGTATTTATTCAGAGTAATTTGTGAGTGTGACAGGAACGGTGTTCTCACAAGAAGTCACTTTCTAATCACACAGGAAATGATCACATATTTAGCTAATTTCAGCATAGAGATGTGAATCTCTATATAGGGCTATATATGTGTATATGAATTATATATTCACATATATAAAATCTTTTGGCTTTTTTTGTTGCAAGCTTGAAACATTTTTTTAATTTCCGAAGCAATTCATCTTTTTCATTTTATTATCTTTGCCCACGATACTCATCATATTATTTTTATTATCAAGAGACGTCTCCATCCCTTTCATTCAGTAAACTCTTTCAGATGTGTTTGTAAAGCATATTAATGATTTGTAAAATATGTGTCATTTTGATTTTCCAAAATTGAAATAAGATACTGCCTTTAACATTTTTTTAATTTCCAAAACCTGCTGTTTTGGTAGTAAAAATATTGTGGTAACTGCAGCCACAATATTATTCTGATTGTTGTCATGTTAAAGTGTTTTGCTATTAAATATATAAAAACTTATTTTTATTGCAGTTTTTTTTTTGTGTGGTGTTTGACATCCATGCACATTAGTAATTGCCTGAATAGTAAGTCCTGTCCATTTCCACACGTGTAAAGACCCCAAAGGACTTTTCACACTGCTGAAATACAGTGTGGCTGGGATGGCCTCAGGCAGGGTGCTTTAGCTAACGGGATTTTCACCATATCCTGTTTCTTTTAGTGACATTCCACGGATCCCTGAGAGCTCCCATCCCCCACTGGAGTCCAGTGAGTATAAGCTGCCTGTTTTCTTTAGTTATTTGACATGAATGAGTTGACACTCATCGCAATCACTGGAAACCAAAAGAAGTTCTGTTTTCAGATTTTCCTTTCTACTCTTGTGTGTGAGTATGCATCTGTGTGTGTGTGTGTGTGTGTGTGTGTGTGTGAGTGTGTGTGTGTATGGCTATGAAAAGTCATAATTGGCAATACCCTTCTGCATCATAACCGGGTGTCAACAGAGCCCAATTAATATATCAGTAATAGTTCTATTTGCCATGCATAAAATGTGTTGTGATACTGGATTATTCAGTTTGACCAGAAATTAGCTCAGGCTCATGAGCTGTCTAGTGGAGGAAATGGGCACATTAACAATTAATTTTAATACAGCATAACCGTGTCAGATATGACCATGGAAGTGAATAGGTGGATACAGGTAAATTTCAGCAGAAATAAATAAAGGGGTCAAGGGACTGAGGCTAGAGGGTTGAATTAGCTCCCTCGTCATTAAAGCAATTCCAGATGAGCCCAGATGACAGAAGGTGATGGTGTGTGTAAGGATGTTTTCAAGGACAATGTGGAAATGACCCAGATATTAACAGCAGATCGGTGTTAAATCCCTCATACTTGGGCTTGATCACCAAGTGTTATTTTGAAACCCAGAGTATAGAAATACAACACACAAGGTGATTTAAGGGGAAAACAAGTAATGGTTACAAGAAGAAAGAAAATATATGAGTGAGATAAACAAGGAAGTGGAGTTTAGGTTAGTATAGCAAACGCATAGCAACACGTCCTGCATACCCGCTAGTGATGAGCCCAGATTTGGGTTTGAGTTTTTCCAATATAAAGAGGGAAATGGAGCCAATTGCATAATTTATTAGTGTTGATGCTACATTTTGCTGTGATATTAGAAACATACTGACAGAAGCAGAGGTGTCTGTACTGAGACTCAAAAGCCAAATTATCTTAAGAAAACTTCATAAAAGGGACATGGTAGCAAAGACTTTCATAGCACTGTTTCTTATAGTTAAAAGTCTTTGGAAAGTACAGAATGATTCTATGTGGTTTAATTTAAGCTTAATTTGCATGTATGGGGAAAAACAGGGTGGAGGATACACCCTTGGGAAATGATTCATAAATAGTGTTTTCTCAGTAAGGCTAATAAAGGTTCAAGGTTGTATCTGTCGAGGTGATGATAGCATTCTGCAGACATTCCATGCTGCTGATTGTGTACGCTTTATCAGTGATCTGGGGAGAGGGGATTTCATTTCGAAAGAGGGGAGAAGGGCCTCACGGAGGGGCTGAGTGGGGAGCCAGCCCCCTCCACGCGTGAATCAGTAGACAGCATTCTCAGGCATTCAGGGCACTGGTCTGTAAGATCAAAACCGACGGAAACGTAAGTCTCATTCTAAAACAATGATGAATCCTATCTAAGCTTAGATGCAGCTCATATGTTATATTTTATGTGCATTCACTTTCATTTCTGTAAGAATATAATAGATGTCATAATGTAGGACCTAAGGTAGTTAACATAACAGGTACCATCTTTATTATTCCTAAAAGCATGAAGCCTTTAACTCTGTGTGCAGTTATCCAGGAGCCTACACTTCGCAGTATTCTCTACAAATGTAGAAAATCAGGACTTAAAGATTGAAGCAAGTAAATACAGTCTTTGTTTGTATCATTTTAAATATGTTTAAAATAAGCAGTTAATCAAAGAAGATACAGTAACTTCCTATGCCTATCTGGTTGAATGTACATTCTGCTCTTAACGTTGGTATTGAATTATGGTTTTATACAGGCCACAGATGCATTTAACATTTCATTAAAAATATTTATTGTCCACATGTATGTTACCAACATGTTACTGAAAAGTACTTACATTTTTCTTTCTCATTTTAGGTTCAAGTTCGTTTGAATCTCAGAAGATGGAAAGACCTTCCATTTCTGTTATTTCTCCAACAAGCCCTGGAGCTCTGAAAGATGCCCCGCAAGTCTTACCAGGACAACTTTCTGTATGTGATTTTTTTTTTTTGTAGCTATTAGAGACCACTTGGATTTGCTTACTGTTCTGAGTCTGTTTTTTAAAATGTTGCCTTTCTTTGAAGCCTGTGATGGATTCATAGTCATTTAATAGCCTAATCTACTTCATCAATTTGTATGCATTGATGAGATTTTTCCTTGATGCATATATTTATTTGAAAATACTTATTGAGTGCCTACCATGTGCCAGATGTTCTGAACATTGATACATGATAAAATTAGTACATAAAATATCAATTATTTTTTCTGTGCTATATTAAAAGTTTCTAAGATAAGGAGTCAATTAGACATAATAAACTCAAAAAGTCATCGTGTATTTCCTTAAAAACCTTCTGAGCCTAGATCTTGAGAAACTTAAATTTAAAATACATATGTATATTTTTTTTATTGAAGTATAGCCACTTTACAATGTTGTGTCAATTTGTGATGTACTGCATAATAGTTCAGCAATGTGTATACATAAATTTTTTTTAACTTCTTAAGACATTTGACAAAACTTTTCATTGCTGATAATAGTCTGAAAAACCTACAGTTTTCCTCGCTGTGGCCTAATATGGGATCTGGGGAGATCTGGATAGAGAAACTGTGGCTAATTATTAGGAAAAGCCACATCTGTGTAGATTATGGTAGAACACAGGACATTTGTATTAATAACTTAAGTTCAAATTATTCTATAAATAGTTGATATTTTGCTACTTGGGTAATGTGTGGATTTCTCTAGTCTGTTTCTGCCATTTTTCTCTTAGTTTTAATTAAACAAAGACGAAAACTGTAAGCTTGGTGTTATTTTTAAAACCTGTCTTGGTTTTAACTTCTCTCTTTTGTAGGGTGAATATCTCGGTCTGGTCCCTGCCATCTTTTTTGTTTCAGCATATATGTAAAACTTTCATACATGTCACCTTTATTTTAAGAGGGACAAAAAAATCCACTTCACTTTTATGGAAAAACATACTTCTGGTATTAATTAGGATCAGAGATACGGACTGACACAGATACGGGTTTGAATTCTTAATCTGTCCCTTAGAAAAAATAACTTATTTTGTTATAGTGACTCACATGTCTTCCAGTATATACCTACTAAATAATTTATGCTCAGAGTTCTTATTTAACCATAAACCCAAAACTAACTAATAACTTTAAAAAAAATTAAAAGTTAACCTTGTCCACCAGCAGCACAAGTAAACTGTATTGACTGCGAAAGTTCTGATTCCTAGGAGTTTGACAGGAGTATTTCAGTGTGTTGGTTTTCTTGTTTTTCTTTGTTCAGACTGTCATGAGTCCTAGTAGAAATGTCATTTGGCCTTCACTTTGTTTAAAGGCATCATTTATGCACTGTACCTTCCTTTGTTCTTTGACTCCTCTCACAAAAATTAACCTGTAACAGCTTAACTGTAAAAGGTGAGAAAAAGTAGCAGAAACCTGCAGTCCCTGGTGGGAAGGAGGCTCAGGGTCCGTGTGCTGCCTGCTCTCTTCCCAGTTATTTTGTATATATTGTCCCTAAGGCCAGACTTACTCAGCTAGAGGTGGTCCCCCAACATGCATTTAGTCATGGTGTCATCGTTAAAATAGTCAGAATCACCAAACACTTTCACTGAGCATTTAAAAACAAGGATAGTTATTTCAATCTCCCCCTCTTCCCTTAGTTTTTTGATAAAGAATTTTATCATTAGTTTTATATCATAACATGACAGAAGAAAGTATGAACCAACACCGCATGCCTGCCAGTCTGTAAGTCACGTTTGAAAGCCAGGAACAGTCAGGTTTTAAGTGCTTATGCTTTCAAGTTGGTATTCTTTGCAGAAATAATATCTCTAATTCAACCATATTGCAATTAAAAATCCCCTTCTCCAAAAAATAATTTTAATATGTTTTTGGTAAAGTGATAATACCTCGTGGTGTTTACAGATAATCATTTCCGTCTCCGTCGCCCTCAGGTGAAACTGTGGTACGATAAAGTGGGCCACCAGCTAATTGTGAACGTGCTGCAGGCAACAGATCTACCGCCGCGGGTAGACGGGCGTCCCAGGAATCCCTATGTAAAAATGTATTTTCTTCCAGATAGAAGGTAGGGGATCATTTAAGAAAAAAACATGCAAAAGTCTTTACTAATTGAAAAAAGTAGAATTTCCTCTCCAGGGATATAGTTTCATTTATGTTTTAAAGCTTTATTGAGGCAAAGCTGATATACCAAACATTTCACATACTTAATATACACATTCTGATGAGTTTGGACATATGCATACACCTGCGATATAGTTTTAAAACATAGTAGGTAATTCTCTAAGAGGGAATAAACTATATTAGCCCTAAAAATATTCCCTCAAGCCTTGTATTTCATTAAACTAATCAAATTTTAAAATTTTCATTACCTTGTTCATACATCTATTAGTCTTTGATAGCTACATCATTTTTTTTAATTTTACTTTTTAAATTGTTTGAGAAGGGAGGTAATTAGGTTTATTTATTTATTTAGACTTACTTATTTTTAATGGAGAGCCTGGGGATTGAACCCAGGACCTCGTGCAGGCTAAACATGTGCTCTACCACTGAGCTCTACCCTCCCCCGATAGCTACGTCTTTAGAATGTACCTTTGTGTATGCAGATCTATAATCGTAACTACTGCTTGCATGGTAGTTAAAGCTAGAATCGTATTAAATTCAAGGCCTTTCAGACTCTTAAGTTAAAAGTGATGAATTAAACATGGTCAACAACCCAGTAGCAGTATTCCATTTAACTACAGTAGATGGCAGTGTTCACTTGTTTTTTGCTTTTTCATTTACAAAACCTACTTATTTTTCAGCGATAAAAGTAAAAGGAGAACCAAAACAGTCAAGAAAGTACTAGAACCCAAATGGAATCAAACTTTTGTCTATTCACATGTGCATCGTAGAGATTTTAGAGAACGAATGTTAGAAATAACTGTGTGGGATCAACCAAGAGTGCAAGAAGAAGAGAGTGAATTTCTTGGCGAGGTGATGTATATGGTGAAGGTTCAAGTCAGATGCTTCATGTCGCTTCTGTGATGTGTGTTAATTCTGATTGCTTTTGTCTTATGTTGTGGGAAAGGTGCTTGGTCTAACCTGAGAACTGCCCTTTCAGATCCTCATAGAACTGGAGACAGCACTGCTAGACGATGAACCACACTGGTACAAGCTTCAGACACACGATGAGTCCTCACTACCTCTTCCTCAGCCATCACCTTTCCTGCCGAGGAGACACATTCATGGGGAAACCGCCAGCAAAAAACTACAAAGTAGGTTAAAGGTCTTTCAGTTCCCAGAAGTAACTGTGTTGTAGTGATCCACTTAGACATTAACATTCAAGATGCTTTTTCATATGTTTATCAGAGATCAAAATATCAAAAAATTATTCATCTATGTAGAGAGACTTGGCAACACCATTTCCCCCATTTACCCAACGGGAGTAATATGTATGTATGTATATGTATATAATATAGTGGGAATAATTCCAGAACTGAAAGTTTAAAACCTCTAAAATTACAATTCTTTGCCCACGAGTAATTGAGTTGTGCAGTGGTTGACTGATAGGATAATTTCTGTCATTATTGATAGATAGCCACATATAAGGTCTTAATCACTGTATAATTCCTGGATATTTTTAGTGTTGTTATTCATAAGAAACATTTTTTATTCAAAAGCAGTCTAAAGTAGGTTTGCTGTTATTCATCTGGTGATGGGGAAAAACAGTATTTTTTTCCTGCACTTATTCATTAATTTTTGCATGGTGACTAAATCTCTAATTGAACAAATGAAACTTAGAAGCCTCATTTTGGTCATCTGGAACCAAACTGTTTTCCTCCTATAATTAAATATTTCATGTTAGTGCTTCTCTGATCACTCACTTCCTCAAAATTGATGTTTAATGCAGTATAATGGCTAATTTGGAAGGCTAAACATGAATATTTTATAAAGGGCCCTGACGTCCTTTTAGGAATATGAGCTCAAGAGAGTTCCAGCCAAGAAAGGTCTCTTTGAATCTTACCACTCAGCCCCATCCTTCCTGAACTGCAGAGGTGGGTGCTTCCTTGGGTAGAAAATAATATACACTTTGCTCTAGACTTTCATGTAATACCTCGCTTAGAAAATAATTTGAAAAGTCAAAATACTATTCATCGAAATCCCCTTCCCTCTATATGTCTTCAGTGACTACAGGGATACAGAGAAGATGTTATCCTTGGAGAACAAATATCCCTTTAAAGTCAGCTCAGTGTAAACTTATTATTCTTGTTCCAAAGTACTCAGTCATACTTACCTTGCTGGATATATATCACTTCCTAATGGTTCTGTTTCACCGGTGGATCTCTCATTGATATAGATAAGTAGATAGTAGAATATTCTGATTTATAAGTAGAAATATATGTATCTGGTCTTAATCCGCATTCCTAGCAGAATTCCTAAAACCCTTGGCATTTCCTAAGTGATAAGAGAGAGAAGGTGGCTCTTGTGGTTCACCTTCAGACTTGCCTCAGTTTGTTAATGCAGTGACTTTTGAAAAGCCCCTAAGGATGGGAGCTGGTTGCCTGTGATTAGAGGGTTGGAACTTGCAGCCTCACATAGTGCCTCTATCCAGGGAGGCAAGAGGGCTGGAGGTTGAATTAACCACTAGTTGCCAGTGATTAGGTCAATCATGCTTACATAATGATGCCTCCATAAAAACGCTTAAAAGAACGGTGTCCAGAGAGCTGCCAGGTCGGTGAACAAGAATGCATCCAGGTCCTGGGGCTGGGGTGGGGGGTGCGCCCCAACCTCTGCAGGTCAGAAGGGTCTCTGTGCTTTTGGCCCTTCAGCTGCCCCCCATGTGTCTCTTCCTCTGGCTGCTCATTCGTGTCCTTTACTACCCTATGTAATCAACCAGTAATCCAGTGAGAAAAAGAAAGAAGTACTTAGTTATAATGTCATTAGCATTTTTTTAAGCAAAAAGAAAACTTGGTGGTGTCCTTGACGTTTCCTGAACCGAGCAGACGGAGGCATCTGTTTCCCTTCCTGTTGTGCAGGGTCTCAGCGAATCAGTGACAGTGACATCTCAGATTATGAGGCTGATGATGGCATTGGAGTGGTCCCTCCAGGTGCGTGGGGGGAGCGCATGGCCGGCTTCCCTGAGCTGCTCTGTTTGCTTTCACTGCTGATTTCCAGACTTCTTTGGGGGCACTCAGCTGGAGATTTATAACACAGAGAAGTCTGTATTATATTATTCCATGGTGACTTGTGTTCCAAATTATTAAGCAAGTTTAATACGGACTGGTGACTACTCACGAACACCCCCACTTAATTTAGTCAGGTTCGTCCTCAGCAGCATGGCTAGCGACGTTAAAATCAGCATTTCACGATGCTCTGGGCATAAGTGAAAATCTGAAGGTTGTTTTGAAAGGATATGGTGAATTTTTTTAAATAAAAATTCCGTTTTCCGACGTTTTCTATTGTGTGTCTCTGATTTTTCCTTCCTCTGTTTCTGAAAATAACGTAGCCTTCCATGGAATATACTGAGACAGGTGCATGGCAGGGTTTCAAAGTGCATGTGGCATGGCTTACCTTTTAATGCTTTCGTGATGTGCTCACCGCTGATTATACCCAGAACGTGTATGTATGTTTTAAAAAAAGAAAATGCTTTAGAAAGATTCAGTATTCGTTTTAAGTCAACATCCTTTAGCTGTTGTATAAATGAGTAAAATTTCTGTGACATTGTACAGTTCAAATCTACATTTCTCATCAGACTCTAGTCAGAAAGTGAGTAAAACCCAGTAGTAAAGGCTTCTTTTTGGGGCCCTAATCATGATCCTTTTACTTACTAATACAAAGTAAGGAAATATTCAAGTCAGAAGAAATTAAAGGGAAAATCTTGGGATATATAAATATGAGTTATTAAAGACATTTCTTTAGGATGATGTTGATGTATGTCCCCTTAATTTGCATAATGTCCCGGATGGGGATGCACTTAATTTGAGGGCAGTGATTTTGGTCAATAGACAGATACCACACTGGTGATGAGGTTCACAATTTAGTGAGATGCATATGACTTTATTAAAACTAGGAAAAAATTATGGAGAATTCCCTAAAACTAGGTTTGATTTGCTCTGTGTGATTCAGAGAAAATAAAGTACTTGATTGCTGTATGAACGTAGCAGATATCCTGCCATAAATCTGGTTCTGTGGCTATCTATACACTGAGACATTTCTCTTCGGTATCAGACCGTCCATGAGAGTTTTAAACAACAGTGGAGAACTGTGGATAACATCTCATATTTCACTTTCTGATTTTGTTCATTTCTAAAAGGATCATAATAATTAGACACATTCTACCCAGAAAACTCCACACGAAATGTAACAGAATATTGCTTTTTCATGAAATTGACAGAGGAAAAGTAATTGTGCATGGTGTGCCTTGGCATATGTAAGTAGGCATCAGTTGATTCCTGGTAGGAAAGTCAACAAACGTTTCTAACAAAAGTCTTGGCTTGTTAATCCAACTTAATGTCATTTCCAACTCATCTAAATAGAATTTACTTTCTGTGGGTGGTTCTCACATTTTATTCACCTAAAATTTTGTATTTTTATCATGAGACAGGACAGTGAATGAATGAAGGGCGAATTCAATAAATATTTACTAAAAACAATGGATTTCTTCTTCTTTCCCTGAGGGATCACCTGGATAACAGCCAAAATGGGAGTTTTAGGACTGACTACAGTGGTATTAGTATTCTGAATTCTGGATATATTTATATTCCATACTGATGGATGCCATATATAATCCCTTTTATCACCTGGAAGTAGTGTCTAAATGTCATTTCAAACAATATTCATTTTTATTTAGTGTTTAAAATGCAAGGAGGCAAACTTTTAGTAGATTATTATTAATAAATTACATAAGCTGATAAATAATATCTTATGTTCCAGAGATTTCTTCATAAATTAATAAAGGAGATAATGGAATTTATTTGTGTTTCTAGGGGTTTTCTTCATTGATCCAAAATGGATTGCTTCTAAAGATGTCCCTGTGTGGCAAATGTAATGTAGCAAGTCACACAGTAATACATGATACAGGTTTTTTTTATTTAAAAGACTTTTTAAAAATTTATTTTATTTTATTTTGGGAGGAGGTTATTAGGTTAATTTATTCTTCCTTTTTTAATGGAGTACTGGGAACTGACCCCAGGACCTCATGCATGCTAAGCATGTACTCCACCACTGAGCTATACCTGCCCCCCTATGATATATTTTAAATAAAGAAGAAAGATTGTAAAATAAGGGCAAGAAACTCAAGTACCAGGGTAAGTTAATAAATAGCACTTTTATAGATGACCATGCACTCTTACAGGCTGATTACAAGTTTGCTTCTATGTTTCCTGGAGTCCAGTATGGAGAGAAATCGGTTCCCAGGTGGATGTCAACTCTACCTATGTTTACGGCATCAGTGAATTTTCTGGTTGTGTGTTTCCTAAAGACACTCACCCATTTCACTTAGATGTTCTACCACAGCTGAACCTTCCACTTTTTTATTAAATTTTATTTTTTATTGAATTGTAGCTGATTTACAATGTTAGTTTCAGGTGTACAGCAAAGTGAACCTTCCACTTTCTGATACCTAGGCTTCTCCAGAACTCCTGGTGCTGGGCTCTTGTTCGATGTGTTACCATCTTTCTCCGCTTGGGGAGGCTGAGGTCTAGAAGCAGCTGAGACTACATTTTGTTACCTTTAAGGTTGTCATGGACTTACTGTGATTTAAAATAGGAGGGAGGGTATAGCTCAGTGGTAGAGTGTATGCTTAGCATGCACGAGGTCCTAGGTTCACTCCCGAGTTCCTGGGTTCAGTCCCTAGTATCTCCATTAAAGAAAACCCAGAGACAAAACCGAAAAAAACGAAAAAAAGAAAAGAAAACAACAACAACCAAACAACCTAGAAGGGAGGGTATAGCTCAGTGGTATAGCACATGCTTAGCATGCACAAGGTCCTGGGTTCAGTCCCCAGTACCCCCACTAAAATAAATAAATAAATAAATAAATAAGTAAGTAAGTAAGTAAGTAAGTAACAAGGGAAAAGAGCCAAGTTCATAAATAAATAAGTTAATAATATTAGCTGCTTAAGAAGAATAAAAATAAACACACACAGAATGCCTTCATCTAGGGCGAGATACCTGGCAACCTCAACTTTCAGACCATTCCTGCAAATTCAGAAAATGGAAAAAAACAAAAACCTTCTAACTTTGAACCACTGAAACATTGAAATGAGCATAAACTAACAGTTCCCTCTTACCTTCTTCTGGAGGTAGGGTGCCTGTTCTCAACAATAAATTCAATATAATGTGAAAAAACAAAGTATTACAAAAAAGCGGATGAAGAACTATGAGTGAATATTAGCATAGGATAAAAAAGACATTATTTTCTGTGTAAATACAAAGAACCCAAGAAAATAGTTCCCTATACCCTTTTAACAGCAAGATGCCTAAATTCTCTAAAAGTTACTTCACGGTAATTAATTACTCCAAACCTAATGGTTCTATTCATATACCTTGAATAGCTATTGAAATCTCAAAATGGTGCTCCCAATTCAATACTGACCTTCTAAAATTATTATATAACTGATACCAAATATTACCAAATGATACCAAATAATAATTTTAAATGGTTAAGTAATTCAGACTTTGGATTCGTTATCTTTAAACACAGCCACTATTTTTTATAATGAGCTGTGAAATAAGTTTACTACATGTAAATTTAGTTGGTCTCCCTCTAGAGTTAATATTACAATTTGTACATCTGAACAACAAGGAAACTTTCTACATGAAATTCAAAATAACAGCTGAATTGCTATTAATTTTGCCATAAAATGAAAGTGTATGAAATTATTAATTATATTGCTTATAGTTATATTATTTAATTTTGCTTTGACGGGGAGGTAATTAGGTCTGTTTATTTGTGTATTTTGATGGAGGTACTGGGGATTGAACCCAGGACCTGGCGCTTGCTAAGCCCTCGCTCTACCACTGAGCTACATCCTCAGCCCCACCCCCTTTTGGTTGTATCATGTGATGATTTACTGATGTTTTTCAAGAGTGACAAAAGGGCTGAGCTTCTTTGGTGTGAATATGGCCACATTGGACTTTATGAAATGTTTAAAAACCTTCCTTATACTCTAAGCTTAGTGAAAAGATTATATAACACCAACAAATAAACTGCTAGGGAATGTTAGTCTGCCTTTAATAATGATGTTACAAGGCATATTTTGAAAATAACATGGGAGCTATCAAGTAAATAAATGAACAACAGTTCAAACTGCCTGGTTAACTTTAATGTTTTCATAGTTCATGTGCATTTTATGTAGTTGTAAATATAATTATTTTTTCTTTGGCCACAGAACTTTTTATTACCCTTCCAATAATAGCAGTAAGGACCCTTGTGAAAAAAAATTTAAGCAAATTGTTACCATGGATGTGAGGTTGCTGCTTTAACTAAGTTAGACATCGTAGAAACCTTTTGCTTCAAGGGAGAATGACTTTTAGAATTTATTTCTAATTTTAATTATGGAATGGTATTAATTATGTTACTAACACATTTGTGGGATAATTTCAGATGTCCAGGGTGGATCTGATCATTATTTCCTCTGCATTATTGCCAGAGTCATCTCCACCCATTCCCTATTTTCGTTTGAAAATTGCAGTTATCATCTGTGGTTTGCAAAATTCACGATCAGTTTTTGTTACAGTGAAGACCTGCTCCTTGTCTGTTCATTACAGTTGGTAGGATCTCATTTTTATTTTCTTGTTATCGAAGCCATCTGAAAGCCAACTAAAATACTGTGTCCTGTGGTAGGAAAAATCAAATAACATTCAAAGAGACACCAAATTTCTAAGCATTGACTTGTATGTTAATCACAGTTCACTGTCCAGTGCTTGACTTGTGTTGCTGAAAAATCACCAACTCATTCATTCTTTAAGTTAAAATAGAACCAAGCACCCTGATGTGTGGGACATCAGCTGTTGTGTTCACCTTCAGCATCTCCGTGGTACCTTAGAGCCAGACTGTAACCTATTCTCACGCATGCGTATGTTACACTCTGTGTTCAGATACTTTATAGTCTTGAAGACCCGGCTGGCAATACAAATTGCATGACATTTATCCTGATAGGTCAGTGTCTGCTTTAAATAGAATTTCATATCTCCATATGAATGTTGGCATTATACAAGAAAACTGGCTAATTTTTTGTGTATCCTCTTGCCAGTAGGTTATAGGTCTAGTGCTAGAGAAAGTAAACCTGCAACGTTAACTGTGCCAGAGCAGCAGAGAGCCACCCATCACCGCTCCCGTTCCGTGTCTCCTCATCGCGGCGACGATCAGGGAAGGCCGCGTTCACGTTTACCAAATGTGCCATTACAGAGGTAGGCTTTGATGGGGGCTCAGCATCCCTGACCGTTCTTTTTTTCACTAGAACACAATGCAAACTGCCCCAAGACTCTAACTGAAAAGAAATCACTGTGTGGTCAGTTGATTACTGCTTTCAGAACGCTTTGTAGGCAGAATCCCTTTTTATCCCTTACCCAAGCTTTGCAACATTCTGTTCCTTAATCTCAAGAAATTTCACAGGGAGTGGAAAACATTTGTGTCACAAGCATCGTTTTTGAATAACTGTCTTATATTCCGTTTGCTACTTGTTTTTTTTTTTTTCTCCTGCTGGGAGAAATTGTATGGTAAAGGAATCAGATCTGAGATGAGAAGTGGCCAGAAAGATAAGGTTAGAGGCAGAATGTATTTTTTTTTAATTTTCTGGGTAGTTTTTAATATTTTTAAATTTTCTTTATTATTTCTTAATTATTTATTTTTCCCCCTTAGCAGAGGCACTGAGGTTTGAACCCAGGATCTCATGCATGCCAGGCACAGGCTCTGCCACTGAGCTGTACCCACCGTGCCCCCAGAATTTTTGTTTTGTTCTTTTTTTTTTTGGAGGGGGGAGGTAATTAGATGTATTTATTTATTTATTTATTTTTAATGAAGATACCGGGATTGAACCCAGGACCTCGTTACATGCTAGGCGTGCATTTTACCACTGAGTTACACCTTTCCTCTGCCCAAGGATGTATTTTTAAGAAATTTGGGATTGCCTCTTTGAAGCAGTATAAATGTTTGGAAAAGCACGTAACACATGTGTGATGTCATCCTCTATTTCATCTTACCCGGAGATACACTTTGGAAATTTTAATTAAATCTGCAGATGAAAATCGTGGTCCTTTTTTGAATGAGCTGCCAAAGGAGGTTGGCGACATGCAGCGCAGGCAAAGCAACGGTAGGGAATAAATACGAGTAGAACAGGTGTTTGGTGACAAGGCCAGCGCTCTCCCAGCCATGTCCGCTGTCTGCCAGTCACTGTCCATTCTCTCCTGTTAGCGCATCAGCCTGTTTGGGGAAGCTGATACACTTTGATGCATGTGAATTTTTGTAAATCATTTCAGGAGTTTAGATGAAATTCATCCCACGAGAAGGTCACGTTCTCCAACCAGACACCACGATGCCTCCCGCAGCCCGGTGGATCACAGACCCCGAGATGCGGATAGTCAGTATTTGTCAGAACAAGACAGGTATTTGTTCCGTTCTGATCTCAGCGTTATACGTTCGTCTTGGCTCTGTTTTCACACGTGAATGATAGCTTGGCATAGTACCTTAGAGAGTAACAGTGTTTCATTGTTCAAAACTGAACTTCTCCTGAGGAATGACTGTAAAGGTATTCTAACAGAAGTGCGACTCTGGGAAATGTCTGACTAATGTTATGTGCTCATAATATGTGCATCTTTTTTTACAAAATCAAAATTTATGCCTGACCAGTTTTCAATGTATACCTTGTTGTTGGCTTAGATACTAAGTTAAATTACAGAAAAGGGGCTCCATAATCCATTGTCAAACATTTTCTATTTTACGGGTTGCAGTCTTGGGGACTAGTATTTATATAATTATAAAATTATGTTTTTTAGGTAATAAAAAGTTTCAGGACACAGGTCATCTGAAAGAGTTAATATTACAGAGCTTCTGTGAGAACTTCAATAATAGTATTTTTTCGTACACCGACTTTTCATAAAATGTATTCACCTAAAATATTGATAAAAGTAACAAAATGTTGAAATGGATTCTTCGGTGGATGTGTACTTAGGTTTAGTGCTGCGCTGATTTGTGAACAAGTGACTTCCTGGACACAATGACTCAGAATCTCCATTAGGTCTCTGTTCTCTGTGCCCACAGACCAACCACGTCCCTGTATAACATACCTGACCACAAGCTTAGGATCTGATAAGGGGTTTTTCAAATAGCCACCTCATGGAAGAGTTTCTTCTGGCTTTTTGAAGGGGAGAAACTTTCAGGGAGGAGTAAGGGGATGACGTGGTACTCAGTGATTGATTTTTTTGCTGTATAGCCAGGGACACAGTGTTTCTTCCTTCCCTAGTTGTCACCCTGATGTGGCGGGAGGGTGGGCACCATGACCTTCAAGACAGTGGAGTTGTGGTGCTTCCTGGGACAGAGTCTCGCTCTGGGGAATAGGAGTCCACCATGCTTGGGTTGAGTTGAGTGAGGGCCTCTTGGTCAACATTCAGTGGGGCCACCATGAATTTAGGTGAGGAGCTAAAAAATGTGTATATATGACTTCTTAACCAGGGCATTCAATACAGCAAATGAATTTGAGTGTAGGAAAAAGATCAATTTGAAGATAAAACATTCCTCATCAAGTATGTTCTTAGTTGGTAAAGGAAAAGCATAATATAGGTTGTTGCAGTTTTAGTGGCTGTGAAAGCCAAGAAAACAGTCATGCTTTGAGTGGCTAAAAAGAAATAACATTTTAGGGCCCCCGTCAGTATCGGAAAGGCCAGATGCCTTTTAAAATTTATGAAGAGACCCAAGTGTCTAGAATTGGAAACTGGGCTCTATGTCGTATTTGGGGAAGGTTCAGTTCAGTTCAGTTTCGTCTTAATACTCTAAAAAATCACCGTGAACTACGGTAGCACATCAGCACCAGCTAGCACTTTGACCATGATGTTTGTACTTGATGGTTGGTATTTTTCAAACGACTGTCATGTTTATTTTTGTTGAACCTCTCAAAGCAAATACGCTAGTGCAGACAATCTGGTTTCTTCCCTTTTCATGTTGCCATCGGCATCCCATCGGCGCCCCCCCTGTCATGTACCACCTCATCACTCCCCTGTTTCACTCGCCACCCATCCTGTCTGTGAAGTGAGCTTCTCATGCTTCCCAGAGCAAAACGAGGACGGAGTGCAGAATGCCTACACACCACCAGGTAAACAAGGGGCTTGCTGATGGTGACTGTCTGTGCTGAACTTCCCTCCTACTCGACTGCCCTGTCTCCCCCAGTGCTCGCATCACACACGTGAGATCAATTTCCCCAGCATCCAAAAACGGTCCTGTTTGAGGTGGGGGTTGTGGAAAAGGTTGCATATGTCTTTGAATTCTGTTCCAAGCAGACTGCTTTTCTACCTGTCTCTTTAAAATCTAGAGACAGGTGAGCCTCCGTGGAACTGTTTCCATGTTCCTAAACACAGAGGAACTGATTTCTGCAATTCAAATTCGAAATGCTCCCGGTCAGTGGCCACCCCCTTACCCCGACCCCGCCATACACACACACACACACACACACACCTGTCTAGTCACCAGAGGTCTGAGCTGCTGTGCATGGCAGGTTATTGTTTTCATGATTTTAAGTTTTGCTTTGTTTTAGCCTTTTTAAATTTCCTTTCGGAGTCTACTGTTGTTTTTATTCTGTTTGCTTGAGATTCTTTTTTTTTTTTAATTCACTTTTGGGTTTGGTTTTTTTTTTTTTGTGAAGAGGAGATAGGTTTATTTAGTTATTTATTTATATTTTTTAAGGGAGATACTGGGGATTGAACCCAGGACCTTGTGCATGCTAAGTACTTATTCTACCACTGAGCTATAACCTCCCTGTTCTGTTTGCTGTTATTCAGAGCTTTACTGGTTCATTTTTAATAGTTGAAAATCAGCTTCCTTCCTGATAAAGAATGAGGATGTTTGCCCTGTTAATACCTAAACCCTCCCTTCCTTCATGCCCCGTACCCCTCAGGTCAGAAATGCCACAGGACAGACTTTCTCAGAAAGCCATGTAACAATACGATGCTTCTTGAAAGATGAGACAGAAAGAGGAAATAATATTCTCCTCTAAATTGGAGCTTAGGACCTAATGCTTTATTTCCATCTAATTCCATCTGAGATCTTGTATCCCAAATAAATCCTCTTGCAAATTACTCAGAGAACTCAGTCTGTGCAGGTTCCTTGTCCATGCGGACTTCATAGAAGGAAAAACAAATCAACACACAGATAAACTCTTTTGGATATTTTGGCCAATAAAACGTCAATAAGAAAGAGAAAGAATGAGCCACCCCTGGAAACCCTGCGGTACAGGGAAAGATACAGGGCTTCTTGCATCTATGTGGACACGTGCTCCTGCTCAGGAATCCAACGTGCTAATAAGAACGAACTTTTCACACGTAGAAAGCAGTCCTGGTGTCAATTACTGCAGTTGCCACAGGGAAAAAGAGGAATGTCAGTTCCATTTGCAAACTGGGGGAAAATACATAAAATCATAACCATTGTAAAAATCAGCTCAAATCCTTTACGATCTAAGGCCTCCAGCCTTAGTATTCGTTGTCCTGACAAACGGGGAAGAGGAATGATTTGTTTAGATTCAGAAAGTTGTTGTGACTACAACTATAAAACAAAAACAAAACAAAACTTGATATTCATCAGGCACCTGGTATGTCCCTGGCCCTCAGTGTGTGCATGTTTTGAACATACCACCCCAGTCATCTAAATAGAATCACTAAATAATACTGTTTTTCTTTCCCTTCTATTCTACTTCTCAAGGTAAATTACCAGGACATGCACAATATAATAAGCTAGTAGTTTCATCATTTTGTGCAGTCTTACCTTCAGAATCCATCCTGTCATTCTTATATTCACGTAGGACTTTTAAGAATAAAATCTGTGGATTTACTACTTTCCAATAAAACAAGGAAAGTAACATTCATTGAGTACCAAGCACAGAGTTAATCATTTCATGTATTTTATCTCAACTTTCTGACAATAACTGTATGATATGAATATTATCATCCTCATTTTCCAGATGAGGAAAGATGCTCAGAAAGTTTAATTTGATAGGTAACAGAGCAAGGATTCAAAGTCAGGTCTCTTTGATGTTTCCCATTAAATTAATTCTTCCAAAAATGTATTTCTAAGGAGCTGGTCCTGTGCAAAGTTCGACCCATAAAAGAGCTTCTGAGTCAAACAGATTTTTGGAGACTTTGCAAATGAATTAGCCACTCCCTGGAGATTTTCTTTGCACAGCATATGAAAGTCCTGTGCTAAAGGAATCTGTCTCCTATTATTTAATTCATTTTCCTCCTCATGATTATCATCATCAAATGCTGTTTTTAGTACATGTCCTGAGAAAGTGGTGTTGTACAGAAGATGCTGTGGCTGCCTTCCTACATCCTAGATATTCTGTACCTGTGTCTCATTTAACCCTCACAGCATCCCTGTTAAGGATCATTATTTCCTCCAGATCTGGATGTAGAAAAAGACGTGACTTGAATTACCCAGGCTATAGCCAATAAATGGCAAAGCCAAGACAGGAACGTGGACCTTCATACTATAAACTGCGTGCTCTTTCCCCTGTTTCCTGTTCTATGCTGACCCCAATTAGAGTGTTTCCAAAAGAAAATCACGTTTGAACCAATTGTTTAGAAAAGTTACAGAGCAGCCTTTTGCTGAAGATGGCTGCCGAAGCTTAGGAGTTGAACTTACTGTCTGGAAAGCAGACTGAATCCTTTGCTTCACTGAAGACGTCCTCCATCTGTGCTCAGATATGGCACTCATTTTTAAACCAAAGCTTTAAAAGATTCCCTGATTCAACCATTACTATAAACACGAGTGAACCCGTGGGGTATTTGAGTCTTTGTATGTCCTCCGCAAATGTTTATTCCTTTCCCAATTTATCATGCTATAATGTAAGCCAAAATGGACAGTAGATTTTCATTATCAACAGCTCAGTTTGTGGAGACATTATTAAATTATCAAAAAATTAATTGACAGGACCTGCCTTGCCCTTGGTGGCACAGACAGCCCAGGAGCCCACATAGGCCCTAAAGGAATTCAGAGGATGCCGGGCCTCGTGTCTGCCACCTTCTGCCAGATCAGAATTCATATTCTGGTTCATAGCCAATGCCCTTCTCACCCAAGTTTTGATGATTAACGTTACCTGATGTTGGGTCTGTATTCAGAAGCTGATCAGTGGAAAGAACTCACTCCCCGGCAGGCACCCCTTCACCATGGTTGGTACCAGCATCAGCCTCAGCCCTGCAACGCTGGCCCACATTTTGCTTGTTACTAGAATGTTAACTTCTAGTCACATTTTAATTCCCTGATTACATAAATCATTTGAATCACACTCTTAGCTATGTGTTGTTCCTTCCATAGAAGCAGGTATGATATTAAATCAGGGATCAAATAATGAATTTCATGTTGGTTAATTTATCACCTGCAGTTAGCAGCTTTTTTTTTCTGATGAAGGCTAGGAAACTTTTGAATCTTTATCTTAACTGAAAACATGTCTGTGATTTCATATTTAATCGTTCTAATCCGACCTCTTTATTGTGGTTCTTCTGAGAGAAAAAAAAAAAGCAAAAGCTCCATCTGTATTTGTAGCTTTATAGCTTCCTGCTTTTTTCATATCCTAATCAGATTTGCTTCCTATATATTTTTCTGTTTCCTGCGTGTCTGTGTTGCCACGTCCAGACATCTTGTTAGGCGCTATAAAACATTACCGCCCAAGATGCCTTTATTAGAGAACTGTTCTCACTGGAATATTTACAGGTAAGAGTCTTAACAGTGAGCCCCAGTTATAAACTAACCCCTAATCCCTTCCCTACTAAAAATAACGATTTACATTCCAATAGAGCATTAGCATCTCCTCTTAAAATTAATTATACACAGAGAAACATTCATGATGTCTAAAAATAGTTTTAATTATAAAACCTCATCTAGAATATTAATTATAAAAGCTAGTGTAGAACATCTAAGTGGAATCTCCTCACTCAAAGACCAGACTTCTAGCTGTTGTCTTCTTTGTCGTCTATTTGTTGTTTCACTTGTTGATTTTCATTACAATGATTAATTTTATATTATTTTATTTCTGGATGATTTTGCTTTGTGAAGCTCAGTTCTGCCTGCACGTACTAACAGCAAAGCAGTGACTAGACAGGACTCTCCCCTTCATCAGTGCTTTCCCTCGAGAGTACTGAGATTTACCAATGAAATATCGGTTGGGTAAGAACGTTTGGAAGTCGTTCCTTCCACTTCCCTCGTCTGGTGTTGTGAACCAAAGCAGTCGAGCCATATGACTCTTCTCCTCTGCTGTCCTTCATTTTGTTTTGGTGTGGCATCCGTTCTCGGTAACGAAGTTCTAGGCATTTTGTTTTAGTGCTTTCCGTGATCCAGTTTTATTTTATGTTTCTTCTGTTTATTTCATACCTAGTGATTTAGTCTCATTTTTTTTTCAGTCTGAGACCCTTTTAAAAATGAAATTATGCAAAGCCATCCAAGCATAATCTTTGTTTAGTTTCATGTTCTAAACAAACGTCAGCACTGTCTGCCTGTCAGCCCTCTCCCACCCCGATGAACCGAACCGCAGGGATTCTGCACGTTGTGGAAAGGGGGCAGGACTGTATGCTTGACTCTAACACGGTCTTCCTTTCTCTGTTTTCTCTGTCTTTCTCTTCTACCCCTGGATGCATGCACTAGTGACCTGCAACCCTCCCTTGACAGGGCTAGGAGTGCTAGCACCAACTGCTTGAGACCAGACACTAGTTTGCATTCACCAGAACGAGAAAGGTATACAATAAAGACTTTCTTAATTTCCTGTCATTTTGTACTGGTGCCTTTTTTTTTCTCTTTCTACCCAATCACTTTGTGTTGTCTCATGTGAGTCTCCCAGGTGTGTTCATCTGCGTCCACTTTGCTGACTGTCAACATCTCTGCTCACCCCGCCCCGCGCCCTTACTGTGCACATCTGCGTAGAGATATGTGTACGTGGATGCGCCCGAGGGGACACATACACATATTTCCATGGATGTTGCTGCACACGGTGTGCTGTGATTTGTAACTGCTTTTGGCTGCCGCTCCTCCCTTTGGTTGCTGTTCAGCGGTTTTATTTACACCCGCTCAGGGAGCCCTCAGTATGCTGATATTGTCGGAAGGTCCAGTGAGTAATCTGAAAGGGGTGATCACTTTCCTGTTAGTTCCACCGATAAATAGTCTTTGTAAGTTTAACAACAATCTTCCATAAGCTCAAAATGCTCATTTGATTTAAACAGAGTACTTCCCTTGTGCATCTGTATTCATTTTTTAATCAACTTCCTCTTTGGTCTAGATCACGTTATGCGTTAAATTATATTTTGACAACCCAAGAGTGGTATATTTATCACAGATTTTCTGGTGCCTTACAAAAATAAATGCACATTTTATACACCCATATATAATTTTGCTTAAGGCTTTTAAATGATTAATAAATAATTCTTATTTTAATGTGAAAGTATTCCATGATTATGTATTATTCTCTCCTAATTTTGAGCAGCTAATTTTTCCATTGTGCTGGAACTTTCTATTCCAGCAAACTTGGTTATAATGAGTAGTCTGTTATGATTGTTATCTCTTTTCGATTAGAAGTCATTCGCTGGAAATATGCATGCTACCGCCTTACAAATCCTGAAGAAAAACATTCAGTTGCGCTAATGTAACCTACTTTTCCTCTTCTTCAAAGGCTGCTTAAAGCTTTTCTTTAGCAGTCTCTCTAGTCTGAGTCAATTCATTTATTTATGAGATGTTTATTTCTAGATTTGAGTAATAGGTACAGGTAGGCATACTCATGTTTAGTGTCTTCATTAAAATCTACTAAAAAAATCTACAAATGTACAAAAATGTACAATTTAATTTTCTCTTATATTTGCAAAATTTGTAAGAAAACAATGGAGTCTAACTTATATTTTGTATTCCTTTACATTTATAATAGAAATTTTGATTGACATGACTACAGTCTCTTCTAAAATCACAATGGAAATTGTTTCATTATTCTCTTTTATTACATATCCCCCCCAAAAAAAATTAATACAAGAGTAGCAAGAAACATACTTTTCCATTTTTTTTTTTAGTTTTTATTATTTCTTTAGATGTCTCTGGTCAGAATTGTAAGGATAGAATTGCTCAAGTCAGTGGAATCTTGTGACTATAACACCACCCTGACATTCTGAATAGCATCTAGATTGATACTGTCTAGCAGAAATGTAATTTGAGCCACATGCATAATTTTAAATTTTCTGCTTGCCATGTTAAAAAAGGGAGATCAACGTTAAAACTTTAGTAGATATCTGAAATACTACCATTTTAACATCTAGTCAGTTAACACCTGTTAGCGAGACCTTTTGCATTCCTTTTGTCACAGTGCCTGGTCTGTGACTGCCATATTGGACAGCACAATTTTATCCTTATACCGAAGCCCACTTGGCATGTGTTTTCTTGTTACGCTGAGACCATAGAGCTCACAAATCTGTGCATTGGTGAATTTAATCTCTCAGATAGCACTCTTCAAACAGGTCAGCCTGCAGACAGTCTGACCACAGTTATTTTACGGGTCATAGTGAAGGCTGAGTACTCTTCGATAGAAGAAGAAAAAATATGATCGAGACCTATATTCACTCTGTGTATTGAATAACAAGAAATGTTGCCCTTAAAAAATGACAGAGGACAGGGATTCGTGTTATGAATGATCTTTAATTTGTTGGGGTCACTTTCTTGTCAAGAAGGAAATAAAGTGAGAGAAGTTTTCATCAGGACAATTGCATGAGCTGTAGTTGCCCTCTTGTGCACACACCTCTGGGCGGCTTTGAGACAGGACGTAACAGGATGGGGACTTTGTTCTCTTTGGAAGGTGCACCTAGAAGTCCCCAGACAGAACATGAAGTGAGTAGGAAGAGGGAAGCTTCAGGAGTTTCCCAGATTACTTAATTTTTCTGGTTGACCGGAGAGCTGCTTAATGCCTGATATTTACATAGTAGATAAAATGTTAGAGAAAAGGTGTTAAAAACGTTATTTCTTCTTCTTGAAGTAGTCACATATTTCCACAGCCTCTAACCTATTAGAATTAAACCATTTGCTGATTCTGAACCATTTGGATGAACATTTATATGCTTTACATATAACTACTTAATGCCTTTTTTGAAGTATCCTCACTAACTTTTAAAGCAGACCAAGTTCTGTGTTGATACACTAGGAATGAAATCATTAAAGCAGACTCAGTCCCCAACACCACACTCACTAGTGACTCCAGGATAAAGGAGCGCCAGGCGTGGGTAGTATATTCTTTTCCCGAAGGATTCTAAAACCACCAGAGCCCCCTTTTCTCCCCCATTAGGGTGACTTGGTCCAGGTTAACAGATGAATATTGAGAGGGGCCCGTGTTGGAAGCCCTGTTTGCAAAGGAAGTCAGTTCCATGTTTGAGCCCCTCCATCATGTTCTTTTGATGACACAGATAGCAAAAATCGTTAGTAGTAACCCAATCCAGTCATGGCCCGTTAAGTCAAGAAATGTTGGGTTTATTGATAGTGGGAGATCTAGAAAGACCAGTTCATCCTACTGAAGACATCTGTCGGATGAGGACTCTTTCTCTTTTATCCTTTCACTAGCAAGTACCCCTGCCTGTTTCTGAGGAGGTCTAGTCAAGGTCATTGTACTTTCCTTCCTCCATATCAGGGTCAGCGTGAGGGCATCAGTCCCCTTTCTGTTCCCTGTTGGGGAAGGAGTGAGTGACAGCCTGTTGTTAACCTATCCTCTCCCAGGTTTTAAAACAGAATCTTGTTTAAATGTCGAGAAACTCTGATTTTTAAAGCCACAGAAGAATGATTGCTTTCCTTGGATGTGATGTCTTCTCCCCTGACCCTTTAGGGAAATCATAGCTCTACTAAAGGCTCACCAAAGAGTAGTCTACACTTACTGCCTCCGTTTTTTACTTCCCGGTGAACCCTGCAACCTGATGCCTACTCCCTCCCACTGCCCCACCACTGTGCTAAAACCCCACCACCAAGGACACAACTCCCTAATCATCCAGAAGCATCTTACAACCTTTTACATTCACCACCCTGCCTCCTGAACCTCTCCTTTCTTAAGCGCCCTCTGCAAGTCTCCTGGTGCCTCTGTGCTGCGACAGCCTCCTTCAGCAGGCTTCCTTCCCCTAGGCCCCTGTCTCATAAAACATGCATTCTCTTACCTTCATCCTCAGTTTTCATCCTCTGACGAAACTTATTCCACCTCTGAAATTATATTGCTATCAAAAGTTCCCACTCTTTATGTAATGAGGACCTCACACCACTGTCACTGACCAGGTCAGAACTTCGCTGCAAACTCGTTTTAAATTTCTAGGTGCTTTCCAAACCCCGTGTACATCTATGTGTCTGAATCACATTCACTGTCTCCCCTTGCATCCTTTTTCAGCAAAGTGCTTTCTCTTCCTCAGTTTCCCCCTGGTTGGGTGGCTTTGACATGTAACTGCCCACGTAATCGGGAAGCATGTCTCCTTCTCATTCAATGAGACAGTAAATCCTCTCGCTTTTCCTTTGAGAATCTCCTAAGAAACGATCCCTCCCCTTGACGATGCTCTCACCCTCCCCACTTCCGGTGTCCCTCTCACCCGGTTAATTTCTCATGAGCTCTGTTCATCGTCTTTATTAGTTTTTGTCTCAAGTTTTCTTTCTCTTAAAGTACCCTCTTTCCTTTGTTGTCTGCCTAAAAATTCTACTCATTCTTCAAAAAGGGAGGTCAAATAACTGTATCTTTTGCAAGCTTTTCTTAACCTCTCCCCCTGACTCCCCCACATGCTTCCTTTTTTTTTTTCCTCCCACTTAGAATTATTCACTTTCTTTTCTGGGCCCAGGTAACGCTGTATGTGTCTATTAAAACCCACTGTATCTTACTTAGTCATGTGTTTCTTCCACTGTATTGTACTCCTTGAGGGCAGCGATCACACCCGATTCATCCCTGCTGCCTCCTTTGATAGCATTATTATTTTTTACTTAGTAAATGCTCAGTTTGGGGACTTAGGGGGGGACTTAAAAACACCCCTGTTTTCTGCCCCCCAGTTTGTGTCTGATTGTGAACTGGAAGGTGGGAGCTCTAGTTACCACCATAAACATAATGAACAGGGTCAGGAGCTACGACCTCAGGTCTGAAGGCTCGCTGATCACTCCCTGCACCATCAGCCAAGTTTTCTGAACCTCCAGAGGCTCCTCCCACAGGCTCAGGCCTCCATCTAAAGGCTGTTTTATCGGTTGATTTGCCGCAGTGTTGGCTGTTTGCCAGCAGACTGATTTGGAGGAAGGACTCCGGAAAGGACTAAATCACCTGTGCTTGATTCTTTTAACAGAGTCCCCACTCCTCCTTCTGTGGGGTGGAGAGAGGGGCAGGAAGCGTGACTTAAAGGGATTTCCCTCCACTTGGAAATGCGAGGCCTAAGAGAATGTCAGTTCCTCCCTAAAACTTAACAGTGTGAATCTTATTGAAATAAATAAACCTTATTTCAAAGTATAAGTACCCACATTAATTTCAATTTAAAATAGTATTATGGAAAATGTTTTAAAGGAGTAAATGAATAGTGGGAGTAGACAGTGAAGACACATACAATGTGATCACTTCTCTCCTCTGTTCGGGCTTGGTTTCCAATATTACAGTACTTCCTCAAATATGTTACTTTTTCTTTACTCGTGCTGCTTATGGAATGAATGATTTACACTTCGTGTAAGTTCTCTTTTGAATAATTTAGCTGCTTAGGCATGTTCTGCCAGGAGAAATGCACCATTGAAAGGTGTGTACATTTGCAAACACATATGCTAATTACACATTTAAACACACACATTTGTTTTAAGGTGTATCAATGCCTGGGTAAAAGTCACAACGTAGGAACCATTGAATTGCTTACTGAGGACCCTTAATTCTGGTTCCTTTGTATCTCATCGGTGGTCTTGTCCCCACCGTTGATTTATTAGTTAAGTTTCTCATTATTTCTTACCAGTAGTACCCCAAATCTTACCTCCTTATTATCTACTTAAATATTTACGAATATTTATTGATCACTTATTCTGTGTGGGCATAGCTGATGTAACTGACAAAACAAAAAACAAAACAAAACCGTTCCCTTATTCAGGGAGCCCACAACCCGTCGGTGAATCCCACAGCCATCAGCGACCTTTTCCTCCTGTTTTGAGCACAGGGGAAGGGCTGGGCTCCCAACAAGTAGATGTTCCTGAATGAATGCATTTAGAATACCTGACATTAGAGTACTAATAATGCAACTAGCTACTGTAACTTGCAAGATGGTTTGGAAAGAGAAATCAAGAAAGGGTTGTTTTAATTCAACTTCATGGTCAGTCCCACTAACACAGGCTCTCATGTTAGCTGGTGGCACAAAAATGGAAGGTAACACTGTGTGTTTTGCTCAGTAATAAGGGAATTAAGATTCTCCTTTGATCCCTTGCTTCTGTGTGAGAGGAGAAAAAGATAAAGAAGTTGCACCTGTTTTAAAAACATATGAAACACTAGTTTATTTAAATATCACAAATGCGTGATATTAAAACTTACATAATATCTGTTCTTTGGACAAAAGTTGGATGAAAATTGACCTTTCTCTCATGGTTTCCAAGATGTGAAAGAAAAGCAAACAGATTTCTTTCATTGGTACTACATATCAGCATATTGGGAAGCACTTTGAGCATGCAGGTGTGCCTGTATCATGCTAAATAATTCTTTTAAAGTTACGTTTGACTAGCTTGCATTCATAATGGCTTGTTTCTAAATGTACACCTTTCTCCTCCATAGCTTTTACTGCATGCTTCATAATTATAGCATTTTTCTTTAGTTTTTTTCTTTACTTTTGTGTTTCAGTAAACACAAGGACTGGAATTTTGCCTCAGGAAGCAAGGTTTCTCATAATCGTGGCAAATTAACATTACTCATTACCTGAAAACAATGTTTCAAGAAAAACACTTTAATTCTATATTTGTGTCTTCAAATAACACCATAAGTTTAATCATGACTGAGTATGATTTCATGTAGAAAACACTGGAAGTGTCATTGTTTTCATCTCTCTGAGAAATATTTTTTTCTTTAGCCTGTCTGCCAGTCAAGTGAAAAAACATACTTTAAAGCATTCCAAATGTATTGACCAACTGTTTAAATAATAGGCAATAATGAAATAATTTAGAATCAATGCACATGTTTTTAATTTCACACACATGTAACACATTCAAGAGGACATGCCACAGAGTTTTCTCTTCTGCCCAACTTTGGCCATTGAATATCTTTATTTGGTTCACTGCTCTCTCAAAGCCTGACATGACCCCTGCTGAGTCCATCCATCTGAAACTGATGAGGCACAAGCTCCCAGGGGACTTTTCAGAGTTGAGCACCTGCTGACGTCACAGATCCTGGTCACATGCTGATACTCCTTGGCTGTTTTTGTCCAGATCGTCCCATAAATCTACGAAGCCAAAGTTATTAATGGCAAAAAAGGATGGCTTCTTAAAAAACGTCAGGACGAATCTTCTTTAGAGTATCATAAAATCTTATAGTTATATCAGCCCTTTGGTACCATTTGGTTATCCCTTGTTGCATGTGCAGAAGCCCATATGCAGAGGAATTATCCTGCTGAGAATGTTCGTATCTAATATATTAAAATTTTCAAGTCCAGCTTATTCAGTCCCTTAATGCCTCTTTTCCGTATTTGACTGGATATTTGTAATTTATGCACAGACAGAATCTCAAGATTGTTTATCAAAGGCATGAACCAAGTTTCAAACTTTCATTTACCTGTTAATCCCCAGAACAGTATCATTGTAAATGCTGAAATAAGGAAACAACTGTTTGTCAACTGAAAGATACTTTTGCCAATAAAGATTGGCAGAATTTTTTAAAGGTGGTGCTTGTGACCGTGGCATTTTACCTGTATTTCCCACTTCTACCCATCAGTGTTTTGGACTCACAGTTTTTTAACTTCAGTTATTAACCCTGCAATTTTCCCCAAGAAAACTTAAGACTTTGCCAATAATATTTCCATGAATTATTTCTTCATGTTATTGTTTCTAGACTAAAGAGCATACTTCTTCCCTTCACTTAAACTGTGACCATATTTCTGCTTCGTATTAAATTCTCACACCT
The DNA here is from genome assembly GCF_048564905.1 of Vicugna pacos. Lineage (NCBI taxonomy): Eukaryota > Metazoa > Chordata > Mammalia > Artiodactyla > Camelidae > Vicugna > Vicugna pacos. The sequence goes on along the minus strand of NC_132994.1, from coordinate 1,713,518 downwards.
AATTTTTTGACACTTTAGCTGATAATTTCAAAGCCTTGCATCAAATCAGCATTGATAGCTTATTAAACCTATTTTATGCAGACATCATCCAGATTCTTAAGGAATCACTTTTTAAAGTTCTATACATGTTGGTGAGTGTGTGTAAATATGTCTACACACCCAAGCCCATTTAAAAGAACAAAAACTACACTTAATAGATTTCAAGCATCTTCCCAAATAAGTTGTGTTTCTCTAGTCTCATGTAAGGTTACAAGTTTTATTTTCTTACAATTTTATTGATCTTTCCAAGGCTTATAAAAATGAAGAGTGCGTGATGGAGCAAAGACTCTACACTTTGCCTTCTTGGGGTGCTTTTCCAGTCCTGTTGTTCCATATATTCTTTTATTTTAGGAGTTACTAAATGTCCTGTTTTTTCCTGTCTCGTTCATTGGGCAACCAGGGGTAGATGGTCCCCCTCCCTAGATAGGAGACGGCCTCGTAGCCCCAGGATTCAAATCCAGCATGCCTCTCCGGAGAATGACAGGTACTAGTCACCCCTTCCTCACAGACAAGTGGCCTCCAGGGGCTTGTAGGCCACCAAGTAAAGGGTAATAACTAACAGCAATGTGGTTATGACACCTTCCTTCCAGGGGCCACAGTCAAAGATGCTGTGATTCCAAAAGTAAATGCATCCACCTCTATCTGATAAAGCACCTCAGAATCTTTACTGAAATGAGGGTACCATGCACGTGGCATGGTTTAAACACAGTAAAGTCAGACCCAGCGGGAGAGTTCTGTCTTAACGTGCATTCGTTAAGTGTTTTGATATTCTGGAAACATATTTGACTCTTGTTTTTTTTTTGCACTTGAATAAGTTAAAATTCTCAGGTGCTTTAAAACATATTAAAAGTCTATCACAGAACCTGCTCTTTCTTACGTCGGTTGATGGTTTGATCTTGGTTGTCTCGTTTCGCTAATAATGACGTTTAGGCCTTGGGGTATGTTACCTGATTTAAGGTGGAATACCTGGTTCATATATATTTTATGCATAGTATCTTTGTGCCAAACGTTGTTAAGGGCTAGGGTAAATCAACAAGGTAGGTCTTTAAAAATACTATCAGAGCTTCGAATCAACTTCACGCTGTAATTCGGAAGTGCCACAATGTCTTTTTTCCATTGCTTTGTTTTTTGTCTCAGGTGCAGTTAACCCACTTCTCCTGTTTTATGGTGGTTATATATGGTCCATATCTTTAAATATCTTTTCCTAACCTGTCACAAAAAGTTCTGGGGTGTTTTGCCAGCTTTCCTTCTGGTCTAAGCAGAAATTCAATCAACACAATGTTTCCTGTTCCCCTACTGTGTGCAGTATTCTAACGGTGAGAGTCACAACGGTGTTTAAGTAAAGCACTGTCATGACCATCAAGGAATGTAGGATTTCCTTTTATGAAAGACAGCTCTGGGTTTCACCTTATGTAGTAGTGACTGCTAGAGTTTAAGACAGTTAAATAAGATGCTCTTTGTAATGAACATAAATGTAAGTTTATCTGGGTATAGACTAAGCAACATGGAAATCCAAATAGTAGTTTCAGTTCTTACATATGTGCAATGAAGATAGATTGAAAATTAGTTGCCTTTTAATGACAGATAAATCAATTATGATATTTGATTTCATAGATTCTGTATAATTTTAAAGGTAGATTTTAGAAGCAGAAATGGTCCTTTTAGGTGAGATTATTAACAGAAACTCTTCCTATTAACGTAATTCTGAACATTCATTTTGCTTTTCTACTGTGACTTATTTGTAAGTAAATTCTATGTTCAACCAAAGGAAGTACATTTTTACATGGCTTGATACTATGATTTATTACTGTAGGGAACAGAATATTATTTACATGAGCTTTTATTAAAATCCTAAGTGCCCATAAAAATGGGAGAGAGATTTCCACCACTCAGAGAGAGATTACTGCTCAAGTGATGCTTAATTCATAGGTAACCATGCCAACCATTTGGGAACACTTAACCCTTGCACTTCACCCCTTATTAGCTTTATTTACTTATTCAGAAGTTTCTACCAATTTGCAAATGAAGAGAACATGGCATCAGATTTGGAGACAGTGAATGTTCCTGAGAATCTGGGCATCAGGTGGCTTTTGCCCTAGGTCTGTAGTAGCTAAAAGAAATTGTAAAATCAATGACAACTTATATAGTCAGCCTTTGGACATCTCGTATCAAGGCATATTGGATTATTTTAAAAATAGCATAGTAATATAAAAAGTAAATTTTTACTTAAGAGAGCTTTTTAGTAAGTTGGAAAACATTGAATTGCTGTCTTATTTCTCATAATAGGCATGTGTACAAACACACACACACAATTTTTAATGTACCATTTCTTCATAATTTAATTTTAACTACAAGAAATCTTAATATCATCTCACATGATACCATAGCTTTATTTGGAATTAACATGGAAGCATGTTTATCTAGATCCAGGAATTTTCCTAGAAGTTGTAGGATTATTTAAAACAGTGATGAAGAAACAGTATATGAACTTGTAACCCCAGGGAATGTTTTTGACTTGAAAATTCTATGTTTTTAAGTTGAAAATTCTAGTGAAAGTTTTCTTGCAGTTTTATTACTAAAAATGTTGAAACTTATAAGAATCATCATTCTAATAACGAAGTATTTATTTGTAAATGACATTATTTCAATATATAAATAGTAACTTTTATGAACCTATGTGTACATAAGTCTGTTATAAATCTTAATAAAATGGAGATCTACTTGTGGCTTCAAACTAAGCAAAATTTGTGAGTAGTGGGAGTTAGAAAAAATGTATTTTAATAGACTCTCTGAAGTATCAAGGTTCTGAGTTTAGTGTTTACAATTAAATGAATCATCCCTAATTGTGAAAGGCAAGTATAAATTACTATTATTATTACTTTCATTATCATCTAATTCAATATTCTGCAAAGTATTTTTTCAAGAGAACTCCATATATCCTTTTTAATTTTTAAAAAAAGTTTTGATATTGACCGTTTTCTAATAAATATGAGGTGATAAAATATTTTCTTACTTAAAGTACATTTTCAGATGTGTTTTAATACTTTATTAGCTTAAACTTATTGACTCCAATGTTTTGATTAAGAATATTTTTGCATCTGAGTACATGATATTTTTAAGGATGCAATTTGTTGTTTTAACTTAAACATGGAAAATATTTGATAAAATAACCCAGTATTCCAGAATTTTAAATGGTTAGTGCAAGTAAAGTGTCCCACTGCATTTTAAATTAATTCCTGAATTATTCTGCTAATGTAGCTCTGATTTCTTTTGCAAATAACCAGATTTCTATAGTGTTCCACACTTGTCACTTGGAAGCAGCAGTATCCGGTGGTTTCTTTTTATTCAAAGTAGACAGATTCTTTCTACATTGAGAATATTTCTGGGATGAAGAAATCACCCACTTTTTCATTTCCAGATTTCATGACAGTTGTCACATAGATGTAGAGTTAATGTGGAATCACTTATGAATTCAGTGCATTACTAATCATTTTTGTTTGCTTCATAACATCCTTTCTTATCTGTGCTTTTCAGAAAAAGTCCTTTATTTGAATGAATGAAATGTAGCTATGTACTAAAATACTTAGTGAGTCTATTTAATGTCTATAGTCATATACATAAATGTCAATAATAAACAAAAGGGTAAATGTATCTTAATGGCCTGAACCCATCTCACTGCATACGGACATTTCTTATTTAGGTAGATTCTATCTAAATTTAATTTGTTTCTTCCTCAGCTTATGAGGAAGCAAGATGATAGAGGTCTGCATTTCACATTAAGCTGTCTCAGTAGTCAGCCAGGAGAGATACAGAAGTATTCTTATGATCATCAATGTTAATTATAATTAAAACATTATGTGGTAGTATTTATTACATTTTCCCCAAAACAAAACATAGCATATTTTCATTTTAGTAACATATTAATTTCACACTTTTAGAATTGTCTAAGATCTCCAGAAAAGTTGTCTTCACCAATGTCTTCAGGGAATTGCTCTAACTAAATTTAGTTATCGATGAGGAAAGAAAAAGAGCACAGAAACAGATTTTAACAGTTGCCTTTCTTTTCATTAGCACATTTTATGAGTCTTCATACATAAATAGAGAATAATAATTGAAAATGAAATACCAAGAAAATTTGATTTAATGTGGACACCCCCACTTGTGATTATTACTCTTGCTTCAGTTTAATAATACAGTAATTATTGTAATACCTTACATTGGAATGGACCTTTATAGATTTTAAGGAACTTTATTTGTGCCCTGTGAAAAAAGAAACATAAGGCCAAAATCATACAACTAGAAGTTGTGAAGTAAAGAAGAAACTCAGGATTTCTGATTCTTGCACGCCTAAACCAAAGAAATCTTCTTTATGAATAATAAAATAATAACATTTTAGGAGAACAGAAAACATGTTAAAACCCCAAGTAAATAAGATACGATGGAAATATGTAGCTCTGTTGTGTTTGTGTTTATCAAATGACCCCTCCAGTAAGCATGCAGTTGTTCAAGGTCACTAGATGGCAGAGTGGACAGAGAACACAGGACATGGGGACAGGAGGATGGTGTCCTCACCATCACTTAACCTCTCTGTGACTCATCTTCCTTGTCTGTAGACTTAGGTAGTTGTCGATAGACTAGCTGAATCCTATCCCTTTAGAATCTAAAACTGAGTCCACGCTGCCTTGTTGCATCATGATAAGCATCCATTAGACCAGTAATATTGACTGACACTTCGTTATGCATAAAGCGATAACTGAGGACATTTTTTATTTCTCGTATTTTATGTTTTACCAAAGACCAGAAAACATTGCAGAGTTTTATGTCTGAATTCATTTGATTTGATGTAAACTGAATTTTATAACCCTAGTTAAGTTTTTACATGTTAAAACTTTTTAGACTCTCGAGTTCCAGTATAATACTCAAAATACTACTTTTGAAGCCACCTTTTCAACAAATATTTATTGAGAAGCTACTCTGTGCTGGGTATTGCTGTTAACAGTCATGACCCAAACAGACACAGTTCCTGACCATAAGGAACTTAGGAGAGACTCTTGTAAGGTAGAAGGTAATTCATTCCACTCTGTTCATTTTATGACTACATGATCAGTAGCTTTAGTAGTATCATACATGAACATAAATTGACTGTTCTAACCTTTCCTATTTTACACATATTATAAACTCTATTCCAAGAAAGAGCTGTATTTAAAATATACAGTACAAGGGGGAAGGTATAGCTCAGTGGTAGACTGCATGCTTAGCATGCACAAGGTCTTGGGTTCAAGCCCCAGTACCTCCATTAAATAAATAGATAAATAAACCTAATTACCTCCCCCCTCCAAATTAATTTTTAAAATGCGTTATATTCATAACTATAACTTAGGATTTGGAGTAGAAGAGACAGAATTTTCTATTTTCTCCTCTATTTTTGCTTTACACTGAATTATTACAATTAACTGTATGTCATTTTAATTCAATTTGAGGATTCTTTTAAGTGGTTAGAAGAATTATAAGGGCATGTCGTTTGTAGAAAACTCTAGAAGAATCTTCAGTAAAATAAGTTTCTATGGCATTTGAAGAGAAAAATCGGGGGACACCCTTAATAAGAAGATTAAAAACAAAAAACAGAAGTTAGATGTATTAACTTCTACATGAATATCTGTCATCCAGTCATGGGCACTGACTGAGTTTGATCCTCTTTGAGTTATTCATGTTTGAGTTTGATGAATAAGAGTCTTTACCTTCAAGAAACAAATATATATGATTATCATTTTAAATAATACTTTTATAGCATTTTTCTCTTGCTAGTCTAAGTAATGCTAAAACCACTCCAAGTCCTTATTTATGTAATAAAACAAACACTGAAAATACTAATTAATATTGAAATGGAATTAGCAAGTCTGAGAGGTGGTAGTGTTTGTCTTGCCACTTTGCAGATGGGAAAAACTGAGGCACAGAGAGGTTACATAACTTAACTGAAATCACCCGGCTAGTCAGAAGCAGAATGGAGCTCAAGCCTACACTGACTCTAAAATCCATGCTGTTAGCCACTGTGTTCCAGTGTCATTTTTGCCAAAGATATAATGCATTCAACAGTATTGAGATCATGGACTCTTGAGTTTGTCTCATAGGTTAACATGTAAGGACTGTGTGAGTTGGAGCAAATTACTTAACCTCTCTAAGCCTCAATCTCCTTGCTGTTAAAAAGAATGAAAGAGTAGGACCTTCCTCATTGAATGGGTGAACTTCGATGAGATAATGCAGCAAGTTCTTAGTACATGCTAGATATTTGTGTCATAATGGTTGTCATCGTGACCATCATCAGTTCCTGTGATAATCAGTCTACTGTATGAATCCATTAAGTTTTAGGGATGAGAAGAGGGAGAGTTGAAGGTTTTATAGAAGAAATAACATCTCTGTTGGGTCTAGACAAATGACTAGAAATTACAAGGGGTAGGAGAGAAGCAGACACATTCTAAAAGATGTCTGTCACCCTTTCGTCGTGCAGAGGTGGCACACTGGTACCAAGACCCACCAGATTCCACACACCCCTTGCCCTCCACCCTCAGACTCTCGTCCCCTGCCTCTGCTCTCTCCACACTTTCCTTTCTGGTCTGCTTCCTGTCGCCTGAACCTCCCAGAGCATCCTACTTGAACCTGCAGTCTGCACCTGTCCCCCACCCCCTGGCCCTCCCCTACATTTCTGAGCCTCCTTGTCCCAGTTTACTTACTGCTATTGTCGTTAACATTTATCACCTTCTAACATGTTGTATGCTTTACTTCGTTGAGGGTTTTTGGTTGTTTGTGCTTATTGTTTGCCTTCTACCAATAAAATACAAATGGCTTGAAGGCAGAAATCTTGGTCTGTTTTGTTCACAGACATAGTCCAAGCACCAGAACAGACAGATACATGCTCAACAGATACATGCAAAATGAATGAATGAATGAATGAATGAATGAATGAATGAATGAATGAATGAGTGAAAACCCTCTGTGACAGTGAGTTTCATGAATTGGCCTGACTCTGAGTTCTCCTTTGGCTCTTGCTTTTCTGAAGATGAGAAAAAGGATCTGGGTTCTCCCAGTCTCTGAGCACACTTGGGGCCAAGCATAAATTTCTGCAAACGATAGACTACTTTTTTTTGGAGCTCACATCCCTCCTGGGCCTGCAGACTTTCTTCCTCTGCCCCTCTCCTCCCCTCCCTGGGGCTCCTTCTACTCCCTAGATGCCTTCCTTCCCTTTGCTTCAGGAATTTTTGTCCCCTCCCAACAACCATCCCCCGCTGACTGCAGGTTTGTGCTAAATCCTGTTCTGCTCTTTCCCACCCTGTGGTCCTCTGTCCCAGCCATGCAGTCAACAAAGTAAATGAGAACTATCCCCCGTAGCATCTTAGAGAGGCTCTCCTAGTGCTCCCCCGCCTGTGCCAGATGCCCTGGTCTCTTCCCTTCCTGAACAAGGGTGCATCCAGAGGGTGTGCGTCAGAATCAACCTCCTTCATTCTCTTTGCTGGACAGAAACAGCTCAGGAGCCAGACACACTGACATTCTGGTCCCAGCTCTGCCTCTTGCTGACTGTGTGGCCCTGCCCTGAGCCCGTGTCCTCATCTGTGAAATGAAGGTGGCACCTTCTGAAAGGATCCTTGGGAAGCGAAAATAAGGCAACGCCTCCCTCAGTCCCCGGCACAGGGTTTTCTTGAATATCCTATTTTCTGACCAGGAAAGGGAAGTGATGAAGGAGAGACAGCCCCCTCCACTGTCCCTTCAATTTTTTCACCTCCTCCAGAGTGAGATGTCAGAGTAACAGAAGACTGAAAAACAGAAAGCGGAACCCAGATTCTAAACCCAGATTCTGAGTTTGAGGGGCAGAATAGTGTGAGCTTACTTTTTGGCAACTGTGAGAGAGGCAGGGAGGGAGAAGCGTCCCCAGAATTGCCCTGTGAGGGTGGACTTTGTACTTTCATCCGCATCTCTGTGCTGCACGGGACTGCACGCTCAGAATATGTAACATTAATAAGTAAGAAGAATGAAGATAAGAGAGTAGATCTTAAAAGTTCTCATCACAGGGAAAAACAGTTCCTAAGTTGTGAGGCGATAGATGTTGCCTGGGCTTACTGGGGTGACAACTTTGCAGTATATGTAAATATTGAATCATTATGTTGTACACCTGAAATTAATGTACTGTTGTGTGTCAATAACATCTCAAAAAAAAAAAAAACACACAGCTTTCTCCTTGACATTGTTGGAAGAAAGCAGTATCAGAAAAGAAAAATAAGGATGAACTGTAAATAATCAATTATTGAGATAAAAATATATTAATTTTTATGGTTTCTCATTTTTTTTGAGTAAGTGTGACTTTCTTGATCACAAAATTTTTAAATTTATTTCAAATAGATAATAGTCCAGACACATTTTAGGCTAAATAGGCTTATGTAAGCAACCTTGGGGAAGTAAACTCTATGCATAAACATTATTTCTATGGGAAAATGCATTTCAAGTTTTGAATATTCAATACACATGCGTACTTCTAGAATGTGGAATAAGTTGGGAACTTAATTCTTTGATTTGTGATCGATGATTAGCTTTTTAAAATGCTGCAAAAGTACCTTTACGATAATTTTTAAAAATAATTTGAACAGTTGATTTTTAAATACTTTTATTTATGTCCAACACATTTTGCTGTAGCCTTTTTCTTCTCTTCATAATTTTATGGGAGAAAAAAAGAACAAAAAGCAAAGGGAAAACTCTTCGGAGCACCCAGTTTCAGCCTGTAAAAGCGGAGGACACGTCACCCATTTGTGGTCTTCACCACCTCACCCATGGCAGTCATCACATTTACCATCACCGCGTTTCACCAGTTTGATCATCAAGTTTGTCTGCTCCTCGGGGGAGGCGCGGTGGTCAGCAGGAGTCCCCGTGAAATCACAAGTGTAGACTCACTTGTCTAGACTGACGGGATGTCAGCTTCTTGTGCCTCCTGGTCTTCCACACAGCATCAGTCCTGATTTTTATTTTAATTTTATTTGAAAATAGTCGGTAAAAATAGTTGCCGTTTTTCACATCTATTGCTTTTTATCATTGTATGAGATGACTGTAGCTTTATTCATCATATATTTTGTATTTCTTTAACATCTCATCCCACAGGCACTCCAGAAAGTCTGAAAGATCTAGCACCCAAAAACAGACTAGGAAAGGCACTGCCTCTGATGCAGAAAGGTAGGCTTGTCGTGCCGTGCCACATCTTCCGTTTCACTGACGCATTCTGGGGCGCCTGCACTCTCATTTTATGTGATCCGTGCTTAAACACAAAGGGTGATGTTTAAAGACGTTCATGGGAGTAGCCTCATTCAAAAAAAAAAAAAATAGGTACTTTGAAGGCAGCCCTGAAGTCCTAGGGCTTAAGAAAAGTCTCATCCATTTCTTCTAATCACAATTTTGTTTACGAAGAGGATTAAATTCAGTGCACTCATATATATATATATATAAAGACATTAATACTTTGTTTCTGAGATGACTGAAATGTTACCAATGAATATCTGGCCTGAAATATGCAAATATTTTGAGTGTCTATTATTTACCTGAATAACACCATCTTCTTAAAAACCTCTTTTCTGCAAATGGATAATCTAAGAGTCTACTTGTATATTATAAACAAAGATATTTGTTGAGTTAATGTAGAAATTAATGGATGATTGATCTTTTGTCTGCAGTTCATTCAGCTCTACAAATTTTTGAAATACATTTAGGTGCAAGATACTGATAGATTTTTTCACATAGCTGTTAAAAAACTGTTAAAAAAAAAAAAAAGCACCAAAATCCAATTAACATACGTTCACTCTTCCAACAAGTATTGAGAGTAGGTGGTGACATGGATAGAAGTGAATGTGTGCATCCAGATGTCATAGCTGCTACAGAGGTGCGCACAAGGTACAGTGAGAACGCAAGGGACAAGTGGGCTGCAGAGGAGATTAGGAAATAGTTCCTAAACAGGTGACACAAGCTAATGCAGCCGTATGAAAGGAAATGAGTATGAAAGGACATGAAGAACAGAGTAGTCTATGAGAAAGGAACAATAGGAAAAAATACTGAGGCTTGAAACAGCCCCTTGAGTTTGGAGAAACCATACCTACTTTGGGAGGGAGAACAGGATTCAGGAGATGGGAGAGAGGGCTGAAAACAGACCTGGAGGAATTCTTGGAGGTTGGGTTACGTATGACCTTGCAGGCCAGGCCATAGAACTTCACCTTACTTTATTCATCTGTGAGACATTGACAGGCTTTAACTGTGGGAGGGTGATGGTTGGTTTTGAGTCCCAAAATTACATGTCCCTTTAACCGCAGTTTGGAAGGTGGATTGAAAAAGCCAGGGGTAGATACCAGGCTGTCACAATAGGTTTGGTCAAGATGGAATCTGCACAACTTAGTGATTTGCTCAATTAACAGCTATGTGCCCAGCTGTGTGTTAAGTTGAAGAAATAAAATAGTAAGCAGCAAAATTGGAAAGCTTCCCAGAGGATGTTGCCTCCAAATTGAGGTCAGAAAAATCAGTAAGAATTGGTCACCTCAAGGGCTATGGGTAAAGAGGGATGGAATTTGTTCCTGGCTAATGGTCTACGGAGATACTAATCCTTTAGGGAACCTTACTTATGATGAAACAAGGGTCCTGGGAACTAAAAATCCTGTTAAGTAGAAATTCAGTTTTACAAAAATGTTGGGCTCTGGGGAAGAAAGTGGAGCACAGAGTCATAGCTGTTCAGATAGACAGACAGACGGATAACTGATAGATTTACGGATGGACGACAGACAGGTAGATAGGTAGACAGATGAACAGACAGATGAACAGATAGACATATAGACAGAAATGTAAATAGGTAGATAGGCAGATAGACATGGACATACAGATATACAGAAGACAGATGGACAGACAGACATGGATGGACAGATAAACATAGACAGATGGACATATAGATAGATAGACAGGTAGATGGATAGGTAGATAAATATGTAGATAGACAGGCAGACAGATAACTAGATAGATAGATAGATGGACAAACAGGAAGAATTTAATGAAACAATACTAATACGTAAACAGTATGCTTACCTATTCTTTTCTTTACTGTCAACACAGCTAATTGCAGTCTCTTTACCAGCATTTAAATGATCTGAGCTCCTTTAGACACATCTTCAGTCTTCAGCCATCATTTACAGCCCCCATCATATGCACTCACAATTTCAATTGTTTTGACAAGATTGAAATTTTTCCTTAAAGTTTCATATTCTCTACAGTGCATTCTGGCTTCCTTACATTTCACAGTTACTAGTTGAGTGACAACTATGTGCAGTTGTGTATTTAGGATGTATCAATGAACAAATTTTTTTGACAATAGGATACCGTTGTACAAAATGTTATCGACGTTTCTAGAGTCAGCTGAAGGTGTTTAACTCCAGATATTTGAGCATTTTCCTCTGCAGCCTGAAAATGTTTGTAGATAAACACGAATCCTCCCTCCACTAGGAATAGCAAGGATTTGATTGCTTTCCAGTCTCAAGTGTTTGCTGCTTCAGGACCATATTCATCTTACTCTTTTTATTACTTCCTCTGCTTGTAGATTTTAACATAGAAAACTGAAACCTTTTAGGTGTGTGGATTTGCTTGATTATAATTAAATCTCTACATTGATTTTTATTAGAGTATTAACTGCATGCCTAGCTGTTAAGTGAGTTGTTGAATAGCTAATTATAAAGGAAGAATTGGCATGCATTTTCTAGGTTTACATTACTCTCATTTCTTTAAAAGAGACCCTGAGTTGACATGTAACTACAGGTCAATTGAGGTCACCGTATTAAAGTTTTGGACACTGAGTCCTGGCCTGTGAGAATTAACAACTTCCCCAGAGGAATCACATCCCACAGTCATACCTTGGCTTCTGGCAAAATTTGCCGTGTAATGATCATAAATGTAAAGGCCTTTAGTTGGCCTCACAAAATTTGACCTTTTGAGGCATAGCCTTGTACAAAAATATTTTGAAAGATATGGTGACCAATTCTGGACAGAAGAAAGGCAGGACTGACTTCTGAATTTGGTGTCCAGCCATTGAAAGCAGACTTCAGACCCTCTGAGGAAGCCCCCAGTAAATACGAGTGAGACTTTTCACCCTCGCGTGAATTCAGCTCGCCTTGCTGCATCCTCCTCTGGTAGCTTTCTTGTGGAACCTGCACACTGCGTCCTACCTGGGGATGCCTTGTCAGGACTAGTATTTAGAATTGCTTCAGTATGCATCCTACATTGCACAGCTGCTATCGGAAATAGTCGACATAGGCCTGAAGTGGCCATGACTGGGGGAACTATCTTGGACACTTGGCCTTAAATACCCATGTCTACCCTTTAACAAGTAATTTTTTTTAACCCAGACCTATAATTTTAAGCCTCAATAGAAGCAATTTACTACAGGTCGACTTGCATCAACAGAAATGTCTACGGTTTTGGTGGGAAATGTGTTTTACTTAAGTTAAAGTCAAAACACGAGTCTCAGGTGAAGAGAGTAAGTGTGGATTGAACTCAGTGGGAAATCTTTAAATATGAGTTTGGAGATGGTGAACTAAAGTCAGATGTAGGTTTGAATTGCAATTTTGTTCTAGAAACGTCCTTATTTTTGTTTAAAAATATAACATGTATGGACACAAAAGCAAAGTAGATGTTCATTAAATACCAATTTCCATATTTTTGGTTCCTTTAAATTATCAAGAGACAATTCTGTTGAATCTTGTCAAACGATTTGACACTTGGACATATACTTGCATTTTGTTTACAAGAGTAACAGCACATCCAGGGGTGTGAGATGACATGGGAGCAAATCCTATCTCAAAGGTGGAAGGGGAGCTAGTGTTGGAGGTGATAAACCTGCTTGGGTCCAGCCTTTGTCATTTTTGTCCTTCGCAAGTCATTCTGTGACCCCCAGTTTTTCCCTCTGTGAAACGGGGAGTCATAACACTTCTCAGAGCTGTTGTGAGCATGCAAAGAGAGGACGGAAGTGCGTACGTCTGGGGCACGCGTGCGCACTAGTCCCGGCTCCATACTGATGCTCCGTAAGGAGCTGATGCTGTCACGCTCCTTTATCCTGCATCCCTCCCCATCCCATCCTCTAATGCGGTGGTCCTTCATCTCTTTCCCTCTGACACCCCATTTCACCGGGAAGCCTGGGTTCTCTCAACATTACACTCCTGCCCCTCAGACTTTCTTGATCAGTCCTCCCTCCCTCTTGCCTAAAACAAATTATTTACTCTGCTCCATCACTCTTTCTCCAGATCCTTGCACGTCTCTCTCCCTCCTGGTTCTGCATTTCCCTCTCCTCCGGTTCCCTCCCTGTGACTCAGCCTTGCCACCACCCATCTCGCTTGTCCTCAGGCAGAGTGGCTCCTGTGCCCTGCTCCTTTGGTCTGCTCTTTCTTTTTTAATAGTTTCTGTAATAGTTTTTTTTATAGTTTTTAAATAGTTTTTTTTATAGTTTTCTTTTTTATTTTGGCCTGTGCTTTTTTTTTTAATAGTTTGGTGGCAGAAACCATTCTGGTATGCAGGGACTTAGTTTATGTCAGAGGAAAAACAGACCTGGTGCTAAATGATTAACCTCTCATAGAACCCGTCGTTCTCATGCCCTGCAAGCTCAGGGCTCGGGCTGTGAGATCGCTGAGTGACTTAGCCTCCATCTGTGCAACATTCATCTAGAAAGCCACGTGTTGGCCTCGAAATTGCATCATATATTTTTGCCACTTAGTTTGGTACCATGTAAAGCCAACCTAAATATTCCATTTCAAGTCATGTTTAAGAAGTCCTTTTAAGTGCTTATGAACTGCATTAAGGAATGAAACCAGGTTTTAGTGAAATTGCAAAATCTGTGAAATTTCTCAGTCCTCGGGTGAAAATGGTATTATTCGATTTTCAAGCCACATTTAGAGAATGTCTTTTGAGCAAAGAGTGTGTTGAAATTTATTCTTATAATAATGCCTTTGAAAGAATAACAGATGAAAATTCATTCTTTATCACTGGAAGGGACTCCATCCCACAGTCCTTCCTGCATAAATTCATTCTGTAGAACTGAGTTAACGTGAAAGATCAACCCAAGATGAATGAACAGATTTGATAGGTGTTGTCAGCGCTGTCTTCTTTTAATCTGGAAATCGAAGGGACAGTCCAGGTGGCAGGATCTGCCTTGGGGTCTGACAGAGCATTAACCCCGAGTTCAGGGATTTAAATGCACATTGAGGACCTAAGCTGTACCTTTTTGGCTTTAAAATCTGGTATCTTACCATTTTATTGCTTGGAAATACAGGAGATACCCTGTGTCAAAATAATAAGAGCTGTGAACGTCATTCACTTAGCGGAAAAACTGTCAATCTGAACGCAAGTTGAACAGAGCACCTGCTAATTAACATACTTCCTGTGACTGATGAGTCTTCCCTAGTCTCACACCCTTTAAACTGCTTAATTAATTTTACAGCATTGTTTTCAAAAGGATGAAGTGTTATTTCATGGCTCCTGTCACTGTGAAAAATAATACAGATTAGGTATTTTAAATATGCGTTTTATTTAAAATACATGCTGAAAATGATGAAAAAAGCAAAAACATGTATCTGTTTTAAATACATATATATATATTTTTTTCACATATAAACATCAGTTTTTAATTCTCAATCCTTAACTCCGAATTGGCTTCATAATAGTTTTGAATTCTGTATTAAGGTAACTGTCCATGCATGGACAAATATTCTTTCAGATACTTTTAGACCTTAGAGGACATGTTTTTACTCATATATCAGCCACCTGCATTTAGTCGGTTCAAAAATGAAGCATTCCCCATCTTGTTATATCATTTTAATTTGTGTATCTACTTAAATTAACCTCAGAAGATATCTCCCTTTAGCTACCTGTTTGGAAGAGACTTCCTTATTGCAGAGTAAATTTATGAACACTGTAAAATTACACGCAGAGTTCCCCCAGGGCATTGTTTCTTGCAGGCAAGTACTTGGAGTATCCTGGGGTTCATTATTCTGATTGTGCTCACGCATTCAATCGAGATACCTTTCCTGAGGGCTTGTTCTCTGTGCAGCTGTGTTCTAGGCACTAGAGATACAGCTCAGTCGGAGACAACAGACAGAAGTCTCTGCCCTCGTGGAGCTTAAAAGAGGTTCATTACACTGGGGGGGCTCTACACGTGCCCTCTTAAAACCACACGGCATGCCTCTCTGCGAGAACTCGTCAGTTTGGTTTGAATTCCATTTCAGTAACCGTGTGATGGGTTTTCTTCTGGGTTTTAAAATCACTGTCTTGTTAAGAGTAACCAGATTTTCCTTGGACAAAATGTGTTGGGGTATCAAAGTTATTATGTGAACCTGCTGACTGAGGATCTTTTCTGACCCTAATGTTTTAGGGTTCTCCCACCATGTCTTTCTAGAAGGGGATACGCAGCCCCAAGAGCGACTGATCAGCCAGTCCTTAGGGGAAAGCATCCCGCTCGCTCCAGGTCGAGTGAGCACCCTAGTGTCAGAACACTGTGTTCTACCTACCACCTTGCCCCCGGAGGGTCGGCGCCACCTTCTCCGCTTCTGACAAGGTCGCTATTCAGTGTCCAGCCCAGCATCCGTGTCCTGCCTCCGGGTGTCGGTGTGGTGTTGTACCTTCCTGAGCACGCGATGCTTTCACTCATTACGACACCATAACTCTTAACCCTTTCTTTGTGACACTTAAACCTCTCCCACCTCCTCTCTTACCTGCATCTCTCTTCACTGTGCTGGTGGTATTCTCTAGTTCCTGCCAATTAGCTACCATTGAAAATTAAATTTGGCTGTGTTATGTCCTTCCATCTGTTTGTGGCATATTCATATATACATATATATTTTTTTAATTATGTGAAATTCTTTATAAGAAATTACCTGGAATTAAATGTGTATTTGCTTTAAAAAAGTGTTGTAAGAGGAATTAGAAACAAAATGCTTTTCATCTTTGTTCAATAAACTCTTAGCGTTTTAGAGTTCTTAAGTAAAAAAAAAAAAATTGAATGCCAGCAGATGGAGGTCAGCTGATTCCTGTATAGTAGTAATGTATCTCCACACTTCTTAAATTTGTTTTTACAATTTTGATCTTTGCACCAGTATATTTCATAGTATGTGCCCATGGTTATTTTTTTAAAGTATCTTTCAAGGTTTTTCCTATTTAAAAATAAAGTACAAGTGAATAATAATTTATAAAAGTCTGCAGCTAGAACTATTCTTATCACTGATAAATAATTCTAGCTATAAATACAGATTTAATAGTTGCAATTTAGGCAACGGCCTTTCTTAAATAATTTACCCATGTTGTGAAGACTCAGAGGCTGTAAGTAGATATTTTAGGTTGAGCCTACCAAAAGGAGATAACTTAACAGAAAGCCACAGCTTTGTAGAAAGTTAATGTAAAGAACTGAGTTTGTTTCTGCCCCGTTCAGGAATTCATTCTGAAGAAATACATGTAGCAGACAGTCCCGCATCTTTTAGCCCTTTTTTGTAATATTCCTTTTACACGTAAGAAGTATTTGATTTTGCTTCCAAAGGCCCGTTTAGGAGTTTTATGTCTGTCTTAATAGTAACAGATAGAAGGAAAAGATTTTTGTCGGGTCCTCTTGGGATTTCATTGTTTCATTTGCCCTGCTTTGTTTTTTCCCCTGCAGAATGCACCGTCAAGGAAGCCCAGCCCAGTCTCCGCCCGCAGACACAGCCTTCAGCAGTCGCAGGGGAAGGCAGCTCCCACAAGTGCCCGTGAGAAGTGGCAGTATAGAACAAGGTATCCCATAAAGAGAGATCTTTGCCAAAGTCTTGGATTTGAGAGCCACCTCTTTTTATACCTTTTTATTGAAAGAGTAGTGTTTTCATTTTATATGTAGTTTAATGAATCCTAGGAATTCAAGATTCTTAGAATTTTATTCCCAGCACCTAATTTTAACAGTTCACGGTATATACCCTGTTTCTGCTGAGGGAGTGAATGAATGAAGGTTGATTCAAAGAACAGATTGAGCCCTGGGGATACTTTTTCCAAAGGTACAAAGAAAGAAAATAAAATTTAAAAACCTTCAGTACAATATGGTATTTTATGTGTTAAAAGAAGACTTATTTAACCTTGTTTTAAAAATATTTTCAAATGAAATGCTTGATTATATTAAAGGCTTTGCTAGTATTTTTATTTTAACTCATCTGCAATATCTTGTACTTTTTATGTAGGTTTGATGATGAAAAATTACTTAGAGCACACATCTTACTGTTTTTTTTTAACAGTAAAAGTCACTTAAAATTTCCCTCATTTTAAGCATATACACATTATGTTTTATTCTCCTAGAAAAAAAGAGGGCACTGGATTTGGGGGGTGTGGAGGGAAAGAGTGTTTTGCTAGTGGAAATTAAATGCACTAAACTACCTAGGTAGATGATTTAAATACTGGCTTAAATGGATCACTGTTTTCTTCATGTAACCCAAGGTGCTGTCCCATTTCTCAGTAGGTGAAATGACTTGTTATCAGTATATGTTATCACATAAATCTTACCAGAGATTTGTTAAGCAGTCTGGTGAAATGATGTTTAATTTGGGGTTATAATATAAATGTGGCAGACTTATATTTGGATTGAAAATCTCCATCCCTACGAAACAACTGAAAGGTTAACATTTTGAATATTTTTTCCAACAGTGTTGGTTGTTGCAGATGTAAACCTTGTATATTTCCTTCTGTACTGAAGGCGTTGGGTACTTGTGTTTTACTCACTGGAAGTGCTTTACTGAATGTATCACAGAAATGTGAAGGGTCTAAGAAGATAAATACCTCGTTTCAAAGACTGATACAGCAGAGTTTGTCAGACAGTACTTGGTTATAGAAAAATTAGGTTTAAAGAAGTATCAACTTACTGATAGAAAAATGCTGCTCCAATAACTCTGGATTTGTATTACTTTTTAAAATCATGCATCTCATTGATATATCTTGCTTTAATATTCCAGGTTATTATAAGGGTCTTCATTTAGTTAATCAGGAAAATATGAGGCTATGTGAAACTCTGACTTTCTTTTCTAAAATAGCAATTAATTCATTGGAATTCTCTATTCATGTGTTTAACGAACTTTTTCTCTGGGAACATTTTGAGAAGATAATTCATTATTAATTTTTTTTTAAAACTGTCATCAGTAAAAGCTTAGATGAAATTATTTTAAAATATACTTTAAAAATGAAATTTGGTGTTTATTGAAATTATCCATTCATGAACTCCTGTTGCACAACTAAAACAACAGATTCTCATGTTTAGCTGCAAACGTAGTATCCTTGGTCGTATTTCGCTAAAGATTGACAACCAAAAAGTCATGTGTTCCTAAAATTCTTTGCATTTCCTCCAGCTGCTAAAGCACTTCAGGCTCGTAAGCATAAAAGGCACTGCCTATAATTCTCATACAGTGAGATTACACTTTTATTATTCTGTGGAAATAAGAATTGCTTCTACAGGATCAGATGGGTTGGATTTTGGATTTTGGTTTTTCAAAAGCTCATGTTCTATTGTTAATATCAATCAGCATTACTGTCTGTGATATTTGTACTCACGGTTGTCTTTCAGAGAAATCATCAATTTGTAAGGATTGAATTGAGGTGGGAAGAAAGGAATGACTGAGGATGGAATTGGTGGAGTTATTTTGATATTTAATATCACAAATACATTAGGAAACGCTTGTTACTTGAGGTTCCTGAACTTTCTGATCTTGAGTCATACAGATACAACATACATGTATTATTGTACCTACATATTAAAAAAAAAGTTGACAACATACATGTATTGTTGTATCTACATATTTGTCTATAATTGAAATGCATCCGATTGACTGTATGATGTTAATATGTGCTTTGGGACATTTGATAAAGGATGATGCTGTCTGCCGTCATCTTATTATGAATCTATTTCAAACTGAAAAGTTCATCTGACATCTTTGTGTGTCCTCAAATATGTTTAAAAGTAAGCTTCTAATTTGATTAATGGACTAGACAGAATTTAGCTTTAAGATTGATTTCAGTGGTGTTCTTAGGACTATAGCATCATGTCGTTTTTTTCCTTTGATATCTGAGATTATATTTTCTTTTGATACGTTAAAATTTACTTCTGTCTTCTATGAAGATTAATGCAGAATGTAGTTGGTTTGCAAATAGATAAGGCTGTATCCTACTTGACTTCCTTCTTTCTGGTCTTGTTTTATGTTTGTTTTTTTTTAGTTTTTAACAAAGGATAATTTTCTTTTTTTAAATAAATAACTGGGTTGATAAGCTGTTGATTGGTAAGAGCAACTATTTCAAATGGTTTAGATTCCTGGATAATGATACAACTTTTTGATGAACTTATGAAATAATTCCATTCATACACAGTTTCTGGAGACAGTTATCTGCATTACTTTGTTTAGGATGAATACTGGGATGATTAAATTGTTTGGATGCATGGGTTTTTTTTAATGTAATTTAGTTTTACTACTCTTCTCTTTGTATGATAAAGGCAATATATATTATTTTGAAAGCTAACATATAATTTGAAAAGACATGTTTACTTAATTTTTGAAAAAAGTATTTTAAAGTTTCTTTTAAAAATTAGGAATGGTAGCCTGTTTGCTCCATGGCATCTGATTATGTTAAAGTAGAGTTAGGGAAAAAGAAGAGGAGTGATTACAATATAGATTTTGAGGTAAAGTAACTGAAAAAGTAGCCTTAAAATTTAGGTAACTCTGATGGTATGTGATAATGGAGAGCAAAGACTTGAAAGAAATTTCTCTGGGTTTATGCCAATGTAGTCCTTGTGGAGAGTGAGACTGAAAACAACACAATTTGTTGCATAAAATGTGTGATTTTCTGAAGCCAGTCAAGTGATTTTTATGTGTGTGTGCAGCCTAGACTTCTTTAAAAGATGTATTTAAGGATCATTCATAAACTAACACCTGATGTGCCAGTTATGTATTATGCGTTCTGTTGTTAACGACCTAAAACTCTAATGGCATTCCCTTAAGAAATACCTAGATAGGCCATTATTTCTCAGTAAAACAATGTACCAACAAGGAGGTCACTAAAAGCTTAAGAAATGTCTAAGAAGTATTGTCCCCAAAGAACAATTTCACTTTGAGATATTTTAATACAAATTTGAGACGGAAGAAAGGACCACTTAAGTGAGAATATATTTTTTTCCATGCGGAAAATGTTACAGAATATTTTTCACAGTGAAAAGAAAATGCCTACTATCTAGCAAAAAAAAAAAAAGGAATTTATCTTTCTCATTTATTATATGAAATTTCAAATTATCTAAAATGCTGTCATTTTGGAAATGAAAATGCCACTTATGAATGTTAAATATGCTTTTAAATTCATTTGCAATAAAAAGTCACAATGGTTTAAAATTAAAATATCTTAGTAAAGTGGGTGCTGAAATATTTTGCAATTCTTAAAGGCAAGAAAAAATACCACAAAAATACAGTGTTCAAATGTCAAATATATTAATTTCCCAATGTTTCTGTTTTTATTTCAAATCTTTAAATTATTGTATTCATTCTTTCTTTGATTAATTTTAGTACCATATTTGTCATGCAATTATGTCACGTTATACATTATGCATTTTTATTATTCATGCCATTGTGTTGATTCACGTTTCCATGTCTAACTATAAACCTGCTGATTTCTTTCTTTTGTTTCCATCATTATGTGCATTTAATTCATTGAAGAACAAGAAAAATATAACTCATCCACAAAAGGTAAATATTAATGTAACTTTTTAACAATTTCATATTGTTCCTTTTCTTTGGTAATATGTGAGCTGTGTAACTGTATTTATTGAAATGACAAGCAAACTTACTTTTACAGGTAGTGTTTTTCCTGGCAATGATTTTGTAAGGCAGTTGGCATGGATTATTTTGTACTGTGAGGAGTTCACATCAAAGAGGAAAAGATTCAAATTAAGAGTATTTTTGCTTCAAAAATTGTTTGGCTACCCTGACAGCTAGAAGACAGTTCTCTTAGGAAAATGATAGCATATTTGTCTATGTTTTTGTCTGTTGGCGCTCCCCTGCTCTCATAGAGAAAGGGTTTAACTCTAAGAAGTAGAAGATTCCTGGAATTTCCTTCTAAACAGCAGTAGCCTCATGAAGGTCTGGCCCCTGCAGTCATGCATCTAAGTAGCTACCTGAATGTTACTCCTCTTGGCCTTGAAAGTCCTGCATTACCCATCAGCCCTGTCCTCCTGAGGGACACAGGGGGAAAACCACTCAGCCTGCTCTGTTGGCACCTTGCTGGCCTCCTCCCCTCTGGTCCTTTGGATCACATTTGACTTTTGGTCTTTGGATGTGAGTCTCAGACACAGACCTCATCCCACTCTCATGTGCCACCATATTTAGTGTTACTGGTGGCTTGATAATTAAATATGTGAGTATGAGCTTTCTGCTTAATGAAATAATAGTATTACTAATACTAAAAAATTATATAGTGCTGTATAATTTACTCAAAGTACAGGTGCTCAATATTTGTGGATGAGTGACTGAATTAATTTGTTATTTATAGTAACCCTAAAAGTCAGTCCTGCGAGTAGCATCACCCTTGTTTTGTGAAAGATGAAACCCAGATTTAGAGACTGAGAGATTCACCCATTCACACTGCTGATGAGACATAGACCACGAGCCCAAAGCTCTTACTTTTGACCCCCTCCCTCTATATGTTAGTGTGTCCTATTTTAATAGGCCTAAATCCCAAGGATTTAGCCTGAACTCCTAGTATATTGAGGTACGTGCTATGTATCTCAATGTCACAGAGTGAACATGGGAGATAATATTCAATTACTTAGTTTGAACTTAGAAAAATTTATTTATATTCTGGCACAAAACACATTTTTTTGGCAAAGTGTCTGACATCCTAATCAATAAATATATAGTTATTAAAAAAATAAAATGTTATTCAAGGAGATCAAGATGTTTGGGGCCCTAGATTTTGCATAGATTTCTGGCCATTCTGCATTTTTAATTCAGGTATCAGAAACAAATTTAGGTTCAGTGGTCCAAAAATGGCCAATATTGTGATTGTACTTCTATTCAGAAGAATTTATTTAGATTTGAAAGATAAATTTTAGTATGATAAAAACATTAAAATTTTATATTGGAAATGGATCATGACCTAATTCAGTTAGCCAACAGGAAGAAAAAAAATGTAGTAATTCTTCATTTGAGAGAATTTTCATCCATATTATTACTAACCAAAAGCTATGATTTGCTAATCAAAATAAAACAGAATCCGGGGGAGAGTAGAGCTCAGTGGTAGAGCACGTGCTTAGCATGCATGAGGTCCTGGGTTCAATCCCCAGTGTCTCTTCTAAAAAGAAATCCCTAAGCAGTACAACCTCAAGTGTATGAAGTGTGCGCCTTTACAGCCTCCCTACAGAGCGTGTCAGGTTGTTTCATAGACACAAGGTCACTGCGTCCTGTGTCATCACTCTGCCAAGTCTTCCTTGGACACAGGATGTGGATAAGTATCATAGACTAGACCACGTGGCTGAAAACAACCAAAGAGGCACGTCCCAAATGCACCCAAGGCGAGCAGAGAGCTGCAGGGGATGCTGTCCGTCTCCTCTGGGAGGTCAGGGAGCACAGCTTGGCCATGAAAAGCCCAGACAGCATAGAAGCAAATTCCAGAAGTTTCTTTAAAGTCACATTTTAGGCTCACCTACCCTGTGAAAAAGCAGATGTTTTGTTTTGCATAGAAACCCTGCTGCTGTGAGCTGATCTTTTCTGAGGTCGATCCTATCGGAGAATTAAGTTATCTTGAGGACTCCCTGGGTAGATGGGGACTGGGCCACGCCACGCCTCACTAATGGTACAGATGAAGGTGCCCCAAGTGAGAGTTCTTTTTTAATGAATTGTAGATGAACAGTGGCCCCAGGTTGTCGAGGATTAAGAGATTGCACAAGGAGGGAGGGTATAGCCCAGTGCAGAGTGCATGCTTAGCGTGCACGAGGTCCTGGGTTCAATCCCCAGTACCTCCATTAAATAAAGAAAGAAATAAACCTAATTACCACCCCCTAAACCAAAAGAGGTTGCACAAGATGCAAGATTTTCATTGCTAAAACCAGGACAGCTCTGGGCAGACGGTAATGGTTGTTCACCCTCACCGAAGGAGACCAGTATATAATTTTCCAGCATATATCTTATAAAGCATATTTTTGCAAAGCACATACAGAGAGGTGTAAAATGCCATCAACACGTTTAATGGTCAGTAGAATGCATTGGGCACTTACTCATGTCAGTGACTTGACTGAGCATGTTACATATTTATCTTATTAAATTTTTACAACAACGTGAGACATGACTAGTAGTATCATTTTCCAACTGAGAATGCTGAAGCTTAGAAAGATTAAAAATTGGCCCCATTTCAGTCATGGGAACTGGAAGTGAGCCTCACTCCAGAGACCATATTCTTCACCCCTTTGCTCTGCAGGCTCTCCCTCATTCAGTGTTACTGAGTGCCCATGATGCACGTAATTATGGTAACAACAGCGCACTGCCCTAAGTGAGGTCTAATGGCACCTTAGACAGAGAGAGAGCAGAGGGGCCAAGAGGATGCCTCCAGACGGAGCTGGATTCTGACTCCACAGCCCAGCCCCCTGTTGCTGTGACACCCACCACTCACAACACCAGGAGGTCCACATAGGGTTCCCACCTCCTCTGATGACCCGATTTTGTGCCACTCAGCTAAATCTCTGATACCTGGCTTGCTCTTCAAATTATGCAGTTGGAGAAAGCAAAGCCAGTGTCTTTGAGTACAGATAACACGATCTTGGGGTTGAAAAGTTAACCGAGGAAATAGCAGTGTTCATACCAGGCCATTTACCTTTCACTTCCCTCTTTTGTGTTGGAAACTGAGAGCCCATATCTTTTTAGGATTCACAAACTGCTTTATAGGCATATTTTAAATTATTCATTCTAAAAGTAAGCCAATTTTTCCCTCTCTGCTACATTTCTTGGACAGTTTTAAAGAGCCCATGAATGTAGTTTGGGGGCATCGAAATAATGATATAAGAAGATCAAAACAGAACCAGAAATTAAATGACTTCAAGGTGAGAAAACATTATTATCATAATAAATTTCTAGTTTATATGCCTTTAAGATAATATTTCTTAAGTGCATTAACTCTTTTAACTTTCGGAAGCAAGTTTGAATCATAACAAAACACATTGTACTGTCTTTTCTGTAAATATAATTTCCTTTATCATAAAAACCATGTAATTTACACAAGTGGAGAATGAAAGGCAATTAGAGTTCAAGGGGACTAGATGATTTGAACAGAAACCGAGAATAAGTAGCATTTGTTGCATTTTGTTTTCCTGTCTCACTAATAAAATGTAAAATAATTATTGTAACCAAGTGGTAGGGGCTATTTAAGGAGTATCTCTAGTCAACTGTATTTTTAAGTTTCTGTTTAAAAATGCTCAAATAAATGACCTGTGCTTTCCTTTTTAAATGTTGACGAGAGCAGTTTGATTGCAAAGTCACACAAAATCTGATTTTTATGGAACTATTAGCACTCACCTTAATTATTAGATGTAATTCATATAAAAAGTGAAAATGTTATTTTAATAATTTTCTGTTATATTAGTTATTGTTTGGACAGTTGCACACTTATTTTAATAGTATATTACAGTTGTGAAACACATCATAGAAATTATGAAACTGGACTATGCCAAAAGAAGTAAACTAATTTGTGTGTTCTTTGGAAGCAGCATTGTTTTACCTGTCATTAAGTAGAAAAGGGTTTCAGTTTTATGTACATTTTTCTTACATGCATATTGAGTAGATGCATCTTAACCAGGTAATTCATTTGCTGTTACTGTAGGTTGATTTTGAAAGTTCAAATTTCTTCATCTTCCAGGGCTTTGCTGTTCCTGAACACTTACTGTGAATATTCATGAATGTTTAGTCACAAATATTTAGAGCGCCACTAGTGAAAAGGGGCTAGCTTATCCATTTCTCTTTTTACCACAAACCCGCAAATATAGTTGTCATTCTAGGCTTCTCTTTAAACTTTAGGGATGTAGTGAGTGAAATGGCCCATATAAAGCAGTTCCAAGCCCTTGGTTTTGACCCTGTTATTACATTCTGCTGATTCAAATGTGGTTATTTATAATAGTATTAAGACTTCTAAAACATCAGTGTTTAACACTTCAATCAACCAAAGGTCACCTTGCCGGAAATGCCCCGTTAACGGAGTCTGTCATCACCCCTCTCTCCCTGGCGTCTCTGGGGAGATGCAGAAGACAGAAGGCAGACAGACGTCTAGCCATGGATAGGCTCTGATTTCTTTCTTCCTCTAAAGCTGTAGATTTCCCCTAAATATTGTAGTTTTTTTTTTTTGCAGATTTTAAAATCTGTAAACACTTTTTACAGAAAAAAGGGAAGAGACGTTGAATTTAGTAGTTATGCCTCGTCAAGGCTTACAAGATAGATTCTGTTGCCATCAGTGTAACTGATGTGTCAACCAAAAATTATGGGTAAACAGATGAGCGATCACTTGGGGTAAACGACATGACCCCTCGGGGAGTGGTTCTGTTATTCCCCCAGAGAAGCCTTATTTCGAAGGCTGCACTTCTGAAGACTGTACTCTAAGAAGGGCTTCCGTAAGGAAGACAGTGCCCCCTCTCACAACAGAGATACATTTAAGGTCAAATGCTGTTTAACCCCATGCAACACAAAAGGGCAAGATAAAGTGACAGATGCTTCCATAAAGAGCCTGCCTTTCTTATCTGTCAAGTAGCTGATTGATATTTTCAGTGTTCCTCTGGGACTTGGCAGAGTTGACGCTGAAAGTCGTATCTGGGGTTGAGAATCCTGAGCTTTGTTTCGGACAGCCGATTGAAAATCCGCATGCTAAAACGAGACCACCTTGGTTTTGGCTGCAGCAAGATCTGAGTGGTTAGACGTGCAAGTTACCTACTTCCCGTGTGTCAGTTTTCCGTCTCAATCCTCAGTACCAAAGCGCAGGTTATTTTCTTTAAAAGTCCTTCAAGGCAATGTGGTTTTTTTATTTTTCAATTAACATGTGTCATTTACTTGTGTTTTATGTTTCTCATACTGGATAGGTGTTACCTTTTATTTTGTTGTTTATGTAATTGAACATAATCCTTCACATCCAAGAGAATCATACAAGGGCCCAAGGGCAACAGTTTGGCACATTTCTACCCTTGCAAGTCGAAATGCATTTTATTCTCGGAAAATGACCCGGAACGTGGGCATTTCTGTATCATCAAAATATTTTAAACATTTAATCTTTATGTATATATACTGTATATGTAGGGGGAGAGAAGGGGGTGTATAAGTATTATATCAAAGTCACTTACTACACTTACATGTCCCCAAAACTAAGGATTAACATGCAAGAAATACATTATCTTTTAACTGGGAAAAAATGATAGAAAAAAGATAGAAAGTAACAAAGTAAAATATAACCAGTAAATTTTTTCCCCTTGCCAACTAAAAGTGGCACTTGCCACCTGCCTCTCCAAGGATCGGATCAGGTTGGCACTCGCCACCTAACTCTGCTTGGAGTCAATCACGAGTCGCTGCCACCGCTGACCTCCGACACTCCGTGAGAGGAGTTCAGGACGGAGGTCAGGAGTGAGGCACTCTGTGCTCTCTGAAAACTGGCTGAACAGGCCTTCAGACAGTTAGGTATTTTCAGGAGAAGATTTTATGGTCCAAAGTCTTGCATCTCCTCATATCTAGAACAGTACGAAAATCATTGACGGTGACATCTGCTCCTCGTGACCAGCAGCAGCCTCTGCCTGAGTGTGTGCTTGACTGCACGTGCCCCCCTCACTGAAATCCTGTATGACCCTGAGTTTTCCCTCTGCCTCTTTGGAAGTGTTTCTCAGCTTTCATTTTGCAGCCAAGATAACTTAACCCACAGCTCTCACGTTGTGTGACTTTATTTCAGTCAACACCCTTAACATCTATAGTTTTGGTAAATTGGCAAATTTAAAAAGTACTAGAACTTAGGAAAAAGAGCAGAGAGAAAGTCATTGTAGTTTTCCATTTTTTTTTTGAAATATGAAGAAAAATACCAATGCCCTGTTTGAAATAACGTAGAGTCATAGAATACAACAGCTGGAAGTCATTCTAGCAATCTCTTCATTTCACAAATAAAGGTTTCGTAGTGGAGAGAAGGATGGGGACTGGTCGAGGCCACACTGAGGAACTGAGGAGTGGTGACGGGTCAGAGATTGTAATCTAAGCCTGGTCTTCCCCGGGCCTGGGTTCTCACCACTTTACCACGTTGCTTCCAGGTGTTATGGAGAACGTTCATACATCCTAACAATTTGTATTCCTCCAAAGTCAAAAAAAAAAAAAAAAGAAAGAAAAACCACCCCTGTGACTAGAGACCACTATTGCATTTTTGAATTTTCAAATATAAAAGCATCTTCCTTTCTCTTCAGGCTGTGTGTGCGTATGGCTACTAAGGGTTATAGATTCAGTCTGCTAATTTTTTTCATCTTTCATACTTTTTAATCTTCATATTTTAATCTTCATATCTTCTTTAATGTTTCATACTGTATTATTTCTAGTATTTGACTTCCCACTGTTAGTGATCTTTTTTAAAAAAAAAAAGCTTCGGAGAAGGGATTTTTTTTTCAGTGTTGTCAACAACTAAGTCATCGTAGGTGTTTTGCTCATGTATTTAATTCTACCCGACAACTTGCAGATGTGTGGTCATTCACCATCACTCTTTCTGAGACGTGCACTGGAGCCTGGAGCGAGGATGGGGGCCCCACTCTCACCCCACTCTCCTTCTGTTACTAAACAGCCAGGAAGCAGAGGCATTAAAGTGTGACAGCACTTGTAGGCAGCACGACACGCTGAGTTATCCTGTCCAAATGTTATCAGGTTTCACCTTTGACACAGGCACCAGCTGATCTTGCTATAGAATAAAATATTCGTAACCTTTTTACTTTAATACATCTAATAATATAGAAATTTTCATTATTTCTTTTCTCTTCCACACTCATATTTCACCTAGAATACTTGAAAATACAGGTTTACCAATATGTTACATAGATTATCTTTTTTGTCTATTAACACAAACCTTTGAAATTTCAAATTCATGTTAATTTCTAGAGGCATAGGGAGAAATGTGAAAGATTTAAGGAATTTGAAGATCAGAGCAAATTTGTATTTAGGTAATTGTAAATTCATGAATAATATTTAAAATATACTTAAGAAAATTTAATGTTTAAATTACATTTATCTTAAATGACACAGAACCGTACATAATATTTACAATATTTTAAAGCAAGTCACAAATGTCTGCTAGGTCCAAGAAGTTTCCCAGGAAATCATATTTCTCTTTGGATGAGGTGATACTGTAGAAATTTTTTAGTGATGGGCTAGGGAAGATTTATTAAGGAATCTTAAGCCTTTTTTTAAGTCACAGGACTCCCTAATAATTATATGAAAGGGACAGATCTAGGAAAATGCATATAAGCACAAATACAGTATTTGCAAATGATTTCAGCTTCTTCACAATTTCACCAGAGATCATTCATAGTACAAGGTTAAGTTCACAGCAAGACATGGGACATGAAAAAAGAACTAATTATTTCAGTCTATCTTTGTTTTTAATAATACCGAATACTTTCCATTAGAAGTAATAAATTACTTTTAAAGCTGTATTTATTTTTCTCGCCTTGAGTATACCAGTTTAGAAGAGAAGAAATGCTCTCATAAGTATTAACTTAACCCCTAAAAAAAAGTTCTGGTTTTGTACTTTCTTAATTGTAATTTGCTTAATTGTAATTGCTGAGTTGATATTTGACATATGTACATTCATTTGATTAAAACGCCAGAGTTTAAAAATCACAGTGGATGTAAAGTTGACCTAAAAAAAAATGGATTAAATTCAATAAATATCTTTTAGGTAAATTAATATCTCCCTTTTAAAAAGCACGATTTATTCAACATTAGACACACCGTTCAGCTTGTGGAAAGCATAGTGAAAAATTCCAGCTTAAAAACAAATGTTTTGTATAAAAATACAATGTTAATCTCACCTTGGGGTGTAGGGGAAGTGAATTGTTTCTGTTACTATCAGGCTGTCGGCAGTGTTAGCTGAAATACCCTCTACAGTAAACATCCTTATCTTTAGAAAATTTTATATGGAAAGTATATTTTCAATAAGAGACTAAGAGAAATTGCATGATAATTATATTTGTTATAAAAAGTGGGAGGGATTATTTCACTTCCTAGTATGTGGCAGTTTTGAAATTTTTTAAAAAAGTCCTCCAACTCTTACAATCTTTTTATAAAGGAATAGTAACGGATACTTGAATGATTTTGTTAGTTTACAATGCTCCCAGCATTCAGAATGCTCCTAATATGTGAATTTAATGCTAGGATTTGTGGGAGAATTTGGAAATATTTTATTTCATAATTTAATTTTGCTGTTGGCATTAAAATTATTAATATAAAATTTTTAAATGATGATCAGCAACCGTCCTTTTCAAAGTAAGAAATTTGAGCTCTCTGGACTGTGGTTAATTTTACTTAAAGTGAGATACTCGACAGATAATCATATTCCAAAGATTCAATTCAGTTTTAATCATTACTAAGTATCTATTATTCTCCGTATAAAAAATGTACATTAATAATGTCTTCCAGTTCAAATTTGTGATAAATCTTCTATTTCAGCTCATAAATATTTCTTCCTATTTAGATTGACACACCAATAATGCAGAAATAATGCCATTTTATTCCACAATCTACAGTTGAAAAATAAAATGCAAAGTAAACAAAATCTGTAGAAAAGTTAAAGAACTTTCAAATTCACACTAAAGCTTCTTCATTGATGTTAATGAAAAAAAAGTACTGAAACATGACAACTTGTATAAACAATTCTTCTTAGAATACACACTAATGTACACATCATCAGGAAATAATGAGACATTGTGTTTTTTAATGTGAATTATATGTAATTATCTGACCTTTTAATATGAGTAAGTCAATGATAAGCTGTTTGCATTTTGCATCTTGGAATCTGAGACCAAGAGATGAGGATGTAACAGAGAAACTGCGTTTTTGCTGGGGAGTCAAGGAAGTCTACTCATGATTTTGCAAAGAAACAAATTTTGGAGATTTTCTTTCTTTGACAGCTTACATGATAGTAATTTGCACATGTTCAAGGATAAGGATAGTATATTAGTCATTTTAGGGAGGTCAAAGTGAAATCATTTAAAACCATTTTAGGATACATTTTAGTTAGACAACCACTGCCTTCTTAATATTTAGTTTTGACTTTTGCAAAATACAGATTTAAGTTCAGCCACATCATAAGCTAAGAAACCCTATTTGAGGAAGTGACGTGCTAATCCTGGCGAGGTTCAGTCGCCAGGACTGTGTCAGACCACTTCAGGCTGTAGCTCTTGGGAAATCGTCTTTTCAGTGTTCGGTAACAGTCCTTCCTGAGAATGACATGATACCAAAGGTGAAGGTCACAAAGCTATGGGCTAATCAGTGTCAAGATTTTCTTAAAGTGAAATTAATGTCTTGCTGAGAATATTAAGCTAACATCATTTAAATTCACTTTTATCGCTAGTGGAGATGACTTGGAATTGCTTAAATCTTTAGCCGTAGAATGCTGCTGGTTAGAGTCCTTTGGGCTTTCTCACAGCCCCGAGCGAACCACCAAGCAAGTGCCCAGGGGCCCCACATCACAGGCAGAGGGCAGAGAACAGATCTGTGTACGTTTTCCCACTTGGTATATTGCTTTCTGTAAATACAACTCACGTTTTTCAATAGCTTTGCCACAATTCCCAGCTGCTCTCTAGTAGCATTTTGCTTTTAATACTTATTATGACTCCTTATATATTGTCAAGTAATTAATGCATTTCTGAGCTGCTTTTCTCAAGATTTCTATTGAACAATTCCTTCATCATAAGTCCTCGTTTACTATCCCTGAAGTCAGTATTTTCAAAGCAAGTGTGCATCATTGCTTAATTCCCGTAACTGTGACATTAGAAATTTAAATTGTCTATCTAATTTACTGAGTTTAAACAAAGCTAAACATCTAGTAATTTGGCCTTTAAAGTATGATTAAAACATTTACCCACATATTGCAAACCATGTATTTATCTCGTGGGCTATTAGTCTGTATTTGAACACACCAAAAAAGCTACAGATTTACTTAATTCTTACAATGGATGTCAGTGTCCTTTTATCAGAAATCACAGGCCATGTTTATTCATTGCAATGGAAAAAAATTGCCAGCAAGTATCTTTATGAACTCCTTGTAAGAGATGAAATCAGCAGCCAAGCCAATCAGATCTATCAGGGTTTCCATCATCCTTTAAATGATGGGGCCTTTCGGTAGATGTCCCAATGCATTTATCACAAACACTGTGGCTCTGGTCATGTTCATGTGTATGTACACACCTTAAAAATCATAGCTCTTGTTGGAGAGATTGAAGAGTCTGAAATTGGCAAAAGGTACATTGTGAAAAATAAACAGAGGCCTCACACACCACAGGTATATGTGCATGACTGATTCTTAGCTCTTCATCTGTAAAAACTAAGCGGTTTGGGATGGATTCTGGCTTAAAAGAACTCATCCTTGATGGAAGGCTGTGATTCTTCCCATCCCAACACTCTCACCTGCTACTTGGGAGCTTGATAAAGGCTTCCGTGGAATACACTTCTTTACATATTCTAAATTAAAGAGCTAACATTCAATACCACAGTTTCAAAAACTATGAATTTCATCTATGTGGTCACAGGCATAGCTGTCAAAAATAGAAAACTAATCTTTTCTCTCAGGGAGTCCCTTTTTTAAGATTGGCAAATACCCATGAAAAGCTGCTGGTAGAAATGAACGATTTCGTAAGAAGGCCTCAGAAAAGCAGACACTCTCCAGTTAAAACAGTTTTGGGGTGACTTCTGTGACAGAGGATGTTAAGCGGTGTGCAGTGCATGTAAATAAATGTGTGCGTACATGTGCGATGTGCTCAGTCTGCAGACTTGTTTTCTCTATATGTGTCCGTGCAACAACCAGCTGATTAAACAGAAGGCCTATTTTCACAATTAGATTTTGTTCCACATAGTCGTTTATGAACGGGGTGGAAATCATTTCCTGTCAGATGAAGGACTAGGCTCCCTTGCTTTTGTTACTAACACCTGTGCTCCCGTTCTGTGTGATCTGAGTCATGTTCATCTTTAGAGCCAGAGTGGCTCACATGGTACATCCTGCCTTTTGTTTATGAATCACGTTATTGCTAAATTTCATTTCCTTGAAGTCATATCAAAAGCATTGAAATCTTAAGCCATTCGGTTCCTCGAAGCTGCTTCCTGTGTTTTAATAGACTTCCATTGTGTGTTTTTGCAGCAAGCTTAGTAGTGGAGGAACGAACAAGACAGATGAAAATGAAAGTGCATCGATTTAAGCAGACAACAGGGTCTGGTTCTAGTCAAGAACTTGATCGCGAGCAGTATTCCAAGGTAAACCCAGCCATATCCAACTCGTAGTTTCCCTACTGAAAAATTACACTGTGTGTAGCAGGCAGGACAGGCAAGCACCGAGGAGTCCGAGAGCAGCTGTCGCTCACGTGGCGGTCCTGCATCGTACCCTCTCTCCTCATGGTGTTTTCACACGACACGACTTTGCTAAAATAGGATTCATTAACTTAGATTAAATGTTTTTCTGAAAACAAGATAAGAATACTTGGTATTAAAGTCAGTGATGGATTGTCAGTAGTCACCGTCACACAAATAAGCAAGGTACATCAAGCCATTTAATTGCTTGAAGATTGTTGAATATTGTAGTTAAAATATTAAGATACAGATGTATAGTCTTAAATACTATTTGAGGTTGATATTTCTATTGATATTTGTTAGTGAAGGACAGAAATTATGTGATGTGAGATTTCTTATCGATCTGTCTTTAGTTAAGAAAAGTAACTGATTTCAAACTCTTTGAAACTGAAATCCACACCATTTCAAGGAGCAATAAACATTTAATTTATATTTCAATATTGCTTTGTAAGGATGCAATAAGGAGTTAATAAATGCTAACTAGCATCTGATAATGTTAATTAAAATACACATAGAATTTTATACTTTGTAAAGCAATTTTAAATATATTATCTGGTTTATTTAAAAATATTTTTTTTCAAATACCACAAAAGGGGCAACAGCCACTATGGGACAAGCTGTGTTATAATTTGATGTCAAGAGCCCTTTGGGGAGTAATGATCTTTTAGAAATTCAAAATTAAATAAAAATTATACTACGTCAGTACTATAGCTTGTTATATGAACCTGGAAAACCTTATTTTTAAATGTTGGAGGTTGTTCGTTATATAGTCAGATATTCAGAGATTCATACCAAAAAAAAGGAGTGATTATGAAATTTGATTTGTCACCAGACCACCACAGAGTCATGTGTGTTGAACAGTCTGTCATTTTACGTCTTAGGTTAGATACAACCCCTGCAGAAGGGTTTCAAACTGGCCAAAGCCAGGGGTCACTGAGACTCAGTGAGGCCAAACTCTCTAGAAGTCTGAAACATATTAAAAAGTAAAGTCAGTAAAGAAAAAAAAGTCAGTAAGCAAAATATCTTGATGTTCCACAGAGTTGCTGGTTCCAGCCCCATGTAGTTTTTCTGTGGTTTGTTCTTTACTGTATTATCACTGAGTCAGCTGTTTGTCTGTCTTCTTGATGGACATCATTATCATTTTTTTGTTTCCTTTTCCCACAAATGCAGTAAGAATTAGGAAGCAGGGTAAGTTAGGTTTTCTTCCTGTGCTGTTGCATGTAGTTATTTTGGAAAGGTTCTATAAAACGGGAATGCTTCATTAAAGCTGAAAATGCCTTTTCGATTTCTTAGCATCATGTCAAAGGATGAGGTGGCATGGAGCAGCAGGGAGAGTTAGTGCCAGCGTAGGAAACAAGAAAGAGGTCAATGAAGAATCAGGGTGAAATACCGATAGCCTTTCTGAACTAGGACTCTAATCATTAAATCCATTGATCAAAAAAACTACAAAATGAAGTGCCCTACCTAGCAGTCTAAACCACCACTCACACATTTTCATAACAAATCAGAAGTGAATTTAGCTTGGTTGGGAGATTCCAAATTCTCTGATGGATAGAAATTTAGAACTTGAAAATACCTTGAAGTGATCTTCTATTCCAGCTCTCTGATTTACCAAACTTATGAAGACTGAGGCTCCTTCAGAAGAAAGGAGGTGATCTACTGAACTTAGCAAAGCCTTTCTGTTCAGGGTGGCCCAGGGACACCAGATCTGGAACTGAGGTTCCCCTTTGTTCTGCTTCTGACGTCACTGAAATGTACACATGACTCCAGTTTGACACAGAGGTTCTTCTACGGCTTTTAATTTGCACGCAGTTAAATTACCATATTCTACATTATATCATTTCTCCTCCTCTACACAGGCATCCTTTTTCTTTTTCTCTCACATTGCATTTGAATATTAAAAACTCATTACTTTCAGATACATTACTGTTGCTCTTATGGTATAAACTGACATCACCATATGACATAAGTAAAATTATTATAAATTATATTAATAAGTGTGAGATCAAAGATACGGTATCTTTAAAAACTTATAAGAATATAGGACAGGAAAAAAATACGTAAGATAAAATAGCAGACAATTAGCTTATTTTTAACTTTACATGTTAAGTAAAAGGTAAATATTCTCCACAATTCTAATATTCACATTATAGCTTAATGCTTATAATAAAAATTTTAAATAATTTCCACTAACAGTTTCAGTTAAACCTCTCTCATTTTTTTTCTCAATTTCTATCCTTTTACCTCATCCTGTTTTGGATTTACTCTACAAAGATTCATTTTTATTTGCATGGTTGAGAACCAGTATTTTCATAAATTTAATATATATTAAATTTTGAACTTTATTCCTTTACTGACTTGCTTCTAGTGTTCTAATCCGTTTGCCATTTTCAATGAAGCAATGCACCTTAGTTGAAATTCTGCTAAGTTAGAAATAGTTGACTGTTTTCAGAATATTTATTACCAAACACCAACAGAACTCGGTTGTCTTCAGGGCAAAGCATGACCAGACACATGTAGTATAATTCCTAAGATGTTTCAAACCTGGCATCTCCTTTAAAGTCTTAAATGAACCTAACTCCATCCTGAGTAAGGAATTAGCACTAATCTGGATTTTGATAAAACACAAATCTGCTTCCGTATTCTGGAAATGTGACACTGTGCAATTTTCCCATTGATGTTAGACACAGTCACATGCCTTGGTGATGGAGAGACATTCAGAGTTGGAGGGTGAATTTGCATGCAGGCTCTCACATTCTAAAGAGTTCTTATGTTCCCATAACCCAGGAACAGCAAGCAAGGTTGATGCGATGGGTTCCATCGGTAGCCACTGAATGTTCATTACTTACAAAAATAGCAGCCCTCCTCTCACACCAGTGACTTGTTTCCCTGCTCTGTGGTCAGTGTAACTTTCTCCTGAGGATGTTACATTTCTCAAAGTATAATTAATGGGTTTCCTTTAAAATATTTCATCGCTAAGTAGGAAATTTGACAAATTATGCTTGAGGAAAAGTCAATGTGATTAATTCAGACTTTTAGCAGATTTTGAAAATAAGTAGATATCGTAGTAAAAAGTGAATGTAAAAGCCTTTCACTTTTCTTCAAGTAGCCAGTGTGAACAAAACCGTGACCCTGTGTCTGAATGATGGATTTTTCTTTACCCCAATATAAGAAATTTTAATATGACACACAATCTTTTAAAATCTCTTGTTTTAGCACTTGGCTGGAATAGCAAAATTTATATACAAATAAAGTGAGGAAGAGAGGGGTAGGTATAGCTCAGTGGCAGAGCACGTGCTTAGCACACACGAGGTCCTGGGTTCAGTCCCCAGCACCTCCATTACAGAAAAAGAGAGAGAGAGGAAGAGATAGAAAAGGGGGATTTCTTCAGTTGGGGAAATAGTTCCATGTACACCCACATGTCCTTATGCTGTAGTCTACATTGCTTATTATTTGCCAAATATTAGAACATTTGTTCTGGTGGTCAGTACAATGCCAGAAAAATCTCCCACAGCTGGGTAAATTTTTATTGTATTAGAAACCAACTCATTCATAGTCTCTCATGGTCAAGCTATCATGTCAGTATTTGGAAACATTCTGATAATTACATAATTAGTTTCAGAAATAAGTAATATAGAAATTATGTTTGTACCCCAGTAATAGTATTAAAATCACATTCCACTATGTGTGCATATTAAATTTTTACATCTATTCTGTAAATAAAAAACAGTTCTGATTGAAATGAATCCTCTCAGTCAGCATCCTGCTATCAGATATGACAGAATTTGTTGGGAAACCGTTAACACGTTACTTTGAATACATTGTCTTAAATAATATTAATTTTAGGTCAAACTTGAAGTTACATAAATAGCTCAGTTCTGAACATAATAACAAATATGGATTTCCTTTTGGATTATTTAGCATATATGCCTTTCAAAAACAAATCAGACAATTATGAAAAAATTCTTTGGAAAGATAATTCTATGGATATTCTATAAATTTGGAATTGTTTTCACACTTGTTGTGAAATTCTTTGCCTAACAGCTACAAGTGAGAGGTGAAAAATTAACATTTTAATACCTTAAGCCTGAACTATTCTCATTTGAAGGATTATGAAATAAACATGACCCTTCCTCTAGGAGTTTTTTTAAAAAACATTATTGTCTTGTAGTCCTTTTGTATATACAGATCCACATTTTAGCATCGTTTCATTTAGTATTCTTTATCAAGACAACTGCATATACAAAATTTTAGAAAGTATTTACATCATTTTAGATTTATTAAAGCTCATGGAGGACAGAGGATAGGTGAGCTTTTCTACAAATTTAACAAACTTTTGATATTTTCACACCTTAGCGCATAAGTGCAAAATTAAATTGCTTGATATGAAACTTAAATACCCAGTGTTTGGTCATATGTTCCTTTTAGTTATATGTTCTTTTATTTTATGTAAGAAGTTATATTATCTTACCTTCCAGTATCTAACAATAGAAAATCAATTATATATTCGTTATTTATAAATTGCATACACTAGTATAACCTTACTATTTATTATGACTAAAACATATATAAAAATAATACAGACAATATAAAACTATTCACTGTGTCATACATTGCAATAAGAGAGTGCAGCAAAAAGAAGAGTGGATTAACTGCTTTGACACCTTTGCAAGTTGTAATCTTTTACCTAATGATTTCTAAGACATTTATCTTTAGTATTAATTTAGTAATGGATGACAATGAATATTAAACTATAAAGACACACTTAAATATAAGAGGTAGTGTATATTGAAATTTTAATAGGAATCCCATTTTTTTGCTTTCAAAACTTGGTGGAATCTTTTTTTTTTTTTTGAGTCATTTTTTAACTTCAAGTCTTTGTTGAATAGTTAAATCTGAAAATGACTAATTACACCATGATAGAAAGTCAAAGTCCAGTTTTTTCTTCCACTGCTGTCCTTATCTCTGGCACAGCCTTTAATATCAGCCTTTTTTGTAGAGAGTTATATTTTTGGATGAAATTTCAAGTGTGATGTCTAGAGTAGGGAAAGTGTGTAGGGAAACTGAGTGTACGTTTTAGAAAGACTCAGGAGGCACAGGCAGACAGAAACAGTCTGTACCATGGATAGTGTAGAAGATGAGTAGAATTTGTAGCCAATAATGAAAACCACAGCAAGAAAAAATAAATTGATATACTAGAAAAAAATAATACAATTTTGATGTTTTGACACTTGTGTAAATAAGTTCTGCAATGATTTTACACCTAAGCATTTACATTTTTGAGTCTTTTATACTTCAGTCCTTATAAGCCACTTCTTACCATTCAAAGGATGTGGGATTTTTGTATTGGAAATCATGGACTGCATTTAGTGTTTGGATGATTGGAGGTCCCACCCCTGTTTTTATGAAGGGGCACTTTGACTTGACGTGGGCAAAGCCGTCGTGAACTTCGCCGTGTATGTCTCTGTGGTCCATGATCTGATGATGGAGCTCACGCTTTCTTGTTTTTAATCTTTAGTATAACATTCATAAAGATCAGTACAGAAGCTGTGATAACGTCTCTGCCAAGTCATCAGATAGTGATGTCAGCGATGTGTCCGCCGTTTCCCGAACCAGCAGTGCCTCCCGCCTCAGCAGTACAAGCTTCATGTCTGAGCAGTCTGAGCGCCCCCGGGGTAGGATCAGGTGAGTGGGCAATGCTGTTTGTACAAATCAGGCCTTCATCCGCGGGATGCAAATGCACCTAGCTTCATGAATATTCTTGCTAAACTACCGTTCAGTTCAAGCTGCAAAACATTGCATTAAAATAACTGGGACTAGCGTGGGTTGAGAAGTTACTAACTATTGTGTAATATTGCCTAGACTGTTGGGTACCATCTACTATCAGGTATAATTTATAACTGTTGTCATAATTCTGGAGATGGCTCCAAGTCACAGTCACAGGAGTTTCTTCTAAGATGATTAAATCCACACAGTGTTCTGTGGACCACAAAGTCCAGTGTCAGAAAGCTCTCTCCATGAAGGGCCATGTAGTAAACATTTCAGGCTATGCAGGACAGTCTCTTTTCCAACTACTTTTCAGTGTCATTGTGGTACAGAAACTGCAGACAAGTGAGCATAGTTGTATTCCAGTACAATTTTATTTGTAAAAAAAAAACAAAAAACAGAAAGCAGGCTGTGTTTCCCCATGGGCCGCATTGTGCTGGTCTCTTCTTTAATCCCAAAGCAGTTGGTCTGCCTTCAGATGGACATGATAACAAAATACGCATCCCTATTTTACATTATGTGTGTGATAAAAAATTTGCATGAAGTTTGCTTAAATAATTCTGCTGAAGAGAAAAGACCTCAGGTATCCAATCCTGCCCTAAGCAAAGCAGACTCAATATGGACAGGGGGTATTTTATATTTGTTCTTAATGAGTTTTCAGAAATAGAAGTTTCACTGAAGGAGTTTTGTGGTTGATGAGAGATCCAAGAGATAAAAATGCTCAAAATAGGAACAATTATCTTTCTAATAATCTGGAAATCTAATATTATTGCACATTTTGATGTTTTAGAATAAAATGTATCTTAGAGCTTTCCATCTTCCTGGGTTTTTCTGCACCTACCTCATACGTTGGAGCCGATTGAGAACACTTATCTTACTGTTAATTAACAATGACATTCTCTGAGACTCTACATGAGCAAGTCCAATCAATAAATACATTAATAGAAAAAAAAAGGTTTTATCTCTACTTCTAATGTTCTCAGCATCCGGTCCTAACAATATTAAGTTCTCTAAAATTAAAGGAAGAATTAAAAGACCTAAGTATGTAGCCACATTAAGCTGTTGGGATAAAGAGGTAAAAATTATTCTAATTGATTCCTTTTTACTGAAATATTTTTAAGATATTATTTCAAAACCTATTCAATTTAGCAAGAATATTGATACGTAGGGTTTAAACGAAGACCTTTTGCTTTTAATTACTGAAAGCAGTTTACTAATAGTTACAAAACCGTAAAGCTTAAAGCAATTTTGTTTATGTTCTATGCTATAAAGTATGATGATTTAATTGAACATTTATTACTAACCAACTGTGAAAACAATATATGGGTCCATTGTCATTCTCTTGAAGTTTCAGGAAAATGGATTCTTCAAAAATTAATCGTCAGGAAAAATTTGGCTACATGATTTTTGAGGAAGAAAGTAAAGAATAGAAAACTTTTAGGCAGCTCAACAAGGAACTAGAATCTACCTGGGAGTGTACTGGAGCCAAGGTTACTCTGTGGGAAATTGAAGGTGATGGGGAGGAGGGCAGACCTGAAAGGATACAAATAAATTTCTTAATGACGAATCCGTTTTCTCTGGGCGTTTCCCTGTTTTCAGCTCCCCTTTCTCTTCTTTGTAGTTTCGATCACATCTGAGCTGAGAGTTATCTTTATGTAAGTGGATGACATTGGTTTAGGCAGCAAAGCTAATGGCTAAATAAGTTTCCCCCGAAACTAACATAAAGAAGCATATTTCCTGTAGTCCCGTACTTTAGGTCCGGGATTCTTCATACGTGGTGCATATTTGATTTTTTAGAACATTTAGGAGGAATAAAGAAGGTGCAGTGAGATATGGGAAAGGACCAGCCTTTCTTCTGACATTCAGAGCCCAGTTATATGTTTATGTACATTCTTCTCCCTGAATATCCTCATAGGCAGGCATGCATGAGCGCGCGCGCGCGCGCACACACACACACACACACACACACACACACACACACACACACACAGAGGTATGCCATGTCTACTATCAACCATGTGGTAAAAACCTAAGAGAAGGGTTTGTAATGGAAAAAAAAAAGAACAAAATGACATCAGAGGGTTGCAGGCTTTTCTGCCTTAAATATTCCCTATTCCCATAAAACTGTGAGTAATGATTATTCTCAATATATGACTGCTTCTTATTTCTTTTTTTTAATAACTAACACCTGCCTAAGTTTTAAAATTCTGTTTATTCAAACTCATGGTTAAAAGATGAAAAATCTGATCAGTATGATAGTAGACGTATTTATATTTCATAACTGGTAGCAGCCAATTCTCCAATGAAGACATACAAATAGCCAATGAAAAATTGCTCAGTATTGCTGATTATCAGAGAAATGCAACGCAAAACTACAATGAGGTATCACCTCATACCAGACATCATTTAAGAGTCCACAAAGGATAAATGCTGGGGAGGGTGTAGAGAAAAGAGAACCCTCCTATGCTGTTGGTAGGAATGTAGTTTGGTGTAGCCATTATGTAAAATAGTTGGAGATTCCTTAAAAAACTAGAAATAGACTTACCATATGATGCAGCAATCCCACTCCTGGGCATATATCCAGAGGGAACTCTAATTAAAAAAGACACATGCACCCCAATGTTCACAGCAGCACTATTTACAATAGCCAAGACATGGAAACAAGCTAAATGTCCATTGACAGATGACTGGGTTAGGACATTGTGGGGGGAGTGTGTGTGTGTGTGTTGATTTCTGTTTTGATACGATCACTAACCAGTAAAAGAACTGCAGTAAGTACACAGCTTCTGCAGAACTTAATTTATTTTCCTGTTTAACGGTTCACTCACTCATCCATTCATTCACCAGCCATTTATTGAGCACCTATTACATTGAGGGACCACACTTGGTACCCACTATATGCTGCAAAGCAAAACGGACGTGATCCCTCGCTCTGTGGTTTTAAATGACTCTTAATATATATGAAACTTTATTATGTGTGTATTCATCTGAAAAATGAGAACCATATCCACCACTTGCACCCCACAGGAGTGAGTGAGAAAAAGTGATGAGTGTGTCAGATTGCCCTCGATGCAGAGTTACACTGTATGATTGTAGCTCAGTTTCTTCCTACAAGATGTGAATATTCAGTGAGTTACTCTGAACTTTTTAAAGTTATCCCTAACGTGTCTTAGAGGCAGGTGGCCACCACGGTGTATGACACAACACCTTTCAAAATCTGGATTTTATTATTCATGCTTAATTTTTCCACCTCGCTTTATGATTTATGATGAGCGGGATGAATGTAAGTGTTGGTTTGGAGAAGTTCAGTTTCATTAGCATGAAGGTTTTCAGGTCATACTCTCAATTGCAGGTGTTCGAATGAACATTACTACCTCTGCATGTTCCCGCGTACACATATACATGTTTGAAACAGAAGAAGAAATAAAAGATGAAGAGAAGACTTAGAGAGCAGGGCTCACGCTTAATCCTTCCACTAGAGCAGTTTTACAAGTAGTTGTTTCATCCACTGAAGACTCATTAAAAATATTATTTTAAAAAAAGTAAAGAGTCCCAGTCTATCCCTTCCCACCCTCCACCCCCCTGGTAACCACAAGTCTGTATTCTCTGTGAGTCTATTTCTGTCCTGTATTTATGCTTTGTTTTTGTTTGTTTGTTTGTTTGTTTTTGTTTTTGTTTTTTAGATTCCACATATGAGCGATCTCATATGGTATTTTTCTTTCTCTTTCTGACTTACTTCACTTAGAATGACGTTCTCCAGGAGCATCCATGTTGCTGCAAATGGCGTTATGTTGTCAGTTTTTATGGCTGAGTAGTATTCCATTGTATAAATATACCACCTCTTCTTTATCCAGTCACCTGTTGATGGACATTTAGGCTGTTTCCATGTTTTGGCTATTGTAAATAGTGCTGCTATGAACATTGGGTTAAAATTGTAGAATAGATAAACAAGATTACACTGTATAGCACAGGGAAATATACACAAAATGTTATGATAACTCACAGAGAAAAAAAATGTGACAATGAGTGTGTATATGTCCATGAATGACTGAAAAATTGTGCTGAACACTGGAATTTGACACAACATTGTAAAATGATTATAAATCAATAAAAAATGTTAAAAAAAAAAAGTAAAGAGGACAGATCACTGCCTTAGAAGCAAATTGTAAACCAAGCTATGTGGCACAGCAAATTCTGGCGCAATGATGTGCAGGAAAAAAATTAAAATATGAGATCCAGTTCTAATTCTTTAGCTATTAAGTATTCTGAACTCAGATAAGTACCTTGATTTGGCCGACAGTTTTTATATTATGTTGGCAAGTCTTTGGTATAATACAGTGAGGAAAAAGCTCTAATTTCAAAGAAAAAGAAAACTTGCAGACTGTTTGGTTTCTATCAGGTTATTGGTCCATTTTCCCACAGCACATTTTGTGTCTTAATCATGCGCTTGATGTATGAAATAGAAGAGGTACTTGTGATTGCTTTAAGCATGTTAGCTTTACATAGTATAATAACAGTCTGTCCAAAGGAATATATTTTATTTTCAAATTCATGGCTTCAGCACATAGTAAACAGACTTCATTCTACGCTTGGTATATGTTAAATTTACAACAATAAGGTAAAAAATTTAAAAGGCTTTTTTATTTTTCTAGAAAATCATCATGTAGAGCTGTCTTTCTTTACTCATTTTAAAATATGGTTACCTTGATTTTAGAGGCCATCCTAAAGCATCGACACTATAGCCAAATCTGTATTGATCAACACTTGCTTATTGAATACATACGTCATGTCCCATATAGTGAATCAAGAAACTGTAGACCCATAGAACTTGAAAGATTCTCAAGAGACCATATATGCTGGCTTCCTATAATTAGTGGAAACATTTTCTAAGTTATCTGAATCATCCAGAATAATTGGTGGTCTTCTTTGTTCCTTTATAAACAAAAACAGCAGGTATATCAAGAAATCATTTGTGTGTGTCCGTCTTCAGTTTTATGATATGATTTTGTCATCTGTGACTCATTTATACTCTCTTATGGTTCAGATGACATGATATGAGAGATTACTTTCTAATGTTTCAGTGTTCACTGAATATTGTACACCAGTGTGTCTGTGTGTGTACATAAATACTTAGTTGAATTTATAACAGACTGGAAATACATGACGATATACATATTTTTTAATTTTATTTTTAATTGGAGTGTAGTTGATTTATAGTGTTAGTTTCAGGTGTGCAGTAAAGTATTTCAGTTATACATATATATAAAATTATTTTTCAAATTCTTTCCCATTAGAGCTTATTACTAGAAGT
Source organism: Vicugna pacos (assembly GCF_048564905.1). Taxonomy (NCBI): domain Eukaryota; kingdom Metazoa; phylum Chordata; class Mammalia; order Artiodactyla; family Camelidae; genus Vicugna; species Vicugna pacos. The sequence goes on along the minus strand of NC_132994.1, from coordinate 1,669,775 downwards.
TGAATACAGTTCCCTGTGCTATATAGTAGATCCTTGTTGTTTATCTGTTTTATATTCAGTAGTTTGTATCCGTTAATCCCAAACTCCTAATTTATCCTTTCCCCCCTTTCCCCTTTGGTAACTATAGTTTGTTTATGATATTACTTTTATGTGGAATTTTTTAAAAATACAAATTTTATTTTAAAAACAAGTATATCTATTTTTAACTGATCATTTGTAATCATTAAGATCCCTAAAATGATTCTTAGAACAAACATAAACAAAACATTGGCTTATTTAATATTTGAACAGAGTAAGTATATTTTTTCTACCCCATTTCCCACCTAGTTCCCAAATCAAAAAGCTGGAAGGCACACTAGTTTTTAACTCTCCCTCAAGCCTCCTTCTAACGCATTATTCCTCAATCTTTTCATCGTTATCAACCCCCTAAGGGGACTTTTGGATGTTCTTTTCCTATAGCCCTCCCTACCTGACATTTGAATAACACAGGTGTCCTGTACTGTTTATCCACTGTGGCCCCTTAGGGGACCACGACCGCTGTGTTATCTAGGATCTTCTCACCCCTCTTATCTTCACCAAGAACCAATTACCACCTTTGGGAGCACATCACTCTCACTGAGAATTTGTGCTCAAATGAGTCATCAAGTCATATTGATTTTATGTCCCAAATCGAGCTCCTGATCAGAGACTGAAGATGACAGAGAACAGATGCTTTCATTCCTCTCTCACTGCCAACTGAAAACTACCCAAAATTTGGTAGGAAAGGGACTAAAAATTTCATCTACCATGAAACTAGGAGACCAACTACATCTTTAAATGATATAAGCTATAGAAAACAGCCTTCAAATTTAGTGATGTCTGGACTAAAATGAGGAGAGATACCTAGACTAGATGCGGACATGTTCAGCTCTTGAATCGAATTTAAAGTTCTCTAAAATAAATCCCTCAGCCTTGAAAAGCCCCATCAGAAATGTCCACCCCGGAGCCTGTGAGAACTAGATGCAGGGATGCTCTAGATGCAGAACATCCTGAAAGCACGTCTTATGCCTCACAGTGCCAGTGACCTCTGTACGGAGAAGTCTTGCTAGTCCCGTTCTGTGGAACAGGGGTGCATTGGGGGCTGTTTAGAAAATAGAGGTTGATGGATGTTTTCAGCAGAGACCTGGAATCCATTTTTACAAACTGAGTGATGATTCTAAAACTAAAAATATACAAAAAACCAAAAACCCTAATAGCATATTTAATAGGTGGGTTTAATGGCACCTTAGAAACAACAGAATTGAGAATTAGTGAGCTGGTCTGGGGAAAGTATATAAATTGACACACGGAAAAGAGGGGGAGAAATTGCAGGACGACAGGAGACATGTGGGATGAGGAGGAAAAGTGTGTCTGTCACTGGAGTCCCAGAGGGAGAGGAAGTGGCAGGAACAATACCTGAATCCTGGGGGACTGGCTGAGAATTTTCCAAAAGTGATGAAATACATCAAAATATAAATCCAAAAACCTTTCAAATTCCTAAGATATGTGAAAAGAAAAAAAAATTAGCAATATCATGATCAGAGTACCGAAAACTAAAGAAAGAAAACATTTCTTAGAAGAATCCAAATCTGGTCCATTGTCTATTTTTGTGAATAAAGGTTTATTAGGACACATTTGTGTCCCTTTGATTAAATATTATCTGTGACTGTTTCTCCACCTCAACATCAGAGTTGAGTAGTTGCAACAGAGACAGTGTGGACCACAAAGCCTAAAATATTTACTCTTTGGCCTTTACAAAATCAATTTGCCTCATCCTGGTGTGGGTGAAATCTACAAATTCCCTGAAAAGCACAACTTACTAAAAACAACATAAGAAGGAATAAAAACTCTGAAGAGTCCTGTTACCGGTTTTTTATTTTGTTTTATTTTATTGAGTTATAGTCAGTTTACAATGTTGTGTCAATTTCCAGTGTAGAGCACAATTTTTCAGTCATACATGAACATACGTATATTCATTGTCACATTCTTCTTCAGCATGAGCTACCACAAGATCTTGTATATATTTCCCTGTGCTATGCGGTATAATCTTGTTTATCTATTCTATATATACCTGTCAGTATATACAAATTTCAACCTCCCAGTCGGTCCCTTCCCACCCCCCCAACCCCCGGCAACCATGAGTTTGTATTCTACGTCTATGTGTCTGTTTCTATTTTATATTTAAGTACATTTGTCTTCTTCTTCTTTTTTTTTTTTTTAGACTCTTCATATAAGTGATCTCATATGGTATTTTTCTTTCTCTTTCTGGCTTACTTCACTTAGAATGACATTCCCCAGGGACATCCATGTTGCTGCAAATGGCATTGTGTTGTCATTTTTTATGGCTGAGTAGTATTCAATTCTATAAATACACCACATCTTCTTTATCCAATCATCTGTCAAAGGACATTTAGGCTGTCTCCATGTCTTGGCTATTGTAAATAGTGCTGCTATGAACACTGGGGTGCAGGTGTCTTTTTGAAGTAGGGTTCCTTCTGGATGTATGCCCAGGAGTGGGATTACTGGGTCATATGGTAAGTCTTTTGAGAAATCCCCATACTGTTTTCCATAGTGGCTGCACCAAACTGCTTTCCCACCAACAGTGTAGGAGGGTTCCCTTTTCTCCACAGCCTCTCTAGCATTTGTCATTTGTGGACTTTTGAATGATGGCCATTCTGACTGGTATGAGGTGATACTTCATTGTAGTTTTGATTTGTGTTTCTCTGATAATTAGCATCACTGAGCATTTTTTCATGTGCCTATTGATCATTTGTGTGTCTTACTTGGAGAATTGCTTGTTTAAGTCTTCTGCCCACTTTTGGATGGGGTTGTTTGTTTTTTTCTTATTAAGTTGTATGAGCTACCTATATATTCTGGAGATCAAGCCTCTATCAGTTTCAACTTTTGCAAAAATTTTCTCCCATTCCATAGGTTGTCTTTTTGTTTTACTTATGGTTTCCTTTGCTATGCAGAAGCTTGTAAGTTTCATTAGGTCCCATTTGTTTACTCTTGCTTTTATTTCTATTGCTTGGATAGACTGCCCTAGGAGAACATTGCTGAGATGTATGTGAGATAATGTTTTGCCTATATTTTCTTCTAGGAGGTTTATTGTATCTTGTCTTATGTTTAAGTCTTTGATCCATTTTGAGTTTATTTTTGTGTATGGTGTAAGAGAGTGTTCTAGCTTCATTGTTTTACATGCTGCTGTCCAGTTTTCCCAACACCATTTGCTGAAGACACTGTCTTTATTCCATTGTATGTTCTTGCCTTCTTTGTCGAAGATTAGTTGAGCAAAAGTTTGTGGGTTCATTTCGGGGCTCTCTCTTCTGTTCCATTGGTCCATATGTCTGTTTTTGTACCAATACCATGCTGTCTTGTTGACTGTAGCTCTGTAGCATTGTCTGAAGTCTGGGAGGGTTATTTCTCCAGCCTCTTTCCTTTTCTTCAGTAATGCTTTGGCAATTCTGGGTCTTTTGTGGTTCCATATAAATTTTATTATGAGTTGTTCTAGTTCTGTGAAATATATTCTGGATAATTTGATAGGGATTGCATTAAATCTGTAGATTGCCTTGGGCAATATGACCATTTTAACAATATTGATTCTTCCAATCCAGGAGCATGGGATACCTTCCCATTTTTTTAAGTCTTTAATTTCTTTAATGAGTGTTTTATATTCTCCATGTATAAGTCTTTTACCTCCTTGGTTAGATTTATTCCTAGGTATTTTACTATTTTGGGTGCTATTTTAAAAGGGATTGTTTCTTTACTTTCTTTTCCTGTTGATTCATTGTTAGTGTAAAGAAATGCAACTGATTTTTGTACATTAATCTTGTAACCTGCTACCTTGCTGAATTCTTTTATTTAGTTCTAGTAGTTTTTGTGTGGACCTTTTAGGCTTTTCTATATTTAGTATGTCATCTGCATATAGTGACCATTTTACTTCTTCTTTCTCAATTTGGATCCCCTTTATTTCTTTTTCTTGCCCAATTGCCGTGATTAGGGCTTCCAAGACTATGTTGAATAGAAGTGGTGAGAGTGGACAGCCTTATCTCATCCCAGGTTTTAGAGGAAAGGTTTTCAGTTTTTCACTGTTGATTACTATGCTGGCTGTAGGTTTGTCATAAATAGCTTTTATTATGTTGAGATATGTGCCCTCTATACCCGCTTTGGTGAGAGTTTTTGTTGTAAATCGGTGTTGAATTTTATCAAATGCTTTTTCTTCATCACTGAGATGATCATGTGGTTCTTGTCCTTTCTCTTGTTGATGTGATGTATTACATTGATTGATTTGTGCATGTTGAACCACCCTTGTGTCCCTGGGATGAACCCAACTGGATCATAATGTATAATCTTTTTTATGTGCTGTTGGATTCTATTTGCCAATATTTTGGTAAGGATTTTTTCATCTATGTTCATCTGATATTGGTCTGTAATTCTCTTTTTTGGTAGTGTCTTTGCTTGGTTTTGGTATCAGGGTGATGGTGGCTTCATAGAATGAGTTTGGGAATACTCCCTCCTTTTCAATCTACTGGAAGAGTTTGAGAAGGACTGGTATGAGTTTTTCTTTGTATGTTTGGTAGAATTCCCCAGTGAAGCCGTCTGGTCCTGGACTTTTTTAAAGATGAGCTTATAGTTGTTTCAAATTTTCCCACAAGGGAAACTGCTGACTCAGGTGATTCACTGGTAAATTATGCCAAATATTTAAAGAATAAATGTTCTCAGTCTTATGCAGTTTTTCCAGAGAGTAAAAAGGAGTAATACTTCCAAACTCTCTCTGGGAGGCAAGCCTCTACTTGATAAATTTGGGAAGGACGTGATGGGAATATTACAGGCCAAAACCTCTCATTAAAATAGACAAAAGACAATAGGAAAATTTTAGCAAGTTGAATTCAAATAGAGACCACTTTTTAAAATTCCATCTGTGGGTTTTTTAGACATTTTTTAATAGCAGGGTGTTTGTTCCACCTCAGTGGGATCTCCCTGGAGACTCCTGTTCCCTGTGGGGGGGGGGGACTGAGCCAGGCTGGACATGGTCACTGTCACCCCATGTCAGTGTTGCCATGAGTGGGCGTGGCTCCAGCATTGTTTGGTCACAGGGAGATTTCTGGTCTCTGGCACAGGGTGATCTGTCTGTCCATCTGTCTGTCTCTATCCATCCATCTATCTCTATATGAGAGAGAGAGAGAGAGAAATTCTGAGAGAGAGAATGAGAATACATTATGAAGAGGACAGTTTTGTTCTGTAAATGTTGGACTGGTTTGAAATTCTGTGTAATCCATTAGAGAAAGAAAGAAGGAAATCATATGATCATCTCAGCATCTCAGTAGATACAGGAAAAATATTTTATAAAATTCATGACACATATAATAAAATAAGTTAGCAAACTAAAAGAGAATTTTCTTAAAATAATAAAGGTTATCTACAGTCACCCTACAAGAAGCATCACATTTAATAGTGAAACACAGAACACTGTCCCTCTGTGTTCACTGAGGCCACTCTCCCAACTTCTAATCGGCATTATTCAGATGGTCCAGTGTTGGACCTGGCAGTGTAGCGATACAATAAGAAAAAATAAATAAAAGCAGGAAGATTGCACAGCTTGTATGATTGTGAGTATAAAAAACTCAAAGGAATCTACAACACAGCATTAGAATTAATACATGAATTTAACAAAGTCACTGGATGCAAGGTCTATATATAAAAGTCAATTCTATTTTGATGTGCCAGCAACCAACATTAGGAAATGAAATTTATAAAATGCCGTCAATACAATATAATCAGAAATATGAAACACCTAGGAATAAGTGTAATACCTAAGTAAACTAGCTAGGAATAAACTACATAAGTTGGAGTAAATTAACAAAGTGCAAGTCCTCAGTAGGAAGACTACTTAGAGCCTCATTTATAAATCCACATATGTGTATAAGAGGGAAAGTCAGCAAGGATTGCACAGAGGCAGTGACTTCGGAAGGTCTGGCCTCCTTGAAGGGATTGAATATAAATAGTGAACTAACCTGAGAGCACCCCTCAGTTCTAACAGGTGCCTCCTCTCAGGGCAGGTCCGCTAGATGCATTCAGTGGGTGTCTGATGCCCTCTTGGTTATGAGTCATCAGACCTTGTGGTTTAGCTCCTGGGAATTTCGAGATGGGCACCTGGGAGTGGTCTCTTGAGCATCAGGTTCCTTTTGTATTTGCCACTTGTGAGTAGTAACTTCTGTTTTGATCCAAACTTACGTGCAGGACTCAAATAATTTGGATTGACTTTCAGCATTTTTGTAAAGAGCGTTGAGAATTTATGTGCACCACAGCCATCTTTGAATAGGCCTTAAATTGCTTGCCCCTTTTTAGGCTTACTGTGGAGTCATGGTAGACCTCTAGATTGTTTTAGTGTATTAAATATACAGAAATTGGTTACAATTGTTTTTAAGCTAAATTTGTCATTAATTTAAGAGTGGGGATCATTTTTACATAGTACATCATATGCTTTTCCTGAAAGCATCCTTACTTTCTGAAAATGAAAAGATATTTCAGGCCCACATTTTTTCATTTTATTCCAAAGTTTTATGCCAGCCACATTACATTAGAATAATGAGCCAAAATCTGGCCCCAGGTTTGATTTCTTATATGAAGGGGGAGGGAAATAGCTCAGTGGTAGAGCACATGCTTAGCATGCATGAGGTCCTGGGTTCAATCACCAGTACCTCCATTTAAAAAAAGATGGAGTATGATTTCTTATATGATTGATCCCTTGTGTGTATTTAGGTAGTACAAAGTCTTTTTAGTCTATTTTAGGGAAAGTGAGCTCATGTCGCTTTAATTTTATTAATCTTAAAACAAATCGTGCTTGAAATGAGTTTCTGAATTGTCTCTCAACATAATTTAACTGATTTGACAATGCACACTAGTCTGTACTTTACCATCTATGGAATTTGTGTGTATTTTACAGTTGCTGGCACGTCATAGTTTAATTAGCATTATTCTTTCTTAAAGATACATAAAACAATGATGTAGCTTAATATTGATAGCATCTTTGATTTGATTAAAGGCATATAGATTATCCTACCCCCTTTGCCATTTTGTGGTAAGGCGTAGCGCACCAAGTCGTATGTGTAAGTCTCAAGGTAAGGCAAAGCAATAGCACCACCAGACTTTATTTACGGTACCTATGGATATGAGGTCCCCCCAATTCTGCTGATTCAGCATATGACCTCCTTTGTTACCTGTGGTTCTAGGATCCTGTAAGCCATAGAGCACTTACTAGACCAGGTGTCTGTGCAGGTCGTAATAGGGATTGAGTCTGCCATGAGGTACAGCTCTTGTTCCTTAATGGTAATTGCCCTTCCTGATGAAATGAAATTTGTTCTCAGCTAAATATTTAAGATCAATTCGTCACTGTAACAGAAAACCAAATTCTTTTTGTTTTGTTTAAGTTTTATTTTATTGAGTTATAGTCAGTTTACAATGCTGTGTCAATTTCCAGGGTAGAGCACGATTATTCAGTTATACATGAATATACATATATTCATTGTCACATTCTTTTTCACAAATGAGCTACCACAAGATCTTGTATATATTTCCCTGTGCTATACAGTATAATCTTGTTATCTATTCTACATATACCTGTCAGTATCTACAAATTTTGAACTCCCAGCCTGTCCCTTCCCACCCCCCACCCCGGCAACCACAAGTTTGTCTATGAGTCTGTTTCTGTTTTTGTATTTATGTTCGTTTGTCTTTTTCTTTTCTTTTCTTTAGATTCCATACATGAGACAGAAAACCAAATTCTAATCTTGCATTAATTTACTATTTATCAGTAAATTGTTCATAGATCTTTCTTATTATATGATGAATATTTCTATCATATAGAGACAGTTGGTCAAAGTTTTATTTTTTGGCTCTTTTGACTTACTGTTTACAACTACAATAAACCAGGGTAACTAATTCACTTTCTGTAAACCCTGTACAGTTTTTCACCCAAGTTCTCTCTTTTACTATCCTCATTCATATTCCATGTATTTTATTGTAAAAAAGTGATTTCCTTCTTCTCCTTTGATAAATAAAAACACATCTATTACTTTGTATATGTACTATATTTTTGTCACCTTAGTTTCCAGTGTAGAATGAGCCATACATATTAATTATAACTTTTAATCCAAGCTTCTATTTCATAGAGAAAATTGGGAGGTAGATAATTGAGCATAATCAGCTGTCATATGGAAAAATTTAGCAGCCAGCCTTGCAAGTTACACAGCACACATAATAAAACACCCTACACCCACAGTATCCCGTAGAGTTGCGAAACTAAATATAAACCTTTACATCACCCAAAGGCAAAGCCCCTGTGTACCTAATTAATCACTTGGATTATGTTTAAGCTGACATCCAGCCAACTTAATTACTGTTGATATCAGAGTTCTTTCAGAATTATAGGTCAGTGTAGTTATTACATAATTTACATTTTTCACAATTGGAAATGTTGATGGAAGGAACGTTAGCTTATCCAGTAAGTCAAATCAATATATAAAGTATAGGAATTCCATATGAACTAGTCTGTTCATAAGAAAACCATCCTAAATCTTAAACAATAAGATAAAATTTTGTGCTTGTGTTAAATAAAACACTGATAAAGTCTGGAAGAAGACATAAAGCTGGTTTTTTTTTTTAAGATTTGAGATGCAATTCACATACCATAAAATTTCACCCTGTTAAATTGTAAAATTCATTGGTTTTTAGTATGTTTCCAGTGAGTTGTGCAACCATCACCATTGTCTAATTTGAGAACATTTTTATCATCCCTGGAAAGAAATCCATACCCATTAGCAGTCATCCTCTCTCCTCTCAGCCCTGCTGAACACTTACCTACATCTGTCTCTATGATTTTGACTATCAGACATTTTATTTAAATGGAATCATATAATACGCAGCCTTTGAATCTGGCTTCTTTCATGTAGTATAATGTTTTCAACTTCCCAAGCTCATTACACGAATCATTCCGTCTTATGGGTGATGACATTCCATTGTCTGGATAAAACACTTTGTGTTTCATCATCAGTTCATCAGTTCATCAATTGATGGGCATTTGGGCTGTTTCCTCTTTTTAACTGTTACAAATAATGTCGATCTGAATGTTGATGAGTAAGTGTTTGTATGGATGTATGTTTTCAATTCTCTTGAGAATGTATCAAAGAATGGGATTACTGAGTAGTATGGCAACTCTAAGATCAATTTAACTATGTTTGCCTTTAACTAAACTGCCAAACTGTTCCAAAGTGGCTACATCATTTTACATTCCCACCAGCAGTGTATGAAAGTTTCAGTTTCTTCAGATTCTTATCAGCACGTATCACCTTTTTTTTAAGTTAAAGCCATCTTGTGCATGCAAAGTAGCATCTCATTGTAGTCTTCATAGAGCTGTTTTTAAGCCAAATTTATCAAACTAGTCTCCAAGGATTCACTTTGATTGTGGGTTTAGATTCTTACATTAAAATTCTTTTGAGTTACCAATTTCTTAAGAATGGATTTTTCTTGAAAGACAAGCATATTCCAAGCATTAGAAGTTCATTTTTTTTCTCTCTGGGAATTCTGTAGTTAACTGTAGGAGAATTATCTAAGTACTTATTTGTCTCCATCGATCAACCAGAAGAGGAGTTCCATTAAATTAATATCTGTCTGCCCACACCAATATCCCCAGGGTATATGGAAGGTAAGAGATTTTTATCACCCATTGAAAAGACTATTTTTTACACATGCAAAGGAAACGAGCAGTTTCAGATGTACCACTTTGCCACAGACAAAAATTGGCACAGAAACCTAACCTAGAATTTAAATGGCTGTTCTTTTAGGTACACAAGCCATTTTCTTGAATGATATGAACTTGAGTAACATGCAAACGAACAGACATGCAAGACTAACAAACCAGATTTTCTGTCGTCTGCCACCCAGCTTTCAATACATCCCTGATGTCTGCCATCCGACAGACTGCATCCATCCCTAGATAGATTCCCTATGATTGCTGCCACCAGTGAGGAATATATTACCAGCTACAAACAAAGCAGTGTAAGAATCAGATTCGCCAAGAACCAGGACCAGCAACAAACAAAACAAAACCAGAGTCAAAAAGAAAACAGAGAAACAGAAATTGAAGGTACTATTCTGTTGCCACTTGGCATTAAATCCAGGAGCCAGGAAAAAGCATCGTTGGGTTTAGAGAGTTCGTGAGGTGCCTTGCTCAGAAAACACAGCTCCCGCAGACGTCCACTGGGACATTCTGATGGGACATCTGATACTCTCAAAACATAATTCTCCTAATTGAAACATAATTATAAGAAAAACAGATGCATGTTACTATATATAAAACAGATAAACAACAAGCACTTACTGTTTAGCACAGGGAACTATATTCAATACCTTGTAATAAGCCATAATGGAAAAGAAACTGACAAAATATACATGTATGTATACCTGAAATTAACATTGCAAAATGACTACACTTCAATAAAGAACAAGAATAAAGGAGAAGATTTTTAAGAAAAATAGATAGCAAATGTCAGAGTTTAACTCATTGGTGAGAAAACCAACAGGGTGACAAGCCAGTTCCTAAGATGATGTCCTTGTATGTACACATATATCATCACTGAGAAAAAAGGCGCTGCTGAAATAAGGTTACTAAGTTCAATTCAAAACTAGATAATGTTCTCTAGGCCAACAAAACCTTAACCTTTGGGGTTATCCTCTCTACTAGTAATAGTAATCAGTTGCTTCTCATCAGTTCTCTTCAAGTTAACATCTAACTTTCAAAGAGTTGTCAAATGTTTGGACCATGATTATTATGAGAGTAAATAGTAAGTCAAAAAATGTTACATTCTGCTAGAGAGTCAAATGACCCTTAGGGACATTATTAGATAATCCTCATGCATGGCATTAACAGATAAAGCAACTTTTTTTTGTCTCAATTCCAAGTTTACATAATTTTTGTTAATAGAGAGGAGGTGATTATTACTCTGAGCACTTGGTTGATGGGGTTATCTTTAATGAGGTTCGAGAGGGAGCAGGTTTTTCGTTGGGTTGAACACATTTTTGAGAGTCTTATTAGACACACCTGGGCAGGTTTGTCACTTGCTGACTGAGATGAAATGCACAGCCTAAAAGTTGAGAGTTATGCTTTATTTGGCAAATTTCTGAGGGCTCAAGCTCGGGACACAGCATCTGAAGAGACTAGGAAGAGAGGACATGGCAAACAATTCTGAGATTTTTCAGCAGAAAGTCAGTGGCCAGGAGAGGGGGCATCAGAAAATAAAGGTGGTGTGTTTTTTTGTTTGTTTGATATTTAAATATGGGTTACAGTGTAGTCTGTTTGTAGATGGATGGAACACGTGTTTTTACTTCATCAATTTACTCAGCAATAGGAGGGATTCTGGAGCAAATTTAGTGATTCATGAGCTATGTGCTGATATAAACCATCAGAATCCTAACATAACCAGTACAAAATATAAAACAGAGAGCTGGGACTCCAAAAATCTTTATAAAATCAAGAGCCTTAAAAGTGAATCGAAGGATTCAGGCTCATCTGAATGACAGGAATGGTTTCCTAGGCAATGGAAGCAGGACAAATAAAAGGCTACGGATTAGGAAAATAGAAAGCATGTTTTTGCAAAGACTGTGACCTTCACATTGATTTAATTAATGTAGCTAATTAGCACCCCCCCCCCCGCGCGCCCGCCAAACCTCTCCCCTCAGTTAGGTACCAGGAGAATTGAAAATGCACTAATGCCTTCTAGGTGAGCATGTGGTATCCTTGATTCTTCAGGGAGCTACGCACGGTCCTCCAATCCCACAAGAAAGCTGTGAGCTTCTAAACAACATGTTTCATTTTCTGGGAAAAAGTGTGTCATTTATTCATAAAATCATTTTAACATAACTTCTTAACTCACCCCCCTCAAAAGGGTAATCACAAATTTCCCTACAATTTTTTTCAAAATTTTTATTTGTCAGTATTGTAAATACCTCATTGCTAGATTAAATGTCCATGAAAATTTGTTGAATCTTCCTTGCCTGTCTTGAATAAATGTTCATAAGAGAAACATCATGGAAAACATTTCCCTGTTCATTTAAACTTCTCTATAACCCAAAGAACACCCTTCAGAATTTTATAATAGTGGGTTTTTTTGGAATTATTTTGTAAATACAAATTGAGAACTGTGATAGAATTCTATGTTTGTAGAAATAATGGGGAGGAAAAAAGGTACATGTTAGTTAACCCATATTTTACTATAGAGATAAAAATAGTTTCAGAAGAGAGGTTCTCAGTAACCAGTGTGGGGAGTGTGCTAAGAAGACTGAAGTGAGGTGGAAAACTAATGATTTTTCCATGGCAGGTGTTAGATGGGAGATGGATATTATGACCATGAAATTGACTGAATCCTGACACTTCTGTGTGTCCTTCAGCAGAATTATGCAAGTAAAATAGCAGAATAAGCAGATAGTCAGAGCCGACTTAAGGAGGGGTGGCAGATTGATGAAATGCATTCAGATAAACAGGTGAGGACATGAGAGAAATGAACCATAATATTTCTCAGGAAAGAAAGTCCATTAGAGTTGAGAATATAAACCACAGAGGAATCAGTGTTGAACCAGTCATATGTAAAACTGTCATCATTCATATTTTGAAAAAGTGACTATGTAAAACGCATAGCAAAACTGCCTGATTTGCAAATGGCTTTAAAAACTTTTGAGTGAATGAAAAGATTATTAGAACAAAATGAAAGACAATGAATACCTTATTGTTACCAGGTGAGTGTTGGTGTGCACCAATTCAAGGAATGCAGCTAGGGATGAAAAATTCCAAATTATTCCTGTCAAATAGAGGCATCAGTTTCAGTTCACTGTTTATGAAGGGACCTAAGATCTAAGCAGTCCTGGACCCTCTTCCATGCGTCTAAGCCCGCTAACCCCTCTGAACCACCCCAAGCCAGCTTCCCCTTCTACTGAAGCTCTCGCTGAGTGTGCGGCCACAAACATGTTACGTCATCCCAAGACTTTCTGTTTCATCATTCCTAATCATACTGGGGTTTATTCTGATGTGTATGAAGTGTCATCACTGACCCAAGAAGCTACATTAGGTACTGTATTTTGTAGTTCAAAACAAGAAATAGAAAATCAAGATGGCGGGAAAGGTCATGGAAGCCAATTTTTGTAGATATTCTGAGGAAACGTTAAATTAAGAGGATCATTTCAGAGATATTAAACCAGGTCTTCACTGGATCAAAAAGGGGTGGACTAGAGGGTAATAGGGCTGCATATGCAGCATTATTAAAAAGAGTCATGTCCCTGTCTCCTCACTTACCCACCCCATCTCTCCCCAATTCACGGACACACGTTGACTTCAGCAAGTAGAGAGGATTTACTCCTGTCGACCTTCCCCGGTGCCTGAAATTCTCAACAGTGAGGCATTCATTTGGGAGAGAAGTAAAGTAATCTGTTCAGATAAACTTGTGTACTCTGAGAACAGAGATGAGTTTTGCAGAAAAGAATGGGACCCAAAAAAATATCTGAACCCAGAGTCTGTGAATTTGAAGAGCTGAGAGATGAAAACGAGAGGAAGTGTGTGTGGAGGAGATGGAGCACAAGGGATCTAAGAGGAAGGGGGTGATGCAGGAGGTTTTGCCTCATCAGGAGTCTTTCCTAGACGCATTAAGCCTCAGATTAGCAAAAGCAATGTCTGTCTGTTGGAATCCCAAAGAGAACCTAGAACAGACACTGTTTTCACTCTTTGAAACCTTGTGGCAAATTCAGAGGATCAATTTTTAACAATATTTCCCCCTCAGGGATAGATAATGAACTTTTCTACTGATTTAAGTATTTTAATTTTTCTCTGATAGTAACTGTTTACAAAATCGGTCAGTCACATTCACATCCCCATGGAGAGAATTAACCATTTATTATCTTTTAAAAGTTTATATATATAAAATAGATAAACAGCAAAGACCTCCTATAGAGCACAGGAAACTATATTCAATTTCTTGTAATAACACATAATAAAATATATCCTGTATCCAAAACTAGTGTATAGATTGCCCTGTGTTAAGATGCGATGGTTTGAAGCCACATTTAGTACATATTTGGGGGTGGTGATGCAATTTGAAAGTGCTCATAGCCATAAGAGTACTCCTCAGCTGGCTTCTCCTGCCCCAACAATTTGCCTGGATTATTTCAAAATAAATTAGACTGAGAGTGTCTGTTATGCTGACCTGTAATTTATGGATGCATATATGTTTTTACTTTGTAAATATAGTTCATTTACCCCTAAAATGCAAGGCAGACGGATGGGGACTTCAGGAAGAGCCATCACGAAGAGCACGAGTGTGAGTGGAGAGATGTATACACTGGAGCATAATGATGGCAGCCAGTCGGACACGGCTGTGGGGACAGTCGGAGCAGGTGGAAAGAAGAGAAGGTCCAGCCTGAGTGCCAAGGTGGTTGCCATAGTGTCTCGAAGGAGCAGAAGCACATCCCAACTGAGCCAAACAGGTGAGTGCCGTCCATTCCACTCGACCATCTCAGGTTCTTGCTGGAGAAGCGAGTTGGTCTTCATGCTGCGTCTCCTGATGGGATGGTACAGTGTACGCCTTCTTCTTGGCAACAGACGGTTATTTCTCTGTTTCTGGAAACCTGTGACATGTGTGGGTTGATTGTATTTTATTTGTTTCTCTACAGCCATCTAACAAGGTATCATTTGTCAATCTATAAAGTGGTCAGATATTCACCTTTAAGATAAAAAAAATTCAAGCCATATTTACAAATATTCAAGGAAATGCAAAGAAGTATTAAAGAACCAAATTGATTTAAATGCAAGAAAAGCAACAGGATTCTCCTTTTCAAAATGTTCCATAAATACAATTACTTATAATGCAGGCTGTCTCCCTATTGTTAGAGAAAACAAGGTCGGTTGTGCAACTTGAAGTTCAGTCTTCAAGGTACTGTCTGAATATAAACGTGGAACTGAAATGGTTGTGTTTTCAATGCCAGTAAGAACCCAGCAGTTATTTTTACTTTAGAAAAATGGGTCAGTGGATTTGTGCAAAGAATAATGTTTTAATGCAAATTTGAGTTTCAGATATTTTCTACTGCTTATAAATCTTAAAAGCTTTCTGTCCTCAAGCTATATAGGGGGAAAAGCCAACACAGAAGGGAAGATGGTTATTTGTGTATTATAAAATATATTTAAAAAACTGCCTAAAATTATGTAACATTTGATCATAACATATTAGATAATTCGTGACTAGTCTCGGTACTATGGAAAACCAAAGGTAAGTGAGGTGTTGGGCTGGTTTCAGTTGTCAGCGTCTGTTTCCCCTGCCATGCTCTGTAGTTTCATTTATTGTTTTTTAACAGCAAAAGTCTTGTCACAAAATTGACTTATACTGAAAAACGTTCATGAAATCCTTTTTAGAGTTGGCTTGGCATCTTGGAAAGGACGTATCTGAAATGATGCCTTCAACTGGACCAATTGATAAATAAATTAGAGGGAGAGGATTTTGAGCCATTCAGGAATTGAACTCGTGCATCCAGCTGTTTATCGAAACAGAGGTTGGTCTTCCTGAAAGTCATGGGAGTAGGATGGACCCAGGTCAGCCAGCGTCCGTGTGGCAGAGCCACCGTCCCAGTGAGAGGGGCTGTCCTTTGTGAAGAACCGTTGCTCTTCCTGGGGCTCAGATTTCTCCCTTCAGAGTGGAAAGTGTTTTGCATTTGTTTTTGCTTGTTTTGTTCTTGATGGTGAAGCTTCCTGGTATGCACTGTTGATGTCATAAAGGATGCTTTATAGTACAGACTGCGAATAGGTTCTCACCGCCAGATTTCAAGATCCTTTATCTCTTGGATGAAATGGAAATTCTCTTTGCTTTCGTTCTAGAGAACCAGTGTCTCCTATGTGAGAGACTGCAGGGTCAGAGATGGCATAGGTCCTTCTCCAACTTTCCACCATCTCGCTCTTCTCATTTTTCCCCTGTAGCTAGCTCCCTCCCTGTTATTCATGAGTTGAACAGAATTATGTTCTCTTAGAATAAAATGCAGCAATAATTAAAGTTAGGAACTCCCCCCAAGGCACAGCTTTGTAGGTGCTAGATCCAAGTGATTGGCATTGGAACACTGGCCCCTTTGCTTTTTTCATTTACATTGTATTCTAGTTACAGTCATTGCTGGATTTCAGATAATACTTATCTTCCCAAGAGTTGCGTCCTCAATCACTTGCATGGAAGACCATGCTTTCAGAGACTGGGTGTTGATGGTTTAACCAAATAGTTCTATCACAGAGTGACTTGGGGAATGAACTCCGACTCGCTCTCTCTAAGACTCAGTTTGCCGGTGGTGGGGGTAGTTTGGCAGGGACATCCTCCGCAGAACTTGCCAGGTATCAGATTTTATGCTTCTCTTCCTGCGTCACAATTGTACCTTTTATTTGACAACCTATTCTCATTCTTCTTGGCCTTCCCGAAGCAAGTGACAAATGGGGGCACATTTCAGGGATCACTCCTCTTTGTGTCAGTGCATGGCCTGATGTTTTTCCCTCTTCCTTCTTTAACAAGTGACTTTTTCCCCCTTATCCGTGGTTAGGTTTTTCTCTCTCCTGTGAAGAGTCACCAAAATTCAGCATTCTCGTTTTAAGAAATCTTCTGTTATACTGCTTCAGCTTCTGCATATGAGCATCACATCTGTATTTCCAGATTCATCCACACCCAGTAAATATTCCTTAATTTTCATTTCCTATTAAGAAAGCGCTCTTGGGTGTCCTGCTTTAAATAAACTTAGTATTTCCACGTGTCTGAATCCCGGCCCTTCCTTTCAGTAATACCTCCATTCTTAGAGTGTAGGTCTTAGAAGAGTTGTAAGAAGAGTTTTTAGAAGAGTTTTCTAGTTTTTTTAAATTTTCCCCTAACTCTTTCTCTCCCAGGTCCGTCATCTCAGAGAAGACTATGTGATGTTTGTCTAATTTCAAGAAACATTAGTGTAATTGATTTAAGTATCTTTATAATGAAATGAAACCATTCATCTCAGACAGGTGGGGCTTCTCAGGGGGCTTTCTAAATGCACGGAAAATTAAAACAGATTTTCTAATGGTGTCAGTTAATCAAAGATTTGGCAGAGGGAAACAGCATTACTTATATATTACTGTATTCTAAAGAATAGAATATATTTAATGTAAATGTTTAATCATGTTCAGTATTTTAAGACTTTAATTAAGGGCTTTTCTTGTAGTGAGTCTCTTTGGGACCCTGGGTTACAGGTTCCGTCTCCTCTGCCCCAGACAATAGATGATCAGGAAAACACGAAGCTCCTAGAAATAACGTTTGCCCAGCTCTTTTTAGAATGAGCGATTTCAAGCATACCATTTTTTCTGAATTTTTTTTTTATAGCCACAAGTTTGCTCCAAGGAGTATATTTGATTCCTTGTTCAAATCAAGTAAAATTTATTTTAAAACATTGAAGAGCATAGTAAACTATAAATACGTGTATATTTATGTAAGTTATATATATAATATATAAAATTGACTTGGCTTTTATATGTAATTTACTGTGCTCTTCAATTATAGATATAATTATTTATGGAATATTTCAAATATAAATGACAGTAATATTTCAGTATCTCCTCAGTCACACTAAGTATTCGTAACAAAAGTAGGGATACGTTTTTAATACATGTTTTTTTAAATAGGAGAGTGACATAAACAGGGAAGTTTCCCAAAATGCAACTCCTGGTAAGTGGCTTCCAGCAATTAAGCATGTCACTAAACACTGATGCAGGACACAGTAGCTGAATTAGATTGAAAAGGGTGTGAAGTAGTGAAAGAAAGGGAAATTTTAAGGAAAAGCAGCTGATCCAGGATTATTTTGGAATTGAATGAGGCCCTGGGTAAACACAGGACCAGGCTCTGGAACGTATGGGAGGTTTTACCTAGGAGGGTCTGGATGCCGAGCCTGTGTGGTGTGAGGGTTTGGTCTCTTTCCGTCATGAATACTACCAGTGTAATACTTCGCCCTTCTCGCTACGAAATTGAAGGCATGATTGAGAAGGGTCTGTAAATCTCTGAAGAATCATCCCCCGATACGCCCTTGTCATTACCTACAAGTGTAACATGATTCCAATAATCAGTATCACAGGAATGATAATTATTCATGTGTCTAAGAGAATAAAACCAATAGCTTTACATTTCTAGAGCACTTTCCATGCACTGTTCATTTATACATACGTGTGTGTATAACTTCACTCCAAGATTGGTCACAAAAAAAATTAAACTTCAAGAAAAGCTTTTTTGAAGAAAACACCTATAAATGTAAAGTATCATCAGCTTTACAGGCTGGAAATTACTTAATTTATCTTACATTGTTGACAAACTCTATCTCCAGTATTAGACCAGGAACAGTGGGTATTTCAAAATTAGAAGTAGCATTCCCAGTGGGAAGAAGTCATTCACACTTGAAATAAACAGGAGTCAAAGAGCTAAATAAGAAACTGTGAAGCAAGGTGCCAACATAATAAAACCCAGAGCCATTTGTGTGTGTTACCAAGGGGAGTGGAAAGACAAGGCAGTTAAGGATCTAAGTTTCCCAGGATAAGAGCCCTTGCAGAATCAGTAGATGAGTGTCGTCTAGCCATTTAAAGTAATTACTGTTTATTCTCTCACGAACAGCTGATGATCCTTTGTTTAACAGACTAACATCATTTTTTTCCTAGGTACTGGCAAGATTTGGGTGGTTAGACACTAATTAAATTATGGGAAATGTTGCAGAACTATGTTTATGTTATACTATCACATAATTGAATCAATTATCATGTACTAAGGTCATCCTAAAAATAGATACTACTATATAAAAAATAGATAACACAAGGTCCTACTGTAGAGCACAGGGAACTATATTCAATATCCCATAGTAACATATAATGAAAAAGAATATGAAAAAGAATACATGTATGTATTTGTGTAACTGAAACATGATGCTGTTCACCAGAAATTGACACAATGTTGTCAACTGACTATACTTCAATTAAAAAAAGAGATTAAAGCAAAAAAAAAAAAAAACACAAGAATCACTTCTATGTTTCTTTAACAGTTGATATTCTGCCCCTTTCCAGCATTATCCTACCATCCAAATTTCTTTCTCCCCTGTCCAGATCCTTTCCTTCAAGACCCTGCTCAAAGATCCTCTGAACTCTGTTGTCCCCTGTTATTTCAGCTTTGACTAGTATCTCTCTTGCCTCTGAATTCTTATACATCAAGCTCTCTTGATTTCACTGTCAGCTCGCTGCGAGCACAGACATTTTGTGGCTGCTGCTATGAGCAAGGGACTAGGTTTATATTGGTTAAAGAAAAAGATCTCACGTGGACACAGATAAGCCAAAAATTCCAGTGACTTGAAAGTGATTCACATTCCCTCCGAGTAGAAGAATTTGAATCTGTATGGAAAAATAAGTTTTTGGTGAAGCCTTCCTCTCGTTTTGTGTTACAGCAGGGTGCGTGGAGCAGGGCCTGGGTCCCCATGGGCTCCATGGGGTCTAGATGCCCGGCGAAGCCCTCTTCTTCCATCCTGCTGATCCAGCACATTCAGCACCACCTGTTTCGGAGTTTAGGCATTTACAAATATGAAAGATTGACTACTGCCTTCTGGCTGCCCTGTCTTCCTGAAGAAATCCCTGAAATCAGGAAGCATATAAAATACTTCTGTGGAAATTATTAAAGGGCTAATAATTTTGTGGAAAGAGAAAGGAAAAATATAGGGGGAAAACACAAAAAAAAAGTCTTTCAATAAATTACCCCAGCCCGTGAACGTAGGTTGGCAAAAGCATTACCAAGTCCAAACTTGTTCTGCTTGCTGTACGACAGGCCAGTAAATTGGGAGACGAGGTGTTGGGGCAAAAAATAATGACTTTACTTGGAAAATCGGCAGATGGAAAAGATGGTAGACTGATGTCCTGGAGAACCATCTTCCCCAAGTCAGAATTCAGGCTCCTTTTATGCTAAAAATGGGAGGGGGTGTGGTTGGTTGTTGCAAACTTCTTGGTGTAGGAATTCTTTGTTCTTGGAATTCTTTGTTCTTGCAGCTGTCTGCGTGGGTCAGGTCATGGTGTCTCTGTAAAACCTGCACAAAACAAATGTTATTTTCTATTCTGCAGCTTGTTATCTCTGTAGGAGTGCAAAAGTGTTAATATCCCTAAAGATCAGAGCCTTGAGAATAGGCTCTCCTGTCTATTTCAGGCTAAAGGCAACACTGTTTTACAAAAGGTGCTGAGCTAGCAAGACTAAGCCTGGAAAACAGGGCACACGGTTAAAGCCAAAGGAACAGATCTAATATGGAGTGAGATTTGCTCTTTTCTATTGCAAAAGCAAAGGTGTACGAAAGGGCTGGTATGGGAAGTAGGATTAGACAGGGAAAAAAGGTTGGGGCCAGGTCTTAAGAGCCCTTGCAGGGACTCTGCTTACTCCTTGGTCGAGAACTTTGCCTCGAGAGGATAGAAGAAACAAAGCTGTGTTTCTTCCTGCCAGGTTCACTAGTACCAAGACGTACAAATCAGTGAGGAGGCAGGGAGGTCAGGTCGAGGCTGATGGATGAAATGAACGAATGTGACGTAGGTGGAGGAGGAGCTGTGGAGACAGACAGGGATGAGCTTGGCCAGAAAGGAGGAGGACCTGAAGGGGAAAGCAAGAGAAAACGAGGTGAAATGCTCACATCCAGGAGTAACTGAGAGAATGCAGAAGAGGCAGGGTGGCAGGGTCCAGAAAAAGGGTGAGTTAACAAAGAGGAGGAGAGACAAGTGTCTCCAGCAAGGAGGGAATTTTGCAGAGAGGCTGGTTCATCCTACAGAAAGACAGAAGAAGCCAGGAAATGAGGAGAGACTGCTGGACTGGGGTCTGAAGGGCTACTTCTGACTTAGGTGTGACCAGACCAGGGAGGGGAGGGAGGAAGGGGTGAGGACGGGGGAAGCCTTGGTACAGGACGAGTTCATCAGGGGCTGGAGCCCCTTCCTCTCTCCATGTTGTCCTTCATGTCAGCCCTCTCCCCATGACCATCATTTTATCCACCCCCATTTCCATTACCACCCACGTGGATTTGGGATAGGGCTCTTGTGAGTGGGAAGAGCTGGAACAGCAGAGACGATGGGTAGGAGTTCAAGGGGGATGGGACTGGAGGGTCTACCGTGGAGAAGAGTGAGGGCTCCCCCAGTACCCTGAAGCCTTTTCATGTGGATGGGGCTAAGGAGGGAAGGTTTAGCTCAGTGGTAGAGCACGTGCTTAGCGTGCATGAGGTCTAGGTTCAATCCCCAGTTCCTCCATTAATAAGTAAAATAAACGAACGAACAAACCTAATTACCTCCCCCAACACCAAAAAAAATTTTTTTTAAAGACAGATTGATAGGGCTGGAAAGAGAGAGAGGCAATTGTTACTAACTTCTCTGCAGAAAGTATTATGAAGGAAAGAGCTCAAGTGTGAGCAGTCTTTCATTCATTCAAGCAAAATTTATTAAGTATTTTTCATGTCCTAGACTCTGTAGTTGAGGGGTTACTAGGAGTAAATGAGGAGTGTGGGTGTGGGTGTGTCTGTCTGTCTGTCTGTCTGTCTCCGAGTAAAGGGGAACTGAGCATTTTCCAGGATGAGGTGTGGCAGGAGGACTTCTAGATGAATAGAAGGGAAGATTCAATACAAAAAATTTTATGACACCAACGAACTTATTTACAAAACAGAGACAGACTATAGACATAGAAAAGAGACTTATGATTACCAAGGGGAAAGGGGGGGAAGGAATAAAGTGGAGCTTCGAGATTTGCAGATATGCACTAATATATGTAAAATAAAAAAATAACAAAGTCCTACTGTAGAACACAGGGAACTATATTCAATACCTTGTAATAGCCTATAGTGTAAAAGATTAGGAAAAGGAATATATATATATATATATGATGAATCACTATTCTGCACACCAGAAACTAACACAACATTGTGAACACAATTATACTTCAATAAAAAAAAGAAATTAAAGTAATAAATAGATATTACTCAACAAACTTACAAAAAGAATAAAATTGGGGCATACAAAAGTTAGAAAAAAATCACAAAGAATTTTAATGAATGGAGTAAAATCCCAAAGCACCAAGGGGGCTAATTCAAGGACACCAGGGCATAAGGTTATTCTTGGAGGATAGGAAAGATGGCTCTTTCACTGAGTTTGGTAGAAAAAAAGAAATGGTTGAAATCCAAAGGAAGATGGCAGCAGGAGTCCTGAGGGCTGAAGGATTCTGGGTCCCAGGGCGTTGGTCCTTTCAGGGCAGTGCAGACCGAGACAGTGCTGGTGCAGGATGAGGGTGTTCCGAGAGCTTCACTGGTAAGAATTAAAAGTACAGCTGTGCAACACCAGCGATACACCTGAGTTTGGATAATGCAAATTCTCCGAAAGGAGCTTTAAAAAATACTTCCTGGGGATCAGTGTCACCCTTGGAGCCATTAGGTTCATCTTAGCTCTTCTTATGTCACAAGTCATTCGAATTATCGCATGTCTGATATCCTCACCAGGATTTCTGAGATCATCACAGAGGTCTTAGAGATCCTCTTGCTTCTGAGATGAAATGTGGTTAGATCCAGGTTCTTGGACTCGTGTTGGACGTTCCCCTGTCTTGGGATGCCATTCACTACTTAGCTGAACTCCTTCTATTGTGAATATTAGTCTCACTGGAGAAAATTAAAGCTCTGCCATCCCTTTCTCATCTGTTGATGGTTACTCCTTCCCGGGGCTTTGCAGCAGATCTTTTTCTTATTCTTACTCAGAGTATGGGTCTAAAAGAGTTTTTTTCCTTTGGCAATTTTTCTCAATGTAATGAATTATTTCATTATAATCATGGGAATGAAACATTTCAGAAGGGCCATAGAGCATTAAAAGCCATGTAGAGTTCATTATCCTACAAGATTATACTGACAAAAATGTGTATTCTAAGAAGTTTTAGCCAGATTTATGGATATTTGATTTCAAAAGCACTTAATAAGAGTTCATGAATTTCCAAGGCATATCCGTAACTTCTTAAGATGAATCATAGATGGAAACTAACAGAGTGCCCTTGTCCCACAGTCAAGAAAAGAATATTATAGAGAAACTAGGACTGTAACCCACTGGTACTTTAAAGGGATAGTACTTGAATGAGCTAATTCGCCCATGAGTTCTAGGCATGATTTCAAATTTTACATTGTCCTTAGATAATAATTGTGCCAAGAAAATATCTAGATTATTAACTCCTCTTCTGCTAATCGTTTTCCAGTTTTTTTTCCCACAAGTCACACAATTAAAGCAAGTCATAAAATAAACTAAACAAGCATTAGCTTGTATCTCGTGCTTTATTTAACTTGAGAAAATGAATGTCTTACATCTGCCTTGGGAGTTTGTAATCATCCCAACCAACCTAATCTATCAGAACATACTCTCTATTTTAAGTATTTGTGCTGCTTTGTGGTGACTCTGTCTTTTCTTTTGCACAAGTAATTTTACAGCAGTAAGAAGGAAGGCTAACGTGGTCTCTGAACCACCTAAGAAAAGTTTTCTTGGCTCTTCTGACTTGAACAATGGAAGCAAAACATTCTCCCGAGGGATGGGTGCCCCTGAACAGTTTCAGAAACTGAAAGCTAAAATCTTGCTGAAATCTAAATTCCTTGCCTGCGCCTCATTTAGTTGATTCATTTAATGGCACAAGGAAAACATTCGGAGGAACGTAATGTTTCATGTTCTTTGTTTCCTGAATGCATGATCGTGGTGCCAGAAACGATTCTCAAGTCTGCAAAACCATCAAGTGAATGTAAGCAGTGTCTCTTGTATTTACTGTTGCTGTCTGGCTCAGGAATTCACTACTGTTAATAGAGATTCAGTTCAGCTATAGCAGCTCATCTGTTGAAGAGATGCCCTAATAAGGGTTAGTATTTTCAAACCTACACCAGCGGCTCTATTTTTGTTCTCTTCCTTGCTCTGAACTATAAATTTCGAGTTTGGCTAATATGTAGATATATTTTTAGTCTGGTTTGGCAGGAAAAAATACACTTATTTGAGTGGAATTAATTTTTGTAATTAATTTGTATTTTAGGATTTGTAAGAAGAAAGGAAGCTAACATTTATGAAGTGACTTCAAAGCACAAGACTGGGTATTCAAATAATTATATATGGCAATAATTCTTGTTAACTGTACCAAGGTAATGTTTCAGCCCGAGCTCAATTGCAGAATGGGTGTTAGACGCTATTTCAGGTAGCTCAAATGTAACCAGAAATGTGTCTGATTATTTTTCCAGCAGATGGCCAATTTCAGTGCATCCTCATTGAATGCAGACTGGTTTTAAATAGCGATTTGGGGGTTGATTTATTTTACGAATTTTTCTTTTGGACTTTTAAACAGAGAGAAGCAACAAGAAGATACGTAAACCCCCCGCAGTGCCACCCCTCATTGCAAATGCACTGTGGAAATACCAGTATAGACAGTATCAGCTAATCTTTTTATGCATTTGCATTATTAATATTGATAAAACCATCAGCAGTCAGAGCTATTAGTCATCAGTTGCCATATGCCAGCCGGTGGTCCACTGCTTTCCCTGGGTGACATTCTCCAGTTCTCAAAACACAGCCCTGAGGTGCTACTATTAGTCTCACTTTCCAGGCTCCACGATTTGTCCGAGGCCAGACAGCTCTGAGAAGTTGAATAGAACTTCATGTTCTTCATTACCTCGCTGTAATCCCATCCACTGCACGTCCACACAGAGGGGTACCTTTCTTACACAGCTTTTTTAAAACAATCACAGATTCATAGTATCTCATTTTGTTCTGTAATACTGCCTTTTTTTAATTAAAAAAAAAACTGTGCTTAGGAAGACCACATTGAACATCATTGCAGAAGGCTTGTACAGGGTGGATTTGGGAGGAGTATAAAAGAAAGTACAGTCCTTCATACCCAGGAGTCGGTGGGGAGAGGGCATCAGAGATACGGCTGTGTGATGTGGGACATGGGACGTCTACTGAGAGAGCGATTACCGGGAAAGGATGTTGCTTGCCACTTCCGGCTGAGTCGAGATTGGGACCGTTGATTGGAAAGGTTTTTTAAGCGACTGAGAATCACCAGCATATACACGGCGACTGGGGTCGGGGAATCTGCTGAGGAAGGAAGTGCAGAAGGTGAAGAACGAGGATCTAGAAAACTGAAGAAAACAAAAAGTGAAAGGCCTTTTTGAGCCTCCGTGTCCCCAACTATAAAATGGGGTGATAACCAGTACCGCAGAAGGCTGTTGAGAGGATTAAATGAAGATTTATGTTAGTCGTTCAGCCAAGTACCTGGCATATAGACGGGGCTCAATAGTAATAGTGATTAGCCATTTCAGTAATTCTGAGAAACCAAATAAAAGAGCAGTAGGTGAAGAATAGGTCTCGGGGCGTCCCTCTTTCAGCAGTGAGGGGACTGGAGTGCTTGAGTTCTTCTACGTCAGTGGTTCTCAAAGTCCCTTCCACTGGGTTCCACTGTGAGGATCTGGTGAAATCCATCAGCCCCAGTCTCAGGGACGTGCATTTATTTGGTCCCACACACCACGCTGTGCACACACTTCAGGGCGCATGCAGGCTCCCTGAGCGCAGTCCCCATCAGGTGTGACCTCGAAGAAAGTGGTCCTGATTCTCTCTGCCTCTGCCCTGCTACCCCACCTTTTCCACACCAAGGCAGGGGCAGCAGACTTTGGCCCAAAAACCTCACTTTTCTGATGGCCAATCAGCTAAACATGATCTTTATGTTTTTTCAAATGGTTGAAAACTCATAATAAGAATATTTTACAGCACATGAAAATTATACAAAACTCAGTTTCGGTTCCATAAATAACAGTTTTCTTGAAATACAGCCGTGCTCACTCATTTCCCTGTGGCCCCGGGCTGCTTTCATACTGCAGAGGCAGGGAACTGACGGCCGCAAAGCCAAAGGTATCAGCGATGTGATCCTTTAAAGAGGAAGTCTCATGACTTTGGGTCCGGGCCTAACACTTCGGGGCCTGCGGTGCAGGATGAGGGTGGTTCCGTTAGAGAACAGTGATTATTTCTACAGCTCCCACAGCACTACCTCTGCTTGTCAGAGTCAGTAGTTCGTTTCCATGGTCACCATGAACTTCCATTTTTTTTCCCTTTTCCTGTAGTGTTTACGTTGATACCATGGCCCCATTGATGTCATCTCTCGTTAGGCAAAGTGATTCTCCAAAATGAAGGCTTATCTGCCCAGATATTCAGATCTTCAGCCTTGCCCTAAAAATGGACCCCTGACCTGGCTGCTTGCATCAAGTGGTAAAAAGCACTTCCCTCAACCCCGACTGTCCCATTTGGGAGCTCAGGGACTTTGTTATTTCACTGAGGGCTGCATCCCCAGTACTGAGCGCAAGGGCTGGGTTAGGCACCTAAGGACTGTCTTGAATGAATGCAGCTTTTGAAAGAGTTTTCCATATTCAGTCTCTTCCTTCACAAGCTGCTTGTGTCTTCTGCACCCTTCACACTCTAGTCTGAATGCTGCCCAAACTGTTCTTGCTGAGGTCATGGAAAGTCCACAGACATGGAATTGATTTGGATAAAATTTAACTTACAGTGTAGGTCACAGGTATTCTGCAGATATAAACCAATGAGATGGGTATAATAGAAAAATATTGGTGAGGATGCTTATTTTTTATTTGTCATGAGTCGATGATTCTCTCACATGTGTAACTTCGTTTCTGGCAGTGCTGCAGCCAGATTTATCTCCCCTGGGTTCATAAAATACGCCTTAAAGCTTCCTTCTTTGCACTTTTAGGGTGCCAAACCCTCCACCTGGAAATTTCTTGATCTGTCATCTTGCCTGTCAAAATCCTTCTCTGCATTCAAGCCCTTCCCAAATCCCAACTTCTTATCAGGGCTAAAAGTGATCTCTGAACACCTGTAAGACTTTTTCGGTTATCATGCGGTGCTGTTTAAAGACTTCTCTGCTCCATAAATATGGAAATCTTGTTACAAGATGAACATCAAAGTTACTCAAGGGCAGGGATCATGCAGAAGGTGTCTTTTGCTCTTATACAACCTAGTGCGTTTAATGCAGAAGAGACTTGGTAGAAGTTTACTGGCTGGGTGTGATGTTTGCTCTATCAGAATATCATGCTCAGATGATGACTGACTGATCCTAGTGTGGCATTTTATGTAACATGATATGCTAGCCTCAGTGGGTATATTTTAAAGGCGTTTTTTTCTGTGTTGTGTTTTGTTATTTTTAGGAAATCGGTACATCCTTTTTTTAATTTTTAACAAGTAGAAGTAATTTTTTTTCATTTTATTGAAGTGTAGTGGATTTACAATGTTAGTTTCAGGGGTACAGCAAAGTGATTCAGTTATACATATACATACATATGTATTTTTCTTTTCAGATTCTTTTCCATTAGATATTGTTACAAGAAATAGAGTAGAGTTCCCTGTGCTGTACAGCAGGTTCTTGTTGGTTATCTGTTTTATATATACTCATGTGTGTCTGTTAGACCACAATGCCTAATTCATCCCTCCCCACTCTCCCCTTTGGTAACCAGAGTTTGTTTTCTATGTCCGCACGTTTGTTTTTGGTTTGTAAACAGGATTTGTATCATTTTTTTTAGATTTCACACATAAGTAATATCATATGATATTTGCCTTTCTCTGTCTTACTTTACTTAAGTTTGATAATCTTTAGGTCCATCCATGTTGCTTCAGGTGGCATTATTTCATTCTTTTTATGGCTTTGTAGTATTCCATTGTACATGTATCACATCTTCTTTATCCAGTCATCTGTTGATGGACATTTAGGTTGTTCCCATGTCTTGGCTATTGTAAATAGTGGTGCTGTGAACATTGGGGTGCATGTGTCTTTTTGAATTAGAGTTTTCTGCATATATGTGCTCAGTAGTGGGACTGCTGGATCATATGGTAAGTCTACTTTTAGTTTTTTTAAGGAATTATTTTTCTACCTCCTTTTCCCTTTCTTTCTCTTCTTAGCTTATAGATCACTTCAGAATCACCTGATTGATCTGGACCCATCTTACCAGGCAATTCCGCCTTTTTACTTATAAGTTTTAACCCTTCTCTAAACAACAGATCATGATCATGTTAAAGTTTTGAGACAGCCAATGAATTGTTGTGATGGTACCATCTTTACCTTTATGGCAAAAGTTAAATAAAATAACATTTTATTAGAAAACTTCTGAGAGACAAAAATTTGCATTGCTGATTTATATGACACCATAGTTTCAACTCCCTCCTACATATATCCTTCATTTAATAAAGGCCTGCCTGCTAAACTTGTAAAAATACGTAGATAAGAAATGCAAAAATGTCCGTATTTTTTGGAAATCTGTCTTCTGTTGAGGATAGAGACAGAGGGACATTGTGCATGCTGGATTAGATAGCTGCTTTGCCAGTGTATTCTTAGGTAGAAAATGAAACTTCAGATCTTGGGCCTTACAAAATCATTTCCATTGCAAGGATTCCTTATTACAAAATCATTTACATTGCAAGGATTGCTCTCTTATGACTAAAGACTGTGGTAGACACAATGATTAGTCATAGTGCATTGCAGTGAGGCTTAACTGACTTTGTATTCTAGGACTATGAGAAAGAAGAGTCAGTATTCCAGGTTCAAACTCAATACCCTGGGATGTTTTTGTAAAAGGAAATACTGCATTTCTTTAGCTCTTAACTGGAAACTCTCAAACCTCTGGCAGGTTATCAAATAGTGAATAAATAATCATATTATGTTTAGGAAAGTTTCAAATGAGAAAAGTTATAAATTATATATAATTTCTAAATAAATGTGTATTTCTAAATAAACATATAGCTGTGTTGAAACACTGCTCTTAGCTAATGAAGTGGGGGAATATTAATTGGGAAACAAAAGCAAATCAGTTAACATGTTAATTTAATATTTTTATCACTCTGTATTTGAAAGTGGAAGAAAGAATCCTTGATCTGTGTCCCTGCATTCTGGAAACTGAAAACAGATGCAAAGCCAGTAACAAGGGAGGGTTCTTGAGAGGAACGAAAGCCTGTTGATTAGAAGTTCACAGGAAAATAAATCTAAGAAGTAGTTAACTGACTTTAGTGATTCAGCTTGCTGCTAAAAATGGTAATTCCTATTTGCAACTTCTACCCCAGGAAATTCACCTAAACCGCTATTCAATTGTTTTTTAAAAGGGAGGGAACGAGAGAAAGAGAGGGAGGAAGGGAGGGAGGGAGGAAGGAAGGAAGGGAGGGAGGGAGGGAGGGAGGAAGGAAGGAAGGAAGGAAGGAAGGAAGGAAGGAAGGAAGGAAGGAAGGAAGGAAAAGAAAAGAAGAGGAAAGGAAAGAGAGAGAGAGAAAGAAAGAACGTGTCATTTTAAGAAAGATTACATAAAATGTCATGGGGATTCTATGATCTCCCACAAATCTTTGACCAAAAAAATACCAATTAACGTGTGTATTAGAGACTTCTTGAGAGGTTGATGTGAGTAGTAAGAACAGAGCAGGAGAATTTTTTCTCCCAAGTAGAAACTTTTGTTTTTCAACTTGCTGTGAGGCTTAAAAACAATTCTGTCTTCTCCTGGGTCGTTCCTTATTGTCTCTTTCAAAGACTCAAAAACGTTGTATTTTTGTGGGGTAGACCTATCCACTGACATAGATTATGTAATTAACTTTGAAAATTTAATTAATTAATCCAAATTTGATATACCAAAACATGAAGGAATAGACCTAATTCAAACATTTGAAGGTTGCATTAAACACATTGATCAGAGTGATAAAGCATTTTTCCCCCAGAGATGCTCAGTGTAAGTGCAGTTGCAGGTGTTGATTTTAATTTCAGAGTGTATGTGGCCTGAATTCGGGGTCCCTTGATAAGAGGGCTTGCATCAGAGTGGCAATAACCTGGTCATGACCGAGGTCTGTTGGCCCCTGGGTCTGAGGGCAGACCCGCACCTCCCCAAGACCTCTGCTTGGGCTTCTCAATTCATAACTCTGCACGTCCTAGATTCCTGGCCCAGATAGCACAATCTGACAATGTGGTGCACATCTTTTCACTCCGTAAGTGGCTTCGTAACGCTATTCAAATTCATGTCGGTTGTCTATTCTTTTCTCCTGCTTTTATATTTGTATAGTTGTCGCTCAGTGCATACCCTCTAGCTAAGCATTTGAGAAAAACCTCATGCCCTTTAGGACTGTGCTCACTATTGTTCATGGGACTCAAGAAGTGGAAAGCGTTTTCCTTGCCCTTGAGTTGCCTTACTAAGCAGCGGATCAACAAGCAAAGGAGTGTCTTCTCTTTTCATAAAACTCAACAGTTCACAGTTTATTATGTCGTGAGTGCAAAATTACTGAAAGACCCTCAAATCAGAGCCTGATCACATTAGGATAAATTAGGAAGGCATTAACTGAAGGAGGATTCCTGAAGGAAGTGAGTTTTGAAGTTGAATGTACTATAAATGTACCCTCTTAATTCCTCAGGATTTCCATAAAATGTAATATGATCTTAATATTCTTCCTTTCTTTCCATCCAGAAAAGAATTGTGAGAATTAAGTACAATTGCAAGGAGCATAAATCTTTTGAATTTT
Source organism: Vicugna pacos (assembly GCF_048564905.1). NCBI lineage: Eukaryota > Metazoa > Chordata > Mammalia > Artiodactyla > Camelidae > Vicugna > Vicugna pacos. Next base: position 1,639,147 of record NC_132994.1, on the reverse strand, counting down.
ACATTCATATCACCCAAAATTTTCATTTTTAAAAGAATCTGGTTTTAGTAGCATACTCTGCTCGTTCATTCTTGGTTATATGTCTCACTTAACTTCTCCAAGGTAAAAAGAAGCCAGATTTTTTGTTTTAAGCTTTACCTTTTTACCCCCATCATTAAACCTTTAGGTGAGTAGTGCTGGAAACCAGGAATTGCTCCTGAGAACTTAAGTGGCTACGATTTTGATTCCTCCTCAACCCTGGCAGTGATGCTATGTGATGGCAAGAATTATGTTCACTCCACAGATGTTTACCAAAGAGCCATCAATTGCTAATACAAACTACTATGCATAAAATAGACAGCAGGGTCCTACTGGATAGCATAGGGAACGCTATTCAATACCTTGCTTTTTGTTTGGTTTTTTTTTTGAAGGGGAAGTAATTTGGTTTGTTTATTTCAAATGGAGTTACTGGGAATTGAACCCAGGACCTCATGCATGCTAAGCAGGCACTCTACCACTGAGCTGTACCCTTTCCCCCAATACCTTATGATAGCTTCTAATGAAAAAGAATATGAAAAAGAATATATACGTATAACTGAATCACTATGCTGTACACCTGAAATCAACATTGTAAGCTGACTATACTTCAATTAAAAAAATAATAATTTTTTTTTAAAAATAGGCAGTACAAATGGCTAACACTTGTTTAGACCATATTCTGTGACTGGTCATGTGCAAAGCACTTGGTTGCAACATGACATTTGACTCTCAGCAATCCTGTGAGGTTGCTGAGAGCCTGCGCCATAGTGCAGGGATGATCTCTGGATCTTCAGGGACAAACAAAGGCTGATAGAAAAGGCATTTGCCTAAAGTCACACAGCTAGTGTGTGGCAGAGACTTTGAATATTTTTTCTGGGCCCAGAGCCTCAATTCTTGAAATGGATATTTATGAATTTTCATGTCTCCCCAAAATATGTAGATTGAAGCCTGCTATCCAATGTGGTGGTTAAGAGGTGAAGCTTTGGGGAGATGAGCTTGTAAGGGTAGAGCCTTCAGGAGTGAGACCAGTGTCCTTATCAAAGAGACCCCAGAAAGCTAACTGCCCCTTTCCCCACGTGAGAAGACAGCCATCTTCAAGGAAGCGGGCCCCCCTCAGAGACCAAATCTGCCAACACCGTGATCTTGGACTTCCCAGCCTCCAGAACTGTGAGAAATAAATGTTTGTTGTTTATAAGACACTTACTTTACAATATTTTTGTTACAGCATTCTGAATGGACCAAGGTCATCCTTAACTGCTATACTACATGGTCTAGGTGTTTTAGAGTGGTTAGTTAAGTGTTTAATTATCTATAAAGATCGAGAATACTCAATGTCAGTGGTGAACATTTTGTCTCTTCTATAGAAGTTTGTATAACTAGAAAAATATTTAATTCAGATTTCATTTTCCCTTGTAGGGAGAAAATGATAAAAGTTCTCTCCATATAGTCTTACACACTAAGACTAAGCTAAAGCACACAGCCATTTTTCCTTCTTCAGTGATATCTCTTACTTGATTATTTGTCCTTTTTTACACATCAGGAAAGTGAAACTTAGGTTAAGTAAGTTGCCTAAGTTTGCACTAGTGAGGGCAGAGCTGGGCTTTGAACCCAGCAGTGGGGCAGGGGTCTGTGCTCCAAGTGGGGCTTGTCATCAGAGCTGGCCCAGGAGGTGACACTGCCAGCCAGCCTTCTGGTTCCAGAACCTCGATATTTATCATCCCCCCAACAGCCTGATGGGTTCAGTCAGCTGATGTGATCTTAAGACGTGTGAAGGCGCAACACAGTAGAGTCATATTTCTTGTTCATCGAAAGAAGCTGAGTTGGTCGGGCATCTGTGGGCTTAGTCAATTCTACGAGAGTTGTCAGTGGGGAAGGGAGTAGTTGAAGAAGGGATTGTATCTCTAAGTATATGATCGTCTCTCAAGATAGTAGGTCATATTCAGATTGGCACTGGTTTTTCTCTGTACCGTTTTGAGCACTGAAGGGGGTTATGTGAAGAAGAAAAGATTTCCTTGGGATGGATGAGAAGGATTTGGCAAGGAAAGAAGAAGAGAGTTAACAGACTGTCGTGTACATCTGTGTGAGAGGTGGTCCATGTTTTCTGAGTCGTATGTAGTCAGGAACCAGGAGATGAGACAAACGCTGCTGTCAGGAAACAGTGTGACCAGCAGGGATCAGGTAGCCATCCCCAGAGTCCCCAGATGGTGCTGAGTCAAGAACAAGACAGTTGTGTTGGGGAGAAGATGGGGCAGTGCTATCAGCAAGTCATATCTTGAGGAACGCCTCTATATTCTCAAAAGAAAGCTGGATTCGTTTGTTCTGGTTAACTGGTTCATATGTTCACAAGGATAAGCCTGGTTGCCTGATTATAGATATTAAGAAAGACTAAGTTTATTGGATACTTACTATGAGCCAGACAGGCCCAATTCTAGCACTTACACCACGTACCATTTTTTTTAATATTTCAAAATTTTTTTATTGAAATATAGTCAGTTTACAATGTTTTGTCAATTTCTGGTGTACAGCATCATGTTTCTGTCGTACATATATATACATATATTCCTTTTCATATTCTTTTTCATTATAGGTTTCATTACAAAGTATTGAATATAGTTCCCTGTGCTACACAGTGGAAACTTGTTGTTTATCCATTTTATATTTAGTAGTTAGTATCTGCAAATCCTGAACTCCCAATTTATCCCTTCCCACCCCCTTTCCCTGGTGGTAACTATAAGTTTGTTTTCTATATCTGTGAGTCTGTTTCTGTTTTGTCAATAAGTTCATTTCTAAACACACTTTTGACATTCTTACCATGCACATAATGACTCCTGCTTGATTCCCAGAAGATTAGGTTGATATGTACTAGATAGTTCTTTGGTTTAGACAGTCTCAATGCACATAAAGGAGACTGGATATCACTATTAACATAATCCTTCCACATGATCTGGAAGGTGATCCCAGCCCAATGTATTAAGTCATCCTGTGATGCCCCAGAGATGGGTTGACGTTTTCTACCTACTGAGATGACAAATTGATATCTAAGATATGTTCATTTTATGCCAATTCCAGACCTTAATGCTGTCTTCAGAACATAATTCTTGCCTATCTGTGGAATGCACAAACTAAGAACTACTTTAACCCCAAATCACTCAGCTCCAGGAAGATTGTGCCCTCTGCTTTCTGGAATTTGGAAATGTGCTGCTGAGGGAGGTAAATGATCTGTGTTTCTCTAACTCTTCCACTGAAACCCCTCTAATGGCAAAGGGAAGTTGTACACATTTTCAGAAGGACTTGAGGGTGGAGCCTGGAACAGCCACTGAAGAAAGATTATTTGAAGTCTTGAGTTTTACCTTAAAAATTCATGAGACTTTTAATCTTCCATTTACTACACACACCTATGTCTATTTTACTACAAAATTTCCCCAAATCTAAGGGGGAGGGTATAGCTGAGTGGTAGAGTACTTGTCTAGCGTGCACAAGGTCTTGGGTTCAATCCCCAGTACCTCCATTAAAATAAAAGAATAAATAAACCTAATTACCTCCCCCAACCCCCAAAATTTTTCCCTAGATCTTTCAGTAAATGTAGAAGACCATTCTTCTCTAAATTCCATGCTTATTCCTTATCTTCAAATATCCTCTAAAATACTGCTTAAATCCCCCCAGGATCCTAAGTCAGAATCTTAATGCCAGACGTCCATACCTGGGGGTTAAACAGCAGAGATTTTTAGCGCAGTCCATGACTGCAGAGTACAGCACAGCTAATTAGACAGCACAGGTGACCAACTGGACATCTCATCTAGCACAAAACTCCAACTGTCTGAGCCAATTCAGTAATTCACACTGAGTTTAGTTGAGCCTAAAGAGTAAAGATTCTTTTCCATGGACCCTCCAGAGAAAAGACTTTTCTTTAGCCTTCCTGTTCTCAGGAAGTCTCAAAGACTTTAATCCAAACCTCCTTTACTTGGGTTTGACGTGTATGTAACATTCAACACTCAGCATTAACTCCATATGCTAACAACCATCTCAGTCATAATCCCACTTCCCTGAAATAGATCATTAACAATCATCACACAAAAGGCATTGCTGATTTTTTCCAAGCACGAAAATATATTGAGTCTGATTATTTACAGAGATTGAGAGAAGAAGAAAACAAACCATGAGTGGTTTTTATTCTTTCATAGTTCACTTTTGGGTGGCCCTACTTTTCACACATCATACATCGATTCCCTGAAATGCAGCTGCTGCTTGTGAGAAAGTTTATCTGCTGTGGTGTCATCACCTTGGATGCTCAGGACAGTCAGGGATCAGAACAAGAGCTAGATTTTTACAGTTATAAGAACATGTGCTTCTCTTTTGCCCTTCATAGAAATGAGTGAAGTACAGGGGGAAACAAATAGCGTAAACACTGATAGCAAGATGGAGAGGCTTCATAAAATATAATTCTGTAAAATATAGTTAAAGACCATGCCTACTAGGCAAGGTGGGGTGACCAAAGTGATGGAGAGAGCTTTACAATTCTGGGGTGAGGATCACCATCCATGAAACATTTCAGTGAGTGTTTTTCAGTCTTTTTTTTTAAATCAAAGTATAGTTGATTTACAATGTTGGGTTAGTTTCAGGTGTACACCTTAGTGATTCAGTTGTAAACACACAGATATATTCTTTTTCATATTCTTTTCCATTATAGATTATTACAGGATATTGCATATAGTTCCCTGTGCTATACAGAAGGACCTTGTTGTTTATCTCTTTTATATACAGTAGTTTATATATACTAATCCCAAACTCCTAATTTATCCCTCACCCCCCTTTTCCACTTTGGTAACCATCAGTTTGTTTAATATGTCTGAGTGAGTGTTCTTCTAATGCAAAGTAACACAGTACATTTGTATGAGAACTGGAAGAAATACTTAGAAGTGGCTGCTGAGATTCCTGGATTTTTGATTAGCAAAGTGCTGCTTTGATAAATGCGGGAGAAATTCTTGTTTGCAAAATCTTAAACTTCACTAGGGAGTATAGGAGGATGGATGAAACAAATATTGTTTCAATGTGATTTCCTGAGATAAGAACACAGAGGAGAGGCCTGTTAAGTTTGTCAGGAAAGAGTATAGGTTTTGAACTACTTATGTCCTAATGAAAGGAAAATTTTAAGGTAAAAAGAATGTAATTAATAGAGCTTGGTCCCTGAGAAGGCAGGAGGGAGGGGCATCTGGGCAGAGGAGAAGAGAAACAGCCTTGGACCTGTGGCAAGAGAGAAGTGGGGAGAAGTCAGGTATGGAGGTTTAGGGACTCTGTGACCTTCTGGTACCTCCGACTGCCACCAGCTACCCGTATCCTTCTACATCCATAGAGAGGTCGCCACATAACACCCCAACTGCCCCCCCCACCATGTAACTGAGCCCCGGTCATTAAAAACAGTCAAATGAGACATTGTAAACCAGTATGTCACTTAAGGCATGTAAGAAACCACCCAAGTAAGGGTCATTCCCACCACCCACTTGCTGTGTCCTCTGAGCTTCATCTCCACTCTAAGTTACATCATTAGGAGGCAATTCACATTTATTTTCCCTAAATAAGGACCTTCTCAGATATCACAGAGCCATTTAAGCCCGTTATCACTGGCCCTCCCTAAGACTGAGGGTTGCAGGTACTAACATAAAAAGTAAATTTCATTAACACCCACAGAGTCACCCAGACCCTTCAAGGACAAGGAAATGCATTAGTTTCTACATTTGAAGATGCATTTCTTTTAATTAACGGGTAAAATAGCACAGGTAACCTGACTAGTTGGCCAGGATTTTTCTTCAAGGGTCATGGGGAATAAATAACTCTCATAAGACGTAAATTCTAAAGGCAAAATGCTTCCCAAGTTAGGTTTCAAATAGGTGTCACTGGGTTTTTCAAGTAACCCTTTCCCCACACCTACATATCTGAAAATTGCTGTTCAAAATAATGAAAACTGGGGGGAGGATATAGATCAGCGGTAGAGTGTTTGCTTGGCATGCATGAGGTTCTGGGTTCAATCCCCAGTACCTCCGTTAAAAAATAGGTGAATAAATAAATAAACCTAATTACCTCCCTCCCCCAGAAAAGAACGAAAATGACGCAACATATAAAATAATTTCTTTTACCCAACTCTCTGGAAACATCATGTATTCTTCTGTGTCATCCTTTACGTAAGATCCTTTTAATGTGCGGTAGTTTTCATGGATTTTTAACAGAAGTTGTATGAAATTTATGTGGTAGGTACATTTGCCTTAATTGGAGGGACGAGGCTGAAACAGAGCAGTCTACACATCAGGGTTTTGTGGACTCTTCAAATCCAGATGTCATAGCCCTCCCGGACGCCTCAACAGAGGATCAGCAGTCCCTGCTTACCCCCTGAGCTGCTTTCCTGCACTTCAGCCCTCCTTTCCCCAATTATTCAAAACTGGCAACTGGGCAGAATGTTCAGCATCTCGTTTTTATAAATAACTAAAGCCTGGATTACTTACTCTTGCTAGGATTACATGAATCCTAAGATTAGATATTCAAACACAGGGCCCTGACTTTTTAAAATTAAAACTTAAACTTGCATTTTATTAAAAAATACAATTTGAAATACTCTTTACTCTTCCAATCTGATTAGGTCTCTTTAAGCTCCTACTTAATTGTATTCAGAAAGACGAGAATCCACTAATGTCTATAGATGAGCTGTGTAAGATCTTAGCTCAGTGTTAACCACTGGACGATCATTTCTTTCTTTCTTCTTGAGTGAGTTTGCTTGCAGGTTGAAATCTTAATGAAAGATAATCTCCTGTAGAATGCTGTCCTCCGCTGGTGAGCATCTAAGTATAAGCTTGAAAAGGCAAATTTTCCTTAAATTTTAGAGAACCAGTCATCTGGGACAGCTGATCATGAAGTGCAATGAGAATTTATCACCCAACAGACAGATCAGTCATGCCAGAAATTCAGCTTGAGTATTAAATGGCTAAGGTTTAAAATCATTCACTTATTAAATACCTATGCAAGTTGTGACCACCACCGTTAACATAATTGTACCTCATTAAAGATTTATGTGGTCAAGAAAAAAAATACCTTAAAAGCCATACCTTGAAAGCAACAAGTATCATCTAGCTTTACCAATATTTTAATTTGTGTCAAATAACGGGTTATAAACAGCATTTCAATAACCACATTAGAGCTAATTTGATGTTCCCTTTTGTGTCAGGCTAGTTTATGTTATATTTTATCACCTAGCTTCTGACCGAGCCTCTGTTCCCTTACCTTACTTATAAAGCAAGCAGTCTTCTTTCTCACAACTGCTTTCAAGCATACATGGAAGTATTAGTTGAAATCCTTACTCATGAGAAAACACAGAGGGTCTGCAGTACAGTGTTATTCAATGTATAAATCTGTAAGTACCAAGTTATTGTTAACATAATAGTTACTAGCCTTTGAGGTGTCAGATCCTGCCCTAAATACTTTACATTTATCATTTTTATTTCTTTCAGAAAACTAAACTATTTCCATTTTACATATAAGGAAACTTAGCAAACAACTTACCAAAAATTCTATCAGTCTTAGGATTTAAATGTAGGCTTGTGTAGAGTCTTAAAGGGAAAATGTGTTTGCATGTGTGCGCGCACGTGCGTGTGTGTGTGTGTGTATCTGAAGGCAGGAGAAAAGTCAGTGTTTTGTTTTTGTGTGTAGTTCTTACGTACTTAACAGATATTTGACTAAATAAGATCTAATTACAAATGACTATTTTCTATACATGTGAACATAATAGCATTTATATTTGCAAATCTGCAAATGTTAGCCACCATATATAAAAATTGATAAAAAACCAAATTTCTTCTGTACAGTGCAGGGAGCTATAGTCAATATCTTGTAATAACCTTTAATGAAAAAGAAATAAGAAAATGAATATATGTATGTATATGCATGGCTGGAACATTGTGCTGTACGCCAGAAATTGACACATTATAACTTACTCTGCTTCAAAAAAAATAACATTTATAGTGGATTATGTTTCCTGGACTAAGAAATCCTCCTTATAAATGCTAGTTTTTTCCAAAATTATTTGGAAACCTTCTAGAATTATTCTCAGGATTTGGATCATATGATCATCTTATAAATGAAAGAAAATTTTAGGGAGGTCTCTGTGCAGAGTAGTAACTTCCTGAGCAATCTCCTGGTAGGGGCAGTGTGTTAGTTTCTTATTGCTGTTGTAACAAATTACCACAAATTTAGTGGCTTGAAACAATAGAAATGTATTATCTCGCAGTTCTGGGGGTCAGAAGTTCAAAATGGGTCCAGGCGCTGGCAGGGCTGTGTTCCTTCCAGAGCCTCTGGAGTAGAATCCACCCCCTCAGCTCCCAGACATCTTCCATCATCCAAGCCTCTTCTGCCTCTCTCTTCCCCTTACAAGGACCCTTACAATTATACTGCCCTCCACCCATCCAATCCAGGATAATCTATTTATTTAAGTTGATTAGCAAACTGAGTTCTATCTGCAACCATAATTCCCCTTCCACACATAACGTAGCATGTGCTCTAGAGATTAAGACATGAACATCGTTTTGGGGGGTGGGGGGCATTGAGGATAGGTGCATTATTCTACTTGCCACAGGCAGATTTAGTTTTTGTAGGGTCTGAAGTTTATGAAAGCCGTTTTTAAGAAAATGAGCAAACAAAATTACAAATACAAAAATTAGACAGTAAGGCACCTACTTACGTATAATGAGGAAAAAAAATGACACAAAATACTGACTTAAAAGAAAAAACAACTGCATGAATATGTGCCAAACTTAACCCACGTTAATTTGATCTTCGGTTGTTTTATATATATATAAATATATATATAATCGCCATATATCAAACAGAACAGCTCCATGATAAAAATGCCTCATCCAGAACTTCCATTTTTGGAGGGTAACTTAAAAATAAATACACAGAATCCTTGCCAAAAGTGTGTCTTCGAAGTTTGGTTTCTCACCAACTCTTTATTCATTTTTGTTTGTATCACTTTTTCCCATCAGTTCAGTTGTCTAGTTCCTTGTGTTCTGAGAGATGTGACACAAAGAATATGGAATTTGGGGCCAGAAGACCTTGGATCATTGGTTTGTTTACTCCTTCGTTCAACATCGTCTGATACCCCAGGCACTGTGCTGGGCTCAGAGGATACATTGTAAGCAGGATAGATGTTTCCTGCATCTTCCAGTGTAACAGACAGGCCCAGGAAGGTCATCTCAGGCACATGAGATATGATGAAGAGGTGGGAGGCTCTGTGAGAGCCCTTTGGGGGGCCCACCTGGAATGGTGGCAGTGAGGTTTACTCCAGGACCTGCAGGACTGGACAGAGTGTCCCAGGCCGAGGGGAGTAGCGCAGGGGAAAGAGATTTCAGGCAAAAGAAATACTATGGATAATGAAATGTGATGGGAAAGCTGATACTGATTTTGAGGAGGTAAATGGTCAGGATCCTATGGTACAGGGAGAAAGAAAGACAGTGGTGTGAGCGCATTCTTGGGAGCAAGTTAGGGCCAGTCTGGGGGGACCGCATGACCCCACTTAAGATGAGGTTTCATCTTCAACGCGACAGGATGTCTTTGAAAGGTTTTGAGCAAAGATGTGGAATGATCTGATTAGCAGGTGTAAAGCTTTTCCTGTTTGTTTGTTTGGAGCATGGGGCTGGAATTGGGGAATAAAGGCAAGAGTAGATGCAAGAAATTGGGTTAGGATGAAAAGATGTATTTGGAGTTGAAATAAAGGCTGTTATTAACTGTCTTCTCCTCTGTGAAAAGATTCTGTAGATATGCCTTTCCACTGACAATGACGCCTTTTTTTAAAAAAAAGTTATTCATTAAGCTCTATTTAAGACATACAAAACAAGTAGAAAGCATATGATGGGTTGCTTTTATGCTGAGAGGTGCAGTTTCACTCAGTTTCTTTGACCAGGTGTTTGCATTTTCTTTCTAATTGTATAATGAACACATTCAGGCATTTCAGGGGTAATTGGTAAGGGGATAATGGGGAGGTGGAAAGTTCCTTCTCAAACTGTGCCTGGCCTTCTTTAGCTGACTGTAAGGGCATCTGATTTAGGACTTGTCTCCTTCTACAGCCTCCTGTTCTCGTGGACTTAACACTCCTGAGACTCGCTGGTCATGGAGGTGTCTCCTTCACTGGCTTCCAAAGACATACCTTGTCTTTAGTCCAGTCCTCCAGACTTCTTCCCTCCAAGCCTGGACAAAGACCAAGCCCCCACCCTACTTCTATTAATATAACTCAGTTCCAGGGCCCCAGTTTTTCTGCCTGAAGATGGCCAGTGGCCTTGTTTATGTTCCCTGTATGGTTTTGCATAGCTTTGACTTTGTCACAGTCTAGTTTCCTATCCAATACAGTTTCCACTTCTGTTTGCTACATTATGACAAGGGAACATGCCGCTGGGACGTATTTCTCTGTTGATGGAGGTATAGCAATACCTTTCAAAATAGTCAAGATGGATAGCCACGTCAGAAATTCCACGCTGTAGAGACATGACTGTCTGCAGGGCGCCCTGCTGTCTGTGCATTTGCCACAGGCCATCAGTGGAAAGCTCATCTTTCAGAGCTGATGTCAGGTAAAACTTCCTTGGTTCTAATTTTTATAAAATACAAATCAATCAACTAAGAAAAAAAATTTTCCACATTTGCCAAATATGGGCTAAACCACATAGCCCTCCAGCCTTGGAAAATGAAGTAAGCTTCTCTTTGGCAGCTGTGTGGGTTGGGGGCTCCCCTCAAGGCAGACCCCGAGACCAAGGTTTGAGTGCAAGTAGATTATTGAGAGGTGACCCCAGGGGAGTGAGACAGGAAAAGGAAGTCAGTAGAAGGTTGTGTAGTAGATTAGTGCCTTAGGCAATGGGTGCTCGACCTCCTTCGGTAATATGGAAGAAGATTTAGAGGGATCTCCCCTGAGGGGGGAGGAAACTGGACTTTTTACAGCCACTCCCCTGTGTCCTCAACTGAGGATGGGTTCCAGGTCATTAGCTTCCTGGAATTTTAAGCCTCTTTTCCATGTGGGCCCAGCTGAATGCAGCCAGAGTCGCAGATGCCTGCAGTAAGAACCCATCCCTGCACACGGGACAGTGAGTGACAAGGGGACATGGGCAGGGTACCAACAGTGTCTACTCCTGTAGCTTCTCCCTAGGGTCTCCCTGGGGTTGTAGGCACTGGGCTCCACAGAGGTGCACAGCCAGCGGGGATTCCCAAGGCACCAGCAGAGGTAAAGGTGGTGACTGCACCAAGCCACAGGCTCTGTGAGGTGACATCCACTCTTCCAAATTTGCCTGAATGTGCATTATTTACTTGTGGAGGCACCCCCTTTGCCTCCTCTCTCTGTGCCTTCTATCCCCGCTGCACTGGGGCGCGGCTCCACACAGAGAAGCCTCCCTCCTCTGTCAGTGCCCCCTCACATGCTCTGCATAATGCTTACTGGGTTTTCAATAAGATTAGTGCCCAAGGCCCTTGAGTTCATTTTCTATACACTCCTAATTTTAGCCACCCCATGGAACTGTCCTATTAAAGAGATCTCTAACTGCTATATTGCATTGGTAAAAGTTGAATGACTTCATTTTATTCCTTTGAGAGCAACTGCATTTTACTCGAGGGAGAAAGTTCTCATGGCAGGATTTCTGGTGTCATAAATGGGCTACCACCCCCACCCCTCTGAAGGACAGCCAAAGGAATGAAAATAGCCACTTTGGAGCTTGCATGCTGGTAATGAAAGGCTGACCACCTGCCATTTTATATTTGAATGTATCTTATCATCGTGTCCCTTTTCAACTACTCTGGCCCCCATAACACACAAGTGTTTCCTCGTGCAAGATACCCAGAGAAATACTCCAGGTTCTGAGAGGCAGATGTGTTGTTTACCACGGTACCACCAGGCAGAACTTGTGAGTAATATGGACTTTCATTCCTTGTCATTTCCAGCCCTTGTAATTTTAACAACAGTCTGAACGAAATTCCGAAGTGTCACTTGGAACTGTTTTGAGGCAGGTTTAGTCTAATTTAACTTGTATTGCTCTACTCCTTATAGAGGCATGGGGGCTATGTGATTTATCACCCAAACTGGAATGTCTTTGAAAGTAAAAAGGGGAACAAAGTTAATAACATGCTACAACATATATCTGGAGGAAATTCCAATTCAAAAAGATACATGCACCTCAGTGTTCATAGCAGCACTGTTTACAATAGCCAGGACATGGAAGCAAGCTAAATGTCCAACGACAGATGACTAGATAAAGAAGTTATGGTATACATATATATATATATATATACACACATGTAATATATATACAGCATATATGTATGTGTGTATGTATATATATATATATATATATATATATATATATATATACACACACACACACACACAATGTAATATACTTAGCCATAAAAAGGAATGAAACAATGCCATTTGCAGCAACATGGATGGACCTAGAGATTATCACACTGAGTGAAGTAAGCCAGAAAGAAAAAGAAAAATACCATATGGTATCACTTATATGTGGAATCTGAAAAAAATGACACAAATGAACTACTTTACCCAACAGATACAGGCTCGCAGGCATAGAAAACAAACTTATGGTTACCAGGAGGGAGGGGATGGAGGGATAAATTGGGAGGTGGAGATTTGCAGATACTAACTACTATACATAAAATCGGTAAACAGCAAGTTTCTGCTAGGTAGCACAGAGAACTGTATTCAATATCTTGTAGTAACCTATAATGAAAAAGAATATGAAAAGGAATATGTATATAACTGAATCACTATGCTGCACACCAGAAAGTAACGTAACATTGTAAATCAACTATTCATCAATAAAAAAATTAATAATATGCTCCAGCAACAGGCAGAAGCCAGGATTGTCCTGAGTTAACCAGCAAGTATGGTTTTTTAACCTATTCATGCTCTTGTCACAGCGCTGGAGGGAAGAAGAGGAAAAATCAGGTCACTCTGACTCAAATTCCTCAGTGCTGTTATGGAAATGAGGGGAAACCATAAGAAAAAACACAGTCGAGAAAAAAAAAAAAGAAAAAAACAAGCAGCTACATAGTCAATTTGATAACCCAATATAATAAATTCAGTGCCTACTAAATAGTGTTAAGATCTTATAGGAGTAATATAATGGGGTGACTGTAATAACAGCTTTTTAAAAATATTTCTGTTTGGTTGTTTTTGACAGTTTACCCCCAACTCTGAATTGGTTTTGCTAAAAAAAAATTGTATTTTTCCAATAAAAGTTGTTTCTTATCCCAAACAAAACAAAACAAAACCCATGGCTGTGGTAAGGTGGTTCTGTTGCTGAGACTTTCCCTTACTCATGAAACGAGCCACCTAGGTTTAAAGGACACGGAGAAAAAAAAAAAGAAATAAAGGACGTGGGCCCTGGTCGGAATGTGCTTTTGTCTGGGGGGCTTGGTTTTGCTGCTGCTGGTGGTGGCTTCCCCACTTACTGACCGCAGCTGCTGCTCTCTGCAGCCCCGGTCCTCGCTCTTGTGATGGACCGCAGCACCAGCAACACCAGCAAACCGTGAGGAGCGTTCATGGAAATGTGTGTGAGGCACTGAGCACCAGGCTCAGTAGGTGTGAGACGCTTAGCAGAAGTTGGGCCCTTTTCTTCTCCTGCGCTTTCCCGTCTGTCTCCTGGCCCTGCTCTGGTCTCCTGGCAGGTGGGGGGGCTGAGGAAGGGCGCTCAGCCGGGAACAGGAACCTGTGAGTGACTGACCAGTGCGTCTTCAAGGGGATGGCTTTTGTTTTTAATTTTTCATTGCCATGTAATTGACTTACCATGTTAGTTTCAGGTGTACAGCAAAGTGATTCAGCTGTACATAAACATGCATCTATCTATTTTCTTTTCAGATTCTTTTCCATTATAGCTTATTACAAGAGATTGACTGTAGTTCCCTGTGCTACACAGTAGGACCTTGCTGTTTATCTATTTTATATACAGTAATTGAAGGGAATAGTCCTGACAACTTAACTGTATCACAGGTTATTACAAGTGCCAGGCGGGAACAGGGCAAGAAACCAATGTGGGACCCTCCCGTTGCCCCTGTGAAAGCCCTAAGGTTTGCCTTAGAAATCACATCTTCTCCCCGAGCTTTCCTTCGCTAATGTTTCTTACATAACTAGAGAAGCCACATGGTATTTCATAAAGGAGGCAACATATTTTCATCTCACTTGGCTTCAGCAGGTCTTCATTATATAGTTTGTTTAAAATTTTGTGACTATGTAGCAGTTTTCAAATTGTGGCTACTGAGCAGTTTTCAGATTTCCGAGATGATGCGTAACAAACTTACTGAGCTGATTTGTCCCTTCATGGTCTTACAGTACAGTGGGCTAGAGGAGAAACACTCTTGACAGAAGCACTTTAATCAGACTGTGGGTCTGTGAGAAGGAAAGGGAGGAGGGAGAGAGGGGGAGGGGGAAGAGAGGGAGAGAGTGGAGATTTGGCTGAGAGCTCCGATATTCCTCCCCCAGGCAGCTCAAGTTATTTAAACCAGGTCAAAGCTTCTTTGGTTTCCAGTTTTCCTCCGAGAACAACTTCATGCTGATTCCTAATCTTTTCAAGAGAAACAAGGTAAGTCTATGCTCCATGTATGAATTTACTAAGTCCTAACAGCAGTCTGTTAGTGAATGTAGAACGTCTCATGAAACTAAAGCCAAAAGCCAAACCTCTGTGTTTGTATGAAGCTTTCAAAATTGTGTTCACAGTTTTCAGACAAAGGGAGCCTTCTACTTGAAACTGCTGATAATTGAATGAAAAAGAAAAAGTGTAAAAATGATGTGGTGGATAAGTACTTATAGAAGGATGTTGCTACTCTAGGTATATTTATAAAATTAGAATGTCTAAATATGATTAACTTTAAATGTAGACTTAACAGGATTTCAAAGCTGGATTTGAAATTGAGCAGTGCTTCAACTCATTAGTACTAAAACATACATCTTAATATTATGACTAAGTATATTTTTCTTTAAAGCCGTTTCATTTATATTTAAAATTGCATCAGCTGTGTTCTATATCCTTTTTCCACACAGTTAAATACAAATACTTTATATGGACACTTGTTTTGGAAACTTAGAAGTGTATTTTCATTGCATTTTGAAGTTCTATATTATATAAAGCTCTAAAAATTTTGCCTTTCATTTTATCATATTCAGGCAAGGACTAGAGAGATGTAACTTTTTGTGTGTGAATAACTTATGAGGAGTCATATCAACTGTGTTTTTTAAGATAGTTCGTACCTTTTTTCTCCCTCTTTATGAAGATCTTTCCCAGCAGTATTTCAGAGAAAGCAATGAAAATTCTCAAATAATAGGTATGTTTGAACTATCTTTAGATTAGAAGAAAACATACAGGTTAAGAATTTAAGGAAATTTCAAAAATAGAACTTCTTTTGTGCTTTCAGATAATTCATGGGGAGAAGTATAATCTAGTAACTTTTTTTTCCTAATTCTTTTTCTTATTCGCTTGTGTGCTGATGTCACAAAAGGTCTGGCTGAAATTGGAAGTGTGGTATTGTCATCTCTAGAGCTTGAGTTGAAGCCATTCTGAGAACCTTCTGGAAAAGGACAGTCTTCTTTATTACCTATATTCAAACATAGTGCTGTTCTCCAAAGGCTAATCACATAATCAACACTTATCAGTAACTTCCTTTCTTGCTTCTTTCTTACAAAAACAAAACAAAACAAAAACAAAAAACCTCTAAATCAAAATCTGATGGAGGACACTTGAACATGAAAGAAAGGCTTTATTCATTAGCAAAGAAAAGTCTTCAACATAATGCTTGTGTTTTCTTTATATGTTTATTTTATATTCTGAGTAACACTTGTATGGAACTAATTCCTAATTGTAGTTTTGTTTAACACTTAACATTTAACTTCAGAAGCAGGGCTCGTCCACGGAAAGAAGGCATAAATATACTCAGGACGGCTGTAATACGTTCGTGATTTATATCTTTTCCTCCCTCATTCCCAGTTTAGTTTAAGTTGCTTGTCTCAAAAGGAATCTTAACACTGTTTGGTTTTATGCCATCCTCAAGTTTAACCAACTGAGTGAAATGTTCTTTTGCTTGTTATCTAGGCTTATTATTAATGAGCAGCAAGAAATCATTTTTCTACTCAAGTAAAATAAAAAAAGTATATTTTTTCTTTACACTTTAAACTTGGCCTAAGACCAACAAGTATAGAATCAGTGGGGCATGGAAGGTTTTTTCTTACCTGATTGGCCAATTATTAAGAACCACTTCAGACTTCTATGAAGGTGTATACACAGTTAATGCTCTAAACTTTAGTTACTAAGAGCTGATCAGCAACTCATTCAATAAACACTTTTTGTGAGAGAGGGGAGAGATATAAAAGAACATCTATACAAAATAATAATAATAATAATAATAATAATAATAATAATAAAGCATATCTATGTGGATGAAAAGTTACATGAAAGATTTTATTAAAGGATGTCTCAGGATAGTATAAGGAAAAGCTTGGAGGCAGAAAGTGTCAACTCATAAGTCAAGAACAGGCTCCAGTTTGGCTGTTGTTCTCAGGGAGTGGAGAGAGGTAAACAAGGCAGAGTTGATGGGGGTGAGATATGGGAAAACTGGCCAGTAAAACTGGACCAACATCTTTGTGCTAATTAATCTGCTATGGTTGTATAAACCCAAGTGAAATGACAAGAATCTCGGTAATAGGAGATTAATTGAAACAAGAAGGAAGGAATTAGGTAGAGAAGATGAGGCATACAGAGACAACAGCAGAGACAACCATGTTTGATCGTGGGAAAATGGCAGAAACCCTAACAGAAATGGGAAGTTGACAGAGAGGACCACTTGGGGCTGTCAGCCTCTCCCAGTCAGGATTCAACCAGAGAAGCAGTCTCTGTAGGAGATACATATGAAGAGATTTGTTACAAAGAATAGTCTTATATGATTGTGGGGCTGGCAGGCACATCTGAAATCCATGGGGCAGCCCGGAGCCTCGGGGCCCTGGGTGGAATACCCCCACCAGGCAGGCCTCACTTCTGCTCTCAAAGCCTTTCAGTCATCCAGATTATCTTAAATAGCCCCTCCTCATTGAAAGTCCCCCCAATTGAAATTGAACTGACTGTGGACTCTAATCACACCTACAAAGTACCTTCACAGCAGCACCTAGATTTGTTTGATTGAATAACTGGAAACTGTAGCCTAGACAAGTTGAAACGTCGTAAGTCCATCAGACCTCCAAGGTGTTATGAACTCCAAGGTGCTGGTAGGATTCTTTAGGTGCAAATGAACAGAAATCAAATAGAAATTCAGGAAAGTTACTGAGATTGGAAATACCACGATGGGAGGTTTCCATGTAGAGATGACATCCGTGTCAGTCAGCAGAGTTAGGGAGCGCCTCAGAGAAGGCTGTAAACTTCTCCATCAAAGATGAATCCTTGGGAGAAACCATTTTTAAGGGGCAGAAGGGAGAGTGAACTGAAAGATGCAGAAAAAAGATTAAAGAGCTAAGAAGAGAACCACAGTAGCACATAACCTTGGCCATCTCTTTGCTATACTATCTCACCAGTTTCCCAACATTTCCATTGGGAAAGGGTTCCTTGATGTCCTCCTGTATTGGGGGATCTTGCTGCCAGAGACCCAAACAGAATTTTCACTGAGAAAAGGCCAGTGGGTTTTTTTTTAATTTTTTTCTTTTTGGGGGGGGTGGGGGGTGGGGAGAGGTAATTATGTTTATTTGTTTATATATATTTACTTATTCATCTTAATGGAGGCACTGGGGATTGAACCCAGGACCTCGTGCATGCTAAGCACATGCTCTACCACTGAGCTATACCCTCCCCACTAGGTCAGTGTTTTGAATTGTGAACTTTGAAAGTACAGTTGAAGTAAGATAGGTGAGAAACACTCGGGGTTGCAGGTATTTGAGACATAAAGAGTAAGATCTGTGTTCCAGATACTGAATAATAAGGGGTGCGGCTGTTCTATTTACTGAATAGAGAGGCTTTCTGGGGACCTTTGCCCCTACAGTCTTGAATGCCCTTTCCTCTTCTGTTCTGTCCAGCAGTTTTGTTTTGTTTTGTTTTGTTTTGTTTTGTTTTGTTTTGTTTAACCTTCAAAGTATAGCTCAAGCATCTCCGCCTGTGTGAGACGTTCCTTAACTCACCCCAGCAGGGATGCTAACTCCATCCTTTGTCCTGTCACTCACTTGGGCACATTTTCACTTCCTGTCCTGCTGAATTAGAATGGCTTATGTTTTCTTCCCAGACCAGACTGTAAGCTCCTTTCCGTTTTGAGTCTGCAGTTCAATAACAGTACCATTTAAGTGTTAATATGTACTTGGGGAATAAAGGACGGCCAGGCATGCATGTCTATAAGAAAACTGTGTAGAAGGCAGACTTTTATACATTTATAAACAGTTTGTGGAAGGAGAGATTTTGAGAGTTCTGGGGTGTAAAGAGTAAATTTAAGAGAATAAAGTGGAGAAGAAGAAGGAAAGTGAATGGTAGGAATGCTGCAAAGGGTGGGCATATCGCTGCCCTAATACGGAGAGAGGGGGTTGTGTAGGTAGAATTTAGTTGGAACAGAGGAAGGATGGAAGAAATGTGTCTTCCTAGGAAAATGAAAGACCAGTAGTTTTAAGAGAAAATGTCCCTTCTCCAGACTAAGAAGAGGGCATTTTTCCTGATGTGACAAACTTAAAAATTTTAAGCTATATTTGTCAATTTAACTTTTGTTTTTGAAGTATAGTCAGTTTATAATGTTGTGGCAACTTCTGGTGTACAGCATCGTGTTTCAGTCATACATCCACATCCATATATTCCTTTTCATATTCTTTTTCATGATAGGTTACTATAAGATATTGAATATAGTTCCCTGTGCTGTACAGTAGGTCCTTGTTTATCTATTTTATATATAGTAGTTGGTATCTGCAAATCTCTGAAGCATTTAAAGGGCCTGTAAGGATGAAAACTGCTATTCTTTTCCTTTGTCTTTTCTTTTTTTTCTTTTGTGTGTGTGTGTGTGTGTGTGTGTGTGTGTGTGTGTGTGTGTGTGATCTGAGGGTATATTATGCGTAGTTCTTATGCACTGTAATTGACATGCTCTCTTAATATTGGTTGCAAATGCTAGTAAGTCAAAATATGGTTCCCTCATCAACAAACTGAAAATATTTTGCAAATAGTGGAATTCTTTGTGAAAGTAATCATTATGCTATGGGTTGCAAGAAAACCAGAAAAATGTCTTTCCCTAGCAAGATTATATTACAGTGTCCTTGAGAGGGAAATACAAAGGTTAAAAAGAAGTATCTCATTCTACAGTTGAAATTGCAGATTTATCTTTCCATGGTGTTTAACTTTTACAAATTTAGATGTCATTTGCCATCAGAATGGTTGAATGTATTCTTGAGATAATTATTTTCACCCCTGCCTTCCAGAGTTCCATCTTTTTTGAATTTTTTGGTTTTTGCCTTTACTTAGCAAAATGTAAAGTTTTCAAACCATGAAAATGGTTTTTTTCCTCAGATTGATTTAGAACTTGACCCTTATCATTCAAGAAAAAAAAGAACTTATTTTGCACAGAAATACAGCTGAGATTAGCTTACCAAGAATTTAGGGTACCAGGGACATACAGTACTTCTCTCCTTTTGTACTTTTTTAGGAGAAATTTCAAGCAGCGTTATTGACAGCCATTTACTTTAGTACTTCAGAATTAGATTGGTAGACAAAATCATCCTGCCTCTGAAGGGAACTGAGAGCGATTTCTCTGGACCGTGTCTGGTCTGCAGTGACTGGGTTCCTGTTCATGGCAAGACCCGTATATGGCTACATCCAGGTCTCACCACCTGTTACGTAACAGTTGACTGTAGCAGAGAGATGCTGAAGTCCCTGGCCATTGCCCTGTGAAACTGTGAACAAACGGAATGTGACTGCTCCTTCTGAAGCAGGCAGTCCACGTCCTGCCTCATTGCTTCATGCTCAGACTGTTTTGGGGGCTTTTGGTGGGGGGTTGTTCGTTTTATTTTGTTTTGTTTTATGGTGTTTTTTTTTTTCACAAGATGGGGACTAACATTTCGTGTACAGTAAATGTCAGAGACTTTGATGCAGAGAATTCAGGCTCTAGTCTTCACTGTGGCATAAAGAGCTGTGTGACCACAAAGCAAGGACTCACCTTACTACAGCTTGGGTTCTGTAAACAAAGAGCCTGGATGAGATGACTTGTTTATTTTCTTTTATTTTTTATTGAAGTGTAGTTGATTTACAATGTCAGTTTCAGGTGTGCAGCAAAGAGATTCCATTATACACATACATATGTATACATTTTCTTTCAGATTCTTTTCCATTATATGTTATTGCAAGAAATTGAATATAGTTCCCTGTGCTATACAGCAGGTCCTTGTTGTTTATCTATTTTATATATAGTAGTGTATATCTGTTAATCCTAAACTCCTATTTATCCCTCCCCCACCCTTTTCCCTTTGGTAACCATAGTTTGTTTTCTGTATCCAGAGATCACTTATTTTTTTAAAAAAAGTTTTTGTTAAAGTATAGTTGATTTACAGTGTTACTTTCAGGTGTACAACAAAGTGATTCAGTTACACATACACATACATGTATATGTATTTTTTTCTTCTCAGGTTGTATTACAAGAAACTACAGTTCCTCACTTATTTTTATAGTTCTGATGCTAAATGTCAGATCTTTCTATTCTAAAATGCGTCAGTTTAATCCACCTATTGTGCACATTTCAGGATTTCAGCTCAGTGTTTATTGTTAGGATTCTTTTAATCCACATTTGATGTGGGCTGAAATAAGTATTGCCAACATGAGGTCAGTTTACTGCTTTGAAATTGCATAAGCCTCAAAATATAGGAAGTCATGTATTTAATATTTTTATTAATTTATTTCTGCTCTAATGAAAAAAAAATGTCATTTGTTTTCAGCTTATATTGTGGTGCTTTCCTTCCAGAAAAGAGCTACCAACTCTGCAGTCTTGGCCATGTTCATTTATTCCCACTTGACAAGATGTAATGTGGCAGTCTGTTCGAGATGCTATAACAAAGATATCAAACACTGTTGGCTTACAAACGACAGAAATTTATTTCTCACAGTTCTGGAGCCTGGGAAGTCCCAGGCACCAGCATGATCAGGTTCTGGTAAGGGTTTGCTTCCTGATTCATAGAAGGCCATCGTTTTGCTGTAACCTCACATGGTAGAAGGAGAGGTAGGCTCTGGGGGTCTCTTTTATAAGGGCACTAATCCCATTCATGGGGGCTTCACCCTCACGACCTAAGCACCTCCCCAAAGCCCCACCTCCGAGCACCGTCACATTGTAAGTTTCAGTATATGACCTGGGAGGAGGGGTGACACAAGCATTCAGTCTATACACATAGCTAAACCAAAATCAAACATGTTTGTGTCGTTAACACCTGCTACTTCTCTAACTCCGCAAATTATCAGGACTGTCATTTTTTATAATCAAGTTAGTCAGGACAATGCCTTGAGAATAGTAAGTACTATCTGGAAAAATGACAGACAGTAGTTGACTTTGCTAAGAATGTCAAATTAGTATCAATAGTATAAGCATAATTCTGTCCCTCATCTGGTTAATATATTCACTCTGCCAGTGCTTAGATATCTGCTTAGGCACATTTGTTATTTGCCTCAAGAATCTTTAAATGCTGTGCTTGACATCATTCAGTTAGTTCTTTATATGCCTTAAGATATAGGAAACACTGTGCTGTGGATTGGTAAACCTTGGTCACTAGGGTTTCCCTTCACTAGAACACATTTTAGGCTTTTATTATATTGTATATTTCAAGTGCTTATTGCCTAATTTTCTAAAGACGGAAGGCAGACAGGTGAAAATTTAAGACCTAAAGTTTTTTTTTTAATTGAAGTATAGTTGATTTACAATGTTGTGTTAGTTTCTGGTGTACAGCATAGTGATTCAGTTATACATGTATATGTATATATATACATATTCTTTTTATATTCTTTTCCATTATAGGTTATTATAAGATATTGAATATAGTTCCCTGTACTATACCATAGGTCCTTATTGTTTATTGTATATACAGTAGTGTGTATCTGCTAATCCCAGACTCCTAATTTATCCCTCCCTCTCCTTTGGTAACCATAGTTTGTTTTCTGTGAGTCTGTTTCTGTTTTGTAAATAAATACTGCGTATTATTTTTTAGATTCTGCATGTAAGTGATATCATACTGTATTTGTCTTTCTCTGTCTGACTTACTTCACTTAGTATGATAATCTCTAGGTCCATCCATATTGCTGCAAATGGCATTATTTTACTCTTTTTTGTGGCTGAGCACTGTTCCATTATATATGTATATACCATATCTTCTTATCTAGTCATCTGTTGATGGACAGTTGTAAATAGTGCTGCAGTAAGCATTGAGATGTATGTATCTTTTTTAATTAGAGTTTTCAAAAAACCCAAATATTTAATATTCAGTTTTATCAATTTTAACCACCAAAAAGTTTAAAGAAAAATTTTTTTTAAATTTTAAAATTTTCCCGAGTTTCCTTTTGGTCTTTGGATAAGTGACTTTCTGTTTTATTTAGCATTTATTCTAACCACAGGAGAAGCAGGCAGCTGGCAGTTCCTCAACTGTCTCAAGCACACGGCCTTGAAGTGACCCTCCTATACACAAGTCATACATGTTCCTACCATTCCTGGACTCCGCATCAGTGCCACTCAGCCAGCCCTCAGGTCACTACCAGGGCCTGTGTGGCCACGCCTCCAGTGGCCACTGTTTACTTAACTTGCCGCTGGTCATGTTCATACTGTGAGGTGTGGTTCGACCTTGGGGCCAGCCTGAAATGCAGTGGTCAAAGTTCTTTGTGTTAAAAGGACCAGCTGGTCGCAGTCCCTTAGTGCTGGTGGCCACCGTCACTCCTGTGGCCTTTGTCGCTTCAGGAAAACTGGCTTCTCTTCCCCTGTCTCCCTCTCCCACACCCCCACTCACTGATTCAGTCTTCTCTTTCCTCTTGGAATCTGAAACGTTTCTCTTAAATTAACTCAGTTAACACCTTCAGTGCCTGCTAGTAACCTGATACCTTCTGTTTCCTCCAAAAACATAAATTACCTTTCTCATCACTCAGTAAGGAGCTAAACCTGTCTTTTTTTTTTTTTTAATTCTCATCCTCTAGAAGAGGTGTGTCAGTGGGCAGTTAGAAATTAAGCTGATGAACTAACCTGTAAATCACATAGTGAGAAATCAGAAATCCAAATAAACTTCCAGTTACAATATAACAAACTGAAGTGAAGCGTGCCCAGATGATAATATCTGGGGAGAGAGCAGCCCTGCTGAGTAGTCCGTCCTTTTTCACAGTTGATTTTACTTCCCCTACAATGACACACAAAATCTCCAACGGTCTCGTGCCCATCTCTGGAGGTCGGGGCAAGGGTTGGGGGGACAGGGCGTTGAGCAGGGATGGTAACCAAGTTCCCATCTGTATGAGATTCTCTGCAGTATTTTCCGATGGCTGATCCCCTGAAGTTTGCTCGTGAATGGTCTTTGCCCCCTGAATTTGAAAGTATCCCAACTGCCGGTGAAGTTCTGAATGTCCTTATTCATAAAATGGAACCTGGACTATATTGAAAAACTACCAGTAGTAATGACAATCTCTCACCAGCTGTATCTCTGACTTCTTAATTTTATACATGTGAGAGAGAGAGGGGAGAAATGACTGTTAGCGCCTCTGCATTAACTTTCTCTTTCTCCTGAAAATTTTGGAATTAGAAGAAATAGACGATGATTTCCAGTCTCATAGTTTCAAAAAGATTGATCCCAGTCCCCAGTTTCCTTTGGGTTCTCTGCTTAGTCAAACCTTAGGAAATAAAGCTTTCATATTCTATTTTTTAAAAAACCCATAGAGAAATACCCGATTGTGTGGTGATCATACACGAGACACTGCAAGATGTGCTGGTACATCCTGTTTGATGCTGTGAAGTATCATTTCTGCTACGCTGAACCTCTCTCCCTCCTGCCTTGCTCTCACCCCACCTGTTTCCCTGAGGAGTCTTCTCCCTGGGTCTCTAGGTTTTGCAGGCCCCTGTGTGCCAACACTTTGGAGATCATCAACCAGAGGAACAGAGAGGAGGGTCTTCAGAGAGACATACACGCAGCCATTACTACCTGTGTACCTGTTGCTATAGTTACCCGGGGTTGCAGTTACTGTTACAGGCGGTGGTAACTGTTACTGTACACATCCCCTGCTTTCTTGGACCCCCAGGTTTCCCAAACTGATGGGGTGTAAAACTCTGAAAGAGAACAGGATTTTGTGACTCTCATGGGCCTCCTCTGGTTATCTATCATCAAAAGTTATCGCATGTTTTCCAGAGTCTGATCAGAACTCCATACAAAAATACCCAGATTTTTTTTTTCTAAGGATAATCTTTCACTTGGATTAAACATGAGATTCGTTGTATTATGAAGCATAAGACAGCTTTATACATGAGAGATTCAAGGCTTGGGCCAGATCAAGAAACCAAAGCTCATGTACTGTATGTCATTTAAAAGTTAGAAGCCAAAGTAACAAAATACTAAATAAAAGATCTTTGTCTTAATATATATAAATCTTTTTTTTTTTTGGTGGTAGAAGAGGGTAATTAGGTTTATTCATTTATTTATTTAATGGAGGCACTGGGGATTGAACCCAGGACCTCGTGCATGCTGAGCACACGCTCTACCACTGAGCTATACCCTCCCCCAGTGAAAGGCCTTTGAGTTTTCAACCTTGACAAAAATATCCTTGTGGAAACTGAGGAGGAATTCAAGTTTCAATTCAGAAGTCTGACTGCTCAGAGTTCTGTGCTTGAACTTGGCCTACCCCCATCTCCTGCCGAGATCTGCCATCCACCTGCTCCTATCCTGTCCCCAGATGTTGGCTCTGCCCTGCACCTTGAGAGGCCCTGCACACATGTTCAAGCACTGGCTGCAACCCACTTTGACTGTGGGCTATGCAGATCGGTGGTGCTGTCCATCCTTAGCGGTGCTGCTCATCGTTAGGAGGCTAGAATCCAGAAAGACACTTGGGCTGTCCCTGTATGTGGACTTGGGGCCATTTGGGTGGGAAAGTCTAGGATCCCAAGAATGAGTGCAGAAGGGAGCACATGAGCTCTGGGTGAGCACGAGCAGTGGGGGTAGGGGAGCACATCCTCTTGATCCTCCCTTGATCCATGGAAAGGAAAAGGCTCCACACTCTGTGAAGGGGTCATGCTATATGAGGGACCAGCAGGGTCCTTGAAAGCACCAGCAGAGGATGTGAGGGTCACACTGAAATGATCTTTTCTTAGTGCCCAGAATATAATATTTTTTTTAATTGAGGTATAGGCATTTACAATTTTGCATCAATTTTTGATGTACAGCATAATGTTTCAGTCATACATATACATATATTCCTTTTCACATTCTTTATAGGTTACTACAAGATATTAAATATAGTCCCCTGTGCAATACAGTAGGTCCTTGTTTATCTACTTTATATATATGTATATATACTTTATATATATATGAGTTAGTATCTGCAAATCTCAGACTCTCAATTTACCCCTTCTTACCCCCTTCCCCGCTCCCCTGTAAACGTAAGTTTATTTTCTATGTCTGTGAGTCTGTTTCTATTTTGTAAATGAGCTCATTTTGTGTCTTTTTTTTTAATAATCCAGAGATGAGTGATACAATATGATATTTTTCTTTCTCTTTCTGGCTTACTTAATTTAGAATAACAATATCCAGGTCCATCCATGTTGCTGCAAATGGTATTATTTTATTCTTTTTTTATGGCTGAGTAGTATTCCATTGTATAAATTATAAGTATACCACAACTTCTTTATCCAGTCATTTGTCAATGGACATTTAGGGTGTTTCCACATCTTGACTATTGTAAATAGTGCTGCTGTGAACATTGGAGTGCATGTATTTTTTTTTAGAGTTTTCTCTGGATATATGCCCAGGAGTCAGATTGATAGATTATATGGTAACTATTTTTAGTTTTTTTAAGGAATCTTTATACTGTTTTCCACAGTGGTTACACCAAACTATATTCCCACCAACAGTGTAGGAGGGTTCTCTTTTCTTCACACCCTCTCCAGCATTTACCATTTGTGGACTTTTGAATGTTGGCCATTCTGACTGGTGTGAGGTGATACCTCATGATAGTTTTGATTTGTATTTCTCTAATAATTAGTGATATGGAGCATCTTTTCATGTGCCTATTTTATGTGTTCTTATTAACTGAATTAATTAACTCATTTTCTAGTTTGAGATTTGTCCACTTTTGTTTTACATACAAAGACTTTATCTCCATCCAGTCTGTGAGGAACTCATGGCTAATGTGGATGTGACAGATGAATGTAACTAAAAAAGTGGGAGGGAACCACAAATTCCTCTTGCATGAACTTAGACATTAAGAGCTAGTCAGACCCGTTTTATTCTGTCCCTGAAGCATTTCTATGGACAGTATTTATTTCGACCTTTCTGCAATTGTTTCTTGTAAGTTGTTCTAAGTTTATACCTCCCTCCCTCCTTCGAGACTTGCACAGTCACACACACTGTCTCCCTCTCCACAGTGAATTAGAAAAATCATAAGCCTGAATTAATTCCCACTCCATGGTGGGTTCAAGCTACGTTGAGTCCCCACAGTAAGAAACTATCCAATTTCCCCAATCACCCACTATTTACAGTACCTGATGCTGTGACCTTGAGTCTCAGTGTGGGGCCCTCACTGTCTGTGGTGACAGGTTACACATGAGAAGTGTCTCCTACATCAGTTGCACCCCTGACTCAGGTTCTCTCAAGAATTCCTGCCTGTCTCATTAAGTGGCCCTGCTAGGTCTCCTAAATTCCAGAAAAGAATTTCATTCATGCCACATGGCTCATATTTCAAATGAGACTATCCTTATCTTGATGAAAATTCATCCAATTTGTTTGAAGGAATCTGGTGAGAAGCACAGAGAACCTACTTGGTTTTATAAAATATAGAAAACCACTTTACTCATTTCCTTTGTGATTTCAAACTCTCTTTTCAGCTCATTAACAGCCAGTGTAGTGCACTCAATGGCACACAATAATTAGGAACATATAATTACAACTATGGTGAATCTATATCTGAATCAAGGCCCTCATACAATAGGCCAGGCAGACAGTCCAGTCTGGGCAGGCAGAGTGGCTCCACCATATCAGGAGGCTAGGCTCTGCCAGTTTCTGTGTGTGCTGCTGTCGTGAGCCCCAGAGTAGCTGCTGCAGCTCCTACCATCGTGTCTTCAAGCCATCAGTGGGGAGAGGGGAAGGAAAATGTGGCTGGCTCTTAGCTGGGGGGACGAGGGAAGTTCTTTCACTGGAGAAAAGAGCAAAGATGGTTACTGGGGCATGAGTAGTCTCTGGGACATGGTTGCAGTTTAACCATGCTTCATTCCGAATAGCATTTTGAGTTAAATCTGGGAAAGATATAGAAAGATGTGCTTTGAGGTGAGCAAGGGAATTCGTGTCATTCAGCTTGGAGACAATGTATGAGGTCCACTCAACCACACACAAGCTATGTAATGAGGTCCTATGTAATAAGGTCTTAACAGTGTCATGATAGTTAACTTAAATCTTTCTAGACACTGTCCTAAGAGCTTTCCATGGCTCGTCTCACTTATTCCTCAAGAGAAGCACCCCCATTTCATAGATGAGGAGAGTGAGGCACAGAGAGGCTATGAAAGCCACCCGCAGGTACAGAGCTAATACATGATAGGGCTGGTACCTCCATCCAGACGTTCTGATCCCAGACTCACCCCTCAAACCACCTCCTACCCAGCCAAGACTCAGAGCATTAGGCTGCCTTTTGAAAAAAAAGGGAGGGCAGGAAGGAAGGAAGGAAAGAGAAAAGAAAGGAAGGGGGAGGAGAGAGAGAGAGAGGGAGAGAGAGAGAGAGAAAGGAAGGAAGGAAGGAAGGAAGGAAGGAAGGAAGGAAGGAAGGAATTGAAACAGGAAAGATTCCCTAAATAGTAATACCTAGAGTTTAAACAATTTTTTTAAAAAAAGAGAAAAAATGAACTATACAATAAACCATTTGCTTCTTTGTAGGTTTCAGCCTGAAGTGTTGTTTTCTTTTCAGAGTCAGGATGGCAAGGTGGAAGGAGATCCTAGGTTTATACTCAGTAAGTGAAATCCAGCTTCAATTAGCGTATTAATTTAGAACAAAGAATAGTAAAAAAAAAAAATTAAGAAACACACTTGATGTAAGTTTGATCTGTTTACTGCTTCTGGTTAAATCAATCTGCGATCTGATTTTCTGAACCTTGAATTGTTGGAACTCTGTTTATCCATGTCTCCAAATACATCATATTCTAAGGGGCTGGGGTTAGGACTTCAACCTAGGAACTGGGAGGTGGGAGCAAGGGAGACAGAATTCAGCCGTCATGTGGACAAACTTTGAAAACATTGAGGCTATGAAATCCAGCAGTTGGCACCAATGAGAAGTCCAGCAATTAAGTGTTCATCTTCCTACTGGCCTTGGCCAAAATAGGATAGAGTGCAGGGGTGTGTTTCAGTGACTTCTTTACTGAAATATTTTGGGGGCAACCTTACTAAGTTTCATATGCAGATTATTTAAAAGCCCGTCTTGAACTTGCCCTCTCTTACATTTTCACCAACTGGGCACGAGGAAAGATTGATATCACAGTAGCAAACGTTTGGCTGGAAAGCTCGCATATGGTTGAGTGGACCCAGCTGATCTGGGAGGCATCATGGTCGCTCAGAACAATACCGGGTTTCTCACCAAAGAACCACTCTTAGCCACAGACGGGCTGAAAACTAAAGGTCAGTGTTCACCATAGACGAGTCCCTTTTCTAAGTTCTCTGTGGAAAACTCAAAGTGGATGCAGCAAAGGAAAGCATGTGACCTCTTATGTGTTATGCGAGTGGAATAAGAGGATAACCACACCTCTGGGGAAGACTGGAAGGTTCTGAAAACACCATCCAGGGAATCTATTCCGTCCGTCTCACAAAGGGATTCTGAATGATGCTATTTTTAGCTCCTCAACCCCTGTGGATCTTTCGTTAGAAACCTCTTTGGTAGGCGGGAGGAGGAAATTATGGATTTTGTGGCTGATGGGATTAAACTGGAGAATAAAAATGAGGGAAACCATAGAAGTCAAAGAACCCTCATGTGATTTTCTAAAAATATTCTCCAGACCTATGAAACTTTTACAAGTTGGACTTATCTGGCTCGGGATAAAAATATATTCAGAAACCTTGGCCCAGCACAAAAGGAACATTTGTGTTTGTTTGTTTAAAAATTACCAAACAACCCCACTGTGGCACTGTTAGAACAGACGGCCTAATAAAAGTTTCCGACTGTGTGGGAACCGCAACGCTGGCAGCACCTGACATCAGCGGAGGAGCGCTGCTGGGGACTTCCTTGTACGGAATGATGGCTGGAGATAAGTGACAGTGGGGCTGTGTCCTTTTGTGCATCACGCCCACTACACACAGCTGCGCATGGATAACAGGGGCATTGGGAAGACCAAGACCTTGAGGTCTATAAAGAAGGCCACCCATGTGGTACCCAATTGTGCACCCTCAGAACATCAGGTCAGAGGCCCGGTGTGAGCCTCCCTTGCCCCTTCCCCAGCTCCACCTCCCGCATCTGCACTCCCCGTTCATTCACAGAACTCGGGTCACCCTGGAAACAAACCTATCTCTCTCAAGGGGCCATGCTTTTCATCACGCTAGGACCTTTACATGTACTGTTCTCTGGGCCTAAAATACAAGTCCCTGCCTCCTCATCTGCGTAGTTAGTCACCTTTGAAAACCCCTTGGATACCAACCTGTGGTCTCTTCCATGAGTCCAGTGCTGTCAGCTTGACTGTATTGCTGCTGCTTTGTTTGCACACGAGTGAAAGTAGTTTTTAGGCAGTTTATTTTTTTGTTGAAGTATAGCCAATTGACAATGTTGTGTTGATTTTTGGTGTACAGCATCATGTTTCAGTCATCCATGTACACACATATATTCCTTTTCATGTTCTTTTTCATTATAGGTATTGAACAAGATATTGAATATTGTTCCTTGTAATATACGGCAGAAACTTGTTGTTTATCTATTTTATGCATAATTATTAGTATCTACAAATCTTGAACTCATAATTTATCTCTTCCCACCCTTTTCCCCCTGGTAACCATAAGTTTGTTTTCTATGTCTGTGAGTCTGTTTTGTAAATAAGTCCATTTGTCCTTTTTTTTAGATTCCACATATAAGTGATATAATATGATATTTTCTCCAGATCCATCCATGTTGGGGCAAATGACATTATTTTATTATTTTTTATGGCTGAATAGTATTCCATTGTATAAATATACCACAGCTTCTTTACCCAGTCATCTGTCGATGGGCATTTGGGTTGTTTCCATGTCTTGGCTATTGTATATAGTGCTGCTATGAACACTATTTCATAGCAGGTGTCTATTTGCCTTAGAGTTCCATCCGGATATATAGGCAGCTGATTTTAAAGATCACCGTAAACGCTGGAATTATCTTCAGGAACAGAAACAAAGAAAAGGAAGAGGAGATGAGTGTCTCTCACACCTGATCCCACCAGGTTGCCTGCTGCTTTGGTAGTAGAGCAAACAGCAGGCTCCCCTCACTGTTGTTCTCTCTCCTCCTCACACGTGCTGTTGAATTTACATAAGATAAATACCTGAGCTCAGTGTGTATAGAAGAAATCCTTAGTGCTCCATTTGCACTGAATCACAATGAAACTCTGTGCTTTTCAATCTCTCCTCCTGGACCACAAGCCAGTTGGAGTCAGGGCTTCTTTCCTTTCCATTTTATGTACAGAACTGGCCCAAAGCACTCAGGAAGTAGTTCAGCGAACAAGCAAACAAAGGAATGAATCAACAAAACAAATCAAATAAACCACCGCAACTTTTCTGTTTAAAAAGAACTGAATCTGGTTGCTGTGCATATAAAAAAAATAATTTTTGTCACTGATGTCAGTTGTTACTTTCAGGGTAACCAGGAGGTTGCACTTGCCCCGTAGTTTCTCCTTGTGAGTTAATATGACATTATTACGTTTATCTTTCGGACCCAAACTGTTTAATCAATTAGGTGATATTCTTTTACTGATTTTTCCAGTTAGTGGATGGAATTGACTCTTCATTTGGCATTAGAGACAGCTTTGATGGAAAGATGATTTGTCAGACATTAGGTATCTTTATCCACCTCTCCAGCCAATAATATTAGACTAAAACTGTTGCGTTTCACCCTTTGCATTGATTCCCACATGCATAGAAACAGGTTGTAATATCAACCATCTTAAAAAACAGACCACATCCCTTCTTCCGCTGTGACTCTCCAAATTCTCAGTCTCCATCGCTGCAGACCTTCTCCTGATGGTCCTAGGCTGCTCCACTGCCTCGTCTCTCGTGCTCTCTTCTGATTGGTCCTTCCCCTCAGGCTCCCGCCCACTCCTTCACCAGATCTACTCCCCTCGAAATCAGTGATCCCAGTGGAGCCAAGTGATGTCACCTCTGTGTGCCTGTTTCTTACTAAAATTCTGAGTAGTGATCAACACTTAATTCTCTTACTTCTTGAAACGCGTTATTCTTCTGATTTCTGCGCGATGACACTTACCTATTTTTTTCCGTACCTTAAATGGCCTTCCCTTCTAAGCCGTAGACGCCTCAACAGTCTTGATTTTTTCCTGGACCTCTAAGTATAGAGTTGTTTTTGGCTCCATTCTGCCTCCTCCTTTTATCTCTGTACTCCCTCCCTGTTACACTTGGTACCATAGATTTTTATTCCATCTACCTGCCGATATATCTTGTCTGTCTTTCTATCTGTCAGTCTGTCTGTCTGTCTACCTTCCCATTGGTTTGGGGCCCTGACCTGTCCCTCATGTCCTGACTCAAACACATTCTTCCTACTTGACTGTGCACATGGCTATTTAGGGAGCCCCTCAGACGTCCACAAGAGAGCTCGTAATTTCTACCACCCACAATGAGTCCCTCTCCCTTTCCAGCAAGTGATGTGATCATTCAGCCAGTTATGCTAACTAAAAACCTAAAAGTTACTGATTTCTTCTTTTTGTTTGTTTGTTTTGGGGGGAAGGAATTAGGTTTATTTATTTTAATTTTTTAACAGAAAATGAACCCAGGACCTCATGCATGCTAAGCACGTGCTCTCCCCTGAGCTCTACCCTCCCCCTGATTTCTTCTTTTTGTCTGAACCACTTACACATCTGACAGAGCAAGGACTGCCAGCTCCACTTTGAAATATAATCAAAGCCCCCCTCCCTTATTTCCACTGCTGCTCCCCTAACCTTGGCTACCATCTCTCTCTCCTTAGGGAGGAAAGTCGCTTTCCAGGTCTTCTGCCTCTTCTACTCTGGTTCTTAAAATTCCTTCTCCACCCAGTAGCTAGGGTGACCCCCGGAGAATGGAAATCAGCTCATGACTCTCCCCTTGGCTCTCCCATCACACTCAGGATAGAATCAGTTGCTGCCCAGCGGGGCTGCTCCCCCCGGTCTTCCTAGCTTCTCAGACAAGCCAGGTGATGTCAGTCACTCCCCAGGGTCTGACACTTGCTCCTTCTGCCTGGAGCATCCTTCCTTCAGACCTTCTTGTGGTGGCCTCCTCTTTACCTTCTCAGAAGTGGCCTTCCCTGCCCAGCTGATGGAAAGTAACTCACTCTAGTGAGACCGTCTCTTCTTTCTTTTTTTTAAGATGATGATCAATGTCTAAAATTATCATGTTAACTTCCTTGCTCTAGTCGTTTATTGTATGTGCCGTCTTGTCTTGTGACTGTTGTAGCCCCGACACCTAGAACTATGTCTATCAGATTATAGGTACTTGGTGCTTAATAAGTATTCACAGAATGAATTAATAAGTCAGTCGGGTGTTTCTCAACCCAACATCTCTAAATATGGAAAGAGAGAAAGAGTTCATGTGTAAATATGGTACACGTTGGAAAATTCTTTAAGAGAGAGTTTGTTCTTCCAAAGCAGGGGGATATTGTCTTCAAATATTATGGACCATACTAATTTTCATGTGTTTGTGAATGTAGACTCTTAAAATATACTAGTTTTCTAATCCTTTTGTTCTTTGTATAATACTTGGAACAGCAGTTTCAGGTCAAATGTTTCATGATATAATTTGACAGTTGACTTCGTCTTGATCAGATTAATGACTCTTCAGTGGATGCAAATGACTGTTAAGTAACAGTGGTGTCCTTTACCAATGTAACAGTGTTTTCTGAAATTTAATGGTTTAATACATTATACTGATATTAAAAATTACATGTATGTAACCAATTTATGCTGTAATTACAGCATGGAGAAATAATTATACACACTTGTTCTTGTGTTAGAATGAATGTGGCTTTTGAAGTTTTCAAGTGCAGTTGTAACGCCATCCATAAATGTATACATGATGGTATCTATGTAGCTAAACTCTTGTTCTATGTGTAAAATGAATGAGATCAGATTCTGTGTTTTCCTAAACTGTGGAATAATGGAATGATCACAGAACTGAGGTTCAGAAAATCAGGTTTCTGGGGGGAGGGTATAACTCAGTGATAGAGTTCATGCTTAGCATGCACAAGGTCCTGGGTTCAATCCCCAGTACTTCCATTAAAAATAATAATAATAAAAATAATAAATAAATAAACCGAAATATCACTCCCCTCTAGAAAAAGAAAAAGAAAATCAGGTTTCTAATCCAGCAGCCCAGCTTCTGCCACTCAAGAGGGCAACACTGAGCAGTCACTGTATATTCACTAGAATGTAAGCTCCACTCAGGCAGAGATTCTTGTCTGTTGCGTTTATTGATGTATCACCAGCATCTAGAAAAGGCAAGGACTAGTGCAAGTGTTGAACAAGTATTTGTTGCATGAACGATGCTTCTCCAGATGTACAGTGTCCACATCTATCAAACAGTGTTCCCTCCAACCCTTGCATTCCAGGTAATATTAAAGCCCCTATGAATATAAGTAAGACAAATCCACAGCTGGAATTGTTTATCCAGCTGTTACCTGGGCCTTTATCAAATTGTTGAGTGCATCAGTGTTCTTTGCATTGAATATTTACTAACATTGAATAAGATAAGACCGAGGAATCTGTCCATGCTTCCCACCTTCAGAAGGACTAAAACACAAACTTTAAAATTAAAAAAAAGGATTATTCAAATTCAGAAAACTAAACTAAATAACTATAAAAGAAAGTTCAATAACCTATAGATATATATATATCAATATATAGATATAGATATATAGACATCCACTCTGTGTGTGGATACACACACAGTGGAATACTACTCAGCCATAAAAAATAATGAAATAATGTCATTTACAGCAACATGAATGGACCTGGAGATTATCATACTAAATGAAGTAAGCCAGAAAGAGAAAGAAAAATACCATATAATACCATTTATATGTGAAATCTAAAAAAAAGAGACTAATGTACTTATTTACAAAACAGAAGCAAAGTTGTGGTTACCAGTGGGAAAAGGGGTGGGAAGGGATAAATTGGGTGTTCGAGATTCGCAGATACTAACTACTATATATAAAATAGATAAACAATACATTTCTACTGTATCAAACGGAGAACCTTATTCAATATCTTGTAGTAACTTATAATGAAAAAGAATATGAAAATGGACATACATATATATAAAATATAACTGAGTCACTATGCTGTATACCAGAAATTAACACAACATCATAAATAACTAAAATTCAATAAATTTAAAAAATAAAAAATAAAAAGAGCTAAACAACTCCTCTAACGATTTCGGAACACCCTGTAGATAGACCCTTCTTTAAGAAAATTTGATATCCCAGTTAAAAAGTACAAATTAATAAAGACTCTTGGCTTTTAAATGTTTTCATTCATTGAACCAATATGTCATGTGTGACAACCATGTGGAGCTGGGGTTAGGAGATGCAAGAGAAGTCAGGTTCCGACAGCCCCTCTCCCCATCCGGCATCTGACTGCCAGGTGCACACACAGCATCCTGGCCAGAGTCGACATCAGCCCTGGAAAGACTGCAGAAGAAAATCTGGAGGACCATATGCTACTGACCGACAGCTACTCCTCCAACCACGCCACTTACAGCCGCCCCCGCACAGTCACCGGGATCCACCCAGCATGGGTGCCACCTGCCTGTTCCCTCACCTCCTCCGTATCGACCCTGATCTCTTTTTAATAAAACCATTGCTGCTCTGCTCTGTCACTCTCCACTCCCCTCATCCTGCCTGTTTTTCTCCACAAGACTTATTACCTCGCATATTATGTACATATATGTTTGTTCATTGCCTTTCTTATACACACACATGGGTAAGCATCATGGCGGCAGGAAATTGATCTTCATCTGTGTATTCCCAGCACCAGAACAGTGAGGGGCACCTGGTTGGTGCTCAGTAAATATCTGTTAGATGGATGGATGGATGGATAAATGAAAAACTGAATGAACAAATACTCTAACCTGATCCCCCTTACTACAGATCCTCTAAATGGTTTCCCCTTCAATTTACAGCATCTCTCACTGTTTAAAATAGCTCTCACTGTTTAAACTTTGCCCTGATTTTTCTCACTGTGAACCTCATGATTTTCAGTAGAATGTGGTGTTCTGCCTTCAGGCTGCCTTGGGTAAACATTTGTCACAGTTCCCCTTGGGCCACTTGGATGATACACCCTCGGGGCTTGCCCCTGCCCCTCAGGCGTGTGTAGCCAGTGTGCATGCAAGAGTACAGTGCTGCAGACATGGTGACCTCGTAAAGGAATGGCACCTTAGAAGGAGGCACAGGATGTACATACATAAACACCCAAACTAAATTAAACAGCACTCGGAGTGGCTGTAGATGAAATCCCCACCTTGAGTAAGTGTACACAGTCTACAGTAAGTCAAGTGGGCAAGACAGAGACCAGAAAGGGGAAAGGCAGAGAATCCAGAGCCAAAGGTGGGAAAACAGTCACATCCCCTCGAATGTTGGTAGCAGGGCAAATGGCTACAATGTTTCTAAAGGGCAGTTTAGAAACAGCAAATAAGATTAAATCAGTTTACTAGCATTTCAACCTCTAAAAATGTATTCTATAGAAATGCTCCCATAACAATTGGAAACATCACAAATGCTCATCAGTAAAGAAAAGGTTTAGTTATGATACCACATAACCATTCAGTGAAACAGTACAATCTCCTAAAGAGTAAATGTACACGTTTGTATTGTATTATAATTGTGTTAAATGGAATAAGGAGAACGCGTGTTAGTACCAGTGATGTGGTCCTGTTAATGAGTTCACAGTCCTGTTCTAGACACGAGGGATGATGGGGAGGGATACTCCCAGCATCACCCTCCTGGTAGAGAGGAAATTCCAATTGAGGAAACAGCAACACACAAACAATCAAAGAAAGCTTTACTGGCAGATAGAGTGGCGCTATGAAGACACTACAGCATGGGGAAGGGATAAAGAGCGATGAGCATCAGAGCGAGCCTCTCTGAAGAGGCAATGTTGGAGCACAGCCCTGGAGGAACAAGAAAATCAGAAGGGCAGATGGTGAGGAAAGGGGCCAGCAGCAACATCCTCGGAGGGTGCAAGCAAACGCAAGGCAGGCTGTGTGCCTGGAGGGCAGTGTCCCTGTGGGGTGGAGGGAGGGGAGCTCTGAGAGGTAGCCTGGGGCCAGATCTATGGCATTTTGAGACCATGATAACAGTTTTGAATTTTCTTTTCTTTTTTTTAATTGAAATATAGTCAGTTTACTATGTTGTGTCAGTTTCTGGTGCACAACATAATGTTTCAGTCATACATCCACATACATATATTTCTTTTCATATTCTTTTTCATTATAGATTAGTACAAGATATTGAATAGAGTTCCTTGTGCTATACAGTATAAACTTGTTGTTTATCTATTTTATGTATAGTAGTTAGTATCTGCAAATCTCAAACTCCCAATTCATCCTTCCCCACTCCCTTCCCCCTTCCCTACCAGAAGCCACAAATTTGTTCTCTATGTCTGTGAGTCTGTTTCTATCCTGTAGATAAGTTCATTTGTGTCTTTTTTTTTTAGATTCCATATATAAGTGATATCATATGGTAATTTTTTTTTCTCTTTCTGGCCTACTTTACTTAGAATGACGATCTCTAGGTCCATCCATGTTGCTGCGAATGGCGTTATTTCATTCTCTCCTATGGCTGAGTGGTATTCCATTGTAGAAATGTACCACAACTTCCTTATCCAATCATCTGTCAGTGGACATTTAGGTTGTTTCCATCTCTTGGCTGTTGTAAATAGTGCTGTCATAAATTGATTTTCTTTTAATTTTGATAATAAACTATTACAAATCTTGAGCACAGGAGTGACATCTTCAAATTTACATGTTTATGAAATCAGCATGGCTCTTATGTAGAGATTATTCAGCACCAAGTCCGTATAGTATAACTGATTAATATCTTATCAGACAGTTAACAAAAGGTGACCAAAACAGAGGAAGACGTGCAGCTTTCATGGGGTTTATTTGGGCATGTTTGGAGGGCATCCTGTCACAGGGGTTATATGAAGATTGAGAAGTTTATGTGTATATATATGTAGTTTATGTATGTGGTTATGTATATAGAACATTTTCGTATATTACTCATGAGTATTAAAGGATACTATGTAAAAAAAAGAAAAAAAACAAGAAATGCA
This sequence comes from Vicugna pacos, assembly GCF_048564905.1. Lineage (NCBI taxonomy): Eukaryota > Metazoa > Chordata > Mammalia > Artiodactyla > Camelidae > Vicugna > Vicugna pacos. The sequence continues at coordinate 1,601,428 of NC_132994.1, read as the reverse complement.
GATAGAATGGGTAGACAGAAAAATCATGTCAGGTGGGAAAAGTGTAGCAGTCTGGCTAACCTTTTAATTTTGTTCTAATCAGATAAATGTTTTAGAATTTTCCATATCCGTGCTATGATGAGGATGCTGGCTAGTGCCTTTCAAAGGGGCCCAAGGGAGTGGCTCTGAACTTAGAGTTTTATCAGGAAAATGGTTAGCCAAGATCAATCACAGTGCAAAGACATGCTCACCCCCACAACTGCCGGTCAGAAGTCCTGCAGCTGAGTCGAAATGTTGTGCATAGCTGTGTAGTCTTGGAATTAAGATAATCTACATATGTAACCTCTGTGGCGCCCCCCACAAGATCATGTATTTAAGGTGTTGCAAAAATCATTACATACAAGACTGCTCTTTCTGTGAGACCTGCAGATACCCGGTGGTACCAAAACAGTGGTGTTTTTCATGTTGGGATCCAAGTGTCTCTTCTTTAAAGGACGTGACCCACTGATTTAGATCTGTTCCCGCACATTTGGAGTGTTTCAGATTAGGGGAAATGAATTAGGTTCCACATAATGGCTCAGTGCAAAATCCAGCGTTTCACGGACGTTGACGACTTCCGTAGGAGTAACTCAGTGGGCTCGTCTTGGTTCACTGAGTTTCAGGCAGTCTCTGGATCTGCGCAGGGTTCTGCCTTCTGCTGCTACCCTCCTTGGCCAAAGCCGACTTTGGCAAAGAGATTTAAGTCATCAGATTGTTCTCCTAGATGCCGTTTTTCTGAGTAAATTTGTAATTCCATGCTTCATGAGCTATTTTTGTATTTGCAGAATCAGTCGCTATCCAGGGGGGAAATTGTCTAAGACAAACTTAGAGTTTCTTTCACTCTCTCCCGTCAGAGTCAGGCCACAAGAAGTTAAAAAGTACCATCCAGAGAAGTACAGAGACAGGCATGGCAGCGGAGATGAGGAAGATGGTGCGGCAGCCCAGTCGGGAGTCCACTGACGGCAGCATCAACAGCTACAGCTCCGAGGGAAAGTAAGTGACGTCAGCACATCCCTATGGCTTAGGGCCAAGGACCCATCACGGGGTCACAGGTGGAACACCAAAGCCACCAGGGGTGGTCACGCAGCTTCTTTATTTAACCAGAAGCTCAACCACAAACACCCTAACCTCTTAGGGCACACACACAAGGACACACCTCTGCACCGGGTCAGGCAGACCTTTAAGAAGGATGAAGAAATAGTGGGTCAACATGCATAACTAAATTCTGTCATCCAAAAGAGCTCAGAAAAGTCCATTCCTGGATGCTTATTGTAGAAACGCCACATTTAATGGATTCTTTCATATGAAAAATTCACTATCTGGCTCAGTTGTCAAAATCTGAATTAAAGTCTAGAAATAAGGAGCTAATTTCCCATGTTCTTACTTGTCTCCAAACTGTTTGGGCTCTAAGTTGTTGTAAGTCTAACCATCTCATAATAACCACTTAAATTGTCTTGTTTTCAAAACATCACTAATTCAATTTTACCTTAGGGGAAAAGCCCAGGATCTATCTCCTTCATTGTTTTCCTGATTAAAGCATTTTAGTTAATTCTGAAATGAATTTATTGTAAAAAATATATGTAACTAGATTTTTGTTTACTTGGTGTGCTTTTTACCATTTCACATATGCCTTGCAGAAAACCTGCATTTTCCTATGCTTGAGAATTTCTCTGTTCCTACTGAACATTTACAGAGGTGACAGAGCTTACAAATAAGTAATTATTATTCTGCAGTAGATTAATCGGGATTGACCTTGCACAAGTTTCCCATCATTATTTATTTCTTACCATTCAGGTATCTTATGCCAATCTAATATGAATCGCTGATTTTATTTTACTGGCATTTTTCTATTTTGTTCCAAAAATGAAATAAAATTATGCCAGGTTAATGTTCACAATCTGCTTTCCTGTTCCTGAAACTTGCGAGTCCCTTTATGTGATGAAGTGGCTGGTGTGCATACTCCCAGCAAGGTATAGCTAAGAACAAAGATCAGCAGGCATGTTACGGAGTTAAACTTGCTGATGAAAAACCAGTATCTGCTGAGATGTCAAAGCCATGTGCAAATAAGACTGGAGGCATTATTTTCTGATATGACAAGTAACAAATTCAGTATGACTGAATCACTGTGCTGTACACCAGAAATTGACACATTGTAAACTGACTGTATACTTCAATAAAAAAACCAAAATAACCCTGATAATAGTAATAAATATTTATATAGTGCTTCCTAGAAAAAGACAGTTAACAAATCCAGTAATATTTACCTCCACCATGGATAAGCCACTTAACCTCTCATTGATTTATCTTATAGTCTCTGAATGGGATCAAAACAGATACCATGGCTCATTCCTTTCGTTGTGAAGAAATACGTGTGAAAGCCCATGGGAAGCCATCAATCTTTGTAGAAATCTGTTTATTCCGAAAACTACTTACTGAAGCCCAGCAATGTAGCCAGCCTGGTTCCTGTTACCAGGGAACATCAGCAAACAGGCACAGTCCCTGCTCTGGGGGAGGAGGGTGCAGCCTAGGGGTTTCAGGCAGCTGAGGTGTGGTGAGAAACAGACATACTTTAACCGGTTCATTTCTATTTGAACTAATTAAAAATCTCAGATGACATGAAATTTTAGTTCACTCACAAATGAAATTAAACATTTTGGTTTGGAAATAAGAATTTGAACGAGGCTATCATATTTATTTTAAAAAATTACTGGCCGCTTTTTAAAACTTAGCACTCATGTTACTTGATGCTCATGAGTAATTATTTATGTAGTTCATGATGTAAAAATTCATACCGAATATCTTATCTCAGTGAGACATTTATGTAGGGGTTTGTATCTGTAAAGTGTCCAGAAAATTTACTACATTAGAAACTACACGGGGCCTCCTGGATAGAATGGTAGATCTTCCACTGGCAGTTTAGACCTTTTCTCCATCAGCGCTGAGCCTCAGATGCTTGGTTCAGAGGCATTGCCGAGAATCAGTAAGTGAACCGATTGCCTAAGCACTGTTTGATACACAATCTGAATTAGTAGTCTAATGGAAACTGGTGAAAAGAATTCCAGGAGATCTAGTGTTTTAATTTATGTCCTTTTGCTCATAGCTTGATATTCCCTGGAGTACGGCTAGCAGCGGATAGTCAATTCAGCGACTTTCTTGATGGACTGGGACCAGCCCAGCTCGTTGGCCGCCAAACCCTCGCCACCCCTGCAATGGGTAAGAATCATTTTCTCTGTGGGGAAACTGATGTTTCATGGTTGACGAGATCACTTAAAAGTAGCAGAATAGGAATACAAGCGAGAAGCAACATGTTAGCTTAGGTGTTGTTGGGTTCAAGGGACTAATCTGATTTCTAATGCATTTTTCTAATTTGAGGCATTACGCAAAATGAATGAAGTTAGGCGTCAATCTTTGAATTCTCAAAATTCTGTTAAGATAGAAAGTCTACAGTAGATCCAAATGGAGGAGAAGGGTAGCATTTTATAGTGTGAAAAAAATGATGGTTTATCCAGTAAAGGATGTTGGCATAGTGTTGATGCAAAAAAAAAAAAAAAAAGAAGAAAGAAAATTACCTCCCTACCTCAGAACTTAAAAAAAATAATATTTTGGACTCAATTGTAAAAGAGAAATGGGGTGAAGAAAGACATTAGAAAATACTGAAAAACATTAATGTTTCTGTACTTATGGAGTGGGACAGAACTTCCAACCCAGAGGCAGATAAATCAAAAATTTCTACTGGCAAAATATACCATAAATGATGGTTTAAAAAGATGATGAACTGAGAAAATTTTATGTAACATGTGCAATAAATATTTCCCTGAACGGACATGAGATTCCAGCTTGAAAGAACCCAGAGAGAACTCAGCAAAATCCGTAAGAATAGGTCAACACAAGGACATCATTGTGGAATTTTGCAGCACCAGAAATTAATAGGAACTCCTGAAAGTTTCCTAAGAGGAAAATAATCCTGTACAAACTATTAAAAATCTGATTCTCATTGGACTCTTCAATCATAACACTGGAAGCCAGAAAACTACTCAGCATCATCTTAAATTCTGAGGATCAGGTGGTTTCCAACCTTGAGTACAACAGGCAGCTAAATCATCAAGTAAGTTTGAGGCTGGAATAAATACATACTCAGACAAGAAGAGTCTCAAAGTGTTTTCCTCATTCCCATCATTGCTCAGAAAGCTATTAGAGGATCTACTTCCACAAAATGAACTAAGTGAACTTAAAAAACTGTGAACTGAAAAAGAGGATATGAGATCGAGTAAATAAATGCTTCAGTACAATAGAGACATGATTGAGTTACCCAAAATGGTAGTGAAGGAAAATGTGGAGAGAACAGCTTCAGCAAGCTTTAAAAGCAACTTGTCCAAACTGTCGCATGTCCAAGTCATAAGATAGAATCTATAGAATGCCTAATGGAAGAGGTAGACAACCAGGAGAGAGTAAGGGGTGGAACTCGTGACACGGGCATAAAGATGTAGGCAAATGCTTTTTAAAAGACACTTCTTAGGTGTGGGGAAAAGGAAGAGTGTCCTAGAAATGGGAAATGATCACAGTATTCCAGTTCACTCAGCTATAAGCAATGTTACATAGTCATAATATAAATATTAATAGTGGAAGGATGGGATGACAGAAGATGTCAAGTATACAGCGGGGGTAGGAAGACAGTGAGAGAGAGTGAAATTAGAAGTCACTAATAGTACCCAAAACTGAAAAAAAAAAAAAAAGGAAGCTATCTTACAAGTATAGTATTTAGAGATAGGGATGCAAATGCCAAAAAGTAAAAAATGAATTGGTTAAAATACTGAAAATTTTGAAAGCAGGGACCTTTGGAATGCAAGATGTTGAGAGAGAGTGAGGCTGGAATATTTTATACTAATAACAAGTCTTACAGAACAGTTTGATTCTTTAAACCATGTATTTATGTGATTAAAACAAAAACAAAAGCCCCAAGGAACCCAGGAGCTAAAATCTGAAACAGAATTATTATAAAACTAATAAACAATCCAGAAGCATGATGTTGATCAATGAACTGGGCAAATAAAAGGAATTCCCAACTAAGAAAATGGAGGTGATTCAACCAACTAAAACTAACTTAGAAGTCATCCTACTCAACATTTTCAGGAATAAAGTATCATATCCTTCAGAAAAAGCTGAACAACTTGCAAAAATGGGCAAAGGACATGAACAGGCAATACATAAGAAGGAATAAAAATTGAAAATACTTAGAAATATGTTCAGCCTCCCTCATCATCAAAAAACGCTAATTATAACTTTTTGAGTGTCAGATTGGCAAAAAGTAGGCATATTGTAATAACATTCTTAGTGGGCTGTGGGGACTAGGTAGATAGATGATGGATGGATAGATAGATAGACAGACAGACAGATAAAGGTGGAAGGAAGGAAAGAAGAGAGGGCGATGAGGAGGGAAGAATTTATGAAATTACTAAGATATTTACCAAAACATTAATGATGGGTTTCTCTAAATAATGGAAATACAGATAATGACACTTTTTTGTTAAGAAGTATTATACACTAGATGACATAAAGGATCCTTCTGGTGAGTACAGGAATCACTTAAATATTTCAGCATTATTATAATTAAGCAACTTATATAAGTTGGACGAGTATCAAAAAAGGGAAGAGAAACATTTCAAAACCTGATTTGGAAGCAGCGAAAGAAAAAAAAAATCGTACTTTGGAGTCTGTTACAGACCTCTCTTTTTTTAACCGCGTGTAACGGCAAAGAAGCGGAAAACGTTCTGCTTCCCCTCCACTCACAGGTGATATACAGATCGGAATGGAAGATAAAAAGGGCCAATTAGAAGTTGAAGTTATTAGAGCACGGAGCCTCACGCAAAAACCTGGTTCCAAATCTACACCTGGTAAGGAGTGGTCTTACTGAATTTGTATGAGAGAATCCTACATGGGCAAAAAGGCAAAAACTCAAAACATTCACTGCCTTTGACTTTCATGTGCTCTGTTCTGCATTATCTGATTGATTAAAAAGGCAGCTTTTCTATGTTTTCTATGTTGATTGTATAAAAGTGGACCTGGGTTTTCCTTGCACAATCATTGTCAGAAAGTCTTAGGAGAAGCATTGTCATACTAAGACGACTTTAGTTATGACTGCTTCTTACCGTGTGTCAGTTATTTTTGCTGCACATTTACACATTCAGGGAAAAAAAACTGAGTTCTAATCGTAAAAAGGATGAGCTTTTAGATATAAAAAGAGCTTTAAGACATAAACCTTTATTATGTTGCCAGTCATAAACTAAGTCAGTCAAAATCTTATGATAATTTTGCATGCATTTACTTGAAATGAGGAAAGTAGCATTTGTGGTTAACATATGGGTTTTAAGGGACAGAATTTATGGAGCACTGACATTTTTAAGTGATTTAAATAATCAGTGGGAAACTCTCCATAAGCATCTCTACTCTCATAAAGCATTTGTAATAAAATCAATTTAACTTAAGGGATTAACTTCTTATATGTCAATGTTACCTTTGTTCAGCTCCATATGTCAAAGTATACCTTTTGGAAAATGGGGCCTGCATAGCCAAGAAGAAGACAAGAATTGCAAGAAAAACCCTTGATCCTTTGTATCAACAGTCCCTGGTTTTTGACGAAAGTCCCCAGGGTAAAGTCCTTCAGGTCAGTAATAGCTTGTTTGAATGTTTGCATTGTAATAGGCACGTTATTTACATAAACATTGAAGGATGGTCAAACACAAAGAGAGTAAAGTTCAGTGCAGAGAAACATAGTATAAGATCCTTGAGTAGAAAAAAAAATGTTAATTTGCTATCCAAATAGTGTGTAATGTTAAAAATACCTGGTGGCGGTGATCATCATTCTAAGTGAAGTAAGCCAGAGAGAGAAAGAAAAATACCATGGTATCACTTATATGCGGAGTCTTAAAAAAAGACACAAATTAACTTATTTACAAAAAAAGAAAGAGACTCACTGACATAGATAACAAACTTACGGTTATCGGGGGTAAGGGGGTGGGAGGGGATAAATTGGGAGTTGGAGATTTGCAGATACAAACAACTGTATATAAAAGAGATAAACAACAGTTTCTTCTGTATAGCACAGGGAACTATATTCAATATTTTGTAGTGACCCATAATAAAAAAGAACATGAAAAAGAATACACGTATGTATATGTGTTACTGAAACAGTATGTCGTACACCACAAATTGATGCAACATTGTAAAGTGACCCCCTAAAAAGGTTAAAAAAAACCCACACAAAAAAATGTCTGGTAGACAAACAAAAAACAAGATTTTTATTTTCACTTTCCCCTCCTTTTGCTCTATTTCCCACCCCTTCCCTCTTCTCCATACATATGTACACATATCAAGGCAGCTGATGCTAAAAATAGTTCATTGAGCGTTACTACGTGTCAGGCGAGAGCTATAAAGAGGAAGGAAAAGACCAGCAGATATTCAGGACTGGCTGAACATCAGATACATTGTTAGCTGCTAACATACATAACCTTTTCTAAATGTTTTGACCACCATTATCCCCACCTCAAAGATGCCATCTGAGGATCACAAGGATTAAATCATTTGGCAAAGTTACTCAGTAAATTGAAAAGTCAGGATTCACCATCCCTGCCTGGGTCAAGCAGGTGAATGAGTTCATTTGCGACCCTCTATGGGGAACGAACGGATTGGAACTAGAACCTGGGATTAAGTGGAGTGGACTGTGTGTCTGACATCAAGGGAGTCGACTCAGACTGTGGTCACTTGGTGAGCTCACTGACTTATTCATCTTCTGAGCAAGTCAGAATTGTCAGGCAGATCCTCAGAAGGCACCAGCTTACCATTATCGTCAAGCTGCACCTTCACTAATAAGTCCATAGTGTAAAAGAAATTTAATGAGTAGTCTCATTCTTTAAACATACCCTGACATACACACACTCCATCGACTCTGACTTGAGTGGTTTCGCCCTGCTAGCTTGCAAAAACTTTAATTTTTAATTGTAATTTTAATTAAACATTTATTAAATTAATTCAATTTTAATTAATTTTTTAAATTAATTCATTTAATTTTTAGTTTAATTAACTTAATACATTTTAACTTGATTTAATTTTAACTAACTGAATTTAATTATAAATTCTCTGTGGCCCTGCTCATTACTTACTAGGTAGTAGTTGCTAAAAAAGGTGTTGAATTTATATATAAATAAATTTGTGTATTTATTTTTTAACATAGTTTCTTTAGGTAATACCTTTCATTGACCGGGGAAATATTATTCGCATTCCATCAAATCTTAAAAAGGATTGTGTGTTTCTCTTCGAGCACCTGAATGCTAGTATCTTTTTATGTTATGCCTCCTTATTCTTAGTTGTATTAATTTCCTCTCCTTCCCCGACTGCCCACTTTTTTTTTTTCTCTAATTCTTATTTTTTATTGATGTGTAGTTGATTTACAATGTTAGTTTCAGGTGCACAGCAAAGTGATTCACTTGTACATATACATGCATACATACATATTTTTTCATATTCTTTTTCATTATAGTTTATTACAAGAAATTGAATATAGCTCCCTGTGCTATTCAGGAGGGCCTTGTTGTTAATCTATTTTATATGCAGTAGTAGTGTGTATCTGTTAATCCCAAGCTCCCAATCTACCCCTCCCTACCTTTTATGGAACAGTTTGCTGTCCACTCTTCAAATGTGAAGGAGAGAGAAGCTCTGGTGTCATTGCCTTTCTCTGTCTCTGCAGGTGATTGTCTGGGGAGACTATGGCAGAATGGACCATAAATGCTTTATGGGTGTGGCTCAGATCTTATTGGAAGAGCTCGATCTGTCCAGTATGGTCATTGGCTGGTACAAATTGTTTCCACCGTCATCACTAGTCGACCCCACCCTCACTCCCCTGACCCGCCGGGCTTCCCAATCATCTCTGGAAAGTTCAACTGGGCCTCCCTGCATCCGATCCTAGTGAACTCACACCAGAGTCGGTCCAGTCAGACTCTTATCTTTCAGGATAATAATCTGAACCAGATATTTCATGATCAAAGCATTGTTGGAGACAGACAATCAACTTGTGTTTTGCCTGTGGTAGTTTTTCAATACTATGTCCCAATCGTTGTTTCAAACCTGGCTTCATAGGACAGAACAAGGCAGTCTATCACATGACAGGAAGAGTCAATGTGCTCATGAGAATCACTGATGCTTCTAACAAAGAAAGAGAGGAAACCTCAAATTCACACACACACACGCAGACACCCCAGATTGAACAAACTGGAAACTCTCCCTCCCTGAAAAGTTATATTTTACGTGTTTCTGCACAAACCACAAGCAGTGTTACTTCCCTGATGTTTAAGAAGTTCTTGTTTATTCGTGTGGTGTTTGTTGATTTTGCTTTCTTGATTTGTTCTGTTTTGTTTTTCATTGTATTTGTGATTGCCACTGGTTTTCGTCTGTCATGATAAGGCCTCATAATGTTTCTAGAGACCCTTTTTTTTTCCCAAAAGCACCAAAAAAAAAAAAAAAAAAAAGGGCTGAAGTGGTCTCTGCAGCATCTCCCCAACATGTGTAAGGACAAGGTGAGGCCGAGCAGGGGTTTTGCTGGTTTTCCTTTTATTGTTCTTCAAAGTCTTATGTGGAGAAACCCAGATAACAGAAAGTTATCTTCCAAAAACAAATAAATCACAGAGTCACTTTTTTTGAATGAAGAGCATATCTTTTTGCATTCTGCAACGGTATTTTATGTTTTCCACTGTTTTGCATGGAAGACTTTTACAGAAGTCGGTCAGTGGCTAGTGCTGGGAACTAAAATTAACACATAATTGTACTTCAGAAACACTCCTCATAATGCCTTCTCCTTCCTGATACCCAAGAAAAAAAAAGTACATGCTCACGTGTATAAACCGTATGTTTGACTTCCCAAAGTGGTGACTAGAAATGAATTAGAGCTTAAGACACTGTCCGCTGTCCCAGGCTTCTGGGCCATGTCTCATTGTTGACACACCACCTGTCCTGGAAAGAGCATGGTCTGAGCCATTCCGTATTCCACTGGAAATTCCAGTTGACGTATTCTGCACTAAACTCACATTTTTATCAAATTTTAGTTTACATTTCTTTGAGATTGTTGCAAGCACAAAGCTTGATTTTTTAATGCAAAGGATCTTACTTTTCTGGGGCGGGTGGGTGGGGGAATAAAACAAAGTCACATTTCCATTTGCATTTGCTCCATCTGAGTTTTTCTCAGCCTTGAGCTCCCTCGTGACCGTCTGTCCGTGTGCTACCCGCTGCAGGCTCTGCAGGGGCATCCATCCGCAATCCCTCCTTTTATGAGTGACTCAACTTTTGTGGTTACACAAATAGAGCAGCATGACTGGGAACTGTTCAAAGCTGCATGCACGTTTTTTTTGTAAAAAAAAAAAAAGAAAGAAAGAAAAAAGAAACAAAAGGTTATTTAATAACGTATGTTAGTTCCACATAGGCCAGCTTGTATGTTGCATGTACATGTACAGTTTGCTCGTTAATTACTCTCCTGAAATAACCAAGAAATCTAAGCCATCCATTTTTGTTATAGACATTTTGCAGGTTTTAGCCAACCGGACTCGGTCTGTGAGTCTGGGGTGAAATGTCTATAGATGGACTTTATTTTTTACCCTCTGGAAACCGTGATGTAGTATGGACCAAATTCCTTCTAATAAATATTTTGGTGTAGATTCCTACTGTGGGGCCGTAACACATGTAGACACTGTATACACACACTAGGTTTCAATCCATAGACATACTGCCTGCACCAGGTGAATTCTTTATTATTTACACAAGCCAGAACCACCTGCCCGTCTCTCCGCGGGGCACAGATCGACCACGACTCACCATGCTGAGCAGGAGGAACCGAGGCACTGGTGCACTTCTACTAGATTCCGTTCTGTCTTAGTGGCCAACGAGCAACAGATTCCAATTGGGTAGTATCTTTCTATTTTGACCACTTGTCTTAACACCCCACCCCCCGTGCTTTTAAATGAACTTCCAACTCATGTATGTAAACATGTTTAATAAAATTTACTTTTCATGTCAGTTGGTAGCCATATGTGTTCTGTGCTTTGCCAGATATCCATGGTGGGTCCCGTGGTGCCAGACGGGAGCCGGGTCACAGGAAGGGTGGCGGGGTTTGTTTTCTGCTGCGGACTCTGGGCTGGACATGTCACTGCATGATTTATGTCCTAACCTATGGCCCAAAGGGTACTTTGCATCACATATGAGTTTTCACTTTGTCCGCCTGTCTGAGTGAGCACATGACTCTTACTTCTGAAAAGTGGCATTACTAAAATCAATAAATCTCAGTAAGAACCACATGGAAGGTTTTTCCTCTGCTGTCGTTTAAGTGCGCTGATAAACAAGACAACACCGTTGTCCAAGTGCCAAATCATTTCAAGGTATGTGACCTATCAAAATATGAATTCCTGTGTCTCTCACCAAAGCCTCTGGCTCCGATCTCCGTTGGTCGCTTCTGAGCCCCTGACTTACCTGTCAGACCTTGACTTAGCGCAGGTCGACGTAACGAGCCAAGCAACACGCTAAACAGTCTTCAGTAGACTCTTAAAGGATAAGTATATAGATGAGTCTCTAAAAGAAACATGTTAAAAGTGATTGGCTTTCTTTTTTAATTTTTTATTGAAGTGTAATTGATTTACAATGTTAGTTTCAGGTGTACAGCAAAGTGATTCAGTTACACATACACATACATGGGTACTTTATATTTTCAGATTCTTTTCCATGATATATTATTACAAGACATTGACTATAGTTCCCTGTGCTATATAGTAGGTCCTTGTTGTTTCTGTTTTACAGATAGTAATGTGTTCTGTTAATCCCCAACCCCTAATTTGGTTTTCATAATTCCATGATTTATTTTTCTTCTCCAGAAGTGTGTTCGTATATCTCACAGTCATCCCCCTCACCATACTTAGGAAGTACTCGTTTCATGTTGCAATGTGGCAAAGTAACTGTTGTGATCTAGTCTCCACCTTCAAGGAGCCCTTAAATTTTAACAGGACACACTGGCTTTAACTTTGTAAAGCCAAGTAAACCCAGCTAAGTCAAAATCAAATTTGAGACAATCAGTTGTTTACAGTTTTTTAAAACAGTTGACTGAACTTTACCCTGTGGAGTCAGCCAGCTGTTTGGTCTACAAGACAGGAAAGTACCTGTTAGGCCAGGACAACAGGAGACCAAAACAAGTGATGCGTTCCCTTTACAACAAACTGTCAGGGCAGAGCTGTTACCTCACGTGCCAAAAGATGGCACATCCCTGGGGGCCGGCAGGGGCGAGTTTGCTGCTGAAATAGGAGGTGCTGGATAGAGCTTGAGAATTCTTTGTCTCGAAAGGCACGGAAGCAGAAATCGCTTCAAATCAGACAGGACTGTACGGTGTGACGATTTCACGGCCCGCCACAAAGGAGAGGCAGAAACCAGAAAAGTGGCCATTTTGCTCAATCTTCATGATTTCCTGCTGACTTGAACATCTTTATCTCTGGAAACCCCACCCCAGATATATGGTCAGATTATAGGTAGCCAACATTATTAAGGGCTTGGTTGGGTACTAGATATAAAGTACTTGGGAAATGAAAATGAGAACCAAAACCCAAAACTGCCCCCATCTTAAAGGGTCCCCCTGTCTACTGGGAGATCATTACATAAAGAAACAATAAACATAAACAAAGCAGAAGGAAATGGCTTGGTCAGGTGACTTGCTTCTGTGTTGCTGGCTAGTTAGTTCCGTAACACAGAATGTTAGTGGGTGTAGCAGATTGGAGGCCATCCTCCACCAGAAGGGCTTTCTGATCATTCAACCTGGTCCCTGAATGAAAGACACATGGAGGAGACCCGAACCCCACTCCCAGCCTGATGCAGAGCTGCCCTGGTGACCTCCACATCTGTGCACAATAAAAAAATATTTTTATCAGCCACAAAGGTTTAGCGATTGCTTGCTATGCAGCATTATTAGAGCAAAAACTATTACACCATCCTTTATCAGGTTGTCCACTAAGTATAATTATTGTGCTGGCCCTGAATAAGGCATAAAGTTGAATCAGACACAGTTTCTGTAACAATCCTTAACGCAGTTAATTCCACAATATTATGACTTTTCCCTTCTTTTTCTGCTCTCCTTCCATGATCCTACCTACTCTCAGACTAGAGGGACACCAGATATTAATTACTGCCTCTATTTTAATCCCAGCACTGCAGTTTCTCCAGTTAACATGTCTGAGTTCCAGATGGTTTCCAGGATATCTCTTTAACGAGAGCTGTCTACCTTAGGTCCATTCTTCGTCTTCTCTCAAAACCTGGGGCAGGTGGGACCAGAGTTCTCGAGGCTGACCAAGCTGTCACACACACTCCTCTCTCCCACAGCACATCTTTCCCATCTTCCACTTGTCTGTTACCTTGAATAGTCTAGGATGCCAGGCCAGCATTTGGAGGGCCATGCCATTGTAAAAATATCAATAGCAACAGATTTATTTTGATTTACACAAGAACGTCTAAGGCTAAGTTAATAATTTGCCTTTGTTCACACATCTGGGAATGTCTGAAACTGGGAAACTGCTCTTCCCACAAAGTTATATTAAGAGTGGAATTCATAAAACATATTATATTGGGGGGAGGAAAGAGCTCAGTGGTAGAGTGTGCACTTAGCATGCATGAGGTACTGGGTTCAAATAAACATTTATTTAAAAAATAATAAATAAACCTAATTACCTCCTCCCCCCCCAAAATAAAAAAATACTTTAAAAATAAAATTTAAAAAATGAAACCTTTAAAAAATATAGAACAAATCTATTCAATGGAATAATAATACTGCCTCTTTATAGCCTTATTTTGGAGATAAAGGTAAGTAGCAAATATCAAATCCTTCTTTTTCTTGAAATAAAAAAAATCTTTATTTCAGATAAAATTATTTCCATAGTTAAAGAAAAAGCAAGCAGACTTCCTTGAGTCCATTATTTCAGGTGATTTCATGTGATTTCCAAGACTATGAGAGTTCTCCAGCATCATCTGAATTCTTAAAATCTGCATTCATAGTAAATACCCAGGACAGTTTAGCAGTTACAACTCTTATGCACCAAATACTGATATCCATCAAAGTTGCATGGGCGAAGGCTGCAGATGAACACAGAATTCTTGGGCAAACCTGGCCTTGAGCATGTGCTAATTCATGCACCCCACTTCCACTGCTGGAAGACTCCTTCCTGCACTGGCCCACATTGGCTGTCCTCAGCCATCCCTGCCCCTTGGGAGGTCAGGGATGAGAGGCTGACTGCTCACTCCCATTCCAGGCCAACCCTTTCCTTCAGTCAGCACCTCTTGAAAGCGGGCAGAGACCCTCCTCTCTCTCCCAGCAAAGCCAAACTGCTCTCTCACCTGCATTTCAGCGCCATTTCCTGGATGATTGAGTTAACCATTTCTGCCATTTTCCTGGCCAGGAGTTCCCAGCCTCTCCAGGCTCTCTGACACCTCCTGCTGTGTGAGGTCACCAGCCAACGCTCCACCTGCAAGTCTGCACCCTCGTGTCTGAATCCTCAAGTTTCTCCAGGTGGAGAGGAACTCACTTCCATTCACCAAAATTACCACCTTGTTCTTTCTTCCACCTGGACGAAGCCCAGCCTGCACCTCCTCTCTGGGATGCTAGAAACTCTGTCTCCTCTTCCTCTCCAGATGCTTTGTTCCCATGCTCCTTTCCCCCGTTGGACGTTCCACAAGATGCAGCCACTTCTTTCCTGATTAGTTTGTGTTTCTCTACATCTTCATTCCTCTAGATTCTTCAAATTCTAGCAACACAGCAATTAAAAACCCCTGAAACTACACACTCGGGTCACACTAACTCGTTCCTACCATTGCATCCATTCCACCAAAAATTCACAAAGTTTTCTTCTAATGTTTTCTCTTTAGTTTTTCTTTTTTGAGTGTTCATTAAAAATTCTTCTCATGTTGACTGAACATTTTTATC
Source organism: Vicugna pacos (assembly GCF_048564905.1). Taxonomy (NCBI): domain Eukaryota; kingdom Metazoa; phylum Chordata; class Mammalia; order Artiodactyla; family Camelidae; genus Vicugna; species Vicugna pacos. Next base: position 1,586,424 of record NC_132994.1, on the reverse strand, counting down.
GAAGATATTTTCCAACATATTACTCAGTATCTTTCTTTTGCGTCTTTCAGAGGCACGTAATGTTGGTGTGTCTGTGTTCTACCCTTTATTACTTCGTGTCTGGAAAAGATTTTTCTTCTATGGACTGTGCATTCCTCTACCACAGGGTTCTTAACCCTTCGTATGCTTTGGACCCCTGTGTGACTGCTGAAGTCTATGGATCCCTCAAAAATAATGTTAAATTCATTTGAAAAATTCACAGCGTTAAAAGAAAACTACATTTTATATTGGAAGAATTAAACATATTTTAAAAACAAACCTGTGATGTATATATACTTCTTTACTGTTATATTAAATAAAGTGGCAACATCCAACAGCTACTATATTTTTGAAGTGTGATGAGCATAAATGATAGTTCAAGATATCTATAACAACTGTAAAGTGACAAAAAATATCTGAGATTTTTATGGACAACAAGGTCACAGGTGCTGCTCTGCTACTGCGGTTTGTTGCCTAAAATGACAGTTGGAAGAAAGGCTCAGTTTCAATTAGAGGCAAGAAAAAAAAAAGTGAAGATGCAGTGTTTTCTCATCCAGGCTCACAGACCGCCCCCGAATTCCTTCCTAAGCGCACTGTAGGGACGGTGTAAGCCATCACAGTTCTTAGCCGGCAATCCAGAGCTCTGCTCAGCAGTTACACTCTCCCACTGGCCATCGGAAAGCTCATGCTGGGCATATTTATTCTTTCTCTCTTTGTGTGCCTTATTCCAATTATGCTACAGTGAAATGGCTTGACGAAACCCTTCATGAATCCTTTCAAAATTATTCCAGCAAACAAGCAACGACATGAACTAGCACCTCAGTGACTGACACAGAGTGTGTGCAAAACCAAGATGGCGGAGGGAACGGATGGCAGGAAGACAGGACTCTTGTGTTGTCCCAGCTCGTTGTTTCTTCCATCTATTAACACTCCACCTGCCTTCCGATGAACAGAAATTTCATCCCCTACTCCCAAGCTGGCTCCAAGGATAACGCGCAAGGGATTGAGACCCCCATAGAGCTCTTTCTTCACCTGAGAAAGTAAATCCGATGCTTTCTTGTTGCCTCTAGCCAGGATTTTTCTGACCTGCTAGTCGCTAGCTTATACACCAGAAACAATGCTTTTGTTCTGCTTTGGTTTGCCTTTGCTTTTCCTATATCTCATTGGATCAACATATCAAATTATGCCTACCTGTATGGAGATTTCTAGCTTTCTACTGGAAATAGGACAATCCAGCTTGTTAAAACTGCAAGGGTAACCAATACGAAGTGCTCCAGCATGCCAAGATCCCCCCCAATTCTTATTTCAATATTTTTCTTTATTCTGCAACAGTATAACTTTAAATTATAAGTTGATTTAAACTCTAGAACTCCACAACCACACTTTCTAGCAGTTGGTTTACTGGAGCCTTTTCCTGGGAAATTTCTTGTTCTTCTGAAAACAACGGCAGCCTATGGTCGAAGTCTCTTCAATCTGTTCTTTTATAAATGTGTAAAGTCCCCGATGATAAATCAAAGTGTGCATGTCCAGAGAAAGGGAGGTGGGGGGAGGGGCTGATAGATAAAACGGCAATAGAAAGTAAACTCCTTGGGACAGTGAGGACACAAGAGTGAGCTGCCCCTGATGATGGAGATCCACTGTCCTTTGTTCAACTCCCTTTTTCTACTCTGATGTTAGAATAGAGCTTTTCAAAAACGTGTGACAGGTTACTAAGACTTGAAGGAAATGTTTTTGAAGAGGCTGGCCCCTGTCTTACACAATAATTTTCCATATTCTCCTTCTCCCTTCTCCAATTTAATTGTCTCCCAAGCGCCCCACCCACTGGGCCCCTCGTGTAAATGTCCTGATTCTTCTGCTCTGAAGAAGAAAATGCAGGTCTCCCCCTGTGATTTCCGCCCAGGACTTACCTGCCGTTCACTGATCTGAGCCCTCCTACCCTACCTGAGTCCTACCAATCCACAGGCGGCTGCGACCATTAAAATTACTTCTTTAATTTTCATGTTGCAACAATTCACTCGTGAGCTTGTTAAAATTCAGGTTCAACTTTGGAAGTCTGAGATGGGGCCTCAGATGATGGATTTCCAGCAGACTCCCAGGCAAGACCTGCTAAGTCATTTGAAAGGCTCTGTGCAAAATAAAAATGCAAGGGTGCCCTCATTTTAAAAATTAAGAATTTCAAGATGGCGACAACAGGGGGTTAAGTCAAGCACAGGGCCCTTCCGAGTGCAGGGCCCCGAGTGGCCACATGAGCCTATGTAGTTCCATGAAGCTGGCCCCACTCCCCGGCGGAGTGCTGCAGGGGCTGGTGGCTCTTACTTTGAGTAAAGAGGCCAAGAAAGTAGAATCTTGTGGTGGGCCATCCTTTTCAGGGATAAAACGAGTCATAATTTTTCAGCTTTCTAGATCGTTGATCATTTGATTAAAATGGATAAGGTGATACCCCTGGAAAAATATTCTAGGATATAGACCCCTCTCTGGAACATTCTCTCAACACGAGCTTCTCACGTGATGTTCTGGAAAGCTAAGGAACAGTCTCTGGGCTCGTCTGTAGATTCTGGCAGAAGAGTTCCCAGAGCTGTCACCCTTGCTCCATTCAGAGCTCTGAGCTTTCACCTGTGTGGTAATTTCACTGGAGGCTGGAGAGGAGGTTGCTGGGGCAGGTCGGTCAGGAAAAGTTAGAAACGTTGTGGAAAGTTAGATGGAGACAGAGAGAATGATGCTTTTAATCTAATAGCAGACACACACCAAATGTTACTGAGCCATGTAAATCCTATTTCCTAAGAAATCAGACCATCAGGCCTGTTATTGTTAGAGAGTTAAAACGGAACAAACAAAAACAAAAACACAAGCACTCAAACAAAAATTCCACCCATTTAGGATGAGGTAGCCATTCTGTGCCAAATGTCACAGGAACCCCAGAGCAGACTAGGTATTGGCTAGGTTCCAACCCTTATCGTTCTCCCCGGCCAGGTGCCTGCCTGCTGGCTACCACCATGGCATAGAATGGGTGGAGAAATTCAAAATAGTATATGGGTTGGTGGAATGGCTCAAGTAGTAGAGCACACGCTTAGCATACACAGGGTCATGGGTTCTGTCCCCAGGACCTCCTCTAAAATAAATAAGTGAAATTAATTACCTGCCCCCACAACCCTGCCCCCCCCAAAAAACAGAAAAGAATGAAGCAGAAATAAAGACATTTTTAAAACAACAACAAAAAAGTATATCCAGTGGTAAACCTTCACCTCCAGGGAGGCAGTTATATCGTTCTCATGAGTACCCAGTTTCAAGTATCACCCTGACATGCTAGCTCAGTGCCAAAAGCTCAGAACTGTGAACAAGGATTCCAGTCTGCACCTCAGCCCCCCTCCCTGGTTGGCCAGCGCTGGAACCGCACCAAACAAGTGGGTGTGATGGCGCGTCTTCGCCACCAGATGGCAGTGGCGCTGCACGCAACTCGGGAGCCGCTTAAAGTCAGAGGACTGGGGGAGGGGGCGACACCCTGAGCAGGACTTACGGGAGGAAGGTTCGGATCAAGACTGGCTAAACTTTCAGGGCTAAGGGCAAAGCTTGTAGGGAAAGAACCCTTTTTAAGGTATAAAAATATCTAAGATGGTACATAGGTGATGATTATAAACATGCCCAAAGCTTTTCAAGCTTCATCTCCGTCCACAAGTGACCAGGAGTTCTTATTTTGTCAAATGGATTCTGAGTTCTGACTCATCTTCCTTGAGGGCACAACAGATTCGTTTTCAGTCTGCTAACGTGTCTGGTCAGTCTCTGAGATATCGTTTCCATTTATCGAACAGTAAGTTGCCCTGTCCCCAGGGCTGGGGCCACCCGACTCACCCGTGGTCGCCACGTGGCCCTGACGAGTGAGGTCGAGCGTCGGGACACCAGGAGCGGGCAGAGGCGGTGCTGTGAGACGTTCCCACGGCTGGACCGCTTTCAACCATGGGACGGTCTGGGAGGGGTTGTGTATTGGCTTCTGGGGGTTGCCACAACATATCGCCACAACCTCGATGGTTGGAAGTAACAAAGATGTATTGTGTCACAGCTCCGGTGGCCAGAAACCGGGAATCACAGTGTGGGCAGGGCCACGCTCCCTGCAGAGGCTCCAGGGGAGAATCTGTCCTGCCTCGTGCAGCTTCTGGTGCCTCCCTGCGTTCCTGGGCTTGTGGTACATCCCTCCATCCTCAGCCCCGTCTTTACCTGCCCCTCCTCCTTGTGTCCTTCTGAATCTTCTTCCTTGCTGTCTCCAGTAAGGGCTCATCGTTAGATGCCGGGCTCACCTTAAATCAGAACTGATCCCACCTCAAGACTCTTACCCAAATTCAATCTCTAACGACCCTTCTTCCAAATCAGGTTACATTCTGAGGCGCCAGGCGGACTTTTACCTCGGAGGCAGGGACACCCTTCAACCCACCACAGCTTGGAGGCAGGTTATTCCCTGACACCCCTCTAATTATCCTCATCAGAATTATGAAATTTCAGTCCATCTGGATGGCAGCCAGTAAGTATTGGGGCAAAGCAGCAAAGTTACTGACTAAATGTGAGAGTTCTTGGAGATGCATTGATGAAGAGAAGCCCTTCCCCGAAGATGTCTGTGAACCCCTCTGGAATGTATGATAATCACCACAGCCCACTTAGGGTTAGAGCAACTCAGTATTGTGTATGTGTGTGTTTAATAGCATTCATAATACTGATTTTCTAATATATATATAAATACTGTAAGAATGACAAAAATATTGTAATAATGACAAAAGTATTCTATTTGGATTAGTCTTTTGTGGCGCAAAGGTAGGAAAGATTGGATCTGAAACCTCTTTAGCTGTGTGTCACTAGGCACAAAAAATTAGGATCATCCTACCTACCCTGTTTGCCTAAGAGGCGGGTGCATGAGGACACTGCAGGAATGAGACATGTGCTTCTCTTCCTCTCCCACTTTCCCAGCACATCCAGGCACATGTCTGGTCACGTGATTACAGACACGGAGCCTGCACTCTGGCTACTGAAAGTCCAGTCCCCTGGGCAGCAGTAGCATCACCTGGGAACTTGTCAGAAACAGACGCTGGGGCCCCGCCCCAGACTTACTGAATCAGAACCGGCTGTTTAACAAGTTCCCTGGGCGATTCCTACAGATGCTGGGGTTTGAGGAGTCCTGCCCGAGATGGCCCCTGTTTGGTAACTTTCATATACTAAGACGGGGTCATTGATATTTTTCTCATTGTGAGGGGCTCTCTAGGATCACTTCACGTTGAGGAGGGTTTGGCAGGGGCACCCTCCTCACTGAGAATTCCTGCCGGCCAGAGCGTGACCCCCAAGTACAGCACCTGGTTTGGACACCAGGGGGTTCAACTTTGATCACTGTGCACAATCGATAGGGTACCAGTTGGAGAAGCGTATGGTATTCTGTGATGTTCACCCTGTGTTTTAGTGTGCCATTTTCACCAGCAGCTGAAATAACTTCCAGGGAGTGTCAAGGGAAGACAAAAAGAAAGAAGGAAAGAAAGGGAGGGAGGAAGGGAGGGAGGGAGGAAGGGAGGGAGGAAGGAAGGGAAGAAGGAAGGGAGGGAGGGAGGTAGAGAAAAGATGAGGACAAGGAGCCCACTGGGGCAGCCCTTATAGGAAGAGTTCACCCCCACAGGGTGAGACCCAGGCTCGGAGAGCACCCCTGCTCTAAGGTGCCCAAAGGAAGATGCTCTACAAATACCAAGCGGTGGCAGCTGTGCTGGCATTTCCGCAGGAAACAGGGTCTCCCGGGTGGTCTCTAACTCTTTAAAAGCCGAGAGAGAGCGCACTGACACTCCCACAGCAGCGTTTCACTTGGTCCCACTGTGGCTTGGCCAGCTCTCTGGCTGGGACCTGGTTGCCAAGGAAACTGCTGCAGGAGAGGTTGGGGCAGCCCAGGGTCTTGATTGGTTGATGGAGCTGAGAACAGATCTCACGTGAAAGACGCATCTTTTGAGTGACCAGGGTGATAGCAGATGATGGCCAGTGGAAGGGACTGTGCCAATCTTCCACTCCAGCAGAGCTCATTTGGACAGGGACCAAACAGTGACAGAAGCAGCCTTCTCAGGAGCAACAGAGAGGACACAAGAGACCTTAATCCTGGACCTGTGGGCCCCACGGGGACCCGGAGCCTGACACGTAAGGCCCACTGTCCCTCTGCGGGCAAAACTGGGGAGGCACCGACAGGACAGCCTCAGGTCACGTCTTTGCCTTGTCATGGCACAGGGCTGGTGAAGGACCATAGAGAACCTCTGTCTTGCCATCTTTTGTTGGAGGGGATCAGGCTTCAGATCTGCCATTTATTCATCTTGCTTCCTGTGATGCAGGAAAAATAGGTGTGGGGCATGAGGAGGGTCGTGTCCCAGGACGTGACCCCCAAGTGTGGGTCCTTGGCTCCATGCAGGAAAAATTCAAAAGCAAGCCACAGTTCAGTAAAGGCAGATTTATTTAGAGAGATACATACTGCATAGAGTGTAGGCTGTTTCAGAAGGTGAGAGAAAGGCCACGAGGTGTGGGGGCTGGGTGCTCAGGGGAAAGCAGGCACACACTCCACAGACAGAGTGCGGGCCGAGTCAAAGAGGAGGGAGCGAGAGGCGGCCACGGAGCCTGTTGCCAGTTTTATGGGCTCCTTAGCTTCATATGCTAGTAAGTGGAAGGACCAGTCTAAGTAGCCTGGGGAAGGGGCTGGGATTCCCAGGAAGTTGGCCATTTCCCACTCTTTGACCTTTCGTGGCTCGCCTTGGGACGGCCATGGGCCTGTTGGCATGTTATTCACCATGCTAGTATATTCCAGTGGGCCTATAGTGAACCCCAAGGTCTGCTAGAAGTCAAATCTCCCGTCATCTTGGCTCAAGGCCTCCTGGGGTTGACTCTTCCGCCGTTCTGGTGTTAACTGCTGTGTTATTCCTCGAGTGGCTGTGCCCTGCCCCCTTCCTGTCTCACCTGCACGTCTGTGAACTCTAGGTAACCACCCTGCACAGAGTGAGCTGTTCTCTGTGCTCCCACGTGCAGCCTCCAGGCCTTCGTTATCACATTTTACTGTAGCTATTTTGGGTCTACTCCTTTCAGCAGTCAAGCCACCTCCTTAAGGTCAAGGCTGGTGTTTGTTTCTTGTTCCAGCCTCAATTGTTATTTAAATGAATCACCCCCCTCCTTTAGTTTAGGCTGAGAGAAGGGGCAACAGATGCTACAGCCAAGCAACTGTGAATTTTTCAGAAAACCTCCGTGAAGCAGAAACAGCACAACCATCGCACAGGAGCCTCACGAGTTGCGGGCACTTTATACAGCTACTGCACTTCATGTTAGTGTTCCCACCAATGCTGTAAAGGTGGGGGGCTGCCCACACTTTTAGGAAGGGACATTGAACCTCAGCAACGTTAAACAAGTGACTTAGACCAGTGTTGACCCCGCACGGCCACAGGCAAGGCACAGTGGGGACCAGTCCCAGCTGCAGTCATCACTAGCTTCAGAGCTTTGCGAGTAACTTAAACACTCTGTGCTTGAGCTCCCTCGTGTCCGAATTGGAGCAAAATATTGCCTTCCTAAAACGGTTACTGTGAGAATTACATTAGGCAGCAAATGTGCTTACTCCGACCCCCAACACATAATAAGTGCTCAGCGAGTTATTGTTGTCATCTTTATTATCAGTGCACCATACGACTTCTTGATCTTATTTTTATTATAAAGTGCGGTTTCTTTTTAAGTCTAATCTGAGTACTTGAGCACCACTGGAGTATCACTTCAAAATCACCTCTTCTTTAAAAGCTTAGAGAAGCGGGAAAGGGGCGCCCCAAGAGAAGAGAAAGGATTTGGCAGGTGAGTTGGCATTCTCATCACAACAGCCAACAGATCATTGTGGGATTTGCATGAGTCATTCAGCATCTTTCCTGCAACTGGGAAAGAAGGTAGTGAGCACAGAAAGGAGGTAGCGAGCGCGGAGAACCATTTGCGAAAGTGCTTTGACAACTAAGACGTACCACACAGAGGCTCTTAGTCCCTGTTCAGCAATGAAGATTCCCAGAAATGCGTCTGTTTTCCTTCCCTGTATAATGTGGACAGGTGGGGCCACCTGCCCTCCCACCCCAGCTTGTTAGGGCCAGGAAGGGAGAAAAACCTGCCTTCTTTCCATGAAACTCATCAAATAATAGCTTTTGTAAAGGACTCGGTCTTCGCTCTATATGACTTGGTGGCTTTCCTAGTTCTATAAATTCATTGTCACACACTAACCCGTGTCCCCATAAGTAAAAGACGCTGCCCTAAAGCCCTCTAAGTAATTTGATGGCCAGGATGCAGCCTTGTGGGTCACCTGGCAACTACCAGCAACCAATCAACCACCAGCTGCCAATCAACAGCCTCACAGCCCATCATCAGCCATGCCCCTCCATCACCATGTTTGCTGCCAAGACTCCACCTTCTCCTCAGGTGAGCCACTTTGGTCCTTAGGGCTTAACAAGAGTGCATGGCTGAGTAGTATTCCATTGTGCGTGTGTGTGTGTGTGTGTGTATATATATATATTACAACTTCTTTTTTTAATCTGAATACAGTCGATGACAATGTGTCACTCTCTGGAGTACAGCACAATGTCCCAGTCATGCATATACATACATATATTCATTTTCATATTTTTTCCTAAAGATTATTACGAGATATTGAACATAGTTCCCTGTGCTATACAAAAGAAACCTTTTAAATCTATTTTTATACATAGTGGCTAACATTTGTCAATTTCAAACTCCCAAATGTATCCCCTCCCACCCCCTTTCCCCAGTAACCATAAGATTGTTTACTATGTCTGCGAGTCTGTTTCTGTTTTGTAGACAAGTTCGTAGTGTTCCCCCCCCTTTTTTTAAGATACCACATATGAGTGATATCATATGATATATTTCTTTTTCTCTAGGTCCATCCATGATATACCACAACTTCTTAATCCATTCATCTGTCAATGGACATTTAGACTACTCAGCCAGAAAAAAAAAGAATGAAATCATGCCATTTGCAGCAACCTGGATGGACCTAGAGATTAGCATACTAAGTGAAGTAAGTCAAAGAAAGAAAAATACCATATAATATCACTTATATGTGGAATCTTAAAAAAAAAAAGATACAAATGAATGTATTTACAAACCAGAAACAGGCTCACAGACATACAAAACAAATTTATGGTTACCAAAGGGGAAAGGGGGGATGATAATTTAGGAGTTTGGGATTAGCAGATACACACAACTATATATAAAATAGATAAATAAGGCCCTACTGTATAGCATAGGGAACTACTTTCAATACCTTGAAATAATCTACAATGGAAAAGAAAATGTAAAAGAAATATATATATATCTGAATCACTTTGCTGTGTATCAGAAACCAACACAACACTGTAAATCAACCATACTTCAATTTTAAGAAAAGGGTCAGGGAGTGGGGAAGAGTGCACAACTGGTGGGCAGCTCCTGTTCCTCGCACCCTTGGCTGTCATAGACCTCGGTAGTGCGGATGGCACCAACAGCGTGCATTTTAACCAGACGTGTTGGTAACATCCTCAGAAAGCAGCCACCCCGTGCAGTGCAGGGGTGGCTCCTGAGGGCTCCTTGACAGCCACGGTTCTGGAGCCAGCTGGTTTTCATCCTGTAGAGCTTATGCAAGATCGGGTATGCGTTCCTCCCCATTTTGTTTGATTGTTTGTTTGTTTGTTTCATGCTGCAAAAAAGGTAATCTATTTACAGAGGAGTGACTTAAAGATATTATGGTTTTACAGATGTAAGAACAGTATTTGTTCACTTTTAAAAAATTTTACATTTCAACCTTCCACTATTATTATTATCTACTGAACTGCTGATATTGAAGGCAGTCTCCCCACCCCCATCCCCACAGTCACCACCATTGGACTCTCCAAACAAATTTCCATCATTTCTTCATCATCCCTGGTCCAGGCTTTCCTGAGGTATCTCTGAGCGCCAGTCATAGAAGGGCAGATTTTCAGTCTGCAATTAAAAACAAAACAACCAAAAACGAGAGCTACCTCCCGAGTCCTGGACCTGCCAAGATCCCTCTCCTGGGCGGCTGAGTCACCACTGTCTGACAGCGTCTCATGCTGTGCTGAGAGCAGTGGGACTCCCGTGCCCAGATGCCCAGATCCCATCCTCAGTGAGGAGCTGCTTGTTCAAAGCAGAGGGGGCCGTGGCCTCCACTGCTGCTCAGCATCGCATGGCCAGAAGGTTTTGAGAAAACTCCCCTCCCAGCCTCACGCGGCATCACCCTCCTCTGAATGCACAGAGGAGGCCAAAGAGGACCTATTGGTAGCCTGGGTACCAGGGATGGAGATGTAGATTGCCTGCTATTCAGTTGCTAGGACCCTAGTGAACAGATCTATTTCAGCCCCAATGTTCACTCATCTCATTCAGTTCATAGCAGCCTCTGTCTCTGCAGTTTACCTAGGTATTAAGACCATAGCCCTGCTTGAATTTCCTGCTGCTTTTCCGGAGACAATTCCAGAAAGGCTGCACTTACAGGCGGTACGTTTTGAATGTGCTCAGCACGCCTGGCTGTCTAGCTTTGAACCAAACTGACTCATCCTGGCTTAGGAAAAGGAGTTGTAAACAGAGACAGAAATGCAGTTAGAATGTTACTGCATATGCTTAGGTCAAAATCAGTCTTAACAAAACTGCAGTGCCAGAAATCGGCTTTAATTCCCTAAATGTAATTGAACCCTAAATTGTTGAAACTGGCAAAAGCCAGTCATTTTCTACAAGCCCTGGAGAGGTAAGGTGACCTTCTGGAGCTCCTGGTTGGTGGCAGAGTCAAAAGTCAAAGCAGCGACCATGAAGCCCAGGATCACCCCCTTCAGGACCTCATGGTTCAAACCATTAGCAGCCCTCTCATTTCATTGGCACACATACTGTACTGAGGTCCCCGTAACAGTCTCCTACCTGGAGATGGAAGCTTCCTGAACTGATTTTCAATTCCCGGTCCTTCTGGAGTTGATTCCTCAACAAACTGGAGAGATCCCAGTTTGGGACCATTCTGGGGACGTGGAAACGTCAGGAGTCACTTGTCGCTGAGCACAGACTAGCCTGGTTTGTCCTCCACCCCGGCTTGAGGACTTAGAGTGATCTGAGCGGGCTCAGGAAGAATTATTCAGTTACAGACAGACAAAGGAAACAAGACAGTGTGCCAGAGACATCTGGTCTGGAAGAGTCTCTGTTGCTCACTCCTGGCTTGTGTTGACACTCAGAGGGATTCAGACTAACCCAGACTAACCCAGAGGCATCACCTTCCTGGGGGCAGCCCTGCATCATAGGGAAGGTTGGGAATGGGGTGGGGTCCCTGTGCCCAGGGTGGTCAGGAGGATGCTGGCCACCTGCTGCACCTATGGCAAGTCTCTCACTCCCTCTGAGCCCCTCTCCTAGGACATGTGAGCCCTGACCCATATCAGCAATTTTAAAACTATTATTAATCAGTAAAAGAGATCTTCTCCTGGAGTGGCTTTGTTGGCTGCTTGTCCCCATCCCCCCATTCCAGGTCCTTGGATCAGCCCCAGCTGCTCTGGAGCAGAAGGGCTGGTCCTGTAGGGTCTCTCATTTCTCACCTTATTGTTTCTGCATCCGTATAAATCTGTCCTGTGTGCCAAGTACCTTCAAACCCATCACCAGGAGGGCAGAGTGGGCCAGATGGTCCATCTCACACTCTGATCCCCAGAGTCGAAGTGAGCGCTACCCGCCAGATGGCGCTGAAAAGACTCCCCACCCCCACCCCCAGCCCCACACCTGAGCGGGTTAAGACTCACGGCTGAAATGCAGAATGAAAGATCTTTTTGTTCTCATGTAACAAATGCCTTCAAATTTCTAAAGAGCCATTAGATAAAAGGCTATTTCTCTTAGTGAAGACAAGATAGGGGCTACATCTAAGTTGACATGAAAGTCCCTTTATTTTAATTGCAGTATTTTACAGTGTTGTGTTAATTTCAGGTGTGCAGCATAGTGATTCAGTTATACATATAATATTTCTTATCAGACTTTTTTCATTATAGTCTATTACAAGGTATTGAATATAATTCCTTGTGCTATACAGTAGGACCTTGTGGTTTATCTGTTTTATGTAGAAAGTCCCTTTTTAAAGAAGAGCGATGTCAAATAGGTACCTCCGTCAGCTGACCTCTCGTCATCTGTGGTACCCCTGTTCTTCTACATCCTGCATCTTCTCTTTGGACAAGGACACTGATAGGTAGTTGCTGGGCCTTGGCATCTTCCCCTCCAGTCTTTTTATTCTTGTCTTCTTTTTCTGTATCTGGTGTGAAAAGAGTGGGGTCCTATACCATGGTTTAACTCGATTTTTCTCCACAGTAATCTGTGGAGTTGTCATAGGCAGACTTTCCCCAACTACCATGGATTTCGTCCAATCCCAGCCTTTAAAATCACTTCAGTCCAGTAATTTGTAAATGCAAATCATGAGCCATTTTCTGTAAATGCCCAAGTTGGCTTTCTCAGTGTCCTATGTTTATTACCCAAAATATGATTTTTACTAAGTCCTAAGAGGTTTTACAAAACTACCGGTTACTCTTTGTGATACGTTTGTGGGTTTTTTTCCTAAAATATCTTGGGTAACATTGCCTTGAAATAATCTCAAAGGCAAGTGGGGAGGATGCTAAGTGTGATTTCCCTGTTGTTTTAAGATTTTGGCAGAGGCTCCAGAAGGAAGCTGATAAAGAAAGGGTGTTAATTGTTTACATCTTCTCAAAGGAGACGCCAGAGGGTTTAGGCAAAATTTGCAAAGTGGTAATTCAACACAGAATTTGGCCATTATTAACCCAACACTCCACTTCTAGGGTATTTGCAAAAAAAAAAGGAGAGAGAGAGAGATTCCCTTTGGGCTTAGAAAACAGAGCAGGACACTGCCCACAAGCTCCTGGGTTTATAAGGGGCGGAAATCTGCAAGCCCTCGGCCTCCCATTTTACAAGTGTTGCTGTGCTTAGCTGGAGTGTGGGGCCGGGAGGACTGGCAGTGATCACCTGCCTGGGGAAGTCCAGGGCGGTCTGAGGGACGAGCCTAGACTCCCTCCGGGCACGGAGAACACAGCGCCTGCAGGATAAGTGGCACCCCTGTCCTGAGTCCCTCTCTAGCCACATTAAATGCATAAAAAAAGTGGTCCTGAATCACACTGAGACAGACCCTGCTCCGGAGGGCTCCCTCCAGGGCTGAGGCATCCCTGGCAGGAAGAGACTGGGGGCCTGGGGTTTGAGGGGCTGAAGGTGTGGTGGGTGTTGTAAATGGCCAACCAGAGATGGAGCACATGCCCCACCTCCACCCGGCTCTCCACAGCCCTGGAACAGCCAGAAGCCTGAACAGAGAAGGAGAAATATATGAAAATGGGAAAGAAACATATCACGTTCCGCTCCTTACTGCAGATTTCAGAGCACAAATTGAGAAGCTTAAATTGGATGAGAGACTGAAGTGTTCACTGGACCAGATTCTTTTTAAACTGATGGCAAATTTCAAACGAACCAAAGTAGAAAACCTTAATGAACTTACAGGCACTCGTCACCCAGTGCAAAAGGCCACCATCCATTTCTACCCTACCCATATCCTTCTGCGCATTCAGCTGAAGCCAAACTGTACTTGACTATTTTCATCCCTAAATGCAATGACTCCATTCCTATATTTGACCGAAGGCAGCTTCCTCGCGCAAACCGTGCAAATCTGCGATTGTACAAACTCCCTTGATATTCTGGTCTCTTTTATGCACCAGTAAAGCCTTACTTTTAGTGCTCTGTGATCGTCCCATTAACGGAAGGGTCAGTCCTGCCCTCAGTATCGGTTTGGGTGTCAAGACTGATGGTGCCACTCTCGCACGCAGAGGAGGTAAGGAGGCTTCTTACGTAGTGGCTCCCTTACGGTAGCGCGGGGGTATCGGCGCTGTCCTGGGCCGGTTTTCACGGTAGCAGGAGGTAGGGCCCTGCTGAGTCCCCTGCGGCTCACAGCGCGCCGCCCGTGCCTCCAGGCGTCACCGGAGATGCCCCGCTGTCCCGTGCTGCGCCCACCCGCTGCTGAGTCCTGGGGCGGCGGAGGGTGGGTCCTCCCAGCGGAGCAGCGTGGAGCCAGCGCAGGGGCCAGCGGCAGTGTGGCACTTCGCCCAGCGTCACCTCTCCCTGGGAACGCTGATGGTACATCGCAAGCTCTTCATAGATGAGTTTCTAGGAAGATTTTTATTTTCTATTTTCATTACATGTTCCTCTCGACTCGTAGATGCTAGGGGCCTTCCCTGGCCCGCAGGAGAATTAATTCAGCAAAATCACCCAGCAACTATGTCAAAGATCTGCCTCCGGCTTCTGCAGCTGGATAGACTCAGTGTTTGCAATTCCAGAACCTTTGGGTCAGCTCATCACCCGGGAAACTACTCAAAGCCCTGCTAGGTTTTGATTGGACTATCATAAAGTCTACTGGGGGAAATTGATTCTTCCAGCTAGACAGGAAAATAAGCCCAATGTAGTACCAAAAATATCACAGAGCACAAATCTCTCAACACCTACACAGTTTCCTTCTCAACTACTTAGCGCCCCTTCTGCTGGGGTAGAGACAGTGGTGTTGGAGCCAGGTTACAAGAAGGTGGGTATCTCTCCCCAGTCCTGTGTCACATTGGTAGCTTGAAATCAGCAGTGATGGTGGAAGTATTGACACCACGGAAACTGGCAAGTGTTCTAAGTCGGGGCTCTTTATAGAGAGAGCCCATTTTTAATATTTTTATCAGCAAACCATCAGTTAAGGTAGAGTGAAGAACGAGACATAAAGGAAACTTTGAAGATTTTACCAAAACGTGGCAAAACTGTATGACTTTTAAAGTCAAACTGAAGGAGAATTAATAAAGTGGCCACACTTAGGCTAACAAATTCTTGGCTTTATGCTTACTGCTTGCATTTAGAATGATCGGCAAACCTGACTCCCCAGGAAGGGAGTCACGGGACAGTAAGCTCAGGAGAATGGCCAGACCCCCCGGGGTTCCTCCCTAGCAGCCGGAGGATGAGTCTGATCAGATAAAGGAGGTCACGGCTGATGACCTTCCAGGCCACCGGGAGGTCCCAGGTACCACATCGACTCATGCAGATTTAGGAGGAAGTATCCTCAGAGGCTCTTGCTGATCATGAGCACCTTTCATGCTCCAATCTGTTCATCTGTATAATCACTAAGTCCCAACCCCAAGACAGGCTTACAGTTTTGAAGGCACTCGCCTGCTGTGAGTCTGCTTTGCCCAGCAAAGTAGTAAAGCTGCTTCTTTTCTTCTAAGACCTGGCCTCTGGGTTGTTTGGCCTGACAGGGACGGGGGCTGATCTTTCGGCAACAGAATGACTTGATCCTCATGTCTCTCTCCTTAGCTTTAACCTCATGTGTATCCTTGCTTGTTCCAGAGATGACAACAAAGTTAGGCATGGTCAGGTAGCTTCCTAATTCCAGCTTTGAGGCATCAGATGAGGCAGGGTGGCATCTGTTCTCGGAGCTTGGACTCTGAAGTCAGAATTCTGGCTGTCGAATGAAATCAATGCACAGCCTAAAACTTGAGAGTTACGTTTTATTTGGGGGACATTTCTGAGGACCCAAACCCCTTCCAGCCCTGGATGACAGCCTCTCAGATGGCTCTGAGGGACTGCTCCCAAGAGATGGGGGAGGAGCTAGGATATATAGGAGCTTTACAACAAAGACCAAGTAGTTGGAATGCTAAAAGATTGCCTGTTAACTGAAGAAAACCAGGCACCTCAAGTTCAAGAATTTAGTGCTTTTCTATGTATGGGAGGGAGCAAACATTTGGGCTCACTGAATTCATTCCTTTGACAAACACCTAGCTATCCAGGGCCAGTGTCCTGTCCTTTCTTATTCTGAGTCCCCTCAGGGTGCACCACTGTGAGTGGCTGCTGAGGCCAGGCTGCAGGCTTGTCTTCACTTGAGGGTGGCAGCAGCCGCTGATGACTTAATGGCTTCAGCCTTCTTTCTTTACTGGTATGGTTTGCAGTATTTTTCTGTTCATATGGCGTTTCCTCTTTCTCATTGTCTGCCCAGGGGGAATTTCATTAAGCTTGAAAATCTCAGGTTCCTTATCAGAAAATATGAATAATAGAGCTCTTATTTTATGGAGCTGTAAAGAGAAATAAATAAGATAATGCCCAGCATATAGCGGGCATACATTAGATGTTTGTTAAGTAAACGTTATGTCAATGCTTGTAAAACCATTCTGTCAGTGCCTGGTATAAACCAAGTGCTTAATAAATGTTAGGTAATCTGAACTTAATTTCAGTAACCTAGAATTACTCTCATTATTAATTTATTCACTCTCAATCTTTTCCCTATACATACCAGTCTCTCAAAATGTTATGTAAGGATCTATTTCCGAATTGAAGTATAGTTGATTTACAATATTGTGTTAGTTTCTGGTGGACAGCAAAGTGATTCAGTTATATATGTATTTTTTCATATTCTTTTCCAGTATAGTTTATTACTGGATATTGAATATAATTCCCTGTGGTATACAGTAGGTCCTGATTATTTAATCTCTTTTATATATAGTAGTTTGTATCTGTTAAGTCTGAAGAAATATTTATAGAATATAACTGCATATAAAATAAAATTTTAAAAACCATCCTCCCATTTTTTTTCAAATAAACTTTTTTTAAAGCAGTTTTTGGTTTACAGAAAAATTGAGCAGAAAGAACAGAAAGTTGTCATGTGCCCCCTCACACCCCTCTTTTCTCCCCATCTCATCTATTTCTGATGTGAATGAAAGATATTGCAACCCATACCAGTAAACAAAGAATGCTGAAGCCATCAAGTCATCAGTGCTGCCCCCACCCCCCAGGGAAGACAAGCTGGGCCTCTGCAGCCACTCAAAATGGTGCAACCCTGAGGGGACTCAGAATAAGAAAGGACAGGACACTGGCCCTAGAAAGCCAGATGCTTGTCAAGGAATGAGTTCAATGAGCCCAAATGTTTGCTCCCTCCCATACATAGAAAAGCACCAAATTATTTAACTTGAGGTGCCTGGTTTTCTTCAGTTAACAAGCAATCTTTTAACGTTCCAACTACCTGGTCTTTGTTGTAAAGCTCCTGTATATCCTAGCTCCTCCCCTACCCCTTGGGAGCAGTCCCTCAGAGCCATCTGAGAGGCTGTCATCCTGGCTCCTGTCCTCCAAAACAAACATAACTCTCAAGTTTGAGGCCGTGCATTTATTTCAGTCGACAAATACAATCCTGTTTAAAATTGCATCATTTTAAAGTTAAGTATTAATATATTTCTTTGAGTGCCTGTCTTATCTGGTATTGGGGGTAAATTTATGCCTTCCTGTACAACTTATTGGAGAGATTAATGGTAGCAATAACTGTTACAAGAAACAGAGATAATAACCCCTATTCACTTTGGCTTAAAAAAGTGGGGCGGAAATAGAAACAAATTGCAAATTCAATGCACTCATAGTCAACTGTCAGAAGAAGCTGTGCTTTCATAGGGCAGCGAGTATACAGCAGCTAATCACTCACATTTAGGGCAGGGAGAACTTTCATAAGTGAGAGTGACTAGAATTAATGGGAGGGTGTTCTACTCAGAATTCCTCCCTGTTGATTTCCCACCACTGCCTCCACTTCCTGTCTCGTCAACACTCCCTGAAGATTGGTACAAACTCAACGGTCAGCAAATGAATTACGTGAGCAGCTAACAGCTCCTCCTGCAGGGAGATTTCAGTTAGTTAATCCAGGTCATCTCCTGGTTGTATTCTTCCCTTCTCTTTAGCAGACCTGTGGGAAACTGCAGCTCAAGTAACAAGGATGCGCAAGACATGGGCTCAGGGTTTTCTCGGGATGGACACTGCAAAAGTGTGAACCGTGCTGAAAGTTACCATTTACGTAGGAATAAAGATGTGGACCCAGGCACAACCTGGGCAGTAGTGCACTGTGTGTACCTAAATACTCGTCACACACAATTCACCAACTAGTGAGATGAATCTGGTGGAGGGAAACTATCAAGGCTTGATGTCATCGCAGTTGAGATAGAATTGAATTGGACCATCAGAAACAGGCAGTATCTGGATATTTAGGGACAAGGGAGACTTGGGGTTGGGGCAGAAGCCAAGTCTGCATCAATGAGAAGGCGGCAGGGTTGGTGGAGAGCACTGAGGACCGGGCTGTTGGCTCTAAATCCAGCCTTTAGAGAGGGTGTGTTCTAAGGAACAACGCTGTGTCTTTATGGGGTTCCTTTGGTTCATACCTCGTCTCTCAGCAGCTGACTGATCTCTTTCACTTTATGTAGAAACCCCAAAGTGTTGAGAATTTTCCTTGTGACTTCTGAACACTTAATACACTCTGATTAACAAGGTCCTAGTGTGTAGCACAGGGAACTCTGTTCAATGGCTTGTAGGAACCTGTAATGAAAAAGAATAGTGTGAATATATGTATAACTGAATCACTATGCTGTACACCAGAAATTAACACAACGTTGTAAATCAACTATACGTCAATTTTTTAAATGTTTTAAAAAATGCACTCTGGTTATATCAGATTTAAAACATTTTTGCCTCTGCCAAGGTCAGGTTTCCACCAAAGGATGAACTGGAAATCTGCTCTTGCAAATCTTCTATAGCAAATGCACCCCGTTACTCGGTTTATTACTCAGACTGGGGAAAAACAAAGAATCAGATATCTCCTTCTAATTTGTCTATAGTGGAGTGGTGGTAAAAATGATGATTGCTTCATGTTAATGTATTTATCTTTTATAAATTGTATCACTAAGAAAAATAATGTCAAATCAAGGAATCATCAGCTTTATGAAGTGTCCAAAAAGGTGACCATGTGCTGTGAAAGAGCTAGATTCACTGTTGGTAGATCTTAAAACGCAAAAACATAGGAGTACCTCCATACCAGCCTCTTAAAAGCACCTTTTTTTCCCCATCAAACGTAGCACAGAATTTCCACAAGATATGAGTGACCTGAGGTTTCCATTTGCAACAGCACAGGGAGCATTAAAACTGTGGTTATGGAGACCACAATAAAGCTGGGAATATTGGTTTAAGCCAAAGCCAAGAGCTGCTGGCCTGGAAAGATAAGGCAATAGCCAAAAAATTAAAAGTAAAGTAAGCTTTCACAGATGAGTGAGTCTTCAAAGCAGATTTCATACCAAAAACTTTGGGAGAACTTTTTTTCTACCTCATCATCACTGTTCACTTAACAGATGGTAATTAAAGAAAGCAGTAGAACCGTAAGGGCCTATTAATGTGGCAACATTTAAAAAGTTCTAAGGCTGTCCAAAATGTCAGTGCTTGCCAAACTTACTTTTTAATTTCATTCCTTGGCTTCCAAGTCACACACTCACACCCATTTCCGCTCTGACTGACTCACTCATCTGCCCAGTATCCCTGATGAGCCTCTCACAGGTTGTACACAACAGAGGTCACAAGTCCAAGGAACTATTCTCACTGTTTTGCAAATCATTTGTAGGGTTGTGGGGTTTTTTTTGGGAGGGGGGGTCAACTGAGAATTTTTTTTCCTTTTTTTTGATTTAAGTATAGTCAGTTTACAATGTTCAATGTTGTGTCAATTTCTGGTGTACAGCATCATGTTTCAGTCATACATATACACACATATATTCCTTTGCATATTCTTTTTCATGATAGGTTACTACAAGATACTGAATATAGTTCCCTGTGCTATACAGTAAATTCTTGTTGGTTATCTATTTTATATATATAGTAGTTAGTACCTACAAATCTCGAACTCCCATTTTGTCCCTTCCCATCCCCTTTCCCGCCTGGTAACCATAAATCTGTTTTCTATGTCTGTGAGTCTGTTTCTGTTTTGTAAATAAGTTCATTCATGTCTTCTCCTTTTTTTTTTAATTTTCTAGATTCCACATATAAGCGGTATCATATAGTACTTTTCTGGCTTACTTTACTTAGTATGACAATCTCCAAGTCCATCTATATTGCTGCAAATGGCATTATTCTTTTTTATGGCTGAGTAGTATTCCATTGTATAAATATACGACTTCTTTATCCAGTCATCTGTCAATGGACATTTAGGTTGCTTCCAAATCTTGACTATTGTAAATAGTGCTGCTATGAACATTGGGGTGCATGTGTCTTTTCAATGTAGAGCTCCCTCCAGATATGTGCCCAGGAGTGGGATTGCTGGATCATATGGCAAGTCTATTTTTAGTTTTTTCTCCATACTGTTTTCCATAATGCTGCACCAAACTATATTCCACTTGTGGATTATTTGGAATTTTCTTTTTTTAGTCACTTCAGGAATGGTTACAAATGAGGCAGCCACATGGACCCAGGAACAGGAAAGATCTTCTGGTGTCCAGAAGTGAAATTAGTGGGTCCAAGTGGTCAAGGCTTTTCATTTGTCTCTGCCATTGAGAATGTCTCTCTCATCTGTTCCTAAACTGTCTCCCCAGTTTCCTCACAACCTCCACACTCAGGCCACGGGCTCTTGGCTTCTTGCATCTCCATGCAGACACAGACAGAGCTTTACTTCCATGCTACCTAAGTATATTTTCAGTTGCCAACACCTCTAGAGTTGTATTCCTTTCTTTTATTTTCCTTCAGTGTATTTTGTCATGATGCACCCTTCTGGCAGGATGCATCTCACCCTGAAGGCTGCCTGAGAAGCTGAGGGGGCCACCATAATTCCCCAGCCCTCTGAGCACCTCGGATGCACTATCATCCCCCTTCCCAGACATCTGGCCAGATGTCTGTGCATCAAGGAGCTGCCGGCTTCATAAGACAACAGGTGTGTAAACCAACACTCCCACTGCAGCATAGAAGGCACTTACACAGGCAAGTAGAAAGTGCTGTGGGAGCAGAGAGGAGAGGGCACTGACTGCGCCCAAGGTGTCAGAAGAGGTGAGCGAGGGGTGTGCTTGCAGGGAAGGCAGGCACTCACTACCAAGCAAGGAGTGGGGCTGGCCAGGCTTTGCACCTGCAGCACACAGGGGACCTAGGACCACAGTGGGTGGACAGGACATTCCTAGCACACACAGGGAGGTGCTGGGAGATAACACAAGGAGGGAAGAACTTGATGTTGCATGTTCATTCATGCTTAGCTGTGGGATTTGAGTTTTATACACAAGGCAATGGAGTATCGCTGCAATAATTTAGAAAGAGAAATAAGACCAGCCTAGTGTTTCTGAAAGACAACTCCAGAGGTTAGAAACCGCAGGGCATAGTTTGAGAATGTTTTGGTTTCAAGCAACGTAAACAAATGGGCCAAAATTAACAGAAAAGGATGTTTATCACAAAGTGTTGATGGAGCTTACTTCACTGAAGGGCTTATTCAACATCTAAGACTAGGGTCAGAACCAGGGGTGCTGTGGAAGTCATGGGCAGTCTACCCAATGTCATTAATCTATGTCTGTTCCACTAAGTCTTGGTCACTCTCTCCCTCTATTCAAGAACAGATAATTCATTATGTATACCCATGTATGACTGAAAACTTGTGTTGTACACCAGAAATTGACACTACATTGTAAACTGCCTTTAACTCAATAAAAAGTATTTAGGTTTTAAAAAAAGAAAAGATAATTCAGATTTCTAGAGGAAAAAATCTGATTGACCCAACTTGGAGCAAGCATTCATACTCTGGAGACGGGTTTAATGAACAGAGATACAGCCATTAAGAGTCTTATGTATTGGAGTTGTTGGTGACCTGCTAAGAACTCAGTAGCCACCTTCCAAAGTGAGAGAAATAGCAATTGTTTCATACTAAGATGAGACAATTAAAATTAAAAGGAAAAGCTATGCATTTATTTGTTTGTCAGAAACAGCATAAATTTGATAAATAATTGGATATGGGAAACAAAGTAAAGTAGGATGGCTCTTCTAGCTTGGAATATGGGATGATGGCATTACTAGTCATCAACATAGAAAACGAAGAAGAAAGAGTAGATTTGAAAGGGAAATGACTGGTTTCATTCTGGAACTTTTGAATTTGTGATGCCTGCATGACACATGTTCAGGGAGATACTCAGTGGAGAACTGAGTTTTGATTTGGGAGCTCTGAAGACACACAAGCCTGGACGTCATTCTGTGACTGCATCCCCCGACGTCATAGATGTGGATGCCATCACCTGGGAGACCATGTAGAGTAAGAGGGGGAGAGAAACTGAAAGCCACAATCAATGGTTCATGACAGAGAAGTCAAGAAGAGGAAGGAGAAAGAATAATTAACATATATGTTGCTTAGAAAATGATCCATGACTTTTGCAAGCAAAGGGATGACACAATATAACAGAGATGACGTGATGGTTATGTGGGATTAAATAAATTAGAGGTGAGAAAGGTGAAAGATTGGGTATAGAATGGGGTCATTCTTTCAAGAAATTTGTCCAAGGAGGGGAGAGAGAGCCTAGATTATATTACGTTGGGTTGTTTTTATGTCTGGTGACAAAAGCAATACATAAAATGTTGGGAAAATATAGAAAAGCATAAAAAGCAGAGATTATGTATAGACTTCTGTGACAGTTTCAAAGATACAGACATGGGCATTTCACTAGGGAGGAAGAAATATTCATAAAAAACTGAAAAAGAAAGTACTTGATGGCAAATCTTTGGACAAACCAGTAGTCACTGTGAGGGATTCATTTTAGAAAGAAAGAAAACACCTCTTCCAGTGAAACAGCTGTGGCTTCACATATGTGAGACAACAGGAAAAAAATTATATGTATATATGGAAATATATATCCACCCCTGGTTTCTGACACAAAGCTCCTGAAACTCTCATAAAGTAATAAGGGTACCAGGAACATCTTTTGTTGTAATAGTTGGTCTTTGACCCCAGTTCCTGATATAGGGCTCTCAAATCACTTTTAATTTCTTGGATGATAGGAATGGCTTGTGTTCTAATGAGGTGACTCTAAGTGGGCTCCCAGTGGGCTCCTAGGTGGGGACTGGTCACCAGAAAGACCAAACTATGATTAAAAGCTTGGAAGTTTCAGCCTCAGAGTCCCATCCTCCAGAGAGGGGAGGAGGGGCTGGAAATGGAGTTAATAATTGATCATGTCTCCATGAGGAAGTCTCCATAAAACCCTAATAACATGGGGTTTGGGAGAGCTTCCAATTGGCTTACACACCCACGTACCAGGAGGGCGGTGCAACCTGACACCATGGGGACAGATGCTCTTGTGCTCCAGACCGTCCCGAACCTCACCCTCCATATTTCCTCACCTGGCTGTTCACCTGTATCATATCCTTGAAACTGTTCAAACTCAAGTTAAGTGTTACCCTGAATTCTGTGAGCTGTTCTAGCAAATAATCTAACCCAAGGGACAGAAAGTCATGGGAATCTCCAATCTATAGCAAAGTCAGACAGAAGTGGTGGGTCACCTGGGAACCCAGGACTTGAGACTGGCGTCTGGGCTGGGGGCAGTCTTGAGGGCCTGAGCCCTTCACCTGTGGATTCTGCTACTGTCTCCAGGTTGCAGGGTCAGAACTGAGTTAGATGGTCGGGCACCCGCCTGGTGCCCTAGAATTGCTTGGTGGGGGGAAATCCCTACACATCAGAAGTGTTGTGAGTGTGGCAGTCACGAGAGAGTAAAGGAGAAACACAAGAGTGGCGGGGTTTTCCGACATCATATATTGGGCAGAACAGAAGCACACGTTAGTACAGCTTGGAGTCATTAGGCAGGAATAGTTAAAATGGCTTGACCATAGTATTAAAGTCCATAAAGGGAAGAAGGGAAGCCAATAAGGAATTGATCAATTGGAATCAAAGAGCAATCAAAGACCCAGAGGTCTCAGTTGGTCAAACAGCAGACTTAGTAAAAGTAAATGCCATCGGAGGATGAGGAAGGCGTGGCTGCAGAGGGGAACATCGGAGTTACTGGTTTTTATTTACCAATTCAAAGGGAAAATATTGATGAAGGAGATAAAAGTAACTGGATTTAAAATGATCATAAAACTGAGCTTCACCTAAGGGGTGGATTCGTTTCCTTTGGAGATGGAATCCCTCCACGGTTACTGCAGGAGATGAGGGGAAGATGATGATGGAGCCAGACAGGAAAATCCTCACCGTGTGTGTCTGTTGACATGAAGAGCCATGTGTGATCACAGAGGGTGGATGTGCGTGACCAGAGGGTGGGAGAGCTGAACAGTGAGTCTGGGGACGATTCTTTCCCACGTGGGAAAGTAAGGATTCCAAAGTGGCAACGGAGAATAACACGAACGTCTTCAAAACGCTTTTAATGATTTAGGAACGCGGCAAGTAGGACCTGTTACATCAAAACGCCCTATTAACGAATATGATACTTTCAAATATGCTAGTTTTTACAACTGGGATGTTTCATTTTTTAAGGTACATTCAACAATTGGAAAATCAAATAATAGGTAAGTAAAACAAGTCCTTTGATGTAAATATGAAGCTTAATGGAAGGGTTACTGTCTTGTAAGGAATCAGACATATTTGGGGCTAAGTTAGGGAGTCATCCTATCTGTGGACAGAAAAGGCATTAATTCATTTTTTGTTAAAATTTTTGTTAGCAAAAGAAAAATAGCCCTAAAACTCCAGGTTTGCCACCTAAAAAGGATACTTTACATTTCCAGATGAGCTGGGGTCAGGGGTTCTTAAAAGAAAAAAAAAGTAGTGGAAGGAGTTCCAGAAACTATATGTAAGAGCAAGTGGTTTTCCTTTTTAACACCTTTATTATGATATGATTCCTGTATAATAAAGTACATGTATTTCAGAAGTGTAATTTAATGAATTTTAATAGATGTCTACACCAATGAAACCACCACCACAATCAAGAGAGCTCACATTCCCATCACTCCCCAAGAAGTGCACATTTTGAATTCCCAGTTTATCCCTTCCCACCCCCGTTACCCTCTGGTAACCATGAGTATCTTCTCTATGACTGTGAGTCAGCTTCTGTTTTGTAGATAAATTCATTTGCATTCTTCTTCTTCTTCTTTTTTTTTAGATTCCACATATGAGTAATATCATATGGTATTTTTTTCTGTCTGACTTACTTCACTTAGAATGGCAATCTCCAAGTTCATCCCTGTTGCTGCAAATGACATTATTTTATTCTTTTTTATTTCTAGTAAGTCACCATTTCACTTGTTAGCGTATTTGATGTGCTTGGGAGACACAGCAGGGACTGCAGGAAAGAATAAAGTACCAGGCTGTTCAGGGCCACACCTGAGCGCCCATAGGTCAGAAAAGAACTTTGCTGACATGTTTCCAGTCAGGGAATGATTAACTAAAAGTTGTGCTTTATGGATGGTGAAGTCTCATCATAAATGTTCAAAATATTGGAGCATCTCTTAATAAATTATCAAAGCATTAGGAAGTCATTCTTCAGGAAAAAATTTAAAAACCAAAAAATAACACCAAAATGTTAACAAAGGATCTCTGAGTGGTACTCTTTTCTATAATGCTTCTCAATTCTCTCTCTATAGAGGTAACGAACTTCTGTAAACAGTTTCCAGAAGCCACTCCTTCGCATCTGCTGACGATTAAAAACTTTTGATGCTAAACATGGAGCTTTCCTTCTGCAATCAGCAGAAAGCCATAAATGCTACTAAAATAAATAATAAAAATAACAGACGAATTATATATGCAGACAGTAGTTCCTGGGTTGCTGGGGACAAAATCTGGGGAAAAAATGCAGAAAAGAGAAATTTTTTTTTCAAGATCTGACCCAAGTCCTGGTTGAGAGAAATTTTTTAAATTTAATATTTAGTGCTTTCTTCTTCAAATTAAAAAAAATAATAAAATTATGTTAAAAAGAGCTCATGGTTAGGTCTTTAATTGACCCCTAACTCTTTATTTAAGGTCCCGCTGGTCACTCCTTCCCTCTGCAGGACCAACTCAGGTTGCTCTGATCATCCAGCTACCTGAACTCCTGTAGGACTGGAGCATCACTTCAGTTAGCACTTCGGAATTCTGTAATTTTAAAGACAAAGTGCCAACAGAACCACACTTGCCTTTACAAAATGCACACACAGATGTGCATGCGGTAACAAGGGCCTTAGTTCTTGCTAATCGGCTAATCAACATTGCTCCCAGCCCTGGGTGCTAACCGTGGTCTTTGGAACGTGGCCAGGTTAGGACTCAATCTGAGTTGAAAAGGACCTGCAGTCTGGGTCTTCCACGGGCCGACTGGACCCCTGCCCCCGAGGAATCAACCATCAGCAGAGTGAACTCACTGAAGAATTGGGAAAGCATCCTTTTAGAGAGAAGCTGGAAGACCTGCCACTCTTTCTGCTTAGAGACTGGTGGCGTTAAGATGTTAAGAGAGAGAAAACTGGCTTTCACAGTCAGCACCAGTCACAACAAACGTTTCAAGAGCTTGTTGGAGAGCAGCCTATTTGTAAGATGGGACCAGTCTCCCCAGGAGATTGGCTGAAGTGCCTTTCCCTGCCCTAGACCACCAAAATACTATTCCTGTACAAACAGACCTTGATCAGTTTGACGTAAGAATTGAGAGACGTTTTTCCTTCCAAAAGAACAGAGTGCCTTGTTACTGTTTTCTTGTGTTTGCATTTTATAGAGGAAAACTGGATTTGTTAAGCTTTTTTCTTTAACATCACTTTCAAAAGTAGCAAGCAAGCCCTCAGTGCTTACTTAGCAAGCACTTGGCATTCGGTTTTGTTAACCTGGGAAATGCATAGAAAGGAAAATCAAAAACACTTTGAAAGTCTGGATCATCTAGATCATAATGAAAGAAAAGCATACAATGGACAGTTTAGAACAGAAGATGGTAGAAGGTACTCGGCCCAACATGAACTGAGTTTGAAGACTGTTGGGAGGTAGAGAAGAGACTTCCCAGTGGCTTGCTGGGTGATTTGCAGAGAGGTAAGGAAAGAGGCTTTGAGATTATTTTCTGTGTGATATAAACACAAAGCCCTTTCAACAACGGGTTCAGCCATCGCAGTGGAGATTTGAATTGCTTTTCAGTTATCCTGGATTTCAGGCTTGTGTTTCTTTGACCGAGACAGCATGTCGAAACTGGCTTAAAGGCTGCCTAGCTTTGTGCAGGTGATACCAACCATCAACTGGGAAAGGCCTCTCACTAACCTGAAACACTAAACGTGAGTGAAGGTGTCATTCTTCAGACAATGACTACATCATCACTTCCCCTGAGAAGCAATTTCCCAACCAGGAGTTTCGCCAAGTGTAAATTTCTGCGGCAGATGCAATGGTGGAAACATACTAAGAAAATGCAACAGATAACACAGAGGTGGAGGCATCCTGTCAGAAGGAAACAGTGGGATGCTTCTGCCAAGCCTCATCGCAACTGAGTGGTACCCAGAAGCAAACAACTGCATCCAAAGAAGGTGGATGGAAAACAGGGAGACGCAGGCCATCTGGGAAGGAGCCAAGTTCTGTTTTGATACAGTGAGTTCCACTCCTTACATGTATTTAATTGATCTTAATTCTCTCCTGCTGTCCTGTTGGCATCTTTTAATACTAACAGATAGTTAATTTCCATCTTTCCTTTGGCTTCATCCTTGTAAAATGCAGTGCATCAGTTTCTCCCATCTTTACAGAACCTCTCAAGTCACGATTGACATTGTCAGGTGCCCTTGTTCTGTGGCCCTGAGTATGCAGTCCAGTACCTCCCCAGGGAGTGACATTTAGTGATGTTAAATCCTGCCATCCCTAACCCCTGTCTTTCCCCTCTTCTTGCCCACTTCCCCCATCACACAGAAGAACTCTGTGAATTTTTCATGTGAGATAACTATTGACGTCCTGACCTCCCAATGAAGAATGAATTCTTTCATTTCTCTACATCCAAATAAGTTATAAAAAATTCTTTGCTAGGCTTCACCCACAGGGTTACACTTCTGTTTTCTTCCAGAAGACCTACCACTCAGATAAGCCTCCTAGTGGGATTACAGAAGCTCAATCCTAGCAAGAAGACATTTGGACAGTAGACCCTCCTCAGGGACCTCAGCACTTCCTGACAGAGCAAAAATAAAATAGGTATTTCTAAGTAAGGGAGAAAATCAAATGAAAGTCATTCTGAAAGAGCACCATATGGCCCGCAAGATGGAAGGTGCATGTGCTGGGGAAGCACACAGATTCTGGGAATCAAAGATGAAAACCCCCCACAAAGTCGGTCATCCCTCATCACCAGAGTCCAAGACCAAACGTCTGTTGCCCTGACACTGCGATTTCTAATTTACTTTCCTCCGTTAACATAAGTGTGTCTTTTAAGATTGAATTCAATTCTCACCTCAGCATGGTTCATATCTGTGGTGTAGCTAGATGACTTCATCTTAAGAGTGATGTTGTGAAGCATATGTTACTCAACTGTAACATCATCTTCTGCTGTGAGCAAAAAAGAGATCAAGTCTGTACATCTGAACTCACTTTGAAAGCATTTATGTGCAAAGTTACTATCCTGAACAAAAGCTAGCTAGCATTGTCACAAAAGTTGAATGTAGTACGTTCAGAAGTTGGAAAATAACTCTAATTCAAAAAGACACATAACCCCAGTGTTCACAGCAGCACTGTTTACAATAGCCAAGACATGGAAACAACCTAAATGTCCATAGACAAACAACTGAATAAAGAAGTTGTGGTATATTTGTACAGCGGAATACTAGTCAACCATAAAAGGGAATAAAATAATGCCATTTGCAGCAACATAGATGGACTTGGAGATTGTCTTTCCAAGTGAAGTAAGCCAGAAAGAGAAACAAAAATACCATATGACATCACTCATATGTGGAATCTAAAAACAAAACAAAACAAAAATAAAAATAAAAGCCATACAAATGAACTTATTTATAAAACAGAAACATACTCACAGACAGAAAATAAACTTATGGTTACCCCTGGGGGGAAAGGTGGTGGGAAGGAATAAATTGGGAGTTTGAGAACTGCAGATACTACTATATATAAAATAGATAAACAACAAGGTCCTACTGTATAGCAAGGGAACTATATTCGATATCTTGTAGTAAACTGTCATGAAAAAGAATCTGAAAAGGAATATATGGATGTACATGTATGACTGAAACATTGTGCTGTACACCAGAAGTTGACACAACATTGTAAACTCACTATACTTCAACAAAAAAAAAAAGGAAGAAGACATTCTTATCTTCTCAGTGAGCCCTTATAGGAATCCATAAAATCAAGCCTATTTCTATGGTTCCTATTGTCCCCAGCTCTTGTTTCTCCCTCATTGTCTCTTTGTCTCTCAAATTTTTTGCAAAATAAGTCTAGTTTTAATAAAATCACCCTGATTATTTGCATAAGTCTAACAAGAATAGTGACTGAGTATATAAGTTTTTTAAAATCTGCTTTGCTGGAACTCTTCATAAGGAATCTCCAGACTGTCCTTTATGATTGGATTACCACATTCCATTGATTCTTATTTTGTAGTTGGCTTTATTCTTTTGATAAGTATGTAAGTTTAAAAGGCTAAAGCCCTAATCTGTTCTTAGAAACAATAATCAGTACATATATGTAAACTAAAAAAAGTGCAGTGTACTGTATATAATATTTACATGCAATATAATGTATATGTCCAGTCAAACTGTAGTAATTCTACCTAATAAAACTGAAAAAGGAAAGGAAAAAAAGAAAGAAAGAAAGGCATCAAGAATTTCCTTAGTTAGAAACAGACTTCTGAACATTTATTGGCGACTGACTGGTGCTGGACTGATCAAAGCTACGAGTGGAAACCAAAAAGGATTCTCCTGAACCAGATTAGGAGAAGCACTCTGAAGCTAGAGGAAAATTTGTTGTCCCAAAATGTGTCTCTTTGGCATGAGGATTAATTTAGGCTGATTATTTTTGAGAATCAGAAGACTCGGGGATGCTCATGTAGATGAACACTCCTGGAATGTCTGCCACCAGCTTTTATGTCCCCTGGGTGAGCTGTAGCCATCCCCGATCTCCCCAGGAGAACTTCCAAAACCAGCAGGCGGATCTGGCCCAGGTTCCTATGCAATCACTGCCTCTGCCCCTGGACCCAGTGCACACAAGATTTCGTGCACGCTTCCCAAGAGAATGAAGTCTCTGTCTCCCCTAGACCTGTAGGGCTCCTGAAGGTAAGCCCCACTGGCCTTCAAAACCGATGTCTTGGGATCTGCTCCTCCCGATGCCAGAACTCTGAGCTGGGGACCCTGATGTGGGACTCAGAACTCTCACCCCTACGGGAGCACCTCTGTGACTCAATTGTTTAAGCTTGTAGGTTGCCCACCCGGGTGGTGTGGGGCCCGACTATATCAGGAGCGCACCCCTCCAACCTTCCAGCTGTGGTTCCTTCTCTATGTTTCCAGTTGAAGCAGATCTTTTTTTCTTCTAGACAGCTGTTCAGCATCCGGTTGTGGTTTTGTTGTAGCTGCGAGGAGAGGCGAGCTTGTAGTCCTACTGCTCCGCCATCTTGACCGTTGATTTCCCTGATGGCTTTCAAAAACCACACAACAAATACTCTTCTCTGACAGCAGTTATTACCCACTTCTTTCTGAAACACCTCACCCCTGTATCCAGCATGACTGCAGCAGCTAAGGACAGCAACAACAACAAAGGGGGTGGTGATGTTTGCAACACGATTAAGAAAAAAGAGGTGTGTCAGCTTAAATAAACTCAAGAACGTGGGCAGTTTACTATTTTAAAAGTAGTCATCATTCTAAGTGAAATAAGCCAGAAAGAGAAAAAAATTCCCTATGATATCACTTACATGTGCAATCTGAAAAAAAAAAAGACACAAATGAATCTATTTACATAACAGTCACAAACTCACAGACAGAGAGAACAACCTTATGGTTACCAGGGGGGAAAGGGAGTGGGAAGGGATAAATTGGGATTTTGAGATTTGAAGATAATAGCTACTATATATAAAATATATAAACAACAAGTTTCTACTGTACAGCACAGGGAACTATATTCAATATCTTGCAGTAACATATAATAAAAAAGAATATGAAAAGGAATGTATGTATGTATGTGTATGACTGGAGCATTATGCTGTACACCAGAAACTGACACAACATTGCAAAATGACCATACTACAATTTTTAAATTTTAAAAAAACTTAAATTTAAAAATAAAATACAAAAAAGTCTAAAATAACAATTATTCATTAAGTACTAAAAAAGTAGAAATGAGTCAATTTTATCTAGTGGAATTCAATTTCATTTAGACTTTTAATTAAGCTGTGAAAAAGTTTCCAAGAAAGACGTAGAGATATCAGTCTGACTCTTCCTAAGAAAGCAAATGAGATCTAAGAAGTTTTTATACTTTTACATGTGTTACCGCCAAGTCCTACATCAAGGGCTAAACTCATAGGCTATATACATAATCTTTGCTCAATCAGATTTTGAAAACCTTTTTATTAATTTTTTGTTTGTTTGTTTATATTTGCTATGTTCCAGTTTTAGAAAAAAGGGGCAACTTATCAAAGAGATCATGTTGACACTTGTCAGAGATGGTTCTGGGACTGTACATATTAAGTATACTTCTCTACTCTATCAAAAGATAAAGATGACTGACTACTGTTGAAAACAACAACATTACGGCATACAAGGGTATCAAACATCCACAAATCATTTAATTGTCTCGATTTAACCATTCTTTTTCAGCGAGGAATAAGAAGAGTGCACGATTTAGCAAGAATCACAATAGTATGAGAACAAAATGACTCCTGGTTATTTACAACTTCCAAA
The DNA here is from genome assembly GCF_048564905.1 of Vicugna pacos. Lineage (NCBI taxonomy): Eukaryota > Metazoa > Chordata > Mammalia > Artiodactyla > Camelidae > Vicugna > Vicugna pacos. Next base: position 1,554,753 of record NC_132994.1, on the reverse strand, counting down.
CTACTTTCCTTAGAAAATGAAAATCTCACAGTGTTATGTGAATATGGAAATGACACCCACAATCACTGATTAAACTCATTTGTGGAAAGTCTAAATTGAAAAAAAGGCTGGTGAACCACTGGCTGGTTTCCCAAGGCTTGTTTGAGAATCTCATAGAACTTTTCCCCATACACAGATTTTGTAGTTTCCCCATACGTGAAGAACACCCAGCCTTCTATAGTCCTGGACACATTCCCAGCCTTGCAAAATACATCTGCTTTCTGAGGAATTTCCCCAACCACCTCACTAACCAGCAAACTGATTACACAAAGACTGCCATTCAGCAACCTACCTTTCCTGCGTTTGTATTCTCACCTTCTGCCTCTCCATCCAGCTTCGTCTGTCTTCATTACCACTCCTCACAGCCTGACGTGATTTTAACTGTTTCTTACCTGTCTTCCAGATGAGAATGCAAACTCCAGGAGAACATGGATATTTGACTGTTTTTATCTGTTGCCGCCACCTCAGCACTTAGAACAGTGCAGGGAACACAGAATTCACTCAAAACATGCTTTTTGAATAAATGTATAAATAAATTTTGGCAAATTCTACTAGTGAATTGTCCCCTATTTGGCTTTATTATACGTCTAGGAAGACTCAGAGTGCTAGCTGAACAGATTCAGTTTTTATGACACTGAGTTCTTAAGTAAATGCCAAGGAACCCTTAAATTTATTCTTATTACATGAAGTATCTTCTGTTTTCTTAAGTGTTTGATATTTCTTTACTTTCGGTTGCTTTTCCCCCCATGATTATTTGTTTAGGCACTAATTGAGAGATCTGAATCCTTAATACCAAAGTACAAGTTCATTTAAAGAAAATATTTTATTCCACTTGGGTATTTAGCAGAGATCAACAATCCTGAAAAGGAGACATTTAGCAAAACTGGGCTGTGAGTATTCAATGAAATGTTTCCATAGGACATGAAACAACATTTCTGATGGGGGAGGATGATATTTCTGAGGGGGAGGGTGTAGCTCAGTGGTAGAGTACATGTCTAGCATGGATGAGGTCCTCGATTCAGTCCCCAGTACCTTCATCAAAGTAAATGAATAAATAAGGCTAATTACCTCCCCTCATTAAAAAAACAAAACAAAACATAAACAACATTTCTGTAAGCTGCCAAGTTCTATTAAAAGTTAGTAAGCTAGGACCTCTGATTTTCATTTTGTCAGCTAAAATGAACATTAATTTCTTAATCAATATTTATTTGGAGTGAAGTTAATTTTATTCCACTTTATTTATCAAGCATTTGTAGGGGAGCAAAACTGGCCACAAAGTCAAGCCACATTTACTGTGTCTCTTTGGCATGCTAATTATTTTGAGCTTAAAGCAATTAAGACCTAAAAGACTCAGGAAGAACCTTTGACCAGCCCACTAACTGCCTAAAAGAATGAAGATGGAGGACCTGCTCCTGGAAGGGAGCATCACCAGAGATAACTGTACAAGGAACAGGTGTAGACAGGGAGGAACAGAAGAAAGTCTGTTGGTCAAAATTCCTCTCTGTGTCCCAGTGTGTCTGCAGGCCCAGCAAACACTTGTCTACTGAACATCTGCTTTTCCATCTCCATATGAATTTCCCTCCTCCCCTTTGAAGTCCCAAACCATTACCCCAACATCTTCTTTTGTCTTTAGCTGAGGATGGTCTTCAAGGTGAGGGTTTTAGCCATTTTGGTGAGTTACTTAGTTTTCCTGGCTCTCTCCCATGTTTACATATTATTAAACTCTTGTTTGATTTTTTTCTGTTACTCTGCCTCATGTCAATTTAATTGTTAGAGCACCAAGAAGAACCTAAGAGAGGAGAGGAAAATTTCTTCTTCCTTGACTCATTATATTTAAAAAACAAGTCTCTAGTGAAACAGAATAAATAGACCTAAGAGTACATAAAACATAAATTATCAGCTTATTGAATGATGAAGCAGAAACTCTGTAAACTCTACTCAGGTAAAGAATATATATAATATTATTAGTATCTTGCAGAAATTCCTCTCTGTCTTTTACCTATACTTCCCACCCCAGTAGGAACCAATGTCTTGAATTTTACTCTAACCATTTCATTGATTTTTCTTTAAAGTTTTGCTACCAAATGTTATATCCCTAAACAGTGTAGTTTAATTTTACCTGTTTTTTCAAACTTTTTGAAAATGAAATCATACCATATGTATTCTTTTATGTTCTTTGCTTAACCTTATACCTTTAAGATTTAATAATACTGTTGTGTGGACACATAATTGAATCTGTAATTTATACAATGGAAAATATAGAGAATTCGACTGTTGATGAATATTTACACTGTGTCCCATTTGTCTATAATCAGCAGTGCTGCTATAGTTTTTTTGAACAAGTATCATTGTGTACCCAAGCCTGCATTTCTGCAGGGTGTATATCTGGATGTGCAACAGCTGGTCACATAGTATTAATACAGTCAGTTTTAGTAGATGCCCTCAAGCATTTGCCCCAAAATGTACAAATTTCTACTTCTACCAGCAGCAGAAAAACATTCTCATTTGCTCTGCAGGATTGGAGACCTCTTAAATTCACCCATAGAATAGGCGTGTAGTGGTATCTCATTGTAACTTTTATTTGCATTTCTGTGATGGCAAATGAAGTTGAGCACTTTTTACATGTTTATTGGACATGTGAATTCCCTCTTTCATGAAGTGACTCTTGCCCATTTTTATTTGTTTTTAACTGATTCTGGATCAATGTATTCTAGATGTGTACCTGCAGACAATTCTATTGATATATATAGATATAGATTAAGATATATAGATATATACATATTTCCTCTCAAAGTTTCCTTTCAGTGGTGTCTTTGAATGAGCAAACATTTTTAATTTTAATGAGGTTGTAGGGGAGGAAAAATTTCCAACTATCCTTCTAGGTTCCTGGCTGAGCCCTCTGTAATAAAATTCAGATTTACAGGGGAAAAACAAACAGGAGTTTAGCAACAGAAACACTACTGCCCTTCCACCCCCTTATCCACGGCTGTCTACTTTCCAGTGTTTTGTTTCCATTACCGATGGTCAACTGCAGTCTGAAAATATTAAATAGAAAGTTCCAGAAACAAATCATTCCTAAGTTTTAAACTGCACACCATTCGACGTAGTGTGATGAAATCTCATGCTGTCCTGCCTGGGGCATGCATCATCCCTTCTTCCAGAGTGTCTCACCACCAGTCACTTAGTAGCATCTCATTTATCAGATTGACTGTTGCTAACATCACAGTGCTTATGTTCAAGTGACCTTTATTTTACTTAAAGTGCAATAAGAGTCTTACTACTTAAAGACCCTTATTTCACCCAAAAGTGCTGGCAATTTGGATACATCAAAGGGAAGCTGAGAAGTGCTTCCTTGAAGTGAAAAGGTGACAATTCTCGACTGAATAAGGAAACAGAAAACTGTAGGCTGAGGTTGCGAAGATCTGAGGTAAGAACCAATCTTGTATCTATAAAATTGTGATGAAGGAAAAAGAAAATTGTGGTAGTTTTGCTGTCATACCTTAAACAGCAGAAGGTACAGCCACAGTGTGCAGTAAGTACTTAGTAGAGATGGAAAAGGCATTTTGTACATTTGTGCAATAAGATATTTTGAGAGAGCCCACAGTCACGTAACTTTTATTACAGTATATTGTTATGACTGTGACATTTATTGTTAGTTACTGTTATTAATCTCTTACTATGCTTAACTTATAAATTCAACTTTATCATAGTTGTGTATGTACAGGATAAAATATACTGTATATAGGGTTCAGTGTTGTCTGTGGTTTCAGGCATGCACTGGGGGTCTTGGAACATATCCTGTGAGAAATAAGGAGAAAAAAATGACATGAGGCAAGGAGAGTATAGCTCAGGAGTAGAGTGCATGCCTTGCATGTACAGGGTCCTGGGTTCAATCCCCAGTACCTCCACTAAAAATAATAAACAAAAAACCTAAGTACCTCCCTCTCCAAAAACAAACAAACAAAAATGTAATAAAGTTAAATAATTTTTTAAAAAAAGGAAAGGAAATTCAGTCTTTCCTTCAGCACAGCTAATCAAAATTTATTTTTCATTTTTGTGAGTTTTGGAAAGTTTTGTTCGGTTTTTCAACTCATCATTACTTAAGGATTAACTATTTTAGAATTTTTGTCAAATTTAGAAAAACATCCACTAGAGTTTTTATACACATGAGTTACAGACATACTCAACACTTGTCTACTTGTGCCTGACAAGCAGAGAAATTCTGATCATTTCTACTTTGTGTGGGTTCCCATAGAAAAATGTATGGTGAACTTATGACTATATACCCTGCAGTGTCAGAGATATGCCTGAAACTAAAGAATTGCTGTTTTGACTTGATTATCAATGAGATATGGATCCTCTACTTATTATTTTCTTATCCGATGGTTGGGAAACCTTCCCACAGAGTAGCTAGTTTCAGGCACCACTTTCCTCCTCTGGCTTCTCCTCCTCCACCCATGCTCTTCTGGCACCAGGTGTCATAAGACAAATGCACCTTGTAATGTAGCCTCTGGTCCTGCACCTTCAGGTCACAGCTTTGGATCAGTTAGCCCAGGGGCTCTAGGCAGATTCCTAGAAGCCATCCTTACAGGTGAAGGCTGTCAGTTTAGTAACTAAATTTGGAAGAGACTGAGATCCACATACATCTGCCACTACACACTAATATTAAATATATCCCTACCTCAACTCTCCTCATTCAAATCCCTCAAACACCTGCAGCCATTCCAAAGCCAGCCAGCATGAGTAGGTGGATAGCGAAGATGACTTAGAGAGGAAAGACACAGCAGACAGTGCAAGCTCCGTGGTAAATCTGCCTCTGACCGCACCTACATAACAAGATCTACCAGCTGTCAGAGCCTGTTCTCCCACTTTGCTGTTTTTCGTTAGTCTCCATGTTACGCTTGTCCTCTGCATTTGTGTATACACTTATTTCATTTTATTTTTCTTGATAGAGGACTTTTTTTGTATTTTTTTAAGCTAGGTGTAGTCAGTTTACAATGTTGCATCAATTTCTGGTGTACAGAGTAATGTTTGTCAAACATAAACATATATATTTATTTTCATAATCTTTTTCATTGTAGGTTACTACAAGATATTGAACATAGTTCCCTATGCTATACAGTAGGTCCTTATTGTTTATCTATTTTATATATAGTAGTTAGTATCTGCAAAACTTGAACTCACAATTTATCCCTTCCCACCCTCTTCCCCTAGTAACCATAAGTTTGTTTTCTATGTCTGTGAGTCTATTTCTATTTTGTAAATAAGTTCATTTGTGTCTTTTTTTTTTAATTCCACATATAAGTGATACCACATGGTATTTTTCTTTCTCTTTCTGACTTAATTCACTTAGAAGACGATCTCCAGGTCCATTTATGTTGCCGCAAATGGCATTATTTTATTCTTTTTTATGGCTGAGTAGTATTCCATTGTATAAATATACCACAAATTCTTTATCCAGTCATCTGTCAGTGGACATTTAGGTTGCTTCCATGTCTTGGTTACTGTATATAGTGCTGCTATGAACATTGGGATTCATGTATCTTTTTGAATTAGAGTTCCCTCTGGATATCTGCCCAGGAGTGGGATTGCTGGATCTTAGGGTAAGTCTATTTTTGCTTTTTTCAAAGAATCTCCATATTGTTTTCTATAATGGTTGCACCAAACTACATTCCCATCAACAGTGTAGGAGGGTTCTCTCTTCTCAACACCCTCTCCAGCATTCATCATCTGTGGACTTTTTAATAATGGCCATTCTGACTGATGTGAGGTGATTTAAATTCAGCTTCTCTTGTTCCATGGAGTTCTGTGTAGGGATTTGGACAGAGATTGCCTTGAACTTATAAACCAGTATTGGAAGAACTGACATCTTTACAGTATTAATTTCCCTGGTCCATGCATGTAGTACATATCTTTATTTATTCCAGTCTTTAAAAATATTACTTATAAGTGTGTATGTATTCCTATAAAGAGATCTTACACATCTCTTCTTAATTTCATTTATACTCCATAATATTTTTGTTAGTAGAAAGTTGTCTTTATATAAATTTATTTTCCTAATGCTTACGGCTGGAATAGAGATGTACAATGATGTCTATTTAGTAACTTTGCTAAATACTCTTAAAACTAAATTTTAATCTGTAGATTCATTTGAGGTTTTTCTTTAAAAATTATATAATTTATTAAAAAAATAACATTTCCTTACCAATTCTAATAACTATATTTTTTCTTGCCTTATTGCAGTTGCTAAACCCTCAGTTCCTAAAACCCTCAGATGAATCAAAGTGGTGACAGTGACAACCTTAATTTCTATCTCATAGCATACAAATAAGTAGTGTTTCCTGAAGATTTTTTGATATGCACTGTTTTCAATTTGAGAAAATTTTCTTCTTTTCTTGTTTTTAAAGTTTTTAATCATGAATAGATGTTGAATTTTGTCAAATGGTTTTTATGCAACTGTTAACATGCTGCTGTGATTTTCTTCTAATGTCTTAATATGGAAAATTATACTGATTGACTTTTGAATGTCAAACTAATCTTGAGATTCTTGGATTAACTCAGTTTAGTAATACATATTACTTTTATAAGTTGCTATACTTGATTCCTAATTTTCAAAGGATCTTTGCATTCTGGTTTATTGGTGAGGTTGGCTTTCCTGGTTTTAGTACCAATGCTTTCTTATCCTCATAAAGTGATTTGGAGAGTCAACCACCTTGTTCTATTACCTGGCAGAGTTTTGATAATATTAGAGCCATTGCGGTTTGAAGTTTTCTATAAGGTAAGGTTTTTTTTTCTTACTATTTCCTTAATAGTCCCAGGGGGTTTTGTTTGTTTGTTTGTTTGTCTGTTTGATTTCTTGTGTCAGCTTTGGCAAGGTATATAAACTTTATTATCTTTAGCAGGGCCAACTTTTGGCTCTTTTGATCTTCTCCATCATATGATTTACTTATATTTCATGAATTTCTTCTCTAGTTTTTTTTTTAATTGAAGTACAGTCAGTTACTATGTGTCCATTTCTGGTGTAGAGCATAATGTTTCAGTCATACATATACATACATATATTCGTTTTCATATTCTTTTTCATTATAAATTACTACAAGATACTGAATACATAAATTTCTTCTCTCATCTTTATTTTTTCCTCTTTTTACTTTCCTTGGCTTAATTTGCTCTTCTTTCTATAACTTCTTGAGATTGTTGCTTACTTCACCTATTTTCAACTTTTCTTCTTTTCTAATAAATGTATTTTAAATAAAATTTCCCCTAGGTAAAGAGTTAGCAGCATTTCGTGTGTTATTTGTATCTTATATTTTCATTCTTCAATTTGAAATATTGTCTAATTTATTATGATTTCCTCTTTGAACAGTGTTGTCTACATGATTATTTCTTAAAGTTCTAAATATACAGATATGTCCTAGTTTTATGGGGTTTTTTTTTCCATTTTTAACATAACGACCTTATGGTCAGAAAACATAGCCTGTAATATATGAATCCTTTACATGTGTTAAGCCATACCTTACGGCCAATATATAGTCAATTTTTCTAAATATCAGTATATCCTTTAAAAGGCTGTAAATTCTGCAGTTAGTTGTATGAATAGAAATTTTTAAAAAAGAAAGATCAAATATACCCCAGTGCCAAGTAATACTATCAAAGCAAAAAGATCGAATTACTCAAATAGGATAAGAAATTTCTCGAATTACTCAAATAGGATTAGAAATTTCTCTTGTTCTTCCTTTGCTCTATATGTTCCTAGAGCTTTTTTTTTAAGCAGTTGTTGATGAGATAGAAAAGGGTCAGTTGTATCTGCTTATGAGTTTTCCAACATTGCTCAGCCAAGAGACCAAAAGCAGTGTGGTTATGTCCAATTTTGTTTTATTTTTTCCTATAAGCCAAGAGACAGCATATTTTTATAATTTCAGTGTCAGTAAATAAAGAATGCATCTGGGAAAGAAATTTGCTTTTAGTAACACACCTACTGATCTATAATGAATAACTATAAATTCAGTTCTGTTCCTTAGAAAGGAATATCAAAGGATAATATTTGAGATCATTTTTTTTTTAACCTGGGCATTCACTTTCAGCTTACCATTGTTGCAAATAGAGTCAGAATCTTTTATAGGAAAACTCACTTCATTTTGTATTAATAACACACCTAGAGTGCTATGATATCAAAACATTGGAGATGCCATACTAAAAAAAATCAAGAACATGAGACTGACCTGTCTAAAAAAGTGAATTTCCAGTGAATTTATGTAACCAGAAATGTTTAAGACCGGTTCAAACGACCCCGATTAATGTCCAGATAGGACAAAGTATAGCAACAAGACACATCTTTTTTAATTTTATTTTTAAATTTATTTTATTTTATTATTACTTTTATTTATTTACTATTTATTTATTTACTATTATTACATTACTTTTAATGTAGGTATTAGAGATTGAACCCAGAACCTTGTGCGTGCTAAGCATGTGCTCTACCACTGAGCTGTACCCTCTCCCCAGGACACATATTTGCAATCTTGTTTTAAGTCATCCAAATTCACGCAGGAGTCCCTGAAGGCAGCGGCTCCATTTCTTATTAAGTTTTCTATTATTTTGAATGAAAGAGGTTGAAAAATATCCACTCAGGATAATGGCTGTAATCGATAGGTGGGAACAAAGAAACGGAGTGAAAACGAGCCTCCCTGTCCTTTGGTGACTGTGTGACCTTAAACAAGAGACTTGACCTTTGCAGCCTCAGTGTTCCCATCTGTGAAGTTAGAAAAACCACACAGCAGGAGAGGGTATGGCTCAGTGGTAGAGCGCATGCCTAGCATGCCTGAGGTCCTGGGTTCATTCCCCGGTACCTCTGTTAAAATAAGTAAGTAAGTAAATAAACCTATTTACCTCGCCCCCCAAACAAACAAAACCAATAAATTGAATTAAACTTTTTTTAAAGAAAGAAAAGTCATACAAACATTGCAAGGTTGCGGCTGAGTGTTACATGTGAGCAGTCCTACCGTAACTACACAACACACACACAAGCTGTATGTGCACAACGCTGTGAAGATGTGATTATTTCTATGATTATTAGGTTAGTATTCATTTCCTGAGAAGCAGAACCTATCACACCAGGAGGGACTCACTGGTATTAGGAAGCAAAAGGGTCAAGGCTTTCAAACACAACCAAGTCTCTCCTTCTGGCTGCTTCCCAAAAGCAACAATTTCCACGTAAACCTTTGGAAACGCAACAAGATGAAGTACTTTTCAGATGACAAGGTCCACTCAGAGACACAAGTGGCTTTTACGTAGAAAATAACTAGGTAATGAAAACAGTACCCAAGCCTCCTGGCAGCCACCATCCGTCTCCACTGTGATCCATTTCATTTCAGGTACAGACGTGTCCGTGTCATTGTGGCATCTGGATCCTTTTAGATGTCCTTTCAGATAGAGAGGAAAATGGCTTTTCAATTTTCTCAGACAGGAAAAGCAAAATGCAGCTAATTTAGTTATGATTCTATTTTGTTCAACTCAGTACGTGTGTGTGTGTGTGTGTGTGTGTGTGTATGCTTTTTCCCAGAAAAATGAAAAAATTAAAATATGGTTCTCTTTACAGAAGGATTTGAGAAGGGAGTACTTTCTGAAGGCCACCAAAGAACTCATCATGTTACTTGCAATAAGTCCCCCAAGTTGTCTCTGATCTGCTAGAATAGAAAAAACAGATAGTAATAGACAAAAAGAGAAAAAAAAAAGACAAAAGACAAAGTTAACACCATGATTACAGCAGCTGATATTCATTGATTGCTACCTGTGAGCCAAGGACAATATTCCAAGCACCTCACGTGTAATTAATGGTGTTTAATCCTTATTATAACCCCATATGGAAACTTCTAGAATTATCCCCACTTTCAGATGGGAAAAGGGGTGGGGCACACAGAGGTTAAATAACTCACTTAAAGTCACCGGATTAGGAACCCAAGCAGTCCATCTCCAGAGCCCACAGAAACTCGCTCCTTTTCCAGGGAAATGACAGAAGTTCTCATCCCTCATACCAAACATTCAGCGGACCAGCAGAGATGCAGACTTTCAGGGTTGGGATGACTCTGATAATGTTTGTTTGTTTGAAGTGAGGTGTGTTCTTCATAGCTTAGCCAACGCTAGGTGTCTGGTTACTTTTCTCTTTTGACAATAAGACCTGGTTCCTGGTAAACATCGTGACCCACGGAAGGTATACTCCCTGCAGTGATGCTACAGTGACTTCAATGTGGTCCCTCCTTTGAGTTCTAAGGCTTTATTTCACAGTTTCTCATAAGCTTTTTTCCCCGGATGTCTTGGTTCCAACTGACTTGCCCACCTCTCAGCATCCTCATTCCCGGACTAGGACTCACCATAAAGCTAGCTGCAGCTGGACTCCATAATATTCCTGCAGCATCCTCCCCTCCCCACGATACACGCATTTTACTTCAGCTGAGCACAAAGTGCACACAAGCCTACCAAGACGGGGAGGGATTGACGTGGTGCCACCTCACTCTGAGCTTCTCCTGTTCTGCCATCACTTAGTTGTCCCCTGAGAATCAGGCAGCTTTATTGATTTCCATTTTTCTACCACAGAAAATGAGCATGATCACTTCCTCCCTGGACCTCCTGGAACCCTGACCTCCACCCTTGCCCTCGTATCTCTAGTTGGGCTAGAATACCGCCCAGCACACTTTTAGGGTCCCTTTCCTGATGCTTTGCCTCATTTATTTCAATAAATTTTTCTTGAGCATCTACTATGTAACGGGAGCAGAGCAAGCCCCTGTCGGGAACGACTTCCCCTCTCGGGGCTGTTCTCACCCGTATTTCAAACTCCACTGATTCCACTGTTCCCATTCACACTGCTTGGAACTTTCCAGGACTCATTCATTATTCTTTATTAATTTAACTGTCTCCTCGATTAGGTAACAGCTAGCTTGCTCACAGGCTTTCGACCTCTGTATCCTTCCAAAGTGCTTAACATCACACTCAGCGGATGCTAAGTGAGGAAAACAAACAAACAAACAAATAAACTTGTTAACAGGGGAACTTCAATGAAACCCTTACCATTGTTCGAACTTCAGTCCACTGAAGGTCTCCACCCGATGCTTAGAAAGTGATGATGGAGTATTAGGAAACTGATGAATTAGTGTCACCATCTGTGTAGAGGTAAGTGAGGAACGTGCAGCCACTTTTGCTCTTTAAAAACGTATGGTGTTGATGTGTGTCTGAGGACAGCGGGGGCAGGAGGAGGAGAGGCAGGAACATACTTTCATCTTATTCAACCCGGTCCCAAGCCCCTAGTTTTCTACCTTAGTATCTTTCCACCAGAACAAAACTGTTTGACTCATCATGGTTCCCGTTTCTCTGCATTTCTAATAAGGACAGCTTTGGGTGTTTTTTGCATAGGAATTATGTAAAAGCTAAGCCAGCTCTCAGACTCCTGCCTTATACTACAAGATCGACTTTCCAAAATTCTTATTTTATGCCGGCTCTAGCCCAGTAACAGTGCATACAGTGTTTTCTTCACTCCTTTCGCAACCTCTCTAGCCACTTCCAACACATCATCATTCTGTAAGGAGCCTGGCTTACTCATTTAATCAAAAGCCCACTTTGTTCATTTTACTTTGTAATTCAGTTCTCCACGTGTCTTTTGCAGCACAATTGCTATGAATTTTCAATTTATTTTATACCTATTTTTAAAACTGCCACTTCTTCAATGTGGCAAGCTTTTTTCCCCTTAACTTTAAAAACATCATTTCCAAAAGAAAGCTGTTCTGAAATCTGGCTTTTTCAGCAAAGGAAACACCCACACGAGGAAGACAGAATGACAGAAGTTAGGGGTGGGAAAGATTCATAAGGTCACCTTGTCTAATTTTTTTTTTTTTAGCAAATACAGAGATGCATGCACAAGAATGTTTGAGTCTTCCTAACTCAGCATGTTCAGTTTAGAAATGTTGCTGACCACCTCTCCCCTAGTGCATAATCTCTTATCTGTGGGTTTTGCTAGAACCATAAGAACCTTGCTATTAGCTCACATTTGCTTTGAGATCTGTTGTATCTTTGTGGAAGAATCCTAAATTTATTTTGCCTTTTAAATGATAATAAATTTCCTTTTAAATGCTCCCTTCCCCAGTTTTTAGAAATGACATTCTTTTTTTAATTTTAATTTTTTTATTTTGGGAAACAGCAGAGGGTATGTAAGTCAGTTTATTTGTTTATATTTTAAAGAGGCACTGGGGATTGAACCTAGGACCTCTACCACTGAGCTATACTCTCCCCTGCTTGGAAGTGGCATTTTTATCTATTGACACAAACCACCTCAAAGCCTCAGTCATTTAAATTAACAGACACTCTTGTTCAGGGACACATAAGCAGTTGCAAACGGATGGTGGTGGCAGCTGGAGTCATTTTATTTTATTTTTATTTAATTTTTTAATTGAAGTATATAGTCAGTTTACAATGTTGTGTCAATTTCTGGTGTACAGCTTAATAGTTCAGTCATCCATATATGGACATATATTGGTTTTCATGTTCTTTTTCATTATAGGTTACCACAAGATGTTGAACAGAGATCCCTGTGCTCTACAGAGGAAACTTGTATTGGAGCCATTGTAAAGTCTTTTTCACACCCGGCCAGAACGCCTACCTAGAAGGGGCCTCTCCAGGTGACCAGGCTTCCCTCACAGCATGGCGGCTTGATCCCAAGGCAGAGAGCCCGCCTAGACGCAGAAGCTGCACCGCCCTCTTATGACCCAGCCTCTGAAGCTACACAGCGTCGTCTCACCCAGCAATCGCAGAGGCGCGCCCCGGTGTACGTCCGGGGAGAGGAGGGGCGCTGAGGGCAAGGAGGAGAGCAGGTGCGGAAATCAACGCACCTCCGGACGAGAGGAGCGGTTACACAGTCAGCCTCGAACTCTAGATAGAGACTCGCGGAGAGAGAATTAAAGGGTTCGGTTTAGATACCAGTTTCAACCACCAGACCAGACATCGGTGCCCCCAACAGCGCTTGCGATGAACAGAGCTCTTCACTTGTTCTGCCTCTGTGTTTCCCGATCTCGCCTTCTAAGTTCGTGAAATCAGTGAAAAAATGAGGAGGAAGGGCTCGCTCCTTCATAATCTGTACACATATCTTTAATCCACTGGCTCTAATCCCATCTTCACTGAGTCTGTTTCTCTATCCATTGTGTGACCTTGAGGGACAATTGACTTCCCTGGTTAAATTGTTCCCAAGTTCTTTCAACTCTAATATTCTAGAATTCTAACTTACACATGCAGGTCAAAATCTATTTTCATCTGCTAATTAAGCATCATTACTAGTCTCACTAGATAATTATCCAAATGGAGGTACATGTATTTATTTTTCTATTTTGACCCCCGTGGAAAACCACGAATTTCTATCACATGCTCACTCTTCACAAATAAGGTCAAGGGGTTGTTTCTACTTGGAGTAGAGTTTATCCAAAAGACACACATTATTTTTCCTCTCCCTCCATCCTGGAATAATCTATCAAGCCTCGGAAGTTTTCCCATGAAAATAATAACACTGCTCAGACGTGTTCTTGCTAGGCTGGTTGACAATATGTTTCTACATCAAACAGGAATCTGTGATTACATGATGAGTGAGTTCCATGCTTCTGACAGAATCCATTTCATTTGGCCCAGGGGAGGAGGGGAGGGGACGTAACTGTTCTCACAGGCGCAACCTGCTCTATGGAGAGGCACCCCGCCCCCACCCCATCCCCCCCACTCCACTCCCACCTTCTGCAGAGGCTCCCTGCCCAGGGGGTACTTGGACACCCCGCTCCATCACTGCAACCCTAAAGCTGCTCTTGCCATTGCTGGGAAAAAGCACTTATTCAGCAGCCCATTGAGGAAAATACAGAATTTCCTCCCTTCTTACCTAGACCTTGAAACAAAAATGCTGTTTTAAACATATAGGAAAAAAAGACCAAAAATTCAGTGTTGTTCTTGTGCCTTTTTTCTGCCATCCCCCCAAAACCATTTTTTTTAATAGCCAACAGGAATACAGAAATGTAACTGGATTAAAAATCTGTTCTCAAAATGTGACGAGGATACTTAACAGTGTGAGAACATCTGTCAAAAGGAAAAGAAATGGACATGTTTCCCCTAAGAAACTTAGTTAAAATAAACACATGGAAAGAAAATTAGAGGAAAGACATATCCACATCTTATATGGACTCTAATTAAACTTAAAATCAAAGGCATGTTGGTTTTTACAATAGCCAAGACATGGAAGCAACCTAAATGTCCCCTGACAGATGACTGGATAGAGAAGTTGTGGTATATTTATACAATGGAATACTACTCAGCCATAAAAAGAATAAAATAATGCCATTTACAGCAACATGGATGGACCTGGAGATCATTACTCTAAGTGAAATAAGCCAGAAAGGGAAAGAAAAATACCATATGAAATCACTCATACGTGGAATCTGAAAAAAAAAAAGACACAAGTGAGCTTATTTACAAAACAGAAACAGACTCAGAGACAGAAAAATCTTATGGTTAACAGGGGTGGAAGAGGGTTGGAAGGGATAAATTGGGAGTTCAAAATTTGCAGATACTGACTACTATATATAAAAGAGAATCAACAATGTCCTACTGTAGAGCACAGGGAACTATATGCAATACCTTGTAATGGCCTATAATGAAAAAAATGAAAAGGAATATATCTCTAACTGAATCACTGTGCTGTACACCAGAAATTAACACAACATTGTAAACCAACAATATGTCAATATAAGTAAACAAACAAACAAACAAACAAACAGGTATCAGCAGGGTCATGATCCCTCTGAAACCTGTTTTTAAAAGGAAACTGAGAATGTTGGAATACACTGATAAATCTGACTGGTAGAGCTCTTTTTTTATGCAGCTGGAGAATGGAAATAAAAAGGTATTTAGGAGCCTCGGGAGTTACCTGTGTTTCTTAATTGTGTGTGTACACGTGCACACGTGTGCGTGAATGTAAATCTATAACACATATATAATTTTTAAATAATTTAAATTGAATTGAAATTTGAATGTAGCTAAAATGACCAACATTTCAAAGAACAAGTATGATGTTGAAGTGGGGATGCAGGCTGTTGGCTTCCTCTCCTTGATAGCTCTGGAGTATTTCCGTAGTGGAAACCATGAGGCCCCATGTGGCCCACCCATTGTGGCCCATCCTGGGGGTTGATGAGCGCCTTGGCCCTCAGAACCACAGAGCCAGACTTGAGGAAGCAGATGAGAGGCAGATGTGCTCATGGCCAAATACAAACCCACTCACAGACTCAAGGACACGCAAGCCAGTCATGTCTATGGGTGGCATTGGGGGAGAGTACCCTGTCATGAATCACGAGTCATCAACAAGCACTTCTCCCCTGGTACTAAGAACACTTTGTGCGAACTTTAAGATGAAGTGATTAAGTAGGCAATAATGGTTACTTTTTAAACTTTAAAAATTACGAAAGTTTGTGTTCTTGAAGTGGGGGTCTGCATATTTGTCTGGCTAAAACACCGTGGACTGGTGGACGTCTCAGCAGCCTGTCAGAGTGGTGGCTGGAGAGCTTCTTATTTAGGCAGTTAATCCAGAAGGACAGTTCTGCTCACCCAGAATTCAAATCAAAACTGACAAAATTTTATGAAATTAAACATACTGAATAAATGTATGTTTTGACCTGTGTCTCCAGAATGACAGCACATCAGTTTTTGAGATCCAAATGTCCTCTCCCCTGATGGTACAATGTCAACCTCTTCCAAGGGTCCACAATGAATCATTAGTCTCCAAAAGGAGGCAATTGGCCCATTCAGAGTTTTCCATCTTGTCCTGTGGTCCCAGTGTCCATGAATCACCTTGGAGACCCACAGACATTTTCAGCTGTGCCCGTGGTGGAAACACCACTGGAAACACCAAAGTCCTGTCTCTCGAAGTTCCCAGAGCTGCCAGTCTTTGAATTGTCACCTGGTTTCTGTGAAGAGCTTGGAGTGAGATGTGCTAACCCACTGTCTCTCTTTCCCATCCGCTCAGACTTAGCTCCCTCAGGGACAGTTTCTCTCTGAGGTCACTCTTTTCCCTCTAAAGAAACTGGCTCCTCAGAGTTGCAAAGTCACTGCAACCTCCAACTCAGCTGCAGGCTTCCATTATCTAGGCTGAAACAAAACAAAGCAACAAAACCCCCTCCACATCAAAAATTAAGGAAAAAAAAAGACTGCAATCTTTTATCAAAAATAAAAAGTCTGAAGCACAAGAGATTTCTAGTCTCTAGCTCTTAGACACAAAAAATAACTGGAAGGTTTTAAATGACAAGGTTTAGGGTTTTTTCCCCTTCATTTTCTACCCATCACCCCCCCCCCCAAATAAGGTTCTTGGTTTCATTAAAGCTACTGACAAAGTATTTACTTCTCTCCTCAGCAGTTTCTGATAACACGTGGTCTTAAATGAAGAGCTAAATCTTGCACTGATGACAGTGGATTCTTGAGTGATGGATCCTTTCAAGGCTCTACTCTAGAAATCACGGTCCTGTGCTCTTATGTTTGCTATGCACCTTACCAGATGCTTTGAAACATGCACAGAAACCTATTCTCCATGGGCTTGGAAGAAAAGGAGGAGATATATATACACACACATACGTATATATATATATTTATACACAATTCAAATCCAAGGCGATCTGTGAATAATCATGATTATCTAAAGGAAGAAGAGCACATCGCTGAGTTCTTAAGACAAATTCTTAGAAGAGATGAGTGTTGATTTAGGTGTTGAAAGATGAATGATGCTTTGCCAGACAGCCGGAAGGGGACAGGTGCTGCGGGCAGCCCTGCGGTCAGTAGATAGGCAAGGGCTGGGATGCAGCCACGTGTGAAAGGATGGGGAGGAAGGACTGCTGTGAAGGTCAAATGCAGGTAACTGAGATCATCAAATTATTGATACACCTGAGCCACTGGCCGAGATGTGTGAACTTTATTCTCGTTGAAATAAATGGATGTTGAATTTTTTGAATTAAGGAAATATATGGTCAGATTTGGGTTTGAAGGAAAATATAAAACCTATGGGCTTAAAAAGTCATTGCTAACCTTAAAGCTGAGAAAATGGGAGAGGAGAAAAGTATGTTTATTCCAATGTTATAAACAAGGCATGCCTACTAAAGACACACGGCCACACGACGCCCAACAGTGATGGCTATTCACAGGAAATGTGCCCCTGTTCCCACTTATCTCAGGGAATTTTTTGATTCTTGGGAAGAAAGCAAAGATGAATGTTTGTTGAATTATATGAAGTTAAATGACTCCCACTCAGAAACAAACTGCCTTGTTTGAAGGAGTCTCTTTTCTCTAAATGGTCTCATTGTTTCTATAATATTAATAACCCTGAGTTGTCTTGGTG
Source organism: Vicugna pacos (assembly GCF_048564905.1). NCBI lineage: Eukaryota > Metazoa > Chordata > Mammalia > Artiodactyla > Camelidae > Vicugna > Vicugna pacos. Next base: position 1,537,322 of record NC_132994.1, on the reverse strand, counting down.
TTATTTAGTATGGGATTGTCTTTAGAGACTATTATCCTGAACCATGATATGGCAATCTGGCAATATTTTCAAAATTGTTATCCCATGGAATCTAGAAATATGATGGTTGACCTGGGAGATCAGCTGAAAACACAGCAAATGAAATGCTTGTTGTTATTTGCAGTGATAATTAAGCTACTTATGCTGTAATCAAGCTATCAGTCTTAGAGCCTCACTGTCCCTGACAGCTTCATTACGTGGCTAAGTCATAAGGGAGGTACTGTCAGTAAAATGAAGAATCCCTTCCTTTATCAAAAAAAAAAAAAAAAAAGAAAGACACAAATGAACTTATTTATAAACAGAAACAGACTCACAGACATAGAGAACAAATTTATGGTTACCTGGGGAGAAAGGGGTGGGAAGGGATAAATTGGGAGTTCGAGATTTGCAGATACTAACTACTCTATACAAAATAGATAAACAAGTTTCCAGTGTAAAGCACAGGGAGCTATATTCAATATCTTGAAGTAACCTGTACTGAAAAAGAATCTGAAAAGGAATATATGTATGTACATGTATGACTGAGACATGATGCTGTGCACCAGAATTTGACACAACATTGTAAACTGAGTATACTTCAATGAGAAAAAGAAAACAAAACAAAAAAAAATCAATATAATTATAAATTTAAAAAAATTAAATGCTCTTGCCTTCTTTAAAAAGAAAAAGAATTCCTTCCCTTAAAATCAAAACCACTGGACATGGGATTGCAGAAAAGTAAAAGTAGCCAATGTATAGACAGGGAAAAGTTGCACTGGCATATTGAATTATCAGGGCTGTACTTAACTTCAGAAAGTTTAATTCCAAAACCTCTTCATGATACTAATCACTGGTTGTGGTCCAGAAATGTTGCCTAATGATTAATTCAAGCAATGTACGCAAGGCCTTCCTACAGCTCAAGAGGTTGAAATGATTAAATGTACTTTCTGGATGTTTTGCTGTTAGTTCTCGAGGTTTTATTTGGTGTTCTTGCAAGCTTTTTCATAGGAAATAAATACTTTCTCCATATAGCTACAATGTTGTATGCCTCCAGACAGCACAGGCTTTCTTTAATCCAAAGAAACATTAATAGCAGGTCAGCAAACTGCAGCTCCTGGAAAAAACTTTGGCCCACTGGCTGTTTATGTAAGGCCTCCGAAACGGGAATGCTTTTTATATTTTTTAAATGGTTGGTAGAAAAAAACAATCAAAAGAAGAAGAATATTGTACAACATGCAAAAATAATATGAAATTCAAATTTCAGGGTCTATACATAAAGTATGATTGGAACCCACTCATTTATGTGTTTGCTTTTAAGCTAGGGCAGAGCTGAGGAGTTGGAACAGAGACCGTACGACCCACCAGGGCAAAAAAAAAAAAAATATATATATATCTTTTAATATTTTATTTTTTAATTTTGTTGTTAATAGAGGTACTGGAGATTGAACCCAGGACTTTGTGTATGCTAAGCAAGTGCTCTACCACTGAGCTATACCCTCCCCTCAAGGACAAAAATATTTACTATCCCTTTTTTAATACCGTTTATTTTAATTTTGGGGGGAGAGGCAGTTAGGTTCATATATATATAAAATGTATATATTTTATATGTATGTATGTATGTGTACATATATTTTAAAATATATATGTATATACATTTTAACAGTACTGGAGATGAAACCCAGGACCTCATTCATGTATGCTAAGCAGGCACTCTACCACTGAACTATACACTCTCCCCTCTCCATTTATAGAAAATGTTAGCCAAACTCCAGTTTACAGCATTCCTGGAACAAAAATTTATGTAAGAAATCAAGTCGCTTTTTTTCCCCAAAGTGAATGAGTTTTTTAAGAATTATAACTATCTAACAAGAGAGCAAAAGTTTCCATTCACAAGGGTTTGGCTTGTGTGACAGCAAGGCCAGAATTCTCACTTGTAGCTGAAAGTATGTGATTTTGAATGATCTGGAAAAATATGGGTGTGACAGTCAAAAAGTACATGAAAGGACACAGTGTAGGCCTGAAATTCCTGCAAGGCTTGAGAAAACACAGCGAGTTGCAGAACGTGTGGCTGTGTTTCTGGCAGGCGTGTGAAACGGAAGTTGGGGATGGCAAAAGGCATGTCAGTTACAGAGCTACCTTAGAGAAGGTCGCTAACGGCTCTTGGGGGAAGGGTGGGGAGATGGGGAGGAGAAAAGTCTCCCTTAAATGATCCAGAATAGAAAAAAGTCAAAGGAAAAGGGGCATGTGCTATGTGTTTGAAAACACAAGAGGGCACAGCCAGCACTGTGACTTGAACACTAACCAGTCCTGAGAATTGGGCTGTCCCTCCAGAGTGTAACTGACACAGTCAGGAAATGTTGTTGGGTTCAGTCCTCTGATCTGGTACCTTGAACCCATCTCAGCCCACATCACTAACGTTCCCTGGGCCTTGTTCAAGGCATTTCTCTGCCAGTGTTACCGAGTCCAAACTTGTTCTGCTCACCCCACGACAGGCCAATAAATCGGGAGATGAAGTGTTGGGGCAAGGAATAATGACTTCATTCAGAAAGCCAGCAGACCAAGAAGATGAGGGAATAATGACCTCGAGACCCATCTTCCCCAAGTCAGAATTCAGGCTCTTTTTACACTGAACAGGGGAGGGTGTGTGGTTGTTTGCTGCAAACTTCTTGGTGTCAGAATCCTTTGTTCTTGCAGCTGTCCACATGGGTCAGGTCATGGTGTCCCTGTAAACCTCCAACAAGACAAATGTTATTTTCTATTCTGCAACTTTTTATCTTTATATGAATGGAAAAGTGTTTCACTCTTAAAGGTCACAGCCTGGAGAATGGGGTCTCCTGTCTATTTCAGGCTCAAGGCAACATTCTTTTACAAAAGGTGCAGAACCAGCAGGACTGGGCACTGGAAACGGAGCCCAGGGTTAGGGCCAAAGGAGCAGATCCCATATGGAGTCAGATGTGTTCTTCCCTATTAACCAGAACTCAGATAGCTTCATCGGGACAAGGACCAGTTAACAATCAAGGCTCAGTTTACAGCATCGACTCCCACTCTCCCCGCCCCCACACCTTACTCAATGGAAGAGGAGGAGGAAAGGACATTTCCAGGTGTCTGTGTTTATTTTCTTCTTCCTACAGATCAAGACCAGAACCAGTCTCAATGGCTTCAGGCTTCCACGGTAGCCTGTGGGATTTACTGGCCTCATAGCACAAATCAAATGAGCAAATCCACCTGCTGTGCAGACACACAGCACAGAGCCACGTGCAGCCTCCAACGTGACCAGGGCTCCCGGGGCAGCTAGAGCCTGGGAACAGTCCCCTGAGAGTGCATGTGAATGCACATCACCAGGATGCATCCTTGAAGTCATGGGACCAGCTCTGAGCACCAGGACTCAGGCCCCAGACATCTGAATGATGCATCTGTGCAGCCCAGCTGGCCGCACAGAATCAGAACACGCTGCTTTCAGGGGCAACTGTGGCTCTGAGGCCAGCATCAATTTATTGCTTCCATGGCATGGCCATCAGCTGTGTAACTACTTTAGCTTTGTGGCTTTATCTGTTTTTGATTCAATTGCCCTAAAGTATTCCTTCAGTTCATTGAATTGGAGCAGCTGCTCCAAAATTTACTCAGCCTTCTCATGCCCTCATCCATCCTTGCTTCCCAAGCATTGGAAAAAAAAAAAAATTTTCCCTTTTGCTAAAACAAGTAAATTTTTCTTAACTAACTGGGTGGGTTTAATTTGACACCTCGGATTCTACTCTTCCCCTGCATTGATTCTGAAGCTAGTTTTTGCCACCCTTCCAGTAACTGAACAAGCAACATAGCATAATTCAGCAATTTGCTTTTAGCTGCTGGTTAATTTTTCTCTGAGTTTAATCCCTCAGTCTTCATTTCTCATTCACATGCTCTATTAGGGCCTTCGCTTCAAGTCAGAATGACATTGCATGAACCAGTAGTATTTTTAGCGCTGCCAGAAAATTGACCATCATCATCTAAAATGCAACGAAGATGAAAAAGAAAGCAACAAGGGCGAATGAAATAAGTGCTAGAGATTGGCAATCAGTGAAAAGTACCGGAAATGTCATGTGTGTCTAATACTTGCAGAAATTAAGTGGTAAATTCAGTGAACAGAGAGGAAGATTCTTTATCCATTAGGAGTATGATATGAAATGTGAAAGTATAAAGTGTTAGAGGTCTATCAGTTTTATTTTAGAAACGCTTAACACAGAGAATAGAGATTTTAAAAATTACCTCTCATTCTATGCATTGTAAACTCTAAAAGAACACTTGCCTAGAATCTACCGTTTTAGCAAAATGTTCAATAAAGTGTTGGTGGCCAAGAATTGAATTACCTCTTTGTGGAAAAGGGAAATATAAGATATTCAAAAGGAGTCATTACAAAAATGTCTTCAACTAATCAACAGAAAGTGGCAGGCAGTGGGACTGACTGTTCTGACACGTATAAAAGCAACGTAGAATGGAAGTTAAGCAGCTCTTTAAAGCAAAGAGCTTTGTAAAAACAAACCTGACTCCATATTAGATCTGTTCCTTTGACTCTGACCCTGGGCTCCGTTTCCCGTGCTCAGTCCTGCTGGTTCTGCACCTTTTGTAAAAGAATGTTGCCTAGAGCCTGAAATAGACAGGAGACCCCATTCTCCAGGCTGTGACCTTTAAGAGTGAAACACTTTTCCATTCATATAAAGATAAAAAGTTGCAGAATAGAAAATAACATTTGTCTTGTTGGAGGTTTACAGGGACACCATGACCTGACCCATGTGGACAGCTGCAAGAATAAAGGGTTCCGATCCCAAGAAGTTTGCAACAACCACCCACACCCTCTCCTTTTTAGTATAAAAGGAATCTGAATTCTGACTTGGGGAAGATGGGTCTCGAGGACATTAGTCCCTCATCTTCTTGGTCTGCTGGCTTTCTGAATAAAGTCATTATTCCTTGCCCCAACACTTCATCACCCAATTTATTGGCCTGGCATGGTTATAAGCAGAATGAGTTTGGACTTGGTGACAAATACATACATATATGTATCTAGATATATTTTATAAAAATCTACACTGTCAGAAGGATAGGAGGGTATTAAGAAAATTTTTTCTGTTGTTCTAGCACTCTCTGAGACAGCATTTTAAATTATTAAATAGAATACTTAAATGTTTGTACTTGAGCTTCTTGTTTGTAAACAGACAAATTGGAGAACACCATTATTCAAGATTTCTCATGCTGCAAATGGAACCTAGGGTCCCTTTGTGTTGCATCCTTATAAACATTATAAATCACTAAATACTTAATAGGGAGAGGATCGAAGAGCTGAGTTGATTAAATATGAATCAGAAAATAAGATGAAGCAAAAAATTTAATAGTAGTATCTTTCTAATTTATTGTCCAGGTTTTGAAAAATTGAGGTTCTTTTTTTTTTTCATTTGACCAATTTAATTTTGTTACTCAGAAACACACAATTTCTTCCAGACCAGAGTGTAATTATTAGCAGCCCTGAATATACATGCAGGTGCATTTATTTTCTCTTTGAGAAAAAAATGTCCTTGAATGGAAGAGACTGATCTTTTTAAAACAGCATAAAAATGATACCCCTCCTTACAACTTAATTTTATAACTGAATTCTTCAGAAAATATAAAAATAAGAAGAATGGTTCCCCACAAGGCTAAGACTCAATATAAGGATTTATCTCGCTAATGCCCCTCTGAGAACTGCTATGGAAAAATCACTCAGCTGGCTTCTGACAGTGTTTTCATCTATAAAACAAAATCTAAATGACAGTATTTTCACTACAGCTAATGATGAAAATATTGAAATCTAAATGTTTATACTCTGGAAACAGATGAGATGAGAATTTGACTGAATAAAACATGTGTTGATCACTGAAATAGATTTTTTTTAACTTATGAAACAATTGACATCTCATGTCTTCCATGGGGTTACGTCTCTTACCCTAGTGATGCTTAAGAGAGTTACCATAAAAAACAAAGGGAAGCAAATATACCAGGGAAAATGATGAACTTAAGCAAAACTCTTAGTTAGATGTTCCATTCAATCCCTAGTTTTGTTTGTTTTTCTTCTCCCACAGGTCATTCAATAAGATGCTTGAGAACGTTTGTGGAAGCAGCGTCTTGGCACCAGAGGAAGGTGAGATGAGAACAGATTCCTGGAATGGGTCCTGGCAGCCTCGCTAAACTGAACAGTTCTTTGGTGTGAGTTGATGTACAAGAGATTATGCGCTGGACAGTTTGTCTCTGGCTCTGTTTTGTTTACAGATGAGAAAATATGGAGACTAGTAGCACACACACAGATGAACAGCCCTCTGAGAACATTCAAATCTCTTACTCTTAACCCCGCGATTCCTTGTTTTTGACCTTCAGTAGAAACTTTCCTCCTCCATATGGAAACAAAACGCTACCATGCAGAGACCTGGCTCCTAAGAGTTAGTGCATGCTGCTGCCTGTATGGAGGATGAGGGCAGCTTTTGTGGACGTGTTTGGAGTCCCTGGCAAGTTTTAGACCAAAAGGATGTTGGTGTGATTACATGCTTTGCAAAATCTTCTGTTCTGTTTCTACTTTCCCTTTTCCCTCCCTGCCTCCTATACTGTTGGGGCTCCCAGAATCTCACCGTCAGCAACTTTCTTTTATTCCAGACCAGAGACTTCCCAAACCACAGGTGCTATTCCTGAACATTCCACCTTCATGTCCAACATCTCATACACTCATTTAGCTAACAAATGTTTTTGAACATCTATTCTATGCCAGTCCCTATTAAGTATCTCCAAGAGATGGTCCTCCAAGAACTCTAATCCACATACCTGAAGGTAAATCAATCATCAGATCTACACCTTCCTGGTATCCACTGTCTTGGTGAAGGTTATCTTGTCCTACTCTGTCTGTCTATTTGCTCGGACACTCAGATCACTGCTCACTCTGGTCCTTTGTTCTCATCTCTCTCTCTCCCACTCAACTCAGCCTCCTGGAGCACACATCTCAGATCCCTGGCCTCTGCCACCGTACATGAAATTCAATCAGTGACCAAGAAATACTGGCTGAAATATCACTATCAGCTGTAATAATACATAAAAATGATTATGTGCTTTTACGTGTTAAGGGTTTTAGCAAGCTTGAGAGAAATGCATATGCACCCATTAAGGAAACCGATTTAAACACTAAATGAGAGAATGAACAGGAAAAGGTAAAAATCTCACTGTAACACGCTTGGAATAGAATGACTTCAAAAAAAATTATTTTATACAACCAACAGTAAAAATACATTTTATATCACAAGTTCTCCACCATCCCATCATATATATTAATGGAAATTAAAAATTTACAGGTATAATACTTACCCTTGCTCTATACGATGCCTTTGGATATTTTTTCTATAATTACTGCATTTTTTAAATGTTGGCTCTGAGCCACCAGATTTATTTGATGACTTATTCTGGAAAATACTGCTTTAGTATTTTTACCACATTTGATTTACTCCGGTTTTTATTCACACAAATTCTCTAAGCAATTAAGACTGCATTTAAAAATAAGTAAGTCATTTCTTGAATTTTTAGGACTACTCAAAAGTTATCGGTTTCCTGAATAGGTGAGTCCCATCACCAGTGCCACCACTATTTTTTAAGGACAGCAGATGATTTGTGATGAGAATTTTTGGAGGTAATTTCATATACACCAAATTCACTGGAAGCAGCTGAGTGACCTGAAACAGGATTTGCAGTCACTGGATTGGCATGTTCAGCCTTCCAGGTAGATTACAAGCACGGAATTTCTATCTCCTGGTGTGAAGGAGGGAAGGCTCTCTGATGACATTCTGTATCTGTAGGGTGTGATTTCTTTCTTTGTTTCTTTACAAAGTACTTTAGTATAAAATACGATCTGAGATAGTTTTCTTGAACTGAAGCTAGTGATAGGAATCAATTCAACACGCACGTGACAAATATTACTCCCTCTTCTCCTTTTCTAGACAACTCGATCACTCCAAATAAATCACATGTAGCTCTCCAATCACTATGATATTTGGCAAGGAAACTTGCAATGTTTCTTCTTTAATCTTAAGAAACACGTAACTGCCAACCTTTATGTTGACTCCTGAAAAGTAATAAATAGAATACACTTCATACGTCAGTATTTCAGTGCCCAGTAGAGTCTTCATTGTTTTCTAAATGAAAGAGCAAAACATTCAGAAAGACAAAAGGATTTTGCCAGGGTTTCCCTGTAGAAACATTTTTCTCCTAAAAGAAAAAACCCGTTACAAAAACTATACCAGGAATGAGGGTATTTATCATGATATAAATGCCTTCATGACTAAAGTTGTGAATATTTTAACTTGAGACTTTGAAAAGCATACGTACATAAATAAATATTTTGTTCTTAAATAATTTATATTTCTAAACAAAGTTTAGGCGGTGTTGAGAAATTTGTCAAAATTATATTTTGAGCCCTGCCCTCCTGCCAAGGATAGTGCACAGCTGTCATCAATTCTAAATCTGAACACACAACTTTTATAAGTGAGACACAGAAGACTCCTTTCAAAACGTAGCATGGGGTCCTCTCGAAACGTTCCAAGGCCATGAGTTTCCTTCCTACGCTTGGTGGTGATTTTAACACTGAAGGGTGGACAGCAGTCTTAAGAGGGAGGCTAGGTGATATCCATATTCATATAGTTGTTTTTCTAAATGTATTTCAGATGAATTAGAATTGTTTACACCAAAAAAAATAGTAAAAACTATTTATTAGAAAGTTTCCATATTGTTTGTTGGACTTAAAACAAAAAAGGTGAGAATGTGTTTGTTTTTTTTGCGTAAGAGGGCAGCCCTGTACTGGGTGAGGTGTACACGTGTGGCGGAGGGAGGGGTCTGCAAAGGTGGCTGTTCATCCAATGAGGTGTTGGTGCTTGAGTTGGGGAGGGGCCCATCTGAAGGGAAGATGGTTGGAGTGTTGCCGCTACAGAGGCATCTGCCCAGAGGCCAATGATGACGACAGCCGGAGAAGCCTAAAGCGGACACCAGTGCAGTAAGACTCGGAGCGGCAACAGTGATTGGTGATTGGTCACCCAGAGCGGGGTCTGACCCAATAGGGATGAGGGCAGCAAGATTTCTCACGGTCAGAGAAGGGTGGTACAAACATGGAACAGGAGAAAACGTGAATGAATCTTGGGGTACTGCCTTAAAATTGAAGATCTTTGTGAAGTCATGTTTTTCCATATATTTGGATAACTTGCAGATAGATGTAGTGGTAATTGTATGTGTGTGTGTGTGTGGGGGGGTAATGTTAGGGTTCTCCAGAGAAATAGAACCAATAAGATATGGTGTGTGTGTGTGTGTGTGTGTGTGTGTGTGTGTGTGTCTGTGTCTATGTCTGTGTCTGTGTGTGTATGTGTATGTATTATCAGAACTTCTTGATTGTAAGAAATTGGCCTCCCAGGATCATGGAGGCTGTGAGCTGGAGACCAGGACGGCTGATGGTGAGGTTCCAGTCTGAAGACCAGCAGGCTCGAAACTTGGGAAGAGCCAATGTCTAAGTTGGAGTCCAAAGGTAAGAAAAATTGATGTTCCAGTTCAAAGGCAGTAAGGCAGGAAGGGTTTCTCCTTATTTGTAGGAAGGTCAGTGATGCGCTATTCAGGACTTCAGCTGATCGGATTGTGGTCCCCTCCATCGGGGAGGGCCATCTGCTCTACTCAGTCTTCTGTTTCCGATGCTAATCTCAGCCAGAAACGCCCAGCACCCTCACAGACAAACCCAAAATAATGTTGGACCTGATGTCTGGGCACTCCATGGTCCCATCACACTGATGCTCAAAATTAACTGTCACAGTGTGTATGTACATGTGTGGCTGTGCTTCAAACACAGAGCACCCAGATCTTGGTTACTAAACCCTATTCTCCCTTAAAAGGTCTCCTTGGAGAAATGGCTGAATCAAGCCTGGGTGGGGAAAGCACAAGGTAGTCCTGGAGCATCTTGCCGAGCCATGAACGAGCACAGAAAGACTGAGGAAGACACATTGAAGGACACAGGAGCCAGCCTGCAAAGGCTCCCGCTGGCCAAAACCAGGGCAGTTTGAGCATCAAAAGAAGTAATAACAGCAACTGGTTATAACATCAACTAGAGTAAGAATCCATGAGCCCATACTTGTGTAAATCAATCATTCATTGTTGAAACAAAGACCTACTGTAGAGCACAGGGAACTATATCCAATTTCTTGCAATAAGCTGTACTGGAAAAGAATCTGAAAAAAAATACATACACACATGCATGTAAATAACCAAAACGCTTTGCTGTACACCTGAAACTAAATTGTAAATCGACCACACGTCAATCAAAAATAAGAAAAAGAATGAATTGTTGACAGCTTGATGAGACCGTCTCTTATATATGCATAATCTCCAAGCACATACATACTAAATGTATTAATTACAAAAGGGAAAATGGTTAACTCTCCTGTGGAGACTCCTGGCAGATACCACTTGAAACAAATGATTGACACGGTAATCGGACAAGTCAGAGCATGTGCGGCCGAGTAGGAAGCAAGGAGACAAACACCATCCCTTCTGCGGTACCCCTGCAAGACATAAACGGCATATTCTGAATCTAGTTATGAGGAAACACAAAACAAACTTAAATTGAGGAACAGGAGACAAAATAGCTGACCTTTGTCTTCAAAGGTGTCAAGGTCATGATGTCAAGGAAAGACTGAGGGTCTGTTCCAAATCGAAGAACTCAAGAGCTGTAGCAACTAGATGCAACGTGGGGGTTCTGAACAGCTCTTTCTCCTGTAAAGGCATCATTTGATAAAATGTAAATGGAGTCTGAGATTGTATAGGAGAAGTATATTTATGTCAGTTTCCTGACGTGGATGCTTTGGTTTGGAGTCACATAATGTCTTCGTTTATAAGATATTCCAGTGGAGTACTTGCGGGTGTTGGAGTATCACACCAACTTACCTCAGATGCAAGGGGGAAAAGTTCTCTGTTCTGTTCTTCCAACTTTCCCCCGTGTTTGAAATTGTTTCCAAGTAAAAACAATAAAAATAAAAATGTATATCTAATGGAATAATTTATTGCATCGGCAGTCTGAAATATTACTGGTTTCTTTGAGAATAGAGCCCTTTGCTAGACTCCGTTAACTATGAGGTCTGTTCACTTTGGAGTGAACAGGCAGTAATTACTAAGCCATCATCTTATAAATGACAGCTTATGGTTTTTAAAATCTGAAATCAATTTTTTGGTTTGGGTTTTCATTATGCAAAACCCTATGCAGTAGTGGTACTTGAGTACGTCTAGTCACAGGAAGTATGGTCTCATAGTTCCTCCCTGGAAACCCCTCTTCTTAGAAACTTTCCCACTGCCATTGGAGTGAAATTGCTTTAACAATTGTTATCACCTACCTCTTTTTTGATTATTAAACTCTGAGGACACATACCAGTCCTTGCTTGATGTCTCTGAAACATTTGATAGTTTGACCTCTGTTTCCTGGAAACTCTCAGGTTCTTTAACTCTGTGACAAGGTTTCCTCACATCCCTGCCTCTCCAGGGATTCCTCCTAAGTGACATTCACAGATTCTTGCTTCTAATCATCCCTAAAATACTGATGCTCTTCTGAGTTCTGTTCTCCTGTGGCATCTGGTCCCTTAAAGCACACCCTTCCTGAGTCTTCATCACCACCTGCTTGCCGATGGCTTCAAGTCTCTATTGCAGCCAAAGACCACTCCTGGGCATGGACCTGAACAGCCTCTGCCCACCAGACACATCCACATCCTACCCTGTGAGCATCTCAAAGTCCTTACATTATTGATGTCATCTCCTGGTCTCCCTTAAATCCCCTACTCCAGGCTGGGTACTCTTGATTTCTCTGTTAGTGAATCACATCACCATCTACCTAGTGGCCAAACAGTTAACAAGATCTTTTGTAACTTTTTATTATTTACAAGAGCCATACATCTCTGTCTCTCCCCTCCCACTGTCTTAGTTCAGACCCCCGTTACCTCTTCTCTGGAGCACAGCCTCATAGCTGGTGTCCTGGACAGAAGTTTGTTGTGCTTCTCTCCAATCTGCCTTCGTGGTGATGCCAGGCTATGCATGTAAAAGTCCCATCTGATTCCATGAAAATCCTCTGATCAAAATTCTGGGTTGTCTTCCTATCTCCTTTTAGCAGAAATGTAGCTTCATAGCAAGATGTGGAGAATCCTTCCCAACCCAGTCACCACTCACCTCTTCATCTTCTGTCCTCTCTCTCATCAACATTGTGGTCTTTGCAGATCTATGACAAAGCCATCCTTCATCCAGTTTCCGGACTGAAAAATACTGCATGGTTACTGATGGGCATGACCAAGCGGTACCATGTGCCTTCCATCAGTCCTTCCCGCAGAATCCTGTGATTGTCCCGATGTCTATCACAGCACTCACCATGCTCCATCACTACCTTCTAACTCTACTCTTATAACCACAGTCAGACTTAAAACTCTTCTGTAGCTTTGCATATCTCTCAGATTAAATTCTAATTTTTCATCCTGGTTCACATAACTTTTATGTTATCTGACTCCCCTCTGAATCCCCCACCTCACCAGTACCACCCTTCTCTCTGGTCCTCTTGACACGCCGTGCTCACTGGAGGCTTGCTTGCAGCCCCTGATCTTTACGTGGCTGCTGGCTCCATCCTGTCATTCAGACCTACCTTAAACATCATGTCCACAGGAAGGCTCTGCAGATCAGCCAGTCTCCTGTAGCCCCTCTGTCATCCTCCACGTGCTGCATCATTTCAGTTCTCTGCATTGCACCCATCACTCCTGAATATTTGTCTTGATGATTAATGTGTTTATTTCTTCTCCATGTGCTCTCAGCCAGAAGGTAAACTGCGTGAGAGTAGAGACCTTGTCTGCTTTTTATCCCTTACATCTTCCTGATGCCAAGAAAAATGCCTCAGTAAATAACTAGTTGAATGAATGATTCTCCTATAAGACTAGAGGCTTTTCTTTTTTTTGAGTATTAAATTTTTCACATTTTAAAATATTTATTTATTTATGTATTTATTTATTTATTTGGAGGGAAAGTAATCAGGTATTTATTTATTTAGATGGAGGTACTGGGGATTGAACCCAGGACCTCGTGCTTAGCTAGGCATGCACTCTACCCTGAGCTCTACCCTTTCCCACTCTTTTCTTGAGTTTTACATTTTGAAATTTTTATTTATTCATTTTTAAAAATTTTTTTGTGGGAGAGGTAATATGGTTTTTATTTATTTATTATTTATACAGGCTTCTTGAGGACAGACTCTATCTTAATAATCTTCTGATGTGACATCATCCTTGGAATATCAAAGGCAGTAATCTCACTAATTCATTCAGCAGATGTAAGTTATTTCTAGATCCAAGGTGCTGCGTGACCCATGCAAGTGAGAAAAGCACAGTTCAGTGACAAAAACTCCTGGTCCTCCAGGAGACACCACAAGTGTGCAAATGCAGTCCAATTTCCCCAAGTTGTCCAACCTTCCAGAATCATCTTTTACTTCTATCGCAAGTATATAAAATAAATCAATATATGTATATAAAAGAATATAAAGTAATTCAAAACCCCATTCCAAGTAAAATCTGGCAAGCCTGCTGATACCGCTAAAAATTCATCAGAGGATGGGAGAGATGGGTTTCAGAAGCCGTTTGTCACCTCTTGCCCCACATCCCTGCCTCCAGCTCTGTTTCTGATGACTTATTGCTGTCTTACTTCAAGTGGCTGAGGCCCACCACTCCCCACTCCCCCGCCACCAGAGAACCCCCCTCCTCTATTCCACCAAACACAGATCTGTTGTATGTAACTGACCTGGAGTAAAGACTTGGTGATTTAAGGAGAAATTCAGAACACAGATCAATTGACTATTTCACAGCAGTTCCAGAAGCTCACTGATTTTTCTCTAGTGAGAAAGTTCTCACTATTCCTGGTCTTTTTTTCCCTTTCCTGCAGCCTGCCACTGTATTGCTAGACCTTATGTCCATCTACAGAGATCTTTCTCCAAGAAAATTCCTATTACTTAATTTTTAAATTAGTTAATTTTAGTTTCAGGTTTTTTTGGGAGGTGGGGGGTAATTAAGTTTATTTATTTATTTAATAGAGATACTGGGGATTGAACCCAGGATCTTGTGAAAGCTAAGCACACACTGTACCACTGAGCTATACCTTCCCCCCACATTACTTTGATATCCAGAAAATTTATCTTCCCCTTGTATCACATCTTCTCTCCTAAGTCTACGTATGCCATCCACGGGGACCGTTGTTCTAAAGAAAAGAGCCGTCCGCTCCCCTCGATGGGGGAGTGACTATCTGAACAGAGCAGAGCTGTCCCCTCCTGCATTTTATATAATGGGCTTCTCTCAGCAGGGCTTAAAATTACACGTAGTTTTACGTTGCAGCTACTGCACAATTGACTCCTTGAAATTGTTCAGACCGAAGTCTTTTTTTAAGTTTTAATTTTGGAAGAGTTGCCTTCCAAGTGAACCTCTGCCACTTTGCACTTGTTTATGTGGGATTCTTACCAAAGTGCAGACATTTCTCCCTGTGCAGTTTCGTCTTCTTATATTTTGCCCACCATTTCAGGCTTTTAGAATCCTGGTTCTGGCACGTAGCACCCTCGCTATCCCTGCCAACTTCATGTCAAATGCAACATGCTGAAGCACGTCCCCGATCCTCTCATAAGCCACCAAAAATGGCTCATGCTGTTCTGTTACAGGATTCCGGGAGCTAAAAGGAAGACGAAAGTCACCAAAGAAGACGTCTAAGGACAAGTATCTTTAGACGGAGAGCGACAATCTCCCCTTCAGGCTTGTGTCTCCCATTTCTCTAAATGATCCCATCCCTACTTATTTTGAGCTGTAGGTTTTTCTGGGGAGAGAATAATGCCTGGAATGGGCAGGCACCTTAAAACACGCTTTAATGTGATGGGGTCAGGGCTCCTCTGAGGCAAGTGACAGGCTGAAGCCAGAGAAGCTAAGACGGCTTCACTCTTAGAGCCTGGCTAGACAGGGTGCCCTTGTGCGACCTTGGGAGTGAGCGCCCCCTTACGTCTCATGCCCGAGACTTCCCACTTGCATCCTAGGCCAGGCCCCGGAGTGGGGAGGAACATTCATGGATGGAAGACATCTTTGCCAAAGTTTACTCCGTCAGCCCAAGCTGGAAGTGTCAGATTATCACCTTCCCCACTGCTGGCTGAAACCCACCATTAATCCTAGCAATTTCCAAGCTCTGCTTGAATTTGTCCTCAGTCCATCTCTTTAGTGATCCAAGAGCACGATTTCTAAGGGAGAGTCCCAGGCTCAGAAACAACTGGGAGTTCGAGATTTGCAGATACTAACTACTATATATAAAATAGATAACCAACAAGTTTCTACTGTATGGCGCAGGGAACTATATTCAGTATCTTGTAGTAACTTATGGTGAAAATGAATATGAAAAGGAATACATGTATTTTCCTATATGACTGAAACATGATGCTGTGCACCAGAAATTGACACAACATTGTAAATGGACTAGACTTCAATTAAAGGCCCATTTATTCAATGAATTTTGCAACCTTCTATGCCAGCCACTGAGTTATTTTCTTTGTTCTGCTCCTTCCCATTTCCTTGTAGTTTGGGCCGTCAATACCATCACTTTCAAAAAAGTCAGATTCAAATCCAACTCTGGCTTAGTGGGGTGTATTGGAACCCTCCTGGCAACCCTGTGCTCCTGTGTGCAGTTAACTTGCTCTGTCCAGAACTGCTGAGCTGTGCTTCCTAGGGGTCTGGATTGTCATCTGGTGTCTAAATCTCTGTTCCCTGGGACTGATGCCTAAGGAATCCTGTAGCTCAAGTCACTGCCCCACCCCTCCCTCGTGCCATGTGTTAATCGCTGCTCCACCAGCACCACTGAGTCTGTTCTGTTCTTATACCAGCTGAGTACACACAAATCCTAACCCTTTGCATTTTAAATAGTAGGTAACTCAAAACACTAAAAATAGAGTTACCACATGAACTGGCAATCCCACTCCTGGGCACGTACCCAGAGAAAACTCTAATTCAAAAAGACACATGCACCCCCATGTTCACAGCAGCACTATTTATAACAGTCAAGACATAGAAGCAACCTAAATGTCCTGCAACAGAGGACTGGATAAAGAAGCTGTGGTACATTTATACAAAGGAATACTATTCAGCCATTAAAAAGAATTAAAATTTTGCATTTGCAGCAACATGGATGGACCTGGAGGTCATCATTCTAAGTACAGTAAGTCAGAAAGACAAAGAAAAATACCATATGATATCACTCATATGTGGGATATAAAAAAGACAAATGAACTTATTTACAAAACAGAAACAGACTCACAGACATAGAAAAGAAACTTATGGTTACCAGGGGGGGAAGGAAGTGGGAAGAGATAAATTGGAAGTTTGAGATTTGCAGATATTAACTACTATGTATAATAGATAAAAAATAAGTTTCTGCTGTGTAGCACAGGGAGTTATATTCAGTATCTTGTAGTGATCTATAATGAAAAAGAATATGAAAAGGAATAATTTCTCGACGTATATGCATGATGAAATGTGATGCTGTACAGCAGAAACTGACACAACATTGTAAACTGACATCTGGAAGCCATGATTAAATTACCTGGGCAGCTAAGTGTCCTCACAGCGTGTAGATAACTGTGAGCGAGGCAGGGGGCAGCTACAATAGACGGTTGTCTTCAGTGTAGTTGTTCCTCACCAACTATAAGCGTTGCTTTACTTAAGCCTCTAGTTGGCAAAATCATAATTGACAGGTTCAGTACTAGTGAATGAAGGGACTTCAGAGAAAACTAAAAACGTATCATGTGAGTGCATTCGTGATGCATGTGTGCATGTACACGGACACACACACACACACACATACACGCACACAGATGTAAGTTCTACCAGGCAGCAGTTCCCGGACAAGCCAATTTCTTTTCCACTCTTGCTTTCTCCAGTATCACCCTTTCCATAATTCAAAAACAAGTAGCTAAGGTAGATTATTATGTTAACTTTATGTAAAGAATGTGGCATCCCTTCTTAATATATTAAAATTTTAAATTGTTTTAAAACAATCAACGTTGAAAATTTGGTTAAAAACAGTGGTTTGGTTTTTGTATTTGCGTATTCTCTTACGATGTCACCAGTCCCATTTGCTCTTTCAACAATTATATTTTAAGACGTTATTATACATAAAAATAGGCTCTAGGAATACAGCAGTGAGGACATTTGTAATTCCTACCTTCACCCAGTTTACAAACCAGAGCAACAAACAAATAAACTTGCACTTAGGAAGCATTTAGTTAAAGATGCATATATCTTATCTTCAACACCTCCATTAAAAATTTATGAACCCATCATTTGGAAAAAGGAAAGGAGGTGGATCATATACAGATGGGAGATTTTAGCAAATTTATGAAATTCACAGAAGAGGTGGAGAGGTGGTAACTGGGAATTAGGTCAGAGGAAATCTCCAGCCTAGAATACACAGAGAGGCTTGTCTGTAATGAAGAATCCAGGCGATGCTTGTGACTAAAAACTGCGTCATTCAGTTGAGGGTCAAGTTAGGCAGGAGGCTGAAAACTGGAGGGATAAGGGAACGTCTGTATGTGGAACAGCTGACCACCCGACACGTCCGTCTCCCCAACACTCCAAGTGAAGTATGGGCTTCTACCCAGCACACAGAGGGAATTTCTCTAAAGACATTGAACAATCCTAGAGAAAAACACTTATTTAAAATTTCCCCAGCATAGGAAACTTAAATGCAGGGTTCCCACCACCCGCCCCTGCCAATTACTCTGAAGTGTTTGCCTGTCAGTTAGCACCGTCCACATATACAGACCTACCAATCAGCCTTTTTTAACCACCTTACTTGTAAAAAATGAACAACTAAGATACACCAGAAGCCTGAAGAAAGCCTTCGACATGGAAGAGTGACCAAAATAAACTAACACAAAAACCAACTGAAAGATAAGAAAAGAAAGAAAGAAAGAAAGAAAGAAAGAAAGAAAGAAAGAAAGAAAGAAAGGAAGGAAGGAAGGAAGGAAGGAAGGAAGGAAGGAAGGAAGGAAGGAAGAAAGGAAGGAAGAAAGAAAGGAAGAAAGGAAGAAAGAAAGGAAGAAAGGAAGGAAGGAAGGAAGGAAGGAAGGACGGAAGGAAGGACGGAAGGAAGGAAAAGAAAACAAGCAATGTGGGCAGGGTGTAGCCCAGTGGTAGAGCATGGGCTTAGAACACCTGAGCTCATAGATTCAATCCCCAGTACCTCCATTAAAAAAAGAAGAAAGAAAACAACGAATTCTCCTAATTGTTATTCTCAGAGACCCCTAAAGAAATTGCATACACAAAACGAGAAGAGGGAGCTACAAAGGGAACAACCAGAGAATTAAAATGAGCTCTTGCCTAGGAAATATATTGCTGCCTGAAATGTCATAGGTGGATTGAAAGATAAAGATTCTCCCAGAACACACAGTAAAAAAAGGACGGAAGATGTGAGAGGAAACAGAGACACAGAGAAACAATCCAGGTGGTTCAAACACCTGATTAATATAATAAAATCTCTAGAAATAAAGAGCAGATTAAGAGTAAAATAATGCCATTTGCAGCAACATGGATGGACCTGGAGGTTATCATACTAAGTGAAGTAAGTCAGACAGAAAAAGACAAATATCACAGGATATCACTTATGTGTGGACTCTATAATACAAATGAACTTATTTACAAAACAGATACAGACTCACAGACACAGAAAACAAACTTATGATTACCAAGGGGGAACAGGAGGGTGGAGGGATAAATTGGGAGTTTGGGATTTGCAGATACTAACTACTATGTATAAAATAGATAAACAGGAAGTTTCTTCTGTACAGCACAGGGAACTATATTCAATATCTGGTAATAGCCTATAATGAAAAAGAATATATATGTGTCTAACTGAATCACTATGGGCTGTACACCAGAAATAAACAACATTTTAAACCAACTATACTTCAATAAAAGTAAATAGATAAAGAAAGAGCAGATTAAAAATAGATAAGAGAAATTACCAAATAAACCATTGATGATAAACCTCCAAAGTAAAAAGATTCAAAGTCTCCAAGGAAAAGAAGCCACCGGATAACCAGAGCCATGAATTAAAATAGACCACATTGAGATTCCTCAATTCTAAAATTTTGAAGCACCAAATATACAGATGGGGGTTTAAAACCTTCTAGAAGGAAAAGTCAGGCCATGTTCAGAGAAGACAGAATCATAAGCATGAGCTCTTTTTGTTTTGTTTTGTTTGTTTTGTTTTGTTTTGTTCTTTGGGTTTATCAGCTACAGTGGATCCTGGGAGATAATGAAGCAATGTCATGGCCCTTCTGAGAGACAATGATTTCAGCCCAGGGCTCTATATATGAATGTTGTATCAAATAGAATTAAAAAAAAAATCAGCCATGAGCAGTAAGAAAAATCACCTTTCCAAACTGGCAGGTGAAGGGATGTCTCCAGACAACAACTGTGCTCAGGTTTAGAGAATAAGCACAGAGAGGAAACAGGATGGATGGTGAGCACAGAGCTGAGTGGGGATGACATTAAACGTCCAGCCACGCAGGATGGCTCAGTCGTCACAGCCCATCCTTACAGCCTGAGCAAATCATACTTGCAAATGTCATGCCAGACTCTCTGTTGACCTCTTCATGATACCTTACATAATAAAAACAGATTATTAGACAGTAATTTGCCAATAGCATATGCTATATGTATACACCATATATATATACACTATATTATATATACATATCATCTATATAGGTATAATTTATCTATAGTACATATATAGTATATATTATATGTTATATATAATATATTATATATACAAGGTATGCATATTTATATATTATATGTACAATTTATATATATACACTCAATATTTTATATATAATATATATTATATGTTATATATACTATATATTTTTATATACACACCATTTATATATTATAAGCACAATTTATAGATACACTATATATTTATATAGTGTATATGTTATATATATTAAACTTTTACATATACACAGCATGTATATATTATATGCATAATTTATACAGATATATATCATATGTTATTCATACTATAATGTATACACAACATTTATATATTACATGCAAAAACCATATATATACTACAAATTAGATATAGTATACATTAAATGTTTTAGATACTATATAATAGATGGTATATATATAATATATTATACACACAATTTATGTATATATAAACAATTTATTATATATAGTATGTATTATATGTTATATATACTATACAATTATATATACACACCATTTATACATTATACACAATTTATATATACTACATATTATATAGTACATATTATATGTTGTGTATACTATATATATCCTTTATATATACACATTTATATATGATATACACAATTTACATATACCACATATTATATGTAGTATATATTACATGTTATATATATACTCTATATATTATAAATGCATCATTTATATATGTACACAATATACCATATATACATTTGTGCATTTCATATTTATACATGGTGTGTATATGCATGTGCCTTTTCATGCATAGAAAAATTTAACTCTCCCAGACTTCAGACAATACTATAGAGCTACAGTCATCAAGACAGCATGGTATTGGTACCAAAACAGACATATAGACCAATGGAACACAATAGAGAGCCCAGAAATGAACCCACAAACTTTTGGTCAACTCATCTTCGACAAAGGAGGCAAGAATATACAATGGAATAAAGACAGTCTCTTCAGCAAATGGTGTTGGGAAAACTGGACAGCAGCATGTAAAACAATGAAGCTAGAACACACCCTTACACCATATACAAAAATCAACTCAAAATGGATTAAAGACTTAAACATAAGACAAGATGCAATAAACCTCCTAGAGGAAAACATAGGCAAAACATTATCTGACATACATTTCAAAAATTTTCTCCTAGAAGAAATAAAAGCAAGAATAAACAAATGGGACCTAATGAAACTTACAAGCTTCTGCAGAGCAAAGGAAACCAGAAATAAAACAAGAAGAAAACCTACGGAATGGGAGAAAATTTTTGCAAGTGAAACTGACAAAGGCTTGATCTCCAAAATATATAAGCAGCTCATACGACTCAATAAGGAAAAAATAAACAACCCAATCCAAAAATGGGCAGAAGACCTAAACAAGCAACTCTCCAAGGAAGACATACAAACGATCAAAAAGCACATGAAAAAATGTTCAATATCACTAATTATCAGAGAAATGCAAATCAAAACTACAATGAGGTATCACCTCACACCAGTCAGAATGGCCGTCATTCAAAAATCCAAAAATGACAAATGCTGGAGAGGCTGTGGAGAAAGGGGAACCCTCCTACACTGCTGGTGGGAATGCAGTTTGGTGCAGCCACTATGGAAAACAGTGTGGAGATTCCTCAAAAGACTAGGAATAGACTTACCATATGACCCAGGAATCCCACTCCTGGGCTTGTACCCAGAAGGAAATCTACTTCAGGATGACACCTGCACCCCAATGTTCATAGCAGCACTATTTACAATAGCCAAAACATGGAAACAACCTAAATGTCCATCAACAGGTGACTGGATAAAGAAGAGGTGGTATATTTATACAATGGAATACTACTCAGCCATAAAAACCGACAACATAATGCCATTTGCAGCAACATGGATGCTCCTAGAGAATGTCATTCTAAGTGAAGTAAGCCAGAAAGAGAAAGAAAAATACCATATGAGATCACTCATATGTGGAATCTAAAAAACAAAAACAAACAAAAACAAAGCATAAATACAGGACAGAAATAGACTCATGGACAGAGAATACAGACTTGTGGTTACCGGGGCAGGGGGGGTAGAGGGTGGGAAGGGATAGACTGGGATTTCAAAATTGTAGAATAGATAAACAAGATTACACTGTATAGCACAGGGAAATATACACAAAATGTTATGATAAATCACAGAGAAAAAAATGTGACAATGAGTGTGTATATGTCCATGAATGACTGAAAAATTGTGCTGAACACTGGAATTTGACACAACACTGTAAAATGATTATGAATCAATAAAAAATGTAAAAAAAAAACCAAAATAACAACTACCTGTGCAAAGATTGAAAAAGAAAAAAAAAAAAGAAAAATTCTGGAAGATTACACTCTAAAATTTAAATATGAGTGCTTTTCTCTGGATTTACAAGTGCCTTTCTTAACATCTGAATTTCTCCTCCCCTGAGAAAAATACACATATATTACTTTATGATAAAAATATAAAGAGACATTTAGTTGTTGTCTGATTTATTTTTAAGTAGCATAAACATGTGGTCTTTACTTCACCACTTCTTTTTCCATTTGCTCCTAATCCTTCTGTAATCTAGCTTCTATCCACCAAGGTAAAAATGGTTGCCTAGTAGAATAGAAAAGAAAGAATATATTTTACCAAAGTTGCGCGTGGAAGAACTACTCTTGACCTCTGGGTTTGAGATTTATCTGCACAGTTTAGAAATGAAAAATAAAGCCTTCATTGTTGCAGTGAGATAAAATATTTAGGATTTTAAGATCAGAAACTAAACTGTCATTATTTAAGTCAGCAAAGTATGCTAAATGAATTTTTCCAGCTCTGCAATTGTTTTTGAAACTTTATCACAAAATTCCTCTAACCCAAGTAAAGAATCATTAGTTGGAATATGAGACATACTAAAAATCAAAATAAAATGTACTTAAGCTCTTAATATATAAATTACAAAGTATTTTTTAAACATGATCTACATGAAAAGACCTTTTTCATGTGGAAGAGAGAAATAGATTTGCTGTTGAATATTCTGTCTTCTGCCTCCCTGTGGTTATTTTTTAGTTAACAGTGTGTGGTAAAATCAAACACTTTTTTCAGCCACGCCTGGCTTACATGGATGTTTAAAAGAAAGCTACCCACTGAATTGGAAGTGAAAAGAATATTGATTAAACACAGTGAAATCAATTGGACCTTTTAGCGTTTTAGCTGTTCACTTTCCACTAGCTTTCGAATGGGCTGACTGATTTGGATCAGATTGGCTGCATTTCAGTTTTAAGCATCAAGATCAAAGCCAGTCTTAGGAGGAGTCTTCCAGTATGCAAAGTTTGTCTTCAGGAAGTTTCTAACCTCAGGGGAGACGAGAACATTTCTGGAGCACAGTCACAAGTTGTGCAGTACTTCCCGGGTGGCTTCACATCTGTGTCTTCTCCACTTTCTCTCTACATGGTGTCTCTTTTCCTTTCATCGTGGACCATACATATTGCTAATCAGAGACTGAACAGTCTCCTCCTGACATCGGAAGTCTTGGCTTCAACGCAGAGAGCAGGAGACATTAACACACGCAGGCAGCCTTTCCCACTGCTCCTAAAAGCATTTTTTTTTTTAAATTCATCTGTGTTTGTTACAGCCTGTTAAACCAAATTGTGACTTGGGCACTACATTTCTCATCACAAAACTTGCAGTTACTTTCCAAACATCTTGCTTTGTGGAATATGGTACTATATTCATTGTGAAAATTTGAGGAACCAATTTAATCTGAGCTTCTATCTTGTCATCTCAAAGATGGATTAGAACGCTACCTATCTCATAAATTTGAGGTTTATAGAAGAAACTGCATGTGTAGCTCGTAGCAGAGTGTCTGACGTACAGTGTGGGCTTGATAACCATTAGCTATTTTGTTATTTTGTTTCTTTTGGGGGGAGAGGTAATTAGATTTATTTTATTTATACACACACACACACACACACACATATATTTTTAAATGGCAGTACTGGGGATTGAACCCAGGATCTCACGCATGCTAAGCATGTGCTCTACCACTGAGCTCTACCCTCCCCTGATAACTTTTAGCTATTAAAATTGTCTTTCCCCAAACAACTCAGAAGTGAGGTTCCATTCCCTAACTCTGCTGGTCATGTGTAGCCTCCATCCAGAATTCCCTGATGGTAATACCCTGCATAACTATAATGCAACAATCCAGAAATCTGACATTGGTACAATCCACAGAGCTTATCCAGTTTCCACCAGCACGTATTTGTCTGCACATGGGTGTGTGTGTGTTTGTGTGTGTGTGTGTGTGTAGCTCTATGGAATTTTATCATATGTGTAGATTTGTACAATCATAGCGATCAAGATGCAGACCATTTCACCACCAGACTCCCTTGTGCCACCACTTTCTAACTTCACCCACTCTCCTCACTGCGTGTGCCTAACCTCCAGCTAGCACTAATCTGTACTCCATCTCTATACTTTTATTATTTCAGGGATGTCATATAAATGGATTTATCAGGTATATAATCTTTTGATACTCAGCACAATTCCCTTGAGATATAGCCAAGTTGTTATGTGTATCAATAGTTTGTTCCTTTTTATTGCTGAGTAATATTCCATGGGGTGAAGTTAACACAGTTACTTTAACCATCTGTAAGGAAATGTGAGTAATTTCAAGATTTTGGCTATTAGAAATGAAGCTGCTATAAACATTCATTTAGACCTAAAGTTTTTGTTTGAACATAAGTTTTCATTTCTCTGGGATAAATGCTCAAGAGTGCAATTACTGAATCATAGAGTATATGCATGTTTAGTTTTGCAAGAAATTGTCAAATTATTTTCCAAAATGGCTGGACCACTTTTCATTCCCTCCAGCAATATATGAGGGACCCAAGTTCTCTGCATCCTTATCCATAATTGGCATTGTCACAGTACTCTGTTTTAGCCTTTCTGATATTGTATCTCATTATGGTTTTATCCATTAGGTGTCTGGGGGTCTGAAGTAATATTGGTTTCATATCATGGTATTGGTAATGTGTGTCCTTTTTCACAAAAATCTGTCTGTCTTCCTAGATGCTTGTTAATTTTATTGATCTTTTCAAAGGACTGGCTTTCTGTTTCATCAATTTTCTTAATTGTTTCTCTGCTTTTAATTTCTCAGAATGTCACCTCTTATTTAATTGTTTCCTTCCTTATTCTTGCTTTGTGTTTATTTTTCTCTTATTTTCCAATCTTCCTAATATAAAATCTTAGATTATTTATTTGAGACTTAAAATTTTCTAATGTCAGCGTTTAATACTAGAAATTTCCCTCTCAGCACTGTTCTAGCTGTGTCCCATACATTCTGACATGTTGGGTTTTGTGTGTGTGTATGTGTGTGTGTGTGTGTTTTCATTTTTATTCAGTTCAGTGTATTTTTATGTCCTTTGGGACCTCCTCTTTGACCCATTCATCATTTAGAATGTGTTTCTTAGTCGCCAAGATTTAGAAATTTCCCTGTTATATTGGTTTTTGATGCTAATTTTATTCTACTGTGGTCAGAAAACACATTCTGAATGCTTTTAATTCTTTTACATTTGGTGCAGTTTGCTTTATAACCCAGGATATGATCTGTCACAGTAAATCTTTTGAGGGTTCTTGAAAGAAAGTGAATTCTGCTGTTGTTAGTGAATTCTGCTGCTAGTGATGTGTTCTAGAAACATCAATTAAATCCTGTTGGTTGATGGTGGTCTTGGGTTCTATCTCCTTGCTGATTTCTCTCTAGTTGTTCTTGCAGTTGTTTTAAAAAGGAGGTGTTGAATTCTTCAATCATAATTCTAGATTTTTCTTCTTTAATCTTATCATTTTTTGCCTCACATATTTTGCAGCTCTGTTGTGTGGTGCACACACATGTAGGATTGACAAGACTTTTTGATGGATTGACGCCTTTATTATGTAATGATTATCTCTGCCCCTGGTGATTTTCTTTGGTCTAAATTATACTTTATCTGATATTAATATAGCCATTTAAGCTTTATTTTGATTGATGTTTGTGTATTTTTTTCTTTTTTTTTTTTAATACTTTCAGGCTATTCATATTGCTATATTTGAAGTGAGTTTCTTATGGATTGCATATAGTTGAGTCATGTTTTAATCTACTCTACCAAGCTCTGTCTTTTAATGGGTGTATTTATATCATTTACATTTAATGTGATTATTGATATTTTAAAACTTAAGTCTGGCACTTTGGTTTTTGTTTTCTTTTTTTTTTTTTTTTTTTGCTGTCTTCCTGAGGGTTATTTTGAACATCTTTCAGGCTTCCATTTTTATTTACCAATAGTATTTTTGAGTGTACTATTTGTATAGTATTTTTGGTGATTTCTGTTGATAATAAATTATGCATACATAACGTGTCACAGCATCATGGTTTCACTAGTACTAATAAAGTATAGAAAAATTACCTTCCTCTCTGTCCCTTTATCTTCCTCCTGTATAATATGTCTTAAATATTTTCTCTATATGCATTATAATTCTTGCTTTAATCATAAAATATAAATAAGAAAACTCAATAGAAAAAGTAAAATCTATAGGATTTTTACTCTTTCTCTATTTCTTTCTTCCTTTGTTCCAAGATTCCTTCTTTTATCATTTCTTTTCTATTTAGAAAAATATCATTTAGCCATTCTTTTAGATTAGGTCTACTGGCAACAAATTCTCTTAGATTTTATTCATCTGAGAATATCT
Source organism: Vicugna pacos (assembly GCF_048564905.1). Taxonomy (NCBI): domain Eukaryota; kingdom Metazoa; phylum Chordata; class Mammalia; order Artiodactyla; family Camelidae; genus Vicugna; species Vicugna pacos. The sequence goes on along the minus strand of NC_132994.1, from coordinate 1,510,749 downwards.
TGATCTCCCTTTCATTCCTAAAGTTTATTTTCCCTAAATCTAAAATTCTGTGTTTCATTCCTAAAGTTTATTTTCCCTAAATCTAAAATTCCAGTTCTTTCACTGGATACAAAATTCTGGGTTGAAAACAATTGAAAAATATTGTCTCTCTTCCTTCTGGTTTCTGATTGGCTTCTAATGAGAAATCCACTGTTGTTCAAATTGGTTTTTACCTACAGAGAAGTTTGTTTCTCTCTTGATGTTTTCCAGATTTTTTTTTGTTTTTGTTTTTAGTTTTCAGAATTTTATTGAGTTTGTCCTTTTTGGCATTTTCTCAGCTTCTTGAATCTGTGGGCTTATGTCCCTTTCCCAATCTGAGGGCATGTCATCGGTTATTCACTTGAATATTTTTAAACACCACTCTCTCTCATCTCTCTTTCTGAGACTCTGATAGCACAAATGTCAGATCTTTTGTTATAGCTCCCACACATCTCTGAGATTGGTTCATTTTTTTTTCGTCCATTTTCTTTCTGTTTTCTGTGTTGGGAAATCTCTATTGTTCTTTGTTCAAGTTCAAGTTCTTTCTTCTGTCATCTTCTTTCTGCTGTAAACCCATCAACGTTTATTAATTTGTTAGTTAATTAATTAGTTAGTTCATTAATTAGCTATCATATCTTACAATTCTAAAATTTCTATTTGGTTCTTTTTATATCTTCTATTTAATTTTTTTTTTTTTGCAGAGTCTATTTCGTTGCTGAGAATTTCTATGTTTTTCAACTATTTTAAGCTTGCAGAAACATTATTGTGATGCCTGGTTTAAAATCCTTGTCATATAATTTCAACAGTTGTTTCATCTTGGTATTTTTATCTGTTGATTGCCTTTTCTCATTCAAGGTGAGAATTTTCTGTATCCAAATATGACAGGTGGTTTTCTATTGTATCTGGATATTTTGGTTTCTGTGTTATGAGATGCTGTATCTTATTTAAACAATTTGTTTTAGTGGGCCTCCTCTGACATCATGCCGATGGGAAAGGGAGGCACTACTTCATTACTGTCAACCGGGACTGGACGTCCATATTTCCTGCTGAGCACAGTTGACGCTCCAGGGAAGATGCCTGGATGTTACTGGCTGGCTGTGGGTGGTCAGGCTCACCACTAGCTTCTACAGATAGTACCCGGACTTAATGGGGAGGAACACCTCCTCCTGACGTGGCCTCCACTGACACCATGAGGGTGCAATGGAGTCGGGGCTCGTTAGCTTTGGGAAGGGATGAAAGTTCTGGCTTCCCACTCCACCTTCATGCTTCTACCCCAGGGGTGAGGTGGGCAATGAATTACAGCTTCACAACGGTGGACATTTAGGCTCACCACTCTCCCTTGCTATCAGGGTGGGGATTCAGTCACAGTTTTGTCTTTGGTGTTTGGCTGCAGTAAGGAGGGAGGTTACTGTCTGAAAGTTTTCTATCTTGCTGGGCTCAGCCTTTTCTTATCCTTTGGCTTGAGAAAGTAGACTTCTGTTAGGGTTTTTTCGGTCTGTACCCACTGGAGTCCCCAGGTCTCTCCCCTAGCAGTTAGGGATGTGAGGCAACAAGAAAATCCCAGGGGACTCACCACAGTGCCATTCCTCAGGTCCCCGGGTACCTAGTAGTTCTCCCTCCTGCTTTCCACCTTTCAGGCCCTTCCAGTGTTTATTTAGTATATGATGTCAGGGTTTTTAACTCAGCAGGAGTAACAAGCAGAAGTGCATTTCCTCCAGATCATCCCCAGAGCTGGACTGGGCTTCTCTCAATATGGTTTCAATTGCATTTCTCTAATTGCTAATTATATGATGCATCTTTTTATGTGCTTATCTGTCATTTGTATATCCTCTTTGGTGAAATGTCTGGTCTTGTCTTTTGCCCATTTTCTAGTTGGATTATTTAGGGTTTTTTTTAAGTGTTGAATGTAGAGAGTTCTTTGTATAACCTACATACAAGCCCTTTGTCAGATATACGGTGGGCAAATATTTTTTCCCCATCTCTAACTTGACTTTTCATCCTCTTAACAGACTCTATATCAGAGCAAAATGTTTAAATTTTGATGGAGGTAACTTTTTGTGTGTGTCAAGTTTTGAATACTCAGACCCCACAGACTAAGGGGATCCAGGTAGGTAGCTGTCACACTTAAATATCAGAATCATTTAAGAATGATAATGAGATTTAGGCAATTATAAGAGCTATAACTTCTGAAATATATGAACTTCAAATTTCTTAGAAATATTTTGCTATTTAAAATTAATCAGCTTATTTAGGAGGAAAGAAGAAAGTAAGACGTGAGGGAGATGAAGAGGTACAAACTTCCAGTTGCAAAATAAATGAGTCACGGGGATGAAAGGTACAGTGTGGGGAATATGTCAATAACTATGTGATATCTTTGTATTACACATTGTAACTAGACTTGTGATCATGTTGAATTGTGAACACTAAATCACTATGTTGCATAACAGGAATTAACACACTTTTGTAGGTCACTTATACATCAAAAACAAACACACTCATAGAAAAAGAGATCAGATATGCGGTCACCAGAGGCAGGAGGTGAGGGGAAAGGAAACCGGATGAAGGCAGTCAAAAGGTACAAACTTCCAGTTATAAGATAAATAACTGACCGCTAGAGCTGGAACATCACTCTTCTGCCTTTGGACTGGAATTTATATCCTTGACTCTCGGGTCATCAGGTGTTTAGACTCAGACTTGGAACCACATCACTGGCTTTCCTGAGTCTCTAGACTGCAGACAGAAGACTATGGGACTTCTCAACGCCATAATGGTATATGCCAATTAGTTACATTTATTATAATAAATCAATAACTCTCTCTCTCTCTCTCCAATAGATATCTCCTATTGGTTCTCTAGAGGATCCTGCCTAATGTGAAAAATATAGTTTATAAAAAAGTAATAATGTCTATGATTAATGATAGCCATTAATATGGGACTTTGAGCTCCAAAGTCATTTCACAAAATCATTGTTATCTGAAGGATAATTTGATTCCTAGAGCAAAATCTTCTCTCTGTGAAATAATTTTTAATACAGCCTCACATGTCTAATATATCTACTGAGAATAAAATTTTGGGGGGTAGATTGTACCTCTGGGAATTCAGTATTTCTCCCTGGTTGTGACTTAAAATTGTGTTTGCTCAGCAGTCCCTATTGGTGTCTCCCAACTCCAAATGACTAATAAAGAGCTAGAAAAAGACAAAAAATCACCATGAATAATGGGACTGACAGGACTTTCAGATTAAGATGGTTGAGTAAAGGTATTTGTGCCTATTTTCTCCAAAAAAAAAAAAATAGCTGCCTGAGAACAATGTAAAGTGATGGATCATGCTGGTCTGTCCAGGACTGAGAGGTTTTCTGGGACCCCGAACTCTCAGGTGCTGAATCTGGGAGGGTCTGGGCAAACCAGAATGACGATCACCTGCAAAGAAGAACAAGACAGCCTCTACCTCCAACGAACATAAGAAACTGTCACCCCTCACCCCACAATGAGGAGGCTGGTCAGCCCCAGTGGATACAGTGCAGTCACTGAAGAAAGAGCCCAAGCTTCCCAGCAGTCCAGGAAGTATCAGGGTTCAGGAGCACCGTGTCCTCCAACAGCAGGTGTGGAAAAGGGTCAAAAGTGCTCAATTGCTGCAGTGTGGCCCTGCTCTTCAACCCACCATTATCTGACACTTCTTACCACACTTTAATTCCTCTGAGCCTCACCCACCTCCTTGCAGCAGATGCTGGATAACGATCAACTCTTCGTGAACTCCCACCAACCTCGAGTGTGTGCAACCTAACAAAGCACACATCTCTCACCCACCGCCCTGGGGCCTCTCTGTTGGCCCAGGAAGCCCTTGCCTTACGCTCTGCCTTCCAGGCAACCCCAGGCGGAGAGTAGTGTTTCATTTTCTGGAGAAAGTAAATCGAGATGCTCTGGAACCTGGAAGCTTGAAGAACTGGCACCGAACCCATGGTCAACTCACTAAAGGGAATATGGATCAAAAAGAATATGGAATTGGGTCTGTGTTTTCCATGGAAACATCTCTAGTCTGAGTCTGGAAGTGTTTCTACTCAGAGCGGAGGAGACAGAGGCAGTTTGGCCGGCTGCCTCGGCGCCGTGCCCCTCCCCCTACAGAAGGCGGGGGCGTGGGGGGGAGGGGTAACTCTTTCTCACTAAACATCAAAGTCATCTTGACTGTCATTTCTGGAAAGGGTCTCTTGAACCTCCCTTAGTTGAGATCAGTTCGGCAGGGCCTTTCACTTGAAGGAAGTGGTTGAATCTTGTCCTCGCTGGTGCTCAGAAGGACTCGCCCCGCTTTCGTGTACTGAGTGCACCTCGTGGATTTCTAGCAGGGTGACTTTCCGGAAAGTGAAATTTTTATGTTTTGGCTTTTACGAGGTGACATAGAAATAAATTACATAACGTATTTAAAAACAAAACAAGCTGACAGTAACAACAAGGGGAAAACAGCAAGCAGGCAGGCCCACCTGGAACAGGACGAGAGGCTGACAAGACAAGGGGCGGGAGTGCGCCCGGCCTGGGCCACTGTGTCCCCACGGGATCACCTGGTCGCCCCGGGCCTGACCTCCCCCATGAAGGCCAGGACAGCGTCCGCCCGGCAGAGCCTGCCACCTGCATGCTGGAGCCGCAGGTCCCCAGCCCTGCCTGCGCATCTTGGAGCCCACCCCCCGGACGAGGTCCCTGCTCCGTCAGAGAGAACTCAGGCTGCGAAAGATGCTCATTCTCCGCTCGGCCACTAACGCCCCAACTGCCCCCCTGGCTCTCAGCTCCCCAGTGGAAAGCCCTGTGCAAGTTCAGGCTGATCAGGCGGAGGCATCCCACCTGAACACTCCTGGGAGCGTTTCTGTCCCCTCCAGGCCCAGTGAGTGCCAACATCGCCAGGGCGGCCTGCACGGGGACGTGATCCACATCAGCCAGGACCGCCCGTCTTCCACCTGCACTAGAAGGTCTGCTGGGACCTCGGGGACCAGGAGCAGCTTCTGAGATGCTTCGAGGTCTAAGACCTCCATGGGCATCCTGCGAGGGCATGGAGGAGGTAGAAGCGCCGGGAGTTAGTGAAGAATTAATAAAGCTCAGGTCTTAACAAAAATGAAAAACTCCTCTTCCTCCACATCCCATCTGGTGGAAGTGAGTAAGTGGCCTGTTGTCATCAGTTAGTATTTTTTGTTCCACTCTTTCATCCGGCACAAAAGATGTACACAGCGTGGGAAAGATTCAGAGCATTTGGGGAGCCAGTAGCATGGCTACTTTCGTTGTTCCCACATACATGCACACCAACTCCATTGCCCCCTGGCTAAATCTAGCAGGAAACCCCGATCTCCCCAGTCTAAGTCAATGGCTTCTATTCCCTGAACTGTCCCCCAGTCCAGGGGCTTATGCAGACCCCCAAAGTCTGTCCAATATCCTTGTCTAATTCTTACCCAAGAGGATAAGAGCCTCTGGGCTTTCAGTTGGCTGCTGCCACCCCTGCTGCTACCACATAAGCATCACATCCCCAGGCCCAAAAGGTGCTTCTCTCTCTCCCTCCTCCTCTCTCTTTATTGAGGTTGAATGTCTGGGGAGCCATGTTCACTCCCCGTGAGTTAAGAAAGGAAAACCTTCCAAACTAAGAGACCCTAGTCCCAAGGGACTTTCCAGTTCAACGCTGAGCAGAGAGCATCTCATGCCAGAGCAGAGAAAAACAAAACCCAGGTTCAGCCTTCAGCAGGTCATCAGTTACTTTTATCTTGGCCTGGACTGCCTGCTACAGACATCTTTCCTGATGAATTTAATCAAAGACTCTATTTCAAGGCAAAACTCTGAATGTGGACAAGTCATCCTTCCCGGACCTAGGCTTTTTTCTTCCTAGGAATCGGTCCACAAAAACATCTCGTGAGCGATCCTGGGTGCTGGGGACTGAGTGAGGAGCTCTGTGACTAGAAGGAGGTGAATTAGGATTAATAGCAGCTAGAAAAGATTTCTGGAGAATCTAGAGATCTCATACAGTTTCCTCTGCATCTTTCTTCAGCCTCTTGAAAAAGTTATAAAGGCAATTACGAAGAGGATGCTATTAGCAACCAGGAAATTTAAGAGAAGAACATGATGAAATCTGACTTCCCAGAGGAACTGATTACTAATAGCCTTTCAGCTCGGTACATCTCAGATAAGATCCCTAACACCAAGCCTCTCTCCCACTTTATCTTGAAGAGATCGTGTGCCCACTTTGCTCACCGACTTCATTAGAACCAGACAAGCTTTGGATTCAGAATATATCCCCCCTCTTAGAAGGGACTCTTTAAAGGCTTAAGTGCTTTTCAGCTCCCAGAATGACTTTTCTATTATTTCATTTTCTGTCTCACTGAGTATTTCTCACTTACTCAGTTCTCTAACTCCCAAGAAGCATTCTTTTTTTCTTCCTCCTTGGTTTTTCTTCCCTTGTCGGAAAGAAATCTCACTCCCACAGTTGTTCCCTTCGTTTTCTGCAAGAGTCGAGAGTTCTAAAATTATTTCCTTGTATGTGGTGGTGAGGTCTTTTCCACCTCTAATGAAACTTAAGTTCACAGAACTTAAACTATTGTGACAAAATGTAGTTTTACTGACTCTTTCCTCATTGGTAAAGTTAACTTAAAAAAAAATTTATTGAAGGGTAGTCAGTTTACAATGCTAGTTTCAGGTGTACAGCAAAGTGATTCGATTACACATATACATATATATTTTTTTCTTTTCAGATTCTTTCCCATTATATGTTTTTACAAGAAATTGAATATAGTTCCCTGGTAAGGTTAACTTTATTCTTACGATACATCTTTCAAAACTCTGTTCCAAATTGAGCATAGCTGCACAGAATCAGTGTGTGGAGAGTGAGGGAAGGGCTCGAGGCTCCACAGGAGGGTTTCAAATGCCAAGTATTTGTATCTATTTAGAGAAATATAATTGTGAAATATAAATGTCAAAAAAGTGTATTAATCCAGAAAGATTATGATCACTAACCAGATCAAAATTAGGAGAAGAATGATCATAGGAACACATTACATGAAAGAGACTTTTTCCTTAAATGAAGTTTAGCAATAACCTTTTTTTAGACTCTCCCCTTAAAGAATCTCCCAGAAATTCAGTATGGGGGGTGCTTACGTGGCCCCCAGATATAACCACATCCTTAGAAGGTAATCTTTCAGCCTTACTTCTAACCCCTTCTAAGAATGGGAAAACACCTTTGCCAAAGACATCTTTTCCCTTAGATGTTTGGTTTTCCTGGAATAACTCGGTGCCTTTAAGTATCAGCACATCAGATAACCACTGCCCCCACCCAGAAAGCTGCCTCTCCATCGTCTATAATCATTCCCCATAGTGAGCCAATATTTTTAACCCTAAAACTTGGACTCATTGGTTTCAGCTTTTCCTTCTTACACCACACACATCTCCTGTGTGAAGACAGTGTACTCAGTGACCACCCATCACGTGCCCTCCCTCAAGGTCTTCATTCCCGTACATGAAACATCCCATTTGCCGACAACGTGGCCTAGGGCTTCTAGACCGCTAATTATTCCCAACACCTCCTCATGGACACCCTTCAGGAGTCTCTGTAACTCCTCGAACAGATGATTCCTGGTGAGGAACACAAAATCTAGCAAGACCGCTGAGACACTTTCTACAACCCAGCCTGAACCACAGGAGCTTTCTAAGCAAACACATCTGCTCTGTATTCACTGAGCTCCCAGTTGAACCAAATATCCTCTATCCCAAAATGTACCGTGTGACTTAAACACCTAACTTTGCACCTAGACCTCTTACCTTTCTTTATTTTATGTTTACCCCAACGTCCTAGGCTTTTAAAGTTATTTTCGATTTGCTTCTTTATCCAACATGTTAATCATTCTTCCTAACTTTTTAAATTTCTGGGTTTGATTAATATGCCATCAATATATTTTTCTAAATCCATTTATATAAACCATTGAATAGGACAGGATGAAACAGAGTCTTTTGTCATGTCTCTATGGAACTATACCCAGACGGACATCAGTCCAATAATGGGACATCAGTCCCATTCTCTCTGGGACACAGCCGCTCTGGCCCAACTGCTCCATCCTGACCTTCTGAAATAATCACCCCTCTGTACTGTTTCCTTTAAACACTGGAAGAAATAGAAACATTTATCAATGCTACCGAGTTTTTATAGACACACCATCACTTCTCCCCGGTCCTCAAAGCCAGACTGACCTACACAGGGATGGATACGGCCAGGATGGTTATTAATTATGAGTAGCTGGATGAATACATATGGGGATTCTTTTTTGTTCCAGTGTCCTTTGCATGCCCTGTACATGTATCATCCCAGCTGCTCTATACTCCCTACAAAACAAAACAAAACAAACAAACAAACAACATTTTAAAAAAATGGCCTCACCCACTTTTAGTGGGGAGGGTACGGCTCAGTGATAGAGCGCATGCTTAGCGTGCAGGAGGTCCTGGGTTCGATCCCCAGTGCCTCCATTAGAAAACAAAACAAAACAAAACAAAAAATGCTACATGTGTTTGACCCTAAACCAAATTCTGTGTGTCCAAGGGAGCAAAGTTAGAATCAGTGGGTCTAAGTTTCAGGGAGAAAGACCTTGGCTCACTAAGAGGAACGGGTATTGGTCGTTCGGAGGCAGGGTCCTGAGGGAGGCAGTGCTTATTTGGTGCGTTTAGATTTAAAGGCAGTGACTGCCTCCAGGGAAAGGAGACAAGGTTTAGCCCCACTGCCTTTCCTGTCTGTATGTCTCACCCCCATCATCTACTCCACGCCCACAAAAATGCACATCTTCCCCCCAGTTAGCATCCTTGTGGTGTCCAACCCGAATCCTCCAACCAGGAGCACACTCACACTCCAGAACTTTCTTTACTCCACACACATCCAAACTGAGAGGCTACAGGCCATGCAGAACATTCTTCTAAAAGGTGAGTTTATTACTAATATAACCTTATTTATGCATTTGAGTTAAGGTGCTAAGGTTGACGATGCTTAAAACATCAACACACCAATTAATTTTGCGTTTTAACAAAGCTGTCAATGCCCTAAGCCAAAGAAGCGTATATTGTATATTTTGTGAGTTCCTGACACCCACGGATTCCTCCAGTGACACGCAAACCAGCCTTTAAATCATTACCATCCTGCGATGCTGGAAAAGCTGACCTGTGTTTAGGCACGCCTCCCAGGCAGAATCGGTTACCGTATTTATTTTACTTTATGTATTAATGACCAGCCCCTGTAACCTTCTCTAGTTAGAATTAAATAGATGATTTTATTTTACAACCTACCTGGTTAATAAAGAAGTTCCATTTTCTATATACTTAAAGCATCCTCACTGAGAATAAAATCTCAGAAAGATTTCAAAAGCCATACCACCCAAAGCGAGTATCCACAAACACAATGGTGATAATATCACCGAGGCATCCGAGTGACAGGTCAGGGATGTCAGCTTTCACTGCAAAAGGTCTCAGACACCAACACCAAAGCTGCGTCCCATCCTCACATTACAAAAGCAATCAAATTCTTAAAGCTGTCACAACAATATTTGTTCCTCCAAAAAACAATCGACCAGATCTTGAGTGTTTTATGATACTTTTCATCCCAAATGAAGGAAGGGCTTCTGATTTTGATGCTGCCCGTGAGTCTGCAGCAGTTCCTGACTTGACACTGTTAACACTGACCTTGCTGCTGATCACAGAGGAGTCGGCTGAGAGTTTACCAGACGGGCAGCCTAGCCTCTTCCTAGCCAGCATCCCGTACCATTGCCATCTTGACCCCGATGCTGAATTTTCTAAACAATAATGATTTGGCTCTCTGCCATTCAATATAGTTGGATGAGTCTAAGCCCCACTGATAGGTCTTTTTCTTCTCTTCCTTTAGCAATCTGTGTTTCCAGTCTTATGCCACCCTCAGGAATTTTTTTATTACCAAAAAAAAATTGCCTATATAAAGATTTTATAAACTTAGTAAAGATGAATTTTGATACAAAATCAGATTAGCTTAGAGACATATGTAAGAATGTTCACAAGTGCATTTATTAATATTTGATGCACTTAAAAAACCAGAGTGAGGTGGGGAGCATCTGTGGTGAGATGAACATATGTACCAAGTTTGTTCATTGCTTGTTTGAGATGGTTGATCTCTCAATATATATACCGGGTAATTACTCAACTTGTAAGTGTTAAATCTGGGGAATCTGCTAAGGGAAGAAGTACAGTAAAGCAGAATAAGTTAGTTAGTATCCAATAATAGAAACTATTTAAAATGTATGGGGAGAGATGTGCCCAACTCAGTTTGTATTACCCTTACTCAGCCCTATGGAAGAAAGCATGGATAGAAATAGCTTTAGTCAACGCCCAAGAATTCACACCCAGGGCATAAGGGAGAGATGACATTTTCATGTCATATTAAAAAATTCTTACTGATAAACTTTGATGCTCACCTATAAATATTCTCTGCATCACGATCAGTTTTGCAAAGAAAGGGGAAAGCCGAGAGTGCATTAAAAGCAGAATGAACAAGATACAGGAGTAAATGTAAGAGCAGTTTGGGGCTTGGTCGGGGGGTGAGGGGAGGAAAAGTGACATGTGTTTACTTAGTATCACCTTTACTTAACAGAGTGCTGATGTTAAGTGGTGCAAGAAATGCGCCTCCCTTGAAAATCTTCATTTGAACTGTCAGCCACCCAAGAGTTTGGTTTTCAAATACAAATATCAACATACACTGGCAACAACCCCATGGACCCCAAAAACTAATATATAAAGTTTCATTTTATACCTAGAAATTTTTAGGAAACCTGTATCATTTGCCAATGCCGTATGCAGTGATTAGTTACTTTTAAGCTTTATGTAGCCACCCAGAATGTCTCTCTTGTGCAAATGTAATTGTTCTCATAGAGTGTGTGGCTACTTTTCAAGATGCTCTATGAAACCAATCAGTCATGAGAACCTTTATTGGCTGTTTCCTCTTCACAAGCGGGAGGCAGCTGGAAGTCTCTCACTGCCAGATGGAATGGGAACTCTGTGCCCGGGCTAGGTAACACCACCCTGACACCAAGGGACAGAATGGCTTCCAGGAAACTCTCTGAAAGTGGAGAAAAGTGCTCACTCTCCTTATTTTTCTTTTTGAGATGGATCCTATAGAGGACAGCGTATGGAAGTGACATCTTCCAGATTACTGCCCGCAAGGAAGGAATGTCTTTTCAACAGCGCAGATCAGAGTCAGCCAGCCTGCCATCACTTGTGGTCCCACGGTGGCTCACAGCGGCAGCCCCTAACCCGGCTGTTGACTCTGCTAGCCTCCATTTGCCACAATCAAAAGCCAGGGAAGCTCCCCCCAACCCTGGCTCCAGCCTTGGGGTGTCTTTCCTCTGCCACAGTGGCCAAGATAAATGGTGCTGAGGAAGCCAGCCTCTGTCCCCAGCGAGGGCTCTGCCTCTCCTGTGTGGCTCCCCGAGCTCCACATGTCACACTTCTGACACCTGGTTGCATGCTGACTGGCTATCTTCCTCGTGTAACTGCCAATTTCCTTGGATCCCACCTTCGGGGCCACTGCTCCGGGGTAGAGCCTGGGCTTTGTCCTGAGGCTGCCTCCCGGAGAGGCTGCTCCTCCTGAAACTGCTTCAAAGTGAATTTGGCCCCTTCAGAGATTCAGCCACCACTCCTCCCCTCATGTGTTAGGGCTGTACCCCTTCTCTGCTCACAGGAGTTTGGAGGGACCCTCCATCAACATCACCCTCATAATGTGATGTGGCTGGTTCCCCACGTACTTCTACCTAGAGATGACTTTCCATTACTTTATGATTTCTCTCTGTGGCTCATCAGCCTCATAATCCTAATTGTTCTTTATGTTTTTCTTATGAATTTACTTCTTTCACTAGAAACCTAAATTAGGGATGCAAAGAGAACTGAAATTGCTTCAGTCTCCCCAGATATATAATATTAACAGATAAGCAGTAGGGCATGGGACATGGGGAAGAGATGGTACTGGGATGCTTTCCTTAGAGTTAACAACAAAGACTCCATGGCCAAGTGTGGACATGCTGGCTCATATTTGTTTGGGCCCCAGAATTCATGTCTGTCTTCTGTCTACTCTCATGTTCGACTGTATGACTCAAAAGTCCTCCAGAAGCTATATTACAGAACATCTCTCTCTATTTTAAGCATGATGAATATTTTAAAAATGTGATCCAATTATATGCCACCTTCAAGAGACATTTTAGATACAAAAGTACAAATAGGTTGAAAGGAGAAGGATGGGAAAGATAGACTTCGATTTATTTACTCTTATATTTAATCCAGGTGTTGACAATGTTGTGGAAGAGCAATTGATTCTGCACATCAGGAAGGTCCTTTGGGGACTTTTTCTCAGTCTTGTGGCTTGGAGAAATTTTTCACTATTGATGGAACATTTCCATAGTTTCCCAGGCTGATGCTGGAGTTTATGTTCCTTTCTGAAGTAATACAATGTGTTTGTTGCTCATAATCACGTTACTGACTTTCCTGGAACTATGTTAGTAATGCTACCTTTCTACAAAAGTGGGTGAAATTAAGTAAGATTGTTAAGGGATTAAATTATGTCTCCAGAGCACTTTCATTGCTAAGAATTTATATTCTTTAGAGAGATTTATGATCAGAAAAATGTGATTCTCCTACTTGACTTAAATGAAATTTGAGTAGTCATCCAATCCATTCATTCCTGTCAGTCAAAATGATAACAAAGTTGTTCTTTATAGATTTGAATCTATGCTATTTAGAGGTCTCCAAAGAAAACCACAATTTAAAAAATGTCATTATAGTATTTATCATCTCTACTGAAAAAAAGCTTCTTTCTTCCACAATCGTGGCCTCAAGCCCATCTTTCTTACCCTCATTTGCTCCTTAGTTACCAAAGTTTTCTTCTGACCCACCTAAAGAAAAATGCCAAGGATATTTGTAAATATTTAGGAAAATGTGAGAATAATTCCCTCTTCTTTGACCATTAAAAAATCAAAATCACTGTCACTTTTCAAGATAAGGACTGCAGATCTTTTGCATCTGCCACTCTCACAGAAGTTAGCTGGTAAAACCAGCACAGCTTCCCCACGTCCTTCCACATGTTTAAAGTAGCTTACTAAAATGTCTCTGAGAAAGAACATAAGAAAACCCTAAAAATCCAACATTTTCTCTAGCCTTTAAATGCTACATCATTCTTCCATTTCCCCGGGTTGTTACGTTTAATGCAGTGCTTGATTTCAGCTATTAAATCACTTTTCAGTTTATTCTCCACTAGGTAAGTTGATCCTCTTCTTTTCATCTTTTCTCCTAAATTCAGCCTTTTTATCCTTTAATAACATCAGCGTTTTTTCTCCAAAATCTCTTCAAGACTATGATCTTCATGCTTATCTCAAGATGAATCATCATCATTGTCCCTTCCCATCTCAAGAAATAATAATACACACACACACCCCTGCATGGAAACATTCCAGTTGATTTAGATTGATGTTGTTGTGTTGCTAGACCTTGTAATTCTAGGCTCATTTATACACTTATAAAAGTTCCTTAGTGTTGAAAGCAATAAACAAAAGGTTTTCTGACACCAAAAGCCTTGATGTTTAAGACAGCACTAAAGCGGAAATAGTCATAGGTTGAATGATAGACAAACACACACACACACATCTATAACTTCTAAAAATTGTGCCATATACTTTGGGGTGGCAAATATACACAACATACAATTTACCATGTTAACCAATTTAAGAGTACAATTCAATGGCATTTAGTACATTCAAAATGTTGTGCAACCATGACCACGATATCTTTCCAGATATTTTTATCACCCATTCAGCACTCACTCCCCATTCTCCCTTCTCACAGCCTCGGGCTACCCTGAATCACTTTCTGTCTCTATGAGTTTGCCTTTTCTGGGTATCTCATGTAACTAAAATTGATTTTAAAGAGGTTACAACTTTGCAAAAGGTATTTTCTAATGGACGCTGAAGTTATAAATGTGTATGATTTCAAGGAGTTTGTTTTTGTTCATTTTGCATGTGTCCTATGGCGTTGAAAACACCCAGAGGCTCTTATCACGTTGTCCCCTGTGTTCAGCTCTCTGCAGGCATCCTTTGCTTTTCTGCCTGGCCTCTGTACTCATCAGGCTTCACCAGATGTGATGAGTAACAGCGTATGGGGCTGAGGAGGGAGACTTCAAGAACGTTAGAAGACAGCAATGACCTTGACAAAATCCTAATGCCACAGACCCAAGGTCGCACGCAGAGCACATCAGTGAACCATGGCGGCCAGATAACATCAAAATCATCTATTTGATAGAGAAGGAAAACTACTTGATTAACATTCACTTTCACATAACCATAGAAGTCCCAAACTTAAAAGAGATTAAAAGCCAAAATCTAGTTTTCAATGCTTTGTGGTACACGTAGCCGTGGTTTTGAGAAAGAGAAAGGGAGGCATTGGAGACAGACGTGTGGAAGCGAAGTTGAATGCGTGGCTCCGAAACAAGGCTTGCAGAAAATCCATCACATCCGAGCTGTCGGCATCGTGCAGAGTCTGGTTGAGGAGGGGATGACCGTGATACCCAGAACAACGACAGAGGGTACATTCAGCGGGATTGACTCCAGATGAGCTGGACAGAACTCACAAGAAATGACCACGAGGCGCCGTGGAAGGATGCCTGACCTTACAGGACCTTCCCTGCTGTTACGGGACCATCCCTCTTAAAACCAGGAACAAGTCTGATTTATTTTTGAGCAAATGTGTAGGTATCCAGCTTTGGCAAACAGTATTAGGTCACATAAACAGACACTATAACTGAATGGCACGGGGGAAAACCAGAAGTCCTGTCCTAAAGCCATCTTTTCAGCCACACTAGCAGTGGAAATAAGGGGCTAAAGAAACTGAGCACTAAACAAACCTGAGTGATGTCTTCGAGCATCACATTCTGGGTTGTAGATAAAGAAACCGAGGTTCCGAGTGGCTTGTGAACCAAATTTATGTTGTGTGTATGCACACGTACATACACACACACACACATCCTTGCTCTCGGTGGGGCTCACCCTCTCAAGTGAAGATTTCTTCACTTCGATAATCAAGCCCAGAGCCAAAGGTCTTTCATAAGTGGCACTGCTGTCCCATTCAGCACGTACACAAAACAGCCGGACTCTAGTCTCTGCAAGGAAATGAGTTGAAAATTCTCTGAAAAGTCCCACACAAAACCAACAGCAGGGCTTACCTTCTTGGGAGAAGAATTAAGGTGGCAATCAGAAGCGATTTTAGCATCATCTATAATGTTTTAAATGAAAGATCAATTTTTTAAAAAAATAGTGCATTAGTGGACATAGAAGTTAATTTAGCATACTTACACACTTCTTTTTTTGCTTTCTTAGATTTATATTTTTTAAAATGCTCAAGACGGAGGACACTTTCTCATCTCCCCAGTTCTACTTATATTATCTTAAATAACTATTTTTAAAGAAGCATGTCAAGGGTCAGTCATTTTCCTTTCAATTTTACCACAACCTCACGTGTATTTTTTCTTTCTAACATGTGGATTACCACACCACAAACCCCACAGGAGACAGATTTTCTTTCTATAGTAACTACTACTGACCAAGCACCATGTCACAGAAGTTACTCTCAATTAAAATGTTCTCTGAAAATTTTACAAACTAGCAGGCAACCAAAATATTTACAAAGAAAGAGAGGAAGATACTAACTACTCTATGTAAAATAGATAAACAACAAGGTCATACTGTGTAGCACAGGGAACTAGATTCAATATCTTGTAGTCACCTATGATGAAAAAGAATATGAAAAAGAATAAATATATGTACATGTATGACTGAAGCACTATGCTGTACACCAGAAATTGACATGACATTGTCAACTGATTATACTTCAATAAATATATATAAAGATAAAAAAATAATAAAAAAATGAAGTAAGGCTCACCAAAAAAGAGAGAGGAATAGAATTTCAGACATACAAATATTTCATGAAAATATGCAAGAATAGACAGACCTAAGATATTAAACCAGTGTTCCATCCAATTTGAACAGGTCTGTTATCATTTCATGGGGATCAGTCTCATTCATAGAGGCCAGCTTCTGATGCTGTGCTGTTTCCCAAATTTGGGGCTTGTAGTCACGTTGACATTTTGGTATTTTGGACACACTGTAGACATCACAATCTAATATAACATGCAGCGGCGAGTAACAGAGGCGGAGCTGCAAGCCGGTAAGAACCTTCAAAACCTTCTGAATCAACTTCTTCAGATGAGAAACCGAGAATCAAAATCGTGCAGTTATTGACTTAAAATCACTCAGCAAGTTAGTAATGACTTAAGTTGGATCACATGCGCTGATCATCATATACAAATGTGGGGTTTTGTGGGGGTTGAGTGGGGAATGGGGGTAATTAGGTTTATTTATTCATTTATTTATTTTTTAATGGAGGTACTGGGGATTGAACCCAGGACTTCATGTATGCTAAGCACGTGCTCTACCACTGAGCTATACCTTCCTCCAATATGTTTTCTTATATGAAATCCAATCAGAAAAATAAGACGCCTGTGAGAAAGAAAGCCATCACAAGAGTCCGTGAAGTATTCCAAGACACATCTAAGCAAAAGCTTGCCTCTAATATAGAATCTTTTAATATATTATTTTTTCTGTTTAACTAACTTTGTTTTCTCTCAGTTAATATCCTGGATCGCCCAGTGTTTCCTAATTACAATTAATTCTTAACACTGTTCCTTCCAGACAGAACAGTATTAGAACAAGTAGACCCTTGCCAATTTCCCCATCACTTATTTTTAAACATTCTAATTTTTGCTCACCTCCTGTGACTCTGTCAAACCTATGAAGCCCTACTTCCTTTCATCTTGTATTGAAAAGTACTCTTTCTCCTGAAATCTGATGAATAATTGAAAATTTCAAACTGTCAATAAACAACATGGATTCCTGGGTCAGAAAGATCATCCGTGTGCCAAAGACTTGGGTGTAAAGAATGAAGCCTCTCATTATTGATTCCAGACATGAATATAAATTGGAGAAGTCTGGAGTGTGACCAGACAAGACATTAGAAGCTGCTAATGCACTAAAAAGTTCACTTGGTGCCTAGAGATGTTCTTTCAACTTCTGTTCAGTTTTTCTTCCTTGCATCCTGGTTGCTGGCTTTAGCAAACATAAGCACAAGATGCCCAGTAACACTTGAATTTCAGAAAAATAAATACATATTTAGTATAAGTATGTTCCATGTGATATCTGGAACATACTTACACCAAAAAAAGTTTTCATCTGAAATTCAGATTTAAGTTAGTGCTTTGTAATATTTTATCTGGCAATCTATTTATATGCAAAATACCTTTGCAGTATCTCTGAAAATTATCTGACCTTTCCTATTGGTTAATATGTGATTTTCACAAATTTGGAGGGAAGACATATTCGAAGACTGAACATCTGATAAACTTTGCCAGGAGACCAAACCAGGGAGATTTTCCAGATCTTGTGTCTTGGGTGGTCCATGAGTGCAAAAACATTTTCTTAAAGGATCAGATAGCAGATATTTTAGGCTTTGCAGGTCATAGCCTCTGTCACAGCACTTTCTCTGTAGTGTGAAAACACTCTCAAACAATACATACATAAGTGTGGCTGTGTGCCAATAAAACTTTATTTACAAAAACAGATGTCAGGCCAGATTTGGCTGAGAGGCTATAGTTTTCCAACTTAAGCCCCATGGGAACTGGCACAGAGAAGAATTCCAGTGACATTAAATTTAACTTACTGGAAAATCAGTCCAACCAACTGAGCATAGCTCAACTCCATCAAATCAGAAAAAAAGACTGATTTTAAGTGAAATGGAAGTCAGACTTTTGCACATATACTCGGAAAAGTTGTACTATATTCTGCTGCTGTTGATGGGAGAGGAGTAAGGCCACATGACTCCACAGCTTTGAAACACAAATTAGGACTAATTAAAGTTAGCACGTTATACTATTACCTGGGTCGTAATACAGAGAGCTGTCATTTAGCCAAATTACTACATTAAAAAACTTGTAAAAGAAAATATTTAAAAATTAAAAACAGGGGTGGGCCTGACCTCACACCAGTCAGAATGGCTATCATTTAAAAAGTCTACAAATAATAAATGCTGGAAAGGGTTTGGAGGAAAAAGAACCCTCCTACACTGTTGCTGGGAATGTAAATTAGTGCAGCCACTATGGAGAACAGTATGGAGGTGACAATACTTCAATTAAAAAAAAAACAAAACTAAAAATGGAGTTACCCTATGATCCAGCAATCCCACTCTTGGGCATATATTTGGAAGAGACACATGCACCCCAATGTTCATAGCAGCACTATTTATAACAGCCAAGACATGGAAGCAACCTAAATGTCCATCCATAGATGAGCAGATAAAGAAGATGTGGTATATGTATAATGTCATTTGCAGCAACATGGATGGGCCTGGATATCATCATATTGAGTGAAGTAAGTCAGACAGAGAAAGACAAATATATAATATCACTTATATGTGGAATCTTTTAAAAAATGATGCAAATTCTATTTACAAACCATAATCAGACTCACAGACATAGAAAACAAACTATGGTTACCAAAGGGGAAAGGGTGCGGAGGGATAAATTAGGTGTTGGGGATTAACAGATACACATTACTATATATAAAATAGAAAAAAAAATAAAATAGATTAAACAAACAGGACCTACTGTAGAGCACAGGAAACTATATTCAATTTCTTGTAAAAACATATAATGAAAAGAATCTGAAAAGAAATATATATGTATGTGTACGCATAAGTGAGTCACTTTGCTGTACACCTGAAACTAACATTGTAAATCAAATACACTTCAATAAAAATTAAAAAAAACTTATAAAAGAAAATACTTAAAATAAGAGTGGGGACTAGCAATTCAAAGATGACAGAAAATTTAAACAAGAGAAATAGTACTGAAGAAATTAGATGAGAAGGCATCTTGTCACACAAGGGCAGCTGAAAAGCAGACACCAAAGAGGATATGGCTGCTGGACAAATCCAGAGAGACAAGTCTTGAGTAGTTTCCATGACTCACTGTTGAACCACAGTAACCAGTGAGGCACAGATGGATTTAAAAATGAACATAAGGAGGGTGGTTATGGCATGTGACCGGTGGTGACAGAAAGAGTCAAGGACCTAAAGAGGATGAAACAGAGTGATGTCTCAGAGAGACACCTCTCCTGGCAAAACAGGTGGAAAATAGAGACAGAGAGGCTGGTTTTGTTTATGATCTCTTGCCAGCAACTGCTTGTTTACCATACGCGAGTTAAGTCATAGATGACAGGTGTACCTGCTGATGACAGGAAAGCCTTTTTGACAGTGTGTGCTGCTGCTGTAGGGGTCTGGGCTGGGAGGAAGGATCCAGGCGTACATTTAGAATCAATCATGCGTGTGACAGCCAACCATGCATATCAGATACTCCACTGGAACAAATGTTTCACTTGCTAAATTTGAGGCACAGATAAAGAAATGCCAGAGCAAACTGAGCGGAAAGAAAGTCACTTTATGAAACAAGTTCCCCTTTTCCTTTTCATCAGCACTGAAGCTGGAATCAACCTGACACAACAGTGACTATGGAGATGACTGAAAGGAAGTGAAGAGGGTATTGCCGTGGAGTTGCCATTCCCATGGCAATAGGGAGAGATCAAGCACAGTGAAGAGAGAAGGGGATGGATAAATAATGAATAAACACAGTACGTATCCTGAGAGAACTCAGAGTCCAGCTGATGTCTGTGAGGGTGTGCCAGGAAAGATACCCAGGAGTCGTGACATTAGAAACGACCCATGTTGTCACTTCGTTGGAATTGAGTTTAGACTGTCTCCAGGTGAGAGTGCAGACTTGGAGGAAATGGGCTAGGATGGCTTTTGCTGCTGCCTGGTTAATTACCACGAACACAGTAATTACCACGAACACGAAGTCATCTCAACAAGATCATTTATATACTCTGATCAAACTTCCTCTAAAAAGAAACCTCCAGCTCCTGCGTGAATATTTTGCACGTGTCACAATAAGGTGTGTAAGAAAGTCTTTATTCTGCTAAAGATATCATCAAAGGGAAAATCTATCTTGCTGGGAGCATAGGAACTAATATTTATTGAGCACTTTTCTTTTTAGTTTAAAATGTTTATTTTTTATTGAAGTATAGTCAATTACAATGTGTCAATTTCTGTTGTGCAGCATATTGTTTCAGCCATACATATACATACATATATTCCTTTTCATATTTTTAAGTGTCAGGCACAGTCTTTTTATATATCTCACCAGAACCCTGGGAAGGAGGCATGGTTAGTATCTCTATTCATGTACGAAAAGTAACAAGGCTCCTAAGGGTTAAGAAACTTTCTAGGGAACACAGCAAAGAAGTGACAGTGCAGGTCTTCACCCCAGCCTGCCCCACGGGAAGCCCAGGTCTCAGCCACCTCTCTACACTGAAGGGTTTTCTGCATGTCCACGTGAGTATTTGGTGACTCACCGTGGCAGGCTGGCCAGTGGGGCTCCTATGAATTGGCACTGGTTCCATCGAGGTTCTGTGAGTGAGGTTTCCCATTCGGGGTCACCAACATGGCTTCTCTACTCACTCAGGGTCCTGGTTCCTGGCTGGAAAGATGCTCTGCTCTGTCATTTCCCACCACACTGACTTCCAGAGTTAATTCTGCTCATCTCACTGGCTGGAAAGATGTACTGGAGCTCCCTCCCTGGTCTGTGGGCAGCCCTCCAAAGGCCCACTCTTTGGTTGTGGATATTCCTAGAAGGCACTCCAGTTTCCTGATGGAATTAATCATAAGTACAGGGACTGCTTAGGGCAGTTTGATTCACAGGCCATCCCTCAAAATAGCAGAGCAGCAGACTCTAGGAGCCAGCTGGAAAGGCAGGATTTAGTGTATTGGTACCTGTGAGATTTGCATTCTACCAAGATCCCCAGGTGAGCTGTCAGCACACTAACATTAGAGAAACACCAGCTTCGGGAACTTCCTCTGGCCATCACTTTGCCGCAGATTCCAAAGATTCACAGCTCTGCATCAGGGGAAACTGCCAGGACCCCAGACACAGGGCAGCCACCCTCAGTCTCCGCTAACTAGAAGTTTCCCTGGCTAGACACAGTACACAGCAGTCGTAGCCACGCTTGGAAACGTCTTTTCTTCATAGAACTGTAAACTGTATGTTTTACTGGGAGTCCCGGTTCTCCTCAGATTCCCAACAAAGTCAGTGTCTTGGAAGCTTCACCCTGGGATCAGAGCTGTCCCAGCTCCAGGTTACTTTTTGGCTTTGATGTGTTTTATGCCTGAAAAGACTCGTAGCTGAGAGAGAAAAACCACATGGAATTCAGTTCAGTGGGAGACGATGGGAGTTATGGCTGCAGACGGTGAGCTTGGAGCCAGATTTGTGATACAGAAACAGCACCCTTGCCTCCCATCCCCTCCCTTTTCCCTAGCTGGTCAGCAGTCACCTTTCCCTGGATGTTCATTTAATATCCAAGAGATTAATTTTGATTAAGTACCTGGTGCCAGAGTCTTATCCTGTCAAACAGGAATTTAGTGTCTACTCAAAGGGTTGCCCTGAATACATAGATAAGAAGATAGTACGAACAAAATCACCAATTAATTCTACTACAAGCTGGATGGAAGCTCTATTGAAACAATCTGGTTGCCTCATTTATGAACAAGCCCCAGCAAACAATCCGGGATAAAAATAAGAAAACTAAACTGAAGTTTCAGTTGTCCAGAAACGAGGGGTCTTCCATGAAGATTGCAAACAAATCAATCAATTAAAAATCTGCTTTTCAAAGGGACACAAATGAACTTACCTACAAAACAGTAACAGGCTCACAGACATAGAGAACAAACTTCTGGTTGCCAGGGGGTAAAGGGGGTGGGAAGGGATAAACTGAGAATTCAAAAATTGCACTTCTTGGGGAGAGATGGAAATATTAGCTATCTTGATTGTGGTGGTGATTTCATTGGTGTATTTATCTATCAAAACTCATCAAATTGTATGTGTAAACAGACGTAGTTTATTGTACAGGAACCACACCACAATAAAGGTGCTTATTACATTAAAATAAAAAAATACAATAAAAATCTGTTTTTCAAAACTGATTCATCTATATTTCCTCCAACTTTGAAAATTATTTTCTTTCTATTTTTCATCTTGTACTAAAAATTGACCTCCACCCATTTCCACATCTCACTTCCTGCTTGTCTGCCTGGGTATCTGTCACTCGGTCACTCTGTCCTTGATGCTTTAGCATCTCTCTCCTCGTGATCACACAACTTACTTTTGATCTGGCCAGAGTTTCTTCAGAAGGTTTCAATCTGGACTCCTAGCACCCAGAATTTAAATCCATTCTGCATCCTGGACATAGCAGGAGTGAGAGATGTGTAGACACAGATGTGACATGAAGACAGATGCCAAACAATAGTGAGAAAGGAAAGACAGATGCCGAGAGAGGGCAAAATTCTAGCAGGAGAGAAGTGAGTCGATAAATACGTAAGGAGCCAGATGGGTGATCAAAGAGATTAGAGACTGTCTAAAAAGGACTACAGTACTTTACAAGACTTGGATTGAAAGACCCTCACCTAACCACTGTCTCGGGACCTGAAATTTGGTGCTTACACTTAGAGTCAGCTTCATTATTTGATACATTAAATAGCCTCATTATTCCTTACTTGTGAATGGACCTGACTATTCCTTCAGGTAGAATGGTCAAAGTCATCGTTACATAAAAATGTGAATTCAATATATTTTTATTTTCTAAGATTCTGTTAACATCAGTAAAAATTGTTGCATACACCAGGTGTAGATTTTCAAACAGCAAAAGTAAAGATGACTGGCAAATGGGAAATAGAGGATACACGGTCCACGTGTAGTTTTCAAAAGCATCTCCTAACCTCATGGTGGATCCAGACAGGAGTAGGTTGTCAAGCGAGCCGTCAGTTGGTCTGCTTAGAGGGTTCGCCCTGTAAGTCTCCATTTTGGTCTCACGGGCATCTAAGCACTTCTGATGTTCACTTCATTTTTGAAAATTAAAATATTTTTAATTTTTACGAACATAACTAAGTATATTATTTAGGGATACTTAAATATGTGGCAATAATTTATTTTTAAAGGAAAGGGCTCCTAAACATAAAATTCAAGGTGAAAGTTACCTCCCAGAAGGAAGGCAGTAGAATTCACTAAGGAAAACCACTGTGGTCTTGGCGATGCTCTCACCCCTAAACTCAGTGATGAGTGTTCATTTTATTACTAGCAATGTACTATCTATGGTGCGTGTCTTTGTAAGCATAAAATTTTACATAATAAAAATATAAACAAATCATCCAAAAATGTTGTTATGCTGCCAAATAAATCCATAGAATGCCAATTCAGATACACCCCAGAGTTATGAAAATTCATGTTAGAACACTAGTTATGTGGGGGATTAAAGAAGGCTTATGCCTTGAAATATTTTTCTAACTGAGTTGAAAACAGGGACGACTTCACTCTGCCAGAGAAGTCACACAAAGGACACAGGCCCTTCTGTTGCTTGGTTGGTCATGAATGTAAAAGTGACAATCTTGGGTTTTTTCCAAAACTAATTCTGACCAACTTTTCCCAGAGAAACTATAAGCTTTTCAGATACGCCACAAGAGTTTCAAAATGGAATGTTTTCTTAAGTACTATTCCAACTATGTATTAGTGGGGAATAAATGGCCATAAATAGCAGAAAGGAGTTGACATACAAAATGAAATAAAGAATCTGCTAGAATTTTTTTTTAATTTTTGATTTTTAAAAAGCTAAGTTTAGGAGAATAATCAGAAAATAATAAAGACTTGAAGAGGTTGAAGAGGCACTTTCTCAGAATATTTAAATATCTTAAGATATTTAAATATTAGGTATTCTCTTGCTTAAAGGTATAAGCAAGAGAGTTCAATCCAGATTGAGCAGGGGGAGGGTCTAGCTCATGTGGTAGAGCGCATGCTTAACATGCATGAGGTCCTGGGTTCGACCCCCAGTACCTCCTCCAAGATTAAATAAATAAAGTTAATTACCTCCCCCCAACAACAACAAAACACACACACACACAAATCCAGATTAATATCACCTTTATGAATGACCACGCCCTGCAAGTGCTGACTCACTGGTGATAGTGGCCAACCAGGCTTTTCTCAGACTCTGGTGATGAAACAGAAGTAATCTTCATCAGTGCAGCAGGTTACGTGAACATGGAAACACTAGCTCATGAAAGGGAAGATGTAACCAACATCCTGGTGGTCTTTCGTTGCCTACTCTGAACAAGTCAGTCAACTTTTGGAAATTTTGCATTCATTTCTGAGTGCTACATCTTAAAAGAGATGTTGAAGAAAACAAGCAGGATAATGAGCTGCCTTGAGTTAACCTCATAAATGGTTATATTTGAAACCGAAGACAAGACGACATGGCAGGGAAAGGAAGACCAAAGGTCAATGCTGTGTACTGTTACTGCAGAAACTCTCATGTGAGCCAGAAATTAATTCGATGTGTGCATCTTTGTTTTTGAAGGCTAGGGACATGGCCAAAGAAGGGAAGGATTATCTAACATGTATCTTCCCTAGAGATAATTAAACTGAGGCAAAACACTGTGAAGGAGACAAACATTTGATGTGAGGTTACATTTGATTAATTTTTAAGTTTGCTTCCAAATCTAAAGACCCTGTGTGTGTGATTATAAATTTACGTATTTTCCCCAGTTAATACAATTTTTTAAAGATTTCTAAAAGTGCACTAGCTCAATAAAATTTTAACTTAAACCATAACATAAAGGCAGAGTGAAAACCAGATTCAAGAGAGTCTAGAGGAGCTGAGTTTAAGAAAAACATGAGACAAAAAGAAAAAGAAATTCAAATATGGTGACCTAGACAACCTTAGCTTTCCCCTTGGCTTGAAACTTTAGACAGCCTTCTCCCTGACTCTAGACCCCACACTCCCTTTTCCTAGAGCTTTACTTTAGAAAACTTGTAATAAATTCTTTCTCTACCCCTTTGAGATGTAAATCTTATCCCAAATGTTGACAACTTTACCACTTCAGAATGCCTCTCTCAAGGACATGGGAGTCATCATTGGGAAAGAACCCTGATTGATCTCCCAGTCTCTGTGGGAGGGAAGGAGACTGACTCAGAAAGGAAACCAATTAGCAAACACAGATGGTATAATCACAGAGGAGAACATTTACAAACTCAGGAATAACTCAGTATCACAGCACATCCCATTCCTCAGTCTCTTCTCCCCTGACATTCCTCCAGTACTTTTCCACTAGGTCACCCCAGCACTTAAAAACACTCCTGCCTTTTGTTTCAGTAGAAATTAATTCAGACTGAGGTCTCTCTCCCAATTGCAATAGCCTCAGATAAAATTTCCCTGGCGTGTTTAACTCCCTTCAGTATCAGTTTTGCTTTAACAGTGGCAACCAACAAGAGACCCAAGAGTAGGAAGCCAGGAAAGGAACCAGGGGCTATTAGGTATCGTGGTCATCCAATAAACATCCCCAAAGCCTGTCAGCTCCTTGAGATAGCAAAGAATATAGTCTTTATAGTCAACTAGTGCCTAAGGCATGACCACAGATGATTTGAATGCAGCAGAAAATGAACAGTGGCTTGAGATCCTATAAAGTTCTCCAAGAGAATCACACATTTCTAATGATCAATGTTAGAAAGAAAAGACCCAAGATGCATATGTAAAACTCCAACAACAATAAGAATAAAGCACAAAAACTGTTGCCATGGCTAATACAGGGGCAGGAGCCAATTTCAAAGGGTAAGCAGGAGCAGAGTATTGGAGTAAGTGATGCAGGGTGTAAGTAAGTGGTGGAAAGACGGCAGAGGCTGCATCTTCTCATCTCTTTATTAGGATATGATCACCAAGGGGTGTGTTTCCTCTCTTCTTCTCCACGTAGATAGATACGTAGACACGTAGATAGTTACATAGATAGATAGATACACACATACACACATAAATACATAGACACACAGATACACAGATAGACAAATACATAGATACACAGTTACACAGACAGATACATACATACATACATAGACAAATACATAGATAGTTACATAGACACATAGATACATACATACATACATAAACAAGTAGATACATAGACAGACAAATACACAGATACATACATGGACAGATACATACATACATACATAGTTACATAGATATAGATATATATGTGTATATGAATATATATATGTGTATATGAATATATATATGTATGTATACATATATATTTTTTTTTTTGGTAAAGAGCAGAGCCCATATTTGGCACATTGGTCAGTCACTCCACCCCTTAGAAATGCACACATCTCTGCAGCAGGGCCCACCACAGGTCACAGAAGGAGCCCAGGCCTGATCCGGCTTCCAGGGACAGACACCCTGACACCCAGCTCGCTGGCCAGCTCCAGCCGCACCAGCATGAACTTGAGAGACAGGTGGAAGATGGGATGCCTCCCACCATAGTTTTTCTTGTGCTCAGAGAAGGCCTTCACATTCTGGCTGTCCCACATGAGATATATATACTCGTCATGGAGAAAGACAGCTGGAGGAAGCAGGGCGTTCAGCCATCTGTTTTAATGATATAGAAGTAACAACAACAAGAAGCAGTAACAGTGCCGTGCCAAGTGTTCTGCGCACCTTACATCCCTGAGTCCGTCTTACAATCCAGTGCGGAAGGTTACTGTCTTTATTCCCCCGTCTCTCAGAGAAGCAGCCACAGATGGTGAGGCTGACGTCGAAACTCACGCTGATTCTAGAACCCTATTCTTATTCATTAATCCAGTGGTCCTCAGTTTCAGCTGGACATTAAAATCACCTGGAGTGCTGTTTAGAATGTCACTATCTGGGTCCCACCCCCAGAGATTCAGGTTTAATTGGTTTGGAGTGAGGCCTCGACATTAGTATAAAAACAGTTTTAAGGAAATCCTCCTCAAGGTGACCACAATGCTGTGAACTCTGGCAGAAAACTATTCAGTTTCTCCCTCTATCATTTCTGTGGTAGAAATAAGAGCGTAAATCAATGTCAGCAGAGACAAAGCTGGCTTTGCCCCATGTCCTCACCTCTCACTCACCTCAGCGGGTAAAACCCTGGCTCCCACACTCACTGTCCACTCATTCTGCACTCACCAAAGGTCATACGTTAACTTCCACCTGACAAATCCACAGTCCCTTTGATACTCCATCTCCCTGCATCATTGACATTGTGATTAGCGCATCCCACTTGAAACCAGAAGTCTCCCCAATTTGTAAAGCATACTCTTTAACTGTCCTGGAGCTCCCAACGGATTGTCTCCCGTGACTCATCTCTCTAACTTCGGTGTTTCCCAGGGTTCCATCTTTACCCTCTCATTCAACACCTTAGCATTTCTGCAAAGTTTTCTCCCCTTCTTCCATATTATCAACCACCCCCTAAGAAAAACAGACTCTTCATTCCTGCCTCCAGCCTAGTCTCTCTCCTGGGTCTCAGTTCCATACAGACAAGCACGCTTTCCTGATGTCTCCACTTGCTTCACTGCAGACCGAGGATGCTGGACTTTGTGGGGGTCACAGTCCAGGAGCCCAGGGTCCCTCGTGTTATGCAGGGCCAGCTCTCTGCACTGTGAAGGGGCTGGGTGCTTGCTCACACCTCAGGTCCCTAGTGCAGGGAACCCCATCATGCCCTTCGAACAGAAGGGCATCGTGTACCTTAGATTCAGACGGCGTTGTGCTGCTGATAATGAAGCTTACCAAGAGTAACGTTTTAGATTTAGAATGCCTTAGAATGCTAAGGGCACCAAAATCAGGAGAAGCGTATCCTGCTGGGTGTTTGCCTATTTCCAGGTCCTTCTACATAATTATTCCACCAGCACCCTAGCCAATGGAGACGCCGCTCAGACTCATGGCTGATGTGCTGTTTCTCAAATTCCTTTACTCTGACTCTTTGTACTGCTACCTAGAACAAATATATTCAAGTTTTCATCCTTTTTTGTTAACCTCAATTATTTAAGTCAAGAATATAATTTGTTCCCCATTTACTTCATTATAGATAGTTGATGTGTTTTTCTGTTTTTTTCTCATTTCTGAGATCACATTTTTTAAAGCATACTGCCTTAATAAAGACAAATTGTTAGTTACATATCTCACTTGTTGAAAAAATAATGTTTGTTCATTTTACCCTGGAAGGTAATCTTATTTGAAAGAAATCACTTTATTATTGGTTATTTTTAAATTGTATAGCATTACTCTTGACAGTCATGACACCGGCAATAACAGTGATAACAGATAACAGATAAACATAATAATATTGTCTTTAATGAAACTTCTTTGTGATTTATAATGGCTATGAGTACAGTGTCCATATTAAATTTTTATCTCTAATAGATTAGAAGAATATTATAACATCCCATCCTTTATCTTACTAGGGCTACGAATGAGTAATAACTTAAACTTACAAACATTAAGCACCCGATTCAATAATCAAAGTCCAAATTTATGTGAGTTATGAGCCCAGAGGTGTTTGCTCCATGTTAAGTGATAATTATCTGGGCAGATGCTCCATTTCATTTATAATAAGGAGCAAGTGCTATAAAGACAACAATCTAATTAGGAGTTTTGCAAATGTGGTCGTTCCAATCCTGAATATATTAGCCTTGTCATATTAAAATAATCTCCCCTGTGTTAAATCTTTAAATCAATTTCAATTTCATAATTTCCTTTTGCCTACAAGTTGATATGCATAATGTGCGTACTAGACCCAGAAGCATCCAGTGGACTCTCCCATTTTGCTTCATGAGTTTAATGTTAAAAAAATCATTTTCTCTCTGCTCTGAGGAAGACATGCTAAAACTTGCCTATAAACCCAGAGATTGCCAAGATATTTTCATTTTTCATTTCCTGCTTCAAACATCGCTCGAAACTGAAAACTTTAGACAAGATAGTTGAGAGTCTAATGTTCATAGGAAAATTTGAATCAAGAGTTTGGAATCTATTGCCTTTTTCAATACTAATTTTTTTTAGATAATTAATAGGGAGACAAAGTCAAGTAGTTTTCCTGAATAACCTTTAGGGATGTTCTTCTTGATATTCAATTAGGTATGAAATAGGTGAATTAATGAGGGATTTCACTTTCCTTCCAACATGGAAACACAGTCTACTCTGTAAAATAAAAAGCCTCATGAGAAATGTGATGACTGATGTATTTCTGAGTAATAGTTTCAGGAAGGACCAGGAAATCACCTATCATAGAGAAGCTTTGGCCAATCCGGGAGTCAGATGCCCACCTGGCCTCCCGTGACCCACAGGCATTGGCACCGACCACCAGGGAGTCAGCCAGACACTTTTTTGCCTGCAGTTGTGGACCACAGAAATGCAGATCAAGACAGAAATGCCTTTGGCTGCCAGCACAACTTCTTTGTTATCTAGTAGGTGTACTCAGCCACCATCGACCACCATCTCACATCTCCCCAGCAGCGCAATCTGCAATTATTGACAGTGGAGGATTCCTAGTTTGCTATAGACTCCAAAAATTAAAAGCTGGAGAAAATAACTTAATTAGTGGGACCCTCAGGGTGGAGACCAGGAGTATCGGTTTCTACTCATTTAGGTTAGGACTTTGTAGTCACCTGCCAAGAAAATGGGATGTCAGAAGACTAGCCTACGGTTCTAACCAAAAGGAGTGACCTGCTCCTGGACTGTGAAACTGAATTTCAGGGGTTGCTAACGTCATAGTTTTCACTGAGGGAAGAGAGGTATTTGACGGTGCCAGCAATTTGAAAAATGCCAGCCAGTAAAGGGGAGGGGATACCTCTGGTAGAGTGTGTGCCTAGCACGCACGAGGTCCTGAGTTCAATCCCCAGTACCTCCATTAAAACAAACAAATAAATAAACCTCGTTACCCTCCCCCCAAATAAATAAAATAATTAAAATTTAAAATGAAAAATACACTTTTTTAAAAAAAAAAAAGAAAGATACCAGCCAGGTAAGCGCTGTGAACTCAGTCTCTGTAGATCCCTTCCCTGCTGAGTCCCCACCCTGAGCGCCTCCTGCTGGAAGGTACGACCCAGGTGGGTCTGGCTGCTTGCTGTTCTTTTCAGCACATCTCTTGTGCGATGGAGATCTTGCAACGCAGTGGGAGGAACGAACTTTGGAATCAGCCAGCGTGGATATGAATCCCTTTTATAGCACGGACTAACCAAGTGCCCTCAGGAAGCTTAATTAACTTTTCCAATCTTGGTTTTTCCGGCTATAAAATGGAAATAAGAATACCTAACAGTAAGAGCTGTTGACAGAATTAATTGATAATCACGTGCAAAGGAATTAGCGCTGTGTTTACACATAATAAATACTCAAAGGGCAGCTAGGCTGCCAGCTTCTGTCTGTTCTTTGTTGATTTTTGTACTTATCAGAAAGTAGTAGAGTTAGGAGAGAAGAAATGGGTCTTTCTATTTTAACATCCTAAGTTGTAGCTCCCTTTATCCAAGTGCCAAGCATCTTCCTTAATTTTCTAATAACCATATTAAAGGTTACTTCTAATAACCAATTACACAGTCTTATAAATTCTCAGATTTGTGTGCCTTAATTGTTTCCCGTTTCCTTCCGATGTATTTTCTGTGGAATAAATTCAGTGGTCAAGGGCGAACTCTGATTTCCCCTCGTCTGTAAACGTTTTTCTGCCTCTTTCAGAAGAATTGCTAGCTTCCTCCCCAGTATCCCCATACAAAGCACACTATTTGCTCGACTGTCTTTGGTTAGTCGTCTCTGAAGCTCTCTCCCTTGATAGCACGGAAGATTCTTGCGGGCAAAGACCGTGGCTTGCTTGTCTATGTTGAACTCGAGTGAAAAACAGCTTCTAAATACGCGCTTTGGGAAAACAAAGACTGAGAGTCATGCTGGCCAGCGATGTCATTTGAAGAGCCACTGGGGATGGAAAAGCACAGTCAGACGTTCCGTTCGACTTTCGGTGGTGAATGCCGCAGTGAGACGTGACCGAGCGTTTGCCCCCCGCCCCCGGGAGTGTCCTATTTTGAAGCAGCAGCTTTCGGGTGCTGTTTTAGGACTCACATCCGTTCCTCGCATTTTGCTGTTCACAGACGATGCGCAGCAGAGTGTAAAAAACCAGTAAATGGCCTTTTCATCCTTTGTGTTCTTTCTTCTTTCTCCTAAAAGATAAGAGAATGTTATCTTTTGTCTTTAAAGTTCATTAACTACTCAAGACTTCACCAATCATGATAATGTGGTTTTTGTTCCTCTTCTACAATTCTCAAGACACAGATAAAGTTAATACAAAATTCAGCTTATATTCCGAGAATATCAGAAAGATGAAAACTGCATAAATCATGATAACCACAGTCATGTGAGGTCAGTGCCTTTAGTGAGAACAATTCGAGTATTAAGTCACACTTGCTGGGTTTGTAAAAATGTAACAAACTTTAATTCTCTTTTGTAAACTTGTTTTTAATAAATTACTGGTGATCTGGCCGCTTAATCTAATAAACACTTTGTTTACATAAATGGGATGGGGGGCATGTTGAGAAAATAAAATCCAATTAAGCAAATCAAACAACTAATTCAAGAAAGGTGTATGTCGTCTCTTCAGGTTTAAAAGGAAAAGATCACTCTACTCTCAAATGCAGCTTCTTACCAGTACAAAAACATTACTGTCATCCTAACAGAACAAGTAAACAGCTGAAAAAGAAGTTAGGGGAGCCAGTGATTTCTCCATTTTATCCAACTACAACTTTCATACAAAAATCCTATTCCAAATTAAAATAAAAACTCATTTTGATTTTTTTCCAAAATACATCCTACTATTATGTAACACAGGTGGGGCA
The DNA here is from genome assembly GCF_048564905.1 of Vicugna pacos. Classification (NCBI taxonomy): domain Eukaryota; kingdom Metazoa; phylum Chordata; class Mammalia; order Artiodactyla; family Camelidae; genus Vicugna; species Vicugna pacos. Next base: position 1,478,862 of record NC_132994.1, on the reverse strand, counting down.
AAATGTATCATGCATCATCCTGCAGATGACTGACTTTCAAGTAGATGATTTTTGGGGGAAAAATTTTAATGGAAACAAAATTTCTGAAAACTACCATAAATTTTACTATATTTAGAAAGACCTAACCAAGCCTTATGGCAAAAAGAGATAAAATTTTTAATTTCCATTTAACTCCATTCCATAGGTGGAGCTGCTAAAAGACGGAGTTTAAAAACTAACTTCACTTTGTTTTTTAAAATATTCTAGTTGTTGAAACCTTTAAACTGGAAATTGATACCCACTTCAGAGAAAATATCCTCACTTGCAATTCCTCGACCTGTGATTTCTTTCTCATTTATTAAGGGAAATTACATGTTTATCAGTCTAGTTTTTCTTCTTGGAAACAAAGACTGACTTTGGAAAATTTAAATAGCACAATAAATTCTAAGTATTTCCATGGTGTCTAAAATTCAGCCATGAAGAAATATTCCAAACTAGCTTACAACATAATGCTTTCAACAACATTTCAAAAGCATAGCATTATATACACAACATTGTAAACTGACTATACTTCAATAAAAATATATGCATACAAAAAAACAGAGAAAAAGCATAGCATTATAGTAAAAGTGCTATTTGACAACTTAAAAAATCTTTAAGAGAACAAGAAAAATGAATAGAAAACAGTAACAAAAATGGTAAACATTAATCCAACTGTATCAATAATCACTTTAAATGTCAATGGTCTAAATATATCAACCAAAAGGCAGACATTGCCAGAGTGGATAAAAAAATAAAACTCACCTATACGTTGTCCACAAGGAACCAAGTTTAAGTATAAAGACCCGTATAGATTAAAAGGAAAGAGTTGGAAAAAGAAACACCATGCTAACAGTAATCAAAAGAATGTGAGAAGAGCTATGTTAATTTCAGACAAGGGAAATTATCAAGTATGAAGAAAACATTACATAATGATAAAGGGTGAATACTTCAAGAAAACCTAATAACCCTTTGTTAGGTTTACAACCCAGCATTGACAACTGTATGTAACAACAAAGCATCAAAATACATGAAGCAAAACTGCAAGGGGATAGATGAATCCACTATTATAGCTGGAGAATTTAACACTCTGAAACTGATGGATTCAGCCACCATAAAATCAGAAATGACATAGTTAACTCAACAGCACTGTTAAACAACTAGATATTATTGACATCTATAGACTACTTCATCCAATGACAGCAGATTAAACATTCTCAAATTCACATAGAACATTCATCAAGATAGACCATATTCTGGGCCATAAATTTACACCTTAACAAATTTGAAAGAATAGAAATCTTACAATGTTCTGCTTTCAGACCACAATAGACTTAAGCTGGACATCAATAACAGAAAGACAGCTGGAAAATCCCCAAATACTTACAGATATAAAAACACACTTTTAAATAGCACATGGTTCAAAGAAGAAATATCAAGAGAAATTTTTAAATATCTTGAACAAAGTGAAAACTAAAACACAAATTATCAAAATTTCTGAGATCCAGTAAAAGCACTGTTTAGCAGGAAATGTGTAGCATTGAATACATGTGTTAGAAAAAAAAATCTAAAATCAATAATCTAAGCTTCCTCAATAGGAAAGTAGAAAAAGAAGAACAACTTAAATCCAAAATAAGCAATAAATAAATAAATAAAACTTAGAGCAGAATTCAATGAAATTAAAAACAAGGAATCTATACATAAAATGGATAACAAAAAAGCTAGTTCTTTGGAAAGATCGATAAAATTGATAAGCCTATAGCCAGACTGAGAAAAAAAGAAGACACAAACCACTTATATCAGAAATGAAAGAGGGGACAACAGTACAGATACCCTGGCCTTTAAAAAGATAATAAAAAGATACTATGAACAACTCTACTTCCACAGATTTTTATAACCTAGATGCAATAGAACAATTCTTAGTGGCATGATCTGCTAAAACACAAGAAATAGACAATCTGAAGATACTTATTAAAGAATTTAGGTCAATAATTAATAACCTCCTGAAAGAGAAAGCACCAGGCTAAAAAGGATTCAATTCTACTGCTGAATTCTATCAAACATTTCAGGAAGAAATCATACAATTTCTACAATCTCTTCCAGACAATAGAAGCAGAGAAGTATGCCCTAACTCACTCCATAAAACCAGTATTACTCTAATACCATGACTAGACAATGAGATTACAAGAAAAGGAAACTACAGACCCACCTTTCACATGAACCTAGATGTAAAAACCTTCATCAAAATATTAGAAGATCAAATCCAACAAAGTATAAAAAAATTATACACCACAACCAAGTGGGATTTATTCCATGTATGAAGGTTGGTCCAACATTCAAAAATCGAGTAATGTAACATGTAACATTGACTGGCTAAAGGAGAAAAATTACACAGTCATATTAATGGATGCAGAAAAAAAAACATTTGACCAAATCCAACACCACTCATGATAAAAACTCTGAGAAAATTAGGACGAGAGAAACTTCTTCAACTTGATTTTAAAAATCTACAAAAAAACCTATAGCTAACATCATACTTAATGGTGAGAAACTCGAAGTTTCCCCACTAAGTTCAGGAACACAGTAAAGATATCCCCTCTCATCACTGCTTTTCAACATCATGCTGGAAGTCCTACCTAATGTAGGGGGAAAAGAAAAGGAAATAAAAAAGTATAGAGATTGGAGGGAAGATGTAAAACTGGTGGGGTTTTTTGTTTGTTTGTTTGCATACAGTATAACCATCCATGTAGAAAATCTGAAAAAATCAGCAACAAAAACAAAACCCTGGAACTAGTAAGTAATTATAGTAAGATTGAGGGATACAAAGTTAATATACAGAATTCAATCACTTTTCTAGATACCAGCAATGAAAAAGTAGAATTTGAAACTGAGAACACATTACCATTTACATTAACCCTCAAAAGAATACCCAGCTGTATTTCTGACAAAATATGTAGAAGATCTATATGAGGCAAACTACAAAGCTCACATAAAAGATATCCAGGAAGAACTAAATAAATGGAGAGGGATTCCACATTCACAGATAGAAAGCCAATATTGTCAAGATGTCAGTTCTTACCAACACAATACATAAATTTACCAGAATCCCCATCAAAATTCCAGCAAATTATTTTGTGGATATTGACAAACTGATTCTAAAGTTTATATGGAGAGGCAAAAGACGAACAATAGCCAACGCAATACTGAAAGAGAACAGTCAGAGAACAGACACCACCCAACGTGAAGACTTACTCTAATGCTGAAATAATCAGGGCAGTGAGGTGTTGGCAAAGTAACAAGCAAGTCAATAGAGAAGAGTATGAAGCCCAGAATTAAACCCCCATAAATATAGTCAAGCTGATCTTTGACAAAGGAGCAAAGGCAATGCAATGGAGTGAAGACAGTCTTTTCAACAAATGGTGTTGAAACAGCTGGACATCCACATGCAAAAAAAAAAAAAAAAGAGAGAGAGACCTTATATCTTTCACAAAAATTAACTCAAAATCAATAGTAAATCTAAATGTAAAATCTAAATATAAAATGTAAAACCTTTAAACTCTTAGAAGATAAAATAGAAGAAAAATCTAGGTGACCGTCATACAGTGTTGAGTTTTTAGATATAACAGCAAAGGCACAATCCGTGAGAGAAAGAATTAAGTGTTTTCAATAAAATTCAAATCAAATAATAAACAAGACATCCATCAGTTGATGACTGGATAAATAAACCCTGGTACATCTAGACAATGGAATATTACTTAGCATTAAAAGGAAATGAGTTATCAAGCCAAGAAAAGACACACAGGGAATTTAAAAGCACATATTTAGTGAAAGAAACCAATCTGAAAAGACTACATTCTGTATGACTCTAACTCTATAACATTCTGGAAAAGACAAAATTATGGAGGCAGCAAAAAGATTAGTGATTACCAGGAGTTATGGGAAAGGGAGGAATGAGTTGGCTGAGTACGGAGAAATTTTAGGCAATGGGACAACAATTTGGTATGATGGTGGTTACATGTCATTATTCTTCATGTTCCTCTTCCTCTAAATAATGTGCAGACTTTGTTATTCGTGGACCATTGACAACCGTAAAATTGCCCTCTGGAGCTGCATATCTGAAATTTATTTGGTCCCAAAACTATGTTTAAATTATGAGGTATTGATAGAACCCCAGCAGAAGCTCATTAATCTCTGAGTGTTTCATGTACCTTAAATACTGAAAATGTCACCACTGTGGGCTAAAGGTACAAAACCAGAAGATGCAGCATGAACAGAAGTTCATGGTCAGTCTTCCAGCACCTGGGTGTTTGTGGACTCTGCCTCTGCTTTAACACGATCGTCAGATGGTTTTTTGACTTCCTAGAACTCTTATTTTTCTTAGATTCTAGAATAATGACAAAAACAACTATATAAGTATCTTACACTTTTTTTTAATTGAAGTGTAGTCAGTTTACAATGTTGTGTCAATTTCTGGTGTACAGCATAACATATCAGACATATACACATATATTCCTTTTCATATTATTTTTCATGATAGTTACTACAAGATATTGAATATAGTTTCCCTGCTATACCGTAGAAACTTGTTGTTTATCTATTTTATATATGGTATTTAGTATCTGCAAATCTCTAACTCCTAATTTATCCCTTCAGCCCCACCCTCCCTGATAACCATAAGTTGTTTTCTATGTCTGTCAATCTGTTTCTGTTTTGTAAATAAGTTTGTGTCTCTTTTTCTTTTTAGATTCCACATATGAATAATATCATATGGTATTTTTCTTTCTCTTTCTGGCTTACTCCACTTAGAATGACAGTCTCTAGGTGCAACCATGTTGCTGCAAATGGCATTATTAAATGTCTGTCGATAGATGACTGTATAAAGAAGTTGTGGTATATATATTTATACAACGGAATACTACTCAGCCATAAGCTGTTTTGTAACATTAAAAAAAATGCATCTAATGCCAGTTAGTTCCAGGATGAAGGTCTGCAATAGCAGGACCAAGCCCACCCACCAGCAGGCCAGCATCAGCCCCGGGAACACCTGGGCCCCAACCGTGCTCACCACGGGGGCAACACCAGCTCTGGGGCAACACCAGCTCTGGGACACCCCAGACCGGGCAGCCAGCCATATCGGGAACTGGCCCAACCCCCAGCGGGCTGACACTAGATTCAGGGTCCCTGGCCCCACAGCCACCTACTCCAGAACCTGGGTCTACTCTCCAGTGGGCTAGCACTAATCCTGAGACCCCCGGCACCCCCTCACACCCCACAGCCAGCAGCTCCTGACCCAGCCTCGCCAACCAGTGGCTGGCAGCCTCCACACAAGACAGGACCTGTCCACCAGCTGGACCAGAGGCCAGCCACACCTCCCAGACCACCCACAGTAGTCAGCCCACCACAGCAGAAGGACCCGTGCAGCCCGCGTGGGGGGTGTCCCTGGAGCACGTAGCTCTAGCAACCAGAAGGACGTATGCTACTGGGGTGTGCAGGACATCTCCTACAAAAGGCCACTTCCTCAAGGTTGGGAAATGAAACCAACATATCAGATACGTAGAAATATAAAGAGAAAATTTGGCAAAAATGAAGCGACGAGAAATAGGCGCAAAAATGAAGGAACACAACAAAATCCCTGAAGAAGAATTAAGTGAAGTGAAGATAAACAGTCTACCCAGTAACGACTTCAAGGTAGTGATTGTAAAGATGTTCAAAGAACTCTCAAGAGAGGAAAGGATTCACAGAGTTAGAATTGTTTTTTTTTTTTACAAACAGTTAGAAAATATAAAGAACAATCAGAGATGAAGAATACAAAATTGAGTGGAGGAATAAATTGGGAGTTTGGGATTAGCAGATACAAGGTATTGTATATAAAACAGGTAAACAACAAGGTCCTACTGTAGAGCACAGGGAACTACATTCAGTATCTTGTTGTGGACTATAATGAAAAAGAATATGAAAAGGAGTATATATATATAATCGAAATGAAAAATACACTAGAAGGGGGGAAATTAAATATAGGCAGTCAAAAGGTACAAACTTCCAGTTATAAGATAAATAAGTCCTAAGTATGTAATGTGTAACATGATACAATATAAGTAACACTGCTATACATTATTTATGAAAGTTGTTACGAGAGTAAATCCTAAGAGTTATCACAAGGAAAATTTCTTCTATTTAATTTTGTGTCTGTAGGAGATAATGGATGTTCGTTAAACTTATTGTAATAATCATTTCATGATGTATGTAAGTCAAATCGTCATGCCGTGCCCATTAAGACGGATACAGTGCTGTATAGCTTAATTAAACAGGAAGAAAAAAAAATGGATACCTAGTGTCTGAAAGGCCCCGTGTCTTGGGATGTACCAAGAAAAAAAAAAATACATCCAAAAGGAAAGGTATTGTTGATCTTTTTGCTTAGAACGCATTAGCATCCTGAGAAACACTAGTGTTCTATGGAACAGAATTTGGAGAATTCTGCACTAGATGATTAAAGCCTTCAGAACAAAGAAGAAATATTAGATTGAAAGGCCTTAAGTGAACAAAGACTATCTTCTTTCATCCTGGCAAACATCGACAGGAAGGTCTACAGGGGAGATTGCTACGACATAGCATCATTCCTTCTCGTAAGAGCCACTGCTGGGAACAGGACATACTATGTTCCTTCAAAAGCCTCCTTCCCTTCAAAAGTCTCCTAATAAACACTATGCATGCTAAGCATGTTAGGGTTGGCAGAAAGTATCACGGCCTGTTCTTAAAGATGGAGAAACTGCAAGAAATGGCAGGTATTAAATTCCACGTGCGCTGTAGTTTGATGAATGGTGATCTCAGGGAACTAAGGCTGATCCGCCGATGGCTTCCCCCCTCCCTCCGTACAGCCATCCTGGAGGGAGGATTTTCTGCATAAAGAGATGAGCCAACAACAACTTCACACCTCTCCTTTACAGAAGGTGTCATCTTTATTTTCACTGGTATTATACGTAAAATTAATTTGATTAAAAATTTCAATTAGGTGAGATTAAAAACAAAACAAAACAAAACAAAACCACACAAAAAGCTTTCATGACTGTTAGTTTTAGAAGCTATGGATGACAGAGGCCAAAAGGAATAACAAAGAGCATGGTGACCAGAGATCATTCACAGAGACCGATGATCACTGCCGGAGGCAGGCTCACCAAAGCCTCCAGCTTTGTATGTCCATATGCCTCAACAGGTTGATTTACTTTATTTCAATAAAGTTTCAATTACTGAAAGAGGAGGATCAAAAAACTATTTTCCCACTGTATGATAAATACATTTCAAAACTCATTGCATCTTATGATTTTCATATAAATATGCACTAAAGATGCAAAAAAAAGTTTATCTGAAAGTTACTTATGGTCAGAGAATGATGTAAATTTGCACTGTGGATTTGCAAAAGAAATGAGTCTGTAACAGGTTATTTTAAAAAGCAAAACACTGACTCAGAAATCTGCTTGGTTTTTATTTTCTGTGGAAGACATTAGCCTCGTTCAGTTTTTATCTGTGGTTTAGTTGTGGATTATTCGGTATCTAACGATATCGAAACTTAATCCAATTCCGCAGCAAATATCTGTATGCTAAAGAAAAGCACAAGACAGAGGATAAGGTCATCGCTATGACAAGGGATTCTGCAGCATCGCTTCAGTGGGAATACAGAGAAGGAAGGAACAAAATGAAAGCGTAAAAAGCAGACTGGGGAGATGACCAGGTATTTGCTTCACCATCTATATTTCTTGGCATGTAAAAATTACACAGCTTGAATCTTATGTTTACAAAGGTAGAACAAAGGAATGGGTTTATCCGACAATTAAAAGAATATGAAAAGGAATATATTTATGTATATGTATGACTGAAGCATGATGCTGCACACCAGAAGTTAACACACTGTAAACTGACTGTATTTTAATGGAAAAAAAGTGATGGCGACAACTCATATTTCAGAAAGGATCACAGTACTGAAATCGTTCAAGAGTTTCAATTAGGTATCATTTCTATATTGAGTTCAAATACTGTAAGTTCTTCTTCTGAATGGAGAGGACAGGACCATGTGTGGAACTTGCAGTCCTGAAATGTAACCGACCTCGGGAAGGCTGTCTTCAGTTAGCCAATGCATCTCATTTTTCAGGCGATGCTCTGACCCTGAAGAGCGATGTAAGACTTGTTCCTGGCTGCTTTGCTAAATGTTCTTAGTGCCATCTGCTGCACAGTCCCGGCTACTGTAGGGGGACCTACTCCACTTAATAGGACTAAGGAATCTAGGAAGTACTGACATGCTGTTTATCGATTTGCAAGCCACGTGTGGAAAGAAAACAGAATAGAACAGCATTCTGACATAGAAAAGTTTTTCAAAATGATCTTGGAAATAGTTAACAATAAAGATTAGCTTTGGAATTCTTACACCAAAAACATTTTTTAATGTATCTTCTTTCCTCTGTTTAAAAAGCCTCCGTGTAATAATTTCATCTAACACTGATCAGTACCATCAGCTGCAGCTCATCTAAAGTGAAGCTGTTATGACCTTTCAATTTGCTCCTTAGAAAAGTGAAGAATCTATTGTATTTGGAAGCAGCAAAAATAATTTAATGGTGCTAATAATAAAGTATATTGGGAGATATTCATATTGGTTCTTTATTGAATTAAAGGGCTTATTTTTTGAATGAAAAAATAAATAGGATGGCTATAGAAAGACACAAAACAAAAGTTGAGCCCATTACGCTGAAGAGTAATTCCAAAGGCTCATGTGGATAGATGACTACTTCCTAAGGAGAGAGAGAAGTCTGCTTGTGGTTGGATTATTTTGTGGAACACAGAAGGCTGCATCCAGCCCTGTGCAGCCCTCCCAGGGGGGAGCAAGGTCTGTAATGCTTCTGAAGACTGGTGTGTATCATATCACTCACCACAACCCTCTGATATTTTATTTTCATACCTGGGGTGTCTCTTTCTGCAATAAAATTCATTACTGTAAGATCTGGTGTGAGTTGGGGAGACTGCCAGGTAAGCCCAAGCTCTTGTGACAATTCTGGTTCTAATCTGTCCCCTTCCTGTCTCTCAGAGGATCCTGGACATCCTTCAGTTTCAGGGAAGTCTGCTGCCTAAAGCGACCCCGTTACTTAGTGCTTGCTATTCCAGCCTCCCCCATGAGGGGAGTGTTCTTTGGATCATTTACAAGGGGCCCAGGAAGTAGTAAATTTCAACTGAATTTTCTTTCCCACTTACTGTCAACAGAATGATGGGAAAAAAATGCTTTGTTGAGATAATGACATTGTTTAATCCCAACAGTGGAGTTTATTACCTAAAATATGTGGGTATAAAATGCCCAGAGAGGATTGCCACAATCTTTGTCTCTTAAACTAACTGCCTTCAACAATTACACTGTAACGATCCCTTGAGCTGGTCTTTCTTTTTATTCCAGAGAATTACGACTTTCTTTCACCCTGTCTAAAGACCATCCTCATCTAGCAAATAATTAATCCAAGAATCCTCTTCCCTGTAGTGTTTTAAGATCACAGCCTCCTAAAAAGTGCATAAGCCATTTCCTCAATATTGGAAACAAAGTAGACTGGATGGTCAGGCAAAAGGTGTTTAATAATGTATAAGACAAATTACAGTTGCAAAATGATGAGAATACTAGGAGCATTAGAGTAAACAGCTGAAAGGACAGATATGATCAAAGCTCCTGCAAACCAATAACAAATATATCCAAAACTACTTAGACTGTCCGGACTCTTGAAAGAAAAGTGTCAATTATTATTACTAAAAGCCAACAGACGACGGTTGGTTGAAATTTTTTTCAATCACTATGAAAGTAAAGTAATATTTAGATTTTCTTCTTTAGTCATTAAGAATTTTAAATGTCATTTGTGTACAATAGAGACAGAAGTTCACGATGTTTAGTGCAAGTCCAAGTGTACTTCATCCTCCGAACCCTTGTCACACACACCCTAAGATGATTAGGAAAAGAGCACTTTTGGTCTAGAATGCCCAGAATATCTGTTCTAAGACCCCCTTACTTAGGATTAGTTAACAAAACCATAAGATGGTGGCTTCTCTCTGTCTGTCCTAAATCTCCCTGTGTCGTGTTTCATCCAGTCTCCTATCAACTCTTCTCCTCCATCCAAATAATCTGACAAACCCATTCTCACTACACCATGGTCCTTGATGAGTTTCCTTTTGTGGGAGATTATACATTATAAGAAACGACCATGTGGGCAGGGGATATCCGCTCGTCCCCTACCTGTGCAGAGTAAAACTGAGCATAGCTGTGTGATGGGCCGGCTCACCTGTTATGGTTGGAAAGTCTGTGCTGCACCAATGATTCATTCAGATCTTAGTATATGACATTATTTAACCCATTAATTGTTCAAGAGACAGTAGGGGTGAAACTGGTGTTTGAACCCAAGTCCACTGGGGCTCCACAAAATAGTCCTTTTTCAGAGAACCACACCTACAAATATCAAGAGAGCTATATAAAAATCAGGGTTAGATCCAGGATGTTTCATGGGTCTCTGCCCATAATCTAGCCTATTCTGCTCAGAGACTTAACCAAGAATACAAAGCCAATGTTCAGGCTTCTTTTACACCTTCAGTTTGCTTTTCTTTCTTATTTAAAATTTTTATTGAAGTACAGTTGACTTACAATGCTAGTTTCAGGTATACAGCAAACTGATTCAGTTATACATAGACATGTATATATATATATATATACACACACATACATATATTTATTTTCAGATTCTTTTCCATAAGATGTTATTACAAGAAACTGGATCTAATTCTCTGTGCTATACAGTAGGTCCTTGCTGTTTATCTGTTTTACATATAGTAGTGTGTATCTGCTAATCTCCAACCCTTAATTTATCCCTCCCTACCCTTTCCCCTTTGGTAGCCATAGTTCGTTTTCTATGTCCATGATTGTATTTTTGGTTTGGAAATAGAATTTGTATCTTTTTTTTTAGATTCCACATATAAGTGATACTGTATGATGTTTGTCTTTCTCTGTCTGACTTAACTTCACTCAGTATGATAATCTCTAGGTCCATCCATGTTGTTGCAAATGGCATGATTTCATTCTTTTTTATGGCTGAATAATATTCCTGTGTGTGTGTGTGTGTGTACACTACATCTTCTTTATCCAGTCATCTGTCAATGGACATTAAGATTGTTTCCATGTCTTGGCTATTGTAAATAGTGCTGCTATGAACCTTGGGGTGCATGTATCTTTTTGAAGTAGAGTTCCCTCTAGATATATGCCCAGGATTGGGATTGCTGGATCATAGGGTAAGTCTATTTTTAGTTTTTTAAGGAACCTCCATACTATCCTCCACAGTGGCTGCACCAAATTACATTCCCACCAACAGTGTAGGAGGGTTCCCTGCTCTCCACACCCCAGTTTGCTTTAATTCTTTACAAATATCCCTTTTCAGTTGCCTGCCTTCTACCCTGACATCTTTAACATTTAGTCTAGCTCACAATACACATTACCCTAAAACATTTCCTGTCACCCCATCTAAGCCCCACGTTTACACTGGGTTCTGCTTTCTTTCTTGCTCCTCCCTGGTCACCTTCCCTTATGGACAAACTCACAATCTCCACCACACCAACCACTCTCCTGTACTTCTTTTCTACCTTTCAGAAGACAGGGTTCTGAAAACAGTCCACAGAAGACTGAAGAGATCTAGAAATAAATATAGTAAAATAAATGAGGTGAATATAAGATAAAATTTGCAGGAATAGGCTGGGATAATAAAAAGGAAAAGAAATCCAGGATTTCCTGTGATGGAAGTTGAAGCTGGACATGTCTAGGTGATAGTGGCTCAGCAAATCAAAAAGCCTCTTAAAAACCAACACCAGTATACAGAAACAAACTGCTTCTGAGAGAGCTTTTCCTAGTGTTTTACCAAGCGTAAAACGTCCAATATCTATCAGTAGGAATGTGAGAAGACACTCTTAAGGCCCTCTCTGGCTCAGGCTTTGCTCAAAGCCTAGAAGTGAAACCTCAGTTCTGTCTCGTAACAAAAGCATCTCCTCAGTCCTCCCGTGGGGAGCCAGGATAAGACTTAGGCCCTCAGGAGACAGGTGGGTCCCTACAGCTCCTCTGTGAGTCTGCTCTGGGGTCAACTCTCTGCCCCCCAAAAAACGTTCAAACCGTCACGTGGCTTGGGTGAGAGACTGTCTGTATGTTTCTTCTTTTATTCATTGTGCTGAATCTTCCTTTAGGATGTGTAATTGCTTTGACTTCCTTTTTCTGATTGTAAAGTTCACTCTCTCTGTTACTGTATAAATTGGGTCAGATTAATTTTCATAGTATAAGAAATTGTTTAGAAATATTCTTTCTAGAGGCTCTATGTTGCTTATTATCAGAGAAATGCAAATCAAAACTACAATGAGGTATCACCTCACACAAGTCTGAATGGCCATCCTTAAAAAGTCTACAAATAACAAATGCTGGAGAGGGTGTGGGGAAAAGGGAACCGTCCTACACTGCTGGTGGGAATGTAGCTTGGTGCCGCCACTGCGGAAAACAGTATGGAAATTCCTTAAAAAACTAAACATAGACTTACCCTATGATCCAGCAATCCCACTCCTGGGCATATATCCAGAGAACACTCTAATTTGAAAAGACACATGCACCCCAGTGTTCACAGCAGCACTATTTACAATGGCCAAGACATGGAAGCAACCTAAGTGTCCATCAACAGATGAATGGATTGCTGTTTACTATTCAACCATTAAAAAGAATGAAATAATGCCATTTTCAGCAACATGTATGGGCCTAGAGATTATCATACTAAGTGAAGTAAGTCAGAGAAACACAAGAATCATTGATATCACTTATATGTGGAATCTAAAAATGTAATATAAATGAACCTATTTATGAAGCAAAAAGAGACTCACAGACATAGAAAACAAACTTATGGTTACCAGGAGGGAAAGAAGGTAGGGGAGGGATAAATTAGGAGTTTGGGATTAGCAGTTACAAACTACTATGTATAAAACAGATAAATAACAAGGTCCTACTCTATAGCACAGGGAACTATATTCAACATCCTGCAATAAATCATAAGGGAAAAGAATGTGAAAAGAATACACACATATATAAAAAACTGATGACTGATTCACTATGCTGTCTGTACACCAGAAACTAACATAACACTGTAAATCAAATATACTTCAATAAAAATTCTTTCTGATTTGTTACATAACACTGTATAGTCCAATATAACCACTTAAGTTTAGAATTAAAGTTGGCCTTTCAAAATTACTAATTGATGTACCTAAAAAGATAAGGAATGTTTCCCGATGAACATGCTATGAAAGTCGGCATTTCCTTCTTCTATTGGAAAACATAGAAAAGCAATAAAAACCGGAAACTACATTTTTGGTGAAACAAAGGGACAGATAAATTCCAGACTCAAAATGCATGTAAGGCTGCATTTTTTTTTCTTTTTTTTTTTTTTTACCAGTAGTGTATGAGCATTCTAGTTCCTCCACATCCTCACCAACGCTTGGCATCTTGGTATGGTCAGTCTCTTCAGTTTTAGCCATCTGTGTTTTGTTATGATCTCAAATTTTTTTTTCCTAATGACAAGTGAGGTTGAGCAATTTTTCCTGTGCTTATTTGTCATCGGAATATTTTTGGTGATGTGTCTCTTAAGAGATTCTTCCCATTTTAAAACTGAGTTGTTTTTCTAATATTGTGTTTCCAGAATCCAAATTTAGCCATTCTGGTGGTGAGCAGTGGAGGGGTAGCTCATGATTTTTAACCTGCATTTCCTTAATTATGAATGAAGTCAAGCTCTTTTACAAAGATTTATTGTCCATTTGGATGACTTTTTTAGGGAAGTGCCTATCCATATATTTTGCCCATTTTTTTTTCTATTGCGTTTTCTCCCTTTTATTGATTTGTATGAGCTCATTGTATGTTATGGATATGAGTCCTGTTAGCAAATATTTTCTCCCACTCTGGCTTGTCTTTTATCATTTTTATAGTACCTTTTGATGAACAAAATTTGTAATTCTAACATAGTCCTATTGTTTTATCTTCTTTGTGTCTCATTTGAGAAATATTTCCCTTGCCAGATGTCATGAATATATTATGCAGACAACTTTATCATCTATCTGTGAATGGTATGAGATGTGGATTTACTTTTATATTTTCCCATATAATTACTACTACATTACATAGTTAAAAGACATCCTTTCCCACTGCTTAATCCCATGTCCGTACATCACTCTGTTCCTAGGCTCTCTCTCCTGTCCCATTGGGTTATTTTTTGGGGAGGAGGTGGCTATCTTAATTATTCCATGTTGTCTTAATATTACTAAGTCTTGATATCTGATTGAGACATCTGATAACTTGTCATGTTTCACAAACTAACATATTACCACTGTTTTTGCTTTTTACCCCCTTATGCATCTCAAATCTTTCATTTGGTGTTACTTTTTCTTATGAAATATGTTTATTCTTCATTTAGTTTTGTGGGTGTTTAACACACCCAAATTTTGTTCATCTGAAGATGCCTCCTTATTTTATGTTACCTTCACTTCACCAGCTATCTGCATTACAACACTGAAGGCATTAGTCTCCTCACTCTTAGCATCCTTGGCCGCTGTTGAGGAGTCAGCTAGCAGTCAAGTTGCTGTGCTCCTTCCTGGAGGAAATATACCTTTTCCTTCTCCTGTTGTTTTTAAGGTTTTCTCGTTGCTGTGGGTGTTCTGCATTCTCATTACCATGTGTCAAGAGGTGTGGTTCTTTTTTTTATCAACTTTTATTGACATAACTGTAGATTCATGTGCAGTTGTAAGAAATAATACAGACAGATCTCCTTAGACACTTTCCCTAATTCTCCCTAATGTTAAGTTTTGTAAAGCCATACTCTAACACTCAGAAAATTAACATTTATGCAATCCTCTGATCTCATTCATATCTCTCCAGTTTTACTTGTGCTTATTTGTGTGTGTGTGTTTCATTTTATATAATTTTATCACACTTGTAAGGTTGTGTTTCCCTTACCCCAGCAAAGACAAAGACTAGTTCCAACACCAAGAGGACCTTTCTTGTTGCCCATTTTCCTCTACAGCCTCCTGGTCTAGAAGGACAAACTACAAAAAATCATTTCCTGGGGCAGGAGGCAGGGTACAGCGCAGTGACAGAGTATGTGCTTAGTCTGCACAAGATCCTGGGTTCAATCCCCAGTACCTCCATTTAAATAAATACACAAATTAAAAAGTAATCAATTCCTACCCAAGTTATTTTAAGTCTTTTCTATCTATATTCTATGCTTCTTAGCGTGTCATACATTTTTCCATCTCTTCTTTTCTTCATGTTGATTCTGGAAAATTTCTTCTAACCTATCTTCTAGCTCACTAATTTTCTTTTCACCTATTTTAGTCAGTTGTTCAGTCTTTCCACTGAGTTCTTCATTTGATTTAGAGTTTCAGGATGACAAGTTTGATTTGGTTTTATTTTTTTTAATCCATATCTTTCTTGTAATAATTTCTATTTCTTAAGCCTGTTCTTTTTTAATATTTTTAGTTTGTGAGTTTTCTTATAATTCATGAATGTTCATTTAAATATCTGAATTCACTATGATCTCTTTCTATTGCCTGCTTTATTCTGCTGGTTCTAATTCATGGTATTTTTTTGTGTGTGTCTGTCTGATCGTTGTATTTGAAAAAAAAATTACAGGAATAATTCAAGGCCTCAGAAGAGAATTTTCCTTTCCTTTCACCAGGGGCTGGGGGGCATTACAAAAGTGTCCTCTGCTGAGGCTGCAGCTTCAGGTAAGGGCTCCTTTCCTTCTAATTCAACCTTTGTAAGAGGGCACAGCTCTTTCCAGACTCTGCAGTTGGGTAGAAATTGATTTTTGAAGTCTGTTCTTCTGCCCCAGGAGGCTGCCAAAACCTCAGTTCAGTTCCACAGCTGTTTCTTTCCAGAGACAAATACCCTCTGGGCAAAAGCAGCTTTTAGTTTTGAACTTAACCCTCTGAATTTTCAGTTTATCCTAGATTGTGGCCAGGTAATTCTTCAAGATCTTGTTAGCTCTTTTATGCTTTTAAGAAAATCTTTAAACATTTTATCCAGCCTTTTTTAGTTATCACTTCAGGATGCTGAAGGACCAATGAAGATCATTTTTCTTTCATATTTTTGCAAGTTTGAATCACGTTCATGTAATACCAATTTAGAAATTGCACAAATACACACATTATGGGAGGATTCCAAAGATGCACTTGTGGGAGTAGAAACTTTGGGAGAATTTTATCACAGCTATCCATGCTATAATACTCTTTAAATCAGCCATACAACCTCGGAGTCTGTGTTTTGTTATTTACTTTTGAGGTTTAAAAAAAAAGATGTACAGATTGCCAAAACTTCTTGGCATAAATACAACTAAAACACAGACTGGAGGGTGGGGGTGAAGGAGAGCAGACTTATTTTCCATATTAATCACATAAGTTCGTTTACTACTGAAAGTTTTTCAGGCAGTTGAATTTAAAATAGTGTATCAGTTATTTTCTTCATGAATTTTAAAAACTGTGCCTTCCAGTTAGCTAGAAGGAAAGGTGATAATGAACACTGCTACACTCAGTTTGTCCTCAGGAGCCTGGGGAACTCTGGGAAAGTCACTCAATGGAGTCTATGAGTATAAGACAGCAAGAGGGGACTCCTGCTCAAGAAAGCTCATGCCTTGATCTACAGTAAACTGAAGGCACATTTCTACAAGGTGGCAGCAACTTCAAAAAGCAATAGTTTCATCATAGTAACCTATGATGAAAAAGAATATGAAAATCAATACATGTGTGTATATGTACGACTGAAACATGATGCTGTACACCAGAAATGGACACAAAATTGTAAACTGATTATACTGCAATAAAAAAGAGAAAAAAGAAAAGATACATGCATCATAGCAGTACTATTTAAAATAGCCACAACATGGAAACAACCTAAATGTCCATCAATAGATGAATGGATAAAGAAGTAGTGGTATATATGTATGATGGAATACTACTCAGCCATAAAAAAGGAATGAAATAATGCCATTTGCAGCAACATGGGTGAACCTGGAGATTGTCATTCTAAGTGAAATAAGCCAAAAAGAGAAAGAAAAATACCATATGCTGTCACTCATATGTAGAATCTAAAAAAAAAAAAAGACACAAATGAACTTATTTACAAAACAGAAACAGACTTACAGACATAGAAAACAAACTTATGGTTACCAGGGGGAAAAGGTGGTGGGAAGAGATAAATTAGGAGGTCGAGATTTGCAGATGCTAACTACCATATATAAAATAGATAAACAAGTTTCTACTGTATAGCACGGGGAACTATATTCAATATCTTGTAGTAACCTATAATGAAAAAGAATCTGAAAAGGGATATATGTATGTATACATATGACTTAAACCTTATGCTGTATATCAGAAATTGATACAACATTGTAAACTGACTATACTTCAATTTTTTTAAAAAAGCAATAGTTAAGTGCCTCTTAAATGTGTCTCCTTGGTCAGCCATTGTACCTTAAGCAGAGAGCTGGAGATTATAAATTCCCTGAAGAGGGAAACAAGATAGCACTAATAAGGAAAGACATTAGGACTCATGTAAAACTAAAGGAAAAAAAACCCAAGAGTATATACTTAAAGATGTTCCCATTTAACAATCTGTAAAATAAAGCAACAGTGGTTGCTAGTTCATAATGTTGACTGAACACAGTAAAATATTTTTCACATTGAAAAGAATTATAAGGGAGAAGGTATAGTTCAGTGGTGGAGCACATGCTTAGCATGCACGAGGTCCTGGGTTCAACCCTCAATGGCTCCATTAAATTAATAAATAAATAAACCTAATTACCACCTCACAAAAATTTTTTTAATTTAAATTAAGACAAAAGATGATGCCTATAAGTAAACCCCATTTAACACTGTCTATAAGTGCATCCCGCTTAAACTTCAGTAATATGTCCCCAGACAACAAATTCATTCAGACATCAAGTTGTGCTTTATCCTCAAATTATTTTAACCCTCGACTCACAGCGATGTAAGCAGGTGAAGAATATATCAATTTCGTTATCCTGTTGCTCCACTGTTCTGCCTACCAATATGGTTCAGTAATGTCAGAAAGGCCCTACCGTGAAAAAACATATTTAAGAAGTTGCACCAGGGTTGACTTCTTTAGAATCAGATCTACCCTGATAGCCCTGGGATGTTCTCAGGTAACATGGAACGTGTCATAGGAAATGAACCATTAGAAGACGCTCCTCAGGTTCTCACATTATGCCCCACAGCATTTATTGAAAGTAGTTTTTTTCAATTATTTTCATCAAATATTGTGTAGATACCAAAAAAGAATAAAGAATGTGTATAGTAGCAAAAATAGCATTGTGACACTTAGACAAACACATGCTTACCTACAACCTAACTAAAGAAACCCAGCATCAGTATCTAAGTCTCCTAAATGCTGGTCCCCAATCTTACTCCATTTCTGGTAGCCCCTTCTCTATCCCAAGTAACCATAATCCTGTTTTCTGTATTATTTCTTTGCTTTTTAAAATTCTTACCTAGTATGTATGTATTTATATATATATATACACACACACAGTATATTGTTTACTTTAGTACTTTATATAAATGGAATTATCAAGTGTCTTCTTGAATTTGGCTTTTTTTACTCCTGAGATTGATCAGTGTTGGGTGTGGTTGTAATTCACTTGTTTTCCTATTGTTTACTATTCCCTTGTATGACAATTCCACAATTTATTGATTCAGTCTACTATTGGGTCATTTCCAGTGTTTTGCTGTTAACAAACAGTGCTTCTAATAATATTTTCTTATTTCCTGGTATCCATGTGCATGAGGTTTTCACGAATATAGGCAAGTGTGGAATTTGTAGGTCATATGACTGGTATATCTTCAACCCAGTTGGAGATTTACTTTTGATGTGGTTCTAATTTATACTCCCACCAAGAGCACATAGAAGTCTGGGGGCTCCATCATGTTCTCACATTTAAAATCTTTTGCCAGTCGAGCCGGTATGAATTAACTTCTCTTTGTGGTCTTAGTTTCCATTCCTCTGATTCTTAGTGAGCTTGGACATCTTATATTTTCTGGCTTCCTGTTTTCTTAAGTGAAATGACTTTGCTTTTTTTCCCTTTTTCTTTTTGGCCCATTTAATTGAATTGCTTGCCTTTTTTCTGTTGATTTTTTGTGATTTCTTTATACATCCTAAACTCCAATTCTTTGTCCGTTACGGACATTTCATGTATCTTCCAAATTTGGTCTGTCTTTTTAACTTACAGATATTTTGAGCAGTTCTTTATTTTAGAGGACCCATTAATGCCTTGCGGTGGGGCGGCTTGTTTCAGAAAGCCTTCTCTATGATATGGGCATAAAGATCTTCTCCATCAGTATATTAAGTGGAAATTATTTATATGTTTGTGCTTAGGCCAGACTTCGTTTTCCCCATAATTACCCCAATGCCTTTTCTTTAAAAGTCCCTTTTTCTTCATTAATATGCAATGCCAACTTATCACCCATCAAGTTTATGTATGTTTCAGGTCTGTTTCTGGGCCTTATTCTATTTTGTTCATTGGCTTAATTATTGAAGTTTTATAATTATTCTTTACAATTTATCTCAGTAAAGGCCTGAATCAACATATGTTTGTCAGACATTAAGTTTTTAACATCTATGTTCACAAATTAGTTGGACTCATAATTTTCTTATACTGTCCTTTCAGGTTTTGAAATCAAGCTAAGGAGAGACACATAAAATAAACTGGGAATACTTCCTCTACTTCTGTATTTGAGAATAGTTTGTGCAGGACTAGAATTAATTCATGTAGCATCATGTTTGGTAGAAATTAGAAGATATTTGAACCTCTTTGGGAAGGTACATGGAAGGGAAGACTTTTAACTACTATTGTGAATCAGTTAGTTCACAATTTCTTAATAGTGAAAATTCTCTTTAGTTGTCTTCCTCCTATTTCTCTGTAAGTTTAATTTATACTTTTAAAAATATAGGGGGAGGGTATAGCTCAGCGGTAGAGTGCATGTTTAGCATGTATAAGGTCTTGGGTTCAAGTCCTAGTACTTCCACTAAAAAATAAAATAAAATAAAAAATTAATTCAAAAATATGTAAAGAAATCTAATTACCTTCCCCCCAAAAGCAAACAAAAAACCCCAGAATTTGTTCATTTTATCTAACATTTTACATTTATTAGAATAATATTTGAATATTAATTTCTTACCATTTAAACTATACAGAGTGTCTGATTATGCCCATCTCCCACTTTCATTGCTAGTATTATTTTTTC
The DNA here is from genome assembly GCF_048564905.1 of Vicugna pacos. NCBI lineage: Eukaryota > Metazoa > Chordata > Mammalia > Artiodactyla > Camelidae > Vicugna > Vicugna pacos. The sequence continues at coordinate 1,458,510 of NC_132994.1, read as the reverse complement.
ATTGTTTTCTTCTTGCTTGGTCTTACCAGAGTTCGTCAATTTTGCTGTTTATTTCAAATAATCAATTTTTGGCTTTGTTGGTTCTCTGTATTGTATATCTGTTTTCTTCCCATGGGTCCTCTATTATTTCTTGCCTGTTGTTAGAGGGTAGATTCAGGTTTTATTTGTCTAAATTTTTAAGCTCATTTGCTTTGAGGTTTTTCTATTTTCTAACAACAACTTAAAGCTCTGTATTTCCTTCTAAGAACCACATCAGCTTCATCACACAAGTTGAATAGGCAGCATTTTCATTACCATTCAGTTCTCAGAACTTTCTAATTTTCATCATGATTTCTTATTTGAGCTATGATTTTTTAGAAGTGTTTCATTTCTGAAAGTATGAAGTTTTGTCTCTTTTGTTTGTTTGTTTGTTAACTATTTCCAACTTAATTTTGCTGTGGTCAGAGAGTGTGTTCTCCATAAAACAGTCATTTCATCATCTAGTTCAGATTATCATCGAGGCCACCATCATCTAGATAATCTCAGGAAGTATCTAATTATCCATTAAAACTAACCACTGTTTTTTTTAATGTTTTAAAATTTTATTGATTGATTGATTGATTCAATGGCGGTACCAGGGATTGAACCCAGGACCTAAACCTAACTACTGTCTTGATATCAACATCTTGTTATTTCTGAAAGTTCTGTGTATTCTTTTTTCAAGTCTGCTTATTTAATTTTATAGCACTTTAGCTATAATTTAATCCCCTCTCTTTAAAAGCAAATATTTTAGGAATGCTAAACATAGCTGTTTTTATTGTCTGATAAATGCAATATGTGAAAGTTTTGCCCGCTTGACTCAGCTATTTGGTTTACTCTGACAGTACTTACTCACGTTGCCCTGTTCCTTGTGTGTTTGCAATTTCGATGACGAGCTCTCATTTTCTGACTTGTCGTTTGCAAGTATCCCTTGAGGCTTGGCTTGATGGTGGATAGAATGTTTGCTTTTGGTTCTTCCAGGTTCCTGAGGACACGTTTACACCAAAATGCTACTGATAGTCTTTTTGGACCACCCAGATGACATGACTTCAGTCTGCAAATGCTGTGTGCTGGTTTGTTACGAATTAATGGGAAAGGGGGAGGGTTTGGCTCAGTGGTAAAGTGGGTGCTTAGCATGCGTGAGGTCCTGGGTTCAAACCCCAGTACCTCTGTTAAAAAATAAATAAATGATTAATTAATGGGAGAGCCTTCTTTCCAGTAAACCTAATTTCAATTTTAAGACAGGTAATTTTTCTCTCAGTGTTCTCACAATTTACATTGTAATTGAGGATTTAATCCCCTAAGGTTCTATGCAGGGAGAATCACCTATGAGACCCTGACCTTGAGTAGTTTTCCCTCCTGTCAAGTATCTGCCCCCAACCTGACACCCTGTGAAAAGTGAATTTCAAGTTCACTTAAATTTGGCAAATATATTCAGGGTGGTAGCTCCATTTACTTGTAAGAATTCTCATTTTTATTAGTTTTTGGCTCCTAAGGGAGGCTGGATCAGAAGGTACCTTCTTTCATAACTCCAGAAACAGAGCACAAATAACACGCTTTCTTATTACTTCAGTTAGTGTGTATATGACTGTGTGTGTATATAAAAATATCTGCTTTCTACTGTTATTAAAAAGTCAATAATGGTCTGACATATCATGTCTGAGCCTATGTCTGAGGATAACATTAAGACATTTGTACTTATTTTATTTAACTAACATTTTTGATAGCCTGTTATTTTCAATTTGTGTTGTTTCCGTGTCAGTTGTCTGTGAATCCACGAAAGCCCCTCACGAATATCTTCTCCGTGGAGTCTGGGACCCTTGACAGCTCCACAGAGTGGTTTTTTCCCTTCTCCTGAAAAGAAGATGAAATAAAACTGTGTCTTGTGACCTTTTCCGGAAGACAGAGAATATATAATGTCATCAGATTCTCTGCTAAGTCTTTTTGTTTGTGCTTTATTTGCTTATCTGTGAGATTACATTTGCCTGGGATTTATGTTTCTATAAAATAGTAGAGACAAACAAGAGTCTCAGTGTCCCAAATGAGGTAAGAAATTTGTGTTTGGCTGTCAGTAAGAGCTGACAATTTCTGCTCTGAGAAAAGTGATAAAGAGTCTGGACATCGACCTTGTGGACCGGCAGCTCATTCTGGCTGTGGAGACGAAGCCCAGGGGGATTTAGAATAAAAAGTTTAAAAAAAAAAGTACATAGAGTAGGAGGGAAAGACTAAGTCTGTTTAGATCCATGTACACAAATGTCTTCATGTAACTACTCTGGCAACAGCTAAAAACATATTGATCTATATAACTGAACAATGTTGGATTTGCTGGTTAACCATGTTCCTTTACAAGAAGAAAAGTTTTTTAATAAATAGATAATTTCAACATGTGGTGACAATACTTTTTCCTGAAGTACTTTCCTTCTTTTCCTATAACAAAACTGGAAGAGTCTATGAGTTATTTAATGCTGACAGAGGGCCTACACAGTGCCAAGACGTCGGTGCCGAGATGTCGCAAACATTATGTAACTTAATTCATCTCCAGTAACCCTAGTCTCCAATTTTGAAAGTCAGATAAAAGAGGGACATGGAGACTAAATCATGTATTCAAGTTTACTCGTGTATTAAATAGAGAAACTATGATTTAAGCTAATCTGTGTAAAACCTCTAATTTTTCCAGTATAATTCGTACTAGAAAACAAGCTAGCACAAGTTTAATTGTTTTTACTTAAAATGATGTTCCAATCTGGAGTGTTAAAGAAATAGAGAGATACTTTTATAATTCAGATTTGAGAAGCAGTTTTCCTTTTCTTTTTCTTTTTTTGTACTTTTTAATTAATTAATTAATTAATTAATTTTTAATTTGTGGGGAGGAGGTAATTAGGTTTAGTTTTTTTTTAGAGGAGGTGCTGGGGATTGAATCCAGGGCCTTATGCATGCTAAGCATGCGCTCTATCACTTGAGCTATACCCCTCCCCACGAGCAATTTTATTTTTCTTAAAGGAATGACATTCCTTTCCAGAACAAGGAAGCTTAAAGAGCTTAGTAGATCATTGAAGGTGGAGATAAAGTTAATATTTTAGCTGATCTGTATGCCCAAGTGTCTGTAACCAAACTGAATACACATATGTGCATGAATAAAAAAATAAATAAAAAAGAAAACATGTCTTTGATTAAGAAAAGAGAGCTTACAGTAGTGGACTGCAGGCAGCATTACATAGGGATAATTTGTTCTAGAGTTTTCACACATGGTAGGCATGCAATTAACAATTGTTGCATGAATTAATGGATGGTGAGTGAATACATTCTCACTAAGACAATGAGATCCGGGTCTTCTCTAAGCTCAAGAATCAACAGTCATGACCCAGCTAACCACCACAGGACTGAACACTGAGAGGCCGACCTAGGGGCCCGGGCGAGTAATTGCTTCATTTGAGTTTTCTGCTGTAGAGCCAGGCAGTAGGAGGTTATCATACATACACACATACATACGCACACATACATATACATACATAATCATATATGCCATATATATCATATATGTTATACATATGTATTGTATGATGTTTGCTACAGGTTCATTTTCAACAAGTTTAATCTGATTAAGGAGGTTCCTTACATTTTCTGTCTTTCTAAGACTTTTGGTTGTCATCAATACATAGGTGTTGAATTTTATTAATTTTTTTAACATTTATTCTAGATGATCGTGTGATCTTTTACTCTTTTTTCTTTTTTGCTGATGGGATGATTTCCATGATTTACTTTTTTTAACATTTTTTATTGAAATACAGTTGATGTACAATATCATGTGTTACAGGTGTACAATATAGTGATTCACAGTTTTTAAAGGTTATACTCCATTTATGTTATTGTAAAATACTTGCCATATTCCCTGTTGTATGATATATCCTTGTAGTTTTATTTTGTAGTATTTTATTTTTATTTTATATATTTATTATGTAAAATACATAACAGTTTGTACCTCCTAACCCCCTGCCTCCATATGTTCCCTCCCCCTTCGCTCTTCCCACTGGTAACCACTAGCTTGTTTTCTACATCTGAGTCTGGTTTTTGTTGTTGTTGTTGTTATATTCACTGGATTGTTGTAGTTTTTAATTCCACGTATAAGTGATATCATATAATATTTGTCTTCTCTGACTTATTTCACTTAGCATAATGCCCTCCAAGTCCATCCATGTTGCTGCAAATGGCAAAATTTCATTATTTTTTATGGCTGAGTAATATTCTGTTGCATTGCACTACATTTCCTTTATCCAATCATCTGTCAGTAGACATTTAGTTTGCTTCCATATCTTGGCTATTGTAAATAATGCTCCTATGAACATTGGGGTGCATGGACCTTTTTGAATTAGTGTGTTTGGGTTTTTTTGGATATATACCCAGGAGTGGAATTACTGGATTATATGGTAGTCCCATTTTTAGTTTTCTGAGAAACCTCCATGCTATTTTCTACAGTGGCTGCACCAATTTACATTCCCACCAACAGTGTATGAGAGTTCCCTTTCAACCACATGCTTCCCAAAATTTGTTATTGGTTTTCTTTTTGATGATAGCCATTCTGACAGTTGTGAAGTGATACCTCATTATGGTTTTGATTTGCATTTCCCTGATGACGAGCGAGGTTGAGCATCTTTTCTTGTGCCTATTGGCCATCTGCACTTCGTCTTTGGAAAAGTGTCTATTCAGGTCTTCAGCCTATTTTTATTTGTTTTTTGGAGAGGTTTTTTGATGTTGAGTTGTATGAGCTGTTTATATACACTGGGTATTAATCTCTTACCAGTCATATCATTTGAAAACATTTTCTTCCATTCAATAGGTTGAGTTTTCATTTTGTCAGTGGTTTCCTTTGCTGTGCAAAAGCTTTTAAGTTTAATTAGGTCCCATTTGTTTATTTTTGCTTGTATTTATATTTTTTTTAACTATAAAGCATTTTTTATTAATGAAATTCTTTTAGGAAAATTGATTTGAAACTAGTGGATCACTTATTTTTTTCCAATCACAAAGGGCAGTCAAATGTGCTTACACATATTCAAGAAATCAATCATCTATGTTATAAATAATAAGTAGTTCATTTGTGTCCTTTTTTTTTAGATTCATATAAGTGATATCATATGGCATTTTTCTTTCTCTTTCTGGCTTACTTCACTTAGAAGAACAATCTCCAGGTCCATCCATGTTGCTGCCAGTGACATTATTTTATTCTTTTTTATGGCTGAGTAATATTCTATTCTTTTGCTTTTATTTCCTTTGCCTTAGGAGACAGATCTGATTTACTTTTTTTCAAAAAAAAGATCTTTTATTGAAGTGTAGTTGATTTACAGTGCTAGTTTCAGGTGTACAGCAAAGTGGTTCAGTTATACATATACACACACATATGTATTTTCTTCTCAGATTCTTTTCATTATATGTTATTACAAGAAATTGAGTAGAGTACCCTGTGCTATTCAGTACGTCCCTGTTATTTACCTATTTTATATATAGTAATGTGTGTCTGTTAATCCCCAACCCCTAATTTATCCCTCCCTACCCTTTCCCCTTTGATACCACAGTTTGTTTTCCATGTTTGTGAGTCTCTTTTTGGCTTGTAAATAGAATTTGTATAAATTTTTGTTTTTAGATTCCACATATAAGTGATATCATATGATATTTGTCTTTCTCTGGCTGACTTACTTCACTTAGTGTGATAATCTCTAGGTTGATCCATGTTGCTGAAAATGGCATTATTCCATTCTTTTTAATGAGTGAGTAGTATTCCAGTGTATAAATATACCATAGCTTCTTTATCCAGTCATCTGTCAATGGGCATTTAGGTTCCTTCCATCTCTTGGCTATTGTAAATAGTGCTGCTGTGAACACAGAGATCCATGTGTCTTTTCAAATTATGGTTTTGACTGTTAATACAGTTGCATTTCTTTTAGTATATTCCACTTGGTATGGATGTATACATTTTCATATATGGCTGTATTCACATAATAATATTTTTCTTAGTATATGTATATCTCTATTTATGAGAAAGATGGTCTATAATTCTATTTTAATAATCTGGTGCAACTGCAGTGTTGATTTTACACTGACTTCATAAAATAAATTGAAAGATATTTAAAAACAAACAAACAAACAATAAAACAGTGCCCTGAAGGAATGTTGCAGCCAAGGTGACCCGGAGTTTCCAGTGGGTGAGTGGAAAGGCAGCTGGCAACGTGGAGGCTGGTGAACCAGCCACAGGGCACTTCCAAGACACCATGTCAAGACTTTTATTCCTGGAGGCGACTATCAAGAACAAAGCTGAGATGCCCCCATGCCAGGGTATTAGTCAACAGCAAAAGGAATTCAAGTTTGGAAATGACTGTGATCCTCTTACCAGAGCTGAAGCCCTCCCTTGTGTTGCATGAATGGGTGATTCTTGCTGGATGGATGTGTTGGCGAGCAACACTTTAAAGCATTGGACTGCAATTCATGCATATTTATATGTGTCTGTACATGCACGCACGCACGCACACACACACACACACACACACACAAAATCATATCCTGAGATTTAAAACACTCAAACTCTGAAAAACCTGTATCATCAAGGCATTCCTTACTTCAGCCTGAGAGACAGAATGGGCCATTCTGGTCAAAGAAGTTTCTGCTACTCCAGTCATTCTCATATATCCAATACAAGCCATCATGAAGATGGTCTCTGGAGAGCCCTTATAAAACCCATTCCTTTGAGAACACAGTCTAAGGGCTCATAAAACTCTAAGTGCTGTGAATTAGTTCAGAGTGTCTGCAGAGCTTATAATTTGTATGCAAAATTATAAGGATGCTTTTCAGACTTTTTCTAGGACTTCTGCCAAATTCTCAAACCTCTATCATCCAGAAGAACTTCAGAAGCATAAATTCACAGATATTCTAGAGTGATGAATTCAACACCTATCACCAGACATCTAAAATATGACACATATTTTAGAAAGAGTCACACACCCATTACGACTTGAATATTCCTGTCAGAAGTAATCTCCCAGAGCTCTACGTGTTATGGTTTACCTTGTTTAATTATATCTAGTAAACTTCAATAAAGTGTTATTAAATAAAAAATTAATTTGGATCTTTGTATATTTAGGGTTTTTGTGGTTCTAACCATGTGTAATATGAAATAAAAGGTACTGTGGCAATAAGCAAAGTAGAATGTATCCAGTTATACACAGATTGTGATACAGGTATATAACAATGGTATACTGGTAAACTAGCCCTAAAAATAAAACAAAACCAAAATCCACCCCTCCCCCGCAAAAAATGAATGCATAGCCTTGTATATTATCAGATATGATTCCTTTCATTTGCTTTTAAATTTCACAAACAGCTCACCTGAAAAAATAGTTTCACTTCAAGGATATTCAAGGTCAACCCATAAAAACCATACATATTTTTTACAAGTTCATGTTTCTAGTATTTTTATATGTCGGCTAAATTTCAGTTAATGGTAAAAATTACAGAAGCTCATGTTTCCAAAGATTAATTAACTCCTTTTTAGAGACTGTGGGGGAAATAACAAACTGAACCTGAGGTAAGTCTGGAACTGCATGAACGTGAGTAGTGGCGGTGAGTCTTTACTGAGCACTGATTACCTACTACAGTGATGCTAAGATCTTTACAGGAACTGTGTTATTGAATCCTCTCAAAAGCCCTGTGACATAGATATTATCTCCACTTTAAACAGTAAAGAAATGAAGACAGAGACATTCAGTAACTCAGCCAGATCCCACAACGCAGAAGTTTTTTTCTGACTCCGAATCCCAAGCAGCTTAAAAGCGATGTGTTGGTACTTCTTGGTCTACTTCCGGTCCTCAGCACCCCTCCAAGCAACACTGGGTCTTGTGGCCCCCGGTTTCTTCTTCATTTTTAATCTTCCCATCCACATCAGGAAATCCTTCTTCCTGAAAATGATTTTCAACTTTGTCCCTCTTCTTCTCAATATGCCTCAGTCTCATGTATAAAGTGACAAGCAAAAATAAAACCCTAAACCTTGAAACTGCGCTTGACCTTCTGTTGCATCTCATCAAAATTTTACACCATAGTCTTCGCTGTACACCTCAAACTAACATTGTAAATCAACTACACTTCAATAAAAAAATTCAAACAAATTTTTTTACACCATAGTAGCAAAAAACAAAGAAAAACTAAAACCACTCAGTTGCAATCTCCTTTCCCTCTGACTGTTTCTCAGGACACTTGCCTCTCTCAAGAATGAACTCTTTTCACTTTCCAGATTCGTACACAAGGCCCAGAGTCCCTTAGATCCTAACCCTTTCCAAAACTCAGAGCATCGCAGCCACGATGCTGCAGACCTTGGGATGGGCAGAACCTTGAGCTATCCGCTCTGTCTGTCACTGCCCCCTCTTTTGCCTCAGTGAGCCATGTATCTTCCCATTTTGTAGCCAAGACTCAAAAAGACAGAAAGCATTACCCTATGTAGCCCAACAAACAGGACTAGTCTTTAAGGCACTGGTTTCAAAAAATAATTTTAGCAGCCTTTCTGGGAGTGTCATTTTATTCAGAAGCCTCAAATGAAAAAAAGAAAACAAATCTTTGGTTAAGACTCTGGGAAGGGGGAGGGTGTAGCTCAGTGGTAGAGCACATGCTTAGCATACATAAGGTCCTGAGTTCAATGCCCAGAACCTCCATTAAAAAAAAAAAAAGAAAGTAAGGAAAAAGAAGAAAGAAAAGAAAAGAAAAGGAATTTAATTTTTTTAATTTAAAAAATAATTCTAAAAATACTCTGGAAGCTTGGACACCCACCCCTGCCCATCCCTGACCAGCCTGAGAGATTCCAGCATTCCCCATTGCTCTCAGTGGCACTGTTTGAAAACTATGTTGAATATTTAACAGATGTCAGATATACATTTATGTATATATAGCTTTTCCTGAGTGATCCGGTCAGTTCTGCAGCCTCTCCTCATAAACAAAGTCAAACAAAAATCTATCATTTGTCCAACATGCACCTTCCTTCCAGGTAAAATTAAACATGAAAAAAATGTCTATTTATTCAATTGAACTGGTTGGGAAATGTTAGAAATGATAAGTGATGGTTTTTATTAAAAATGCTATGAAAGTATTGAGTAAAAATCAACAGATGTTGTCCAAGTTGTCTCAGGCCTCAAAGCTGACAGTGAAATATTATCGGCCCAAATTCCAGCTCAAACTCAGCCCCGGGACTTGTGAGAGTGTCTGTGGCGGCTGCTCAAGTCTCTGGTGAGTTAGCACGTGTCACGTCTGGAACCCTCCTCAGACTCACATCCTCTGCTGGCTGCTACCTCTCTGCTACCCTCCAGAATCATCATCTTCACTGCCTTACCTGTGCCTTACCTTCGTCCCTGCCCACTCTGACCTGATTTCTATTTCGACAATTCTGCAAGAAAATAAAAAACAGAAACAATGGCTTCTCCAAACGACCTCCCTGTTGCCAAATTCAAAATCCCCATCTCTACTGATCTCATTCCGGCATTTCCCTGTTGAAGCTTCTTCGGTGGCTGTGGCGGTGATGCTGACTTGGCTTTTTCTATTTCCACCTCCTTCTCTTCTTCCTTGTCCCATACCCGAAAAGACCGTGCCCTCCAGTGCCCCCAGGTTGGGTCCTCAGGCCACATCTTTTTCAAGCCAGTCTACCTATTTTCCCGGTACTCTGGTCCCAACCCATCACTTCCAGTGTATATGAATATGATTCTCAAATTTTGACTCTTAGCTCCCCCTGGAGATGCAGATCCACATATCCTGTTGGACACTTCCACTGGGCTGTCTCAACTGGCACGCCAAACTCCATATGAGGTTAAACTCAACATTGTCTGCATTCCTTGGTGGCCGCACCAGATAGTCTCAAGTTCAGTGAATCATACCACGATGTACCCAGAGACTCCTGCCTGAAAACTGGAGGTTTGTCTTAACATCTGTCCATGCATGGGAGCTCTCAGTAATCTCTGCATAATCATCTCTGCATCCCCAGTTGGGAAGGGGGGCTTGGGCCATGCCTGGGTGTACGAGTCACACTTGTTCTTTTTTTTTTTTGGCATTAAACTGAACCAATGTCAAGTGCTGTTCTGACAGTGGAAATAGGAACACATGGAGTTTCTCGCTTTATGTCCGTCAGTGGCTCCCTACTCAAGTCAGAATACTGCCTTACTCCTCCATCTCCTCTTCACAGCCACACCTTCAAAAGCACCCTGGGCTCCAGGAGAATCCAACCTCTAGTCAATCTCAAAGATCAGCTCTCAAGCCATCTCAAGTGATTTCCTCTTTGAATTTATTTATTTATTTTTAATGGAGGGACTGGGGATTGAACCCAGGACCTCGTGCATGCTAAGCACTACCCTCCCCTGAGCTCTACCCTCCCCTCGTGTTTTCTCTTTGAATCCTCTGCCCTGATGACTTCACCAAAGTCCAGCTATTCCTCAAGCCTGAGCTCAGCTATTCGACTCTTCAGGAAACCCTCCGTGTTTCTGTCCTGTGCAAACCACCGCAAACTCATCGTCGCAACAGAATTACTTGCCTATTTACCCAACTGCATCACCAGTCCACCAACATGAAAAAATCAAGAGTACTTTCATCTCTGCACCCACTCCAACTAGCACAGCACCTGAATGCTTCCTTGGGGAAGAGATGAATAGGTTTGGGAGATTCCTAAGGGAGGCTTTCTTAATTCCTCTTTGAAAGTTACGGTAAAATGGCAATACCACTAGGGGGCACAGAATTATAACAGAATTTTCCCATCCACTGGAGCCAGGGAGGTATTTTCCTTCTGTTAGCAACTTCTTCACATAGTTTCTAAATACATGGATCTTAGGAAGATCAAATAAAAGATAAAATTAAAATTAAATCAAATTAAAATATCAAATTTGAACTGTATTCAAATTACTTCCAGAAAGAAGTGTTCAAGTAGTTGACTGAAAGAGAGTGATGTTGCTATGCTAACATCTCGGAAAAAAATGAAGTCAGCTTTAGTCAAATACAATGAACATCTATGAATAAAACTGAAGGTAGTGTTAGGGAAAAGGTAAAAATGTAAATACAATTTCAGGAAATTGATACTATGAGATTTGGGGCTGTTTCAAAATTTTCAATACAAAATAAAATAAAATAAAAGAGTATCTATGCAGGGAAGCCTTTATTTCTGCAGGCAAAGGGAAGAGAATATTGAGGGTGTTTCTGTGTTTGAAATAAAACCCCAAATCTTGCTTTACAACAACTACTGGTCACTTTCCAATACTTTTATTTTGGAAGGAAAAACTGTCAAAATTACTAACACACAATAATAGGCTAAACTATTTTCTTTCAAAAGTTAATAGAGTTTAGTAGTTAAAAATCTGGCTTTGGTTTTTGTTGGTGTGGCTTTTGTGTGGCTTTTGTTTTTGCATTCAATACCTGTAAGTTTGAGTCCTGACTCAACTACTTATCCATCTTGAAAAATTATTAACTTGCCGGAGCCTCAGTTTCTTCCCCTCTAAACTGGATCTGACTGTGGTGTCTATGTACGAAGCCACTGTCAGAATCAAGGGACATGATTCTTGTAAATCACAGTAAATACACGCTAAATATTTGCAGTTATTTTGCTCCGACAATGGTGAACAGCACGTTATTTTAGTGGTTCCTAAGAATATAAATTTTGATAGTTGCTGGGATGAAAATGGTGAGACTTTCTGAGCCTTTTCCCCGCTATGTGTCTGCATCCCTGGGGCAGAGGCTGCTCTGAAGGGGACTCACCTCACCCACTGCAGGCAGGGCTGGGTCCCCTGCTGTATTAGAACCTCCACGTGGTCTGGCCAGGCTCCTGTGATCTCTGATGTTGCCCTGAGTGGTGCTCTGATTAATGTCTGCTTGTGGGGGAGACAGATTGAGAAGCTTAGCATCCTATCTCTTAGATAAGAATCCTTAATCGACTAAAAATGATGCTGCGATACACAAAAATAATAAGAGGGAGTAAATATATGTCTTGAATCCATGGTTATAATAAGACACCTGAGAAACACACTTATAGTCCTGTGCTTGTGGGCTTGGGTATGATGTCACGGGAGGGAAATAAAAGCTGAGGGAAAGGCGGTGCAGTTTCTAGGGTACACTGCTCAGGAGTTGGGAGACTTGGCTTCCACTTCTAAGACAAGTCACTGAACAGCAAACACCGGGTTCCTATTTCTTCACCAGCAAATTCCCTTTCTGCTCTAAGGGTTGAGGATTTTATCATCACCACTGTTTGACCTGGAATTTCACAGCAAATCAAGATGCACCCACATCACAAAAAAGTAGCATTTAAATTACCCACTAGTAGATCAGAACCATGACCATGACTTGATGGGAGGGTAGGTTATGGTGGGAGGGGAGACAGATGGGAAGGTGTGGGGGGAGTTCACGGAGAAGAAGGAAATGGGGAGAGTCATGGGGTTACCTACATTTTGTGAAACCAACTCACATTGAGTTATTTCTGCCTTAAAAATCTTTCCTGGATGTCTCTAGCTCTTCGATAGAATTTTCAATATTACTATTTTAGAGTAGCTTTCAGAAGAAAAATATAAAGGGATAGAAGGCACACTGAAATAAACTATGTCCAGTCACCATTTTCAATGGAAGCCATCTCCAGGTAGACTTCAGAGGATAAGTTTTCAAGGTCATAAATTTCAGGCAGGCATCTTACAGAGCGTTGTAAAAAGCTGAACCAACCACTTCCAAAGGATGGGGAGGCCCCATCAACTCCGGTCGGTGCTCTACGTTAGAAATAAACACTTGCCTTTGAAAAAGGCAGCTGTATTTCACCTTTTATGCCTCTCTGGAGTGCTCTAATGTGATGATTATGCCAAGAATATGCACTACTATATCGTTTTACTCTGTGCTATATGCCCACCTTCTCTTTTGATATTTAGGTTTTAATATTTCAGGAAAAAAAATGAAAGGTGGTTTCCTAGCAACAGCAAAGGCACAAACAGAAAGCGCAGTGTTTTCCCCACAGTGAATTCCTGTCTTTTGAGGCAAGTTAGCTGGTAGTAGAGGAAGCGAGGTACACACAGAAGATCTGGAAGGAGAGGCCATGTGGCCTCACCTGTCCTTACCTTCCCAAGCATGCAAAGGTCGGGTAGCCAGGGCTTGCAGCTAAACCCACTTTTAGGAGCCTGGTTGGAAGAGGCCCTGAAATAAAACCATGTGCTCTTTTATAAGTACTATGCTAAAGAGGCAAACCACCGCTCTGTGGAAGGGATACTGAACCAGGGGGGCGAGACTGCTGGGTTCCTAGTAACCCTCATGCTAACCACCTGTGGACGCTTGGGCGGGGCTCCTCCGGGTTCTGTCTCTAACTGAAGGTTATTCTAGAAGACGGGATGCCCCAGATCCTTCTCAGTTCTAAATCACTACTGACCACTTTTTTTTTAAGTTTCATGGCATTTTCTTAATTACATCACGGTTTCACTGAAATCATTGTTGCCATGCTCCTGCCCCCCAGAGGAAAGCATCACTGGGAAATTTAGCGACTGTTCTCTTGTTTTTGTTCTGCTTTGCGTTTTTTTAATATAAGAAGCGTGACCCTGTCAGGCCTTCCCGAAGCTTCCTGCCTGCACCCAGGAGATGGAAGCGACCCGACCCACGTGGTGGTGCTGGTCAGAGTTTGCAAGAAGGCAAACCGCTCGGTTCAGAGGAAATGGTTTTCATTTCCCGGCCTGCCCCAAAGCCAAGATGTTCACGTTGAAATCATGCACAGGTGTCATTTTAAATCTAGCTCTTTCAACCTGAAAGTCCCTGCGCAGAAACTCCGCGGGGAGTCTAAATATAGCAAGAGCAAACTCCCCCCCGCCCCAGCCGGGGTCCTCGCGTGGCTCTGGGGCTGAAGAACTGACCTTGAAGAGCAGGGCGCGGGGCAATCCCTGTCGCACCCCCACAGCGCGTGTGTGGGAAGTGCACGAGGGGACCGCGGTGCTGGTGCTCGGTGCTGGCGGTCATGTGCAGCTAGTGCCCACTGCCCAGAGGCTCAGGCTCGGGGAAAGGATGGAGGGGAGGGGAGCAGGGTCCCGCTGGGGTCCTGGAGCTGGCGAGAGGGCTGCGCGGAAATCAGAGCGATAACAATCAACAGTTAAGAGTAAAGCATTTCAGCGACACTCCTGCCGGGGACAGGAAGGAGCTGCCGGATTGCACACAGAAAGGAGTTGGGAGACATCTATCTCCGAGGGGCGAGACAGGGGAAAGGAAACTTGTTCCGGTTTTAGGCTTCTGGAAGGCAAGGGCGCGTGGAATCACTACCTTGGAACCAGCTGCTCCGGCTTTGTGGTGGAATCTTAAGTTTTCCCTGCAGTTTAACTTCATGATCGTTTCCTTCACATGGGGAGAGGGGGGTCCACTCTGCTGGAAGAAGTTCTCAAGACTGGCTTTCTTTCTGTTTCCCCGCGCTGACTGTGATGTTAACTGTTTACGCTTTATGGTACAGCCCTGCTGACGGCCAGAGGCCGCAGCCAGTGGCACCGTGGCCTTCCTCCCTCCCAAAGGCTTGGGGCTTTGGATCGCTCTAGTGTCCGAGGCACTGGGAGACCCAGCCGGTCGTCACTCGAGACACGTCTCTCCCCGCGTAAGTTACAGCAAACAGGGGTGTGGTGAGGACGTCGCTGAGCCGGTGTCCAGGGCGCTCCATCCCCACGGATTTTTCTGTCACACACCCAGAGCCACCGCTGCTGCCGAGACTTGGCCGTTTTATGACTTTCTCGAACTTCCACAAAAATTTCTTGATGGAGAGAACCCGGTTTCTTCTTCCGAGCTCCGCGAGGCTGTCAGGCAGAGTCCCCGAGCACTCGTTAATCGCGGAGGAGCCACTTAATAGTTTTTCCGCCCTCCCCCCTCTCCACCACCCTACCCCCAATCCCCCGACCCCGGGAGAAGGATGTGCAGCTACTCGCGGGCTGGCGGTCTGATGCGGGGATGGAAAGGCACAGCCAGCCAGCCGGAGTGAGCTGTGGGGAGATGCCCGATTCCCACCTCGCCGGCTCGGCAGTCCTGTCCCGCAGGTCTGCACGCTGAGCTACCAAGACTCGCCAGCTGCGCGGGGACCGGAGGGCCACCGCCCGGAGTCTCGGCCCGCGCGCTCAGGGACTGTGTGGTACCTGAAGGGTCGGGCGGGGCGGGGCGGGGCAGGGCGGGGCAGGGAGGGGCGGGGCAGTTCCCGCTCACACCCCCGGCGGAAGGATGGCGGGACCTGCGAGCGCGGCAACGTAGCGGCGGAAGGACCAGCGACCCGCTTCTCCAGTTTGTCGTCTGCGCGCGATACCCGCTTTCCCTTCTGGACAGTTCCGAAGTCCCCAGGGCAACAAACCAAAGTCGCGCCTCGGAGAGGGGCTTGGGAGCCCGGTCCTCTCCTGGAGAGGAGGCGGACGTGGTCCGGGCGTGGGGAGCGGGAGAGAGAGCAGAAAAAGGGAGCCCGGCTGGGCGTGCGCGCTTAGGAGCGCAACGCGAGCGCCCCAGCGGCCCTGCGCCCTCCCGGGGGCCCACTTTGGAAGGAGGGAGTGTCAACCGCGGGAACGGAGGAAGCGGAGAAACCCTCTCCCCGAGGGACGCCCCCAACAGGTCCCTGGTTCCGCCTTCGAAGCCAAAAGCTGCTAGAACACGGGACTCCGCGGCCTCCTCCGCGCGCCCCCTCCGCCCCCGCGCGCAGCCCCGGAGGCTCGCGTCCCCGCCCCCTCAGCGGTGGCGGGCCGGCGGGCCGGCGGGCGCCCCGTCGGCCGCGGCTTCCTCCCCGAAACCCGCCGGCCAGCGCGCATGAGGCCGCTGCCCCCGCCGCGGGCCCAGGCGCCCCCCTCGCTGTGCCCGTGGTGATGCCATGCCCCGCCACCACGCGGGAGGAGAGGAGGGCGGCGCCGCCGGGCTCTGGTTGAAGAGCAGCGCGGCGGCGGCGGCGGCGGCGGCGGCGGGCGGGGGGCGCCCGGGCGGCGGCATGAAGGATGTGGAGTCGGGCCGAGGCCGGGCGCTGCTGACCTCGGCGGCCGCCAGGGGCGACGGCCTGCTGCTGCTGGGCCCCCGCGCGGCCGCGCTCGGCGGCGGCGGCGGCGGCCTGCGGGAGAGCCGGCGGGGCAAGCAGGGGGCCCGGATGAGCCTGCTGGGAAAGCCGCTCTCCTACCCCAGCGGCCAGAGCAGCCGGCGCAACGTGAAGTATCGGCGGCTGCAGAACTACCTGTACAACGTGCTGGAGAGACCCCGCGGCTGGGCGTTCGTCTACCACGCTTTCGTGTGAGTATCCGCGCCCCTCACGCGGCCCCGGTCACCTCGGCGGCGGGGCCCTTCCGCCCGGTCCTCCCCGGGCTGCTGGGCGCTGATGCCCGGGCCCGGCATGCGCTCACACACACACACACTCGCGCGCGCGCGCACGTGGCGGCTTTTATTTCTTTGCACGTGTTCAGGGTCGTCCTCCTAGAGTCTTCCACACCACCCCCCTCACCCCACCTCTCTGCCTCTCCGGAGCGACCTTTCTCCCCTAGTGCAGTCAGTGAGCCGCCGTGCCGCTCTGGGCACGCCGCAGTACTTGACAGTGTACTCGGCGCGGATAACTGGGAGCGATCAGGTCCCGAGAGACGTCAACTTCAACCGAGGGGGGCGCCCGGGAGCTGAGGCCAGGGGAGGACGCGCGCCCGTGCTTGGGAGAGTGTGTTGGAGAGGTCAGGAGGTGATGGCGAGGAAGACGCGGGAAGGGGTGGGGAGGGGAGAGGAGAAAGGGAGACCTGGGTGCTCAGTCTCCGGAGCGGAGCTGGGGGAGCCCCTACTTGGTGGGGAGAACAGCTCGGTTTCCAGTGCGCCCGGAAACACGCCTCGCCACCACCTCCGCCACCACTAACGGAAACTCTGTCAGTGCCTGGAGTCCTTCCTGCCACAGAGGTGGCCAAGGTTTAGAAGAGGCGAGCAGGGCGGGCGAGGAGATGCTCCCGCGCAGTGGCAGGGGCCGGTGGGGAGCCCCGCGCGCGGAGGGGCCGCGGCAGCTACGCAGACCAGCAGCTAGGGGCAGGGATCAGGCAGGGGGTTAAGTAGGCATTTGTGGCTGTTAGTCAAAGTGTGTATGTGGGTGTGTTAAGTAAGCCCTCACCATCTAGCAGAGCATGCTTAATGAGAAAATGATTGGAAGCAAATGTTGATTTTTCCCTTAGGCATTTCAGACCTTTCAGTGGCTTGAAAGTTTACTACTGTTTTTCCCACAACGTCCATTCATGCAGCCTCCTGCTAGAGTTAGGTTTATGGGGATATTTTAAGGTACTTTTTATGCTGTTACGCCCTCATTTTTTTTTCTTCTCCTTCTTCCTCTTCTTTTTCTCCTCTCTTTTTAGTTCTTTTTTTCCTTGCTTCTGTTGTTAAAATGAAATCGAAAGACGTCAGCCTAGGAGACCAGTAGAGAAAGTTGCAGGCATTCACTGATAGGTTCCTTGTTTCCTGGTAAAATAGGTTTTGAACACACAAATTGAGTTTCTTTTCGAAATGAGGCATATCATCCTAACACAGCTTTCACCTGGGACGGAGGATTGGCATCAACTCCAGAAATATTTTTTTGAAATAATATGGAAGTGGAGGGGCTGGTTTTATGAATAGGTGAACCTGGAATTTAACCGCGTAGTGGTCAGGAAATTGGTGGAGTCTACAATCTGTGGGCCTCTGGTGTTCGGAAAATTTTACAGTCCCAGATTGATGTGAACCTGCAGCATTCGGTGGAATATTCCAGCCAACTTGCCATCTGACAATGTACACAAGGCGAACGTTGTGTAGCATCATTATTACATCAAGAGGTATAATGTATGTGAGATTCATGTTGATTTAAATGCGGTCCCTGCAGTAGAACATAGACATAGAGGAACACTCCAGATACTTTTCATGTTCATCCCCTCTAAGTTGATATATAATTAACCTAATGAATCTGATAGATTATTTTGACCTGTTAAGATCTACTAAAACATGTAGGAATAATGATCTGTGTTCAATTTGGCAACAGAATATATCCTGTATGGAAAATAGTTTTTTTTATTTTACAAGTGTATGCTTAGAATATTCATAGCTTAAAATTTACAATATGATGCTATATAGTGGCCTTTCATTTTTGGTGATTTACATACTATCCATATTCAGAGAGGGTTAGAGACAGCCTTGGTGAGTGCTTGTGCTTTGTGTCTTCTAAGTGTTGTCCTTGATCGTGAACGAGGCTGTCTTTTAATGCAACGCTTACTTTTCAATCTGTTGGTGTTTAACAGGTTTTCCTGGCTGTACAGAATTGTAAGATTTTGACAAATGATTTTTCAAGAGGTTCAAGCTGGGATAATTCTCTACTCACCGGGCTTTATCAGGCCATCAGCAACTGTAGTGGTAGATACAAAATCAATTATGTACTTGTCGGTACATGTACAATTGTGAAGTTTTACATTATGCGTTTCTAGAATCCAAAGCTGTAATGCTTGGGCGATTAGATAGGGGTGCTAGTTCCAAATGAGCCCAAAGAAGGAGTGGATAGTATCCTCTTCTGGAAGGATTCAGCACAACCACAGCTGACCCTGGGGGCCAGGCCACCTTTGGCAGTTGCTGCTTATGATTTTAAGTAAGCTTGAGAATAGCCGGACTTTACACATTAAATTAATAAAGGAAAGTTACTTGGAGCTCTAAGTCTAACCAGACCATTAATAATAAAGGAAATTGTAAGAAAACAGTTTCTAAATTGGTGTGACTAACTAATTCCTGGCCAGCCTGGGAATCCCCAGATCTTACTTTAATAACAGTTTTTCAAGCACGTTAAGGTTCTTGCCAAGAACAAGTGCACTGTGATTAATGAGGTACTTCGGGGATGGATTTACTTGGTGGACCAGCGTTTTCATTGCCAAGAAGCAAGAAAAGGGTGTTTAAAGTTATGTTTCAGGTAAAGAAAAATTTCCATTCAGCATGCAAAAGTCATTATCATCATGGTATTTTCATGGTGTAGAGTGTGATATTCAAGTGTATATAGCTGAGCCTGCTAATGAGATGGCTGGCAAGAACAAGAGGTGACTTGCTTCAGTTTCCTCCAATCTTCATAAATTAGTGGAGATTAAGAGAATCCGTTCCCTTGTTGTTCTTAAGGATTTACCCAACAGCCATGTTTCCTGGTTTCCTATTTCCTGTCATCAGCCGTTCTTCAGTTTCATAGAAGAGCTATTCGCATATGAGGTGACATATTTCTTTGAATGTTGTTTGTCCATTTTCAATTCCTCCTCTTTTTTAGGAAAAGTTTAGAAGTATAATGATGATAGCAGAGAAACATGGAAACACATGATGGGCTCCACGTGTTGCTGAAACACGGCCTCCATACCCCACTTACTGAATTGAGACTTGAGGACAGAGTTTTGGATGAGGTAGAAAAGGCAGTTTTCTTTCTTTGCCAGGTGAAGGAGGTCACAGTGGGCTAACACCTCTAAAACTATGAGCCTGCTGGGGAGAGAAAGTGGGGTGTTTTATAGTAAAAGTTCAAGAGTCCAAGGGGTGGAGCTGGTTTCCACAGAGACTGTGTAAACAGGGTAACACATTTTTGCAAAATTGTTCTTATTTTTGTAGATGAAATAGTCTCCTTCCCTCTGCTGGGTACAAAGTTCACCTCCAGCTTTGGGACTCTCTTAATATTCTTGTAGCTAGAACAAAGGATGCACAGCAAGAAGCTCCGTGGAAAAGAGCTCTAGAGAAAAACATGTGCAGTTTAAAGTCAGGTAGATAAATGCTTTTAGCCTTTTAAGCAGGCTGAGGCCTGGGATCTCCTCTGCGGCTCGAACAACAGGATACAAGGAAACCACAAGGGGTCAAGAGGAGGGCACTGAGGTCAAGAGCAGGCCAGTAGGGGCAAGAGCAGAGCACTGAGCATGATCCCTGCACATAGTACCATGAGGGGGTTGGGGGGACCACCCAAGCCTCCCTCCTGTCCAGCCCAACCCTGGTCAGCAAGAGCATGATAAAAACCTTTTAAGCTATTATACAGGTAAGCATTTTACAAACACCATTATAGATATCAGATGGTCATTGATGATGACAGTAGGGCCCTGCTCGGCTACACATATATGAATTCGCATTGATGCAGCAAATGTGATTCTCAGCAATAGCGAAGGAAACGGTGTCACTCATCACTGTGTCTGCTCGTCTTTGCCTGGTGTCATGCCCTGGATCAGAATGTATAGATATTTTCCATGAGAAGATGTAATCCTGTCACCCAGGCTAGGAACCTGAAAGTCATCCTTGATGCCTTTGTTTTTCTCACTTGCTCCCACTGGCCATCCAAAGGATCATTAAATTCTGTGTTCACTCTAGAAACATTCTTCAAATCCATTTCCTTCTCTTTTTTTGCTGATGCCACTAGCCCTCTCTGTTTCTCAGTTTATCACCATTGGGTTATTTGTAATGTCTTGCAGCTTCTGTTCTCAGTCTCCCAGCTCTTTGCTCTGACAACATAGTGTTTTTCCTAAGATACAAATCTTGTATCATCCCCTCGCCTATAATCTTTCCATGAGACTTCACCATCTAGTCATCTGTTCATTCATTTCCACACTGGGAAACATATGAGCATCTACTCTGTGCTCATTCCTAGTAAGGCAAAAAGACTCCAGCACGAGCTGACTGTGAGCTTGTGAACAAATGTGACATGATGCTGCCACAGAAGTGAGTGCAAAGTCGCAGTGGAAAAGAAGAGGAAGTAGAGGTGAGGGCAGAAAGGTCAGCACAGACTTCAAAGAGGAAGTGAGATATGAGCTGAATTTTGACAAATGGCTGGTGCATTTTCAGGTGTAAAGGTAAAGGAGGGATCAGTAGTCTTGATGGAGAAGAGAGCTTAGGTAAAGATAGGGAGCTGTGACTCAACATAGTGATTCTGGGTACTGGTAACTACTTTCGGATAAGGACAACTTCAAGAAAAAAGGGTAGAGCAGAAGGCACATGTACCTGATCTTGGATGGCTTCAGAGGCTGGCCAGGGAATCTAGTCTTTATTCCTGTAGGTAGTACTTGCTGTCAAATGGTGAAGATCAGATGAATGATGTAATCAAATACAAATTTTTGGAAAGATGTGTCTTTCATTGGTTTGCTCAATGGATTAAAAGTGCCAGATAGAACTGGCCAATGAGGAGGTAATAGCAGTTGTCCAAGTTTTCCATTCATTCTTGTACTCCTTCTCCATAAATTCATTCCCCAAATGTTTGTTAACTATCTACCATTCTAGAAAGGTGAGAGATGATTGTCTAAGAAACTTAGGCAGGAACAGTGGGGACAAGGAGGAATTTGAGTAGAGAAAAGTTAAGTAGGTAGAATTAGCAGACTGTTTCCAGCAGTCAGGTGGGCGGTACGAGAAGGGTGACTCTGACTTGGGTGATTTGGGGAAGGGAAATACCATTGGCTGATGTGTGGGACCAAGGATGGAGGGCATACTTTCAGGGTGGTCCAGTGAGTTCAGACTTGCACTTGTGGAGTTTTGGATATTGTAAGACATGTAAGGGGAGACTGTCACCTGCAAAAACGCAACAGCGATCCAAGTACACTCAGCCTCTTTCCACTGGGCCTGAGATCAGCCACCAGAACCATTTCTGGCATGAAAAGAGGACTCAGTGAACAATTTGTGAATGAATGGCTGCCTTGACCAATCCAGACCATCATCTAGATATCTAGATGAGATATTTAGATTGGAAGCCTCTAGCAGTGTTGTGTGAGTTAAAGCAATGACCAGAACAAGTGAGCCAGCCAGGGCTGCAGAGTTAGGTGAGGACACGGGGAAAACAGAGGAAGGACACCAACAGCAAGTGGCGGACAGAAGAGTAAGAACCCACAGGAAAACTGGTGAAAATATACCGGGGTGACCAACGTGCCCAGGAAAAAGCAGAAGACCTTATTTTCCTAAAAGCCAAGGAAGGAAGGTGTGTACAGGAAGGAGATGGTGGCCAGCGGTTTCCAGTGCTGCAGGAAGACCTGGAAGAGATGCGTGGGATTATGCTGGTTTGGTCATTCCCTGGAGGACCTCACGTAACCCCTATGACACGGCTTCTGTCCACCTTTCTTGCTGATCTCTAATGCAAACCCTAAGCCCCATCCTGTGTCTTCCCCCAGACACTATTTTCTCACCCTGTTCTCTTGGACTCTCCCCACTCCTCGTGGTCTTGTGGTCCAAGACCTGCTGTTTCTTCAGAACCCAGTTCAGGGATCACTTCCTCTTGGACAGATCTCCTCTCTGCCAGAATGATTCAACAGCCCTTTATCCCAGGGCCCGTGGCTTCTAGGGAACGTCGTTACCACGGTGCTTGCCCTGCTGTGTGGTCCTCGTGAGCTCCTTGTTCTGCCTCCCGCAAGATGGTGAGCTTCCCACACAGGAAATCTCCTCTATTTCTCTCTGAATCCCAAGCACCTAATAGGTGCCTTGTATCCAGTAGATGCTCAATGAAGGCTTGCTTAATAAGTCAACAGTTTTCCTTTGGAAACCTTCCCTAGAGGAGTTTCAGAGTGAACCAAAGCTGAAGGAATGACCAAGTCTTTTTGATTTTCTTAAAAGTTAAGATACTGATGATTCACACAGAGGAGAAAGGTTAAGGGGCTCGAAACAGGTGGAAATCATTGCTTTGTTTCCAACATTCCCACTAATCAACTTTGTGACTTGGAATATGTTACTTCACCCTGGGGGCTCTCCAGATCTTATCTGTGAAGCAGGGACAGTAGAGTTTGCAACCTGACCATGGTGGTGGAGGATGCTGTGGAGAGCCTGAAATCCTATCATAAGGGGAAGGAGTCCCTGTAGTAAGAAGTGATCTGATCGATCTGCCATTTCCCTGTCTCAGCTCTGAGCTGCTGGGCCATCTCTTAATAGTCCACTGGAACTTCACTCCTAACTCATGGGGAGATCTGTGTCAGTAACCAAAGGGGTCTTTCTGAAGAGTTAAACAGAACACAGCTTCCTTCTGCTTGGAGGATGGATCTGTTTCTTGCCCGTCTCTACCCAGTTTTCTTGCAGGCAGGGGCTCTCTCTGTCTTGTTCTCTGCTGTATCCCTGGCACCAGAATGGTGTCTGCCACATAGGAGACGCTCCATGCAGAAAGACTGATTCACTTACTGATACCCTGTATCTCCAAAGTAGACTACTGGTTCCTGGTGGGAGATGGAGTTTTACTCCATTGGCCACTCCCTGTGTCAGGACTCAAATAGACCCTATGGTGAATGACTTTATATATATATATATATACACACACACATATATATATACACACACACAGATACACACACATACACTATACACTTAAAATATACATATAAATATACAGAATATATATATATGTATATTGTTTTTGCAGTTAAGTCTTGGTCTATAGAAATTAATGTTGGCATTTTATTTTCACTCTTGCGTTCCTTAAAAATAACTGATTTCCCTTAAATATATGGATGCCACCTATGAGTTACACTGCTAGTCTAGAGACATGAAATGCTCTATCTGTCCTTCAAATGAGTCTGTTTTCAGAAATTCAGACAATTGCTATGGTATTTGAGGGTCATGGTCCAATTGGAAATGTTGTTAAGTGTTAACATTCTAGTGTTGAGAGTATGACGGCCCATAAGAAATTAAACATAAGAGTATTTTACAATGGAATGAAGGCTTGATACGAGAACCACTATAAACAAGGGAGGTCACCAGCAGCCTTCTGATAATTGCCTGCAAAGAGGTGGTGCAGTTTAGTTTTTAATTGCAAATGGCTATTTTGGCAGAGAGAAAGCCGGCCGAGCGTGTTTTATCCCCGCCCGCTGGTGTGAAACTGCTTGGAGCCCAGTTGTTGAATCGCCGCAGCTTGGAGTTAACGCTGAATGATCTGTAGACATTCTTGTTTTAACTTCCTTTTCCTTCAGCCGGTTCAAGTAGGCTATTTGAAGCTTTATTTGATTTCCACCTGGGAGACTGGCCACACGACTGCATTTTTTCATCACTTTTAAAATGCTTTAATGGGTCTCAGCGTTTTAGGTGAACCTTTTGATCCTTTATCAGTCTGTCTAAATAGTGAGTTTTCTAAGGGTTACTGAAGACATCTATTTATAAACTTAAAAAATTTGAGCTTTTTCCATTTTATAGATAGACAGGTAGATAGATCTGTCTGTATTTGCCCACATGTATTCCACGCACACACAATTGCATACATGCACACTGCATCCCAACAGAGAATGTGTAAGTGTAAATAGTTACACTTACCTTATTTCTGCACCTCTAAAGGTAAAGAAGACATTTGAATAAAAAGCAATTGAAAAGAAAAAGGTAATGTGGGGTTTATATCCTAATTTGAAAGGTATTTAAATTCAAATACATGTGAAGAGATACACTTTTCACAAACGTAGTTATGGTGCTTGGTGCTGCCATTTAGAGCACCAGTGAGGTAATTCTGGGGACTTTCACCCTTCTGTCAGCGGAAGGATGGTCTTTTATAATTATCATGTTATAATTTCTCTTTTTTTTTCGGTCAATTCAGATGACTATTTAATAGTCATTGTGCACTACCACTGAATGTGATAGATGCTGGTGGTTTAAAAAAAGGGGATGCTGTGGACCTTTGACCTCAAGGATGTTCTTTGGGAATAGATTTGAATTCAGTTATTGACTTTACTGATTAGATGACTATGAACAAGTTCCTTCCAATACCATTGACTTAATCTTTAAAACAGGAATAATAAATTACATCAAGGTATCACAGGATTTTATCATCACAATTAGCATGGTGGCTATTATTGAAACTGGAGAGAAGTACAGAGATAATGTGATGGCCGACTGCCCTGTTATGTCAGAGGTCCAGGATTTCATCCTGGAGGTGATGGGCAGTTTTTCAGGTAAGCAGGGTTTAGGCAGGTGATAATGTCATCGAATTTCCATTTTAGATTGTCTACTTTGCCACCTCTCTGAATGGTGGTTGGAAGGGGACAAGCTCGAGGTAGGAAATCCATTGGAAACTCTTTTTCCAGCTGAGGCAAGAAATAATGAGGACTTGGACTGAGGGTGTGGTGGAGACAGTGGAGAAAGACAATATGGCGTTAGAGTTGAAATGTATTAAGGAAGGAGTCAATGTGGAAGATGAAGAAGAGGGACGGATTTGTTCTTTCTAGGTTCCTGGCCTGGGTGGTTGGCTACATAGTGGGGACATTAACAAGATGAAGAATACAGGTGGGACAGCAGATTGAGGGGCATGCCAGAGGTGATGAGATGAGCTAGTTTTGGAGATACTGGGCTTTCAGTGCATGGGACTTCTAACTACATATGTCCAGCAGCCATGGATGAAGAAGCACAGACACTAGGTGAAATCACAAGGAAACCATGTCAGAGAGAGAAGGCAATAGCTCAAGGATGGAGACCTAAGGAATACCAACATACAAGGGGTAAGCAAAGGAAAAGGGGACTCAAATGGAATAGACAGCAAGAGGTAAGGAAACACGAGACAAAAAGATGGTCAGGTGGTCATTTGAATCAAGGATATTGAGAGTTTCCAAGAATAGTCAACTATGAAATATAGACATTGTAGTTTGTTAAGGTAAGGACCAAGGAGTTACCACTGGACTTGGCAACATGGAAACCACCAGTGATTTTGTGACCTCATCAACAAAGTGGTTAATACAGAAGCCAGGATGTTGTGGGCTGAAAATTGAATCAGAAGTGATGAGAGGAAACAGTGAATGTGAACCATATTCAGTTGGTTCAGCAGGAACATAAGAAGAGAGACAGGACATTCACTCGAAGGAAATGCAGGACTAAGAGGGACAGCAAGAGGGGATAAGTCATAGGAAAGAAGATTATTTACCATTAAAAGTAGTCATTTAAATTATTGATGCTATCCTTGGCGTTGTTCTTTTTTTCAATTTTTTACATTTTTATTGAAGTATAGTCAATTTACACTGTTGTATTAGTTTCAGGTGTACAGCAGAGTGATTCAGTTATATGCATATATTCTTTTTCATATACTTTTCCATTATGGTTTATTACAGGATATTGAATGTACTACCCTGTGCTACACAGTAGGTTCTTGTTGTTTATCTAGTTTATATACAGTATTGTGTATCTGTTAATCCCAGACTCCTAATTTATCCCTCCTCCCACTTTCCCCTTTAATAACCATAATTTTTCTATGTCTGTAAGTCTGTTTCTGGTTTGTAAATAAGTTCACCTGTATCTTTTTCTTTTTTAGATTCCACATATTAGTGATATCATATGGTATTTGTCTTTGTCTGACTTACTTCACTTAATATGACAATCACTAGGCATTGTTCTAAGTGCCTTAAACACGTTATGTCTTTTAATCTCAGAACAGCCCTAAGAGGTACTATTCATATTATCACCTCCTTTGAACAGACTAGAATGCTGTTCAAAGGGAGGGAGAGGTTCAGTAATCTGTCCATGTCAGTCCCTGAGTTAACAGCAGAAGAGGGCTTCGAACTAAGGCGGTGGGACTGAGATGGCGCATTCTTAACCACAGCTCCTTCATTGTGGATGGTACCTGGTGGCCTGGGGCCCCTTCTGTTGGATAGAGAGCATCATTATAAAAACTGCATTTGGGTCTGGTCCAGCTCTTAGCAATGTAGTATATGCGTAATAAATAATTTGTTGAGAAAAATGAATGAGAGTTCAAATCTCTTATAACCTAGTGTCAGAGGATTACATATGACTCAATAGTATTAGGAGTATGTGTTTCTCTGTCTTCAAATTCTAACCAGCTCAAGTCTTAATTTTTCCTTGAAGTTTTTTCTTGATAGTCCTGGCTTATTTCCTTATCTTTATTTACCTCCCACAGCTTTTATTATTTGGACCATGTATTTTAGCCCTTAATTACATTCTTGCATCGCTTTCTAATTGGACCGTTTATCTCATTCTTCGCAAATAATTTGTGTCTTAAGAAACCAAAGTACCGTCTTCTTTTCTATCTCCTATGGCTTCAAGCCCAGATCTTTATCCTTTATTTTTAACCAAAATTCACCCAGTTCATTGCTCCCAGAGGGACTATTTGAATGTTATAACTTTTTTTCCCCCAAGCAGGAATTTCCTTAAGTTCTACTAGATTAAGTTGTAGAGCAACTTGTATTAAGAACCCAAATGGCTATCATAACTTCTTAATACCATTTTCTGTCAACATAAAATTTCTGATTGATACTCCCATTGCAAAAACCTAAGATTTATTAAGAATAAATATGTAAAAGATTAAGTCTAAGTAGATACAAAGACTGGAAGGAAATACAAAAAAATAAAATTAAAGCAGCAATTGCTTCATTGATGTTTTGTAATGGCTGAATGTAGAATCATTTGCTCCAAACTGATTTTTACAGGATTTTCATTCTTTAAACTAATAAAACACTCATGTTTTCTTTGCACTAGTATAAATGCCTTCCATTCAGCCTCCATGTTTCTCCCCTGCCCCCCCCCCCACGATTTTCCTGGACGTTTCTTCTTTCTCTCTTGTGTGTACCACCGTTTCCCCCACCCCCACCCCCAATTAAACTACTCTTAGTTGTTTTTTTTTTTTTAACTCTCTCTGTGCATCTGTATTTCTGGAGTGAGCTTTCTCTTCATTTCTTTTTTACCACGTTGTACAATTTGATTTCTCTTCCTCTTAAAGCTGTCTGCTGGTAATCAAGGGATGCTCTGACCCTGTAATCGCTTACAGGCTCCAAGAGTGCGGCTGTGTGAGGAGATGGGGCTATGCAATTCCCACATCACACTGCAGTAATTAACTGGAGCCTCTGGAAAGACTGGGGGTTACCGAACCTGACTTTTCTGGGGTTTTAGTGAGGCTCAGATTTCTTAGGAAATAAAAGAGTGAAGCCTTGCAATTGCTCTGAGATTTTCTAATATCTACCTGTCATTTCTGAAATCTGGCAGTGCTCAGTTATTCTGTGAATAATTTTTAAAAGATTATACTTTCCATTTTGGAAGTTGACTACTGTATATAGCTGAGAAATAAATTAGAAATTATTTTTTTTTCCAAAGGGGGTGGGTATAGCTCAGTGGTAGGGTCTGTGCTTCACACACACGAGGTTCTGGTTTCAATCCCCAGTGCCTCTATTTTTAAAAAAAGAGCACCATGAGAAATTAGATGGAATTATTATAGAAAAAGACATTGGAAATGTCTAAATATGTTTATAATATATAGTTAAATAGCAGTTAACTTAAAAATATCACATGTTCATCAATAAATGAATGGATAAAGAAGATGTGGTATGTATACATAACACTTATGTATATATATACACACATATATATATACACACACACATAAAACACACACAATGGAATATTACTCGGCACTAGAAAAGAACGAAATCTTGCCATTTGCAACAACATGGATGGACTTTGAGGATTTTAAGCTAAGTGATATGTCAGAGTAAGACAAATACCACATGGTCTCACTTACATGTAGAATCTAAGAAACAAAACACGAACAAACAAAACAAGGTAGAAACAGATTTACAGATACAGAGAGCAAACTGGTGGCTGCCAAAGGGGAGGGGAATAAAATAGATTGGAGGAAATAGGTGAAGGGGATTCAGAGGTACAAACTTTCCATTATAAAACCAATAAATCATAAGAATGTAACATACTGCAGAAAGAATATAGTCAATAATACTGTATTTTTAAATGGTGACAGATGGTTACTAAACATGGTGATCATTTTGTAATGTATTCAATTGTCAAATCACTAGATTGTACACCTGAAACTAACATAATATTGGAAGGCAACTATATTGCCTCAAAAAATATTTATCACATAGACTGATATAATTGTTAGCAGCTTCCTTACTCAGTGAGCCAAGAAGTAGATCTATAATTTGGCAACAGAGCTTCCATTTTTCTTTTTAATTGGAGATTGAAGCATGCACTCAAAACTCAAGTTGTCCTTGGAGTACCATAAGAGAGACAAAACCACCAGTAGTTTTTCCTAGTTGGACATGTTTCCAAAGCATAGACTTGTGACCACTATTCCCGTAATCTTTTCTAGAACGGGCACCGGGTTCAGGGCTCCCTTTTCTGTGAAGCTCTTCCCCTCACGTCTGGGTGACTCTGGGACCAGACGAAATTGAGAATTGGGCTTCTCCTTCTGTGTTTTGGGTGGTTGGATACATTTCTCTTGTGTAAAGTCAGAGCGTGATTCTTCAGTGTGTGTTCAATAACCTGACCTCATGCTCTGCATAAGGGCTTGACTGGGAAGTACAGAGACCTGGCGGAGACAAGCCAGCATGTTCTCTCCTGGCATTTTTAGTCCAGAAGGATAGGAGTTTGCTCTTTACTGAGCTGTGAAAACCATCTCTCTGCATTGACAGGATGAAAGCAAAGGTTGGCCCTTCTCCAGGGCATTTTGCTACTGCTCCACTTGAAGGGGTTTACCAGGTAAACTCTGATCACCAGATGTCTAAACCTGCCAGCTGCTAGTTCTCAAGGCCCCCGCTGCCTGTGCAGGTGGGCATTCTGTTTGTCCATCCCCACGCAAAGACCAGACACAGGAGTCCCTATGGATCATGGTCATTTCCGAAGAGCAATACTGAAACCGGTGAAACTGAATGTTCCCGTTAATAAAACATTCTGAGTATGTTTAATTTGCTCCAGAGTATTTTTAAAAATAGAAAAGACACCATTGCTGCTTCATAAAGACTTTGTTTTGGGATGTTATTTTTCTCTCCCCCAAATAGTTTAAGAACAATCATGTAAACCGAAAGTTTGTTTTTTAAAAAAATCCAGTGAAATGCCTGTTTATCTTCAGTATGTATTCTAAATTTCTACTATTGTTAACTTTCTTTATTCTAGTACATGGAGGGAGACTACTATACCCAGCCTTCGCCGGAGCCTAGAATTCATTATTCATTCTTAATTTTTTTGGTGGGGGGTAATTAGGTTTATTTGTTTATCTATTTTAATTGTTTTAATGGAGCTGCTAGGGGTTGAACCCAGGACTTTGTGCATGCTAAGCTTGAGCTCTGCCACTGAGCTCCCCCCTCCCCCCATTCATTCATTCTTTCATTCATTGTGTATTTGAGTGCCCACCTCATGCCATGTCCTTGGAACACTTTGGAAAATACTCCTTCCCGTTTGATAGACTTTCTCCAGGCATGTGGAAAATGGCTCTTCTTCAGCTGAAGAGAGGCACGCCAGAGTGGAGGTAAAGTCGGGAAGGGTAGGAATGTGTGTTTATTACAGTCTGTAATGTGCTCTTGTTCCATCTCCTTAAGGCTATAACCTTAGCTTCAAATATATTTCTGAACTAAGTGGACAGTCAGGTTAAGGAATTACAGGGTGAGATTAAATTAGTTTTAAATTTACCATGCCAGATGATGAAAACCCATAGTTGCCTTCTGCTCCATCCAGTGGAAAAGGCAGGGAAGCTGAGTGGCAATACAGTGACCTTGGGGGGACCCACCTGTAGCCTGCAAGATAAAATCTGGAACCCGAGGAGCATCTGCTGTTACTTCTGTGGTCCTTGACTACTGGAAGAAATGACAGTCCCTTTGTTTAGGGGTGACTTTTACCAAGCTTGAACATTTAAATTGGCATCCAAGTTTTTTTCCCCCCAAGAAGAACATCAGATACGTTCCTTTATGTTCAGATCCACCAGAGCATAAACACAAGGAGATGGCTTAGAATCAGCACAAAGCAGTCACTCGATCAGTCCCACATCAGTCTTACCCTGAGATGGCCCTGCAGACCTTCCACAGATAGCACAGGAGACACCCAAGGAAAGAAAAAAGGGTACAGTCATCATGCCAATCATGTTGACTTCTGCAGTCATTTGGGCCACCGGTCTGGGGGACCACGCTTCTCTCAGGAGAAGGGAGTGGTAGTCTTTCCACTGCACATGAAAGTTATCTTTGGCAGGAAAGATTCCCTTACATGGTCCCAGTGCTTTTGCTCCCAGTGTTGGACTTTGATGAGTTACTTTACAAGTAACTGTTCCCAAACTAGTCGGGTCATGCTGCTGACAGCTGTTTTTCCAGAGCTCATGGGTATGGAGTTTTATTCCAGGCTTCAGGGCAGGAAGTGGATAATAAAAGTGAGTTTATAGATGGCACCAAGCAAGGTAGCCTAGACAACCATAAAAAGAATAGTCAAGGAACTGTCACGTTGTGCTGGAGAAAACAGAATCTTCCTCTCATTCAAGGGTAGAGACCATAATTCACAATTGTCATTAACAAGACAGCATTCTTTTTTTCCCTCCAAAAAAGGTTAAAGGCAATTACTTAAATTTTTTTTGGTTTGTTGTTGGTCCAAAATCCGTCTCCACGTTGCAGCCTTAATATAGATTTCCAAAGCACATGATAATACATTTGAAAGACCTATTCACAATACATCTATTATGTGTCTTTTTTTTAATCCTTGCTTCCAGAGCTGCAGGTGAGTGATGGTGACTCCAGATTTAGTGCCTGGGGTTGGTACAGTGACATAGTATGGTAGGGGGTGACCTGGAGTGTTAGCTCTGGGAATGTGGAAGAAGGGAGATGGAAGAGGGTTCAAAGGGAGAACCAGAGTTCTCAGTCCTGGAGCCACATCTGGTAGACAAAAGAGATGAAAGAGTTCAGATTTTCCAGCTTTCAGGCCAGTGTGACTAAGACTGAGCAGAAGTTGCTTAATTCTGTTTTAGGGAGAGACAGGGTGCACGAGTGAACATATAACCTGTTTGAGCTTTGGGAGAGAGAGTAGGGTCATTTGTTACCAAGGTAGAGGTGATGAGGGATGAAATTATGAAGCTGGTGGGAGACGAAGGTTCAGGGAGAAAAGAAGAGAAGGAGGAGTTTGTGAAAGAGAGATGAGAAGACTAGGGAAATACAGCAGCTGCAGGAGGACCAAGTCTCAAAGAAGTGGAGTGAGGGGCTTATAAAGAAGAGAAATGATGCTCAGAAGATAGGGTGCATATGTCTTTTTGAATAAGTGTTTTCATTTTCTTCGGATATCTACCCAGGAGTGGAATTCCTAGACATATGGTAGTTCTGTTTTTTTTTTTTCTTTCTTTTTTGGAGGAACCTCCATGCTGTTTTCCACAGTGGCTGCACCAACTTACATTTCCACCAACAGTGGACAAGGGCTGCCTTATCTTCACATCCTCGCCAACATTTATTATTTTGGTTGTCTTTTTTAATGATGGCCATTCAGACAGGTGTGAGGTGATGTCTCACTGTGGTTTTGATTTGCATTTCCCTGATGGTTAGTGATGTTGAGCATCTTTTTGTGTCTGTTGGCCATTTGTATGTCTTCATTGGGAAAATATCTGTTCAGGTCTTTTGCCCATTTTTTAATCATTGAGTGCTTTTTTTTTTTGATGTTGAGTTGTATGAACTATTATATATGTTGGATATGAACCCCTTATGAAAGATACCTTCTGCACATATCTTCTTCCATTCATTAGGTTGTCCTTTTGTTTCATTGATGGCTTCCTTCCCTTTAAAAAAAGCTTTTAAATTAGTTAGGCCCAACTTGGATTTTTTTTTTTGCTCTTGTTTCTCTTGCCTGAGGAGATAGAGCCAAACAAATATTGCTAATAAGACTTATGTCAAAGAACATACACCTATGTTTTCTTCTAGGGGTTGTATGGTTTTCTGTCTTAACATTTAGGTCTTTAATCCATTTTGAGCAACCTAAATGTCCATCAACAGATACGTATAATATTCCGTACACAATGGAATATTACTCAGCCATAAAAAAGAATGAAAATTTGCAGTTTGCAACAACATGGATGGATATGAAGGGTATTATGCCTAGTGAAGTAAGTCAGACCAAGAAAGGCGAATACTTTAAGTTTTCAGTTATATGTGGAACTAAAAAATACAACAGATGAACAAATATAACAAAACAGAAACAGGCTCATTGATGCAGAGAACAAATTATTGGTTGCCAGTGGGGAGGGCAAGAGAAGGGTAGAAGATTAAGGGATACAGACTACTAGGTATAAAATAATGTAAATATATTTAATATAAAATAATATACATATAATAAATAATGTAAATAATGTAAGTATTATGTATAAATAAATAATATAAAATAAATAAGGTTCAAAGATGTAATGTACAACACAGGGAATATAGCCAATATTTTATAATAACTTTAAATTGAGTGTAATGTATAAAAATAGTGAACCATCATGCTCTACACCTGAAACTAAATCTAACATTATGAATCAACTATACTTCAGTAAAAAATACAAAATGCCATTGAAAAATATTTTAATCAACTTCTAAAAAAAATGAGAGAGGAATGAAGACATAAATGGAGCAGGAGGCAATAATGTAGATAGCCAGGATAAAGGTGGGGTGGGCAGGGTGGCCAGGACCTGGAAGGGATCTCAGCCTCTAGGATGGAACAGCATCTGCAGTCCCATGTGCTCTGAGGACATTCAGTGTCACATGGAAGGAATCACATCCAGGATAAGGACCAAAACAACCCAATGACCAGGCAGGGTGGGGGCACTGCAGCCAGCATCTCAGAAGGCACAGCAGAGCGGGAGGGGTGCCGGAAGGGGTACCTGGAGAGAGGGTGGTCAGAGGGCCTCCTGTGCAGGCAGGGAATCTGGTTTGGAGGCGGCCTCGCAGTCCGGAAGGGAGATGCCAATTGGCCCAAGCAGTGCTAAGGGTTTGAGGTGAGGCACCCCATGCTCAGAGGCAGGGAGGAGGAACAGGTGAGGCCGCATCACTGATAATTAAACCAGTTAAATGGGTGAAGAGAGAGGGAGGGGGAGACTGGGAGATCAGGGAGCAACAGAGGAGAACTTAAACCTTTTATTTTTCCAAGCAGCTGGAAGTTGGTACAAATATAAAAGCCTAGGGAAAAGCCCCGTGCCCCGAAAGGGGAGGATGAAGCAACTGAGGGGAGCGAGGTCTTGGAGGAAGAGAGGTAGGGACTGATGGTAAAGAAAACTCTGGGGTGGCGGCTCTGGGGTGAGATAAGACAGCAGCAGGAGGCAGATAACAGGGTGTCGTGACCACAGCAAAGACCCTGATGGCGATGAAGTGACCAAGTAGGAGACCTGGGGCAAGTGACCCTGAGATGTCCTTGACAGCTATGTACTGGGAGATTGAGAAAGCAGAGGAAGCCACAACCCAGAGAGCTAGCAGCTGCGTCCCAGGTAAAGGAAGTCACTCACACTGAGCACTGGTGACAGGGGGCAGGTCCCTGCCATCTGGGAGCGTCCGCCGCCTGATAAATGTGTAAACATGCAAGTGTGATAGCTCCTTATAGAATCACTGGTGCCCCCAAATGGTAGTTTTCATACTCGTGGCCAGAGGAGAACATACTGCAGTAAGAGGCACATATGAAGGAGGTGTTTAATGAACAGATGAGTGTGTAAATACATTAACACACTATGTTACTCGCTTTGCAGTAGCATTGGGTTGGGTGCCTACATGACAGGCAGAAATTTCCTGTTGTCTGTAGAAGTTCCCTGAGCTTGAATAAAAAAAGTTTTCTGTAATCTCTGTATGTTTGAATACACATATAAAAGCATGTCCTTAAAGCTCATGGTTGGAAACGTTGTCAGTATCTGCTGCTTTGACACGTTTAAGTAATGGAATAACGGAGCTTGAAGGGCCTCTGTGACCTACTCTAAGACTGTCCTTTTTTGCTGGGAAAACGTCCACTGCAGAAATGTTAAGTGACTGGGTTAGGTTAAAACACTCACTGCCAGGGGCAGCCCTGATGGCCAGGCCGTCCTGTCACCCTTAGAGACATGACTTCAATTGTAGGCCTTGTGATCTGCTCAAACCTCCCTCTAATGAAGGTTCTCTGTGGTTTTTAAAAGTGAATAGTGACATTTTAAATGCTGTGGTTTTGTTCAACTATTGGATGAAGAATGTTCCTTTTAAATTTTTTTTACTTCATTTGTTAATGGAGGTACTGGGGCTGGAACCCAGGACCTTGTGCATGCTATGAATACACTCTGCCACTGAGATATACCCTCCTTGCTCAAGTTTTTAGCTTTTAAGTTTTATACCTCTGCTGAGAAATGCTGCATAAACACCAAGTAGGAAGAAACCATGTTTTTTGTTTTTTGTTTTTTGTTTTTTTGTTTTTTGTTTTTTTGTTTTTTTCTGAAGGGAGGCACTGGGGATTGAACCCAGGACCTCATGCATGCTAAGCACACGCTCTACCACTGATCTATACCTCCCACCCCCCAAGAATATTCTTTTAAACAGCATTTTAGGGCCTTTTCTCTCTATATATATATATGTATATTGGCAGAGAAAATATTCCCCTCTGTTACAAATCCCTAAAAGCCAACAAAAGGTGTTAATTTTTATGATTTTTTTTTCTTCTAAAGAAGTCAAATTCTGAAGCAGGGTTCTCTTTAGGGGTTAAAACATCTATTGACTTGCTGTTTAAAGAGCAAGGCTCCAATAAATGAAGAGATCAGATGAGAAATCAAGGGGAGGGTATAGCT
Source organism: Vicugna pacos (assembly GCF_048564905.1). Taxonomy (NCBI): domain Eukaryota; kingdom Metazoa; phylum Chordata; class Mammalia; order Artiodactyla; family Camelidae; genus Vicugna; species Vicugna pacos. The sequence continues at coordinate 1,423,091 of NC_132994.1, read as the reverse complement.
CAGTGGTAGAGTGCTTGCTTAGCATGCACGAGGTCCTGGGTTCAACCCCCAGTACCTCTATTAAAAAAACAAACAAACAAATTATTATTTAGTGAGCCAACTGTGGTTTCCTTCCAGATAATGACAATTTGGCAAGAAATATCTCCAGATTTTGAGGGAGTGGGAAAGAGTACACATCACCATTATGTGAGGCTCCAGTGCCTCAGTCAGTCGGTCTGTCTGTCTGTCTCTCTCTCTCATACACACACACACACACACACACACACGCACACACGCACACAATCTAATTACACTTGGTAAATTCACTAGGGGAAGGCAAGCGTGTTCACCCAGAAATTCCAATGAGCTCGCACATCTGTCCTTAAGTGCACCTTGCACCCTGTTTGTGTGCCCAGGAGGGCCTGGGTGGGTTGTTCAGACCCAGGCAGGAGCAGCAGGGTGAGACGACCCTCCCCACTTCTGAAATTCCTCATCCTCTTTACCAGAGGGGACGCACACCTCCCGCTTTGCAAGCACAGTATCTTCTTATTTCATATGAATCATCGAAATTATGTGAACTTTGATTTCCACCCTCCTGGTCTGTGAGAGGCTTTTCCCTCCCATTTTTAAAAATTGAAGTATAGTTGATTTACAATGTTATATTAGTTTCTGGTTTGCAGCATAGTGATTCAGTTATACAAATAAACATACATTCTTTTTCATACTCTTTCTCACTGCAGGTTACTACAAGCCATTGAATAGACTTCCCTGTGCTATACAGTAGGACCTTGTTGTTTATCTATCCTGTGCATAGTAGTTTGTATCTTTTTATGGTTAATATTGTCATTAGAAGACTAATGGTTTCTAGTGGTTTCATTAATGAATAATGAGAAAGGAGTTTGGGCAATGTTTGAAATTGCTGGGCTGGAGATGGCCATTTTGTGCATGAGTTGTGGCCGTACACTGAGAGGTGCTTCTCCAGACTTCTTTTTAGCTAGGAAGATCTTAAGTCAGAGACATGACTTAGAGAAAATGAAGGGCTCTCATTTATTTAAAAAAAATTTTTTTTATTTAAGTATAGTCAGTTTACAATGTGTCAACTTCTGGTGTACAGCATCATGTTTCAGTCATATGTGTTCATACATATACTCCTTTTCATATTCTTTTTCATTATAGATTACTACAAGATATTGAATATAGTTCCTTGTGCTCTACAATAGGACCTTGTTATTCATCCACTATATATATATAGAGTTAGTATCTGCAAATCTTGAACTCCAAATTTATCCCTTCCCACACCCTTTCCCTGCTGCTCCAGTAACCATAAGTTTGTTTTCTATGTCTGTAAGTCTGTTTCTGTTTTGTAAATAAGTTCATTTGTCTCTTTTTGATAGATTCCACATATAAGTAATATCATACGGTATTTTTCATTCTCTTTCTGGCTTACTGTCTCCTTTATTTTTAGGAACAGTTCTTTATGCCCTAAGTTACCCCCATGATTTTTGAATACCTAAGATATTCTTTCTCAGGTGTCAGAACCCCCTCACTCATGGTCCTGCTTCCGGGCTAATTCATTCAGTACCCAGCACCACCAGAAAGGGGCGGGGACGGGGGACAGACAGAGAAGGCCAGGCCTGATTCTCTTTGACACATGGCTGTTACTTTTTCCCTTAGAGAAGAGGGTTGGTTTGGTGCCACAAAACAGAGCTCTTTACAAAGGCCTCCCTTACTCATGGAACAGATCTACACACAAATACATGCAAAGTACTTACCCTGGTCCTCAAATAAAGAGACCCTGCCGTTAATAAACTTCGACCTTCCCTGTCAAAGAAGGTCTGATTCTGTGACACTTATTAAACATCCCCAGTGGATGTAGCCGCTGCCCAGCCGCATCAGATTCACAGGCCACATCCTCACCCCACGCAGTAACATCAGTCTCTTAAAAACTCTTCCAGACAAGACTGTCATGTACTTCTTACAGAGGCCAGAATTTTCTCTCATTCAGAGATCTGTGCAGTTTGCAAAGGTGTAAACATAGGAATTTGCCCTCAAGCTTGTTTTGTTTTTTAAGAAAAAATACAGAAACAGCCTAAAACTCCATCATTACTGGCTAGATCATCAATGATGGCAAAATTGTCCAAGGGAAAAGTGTGCATCCTTTGAAAAGAAGAACATAAACATGCATGGCCTGGCACGATACGGTTTCTAAAGTGAATTATTCGGTGAAAAAAATCAAGGTATAACAAACACAGTGTATGTAGTATACACAAGCACCCGCTTTGGTAAATTAAAAAAAAATACACAGTAGATTCTCATTGTTCATGGTAGTCATAGTCTACGAAGTCACTGCATTAGCCAATACCAAATCATTGCTCCAAGCAGAAACACAGAGCAAGGCTCCTGGGAGCCCTGGGTCACATTTTATCAACGGATCAATGCCTGTCCTTGTTTTACGTGTGTCTCTAGTTGAAGACACGTGACTTAGTGTGGAGTTGATTCACTAACGTTTGAACTCGTCGGCAGTAGTACTATGGCTCGTTTCTGGGTAAGCTGACCTTACGTGTTTTCCCACCACAACCTTGCACTTCAGGACACTGGACAGCGCTCGGTTGGTGGGGGTGGGGGGCACGCTTTGAACAGCCAGATTGCACACACACACAGAGCACCAAAATGCAAGCTATGTGACAGGAAATCGACTCCACAGTGGGCACTTGTTTACAACATGAGATCTGAAACAGGAAAGCAGTGCATCGCCTCCTTCAAGCTCATCTGGGAATGTGGGCACCGGGTGACTCAGCTTTGGGGCCACCCTTGGTGTGTCTGCAGGTGACCTGTGAGTGCCCAGGGAGCCTTGATTTGGGGGTCATGGCTAAATATTCAGAGTAGGCAAACTCACAGATACGGAGACTTTGCAAGTCATGAGGGTCAGCAGTATGTGTCCCCGCACACCTCCCACCCCATCCATGCACCCCAGACATAAAAGGGTTAAAGAAGCTGCTGGATGGAAGTGATCTTTGGGCGGAAGTGAGACTGGGGCACCTTGTCTTGTAACACTCTCCAGCTGTGTGACCCTCTTTCACTGTGTTCATAACACATACCCCTTCTTCCCTGTCCTCTCCCTGTCTGCTCCCTACGTCTACTTCCCCATCCTCTCAACAAGCCATGGGCTTTTTCTGAGGTGCTCTAGGGACGCGGTTTTATTTGAGCTACATCTGTCACCTTGAGCACCCACTGACTCAGGCTCTTGGCAGAGTTGGCCAGTGGAATTTTGCAGATGAAGAGTGTTTTACTGAGTGTGACACTCAGAACACAAGTCCCCTGGGTGATTTGTGGGACAGAATACTGCCCTGTCTCCCTGCACCTCGGGAAGCCCAGACTTTGGGGCGCTTCCAGTGCCAAACACTCTTGCTTAGATTCTCACTGCAGATTGTCAGCTTGAAAGCTTAATGAGTCAGAAATGACTTGAATAATATCAATGATGTAAATTAGGGGTTGGGGTAAACATTACTGTGTATGAAATATAAAAGCAACAGGACCTACTGTGTAGCACAGGGAACTATATTCTGTTCCTTGCAATAATATATAATGGAAAAGAATCTGAAAATAAAATAAATAAATGTATGTATGTCCATGTACAGTTAAATCACTTTGCTGGACACCTGAAACTAACATTGTAAATCAACTACACTTCAGTAAGAAATTTTTAAAAAAAATGAATGATGTAGTGGCAAGTATCAGGTTGTCTATACTGTACGTATGGAAATTCCCTTCAAGTAGAATTCCCATTGCTGTCTCCCCTCCCCTCCCTTGTGGTGGCAGTGAGGTGGCAGGTCCCTGTGTTTGGTCCCCACTGGCTTCGTTCACGCTGGCCTTGGAGTCCATGAGTCCCACCTTACCCAGGACGTCCAGAACACAAAAGCATCCATTTCTGGCTGGTCCCAGCCCAGCTCATGGGCTTGGTTTCTTTTGGCTTCTTTTTGAAATATTTCCATTCACTTGTTAACTTATAAGTATTGAAAGGAGAGAAGAGCTTTCATTCGGTCTGATGCTGCTTTCCTCTTGTGTATATGGTGTTCTGTTCTTTTACCGCCTGTGAAGAGCCTGAGTAGAAAGCCGCCTCCCTGAGAGCCTTTCTTCCTAATGAATCAGGAGACTTGCAGTTGACCCAGGTACTTCTTGGGTTGTGCTGTGACCAAGCTGAAGCTGAGCTGACACTGGATAAAGAAAGACATATAAGGCAGAGCCACATCCAGTTATGTCTGCGATTCGTTGGTATTAACGGTCTCCTGTGGACTGTCACCCTACGTCCATTGTTAGTTTGTAGTCTAAAATAACTCAGATTTCTGTGTAATTGGGTTTCTGCCAGCAGTATTCCATCCATCACTGTGTTTCTTCTCAAACATTAATACTGCCTTTTTAAAATGTTTGTATGCATATACATGTATATAATCAAAATGTGTGAAAACACCCCTTCATTTGACCAAAAAAAAAAAATTAAAAGGCTTGTAAAGAATAACTTGAACGACAAATGGTGAGTTTATTTTAAGAATAAACTTTGTCGATGTATGGACCTCTAAAAATAAAAATAGTGAGATTTCTCAGACATTAATTTTTGCTACTAAATAAGACAGTTATCCACGAATGGAACAGATTGTAGTTGTTGCTGATCCTGGGTCTGCAGAACCACAGGGTTTGGGGAAGAAGTGTTTGGAGGTTTGCTGGTCCGCATTGTTTACAGTCACATCTCTGCACAGGAGCCTTCAGTGAAATGAAATGGACCTTTTGGGATCAGAACCTGGGGTGTTTCCACTGGTCATGGCTTTCTTGAGTTACTAAGGATGCCTTCTGGCTAGTAACTGGCTGGGATCGGGCTCTCCGTGACTGGTTTAGTATCTTTGTACCATAAGTGTGCGTTGTCAGGTGACCGTGCAGCCCATGGGCAAGTACACGTCATGGGCATGCTGTCCCACTTACAGATCAGCATCCAGCCGTGTCCGTGAGCACTGAGGTGTGAGCCACCATGACTTTGTACACTTCAGTCCCATTGGAAGGGGTTTTTCTTGCTTCCTAATCCTATAAAACTCTCCAGTGAGTTAAGACTCATAAGTGCCCATAAGCATCCAATTCTCCTTCTATGGGTGGAGCCACATGCATCACCAAACCATCATCAAGGTGTCTTGGTGGGTATAACACAGGAAAATCAGATACTGGTCCAGTCCTGTAGATCCAGGACTACTACCTGTTCCTTTTCTGATTCTACACAAGGGATGTAAGCAGATGCCTCCCACTCCCACTCCCTTCTGAGAACACCATTGCCTAGACCCTGGGCAGCACCCGATGGCCCACGGAACACATCCAGTCTGCTACCTGCTTTTATAAATAAAGTTTTATTGGAGCTCCGTCAGGTGCATGCATTAATGTATTGTCCGTGACCATTTTCACTCTACAGCAGCTGCACTGAGTAGTCACAATAGTGACCTTAGGGCCCACAGAGCGAAAAATGTTTCTACTCTGGCTTAGACCAGAAAACTCTCTTTTCTATCATGTGTGCTTGCCTTGTTTCCAAGTGACTTGTGGAGACATGGGGTGGAAACATACACATGGTGAATCAGTTGTCAGTAGAGTGGAAATGAAAAGGATGCCATTAATTGGAGTTCAGGTCATGGCCAGTGAAGGGGTCTGCAAGGTGAGGTTGCAAGGACGTAGAAGGCATGAGTTAAGCAGAGGATCCTGGTCATGGGACAGAGGGGAGCAGAACAGAGCCAGAGGAAAGCAGAGATGCAGTAATGAGAGAGAGAGAGAAAGAGCCCAGATGCCCGAGACAGAGATCAGCTTGGTCCTCCAGCTTCTGTTGTTTCTGCCAGCTTACCAGCCTGGATGTACCTGCTTACACCTCCTTTGTCCCTATAGGGCAAGGTGTGCTCCTTGCAATTATGAGAGAAATGAAAAAAAGACTATCATGAACCTATACAACTCAACTTAAAAAAAAACAATTGAAAAATGGGCAGAGGAACCTAGTAGACATTTTTCCAAGGAAGACATGCAGATGACCAACAGACACATGAAAAGATGCTCAGCATCACTAATCATCAGGGAAATGCAAATCAGAACCACACTGAGTATCACCTCACACCTATCAGAATGGCCGTCATCAAAAAGTCTACAAATGACAAATGCTGGAGAGGATGTGGGGAAAAGGAACCCTCCTGCATTGTTAGTGGGAATATAGTTTGCTGCAGCCACTATGGAAAACAGTACGGAGGTTCCTCAAAAAACTAAAAATAGACTGACCTTATGACCTGGCAATCCCACTTCTGGGTATATATCTGAAGAAAACCAAAAACACTAATTTGAAAAGGTACATGCACTCCCACATTCATAGCAGCACTATTTACAATAGCCAAGATATGAAAGCAACCTAAGTGTCCATCAACAGATGAATAGATACAGAAGATGTGGCATACATATACAATGGAATACTACTCAGCCATAAAAAAGAATGAAATAATGCCATTTGCAGCAACATGGATGGATTTGGAGGGCATTATACTAAGTCAAATAAGTCAGACAGAGAAAGACAGATGCTGTATGACATCACCTGTATGTGGAATCTAAAAACCACAACAAACTAGTGAATAAAACAAAAAAGTAGACACACAGACATGAAGAACAAACTAATGGTTACCAGTGGAAGGGGGGCAATATGACGGGGGTAGAAGATACAAACTATTGGGTTTAAGATGGGCTTAAGGATATATTGTACAACACAAAGAATGTAGCCGATATGTTATAATAACTATAAATGGAAAATAACCTTTAGAATTGTTTAAAAGTTAAAACATTTTTAAAAAGAGACCCTTATGTGTTTGGCCATCATGAGGTAAATTTAATTCCCTTATTTCTAAGTTCCTGTGCAAACAGACTCCCCTTTCATTTAAAAAAAATTGAATTTTATTACAAAAAATTTAGGCCTTTTCTGGTGGGGGGAGGGAATTAGGTTTATTTATTTATTTAGATGGAAGTATTGGGGATTGAATTTGGGACCTCTTGCATGCTAAGCACGTGCTCTCCTGCTGAGCTGTACCCGCCCCCGGACCCCTTAGATCTCAGTGTTGACAAGAAGCACTAGAACACTAGCTTGGGTGAGGCAGTCACCGTGTAGTGGACAAGAAGCACATTCACAGAAAAATGCCACGTTGACTGCAGATGCACCTTACACTTGATGAAATGAAGATTTCCCTTTTTATTTCATCTCTTCTGTCATTCAGTAAACTTTTTTTTATTGAAGTATAGTCAGTTTACAATGTGTCAATTTCTGGTGTATAGCACAGTACTTCAGTCATATAGGAACATATATATATTCATTTTCACATTCTTTTTCATGATAAATTACTACAAGATGTATTTACATAGTTCCTTGTGCTACACAGTATGAACTTGTTGTTCATCTATTTTATATATAGTCATTAGTACCTGCAAATCTCAAGCTCCCAATTTATCCCTTCCCACAAGCAGTCTGTGTGACTATATGTGGGACTTTGGGTTGAAGACTCAGTCAAGAGTTTTGTGCCCCACAGTGAAATTTCACAGGGACATGGATTTACATACCCTGTTAACTATCTTGGAGCACCGATGACCAGAATACCCAGACTCTGTCCTTGCTCTAACTGTCTTTGTGGCTCTTGGAAGATTCTTTAAAGAATGACACTACCTCCTGGGCATAGAAAATTCTGCCGTTCGCCGTGTCACCTCGTGGGCGATCATATGGGGTGGTGTAATCCAGTGGGTGATGGATTTCATGTGGAAGGGAATTCAGATGACAAGCAAATTCTTGGCATCAAACTCTGACCACCAATGCAGAATATGATTAAGGAACAGCATTTTTAGTAAAAGGTCACAGACGGCATGAACTTAACACATTTTTATTCACCAGGTGGCAAATAGAAATAAAATGCCAGAAGCCTGGCTCATTGAATAAATATACAGAGACTGACGAGACTGAGGAGCCAAGTATGTTTAATACAGACAGTCTTTTTCTGACTATTATCCATTTTTATTCATGATTCAAATACTTAGTGATTCTTACAGTATTAAACTCCATTTTCCATTCTTCTAAAATAATACTTACATGATTATTGGTTTGATTGGACAGTTAAAATGCACTTAAGTGAGATATAAAGTGTTTCCTTTCCTTGTCTTCTTTCTTAAAACTTAATCTGTATTAGATCATTCATCTAGTAATTGTTCTGATAATTTACCCTAATCATTTTTTTTCTTCTGTGAACTGGCTGACTAGCTGAAGTGCATAAAAACAGTGACTCACAGACATCTATTTTGAAATAACCAGTATAAATTGGTGCAGTCTGGTTATACCACATTTTAAACAACTGCCCAGCCAAATGCAATGTGAAAAGGAAAAAAAAAAAGTCCTGCGAATACCGTGAAATGTGTGTTTCAGGCTGACTTTCAGAACAAGCCCACATTTATATAGCTGTGTAAAAAAGAGAGGAAAAGAAACCAGAAATTCCAGAATACTTTCAAACTGGTTTAAACATTTTGCCACTTCACTGTTTTTTTCTGCCAGCAGAGTAAATGAATGGTTTGCCCTCTGGGTGGGGGGAAGTGCATTTAAAAGAGAAAATGTTTTAAATTCTTACCTTTACAGAAGATTAAAAGATCAGTTCTCAGTATTGGGGGAGGGGGTCGATGCGTATGGGAGGGCACAGTGAAAATACTAGGAGGGGGTCTTGTTGACCTGAGTTACTTTCTTCCTTTTTCCTTCCATCACACATTTGTGAGACGAGCCCTGGTGATAGGAAGATGAAAAGTTTGGTCCCTGCCTTCAGGGAGTTACTGTGTTCAGGGAGGAGCCTGAGGGAACAACAGCTCTGAGAATGAAGTGAACAGCAGCTAATCTCGGGTGAACAGGGACCAAACGCGAGAGGGATGGTCGTGTGAATTGTGTGTGTGAACCATGATTGTACCTTGTGCGTGGAGGTGAAGGGAGAGATGAGGTTCCCGCCTGCTTAGAGCCTGTTTGCACATCTTTTGTCCAAATAAAGTAGCTGTCCCTCATTGCACTATAATGACTTGATTACCCTTTAATCTGCTCAGTAAACTCTTCAAGAGTGGGAACAGGATTTACTCATCTCTATTTCCTAGTGCCTAGCATAGGGCTGGGCACCTGGCAGTACAGAATGAATGCTCTTTTAGTTTGATTGAATGAATGAAAGAAAGGATGGATGGATGGATGGATGCTCTGTATTTAGAAAGAAATGTACTTGGGCTGTGATTGCTTCAGTGGAAAAAACAACATAGAAGGAAAAAAAATGCAATACTTTGGGTGTGGTGGTATGTAAAAATATTTTTACTAGAAATACTCTTGGATTTTACAAATTAGAAATGATTTCTTCCTATGCCTGGCCCTTCCAAAAAATCACGCACTCATGCATGCACTGTGTGCTTGTTAAATCGTTAAACTCTCCTTTGATTTAGAAGTCTATTCCTTCCTTGAGATGATAGCTTTTTGACTTGTAAAGAAAGTTTTCCAATTAAAGCACTAATTTTGCAGTGTGTACCTCAATTATGTGAAAATAAACTGCTTAGCACACTGGGAAAGAATCTTAATTCCTTTAAACTCTTTTAAATGGTATTATATATCAAAGGGTACACCTTTAAACTACTGATGGAGGAAAAGTAAAATAGCTCTGAAGACACAAGGAAAGCAAACAGACAGCTGGAATTTGGGGGAAATGTCTGTGGTATTTGGGTTTATTTTTAGGGGGAAGAAAAATTTTCCATTAAATTTTATAACACAATGACATTAAAAGAGTTTATACTTAATGAGTATCTTTATAATGCTGATGTAAAATTCAGATTATATTTTATTCATGAATTACAGGGTTTGGGGTTGAGGGGATGGAGTGGATAGGGTAAGAAACAGGTTTTTATGAACTTTGTCTGTCTCTTTTAATCACCTCTCGTCCTGTCTCAGTGCACACACTCCCACAGAGACTCACATCTCTTTATTTTTATTTTTCACGAGACCTACACATCAAGAAGAGCAGGCAGTATATAAATTAAACAACAGTCCAGATACCAACTAGGATGTTAAAAGGAGATCAAATGTAAATCGTTCCATAATGTGTGGGCCACTTTAAAGATGCTTGAGACAGAAGCAGAAAAAAAGAAGGGGGAGAAAAAGGCTTTCTGGTCTTGTGTCTTTTTTGGTAGATGTTGCAGAAGATGAAGTTTTAATTATGTGCTTCCTGAGCAGTGCGGGACATGAACTCCTGTGAATCATCCTCTCTGACTGGGAGCCCTACTCTGTTTCTCTCTCCATCTCCAGCTCTCCCCTCTCCTCCCTTCCTTGTCCCTCCCTGCCCTGCCTCCTCCCACAGCCAGCCCAAAGAGGATGGAGGGAGATGACACCGGGAGCCCTTCTCTCTGTCCTATTCCTTGTCTCCAGCGCAGTTCACTTGGACCCTGTAGGATTTTTTTTCTGTCCACATCACAACCCACTTCTTCCCTCACCCTGGCCACGGGAATTGCTCAGGGGCTTTTGGAAAGGTGGAGGGCACGCTTATTTATAGCAAAATTGCAGTGTTCTGTTTTAAATCTGCAGAGAAGCTCTAGGCTGGGGGAAAAAGAATATTCAGTCCCAGTCAAAAGGTGAAGTTCAGTCCAGCTTCACAGTTTACTCTGAGTGGGATCTTGAATGATAAAGCCTCCAGGTCCAGCTCCCTCGTTTATAACATGAGAAAGGTGAGGAGGACCCCACGCACGTGGCTTGCAGCTGACGTGAAACCTACAAGTGAAACCCCACCATGCCTGGTCCACCTGTCCTGCCCTGTGTGTTGGCGCCCATAGGATCCTGGATGTGCCCGCATCCCAGTGGGCACCACCTACTCCCACTGTCGCGGGTATTTGCAAAGCGTGAGAATCAGAGCAGCAACTGTTCACTGCAGTCTGTTTATTCTGCGAGAGTGATTTGGAAGTATTTTAAAAGAGAGCTACCTCCCTCGGGTCTTCATTACACTGTGTTTCAGCTGAGACACTTTCTGAACATCTTGAAGCCTTGGTGTTGTTGTTTAGTAGCCCGCCTGCAGCTTGTCAGAATCGCTGGTGGGAGCCACTTACTGCGTATGTTGGATGCACTGAAGTCCCCCAACTGTGGCTTTGAGGATCTCCTTTGGTTTGAGTGTATTATCAGCGTCTGTTTACATAACTTTACCTCCATCTCTAATTGTGAAATTGGCTTCACAGATGTTAATTTTCTTTCAATACTCTTTTGAGTGAAGAAGATAGTGGACAGTACCCAAAAAAGAAGCCTAAATCATGCCTCCCCCTTTTTTGCATTGTTACTGTATTTTGGTGATTTTTATCAGCTCCGTTAGTTTAGAGTTGTGGTCATTTATACTGCTTGTTAAAAAAAAATTTATTTGGAGTGACTGCATTGATGTCAGTCTCTGAATTACATATTTGCAAATATGACATTTTATTTTGCCAGTGCAAGTATGTACTAAATAAAAATTGCTGTCACTGAGTATGGATACAAAAACAGTTGCTTCTGCTGTTCAAGATAATTATCCAAGTAAAGTGACATTATCTTAATATTGTTTCAAGACTGCTATTTCCCAATGCTTATTAGAGAAAATGCTCTAGGAAAAACTACATTATAGATATTACATATTTAACCATGTGTTGGAAACTTATATACACTTGGATATCAGATGGTTTCATATACAATTGCATATGCTTGTACTCAATACGTATTTGAAAGATTGTTTTCTCATCTGTAAAACAGAAATAATGGTAGCGTCTTCTCATACAGTAATGTTGAAAATTAATTAAAAAGACTCCATATAGAACTTCACTCATTGCCTGTCATGTGTTGAACACTTAGTCAATGCTAGATATTATGACTGAATTCTTGTTGTAAACATAGCCCAGAATAATACCATAGGAATGTAGCAACAGGAATAATCAATATTTTAGATAGGAGGAGACAAAGAAATTAACAGAAAGGACTCCGTATTTTGAGACCATGTAATACAAAAATAGGAGCAGAAGGAAATTGGGATGTGCGGCAGGGTCGGAGGGAGAGGAGAGGAAATACTCGGTTGTGTTTGGGACACGTGGAGTTGGAAGTGACCAAAGGTCACTGCAGTGAAGATGTCCTGTAAGCACCCCACACATTGGACCAGAACTTTTATGCTTCGTTGTTTGCTTATTTGTTCAGGAGATACTTATTGTGGGACAACTGGGTACCAGATATTAAGCTTAGGGAAGAAACCTAGGAGGGAAATATGTAAGTTTGTGAGTCGGTTTTCTGGGGAAGTGAGGAGTGGGAGTGCTGTGCAAGGCAGGAAGAACTGGCCGATGATTACAAATAGGAGAGGAGACAAGGAATGGCTCGCCAAGGCACCAACTCAGGAGGCTGAAGACGTATCAAGAGACTGCTGTATTAGGGGAGAAGAGGGCTTCAGAACATGATGGGTGTTCATTCAGAAGCATCACTTTTATAGACACTGCATGTATTTTTAAGAGTTTAGGATCCTTTTTATACATGATAGTGATAGAAAATAAAGATAGATTCTTCTTGGCTTCTATCTACCATATTTACCTACAAAAATGATTGCACACATCTACTTATTCTAGTATGAAATCATTGTTCTCATTAAAGTCAAGGTATGGAAGCAGTTGTTCAGTGAACAATGAAGAATGCGTTTTTGCTTAAATCCTGAAAGTGCATGGCTCATATGCTTGGAAATGCTCAGTTCTGCAATTTTCTGCATCATTTGTAGTCAGCCAGACATATTTCTGATAAATAATGCTTCCCTTCTTTTGTTACATTCAGTAGCACGGATTTTCTTTTAAAGAAAAAAACTGTGGATGTTTTCTCTCAGTGGCTATGTGCACATGAAAGGGGGAGAGTGGAGAAAAAGTTTTCGGAATCAACTGTAATGGACCTATAATGTTTATGCCCCAACAGTCAGTCACCAAAGGAGACCTCAGATACTGCCCGGGTCAGTTCACGTTAACAAATCTGTATTGACTGTGCATCTTCGAGCAATGTGTTGGGTTCTGAGAAACACAAGCCAGCAATCCTACTCCTGGGCATATGTCCGAAAAAAATTCAGAAAGACACATGCACCCTAGTGTTTACAGCAGCACTATTTACAATAGCCAAGACATGGAGATGTCTCAAATGTCCATCGACAGATGACTGGATAAAGAAGATGTGATATACATATATGTACATATATGTATACACACACACACAATGGAATACTACTTGGCCATAAAAAAGAATAAAATAATGCCATTTGCAGCAACATGGATGGACCTGGAGATCATCATTCTAAGAAAAAGAAATACCATGGGATATCACTTATATGTGGAATCTTTTAAAAAGACACAAATGAACTTATTTACAAAACAGAAATAGACTCACAAACCTAGAGAACAAACTGTAATGAAAAAGAATATGACAAGGGATATATGTATGTGTATGTATGACTGAAACATGATGCTGTGCACCAGAAATTGACACAGCATTGTAAACTGACTATACTTAAATTTTAAAAAATGCTAACAAAAACAAAAGCAACAACAACAAAAACCCTACAAGCTCACGATCTTCAAGTGTCAGGAGCCACTTATGTAAATTACCGTGACACCAAGGAGAGTGCTGGGATCGCTGTGGGATACTTCCAAAGGACTGTGAAGTTCCTAAGGAGAAAGAGCCCATCTGGCTGAGAGAGCAAGCAAGGCTCTTAGAGGAGGCAGAGTTAGAAACGAGGAGTAGGGATGGAGAGTGAGGCTGTTCCTGCAATGAGAACAGTGTAAGCGAAGCCTGGAGATGGGCTCATTGTGTGGGGTTCCTGGGGGATGACTGTCCTGTTGCCTGGAGGCGAGGGGACCTAAAAATGGGAGAGTAGGAGCTTAGGGCAGAGGAAAAAGTGGGTGTACTGTGAGTGCTTGTGTGAGAACATCCTGGCCGGTTCTGGAGGCAGTAAGAAGCCACTGCTGGATGCTGAGCGGGGGAAGGACATTACTGCAGCAGAGGTAGGCGGGGTGTGGTACGCTCTGCAGTGAAACAGAACAGTGGGAACCTATGGTTTCAGCCCAGCATCAATGAAAGTCCACACCAGGATGGGAAGGAAAGAGACTATATATGGGGCTCCCCAAATGCAAATCTCTGGAAACATTTCACGTGGAATTCCATACAGCACATGTCTGCATGTTTGTTTTAATTTTCCACTCTGCCCTCAGATGTTTGGCCCACACTGAGCCGCTGCGCTCTAATTTGGCACCGGTGAATCTTGGCTGTAGAAGACCTCTTTTGTTCTGTGTTAAAAGAATCTCCTCACCTTCTCGGGGCCATGAAAGTGGATACGTAAATCAAGTCATTTGCTGCTTCTAGTCAACTTGTCCTGGATCCTCACATGACCAGATTTCACTGGGGATTCAGGCCATATAAGACAGTGTGGGGTTAGGAACTGGTTGCCCCAGGAGTTTTAGGAGTTAAGTAATTACTCTAGAAAGACAACTGCTCCCCTCCCCAACTGTAACTTGGATGTTGCGTGTCTGCCTTCTGGGTTCAAGCCTCAAATGCATCTCTACCAGGTATTCCATCAGGAGCAATTGGTACTCTCAAAAATTTATTGCTTTATTTATTTTTCGTGAATCTCAGTTTCTCACTCAGTAAAGAGAATAATCTCTGAGCAAAGAGCATTTTAGTTATGATATCATATTACTAAGTCATCTGTTGCATCTTTGCAATAATGAAATGCATTTAATTATAATGAACTGTCTAACACAAAAAGCAGTAAGACAAGACTCAGTGATTAACCAGTCATCCTTGGCCTTGCTTTTTTTGTCCTTTTGCCCAATGAAAAGTAAATCTCGTTTTCTTTATTTATGGATCAAATAAATGTCATAGACTCACCTTCCTGATCTTTATGCTCCATGAGGTTTTGCCACCACATGTTTGCGTGTCCACTGTGAGCCCTTCATCTCTGGCCATGATTTTGGGCTTGGACCTAATCACTGTGACCAGTGTGTCTGGGATACATTTGGCTCTGTCACTAGGTGCTTGAAGACATTATTATATAACATCCTAAAACAAATTATTTTATTTTTAAGCAAAATCCTATGAATCAAGGTACAATTTAAATCCCAATAAAATGATGGAGGGAAAAAAAGAGATCCTGCTTTAAAAAAGAATCCATTCCAAGGGGGGAGAGTATAGCTCAGTGGTAGAGCACATGCTTAGCATACATGAGGTCCTGGGTTCAATCCCCAGTACCTCCATTAAAGTAAATAAATAATCCTAATAACCTTCCCCAAAAAACAACAACAAAAAACAAACAAAAATCCATTCCATAAATTTTTTTGAGCCTTCACTTAAATACAATGAGTAATCAAGTCATATTTTTTAATTGAGAGAGATCTTAGTATGGAGGGGGAGGGTATAGCTCAGTGGTAAGAGTGTGTGCTTAGCATGCACAAGGTCCTGGGTTCAATGCCCAGTACCTCCATTAAATAAATGAATAATTAAATAAATAAATAAACCTAGTTACCTCACCCCCAAGTAAATAAATAAACTTTTTAAAAAATACAGTGTGATTTTTAGTATTTTTCTCATCCTCTTTCAAAATCTGTCTCCTCAATTAACCCATCCAGTTGTTAACTGGGGCCTTTTTTAATGAAATAGATTGAAATATTATAATGTACTTTCTTAGAGCAAGAAAAGATTAGTTATCTTACTTTCGAAGCTTTTGGAGTTTGCTGGATGGGCTGTGAGAGCCTAAGGGAAGAGCAGCACCTCGTCCACTCTGAGGGGTCCCCAGGAGGTGATCAGTGAGTTTACTCAGCATCACGGACCAGGCCAAGACCTTGAACCGCTTCCCTCAGAGAAAGGCCTTTGCAGCTAGAAATTCACTGTTTTATTTGCAAGAGATGTTATGATAGTGACAGCTTTTATATTTATAAGTATTATATATATATATATATATATCAGTATTATATATATGTGTATATATATGTGTATATATGTGTGTGTGTATATATATACATATATATATATATATATATATATATATATATATATATATATATAAAACCTGTATAATTGCTATGATTTTATAAGAGAATTGAATGCAACCTGTAAAGTAACAGTTCATCTTTGGTAGTCCCAAATCGACCTATTATCAGTTGTTCTTCTTACCTTGCAACTTCTTCAACTTCACTTTTCTTGGGGAGGTCCCCAGAATTTAATGCATTTAAGTGACTTTAAGATGTAAATATCCCAGGAGGAGGACATAGCCCAGTGGTAGACTCGCATGCCTAGCATGCATGAGGTCCTGGGTTCAATTCCCCAGTGCCTCCACTAAAAATAAATAAATAAACCTAAATTACCTCCCCCACTCCCCCCCCAAAAAATCCCCAGGACATAAAAAAAATAGAGTCTGGGTGATGTAGAATCTGGGTGATAAAGTCTAACCCTAAAAAAAAAAAAGAAGAAAAGATGTATATATCACCAAACTCCTCACAAAGTTTGCATTTTAATCCACAACCTAGATTCAAGGGAGTCATAAACCATTGATGGCGTTTGGGGCACCTGCAGGCTGGGAAGTGGCATGGACAGCCCACCAAGCTTTCTGGAACTTCTGAAATCCTTCCCTTCTTGTCTGTGCTTAGGTCACTGATGAAGGTTCCAAAGTATTGGCACTGAAAGAATAAATGTCCACTTTGAAAATGAAGTGGTATGTTTTGTCTATCAGTTATGTTGGTTTCTGTCAACTTAAGAAGTCAGTGACTTACTGTTTAGCGATGTGATGACAATTCAGTTGAAAAAGTGAGAACAGAGCAGCTGCAGGGGCCAAAGCCGAGCTCACAGAGACGAGTTCATCTCCTGCAAACCCTCTATCCTGCTTCATCTGCTGCACAGGCTCAGCCTGCAAGTTTCTGCATTGTTCTGGATCCTTCTGAAAAGTCACCTCCTCCTGGAAGTCTGTCCTGGGGCTGCACAGATGCAGTGACCAACTCCACCTCTGTGCTCCCTCCGCATGTGGAAAGCCTGCCGAGAACACACAGGATTTCTCACCGGGCTCCTCTGGGCTCCAGCTTTGACTTCTCATCTTTATTCCCAGGGACCGGTTGGCTCAATGAACAAATACTCAGTTATCAGGGACTGTAGCCAGCTGTCCACTTGCATTGTGGAGAGTTATTTTAATGTTTGAAACTTGCAACTAAGCAATGCTGAGTGGTCCTTGGATCAACAGTTGAGCTCTGTTGACTAAACTCTTTTTTTCCTGAGTCTTGGCCACTTCCTGTGTTCTTACTCAAGTGAGCACATTTCCTGGTAGATGTTTCTTAGAATTGTGATTTTTATTTTATTTTATTTTTACAGTGGTGTGTAACTTTAAAAGATGTGAGCTTTCCAGACATATTTTAACAACCTCTAGACAATGCCAAAGGGTGTCATGCTCCAGCTTAGCAATTATTCAGATAATTTAAGGGCTTTCTGAAAAAAATCCTATTGAGGGAAAAATTAATTTACCTTGTGGTTAGCTGTCCCCTTGGAACTGCCTTCTTTCAACTTGCCATTCACACTTGAGCCTCATTTCTTAAGGTATAATTTAATCAATGGTGACTTTGCATTTACATCTTCAGCCTGGAGCTCTTCTGTTGTTTATCCAGCTGCCCCCTTGACATGTCCACATGTTTGTTTGATGGGTGTCTCTTCCTGAACTTGTCCAAAACTAGGTTGCTGGTCATTCTCATCCCCTCATCCTCCTGCAAAAGCATCCTCATCTAGGTATCTTCCCCCTTCAAACTCCATCCTCTGTGAAAAAAAAAATAATAATGAAGTGTAGTTGATTTACAATGTTAGTTTCAGGTGTACTGCAAAGTGATTCAGTTATAAATATACATATATACTTTTTTCTTTTCAGATTTTTTTCCATTACATGTTATTATAAGAAATTGAATGTAGTTCCCTGTGCTATACAGTAGGTCCTTGTTGTTTATTTTATGTAGAGTAATGCATGTCTGTTAATCCCCAACCCCTTATTTATTCCTCCCCACCCTTTCCCCTTTGGTAACCATAGGTTGTTTTCTATGTCCCTGAATCTGTTTTTGGTTTGTAAATAAAATTTGTATCATTTAAAAAAATTTTTATAGTTAAAAAATTATTTTGTCATATTGAGTGAAGTAAGTCGGACAGAGAAATATCATATGATATCACTTATCTGTGAAATCTAAAAAAAACCCCAAAACTCCATCCTTATTGTCACTTAGACAATAACAAAGACCCCCTGCAAACAACCAAATCACCCCCTCCACAAAAAACAAAAACCAAAGATCTACAATTTTAACTACCTTGTGCTCACTTTGGCAGCATGTATACTAACAATTTTAACTATCTTGGTTCATCTCTTCCTCTCAAACCCCCGTGCCTGCCCTCATGATGTCTCTACAGTCTCCCCACTGGGTACCACGGGCTCCATCCTCAAGCTGCTCTTCAGTGCAGTGGCTGTTTAAGGACATTTTCCTGTGTCCGCCCTCCTTCCCTCTAGTCTGTTCTCAACCTCAAAGCTGGGATGGACCTTTTAAAACCTAAGTCAGATCATGTGTTTCCTCTGTTGAAAACCCTCCAGTGATACTGTTGCAGCGTCGTGAACATTATTTTGATAACTTAGGTAGTCTGCGTTGACCGCTTACTACGTAGCCGAGCGTGTGCTGTGCTGTGCCTAGTCTCATTTTATCCTTGCCGCCATCTCTTCTCGCCAGTGCTGTCTTACATGGGAGAAAACAGAGCTAAAACAGGATGAAACACCCTGCAGATCACTCAGACAGTGAGGTGAGGTGGCAGAGCTATGCTTTGTACTTCAGCCGTCAGATTGCAGAGCAGGGACACTGAAAAACTAAGTTTGGTTTTTCCCTCCTTTCTTTGCAACCCCCTCCCGTGCATGTCATTATAAACAAGGTCTGTCTGATAATCCATTTTTAATCAATGAAAAAAGCCAACAGCAATCTGTGATGTATTTTGAAGGGTAACTTTGAAATGAAGTTTCTTGGCATCCTGTTTATTTAAGAAGTACTTAACTGAGTATGCTGGGTCACCATCAAATATTTCTCTTGACACTGATGGCCAGTAGGGTTTGAGTTTTGCTGGAGTTACCACTGCTGCATTTTATTTTATTTATTTATTTTTTTTACATTTTAGTCCTTATTGAAATTCTGCTATCAATGTTGACTTTTCCACCATCCCTGTAATTTTAACATCATTTATTCATTAAGGTGAGAAGTTTCTGTTCTCAGAAAAACACACTAATAATTCTATTTTTATAAAAGCTAGCAGGAACCAAAAGAAATGTAATTGGAAATAAAGAAGAATTTTAGTTCAATTGGGTAGTGTTAGTGTTCCTGTATCTTTATCAGGCTAATGATGATTGGAATCAAAATCATTTTAAGCTAAATATTGGCATATAATAAAAAGCACTCTTAAAAATGTGTAGGAGACTCATTTTTTGGTGGGTGGCACAATTTGAAAAATCACATCTGAATTTTTCCATGAAGTTTAAGCAAATGTCAATCTCATCCACTATGCAGTCCTAATGTATTTCTCCTTTTCCAATATTTATTAAGATAGCTACATTAAATAGTTGTCCAAAGAAAACATGTAATATATAGTATGATGCAAATTCTACATAATTGATTAATATTTGTATTTAAATTATAATAAACACATCATGAATTTATTGAATAATGTACAAGATAAAATTGCCGTGACTTTCCACCTTACTGTATTTTTAAAACTTAATTAATTTTTCCTTGGTCTTAGCAGGCAGGCTTATCAACTTGTGTAGCTTGATCACTGGTGCACAATTATAGAATCAAAGTGATAAAAAGGGAGTGCGTGCCTTGAGGTATTATTCTTAAATTGAGAGTTACTCTTAGAAAAATACAAGTTAACCCACCATCCATAATATTATCAAATTACTCTCACATGGTTAAAAGCACAAAGATGATTTTTCCCCCATAGGAAAACGTTTTGCATTTATTTGACTCTACTTCTTTTGGTATTGGTTTAGGCTTGGGAATGTTTTTAATACTGTCCTGTATTTTTAATGACACAGACACCCTCCTAGATCCCTAGAAAGTAGTGATTAGGTGAGCTTTCAGAACAGTAAGGCTTGGGCTTAAAGACTGACCTGTTGATAAACTAGTTTTCTTGGCTTTGTTATTTGGTCAGGTTATTTAACCTGCCCAGTCGTGTTCTTCATGGCTTCCTGTGTACAAAGGATTTCGCATACTTCTTGACATGTACTCAGCTATTTTTCTGGATTTATAGAATCTCTTCATGGGCTTCATGAGATGAAGACTGCTTCCGCATCATTTGTTCATTTTTATTCATCACAGCGCCTAATACAGTAGAAGGCCAGCATTCAAAATGAACACATGGTCTCCAGGTCCATCCATGCTGCTGCAAAAGGCATTATTTTATTCTTTTCTGTGGCTGAGTAGTATTCCATTGTGTATATATGCCACAACTCCTTTATCCAGTCATCTGTCTATGGACATTTAGGTTGCTTCCATGTCTTGGCTGTTGTAAATAGTGCTACTGTGAACACTGGTTTGTATCTTTCTGAATTAGAGATCATCATTCTAAGTGAAGTAAGCCAGGAAAAGAAAGAAAAATACCATATGATAATCACTTATATATAGAATCTTAAAAAAAGACACAAATGAAATTTACAAAACAGAAACAGACTCACAGACATAGAGAACAAACTTATGGTTACCAAGGGGGAAAGGGGGTGCAAAGAGATAAATTGGGAGTTCAGGATTTGCAGATACTAACTACTATATATAAAATAGATAAACAAGAATTTTCTACTGTAGAGCACAGGGAACTATATTCAATATCTTGTAGTAACCTATAATGAAAAAGAATCTGAAAAGGAATATGTATATATGTACATGTATGACTGAAACACTATGCTGTACACCAGATATTGATGCAACATTGTAAACTGACTACACTTCAGTTTAAAGACTTGTTTAAAAACTGAACACACATGACACGGGGCCACCACACACATTTGCTCACTTTACAATTGAAGTTGGTTTAATGTTTTCTTCCCTCTCCTAAACCTCTATTTGGCATGATCTTTTTTCCTATTTCTCTTCTATTTTGAAAGCAATTATTATCACTTCTTTTCCTCTCAGCACATTTATATCCTGAACCTTGTGGCTCAGCTGAAAATCATAACCAGATAAGTACATATACTTGCTTTCCTCACAATTACTGTTCAATACTTTTTTGATGATTAAAAGTGCCCCATGTGAAAAATAGGTATTTCTATTCTAGGAAGAAGAAAAGTAAATAAAATCTTGTGCTTTCCCTGTGTGGTAATGTATCTGTAGTTAGTTAGTGTTTTATTCTTTTTGGCCATTTGAGAAGGCTGAGGGTGATGTGATGACATAAATAACTTTTGTCTGGAATGTTTGTGTTTATTGAAAAGCAGGTGTGGAGCAGCTACTAGACAGATAACATTACACGAAGCTCATGCGAAACAAAAAAGAAATTAAAAATTAAATAATGTTCACAAATAATCAAACTGAAACAAGTGAGTGATCAAAAACTCAGGTTACCTCCTGGGAAAGAAGGTTTTTTATAGCCCTACCAAGATATTTTTCTCTTACTCCTAGAAAGGGCTCATGGTGTCACGTAGCAAATACAATGTTTTGGGTAACTTAAGAACCGACTCATTCTTCATCCTTTTAGGAGATTGCCTTTGTTTGTTTGTTTTTTTGAAGTTTAGTTGACTTTCAGTGTTGTGTTAGTTTCTGGTGTACAGTATAGTGATTCAGTTATACACATATATATTCTTTTTTCAGATTCTTTTCCATTATAGTTTATTACAAGCTATTGAATGTAGTTCCCTGGGGTATACAGTAGGACCTTGTTGTCTGTCTATTGGAGATTGCTTTTGTGTTGTTATTGTTTTGTTTTGTTTAAACCACTCTAATTATTGGTAAAAGAAAAGTAAACAAGGCTGCCTTCGACAGCTAAAACCTATACATGTGCTGACCTAGAATAGTTGTCTAACTTTCTCTGATCTTACAAAGACATGGAGAGTAATACTGGTGAGTTCTGGTGTTGCTCTTTTAAGAACCTGCCAAGATGAAATATTTTAAAGGTCTTCTGGAAACTCACGCCTGCTGCAATACAGTAGCCTGATCATTAAAATAATCATGTTTCCAAGGAGGCATAAAGTTTCATTTCATTAAGGTTTGTTGAAGCTGTGAAGACCACACACCACAATTATAGTCAAGCTTGGTATTTAGCATCATGTCCTTCTTGGAGGGATATCCTTTTGGTCATGGGTTTCAAAATATTTTACCTTCTGCATATCAGTGAGGACTCTGAACTGAGCTGAGGTTTACCTCCCCGACTCATCTCCCCATTTGCTTCTCTCCTTCCCCATCCCCCATGCCTAGGTCCCTGTCTACCCTCCTTGGCTGCCCCCTAATCCACGGTGGCCAGTCCAAGCGTGGAGGCAACTCGACCCCCACACAGAAAGTGGAGGACAAGTTTAGTATGGCAAGGCCACGGCCCCTTCGGAACCAGGCAGCTTTGTTGCCTCTAGTCCAAGCCCCACTCATCCCTTCCACTTCGTGGGATTGCTCTGGCCTCCCAGGGTCGTGTTCTTCAGTCAGATGTGTGGAGGGTCCTTCAGGACCGACAGAAGTGATGTGGTTTCTCCAAGGGATCTGGCAGCATATCTGTAATTCGATTCTTTGGACACTTCCCCTCTGGTTTCACAAGAACTAAGAGGAGGCTCCTTGGAGGTTAGCCTTATGTTATTTTCATCACTTCCTGAAAATGGAAGAAGGAGAAAACCTCCTTGCATCATCACTGTCCCTGACACTGTGTAGGAAGGGCTGGTGAACTGCCAGTGTCACAAGGAAAAACACAGGCCATTAATGCTGAACTTGTCCCCATGTTATAGTGTATGTATCTGGCATAAGAAACTCAAGTTTATTTTGGTCTAGTACACTCTATGATTCATGGAAGACTATTTGTAAAGTGGGAAAAAGAAATGACACAATATCTACGTTTCTCAAGGTTGTGTGTGTGTGGGGGGGGGGTGGGGGGGTATGTTGAAAGAGAGAGAGAGGTGAATTTACCACAAAGCAAGTGAACCTTAAGTTTCACAGTCCCTCACTAGCAGCCCCTTGTGAGGCTCTGGATTTAATTTCCCAGTTTTATATTTATAATTTTGTATTCTTCCTCTCTTAAAGAGATCTATCTTTGGATCTACTGTGTGGTTCTGTGATAAATTCTACCTCGTTCTGATGGAACCCTAGTCCAATGTGGAGAAACTCTAAGAAATAAACTCTATGACTTGCTGAACAGTATCATTTTCTCTGTAACACTCATAATTATTGTCCTGAAATTTGATGGAGTCTGGGGTTATATAAAGCAAGCAGTGTGGCTGTGTGATACTTCCCGGTGGACTGAGCCCTTGGACTCCCTCTTTGGGTGTCTTTGGCCCCCTGCAGTGTTGACTGAGATAGTGTTGACTGAGACTGACAAGGGTGCCCAGGAGGGAGCACTTGGAAAGTGTGCCTCCAGTTCCCTTCAATGCTGCCCAACATTAAGTTCTTAGAATTTCACACTTCTCTAAAATTAAATGGCATTTTCTGAAAGTAATGTTCAGATTCTCGTTAAAAGGATGTAAGCCAAGAATAAATCTGAAATCAGCAGACGATGTCCAAAAGATCTCAAATATATGTTCCCAAGTGAAGAAGTAACAGTTTCGAGTAGTGAACTAATTCTGAGACTTTCCCACTAAGGTGCGGTGCTTTTAAAATGTATACTTCAGTTCTAAAAAAAAAGATTTTCTTTCAAAGGCACATCTTCAACTGTTAGGGGTGAAATACAATAATGTATCCTATAAAAATACGGTTCACATTAATGAAATAATTTCAGTAAATATGTAGAAAGCTATATGAGAGGCAGAGAATGAACTCGTGAAGTAACAGGTTGAAAAAAATAATATGATCAAATGCTTGATTTAAGACCAGTGACACAAAGGAACTTTATTGGAATAATGTATTAGAAAGAGAGAGAGAGAAAGAAAGAAAGAAAGGCTTGTTATTTAAAACTGTTACTGTCACTATTGCCATTAAATATGTTTGTCATTAATCTCAGTAATCTCCCCTGAATTGCTAAAAACATGAAGTGGTTACCTACACAGATATTTTATCAGATAGACAGACTGTCACTTACTATATACAAATATATTTTAGGATAAAAGCATTGTTTTTGAGGGTAAAACAGAACCCTTTTAAATACACAATGAAGTCTTGCCTCTAAATTAAAAGACGTTTCCCTTTTCACAAGATACTATTCATATATTATTATCTGTTGCAGCAATTAAAATTTTCAATTCTAAGACTATAATTTGGGGGCAAAATCCATTTGTGTAGTATTATGTTTTAAAATTACTGGAGGAGTCCAGAGCTCTGATGTCAGCATTTAGATCCTCCCAAGAACTGCCATGAATTTCTGGGAAGAAAATCAGTAGCATCTTCGTAAGCCTGTAATTAGCTCCGTGTGGATTATTCACGTTGTGATTGGCCATTACGTAAGAATCCGTGCGAATCTCAGCAGCACAGTAACTCTGCCCAAGGCCGTCAAGCTGCTTTCTTCCTTTCTGTGTCACTGTATATACATTTGTGTGTGTGTGACTATACTTTTCATTGATAGTCCCCAGTCCCCCTTTTCAGATTTCCCCTTGTTTGCCCTCCTTGGTGCACTTTATCAAGAACCGTGGGAGGACAGATGCCCTGCACTGGTGGTTGTGTGATCCACACTCCATCCCCAAGAGGCCACACCCTGATGTGTTACATCACAGATACAAGAATTTCAGTCACCATTTGGCTTTAGTCATGAATGAAACCCCAAACCTGTCACCACCTTCCTCATGGCTCTTGGCTTCTAAAGATGTCATCTTTGTTTCCATGATCAAAATAAAAGGAAACAGTTCCAAATGAGGAGTCCCACAGATGGGTTCAGTAGGCGTATAAGGGCAGGTCACATCTCCGAGTGACTGCCCTCATACCTATGAGGGTCTTCAAGGATTTGGTGAAGCTGTTTCTACTTGTTAAAAAATAAAATCAAATATCATTTGTTTTTGGAAGTTAATAACAATAAAGAAGAAAGAAAGAGCTGTATGTCCTGAAAGAAAGGCCTTTAATGTCATTATTAAAAAATTCCAGCTCTAAATATGTGTTTATTCATTTTTGCAGTCTATAAAAAGAATATAACAAATGAAGTAAGTTTACTTCTTGGTTTGTGGGGAAGTCAAGCCTTATCCCAACTTCATGACATTGTCAAACCATAAGTACCAATTTTATAAAACAAGATCATTTTAAAATGAAGGAGAAATTTTTAAAAAAGCAAATAAAAAATAAAAATAGAAAAAATTAAAAAACCAAAAAATAAAAAACAAACAAAAATACTAAAAACAAAAAAGAAAAAAGTAAAAACACAACAAAAATAATAAACAGAAAAATTTAAAAATAAAAGAAAAAACAAAAAAAGAAAAAATGAAGGCAAATTTAATATTTTTCACCAAATTGAATAGGCTGATAAGAGATTCACTTCTATTTTGAATCAGTTTAGATATGTAAGTTTAAATCTTATTTATGTCTTTAAAAATTATTTAATTTCTTTTTGCATGACAAAGTGCTGAATTTATATGTGTATATTAAAAGATTCAAATGGGAGAATATGAGAAATAGTTTAATAATTAAATACAGTAACTTCCTCATGATCATTTTATTATGAACATTTATGCTTGACAATTTTAAAGTGCATTATTGTGAAATTCACAATAAAGTAGCAGAAAGTCCAACAAGAAAAATATCAGTAAAGTCATGGCATAATGGTGAAGTAAATGTACAATCTGTAGATTACTGTTTTCATCTTTCACAGTTCTGTGTTCCATTGTTTATTGATACACTTGGCAATAAACATTCCTAAAATATTGACCAAGACTGATCACCAAATAAAGCAATTAATAAAACTTTAAAATGATGTGTGCTACTATAACACTAGCAAATATTCATTAAAATTAAACTGATGAAATACTGGTTCTTTTTCCCCGGGAAAAAACATATTCTGATAAGAAAAATGTCTGCTGCCTATCACCCCTCCTACTCAGCTGCTTTCAGTTGCCTTTACAACAAGCCTTCTCAGCTAGTTCAGCTCAACAGTTGGATCCCACCATACAAGGAAGAGAAAGGAGTGTGATGGGTTTGATCCATCAAATTAAAGCAGCCACCAGGGCTACTTATCCCTGGTGTCTGCCCCTGCTCTCAGCGTGGCTGAGCCTCCTACAGTACTTGTGTTGATCCCTGAGACACTTTGTCTGGACTTGACCCAGTACCTTGACACACAGGGTAATTCAGCCCTCTGCCTTTGGTTTTTCTGCAGAGGAATGCAGTTAATCAGCTTGTTTTGAAACTTGACGATTGAATAAGGAAATTTTAAAATCACCATTAGGTAAACACTACAAAACAGTGGTTGCTAGCAAGATTTGCCAATGGATGCTAAAATGAGTAGATAAAAGTTGGAGGGAAAAACAGGATATTTGCATAGTCTCAAACTATCCCCCCCCAAGGTACTTACTCATTACAAGGGAAAAAAATGGCCGCTTTATAGTGGAGAAACCCCAAACAGATCACTTTAGCTACATGATCAAGGTTAACATCATTGGTGATGAGATTAATCTGTGTTATGTTTCCCAAAATGACAGTAATAGGACATATTAAAATCACTTATCCCCATGTGATGGTTTTCATGTTAATAATGCGTCACTTCAATCTAATAAAAAGCATATCATCAAAACCCAGCTCGAGGAATATTCTACAAAATAATTGACTAATAATCTTCAAAAGTTCCAGGGTCATGAAAGGAAAGGAGAAACTGTCCCAGACATGGGAACTAAGAAAATAGGACAAGTAAATGCAACAGGGAGTCTTGGTTTGGATCCTGAAAAAGAATAAAGACATTAGAGGAAAAAGTGGTGAAATGAAAAACAAACAAACAACTGCAGTTTAATTGACAAGAATGCCATAATATTAATTTCTTGGTCTTGACAAAGGTACTGTTTACATAGGATGTTGCCATGGGGGAAGCTGGGTAAAGGGTAGATAGGAAGTCTGTGTACCATTTTTGCCTCTTTTTCTGTAAGTCTGGTGTGAATGCAAAATTTTAAAAATTATTTTTTAAAAGGGAAACTTGACGGTTCAAATAAGTACAATTCAGTTGTAGGGACTAAACATAATTCCTGTGCGCATGCTATGTGCTAAGCCCTGAAGGGGACATGGTGATGAGGAAACACGGTTTCTTCCCTCAGAGAATTTATAGTTTGGTGAGAGCAAGAAAATAAAATGATGGCTTGAAAGCTGACACAGAGGAAGCAGAGATGACTGCATACCGGGGCCGTGTGTGTGTGTGTGTGTGTGTGTGTGTGTGTGTATGTATGTGTGTATGCGCACTCACACACATGTGTGTAGTGGATATGGGAAGTTTAGAAAAGCTTTTTGTACTAACAAGGCAGAACTTAAAGAGTAGATTGAATGTTGACAGAAGACGGAGAAGAAGGATTCCAGGCACAGGGATCAGCATAAAGAAAGACAGGAAAGTGAGGATGCTTGGGACTAAGAGGTGGCCCAGCTTGCCAAAGCAAGGAGTGTTCCTTGTGTGTCACTCTGGATGATTAACAAAGTCCCATAGACTGGATGGGCTAAACCACAGAAATGAGTTTTCTCATCATTCTGGGGGACTGAGTTCCTGATGAGAGCTCTCTTCCTGGGTTGGAGTTGACTGTCTTCTCACTGCATCCTCATGTGGCAGAGAGAGTGGACACCCCCCCCCCATGTCTCTTCTTATAAGGACATTAATCCTACCAGATCAAGGCTCTACCATGTGACCTCATTTAACTTTAATTACCTCCATTTGAGGCCCTACCTTCAAATACAGTCACATTGGGAGCTGGGGCTTCAACTTATGAATTGAAGCGGACACATTCTGTCCATAACATCCCACCCTGGCCCCCCAATTCATGTCCTTCTATTATACAAAATACATTCATTCCATCCCAACCATCTCAGAAGTCTTTGGGCGGCCCAGGATCAACTCTAAAGTCTGAAATCCGAAGCCCCGTGTGTGTATCATCTAAGTGAGGTGTGTGTAAGACTCAAAGTATGGTTCCTTCTGAGGCAAAATCCTTTCCAGCTGGAAACCTGTAAAACCATACAAATTTTGTGCTTCTGAAAAACAGTGGTGGGACCGGTCTAGGGTAGGCCCATCCCAAAAGGGAGAAACAGGAAAGAAGGAAGGGACAGCAGGTCATGAATGAGTCCAAAACCTAGCCAGGCACATTCCATCATTCTAGGACTCGAGAATAATCCTCTGTGGCTGGATGTGCCAATCCCTGTCCCCTTGGCTTTCTGCAGGGGCCCCCATCCTCTAAACTCCCGAAGAAAATCACCTTGCCCCTGGGCTTGTAGTGGGAGTGGCAGCCCTACTGCTCTCTGAATTGCTTTTGGGGTCATTCTTCCCTTCCCTGAAGGATAGCCCACATTCCTTTGTCCGGTCCAATAGAACCCAAGAAGTCTGGGAGCCTTCTTTCACTCACTCCTGCCTTCTCTGCTGCTTTCACTTCAAACTGGCAGTGTCTCTGCTACTAGAATCCCATCTCTCTTCCTGGCTTCTGCTGAGACGGCGGATTAAATCTAGGAGTCAAACTGGTGATCTCTTGATCAGACATTAAAAGTGCCACACCTCTGCTGTTTCTTTCAGAAAGAGCTTTCTCATGATTTCTTCTAGATGAACAGGCTGAGAATTCTCCACATCTCCACTCTCTGGCTCCTTTTTGCTGAACAGTTTTTTGCTCAGTTCATCTCTCCTCTCACATTTTGCTGTAAGCAGTCAGAAGAATCCAAGCCATGCCTTCGACACTTGGCTTAGAAATCTTTTCTGCTAAATATCCAGCCTCATCACTCACAAGTTCTACCTTTCATAAAACACTGGACCACTGTCCAGCCACATTCTTTGCCACTTTATAACAAGGGCGTCTTGTCTCCAGTTTCCAATAACCTTTTCTTCCCTTCTGTCTGAGACCTCACCAAAATGGTTTTTAATGTCCAGATTTCTACACACATTCTGTTCATGATTATTTATGTGTTCTCTAAGAAGGCGAAAGCTTTCTCTCCAGCTCTCCTCTTTTCTTTCTGAGCTCTCGCCAGAATTGCCTTCAACCTTCCTTGTGGTCCCAATGGTCCATTCATGGAAACCTTGACTTTCTCCAGCAAGTACCTCAGAACTCTTCCAGCCTCTACCCAGCACCATCCAGGTCCAAAGCTGCTGCCACCTTTTTTAGGTATCTGTTATGTTAGCACCCACTTCTGGGTCCTGAAATCTGCCTGAACTTTAATTGCCTCCATAAAGACCCTACCTCCTGGGAATGTAGTTTGGTGTGAAACCTTATGGAAAACAGTATGAAGATTCCTCAAAAGACTAAAAATAGACTTGGTATACAATCCAGCATATATCCAGAGGGAACTCTAATTCTAAAAGATACATGCACCCCAGTGTTCGTAACAGCACTATTTACAATAGCCAAGACATGGAAACAACCTAAATGTCTGTCAACGGATGACTGGATAAAGAAGTGTGGTATATTTATACAGTGGAATACTACTCAGCCATAAAAAAGAATAAAATAATGCCACTTGCAGCAACATGGATGGACCTGGAGATTGTCATAAGTGACATAAGCCAGGAAGGGAAAGAAAAGTACCATATGGTATCATTTATATGTGGAATATAAAATAAAGACAAATGGACTTATTTACAAAAGAGAAAGAGACTCACAAACAGAAAACAAACTTATGGTTACCGAGGCAGGAAGAGGGTGGGAAAGTATAAATTAGGAGTTTGAGATTTGCAGATACTAACTAATACATATATAAAGTAGATAAACAAGTTCATACTATATATGGCACAGGAACTATTTTCAGTATCTTGTAGTAACTTACGGTGAAAAAGAATATGAAAATGAATATATGTGTGTTCACATGTGACTGAAGCATTAAGCTGTACACCAGATATTGACACAAGATTTTAAACTGACTATACTTCAATAAAACACACACACACACACACACAAATCCCCTCCCCAAAAAAAGACCCTACCTCCATGTATAGTCACATTGGAGGTTGGGGCTTCAACATGTGAATTATAGGAGGAACATAAAATTAGTTTATAACAGTCTACTCTGAGAAAAGCTGAGGGTGTCAGTTTTTGGGAGAGATGGGCAAGGACGCTGTTGAGTTTCCAAAGGAGTCCACATTGACAGCTTGCAGTGCTGTGTTGAGGGCTCAGATTTGTCTATTATCAGAAAAGCCAGAAGTGTTTCTCATAGTTTCGCCACCAGCATTTAGATAAAGGCTCAGTCACTAGGCTCACTCAGCTTGTCTGGAACCTTATCTCCAAACCACGTATCTCCGTGTTCTTGGATTTTGTTTCCTAGAGAGACGAGATAATGACAGCGAATATTTTTATTCCTCACTTTAAAATTGTCCTGTCTCTTGGGTTTGCATTTTATAATATTATTTATTGAAGAAACAGCATCAATTTTGCATGACATACAGTAATTTCAGCTTTAAACCTAACAAAGCATATTAGGGTTATCAAAGTAACCATGACAACGGGCTTCCTTACAGCCTAGTCCAAGATGGCAGTGCACGTGGGCACACAGGTTCTTAGCAGGAAATAGTTCTTTGTGGTGATGTAGAAATACATAGATATCCATAGAGAGATACATACATTATTAAAATGTTCATATATGTATATATGTACATATATAGTAATCATTTTCTTAAACAGAAGAAAGACGGAAGATCCACTAAGAGTGCATCATAATCTTTGGCATGAGTAGGCAGCCTAGTATTTTTAGAGATTGAAAAGTGTAAGAGTTTTGGTGTCAGAAGTCCCAAGTTCTGGTTCAGTCTTTGGCACTACCTGGCTCTGCCGGCTTTGGAAACTTGACAGCCTCCTGGGGCTTCAGTTTCTTCTTCTGAGGAAAATAGGAACCATATACCCTGCAGTCCCTACCTTACAGGTTCATCAGGGACGGAAGACAGGATGCCCAAGAAAGGACTTTGTAAAGCATGATGTTTCTTCCACTCACTATTTCGTTTCTATGATAGAAGTGGGGTTATTTTCTAGTATTTATCACTTTTACGTTGCATAGTGAAAGATGATCGTGAAAGTCCAGCCGTATCAGTATTCCAGTAAAAAAGTAATAGAAATAAGAAAAAGCACGTGTGAAAAGGTTCAGTGGTCTGTAGAGATGATGCATGAGGAAGAGAAGGTTAGCAGATAATCCAATAATTGATATAATTAATTATTACATTAATATAATATTATTAAGTTGTTAAATAAATAATTAAATATCAAATTTAAATGATTCAAGCAAGAGTGAAAGCTATTCCGGAGAGCTAGTGATGGAGAGCAGAAGGGCAAGTTCAGCATGAGTTATTTAGACTAATTAAATAAAATAACTTTGCAATAGTGAGCGTCACTGCAGATTAGAACTGGCTTCTGGGGAGTCTGTGGGGTCTCACTTTGTGGCAGCTATCCCATTGGCTCGGGACCATTGACCTTGCCTCGGAGTCAGGAACCCGGACTCCCGAGCCCCTGGGCTCCCTTTAAGCTTGATCCTCTGTGCATCCATGTGAATCTCAGGCCCTGTGATAGTGATCCAGGGAACTTCTTATTTTCCTGGTAATGGTTGTTTCCGTACAGAAAAATAAGCACCAGAAAATCACACACTGAATACCTGATGCATCTGGTGTATTTCTCTCCTTGAAAAGTGAAATGTTCAACTTTTATTTTAAAATATTGGAAGGAATTTATCTAATGATTATAGTAAACTGTGAAACAGACTTCTTTCCAAGGTTATAGTCATTTAAAGTGATTGAGTTGTGGGGGGTGGGGAGGAGAGAAGGGTGGAGTCAGAAGTGAGGGGAGCAAGGAAAGGAGACTGGAGGGGAGGGGATCAGAGGTGCGGCGGAGGGGGAGAGGAGGCAGGAGGATGTGGATGGGGTGAGGATGTTGTAGATTTAGTAAAGGGCACACCCTGCTGTTCATTTAGACTGTGGACCTTGGCATTGCTATATCCAGTATCTTCTCCTTTGAAACACTGTTAAGCGGTTAACTGCTTTGTCCAGATCTTCACCCCAGTGTTTCGTTTCCTTTGGTGCAGTTACTTGGGAGGGCCACCAGAGTAGGCTCTGGAAATTATTTCCTAGACTGCAGATGCAGTGACAAAGCAGTTTCATCTATATGAAATCAAACCAAATGTTCACAGACTGGAAGTCGTCCACTCCGGCTGCATCAAGAGGTTAATTTGAATCAGCTTTTTTTATTTCTAAAATTTAGACCAGTCTTAGTGCAGGGGTTGACAAATTATGTATTTTATTCTAATGAAACATTATCATATAAGCTAGCTTTGAAGATTTGAAAATTGAAATTATGTAATGAATAACAATTGTCACTCAAGATCCTTTTGGGAAACAAGGAAAGGAAAATCTTTCTATCCATCCATCCATTATCTCCAGTGTTTTCCTTTGTTTTTTTAGGAGAAATTATTTTTTACTTTCCCAAAGTCTTGATAATAACTAGACTTAAAATTTTTTAACTAGATGAGCTGGAGAAAGGATTCAGAAGATGCTAAACAGAGATCCTTAAAAAGGTTGAAAGTAGGTGTGGCAGATTGTCTTTTGACAACCTAAATAAGGCTTTGCTATCAACTAATTTTGATCCTTTGCTTCATAGCATCACTCTGTATGTTTTATTGCTCGAGGAGTAAATATGGGTGTGAGCATCACTGCATGGATGCTGCTAGATCTCTTACTTTAAGTAACTGTGACTGAAAGGCTATTTTGTAGAAAGTTCTTTTCTGTGTTGCACTTTGTCTTATTTGTTATGTAGGGCACTGTAGTGTAGTCCTTAAAAAACCAGTCATATGGGTGCAGCCAGGATGGTAGGAAGTCCCTGAGTGCACCTCCTCTCCCGAGCACACCAGAACCACAACTAACTGCAGAACAACCATCGATGAGAAAGACTGGAACTTGCCAGAAGAGATCTTCTACAGCTAAGGCATTAAGAAGGAACCACAACAAGACAGTAGGAGGGGTGGACTCATGGTATAATCACACCTCATAGCCCTAGGCGTGGTGACCCACAAACTGGAGAATCATTATATTGCAGAGGTCCCTCCACAGCAGTGAGGGTTCTGAGCCCCACATCAGGTGCCCCAAGCTTGGGGGTCTGGCATTAGGAGGCGGAACCCCCAAGAGCATTTGGTGTTGAAGGCCAGTGGGGCTTGACTGCAGGAGCTCCACAGGACTGGGGAAAACAGAGACTTCACTCTCTTGGAAAGCACACATAGGATCTCAAACTCACTGGGACCCAAGGCAAAAGCAGTAAGTTCATAGGAACCTAGGCCAGACACGCCTGCTGGTCTTGGAGGGTCTCCTGGGGAGGCAGGAGTCGGGGGGCAGCTGTGGCTCACCCTGGGGACATAGGCATGGTGGCAGACACTTTTGGGAACATTCTACCACATGAACACTCCTGGAGGTGGATATCTTTGCACCAAGACCCAGCCCCACCCAGCAGGGCATAGGCTCCAGTGTTGGGACGTCTCAAGCCAAACAACTAACTGGGTGGGAACACAGAGGCACTCATCAAGAGATAGGCTGTCTGAAGACTTTCTGAGCCCACAGCTGCCTCTAGACATGTCTCAAAATAAGACGGTGCCCACCAGAGGGCCAGGATACAGCTCCACCTACCAGTGGGCAGGCCCCTCCCACCAGGAAGCCTGCACAAGTGTCTAGTCCAGCCTCACCCACCAGGGGGCAGACACCAGAAGTTAGAAAACTACAATCATACAGCCTGTGGAAGGAGTCCACAAATGCAGGCCAGAGTCCACCCTGGGGCCAGCTGGACCCTGGCCCTTGGGTGAAGAGAGGGGAGTGCATTAATGGGACACACAGGACGTCTCTTACGGAGCACCACTTCTCCAAGGGTGAGAAATGTAACGAACCTACCACGTATATAAAAATACAAATAGAAATTTGCACAGCATGAGGTGGCAGAAGATTATGTTCCAGACAATGTAAGAAGATAAAACCCCAGAAGAAGAACTTAAGTGATGTGGATACAGGCAGTCTACCTGAGAAGGAGTTCAGAGCAGTGATTGTAAAGATGATCAAATAACCCGGGAGGGAGATGGATACACAGAGCGAGAAGTTAGACGTTTTTAACAAGGAGTTAGAAAACATAAAAAACAACCAAACAGAGAAGAAAAATACAACACATGAAATGAGTAACACACTAAAAGGAACCAAGTGTGGGCTAAGTGATGCAGAGCGGGTCAGTGAGCTGGAAGACGGAGCAGTGGAAATCACTGCTGCTGAGCAGAAAAAAGAAAAAAGTGAGAAGAAATGAGCACAGTTTGAGAGAACTCCGGAGCAACATCAAGCACAGTAATATTCACGTTGTAGAGGTCCCAAAGGGAGAAGAGAGAGACAGGACCTGAAAAAATATTTAAAGAGATAATAGCTGAAAGCTTCCCTAACGTGGGAAAGGAAACAGTCACCCAAGTCCAAGAAGCTCAGCGAGTCCCACACAGGATCAACCCAAAGAGGAACACACTGAGTCACGCAGTAATCAAACTGACAAAAGCTAAAGACTAAAATGTTAAAATGTATGACTGAAACATTATGCTGTCCACCAGAAATTGACACAATGTTGTAAACTGACTATATTGCAATAACAAAAATAAAGCACCATGGTGAAAGTTTTTTTAAAACGACATGTACTATATAAGCAGTGATTTTTTTATTGTAATGCTATAGTGAATAAAATTGTGTAAGTTAAAGAAAGATATTAGTGAGCTATTACCACACACAAAAAAGATTGAATATAGTTCCCTGTCCTACACAGTATAAACTTGTTGTTTGTCTATTTCATATATATAAAGTAGTTAGCACCTGCAAATCTCAAACTCCTGATTTATTGATCTACTTTAGAATTGAGGAAGTAAATTGCTGGACATCTCTACCTAGTTTACCATGACTGTCTTTCCTTTAGTTTTAAAATACATCCAGTCTGAGCCTCTTACTGATTTTGAAACTGTGTGGCTCCTTATGTAACTGTTTAAATAAATTCAGAGCATTGTGTCTTTGGAGTTACTATTCTAGGATCTGATGTCATTAACTCTTGCAAAGACCTTCTGACTTTTGAGGTTATTAATGGGAGCAGACTAACCTGCCTTGATTTAGTACATCCTCTTTAGACTCCATGGCCATGGAAAGGACTAGTTATCTCTCTTCCCATGAATGCAAAGACACCTCCTGGCACGTGAGCTAGGAATGAGATGTGTAGGGGGATGCCATGCATCCCTCCAAAATGGAAAATTTTCTCTCTTTTTTTCCCCTGAATTGTTTAAATGTTGTTTCTCTCTCTCTCATGAAGTAGTAGAATAAAAGTCCCACTAGGGAATATTTCAGTCTATCATAAACTCCCTTATACTGACTTGGAGCACACTTAGATGGCATAGGAAGGCAGCATACTTCTGTTGTGTGCCAAGCCCTAGAATCAGGTTGGTACCTACGTCCCTCATCTGCAGAGCGGATTTCTGGAGTAAGCATCTCAAACTTCCCTAGATTAAAACAGAAGATAAATATTTCCTTGTGAAAATGATAGAAAACAAGACTCTGATAATTAGAAAGAAATTTTACTCTGTTTCTTTATATGGCAGTTGTGACATTAATTAGTCAGCATGTCTTAAAAAATGCTATCATCTTTTTCCTTAGTATAATATTCTTGCTTCGTCCCATAAATTTGATATTTTCTTTACAATCAGGGTGAAATCTTTCATATACTAACTTTATCCTGATTCTGTATAAAATTCTGATTTTCTAAGCTTCTTTATTTGGAGATGAAATTGATGTGTCTAACTCTTTCATCTTGTTTTGATTCAAAAGCCTGATGTAGAATAACAGAAGACCAACTGTTAGTTTTTTTAAAAGATTTTCAATTGAAGTTCAGTCAGTTATAATGTGTCAATTTCTCGTGTACAGCGCAGTGTCCCAGTCACGCATGTACATACATATGTTCATTTTCGTATTCTTTTTCATCAAAGGTTATTACAAGATATTGAATATAGTTCTCTGTGCTCTACAGAAGAAACTTCTTTTTTTAAATCTATTTTTATATATAGTGGCTAACATTTGCAAATCTCAGACTCCCAAATTTATTCTTGTTGGCCTAATCCAAAGCAATTTTTTGCCACTTCTTTTCTCTCTCTCTTTTTTCCTTTTCTCTCTCTCTCTTTTTTTAATGGAGGTACTGGGGATTGAACCCAGGACCTCGTGCATGCTAAGCACGAGTTCTACCAATGAGCTGTACCCTCCCCATCAAAAGCAGATAATTTTTTTAGATAACAGAGAGTGTTTAGGTCTGAGGTACAATTGCTTTTTGGTTAGTGGGTTTTTTCTCAGCTTTGCTTTGGGCTTGATTTGTGTATGAATGCACGTGTGTGTGTCTGTGTTTTCATAACAAGCTTTGAAATATTTAAGGCTTATCTCCTTGGGATACCAAATCAAATTAATTCAGTAATTATAATGTCAGTTGTTTTTATCTCCCTAACAACGGGTCAGCCAAAACCTGGTTGGCTCGGCTAGATGCACACCATGACACACTCGGATACCTCCACTGCCCCGCTCCCCAGCTGTGATGGGCAACAGGCCAACGGGGCTGCTCCCACCAGACCCGGGGGCAACTGGGTTTCCCCTGCAGCCCTTTCAGGTGCTGCTTCCGGACACACAGGCACTTGCTTTAGGTTTAAGATCACCTGATAAAAAACTGGGATCCTTAGATGCTGTTGTAAAATACGAAACTAGTAGCATTCATATGAAATTGTCCCCCGCTGCAAATACAAATTTAGTAAGAAAGTTTCTGTTTTAACAAGGGTTTTAATTTCCTTGTAATTTAAATTATGCATCAAAGAAATCAACTATTAAGGAGGTGGGAAGGGATAAATTGGGAGTTCGAGATTTGCAGGTACTATTACATATAAAACAGATATACAACATGTTTTTACTGTATAGCACAGGGAACTATATTCAATATCTTGTAATAATCGATAATGAAAAAGAATATGAAAATGAATATATGTAGATATATGTATGACTGAACTACTATGCTGTACACCAGAAATTGACACAACATTGTAAACTGACTAGACATCAATTTAAAAAAATGTGAATGTGTAGGAAGCCCCCTTGAAATCATCATTCTAATATGAGCTCTGGGAGTGGTGCAGGTGGGATAGCTCCCAGGTAATTTGGGACCCACAGGAATGGGACTGTTTCTATTGGGATAACGTAAAATCACTTTTTTGGGAAGGGAGGGATCTTGTGGTAATAATGACCACTGCTGGTTGCCACACCATGAGCTTTTCTAAACTGCTGAAGTTTACCTTGAAATGTGATCCATGTCCATTGTCAGAGAGATTCAGTGTCTCTGGCCTGAACATCTTACTGAAGCTGGTTCTGCCTTTACTAAACCTTCCCTTCTAATAGAAGAACTTTCCTATTTTTGCTTCTGAATAGAACACATTTCAGAATAAGGTGTTAAGATTTAGGTAGGAGACCAGGTTTTGACCTTAGTTTGTAGCCATGACACTGAGCCAAGACTAGGGAATTCAAGTGAAGGAGAAATATATTCAGGGCACCTACCTTGTTTAGAACCCAGTGAGTACCTAGGAGTTACTTAGAGACTTGCTCTCATGCTCCTGAATTTAAATCAAAACATCAACACGCAGAGCTGGATGGACAGCTCTGTTTACTTCTTTTCATTTTTCATTATGTTGATGGAGACCACATGTCTCTCTTAGGTGATTTTTTTTTTCCCGGGTGGTTAGTAATGAGTG
Organism: Vicugna pacos; assembly: GCF_048564905.1. Taxonomy (NCBI): domain Eukaryota; kingdom Metazoa; phylum Chordata; class Mammalia; order Artiodactyla; family Camelidae; genus Vicugna; species Vicugna pacos. Next base: position 1,385,009 of record NC_132994.1, on the reverse strand, counting down.
CTATTATTGTCTGCGATACAGCAGCGCTCAGATAGCAGCCATTCTGCTTATAATCAGATGAACGAGATATTCTGTTTGGCTGTGTTTATGGAAAAAAAAAGACACTTTATGAAATTATGGTTAGAGGCCTGTTGGCAAAAAGGATGAGTGGTTTCATGGAATTACAATTTGAATTTTTGAGAGAAACAAAGAGAAGTGTCTCACTGGAGGGCTGGACTGATCTGTGGCGTTGCCTCTCTAGTTGTAATCTGTGGGTTCTATCAGAAATGTCACAGCAAAAAGAATTGGTCCTGTAAAAGGTCATCAAGCAATGCCAAAAAAAAAAAAAAAAAGATGATGATAACAACACTGTCAGCTCACCAGGACTCAGCATCATGTTTAAAGCATTTTTGAAAAAAAATTTTTTTACACTTTATTTTTTGGGGGAGGGAGGATTAGGTTTATTTATTTATTTTTAGCAGCTTTATTGTGGTATGATTCCTGTACGGTAAACTACTTCAGACATACAACTTGATGACTTTTATTACAGAAAACCTCATGTGACCCACACGTCCAAATGCACTGCATTAAGAAGTAAAGAAAAAAGTAATACTGCTCATAATGTGTGTGTACCTTTTTAAGTAAAAATTACATTATTCCTGAAAAAGAATATGAAAAGGAATATATGTATACACCAGAAATTGACACAATATTCTAAACTGACTCCACTTCCGTGTTTTTTTTAAATGGTTAAATGATTACATTATTCTTATTTTTCTGGAAGTTTTCATTGCATTAAGTTACTAGAAGACCAAAATATAAAAGCTGTCATTTTTTCAACATTCATGTATGATGCTCCAGTAAGTGTTTAGAATGTCTTTGGAACAACATTTAATTTGCGAGATCTTTGTCATTAATCTGCTTGATTAAGTAATTGTTTATTTCCCACTTGGGGTGGGTTTCATATTTGATCTTCTCCTACTTTCAAAAAGTGACACAGTATAATTCTAACTTCATTCCACCTTGACTCTGCTTCACTCCAAAACCAGAAACAAACAAGCAAACAAGAAATATGAGGCATTTCTTTTATCCTATGTGAAAAGCCAATAAAAGGAAGAATCACCCAAGGCACTTTTTTTCAAAATTTAAAATTGGCAGAAAATTTTGTTTATAAAACTATGGAAACCAACTTGATATTTATATCCAAGGATTTCTAACCTTGTTTTGCTAATGAAGTGTCTCTCCAGAATTCCCTGAACCTCTCCAGGTAAGCTTGACATGAATGTTCGTTTTGGAATATGGTGACAATGACAGGAGAGAATTTTCTACATAGAACATTGAGATGTAATTCACATACCATACAGTTCATCCTTTTAAAGTATACAATTCGGTGGTTTTTCGTATATTCTCAGCCGTGGTGCAACTGTCATCACTACGTAATTCCAAAGCATTTCTGTCATTCCAAAAAGAAATGTCGTACACATTGGCTGTCGCTCCCCACCCCTACTGCCACCAGTGCAGCCCTAGGCAACCCTAATCCACTTCCTTTCCTTTTCAACTTTTAAAAAAAATTTTATTTTTTAAAACTTTGTTTTTAATTGAAGTATATCTGGTTTCTGGTGAACAGCATAGTAATTCAGTTATACATATGTGCATATACATATTCTTTTTTATTACAGGTTATCACAAGCCGTTGAATATAAATTCCCTGTGCTGTACAGTAGGACCTTGTTGTTTATCTGTTCTGTACATAGTAGTTTGTGTCTGCCAATCCCAAATTCCCAATTTATCCCTCCCTTCTGCTTTTCCTCTGGTAACCACAAGTTTGTTTTCTATGTCTGTGAATCTCTTTGTTTTGTAAATAAGTTTGTTTGTATTTTTTTTTTTACATTCCACTTACAAGTGATAGCATATGATATTTGTCTTTCTCTGACTTACTTCACTTAGTATGATCATCTCTAGGCCAATCCATGTTGCTGCACATGACATTATTTCATTCCAAAAAAAGGTTAATTTCATTTATTTTATCTTTTTATTGAAGTATAATCAGTTTCCAGCTTATCAGTTTCTGGTATACAGCATATTGTTTCATTCATACATAATACATATATATATATATAATTGTTTTCATACTCTTTCATTATCGGTTACTACGGGTATTGAATATAGTTCCCTGTGCCATACAGTAGAAACTTGTTTATCTATTTTATATACAGTAGTTAGTATCTGCAAATCTCCAAGTCCCAATTTATCCCTTCTCACCCCCTTTCGCCCTGGTAACCAGAAGTTTATTTTCTATGCCTGTGAGTCTGTTTCTGTTTTGTAAGTAAGTTCATTTGTGTCCTTTTTTTCTTTTTTTTTTAAGATTCCACATATGAGTGATAGCATATGGTATTTTTCTTTCTCTTCCTGGCTTACTTAGAATGATGATCTCCACTTCCTTTCTAAAGGATTTGCCTCCTCTGGACATTTGACATAAGTGGAACTATACAATTTGTGGCCTTTTGTACCTGGCTTCTTTTACTTGGTGTAATGTTGTCAAAGTTCGTCCACAGTGTGACATGTGTTAGCATTTCATTCCTTTTTGTTGCCAAATAATGTTCCATCCCATGGATGGACATTTTATTGATCTGTTAGCCAGTTGATGGACGTTTGGGTCATGTATTTCTCTGACATTTTAAATCTGAAGAGTAGGAGCAGGGATGCCATCCATGCTAGTTTCCAACTAGCGGACAATAATTAACTTGCCTTCTCTCTCGTAGTAACAAAGTCACAGTTTTGAAAAGAAGATACCTTAAGAAAGAAAAACTTTGCTTCCATTATTCAGTTAATAGAGGACACAAGAAATTTTTTTCTTACCAAAATGCCTTGGCAAGTTAATTTTGCTTTTCCTTACTTTTCTTGACATTTGGTAGTATAAATTCACTGGCTGGAACCCAAAAAAAAAACCCCACATTAACAAAAATATAAGAGGAAATCCTTCTTTTAATTGTTGCACACCAAATTAAGTCTGAAAATAATTAATGTAGTAGTATGAAACCAAGAGTGGAAATTAGCATTATGTTTCCCTGATTGTCTTTGTTGGAGTATTCCCAGATAACCCAAAAGGAAACACATTTTTCAGTGTGTAGTGAGTTTCGTGATCTGATACTTTAAGTGGGTGTTGAGCAAGTGGCAATAGAAGAAAGAGCGGGAGACTACAATTACCTACTGCACATCACAAGCTGCTGGAAATACCACTTACTAATTGTGTACCCAAGAGCTGGAGTAGGAAAAAAACGTGCGCTGGCAGGGAAGCTCTGCTCACCCCATTACTTGCATCTGTAAAGCATGATGCGTGGTGAGTGGCCTATGCAGTTATCACAGGTCAGCGAGGGAGCACACAGGTCCTGCATGTTTGGGAAATCTCAGCAGGAGGGGGTAACAGGCAAAGGCAGGAGGGTTTGCTAGGTGACGGTGCTTGTAACTATGACAATGATAATCACAACAAGGATGATGAAAGATAAAAGCAGCAGCTGTTATTCATCATGTACTTATGATCTGCTGGGCACTTTGCATCTCCATTTTGCTTCATAACTTCACAATCCTCTAAGGTAAGTTTTCTCATCACCATTTTCCAGGTGAGCAGGTGTTGACAGCATTGAAGAGTGAAGTGATTTTTCCTGTGTCCCATGGCTGATAAGCCATGGAGCTGGAATCTAGACACAGGCTTGAACAAATCCAAAGTCTCTTTCTTTGAACTTGTCAGTGAAGGGTAATTAATGTTTGATGTCAAACTATTCACTTTCAAAATCTTCAGTGCCCATTTCAGATTACAGAATCTAGTATCACCCTGAAATATTTTAACTTCCTTCTGAGAAGTCTCCAGGTGTGCTCAGGACTTGCTCTTTGGTTGCCTTGGAGGTTGAAAGGAGTTCTTACCTGAACGGGGAACTGGGAAACTCCTGGGCCTCTCTAGAATTTGAGGATTTTCCTTCTCCTTGTGAGATCTTCAGATCTGACCCAACTTTCAAGTCCTTGGAGAAGAGACCCTGATTGAGCTATTTCTATATGAAATCTTATCATAAAATATTCTCTTATGTATTTTAACGCTTAGCAATTCCATTTGTAACATTGAAGGGACTGGACAAATTCCTCCTACAGTCAAGTTCTTTTGGCCAGCCCAGTGTTATTGTTGTTGTTACTATTAAGTACGTTGTCCTTGGGAAAGCTGCACTTGCCTGAGTTCTCCACAGTCCCCCCTGCTGTCTGTTACAGCACTTCCGTCCCATTTCCCTGACTGATAGTCTCTGCTTGACCTCTGGAGGCATTCATTTCTGAAGCCTCCAAAAGAGATAATCTTCTAAACTTCTAGCTCTACTATCTCTGATTCTCTGATTATTTCCAGTTTACAGAATAGGACTTGCATTCTTTTTCTTTTGACCCCAACACCCAGCCCTCATTGCTTCCCTTCCTACCACTCACCTCCCTTCCCTTTGTGCCTCCATCCTCTTTGGCTGTGACAGCCCCTCACTTGTACTTTGCCCCCTCAATGCCCCAGCCCCCAAAGTACTGCTCAAAGACTCCCACGTTCCTCTTTTTACTAAATTATCTGTCTCCATAAGGAACCATGGAAATAAGCTGTTTCAATGGATTCACGCTGAGAGTGACTGACCCCTGACATCTCCTGTTTGCTGTTAGGAATAGGGTGGGAAGGATGAGGAAGTACTTAGCTGAGTCTTTAATGGGTGGAATGCCAGGGTGGTGACATGAATTGTGGCACAGAAAGGTAATTCTGCTTATTTTTATCACTTCCAAAAGAGACCCGAGTGGGAGGGAGAGGCCATGGCCCCACCCTCCAGGAGGTTCTCCTTGCTGTGCTGGCGGAAGGAGCTGGTGGCTGCCCCACATCTCCGTGCCCTGTTCCCCATCCCCTGGAGCATATGCCCCTTTAAGGACTGCTCTGCCCCTGACCACATCTGTTCCGAGATTCCAGACGGTATACCTTGGCCCAGAGCAGTGAATGGAAGGTGTTGTACTTGATGCTCCATATTTGATTTCATTTCTTTAAAAAAAAGTTAATTAATTTTTTATTGAAATATAGTTGATTACAGTGTTGTGTTAGTCTCTGGTGTATAACATGGTGATTCAGTTATAAACACCTACATATATGTATGTGTATTCTTTTTCATATTCTTTTCCATTGTAGGTTATTACAAGAAACTGAATGTAGATCCCTGTGCTATACAGTAGGCCCTTGCTGTTTATCTATTGTATATAGTAGTATATATATGTTAATCCTAAACTCCTAATTTATCCTCTCCTCCTTCCTCTTAGATAACCATCAGTTTGTTTTGCATGTTTGTGAGTCCGTTTCTGTTTTATAAATAAGTTAATTTGTGTCCTTTTTCTAGATTTCACATATAAGTGATATTGTATGATACTTATCTTTCTCTAACTTAGTATGATGATCTCTAGGTCCATCCATGCTGCTGCAAATGGCATTATTTCATTCTTTTTTATGGCTGATTAATATTCCTGTGTGTGTGTATACACACACACATATAAAATATATACAGATATATATATATATATATATATGTAAATCATCTTTTTCCAGTCATCTGTCGATAGGCATTTAGCTTGCTTCCATGTATTGGCTATTGTAAATAGTGCTGCTGATTAGCTTTTAATTCCATTACCACTTCTGGTGGAATGTCTTTATCACAGCTTTGTATGTGGGGAAATTAAGAGCAATTTGCAGTCACACAGATGGTAAATGCTAAAACCTCTCCTCATACTTTTGGGGTGCACCTGAACCCGAAAGCCAGGCCTTTGCTTCAGACTTTCTTATGCTCTCAGAACCCCCATCGTCAGATACCTGTGATCAGAGGGAGAGAAGTCCCTGAATATCCCATCCATGCCTGGCCCCTGTTCTTCAGAGGAACCTTGAAGCAAGCTCTAGTAAGACACCTACGCCCCTTCTCTTGTCTAGTTCATTTTCACTGTCCTCGCTGTCTCTTAACTGTCTCTAGGTCAGTCTTGTGTGTAACTGCTTACCAAGTAACTTACCTAATTATGATGAGTGGATGATTATGTCAGAACGTTCAGATTCACGTTCCTGGAGCTTGGTTTTGTAATTGTTACTAACAACCAGCTTTTCTTTTACACAGCCACATAAATCACCATTGTCCATCCTCGGAGGAAACCTTACCTTAGGATAGCTGAATTTTAGCACTTTTATTTTACCAGTAATGAAACTGAGACTTGGGGTTACAGTCAGTGTCAGCACACACAGTCTTCTGATTTCAGCTTCCATAGGTTGACTCTACCCACCGCAGTCCTCCCCTAACTCCCCCATCCCCCACCCCATTCTGGATGAGGGTAATCATACTTTACTCATTCAGGGTTGGTCCACAGTCAGGTCCAGGAGCTCTTGTTTTGCACCAGCAGAGACTACGTATCCCATGCTCCTTGACACCTGGAGATCCCTGACAGCGCAGACCCTGGCCCGCTGCCCACTCTCAGGCGCACCCACATAATGGAGTGACAGGATGTACTGACAAAGTATTTAGGTTTCTTCCCAAGGTGTTACTTAATTAACTGTATTACCAGGTAAACTGTCCACTGTGACAGACAGTAAAAGCTTCCAAAAAACTTTCACCTATGCCTTTTTGGGCAGACCTGCCTCTGCCCACCCCCCATACCAGGAATTATTATCAGACCCTGGGCATTGCTCTTTTCCTTCTCTGTAAGATGCTCTAAAAACATCTTCCTTCGGGCTGCATTTCCTGGCATACAACATCATCCTTCCTCTATTCTGGTTGTTTATACATCAGGCCCAAACCAGATAAACACATAGAATGAAAAAGAAGAAAAGACAGTTTAAAAAAGAGGTTTCAGAAATACCATCCAGAACATCTTTTATACAGCACAGCACCCTTCTGGGGCCATTCAGTTACCTCCTGGTGACCAGATTCATGAAGTTTATTCTTTTTAGAGTTTTCTGTATTCTCCATTGTCGAAGTCTAGGCTGGGATCTGAGGGTTTACTTCCAGCATTTCTTTACATCTGCCTCTTTTTGTTGGCTCTACTGATCATGTGTGGTTTGGGAACACAGATGAAGATTCTGGGGCAGGGTATAGCTCAGTGGTAGAGTGTGTGCTTAGCATGCATGAGGTCCTGGGTCCAATCCCCAGTAACTCCAGTACATGTGCAATCAATTTCCTCTGTCATCAGGTCTTTTAAAATTATTGTTAATTTTCAGCAACATTCAAAACCATTCAAGTATCTGGATAAGTTATCTAAGGATAGGTGAGGTATGGTCATACGTAAAAAATAAAATACAGAAGTTTTCCAGAATGCATTTAATATCATTCTTCATACCCTTTACTATAATTGCATCATATTTATCTATTAAAATATTTACATTTTATCATATGGGTCCATCTAACTTGTTTCAATGGTGTATAATAATGTAAAGTTTCCATGATTGCCCAAAAAGGGAGTCTAACCTATGGGAAAATGTGAAATTAGAATAAAATCTCTATATAGCTCATTTATTGATTTATTTTTTAAATCGAGGTACTGGGGACTGAGTCCAGCACCCCGTGCATGCTAAGCGTGTGCTCTACCACTGAGCTTGACTGCTCCGTAGTTTACTTAGTAGTATTGTATTAGTATTGATTTCTCAGTGTTAATGATTGTACTGTGGTTATGTGATAGGTACCATTAGAGGAAGCTGGTGAATGGTGTATAGGAGTTTTCTGTACTATGTTAGCAACTTTTCTGTAAATCTAAAATTATTTCAAAATTAAAAGTTGAAAATCTGCAGGAAAAAGTCTTTAAAAAATTCAGTCTTTGGGCATATTTTCTCGTTGTACCTGAGTTGCCAAAAATATAAGCTTAGTAAATATCAATCACGTCCAGAAATATTTCATATCAAAGTATAGCATACATAAAGTAAAAACAATTCTTTAGAGCAAGAGAAATATTATAGCAATAAAAATAGTTGAAGAGGTTTGACTATTAAAAATGTCACATTAAGCCATTAAACATCTTTTGCACATTCGACATTCTCATAGTTGGGACCTTAATTTACTGAGGATCTGTCTATAGTCAGTTTTCAGGTTTCACATAAGCTTCCCAGAGACAGCTCCCTTGAGTCCTCTGGTGGGAATACAAACTCTGCAGCCACCTCTGTCACTCTGCAAGTGTGTGGTTGTCTCTAACGTCAGCAGTCCAGACAGAATGAGTGATCATGGCCAGGACAGGCAGGCAGTGACCCCAAGTCGTGAGTCTAATACCCCTGTGGGTGGAGTTGGCCTTCACACGGGGACAACAAAACAGAATCAACAGCAAAAAGAGATGTTCTGCAGCCTCAGACAACATCCCCAAGCTCATGAGACTTCACACAAACTGGACTGTTTCTTATAAGGGAAGGTGAATGTCAACTCAGAGAGAAAAGCATCCCAGTGGATGGGAGGCCTGGAACAGCATCCTTGTAAGAGAGGACAATGCTTTGTGACAGATCCTTACCTCACCAGAAGGTTCCAGTCTCCTTAGAAAGATAAATTTCAGAGGTAGCAGCTCTTACGGTAGCTGAGAGGTTGTGTTCAAATAAAAATTCATAAACTAAATATATTCGTGCTTACAAAGTATTAATCAAACTGTTTATCTGCATTCTCTATATTAAGTTTTTTGTTACTATTGTTGAGGTAAATTTACATACGAGAAATGCACTATAATTCAATGACATTGCATCAAGTTTTGAAGTAGTTTAACTATATTTGTTTTTTTTAGCTGAAAACAACCATTTTTGATTCAACCTCAATGCTGAAGGAAAAATGGAAAAGAAAACAAAACCCAGTAATAAGTCAATGGCATTTGATTCAGTACTGATTTATCTTATATTTCAAGAATTAAAGAGTGCAAGACTCAATTTGTAACATAAATTTCAAAATGTAGCTGGAATAGCTTCCAAAAGCATGAAAACATGCTGTTTCTGTAGAATCTTTTCGCCAGTCGTATGCAGTTACACTCTTACGCTGATTAACATAATTTCACCATCATTGTTCTATTTACTAGTAGCTTCCCTGAATTTTTTTCCTCCTCCCAATTCTCTGTGCTTCAGTCCCCCACCCTACCCCTTGCCTCATATTCCTGTCCTGCTAAATCTTGTTTCATGAACTAGGCTTGTGTCCTATTTAAGGCTGTGGACAGAGTGCTAGTAAAATTTCTTGTCCTACATAGTTGAATTGAATTGACTTCAACAATGTAAAACATTGATGTAAGCAATGACTAGGCATCTTCCTGTTGCCAAAAAAGCCCAAAGATAGTTTAGATTCCTTAAGCCACAATAGTGGAAATGTACGAAGTAGTATTTTTATTTTGTAGTTCTTTTCATCCTTTGACTCAGAAGATGCTAATGTATAATATATATTGAATACCATTTCGGGTACTATGCATGAGTTATAGGTAAGTGGGCTTCAGAGTGAAAATACGTATACCCTTCATTTTTCCTTAACAGTAGATGAACAGTTGTTATATATCAGATGATTCAAAAATGCCCAAAATTGGTGCGGCTACTATGGAAAACAGTATGGAAATTCCTTAACAAACTAAAAATACAGAGTTACTGTATGATCCAGCAGTCCTACTCTTGGGCATATATCTGGAGAAAACTCCAATTCAAAAGGATAAATGCACCCACGTCCATAGCAGCACTATTTACAATAGCTAAGACATGGAAGCAACCTAAATATCTGACAGGTGACTGGATAAAGTAGATGTGGTCTGTGTATACAATGGAGTACTACTCAGCCATTAAAAGAATGAAATAATGCCATTTGCAGCAACATGGATGGACCTGGAGATGATCATACTAAGTGAAATAAATCAGACAGAGAAAGACAAGTGTTACATGATATCACTTACATGTAGAATCTTTAAAAATGAGGCGAAATTATTTACAAACCAGAAATAGACTCACAAACATAGAAAGCAAGCTTATGTTACCAAAGGGGAAGAAGGGGCATACATTAGGAGTTTGAGATTAGCAGATACAAACTGCTATATATAAATTAGATAAACGACAAGGTCCTACTGTATAACACAGAGAACTATATCTAATACCTTTTAATACTCTATAACAAAAAAGAATGCAAAAAGGAATATATATGTATATAACTGAATCACTATGGTGTACACCATAAATGAACACAATGTTGTAAATCAACTATACTTCAATAAAAATAAATAAATTAAAATACCCCAAACCTTTAGCTGTTTTATCACTGAATTTATTAGCCTGAACTAATAACAGACAGCAAATTGGCTTTGCTTCTTATCATGGGCTCTTGGAAGTTTGAACTCAAATTAAAGATCAGTAAATTCAAAAGGGGCTGTAGTTTCAGAGTACTTGACATACTGTATTTGAAATGAGTATTTATTCCTTTCACCTGTCTCTCTGTTTGCATTAGGCTTGTGTCATTTATATGGTGTCTCTCCATAGCCCCAATAATAAAGAGATCTCAAGTTGGAATGTATAATTCTATTTTTGCAAGTATTGTTTAGAAACCCATTTCTAAAACCTGTGGTTTAGGAAATATTTGTGAACAAAACTCCCAATGTCTCTGGAATGATCCAAATGAAAGGGGTCTTGTGCTAAGCAATTTGCCAGTTTGAGACCTGCCTTTCACAATTGCTCTGCAGTTGACCCTTCAGTCCTATTTCGAGTCACCAGATGAAAATAAGGTTTCCTTTCAAGTGGTGGTTGCTAGGGGCAACTGGTACTGACGCCAAAAGATGAATACTCTACCTCCTTAGTATAATGCCTACTTTGTGAGCTAAATAAAGAGCTAAATTGCAGAGAAAGCAGTCGTACAAATGTGAACTATCAGGGAAAGAACATAAACAGGGATTTTTTTACATTTTTTTTTCAGATTCTTTTCCTTTACAGCTCATTACAAGACATTGAATATAGTTCCCTGTGCTATACAGTAGGTCCTTGTTGTTTATCTCTTTTATAAACAGTAATGTGTATCTGTCAATCCCAAACCCCTAGTTTATCCCTCTCTTCACCTTTCCCCCTGGTAACCACAGTTTGTTTTCTATGCCTGGTAAACAGGAATTTTAGAGATGTGAGTATCAGAAAGAGAATTACTATCAGCATTGTCTTGGGAAACGCTGGGCATTTTGGACAGATACCCTGAACTCCTGGGCACTCTGCATTTCCACCACCCTAGCTAGAAAATTAGCATCATTCGCTGGGGCAAGACCTTTTTTGTGACACAAATGTATGTCATTAGTTCTCAGTGCATTTTGAAAAAAATGCAAATTAGCTTCTGATGGAATTGCATGGGGGAAGTAGTTGTCAGCTTTTTAACTTCTTATCTTTGAACACAAATAGCTTGTGCCGTCACAATTGCATTATGTTATTTGGAAAATTGTTTTCTTGAACATGTTGATTTAATGAGAAAGACTCCATAGTCCATTGGATGTGTTCATAGCAGAATTCATCATTTCTTTGAACAGATTGTGCTATTTTGATACAGCCATTGCTATGATTACCAAAATCTTTTTTCCCTTTTCTCTTGATTTTCTTTTATTAGTCTTCCCACGTAAATGGGATTATACCATCCATGCTATTTGATAGTCTCACCTGTTCAAAAGTTTTTTGGAGGGAGGCAATTAGGTTTATTTATTTATTTTTAATGAAAGTACTAGGGATTGAACCCAGGACTGTGTGCATGCTAAGCACATGCTCTCCTGCTGAGTTATATCCTCCCCCTGGTCGCCAGAATCTTAAAGAAACTTATTCATTGTATCCTAGGCATTGCTGTTTTTGAAGGGAGAGTTCATTACTCCATTATTGGCATCTGCTCTGGGCTAGGAGTCCCAGGCTGATTGGGAAAATGGACATAAAAATCAAGAAATTATAGATTTATATACCATGAGCTGCAATCAAGGCACGAACTAGATATTATGTGGATGCAGAAGAAGACCTGTGTTCACTGATTAAGTCCAATTTAGCTCGTGGATGTGTGAGAGAGACATCTGCCTGCCACAGGGTCACTGCCTTAATCATCAAGGTTTATCCCGACTGCTCTGTTTGTTTCTCTGCATGTCTCTTCCCCTCTTCTCTGCTTCCAAAACTAATTTGTTGGTTAAAGAAGTTAACTCCACAAGGGAAAAGTCTTCCTCCCAGCATGGGGATTCTAAAACTTGGGTTCCTCTACCCGAGGCTCTGCAAGTACATTCTATGTGAGCACGAATGTCATTGACATTTTCTAAGATTACTGTTGGAGAGGAGAAAGACCTCTGTAGGTACAACAAGGAAAAGTCTCCGTTTCCCAAGACAGTCCTCACTTAAAATGAGTCTCTTTACCCTATTAAGAACCTGCTTATCAGACTTTATGTCTTGATGCTCTTGCTCCTAGATATATGGTCAATGCAGCTGAGACACAGAGGAGTGAAGGGGTGCTGGAGAGCCACTGCTATGGTGTGATGCAAGGTTTATGATAAGGAGCAGTGAGAACTGAGACCAGAAAGATACATAAGGACACACCGTAGAAAGCTTTGTGTGCAAGACTGGGATATTTGGGCTTTGTCTTCTAGGCAGAGGAGCTGTCAAACTTTTCTAGAGAAGAGATGTGATCATTTAAAAAAAAAAAAGAATAATGCTTGTAGCAAGATGGGGGATGTATTGCATTTGGGTTTTCCAGAAACAGATTGACTTGGAAGTATAAGTTTATGGGTTGCTAACTTACAGATGAGAAAGTCACGAGTGGGAGGACCGAGGGAAAGCAGGTAAAATAAGAAGTCAAGCAGGAGGAAACGGATCTGTAGATGTGTCTGTGATTGGAGAGAAAGGTGGAAAAAGAGAGCAGGAGACTGCATGGAAGCTAACTGAGGAGAGAGTTTAAGACAGAGGAGCTGGTACGGGTACCATATGCTCGAGAGGAGTCGAGAAGCTTGAAAATTGCAAAAGTACCAGCGGTCGTGGCAAGTCCAGGGTCATCTTAACCTTTTGCCATTTGGGTTCACTTCCTAAGGTCTTGTTGGTTAGAAATCAACGCTGTTAATATTGGAGAGAAGGATTTTCCAGGGGGCAAGAGAGGGACCCAATGGAGTAAAAGTTTTTCTTTGGAGAAAAAAAGGAAGAATTCCAAGAAAATGGAACAAACCTTGTGGCAGTAAAGGAAGCCCTAGTCATCGCATTACAGGGCTGACAACCCTGGTGTTTAAACTGTACTACTACCCTGGACCAGGGCTCCACCTGATATTTAGAGAGCTGAATCTTTTAATTGCTGATAGCGAATCCAAATTATAAGCTAATAAGCAGGGACATTAAAACTAGCATCCCACTGATTTGATTTGGAGAAAAACATTTGTATTAGCTGTTTCCAAGACTTTTCTTTCAACCTTTTCCCAAACCCTAGGTAGTTTTACCATAGGTTCCCCATTTTGAAAGTATAACTTCTGTAGCAGAGAGGGAACTATAAAGGTTCTGATGTTTCTGTTTCCGAAGGTGTCGGAACTCTGTGTTTCTCTTCTTACTCTTTTCACTGGATTTTGGAGTGCACTGATTAGCTTCAATGTTCAGATTTAATTTCTTCTCTTGGGCCCTTACTTGTGTTGTCTTCTGTTCAGCAAAAATGAGGACAGTCCCCTTCCAGCCCCCTGTTTTAAGCAGCTGGGTCTCTGGGGGTGAAGTGAGAAATTGGACGTTTTTGGCTGTGTAAAATACAGGCTTTTTTCCTGGTCATTGTCCTCATTGATATTTCATGAGACATCATTACCATGAGAAAGAGTACACAGGAGGTATGCAACTTCTGTGTCCCTGAGGTGGGAACCCGCACTGTGCCCGTCAGAGGACTTGGCTGGGAGGGGGCTTGGTCCACAAGTGGACCAGCTGGGATGACTGAGGGGCTCTGGTCTTTCAGCCTGAATGCTGGACGTGGTATCAGATGCATCTGTTCTTTGTGTCCATCTTTTTTCTTCTTGTGGGTGGGGAGGTGAAGGTTTCATTTGGCAGAGTTAGGAGAAGACACACCAGTCCAGGAGGATGGAGTCCTGGGCTCTGGTTGTAACTTGGGCTCATATTCACTCTATAACTGACTTGCGGGCATGTGCTCACCTGTAAAATGAAGGCAATGATGCCACCATGATAACCTCGCAGGATGGCCCTGAGGACCCAGGAGAAAACTCCTGGATAAGCGACGTGAAGCCAGACATGTGTTGCTGTCATTACATTGGAACCACACCATCCCCTGTGACAGGATGAGCCTTGCTGCGATATTTATGCCCAGAAATAAGCATTACTGGAAAACAAAGCACCATGTGCCTGCATTTTATGACTCAGTGCCATTTCAAAAAAACACTTATTGCTGCCTAAGCTCAATCATGTTTTCATTTCTAATTTTTCATTATGAATTTAAGTTCACAGAGAAGTCCAGAAAAGCATATTCTTGTACCTCCCTCTTGAATAAAATGGTATTACCATTTTGCCTCATTTCCTTCAGAGTTTATTACAAACAAGTGAAGCCCTAACTTCCTACCCTAGTCCACTCTTGCTATCTCTGAATATCTGTAAGTTGGTATCTGTCAGTCCTATGGAAAAGTTTGTACTGTTACTATATGTGAATTTTCCCATAAAGTATATATGTATGTGTAATTGTAATATGTATTTTATATATGTATGTGTGTCACATATATACAGATACACTTGTACATACATTGTTTCGTTCAAACATATTTTGAGAGATTTATCTACACTATACAATGTAGTTATAGTTCATTTCAACTTGAAGAAAATGTGGGTTCTTATATTGCTGGTAAGTCAGTCTGTACAGCTACTCAGTGGCACAATTTGGACATACTGAGTAAATTTGACAGAATGTACTATCCTATGACCCAGAAGTTCTATTTTTATATGTAACCTTGAGAAGCCCTCACATATGTGCAAAAAGGTGTATATAAGGTTTTTCTTAGCAGTGATATTAATAATGAAAATGTGGAAGTTATCTAAGTGTTCCTAATTAGTAAAATGGACAAACACTACAGCAGCTAAAGTAGCATTTTAATAAAAACAAATTATGGTAATCTTAGAAAAATGTCAAACTATGAAATACTGAAGTGTACAAAAAATTCTTGAGAAAATCTAGGTGTGAAAAACATTTAAATATTAAGACACTTTATAAAGGAAGGTATATTCTCTTATACCTCACTTACCATACTGCTTAATATAATGTTCCTGTTTTCAATCAGTGGCTAGGGCTTGCATGAGATAACTAGAGGAGAAAAAGAAGATGCCTCCTAAAGAGATGCAAGTTCATAAACAGGCAAGGTCTGCTTTGCAGTTTCATTCCAGTGCTTTATCCAATGCAGGGTGGCAATTCTTTAGATTATCCCTGTATTAGTTACTGTATACTTTATACTTCATACTATTAGTGGATCACAGTTAAAGAAATTCATTAAAATAGTGTCATCTAGGGGTTCTCTGCTTTAGGAAAATCTGGCCTATTAAAACATGGGCTTAAAATAGAAGGATGGGAGGATTTACAATTGTAAACACCTTCGCATAGGGACGCTTGTGGTATCTTAAATGATTCACTATACCAAACTTATTTTCAGTGCTTCAGGAATACATCTGTTACATAGGAGGAAGGATACATCCATGGTTTGGAAGGTAGTAATGTTTGCACTAAACAGTGATTGACACTTCAGTGCCACGTATAAGTAACTAGTGATAACTCCACCGTCATGAAGATGACTGGGTTACTACAACTTGCCCTTCCACAGCCTCAGCGATGCAGTCAATCATGGTATCATTCTTCATTTCCCTGTCTTGTCATGTTCATCGCTGTTGAGCTGATGAATATTCTTTTAACTCATTCTGTAAAAGCAAAATATTGTAAATCAGGTGATTGTTAAAGTCAAGCAGGGTTTTGTTTTGTGGTTAAATTCCTCTCAGAGACCACTGAGTGACCTTTTCCTTATGAAACAGTGTTTCAAACAGTATTGGTTCTGCTGCTCTACTAAGATGGTTGTTTTTACCTGTCACTCGGACTGTTCACTGCTTTCTTGGTCTTGCCAGGTATGTGCTTCTGGGCATCCTCTGAAACGAGGAGGGAGCCAGCGGGATGCAGTGGGAGGCAGGAAGGGCCATGTGGAATAGTGCGAGAACCAAGTAGAACTCCTGATGGGTCACAGCTGTGTTTACTTCAACAGCTTCTCCTGCTGAAATTTGGAATACAAATTCTAGGTTTATTCCTGGAAGAACACTTTTTTTCCCTCTCAACTATATGCAAAGAAAGCAGGTGAAGGCAGCAAAACAAACTGTAATCCATGATGAATTTCAGCATTGGAAAACTTAGAGGAAATTAGGAAGCAAGAAAGTTTTGCTCTGGTCCTTTTTGTGGTGTGGAATGACTGCGTCAGAGTCAAACTAATGATGTACGAAGAGGAGATTGGTGGTAAAATTTGGACAGATTGCCACATAGAGATTTGCAAATTGCTCCAATGCCCCAAAAAAGTGTTGAAGAGATTCCTTTATTCATGTCAGCTGAGGAAGACCTTGCTTAGCCCTTTTATTGACCTCCAAAATTAACAATCTAGGTCACAATTTTTTTTTTTTTTACTGCGGGAATGAAATTCTCCTATGTGGCTGCTCTTCTAATGCATCGAGTTCATTAGAAGCTTGCCAAGCCCCTGACTTCACAGTGAGCTGAATAAATATTACCAATGAAGCACAAAAAATGCCTCTCAGTCTTGAGAATTTATCACTGGATGAGTTGAAGTTTGATTTTATGTAAGTATCATTTAACCGCATCATTTTCCTTCTTAGCTACTTAGTTTAGTTTATGTTGAGATGATATGACTAATTTGAACTTTGGTTAATTTGACAACTTAATACAGATGAAGCTTGAGTCCTCTTATATTAGAGTGGCTCTGATTACTTACACTGTTGGATTAAACTGTGAGCAAAATGGTGGACATTTTTTTCTTTCTTTTTCTTTATCTTTTTTTTTTCCTTTTTTAAAATTTAAGTGTAGCCAGTTTACAGTGCTAGTTTCAGGTGTGCAGCAAAGCAATTCAGTTATACATATAGCAATTCAGCTGTACATATCCATATGTATATATTTTGTCAGTTTCTTTTCCATTATGGCTCATTACAAGGTACTGAATATAGTTCCCTGTGCTCTACAGTAGGTCCTTGTTGTTTATCTACTTTATGTATAGTAATGTGAATCTGTTAATCCCAAACTCCTAATTTATCTCATTTTTTAGTCTACATTTCAGGCCTCATTCTTTCCATGCCTCATGCCTTACTTTTCATGCAGAATTAATTATTCCTTATTCTCTCTTTTCACCTACAAAGTGGAGATAATAACTGGACCCATCTCAAAGTCTTGTTTGAGAATTAAATAAGATCATTTACATAACGCACTTAGGACAGTAGTGAGTGGGCACTCAGTACATGTTAAGATACTCACATCGGCTGTTTTGATCACCAGAACAGCCATATGAGAGAAACATGATTATTATTATTGAAAAATTTGAATGCACAAGTAGCTCACACAGGGAGGAACTGACAAAGTAGAGAAGCAAACCCAGTTCTGTGTGGTTTCAGAGTCCAGTCCCTTTGCTGCATTTAAGGAGCTAAATAGCTAGTCAGTTTTTTGCACTTTGACATAGTGCAGATTCTTCACACAAATCCTGCCGGGAACAACCCCACCCCATCATCAAGTCCTAGCTCTGCTCAGGCCTGTTCAGCCTTCTCCCATCCATGTTTTTGTGTTTTGTTTTGTTTTCTTTTGTTTTTAGGATTTATCAGATTTAGATGGAGTTTCTACTTTTAGAACATAGTATCTAACTCTGCATTTCTCAACCACGGAGCCAGTTAGATGTGTAAACGGGTCATTTTACCCATAGCAATAAAACAGTATGATAAGGAGCTTAAGTTTACAGAACCCCAGTTTCAGACCCTCTGAAGCAAACTCTGCTTGGTATAACCTCAAAAATTGATATTTTAGACCTTTTTTTAACTTCTGAAAAGCAGGTACCAAATATTGTGATATCAGTTTTGCAAGTAAAATACTATTCCAAGAATTAATTTAAAATTTGGTAGTTTTATAAATAGATAGTATTATAAATTCTACAGTCAAGGATAATTTTGTGTTTCATGCATTCAGAGAGATGCAGAGTATTGTGGAGTGGTTTTTTATGAAGTCCAGCAACTCTGTATTACATCACTAGACATCAGTATTAAGACAATGTTCAATTCCTTCCACATTAGAAATTATAGAATAATCAGAACAAACAGGATTGTTTTCTTGGCTGTTCTTAATTTGTAGAACATGCTTTCAGAGAAAAGTCAATGTTCACAAACTAATGCCTTTTCAATGAAAATACACTATTATTTTTTCTTTAAATTTTTATTAAAATGTAGTTGATTTACAATGTCAGTTTCAGGTGTACAGCAAAGCAATTCAGTTATACATATGTATACATACCTTTTTTCTTTTCAGATTCTTTTCCATTATGTTATTACAAGACATTGAATATAGTTCTATGTGCTATGCAGTAGGTCCTTGTTATTTATCTGTTTTATGTATAGTAATGTGTGTTTGTTAATCCCCAATCCCTAATTCATCCCTCCCCACTCTTTCCCCTTTGGTAACCAGAGTTTGTTTTCTATGTCCATGAGTCTGTTTTTTGCTTGTAAATAGAATTTGTATCTTTTTTTGTTTTTAAGATTCCACATATAAGTGACATCATATGATAATTTGTTTTTCTCTGTCTGACTTACCTCACTTGGTATGATAATCTCTAGGTCCATCCATGTTGCTGCAAATGGCATTATTTCTCAATGAAGCTACATTGTGAGGGGGGAGAGTGAGGTTGAGCAAAGATAAAATACTAAAATCCGTGTAACAGCGTGCAGTGCTGCTTAGATAATAGGTAGATACCAAATGCAATCACCCATTCACGTGGCTCACAGGAAATAAAGGTGGACATTCCTGAATTATTGGCCAAGCATGCAGAAATAGAGATTTCTTTTTTTTTCAAGGACTGTATAACAAGATTTAGGCAACAGTTTTTGCAAGTGATAAAAAAGTATTAAGTTCTTGCAATGTTGCAATAAATAGCTAGACTCACATAGAGAAAGATGCGTTTTCGAATTTCAAAGAACAAAAGCTTCCTTTGTTTTATTCCATCCTCTGTGGAAATATTTTAAGATTCAGCCCCAGGACTGGTTGCAGCGTCAGTTTGGCTGTTGCTGCCCTGTGTCCTCCCATGTCACCTGTTCATGCAGAACAGGGATGGACCAACAGAATCTTACTGTCAAAGTGTGAATGTGCATTCCTCTAGATTTCACTGCAATTGGGGTGGGGGAGGAATGTGACTTTACAGTGAGATTTTACTTCATAAACCTGCACTTTGGGCAGGTCTGAGAAAAAAAGTCATTCATATTTATTACTGTTCCAAGCATTCAACCTTTTCATAGCCTTAGAGTCAGCCTTGATTCCTTTAAAAAGTACTTGACATATCTTTCTCCTTTGCTCCATCCCGTCATGTTCACGAAGAGCAGTGAGCAACTAGAACTGTGCCACTAAAGAAAGGAAATCCTATCTACGAAGGTGCATCTCTGTGCCAGAGCTGTGTCGTAACCATCCTTTGGGCCCACTGCTGGAAAAGTAGAATCAAGTCTCAAATAATGCCTTTTTAATTATGTCCTCTAGTATTACAGATGTAGGACAGTACTGTATCATACCTCTGTGAATGTAAGATATCTTGTACCTGCTTTATGATATGTAGTAGTGCCTGTGCTTTATCGGAGCTGTTCTTAATGACGTTATTCTAGAATGTTTCCTTACCAGGTGATGACTGAGAAGCTAATAAAAAAAAATTGGTGCTAGGTACCACAACAGTAACAGAACTTAGCTGTTTTCTGGGGTTTTGCTTTTTACCTTTTTTTTTTTTTGATGGCATGTGCTGGATGTCTGTATAATTTGTTCAGATGACTGTAGAACCTGGAAAGGCTGTTGCTGCTATTGACTCATAACATACTGCTATTGGTCTTTTTATATAAATAAAATAAATATATATGTGTGTACACACATATATATATAATTTGAATTTTGGGAGACTTTAGCTGGGCTGTCAACTTTGGAAAAAGTATCCCAGTTGTACCATGGTGAATTGGCATTGTACAGAAATTGACAGCCATATTGGTCTAGAAACATTAAATATAATTTTTCCATTTGTACAGGGGTAGCGCACTATATTAAATATGTAAGGTCTTATCTACATGGGTTTGATTACAGAAACTAATAAAGAATTCTCTAAATAATGAAAAAAAAAACATTTTCTTTGACCTGAGCCAAGGTACATAGCTTTAAGTTCTTACAAAGAAGCATTTGCCAAGAAGCCAGGTCAGTCTATAAACTAGCAAGTTCAGGTGCTTTGGATGTATGTCAGTGTTCTTAAGTATTTCTTCATTGATTCTGATTTTTTTAGTGTATTTTTTCCCATTTTTCCAGTTCTGTTTGTAATGTGTGCTTTAATTTTCAGCTAAATTGCAAGAATATACATGGCCCTACAAAGAAAGTAATTACCCAGAATGAGGACACCTGATATATTTGCTGTTCTTTTGCAACTTGCAAAACTACTCCTTCTGAGAGATTTTCTCTTAAAGTAAGATTTTAAAATACGGCAAATCCAATTAATGGTTTAATTGTAGCTGTTTTTAAATACCAATATTTTGTACCACATTTTGGGTGCCTTAAAAAAGGTGGCCAAGCCAAATTTTTCTATGAAAATAAGAGTGAATCCTACCTTACGTCTCTCTGAATACAGATAACTGTACATAACATAAGGTCTTAATTTATGTTTTTAAAAATTTTATCAATATTTTCTGATCTAACATTGAATTTAACATTTTTAGTTATGTTTTCATTATATCATAATTAGTTTTGGGGGAAGATTATTTCCTATTTTCCTTTTTTAAATTTACCCAACATAAATCTTTTGGAAAAATATTTCTTCCTACATTTATGGAATGATTAAAATCATATTAAATGTATAAAAGATACTGTTTTCTAATACCCATAAAGACCGCACTGAAGTATTTGCAAGTCTATTATTTGTCTTAATTTTTTCTCTTTTTTATTGAAATATAGTTGACATACAATTTTTAAAAATTTTTATTGAAGTATAAGTTGATTTACAATGTTGTGTTAGTTTCTGATGTACAGCAAAGTAATTCAGTTATGCATACATATGTATATATTCTTTTCTATTATGGTTTATTACAGGACATTGAATATAGTTCCCTATGTTATCCAGTAGGTCTTTGTTTATCTATTTTATATATAGTAGTGTGCATGTGCTAATCCCAAACTGCTAATTTATCCACCCTTCCTTCCTCCACTGGTAACCATAGTTTGTTTTTATGTCTGTGAGTCTGTTTCTGTTTTGTAAATAAGTTCATTCATACCATATTTTAGATTCTGTATGTAAGTGATATTATATGGTATTTGTCTTTACTTCACTTAGTATGTTAATCTGTAGGCCTATCCATGTTGCTGCAAATGGCATCATTTCATTCCTTTTTATGGCTGAGTAGTATTCCATTGTATATATATACCTCATCTTCTTTAGCCAGTCATCTGTCAGTGGACATTTAAGTTGCTTCCATGTCTTGGCTATAGTAAATACTGCTGCTATGAACACTGGGGTGCATGGACATACAATGTTATTTTAGTTTCAGGTGTACCACATAGTGATTCATTATTGACGTCTGTAAGAAATATATTGACAACGTGCATGTGTGCACTTGTCTTGTAAATTGCCCCATTCCTCGTTTCTCAGAGATTCCTCATTGAGAAGTCTGGAGGGATGTGTTTAAGAGGTACTCAATAAATTAGCTCAGGCAACTGCAATAATGACTTGCTTTGCTTAGTATGATATATTTAATATTTTCCAAAATATCATATAGAATGATATCTGCCAATAGCGACTTTATAATTTTAGGGGCTCCTTCCGATAGAAAGGAAACACAATTTAAAATTTCCATACGTCTTATTCTTGCTTTTTAAAAAGATAGTTTCAGTTTTTCTGAAATATAATTGTTGCAAGTGATGGAAAAGTTATTTACATTCATACAAAATTTTTTTCGTTTTATGATTTCCATAACTAGAAGTCTTTTTAAATGTGAACGACTAGTATTTGGTCTTTATATCTCTCAGACTTCCTGCTTTATTACATTACAAATCTTTTGATTTGGTGATACTGAGTAAAATATGCTATTTCCCTTTTTATTCTTCTACTCCATTAAACTGACTGCATTTAAAAGATGATTACAGTGCTGTTGCATTAAATATAAGAGTTATTTACAGGGAAGATGTTACAGTTGTCAGTTTTGTTATGACCTCTCATTCAGAAACAGGCACCCTCCACTGCCCACATAAGAGCTTAGTGCTTTCAACTTACTCCTGATTGGCCTTTTTCTTGGTGTCTTGGCTTCAAACAAGCTGAATCCATTGGTGTTTCTCCAGTGATTTCTGTTCTTATCTGTCTCTCTGCCTTTGCTCCATCTATTTCTTCCACCTGATGTGCTTTTCTCCTTTGAGTCAATTTAAATCCCATCCAGATCAGTTCCCTTAACCACATGGGTAGTGACTTTCTTCCTACTTGCACCCTGGGGTGTCCCATATAACTAAGTATTCATCTCAGTTTAGGTGGGTAAGTTGTGAGGACATGCCCTGGAGCACTAGAATTCACCACATGTCTATCAGTCATCAATAAAGTTAAACAGCAGAAGCTCAAGGTAGACTATGTCTTCATATTGAATCCATTCACTGCTTGCATCAGTGTGTGATGAATAGGACAGACTCAGCTGAGGTATAGATAGTAGAATTACCTCCATGAGTAAAAGAGATACCAGTTGCTTGTCTGTGAAGATTTCGTATTTTCCTAAGAGTAAGGGAGTTTGAGTAGGTATAGTTGGAAATATCAAAGTGCTTTTAATCATGCAACTATTCTTTAAAAAATACCCACCAGTTTTCCTGTGAAAGTATTTTTAAGATAAAGCATATCCAGCAAGATACATGAAAATGTGTAAAAATTTCTCCTCCCATAGGACTTTATGGGCCCTTGAAAAAGTAAGAGGGTATTCTCAAAGCAATTATCGTATCTAATTTTTAACACAAAAGGAGCCGTCAGATTTCATGCCTTAATTACTTCAATTTGAGAGCTAATTTGTTAGACTGTTACAATGTTGACAGGCTCAAACTCCCTGAAATAAATGATCAAAATAAGAAGTCTAGTATGAGATAAAAATTTTTATTCTTTCTGATACTGCTGTTCTGCCAAAAAAAAAAAATTGAGGCTTTTTTTTGTGGGAAAAGTTAAACAAAAAAAGAATAGCAAACTAACTCTTAAAGTGGGAGTATTACATTTACTTAAGTTATTTTGCAGTAAGTATTTGACAAATGTTAACTGTGTAAAAAGTTTGGTTAATTTGCCTTAGAATTTTGGTAAAATGAGGCAGCAGAGATCAGAAATAGTAAACATTATAAAATTCAACTTGGTAGTGGGGGAGGATATAGCTCGGTGGTAGAGTACATGCTTAGCATGCACGAGGTCCTGGGTTCAATCTCCAGTACCCTCATTAAATAAATAAATACCTAATTACCTCCCCTCACAAAAATAAAATTTTAAGTAAAAATTAAATTAAACTTGGTAAAACGCAACTCCAAGTGTAATTGTATTTTCTTTCTAGAATGAATTATTGAGAGGTTCAAAAAAGAAGCATCCTATTGGCTGTTGTCAATCTGGCTCTGATTGGCTTTCCTTTTATTAAAGCAGGAGCCCTGAGATGCTCTGTGTACAAACTGTGACCTGGAAAGAGGTTGAGAGATTCTGACAAATTTCATCTTTTACAAGGCAGCTTTTTATAATTGAAATTTAAAGAATATCTGTTGTAAGGTGAGAATCCAAAAAAGACATAGGCATTCATCCATTAGGCATTTCTTAGTGCTATCTCTTTGCTGGATGCTGTAGTGGACACTGGAGATGGAGGAGTTAATTGTAACTGCCATTCCTCAGAGATTTGCAATACAGGGGGTGTAAACAGACTTGTAAGCAAACAAATACAATAGAGATCATACGTGTTATGATGTTGATGATTGTATGGGGTATAATAGAAACACAAGGATAGTGACCTTATTTGCTCATGGCCTTGTGGGGGCGTTCCAAATCATTTATTTTGTATGTTATAATATATACACATATATACAAATCTTTATAATTGCAAAAGTCTGAGACCGTATGTGAATGTGTGTGTGCACACGGGTGTATATTTCTATACATATTCATGTTTTTAATAACTTGATGAATATCGAACCATAACCATTTGTTTACTGGCCTTCTCATGCACAATTCATTTCTTGATATTAGGTTAAGTCAATAAGAAAGCACAGCAACTCGGTCAGGCGATAGATTCTTTATGTTAGTCACTTCCTCTGGTGGCAGTCTGGATTGGTGTCACAACGGCATTGAAAGCATCAAGCTGCCTTCCTAAAATATCTAAATTAAAAGCAAGGCATAATTTAACCAAAAAAAGGGGATGTGATGACGGCAAATGTTCATAAAAAGTACAGAATGATTTTTCTGCAGTAATCCACACCGTGAGTGATGATAAAGTGTCATCTTCATCCGTTCCTTTCTTGTCAAAAGAACAATACTTAGAACCACATGTAATAATTTTCTGTGCTCATTCATATTCATAAACATGCAGACACCCACACCAACATAGTCATTCTACCTGTGTTATATACTTAAGACGTTTTCAGGGAAAATGTGTTAGCTTAATATTTCTTGGTTTCCATATTAGGGACAGAGATGTCTATGTATCATGATCGTACAAACAATGAGTGTGTGTGCATGTATGTGTCCTGACTTACACGTGTGTACCAACTATGGTTTTGAACTCAGAATGGCGATGAGCTATTTCTTAAGTGGTTTTTAGATTGTATCTATATTCATAAAGCCATCTGATTTTCAAAGAGTATTGGCCATTTCCATCAGAAAATGTGAACTTTTGAACCTTACAAATGTTGCCAATCTCACTAAGGAACCAGTGTTGAAACTTCTTAAAATAGAAAGGCAGAAACCCTAAAAAATGTAATACAAATAGGATCAATTTGTGTCGATAACAGAAGTGTTCTATATGTGATCACTCTTCCTTCACCTGCAGGCATTATCCAGCTTCTGATTATGTGTGTGTGTGTTTCAGATTTTTTTTAAATGACATTATTGCAGAATACAAATTTGTAGATACTGCTTGATCACAAATACGTAAGTCTAGAATGAAAAGTTGGTCCTTTATTCTCCTTGTGTACTCAAATAAAAATCGTTAGGAGGAAGGAAATAGCTCAGTGGTAGCATGCATGGGATCCTGAGTTCAATCCTAAGTATCTCCATTTTTAAAAATTGTTATATAAGAAAAAATTACATAACTATACTGTCTATCTAGAGTCAGTAAGAAATGAAGTGAAGTTTGTATTTGTCAACTGAAATGAATAATACTGGAAAACATCCAAAAACCCCTTGAGATAAGTGATGGCTAAGATAAAGTGCTTCAGAATGTTCAGTTTATTCCATGATCCTTGAGTCTCCTGAAATTTAAATTATACATTAACCTGATAATAGTTCTTTTAAGACAGAAAAGAAACTAGATACTGATTATATTTTTTTTCTTTTTTATTGAAGTCTAGTCCATTTACAATGTTGTGTCAATTTCTGGTGTACAGCATCATGTTTCAGTCATCCATATACACACATATATTTGTTTTCATATTCTCTTTCATTATAGGTCACTATAAGATACCAACTGTAGTTCCCTGTGCTATACAGAAGAAACTTGTTGTTTATCTATTTTATATATAGTAGTTAATATCAAGACACTATAAGCCTCCTAGAAGAAAACATAGGCAAAATATTTTCTGATGTATTTCATTGGTTTCCCAAGTCTACTTTAGGCCCTTTTCAAATATGTCTGGTTTTCCATGACGCGTGAAATGTACTTTCCTCTTAATTTGGTCTTTCCAAATCCCATCCAGTCTTCAGAGCCCATGCCAAGCAAGGCATGCCGTTCAGAAATTTCCCCCATAGCTCTCCACTCCTTGTGACATTCTCTAAATCGCTGAAGTATTTATTGCCAGGGCAGGACATCTAGACCTCAGTGATAAGTGTTTTCTATTTTACACCAGTGATACTGTCTCTGTAACAGGGACTCAGCTTTTTAAAGGAAAAAGAGCCTGTCTTATTCTTGTCTTAATCCCCAGTAGAACACAAAAATACACTTCCAGGTATTCAGTAAATACTTATTGAGTAGATTACAAAGGTCATTATGATATTGTGAGTCAGTGGTTTTCAACCAGGAATAGTTCTGGCTCCCAGGAGACATTTGGCAATGGCTGAAGATGTTTTTGGTTGTCACAATTAGGAGAGAGGTCCTACTGGCATCTAACGAACAGAAGCCAAGGATGCTCTTGAACATTTTGCAGTGCACAGGGCAGCCCCACAACAAAAAAGCCATCCCCACCTCCCAAATGTCGATAGTGCTGAAGTTAATAAAACCTGCTTAAAAGATGTTACATTTGACTGTAAGTATTCAAGGGTTTATATATTTCCTCAGAAGAAGGAACTGCAGGGATTCAGTCAGGTTCAGTCATGGAACACAATTATATGCAGTTCCCCCTTTTCTACCCACTATTTATGGGAGATCATATTAATGCTCTAGAGATATCTAGAGGCGATTTGAAAACTTAGTTCTCAAAAATCCTCATATGGCAGCTACCATGCAGTAAAATCAAAGATAAACAAGTCTACTTTGTATTTATCAAAGCATAGTAAGGATTGCCTTTATCCTATGATAGCAGTTTTCTGCTTCCTAAACTTACTGTTTGATCTGTGCTACTTAGTGGTTTTTACCCTTTATTTTATTTTATTGAATGATAATTGACATAAAATATTATATTTGTTTCATTGTATAACATAGTGACTTGATATTTTTATGCATTACAAATTGATCACCACAATAAGTCTAGTTACCATCCATCACCATACAGAATTATTGCTATATAATTGACTCTGTTCCGTATGCTGTACATTACATCCCTGTGACTTATTTACCTTGTATTTGGAAGTTTATATCTCTTAATCCCCTTTACCCACTTCACCTGTCCCCCCACCTTTACCCCTCCCTTCTGGTAAGCAACCACCAGTCTGTTCTCTGTATCTATGAGTCTGTTTTTCTTTTTTGTTTTTTGTTTGTTCATTTGTATTTGTATTCCACATGTAAATGATATCATACAGTTTTTGTTTTTCTCTATCTGACTTATTTCACTAGTATAATACCCATGAGGTCCGTACATGCTATTGCAAATAACACAACTTCATTCTTTTTTATGGCCGAGTAATATTCCATTGTATATATACACCACACATTCTTTATGCATTCGTCTATCAATGGACATTTAGTTTGCTTCCATATCTTGACTATTGTAAATAATGCTGCAGTGAACGTAGAGGTACACATATCTTTTTGAATTCGTGTGTTTGTTTTCTTTGTATAAATACCCAGAAGTGGAATTGCTGGAGCACATGTTAGTCCACAAAACAAGTCTCAATATATTTAAGAATACTGAAATCATATCTAGTATCTTTTTTAACCACAGTGGTATGAAACTAGAAATCAATGACAAGAAAACTAGAAAAAAATGTGACAACTATTTTGCTATTTAAACTATTTGCTGCTGAACAACCAATGGGTCACTAAAGAAATAAAAAAGGAAAAGAAAAAATACCTAGAGACAAATGAAAATAGAAACAAAATTTCCAGGATCTATGGGATACAGCAAAAACAGTTCTAAGAGGGAAGTTCTTAGCAGTACAGTTTATGAGAAACAAGAAAAATCTTAAATAGCCAATCTAACTTTACATTTAAATGAACTAGAAAAAGAAAAACAAAGCCTAAAGTTAGTAGAAGGAAGGAAATAATAAAGATCAGAGCATAAATCAATGAAACAGAGACTAAAAAATAATAGTAGAAGAGATCAATAAAACTAAGAGCTGGTTCTTTGAAAAGATAAACAAAGTGACACATCTTTAGCCAGATTCATCAAGGAAAAAAGAGAAAGCACCCAAATCAATAAAACCAGAAAAGAGAAAAAATTATAATCGTTACCAGAGAAATACAAAGGATTAAAAAAAAAAAAGAAATACAAAGGATCGTAAGAGACTACTCTGAAAATTATATACCAACAAACTAGGCAATCTAGAAGAAATGGATAAATTCTTAGAAACATAAAATCTTCCAAGACTGACTCATAAAGAAATAGAAAATCTGAATAGACTGAATACTCATACTGAAATTGAAACAGTGATTTAAAAACTCTCAGCAAACAAAAATCCAGGTCCAGATGGCTTCACAGGTGAATTCTAGCAAACATTTAGAGAAGAGTTAACACCTATCCTGAAACTATTCCAAAAGATTGCAGAGGAGGGAACACTTCCAAATTCACTTTACAAATCCATCATTACCCTGATAGCCAAAGCAGACAAAAACACTACAAAAATGAAAATCTTCATGTCAGCATCCCTGAGGAACATACATGCAAAAATCCCAGCAGAATATTAGCAAGCTGAATTTAACAATATGTTCAAAGAATCATACATTATGATCAAGTGGTGTTTACTCCAGGGATGCAAGGATGGTTTACCCTTTCTTACTCGTATTAACCTCCTGCAGTAAGGTTTTTTGGTTTTGTCAACATGTTTTTTATTGAAGTTTAATTGACTTACATTATATTAGTTTCAGGTGTACAACATAGTGATTTGATCTCCATGATAAGCCTAATTATCACCTGTCACCATACAAAGCTATTATACTATTATCGATTATATTTACAATGCTGTGAATTGCATTTCTGTGACTTACTTGTTTTACAACTTGAAGTTTATACCTCTTAAACCCTTTCCCTTATTTTGCCCATCCCCAAGCCCCCAAAATATTAGTTTTTATTTTTAAATTTTGATTACAGCTAAGTGTCAAAGCAGTCAAAAATTTGCTTTTTTCTAATTATTGTGCAGATCAATACATATTTTTAAGTATTAAGATACAAAATTAAAGGGAGTGAGAGCAGAAAAAAATTAGGACAAATTTTTGAAATCTAAAAGGGAAAATTATTTTAGATGCTCTTAAAGACATGAAATTATTTGGAATTCTACCCTACTGTAAAAAGATAAAAAGTTACATTTGAGCTTATTAAACAATGACTTTTTTTTTTCCAGACAAGTCAAAATGACGAGAAGTGTGGTTCCTCTTTTGGTTCATGAACTTTTCAGTGAGCAATCAGGTTTCCACCAGGATATTTTGGAGGAGAAAGAACACAATTCTCTAAGAAATTGCAAATATTGCATATATAGTTTTTTTCTTAAGTTACACCTATTTTTAACAAATTCCATCATAATGTATTATCTAAATATATTTTTCTTCCCTTTAAGATTCTCTAAAAAATAAAACAAGCATAGAGAACATATTCACTTTAAAAGTAATCACTTGGTTTGGAGG
This sequence comes from Vicugna pacos, assembly GCF_048564905.1. NCBI lineage: Eukaryota > Metazoa > Chordata > Mammalia > Artiodactyla > Camelidae > Vicugna > Vicugna pacos. The sequence continues at coordinate 1,355,404 of NC_132994.1, read as the reverse complement.
AGGAGTCACTCTAAATGTGTCTTTTCATTGCCTTAATTTTAAGATCTTTATTTCAAGCCACATAAAATACCCAAATAATTTGGCCCTGGAATCCCATTAACTGGTGAACTAAAAGACCATCCAAATAAATAATAATCTGGGATTATACTTGGTTCTTGGGAAGGAAATATTTCTAGAAATCAAGATACTGTTACTCTCTGTCTTCTGTCATTTTTCTAGCACCCTCATGGCAGTTCTATGGACCCTCAGAGAGATTTGGCTCAAAAAGCCATGTTTAAACTGGGAATGCACCTCAGATGAATCAGAATGAATTGTGAAATAGCCAGAAGTGCCACAACACCTCTTCATGGTCTGCAGATTACTTCAGGATGCTTTGTATAAACTTTCACTCCTTTTGCTTTTATGTTTTTATTTATTCATTCAGCAAATTTTTACTGAACATACCCCGTACTGACCACTAGTCTTAGGGCCCAGTCACTGGTTAGCCTAGCTGAATTTTTCCTGTTTGACAGAGATTAGGGCAACCAGACACAAATCAAAGATCCACACAAATAAACACACTCATGTATTCACTCAAATGAAGTCCTGAGTGCCTTCTGTGTGCTAGACCCATTCTAGACTTGGAGGATGTCATGCCAAAACCTAGTTGGCTTACCTTCTGGCAGACAACTAAGATAGGAAGCAAATACAAAAATAAATAGATACTATCATGGCAAGTGATGCTGTAAAAAAAATTAAGCTACATAAGGGCATAGAAATTGGGAGTTGGATTAATATGTTCAGAGACGCCAGTGGTCAGGGATGGCCTCTCCGGGGTTGTTAGAACAGAGACCTGGATAAAGAGAAGGAATGAGCCATGGGGGAGAATTCCAGGTAGGAAGAGCCTGACATTCTGGAGGACCAGCAAGGAGGAGGGAGGGAAGGAGAGGGAGGGGATGAGATCAGAGAGGTAGAAAGGGACCAGATGGCAAACAGCTTTGGTTATTACAGATAGAGGAAAGTGCTTGGTAACAAACATGAGACGTTCCAAGGACAGATATGCAGGAGCCTCACCTGACTTGGGGAACCACGGGAGGATTCTATGGATACTGAATTGTGTCCCCCAAATTCACATGTTGAGGCCTTAAGCCCCAAGGGGACTGCATTTGGAGACAAGGCCTTTAAAGAGATAATCGAGGTTAAATGAGGTCAGAAGGATGGAGTCCTCATCCAACAGGACTGGTGTGTTTCAGAGAAGAGGAGGGGGCACCGAGGATCCAGGCACAGAGAACAAAGGCCAGGAGAGGACACAGGAGAAACCACTCTTGCCCACACCCTTGATTGGACATCCAGTCCCCAGGACTACGAGAACATCCATGTCTGTCGTTGAAGCCCCTCTACCCCAAGTCTTGAGTGCTTTGTTCTGGAAGTAACATCTGACTAACTCAGCTCTCCTGAGGACGGAAACTTCTGGCTGAAAACTGTAGAGGGAACAGGAGCTGACCACTGGAAGTGAGACATAAAGGGACAGTGGGTGCAGAGACTCTGGGTTTGGAAAGCACGTGGCAGGATGAGAGTCTGAAAGAAGCCCTGTGTCTGAAGCTCTAAGAGCAAAGATGAGAGCCGTGGAGCCATGGCAGAGGCTGAGGGCAGTCGCGTCATGCAAGCCTCAGGAGACCCCATGAAGTGTTCTGGTCTTCGTCTTAAAGAGGCTGACATGTCTGGGGAGAAGTGGGTTCAGAAAGACTTACTCCAAAGGTCCCAGAGAAACGAAGTGGCCTGTGCTGGACGGTGGCTATGAGGCTGGGGAGAAGTGGGCTGATATTTCTGGATGGAGTTGACAGGATGAGGGTTGCTCCCATGTTTCTGGGTTTTGCAGATGGGAGGGTACCATTCTTGAGGTGGGAAACACTGAACTCATTACTTTATCCCCAAACCTGACCAGTTCCATTTTGGACATGTAGAATTTGGGATGCTTCTGAAATATCCAACTGGAGAATCAGTTGGTCAAGGGCTGAATCTGGGACTCAGAGAAGAGATGGAAAGGGAGACAGAAACTTGGGGTCACAGCATATACATATTGTGATTGAAGCCTGCTCAGGGTACGTTCTCCACGGACAGGGGTCATATTTGTTTGGTTCACTGATGAATCCCAAGTGCACAGAACATCGCTGACATACAGGAGACACTCCATGTTTGTTAAGTGAATGAATGAATAAATGAATAGTTTACCTAGAGAGAAAATTAACATGGAAAGAAAAACAGGTCTAGAATGGAATGCCAACATTTCTAGGTGGGGCAAAAGAGAATGAACTTACAGAGAAGCAGCAAAGGAAGAGTAAGAGAGAGGAAGAGATCAGTACAGTCTGAGGCTGGGGAAGCCAGGGCAAGAGGGCTTTTTGAGAAGGAAGGCAAGTCCACCATGGAGTGAGCAACACGCAGCAGCAAGCCCAGCATAGGAGTGAACACGCCTCAATCCTAACAGCTAGACAGGCTTTCAAATACGTGGAAGTATTTATCCCTATTGTCAATCTTTGAATCAAAGAAGATGCAACTCCTTCCGTGTGAGATTTACCTTAGATCATAGTCTTCTGGAACCACCTTTGAAAGCATGTCTCTGACACATCCCCAGCAGGGGCGTATATATAATTACATCATCATTCTTTGCATTAAATTAGCATCCTCATGACAGTTGCAGAAAAGATGTATTCAAGTAATAGGGTACCAGTCGCTTTTCCTGACAAGTTCACGTGGCGTCTCCTCTCTGGATGAAAGCTCAACCACTCTTTGCCTTATTACCTCCCCCACTGCCCTCTTTGTTTCTCTCTGCTTTGCTGCACTTCTACACGACAAAGACTTTCTTAGCTATGTGCATAACTGTGTGATGAGTCACAATTAAGATTTGGATGCCAGTGAAAAAAGTAATTTTATTTCACCACCAGTATACCTTCCAGAAAAGAAAAGATAGACTGATGAAGAGGGAAAAGATGACATTTTGGTACATTTTGGTACATTTTGTAATTAATTTCCAAGATTGTGAAGATCCTTCTTTGAATACTAGTTACTCGTGTAGAGAGATGCCCTTCTGGGCAGCAGAGCTGGGAGCCCTCTGGGAACCGTTCCTCACGTTCACAAGCACGGTTTTCCTACAGCACAGTTGGGGTCACAGGTTTCCACTTAGAGACCCATGATATTCAGCAGAAATTCAGCTTTCCTCCTCATCTGAATGGCCTTTTCCTTGAGGTAGATAATCTACTTGATTTTTGCATGTGATGATCCACAGTGGAGGGCATAAGGGGAAAAGTTGGTAATCGGTCCTAGGTTTAAATCGGAACTGTCAACTGTGAATAGTTTAAGGAGTACCTTTCCCTCTCTCTCCCTGCTTTATTTTTCTTCAACATGCTTACCCTACTTGAAATTATATTATGGGCTTATTACTTTGTTAGGTCTTGGTCGGTCTTCCCTTGAAAGATGATCGGCGTGAGAACAGGACCACCATCTCCAGGGTTAGCTCCATCCCCAGCCCCCAGAGTCAGCCTGACATGTTGTAGGTCCTTGGTAATATTTACAGACTGAATGAATGAATAGATGCTTAAAGCCTTAATGGCAGGAGGTAGATAATAAAAATGCAGACTGAGTCTGCAATTTAGCCTAAAAAGAAATGCCTGTTCCTGAGTCACACATTTGAAATCCAGGCAAACCGTTTGGCTTGTTAACATCTCTTGCTGACTTCTGAGCTCCAGTCCCACATCCAGGGCGGTGTTTCCACATGAAGACCCAACAGGCATTTTGAACTCAGGGTATCTCAGCCATAGTTCTCTTTTTTCTGTTCCCCACCCCAGCCCTCACACCTCCTCCTCCCCCTCCAGGCCTCTCTTATCTTGGAAAGAAGTATCACCATCTTCTTACTCATCTGAGCTGTCAAACGCCTCTCTCTCCTTTAGAAATCCAACCAATCACCAAATTCTGTTTATTCTGCCTTTTACCGTGTCTTTGTTTTTTTATTGAAGTATAGTCAGCTTACAATGTTGTGTTAATTTCTGGTGATTCAGTGATTCAGTTATACATATACATACATATATTCCTTTTCATATTCTTTTCCATTATAGGTTACTGCAAGATATTGAATAGAGTTCACTGTGCTGTACAGTAGGAACTTGTTTCTAACTATTTTCTACATAATAGTTTGTATCTGCAAATCCCGAACTCCCAATTTATTCTTCCCCTTCCCCCCTGGTAACCATAACTTTGTTTTCTATGTCTGGGTCTGTTTCCATTTTGTAAATAAGTCCATTCGTGTCGTTTTTTTTTTTTTTTATATTCCACATATAAGTGATATATGGTATTTTTCTGTCTCTTCTGGCTTAACTTCATTTAGAATGACAATCTCCAAATGAAAATATTTGCAAATGAGGTGACTGACAACGGCTTAGTTTCTAAGTGTCTTTTATATCCACCTTCCAAACCATGTGGCTCCCATCTTAGTTCATAAGATAACCCCACAGTCTCACTAGCCTGCTGAGATCTTCCGGTGCCTTTGGTCTCTCTCTTGTCCAATCATTATTCAATATCATCCACAGAGATCTGTTAAAATAAGATAGGAATGAACTGATGTGGACATGAATGAATCAGTCAACAGACATTAGTTAAATTCCTTCTATGTGTCCATTGTAGGGTCCAGGGACTAGTCCGCGCCAAGATGGGGCTTTTTGTCTCATAGTAGGGTGCACAGACTACAGGGTTCATGTCACTGCCTTTCTCATTCAGCATTCAGCCTTCTGGTTTACCGTAGACTAAGCCTTAATCCCTTAAGACAAGACTCCCACACTCTTGCCTTTCCAGCTTCATTCCAGACTGTCCCCAGGACCCTTACCACAAAGACTCCACACAGCTCCTGGTGTTTCTAGAGGGGGTATGAATGTTCATCCTGGGCTGTGCATTTTTTCATCTTGTTTTTCTAACTGGGGAGGAGGGGATAGCTCAGTGGTAGAGCGCATGCTTAGCATGCACAAGGTCCTGGGTTCAATCCCCAGTGCCTCCGCTAAAAAAAAAAAAAAGAAAGAAATAATAATAGTAATAATAATAATTTTTAAAAAATAGATTAACCAAATTACCTCCCTTCCCAAACAACAGCAACAAAATATTGTGAAACTTGGGATCCAGCAACTGCATGTCTAGCAATCTCTCTCACAAAAATAATAGCAGGAATGGTAAACATACATGTCTTGAGATGTTAATCTAAGCATTATTTGTGACAGCAAAAAAAAAAAGCATGAGAAACAACCAAATCACTTGTCTATAGAAAAATAGTGAAATTGTGACTCATCACTTTTTCTAATTGGAGTGAATTCCTCTCTCTTACACGTGTAATAAAACCCCATTCAATCTCAGAAGCCCACCTGGAAGGCCTGCTCACCTGTGAGCCCTCACCTGCCACCTTGGGCAGAACTCAGCCCTTTCTGTTGGCTCCCAGACTTCACTGACCCTGTAAAAGCACTTCCGTCTGCTGGGGCGTTGGTTTTGAGCATCTCAGAGACAGATGTGCTTGGTAAGTCCCTTTTTGTTTGTTTGTTTAAGTCCTCTTTTGCCTAAGGCTTAATTTTTACCTAATTACCTGTTTGATATTTCAAGTTCACATCAAAGAACGTGTTTCTAAGGGAATCCTAGATTCCCTCCAGCATACTCTGTGAAGTGCCTGCCACGGCTGTGCAGTACAGCCACAACTGCCGTGCACTTTTTCTCTGAAGCAGCATGTCTCTGAGCTGTAGCCACGGAGGTTTTATACCCATTGGGTAGGAAGGTTCCCACTGTCTTCAGAGTTCAAGATGGAAGTAGATCCTCCACTGGGCTAAGGAAGAGCCTTCATCGAATGTTCTAGGCCACGTGGCTGAACCCTGTGCTTTCCCTCTCTGTCTCTGATGGAGCTCAGAAGCAGTGCTGTGTGCTTCACGCCTGATCGTGTGCAGTGACTAAAGGGCATAAAAATCTCTTATGATAAAGATGGAGAGTGGTAGCCTCGGGGATTATCTGATAGCTGCTCTGCTTCCAGTCATGACCAGATCCAGAGCTTAACTGTCACCTGACACGCGTCAGAACTCCTGGAGGTACTGGCTGATTTCCGTCGCTTTCTAAATGATAACTGTCAGGGCAGCTCAAAAATTGCCAAAACTTGATTTCTTCTTAATATGCTAAGGATCATATTCGTGGGCCACCAGGGCATCTGGGCTCTAAATCTAATGGATTTTTGCCGTCATATTTAGAATAAACAGATTAGTGCAAGAAACTCCTTTCTAACAGAAGATCATAAAGGAAATGGACAAAAACAAAAATCAGTGTTACCAAGAGGAAAAATACCATCTTGGTGAGCAGATGAGCTGCTTCTGTAAATGAGATGGATCTTTTTAAATGTCGGCAAGGGTTTTAAAATTACGCGATTTAGCTAACACAGTATTTGTCCCTGTCATTAAATAGTCGCCTTTCTGTTGGGGCTAAAACTGATGTTTAAATATGTCTTATGACTTGTAAACTTCAATAAGTAAATAAATCAATAGGTTTTTTGACAAAGAAGCACTTGCCCAATAACTGACTAGTGGATATTTCTTGAACTGGATTTAGGTGAGTGAGAATGTGGCTCATCTCTGAAGTGGCCAGTTTTAGGCAGGTCATTGCAGAGTTGGGTGTGAAGATTGACTGCAGTCCCCCTGCCCACCTACCTACCTACCTATAAATATATATTCTATAGCTGTCTCAATTTTTCACCTGCCTTGAGAAGTCTTGCATCTAATAAAATGATTTTCCTCCATAACAAATATCAAAGTTTAAAGGTCCAAGACTGATGTTTGTGGTATAAAATTACTTTTATATTGTTACCCATAAAATCATTGAAATATATTTGAGATCATAATTATGCACCTATTTGGAGCCATTAGGTGCTCTTGTACAGTTGGTTAAGGTTGAAATACAGTGAGAGAATGTTTGCTTCCTAATGCTAGAGTCTGCATCTAGAAACATGATTTGTTTATGTGGATCATAGACAAAATAATGCGGTGCATTTTATGGGGTGTTTTTTGTTTCAAAAAATAGATACTTTCATGTAGAATATTTTTTGCTCATAGGATTTGTAACAGATTAAAAGATAGCTGACAAGTTGATTTTAATCTTCTTACACATTAGTTCTCAAATGTAAGAATTTTGTGCTCTGAAACTTTTCATACCCCTTCTGATCTTTCATTTAGTGCAAACATTTTTTATAACATATGTACACATATTTAAAGAAAAGGCATTACCGTGTTTGTAATAACTTAAGACAATAATTTTATGAATGTCACCTAATAAGTGAACCATGTATTCGAAATAACTTCTAAATGATATTAAAATGCCAAGAAACCTTACTCCCTGAGATGTGACATAAACAGGTAGCAATGTACACATGTCTATTTGGGAGAAAGACTTCAAACTTAAGTAATATAAAGCACTGCTTATGGGGAAAATAATTCCTAAATTGAATTTAAAATATCAGATCAGATCAAACACAGGTCAGATCTTCCTTTCTTATAGACCCCTTTGGGGACATAGTTTCCATTATATTTTAAATTTTAATACATTTTCTCTGCTGGTGGGTTATTTTAGCCCTAGTATTAAAATTATGTTTCACTTTTAAGTATATAATTTTGAACAGTTTTCAGCACTATCTTGTGTGTGATTTCTTCAGGGAAAAATAATAATGTAATGAATAAAAATTATTCTTTTAGGAATGCATCTTTAAAAACTAAGTATAAAACACTGAGATTCAAGAACACATACTTACAGTTAAGATCAGGAGTTGATCTTAACTGTGGTCATCAAAATAAACTTTCCATTTATTCCAATGATACTGCTGTTGTTCAGGATTCTTTTGGAGATCTCCTTTTGTTGCCAAGTCCAAACTCGTTCTGCTCACTGACGACAGGCCAGTAAATCGGGAGACGAGATGTTGGGGCAAGGAATAATGACTTTATGTGGAAAGCAGGCAGGCTGAGAAGATGGAGGACTAATGTCCACCTGCCCCAAGTTAGACTCCAGGCTCCTTTTCTACTAAAAAGGGGAGGAGGTGTGGTTGGTTGTTGCAGACTTCTTGGTGCAGAAATCCTTTATTCTTGCAGCTGTCCAAGTAGGTCCTTTCATGATGTCCCTGTAAACCTCCAACAAGGCAAATACTATTCTGTTCTGCAACTTGTTATCTCTATATGAATGGAAAGTGTTACACCCTTAAAGGTCAGAGCCTTGAATAGGCTCTTCTGTATATTTCAGGCTATTGGCAACATTCTTTTACAAAAGGTGCAGAACCAGCCTGACTAAGCGCAGGCAACAGGGCAGAGGATTGAAGCCAAAGGAGCAGATTCCATATGGAGTCAGATTGTATTACACTTTTGGATTTGCCTTTATAACTAAGTTATGAATCATATAAAAAATTCCTCATATATTATAGCGGGATCTTATTCTTAACCGAAATGTCATTACCACTTTGATTATTTATATTGTTTATCATAGGAAACTCCAAATGACCTTTAACAAGCTCCCCACATAAAATGTCTACTTTTTAATTTTAAAGAATGGGACATAGTTCCATGGAAAATTAAAAGTGACTTTGAAATGCTTAATTGGCTGTTTATGAAAATAAGTGTATGACCTACAGTAACTGTTTTATAAGGGAAAACAATTGTTAGATGTCTAAGATATAATATGTGCAGTCACACGTTTTTGTCTGTTTATTTACTTATGAGTGAATTGTCACAATAGCACGAAAAAACTATTCTTAGACTCAAGGAGGCATTTAAAATCTTCTCATTTTGTTTTAGGGTTTTTTGTTCAGTTGAATATTCTTTCGGATTCAGTGATACCAAAAGCAGTGAGTGAAACCCTGCTTCAGAGTCTGCTCCATGGTCTTGTTACTTTCAACAGAAGCTTTACTTTCTACAGGGTAACAACCGTGGGCACCACATTTTGCAAAGACACAAGATCGAATTTATTTTCACATTTTTATGACATGAATAGGCCACGTCCATTTAGTTCCCTGGTGAATGGCGGTCAGAGTACCCCATATAGCATAGATGATCAGTGACTGTGGGCTGGGTGCTGGCTGTCAGACAGGCACCTTGTCCTGTTAGACTTCCTGGCATTTGAGAGAAGTGTTGGACTTAAGTGAGACAGGAGAGAAAATGGTATTTTAACAAAAGCCATCTTTAGAGAAGAGATGTCAGGGATACTTGTTCATGAAGTGAATTATAAACCTGTGGTTCCACTTTAGCCATTGTTTCTCCAGTGCCATTTCCAAGCAGCAATTTAAATTCAGTTATACATTTGATCAACACATTATTTGCTAAACACCTACTACATGCAAAGAGAGCTCTAGGGACTGGGAAAATAGCCGTAAACCAAACACAGCTCCAGAGGAGTTTCTATTCCAGTGAGAGCATTGGAGGTTCTCAAAGATATTGTAATGTATTTGTGTGCATTATTCCTACTGTTGACAAAATATGAATGATGAGCCCAGCATCATGGGATGTCAGTTGGCACAGTTTGATGAGCTTCATAAACTGTATCACAGAAGGGAGCGCTGGTCACCTGGTTTGAGTAAATCTGGACAGTTCGAATGGCTAACACTTAGTGTTCTTTCCCTGGTGTTGCAAATGGCTTTCCCAAGAGGAATGGTCAGCCATATCAGACTTCCCAGGAGTTATCAACTAATGTGTTATGGGAAAATGTTCCAGATGATGTATGCTTTCAGAAAATAACACGTGTGAAGTGTCAATGTAGGAACTGTTTTTTAATGCAATATTTAGTAAAGGTTTTGCGGCTCTTTATCTTAGCATTGGCCACAGATATAAAGGATGCTGGGCACAGAATCACCTAAGTCAGCCTCTAGATTCTTCTTTTTTTTAACTGAAAGATTCTTTAAATTCTGTAGCCCTTTTATGATTTTCAAAAGTTTCACACATGTGATATCATATAATCCCATAATAACTCTTTTTATTCTCTACCTCTATCTTCCCCTACCCTCTTCCTTTCCCCACTGGTAACCACTAGTTTATTCTCTACATCTGTGAGTCTGCTGCATTTTTGTTTTATTCACTGGTTTGTTGTATTTTTTAGATTCCAAGTACAAGTGATATCATACAGTATTTGTTTTTCTGTGTCTGACTTACTTCACTTAGTGTAATGCCCTCCAGGTCCATCAATGTTGCTGCAAATGCAACATTTTATTTTTTATGGCTGAATAGTATTCCATTCTGTATATACACCACATCTTCTTGATCCATTCATCTGTTGATAGACAGATGGTTGTTTCCATGTCTTGGCTATTTTAATGCTACTATGAACATTGGGGTGCATGTATCTTTTCAAATTACTGTTTTTGGCTTTTCTCAGATATAAACCCATTAATAGAATTGCTGGTAGTTCTGTTTTTAGTTTTTTGAGGACACTCCACACTGTTTTCCACAGTGGCTGCACCAATTTACATTCCCACCAACCATGTATGAGGATTCCCTTTTCTTCACATCCTCAGCAACATTTATTTGTTGTCTTTTTGATAATAGCCATTCTGACAGGTGTGAGGTGGTATCTCTTTGTGGTTTTGATTTGCATTTCCCTGTTGATGAGCGATGCTGAGCATATTTTCATGTGTCTCTTGGCCATCTGCACTTCTTCTTTGGAAAAATGCCTATTCAGGTCTTCTGCCCATTTTTAATCAGGTTGTTTGCTTTTCAGTGTTGAGTTGTACAAACTGTCTATATATGCTGGATATTAACCCCCTTATCTGTCATATAATTTGCGAATATCTTCTCCCATTTAGAAGGTTGTCTTTTAATTTTGGTTGATGGTTTCCTTTGCTGTGTCAAAGCTTTTAAGTTTAACATGTATCTAAGCCACAGAAATAAATAGTAGGTGAATACTTATATTTATGTACTCATGAATGAATATCCTTAAAAGTATGAAAAATATCCCTAGCACTAAGGAGGCGTTTGAAAAATTCCTTTATGTTTTAATGTCCATTTGTTCAGTAGATCTTTGCTCAGCTGTTACAGGACAGTAGTACCGACAGAAGCTGGAGTCCTGCCCTGGAGTCTTCCCCAGCCTGACCTCACATGACTCTGCTTCTCCCAAAATCAAACATCACCCTGCCAGTCATTAGCCATAAATCTCCAGAGAGCAGAGTTTGGGGCTCATGCGTGTACCCCTTCCACCCGCCATGGCCACCCCCAAAGCATGCATGTGCCTCATGTGTGGAGCACCCTTATGTTTTTTACAAACTGGCTCTGGCAAAGAGCATCTGAAAATATCCCTCGAGTGGCTTTCCTGAGAAACCTGAGGTTGCCCGGGCAGCCCGCACTTCCTTTTCCCAAATTCCTCTTGAGAGCCATGATCTTATAAAAGAGTTCCTCTGAGCTGGTCTCTGAGAGGGTCTGAATAGCTAATTATGTGACAAACAAGGCCTCATCCTCGGCTGGTCTGCCTGCCAGTTTTCCGGCACCAGTTGGTGGCATTAAGCAGCAGCTGTCTTATCCCTATCTTGCCTTTTTTTTTTTTTTTTTTTCCACTCAGAGATTCAGGAGCTCAGCCAGGTCTTGAGACTCTTCCCTTCTGCTCCTTCTTGCCACCTTATTTGAATTCTTTCACACATTTGAGGGGGTACCCAGACAGGGAAGGACAAAAAAAAAAACCATGACAGTTTCTCTCTATTCCCCAATACAGGTCCCATTTTAGGCCTGCTTTTGTAAACGCTGGTATTTTATCAGTTGCTCTCTTGTATTGAAATGAAAAATATTCTAGCTTTGTTCTCTAAAAATAGGTCCTAGGAAATAGCTCAAACATGGATGTGAATTGCAGCCAGTGGGAAAAAAAGATACTACTGGCATCAGAGCAGAGGGTGTTTGTTCATTCATTCATTCACTTGTTCATTCAAAAACTATTTTTTCAATATTAAAAAGTGATATTTACTTTTTATTGACATACAGTTGATTTACAATATTGTGTTAATTTCTAATGTATACCATAGTGATTCAATTACATATATATATTTCTTTTCATATTCTTTTTTATTGTAGGTTATTATAAGGTATTGAATATAGTCCCCAGTGGGCCCATGTAGTTTACTTATTTTACATATAGCAGTGTGTCTCTGCAAATCCCGACCTTCCAATTTATCTGTCTGTTGAACATCTACTATTTGCTAGGCTCTGTAGGGCATACAAAGATGAACAAAATATAACTGTACTCCCTTAAAGCATGAAGTCTGGAGGAAAAAAATGTAGTCTTGCCCTAAACCAGCAGAAGTCTGAACTCCCACTCAGATTTTCACACACCCACGATGCTAGCTTTTCTGATGGAAATGTGTTATTCTTTCTTTGCTCTGAGAGGGATTTGGAAAGGCTGACACAGTCTCTTCTGCCCAAAGATGAAGTGCATTGACATGGGAGGCGGAGAAAGAGGTCTCTGCAGACATCGGGTGCCCTTTGGTGCTCCCAGAGGATCTTCACTCAGAAGCCTCCCACTGTTACTGAAGACAAATTCATGTGCCCGGTGCACCATGAGGCCAAACTGAAATATTGACGTTTGGAGCAGAGAAAGGTTTATTGCAGGGCTGAGCAAGGAGTACGGGGTGACTCATGCCCAAGAAAAACCTCGAACTCCCTGAAGGGTTTCAGCAAAGCCTGTTTAAAGCCCAGGTGAGGGGGGGCCTCGCAGGGTGCCTGGTCAGCTTGTGCACAATTCTTTGGATGAGGTTGAGGTAACAGTGGCCAACACTATCACCCCCTAGTGCTAGAAGGTCTAGGGGCTGCATGCTCTCCATCATCAAGTAGTTGATTTCTTCCCTTTGGTGGTAGTTTTAAGCATCTGAGAAACTCAGGAAATATACATGAGACACTATTACATGGGTGCGTCAGCGAGGAGCTACAGCAGAGGATATGGGGGAGGGGTCTGACCCTGGAAGACTCCCGTGGTTTCCTCTGACTGTGTCCCAGATTTAAGTAGTAATGAGAGCTTATGATGGGGTAGCTCTCAGGTTCCTCCCTTGCTTCCTCAGAAGTTCTCTGGGGTTGATAGTGCTCCCCTCTCTGCTCGGTCCCCAGAACCCTGGGGCAGCAGTCGTCCAGACTTCTCCCCAGGCACCTCGTCAAGGATGGACCCCCTGGATTTGGGCATCCTGGTTGACATCAGAGAGCCTGAAGGATTTGGCAAGGACTTCACATCCCTCTTCATCCCCATCCTTCCTGTGCCTCATGTGAACCAGACTCTGGTGGTGACTCAGGGCACATTGAGTCAATGCCGGAGTCCTGAACCAAAGCCACACATCTGTCTGGCACCCAAGACCATGCCCAGCATCACTCTACCAGTTGGCCTCGGGAGTGTCCCTCCTGGTCCCATTCTCCAGAGCTGCAGACTTTGCTTTTGAGTCATTGTGTCAGCCCTTGATAGTTTTACTCTCCTCTCATTGCTTTACTGCTATAAGCACCCAGCTCACTGAACCTCCTGGTACATTTGCTGCTTTTAATTGGCTGTGAAATACATACTTTTTCACATTGTACGTAAAACAGGAGTTGACAAGACTTCCAGTGAAGTATTCCTGTGCGTTTGCCTAAATTCCCGAATCTACCAAGTTCATTGACGCCTGTTCTGAGAAAGTTCCGCCCATTCAGTGGCTCTCAGCTATGTTAGGCTATCTGTGTTGTTGTGTCCTGGGAGTAAGTGAGCGGTGAGGGATATTTTCTTTTCCGTTTTTCCCACAGAAGTTAGGCAAGGTTGAGCATGTAATTTTCTTCAATTTCTTTCTTATTTAGTCATTTTTCAGCCAAAGAACTTTCTACTAGTACGTGGAAATCTTTCTTCGAGGAAACCATGGTCACATCAGTGCACAGTGATGCATGATGTTTGATGTGATTTATAATTGCTATAATCATAAAACTTACGCAAATGTAAAACAGTGAGGGATTTTAGAAATTACCTCGTCTGGTCCTCTTGTTTTCGAGGAAGATGCAGACCATGGAGATCAAGGGATTTGCTCAAGGTCCCAGAGATGGTGACCCTGAACCAGGATAAAACCCCAACCTCTGGCTCTTAGTCCATTGCTTCTCCCTGTCTCCACTATGACTTCTCTCCCTTCCTAAGAAGAAGCAGGTACAGCTACGAAGTGATTGTCGATTTTATATTTAAATCTATGAGTAAAGTAGCTAGTCTCTTGTGGGTTACATCCTGCAGAGGGCAAAGCAGCAAAACAATTTAGCCAGACAGACAATGACCACATGCTAGTTCTGTTGTTTTTCTTGCTGTGTAATATTGGACATGCTGTTTATTCTCTCTAAACCTCAGTTTTCTTATCTGGGAAATGAAAATGTAAATACTAACCATGGAGAGAGGACTAAATGAATTGACAGTAGTAGCACTTAGAACAACACGTAGACCATGGTAAGTGTCTGATAAACAAGATGCCAAACAATTCTCACATGTCTTCCTCCCCTTTATCAGAAACAGGTAACTTTTTTCTCTTTTTTCTTCAAATAGTGACTTTTTGTTCTATTGTTCATCTTACAGATAACTTTGTACATAGGTTAAAAACGTGCGTTTTGTTTTCATGGTTTATATATTTTTAATCCTGATCTGATTCCCTGCATGGAGTTGGGGAGGAGTGAGTGCAGATTGATGTAGGTGTTCAAGTACCACGGACGAGCATTTTTCTGAGCATGCTCTCAGTCACTTGCATCATAATCACCTGCAGGGATTTTTTTTTTAAAAAGGGAAGATTCCTGGGCTGTGCCACCAACCCGATGAATAAGAATCTCCAGTCATGAAGGGGGATCCAGAAATCTCTATTTTATGGCAAACTCAAAATGTGATTTTTATGCACTGTAATTTCTGAGAATCACTGCTATGGATGAATCCTCTTAAACGCCAGATTACTCAGCCTATATTATTATGTTAATCATGCTGTTTCCTTGTTTCAGTAACCTCCAGTAACTCACTGATCTCCAGTTTGGCAGAGGGGCCACCCACTATCAGGTTGTGTGAACCTACCTGTCTCATTGTGTGACACACTGACACATTGTGTGTCCCCTCCAAGATATCCTTGTGCTAATATCCAGAAACTGGGAGTAGGGTAATTTTGATGACAAATAGATTTGCAGATGTGCTTGTATTAAGTTTCTTGTAATGGGGATATGATTCTGGTTATCTGGGTAGATCTGTGTAGTCCTAAGTGTCTTTATATGAAAGACACCAGAGGATCAGTACGTGGGTACAGAAGCAGGAGATTGGAGTAAAGGCAGGAAGGGGTCCTGGCTCAAGGAAGGCATGTAGCTTCTAGTAGCTGAAAAAAGAAAAGGAAACAAATCCTCCCTTTGTAACCCTGAGAGGGAACCAGCCCTGCAGACACCTTGACTTGAGCCCAGTGAGACTTACTTTGGACTGCTGACCTCCAGAACTCTAAGATACTAGATCTGTATTATTTTAAGCCAGTTAGTTTCTGATGATTTGTTACAGCAGCAATAGAAAACTAATACTTTTCACAACCACAGAAAAATCTTTGGGATGCAGCAAAAGCAGTCCTAAGAGGGAAATTCATAACAATACAGGACTTCCTCAAAAAAAAAAAAAAAAGAAACAGGAAAAATCTCAAATAAACAACCTAAGCTACCACCTACAGGAATTAGAAAAGGAAAACTAACACTTTTATTTTTTCCAAGTACTCATCTTTTCAGACACTAGGCTCCTCTGTTGCTGGTTCTTACACTTTCCCTGCAGTAGCCTGTGCTTTCATGTCTCTGAGCTGTGCCCACTTTCCACCTTCAGGCAGACTCTTTTTTCGCTCCCCTCTTTCTGTGTGTTAGTTCAACTAATTTTTCAAAGCTCTGAATAAGTCCTGTCTCCTATTTGTATAAAAACCTTCCTTGACCTCTGAAGTCCTAAGGCAATCAAGATCTGTCCAATTTACTGTGCACCCAGTTACGAAAATTTCCACTCCAGAATGGTTAAGCACAAAAATCTCTCAATCAGAACACCTGGATTTAAATCCTGATTCTACCACAACCACCTAGAGAAGGTTCTGAAACTCTCCAAGTCTCTGTGTCTTTACTGGTATCGACCTCACAGTTTAGAGACTCTCCACATGAAAGTGAACTGGCTTGGTGGCAGTCAGAGTAAGGACCCTGGATGTGTTAAGGATCAGATGAATTATCGTTCAGAGCATCTCTGATTATTGTCTTGAAGAGCTATTCAGCCACACTGCTTTAATTTTAATGTGTTTGTGTTTATGTTTCCCCTGTCTGTTAACTCCATGAAAGTGAGTGTGATAGTAATGAAACAGCAGCAATAACAGTAATAGCAAAAATCATATATTAAAAGGAGGGGGAGATTTGGGAAGAATTGGTTTCAGTTCTTGCATCATGATTTACTGGCTGTCTGAAAAGAAATTGAGTTCCTTCATCTGTAAAATGGGAATAGTGTATTCACCTCTTAAAGTTGATTTTCAGGATTAAGGAAAATGATGTATGTAAAGTCCAGGCACCACACTCAGAGCACAGGAAGAATTCAGTGTGTGTTCCCCATTGTTAATCAGTGTTTAATTTTCTGCTACGTGTTCTTATTCTATAATGTAAGTCTTGATGTTGCTGTTACTTTACATATGGCAATAATATGAGAAATGGGAGCGAGAGAGTTGAGTTTATGTCTGATACCCAGTGCTGTGCTTTGTGGGCACGTGTTATGGAACATGAGTCCCACGGAGCATGGAGGATGCGTTGCTGGAGGGATGCACAAACCAGAATGTGCAGGGGACACAAAAGCTTTCCTTCTTTCCTTGCTTCTTTCCTTTATCTCAGGTGATTTTGTGAATACTTTGGTATTTTACATACTTTGAATACATTAGACTTTGAACCGTTTTTGCAAAAAAAAAATCTGTGACTCAATACACTGCTGTTCATCGTTCCTTCCCTTTACGACCCTCCGTGCTATTTTAGTGCAGATGAAAGGTCTCTGATCCCAGCTCATTTGAATTCATTTTTCAAACAAGAGCTCATGAGCGACTCTGCTAAAATTAAGGTCTATTACATCTTCTGCACTTTCTTTGTCTGCTAATGTTGTAATGTGATTTTTAAGTAACTGAGTTTCTTTGGATATGATTTCTTATTTGGGAACTTGGGCTGATTTGCCAGTCTTTTATCTCTATACACGTTTATGTAAGTTATATGGATATTTTCTCCTTGGTTACCCTCTAATTGTTTTAGAGAGATTTGGAATTACTCATTTTTATTTATTTTATAACTAGCTCCATGTCACCAAGGAGAAATATGATACAAGAATGCTGGGGGAAATGAAGTGAAACTAATTCCTATAAAGCAAAAGAATAAGTATGCTTAAATGTACTAAATAGAGGTCCCTTACGCTTTGTTGTTTATTATTTTTAAAGGAAAGAATGATTAACTCCTCTTCTTTTTCCTTTGGCCTCTATTAGTCTAAGAAATACTTAATTTTGTAAAAAATTTGGGAGATTAACATTACCTAAAAGGCAGCTGAGAATTCCCCTTAGGACCTGTGGGACACTCTGTTCTTGCATATTCTTGCTAGAATACAAAGGAGCAACCCCAGTGGATGTAGGCACTCCCTGGAAACTTTGCCTAATAGCCAGTGTCTTGGAAAATTGTTTTGCTCTAAGGAGACATTCTGACTCTGGACTCACTCACACACCTTACAAGTGGATTTAAAATGAGAAATGGAGAAGTCATTTGACCAAGGAGAAAACGTTTGCACAGTTGAGAGATTTATGCCCCCATTCCTATTTGGCCACCATGCATGAGCGCCATGCCGAGAAGTGGGAGGCAGAGCTAACGAAGCCCATACAACTTCATGGACTTGATGACGTGTGGTTTTACTCATGGGCAGGCACCAGATCATGCTTGAACAGAATGTCTGTCTGCGCCCTCTCAGTGTGGGTCTTTCCCAGTTTTAAAAAGAGGTGCTTCTACTATATATAAAATAGATGAACAACAAGGACTTATTGTATAGCATGGGAACTATATTCAGTTTCTTATAATGAGTTGTAATGGAAAAAATATGAAAAAAAGTATACATATAACTGAATCATTTTGTTGCACAATGAAACAAACACTGTAAATCAATTACACTTCAGTAAAAAGTCACTTGAAGTCAACTAGAAAATGTATCATGTAACTCACTGTAGGCCTCAGAGCAGAAATACAACCTGTGCTTTGCTTACAACGTGGTTGCATTAGGTAAGGGGAACAACCAACTTTAAATAACCCAGGGTAACCCTAATACTGTATTAGACCACCTGTGATGAAACTGACAAACTAGCCTAAAGAGTATGTTAAAAACTGGTTTATATACTAGAATAAGGATGTATTTTTCTTTTTTCTTTATAATTTTTTCCTCTGTTGTACTCCTAAATATGATTTCTTTTAAAAAATCAGCTAATAAAGGAACCATGTTATCTTTTCAAATAGTCTTTTTAATAAGGTATCAAATTATAATTGATGACAAAATAACACCGAGTTATATTCAACTCAGTATATAAATATATATTCTAAAAAATGTGTAAATTCTTAATATATTTAATGAAAGTCAAGTAGCAATCATTTTTCCTATGCTTACACAAGTTTCCCCAAAATGAATTGATCTTGTTGATTGCTGGAGTGTTGGGGGTAATTTCATTGATTCATTTAAAAGTAGTATATGAAAAAAATGAAAAGACAGACTAGGCATGGGAGAAAATATTTGCAAAAGATGTGACCAACAAGGGATTAATTTCCAAAATATACCAAACAGTTCATACAGCTTAATTTCCAAAAAAAAAACCCAAACAACCCAATCAAAAAATGGGCAGAAGATCTAAATAAACATTTCTCCAAAGAAGACATCCAGATGGCCAATAGACACATGAAAAGATGCTCAACATCTCTAATTATTAGAGAAATGCAAATCAGAACTACAATAAGATATCACCTTGTACCAGTCAGAATGGCCCTCATCAAAAAGTCTACAAATAATAAATGCTGGAGAGGCTGTGGAGAAAAGGGAACCTTCCTACACTGTTGGAATGTAAATTGGTACAGCCACTATGGAGAACATTATGGATGCTCCTTACAGATCAGAAAGTGACACATTGTAAATTGACTATTCTTCAATAGATACATTCATCCCAGTGTTCATAGCAGCACTATTTACAATAGCCAAGACATGAAAACAACCTACATGTCCATCAACAGATGACTGGATAAAGAAGTTGTGGTCTATATATATACAATGAAATACTACTTGGCCATAAAGAAAGAATGAAACAATGCCATTTACAGAAACATGAGAATGATGAACCAGAGATTATCATACTAAGTGAAGTAAGTTAGACGAAGACAAGTATCATATGGTATCACTTATATGTAGAATCTTAAAAAATGATACAAATGAACTTATTCACAAACCAGAAATAGACTCACAGACATAGAAATGAACTTATGGTTATTAAAGGGGAAAGACAGGAGAGGGATAAATCCAGAGTATGGGATTAACATAAACATGCTACTATATACAGAATAGATAAAAAAAAATTAGGACCTACTGTACAGCACAGGGAACTATATTCAATATCTGTTAATAATCTATAATAGAAAAGAATCTGAAAAAGAATACATATATATGTGTATAACTGGGTCGCTTTTCTGTATACCTGAAACTAATACGTTATAAGTCAACTATACTTCAATAAAAAGAAAAAAATTAAATTATAAAAATACTGTATATGGTGGAGTATGACTTTAACAAATATAGTAGGAAAAATAATTTCTATGAGATCATTTTTAATCAACAGAGATAGTATAACCTATTTTTATTTTTAGCAAGAATCCCATTTTGTATTTGAAAGTTTAAATTTTATGGTAAAAATAATTTATAAAACCACACACATTTATCAGATAGTTTATTTAAAAAAAGAATGCATCATTATCATATCTTACTTAGTACAGTATCCAAAAATGCCTTACTTGCAAAATAATTTATATGCAGAATGCATGGATTCATTGTATGTAAAAATTCTCACCACATAATTTGAAAACAGAAAAGTTTGGTAAAAATATTTTGACTTAGTAATAATAACATGATCCCTTAAATTTAGCAGAAAAACACAGATATTTATGAACTATAGATAAAATATTTTTTAAAATACTATCACCTCACAACAAATGACTTCTTTTCATAAATTTCAATGTTAAAAATAAACAAGGCACCTTTTAAATTCTTGTCAAAAGTGTCTGGCCGATGCCAGGGTTGCAAATAGGAGTGGACGAAAGGGTGATTGGAAAGCAGCGTTCAGTGGAGAATAGATTATGAAATGTTATTGAATAAATTCAAAAAACAGATAATTCCCTTTTGAAGTCTATTTTGTGGTTGAAGGAAAGGAAGAACAATGAAAAGTAAAATTAAGAAGATGTTATAGACCAAGCGTTTGTGTCTTCCCCAAAGACACGTGTTGCAATGCTGGGCTCCCACGTGGGGGTGTTAGGAGCTGAGCAGGTGATACTGGGGAGGCAGTCATGAGCGGAATCAGTGCCCTTTGAGAAGAGACATGAGGTGGGCTCTGGCTCTGAGCTCTCCACCCTGTGAGGACACAAGAGAAGACTGTCGTCTATGGACCAGGAAGCAGTCCCTCTGGATATCCCACAACTTGACCTTGAACTTCTGGTCTCCCACCCTGCGAGAAGTAACTGTCTATGCTAATCTGTTATGGCAGTCAGAGCCAGACTAGGTGATGGAGAAAAAGAGGACACAGAGGGTAAAGACCTTAAAGGAAGCCCTTAAGTTCTGTGACATGGTGATTAAAGTGTGCTTTTCAGTTCACACTTAGTCATGGTGTGCAGGGAGGGGGATTTCTTTTCAAAATATCAGTCGGCTGGTTAACTACCAGAGCAATTCAGTTCTTACAAATGGAAAAGTTTTCTTCAGATGGGCACATGAAACCATCAATGTTTCATTGTGATGGACCGTGTTCCCTGTGTTTTCGTCCCCTCAAGGAGCTCTGGGACGGCTTTCCCTTCTCAGAGACTCCATTATAGGATTCAGATATTCTGGTGTGTGAAATGATCTTATTCTTTAAATGCCTATAAATATATCAAAATATTACATTACATTTTAGGTTCTCAACTGCGGTCATTCAGTAGTTTTCAGTATATCCAAAACTGTGTGCATATAAACTAGTAAGACTTTCAATTCACATGTTCCTTGGAAAATCTTATTTTTCTTAACTATTTTTTGTTCTGCTGTTGTATTGGATTTAATATATTATTTTCCACGGTAAATTATAAGAAATTGCATGGTAGCACAGAAAGAAATATTTTAAAAAGGAATTAGGGCAACCAAGATGTCTTGCAGTGGGTGAATGGATAAATAAACTGTAGTACATGCAGACACTGGAATCTTATTCAGTACTAAAAAGAAATAAGCTATTAAGCCAAAAAAGACATGGAGGAAACTTCAGTGCATATTGCTAAGTGAAAGAAGCTAATCTGAAAAGGCAACGTACGGTATGATTCTGACTATAAGACATTTTGGAAAAGGCAGTAAAAAGATCAGTGGTTGCCAGGGGTTGGCGGGAGGGAGGGATAAATGGGTGGAGCATGGAGGATTTTTAGAGCAGTGGAAATACTCTGTATGCATCCATTATGATGGATATATGTCATTATCCATTTGTCCAAATACGTAGAAGGTACAACACCAAGAGTTAACCCTAATGTGAAGTATGGACCTTGGGTGGTAATGAGGGGTCAATGGAGGTTCATCAGTTGTAACACATGTATGATGTGGATGGTGGGGGAGGCTGTGAAAGGGGTTCAGTTGTGGAGAACTGTAGAAATCAGTTCTCCAGTGCATGATTCCATAGAATAACTCTGCTTTTTAAAAAAAGGCTAGCAGTCGTGCTATATCTAAAGGACTGAAGCTGCCATCTGTGATGTATTATATGGGACCAATAAATAAGACATAAGTGGGGAAGACAGGGTATAGTTCAGTAGTAGAGTGCTTGCTCAGCATGCATGAAGGCCCAGGTTCAATCCCCAGTACTTCATTTAATAAGTAAATAGTTTTTTTGAAAAGACATAAGGAAAAAAATTTAAATTTTACCACATCCTGTTCTATCAATGACTTTCCCACTAACTGCATTTTGGTTTTACTCTACTTAGTCTCTGTTGCTTCTGAACTTCTTTCATTTCGTAACAGAAACTCTGAGCTTTTGCCGCTTCATTGGATTTCATTTTAAAACCTATTCTTTCTTAGAAACGATAATATAGACACCGCTCTTACAAGGACAACATTGAGAGAAAATCACATACCCTAAATAATTTGTTTCTCTATCAGAGAAGGCAACAGAGCTGCAGATGGTGTGTTCAGTGAGCCGGGAACTCGGGGACGAGAAGCTATTAATTCTCACAGCAACTCTTCTACGATTTTATGGTCCCAGGAATTGATGTCATTCAGAGTGAGCATCATACACGATAACTCTATAAAATAAGAAAATAAAATTAACGCTTGTCTTTAAGAATATTGACAGCACTATAAGCGTGGACTATTGTATTAGTTATCTCTTGCAGTGTAACAAGTTGCTGCAGATGTATTGGCTCAGAACAACATGTTTATTGTCTCAGCTTCTGTGGGTCACGTGTCCCAGCTTATCTGGGTTCTCAGCTTAGGGTCTCATGAGATGGAAATCAAGGTGTGTTCCATCAAAAAACTGAAGTACTTACCAAAGAAAGTTTTCCCAAGTGTTTAGCGATCCCATAGCCTTCTCAAAGTTTCAGTGCCTTCTCTAGATAGAGTAGTGACTGTAGAGAATTGCTTCAGGTTTCTCATTCCAGTTACCTTCAGTTCACAAATGTTTATTGAGTGCCTCTTATTTGACAATTCAAGGCACTGGGGAGACTAGGTGACTTAAGAGGACCTGATGGTAGGGAATGAATGATCGAGTAGTAAAGCAGGTTGGAGGAAGGATGTTAATGGACACCAAAACTGAATCATTTTGAGCAGAGGAAGGAAACTCAGAGTCATTGCCAGGATCAATTTGTCTTGAGAGGAGCGTCCCTACAAGTGAGTAACTGGAAATTCTCTGCAGATGGTAGATTTGCCATGGGCAGCTGTTGAATTGGGAGACTCTGACGCAGCCTTCCAAGGTCATCTGAGTTGACAAGGACTGTTACAAGATCAAAAAGCTAAAATGAGATTCCCAATGAAAGACCGAAGACTAGGAGCAGTTTTATGACAATGTTTATGGTTGGGATGTATACCATGTTTACCCAGCCCTTGAGAGAAATGAAATTCTGAGTAGAGGATCCAAGGGCAGATGAAGACTTTCCAAACACAGTGACACAAATGGAAGGAAAGATTCTAGGAAGTGGAGTTGTGTTCTGAAAGTATCAACAAACCACTGGTACCATCTTATACCTTGAACTCTAGTGGAACCCTAGGGATTTCAACTGCTAAATGCTGTCAGCTCTGTGTCCTTGTCCAAACCTTTCCTCCTGTTAATCACTTTTTTTTTAAAAAAATTGAAATACAGTCGGCTTACAATGTTGTGTTAATTTCTGTGAGCATAGTGATTCAGTCATATATACTGGAATTGAGCATCTCTTGGAAGGGAGGCTAGGAATTGCTCTGGGATTCTGTAATGTTGGAGATTCTGTTGGTGATTAAGGAAGTCACGTTGCAAGGCTTGCTGTATAATGAACCTTGCAGCAGTAAGAACACCACTTGGGGACACTGTCTTCCAGGAGGGCTTAAAGAAATGTGAGGCTGGCAATGGTCACCTATCAGGTGGGAAAGAGAGTCTCTGACAGGACATTGGGTGGAGTCACAGAAGTGCTAGGCCTTTCCTTAGTGATGGGAGACAGGGGCTGGGATATTCAAGAAAGTTAAGTTGGCAGTAAATTGAACTGTAGCCAGCTTCAGCTTGAATGCAAGTTGCCCAGTGATGGGTTCTCCAAGGAAGCTCCAAGGCTAAGGTCTCAAGTGTCACACACGATCACACGATGTTTCCTTTCCTGTGGCCTTTCTAATAGGGATGGGTAATCAAGAAGACTTTGGTTTCATTGAATGGATGGTGCACTTCAACTTTTTACCTCCTTCAAGAGGCAGCCTGTTAGAGTCTCAAGAGTGAATGACATTTAGTGTCTCAGCTGGGGAGGCAGTAGTCCACATGGGCTGGAGGGCATCATTTTTCAAATTTATATGATTTATATCAATCATCTGTAAATCTTATTAAAGATTCTGATGTAGTGGGAGACAGGGGTGGAGTTGGTGAGAATCTGCATTTCTAATAAGTTCCCAAGTGATCCACAGACCTCACGTTAAGTAGCAACACTTTGCAGCATTAGAATATGGAAAATATACCTTAGGAGATATGATTATGGTCTTCCCATGCTATAAAGCCACCACCAAACAAGAGGAAACAGCTTATCCCATGTAGCTGAAGTGAGAATTTAAGAACTCTTCAGGAAGACTTACAGATCAGCAAGGACAAAGCAAAACCCAAGCAAATACAATTAGCTGAAGCAAATCTCTAAAGAGCATATTAGGAAAGAACAGGAAATCTGGCAATTGGCAGACACACCTAACTCCATTGTCCCTCAACTCTCAGGGATATGATCTTCTAGTTTAGATTTTAGGGGCCACTTAGCACCAACCGGTTGAAGAATTCTGCCTCATCCCCATCCCCCATCCTGTTCCCATGCCACCCTCCTCATACTCCGCCATTCAACCAATACCTGCCACTGGCTCTCAATTGCTTCCTACAATAGGGAAGCAACTGAAGGTTCCTGGCTTGTGGATGAATTTTTGGTTGTCAAATACTCATAGAGTGACTTGATGGAGGGGAGTGAATATAAAAATCTCCCTAGCAGTGGAATGATGATGGAAGGCTGGTTTGAAGTTAGCTTCAGTATCCTTTATTGTAGTAGTATTGTAATAGGTTATTTGAATATTTAACGTGATGCGATTCAAAGGTAAACCACAGAATGTGTATTTCTCTTAAAACGTAACGCAGTGAAACCTCCCTTGTGTAAGAGATGCTGTTGGAATACCATCTTGGAAATAGTTCTCAAAGTTCGTAAGGGTTGCACAAGCTGGACTTGCTCTGCTCACACAGACGGACGTGACTTCCCCTGTTCCTCTCTACTGCTATTTATATCAGCTGTCCTGCAGATCAGCTTTCTTCACAGAATCTGATATAAATAACCACAGTTCTCCAAGTATGATTGGTTCAAGATTTCCAGGTCATTCATGTACCGATATCTGGTTATTTATATTTGTGGTTTGTCAGTGATGTGCTTTTGCTACAAATAGAAATTAATATTTTTCATATCAAATGCAATAGCCATGACACCTTACCTCAATGATGTTATTAAAAACTTTACTATTCCCAGTGGGCACGGAAGTTGAGTTCAGACACTGCAGCGACATTCAGAAACAAGCCTATGACATTTTTATCTTGAAATTGTCCGTGTTGAAGTCTGCTCTGTCCAGCTTCTGCACAAAACTCTTCAAAAACCTTTGATCATTTTAAACATTTTTTATATACCTTGATCTAAAATGCACTCTTGACTTCAGGTAATGTAGCAGCAGTCACTAAACACTTAGAAAACTTAAAAATCAAAGTATGAAATAGCAGTTGAAGTATAACCATACACATAAAAGCCTTAATAAATAAGCTATAGATTTTCTCTATTGGTGATGAGTCCAAGTATTATTAAATATAATTAATGAAAAATTTCATAATATAAATAATGCATTTCATTAATGATTTTTCATGATGTTAGTCATTAAAATGTAACTTAATTATGTTAGTAGAATCTTAATGGAATTTATCGAGTATTACCAGGCAGTTTCATACTTTGAATTTTAAAATAAATTTGCTATACATACAAACCCATTTTATTTTCATTTTTCACTATACAATGTAATGGATGAAAACAGCATCATGGCAATTTCATGAATTCAATTTATTAACATCTCTAGCAGTGACCGTACCAATATTACACAGCAGTAAACATGTGCTCTTTTAAAATCTGAGTCCCATTCTTGCTGTTAGGACTGTGCTTGTATTCACCTTGTTTCTATTACAAGTAAGTTAAAAAAGAAAGACTACTGGGCTTGGATTCAACTTTCTGGTTTGTATTCTTACCAGGTCTGTGACACAAAGCCTTAACCTTCTCTTTGGAGCTGGAAATTCCAGTCAAAACCCTACCTATCTTATGGAGAAGTCTTTTAATTCTTTTGCTTAACTTTATTGAGGTACCGTTGTTTATAATGTGTAGTTTCTGGTGTACAGCAGTGATTCAGTTATACATATACATACATATGCTTTTTCAGATTGTTTTCCGTTATAGGTTATTACAAGATATTGAATATAGTTCCTTGTGTGGAGAAGCCTTAACTGAAGTGAAAATAAAGTATTTGGATGACTATGAATTTTTGTCTTTGTATCCATCAGGATAGGCCAGGTTTTGCTGTAGTAACAAAAGAAAAATTGGATATTGAAAAATGAGAGGGATGTGGATTTATGGAGAGGAAAGGATGAACTAAAATACAGAGAAGAAAAATTCAATGCAGAAATTCTGCTTTCTGGGCTATTCTTAAGGAGCAGATTTATGATGTTTTTGCTGAATTATCAGGACCTTTTAATCTAATGACTCAGCTGTTCTGTGTCTCCATTTCTCTCGCACTTTGCCTTATTGCTTTACCATTTAAAAGTCTAGCAGTGAAAGAAATAGTGGAAAGTATGCCCATATCTGTGTGCACAGTTGCTCCTTAAAACTGAAAGGATCAATTAAGAAACCATTGGCTCCTTCACACTTCTTTTGTCACCTCTAAACATTTAATTGCTTGAAGTGTGCTCTCCAGACTTAGCAGTTCATTATCGTATCAGATCAATAAAAGATTAAATGTATCAATTGAGGGTAAGTCCCTTTCACACTCCTTGTGGTTTCTAGGAGCCACCCCAAAAGGTTCAGGATCGTCATTCAGTAACGCCGGCAATCAATGCTGGAATCATTCTTTTGCCTAAATTTTAGCCTGTACTTATGGTAATATGTGAGCTGTGCTCTCTTACGAGTTCACATTTTGCTTTGGAATTCAAGCAACTGTTTGAGACAAGACTTCAGTGTTGCCTTGATGCTAGTCATAGTGAATTTTCAACTCTTTTTGAAGAATGTGGTTGTATCTGTTTTCTAGGGTTGTCATCAGAAATGACCCCAAATTTGGTGGCTTAGAACAACAGAAATTGACTCTCTCACAGCTCTGGAGGCCAGAAGTCTGAGATCAAGGTGTTAGGAGGTCATGTTTCCTCTGAAGGCTCTGGAGAAGAAACCTTCCTTGATAGGTGGTCCCTAACAATCCTTAGCATTTCTTGGCTTGTAGCCACATCACCCCTATCTCCCCCTCTGTTGTCACATGACTACTTTCCCTCTGTATCTCCATGTCTCCGTCTTTAATTTTTTCTCTTCTTACGAGGACACCAGCCATTGGGTTTAGAGCCCACTGTGACCTCATCTTAACTCTGTTACATCTGCAGAGACTCCGTTTCCAAATAAGATCACAGTGACAGGTCACACAGGTTAGGACTTCAGTGTGTCTGTTGGAGGGAGTCCGTTCAACCCACAGCAGTGGCATTATTAAAAGTTTTCTGTAATTCTTTGGCACACTGTTTGCAAGATCCTGTGGAGAGCCCCCTCTCCCAGCCCCAAAAGACACGATACAGGCTAATTTCATTCAGATCATTCCCTTTGCTTCTGATTTCCAGTTCATGTGAAATTCTGCTTCCTTGTCACTTGCCCTGATGCCTGGCTCCTTGGTGGCAGCTCTTCTCTTTCTCAGGGTTTTCTCAGTGGGACTTGTCAGGCCCTTACCTTCCTTTTATTTTTTATTTTTTTATTGAGTTATAGTCATTTTACAATGTTGTGTCAATTACCAGTGAGAGCACAATTTTTCAGTTATACTTGAACATACATATATTCATTGTCACACTTTTTTGCTGTGAGCTACAAGATCTTGTATATATTTCCCTGTGCTATACAGTATAATCATGTTTATCTATTCTGCATTTGCCTGTCAGTATCTACAGATTTTGAAATCCCAGTCTGTCCCTTCCCATGCCCCTCCCCCTTGGCAACCACAGGTTTGTATTCTATGTCTATGAGCTTGTTTCTGTTTTGTATTTATGTTCTTTTTTTTTTTCAGATTCCACATATAAGCGATCTCATATGGTGTTTTGCTTTCTCTTTTCTGGCTTACTTCACTTAGAATGACATTCTCGAGGGACATTCATGTTGCTGCAAATAGTGTGATGTTGTCATTTTAATGGCTGAATAGTATTCCATTGTATAAATATACCACATCTTCTTTATTCAGTCAAATGTCGATGGACATTTAGGCTGTTTCCATGTCTTGGCTGTTGTAAATAGTGCTGCTATGAACATTGGGGTGCATATATCTTTTGGAAGTAGGGTTCCTTCTGGATATATGCTCAGGAGAGGGATTCCTGGGTCATATGCTTACCTTCCTTTTAAAAGCACTGGGAGGAAGCTCATATGAACCCAAGTAGACGTGCCCATGGTGGAGGGCGAGTCATTATTCCCCACCTGGAATCAGGGATCTGCTGACAGATAACGATGGTAGATCTTGTCACTGAGCTAAATGTGAAGCAATGGTAAGAGGCAGTAAGGCTGCACTGCTTTTAATGAAGATGCTTAGAATTGCTTTTGCCACTTGCTTTTCAACTACATTGGATACATTTAACTAAATTTTTTTTAATCTAAGCAAAACCTTGAAGTACCATCCTTTCTTTCACAGTAACATTAATATAATTTTGAGTATAGGAAAAAGGAGAAAAGTTAGAAAATATCATTGAGGGCTAGGTATACCTCAGTAGTAGAGCACATGCTTAGCAGGCATGAGGTTCTGGGTTCAATCCCCAGTACCTCCTATAAAAACAAACAAACAAAACTAATTACCTCCCCCCTCAGGAAGAAAACAATTTAGAAAACTAGGAAGGAAGGAAGGAAGGAAGGAAGGAAGGAAGGAAGGAAGGAAGGAAGGAAGAAAGGGAGAAAAGGAGAAAAGACCAGACCATTTAGGATAATAAATGGGGACCCAGCAGTGCCAGGTAATACAGTATTCCCCTCACCTCCCTTATCCACAGTTCCCCTTTCTGAAGTTTCAGTTCCCTGAGGTCAACTGAAGTTGCAAAAATATTAATTGGAGAATTCCAGAAATAAGTAATGCATAAGTTTTAAATTGTACACTCATTCTGAGTAGCATGATGAAATCTTATGCCATTCTGCCCGGCATCCCTAACCATTGGCATTGTCCTGGCTCCGTGATCCAAGAATCACCAAAGCAGATAATCCTCCTTCTGATATGTTGTCAGAAGGTCAATATTATTAGACTAACACAGTATCCCAGCGCCCACGCCATCCACTGACTCATCTCATCACGTCGGCATTTTATCATCTCACATCACAAGAAGGCTGAAGTCTGAGTGCAGTACAGTAAGATATTTTGAAAAAGAGACCACATTCACATAATTTTATTACAGCATATTATAATTGTTCTGTTTTGTTGTTAGTTATTGTTGTTAATCCTCACTTTGCCTAATTTATAAGTTAAAATTTATCATAGGTATGATATATAAAATAAATAACAAGGTCCTACTGTACAGCACAGGGAACTTTATTCAGTATCTTGTAGTAACCTATAATGAGAAAGAACATGGAAAGGAATATATGTATGTACATGTATAACTGGAACATTAAGCTGTACACTGGAAATGGACACAAAATTGTAAACAGATTATACTTCAATTGAAAAAATGAAAAAATTAAAATGTCCACAAAAAATAAATAAACTTTATCATAGGTATGTATTTTTAAGAAAAAAATACAGCTTATATAGAGTTCAGTACTATCCACAGTTTCAGTCATCCACTGTGGGTCTTGGAATGTATCCCCTGAGAATAAAGGGGGACCACTATACATTGAGGCCCAACAGCATCCTTGTATATTGCACTATAATACTGTGTTGAAGTAATAAATACCATACACTATATGTACTATTGTAGCACTTGCCCAAAGTAATGAGATGACTTGACTAGATTTCTGTCTAGCTGAACTGCAAACCCTTTTAATTATAGTAACAAAAGATATACTATAGTGTAATCTTACTTAGAAGGAGCCAAGGGTATGGATTCTGAGGTCCCTGAAGGATTGTATTATTTTGTAATTCTAGTATTTACCTGTCCCTAGTTCAGGGATAGGGATACCTACCTATCTGTAGTTCACTTGGCAGCCTATAAATGAGAATATTGAACCCCAGCCCAGACCTACTGAATGAGAATCTGCGATTTTAACAAGATCCTCAAACGACTGAGTGCACATGAAATTTTAAGAAGTGCTGATGACTTTAAGTTCAGCCAATATAACTGAGAAATGACTAGATTCCTACATCTTGCTCTTTTATTATATGAGTTTCTAACTATTGTTTAGACCTTCATCAAGAGATACGAAGCCCATAATAATAAAAATGCATTTGATAATTACTTTGGGTGAAAATCTCATTAAATCAGGTAAATGTTCTTGGAGAGCTTATAAACAGATTTTCATAGTGGAAAGCACGGTGTCTAAGAAAAAGCAGTCCCTGTCAGCACGGCAGACTTGTAGGGGAGCTTGGTGAGCAAGTGGTGAGTGTTCAGAGGGAACAAGAGAGCCCGAGTATTGCATTTAGGCAAATCCTAAGTGCTCAGGGGGTGAGGGAAAATTAATGTTTTTCCTGCACTGGCTCTGGCATGTTCACACATGAATGTGTTTCATTCAGAAAAAGGAAAGGCTCTCAGACGGCACAGTCTGGTTTTATGAGAAACAGATGTGTCATGGTTTCCCCACTCCCTGAACCACCTGTGGTTCACCCATGACTCAACGCTCTTCAAGAAAGGGAGTGAACGCTTGGATCTCACTCAAATTCTAAATTACATATTTATTTGCTTCTTCCTCTTACTTCTCCTTGCTCATCACCATGACAGGGCCTCACAATTCAGAGACTTCTGAATATGCTACAAGAGGAATTCTCCACACTCCAGAGTATTTTCATTTCAAGGCAAGTCCTTGCTCTGATCTCTCAATGAGTTTCTGTTAAAAGTTCAAACAGAAGAGGAACTTAACTTAGCCAGCCAATTTGAGGGAGCGATTTTTGTTTGTGGTTTCAAGCCACCTGATTGTGAGGTGTTTTCACTTTCTGCTTATTTCTTGGTCGAGGTTAGGAATTATTCTCATTCGGAAATATGCTTTGGATGCCCTTGGTCAGTCACTTAATCCTCAGCTTCCCGTGGTCATAGAATTATGTTGACAAATTAAAACCATTAATATTCCACCAACTTCAGGACCTGCTGTGAAAACTCACACGGAACTACTGCTCCCAAGCAGCCAGAAAGACGGATTTGAAGTTAATTACATTTTCTTTCTCCTACCATCCCTGCTTTCCATTCCGCAGAAAATGGGCAGGGATGTGGTCCAAACATAGGTAGGTGGATGGAAAAATACAAGGTACAAAAAGCCCACGAAAGGAATAATCATGCCCTGCACAGTCACTGACAATATTTTTTTTAATATTTTCATTTCCATTTATGTAATCAACTGCAGGTTGTTTTG
Organism: Vicugna pacos; assembly: GCF_048564905.1. Lineage (NCBI taxonomy): Eukaryota > Metazoa > Chordata > Mammalia > Artiodactyla > Camelidae > Vicugna > Vicugna pacos. The sequence goes on along the minus strand of NC_132994.1, from coordinate 1,323,704 downwards.
ACACACCATGGAGGCATTGGGTTTTTCTCTTCATAGAATTTTTTTTTATTTGTTTCTTCAGAAAGTATCATCTAATTAAAAGCAAACATATAAATTAATGTAGCCCGTCCAGGAAGTCCTCACTACTTATGGTCTAATTATAGTTACCATGACAACACTATTCAAAAAACCAAAATTTTTAAAAAATCCATTAATTACTTCATTGTTTATGATTTTTAAAATTGAAATGCAGGTAACTTGGAATTTGAATTCCATAAAACCTGCGTATGTAGATCTTGCTATCAAAATACTATTCAGAATTAACGCACAGCAAATTCTACCTCCTTCTTCTAAATGGGGAAACTTAAGCAACAAAGAAGAAAATAACCTGGCCTCGATGTGAGCCATTCACAAACATTGGGAAGAAACTCCCAAGTGCATCTCTTAAAAGACTGTTTTGTGAGTTCAAATACACTACCTATATCCAGAGTGAAAGAATGTCCTGGAAATAAACACTTCATGAAATTTGATGATTCTATATTAATTACTTAGTAATAAAAATTTACTTGAAACCAATTGAAATAGCATTTTGAGATTTAGTTTTTGCAAGAGAAAATATTCCATTTTGACACACTAGGTTTGAAAATACAGCACTCAAGTTTGCTCAGGTCAGATAACCCTCATTGAATTATCAATGTACTGTGGGATTAATTAATTTTATGAACAATAAAGCTGGAAGATGATGAATTTTGGTCATAGGCAGAGCTGTAAAAAAGTAATGAGGTATTTTTTTTAAGTTGAAGTGTTTTTTTCATGTAGCCATAGTACAGTGGTTTTTAAATCCATTTGATGAAGAAAGCCACGACACTGATATTTCAGAATGTAAAGCCACCCTGTGATCAAGTATGGTTCTGTTTGATACATTAAAATCACTGAATTTGAGGGGAGGGTATAACTCAGTGTTAGAGTGCCTGCTTAACATGCATGAGGTCCCGGGTTCAATCCCCAGTACCTCCACTAAAAATAATAATCATAATAATTTAAAAATAAATAGATAAACCTAATTACCTCCTCCCCAAACAAAAACAAACAAAAAAAGCAAAAAAAAAAAAAAAACTCAATTTGAAGTTAAAATACTTTAAATTAAACAGATAAATAATTTTAAAAAGCCTGATCCATTGGTCATACTTAACTGATTTTGTATCTTGTGAGCAAAGCTACAGTGATGCCAAGAGTGTTGAGTTGCCTGAAGAGAATCATTTACCTGATTTATAATATCTTTAAAAAGACCTCGTATTGCTCAATCCTTCCCTTCCATCCCTTCCACACATATTTATTTACTTTCATTAATCTGTGTCACTCAAAAATGGACACCATCAGAGTGTGACAGTTGACCAAAGATATTATTATAGATGCTCCCTTGGATCGCACTAGCCGCAGGATGTAAGAAGATGGCTGACATATTGTTCCTGCCATTAGGGAGACTACAATTTGGCTCAGTTACAAAAAAAATAACTGTCAAAAATTAGTTTTAATACAAGTAGGATTATCCAAAGCAGTGGTTGGGGAGGGAAAGGGATAGAGGGCGTAAAAAATCACATTTGAATTGGATCTCAAGGGATAGATAATGCTTTTGATAGAAATATTGGAAGATAATTCCAAGGAGCAGGTATAGTGGGAGCCAAGGCACAGACTCACAGAAGTACAGGGTGTGTTTTACATAATGAATCATCTGGTATGATTTGGGCTCAGAGTGAGAAAAGGGACTAGGAAATATGGGTGAAAATGTAGGTTGAATATAGTTCCCTGTGCTATACAGTAGGACCTTGTTGTTCATGTTTTATATACAGTAGTGTATATATGCTAATCCAAAACTCCTGCTCCTCAGGGGGAGTTCAAGATTCTCATTTATAACAGGCTTCCAAGTGAAGCTAGATTTGAGTAACACTCTATGGAGTTAAGACTAACCCTAACCCTAACCCTAACTTCAGATTGGATGGTTAAGACTATTCTTGTGAGTAATGAGGGACCATGAAAGTATGCTTGGTGAGTTATTATTTTTTCTTAACTTTTTTTTATTGAGTTATAGTCATTTTACAATGTTGTGTCAAATTCCAGTGTAGAGCACAATTTTTCAGTTATACATGAACATACATACATTCATTGTCACATTCTCTTTCTCTGTGAGCTACCACAAGATCCTGTATATATTCTCCTGTGCTACACAGTACAATCTTGTTTATCTATTCTACATTTTGAAATCCCAGTTTGTCCCTTCCCACCCCTCGTCTGTGAGTTACTCTCACATCAAAAACCATATTCGCATTGGCTGTAACAAGCAGAAATGTAAAGAAGAAAATATACAAATTTAGAAGACAAAATCATGAAATAGTTTGAAACTCTTAGAATGGCCATTTTTGAAAGTCAGTAACAGTCCGTTATCATCAGTTTTGTATAGTTCACCTGAATAAATTTACCCTTGATTCAAAAATGTGTATTTTTTGTCTTTAGCTTGTTTTATGAAAAGACATTCTTAAAATGTAATGTAATTAAGATTGAGAGAGGCATCACTATGATTTGGTTCAAAAGCAATTGGTTGATTCCACACTTTCTTTGACCACCTACTGTGTCCTAAGCACACATATTACATCCTTCTATTCATTGTTACTAGATTCATATTAAGGGTTAATTTATGATCAGGATGTTTATATGAATGTCCCCAGATCATTAGCAAGTAAATGACAGTGTTGGATTTCAAAGGTACATCTTCTGCTTTTTGTTTGGGTTTTGGGCTTTGGTGTTTGCTGCATATTGGGGTGAAACTCTTCTGCAGCGTAACCAGCAATTCCGTAGTGAAAAGTCACAGGTTTGTTGATGACATATCCTGACCGAGACACAGAATCAGCTGTTGGGTGAACAGTAGTCACCAAGAAAGACAGTGTCCTTTTTCTGATGGAGCTTATGCTTGACTTGGGAGATAGATTTTTTTTTTAGTTGAAATTTTGTTGATTTACAATGCTATGTTTCAGCTGTACAGCATAATGATTCAGTTATACATATATATGTATATACTTTTTTTCATTATAGCTTATTACAAGGTATTAAATATAGTTCCCTGTGCTATAAAAGTAGGACTTTATTGTTTGTCTATTTGATGTATAGTAGTGTGTATATGCTAATCCCAAACTCATGCTCCTGACCTTCCCATGAGCACCTGGTGGAGGCTGGTGGACAAGTTTAAGAGCAGATGTGGACTCCCCTGTGAAGGGTCCCGAGCTATTTTCCACTGACAGATCAGTCCGCACTTGTCACTTGTCCTGTACAAATTCATCAGAGCCTTAGCTAATTTCTTCTTACCCTTCTGGAAGGAAATCCCCTCTTTCTCTCATGCTTCATCAAAGATGAAACACCTGTGCACTCCCCTTCAGCGAGCTTCTCACTCTTTGGAATTCAGTTTATGTGACTTCCTTGCCCCTCACTCAGCTCTCTGGTGGGCTCAAAGAAAGTTGAAGATTTGTACATCTTCTGGCTTTTGTTCATTGATAGAGGGGAGCAGCACTCACTTGTGGTTCCTACATTTCCCTTCCTCCTCTGTTGAATCTCCCCTCTTCACCTCTTAAACACAAGTGTTAACTAATTCTGGATTTGAAATGCTGCAAAGCCTTTTGGAAATCCATTTGACAAGTATTTTAGATTGGAGCCTATATTGCCCTGAAATGTTTTCCATTATCTTTATTGTTAATTATTCAGGAGGATATGTGTCACTTATTAGTTCTTTGTGGTGTTTTTGTTTTAGAGATTATTTATCATGACCCCAAAGGGTCTATTTCTATATAAGCATTAGAACCATGCCCCCCAAAGCAGTAAATGTGAAAGTGCTATAAATTCCATGGTTTGAGGTTGAGAGGCGTTTGGAGGTAGTGGCATGTGATGAGATTAACCTTGTGATCTGCTTAAATTCCCACTTATTACACTGTACTTACTTTAATCCCTATAAATGTTATATATAAGATTAATAGCCAACTGATCTCTAGAACATATCTAGTGTTCCCTGTTCACATGTGCTCAAATAATTTAAATACATAAATTTGATAAAAGTAAATTAGACCCATTAAAAATCATTAGTTATTTTTAATTCCTTTGAATCTGGACAGCTTACACAAAAAAATTCAGGATTCTCTGAAAATACTTAATATATTATTATATCAGAATTAGGCCAGCTTCTGCCTATTATTGTAAGCTGCCTTCTAGACGTATGGCATGTAATATTAGAAATTCAAATATGAAGAATATTATTAATGTCCATGAAATAATTTCATCTTTACTTATGCCGGGATGAAATGTTGTGAAGAAATTTAATTATATATGAAATACTATAAAAGGAAACTGTTGGGCTGAACTAGAGCATTCAAATTGAATTTTTCATGCAGCACACTCACACATTAGCCCTTTTAAAAATGTGAATCAGATTAAATCATCGCAATAGTGAGAGATGAAACATAGTTTGCCAAGGAGGGCACCCTAGGAAAAATTCACATAACATTGCCTAATTAATGTGCATTGAAGGCATATTTTAAGAAAGATACGTACATCTTTTGTGTATGTACCTTTATTGTTTTCCTTTGTATAATTTTCCACTGTGAGAAAAATAATGTAATTAGGAAATGAACACTTGATTTAAATCCATTTCTAAGAACAGGAGAAAATTAACAAAAGTTAATTATGAAGTTATAAGCCACATCGATCAGCCCTTTTTGGAATTTGGGAAGGTTAGCAAACATTTGATCCAGAGTCACTCAAGAAATATTTACTTGCCAGGCACAGACCATGTACTTCATCAACTGCAATCCCTAGTCTCCACTCTCAAGTGGCTTCCAGTCCAGTAAGAGGATGCAGTAAACTCAGCACAGTAAGAGCCAGGATTGTAAGAGCTGCAAGAGACATGCGTGGAATTCAGAATGCACAGAGATGTCAGTGCAGCCCAGGGTGGGGAACCGGGGAACGAAGGGAGATCATTGCAGGACAGCAATGTTGCAGGAAGAAAATGAAAAAAACGATTCCCTTTGCTCAGCCCCGGGAGACCGGCTGTGAGATAAAGGCCTCAGAACTGAGCTTTTACAATCTTAAAGAACGTGGAATCCCACACAATTCACACACATCTCCCCCGCTCTCTTTTCTCCCATCATAAAACAGCTTTCTGTTTTGTTATTCATATGCTTTAAAGCTATGCTGTTTTAGAACGATTATTATTTGTGTATGCATGTGTGTGTGTGTGTCTTTATCTTCTATTATTTTTCAGGATTTTAAGACATTTTTATTAGAAGGTTTTATTAATTTGTGTTAGAAGGCAGACTTTACCAAAGCTGTAGATAACCCAGGGGCAGGGTCCAAGAGAACAGGTGTAAATTTTCTCTGTGTTACAGTCAACAGTTCCCGAACCACAAAAAGCTTAGGTCAGACCAGACATCAAGACAGAGCAGAGACCGGAAGCCGGAGCTGAGAGGCAGGATGTAGCAAGAAGCCTTTGACATCACCAGCCAGCAGATAGGAAACATGTGAGAAGAGGTCTGTAGACCAGCAAAGGAATAGGAGTGTGATTTAGGGCAACTATAGTCTATGTATTCAGCGCCCCTAATCACCTGTGAATGTATTCATTTACTTAGAGTGTACACTTTGTGCTGCCTATTTGTTTAGATTTTAATATTTCCATTAGTTTACCATCATAAAAAAATAGTAAATTATACATCTGTAAGAAAGAGATGTGTCAGAACTGAGCCCTGTTGACATAACAGGTGCAACCAAAAGAATGAAAATATGTTAGGAAAAAGGGGTTAGTAACATCACACAAAATGGTCAGGAATTTTGACATGAATAGTCGTGAGAGAGAATGTCTAGAAATTAGAGGTTTAGTAAGTGGAGAAAGGATATCTTTGGCTTCCAGAACCTTCTATTGGACAAAACATTTTAAAGTCAAAAGAAAGTCAAAGGCAACAGTGATGCTTCTCACTTCAGATGAGCCCAGCGTTCCAGCACAGAACCGTCGCTGGACAGCAGTCAGAGTTGCCTAAAGCCCTTAGGAGATGCATTAAGATAATCTCCTCATTAAGAGGGACCATAAAGAGATAGGTCTAAATCCAAAAGCCAGCCCAGAAGTTTTGGTGCTGGAAGTCTGAAGTCAAAAGACATACATCTGAGCAAACAAATGTCCTTATCTTTAAGGCTTTCAGTCTTTTTTCCATTCCAGTTATAAGCAAAACAATAATAATAATTACGGCAGAAGAAAGAATGATCTCTTCAAGCTGATCGTGGCTCAGGTTGGAGGAGGACCGTATCTAAGTTCAGCTTCATATGAGAATTGTCTGCCTCTTACCATTTATATGAGCTGCTCCAGAGCATGGTGGGCATGCAGTTGAGGGTGAGGGACAGTCATCTCTAGCAGAAGTATCACCAGGGCCTTACCAGTACACAGAGGACCGTTTCCTTGAGAGCAGGTAACCACACCTCCCAGTTCACATGGAATAGTCCCAGTGATGCCTCTTTCATTGTCAAAATATGGTTTGGAGGAAGATATAAAACCATGGGTCACCCTGCTCAGGGACCACTTTTCTAGAGACAGCGAATCCCAGAGCAGAGACCACCACCTAAACACACCCACAGGTTATACTAAATCCTGCTGAAAGGTAAACATCATACAGTTTATAGTCATATTTTTAAAAAGTAAAGTAAGATAAGCAAAATATAAGTAAAGGGATAAATCTTCACACACACACATGTACAAACAGACATGTTCCAGTCTTTTTGTTTGTTTTGGAAGTATAGTTGATTTACAATGTTGTGTTAGCCTCTGGCGGACAGCATAGTGATTCAGTTATTCATATATATATATATATATATATATTCCTTTTCATATCATTTTTCATTATAGGTTACAAGATCCTGAATATATTTCCCTGTGCTATACAGTGGGGCCTTATTGTTTATCTGCTTTATATACAGTAGTGTGTATCTGTTAATCCCAAAGTCCTAATGTATCCCTCCCACCCTTTCCCCATTGGTAACCATAATTTTGTTTCTTATGTCTATGAGTCTGTTTCTGTTTTGTGAATAAGTGCATTTGTATCATTTTTTTAGTCTTTTTTTAATCTAAGAAGTCATGAGACTTCAAAGTATGCTAAGAATAAAAGGGAAGAAAGTAGATCAGTTGTGCAGAGGAGGCACAACTTCCTAAAAGGGTCAGAAGGCAAGGTGAAGACAGCTATTATTGAGCAGAACGGACAAACACACCCAGCGCACCACCCCCCCCCCCCTTGAATGACACAGAGCTCCTCTGAGCAGATAATTTCATGAGAGGGGAAAGGAGCATTTTTCCAGATGACGGACTTTCTCTGCCACGAGGCTGTGCTCCCATGCAACTCCATCTGTCCTTAGGAACTTGTATTAATCAACCAGGTCCAGAAATTGATGCTGTACCAGGAAAGGCTTTGGTTGCAAGTGCAGCATTAGCCTCCAGATTTGGGGCCAATAGCAAGGCCTCTTGGGTGAAGTTTTAGGGGCAATTAGAGCTAATTAAAAAGACAGACTTGTCAGCACCTGAACCATGTGGAAAAAGAGAATCAGTGACTTGGCTTTCGATTTGGAGCTCATGCAAGTTAAAGCTGAATACAGTCATTTTTTCAGGAGCGTGTGTGTGTGTGTGTGCGCACGTACGTGCACGTGCGCACCACACATGTCCATGGGATGAGAGGGTTCATGGTCATAGATACCAGATCAGCTTTGGAATAAAAGTGAAAGGCATTCTTACTTGCTTTCAGAACCTCTAAAAATAGGCACATGTCTTTGCCAAAGCTAATATAGACAGGATTCCCATGGAAACCCTCCGGGCTAGAAAGGGCGGGTATTATTTTTTCACCAGTTATTGGCTGGACATGTCTGCCCATTAACACATTGCCCTTCTTCATAACATCATACTATATCTATTGTCAAAACTGAAGAACCAAACCCTAAAGGCACCTGCTTATCTGGTCTGCTTAGCTGACGGGGAAAAAAATACAGCAGCGACTATATTAAAGAAAAATTTCACAAAGAAAGCACAACAGAAAAAAAGAAACATCCATCTAATGTTTCACGTTCTGAGCTTACGCTTTTAGTTTTTGTAACTAGTTTCTAATTCCTAGTTTGTGTCCATGGTCATGGCTAGCTTTTATTGTATTATTTGTTCTATAAATTTATCTCTGGTAATCGTCACCCTCCTTTATTTACATGGTCACCTTTTGGGCGGGTCCCTGTTTTCTGAAGGTTTAAAATCTATATATTGTTAATCTTTTCTATTTCATGACTGTCTACAGTCAACAACTGAGAAAGTGTATGTAGCTTTTTTGTTTTTTTTTAAATTGGAAGTATAGTCGGTTTACAACATTGCGTTAGTTTCTGGTGTACAGCATAGTGATTCAGTTATACATATATATATTCTTATTCTTTTTCATTACAGACTACTACAAGATATTCAATATAGTTCCCTGTGCTATACAGTATGTCCTCGTTGTTTATCTATTTTACATACAGTAGTGTGTATCTACTAATCTTGAACTCCTTATTTATTCCTCCCCTCCCCACCCAGTCCCCTTTGGTAACCATAAGTTTATTCTCCATGTCTGTGAGTCTGTTTCTGTTTTCTAAATAAGTTCATCTGTGTCATATTTTTTTTTTAGATTCCATATATAAGCAACATCATGTGATATTTTTCTTTCTCTGACTGACTTCACTTAGTATGATAATCTCTAGGTCCATCAATGTTGCTGCAAATGGCATTATTTCATTATATATATAGATACAGATATCTATACATCTATCTCACATCTTTATCCAGTCATCTGTCAATGGATATCTAGGTTGTTTCCATGTCTTGACTATTGTAAATAGTACTTCTGTGAACATTGGAGTGCATGTGTCTTTTCAAATTAAAGTTTTTGTCTTTTCCAGATACATGCCCAGATGTGAAATTGCTGGATCATATGGTAACTCTATTTTTAGTTTCTTAAGGAACCTCCATACTGTTTTCCATAGTGGCTGCACCAAACTATAGTCCCACCAACAGTGCAGGAGGGTTCCCTTTTCTCCACAGAGCTTCTCTACTTTTTAATAATAGCCATTCTGTGATCATTAATGTGATGCTTCATTGTAGTTTTGATTTGCATTTCTCTGATAATTAGCGATGTTGAGCATCTTTTCATGTGCCTACTGGCCATCTGTATGTCTTCACTAGCGAAATGTTTATTTTGGTCTTCTGCCCATTTTTTGATTGGGTTGTTTGTTTTTTTGTTATGGAGTTGTATGTGCTGTTTGTATATTCTGGAAATTAAGCCCTTGTCAGTCACATCATTTGCAAATATTTTCTCCCAGTTTGTTGGTTATCTTTTCTTTTTGTTTATAGTTTCCTTTGTGGTACAAAAGCTTATAAGTTTGATTAGGCCCCTGGTTGGGGGGTCCCATTTTTGGATGCATTTGTCAATTCTGAGGCACTAAAAGAATTAAAGTATTTATGGTATACCTGGAATTTGACATTGTTAGCTTGGCCCTTAGGCAGTCTTACTGCCTTCACTTGTAGATGGAAGGTAAAAATTTCCAGAAATATTAAATGAGCTAAGAATGGTCAATTTATTTCTCTCTTTTCTTTTGGAATTATAATGCCTTTGGGAAAAGAACTTTAACAAAATAACTAGCTGTAATCACTATCATTTTACAGATTCAGAGATAAGAAGAGCTTAAATATTTTTAAAGATTATGAAAACCAATAATATAGTAAAATTATAAGGGTATTTTCTGCCTAAGTTTCATTAGGTAAAAATTATGACCAATTTAATGGCTAATTGAGTCTTTAAAAAGTTTTTACAGCTTTATTCTTTCATATATCTTCCCCCCTTTAGCCTTCTTTCTAATAGTGTGTTTTTCTAAGCTGCATTACAAGTAATAATTAACATATGTATGTGGTTCTATATAACCTACCCAAACACATCCATATAAATAAGATTTAATCATCACACATATAAACATAAAAGGTTATACAGTCATAATTTTTTGCAGTGCTTCCAGGATTACTAAATAATATACATATTTTTCAGATGTCCCTTCATTTCCTTACATGGCTAATTTGCCCCCATGGTTCTAGAAGACATATTTGTGGTCCTGCAATACACGTATTTTTTTGTAAATACTAATATTTATATCTTTGATTAAGGATTGGGGAGCGGATACAGTCATCTAAATTATGGCAGGTAGCTATCCTCAGGGATATGGTGGAGTGACACTGAAGATATTCTCACCCCCAGTAGCAGTAGTAGCAGCTGGAAACAAACCTTTGGTAAGCAGAAGTCATCAAGATTCCTAGGTAGTATCTGGAATGTCCAAAGCCAGGCACTGGAAAGGCCTGACTTTCCTCTCTATCACGGTGGCCAAGCCCCACACACACCTCCCTTCACGGCCAGAGCCAGGTCAGAGGTGTGATCAGGAGACAGCTTCCTTCTTCCCAGCCCCGTCCGCAGGTGGTATTCACTCTCAGCCAGAGAGAACCCACTGAAGAGGCCAATCAATCAAAAATACCTGCTGGCACGGGAAGGGTATATAGCTCAGTGGTAGAGCACGTGCTTAGCATGCACAGGGTCCTGGGTTGAATCCCCCGTACCACCGTTTAAAAAATACTAATACTAAAATAAGTGAATAAAGCTAATTATCTGCCCCAAAAAAACAAAAACGAAGACTTTTTTAAAAAGAAAAAAATGTATCTGCTGGCATTCTATATATGAAAAATTCATAAAGTCACGTTGTGTTGGAGGAAATGAAGTTTAGGGGAACACCATCAGGAAAAACACCTTTTTGGGGGGGTAACTTTACAGATGTAGACATCTCAGTATGGCTTTAATTCAGAGAGAAAAGTGTAGGGAAGTGAGGAGAGGCATGGAGCACAAGCCTGTGTTTGAAACACAGCTTCACTCCTGCCTAACTGGGTAGCCTATGGGTGCTTCTTTTCAAATATGTTTTTAATTTAGAGTCTGCACATCTCGTGACTGAAGACAACACATTTAGTGGTAGGACCTCCAACCCTCCGTCATTATAATCAGACCTCCCGTCTCACAGCGGTCAAACAAGGCTTGACAGTGAAAGGCTTAGAAAACCTCAGGAACAACAGGTAACAGAGTATGACCCCAAATGTGATGCTCTTGGAGTCTACAGGGAAGCCAGTTTAGATTAGCATCCAAAGCTAGACAGATTTTCCTCAGTAACTGGAGTAAACACAACCTAATGTCCCAATGAGAGGAGGACAGCACTGCTCAGTGTCTAAGTGAGTAAGTAACCCTGCATCTTGTTTGCCACTGTGTCTCCAGAATCGCTGAAGTTAAACGCATTACATTCATCCATTTTAGTTCCATTTTCTTTTTAGGCTTTCTGCTAAATTGGCCTTATCGTTGTCATTTGAATCTGATTTAAACATTTAATCTCATCTTCCCAAGATAGAAAGCTAATTGGGTAGCACTGAACCATGTTAGTCATGCTTGTAGTAAACACACACACACACAGAAACCTACACAACTATTTTGAGAAGCTATTATCCAGGATCCGATCTGTTTTCATATAACAATAATAAATATTCATTCCATAAATGGTAGCTTTTAGTCGCCTATGAAATGTACGCAGTGTAATCTCCTTTATTAAAATTATCCTGCATATAAACACAGATCTTCTTATTTATTTTTTTGAAAAACTGCTAGTGCCCTGGTTCCTACATGTGTCACTTCCACAGCATGTTGAAAAATATCAACAAACCTTACACTAATTATTTTTTAAACAAGCATAATACCCCCCCAGGCAGGGATGTGCTGGCCTCAAAGGGATGAGTTAATATAAACACTATCCATGTAGACATTTGAAAGAAACAGAGTGGGAGTTAAAATTACAGGTTCAAGAACCTATTTTTCGTCTTTCTCCCACACATGCACTCATCTCCTGTCATATTCTTTCCCCAAAGTTTGCAAATTTCCAGGGTTTCTCAATAAATCCTTCCTTTAAATAAATGCATGTGGTGTCAGTTACAAGTCATGCTGGGTGCTCTTTATTGTCTTGTGTCAAGATTCTTCATGCCTGAAGTGTAAATTGTGTGTTATTGAAGTATAGCTGATTTACAGTATTATGTAGTTTCTGGTGTACAACCTAGGGATTCAGTATTTTTTGCAGATTATACTCCATTATAGGTTATTGCAAGATAATGGCTATAATTCCCTGTGCTATTCAGTATATCCTTGTCACTTATCTATTTTATACATAGCAGTTTGTATCTGTTAATCCCATAACCTTAATTTGTCCCTCTCTCCTTTGGTAGCCGTAAGTTTGTTTTCTATGTCTGTGAGTCTGTTTTTGTTTTATATATGCATTCATTTATATTGTTTTTAGATTCTACATATAAATCACATCATATAATATTTGTCTTTCTCTGTCTCACTTATTTCACTGAGCATAATATTCTCTAGGTCCGTCCACATTGCTGCAAATGGCAGAATATCATTCTTTTATGGTTGAGTAATTAAAATACACGTTCTTATCATTCTGATATTTTAGTACCAGAACAAACTGTGTTATCAGAAGAAAGGTGTTCGTTTCAGGTCTGTGACTTCTGTACTTTCTGTCGCAAAAGGAAGGCTCTGGCCAGTGCTTTCTCTGAGTTCCATAGCATTCTAGTAGAGGTTTTGCAAGTCCTAGAGAGGAGGAAAATGCATTTTCAATGTTCTACGTTTCCAAGTAGCCCTTTGAGGGGCAATCGTGTGCTGTTGTGGAAAGAACAAGACATTTGGGGAGAAAAAAGAAACCTGAAGTGAGTTCTAGCTCTTCCATGTCCTTGTCCAGTGTCCTTGGGAAAGTCATTCATCTCTCTGCACTTTTGTTTTCATCTCAATATACAACGCCAATGAATTTACAGGGTTTGGGGGCAGATCAAAAGCTTGCTTGTTAGGAATGACTCTGTAAACTCAAAGTTACTGTACAGCTATAAGGTCTTATGATCATTGTGTTGGTAATAGCTACCTCCAAGAGGAAAAGAAAATCTGGAAAACCCAAATTGCTAGAAAGATCATACTCAGAACACTAAGCAAACATTGTGGACATGTGACTTCTAATTGTGAGCAAACACTGTGCTAGTTTAACTGGAAAATTTGTCCCAACTGAAAATTGGACCCATTTGGAATGACAAAAAAAAACAAACAAAAAACTGTATGAGGTTTTACCAGAATATATTCCTCTAACTAGAGATGTGTTTGATATCAGATAAGATGAAGAAATATAAACTATTTGGTGCGAGAAATAAATATTAAGCACCTAATCGGCATCAACTACTGTCGTAGATGCTAGGGATACTGTGTTGAACAAAGCAAGCACAATCCTTCATCTCTTGGAGATTGTATTCTAGTTGGGGTTGGGGAGAAGGAGGCAGGCAGTCCCCAGTAGGTGAGAAGAGTATCAGGTCAAGAGAAGGAGAGATCTAAAACGAGCCATGAGTCAGAGTGACTCATGTCCACGTGACACTTGGTCATCAAGAAAGTCCCTTCAGATGAGGGGATGTTTAAACCAAAGTCTCAATGACCAAAAACAGGCCAGCCCTGTGAACCCTGGGGTATGAGTGTTTCATGGAGAAGGACCAGTTAGCATCAGAAAAAAAAAAAAGGCCCAAAGATGGAAGTGAGCTAGAGGTGCCTGAGGGTCAGTATGGCTGGAAATGTGGACTGAGATCCTGAGAGGCAGGCAGGACAGAGCACCTGGCTACCTTCCTGAATCACATGTAAGAAGTTTGGATTGGATCGTGTGATTGTGGTGTAGGTATTGTGCTGTTTCGGAATTGCATTGTATGACTAGTTTCCACTGGGACATTTTAAGCACGAGGATGACTTGATCTGGTTAGCACATACAAAACACAGTGTTCTCTGCTCTGTGGAGATTAGACTGTGAGAGGCAAAAGTAGAAGCCAGAAGACCCATTAGGAGATTATTAGATCATTAGGCAAGATAACAGAGTGGCTTAAAGTAAGGTGGCAGTGAGAAAGACATTCATTTATTCATTCAACTTATTTATGGATAGCCTACTATGTGCCAAATCCTGTTCTGAACGTTGGATCTGCAGTAAGGATCAAAAACAAAGAACTTGCCCTCATGTAGCTTATATTCAATGGAGAGTATAGGCAGTCAAAAGGAATGATCAGTGGTCGGACTGTGTTTGACAGGTTGGTAGTGGTCGGACTGTGTTTGACAGGTTGGTCGGGGAAGACTTCTGATCAGATGTAAATAAAGTGAGGATACTAGTACTGCAGCTGTCTGGAGAAAGGACTTGGGCAGAGGGACAGCAAGAGGACCCCAGGGTGAGAATGTGCTTGGAGATGTGCACCAGTGGGGCTGGAGCACAGCTGGGAGCACTGATGCAAGTGGCAAGAGTTGGAATCTGGAGGCTAGCGAGGGCAAGATTGTGCAGTCAGGTAGACCATGGAGTGTGGATTTTTTTCTAAATTTTTTGAAAAGCCATTGAAAGATTGTGGAGAGAGAGCCTGTATTTTTAAAAGAATTACTCTGGCTGCTGTATGGAAAAAATACAATGGATGTGGAGTGGGAGAAAGGAAATGGGGATCATTTGGACATCATTGGAGTGAACCAGGCAAGAGATGATGGTGGGTTGGCCTAGGCTGCTAACTGTGTAAGTAGTAAGTGGTCATTTTCTGGATATAATTGGAAAGTAGAGCCTGCAGGATTTGCTAAACCATTGGATATTGGGGATGAGAGTAAGGACCCAAGAAAATGCCAAAGCTTTTCTCCTGAACAAATAGGTGGATGGTGATACCATTGACTGGAATTGGGAGTCGGAAAATACAGACTATGGGGGGGGGGGGGCTGGGGAGCAAGTGCTCGCATTTGGACACGGTACATTCAAGATGCCCATTAAATATCCACGTAGAGTTGTCCACTAGACAGTTGTGTATATATATAAAACTGAAGTTCAGAGTAGGAGATGAAACTGGAGATACGAATTTGAGTTATCACAGTGTCTCACAGATAGTGTGTGAGCCATGGAACTGTGAAATCACTTAAAAAGTGAAGACAGATAGGAGAGAGAAGAGAAGATAAAGAGAATGAGTTTAGTATGTGTTTTGGAGATAGGATAAGAGAATTGCTGATGGAGCAGAAAAAGAAAACAAGGATAAATGACTGGCTTGAACAACTGAGTGTATAATGATACCATTTGCTGAGGTGGGGAAGACTAGAGAAGGAGCAGAGATAAGTTAGTAAAGAAAAAATCAAGAATTTTCTTCTGGCATATCAAATCTGAGATGCCTGTCAGATATGCAGGTGAACTTGTTAATATGCAATAGGTATTTCAAATGAGGAAGGAGTGACATCAGCCAGTGCTGCTAGGACAGCTTGATAGCTACATGCAAAAGATTGAAGTTGAACCCTTATTTCACACCATATACAGAATAACTTAAAATGGATCAAGACCTAAATGTCAGAGCTAAAATTATAAAGTTCTTAAAAGAAAACTTTGGGGTGAATCATCAAGACTTTGGATTTGGCATAGAATTCTTAGATAGGACACCAAAAACACGAACAATAGAAGAAAATAAATTAATTGGACTTCATCAAAAGTTAAAACTTATTTTTCTGAAGGTACCATCAAGAAAAAGACAACCCACAAAAGAGGAGAAAATATTTGCAAAGCATGTATTCAACAAGGGTCTAGTACCCAGACTATATAAAGAACTCTTACAACTCAATGATAAAGGGACAAATAACCCAATTTTTTAAATGGAATAAAGGATCTGAATAGACATTTCTCCAAAGAAGATATAAAAATGATCAATAGGTGTAAGGAAAGATATTTCACACCATTAGCTGTCAGGGAAATGCAAACTGAACAGCACTGAGATACCACTTCAGTCCAACTAGGATGGCTATAATACAAAAGGCAGATAAGAATAAGTGTTGGGAAGAATATGGCAAAGTTGGAACTGTCATACACTGCTACTGGTAATATAAAACATGCAGTGACTTTGGGAAACAGTCTGGCAGTTCCTCAAAGGGCTAAACCTAGAGTTGCCATATAACCCAGTAATTCCACTTCTAGATATATACCCAGAGAAGTAAAAATATATGTTCACACAAAAACTTGAATATGAATGTTCATAGAAGCATTATTCATAATAGCTTCAAAGTGGAAGCTACCCAAATGTCCATCAACTAATGAATGGAAAAATAAAATGTGGTATAAAATATGGAATAATTCAGCAATAAAAAGGAATGAAACTTGAAAACAGTATGATGTCACAAAACACCACAGATTGTATGATTCCATTTATGTAAAATATCCAGAATAGACTAATCTGTAGAGACAGAATGTAGATTAGAGGAGAAAAGAAATAATATGAATTAGAGCAGAAATCAATGAACGTTAAAACAGGAAGTCAATAGAGAAAATCAGTGAAACCAAAAACTGGTTATTTAAAACAGTCAAAATTGTTAAGCCTCTAGCCAGACTGAAAGTGGAAGGATACAAGTACTAACATCAACAATGAAAGAGAGACACCACTGCAGATCCCATGGACACTACAAGATAATGAAGGATTATTATGAACACTCTTATGCCAATAAATTTGTTAAAGTAGGAGAAATGGAGTGATTCCTTGGAAGACATTATCTGCCAAAATGCACACAAGGAGAAATAGGCAATCTGAATAGGCCCTTATCTATTAAAAATGAATTAATAATTAATAACCTTAAAACAGCACCAGGCACAGGTAGGTTCACTGGTGAATTCCAAATATTTCAGAAATAAATTATAGCTATTATCTACAATCCCTCTCAGAGGATAGAAGCAGAAGGAATACTTTCTGACTTATTTCATGAGGCCAGCATTACCCTAATGCCGAAATAGACAAACCAGACAAGGATATTACAAGAAAAGAGAACAGACTAGCATCTCTCAGGAACATAGATGCAAAATTCTTCAACAAAATATTAGTGAGTCCAGTTCTACAATGTGTAAAAAGAATTATACACCACATCAGGTATCCCAGGTATGTAAGGCCGCTTCAACATTCAAAACTCAATTAATGTAATTCATCACACCAGCAGATTAAAGAAGAAAGATCACATGATCATAATATCAAAAGGAGGAAAAGAATTTGACGAAATCCAACACCTGTTCATGCTAGTAGATTAGTGATTGCCCAGGAGACAGTTAAAAGGAAATGGGAAATAAATGCTGAAAAGTATCAGGTTTCTTTGTGAGATGATGAAATGTTCTAAAATTGTAACAATGCTTGCATAACTCTGAATATCCAAAAAGCCATTGAATTATACACTTGAAATGAGTGACTATGCAGTATGTGAATTGTATCTCAGGAAAACCATTGCCAAAAAATTAATTAAAGCAGCCAAGCAGCAGGCAGTGTCCTGGAAGGAGGACCAAGGAGATACCATCACAGGAGCTGGAAAGAGTGGGTTGCTAGAGAAAAGGCATGGCCAACTGGGTCAAATGCTGCAAAGAAGTTAAATACCAAGAGACAAGAGAATTGATTCTTGAGTTTGGCAACATGGCAGCAATTGATCAGGAGTTCTTGGTGGAGTTGAGGAGGGAAGGCCAGCTGGAATGGATGGAGAAGAGAACAGGAGGAGAGGAAATGAAGACAACGACTTGTAGCTTCTTCAAGAAATTTTGCTTAGAAGGCGAGTAGAGCGATGGGACAGGAGCTAGTTTAAGGGAGGGTGGTGATTTTTGCTGTTTTCAGTTTTGTTTTCTTTTGTTTTAGAGCAGCTTTGTTTTCTGATGTGAATATTTAAGTGCAGAAGGAGAGAGACAAAGGATAATTACAGGAGAAGTCTCTGAGAGATGGAATCTGTAGCCTAGGTAGAGAAGAATGAAATTTGGATAAGAGCTAGAACCCTTCATCCAACATAATTGGAAGGAAGGCAGATAGAATGGGTACAAATGAGTGGCCTCAGTTACCATATCGCAATCTAGTTCATGAGGCTTGTGGGCTTCTGTGTAGCTGCTTTCCATTTAGAAGCATTGTGTGTGTGTGTGTGTGTGTGTGTGAAATTTCTTCCAGTTGTAAAACCCAGTTTTGGGTTCTCTTTCATAATGTCCCAATCTGGGGCGATCCTACATGGTTTAGGTTTATAAATATTTCACCATCCGCTTCACTGCTGGAGCTATGTATTGGGCTTCAGCCAACAATTCCTGCAGTGGAGGAAGACAGGAAAGCATTTCACTATGTGGAAAAGAATCACTACCCAAATAGTCATTCTCCCTGCCCCTGGCCCTAGCCAGGAAATCCCCGAATATTCCTTTTTCCCCAAATCCTTTTACTTTTCCTATTTCCATTCCTTCCTGCAATGATCAGAAAAGGATGAACTGAAAAAAAAATAAAAAAGAAGGGGGAGGGTATAGCTCAGTGACAGAGGGCATGTTTAGTATGCACAAGTTTCAATCCCCAGTGCCTCCATATATTAAATAAACCTAATTACCCCCCCCAAAAAAAACCCAGAATAATTTTTTTTTAATTTTTAAAAAAGGATGAACCACTAGTAGAAGAGAATAAAATAATTTTAAGCTAAAACAGGAACATTGTGGCATACCTACACATGGAGAAAGCACAAACACATGTATTCTCTATTTTTTTCATCTTTTCTAAAGTAATTTGGGATTCTTAAAAGTAAGATGGGAGTAAAATCAATGATAGACTGTTCAATGCTACATACATAATAAAAATTGTCTCTAAGGTAAGAGTTGTGCTCGGGGTTGTTTGATAGAATTATAAAGTAGCAAGATGAATCTAAGCGTGACTGAATGCAAATTCATAGACACTGCAAAATATAAGAAACTATCTGTATTTTTCAACCCTTAGAATCATCTGGGGAGATTTTTAAAGAAAATACCAGTGTGCAAGCTTCACCACAGATCCATTAAATTGGAATCCCTGGAGGGAGCCCTAAGCACCAATTTTCTAAAAGCTCTCTAGGTGATTCCATGGGTTTATTTTTGGGTAGGGGGGGAGAAGGGTAATTAGGTTTTTTTTTTTTAAGAAGAGGTACTGGAGATTGAACCCAGGACCTCATGCATGCTAAGCATGAGCTATACCCTCCCCCTATGATTCTGAATGTGAAGAGAGGTGAGAACCAGTGTGCGGACCATTGAGAATGTCTTGTAGAACCAACTGCCTGCTATGACGAATGGAAGGAAAAAACCCACTAAGCTGCAGCTCCGCACCTTCAGAAACGTCTTACTTCATCCGAAAACAGTTTTATGAAGGACAAGAAGCTAAATGATGAGTTTTCCTCTTGGTTTGTTGCAAGGAGGGGAAACAGAATAAAAAGTTCCACAGACTTAAGAAATGCAGAAGACACAGCAGCTGCTTATTCGATTGAAGTGGGAAGTCCGCTTGGCTACTTCAGAACTATTTTTAGGCGCTGGGCTGACAGGTGATACCTTCTCTCACACCCTGCTGGAGGGAGCTTGCCTCCTGCAGACACAAGTTTTAAACCAATGTTCAATATAAGGAACGGAATCCTACAATTTCTGCTATAGAGCACAGGGAACTCTATTAAATATCTTGTAGTAACCTACAATGAAAAACAGTATGAAAAGGAATACATGTATGTACATGTGTGGCTGAAACATGATGCTGTACACCAGAAATTGACACAACGTTGTAAACTTCAATAAAATTAAAAAATCCTACAAACCTGTAAACGGAGCCAACAGCTTGGGAAGCCTTCTGAATATCATCTCCAGCAACAGGTTGCGGAAGGTTTAAAAGGAGGATATGGTTTAAAAATAGATTTTAATGGCTGATTTGCTTGAAGATTGTTTTCTAAAGAAACAAATTCTAAAAAATGTTGCTAGTTGTATCAGGTGAAATCATTCTGTTGTTAACAGCCCAAAAATAGAAGCAGTGGAAAGAGAGGGAAGAGTCAGGATGGTGGGTCCAGTTCCCTTGATGACTGGCAGGTATTACCGCAGGCGATGTGGGTTCTCTTCTGCTTTTGTGCTAAAGACGTTAAAGCAGCAGCAGGTGTTTGCAAGAAGTTTCTGTGATGACTTGATGTCTAAGGAAGACGAATGACAAGTAGATTCACTTCAGGAGTTTGAAAGGAATGAAATATAATGAAACTAAATGTTACAATTTTTGAAAGGAGTAAAATACAGTGACACTAATTATAATCTGCAGAAAACATAGTTTTGTTTTTAAAAACCGTAAAATGATCTGAATTATTTTTAAACCAGGAACATTCAGCATGAAATCAATCATTGTTCCAAGTGGAAAAGCACCATTATTCATATAACGTGGGCCGATTTCATTTTTCATCTTTTAAGGTGCTCTACTGCAAGTGGACTTGGATGTTACAGTTCCTTGGCTGTTACTGAGATTCATTCAGTACTTCCATGTGAATATCATAAACTGAAAAACTGAAAATAGGTACTTTGGGACTCCTCTGTGCATGCCATCGTAAACTAGTAACATTAACTCCTAACAAGCCTGTGCCTATGGTGAACAATACTATATTGTGATGTAGAGAGTAGATCTCATATTAAGTGCTCTTACCACACTAAAAAATTTTTTTTTTAATTTTTAAAAAATTTCTTAATTTATTTTTAAGCTTTTGGTGGGGGGTAATTAATTTTGTTTGTTTAATTAAGGTACTGGGGATTGAACCCTGGACCTTCTGCATGTTAAGCACATTCTCTAGCAGTGAGTTATACCCACCCCTCCTAAAATATTTTTAAATAAATGTACAAGCACAGAAAATATTCCTTCCATTCATTTATTCATCCACAAACATTTATTGTTTACTAATGCACCGAACACTATATCAGGCATTCAGAGGCAAAGAAATAAGTGTGAAATCTTCTCAGCCTTCAAGAGACCCTTGGCCTAGAAGTGGAAGATGGGAGGGAGATTTTATCAAAGAAAGGCAAGAAATGAGAGGCACAGAATAAGTTCTTGCACATGGAGAAAAGGAGCAGATAGAGGAGTGGGCAACCTTCCTGTAAAGGTGTGTGGAGTATGAAGAGAGAAGAGGCTGTGCCTGGATGCAGGCAGGTGCTTGGCCAGGAAGCGGGGGTGGGGAATGTCATTGGACAGACACTGACGACAGCAGATCTCAAAAGGCGAGCAGGTTCAAGGCTCAGACCGGATGTGCATGTGTTCACTTTCTCTAACTCAAGAAAATAATGATTAATATACTTTCCCTTAAAGTAAACTTACTTTTTGGAGTAAAAGGCTTAAAGAATGGAATCTTTAACCCATTAGGAAACCAGAGTAATTTACAGTAATTTATAAATAGCTGCTGATGGTAATGCGATTTATAATTAGGAACTTCTTTTTCAGACCTCATTAAAAGAGACTTCTGTGATTTTGATAACACATTTATTTAACTGTTCTGTGGTCTGAGAAACTCGGGAGGCAAGTACAAGGGAGTAAAAGGTGGGATCTACTGACTGAATTTATGGGTCAGAAACAATGACTTTGAGAGTCCCTGAACTACTGTATGCAAAAAATTGTGTGTGTGTGTGTATTTTCTGGGGAGGAGGTGTGTAGTTTTCAACAAAAATGATCCATAGCTCCAAAACAGCCAAGATCTTTTGCCTTAAAACATGATTTTAATTTACATACCTATATGATACAGACTTTTCATTAAATGCATACCCTTAGTCTGAGTTTGTGAAAAATATTGCTGTATGAAATTTGGCCCTAAAATAGTGAATTATTTATATTGATAGTGTATCCTCTGAAACTCCTTTTTTATTCTAGTAAAATAAATGGGCTTCATAGAAGTGAAAGTCCTTAACATAGTAATTGTTGCTTGTTTGGTAAGAAGACCATATTACTTTTAAAACAGATCTCATCAAACTGCAGCATTCAGAAAAATAACAATGAAGCACTCTCCCCCGCAAAAAAAAAAAAAAAAGTCACTAAAAAATGTTCAGGTAGAGCTGTTTCCTAAGAACGCTGAAGCTACCCCAGAAAGTTGTCTTTATTGAAAATATGATGTCTGCATACCCACCACACATGAATTGTAATGGTTACTTTATGGACCTCAAATGGGACATTTTGAAATCGAACTAAATTGCTAAGGATATCTTTCATTTCAATGTCACAGATAATGTAGATTTTAGCTTATCAATGTTGCATTTTATAAAACATACCATATTGAAAATATCAATAAACAACAGTCATAACATAGACAATTAATAATGTCGCAATATTTTTAAATTTCAAATTCACAACTATTTAAAGCTTCCTTTTCATATCTGAAAACTATTTTTAAGAGGGAAATCTTTTTTTTTTTTTTTTGCTTCCCCAGCAATTAAAATATCTGGCAGAAATCAGTATCAAAACTTCCAAAATGCATCTGCAAAAGCAAAGGACCAAGAATAGCCAAGATCCTCTGATTGATTTGTGTTAAAAAATATTAGACCTATTACAAACCCACAGCATTTAAGATAGAGCAGTATCAGTGCAAGGGCGGACAGCAATCAATCAATGGAACAGAATGCAGAAACAGACCCACACATACAGGTCCCCTGATTTATGACAAAGATAATTCAGTGGTACGTGGGGAAAGGGTTTCTTTTTCCTAATAAGATCTGTTGGCTTCCTGTCCCCTTTCCTGTTTCATGTTTATCTTGTTCTCCTTTTTCTTCTAATTAATGTGAATTCAATGTTCCAAAAATAATTCACAATCTGTAAGTTCACACTGATAAGAATAGAGGACTAAATTAATCAATAGGAGAGGAGACAGATTCCCCCCGTGGAAGAACTCAAGTGATTATGTAGATGCCCCCGACCCCTAGGGGAGGTTGATCACAGTAGCTTCCTTCCAGAGAATACAGTGTGGAAAGGAAGGAAAGGGGTACCTTCCAGTGTACAACCTGATGCATACCACCTTAGCCAGGTGCGCGTGGTCAGCATCACCACGGGTAAGTCATACTGATTGTGTGTACCCTTCATATAATGGAGTAAAAATGATACTTCACATCTGTAGTCTTCCTCACAAAAACCTGTTACCCTGCTGTAATCATGAAAAAAAAAACAAAACACCAGACAAGCCCAAATGGAGGGACAGTCCACAAAATAGCTGACCAGCCTTCCTCAAAACTATCAAGGTCATCAGGAACCAGGAAAGACTGAGACACTGTGAGAACCAAGAGGAGACTAGGGAGACGAGACAGCTCAGTGTGAAGTGGAGTCCCGGATGGGGTGCCCTGGAAGAGAAGTAGGACATTAGGTAAAAACTAGAGAAATCCGAATAAAGTGCGGACTTGCATTAGCAATAGTTTATCAATATTGGTTCATTAATTATGACAAACAGACTCTACTTATCTATCATAAGATATGAAAAATAGGCGAAACGGTGCAGGGTGTGCTAGAACTTTACGTACTGTCTTTGCAACTTCCCCATAAATCGAAAATCATTCCAAAGTAAAAAGTTTACTTAAAAGAAAAATAACTCATATAACCAGCATCGGTACTTAAACTAGGAAACATGACCTGCGGAATCAAGTTATTGACATGAAAATACGAAAGTAAGAAACAATTGTTCGTTTCACAACCAATATTGAGTTGTAATACGGTCATTCTCTGCCTCCTCTTCAAGTTAGGACACACTTCTAATGATTTAACTTTATGAATGCGAATTACCTTTGTTTACTTCAGCACATCAAGGTGTGAGCTTTCTGAGCTATAACTTACTCAGAAATATTTTAAGTTAAGCTCTTTATATATTAAACATCATGCAGAACCGAGTGATGAAATTGGGAATTTTTTGTGAATAATTACAGAGTATTAAAAATTAATTCTCACTCAATTACACTCTTTCAACAAATATAATAGAAGCATCAGAGAATGTTGGAACTGAAAGGGACATTTAAGAGATTAGTTCAGCTTCTTAACTTTACATGAAACAACTGAGTTCCAGAGAGTTCAGACTTGCCCAGGGTCATGGTAAGTTGGCAGGGAGCTGGAATTTACTTATTCAGTTGAACAAGTATTTACTGAGTATTTGTTATGTTCCAAGCACTGTGATATAGGTGTTGGAGATATAAAAATGTGTAAGACTGTGTCCTTGAGGAGCACGAGTCAGGGTTTGGGGGATGAATGCGCTACAGTGGGGCCTTGAGCTGGTAGCCAGGAGAACAGGGGGCCATGCAAATTCAGGAACAGATCCCCTGACACAGTTGGGCATCTCTGAGCCTTTGGAAGGCGGGCAGGATTCGTTCAGGTCAGGAGACCAGGAGCAGACATTCCCAGCAAAGCTGATTACCCAAGCCAATCATGGAAGAGGTGATGTGCTGTATAGGAAACTATGCTTTCTGCTGTTCCTAAAGAGCAGTGCAAGCAAGATACAGGGGGTAAACTTAGAATGCTGGACAGGGAGAGGGTTTGTGACATTTAATGAGCTGAGTCTTTATCCTGTAAGAGATGGAAAGTTATTGAAAGATTTTTAATTTGGGATCACTCGGGTGGCTTTGTGGGGAACAGATCTGAGGACAAGACTGATCACTGGGAGCTCTGTCAGAGAGGAGACTGCAGGACTCAAGAGGCAGATGGCAAAGAGCTGGTTTAGGAAGGTGAGGTGTGGAGGGATGAAGTGCAAGCAGGAAAAGTTGGCTAGAAAAGATTGATAATGAACTGGGTGGGTGAGGTGAGTGGGGTGGGCGGATGAAGGTGTTGGCCAACCCTGCTCATACCTGGTGCAGGTCTCCAGAACGTTATGTGTCAAGGAACACAGGTAACTGCAGGGCTCCACTTACCCACGTAGGGCTTCCACCTCCACCCAGGACACAGCTCTGAATACCAGCAAGTGAAGCAGTTTGATAAACATTCAAAAGGAATCAAACATCAGCAATAAAACTCATCCTAGGACAAAAGGGACCTTCTTGCCCTATATTCACATAATCAAGGGAAATCATCGAGGTGATTCTTTGCAGAGCCAAGGGTATTGGCTTCCAAGGCTTTTATCTTCTCTCCAGGCTACAGAAAACCCACCCTGAGTCTTAAGTGTTCCTGAAAAGGGGCACTGCTTTGAATCTCTGCCCTGTTGCATCCTATGTTTGGCTTTGGTGACTGGATAATTGAGCTGCCTATAAAGAGTGAGAATGTGGGAAGACAAGCTAAATTTAAACTTACGATTACTGAGGAGGAAGGGGGGTGGGGGATAAACTGGGAGTTTGGAATGTATAGATACACACTACTACATATAAAATAGATAAACAACAAGGTCCTACTGCATAGCACAGGGAACTATATTCAAAATCATGTAATAACCTATAATGAAAAAGAGTATGAAAAGGAAAATAGGTGGTATGTATATGTATGACTGAATCACTATGCTGTACACCAGAAATTACCATAACATTGTAAACTGACTATATTTCAATTAAAAAAGGGTGTGTATTAAGCAAAGTTAATGAGAGAAAAAGAAATTTCAAAGATTCTACAAAAATTCTAGAACTTATACATCAGCTCAGCAAGGTTGCAAGACAGAAGGTCAACATAAAAAATCAATTATGTTTCTATATACTAGCAATGAATACACAGACACTGGAATTAAAAGTACAGTACCATTTTTCAATTGCTCAAAAATGAAATTTTTAGGTGTAAATATGACTAAGTATACGGGCCATTTTTTGCTGAAATGCCACAATGTCAATGAAAGAAATCAAAGAGTATCTAAATAAATGGAGAGATATGTTGCATTCATGGCTCAGAAGACTCAACCTAGTAAAGATGTTAAATCTCCCTAAATTGATATAAACAAAGTAAATACATAAAATGGCTTAGGGTATTCAGAGAGAGAAATTCTTGAAAGGCAGTAGGATAATCAACTCTGAAATCCAGGGAAGACATACCGACATGAAAATCATAAGTTACAGTAAGAAAAACATCAGACAAGTAGATGCCACGTCTCAAGGGTGAGAAGACTGGGAAGAACAGCAGGTCAAGGGTGCCCGTCTCAAGGTCACCAGCATTTGGAAGAGAAGGAAATTCTTCCATAAAGGATCAAGGAAATAGTAAAAAAAAAAAAAAAAATCTACTAGGAAAACCAGGAGAGCATTGTATCCCAGAGCATAGATGTTTGATAGTTTTCAGGAGCCAGTGATCAGTGGTGTTGAATTTAGAAAAAGCCACTAAAAACAGTAACAGTGCATTAAAACACAGGCATTAAGTCTGGCAATGCAGAGGACATAGGTGACTTTAGTGAGCGTGATTTCAGAGAGGCTGCCCTTCACTGCAGTGAGGTGGGTTGATGAGTATGGGGGTGATAAAGGCATGAGGACTGATTTTCTAGGCTTTTCTATGAAGGTCTGGGTGAGAGTGAAAGGAGAAAGGCAAGAAAACCTCTAGAGGCAGAGCCATGGAAAACTTTTGCTGGTGTCTGTTTTATTTGGGGGGAGATGTTTAGTTTATTTGTAGGCTACACAGAAGGATGCCCAGTAGAAAGGAAGGTGCTGGGGAGAGAGGGTGTCATAAGACAGAGTCCTGGAGGAGGCAGAAGAGATGGGGGCTAAAGGACCCACAAAGGGAAGGGCCATCTTCCAACAACAATTGAAAGGAAGGAAGGGAGGGAGGGAGGGAAGGAAAGAAGAAAGGATGAATATATAGACGTGTGTGTGTGTGTGTGTGTCCCAGAAGGGGTAGTGGGGCAGTAGGGAGCTGAAGACTGTATTAGGGACCTTGACTCTTATTTACTTATTTATTCCTATTTTTCGAGTAGGACACAAAGTCATCTGTTGGGAATGAAAATGCTAAGTCGAGTCCTAGGAGAGCAGTGAGGGTTTGGAGGAAGACTAAGAGCAGGCAAGGGAATCACTGAGGATAAAAATAATAGGTTAAACGGGGGCTGTGAAGAGTGGGAGACTCATGGTTTGATCGCAACAGTCTGCAAGCTCGTATGATTTTCTTCAGTTTGTGCTGGGGTAACCGAATTTTCCAAAAGGCATCCATTAAGTAGCCCTTTAATGCATTCTTGGCACTATGCATTGCAAACATTACCTAAATCCCAGTAAGTGGAGATAGTTACTATCCAGTTTCTAAGTTAAGAACCTTCTCCAAGGTTGCACAGCCAGGAAGAAAGCAGCACACAGGTCTGTCCAACTCCAAACCATACGTCGTTAACCAGGATGCTCTGTTTCCTCCCAAGGAGTCAGAGCTTTAAGGATTGATATGAACCTGAAACTAACATTGAAAATCAGTTACACTGCAATAAAAAAATTTTTAATAATCAATATGATACTTTGCATAGCCTTGAAATCCACTAAAAAAGTTATGTCCATAAAAAAATCTCAAGCAAATGTGGATAGTGCACAGTTTTTGAGAGAAGAATCCTTCATGACTGATGATTGCCCCACCATCTTTATTGCATTTGTCCCCTAAACAAACCTCATTTGGATTCCCTAGGGTGAATATTGCTTTCATCTTGTTACCACACTTTTAAGTATCGGAGGCTTCAAAAACAGAATTCTTTTTTTACTCTAGCCTGGCAATAACATGAAGTTAGGACTTACTTTGTAACTAAAACACCAACTCTTATACTTGAAAAAGGGTGTACAAGTGCTCAGGTCTGTTGCAGGCTTGACTTCTTCCCGGACCCAGGAGTTGACAGTCTGCTCTGATCC
Source organism: Vicugna pacos (assembly GCF_048564905.1). Taxonomy (NCBI): domain Eukaryota; kingdom Metazoa; phylum Chordata; class Mammalia; order Artiodactyla; family Camelidae; genus Vicugna; species Vicugna pacos. The sequence continues at coordinate 1,296,023 of NC_132994.1, read as the reverse complement.
AAGACTGGGAATATCGGGAGTTGTTTGCAAAGCAAAATGATGAACAGCTTGAGCAATAAACACACCGGGGGGTCTTTTCACATCTTATTTGAAAGGTGGTGGAGTTTCCACAACGTAGAGCTGTAGACTTTTAGAACTAGCCAAGCAGGGCTGGCATGGAACTCTTACATAAGGAGAGGAGATACAATCATTTCCATCTCTACCAGTATAGTGGCAGTGACTGAACTTTAACTCTACATCGTGTACCCTTTTCACTGCAAACCTTTGCTTGTTGACATCTCACTGATGTTTGTTACCTGGTTCACAAATGCTCTGGGATTGGTTCTGTTCACCGTTGATTTTTCACAGCGAAGAAGCTGGACGCGAATGTACATGAGGTTTTCTGGGGCTGCCTACTCTGACTCATCAGCTAAGCAGACACACACCCACACACCACATACACACATACCCACACACACAGACACACACACCACACACACACACACACCCTCCCGCAAGAGCTGGGGGTGCAGCCTGATGGTGAAGACAGACACTTGGTGATGTGAGCAGTTCTGCTCAGCATCCTCTCCACACCTGCTCCCCTGCTCCGTGACAGTGCAGTTCATTTCATGCTTTCGAGTGAGTGGATGGCAAGTTGTGTGTCCTAAAGCGGAAAATAACTACCCTGTTCTCTGGAAATACAAATACGTTGTAACAAAGCAATTACCACTCTCCTGTTAGAATCCATTCCACAGGGGTTCTGTGGTTGGCATTTTGATGAATTAATAATATCAGGTGATGAGCTGCAGACCCTGAGGTCAGCGATGAGGGAGGGAGTTCTTTTTTGACCTTTAGACGTCAGCTGAAATTGCCCCTCCTCAGAGAGCTCCATTTACTTTATCATAACACTTCCCTGCGTGTTCTTGTCTGTTGATTTATTCATGGGTCTGTTTTCTGTCTGTCTGGACATACAGACTCTCACCTGCCTTACTCAGGGCATCCCCTGCAGAGCCTGGCGGTGATCAGGTGGTTGCTCAGTGAATGATGGATGCATGGAGGATAGAGCTCCTGGGAACCATAGCCGTGAGGTTGGAGAGAGAGAAGCCATGATGAAAGTCAAGGGTCATTGAAGACAGGTTCTTGAGCAGAGGAGTAAAGCAGGGTCTCCAGTGGGCACCTGAGCAAAATCTTGGGTCCTGTTGGGAAAGGGTTGGCCTCAGGATCTGCAGAGATGGAGGAGGGATGCATCTGAGGGCGGGCGGGCAGAGAGCAGCCGTGAGCCGGGGACGGCAGGGCAGTTCCTGCAGCTCTGTCCTCGGGCAGGTGTGACCGGAGGTGGGGAGGAGGGGGATGCGGAGGCTGACCCCTTCTAAAGCTGGCCCTTAAAATGTGACAGGTAAACCAGACTCTCAAAAAAGAAGTGGCCGGATTCCCAAGTACCATTTCCAGGGGCCGTGTAACAAAAATGTGCATTTTGAAATCCCACGTTGATGTATCCCCTCCACGTGTAAATGGCATCGTAATTCAGGAGTGGTGCCGGTGAAATACCGTGCTGGGGAAAGAAAGCAATGTGGACTTTGAAAGAAAATAACGAAGCTGAAACATGCAAAACACATTCAGGCAAATCTTCGGGTGAAGTTACCTGGTTCCAGGACATGCCCGTGCCTGCTTCCTCTACGTCTGATCCCACATGGCTTTACAGAGGAAACAACAGAGGCTTATTTCACCCAAAGCATCCTAGGTATGTGCTGCCAGATGAAGAAATCGTGGAAAGAAAGCAGAGGGTATCTCTGTGTTGAAAGAAACACGGAGCATTGTAGCTTCGTCAACAGTACCCAGCGTCACCTAGTTACACTCAAAAGTTCTGAATCCATGGCTCCAGGGTTAAAAAAGGCATTTTCCTTTTCTGAGCTAGTATGTCTCTGTGCTGTCGTCTGGGCATCTTTTCAATTTTCCTTTGTTGACTTGGCTGTTCTGGGACTGGAGATTTCTTTTTTCTTATCTGTAGGGAGAAATGCTTTTCTAACCAGAGCCTGCTGGTGTAAATGGGATGGGATGGCTCGTGTGGGTTTCCCACAGGACACAAAAGTCTGTGTCGCCCACAAACACTTAAAAATATGTAGTGCCTGAGGGCTCACCAAATGGTGAAATAAGATGAACACATCAACGCACGGAGCTGGACCACCACCCTTCCTGCCTCTGTATCCTGGTGGTGGTTTCATCCTCCATCCAATCCCAGGCATGTGTGGCCAAGGCTCTGGACACACGTTCAGCAAAGTGTTCTGATGGACATTTTTTTTTCTTGAGGAGAGATGTCTAGGGGAGTAGTGGGTTCGGGGGATTGATGCTGCCTGTGTTACTAAGCACCGTTCCAAGCCACCTTTGCTGCTCAGGGCACTGTGTTTCTCCTTTATGCAGCATTCCCTGAGTTCTGAATCTGACGAGGCAAAATGTTTTGGGGAGTTGAAGTATAGAGAGCAGAAAAATGAGACAGCCGGATGGCAGAGAGGCACAGTCATTGAGAGATTTCCAGGAAGGGAAAAGAAAAGGCTTTTATTATGATATTGCTATCAATAATTGCCAGTTTATTACTTAAGATTCTATTCACTTCAGGTAATAGAAAATTGGATTAACGCTGCCTTATCAAGTTAAGGATTTACTTTTTTCATACAACAAGAAATCTGGAGGAAGTCAGGCCTCCACAATGTCATTAAGGACTGGGCTCTGCTCCACCCTCCTCAGTTTGTCATGCTCATGTCGGTCCTCTCATGGTCACACAATGGCTGCTCCACCTCCAACCTCACAACTGCATTCCAGTCAAGTGGCAGAGGGACTCAGGGGCTGCTAGCAAGATTTTTGCCTTTTCATGAGAAAAATATCCTCCTCCAGGATTTCTGCCCACCATCCCTTTGGCCAGAACTGAGTTACAAGGTAACCCTTACCTGTAAGGGAGACTGAGCTTGGGGATTCACTTTTCCAGCTTCTATGGTAGATAGTAGCACTGAGAGAGAAAGTGATGCTTGTGGATTCTGAATGAACCACAGTGGATGAAGGCCAAATTATCAAATAATCAAAGAAGAATGCAGGCAGACCTTGTTTTACTGCACTTCATTTTACTGTGTTTTTTTTTTTCACTAATTGAAAGCTTGTGACAACCTTGGGTTGAGCATGTCTGTTGGCACCATCTTTCCAACAGCATTCGCTCACTTTGTGTCTCTGTGTCCCATTTTGGTAATTCTCACAATATTTCAGACTTTCTCCTTGTTATTATATTTGTTATGGTGATGTGATCAGAGGTCTTTGATGTAACTACTATGACTGGCTGAAGGCTCAGTTGATGGTTAGCATGTTTTACCAGTAAAGTATTTTTTAATTAAGGTTGTTTAATTGACATTGTCTTTTTAGACATCATGCTACTGCACACTTAATAGACCACAGAATAGTGTAAACAAAACTTATATGCACTGGGAAACCAAAATGCTCGTGTGTCGGCTTTATTGTGATATTTGTTTTATCACAGTGGTCTAGAATTGAATAGGTGATATTTATGATATTTCTGAGGGACAAACTCTGCAAAGTTAATCAAGAGTTAAATGATCAAAAAGCCAGGCAGGTAGACAGCCACACATCAGCCAGGAAAGGTGATGACAGTCTCAAAGGCCATTGACCAAAGTGCTTTAGACTCTGTCTGCTTTATCTATCCTGGTAAATGTTTCTGTTATCACACCATGAAGAACAAATAAGACGAAATTAGTGCAGCCACTATGGAAAACTGTATGGAGGGTCCTTAAAAATCTAAAAATAGATTTACCATATGATCCCGCAATCCCACTCCTGAGGATATATCTGGAGAAAACTCCAATTCTAAAGGATACATGCACCCCAGTGTTCATAGCAGCACTATTTATGATAGCCAAGACATGGAAGCAACCTAAATGTCCATTGACAGATGATTGGATAAAGAAGATGTGGTATATGTGTACAATGGAATACTACCCAGCTATAAAAAATGAAGTAATACCATTTGCAACAACATGGATGGACCTAGAGATTGTCATACTAAGTGAGGTAAGTCAGACAAAGACAAACAAATATCATATGATATCACTTATATGTGGAATCTAAAAAAAATGATACAAATTCGATTTACAAACCAAAAACAGACTCACAGACATAGAAAACAAACTATGGTTACCAAAGGGGAAAGGGTGCGGAGGGATAACTTAGGGGTTGGAGATTAACAGACACATATTACTATATATAAAACAGATAAACAACAAGGACCTACTGTATAACACAGGGAACTGTATCCAATTACTTGTAATAGCATGTAATGGAAAAGAATCTGAAAAGAAATAATGTATATATTTATATGTGTAACTGAATCACTTTGCTGTACACCTGAAACTAACATTGTAAATCAACTACACTTCAATTAAAAAATTTTTTAAAAGAAGGACAAATAGAACAATCTCTTATACCTTCTGTAGGCAGTTTTCTCTCTCAGGAGGTTGGAGGGGCCTGTGCCCACCCTCAGCCTGTGCCCCCCTGTGCTTCTTCGGTCTGAGTCATAGTTTCTAGCAGCAGAGGTTGGAGATGTCCTGCAGCCAAGACAGTGACTAGGGCTGGGGAGTTAGCAAAGAAACAGGAGCAGGGCAGAATGTTTCTATTTTTCTCACCTCTCTTCCTCTTTGGTGCCTGATGAATTCAGCCATCTAGTGTAGGCTCAGCCATCATGCCCTCCTTGGGGTCTGCTTGCATCTTGTGTCCTGCCCAGGGGTCTGAGTAACCCTCCTGTGTGCACACTGCAGCTGGGGTGCACCTGTATCAGAGCTCTTATTTACTGGAGCATTGTCTTTTCCCTCAACAAATGATTGTGTGGAACCCCACCATGTCCCCAGCTCTGCCAAAAGCCCTGGGTTTAGAGCAATCCAGCTCCTCCATCTACAGCGGGCTGCCCAGTAGAAATATAATGTGAGCCCCACAGATAATTTTAAGTTCTGCATTATCCACATTAAAAAAAGGTAAAGAGAAACAGGTGAAGTTAATTTTAAACAGTATTATATTATTTAAACTAACATATCCAAAAATACCATTTCAAGATTTATTAAGTATTATAACATTGATATTACATTGAAATGATACCAAAATAATAGTATTTGGCATGATTGTAATTATTCCCTATAAAATTATTAGTGAGATATTTTGCATTCTGTTTTTCATCCTAAATCTTCAAAATCCCTTGTGTATTCTGAACTCAGACCAGCCACAAGAGCCACATGTGGCGAGTGTTACCATGTGAGATGGCATTGCTCTGGAGCATAAATAGTGATGTAGTACAAAACCTGCTAGTGATGCCTGATAAATGTCTAATACACAGAGTTCATGGTGTGTCCTAATGAGGGAGGCAGTCTTGTGTGAGGAAAGCCAGCTGCTCCCAGTCAGTTCCCCAGGAACAGGCATGTGTTTTAGTGACTTTATCACCCAGAGTCTAGACCTCAGCATCATAAATTTAGAAAACTTGATCTCTTCAAAGTCAGAATGCTGACTCCCAGTGACAAGATCTCCAGACTGGTGGATGGAAACAAGGGTATCAGCCCATTAGCAGCGAAACACATCAGGTGGTCTGGCCTTGGTGTCCCCTCCTCCGTGGACTGAGATTTGACATCCCTGACGCGGGAGACAAATCCAGCCCCCTCACCTGTTTTGGTACATCCACAGGCTGAGAATGGATTTTATACTTTTTTATTAATTGATGTGTAGTTGATTTACAATGTTGTCTTAGCATAGAGATTCATTTACACATAAATATGTACTCCTTTTCATGTTTCTTTTTCATTATAGGCTATTACAAGGTATTGAATATAGTTCCCTGTGTATACAGTAGGACCTTGTTGTTTGGCTCTTTTGTATACAGTAGTATGTATTTGCTTATCCCAAACTCCTAATTTACCCCTCCCCTCCTTTCCCATTCGGTAACTGCAACTTTGTCTTCTATGTAAAATATGATGATACATGGAAACTGCATGAAATTCACCTAAAGCTTTGTTGGAACATGACCACACTCATCACGTGTTACCCACATTGCTCACACGTACAGTAGCAGAGCTGAGGAATCGCAGTGGAGGCCCTATGGCTCGCAGAGCTGAAAGTATTTACCACCTGGCTTCTTAAAGAATACATGTGCCCACCCCACCCCCGACCAGGGTTTTCACCCCATGTTGTGTCCGTGAGCCATCTAAGGAGCTCTAGAAAGTGCACATATCTAGTGCTCTCCCCAAGTCATTCTGATTTGCTTGGTCTCTGGAGAGACCCAAACATTTGGTAGTTAAAAAAAATTTTTTATTGTAGTACTTACTATATAGTTAATCTGTATGGGAAGATGAGATAGCCAGGTGATCGTGAGGGAGACATGAGGTCAGTTCAGGAAGGCGACCTGAGTGTTGGTCCCTCATTGTCCTGGCCATCAGTGCACAGGCCACTGGACCCAGCACACACCCCACCTGCCTGTGCTCACCTCTGTGACCGTTACCATGGCCATGATATTCCCCGTTCCAGACTCCCAGCTCCAGCGATCGACACCTCTCCCCAGGCATTCACCAGTTAATCTGCCGTACCAGCCCCGGCCATTCTGTTTGTTTGTACCTCTTCTGATTCACTGGTTTGGTAGCTGTCTCAAGACCAATCTGATTTCCCTTTTTCTTTATTGTTGTTCAAGATATTTCTTGGTTGCCTCAATGCCTGTGCCTTTGACAACTTACACTCCAGTTGCAGCTTTCCTTAGAAATCTTTTGAGACTCCAGCCTGGCATGTTACTAAGAGTTTGGTGGACAGCTTCCTTGGTAATTGAACAAATGAATGAATGAATGAATGAATGAACGAATGAATTAAAAGTTAGAATGGAGGAAAATTTAGAAAAAATACAGAGGAATTTTGCAAACTGTGTGTTATGAGTATAGTGAGTTTAAAATCAAAGTGTCCACATTCAAACCTTGGCTTTACTGCTTTCCATGGGAATCTCCATGGGAGGGTCGCATCACCTCTCTGGGAAAGAGACTTGGGATACTTTCAGGTGGGGAGAGTCACACCTGCCTCACAGCACCGTGTGAGGATGACGTACCAAATACAGTGGTTCCTCGCGTAAGGCCTGACTCAGAAACACTCCTTCATGGAAAGTTCTCTTTTCTTCCTCCTGCAGGGCTGGGGCATCCTTTTGCATTGGAAAGGTCCTGAATCATTTATAGCTATAAATAGCTTGCAATCTTATTTATTAAACTATGCATCTGATAGCAGTATTATTAATGACAATTTGGTAAAGAGTTCTTTAATTGTTTGAACAAATATTTTATAATACAAATTTTGAAATAATTCTTGATAACTATAATTGACTTTATAGTTCATTTTTTTTCTTTTTTCTTTTTTAAAGAGGTTCTGGGGATTGAACCCAGGACCTCATGCATGCTAAGCACACACTCTACCACTGAGCCCTACCTTCCCACCCAGACCTTATAGTTCAATATCATGGTGGTAATAACAAATTCCTTTCCATAATATGAGTATCACATAAACCTATTGACTTTGTAAGCCCTGTCCTTTATAATAGAACATTAAATTCTGTTTTTCCTCAAGGATTCTTAACTTTTGAGCTGGGAAATAATTTCTGTTTTTTTATACATAGGGAAAACATAGTTTGTCCTTAAACATACTGTCCTTTCTTGCTTGCTGGGTCTAGAATAGTCGTAAGACAATGAAGAATCAAAAGCTTTCAACCTAGCTTTGTGCAGTAATCACCTGAGGAGGTAATTTTACATTACCAGTGCTCAGTCCCACCCCAGACCAGGCTAGCTGAGGGAGGAGTCATGGCATCATCTGTTCTCAGTCTTCCAGGTGACACCAGGATACAGCCCAGCGGAAACCACGGGTCTGTCCCGTGTGTCTGACACGTGCAGGGGAACGAAGCCCAGGGGTTAAAAGCTTGACCTGGTGCCCTTCAGCTGAACCAGAACTGAAACCCAGTTCTCTATCCTCCAGACCGGGGTTCCAAAGTACTCCCAAACCTAGAATTTTAGGATGGGCAGTTTTCTTGGTGCATACAGAAACTTCACTATATGGGGTAGTGCTTAAAGTCATTTAAATAAATGGATATAGAGAGAGAAACAGTGATAGAGGCATTAACATATATATGTTTAATTCATTTTTAATGCCACTAAGCATGTTTTAGATATCAGGTGTAGTGACTCTCATCATTAGGTCTATTTTGTGAGACAAACATGATGATTCTCATTTTTAAAGAGAAGGAATTGATACACAGAGAGGTCAGTAGACTTGCCTCAGGTCACACAGCTAACGAGTGAAAAAGTAGGGAAATGAACCCAAATCAGAGGATACCTTTCTTTTCCTTCCCTGAAAACAGAATCTTATATTTGTACAATTTTTCTTTTGTGGTTTTTTTTTCCTGCAAGACGTTATTATCTCATTTGACTTGTCAATAATTGGTTGACAATTTGGCAATATTGGTTGGTCAATAATTTCATTAACACTGTGGCAAAATTCTCTTTCTTTAGAAAACTAGAGAAAGAGACATGAAAAGGTAAAGCTGTCAATTTAACAGGTTGTATCTAATAGTTGTAGGCTGTACTCCAAATCATCTCAAGCGTCTCAGTAAGATTTTCTACGGCTGTTTCTCTGATAAATTTAGTGTTGGGTAGTGTCATTTTTTTGTGTTTTCTTTTAGGGGACTAGGTGGAAAGGACTCATTGGATAGGAGCAGTGAGAAGAAAGTACTTAATGTTTCACAAAGGATCGTTTTATAATGGGTTTCGGTGGGTCCCAGTGCAAGAGAATAGTGTTGGGTTGAGAGAATCTCGCAGTGTCCAAATAGAATCAGGACTAGACTCAACTTGTCAGGTCTCTCCAGAATTCATTAAAATGTTGACTTAAACATTAACAGTTTCTTAAAGCAGTACTTTTAGTGCTTAAAAACTTACACTGACAGGCTTTTCCTTAGTCCTCCTTGAAGTCGAGATCTCTTGCTCTCTGTAGAATGAACGTCATCACAAGAAAGACCATGAGATAGTTCAGTTTCTCTAGGTGGAAAGGCCAGGACAGCCCAGGAGAACCCATTTCACCCCATGGACTGGAATGAGATGAAGCTGGCTGTAGTGACAAGTGCAATTTGGCATCAGTTTGAGCTCCAGATTAAATCCAGAATAGTAACTTTCATAATTATTTCTTTCTGTGGGGGTCAAACCTATTGGGGAAAACTCGTTTGGGTTATTTTTATTTTTATTTTTATTTGTTCGAATTTAAAAATTTTTTTTTTTATTTTTTGGGGGTTGAGGGTGGTAATTAGGTTTATTTGTTAGTTTATTTGTTTAACAGAGGCACTGGGGATTGAACCCAGGACCTTGTGCATGCTAAGCACACACTCTACCACTGAGCTATACTCTCTGCCTGGAAAAACTGGTTTTGAGAGTTAAGGAAATTTAAAAAAGAAAGCCCAAAATATTAAATGTGAAGCTAAAGAACAGAGTTTTTCGCTCCCAAGAATTCTATTCAATGCTAGCTTATTTAACCAAGACTTTTTTTCTTGGAGCATCTTCTAAGTGCCACGAATTGTTCTAGGCCTGAGAGAGAGAGAGCCAGGGACCCTGCCCTCCAGCAGCCCGAGTTCTAGTGAAGAAAAATCATCAGGAAACAAACAAGATCAGTAAGTCAACAAAAAAAGGGTCACTGCAGCGTTTTAAATGCTGTGAAGGAAATGAAGGGGTAAAAATGACTGTTGGTGGATGAGAATGGCATCTTCCATAGAGAATGAGGGAGGGCTTCTCCAAAGAGGTGACATTTGAGGTGAGATGTGAAGACTAACAGCCACCCACGGGGCGAATTAGGGGGAGAGCATAGCATGTTGGGCAGAGGAGGTAGTTTATGTAAATACCCGAGAAGCTACTTTGCATACGAGAGGAATAAAAAGGGGGCCAGAGTACATAATAGTGTGTGTGTGTCTGTGCGTGTGTTTGTGTACACAGGCTAGCACATAGGCGCGCGCACACACACACACACACACTCGATGACTGAATGTGACATCGACCAGACTGTATCCAGAAGTCAGGATGGAAAACTTCCCCTGAGGTCATGCTTTGAGTGGTTCTCCCTCCTTTCTCCCCTCCCCTACACCATCCCCCATCTCAAACACACACTTGGAACTTGGGGAAAGATTCAAAATATTGACTTCCAGAAAGGTGCATATGTATCTTGAGTTCAGGGTGTCATAGCACATGACTCCTGCCTGTGTTTGGCTGGTGGGTGGTTTTCATAAATTCAACTTTTTGGAAATCATTTGTTTTCAAAGCCTAGTAGCCAGCAAAAGAAAGCTCCTCTATTTTCATGAAGAGAGGAAACTAATACAATATATTGTCTAAATTAAGACTCCCACAAAATAAACGTCTTTGGAGACTATGAGTATAAAACCATAGTAGCAAAAGTCAAATTGCTGAATATAATTATGACTCTATGGAAAAAGCAAGTGTTTTACATTCAAAAAGTCTTTAAATTTTGTTTCTTTTGTTCTTTTTTTCAACATCTCAGAGTCTTTTTCCTTTACTGTGTGTCCATTTAGTTCTCATAATCACTGTTCATTAAACCTTTGCAAAATCTCATTTTAAATTCAAGCTTCTTGTTGCCGTGGTTTCTGTGTGGATATGGCAAGGTCTTGCCACGTCAGTCTTTTGAAGCACAATAAAATAAACATTCGAGATATCCCCTTGGACCAGGATTTTGGAATCAATGTTTTGCTACATGTGTGACAAGTAAATCAGCTCTTGAATGAAACAGATCTTTAAATAAACATGGTTCTTAAAATGGCTATAGTCTGGTAATCACAAAGTCATGAATCAGCATTTCAATGACTGGTCATGTGTTTTGTTTTTTTAATCTTAATTTAGATTTTTTTTTCAATTGACTTTGAGATGCTGTTACAGTTCCACCTGCCTCTGGTGCTTTATGTGCCTTAAAATTTGTTGCTACTGTGTGAGAACTGGGAGGGCATAGCTGCAGGGTTCCAATTACTCTGGCAAGGGGATCTTGTTCCATTGTCTCCAACTAAGCATGTAATTAATGTCTATTTCAAGGCCATTTCAGCAAATTCAGAACCAAGACTATCCATACATATTTAGGGATACAGAGGAACACTGTTGATGTCTTCATCATAGGGGACAGCAGTGCCAGAGGAATTTGGGGAAGAATGTGGAAGACTTTATCATGTGTTGCAAATATTTCATTATAACTAAGGATGTGGTTTGAAATAAAACGTGTCACTCTAAAAAAGTCTCAGTAGAGGTAGACCCGCCTGCCGTGCCCCCTCACCCAGGGAGAGTTTTTTTTAAACCAGTGAGATGCTTTCAGGTTGTCTAGATGTCTGGACAGAGGTCAGAAATGCTGAATGTCTGTCTGCAATGCATAGGGCCGTTGCACTTGGAAATCCTGCTGGACATTTACGTAGGTAAAAACCTGTTTCTAGTCATCTGAACTTAAGCCTGCCTCCATTATGCACATAAACACAGAGTAATTTTGCGCACTAAATTTTGCAGGAATTCAGCTACTGTGTAATTCAAGAGACGACTATAGTTAGTTTTATTTGGAACATTATAATAGAGTTGGTTATTATTCCAAAAAAATTATGCCATAAATGACATCACAGCTTGCGGTATTTGAGTTGCCAATAAAATGTGCCTCAACTACTATACGCTGACAGTGATTGTCATCTCGAGGATGCTGTGTCTGTATACGCCATCCAACAATTTAATGATACCCTTTAATCAAGTTTATTATGCTTAAACATTTGCCTACTGAAATATATTTTTATTATGAACTACTTTTCTTATATGTTTCCTTTATATTACAGGTTTTGGGGGAATTCTGGGTTTAGGCAAATTATGTATTTCATTTAGGGGTATTAGTGGGGCGTTATAAAATGTTTTTAAAGGAGAGCTGATGAGATAGGATTAAGAAATGTTAACCACTAGATATAAAAATAAATTTAAAACAATTTTTTTCTGTACAGCACAGGGAACTATATTCAGTATCTTGTAATAACCTTTAATGAAAAAGAATATGAAAATGAATATATGTATATATGTGTACATGACTGGGACATTATGCTGTACACCAGAAATTGACACATTGTAACTGACTACACTTAAATTTAAAAAAGAACAAAACTTCTTCTAAAACATATCACTCCTTCAGAAGAAAGGAGATGTTACACGTGTGCATTTTCATGCAAAGACAGGAAAGGCAGATGGGAGCATTGGCCTTGATTTCTGCCCTTACTGTGTGTCAGGCCCTGTGCCCAGCCCTTCAAACATTTGAATTTCTCATTTTGTGCAGGGTACTGAGAAACGCCACATGTGCTTTGCGTCTCCTGGCCCTGGCGTGCCACCTTCAGAGCTGTCTGCTTGACTCATGGAGACCAGGGAAGGAGAGGAAATGAGTAGATACATCTTCTCCACAGCACTGGCATGTTAAAATTATGTCAAAGTTCTATTAAGTAAGTGATGGTCTCAGAGCCTGATTTACGGTGGCTAATGAAATTTTCACAAAGAGGCATTATCATGAAATTTGAAAAAAATCTTAATAGATGCAGATGAGAGTTCACATGCATATGAATGTCTGTGTGCGCGGGAGCCTTCGGGTGTCCTATTTATAGCTTCCGGGACACATTCGCAAGTGATAAATGAACACTGAAAGGCTACACATATGTTTATACCCGCTTTTAGCCATGGAGTTGTTTCAAAAGCGGTATCTCCACTGAGCCAAATCACAGGCATTTAGAAAGTACAAAAAATTTAAATTTCTAAAATGAACCAGAAAGTTAAAAAAAAAAAAAGAAGAAGAAAGAGAAAAAGAGACTGAGAGAGATGGCACTCATAAATATGCCACAAAATTAGTTTTTTAAATGCTGTGGAAAATTAAAGCTTATTAGAATTCAGTATCAGCCTTCTTTGTTGGTTGACCCTGTCCAAATTCATATTGCTCCCCGCACAACAGGCCAGGAAATCAGGAGACTAGGTGTTGGGGCAAGGAATGACAACTTTATTTGGAAACCCCAGCAGATGGAGCAGATGGGGGACTAATGTCCTGGGGAACCATCTTCCCCAATCAGAATTCAGGCTCCTTTTATACTAAAAAGGGGAAGGGTTGTATGTTAGTTGTTGCAAACTTCTTGGTTCAGAAACCCTTTGTTCTTGCAGCTGTCCATGTAGGTCGGGTCACATGTTCCTGTAAACCTCCAAGACAAGTGCAATTCTCTGTTCTGCAACTTTTTAATCTCTATACAAATAGAAGAAGTGTTACACTCTTAAAGGTCAGAGTCTTGAGAATAGGCTCTCCTGTATATTTCAGGCTCTAGGCAACATTCTTTTACAAAAGGTGGAGAACCAGCAGGACTGAGCACGGGAAACAGAGCCCAGGGTCAGAGTCAAAGGAACAGATCTAATATGGAGTCAGGTTTGTTCTAATGTATTACAATCATTGTTTTTAAAGAGTGACAAAAGAGGACCTTTCTGATATGTAGTGATGGCTTGGGCATTTTTAAGCGTTGAAGATTATCTCGGTGTCTTAACATTTCAGAACTGTCAAGTTAAACACGTTATAATTTTGGATAAGAGAAAGATTGCTTTGTTTTTTAAATGCTAAGGTAAGGCTAGAGGTTAATCCTTGATGAGGAGAGTGTGTCTGTGCCTCTCCTTTTTTTACTGACCAGAGTGGTGCCTCAAGAAAGAATAAACCAATGTAGGAAAGGCTGACTTCAGGAGCGGGGGTACTTACGCTGCAGAGGTGGAATGTGGCAGCCACTGCAGTGGAACTGAAGGTGCTCCACATCGGTCTTTGTAAACCCCTCCTTTTTTAGCTTTCTTTTGGTTGCAAGTTGTAGAAATCCAAATAAAGCTGGTTTAAGCAAAAAAGAGAATGTGCGAGCTCACATGACAGAAAAGTCCTGGATGTTACTTGCTTCAGGCAAAGCTAGATTCAAGGACTCAAATGTTATTAATTGGTCCCTCTCTCTCTCTCCATCTTTTAACTCTGCTGTGCTTCCTCTGAACTGACTCTACTCTGAAGTAGACTCTTTCAGTATGTTGGTTGGCAGAATCACCATACCTAAACTTTCCTTATCCAAGCAGAGTGACAATTCCTTTTTCCAAAAACTTGAAAAAAAAATTCTACTGGGATGTCTTACTGAACCAATTCACTTAACGTGCCCAGGAAACAGATCCTGTGGGCTGGCAGAAGGGTGGATGATGCTGATTGGCCAAGCCCAGGTCGCCTGCCTCTGCAGAGGGAAGGCGTCAGCTCCAGCAGAACTTGAACAAAAGGCTGTGAAATTAGAGATGAGATTATGTGTCCTCCTGCTGCTGGTGACCCAACCCAGAAGGAGCAGCCAGATACTGAGAAAATCTGCTTTATTTACATCGCAGTCCTAGAAACCCTAATTTTGTTCATCTTCCTTTCGAGATCTAAGAACACATAGTTAGGGAATGATAGAGATTTAGAAGTCAAAGAGACTTTGTACATTATGTAGTTGAAAATCTTCAATTTAAGTAATTTTTCAGAATGATCTTATCTGTAAATCGAGTCTTGCTAGTTGCGAGAGCTGGTTTTCCTACAGCAGTGCAAAATACTTGAGGGGAGTCATGTAAAATGGGAATCAGAATTTTATTAAAAGCACTCAGTGTCTATCCCAAAGAAATTTTAGGAATGGCATTTAAGAGGACCTCAGGGATTGTTACCAAATGTTTACATAAAATTAAAAAAACAAATCCCATCTTTTTTGCTTCCCAAATATGTTATCATTTTCTGAGGTTTTATTATAGTAACCTGTTACACAGGCTAAGATGTTTGTTGAAAAGTAAGTCTGATTTTTTTCTTCTTCATATTCTTGATTCCTCTGATGACTGCTTCTCCTAATTATTGTGGGTAAGCACAGTTGGTATGCCCTTTTCACTGGCAGAAAATGATCATTCCATAAATGTGTATGTGCTCATTTCAGAAAACGTACACCTTTATAAAGAATATAAAATGGACCCCAAGTGGATAAATTCTGCCAGCTCTAACAGTAATGCGAAGCAGGTGTCGTATTTCAAAGCAAGCCAGGACCACAGGGAGCCAAAGGAACTCATTGGTGTCTGCAACTGATTAGCTCAGTTCATTAGAGCTGGCCAGGGTCACAGATCTGATCTCTGGGAGCACCAGAAACACCCTGGATCTGAGGTCACGGACCATATAGCACTGTCATTGTCCTTACAAGAAATAAGGCTTGAAGGATGTGGAGAGAGTAATGCAGAATATCCCCCAGCTCCAGAAGCATGTCTGTGTAGCCTGCTCACCTGTCCTGGTACCCAGTCCTCACCCCAGAGACCTTTACGTCTTAGATGCGATTGTAAAGTGATAGGGAAGGTATCAAACTGATCTCTGCTGACCCACAAAAGCTTGTTTAAGGTTTCAGTGTAATTAGATGTCTTCATCATATTAAAAACAGTAATATTAAATTTTGCAGGAAATACTGATTTTCAAATTTGCAAAGGTCAAAAATTGAAAGACAAATAGATGCTGTAATAGGATTAAAAAGGGCAGGAAGAGCTAATGGTGAGTCTGTTCATTGACTGTAATGAGATTATTCTCAGGCAGATGAGTCCTGAGCTTCAACAAGAAAATGAGCTACACAGAGCAGGCATATAGTGTGGATATACTTAAGCCTGATTTTTTTTTTAAACAGAAACTTTTTTTTTTTTAAACAGAAACATCATAGAACCTCAGCAAAGCTTCATGGAAGTAACTGCACTTGTATTTAATCCTAAATGTACATGTATTAATTATTCTAGGTCATCAGAATAGCATATCAAATAAAAACTCATAAGGACTCTGAACTATGTCCATATTTCATTTATTTATTAAAAATTTAAGCATATACAGTTTGTTATAGTTACATTGGCAAGTATCCCAATGTACTGTCAGAGCTCTGCCAGTTAAGTTAATGACATCTTTAATAGGTTCTTATAATGATATTACATAGTTCAATTGAGATTTTAATTGTGTAAATAAGATATATTACATATTAAACTTTATTAGACATTTTTAGAATAGTGACTTATTTCACTAGCTACAACACAGTTTATGGTGTGAATAAATAATAAAAATAAAATTTCAGCTAGTATTTTTGGCAGAAAAAAAATCAGTGTGTTACGTTACTAGAATTCTACTTACAATTTTTAAAACTCTTATTAATTCTTTATTAGAATTATACTTTCTATCTTCATTATTAGTTACTATGAATCACTTCTTGACTGTCTAAAACAATAATGTCACCATGTGCAAGACATTAAACTAGTCACAATGGGGAAATAAATAAATGTAAAAGCCACTGATGGTCTTAAAGAATTTGCTGCCTAGATGGGATGAAAGACGTGAAATACTTAAAATAACAATTTGCAGTATAAAGAGTCCTGTGATACCCAGTGATTAATTTGAAGAGTGAATGCTCTAATAATTCAAAAACAGAGCAAGACTATTACGGCAAAGAGCTAGGTCTTGAGAGATGAATATTATTTATATTAGTATTTTAAATAACATCTTTTAAGCTGATATTTCAGTTTCAGGCATGAAGTTTCACTAAGACACATTATTATACATAATGTAATTTATAAATGTGACTATTCTCAGCGAGGGTGCACAGAATGAAACTGATCATGCCCTTGGTTCGTGGTAAAATGTAATTATTAGTCCAAAGACTTTCTTTTTTTAATATATAAAATTTAATTTTTAATTGTTTTTCCACTTCATCTCTGATTTTCAGTCCCATTTTCCCACATAGGCACCTCTTTGTGTATATTTAATGTAAGACCTTCATACATATATACACATATGTATGCACAACATATAATAGTAACGTGTGGGATGTGTTTTTAAGTTTACAAACAGTTATTTACACAAATGGAAGAGCATGGTGTATAAGTAAGGGTTCTATAGAGAAACAGAACCAATAGGATATTTAGAGAGAGAGTGAGAGGGATTAACTTAAAGGAACTGGCTTACATAAATGTGGGACTGGCTGGTCTAAAGTCTGTTAGGGCAGGCCAGCAGACTGGGCTCTCAGGCAGGAGCTGATGCCGAAATCTTGAGGCAGAATTTCTTCTTCCTTGGGGAAACCTCAGTTTTGCTCCTCAGGCCTTTCAACTGATTAGATGAGGCCCACCCATCTTATGATACCTCCTTTCCTTGAAGTCAACCAATGGTAGACATCTACAAAATAACTTCACAGTGAAATACACCTGGCCTAGTGTTGGATTGATTACTGTGTCCTATAGTTTAGCCAAGCTGACACATAAAACTAGTCATCACACCTGGCTTCTGGTGTCCTATTCTGCTTAGGAATATCTCTCTCACCCCATCAAGTAACTTTATTAACTTAGATTCCATGCATAGCTTCAACAAGCAAATACATTTTGTGAATTTAACTGAGTTAACTGTTACGACTCATGAAGAAAATAGAACCTGTATTCTCTGTAACCTGGTCTGGTGATGTTGTCCTAGAGATTAAACATGCAACCTCCAGAACCAGCATGTGAAATGGACAGGAGAGAGGCATTGACGCTGGTCACTGGCACTAGAGTCCTGCCTCAGGGGCTGCCTCGGAGCCCTGCTCTTGAGTGAGAATGACAACATTGTGTTAATACTTCAAATGTTTTATATATTTGTTAAAATATATATATATATTCCTAATATGTTAACAGACTAATCACTGGGAAGTATTGTTCCTACTTGTCACCAGATACTTTTTAATTGATTCTTTGCTCAGTTCCACAATCTTTCTCTTCTTTGTTCTCCTGCAGTGGTTTTTCAGAGATCCCTTATGAAAGATTCTTTTTTATTCTTAGAAAATAATCCTTTTGTTTGTGAGAAAGATAAGCCCAATAATCTTTCCTTGATAACTTTTGCAGCTATAAATATATGCCTTTTAGGAGGGGAATAAAGCGCAGCATTTATAAAACTTAGACTCTTGAATAAAGCAAAAGCATTTATTAGCCACACTCACACGATCATACATTTCACTGCTGTGGATCTTTGAGAGCTGTTTCATGGTGTACATTACTTCTTCCTGGTGCCTAAAATCTACTGAGAGGCACTTGGTAACCCGAAGGAAGAGGCAGGGCAGAAGAGGAGCCCAGAAATATCCTGGGGTGATGACTTTGTCTCTATCTTGGATGGTTTGCTGCAGTTTTCATTTTTTGACTTTCACGATGGTGAACAATACCACGTGCTAGACAGAAACTGAAACTTGGCATTGATGGGAGTCCTCACCAGATTGCGCTAATTTCTTAACTACCTCTGTAACCATAGGAGATAGATCGTCATTCCCAACAATGTTGGTAGAGCCAGTTGACAAAAGAAAGAAAACAGGCAAAAATGCAAAAGGTGATAAAACCTGCATGAGAAAAGGGTTAGTCACCGTCTATGCAATGCCCTTAAATATATGGTTGCTCCCTTATCTTATCTTACTGGTTAAATTCTTATCTTATTGGGTAAAATTAGAAAACTAGGAAAAATAAAAAGAACAAAATTTGCTAACAACCCAACTATTTTGAGTACCAGCACTTCCAATACGTTGATATATATTTTCTTACGATCTTTTTAGAAGGTATATACTTTGACCATTTTTGGTCATAATATAACTTCTACTTATATTCGCTTAACTTTGCAAGATAATCACTTTTCTGATTTCTGGAAAACTCTTCACAAAACTTATTTTAATGGCCCGATAATAATTCATCATGTGGACTTTCCCTATTGATGAACATCTTGTTTAGTTCAAACTTTTCACCATTACAGGTTTTACAATGGTGAACATCTTTGTACTAAAACCATCGTGTGTGTGTATATGTCTCCAATTATTTCTTTGGGATAGATTTCCAGAAGAGGTGTTACTGGTTCCATAAGGCCATCTCCACAGACATTATAAAACTGATTTGTCAGAAGGTGGTAAGTAATTTATAATTTACACTTTCCTCCACTCCTTTGATCGAAGTCTTAATTACAAAAGCTATCTGTGCAGCAGACTAGGGATAGGTAAATGTGAATTTTGAAAAAGAATTTACATGGGGACTGTTTGGTAATGTGAAACATATCTGGTGTGCCCTTTCACAGTGACAAGATTAAATATGGAGATGTGAATATTAAAAGGAGCAAACTTAATTGCCAGGTACCACTGACTAGCCTTAGTGAATTATTGTCATTCTATTCATGGATATGAGCATTTAGAATCTAAAAGGATTTGGTACAGACTAATGAGAGGTAGCTCTGTTTTTTCCTGTTGTTGCATGTTTGTTTCCTCTTAATGATTGTATGGCTTTTCTAAGAGACTTAAAGAGCAGGACAGAGGGTGTCTTCTTTTCTCCTTTTGTGTTTACCCCGACTATTCATCATTTTTCACATGCTACTCTTGTCCCTTAAATGCTTTGGAAGAACTTGGAGGAGGATTTTGCAAGCTCCAGGCCAGTGGTTTATAGTGCAGGGAGCAAAAACGGGACTGGTTTGAGGAAACAGTAGTGGGAACTCAGCAACAAACTCACAGAACAAATCAACAGTGTGGGAACTGCAGGATGGACATTTGATTCCCTGGTTAGAGATGCATCAGCCGAATATCTTAGAGTCTTGGAATTTTCAGTTTTATTTCTCTTACAGATCATCTCAAGATGACCTCTTGAGGTTTCATAAGCATTCTTAGTCTATGCTTTATCGTTTTACTGTATCTGTTGCTAATTTTTTCCTCCTGTTTTGGTCCTTAAGGCTTTTGCTGAACTGACTCTAACTCCTTACCTTATCTTTTGAGGATTAATTATCTTCTTTTTAATGGTATTTGTTAATTTCTACTTTTCTTTTCCATTGTATGGGAATACATTTACAGATGGCTTTACAGTCTGAAGATCTCTTTTCTATACAAAGTAAACATTCCGTACTGTTAGTAGCATTTGTCTCTTTTATTACTGGTACATCTCACTTCTCATGAGACTTGCCAGTGACAATTTTCTCAGTCCTTGTGCCTGATTCCAGGTCCTTATTTTTCTGAGTGTTTGTTTATTTTTGATATAAAGAAATCCGATAGTTGAATTATGTAAATCAGTCAGCAGAGTAAGGGTTGAAACAGTGCAGGTTTTGATATCAGAATATCTGAGTTCATGTACCAAATAATAATAAATGCAGGGCTGGGAAACCTGGGCTCCTACATGAAGGAGCAGCTGAGTCTGGAGTAGCCAGTTAAGGCATCGACATCAACCAAATAAAAGACACACCTGTTAAACCTCCATTGCACTGGGGGGGTTGTAACATTCACCAAAACCACAGCTCCTCGTGAGGAGCTGTCAGCTTCGCTGCCGTTTCTTCTGTTAGTCATCCTGTTGCTCCTCTGTAACTACTTGAAATAAATTAATTTAGAGCTAGAAAAATGAAAGGCCATTTTTGTTTGTTAACTTTACTGCTGGTGCCTTGGAACCGACAGAGGAGCTTTTCCCAAGCCAGGTGGTGAATGAAAATGACATCATTCTAAGTGAAGTAAGCCAAAAAGAGAAAGAAAAATACCATACGATAGCACTGCTATGTGGAAGCTAAAAAAATGACACAAACTTATTTACAAAACAGAAATAGATTCACAGAGAACAAACTTATGGTCACCGGTCGGGGGAAGGGTGTGGGAAGGAATAAATTGGGAGCTTGAGATTTGCAGATACTGGCTGGTATATATAAAATAGATAAACAACAAGGTCCTAATGTAGAGTACAGGGAACTATATTCAGTACCTTGTAATAGCCTATAATGAAAAAGAATATGAAAAGGAATTATATATATATATAACAATTCCTATGCTGTACACCAGAAACTAAAATAATACTGTAAATTAACTACAGTTCAATTTAAAAAAGAATAATATATAAATAAAGAGAAGGAATGAGAGGGATAAAAAAGAAAAAAGAATGAAGGCAGAAGCACCACCACGCTCGCTGTTTGACTCACATCCGTGTTGACCAGGCGGAACCTTGCACACAGAAGAACACATGTAAAAACGATAATTCATGTGGGCTGGAGGCCGACCGCGTTTGATGGAAATGTGTACTTAGAGCCCTTCCCTCCGCTTTAATCCAAATAACATCAAGACACAGGAACGTTTAGTGACAGTCCTTCTGCCCTCTAAGAGATGCGCTGCTTTCTAATGCTTCCAGGGACGTTAAGTTTGTTTCTCAAGTTCACAGATGTGCCCTTAATGTGGTCCGAGTATTTTTGTGAACTGCTGGAAAATTTCACTCACACACTCGTGGTTCCAATGAACACAAAATACCTCTTCCAGAGAGCCGTTGCCAGTAAGCAGTATTTTTAGAGGCACATGTCACAGTTTCTGTCTGCCTCTGTTGTGACTGTTAATGGGCCCTGGGTGATTAAGAAGCAGCCTCTGATAAAAGGCATTACCCCACCGCTTCATTAGGGACTCTGAGCAGTAAATATTTACTACAACTTAGGCTCAAGTCAGCATGTCATTAAACGGGGTCCCAGTGAAACAGGCTCCTGGCTGACAGCTGTTACTCCCTCCAACATGTTTGTCAGTTCCCTGTTTGAAATCGCAAGTCATTCCTTCCGGGTGTCTGCAGCTAAATGCCCCTGAACAACGGTGTCGCATCACGGATGTGTGCTTCCTCGAAGACGTATGTGAGTTCACTTTCCAGATTCTTTGGTAAACTTTGCCACTCACTCTGGGAGGCGGTCCTTGTTTCCAGGCATATTCTTTGACCAGTTGAGGAAAGGAATTATTTTCAAAGAAGAAGTAAGGAGTTGTAAAACACACAGTGCACAGATCTAAGCCCTAGTGTCGCATTATCATGTTCTGCTCTGCTGGGAGGAGCTTGCCCCCTGGGAATTGGAGAGCCAGGATTTCTGGTATCTGACCAGCATAGAAATCTATTTTCCTTTCCTCTCACGAGAGCAGTGAGAGCATCAAATGTCCTCACTCTCCAGCCCTGCAGGGAACCTATTTCTTTTGCTGCCCTTGAAAATGAAAAGGAAGTGCTTGCTATAGAGAACAGTCCCTGCTAACTGTAATGTTACTGGTAGAAATTATGACTTTAAGCAATTAGAGGGGAAAAGTCATTCACGTGCCATTTTGACGTTCTGTAAGCACGGCTATAAAAATAAAGTGCTTCTCTGGGCATGCCTGGTCATTATGTGGGGGTTAAGGACGAAGTCGGGGGGAAGAAAAGCCAAAACATAAACATGTGTTTTGCATCATGACATGCAGCATTAACACTGTTTTTTTACTACTACAGCTACAACTCGGAGGGGTTAGTATCTTTTCATCTATTTTCTAAAACAAGATGGTAACCTTTTTACGTTGGCAAACCTGGAGCTGCTAAGAACACCCTGCGTCGGGTTCTGCTTGATACAGAGCATTCGCTTTCGTAAACTGATGAGGTGCATGTCCACGTGTTTATACAAGGGCAGGAGCATCTTCTTGCCTAAATTTCAGGCGTGGCATCATCGCATGTGTCTTTGCTCAAGCTCAGACCCCGCCAGGTGGCTTCAAAATGCAGGATCGGAGCCTGAGTGCGAAAGAAGCAACCGCTGTTGGCACGGAACTTCCACGATAATTCCCTGGGCTGAGTTTGAAGCAAAGGAAAATCCTGTTGATGGTGAGTTCTGAAAAGCCCACTTGCAGGAAGGAAAACTGGTGGAGGGAGATTTTATTCCTTTCCTCCTCTTCCCAGAAGAATGCTTTGCTTATGCATCCTGAGTCCAAGGAAGTCTAATAAATCCCCAATTCTAGAGAATTTCATGTCATCAGCTGCTCAGACTCAATGCATCCTCTTTCGGGAAAGGATCATAATTAATTTTTTCCTGCATCTGTGGATAAATATACTATAAATGATATACACAGGCATCTCCTTCCTACTGAAAAAGGACACTCTCTTCCACCGATAGTTTTCTGGAGACAGGCTTCTCGCAGAATTGATCTCCTCTGCTCCCACGTCTGAGGGTTGGTGGGTATTCGAGCTATTTGAGGATGAGTCCTCCTGCGCCACTGGATTGTTAGGCCTGAGGGTGCTCAGTTCCCAGGACCACTCATCCCTAAACCTGCTCCCAGGACTCAGAGTTCCCCTCCTCCCAGGACTCAGAGTCCCCCTCCTCCTACGATGCACCTAGCATTCTGCCCATAGTGGGTGCCGAAGTCCTGTTGATTCAGCGAAATCATCTTGAACGGGGATGCCATGGGGGCAGTCATTCATTCTATGCTGAAAAGCACATGTTATCATAATCCACTTAATGGCAAAACCCCCACATACTCTGTCATGGACTTACTGCTAACTTGGGTAACTTGGAACAGTAGTGATTAAAAAAAAATTGGTGAGAAAGAGCTCAAATGCTACTTGGCATAAGGAATGTCACTTCTGGTCAGGGATGGAGACAGGGAGGCTGGTATCTTTGCACAGAGTGGAGTAAGGCTGATTGGGCTGGCTTCAAAGGCAAGACTTCCTGAGAACTGCAAATTAAGTGCATTCCAGCCTCATTTCTAGCTGTACAGAAACGTTGCAAACATTTCAAAAACGAAGGAGGGCAAATTACAAAACAAGCATCAAGCCATGGTTGAGCCCAGTACCTGCTGTCATGAGAATCGCTGGGTGAAGGGATAAACATTTTGCATTAGAAAATTTTTTTGTTTAAATGGACTAAAATGCATATTTCCCGAGGTGACTTATAATCTAGTGAGAATTTACTTATAAGATAGTTTTACAATGTTTTGGAAACATTCTAAATGTGAAATCAAGCATTCTGGGGGTTTTGTTTGATTGTTTTTTATTCCTTACCTAGAGATTCACCAGTAATAAACTGTAGTGTTTCATCTACTTAAAGTTTATAGTTCATTGCATTTTTTTTAATTGAAGTATGGTTGACTTAATGTTGTGTTAGTTTCAGGTGCACAGCAAAGTGATTTGATTATATATATATACACACATATACATATACACATACATATATTTTCTTTGTATTGGTGATTTATCAGTTACCCATGACTAGAGTGAACAGTCTGAGAAATATATCCTTAAGCCAAACGAAAGTTCTAGAATAGCCTTCTTTTCAGAATTTTGCTTTCAGGATCCTCCCAGCATGCAGATCTCACCCCGGGAATATGGCAGGCCAGCCAGGAAACAGTTATGCTTGTACCATCTTATGTAGAGTTCATTGCTGGGCCTCAGTAGCAAGTATTTACAAGGTTTTTTAGGGGTTTATTAGCATAGGGCACATACCTGGGAAAAGAACAATAACCTTTATCCAAATGATAAAATGAGCGTCTTCCTCTGCTTCTCACAATCCACAGACATTACTTTATCTCACACCTACCTCATGGACCACCTTTTAGAGTGAAGGTTTTCATATAATGAAAAAGAATATGAAAAGGAATATATATACATATATATGTATATAACTGAATCATAAATGCTGTACACCAGAAATTAACACAATATTGTAAACTGACTATACTTCAATTAAAAAATACAAAGTTTGAGAACTGCTTCTATAGTGGAAGAAGTTGGAATGAGCCATAAAAACTTTTTAATTTAAAACTCCATAAAAAGTAAAATAAAGTGAAGGCTCCACTTTAAATCACTTTACTGTACCTCTGAGACCAGGGGCTGAGCAGCCGGCACTGGGCTATGGTGGGTGATTGCAGGCCTGCCGTTCTGAGCCCTGTCTGAGCTGGACCCAGAGTCCTCACTCAGATCTTGGGGGCTGGGCAGGATGAGAGCTTGGAGGAGGCAGGCAAGGCTCTAGGCAGGCCAGCAAAGGGCCAGCCCCAGGGCTGCTGATGCCCGGCTCCACCAGGCAAGGAGCAGAGCGGAGGAAAGCACAGGGGGCGGAGACCAAGTATCCCATGGCCAAAAAAAAAAAAAAACAGGAAAGAACAGGGCTCTTAGTGGAGGATGGAGAAGGAACATGGACCTTCCAGGAAAAGGATGAATCAGCCACACTCCACTGTCTCCCTCGGCCTTGGGGAGACCTGGCACTCCGGCTGCCTGGCTTCAGATCCTCACTCTGGTACCTACTGATCATGCCTCCTTAGGGAGATGCCACCTGCGCTCCTTGCCCATTTCCTAATCTATAGAATAGATGTGAAAGCATTACCAACTTCGAAGATCCCCGTGAAGGTTACTTAGACAATAGAAAACGCTTCGGCTCGCTCCTGAAAAGAGCAACACCTGCCGCGGGGAGTAGAGTGTGTTTGCGTTGCATTGTCTACTGCAACTCCAAGGGCACGTTGGGGAACTCTTTAATTTCTGGGTGGCTTTTTTCCACCAACAGTATTTGCAAGGGGCTTTGTTTCCTTATCAAACCCTTTGCAACAAATTAATTTTAAAATTCAAATCCAGAGTTTTACTCACAAGGAAACTGAAGCATGGAGGTGTTCCTTCTTTGCTTAATTGGCAAAGGTACAAGGAACATCACTAATCCAGACTTCAGGGGGAAAGTGCAACTTTTCGTTGCACACGTTTCTCAGAATTGAACCTTTGTTTAGAGTTTTAAGGACGAAATAACTTGGTAGAAAAGAACCCTTGTTTAGAGTTTTGGAAATAATCTGATAGGATATTCATACTTTAGCGCGGATTTTCACAAAAAAATCTTGTCAAGTTGAATTAGGAAAACAAAGAGCGAATATCAAGCAGAGGAGTTTGGGGGAAGGGGTTGGAAGTGTGGACCATGGTCAGGAAGTTTGGGATTCAGTTTTTGATCATCCATTTTAAATGATGTACGTATGAGTGGGGTTCCAGTGCTTGGTGTTTTGGAAGATGCAGAAAAGAATCATCATTTTTCTTCTCAAGGACTTAGAGTCAGGGAGGCGACATATGACATATACAGGGGAACTTTACATCCCCTGAATGCAACACATACCTGGCACATGGGAACTATGAATTGCTCACTTTTTATCCCCGAAACACAGCAAAATGAGAAAATACAACAAAAGGTTACAAACAAGTTTTTATAGGCACCCTGAGAGAGATGTAAAATTCTAGAGAGAGGTGAGGGCAGGACGTGGACGGGTAAACACAGAGGCAGGTCATTACCAACATGCAGGACATGTGGCTTTGTGGATACCAGCAAAGGCAGTGAGGGTAGAATACTCAGGAAACAGGCGTTGTTGTGAGCAGTTCAGTTTGATTAAAGGGATGTGGTGAGAAATGAAGTCAGAAAGTAGTTTGGCTCCAGACCAATCAGGACCTTGAAAATTGGGATCGGGAAGTTGGACTTGATTCCATATGCAATGGGGACCCACGGAGGACTTCAGAGCAGAGAAATGGCCTGATCAGAGCTGAGCTTCAGGAGGACGAATAACTAAAATGGATCAGTAAGTGTCCAGTGTTGAATACAACGCGGCTGACAGTTGAACCACCACAGGAAGGAGGAGACCAGTGTGGGAGGCACTTAGATGAAAATGATACGACGCATTTTGAACCTCCCAGTGACAGGTGATGACATTAGCAGAGCCAGGCATCCCAGAAGGAAGAGCTGGCTTGACACGGGGGATGTTGAGTTCAACTCAGGATATATTAAGTTGAAGGTGCTAGCAGGACATTCAATGCTGGAATGCATGAGAGAGATTTTCGGTAGGCAGGTCATTGACACACACAGGATAATTGAAGCCTAGGAATTAATTGCCAAAGGAGAAAGTGCCCAAGAAGAGAGGACTAAGGACATACCCTTAAAGAGCACTCCCACTTACAGAGCAGGAAGCCCCGGAAAGGCGATGGCAGAAAAATGGAGTGAATACCTTGGCGTGTCGAGGAAGTCACAGAGGGAGAAAGTGTCAGGAAGAAAACTGTAGGCAAGAATTGTATTGTTGCAAGTAAACATGGGGAACCTGAGAACACAGTCTGAACGGGGTGACTAACGAAACCGGTGACCTTTCCGGACAGCGGAAGAGCCGTGATGTCCATGTGTCAGAGCGGAAAAGCCACGCTCTGACACATGGAGGGGAGGGGTGCGTGTGATCACGGAGCATCGTCTTCAGGATGCTTAGAGGTGAAAGGAAAGAGATGTCAGAATTATCTCAATTCTACTACTCCCTTTAGAAGTCACCAACTTCACTTGGCAATTGAGGGGAATAGTAAAATCAAGCTAATTTTATAAGAACAGGGAGACTGCAAGAGATCTGTAAACTGAAAGAGCGGCCTCCGTACGCTCTAAGGGAGTAATTTTGCAGACTGATCGTAAGGAGTGAAAGATCTCAAAGCAAGAAGTAACATAGGAGACAAGAGACATAATTGGGATGTTCCAGTTTTACGAGATCCATGTTAGGCATGTAGATTATTGCTAATGGATTCCCCATGAACGTGGTCTCCAAACAGCTCAGAATTGCCCGTGAGGGAAACCCCAGGGGGAAGACAAGCCCTTTTTATGATCCAGACACGTGGCTGCCCTTGGAATGTGTCTGGTCTTCCCAGGGACGAATTTCCTTATCTTTCTGTTACCTTCCATTGCCATTTCTCAGGAGAATCAGAGCAACAGACTGAGTAATCTCTTTGCAGGAGTTTCTCAAGATGAGAAAGACTTCCAGCAGTGCATCCAGCAGGGGTCAGGGGGAAACAGTCCTCAAACCTGCCTTGTGTGTGGAAGATGTGAGTTAATACAAGCATTTCACTGACCTGAGAGACAGAAAGGTGTGAGGTGTTGTGCAGGGGCTGCTGGGATGCGTTTACTGCCGGTACTGAGTAGGAATTTTTCAGAGTGAAAATAGAGGAAGACATGAAGATTTGCCTACTTCTGCAACCAAGAGAGCATCTTCAAATCTCATTCAAATGCTGTCATTAGTGTGGTTATTATTACTAATATCATCCACAGTAATAGAAACGGTGAAAATGTATCTTGCCACTTGCTACTGTATACGTAATTGAGAAATAGTGGGGAGCAGGCACCATTTATCCCTATTTTAACAATGAGTCAATTCCTATGGGAAAAAATGACCATAGCATGTCATTTTAAGTACCTAAAACTCCCAAATTCAAGTGTTTACCTGAGTATACATCGCCCAAAAGTAGATTCTAAAAAGTATGAAACAAACGTGTTGCTCCAGCACAAGGACAAAGGCAGCTAAAAATACAGTATAAAAGTAGGGAAAATACATTAAAATGCATAAAATTTGAGCACAAGATTAAGAAAGTACCACGATCAGAGAACCAGAAGTAAAGCTGGATAAGACCTGGAATGCTCCACTGGCTTTATAATGAGGAAAGAGAGCCCCATGGTGCCCGAGATCCCATTAAATGATACAGATAAATCAATCAAAGTCCCTTCAATAAATCAGTAGGGTGTATTAAACTGTGGCATATTTTACATTTTTATATTCGTCCATTAACTTTTTAAAAAAATCTATGTCTATTTGAAGTAGCTTAACTTACAAACAATAGAACTAGCCATTTTACATCACAAGGTAGAAAAATTTGTGAATAAGCATTCGGACATACTTACTTAAACTTGTACTGAGTGTGAAGAAAAGCTGATTAATAAAAAAAAAATCCATTGAAAACTCATGTTATTTTCAGTGTGGTTTTAAAAACTTAATACCATTAACTGAAGAGATGATGAAATTGAAGCATAGGGAGATTAAGTCACTTGGGCTGGCCACCAGCTGGTGAGAATTAGAGCTGAGATTCAAACCCCGAGAGTCAGAATGGCCAAGTGTGTGTTCTTAGATGCTGAGGAGGGTAAGCGGGCAGGGCGGGGGTGGGGGTGATGTAGGGCAGGGGGGGTGGAATATTGAGAAGCCCATGAACTAACAACTAATCCATTACAAGTCACCAGCAGGTCCTTATTTTTCTTTTTGTTAGTAGATTTATTAGGTGGGGGTTTTGGGGGGAAGAGGGTACAGCTCAGTGGTAGAGTGCGTGCTCAGCACACACAGATCCTGGGTTCAATCCCCAGTACCGCCGCTAAAAAAATAAACCTAATTACCTCCCTCCCTCCCAAAAAAAGAGAATAACACATACACAAAAAAAATCCTTTTAAATAGGTGGTGAACTTATGCATGCATTCCCAAAAGTAAGTGTGTTCTTTAATAAGTAGTGTGTTTGAGCATTTCATTTTCCTATAGTAGAGAGGATAAAATGCTCTACAAACAGAAAGACAGACTAAGCCTTGGGGGGTGGAGGTGCAGTGAGAG
This sequence comes from Vicugna pacos, assembly GCF_048564905.1. Classification (NCBI taxonomy): domain Eukaryota; kingdom Metazoa; phylum Chordata; class Mammalia; order Artiodactyla; family Camelidae; genus Vicugna; species Vicugna pacos. The sequence goes on along the minus strand of NC_132994.1, from coordinate 1,266,799 downwards.
AAAATGGCATTCTTTTGCTCTTCCTGGCAGCAAATCAAAGACAGACTCACACAAAAGGCATAGGCAGCCCTGGAGAAGTCACTGAAATGTGTCACGTCCCCTGTCGTGAGGTTCTGCCTCTGAGCACAGCCAAGCCCCAGAGCTGTGCTGGGTAGTATTTATGAATTTAGGATTCTGCAGAACTAGAGCTAGGATGATCACTTGTCAAGGAGTGTCTGGTGTGTTCATCGTGTGATTGCTGGACTCTGTCGTGAGCACATTTATAGATGTGGAGAGGCTGCGTCAAACGATGTCACTGGACTTGTAGCCAGACTTCCGGGGGAGAGAAGGTGACAGATAATGAATATGTATGTTGTGACAGGACTAGAAGGACAGAGAAAGGAAAGTGACCAGTGGCTTCCAGGACTGATGGAGGGGATGCTGAGATGCAGAGACGGACGTGCTTCCAGTAATTGAGTGGGACACGTGCAGCGCTCAGGCAGGCTTGCAACTGTATTTTGTAAATGGTGGTGAAAATATTTCGCAGTTACATAACATGAGTGTGCGAACCCACTCAAAATCTGTCCCCAAAAGGCGCTTGTGACTGAAATTTCTGTTCCATGTACCATCCAGGCCCCACCCGACCCTCCTTAATTACAGGTTCTCCAAGAAGGAATAGCAGAGATCAGTCCTGGGTTCTAATTCTCTTCTGACATTTGGACGTTCACACACATGATCTTTCTCCTTGAGCTCAGCTGCAGCATGCATATAAACGAGACAGATTCACGTGTCTTCCTCCCAAATTGCCTTCCCCTGAGTTTCATATGTTATGTCCCATCCTCGTGGAAGACATTTGGAGCTAAATATTCCATCACAGCTGAAATGCCACCACCATTTATCTCTCCTTCTGAATGGTGTTTATTGCAGAGTCTCCACTCGTGAAGTCTCAAGGGATTTTTCTGAAAATAGATGACAGTTTTCTCCACCTCTCCAGGCAGCGGGTGATTTCTGGCATTTCTCTCCCATCACCCCTCCATCTCCTTTGCTTCTACTTGTAGTAAAACAACAACAGTCCTTTCCCACCTGACATATGCCTCTTATCATGTTTCTTGGGGGCTGGGACCCTCATACCCTCTCACTGAAGAGCCTTAGTGTTTGCTGCTAAAACTGCCCTCACACAAGCCTCTGGGGTGGTTTCTAGTTTTTCTCTCCAAGCCTCATGCAGTAATACTTCTTAGTGCCTAATAAACCAGGACCAAGGTACTCAGTCTCCACGGTGAGGCTCTCATCACACCTCCGAGCTGCCCTGCTGTAGCCCTTCTGCCTTTGCGCTGCCACTCACAGGAAGGCTGTTAACTTCCTGGCCAGTTTCATCCCTAAGGACCAGGCGTAGAGCAAGCTCCATGCCACCCTCATTTCCCTCGAGGGGTCTGGGAAAATCTTCTCCTGCATACACTCTTTCCTGACCTGTGTGGAGTGATGATTCAGGTCCTGAAGTGACTGCCTAAGGACACATCCTCTCCACCTTTCAGTGCCCATTTGAAGAGTCCTCAGATGAATCCCTGTTATTGCCCCGTGTCCTCATCAGCTCTGGATGCTATAATAAGGGACCATAGACCGAGGGCTTATTTTTCCCAGTTCTGGAGGCTGGAAGTCTGAGATCAAGGTGCTGGCTGAGTCAGTTCCTGGTGAGTCTTCCTAGCTTGCAGACTGCGCCTTCTCATTGTGGCCTCACCTCACGTGGGAGAGAGAGTTCTGGGGTGTCTTTTTGTATGTCTGTTTATTTTGTTTTTATTTTTTTGGCGGGGAGGTAATTAGGTTTGTGTATTTTTTTAATCGAGAAAGTTACTGGGGATTGAACCCAGGACCTCGTGCATGCTAAGCACACACTGTACCACTGAGCTATATACCCTCCCTCCTCCTCGGAGTGTCTTCCTCTTCTGATAAGAACACTAATCCTATCCTGGGGGCCCCACCCTCCTGACCTTATTGAAACCTAACCACCTCCCAGAGCCCCACGTCCAAGCGCCATCACACTGGGGGTCAGGGCTTCCACACGTAAGTTTGAGGGGACACACACTCAGTCCAGGCACCTGAACAGCTCCTGCTCAGATGCATGTTTGTTCAGATGACTGCATGTTTGCAAACTCTCCACTAGCCACAAAGGATACTCGTAAAAAATACTGAGGGTTTTACTGCAAATAAAGCCATAGAGTCCCGTGCCATGTTTTTCTTAGGACTTCTTCTAATCGCCTTTTCTGGTGTGGTGTCTGCTGTGCTCAGTTCATAAAGATCATCTGTATCCTGGTGACCAAGGGTTTAAATCATGAAGTCTAGTAAATCACCAAGGAGAGATGTTCACAGATCCTCCATAAAGCGTGCATCTTATGCTGTGCATCCAAGAACTTGCAGGTGCTCCTATTTCTTTTTTTTTTTCTTTAAGTTTTAGCTTCCATTTTTTTACTGTGCCTCTAGCATTTAGTGGTGAATGAGAGAGCAAATCCATTTATAAACTCTATCCACTAATTTCCTCTTGCTGCTGTAACAAATGACCACAAACTTAGTGGTTCGAAAAACCACAAACTTATTATTTTACAGTCCTAGGGGTCAGAAGTCCAAAATGGGTGGAGGCTAAAATCAAGGTGTTGGCAGAGCTGATTTCTGGAGGCCCTGAAGGAGAATACACTTCTTCCCCTTTTCTAGATCCTGGGCCACCTGCATCCCTTGGCTCGTGACCCCATGTCACTCAGACCCCTGGTTCCACTATTACGCCTCCTCCTCCAACTCTGCCCTGCCTCCTCCTTCTTATAAGGACCCCCACGATCTCATTAGACCCTCTCCGATACTTCAGAATAATCTCCCCATCTCACGATCCTTCATCATATCTCCAAGGTTTCTTTGCCGTGTAAGATGACATATTCACGGGTTCTAGACATTAGGACATGGACCTCTTCAAGGTCCATTATTCTGCCTGCCCCATGCTGCTTACTTATCAGTTTGAACCTGTGGATAGTACTTCTCACATGCTGAATTGAAAATAAACATATTCACGTTCAAATGAAGAGCGGATAGAGCATTATGTTGTGCTTTATTTATAAAAGAATATTTATAACATTTTAATACATCATGGTAGTTACATATCATATTGTTGCTATGCATACAGTACATGTGTATTTATAGTAAGTAACAATAAAAATAAACAAGAGGCAGGGAGCAGGGTATAGCTCAATGGTAGAGTGAGCGCCTAGCATGAGTAAGGTCCTGGGATCAAACCCCAGTACCTCTATTAAAAAATAAGAAATAAATAAGACTAATTACCTCCCCCTGCCAAAAGAAAAAAGGTTTAAAAAAAGATATTTTTAAAAAGTGAACAAGACCTTAATAATGCCAGAATCCATCAATACAAGTACCTGTGGGACTCTCCTACAATTTTGCATGTAAGAGTATGTCACATTTCTGAAATGTTCCCCCAGTGACACTCTTACTTTGCCCGTGGTTTTCTCAGCATTTGTACCTGGACACCATAGCAACCTGTGAGGCAGTGACACCTGCAGAAGGGAACCCCATGTGCTGTTGGCAAGTATGGAGTTCACTCCGCCCCAACCCGAGCCTCTGCTGAGTGAGATGCTTCTCTGGCTCCTGAATGCCCTGCTTCTCCTATACCATGGAGGAAGCACTCTGGGGGCCAAACCACCTGCTGTCTCAAGGTCTCAAAAATAGAGACCACAGGAAGGGAGAAAAAAAAACCTAATTAACTTTGTAAACCCAACATACATGGATAGATCGTGGATGGTGAGAACAATACATCTAAGGACATTACATCTGGTGAAGCCTGGCCAACCTGAGATCAATGAGTTTGATATACTTTATCCATCACGTTGGTCTGTGATGACGCTTCCTTCATGGTACCCAATACTGTGGGGCACTTCCGTGTGTTTTTCTTAGATTCATTTTCATTTTTCCAAATTACTTTTATTAGTAAGTACCATTATGAACCTTCTTTTCTGTAACTCTTGTTTAAAAAGTGTCCCTGTATTCCAGGGAGACAAAAATTAAACATTGGAGGTTTGGTTCCCACATTGTTTCAGAAAATTAGTTCCCTGTTCTAAGTAATTACAAATGTTTGAAGATTATGAATCATAAACTAATGGCAAGCTCCCTGCCTATGATTTTAGAAGTAATTGAAAGGATGGAGAGTACAGCTCAGTTGTAGAGTGCCCACTTAGCACACATGAAGTCCTGGCTTCAATCCCCAGTGCCTCCAGTAAAAAATAAATGAATTCAGTTAAACTAGAAGTAATAGAGCAACCAAAATCATCTTCAAATGTATCAACTCTTGATCTCTAAGGAATTTAGAGGGGAGTCTATGAAATAATGAAGAGGAAAAATTTGATGTTTGAAAAGTGAACAAAGGTGGTAACAAAATTAGGTAATTGTTAGTTTTCTTTCTTGTGTCAAAATATTTATTAATCTTGACATTTGCTGTGTGATCTTAAAAGATCATCAGTGTTCTCTCATCAGTGTTTGTCCTCTTCTAGTTGACAACTGTTGTTATTTTCTGTTGCCTGAGTTAAGAGGCATAAAATTATCCCACCTTTCAATTTACACATTTACTTATCAGGGTGAAGTCAGTATTTCTGTCCTAGAATATGTATGTGTATGTATGACTGAAGCGTGGTGCTGTACACCAGAAATAGACACAACATTGTAAACTCACTGGACTTTGATAAAAATAAAATTTTTCTGTCCTAGGATTGAGCCTGGGCTTTGCAGTCTCATGGTCAAGGGGAAAATGACCTCAGAAGAACTGAGCTGGGGGTGGCCAACAGCAGCGCCTGGCATGTGAGGGAGGCAGGAGGGTCAGCGGACAGCTTGATGCCTATATACAAGGGAGCAAGCCCACATCTCAGCGCTCCCTCTCCCCCCACCCCGCCAGGTGTCTCTCTCTGTCTCCGTTTCCCTCCCTCCTTCTCTCTCATCTTTATAGTATATTTAGTAACGTTTGGGTACAGGGGGACGGTCACCCCACGGATTTCTAGCACAATTCTGTTATCATGATCCCCTGCCGCCGTGGAGAGAGTTTGATGTTTCCAAAGCAGCTTTACAGCCCTTCTCTCATTTGATCCCCAGAACATCCCTCTTCAAGCCTCGGCGTCTAGGAGGACCACTGGGCGATGTTGTCCTGTAACTGCCCAGTGAACTTTGTTTTAAGAGCAAAACTACAGCCTGCAAGGTAGCGATGTCAGTTTAATCCTCTCTAACCACCCAGAAAGACACAGACGCACACATGACATGAGGAATACTTTAGTTACCCGTCATTCTTCCTGAGATTAGTCATTAGACCCCCTGATTAGCCTCATCAGGCTACCAGGCAGGTTTGGGGAAAAAAACAGCTAATGATCATGAGCTAAATTTAGAAACACCAGTCTTTTTTTTTTTTTTGGTGTGGATTAGAAATAGTGAAAGTCAGTGTGTCTTTCGCAGTCTTCCACCCCAGAAGCTACAAGAACATTAGAAGAAATAATGAATAGAAAGAAATGAGTCATGCTTCTAATTGGGGGAAGAAAAGGCGTTTACTTCAGCTCTCTGGAGTGCCTATCTACCTAAATATAAGCTTATTTATCTTTAATATGATTTTTGCAGCAATCCTGCTATCAGCTTAAAATTTTTTAAAGTATTTGTGCATTTAATATATAGCCCAACACATAAATACACAATGTTATTTTGGTTTCTCTTTTTTTTTTTCTTTTTCAAATGGAGGCATTAGGAATTGAACCAAGTACCTCACGCATGCTCAGCATAATGTATATATATAGAGAGAGAGAGATATACATAGATATACATTTCTACGTATTTATCTGTACATGCAAGTACATATGGATATATGCTGTATTTGTGGTAAGTCAGTCTGGCTGTGGTGTGACCCGCATCCTCTTGCTGGGGCTTGTTTCTCCTCCCAGGGGACCGTGGCTCTCCAGAGATGCTCTTATTTACTCCCCTCCCACTATTTTTGTCTACCGTCAGTCTTTGGATAATGTGTTAAAGTTTGTAGGTGCCGATAAATAATTGGGAAATTCGTCTGGTCATAAAATTCATAGCCGGCATTCGTTTTTATTGAAGTATAGACACTTGACAATGTTTTGTCAGTTTCTGGTGTACAGCATCATGCTTCAGTCATACATGCACATACATATATTCCTTTTCAGATTCTTTTTCATTATAGGTTTACTACAAGGTATTGAATATAGTTCACTGTGCTGTACAGTAGAAACTTATTGTTTATCTATTTTATATATAGTAGTTAGGATCTGCAAATCCTGAACTCCCAGTTTATCCCTTTCCACCCCCTTTTCCCCCATAGTAACCATAAGTTTGTTTTCTATGTCTCTGAGTCTGTTTCTGTTTTGTAAATAAGTTCATTTGTGTCCTTTTTTTAGATTCCATGTATAAGTGATACATGGTATTTTTCTTTCTCTTTCTGTTTTGCTTCACTTAGAATGACAATCTCCAGGTCCATCTATGTTGCTGTAAATGGCATTATTTTATTCTTTTTTAAGGCTGAGTAGTATTCTACTGTGTAAATACACAGCAGGCATTCTCTTGATAAATGCTGTTGTATATTCTGTTTCCTGGAAGGCTGTTAGAACATGGAACTGAGTGGAAAATGTGTGTATTTTACTTCTTACCCAGCATTGCTACATTGTTTTAGTTCACTTCTTCTATAAACTTTCAAATGAACCATTTATCACTTCTTGGAGGTCAATATGAGATAAAATTTTGAAGTTAATATAATCATGCCATTGATTCATTCATTCAATGAATTTTTTTACCAGTACAATAATAATACAAGCATAATAACTACTTAGTAGTTACTATAGTTCAGGTCCTAATATGTGGACTTTACTTGTTATGTCTTATACAAAACACACAACAACTTTATGAGGTAGATACTCTTATTATTCCCATTTAAAAGATGGAAAACTATTGTTTGGACAGTTCAAGTTACCTGTCCAGATCTGATCCCAGAGAAGTGTTTCTTAATTCTGAGCATCTGTATTTAACCCTGGAGCTGGGTGCTATGGGCTGTGTCAGAGAAACATGTAGCATAGTTGTGAATATTGAAGCACCTTCAACCTCATTGGAGGAAAAATGCATGGGAACGGTTATATTAAAAAGATGAGTTTACATCCATTGAGCCACCAAAAAACACCACATATAAAAGGCAGAAATAAAGAGCTTGCCTCTCGGTGTATATTACTGGGTTTCCTTTACAGTACAATTTCCTTTTGCCAGTCTAAGACATCCATGTTATTAATCCAAACAAAATAAATGTGAGAAGTTATCACATAAGTGCCTTGCTACCTGTAATATTTGGAGAATACACTGCAGATGGAATTAATGTGGCTGAGTCAAAACTGAGAACGTGTGTCATGGACAGCAAGTTCTCTGACAGCTCCTGCGCCATTTCTTCAAATACCGATTCTGTAGTAGGGTATCACCATCTAACACCTCGGTAGCTCTTTTCCTATGCATGTTGTTGTATGAATTCCTTTACTTCTTATATAGTATGCTGGAAGGTTACCATCAAATTAGTTTACAAAATAAACCTCTGTACTCACAGACATAGAAAACAGACTATGGTTAGGTTACCAAAGGGGAAAGGATGGTGAGGGATAAATTAGGGATTGGAAATTAACAGACAGACATTACTATATACAAAATAGATAAACAACAAGGACCTACTGTATAGAGCAGGGAACTATAATAAATTTCTTGTAATAACATATAATGGAAGAAAATCTGAAAGGAAATATATTCATGTATATATATGTATGACTCAATCACTTTGCTGTATGCCTGAAACTAACACTGTAAATCAACTATACTGCAATAAATTTTAAAAAAAGACCTCTGTATCCCCTGAAGAAATAAACAAATAGTACTTCATAAACGGAGATCATTAAATAAACTCAGTAATCATTCACAGGTATTCCCTACCATCTTTGTGACTAAATATATTAATCATAGCTTCATAACATAACTTACAATAAGATTGCTCACAAATTATCTCCCTTTCACTTTTCATGAATTATAATCTGTACATATTTCGCCTTCTACAACCTAAAAGAAACACCAACATTTTAAAAAAGGATAGTTACAAACCAAACATCTGTGAGGAATTAGCTTCACACCACTTTATTTAGCTGATATTCTCTTTATAAATGTTGTTATATGTTATATTTCCTGGAAGTCTGTTAGGATATGGAACTGAGGGGAAATTCTGCATGTTTTAATTCTCACCTAGCATTGCTAAATGATGTTTTAGCTCACTTTTTATATGAGGCTGATTCCAAGTACTGAAAAGCCATTTTTCCTGGTTTAGCTTTAACTATTTTATGGCCTTCTGAGGGCAATAGACTTTAGGTCTTTTCCAGGAATATATATATACAGTATCTTTGTATAGTAAAAAAAAAAAAAAAAAAGACACCCTTTCCTCCAGGTACCTTTTCCACATATTTAGAAATTGTTGTAATATATTGGTTTTATTTTTTAATTTTCTCTACTGAAATTTTATATCATTGTCTTCTTTGTGGGCACAGTTTGTTTTATCCCCTGAGGCATTTCGTAATAACTGCTTTAAAATCCTTGTTTGCTAATTCCAACATCGAGATCGTCTCAGGGATGGCATGTGTTGGCTGTTTTCCCCTTGGAAATGTGCAGCGTTTTCCTTGCCTTTTGGCAAATAATTCTGGATCGTCTCTTGGATAGTGTGAGCATCATGTGGGGGAGACGGTTCCTGTAAAGGATGTTGAGGGTCCGTGTTAGCAGATGGTCATCTTGGTTGGGCACACACCATGCCATCTCCCCTGCGTCGGCTGGCGGCCCAGACCACCGTCCAGACTACTGTGAGCAGGTCTCACATGTGAGCTTCGGGGGGCCAGGAAGTGCCTTGGGCAGAATTTACACACAAACCTCGGCCCTGCGGCTCCTTCCGTAGGTGGCCTCAGCTGCCCTCGGGGTAAAGCTGCAAAGATCTGAAACTCAACCCCTGCTAGTTTCTTCGTTCAAGTTTTCACTCCTCTCAAAATATTGCTATGTTTGTTCACTCTTCAGAGCCTTCGGGTAGCTGTTTTTTGGTGTTTTGATCAGAATTTATAGCTATTTGCAAAAGGTTCCATTAGGACCCTCTTCTTCCACACCAGAAGAGGAAACTCCTGCATCTATTTTGTAGAACAAACATTTTGCTATTTGCCAGAAACACATTGCAGTAACATGTACATCTCTGGAGACCGTGGGTCAGAGGGCTCCTTGGAGCCTCTGTCTGCAGCAACCCTGATAGGATACACATGCCATGTGGCAAGCACACTGTTCCATACAGTCACACCACACAAGATCGAAGGCTACATGTTACTTTTGTCCCTGGTCCTTACAAGCACCAGGACTGTTGAGAAATCAACCCTGCCCTCAGATAACTACAGAGAGTTTCTCCATCACTTTTTGAGTAATCCATTGCAATGCTTAGAGTAGGACTACTGAGAAAATCCAACTTGAATCTAGCCTCCTCCAAGTCCAGCCATGTTGCTGCAAATGGCAAGATTGCATTCTTTTTATCGCTGAGTAATGTTCTATTGTGTGTGTGTGTATGTGTATAAAATATATACAGGTTTACATATATAAAAAAATCTTCTTTTTCCAGTCACCCTTCAATGGACATTTAGGGTGCTTTCGTATCATGGCAATTGTAAATAATGCTGCAGTGAACACTGGGGTGCATGTATCTTTTTGAATTAGTGTCTTGGGGTTTTTTTAAATATATATACCTAGCAGTGGAATTACTGGATCATAGGGTAGTTCTATTTTTAGTTTTTTGAGTACAAAAATAATTTTAATCAAAACTAACTCAAGAATAGAACAAGTGAGAACTATCAAAAGATTCCATACCCTGGAAATCCCCACACATCATAAAGCAGGGGTTCGTTAGTGATCAGGCCAAAAAGTTTTCTGATGGGGGAGGGTCACGTCAAAGAAATAACACTTGGAAGTTACTGCAGTGTGGAATGGAGCGTGACATGAGATGTTGATCTGTTGAGGTGATTTCCAGAGAGTGAAACACCTTTCTCTCTTCCTGAGTTCAGTGAAAAGTCTCCAGTGTTCATTCTCCTTTGGCCTTGTCTTTCTCCAATAGCTGGAAAGTATTCGCTCTGCTTGGAGGGCTAGAGAGCAACCTTGATGAGAAGAATTGACACTTGTGACTCATTGAGTGGGTACCATCTGTGTGTCCAGACAACCTGTAAACAGTCGTCATCATCCCCATCTTCAGAGGAGGAACCTGACACTCAGAGACACTGTGTTGTTTACCCAAGGACACAGGATGGAGGTGGCAGAAGTGGGATTGCAGCCCGCATCCACGTAACTCTCAAGCCTGAACATGAGGTGGACCCTGACACGTTGTGGGGGGTGAGCACCTCTCATGAGAACACATCTTGTACGCTCTGTCTGGAAAGGTTGCAGCCATAGGTGTGAAGCTTCTTTGAAAGCCAGAGAGTCCTGGTAGAGGCTCAAGGCATTGTTCCTTCTTGTTTGCTCATTTTGCTTTGTTTTTCCCCTTTTCCCTCGTCACACTTGGTGAATGGATGAGTCGTCCTGAAAATGTGCACTTCTCTTGGGTTTATTCATCTCTGAATCTATTCCAAAATGAAACATACTCGTCAAAAACCAAAGACAGTATACAAACAGTAGAATCCAGGTAAAATAAACCTCTGTGATTCAAACTCTGCATTGCTGGTCTATATTTTCTATTAATCTCACTTTCTGTGATGACTCACTGTGATACAAACACGGACATCAACTAATCAACCTTACTCAAGTCTTTGCTTGCAAGTGAAGCAAAACTGCAATGACAGAAGCCCTACATAAAAATCCTGCAAAGTCCGGGCTTTAAAAAAAGTAAAGCCAACTGTAAAGCATTCAGTCAGTTCTATAGAACTGACATACCTAGCCTTTCCCTAAATTGCATGAAGGTTGTGGCATTTCACGGCTAAATATAAACAAATTATTCTCTGCCTGCTCCCTTCGCTTGTGCTGACTGACACAACAATTAAGGAAACAAGTTTCCTTTGTAAATTACAGCTCCATGCAGCTTTGAGTAAGCAGAGAGTGTACATTAGAAATATTTTTAGCTTGACATGAGACTTTCCAACGGCTCCTAATTAAGCATTTAAGCCCCAGAAACTGTAATTGCAACTGCCAAAATAACTGGGAAATCATACCTTTGGTGGGATCCATCTTAAACTAAAACTATTGTTTGGAAAGCCTTATGGGAAGGCTTTCTTATTCTTCAACATCCTCTTAAGCAGAAGGGTACTTCTAATACTGCCCACCATATGAGAAATTCAGGCGCACTGTTTATACGCAGGGAGTATATACAATGAAGGCATAAGCACATACAAATGGAAAGAATGACTCAACAGCAGTCCTTTGTGACGAGAAAGGAAAGATTCCAGAGTGTTGTCCTACTGAGCTCCACATTTCTACGAGTCAGATGTGGGTTCTGGCCGTGGGAGTTCAGCTAGCAGAATCCCTGGAAGAGGTCTTATTAGAGCACCATCTTACTTATTATTTGATCCAAAACTATTTCATCTTTGTAAGCGTGCGACATTTCCTAAAGAATAGTCATGGAGTTTTATGCAGAATATTTCTATACAGCTCATACTTCAAATATTGTTATTTGAAGGTAATGTGCTTTTTATAGTTCAAATGCTAAAAGCTTTCAGAGTAAAACATCAGTTGCTTTGGGGGTGGGTAGAGCTCAGTGGTACAGTGCATGCCTAGCATGCATGAGGTCCTGAGTTCAATCCCCAGTACCTCCATTAAAAAAAAAAAATCAGTTGCTTTTAATAAGGATTTTTCAGGGCCATTAGCATGTATGAATTTAAAAATCACTATCATCCAGCTACTGTTGTCCTAAATAAGTCATGTGTTGGTCACCGGTACAATTACCTAGATAAATCTGCAAATATGTTTAGAGAGTTTTATATCTGTGCAATTTTAAATAAGTAGTCATATGAAGGTAATGTTGTTTATTTCATTGTTATTTTTAATTGAAATTTCTTTCAGTTATTAATTATCATGTTAATTCACTTGAATCCCAAATCAAGAATTTTAGCAGCACAGTGAGCGATACAGAATGGGTGGCCAGTGAAGCTTTGGTGATGACTGACATCTGTGAAGTACTTCCTTTGGGCATCAGGCAGGCTCACCGATCCCCCAACAGCGCTAATACTGTATCCTCAGATGGGGATACAGAGCATCAGAGCAGCTGGATAGCCTTGTCCCAGGCGTCCTGGTTGTTTTTGGACCCACCAGTCTGGCTCAGGGCCCTTCTCTTAACTTTAACCCTACGTGGATGAGCAAATCCTTGTGAAATGAGCAGATAAATAAATGAATGAGGTGGGGGAGGATATAGCTCAAGTGGCAGAGCACATGCTTAGCATGCACAAGGTCCTGCGTTCAGTCCCCAGTACTCCTGTAAAGATAAATAATAACGCCTAATTACCTCACCCTGCCAAAAAATAAAATAACATAATAATAAATAGATAAAGTTTATTTTTAAAAAATAAATGATACTCCACCGCTTAGAGGAAGACATCAAACTACAATAGAATACTTACGGCAGTGAAATAACGAATTCAAACAAATACTACATCATGTTGTTCTCCTGTGTGTATAGTTTTGGAACAGACCCCTTAAGACACTCCTCACCTTGCACTCATCGCATCATCAATTCTCTAAACAGTTGTGGGGCTATCCCTGGGACTGACTTCAGAGCCAACGTATAAGCCACAAGCACACACAACTTACACTAATGGCTTTATAGTCCCACCACTTTTTTAACCAAAGAAGATCATCCTGCAGGACCACATATCTTCTTCTCCAGAGTTGGCTCTGGGTGACATTTGGCTGTTGAAAGAATCAAATCGATCCTCAGAGGCAAGGTATTCAAAGGCATCGGTCACAGTTTATTTTCATCAGTTCCAGAACTGTTTTTGAGTACAAGGGTCTTGCTCTAAAGGTGTAGTCTTCCAAGTTGGAAGCCCTGATGGGAACCTTACTCATTTGGATAAGTTACTCAGAAGACCAAAGTGGGCCTCATTCTTTGAAATCCAAGTGTGAAAACCTCTGCCTTGCTCCATGATTGTGCCGTGCTAGAAAATAAGCAATGGAGGAGAGGGGAAGCTACTGATTTGCTTTCTCAAAGGATGCTACCAGATTGAGGTCCTGGGGAAAATACCTTGCCGTAACTGGGTCTTTTAATGGTGATGACAATGATAGAAGGGCAGGCAATGATTCACTAAAAAAGTAGAAGAGTGAAAGATTTACTAGCAATAGGGAATTGGTCTTAGGCAAGGCTCAGAAATGGAAAGTTTTTTGAAACCCTATGAGGCCCACTTCAGCCTCTGTGTCATCTCCCAGTGACATTGTACCTCCATTCCTCCCCTCTCCCTGCATCTCAACTCTTGCTCTGTGCCAGATGTTAGGAAGGTACTAGCCGATGGAAGTTTGCCATGTAACCAATCACTAATATTTGCATCATGCAGAGAAACTTTTGCATTTTTTTTATTATTGAAGTATAATCAGTTTACAATGTTGTGTCTGTTTCTGGTGTACAGCATCATGCTTCAGTCATACATGTACATACATATATTCCTTTTCATATTCTTTTTCATTATAGGTTACTACTGCAAGATACTGACTATAACTCCCTGTGCCATACAGTATAAACTCGTTGTATATCTATTTTGTATATAGTAGTTAGTATCTGCAAATCTTGAACTCCCAACTGATCCCTTCCCACCCCTTTTGCCCCTGGTAACCATAAGTTTGTTTTCTATATCTTTGAGTCTGTTTCTGTTTTGTAAATAAGTTCATTTGTCTTTTTTTTTAGATTACACATATGAATGAGATCATGTGTTATTTTTCTTTCTCTTCCTAGCTTATTTCACTTAGAATGACATTCTCCAGGTCCATCCATGTTGCTGCAAATGGCATTATTTTATTCTTTTTATGGCTGAGTAGTATTCCATTGTATATATAGACCACATCTTCTTTATCCAGTGATCTATTGATGGACATTTATGTTGCTTCCATGTCTTGGCTATTTTAAATAGTGCTGCTGTGTGAACACTAGGGTGCATATATCTTTTCAAATTAGAGTTTCCTCTGTATATATGCCCTGGAGTGGAATTATTGGATGATATGGTAAGTCTGTCTCATGTAGAGAAACTTGTAAAGAAGGAAAAGCAGCCTAATGTTTCCACAGAGGGATATTCCTGTCCTCTGCACCCACTTTCTTCATGAGAGAGTGAATCAGCAGAGACCTGCAAACTACCTCCAAACTGTAGAAAGATTGTCAGCTCCTTCCTTAAGGGTAGAAAACCAAACAGATCAGACATTTAAATTCAATTTGCTTGTGTAACCAGAATAATTTATCACAAGCAGTGAATATCTGCAGAGAACCTGAACTTTCTGGTATTGTATTTCTAAAAAGCTGGGAAAGGAACCCCGCCCCATGAAAATTGTTCAGTTTCAAAGGAAGTATCTGAAACTAATCTCTCCTGTGTCCCAGGGGGGTAAGGATACGGGAGCTAGGAAGGGTCAGTGTTGCCTCCTCATGTAATATCTTCACAAAAAACTCACAGGACAGCCTTTTAGTATTGATAAGGTTTACTAGTGAAAAGGTTGTGATATTGATAAAAATCTACATCGATCAATGATGATTCATTCACCACAAATATACTTAGTTAGCAAGATTAAAATTAAAGTTTCCTTGAGCAATTTGGACTGAAGAAAGGGGTATTCTTAGCTGGCTTTGTAATTCAAATAACACTTTGCCCTTCCTTCAAAGTCAGTCTAACCCAAGAGGAAAATGGCTGGCAGGCAGCATACAGAAACATCATTCCTTACCTCAGATATCTGATAGAGGAAGTTAAACGTATGTATGTGACTCTGCTCCACTGTAAGACAGCCAACTATGTATTGATTGAAAGAGAAAAAGAGAGAAAAAGGAAGAGTAGGCCAACTTAACTAGCCAGATAGCCAACAGAATTTGAAATTCCAATTATTACATCTAAATATTCCCAAAGCAATCGTTAAATAGTTGAATAAATGGAAAAGCAATGATCCAGAATCAGTGCTGTTAAAATGCATGAGAAGATGAGGCAAGTCCTTCTGAATCCCTTCAGAGGCACTGTTCTCCTGCAGATCTAGGGAAAGTCCAGCTGGGTCCCAGGCTAGCGCCACGAGGCTACATGTTGGCTTGTGGAAAGTCAATGGAGAGGTAGGAGTTAACACTGCATGCCTACCAAACAGCTTCTGAGGAAAGGGGCCAAGGAGAAGGCTGAAAGTTTCCAGCAATTCAAAACTAAAATGGTGCAGGAGGAGGGTATAGTTCAGTGGTAGAGTGCATGCCTACCATGCACGAGGTCTTGGGTTCAATCTCCAGTGCCTCCATTAAATAAATAAATAAACCTAATTACTACCCCCCAAAAAACATACAATAAAATGGTGCAACCATGCTTCTTTGTACTTAGCCCTCCATGATGGTGGAGAGAGAACACTTCTTCAACAATGGGAGTGTCCATGGACCAACCATTGATCCCATCATGTCCTCACTGCTCACTCATAAACATTCCTCTGCCCCACTCCATAGTAGATGTATTTCCAGTAATTCCCAAACCACCCCAGAGTCTCTGACACCCTGGAATTTATAAGAAACACCCAGAACTTTAAGCACTCTAACATTTAAGAACATTTTTCTGCATCAGATATATCCCTTATCTAAATGTAGCGATCTACTGTGTATGTTTTTTGAAGATACTAACTTTTGCCGATTTCCTTCTTGTAAGTGTAATCACTTTGTATGTGTTTTTTCTTATAGACAAGAAATTTTATAACAGCAGGTGTTTTTCTCAAGGAAGAAAATATTTATGTAGAAGCACTTATGATTTCTAGGAAGGTTTATCATCAGGTAGGAGATATAAGGCTGGCTCAGTCCTGTCTCAGCCATTCACAAAGAGAACGGAATCACGGTCCAGTTCAATGGGAGATCATTCATATCTGGTCTTTGGTTTGGATCTAAAGTAGTTTACTTTTCTGAGGTCATTTGCACTGTTGGAATGATCTTTTATTTATTTCAGAATTGCTCAAGGTCTGCTTTCCAGGTAAAGGAGTATCAACCAGAGGCTGAAAGATGATTAAGGTTATGTAACTCCAGAAAAGTACAGGAGGACCTAAAGAGCGGTGACTTCTGAATTCCAGGCTGTAGAAATTTTTAAATGGCCACGTGATTAACCGTGAGCTTTTAGTTTTCATCCATGGACATAGATCACCGTTTGCTTTTATCTTTTTAAACATGTGAATCTGGGCTCAAAGAGTCAAAGGTCATGCTTGGTTTAATGCTTGCAATATGAGCCCTGGAACAAATAAAATTAACTATGATATGTGAAATAACAAAAAGGAAGGGAGGGAGGAAGGAAGTGAAGGGAATGGAAGGGAAGGGAGGGAGGATAGATGAGAGGAACAGAGGGAGGAAGGTGAGGCAGAGCTGTGACAGCTCAGGCTCTAATTCAGCTCCATTACATGATGTTTATTGAGCACCTGCTGCATGCACGGCAGAAGCACCCTATCAGTTTCGCTGTGACTACTGGCAGACACATCTCCTGTTTGACTCTTGCCCCCAGCTCTCCTGTGAGAATAATAATCTTTCCCACTATCTGTTCTCGGAGATGCTGTGAAAATCGACAAGTGCGTGCTGGAGAAGGATGTGAAATCCTCAGAGGCACATGTTGTGTAAACATGGAAGTTTGCTGACTTTCCAGGCCACAGCCAGAGTCTGTAGTTTCTCAAAAAAGCCAGGTTTCCTGGTTGAATGCTACTTGCCTGGGGCTGTGTTACTCCAAGATAGCTGATGTGCATTTTATGTGTCCATGACTCATGGCCCAGCAGAAGATAAGTGTATAAAGATTGAATTATATTTCACATAGACTAAATGTCTCCTAATCTCGTTTGTTTCTTTTGAGTTGAGTGCTTCAAATTTCATGATTCATCAGATGTTAAAAAAAACTTGCTACTTGACTAACAGATATTTCTTGTGTTCAGGAAGATTCTTTCAGAGATGTTCAAAACCCAAAAGTAATTGATTGCTTAGAAGTTGGTCCATATATAATTGAAATAAATAATTTGTAAAGACCTGTTGAATCCCAAAACAACTGAAGAAGTTATAGCATAAAAATAATGTATTATCAGATTAAAGACCATATTGTCATCACCTTTTCAAGTAGTTCAAACATTAGAAAACAAATCCTAGGCAGCTTTTTAATTGAATAAATCTGCCGAGCATCTTGCAAATTTATTTTGTAAGTTGCCAAAAACCTCTGCTGTTTAAAGTTGTCAACATCCATCTAAAATTATTAGTTTAATGACACTCTTTGAAAAATACAATTTTGTGCTTCTCCTAATGTGCGTTGACAGTTAGCGGCATTAATTAGCACTCAGCAGTCAGGGACTGAGCTCATTTCTAGCTGTTAATCTGGAACCAACTCAACAAAGACTCCTATGATCTAAACAAGTCTGGCTACTGGTCCTTCAGTCCATAATATGTCAGAATTCTCTGGGTGAAGCTTAATTCCCACTTGTTTTCTTAATACCCACATCATCATTACCATTGCTTGCAATTTACTGAAAAAGGTCACCTTTGGAGGAAGTGGGCATGTAAATGGCAAAATATAAAATCCTGCCTCAGGCAGGTTGCAGGTTATTTAGATTTTTTTATACATAGTCAGCCCATTTGAGCCCCACCAATTTCTCTCCACCCATCAAAGTTGATTGCATAAAATCTAAATTGTTCTGTAAATACTATAGGGGAAAACTAATACTATGAAAATTATCTATACATGTTAATCAAGTTAAGACTATTTATGAATAGCTTTGTAAAATTACATTTTGTAGAGTTATTTTTCTTGGAAATAATTGAAGTTTCTTTTTCAGAACATAGTTTATATTTATATGTAGGTCAATATAGATCTTTCACTGTATTAATCTATATACCTAGGAAGATAGTAGACAGATGATAGACTGTAGCTACAGTAAGATGGAGGTTTTTCAGTACATATGTAAATAGACATGTACATAGTATTAGTGGATAATAAACCGTACCTTTCAGTTCTCATTTTTCTTCAAGAAAAATTCATTGTTTTTCAGCAAGTTTCTTTGTGGCTTTTCTAGTGATGTTTAAAATGAACGTTGTGACACTATTAAAGAGAACACAATAATTTAAGCGTGAGTAGGACATAACTTCACTGTATTTGTAGAAACATAAAAGCCTACCTACCCCAGCAAAGTGCTAGACGTGGCTCATGCCAATTTGTTAAGAGCTGAGTGTTAAATTTTCAGGAATTTTGTGAGCCAGCTGGCAAACACACACATTATTAAATTTTAAGTCTATGAATTTATAAGTGAAGTACCTTTAAAACAATTAATAAATACTCAGAACTCATCAAATCCTAATTTTCTTTTTTTTTTAAATTTAAGTACAGTTATAATGTGTCAATTTTTGGAGTACAGCACAATGTCCCAGTCATGCATATACATACATATATTTGTTCTCATATTTTTTTCATTAAAGGTTATTACAAGATATTGAACATAGTTCCCTGTGCTATATAAAAGAAACTTTTTTTAAAATCTGTTTTTATATATAGTGGCTAACATTTGTAATCTCAAACTCACGAATTTATCCCTTCCCACCCCCTTTCCCTGTTTACTAAGTCTGCAAGTCTGTTTCTGTTTTGTAGATGAGTTCATAGTTTTTTGTTCTTTTAAGATTCCACATATGGGTGATATCATATGGTATTTTTCTTTCTCTTTTTGGCTTACTTCACTTAGAATGGCATTCTCCAGGTCCATCCATGTTGCTGCAAATGGCATTATCTTATTCTTTTTTATGGCTGAGTAGTATTCCATTGTATAAATATACCACAAGTTCTTTTTCCAGTCATCTGTTGGTGGACATTTAGGTTGCTTCCATGTCTTGGCTGTTGTATAGTGCTGCTATGAACACTGAAACTCTTAATTTTCTGATCTGTGATCTGGAAGTTACTTGTGTCTCTGTGAAGGAGGAGTGAGCTACTGCACATCTTTTCCCAACTTCACATTCAGCGATGTCACGGTGGTGGCCACAGTGGGAGTATCTGTCACTGAAACTCAGGTCTGGCTTCTCACCGCTCAAAAGCCAATAAGTGAGAGGCAAGTGTTGGCTGAAAGGAAAGTTTGCTTTATTCTGGAGACTGGCAACTGAAGGACGATGCAAACTCATGTCCAAAGCCAACTCCCCCTACCAGTCAGCGGGCAAGAGCTTTTAAAGGGAAGTTTCAGGGCTGTACAGTCAGAGGGAGGGGTCTCCATGCAGACCAGCACAGTCAGCTCTGACAGTCATCTTGATATTGATCATGTGGTGGTCTGATCAGAATCATCCTGATTGTTTTAAGTACAGTTCATCTTCTGCTCCACGGTGGGTTTGCTCCTATTTCTTTGAGGCCAGTTCTTAGAAATGGGGCAGCTGATGTCATGGCTATAGTCTGGTCATCATTTAGTTAACTTCTTCCACCTGTTGGGGGTTTCAATACCTATAAAACAGCTCAAAGGACATGGCTCAGAATACTATCTATAGCCCTTGAGGAGGAACTGAAGATCATTGATTTTATTTAATGACTAAACTATTATTATTTGGTCTTGTTTGACTGCTTTCCTTTGATTTTGCATGTTCTCACTTCTCTGATTAAATTCATTCTTTGGCTAATATGTTTCTACAGACAAGAGGCAGACCAAGGATATAGTGGGAGGACAGGGGTCCGTGCGTGGAAGCCCCCATAGGGTCCTGCTCCATTTCATATTTACACCTCGGAAATCAGGAGATCCTATAGATTAGGGTTGCTTTACACTAGAGAGTTGGTTGCTGAAACATCTAGTAGCGTACCACTGACCCATCCTAACTGAAGTATTGGGTAAATGTCTCATGCTAATGACTCTTCATATCACTTTATCTTTCTCCTTCTGTTAGACTTCAGTGGAAATGAGGAAAAGATAATATTGTATATTCCAATCTGTAAAAAAGTGCTTTGAGATTTTATCATTCTAAGCCCTCTAACTTGAAAATCAGAGAGACAACTTAGACAGCACTGAAAAATGTACTTGAAGTGTAGGTCAGCAAATAGTTTTTGCACCCTTCTGTGGGGCAGCCATGGCTAATGTGCAGCCTGGCCAAACCCTTGTGTCCAGGGGCAGAAATGAGGGGCAGTTAACATTCACTGACAAGAGCAACCTTGGGCGAGGGTAAGGGCTCTCAGTCTAAATGTAGCTCCTCAAAGTAACCCATTAGCAGAACCCTTTCCAGTGATGCCCCCAAGCCCTCACAATTCAGTTTCCATTCATTTTTATTTTTGTAGTATATTGTCATGCTTCTTGTAACACAGAGATGCACATTTGGAGAAATGTATAGTTGCCTTATTAATATGTACACTGAAATCTTAGAGTAAAACTTCATTTATGACGTCCTGTACGCTTTCTGGATGGGATCAGTTTGTCTTTTTGTGTAAACTGCTTCTAACAGGATCACTCAGACCAAATGGCACCAAAGCCTGCTTTGTAGCAAGTTGGCCTATGCAGTGAGGTTACAATGACCTAATAAATAGAAATACAATGAAAGTGCTTTTCAAAAATCTGCATGCAGCATTATATTCAGGACTTAAATTGGATTCTTAAATGAGTTCACCTCCTAACATAATAGAGATCTTTACAATCTAGTAGAAAAATAATCCCTGTCCCAACAAGTGAAGGTAGAAAAAGAGAGGGTAAAGGTGTGTGAATGTCCATTAATCATCTCTTTCCATCTGATTGTATTGAAATTTCAAATTAACCAACTAATGTTACATACAGATATTTATAATCACACTTTACTGCACACTAAATATGAGATGATCAGAATATTATCTGTGGTGGTAAAACTCTTGGGAAATTATGTAGCATTAATTGAATGAATGTTCCTTTTTACTCTTAATTTATGTTCATATATGTAAAAAACATTTAGTACTTAAAATTATGTCATTTTTTTAATAATCCAAAAAAAGTTTACGATGTCTAGCAATAATTCTTAAAAGAGAGAATAATTGCATTAATAAAAATTCAAGGATTCTTTTATCATACTCAGTCGTCTAAGGGATTGTATTTTCTTTTCTTTCTTTGGTCTTATTTATTTTCTTAATTTTACTTTTTATTGAAGCGTAATTGGTTTACAGTGTTAGTTTCAGGTGTACAACAAAGCAATTCAGTTATACTTACTTTTTTCAGATTCTTTTTCATTATAGGTTATTACAAGAAAGTGAATATAATTTCCTGTGCTGTACAATAGGTCCTTGTTGTTTATCTATTTTATATATATATATATTAGTGTGTATCTGTTAATCTGAAACTCCTAATTTATTCCTTCTCTGCCCTTTCCCCTTTGGTAACCATAGTTTGTTTTCTATGCCCATGAGTCTGTTTTTGGTTTGTAAATAAAATTTGTGTCATCTTTTTAGATTCCACATATAACTGGTATCATACGATGTTTGTCTTTCCCTGTCTGACTTACTTCACTTAATTTGACAATCTCTAGGTCCATCCATGTTGCTGCAAATGGCATAATTTCATTCTTTTTTATGGCTGAGTAATATTTCATGGTATATATAGACCACATCTTCATCCATTCATTTCGGTTGCTTCCATGTCTTGGCTATTGTAAATAGTGCTGCTATGAACATTGGGGTGCATGTGTCTTTTCTTCTATTCAACCTTTTTGTAGTGTCAACGCCTGCAGGAATCATAGCTAAATGACTTGATAAGAAGTTGGTGACAGAAACAAACATAAGTGTCTGTGTATATCTACACAAATATAGAAATGTATACATACACACAAAAAAAACAGATGACATGGATGATCAGAACACAGAGATTAATTTTATCATGCCGGAGAAGTGTCGTTTGTGGATCCACAATCTTTGCATTGTAATTACATGGCCTTGGGGAAGAAAAGACTTAATTATCGTTTTCAGTGTCCCTGGCCTCACTGAGCAAACGGCTCTTGATGTTCACATTTTGTACTGCGGATAATGATACTTTGCCTCTATTAAGAGGAACGAGATGTGCTCTGTAAGCACTCACTCATCAGTGGCCATTGTTTTATCATCAATTATCACACATTAGAAAAGAGACAGCACCACGCCTCACCCAGTGCGAATTATAGTGTCCTCACCAAGCCTCTCCAGGATTAAGCATTCAGATTAAGTTCATGCTTCTGATAGGAAGGTAAGGAACGATGCCATGGGAGACCAAAATATTTTTTTCTCAGATCCAGCATTTTAAACAAGATAAATTAAGACTGTCTGAAATGTAAGCATTTATTTATTTATTTATTTCTACTAATGAGGATAGAAGTTTATTTTTATGGAGCATGAAATTGCTGATAAAAATTAAGTAGAAACTGGAAAAATGCTCTTCAAGTCTGAGTTGCATTCAGTGCATTATTTTACTAAAATACTGGGGTTTAGAAATAAAGCAGTTATTAACACAAATAGGAATTCAAATGAAGACAGGTAATCTTTGTTTCTGACTGTGTAAATACACACACCCACACACGAATTCATGCATAAGTAGGTATGTCTGTTTTATATACCACGATCTAGACAAGGCTGGAATACAGCTACGTTATTCAGTTTAGTTAAGTATTTTCGGTTATTCCGACAAGACACCAAGGAAATGATACTCATGTGGCTTCACTTCGTCGGGAAAGGCACTCTGGTGAAATTTTAGCTAATCTTAGACTGGAATAAGCACTATTATGGAAACCAGGGGCTTGGAAGTAAGTGGTTTATGAGTCAGGAGCACATTAAGCTGTAGAAATAATGAGTGCTACCAGCTGAGACATAAAATTCACCGTGCAGATTTCAGCCTCCGGTAGAGATGAGGTTTTAAATTAAATTTCAGCTAAAGGGCCTGTCTTCTGAAAATCTTCACTAAAAATGTTGCTTTGAATTTGTCAGTGTTTCTGAGTTTACCTTGAGATTTGATTAACTAAGGAGTTGAATATAGGATCGTGTATAAAGTGTGTAATTCATATCTATCCCTCTCATAAGACATTAAATGAGAGGGGTTTTTTTGTTCTTTATGAATTGAGTGAAGTAAACACTCTGACTGTTTAGATTTTGAATGAGCATTTTAAAATATTTTTATTAGACACAGCTGCATGCGAATGGTGTTTCCATTTTGGTTCTGTTCTGTTAAAGATTTGAACATTTCTGTCGTTGACTTTTTTCCCCCAATTTACTCAGGCATTCTAAAGAGAGGTCTTCTGGAAAGTCAACAGACATGAAACTTTGGTTTAGACCACAGCCTGCCTGACATGTATTGACTTGCTGACTTTTCTTTGTCACAATGATGTGTGCAGTTGACAGTGACTTCATTTATGGGAGCCTCTTCCTTCAAAAGGTTCAAAGGTTCCCTATGTGAATTTTAGTCCCTCAGATAAGGGTTCTTACATGGTTGGCAAATGTATGATCTAAGAAGAATTAATAATAAAAAATACATATAAAATAGATAAACAACAAGGTCCTACTGTACAGCACAGGGAACTATATTCAATATCTTGTAATAACTTATAATGGAAAAGACTATGAATCACTATGCTGTACACCAGAAACTAACAAAATGTTGTAAACCGACTATACTTCAATTACATAAATAAATAAATAAAAGTAAATTTAAATATAAATCTCTTTTATAGCTACAGTCTGTATCACTCATTTGTTCTGACTTGAGTAACAATCTTATTTATAACATTTTCCTTAATATCTGTATTTCTGTGTCCATAGAAATGCATTTCAAAACTTAATTTGCATTTCTTCAGTGAGATCGAGGTCCCTGTGTTTCTGTCGCCACATACCCTTTTTTCAAGAAAAAAGGCTGTTTTTGCCAACATGTTATTACATTTTTCCTGGCTTTGCCCCTCCCTTGTGCAATGTGGCTCAGATATGTTGATATTTACTGAGTCTTCTGAAAGTGGTAACCTTCCAAATGTGATTTTTACATCATTGTACCCCCACCTTTCTATTTTCAGGGTTTTATATTTTTCCTTTCTATTTAATTTTTCCAGTTTTTTTTCTTTTAATATTTCTGGCCTTGTATCGCATTGATTTGTCCTCCTTAGAATAGTTTTCTTATATATAGCATCTCTCTGTTATTGCTCATTTTGTTCCCCAGTTCTGCATCTTGATTGTGGTGTTGGTAGGTAGCACAAATCCATGCATGTAAGAAAATTTCATAAAATTATACACACATTCAAAACAGCATGAAAACAAATGAAATCTGAGTTAGGTCTGTAGTGTGATTATTGTGCCAAAGCCAATTTGGTTCTGAAAAAGTATTATAATTACTTAAGATGTTACCATTGGGAGAAGTGTAGTGACGGGTTTATGGAAACTTCCAGTACTATTTTTGCAACTTCTGTAGGTCTATACTTATTTCAAAAATTTTAAGGTGTTCTCTTATTCCCATCTTTCTTCAGACTGGGCATGTTTAGGCCATAGAAATTTAAAAGGTTTATATACTCAAAGAGTGTATAAATGTCCTCATTAAAAATTTTCAAGGCTCTCTCCTATGATAATAAAATTTTATTATAATAGAACCCTATAATAATAATAATAATTTCCCTTTTAACTACATATGCGCTTCCATTACATAATGTTGTAAGAAAAATTCCCATCAATGGCATTTTAAAAATCTAATGGTAGGAATAATACTGGGCTTTTTAGTTTTTTAAACATGGGTAGCAAAAGTTATCAAATAAACTTTACTCCAGTGTGTCGAAATCACTGAGCAATAATTTATAATTGTTTTCCTCACATTCTTCAGTTTTTCTTTCAAGCTTATCATACATCACTTTGTCTAATATGATTTTATCTTTGCTTGACCTAAAATACTTATGCTCTGTACTTTTTTTTTATTGAAGTGTGGATGATTCACAATGTTAGTTTCCGATGTACAGCAGAGTGATTCCATTATACATATATATACGTCCATATATTTTTTCTTTTCATATTTTTTCCAAGTATATGTTATTACAAGAAATTTTGTATCTTTGCGCCTGCCTCCCTCACTTATTCCTGATTTTTAAATACCTATTGGTCCTCCACTTCTGTTACTTCTTTATAATTTTGCCATCTTACGTATCCAAAAAAATCTTTTTCCTCTCGTGGTCTCTGCCCTCCATAAGTAATTGGGACTTCTTCTCTGGGTAAGATATCGAACAGGACACCAAAGGGAAGACAGTGCCCTTTTCTGAAAAGCAAGACCCAGCAAAGAGATAAGAAGACAAGTACTCAAATAAAACCATATGAGGCTTATAATGCTCAGCGTCACAAGTATGGGACAGATTCCTCAGGTCTACCCCTATTTTTGTTCCAGCTAATATTGTTTTCCTCTGAAGTACCACCCGCAAGGCGGCAGAATAGAACAGAGACCTGCCCCCAATTCTGTTTAAACTTCAGTCCAAACGGATTGTTTCAACAAGACTTTTGCCAGGTGCTCACTCTGTCTTAGGGGAAAATGGTTTTTAAAAGCCCTGGCATGCAGATATTGGAGTCTCTGTGTCACCTTTGCTCAGGGTGTCAGTTTAACTCCCTTAACCTTTTCTAAGTTTCAGTTTCCCCATCTATCAAATAAGAAGAAGAAGAACACCGAGCTCTTTGGGGAATTCTGTGCAAGAATTCATGGAATGCACTTAGTACAAAAATTACCTAGTATACATCACTGTGTATGTTGCTTTTGCTCCCTTTTTAATGTTCAGGGTTGGTGACTTTTAGAGAATTCAGTTGTTCACTTTCTACTGTCAGAAAGTTAATCAAGCAGTATCCACTCTCCCTGTAAAAATCCATTCATTCCAGGTATAGTTCTTCCTTCAAAAACATTATTGTATTTCATACGTGGGGGTCTGAATTTAGTTCCTGTGATTTTTATGTCTTTTTTGTCTTAGTGCTGATGTGTTTCTGGGTCACTGCTGCCCTGCAGGGCTCTACAATCTGTGTGCGCACACGTGTGTGCTGTGGGTATTGTGGGGGGATGGGGGACAGAAGAGGCATCCCCTTGACTCTGAGTCGTTTTCCCTTTGATTGTCTTTTCTGTTCATTTCACAGAGACGAGTATTGATGTAGCCAGTATTAGAAGCCTTATCTGAAGTGTGCTGTATAGATTGCGGCCAAGAGCTCACGTTTTCAGACAGCAGCAGAAATACAGCTACCCCGTCTCCTAAACTGTTCTCAGCCTCATAGGATTAAAAGAGTGGCCACGAAGCCATGTGAAATATTTCCAGGATGTGACCAGGAGGGAGAAGTCCAGCCAGACAGGGACACAGCATGTGCCTCATAAATTTTCCCTTTTTTAACGAATAATGACTCAAAAAGAAAGCAGATGGTTTTAACGATGCCGAACAGTCCGCAGAATTCCAGATACAGAAAATAAACATCGGAGCTCCCTTTCAAGGGTCACGTAAAACACAAGTAAATTCCCAGGGAGCCAGCAGCACCACTGACACAGCAGGAGGGGCGGGAAGGTGTGGGGGGAGTCAGAGAGTAAATGAATGAGTATTGCCCTCAGAGCCCTGGGAGCACGTGGGGCTTCCAGAGTTGGGATGGCTAAAGAATTCACCATACTGTCCCCAGTCCAGGGCCTGCAGGGAAGGATCCTTTCAGAACCAGCCCTGATTCCTCCTGAGCCCTTGGCGTGGCTTTGCTATCTCCATCAGAAACCAGGTGATCGTAAACAGTGGACCACGTAGAGTCATGCAGTGTAAGTTCCAGGGCCCTGGTACCGAATTTTGTATTGTGATTGTGAAACTGTGTATGTCTCAGGCCCCACAAAACATGGATCCACCCCAGTTGCCAAGTGGAGAAATTAAGTGAAACCATCTCAAGGAACTCACCTCTGATGGGGTCTTTATTTCCTGGATCAGCTCCCTTGCTGTGTCTCCTGTGCTCCTACCCTTTGCAGAGTATTCTGCCTGCTCTGGGCTCCATAGCCCCACACTAGATCTCTGGGTTTGGCTGCAGTCCTACCTGGCAGTGGTGCTAAGTTTGGCTCCGACATGATGTGAACTTTCAAACCAGACTCCCGTCCTTATGCTCTGAGTCCAGATTTCTCAGAAAAGGACTGACTGTCCAGCTCTGGTCAGCTGTCACCCCAATCCAAGCAGCTGTGACTGGGTGGCCGGGGTAGGTCCTGTCATGGGCCAAGAGGACTTCTTGGGGAGAGGGAAGGCAAAATCTCTGAGGAGGAGCGTGTTGGTTGGCGTGAATGTCATGTCTACTGTATTGAAAAAGGAAGTTGACTCAGAGTTCTGAATCGACTTCAGATACACTAATCACTGCACAAGAAAGGGCAGTAGCAAATAGTTGGCTTTCTGGCTGTGATTCACAGAGTGCTTGGAGACCTGTGTTTTCCCTCAGTCTTTCCTTTTAGATTTTTTTAAAAATATTTTTCAAAACTCTCAGCAAACAGCTTTCCAAAAATGTTTTTACTAATTTGCAGAGTATCCCCTAAGCTCGTTCTAGTGTGATAGCTCCCTTCCAGGGATGCTGTTAGGCTAGGGAAGAAAACTTACCCCATGCCTTTTTTATATCTAAAGATTAGCATGTGTTTGCTTTTCTCTAAGCTAAATACCTTGGCCCTGTTATTCTTAGGAACATAGCCCCCCCAAAAAAGAAATGTATAATTTTCTGCAGAACACAAGCTAAAAACTAGAAGTGTCTCATGGCAGAGTAGCTGACCCGATTGACTTTGTGTGTAAACATACTCAGCACTGTTCATAGACTGTATTTCTTAAGCAAGCAGGCGTGTCTGTAATGTGTTAGATGGGAAGGCAGGAGAAGCATGAGCCCAGACTCCTAGAAAGCTCCTGACCTCTTCGTTTGTATGTCCAGACTGTATGGCCACAGAGAGACTACACTTTTTCCAGACCCTCCTTTGTGTCTTAATTCTTATGAGCACAGTACCAGAATGGCAACACAAACAAGGTCAAACAAGTCTGTTCTCAGCGGGCAAGATGTGTCAGCCTAACGCCAGGAATCATACCCACATTAGAAGTGAGTATTTCTTTGATCCAGTTGTCTTTTCTCAATAATGCCTTTCTAAAATTTACAGTTTTTGCCTATGATTACACAATATTTTTCTCATTAAATCCAATGCATTTTATTGAAAAGACTCAAGAGGACTTAGGGAAAGGCAAATGTACCCACTAAGAGGGCCAACTACACCACCATTCTGTGAAATAATCAAAACTAATTTTTTTAAATAGCTCACTGGTAGGTAAAGGGGAGGAAGTAGACCCAGAGAAGACTGGTTGATTTCTCTGTGGACGACAACGTAGGTGATTAGTTTCATGCAGATACTGGTATTTCTGTAACAAACACTTCTTTAAAGTATTACTTTAAAACTGTTGTTAGGGTGTTTGATTTATTCCAAAAAATTTCTCTAAAATTATGGCTGAAGATGGTAGCATACAAATTACAGCTGAAAATGTCAAAATGTTTGAAGTTGTATTGAACAAATATAAGTATTGCATGTTGTGAGTAGACAATGAAAGTATGACATTCTCTTTTTTAAATTTTATTCTTTGTGGAAGAGTAGTTGATTCACAGTGTTAGTTTCAGATGTACAGCAAAGCAATTCAGTTATGCATACACATACATATATTTTTAGATTCTTTTCCATCGTAGCTTATTGTAAGAAATTGAATGTAGTTCCCTGTGCTCTACAGGAGGTCTTTGTTGTTTATCTGTTTTATGTACAGTAGTGTGTCTGTTAATCTCAAACTTCCAATTTTGATCTCTACTTTCTCCTACGGGAGTGACACTGCCTGGGCACACAGTCTGGGTCTCAGCCCAGGGCACAGGGTCGGCAGCCTCCCTCCCCATGGAGCGCAAAGCCCACATGTCAAACCTGGGTCCACACCCTGCAGCTCTGCTCATAAATGCTTTTATCTCAACATATTCTCCTTCTCTGCTTTGCTTTTACCTACACTTTCCTATTCCTTTCCCTTTTTCCTCGTACTGACACCTGCTTGAAACTCAGCGCACACTCTGGCCTGATCTGTATCCAGGGAGCACTCCATCCGGTGCCACCTGACTCTCTGTGCTGCTTTTATCATCAACAAAATATTAATAGACAGACCATCAGTACCACTCAGAACACAAAGCTAAAGTTCACATATGTAATGAATATCTAAGGATTATCCTCGTGGCCTGACTAACTCAATGCCAATTCCAAAATACCACACTCTTTCCCCAGAAGCCGTGTGTGCTCACTGAGAAAATCTGGGTCAGAACCTGACCTGAGTTAAGCTGCTTGACTTTTCTTTATCTTTTTTTTTTTTTGAGAGATTTTTTTTCCTAGTTATTTGCAAAATAACCTGATAGTCTCATAAAGTAACATTTATTAAACATGATCATGTTAGCAGTAGCCAAAGTGTGAATGAATTTGACTCTAGGAAGCCATGCTGAATTATTTGAAAATACTATTTTTTATCAGTAATAACAACTATACTCACACCAGTCAGAATGGCCTTCATTCAAAAGTCCACAGATGATAAATGCTGGACAGGCTGTGGAGAAAAGGGAACCCTCCTGCGCTGCTCGTGGGAATGTAGTTTTGCGCAGCCATGATGGAAAACAGTATGGAGATTCCTCAAAAGACTAAAAACAGACTTAATATACAATCCAGCAGTCCCGTTCCTCGGCATATATCCAGAGGGAACCTTAATCCAAAAAGACATCAGCACCCCAATGTTCATAGCAGCACTATTTACAATAGCCAAGTCACGGAAACAACCTAAATGTCCATTGATAATGACTGGATAAAGAAGTTGTGGTATATTTTTACAACGGAATACTACTCAGCCATAAAAATAATAAAATAATGCCATTTGCAGCAACATGGATGGCCTGGAAAATGTCATCCTAAGTGAAGTAAGCCAGAAAAAGAAAGAAAAATACCATGTTATCACTCATATGTGGAATCTAAAAAAAAAGTCAAACAAACTTATTTACAAAGCAGAAGCAGACTCACAGACAGAAAACAAACTTATGGTTACCAGCGGGTAAGAGGGTGGGAAGGGATAAACTGGGAGTTTGCGATTTGCCGATATCGACTGGTATATATAAAATAGATTTAAAAGTTTACACTGTAGAGCACTGGGAACTGTACCTTGTAGTAGCCTATGGTGAAAGTATTGTGCTGTACACCAGAAATTGATACAACATTGTAAACTGACTATATACTTCAATTAAAAAAAGTGAAGTTCTATGTAAAATGATTATAAATCAATAAAAAATGTTAAAAAAATAAAATTCTAAAATAAATAAATGAATAAATTTAAATTTAAAATAACTAGACATAGTTTAATAACACACACACACACATACACACGGTCCCAAACATCTTAGTGAAGTTTTAGCTTTAACTAACTTAGAAATACAAATGCTATACACTTACAGAAAATAATATGTGAAAAGTTTAATTACTTAGATTTCTTTTCCATTTATTTATTTTTTATAAATTTGGAGTAATACATTTCTAGCTTTAATTTTTTTGTTTCAGATGTTTGACACCTTCAGTCAGAGGATCTGATGTGTATTCCAGGGGAATAGGAAAACCATAGAGTCCTAAGAGTTACACAGAGCTTCTCACATCTAAATCAATATTTGAACATTTTTTTCAATTAACAGATAGTAAAGTTGCTGCTATTTGGAGAACCACCCCATGAGAAATATTTCATGCCTTGTATCCAAGAAACAGTTGTTGAGAACCTTTTACCTTTAGGGTCCCCATTACTTACATCCCTTCCTATAATCCTGGTAGCATCTTTGGAGGTGGATATCATAACCCTTTCTTTGTAGATGAGTGATCTGAGGCTAAAATAGTGAAGTGACTTTACCCTGAAACTTGCAAGCTGTATGTGAAAACCCGGGCCTGAATCCCAAATCCTCCAGGTCTGAATGTCAAGTTCTTTCATGCCGTTGTGTTGTACTCTCTTTCCTGATTGTCTACACAGAGGCTCCATTGTTGTTTATGTACAGATATGTCATCATGAAAAAGTATACCGAAAGACAGTGTTGGCCAAAAAAACAGAAAATTAATAAGCAAACTATCTCATAGATGTAATCTCCCTCATCTACTGTAATTAAAGGAATCAACTGAAATTAGTAGATTCCCTACAAAATATCGAACCTATCTCAGCATCTTATAATGGTCCTGTCACAACCCTACTCTCTGGGAGAGACAGAGCATTATCTCTTTGACAGGCTAATTCCCCTGCTGAGTTCTTTTGATCATAGGGATCCTGGACAGGATGCATTGCCATCCAGAAAACTAGCCCTACTGGGATGCCAGCTGGAGACATGTCATGAAAACTTGGCCCCCATTCCAAAGCCAACAATATGTTGAAATTAGGACAGATCATTTACTTAGTCCCTGGCTACATACTTCACAGCTGACAACTGGAGATGACTAATAATGTCTTCTCTGCATATATATCCTCATCCAGGAGGACTCCAAGTCATCAAATCAGTCTGTTAACTCTCTGACTGTGGGGAGCTTTTAAGCCCCCAGAATCTTTAATGTGGGATAATGAGAAGAGAAACTTTTTTTCTGCAGAGAAGGGCTGCTGTACACAGCTCTTCTGTATGTACAGTACATCTATTTAAAGTGAAAGAGTAAAAGCTGGTGTTTCTAACCAACACTGGAACCAAAAAAAATTATGAATTAAAGATCTAACCCAGCTCTCCAGTCCTTCAGACATCTCCTGGTACCATTTTGCCTGGGTCAACTTTCCTGGGTGACAGACAGACAATAATGAACATTTTATTGAACATATGCTGTATCCTGGGAGCCCTCCATAATATAATCTTAATTAATTCTTCCAAAACTGCTTCAAAATAGCTATTATTAACCCTGTTTCAGAAATGAGGTACTAGGGCTCAGATAAATTAGATCGCTTGGCCAGATGTCACACAGTGTAAAGTGAGAGTCAGGACCGAGACCACATCTGTCTGACTCTGGAGTCTCCATGTTTACAAGTTTGTTACGCCACCTTGGAATTTCCCATCATGCCTGTTCTCCTTCCCTCCACCCTCCTTACATCATGCATCTGCCTTCTCCAGGAGAACTTATTCTGATTTACTAAAAAAGCCAAAAGAGATGATACCAATATGTGTTAATAGTTAGACACATGGGTCAGCCTCCAGACCACATTTTAGTCAGACCATTTAGTTAGTTCATCCAAATCATCAGTCAGTCAATTTAAAAGCATAAAAACAGTTTCAGAATTCACAGTGCCATGATGTAATATGCTGCCTAAAGATCTTGAATTTCATGACCTCTGCCACCAAGATCTTCAATATCATTAAAGGCTTAATTAGAAGATCCTTTCTTAATACAGAAAATGACAAGAACCTCTTTGTTTTTACCATCTCCCCTTTTTCTATGTGAAATATGCTACTCTCAAAATGTGTTTATTTTTTTCTGTCTAGTCTCATGAAATTATTCTAAAGCTCTGACACTGTTATAACTGACATAAGGTATAGATTACATATTATTTTAATAACTGAGTGAGAAGCATATGTATGTACATGGACTTGAAGGAAGATAGTTTGGAAATACGTGTGTAAATCAGCATTTGCTTTATGGAGGGGAATAAGCTACTAAGCCTAATTAGACTCATCACACAAAACCACTTTGCTTTTGCTTTCTCAGAGTGACTCACAACTTTCTTTATATTCCTTCTTAAGAAATGATCTTAAGAAAATATAACTTTGGTTTTGTTCTGTTTGATAGTTATTTACCTTAGAATACTTGCTATTTAAAGCCCAGAGTCTCATACAAATGGCCATTAGGCACATGAAAAATGTTTCATATTTCTAACTATGAGAAATGCAAATCAAAACTACAATGACTTATCACCTCACACCAGTCAGAGTGGCCATCATTCCAAAGTCCACAAAGTATAAGGAAGAAGAGGTGTTCTGAAACAGAACCCTCCTACACTGTTGGTGGGAATGTAGTTTGTGCAGCTACTATGGAAAACAGTATGGAAATTCCTCAAAAAGTAAAAATAGAGTATTACTGTGTTCCATCAATCATACTACTCCTGGGCATATATTTGGCAAAAACTATAATTTGAAAAGACACATGCACCCCAACATTCATAGCAGCACTATTTACAATAGCCAAGACATGGAAGCAATCTAAAATCCACTGATAAATTATTGGATAGATAAGGGGTGTGTGTGTGTGTGTGTGTGTGTGTGTGTGTGTGTGTGTGTGTGTGTGTGAGTGATGGAATACTACTCAGCCATAAAAAAGAATAAAATAATGCCATTGTAGCAACATGGTTGGACCTGGAGATTGTCATACTAAGTGAAGTAAGCCAGAAAGAGAAAGAAAAATACCCTATGATATTATTTATATGTGGAATCTAAAAAAAGGACACAAACAAACTTATTTACAAAACAGAAACAAACTTACATAGAAAACAAACTTATGGTTACCAGTGAGGGAAGAGGGATAAGGAAAGATAAATGGGGAATTTGAGAGTAGATACAAACTACTGTACATAAAATAAGCATCAAGGTCCTACTGTACAGCATAGGAAACTACATTCAATACCTTGTAGTAGCCTATAATGAAAAAGATTATGAAAAGGAATAAATGCATGTATATGTAACTGAATCACTATGCTGCACACTAGGAACTAATGCAACATTTTGAACCAACTATACTTCAATAATATCTAGCTAGCTAGCTAGATAAATAGACAGATAGATAAAGCTCAGAGTCTCTCTTTCCATCCTGTTCTAACTGTCTACTGTCTGAGGCTGATTCCAAAGAAATACAGAATGTTGTAGAACAAGAGGACTTAGAACCACACTCCACTCCACTTTGGTGAAACCAATGTTCAGTATTGTTCTGTTTGGTTCATAGTGTACTTGAAGAAAAATACAGATAAATGGATGCATGCTCCAAACAAAGCCAAGCAGGAGGTGAAGTCATTTCAAACATTTGTAAAGAGGAGTAATGGAAGGAACTTGAGATGTTTGGCCCAAAGAAGAGAAACTGCAGAGGGAATTGAGTGGCTGTTACCCAATAATTGGAGCCTTCTTGTGGGAAAGAGCCATTGAGACTCAAGGAGCAGAACCAGAACCAATCTGTGGGCCACCATATAGCATTGTCTGGGCTGGGTCTTGCACAAGGACACCCAGCCAGGGGGTAAGTGAGGCAAAAATTCTGTGCACATTCCCATGGCCAAACCCTGTGGCCTTGGTTGGACTGTAGGATATAGAGACTTGTTTTTAAACTTGGTCTGTCTAGAACAGGTACTTTTTTTACTTTATACAAAATCACTGTCTGTGTTACATAAGCCCTGATTTCAAGTTCACATAAGAAAAACATTTCTGCTAATCATTAGTGTTCATAGGGACTTCCTCAAACATGAATGGGTCCTTGCCTGTCAGACTTAGGCAACTAGATGACCACCTACTAGAAATTACATTCTAATCAAGATACAAGAGGCACATTGACCTGGGTAGTCAGAACACCACGACCTAAGCTCCCTTCTGACACTGGCAGTGGCTGTTGAAAGGAGGGGGGCTGGCTACATTGGAAGTAGTGGATTCGGGGAGGTGACAGGTTGCATCAGTGAGCACTGTGACAGGCAGCAGGTGGCCTGTCCCTCAGAGGTAACAGACGGCTGGAGCATGGTCCTGGGAAAGACAGAAACCAGCAAACTCTAGAGATACAGCCAAACAGATGTACATCCACATTAGAAAGATGATGTCTGGAGGCAGCAGAGCTCCCATGGGAAGGTGGTCTTCTAATGCCAGTGAGGATGTGGAGCAAAGGGAACCCTTGTACTGGTACAACCACTGTGGGAAACAGCATGAAGGCTCCTGATGAAATTAAAAATGGAACTACCAAACAATCCAAACATCTCAGTTCTGGGCTTATATCCCAAGGAAATGAAATCAAGATCTTGAAGCAATATTTGTCTTCCCACAGGTATTCATTATTCACAATAACCAAGACATGAAAACAACCTAAATATTGTCTTCCCACAGGTATTCATTATTCACAATAACCAAGACATGAAAACAACCTAAATATTTATCAACAAATGAATGGATAGAACAGATATGGTAAACGTATACAATGGAATATTACTCAGCCATAAAAAGGAAGGAAATTCTGCCATCTGCAACTGGACCTTGAGGGCATTATATTAAGTGAAGTAAGCCAGACAGAGAAAGACAAATACTGAGTGATACTAATTATATGCAGAGTCTGAAAAGGCTGAACCCACAGATGCAGGGATTGGAACCATGGTTGCCAAGGTCTAGGGGCTGGGGAATCGGGCCATGTTGGTCAAATGGCACAAACTTCCAGTTAGTAGAGGAGTAAGTTCTGGGATCTAATGTACAGCATCAGGACTGTAGTTAAAAGACACTATAATGTTTCCTGGAAAGTTCCAGAGAAAGTAAATCCTCCATATTCTCACCATGACAACAACTATGACAAAAAAGAAATGACATGAGGTGAAGGATGTGTTAACTAACAAAATAGATAAATAAAGGATAAAACAAGTTTTAAATTAAAAAAATTACTAAGTGGTTTCTGAGGGTCCTGGGAAGAATGAGACAGCCCCCACTTCCAAAGGAAGATAATAAAAATAGAGATTCAGGCACAAGACACAGTGTAAAGGGCCAGTTTCTAGCCAGGACTCGGTCTGAGATGTAAGAAAATACCCAGTTCGAATTTGTGCTCACCAACAGAGCAGAATGTGTGGCAAGGCCGGGTCTTCCCCAGTGATGAAGCAGAATTCCTTTTCTCCCCAGTTCCTGGGGAGTCTGGCGTAGTGGTGAGGGTCAAGGGACTCACCTGGAGCGAGAGCAGCCTTGGGGAAGCCGGGGACCAGGCAGCATGTGGGTGACCTGACTGTGAGGTCGGTGTTTGGATTACAGGGGCTTTAGGTATCTTCCAGTCCTTCCAAACTCTTGACTCTAATAATATATGGGCTTCTTTGCACTGAGATTTTCCATTTTTACAGTTCCTTTAGGTAAATATATGAGAACCTTTTCTTCTCTGGGTTCCCTCGCTCACATTTTACAAGCACAGCATGTGTAAAGACAGAACATTGTGACACAGTCTTTTTGACACTCAGTCAGTCCAAGATGTAAAATTAAAAAAAAAAAAAGAAAAAGAAAATGGAGAGGGTGGTGTTTTCAAGTCATGAGTGTAAAAGACATTCATCCTTCCCAATGCTCTCTGCAGGGTGAGGGGGACCCAAGGTCAGGTTCAGCTGGCCCAGGGTTCCCCGTGACTCCCGGACAGTTAAACAGTCCAGGGGTGTGATGAGGGTCAGGGGAGAACAGGGATGACTTTGGTGCAAAGAACTTAGCCTTTCAAGAGGCTGAGAATTTAATGGTTTACTCTTCAGGGCATGTAAGAATGTTCCCTCACCAAAACCACACCTTTGAAAAGTCCGCAACATCAAACTGCCACAGCAGAATTTCACCTGCACATACTCATTCTGGAAAGTGCAGCTATTTCTGAATTGCTGGCATTCTGGTTATTGTTTTATTAGACTACTTTTTTTAATGTTAAAATTTGGAATCCTGGTGTAAGGATTACATTACATAGTCAGATAACTGGATTTCTGTTGTGACCACAGTAATGTCAGGAGAACCCTGCTTCTCCACGCTCATCTACCCTGTAAGCTTGGCAAAAAGTATAATAAATTCCTCTTTATTAAAATGCATCCAAATATATAAATCCATCACTCATTTTAGACCAATTTATCATAACTTTATTGTCCTGAAAATACTGTATTTTTGAATGCCCTTTTACTTAACATGTAACCAGGGGAAATTTTTATACCCAGAGAAAAAAATTATACATTATATAAGTAATCCAGTAATGCATATTTCTTATTTTTTACTTGCTTTTTAAAATTTTATTGAAGTATAGTTGATTTATAATGTTGGGTTAGTTTCAGATATATAGCAAAGTGGTTCAGTTATACATTTATACATATATATATTCTTTTCCATTATAGGCTATTACAAGATATTGAATATAGTTCCCTGTGCTATACAGTAGGTCCTTGTTGTTTATCTATTTTATATATAGTAGTGTGTACATGTTAATCCCAAACTCCTAATTTATCCCTCCCCTCACTTTCCCCTTTGGTAACCATCATTTGTTTTTT
The DNA here is from genome assembly GCF_048564905.1 of Vicugna pacos. Classification (NCBI taxonomy): domain Eukaryota; kingdom Metazoa; phylum Chordata; class Mammalia; order Artiodactyla; family Camelidae; genus Vicugna; species Vicugna pacos. The sequence continues at coordinate 1,229,424 of NC_132994.1, read as the reverse complement.
ATGTCAGATTTCTTGTGTATTTCATCTTAACGACTAATTTATTCTGTATATAATACACCGATTTTTTTAAGTCAAATACTCAACTGAAGAAGATGACGGCTATTTCTCTGCTGCTTTAGTTATCTTTTGTGCTGATTTTTTCCTTTTATGGTTTAACCGTTTGTGAGCAATATTCTTGAAAAGAACAGGTTTTTAGTTCCGAGTAGATGCCCTGAGAATTCACACACCTCAGCCCAGGGTTGGTCTGCCTGATGCTTCATACACAGCAACAGTTACTGTCAGTGAGGTTCCCCAGTGCCAAGTGCAGAGTTCCAAGTACCCCACCACCGTCTTCCTAATCATCACCACACGCTTGCAAGAAAAGAACTAACATTAATTTAGCAAAACCCACAGCACCAATAGGAGGATTTCTTAGTTAAATTATTTTTCACTTGGAACAAGAGGTAATTTAAATATGTATCACTTCTGTTGTTGATGTCTAATATTTTGTTTGACTATGTAACATACTGTTACTGATTATGCAAAATCTAGTGGGAAATTCTGGGAAGCAGATAGAGTTAGATTCTTAACTTTTTTTTCCTTTTTCTATTCTATCCCACTTTTTGTAGTATGTTTGTATATATGTATAGTAAATACTGTGAGGATATGGCCGACAATTTCTTCATCATTTAATCTGTGAAATAAATAAACATGTGCCAGAATCAATCATGAAAGAAGTAGATCCTCACTAAAGTTAAAGATTTATTTTACTTTGAGTAGAATAACTCCCTTGAAGTAGAAACAAGCAAAATTAAACAAAACTATTCTAAATTATACTTGCCACATGAATCCACAAAGAGTAATATTTAACTTAAATGTAAACCAAAAGCCACCTTATTAGTTCACTAATAAAAGCTAGAAGAAAATCAAGGAAACTGTCCAAAGTTTCACAGAATATACTCTGATTCTGTATCTGAAGATGTCTCTTCCAAACCCTGCTATACTGTTGGTGGAAATGTAGTTTGGTGCAGCTACGATGGAACACACTACAGAGGTTCCTTAAAAAACTAAAAACAAAGTTACCATATGATCCAGCAATCCCACTCCTGAACACAAATCTGGAGAAATAGATACATGCCCCTGAATGTTCATAGCATCACTATTTACAATAGCCAGGATGTGGAAACAACCAAAATGTCCATCGACAGATGAATGGATAAAGAAGTTGTGGTATATTTATATAAAATGGAATATTAGTTAGCCATTATAAAGAATGAAATAATGCCATTTGCAGCAGCATGGATAGACCTAGAGATTATCATATTAAGTGAAGTAGGTTAGATAGAGAAAGACAAATATCATATGATGTTGCTTATATGTGAAATCTAAAAAAAAGTACAGATTTTATTTACAAACCAGAAGTAGACTCACAGACATAGAAAACAAACTGTTGTTACCAGGAGGGAAGTGGAGGGAAGGGATAGATTAGGAGTTTGGGATTAATAGATACACATTACTGTATATAAAATAGGTAAACAACAAGGACCTAATGTAGAGCACAAGGAACTATATTCCATTTCTTGTAATGAGCTGTAATGGAAAAGAATCTGAAATACATATGTATTTGCATCTACATGTATATCTCAATCATTTTGTTGTACATCTGAAACTAATGTTATAAGTTGACTGCACATCAATAAAAAATAAGAATTAAAGAGAAAAATGGCTCTTCCTTTTCTCCTCCTCTGAATGTCTGTCCAAGGATACTTTCCACTGAGCAGAATCTGCGATCAGGCAGGCTTACACCTGCAAGCTCTGATTGTTTTTCTCAAACACAGCATTGCATATTGTGATCTAAGAGATAAGAATTTAAGGAAACAGCTGTTTTGAAGAAAACAAGCTACAGGAAAACTCAGGAAGATACTTCACTCTGAGACTATTAGGAGACATTGTATTCTTTCTGTCCTCCTGCCAGAATGAGAGGTTGCCCCAAAGAGTAGAAAACAAAACCAACTCAACCAAGAACAATAGCAAAGCAAAGAAACCCCAGACTCCAGGAAGCATACAAGCTTCTTGACAGAGTTTCTTCAGTATTTTTGACCCCACATTGATTTCCTATAAATATTTGATGGATAGAAGAATGGTTGGATAGACAGATGGATGGATAGAGAGACAAGTGGATGGATGGACAGGTGGTAAAGACACTGATCTTAAATAATTGAATGGCTTTATCCAAACTGTAACCTCTGTTTTACCAAGTACTTCCCCCTTCCCTTGATTTCCTAGAAAAATGTGTTCTCAGCAGAACTGACTGCATCATAATCTACTGTGACATGTGTTGTTATTAACCTGTTAGTAACATCAAGAGCTGAAGTTTTTAAATTACTCTTATTTTAAGTTAGAACAGATTCAGAGTTATATTGAGGATAATGTTCCTCTTGTTTATTTGCATCCCCACAAGACATTTATCCTGAGAGAGGAAGAAAGGCTGCTTTTTAGAAATTGGACCAAGGTGGGATATAGCACCTGTGGACATTCTGTTTTCCGGGTCTCAGCAAAAACAAGATGCTGAGGATGTCTGCTCTGAACTAGCTGTAATAACTCATAGTTCTTAAGTTCTCTGTGCTCGCTATTTTCCCAAGAGCTTAGCGTGAATTATCTCACTACTCTCAAGAACTCTCTGAGGCAGTATTACCCCTATTTGACAGCCCAGTGCGGTTAAGTAACTAGACCGAAGTCACACAGTTAGTCATTGGGAGAGTCAAGATTTAAATCCATGCTGCCTAGCACCAGGGCCTCTGCTGCTTTGCCAAGAGACGTTTTTCATTTTCCAATTTGTGCAGAAATCGTGTGGTCTGCGTTCAAAGCAACCCTAATGAAATGCTCTTCATTACTGCCATCTCCAGAGAGTACTCAAATTATGTATTCTGTGACCAAATTGAAAAAAAAAATCTTGAAATTGTGTCCACATTTTACATTCAATCATTTTTCTATAGAATCAATCATTTATTCATACAGATATTGGAGAGCCTAGGTCATCCTTGAAGACTCAACAAATAGCTCTCCTACTAACACAAAATCAGAAAGAGATGTGTGACTCTTCTGTTCTAAAAATCTCCTGAAATGACAGTCCTCACATTTTTCTCAGAGACCCTTACATGCTTAGAGGAGGAAACTCCTTTCCTTTCAACATCTAAACCTTCCTAGAATTAAAACAGCTTTCAATTTCTTTTGAATCAATGAGATCAAATTTTCATTCTCTATTGATAGTTTATATTCAGATAATTTTTCTATTCATTGTTTCTCTCTGGCACTCATATTACTAAACCTAAAATAAAATACAACAATTGAAGGTGATACTTAAATTTAGTGGGGATTTTTGTTGTTATACTAACTTGTTGGAACTTGGACATTATGCTCTTCAGCTTAGGTAATTTAAAGATAATTATTGTAGTTCATGGTTCTATGTTATATCCACCACAGACCTGACATTCCCTTCCTGAAGTATATCATCAATTTTGCAAAACAACCTCAAATCCCACTAAATAAAGCAGTTCAGAAGGTGTCTGCCCCATCTGAGTTAGACTTCATGTGAGCCCATCAGAAATCTTATTCTGATACAACCTCTGACCTTTTACAGACAGGAAAAGAACAGAAATGCTTACATGGTATTTCTGATTGCAGGTATCAGATGTGATTTATTGCTGAGTAAGGCAGAAGGCACAATGGTTTTAACTGGCTTAGAAAAGCCTAGCTGTACTTTCTCCCTAATCATATTAGGAGCGATCTTGGTATTTAATTACATTTCCAAAGTATCTCAGTAAGAGGAGTGTTTTCAGTACATTAAAAATAATCTTAGACAGTGAGATGAGCTAAGATCCATCCACCGGAAACAGTCTAAGGTAGTAATTTTAATAGGTACACATGTGTATTTTGAAGTGCTTCCCCGATTTACATATGTGTATACCCTTTACAGAACTTTAATGACAGTTAGCAAGTATATTGATAGTTAAGGGAAGACTGTGTAAAAACCATGACCCTCAGTAATACATAGATTCTGAAAACCTTTCTTTGGATTAAAGCTCCTTATTTTACATGTAAATAAAGCCAAATCCAGCTGACATGTTACTTAATGTCTTAATTATGATACCATTTAAGCATTAAAATCATGGTTATTAATTGATCCATATATATATTATATATATATCTAATATATATATAACTGAATCTCTATGCTGTATACATGAAATTAACACAACATTGTAAATCAACTATACTGCAATTTTAAAAAATCATAGTTATTTAACCCAAATGAGAATGCCTCCTCCAACTGGGTAGGAGAAATATTTTAATAATATAAAACACAATTCATCTTTGCTATATTCAGAGAAGGAAAATAAAGGAATATCATAGTTTCAGTTTTCTGCAAAATTTCATCAATAATTTTGCCAAATTAGTTAGGTAAGCCTAATACAGGTTTGATTTGTTATTGTTTTAGAAAAAAAATTTTTTAAGTGAATACATTTACCTGGAAGAAGTAAATAGCATCATCATACTTAATATCTTATCTCCTTATTTTTATATCTTTATTGAAATATAGTCAGTTTACAATGTTGTATCAGTTTCTAGTGAACAGCACAATGCTTCAGTCATACATGAGCACACATATATTCTTTTTCATATTCTGATACTGAATATCTTAAACTGAGAAGGGTGATGGTGTTATAGAAACTATGGGAAATATAATTCTGGGACCTACCTGGTCCATCAACATAGCTATTTATTGCAAATGACTTAGTAATCATACAATGAGATTTTTCAGGGAGATTTATTTTCACTTCAGTCCACTGAAGTAAGTAAACCCGAAACAGAAGAGCATGTGGAGTAATTTAATGAGGAAAAAAAAGTTATTAGACCTCTTGTCAAATGAATAATGTAAAAAAAATAACCATCGTATTCATAAAAGGTATCTCTTACTGAGTGTCTGCCACCAACCAGACACTGTGCCAAGGACTCCACACCACTGCCCTGCCTCGCAGCCACTGGAGTCTTCTCGTCCCCAGTTACAAGTGAAGACCCTAAGACTCACATTACTACTACTCAATGAGCAGAACATGAATTCAGTCCCTCACTGAATTCATACCCCATGTGCTCCATGAAGTTATATACCCTCTTAAAATATTTTCTTTAAAAGTTTACTGAAAAACATAAAATCATACTTGTACAAAATAGACAAATTTCTCAAAAGAAAAAAAACATAGCAGGTCTTATAGTCAAATATTATTTTCTTTAAATAATGCCATCTACAGTTCTTCCAATCATGTCATTTTTTAAAAATTTGTTGGTTTTTTTTTTTTCGGTTGGGGTAGGCAATTAGGTATTTATTTATTTATTTGTAAGGGAGGTACTGGGGATTGAACTCAAGACCTTGTGCGTGCTAAGCATGTGCTCTACCACTGAACTATACCCTCCCCCCAAATGAAAATACTGGGAGAATCTGGTTCTGGAATTGCCTGTAAATCTTACAGCACATTTCCTTTGATGATCTTCACCAATGAAAATTCTTTGTCCATTAGAAATGGATTTCATGTTTAGAAAATAGCCTTGAAAGCATTTAGAACCTTGTTTTATGCATATGGTGGGTGATTAAAGCAGTTAATACAATATTTGCACAAAACTCTTTAGCAGAAAGTCCACTGTGACGACATCATCACAGTGAAGTCACCATGGCCCCTTAATCCCTTGGTTTTGTTTTGCACAGAATCTCTCAGATGCATCCTGATTTCTCCATCACAGTATATTTAATTGAGCATTTTACTCAATGATACGCATTCTCCATGAATTATGTCATTAATATAACAAATAAACCATCAATCATTTCACTTAGATTTTGGCTAATACACTTTTCTCCACATTGGAGTTTTTACTGCAGACTTTTAAGATTCATCTCCAGGTTTTATTGGAAACAACATATTCCATCACCAGTTATTATTTTCCTCAAACATTATTTTGTCCACTTTACTTGAAAGAACACAACAAATCTCAAGTTGTCACTGTGTTTGTTCATCAGTCATGATGTGTGAGACATTTTGGCAGAACCTTCTTTCACTCTTTTTTTTCCATCAAATTTTCCTTCGTTCATTCTTCAGTGGTTTTGTTTTAAGTGAAAATGTTTCCCTTTATAATTTTAATTATTCATCATCCTCACAGTTAATCTATTTAAAGAGCCCACATCTCTGCCCAGTTCACTATTTTTATTGGTCCCTCGGGCTCCTTAAGTAATATTATTTGAATCTTTACATTAAAGATACTTTAATTGAGAAAAAAATCTAAATAGATTGTGAAATAAGTACCAGTGTAACTTTACCTTTAGCATTGTGATGTCTTTCATTGTAAAGAAGTCTTATGTTTTGATATAATGAATTCATCAATTTTTATCATCTAGTGCTCTGTGTCTTATATAAGAACTCCTCTCTTGCCATGATGTAAGAAGAAGAATCTACATTTTCAAGATTTGTTAAATTCTTTTTTCACATTTAAGTCTTTAATTCATTTGGAGTTTATTTTTGTCTGATATGAGAAGGCAAGTCGATTTTATTTTGTTTTTATTTCCAAAGGCAGTTGGCCCAATATCATCATTAGTCCATACTCCTATTTTCCCTGCTGATTTGTGATGCCTCTTCATGACACAAGATCCAGGTATATTTCAGTAGGGCTCTCTGTTCTGCACTCTCTATTCTTATGTACAAATCTACTTTTTGTCTATCCTTGTACCCACCAATACTCTTGATTACTATGTATTTAAAACATCTGTAAGAGAAACTCTCCCTTCCTTTGTTTTTTTTTTCTAGTAGTCTTGTCTGATATTGGACCCTTATTCATCTATATGATCATTAAATGACTTTGTTAGTCTACCTCTCTCCAAAAATTTTTAAAAAACCATTTCTGGTGTGCTTGGAAATAACAGAATTTATAGAAAAAGTTGAAAGAACTGTTATCTGAATAACATTGTGTTTTCCTATTCAGTCATTTCACCTAGTTCACCATTCATTCTGGTCTTCTGTGAATAACAAATACCACAGACACATGCATGTTTTGTTGTATTTATGCCTGGAAACTTTAAATGTTTTGTTGACATAGTGTCTTTTTTCTATTTCATTTTATATTTAGCTATTGCTGCTGTATAGAAACACTACTGGTTTTTATATATTGGTCTTATATCCTGCCACTTTGCTGAATTGCCTAATTAGTTTTAATAGATAGTTTCGTATCATCTTGGATTTCATTTATAGATTATCAAATCCATCAGTCATGTCAACTTTTTTCTCTACCTTTCCAACTCAGTTTCTTGCCTTATTGCTTTGGCTAGCACCTCTAATAAAATGTTAAATGGTATGGCATGAACAGAAAAAAAATGGACACTTGGCTTTTAACATTGAGTTAAAGGGAACCAGAGTTCCCTTTCATCAAAACCTAGTATAGCTGAGAAATGCATATTTTAAAAGATCGTATTTTCACTGTTGGTTATTATTCTCTGAATAATTACTTAGCCACTTGAGTATGAACAATAAATATGAAAACAAGTGTAGTTCAAGGACACTTGAAAAAATATGCTCAATAACACTATTATACAAAAGCTTATAAATAACCAATCAGCAAAAATATCTGAAAGAGACTGTACAGCTCCTACTGCAGTTGCAAGATGCGCAAAAGAACTTTAAAGAAGACTCTGCCTTTCTGAATTTTTCCACCTAGTGGAGAGAAATTGGAAGTGACAACTTAAGACACTGTTTAATGTTGATACAACTGCAGTAGAATTTGTAAGATTTGTTTAAAATAGCCACCTAATTAAGTGGGCTCTTAACCGCACTGAGCATGATACAAATAATAAAGGTCCTGGTTTTTCAATTTCAAAAAAAAAATGGACAGTTGGGTTGATTCAAGGTTGATGGAAGAGAAAGGAATTAAGGAATTAAATGTTATATTTGAAACTATTGATTGTGGCAATACAGTTGGATGATGATGATAATGATGGTAAAATAGCCAACATTTAATGAGTGTTACTACATCTCAGACACTGTGCTAAATATTTTGTAGCTGTATCATAGTTAATCATTAAGAAAACCATATGAGGAAGGTAACTGTCATCACCATCTTAGGAATGAGAAAACTAGTCCTAGAGAAGATCTGTGACTTACTCATTTTCATATAGCTAGGAATTGATCAGTACAGGACACAAATCCAGGCTGTCTTCCCTAGAACCCTGAACGTTAGCTCATCAGCTAATTTCTTTAGTTCTATGAAGGACAGAAATAGAGGTAATGGACTTCAACTCCAGAAGAAGTCATTTTAAGTTCATTTTCACTTTTTGGGGGGAATGTCTCTGATTATTTTCTCTGGAGGCTTTTAAAAAACAGGATAGACCTATGTTCTCATTTGTGTCTGGGTTCTTTCAATGAACTTTATGTTTATAAAATTAATTGTGCTACTCAAGTTCACTCATTTCTGTTGCTATATTCTGTTTTATGAATGTACCACAATGAACTTACTCATCTTGCTGTGGATGGGATCTGGGCCTGTTTCTTGTTGGGGCTAGTATAATCAATGTTGCTATTTAAAAAAACAGTATAGAAACCTATGTTTCCTAGATTTAACTTAACAAATAATTCTTGAGCACCAATTATGTGCTAAGCATGAGGAGACATTCAAAAACAGCTAAAAACACAATGTCTTCAATGAGATTTCAGTATACTGAAGCAGACAAGTGAGGATGAGACTAACTGTAATTTCAGGCAGAAGAAAAGAAGTGCTTTTATAGGCAAAAGTACAAGTAAAATGCTACTTGGGATGGAAGCCAGGGAATAAATTAGATTACCTTTTAAGACACTTTACAGCTGGTCATTCTGCAATTCATTCTTTAGTTCTCAGGTTTTTGACTGTGTAGTCTCTGATAAAAGAACTAAAAAGATAAAGATAGGTGAATTTCTATGGAGACTTGTCTGTGAACTTAATTTTTTAATGAACAGAATTGAAAAATAGAAGTATACCATCTTACTAAGTAATAATTTTATAAAACTATATGATTGCACTTCAGAAACCCCAAATATCCCAATTTAAATGTTAAAAGTCCAGCACTATTACAAATATATTTAATCTTTGAATTTTAGTCCCACTGCACGGAGAGACCTTCATGTTACAAGTAGACGTGGGCAGCTCTTAGAGATTTATTTGTGTAATTGTTAGTAAGGCAGAGCAGGGCATAGGCACCAACTGGGACATACGCTTTTTACAAAGGCCTGAATTTGCAGGAGTGAATTTTGGGTGAACTTCTTCTAAATATGTGAGATGTCGTAAAAGTAAAAAAAAAAAAAAAAAAAAAAAAAAAAAGCCACCACATGTTGTGGAGTGAAATGAAAGAACTTAATGTTAATGTCTTCATGGAAAACAAAGGGCACTGATACTGTGTAAAGTTGTTAAAAGAATCAGATTTTAATCCTCAGGAATGTTGATTCTTGTACGTGACTTGTCTTTAATTTTCACATATTCATTTTTCTAAAGATCAGTACTTTTCAATTTCACTATTGAGAGTTTTGGAATAATCATGCACATTGGGCATAATATTCCTATGCCATTGGTTCTCTCCTTATCAACGTACATTGCACACGTTCTAGAGATGGTTTAATTCATTTCTTGGAATTCTGTTGTGTTTGTGTGGATTGTAATCTGTTTTTCTGAAGAATTGAGGGGAGTTTTGACAGCAGTGGACATGGTTGTAGGGGCTCTGTGATCATTCATGTTGGAAACCACTTTTATGTTTTTTTATGTGGGAAAAATAGATCTATATTTTATTTTCAACTTGACTTAGATTGAGCTTTATTGTGACTCACAGGTCATGACTCATGCAGTTGTTGGTGTGTAATTAATCACAGGCCTAAGATCCATTAAGAACCCACTGTTCTGTGAGATTTCCAGCAGCTGTGAGCTTAGGGCTTGCCATCTTCCTTCTCTACCCTCCAGGTATGCCAGGTGGTTGTGTCCGATTAGGAAATAAGAGAGGGGTGGGTATAGCTCAGTGGTAGAGAGCATGCTTAGCATGCATGAGATCCTGGATTCAATCCCCAGTACCTCCAGTAAAATAAATAAATAAACCTAATTACCTCCCCCCGAAACAAAATCAGACAAAACAAAACTCAAAATATTTTTTTTAATTTTAAAGAAGTTTAAAAAAAAGAAAAGGAGAATAGCACCTATGTTCTCTACACTTCTCAAAATGTTCAACAAGATGATTTTTCCTCTTTCACAGTTTTCATCTTTTTTACTTATACCATGGTTTCCTTCTGGAACAGTTGATGGCTCTGTTCTAGAATGAACAATGTGTTTTTTTCTGGGTGTACTGTCTTTTTAAAACAAAGTGAGAAATTATAACATGAAAAAAATCCTGAAAAGACTACTTTTGCTGCTGAGCTCATGTGCTATTAAAAAATCCCTGAAGCATCCGTTGTTGGGTTTTATAGACTTCTCTTGAAAATTCAGAGCCAAAACTTTTTAAAGTGTTTAGTAAAAGGGAGGAAAAGAAAAGAAGAAAGAACCCAATATGAAACAGATACACTTGGGATGGGGCTGACTCGGAAGGGAAAAAAGTCATCAGAATAGAGCATTTGCAAGCAATCGGGAATGATAACGTCAGAAAGGGAGCACTATGTAGGCACAGAGGCCCAGAGTGCAGGAAAATGGAACAGAAGAGGTCCCATTGCTACCTGCAGGAAGTTCTCCTGCTGCAACTCATCCCACAGCAGGCACGAGTGAGGATAAGAGGGACCAGGAATCATCAGGAAGTGGAGAGAACAAAGGACACCAGAGGTTGGAACCGAAAGTGAGATTAAGAGGAGTTGAGGGGGGAGGGGGACTTAAAATGTCAAACACAAATGAAGCTGAAAGAATGTGGTTTATAAAATCACAGGCAACTACATATCACATAGCAACCTTCTGTCATTGTGTGATGAATACTACAAATATGTGGCATTCAGGGCATATACATGTCTCCATTCTCTTGGAATTTATGTGATGAGATAAATCTCTGCCACGTCAAGTAGGTGTTCAAAGATATGACTCAGTTAAAACTTCTGATACATGTAAAATAATCAAGGTTCGAATTCTTTTAGCAAAAGATTTCATGTTATGATCGGAACAATGTTCTTGCCTGACGTTACTTACTCTTTGATCCAGGGTACAGTGTAGAGCCTGTGACTGGGTCCATCCTCAAAGATGCCTCCTCACTTTCCTTTACATTAGTTCAAGGGAATCTCTGAAACTGTGTGTAATGTTGAGTCTCCAGCAACAAGCAACCATTAAAATAATTCAATAGAAGGAGATGGTTTTAAAATTTTTTAATTATGTCATGGCCAGTTTATCATAATATTTAGCACACTCTTCTCTTACCATGTACAAGACACTTCTCATCCTCAGTTTTCTCATCTTTAGAGTGAAATAACAATAATAGCAAACTCTCAGGGTCATTGTGAAGATTAATATGCAATAATAAATATAAAGCAGTTATCAGAACAACTGGTCATTTGTTGAACTAGAAATGATTCGAAAAAGATTAGCACTTATTATTTTTAAATTGTCACATCATTTCAATTTAGACCACCTTTGTACATACAACAACTCAGTACTTAAGTGTAGAATTAATAACACAAATTGAATTAATATTTACTGGCTGAATAAATTAGTACATGGAAAGAAACTGTTCCTACCCCCAGGATAAGCGCAATTAACTGAGAGAGATAAATTGTTGAACTGAAGTTTACAAAAGAATGTACTCAATGTTATCAAGTGGGTAATTCAGACTACTGAAAGAGGTACTTGCCTTTCTAACAGTATGATGGAATAAGTACCCTGCAAATCTCTCTTAAAACGTCACCTACAAAGTGCATAGCTGAACTGGCAAGAAAGTAGGAGAGCACCTCAAAGGCCAAAATCAAGGAGAAATCATGAATCCAGAGAGAAATCAGTTAGCACCAGCCAAGGGCTTCTGCCAGCACTTAGTGGCCCAGAGCGTAGATCACACACACAGGGGAAAGGAGGCAAATCTTCGGGGTTAGTGAGAGTGTCCCAAGTAAAGCAAAAACTGTGTAAGGATAACCACCACAAAGAAAGTAAAATAGGGTGGGAGAACTGCTCTGCAAAGTGATAGACTAAATAAATTAATGTTTCAGCAATGGCTCTCACTCTAGGGAGGAAAAAGTCTCCACTAGGGACTATAAGCCAGCTCTTACAGGAAGTGTGGACTTCATGTCACATCACTTTTGTCTTCTTCCAAAGCCTGAGTTTATACCTGACATAACCAAAAGAAAATCCTCTCTAGAGGAGTATACCTTAACCCAGGACTCCAGGAATTCTCACATTATATAACCAGTGAACTGAGCTAACATCAGTGAGGAAAAAGAAACAATACCAATCAAACCCTCAAAGATTGCAGATACTGTATTTTTTTGCTCTTTCAAAATACACAACAGGCATATAAATCTGTTTAAAGAAATAAAATTCCACAAATATGACTAAGGAATATTAAAGATAACCAACAGAATTTCTGGATATATACGTGTGTCTGCATGTGAGTGTGTGTAATAAACATTAGATAGCATTTTAGACACAGCTGAGGAGAGAATTAGTGAAGTAGAAAATAAATATGAAGAAATCACCCAGAAGGCAATAGAAAGGGGGAAAAGTTTGAAAAAATTAGAAAGAAGGGTTAAGAGGTACATTTCATGAGAATTCTAGAGTAAAGAATATGGGGAAGAGGCAAAATTCTAGAACATGATTGTTGAGAAATTTCTAGAATTAGAGAAAGATGCCAACTTTCTGATTTAAGTGGCCATGTTTACCCCAAACAAAGTGGATTAATACAAAGAAGACCATAACATCATAGACAAACTGTAGAATACAGAAGACACAATAAAGAATGGTGAGCACAGAAGAGTAAACACAGGTAAACCTAAACAAACATTGACTGTAAATGATTGAAAATAGTATTTAATTTGCACATCAAATAAAACAGCTAAAAAACCTAGGCAACAGCATAGCAATTGGTAGTGGTGGTGGTGCTAATCAGAGTTAAGGTGTTCAAAGTTGCTTGTATTATTCCAAAAGAGTGTAAGTATATTGATTAAATTTAAATGTTAAGTTAAATATGTATATTAGAAATTAAAGTAAGCACTAAAGCAATAGAATTCAAAAGTAGAATTCCAAAACTAGTAGACAGGAAAACTGAGGTAAGAAAAATAATCTGATTAATTCAAAATGACTGAAAGGAGAAAAATTAGAAAAAAGCACCAGTATACTGCTAACCTAATAAGTGAAAATAAACTAAATACTCAAATTAAAAGACAAAGATTGACAGATTTTTTAAAAGCTAACTATGTTATGATTATAAGAAGCCCACTTCAAAAATAACACAGAAAATAAAATTATGAGAGGATAAATACCAAGAAAACTAACCAGAAGGAAGTTGGTATAGTTACACTGAAGGCAGACAAAATACATTTTAAAACAGGAAACACTGTGGAGGGTTCATGCATAAAATTAAACATTAAAAATTGTCAGGACTATAAGAAGAAATTGACAAATCCAGGATGCTAAGAAGTAAAGGGTAACAGTGCATCCTGGGAAATTCAGAGAAGGCTTCAGGGAAGAAGGAAAGATGATATCTGTGCTGGGACTGGCAAGATCCCAGGTGTTGATAGTCCAGACTGGGTCTGTGATAAACTATGTGCTTCTGGTCTCAGGATCAGGAGATGATGAAGCAGTGACAGCAACCCCAACACCAAACTGTCGGTCCACATAGTGTGGGCTTAGTTCTTTCAGGTATGCCAGATGATAACAGTTTCCTGCTCAACCTAATTTTGGTGCCTATCCATCATTTGGCCAGTTGTAGGGATGTCCTACTTTCCTGCCACATTGCATTCCTGGATAGTTCTTCATTCACCCATCTGTCACCCATCATTCAGTATTTATTGGGCAAACTACCACTGCAAGGCACCCTTTTGTAAGCATTGGGAATACAGCAGTGGGGAAAAGGAGAAAAGTCCCTGCCTTCCTGGAGCCCACATTCTATGTGTCTGTGTGTGGTATTTATGTGTGTGGGGGAGGATATAGACAATGAACATAATCTGTAAGTAACTTATAAAGGACGACAGAAAGTGATAAGTATTGTGGAAAGTTTTAAAAGGTAGAGGGTCGGAGAGTGCCTGAGAAAAGAAGGGAGTACAATTTTAAGTAGGTGGTCACAGTGGGGAGTCTTCCTAAAAAGGAAGATTCTGAAGCCCCAAAGAAGTAAGGCATGCAGATATCTGAAGGAAGAGTGTTCCAGGCAGAAGCAGGGTCCCTTAACATTATCTTCTCTTTTGATTCAAATGAGTCAAGGCAATTAGTCTGACACTTGGAATTTTACCTTTGATGTTTCCTAGGAAACAGATATTATACACAGATATTATACACACCCCTACCTCTCCCATGGGCTTGATAAATTACATTAAAAGAGGAAGTGACTTAGAAAACAGCCATGAATACACAGAGTTATGCAATGCCTGGATGTTTTCCTGTTTCTCTGCTAGCACTGAACCCAACAGCTGTCACTGTCACCTCTGGAGTAATTTGGTGACTTTTCAGCAACTTGAGTGGTGCTGAGCTTTGATAGATGGTCTTAACATCTTTGTTAGAAATGATATGCAAATTATCCCAAGAGATAATGTCTCAAGTTCTTATTCTGAAAGCAATAAAGGACCAAAAAATGAATTTCTTCATAAAGCAAATATTAAGAGATGGTGAAAATGAATTTCCCTCCAGCTCTGTCTTGGTTGACAGTTCCTCTGGGTTAAGGCTGATTATTTTTATGATTCTTCATGGAGGCTGTCAGATCTGTCAGATGAAGTGAAAACTAGCAAAAGGATATTGTATAAAGACTATTATTCATATGAAATCATTCCTTTTAGAGCTAAAGAAGAAATTTATTTTCCATCAAAGGAAATTCAGATACTTTACGTCAGTTGTCTTATTTTGGTTCTTTTAATTCTTACTTTTTATTGAAGTATAATTGATTTACAATGTTAGTTTCATGTGTACAGCTAAGCGATGCAACTGGTTGTCTTATTTTGATGATCAAAAATAAGATTTTGACTTCGGTGTGATAGCCTTAGAGTAGCAGTTAATCTCAGAGAGTAAATAACATGGTCACACAACTATCATGTGTTCAGACAGGGATTTGAATTGGATCTTTCCCCCGGAAACCAAAGCCCAAACTCTAAAGCAATCAGGTATTGTCCGGTAAGAAGCACATGTAGCAATTGGCAGTTCCCTTCTTAATGAAGACGGGCAGACAGTGCTTGTCACCTGGGATGCCCATGAGAACACACACACACAGGCCTCAGAACCAGACCTGCTGATGCAGCAGTAGGTTTAGGGTGGGGTCTAGGGTCCATATGTCCCCGGTCAAGAACCAGTACTGGATATGCTACTCAAAGTTCAGCTAGGATGCAAGATGATGGAAGCACTGCCAGTCCTTCTGATGAACAATTCAGAGCATGCCATTATTGTGTGAGGGAGGGGGAGGGGGATCCTCTGAAGGGGAAAGAGACAGCATGCAAGTCATAAAGGATTCTGCAAGAGAGCACACCACCAAAGACTATCAGTGATGGAGGGACATTAACTGATACCTTTGAATTACCCATTACATGTAGAGTATAATGCAATTTACATGTTACTCAACCACTGATGATATATTTATAACCTACCCGTAATAGGCCTAATGCGTTTAGTTAATGTTTAACTCTGTCTGTTGAAATTGTCAGTCTTTTTAAAGAACAGAAAAAGGACTTCAAAGGCTTTTTTTCTTACATCCAAAACAATCTGATAATTCTCAAAGGATTTATAGTGTTACAACTCAGAAGGTTTTTCTATCTACTCAAGAAAAGCTACTTTCAAGCTCACTTACTGGAAAATTCAGTAAAATCTTTACTAGTTGAGCTGGACAAATTCTAAACTCCAGAAGGGCTGGCCATTGCAGAAAATTGTCTTTTATTTTAAAACAATGTGCTTGAGAATTACAAAACTGAATGGTCTCAATATAGACGTGAGTTGAACTCCAAGTTTCTTAGCAAGTCTATTAAATTGTAGCAAGATTATTTGTAAGCTGCAGTTATGTACCCAATAAGAATTTGTAAAAGAGATCACGTGTAAATGAAATGTCATATAACTGCCCTGAAAAATAGTAGGAAACAACTCTTCTATAATTACAGTGTTTAAGTCAGATTTTTAAATTGTATACCAGTGGTAGGTATAAAGGCATTGTTGGAAATGTCAGACAGAAAGCAAGTTTTAACTTTGTATGTGTTCTGTACCCCAAAAGCACCCTATATACAGTACTTACTCAGTAAAATGTGTAGATAATCAGCTTCACTATATGGTAGAGGGAGATTCTTGAAGAGAACCACAAAGAAATACCTAGGCACTGAAAGCAATTTTTTAGAGTAGTGGTTCCATTAATAACCAACCAAGGAGCCTTTTTTCTCTTTATTGAAGTATAGTAGGTTTACATTGCTGTGTCAATGTCCAGTGTACAGCGTAATGTTCCAGTCATACATATACATACTTACATTCCTTTTCATATTCTTTTTCATCATAGTTACTACAAGGTATTGAATATAGTTCCCTGTGCTAGACAGTAGGACCTTGTTGTTTATCTGTTTTATATATAGTAGTGTGTATCTGCAAATCTCAAACTCCTAATTTATGTCTTCCCCCTTCTCCCCCCCCGTAACCGTAAGTTTGTTTTCTATGTCTGTGAATGTGTTTCTGTTTCGTAAATAAGTTCATTTGTGTCTTTTAAGGAGCCTTTTTAAAATGCAGATTCTGAGACATACTCAGAAGGTCAGAAATCCAAGAGCCCACATTTTAACAAATGCACAGTAAGAGGCAGTAAAAGTTTGTCCAAAACTGTTCTGCTTTTCACTTGTTATCCTGGTGTAATTTTTAATAGCTCCCACTTCTGTTCTCCGTGTACTAGTCTGAATGCTAAATTATGGTCAGTTGAAGCTGTGAGTGCCCGAAATTCCCTGAACTCTCCCCCAAGTGGTAAAAAGTGATGCTGCTAGAATTCTTACGCACGCCTCCCCCCAGTACTCACTGGTACGCTCAGCTGTGGGGTGGTCACTCAGTGACCTCTCAAAAATGTATAGGAAACTCAAGGATTTAGGAACCACTCCAAAGGAAGTTTCCTTTGGTATTCCGTTGCTGAGTAATCCTCAGAGTCCTTTTTTTCTCCCCAGTACATTCTTAACTCTCATATTCTGGTACGACAGGCATCTTAGAAACATCATTCCGAGCAAAATGGAAAGCCAGAATAAGACATCCAATGTAGGAAGCAGGACATATTTGGGTCATGATGAGGAGATCAGAATATCCAGGAGAAGAATAAGAGGGTGAAAGAGTGAGATTGGCTCCCTTTGGGACCTAAAATAATAGGGGAAAGAACTGGAATTTCAGGGGGAGGGAAATAGCTCAGTGGTGGAGCACATGCCTAGCACGCATGAGGTCCTGGGTTCAACCCCCAGTACCGCCATTACAAAAAAAAAAAAAATCACCCAGAATGATTTTTTTAAAAAAGAAAAGAATTGGAATTTCACTGCACCTGTGATGGGAATTAATGAAGTTTTTATAAGAAAATGAGGGCCAGTCAGAGCTGAAACTGTCAGTTTCTTTTTTCTTGATTAACTAAGAGAATAATGCATATGAAAATATCTGGTAAACAGTAAAGGCCGTGAACCATAATCAGGGTTGTGGAGTCCGACACAAATAGAACCAAGAGAAGAAAGAGGTAGAAGAAGAAGAGGAAAAGAGGGAGAGAGGAGATACCAAATGGCTGAGATCCAGCGGGACTGCATCTGGACAGGCCCTGGAAAAGAGAGGAGGTCCACAGTCTAAAGTTCATGGCTCTGTTGGCGGGTGGAGGCAGTGAGTGGAAACCTTCCTAAGGACTAATTTCAAGATTAAATGAGGGGAGTGGGTATAGCTCAGTGGTAGAGTGTGTGCTTAGCATGCACAAGGTCCTGGGTTCAATCCCCAGTGCCTCCATTAAAAAAACTAATTAAGTAAACCTAATTACCTCACACTCACACAAAAGGATTAAGTGAACTTCTTAAGAAATATTTTTACCTAATAACACCCTTACTTTAAAAATGAGGCTCTGTCTGTCCCCTCTACACTTCAAAAATGTACACTTCCTCTCTGCTGACCACACTACCAATGTAGTGCTATGTAAGAATATTTTCCTGGAATATTTTGTTCATCTTCAATGATAAATTTTGAAGGTACTACCAATTTGCTATTTAATAAGTGTGCAAAGTGTGTTTTTGCTTGTTAATGAACAATGCCAATGAAGGAAAATGTCTGTCTGCTTATGTATGTATTACTGATCAGATAATTTCATGTCCTGATTTTTTACTTACATTATAACAAAAGCATTTTCTCCTGATATTTTGTGTTTTTCTCAAAAGTCACTGTTAATGACCACATACTATTTCAACTTAACATGTACCAACACTTCTCAGTAACCATCATCCTTGATACACTTAAGATTCTTTTTCTCTTATGCATAATATTGAAATGAATATTGTTGTGCATAAAGCTTTTCCTTAACTCCAATTATTTGCTGAGGATATACTCATAACAGTAAGTTACTGGGTCAAGCAGCATGAGTATTTTTGAGACACATGATACATATATCCAAATTACTTTGAGAACAGGCATGTACTCCTTACGCGTGTCCTGCAGTGTGTACAATTGTTTATCGTGTTTTATTATTTTGACAATAAAGTACATTATTTTTCTTAATTTACATCCCTTTGATTACTAGTGGAGTCAAACTCATTTACCTATAATTTTTCCTTCTTGGTAAGTTTCCTATTTGTGTTAATGCCTCTTAACTAACGGGGATCATGTTTTTCTTAAAGATCTGAAGGACTTTTGTAGTCTACGACTGTCACATATTGTTGACAGTACTATACATTTTCTGACCAGATTGTGATCTGTGTTTTTGATTTCAGTGTATTTTTCCGGATCACACAGAAATTTAACTTTTTTATTGAAGTGTAGCTGATTTATAATATTTTGGTAGTTTCAGGTGTACAGCATAGTGATTTGGGGGTTTTGCAGATTCTGTTTCATTACAGGTTACTACAAGACATTGAGTATAATTCCCTGTGCTGTACAATAAATCCTTGTTGCTTGTCTATTTTATGTATAATAGTTTGTATCCATTAATCTCATACTCCTAATTTATCACCCCCAACTCCCCTTTGATAACCATAAGTTTGGTTTCTATGTCTGTCAGTCTGTTTCTGTTTTTTATATAGATTCATTAGTATTATTTTTTAGATTTCACATATAAGCTATATCATACAGTATTTGTCTTTCTCTGTCTCACTTGTTTCACTAAGCATAATACTCTCTAGGTCCCTCCACGTTGCTAAAAATGGTGATGCTCCTTTTGTATGGCTGAGTAGTATTCCATTGTATAAATATACCACATCTTCTTTATCCATTCATCTGTTGATGGACATTTGGGTTGCTTCTATGTCTTAGCTATTGTAATTGTGCTGCTATGAACATTGGAATTCATGTACCTTTTAAAAATAGAGTTTTCTTTTTTTCAGATATAAACCATGGAGTGGGATTGCTGGGTCATATGGTAGTTCTGTTTTTAGTCTTTTGAGAATCTCTGTACTGTTTTCCATAATGGTTGCACCCAATTACATTCCCACCAACAGTGTAGGAAGGTTCCCTTTTCTCCACATCCTCGCCAGCATTTATCATTTGTAGACATTCTGATGATGGCCATTCTACATTGTTATTTTGTACATGCTTTTAAAAGTGTACCCTCATATTGACTTTCTATAGTGGTCATTTGTATTTTTATGGTGGTATTTTTTTAGTGTTGGGGTTTATTATTTACAGTTAGCTCCAATACATACAAAATTTCTTCTTCTTGGTGACTGGTGAGACAAAGATTTAAGATTATTTTTTCTTCACAAATAGCTAGCCATTTGTCCTGCAACAATTTATTAACCTTTCCCTTATCCACTGACTGTGATATTTCTTTCTTTATAAGTAAAAAGACCTTTGTGTTTATTTCACTCTGAGCTATATTCTTGTTACTTCTTTGAGATATATTTTTTCTCATGATATTCCAGACCATCTTATACTTTGTATTTTGATTAAAAAATAAAATCTTTCAAGACAGTTTATGATGAATGAGGTTAAATTATTCTACTTCATTTGGAGTAGAGATTCTGAGCTTCAACCTTTATGTACAAAATAGATTAGTTCAGGGTTCTAAGCAAAGAAGTAAAAGTTTTTCATAAAAAGTGAGTTTTGGGTGCTTTTTTTTAGTAGGAGGAGGTCACTTAAAAGACGTAGTGCTCAAAACCCACATCATCAGAGAATAAAGGCTTAGCAGTGCCTTTCTCTGTTAGTTATTTCTAACTATCCTTCATGCCGTGACGCCAATGGAAGATGTAGGCTGTTTCTTTTTCTAAGTGATTAGTACATACCATGAACCATGACAGGTAATTATCATGACCTTTGAAATTTTAATATATAGGAACGTTGCCACAGTATTATTTTTAGATAGGTCTCCTGAATTGCTTTCTACTTAATCTTTTCAATAACACATTTCCTGAAAATTATCAGCCTTCATATTAGTTCTAATCCTTCCTGAGAGCCCACGTTGCATCTTACCGCTACAGGGTGATGTCCTCTCTCCCTCATCTCCATCCGCACAGATGAAGAATCCTCATCCTCTACCGGCTCAGACGGACAAAGCCACCAGTCGAGAAACCAGAGCTTGAGTCCTCGTCTCCTGAATTCCACTTCATCCCTCCCTCCACCCTTCCTCCACGGGCTGTTCATCTCCCTGCCATTATGTCCTTGGCTCACTGAGACAGAGTCAGAGGGGTTCTTCCTCCTCAATCAGGACAGATGTGTGTATTTTCTTGTGCTGGAAAACAAAAGTACCACAGCCCAGTCTGAGCCAGTAATATTAATAGAAATGTGTGACAAGCAAAGACATTTTCTTCCACATGTTCCTTTACCTAGTATAAACATTTGTTCAAAATTTCTATCATCAAGAATTTGGATTTTTTTTGCTTTTATTTTTCCCTAGACAGTTAAAAATATGTGAAAGGAAATACTCTGTCCACAGCAGATTTTCCATATCCATTTCAATTTATCTATGTCTCCAGAAAGCATATATCAACAGAAGCTAAGCATATGGACTTTCTAAAATTAAGAAAGTCTTTTTGGAACTTGAAGAGACTTTTGAATAGCACCGAATGCAACAAGCCCTAGTGAATTATTCAAAAACAGGAGACCAAAGAAGTGGAGAAACAATTTTGTGCCTTGGAACCAAACCTCTGTAAGTTAATATATGATGATTTTAAAGATTATTTAATTTGGTGATGTGGAAGGGAATTAATGAATTGAGGAAATTCTTACAAATCTATCTTCTTTTTTAAAATTAACGATATCTGCTAATTTGAATATACCACCTGTGCTTTACTCCAATGTTCAATATTCTTTTTATAAGTTGAAAAAAATGCATCTAATTTCATGAATATTCCTCATTGTCTACAATTTAAAATATATGTATAATTTAATATTCTTATGAAATTGAATATATAAAAGAGAAAAATCTTAAACAGACCTTACTTTGTGATATTTTAAACCACGTGCATATTTTAAAATTAAAACTATAACATTTCAATAGGGAAGTTTTCAAACTAAAGGTAAAGCTATAGAGGCACAGATTTTACATCACTTGAAAGAAAAAAGATAGGTGAAAGGGAGAAAGTTACAAGTAATAAGATTTAATGGTTGTGAGAATATCAAACAAAAACTAATAGTGTTCTCTAGAGAAAATGGCTTTGGGGCAGACAGAAGAGAAATGAGGTGTTTTGTTAAATGAGGTTTTAGAAATAAAACAGAAATAGTAACAGCAGAGAAAGAGCAAAAATTGGAGAGAAGATTAAACCAGAGGATAGTGTGTAAGAGGTTTCACATGTTTTCCTGGTCAAGCTGATGGAACATTAAAGCACTAAATATAAATTTTTCCAAAGCGAAAATGGTGGGTTTTGGTCAACATCAGATTGTTTTCTTTTGGGGGGCTAAGGAAAGGTGACAGTTATGGCACCTGGGGTGGGTAGACAGCCAGCCTGCGCTGGAGTCTAGTCCTGAGCTAAGATCTTTAGAACCAAGATGAGAGCCAAGACTTTTCCTTGAAGGTCACCATGCCCCTACTTGGAGGTTTATTGGCTTCCAGTATAGAAGATAGAAAATTTAAAGCAAAGATACCTAAAGAAATACCTGGGAGTTTCTAAATAGATGTTTATTTAGACTAAATAGACGTTTATTTAGATAGTTTCTAAATATCTGGGAGTTCCTAAATAGGCTAATTCAGAAAAAAAAAAAAGTTCCACACTGATCATTACAGGTAATTTTCCATTAAGTAAGATCAGAGATTTAGGACATCCCATCAGAACTTCAGACATCATCAGGCTCATATTCAGTGGATGACATAAGAGGTAACCATCAGTGAGAAGAATCTCAGATCATTCCTTAATGTTAACTGTTACTGAATTTCTTTAGTGCAGAGTTATATCTGTGATAATATATGAATCACTTTATCAAATACAAAGCAGTTTTTTACTTAAATTGCATGATGTGGGCACATTTACGGCCACCTGATGGTAATACACCTGAATTGCAGGAATAGTATTTAACCATTAAGCTAGTTTGCTCATCATTGATAATTCAAGCTCTAGGATTCATTGTTTTTCTTCCTCAAACACTTCCAAGAAAATGACAATAGAAGTCATGAATCTAGAGCTGGAAGTGACATTAAAGTTCATTTCTTTTAACTTTTTCATCTTACAGTTGAAAACCATAAATGTTAAATCTGCTCTTAGTGTTTCACAGTGACAGAGATAGAAAAGGAACCATCCGTCAGTGCATATAGTGCTCATACTGAATAGTGTAAGAATTATTATATTTTTATTATTATCACCCGTGAAGCATTCTCTTACCTTTCGTTCCTCATCTGATTGGCTGATTAATGTGTAGACGGTCATAAATGTAAACCCTTTCATTTATAATCACTCTTATAGAATGAGAAGGCTTTTGTGTCTGTTTGAAATGGATAAATCGTTGCCCTTGTGTACTGTTCTCTGTATACTTCTTTACCTCTTGCGTGGACCTCCTACTCCTCTTAATCAAATACCATTGAACTCTGAATTTGGTTGTTCTGAGTGTCTGGACAGCTTCCTAAATGAGGAGCTGATGAATGTGAGTAACAATACACATAACGTGTCAAGAGTGAGTGTGACTTAGCCCTCACTGTGTGATCAGCACTGAAGGAAGGACAACAGTTCATCAATTTCACATCAACTGATGACCGCAGGAAGCCATAGACAGGAGATACAATTGTCTTGGACATCTGCATGGGGGACTGGGTGGGAGAGGCCCCAGGAGGGACACTCACACACAGAGCCTGTGCCTGTGACTCCAGATGGGGCCAACCTCAGCCCGTGGACAGCTTGATCACCCAGATTTGAATTTTATCCAAAGTGCAGTGGAAAGAATCTGCAGCTGGAAAATGACCTGGCCACATTTAGGTTTTAGAGAAATCATTCTGGCTTTCATGTGAAGAAGGAGAAAGACTGTTCAAAGGTAGGAGTGGTGAGTCGGATGGGTGCCCAGAATGGTGCCTGGCAAATAAGAGAGATTGAGAAGTGGGTCCTTGTGTGCCTTGTAGCAGAGAGTCCAGTCATGCTGCTGCTACGGAAATTGTGCAGAAATCCAGGCAAGGGAAGGGTTGACCAGGCCAGCATGCTAGCCTGTCATTGAGGGTGCACTGGATTAAAGGTTCAATGCAAGTCTGCCCAACGAAGGCCATCTTATGTGTTTATGTTGGGTGCTGAATCCGGGGCAAAGAAGTTTTCGACTTCATCTGACAAAACAGCAGTTCCTTTTTGGCAGTCTCCCCTCCTTGGCGATCCTGCCCACTTTTCCCACTGACGTTGCATTCCTTCTGAGCCGGCAGTTTTGCTGATGGCTTCTGGGCTTCAGAAGGCTTGTCTGTGCATTTTCTTCTTCCCCATTTGGCAGTGCCCCTTTCTTCTTCCTTAGTAGCAAGGTTCAAACACATTGAATTTCTAATTATGAGCATCCAGGAGGGGAAGAGATTGGAGAGCAAGCATGAGAGAGTAAGCAGACACACACCTGGGGAGTGAGGGCGGCACTTCTATGAACTGGTGGCATCATCATCCCAAATGTTGACAGACTGAGCTTGGTTAGGATCCAAAGCACTCATCATCACCAAAAATAATGACTTAGGGTAATCTCATGTAGTTGGCAGCCCAGGGCTATGCACACAAAAGGCAAATGAAAAAGACTTATGAGTTTATTACTCCGTGACTTTTTCATAATGAGCATTGACGGATTAGATCTGTGGACTAAGTTTGCAGATACTTCCACTAGAAAATAGAGCTTTCCATCTCCTGTTAATCCAGGGTCCTTCTTGCTTAGTTTCCAAGCTGTCTGTGAGTTCCCAGAACTGCCATCGAGTGTTTTCCTTTATCCTGAATTGATCAGGGACATTTGTAGCCCTATGTGATACAAAATGCTCAGGTTTTGTCATCACTCTGATTCCGCAGTAAATCCAAGTCGTGAGACCTTTCAACTTGACCACAAGAGTCAAGTTCCTAGTCAGAACTTCAGGGGGAACTGTTGTCAGACTTCTTTGAATCTGATGCATGCTTCTGCCTTCTTCATCCATGATCTACAGATCCATCTTAATTTAGATTAAAACCCTAATGGAAATGTTTGGGGTATTAGCTGCAGTCTGAAATTCCAGGTGCATTTTTCCACTTCCTCCTTTCTCACCGCCAGTAGATTTCATTTAGATCTTAATCTGTGGTGTTCTTGATGCTCGGCCACCTTGGGAAATGCTCAGTTTGTTCCCTGTAGTAAAATTACAGAAATTCAGACCTAAACCTGATCTCAAGGCCACCGGGGAATCATGCGAGTTGAGGAATTCGTGGCGCCGGGTCCACTTAAATATTATTCCCTGGATCAGGGGTCCCCACTGTGTATCCTGAGGGTCCCCAGGAGACTGAGTGCTGGCAAGGGGTGCAGCATCCATGGGTCCGCTGAGCATCATCACTAGAAAGTCAATATTAGGTGTCCCACATATGTGCACAGATGTTTTTCAAAGGTGTCCAGATGCTGTTGTGATTAGAAAAATTCATTCCAAAGCATCACTGAATTTTTAACCTATTTTCTTTTTTATTATTATTTTTTTATTGAAGTGTAGTTGATTTACAATGTTAGTTTCAGGTGCGCAGCAAAGTGATTCAGTTATATGCATACAAACATATTTTTTCAGCTTCTTTTCCATTACAGTTCATTACAAGAAATTTAAGATAGTTCCCTATGCTCTACAGTAGGACCTTGTTGTTTATCTGTTTTATATATAGTAGTGTGTTTCTGTTAATCCCAAACTCCTAATCTATCCCTCCTCCCTTTCCTCTATGGCAAAGCATCACTGAATTTGCGTAGT
Source organism: Vicugna pacos (assembly GCF_048564905.1). Taxonomy (NCBI): domain Eukaryota; kingdom Metazoa; phylum Chordata; class Mammalia; order Artiodactyla; family Camelidae; genus Vicugna; species Vicugna pacos. The sequence goes on along the minus strand of NC_132994.1, from coordinate 1,203,776 downwards.
GGTTTGTTATGTGTTCTCTCAGTGGACAGTTGCATAAAGTACCACTGCCCTCGTGTAGAGCCTTTGGACACTGTAAATGGGGTCCTTGTACTTCAAAATCAAGGACTTAGAATCTAGCAACTTGGAACCAAGGAACTGTGGCAGGTCCAGATGGCATCTGGAGAGGTTACTAACTCAGTGCAAGCTGGAGCAGGCGCCAATGAGGAACTTCATAAGAATAATAAACGTACTAGAGAAAACCTCGGAAGGGTACGTGGGCTTGTTTGATTGGTGAGGGGAAGGGAAACAGGATAATGTTGTAGCCTGCAAATATGTTCTCTTTCTTTTTTTACATGTTTTATTTTTTTATTGATGTATAGTTGGCTTACAGTGTTGTGTTAATTTCTGGTCACATCGATACAGCATGGTGATTCAGTTATACATATACATGTATCTTGCAAAATGACACAAATGAGCTTACTTACAAAACAGAAACAGACGCAGTAGTTTCTTTTCCACCAGAAGGAGGCGCTTCAGGGTGGGGTCATCAAAGCTCCAAGGAGTGGCTGCCTTTCAGGACCAAGTCACCGGTGGGAACCCATCTGTCCATGCTGATAAGAGAGGAGAGTAGGGGAGAGAACCGGTCTCACGTTTTGAGGCCCCAGCATCCCACAGACACACCTGCCATGCCAAGGAGCGTTCTTTTCCCCATTTCAAGTGTGGAAATACAAACACAAATATAAAACACAATAAAAGCCGGTTTTAAAAAAATAAAATAAAACAGGAAAACTCCTGATGCAGTGATAAAAGAGCTGAAGGATGCATCTTGGTTTCTTTATCAAGGAGAGGGTTTTATGAGGATAAATTGTGTGGGGGTGGGGTAGGGTGGTCCAGTCAGCAGAGGTTCCTGGATTGCCATTGGCTGGGTCACTGGCTCCAGCCAGGGGCTGCTCTGTATTTATGGACCTGCAAAGTGTGGGCGGCGGGAGGGTGGCAGGGAGCCTTTGGAGGGATGCAAGCTCAGCAGGTCTCAGGGTCAAAGGAAACACGCAAAACCCAGACCAAATAAACCCTCCTGGCTGGCTGGCTGTCTCTGGCTCGTTCTCCCCACTCAATGGAGAATGTTGCCTTTTCTATGGCTCTGGCTTTTCACAGAAAGATGTGAAGAGGAAAAGTACAAGAATAACATGAGAACGAGAAAACAGAACCTATTAATTGAAAAAAGGTAAAAGTGTTGGGGTTATGTAGTCAAGAAAAGAGATGCCAAAGGAAAGACTTAATGAAGGCTTTGCTTTTGGTTAAAAAAAAATGTTGCAACAAAAAAAAATGCAGATTTTCTTTTCTTTCTTTTTTTTTTGGCCACTGAGGCAAAATAAGAAGTCACTGGGGAAGAGTATAGCTCAGTGGTAGAGTGCCTGCTTAGCATGCACGAGGTCCTGGGTTCAATCCCCAGCACTACCATTAAAAAATAAGTAAATGAATAAATAAACCTAATTACCTCCCCCACTAAAAATAAATAAATAAATAAATAAATAAAGATGTTGAAAAGAAAAGTCACCAGAGATGTCAGCAGCATATATTGAGGTTAGACACAGGAAGAACTTCCAGGCTACGGGGATGTCTGTTCTGATTGAAAGAGCTTGGTTGACAATGATACAGTCTGGCTTCAAAGGTTTTCTGCCTCTGACTTTAAAAAGATTAAAGAACCATTTATTCTTTGCTCCCAAAGAAAAAGGTCCATGTTTTTTTGCTTTTGCTTATCTAAAAAGAAAACAAAATGACCACAAAGAATCTTAAGTTTTTAAGTTTTTAGAAAAAATTATTTTAAAAAAATAAGAAGTGTGTCTGTGCTGAGGGCTTGAAAATTTAAAGGGGAAAGAAGATTAAAAGCAGACCTTTCTCTGTGTGATGTGCTTCACATGTGTACACAGACACCCAGACACACACACACACACAGACGCACTCATGATCACACGCAGGCATACTGACTAAATTTTAAGTGCTGTCAGTAATCTCCAACCATCAGAAAAACGACAGCTTCATTTACAGTATTCTGCTTTCACATCTAACCTTGTGTAACTATTTCTGCAAGATCCAGTTTGGATATTAACAGATGAGAATGAATCTGGCTTGAAATGTAGGCTCTAAGAAATGCGTAGATACTACTGAAAATCACAGTCTGTACCGCGGTTCTCATCCAAACCAGAATTTGCACAGAAACAAGTCCAAACAGAGCCCCACACGCAAATTAGCTAATTGAATCCCTCCCCGGACTGTGGCTACTCTGTGGCTTTGGGTCTATCTCTGATAGATAGTCTTGGGAACTGAGACAGAGCTATGGAATCAGTTTTTTGAAGAGAAGTCATTTATTTTTTACTGTTACATTATTAAAACTGAGCTCTTTTACACAAGTCCAGAAGCTACAGCAAGAAAGCAGAATCTTTCTAGGGCAGTAATTTCTCCTTACATGACTTCTTCCCCCTTTATTATTGACCCAGGATTAGTAGTGGGTATTAATTTCAAATATGCGGCAAACACAGTTCAGGTTTCGGCCTTACCACTGTTGGGCTGGAATCCAGTAGCTTCCGCCATCGTGCCTGCCTGAAAATTTTGAAGATGAAACTGATCGCAGTCCACTCTCTGAGACCTTCCAGGGAAAATCGTGGGGAGCCAGAGGGGAAAAAAGGATGGGGGCTGCATGATGGATGATACGGAAGAGTAGGGATGCGATGCTGGGAGGCCAAGGCACGCGGTCCCCTGCCCTCCTTGGGAACAGCTATGCAGACGCAGATACTTCCCGCACAAGCCTGAGTCCAACCTGATTTCTCCAACTGCTGATCCTACCAGTCAACCCTCTCCTTGTCAAAAGGGGAAATGACTTTCCTGTTGTCAGTCCCGCTGCGGTGGAAGCGGATTCTTCCCTTTCATACCTCACCCTTCAGTAAATCTAAAGTGCTTTCCTACAGAAGAGGGAGGGTAGAGCTCAGTGGTGAGAGTGCTTGCTTAGTGTGCATGAGGTCCTGGGTTCAATCCCCAGTACCTCCACCAAAAAATAAATAAGCCCAATTACCTTCCCCTAATAATAAAAACAGGAAATAATAAAGAGCTTTCCCATATGACTACAGTCTCCTGCAGGATGTGATTGAATAAGTCTGCTTTTATTTACCAAAAAAAGATTGACCTTAATCATATGGACAATGACATATTAAGGAGCAGGTGGAAGGAATAGCCCAGCCTTCTCTGATTTAAGCATGAAGCTCTCTAGAGCTGTCTGATCAGTGGGAACACAGATTTTCTCTGTCCAGTTGGCCAGCCCTAGTGGTCAGCCAGGGAAAGCCAGCTTCCTCTCTGCAAAGGGCCCGGAGATGGGGCAGTAGTGTGTTACCCGGGCCTTAGTGAGGATGCCTTTTCCACGCACTGGAGCACCACCGTTCCAAGGTAGACCTGGGTCTCCGCGGGACTCAGGTTGACGTGAGCTAGAGGAAGGGCCAGGGGAGAGCCCCTGTGTGGCTCAGCCGGGATGGGGACTGAGTCCACACTCCTCTGCTTTCTGGGCCATTTCTGCCTTCGGTGATGATGCTTCCTGATGGCGAATGAATGATGTCTCTAAAAGGCATCCTCACATCCTATGTCAGGAGTTTCAACTTCTACGGTCACCTCCAAGACAGATCTGAGAGGCCCTGGGCAGACCCCCACAGAAGTACAGATGCCAGAGAACTTCACACGGACGTTTATTTCTTCGTCCTCTTCCTGCACCACGAATGTCTGCCCCGGCCGTGGAGGAGCAAGGCTATAGGGTGCTTATATATTCACGGGAGTGAGTTCCATCTGGGACAGGAGGCAGAGCGACTCCAGGAGAGGGGGAAAAGCTCAGGGCCCGGAGGGGTTTGCTGACGCAGGAAGAAGGAAGGGGGGTGGGAGGGACAGGCCTCCATCTCGCCTTCCGCTGGTACCCCGGGGCACCTCTAGTACTTACCACCCACGGCGTGTGGCAGAAATAAATTAGACTGAGTAAATCTCGGGAAAGCGTGAGGTCAGGGGAAAAATAAATACTAATACTGATTTCACCCTGACTTTCCCTTTTATGTTGTAAATCTGAAATATTTTTAAAGAATGAAATATAATAAGACTGAGAGATGTGGAAAAGCTTTTTGTTGAACTGGGAACATTGGGGACCTGCAGAGAACTCATTCTGGTACGGCTTCTGGGAGATTTAAAAGCTTTCATATGGTGTTTTGCCCTGGGAAGGAAGACTGTGCACAGGGACCCCCACCCACCTTCCCCACCTTCCCCACCTCCCCCTCCCCCTTCCCCACCTCACCCACCTCTCCTCCCACCTTCCCCACCTCCCCCTCCACCTTCCCCACCTCTCCCTCCACTTTGCCCATCTCCCTCCAACCCCTCCAGTTACCACTGATATTACTGGACGACATTACTATAATCTAGACCTGGTTTCTCAGTCTCATCACTGTCAACATTTGGGACCAGATAATTCTCTCTTGTAGGTGGATGTCCTGTACCTCGTAGGATGTTTAGCAGCATCCTTGGATTTGTCCACTAGATGCAGTACCAAACCTCCACCCCCAAGGTGTGACAATCAGAAATGTTTCCAGATATTGCCAAATGGTCTCAGGAGAGGCTGGGAGGAAAGTGGTGGACAAAATCTCTGACTGAGATCCATTGATCTAGATTAAACTTTCCAAACTGGGTTCTCTATGTCTCTACGAGGCATGAAAAAGTAACATCTCAGAAATGCAAATCAAAGCTGCAATGAGGTGTCACCTTACACCAGTCAGAATGGCCATCATTAAAAAGTCCACAAATGATAAATGCTGGAGAGAGTGTGGAGAAAAGGGAACCCTCCTACAATGTTGGTAGGAATGTAGTTTGATGCAGCCACTGGGGAGAACAGTACGGAGATTCCTTTAAAAACTAAAAATAGACTTATGATCCAGCAGTCCCACTCCTGGGCACATATCCAGAGGGAACTATAATTCAAAAAGATACATGCACCCACCATGTTGACAGCAGCACTATTTATAATAGCCAAGGCATGGAAGCAACTTAAACGTCCATCAACAGATGACTGGATAAAGAGGATGTGGTATATACATACAATAGAATATTACTCAGGCATAAAAAAGAATGAAATAATGTCATTTGCAACAATGCAGATGGACCTAGAGATGATCATACTAAGTGAAGTAATACAGAGAAAGACAAATATCATTAGATATCACTTATATGTAGAATCTAAAATATGACACACATGAACTTATTTACAAAACTGAAACAGACTCACAGACATAGAAAACAAACTTATGGTTCCCAGAGGGGAGAGTGGGGAGGGAGGAATAAATGGAAGTTTGAGACTGGCTGATACAAACTACTATGTACACAGTAGATAAAGAACATGACCCTACTGTATAATGCAGGGAACTATATTCAATGGTTTGTGGTAACCTGTAATGAAAAGAATATATGTATGTATAACTGAATCACTATGCTGTACACCAGGAACTAATACAACACTGTAAATCAACTATACTTCAATTTAAAAAAAATTTTTTAGAAGACCGAAAGAGAAGAGACCAATCATAAAAAAAAAAAAATGATATCTCAGGAACAGGTGCATCTTCTTAAAGGTTCCTAGAACACATTAGCATTTTAAAATCTCTCATAAGTCTTGCTTGACTTTTTTAAACCCAAGCCAAATTTAAAGTTTAAGATAGTACCCTGTTTTCTACTAACATCTATTGGCATTTTGTGAAGCTCTTTGTCTTGAAATACACTTAGGATGGGCTTTGACTGACAGAGCCTAGTGTAGAGGACACTTTCTGTTGTTATTTTAATGGTTCCTGTGATCAAAAGTCTCCGAATATGAAGGTAACCATTTTTCTGAATATGTTTCAAAGGCATGAGAGAGAGGGCTGTTTATGAGTACAGGCAAATCTTATTCCTCCCAGAACCTTGAGGATTTGGGGGGAGGGTCAGAGCCAGAGAGAAGAGAAAAGACAGTCAAATTCCTAATCAGAACCCCAGAGGGAACTGGATGGATGCTCCCCAGCAGCCCCCTCCCCTCCAGGACATCACACCAGACAAATGAGGATGTAAGTGGGGGGTATAGGATGACACCTGTTCCAAATAGCTACCAAAGAAAGCTTGGGGGTCCTACCTAACTGGGGGCTCTCGTGTGTGTATATACTTATGGCATTGGAACATATTACAGTGAAAGAACAAAAGTTCATGTCAACAAACTCAAGTCAACACGTGACAAGTATTAAGAAGAAAAGTTGCGCGAGGTCCAGAAAGGATTCATGGAGACTGGAGCTGGGAACTGGGAACTCTTCAAGGGCTCCAGGGCATTCTCACCTCCTCCAGGCCCACCTCCTTTCCCTCCCCTCCTGTTCTCTCTTGGTCTCTTGACCCTATATGACCTTTTCCCAAATGACTTGAGTGTCTATGGCTGTTCAGCAGACCAGTTGGCCCTGCACCGGGTGTTTGCCTCTGGTCTGGTGATCTTGCAGGGGAAGAGAGGACAGGCACAAAGTCCTCTAGGGTCATCTAGACCTGCCCATGCAGCAGGCTGTAAAGACCCAGGCAGCTCTTAAAGAGAGGTTATGAGTGAGACAGGAACCTCAAAATATAGCTATTACAACCCACTGTTAGTTTGCAATATTATCATGTAATTTGTTACATCATAATCTTTGATAAATTAACAATTTATGGTGACCATAAGTCATCATCATCATCACTAGCATGTGTTGAGTGGTTGCGTTTACCAGCTGCTTTTCTACATGCTTTTTGCTGGTTTGCTCATTTTATTCTTACAACAAACCTGTGAGGTAGATACCTTTCCCATTTTATCGGGGAGGAAAGAGGGAATCGGAGAAGTGAAGTTCCCCAGATCAAGCAGCTGATAAATGTTGGAACCAGGATTCCAACCAGGGTCTCTGACTCAGTCTGTGCTCTTAGTTACTCTGCTGGACTCCTTCTCAGAAAAAAAAATCAGAAAGTGAAAATATAACTTTAGGCAGTTAGATGCCTAGATTTGAGCAAAGTGTCCTGGATGGGCTGGAATTTGAGAAAAAGCATCAGTCAGTATTGAAGGGGACCTGCGTGTGGCTGTAGATCAGCCATGCAGTTTGTATGAGTCTTCCCATGCCCACGACAGCTGTGTTGTGTGTGAGCTCTAGACATTTCCAGCAGGTAGATGTTGGGTGTAGGGTACCCGTTACCGGGAGGCTCAGAGCCCACAGCACAGGGAGCGTCCATCACAATCCTGACCAAGCCTCAGCTGTACACTGAAGCTGTCTTGTAGCATCAACGCCTTCATCTCCTCCCCTGCCACCTCCTCCCTCATCACCTCCCAGTCCACCTGTCTGCCTATATCATGACCTGTGTCGTCTTCTTCACTGGGTAATCAAAAGAGAGTTTGAGGGAAGAGTATAGCTTAGTGGTAGAACACATGCTTAGTATGCACAAGGTCCTGGGTTCAATCCCCAGTACCTCCATCAAAAGTAAATTAATAGGACACAAAAGGACACAAATGAACTTATCTACAAAACAGAAACAGACTCACAGACATAGAGAAAACACTTATGGTTACCAGGGGGTAAAGGGGATGGGAAGAGATAAATTGGGAATTCCAAAGCTTTACCTCTTGGGGAGTAATGGAAATGTTAGCTATCTTGATTGTGGTGATGGTTTCATTGGTGTATAAATCTATCAAAATTCATTAAATTGTATACCTGAAATATGTGTCATTTACTGTACAGGAACCATACCACAATAAAGGTGTTTTTTTTTAAGTAAATAAATAAATAAACCTAATTATCTCCCCCTACCAAAAAAAAAAAAAAAGAGGAAGAGAATTAAACTTTTAAATTTTTTTTTTAAAAAGAGAGTTTGATCCCTTTAAATATAGTAGTGCATCTACACCAGGTGTGAGAGTTCACACCGCAGACAAACTGTGACCTCGTGCAGGTCATTTGTACCCCTCTCCCTTAACTTGCTCTCTTGTTAATCAGGTGGTCCTTGGAGCTACTTCCTGAACACTTCTTCCCTCGGGTGTTATTTCAGCATCTGGACACCCTCACCTATAATTTTTTCCTGCATTCATTTCAGTAAAGGAAACGCCCAACCCTCTTTTCTTTTCCTGCATTTGACATTTGTGTTCAGAACGATGTTAACTGGTTCTAATCCCTCACCCAGTTCCAGTCTGTCTTTTAGAAATATTTTTCTTGCTAAATCTTAGCCAATCCTCTTTTAAGTTTATATCTAGTCTGATGTTTTTTCAAACTAGAGTGGTTTTGCTACACACTAATGTTTGGACAGACCAACCCTCTTCTTTAACCGGTGGTCAAACACGGGAGCAAAGACGCATGCGTGGCAAGTTTAGAAAATGGTGTGAGCATTGATTGGGCTCAGGAGTATGTTAAGTTCAGGGAAGCTTGGAAGATGAGCCAGAAATAGGGGACGAGGCACATTTCTGGAGACCCCAAGTGTGCAGTGAGTGGCAAAGAGCAAGACAGTGGAGCTAGGGGTATCAGGGGTTTGAGTCCTGGCTCTGCAGTTTACTGAACAGACGACCCACTGGACCGTGAGAATCTCTTTGAGCTTCAATCTCTTCACATGTAAAATGGGAAAGATACAACAATCGATTTCGCTGAGTTGTACTAAGAATTACATGAGCTAAACCATGTTATATTCTTAATAAATAGTCAGTAAGTACTTATTGATAAGTACTCAAAATTTGATAGCTAATCTTTCATCCTGGAGAGCCTCGACTTGAATATTTTTATAGTAAATTTCCCAATGGGCCAAATCCAAACTGGGCATCAGTCATTCATAACTCACTAAATACATCAAACCCAAACCCAGGTTAGCTGTGTGACCCTGATATGTGTAGTAACTTTGTCAGTTAAGAATGTAAAGAAAAATCTAAGATGTAAGGCTACCTTTGCTTGAAACTCTCAATACTGTCAAGGGATCTTCCTCCAGAAGGGGTGAGGGCAGGGGGAGTTTGCAGGGAACAATGTCAGAAAAATCCATCTGCTTACAGCTGACTCAGCAGTGGCAATGGTTTGGTGATTGACTCAAAAGATATCAGAGGTACCAGCCCCAGCTCTGTACTAGGACTGACTTTATGTTAGTGGCCACCTTTAATGTGTAAACTTCCTAAGGAAAGTAAGCATGCAGCAAATGCTGTCAATTTGCTACATACAAATTAGTGGATTACTTGATAAAAGAGCATCATTTTCTATGTCCTTCAGTTGCCTGGTGTATGCTACTCTACTTCTTTATACGATCTTTAAATCAAAGAGACCTATAAACACAGTTTTTGTCTTTGGGGATGATTTTGAACACAATGGTTCCTTTTCAGGTCACAATGAGTTAGGAAAAAGTACTAAAATAATTCAATCACAGTTTACTAAATTATGACAATTTTTAATACTTCAGGGGTAACATCGTAACATTCGACTTGGGAGGCATTTATACAGTTTTCTGTTTCAGTTCCTTTTTCTAAAGTTCATATTTTACTTTTTTCTCATCCTTCATCTTCTAATTATTACATGCTCATCTGAGACTTACCAGTCATTTTCAAAACAACTTCCAAGTTAGCTGAGATACATGACAGGTTTTTCCAAAATGATACAGCAGAATTAGCCATTGTTTCTGAGCAGGAATTAATATTGGAGCTATGAAGTCAGTAAAGGATCCAGGCAGGGTCCCCTGCAGTCAGGAGAGGACATGGACCACACAACACAGATCAAGTGTTTGCTCGCTCACCCTTGCAGTCAGGGTCCACCTTCATTCATTCCATTAACTGCCGGCATACACAGCTCTGCCCCACCAAATTATATGGGTTTGGGACACAGAGCTGGACAGAAAACGATTCATTACTCTTCCCTCTGCCAGAAATGATCAGCTCATGAAAAGCTACACCGTATTTGAAACTAATGTGCTTACACGGTTTATGGGAAACATCTGTCCACAGTGTCTGCCGGCCGAGACAACGTTTCTTCCCACTTCTTTCTCTCTGGCGCTGTATTTATGTTTCTAGAAGTTAGCATATTTTTAATTACAATTATTACTTCTTCTCATGTAGGTAGTTTTGTAAGCAGTGGTACCTAATGACTCCCTAAGCCCCAAATTATATTAAAAAGACAATGAGAAATAGCTCAGAAGTGTCAACAGCCCTACTGTTCCTTAGAGTTTTCCCTTCAAGTCTTTGGAAAGGGGAGACACCTCTGATTGTGAAAATTCAAAATCCTCTTCATTTAGCATTTTCTAGGGAAATAGAAGACAAGTATTTTTATTGAAAACATGTCGGGACAAATGATGTGCTCCAACAAGTCTCTCATTCCCATAGTCACTTCTTATTTTTTAAGTTCAATAGATCATTTTTTACTACTCTGTAAATGCTGAGATAGAGTCCAGATGCAGAGGCTTCATTTAAAAATAAAAATCTAAGCCTCAGAAAACATTGACACAAGGAATTAAATTCTATGAAACTGCCTAACTTGGGTCTCACGGCGGGAAATTTTATAGTCGTTTCAGTAGTACTTAGTGGTTCTTTATTAGCCATGTGGAAATGCTAAATCTTTTACAGCCCAGAATTCTGTACTTTTAATATGTGTCAGATATGCCGGGACCAAGTCCCGCTGTGCTCCTCAAACATGTTAATCCCGATGATTGTTCTGTAGCTCATATTTATATTAATTTTTTTCTCCATAAAAAGAATCTTAGTGTTAAATGATTTTCTGTTACCCTTTAACCTTCTCATTCCATAAAATTCTGAAGAAAATCCACTTAAATTAATTTTAATATCAGAGAATGGAAACATTCTCTGTATTTTTTGCACATGGAATGTAAACATTCCCAGTGTTTTGAGAGCTGTGGTAGCATGAGAAGTCTTCATCTTATTTTCAAATAAGCCCTGATTTGGGAAAAAGAAATTCCCAGATAGATAGATAATGCAGATCGAGATAAAGAGTTAACCGAAATGCACATCTATACGTGTATCTGTGAGGAAAAGTTACTCTCAGTCTAATTGCAGTGGAAACTGGACATTAGGATGAATTGGTGATACCCCCAACGTGGTTCCCTACTCTCCAGTTGCCTGCGAGCTTTTCATTTTTCATCAGTTAATTTCTTACTCAATCAACTGACATTTATCAAACATTCTGTGCCAGACACTTTCACTAAGTGTTGGAGATGTACAGATAAATTAGGTGTGGTTGTTACACCCAAGGTTCACAGAGCCTCCTAAGACCAGCTCTCAGTCCTCAACAATAGACATCGGGCTATAGGAAGATCACAGGTAACTGAGTTTAGGAGGATCATTGAGTGTTTAATTAGCCAGTTACGTAGGTGATATTTTAAAACCCTAACTTCATATATGCTGATCATAACTGAGGCTATTTAACTAGTGGTAAAGCCATAAGCAAGTCCTTTAACCTCCCAACAAATTGAGAAGTTTGACTTGTAAGAGGTGGTGCTGAAACTCAGATCCTGCCTGTGTTTATAGGATTGAGTTGAGGGCGGTCATTGGTCAAATGCTGCATTGATGGGGATGAAGAGAGGAGAGATGAAAGCACGTTTCAGTGACTCAAATGAAAGGTTGTTTTTTTTGCCTTGAATGTTAGGAAGTTTAAGATAAAACATGATACACAGAGCAACTAGTAACTATTTGTGCTCTCCTTTTCTTACATTTGATTTTCTTATTCTGGCTGATCTCGTTAGGTAAGTGGCCATATTTATAAGCTATCTTAAATCATCTCTGCAAAGATGTGTAGCTAATAAGAAAACAATTTGTGCCTACGTATTACAGACTTAACAGGGTTCTTCATGCAGACTAGCATAACACACAATTGCCATTAAAGTATTATTTATTGGTGGACTCTTCTAAATAAAGTAAATAAATGACATCAAACTATTTAAAGCAATTCAAGTCCATCTGAGAGAAGCAATTACGGTATATTTTATAACCTTACAATTTACAAAGGGAAGGTTTTCTTTAAATAGAAAATATATCTGTTATTTCCAGAAAGACTGATCCCTTGATTTGGCTTTTATGTGTTCTATCCACTCTTGACTTTCTGGATCACCATGAAAACAAATAGAGCCTTTGAGCCATGTTTGCTGTTAGCTAAGTAATAAATCATGACGATTTGGCTAATTTTTTTAGGTCAGTACTAAAATTCAGTTAATCACCTAGTTAAGACATATGGACATTTTACAAAAGCCGTATGCCAGGGGTCTTTGAAATAAGGTTAAATAGATCTAATTTATGTTGAACTCTAATTAACCATATGTACTACTACATGATAATGTTCCTTCATATGTTGCTTCCATTAATTACTCTCATAAGTTAATTACTGTAACATACTTTGGCTTCTGTTCATTTGTAACTTAACAAATGTTCATACCAGCTGTGGAAGTGATTGAAGGCAATTCATGAGTAAACCATTGGTTTGCTTGTTTAAATTAAATGTGTTATTGCAAGCTGCCCTGTGTCTCAATACCTTAGAAAAGACAAGTGGGAAGTGATGGTTGTGTTACTCCAATTTTAATCACTGTTTAGCCACACTTACATCGTAGAGTGGTGAATCTTTATTTTTGTTTGCTATTTTTGCTCTCTGTAGTTAGCGGGGTCATCACTGACTGTGGTTTACATTTATTGTGGCAAAATTGACCTGTAAATTTTTACACACACACATATATGTATACATCCTCTTTCATAATCTTTTTCATTATTGGTTATTACAAAATATGAGTATAGTTCCCTGTGTTATACAGTAGGTCCTTGTTGTTTATCTATTTTATATACAGTAGTGTGTATCTGTTAATCCCAAACTCCTAATTTATCCCTCTCCCCCATTTTCCCCACTGGTGACCATAAGCTTGTTTGCTGTATCTGTGAGTCTGTTTCTGTTTTGCAAATCAGTTTGTGTCATATGTTAGAGCCCACATATAAGTGATATCACATAGAATTTGTCTTCCTCTGTCTGATTTCACTTAGTATCATAATCTCTAGGTCCATCCATGTTGCTGCAAATGGCATTATTTCATTCCTTTTTATGGCTGAGTAGTATGCCATTGTATATATACCACATCTTTTTTATCCAGTCATCTGTTGATGGACATTTATGTTGCTTCTGTGTCTTGGCTACTGTAAATAGTACTGGAGAGGGTGTGGAGGAAAGGGAACCCTCCTACACTGTTGGTGGGAATGTAATTTGATAGAGCCATTATGGAAAACAGTATGGAGATTCCTTAGAAAACTAAAAATAGACTTCCCATAGGATCCAGCAATCCCAATCTTGGGCATATAGCTAGAGGAAACTCTAAATTCAAAAAGATACCTGCACCCCAAAGATCTGTACTTTTCAAACAGACATACGCCTGGTCTTTATACAGAAATATACAAACTGTGTCATGCCTACCGTTCTTTAGGGCCCACTTTTAGCTGAAAGTTTGTGTTTAGAGAGATAGTTCATATAGACAAATGACTTTCTTAAATAACAGAACTCATCTTTTATTAAAACAAAAGTTTACTTTTTTATTACATCAATTTGTTCCCCTCAATCTGTATCATGTTGGCTCATACAGTGTGATAACACCCTATGACTAGAATATCTCATATAAAAACTGATACTTTTCTTAAATGCTGTTTAAATCACCTTTGTTAAGAATCAAGTTTCAGGATGTCTGGCTAAGGATGGTGGATGGAATGCATGCATTTGCCTCTGATCCCTTTCTGAAGTCCCAATAAAATGAGTCTAAAGAGGTTTTTTAAAGAGCCCAACTCACTAGGACACAGGAAATAAAAGAAAGAACACAAAAAATGCTGGAAAGCATATGGACAAGTAGTAACTGACTTAGCAGAACCGAGAAAGTTAAATCCTGAAAAGTTAAATCCTAAATCAGTAGCAGAGACAGCCAGGAAGCAACATGATTTCTATTGCAGACAAAAGGCTCAGACTCTGACATCAGGCACTTCTCGGATGGAAGTGAAGGTACTAAAACAAAAGGCTGCTTGTAAGTTTGTTAGAGGCAGGTAGACTCCGGATTCCCCCAACTCCACACAACCAGCTGGTTCACCCGCCCACACCCTGATGAAAACTGGAGAGGAGGCACAAGGAGCATCCAGACTGTGGTCCCAGGGTGGCCGTCCTGAGAACAGGCAAGGAGGGTAAGGGGAACACGCTGTGACCCCAGAACAGTGACCAGGAGGATTACAGTCCCCAGGCCCTGAAAATGCCTTCTCTGGGGAATTGTCATAAACCTAAGAACAACGACCTGGCCCATAGACATGAGGGCTGGGGTCCAGCTCCCCCTGAGAAGGCCCCCCCCCGGCCCCCAGAGCTCCTCCCTGAGGAAGGGACTGTGGGGTCTTGATAGAAACACGGAACAGGGAGTCTACCAAAATATGTACCGGCTCTACTGGGCATGTGAAATTGTGTGAGTGTGTGTGTGTGGTGAGGGTGTAGGGGGTGAGGGTGTGTGAGTATGTTGTGTGTGTAGTGCGAGTGTGTGTATGGTCAGTGTATGTGTGTATGTGTGTGTGGTGAGGGTATAGTGTGGGGGGGATGGTGTGAGTGTGTGGTGAGTGTTTGTGGTGAGGGTGTGTGAGTATGTGTGGTGAGAGTATAGTGTGTGGTGAGGGTGTAGGGGTGAGGGTGTGTGAGTATGTGTGTGTAGTGAGAATGTATGTATGGTCAGTGTGTGTGTGTGTATGTGTGTGTGGTGAGGATATAGTGTGTGTGTGTGGTGTGGGTGCAGGGAAATGAGGAGAAAGAGCTTCATCCCATCCTCCTAAAGGAAGTCAATAGACAATGTCTGAAAAATTAAGAAGCAGCCAAGAGACATCTTATTTAGATTTTTTTAAATCAGATGGGAAAGCAGTTGGTTTGGGAGCAGGAGACTATGTGACTCTCTCACTTGTATGCATGTATCACTTTGATTTTTTTAAAACCTAAATTTAAAATTATAATAGATGCTTACATAGTTCTCATTTTAAAAACAAACTTTAGAGAGAGTGAGAGAAATCTGCTATTCTTTCTCTACCAACTCCCAGAGTTTGTCGTTTAAAACTCACTTTCATATCTAGCTTCATGATTGCCTGTCATCTTAAGACCCCCACGGCCCTAGGAATGATCGCTTTCAGATGCCCCATTCCTGCATTGTATCAAATAGCTTAAAATGCATCTCTGTCCTGCATTAAATATAAACTAGATGTGGTATAAAATTTAAGAGCATTTTTATAATTTTGCTTTTTAAATTATTATTACTTCAAAGAATCCATTTCCTGTATGATTTATTTGTTGCGGCTTTTTTTTGTACTTTACACTAAAACTGCTTTTTAAAATAGCTGGAAGTGTTTTTTGAAAATTCTCATGAACTAGTCCAGCTGAAAGAAAATTGATCAGAATGGTATTTTCACTGAAGTGAACATTCATGCCTTTTTGACATACGTGTATTTGTGATGTACATGGGATAATTTTTCAATCTTTTATGCATCTTAAAAGATTATTTGTTTTTAAAAATTTGACTTTTTTCTGATCTGCTTTATTTTTAATTCTATTTAAGTACCACATTCCTCTCACACAGTAAATAAACATTTTTAAAATATGAAAAAAATTCTCATGAACTACTACAGTATAACACTGTTTTTCTTAACTAAGAATGAAAGTCTGTCAATTGACTATGACTTATGTGAAACAAATTAATTATATTGCTTTAAAACAGATTTGAGCATGAAAAAAACAGATGCAGGGCCATTCTTGAGTAACAGTCCTCAATAAAGCAGCAAGAAGGGAAAAAAAATCTGAATTTTTATAAACCTTTTTATATATGTGTGTATGTGTGTGTATATTTAGCCAATATATTTTGGAGTGTGTTAAATGAAAACCACCTTCAGATGCTCAGATTGGAAACACTTCTGAACAGAATTTACTGTGTTAAGAATTTTAATAATTTAAGGTAAAAGTCTTAATTCAAAGGAAGCTATGAGAGTAAACTTTCCTGGCCAGAATGTTTCATCTCTTCATCAAGTTACTTTCTATCATCTGCTGAAGGATGATGCCTTGGCTTTTGGTCCATGATATGTCCAGGATAAGCACCCCAGTTTGGAGCATCCTTCTGGAGATCTGTACCTTCCTTGTCTCCGACCACATTACGTGAGCTCAGTCTCTGCTGTGGGTGCCAATTGACGATCTTCTGTCTACTGTCACAAGTCATTCTACTTGATCATTTCAAATTAGGTCTGATCGGTTGACAGTACCTGTCTTCTACTCCATAACTCTTAAGTGTTGAGAGTTTTCAAAAATAAATATATAACAAAACTTACGATTACCAGGGGGAAAAGGGAATGGGAAGGGATAAACTGGGAGTTCAAAATTTGCAGATACTACTATATATAAAAATAGATAAACAACAAGTTTCTACTATATAGCACAGGGAACTATATTCAATCTTACAGTAACCTGAAAAAGAATATGAAAATGAATATATGTACGTACATGCCTGACTTAAACATTATTCTGTACACTGGAAATTGACACAACATTGTAAACTGACTATATTCAATTAAAAATTAAATAAATGTGCAACAATCATGCTTCAAAACACAATAGATATATCAATATTTCAATTGCATTCCCTTTGTGTTATAATTTCTTTCTTTAAACTGATTGCATTGAGGCTACACTTCTCCTCCCAGTAATAACAACTGTAGAGGATTTTACAGTTTACCTTTTTCATTCATTGTTACTATAAATAAGTCATTAATTTTTAGACAACGGGCCTGATCTCATAGAATTTTTTTTCTTGAAAGAGGAAATATAAACAATAAATAAGTAAACAAATAAATGTATAACATCCCCTATTAAAAAGATAATATCAAATAGTCAGATATGCAATGAGGAATAACACTGGGTGTTTTAGGAATAAAGTGTCAGAGAGTCCTTCTTTAGTTTGAGTGACTGGGATTCTCTGAGGAGGTGACATTTGGAATGAAGACTGAATAACATGCAGTGAGCAAAGTTCTGGGGACAGAGTGTTCCATGCAGAGTAATAGAAAGGCCCTAAATACATTATAGCAACCTGTATACAGCATGATGATGATGGTGGTGATAATGACAGTGATATGCTGGGGAGGAGGAGGATGCTGATGTTGGTGATGATAATGATAATGACAAGACAATGGTGAAGATAATGATGGTGATGATGATAATGGTGATGGTAGTGATGATGACAGTGATAATGGGCAGGAGGATGCTGATGGCGAGATGATGATAGTGGTGACAAAGATAATGGTGAGGAGAAGGATGCTGATGGTGATGATGATGATAATGACAAGACAATGGTGAGGAATAATGATGGTGATGGTAATGTTGATGGTGATGCTGGTGATGATGGTGATGAGCTCGTTTTACAAAAAGAAGTTCAGTGGAACTAAATAAAATGCCATGATCACATAGTTAGTA
The DNA here is from genome assembly GCF_048564905.1 of Vicugna pacos. Classification (NCBI taxonomy): domain Eukaryota; kingdom Metazoa; phylum Chordata; class Mammalia; order Artiodactyla; family Camelidae; genus Vicugna; species Vicugna pacos. Next base: position 1,186,302 of record NC_132994.1, on the reverse strand, counting down.
AATGATACATCCACCATCTTGCTGCAGGTGACATTATTTTATTCTTTTTTATGGTTGAGTAGTATTCTGTTGTATAAATATGTGACAACTTTATCCAGTCATCTGTTGATGGACATTTAGGTTGTTTCCATGTCTTGGCTATTGTAAATAGTACTGCTGCAAACACTGGGGTGCATGTGACCACAAACATTCTTGACTCTTCCCTTTTCCTTGTTCCACATCCAGTCCAGCAGCAAATCTTGTCCATTCTACTTTCTCTAATTCTCTTACTTGTCCCCTCCCGTACCACCATGATAGGCCCCTGTCTTTTCAGCCTGGGTTATTGCAGTAGCTCACTAAGTTTCATCCTGTTTCCGTGGCTGCACCCTGTAATCCAGTCTCCAAACAGCAGCCAAATAACCTGGATTGAAAGTGTGAATCAGATTATGGCTCTCTGTTTTGTTTAAAATCCTCTTGATTTCCTTTTGCCCTTAAAATAAAATTCTAGTTCCTTATGGCCCTGTCCCTGAGTGTTTCTTCATATTCCTCCACCACTTTTCCTCCCCTTCACTCCTTTCCAGCTGCCTGAGCTTCGTACCCCTCAAATATGCTACACTTGTTTCTGCCACAGGGCCTTTGCACTGCTGCTGCCTCCACATGGAAAGCCCTTCACTCCCTGCTTTTCTTAGAACTGTCTTCTCCATTCAGTCTCTACTAGAATGTCCCCTCCATACAGAAATTTTCCCTAACCATCTGATCTAAAATAGCCTCCCCAGTCACTTTGTTCCATTGCCTTCTTTTTATTTTCTCCATTGTGCATGTCAGCATCAGAAATTCTCATACATTTATTGACTTTCTTGTGCATGATTTGCCTCTCCACTGAAACACAAGCTCCAAGAGAATGGGGAACCCGTCTACTTTATTCTGGCTCTAGTCCCAGAGCACAGAACAGTGCTGGGTTTATAGCTGGCACTTAGTAAATAGTTATTGTAAAATTAATGAATGAATCAAAGATTAGACACTTCAACTTTAACCTTAAGTTTAACTCAGAAATCTACATGACAGATTTTCCTAAATCAAGGGAAAGGACAATAGAATTAGTGTATTAAAATCAGTCACATACAAAGTTTTGAACTGAAAAATTTATCATTTCCCAGCCTCCTACAACTGATATTTCAACCATGGCAGGTATTATATTTTATTACATTTTTATAAAATATATAAAATATATTTATATAGTTCAGTCAAATATATACATGTGTATAATGTGCATTTTTTAATTGATAAATTTACTCAACTCATTAAAATATAAATTCTGTAGCAAATTCTTAGCACTTGTCAAAACCTCCTTCTTGCCTCTCTCCTCCTCACCTTAAACCCCCACACATTATTCAGTCTCTCTAGACCATAGTTTCCTCATCCTTGGCCTTGGTGACTTACGATTTTCAAATTCTCTGACACCACCTACAAATGTGTTCATGGGGTCACTTGTCTCCATGATTTCTCCACACTTTCAATTGTGCCTTTTGCATCACAGGATAAAACTGGAGTATCACTGTAGCTGGGGCTGTAAGTGTCCCAGGGAGCTGAGAATATGCACAAAATAAGCCAATTCATGGAAACAACTCTCCATATTGATAAATTATACACATGAGCTGGGATTTTAAGGGAGTAAAGTAAAATTTTATTGTCGTAATTTATAATAATGCTTTTGGGTTTTCTTAAGATACATTTCTTCTGTCACGTGGCTAATTCGAGAGCATGCAGCCCACACCACCAGCCCAGGACCCCACAGTGTGATTTATCCAGCTGAATTATTTATGCATCCTTATTGAAATGGTTTTCATTTCAGTCAAATTAGTAAAGTTCCAGCAAGAAAAATCTTTTTTTAATGGTTGTTTTATTATAACATCTTTTTTTCCTTTCCTTTTCTTATTTTTTTTGCATTATTTTTTTATTGAAGTATAGTCAGTGTACAATTATGTGTCAATTTCTGGTGTACAGCACAATGTATCAGTCATACATGTTTGTTTTCATATTTTTTTCATTATAGGCTATTACAAGGTATTGAATATAGCTCCCTGTGCTATACAATAGGAATTTGTTTATCTATTTTATATATAGTAGTGTGTATCTGCAACTTTCGCACTCCCAAAGGAAAAATCTTTATGCCCAGCTCTGTTCACTTCCATGCATCAGGTGGTTCATGCCATCCCGCCTGTATCTTGAGTGACTGGAGTGTGTGTCTGTCCCCCATCCCACCCTGGGACTGCAGGGCGCTTGTCCACTTACTAGTGCCATGGTCCCTGGGCCAGTGGGTGCACAGGCCAGGTGTGACCAGGACATTACCATCTGTCAATCAGCCCTCCCAGATAGAGGCCGTGATGGTGTGTGTTCTGGGTAAACCATTTGGCCAGGACAATGAAGACCACTCAGATAAGTCACGTGTTTCCTCCGCCGTCTGCCCGACACGAAGAGGCAGTCCCAGGCAGCGACTGAGCACAGGGACTCTGACTCTGTCCTGGCTGCGTTTGAATCACAGATTCGGCATCTACTAGCTCTGTGACTCCTAGTCTGGGGGTTGGTTCCCTGTTGGTAGGTGGGAATAAAAACAGGGCTGTTTTAAGGATTAAATAAGGTGGTCTGTGTCAGGTATTCAGAAAAGCCCCTGGGCCATGATAGATACTCTGTGTTAGTTACCTGTGTGTTGTACCTGCACGTGGAGAAACACTCACATTAAGCCACCAAGAAAAGGACATTGAGACGGGCCAAGACAATATGATGTAATGTGAGGGGCACTGGTGTAGGTTGGGGTCTGATGGAACCCAGATTCCAGAATCCCTGCTTTATGAGGTTGTCATGAAGCCAGACTGAGATGCTTAACAAGTGCCTAGACTAAGATAGGTCTCCATCAGTTTTACTTCCCTTCCCCCACCCAGTATCTTTAATTTTATTCCTTTTACTTTCTTTTCTTTCTTTATGTCTCCGCATCCTTTCATTCCTTCTCCTCTTTCCAGTGGTGCACTAGAGAGATTTGGAGGAAATATCACAATACCCAGCAGAAAGTTGCTTTGCCTTGCTGATAACAAAGCAATGTCTTATAGTTTATTTCTAAATAAAAGTTCCCTTTCTATTTACAGAATCCTTCATTTTTAAACATATATAGCTATTCACTAATTGACCTGGAGTAGGAAAATTAAACCCCTTTCTCTTGTTCTGCATAAATTTATGTTAATATAATTATCGATAATTACCCCCAAATATTCATCAAGGATTTTATGATTTAAACAATCGAGAAGTAGAGTCGTTCTTGACACCTCAGCTCTGTAGCTGTCAGGGAGGCCTCCAGAATGGGCTCAGAAATATATTTTACAGGTAAAAAGTTAAAGGGATTGACAGAAAGAGGAGTTAAAGAAATCACAACCTCAGTTGTAGAGAGATTCTGCTTTCCATATACTAATTGCCTTCTAACTTTTCCAATTGTTTGGGGGAAATTTGAATATAGATTTGAAGCTTCAAAAGGACCCCTGAGTTTTCCAAGTAGAAGTACAGATTCCTTTAAAGCAATTTTTCCTCGAATGTTCACTGGAGTTCTGTAGGGAGTCTGAGGTGACAGGGACACCTGCAGGAGAGGCTGCATCCAGTGCTGAAATGACCAGTTACATTAGCCAAAAAGTTCATCACCTCAGCCTTGGCCCGGATCTCCGTGTAGAAGTCTCTTTGGCTGATTTCAGGAAGGAAAATAATTGTTATTTTTAATGGAAAATAACCTTGTTTGCAGCTTCAGTCTTTGATTTTATAGTCTACTTGACACACTTGGCCAGGTTTCACAGGCTTTTTAAACTTACAAAGTTAAATTACTCCGAGGGGAGATTTGGAAATTACATCATCATTTTTTGTTGTTGTTGTCTTTTTCATGATCATAGCACGGATGTGACTAAAGAGGCAACTTGACATTGAAACAGACACAACATCTTCTCATTTACTCTTAAATGGAGTCTGCATTGTTAGTGATACATGTTATTGCCCTACATTATTTTCTTTTTGGTTAAAAGTGTGATTGAGCTGTTCTGAAAAGCCCCAGTCTGTTCTATAGTCACTGCCAGATAGCCCTGCCCTCCTTGTATTGTAGGATCTGTGTGAACACATCTTAAACTAGAGCTCAGGTCGGGGATCCATCGTCTCAGATGGGAATGAACATTGAAGGATTTTCAGGGTCAGATGAATGCAGAGCTGGGCTCACGGAGATGAGGCTTATTTTTAGTGACTACCAATTTTTGCAGACTTAATTACAGAAAATCATAATCATCTTCTAGTGTGTTGGCTCTTAAAATTAATCAGGCAACTGTTCATGATAGCATATTTTTATTAATAACCTACAGAAACGCCTATACTTCTTTATCAGAAATCAGTCAGGGAGTGTCAAAGTATCATTTGAAAACTATGGAATAAATCCTAGAAGAATTGTCACTAAGAGTGAATTAACTGCATTTTCAGCACATTCATCTGGGGAGAGGCTTTGGGATCAAAGTTAAGAGCACAAGCCCTAGCGTCAGATCAGCTGGAGTCCAAACTTCGTTTCCATACCTGCCACCTGTGTGAGACTGCTCAGTGCCTCGGTTTCCTCATCTGTAAAGTGGGGGTGATAATCATAACACACAATGATGGAGGACATCACGTAGCTCCTTCTTTGCACTAGGCACTGTTCTGTGCAAGTGAGAAAGCAAGACAGACAGAAAAAGAGAGAGGCAGAGAGAGACACAGAGAAACGTGGGCTAGAGATTACATGTCTTGTACTGACCTGGGATCAGTTACACATGTCAGCATCACAACAGCCATATGAGGTAAGCACTACTGTTTTCTTCTTTTCACAGATAAGGAAACTGAGAAACCAAGAAGTAAGACAATTTGCCCAGAGGCAGTGAAGTACCAGGGTCTGAATTTACAGCCAGGCTGTAAACCCTCAAACTCTGTCCTCAGCCACTGCCCTGTAATTCTTGATGCACATCCCTGTAGGACTATGACTTAATGAGAGTAAATATATAAACCACATTGACCATTGTGTGGTCCTAGTTAATATCCAATGAGCACTAATTACTAGTACTGGTTTATAACAATTACAAACCCTGTTTTCCTATATGTTGTCTCTTTTGCTGCATTAAGTATGTAGCAGTCCACTAAAATTTTATTTTTTCACACCATCATTAGCTATGTTGGGTGGGCTTTGGTAAGATTATCTTGGGGTTAACATTTACTAAGAGGCATCCCACCTTTGTAGTGTCTATAATTTCATACATCAAAGTTTTACAAAGGGTCAAGGTCAGTTTTTTAAAAAACATTCTTTCATATTTTTTTCCACAAATACTTGTGTGTACAGTAAGGCACCTACTATGTGCTTGGCAGTATTCCAGGACCTACTCTGGGGCGTTCAGCAGAGTACAAGACAGGCAGGGTCTGGCTGTCTCAGAACTTACCTCCTAGTAAATCATTTTGACATTGACTCAATTCCAGTTTGAGCCTTTAATCCTGGGAAACAGTGCCACGAAATTGAAATCTTCCATCATGAAACATCTGGGAATTTAGCAGGGTGATGCGTTACACAGGACACGTCAGCTCTGTGACTGCCGTTTCCCCCACACACTTATTTATTTAAGAAGAGGCATTTTTGGATCTCTGGGAGCTGTGTCCATTCACGGTCCACTGGCCGTGTTTCTCTCCACCGGCCACGAGCAGATGGTCACAAGTCCAGCCAGTCTCCTCATGAGTGTGCAGAGAAAAGCCATGCAAGTTTCAAAACAAAAGCTGAGGATTTCTAAATCCTGAGATCAGAATCTGAGCTCATCCTATTCCTTTGTTTTTCCCCCGTGCCCTTAATTTTCCTTTAATTTTCCATTTTCTGCTACTATCAATGTCATGTGAACTGATTACTTACATTAGTGAAGGCTTTTCCTAGCAGATTATGTCCTTTGACTACACAAGGAAAAACAATTCATTACTACTGTTCAAGATTCTTTTGTATGCCATTTTATTCTCTTTTTTCGTAGTCATTTTATTCTTTGAAGGGAAATTCATGAGCTTATAGAAAATCTAATCCCCTAAAAATTCAAGGGGGGAGCATGTGTGTTTCTTTATTCTGCAACTCTGATGATCTACTCTTAAAGTATAACAGGGGAGAAAGGAAACTTACATATAGTGACCACCCAGAAATTTAACATACATAATCTCACTTGTTTCTCATGACTCTGGAAGTAAGTACATTTAATCCCCATTTAATCATGTGAAAATAGAGATTTGGGAAAGCCACGTACCTGGCCCAAGGTGACTACAGTAGCAGAATCAGGTCTAGACCAGCTATTTCCAAAGCCATGTCTTTTCCATGAAATCACAGTATTTTACCTGAGCAGAGATCATGCAAGTGATTATAAGACCACTGCTGTTCAAAAGATAAAGAGGTTCTGAATCATCTTTTATACACTACATTGTGACATATATTACATCAATATTAGCACAAAGAATCATCTCTTGGTTCCAACATGCTTCCATCTATGAAATTTAATGGGGAAAGCAAGGAGAAAAGGGAATAAATACACGGATTTGTTGATTGGCAAAGTGCTTGATCTGGCTGTTAACTATAGTTCAACTGTAGAACTACTTGTGTATGGAAATCTTAAAGTGCTTAAAATACATTTGTTTGATTTACAACATGTGGGGAAGGAAGATTCCTTTCTCTCATTTTCTGCACATGAAAATGCAGCACAGCGAGGTTTACGCAGAGTTCCTCGATGAGCTGTCACCACACCCCATCCCCAGACTTTCAGCCTAACGGCCTTCCATCAGGCAAAGTTCATGACTCTTCAAGTTCCTAACTGATGTATGTCGAGTTTCCCACCAGCAATGATTTTAACTGTATCCCCAAGTGACTAACATCCATAATAGCCTTTGAACATCAGTGTTAACTGCAGCATACTAGTGAACATTGGACCCCACATACCATAACTGATAATGATGATGTCCAGAGGAAAAAGGTAGAAATTTTGAAACTAACAAATATACCCCATTTGCTATGCTTTTCTCCTGCGCTTTGAATGTGAAATAGGTGTCTTTTCACACTGCGAATCAGGCAGTTTTTGACTCTCGTGATCCTAAGTTGGGAGGGAAAGTTTGGAGCATCTAAAGCTGCTACCATCGTCAAATAATATTTATTACACACCGTGTTTCCTAGAAGGAGGGCAGGGTTTGGACTGGTAGCTATAACTGAGGTACAAGACCTCTTGCGTGCTTAATAGGCCACGAGACTATTATGACCTGATGTGGGATATCCAGAGGTCAGTGGAGTATCTCTAATGAAACGCCAGTGAAAGCATTAAAGGGTTTCTCCCTCTTAGTGTAAATCTTAATAGATATACCCGCATCTCTTCCAGAAACATTATCTGTTTATCTGTCTGTACTTCAGAACAGAAAATGTGGTAAAGAGGCTCCATGGCATTTGTCTCTACCAGCCTGTCAGTCTGTCTATCTACAATAGCCACATTTTTGGTCAAATATTAAATAATGAGATTTATTATTGCAGCCACAGAGGACAGCTCTACTTGGAAAGTTAGGCAGACAAGTTACATGGAGATAGTTTATAGTTAATTTTGTCTTACAGTGTAATACTTAACCAGACCTTTGACTTCTTTACAATTTAGATACAGTAAGAATAAAAACAACCATAAAAAAAAACCTTCATAAAAATCCTAAGGGTCCAATTACACCATTTTATGAAGAGATACCAACATGCTGGAGTTTTCCCAGAATACAAAAAAAAATCAATTAATGCAGCACAACGTCAGTTTCAAAAGCAATTATCAACTTTCTCCACTCTATCAGGGTCCAATTACAGGGTGGTGAGATACTAATTTTAAAATAATTGCTGGACTGAAATTTGACTAGCAATACCACGCATCTGAAGGAAAATTGTTAAGGTTCTTTGAGGTCATTCTTATGAGATTAAAAAAAAAAGAATTGACTTTACACACAGCCAAGACCTTTCTAAAACCAGCTGTTTACAAATTCAACTAACCTGTTGTTACCATACTTTACAGATAAGAGTCATGGGAACAAGTTGTTCTGAATTTCCTGGCTGCTTCCCCAAGCAGGGTGAGCAGACAGCATCTTCTCTGATTAGCATTTGAACAACATTTTGTTAGGTGTTGGCTTCCTTTCTCATAAAATAGCTCATTCTTTTTTACTTTTTAATGGATTTATTGTCAGTATCAATTTTTCCCCTTGAGGTATGTACTAGGAGAGAAGAGCCAGTGGAGATTGATTTTTTTATTATGTTTATATCTCTACCAGCTACTAAGATTCCCAGTTATCTTAAGGTTGAATCTACCCTCCAAATAATATATGTTTTTATATTTATGAAAAATATTACCTTATGTCATTGTCTGTATTTCAGTATTTAGGTTACTTGTCATACTAATAAATTAACCCATGCTAAAAGTTCATTAAAGTTTTCTTTAAATAGATTCAGAAAAGAAGACCTGAAAGAGCCTAAGTTTTGTCAAGAGACGATGAAGACTTTATATGCAATGGCTTTAATAATCAACGAGTATTAACAACATTATCTGCTTAAATTCCATAGGAGATGATGATAGCAGATAAGTGGACCAAACAGAGTTTTATTTGAGGGGGGGGGTGGTAATTAGGTTTATTTATTTTTATTTATTTATTCATTTAATGAAGGCACTGGGGATTGAACCCAGGACCTCCTGCATGCTAAGCACAGGTTCTACCACTGAGCTACACCCTCCTCCTCAAAGGAAGTTTTAAATAGCAAACAAATGCACATACACAATCTCAATAGAACCACTACTCCCCTCACTGCTTTTCTATTTGACTACTTTCCCCACGCTTTCCTCGTTAGTATTGCTGTTGAATCAGAGTTGCTCCTTGATTAGCAGTGTTCATACTGGCTCATATTGACTCGGGAAAAAGCAGAAAGGAACACTTATATTTGGAACTCAGTACGATTAACACAAAATGCAGAGTCGGGGTCTTGGCCCTCTGAAAAGGGCGTTCTAGGTTGGAAAGTTGAACCCTAGATGGTCTTTAACATTAATTCTCTACGACATTATACAAATCGTCTGCTGTGCTGTGTGGTAGGGAATGAGAATAGTAGAAGTGTGGTTTCCTCTCTTGGAGATGCTGTGGCAATTGCATGGTCTGGAGTCCAGCGATGCAGAGTAGAATTACATGTGGCAAATAGTATTTCCAACCGTGTAGGTGGAACGGGACACTTGGACGCACCAAGTTGGAGCAGAGTCCCCTGGGTGTTGTGAGGAGCAGGGACAGCTGCAAACACCCTTGTTTTTTTATTTCTCTGCCATTTCTCTGAAATTGATCATGAAGTGGTGGCGTTGGACAATTGAGGTTTTTCTGAGTTTATATGCCATGTGTGTTTATAGTGTCCACATTACAAAACAGACAGGAAAAATTTAACTACACTGGTATAGCTTTAAAAGGATTCATACGGTACTCATTTTCATTCATTTCACAATATTTTATCATATCCAGTTTTGGCCCTTTTGTCCAGTGGATTTCTCCGCAGGGACTAATAAATCAATCTTGCTATTTTTTCATAAATTGTAATCAGAGTAAGTCTAGCTGTTACTTTCACCAAAGTTACACTAGGAAGCGGGGGTAATATTTGCCTTACACTGGCCCCTCGCCAGTAAACTCAATTTATTTTGGGAATAAAAAGATTACTGACTTAATTTTGTATTTAATCATGAGGGAAGAAGAAGACTTCTTCTTTTTTTTTTTTAACAAAAGCTCTATCCTCTGATTGTTTTTTTATTCAAAACTGTCTTGAACAATCCTCTTATTCAAAATGTCTCCCTTTTTTTTTTAATTCCCAACAGAGATGTAATAAATGTGCTTTTATTCTTTGAGGAGAAGAATTAATAGAAGAATATCACAGATATTTCCCTTTAATATTTTTTTCAACAACTATCCTAGTAACTCAGATCACTAAAAATCAAGAATAGCTAAGAAAAACTAAAAATTGAGCTCTCAAGACCCTTATAAATTTGATCTCTTACTGTTTTGTTTAAAAGCCAGTCTTATCTGAGAAGGGGTATATGTATATATATGTGTTTATGTGTAGCTGAATCACTTTGCTGTACATCTGAAACTAACATTGTAAATCAACTACACTTCAATTTTTTAAAAAGTCTGTCTCGATAATCATTTGTATTAAAAACTGGTAGGGTACCCGAAATCACTTTTTCATGAAATGCCACCAGCAGCCAATTTTAGTGAACAGACTGATTAAAAGATGATCTGTCATGCAGAAATCATCATCCTTTACCCTGATTCACTTGTTTGGAGTCAGGACACAGTTTTGTATCACTGAATGGAACAGATGAGGCCATTGCTTCACCAGAAAGAAAACTAAAATCATCATCCAAAAAGCAGGCAGAAAATTCTTGCCACTTATCGCCAACTTGAGAGTTGCAGGAAGGAGAAGCCCACTGACGCTGAGACTTAAACATGGTCTCCATGCACTAGGATCGTACACGGGCCTCCCTCACTGCCGCTCCAGTAGCTGAGCAGGCTGCCACGTCTGGTACTCACCTGGTGACAGTGATGGCCAAGAGGCCCGTGCCTCCTGCATTGATGACCACACTGGAGTGGGCAGTCGGTCCACAGCTGTGTGTGCATCAGAGGCCACTGGGGAAGGGAGAATTCCAAGGGCAGGAGCAGTAAAATGATCCCAGACTGGCGTGGTCCGTCTTGAATTCTAGGAATATGTTTTTAGAACTTGGAGGAAGGCCGTATTATGGGAGGGGAAACTCAAATATTGACTCTGCCTGTGATGATGTCATAAGGATTCATCGTCCCAATGTAACTTTTTACGCCCTACAAAAGGTTATGTGCAATCAAATTCCTGTTACTGATTAGATTAGATATCTGGTCCCAAGGCCTTAGGACAACCTTCTCTAGCCTTTCCTGTTGCTGCTTCTTAGATCTGAGGATGCAGATTGTTTTTCTGAAAACTTTTGAGCTCGATTTTCAGTTCCTGAAATGTGCTGCCCCTGACATCCTGAAAACCAACATTGATGATTTGAGTATTTTCACATGCAGAGAAAGCATATGAACACAAAGCAAGAGGGGCACATTGTCCCCATGACCTGAATTTTTAGTTCCTCTATTCTTACAATATCCTCTTTTCCCTAAAATTATTCTTCCTTAATTTAACCCCTCAGCCTTCTCATAGAGAAACCTGTGTCCTCATGGACAACAGTATGGAGATTCCTTAAAAAACTAAAAATAGACTTACCATATGATCCTGCAATCCTAATACTCAGCATATGTAAGGAGGGAACTCTAATTTGAAAAGATACATGCACCCCAATATTCATAGCAGCACTATATACAATAGCCAAGACAGGGAAGCAACCTAAACATCCATCGACAGATGAGTTGATAAAGAAGATGTGGTATATTTATACAATGGAGTACTACTCAGCCATAAAAAAAGAATAAAACAATGCCATTTGCAGCAACATAGATGGATTTGGAGATTGTCATTGTAAGTGAAGTAAGCCAGAAAGAGAAAGAAAAATACCATATGATACCACTTATGTATGAAATCTTAAAAATGACACAAATGAACTTATTCACAAAACAGAGACAGATTCACATAGAAAACAAACATGGTTATAGGGGGAGGGGGAAGGGGTAAAGAAGGGATAAATTAGGAGTTTGAGATTTGCAAATTCTAACTACTGTGTACAAAATAGATAAACAACAAGTTCCTACTGTAGAGCACAGGGAACTGTAGTCAATATCTTGTAGTAACCTATAATGAAAAAGAATATGAAAAGGAATATATGTGTGTATATGTATGACTAAATCACTGTGCCATTCACCAGAAATTGACACAACATTGTAAACTGACTAAACTTCAATTAAAAAAAAAGAAACCTATGCCCTTCTCTAAGATTTGTAATCTGTCAGTAACCATGAAAATACATACCTATGCTCACTTTTTATTTGGTGATAGTGTTTTTATTTTATCCTAATCCACAACCATTTCCCATAGAACATCTCAGAGAGCCAATCAATACCTTTTAAGAATGAGGATTATACACCTAGAACAAAGGGGCAAGCTTGATTCTTAATACATGACAAAGCTGATCTCAGTCCTGAGGGGTGTCAAGAAATATACTTTGAGAACTTCTTATTGTGTCCAAATCCATTAAATTAAAAGAGAGATCAAAGGAGCTGGGTGGAAAAGCAGTTAACATTTCACCAAATACATGTGGGCCCGAGCTCTGAAATTAAATAGCTGGCTTGTATAACTGTAGCTGGAGATAAAAAGGATAATGTTTGTCCTGATGACTGAAGTCAACGCTAAGAACAATTAGTCCACGTGGGGGAGAAGAAAAGGTTATTGTAAGTCTACCAAATTGAAGTAAGTTATAAGGGTGGATGGTAAAATGGAACCCAAAAGGAAGGATTCAGTGAGATCAGTAAAGTATTTTTTAGTAAGGGTGGTTGCTGTGGCACATAAAGACGTCAACTTGAAAGTGTGAAACATTCCAAGAAAACACACGCACACGTGTACGTACACAAAGCAAACACAGATACCGAGTACCTTCGCATGATTGGCAAGAAATTTTATTGGACCCAGTTTAAGATCTTGCGTTGTATACATCTTTTATCGCACCTAGCTCAAAACATCTCCTTCTAGTATACGGAATTCTAGAATCTATGTCTGGCAACTGCAAAGTTTCAGAAAGAACTCATTTTTACAGTGACGTGAAATCCCCTTAATAAAACTGGAAATTTGACAGAAACATTTTATCTTCTTACAACAACGCTGAGTTCTCAACCTAAGACCATGTTGTAAATTATTTTCCAGCTTGAGCTGGACTTAGACATTTTGAGACTCTACACCAAATTACCAGATTTGACCTTCTATTTTTAATATATATTTTTTATTGACGTATAGTCAGTTTACAATGTGTCAATTTCTGGTGTACAGCACAGTTCTTCAGTCATATGGGAACATACGTATATTCATTTTCATATTCTCTTTCACCATAAGTTACTAAAAGATATTGAATATAGTTCCCTGTGAGAGTTCACTTTATTCCTCTTTTCCACCTGAGGGTAATCCCTTCCTTCTCAGTAATTTTCTAATTAGCAGGGCTCTCAGGAATTTCTCTAGCATTTATTCCCTCTTTATCATCCTCCCAAAATTGTTCCTTCACTGAAGCTTTTTTCTTTAAATAGCCCAGTTTTATTTTTGTCCTAAGTCAAAAGTCATAAACTCATATGCTGCATCTAGATGGTAAATTCCAGAGGCAGGTGTCTGCTCTCTTACCTACTTTTTGTTTCTTCTGAGGACCTGGGAAGGTGTAAATGCTCACTGACAACTCTGCAGTCAGCTGGTTCCGTGTGATTCTGTCATTCATCCAGCCAGTGACTGTGCTGAGCACCTAGTGTGTGCTGGTGCGGTCCTAGACTCTAGATGAACCGGGTGGTTGAAGCCGACTTGGTCCCTGCCTTGGCCTCACAGTCCAATGATGAACTTACCTAGTGAGAACTCCCAACACACATATCATCTGGTAAAGACACACATATTTCTCTTAAAACTTGGATTGGTTAACATTTTCCTGAGTGGACTTCAGCCTGACTTGCAGCCCACTGGCTGTAAACCAAGCTTTTCTTCTTCTGAGTAGCAATTTCACTGGGCACACTGTGAGCTGGTAACTCACCCTTTGGAGCTGGGTAGAAAAGTAGTAGGTTATTAACCGAACATGACTGAGGCCGTCGGTATTGGACTCCAGTGTGTTTCACTTACGGAGCAGCTTTCTCATTTGTGGGGTTTGACAACCACAAATTCTAAAATGTTGAATATCACTGAAACCACACATACACTTAAGCCTACTTTCAGACCCAGTGAGTCGTACCAACCTGTCACCTGTCCCCTTCTTCCCCAGAGTAAGAGCTCCTTTCCTAGGAAAGCTCCTTGCCAACTCCACTCTATTCCTGACGCCCCTTGTAGGAGAGGAAAACTTCCTTTTCCCTCCACCCTGCTCAGTTCTCCACTGGGGCCCCTGTGACAAGAGACAGATGAACAAGAGAAGAACAAACAAGTTTATTACATGTACATCTCACATGTACATGAGAGAAACTCAGGGATGAGTGAACGCTAAGATGTGGCTTCAAATTCTGGCTTCAATACCATCTTTAGCTAAAAATAGAGGAGGAAGGATACAGGGGAGTCAAGTTATGGGAAGGTGACCAGGAAAAATGCTATAAACAAGAGTAAAATTTGTCACACAGATACCAGTGTGTGCCTTCTCCGTCAATAACATTCTCTTGGGATTTGGCGTCATCCTGCTCCTCCTGGAACAGAAAGGGAGAGCACCTTTACAAATGGAGATTTCCCTTGTAAATGTAAACTGTCTTTTACCAAAGGGTAACTTCTACTCCATTTTCAGAGCTTCTCCTGTGTCTGCTATTTCCTAAAATAATCAGCTCAAGATAATCCTTCTGCTAAGATGACATATTTTGGAGGATTCTGGTTTCTTTCACCCCCTGCAGATCCTCCTGTGTCCATCCCTTCTGTGTCACTAAGAAATCTTGACCTGTTTCACTTCAAAAGAGAACACTCACTCTTGCAATTCCCTGGGGGCTGGGCAGACAGGCATGTCATGAGGCTTCCTCAATGTATACATGTGACAGGTGTTACAGAGTTTTGACTTTTAAAGCCTTGGAATGTATTATCTACTCAAAATGAAAGCAAACAAAAATTTAATAGGAAAAAAATGTAAGCACCATAAAGAGAGGAGAGTGGTGAGCTACTGGGCATGTATAGAGGGAACTTTAATTTTAAAAGACACCTGCACCCCAATATTCATAGCAGCACTATTTGCAATAGCCAAGACACAGAAACAACCTAAATGTCCATCAACAGGTGACTAGATAAAGAAGATGTGGTATATTTTACAATAGAATACTACTCAGCCATAAAAAAGAATAAAACAATGCCATTTGTGGCAAGGTGGGTGGACCTAGAGATTACCATACTAAGAGAATTAAGTCAGAGAAAGATAGATATTATATGATATCACTTAAATGTGGAATCAAAAAAAAAAAAAGAAAGAAAAGATACAAATTGTATTTACAAGCCAGAAACAGACTTACAGACATAGAAAACAAACTTATGGTTACCCAAGGGGAAAAGAATAATGCTGCAGTAAAACAATTTGAGACCATGAAAGTAGCATTCCAGTGCCTCCACTTAAGGAAGGATTATTAATGCGGCTCTACTTTTGTGAGCCAGGAGTTAAGGTGTCATAGTCTCAGAAGATTTTTCAAGACCTGTGTGTGTGTGTGTGTGTGTGTGTGTTGAGAAAACTCTCACTTCTTCTTTTTCACTTTTGATTATTTTTAAATTTTTAACATTCCATTGTAAGCATTTCCTCATGTTGTTAAATATTCCTTGATATATGCTTTTAAAAATATATTTTACAACATAAATATACTCTGTTGTATCAACCTTTTGTTGTCATATGCTACAATTACTTCTGGTATTTAAGTCTGATCAGTAATAATGTGATGACCATCCTGACTCTATCTCCAGTATCTTCTCATGATGGATTCCTAGAAATAGAACTACTGAGTCAAAAAATGTTAAAACTGTTGAAATTCTTTCAGACAGATTGTGACAATTTATATTCCAGTTTTATCATGTGGTCACTAATATTTATTTCATCATCATCACTGTCAATCTTAACAGTTGGCTGGGTGAACATGGGATCTGGTTTTATTTTACGTTTCTTTGGCTAACAGTAAAATTAAACATTTTTTATATGTTAGCCATTTACAGTGTCTTTGTTGTGAATGTCATCCACTTTATTTTTTAAATTTTTTACTGAAGTATAATTGATTTATAACATTAGCTTCACATGTACAGCCAAGTGTTCAGTTATATATACACATACATATATATCTTTTCAGATTCTTTTCCATTATAGCTTATTGTAAGAAATCAAATATAGTTCCCTGTGCTATACAGTAGGTCCTTATTGTTTATCTATTTCATAAATAGTCATGTGGAGAAAACTCTCACTTCTGAGAAACTTAAGAGTGAGCATTTTTGTCTCATTGGTGATGGAAAATGTTCCTCTAGGGGAAGAGGTGGCAGGAATGTAAGTTGAAAGCAAGACATGGTGACAGAATGTGCTTTTCTAGAATGCAGCCCTTCCCCCAGATGCACTCAGCACAGTCAGTTGCTTTACCTGGTTGGTTTCCCATGTGCAGTGAAATTGTGGCCGACGTCTGCTTGCTGAGGACAGCGCCTGGTAGAAAGGGCAAACCTTGGTGGTGAACGTGAAGGGGTCTGGGGCTGGGATGCTGTGTGTGTGTGTGTGTGAAAATCTGCCCTCTCCCAGTTTCTCAGTCTTGTCAGCTGTTGCCACCTTATATCTGGATCCTGTGAACTTGAGATTTCTTCTTAGCTCATGGAAAAGGTCCCCCTTTGTTTTCTTCCTACAGATAAGAGACGTCTCTTGGCAGAGGTCTTCAAAGGCAGTTAAGTTGGTAGCATCATGGAAATTTGGCAGCGCGTGGAGGGACAAGGGCAGATCTAAACATCAGTTTAGGTTGTTTTCACAAGCAGTTGTTCCACGATTTTTCATCCCTTTATTTTAGCCCTTGGCATAATCACTCAAAACCATCGTTCCGAGAGGGACCCTGGGCCATTCTTATCATGAGTAGTCTGAGTAATTGTAAAATTGAAATTGGACACATCAACTTCATTACCAAACATGAATAAATCATCTGAAGGCCTTTGGAATTGTTCAGTTTACACTTCTTTAAAGTGAAGACAAAAAGTCAAGTTGAGACCTTTGATTAAATAAAAAATAATTGAACGGCTAGATTACTTTGATGTGTTTCGTGTCTGGGAATTTTTACCCTTTCGCCTTTTAAATCATTTTTAATTGCTCTCAGTGTTGCCAAAATGCATGCTCACTCTAATCTGTTATAACTGCAAGGGGGAAATTGGTGCCTTTAATAAAAGGAGGACCATGGAGATTGTAGGCGACTTGATCCATCTTACGTTGGCTGGGTTACTTGGGCAGGGCTGTGGGTTGATATAGGAGAAATGAGGACCTGGTTCTTCAAAAGCACCTCAGAGATTAATCATTTTGCTTTTTGTAATCCGGAAGCACCGTGATGCACCAAAGTCCTATAAAAATGGGTCTTTTAAGCTTATGTTTTCTTAAGATACCATGCAAAGACGATAGTTATCAAGGAGGAGGATAGAGCTCAGTGGTGAAGTGTGTGCCTAGAGTGTATGAGGTCCTGAGTTCAATCCCCAGTCCCTCCATTAAAAACAAATTTTAAAATAAATAAAAAATAATTAAGCTAATCACCCCTACAAAAAAAACCATAAAAAAAAACAGTTATCAAAACAAGGCCACCTTTAGAATGTTTAAAGTGCTAAGTTTTTTTAGACATCATCCTAGGTCACAGTGAAATAGAAACCTTTCCTTTGCTGTCAACCACAAGGGAAGAGGAGGAAATTAATCTGGGAAACATGGACAGGTGCTCCCTGTTGAATGTGACATTGTTGCTTTTTGTGCTAAAGCCTTTACTGCATTGGTCATTTCATGTAATTCTTCGCAGGATTACGACAGGATACGACAGTATCTTTATTTACATGTGAAAAAACACCAGTGCTCAGAGAGGTTGCTCCGATCAGAGGAGAGACTCAAACCAGGGCCAAACCATTTAACCACTTCATGACTACGTTGCCTTTACTGTCTCCCCCTCCTTCGTGCATAAATACCCCTTCAAGAACAGTAGGCATAATTTAAACAGTATCTAAATGGTTAACTCAAGTCATTCTCTTCTCTGAGCGTAGAGAGAACTTGGTGTTTCTTAAAGCTTTTTTTTTTTAGCTTTTTCTTGATGTGAAAGCTTATGGAGGAAACCGGTAATATTAAGCAGATAAAAATTGAGATACTCTGATTGCAAGAGGGGCAGTGTGCCCTGGCTTTCGCCTCTCCCAAAAGATGGGATTTTGACATCTCAAAGCTTTAAGTGATGTCAGACCTTTTGAATGTTTGATAGGATTCTGTTGGGAGACCCTCCGAAGCTTCCTCCGAAGTCAGCACAGACAAAAGCAGGTGTTTGGGGCACCAGTGATCAGACCCGTTGCCTTACAGCGTCTGGAGACGACAGGGCGGGCTCAGCCCTGCCCTGACCTGACAGCATGATCTCAAGCCCCTCCCTGAGTCTTGTGCCTCTGGCTTTTACAAACTTTGAAATGAGTGAGCACTGGCCTAGAGCCGTAGGTCTCAGCCTTGGCTGGATGTACTTAGGAAGCTTTTTAAAACTTTTGGTACCTCGGCCCCACTCCCAGGGATTCTAAGACACTTCCATCCTTGGATGAAGCCTGAATAAGAATATTTTTTAAACACTCCCCGATGATTCTGATGTGCAGTCCGAATGTAGAGGCATCAGCACAGGGATCTCCCCGTTGTCTTCCATTTCAAAAACCTCCATCCTCTTGTCATTGAAATGCTAATGAGGATCTTCTCAATGTCTCAGCTATCTTACTTCAAAGCAGTATGAGCTGAAGGCGGGTTCACTTTTAAAGATTCCATTCTCCTAAGTGGGGAAGGTGTAACTCAAGTGGTAGAGCGCGTGCTTAGCATGCACGAGGCTCTGGGTTCAGTCCCCAGTACCTTCATTACAATAAGTAAGTAAACCTAATTAGCTCCCCACCCCCGACTCTCCTAGTGTCCATGCTACTCATGGTGTGGATTTCACTACTTGGTTGGCTTTTCCACAGAAAACCTGAGAGAAAGGCTGATAGCTTAAGGGGCTCCCCAGGAAATCATTTCATTCTTCTCATCTTCCTTTTCCCAGTCATAGCAGTGTTTTCTATCAATTATTCTGAAATGCGAAGTCGCACAAATTGTGGAAAAGAAAAATTCTGAGTCCTCTTTATTTTATTTTATGGTTTTTTATAGAAGTATAGTTGGCTTACAAGGTTGTGTTACTTTCTGGTGGACAGCATAGTGGTTCAGTTACACATTTACATATAGGTATTCCTTTTCATATTCCTTTTCTTTTTTTTATTAAAGTCTAGTCAGTTTACAATGTGTCAATTTCTGGTGTACAGCATCATGTTTCAGTCATGCATGTACATGCGTATATTCCTTTTCATATCCATTTTCATTATAGATTACTACAAGATATTGACTATAGTTCCCTGTGCTGTACAGTAGGACCTTGTTTTGTTGTTGTTTTGGGGGGCTAATTAGGTTTTTTCCTTAATTTATTTATATGGAGGCACTGGGGCTCAAACCTAGGACCTAGCACTTGATAAACACATGCTCCACCACTGCATTATACCCTTCTCCCTTTGTCATTATAGGCTGATACAAGGTATCGATAAGCCCTCTTTTAGAATGACTGCATTATTTTAACAGATTCCCCAGATCCTTCGGTGCTTATGAACTCACATGTACCTGGGGCCGAATACAGAGTACCTGGCACAGAAAAGATGCTCCATCTTTTTTTCTTAGTAAATGAAAGGCATCCAGTTTAGCCAGTGGAATCTGAATGCTGAATAGTGTTCTATGACTAGGGGACCCTTCATGGAGCCTCCAACCACCCATGACAAGAGAAGAGTCTGAATGTAACCTAGAGCAGATGGGCAGTTAAAGTCTTCAGTGCTACGACCTCCCCACCCCCACCCCAAGTCTACCAGTTGGGAAGATGAGCGGTCAATTTGATGGAATTCCAGTATCGAGGATAGAGATTGTCTCAAATGACCAATTCATAACACAGTGTTAGTAGAAACACAAAATCATTGTCATGTTCAATTCGTGAACACTGTTTCACAATTGCTTTTTATGGGAGGTTGAGCCCCAGAAATGCGTTCTACACTCTCTCCCAACATACCCCAGGCACAAACGAAACACTCTCTGCTCTCAGAAACGTGCTCACTTTCTGGATTCTCACTGTCATTGTCTGTAAGCATTGCCTGTCTATTGGACAATATGGCAAGGGAATTTAGATGTATTTAAGCTGATATAATAAAGTGCAACAAAATACGAAAACTGTATCATGTGAGGGCATAAAATAAATGTATGTCCAATTGATGGTTTTTTATTTCATTTTTTAATTTTATTTTGGGGGGGAGGTAATTAGGTTCATTCATTTAATGGAGATACTAGAGATTGAATCCAGGGCCTCGTGCAGGTTAAGCACACACTCTACCACTGAGCTATAACCTCCCCCTGTTTGACTGATGTTCAACAGGCCCTATATTAAGGCCAAGAACCAAGTAACAATTCCACTGACATTAACAGAAGACATTGGCATGATTGAAACATGATTTCTTACATTTTCAAAGCATAGTACATTGTCTGAAAACAGGAAACCCTGTGGTGATCATTATTAAATAAACCACGTTAGAGAGGGCTGTTAATGTTCCTGAATCACCGCTAAGACCCCTTTTACTAATAACAACAAACAAAGATGAAACTTCAGGAAAACCTGTGTGTGCTCCCTGTTCACTGCAGGGAAAGTGGACAGTTGGGTTTAGAATGTGCTTTCCCTTCTCTCTTCTCTAAACGTCGGAGTTGGATTGTAACACCTAGGATGTGACGACACAGCTAGTCGTCTTTGCTTTCCCATTTGAAAATATGAATTGAAATCAGATTTTTGTTTTGGCAGGAGAAAATAAATTTAGTTATCTCTGGTCTTGTTAGAGGCAAAGCCTGCACCGACAAGCAGAATAAAATACATTTAGCTTTCAGGCGAGGTCTGGGCAGTAATGATCCTGCAGATCGAGGCCAGGATTCCAGCGTCTCTGCCTGGGAATCTTGCCCAGGGCCTTCTTGGCTCGCATTTTTGCTGTCTCATATTTGCTATTTAATTTAGAGGCATCAAATTAACACTGACTTTCATATTTGGGCAAGAAAAGGAAAAAGCTTACAAATTGCTGGAATTCAGGAACTCTCCATGAACAAAGCTCCCAATCAAGTTTCAGGTTTCTGTGTTTTTAGAAAACATGCAAATATGTGGATTATGGCAAAGACATTCAACACACATCCTTCATGCTACCCGTGAAGGATGCCGTGAACATATTTTAGGAGACAGCAGATCTGAATCCAAAGAGAAGCAAGCAGTGTTATTTTGGTTATCTAATATGCTGGACAGCCCTGAGATTCAGAAATACTAAGAAAAATAAGAATTCTCCCTCATAAATGAAGGGAATGAATAAATCACACTTTCTCATTTCAGCGTTTATAATACGAGTTAATAGTTTTATCATTTGTTAATTGCTTTGGGGAAAAGTCAGGCTGAAACTGTTGTTGAATAAAAGTTTACTTAGAAACTCGAGGATCTAGAGAGATTCATAATACAATTCAAACCTAATGACAGGAATGACATCCAAGAGCACAAAAGTGTGGGAAGTGTCTTGAGTGTGTTTAATTTTTTAACTC
Organism: Vicugna pacos; assembly: GCF_048564905.1. Lineage (NCBI taxonomy): Eukaryota > Metazoa > Chordata > Mammalia > Artiodactyla > Camelidae > Vicugna > Vicugna pacos. Next base: position 1,164,790 of record NC_132994.1, on the reverse strand, counting down.
AACTCTCAGCAGTAGCTCTTTTCATTTAACACTCTAAAACAAATAAATGTAATGTAGAGTGATTTTGTACCGGCAAGGATTTTTGAAAACCTGCCAGCCGTGGACCAGAGTGAACAAGAATGCTTTGATGCACAGGATTTTGTGTGTGCTGAGTATTCATGTGTGACAGACTGAGATCACAATGAAAGAAGCTTGAAAACACAGGCCTTCTACGGGCATTGTCACCTCTGAGCCTGGCATGTGATGAGAATCACCAACAGGAGACTGAGAACTGGAGGGAGGTGGAGGGGAGGCCAAATGGACCTACAGTAGGATCTATAGTAGGTCATTAAGACAGCCTTCCAGTAGGGAGGGTGTAGCTCAGTGGTAGAGCGCTGTGCTCAGCATGCACGGGGTCCTGGGTTCAATCCCCAGTATTTACATTACATAAATAAACCTAATTACCTCCCCACCTAAAACTAAATTTTTTTAAAATTTTAATTGAAAAAAGGACAACAGCGTCATCCAAGTTGCTCATTATACTCCTCTTTCTGCCCCTTACGACTGTCTGTGGGTTGTTGGAAGCACGTGGTCAAAGAGTTGTGTGAGTCGTCCCAGGAAGCAAAGCCTCATTGCTCTCAGTTCCTGACAGCGTTTGCAGCTGCCATAGGTTTTCCATATTGTAACTCCAGTTTATTTGTTGATTCTAAAACCTTCACCCACAGGGAAAATATGCCTTAGAGTACAGAAAGATTTTACTTTTATGTGAGCTATAATTATTTTATTGATTTCACTTACTCCTTACTTATAAGAAAATATTCTTTTCAAGTGCATATTTTACATGAGTTGATAATAGTAATACTGTCTTTTGCTTGTTAAATATAGGAATTTGGGGGGAGATTATAGCTTAGTGGTAGAGTGCTTGCTTAGCATGCATGAGGTCCTGGGTTCAGTCCCTGGTACCTCCACTAAATCAATAAATAAGCAAATAAATAAACCAGATTATCTCCCCCTCCAAAAAAAAAACCAACAAAAATAAAATACAGGAAGTTATATTTAAGTATTTACATATTTTGAATTTATGTGCAGTTTATACATGCAGTCAATCCTCCTTATTCGCAAATCCGCTATTTACAAATTTTCTAAGTAACTGAAGGTTATTTGTGAGACAAGAATCAGTCCTCGTGTCACTTCTGTGATCATTGGTAGAGCCGCGAAGAGTCTCGGTCCCCAACATGCGTGTTTCCTGCTGCCTCCTGGCTCTGCTTTGCCTCCTGGGTTTAGGTCCCAGACTGTAAACAAGTGTTTTCTTCATGGTCTGTTTACTATCACACTTTTCACATTTTAGTGCCTTTTGCTGATGATTTCACTATTGTAAATGATTTCAGTATTTAAAGTGGTCCGCAGGCACATTGCTGAAGTGCCGTCTGATGTCCTAACATGAGAAGGCTGTGATGTGCCTCGTGGAGAAAATGCAAGTGTGAATTAAGCTTCTTTTAGGCATCGGTGCCGCTGCTCCTGGCTGGGAGTTGTGTCCAGGAACCAACAGTATCTATTAAGTAATGTGTCTTTAAACAAAAGCACACATACAGCAAAGTTCGGTACTGAATGATGGAACAGACTCTTGTGCCCAGAGGCTCCCAGGAACCTCACTTTCCATCATCCCTCCATGAGGTGGTTCAGGATTCACTAACTCAGTGCTGAGAGCAACTTTATAGAACATAGAATGACCACAAATCCCAGGAATCGATTGTCCCATTTTTTTCTTTCCCATAAGCCATTTTCCTAACATTTCATCATGAGCTGTTTCGGCCCAGTCGTCTGAGCAGATGGTCTCATGCCCATTTGTGTTGCACTGTTGACTCACAGCATCAGACAATGTGAAGGAGGAAAGTGGTCCAGTTGTCCGCAGAACTGTTAACTATTGGGTCCCCATATATATATTTTTTGTTTTGTTTTGTTTTGTTTTGTTTTAGTGAAGTATAGTTGATTTATAATGTTGTGTTAGTATCTGGTGTACAGCATGGTGAGTCAGTTATATATATTTATATATTCTTTTTCATATTCATTTTCATTGTAGGTTGTTACAAGATGTTGAAGGTAGTTCCCTGTGCTGTACAGTAGGTCTTTGTTGTTTATCTACTTTAGATACAGTAGTGTGTATCTGCTAATCCTAAACTCCCAATTTGTCCCTCCCCACCTTTCCCCTTTGGTAACTATAAATTTGTTTTCTAAATCCAACTTTCAACAATCAGGCTGCTATTGAAGTTTAACTTATTAGGTTTAAACATCATCACTTAAATCTTTAGGAAAACCTCACAACTGGGGTAAATAGAGCAGAATCTGATGGCTTTAGGGCTGGCAACACCCAGCAGAGTGCCCTGTAGCTCACTCTGTCTCAGAGGGGCTCGAGCATGCACAGAGTGATAACACAGAGTGATAATGTCCTGGATTTGGATTTAGCTGGAAGTGATGTTCAAGCTTATGCAGTCATCCTCTTGGGTTCACCAAAGGGGAAGGCCAAGCTCAGAGAGGTTAGGGTGCCTGCCCAAGGCCACACGCTGGTGCAGAGCCAGGGGGGTGCTTCCTTCTGTCAGAGTCCCCTCCCTGCAAAGTCCTGCCAGCTACAGAAGACAGAATTCCCTTGTCCTACTTTGCGGTAACATCCCAAGCCCCAAGGGAACTTCTTGTCGTGATCTCCTAAACGTATTACTTTCCTTCCTCATTAATTTAAGCACATTTTATGATCAGAAGTCAAATATTCCCAGTTAACTTAGAATCCAAAGTTTTCTCTTATCTTCTCATTTTAAAAAAGAAAGCAATATTTTGAAGAGTACCCTTCTATTAGTTTGTGATGACATGCAAATATTTATACCAAAGTGAACTTTCACTAGGAAAACAGAAACTCAACTGTGTTCAGTTGGAAACCCATGACTGGTTCTGGAAGTCATGTGTGTAACATTGCAGAGGAAATACTTCGAGAAGAAATCTCCTCTGTACAGACTGAGTTCAAGAGCCCAGAGCTTCTCCCGTGACTCAGGAACTGGCACTGGTGATTGGCAGGGTCTACCAACAGCTGATTTCAATAAAACCCACTTAATTATGCCTTGAAGACTTGTTGTTTTTGGAAGGAGTTGGAGAAACTCAAGAATGAGAATGAATTTGTTCCCTGCCTTGTAGCAGTCAGAGGAAGACACACAAGGACAGGGATAGACTCAAGGGACAGTTTTTTTTCCTCCTGTATGTTTTATTATATGGAGCAGAATTTCAGCACTGGCTCCCTTCAGCAGTGACAAAGGAGAAAGTCCCCAGTTCTGACGTTATCCATTTGTCTCCTTTCACACATAGGACATGAAATGTGGTAAACCTCATGGTATTAATTTTAGGGGTTTATTTCATCCCTTTTATCTTCCTTGCCTTGTAAAAATTTTAGTCAATGAATTTTTCAACTATTCAAAACGATTTGATAAGCAGTCCCTGGCCCCTTCCTCTGTGGTGACTTTTGGTTACCGCAGTGGAAGATAACCACATTGTGTAACTTTAAGATGTACATCTAAAACAAGACACATCCCTGTATTTAATTGAAGATAACTAAGTCAGTTAGAAAAAAGTATGGTGAAAGCCTTTAGTGTATGTTTATTTTTTGATATATTTTTCATTCTTTTTTAACATAAATGTATGTGTTTTCATATTCTTTTTCACCATAAGTTACTACAAGATATCAAATATAGTTCCCTGTGCTGTACAGCATGAACTTGTTGTTTATTTATTCTATATATATATCAGTTAGTATCTGCAAATATCTAACTCCCAATTTACCCCCTCCCACCCTGCTTCCTCCTGGTAACCATAAGTTTGTTTTCTATGTCTGAGAGTCTATTTCTGTTTTACAAATAAGTTCATTCGCCTTTTTTTATTTTTTTACATTCCATATATAAGTGATATCATTTGGTATTTTTCTTTCTCTTTCTGGCTTATTTTACTTAGAATGACAATCTCTACGTCCATCCATGTTGCTACAAGTGGCAATATTTTATTCTTTTTTATGGCTGAGTAGTATTCCATTGTATAAATATACCACAATTTCTTTATCTAGTCATCTGTCAATGGACATCATTCCTTTGTTCTTATTTTTCTTCAACCATTTGAAGCAATGAAGAAACAGTGTGGACTACGGAGGACAGCATGCAGGTTCCTTACAAAACTAACAATAGAGTTATCCTAGGATCCAGCAATCCCACTCCTGGGCATATATCTGGAGGTAACTCTAATTCAAAAAGATACATGCACCTCAATCAATGCTCATAGCAGGGGGTGGTATAGCTCGGTGGTAGAGCATGTGCCTAGCATGCACAAGGTCCTGGGTTCAATCCCCAGTACTTCCATTAAAAATAAATACATAAAAATCCAATGTTCATAGCAGCACTATTTACAATAACCAAGACATGGAAACAACCTAAATGTCCATCAACAGGTAAATGGATAAAGAAGATTTTATATTTATATATTTATATTTCATATATGTATATGTGTATACATATATATATGGTGGAATACTACTCAGCCATAAAAAAAAGAATGAAATAATGACATTTGCAGCAACATGGATGGACCTAGAGATTATTATACTAAGTGAAGTCAGACAGAGAAAGACAAATATCATATGATGTTGCTTATATGTGGAATCAAAAAAAAAGATACAAATTTTATTTATAAACCAGAAATAGATTCACAGAAATAGAAAACAAACTATGGTTACTAGTGGGGAAGGGGAGGGAGGGATAAATTATGAATTTGGAATTAGCAGATACAAACTACTATATTTAAAATAGATAAACAACAAGGTCCTACTGTAGAGCACAGGGAACTATATTCAATTTCTTGTAATGAGCTGTAATGGAAAAGAATCTGAAGAAAAATATATATATATATATGTATAACTGAATCACTTTGCTGAACACCTGAAATTAACATTGTAAATCAACCACTTCAATAAAAAATAAGAATTAAAAAAAATAAGAAACAGTGTGGGGGTGCCTTGATGTTTTCAGGACTATACTATGTACTACAAGGGTCTCAAAAGGATAAAGAATATATTCCCTGCTTTTAGGAGTGTGATGACTGCCACATGAGGTTCTAAGAAATGTAAGTGTCACCTAGGATACCAATAAGAGATGGGGAAGATGGTGTTCCTTGATCCAAGTCTGAGAAACATGGTACGCTAAAAGCTCCCCCTGGAACTCCGCCTTTCACATTAGCTGCTAAATGCATCTGAGATAAAGTCCTGAGATAAAGAAATCCGGGTACTGTCATGGAGCCCAGCCTTCCCAACCTGTCTTTGACAAAGAAACATCTTTGTGAGTCAGACCTATGAAAATCTCTTGGAGTAGTGGTGTTCTATGGAAAAGTGGGAAATTCTAGATTAGAGAGCCACCCAAGACGTTTTATCATTAACGTTTGAGTGCAAACTCAAGGTACTGCAAGTGTAGAGGAGAGAAAGGTCATGATGAGAAGGGCTGGTGAAGAAAAGACTTTCAGAGGAGGTTGGACTTTAAAAGAAATAAAAATGGATAATGAAGAAGGTGGGATTTTTTTTTAGGAGTTACTTTGGTACTTCGATCTCCTTTAGTGACTTTAATTCCCTGTTTCCTCATTTAACTTTTTACTGTCCGCATTATCAGTTTTGAGGAGGGTAGTTGGCATCCTTTAATACATACTTACTGTATATACAGCAATGAGCCTTTTGTGGTTTTCTCTTTTCCTCTCCCTTCTCCTCCCAATTTTTAGTTTCATTATTTCTCTTATCAAAATATGTAACATGAAGATAATCAAAAGGCACAAACTTCTAGTTATAAAATACATAAGTTCTGGGGATGTCATGTACAGCATGGTGACTGTAGTTAATAATACGTGTTGTATATTTGAAAGTTGCTAAAAGAGTAAGTCTTAAAAGTTCTCATCACAATTTTAAAAAATGACTGTGTGGTGATGGATGTTAGCTAGGTTTATTGTGGGGATCATTTCACAGTGCATGCATATGTTGAATCATTATATTGTATACCTGAAACTAGTAAAAAGTTATATGTCAATTTAAAAAAAAGAAATAAAAATGTAGTTGGAAAAAAAAGTGGAATACTGACATGAGGAAAGGAAAACTCAGGTTTTATCTCCCAAATTGTTGACACTGATTATTTGGGAGAGGGTGATGGGCAAATGTGCAGACAGTGATTACTAGGAACTTTGATTTTCTAAGTTATATATTTCTGTATTATTCGTGGGCTTATTTTTACCATATTTATTCTAAGATACAATGGCTTGTTTTTATAATCAGATCATTTCCTAAGCTCACTCAGGTTTACCTATCAGAATATCTAACAAGGGTGTATAGAACTTTACTTCCATAAGTTTTTATGCATGTATTGCATGTTGACAAACAGGTGTGCAAATACACTGTCTTGGCCAAAAATAAAGTTGAGACACCAAGGTCCACCTGTGTTGCGCGCGTAGTCAGCACCTGCTGTTTATTCATCTCTTGTGGGTGGCCGACTTCAGGGCTGAGAATAAACAGTGTGGTCTCTTACTAAGATTCCCTTCCGGCTGGTCATTCAATCAGTAAGTGATGAATTTATACCTGAAACAAATGAGCTGAGGAGTAAGCTGAAAATAGTCGCCTTGAACATGTTGGTTGCTCTGCAATTTCTGTGTATTCATTTTTTAAAATGTATCTTATTTTAAAGTATTCCTTAATACCTAAAAAGCTACGTGTGCCTAAAACACAAGATATGCTTTTGATCTGAAAACATAACCAATTTTGAAAGTAACTGAACTGAAAACCCTCTAGATAGAGGAAATATTTTAGAAATATTGCCGTCTGCCTGGAAAGCCACATTTTCCCTTCTTCTCTCCCAACGTATTATTCTTAAGGGAATTTTTTGAATCCAGGAAAAAGCTGTAGATGAACTTTTGTGTTGAATGTATATAAATGTATACACATGTGTATGTGGCCAAATAAAAGAATAATACAGGAATAACAGGTAAGCTTGGACCGTGTAAAATTGCTGACATTTGATTGTTTCTGAAATCCAATAATGGCAATTTCATTATAAACCTATAAATATTAACCAGTAGTTTAGCTCACTCGATAATACCAGTCTCCTCACTTGGGTAGACAGTTTGCCAGATTGGGGTGGCAGTTTGACTCCTGTCCCAGTCCCAGTTTGGGTCAGAACACCCTTTTCTGCCCTCCTCCACGTCTATGTCATTCTATTCTGTATCTTGCTGTCTTGTAAATGTTACTGGACAGGCTGACGACTTCTAACTGTCCTTGTTGCTGCTCCATCTCCTGTTCAGCATATTCTCAGACTTTAAGGATCAAAGGAAGTTCCTGTGCCGAAGTGAGGAACACAAACAGAATTAGCTGACCATTCCTGCTCTTTCTCTGTTACCAGTCCCTGTGTCTTTTCCTCTTGATACTGTCTCAGAGCATCGAGAAGATCCCAGAAACTCAGGTCCCTGAGAGGACTCTGTCCAAATGTGACAGCCTCCAGTTGTCTGATGTCTCCACCGAATTGCTTGGTAGGAGTTCTAAAGGCCTGAGTAGGAGGCTGCTCTGGGACAAATGCTCTCAAGAAAATAGTCACCCCAAACTCCAGCATACTTCTTTCTATATTGTCCCCTCCTTTCTATATTATTTCTGTGTGGTCTCCATTACCCCCACTCTGATTGCGAAGCAAAGTATCTGCCAGCTTCTGTTGATTAAGTCTCTAAGTCTTGGTGTGTTTGCTCAATGGTTTGATGACCACCGCGCGTGTGTTACACACCCACGTGTATACAATATCAACACCGTGACCCGAAAATAGAAAATTGCAGTGTGTTTTCTCTGCAGGCAGTTCAGTAACATCAAATCTAATTACCCAGTGGAGGAGAATTAGACTTTATAGCAGGTGCTAAATATAACCTAACGAGTTTTGTGACAGATATTTTTTCATAGAAACAGGAGCAACTGTTGGTTAGGCCTTTTGCACAATGTGAAAGTTGGCACCACCTTCCGAGGCACGGGGGAGAAATTCTCTCACCGTGGCAGCCTTTGTCACAGCCTCTGTCTTTGCGAACTCCTCTCAGACTGAATGACAGCAAGCTGGTTTTCAAGATTCTTCTTTGCAGAAATCTAATGAAGAAATAGACAGCCTGAAAAGGATCTGCATCTTTTCACTAGTGCGTAGACGACTCTCTCTTTGCCATTAAATATACCATTTATCTAATACCAGTCAATGAATACTTACTGAGCTGCTTCACTGGCTCTGGTGGGTAATACGGGTGCCTAGTAGGTGTTCAGTGAGTTTTTCTTAAATGAAATTCAAAGAAGTAAGTCAAAGGGCTGCTCTCAGGGATGTCATAATCCTCGCACAAGAGTACCGTGTGCTTGTATAATATTTTCATTTCATCATGCACATAATCAAATCCTATCAATGCCTGGCAGATATTAGAGTCTACTTTACAGATGAGGAAACAAAAGCACAAAGGAGATAAGAGATTTGACCAAGAGCTCTGTGTTAGTCAGTATTCTCCAGGCAGACAGAACTCAGAAGATACATACATACATACATACATACATACATACATACATACATACATTGGGTAGAGACAGAGAGATATAGGAAGAAAGATAGGTAGATTGATTGGTAGAGAGAGAAAGAGAGAGTGAGATTAGATAGATAGATTGATTGATATAGATATATAGAACAGACATATAGATAAAGGATATTCATTACGAGGAATGGCGTATGTAATTCTGGAGGCTGAGAAGTCCCACAAGCTACCATCTGCAACCTAGAAACCCAGGAAAGCCAGAGATGTGGCTCAGTCCTAAGACTTGAGAAGCAGGGAGTTGATGGTACCAGCCCCAGTCCAGGGGCAGGAGAAGATGAGATGAGGTGGATGTTCTGGCTCAAGCAGTGAGGACGGTAAAAAAAGAGGTGAATTCCTCCTTTCTCCTTGTTTTGTTCTGTTTAGACCCTCAACAGATTGGATGGGGCCCACCCACATTGGGGAGGGCCGCCTATCTTACAGAATCCACCAATTTGAATGCTCATCTTGTCTGGAGACAAACTTACAGACACAGATAATGTTTACAGGCACCCCAGGCCAGTCAGGTTGACCCATCAAATGAACCATCACAGGTTCCAAGCTAAGTAGTGAAGATAAACCAAAATCCAGGCTTTCTAACACCTGATCCAGTGTGAGTTCCACTAAACCTCCCAGGCTTATGAAATCAAACTGAAAAGAAAGCATCTTGGCAAACAGAAGGAAGCAGTGTCCCTTCATTCATTCACCAATACCCCAAATGAGTAGGAAAAGGTGTCCCTCAACAGCATGAGGCCCTCAGTTCATAATTTGTTGTCCATGGATTACTGGTTATCACAAACATACCGTATTGATAGGGTTGTAAACTTTTCAGTTGTGAAAAGAAAATCCATGTCTAAAAATTTTTATTTTACTCAGTGGAAAGAAAATGTTAAAACCTTAAGGTCCACAGTACTTTTTAGAGATGCCATGGATTCTGTCCAAGCATTTAATGTTGGAGAGTTATTCTCAGATGTATTTTAAAAGTATGTGTGTGTGTATGCACATTAAAGCATTTGCGTTTTTCACTGGAGGGTAAGGGTTTTGTAAAAATCCTTTAAAAGACTGAATTATTATGGAAAATCATTTTGAAATTTGAGAGCATTACATTACTTTCTGTTTCCCAAAGCTTCGTGGCAAAGATAGATGCTCTGGAAAACTTTTCAAGCTCTTGAAATTTTACAGTGCTGGAAAAGTTACCTGACATCTATTACAGATATTAGTACCTGGTTAATTTCCAGTTGCTTTTCTCTCAATTACGGTTTTCCACCAAGCAACACTGACAGACAGATGGACAGACAGACAGACAGACAGTTAGTTGAGATTATTTTACCTTGATGCTCTCTTAAGTTAAATGCACTGTAACAACCTGGCATTTTTCCTCCCTCTCCTGCACATTTAATGTTTTGGGCATCATGTTTACACATTTTTGTTTTGTGTATCCCTTAACTACATATTGTTGGGTTAGATGGTTTTACTACATTGTCTTTCAACCTTCCCACTAGCTTTATGAGTGGGTGACCTACTGTTTTTACTGTATGTTTGCTTTACCAGTGATATTTTTCCCTTTCATAATTTTCATATTTTTAGTTGTGGTCTGTTTTTTTTTTTTTTTTAGCTTAGAGAAGTCCTTTTTAACAATTTTGTAAAGCTGGTTTAAGGCTGCTGAACTCTTTCAGCTTTTGATTTCTCCATCAAATCTGAACCAGAGCCTTGCTGGGTAGAATATTCTTAGTTGTAGGTTTTTCCTTTCATCACTTTGAATATATTATGCCACTCCCTTCTGGCCTCAAAGTTTCTGTTGGAAAGTCAGCTAATTGTCTCATGGGAGTTCCCTTGTCTGTAACTAGTTGCTTTTCTCTTGCTGCTTTTAAGAGTTTCTCTTTAAGTTTTGCCATTTTAATTATAGTTAGTCCACCAAAACATGTAGTATGTCCACCAAGTAGACCTCTTTGAGTTCATCTTGTTTAGGACTTTGTGCTTCACGTGCCTGGATGTCTGCTTCCTTCCCAGGTTAGGGACATTTTTAGCTATTATTTCTTCAGATATGTTCTCTGGGTATCTTTCTCTTCTCCGTCCGGGACCCCGATAATGTGAATATTGTTTGTTTGATATTGTCTCAGAGATATCTTAAACAATCTTTTTTTTTCTTTTTTTTCAGCTTGGATGATTTTCACTACTCTGTGTTTCAGCTTGGTGATCTGTTCCTCTGTATCATCTGTTCTACCATTGATTTCTTCTCGTGTATTTTTTTAATTTCAGTTATTGTAATCTTCAGCTCTGTTTGGTTCTTCTTTATGTTCCTACCTCTTTCTTAAACTTCTCACTGTGTTTCAACACTCTTCTCCCAACTTCGTTGAGCATCTTTATGATCATTACCTTGAACTCTCTATTGCATAGACTGCTTATCTCTACTTAGCCCAGTTCTTTTTCTGGGGTTTTGTCTTGTTCCCTTGTTTGCAACATGTTCCTTTGTCTCTTTATTTTGCCAAATTCTCTGTACTTACTTCTATGTATTAGGTCGGTTGGTTCTATTTCCCATCTTGCAGAAGTGGCCTCATGTGGGAGACGTCCTATGGAGCCCAGCAGCACACTGGGCTCTTACCGTCTTGGCTACATGCTCCAGAGGTGCCCCCATCTGGGCTCTGTGGGCCCTTCTGCTGTGGCGGGCTGACGACCGTGGATGTGGCAGGCAGGGTTGGCCACTGTCCCAGTTGGATGCCTTGCCTGCTGGTTGGTAGGGCCAGATCCCAGCACTAGTCGGCCAGAAGGACCCCAGACTGGTGCGTGCCTGCACCAGCGTCTTGTGGTGAAATGAGCTCCCCAAACGGCTGCCTCTGGCATCTGTGCCCTCAAGAGGAGTCCCAGTTGCCTCCTGCCTCTCTGGGCGTGTCTTCGAGAGCAGCACGTAGGTCTGACTCAGGCTTCTTTCAGATCACTGCCTCTGCACTTGGACTTGGAGCATGTAAGATTTTGTGCACACCCTTTAAGAGTGGAGTCTCTGTTTCCTGCAGTCCTCTGGCTCTCTCCCTCATGCACAAGCCCTGCTGACCTTTAATACCAGGTGTTCTGGGGGCTCAGCTTTCCAGGGCAAGAGCCCCATGATTGGGAGCTCGATGTGGGACTCGGCACCTCTCAGTTGTGATTATCCTCCTGATTGCTGGTCACCGGGGGTGTGGGTCTTGACTACATCGTATCTCTGCCCTTCCTACTCTTCTCACTACAGTGTTTTCCTTATGCCTTTGGTTGTAGGAAATATTTTCTGCTAAGCTTCAGGTCATCTTTGTAGCTAATTGCTATGTAAATAGCCATAATTTTGCTGTGTGTTTGTGTGGGAGGAGGTGAGCCCAGGGCCTTCCTACTCCACCGTGTTGACCACCCCCACCTCAGTTGTGTTTCTTATACACGTGGAATCACCAACTTCAATGTTTTTGGGCACAAACAAAAAAAAAAATATTCTTGATGCTTATCTAGATAGCAGTGTCAAGGGAAAGCAAACCCTTTTACTTACTTACTGGGCCCCAGAGGAGCGTCTACAGTTTTTAAGACTACAAGTGTATTTTTAGAGGTGGGAAGTACGTTCTGCCTAGTGTCTGTCCACTGCTTGCCAACTCTGCTGGTCCATAAACTATTCAGTGGCTCCACACAGCGTGATGCTGGCTTTCAGCTTCCTTTCAACTCGGGTCCCCAAGAGCCACAAGTGCCGTTGTAGGTCGATCCCAAGAGAAACACATATCTTCTGTACCCTTTGGGCAGGTACTTACATGTGTAGTAATTTCAGAGTTCATGGTTATTACTGTCTGGAGACATCTGTCTGCTGGGTTTATTTTTTCCTGATGTTGTACCACATCATAAAGTCTACTGCCAAGAGTACTTTTCTTGCAAAGACTTTGCTTTCTGCTGTCTTAGTCACTTTGCTACTTTATTTCTGAAGGCCAAAAGGAGTGGAGAAAATCGGTGGCAGTCCCCCACTCCTCAGCCCCCATAGGATGGCCGGGCTCCGTTTGGTGAAAGGTTTCATTCTGCAAAGCTTAAAATTCTCATTTCATGAGAAAGAATGGGTCCTGCTGGCATATGTGTAGCAAAGAACTGCACTGAGATCTCCCATGATACTGTGGGTGCTCTCAGGCCACCTTTCAAGGAAAATCTATTTTCAAAGTAAATGGATCATATGGGTCTACCCAGTTGCAAGAAACCAAATTCATAATTGATTTTTTATTATCAAATATAGTACTTTTAAAACAGCTTTCTGCTGGCAAGGAAAAATAACTTTAAACCTACTTTTATCCCCTATGTAAAGTTTGTTCCCAACAAAAAATGTTTAAATAAATGTACTTCAGAATTTCTATTATTCATTTTCAGATAATGTAACAGCTATGATCATAGACTCAGAAAATTACAATGATTAAGTTATTGTTTGCCTAATAAATTGACCATCATTTTTATGGAAAAATCACTCAGACCAGACAACTGTTGTCAAACCTCTTTTAACACGTTTCAACCTCTGCTACTCTCTTGCATAAACAGACCCTTTGAAACAAAGCATGGAAAATTTAATCCACGTGGGTTCATATTATCAAAACTGTTAAACTGGATTGTTTCCCATGGTGTCAGCACCAAAATTATCTCTTGAAAAGATGCCTTTAAAAGGAAGATTCAGAAAGAGAAAGAAAAATATACCATATGATATCACTCATATGTGGAATCTAGGGGAAAAAAAAGACACAAATGAACTTATTTACAAAACGGAAACAGACTCAGAGATATAGAAAGTAAACCTATGGTTACCAAGGGGGAAAGGGGCTGGGAATGGATAAATTGGGAGTTTGAGATTTGCAGGTACACACTACTGTATATAAAATAGATAAACAACAAGTTTCTACTGTATAGCACAGGGAACTATATTCAATATCTTGTAATAACCTGTAATGAAAAAGAATGTGAAAAGTAATATATGTATGTGCATGTATGACTGAAACATGATGCTGTGCACCAGAAACTGACACAACACTGTAAACTGACTATACTTCAATTAAAAAATACAAAAGTTTTTAAATTTTAAAAGTAAAAATTTGAAAAAAGGAACATTCGCATAGATTTTACAAATGCTGTCTCTCCCTCATCCTTTACAGCTAACTTTTATTTCATTAATGTCTGGAATTAACATGTTTTTCTGAGTGGCCCCCTTCTCCATCAGGGAGCAGCAGATAGCCTGTTTATTAGCACAGCAGCCCTGGTCAGCGGTCATTTGTGGTCATTTTAATGATGAATCTTTGCCTGGTCGATTTAACTGAGGCTCATTCCCACATATAGACTGCAGCCCAGTGGCTGCTCAGTGCTTCCACCTATTTACTTAGGTCAGCCTCACATCCCTTCCAGAAACTCAAGTGATGAGGAACTAGGCACCAAGGTCCAGCTGGCCGAGGCTGCAGTGGGTCAAGAAGACACTGTGGCTGGTCCATCCCAAGAACATCGTCACACGGGCTGAAACCCAACTATTACATCGTGGTCCATGTGGCTTTGCTGAGACCCGCCATGAAATGCCTTGAGGATTCCGGACCTTGTGGGCACTCTTCCAAGTTTTACATTTTCAAATATCTTGCTTTATAAGTGGGGAGTTTAAATAACAAGTCACTTTAATTCTTTGTTGTAATTTTTAAATATATATATATATATATTTAATTGAAGTATCATCAGTTTATAATGTGTTAATTTCTGGTGTACAGCATAGTGAATCAGTTATTCGTGTATATATATATATAATATATATAATCCTTTTCATATTCTTTTTCATTATAGACCATTGCAAGTTATTGAATATAGGTCCCTGTGCTATACAGTATAAACTTGTTTATCTATTTTATTTACAGTAGTTAGTATCTGCAAATCTTGAACTCCCAGTTTATCCTTCCCCATCCCCTTCCTCCCTGGTAACCATAAGTCTGTACTCTATGTTTGTGAGTCTGTTTCTGTTTTGTAAATAAGTTCATTTGTGTAATTTTTTTTAGATTCCACATATGAGTGATCTCATATGGTATTTTTCTTTCTCTTTCTGGCTTACTTCACTTAGAATGGCATTCTCCAGTGACATCAATGTTGCTGCAAATGGCACTATTTTATTCTTTTTTATGGTTGAGTAGTATTCCATTGTATAAATATACCACCACATCTTTATCCAGTCATCTGTTGATGGACGTTTAGGTTGTTTTTATGTGTTGGCTATTGTAAATAGTTCAGTCTAGTATTATATACTTAATACTTGCTGATTGGATAAGTGGATGAATGGCTGAGGGAATTCATGGATTTGTGAATGTATTTGTTCATCCACAGCCCCTCAGGCAGCCAGAGCAGTGGAGGTCCTGAGTTTGCAGTCTTCAAATGGGCTTCTGTTAGAAATAGCAGAGTTTTAGCACAGAAAACACTCTTGTTAGAAAGGAAGGTAAGATCAGCTTAATAAAGAAAATGGGCAAAGTAGTGACGTGAAGGACAAAAGATTAAGCAACACCTAACTATTAATGAAGGGGGAAACTAGCAAAAGGACTCATGATGTAGATCTGCTTTAAACACACACGTAGAGATCACGAAGCTGCCTTCGAGATGCCCTTGGAGGGAGAAGGTGTCTAAGAGATGAAATCAGCCCCTGCTCATTTTCCTAATGTTTTCTGCTAATCCTGGACTCGGGGGGCTTATACAGGTAACAGCCACTCACCAGGGGATGAAAACATGTATCTCAGTCTGTATTTGATGCCACATCATCTTCCCAGCGACCATGGTGATCCTTGAATTACTCTCTCATTAGTAGTTCTGAGGTCTGTAGGTGCACTGGAATTTAATTTCTAGTTTACAATTCCCAGTGCATTCGAGCCAGTTTAAAATATAATCCAAACCATCTTGAATCATTGGGTACATGAGTCAAAGGTATGACGAGTAGTTATTAACTTATGTACTAGGTTTTTTCCCCTAGTAATGTCCTTTCTCTTGAAGATTTTTACTGTTCAGAATGATAACTACTCCCCTCTCAGTTTAAGGAGGGAGAGAGGTATCCCCAAAAGTCTTGCCGAGCCAAGAACACCATTGCCATCCTCAGGTACACTCCCTCAGCCACGCTGCGACAACTCCAGGACAGACAGTGCTTGAACCATCTTTCCGCTGAGCAGCCTGGGATGAGTCACAAAATGTTCTTAATGCTCAGTTTCTGTATCTGCAAAGTGAGAATAGTATTTCTACTCTATAAACGTAAGAGGATAATGTGGAGGGGGCTTTACTTAGCAGTGTCTTGCTCGTAGGAAGCCCTCTGTGAATATTAGTAAGTGTCATCAGCATACAGAACTGGAGCAATTATGAGCTTCCACTTGGGGTCTGTACTGGAATAGATATAAAAAAATAAGAAATGCATGGTATCAATCAGGAGTCGGCAAACTTTCCTCTAAAGAGCCAGAGAGTAAATATTTCACTGTTGCATGCTGTCTACTGTCACAGATGCTCAGCTCTGCAGTCCTGGCGTGAAAGCACAGACACAGAGAATACACAAATGAATGGGTGTAGCTGTGTGCCAATAAAACTTTATTTACAAAAACAAGCATTAGGGGCCAGAGTTGTTTCACAGGCCATGAGTTACCAATCCTCGGCTATCGGCCCTTGAGAGCGCCCAGGCAAGTGTGGTAGAAGGACGCATCGATTTGTCAGGGCGAGTTAGGAGGCAGAGACCAACCCCAGTGCCATCCCGAAGAACACAGACACCGATGTTTTAAAGGAGATGATTGTGTGAGCTTCCCAGAAACAAGTAAAAGTGAAAAATACAACTTAGAGCAAGTAGCTCAGATACTGGTTGGTTTCTTTTATTTTCTGCATTTCAGGATAAGTAACTTCAACTTTAAAACAGCTTGCCCTTTTTATTAAACATTTACTTTGGTAACTCATCTCCCTCTCTGGACCCCGGAAGGTCCATTTCTAGGAACACAAATGTCTGTAGGTTGGTCAGTAGAAAACATTGCTTCTGACTTCCGCTTCCATAGCTGCAGCACAAATAGAGCTGGGGGCGGTGAACGGGGTTGGGGGGGAGAGTTTCTCTAGTGGTTTGATCGAAAATGGCACGTGGGTGTCAGAGGGAATCATTCCCTTCCTTTTCTGTTCTTATTATTACAAAGAAATGACAAATGAGAATCCACAAGCAATCTTAGACTCTGAAACTGAGCCCATGGCTCAGCAGCCACTTAGAACAGCTAACAGTTCAGCAGGGCTGCCAAACGTAAGGGTGAACCTGCTCGTTTGAAAGGAGCGTGGAACACACTGCTGGGCCCTCTCAGGACCCTCCTTGGAAAGACATTTATGGGAAGTTCACAGATTCTTAGATGTAGACATTTAAGCAGAGCAGGCAACATACACACGCACATGCGCACGCACACAGACACACACACACACACACCCTCATCATCATCAGTAAAGTTTCAGAGGAGCCCCATTTGCCCTGGGCATCATACTGTGTTTTGATATTCAGAAAGGTTAGACCCTTTTAGGGCTCTTATGATTTGATCAGTGCCGATTCATATGGGTCTGGTGATTTATTCATTAGAAACAAAGCATTGAATCTGTCGTGATAAGGCAAGGCTCTCATCCGATTTTTCTTTGTTGTTGTTTTACAGTTTTCTCCTTGTCTTTGGTTGCTTGATTTTGTCAGTGTTTTCCACCATCCCTGAGCACACAAAATTGGCCTCAAGTTGCCTCTTGATTCTGGTAAGTGAAACATATGAACAAAAAATGTACATAAAGTTTACATAATATAAGAACTGTGTATAAGATGTATTCAATGCATTTTATCCCACGAAAAGTTCTCTCTGGGGGAAAAAAAGAGTTTCTGTAAAGTCTAGAAATTTCAAAGATCATGGAAACGTTTGCCCACAATTTTAACCTTTAATCAACCCTAGGAATATAGAGAAGTATTCCAGATTGCTATTACATAGCAATATCCTGTGTTCCAGTTGCATCTTAAATAGGAGGCGGTACTTGGGAGCAGTTTAAATTATGTTTCTCTGTGGTGATAAGCAAATTACAAGAGGAATCAGCATCCATGAAGTCTCATTATATTGCTAAAAGTTACAGGACACAGAGTGTTTTCCAATAAGCACAATTTGGCAGTAGCTAAGTATAATTGGCCAAGAGCTGTGAGCATAAAGCACCTCATAAAGAAGCAGAAGGCTTCTTGCTCTTTTCAGCCAGAAGACTGCATTCTGAGTCTTGCTGCTAATGCAGTTACCTGGTGAGAAATTCTGCTGTTTGCTCTATTTCCAATATGCTGTCAATCCTCAGCCACACAGAATTGCTCAATTCATTTTAAAATGGAAAAAGACCCCAAGATATTTTAGTCTGAATTATTATGGGCCTTTTAAACTCTTATACTTTCTATTACCACTAAACTATAGTGCTATATACTCAAATCACATCTGATTGAAAGTTTGCTTCACTTACATCCATTCTGACCCACTCACTTAGTCCAAAAATATCAAACTTGACAGTCTCAGAACTGTCTGAATGAACTATAAATTGGAACAACTCACTTTTTCCATAAAGCCTGGTGGACTAGGGAGGAAAAGAGAGAAGGGAAGGGCATGGGATGGCTGTGTGCACTGATAAACAGAAATAGGTTGTGTACAGCAGCAAGCACTTAGGGTAAGAAAGGGACTCTGACCTTGAAGTTGGAAAGTGAAAAGTGTCAGCTCGTAAACCTGAGTGGAGCTTTGTGCCTGAAACTACCACAACTTCATCAAGTCTCCATCCTGTGTCAGGGAAAAATCACTTTTGAACCTGGGATAAATCTGTCCTAAGTTGTTTCCATACCAACTGTGCTCAGTGGTACTTTGCTAATTTCAAGGTTACTATTTTGCAAAACCCAAGATAGAGAGTGGAGAGACCAAAGAGCCCACTGGGGACTTGTTCTATTTACAAGGTTTCCGTTTGGGAAGCAAGTGGGCTTTTAGCCTCATGCATCTTCTGGTAACAACAAATGATCTGAGCCCAAGGCCTAAGCACAGCTGGCTTTTGGGTGCATGGACCACTAGCAATTTCAGATCAAAAATAAAAATCTGATTTTTAGACTTGGGCACATGGAAATCTGGATTTACTGCATGACCAATGATACATGTTATGAATAAATGAAGCATTAGGACTCCCACCAAAAAAGTTTCCTTTATAACCAGGTCAAGAATTCAAAATGGTAGGTTTACATCCTTCAAATTTCTGAAATATAAATTCAGTTATTGCTAATGAGTTTCTAAATAATCCAAAGAAACTCATGTTATTAAAAAGCCCAAGGCTAATTAATATCTTGATTCTTAAAACTTCCTGAGCTGTGAACAAGTGACCAGAGTTTAGTAGAGTGCACTTGAGTAGGTAAAAATGTAGATGTTGTTACATATCCTTCTGTCTTTTTTTTTTTGCCAACTTTATTGAGATATAGTTGACATAATATTGTGTAAGTTAAAGTGTATAATGTGATGACTTTATGTACATATATATTGCAAAACAATTACCCCAGTAAAGTTACTTAACACTTCTTCGCCTCACATAGTTACCGTTTTGTGTGTGCAATGTGAGAACTGTTAAGACCTACTCTGCTAGCACATTTCAAGTATGTAATACAGTACCATGAACTGTAGTCACCATGCTGTACGTTAGGTCCTCAGAACTGATTTGTCTTATAACTGGAGGCTTGTGCCTTGATCACCTTCACCATTTCCCCCACCCCTCCATCCGCACAACCACCCATCTACTCTGTTTCTATGGGTTCGGGTGTTTCTGTTTTTAGATGCCACATATAGATGAGATCATACAGTGCTTGTCTTTCTCTGCCTGAATTGTCTCACTGAGCATGATGCCCTCGAGGTCCATCCATGTTGTCACAAATGGCAGGATTTCCTTCTTCTTAGGGCTGAATATTATTCCATTGTGTGTATGTGTACCCAGAAGTGAGGTTGTTGGATCAGATGGTAATGCTATTTTTAATTTTTTGAGGAATCTCTGTGCTGTTTACCACAGTGGCTGCACCAGTTTGCATTCCCACCAACAGTGTAGGAGGGGTCCCGGTACTCCACACCATCGCCAGCATTTATTATTTCTTGTTTTTTTGATATAACCATTCATGTAAGGTGATACCTCAGTGTGGTTTTGATTTACATTTCCCTGATGATTAGGGATTTTGAACGCCTTTTTCCATGTACCTTTTGGCCACCTGTATATCTTCTTTTATCCCTCAGTCTTCTTTTTCTTTCTTTCTTTCTTTGTATTTCTTTTTTTTTAATGTGGGGAGGGTAATTTTTAGGTTTATTTATTTAATTATTATTTTAATGGAGGTACTGGGAATTGAACCCAGGACCTTGTGCATGCAAGGCATGCACTCTACCACTGAGCTATATCCACCCCCTGAGGTGCAATATTATGTTAGCATTTTTTCCCTATTGGATAGCTTCTTGCTTTCCAGGTTAATTTTAAAGTATGCATTTTAGGCCTTTAAATGTAGGTTACCCAACACATTGATGATTTGTACACATTTCAGGTGACAGATCTTTACCTGATGACCTCCCCTCCTAATGAAAATGATGTACATCATTTGCAAAGTTTTCACTGAAAGTAGTCATTTCTGAAATTACCCATCCACAAGCAGTAAACGGAATGCTGTTATCAGTTTTTGCAAAATAGAGAATGTCTCACTGTATTTGCTCCTCCACCCCCCCACGTGTTACAAGGACTCTGGACCATAAATGGATTGTGCTAAGCCTGTGGACGAGAACTCAGACACATGGTTAGATATCCAGGCTTTCCCAAACATCTGGCTGCTTGGCACCTCCTAGAGAAAGCATATGCATACTTGCCAGTTTTGCTTTGGGTAGCAAAGCAAACATGGGTTTGCTGTTCCTGTGCACAATGAATGAATCAGTTCCCAAAATGTGTACACATCCAATTTAGGCAGATCTCATTATATCTTAAATGCACTAGTAGAGCTTACTGTTTAAAGAAAATCTGTAGTGAATCCTTTTGTAAAGTGAAGAGTGCCTTTGAGAAGCTAATAACTCCATAATTAATCTGTGTTACATGTTTGTTTTCTTTTTCTAATGTGGGTACGTGATGGTTTTGTTTTTTTTTTTAACATTGTTGTAAGCCATCCAATGATATAACACGGTATTGAAGAATTAGAGATGTCCCACCCAGCGGTAGTGGCAGAGCCATGAACATGTTTTACCAGTCCTTGCAACGTAGAAAGGTTGGTGCATAAAATTATATGAATTTGACATAGGTGATTACATTAAATCTTTACATATAAAGCCCTGGCATAAACACTGTAAGAGAGGATAACAGGACGTAAGGATGAGAATCCATGTGAGGATATGAAGTCTTCTGCATGTGACGAAATGACAGAGTGGGAGATGTTCAGCAACCAGAAATGAGGAATGGGTGATGCTCCTTTGTGTTTCTCACATCCCTGTAATTTACTGCAGAAAGTGCTCAGAATATCCCCACGAACATTGAAAACTGCAATTATTTTCCCTTGCTTGTCTTTCATCAAGGCAAATGCAAATAAATTTTAAAATGATTCATGGAAACTAAGGACCCTCATCAATCTGCTGATGACTGAAAAGAAAAAGCAGGAGAAGTTTAACACCTACACTGCATCTTAACTGCGGGATAATAATATAGTGTGTGAGTTGCTCTGTGAAAATTATGTCAGATATCAGAGGAAAGATTTGTTCAAGTCAAAGATAATGAAACATTATGCCGTGCACCAGCAACTGACGCAACATTGTAAACTGACTAGACTTCAGTAAAAAAGAATACAAAAAAAATCAAAAAAATAAAGAAAAAACAATTTTTTTAATTTGAAAGATTTGAACAGACATCTCATCAAAGAAGATCTACAGATGGCAAGTAAGGACATAACAAGCTGCCGAACATCATCAGTCATTAGGGAAATGCAAATTAAAATCACAATGAGACATCCCTATGTACCTATGAGAACAGCTAAAATACACAAGACCGACCATACCAAGTGTTGCTGATGGTGTGTGTTAACTAGAACGTTCATACACGGCTGTGGGAATGGAAATGTTACAGCTTCTTTGGAAAAGAGTTTGTTATTTTGTCACAAATCTATAGTGAAGGAATGCAGCTCAGTAGTTGCCTGGGGATGAGGAGAGGCAATAGAAAGGAGAGAGGAATTCAAAAAGAGTATGTGCAACTTTAGGGTGTGATGGATATTTTTATGAACTTGATGGTAGTGATAGTTTCAGAGGTGTATACATAAGTCAGTTTTTTTTAATTGTTCAGTTTATTGCATGTCAGTTATACATCAATAAAGCTCTTAAAAATAATTTAAAGAAAAAAAAAGATAATGGAATTATGTCTGAACAAGACCACACCTCTGTCGACCATGAAGGAGGGAAGGAACATTCTGCATTTGTGATGTGAGCATTGATGTGGAACTGAGTGGTCCAGGCTGTATCCCAGAACTGCTCTGCACGATTCTGTGTCAAGACTTGATGAGGCATCCTTAGGACATCCATGAGCCACACGCAGCCAGATCCACACTGACGCTGACCTGCTGTGTCCTTTTGAGTCTACCAAAGCATATTCAGCTAAGAGAGGGAGAGGAACAAGGTGGTGTGATGAGCATTAGAAGGTCTCAGGAAAGTAACGGAGTCCAAGAGGGCTGGTGATAGAAAGGTAAACACCCTTCCCTCTCTACCTTTCCAGGTTTAAGTAATTTCCACTGTTTGAAACCAGGTCAGACACCTCCTCCTGCCTGGAATAAACGGGCACCTCCCCCTGACTTCCCTACTTGACAATGTATGTCCTCCTTTATCCATTTACTCAGCAGTGTTTATGTGGCACCCATGTAGGGGAGGCATTCTTTGGGGAGCTGAGGATATAGAAATGAGCAAAATAGGCCAACCTCTGTCCTCATGGAACTTGGGTTTTTGTGGGAGAGGCATTGAGTAAACAAATGAGCAAGTCCATATATGAAGTCTTACAAGAAAAAGGAAGTCAGGAAAAAGGAGTCGGCAAGGCAGGCGTGTTTAGACAGTCTGTTTATAGAAGGCCACTGGAAGAGGCAGCATGGTGGCAGAGACGTCAGTAAGTGAGGCAGGAAGCAATGAGGAGGCTGGAGGAAAGAACGTTCTGGATGGACAGAGCTTCCGGGACAAAAGCCCTCGGGCAAGACCATTCCTTCCGAGGCTGGCTGGGAAGGGCAGGAAGCCCAGGAGAGCTGAAGAGGGTTAAGCCAGTGGAGGAAGAGGAGGAAAATGAGGCCCCAGTCGGACTGCAAATGTCTGGAGAACAGGACCCAAGGCAGATTCAGCAACAGTACCTAAGATGGTGGTACCTGATAGCCAGTTATTAGTACGTACTTGATGAGAGGATGGCCAAGGGCTTAATATTGAAATGTCCCCAGTAGCATGGATACAGCACCAAAATGAAACCACGATGCAGCATGGACTCTCGAACGGACTGGGATGGGGAAGTCGCAGGCTCAAAGCTGTTTAGGAAGCAGTGAAAGTCATTTCTGTAAAATGTGATGGAGCCCCAGCAAGAGAGAGGCCAGAGAAGTGAAAAGCCTTGAAATTGTGGGTTTATAGAGAATAAGTGATGCAATTAGGGGATGAAAGAAAAATGGATTAATTTGCCATTTTTTACAACTCCCTCTTGAAAGGGGGTGGGAAGGGATAAATTGGGCATTCAAGATTTGCAGGTACTAACTACTATATACAAAATAGATAAACAACATGGTCCTACTGTAGAGCTCAGGGATCTATACCCAGTATCTTGTAAAGGTCTATAGTGAAAAAAGAATATGAAAACAAAAAATCCCACTTTAAGACATATGGACATGAGAGAATAAATCTTATCTCAAGTCATTTATTCCTCATGAAGATCACAGGTAAAATTACTAAGAATTATTTTCAATCTAGTTGACTACTAGTCATGCCCATATATAGAATTTGGGGTTGATATGTAAAGCCAAAGTCAAAAGCTGGAAGCAATGGGGTGGTCCCCCTGTCCCATGCAGACATGTATCATGCTCAGATACTGAATATTGGATTAGAATGAGGGTGGGTCTCCCATTCCAGTGCAGACAAACATCAGGGGTCACAACTAAGGTGAAAAGACATATCATGCTTCCGCAAAGTTGATGAGAGAAAAACTTTCCAAGCTGCCAATGGCAGCTTGACAAACAGCATCCCTGGCTGGATGCCGTGAGAAAGCTGCAGACCTGGCTTCCTCCGGGGCCATAATCGTTAATGAGTCCACAGAGCATCACTGGAAACAGAGAACAGGGGAGAGACTTGAAGTGCAGCCGGCTCTCCAGCCTTGGCTCGCTGAGGACTGATCGAGGGTGATCTGGTGTGAGGTCCCAGCATCACAAGAAGACCTGGAAAGCCCTCCTTGCGGAAGCAGAACAGAGAGGTGAAACCCCAGACCCAGCCCACCCGTAGGTGGGGCCAGGAAAGGACGTGATGGGGGAGCACCACCCCTGGGAGTGGGGGCGGGAGGGAGGACTCACTCTGTCCCCAACTCCCCACCCCTGACTCTGCTGAGCTTTATTTTTTAAAATCAGGTAGAATGAAGTACAAAGCAACATCAAATGCAACCTTCCAAATGGAAGCAGTCCCAACATAACCAGAAGGCGTTAGGCCGAGTGGCAGGGAGGGGGGCGGAGAGCATCCCGCCTCTTTGGCTTTTTTGACTTCAGGATGATAAAAAGTGGAGAACGTGTGAGTTGCTTACACACCTGTGAATCTTGAGGTGGGGAGGGGGTTCTGCCAACCCACCTGCTTCTTTCCAGCATGCTCCTCCCTGGGTCACTTTCTGGCTTGGACCTGTGGTCCATAGCAGAGGAGAATGGCATGCTCAGGGTCACTGTGGCCAGGTGAGGATGGGCACTCAACTGACTTAGGCAGGTGGGCCCTGTAACCAGTCTGGGGAGCCTGTCTGTCTGTAGAGCCCAGGAGAGAGCTGTGGAAGACTCTAGGCTAGGGGACAGAAATGGGGAACATCAGGGGGTCACTCAGAGCCCTGAGTGCTTCCTTGAGTCTCCTTTGCAGACTGAAGGGTATGTTTTTCAACCCAACCTGCTCATCAATTCATTGATTCATTTAATTGACTCATCAGATATTCACTAAGTACCTACCAGGTATTCCATGAGCCATCAGTATTTGCTAAGCACCTGCACACATTACACACCAGCTGTATGCTGAGATACTCACCTGGTCCCCGTTCACATCTGTGGTGCTTCCTTAAAGTTATGTTTCCAGTTAAATCAGGTGGAGAATTTTGAGTATTGTGTGCCTGCAGTCTGTTGTCTTTCGTCAACGTGCCCGTAATGCCAATGAGCGCGTATGCGGTTGTAAACTGGGTAACAATGTCCGTGTAACACAGAAGTCAGAGATGGTTTTTCCCAAATAGCAGCTGCTGAGTGGAAAACAAGCCAGCCTAGCTGATTGCGGCCAACCTGGGGAGTGAAGGACTCCACGCGCCTCCTTTATTTTGACTCTCGCTCTGCCTTGGGAGTGCTTATAAGGCAGTTCTCCCCCAACCTGTGCAAAGGACCAGACGCAAGGTGATAAATGAGAGCGACCCACCTTTAGCATCACCACACTTTGGGCAGAGCCAGCGGGTTACTCTCTACCTGGGTCGTGTGATGTGGGACCCTTGTCTCCACAACCCAGCAGCCTGCACCCTTCCCGATGCCCCTCCCATCAAGCTCTCTCCACGCTGATGTCTTGGCGACCAGGATTACAGCAGTATTTCCCCGTTAGAACTTGACATCTGTTTTTACCTGTACTAGTGTCTTATTCAGATTGTTGTTTTGGGTACATCTCTGTTTATAACATTTCACAGGTTTAGAGTGGTTTGCCTTAACTCTATTTTTATCATAAACTCTGAGCAATCTTGCCTAAAAGCTGTCTTTTTCATCAGTCCATTTGCTGCACTGTGGCAGGAAAGCCAGTGTAAGTGGGTGCATTCTGCCCATTCAGAAGCATACACTGCATCTGCTTGGCAATACAGTCATTTCAAGTGAAAGGCATTATTGCATCCTTGGATCATGAGGATGGCTTGGGAGGTGTCATTCTTAGGTCAAATAAATCAAAGGTATAAACACTGTATCAGGTGATGGTTTAGAGTATTCTTCATCCAAATTTTTCTGCTCTCCCCGTTACCAAGCTATGTTAAAGAAATCTGAACTTCACAAATCTATTCATCAGAGATCCAAATTTTTTAATTAGCCAAAATGTTAATAAAGGAAATTTTTATGCAGTTTAAGTAGAAAAATAATGCCTAAACAAAAATAAATAAGTAAAATATTTTTTAAAGAAGGGGAGGGCATAGCTCAGTGGTAGAGTGTGTGCTTAGCGTGCATGAGGTTCTGGGTTCAAACCTCGTACCTCCAGTAAAATAAATAAATAAACAAACCTAATTACCTTCCCCTAAACAAACAAACAAAAAGCAAACAATAAATAAATGAATAAATAAAATATTTTTAAAAAGAAAAATAATATAATGGAAAAGAATCTGAAAAGAAAATATGTTTATGTATGTATATGTATAACTGAATCACTTTGCTGTACACCTGAAGCTAACATTGTGAATCAAGTACACATCAATAAAAATTTTAAAAACGAGAAAGAATGTTGCCGCAGGTAGAAAGAAATTTTAAGACTGCTACAATAGAGCAAATTAAGAATATTTTGTTTAAAATGTATAATTTGATTTAGTCACTGTAAACTTCATTTTTCACCTGAACTCTACATATTTTGACATCTTCTCAGTATGTAAAATTTGTAACATTTGAAAATTATTCTCTCTTTTTTTGTTTTTAACATAAAGTAAAATTCTAAATAATTTTTAGAATTAGAAGATGCAATTCTTTACCTCTCCACACTCAGGCTGCTCCCATCTCTCTGGTCTTTCCTAAATCTCTTGGTTTATTTCTGCACCAGTTACCCTGAAAAGTGCCAACACAGGCAGCAGTGCATGGGAACACACCTATGTGCACTCACTCACGGTCACACTTGACCCTCCAGCAATACTAAACCATTCACGTTTCCAGTAACACTGCCTCTGTGTTTTCATAAATGCTATTTCTTCTGCTTGAAAAGCCCAGCTCTGCCACCACTTCTCTTTACCACCATGGTAATTCTTACTTATTTTTTAAATCTCAGCTCATGCTCCCTCTTCCTGGAAGTCTTCCCTGACTTCAAGGAAGTGTAACATCCCCTTCCTCTGTGCTCTGGCATCCAGCACAGTTCAGCAGGGATGGTCTGTAGCAGCAGATGGTTGATAACAGTGTTTATCAAGCCCCTGTATGATTGTTGACTTCCAAACATATTTTATTTCTGGACTGAAAACTACCTAAGAATCAGGACTAATGTGAGTAGTCTCTGTATTTCCTAGTTGGTACCACAGTGCTTAGCATGTAGAAGATACTCAAAAGAATGTGAATAAACTAAACGAACCACCATCCAATCCAAAGAAGCCAGTTCCGTACTTCACATGTAATTCTGTTTTGTTGACTCTATAGCGTTATCACTGTTTGATATTTCTTTGCTTATCTGGGGCTTTTTCATTATCGACTTCTGGCCCCAGAATGCAAACACCTTAAGAGTGGCCCATGTTGTTCTGTTCATCACTTCTACCCCAATGTCAGGAACAAGAGAGGTGCCCGAGGCCGGGGAGGAAAGAGATGAAAATAAAACTCTCAACTGTGAAACAAATGACCAGACCAGACTTTACCCTCCTCTCTGAATAGGACTGTTCTAAATAATTAGTATATAAATTCAGTGCCTCCATGGAGACATTCAAATACTGTCTCCAATTAGTCTTTTAATCTTAGCGGTATAAAACTCCAAAAACAATTTTTCATCCTTTGGAAGATCTACAAGGGCAAGTAGAATTAAGTGGTGTTGGGTGCAAGTTTGAAAATCTAAAACAGAATTGTTATTTGCTAGCTTTTGCCTCTTTTTTTCCCACTTACCCTCATTTTCTGCTGAGCTTCAATTACCCTTCTGAATCTGGGGTAATCAAATATTTATATTATTAAAGCAAATACTCTTACCTCATATCAAAGCAGACTGATCATTAACATTAAAGAATAATAGTATAACATGAGTCTGTAGACAGCATTAAAAATGAATAGGATCATATAACAAGAGAAAATTGATGCAACGACCCAGTCAGTTATTCAACACTAACATATTTTAATTAAAAAGTCGTTTAGCAATGACTGTCTCCTTCATTCACGATCTCTAGAGGCAAAAGAAATTGGGACTAATTCATCCAAACAGCTTCCTGTGATAACGTTTTAGACCAACCGAGCCTAATAAATCTAAGATGTAGTTATCACTCACCCCTTAGACCTCATGCAATACATCACTTATATTCCACTTTGGACACAATTTTTTTAAACCATGCATTAAACAAGCATTTTTTAGTATCTGTTGTGTTCTCAGCTCTACCCCCGGCCTCCTCCCTGATATCACTGGATTATTCTAACTATCTTCTCCTGTCTTTAACCGAAAGTAAAATTCCAAATAATTTTCTGAATTAAAAAGACCATATTTCTTATCTGGAGAGGAAAAGAACCAAAAGCGAGCAAGAGGATCAAAAGTAAGTAGAATTAGAGATTATGTGATCTGTAAATATGATGATATAATAGAAACATGTAAAAAGAATAGTTGATTACAACAGAGACGTGACTAATCCACCACTGTAAGTTGAGGAAGGTGTTTAGAGGTGGGGACATTTGAGCCAGGTCTAGAGTCACAAAGGTCTGGGTCACGCTGGCTAAATTAATTTAGGGGGGAATCAGGTAGACATACAGAGGCTCAGAGGAAGGTTGGCACCAGATTGGGAAGAACCCAGTTTTCTAAAGTCAAATCACTTGGATTTTATGCTGTGAGTGATGAAAGTCAAAAGGGATCTCCATTTAAGTAGCACAATGACCCAATCAAATTGGTTTTGAGAAAGATAATTCTGACTCCACTTTGGAGGATAGCTGGGGTAGAGAGGAAATAATGGAAACAGGAATGGAGGCTTCATTGCCCTGAGCTATATGATTAGCAGAGGGAATGGAGAGGTAAGGCTGAATTCAAGGGGCATTTCTGAGGCCGACCCAACAAAGGGTGGTATTTGAGGTGAGAGACTGGAAGTGAGGATGCCCATGGTGTCTGACTTTGCCGTGTGGTTACACAGGGATGCCATCACCCAAGACTGGGAACACAGGGCGTTTGACAGTTTCTGAGGAAAGACAGGCTGGTTTTCTATAGATTACATTTCATTCATTTGAGAACCATCAGAAGGTAGGGAAATACTTATCTATAGTCCAGGAGTCTAGATTTGGATGTCATGAGTACATAGGGGAAAAGCTGGACCCCTGGGAGAAGGAAAGTGAGACAGTCATACAAGGAAATAGCACAATAGGACACCATTGAGATGAGTGGACCATTCTGAGATCAGACCCAATACTAACACTCTCTTCTTTGTGTTATGCACCTAGAAAACTCAATGCCAAGCACCCCTCTGTTAAAACTTAGACTAGAGGCATTTTATTAGGTGTCTGCCCAAGATATGGCTAACCTTAGCATCACCTTCAACCCTGGCATTTAACTAGTTAGAGTGTTATCTTACATCATCCTTCATCCTTCACACCCAGTCTTGGTGTCCCCGGAGGGTGAATGAAAAATTGTGGACGAAACCACCTTCCTTGGAATGAGGTATGGGTCAATGTTGCACTGAGGACCCAGTAAAATTAATTAATTTTAAAAAGAAGAAAAAAGTGTTCAAAGGATCACTGAGAACCATCCTGAAACCTAAATCTAGGATAAAAAGTGAGGATGCTTTAGAGTGATTGTGATCACTAATGCCCATTTCCCACAGGAAAGAGGGATGGAGTTCTTCAAGAAATACTGCATCTTGGAAGGCATAGTTCCTTTCGTCTACAGGAACATCCAAGGTTGTATGAGATCAGTGCTTTGCAGGAATCTCACATCTTCCCAGAATATCGGTTCTCTTTCCAGCAATCATTAGTTGGACCAAAGTTGGCTCCTAAATCATATGTATTGTTCTGCACCTTGAGAGCCACCCACCCAAGCTGTTGTTCACCCTAAAACAGTCATCCCTTAGCCTTTAACTTCTGACATAAATAATCCTGGTCTGATACCTAAGCAGCAAATATCAATATGAGTCCAATCATTGGCATAAACATTTGCATCATTAGGATAGAATAATTTTAAAGGAAGATAATTATTTTAATTTTTTTCTAAGTTTCAGTTACCTAAATATGTGAGCTTCCCTTGATGTCATCAAATGATAGCTAGGGATAAAAATTTAAAAATCAAAGTTTGGGATTGTCAGGAGGTGAGATCAGGAAAACCAAAGAGAAGAAGCATTAATTGCTTGGGAAAATCTCCAAGAAAAATCCAGCTGAAGTAAGAGTTTACTCTTTCTCTTGACTCAGTAATATTCAGAAATAGAGAAGCATGAAATAAAATTTCAACATAATTTAACCTTAGCCAGAGCCAGAATTCATTTTTATGTTTCTATTGGTGGCCAACAAATTTCTTTTAATTATAAGATGGAAATATCTAACAACTATGGTGACTAGACATTTTTTATAAGACTGATATTTTAAATGAACAAAAACATTATTTAAGTAGGTTCTCTTTTCAACAGACAGAAAAAAATCACCAAAGCAAACAATCACACTCAAATTCTATGAGTCATGCCTCAACCTGAGGGTGCTGAGATGCTGAAAGTGCTCTGCATGCCCAGATGTCATCCACTACCCTCTTTTGCACAGCTCAGTGCTGCTTAAAAGTCTCTTCAAGTTTGTCATACTGAGTGGAGTAAGCCAGAAAGAGAAAGAAAAATACCATATGACATCACTCATATGTGGAATCTAAAAAAAAAAAAAGGACACAAATGAACTTATTTACAAAACTGAAACAGACTCACAGATATAGAGAACAAACTTATGGTTACCAAGAGGGAAAGGGGAAGAGGGAAGTGATAAATTGGGAGTTCGAGATTAGCAGATACACACTACTATATATAAAAGAGAGAAATAACAAGGTCCTACTGTATAGCACAGGGAACTATATTCAATATCTCGTAATAGCCTATAATGAAAAAGAATATGAAAAGGAATATATAACTGAATCACTATGCTGTCCACCAGAAATTAACACAACATTGTAAACCAACTATACTTCAATTTTTTTTAAATGTTAATTTATGGGATGCAGCAAAAGCAGTTCTAAGAAGGAATTTCGTAGTGATACAAGCCTACCTCATGAAACAAGAAGGAGTGTACCTCAACATAATAAAGGCCATGTTTGACCAACCCACAGCTCACATCATGCTCAAGAGTGAAGAGCTGAAAGCATTTCCTCGAAGATCAGCAATAAGACAAGGCTGCCCACTCTGACCACTTTTATTCAACATGGCATTGGAATTCCTAGCCACAGCAATCAGAAAAGAAAAAGAAAATCATAAAGAGAAATTAAGAAAATGACCCCATTTATAGTAGCATCAAAAAGAATAAAATGCCTAAGAATAGTAACCAAGGAGGTAAAAGACCTGTCCTAAGTCAGTAAGACATTGAGGAAAGAAAATTCAGATGACAGAAACAAATGCAATGATGTACTTGCTCATGGATTGGAAGAATTAATATTGTTAAAGTGACAAAACTACACAAAGCAATCTACAGAGTCAGTGAAATCACTATCAAAACTACAGTAATCAAACAGTATGGTACTGGCACAAAAAAAACAGACACAGAGATCAATGGAACAGGATAGAAAGTCCAGAAATCCATATTTATATGGTCAATTCATCTACAAAAAAAAGGCAAGAATACACATTGGGAAGAAGAGAGTCTATTCAATAAACAGTGTTGGTGTTAGGAAAATTGGACAGCTACATGGGAAAGCATCAAATTGGACCACTGTCTCACACCACATACAAAAATAAACTCAAAGTGGATGAAAGACTTAAATGTTAGATTTAAAACCATAAAACGCTTTGAATTTGATCTTAGCAACTTTTTTTTTTTGAATATAACTCCTCAGCAAGGGAAACAAAAACAAAATAAACAAATACTACATCAAACTAAAAAGCTTCTGCATAGTGAGGAAACAATCTACAAAATGAAAGGGCATCCTACTGAATGGGAGAAGATATTTGCAAATGATATATCTGATAAGAGGTTAATATCCAAAACATACAAAGAACCCATACAACTCAACATCAAAAAAACAAACAAACATTAAATAATTAGCAGAGGACCTGAGTAGACACTTTCCAAAGAATGCACAAAGGCCAACAGGCACATGAAAATATGATCAGTTCACTAATCATGAGGGAAATGCAAATCAAAAATGACAGTGAGCTGTCACCTCACACCTGTCAGAATGACTATCATCAGAAGACAATAAGTAACAAGTGTTGGTGAGGATGTGGAGAAAGGGGCCCTTAATGCCCTGTTGGTGGGAATGTAAATTGGTGTAGCCACCATGGAAGACAGTTTGAGGGGTCCACAAAAAATTAAAAAGAGTTACCATACAATCCAGCAATCCCATTTCTGGGTATTTTTCCAAAGAAGACAAAATCACTCATTGAAAAAGATAAATGTACCCCTATGTTCATTCATTGTTAACTGCAGCATTGTTTGTAATACCCAAAATAGGAAAGCAACCAAGTGTTCATTGACAGATGAGTGGATAAATACGTGAGATAGATAGATAGATAGATAGACAGAAAGACAGACACACACACACACACACACACACACACACACACACACACACACACACACAATGGAATATTACTCAGCCATAAAGAAGAATGAAATCCTGCCATTTGTGACAACATAGATGGGTCTAGAAGGTGTTTTGCTAAGTGAAATAAGTCAGACAGAGAAAGACAAATACCATATGATGTCACTTATATGTTGAATCTAAAAAACAAGACAAACAAAAACAAACAAACATATCAAAACAGAATCAGACTCATAGATACAGAGAACAAACTGGTGGTCAGAGGGGAGACAGTTGGGGGGTGAGTGAAATAGGTGAGGGAGATTAAGAGGTACAAACTTCCAGTTATAAAATAAATGTCATGGGGATATAAAGCACAGCATAGGGACTACAGTCAGTAGTATTGCAATAACTTTGTATGGTGACATGGTAATTAGGCTTACCACGGTGATCATTTTGTAATGCATAAATCTTTGGGTCACTATGTTATAACCTCAAACTAATATAATATTGTAAGCCAATTATACTTCATTTAAAATAGGAAATAAAGGTAGGGGATAGAGGTCAGTGGTAGAACACATGCTTAGCATGTGTGAGGTCCTGGGTTCAGTCTCCAGTACTGCCATTAAGTAAATAAATAAACCGAATTAACTGAATAAACCCTACCCCAAAAAAATTTTTTTTAATTTTAAATAGTAAATAAATAAATAACTGAATGCTTATTTAAAACATTTCATGTGTTTTGAAGTTTTATTTAAATTTATCTTTCAAAATATAAATCAGGTATGTCTTTTGTATCTGCTGGTTCTTCTTGCCTTTACTACCAATAAACTTAATGTTGTCTCTCACCTCCCTGGGGCCACTCTTGGCAGCATGTCAGTTCAGGGTCGCATTGAAGGTAAGCGTGAGGAGCTGTGGGCTGGCCCCTGGCAGCGAGCAGAACAGCATCCCCTTAAAGATTCTGGTAATTATAGGAAATCGTCTAATGAGGAGAGGATATATTTATAGCTTCAAGCTCCTGCTTGAGCAGGCATCAGGGAGAGCCTCGTTCTCAGCTTGGAGTCTCACTCCTGTCCTCCTCATTGAATAGACACACATGTGGGTCCTGTCCTGGTTTTCATTCCCTGCTTCTTGGATCTTGGGTGGGTACCCAGTTCCTCTCAGGGAGATCACCCATCTTTACCTTTATGGGGAGGAGACAGTGGGGCGTGCTCTTCCGGAGGCCAGTCCTGGAACACTCTCCCCGCGTCTCTCACCGTAGAAGCCAGAGTTCCTACGATGACCCTCCGCTGTCCAGCCCTTGGTTCCCAGCAATCCTCTCTTCCTAATCCCATCCCCTTTTCTGCGTCCATTTCAGCCACTCTCCCTCCTGGTTCTGTATCCGCGCCTCAGGGCTTTTCACCAACTGGTGACTCTGCCCCAAAGCCTCTCCCACCAGATACCTGCGTGGCTCACTCCCTAAACTACCAGTCTGCTCCGAAAGGTTGACTTGGCTCTACTGCTGAAGGCTGGATGCCTGCCACTCTCCCCCACCTTTACCCTCCTTTGTCACTCTCTATAGTGCTTACCTTCGAATGTTCTGAAGAACCTGCTTACGTATTAGGTTTATTATCTGTCTCCATCACTGGAAGCATCGAGTAGGCAGGGATTTTTGGCTCTGCACCCACTTCTGTATCTCCAGCATCTAGCCGAGTACCTGGTAGTTAGTAAGCAGTCAATAAACACTGAATGAAGGCACTTATTTTATTGAGTAGTTATAAAAGGGATTCCATCTGAAAAAAAGACACAAATTTTACTTACAAACCAAAAATAGACTCATGGACACAGAAAATAAACTGTGCATACCAGGGAGGAATTGTGGAGGAGAGGGATAAATTAGGAGTTTGGGATTAACAGATACACATTACTGTATGTAAAACAGATAAACAACAAGGACCTACTGTAGAGCACAGGGAACAATATTCAATGTCCTGTAATGAACTGTAAAGAAGAAGAAACTGAAAATAT
This sequence comes from Vicugna pacos, assembly GCF_048564905.1. Taxonomy (NCBI): domain Eukaryota; kingdom Metazoa; phylum Chordata; class Mammalia; order Artiodactyla; family Camelidae; genus Vicugna; species Vicugna pacos. The sequence goes on along the minus strand of NC_132994.1, from coordinate 1,130,381 downwards.
GTATGTATGTATCTATGTCTATATATAACTGAATGACTTTGCTGTACACCTGAAACCAACATCGTAATTTGACTACACTTCAATAAAAAATAAGAATTTTTTAAAAAGTGATTCCCACAAATGACAGTTTTAACCACTGTACAAATGGTGAGTCATGTAAACCTTAATAATAACCCTATCAAGAAGGAATTTTTATCTCCATTTCATAGAAAAGAGAAATGAGACACAGGGAGGATAAGTTGAATTGTCCAAAGTGACACGGCTGGTAGGTGGCAGGACCCCTCCATGGTCCTAACCCACACTCTCCACTAAATGAATGAGTGACACACAGTGGAATCTCCATTTTCTGCACTGTGTCTTAAATCCCCTACTGTGGCCACATTAATGATCCCGGTGTTTGACAGTGACCTGTTCAAGTCAATGTGCTGGCCCACTTCTTCCCTGGAAGGGGAACTGGGTACCCAGGGACCAGTATCAGGTGGAGAGAGGCAAGTGGGCTGTCTACCAGGGCAGGTCACAAGAGAGATACACAAAGGATCAGGACAGGACACACAAGTGCAGAGCAAGAGACTGGCGGAGACAGGGCTGTGGAAATGGGTCTCACACTCCTCGGGTCAACCAAAAACCCTTCCTTCTGATCCTCGGTCATGCTACTCCTAAGCTGGGGGCTGCTGTCAGTGATCACAGGGGCCTAGAGCTCCGTGTGGGACAGACTGACACACGTTCGCATGCTGATTTATTCAGCTAGCCATAGCTTATTGGAAGGATTGCCTCAGTGTTTGGGAAGCATTCAAGATGACTGAAAGGCAATGATTAGAATTTGGGAGGAGGCATATTTCTTACCATTTTCCGTTGAGTCGATTCTTAGGGAATCTCTGCTAACAAACTGTTGGCAAATAAAGACTCTGCTGGGTTTTCTTTAATGAATGAGATGGTTTGGTTCTAATTATTCCATTGTTTAAATCCAAGCAAGTACTACTAAGAATCTTGAAAACAGTTTCCTCTTAAATATGTTAAACCTTTTCTCTTGTCCTCTTATTTCTGTCTTAATACGTCTAGTAAATCCCCTTTTAAAAAATGCTGCAATATGGATGGACCTGGAAATCGTCATTCTAAGTGAAGTGAGGCAGAAAGAGAAAGAAACATACCATATGATATCACTCATATGTGAACTTTAAAAAAAAAACGGACACAAATGAACTCATCTACAAGACAGACTCACAGACATAGAAAACAAACTTTTGGTTACCATTGGGGAAAGAGGGTGGGAAGGAGTAACTGGGAGTTCAAGATTTGCAGATGCAAACTACTATATATAAAATAGATAAACAAGTTTCCACCATAGAGCACAAGGAACTATATTCAATATCTTGTAGTAACCTATCATGAAAAGAAATATAATGTATATGTATATGTATGACTGAAGCATTATGCTGTACACCAGAAATTGACACAACATGGTAAACTGACTATACTTCAATAAAATAAAAATAGTGTTACCGAAACTCTAGCAGAATTATCACTGATTTTGAATTAGTGGCATATAAATGGACAAGATAAACTGCATTTCTGCTCTTGAAGAAGATAAGATTCCACTGGGTCTGCATTTACTGTGCAAACAAGCAGAGTAAAAAAGCAGAAGAAGTAGAACTAGGAACTATCAACAGTATAAACAACTTTTACTTTCTGATAGGAGACTAATTTTGGATATATAAAACTAGTCTTTGAAAAACTGTACCTTCAGGGGGAAGGTATAGCTCAGTGGTAAAGTGCATGCCTAGCATGCACAAGGTCCTGGGTTCAATCCCCAGTCCTGCCATTAAATAAAAAATAAACTTAGTTACCACCTCCTCCTCCCACCCCCCCCAAAAAAAGGTGAAATAAAAACTATACCTTCAGTGTACTCTGTATTATGAGGTATTACGTGAATTCCCTGCTTTATACAATTCTGTTCCCTGCCTCCAAGATATGGGGCTGAGACATGGGGGAGCAGCAGGTGGATTTCCCACAGCCACACCTGCAGAGAGAGCCTCCTGGGGTTTTGGCCCTGATGAGAGGCTGCTATGGGCACAGCCGCCCAGTGAGGCCACCTTGATGGGACCTGACCTGACAGCATTTCCTCCCTGGAGGCTTCAGGGAGTGGCCTGGAGGGTAAGCAAGGAGGAGAATGGTGGGGGTTTGCAGACACGAAGGGGGAGAAAGAATATGAAAAGAAATATATGTATGTCATGCATGACTGAGACACTGTGCTGTATACCAGAAATTGATGCATTGTAACTGACTGACTTCAATTTAAAAAAAAAAAGGGAGAGAGAGCTGTTTCCGTGTCAACCAAGGAAATTTCCCAGGGTCTCTGGGCTTCAACAGGAGAAGCCACGTCTATGGATTCCCTGTCCCCTGTGTCTCTGTCCAGCACCCCACACACTCCACCCTCCACTCTGAGTCGATGTACTCTCAGCACACCTCGCTCTGGGGCTTCCTTTGTCTGGATTCTACAAAAGGTCAACTTGACACTACTCTATCACTTTACCGCTATTCAGGCATCCCCACTGCCTGGGAAGTTGTAAGCAAGGCATTTTGCTCCAGTGCATTCTGTTCTGAGCCAGAGCCTGACTTCAGAACAGAGGATTGTTTTTGCTCAGAGCCTATGTTTTGTTAACATCCTGTAAAGTCAATGTATGGGTCTGATTTCCACAGCTCTGGTCACTAATTGTGTCCAGGGACGCTTTATTAGTTCAAATGGTGAACCAGTCTGCTCATACAGGGTTACATTACTACCGCAGTCTGCAAATTAGGTGTCATGTTGCCAGGTAGGAATAAGGCGACAACCAAATGCACGAGCAGGAGGGCAGAGCAAGGTTTCAAGTTACTGTGGCAGATCAGTTCTGCCCACACTAAGTGATTTTCCAGATCAGTCCAAATGATGGTGATTTACCTTGTGGATGGAGGTCATCACCCATCAGAGGCTGTTTGGCGGGTGTGCATAAGATACTGGTGATGTGAACAGAGACGTTTGGCAGAAATAACATCCCAAATACTATTAAGGGGAAATAAGAGGAATGGCTTAGGTACAACAAAAACTGTCTCTACCTGAGATAAAAAGCTAGACATAGCAAGAGAAGGCGTTTTCTCTCCAGCAGGGAGATTTCAGAAGAACAGATTAAGATCAGAGCGTGGCTTGGTGATTGACACAACAGGGAAATGGATTATGATAGGAACAAGGAATACCCCCAAGTATTCCTTGGATTCAACTGTCAGGATAGTTCACCCTTAGATCCAGTTGAGAAATATTTGCCATGTTCTGTGTGCTATGCTGAAAGTTCATAAAAATGGGTGTTTTAAATTTGGAAATTTCCCAAGTAGTTTTCTTGTTTTTAATCCTCATCTGTTTTTCTTAAGCCAGTGAATATAGAAGACATATTCACCTATTGTTTAATGGTTCAGATGAACAACAGAAAAGCTCATTAAATTAATTCCACTTAATCAGTGAACAGGCCCTTCATCTTACTAAATATAAGAGTATATTTACTTTACAGCCTGTCTGATCTTGAATGCTTTTGATGGATAACTAGGAGCAATTAGAGATGCAAATAAATATCCCAGAATCAAGACAGATTTCTTATAGAGTACTGTGTGAAGATTCACATAGCTAATAAAATTAACAGAATTAAAATAAATGATCTTAACATATATTTGATTTTTCTTCATGACTTGAATGTTCAAAAGGGCAAAACTTCAACTTTTTCTTCAGTGTAAAAAGTGTTATTAATGATATATTGTTACAATGTCATTGATTTGCATATATTGGGTAGATTTGCATACGTTGGAGATGGTAAACGTTCTTGTTTATCAGGGATTGCACTGACAGCTGGTATGTTCTGTTAATAGAGCCTCCTGTCGACTTTTATTCTTTGATTTTTTTTTAACTTTTTTAAAGTGAAGTGTAGTTGGTTTACAATGTTATGTTAATTTCTGGTGTACAGCACAGTGATTCAGTTATACATGCATATATATACATATTCCTTTTCTTATTATTTCTCATTCTAGGTTACTACGAAGTATTGAATGTAGTTTCCTGTGCTCTACAGTAGAAACTTGTTGTTTATCTATTTTATGTATAGCAGTTAGCATCTGCAAGTCCCAAACTCCCAATTTATCTCTTCCCATCCCCTTTCTCCTCTGGTAACCATTAGTTTGTTTTTTATGTCTGTGAGTCTGTTTCTGTTTTGTATATACATTCATTTTGTATTGTTTGTAGATTTCAACCCTGAAGTTCCATGTCCTTCAAAAACCAAAACATGTGGGGGGGTGGATTCTGCCTGAAACATGCTCAGATAAAAGGAATAAACTGTCCCTCACTTTCTTTTTCTTTTCCCAGCCTGTCTTAAGACCCTTTCTTAACCAATGGCAAAAAATCCTATCATTCTAGTAAGATGGGAAAAAGAGGAGAGGTCATTGAAGGCCCCCCAATAAAAACAAAATTGTTGAGTGGTGCTATAAATCACAGGCGTGAAATTGGTAATTACTGTGATATCCTCTGGCTTGGATTCATCAAAACAAGCCCACAGTGATACCAAGACATCTTGCGGTAGGAAGCCATTGACTCTCCAATCACAATTAGTGTCAATGATGCTGAAGAAGAGGTTAAGAAAAAACCATCAGCCAATTAATTTACTCCAATTTCCCTCTTTCCAGCTAGCTCTTTTTCAGAATTTTGATTATAATGGGTTGATAAAGCAGTATGCTGATTAGCTCTTGCTGCACCCAGAGTTCTGAACAGAAGGAAATATCAACAGACATCCAGTGAGGGCCCCGTGAGGTAGAGGGGGTACCAGAAAGGTTGAGGAGCATCTCAAGGGACCACCCCTTATGCACTTAGCATGCATCATTGTATGAGTTGTCTAGTGCACGTAGCTTACCATCCCAAACAGGTTATAAACTCCTCCAAGGGGCTAGACACATTGCTCACCTCTTTCTCCTGCATGGCCATGGTCTTCATTATACATTTGTAAAGTGGCTCATAAAAGCAGAACACTTAAAAAATGAAGTAGATGTTGCAGAACAGTTAGTTATGCTAAAAGATGCAAATACCCCAAAGGAAGAGGAAAGGGGCAGATTTTCTGGAAGGCAAGGGATCTCTCAGGATAGGAGCCATTTCTCTGGTCTGAGCAAGGGCAGCTGTCAGGGTAGAGATGTGACTCCCAGGTAAGAAAAGCCAAAGTTCTGAAAGTTCTCCAAAAGCACACCTGGACCTGACCAGATTCTCAGCCTCTCAGTAGCCACCTGTCTTAATCAGCTCGGGCTGTTATAACAAAATACCACAGACTGGGTGTGTTTACTTCTCCCAGTTCTGGAAGCTAGAAGTCCAAGGTCAAGGCGCCAGCTGACTTGGTTCCTCAGTGAGAGCCTTCTTCCTGGCTTGCAGATGACTGCCTTCTCACTGAGCTCACGTGGTAGGAAGAGAAAAGACTCTGGTGTCGCTTCCTTTTCTTATAAGGGCACTAATCCCATCACTAGAGCCCACATGACCTCATCTACACCTAGTCACCTCCCAAAGGCCACTCTCCAAACACCATCATGTTGGAGGGTTTGGGGTTTCAATGTATGAATTTTGTAGGGAAGCAAACATTCAGTCCATTACACTGTCCCAGTTACTGTCTTGTCACAGGTGTGCACATTAAGAGAAACATCACCAAAAGGAGATGAGATTTGCTTTATCAGTCAACTTGCCTGACGCATACCAGTTTCTTAAGGCCAGGGATGTCTGTTGATTGAAATACATCACTCATTTGTTTTAAGGAATTTTATTTAAATTTTTATAAGTATTTTAAATGTTTATAAGTAAGAAAATCCCATTGCTCTTACATATTTTCTTCTTATAAAACTAGTACAATGGCCTCATTTTATTTCCAGTAGCAATGTTCATTTTAAATTTTAATTTTAAATTCTTTGAGGGGCAAGCTCATGTAATTCTTGAGAGAAAGAAAAACCAATAGAAGAATGAGAAATGGAAAAATTAGACATTTGAATGAAATGAAAACTGGGTTTGATTTCCTTCCTTTTGGAGGCGCTCTTGGTGTTCCCGTTTTGATACGATTCGGGACTTCTGGCTTCCATTCCAAGTTAAACTGGTTCATTTGTGATTATTTGGCAAAACCATAGCAGAATGACTACCTGGGTTCAGTTCAAGTTGCGGCAAACTGTTTTCAATTTTTCTAGCTTGGAGTTCATGACTCAGTGCTTTAGTTCTGTTCCCCACTATACACACACGGGGCTGCATGCAGACACACCGGTATATTAACCTTAAACCAATTAAGAGATCATTTGGTTTGCGGGTGGGAGACCAAAAAGAACTCAGTGAGTTTGCTGTCTGTTCCCCACTGCATGCACTGCCAGCCCAGGCACCTCAGCAGAGAGCACCTACAGCAGACCCCACCGCCTCCCCAGGCAGGTGGAGGGTTTGCCTAAGCCGTCCTTCGCCCTGTTGTAGATACAACTTTGAGAAGATGAAACACCAACATGGAAGGGTCGCCTGGGTGGCTCCTTCTGGTATGGTGGGCATTTTAGCACTTGGCAGCAACCAGCTCATCCCTAAGTGTTTAAGGTCACTCCAGGAAGGCAGGAGTCCTCATCATGAAGTTCCCGCAGCAACTAGGATGCACAGGACCCCCACTAGGCCGAACCGCGGGGAAACCAGGGGTGTCCTGCTCTTCTCCCCAACCAGGGGGCACCCACTTCCTGCCTCGGGCCCATATGCCCTCTTCCTGCGGCCCCAACACCTGATAAGAACTGTCCCTGGTCCTTCTTTGGTGACGAAGTGTGAATCAGTCATTTGGTTTGGGATATTTTCAAATTGCCCCTCTTCTGAAGAGCCCGTGGGATAAAGGAACATGGTCCTTAAAATGTGGTTAAATGAATTCTTTTTCAGAGAGAGATTTACATTTTAACAGGTGTGAAAAACTTGAAAGGATTGATTATTTCTATAGAAGTTTGGGGAATCAACCAGCCAGAAAGTAGAGGACCTCAGGAGGCACTGGACTTTCCCAGGGCTCCTGGAAAGAACTCATCTACTGGTGTCTTCCCGAGCTTTCCAGCCAACAAGGCCAGCCCATGGCTTCAAAACCATCTCAACCACTGTTTGCACAGGCAGGAACACAGATGCCCCTTCACACCTTGTTCCTTCTCCCACCCTGACCCCACTCTTACTTCTGTGCCCCCTTCTCTGCACACCCCTACTCAGTGTCTACCTCATCAATTCCATCACACTCTCACCACCACCCTCAAAGTGGTGCTTGATTCTATCCTCAACTCCAGATCGAATCAATCCATTTGGTAAAAACATCCATTTCCTTAAATTCTCTTCCAATGCATAAATAGTTAATGAGTAAAGAGAAATGTGAAAGCCAGGTAGATTGATGATGGCATGTGATGGCTTCCGAGTAACGGTCAGTACGCAGGTGTTTAGGGTCTTTTTCACCCTTTGAAGAGGCAAGAATCCAAAAGATGATTTACTTTTGTATGTTTATTTCCACATCCTGATTTAACTGTAGCGCCATCCCCAGATCTTCACTTCATTTCCTTAACATGTGTTATACTGGTAGAATTTTCCAAATTATGAAGAATTATAACTGCAGCCCTTCCAACTGATGCCTTTCTTTGCAATTTACAACTCAGTTGACGTCACACATCCTCTCCCTGCGGGAAATGTTATTTTATAATATATTTTTAAAATATGTTATTTTATTTTACACACACAAAAAAGGAGCAAAGACAGCTAGAAATTGATTATGTTGATATTCTGAGTAAAGGCAGCCGTTCCAATGTTGTACATCTAATTAGCCACAGCTCTTCAAGATTTGGTGCAAATGTCATAGGGTTGACAATGTCGGCATTTCATCTTCACAAAAAGGCTCTTTGATGGTGTACAAACAGAAAAAAATTAATAGTCACAGCAGACAGCTTGTAGATTAGACAAAGGTCACTGTGTTTTAATGAACAAATGCTGTTAATTAATGAGAAAACAATTAGAACATGAGCTGCTAGGCATTGTTGAATTTGTTCAAAAACAAATCAGTCTGGACCTAAAACCACTTGGAGTAACACAAAAACGAAATAACTGTAAGAAGAGAATTTAAATCTCAAACGATACAGCAAAGTCCTATATGTCAGTGAAATGGCATCACAGGTCTCTGGTGTGACATGTGAAGATTAATTAAAAAGAGGATTAATGCTAGGTTCGTATTCTCAATAGATATTCTAAACAGAATATAAAACCACCTCTACCCTGCCTCTCTGGTTTCTTAATTTCTACATGCATTTCTTAAGTCTCTAAGAAGAATAGGAAAGGTACTCTATGTTTTACCAAAATTCTCTGAGGAAAATTGAGGAAACACTACAGATCCTTCAGGACAGGTGATTAAAATAAACGATGCCTTCCGTTCCATGGAGACATGTCAAAGCCAAGCTTCTAGGATCTTCAAAAAAGGAGTACAGACCATCGCTAATAACACCAGCTTTACATTACAACTTCCTCCATGTAGGTCAAGTACTCTATTATTCACGAATCTCTTTAGCAACCATTTGAGTAAATAAACGACATTCTATTTCCATTAAAACCAAGTAAAGAAAATGCACTGATTTATCCTAGCAAAGATGGAAGAAACTGGGTCTTGGCTGGCCCTGCCCGGTTAAGAAGAATTTCATCCAAAATCTGTCATTTCCAACAAACATAGCATTTCCAACAAACATTTAACTCGATAGAAAATAAAACCAGGAGAACCCATCCAAGGGGTCACTTAGAGAGCACCATGAAGCCAGAACACAGTGAGGTCAGATCCAGCATCTGGACTTGAAGAGAAATTCATCACTTCTTCAGAGCCTGCCCCAATTGGTTGGATGACAGGCAATGACTTTATTTTAATTGAAGTATAGTCAGTTACAATGTGTCACTCTCTGGTGTACAGCACAATGTCTCAGTCATGCACAGACATACATATATTCATTTTCATATTTTTTCCATTAAAGATTATTACAAGATACTGAACATAGTTCCCTGTGCTGTATAAAATAAACTTTTTTAAAATCTATTTTTACATATAGTGGCTAACACTTGTAAATCTCAAGCTCCCAAATTTATCCTCTCCCACCCCCTTTCCCCTATAACCATAAGACTGTTTACTATGTCTGTGAGTCTGTTTCTGTTTTGTAGATGAGTTCATAGTGTCTTTTTTTTTTTGATTCCACATATGAGTGATATCATATGGTATTTTTCTTTCTCTTTCTGGCTCACTTCGCTTAGAATGACAACCTCTAGGTCTATTGATGTTGCTGCAGATGGCTTTATTTTGTTATTTTTTATGGCTGTATAAATATACCACAACTTCTTTACCAGTCATCTGTCAGTTGACATTTAGGTTGATTCCATATATTGGCTTATGTATATTGTGGTGCTATGAACATTGGGGTGCATGTGTCTTTTTGCATTAGAGTTCCCTCTGGATATATACCCAGAAGTGGGATTGCTGGATCATATGGTAAGTCTATTTTTAATTTTTGAGGAATCTCCACAGTTTTCCATAATGGCTGTACCAAACTGCATTCCCACCAGCAGTGTAGGAGGGTTCCCTTTTCTCCACACCCTCTCCAGCATTTATCATTCATGGACTTTTGAATGATGGCCATTCTGACTGGTGTGAGGTGATACCTCATTGTAGTTTAATTAGCATTTTTCTGATAATTAGTGATATTGAGCATTTTTTCATATGCCTATTGGCCATTTGTATGTCTTCATTGGAGAAATGCTTGTTTAGGTCTTCTGCCCATTTTTGGATTGGGTTGTTTGTTTTTTTCTTATTAAGTTGTATGAGCTGTTTCTATATTCTGGAAAATTAAGCCTTTGTCAGTTGTACCATTTGCAAATATTTTCTCCTATTCCATACATTGTTGTTTTGTTTTGCTTATGGATTCCTTTGCTATGCAAAAGCTTATGAATTTAATTAGGTCCCATTTGTTTATTTTTGCTCTTATGTCCATTGCCCGGGTAGACTGCTCTAGGAGAAGGTTGCTAAGATTTATGCCAGAGAATGTTTTTGCCTATGTTTTCTTCTAGGATATTTATTGTCTTGTCTTATATTTAAGTCTCTAGCCACTTTGAGTTTATTTTTGTGTATGAAGTGAGGGAGTGTTCTAACTTCATTGATTTACATGCTGCTATCCAGTTTTCCTAACACCACTTGCCAAAGAGACTGTCTTTTCTCCATTGTATAGTCTTGCCTCCTTTGTCAAAGATTAATTGACATAGATCTGTGGATTTATTTCTGTGCTCTCTATTCTGTTTCATTTATCCATGTCTGTTTTTAATGCCAATACCATGCTGTTTTGATTACTGTAGCTCTGTAATATTAATGACTTTTTTAATTGAATTTTTCATGAGGTAGTTGTAGACTCACATGCAGTTGTAAGAAACACTATGAATATGAAAATGAATAATATACACATACATGACTGGGACATTGTGCTGCACACCAGAAACTGACACAGTGTAACTGACTATACTTCAATTTAAAAAAAAGAAATACTATGAAGATACCCTATGTACATGGTTACCCAGTTTCTCCAAATGATAACATTTTGTGAAACTATAGTGTAATATCACAACCAGGGTAATAATACTGATACAATTCATGGATCTTACACAGATTTCCCCAGTATTGCATGAAGTATTTATATGTGGATCTGGGTATTTATCTCTATACAGTCTTAACACATGTAGAGGTTCATGTATCTCTCATAACAATCCAGACATCAAACAATTCCACCCTCACCCCCCTCAATCACCACACCCACATCCTCCTTCCCGCCTGCACACCCCTCCTCTCACCATCCTCAACTTCTGGCAACCACTGATCTGTTCTGCGTTTCTAAAATGTTCTCAATTCAAAAACGTTATGTAGATGGGATAAGATGGCGTGTAACTTTGGAGGATTCCTTTATTTCACTCAGCATAATTCCCCAGAGATTCATCCAAGTTGTTGTGTGTTACCAGTAGTTCGTTTATTTTTATTGTTGAGTCATTTCCTGTGAGATGGATGTAACACAGCTTGTTTCACCATTCACGTGGTGTGGATATCTGGGCTGTTTTTGGTTTGGGGTCATAACGAATAAATCCACTGTGAACATTCGTGTACAGGTTTTTGTGTAAATATCAGTTTTCATTTCTTTGGCATGAATGCCCAAGAGTAGAATTGCCTTGTCATATAGTAAATGCATGTTTGGTTTTATAAGAAACTATCTACCTGTTTTTCAGCAGGGGCCGTACCATTTCACATTCCCACCAGCAATGCATGATAGGGGACAGTTTTTCCACATTCTCCCCAACATCTCGTGTGGGCACTATTTTTCATTTGAGCCATTCTGATAGGTGCCTACTGTGATCTCATTGTGATTTTAATTTGCACTTCCCATATGGCCAATGTTGTTGAGTATTTTTCCACATTTGCCATACATTGTCCTCATCAGTGAAATGTCTGTTCACATTTTTTGCTCATTTTCTAGTTGAGTTGTTTTTTACTGTTGAGTATTCAATTTTTATATATTCCAGAGACATATCCTTTGCCAGATATGTGGTTTGCAAATATTTCCTCTCTGTCTATAGTTCAGCTTTTCATCCTATTTTTGATGAAGACAAATTTATCAATTTTTCCTTTCATTACTTACGCTTTTGGTGTCAAGTCTAAGAAATTGTTGTTTAGCCAAAATATCTATATTTTTCTCCTATGATATTTACTAAAAGTTTTACAGTTTTTACATTTAAGCCCATGATCCATTTTCAATTGATTGTGTAAGGTGTGAGATATAGAGGTTCATTTTAGTGCTTGTGGGGGTCCAATTGCCCAGCATTGTTTATTAAAAAGGTGATTTCTTCTTCCATTGAATTGCTTTGTACTTTTATCAAAAAATCAATTGAGCACATTTGAGTATATTTCTAAGTTCTAGATCATGTTCCATTGTTCTCTGTGTGTCTGTCACACAGAGTTTTGATTATTAGAGCTGTACAGGAGGCCTTAATATCAGATAAAATCATTCCTCTCACTTAACTTTCTTTTTTTCAGGATTTTTTAAGCTACTGTAGGGCCTGTCCCTCTCCACATAAATTTTAGAATAAGTTTCTTTATGTCTATGAAAATAACTTGCTGAGATTTTGATAGGAATTATATTAAACCTGCAAACCAATTTAGGAAGAGTTTATATCTTTTAATGTTGTCTTCCAATTCCTGAACATGGTATTTCTATTTATTTAGATCTCTGATTTCTCTTATCAACATTTTGTATAATTTTCAGCACACATATCCTGTACAGGTTTTGTTAAGTTCATAGCTAAACATTTTATGTACTTTGAAATTGATATAAATAATATTGTGATGTGACAACGAATATAGGTATGTTCATGTATAACTGAAAAATTGTGCTCCACACTGGAATTTGGCACATTGTAAAATGACTATAACTCAATGAAAAAATGTTTAAAAAAATACTGTGCTTTTAATTTTGGTTTTCACATTCTGATTGTTAGTATGCAGAAATGTGATTTTTTTTTGCTAAGTTCTTTTATAACACCCTTATTGTGTACGTACAGTAAACTATGCATATTTCAGATATACAATTTGATAAATTTTGATAGCTGTATACACCCATGAAACCAGCAGCACAATCAAGATAGCTAACAAGAAATGTGATTGATTTTTGTAAGTTGATCTTGTATCTTACAACCTACTGAACTCATTTATCAGTTCTAAGAGGTTTTTTGGCATATTCCTTGCAATTTTCTCTATAGACAATCATGTCATCTACAAATATAGATTGTTTATATCTGCCTTGCCGATTTGTGTGCCATTCATTTCTTTTACTTGCCTTTCTGCAGTGACTATACTATCCAACTATGTTACATAAAAGTGGTGAAACTAACATCTTTTCTTGTCATTGATTTTAGGGGAAAGCATTTGTCTTTCATCATTAAGCGTGACATTAACTGTAGGGTTTTGGAGATGCTACTTATCAAATTGAGATAAGTCAACCTCTATTCCTATCTTGTTGAGAATTTTTATCATGAATGGGAAAACGAGATATCCTAGTGCAGAAGAAAGAAATTGGACCCTTACCTCACACCATGTACAAAAATCAACTCACAATGTATATGTATGACTGAAACAGTATGCTGTACACCAGAAACTGACTATAGTTTAATTTAAAAAAAAACAACTCAGAATGGATGAAAGACTTAAACACAAGGCAAGAAATTATAAAACTATTAGAAGAAAACATAGAGAAAGAGCTTCTTGACTCTTGGTCTGGGCAATGATTTTTTTTTTTTTTTGGTGTGACTACAAAGGCAAAAAGAGGTGAGATTGCATGTAACTAAAATTCTTCTGTACAGCCAAGGAAGCCATCAGCAGAGTGAAGTCACAACCTCTGGAATAGAAGAAAACATTTGCACACCAGACATCTGATAAGAAGTTAATATCCAAATATCTAAAGAACTTCCATAACTCAATAACAAAAAGTAAAATGAAAAAAACCAAACAAACTTGATTTAAAAATGGGCAAAGACCCGAATAGACATTTCTTAAAAGAAGACATACAAATGATCAACAGGTGTATAAAAAGGTGCTCAGCATCACTAATCGTCAGGGAAATGCACAATGCGATATCACCTCACACCTGTTAGAATGGGTACTACCAAGTAGACAAAAGATAATAAGTACTGGGGAGGGTGTGGAGAAAAGGGAGCCCTCCTACACTGTTGGCGGGAATGTAAATTGGTGCAGCCACTATGAAAAACAGTATGGAGATTCCTTACAGAGATATCTGCACTCCCATGTCCATTGCATCATTATTTACAATAGCCAGGATATAGAGACAACCCAAGTGTCCATCAATGTATAAATGAATAAATAAAATGTGATTGATATATCTATATATGCATATACACAAAATGGAATATTATTCAGCCTTTAAAAAGAGAAATACTGCCATTTGCAATAACATGGTTGAACTTGGAGGACATTATGCTAAGTGAAATATGAAATAAGTCAGACCCAGAAAGACAAATCCTTCTCCAAGGCAGAAATTCTTGTCTCATAGTGAAATTCAATTACAGTGTCCTCTTGCTTTATTTGGAAATGAAGGATTTTTCCTAACATTTAAAAAAAAATCAGCAAGCAATATTCCTGAACAAGGGCCCTTGAGTAAAGAATTTCTAGATGTAAAGTATCCTGTCTCAGGATACAGCGTAGAATCAGTGTAGTGAGGACCTACTTTACTCCAGAATAATGGCTGTACCTCTAATGGTATCAGCTGCCTCCATGAAAAAGAAAAATTGTTGAACAGTAGTGCCTGGTTGCTCAGGCCATGGGTGGGAAATTCTTGGCTTCTTTTATGATACGACCTTTCACCAGTGAATTGCCAAACTTCTTGGCACAAGTAGGAGGCAGGGGCAGGGGCAGGGATGAAAAAGTGGACCTGCCATTAAACCTGGGTTGGACCTCTGCATATTTTTTATGTGGGAAAGGTGTGCTGGATTAAAAAGCAGTCTGGCCTTTCCCCAGGGTTCACAACCAACTCTTCCTAAGGTGGCATTGTAACCATCTTCACAAATTAATAAACCCAACTTCCTAGAGATATACTCAATACTAAAAGCCAAAGCAAAACCTCGTATCATCAATGAGTATATTTTGACCATGGTTTTGGTTATCTGTGCACAGAGTCATCTTTGGAGATTTAGCCCACAGGTCACTGGAACTAAGCAATGATGATATTGGAGATTCATTTCCCGTCATGAGAAAAATCTGTGGATTACTTAGTGCAAAATAACAGAAGTCTAGAATGACATAGCTCTACTAGGCATTTTGAAAGTGCAACACATCTTCACATGCGCCAACTGAAGAAACAGGCATTTACCTGCAACTTGCAACAAAAATGCTATTTTTCTAATTTTGGTAATGGTATTTATCTTGGCGCACAGGGTGGGAGAATGGGGGGGATTAGGGCCTTTACATTCTATGTTATACATTTCTGTGATGTTTGAACATTCTAATAAAGACTATGTAGTGTCTTTACAATTAAGCAATTATAACAAGAATCAATAAATATTGTTCTACATTATAAATGCTGAGTCAACCCTTGTTTAAAGACAATAGAAGGAAATATTTTTGTAAGGAAAACAGATTTTGATAAAATCAGTGCCTGTCCCTATTAAAGGACCACAAGGTGCCTGTGACAAGCTTGCTTGGGAGCTGCTTTTTTCTAGCAAATTCCATCTGCTTTCTCCTTCTGTGACCCACTGTCTAATGAGCTACTTTAGTTGGCCTTTCCCAGGGTTTGCTCACAGCTCTTCCTAAGTAATCTCAAAGTCATTTTGCTGGAGCAAGTGGTATTTTCAAGGCAGTTTTCACCAAAGGGCAGCATAGTAATTAACAAGCTTCAGGTCCAGAGCAGTCAGTCTCATTTCTGGCAAAGGATTTATGTGCCACACGAGATAACACAGTCAAAACTGGCTGTCTTAGAAGATTTTGTCATCATAACAGAAGAACTTGGCACACTCCTAAACAGTTACTTCTCTTTCTCTGAGAACGACCCTCAAGGGCTCCAGGATCTCCTTGCAGCAAAATGAAGGACTGTTTCCTGTAAAACTGTAAAGCTGGGTTTTCAGGGTGCGCTCTTTCATTTCATATATTTCATTTGTAACTAAAGTCAGTTACACTCTACAGTCAGCCCTCCTTATCTGGGGGTCCCATATCCACAGATTCAACCAACTGTGGATGGAAAATATTAAGAAAAAAAATTTCAGAAAGTTCCAACAAGCAAAACTTGAACCATGTGTGGGCAACTCCTTACATTACATTGTATTAACAACTTTTGACATAGCATTACACTGTATCAGGTATTAGAAGTGATCTAGAGAAGACAAACTATATGGAAGGATGTGAGAGGTTATATGCAAATACTACACCATTTTATATGAGGGATTTGAGCATCCATGGATTTTGATGTCCCCCGGGGACCTGGAACCAATTTGTTGAGGATACTGAGGGACACCTATATATTCCAGACGAGGTGGATCTGTAATTCAGTCTGCACATTTAGTATTAAAACTGACTTCTAAATTTGCCCAGTGTTAGCGACAGGAAAGTGGATAGCATTGCATGCTGGGAAATACAGAGTGGGATTCACGTGTTCTCCAGGGCTAGAGCAATTTGGAGAAGAGGAGATGTTAACTTTGACACTAGCATCTAGGTGTTTTAGATGAAGGGTCCGAAGGTCCAGAAATATACACAGAGCTTCCTGCTGTGGCTTGCTCCATGACGCCTCTCTCTGACGTGTCTCATTTGATATTTTAGGAGTTCGTGATGATTGTTGTCTTTGGTTTGGAGTTCATCATTCGCATTTGGTCTGCGGGCTGCTGCTGCCGGTACAGAGGATGGCAAGGAAGACTGAGATTTGCCCGAAAACCCTTCTGTGTTATAGGTGAGTGTCAAAGTCCAAAGTTGGATTTATGACGCACATCCTTTTTCCCGTCTGTCTCCTGTATCACCGCATTTAATGAATATCCAAAGCTGTTGAGGGCTTATTCACCAGGCACCCTTGTGTCTTGAAAGTAAGGACTCATTTACTCTTCATCACAACACTGAGAGGTAGATATTTTTATTATCCCTGTTTTACAGATGAAGAAACTGGGGCAGAGAGAAGGGAAGTAAGTTACTAAAAGTCACTTGGGCAGTAAGTGGTGGAGCTGGGATTGGAGCCAGACAGTCTCACTCTAGAACACCCACTTGGGTCAAATTAAGTTGTACTGAAATATGTGGTTCTTGAGTGTTGCCCTGAATTTGGGAAGCAAACTCACTAAGTATAAAACCCCTTCCTGCTCTACAGTATAAGCAATATTCTTTTATGGTCTTGATCAGGTGAATGTATAGCAGTGGATTAATCCTTGTAAAGCGTGCCAATTAGCATGCTCCAGGAATAAATACAAGGGGAGAGGGTATAGCTCAGCGGTAAAGCACATGGTTAGCATTCACAAGGTTCTAGGTTCAATCCCCAGTACCTCCATTAAAAATTAGTTAATTAATTAAAGAGTGGTTCAGCTTTTTTAAAACAAAAGAGCAAAAACAAAGTTTAAAAAATAGAATAACTACAAGTCTGGTTTACTTTACGCACTAGTAATGTTAGACCTGACAAAGTATTTTACCCTCTGAAATTTGAGTTTCCCACCGTACTGTCCCCTGATAAATGTCACATCTCTGCAGCTCCCTTGATGCTGTGGTTTCAGAGAGATTCCATTCTTCTGGGTACAAACTTGGAATTATAACGATACTGCCTGAATTAACATCTGGCATCTCCCAGTATTATATTTAAAAGTATATCATGGGATTTGGGGGTACAGCTCAGTGGTAGAGCACATGCTTAGCAGGCACAAGGTCCTGGGTTCAATCCCCAGTACTTCCATTAAAAAGAAAAACAACAAAAAAGAAAGAAAGAAAAAACAAATAAATAAAAAATATAAAATTGAAAACCCTAGTCAATTACATCTCAGTTTTTTTTAATTAATCAACTTAATTTTTTTAAGTAAGTTGCCTACATCATGGCCCTCTGTCCCTAAATATTTTAATGTGGATTTCCTAGAATAAGGATATTCTTTTATACAATCTTCCATAAACTGGACATTAATACGATACTTCGTCTCATCTCCTGCTTGTATTCTGGTTTTGCCAGTTGACCCAATAATGTCCTTTACAGCACTGCTTCCCCTCCAGTGCAGGGTCCAGTCTGGGATTACCTACTGCATTTAGTCATCACTGCTCTTCAGTCTCCTTTCATCCAGAACAGTTCCTCAGCCTTTCCTTCTCTTTTATGACATCGACATTTTTGAAGAATTTGGCCTATTTTTAAAAAATAGAATGTTAGTCCTTTGGGGGGGGGAAGAAAACCCTATGTACAAAAGCTCATCGTTTTTGTCACTGTTGTCATTTGCCGGCTGCATTTGTAATCCTTGCTCTTTTTTCCCTCCCCCTTCTTTGGCAGCCATTAAAATCCAAAGGCTGAAAGTCCTTGGTGAGGCTACCTTATTTTAGCTATTTCCAATCTGAGAAATTGGGGGCTTTATTTACAAGCTAGTTCAGACTAGCTTCTTCTTCAACAGCAAGTTTCCCATTTGGTTTCAGGAGTCAGGGATTTTTTTTAAATTTTTATTATTATTTATTTGGGAGCAGTACTAATTAAGTTTATTTATTTATTCATTCATTTATTTAATGACAGTCCCATAGACTGAACCCAAGACCTTGTGCATGCTAAGCACATGCTCTCCCAATAAGCTGTACCCTCCCTACCCCAGGAACTGTTGAGTAATCTTTTGTTTCCTCCTTTGCTCCCTCCAATTCCTTAAGGAAGAATTGGAGCTATCCCATCCCCAGACACTGCTAAGAAGACTCCTTTGCTCCAGCTTTTATTCAGTGCTGTGTGAGTGGAGCAGTGTCCTGGGTGTGGGGAGGCAGGTGGGCACCTCACACTCTCTCTGGCACTCAGGTGATTTCATAGGATGCACATTTCAAAAGAGTCACCATCCGTTCAACCAAACATCATGGAAATTTGACTGTGTATGAGGTCCTGGAATTACAACAGTGAACAGGATAAAATTCAAAGTTAAATCAATCTGAAGATACCTTGTCTGGCCTATTTGTCCAGCTGTCTCTCATCTGCTAGACTGGGGCTTTACTTCTTTTTGGAAGCCATGACACTAAGATGTGGAGGAAAGCGGGTAGAAGCTCCTGGCCTCCCTGCGGGTCCATTCAGCCCCAGAGCACCTCCAGGGAAGGCACTTCATTTTTCTCTCTGGAGATTTTTTTTTTCTCTTTTTGAATTCTCTGCTCAAGCAACACCGTGAAGCACGGTAACCTGATGTGAAATTACTGCCCAACAGGTACTTCCTGTCCGATAAGGGGCCGGAACAGAACAATGCACAAGGCAGATGGTTTGGCCAAGAGTCACTCAGCTTCTCCAAACTACGGTCGTTTCACAGATGACAGCAGGAATGTTCCATCCCAGACTTTAAAACCAATTAAAAATTGGATTTAGTCCAATGCCAGAGGCAATGCCAATGTATTTCTGGCCTCTGAGCTAAAACGCGGGATCTTTCCCAGTTACCTGCTGCCTTTCGATGGCTGTTTGCAGCTGTGGGTACATGAGCACATCTCAGTCCTTTCGTCTTTCTTTTCCTGTCTCAGAGCCTCACGGGTCTTGGTATAACATGTGGTTCTAAAGTCAACGTTATGTCATTTGTAACTCAGCCACCTTTGGACCTATCCATGGTGACCTTACAAATTTAGTCTGATGTGGTTTAACTGTCAGTGAAGTTTACTTAACTCTCCAGGCCTTTTCTTCATTTCAATACATTACCTCTAGTAAATCAATTGCTTTGGAAGAAAATTTCATGGATCAGCATGTGATGAATCCCCATTAGAACAGAAACAAGATTTGTACGTACGTTTAGAATAACTACACATTTTTCAATCTTTTATTTAATGGACAAATAACAGTCTGATTCATGGTCCAACTGAGTTGTCCAAGTGAAACATGTTCAAATGTGGCTTTTTGGTATGAGGTCAGTAAAACGTAATCTTCACAGAGGAACCAAATGTCACCTGTTTGAAGGCAGCAGGCTGTTCCCGATTACTTTCGAGGAACCTTCTAGGCCTGCGTAAGAGGGCCATAGAAGTGATGGGCGTCCCAGATCAAGTGACAGAGTACAGTGTAAGGTGAACCTTGTAGTTTCCTTGTTCAACCTAATTCACTGCACAAAATGGCAAAGGAAAAAGTATCTCTCTCATCTGTCCGTGACAACTATTCTGAATTTGGAAATGTGGCTAAGATCTTTCAAGATTTCATGTGTTTGTAAGATTTGATCACTCTGAACATGCCAAGTACACACCCAAATATTTTTAGAAGATTTGAACCTTCAAGAAACTGTCAACAGAAATAAAATGCACATCCTTAAAGTTGAGAGTTATATTTTATTCAGTGGACCTTCTGAGGACTCAGCCTGGGACACAGGTTTTCAGATCATTCGAAGAGACCATTCCAAAGTGACAAAGTAGAAGCCAGGATATATAGGAGTTTGGGCAACAAAGACCAGGTAGCCAGAATATCAAAAGATTACTGTCAATTAAAGAAAACCAGATATCTCAAGTTAAGGAATTTAGTGCTGTTTTGTGTTTGGGAAGGTCCGAAGGTCTGGGCTTATTGAAATCACTCCTTTGATATGCATCCAGCTATCTAGGGCCAGTGTCCTGTTCTTTCCCAGCCTGAGCCCCTCAGGGGACACCACTGGGGGTGGCTGCAGCGGCCAGGCTGCCTGCTTGTCTGCACCCTGAGTTCCCTCCACTCACTGTCAGGGGTGGCAATAGTGGCTGACGACTTGATGGCCACAGCATCCTTAGTTTCCTGATATGGCTGACAATAGTTTTCATACACAAAAGGATACAGAAAAGTTTGTGGGAGGCTGGCTGTGCCTGCTGTGTGGGAAATGCTTTCTGTAAGCCCCACAGTGTTGTTCTTTCCAACTGGAAACAAACAAGCTACTACATTGTCAGCCAGTGAGCCTTGTGTAGTGTTGGACCCTGTAAACCAACTGATAACATTTGGACACAAGCCAATAGAAGTCCCATAGGCTAATTCCCAGAAACTTTAGAACTTCCCCTCCTGAACGGCTACCCTCTCCTCCTTTGCACACTAGCCAGAACCAGAGCATTGCAAAATATTGTTGATTTAAGAAATCACAAAATCATTATATGCTTGTGTTTGAAAAATATACTTTGAACAACTGTTACCCAAGGGGAGAAAAATATCTGTTCAGTTTTTTTTTTAATTAGGTGCTTTCTTTCACGAACATATTGATTTATCTCTCCTTGATTTGGGGAGCTTTTCTTGAATTACTAAAGTCTCCCTTGTACCTATGTGTTCGATGTCCATCTCTCCCCTGAGACTCTGTTGCGATAACGTTTCTACAGCCCTGGGCAGTAGTCACTGTGCTGCAATTAGGAGAATCAGGCATATTTGGGGGTGGCTGTGGGGGCTCCCCTTTCATTTACCTGGATGGCCCTCTTTCTGATTTCTTTACATTTAAACACAAATCACTCGCTCAGTGAGCCCCGTATGGAAAATCTGTGAAATAACCTCAGAGACTGACTTTGCAGTCACTCCTTTTTCTAGCTTTCATTAATGACCTACGTGAAAACTGCAAATAGTACCCAAGCCTGGTACTTAGATCATGATAATGAGCTTGATGTGTCAGGGAGCCAAGAAATCACTCCTCACAGTGGCTTTTTTGGATTCTCCAGTGACTCTTTCTGAAGACATATATCATGGCCATATATTTCAGTCTTGTGATGCCTCTCAGAGAAGCAGAAAACACCAGCCTGTTATTAATCTTGCATCTGTAGTTGATGCTAAATATAAGTTGACTTTTATTGCTATTTTAACAGTTCTCCTTCAGTGTAATACTTCCACAAGAGGACAAAAGAGACAAACCACAGCACAGATGTTGGTGAACTGAGCCTGCATGCCTTTGACACGAGGTAGCAGTCACTCAGGAAAACGCCAGCAAGTGCACTTTTTTAATGAGAAAAAAAAAAATGACCAGCTTCTTCTTTGGCTAAAACAAAAATCAAAGAGTTTGTTAAAATCTTCCACACAGCCAGGACCACTCTAATGTATCTGTGAGCTCATCTGATTAAAAGGCAACTTCAGCTGCTGATCTGTTCAAAAGTTGTATCAGGGGCTCCCAGAACTGCCACTTGTCACTGGCTTCTAAACTGGAGATTTAAGAGCCGTTTTCTACTTCTCAGACTCCTCCATGTCTTGTTCTAAGAGACACACTCTGTTTTATTTTCTGATTTTTTATTGAAGTCTAGTCAGTTTACAATGTTGTGTCAATTTCTGGCATACAGCATAATGTTTCGGTGGTACGTGTACATACATATATTCCTTTCCAGATTCTTATTCATTGTAGGTTATCGTAAGATATTGAATATAGTTCCTGTGCTGTAGAATATCAACTTGTTATCTATTTTGTATATATTAGTTAGTATCTGTAAATCTCACACTCCCAATTTATCCCTCCCCACGCTCCCCCTCCCCCTCCAGTTAACCATGAGTTTCTTCTCTATGTCTATGAGTCTGTTTCTGTTTTGTTAAGTCCATTTGTGTCTCTCTTTTTTTTTTTAATCGAAGATACACACTCTTGAATTGCATCATTTTCTACGCCATCCAATCTCTTCTACCCTTGAGTAGAAATTCTGTTCTCTCGGGTTACTTCCTGTCAGTCAGATGCTCCCCTGCTACTTCTCTTTACTTCTAAATGTTCAGACTCCTTCAGTGAGTATAGTTCCTTCCATATGATTAATTGGACCATCTGAGGATAATTAAACCCTGTCGGATTGATTGATCACAGAACATTAAAGCCATTTCAGTCCCTTTAGTTAATAACAGCAGGTATTTGTTGAGACTTGCTTGATAGGCACTGCTCTATCATCCTATAAGTATTGTCTTATTTAATCCTGTGTGAGAACTGTAATGCCCTATTTAAAGATGAGGAAGTACAGTAAGGCTTAAGAAACTGGTCCAGAGTTTGAAAGATGGTAGACGAAAGAACCAGAATTTCACTCTAGAAGAACGTACTTACCTGATGAGCTGTTTTTACTCACAGCACTTCTAACACCAAATATGTGGGGGTTTGTTCCTCACACCAACTAATTCTCCAACTTTCCAGATACCAATTGGGCATCAACAACTCAGTACAGTTCTGACACTAACAACTGGCATTAGCAGACCCCACAGGTTAAGGGCTTAGTCCCCCCAGGGTTTCCCCCCTCCCTGACTTCAGACTCCAGCCACAAGGAGGTGCCCAGACTACACTCACTTCTGCTTGGTTGATTACGATATTGGGGGTTCTAATAACCTCCTCACCTCACTGGAAGCACACAAAACTCAAGACAGTACTGTACTTTACAGTGTATTTTTATATAATATGTTTATATCATAGTATATTGTATTAACAGTTTATTGTAAAAGCTACAATCCAAGAGTAGCTAAATGGAAGAGATGCTTAAGGCAAGATATTTGGGGCAAAGAGATGACTAACATGGGCTTCCACGCCCCTCCAGTCACACCACCCTCCCAGCACCTCAGTGCGTTTAGCCCCTGGATGCTCTCCCAACCCCATGGTTTAGAGATTTTCATGGAGATTTTATCACACAGGCGCAGTTGATTAAATCATTGGCTGTTGGTGATTGGGCTCAGTCTCTAGGCTCCTTTCCCTTCCCAGGGGTCCTGGGGGGGCTGAAAGTTCTAACTTCTACCATGCCTTTGTCTTTCTGGTAACCAGCCCCCATCTGGAAGCCATCCAGGGACCCCCAGCTACCAACCATCTCCTTGGCCCACAAAGGCACTTCTCACCCAGAGATCCCAAGGGTTCTAGGACCTGCGTGCAAGGAACCCAGGACAATGACCAAGTGTCTGTTTCCCAGAGCATCACACCACCCAACTGAGAGAGAATTGCTCTTACTGTTTATTAGGGTTTTTAAACTAAATTGAATTAACATTGTCCATTATCATCCACTTACAGAGAACCGCATAATTTTACGTTCATCATTTATAATCTGAAATCTTTGAACAAAAAGCCAGACGTCACAAAACAACACTAATCTCAGCAACAGCCTTATTGATCAGCCTTATTATTTCACCTAAATCAGGCTAACTGTTGCTGCTCTCCAACAGCAAAGAAGAAATTAAGCTCCAACGTAGACTTACTTGCCTTGTATATGATGCTCTTGAGCAATGTTACCGTGAGGCTCTCTGGGTATTGTGTAATTGGAGACGTCACCAGGGTAAATGAGATCACTCCCAGAGATGCCTTTGAATGGTTGCCATGGCAGTAGACCACTGGAGACATGTTTAGGGAATCACTGACCTGTGCACAAATTTGAACTTATGATGAAGCTTGGTTAGCTGATATGACTTGACCCTATAGAGGATGTCCTTAGAGGGAAATGAATAAAGATTATTTCCCACCCCTTCCATAAACTTCAGTGGAGCACTATGATGTATTGTACTAATATTCTATATTATCAATGTTAAAGAAAATTCATTCAGAAAGAACATTTAGTACGTGCCAGACGTGATCTTAGGTGCAAAGGGTGCAAAGATGAATAAAACATGAGCCCCACCTATAAGAGGACAGTCTCTCTCCTGTGCCCTTAGAGACAGGCAAAACTGGAAGGAAAGAGACTTGTGTTGATACAGAGCAAAGGTATTGGAGGCAGAAGTAGTGGAAGAAAGGATATAGAATACTGTTTCTGATTGTATGAGAGAGAGGAGTGAAAGATATCCTGGAGTCTGAGCTCAGTTATCCAACAAACATTTTTATAATGTCCACCATGTCCAAACATGGTTCTAGATGCTGGCGGTGGGGGCAGGGGTGGCTGTGTTGCACTAAGAGTGCAGGGTCCTCCTTCCTGTAGGGCTTGTCAACTGAAATAAAATGCACAACCTAAAAGTTAAGTTTTATTCGGCACACTTCCTGAGCACTCAGGCCCAGGATACAGCCCCTCAGATTGCTCTAAGAGACCATTCGAAAGTGACAAGGTAGAAGCCAGGAGATGTAGGGAGTTTGGGCAACAAAGACCAGGTAGTCGGAATATCAAAAGATTACTGTCAATTAAAGAAAACCAGATATCTCAAGTTAAGGAATTTAGTGCTGTTTTGTGTTTGGGAAGGTCCGAAGGTCTGGGCTTATTGAAATCATTCCTTTGATATGCATCCAGCTATCTAGGGCCAGTGTCCTGTTCTTTCCCAGCCTGAGCCCCTCAGGGGACACCACTGGGGGTGGCTGCAGCGGCCAGGCTGCCTGCTTGTCTGCACCCTGAGTTCCCTCCACTCACTGTCAGGGGTGGCAATAGTGGCTGACGACTTGATGGCCGCAGCATCCTCTGTTTCCTGATATGGCTGGCAATATTTTTTTATTCACAGGCTAATATTTCAGTGAACAGAGAAAACTAATATGGAAACATATTTTTTAAAAAACAAGGGGAGGGTATAGCTCAGTGGTAGAGCATACGCTTAGCATGCACAAGGTCCTGGGTTCAATCCCCAGTACCTCCATTAAATACATAAATAAATAAATATCTAATTACCTCCCCCCCAAAAAAATAAAAATAAAAATAAATAAAAATGAGATAATGTCAACTAGAGATAAGTGCAATACAGAAAATAAGACAAAGCAATTGGGGGCTTCCTCAGAGTGGAGGTGCCCAAGAGACTCTAATGAGTGGACTCCCAAGTCTACCTGAATATTAAGGAGCCAGCAGTGAGGATGTAGACACAGATCTCTCCAGGCCAGGGAATAGTCTTTGCAAAGATTCTTGAGACCCAGTGAGCTTGGCTTGTAAAAGGAAGAGACATTCGGTCACGCTGGCTGGGGCTCAGTGAGCAGTGCGCAAGCAGTGGGAGATGCTGGACAAAGAGTCACGCCCTGGGAGCTGTGAATAGTCACCGGATACAAGGCAGCATCTAAGACGTGTCAGCAGGCGAAGTTCCAATAGATTGCTGGTGGGCCTAAGGCTAGATATTTGGGTTAAAAAAATTTTTTTAATCAGGCAACAAAAAGTATAGCTGTATAAGGCCGTGGGTTTTTCATCATCTCTGCCTGTTTGAACTTCATATCGGCAACATACAAATTATCACCCTTTGGAAAAATATAAAACTACTCCCTCTGGCTTTTTCACACGTCTCTATATCTACCCTTAGAAACATGAAATTTCCAAACCGAAAAGGAAATGTGTTATTTCCTGTGAGCAACTGGAATTAGGTGAATGTGTTGAAAGTTTTTCACATCCCCAGTGGTAACGTTCACCAGTGAGCAAGTCCCTACACGGAGTTACAGTGTTCAATGCAGATTTATTTCATTAAAGATTATGTCCTTTGAGAAATTGTCCCTCTTTGCCTGGAGGTGTAATCTGAAGACTTATGACCAGTAAGAAGCATTAAACTGTCACCATGGGGTCAATTTTTGAAGTGGTGCTTGGAATTTGCCAGTGGGAGTCCCATTACCGCCAGTGGAAGTCCTGCAGCTAAACCACCACATGTGGCTTTGAAAACAGTCCACAGTACGTCTTTACAGTACTTTTTATTTTATTTTTAATAATGACCTAAGAACGACTCAGTGCACAGCTGACTGCAGTATTTAAGAGGGTGGATCATGTACAGTACTGGAGGAGGCTTTTAAAATTAGATTTTAAAACTTCATTCCTAGTAAGAGTCACAACAAACATTTGAATGCTACTTTAAGTCTTCAAAGAGTAACTTTCTGTAGCAGAATTTGGAGCTTCATTAGAATACAGAGCTCGGAAAGCAGCACCGTGTCCCTCTGAGACATTGTTTATCCCCCTCAATACACAGAAAGCTTGAAGCCCCGTAAAGCAGGATGCTTTGTGCTCAACTCCGACATCAGCACCAGGCTGGAGGCAGAATAGCAGCCTCCCCGTGGCTCATTGCTCTAAAGACTACCTCCTGCAAGTCAGATTTAATTACAGTATAATCTACTTAATCTCCACATAGAAGAGTAATGAGGGAGCAGGCAAAATCAATTTATTAGCAAGTTGGTGGAAGACACGTTACAGAGATTTGCATCTTCTCTCAGGGTCCAGATTTTCAGCTGTTCCAGGTGAGTTCCACCGCCAAGAGAAAGATAAGCTTAATTGCCCAGGCTGCAGTCAGCAAAAGACTGCTTGATTTTTCTCACTTGGAAACATAAGTAAAGGTTCCACTTGAAAATGCTGCGGAACCATCTTTTTGTTAGATATAAAACGTCCTGATGTTACGCTTTGCTGAACACCTGAAACTAACATTGGAAATCGACTACACTTCAGTAAAAAATAATAATTTTTTAAGTACTGATTTTTAAAATAATAATAATAAGAGAAAAAAGAGTGCATAGTTTCTCCTCGGCACTCCTTTTGGGTTAGAAGAAAGAACCTCATTGAATTAAATGCTCACCTCACAAGCCTTCCTTGGAACAGAAAATGAGGGAGGCTTTAGTTCATCTTTGACTTTTGATTACTTTTCTGCTAACTCACTGTGGCTATGAACTGGTTGGTCCATCTCTTCTGTTTCCTTCATCCACATGAGGAAAGGGACAGTAGTTTAAGAGCCAAATTTAGATAAGATATCTTCCTTTGAAGCTGACTATCACAGGAGTTTAGTTAGGATTTGGCTACTTGGTGTTACATGAACAGGAATAAAAATGTCATGATTTAAAGTGTAAATCTTATTTATGGTCCACCTCATATAACCCTGATAGCAATCTTACTGAAGCTGAAAAAGGCTATGATCCAATATATATTTCAATATATATTGAAAAACTGAGACTTACGTTAAGGGCTTTATCAAGGGTCATACTGCAGAGAAGAAAAGAATCAGAACAAGAAGAGAGATTTGCTCGTATCAGGGCCCGACAACTTTCTGTGATACCACATCATCTCCCTACATCACTCACATGCAGAAACAAACCGATAAACCATGTGACAAGGTCTGATTCCTATCCCCAAGTCTCCCCGCAACCAAAGACATTAGCTGATGTGATGCCCAAAAGAAAATAGATGTTAGTATCGTAAAAATGCAGTTCCATTCCCCAACAGTCATCTTCGTAAGATTTGGCCTTTTCTTACAATTCTTTATTTTGAAATAACCTTAGTTGTACTTAAAACTTGCAAAAAGAGTAGAGAGTTGAGGGACGGTATAGCTCAAGTGGTAGAGCACATGCTTAGCACACACGAGGTCCTGGGTTCAATCCCCAGTGCCGCCTCTAAACATAAATAAATGAATAAACCTAATACCTCCTCCCCATAAAAAACACAAAAAAGAGTAGAGAGAGTTGCCATGTACCCACATACCCTTCATCCAGCTCCCCGCAGTGATAGCACCTTCCACGAGTACAGTCAATGTCCAAAACCAGGAAGTAGATGGATGTTTTACTAGCTAAATTGAATACCTTATTCAGATTTCACCAATTTTTGCATGCACTTAATTTTTATATATATATAAATAATTTATATAACTTACATAGTTTATTTTTGTTATAATTTATAATTTATTAATTACTTATTTTATATTTTATATGTGTGTGTGTGTGTGTGTATTCCTTAATGAAATTTTACCATATGGACAGGTTAATTTAACCATCACCACAATCAAGATACGGAACTTTTCCATCCCCTTAAAGAAAAGAACCTTGTTTATTCCTTCAGAGTCACTCCCACCCCAAGTCCTAACTACTGGGAATCACTCATCTGTCCTCCATCACTGTAATTTTGTCATTTTTAGAATGTTATGTGAATGCAATCATTGTCATAAATTCAATCTCTTAAAAGTGGCTGTTTTTTCACTCAGAGTAATGCTCTTGAGATCCATCCAAGTCATTGCACACATCAGTAGTTCCTTCTTTTTTTTTTAATTTCTCATGGAAGTGTAGTTGATTTACAATGTTAGTTTCAGGTGTACAGCAAAGCAATTCAGTTATACATATAAGTAGTTCTTTCTGTCTTTATTGCTGAATAGTATTCCATGATTGAGATGTACCACAGTTTGTTTATTCATTTACCTCTTAAAGGTCATTTGGCTTGTTTCTAGATTTGGGCTATTATCAGTAAAGCTGCTATGAACATTGATGTAGAGGTTCTTGTATGAACATGAGCTTTTATTTCTTTAGGGTAAACACCCAGGAGTGGGATAACTGGGTCATATAATGTTTGTTTAACTTTATCAGAAACTGCCAAACTGCTTCTCTTTTAAAATATAGAAATGCCTAGAATACTTCATGACAGTAAATTACAGCTATTCTGAGTTAAATGACATTTATTAGTTTCCTACAAAAGTATGTTTCCACTTCTCTGTTTTTCTATGAAAATTATTTTAATAAGCAGAAGTTTCTGGAAATTCATATTTAACCACTTGGGTCAAGAAACAAATGAAAATGTAGCCCATTAAGGAGCAGTTCTTCATGGGAAATGAATGTAAGCTTGCTGTTCATGTAGGTAAAGTGCTAAGAGAGCAATAAATGTAAAAATCCAACATTGTACAACTCCTGAAGATCGGTTACTTAAATCCAACTCTACTTTGTAAAAAGTCCTTACTCAAGCAATACCAGCTATACTTGCCTGCTACAGGGCACACATAACCACATCAGAGCCTCAAAGCTTGACTCCCACAAAATAAAATGTTTAAACCTGCTTTATAGCAGGTTGGGCCCAAAATCCACAGTCCTAATGTGACCTAAAAAGAAGTCATTTGTTCTCCCTAATCCCATGCCTTTCAAACCTCCCTCTATTCTCGTTCATTTTTTATTGAAGCGTAGTTGTTTACAATGTTAGTTTCAGGTGTACAGCAAAGTGATTCAGGCATACACATACATAGCTACATATATATACTTTCTTTTCATATTCTTTTCCCCTATATGTCACTATAAGAAACTGAACATAGTTCCCTGTGCTCTACAGTAGGTCCTTGTTGTTTATCTATTTTATGTACAGTAATGTGTATCTGTTAATCCCATACTCCTAATTTATCCGTCCCTGCCTTTTCCCCTTTGGTAACCATAAAAACTCCTCCTATTCTTAAAACCATTCTCTAACATTCTGCTTTTCCTCCCAAACTTTCCTCAACATCTCTCAGTGGCTCTTCCACCATAATCAACAGAAAAGACATTTTCTCAAAAGTTATTAACCACCCCACAAATTCATGAATCTCAACTCCATACTCACTCTGGTTATAAGCAATGTTGGAACAACTCATTACTTATTTGGAAAAAGATCAGATTGGATCCATATCTATTGTAGCATATTCCAAGATAAACTCCAAATAAATCAAAGATTTAAATCATATAAGATCCATAGACACTGGATGGCAGAAATAGGCAAATTATCTTGTAACCTTGGAACTTGAAAGGCTTTTCTAAGTATAACTACAACTACAGAAACCATAGAAGAAAATACTGATAACTTTAGCCTATATAAAAATTTTTTAAGATATGATTAGAGTACATAAAATCAAAGACTACTGCATACTAAAACAAAAGAAAACAAACAACAAGCAGAGTCAAAAAATAAATGTAGGAAAATATTTGCAGCTATCAGAGATGAAAAGTTAATCATCTTAAACTATAAGGAGCTCTAGAAACCCAGAAGAAAAATCCAACAGCCCAGTGGAAAATAAAAGATGGAAAATTAATAGGCACAAATAGTCCACAGAAAAAGAAACACACACGTGCCTTTTCAACATACTCAGTTTCACTCATAACAAAGAAATACAAATGACAGCATCTTCTCACCTGTCGGATCAGTAGAATTACAGAATCTGACTGGTTACTTTTGTAGTGAGACTGAGAGGAGACCGGTACAGAAACTCCACAGGAGTGTACAGAGGTATTGCCCTTACGGAAAAGTGTCACTATCTACGAAAATTACATAGCACTTACTCTGTGAGCCAGGAATCCTCCTTCCTGGTCTTCCCATCAATTTGTTGTGAGTAATAAGTATAGCTGAATAAACTGGGAATACAATCAAGAAGGTCTTTCAATATACCTACCAAAGGATCCAAGATATATTAAGTCAAAGGAAACAGATGTTATAACATTTCATATCTAGTGTGATACTTTTTTGTGTAAGAAAAAGAGAAAAATAGTGTATATTCATTCTGCTTTTATGTACGTAAAGAAATATTGGAAGAGTTTTTTTAAAAGAATAAAATTGCTGATAACTAGAGAAAAAGTAAACAAGGACAAGGGTAAGGAGCGAGATTTCTCTTTATGTCATTTTGTCTCTTTATGTCATTTTGATATTTCACCCAAATAAATATATTAACTATTCAAAACCTGAATAAAAAGAACTGTTACCTGCACAGAGCAAGCCCAGTGTAAATGCTGGCTACTGTTAATATAATTGCATAGGAGTATCAGGATGGGTGGATCTGCTCATATAATGTGCAGTTGTGCAAAATTTCACACCTACTCAAGGCTTTTTTATCATTGAGAAGAACAATGCCAGAGATAACTTACCATAGGATTTCCATGTGAACATCCTCCATCCTAGGCTGATGTAACATGGACTAGCATTTTTTAACTCTCTTAACAAAGCCCTATCCTAAATGAAGATGTTCTGTGCTCTGCCTTAATTTGCCCTCTCTGCCTTTCTTTAATTTTAAACTTGGAATTTTAGTTGCACCTGCTCAAGAGATTGCCCAAGGAGATTGAGTGAGATAATGCAAGTAAAACACTTAGCTTAGTGCCTGGCATTCAGTAAATACTCAGCTGTTAGTAGTATAACCTGAGTTATAAAAGTAATGGGTTCACCTCCTGCACTGTTGGTGGGAATGTAATTTGGTGCAGCCATTATG
Organism: Vicugna pacos; assembly: GCF_048564905.1. Lineage (NCBI taxonomy): Eukaryota > Metazoa > Chordata > Mammalia > Artiodactyla > Camelidae > Vicugna > Vicugna pacos. Next base: position 1,098,890 of record NC_132994.1, on the reverse strand, counting down.
GAGGACAATATGGAGAATCCTTAAAAAACTAAAAATAGAGTTAACCTATGATCCAGCAATCCCACTCCTGGGCATATATCCAAAGAAAACTATAATTCCAAAAGATACATGCACACCAATGATCACAGCAGCACTATTTACAGTAGCCAAGACATGGAAACAACCTAAATATCCATCGACAGATGACTGGATAAAAAAGTTGTGGTGTATATATACAATGGAATACTACTCACCCATAAAAAAGATTAAAATAATGCCATTTGTATCAACATGGATAGACTTGGAGATCATCATTCTAAGTGAAGTAAGCCAGAAAGAAAAAGAAAAATACCATATGATATCACTTATATGTGGGATCTAAGGGGAAAAAAAGACACAAGTGAACTTATTTACAAAACAGAAACATATTCATAGACATAGAAAACAAACGTGGTTACCAGGGGGAAAAAGGGGTGGGTAGAGATAAATTGGGACTTCAAGATTTGCAGATACTAACTACTATGCATAAAATAGATAAACAACAAGTTTCTTCTGTACAGCACAGGGAACTATAGTCAATGTTTTGCAGTAACCTACAATGAAAAGGAATATATGTGTACATGTATGACTGAAACATGATGCTCTACACTAGACTGACACAACATTGTAAATTGACTATACTTCAATAAAAAAAGAATGCAAATTCTTAAAAAATTTTAAGTGATAGGTTCAGTATTATCTCAGATCAATCCAAGAATCGACAAATACAATCAGAAAAAAAAATTATCAACTCAGTAAAACCTCTTTGTACGTTTTTGCTGATAGTTTTTTCTTAAATTATCTCCCTCAATACTAAATTCCTAGAATTTGAGAGTCTGTGTATCTTAAATAAGAATAAATTTTAGTTTAAAGAAGAGAAGATGGGGAGGGAACCAGGCCAGGTACTTTTGAGTCTAGAGCTCTTTAGATGTGATCATTTCAGACATGGTTGTGTTATGGTACCTAAAGAACATTGGGTTAATAAGACTGATTTTATAGCTTTGTTTTTGACTGGTTGTTAATTACAGCTTAACCTACATTTCTCACAGAATGGCTTTCTGGCCCCTTAACTAGGTTAACAGAGCCTGCGCTTTGTTCCCTGTATTGTTCCCATCTTAACATGTGTCACCCCAGATTTTGGTGACTCTGTCTAGTTCTTCGGTTCCAACTGTTCTCTCACCTCTGTGCCGGCCTGGGTCGTCTCTCTTGTCCACCCCATCTACGGCCCACCATGCCCTTTACCACTAGAAGCCCAGGTCCTAGCAGTCTCTGGACATAATAAATGCTTATTGAGTCAATTAAAAAATTCCAAAACATTACAAGCTGGTAGACATTCACATGCAGAATCTCACCCCCACTGTGCCCTCACCATACACAGTGTAAAAACGGTATAAGGAAATGAAGGGGAAAATGTGGCAAATTATACAAGCAGTGCAAGACAAAAAAAAAAAATCACATCCTTACCTCGGTTATCAGGAATTTTCAGAGCAATACTTTTTGCCTGACTGTTTTTTGTCTTTTTTTAAATCTAATTCCTTCAGTTCGCTGCTTTAATTTGGTCATGTGGATGTGATGATATTTTTTTTCACAAAGTGCTGATTTTGCATGCTTGTCATTGGAGCCTCCTTTCCAGGAGCCTCTTCTACTCCCACGCTGCCTTTTGCTCAATTCTTTGACTTCTGCCTTTTGCAAAATGTTTGAAATATTTGATTTTAGCTGCTCCTGCAGACTCCAAATGAGGGTTTGAGTGTGAAGGTCACAGTTGTGTAGCTAATCCTTAGGACATTGGCCACTGTGTGACGTTGAAATCCTGCTCTTATCAAGTTTCTGTGGTTTTCCAGATATTTACTGGGCATTGTGTTAAAATGTGCGCATCCGAAACTGTTTTTGAATTATACTCTCTGGATGCTTCTCTCTGTATTTCATTTGTGGGAAAATGCCCGCCCCGGTGGTGTTGATCTCAGCTAAGCATCCACAGCCTCTTTACAAAGGATTTTCAGGTTGCAGCATCACATGGTTTCAATAAACTTTGGTTTTTCTTCTCCTTTAAACAGAGCATGTCTTATTCAAAAAGCTCAAGGCGGTGGGAAGGGGATGGACTGTGAAAAGAAAGTGAGCCCAAAGCGGGCTTTGTCCTCGTAGCTGCAGGATTTGTTATGAGAGTGCGAGTTTTGTGGTCTGAGCTGCAGCTTCGGGAGTCGTTACCATGAATGCTAATCCTACCTCTGGAAGTGACTTACTGTATCATCTTGTACAAGCATCTCTGGGATACTGCAAGGACGAGAACAGTGATATACTCTGTAGAGTTCACGAACAGTAACATGTAGAAGCAAATATGAAATTGGAAAGTTCTAAAAACTGCCTTTATCTAGTGCCAATGAGGGCGAATTTTGCCAAGGATTTTAATAATTAAAGATGGAACTTAGGCGAGTAATTAAACATGATCTGTTTGATTAATAATCCCTCGAAAATATAGATAGATGTAACAGACCTGCACGTGACAATCAGTAGGATTTTCAAAACTATAATGAGTGTCAGGCATTTATTTGTGGCTTATATTTACTCAAGTTCACTCTTTAAAAATAATTATTTTTATGTTTTATACAACTTTTAAAGATTATTTTCCAGGATAAACACCAAAGTCCTACTGTATGGCACAGGGAACTACATTCAATATCTTGTAGTAACCCATAATGAAAAAAAATATGAAAAGGAATATATATACATGTATAACTGAATCACTATGCTGTACACCAGAAAGTAGTACAACGTTGTAAACCAAGCATACTTCCATAATAAATAAATAAAGGTTACCCTCCATTTACAGTTATGACAAAATATTGGCTATACTCCCCATGTTGCACAATACATCCTTGAGCCTGTCTTCAAATTCACTCTTTTAAAACACTATCTTTTCTTTCTTCACAGAAGGAAAAGTCCATTTTCACACCCCAGTGTTTATCCCTAAGGATTTTCCAGAAGCCTAAACTGTATCTATTTCTTATTTCTAAAAATAAGAAATTGTGCACTGAAAAAGATTGGGAGCCAGGTGTACCAGGTAATTCTCAATATCTCCAGATAATACTTAGAATAAATTCCCTTCCATAGGTGTCCTTTGGTTAGTGACGTTTTAGATGAAATGGCATCTCCATCTGCCAAATCCAAATAGCAGAGCCTATTCAAAAAGCTCCTGAAGACAGCTTTTCAAAAACTTGTACTAGTAGGTGATGATTCACTGTAACCTGCATGTCATCTGAAAGTATCAAGTTTCACATAAGGATCACATGGAAGAAAAATTACATAAGCCAACACTACTGAACATAGGTGGACGCCAAGCTTCAAAAAGTTATGTGACTGCTTAGAGTAAGTCCAAAACGGGAGTATTGAAATCAGGTATTTTGTTTTCACTCTGTAAATATAACCCTATAAATGACATCATTGTTTCATTATTAGTGCATGACCATTCAGGTGAGCACACTGAACAAGATATCTAAGCCTTAGATTTCATCGTAGTGTGTTAGGGGATTTCCAGGAGAAGTTTCGGCTATGATCACTCCTTGGTAGAAATCCAAATCTTTTTTTAGACATGAAGCCAAATACCGGTATGGGGCTGTGTGAAGTCGAAACTGACTGCAGGTTTGCCATTTGGTATGTATGAAAATAGGCACTAGGTGAACAGTTTAAACATCTGAGGATGTCAGCGTGCAAAACTACTGCTTCTAAAAGCCATCCTTGTACTTTCTATATAAAGGAACATAAAATCAAGCCACCATGTCATTGCCCTAAAATATGCTCTGAATCATCCAGAAATACCGTGACTTCTCATCCTTTTGATTTTTTGAGGACTGACGGGATTACACCTAGGTGATTTACTCAAGGTACAAGCGTTGCCTTAAATAGGATATTTGCCTCCACCTAGTTCACAGCGATTCTCCGAGGACAACTGCTTCTTTCCTGTTTTATAAACACAGAAACACTGCTTCCTTACACTTACATCCTCCAATCTGTAACCCACATCTGAAATTAAACATCTTTGATCACACTCTGAAGCAATAGTTTCAGTATATGACTGATATTGGAGATTAGTCCTGTGGCATCACACACACACACACACACACACACACACACACTGCCTGACTCTATAATTCTGACTTCTCCCCAAACCCCAGCCTCTCATACTGTCTATGTGATTTCTAGAGGGCATCTCAAAATTGACAAGGCACTCCCTCAGATCGCCCTCCTTTTGCTCCCTGCTGCAACCACAGTTATCCCCCATCTCCGCAAATAGCCTTCATTCACTCAGTTGCTCAGGCCAAAAACCCTGAAGTCACCCTTAGATGCCCTTCTGTGTGCCACACTTTGGCAAGTCTCAACACCTCCACCTTCATGTGTCCCGGATCCAGCCCCTTCTGGGGTCCTTCTAAAGCTGCTCTCACCCTTTGTCCCACCATGGTAGTGTCCTCTTAAACTGGCCTTGTGACTTCGTGTCCAAATAAAGAACATACCACTTAGAATTCTAGAAACTCAGAGTTAGAAAGTCTGCTGGGACTTCCCACTTCAGTCCACCTCACTTTCAAGCCATGGAAACCATCCCTGAGAGGGAGCTCGTGACAGCGTGGGTTAAGGACAGCACTGACGGTTGAGCCAGGCACCGTCCAGTGCTCTTTATTCTTCCGCACTTTGTATCTCTGTTAATTTTGAGAGGTTAGGATTTTGCATTCATAGGAGAACCCAGTGGAACCACACAACTTCAGTTCCTCCCTGTCTTGCTGTTTTGTTGTCAATCAAGCATCTGGCACAGGATATATACATGGTACACTGAAAACTTACAAGTTCCTGCAGCACCGGTCCCTCCTAGATGGGACAGACTGACCACTACTCTTTTATAGTCTTCTCTTCCACTGGGAAAACTTCAAATATAAAAATTTGTTAATAAGATTTCTGCTAAATTTATATGAATGCCAATCATCTGGAAGTGATTATCTTCCCTATTCTTAATAATACTTTATTTCTTGAAGTTTCACATTTAAGCCTTGGTTGACTTGCCTACATCCCTGTTTGCTAGGAGTATCTGGGCACTCTCTCACCAAGCCCACACTCACCACCTCTGTGTCTCCTTCGAGGGCCATGATGGAGAAGGATTGGAATAGAATCTGTGTGCTAAGCACCCCACGGAGCCCTGTTCACCCAAGACACTCGTTAAATACCCTTTTCCCTTCATTCCCTCCACTGACTAGATAAATGATCTTGGCCAATGGGCCAGCTTCCTGGGTCATCATTTCTTATTTTAAATAAATAATAAGAGAGGGTCTAGCTCAGTAGTAGAGCACATGTTTAGTATGCACGCGGTCCTCAGTTAAATCCCCTGTCCCTCCATTAAAATAAATAAACAAATAAACCTAATTACTTCTCTCCCCCTACAAAAAACCCAATAAATAATAATTCTCCTTTTCCTCAGTACAAAAGCAATGAATGTTTATTATAGATCATTCGGATAAAAGATATATGCATTAAGAAACTATTTCCACCACCCAAAGATAATCACTGTTAACATGCAGGTAGAGGTACTTATAATATTTAGTTTTATATACACTGTAAGAACACATAATCCTTTCAGGGGCAAAATTGGTGTCAACCTGTGTATCCTGCTATGCAATCAATTCTTTGCAAAATGATGTATTGGAGGAAAATTTTCTTATCAATATTCTGAAACGTGATCTGTTGTTCCACAGTTATCCATGGTAATACTATTACTACTAATAATAAATTATATAAAATTTATTATGTGTTAACACTGACCTAAGATCTTTCGAATGTGTTAACTTATTTAATTCTCACAACATCTGTATGATACAGATGCTTTTATGATTCTCATTTTACAGATAAAGGAAATGAGGCAAGTATATAGCACAGGGAACTATATTCAGTTTCTTTAATAACATATAATGGAAAATAATCTGAAAAGGAAATACATAGATGTATATATATGTGTAACTAAATCACTTTGCTGTACACCTGAAACTAACATTGTAGATCAACTACACTTCAAGAAAAAATTTTAAAAAAAAAGAAATTGAGGCACAGAGAGGTTCAGTAACTGAATCCGCTTAACCCAGATTCTAAGAGGGAGAGCCAGGGCTGGAATTCAGACAGACTAGCTCCATATGCTCTGGGATAGAAAGAATATTGTTTTCAATGAATGCATTTTATTAGCGATTTGAATTGGATCTAATTTTTTATTTTTGTAGTAATAGTGTAATAAGCCTTCTTAGGCAAACCTTTATTGACACCTAAATTTTTTCAACTAGGTTAAATTCCTAGAACTAAAATTGCTGAAATAAAAAGTTTCAAATAGTTAATACTTTTGGAATATAATGCCAAAGTCCCCTCCCCCTGATAATTAAACTACTTTATTGTTATACAAAATCTTCATGAAAGAACTTTTTCTTCTCTTCCTTGACAATATTGACTGTTTTTTTTTAAACTTTGTCAGTTTGGTAGGTTAAAATGGTACCTCACTACTATTTTAAATTTCAAAACTAGAGATTATAAAGCACTTCTTTCCATAATTTATTGACCATTTTTACTTCTTCCTAGGGCAAATTTATATGTATGCCTTCAGTCCAGTTTTCTACCAGTACCGTCTCTAGATGTCAAGCCGTACCCTCTCTGTGGTTTACCTCTGGAAAATGTTTATTTTTGCATATGAAGGATATTAATGGCATTGGTTTTTATTAGCAGGGAAAGACAAAAGTACTTTCATACATTGTTAGTGATAGTTGACAACATCATTTGGATGGTGTTTGGATGTCAAAATGCAATATGCCCCAACATTCATTCCAACAATCCAGTGTCTTGGAATTTATCCTTAAAAAGAAAACCTACAGAGGGGAGGCTATAGCTCAAGTGGTAAAGCGCATCTTAGCACTCATGAGGTCCTGGGTTCAGTCCCCAGTACCTCTTCTAAAAATAAATAAATCTAATTACCTCCCCCCCAAATAAAATAATTAAATAATGCAATAATTTAAAAATAAATAAAACATTAAAAAAAAGAATACCTACAAAAATAGATGTACTGGGCTATTCACTTCAGCATAATTTTAATAGGAAAAATTAAAGTAACCTAAAGTTCATTCATCAGGAATTAGCTAATTAAATAAATTTACTTCTTACCTTATACACATGTGTAAGGTTTTGCTATTTTCCAGCAGCTGCTGCTTTTATAATTTTAAAACATACATTACATTAAAGTTATCCAGAGTGTGACTAAAAGTGAGGCCACTGAAAAGAGCCCAAGGAAACAAGAACAAAAAGATGGTGAGAGAAATAGTCATCAAAAATGGAGCCTTTGTCCCATTTCTGTTTTGCCTAGAGATACAAAGTGACATGAGAAAGTGTAAGAGGGAAATTTATATTCGCTATTAGGGGAAACTTTTGGAGGCTCTTAATATAATTTACAAAAATTTTTAAAGCATAAACTCTCCAGACCGTCTCTAGATGTCAAGCCGTACCCTCTCTGTGGTTCACCTCTGGAAAATGTTTCTCTCCTTACAATGACTACTTTCAAAGTGCTCAACTGTGCTTTGTTTAATCCATATGATTTCATTCTTCCCATTATGATTTTAAATTAAGCCAAGTGTACTAAAATATACTTTCTTTTTTTATTCTTTTTTTAAAATGCTATTTTTTTTATTTGGGGAGTAATTGGGTCTTTTACTTGTTTATTTATTTTAATGAAAGTACAGGAGATTGAACCCTGGACCTTGTGCATGCTAAGCGTGTGCTCCACCACTTGAGCTATCCCCCTCCCCGACAAAATACACTTTCCAACGGTGCATTATGTCATGTAATTGTAGTGACAGAACCCAGCCTGTCAAGTTCAGATGTGCAGTTGAGCTTGCTTTGAGCACATCTTTGGGTTCACCGTAGGGGAACCTTGGATGTGAATCCCCACCTTATGATGACGGCTTTTCAGTTTTTCCATGGCCAGTCCCTTTGACACAGAGTTCACAAAGATCAATTTATAATGGTTCTGCTGACCAATACTGGAGCAGAGCTGGAGTCTACTGATTAGCGCTGGTACAGTCCCTCTGTGTCTCAAAGGTCACTTTGTTCAAATCTTTGCCATCTCCTCAAATCTCAGGAATTCATCCATAAATCATTCTAAGTGATTCAGTACAGTATGTATGCCTACTTCCTAATACTTTATAAGCCTGTGTTTCATATGTTGAATGGGCTGCTTGTAGTCAATAAATATTTCCTCACTACTTCCCAACTAGTTCCCTTCTGTTTCTGCTGGGAGAAGTGTTTAAGAGCTCACAATTATATGCTTTTTTTTTCATGCACTTTGAAGCTCCTCCTTGTTTATTAGCAGTTCTATTTCTTTCTCTAATCTCATTTTCTCTTGATGTATCCATAAAAGTACCGTTTGTTTTAATATCACTTTATTTCTGCTTTATTCTGCCTGCACGTCTTGCTTTCCTAAATGCTGTATGCAATAACAATTTATTCTTGCTTTAGAACCACCTGCTTTTGCAACCTATCCCTTTCTCCTCCCCCTACCCCCACAGTCTCCCAATCCAGGTCACTCTGATTTACTTTATCAGAGGAATGATGTCCCATAACTCTTCAGGATGCAACTTTGGAGTCAAGTAAAGTTCAGCTCAGCCGCTTAAGGATGTTGTACCTTGGTTAGTTGACCCCTGCAAGCCCCAGGTCTTCATTTGCAAGAAGATGCTAATAATTCTATCTACATCATAGGGTTATTTGGAGCACTAAGTAAAATAAGGTATATCAGGTTTTCCCAACCTTGGCACCACTGACATTTGGGACTAGGGAAATCTCTTCTCAGGGGGCTGTTCTGGGCATTGTAGGATGTTTTGAAGACCCTGACCTCTACCACTGGATGCTAGTAGCAACCCACTCCCCAGTTATGACAACCAAATATGTCTCCAGACATTGACAGATGTTCCCTGGGAGGCAGAACTGTCCCCAGTGACAATCACTGGTACACACAGAGCATTTAGCACAATGCCTGGAACAGAGTAGGAACTTGATAGATGTTTGCAGTAGATTGACGATCAGATGGATTAATGCATATTCATTTCTAATGCAAGTGTCTGATATGATGCTTGACCCTCAATTAACTGCTTAATACATGAGCAGATAAACAAATTAATCTGAAGCCAGTGGGCTTCGAGGGCTGTCTGTAGTTCCTACATTATACGAAAATGTGTTATCTCCCCTTAAAACGCTTCTATGTTTCAAAAACATTTTAGACAATTAACTAATCACATAGCTTAAGCTTTTCTATCCAGGTTTTCCCTAGCTTCATTGAAATTTCACTGACACAAACATTGTGGAAGTTTAAGGTATACAACTATTGATTTGGTACACATATATCACAACATGATGATTAGTTAATACCTTCATTATGTCACATAATTACCATTTCTTTTTTGTGGTAAGAACATTTAAAATCTACCCTTAGCAACTCTGAAGGATATAACACAATACTGTTGAGTACAATCACCATGTATGCAATAGATCCCCAGAACACAAGATTGTTTTGGTTGTTTAGAGTCTTTTGTGATTCCATACAAACTTAGGACTGTTCTATTTCTGTGAAAAATGCCATAGGACTTTAATGGGGATTGCATTGAATCTGTATATTGCTTTGAGTAGTATGGACATTTTAACAATATGAATCCTTCCAATCCATCAGCATGGAATGTCTTTCCATATATTGATGTCTTCTTCAATTTTTTTCATCAATGTTTTACACTTTTCACTGAGCAGATTTTTCACCTCCTTGGTTAAATTCCTTCCTAAATATTGTATTATTTTTGATGCTATTGTAAATGAGTTTTTTTTCTTAATTTCTTTTCCTTAGATTGTTGTCAGTGTACAGAAACACAACAATTTTTGAATATTTCTTTGGTGTCCTGAAAATTTACTTAATTCACTTATTATTTCCAAGGGGGTTTTTTTGGTTTAATGTTTAGGGTCTTCTATAAATAATATCTTATCATCTGCAAATAGTGACAGTTTTACTTCTTTCTTTCTGATTTGGATGACTTTTATTTCTTTTTCTTGCGTAATTGCTGTGGCCAGGACTTCGAACACTATGTTGAGTAAAAGTGGAAAGAGTGAGCATCCTTAACTTGTTCCTGATCTCAGAGGGAAAGTTTTCAGTTTTTTTATCATTAAGCATGATGCTTTCTGTGGGCTTCTTTTATGGCCTTTATTACACTGAAGTACATTTCCTCTGTGTCCATTTTGTTGAGAGTTTTTAATCATGAAAGTATATGAATTTTGTCAAATGCTTTTTTTGCATCTATTGAGATGATTATATCATCTTTATCCTTCCTTTTGTTAATATGGTGCATCACATTGATTGATTTACAGGTGTCAAACCATCCTTGCATCCCTGGAATAAACCCTACTTGATTGTAATGTATGAACCTTTTAATATACTTTCAAATTCAGTTTGCAAAGATTTCATTAAGGGCTTTTACATCTATACTTATCAGGGATATGTAGTTTCATTTTCTTGCTGTATCCTTGTCTGTTCTTGGTATCAGAGTAATGCTGACTTCATAAAATGAGTTTGGAAGTGTTCTTTCCTCTTTTGTTTTGTTTTGTTTGTTTTTGAAGAGTTTGAAAAGGATTGATATTTATTCTTTAAATGTTGGTGTAAGTCACCAATGAAGCCACCTGCTCCTGGACTTTTTTGTTTGTTGGGAGGTTTTTGATTACTGATTCTATCTCCTTGCTAGTAATTGGTCTGTTCAGATTTTCTATTTCTTCATGATTCAGTCTTGATAAGTTGTATGTTTCTAGGAATTTACCTATTTCTTCTAGGTTGTCTGTTTCATTGAGATCTGTTTCTGAACGTTTATCATGTTCTTTTGTTTGGAATATATTATTCTGTTTCTTCATGTCCCTTTACTCTCTGTGTTAGTTTCTGTGCATTGGATAGAATAGCCACCTCCCCAGTTCTTGACAGACTGGTCTTGTGTAGGAGCTGAACATCATCAATGAGCCTAGCCTTTGCTTCTGGCTGTCTCTAAAACCTTTGTGTTTGTCTCACCATCTCCCCTGTTCTTTGTGTCTCCCAGGAGTTGAAGGCATGCCAAGACCCATCGTGTCCCAAAGGGGAAGATCGCAGTCAGCTCCTTAGCTGAAGGGCAGTTGGAAGCTGGACCCTCCAGCAGCAGCTAGGAAAGTAGGTGGTTAGACCCCACCCAGGGAGAAAGTGGGCATTTTTACCTCTTCTCTCTCTACTGGGCCCAGTTATATAGCCATGGAGTGGGGAGGGGGGTTGCAGGGCTCCTGAACCCAGTAAGAGCATCTTCTTTCTTTGCTATAGTCCTCTGGGACTCCTGAATGCAAGTCCTGTTAGCTATCAAAGCCAGCTGATACAGGGGGTTTTCTCTCAAGCAGCAGCCTCAAAACCTGGGGAGCCAGATGTGTATTAAAGCTCCTACAGGGAGATGCTGGCAACTTGGAGCAGGCTAGAGGGAAAGGGCAGGGGAAGTGTCCACTGGCTACTCTCCATATTATGAACTGTGCAGGTAAAGTTAGAAGCCTGACCATCGGGCAGTAGCATTTTTTTTTAATTGGGGAGGGGGGTAATTTGATTTGCTTATTCATATTATTTTTTATTTAATGTAAATACTAGGGATCGAACCCAGGATCTCATGCATGCTAAGCATGCGCTCTACCACTGAGCTATACTCTCCCCTGCCAGGAGCAGCTTTTAAATAAAGCATGCAAATAAAATCCTTTCAAAAGATTGGGAGGTGGGCGTTTCTGCCTACACACTGAGCCGAGGAAGTGATAGATGATGTGGGGTGATGGCTGCTGTGGGGTGCTCACCCCCATTAACACCAGCTTCTTTGCTACAGTCTTGTGGTGCTCATGGATGCAGAGCTAGGTTTTGGGGGTTCCATCTCTCTGATGGGCATCTTAAAAATTGGGGTGCTAAAGGTGAGATTCACACCATTAGACTCTCAGGGGAAGCTGGCAGTTTGGGTTCCCCTTCATTTGTACAGCACTGGGCTAGAAGTGGGATTTATGGCGAGAGTGTCTCACTCAGCCTTTCCTACCTGTCTTGATGGGAACATTTTTCTCCTTTGCCTACAATGTGTAGGAGCCGCTCAGCTCGTGTCCCGATTCCCTTCAGAGGAAACTGCTGTTCCTCTGGTGTGTGTGGAAGGAGGTGCTCAGGAGTCTCCTGTGATGGTTTAAAGACCACACCTACCCAACTTAATAAAAGGTCAACCTTAGTGAGATTTGCTTTTTAGAAGCACTAATGGATGACGGCAGTGAATTATGATGTTGCAGTAGAAGTCAGTGCTGGTTTGGTTAACTTAAGAGTCTTTTAGATTGATGTCCCAATTATTAAGCCACTGAGGTGGCAAGAGAACAAAGCTCAAGCTACTTTTAAATATTTATTAACCCAAGTTGATTCTATAAACATTTATCAGATGCCTACCATGGTTCAGGCACTGCTCTAGATACTTGTAATACAAGAGTCGAACCTTGTGGAACCTCGTGCAAAGTAATGAACTACAAAAATAATAAATATAAATTAAAATAAAAGTAAAGAGTATCCATAACTTCTAAAATATTAACCTAGGAAACATCTAGGTGGCACTGACACAAAATTCCAGTGGATGACTGTAACCCAACCAGAAACATTTTTGTGACTGCATTCATTGTTTGCCATGTGGTTGCTCATTTTTTATTTCATTCTGATCTGAATTACAGTGAGGGTATTAAATCAAATCTGTGGTTCCTTTTGCATATTTTGTGACTTGAAACACTTAAATTATGATTCACTGTGTGCATAATTTTTTTAATTGTCTCAGATCTGCAGGATTCTTTTTACTTTGTCAAGGTTTTGTCTAATGAACTAACTCTGTAGCATCCTTTTTGCACTGCAGTGTAACAGCTCTATAGCTGATCTTTTGAAACTAATACATTTTGTGTGTGTCTCACTTTTTTCATGTGTACAATATCTGTAGAATGCCTGATCAACACAGTTGTTACAAAGACTGAAATAATATAACATTTGTAAGAAAAACCTAGAACTAAAGAAAATACCTGGCAGGAACTTTCTTTCCATTTATGAACTTTGTGACTTTATTTTTTTTTATTGTTGTCAGTTTACAATGTTGTGTCAATTTCTGGTGTACAGCATAATGCTTCAGTCATACACGTACATACATATATTCCTTTTCAGATTCTTTTTCATTATATGTTATTACAAGATACTGAATATAGTTCTCTGTGTTATGTAACAAAAACTTGTTGTTTATCTGTTTCATCTACAGCACTTAGTATCTGCAAATCTCGAACTACCAATTTATTACATAGTAAATTCTAAGTCTGTATTTTCTACACTCCTACTTATTTGCTTATTTCAACTACTTCTAATATTTTAACATAGTAAATAGGGAATCATACTTTTTTCTTTCCTTTGTACACTTGTGATGAAGCAGGATAACAATGAGAAATAAATGCAAAATATATATCCAGCAGGGCCATTGAAGGGAATGTCTTTTTGTCTGTCAACCACTTGTCTTGGGACTAAATCCCTCCAAGGTGAAAACCAAGAGAAGTTTTCACACTTGATTCTTTTTTTCAGTTTTTTTTCTCCTGATTTCAAAAGACAGTTTGTTATAAAATTCCAACACTACCAAAAGCAGTAACTTAGAAAGTGAGAAGTCCACTCATCCACAGGCCCACCCCACCTCTCCTCCCCCAGAGAGAACGGTAGTGTCCTCTGTACACTCTCACGTGTTTTTCCTAGTTGTGGGATATATTTTTTGTTAAAATGAGAGTATGTTGTACATACTGCTTTGCAACTGAATTTTTTACTTAATGTCTTTGGTGTCTGCATTAACATATGTAGTTCCTTTTCATTTATTATGGTTACAGAGAATGATAACTCAAGGATGCATTTGTGACTTTCCTTGTACCTAACCACAAAGTCACACCACGTTCAGATCCGATTGGAAAAAATTCCTCCAGCTGACCCTTGTGCTCCCAACCCCTGACCCTCTCTCTTCACGTCCTGACCTAGAAGAGACACCAGGAGAGTGGCTCAAAGGTCTTCTCAGTCCGCACCAGGGAACCAGACCTTTCTGCGTGCAGGAATGAAGGATGAAAACAGTCATAGAGCAGTTACCCTGAGGAGCACAGAAACATGACTCAGGTGACACCCTTGAAGTGGAACTCACCTTCAGAGTGTGGACACCCTGCCATGCACAGTCCACTTAGAGCAGGAAGGACTTTTTATCTGAGGATGATAAGGTCAAGCTAACTTATTTTAAAAATGGCCGTAGGAGGCCATTCATTCCCACTTCCTTTCTCCCACTTCAAAGCCTGCTTTCCATCTCTCAGATATTTACCATTGGAGCGATTACGTCCTCACTTACCTTTCTGTGCTTTCATTAGCTGCTCGCTCTCTTTTTAGCTTACAAAAGGGCAGACATTTTTTAAGCCAAATGTCAATATGCCAAACATTAAATATCCATTCCTGTGCAATGCACAGTATGTATAATTACATCTTCTACTGTAACAAATGTAATATTAATTAATTTGAATACAAAGTACCCACATAATTGGCTGACCAGGTGTACAGAGGACTCTATGCAGAGAGAGTATTCAGCTTAGTTGAGGCCGTTATTAAACAGTATATAAAGTTGCAGAGTCCACAACATATATGAATTTTTTGCAGGAAGGAGTGACGAGCTTCTTTGGCAAGAAAACAAGAGGTGTTTTTATAGGAAGTGGCACTTTCGTACCTGGACAGGCTGTGATGCCTCACGGCATCAATCAGGGAGCCACAGCATCCGGGCTGAGACAGAAACTCCTTTCTTCCGACAGGATCAGCAGTGACATCAGGCATGGGGGTCAGGCTGCCCCACAGTCCTCAAGCACCCAGAAACATCCAACTTTCTGAGGGCCATTGTCCCATTCTTTGAAGGCTAAGTAGCAGGTGGTCCACAATTGCATAGGTAAAGCATAGGATGGCCAAGGGGTCAGAACTAAGATGACAGGAGATCCTGTTCTCTGCCTTTTCACTCTCCAGCCATCACACAGCCCAGGTAGCACCTTGCCGGGCTGGGGTTCAAGAACTGCTCATTTGTGCCTCAAAAAGGCCAAAGTGACCCTTTCTCAAATACTGTTTTGGAAAATAAAACATCCTGGTCATGCTGCTTGCTGATGGCTGTTCCAATCTGTTTCTTTCAGATACCATTGTGCTTATCGCTTCAATAGCAGTTGTTTCTGCAAAAACTCAGGGTAATATTTTCGCCACGTCTGCGCTCAGAAGCCTCCGTTTCCTGCAGATCCTCCGTATGGTGCGCATGGACCGCAGGGGGGGCACTTGGAAGTTGCTAGGCTCAGTGGTTTATGCCCACAGCAAGGTAAGATTTGCTTTCCGAGTTACAGGGCAAGTTTTCATTTTGGGAGGTTTTTGGGGGTTTTTTTTAGCTTTTTCATTGATTGCTGTGGTGTTTGATAAACTTATCAAAAGCGAACTAAATCTTTTCAGGAATTGGTTAAAGTCATTTGGGGACACAACATGTAATGGGTTGTTTAAAAGTCATCATGGTGTGTATATAGCTCAGTGGTAGAGCGTGTGCCTAGCATGTACAAGGTCCTGGGTTCAGTCCCCAGTATCTATATTTAAAAAAAAAAAAAGATAAACCTAATTACTCTCCCTCAAAAAAAGAAAAAAAAAAACCTTTAAAAATAAATTTTAAAAATTTTTAAGTCATCATAAATATCCTAGATGTACGAAAATGAATTGGAATCATGCTTAGATATTTTTCCCTTTTTCAATGATTTTCACCTCTAAAAATCTTTCATTCCTTTTATATCTAGGAATTAATCACAGCTTGGTACATAGGATTTTTGGTTCTCATTTTTTCGTCTTTCCTTGTCTATCTGGTGGAAAAGGATGCCAATAAGGAGTTTTCTACATATGCAGATGCACTCTGGTGGGGCACAGTAAGTATGAAAGTCTGTTATTTATTGGATGTTGCGAGATGTTTCCTTTGAATACAGGGCAATGATTCCTATGAGTGGTCTCAATAAAAAATATGAACTTCCTGAAGGGAGTTATACGAAGATATACAGCACCTAAAATTACCTGAAGACTTTCCCCATCTCACCCAGAGATCATCATATTGAGTGAAGTAAGTCAGACAAAGACAAAAGTCATATGATATCACATATATGTGGAATCTAAAAAAAAATGATACAAATTTGATTTACAAACCAAAAACAGACTCATGGACATAGAAAACAAACTATGGCTACCAAAGGGGAAAGGGTTGGGAGAGATAAATTAGGGGTTGGGGATTAGCAGACAAACATTACTGTACATAAAATAGATGAACAAGGACCTACTGTACAGCACAAGGAACTATATTCAATTTCTTGTAATAACAGATAATGGAAAAGAATCTGAAAAGAAAAACTCTATATTTATGTATATGTAAAATTGAGTCAATTTTGCTGTATACCTGAAACTAATATTGTAAATCAACTACACATCAATAAAAAAAAAATTTTAATTAATTTTTTTTAATTTTTAAATAAAGTAAAAAAAAAAGTCTCCCTGTCACTTAGGTCCAACAAAGTTAATTTCTCTTACAAATCATCAGTATTATTTCTTGAGTGCTAGGCTGTTACCAAAGTAAAAACAAATTATTTTTTAATTGTGATTAAAATGTTGATAAGCTCATTTGTTTATTTTCCCTTTGTGAAGCAACAGTTTTAAACAACCAGTTGTTACCTAGCTTTGGCACCCATCAAAAATTTTATCTGTGGTTAAAGAAAAAAAAAAAGGAATAGTAACTGAATGAAGGTTAGAAGAGTAAAATTATGGTACAAAAAGGGGAAAAGAGAAGAGTGGTAACCATCTGTGTGAGCAGAGATGACAGACACCAAATTTCAAAACTTCCCCCTCAGAAACCTCTTTTTCCTTTATACTGTTGTTAAATCATAGTTTTCCAAACAAATAAAAGTAAAATCTTTGGGGAGGGTACAGCTCAGGGGTAGAGCACGTGCCTGGCATGCACAAGGTCCTGGGTTCAATCCCCAGTACATCCATTAAAATAAGTTTATAAATAAACTTAATTACCTTTTCCAAAAAACAAACAAACAAATAAATGCCGTGTTTTTTTAAAGTAAAATCCTGACTCTAATACACATAGAAAATAACCATGTGCTAAAAACGTTATTTAATCTTTTTTTAATTTAAGTTATTATTAACGAAGGAACTTCTAAGATATTACAACCAGCTCAAAGGACTATCCAAAGAACAGGAACATAAAGATTAGGAATATTGAAGTGAATGTGCAAATAGAGGCAAGCCTGGCTTCTTCCACAGTGCCGAGAGGGAACTCAGCGAAACCTCCGCTGGACAGAATGTGTTTACTTGTCTATAGACAAGAATAACTGGGCATTGCTATTAGCTATCTGCAATTTACATAACTGTCAAATAGCTCAAAGGCCATGAAAGATGCAGAGCCCTATGAAACCTGAAACTGATAACACTGAAGAGAGTGCTCTAAATAACACGTAATTTTCCACTGAAGCAAAAGTTGTCTCTGCATTGTAAAGAATTTATAAAGTAGTCATTTACAAAACAGTCATAGGCATGTGCCCTAATAAGAATGTCATAGAAGAAAGGAGTGCTTTATGCAGTACACAAACTGCATTTCTTTTTACTTTATTCCTTAAGGCATTCCAAAAGGGAGCTGTATGAACATACAACAACAGCATTGATAGCTGTCTGAAGAATTTCCCCATCTTTCTGGTCCAACAAATTTGTCCTCTTATATCATCAGTAGTATCTCTCGAGTGCTAGATTGTTCCCAAAACTAAAATCTATTATTTTCTTAAACTGTGGTTAAAACATTGATCAGTTTGTTTTTTGTTTTTTTTAATCACTCTTTTTTTTCCTTCCAGTTTGGTTAAGACATAGTTGACATATAGCACTGTGTATTGTTTTTTGGGGGGTGGGTAATTAGGTTTGTTTGTTTATTTATTTATTTATATTTAATGGAGGTACTGGGGATCGAACCCTGCACCTTGTGCTTGCTAGGCATGCAGTCTTCCACTGAGCTATACCCTCCCCTCTGTTTGTTTGTTTTGTGGAGCTCAAAGTTACGTTATCAGTTATTGTATTGTCCTATTGTGCTAATCATCGGAAGCTAGTCAGTGAGAACTAGAACCTTCGTCAAGATGATAATTTTCAAGGCTTGTATTAAGCAGAACTTGGTACATTTGCTGGCTGTATAGCAGCAATTAAGTTAATGAGAATTAGAAATATATTTATCTGAAGATTAAGATTTTTTAAGTTATTAGAGCAAATGTCCACAAGATTGTGTCACTGATAACAAAGCCCTCTGTTGATTCAATAATTTGATTTCCAATGCCTCCCCTCCCCTACAAGCACTAGTAGCCATTTAGAGAGAAGAAAATTGGAAAACTCAAGAAAGAGCCATCATCTGACAGCCTCAAAATCCCTTCTATATGTGGAGAACAAATGAAATTCTGTGACTCACAGTGGGATGAACTGTGTAAACTCTGTGAGCAAACAGGAGGCTTCCCTAGCCAGCAGGAGGGAGACGATTTATCATCCCAGGGTTCAAAGCAATGATCAGAGCTTAAGTTTAGTGTTTGCTTCTCTTTAGTAATTGTAACATGCTCGAAGGACAGAGGCTCTCAGGTGCACCCTCTCCATTGAGATGCAGGTGTCGGCGAAGTCAGCTGGCGGCTCCGCCCCCTTCCTTCCACTAGTCTTACTTTCTTCTTATTACTAATCAGAACTGTTGTAATGTGTGTTTGACGGTGTGCAGGAAACTCTGAGTCTCCCTCTCACTGAGTCATCAGTTCATTTCTTTGTCCAGAATAACCCACGTTGCGGGTTTCCAAAGGTCATTGCTCTCACCTCATCTACTCATCGATTTCCATTTCAGTCATGCTGTTTTGACTGAAGTTTAATCTTAATACTTAACAGGCTCTTTGAATGGCCTAATTATGTCTCTAATTTTTTTTTAAATCTAGTCTTGATTGTGGTGGTGGTTTCATGGGTGTATACATCTATCAAAATTCATCAAATTGAAAAAAGATTTAATTTTGAATACAAGAATAAAAATCTTCTAAGATGTCATCATTCTAGGAATGAAAAAAGGCCTTGTTGGTCCAGAGGGGGGGTCTGTTGATATTAATTAACTCATTGATGAAATCGTCTGAAGCCAAAAAAGACACAAAAAACAAACAAGAGAGCTTATTATTTCTATTCTTTATAAGAAGAACATATACTAGGTCTCCAATGTGAAGTAAAACAAATTTAGAATACTAAACCTTTAATTATAGACCCTAGTGAAATATATCTGGATACTTTTTAGTTAAAACTGTCTGTACTGCACGTGAGGGACACCTTCCAACCATGGAAGTATCCAGAATAAATAAGGAAATGAAAGTGTCCTGAATTGGAGTGTTTATCAGTTCTAGGCCTTGGTGAAAAAAGGAAATCCCCATTTATTTAAAAAAAGAAAGTGTCTACATAAAGTATAAAACCACAATTTGTGGTCTATCATTGCAGTGTGCCCGTGAATTCTAAACATTAACTGCTAAACTCCATCCATTAAGAAGATGCTGAAGGCTGTCCCCAAAGCCAACTTTTAGAGGACTACACAGTAGGATTAGTACTGCTCAAAGCCAATAGCAATTCAGAGAACTTTTATCTCTGAAAATAACTACATACTAGCAAACAATAGTACTCAGCTCATCGAGTGGTTTAATTGGTATAAAAGGCCTGTTACTAAGACCATGGCAGATGCCCAATCAAAGATGGTGGCTACTGTTCATACTGACATCACTGTTACGGATGGAGATGGAGTCACCTTCACAGCGAAAGGGACAAAGAGCTGTATCCTTCCTGGTGGACCCACAGCTTAAGCACAGAAGGGGCTTGGGAACTGGGGGTTTCAATGAAAAGAGGTTCTGGGCTCTGAAGTAACAACGGAAGAGGCATTGATGACAGAGGAAGTGGAGGAGGGGCTGAGGCCCCAGTAGCTACAGCTGAAGAAGATCCTCTGATGGCTGGGCGGAGCACCATTTAATGTCATTTTTTATCGTCATCCTCCTCCTCTTCAGTTGCCTTAGGTTTACCCTGAGACAGGGGAGGATGTAGCTCAGTGGTAGAGCACTATTTAGCATGTGTGAGGTCGTGGGTTCAATCCCCAGTACCTTCATTAAAAAAAAAAAAAAGAAAGAAAGCTTCTGAAGTAATTTAAGAGCAAGTTTTCCTGGAGCTACTCTTTATCATTATCTCCCTCTTTCCTGTTATTATTTTCCTTCTTTTGATTTGCCTTAGATTTATTCTGAAATAATGTGAGATATGGTCCTTCTGAAGTAATTTTTCCTGGTAATGACCTATTCTCAAAAGCCTGCTTGTCGTCTTCCTATTTACCACTATTCCTGTGATGAAGACAGTGTTATGGGGTTCTTTTAAAGATGTCCTACAGCAGCGGATAGCATAAATCGACTCCTGAGTAAGCATCTGAATGCAGCCTCCACCAGAGACCACGTGTTTGAAGTGATTACTTCAGTCATGTAGAAGAATGGAATGTCAGCCAGTTAGTCCTAGAATTCATGCTGAAAATCTTAGAGTCTTTCTCCAAGCAAACCGTTTGGAAGACTCTACACATAATGTGCACTCAGCAGGGTGTATAGCCCAAATAGATGCCATGATTCCTGTCCCCCTGCAAAATCTAAGAATAAGAAGTGGTACACATTTGTGGAAAGAGCAAAGATACCCTTGTTCTTGATAATACCAGTTGCTCTTCTGAGAATCAACTCCCCTTAGATTCACCAGGACAAAATGTTTTCTGCAACCTCATATAAGCTGCTGTTTTCTGACTCAGTGGCCAGTACAGTAAATAAAAGTTAAGTGTTTCATACCACCAGTGCATTACCTGGCAATATCAAAGCCTTACTTGGGCTATGAGATAACCAACACACCAGTTCCTAATTATTCAAGAATACTATTAACTACCAAGCAAAACTGAGACACACATGCCCCAGCCACTGCCCACCAAAACAGCCTGGCTATTATTAACCTCTACCAGTCCCATGCCTACGTCAATGGCGTGTATTTATAGAATATATTGGTCCTAAGTGTCTCTGGGAGATTCTTTCCTAAGAAGAGTGTTTCTTTAATGTTGTTATCTCACACGTGACTCTGGATACTTCTGTAAGCGTTATTCCATAAGTATTAGTCCGTAAGCATTATTCCACATTATTATTCCATATTGAAAAACACAGAATTACAGTCAGGAGACCTGGGTTCTAGCCCCATCATTGTGATTTAGAGGAGGTGTAATATTAAACAATCATTTAATATCTCTATAAAACTGAGAAAGTGGTATTACCCAAACACAAAGTGGCTGTGTGTATTAAATGAGATTAGGGCATGCAGATGTACTTTGTTGAACACAAGACAGATGTTAGTCACAACCATCATTACTTTTTGTTTTTAGCAGAAGCACTGGGGATTGAACCCAAGACCTCGTGCCTGCTGAGCATGCGCTCTACCACTGAGCAGTACCTTCCCCTCTCCTATTATTACATATTTGACCATGAGCCTGGAAGAACAACATAGCATGCTAATGCCTGAGCTTCCTGCCATGGCAGAACCCAAATTTTATGATGCCACCACTGCAGGAGTTTCTGAAGTTTGAAGATCAAACGTCTTTCCATCCTACTAGTTCAAGGCGACCAAATTTCACAGTTAACTGCACAGGTTCTGTGACCACTCACTGTCTGAAACTAGATGCTCAGGAAGTGGCCCAGAGAAGAGAAGCAAAGCAAAGAAGAGGGGAGGGGAGGAGGGAGGGAAGGGGAGCAGGAGATTGTTGATCACTGTCAACATGACTCATCCTCCCTTACAGGGCCCCCTTAGGATCCCCATGCACTGTTGGTAGGAATGTAAATTGGTGCAGTCACTATGGAAAATGGTATAGAGACTCCTCAAAAAAAGTAAAATAGAACTACCACATGATCCAGCAATTCCATTCCATTTCTCTGGATATATTTATCCAGAGAAAACAAAAACACTGACTGGGAAACATACATGCACCCCTATGTTCACAGCAGCATTAGTAACCAAGATATAGAAGCAACCCAAGTGCCCATCAACAAATGACTGGATAAAGAAGATGTGGGGGATATAAATATAATGGAATATTACTCAGCCATAAAAAAGAATGAAGTCTTGCCATTTGCGATAACACAGATGGACCTAGACGGTATTATGCTAAGTGAAATAAGTCAGAGAAAGACAAATACTGTTATGATTTCACTTACATGTGGAATCTAAAAAATAAAATAAATGAACAAATGTAACAAAACAGAAACAGAGTTACAGATACAGAAAACAAATGGATGGTTGCCAGAGGGCAGGGGATTCAGAAAGGAAAGAAACAGATAAAGGAAACTGAGAGGTACAAATTTCAGTTGCAAAATAAATGAATCAGAGGCATGAAATACATAGTGTGGGGAATACAGTCAATAACTATGTGATGTCTTTGTGTGGTGACATCATAACTAGACTTATCATGGTAATCATTTTTAAATGTTATAAAAATACCAAATCACCATGTCATGTAACAGTAACTAACATAGCTCTGTATGTCAATTAGACTTCAAAAACAAACTCATAGAGAAGGAGATCTGATTTGTGGTTACCAGAGGCAGGGATTGGAGGGAGGGAAGACTGGATAAAAGTGGTTGAAAGGTACAAACTTCCAGTTGTAAGATAAATAGGTACTAGAAATGTAATGTACAACATGATAAATATAATTAACACAGCTCTGTGTTGTATATGAAAGTTGGTAAGACAGTAAGTCCTAAGTTTTTATCACAAAAAATTTTTGTCTATTTCTTGAATGATGTATCTGTTTGAGATGACAGTGTTCACTGAACTTACTGTGATTATCATTTCATGGTTTATGCAAGTCAAGTCATTGTGTTGTACACCTTAGACTTACACAGTGCTGTATGTCAATTACACTCTACACTGGAATTTACACAACATTGTAAAATGACTAACTCAATAAGAAATTTAAAAAAATAGAAGAAAAAAGAAAATAAAATAAATAAAATTAAAATTGTTTTTTAAAAAGGACCCCCTTAGGGGGAAATTATGCTGTGCTATGAAAATCTACAAATACTATATTCTTAACTTGTTGACATGAATACATTATCTATAAACTACTATTCATAATTACATTCTCAAAACCAGGCCAATAAATATTTGTTGATTTGTTGCTAAAAGAAAAGAAGGAAGGATTCATAGCTTCTGGTCTCAAATTAATTCTGCTATTGAAAACAAACAAACAAACAACTGTAGCCTAACCAACGTCTGAATTATAATCTGAACACAGCCTCTACCATCCCATTAAAAAAGAAAATCAAGCGGTGGGGTTGGGAGGTACAGCTCAGTGGTAGAGCACATGCTTAGCATGCATGGGGTCCTGGGTTCAATCCCCAGTACTGCCATTTAAATAAATGAATAAATGAACAGAATTACCTAAACACACACACACACACACACACACACACAATGTTTAAATAAATAAAAATTTCTTAATAATCAAGAAAGCTTGGACCGGAATTTGCATTCATTTCACACTATTATTCCTGAGGAAGAAAGTCTTGATTGCTGAACATTCTGAAGTACCCGGAGCCTGCCTCTGACCCTGTGGCTACAATTACACCTTTATGCCAACATTTGCAACCCACAGACTTTTGGAAACTATGTTTTCTTATCTGCGTGACTGCAATGGAACAGATGGGACACAAGGACAAAAATGTACCTGAGCTGCTCCCATCTGACAAATCACCTTCAAGTAAACAGCCCAGCTGAGACACCACAGAAATGACCAGCACGGCTGAGGCCAGCTTCCTGGGACCACAGGTTGAGTGGGCCAATCCCCAGGGTCCTGATCTGTCCTGTCGGCCGCTTCTACCAGTGTCTACCTGGTGTCATCAAGTCTGACGATGAATGGTGTCCTCCTGCTCAGTGGAAGTACCACTCTGCCTAAAGCCACACGAAAAGAGATATCCAAATTCTCTTTAATTCATCTTTTAATTTTTTTAAGTAAATTCAATGGGTGGACCTAGAGATCATCACACTAAGTGAAGTAAGCCAGGAAGAGAAAGAAAAATACCCAATGCTCTCACTTATATGTGGAATCTTAAAAAAACGACAGAAATGAAGTTATTTACAAAACAGAAAGAAACTCAGACAAAGAGAACAAACGTATGGTTACCGGGGGCAGGGGGGGAAGGTAGGGGAGGGATAAATTGAGAGTTTGAGATTTGCAGAGACTGCTATATATAAAATAGATAAACAACAAGATCCTACCATACAGCCCAGGGAACTATATTCAGTGTCTTGCAGTGACCTATAATGAAAAAGAATCTGACCAGTGATTTGGAGACCGGTTGTCCCCTTTGCAGCCGTAAGAACTGAAACCATGTGCTCTCCAGGGAAGGCACCACTCCCCTCCCTGGCACAGAGGGAGACAAAACTGCATCCTCGTGCCAAATCCCGGCCTGGTCACTAAAGGTTCCCACACTCTCAATCAAGCGACACTGAACGACTTCAAAATTAGGTGGAGGGAGTGCTGGGAGTTGGAACCTCAGGGCAGACAAGGTGGGTGGGGTCTTTGCCATCCCCGGGGGGACCCCCGGGTGTGGACTAGGGTCCACAGCACCTCCTCTCCCCCACAGACCACCTTGCCTTCCGGGGCAGCCCTGAACTCAGAATGAGGGCGCAGGCGCTCTTTGCCTGGACTTCATACCGGAACTGAGCACATCTTCACTTTGCTGTCCTGTCCTTCCAGGGTCGAGTCAGTTGTTTAATGCCCACCCTCTGAGCGTTGGGCTGAAGAGAACAGCTCAGATGTAAAACTAAAATGTAAAGCAAACCATGAAATGTGGCATTATTGCTGTGACCAAACCGTGAAATTTCTCCTTCCATTCATTATTATTAATAAACCATTGTAAAGGATTAAGCTGTGTTGCAGGAAAAGCACAGTAGATTAAACTCTTTCCCACATACTTAAGATTGGGAACCTATAATTAAACTAAGCCAGGAGTATTTTGTTGTTGTTGTTGTGGGGGAGGGTAATTAGAGTTATTTATGTATTTATTTAATTGTTTTAATGGAGACACTAGGGGTTGAACCCAAGGCCTCTTGCATGCTAAGCATGTGCGCTACCACTGAGCTACACCCTCCCACCAAGCCAGGAGTATTTTTCTCTGCAACCTCAAGCAGTTCCTTAGAGAATTCCCTACAAATGCTGCTCGTGACATCTTATTAACTTGGTTGCTGTGTTCTACTACCAGTTCCTTTTCATCCTCAAATGAGTCTCCTCCAGCCGGGAGGCCTCTTGGTTTCATGCTAGGCTCTATCACAGGGTCCCTCTCACACTCTCATGGCCCAAGCCCTTCCCCTGTTCCAAGCCTTTCTCTCCCCACAGATGGTCCTGCCTTCTCCTTCCCTGGGATTGAAGGAGACTGTCCTGAGCGTTCCAGTTCCACCCTCCACTCACACTGTGTCTACATCTTTGTTGGAAGGGCTGTCCTTTCACACCACCAAGGCTAATCTCTCCAACTCTATCCTGATCCTACATCCCCTGCCTCCTCGGGTACCTCACCCCATCAGACAGCCACCAGCCCTCCCCTCTTCACAGTAGGAGGAATCACATAAAATGAGACACCAAAAATGCCAAGGGAAAACCACAAAAGTGAGGAGAGAAGAGAGATTCTAGGGAGGGGTGGTCAGCTGAGCTGAGTGGAACACTTCCAAAGGGAGTTTATCTCCCTCTACCATTTCTGCCTCTCAAAATGGCGCCCCTTCTTCAAAACCCAGATGAGATAACAGGATTGAAACAATCACTTTCTTAGAAATCACCAGGGAACACCATCTGTGTCCACTATCTTTTCTTAATCCTCTTTCTCCTTGTTTTCTGTGAGCTTGTGACCTCAGGGATCACCTGGTCCTTTTAGGAACACTCTCTCCTCCACTGAGTTTCCATTTATATAACACACTCCTAGTCCCCAAACTGTATTCTTCTCTGGCTTTCCCTTCCCTCCCATCCCTTAGAGATCTGTGTTTCCTGAGGAGGTGTCCCTGTTCCCCTTCTTTGTATCCTGTGCAACCTCATTTTGTCACAAAGCCTCTGCAATCACTTTGTGCCCATTTCCAAACCCCAAACCTCAGGCCAAACCCAGTCGCTCCCACAGCTCGAGCTCTGATTCTTAATTCCTTGCTTGACATTTCTAGATCAGCATCACACTGACATTCTAAAAACCCTTATTTGAAAACTGAAGTCTTCATCTTTGCTTCAAAAACTTCTCTTTCTTTTAATATTTATTTTTTCCTTTTAACTGAAGGATAGTTGATTTACCATGTTGTGTTAGTTTCTAGTGTACAGCGTAGTGATTCAGTTATACATGTGTGTTCTTTTTCAGGTTCTTTTCCATGATAGGTTATTATAAGATATTGAATATAGTTCCCTGTGCTGTTCAGGAGGTCCTTGTTGTTTATCTGTTTTCCATATAGTAGTATTAACCCCAAACTCCTAATTTATCCCTCCCTTCTCTCTCTCTTTAGCTTATTTTTATTTCTGCTGCAACCATCTTCCCACTTGCAATTTTCAAGCCATGTTGATTTAGTCTTCCTCTTCCTCCCAGACAGTCCTTAAATGCGCTTCGGTTGAACTTCCCAGACTCATCTCTCTCCTGTCCACTTTCGGATGATCCCCTGGGTGCTGTGTTGACTCAGCCACCTGATCATTCTTAGGATGGAGCAGAACCTCATAGGTTCTACAGAGGAGCTGGGACCCTGTTCTAAGGAACGTGGGCAACCTGGAAGCAGCCTGACCATGGGAGAGACATGATCCAATGATCACTTTTCAAAGACACCCAGATCCAGTTCCAGCACAGCTAGTTAGCCTCCTCTCCCATTAATCCTCTCCAGACCCACCAGGCTCCAGCCCAACTGAACAGATGCTCCCGAACCTACTCTATTTCATCTCACTGTTTCCTTCCCAAGGTCACCCTTATCCTTATCATTTTTGCCTCTCAAAATATTACCCCTCCTTCACAGCCTAGGTATGATGCCATCTCCCCCATAAAGGGGCTTCAGCTCTCTAAGCTAATAATAATCTGTTCTTCAAGGAGAGGAGGGCATAGCTCAGTGGTAGAATGCATACTTAGCATGCATGAGGTCCTGGGTTCAGTCCCCAGTACTGCCATTAAAAATTAATAAGTAACATCAATTAAAAAAGGAAAGAAAGATGCTGTATGACATCATTTATATGAGAAATCCAAAAAATAATAGCGATAATAATGACACAAATGAACTATTTATTATTTATAACGAAGATGATTGATTTCTTGAATATGTGTAAGCACATTTGATTGTCCGTTATGATTGGATTACTGCATTCTGTTGATTCTTATTTTGTGGTTGGCTTTATTCCTTTGGTAACTATGTAAGTTTAAAAAGTTAAAGCTTTATTGACACAATATTGTAAAATGACTATAACTCAAAAAAAAAAGTTAAAAAAAGTTAAAGTTCTAATCTGTTCTTAGAAACAATGATCAGTACATACATGTAAACTTAAAAAACATGTGCAGTATACTGTGTATATGCAATATAATGTGTATGTGCAGTCGAACTGTAATAATTCTACCTAATAAAACTGAAAAAGAAAAAAAATGCAAGTTAAATAATTAAATAAACCTAATTAACCTCCCACAAAATAAATTTTTAAACAACAATCTGTTCTTTGAATTCACACAGTAGATTATCTGTGCATTCATCATAATACCTCTCTTGTCTGATTTGTGTTTCCATGAACTGTGTGTGACATATCTCCCTTCTGATACCATGAATAGCTCAGGATGGGAACTCTGTACGTCTCATTTTTGTTCCACTACAAATCAAGACACGTACCTTGCACACAGCAGACCTTCAGGAAATGCCTGCCGAGGTCATAAACGGGCAGCTTTAATTCATGTAAATGATCGTTCTGTGTTCTGAACCAGTCCTAAATCCACGGTGTTATCATTTCTGTATCACTGATGGTATCCACTTACTTCAGTGACCTTTCTTGGGATAATATTTAGAAAAGATGGAAAACTGTGTTGTAAGGGAATAACAAGTATGTAGGTTATTCCCTTCCTTAAACAAAGAGAAGTTCTGTTATGCGTCATGGAAAATTAAAGCACGATAATAAAATGCGCCAACAGGACTGGTTGAATAATGATTTAGTGGAAACGTTGCATGCCTCCTGTTCGTGGGCCCTCACGTTCCTTCCCGGCACTTAAGCTGCGCGTCCTGTCTGTTTTGTTTGTAGATAACGCTGACCACAATTGGATACGGAGACAAAACGCCCCTGACCTGGCTGGGAAGATTGCTCTCAGCAGGCTTCGCTCTTCTGGGCATTTCTTTCTTTGCACTTCCTGCCGTGAGTATCTTTGCAAAACTAAAGCACTTTCACTTCCATCTTAGAGGTTTATTAGCACGCACTTTCACAGGCTGGGGTGCCCTGGAACGTAGCTCTTATCGTTTACAAATATGGTTTTTCTGCTGTGATCTTGACTTTTCTATATATAGCTAGTTGGATAATTTATCAAATACGATCTTTTCTTGGAAACACTCAGCCCGAGAGTTCTATACCAGCCAGGTCTTTAGGACCAAACAATAATTCAGACAGCATCGCCTCTCAGTCAGCCTGGTACTAATGTGATTAAAGACGTGTAAAGACGTAAAGATACCTTCTTTTGAAATTGATGGCTCCAATTTGGGGGAGAAGGTGTGGGCTGCTGAGGAAACGGGTGATCGCAAGTGGAGTATTTACCTCTTCAGACCCATTTGAGTGGAAAACATGGCAGTTTAAAGTGTTTTATGTGTATCAGATGATTTATTCTTCGTGTCATTGTCTTTGATTTTTGTTAATGGCCCATCTCTGAATCTTATCGGAATGAAGAGAACATTTATCTTCTCTTAATAATCTCTTCTGATTATTTGCTCTTTAATGGATGAAGCTTGTTTTTCTTTTTGTTTGTTTGTTTATTGAAGTACAGTCAGTTACAATGTGTCAGTTTCTGGTATACAGCACAATGTCCTGGTTGTGCGCATATATATATATATTTATATTTGTTTTCATGTTCTTTTTCATTAAAGGTTATTACAAGATATTGACTATAGTTCCCTGTGCTAGACAGAAGAAATTTGTTTTTCATCTACTTTTATATAGAGTAAAGCTTGCCTTTCTGATTGTTTTATCCTCCTGTGTCTTCAAAGGAAGTTGGCCAAAATATTACAATTTGCCTCCATCCCCAACTCTCACTTTGTCAGAAAATAGCCAACAAACAGGAGTATTAGAACAGAGGCAGCGTCACGCTTAAGGAACAGTAGCCTCGGTCTTGGTCCAGACACAAGCTGACGCAGGTCACAGCATCTGCCCAGCAGGGACCGCAGCACCACCCCCCACAGTCCCCCATGGAGAGGGGACTTTCAGCAGCACAGCCCTGTCCATGAGTGCAGAGGACATTCCTGTCCTCCCCATGGCTGGTGTTCAAGTCCACACTCACTAGCTGGTTGTGCCCCAGGCCACACAAGACCAGCAAAGAGGCTGAAGAGACCATGCCTGACCTGAGCGTCAGACCTCAGCTTGAATTCTGGTTTTGTGACAGGCCACCTATGTGTGACTGTATTAGTTTGCTGGAGCTGCCGTAACAAGGTAGCAGAGAC
The DNA here is from genome assembly GCF_048564905.1 of Vicugna pacos. Taxonomy (NCBI): domain Eukaryota; kingdom Metazoa; phylum Chordata; class Mammalia; order Artiodactyla; family Camelidae; genus Vicugna; species Vicugna pacos. The sequence goes on along the minus strand of NC_132994.1, from coordinate 1,069,003 downwards.
TAGATAGCATGGCTTAAACAACAGAACTGTATGGTCTCATGGTTCTGGAGGCTGGAAGTCCAAAATCAAGGAGCCGGCTGGGCTGGTTCCTTCCAAGGGCTGCAAGAGAAGGATCTGTTCCAGCCTCCTCCCTTGGCACGTAGATGCCATCTTCTCCCCGTGTCTTCACATCACTTCCCTCTGCCCACATCTGGGTCCAGATGTCCTCTCACAAGGACACCAGTCCTACTGGATTAGAACCCACCCTAATGACCTCACTGTAACTTAACTACCTCTGCAAAGACCTTCTTTCCAAATAAAGTCACACTCTGACATCCTGGGGATTAGGACTCCAACCTGTTGCTTTGGAGGGACACATTTAGCCCATCACAGAAACCTGGGGGCATTTCTCTGTCACCAACATGTGGGAAGAATTATCACACCTGGAAACATTCTGTGATGACCAGTGAAGTAATGAAGTCAAGTGCTGGTCACGAAGGAAACTTCCACAAAGTGTTACTTCCATTTTCCTCTGTGAATCTGGGAATCTGTGCTTCCTGTTGTAAGACCACAAAAGGAACGAGAGACAAAAAGGCATCTCACACAGTCGACAGAATCATCAACCTGAGTAATCCAGAACAGAGCAGAAATCCCCTTAATAACCAGGTTCGCTAGGGAAGTATCCTTAAACAACAAGACGCGGTCATGGGCTTTTTCCCCCAAAATAACAGCACCAGACACCTGCTCCTGTTGTGTTTATACCTCTTCCGAGGCCACACACATAACAGACCAGGTGGTCCCTCAAGAATGACAGACAAGGAAGGGGGTGACATCTAGGCTGTTCAAGTAGGCAACTGTGTGTGTGCACGCGCGTGCGCTCACAGGAGGGCTCCTTGAGGCTAATTCATAACCTCTTCCTAATTTAGAGAAAATTCTGATAAGCTGAGCTCTCTAGTCTCTCAAGTCTTGGAAGATTGTAAACAGCAAATCTGGAAGTAGGTGGACAGAAGAAACACTACAAGAAGAAGAAACAGTGGAGGACAAAGTACAGAGAGAATCTGTAAGAAGCAAGCAGATGTAAGAGTTCCAAAGGTGTGAAGACCTGGGGCCGCCCAGCGTGAAGGGCAGTGCCCCCACCCCAGGAGCTGACTGCACCCACCACTGCAAACACCCCGTCTCTGTAATGAACTTGGGACCATCCTGGGGAGGTTAAATCGTGTGGCTCTGTTAGGTGGAAGGTCAGAGACTAAGGAGTCATTCCTGGAAAGCTTTCCCAGTAAAGTGATTACAATTTTCACATGCAAAGTAAATTAATATATGTTGGAAATCTGAAAATCGTGTTGGCACAGAGCAGAACGTTCCCTAACAATGCCAGGAGAAGTAGACTTGACTGTGGGTCTTTCCACTGCAACCTCCCATTGGGTGCTAAGTTCTTACTTATTGAGTGAGGGACTCAGTGCTTCATGTACAGCTTCAGGTGGCTGGAAATGCCATATGCACCCGCTGGCCAGCAGTGTTGTCTGACTGAACTTTAGAGGAACATATTGACATGCTGAGAAAGTTGCAGGTGGACTGTGGGCCATCCCTTTCTGAGGTTCCTTCCCACCAGGAGACCCGAGGACTGAGAGAGAAGAACCTTTCCCCATCTTTCCCTCAAAACAGAAGGAGGCTTCTGCACATCACAGAGCCATGCAGACCACAAGATCCAGGCTCCACCAGGGTCCCCTCCTCTGAGTCCCACTGCATCTCTTGGCCAGGGAGAACACAGAGGCCACCCAGCCCCGACATTGCCCTGAGGGACAAGCCTTTGTCCACAATGGGATGCTCCCTTCCTTCCTGCTAAGAGTAATCTCAGTCTAGCCTGTTTGCCAAGTACGAAGTGCAAATAAGCTCTTGGAACCTGGAAGATAACATAGGATCAATATTTTGAATGTTTAACAAGACATGCTCTCAGGGGGAGGGTACAGCTCAGTGGCAGATAGAATGCAGGCTTAGCAGACATGAGGTCCTGAGTTCAATCCCTGGTACCTCTATACAAAAAAAAAAAAAAAAGACACGTTTTCTTCCTACTCGGTATTTATGCAGGACTTAGCAGAGGACTAAAACTTAAAACCTAAAAAAAAAAAAATTAATAAGATTAAAAAAATAAAACCTAAAAATTTAAGTTATCTAATCTTGGGAAATGAATAAAAGCAAAACTCAGTTTCTGAGAATTTGTATCTATTGGTATTGACATTTGAAGGAACAGTACGTAAGTTCTGTTTTTCATATACATACTTTTATAACTTATGGGAGATATATATATGACCTAATAGACTTTATTTTAGCAGACCTGTATTTATGTGTCTGAGCTATGTACTAAGAGGGGTGGAAGAAAATTGGATTGGAGCCGGGCTGAGATGATGCGCAGACCTGTTTTAATAACTGTTGTGATGTACAGTCTGGCTCAAGAGATATGGAGCAAACATTTGCCATCTACTAGTACCTGTTTCCAAGCAATGCCAGTGTGACTTTCACCACATTTTAAATTGTTTGGCAGGCCCTCAGTTTGCGGTACGCAGGGTCTGTCTTCATTTTCCAACAGGGACTTAACCCTGAACCTCATATTTACGTAATGAGTGTTCACAAATGGTAGCTATTGCTGTAACTTCAGTGTCTACAAAATCTAAATTATGCTGCATACGAGCAGATTATACACATACACACATGTAATGTAAATACATAATATACATAATATAAATATATGCTGTACATTCTGCTGCTTCATCATCTCTTACATGTTTAAACTTCATGAAAAATGGCATGAAAAGGAAGATAAATAAATCTCTCCTAAATGATCTTAAGTAGCAGAAAGAAAAATTTAGGAGTTACGGATGACTGCAGTTGACTTGGATTTGGGAATGGAGGGCCATTTCTATAACCTCTAAATGGAGGGAAATGTTGTTTAAATCTACAAATAAGATTCTACAGACCAGGGTTTCACAAAGCTTAGCTTGCTCGGTCATCACCTGTGTGAGATGTGGGCAAGGGTAGAGCTCACGGTAGAGCACGTGCTTAGCATGCAGGAGGTCCTGGGTTCAGTTCCCGGAACTGCCATTAAACATAAATTACTGTGTATATGTATTTACATGCAATGTATTGTAGATGTGCAGTCAAATTGTAATAATTCTACCCAATAAAACTGAAAAAATGAAAATAAATAAATACACTTAATTACCTCCTCCCCAAGACAAAAACCACCTGTGTGAGGAGAAAATCTCAAGACAGTCACTGAGAAAGAGAGATGGCAACAGAACCCCTGGTGTATTTTCTAATTTCATGGTGCAGGCATTCATCCTGATTAATAATGGAATAGATCACTGCTCACTAACAGCAACAGTACTACTGTATAACTGTATTATTAAACATAATTGCATTATTTATTATCTGGTCATTGTCACAGAGGTACTAGGAATTGTGAAATCTCAAGATAAGAAGGAGGGTTAAAGGTTATCCGGAGCCCGAAAATATCCTAGCCAAGTTGTCACCCACTGAGACTTAACACGTCCCAGGGACGAGAGACCCACCACCCCCTCAGGCAGCCTGTGCTGTCTTTGAGCAACTTCAAAAATACAAAGAAAAGAACAACCACCATTCCTTACCTACGGCAGATACTGACTTAGGGCTTATAAGATACCCGTTTCTAACCTAAGGTTTAGGCTCCTTGAAGTTTAATGAAAAGCTCATAATTTATAGCTAGCAAGTCACGTCCCAGACTTGAAAGCAGATGCTCCACATCCCATGCCAATAAAGTGGAGACATACAGCCCAGCCCAGAGACTGAATCTAGCTAACTCCAGAAGCCAAGCTCACCTCAAGGCTGAGACGAAGCATCTTGATTCCACAAGCTCAGACCAGAGCAAACTGAGAAGAGGGGCAGAGCAAAGAGCCAGAAGTTTGGCAAAACAAGATGATACGCAGAAGGAGGCAAACCAGCCAAAAACAACAACAACAACAAATATAAACATGGGAGGAACACGCTGATCTTACTCAGCCCCAGATCTGAATAGATGAGCCAAAACCAAACGGTAAGGAACACCACGAGCGTGAGGTTGGAACCCAGGAGAACAGGCGTGTGCTCCTGTCCTCACTGTCCAAACAGGCAAAGTGGAAAACGTTCTATGCCTCCAAAACCAAGTGTGTGTCTCATCTGGACAATGGTCCTTCCCCACTTTTGCTTTACTTTGGTAGGTGTAAACTTAGAGCATTGTGGAGGATTAAACTGGTACAGGTTTAAACACTCCATCTCCCATCATTTCATGAATGGGAAATATAAAATTTAGTAGTGTCATCAAAGTGCTAGGAAAAACTTCCATGTCCACATCGACAGGACATTAACATTAGTGAGTCCTGAATTTTAAATCCACCTCTGTCGGTCGCTGGATACGACCATTCTCTCTAGTTTAGACAAAAGGAAATGCTGGAGAGATTTGCAGATACACACTACTATGTATAAAATAGATAAACAGCAAGGTCCTACTGTATAGCACAGGGAACTATATTCAATACCTTGTAATAGCCTTTAATGGAAAAGAACATGAAAAGGAAAACATATATACTTGTAACTGAATCCCTATGCTGTACACCAGAAATTAACACAACATTGTAAGTCGATTATACTTCAATTAAAAAAATTTTAAAGAAATGACAGAGAGGCCAAGCCAAAATAAATTCTTTAAAAGGGTCATTTTCATTTGTAATTAGTGCCTCCCACTATACCAGAAGAGACTGTCATGGCAACGCCTGGTTGATTTCCTAAAGAATACAATTTGTTCCATTTCTTACCCAACAAGTTGCCATTGGCCGATGATGTTACAATAAGAGGAAATAGTGTTGGTTTTCGTAAGTAGTAAGTTTATGGACTGGTGGCTTACTGTTTGTCTTTTCTCAGACTTATTTTAGAGGAATTTATTTTTTTTAATATTTGTATCATTTAATGGTGCTTTGGGGGAAAAAAAATTAAGTCCTATTTTTGTATTTTGTTCCAGGGCATTCTTGGCTCAGGTTTTGCATTAAAAGTACAAGAACAGCACCGCCAGAAACACTTTGAGAAAAGAAGGAACCCAGCTGCCAACCTCATTCAGGTAAATGTCAGGATGGTAGGTAGAGGGAAGTTCTGTCCTTGGAAGCGTTTGTGGGGTCAGGTTCCAATCTCTAAATGACATAGCTTAGAAGAGCTACTCTTCTATTTTGTTTTTAAAAAGTGAAGCTAGAACTTAATGTACAGTCTTGAATTTGGGCAAGTGTGCTCCCCTCCCAAACAGAAAAATAATATATATGTTCAATAGATGGTCCTCACTCGATGCGGATTAATTAACCGAGCCAGCAAGCCGGTGCCGAGGCTGGCCAAGGGGTTGCTTGTGATTGACTTGGCGAAATGTAATTGATCATTAAGTGATGGAACAGAGTGGGGCACTGTTCCCCACATCACAGTCACAAACGCTGATGAGTGCGGCTGTTCTGAAGAACAGCGCATTTATTTAGAATGTCAAGGTTTAGCACTTTCGAAATCACTTTTAATGCCATCTAGAGCAATAACTTGAAATAGTTATCTTATTTTAAAAGCTGGTGGAATTATGGAATCCATCCATGTTTGAGTGTATGAAATAATGGGCATATTATTTGAAGCTAACTCATAACACATGAGTTGCTGAGCGTTTCATTTTCTTGTCAATAACTCAGGAATTGCTTTAGCACTGAAAGGAATGCTTCTCTTTTTGCCTTCTGGATCTTTGTGGAGTAGAACCATCCTAGGAGCAGGATGGTTCTGCTTATTTCAAAATCACAAAATAAGGGGGGAGGGTATAGCTCAGTGGTAGCATGCATGCTTAGGTCCTGGGTTCAGTCCCCAGTACCTCCATCAAATATAAATAAACCTAATTACCTTCCCCCCCCACAAAAAAATCACTAAATATATTTTTCTCTGGATCCACACTGTGAGGTTTACATTTAATTACAGACTAGATGATTATCCAATCTAAACTTCTTCCCCAGACCCCCTGCCTGCCAGGTAGTGGAAGATTCAGAACTCCTAGACCACAGGGCTTTGGGGTGGTGACCTGAGGTGCGAGAGGGTTGTCTTCGTGGGATAGTAATAAGAACATTGTTTCAATTTACATTGTAGGTTTGCATGGTGGATTGGGGGTGGGGGTGACCACAACAGAACTCTACCATAGCCTTTATCTGTGGCCTTTATGTGTGGCTGGACATCCAGCACCTCCAATAGACAAAGCAAGAGAATGAAGGAGAGGGTCGTCCTTACACCACGAATGAACCTGTGGTATCAGATGACTATGTGAGGATGCTAATTTCTAAATCAAGCCATTCTGTGACTACTGACAAGGAAACAGACCAAGGGCCACTAAAGACAAAGGAAACTTTGTTTTCTTGAAGGGAAAGATCCTTGAGTATTGGAGTTTAAGATCTGAGGCCAGATGATGACGTCATTACGGAAGGGGTGTTCCACCCTCCCATGTGCACCCACCGTGCCGGGGCCGGGAGCCGTCCATCCTCTGGTGCTTCTTAACTGGTTATGAGCTTTTCTATTTTTTTTTTTAAATTTTGAATAGCCAAAGATAGTGTTTATATTTTTTCTAATTTTTTTCAAATTATTTTTTTCCTTCCAGTTTTATGAGATATAATTGACATACACTGTATACTTTTGAGGGGGTGGGTGGAGGAAGTAATTAGGTTTCTTTTTTTAATGGAGCTACTGGGGATTGACCTAGGACTTCGTGCATGCTAGGCATGCACTCTACCTCTGAGCTATACCCTCCCCACTGCCTATTTCCATACTTCTGATATTTTTCTCCTTACTATTATTGTCCTTCAATTGCCCTTTGATTTATATCTCTTTTTGTTTGTTATGTTTTTTGTTTTTGCTTTGTTTTTATAGAAGTGCATTGATTTCCAATATTAGTTTCAGGTGTACAGCAAAGCGATTCAGTTATACATATATATTTTCTTTTCAGATTCTTTCCCATTGTAGGTTATTATGAGAAATGGAATATAGTTCCCTGTGCTCTAGCATAGGGCCTTGTTATTTATCTATCTTTTACTTCCAGAACAATGCTTTCCAACTTTATTCGATGGGTTCTTTGCATCCACTCAGCCTCCAAGCCTCGTCTACACAGGGAACCAGTGATACATCTTATAGGTATCTAGGCTACTTGCTCTCAGGAGAATGGAGATGCTATTGTCATGAATAAAGCTCAAATTTATTTAAAATCCTTACTTAACTATTTATTAGCTTTTCAGATTGTGTATTTTCTCAGTCACCATGTGCTCAAAGTACAGCCCCTTCTGTGTACACATCCTTGATACTTCTGGCTATAAAAGGGGACTCTATCAAAAAAATCTGAGACTATCAGCTGTTCTGTTAGAAAGTGGAGCCCTTTGAGGAACATCTTAGGCCTGTATCCCTCGCGACGATACACTTAGAGCCGTGCTACCCCGTGTGGCAGCCAGTAGCTGCAGGGGGCTGCTTACGTTTAGAAATTCAGTTCCTTGCTGATGCTGGCCACATGTCAAGCGTCCCATAGCCATGAGTGGCTGTTTGCCATCATACTGCACAAGACTGATACAGAGAATGATAAGAGGAACTTTCCTGATCTAACTTTTAATTAACCACCAAGTTGTGCAAAACAGATTTCCAATTGAACCTGAAAAACTAGATTACTATTCCTTCAGCAAATCTTTGGACCAGAAGCATGTGTACATCGATAGCCAGAGCAAGGCAAAGTCTTCCTCACAGGCCACCCATAAAAAGTGAAGAGGCTGGGGGGAAGGTATAGCCCAGTGGTAGGTAGAGTGTATGCCTAGTGTGCACAAGGTCCTGAGTTCAATTCCCAGTCCCTCCAGCCAATAAATAAATAAACCTAATTCCCTTCTCCCTCTCCAAAAAAAAGAAAAAAAATTTAAGTGAAGAGTCTGAACAGTTTTACTTAAATATCTAGAATTTTATACAGAGGGGATAGCTCAGTGGTAGAGTGACTGCCTAGCATGTACAAGGTCCTGGGTTCAATCCCCAGTACCTCCACTTAAAAAAAAATAAGTATGTAAATAAATAAATTACCTCCTCCCCCTTAAAAAAATCTAGAATTTTATTTTAGGAAACTGGGTTATGTAACATATATTGTGATCTATAACAGCTTGTACCAAGGTGGGTAACAATGGAGTGAAATCATTCATTTCTTTCAAATTTAAAACTCTAGCTTATGTGTTATTCTGAACAAGAAAGATTATAAAGTGAAAGGCTTGAAATACTTTTAAGATCTAATCATAGTTTCATTAAAGTAGAATCTACTAATTTAAAAAGCAACTGTTTAAATCAACTAGGCTTCAGCAAAAATTTTTTTAAGTTAAAAAAAATTTTAAGTGAAAATAAAACTTGATTTTCAGTACAAAAAAAAGGCCCTAAACTTATTTTGAACTGTATTTTTTAAAAAGTGGAATAGACATGTAATAAAGCAAATATGTAATAGGTTAATTATGGACTCTTAGTAGCAAATATATGAGTCTTACCTGTACAATTCTTTCAGCTTTTCTGTACATTAGAAAAGTTTGTTGTTTTTTTTAACATTTTTTATTGATTTATAATCATTTTACAATGTTGTGTCAAATTCCAGTGTTCAGCACAATTTTTCAGTCATTCATGGACATATACACACTCATTGTCACATTTTTTTCTCTGTGATTTATCATAACATTTTGTGTATACTTCCCTGTGCTATACAGTGTAATCTTGTTTATCTATTCTACAATTTTGAAATCCCAGTCTATCCCTTCCCACCCTCTACCCCTCTGGTAACCACAAGTCTGTATTCTCTGTCCATGAGTCTATTTCTGTCCTGTATTTATGCTTTGTTTTTGTTTGTTTATTTGTTTTTGTTTTTGTTTTTTGGATTCCACATATGAGCGATCTCATATGGTATTTTTCTTTCTCTTTCTGGCTTACTTCACTTAGAATGACATTCTCTAGGAGCATCCATGTTGCTGCAAATGGCATTATGTTGTCGGTTTTTATGGCTGAGTAGTATTCCATTGTATAAATATACCACCTCTTCTTTATCCAGTCACCTGTTGATGGACATTTAGGCTGTTTCTGTGTTTTGGCTATTGTAAATGGTGCTGCTATGAACATTGGGGTACAGGTGTCATCCTGAAGTAGATTTCCTTCTGGATACAAGCCCAGGAGTGGGATTCCTGGGTCATATGGTAAGTCTATTCCTAGTCTTTTGAGGAATCTCCACACTGTTTTCCATAGTGGCTGCACCAAACTGCATTCCCACCAGCAGTGTAGGAGGGTTCCCCTTTCTCCACAGCCTCTCCAGCATTTGTCATTTTTGGATTTTTGAATGACGGCCATTCTGACTGGTGTGAGGTGATACCTCATTGTAGTTTTGATTTGCATTTCTCTGATAATTAGTGATATTGAACATTTTTTCATGTGCTTTTTGATCATTTGTATGTCTTCCTTGGAGAATTGCTTGTTTAGGTCTTCTGCCCATTTTTGGATTGGGTTGTTTATTTTTTTCTTACTGAGTCGTATGAGCTGCTTATATATTTTGGAGATCAAGCCTTTGTCGGTTTCACTTGCAAAAATTTTCTCCCATTCCGTAGGTTTTCTTCTTGTTTTATTTCTGGTTTCCTTTGCTCTGCAGAAGCTTGTAAGTTTCATTAGGTCCCATTTGTTTATTCTTGCTTTTATTTCTTCTAGGAGAAAATTTTTGAAATGTATGTCAGATAATGTTTTGCCTATGTTTTCCTCTAGGAGGTTTATTGTATCCTGTCTTATGTTTAAGTCTTTAATCCATTTTGAGTTGATATTTGTATATGGTGTAAGGGTGTGTTCTAGCTTCATTGTTTTACATGCTGCTGTCCAGTTTTCCCAACACCATTTGCTGAAGAGACTGTCTTTATTCCATTGTATATTCTTGCCTCCTTTGTCGAAGATTAGTTGACCAAAGGTTTGTGGGTTCATTTCTGGGCTCTCTATTCTGTTCCATTGGTCCATATGTCTGTTTTGGTACCAATACCATGCTGTCTTGATGACTGTAGCTCTATAGTATTGTCTGAAGTCTGGGAGAGTTATTCCTCCAGCCTCTTTCTTTCTCTTCAGTAATGCTTTAGCAATTCTAGGTCTTTGATGGTTCCATATAAATTTTATTGATTTGTTCTAGTTCTGTGAAATATGTCCTGGGTAATTGGATAGGGATTGCATTAAATCGGTAGATTGCCTTGGGCAGTGTGACCATTTTAACAATATTGATTCTTCCAATCCAAGAGCATGGAATATCTTTCCATTTTTTAAAGTCTTCTTTAATTTCCTTCATCAATGGTTTATAGTTTTCTGTGTATAATTCTTTCGCCTCCTTGGTTAGATTTATTCCCAGATATTTTATTACTTTGGGTGCTATTTTAAAGGGGATTGTTTCTTTACTTTCTTTTTCTGTTGATTTATCGTTAGTGTAAAGAAAGGCAACTGATTTTTGAACATTAATTTTGTAACCTGCTACCTTGCTGAATTCTTCGATCAGCTCTAGTAGCTTTTTTGTGGACCTTTTAGGGTTTTCTATATATAGTAACATGTCGTCAGCATATAATGACACTTTTACCTCTTCTTTTCCAATTTGGATCCCTTTTATTTCTTTCTTGGTAAAACAAATAAATATTTGTACAAGCAAAAAAAAGGCAATTATTCTCCCTGTCCAAGTGTAATTAACTTATTACACATAGGAATAATAATAGATTTATTAAATGTAATCACTGTTTTTCCTTGCTGTAACCCCTATCCAGAACTCAGGGCTTTATGCTTGATTATACATTGTAGAATTTATTTTTAAGGATGCTTTCGGTTAAAAAGCAAGCCTCATTTGTTGATCCACTCCTTTTCCTACCCAGTAAACCTGCCTTGGTTTGCTGAGCACACAAAGCATCAAGACCAAGAACAAGCGCATTTGTTTTAAGCCAGAGCCACTCTCTTTCCATAGGGGCACTGGAGATGCCCAGATTGCTTTGTCACTTGGTCGTCGAGACAACTAAATTAACCAGCATGTCAGGGTTTCAGGAAAACGTTTAAAAGCCCAGCAGCGCGGAGGACATTTGTCTGTGTCAATATCGCCACGTGATTCATTTAAATAAACTTTTTCTTTCAAGTGGAGCAGTCTGGGAAAAGAAAGCAGCTCTCAGTAACGTTTTGAATTCCTGCCCAAATGCCACAGCTTTTATTAATAATGCCTAAGACTTTCGAAGTGCTTCTTGGTTTGCAGAGTGTTTCTGATACATTATGTCACTTAATCCTCAGGACAAGCCTGGAAGGAGCTAGGACTCAAATCCCCAGTGTCTGAATCAGAATCCTTTATGCCTTTCAAACAGCAGCACTTACAGCCTCAGAAATGTTACTGAAGCCTTGGGATGAGCATCTCAAGACACTTCAAGATGGGGAGGGTACTGCTCAGTGGTAGAGTGTGCTTAGCATGCACGAGGTCCTGGGTGCAATCCCCAGTACCTCCATTAAAATAAATACACCTGATTACCTCTGCCCCTCCCCCAAAAAATGAGTAAATAAATAAAAAACAATTTTTAAAAGAAGGGGGTTATAGCTCAGTGGTAGAGTGCACGCTCAGCACATTTGAGGTCCTGGGTTCAAACCCCAGTACCTCCATTAAAATAAATAAATAAATAAATAAGCCAAATTACCACCCCCCCATAAATAAATAAATAAGAAATTGCCACTTTAAAAAATAGAAAGAAGGAAAACAAAAAAGCAACAAATATTTTTTTTAGTAAAAATTGAAGGGGTTGCCACAGAGAAACAAAAATTAGTAAGAAGTGAGGTGGGGGAAGGGATTCCTGGTTTTCATCCTGAATCTTTTAGTTCTCTGAGTTCTTAAATTCCGTACCTTGAAAAAGACATCAATTCTACGTTAATTATACTTTTGGATGGTGAGCTGAAATTAAAATTTCCAGAAAAGGTCAAATGCGCCGTAATGGCAAGACACCAAACAATATAAGCGAAATACTCCGTAAAAACTTAATCATCCTGAGGTTGTGCTTATAATTACAGACCAAAGTCTGAGTTTCTTTGGCTGCCTCGAGGACCAGGGTCGCTTGGTAAATGACGATTTGGCTTCCATTTTGCTTCCTGTTGACTTATCCGTGGGAGTAGATGCACTGTGCAGATTAAATCCCTCTGGGCATTCTTTTTTCTCTTGCCAACCACCGTGTGATTTTGGCTTTAAATATGGGAGCATCTTGAGCATGTGGCTGTGGCCTTGAGTTTCAGCAGCAGAAGCAGTTACTGAGAGAGAGAGCTGGGACAGGACAAAGTTATTAGGGTGGAGGGGTGAGAGGGCCCCACTCCCCACCTCCATCCTGGCTGCTAACCTGCCTCGGCCCTGAGACAGACGCCCCTTGCTCCCTCTCTGCTTCCCATTTACAAGATGTTCTTAGGAGAAGAGCAATGAAGGGCATAAGAGCTTAGCTGTTGAGGTCAATTGAAGAAGAGCAAGAAGCCCAGTCTCAATGTTAAGAAAATTTTCAATTTTCTAAGAGTGGCCTCTTTGGCTCCCCGTTCTTCAGAGCATTGGCAAGCAATGTCTTGGTCCCATTTTCTGTCATCTTGTTGTTTGGGATTCTTTTTTGTCATTGTTATCTAGCAATGCCCAGACCTGCTTTGTACTTCCTAGTTCTACCTGAGTCCTGTTTTCAAGTTACCTGAGTTCACATGTATGTGATGCCTTTTATGAAAACTGTCTAATTAAAGCAGCCATCTCAGACAACAAGAACCTACTGTATAGCACAGGGAACTCTATTCAATTTCCTGTAATAACATACCATGGAAAAGAATCTGAAAAGAAAATATATACATGTATTATATGTATAACTGAATCACTTTGCTGTACACCTGAAACTAACATTATAAATCAACTACACTTCAGTAAAAAGTTTTTTTCAAAAAAGCAGCCATCTCTGCTGTCAAGGCACGGGAGGGTCTCTGGCCTTCACTACAGAAGAAGCTGCAACAATAAACCCATGTGTTTTTAGTGACTAGTTAAATCGCTCTGTAGATTGTGTTGGTGCAGTATTTGCAAGAACTAAAATCTCAAGATAATACAATGATAATTGCTTCATTCTCTAGAAGATGCCAAGATGCTTTTTGTTAAGTCTTTGCAGATTTTTAGGTTAAATCAACGTGTGAGCAAGGCTCCAGGCCTTGGGAGCCCACTTTAATTATTTAAACCTTCCTTAATAATATAAAAAGCCCTCAGGCCCTACCATGTATTTTTCTAGTTTTTTATATCCCTTCTTGAACACTTTATTAAAGTCTAATGCGATGGAATACAGCACATACCCTAAGAAAACTGAGTGCTGCTGTGTAGCCAGCACCCGGTAAAGAAGCAGATCGTGACCCGGACCTCCGCACACTCTCTCTCAACCTCTGTCCCCCATGGGGCCCTGCTGTGCCGTCTCCCAACAGCAGAGATTAGCTTCCCTGTTTTGTACCTTTGTGTCTTGCTGCTCTCCCTCAGTGTTGTTGATGGAAGGGTCATCCATATTGTTGAGCGCAGTTAAGGTGCACCATGACTATCCTCTTTCGTTAGGCTGACATAGTGCAGCTCATCACTTTACTGTGCTGTTCATCACTGAGCATTTCCAACTTTGCTTTATTAACAGTAGATTTGGGGGAAGTAATTCAAGAATAGTCAGTTTACAAAGTTGTATCAATTTCTGGTGCACATTATAATAGTTCAGCCATACATATACCTACATATATTCCTTTTCATATTCTTTTTCATTATAGCTTACTACAAGATATTGAATATAGTTCCCTGTGCTATACAGTAAAAACTTGTTGTTCATCTGTTTTATATAAAGTAGTTAGTATCTGCAAATTTCAAACTCCCAATTTATCCCTTCCCACCCTCTTCATCCCCCCACCCCCTGCTGGTAACTATAAGTTTGTTTTCTATGTCTGTGAGTCTGTTTCCGTTTTGTAAATAAGTTCATTTGCCTTTTTTTTTTTTTTTAAGATTGTCAAGGAATCTCCATACTGTTTTGTTTTCTATAGTGGCTGCACCAATTTACATTCCCACCAACAGTGTGGGAAGGTTCCCTCTTCTCCACACCTCTCGAGCATTTGCTATTTGTAGACTTTTTAATGATGGCTATTCTGAATGGTGTGAGGTGATACCCCATTGTAGTTTTGATTTGCATTTCTCTGATAATTAGCAATATTGAACATCTTTTCATGTGCCTATTGGTCATTTGTACGTCTTCATTGGAGAATTGCTTGTTTAGGTCTTCTGCCCATTTTTGGATTGGGTTGTTTGGTTGTTTCTTATTAAGTTGTGTATATCCTGGTAGTTAAGCCCTTGTCAGTCACATCGTTTGCAAATATTTTCTCCCAGTCCATAGGTTGTCTTTCATTATATGGTTTCCTTTGCTGTGCAAGAGCTTTTAAGTTTGATTAGGTCCCATTTGTTTATTTTTGCTTTCATTTCTATTGCCTTGGGAGACTGACCTAGGAAAACATTGCTTTATGTCAGATGACGTTTTGCCCATGTTCTCTTCAAGAAGATTTATGGTGTCCTGTCTTATGTTTAAGTCTTCTAAGCCATTTTGAGTTTATTTGTGTGTATGGTGTAAGGGAGTGTTTTATCTTCATTGATTTACATGCTGCTGTCCAGTCTTCCCAACACCACCTGCTGAAGAGACTGCCTTTTCTCCATTGTATATGCTTGCCTCCTTTGTCAGAGATTCATTGACTGTAGGTGTGTGGGTTTATTTCTGAGCTCTCTATTCTGCTCTTGATCCATATGTCTGTTTTTTGTAAAATACCATGCTGTTTTGATTACTGTAGCTCTGTAGTATTGTCTGAAATCTGGGAGGGTTATTCCTCCAGCTTCATTCTTTATCTTCAGTATTGCTTTGGCAATTCTGGGTCTTTTATAATTCCATATAAATTTTAGGACTATTTGTTCTAGTACTGTGAAAAAATGTCATGGGTAATTTGATAGGAATCACATTAAATCTGTAGATTTCTTTGAGTAATATGGCCATTTTAACAATATTTTCCTCTAATCCAAAATCATGGGACATCTTCACATTTCTTTGAATCATCTTCAGTTTCTTTTATCAGTATTTTATATTTCTCAGCATATAAGTTTTTCACCTCCTTGGTCACTCTTACTCCTAAGTATTTTATTTTTTATGCATTTTAAAAGGGATTTTTTTCCACTTTCCCTTTCTGATATTCCATTGTTAGTGGGAAGAAATGCAGCAGATTTCTGTATGTTAACCTTGTGTCCTGCTACCTTGCTGAGTTTGCTTTATCAGTTCTAGTAGTTTTTGTGTGGAATCTTTAGGTTTTTCTACATATTGTATCATGTTACTTGCATATAGTGACAATTTTACCTCTCCTCTTACAATTTAGATACCTTTTCTTTCTTTTTTTTCTTTTTTTCTTTTTTTGTCTGATTGCTGTGGCTAGGACTTCCAATGCTATGTTTAATAGAAGTGGTGAGAGTGGGCATCCTTGTCTTGTTCCAGACTTTAGCAGGAAAGCTTTCAGCTTTTCACCATTGAGTATTATGTTGGCTGTGGGTTTGTCATAAATGACTTTAAATATGTTGAGATATGGTTCCTCTATACCCACTTTGGAAGAGTTTTTATCATGAATGAGTGCTAAATTTTATCAAATGCTTCTTTGTCATCTATTGAGATGGTCACATGGCTTTGTCATTTCTTTTGTTTATGTGGTATATCACATTGTTTGATTTGGGATCCTTGTGACTCTGAGATGAATCTGACTTGATTGTAGTATATGTTTTTTTTAATGTACTGTTGGACTCGGTTTGCTAATATATTGTTGAGGATTTTTGGATCAACTTTCACCGAAGATACTGACCTGTAATTTTCTTTTTTGGTGTTGTCTTTGTCTGTTTTTGGTATCAGGGTGATGGTGGCTTCATAGAATGGCTTTGGGAGTATTCTCTCCTCTTCAATCTTTTGGAAGAATTTGAGAAGAATCCCATAGATTTTGTATCGTTGTGTTTTCATTTTCATTTATCTCAAAGTGTTTTTAAATTTCCTCTTTAATTTCATCTTTGGCCCATTGGTTTTTTAGTAGCATGTCATTTAGTCTCCATGTAATTTTTTTTTCCTTCATTATTCTTTTTGTGGTTAATTTCTAGTTTCATGCTGTTGTAGTCAGAAAAAATGCTTGAAATAATTCCTATATTCTTAAATTTGTTGGAGCATGTTTTATGTCCTAGTATGTCATCTATCCTAGAGAATGTTCCATGTGCACTTGAGAAGAATGTTTATTCTGGGGTCTTGGATGTAATGTCCTGAAAATATCGATTAAGTCGAACTGTTCTATTATGTCATTTAGGATCTTTGTTGCCTTATTGTTTTTCTGTCTGGAAGATCTGTCCATTGATGCTAGTGGGGTGTCAGATTCTCCAAATATTATTGTGCTCCTGTCAATTTCCCCCTTTATGTCTGTTAGTATTTGTTTTATGTATTTAGGTGCTCCTATATTGGGTGCATGTATGTTAACAAGTGTAATATTTTCTTCTTGTATTGATTGTTTTATCATTATATAGTGTCCTTCTTTATCTTTCTTTATGGCCTTTGTTTTAAAGTCTACTTTGTATGATATTATTATTGCTACCCCAGCTTTCTTGTCATTTCCATTTGCGTGAAATATCTTTTTCCATCCCCTCACTTTCAATCTGTGTGTGTCCTTCACTCTAAAGTGAGTTTCTTGTAGGTGGCATTTTTTAGGCTCTTGTTTTATTATCCAGTCTGCCACTTTGTCTTTTTATTGGAGCATTCAGTCCATTGACATTTAAGTCCATTGATATTATGAATTATAATAAAAACTTTTCTCCAGGAGAGTGGACTAAACACTTGGTCATCAGAGATATTTGCAGACATATTACCAAAATTTGTATGGAAAGTAAGTTCAGGCAGTCTCTCAAATGAATAGTTCAGAGAGAAGCTTTTCTAACAACAGCCATCAAGCAGCCAACAAAGGACAGTGGAGGGATTCTAAGACCCAGAGCCAGGCAATCTGCGTCAATGCCTCAACTCTGCCAATCTTGTGTAAAACTCTTAATTTATCTGAGCCTTTATTTTCTCATCTACTAAATAAAGGTCTCAGTCCACATTCTGATTGTGAAGATTACATGAAAATACTTTGTATTTTCCATGTCAGGTATAATTATATGAAGCAGAGAGAGCATATGTTTTACATCAAAGAGCTATAAACATACCCTTAGATCATGACATTAAATTCATACACACTTTCCAATTATATTCCTAGAGAACACATTTTCCCCACTTTGTTTTAGCCCTGCCTTTTGTTATCACTGTCTTCATTTTTAGCATTAGATGTATTGCATAGTTCAACTTCAGAGAATTTCGCTACATCATTAACATGCCCTCAGGGTCATTAGTTTACTAGCTAGTTTACTAGTTAATTTACTAGTTGCATTATGGATTTGCAGGAGTCTTTGGCCTGTATCTTATCAAGTAGTGATTAAAGATGTGCAGTTGGCTCCTGGGAAGCATGGTCACACTCAAGTAGTCACTTCCGATATCTTTCCCTAAGCCATTCCAAAATTGCTCTCTGTTGAACTTGGTACGCTGGTTTTGATGTGAGTTACTTTGATAAGCAGTTCTACTGATGTGGCGGGTTGTGTCTAACAGCTAGCTGAAAATGCCAGTCATCTTCACCCCCTTGGGCATTTACTGGGGCAAAATATGACAAAGATAATATTCTTTTTTGGTTTTTTGTTGTGTTTTGTTTTTATTTGGAGTGGGGAGGTAATTAGGTTAATATCTATATTTATGGTGGAGGTACTGGGAATTGAACCCAGGACCTCGTGCATGCTCAGCACACTCTACCACTGAGCTCTACCCTCCCCATGAGGAGATGATTCTTAATATGTATTAAGTTAATAACTTCCCATTTCATTTCATTGTCTCCTTCTCTTTTGTTTTTCTTTTCTATGTCCCCACGTGTGCCGCGTGCAGTGCGTTTGGCGCAGTTATGCAGCTGATGAGAAATCTGTTTCCATTGCAACCTGGAAGCCACACTTGAAGGCCTTGCACACCTGCAGCCCCACCAAGTAGGTGCCAGTGCGACAGCTGGTGCTGTCATCAAGTGTCTTCAAATTTGTAAAACAAGTGTGTGTAGATTGGGGCTCCTCTTTTTCTCCGTTGCTCTTTGAGAGATTCAGTCTGTTTAGTAACAACTCAGGCACAAAACTAAATAGGCTCAGTATCCTTCCTCACCATCCCTAGACTGGGTTTAAAGATTAAAAGAATCCAAACTTTTATAGAGATGTATTTTTACTATTTCATGCTTATTTTCCAATATCTCATTTCCTAAAGCCAACCAGGATTTTAAAGGTAAGTGCTGTAGTTCTAGAAAAACAATGATAGTTTAAAACTCCACCCATCAGCTGACCCCAAGCTGGTAGTGCTTGGAGAGCAATGTGTCTTTGTACCTGCAAGTCCCTCAAGGTCAGTTCTCACCTAGATCCCCTCACAGGGTGGCCCTTGAACTTTCACTTGCAGGTCAAACCAGTATCAGTGGCAAAAGATGAGAAGAGGTAGAGTCCAATGAGGTGAAGGGACCAATAAGAGTACAATTTGGAATTAGCATCAAAAAATTTAAGTAATATTACTTCCATTCACATTTCATTGGCCAAAGCAAATCACCTGGCTGTGCTTCAGCTCCCTGAGGGTGGGGAGGTGCCGTCCCACACTGCACTGAAATGAGAGGAGAGTTGGAAAGATCATGCCCACATCCTGATGGTCCCTGCTGCCATCTTTAATTCAAAAAACAATCCTCAGCCCTGGAATCCTGGACTCCAGTCCAACTAACAGAACACATGCTAAATCGTAATCACCACCTAATTAAAGAAGATCCTCAGGGAATCAACCAAAGCAAGTAAGTCGAGGGAAAGGCTTTCTGTGAGTCACCCAGCTGGACCACCATAGTCAGATCCTCAGGTTGTTCAAGTTTTAAAAGGGTTTAGCTGAGTTAGGGTATGTTAGAGTACCTGCTGTGTCATTCATAGCCCAAGAAAACCTTAGTCCTCATAGCTTCATGGGATTCGAGGCAGCTGGCTAGGGTGGCTCTGTCAGAGAAACCTCCTTCTCACTGATGCAGAGGAGAAATCATCTGGGGAAACCTGCATGACTTGTTCCCTGGCACTGCAGTCTCTGAGGAGATTAGTGATGCTGCGGGTCCCCCATTAGCCTCCAGAATCTGTTCCGTTGTTCCCTGTCCTGTCCTGGGCCTCAGTTTCCCATCCACAGAGTGATGGTCAAGAGCTGGCCAGGATCACTTCTGAGCTCAAATGGGACACATCTCCTAGAAGTTGGGGTCAAAATGGTGTTGGCACCTGTGACAGAGAGAGTCATTGACCCACAGGATTTTAGAGGGGATGGACCCTAACAAGACAGAAGCATGGATGTGGCTGAGTGACTGTGTGGACGGGAACCCACCTTTCACTTCGATCTTAAAATTCAGCTAAATGCCCTTTACTGAGTATTAGATGCTTTCAGAGTTGTAGCATTTTAAAACAAAAAAGGAATATAACTCTTGTGCCATCCGTTCTTTGGGGATGTGAATCAAAAGTGGGAATAGAAATTGTACATGTCTTGTCTTCATGAGAGTTGCTCGGTACAAGTGTAAGAGGAAGGTTAGAAGAAAGAAACAGGAGAAGGTCTCAAGTGACGAGAGAGGGGTCTGTTATTTTGTCATACGTGATTATTCGGCTTCCCAATTCCTGTAATTTGGGGGATTAGAAGTCATCCTGAAGCCTGGAAAAATGATTCAGCAATGACTCCAATTCTCCCAGTGCACAAACTGTTATTTTATTCACATTACTTCTCTCTTTTTTCTGATATTTCTCCTATTTTTAGTGGGGTGGGGATGGAGGATACTTTATGCAAACACTTGTCTTCATCCTGTTCCAGTGTGACTACCAACCACCCCCTCACACTCCTCTCCCCACACCCCTCATTAACCTCGGGATCTCAGCCTTATTTCCTGAATGACAGTTATCTGCCCAGAGAGACACAGCATCACTGGCAATGCTCATGGGAACCTGGTCCTCTTCCTTCAGCGATGCTTTGTTGTTCCAAATTGCAGGGGTTCTAAATCTCTGTTGTTCTTATTGTTTTTCCTTTGTTAAATCATTAAGAACATGATGATAACTGTGACTCTCTCCCAAGATAACTATTCAACGCATTAAAAAAAAATCAAAACTTTGCCTATGGTTTTGGAGTCACAAAATCCCTGCAGCCAGTTTCCAAACCTTTGCTTTAGAAAGCAATCCTGTTTTAATCAGGTGTGCAGGTCAGTGAAGAGAATAATTTACAGTGACTTAAAGGGATATTTTTACATTTATAACTAAGTGGCTTACTGAGCACAGAGTGGTACAGTAAGAAATAGACCAAAATGTCTTATTTACATAGTGTATTTCCTATAACATTCAGGGACTAACAATTTCTGCAGGGAAAGATTGTTACATTAATTCAATAAGTGCTCACCAAGCGCTGCTGGAGAAGGAAAAATTTTTCCTCTGCCTTTCTGGGTTCTTCTGTCTGGTCTAAGAATTAAATAGACATGAGACAGATGAACAGGAGAAAAATCAAACAAAAGTTTAACAACATGTGAACATGAGAAAGATGCAGGAAAACTGAATAACTGGACAAGAAGGCTGAAACCCTCCCCTGAAATACCTTCTTCAGCTACAGACAGAAGACTATGTTGGAGTAGGGGGTTTGGGGCTTCAAAGGGGAGGAGGCAATTCACGTGGAGATAGAAGAGCAGGCATTTGGTACATGACTGTTTGTTGGGCCTGCGGAGACACTGGGACCGTCACTGTGATTGGGATACTCTGACCCCCAGCCCTGCTGGTACCCCACCACCACACCTGGCCCATATTCCCTGCAGACCCAACTGGTGACAGCTCTATTCTGGGGGAATAAGCCCTTTATCTAAACTCTTTTAGGCAGTTAAGGGAGCGATAACAAGAAAAACTTCCCGAGATTTCTGATTCTTGAAAATAATCAGCCTTGAGGGGATGGTATAGCTCAGTGGTAGAGCACCTGCTTAGCATGTAAGAAGTCCTGGGTTCAGTCCCCAGTACTTCCATTAAAAATAAATAAATAAATAAATCTAATTACCTCCTCCCCCACTAAAAAATAATAATAATTTTTTTAAATTTTTAAATTATCAGCCTAAATTTATCCTCTGGCCAAAGAGACACATTTGAGGTGCCGAATTTGGCTCCCCCTACATCACCTATCCTGTGCACAGCACTGTTCCAGGCACAAGGGATGCTGGTGGCGCAAGTGAAAAACAAACAGAATCTCAGGCCTCAGGGAGTTTATGCTCAAGGGACTCTGGAAAGAGACAGTAAAAACAGATAAGTAAGAGATGTAACAGAGTAGAGGGTGATAGGTGCCACAGAGGAAAGTAAAGTAGGGAAGGAATTTAGGGAGCCCTGGGGGGTGCGATATTAAACAGGTTGGGGTGGGGTGGGAATAGCTCAGTGGTAGAGCGCATGCTTAGCATGCAGCACCTCGGATTCAATCCCCAGTGCCTCCATGAAACAAACAAACCAAAAAAAAGAAAAAAAGAAAAACACCCAAAAACAAAATAAATAGGTGGTCAGGGAAGAGACTGGGTTAGCAACAGCATCCTCGTGGTCATCAGTGATGTTGTTATCCATGGGAAACAACAACCCGTGCTTCTGTTCCCCAGCTTTAGAGCTGCAGCGGGATACTGGGACTCCGCCACCTTGTCCCGGGAGTCGGTTGGGAGAGAGGTGTGGAGACTGTCCCGTGGGGGAAGGGCAGGGGGAGCGGCAGAGGGGGAGAAGGGCAGGGGGAGGGGGAGGAGGTGCCGAGCCGCCCAGACCCACTCCTTTCTGGCCCCGCGGTCTCTCACACGCTCTTTAGAGGTCTTTGCAGTTGCTCTCTCCAAGTTTTGTTTTAACCGCAGAAGGATGTATAAAAGGAACATATTTCTTGATTTTCATCTTAAAGGGATTCAAGGCCATGTGAGGGTGAGGCCCAGGTAAAGGTGCTGTTTGAGGAAACAAGTCAGCTATTTTATGAAGCTGTGGGGAATTAACAAGCTCCAGAGATGCCATGCGGTCCCTTAAGAATTTGGAATTAAGAGATTGTCTGATCCCAAGAGATTGCCTGATCAGTTTACATGGAAGATCAGGAGCCGCGGGAAAGTGAGGGGCCTGCCCAAGGACACACGGGCTTATCAGCAAAGAGCAGGGACCCTCCCCCATGCCGCATAGACTCGGATCTGCTAAAGTGGGTTACCAATCCCAGCACGGAGCTAGATTCCCTACGTGCCTGGTTTACTCCAAGGGAGCTCATACCTTATACAATACAGAAACAAAATTTGCGTCTACAGGTGCTTGAGAGTACAAGACCACAGTCACACAGGAACCAGATTAAGAGACCCCCGAGTCAGCCTAAACCCCAGACACTACAGCGTCAGAGAAGCCAGCACCGCTCTGAGTTTGCTGATGCTGTTGACCAGAACCACTTTTCCTTAAGGGTGGAGAACTTTGACTAATGAGGCGTCTGGAGTCTTGGGTTACACAGGGGCAGTATCACTGTTGCTAAACGAATGTGGTGCTATCCCAGCTCTGTGCCACCACGGATACAGGTTAGAAAGTTGGCTATGTTTATTGAAAAGAGTGTTGCTTCTGCACATCTTGCTTGAAATAGATTGACTAAGGTACTAGACTCCCCAGCCTCCCCCTGTGGTCGTTATCAAGTGCTATAAATGTATTCACCAGTTATCATCATTTTTCTTCTGTCTGCACGCACCTGAAGGAAGGAGCAAGGGGAAACATCAAGCAGGTTTGTGATTTCTATTCTGCTACATGTTTGTTGATAAATCTGATGCTTAAACCGATGTTATAAATGTGTCTCGTGTGAGTAAAATTGATCAACAAATACAAGATGGTTGAAAGTGACCTTTCACAAGATTGCCTGCAAAGGAAGGTTGCTGTTATATCAGCTTTTTTCCTTTCTTTTTCCCCCCCCCTTGGGAGCATAAGTTTGTTTCCCTAAGTTGCTCCCTGAGTTTTACAATCTGCAGAGCATGGAACATTCTGGGGGGAAAATAATAATTGTGGTCTTTGGTTATTCCTGGCTACTGTTTTCCTAGATGGAAGACTTACCCTAGTATTCAAATTCCATGAGGAAGCATAGGATCCTTCTTTTAAAGTGAGACATTATGGGGGCTTTAGCAAAAGGACAACTGTGCGCGGGAGGTAAGAACCATCTGTTTAAGCATCTCCACTTCACGTAGCGCTGAGGTCTGCTCAGTGATCTGATTCAAAAGAAGAGTCTCCCATCCTTTAGGAGGAAAACAATACAACCGAAAACTTTATCAACTAACATATGGTCATTCTTTCATGCCTTGGAAGGAAATGCTTTCTCAGATCAAAGAGCAGAAAGCTAGGTCTAGGAGGAACAGGAGGTGAAAGAGAATATTTCAGTCTGGGTTAGTGAGTGCCAGATGGGTGTGGGTTTAGGAGAAAAACCCTGAAGGACAGAGCCTGGTGGGTCCCAGCACTGCTGGGGTGAGGAGCGATAGAGGCAGAACCGGCAGGAGAACCCCAGGTGCCTGGAATCCCACCTGGGACACAGTCTCTTTCCCGTCACTGCCACATGTTCCAGTAATTAGGGAACACAGGCATCCGCCTGCCCAGAGCTGGTCCCTGGATAGGGGCCAGTGGGAGTCCAGGGACTGTGCCTTTAGCTTTGTACTGTTGCACTGATGACATTAATCATAGTATATTTATTCAGTCCTGAAATTAGTTTTGAAAGTTCACTTGGAGTGATGAGTCTCTAGGTCTTTTTTTTTTCCATTTTTTAATTGCAGTATAGTCAGTTTACAATGTTGCATCAATTTCTGGTGTTCAGCATAATGATTCAGTCATACATATACATACATATACTCATTTTCATACTTTTTCATTATAGGTTACTACAAGATACTGAATATAGTTCCTTGTGCTATACAGTAGGACGTTGTTGTTTATCTATTTTATACATTAGGTAGTTAGTATCTGCAAATCTCAAACTCCCAATTTATCCCTTCCCACCCCCTTCCCCCACCCTGGTAACCATAAGTTTGTTTTCTATGTCTGTAAGTCTGTTTCTGGTTTGTAAATAAGTTCCCTTGTGTCACCTTGGTTTTTTTTAGATTCCACCTATGACTGATATCATACAGTATTTTTCTTTCTCTTTCTGGCTTACTTCACTTAGAATGACAGTCTCCAGGTCCATCTATTTTGCTACAAATGGCATTATTTTATTCTTTTTATGACTGAGTAGTATTCCATTGTATAAATATACCACAACTTCTTAATCCAGTCATCTGTTGATGGACAGTTAGGTTGTTTCCACGGGTCATCCATTTCTGCATTACATCAGCCAACACTCTAAAAGATTACAAACCAGTCTACAGCCGTACCTCCCTGAATGCGCCTGATCTCATCTAAAAGATTACAAACCACAACATAAATGTGTTCATGCAGGAAGTGAGACAGATGTAGTAGGACCTACAACACTCCTTCAGAGTAGGTGAACCTACACAGTGGGTGCCATTGAAGACCCTTCTCTTATTTGGTAGGCACAGATTTAAAGCAAAAGGCATTGGATGTTTCTGAGTGATATTTCCAGAAAGTTTGAATAACTTAAAGAGTAGCTTTTCTCCACTTTGGAGACATTTCTGCCCAAAGAGAAGTTCTGGTCATTAAACTCAGAATATTCTTTAAATAGACCAATAGACTGAACAGTTCTGACTGCTTAGTCCTCCTTTGTCCAGACTCCATGCAAACCCCACCATCCTTCTGTTGTAACTTTACTTGAAAAAAAAAGTTAAAGCAAATCATAGTCTTCATAAGCTGTTTTCATCTCTTAAGTAATATTTGAAGTCTTTCTTGTTTCCAGAACTATCCTTGTACAAATCATCTCAAAGAGTAACCTGCCTTGGGAGGAGGGTATAGCTCGGTGGTAGAGCACCTGCTTATCATGCAGGGGCTCCTGGGTTCAATCCCCAGTACCACGATTTTTAAAAATTAAATAAATTAATAAATAAACCTCATTACCTCCCCCACCAAAAAATAAAGAAAGAAAACCATGTTTTTTTTTAAAAAAGAGTAACCTGTCTCCAAGCCCTAAGAGCAGGACCATCTTTGGCAACAACTCCACAGCTACTTGAGAATAAGGTCACCTGTCTTGATTCTATCCTCCAAAACACAGCTTTTGACACCTGCGAGGGAAAAGCGTGAATCACAGGGCAATGACTGCATATGTACAAGTTCTTTGGCAGTCCTGAGTGAGGGGCCACCTTGGCCTGACACAGGGATGGTGCACCTCTTGGTGACAATCGTCCCCAAGGCAGTGCCACAGAATTCGAGGGTCACTGTTGAGCTTCGGCCCCTGGGTCCAAACATGAACCTCCTAGTCATCTGTCACAGTTCAGAAAGACTAGCAGCAAAATGTTTTAAATTTCATAATGTTCACATATACCTAAAACATTAAGATGTATTCTGCATGCTTGTGTCTGAGGCTGTCAAAATTCACTCACCTCTAGGTTTGATTATGTACAGAACCACTGAGCTATGCCTTTGACTTGGTGAATCACACACAGAGATTTCTTGCTTCTCTGTTGTCATTGGACATTTAGCCAAAACCACCCTGAACACATCCTGTCTTAGTATTTGGTGTGCACGCCTTACCTCACGCCTCATAATCATACCCTCGGGTCTTCTGTGCCCAGTTACATATCAGATCACCGTGTGTAGAGCTATGACAGAGAATGTGCTGAATAAAGAATTCTTGGATAGAGTAATAAAATATCCCCAACGTCAGGTACTTTCTGGGAAGAGAGAGAAAACACCACCAAAAGTGGAAAAGAGGAGGAATGTAAGAAGAGAGAAAGTGAAACATTAAAACCATTTCAAGGAGGGGAGGGTAGAGCTCAGGGGTAGAGCACGTGCTTAGCATCCACAGGGTCCTGGTTTCAATCCCCAGTACCTCTGTTAAATAAAGGAATAAATACATAAACAAACCTAATTACCTAACCCCCCAAAAGAAGTTAAAAATTGGAAAAAAATTAAAATTTTTTTTCAATCATCAGAAGAAAATAAGCTGAAGCCCCCATTTTCATATTACCTTGCCTTCCACCTTGCTGGGCTCCTTAGGTAATGAAACGCATGGTCCCACATAATGACTGTGGACAGACTATTTTACTGTAAGGACGGTAGCAACAGGACTGTCTTAGGTGAAAAATGACTAAGTTGCCCTTACTCCTGCAAAATATGCACAAAGGAACGTGCATTTATCATGAGAATTCTCCCTTGGGGAAGAGAGCGAATCTGGGTCCAGAATATTGTCCATCAATGCTCGACCCAGTTTCAGATGGACTGATGAACACCGCCCACGCACAGAGCCCTTTACTGTTGGTGCCGTTGGTTTATCGCTGGTGGTTCAGATAATCAGCATGGATACGCTTCAGCCAACTCTGCTATCCTCCAGATACCTCAGAGCCTGGCATCTCCTAAATCCTTCCTCAGGGGGGTTCTTTGTACTTAAGAACTAGGAGTAACCCACAGGTGGAAGAATTTGGTACAACCGCCAGTTCCCCTCTCCTGGGGCCTGTCACTCGCTCCCTCTGAATGACATGTCACAACCGTAGATCAGGCCCCTCTGTGGGGGGTCACACAGGTTCACATACACCCTCAGGGAACTAGATTCCCTCCTTTGCAACATTCTTGTTTTAGCAGAACAAGAGAAGAGAAAGCCTAAGAGAAAGATTTTGCCTTTCAACACGGACGTTAAGATACATTTTTTAAAAAAATTCACATACAATGTCTCAGGTTAAGGAAAGACATCCAGTTCCAAGCTGGTTACGCATGGTTTGTGACAGATTCAAGAACTTTCTTTAAAAATACAAACCATCAAGAAGAGCTTTTTCATGTAGCTCAACTGAATAACAGGGAAGATTGGTGCAGGGTTGAGGTGTGTCCCTACCACACCTATTCCTCTACTGAGGCCATAAATACAACTTCTTTAGCGTTTAATTGTTCATTTGTTTTCCTCTGTCTTCCCATGGAAACAACTGTAATCTCATATGTGGTGGTAAATCATGTTTATTGATTTTATTCTAACTCATCATCCCATTAAGTAATTGTTCCAACTCATTTCTTTTTTAACTGGACAGTTTTTCTCTGTTTGGGTATAAGTTGTCGATTTTGGAGCACAGAATTTCCCTGTAAACCCGTCTGGTTGGATTCAGCCCGTATTCTCACCTCCCTCCCATCCTCCTCGACAAAGTCAACCCTCAAGGTGGACTAGGTTGTGAGTTAGTCACCACAATGGTTCAGGAGAGCTTTTCCCTCTTCCGACCTGTTCAGTTTTATTGCTGCAGGCATAGCTCATAGCAGCGTAGGTTTGGGGATTATCCATGAATCTCACTGCCTCTGCTTACCCTGCATCCTTCATCAACACTTGCTAGCTCTGTGCCTGCTCTGTAGTTAAACTGCAGGTTATAGGGCATGAAGACTTCTTCGTAGACTCTCTGAAGTTGCTTTCACAGGTACTCGTGAGAAGGCTGTAAAGATGCCTATTTTTAATGGAGGCACTGGTACATGCTAGGCATGCACTCTACCACAGAGCTACACCCTCCTTGCCCAAGATGCCTGACTTAAATGTTAAAGCCTTCGTGATATTCTTTTATTACATTGCAGTCTTGTGCTATGATCTACTGGATGCTTTGTCCAAACTGCTCCTGAGTGGTTGCCTTGTTAGGTTCTGAGAAGTGTGACTCTCAAGATAAAACTCTAAAACACTGATGGAAAAGATTGTGCACTCAGAGTTCTTCTGCATTTATTTTCCATTCTTTACATTTCCTTTCTTCTCTGTGCAATGAGTGATCTGCACGTGTTGTTAAAGTAAACTCGGTTAAGACTAGACTTTTTTTTTCAGCGTTGTTGACTTGTGTCCTTATCGGCAAAATGCTAGGTGGCTTCAAAAACATTTTGTTTCAAAATGGTCTCTCCTGCTGTTCACATTTATTGATAAGAGGGAAAGGATTTAGTCTTTAAAAACACATCGTAAGACTTAAGAAAAATACTATCTTGTTTATAAACTTGCTACCTAGAATATTTTCTTCTGTCTTTTTGAACATGTGTTCTGACAGCTGGTTACCTGTATTAACTACAACTGCCGCTATTTCATGCAAATCAAGAACTTCTTTAAAATTTCAAAGCAATTAATGTTATCTGCTTCATTGAGTCCTTTATATACTTATTTTTTAAACTTCTGTAATATTTTATTCCTCAATCATGTATATAGTGTGGCATGGCTGTTAATGACCAGGGCCGCTATATCCTAAAATATTTAATTCTTATTTTCCTATGACACAGATGCTAAGACAGAGACTACCATCATTTGTGATGTCTATTTCAAATCTAATTATTTCTACTTAACCATTAAGAGCATTGAGTATATTTTGAGCTGCACAATTCAATCACACATTTAGTGTTTCAAAATAGTCTGCGTACTGACATATGAAAAACAGTGAAACCGAATGGCTTTGTTTTTCAAAAAAGAAAAAAAAAAATCCCTAAGCACTTTCCTGGTGGTGAAATGCTTAGTAATGTACTACTCTATCTCCCTCACTCCTAGTAAGTTCTCTAGTAATAAGCAGAAGCTCTTCAGAATACACACCTCACGGAAGCAGAGGTACCCAGCATCCCGGCTACTGACATGAGACTTGAGAATGCCAGCTAAACTCAGGTGCATGATCAGGTTACACTGCCACCCTCCTTGAGCACTGCTCAGAGGCTCACTCTTCTAAGGACTTCTTGAATGAGGTTTCCAATCTGCTTGTAATTGTCCTCTTGCCTGTTGCCTGCTTTGACCCTCTCCACCCCGGGGACAAGTAGGCAGGGTCCCGCGGTGCTGGCAGTCAGTGCCCTGGCGCCTCCTTGCTGTGGGGCGATGCTTAGCTGTGCACGCACTGGATGGTTCCGGCTCCATTGCCTTATTGTGCCTGAGGCAAGAATTTGTAGACTGCTTATCCTGGGAAGGGCTGAAACTCTTATTAAGTTTAACAATAACCACCGCATTCTGAGTCCGGGAGGATTACTGGAGGGTTACAGTGATGCCACACAGCTCCCTGGCAGGGAACAACCAGTAGTAGACTGCATGCTGGACCATTTGAGTACCTGGTACATCTGGCTCCAAGAGAGGGGAGAATTCCCTTGCAGGATGGCTGTGCAGTCTGCCCTAAGGACAGTTCTCAGCCAGGAACAGGGGACTGCACACAAGCAAAGATGCGGCAATTAATGACCACAGCGACCTTTTGGTTGTTTCTCCGCAGAGATGCCTCCTTGTTGTCTCTTAGGGATAATCTTTGGCAGTCTTCCTAAAACCATTGTTACATAAACCTTCCTCAAAAATCAGGTTTCTAGATATCGCCAAAAAGAGCAGAAAAATAATGAAAACTTCGATGGACAAGGGAAGTCTCTATTTTTAAACAATGTGTGTTTTCAATAACAGCCACCTAATCCATTGAATAGTCATCTAATTGAGATGCTCTGTTGATTTCCAAAGGGGAAAAGAGCTAGAAAAATTAATAAAAGTGAGTTTTTGGTAAGAGGACACAAGAAGAGGAGGGAGAGTAATAGCTCAGTGGTAGATCACATGCTTAGCATGCACAAGGTCCTGGGTTCAATCCCCAATACCTCCATTAAATAAATAAATAAAATAAATAAATAAATAATAAACCTAATTACCTCCTCCCAAAATTTAAAAAAAAAAAAAGAGGATGCAGAACAGATCTTTGCCTTGGAAAAGAAAATTCTGCTTGGTTAAAACGTTCTGGGTTAGGATGTTATTCTTAACGCTCAACTATGTCAGAAGAGAGTGAAAACAGTGCATCCTTTTTTCTAGTTCAGTGTCTAGTATGTTGAGGCCACTTTAAAGTAGTTCTTGAGAACTTTTTAACAGTAGACATTGGCAAATATTCACGTAGTTTAGAAAGAGGAAAAGAGGAAGGGGAACCTAGAACATTTATATCAACTTTAAGTGCTTTCCATGCTACTAAGATTTAGAAAATACATTATTTCCACTTTTCATTAATTCTTAAAGATAATATTAAATGTTTTATAAGGGCTACTTTTCAGAATATTTTTACAGGAGCAACTGTTTTTAAGTATTTTTTTACTGTAAATAAACCATGGCAGATTTAATACTGATTTTTTTTTTACTTTTTTAGCAATTGAAATTTCTAAAGAGGAAAAGCTAAATTTCATATTAAATGGTTTTTTAGATGCCGTTCTCAGTTTCCTGTTCATTGAGTTGCACGGGGAAAAGATATATCTTGAAAGTTTGAGAAAATAATCTGAGATTAACTAAAGCCGACCTTGTATGGTAATCAACATGTTAGTTCCAGGACAGGTAATTAATTAAATAGAGTGAGAACACTTAACAGTGGAGCTCTGTCAACTTCAGCCATTCATTAATCTAAATCAAGGTGCAGAGGCATGTTACTGAACCAAAGCATCATAGATTTAAATGATGGAAAAGATTTGCTGAAACTAAAGAGATTTGAAATTTCTACTATTAAAAAAAAAACCCAAGCTTGAGAAGAGGAGACACTGTGAGCACTAACCCTTTGAGAATTTGCTGAAATAATAGAAAGGCTTTGGACAACATGGGGAACCTAGTCCAAGGATTAGAAGATTTAGTTTTGGAGGGGAGGGCATAGCTCGCTGGTAGCGTGCATGCTTAGTATGCACGAGGTCCCCCAGGACCTCCATTTAAATAAATAAATAAACAAATTAAAAACCTAATTACCCCCCTCCCAAAATAAAAAAAATGTAATGCTGTTTTATGATGTTACTGTTGCTGTTGTTGAATGTAACCTGCCGTTGAATCACACGTGTGTTGAGTGCAGAGAAAGCCTTTGACTGATGGGCTTGTTTATAAAAACCCCAACCCCACCAACTCCATCACAGAACCGCCCCTCCTGTTGTGCACGTGCCTTCAGTCTGGCTGGCCTCGGCTGTGTCTGCATTTCAGAGTGGAGCTGTCGGCTGCATGGTCCCCGTGTTTATCATCACCAGACTTCTGACTCCTACAGTTCATTATTTGATTTGTTTTTATGGAAATCCACATCAAACGTGGTATCTTTTTAGAACATCATGTGTGAGGCAACTTGGCATGGAAAAATAAATGTTACTGTTTCTTGTTAGCTACAAAACATGTCTCCACTGAACACAATTGCTGTTGGCTGCTGCAGATGGGGACACTGGACATGGTGGTCAGTGGAAAACGAAAAGTCTCCACTTGGTCTCAGATAACCTGTGGCCAGGAGAACCCTGCCTTCATGGCTCACAAAGGCTGCATCCTGACTGCCCCTCCCAGACCCCATTCCCCTCCATGGTCTTAGGCCTGAAGAACCCTGGGTGGGCCTCTCACTTCATCCCGGCATCACTTTTAATGAATGACACAGTAGTTTTTAAACGAAACAAGAACACAAACAAAATGGTTACATAAAGATCCCCTCAAAAAAAAAAATCCCTTAGCTATGCTGCTGTTTTCATCCTCAAGGTAGAGATGAGGCCTCCAGAACCGCAGTCTCAGGTTCCAACCTGCCCTTCCCAGCACATCACACCACACCTCTTGATTAGGGAAGCCTGGAGACGCCCTTAAGATTTTTCTAATAACGCTTCCTTTATCAACCCGCAGCAATTTCAGGCCTTGCCGGCATCTGAGACCTGGGTCTGAATACATATAAGTTACCAGTAGCTGCCACAGCAAATCAATAACCTGATGAAGAGTGGGAAATTGTCTTAGTGAACATAACGTCTCATTCCATCAATTAGCCATCACATTCATTGTCAATGAGGACCGCTCTACCGCATGTGGTTTTTGTCTCGCAAGAATGAACGTTTGCATAAAAGAAAGGTGGCCTTAAATGTTGTGTGTTTAATTTAGCATACCGTGCTGCCAGCTGCCCTGAGACTGCATGAATTTATGGATCTCATAATCTTGCCTGGAATATAAAATGCATGCAGATGTCGGTATGTGTGCGTGTGTAGCCATCGTCTCTGTTTTCCTGTAGAAATGCCTAGAAATGACAAGGCTATAGGCTCCCAAGTGAAAAGTAACTTTTTGCAGTTCTTCAAGGTTGAGGTTCAAGCTAAAATCTGTTTCTAAAGGGAACACCAAACCAGTTCTTGGTTATTCCTGTGTAACTGGGTCAACACCGCTGTACTCGATATCCCAGGCTTCTGCTGAATCCAGGAAGGGTGTGCAGACTTGAATGAGGTTGACTTCAGACGAATGCAAACAGAGAGATTAAAGAAAGCTCAAAAATATATTGCTCTGGCCCTCCTTGCTAAAAACATGTCGTCTGTTGAAATATATGATCATACACAGTTTCATCCAAGTATTTCCCAAGTGGAGTGGAAGAAAATGCTAGAAATGGAATAATCGTGCCTCTGTTGTCCGCAGTCAGAAGCTGAGCTTTAAGGAGCGCGTGCGCATGGCCAGCCCCCGGGGCCAGAGCATCAAGAGCAGACAGGCCTCGGTGGGCGACCGGAGGTCCCCCAGTGCCGACATCACGGCCGAGGGCAGCCCCACCAAAGTGCAGAAGAGCTGGAGTTTCAACGACCGCACCCGCTTCCGGCCCTCGCTGCGCCTCAAAAGCTCTCAGCCCAAACCCGGGATCGACGGTAAGCCCTGTCCTTCCAGGACCGTTCTTAATGCACCAGGCTCCAGGGGGCGAGGCTGTACCTAAGCCATCCTCCGTGGTACCACTTGAAGAGGGAAGGAAATGACCCTCATGGGAAGGATTGTTTGCTTTGCTTGTTTGCTTGCAAATGTCTTCACTGCTTTGGGCAAATGCACCGGACATAGGTTGACGTTTGGAGGCATCTTTGGCAGCTAAAGCTCCATTTCCAGAGGAGTCACACAACAAGTGAATTCTTCCCTCGAATCCACAGTGTATTACGGTGTCTCAGACATGGGCCACGTCACATGAACATGAGAGTCCTTCTGAGGACGGGTTCTGTCTGACCAGCAAAGGCCCAAGGCCCAAGGACAGCCAAGGTGCTCTGGGACTGTCGGGAAACACAGTAAGAAGGGGAACACCTTTCTGGACCACAGTGAAGGTGCTATTCCTTTTCCTACTGTGCTCTGTCCACCCCTAAGATAAACAGAGGTCACTGCTCATCTTTATTCGAAAGACTCTTATTGAAAGTTCTCTAAGGATCACTCAAATTCAAACTCTTCTCCCAAGAGGAATAAACCTATTTAATTTATCATAGTAGGTGGCAGAAGTTTCCTTACCAGCCTGTTTTACTGAGTGCCATGTAGTTTCACATTTATGAAATAAAACAGTTTCTTCTACATTTAAGATTAGCTTGGCTTTCCTTTTAAGTCTGCCTCCCCTCCCCCCACTGGGGATCGCTTAGACTGGGCAAAGAACCAAAATCAAATCACATCTTTGGTTAATACATAAAATCTGCAAAGGCTGTCAGTCCTTCTGAGCTCATTCTCGAGCACAACCTGTGTTTTCCCAGGCCCTGAGAGCCAGAGGGATAAAATTAACAACCAGGCGGCGTCATCCTGGTGACCTCAGGCTCCCTGCAGTGAGATCCGGGGAACCTCAGCCCTGGGGTCTCTCCCAGCCCATTCAGAGATCCTTGGGCCAGCCCCCCACTCTCAGGGGAGACCCATGAATCTCCCCTTCACATATTCCGACTCTGCACACCCCATGGACCCGCAGCCCCTCCCAGCAGAGCACGTAGCTCCTATCTTGGCTGCAGTGCGTGTGGCCCTGCCAGGCTGCCCTGCATCTGTCACTGTGCTCAGGTAGGAAATGCCCCCTCCCTGGCCCTGGATGCCCCCCCCCCATCAAGGCCCTGAGTGTCCTGAGTCCCTGGCAGCACAGATTTTCAGTGCCCTCTGGTTTCCACACTCTCCCCCCAGGCATTTGGCTGAAAGCCCTGTGAACAGCTGAGTCGAGAATTACCAATGACAAGGCTTTCTCGAGCCCTCAAAATAGACTTTCCGACTATAAATGGGTGCCTCATTTCTGGAAGGCGAGTTGGCAACATGCATCGAAAGCCTTTCCACATGCCTACACTTGGACACCTCCCTTCCACCCACTGATTCCATTTCTAGGATATAGTCAATATAATGAAATATCAGATATTAGAAACAATGCTGTGAATTAAAAGTTATTGACATGGAAAAAGGATCACAAGAAATAAATTACTCCATTTTGGCTGTGTGTGCGTGCATGTGTGGTTGTGTATGTGTGTAGATTCATGTATTTATAGGAAAAGTTCTGGAAAGATTTACAACAATGAATGTTACCTCCCGGGGTGAGACCATGCTTATATTTTGTTTCATTTTGTTCATCTGTATTTTCTATTATGTCTATGATGAACATGTAAAGCTTTTGTCATAAGAAAGCAAAAGAGAATTTTCTATTAAAAACTTGGGCCTTGGGTTGCGGGGAGGATGTGGTTCAGTGGTAGAGCACATGCTTAGCAAGCATGAGGTCCTGGGTTCAATCCCCAGTACCTCCGTCAGGAAAAACCCTAATTACCTCACCCACCCACACCCCAAAAAAGTATACAGTATATACCAATTATATCTCAATAAAACTGGAAGGAAAAAAGAAAGAATGATTTGGAAAATTTTCTTAATTAAAAAAAAATTTTTTTTAAACTTGGGCTTTTCACACACTGCCCTCTTCCTTTCCCTGACGCTGGCGGCCTCCAGTGTCACTGGTGGCTCCCGAGCCCCTCTCCTTAGGCTGCGTCCCTCCCACGTGTAGTCGTGGATTGTCTCATGAAGTCTGACAGCTCCTACTGCTAACAGAGTGGCACTGGGCTCTAGAGCTGTTGTAACAAAGTCCCACAGGTGGGGTGGCTTCAACAACAGAAATTTATTTTCTCACATTCTGGAGGCTGTGAGTCTGCGATCTCCTTGGCTCATAGACGGCCACCTTCTCCATGCCTTCATCTCATCCCTCTGTGTCCATCAGTGTCCAGATTTCCTCTTCTTAAAAGGACACCAGTCACGTTGCATTACAGCCCACTCAGATGGCCTCATCTTAACTTAATTATCTCTATAAAGACCCTGGCTCCAAATTCTGAGGTCCTGGGGGTTAGAGCTTCAGCAAATGAATTTTGAAGGAATGCAATTCAGCCCCTAACAGAGCACCTGCAAACCCACATCCCAGCATCCGGGGCCAAGCTGGGGTGTGCCTACATCTTCACCCCAGCCCTGAGTTCACACTGTGCTAGAAACACAT
Source organism: Vicugna pacos (assembly GCF_048564905.1). Taxonomy (NCBI): domain Eukaryota; kingdom Metazoa; phylum Chordata; class Mammalia; order Artiodactyla; family Camelidae; genus Vicugna; species Vicugna pacos. The sequence goes on along the minus strand of NC_132994.1, from coordinate 1,033,570 downwards.
TCGTTACCCACAGTGGGTCCATGCTCTTCCAACGTGGGCTGCAAAAAAGCATTTGCCTCCCTGCTGGAAAGTCCTTATAGTGGGATGAGCACCTCTAAATATAAAATTCATAGAAGCTGGATTCCGAATATGGAAAATAATTCTGCTGTGCATTTGGCCAGAGGGAAAGCATTTTTCCAAGACTCCAGGAGTTGGCACTGTCTATCACAATATGTTCAGTTACTGCAAAGTTGTCTCCAAGGTCAGACAGATAGAAACGGAAGCCCTGTTCTCCAGATCACAAATTGGAAAAGCCTCCTGCCATCCGTTTCCTACACCATTTCACACAACTGCAGGCCTGCTTAGTTAGAGAGGAGTTGCTCTTCCCTGGTGGGTGCCTGTCTTGGTGGGTTCTGAGTTCCCTGAGTGACAGGTAGCCTGACTGCCGTTCCCTTGAAGTAGCTTTGTTGGCCACCCACCTGTGAGAGATCATGACTCCTTCCTTCTTCTTGTTTTATCCACTAGCCCAGAACCTTGACCTCTGAGTTAACTCAAGTTTAGATCTTGGCAAAACAGAAAGTCTCTTTTTCACAAAAAAAAAAGCTGAAGTAATGTAGTCAAATAAATGTAGACTTCAATTGATACATTTTTATTTAGAGTGCCTCACCAGGTTTCAAGTATTTCTAAAGTCCACTTATTAGCTTAAGAAAATAATATATAATACTGCAGCCAACTCCCAATTATTCTAGACTTATTTGCTCATTCACATCTGGGGCTTTTTCTTTTCCTACTTTTCTTTTTCCTTTACATATTTTAGGCATTTCAATGCCTATTAACAGCTCAGGGAATGTAGATGAATAGCAGAAAGAAAAACAAATTCAGACTGGGCCTTTAAGTTAACAACTAAGTTACATTTGGAAAATGATGAGCCTGTAACTGAAAGATAATGTAATAGAAAAACAAAAGAAATTTAAGGTTAATCTGTACATTTTAAGAAGTCTTGCAAAATATGATATCTTACTACAGATAGTATTATTTTTATAATTTAATGGCACACAAAAGATTATTATAGTCCATTTTATTTTTCTTAGCTATAATTTTTGATGCAATTTACATGTTATACTTTGAAAGGGCACAATTTTATTTTTTAAATTTTTTTCTGGTCTTCTTTTTAAATATATTTTTATTTTATTTATAATTTAATATTTTTTAATTTTTCCCTTTAACAGAAGTACTGGGGATTGAACCTGGGACCCTGTGCATGCCAAGCATGTGCTCTGCCACTGAGCTATATAACCCCACACCCCTGTGAAGGGGCACAATTTTAAGTTCCACACCCATGTATACCAAAGCAGTGAAAAGTAACAGGCACGTGTTGAAGCCAGAAATTTACAAATGGCAAAAGGAAGAAAGTAAACAGTAAGGGACAGGGGATGGTGTTACCATGGAAAATTTATTTAGCCCAATATGAAATGAATAGTATTTTTAGTTGATGAATCCAATAATTAGATAGAAATTTACCATTAGTCAATCAGTAGTGTTTAAGCCTCTTGATATAATTTCAAAACTTTGGAAAGGTAAGATGTTTTTAGATTCCACATATAATGAGTATGATTAGGCATTGTTTTTTTTTTTCTTTCAGTGTCTGGCTTATTTCAGTTGGCATAATGTCCTCCAGGTTCATCTGTGTTGTTGCATATGGGAGGCTGTGTCTTTCTTTTTTCTATTGTAGAATTATACCACAATTTCATGTCACTGTGTGTAAGTCTATTGCGTCATCATGTGGTACACTTTAAACAGGTACCATTTTCATTTTAGAAGTAAAATTAAAAGACATTAGGTGGATTTAAAGTGACATTTTTATCTCAACATATAAGAATAAAAATAATGATAAAGTAACATTTATTGGGGGGCATTTTTCTAAATCATTTCATTTAATTTAAATGAAATTTTGTTTCATTTCATTAACTTCCATCATTTCATTTAACTCTTCCAATACCCCCAAGAAGGAGGCACATTATTATTTCCATCTTCTGAAGCTAAGTGGCTTGCCCAAAGTCTAACAGATGGGAATACAGGAGCCACAGGCCACGCCCAGACAGCCTCTTGTAGGACACATTCACAGCTGTGTCCCCAAATGTCATGTCAGTTTCTCTTTAAGCATCTTTCATATCTCTTTTTTTCCCACTGTCACTCTTCCATCTTCAGCTGGTCAGATCCCCTTCCCTTAAAAACCATTCTGCCTTGCCACTATCCCATCCCATCTTTCCCCCAGCACCAGCTGCCAAACCTCTGAGCTACATGGTCTTCAAAGACTGTCAGAGTGAAAGATCCAGCAAATTGGGGAATGGCCTTTGGATGACCCTTCTCTGTGTGGATCAACTATCTGGAAGGGGCTAAGGATAACAGCATCTGGTCTGTGTCTGTTTATCTAGGGAGGGAGACAAACAATGAGGCCATCTGAGGGTCTGCTTCATGATACAAAGGGTGAGGTCAGGAGATGGACAGCTGTTGACACAGAGGAGCACATGGGACTTGGCAGAAAGCAAGTTGAAGGAACACCAGGTAGCCAGAATGCAAAGAATGAACCTAATGGGATTCTGGGGGCAGGTCTAGGTTTCTGGTATGACTTTCTTCTTAGGGAAGGTTTCCTGCTGGACCCTGCTGTGTGGGGAACACCTTTCAGAGTTGAACTCAAAGAACACAATAATCTTTGCGGAGAGAAGGAGGTAGTCAGAGGTGGCTCCACCCTGTAGAGCTTAAAATAATCTGTCTCACATCCTACATGAATAACTTGCATGTTTTAACATATTTAACATTGTTTCTGCCCAAGGGGAACTTATCAGTTCTTCTGGATAATCCTCAGGGCTCATACTGGTTGCAATAGGAGGTGTGTCCTTGCCAGATGTTGATGGGAAAGACCAGCACCACTGTGGGTGCAGGAAACACGTGGGGTTCACCTAAGTGGTGGCAGAGTGGGCAGAAAATGCAAAATACCTTCCCATCTCGGGGGTCCTGGAGGTCAGTTCCCTTGTATAGGCACTGCTAGTATCTCTTCTCTTCATTTCCTTTCTCCCCTCGGCCAGGGGACCACATAAGATGCATTTGGCTGCAGAGCACACGAGAAACAGGTTCAATCACCTTCAACAATAATAATTTGTATGAAACCCCGTAAAAAGAAATTCAAAGGCAGGACAGCTCCCAGAGCAGGACATAGGTGCCCTGGCTTCGCTCCTCTAGGTTTCTCTTGAGTCTTCTTTTGATTCTGCCCATCTTGTAACTGCTTTCTTCTCTGGCTGGGAGCAAAATGGCAACAAGCATCTTATCCACACACAAAAGGGGACCATCCTGTGTTGGCATCTCCTCCTGAGGGAAACCGTCTAATCATGCCTTATTTTGCAGAATTGGGTCTCCTACCAGAAACGATCACCGGTGAGGAGAACGGGCACTGAGAGACACAGTCAGGATTCAGCCCCTGGCTCTGGGGCCTGCCCCCACCCCGGGTGGGGCACTTGGGTCAAAGGGCAGGGGTAGGAGGTATAGCTGGATACATCTGAGGAGTTGTGTTTGGAGACTGGCCATTGGGAAAGCAACCCAATGTGTCTGATACAGCCAAGAACTCTGCTCTACCTCGTGGTGAAAGTGAGGAGGAAGAATGCCCTTAAACTTGTTTCCTCCCAAATATTCTGTCTGTACGTGACTTCTGTTCCTCAAGTGTCTTTCTTTTTTAATTGAAGTGTAGTTGATTTACAATATTAGTTCCAGGTGTACAACAAAGTTATTCAGTTTTACATATACACACATGTATTAGTTCTTTTCAGATTCTTTTCTGTTACATGTTATACAAGAAATTGAATATGGTTCCCTGTGCTCTACAGTAGGTCCTTATTTTTTATCTATTTCATATATAGTAACGTGTGTCCATTAATCCCTAACCCCTAATTTATCCCTCCCCTTTCTTTCCCCTTTGGTAACCATAGTGTTTTCTATGTCCCTGAGTCTGATTTTGGTTTGTAAATAGAATTTGTATCTTTTTTTTAGATTTCACATATAAGTGATATCGTATATTTGTCTTTCTCTGTCTGACTTGCTTCGCTTAGTATGATAATCTCTAGGTCTATAATACTGCCGTAAATGGCATTATTTCATTCTTTTTTACGGCTGAGTAATATTCCATTGTATACATCTTCTTTATCCAGTCATCTGTTGATGGCTGTGAGCCTAAAAGCCAGATTTAGAATTATTTTTTTCCTCCTTTCTTTTATCACATAATCTCCAGGAGACATGGAGCACAGACTGGCCTAGTTCCTTATATTTCAAAAGGACAAAGTAGATAATGGAAAACCTAAGGGAAAAATAAATGAATTCAAACAGAGCTATGACAGTCTGTCCCCCCATACTATCAGCCCAGAGTCTGTTTCCCATCACCACCCCCACCACAGGGAAACCAGCTGCCTCCCTCACCACCTCCTCACCAGCCTCACTCCCCCAGCTGCTTGCCTGGGACTCCTTCTCCCAGTTCAGGTGGATGACAACCAAATGAGTCTCACCTAAAAATAGCAAAAGCGAGGGGGAGGGTAGAGCTCAGTAGTAGAGCACATGCTTAACATGCATGAGGTCCTGGGTTCAATCCCCAATACCTCCATTAAAAACAAAGTTAAATAAATAAACCTAATTACCTCCCCCACCCCAAAAAAGAATAGCCAAAGCATAGAAATGCATAGCCTGAGATGCCAGAACCCTCGACTCCTCTTGAAGATGTTAAATCCACCCCTTTCTCTCTTCTTTAACTCTGTCTTCTGGGTCCCAGGCCCACAGTCTCCTAGAAACGCTTGCTGGAGAACATCAGTGTAAGATCAAAAAACATCGCAAAAAAAGGAAGCATTTCAGCGCACTGGTTTTGACAACGGGCTTCAACTAACAAACTCCCGTGCCAACAATGGGGTATTTCCAAGCCGTATAAATCACAAGCCAGGCAACATGTTATATTTGACTAATTTATGCACATGGGCCTTTCATCTCATACTAATCCTCTTTTCCTTCTTTTCCAAAGGCATCTTCTTTCCTCATGTTTTTTTTCAATCCTTCTCTCGCCCCCTCCCCCGCCCCATTGACATTTTTGGTGTTTCCACAGAAATGCCAAGCACAACACTGCTCTTCACATATTTCCTGATTTTCCGGGTCGGTGGCCCCCCCTTCAGCCACCTCTGATGATCATTTTCTACAACATAGGATGCTTCTCGGCACCTTCTGAAACTACCTGCTCGTGATCCCGCAAGTGTGGACAGGATTAAGTCTCGTTGAAGCAGTTTTCCATCAGGGCTTGGGCTGAGCCTGTTTGTACACATCCCTGGCAGGAGACCCCTCAACGGGGGGGCATGCCCACCCCAGGAGCTCTGTGGGTGACAAGACCTGAGGGCTTTCTTTCCTGAGAGAACAGAAGGATTTCTTGAGAATGACTGGATATAAACCTTGAAAATTAACACCCCAGAGTCCACTCTAGACCCAACATAAGTGTTATCATAGTTCTATGCCAAAGCCAACAGAGGATATTTAGTAGAATTCTGAAACACACTTTCAATTTTCTTTGCATTCTTTTTTAATTGAAGTATAGTCAGTTTACAATGTTGGGTCAAGTTCTGGTGTACAGCACAATGTTTCAGTCATACATATATATCCACATATTCCTTTTCAGATTCTTCTTCACTATAGGTTACTGTAAGGTACTGAATATAGTTCCCTGTGCTCTACAGTAGAACCTTGTTGTTTATCTATTTTATATATAGTAGTTAGGATCTATAATTCCTGAACTCCCAGTTTATCCCTTCCCACCCCTTTTTCCCCTTGGTAACCGTAAGTTTGTTTTCTATGTATGTGAGTCTGTTTCTGTTTTGTAAATAAGTTCATTTTGTGTCTTTTTTTTAGATTCCACATATAAGCAGTACCATTTGTTTTTCTCTGTCTGACTTCACTTAATGTGATCATCTCTAGGTCCATCTATGTTGCTGCAAATAACATTATTCTTTTTATGGCTGAGTATTATTCCTATATATGTATATACACACACACACACATATATATGTATATATATATCTCGGCTATTGTAAATAGTGCTGCTATGAACATTAGGGTGCACGTGTCATTTCTAATTAGAGTTCCCTCTGTTTTTTTAAGTGGCAGATTCCCACTACCCCCTGTTGTCTTTTCAGGATCTCCAACCCCCAGCTCCCCATCCCGTTCCACCATTTCCCTTACCTGCTTCCCTCTAAAGGCATTTGGGTTTGTCAGACCTCCAGTCTGACCATTTCATGTCCAGTATCTTATGAATGATGTTTCCAAAAAAATCCAATCACATCCTGGTCATCAACAATGATCCATTCCACTCTTAGTATAGCCTCTCAAAAGTAGTATTGAGCGTGTTGTTAGTGTAACAGTAAACAAACAAACAAACAAACATGTGGGAACAGGAAGCCAGTCAGTAGCAAAACCAAAGTGCTGTGACCCCCACCCCAGGGCTCGCTCTTTACAACGTGTGACCCGCCTGCAGCTGCTTGGGAGGTGGAAGAGATGCTCTGGTTGTTTCAAAGGGCAGAACTAGAACCCAGTGTGAATATCAACTCTTAGCTCAATATCATGACAATCTAGAAACTGGGGACCCCATGCCGATGGAATAGAGTCCATCACAGAAGGCTTCACACTAAACCAGCATCACCAACCCTCAGGGATTTCTGGGCTCTGAGGAGGTGGAGCCACTTAACCCCAGAGGAATCTTCCTCTGCACCCAGTCTTCTGTAACTGCTCCTCTGGTTCTTCCTTAATCATCACCTCCTGTCCTTGGTGGCAGCTCCAAGCTGCACAGTGGAAGAGGGAGGGAGGGAGGGTTGGCTGAGGGGCACTGTCCTGACCCAGTCTCTTCTCTCTTTGATGCAAAAGAAAGTGCTTTGCATTGAGTCTCACCTCCCACCAGTCCCACACTTTCTCCTCCCTTTTCACTGTCAGCTGCACCCCTGCATTTCCTGAGACGTGTGTCAGGTGTCCCACCTCTGCTTGTGAAGGAAGTCCATGTGCTTGTAGTGAGACAATCGCTGGAGGGGATGAAGCTTTCAACTGGTGAATGTCCATTCAAATCAAGTATTTGGGAGCCACTGCCCAGGGCTTGCATTTTGCTGGGCACTGAAGGGAACAGAGTGAGTAGACGTGGCCCATCCACCTGTGAGGTTTGCCATCCAGCAATTGGCACTTAGAGGGAACAAAAGTTATCTTCCTCACTCTGAAGCCTTCAGACTTTTCAGAAACAACCTGTGGGTGACCTCAGAAATTCTCACGTAACACACACAAAGTCAGCCATTACACAAATCACAGTATTTAGCCCACAGATAAGGGAAGCACTTTTCAGCTGCCTGGTGATTCTTCATTCATATATTTCAAATTATTTCCTTCAAAGGCACATTTAGTTGTCTGGTGCACAAAGAGGGACCAATGTGCAACAATTTTTAAATTATATTCAATTGCTCTCATGGAATGCTCAACTTGGTGTTAAAAAGAGAAAGAATGAAAGGAAGGAAGGAAGGAAGAAAGAAAGAAAGAAAAGGAAAGGCCAAGCCCCTTTCTCTATGGTGGACGGCTGACCCAGGGAAGAGACAGGTTCCCCAGGCTTTGCTCTCTGTTACTGGCAGTATGAAACTCACATTGTTCCAAATTCCTTTTATTTTCTAATTTTCCCCCAGATTTTCTTCCCTTGCCTTCTTTTTCCTCTGTCGCCATGGACAATGCATAACAGTTCCCAGACTCTGAAAACATAGAAACCTCAGAAGACTATTGCCTGGGGAAAATTAATCTCTGTATCTCCAGTCACAAAGATTCATTCACACACGAAATCTGTAATTCCCCCAGCGAGAGATTTGCATGTTTCATTAATCTTAAGCAGTAGCAACTGGTATACCACATCATTCTGTTGCATCTTGTGACTAATCTTTCCCAAAATTGCTTTGAACTTGTGTTCCCGTGATTTTGTGTTTTGGTTGACAAATGTCATGACCCCACATCTTATAATATTTGTATCAGTTGTCCCTTGAGGCAAAACTCTCCTCTGCCCTCAAATTTAGCGGTTTAATCAGCCAGGTTTTTTTAATCAAAGTATAGTTGGTTGACAATATTGTGTTAGTTTCTGGTGTACAGCATAGTGATTCAGTTATACATATATATATTCTTTTTTATTATAGCTTATTACATGATATTAAATATAATTCCCTGTGCTATACAGTAGGTCCTCGTTGTTTATCTATTCTGTATATAGTAGTGTGTGTATGTTAATGCCAGACTCCTAATTTACCCCTCCCCCACCCCTTTCCCCTTTGGTAACCATAGTTTGTTTTCTACGTCTGTGAGTCTTTTTCTAGTTTGTAAATAAGTTCTTTTGTGTCTTTTTTTAGATTCCACATATAAGTGATATCATGTGATATTTGTCTTTGACTTACTTCACTTAGTATGATAATTTCTAAGTCCATCCATGTTGCTGCAAATGGAATTATTTTATTCTTTTTTATGGCTGAGTAGCATTCTGTTGTACATATAGACCGCATCTTTATCCAGTCATCTGTTGGTGGACATTTAGATTGCTTCCATGTCTTGGCTGTTGTAAATAATGCTATGCGAACACTGGGGTGCATTATCTTTTTGAATTATAGTTTTCTCCAGGTATGTGCCCAGGTGTAGGATTGCTGGATCCTATGGTAACTCTAGTTTGAGTTTTTTAAAGAATCTCCATGCTGTTTATACCAAACTACATTCCTACCAGCAGTGTGGGAGGTTCGCTTTTCTCCGCACCCTCTCCAGCATTTAAAACAGCAGCCATTTTTCAGCCTGCACTTCTGTTTGGCAGTTGTGCTGGTCTTGGCTCTACTCCCCGTGCACCTGTGCTCAGCCACTGGCTGACTCATCGCCGCTCCATGTGATCTCCCAGCCCCAGTAGGTCTGACCAGTTCACATGGTTGTGGCAGGTTCCCAAGAGCTGTGTAGAAGTGAAAATTGCAAGGTCTATCAAGATTCAGGCTCTCAAAGATTGACATCCACTGCATCCTGTTGGTCAGAGCAAATCACAAAGATGGGCCAACCGTGGGGAAAGTAGTCCAGCAATCCACGGGAGAAGCTGCAGTCTACACCCCCATCACTTGTAGTTTATTCACTGTTATGATTTGCAACATCCTATTGGTTCTGTGAACACAGTGTTGATGTCTGACTCACCATGTATTCCTCCCTGTGGCTTCCTTCACTTCCAAAGCCTCAGAAGGAAAGGTGGGGAACAAATATTGTTAGCACCTCATAGATGCCAGGCACTGACTGGGCATTTTCCATCTACTGGTTCATTCAACCTCCACACAGCCATTTTATAGATAAGAAAATTGAGACCCAGAAGATGTAAACAACTTGCCCATGTAGCTCCGTCGAAATTCCGGAGCTGGGGTTTGAGGTTGTGCTTAGACAGCGTTCCAAAGCTGCTTAGGTTCCACCGTGCACTTGGTGTGTCTCTATCACATGAGTCACGTCACTAATGAGCAAGTGAACGAAATCTGGAATAGATCAGCTCTAAGTTAAGCATTAGCCAAATGATTTGTTATCTTCTTTTTCTATTAATATGACAAATCTGCTCAGGCCATGCCTCCTTCGTCATTTTATACACTATAAATAGTCTCCCCTGTCAAGTGACAAAGCAACACATCAGTACTTCCCATTATTTTTTGAAAGCCACCCTTAAACATCACCATCGCTGGCCAGGGGCATCCAAGTAGTATCCAGGTTGACGTGGCATTTCCTGGCAGTACCACCGCTAGCCTGATAAGAATTAAAAGTTGGGGAATAACCTCTCAGATCTCTTTCAAATCCACTCAGCAGATCTGATGAATGAATAAAGCAAATTTGTAGCTCTGCTGTTTATCGGGCCACAGTAAACCATGGCTGTTCGAGGTCAGAGGTCTCTGAATATGGTTCAAAGGAGGAAAAGCTCATCTTTTTGGAAGTGAGATTAAGCCACTCCTTTGAAGTCACTTTGCCATTGATTCAAAATGTTCCTCCTCAAGGTGAAGTGCTATCTTAGCCTAGAGTGACGAGAGCTATCCGTTGGTCCTTTCTAATTTGACCTAGTTCCATTATTTCACTGTGTGAAGAGGCTGGCTGAGATGCCGCCTTCAGGCACGAACCAGCCACTGTCTCAGTAATCTGCATGTAGCTGGCCTTTGCTTTCTTATATATTGGCTCTGCTAGAATTACTAGAATGTTTGTTCTAATAAAGGCCATCCTGCTATTGCTGAAACACAGCCTCGTTCCCCACTTACCGAACTGAGACTTGAGGACAGTTCTAGATGAAGTAGAAAGGCAGCTTTATTTCTTTGCTGGCCAAAAGAGGTCACAGTGGGCTGATGCCTCCAAGACTGTGAGCCTTTTGGGTAGAGAAGGCAGGGGGAGTTATAGTAAAAGTTCAAGAATTCAAGGGGCAGAGCTAGTTTCCATGGAGATTGCATACAGGGTAACAAATTGTTGCAGAGTTGTTCTTGTTTTTGTGGATTCACTGGTTCCTTTCTGTTCCCTGGGTGTGAAATTCACCTCCAGCTTTGGGACTCTCTTAATATTCTTGTTCCTAGAATAAAGTATGCACAGGAAAGAGCTCTAGAGAAAAACTTGTGCTGTAGTTGTTCTCTCTCTAAAGTAGCAGGAACAAAACCTGCCTAACAGGGGTCTTGTGTACCAATGAAGTGTAATGTGTGTAAGATTCTTGCGTGATGACCGACACAGTGCATACATTGAGTGTATTGATGCTCAATACACTGAATGTATTGTTATTATTTGTTCACTCATTAATGCTAATTTCTGCATTAATTTTAATGAATTAAAGTCCTGGGCTTGATTAATTTGCTTGTTTTCAACTTCCCTTCTTCCTGTACTTGATGGCAACTTCTATCTGTGCTAAATGAAAGTTTAAAAGTTATACAACTTTAAAAGTTCATACAAACTTTATTCCTTAGAGTGAGTTTTAGGAGGCCTTCTGTTAAATAATGTATATAATCACAGAAAGAATGAAGTCAGCTTTATCAAATCTCAGACTACCATTTATCATGGGTCATTGCCTTTATTAAGGATGCCAGCAATATGGGTGGTGGGAATAGCTCAGTGGCAGGGCACATGCTTAGCATGCACAAGGTCCTGGGTTCAAACCCTGGTACCTCCTTTTAAAGAAAAATGCCAGGAATAATTAATTTGTTCTGGAAGAAACACACTGATTTACTGTTTGACAGCACAGTACATAGCACACAGTAGTTGCTTTGAAAATATTTGTTGTTGGGGGAGGGTGTAGCTCAGTGGCAGAGTGCATGCTTAGCAGGCACGAGGTCCTGGGTTCAATCCCCAGAACCTCCATTAAGGAAATATATAAATAAATAAGCAACCCTAACTACCTCCCCCCAAAACAAACCAAAAAAGTGCAAAAAAAAACTATATTCAATAACAAATAAATAAGAAACTTTTTATTGTGATTGAATAATTAACAGATAATGAACAAATAAATGATTTAATACTTAGTTATTCAGGGGTCAATTGACAGAAATTGCTTAGGATTATAAAAAGCCCCTACACAAATGTGATGCATCAGCGAAGCACAGAGTGTGATATTATTAAAAGTGTTTATTGCTGAATTCCTGAATGCTGAAGTATTCAGTGAACTCGGTTTTTGAGTGACTTTTTTAAGAAGGTAATGAAACTGCTGGTTTGCCTTAGAGTTGCAATAATTTTTTAAAAATGTATAAAAACATACTCCAGTGTTCCCATTTGAATAAATATGGTGAATATATAACATATGCAATTAGAAAGAAGAATTTTTAAGAATATGTTTTCCTTCTCACCTTATGGGAAGTTACTAGGCATTTTTACGGTGTAGTGTGATCAGCGATTTTAGCAAAGAGACCGTATTAGTTGTGAAAACTCTCTACTGTTTCATATCATCACTCAAAACAGAAAGACTCCTTTTAATTAAGTGTCAGGAACTATTCCATGAAAATCTGCCAGAACTTCTGCTAACCAGTAAGCAAGGTTAATTGACAGAGCATCTCAGAGAAATCTGTATCATAATTAACATAATTTAAGATGCTGATAATGCATGAATTATCTACTCAGTGTAAGTGGGATCTTTAATCTTACAGAGAAAACGCTCAAGTGCGCTAGTATCTGATATAATAAATCCCTCATTGGTGTGAATTAGTATCTCTGAATGTTGCTAATTAGCAAGCCTGAGAACAAACACAATAAAAGTCAGCTTTTCCACATTGCAAGAGGGCTGGCTAGTGGATTTGGTAGACACGTCTAGATTACCATTTTTGACTGAATCCCCTGAGTTTCTGTGGTCAGCAGGCATGGTGCATGGTCTGTTTTATCTACTATGGAATAATCAGGTGTGTGCTAAATGTTTGTGCTGGAAGTTGAGCTAAATCACATTTTAGGAAGTTATCAAGGATATAGTTTTGTGAAGAACAGGGTGTGGTGTTCTGTTTCTGAGGTGACTGTAGAGAGGTACAAAACTTTAAAGAGAAAGTGACAAGAGTAACTCTCATTTTCCCAGACTTTAAATTTTCCGACTGGTGTTCAGCCCGCCCAGTGCCCTCTCTTGTACGTAGAGCTATTATATGAAGTAGGCTGCAGACTGCCCGCATTTCTGTGTGCTACCTGGTAGGGGACACATGTGTGACAGGGAGCAGGTAAGAAACTTCAGGACAGAAAAAGAGTTTTCCTCTTTTGTGCCACAGAGCAGTGAGTGTTTTTCTTAAAATGAGACTTTAAAATATCAGTTCTGAGACAGAACTGATAATAGAGAAGTTAGAAAAGGAGAAATAGCAGGAGAGTATAGCTCAGTGGTAGAGCATGTGCTTAGCATGCATGAGGTCCTGGGTTTGATCCCCAGTACCATCATTAATAAATAAATAAACCTAGTTGCCTCCCCCACAAAAATAAAAAATTTTAAATGAAAAAAAAATTTTTTAAGAGAAAAGATTCGACATATGAGTGATCTCATCTCGTATGTTTCTTTCTCCTTCTGGCTTACTTCACTTAGAATGACATTCTCCAGGAACATCCATGTTGCTGCAAATGGCATTATGTTTTCAGTTTTTATGGCTGAATAGTATTCCATTGTATAAAATAACGAAAAGAAGTAAAAATGAGGGGTGTGTGCATCAGGTAGAAAAGACTGTTTCTACAGTACTTTTCACTCTATGGTAGAGTGTCATGAAATCAAATTAATCAGTTATGAGTAGCATTTTTTTTAATGAAATGAAACAAGATGAGGTGGGAAGGTGTGGAACAAGATGGGATGGGGCAGGACAGAACAGGAAATAGACTGTGTCACAAGTCATAGGAACCAATATTATTTCATGAGCATTTTAGATTTTTTTCAAAGAATTTTTGTTTTACCAAAGTAATACATTTGCCTAGTTTTAAAAGTCAAATAATTGTGGGGTGGGGTGGGTATGGCTTGGTGGTGGAGTGCATGTTTAGCATGCATGAGATCCTGGGTTCAATACCCAGTACCTCCAGTAACAAAATAAATTAAAAATTTTTTAAAGTCAAATAATAATGATGAACAAAAATGATTCATGGATGTAAATGTGATATATAAAGCTATAAAACCTTTAGAAAAAAACAAAAGAGAGAGGGGTGGGTGGTATAGCTCAGTGGTAGAGTGTGTGCTTGGCATATACAAGGTCCTGGGTTTAATCCCCAGTGCCTCCATTAAAGAGAAAAAAAATTTAAATTAAAAAAAATAGTAACAGAAAATCCTTAGCAGCTAAGCACAAGAGACTTGGCACCAAAAGCACAATCTAGAAAAGGAAAATTGATAAGGTAGACTTCATGGAAATTAAAAACTTTGCTCTGCAAAGTACCTTGTTAAGAGGATGAAAAGACAAGTTGTAGACTAAGAAAATATTTGCAAACCACGTATCCAACTGATACAGGGAAAAACAGGGCAGGAGAGGATGGCAAAGTCCCAGGTCTGATTTGAGTCCCTCGGGTTCACCCCACCATGTGAGGGTCCTTGGCTTTGAGCAGGAACGAATTCAAGAGCGAGGCACAGTTGAGTAAAGGTAGATTTATTCAGAGATGTACCCTCCAAAGACAGGCTGCCTCAGAAGGCAAGAGAAAGGCCTAGGAGTTACACATTCCATAGGCAGAGTTCAGGCCACCTCACTCAGAAGGGAGAGCGGCCACCAGGTGGTGGGGTTGTTAGTTTTCATGGGCTCAGTAACCTCACATGCTAACAAGTGGGGGGATTATTCCAACTACTTTGGGGAAGGGGTTGGGGTTCCCAGGACTTGGGCCATCACCCACTTTTTAACTGCTTATGGTCAGCCTCAGAACCTTCATGGCACCTGTGGGAGTGCCATTAGCAGCTATTGTATTGCAATGACCATATATTGAAGCTCAGGGTCTACTGGGAGTTGACTCTTCCCCCATCTTGGCGCTAATGGCTGTGTCATTCTTTTAATGGTTGTGCCCTGCCCCCTTCCCTCCTGTCTCACAATATAGACTAATACCTAGAATACAGAAAGAAAACTCAAGACTCAACAGTAAATATATATGTATATGCATATATACGTACATATATATATTGAGTTAGAAAATATCAAAAAGCAGAAACAGACATTCACTGCAGCAGATATACAGATGTCTGATAGGCACATGAAAAGATATTTAAATTCATTAGTTACTGGGAACATGCCAATTAAAACTACCAGAGATACCACTACACACCTATACACCTATCGGCATGCCCAAAATAAAAAAATAGTGACAACACAATATGCTGGGGAGGATGCTGAGAAGCTGGATTTCTCCTGTGTTGCTGGTGGGGGTGCAGAATGATACAGTCAGTTAGGAAAGCAGCTTGGTTGTTTCTTATAAAACTAAACATGCACTTACTATATGACCAAGCAATTGGCATTTATTACAGCGAAATGAAAACCACAGTGTTCATAGCATCTTTACAATAACTAAAACCTGGGAATAACCCAGATGTCATTCAACAGGTGACATGCCTACCATGGAATAGTATTCGACAGTTAAGGTGAGCACACTATTGATAAGAACAACTTGGCTGAATCTTGAGGGAATTATAGTGAGTGGGGGAAAAAAGCTAATTTCAAGAGGTCACATACTATATGATTCTATTTCTGTAACATTCTCAAAATGACAACATTATACAAATGGAAATCAGATTAGTGGTTGCCCCAAGTCACAGGGAGTGTGGCTCAAAAAGGGCAACATGAGGACCCCGTGTGGTGAAGGATATGTTCCGCATCTTGACTGCATCAATGTTAATATCCTGGTTGTGATATTGCACATTGTACTATAGCTGTGTGAGATGGTATCACTGGGGGAAACTGAGTAAAGGGTACACGGGATCTTAGTATTATGTCTTGCATATGACTCCACAATTACAAATTTGAATTTATAGTTACAGCTAACAAAATTGAAGGTTTAATTTAAAATAATAAAATGGGTGGAGGGTATAGCTCAGGGGCAGTGTGTGCTCAGCATGCACGAGGTCCTGGGTTCAATCCCTAGTACCTCCGTTAAAAATAATAATAATAAGTAAGTAAATAAATAAACTTAATTACCCCTCCCCCCCCCAAAAAAACAAGGATAAAATAATGGGCTTTAAAAAATAAAAATAAAATAATAAAATAAAAAGTCAAATAATACAAGCTCTTTTTATCAGGATATGATGTTTCCCTCCCTCAATTCTCCCACTGTACCCTCAGACCTCCTTTCCAGAAGCAACCATTTCTATTTTGGGGTTGTTTTTTCTGATATTTACAAATGTCCATATTTTTTCATGTGCGTACAGCTAACTTCTGATTAATCAATTCTGAACATTTTCTATTAACTTAAAATTCTAGTAAATGAAGATTTAGCTCTTTTTTCACTGTTTCCCTTCTGCAGATCCTCCCCTCCTTCCAACCTAGGTTTTGCAAGTTTTTGATACGCCCAAGTTCAATGTCTACATTATACCTATGTATTATGTTGCACTACCACTGTTTGCTTTTCCTGTCGTATAGTAAAGAGATGTCTTATTTGTTCCTGGTTTTGTTTTCATTCTTCCCACTTCTTCCCAAAATCTCTGAGGAGAATTTTCCACAAGGTCAAGTGCATCAGTTAACCGATCAGTTCCACCGTGATTTTTCTTGGAGAAGATGTTCAGGAAACCCCATCCCCCTCTCAGCTCTCTGAGCCTGCTGCACAGATACAATCTTTCAACTTCCTTTTTATTTTCTTCTAGAGTGCATTCCCGGTTTACAGGGTCTCACATTTTCGCCTTTCTTGATTCACTCCCTTATTTCAGAAAGTAAAATTCTTATAGAGGGTATGATGACCCCGGGCATAATGCTGACAGCTGTCAACATGCCTGCACCTCGGTTCACAAGAGCCCTGCCTGGACAGGTTTCCAGCTCCACCTGGTGCACGGCCGTCCTCTCAGTTTACTTCCCCATTTTGGTGGCGTGCATCTCCCAGCGCATTCCTGAGGAAGAGCGTAAAAAAAGCAAGTCTTTTGAGACCTTGCAGGTCCAAAAATGGCTTTTCCATCCTCATGCTGCTCAATAGATTGGCTTGGTGTTGATTTTAGGCTGGAAATAATGTTCCTTTGGATTTTTGAAAGCATCACACCCTCGCTTGCCTGTTTCCAGCCTTCAGCCCAGAGCCATTCTGCTGTTTGTACGTGACCAGTGGTGTGGTGGTGTTTTATCCTTGGGATTTTGTAGGATCCACGTTTCATCCCCAGTGTTCTGAATTTTCATAATGATATTCCTGGGTAGGGGTGTATTCATGTCCACAAGAGGGATCAATTCAAGTTGGTCATTTATGACCTTCTGTTCTGGAATCTCTCTTTTTTTAATGACCTCTTCCCTTTATTTTCTCTCTTGTCTTGTGTGGAAATTGACTGTTTGTGGACTGACTGTTTCTTTCCTCTCCCGTTTCCCACCTCTTTGTCTTTCGTTCTGTTTTCTAGGAGTCTGGGCCAGCCTCATCATCCACACCTACCGTCCCTAAGGTTCTTTATTGCTGTTGCTGTTCACGACATGTCCCCTATTTTAACTTCCTGTTTTTGTTTCATAGATACAGTGCCTTGCCTTATCTCTGGGAAGATTTTAATGGCTGTGCTTTCTTTTCCTTCATTTCTCGTTGATTTTGATCTTGCGTTGGAAGGTCTCAGATGCTCAGTAAATCTTGGAGGTTTGCCATTTCATGTTGGTGCCAGGTGCCGGTGGGTTCTCAAAATTCAGGCTGTACGTGGTTAAGAGAAAATGCGGGGCCACTGGAGATTTGTGTGCTGAGACATGATCCCAATTTTAAAAGGACGGCTCTGCCCTTAGTAACCCGTGTCTTGGGCAGGCCGTCTAATTTTGCTGATGTCAACCCCCCAAAAAACAAGGAACCAGTTCAAGAGACAAAGCATTTATTTGGGATCAAAGAGTTGCAATTTGAGGTATACGTTTTTAGGTAGAAACCCAATTACAGGAGTGGGGACCAGGGTTTTTTAATAGGAAAAAAAAAAAGAGAAAGATGAGGTTAAGTTGTTTTTAGGAAGAGTTCACTGGTGCTGCCAAGCCAAGCTTGATTTGTACTTCACTGACTAGTCAGGCAAGGGGTCACTAGGTAACAGTTCTTTTTTTTTTAAATTTATTTTCAGTTTTTTTAATGGAGGTACTGGGAATTGAACCCCAGACCTCATGAATGCTAAGCATCCTCTCTACTACTGGGCTATGCCCTCCCCCCACTAAATGTTCGTTTTTATCAGACCCTTCAATGGGATTTTCTCATTCTTACTGAATTCTTAAAGGGCTGGCAGTTTGGCTCAGCTCACAGGTTCAGGAAACTGGACATGTGAGGTGATTGCTGCTCCAGCTCCATGTAAAAGGGCCCCCTTACATCATCTTTCACACTGAGCTGCGGCTTCTCCATCTGTAAAATGGAGACATAGTTGCACAGTAGTTGCAATCTGGCATTACAGTCTTTTCAATTACAGTTCAGATTTGTGAACCGCCTCACATACAAGGACTGAATGAATGATAGCTTGTATTAATAGAATGAAGGACCCACACCTCCATGCCACCAAGTGCCCAAGGAGTTCTTCAGCCATCTCTGAACAGAGTTGAGAAACGGGGGCCGTCGTGACCTCTGGGATGACAACATCTTCCTTGAGGACACTGGTCCCTTGACCTCCAAGAGATGATTCACCAAGTGAACAAGAACACAGTTCAGGGCCAGCCACCAACCACAGAGTTCACATACTTTTAAAATCCTAAATCCAGGGGGAAGATATAGCTCAGTGGTAGAGCACATGCTTAGCATGTACGAGGTCCTAGGTTCAACCCCCAGTGCCTCCATTAAAAATAAATGAATAAACAAACAAACCTAATTACCTCCCCTTCCCCACAAAAAAACAGACAAACAAAAATCCTAAATCCAGACTTCACTGAAGTCAGGAGGAAGCCCTGCATGACAAAACAGAAGTCTTCGGGGGCGGTCTTTGCACCCTCAGTGTTCCAGGAACAAAAGGCCCCTGGATGAGAAGATACATGGTAGATGGATAAATGGACAGGAAGACATGGTCCCTGCTCTCACAGAGATCACTGTCTAGCAAGGAAAGAGCTTGGAAACAACTATCTAGCAAGGAAAGAGCTTGGAAACAATCAGATCTAATACTCTGTAGCAATAGCCATAAGGCATGAGGGCAAGGCTGAGTCAGTCTTGGGAGCAGGTGCATTTCATGGAAGTAGTTGATTCTTAAAGGGCTTGTCCTTGCAAGGCTGGATCTGAGGCTCGAAACTCTTGTCATGCTGCCCTGCACACCTCACCCTCTCTGCTTTGAATAACTCAAAATAACAGTCATTGCTAAACTGCAAAATGAAATTCTAGTTTTCAAGATGGCTCAGGAAGTATATGCATGCTGAAATGTAAATGGTTTGTTCTAAATATTCTGATGTTCTTCCCATTTTTTGGTACTCCTTGCTTTTGTGGTGCTCTATGCATATGACAATCTGCCCACTGCAGATTTAGCACCCACCGATTGCCAGCCAAAAAAAAACTGAAGAGGAGAGTGGATGAGGGTGGAAAGAGAGTAGCCCTTGGGAGAGTGTCTAAAGGTAATAATGCTTAAACAGCACCTTGAGAAACTGTTCAAGGTCCAGTGTAGCTGGAGCTTGAGATGGAAAGCTGTATAGTAAGATGAGGCTGAATAAGGACTTTTGAGCTCTCAGAATAAAGTTCCCTCACCTGGCAACCAGAGATGTTCACCTTTCAGTCTGTGTCGAGAAATTGACTTTGACATTAAGTATCAGTTGATGCAGAGGAAAAGATACTGGGAGAGAAGAGGCCAAAATTGAACAGGATTTGCCAGAGTGTTCAAACTATAAACAGATTTTTCTCATTCTTTATGATTTAATTTAAAATTCAAATTTCACAGTTTCTAGAGTGAGCATGTATTACTGTCATAGAAAAAAACAAAGTTAAAGTAAAAAATTCTTTGAAAAGGAAAAAGTTGAGAACAAAAAAATAGATTTTCTGCAGAGAGTGTGTGTACTTAACACGCACCAGGTCCCAGGTTCAATCCCCAGTATCTCCATTTTTTAAATTAATGAACTAACCTATTTCCCCCCAAGAAAACAAAAACATAAATAAACAAAAACATTAAGTAAGTAAGTAAAATATATTGTCTGGAGTATTTTTCTGGGGTGCTTATTAGTGTCCTGAGGACCCAGTGTGTCTTGGTGACTTGGCAGCACCTGGCATAGAAGAGAAAAAAGTCCCCAGCCAAGCACGTAGTGAAGTAAAACTGTGCTGCTGCATCAGAGCCCAAGCAGTTACTCTGAACTCTTGCTGGATTAAAGGGGCTGCCTTTGAGCTAGCACGTGGCTCAAGTGTACACTCTAAATTTAGGGTGATATTTAAGATGTCGGGAAATGATAGTGAGGAAAGGTAATTGAAAGACACGTAGCCCAGGAGGAAGGAACCCTGGGAAAATAAATTGTAATTCATAGCAGGACGTCATAAATTAGTAACCACCATCCTTAATCATGGCCAGTTTTAAGTGTGTTCCTCATAGCACAGTGGGATAGAATCATTGCATATGTCTTTTAAATTTCCAAAATAAAAATGCATTGCGAACTTGTAGCCCTCATGCTTTTACCATAAGAAACATACTAAAATAGTGGTCTTCCTTTAAGTTCTGGGACTTGGGAACATTTTTCTTTCTTCATTCTAATTGTTTCTCTCTTTTTCAAATAATCTACTTCAAAAAGCATGTATTATTTTTGTGATGGAAAAAAATCTTTAAATTCCTTAAGGAATTTGTAAAGCAATATACATCCCTGTAATCTCATGCCCTAATACAGCTATTTTCATTACATGCTCTCCTAGCTGGTTTTCTTTTTTTTTTTTAATATATTTTTATTGAAGTCTAGTCAGTTTACAATATTGTGTCAATTTCTGGTGTGCAGCACAGTGCTTCAGTCATACAGGAACATACATATATTCCTTTCATGTTCTTTTTCACCATAAATTACTACAAGATACTGAAGATAGTCCCCCATGCTACACAGTATAAACTTTTTGTTTATCTATTTTATATATAGTAGTTAGTATCTACAAATCTTGAACTCCTAATGTATCCCTTCCCACCTGTTTCCCCCTGCCCTGGTAACAATAAGTTTGTTTTGGGTAGAAGGGTATATAGCTCAAGTGTTAGAGCACATGCTCAGCTCCCAGGAGGTCCCGGTTCAATCCCCAGTACCTCCTCCACGTGGAAATCAGTGAAGAAACCTAACCACCTCCCCCTCAGAAAAACAAACAAAACAAGGATATGTTTGTTTTCTATGTCTGTTTGTTTCTGTTTTGTAAATAAGCTTGTTTGTCTTCTTCTTTTTTTTTTGGATTCCACATATAAGTGATCTCATATGGTATTTTTCTTTCTCTTTCTGCCTTACTTCATTCAGAATGATGATCTCCAGGTCCATCCATGTTGCTGCAAATGGCACTATTTAATTCTTTTTTATGGCTGAGTAGTATTCCGTTGTATAACTATACCACATCTTTATCCAATCATCTGTTGATGGACATTTAGGTTGTTTCCATGTCTTGGCTATTGTCAATAGTGCTGCTATGAACACTGGGGTGCATATATCTTTTCAAATTAGAGTTCCCTCCAGGTATATGCCCAAGGGTGGGATTGCTAGATCACATGGTAAACCTATTTCTAGTTTTTTGAGGAATCTCCATACTGTTTTCCATACTGGCTGCACCAAACTCTTTCTGTTTTCTGATGATGTGATTATCTCCTGTTGTCTTGGGAAGCACCTATAGTCTCTCAAGTTGTGTAAAATATACTAGTGGTGCCAGGGGAAACGTGGAGAACTTGTTTGAGTCCAATGGCAGGTCAGTCAGACACATTCCTCAGCTCTGGCTGGGAGAAACCAGGGGCGCCATGTTCCCCTGACAATCTATGGCCCTCCTTGGCTGCACATGGACTTCTCTGGGCAGCTTCTATAAAAGCTGTGAGGCCTGGGTTGCAGCCCATCCTGGGTACTGAGATTTTTTCAAATGCTTCCAGGGTGATTTAACCTTGCAGCCAAGGTTGAAAACGATTGTAATCATTTCATCAAGAAATGTGAAAAGAAGGGAGAGGGTATAGCTCAATGGTGGAGCACATGCTTAGCATGCCCTAGGTCCTGGGTTCAGTCCCCAGTACCTCCATTAAATAAAAAAATAAATAAACCTAATTAGTCTCCCCCCCAAATAAAGGCATAGTTGTATAAGTTTCATAACACTGTAAAGTGACTATACTTCAATTAAAAAAAGAAAAAAGAGAGAGAAAAGCAATATAACTTTTAAAAAATTGTTAAAAGAAATCTTATCTGTGAGAGAAGATGACAAGAGAAAGAACTGGAAACTCCCTGTCCTTCATTCATAAACAGCTGCATCCCGATGCAGAATTTACAGTGGGAACAGTCTTTGGACATGGCAGAAGTTTCCAGAACATTGTGTACACCCCCCCTTCTTTGTCATGTATAGTCTAAGTGGTTCTTGCCAAAAAGCTATGGAATGAATTGTCCAAAATGTAGGGAAACCAAGTATTTGACAGCAAATCTTGAACACTGCTAATTCACAGGAGACAGAGCAGGTTGTAATTTACTTTTTGGGGGGATAATTAGTTTTTTTTCATTTATTTTTAATGGCGGCACTGGGGATTGAACCCAGACCCTCATGCATGCTAAGCACACACTGTACCACTGAGCAATACCCTCCCCTCAATGGGCTGCATTTTAAACTTCTTTTCCTGAAAGCACAGACCATGCGTGCACTAGGGCGGCCTGCAACAGGCCCACCAAGTCTGAGAGGACCGCGCACAGGGATCAGTGCTTTGGGGAGCATCTCACCCCATCCGCACACTGCCCGTGAAGGCCAGGTTTTGTGCAGAGCGAGGATCACATGGCCACATTTCCCAAAACACCTGGGTGGAGAGCCAGGAGTGTGGTTGAAGAGCACGGAGCCAGCCTTGGCTGAAAATTTCGCCCCACCCAGGTGCGTCAGAGTTCACAGAGGGTTTTGAGCCTCTAGGAATCAGGAGAAAGATATTTAATGTGGTCTTAACCTCATTGAAGAGAATATTGACATCTCAAGATACTTATAAAAGAGAAAGATGGCATTGTCCCCATCTTTGTGGCTTTCAAATATGGAGAAGAATTCTCTAACTCAGCCCTGGCATCAGCAGACAGGCCGGCCAAGATACAGTTCCTATTAGTTTGCTCTGACCAGACTTGCCAAAAAAAAAAAAAGAAACTTTTTCAAAGACAGAGAGCTCAATGTATGTCTTGAATAATCAAGTGATAAGTGGCATGGTAAGATTCTGTAATAAGATGCATTTGGATATAAGGACTCCCACCCTCTGGCCAGCCCTGTCCCTGAACAAGGTGGAGAGACTGAGGGTCTCACTGGGGTGCAGGTCAGAGCTGAGGGGTGCAGCACTGGGCTGGGAGAAAACTGTCTCGGCATCATTTGGAGCGTTCACTTTAACTTACGGTCCGTGCCAACATCAGTTTCACTATCTTTACTTTTGTGTTTATTGTGACTGTACCATGTACCTAATGAAAAAGTTTTCCATTAACCCCCTAATAATAAAAGGACCCTGTATGTTACTCTGTTTAATTATCTGAGCTTGCATTATCATGTGTTGGTTGGTTACACTGTATTTTCAAGTAGGTAATTCACTGATTCAGGCATTGCAGGATCTGCCTTCCTGAAACCTCTCCAGTGTCCCCAGGTTTCCAAGGTATAAGATGGGACCTTGTTGGAAGAGCTTCTCACTAGAGTTCAGACTGCAGAGCAGTCTGAAAACAATCGCATCCCTCTCTATTTTGAAACGCAGCTCACAACCTCCTGTGACTTCTGCACTGGGAATCCGATGAAGTGCATTGCTTGGTCTTTCCTCTTTCTGGACCACTCATGTGGCGCCTGGCAGCCTCAGTGCTGCCAGCCTCCCAGCCTCTACGTGAGCCCCCTCCCCTGCCTCCCCCCGGGGGAGGGTGTGTCTCCAGGTCTCCTGGGAGAGTCTGACTTGTTCAGCCCAGGGCCATGGGGACCACACTGCTCCAAGTCTGAGTCTCTCCCTATGCTGGTGGTCACGTCACTTGAGGCCACCATGGCCAGGCACTCAGCCACGGTGAGGAAAATGCAACTCAGGAGAGAGAACCCAGGTGTCAACAAGACAACCAAGGAAGACAAATCTGGCAGGAGTCAGAAGTGAGACTCGGGGTTTAATAGTGCAGCTCCAGAGCCCAACTGCCTGGGTTTGAATTCTGATCGTCACTTAGTCTCCAGGTGTCCTTGGGCGAGTTTCTCAGGGTTCTGGGCCTAACTCATAATCTGTAGAATAGCGGGTAATATAATCTGTACCTCATGGGGCTTATATCAAGTAATTAAAGTTCTTGGCAGGTAATTCAATTTCCCTAAAAAGTACTCATTTACTATTATCAGCAGCAGCATGGTCCCTGAGTGAAGAACCAGGAAGAAAAGTGTTGTGTTAGTCTCCTGGAGGGGAGAACGAATCACCACAAACTGGGTGGCTTAACACAACAGACATGTAGTCTCCCCCAGTTCAAGAGGCCAATAGTTTGAAATCAAGGTATCGCTAGGGTTGGTCACTTCTGGAGCCACTGAGGGAGAACCCATTCCGTGTTTCTCTCAGCTTCTGGGGGGCTCAGCAACCTCTGGTGCCCTCATTTTGGACACACCACTCCTGCCTCTCCTGCCATCTTCCCTGTGTTCCTGTGTCTTCTCTTCTGTCTTACTTCCATTGGATTTAGGGCCCACCCTCATCCAGGATGATCTCACCTTGAGCCTTACTTTAATTGCACCTGCAAAAGACCCTAATTCCAAATAAGGTCATATGCTGAGGTTCTGAGTGGACATGAATTTGGGGGCAAGATGAGTCAGCTCACTACACCAAATCAGAGCAGGTTGGGATCCAACTGGAGGGAGATCTCAGGAATGGCTCCTGGAAGGATGCCTTCACATCTTAGGCGGGAGGTGTGTGTGCTAAAAGGACTGTGTTGTGCAGGTGGTCAGCCAAGTAAAGTGGGCCGACTGCCCTCAAGGCCATCGCTGAGGCAGAACCAGCTGTCAGACACAGAGTTCACGGGGCACGCTGGTCTGACCGGTGGCCCTCTTCCCCGGAGAGATGCCCAGCCCAGCCAGGCTGCACCTATAGGCTGTGCATGGACTGAGCTCCCCCCTCCACCCACCCCAGAGCCCCACTGACCTGCTGCTGCCACCACCGCAGCCCACATGTGCTCTGACAGTGGGTGATGCGGTGCCAAGGGCAGGGGCCTTGGGACCTCAGCCAGCTGGATTCAGATCACGTGCTCTGCAACTTCCTAGCTTCACGTCCCACCACTGAGGCCTCCAGGGAGGTGCTTACTGGCCCCGAGCCTTGGCCTCGGCATCTGAAAACCAGGCCTGTCCTCACCAACCTGTGCAGTTGCTGCACATGAGAAAACTTATACAGACACAGACATAGGAAACAAACTTATGGTTACCAGAGGGATGGGAATGGGAAGGGATGAAGATTTGCAGATACTAACTATTATATATAAAATAGATAAACAAGTTTATACTGTAGAGCACAGGGAACTATAGTCAATACCTTGTAGTCACCTATAATGAGAAAGAATATGAAAAGGAATATATATATATGTATATGTATGACTGAAACATTATACTGTGCACCAGAAATGGACACAACAGTGTAAACTGACTATATTTCAATTTAAAAAAAACACCGCAAAGGGTTAGGGAAATGCAAAAACAAAGAAAACTAATATATGCAGAAGCTTCTCCTAAGTGCCTGACATGAATTTCAGGGAGTGATTGCTATTATTATTATTGTGAGGTGGTGGCTCTGGAGAACCCCCTTGGGAGGCTTGAGGGCCAGAGAACCAAGGGGAGTGTGAAACAGAGCTGTAGAAATCCATCTGCATCTCTTCCTCCCCTCACTCCCTCCTCTCCCAGCACCCAGTGAACTGAGCAGACAGATAGTGAATTGTTCAATTAAATGGTGCACGAATCATATGCCACAGGTAAGCACCACTCCAATAGATGGAACCCCAGCAGCCTTCCAGGACTTTAAACCCAGCTGGACCAGCCCAGGGCAAAGTCTCTTTCTCTCATGACTTAGCAGAGGAGCCCTGAGCAAGGCAGAGGTGACAGGAAGCAGAATTAATCCTTTAGTTATGTCAGCACCTAAAGAGGCTTAAACAGTGTTTGGAGGCTACCTAGCTCTTGTCTTGTGAGAGCATTTTTATCACTGTATTACCAAGGTAATGCATGTTCGTTGTAACAATTTTAGAAATATAGCCAAGGTGGGGAGGGTATAGGCCAATGGTAGAGTGCATGCTTAGCATGCACAAGGTCCTGGGTCCAAACCCCAATACCTCTGTTAAAAAAATATTACAATATTTGTATTTTGTACCTCAACTATACTTCAATTTTTAAAATATGATCTTGTAAAATAAATACATAAATTTTAAATGAAAAAATAAATAAATCTAATTATTTATTTTTATTAAGAAAATAAATTAAGTAAATAAACCTGATTATTTTTATTAAAATAAATAATTAAATAAACCTAATTATATTTACTAAAAATAAATAAATAAAATAAGTAAATAAATAAACCTAATTACCTCCCCCTCCAAAAGCAGAAAGAGTAAAATCATTCTTGACCCCAGATATAGATTATTTCCTTAACAATATATTGTGACATTTTTCCAGTCATTAGTCATCATTTTTAACAGATGCCTAATATTCCATTAAATACGCCTACCAATATTTATTTAACTGATTCCCCATCACAGGAATTTTAACTTGTCAATATTCTGTTACTAAAAACAAAGCTACAATGATATGTTTATTCCATATGAACTTTATAAATCCTTATTCATTTGGTGTTTATTGTAACCCCACCTCCTTTTCCAAACTTGGCAATTAAACCAAAAGGGATTTTGCTCCGTTTCTGAGGAACTGACTTTCTTCCCCAGTCTGAGAACCTGCTCTCAGCGTGACGGTGGTATCGTAAGTGAGCTCTCTCCTGGGCGGCCCAGGTCCAGGAACTGGCCGATCAGGAGTCCGGGTTCTTGGGTCTGAATGCTCAGCACACTCGTTCAGGGCATTGAGCTAATGGTGTCAGGGCCAGGGGTTTCAGACTCTGCGTATGCAGTCCAGCTCATGAAGTGTCCAAAAACTGTGATCCTAACTCCAAACAGCTGTTACTGAAACTCTGGCTGTTAGTTTCCAAAGAACTGGGCAAAAGAGCCCACACAGGCGGAGCAACACAAATCCATCATCACTCCTGGGAACACAGTGCGTCCACAGCCCCACTCTCCCCATGGAAAACAGCTCTGAGCAGTGGTTGTGTCAAATCACGTAAAACTGGTGAGGCTGTAGGAAACAGAGAAAGAATAATCCTGGGGAAAACAATTGGCTGACTTTCTATATATTGATTTATAAGCAGAGTCTCTTGAGTTCCCCCTAACTCCTGTGTGAGACCAATTCAGCAATGGGTTTTAAGTTGCTGCTGGATCTCTTATTTAAGCGGCTGTTTCCTCCTGCAGCTGACACAGCGCTGGGCACTGAAGATGCATATGATGAGAAAGGATGCCAGTGTGACGTCTCCGTGGAGGACCTCACCCCACCACTCAAAACTGTCATTCGAGCAATCAGGTTAGTGAGAACCTTTGATGAAATGATTCTGAGACCTTCCTCTGATTATTTGAACTACTCCGTTGCTAAATTCTCTTTCCTGCAGGTAAATCTCCTGGAATAATGACTTTCTCTCTTCTTAGTCATCCACATGCCTATTACATTTTGAAATATTGTTTTCTTAATATAAAACTTTACTGTGTTCAACACAGTAGAAGGTGGGTGGGGTTTGACAAGCCAGGCCATGCCAGACGGGTTACATGAGAACTGGCTCGTCATGTGAGTTTGTTGCTTTAAGGACGTCCAGGGTATAGATACAAATGGCTTTTTAATATTATTTTTCTGACTTGATGTTTCAATTCATGTTCTGTATTTTGGGTCAAAGAAAAATCCCCCTGTGTTATTTCAGGACAGGTTGAGTTCTGATCACAGGGAGCTTACTCTGCAGTGTGTTGCTCCTAGGCTGCTAACATATCATTTTGATGGCTGATCTTAATCTGTGTCCTCTACGAAGGCAGAAAACTCATAGAGTGTCCAAAGCAACTTATATTTGTATTTCCAGGCTCCAGCCCCTCAAACAATCCAGGATCTGGACTAAATGAGCTGCTCCAGTCTCAGGCTGCCCAGTTTAATCCCCTTGGGAGAATGTGCACCTATCAGGGAAATGCTGAGTGACTGTACTGCAAAGGGATACCTCCTATCTTTTTGGCTCTTTCCACCTCTTACCAAAAGGCCTGAGGAAAACTTAAAGTATCCGGCCCAGTTTAGCTCTTCAGATACTTGGTCCAAGCTCCAATATCAGTATGATTGATTATTTATTTCTGTTTGTAGTCAGTCATTTAGCATCATGTTAGACGTTGCTCTACTTTGTGTTTGGGAGTCACTGGAAAAGGAGAAATGGGTTATAAATGTTTGGGTAAGTGTTTTTAGGAGCAAAAAAAAAAATCATGTTATGATGAAAATGGACCCCAGAAGATGCTCACACATCTGTAACAGCAACCCAAAAAGAAGCAGAGCAAAGCCTGTTAATCCCCAGTAGGACCTACAAGCAGCTGTCCCTATGGATGGGCATCCGTGCCTTCCTATCTGTCCTGGACCATCCCTGATTTTGTCTCTTGTCTCATCAGGGGTGTTACAAACACTCCTTGTCATTTTCAAAGTATCCCAGTTTGGAAAACAGTATGCTCGCCCTATCCATGGGGATCCTAGAAGCCTTGGGTAATATTTAAACCCAGAAAACCCAAGGATATGTAGTAAAATGATACCTGAAGCCTTCAGTTAAAGGGACAGAAAGGCTTTGTACTGCATTGCTCAATACCATAGCCATTTAGGTTTGAATTAGTTAAAATCGAACAAAATTTAAAATCCAGTTCATCTGCAGCACTACTAACAGTTAAAGTGCTCAACAGCCACCTGTAGCTAGTGGCGTGTGTGTTGGGCAGAGAAGATAACAGCATGTTTCCATCATTGCAGAAAGTCCTTCTCTGGTCTAGAAGTCACCTTGAAATTCTTTACTTTCATTCATTCATCCATCCAAGACCCTAATGTGGGGCAATTCACCCCCAGATTAGTCTGGCTTACAGCAAGTACAGTAAAATCTTATCTAGGGGAGCAGGTTAAGTTTCCTGAAAGCCATACTCACCCCAGCTTGTGTCATTTCCCCAGACCTTCGGAAGCTTTCTGCTTGTGCCTCACAGCCTCTAAAAAGATTTCTGAGCTGCAGGAAAGAAAACAAAATGGGTTTATTCTGCTGGCTAAGCACTTCAGCCGCGGCTTAAGATTTACTCTGCAGTACCTTCCTTTAGAAACGTGACTGATTGTGGTACAGTCCTTTGCAGAATTCCCTTGATTTTCAGAATTCTTTCCTGGCTCCTTATTTTTAACAGAACTTTGTTATTTATATGCTTTTCCTTTTTGTGGGTTTTGGAAGCTTTCTGCTTGCTACACATGACTCTTGATGGGATGTTTTTCTCCCCCATATCCTGGTTCTGCTTAGTGGGGTTTTTTTTAATCACTTCTAAGTTCCATTTAAAATCGTTGGAGTCTATAAAAACATAATAACTACACTCAGTGATTAATAATTGGTAATCGTTGACTCATGATAACACTTAATTTCTAAAAATCAAAAGACCAACCAATATAATTAGCAGTTCTGAAAAGGAGTTTGCAAGTATAAGTCTGTAAGTCACATGCAAAGGTGCCCTTTTTCTGAGTTTAATTACATAATAAATTGAACATCAGTTGACTAGAAGAATGTTTTTGCGTGAACCTGCCCACCTCTGACAGCTCACCTAAAGTAGTATTTTATATGTATATTGCTGATTACAAGTGTGAACCATCTCTTATTTATCTCTAAAACAGCAACTTTGCTTTGGCATTTTCCTTGTTCTTTTTTGGTTATTTGATTACTTAATATGACTACTTTTTTTGTTTGTTTTGGGGGAAGTAACTAGGTTTGTTTATTAATCTATTTTTCTAATGGAGGCACTGGGGATTGAACCCAGGACCTCCTGCATGCTAAGCACATGATCTACCACTGAGTTAGACCCTCCCCTGCCCCAATATGACTACTGGAACATGTCTTTTGTCTTCCGGTAGCTCTTACAATAATTAAAGTTTTTCCTAAGGGATAAATTAAAATTAAAATGTGTAACAAAAAATATATACCGTACTGCAAGAATGACAGCATGGAAAATATGATTACATTCACAAAGAGTGAAGTCGGAAATCTTATTTTCACTTGTTAATATTTATTAAACACCTGACAGTTTCTAATTATTTTTGAGAGTAAAGATTCTCAGGCAATGAGATGATTAAGGCCACTCTCCGAACTCATCTGGATCCCGCTGCCAGAATGCACTTTGAGACTTTTTTTTAATGAATGGTATCACTTTTCATCATAGTGAATAACAGCTATTCTTATACATTTCCAAAGTATGCTGTAAAAAACAGAAGAGTACTTAGTTTTATAGAGTTCCTCCAGGATCATCACAGGTTATTTTCAAAATATTATTTAGTCTGAATGCACGAGTTGTTCAGAATTTGTTTTCAAACTCATCTCTGGAAGTGAAGCCTGCACTTGTTTTTAATAAAAGTTCTATATCTTGTTAATGATCTAATTCAGTGTTAAGTGTCTCGTCATCCACCCATAGAAATGAATTTCTAAATAGAAAGATGAAATTAGCAGGGAAGGAAACAGACTGACAAGCAAACTGATAAACTCTTGAACACTCTGCACACTCACTTCTCACTGTAGAGTGGACCCTTGAACAGTGCAGGAGTTAGGGCTGCTGACCCCCTCTCACAGTCAAAAATCTGTGTATAACTTAAGACTCCCCTAAAATTTAACAACCAATAGCCTACTGTTGACCAGAAGGCTTCCCACTAACATCAACAATCAATGAACACATACTTTGTATGTTATGTGTATTATATGCTGTATTCTTACAAAAAATTAAACTGAAGGAAAGAAAATGTTATTAAGAATATCATAAGAGGGGAAGCGTATGCTCAAGTGGTAGAATGCATGCTCAGCACCCAAGAGGTCAGGGGTTCAATCCCCGTTACCTCCTCCAAGTGGAAATCTATAAATAAACCTAATCACCTCTTCCTCATAAAAAAAGAAAAAAGAAAACAAAAGAATATCATAAGGAAAATACATTTATAATGTAGTACTATATTTACTGACACCATAAGTATGTTTATAAGATGACTCATCTGTCAGTACCTACAACAATATTGCCTTATATGATACAAAACACTGTGTGTGGTGGGGGTATAGCTTGGTGGTAGAGCACATGCTTTGCATGCCTGAGGTCCTGTGTTCAGTCCCTAGTACCTCCATCAAAAAAGAAAAGAAATGAATCAGAATTCTGCACAACCTATCTTCTTGTGAAGACAACCACAGCAACTCAAATGGGATGACTGGTGATGTTGAAAAGAAGTGACCAAGAGCTGTAGAGGATGCCACTTTCTTCTGGTGGCTCCGTGCGAGTCACCATGTCTGTACTCTCCTGTGTACGCTACCTCTTATATTGTCTTGCCTTCTAGAGAATCAAATGAATCAGTAAGGTCTGAGGTGAAGACACAAAGGATCTTGGGTTGCAGCTGCAGCCTGACTCTACCCAGGCACCTGCCCAGAGCAGCTCAGGAGAGGTAGTCCAAGAAACCCGATGGCCTCTGTGCAACCTCAAGTCACTCACCTTACCTCTCTGTGCCTGTTTCCTCTTTGATGATGGGTATTCCCACCCAGAGCTGGATGGGAAATGCTCTCCCCAAGCCAAGAGGCAGTGCTCTGAGTAGACCTCTCCTCTGTGTCCTCTGGGGGATTTGCTGCCCTCATGAGCCCCCTCCCAAGAAGAAAGAGGATGGTGGGAAGTAGAAGTTACTTTGTCTCTCTCTTCCAGTCGCACAGCAGCCTGATGACAGGCTCTTTAAAGGTCCTCCCAGGGACCAGTTCATGTACTCAAAGGCACAGGGATGAAAATAACCAGAAAGACAGATCCCTGCTTGGAGTCCTGAGGGGCTGCTCTGTGGGTTCCAGCCAGTTTAGCAAGAATGTGTGTTTAGGAGCGGCAGCTGCAGTTACCAAGGATCAAAGGTGGAGGTGGCGTTAGAAAGCATGAGTATTGGTGGGGGACTGAGATGGGAGGAGGAGAGGTCAGACTGGATCAGAGCAGGAACCGTTCTGGCAAGCAGGAAGGCAAAGGGCTTTTAAGGACAAAAGTAAATCTATCAGGTTGGTGCTTCACTCCATCCCCTAAAAACAAACTTCTGACTGGGGTGAAGGACAGATCGGGAAGTGGGGACACCTGTTTGCACAGCCCCTGATCTGCTGGAGACCAGAGCCCAGCTGTCCTGGTAAAGAGTAACAGAGGATGGACAGCAGGGCTCTGCAGACAGAAACAACAATGGGGTTTGGATATTTACCGGCTGGAGAGGATGAAGCGACAGAGCAGGAGGAAAATCAGGGAGGGGACAAACATCCAGATGCTCAGTCGGTGGCCAGCGGTGGGGGGAGACAGTGCCTTGCTGTGAGTGTTGAGTTTGAGGGGCCTCAGTGGGGCCCTGTAACCAGTGAACCCCAGGAGGGAAGTCTGAGATGAAGACAAACTTGGCTGTTGTCAGCACAGAATGGATGGTTTACAGAAATGTCACCAGGGAGAGTGCGGGAGTAAAGAGAGCAGGCAGTATGCACGGAATCTGAGGCTCACAGACCATAAAGCGCTGCCTGTGGGAGGAGGAAGGCGCGGATGGATGCAGACCCAGCAGCCAGACAGACGGCCACCAGGGCAGTGGGATGCTGAGGAGCTGAGGAGAGCGCTCGGAACAAGAGGCAGGGTTGACAGTGTTATACACTGCAAAGAAGTCAAGAAGATAGAGTGAGAAGGTCCTTCGAAAGTGGCAGCAAGGTGGTCACAAGTAACTTCGGAGAAAAATCCAAGAGAGGAAAAAAGTTCAAAGCCAGATTGTCAACATAACACTTTTTAAAATTATCTATTAGAATCTTACACTCTAAGAAATTCAAATCAAAACTACAATGAGGTATCACCTCACACCAGTTAGAATGGCCATCATTCAAAAGTCCACAAACAATAAATGCTGGAGAAGGTGTGGAGAAAAGGGACCCCTCCTACACTGCTGTGGGGATGTAGTTTTGTGCAGCCACTGTGAAAAACAGTATGGAGAGTCCTCAAAAGACTAAAAATAGACTTACCCTATGATCTAGCAATCCTACCCTTGGGCATATACCTGGAGGGAACTCTAATTTGAAAAGATACCTGCACCCCAATGTTCATAGCAGCACTGTTTACAATAGCCAAGACATGGACACAACCTAAATATCCATCAACAGATGAATGAATAAAGAAGCTATGGTATATTTATACATTAGAATGCTACTCAGCAAAAAAAATAAAATAATGCCATTTGCAGCAACATGGATGGACCTGGAGATTGTCATTCTAAGTGAAGTAAGCCAGAAAGAGAAAGAAAAATACTGTATGATATCACTTATATGTGATATCTTAAAAAAAAAAAAAGACAAATGAACTTATTTACAAGACAGAAACAGAGTCAGACACAGAAAACAAACTTATGGTTACCAGGGGGGGAAGGGGTGGGAAGGGATAAACGAGGAGTTCAAGATTTGCAGATACTAATATATATAAAATAAACAAGTTTCTATTCTATAGCATAGGGAACTATATTCAATATCTTGTAGTAACTTATGAAAAAGAATATGAAAACGAGCATATGTATGTTCATGTATGACTGAAGCATTTTGCTGTACACCAGAAATTGACACAACATTGTAAACTGACCACACTTCAATTAAAAAAAATATATACAGAATCTTACACTATCTTCCTATTAGGGAACATAGGTGAGGTGTCAAGAATTTCTTTATCACTGGCAAAGACTCATTAACTCTTCTGAAATTGCTCAGACCTGATCAGCCAGGAGGAGACCAGCCGATGACTCGTCGGTTTTGAGTGAGGCGCCAGCAATGCAGGTACCACCGCACTGGAACCCTAGTCTGAGTAATGACATTTTCCAGTTCTCTTGCACTGTGTTCTTCCTACTCTACGATGCATGTTCGAGACCGTTTGCTCACCGTCCTCTAAGATGCATCCTCAACTCTGAATCCTCCTTAAATCTCACTTTCTACTTCGGACAAGAATACTCCAGAAATAGAGACGAAGAGGCACATGTCTGCCCTTGTGGGTTTTTGTTAAAAGTACAAGCAGTTTAACCACCACGAGTTCTTAATGTTGCTGATGACATCTCTGTTCTTTCAGCAGAGGTGATGAGTCTTTGTTTGCGAGTCACCATGAAGACACTCTTGATGGCCGAATATGACGTGTGATAGTAAAGGACGCTGTCAGAAGACCGTTTGATAGATCACTTGGCACATATTTTTAATCAGCTAAGATATTCCCTGGAATATTCTTTTTCTTTGTTTCCATTTTGAAGATAATTGCTTGTGACCACGTTTTGCCAAGAGGCTGCACTCAACTGGTGTTTTCACTGGAAATGCATTGACTTTGCAGCATCTCATTTTTAACCTTTCATTTGGGTACGATTTCAACCGAATCTCCTACTCATTGCTGAGACCAAAAATATTCAAGAGCAATCAACACTTATGGGCAACTTGATTTATTTACTTATTTATTTCCCACTTTAAAGTTTATGCAGGATTTTATACTCTGAGGAAAATAAAACTCCCCAATTTAATTACGATATCAGTACTTACAAAATCCTAGGAAGGAAAGTTACCCATCTGCAGACTTGCTGGATCCGGAAGCTCTTGCTCGGGTTTTACTACTCCTACCTCTTTAGAAGAAAACCAAACAGTGTGTACGGAAGAGCCTATTAGATCCTGAATATAAAGCACAATAATATTAAGCATTAGAAGAATAACTCTACTCCCAGTGGTGGAAACAGTGTGCCCACAGAGCCTTCCTGATCCCTAGGTCAGCCACGTGAGATACCTGCTTGCTCCTTTATTAAAGACTTCTGGTAGACTGTGTGCCAGTGTGGCTAGTGGACATGCCTCTATCGAGAGTTGAAAGCCAGAAAATGAGACTGGCCAGTGGATTTAGGGGCTCCTGGGGCTACTTCATCACCAGCTAGTAGCCCAGTCTGAGATGAAAGAATGGTGAAGGGTGGGGGGGGGCACAGCTCAGGGTTAGAGCATGTGCTTAGCATGCATGAGGTCATGGGTTCAATCCCCAGTACCTCCATTAAATAAATAAATAAACCTAATTACCCCCCCAATTTTTTTAAAATAAATTTTTTAAAGGCAGGGAGGATATAGCTCAGTGGCAGAGTACACACCTAGCAAGCGAGAGGTCCTGGGTTCAGCCCCCAGTACCTCCACCAAAAAAAACCCCCAGTTACCTCCCACCCCCGCCAAAAAAATAGTATACAGTATATATCAATTTTATCTCAGTAAAACTGGAAGGAAAAAAAGAATGATTTGAAAAAAATTTGTTTAAAGAAGGGTAAAGGAGTCTTGAATATCTAATTCTCCAACCAGTTTCAAACAGTTTCAAAGTCTAAACACACACAAATGCAAATCTGTATCATAGAATCATGACACGTATTAACAAGAAAATAGCGTCAATAAATCATTCAGACAAGTGATACACATGCCCTCAGGAGTGACCCAAGTTATCAGGTTCTGTAGTCCCAGTGATCTGCTGAGTGTGCTCCGTAATCAACTTCACCTCTTGGCCAATCTCTAATGAGCCAGAGAGCTGCCTTGGAGGGATTCAGTGATCAAAAGGCCCTGGGTCCCTTACAGAATGAGCCCTAGTACCTGTGCTTTTTTGAGGGGGGAGAAGGGTAGTTAGGTCTAGTTAGTTTAATGGAGGTACTAGGGATTGAACCTAGTTCCTTGTGCATGCTAAGCATGTGCTCTAACCACTGAGCTATACCCTCCCCCAAGGACCAGTGCTTTTAAGGCAGAGAGATGCTGTGTTTCTCATGGGGAGTAAGAAATCAGGGGGTTGAATTTGCTGGACGGGGAAAGAGGTGGGTGTGGAATGCATGTTGGTAGAGTCAACTGACACACTTAGCCAACGTACAGCAAGGGGGAGGGGCACATCCACGCCAAAATACTAAGATCTAGGAACACACAGGGGCCACTTCCGAGCCTTGAGAAATTTGATAATCTATCCACAGAGATGGGGTGCAGAGCACCGGGGTAAAGGCCTGGAATCGTTTCCTAGCCCCCACCACCCGCCAGTCTGGGTTACACACTCCTGTCCTGCACACCCACCTGTGCCTGCCCGTCTGTCTGCCCTGCTGGATGGGATGTGCTCGAGCCACAAGGCTTCTCTCTTCACTTCTTTATCCCTGGCATCCAGCACTGAGCCTGGCACGTAGGAGGCACGCGACAAATGTTTGATGGGTGGGTGAAGGAATGAATGAATGAATGACTCAGTCCTGCTCACCAGGTAGGCCCTTGGTACCACTTAGGGAAGCAGGCGCCCCGAGCTCACCAGGCTCTGGGTAGATGAGACTCTCGAATCCTCTCAGAGCTTCTGCTGCTGTGACCGTTGCCTGCCTTCGGGGCTGCAGAGAGAAAGAGGCTGGGGACCATGGGATCCCTGGAGACCTCTTCAACTCTGCCAGCTCTCTTCCCGCAGAGTTGGTGCTGCTCAGACCCCAGGACAGTGCCTTGCACACCGTAGTAGGAGCTCAATGAAGATTTACTGAAAGAATGAGTGGTGCTTCCTTTCCCTTCCAGCAGAGTCCTTTGAGAAGCTAATGGAACTTCATAGCTGGCTCTTGCAGGGAACTTCAGGTCTTACTCAGAGGAGCAGAGTCTGGAAGCATTTGGGTTCTGATTGGAACCTGAGCCTAGGGCGCGCTGACCCTCTGCCTCATAGGTACGATGTGTGTGACTGGGAAGATGGATGCGAAACCCCGCACCACTTCTGTGCCCGGAGTTAGGAGTGTGGAGGTCACCCCAGCACCACCACCCCAACCCCACCTCCACGTCAGCAGTTCTTAACCTGGGCTGCACGTTCAGGTCACCTGAGGAGGTTTATGAACTCTCTGGACCACACCCTGGAGCAATTAAAATGGGGTTTCCAGAGGTGAGACCCAGATATTGGCATTTTGGGGGCTTCCTGGCTGATTCTGATTAGCTGAGGAGCTGGGCTGGGGGTTCCTGCTGCCTTACGACCCCTCTCAGGTCCGCCATCAGCTGAGCCCTCAGCCCCACATGTGGTGTGGCTGCTGGCCCGGCCTGTCCATCTGTTTGGCGGTGGCGACAGTCAGTGCCTCTTCTGTTTTCTGATCATTCTTATCTCTGCATATTCATATGCAGTGTTTTTACCCTGATTTAAAGGGCTGGAACAAGACTTTTGCAAGATTTTGTAACTCATGGCAGCACAACAAATGCACCTACATTTCCTTATAAGAGCACATGTGTTGTGTGTATATATAGATCTATTCCCCCCGGAGTTTGATTTTGCTTTAGTTTTTGTTCGTGCTTAGAAATGTAGGAGCAGACTTCAGTTTCAAGCGCAGCTGCCAGTGTACGTTTGCAGTGAATCTCTTCCCCCCTCTACTGGTCCTGCCTGGCACATCAGCTCTGCACAGAGCTTTCCTTCCAGATGCCTCACCTTAGTTACCAACAGCATGAGAGGAGGCTGGCTTTAGGGGTGCCTGCTCTTTGCACTATCTTGTCTCCAGTGCTGCAGTTTAGCCTCGTGAAGAAAAGAAGACAATGGGAGTGTCACTTACTTCTCCTTTTTGTTGGCCCTGGGAGGACCTGCCAACACCACCAGTAAGAACAGGCCATTCACGGAGCAGAGTTTTAATGAGCAGCTGCTGTGTGCCAGGCACGTGGGCGGCAGCGGGGAGTCATCTCATAGCAAAGTATCTCTTCCGCTGTTGTTGTCTTGCAGTAAAATATGAAGATCTTGGGGGAAGGTATAGTTCAGCAATAGAGCATGGCGTGCACAGGGTCCTGGGGTCAGTCCCCAGTGCCTCCATTAAATAAATAAACCCAATTACCTCCCTCTCAAAAAATAAAATAAAATGTTAAGATCTTGATATTAAGACAACAGTAGAACGTTACGATTACGAGCCCAGCACTGGAGGCGGACTGATTCAGATCCAGTCCTCGTAGCTGTTTAACTTCAGGCGCGTCACTTCACTGCCCTGTTTCCTTACCTGCAAAATGAAGCCGATGACAGCACCCTTCTCACAGGATTAGACCACCAAGGACTGCCTGCAAGTGTAGCATCTTAATCACTAACTGCACTTTAGAGGTCCTAATTTTACTCTAGAATGATTTGCTCAAACACTCCTTTCTACCAGGCAATCCGTAGATCATATTAAACTTCTTTTATAAGCATAATAAAAGTCCATTAAAGTTTTCTGCTTCTTCCTTCCAGACCAGTTCACAGGCGCTATACACACACACACACACACACACACACACACACACACACCCAGTTTGATTTGTTTTTAATTGAAGTATAGTCAGGTCACACTTTGTGTCGGTTTCTGGTGCACAGCATAAGGTTTCAGTCACACAAATACATACATATATTAGGTTTCATATTCTTTTTCATAGGTCACTACAAGATATTGAGTATAGTTCCCTGTGCTATAGAATAGAAACTTGTTGTTTATCTATTTTATATATAGTAGTTATTATCTGCAAATCTTGAACTCCCGGTTTATCCTTTCCTATCCCCTTTCCCCCCTAGTAATCATAAGTCTGTTTTCTTTGTGGGGGCGGGGTTGGTTGGTTTGTTTTTAATTGCTGAGCTCGAGGCATTTCCCCACTGATAGTCTTGTCTCGACCAGAGGTCAGCAAACTACAGGGTGGGGCCAGAAGCCAACCCAATGCTTGTGTTTGTAGGTAAAGTTTTATTGAAACAGACCTCCACTCATCTGTGTCTGTACCGCCTATAGTTGCTGTCATGCTACAATGCAGAGTAAAGTGGTGTCAACAGAGACCACATATGACCCATAAAGCATAAAATATTTACTATCTGACCCTTTACAGGAAGAACTTTGCACCCCTTGTCTAGACTTTGAGTCGGTCTGGATTTATGTCCAGCTGTGTTTGGAGTCAGATATACAACACTCAGGGTGGCCTATGCAAGAATCAGGATGTGAAATTAGGGTCTCCTCTTCCTCCCAGGGCTTCCAACTGTCACTTCCAGCTCGGGGCTCCCCTAACCCCTAGCTCTTTTCCCCACACCTTGTGGTTTAAAGTCTTAGTATCTGAAATGGAATGATCTTGGAAAGAAAAAAATCGAATTAAACCACCTATCAAATTCATAGTCTAACAGCCACTATGGACATTTTCCTCAATTTTCATCACCTTCATAGCCTTCCTGAAATCTAGAATTATTGAACTTTGGGCTTCATTTCTTCCTGCAAATAACCAGAAAATGGCCTACTCGCACCCCAGATCACAGAGACTAACTGCATGGTGGTGGAAAATATAAGGCAAAACTGATGCCCCCACTGAGACCAATGTGCACATCCTACAACTGGGGTAAAGTAAGCAGAGGACCCCTAGAATTGATGCTGAAAGGGAAAATGTTACAGTCTAAGGCCACGTCGGCCTTGGCCTGATTCCTGGAAGGGACCCTTTGAGAGAAGGATGGTAGTCAGTTTAAGGGTGGAGTGTGCTCTGAGCATCGCCCCTCTTTGGGAAGACAGATGACTGTGAGCTGAGCAGATGAATGCGGCCTGGGATTCGCTTGTGAGGGTGCCAGAGAATGCACAGAGGAAGCAGGAGGAGGTCGGTGGACAGCCTGACATTCTCCTGAACCTTTACCGGTTTGCCTGCCTGTGACCTAACCTGTGATGCTGGCTTACTGGAGCAGTAAAAACATGGACCTTTTTATCAGCAAAACCTGCCTCTGGTGGGGAGGATATAGCTCAGTGGTAGAGTGCATGCCTCCCGTGCACAAGGTCCTCGTTCAATCCCCAATGCCTCCATTAAAAAAAAAAATGCCTCTTACCAGCAGGCATGACCTTGAACAGGTTACGCTACCTCCTGAACCTGCACTTGACCCAAACAAATATCATAGGTGGAAAAGTCTTTGAGTTTCAAGGGCTGAGTGCAATGCTGGCCATCCAGCAAGAGCACAGTGATGGGAGACCTGCTCCCTCTGTCCAGTAGATGGACACTGGGCACATAGATCAAGCTCACTGCACTGCAGGGGACAGAAGCCGTTTTCAATGTACCAGGGAGACTAGAGGGATCAAGGAGTTTGCATGAAGTTACTGACTGCCAGGCTCAGCTCAGTCTCCCAGGTTTTCCACTCTCTGCCTTCTCTTTTCTTCTTTTTTTTTCCCCCTGGATATAAAATTCATTAATTTTTTTGAATTGAAGTATGGTCAGTTTACAATGTTGCATTAGCTTCTGGTGTACAGTGCAGTGATTTAGTTATATTTCCTTTCATTTTCTTTTCTTTATTAGGTTATTACAAGATATTGAATATAGTTCCCTGTGCTCTACAGTAGGTCCTTGCTGTTTATTTTGTATGTAGTAGTGTGTACTAGAACTGAGTCTTAAGGATATTTGTAGGATTTCAGGAAGAGACAATAGCATATGCAAATAAACTACAGTATATAATTGATTGAATGGTATTTTTCTGCAAGTATCTTATTGTTGCTGGAACCTCAGGTTCCAAGGAAGAAGAGGATGAGGTGAGAGATGTAGACAGAAGCTGGTCCATAAGCAGCCTTAAAGGACATGCTAAGGAATTTGATGTTTACCTGATGAGACATGAAAATGCATGTGACAGAAAGAGAGAGTAAGTATATTATAGACAAATGATTCAGGAATAGCCAGAATACAAGCAACTTGAAGTTAATAATATAATTACATGATAAAGTTTGGGACTTTATAACCAATAAAACAATTTGGATTCCTTGCAATCAGTGATCACTTAGGTAATTTTCCATTTGAAGTCTACATTTGTTTTTTGTTTGTTTTGTTTTGTTTTAAATTTTAAAGGGACTGAGACAATCCCTTTATTTTGGGGGGACGTGGAGGAGGTAATTAGACTTATTTATATTTATTATTTATTTTAATGATGGGGCTGGAGATTGAACCCAGGACCTCTTGCATGCTAAGCATGCACTCTACCACTGAGCTATACCCTCCTCACCTTACATTTATTTCTAGTCTTAACCACTTTCCACTAAGGAACAATACATTTCGGTTCATGGAACCTAGTTGACTGATTCCCAGCCTGGGACCCATGAGAGTGATAATAGGAATCTAAAAGCCATTTAATAATTGAATAAACACCAAGTTTATAGTTTACCTGCAGTAAGGCTGCACAAATGCATTAAAATGCTATGCCTGTTTGCTTTCTCCGGGAATTGTATCAAATTGTTGCAGTAACTGGCTATCTTGGGCAGCCTAGTTATTTTCGGCATCCTGGAATTCATTGATGAAACATTGTTTTAAAACCTAGAGCCCATGCTAGGGGAAGCATTGTAATAAAAGAAATCTCTGGTTCTGAAAAGCTTAGCCATCCAAGTTTAGTTGCTGAGTGGGTTATATTTGAAACAAAAAGAACTTGGCTAGTTAATCAAGCAGTACTCTGCAGAAATAATTTATGAAACAGAATTTTCATAAATTTCTCTACAAATGTACACTTCACTAGAGAGAATAAGAGTTTTGCAGACACACCTGCATCTCAAAAATGCATATAGTTACATAAAAGGCCATTTTAACAGCTTTTTTTTCCTACTTTTTTTAAACTAAGAATTTCCATCACTTTTTTTTTGGCGGGGGGGTCGTTAAGCTTATTTATTTATTTATTTAAATGGAGGTACTGGAGATTAAACCCAGGACCCCATGCATGCTAAGCATGTGCTCTACCACTGAGCTCTACCCTCCCCCTCAGCTTCTATATTTTTTAAGGGATGCATTCTCTGGGTATTATATCTTGGACTTTTGGGGGATCCCATGGAACAGGTAAAACTGATTTTGAGTTTGATTTTAATTCAGGGTTTCAATGGACATTAAAAAAGTGCAGCACTTAATAATTAGTCTCCTTTTTAGAGTATTTTTCTTCTCTACTTTGGTGTGCTTCACATGAGATATTTTTAAATTGTCCACTGTAATCTCAAGCTTTTCTGTTGCATTTCTATAGGAGCCTAAAATTATTTGATGTGTAACTTTTTTCACCCAGATTTTCTCGTATTCACTAGGAAGACTTTTGAGTAACTTCATTCAGTGCAGCTATGAAGATTAATATGTAATATGTTGTCCTTGTAGAATTATGAAATTTCATGTTGCAAAACGGAAGTTTAAGGAAACGTTACGCCCGTATGATGTAAAAGATGTCATTGAACAATATTCTGCTGGTCATCTGGACATGTTGTGTAGAATTAAAAGCCTACAAACACGGTAAGCAATGCAAACATTTGTTCTAAAGGAACAGGTATAGACACTGTCTGGGAGGAATTGCTGTGTAGTGAACTCTTGAATTCCATATTTCTTTTTTTTAATTTTTTTCTCTTTTTTATATTTTATATTTTTTCTTTTAAAATTTTTTTGTTTTTTCTTTGCTTTTTTTTCATTTTTTCCTTTCTTCTCTGTTTTTATTTTTCACTTTGTTTCTTGTTGTTCTGTTTCTTTTTTCCTTTTTTGTTTTTGTTTCTTCTTTTAAATTGAATTCCATATTTCTAATTCATTTTTAGTGGACAACCTGACTTTGCTTTAACATAGTTTTAAGAGTGCAAATCAGTCATTAAAAGCCTCTAACTATAGAGTGTCTCAGTGTCTCCAGCTATAAAAGTGGGGATGTTACTGAGGGCCTCGTGGGCCTGTTACGAGGACTGAATGCATTAACACACGTTAATTGTGTGCTCAGGAAATGTTCATGGTTGTTGCTAATGTCATTTGAGTGGTTGCTGCCGCTGCTGTCATTTTCGCTTTTGCCTAAATCCTAAGCATCTTTCAGAACTAAGCTAATCTCTCTCCTTCATTAATTTTACCCAACTCTCCAGCCCACGAAACAGATCTTTCCCTTCTCTGATCCCCTCCAACATCTAGAGTCTATGGAGAGTGTAAAAGCGTTATGACCTTGGTATCTTGTACCAGAAAAAAGAGGCTGAGAAATGAGTGGCACAAATGAGGAGCATTTGATTGAACAGTTTTGTTTCCATTTTTTTAATTAAAGTAGGATCAGTTTACAGTATTGTGTCAATTTCTGATGCACAGTCACACATGTACATATATTCCTTTTCATATTTTTTTCATGATAAGTTACTACAAGATACTGAATATAATTCCCTGTGCTATACAGTAGAAACTTGTTGTTTATCTATTTTATGTATAGTAGTTAGTATCTCTACAAATCTCAAACTCCCAATTTATCCTTTCCCATCCCCTTTTCCCCCTGGCAACCAGAAGTTTGTTTCCTATGTCTGTGATTCTGTTTCTGCTTTGTAAATAAATTCATTTGTGTCTTTTTTTTTAAATTTAGATTCCACTTATAAGTGATATCATATGGTATTTTTCTTTCCCTTTCTGACTCACTTTGCTTAGAATTACTATCTCCAGATCCATCCATTTTGCTGCAAGTGGCATTATTTTATTCTTTTTTATGGCTGAGTAGTATTCTAATGTATAAATATACCATAACGTCTTTATCCTGTCATCTGTTGATAGCCATTTAGGTTGTGTCCATGTCTTGGCTATTGTAAATAGTGCTGCTGTGAACACTGATTGAACAGTTCTTAAAATACAAGGCCTGACTCTTAAATATTTGTTTATAGGCCCACAGCACACAAAGCCCTGTGTGAGGCATATACTGGGCCCTTAGCAAAACACTTGTCGATGAGTTATAGAAACCAGAATTTTTTCACCCATCCGTTCATTTGTTCAGCAGGTACATACTGAACCTGTAACATGTTCCAGGCACAGTAGACGTCCTGAGATGAACAAAGTCATGGCCACATCCTTGTAGAGCTCACAGTTGAAC
The DNA here is from genome assembly GCF_048564905.1 of Vicugna pacos. Classification (NCBI taxonomy): domain Eukaryota; kingdom Metazoa; phylum Chordata; class Mammalia; order Artiodactyla; family Camelidae; genus Vicugna; species Vicugna pacos. Next base: position 989,807 of record NC_132994.1, on the reverse strand, counting down.
AGATTAAATGTCGTGGCAGGAGGCAGGGACTGCCTGTGTTTCTAAGCAAACTAAACTGGAAAGTTGAGTCCATATTCCTTATAATTCAGTTCTAAGACACACACAAAAAACATAATTTCTATCTAGGTTGATGAAGTTTCCTTGGAAATTGTTTTAACTGAGCTATGGTCATGTTACAATCTCTGCCCAGGTGGCCAAGGTCTTCCAAGTCCTTTCATGGAACTATCTAGGGCTCTCAATGTTTTTATAAAGTTCAACCACAACAGTAATTGCAGAACTAACCTTAAGTTTCTTGCTTATGTGATATATATATATAGTCCAACTAGAATTCCCAAGACAGAGACTATAGCTTTGTTATCTGAATACTTCCCACTTATCAATGGATAATAAATGTTCATTGAATGATCTGTTCTATTCACATGAAATAATCATAATTATGATTTTGTCATATTTTAAGTGGTTGAATTCAGGGATACCTGGTCAGAGATGGAAACAGACAAAGTGCTTGGTAGTTTAGGACAGTTTTGCCTCTGGGAGATCAGCCATGAGTGATTTCATCATGGACTCGAATACTGAGAAAATGAACCTCATGTAATTTTCCTATTAAGGAAATAAGTATGTGAACCAGAAGTTCATTTTTATTTCCTCTTACGTAAATTAAAGATAGTCATTTTTTTCTTTTTAAAACGCTTCATTCTGGCCTAAGGCATACTCCACCTTCCACACTCATAATCCGATCTCTTTCTCCAATAGTGTTGATCAGATTCTTGGAAAAGGGCAAATCACAGCAGATAAGAAGAGCAGAGAGAAAGTAACAGCAGAACACGAGACCACAGATGACCTCAGCATGCTCGGCCGGGTGGTCAAGGTTGAAAAACAGGTATGACTCAACTACACCACTTAAAGTTTTGGCCAGAATTTTTTTCCCGGTTGATAATTATTTTTATAACTGATGTGTATCACTGTGTAAGTTTAAGGCACACATTATAACATTTTGACCTACATATGTTGTGAAATGTTGGCCGCAATAAAAGCTTATTGTTAGTTAGCATCCATTGTCTCATTTAGATACAAGAAAAAGAAAAAGAAAAAAAGAATTATTTTCTTTGGGGTGAGAACTCTTAGGATCTATTCTCTTAACACCTTTCCTACACATCTTACTGCAGCGTTAACGGTAGTCATCGGGTCAGGCATCACCTCCCCAGGACTTATTTATCTTACAGCTGGAACTTTGTACCTTTGACCACTTTCCTCCAGTCCCCTCCCCCCCACTCCCTGCCTCTGGCAACCACGTATCTGATCTTTTTTCTATTTTGGAGGTGTGTTTTTGTGTTTTGTTTTTGATACCACACAAGTGAGATCATAAAGTATTTATCTTTCTTTGTTGGACACTTTTTGGGGTTTTTTGTTTTTGTTTTAGATTCCATGTAAGTGAGATCATAGAGTATTTATCTTTCTTTTGTTTTTTAGCTTTTTGTTTTGGGGGGCTTTTGGGGGGAAGTGAGGTAATTTGATGGATTGATTGGTTGATTTTTAATAGAAGTACTGGGGATTGAACCCAGGACCTTGTGCTTGATAAGCACACCCTCTACCACTGACCTGCACCGTCCCCATGAAGCCCATTCTTAGTAACAGGTTGTACCTTTTCCTCACTTTCAGGTACAGTCCATCGAGTCCAAGCTGGACTGTCTGCTTGACATCTATCAACAGGTCCTCCGGAAGGGCTCGGCCTCTGCCCTCACTCTGGCCTCCTTCCAGATCCCACCTTTTGAATGTGAACAGACCTCTGACTATCAGAGCCCAGCGGACAGCAAAGACCTGTCCAGCTCTGCACAGCACAGCGGCTCCTTGTCCAGGTCAGCCAGCGCCAACATCCCTCGAGGCCTGCAGTTCATTCTGACGCCAAACGAGCTCAGCACCCAGACTTTCTACGCACTGAGCCCCGCTCCACACAGCCCGGCGACACAGGTGCCAGGGAGCCAAGGGGACGGCCCTGCAGTGGGGGCAGCCACCCAAAACCAAGTCCCCACGGCGCCCAAGCTGGCCGCCCCCACCACACTGCAGATCCCACCACCCCTCCCTGCCCTCCAGCCTCTACCCCGGCCAGAGACCCTGTCCCCACACCCTGCGGGCCTGCAGGACAGCATCTCCAACGTGGCCACCTGCCTCGCCGCCTCCAAGGACAGCGCTCCGGCTGCTGCGCAGTTGAACCTGAGCAAGGACTGCTCTCTGCCCAAGAGCTTTGACGTGGGTGGGGAGACCCTGCTATCTGTCCACCCCGTGGTCCCCAGGGACCTGGGCAAGTCTCTGTCTGTACAAAACCTGATCCGATCCACGGAGGAACTGAACATCCAGCTTTCGGGGAGTGAGTCTAGTGGCTCCAGAAGCAGCCAAGATTTTTACCCCAAATGGAGGGAATCCAGATTGTTTATAACTGATGAGGAGGTGGGTCCAGAGGAGACGGAGACAGACGCTTTTGATGCAGGGCCGCAGCCCTCCCGGGACCCAGACTCTCTAAGGACTGGAAGATCCCGATCATCTCAGAGCGTGTGTAAAGCGGGAGAAAGTACAGATGCCCTCAGCTTGCCCCACGTCAAACTGAAATAAGTTCTCCGGTATCTTTCCTGGCGTAGGGGTTCCTTTAGCCATACTTATCTTGCATGAACTACCTGGAAAGCCCTTCTACAAAGTTGAATTCACAAGAATCAGGAAGACCGTGAAAGGCAGTTTAGAAGCCCCGTTATCTTTCAATTGCATGAAAATGCATGTCTCGGGGTGGCTGAAATTCCAAGGTCCATCAACATTAGCCCGCCTGTTCAGTAACGTACCTCAAGTCAAAAATCCTAAGAAACCAAACACTGCTGATGCTAGGGGGGGTGTATGAAAATGCCAAGATTCAGTCATTTTGAATATTTGACTCTCTATTTTGAAATTATATGAGTCAACGCCTTCAGATTTCAGGCATTTCTGCTTTGTGATTAAATACAAAATACATTTTCAAAACAAGGCCATCATGGACATTTAAACACAATGACTGTCATCAACAGCTGCTAACAAGGTAGCCAGTAAAGCAAGATTGGGGAAGGATAGACACAGCTGCTTATTCTGAGATGCATTTGCCAACCCGTTCCTATTCAGTCCTTTCATTGTTAATGTGATTTGAATGTCAATTTGTGTGCTTTTGGTGATTTAACGCTGTGGCGAGCAATTTTGCACATCATTTTCATATTCTTTAGGATGAGAATGTTCTTCAGTTAGAAAATGTGCAAATGATGAAATTCAGGGCCAGTGGGGCAAATAGACTGACTGTTGGACACACTTGACTTCACAGGGAACGGATTCCCTGATGGCTGAATCAACTTTATAAGTGGTCAACTTTGACCCAAGCCAGTGAAATCCTGAGCCGGCGGGACTGAGCTGATCTCCCTGCAGTTGTCCCCCCCCCAACCCCGCAACCCCTCACCAGGCCTGCCAAAGCTGCCCACATCAAGGGAGGTGTGAGAAGCTATTCCCCCAGAGCTGATGGACAAGCAGGATCCTGGGGAATGAGACCTGTGAGTAAAACTGAGATTGGAAAGGCCTGAAAAGAATCCAGACACAACACCGAGAAGTTAAGTCAAGTTCAAGAGAAGACGTCCCCCTCCAAAGGCAGTGAGAGGAAGAGAAACAAACCAAAAGGAAAGAACTTGATTTTTTTAGAAAACAAATATTGCTAGGGAGTTCAACTACCTAAACACCCCTTATTCTTATATATACGCAGAGAATTTTGCAAGGTATTTATTTTTTAATATGCCCTGAATGTCTTTTGCTATCATGTAGTACATTTTGTGAATGAAAGGCTAAAACTAAACCTCCTTTACTTTTTTATACAGTGGTGTGCATTTTCTATTCTCTCCAAGAATGTTGCCCACCCCACTCCCCACCAAATCTGAAATTATTAGTTCAGTTTCCCAGTGCAAACATTTACAGTTAAAAGCCAGGTAACACTGGTAGGGTCTGCAAATCCAAACACTTAATAATATAGCATGGTGGCAGAAAAGACCTAGGGAAGCAAAGTCAAAAATGCATTTACCAGAAAGCAAAAAAGCTGACTGCTTGTTAGAAACCAGTCTTGCTATCTCAGACCATCAGAACTTCAGGCCAGGCAGACGTTGAGAAGGCCCAGAGGAGCCAGATAGCACTGCAGTTAAAATCCAGCCACGGAAGGACTTAGGAAGGAAGAATTTTTTCCTTGCCTCCAGAGAAATTCTCCCAGTAGCCAGGAGGAATGAGCTGGGTTATCAACTGGCCCTGAAAGCCACCACATCCTTCCCACACTCTCTCCCCACTGGCTGTCTCCATCCCAGACCTGCCCCCTACTTCTCCATTAATGGCTTCTGGATTCCCTGCCACTATTTTGCTTCTGGACTTTACCAGGCCTTCACCACCTCCATCCCCAAGTAAACCACTTCTCCACTCCACCGAAAACGTGCTTCTCAACCTTTTAATATTCTTGTCCCTTTGATAATCACTGAAATTTTGAAAGCAGCTTCTTCTCCCCCCACCTGGATTCTCTAGAGTACACGCTCCTGGAGTGTATCATTCAGTCTTTTTGGCTGTTGGAAACACACAGAAGAGTCTAAATCTTACACTCCAGTGAGAAGGATTTTATCAAGCTTTAAAGGCAATTATTTTCATTTTTGAAACAGAATTTTAGTAAAATTGTTAAACGCAATTTTTCTTCTACCCGTATCTCCACTCAGCTTGAAGTTGTGATCCATCCTCCCAAGGAGGTTGTACAGAGGAACACAACATGCATGTGTGTGCACACACACACACACATACACACCCCCTCCACTGACCTAAAGCCAGACCCCCGCTATGCACTCAGCAGGCCGTCTCCAAATACTGGTAGAGGAAGAGAAAGGAGGTAGCAACTTTCAGGTGCACTAATTCTTGGACACACCCTGTCCTGGGTCAAACCCCACTGGCAGCAGGAGCTCTGAATGTACTGGGGATCCCTCCTTAGGCCTCTTTAAACACAGTGGAGTTCATCCAACATTGCTGAAGACGGAAGATGCAGAAACAAAACGTCAACCCATCACTAAAGTCTTAATCACAGTCAAACATGGTAAACCATGTCGTGAAAAGCATTTCCTATGTTGAAGCCATGACCATTTTGTGTCTATTTTGTGCTGGCACAAAAATTCTTGGATGCTAAAAGCTAGCTGTATTGTGTGAAAACCATTGGGTTCTGTCTGCTGTGTTACTCTCTATGGGGTTGAGGGGTCTCCCATTTACACTTAGCAAAGTCCCTTTGGTCAACCCCAGGTGGTGTCTTGAAGCACAATCTAGCTGAGCAGTGAGAAGCCATCCGCTTTCTCAGTTCAAGGTTGTCTGCCTTCTTCAATACATAGGGTTGACTGAGCTAACACTTTGTTGCAAACGTCCCTTCTTTGAGGTTCACTGAAAAATGTTGCTGTGTCTGATCTAAATGTTTGCATTTTGTTCAACTAAGTTAATATCTGTATATTGCAAGTTTTGTTAAAAATAAGACACTTTCTTGAGTTTTTAAGTCTTTATCTCCTGTTCTAAGGTGCCTTTCTCCCCTCCCACTGACTCAGTGATTCTGAAAGTTCTTGATTTGAAGGTAAAACAAGTGTCACAGAGAGGAGGAAATCAGGCACACAAAGCGACTAACTTGCATGCCCATTTGCAAAGCGAAACATAAGGAATGATGAAAAATGAGCAACTAAATTAATGGGTCACTTCAGATTGAGAAAAATCAGAAATATTAACTTACCACCCCAGAAGCTGATATTTTTTTTTGCCTTAAAATGACATGGTTGTGCTTTTGTAAGAGAAACTTAATTTAATATAATTATGTGCATTTAAATGAGCAGTTCTAGAAGTCATCTATGACAATTCAACTGTCTGTCTCCTGAAAAAAGTAAAATCAGGAATATCATATCCATTTCAAGCTACCGTTCAAATTAATTTCTTTTGCTCTCTTTTACTGGGATTATTTGTTTTAAAGTAAAACATTAAAGAGATGTCTATTAACAGCTGGTGTTGGCTGCTTTTGTCTGGTACTGATTGGTTCTGAACTGACTGGTTCCAGTCAACCAAACTGATCTCATATAGATTTGGGGTTGAAATTAAAAATTATCCTTTTGCACAGTTGCTGAAAAAATCATCGGTAATTTGGAAAGGGGAGAAATTTGCAAGTGTTTTTAGGGTATTATAAGAAAAATTAATTTGATATTATACTAGAGATTTATTTTGATATACTTACATATTTTTGTTTGGTATCTCAAAACTCAGATGCCAGCTCAGGTGAGCCTGGTGTTAACAATAGTTAAAGGGTTTGCTAAACGTATGATAAGAAAGGCACTTTCCCAAATGCTGTAGCCCCCGGCTACTCAGAATGACCGTTTTTAGCATCTACCCAACTCTATCTCACCAGGGAAGGGCTTCTGCTCCAAAAGAGATGGTTCCCTTTTGCTGTAAAAAAATCTCACTCCTAGTCCACTAGCATTTCTGCACCAAGTGTCCATGACTAATTCTAGTGGAATTATTTTAAAGGAGGCTCAGACTGTTAGAACTCTGGAACATAAAGCCAAAAAGCCCTAAGAGAGATGTTTTAAACAGGAACGGGAGGATGAGGGGGTGTAACGTAGGGCACCTTCTCACCATGGTCTACGGAGATCAGACAAGGACGTGCCTATACTAACACTTTCTAGGGACTCATGGAAATAATCCATGTGGAACATGCTTCCTGAGCAACTTAAAAGTGTAAACAGCTGCCAAACACTTTTGGAACCCCTTTAACAGTACCTCTCACCCCGCATCATTTGAAAGCAAAACACACATTACTCTACCCCAATCATTGATAAAAGTAGGTTCTCAGGCCTTGAAACAGCCACTTTTATGAGCCTGATTTCAACCGCTTCAAGAATCTAGTAGTGAAAATTGTTTCTTTAAAAATGTTTAAGGAGTGGATAACAACTCAGTGGTAGAGCCTGTGCTTAGCATGCAGCGAGTCCTGGGTTTGATCCCCAGGACCGCCACTAAAAATAAAGAAAGAAACCTATTTACTTCCTCAGCTCAAAAAATAAATAAAATAAAAAATAAATCTAATTACTCTGCCCTCCCCCAAAAGTTTACATTTTAATGAGTAACAGTAAGACTTCACACTCTGACTTGCCTAACTCCAAATTAGCGAGGTTTTTACTACATTTCAAAGCAGGAATTTATCAGATACACTATGTGCAAACTATAGATATACGCCCTGCCTGGAAATCACAGCACCACAAAACTAGTGAACGGCAATTTTCCTGTTCAAATAAATAAATAGAAAATCCAAAGGGACACCGGTGTGATCTATTTCTCTGTCCATTCCCATGGCTGGCTTCATTCTTCTCCTGATTTTGTTGACCAGTTGAAATGTCATGTGCTCTGGGATAAACCTCACCTACTTTCACTGTCATCTACATTCTCAACGTTTCTACCTGTTTGCTCTTTTTCTTCTCTTCAGTGATGCTCATCTCTTTCCACTACTTGCTTCTTCCTTCCCCTTTGGTTTGCCTACACTGGTGTGACTACCTTCCTAGATGCCATCGCCTGACCACCCCATGACCCCAAAGGGCTCACTCCTTCCTCCTGCTGCGGCTCAGGATGCCACTCACCCTTGGGAGAGCCGTGAAGACATCACACCACCCACGCCCCGGGTCCATGCTTCTGAGCATCTCTGAATCTCCTCACCTGAGCCCTCTGGGTGGTGATGCAACACCACTCCTCTTACCAGAGGCCTGTGGCTGCACTTGGTGGCGGGGATACCTGTCACTCCACAGTGGGAGCTCTTGCCTTAGGGGAGGCTAATTATTCTGCTCTGGACCCCCACGCCCCTGGCTGTCCCCTGCTGCCACTCTCCCCCCTAACTGTAGCATCTCACTCTTACTCTTTCTTCTCAGAAACAGAAGTAAGCCTCTCCCACATTACCAGCACCTCTCGAGAATGTACCTTCCTCTTTTACTCTACCTCCCACCTTCCCTTTAGAACCAAGTATCCATCCACTTTCCCCAGCATCCATCCTGACCAGCAAGACAGTCAGAGCCACGCCCACCTAACCCCACAGAAACCATCTCCGTTCCATCATCCATGAGCTCTGGAGGCTGATTCAATGGGCACCTTCAGTCAGCATCCCTTTTGGCTTTTCTGGAGTTGACCCTGAACACTGCCCTCTCCAGATCATCTTCATTCACTTTTTCAAACTCTTTGTGCATCCTCCCAGATTCCGTCCTCAGCCTCTTCCCTTTCCCTCACCCTCCGTGCTCTCCCCAAGGTGGCTTCACTGATGACCGCCTAGGCAGCATGCCCCACCCCATCATGTATCTCCAGCCCAGACTTCCCTTCTGAGTAGTGCCTCTCAGCGACTTCATTTGGGCATCACCTCGGATGCCAGACAGACATCTCAAGGGCAGGAGCATCTCACTGATGACACATCTCAAGCTTCTCACAATGTGCCCTGCAGGCAGCAGGTACTCAAGAATGCTGAGGCAGTGAAAGTGCCTCTCTGGGCCTTTCACTCAGCTTTCAGCAACTTCCAACCCCTAACTTTCCAGGCCTCTCATTCAAGAAGACTGTGATCATCAGGCTCACTCACACTGTCATAGCTTTCATCTGTTACTCCTCCCTGCAACAGGGAGAAGCAGCCCCTCTCTCATGCCCGCCCAGCCCTCAGCATCCTTCACCTCTGTCCCTCCTCTGTTCCCACATACAATTGGCTCAGACCCCTCAGACAGCACCCAGGCCTATGCTTTGCCCATCCACCAGGAAAGACTGCTCAAACTTCACTGTAAGTTCCAAGGAAAAAGGGAGCTTAGTCTCTATCCCCATCCCTGTTCCCCACTTTCCTTTACATCATACCAATGCCAAGCCCACAGCCAGAGACAGCCCAGACTTTAAAATAACAATTCATGGTGGGGTGGGTATAGCTTAGTGGTAGCATACATGAGGTCCTGGGTTCAATCCCCAGTACCTCCATCTAAAAAAAATTTTTAATAAAATAAAGTAACAGCTCATGCTTACTGACTGCCCAGTATTGTGCCAATCAGTCTCCCCAGCTGTTATCTAATGTAATCCTCACCACGTGACCACGGGTAATCCGTCAGTTAGAAATGGGCCTGGCTGAAAGGACCATAAACACAAAGACATTCTATTACCCCGCATAACTGAACTTCAGAGGGAGGGGGCTCCAGACAGAGCACAATTTGCTCCATTACATCATCAAGGTTTCCGGTTCTGTGTGTCTGTGGTCATCCTGGTCAGTCAGGCACTGACACTAGTGGTTCCTCTCATTGTCCTCAGATGGCTCCAGGGGCAAGAGGCACCACACGCACCCCCCATCACATCACAGGGGACAGGTGGAGTGGGGAGTCCGCCCCCCAAGTGGGATAGAAATCCTTTCCTGACACCCTATTAAACTAATAGTCACATGTTTAGTCCCAAACCTGGAAACAGTCCTATGTATATGCCCTAATTGGCTTAAAGCCATCAAAACTCCCCCTTTGGAGTTTGGCTGTAGTCCATTATGCTGGGGAGAGTCCCAAATGTGGATTTGGCATCCAGGAAAGTTCTGGAATGGAGATTTAGGAAGCCTTACTAGTCAATTTATTCATGACTGGTGGGACCTCGGGATCCTTTGCTCCCAGAAATACTCCACAGTCCCACCCACAAAAGGCTGGCAGGCAATCAGGAACCATGCCTGAGCACTCACCTCACCAAGCTGCCAGGGTGGGACTACGTTCTGCCTCCATCCACACTCCCAGCTTTCTCCTCTCTTCTTTTGTCTACCTTTTTAGGTCCAAAAGGACCCTGGGGCTGCTAGGAGGGTCCCTTCTTTTCTAGAAGCCCTTGTTTTTATTTAACCCAGAGCTGCCTGCCCAGGCTCCAGGTGTCAGAGAAGAAGTTTGTGAAGGAGATATCAGCTCATCCCAGTTCCCCGGATCTCTGGACCCACCCAGAAACCCCGCCTGGGCTGGAGAAGCTCACCCAAAGGGAGGGACAGGACGTCAAAGGCTTTGCTCATTGGGGCACTTATTTTACTGGCTTTTTGCTCACAGACCACTTTCTTACATCCAGGAGATGCACGTTTCTCAGCCACACGCCTAGAAGGCCTTCAAGGGACAAGACTGGACCACAAATTCAACCTTGTGTCAATTCTCTTCACCCACTTTTCTCACCAATGCCCAAGCCAAAAACTTCCCCTCACATCAACTGTCCAGGGGAGAGCAACCCTTTACTACTGAGGTTGAAATCTAGTGGTGTCTGCAGCAACCAACCAACTGGTAAGGGCAAGCCCGAGAAGTTCTAAGAGAGGCAGTCTTCACTCTCCTTGTGGGGCAGAGACAGCTCGGAGCTGCTGCAAGTGGGGGGAAGGCCAGGTCGTGCGTGGTTAGGGGCTGACTCTGGACCCACTGCAGCATCTCTTGGCCTGCAGAGAGAGTGCCTTGATGACACAGGGCTCATGACTGGGACCCCAGAGCAGGCCAGCTCCCCAAGGGGACATTGAAAGGTGTGACCCCAGCCCGGGCCTTCCCAGCTGCCCCATCCACATCTCCCCACTGCCTTCCCGTAACTCCCAAGTGCCCTGGCTCAAATGCTTGGGGCACACATGGATGCTCAGCTGAGCAAGTGATCCTGCAGGTAACCGAGATGCCAGCAAACCCAACAGCAAGTCCTCCACCACAGTCCAGCCAAGGACACCCACCTCGGGCCTGGTTGGAGGAGTCCCAGCTCCCAATACTCCGAATTATGTGGAACAGCCACTGCCTCCCCTCCAAAGGTCCGACAACAAGGACGTGTGTCAAGCCGGTGGCAGTGAACTGTGTCTTCAGCTGAATGAAGGTTTGGCTGTGCATCTCGATGCGGTGGAGGTTGGCGTCCAGGCGGCCTGCGAGGAGGGATGCAGGTGTAAAGGACCACAGCACGAGGGGGTAGGGGAGGCATGGAATGGGTGGGGGTGATGATAGGGACCTGGAACAGATGGCTGGGGATGGGAAAGGAGAGAGGGCATGAGGGCGTGAGCAAGGACCACTCACCAAAGATGAACTCCTCCTGCTCCTCTTCTATGTAAAATTCTAAAGGAAAGTTCAAGTTTTCAGGAAAGACCCACCATGGCTTGATCTCCATGTCCTTAACCTCTCCTACCAGCTGCTGAATAGGGGCAAGTTCAAGCAACTTATCAGAACAGGGCTTAAAAGCAATTAGGAAAGGCCAAGGGTCTGTGCTAAATATAAACATCTAAACATCTCCATCCTAGGGCAGGAGGGCCTATCCCTATAGCGTTTCAAGAAAATCCATTCCAAGAAACTGTCTACCCTGCACTAATCCCTTCATGGCCAACTGGATTATCTGACGAGTGTTTGCCGCCCTGATGCCCAGGAATTCAAAATTATAGTTATTCTAGTTTGAAAAGATCTTGGAGCAGATCTTGGGCATGAGCCAAGGGAGGGCTGCGGGACGGAAGGTCCCACGGCAGGATTTTCCAAATCGGCCTCCCTAGATTTGGACAGGTACTGTTTCCATCTGCTTGCACAGCTATAAGGAAATATCATAGACGGGTGGCTTGTAAACAACAAGCATTTATCTCCCCCAGTTCTGGAGGTTGGAAAGTCCAAGATTCTGGCACCAGCAGAGCTTCCTGGTTCACTGATGACCTCCTTTTGGCTGTGTCCTGACATGGCTGGAAGGGCAGGCAAGCTCTCTGGGGCCTCTTCCAGGACATTCAGCACTGGCATAAGGAGACCTCCCAAAGCCCTCGTCTCTAACACCATCACCTTGGGGGGTTTGGAATTCAACATGCGAGTTTCAGGAGCTTACACCAGCCTTCAGACCACAGCAGGGCCACCAGCTGGCCTCAGCTATTCATGCGCAGTCAGATAAGGTAGGATTGTTAGGGTCCTGCATGGAGAAAGAGGAAACAGCACGAGAACACAGAGCTTCTTGGTAGGACGGGTTGCAGGGAGCCTATTACCGGATTTGGCTGCATGACTCTAAGGAGGATTTAGAGAAGCAGAGACCAGTTTTGTAAAAATGGAGCAATCTGTGGTTATCTTGGCAATTTGTATCCAGGAGGCAAGGAGATGAATGTGGTCTTGACTGCAGAGCTTCACTGTCCCTGTCTGGTTTCAAACCTATTTACAGAGTATATTGGTCTTTCTACATCTGGTTCCATCATAATCAATGAGTGGCCTTGACTGGTTAAAATATTCCGCAAGACAGCATGGAAGGAAGAGGAGGTTTATGTTTGATATGGAATATCGGAGTTTATCTGCCAGCTTCCTGCCACAAGCTCCTGGTACAGTTTCCCCAATTTTCAGTCTGCCTTTTTGCCCAAAAACAAAAGACAAAGGACATTCATCTTCAGAGTTCAGACCCCCACCATCCCATTGTCAGAATCCACTCATCACAATGTTTTCTGTAGAATTTGGTCTTCACCTGCACCCCAGTTACTCTCTTCCATGCCTTTGATTGCAAGACAAAATGTTAAAAAATTTAAAAAAAGACCATGACTCGGAGGGGGGGTATAGTTCAGTGGTAGAGTGTGTGCTTAGCATGTGCAAGATCCTGGGTTCAATCCCCAGTACCTCCATTAAAAATAAATAAGATAAAATAAATAAATAAATGAACCTAATTACTATCCCCCACAAAAACAAAACAAAAATTAAAACAAAACAAAGACCATGACTGCACAGGGGCACTTAACAGTGGACAAGACATGCGCACCAACTACTAGGTAGTTACTAGAGGCAGTCATTGTTCATCCTATTAATAAGCTGCAAAGGAATGAACCTAGATTTCAAAACCAGGCCATGAAATCAAATGTCCATCCCACCTGAATCTGTTCTAGAAAGCCAGGTAGTCTTTTCTTTTAACCGATCACCGATGGTTCTACCTGGCCAGTAGTGTTTTAGGTAGTAGCAAGCAGTGTTTGCTGTGAAATGAAGTTCTTAGCTCCAAGAAGAAACCAAAGGCTGTGTAAATATCCATAACCACCATGGAACTACTTTAAACTAATTTGTTGGACCTCGAGAATGGAGATAGTGTCATCCGTGACTTCTGCTGGGGTCATAGAAAAATTCTGAGGCACTGTTTCTAGTGGGATTATTCCTACTGGAGTCAGAGCATCTGGAGTACAGGGGTAGGGGGAGCCCACTATCTGGCCAGGCCTCCTGGGGGCTCTACTAAATAGTCTGCTCTCCCCTATTTTTAGGTCTCTGAGTATCTTTTTCAGAGAAACAGTTTCCTACAGGAGTAGGTGTTTTCAATATTGGAAAGTCTCTAAAAGTTACTCCATATACACAAATAGGTTCTTGTAAAAATCAGGTGAAAGCCTGATGTCCACATAAAAGTAGTATCCCATGCAGCCACTTTGGAAAACAGTAGAGAGGTTCCTTAAGAAACTAAAAATAAAATTACCATATGAGCCAGCAATTCCACTCATGGCCGTATATCTGGAGAAAACTCTAATTCAAAAAGACACATGCGAGGGGAGGGTGTAACTTAGTGGTAGAGCGTGTGCTTAGCATGCAGGAGGTCCTGGGTTCAATCCCCAGTGCCTCATTTAAAAAAATTAAATTAAAATTAAATAAATAAATAGATAGATAAACCTAATTACCTCCCCTCCAAAAAAAAAAAACCAAAAACAAACAAACAAAAAAAAGACACAGGCACCCCAACGTTCATAGCAGCACTATTTACAATAACCAAGACATGGAAGCAACCTAAATGTCCACTGACAGATGAATGGATAAAGAAGATGTGGTATACACACACACACACACACACACACACATACATATACATACAGTGGAATACTACTCAGCCATAAAAAATGAAATACCAATTGCAGCAATAGGGATGGACCTAGAGATGTCTTACTAAGTGAAGTGAGTCAGACTGCAAATTTCTTGAGCATGCTTATTTTCCTTTCTTCCAGTTGTCAAAAGCCCACATTCTCTTCAGATGGCGCCATGAACATAGACTTCCCAGAAGGCAGAGTTGGAGTCTGTGGATAGATTAACTTGCTGACGTTCACTCATTGTGAAGGATGAGAGCCATCAGCTCCGCTTTCTGGGCAGAAGTACCTGGTGGGAGGGCTCCTGCTTCTGGAGTTGCTGGTGAGTCACTGCTACACCTCCAGCTCTCCACTGTCCTTGCTCCACAAAGTTGATTCCATCAGTGTACAGATGTGCAACGTCTCAGTTTCCAGTGGGATACCTGCCAGGTCCCAGCAGCTGGAACAGATCTGCTCATTGATCTGCCTGCAATCAGAACCAGATGGCAGCAAGGTGGCAGGATTTAAAGCTGCTTTTAAAGCCATGTAGGCATTATCAGCAGGATGGCCTGATATTTGCCCTGCCTCCTAGAGGTTAACCAATATCCCTCTTCCTGTTGTAGGAGGGGCAGCACACAGTGTGGGGTGTGTACTGTCATTGGTTGCCCCAGAGTAAGCTTCTCAGCATCTTGAAGGTCACAGAGGCAGCTATGGATCACCAAGTAACTGGCCACCACCACTTTTTTGAGGGGAGATTAGGTTTATTTATGTATTTATCTATCTATCTTTAATGGGGGTACTGGGGAATTGAACCCAGCACCTCATCATTGCTAGGCATGCACTCTTATCACTGAGCTCTACCCTCCCTGCTCCAGTTGTTTTGAAAGAAAGGCTACTGGCCTGTAAGATTTGCCCAAGTTTTGAGTCCATACCCCCAGACTGACACTGTCTCTCCTCTACAAACAAATCAAGTGGTTTTCTTAAGTCCAGCATGCCAAGAACAGGGGCCGTGAGCAGCTTTTCTTCAAGAATTTGAAAAGCCTGTTGACATTTCCCTGTCCATCCAAGGGGTTCACCTCCCCATTCAGGGCATCATAGGAGGGTTTTAGCAAGTAGCCCAAAGTTTAGAATCCAGGTCCTACAGAAACCAGCCATGCCGAAGAATCCCCTCAGTTGCCTTCCATTCTTTGGAGCAGCCACTTGAGCTACTGCTACCCTCCAGTCAGGGTGTCAGGGAGTAGGTGTCTCCATCCCTGAGATGGCTCCAAGCCCAAACATTTAACAGAGGGTTGAGCTATTTGAGCCTTTTTCTGGGACAACTTACACCTTCCATCTGCCAGGAAATTTAGGGTCAACATTATGTTGAGGTTGGGATCTTCCTTCTTTTTGCTGGTGATCAGTAGATCATTCATATACTGGAAAAGAGTTACTCCTTTCCCTGTAAATTTCTCAAATCTTTAGCCAAGATTTCCCCAAGAATACAGTGGGGGAATTTTTGGATCCCTGCAGCAATACTGTCCAGTGGTATTGCTGTTTTGCATTGGTTTCAGATTCTTTCCATTCAAAGGCAAAAATTCTTGGGATTTGCCCTCTAATGGTTTGCAAAAGAAGTTCCCTGTCAGAGTGGGAGGATGGAACAAGGGTGGGGAGCTGCTGGGTAGATATTTTCCACAATTGTATTAATTACCCTTAGGTTCTGAAGGAATCAGTATTCCTCAGTTCTAAGGGGTTTTTTTTTTTCAGTGGGAGGATAATTAGGTTTTTATTTTTATTTTTTTTAATTGAGGCACTGGGGATGGAACCCAGGACCTCATGAATGCTAAGAACGTGCTCTACCACTGAGCTATGTCTTCCCCTCAAGTGTTATTTTTATGATGTCTCATGCACCCAAAACTAAATTGGTTTCTCTCCCGTTAATCTATTTTGTGTTGATTGTATTAGTCCAGTCACAAGGATTCCAGACAGGTAGAGGGGAAATTTCCATCTCCCTGAAGTGCTCATCCAAGCTTTTGGTCAAACATGTAATAAGATTAATTCCTGACATGTGTCTAGTGCTTAGTAACTTATATTCTCTCCTATCTTGAGTCATTAAACAGTATGATATTCCTTTGCAATCGAATATTATCCCCTAAATTTTTATTTAAGTGCTCTGATGCTGAGAGAGGAGAATTAACTGCCTGAGAGCATCACAACAGTGTGAGGACGTCACAGCTGGACCACAAGCCTCGTGAAATCGAGTGTAATGTGTTTTCGGGCAGAGGAGTAATTGTCAAACTCTCTGATTTCAGAGCCCCTTTGTAGTCTTAAAAATGATTGAGGACCCCAAAAATCTTTTGTGTGTGTGAGTTATATCTACTGATACTTTATTAGAAATGAAAGTAAAAGAGTTTTAAAATATTCACTTCTAAAATAACAATAATAGGACACACTGCGTGTTAACATAAGTAACATTTTTATGGAAAAAAAAAACCACTGTGTTCTCCAAAACAAAAGTGTTTCATTAAAAAAGAGTGGCATCGTTTTACGTTTTTGTGAATCTTTTTTGTCTGACTTAGTGAAGTGACAGTTGGGTTTTTGTAGCTGCCTGGCATTCAGTCTGTGATGGTATCACATGACACACAAGTCACGTAGCTTCTGGAAAAGCTCCCTGTACTTTTAAGGAAGAGTGAGGGCAGAAAAGGCTGATAAGATCTTATTTTCATGAAAATAGTTCTGACCTTGGAGACCCCCTGAGAGGATCTCAGAGATTCCCAGGGATTCCTCAGGCCTCTGATGAAATCAAAATTTGTATTCAAAGGCAAGTGAAGGAAAATTTAAACATAGAATGTTTTCCCTGCCCTTTGGCCTCCTCTCCCATCGCTGTGCATTATGCTTTGACCAAACCTCCCAGTGGACAGAAATACCTGCTTAACCTTAAAGAGCAACATCTTCTTGAAAGGTATCACTCCTTCTCCATCCTGTGAGGGGAAAGGTTGACCCAGACCCGCTAGCATTCCACGCGCGATCTGGATTTTGTGTACGGTCAATAATACGCCATTTATTGCACAGCCCTCAATCTCAAAAACTTATGTAACTGTGCTTTGCTATAACTTTGCTTTATAACAGTTCTTGGAGTTTTCTGAGAGGCTGTTCCCTGGTTATCATCCTCAATTTGGCTCAGATAAAATTTTCCAGGGTAGGGAAGGCATAGTTCAGTAGTAGAGCATATACTTAGCATGCATGAAGCCCTGGGTTCAATCCCCAGTACTTCCAGATAAATAAATATTTAAATAAATAAACCTAGTTCCCCCTTCCCCCAAGCAATTTCCATTTATTTCTTAGACCAACTGATTGATTTTTCACTGACACCCCACGCGTGGAGAATTTCTGTATCAGGCATTGCTAAATGATTATGGAATACTAAGCTCTGAGCAATGCTAAAACTAGTCCTGAAATGACATTCTTAGAGAAGAGGCTTACAATCAATGTGCATTAGAACAGGCATGTTCATTGAAGTGGGTGATAGGTTTTGGATCCCGTAATATCAGGAAGAGATTCAGGGCCATGGTTTGCAAATTTCTATTTAGTAGCTGATATTTTTTGTCCTAAGACACAGTCCTATTGTCTATTTTGTGGGCAAAGTTCTCATAACATCAGAAGATTATAAGAAATTATAAGAAACAATGAAACCCTTTTAGCCCCACAGTCTAGCAAGAGCTCATCAGACTGCTGCCTGGACTCTTAGCCCAGTCCCACTCCCTCCATTTCCTAACCTGTAAAAATGGAAATAATAATTGCACCTTCCTTATGGGTTTACTACAAAGGACTGAGCCTGCAGTAAAAAGTATTGCATTAGCTGGTTGGCCCTGCAGAAGTGATCATCACACACCGTGTGCGCAGTGCTGAGAGACACGAGTCTCTGATCTGTACCTAATGCTGGTGAGCACCGTGCCTTTCATAACCACACGCTTTTGTCATTTTGATTGTGGAGGAGACAGTGAGGCTCTGCCAAGGCTTGTGTTTTAATCTAGGTCTGCGTCTTCAATCCAGAAAGCCCTCGGCAGTGACAGGAGGTTGGCCCTGGGCCACACAGGGGGCGGTATAGGCTCGTCTGGGGCCAATGAGGCTGTGCTGCAGGGGCAGGACTCTTGGCTGGAACCAAGCAGGTCCACATCTCCTAGTGTCTTACTCGTTGGCTGGTCTGCTCATCCGCATGATGTCCACTGTCCCTCCAGTTCCTGAGCTGGGCACGACTCTTGGCACCCAGGCTGAAGACCAACCTTCGCAGAACCCAGAGCCCACGAACCATTCTGGGCCCGGATCCTCTGTGCTACTTGGGATACTGACACAAGCATCAGACCGATATGAATCTGTCCATACTTCACGTGGAGACGTGTCTACTGGACAGGATGTTCGGTAAGTGTACTGGAGTAATGACCCCACCTTGGTCTCCACCTGCTCACCCTATGGCAGTGCCCAGCGTTCTCGGGCAGGGGTCTCAGGGACCTGCCCCCACCCCAGGCTTCTCCTGGCCTTGCCCATCCCCGCCTAATCCCTCAGTAACCCTTCCACTGCACACAGATCCAGAGTCCACCTCCCAAGGTTTAAATACGAGATGAAAGTCTTTCTGGAGATGGGACAGCCAACCTCTGAGGGCAAAGTGGAAGTTTTCACCCTGGGGAGGAGCTACTGGTTCCAAAAGTGTGTAGAAAGGCTGATTCGCTCCTTGATTGAAAAATCCCAAAGGGAGCAGCATGGTAGTAAGGAGCTTCGTGTGCTAGGCTCTGGGTGCTGCAGACCCTGCTGCGCTGAGGGGTCTTAAACTTCCCACCGCTCCCCTCCCACACGGCTGGGACTTGACTCCTTTGCATCCTGGGATGCCAGCATTCCGTGAGTCTGGAATCCTGGCAGCCAGGAATAAGGCAGAGGCTTACAGAACCACTAGCCCAGGCCCTTCCCAATCCCTTCCCGCCTGAATCTCCCTTTTCAAAAGTTGGGAAAGAATCCATCTGGCCTCCACTTTCTGCCATAAAACTCCAGTGGAGGGGTTGGGGGGGCTGCCCTGTCCTAGATTCTCACCTAATGAACCCAGAAGCATTGTAAAAACATAGCTCTTCCCATCCCCATCCCCAGGATGCAGGCATACTGGCAAATGCTTAACCTCTTGGTTCCTCAAGTCTCCCCATCTGTAAAATGGGTCTCCAGATAGTAGCCTCCATAAAGGTTTTCCCCAAGGTTTCAATGAATGAATACACTAGAGCGTGTAGGACACATTGGAAATGCTTGATGATATAAGTGATGGAGCATCATTTTATTGGGTGTCCTGGGTGATTCTGATGCAGGTGGTCTGCTCTAAGGTGACCAGTGGGATAAGCTCAGCAGTGTTTTCTGCGGACTGCCCTTCCTTCACTGTGTGTCCCATATGTTCTCCTGGGCAGTGAACATGCTCAATTCCATACTCCCCTTCCAGACATACTGATCTTCAGCTTGGAAATGCTGGAGGTGCTTCAAAGAGACAATCCTCCTTCTGATGAATTCTTCTTCATCACTGAGAGCAGCAGCCTGGAGGAGAACTGCAGTCCCTGGAAATAAATCTGTCTGAGGCCACCCAGGAGACTGTCCCCGAGACACTGTGATCTCTGTGACGGCAATCTGAGTGCAGGTAGGTTGGTGGGTCCAGAGCCTTGGCTGCAGAGGCCCAGCCAGAATCTTGCTCTGGCTCCTGTGAATCAGGGGCAACAAGTGTTGTCAGCCCTCTACCTGCCCTCCCCCTGCAGACATTTGTTTAAGGACTCAAACATGAATTGTAATAAATAAAAATTTAAAATATACATATAGTCGGCCCTCTGTATCCACGGCTTCCACATGTGTGGATTGAAAATACTTAGGGAAAAATTGCAGAAAGTTCCAAAAAGCAAAACTTGAATTTGCTGCATATTGGAAATGTATTTACATAGTATTTACACTGTATTTACAACGATTTTACATTATAATAGGTATTGTAAGTAACCCAGAGATGATTTAAAGTATAATGGAGGATGTGTGTAGGTTATACGCAACTACTAAGCCACTTTATGGGACGGGCATCCTCGGATTTTTTGTTATTGGGGGGGGGCTTGGGAGATGGGAGGGTTGTTCTGGAATCAATCCTCCAACTGTATTGTCAAGAAAGGCTTTGCTTGCTCTCCAAAATGGGAAAAAGCTAAGAATTGCAAAGGATTGACTCTACTTTTCATAGAGTTTTCTACTATAGGTGTGGCTAGGTCTTTAATGTCCCAGGGAGCTTAGGAGGAACATTGACTTTTAGTCTCTTATGAATGCTAATTTTGAAAAAAAATGTTTCAGACTATAACAAAAGCATCAGTATGTGTTTCTTCATTATTCTAATTATTTCATATAGAATAGGATAGCTTTCCTGGTGTGGATGAAAAAATTTCACCTGCTGTATCAGTAAACAAACAATGTTGCGGCCATGAAACCAGCAGCGTTTGCAACCACCCCAGACCATGCACCCTGAGGGATTCGGGATGGAGAAACACAGGATACTGGCCCTAAATAGTTAAGGTGCAGATCAAAAGAAGGTTTTCAGTGCACCCAGACTCTTGCGTCTTCCCATGTATAGAAAAGCACTAAATTCCTTAACTTGAGATGTCTGGTTTTCTTTAATTAACTTTGATTTCTGATGCTCTGACTGTCTCATGTTAGTTGTGGCTTCTCCCTTACCTCCTAGCAGTCCCTCAGAGCTACCTGAGAGGCTGCCTTCTGGGCTCGAGTCCCTCAGTAAGTCTGAGAAATAGAACGTAATTCTCAAATTTTAGATTGTGCATTTTTTTCCGTCGACACTGGATTAAATAGCTTTATTAGTCACTTGACTTTTTCTGAGTATTACCATAAGTGGAAGAAAAAGGATTGCAATTGGGGCTGCAGTTTTCTGGTTCATTGACTGATTACTTCCGAGTCAGATCTCCAAGACCTATGTAAGTCAAACCTGCACCCTGCCTTTTCTTAAACTTTAGAATATCACTTACTGAGCATTTGGTGTGTGACAGGTTCTGTTACATGCTTTACACTCACTTGACTTGATCTTCATAATCTATAAAATCATAATACCCCTATGAAAATGAATGTGACCGCCCATTTTACAGATGAGGGAAGAACAGTGTGGGACCCTCACATAAGTGTGTCGCTTTCCATGTTAATATATCTCAGACTCTGCTACTAGCTCCTTTAGGCATTAGGGATAATGTTTAGATATTCTTTTAATCCTGAGGCCCAAAGCACATAGCTAAACATGGATTATTCACAAGTACACTGATTGTCATATTCATCAACCAGTTAGCCCTAGTCAACATCAACAGTGGTGTTAACTAATGAGAACTAGGTCTACCACATGGCCATTTGACCATAGGTGACTCCCTGTATATGCTTGACAGATCAAGAAAAGTGCTTGTTGAGGGAGAGTGTGGTTTAGTGGTAGAGCATGTGTCTAGCATGCACAAGGCCCTGGGCTCAATTCTCCAGTCCCTCCATTAAAGAGAAATAAACAAATAAATAAATCTAATTGCCCTCCCCCCAAGGATAAAAAAATGTCTTTTTTTTAAGAGTCCGTTTAAGTTTCATTTCTATAAACAGGAAAGTTGAAATGTTTCTTCTCTATTTCCCTGGGAGCTCAGGCCCCAGCCTAAAGGATTAAGGAATCAAAAATGCCTCTGGCAGTAGGTGCAAGGGGCCCCACCCAGGCAGCCCTCAGGGGAGCGGGTGTGTTAGTCACAAGCCCGAAGGCACAGGGAGGGGGAGCTCCTTTGGCTCTAGGTCTCATAACTTGGATTCTGGAGGAGAAAGTCCCAGGTGGCCAAAACAATGTGGAGAGCTTTTAATTTTTTCCAGTGGAAGTAGATAATTAGGATTACCTATTTATTATTTTTTGTGGCAGTACGGGGTATTGAACCTGGGACCCTGTGCACACTGAGCACACACCCTGCCAGTGAGCTACACCCTCCCCCTGCGGGGAGTTTATAACCTGCCATGTCACTCCGCTGGCCAGGATCGGATGGATGCTTGTAGGAACTGTAATCTGAGGGAATGTCTATCCAGGGTAGCTCCCAGAACCTCCCCACCATGGGGTGTCCTCGCTGCTCATGGACCCGGGATTCTGTCCCCATCAGCCCTGAGAGTGACAGTGCTCCAGCTGCCAGCCCATCTTCTCCCAGACCCCTCACCCCTTCTATCTCCTGCTGGGCATGGGTCCCTGGGGGGGTGGGGGAGGAAACTGCTCCCAGCTGGAGCCCTCCCCCCACCCCCCACCGGGGCAACCCAGGCTTTTTATAATCCATATTCATTTGCAAGTTCTTGGGGCTTCAGGTTTTTCCTTTGTCTCTCCTTCATGACATAAAGTTTGTTTTTTCATTATAATATCTTTGTCATTCCATGTATTGACCTGGTCTGTTAACATAATTGAAAACTTGTCTTGTTCACATTTTATTTAAATTAGAAATGCCAACTAAATATCTGGCTCCAAGAAAATAAGGGCTCAGATTTGCAGCTGTTTTCTCAGAACCTTTGACAAGTCCATTATTATGGTGAGGCACTGACTTAGACTCTCTTTTTTCCTTTTTTTTTCTAATTGAAGTATAGTTGATCTACAATGTTGTGTTGGTTTCAGCTGTACAGCAAAATGATTCAGTATTTTTTCAGGTTAGATATCGTTATAGGTTATTTTAAGATGCTGAGTATAATTCCTTGTGTTATACAATAAATCCTTGTTGCTTATCTATTTTATGTGTAGTAGTTTGTGTCGACCCAAATAAGTGCACAGTCTGAAAGGTTAGAGTTATGCTTATTTGGCGGACATTTCTGAGGACCCAAACCCCTTCGGGCCCAGGATGGCAGCCTCTCAGATGGCTCTGAGGGACTGCTCCGAAGAAATGGGGGAGGAGCTAGGAGACACAGAAATTTTACAACAAAGATCAGGTGGTCAGAACGTTAAAAGATTACTTGTTAACTGAAGAAAGCCAGACATTTCAAGTTAAAGAATTTAGCGGTATTCTCTGTATGGGAGGAAGCAAACATTTGGGCTCACTTAAATCATTTCTTTGACAAGCACCTAGCTACCTAGGGCCAGGATCCTGTCCTTCCTTATTCTGAGTCCCCTCAGGGTGCACCACTGCGAGTGGCTGCAGAGGCCGGGCTGCAGGCTTGTCTTCACTGTAGCGGTGGTGGCAGTGGCTGATGACTTGATGGCTTCATCATTCTTCTTTTACTGATATGGCTTGCATTCACATTTGTATCTGTTAATCCCATACCCCTAATTTATTTCCCCAACCCCTTTTCCCCCTTGGTAACCA
The DNA here is from genome assembly GCF_048564905.1 of Vicugna pacos. NCBI lineage: Eukaryota > Metazoa > Chordata > Mammalia > Artiodactyla > Camelidae > Vicugna > Vicugna pacos. The sequence goes on along the minus strand of NC_132994.1, from coordinate 966,665 downwards.
TAAGTTTGTTTTCTGTCTGTGAGTCTGTTTCTGGTTTGCATATATATGTATTCATTTGGGATTTTTTAGATTCCACACATAAGTGAAATCCTACAGTATTTGACTTTCTTTGCTAATCAGAGCCCTCATTTTCTTGGAGCCAGATATTATCTCATTTAGCATAATATTCTCTAGGTCCATCCACATTGCTGCAAATGGCAGTATTTCTTTCTTCCTTTCTTCCTTTTTTTAAGTGTTTTGTAGTGTTCTGTTTTTTTGGATTAATACCCAGAAGTGGGATACCTGGACCACATGGTAGTGCTAGTCTTAATTTCTATTCTTAATTTTTTGAGGAATCTCCATGATGTTTTCCACAGTGGCTGCACCAATTTACATTCCCACCACCAGTGTATAAGGGCTCCCTTTTCTCCACATCTTCACCAGCACTTGCTATGTCTGGTCTTGTTGATAATAACCATTCTGACAGGTGTGAGGTGACACTTCATTGTGGTTTTGATTTGCATTTCTGTAATAATGAGCGACGCTGAGTATCTTTTCATGTGCCGGTTGGCCATCTGTATGTCTTCTATGGAAAAATGTATATTTAGGCCTTCTGTCCATTTTTTGTCTGGGTTGTTTGTTTTTTCAATATTGAGTTGTATGAGCCACTTATATATGTTGGCTATGAACTCTCTGTCAGTCACATCATTTGCAAATATTTTCTCCCATTCCATTCATTTTGTTAGAGGTTTCCTTTGCTGTGCAAAAGCTTTTAAGTTTAATTAGGCCACATTTTTTTTTTTGCTTCTATTTCTTTTGCCTTGGGAGACTGATCCAAGAAAACATTGCTACAGTTTATGTCAAAGAGTGTACTATCTTCTTTTCTAGGAGGTTTATGGTTTCATGTGTTACATTTAAACCATTTTGAGTTTATTTTTGTATATGGTATGAGGGAACGTTCAAATCTCATTTGTTCCATCAGTGTCTCACACTTTTGTGAATACAAATCTTTTACTTCTTTAGGTAGATTTATTCCTAGGGATTTTGTTCTTTTTGATGTGATGGTAAATGGGATTGTTTCCTTAATTTCTCTTTCTGATAATTCAGTGTCAGGTTACCTTTTAACACATCGAAGGATCAATATCTATAATTACGATGAACTGAAAGTCCACACTTTATTCTGATTTCTTCAGCTTTTACCTAAAGTCCTTTTTCTGTTCCAGGATCCCACATTACACTTAGCCATCGTGTCACCCAGGCTCCTCTTGGCTGTGATAGTTTCTTAGACTTCCCTTGTATTTATTACCTTGATAATTTTAAGGCGTGCTGGTCAGGTGTGTTACAAGATGCCCATCTACTGAAATGTGTCCGGAGTGTTTCTTATGATTAGACTGGAGTTGTGGGTTTGGGGGAAGAAACCAGAGGTGACTCACCCTTCCATCACATCGAGTCAAAGGTACGCACAGTGAGCATGACTTCACTTTCAGCGTTTCATCTGGCTGAGGGAGTTCCTCCACTGTGAAGTTACACACATACTCCTCTCCAGACAGTAATCTTGGAAGTAAATCACTGTGTTTGGCCCACTTTGAATTAATGAGCAAGGAGTTAGGTTCCACCTCCTGGAGGGCAGAGGAGCTACATGCGTTGTTTGGAATTTCTCTGTGTGAGAACTTGGTCTGTTCCCCATCGCTTATTTATGCAATCATTTAGTTGTGTCAGTATGGACTCGTGTCTTACTGATCTTTTTAAAGAAACAGCTTTTGGCTTTATTTTTCCTATCTCTGTTCTGTATTCCATTGGTTCCTACTCTAACCATTTTACTTCCTCTGTTGTATCCTTAAGATTGTTCTGTTTTCATGAAATAATGTCATTTGTAGCAACATGGATGGACCTAGAGTTTATCATATTAAGTGAAGTAAGTCAGACAGGGAAAGGCAAATAACATATGTTATCACTTATATGTAGAATCTAAAAAAAAAAAAAGAAAGAAAGAAAAAAAAGAAGAACTTATTTACAAGCCAGAAATAGACTCAAAGACATAGAAAACAAACTGTGGTTATGGCAGGGGTGGAAATTGAGGGGAGGGACAGATTAGGAATTTGGGATTAATATATACACAATACAGTATATAAAATAGATAAACAGCAAGGACCTATTGGACAGCACAGAGAACTACATTCAATGTCTTCTAATAACCTATAATAGAAAAGAATCTGAAAAATATATATATACACGTGTGTGTGTGTGTGTGTGTATAAAACTTAATCACTTTGCTATACACCAAAAACTCAACATTGTAAATCAACTACACTTCAATTTAAAAAAAATTTTTTAAGGATTATTCTGTTTCCTCTAATTTTAGGAGTTGAATGTGTGCCTTATTTGTTTTGTTCTTTCTGGTAACTGTGGAGGAAGCACCTTCCTCCCCCTCTCCCTCTGCCCACCCCGGCATCCCTCTGAGCTCTGGACAGACCCCAGGCTTGCATGTCACACTCCAGATCTGCAATAGAAAAGAAGAAATCTGACTCCATATTAGATCTGTTCCTTTGGCCTGTTTTCTAGGCTTAGCCTTGCTAGCTCTGCATTCACGTAAAGATAACAAGTTGCAGAAAAGAGAATAACATTTGTTTTGTTAGAGGTTTTGCAGGAGCACCATGAGCTGGCCCATGTGGACAGCTGCAGGAACAAAGAATTCCTACACCAAGAAGTTTGCAAAAATCAACAAAACCCCCTCAACATTTTTTGTATTCTGACTAGGGGAGGATTCTCTAAAACATTAGTCGGCCATCCTCTCAGTCTACCAGCTTTCCAAATAAAGTTGCTATTCCTTGCCCCCAACACCTGGTCTACTGATTTACTGGCGTGTGTCATGGGGTGAGCAGGTAACAGATGTACTGTCACAGTCTCACAGCTGCCCTCTCTTGGGATGTCAGGCCTCTCTACCACCCCTGACAGCCCTCTTTTCAAGAACATCTATGCAGGATTGTTTCTGTCCCTTTGCGCTATAAACACCCCACTCTTCAAATTTCCATGGGGCTTGTTTTGCCATAGAAAGACAACTAGTTACTTTTTATGCGTGTATTTTAAGACAATCCCAAGAGCCGTGACAGAGACTCTGCGTTAACTCTGATGGTTTGACACCCCCCCCCCATGCCCTTTTGCATGATGGTCTTTTTTTTCCCCCTATTATTTATAAGAGAATTACAACATTTCCAAATTTGGTCAGTTTCTAGTTCTGAGACCTAATCTCAAAGTTAGCCGCCAGATGGAGCCCAATCTTCTCTTAATCCCACATCCAGCTCGTTCTTTGCGGGGGAAAATGAAAAGCCTTGGAGTTTTTACGCTGTTTCCAAAAGCACTTAAAAAAATTTTTTTTTAATTTCCTGTAGAGAACAATATTTAGAAAGGGAATAGGTAAAGGGGGAAACTAATGAATTCATCTATCCACACGATTCAGCAAAACCACATACTTAAGAAGGCAAGACTTGGGGAGGAAACTTATCTTGGAAGCTCCCCTTTTATTCTTGTATTTGATAAGTGTTGTGTATTTTAAATATGCAACAGTGGAATAGTTTACCTACTTGGTTATCTTAAGTAAGATATTAACTTGATTCTGTCTATATAGAAGGGTATCTGTACAGCACCTCTGTTAAAAAAATAATAAATAAACCTAATTACCTACCCCATCAAAAGCAAAAAATCAAAACACATTCTTTTTCATTATAGGTTACTGCAAGAAATTGAGTACAGTTTCCTGTGCTACACAGTAGGACCTTGTTGTTTATTGAGGTACTGAGGATTGAACCCAGGACCTTGTGCATGCTAAGTATGCACTCTACCATCGAGCTACAGCCTCCCCCTTTAACAGAGGCATTTGTATCAAGTCTGTCTTTATCCCTGATGAAGGAAGAAACTTCATATGGGGTAGTGAACTCTAAAATGTGTCCACCCAGTCCTCCTTCAAGAAAGAACCCCAGCTGAAGGGAGAGCTTGAGGGAGAGATCCCTCAGCTGTCAGCATATGGACCACCCTCCACTGAAGTGAGCTGTCTCTCTGCAGACCTGTCCCCTCTCACAGCATCCCAAGTCCCATATGTGAGCCAGTTGGAGGTGGAAGGCCTGGGGGCCTCCATTGAAGCTCCCCTTCCCCCTCTGCCCAGTCCCACCTCCTTCCTGTCCCCACCATAAGTGCTGAGCCCAGAAGCAACATCCTGCACACTGACCATCTCAAAATCTGCTTCCGGAGAAGTGGAACCTGTGATAATTGTGTCAGGAGTGGTCAAAAAAAAAAAAAACAGGTAATGAGATGGGATTTTGGCACTGGACCACTATTGTGTGGCAGACAGTGAGGACCCCATCACTGGGTGTTGGTGGGCACACACAGCCTCTGACACAAAGTCATGATCCAGTTACTAAACTTTCATCCCTGGTCAGTTTGGATAGTGTACGACACCACGGAAATATGACAACAGAATTAGGTGGCTACTTCTAGGCTTGATTGGTGTTCTAGTCTAGAACAGTAATTCCTCAACTTTCAAAGGCATCAGAATCCTCTGAAGGGCTTGTTAAAATACAGGTTGCTCATGGATGGACCTAAAGATTATCACGTTGAGTGATGTACATCAGAGAAAGACAAATAATCACTTATATGTGGAATCTAAAAAAACACCCAAAAAGCAAATTCTATTTACAAACCAAAAGCAAACTCATGGATATAGAAAACAAACTATGGTTACTGAAGGGGAAAGGGCGGGGAGGGATAAATTAGGGGTTGGGGATTAACAGACATGCATTACTACATATAAAATAGATAAACAATAAGGACCTACTGTATAGCACAGGGATCTGTATTCAATTTCTTGTAATAACATATAATGGAAAAGAATCTGAAAAAATATGTATGTATATGTATAACTGAATCCCTTTGCTGTACACCTGAAACTAACACTGTAAATCAACACTTCAATAAAAAAATTTTTTTTTTAAAAACCACAGCCCAGCCCCAGAGTTCCTGTTTGGTAGTTGGTGGGTTCTGAGAATCTGCCTCTCTAACAAGTTCCCAGGTGACACCAATACTTTTTTGGGGACCATACTTTGAGAGCCACCGCTCTAGGAAATTTCAGTGACAGACTGAGTGCAGTTAACACAATGGAGAGGCAAGTGTGAGCCACTGCTAATGAAGAGGTTCTCATCTCCTGCAACAGGAGAGCAGGGACAGCTGAGGCCAGGCCCTCATCAAAGGGAGTAAGTGAGCTCCAAAGCTTCACTTCCATCAGAAGAAGGCCTGCTTTGCCAAGGTTGAAAAAGAAGGGGGCCCCAACATATGGGATGGAATATCTGGGTTGATGCCTCTGAAAATCTTTGAGTTCCCAAATTTCTCTGAGTGATCCACCCCTTCCTACCAAAAGCTAACATTCCCTGCTTGCTTAAAGGCAATACAGAGACATGTGCCTGTCCCCACCCCCAGGATCAGCCCTGTAGTCCTTTAGGCCAATAACTAATCACAGCCTGGTGAGGGATGTGCTGACCTGTGAGGTTGCTGCAGAAACCAGCCAGTGTGTGCCAGCAGGAACCTGGAGAGTATGCGAGGGACAGGATGCTGATGGTGCTTCATTCAGAGTAGCCAGAACGGTGTGGGAGGGTATGGTCAGTGGTTGGAGTACATGCTTAGCACGCCTGAAGCCCTGAGTTCGATTCCCCAGTACCTTCACTAAGTAAATAAACTTAATTATCTCCCTCCGCAACTCAAAAAAAAAAAAAAACACAGACAAAGAGTATACAGAAGGAAAGATTGGCTATAGGAGTTTCTCCCTTTGGGAACAGTCTTGAAAAACAGAGAATTTAATGTCTGAGAAGCATCCTGAGAGGACACAATCTCACCACCAGGACAGGTCCTAGAAATGCAGAAGAAACAATGGCTCACACTGAGTAGAGAGGCCAGCACTGCTATAGGAAAAACTGGGACATGAAATTAAAAGGCTCAATCAGACAATGGAATAGTACTCAGCCTTCAAAAAGAAGGAACTCCTGTCAAAGAGTCACGTGCACTCCTGTGTTTGTTGCAGCATCCACAAGGCTGAGGACACTGGAGGAGCCCCTTCTACCTTGAAAGGGGCAACAGTTAATTTTGACAGGAATAGACACATTTTCCAGATACATGTTTGCCCACAGGACCTCAGCCAGCATCTCTAAAGAATGTTAAAACCACCAATGCAGGGTCACACATGATATCACCTCAGACCAGGTTCATTGTAAATATTTTATTTTAATTTTTCCTCCTGAATAGATGATATATCAGATTTGATCAATTCAGATTTGATGAATACATTGACTAGACATTTGATAAGCTATTTTATACAATATTTATTAGTTATATATTATGATTTTCATTTCATTTTTTTGTCTGTTTTTTGGTAGTGGGGCGGTAATTAGATTTATTTACATATTTATTTTTGGAGGAGGTACTGCGGATTGAACCCAGGACCTCGTGCCTGCTAAGCATGTGCTCTACCACATGAGCTATACCCTCCCCACCATTTCATGGTTAAAGAAACTGAGATGCATTAGAGTGTAAGTTACACAGTGTCCCACAATAAGAACAGGGTCAGATTTTGAACCGAGGCCTCTCTGAATCAATGCATTTTGTTGTCTTGCCTATATTATGGTCTTGCTTTATTATTGAAAAAGACTACCCACAGAAATACTTTATGACCTTACCCCTAAAAGGAAGAAAAAATAATTAACAGTTCAAAGTATTCCTCACATTTTCCTACTAAGTTGAAAACATTGGCTTTTCAACTTAACATTCAAGTCACAGATTCAAAGAAACTGCAAAAATTAAAAGATGTGCAGGAAATGCTACATGAATATTTACCAATTCCGTGGCTGAGTCCAAGTAGAAAGTAGGAAGACAGGCTCAGACTTTAGTGGGTGGGCTCCCCTCTGTGCAGTCACACAGTGAATTGTCCCTGTGGTCTCAACACAGGTAGGTTTCTCGAGCCTTCATGTTTGTAGGAGAAGGCACTCAGGCATTGGCTGGAAACCTAGGATTCTCAAAAAGACACATTATTTCCAATTAACACCTTTCCATCGGGACTTAATGCCTTCTGAGTGTTTAGGAGGAGGATTCCTACATTGCTAAGAGCATTTGTGGGTGACTTCATTCAACAACCCTGAAGTGATGGGAACACGTCTTTGGGATCTCTTCTGTGTTGCCGTGTGCTTGACATTACAACTCAGTATCTTAGGCTCCATTTTGGCATCTCAGAAGCACACCCATCACAGAATAAAACTCTTCTCCTAACAAGGAACTTTGTTCCTCTGGAACATTAAGCCCTAAAAACTGCCACCTGGAAGAACACGAATAATTCACAAAAATGTGATTTTTCAGACAGTTCCACGGTAAGGAATCAGCTGAGCAAGGGAGCGATGGTCCCTCATACACAGCAAGACCCTGTGATTGGCCACAGCAAACCCCATGACCCCTCTGACATGCAGCGCTGGTGTCTGCTGCCAGTTTCCTGAAAGGCATCTGTGGATTTAACTGGTCATTTTAACAGGTTTCAAGAGACATTCATTTTAAAACAGGTTCTAAGAGCTGTTCCTGTTTCATTTTAACATGGCCTCAAAAATGTGTTGAGATAGACTTAAAATCCTACCTAAGGCATGATGAAAAAGAGGTCTGTTCAAACAAGTGTTAATAAAAAGAAGCCAAGCTTCTTTCACATCTGTGGTCGTGGCCATGCTTTTCCCCATTAACTGTTGAAAAGTCTGTACCAGCCTGTGTGCTTTCCAGGGGCGGAGGCTTGGGCACGTCAGGGCTGCCTCCCGGGCTGAGGCTCCTGCTTCTGATGATCAGGAAGGTGTTTGAACTGGCTTCACTTTCCTCAGGAACAAGCCTGGCTGGAGGCTGCCCAGGCTTTCATCCAAGAGTCTCTATGTCCACCTGGCAAGGAGCGTGATGTCCAGTTGACTGAGTTGGTAATTGACTGTGTGAAGACTGTCTGCTCGTCCCAGGGAAGGCACCAGGGTTTTACACTACCTCTCAGCTATGGCTTTGTCTCAGTGAAGGACCTCAGGACCCAGCAGCGTCTCCTGTGCTGCAGTCCCTTGTCCTGGAGCAGGACTGCATACCAGAATTGGGCCCAGGAGGCTGGACCACGTGGGGTCCCCCTGGGCTGGGAGCAGCTGTTACTCTTAGGGGCACTAACAGACCTATCAGGGGGCTTGGAACACGAGTGCAGGAACGGAAGCCTCTGCATAAGAGCTAACGCTGGTACCCTGGGCTGTGAGAAGCAAGTGCAGCAAACCTTGCTGGGATGCTGGTTCGATTGAGCGCTCTGGCGAAAAGTCAAAAAAAAGCCTACTTCATCCTGTCTCTTCGTGGCTCATTCCCAGCTGGCAGCCATGTGCCTGTCATTGCGCAGGTTCCCACCCAGCTGGTGTGGCACTGAGCCCTTTGGCCTGGTAGGGCCTATGTGCTGACAGAGCTGCTCCATGGTCCAAGCTCCGAGGTCACCGTTACCGGGTTTGGATGCCCAGTCCCTCCTCCCAGCTGTTGCCACTGAAACCAGAATGTGTGCGCAAGCTGGAACTGGAGCTGGATGGGCCCCTCTTAGAGGCTGACCCCCCCCAACTCTCCAAGCCCAACAACCCCCAAGACAAGAAGGGTCCAGAGGGTCTTGTCCGGGACTCCAGACACTTACCGTACACGGGAACAATCACTGACGTGCTGAGTCGGCCTGCGGGCCTCGAGGAGTCGGATGGGCAGCTTGGGCTCTGCCTCGCCCGCCAGCATCTCCATGGCTGCAGGCGAGCAGTGGGACCAGCAGTCTGTCCGCAGCTCCAGATGCTCACCTCCTGCAGTCAGCGGGCAGAGGGACACGAAGGCCTGTGCTGGCCTCCTGCCTCCGTGGCGCCGTTTGACTTCGGGGCTTCTCTTACCAGATGCCGGAGACTCAGTCTTCCCACCAAGCCCGGGGGCCACCCTGTATGAGCTGCTGGTGTGGGCACATCAGTTAGGATTCCCCTCTACCCGTGGGCCACCAGGCCCCTGGAGGGGCTGGCCAACAAGCTGTGTCCCCACATGCTGAGACACCACCAGGTCCTGCAGCATTCCTCTCCTGGCAGCCCTGGCCTGGGACTACAAATCCTGGCCGCTACCTGTGAGGTCCTCTTTCCACCCTGCTGCCCTGGTCGGAATCCACAGAATGAGACCCTTGAAGAGCCTCATCACTGTCCACTCCAGAACTATGCTTGGCTGCAGACCCCCAGCTCTTTCCCTACTCTGGCTGCCCTGAAAGAGGAAGGGAGGTGTAGGGCCTGGGCCTCCTTTGACCTTAAGACCCTTCTGCCCCTCCCAGAGGCTTCTCGCCTGCCCAGTTGCCAACTCCATCAGCACCCGGCCTGGTTGTGGCTCTGCTGCCCTCTGCCTTCCACCCAGCCCCGATTCTACTTGGGGTTCTTGTGCCTTCTTCTTGTAAACATCTGAAACTTTGGGACCAAAGTGGTTCCTACTCCTGGCCAACCCCTCACAACCCCTCGCAACCCCTCACCAACCCCGGGCTCCTAGGCTGCCTGGTGCAGGCAGAGAGGTTCCAGTTGGTCATAGAAAGTATTGTCAGAAGCAACTTCCCTTCCTGGAAGGAGCTGAGCATCACAGGCTTCATCCAGAAGCAGCAGGCCAGAGTCTATGTCCAGTTCTTTCTGATCCTGTCTGTGCCCAGACCTTTCCTTCGCTCAGCCAGCTCCTCAACTCCCCCTCAGACAGAGCCCTCCCTCCCACAGGGTCCCCATGGAGGACAGAGCCGGCTGTTCTTGCTGTCCCGCAGAAGGCACTGATGAGGAGGAAGTTTCGTGTCCCCCTAAGAGCCAGTTCGGAGGTGCCCAAGCCTGCCCTCAGGTTCCATGTATCAGGGAACTGGCTTAGGGGCACTCAGAGGAAGGAGGGACCTGGATGGGGCCCACTGGAGCCCATGGAAGATGAAAACATGAATCAGAAGGTTCTCCTCATCTTCCTTGGCTCCTCAGTCCGCTGGTTTGAGTTCTTGCATCCAGGGCAAGTGTACTGACTCATGGCTCCTGGCCCTCCTCACACCAATGCTGTTGGAGAAGGGCAGTTCATCCTGCAGATCGCAGCATCCTCTGGAGCTGGCTGGCTGTGCGTCCTGCCTCACTGTCCGGGATGAGTGGGCCCTGGAACTGGAGAGCTCCCGGGACATCCCAGAGGTGCTGGGTACTAACAGGGCACTGCCTGAATCCTCACTGACTGACCTGCTCAGGGGCAACTCCACGGATTCCTTAGTGTCCTTCTCAGCTGAGAGTTTGTCACATCTCTGGATGAAGCCTGGGAGCACTGGGGCCGTGAAGCGGTGCGTGAGGCTCACCGTAGCTCTGGAGACTGCTGACTGTGAATTCCCTCTGCATTTGGACGTATATATTGAGGACCCACACTTGCCTCCCCAACTAGGACTTCTTCCAGGAGCCTGAGTCTACTTTAACCAGCTAGAGAAAAGGGTTTCCAGATCCCGCAATGTTTCCTGTTGTTTCTGGTCTACTGATGTGCGGGTCCTGAGTTTTTCCCTCCGATACCACGATCAGTGCTCCCTGGCCCCACAGCCACCTGGCTGAACTTCTGCAAGGTCGCTGGGCCCCATTCCGGGCCACTGCCTCTCGCCATGTGGTTTCTGTCTTCCACCTTCAACTCCTCTGGGTGTGTGCCCACTGTACCAGCCTCTGCCCCCAGGGAAGGTGTACTCGTCAGAGCCCCACTTGCCCGACTCAGACATCTGTAAGCCAGGCCAGGATCAGGCTCCCAGTGGAGGGTGGGACTCCTGAAGCTGGGGCCACCTGCAGGAATCCTCAAGTGGCAGCAGCACTAGGGCTATGTCCTGGTGAGTGAATCTCCCTCCCAGAGTTTGTCCAGGGGCCAGGGAGAGCGGCTTTGCAACTTATAGGACCTGGAGCCCAACCTGAGTCCTCAGCCAAGATGGATGAGCCCTTCACCCTCTACCTCCAGACACCCTGTACCAGTTTCTCTGTCCTCTGCCATATTGTGCTTTCTTTTGAGCTTAAGAGGAAACTTTCCAAGATTATCTCGTTAGAACCCCCTCGGTTATACCAGTTCCAGTGTAGGGAGTTCCCTTTCCTAACTCGTGTGAATCCCAGGATCCAGCCGTCATGCCTCTCTGTCCAGGAGCACCCTAGTGCCCTGAGGGCCTTAGAGTCCTCTTGCTGACCCGCGCTGCAGTGGCCTGAAGGTTCTTCCTGCCCTGCTAGAAGCCTTAAGGCCTGGCTCCAACTCATCCCCCTTGTTGAGGCCCTTACCTTCCCTGTGATTGAACCAGGACCCCAGGTCCTGGATTCATAGACTACCATTTCTCTAGTATTCTCATGCCAACCTTCCTTGCGGAAACTGGCAATCATGGCGCTGTTGCAATTTCCTCTCTAGTTGGGGTCAAGGCACCTGTACCCATATGCGGCCCTGAGCACCTAGGTTCTGTCTTTGTGACAGGGACTTTCCCCTTGTGGGGGTGCTCCTGACAGACCCCTTGGTCTGCAATAAAGCTCCAATGATGTTTCTCAAAAAAAGTCTGAACCAGCAGCAAATATAGTCATAGATATAGATATGGATATAGATATAGATATCTGTGTTTGTGTGTGTATACAAAGAAGTACAATTTCAGCTGACTTAAAAAAAAAAGTACACTTTGTGAGCCACAAGCATCTCTTGCTACAAGAGCGTTCACCTCCCTGCAGAGGGCACAGCTGACGCAGAGAAGTTTAAACCCCCCAGACTGGTGCTCCCAGGGCTTTAATCCCCAGAGGTGTACGCAGTTTGGAGGAGGGGGATTCCGGCGACCAAGGGAGCAGGGGTGACTCCTAACATCCGATCCCTTGATGCTGGCCTGGGGCTGCCAGCAGCAGCTGGAGGAGAAAACAGAAGAGGGGACCATAAGGCGCCTGGGGAGGATAGGACTCGGGCACGCTGGAGTCAGTGCCCACCCCAGGCTTGGGGCCCTGACACAGGCCCTGGCCCTGCTCTCAGGCACCTGCTCTATGTACTGTCTGTTTGCCACCTGCCAGTGTGTCCACCTGCATGGACAGGGAGCCAGGGGCCCGGGCACGTCCTCTCCCACCTAGGCCTGGGAGGGAGCAGTGGGCAGCCCTGGCCAGGGCTGCAGGCCACAGGGGCCTCGGCTGTGCCCATCTGGATGGACAGCCTGGCATGGTCCCCCAGGCTCTGGGCCTGCCTGCAAGCCCTGTGATGGCCATAGGGGTCATTTCTCCTCCGGGCCTCTGTGACTTTACCCCTTCCCCTAGCCAATCTTTCAGGGAAGGATCTACAAACCCAGCGAGAGGGGAAGGAGGACAGGGAATTGGAGGAGAAAGGTCATTGCAGCCATCCCCCAGCCTCCCTGAAGCCCCCGTCCTCTGCGCCTCAGGCCATGTGGGTACAGAGATCTCTCCCACCTCTGCCCCCTCACAGCAGGAGTGACCTATTCTTTGGGGGATGACGGTGGGATCAGACCCCTGTCTCTGGCTGTGACTTTGACATCCAACTGCCTCCTCTCTGCCCCCACCTGCTCTGCTGCCTGTCAAATAGCCCCTCAGGTGCACCCTTCAGGGTCCCATCTGTGCTCCTGCCACGAAGTTTTTCTGCCCTCTCCCCACTCCCCAGGAGTCTCCTGGAGCCACTGGGTCCAGGCTTCAGCCTAGACTGACCCCTGCCTCCCACCTTGGCCAGGCCAGCACTGTTGCCCTCCCAGAATTTCATGTGAGGAAACAGTAAGGAGGCAGGAGTACCCATACCGTACCTCCCCAGATTGACCCCAATCTCATGACCCTGGGGTGACCTGCCCTGCTCCAGGAGAGGGTACTGGCTGTGTGCTGGCTGTGTGCTGTCTGCTTAAACCTGGGGGAGGAGGGCAGCTCCCAGCCTGGGTGAGCAGGGACGCAGCAGAGCTGTCCTGGGCTCAGGAAGCCAGCACCGTCCATCCTGGACTTGCCTCCACGTGAACCTTGGGAATTTCCTTTTGCCTCCAAGCCTCGGTTTTCCCACACTTCCCAAAACCCCTGGTGGGCCATCTCGGGGCAGAGCTGGGCAGGAGGTCCAGGCTGCCAGCAGGGACAGTGCCTGTGCCTGCCAGTGGTCAGACACCCTCCACCTGCCATGCTGTACCCTCTGTCCCACCCCAAACAGACCCACAGATGCTTTCCAGAGCCTAAGCCTCTCCATCCCCATTAACTGCCTGCCTGAAATGCTGCAACAAGGCCTTGGATAACTGCCTCAGAGGCCCCTCCAAGGCTTGGGCCAGGGTACACCTGTGTTGGGCCCCGAGCCACACAGTGATGGTGGAGGTTGACAAGTTGAGTCCATCCCAGGCCTGGGCGATCAGAGCTTGGATGGGGTGAGGGAGTGTGGGGGAGCTCCCACCTGCCCCCTTGGGCAGGACCCTAGAATGAGGGGGCAGGACCTGGTCTTCACTGGTGGGATCCCTCTGACTCGGAGAAGGCAGGTGCAGGCAGTGGGAGCTGGAAGGAGGCCTGTGTGGTGTCTGGGCCAGGAGAGGGTCAGAGGAGAGACAGGGTCACGGAGATTACTGGGCTTCCAGCTTGGGCATCTGAATTGTGGCTCCCTCTGGGCTGGGCTCCCCCGAGCTGGCTCCCCCTCTCCCCTCAGCCACACCGAGCATACAAGGCTGCTGCTGGGGTCAAACTCTGCCATCCTGCTGACCAAAGGTGAGGGGTGGAAGAAGCTCCCAGGGCTGACCCAGGGCTGCGGCTCAGCGTGATCACTGGGCACTCCTCTCCAGTGGTGCTCACTGGGTGACTGTCTCCCCCAAGCCACAGGGCCCCCTGTCTGGCTCTTGGTTTCCCATACACCAGCCTGGGTCACTGCAGTGCCCATCACTCAGCGTGATCACTGGGCACTCCTCTCCAGTGGTGCTCACTGGGTGACTGTCTCCCCCAAGCCACAGGGCCCCCTGTCTGGCTCTTGGTTTCCCATACACCAGCCTGGGTCACTGCAGTGCCCATCACTCACTGTCCCTCTTGGTTTCCCAAGGACAGTGGCCAATGAGCACACAAGCCCCCACACCCAGGTCCCTGCCTCTCCCATCACATTCTCAGGACCAAATGCCCTGCTTCCAGGAGGCTCTCCAGGTGTACAACCCGCATCTCAGCTTCTGCCCCTAGCCTGCCACATGGCCTCCCAGAGCCTGCAGGTTGTCCTTGGGGTGAGGGGTGGGGGACCTCAGAGAGATAGCCATGCCAGGCGGGGACAAGTAGCTGGAGCCAAAGCGACGAGGGAGGGAGACAATGACTAGTTTACTGACCACACACCAGGACCGGTCTCCAATCTCTGGGACTCCCACGGGGCAGGCTCCGTATTGGCTGGCATGGCCGGCAAGGTCCCCATCAGCAGGGGGACGCCACACCCACCTCCTACCACCATCCCAGATGTATCCAAAAAAGAGTGATCTGCCCATATCCCCTGCCTGCGATCACAAGCCCCGGCGCCTTGGTTTCCCTGCCTACGACAAGGGCATGGGCTGGACGCTGGTCTCTGGGACTCCAGGAATTTCCAGCCTCACCTCAGCCTGCTGGACCCTCCCCGAGCCTTGCCTAGCACACAGACAAGACCCAGGCCCTTCCTCCTTCCCCTCCCCACCCACCCCAGGCCGCCAAAGGCATTTCTAGACCCCAGCCACAAAAGGCACTCTATTGTCCTGCCGGCCCTCTGAACAGTGCCCGCCTGTGTGTCCAGGGAAGGCTGCACTGGGGAGGGAGGAAGGGGCAGGTGGGCACCCACGGCACTGAGGGTGGCCCGGGGGAGCTGGTGGGCGCACAGAGCTGGGAGAGCCAGCAGGAGAGGCTTCCCAGGGGCCCCTGACCACCCTGCCCACTGCAGCCTGTCCTCCCTACTTGGGATGCCCCATGGGCCCCCACATATACCCCCTGGGCCATAGCAGGTGAGGCAGCTCATCACCTGAAATCAGAGACAGCCCTGGTGGGAGACCCCATCACAGGCCCAAGGCAACCTGTCTGCGCCATCTAAGGGGCTTGGGGTGGTGAGAAAGGGCAGGGGGGCCCAGGCAGGCCTCCCTTCATGAGCACAGAGCCAGGTGGGGTGGTAGATCAGCCTTCCCCCCGGCCCCACAGCCACCATCTGCCCCCACTCCCAGCCTGTGCCAGCCAACCAGGCCCCCAATCCCCCAGCTGACTGTGGGGCACCCCAGGCCTGCCCTAAGGAGGTCCCTGGCCATACTCCACTCACTGCAGAGAGGTGGGGGCAGACCAGAGAGGTGTCCCCACTGGGCAGGGAGAGGGCACCTGGCGGGGTCGGGTTGCCAGCAGGGCCGGGCCTCTCAAGAAGCCCACCACGCCCACCATGCCTGCCCGGCCCAGCCCCCAGGGAGGCCTCCTTCCCCTGCCTGCCCGCCTGGGCACAGGGGCCCGCAGGGCTGGAAGTCAGCGGAGCTACCCAGGAGGAGAGAGAAAGGACCCCGGAAGGCCAGCTGCTGGAGGGTGTAGGGAGGGGCCTCGTCCTGTGCTGGCTCTGCTCCAGGCCACCCCGTGCATACCCTCACCCTCCTCACACCTCTGTTTGCTCAGGGTCTGTCACCCTAAATACCTGCAGGCCTTGAGGACACCCCTGTGCTCAGGTTTTTGCCATGGCAAGTCCTGGGCTGCCCTGCCCTCTGCCCAGCAAACACCCACCTATCCTTCAGGACACGGGGCTGCCCTAGAAATCTGAGCCTCCCAAGAGCAGACGTGCCCTCCTCCTCCAAGCTCCCATGGCATCCTGTGCATGCACACACATCCTTGCACATGTGCACCTGTCTGCACACAACCACGCTCTTGGGAGAGCCCCAGGTGGGGACTGTGAGAGCGTCTGTCCCATCTGCTGGGGTGTCCCAGGGGAGCAGGGCATTCTCATGAGGATGGGAGGCTTCTGAAATTCTGGGTGTGACACAAATCAGTGCCCTCTCCTCTCCATGTGTCCCTGCTCCCAGATCAAGCCACTGAGCCCCGAGAGGGAGACAGCTTCCATGCCTGCCCAGCTCCTGGCCTGTGAGTGATGCCACACCCCAGGCATGGATCTGTCCCAGGAAGAGGGCCTCATCCAAGGTCACCAGTCCAAGGTCACACGGAGAGGGTGTGGGGATGGTGGCAAGATCAGAAGAGGTGACCAGGAAGGGGCCTGGTGGCCTGGCAGACAGCACTGAGGCCCCAGGGAAGCTGGGGCAGGCCTGGCCAGGTGGGGACCACAGAGCTCCTACACCTCAGAGCGGGGATGAGGGTGGAGTAAGGGGGCATGTAGTCTGGACGTGCTTCATGGAGCCCAGGTCTCCTGGCTCCTGCCGCCCCTGTAACTGCCCCATCTGCACCAGTGGCTGCATCAGGACTGCCCGACCCAAGAGAGGAATGGAAGGCCCCAGTCCCTAGTACCCAGAGGCACCAAGGCTCCTGACCTGGGCCTCCCCAACACCTGTGGGGCGCCCTCTTCCCTCTCCCTGGAACAGCTAGGGTGAGAGAGATTGACAGAGAGAGTGTGGGCTGGGCAGAGCTCAGGGACACCACCAGCTGTGTCTCAAGTGCTGGGCTGGGCTAGGCGGAGACAGGCCAAGCCGGACCTGCAGCCCAGGCTGAGCTCCGGGGAGGAGGCTGATGCAGCAGCCAGGAGCAGGGCTGTGGGGCCCCCGGCTGGGACAGGCTGGGACTGAGGGACATGTGTAAGCGAGTTGGCGCACATCTGTATGTGTGTGTGAGAGTGTGTGGAGGCGTGGGAGGGAGGGAGTGTGTGCATAGGCAGCAGAGTGTGTGTGTGTGTGTGTGCGCGCGCGCACGCACACACACGTTCTGCTGTTGAGAGGAAACCTTTCTAAAGGTGCCCCCAGTGAGAGGGGACCAGACAGTCAGGGATCTGGTGGGGAGCAGGGACAGCAGGAGGGTGCTCTCTCACGTCCTGAAATCACTCTGGGACAACCGGACCTCAAGGACACCTGCCCCGGGTGGCCCCCCACAGCACTGCACTCTGGCAGGGCCGCAGGACTCCCTACCCTGCGTCTCTGAACCTCTGAGCAGTGAGATGTGCTGTCGGAAGTCCCCACGCCAAAGAGGGAGGTTTGGGCTGGCTTGGGGCACCTGTTCCAGGGGGTGGGCATGGGGCTTGGTGGGCCCCCTCCACCCCCAGCCAGGTTTGGATCAGTGACTCAGCCAGGCCACCTGGGTCGCCCGCAGAGCTCCGAGGACCCCACTCTCTAGCACCTCAGGTCTTCTGACTGTAGCCCCTCCTCTGCCCAGTCTCAGCTCAGAGTTGGCATGCCCAGAACTGGCCACAGCTGGGAGTGGATGGGGACAGCCAGGGTCTCATCACACTGTCCACCACAGCCTCTGAGCCTCTGAAAACCGCCTGCCCTGGGGCCTTCTCTGGGACCCACAGTCACCCAGCAGGACCTGAGGGCCTTGAGACCCCATCTGTGCCTCCTCCAAGTGAGCCTTCAAGGATGCCCACAGACCCCATGGGCAGGGAGGTGAGTGGTGGGATCAGCAGGAACAGAATGGAGGGCCAGATGGGAGTGGGGGTCCCCAGGGAGATGGGGGTGAGGATGAGGAGTCGGGGGGGCAATGGGGCTGAGATGGTGGGGGGTGGGCGATGGCAGGCAATGGTGGGAGTCGGGGATTGAGGCAATAGGGGGGGAATGGGGTGGGGATGAGATGGTGAGGGGCGAGATGGTGTATCTCTATTGTTTTGTTGTGCTCTTCTCTGAGATAAGAAATAAAAGTCGTCTTGTACTGGGAAGGTGTGAGGTGCTGTTACCTAGTCCAAACTTGTTCTACATGACACAGGACAGGCCAATAAATCAGGAGACCAGGTGTCGGGGCAAAGAATAGTGACTTCATTTGGAAAGCTGGAAGACCGAGAAGATGTCAGACTAATGTCCTGAAGAACCATCTTCCCCAAGTCAGAATTAGCCTCCTTAGATACTAAAAAGGGGAGGGAGTGTGGTTGGTTGTTGCAAACTTGTTGGTGTAGGAATTCTTTGTTCCTGGAATTCTTCATTCTTGCACCCGTCCATGTGGGTCAGATCATGGTGTCCCAGTAAACCTCCAAGAAAACAAATGTTATTTTCAATCCTGCAACTTGTTATCTTTGTAGGAGTGCAAAAGTGTTAATATCCTTAAAGGTCAGAGCCTTGAGAATAGGCCCTCCTGTCTATTTCAGGCTAAGGGAAACACTGTTTTACAAAAGGTGCAGAGCTAGGAAGACTAAGCCTAGAAAATGGCACAGCCTTAAAGAAAAAAGGAACAGGTCTAATATGCAGTCAGATCTGTTCTTGTCTATTACAGTACCTTTTGGTGAGAGAGAAGAGGATGTTTCTGGCAGGTCCTCCTCCTCTCCAGGCTGGGGTTCCTATAGGAGCCCTGTCATGGTCACTGTGACTGTGGCTGGAACTGATCTCCCGCAGAGAAACGAACAATTCTCACTGGGTAAAGTTACCCATCAAAGTCCCTTCAGTTGCCTGCAAACTACACGGGGTGGGGCGGTGTGTGAGGGGGTGTGGGGATGGGGGTCGGGATATGTCTCATTCATCCATTAACAGTCAGGCTTCTCTTGACGGAAGGGACCAGAGTTGCAGTGGGTTCCAAGGTGGCCTGGCCAGCCCAGCTGTCTGCTTTGCTATCCATCCTTGGGCTCCTAATGTGGACACTAAAAGCTGCAGTCCTTCCTCAGCATGAATGAATATGGTCCCTGCACCCACCTGGGCAGAACCCAGGCCATGCAAACAGCCCACCGCCCGCTGTGCTTCTCCAGTTTGGGCTGCCAACCCCTCCCCCACTCCCTTCCCACTCAGGTCCAAGTGTCCAGCGCCTTCTCCATCCGTGTCCAGATCACCATCCACACCCAAGGCCCATTGGCAAGCAAGGCTCATCCAGGGACACCCTGACCCACTGGCTCAGAGAAGGCATAGGGCACGGGTAGGGGGCGGCAGGGCGCCCTGGTGGGAATTGGAAACACCTCCAGCCCGCCCGTGGCACCACGGAGCCTCAGACACAAGGCTGTGGGCCCACACTGCACAGGAAACCTGTCTGGCAGCTGTCGCCATGGTGACTTGTGCCCAGACCGCCCTGCCCCCAGAGGGTGAGGGGTGAGGCAGTCAGCTCAGTATAGGGGTGCACTCGGATTGAGGGGAGATCTCACAGTGAGGGGAGACAGGCTGAGAGGTCAGGGGGACGGCCCCGGGTGAGGGGTGCTCGGAGTGCTGGGGACACGTCTGAGGTGCAATCCGGGGATGAGGGGACCATCTCGGGATGGTGGAGTGACCCAGGGTGAGGCTTGAGGGGTCACATTGCACTGCAGGGGCCATAGGTTACAACCTAGTGGGGCAGGGTGTTGGGGCGGGGACGTCGGTATGAGAAGGAAAAAACCTCCTCTTGGGGGTCTGGTCAGGACCTGGCCTGGCTCCGGGTGAGGAGGCAGTGATGGGGTGGGAGGGGCGGCGAGCAGGGGGAGTGGAGCTGGGGCTGTGGCCAGGCCCTGGCCGGTGGTGGTCCTTGCTTGCTGGGTGCGGAGACCGGGTCCCTGGCAGGATGAGGGCATGGGGGATGGGGATCGGGCCGGGCTCGGGCCGGAGAGTAGACCCGTCCCAGCGCCCCACAGCCCGGCCCCGCCAGGGCCCTCCAGACCCCAGTCGTCAGATCTAGGACAGCAGGTGCCCCAGCCCGCGCGTGCACGCTGCGGGCTGGAGGAGGAGGGGCGCGCGCGCACGCACTGACGTGCGGATTCGCGGACGCCAGGCTCCGTCCAGAGCGTGTGGGAGCTGGCGGGAGCCGGGTGCCCCTGGACCAGCCCCTCGGGAGGAACGCGGCCTGGGGCCCGGACCGCCGCTTGTCGTCGCCTCCGCTGCAGCTGCCGGGCAGGTAAGGGGGCCTTGGTGCGGGCGGGCAGGTCGGGGAGCCGGCAGGTTAGGCCTGGGCTGCGCAGTTGGGGAGGCGCGTAGGTAGGGGTCCGTAGGTAAGGCCCGGGCTGGGTGGCCCATTAGGACCCTGAAGCGGGTCCGGGACCTGCGTCCGTGGTTCCTGGTGCACCCCCTCCCGCGTTAGTAGACCCTGAACCCCGCCTCTTTGCCGCTGCTCATACCGGGGTTTGGGGAAGCGGCTGCAGCCCGGGGAGGTGGGAGGACGCCCGACGGCCCCGGAGCGCCTCCCACCGGCCCTGAGGCCGTGGCCTTCCTGCGTCGGTGGCCCCGCCCGGGAGTGGAGGCCGCCCTGGACCCTCCCGGGCGCAGCTAAGCTGGGGCGGAATAACGGGCAAGGCCTGGGCCTTTGGGAACTTGTTGGCCTGTCCCCGGGTTGAAAAGCTTTTGGCATCTTTAGTTTTTTGAGGAATCTGAGTCTGCTCCTGGGAGGCAGACGCGGTGCTGTCAGGGGGCGGGGGCGGGGCGGCGGCGGTGGCGGCTTCGGCGGCTTCGGCGGCTTCGGCGGCGGAGAGGAGAGTCTCGGCTCAGCCCGTGCGAGCCGGTCTGTTTGCTCCGATCTCCCCGGCGGCCTGGCATGGGGGCGGCCTGGCCTGCAGCATCTGCTGCCCTAAGTTCCCTGAAGGCAAGTTCCCAGATCAGCCTGCTCTCTGGAGTCGGGCGTGGTCTTTCAGGGGTCGGGGAGGGAGGAGGCAGCTGCGGGGGTAGAGGGGCTGCCCTTCGCTCCGGTAGTAGACTTGCTCCCATCTGCCCCAAGGCCTGGCCTGGGGGCGGCGTGTATGCCCACATGTTCGCGTGAGCCAGGTTGCAAGTCAGCCTGCTCCTGGGAGGGAGGCGAGTGCAGTCAGAGTGAGGGCGCCGCAGCAGCAGGAAATGGGAGCAAATCCTGCGCTTCACTGGGGCAGCCCAAATCCCACCATCACCCGCTGCCGCGGCGGCGGCCGCCCCCTGACCGCACCGGGCCCGCCTCCCGGGGGCAGGCTGACCTGGGGACGTGCTTCCAGCGAAGCTGGGGCAGCAGAGGCCGCCCTCAGGCCATGCTCCAGGGGCGGTGAGCGCCAATGGACCAGCTTGCCAGGGGCAATGCCCCTCTCTCCCCGCTGCTGCCCCAGGTTCCTGGGACACTTGTTTCTAGATCAGTGGGCTACAGGGAGGCGAGTGCCCTGCAGGGTCATGGGGTAGTGGCGCCATGGTAGTGGGGGGGTGGGGTGGGAGAATCCATCCACGTTGCTGCGAATGGCATTAGTTTACTACATTTTATGACAAAGTAATGTTATTTTATTTTGTAGAGTGGTATCCTATTGTGTAAGTGTACCACAACTTCTTTACCTCTTCTTTTCCAATTTGGATCCCTTTTCTTTCTTTCTCTTGCCTGAGGTCTGTGGCTAGGACTGCCAAGACTATGTTGAATAGAAGTGGTGCGAGTGGGCATCTTTGTTTTGTTCCAGATTTTAGTGGGAAGGTTTTCTGTTTTTCACTGTTGAGTACTGTGCTGGCTGTTGGTTTGTCATAACAGCTTTTTTTTTTTTTTTCCTGTTGGGATACGTTTCCTCTATACCCACTTTGGTGAGAGTGTTTATCACCAATGGGTGAATTGTCTCAAATGTTTTTCCTGCTTATATTGAGTGTCATGTGGTTTTTGTGCTTCCTTTTGTGGCTGTGGTGTGTCACATTTATCGGTTTGCATATGTTGAACCATCCTTGTGTCCCTGGGATGAATCCAACTTGATGACGGTGTGTGATGTTTTTATACTTTGTTGAGGATTTTTGGGTGTACTTTCCTCAGTGGTGTTGGCCTGTAATTTTGTGTTATGGTAGTGTCTTTGTCTGGTTTTGGTATTAGGGTGATATAGAATGAGCGTGGGAGTATTCCCTCCTTTTCAGTCTTTTTGAAGACTTTGAGTTCTTTGTATGTTTGGTAGAATTCCCCAGTGAAGCATTCTGGTCCTGGACTTATGTTTGCAGGGAGGTTTTTGTTTTTGTTTTTGTTTTTGTTTTTTAATTGCCAGGTCCGTTTCATTTCTGGTGATTGGTGTGTTCAAGTGGTCTGTGTCTTCTTGATTCAGTTTTGGTGGGCTGTATGCTTCCAGAAACCTGTCCGTTTCTTCCAGGTTGTCCAGTGTGTTTCCATACAGTTGTTCATGGTACCCTCTTCAGGATATTTTGTGTTTGTGTGTTACAGGTTACAGGGGCTTATTTCTTAAATGTTTTTAAGAGGGGACCATCTCGGGATGGCAGGGGGAGGGGGGCCCAGGGTGAGGCTTGAGGGGTCAGCTTAGGGCGCAGGGGCCAGAGGTTATGACCCAGTGGGGCAGGGTGTCCTGGTGGCGGGGGGGGGGGGGGACCTCGGTGTGAGCAGAGAAAAACCTGATCCTGGGGGGTCCCGTCGGGGAACCGGGCCTGGCTCGGGGTGAGGAGGCAGTGATGGGGTGGGAGGGGCGGCGAGCAGGGGGAGTGGAGCTGGGGGCTGTGGCCAGGCCCTGGCCGGTGGTGGTCCTTGCTTGCTGGGTGCGGAGACCGGGTCCCTGGCAGGATGAGGGCATGGGGGATGGGGATCGGGCCGGGCTCGGGCCGGAGAGTAGACCCGTCCCAGCGCCCCACAGCCCGGCCCCGCCAGGGCCCTCCAGACCCCAGTCGTCAGATCTAGGACAGCAGGTGCCCCAGCCCGCGCGTGCACGCTGCGGGCTGGAGGAGGAGGGGCGCGCGCGCACGCACTGACGTGCGGATTCGCGGACGCCAGGCTCCGTCCAGAGCGTGTGGGAGCTGGCGGGAGCCGGGTGCCCCTGGACCAGCCCCTCGGGAGGAACGCGGCCTGGGGCCCGGACCGCCGCTTGTCGTCGCCTCCGCTGCAGCTGCCGGGCAGGTAAGGGGGCCTTGGTGCGGGCGGGCAGGTCGGGGAGCCGGCAGGTTAGGCCTGGGCTGCGCAGTTGGGGAGGCGCGTAGGTAGGGGTCCGTAGGTAAGGCCCGGGCTGGGTGGCCCATTAGGACCCTGAAGCGGGTCCGGGACCTGCGTCCGTGGTTCCTGGTGCACCCCCTCCCGCGTTAGTAGACCCTGAACCCCGCCTCTTTGCCGCTGCTCATACCGGGGTTTGGGGAAGCGGCTGCAGCCCGGGGAGGTGGGAGGACGCCCGACGGCCCCGGAGCGCCTCCCACCGGCCCTGAGGCCGTGGCCTTCCTGCGTCGGTGGCCCCGCCCGGGAGTGGAGGCCGCCCTGGACCCTCCCGGGCGCAGCTAAGCTGGGGCGGAATAACGGGCAAGGCCTGGGCCTTTGGGAACTTGTTGGCCTGTCCCCGGGTTGAAAAGCTTTTGGCATCTTTAGTTTTTTGAGGAATCTGAGTCTGCTCCTGGGAGGCAGACGCGGTGCTGTCAGGGGGCGGGGGCGGGGCGGCGGCGGTGGCGGCTTCGGCGGCTTCGGCGGCTTCGGCGGCTTCGGCGGCTTCGGCGGCGGAGAGGAGAGTCTCGGCTCAGCCCGTGCGAGCCGGTCTGTTTGCTCCGATCTCCCCGGCGGCCTGGCATGGGGGCGGCCTGGCCTGCAGCATCTGCTGCCCTAAGTTCCCTGAAGGCAAGTTCCCAGATCAGCCTGCTCTCTGGAGTCGGGCGTGGTCTTTCAGGGGTCGGGGAGGGAGGAGGCAGCTGCGGGGGTAGAGGGGCTGCCCTTCGCTCCGGTAGTAGACTTGCTCCCATCTGCCCCAAGGCCTGGCCTGGGGGCGGCGTGTATGCCCACATGTTCGCGTGAGCCAGGTTGCAAGTCAGCCTGCTCCTGGGAGGGAGGCGAGTGCAGTCAGAGTGAGGGCGCCGCAGCAGCAGGAAATGGGAGCAAATCCTGCGCTTCACTGGGGCAGCCCAAATCCCACCATCACCCGCTGCCGCGGCGGCGGCCGCCCCCTGACCGCACCGGGCCCGCCTCCCGGGGGCAGGCTGACCTGGGGACGTGCTTCCAGCGAAGCTGGGGCAGCAGAGGCCGCCCTCAGGCCATGCTCCAGGGGCGGTGAGCGCCAATGGACCAGCTTGCCAGGGGCAATGCCCCTCTCTCCCCGCTGCTGCCCCAGGTTCCTGGGACACTTGTTTCTAGATCAGTGGGCTACAGGGAGGCGAGTGCCCTGCAGGGTCATGGGGTAGTGGCGCCATGGTAGTGGGGGGGTGGGGTGGGAGAATCCATCCACGTTGCTGCGAATGGCATTAGTTTACTACATTTTATGACAAAGTAATGTTATTTTATTTTGTAGAGTGGTATCCTATTGTGTAAGTGTACCACAACTTCTTTACCTCTTCTTTTCCAATTTGGATCCCTTTTCTTTCTTTCTCTTGCCTGAGGTCTGTGGCTAGGACTGCCAAGACTATGTTGAATAGAAGTGGTGCGAGTGGGCATCTTTGTTTTGTTCCAGATTTTAGTGGGAAGGTTTTCTGTTTTTCACTGTTGAGTACTGTGCTGGCTGTTGGTTTGTCATAACAGCTTTTTTTTTTTTTTCCTGTTGGGATACGTTTCCTCTATACCCACTTTGGTGAGAGTGTTTATCACCAATGGGTGAATTGTCTCAAATGTTTTTCCTGCTTATATTGAGTGTCATGTGGTTTTTGTGCTTCCTTTTGTGGCTGTGGTGTGTCACATTTATCGGTTTGCATATGTTGAACCATCCTTGTGTCCCTGGGATGAATCCAACTTGATGACGGTGTGTGATGTTTTTATACTTTGTTGAGGATTTTTGGGTGTACTTTCCTCAGTGGTGTTGGCCTGTAATTTTGTGTTATGGTAGTGTCTTTGTCTGGTTTTGGTATTAGGGTGATATAGAATGAGCGTGGGAGTATTCCCTCCTTTTCAGTCTTTTTGAAGACTTTGAGTTCTTTGTATGTTTGGTAGAATTCCCCAGTGAAGCATTCTGGTCCTGGACTTATGTTTGCAGGGAGGTTTTTGTTTTTGTTTTTGTTTTTGTTTTTTAATTGCCAGGTCCGTTTCATTTCTGGTGATTGGTGTGTTCAAGTGGTCTGTGTCTTCTTGATTCAGTTTTGGTGGGCTGTATGCTTCCAGAAACCTGTCCGTTTCTTCCAGGTTGTCCAGTGTGTTTCCATACAGTTGTTCATGGTACCCTCTTCAGGATATTTTGTGTTTGTGTGTTACAGGTTACAGGGGCTTATTTCTTAAATGTTTTTAAGAGGGGACCATCTCGGGATGGCAGGGGGAGGGGGGCCCAGGGTGAGGCTTGAGGGGTCAGCTTAGGGCGCAGGGGCCAGAGGTTATGACCCAGTGGGGCAGGGTGTCCTGGTGGCGGGGGGGGGGGGGACCTCGGTGTGAGCAGAGAAAAACCTGATCCTGGGGGGTCCCGTCGGGGAACCGGGCCTGGCTCGGGGTGAGGAGGCAGTGATGGGGTGGGAGGGGCGGCGAGCAGGGGGAGTGGAGCTGGGGGCTGTGGCCAGGCCCTGGCCGGTGGTGGTCCTTGCTTGCTGGGTGCGGAGACCGGGTCCCTGGCAGGATGAGGGCATGGGGGATGGGGATCGGGCCGGGCTCGGGCCGGAGAGTAGACCCGTCCCAGCGCCCCACAGCCCGGCCCCGCCAGGGCCCTCCAGACCCCAGTCGTCAGATCTAGGACAGCAGGTGCCCCAGCCCGCGCGTGCACGCTGCGGGCTGGAGGAGGAGGGGCGCGCGCGCACGCACTGACGTGCGGATTCGCGGACGCCAGGCTCCGTCCAGAGCGTGTGGGAGCTGGCGGGAGCCGGGTGCCCCTGGACCAGCCCCTCGGGAGGAACGCGGCCTGGGGCCCGGACCGCCGCTTGTCGTCGCCTCCGCTGCAGCTGCCGGGCAGGTAAGGGGGCCTTGGTGCGGGCGGGCAGGTCGGGGAGCCGGCAGGTTAGGCCTGGGCTGCGCAGTTGGGGAGGCGCGTAGGTAGGGGTCCGTAGGTAAGGCCCGGGCTGGGTGGCCCATTAGGACCCTGAAGCGGGTCCGGGACCTGCGTCCGTGGTTCCTGGTGCACCCCCTCCCGCGTTAGTAGACCCTGAACCCCGCCTCTTTGCCGCTGCTCATACCGGGGTTTGGGGAAGCGGCTGCAGCCCGGGGAGGTGGGAGGACGCCCGACGGCCCCGGAGCGCCTCCCACCGGCCCTGAGGCCGTGGCCTTCCTGCGTCGGTGGCCCCGCCCGGGAGTGGAGGCCGCCCTGGACCCTCCCGGGCGCAGCTAAGCTGGGGCGGAATAACGGGCAAGGCCTGGGCCTTTGGGAACTTGTTGGCCTGTCCCCGGGTTGAAAAGCTTTTGGCATCTTTAGTTTTTTGAGGAATCTGAGTCTGCTCCTGGGAGGCAGACGCGGTGCTGTCAGGGGGCGGGGGCGGGGCGGCGGCGGTGGCGGCTTCGGCGGCTTCGGCGGCTTCGGCGGCGGAGAGGAGAGTCTCGGCTCAGCCCGTGCGAGCCGGTCTGTTTGCTCCGATCTCCCCGGCGGCCTGGCATGGGGGCGGCCTGGCCTGCAGCATCTGCTGCCCTAAGTTCCCTGAAGGCAAGTTCCCAGATCAGCCTGCTCTCTGGAGTCGGGCGTGGTCTTTCAGGGGTCGGGGAGGGAGGAGGCAGCTGCGGGGGTAGAGGGGCTGCCCTTCGCTCCGGTAGTAGACTTGCTCCCATCTGCCCCAAGGCCTGGCCTGGGGGCGGCGTGTATGCCCACATGTTCGCGTGAGCCAGGTTGCAAGTCAGCCTGCTCCTGGGAGGGAGGCGAGTGCAGTCAGAGTGAGGGCGCCGCAGCAGCAGGAAATGGGAGCAAATCCTGCGCTTCACTGGGGCAGCCCAAATCCCACCATCACCCGCTGCCGCGGCGGCGGCCGCCCCCTGACCGCACCGGGCCCGCCTCCCGGGGGCAGGCTGACCTGGGGACGTGCTTCCAGCGAAGCTGGGGCAGCAGAGGCCGCCCTCAGGCCATGCTCCAGGGGCGGTGAGCGCCAATGGACCAGCTTGCCAGGGGCAATGCCCCTCTCTCCCCGCTGCTGCCCCAGGTTCCTGGGACACTTGTTTCTAGATCAGTGGGCTACAGGGAGGCGAGTGCCCTGCAGGGTCATGGGGTAGTGGCGCCATGGTAGTGGGGGGGTGGGGTGGGAGAATCCATCCACGTTGCTGCGAATGGCATTAGTTTACTACATTTTATGACAAAGTAATGTTATTTTATTTTGTAGAGTGGTATCCTATTGTGTAAGTGTACCACAACTTCTTTACCTCTTCTTTTCCAATTTGGATCCCTTTTCTTTCTTTCTCTTGCCTGAGGTCTGTGGCTAGGACTGCCAAGACTATGTTGAATAGAAGTGGTGCGAGTGGGCATCTTTGTTTTGTTCCAGATTTTAGTGGGAAGGTTTTCTGTTTTTCACTGTTGAGTACTGTGCTGGCTGTTGGTTTGTCATAACAGCTTTTTTTTTTTTTTCCTGTTGGGATACGTTTCCTCTATACCCACTTTGGTGAGAGTGTTTATCACCAATGGGTGAATTGTCTCAAATGTTTTTCCTGCTTATATTGAGTGTCATGTGGTTTTTGTGCTTCCTTTTGTGGCTGTGGTGTGTCACATTTATCGGTTTGCATATGTTGAACCATCCTTGTGTCCCTGGGATGAATCCAACTTGATGACGGTGTGTGATGTTTTTATACTTTGTTGAGGATTTTTGGGTGTACTTTCCTCAGTGGTGTTGGCCTGTAATTTTGTGTTATGGTAGTGTCTTTGTCTGGTTTTGGTATTAGGGTGATATAGAATGAGCGTGGGAGTATTCCCTCCTTTTCAGTCTTTTTGAAGACTTTGAGTTCTTTGTATGTTTGGTAGAATTCCCCAGTGAAGCATTCTGGTCCTGGACTTATGTTTGCAGGGAGGTTTTTGTTTTTGTTTTTGTTTTTGTTTTTTAATTGCCAGGTCCGTTTCATTTCTGGTGATTGGTGTGTTCAAGTGGTCTGTGTCTTCTTGATTCAGTTTTGGTGGGCTGTATGCTTCCAGAAACCTGTCCGTTTCTTCCAGGTTGTCCAGTGTGTTTCCATACAGTTGTTCATGGTACCCTCTTCAGGATATTTTGTGTTTGTGTGTTACAGGTTACAGGGGCTTATTTCTTAAATGTTTTTAAGAGGGGACCATCTCGGGATGGCAGGGGGAGGGGGGCCCAGGGTGAGGCTTGAGGGGTCAGCTTAGGGCGCAGGGGCCAGAGGTTATGACCCAGTGGGGCAGGGTGTCCTGGTGGCGGGGGGGGGGGGGACCTCGGTGTGAGCAGAGAAAAACCTGATCCTGGGGGGTCCCGTCGGGGAACCGGGCCTGGCTCGGGGTGAGGAGGCAGTGATGGGGTGGGAGGGGCGGCGAGCAGGGGGAGTGGAGCTGGGGGCTGTGGCCAGGCCCTGGCCGGTGGTGGTCCTTGCTTGCTGGGTGCGGAGACCGGGTCCCTGGCAGGATGAGGGCATGGGGGATGGGGATCGGGCCGGGCTCGGGCCGGAGAGTAGACCCGTCCCAGCGCCCCACAGCCCGGCCCCGCCAGGGCCCTCCAGACCCCAGTCGTCAGATCTAGGACAGCAGGTGCCCCAGCCCGCGCGTGCACGCTGCGGGCTGGAGGAGGAGGGGCGCGCGCGCACGCACTGACGTGCGGATTCGCGGACGCCAGGCTCCGTCCAGAGCGTGTGGGAGCTGGCGGGAGCCGGGTGCCCCTGGACCAGCCCCTCGGGAGGAACGCGGCCTGGGGCCCGGACCGCCGCTTGTCGTCGCCTCCGCTGCAGCTGCCGGGCAGGTAAGGGGGCCTTGGTGCGGGCGGGCAGGTCGGGGAGCCGGCAGGTTAGGCCTGGGCTGCGCAGTTGGGGAGGCGCGTAGGTAGGGGTCCGTAGGTAAGGCCCGGGCTGGGTGGCC
This sequence comes from Vicugna pacos, assembly GCF_048564905.1. Classification (NCBI taxonomy): domain Eukaryota; kingdom Metazoa; phylum Chordata; class Mammalia; order Artiodactyla; family Camelidae; genus Vicugna; species Vicugna pacos. The sequence goes on along the minus strand of NC_132994.1, from coordinate 937,874 downwards.
CATTAGGACCCTGAAGCGGGTCCGGGACCTGCGTCCGTGGTTCCTGGTGCACCCCCTCCCGCGTTAGTAGACCCTGAACCCCGCCTCTTTGCCGCTGCTCATACCGGGGTTTGGGGAAGCGGCTGCAGCCCGGGGAGGTGGGAGGACGCCCGACGGCCCCGGAGCGCCTCCCACCGGCCCTGAGGCCGTGGCCTTCCTGCGTCGGTGGCCCCGCCCGGGAGTG